>NC_068912.1:68993066-78993066 GCF_023091745.1 Budorcas taxicolor
TACTACCCACCCCAAACACAAAGAAGTTTTTGATTTGTAAGCCAAGATAGGATTGTATTTTCTTAAATTTAACTAGATAGTGAACTAATTGAAGAGCAGCAATTAATAGAGTTTTGTCATTTAAATGTTGAGTTTTTTTGTTGTTGTTTTGGAGGAATTAATAACTAGGCTTTCCTAGGAAATATCTCAAGAAAGTTTATTGTAGTTCTTTAAAAATAAGATTTTCTCATACTACATGTTTTCTTTAAAAGTTATGTTATTTAACTCTCACTGATTTGTGTGTTTTTTTTTTTTCTCTCTCTACTAATGCCGAGTTTCTTTTTCTTTAAACCAGATTGCCATTTCTTTCTTAAAAGGAAAGAAACCTTTGAGAAAACCCTTGGAGTTTCCCTTTAGCAAAGCACAGTTAATTGTGATAGTTCAAAGGCAAGCCCAGGAAGTTGGAATCCATTTATTTGCCTCAATGTTGCCTTTTTAGCGGAGTACTCTACAAAAGCATCTGACTGCTGGCTTGCTGAACTGCTCCCAGACATCTGCTTCTAAGCTACAACCAACTTAAACTGGGACTGCCTGGTAGAAAACCAAACTGCTAAATGCTAGGGGATTTTTGTTTGCCAGTTTAGTTTTTTTTGGCAGGCTGGGGCAAACTGTGTGAATAATAAACTATACATTTAGCAGCATCCTGCCTGTGTTGGTTATCCTCTCTCCAGAGCTGTTTTCTCTGCTTAGATGATTTGTTAGAGCATGTGACAGGCAAGTTGCTCATTGGCTCCTGTAGTCCTTGCAACAGACACTACACATCTAGAAAGCTAGAAATTGGCCAAAGGGAAAGAGTCCTTTAATACTGACAGAAGATACTAGCTTTCATTTGTGGCACTCATTAAAAGACATTTATAAAATGACTTTTATAAAAGAATATTTGTCAATCCAATATTTATAATATTTTAATGAAAAGATGGAGAAGGCAATGGCAGCCCACTCCAGTACTCTTGCCTGGAAAATCCCATCGACAGAGGAGCCTGGTAGGCTGCAGTCCATCGGGTCGCTACAAGTCTGACATGACTGAGCAACTTCACTTTCACTTTTCACTTTCATGCATTGGAGAAGGAAATGGCAACCCACTCCAGTGTTCTTGCCTGGAGAATCCCAGGGACAGGGGAGCCAGGTGGGCTGCCGTCTATGGGGTCGCACAGAGTCGGACACGACTGAAGCGACTTAGCAGCAATGAAAAGATATGCTGTAGTCCATTTCAATAAAAGTCTTAATAAGCATAGGTTAGTTATATTGATTATAGTGATACTAACCCTCCTCCCCCAGTATTATTAGTACAACAAGAATTCTCATTCACATTTAAAGGTTAAGTTATGCTTGGATTCATCTATTTATGCATTCATTCAGCAATTTTATTGACTACTGGATATGTACTAGGTTCTGTGCAAAATTAGGGATGCATTGATAAACATGATACCCAATGAAGGGTATATTAAGAGGGAGGCTTGGAAAGACTAGGTAAACAAATACATGAATAAGAAAATTTTACAATGATTAATATCATGAAAATAAAATAGGACATATTCTGGAAAGTGATTGTGGGGTTAGTTTATTTGTGTGTGTGTGTGTGTGTGTGTGTGTGAGGTTACTTTAGATTGTGACATTTGAGCTGGGAACCAAATGATGAGTAATTTACCTGCCAAGAGCTGGAACATGGCACTGCTAGCCTTAAGGCAGGAATGAGATTGTGGCTTGGGACGTTCAAATACAGAAGAACTGCCAGTTTGGCTGGAGTGCATGCAGTATGTTAGGTAGAGACTGGTAGGGAGAGGCCAGACTTTTTGGACCCTAAATAAGAGTTAGATTTTAGTTTAAGTGCAGTGAGAAGCCTATTGGATGCTCACTAGACATTTAAGGCTTCATTCTCATCCTTGAGGATGGTTTCAGGGAGAGCAGCTTTCCTACGTCAACACCCTAGGCCAAGTAAAGTCCCAAGCCAATGAACTTCACTTTTCTAAAAGGTCTAGTTATAATCAAGGAACTGAGGCCTCCTGCTGAGAGCCCTCTTACCTGCCATATTTGGGGCTGAGATGTTGATAGCATTTCTAGGAATCTCTGCTTAAGGAAACGATTCTAAAGAGAATGAGGACTATTAATAATTCAACATTTTGGTAAAGGATAGTCATCATCCCCATTCCCCAGCCCCCAACAGTCCTTTCAAAGCAAGTAAATCTTAGGAAAAGCATATTTTAATGTAGAAGGGAGGAGTACAAAGAGCCTAGAACATTATTGTGCAGTAGGTGGAATGTGGAAGGCAGGACAAGAGGCTCCTAGGTAACGGAAAGGGGTCCGTGAAAGAAGAGTGATGCTTGGAAAGGGGACATGAGAAAGCCTCTGAGACAACATCAGCCAGTTTATGATTTTGCCAAGAGAAGCAGAAGCCTGATGTGAGAGTGTGCCAAGAGAAACACTCTAATTCAAGCACAAAGGAAGTTCAAATCAGGGTATCTTTATGCTTTTGACTGCTTTTTACTTGTGAAGCATTTATAACAATAAAAGCACACAGGCTTTTAAAAAAGCTCTTTGATTTTACTTATTATTAGGTAGCTCTTATGGATTATAAACCTCACAGATGAAAACAGCATAAAAAAAGTAGTGATAAAAACTGCTATTTATTGGAGGTATCTGCTTGACATCTAATTAGCAAGGAAATTAAACTCCTGGGTCTCTATCTTGCTGTGGAGATGTTGGCAGTGGGGAAGGGGGCAGGACATTGGGTCTGTTGGATGATTTTCTGTCCCATAAGCATTTATTCCTAGAAGGTGCCATGATATTTAGAAGACGTGTAAATCATAATTTTAAAGCCCTCCACTGCCTCTCCCACCTTCACCTGTCTGCATTTTTTGCTAGCAATTAATAATGAAAACTATGTGAAGAATTTTTGTAGCTTCAGGACATTGTTTAGTCCCCTCTCCCTGTTTTCTTTGTGGTCCAATGGACTCTTGAGGCTGGCAGGGCTGCTAGTACTTAGGGATTATGTAACTAAGAATGAATTTGGTCCTTACTGGTACCGTAACACAATGTGTTTATGACATCAGATTTTTTTCATAGCATTGAGAGTCATAGTAGGTTAGAGTTAAAAGAAAGGCTCATTGTTGATAGAGTTAGTGGAGGAATGCTATAGTAAGAGGTGAGTAATGCTGTCAAATATGAATAGTCTATATAAGGAATTTGTTCAAGTATATTATTTGTAATTGCATATTATGTATAAGTCAGGCTATGTCTCTCTATATCTAGAGAGAGAGATGTATATAGGCATATCTTGATATGTATTTAAACTAGAGCTCAGTTCCCAATGTAAATTCAGATTTCACTCTGTACATGCGAGTGTGATCATGTCTGCATTTTACATATAAGGAAACTGAGACACAAAGATATTAGGTACTTTCTTGGGGTCTAAGAATAAATTTTGTACTGTGGATAAAAGCATAACCAAGCAGTATGACACACTCTCCTTTGATTATGTTCAGTGTTTTTAAAAATTAATTAATTAATTTTAATTGGAGGCTAATTACTTTACAGTGTTGTAGGGGTTTTTGCCATACACTGGTATGAATCAGCCATGGGTGTACATGTGTTCCTCCTCCTGAACCCCCCTCCCACAGCCTTCCCCATCCCATCATCCCTCAGGGGTGTCCCAGTGCATCGGCTTTGAGTGCCCTGTCTCATGCATCAAACTTGGACTGGTGATCTATTTCACATATGATAATACACATGTTTCAATGCTATTCTCCCAAATCATCCCACCCTTGCCTTCTTCCACAGAGTCCAAAAGTCTGTTCTTTATATCTGTCTCTTTTGCTGTCTTGCGTATAGGGTCATCATTACCACCTTTCTAAATTTCGTATATATACTTTATTATACTGTTTTGGTGTTTTCCTTTCTGACTTACTTCACTCTGTATAATCGGCTCCAGTTTCATCCATCTCATTAGAACTGACTCAAATGCATTCTTTTTAGCTGAGTTATATTCACTGTTTTACTACCTGTTCACTTTCCTCAAAATCTCTCAAGTCTAACATAGAAAGGGAGATCAATTTTGCTTTTTCATGCTGAATCAAGAGGATGATACACTTTCCTCAGAAGTATCACAACTTTATTGTTTGTGATCCACTTTTAAAATTAAAAATACATTGCTAACAAAGTAGGCTAACTGCTCACAAATGCTAAGGTGATATTGTACAGAGGTTTTAGGGCCTCTTTAGAGATAGGGAGGCCAGACAAAGTGAACAAATATTCTCATTTTTTGAAGTGGTATAAGTTGGAAAAGATGCATGTGGGTCCCCTCTGAAGTAGATTCAAGTCATTTTGCCATTCACGTGGAAAGCCATTTAACTGCTGTGGTAGCTAGTCTTTAAGATGGCATCAGTGTTTTTTGCCTCCTGGTGTTCACACCTTTACATACTCCTGTCCCACACTGAACTGGGGCTGTATGTGGCCTGTAGCGTGTGGTGGAAGGCTATGTTGTACATAAAGACATGGCGGCTTCTGTCTCACTCTTGTATATCTGGTGCTCTCTTAAATCGCTTACTTTGGGGAAGACCAGCTGCCAAGTTGTGAAGGCACTCAGGCATTCTGGTGGAGACGCCCACGTGGGAAAGAACTGAGGCCTCTTGGTAAGAGCCAGCTTCAGGTTGCCCACCTTGTGCACGACCTACCTTAGAAACAGACCCTCTAGCCCAGTTAAGCCTTCTGGTGTCTATAGCCTTAGCCAACATCTAACTGAACGTCATGAGAAATCCTTACCTAGGCCTACCCAACCAGCCTATTTTTGGATTCCAATATTGCAGAAACAGTGAGAGATGATAAACGGGTACTGTTATGCTGAGCCACTAAAGTTTGTTACACAACATTGGAAAATGAATATATCTGTGGTTCATTACTTTTGTACCTTTATCTTGGGAGGTAGGGACCCTCTTATTGGTGTGTAAATAGTAGGCGAGACTGTGTATGTGTGAAAAAACATATATAGTTTTAAAACCTTCCACTACAATAATTTACTTATTTATATAATTTTTATATGTAAAGGATAAATATATCATTATTAATCTTTAATTTACATATCTTTTATATATAAATGATTAATTTTATTTATATAATTACTCCAGGATTTCCCCTAAGCTAGCTGCTACTTCCAGGCTCCTGGGAATAAAAAGAACACTGAATTCACAATCTTCATTACTAGTCTTGGCATTAGCCCTGAATCTTGGTTCTCTTTATTACTTCAGAGAGCTGAGCTGAAAACCTGAAGTCCTCTTTTCCCTGTTTCCCTTAAGTTCCTTTTAGTAGCTTGATTCCTTCTCCTCCACTTCTTTGATTGGTCCTCATTTCTGCCCTCTATAATTCACTTGGTTTGGCAGGTACCTTCCAAATAAAAGCCCCATCAAATGAAAAAATGAGAGTGATGGACTACAGATGCCTCCAAGTCCTCCAACAGACCTCCAAACCGAAAAGACAAAAAGTCCCTTAAACCTAAAATCTCCCAATAAACCCTTCTCCAGCTATATTTATCTACTTCTCCCTACCAGGGAGTCCCTGCCCCCTCCCAGCTCAACTAGTCCCTTGATGTATAACAAGGAAAGTGAGAAAGAGGATAAAGTAAACATGAAGAAGGCTGTGATTCTTCTACTTTAGTGTAGAATAGTAGTCTGCTTTATTTCAGCCCCTCACTCATTTCTTCATTCACTTGATAAATATTAACTGAAGACTTACTCTGTGCTAGAAGTGTATTTGGGAATCAAAATGGAGCCTTTAGGTAGGGAACACCGACCATGAATAAACCGTTGAGATTAAAAATGGAAATGTACTATGAGGAAAAACACAGAGCATGATCTGGGGGATTTGGAGGGCTGGTGATGGCCTGATGAGGGAGGGTGAGCTATTAATAGGATGGTTGCTGCTGCTGTTGCTGCTGCTAAGTCATGTCTGACTCTGTGCGACCCCATAGACGGCAGCCCACCAGGCACCCCTGTTCCTGGGATTCTCCAGGCAAGAACACTGGAGTGGGTTGCCATTTCCTTCTCCAATGCATGAAAGTGAAAAGTGAAAGTGAAGTTGCTCAGTCATGTCAGACTTGTAGCAACCCGATGGACTGCAGCCTACCAGGCTCCTCTGTCGATGGGATTTTCCAGGCAAGAGTACTAGAGTGGGGTGCCATTGCCTTCTCCGAATAGGATGGTTAGGTAGACTTAATTGGAAACATAATATTGAAGGAGACAAAGTAGTTTTTATGGAGGAGGAAGAATCTTTCAGAAAGAGAGAAAAGCCAGTGCAAAGACCCCCCAGGTGAGAGTATACTGGCATGTTTGATAAATAGAAAGGAGAGTGAGTGAAATTAGTAAAGAAAACAGAAATAGGAAAGGGGGGCAGAACAGTGAGGGAGGACTAGATCACATCCGGCCCTGTAGGCAATTTTAAAGACTTTGACTTTAATCTTCAGTGAAATGGTGCATCATCGAAGGTTTTGAAAGGACTAATGGGCTCTGACTGACAATTTGAAAAGAATTGCTGTGGCTACCACGTTGAAAATATCTTCTCAGGGCAGGAGAGAAGCTAGAAGACCAGTAAAGAGTCTTGCAATGTTTCAGTTGAGAAATGATGGTGGCAACTATCAGGGCGGTAGCAGTGGAGGGCCTGTGAAATGGAAAGACATGGAATATATTTTGAGGGTGGAGCTAATATGGTTTCCAGAACTAACAGGCTGTGTGAGAGAGATATGAGTCATGGATGATTCCATAGTTTGTGACCTGGGCTACTAATAGGATGGAGTCGTTATCAGCTGGTATTGGAAGACTGTGGATGGGGCAAGTTTAGTGAGAAAGGAGTTCAGTTTTTTTTTTTCTTTTTTTTAAGGAGATCAGTTGGACACATATGAGTTGAAGTGTTCATTTGATAATCAAGTGGAGATGACAAGTAGGAGGTCAAACACGTGAATCTGGAGTCTGTGGGAGAGGCTGGGCTGATGATGTGAGTTTGGGAGACATTGGCACCTAGGTGGTAAGACCTTAGGCTGAATAACTTCCTGGCAAGTGAGTGTAGGCTGAGAGACATGATCTAAGCCCAAGGTTACTGCATTATTAAGAGGGAAGGGAGATGGAGTGGAGACTGGTAAAGGAGATTCAGAAAGAGCAACTGGTGAGTAAGAGGAAAGTCAAGAGTGTGAGGGGTCCCAGAGCCAAGGGAGAAAGTGTATCAGAGTGGAAAGGAATAATCGACTGTGTCAAATGCTGCTGGTGAGTTGAGAAGTGACCGTGGCATGTATTGCTGTGAGGGTTACTGAAGACCTTGACAAGGGCAGTTGGAATAGGTTGAGAGAGCGTGGGAGGAGAAGAATTGGAGACATTAGAGCCAACTCATTTGAGGGCTTTTGTGGCAAAGGGAGCAAAGACATGGTGCTGTGGCTGGGAGTAGTAATCATCAAGAAAAAAGAAAACTTTTTTAAGATGGGAGAAATGATGGCAGGTTTCATTCCTTGCTTGTGTCATTTGCTTTGTGAGGTGGTCTTTCACTTCTCTTTCACTGTTTTTTTAAACAACTGAACTGTGCATTTTTTTTTAGTGGATTTGTTTATTTTTGGCTGCACTGGGTCTTCCTCGTCGCGGTTGGGCTTTTCTCTAACTGTGGCGAGCCGGCCTGCTCCCTAGTTGCGGTGCTTAGGCTTCCCATCGCGGTGGCTCCTCTGGCTGCAGAGCATGCGCTTTAGGATGCGTGAGTTTAGTTGCCCCACTGCATGTGGAATCTTCCCGGAGCAGGGATGGAACCGTGTCCCCAGCGTTGGCAGGCACATTCTTAACCGCTGGACCACCAGGGAAGTCTTTTCTTTCACTATTTTAAATTTTGGCTTCTTTCTAGGACAGTTTCTTGGGGAGATAAGGAGGGAATTAATGTACAACGGTTTTATATTACTTAGTTATAAGGATGTTTCTTTTTTGTCTTTTATTTCTGTAAACAGATTATCTTTAAAAATATTAAATACAGTGTGAGAAGAGAAACAGGAATGGATTTCCTGATGAAATATTTAATAAAATATCCCACGGTAGGAGGAAGTCGCCATGAGAGGAAAGTGTGCCAGTCCTCATGTTGCTGACTGTAGCAGTCCATTCTGTCAGCTGGAAAGCTGAGAAGGAACTAAGGACAAGTTTAAAAATATTTTGTGTAGTGGCAAGCCTGGTCATTCTTGACCAGAGGAAATTTGGAGTGTCTTGAAGGCATTTTTGATTGTCGTTACTGGGGTGATGCTATTAGTTTCTGGTGGGTAGAGACCAGGGATGATGCGAAACATTCTGTAATGCCCAGGACAGCCCTCACAACAAAGAATTACCTGGTTCAAATTGTCAACAGTCCCGAGGTCAAGAAATCCTGGGATAGCCTCGTCATTTTTTCGTTCTTTCAGAGAGGAGCTAGCAAGCTCCTTCTGAAAGAGTCTGTTTAACCTATCCCATTGTTCTACGTTTAGATGAGGCACAGCTGTTTAAAAATTAAATTCAAATAAAGACAGGTTTTTGTCTTTTTGTCTTTGCTTTCTCTCCCCACCTCCTTGTCCTGCTTTCTGTTGGTTCCTCTTGTAGTTTACTATTTTTATAAACTTACACTGTTTCCCACTGGGCCCATGACATTCAGTTCAGTTCAGTCGCTCAGTCGTGTCTGACTCTTTGTGACCCCGTGAATCGCAGCATGCCAGGCCTCCCTGTCCATCACCAACTCCCGGAGTTCACTCAGACTCTCATCCATCGAGTCAGTGATGCCATCCAGCCATCTCATCCTCTGTCATCCCCTTCTCCTCCTGCCCCCAATCCCTCCCAGCATCAGAGTCTTTTCCAATGAGTCAACTCTTCACATGAAGTGACCAAAGTACTGAAATTTGAGCTTTAGCATCATTCCTTCCAAAAAACTCCCAGGGCTGATCTCCTTCAGCATGGACTGGTTGGATCTCCTTGCAGTCCAAGGGACTCTCAAGAGTCTTCCCCAACACCACAGTTCAAAAGCATCAATTCTTTGGAACTGAGCTTTCTTCACATTCCAACTCTCACATCCATACATGACCATTAGAAGGACATTAAAATTATGGTAAAAAAAATCCTTGATTCAGTTGGGGAACCACAATTTTATATGCTGATTCCTATTCTGCATCTGTCTGACAGTTTTTTTAAAGAAATAATCAAGAACAGGATGATCTGTTAAGCTCTAGCTCTTTAATGAGAAAGGCTAGGTGGCCTCTCAGCCATTTTTTCTGTGGCCTCTTTTGGCCATTTGGGTTTCAGGGGAAAGCTGCACCCTTAATAGTCCTACTGTCAGTGTGTGCATTATCTGACAAGGAAGACTCTGAACTAAGTCAGGACTGTCCTAAGTGCTTGTTGAGTGAAAGGATGAGAAATTTTACATCCAGTTTTATAAGAAGCAACTTAAGATTTATGCATTTAAAAAATTTGAAGGACAGGTTCTTTTTATGTACGGTTTGCAGTTCATTGGATTGTGTTTGTGTATCCTAATCCAGAGATAAAAGTAAGATTTTTAAAGTGACATTAAAAGTTTATTAAAAGTGTATTATCACTCTAGGCTTGCCCTACAAAAAATTCAAAAGTCATTTTGAAGTTAGCCTATATATACATTTTGTTAGTATTAGTTTAAGAATATCATAAATCATAAAATTAGAAAAAACTATAAAAGCTACTTAGTGAACATTCATACTTCACAAGTTCTGGTATTAACAGTATTTTTCACTTTGAATTAAGTTCATTTTTCCTTTTATCCACTGTTCTCATACGCTTATTCATACGTACTTTGTTTGGCTGCACAAAACTGTTATCACATTCTTTTTCCATGGTAATGACTTTGATTCTGCTGATTTAACACCTTTACTGTAGTAAAAGAATATCTATGACTAAAAAAGAAGCATTATGTTATTTAAAAAAGATCTTTGTTCATAAATAAACCTGTCCAGCGATATCTTAGTTGTGTAAGGGTAGGACATACTTGAAGTTATAAAGAATATTGTTGCATATACCTATGGCTGATTCATGTTGATATATGGCAGAAACCAATACAGTATTGTAAAGTAATTATGCTCCAATTAAAAATAAATTTAAATAAAAAAAAAGAATAACGCTGGAATTCACCCCTTCTCTTGCCTTTCTTAGTCCTTAAGAAAGACTTACATTAAAATACATACAATAGACATTCTGCATTGAATAATTATCATACTTCTGACACACAAACTTTATGTAGTAATCTATAGACACAACCCAAAGACAACAAGACATGTGGTTCACATGCCAAATTCTAAGGTGAAGACTGGTTATGCTTTAACCTCTGTAAATTCTCTTTACCTGATTCTGAATCAATGCCTTAAGTATGATGGATAAGCAAATTAATTAACTATACATAAGTTTATAGGGATCAAGAGAGGCATGTAACTTATTTAAACCATTTGGCAAAAAGCGATTTTTAAGTTTTTGGCAGCATTAAATGGTAGAAAAGTATATTAATTAGAAATAACTTACTAAAACAAACCTTTGAAGAATTCTAATGGTAATATCACTGCAAATGGTGACTGCAGCCATGAAATTAAAAGACGCTTACTCCTTGGAAGGAAAGTTATGACCAACCTAGATAGCATATTGAAAAGCAGAGATATTACTTTGCCAACAAATGTCCGTCTAGTCAAGGCTATGGTTTTTCCAGTGGTCATGTATGGATGTGAGAGTTGGACTGTGAAGAAAGCTGAACACTGAAGAATTGATGCTTTTGAACTGTGGTGTTGGAAAAGACTCTTGAGAGTCCCTTGGACTGCAAGGAGATCCAACCAGTCCATTCTAAAGATTAGCCCTGGGTGTTCTTTGGAAGGAATGATGCTAAAGCTGAAACTCCAGTACTCTGGCCACCTTATGTGAAGAGTTGACTCACTGGAAAAGACTCTGATGCTGGGAGGGATTGGGGGCAGGAGGGGAAGGGGATGACAGAGGATGAGATGGCTGGATGGCACCACCGACTCGATGGACATGAGTTTGAGTGAACTCTGAGAGTTGGTGATGGACAGGGAGACCTGGCAATTCATGGGGTCGCAAAGAGTCAGACACGACTGAGCGACTGAACTGAACTGAACTGAAGGTTCAAGAACCTTGAGAATGGTTGCTGGCAGACCAGATGTCCAGTCAGCTGTCAAGAATCCCTCTGGGATGGGAAGTTGGCTCTATGGTATCCTTGAATAACTTGAAGTTAGATCTCTTTATGAGAAATTTCCTCATGTAGGGAGGAATACGCATGTAGTCTTTTCATTCCTATAGATATGCTAAAATGTTTTTCTTGGGATCATCCAAGACCCTGAGATAGCTCTTTATCCAGCTTTTTATTTTGACCCCACATAGACGTGCTTTTGCTGATTTGTGTTTAGTTATTGTAGTGCTGACTGGCATTGAACAACTTGACGTATGAAGTCATATGAGGTTCAAGGATGTATGTCTCATGCTGATCACTATTTTATGAAGTATCTGCATTATGAGTACCTGTTGAAGAAGGTTTTCTGAGTGTCACTGTTATGCCCAGTGTCCGAGTCCCCAGAACTGAGAGAATAAGATGTCCACAGCAATGCAAAAGCATAAAGGGGTTTATTGCTAGCTCGAGCTAGGTCTCAAGTCTCATCCAGTGCAGTGGAGTCTTGACGAGAGCCCTGAGCTCTGAATCACAGCTGCTTATATACAGGCAGTCTTTTGTCTCAGCAATAGTGTAGTTCGCGTGTGGTGATTGACTCAACCTTGAGTCATCGTGGTGATTGACTTAACCTTGGCGTCATCGGGACCTTGGTGTCATCGGGGACTTTGGTGGAGCTTCGTAGAATTATGACTCATGCTTACAAGAACCTGAGGCCTAGGCCCAGTGTGGCCCATCGAGCCTGTCATGGCTCAGGTCAGGTCCTAACATTCCCCCCATCTCTTGATCATATAGAGGAATCTTCCTCTATCTGAGGGTCCAGGGTGATTCGTCTGGGTCCTGTCGACGGGTGAGCTTCATCTTTAAAGGGTTGGAGGGATGTGGTGTCACCTTTTATTTTCTCTGGGCCTTTTTTTGTTCTTCCGGAGTGGCACAGCGCACGTGGTTACAGTGCACCCAAGGTCCAATGCCGTCGACCTTCAGGGCAGTAGGGGTAGTAAGAAGAACAACATAAGGGCCCTTCCATCTGGGCTCTAATGTCTTGACTTGATGCCGTTTGACTCAAACCCAGTCCCCTGGACCAATGTTGTGTGAAGGAATTGTTCCCTTCTCTTGGCCTTTATGGATTTCTTTGAGTAAAGTCCAGATGTGCGCATGCACCTTGCTTAAGGCCAATAGAGCTTTTTGGAACTGCCGCAATGAAGGAGGCGGCTGGATTCTTCCCTCGAAGATAGGACCCACTGGAGGGGGCCCCCCATAAACAATTTTAAAGGGGGTCAGGCTCAACTTGTATGTGGTATTATGCACTCGGAAGAGAGCGAAAGGAAGGAGAATCACCCAGTCTCCATCAGTCTCTATTGCCAATTTTGCCAAAGTTTCTTTTAGAGTCCGATTCATTCTTTCTACCTGTCCTGAGCTCTGGGGATTGTATTCGCGATGTAGTTTTCATTTGGTCCCCAGAGCTAAGGCCAGTCCCTGAACAATTTGACTCACAAAAGCAGGTCCATTATCAGAGCCAATGGTTACCGGCAGCCCAAACCTAGGCACTATCTCTTCTAGGAGTTTTTTAGCTACCATTGTTGCTGTTTCGCTCTTAGTGGGATATGCTTCCATCCACCCAGAGAAAGTATCGACCAGGACTAACAGATAACGGTACCCATACTTGCCTGGCTTTTTCTCTGTAAAATCTATCTCCCAATGTTGTCCCGGCCTTTCTCCCCGGTACCTTATATCCGTGTGCTGTCCTTTTCCTGGTCTCATCATCCGGCATGCCTTACAGGCACGGACTATGTCTTGTATAGTTGCCTTTTGTCAGGGAAACTGCAGACGTGCTGTCTGTAAGAGTGCTAGAGTCTTTTTCTCTCCCAGATGGGTGGTCTGATGTAGGTGCGTGCAAAGGTGTCGACCCAAGTTAGCCGGAAGCAACAAGTTGTCATTTTGGTCTCGATACCATCCGTCCTTGCCCCCCGGACAGTTGGCATTCTCTTGAATCCAACTTAGATCAGAAGAGGAATACTTGGGGGTCGGGGGCAGGGTTCCCATTCCCAGGGGTGGCAATCCCACAGTCAATATGGGGGTTTTATAATCTCCGAGGGCTGCTTCCCAGGCCACCACGTCAGCAGCACGGTTGCCCCGAGCCTTGATATCTTCTCCTTTTTGGTGTCCTGGGACATGTACTACGGACACGGCTCAGGGTCAGTGGACTGCTGCTAGGAGTCTGCGGATCTCAAGTAGGTTTTTAACTTCTTTTCCCTCTGCTGTCGTAAACCCCCACTCTCTATATATTGGGCCTTGAATATGCACTGTTCCAAATGCATACCGGCTGTCGGTATAAATGGTGATCTTTTTTCCTTCTGTCCTTTCCAGTGCCTATATCAAGGCTATTAATTCTGCTTTCTGGGCGGATGTCCCAGGGGGCAGAGCTTTAGCCCAGTTGACCCTTCCAGAGTCATCTACAATGGCTGCTCCTGCCCTTCTTTGTCCATCTTTTACAAAACTACTTCCGTCTGTAAACCATACCAGTTCACTGTCTTTCAAGGGCACATTTTTTAGGTCTTTCCGTATGGCCGTCACATCAGCCAATATCTCACCACAATCATGGAGGGGGCCGTCTTTCTTCAGGGCAGGCAGGAGAGTGGCCGGGTTCAGGAAGCAGGGCATCTGAAAGTGTATCTGGGGGGTATCCAGCAGCAAGGCCTGGTAATGGGTTAAGCGGGCATTGGAGATCCGCTTACCCAGTGTCTGCTTGAGAATCCCTTCAATGGCATGGGGTGTGTAGACCAGGAGCTGTTGTCCATACGTTAACTTGTCGGCATCATGGACCAGGAGAGCAGTGGCTGTGATGATTCAGAGGCAGGGTGGCCACCCCATGGCCACTGGGTCCAGTCTTCTAGAGAGGTAGGCTACAGGTCGCTTCCAAGGCCCCCATTGCTGCATCAAGACTCCCTTTCCTACTCCCTGTTTTTCATCCACAAACAGTTGGAAGGGCTTAGACGGGTTAGGGAGAGCAAGGGCTGGGGCTTTCAGCAGAGCCTGCCGAAGTTCTTGAAATGGCTGTCTCATTGGCTCAGTCCAAGTCCAGTTTTTACTTTCTTTGCTCCCTTCATACAATGGCTGGGCCTTTTCAGCACACCCCAAGATCCACAGCCTGCAATACCCAACAGTCCCAAGAAATTCTCTCACTTGATGAGGAGTAAGGACTGAGTACTGGGCCCCCGTGTCCACCATGAAGCCAACTGGTTTTCCCTCCACATGTATAGTTACCCAGGACTCGGGGAGGGGGTTGAGCCTTGTCCCCCCCTAATCGCTATCATCTCTTGCATATAAGACGTGGGCCCCCGGGGAAGGTGCTTCTTCCCTGGTGGGTTTTTCCCCCGGTTTTCTTTTAGGGCACTCTCTTCTCCAGTGTCTTTGCTCCTGACAATATGCACATTGGTCCTTTCTTAGTCTCCGTCCAACTTGCTTTCCTTCTCTCGGCCTGACTTCACTAGTTCCCTGAGAATTAGCTTCCTGTCTCATCCCCGCAAAGAATATCTGGGTTAATTCTTTTTGATTCCTGCGGTTTTCCTCGGCCCTGAACTCTCTCTCTTCCCGTCTAACACGTTCTTTTCTTTCTTCTGGAGTTTCCCTATGGTTAAAAACCCTCTCTGCTGCCCTCACCAGGTCTTGTATGGATTGTTCCCCTAACGTCTCTGTTTTCTGCAGTTTCCTCCTGATATCTGGGGCTGCCTGATTCACAAATGCTAGCATAACTGCCGCGCGTGACTCATCGGCCTGTGGGTCCATGGGGGTATACTGCCTAAAAGCTTCCATTAATCTCTCAAGGAAGGCTGCCAGGCTTTCTTTTGGCTCCTGTCTATCCAGATTTACCTTAGCCAAATTCGTTGGTTTCCTGGTGGCTGCTCGGAGACCAGCCATAAGAGTCTGGCGGTACACTCGGAGACACTCCCTACCTTCAGTGTGCTCGAAGTCCCATTGGGGCCACGTCAGGGGGAATCCCTCATCAATCAGATTGGGTTACATTGTAGATCTCCCATCTACGCCTGGAACATTTTTCTGTTTTTCTGACAATATCCGTTCACATTCCTCTGTGGTGAAAAGCACTTGTAATAGCTGCTGACAATCATCCCAAGTGGGGTTATGGGTGAAAAGAATGGATTCTAAAAGGTCAATGAGGCCCTGAGGCTTTACCAAGAACGAAGGGGTTTGAGTTTTCCAATTATATAAATCACTAATGGAAAAGGGCCAGTATTGGTATGTTTGTTCCCCGTCTGAGCGGGCTGGCCTGGACCGTGGAGGTGGGGGCTTCTGGGTTATCTTCGTCTGCCATATTGGGGACTCCCCTAGTTCTTCCTCGAGTTCCCTGGGCGGGGCCCCCTTTCTGGGTTCGGGCCGAAAGTTCGGTATCCCTTCGCCTTCCTCTGGACGAAATATGAGGTACCTGAGGGGGCAAAGGTGGATGCGCATAGCGGGGTGGGGAGAGGTCGGTTTCTAGGTCAATTAGGTTAGGATATAGTGAGGATTCCTGGAATACTCGTTGAGCTCTTTGTGTTCTTCCTCTTTGGATGTTTCCATAACAAGTACCTGTGGGATAGACGAAGTGGGGGAAGGGGAAGTAAAGGGCTGGGGAATAAAAGGTCTCAGCCAGGCTGGTGGATTTTCTACCAAATCCTGCCAGACCAAAATATAGGGAGTTTGGTCTGGGTGTCCAGACGGGCCAGGAGCGAGCTCTTTCTCTCTAACTGCTTAAATATTGGAGGGCTGAAGGTTCCCTCTCGCGGCCAGCTGATATTAAGGCAGGCCACTCGGTGGAACAAGAAATCATTAGTTTGTTCTTCTTTAAATCAGAAAAGTGGTCAGTCATAAGGGACAAAGGAGTAGAAGTTGCTTGCCCCATGATTACAGAGAAGAACACAGGAGACAAAATGAACACACAAAGAGCAGAGACAATGCTGGCACTCACATAGACATGACAAACAGATAACAAATATACATCGGCTGAGAACATAGCACTAGGTCTTCTTGGCCCCCCCCAAACTTCCTTTCCCTTGAGGTTATCTTACCAACAAGGTGTCCACAGAGCCAGCCGCCTTCCCAGCATGATGCTGGGCCTTGGCCTTATGCCGGCTAGGTTTAATCCCCTTGCAGAGCCAGCTGCCTTCCCAGCACGATGCCAGGCCTCAGCCTTATGCCGGCTAGGTCGACCTCTTTCAGGCTAAGGAACCCCTTCTGCCGGGAGGGTGTTATTCCCCTCAGTTAAAAGGAATCTCGGATGAGCCCCCAAGTGTTATGCCCAGTGTCCGAATCCCCAAAACTGAGAGAATAAGACGTCCACAGCAATGCAAAAGCATAAAGGGGTTTATTGCTAGCTCGAGCTAGGGCTCAAATCTCATCCAGCACAGTGGAATCTTGACGAGAGCCCCGAGCTCTGAATCACAGCTGGTTATATACAGGCGGTCTTTTGTCTCAGCAATAGTGTAGTTGGCATGTGGTGATTGACTCAACCTTGGGTCATCGTGGTGATTGACTTAACCTTGGCATCATCGGGGACCTTGGTGTCATCAGGGACCTTGATGGGGCTTCCTAGAATTATGACTCATGCTTACAAGAACCTGAGGCCTAGGCCCAGTGTGGCCCGTCGAGCCTGTCATGGCTCAGGTCAGGTCCCAACAGTCACTAGCTAACAATAGACAAAGTAAGTCATGAAACTCATTGAGTTTCCCATATGGGTAGATAGCTTGTTATTGTTCAGTTACCAACTCAGGACCAGCTCTTTGTGACCCCACAGACTAAAGCACTCCAGGCTTCCCTGTCCCTCACCATCTCCTGGAATTTGCCCAAGTTCATGTACATTGAATCGGTAATACTATCCAACCATCTCATCATCTGTTGCCCCTTCTCTTTCTTCCTTCAATCTTTCCTGCATCAGGGTCTTTTCCAATGAGTTAGCTGTTTGCATCAGGTGACCAAAGTATTGGCGCTTCAGTTTCAGCATCTGTCCTTCTGATATACCTTGGTGTTTCAGGGTTGATTTCCTCTAAGATTGACTGGTTTGATTTCCTTGCTTTCCAAGGGACCTGCAAGAGTATTCTCCAGCACCACAGTTTGAATACATCAGTTCTTCAGTGCTCTGCTTTCTTTACTGTCCAGCTGTCACATCCATACATGACTCCTGGAAAGACCTTAGCCTTGACCATATGGACCTTTGTTGGCCAAGTGCTGTCTTTGCTTTTTAATGCACAGTCTAGGTTTGTCTCAGCTTTCCTACCAAGAAGCTGTCATTTTCTAAGTTCATGGCTACGGTTACCATCTGTAGAGCCCAAGAAGAGGAAATCTGTCACTACTTCCACCTATTCCCCTTCTATTTGCCATGAAGTGAAGGGAATGGATGCCATGATCTTAGTTTTTTAAGCTGGGTAGTGTAGCTTGGAAGCTCAAAACTAAGAATGAGCCCACTTCTTACATAAGATTATGGAATCATAAATTATGCATTTGTGAATTAATTTTGTTTTTCTTATTTTTATTCTTCTTTCCTGTCATCATCTTTCTATATATACTTTGTTTTGTTGAAATGTACATAGTTCTATAAACTACTTTAAATCTTCTTTGAAACAAGATGAATTATAAACAAAGTAATGTTGGCTAAGTGAAAACAGTGTCAGACTTTATTTTTTTGGGCTCCAAAATCCCTGCAGATGATGACTGCAGCCATGAAATTAAAAGATGCTTACTCCTTGGAAGGAAAGTTATGACCAACCTAGACATCATATTCAAAAGCAGAGACATTACTTTGCCGACTAAGGTCCGTCTAGTCAAGGCTATGGTTTTTCCAGTAGTCATGTATGGATGTGAAGAAAGCTGAGCACCGAAGAATTGATGCTTTTGAAGTGTGGTGTTGGAGAAGACTTTTGAGAGTCCCTTGGACTGCAAGGAGATCAGCCCTGGGATTTCTTTGGAAGGAATGATGCTAAAGCTGAAACTCCAGTACTTTGGCCACCTCATGTGAAGAGTTGACTCATTGGAAAAGACTCTGATGCTGGGAGGGATTGGGGGCAGGAAGAGAAGGGGATGACAGAGGATGAGGTGGCTGGATGGCATCACTGACCCAATGGATGAGAGTCTGAGTGAACTCCAGGAGTTGGTGATGGACAGGGAGGCCTGGTGTGCCACGATTCATGGGGTCACAAAGAGTCAGACATGACTGAGTGACAACTGAACTGAACTGAAGACTAACTTTATAGAAATTAAATAATCTACCCAAAGTTATTAATTAGTAAATAATGTGCATTTAAACCTACATGTGGCCTCAATCAATTTTTTTTTTTTCTGCGTATAACAGAACAAGGGTCTCATTGTCCTAATCCAACGTTTCATTTGCAGGTTACCCTAGGTTTGTTCATATATAATTTTCTATAGTTGAGGTTTTATTTATCATCACCTTTCTCCACTTGGCTGCACAATCAGAGAATCTGGAGTCATTCTTGACACTCTTTTACAGGCCTCTGCTCAAGCAAATGAGGTTGGTCATTACTATTGATCCTGATAGTATCTACTTTTCTTTACTTCCACTGTCACAGATATCATTCAGCACTCCTCATTTCTAGTAAGGATTAGAACCTGTACACTAAAAGGTCTCTTTGCATAAGGCCTAAATCATCTCTTATTTTTCACAGTATTGCAGATATGCTACTACCAACATGCATGTTTGATCATTTCACAGTCCTAAAGTAATAGCCCTCCATCACCTCTACCCAGGACAAAAGTCGAAATTCCACACCGAGGTATATCAGACTCTCTAGAATCTGACCCATCAGAACCTTTCCTGCTTCATCTTTTCCACACCCATCCTAAACTTAATGACCCACCGTTCTAATACTGGGGACCACAAACATTCTTTTATGCTTTCTCTGCCTTTGTGATGTTGTATGTGTGTGCGTATGTGGGTGTATAATGCTGAAAATTCCTATTTATCCTTCAAACTTCAGCACAATGTCACTACTATGTTAAACTTTCATCCCCATCTTCCCCTTTGACACTCCCTACCAAAACAGTTAAACTTTTCCTCTTTGCTTCCCCCATTACATCTTCCGCTTAGGTCTATTTGTCCTCCTATATTGATTTAAGATTTGAAGTGTAGAGTTTATTTGTCCATCTGCCTTCTCAGTTCTCCAGGGCGTCTTCAGTCTTAACCTTTGCCCTGAAGCAAAAGGAACCAAAAGCCTGACAGGAAATCTGTCACTGGCTTAACATCCCAGGGTCAAAGTGTCGCTGTAGCTTACCCCGCCTCCCATTATCCTGGTAATATTATTAGGGAAGTGTGTGTTTCAGGCATGAGAGAACAGTGCCCGATGCCCAAGTAAGTCTGCTAGAAACTGTTCTTTCCTAGGGCTGCTTCCAATCTTCCTGTGTCTTGGATTAATTTTCCTGAATCAAACCTGGCTCTCTGTAAGTTGTCACCCGTCTGGAGTTGGTCTTGAGTTTTATGGGATTGCACCAAAGGGTTGCCATGTGCCTGTTGTTGTTCTTTCCTGTAGATTTCTTTGTAAATACCTACTACTAGACTATGAACACCTTGAGAGTCCTGATTGTGTGATACTTCTCCTTTAATCTAAAATGTCTAGTATAATCCTGGATATATTCCAGAAATCTATGGACAGAGGAGCCTGGCAGGCTACAAGTCCAGTTCAGTTCAGTTCAGTCACTCAGTTGTGTCCGACTCTTTGCGACCCCATGGACTGTAGCACACCCGGCTTCCCTGTCCATCCCAGAGCTTGCTCAAACTCATGTCCATTGAGTTGGTGACGCCATCCAACCATCTCATCCTTTGTCATCCCTGTCTCCTCCTGCCCTCAGTCTTTCCCAGCATCACGGTCTTTTCCAGTGAGTCAATTCTTCACATCAGGTGGCCAAAGTATTGGAGCTTCTAACTATCTCCCTCCAAATAGTGGAGGGACGAAAGAGAAAATATCTTTTCAGATACCTCCCTCCTTTCCTCCCTCCCTCCCTTCTTTTGTTATAAGTATTTTCTAATTTTGGGTCAGTCTTTTGAACAAAAAGGAATTTATTAAAAATTATTTCATTAAAACTGCAGATATGTAATATCAAATTAATTTTAAGAGTTGACAAATGAATTGATATATTTGTGTTAACTTTATATGTCTCACTTTGAAATTTGGGGCAAAATATTATACGCTGAAAACCCAAGTTGATTCTTGTATTGTTATTAAAATTGTGTTTAATAATCTTTTTTACTAAAATAATTTAAAAGAAAACGGTACCATAGCCTCTTTCCCTATTTCTGTTGCATTGCTAATTTTCTTCCAAGGTATAGCACCTTTATAATTGTTAACTCAGTAATCTTCACGAGGTAGGGAAGATCTGCAGGTGTAATTTTTCCCATTTCTAAAATCAAGGCAGCATGGAGTTTTTGTTGCTTACTGTCAAATTACACATCACTCTATCATTACATTATAACTTTTTGGCAGTGCTGCACAGCTTGTGGGATTTCAGTTCCCTGTCCAGAGATTGAACCTGGACCAGGGCAGTGAAAGCGCCAAATTCTAACTACTTGACTACCAGGGAATTTGGATTTCATTGTAATTTTGAATGTCATTTTACATTTGCCTTATGAACACTTTAAAAAAGTTGACCTGTCAACTTTTACAGGTTTTTCAATAATAATGTAAAATCTTTTGTACAACTTTTACAATAATAATGAAATATTATTAAGATTGGAATTCAGCTTTTCTGTTGGTCTTATTATTATTTTTGTAGGCAGTTGGATATTATGCTAAGGTCAGGAAATTTTCTATCGTTTAACATTTCATTTGGAGACTGTAATGACCTTTGGATCTGGCTTAGAAGACTCTACTGCTATGTTTAAACATGTTCTTTTTTGTTCCTTTTGGAACTTTACCTTTTCATTTCAATTTTTCCAAAGCTGATCTATTTCCATTTATAATGTCAATTTTTCTTTTAATATTGATTGTAAAATCCATGTGATGAGTTGAGTTTTTTTTTTAATGTAACTTGAAATAATCATCAATATAAAAGTCTAAAATACTGATAGTTTCCAACCAACTTCTGATTAGCAAGCTGTGGTATGTACTTAGAAGTCATTAGAGTGAAAACTATGAGTTAAAACCCTAGATTATCTATGCTAAAAGTGGGAAAGATTTTAGAAATGGTTTAACTTAACTCTTTTTGAAGATGAGTAAACTTAGGCTTGGGCTTGCCAGGCTCAGAGGTAAAGAATCCACCTGCCAAACAGGAGACTTGGGTTCCATCCCTGGGTCGGGAAGATTCCCTGGAGAAGGAAATGGCAACCCACTCCAGTTTCTTGCCTGAAGAATCCCCATGGACAGAGGAGCCTGATGGGCTACAGTCCATGTGATTACAAAGAGTTGAACACGACTTAGTGACTAAATAGCAGCAGCAATAGCAGCAGCAGATTTAGGCTCAGGGAGGTTAAAATTACTTTTCCAAAGTTACACAGTCAGAACTTGGGCAAGCTTGGATTGAAATTCAATCCGACTCTTAGTCCAATGTGTCTTTTCACCACATACTCTGAAATTGGCTGTATTGTCTATGGATGCTGTGGCAGATGGAGCAACAGAGGTCTTCCAATTATGACCTGGAATTAGAGTATTATTTTGAGTCAGAGTGTGCACACACATGTGCAATTCCTTCAAACTCAGTGTTAACAGAAGAAAGGTGCTTTCACTTATCTTCAATTCAGTTTAGTTCAGTTGCTCAGTGGTGTCCAACTCCTTGTGACCCCATGGACTTCAGCATGACAGGCCTCCCTGTCCATCACCAACTCCTGGAGTTTACTCAAACTCATGTCCATTGAGTCAGTGATGCTATCCAACCATCTCATCCTATGTTGTCCCCTTCTCCTCCTGCCTTCAATCTCTCCCAACATCAGGGTCTTTTCTGATGAGTCAGTTCTTTGCATCAAATAGACAAAGTTTTGGAGTTTCAGCTTCAGCATCAGTCCTTCCAATGAATATTTAGGACTGATCTCCTTTAGGATGGGCTGGTTGGATCTCCTTGCAGTCCAAGGGACTCTCAAGAGTCTTCTCCAACACCACAGTTCAAAAGCATCAATTCTTCTGTGCTTTCTTTATAGTCCAACTCTCACATTCATACGTGACTACTGGAAAAACCATAGCTTTGACTAAATGGACGTTTGTTGGCAAAGTAATGTCTTTGCTTTTTAATAAGCTGTCTAGGTTGGTCATAACTTTTCTTCCAAGAAGTAGGCATCTTTTAATTTCATGGCTGCAGTTGCCATCTGCAGTGATTTTGGAGTCCCCCCAAATGAAGTCTGTCACTGTTTCCCCATCTATTTGCCATTAAGTGACGGGACCAGATGCCATGATGTTAGTTTTCTGAGTGTTGAGCTTTAAGCCAACTTTTTCACTCTCCTCTTTCACTTTCATCAGGAAGCTCTTTACTTCTTCTTCAGTTTCTGCCATAAGTGTGGTGTCATCTGCATATCTGAGGTTAGTGATATTTCTCCTGGCAATCTTGATTCCAGCTTGTGCTTCTTCCAGTCCAGCGTTTCTCATGATATACTCTGCATAGAAGTTACACAAGCAGGGTGACAATATACAGCCTTGACGTACTCCTTTTCTTATTTGGAACCGGTCTTTTGTTCCATGTCCAGTTCTAACTGTTGCTTCTTGACCTGTATACAGATTTCTCAGGAGGCAGGTCAGGTGGTCTGGTATTCCCATCTCTTTCAGAATTTTCCACAGTTTCTTGTGATCCACACAGTCAAAGGCTTTGGCATAGTCAATAAAGCAGAAATAGATGCTTTCTGGAACTCTCTTGCCTTTTCAGTGACCCAACGGATGTTGGCAATTTGATCTCTGGTTTCTCTGCCTTTTCTAAAACCAGCTTGAACATCTGCAAGTTCACGGTTCACGTATTGCTGAAGCCTGGCTTGGAGAATTTTAAGCATTTCTTTGCCAGTGTGTGAGATGAGTGCAGTTGTGCAGTACTTTGAGCATTCTTTGGCATTGCCTTTCTTTGGGATTGGAATGAAAATTCTTCCAGTCCTGTGGCCATGGCTGAGTTTCCAAATTTGCTAACATATTGAGTGCAGCACTTTCACAGCATCATCTTTTAGGATTTGAAGTAGCTCAACTGGAATTCCATCACCTCCACTAGCTTTGTTTGTAATGATGCTTCCTAAGGCCCACTTGACTTAGCATTCCTGGATGTCTGGTTCTAGGTGAGTGATCACACCATCATGATTATCTGGGTCATGAAGATCTTTTTTTGTATAGTTCTGTGTATTCTTGCCACCTCTTCTAAATATCTTCTGCTTCTTTTAGTTCCATATAATTTCTGTCCTTTATTGAGCCCATCTTTGCATGAAAATTTCCCTTCGTATCTCTAATTTTCTTAAAGAGATCTCTAGTTTTTCCCATTTTATTGTTTCCCTCTGTTTCTTTGCATTGATCGCTGAGGAAGGCTTTCTTTTCTCTCCTTGCTATTCTTTGGGACTCGGCATTCAGATGGGTATATCTTTCCTTTTCTCCTTTGCCTGTGCTGCTGTTCTTTTCATAGCTGTTTGTAAGGCCTCCTCGGACAACCATTTTGCCTTTTTGCATTTCTTTTTCTTGGGAATGACCTTGATCTCTTCCTCCTGTACAATGTCATGGACTTTTCTTACTCATGCCTTAAGTCTCAACTTGAAACTGTGTCTGACAGACCTCCTTGTCAATACTTACGTTTTCTTATACCTCTTTGGGGTTTTACTTGCTATAGCATTTATCAAATTGTACTTTAATTGCATTATACTTGTCTTTCTTCCCTGTTGTTTTTTAGCCATTAACTCATGTTCAACTCTTTTGCAACCCCATGGACTGTAGCCCTCCAGGCTGCTCTGTTTGAGGGACTTTCCAGGCAAGAATACTGGAGTGAATAGCCATTCCCTTCTCTAGGGTATCTTCCTGACCCAGAAATTGAACCCATGTATCCTGCATTGGCTTGCAAATTCTTTACCACTGAGCCACCTGGGAAGCCCCTTTCTTCCCTGCTGCTTTCTTTCCTACTAGACTGTAAATACCATGTGTTGTTCATAGGTGTATCTTTGATGGCAATTAGCACAGTGCCTCACTCACACTTAGTGTTCCACAATTATCTCTTGAGAAAGTAAAGGAATAATTATTACATAACTTTAGAAAGGAATACATTATGGAGTAGGTATAGGGATTGGGTATCTTATTGTGAAACATGTAGCCTCATATGTCAGTTCAGTTTCCTATCATGCCTGATCACATGTTCACAGAATGAATTTTCTTAACATTTTTAAAATTATCTTTCCAGAGGCTACCCCCTTTTTTCCCTGGACTTTGAGACCAGATATCTGTGTTCAATTATTACTGAGAACTCTGCCTCTCTGTATACCAATGCTGAATCAAATCTCAGAGACAGTTTTGGGTGAAGTAGAAAAGGATAGTTTTATTACTTTGTCAGGGAAAGGGGGAAAGCAGCTGGCTCCTGCTTCTAAAAACTAAGTGTTCCAACTCAGAGGATTTGATGAGGGGTTTTATAACAATGATTCAGAGTTGGGGTCTCTGACAAGACTAAGGTGTGAGCAGGGTTTGCAGCCCTTAATCTGACTCAGGTGGTTGGTCTAATCTTGACGAGTTTCTCTGGTCCCTGTAATCTTGCCTCAGGTTTTGGTTGCTTCTCCTTTGATTAGCAGTTATTTGAATCTGCCTTCTGGAACTCAGGGGAAGGTTTGGAGGCTGGAGTCTTGCCTACCAGAAATGGGGAACAGAAAGGCCTCTGTACCTGGGAGCCCCACAGAGTCCTGCTTGGTTTCAGAATCCCAGCTCTGTGATCCTGGGCAAGTTACTTAACCTTTCTGAACTTCACTTTCCTTATCTGAGAATTGGAGACAATATCTGATGATACAAGTAAAATTAAGTACCTTACAGGACTATTGTGAGGGTTAAATAACATAACAAATGACAAAGTATCAATATATAGCATCCTGTGTGTAGTAGGTATTGAATAAATGCTTATTTCAGTCTCCTTTCTCTTTTCCTACTTCACTTTCCCCTTCCTTCGTCCCCTCGTTCCTTGCTTCCTTTTGTCCTCCTTTGTCTTTTCTGAAAATGAGAACTATAGACAATTAGAAGCATGGTCGAAGCTAGCTTTTTATTATAGCAAACGTGCTCTACCCCATAAATTATCCTCACCCTCAAGCTTGCCTGCAGATCAGCCTCTGTTTTCTCATACTTCTTTTTCTCTGCCACTTTCATATCTATAGTTGACAAAGTTTACCTTCTGTTTCCCCCATTGGCTTGCCTGAACTCCAGTTATTCTTCTGCGGTATGCCTGATGGGTAACATGTGTTCTGTACAAGGCAGCAGAAAAAAGAGTGGTTGTGCACTGGGAAGTCTGGAAGTACCCAAGGTAGTAAAAACAAGAATGTGCTGGTTGCAGACGGTTCTAGGAGCAGAGTCTTTGGAATGACATTCAGGGCTTATTTAAAAAGAAGGGTGAAGGTCACGGTTGTTTATTTTTCTTGCTCCTGACTGTTAAGGATGCTGTTTCATTATCTTCCCATCAGGTTATGTTGCAAAATGCTTCTAACCAAGATTAAAATTAATATTTAAACAGGCCTAGTCTGACAAAGAAGAGCTGAGCCATGTAACTGAATGAAGGGAAATGATAAAGATGAGTTAAATCATTATCAAAACAACTTCTGAAAGAAAGAGTTCTCCTGCCACAGGCAGTCCTGCTGAGGCACAGAAAGTGACCTATCATGAGCAATTAGTGGTTGAATAGCTACTGGTCAGATTCAGATTAGATTAATGGATCAGCTGGCCCAGAATTAAAAAGTCTTCAAGAATGTTTGGTTCAGAGTGAGACTATTTTATTTCTAAACTAACTAGCTATGTGACCCGCAGCCCCAGGTTGCAGAATGCTATCTGTAAAATAGTTATATACTTATAAATTGTTGGCAGTTGATATTTTTTCTTTGGTTTTAGGTCAAACTTTTATTTAGGAGGCTGGTGGATGAATTTAGGACCCATACTCGATTAGCTCACTTGGGTTCCTCTAATGCTGAGTTTCTCAACGTAGTCACTTGACATTTTGGACTGGATATTTCTTTGTTATGGAGACTGTCCTGGGCATTGTAGGATGTTTAGCCGCATCCCCAGTAAATGCTCAGTAGGACCCTCTCCAGTTGTGACAGACAAAAATGTCTCCTAACATAGCCAGATGTCTTCTGGACACACTTCCTCCCTGCTTTTGAGAACCAGTTCTGATGGAGAGATGAAAGGGAGATGGTTGTCTCTATACCTTTAGACTTTCCCATGAAAGTCCCTGGAGTTGCCATGAGAGTCAGAGAAAATAACAAACGTGTTTTTTTTTTTTTTGCTGTTGTTTAGTTGCTAAGTCGTGCCCAACTCTTTGCAACCTCATGGACTATAGTCCGCGAGGCTCCTCTGTCCATGAGATTTCCCAGGCAAGAATACTGGAGGGGGTTGCCCATTTCCTTTTTTAGGGGATCTTCCCCCCTGGGGATCAAACCTGCCTCTCCTGCACTGTCTGGTGTATTCTTTAACACTGAGCCACCAGGGAAGCACATAACAAAATTTACTCTGTCCAAACGGAGGTTCAGTCATTCATTAATTGCTTTGTTGAATGCTTACCAGCACTGTGCTAGGCTCTGCGGATATGTAGATAAGTATGACTTGATCTCTTACAATCAGGGTGCTTCAGTTCAATTCAGTTCAGTCGCTCAGTTGTGTCCAACTTTTTCTGACCCCATGGACTGCAGCACGCCAGGCCTCCCTGTCCGTCACCAACTCCCAGAGTTTACTCAAAACATGTCCGTTGAGTCGGTGATGCTATCCAGCTATCTCATCCTCTGTCTTCCCCTTCTCCTCCTGCTTTCAATCTTTCCCAGCATCAGAGTCTTTTCCAATGAGTCAGTTCTTCGCATCAGATGGCCAATGTATTGGAGTTTCAGTTTCAGCATCAGTCCTTCCAATGAATATTCAGAACTGATCTCCTTTAGGATGGACTGGTTGGATCTCCTTGCAGTCCAAGGGACTCTCAAGAGGCTTCTCCAACACCACAGTTCAAAAGCTTCAATTCTTCAGCTATCTTTATAGTCCAACTCTCACATCCATACATGACTACCAGAAAAGCCATAGCTTTGACTAAATGGACGTTTGTTGGCAAAGTAATGTCTTTGCTTTTTAATAAGCTGTCTAGGTTGGTCGTAACTTTTCTTCCAAGGAGCAAGTGTCATTTAATTTCATGGCTGCAGTCACCATCTGCAGTGATTTTGGAGCCCCCAAAATAAAGTCTGTCACTGTTTCCACTATTTCCCCATCTATTTGCCATTAAGTGACGGGACCAGATGCCATGATCTTAGTTTTCTGAATGTTGAGCTTTAAGCCAACTTTTTCGCTCTCCTCTTTCACTTTCATCAAGAAGCTCTTTAGTTCTTCTTCACTTTCTGCCATAAGTGTGGTGTCATCTGCATATCTGAGGTTATTTCTCCCTGCAGTCTTG
Source organism: Budorcas taxicolor (assembly GCF_023091745.1). NCBI lineage: Eukaryota > Metazoa > Chordata > Mammalia > Artiodactyla > Bovidae > Budorcas > Budorcas taxicolor. The sequence goes on from NC_068912.1 coordinate 69,020,820, forward strand.
ATTCCAGCTTGGGCTTCTTCCGGTCCAGCATTTCTCATGATGTACTCTGCATAGAAGTTAAATAAGCAGAGTGACAATATACAGCCTTGATGTACTCCTTTCCCTATTTGGAACCAATCTGTTGCTCCAGTTCTTACTGTTGCTTCTTGACCTGCATACATATTTCTCAGGAAGCAGGTCAGGTGGTCTGGTATTCCTATCTCTTGAAGAATTTTCCATAGTTTGTTGTGATCTACACAGTCAAAGGCTTTGGCATAGTCAATATAGCAGAAGTAGATGTTTTTCTGAAACTTTCTTGCTTTTTGATGATCCAACAGATGTTGGCAATTTGATCTCTGTTTTCTCTGCCTTTTTGAATTCCAGCTTGAACATCTGAAAGTTCTCGGTGCTTGCTTTCTACTAAAGGGAGGAAGTAATGCCTTACCAGTTCATTTCCATACAAAGCTGTTAAGTGCAATGATACATCTCAAGTCAATATAAGGTATAATGGGACTACACGTTCCCATCCCTGCTTGTCTCAGAGGAACGGTATCAGTTAAGGCTTCATTGAGTACCATATGAAACTGTATTTAAAGTCATCCAACAAAACTGATCTTACTGATATCTAAACTCTAATATTTTAGTACTGTATTTTCTGCCTATTGTTTGCTCTTATATATATATGTATATATACATATATATATATCATTTTAAAAATATCATTAGTATTCACTTGCCAGTGCAGGAGACACAAGAGATGGGGGTTTAATCCCTGGGTCGGGAAGATGCCCTGGACAAGGAAATGCAACCCACTCCAGTATTCTTGCCTGGATAATTGCATGGACAGAGGAATCTGGCAGGCTACAGTCCTTGGAGTTATAAACAGTTGGATGCAACTGAGTGACTGATCATTAAACATACGCAGTATTTCTCTAATCCAGTGGTTTTATCCTTGAAGCAGCAGCAGTGCATTACCTGAGAACTTGTTAGAAATACAAATTCTTAGTCTCTATTTCAGACCTTCAGTTCAGTTCAGTCGCTCAGTCGTGTCCAACTCTTTGTAACCCCGTGAATCTCAGCACGCCAGGTCTCCCTGTCCATCACTAACTCCTGGAGTTTACCCAAACTCATGTCCATTGAGTCGGTGATGCCATCCAGCCATCTCATCCTCTGTCATCCCCTTCTCCTCCTGCCCCCAATCCCTCCCAGCATCAGAGTCTTTTCCAATGAGTCAACTCTTTGCATGAGGTGGCCAAGATATTGGAGTTTCAGCTTTAGCATCAGTCCTTCCAATGAACACCCAGGACTGATCTCCTTTAGTATAGACTGGTTGGACCTCCTTGCAGTCCAAGGGACTCTCAAGAGTCTTCTCCAACACCACAGTTCAAAAGCATCAATTCTTCAGCGCTCAGCTTCCTTCACAGTCCAACTCTCACATCCATACATGACTACTGGAAAAACCATAGCCTTGACTAGACAGACCTTTGTTGGCAAAGTAATGTCTCTGCTTTTTAATGTGCAATCTAGGTTGGTCATAACTTTCCTTCCAAGAAGTGGGGTCTTATAATTTCCTGGCTGCAGTCACCATCTGCAGTGATTTTGGAGCCCCCTCAAATAAAGTCTGACACTGTTTCCACTGTTTCCTCATCTATTTCCCATGAAGTGATGGGACCAGATGCCATGATCTTAGTTTTCTGAATGATGAGCTTTAAGCCAACTTTTTCACTCTCCTCTTTCACTTTCGTCAAGAGGCTTTTTAGTTCCTCTTCACTTTCTGCCATAAAGGTGGTGTCATCTGCATATCTGAGGTTATTGATATTTCTCCTGGCAATCTTGATTCCAGCTTGTGCCTCTTCCAGCCCAGCATTTCTCATGATGTACTCTGCATAGAAGTTAAATAAGCAGGGTGACAATATACAGCCTTAACGTAGTCCTTTTCCTATTTGGAACCAGTCTGTTTTTCCATGTCCAGCTCTAACTGTTGCTTTCTGACCTGCATATAGGTTTCTCAAGAGGCGGATCAAGGGGTCTGGTATTCCCATCTATTTCAGAATTTTCCACAGTTTATTGAGATTCACACAGTCAAAGGCTTTGGCATAGTCAATAAAGCTTAAATAGACGTTTTTCTGGAATTCTCTTGCTCTTTCGATGATACAGCCTAATTATAATTCTGGGGATAGGGCCCAGCAATTTGTTTTTACAATTTTTTCCAACCCCTCATTAAAATCATGCTGAAGTTTGAGAACCACAACTTTAATAATTAATTGATTACAGTATTTCTTAAATGGTCTGTATGAAATAATTTTTATAAATATATATAATATTTAAAAAAGAGAATATAATCTGCATTTTGTTATTCAGTGGCCAGATCGTGTCTGACTCTTTGTGACTCCATGGACTGTAGCACACCAGGCTTCTCTGTCCTCAACTATCCCCCAGAGTTTGCTCAAACTCATGTCATCTGGTCAGTGATGCCATCCAAGCATCTCATCCTCTGTTATCCCCTTCTCCTCTTGTCCTCAATCTTTCCCAGCATCAGGGTCTTTTCCAGTGAGTGGGCTTCTTCATATCAGGTGGCCAAAGTATTGGAGCTTCAGCTTCAGCATCAGTCTCTCAGTGAATATTCAGGGCTGATTTCCTTTAGGATTCACCGGTTTGATATCCTTGCAGTCCAAGGGATTCTCAAGAGTCTTCTCCAGCACCACAATTTGAAAACATCATTTCTTCATCACTCAGCCTTCTTTATGGCCCAACTCTCACATCTTTACATGACTACTGGAAATACCATAGCTTTGGATAATCTACATACCTATTTGAATTAAGCATGTTCTCACTATCGGTGTACATGATCTCATTTAATCCCTAAGAGGTATCTTAGTGGTTCTCAGTCCTGGGTTAGCTTCCAAATACCTGTGAAGCTTAAGTGCAACTCTCAGGATTGAGGCAAAAAAGCATTTAATGAAGCTTAATTACCTAGTGAATCAGAAACCACAGTGTTTCTAATATGTACTGTGATCAAGAATCACTTCGGGTAGATATTTGTATATTTTACATACATGACTAGGAGTTCTCACATAGAAAGAGGCTGAACAAATATTTCATTATTTGCTCAGCAAATAGTTATTGACACTGAATGATTACTGAAGCTTTCTGACTTCAAGGACTGTGTTCCTAATCATTTAGGTGAATTCTATTTATGGGAGCTATCAGAACAAAAATGCTTTTTTAAAGTGAGAGAAAGCTAATATTTGCAAAGTGATTTATAGTCCCTTTACAAAGACCGACAACTTCGCTATGTTATTATCATTGCTATTTTACAAATTTGGAAACCAAGGATAAGTAAGATTAAGTGATTTGCCAAAAATTACTTAGCCAGCGATACCTAGGGCCAAGCGTGTGAATCTAGGTTTTCTGACTCTGGTCTTAGCTTTTTCCCATGACTTATATTAACTGTTTGGTTACAGTTAACTGTATATTTATGAACAGAATTAGAATAATGAAGGTAGTTATGTGACATCATAGGATTAATTATCTTCCTAATAATTAAATTTATTTAGAAATTGTGAAAAAATAAAACTATCATAGTATCTATGGTTGCATTTTACTTTCTTAAGTCTTAAAGAGTCAACAAATGATCTGTCTTATAGAAATGAGGACTCTAGCTTTTCCATTAAGTAATAAATATACTGAGAGTTGCCTAATTCATTCCTAATTGAGAATACATTGGCCAATAGTATTATGATACAGGATTTATATTCTGGTGTGATATTATACCTGGACTAGTTTGCTAGTAGGGTGACTGAAGCCGATGGATTTATTTGCACCAGGAAGAATGCACTTAGGATAATGTGCCACTCTGGCTGTCATAACCCTTTTAATTACCTTTGCTTATGCCCTTTCCATCTAGGCTGGACCACAGGCAAAGCTCAATAAAATGACACTTTCATTCTAAAGAGACAGAGCCATTAGGGTAAGGGGCTTCAGCTCTTTATTTTGGATTTCTCCTTTAGGGTAGTTGGATGACAATTCAGAGAGACAAATTCTCATTAAAATAGCTTAATTCAAAAGTCACGTTACGTCTGTAACAGTATATGGAATCAAGGATGTCTTGTCTTAAAACTTGAGACCTCAAAGCTTAGGACATTGGGTGACAATTATGTCCATGCTTCAAAGAGAGGTGCTAGACATAGCTCCACAGTTTTACTGTAGGTCGGTCAGATCACCAGTGCTGTCATCTGCTTTTCGTCTATTTAGAAGAGATTCAATTAAGATTTTTTGAAGGAAGTTCATAGGAGTAGAAAACAGTGTGGCTTTTCTTTGTTATCTTTTACAGGGAGGGAAGAGAGGTGCTCCCCTTTCCCTCAAATCAAGTCTTGGGGAGCTCACGAGTACTGCTTATAAAAGTTAGAGTTGTCTATGAAATGGCAAATTGGCATCTCAGCCCATGGCCAGTTGCTTGCAAAAATTTTAGAATCTAGTGGTCTTTTTCCATGCCTCTCCCCAAGCCCAATATGAGCATTTTCTTGAGAGAACCTGATGGGCTGACCCCCCCTAATTTCGAGCAAAGTGTGATAATAACCCATCTCTGCTGCTCCTCTGGGGGAAACTGACACACACACACACACACACACACACACACACACACACACACACACACACACACAAAACCAGCTAAGTAGAAGTGCCTTTGACTGCAGAGCGAGGAAGGGAGGGGTCAGCAGTTTGTCAGGCTGTGCTTTCATTGTAATTCCTCGGAACCACAGGGACCCTATCCAAGAGGGCTGTCTACTAGAGGAAACGTGAGAGCCAGTGGTGATGATTATAATGGTGGGTTGAAGAGTTCTCTGTCAATTGTAGGAAACATACAGATGATAGGACCTTACTGAAGGTCTCCTCCCATCTCCTCACAGAGATGTCTTATGAGATCTAGTATTTGGAAGCCTGCATGTAGAGTGCATTTAATAGTCAAATGAGAATTATAAACAAGACTTATATATATATTTTTTTCCCTGCCATTTCCTAGGATCCAGAAATGCAAAGGACAAATATGGGGATGGGGAGGGAAGGAAGAGGTAAAAAAGAACAAAGTGGAGCCTTCCTCCTTGTCTTCTCACTGCTTCTCTTCTTCCCACACACCAGGAGTCATTCCTGAGGTGGCGTGAGGGGAGAAGCTCTAAGTCAAATGTAAGATTAATGCTTTGATTTAGATGAGACTTAACTTTTTAATACCTGATGGCAAAACTGTTGTGAAAAGAAATCTGAAAGAGATGCTGTCAAGGATAGAGGAGGGGAGACCTGACAGAATGTTTCATGCAGTGATAGGAGAAAAATGAGGCTCTTGCCTGATTGTTACTGAGTCCAGTTCATGTGTAATGAATAATGAAGGCCACTGTTTCTTTTTTTTTTTTAATTTTAATTTTTTAATTTTAATTTTTACTTTATTTTAAATTGTAGGGAAAAGGAAAAGATAGAAGCAGATTCTGCTTTCTGAATTTTAAACAATTTAGAAAACTACAGCAATGTTTTTTTGACTGAGAGGCTAAATTAGATAATTTTTATGATACTTTCAAACTTCAAAAATCTTTACCGTTTTGGGGTGTTTGTGTGTGTGTGTGACCTTTTAGTAAGTTGTGGATGAGAATAATTTGTCAGCTCTCAGTATGCTTTTGTGCATAACTGGGGCTCAAAGATTATTTTTCGAATACTGTCTACCTTTCCCACACTACTGTATCTCATATATATCATTTTTATAAGTTTATTATAGAAGAGTTTCATTATAATTCTGAAATTGCATTCTTCACTGCTGACAATGCAGCTTTTAAATTTTTGGTCCTAATAGTGGTATTAACTCGCTGCATTTTTATTATTTTATGCCAATAGACCAAGCCTTTTGAATGTAGGCCAGTTCAGTTAGCTAGCTACATCATTTCTTTAAAGCCAAGATACAGCTTGGAACAATTTTAACAGACCGCAAATTTAAAAAGCTTTGGTTTTGTTAAAAGCTCAATTATATATTATAATATAAATGCTAGATCTCCTGCCATTTCTGTTTATTTATTTAATTAAAAAAATCTTATATTTGCGTATAGTTGGTTTACAATGTTGTGTTAGTTTCAGGTGTACAGCAAAGTGATTTCGCCCACCATCTTTAAAAGCTAATTTTAAAAAATTGGCATATAATTGCTTTATAACGCTGTTAGTTTCTACCATACAACACCATGAATCAGCTATAAGTATATGTATATTCCCTCCTTAAGTTCTCCTTCCACTGCCGCCCCATCCTGCCCATCTAGGTCCTCTCACCATTTTTGGAAAAGCCTTTGCCTATTTAATGCTAATGGTCCTTGACTCTCTTTAGGTAATGAAAGAAATATCGCTGGAGTTGTTATATGTTGAAGTTGGCTGTTTTCCTGAGTTTTAAATGGGCAGATTTGAATAATGCCATTTGTTGAAGAAACTTTCAACGCCTTAGGCTATTTCTAACTTTGTGACAATTATCAATACTTCCCAGGTGGCACAGTTGTAAAGAATCCTCCTGCCAATGTGGGAAACGCAAGAGATGCAGGTTCAATCCCTAGGGTGGGAAGATCCTTTGGAGGAGGAACAATGGTTTGAACTGGAGTGCAACCCCAGTATTCTTGCCTGGAGAATCCCATGGACAGAGTACCCTGGTGGGCTACATGGGGTCACAAAGAGTCAGATACAACTGAGTGCGTGGGCACACATGCACAATACACGTAGCAGGGCAGCATGGATAGTAGGTATCTGAGAAAGATTCTTTCCTCTTCGCAGACACTAATCCTATCTAGTAGGTTTTGGTTTTAAACAAAATTCTTTGTGCAAGTGTACTGGTCCTAACTCATTATTCTCTCTAAGTCCTACAAACCCTTCAGCAGAAATTAACTTTAGAGGGCCATAGCCCCTCCTGATAATAAGTCTGCTTATCTAGAACTTAGTCTATTTCTTTTTCATGAACAAAGGACTATGCACCGTGTGGCTGAGACAAGATAAGAAAACACAAATATTTGCATATGACCCTGAAATCACAAGTTTGAGGGCTAGTCATAAGAGAAGCTCACCCTCTTTGTTTTAGAGGGTGACAATTCACTATTCAGGATGCTGCAAATTTTGCTTCTTACTGCATAGGTTCAGAGAGCCTATAACTCTCTGTAAGTATTCTTTAAAATTTAACTTAGGATTTTGCCTTTTTATTTTTTTGCTTCTTTTAATACTAGTGTTATAGCTGAGACATAGAGTTGCATTTTTCGACCCTAGAAATGTTATCTTTTTACTTTACGGTATAGATGATTTTGTTTTGTGAAGTGTCTAAATAAGAAACTCCCTGCTTTTATTATTTTACTGATAGAATTTGAGCTTATATAATGTGAGTACAGGCATAGAAACGTTCTCACTAGACTGTTTCCAACTTTCAACCAATAAAAATTTTTTTTTGTATTTAAAGTTTTTTAATATTTATTCTAAAATTCACTGGTAATATAAGAAAAGCAAAGATTTTGGGAAATATGCTTTACCTGGCCATGTTCAGTACTAGAGTATTGTTCATGTAGTATTTTTAATTGAAGTATAGTTGATTTACATTGTTTCAGGTGTATAGCAAAGTAATGCAGTTATATATACATAATTGAATATTATTCTTAGATATATATTCTTTTTCAGATACTTTTACATTGTAGGTCAACCAGAAAAAATAAATATGCAAAAATATACATGCTATACTCCCTCCTTACAAAGTGAAATATTAAAACATACAAAAGCTTGTCTTGAAATCTTAAAAGCTAGCCTTTTGTGTCATCTCCCTAAATTCCTCTCATTTCCCCCCCCTTCTTCGTTGGCAGATTAAGATAGGTTGACTACTCTGTGTGTGTGTGTGTGTGTGTGTGTGTGTGTGTGTATGATTGAATTTGGGCTTTTCAAAAACTTCTCTCTTTGTTAAAGGAAAGTCTATAGAGTCATTTCAGATTTGTTCTTATATATTCTGCCTTCTCCAAGCCCTATCTATTGAGAAAGTATTTTTATCTTGTGATTTCAAAAGTATTCCTAGGTCTTAACCCTCTGCATGACTCTTGACAAGAAGTATAATTAGTAGAAATGACATCTCTTAAATGCATTGGGTCAATGAAAAAAGGATGTCTATTTAGAATTCATAATGAAGAGGAATATATAGTGTAGGGAAGAGAGTGAAGGAGATTCTTTTAAAACATTTGCTTAGTGACCTAGAATTTATTGTTATTCTATAGTCTCTGACTTAAATTTATGTATTCTGGCCAAATCCAGATGATGATTGAAGGCTTTCACTTTACTCTGATTTGTCTTCAGTAGTCATCTAAATGTAACACTTTCTGGATTGCAAGCAACTCTTTTTTTTTTAAATTTTTATTTTTACTTTATTTTACTTTACAATACTGTATTGGTTTTGCCATACATTGACATGAATCCACCACGGGTGTACATGCGTTCCCAAACTTGAACCCCCCTCCCAACCTCCCTCCCCATAACATCTCTCTGGGTCATCACCGTGCACCAGCCCCAAGCATGGCAAGCAACTCTTTTTCCTGGTATATTAATTATCATAATTCAGAGTCCATTTCTTTTCCTGACCAAAACCCCTGCCTTCAAGAAATTAAACTGTGTATTTTAGTTTTTTGGTTTAAAATGAGCATTCTAAGCCCAAAGGTCCCAGTTTTTAATCAATATTACTTTTATCAGTTAGAATATTTATAATAATATGTACTATTTTAGTTCATATGATAGATTTTGTATGCTAATATTTTTATATTTTAAATGCTGAAATTTGGCAACATGATTATTTTTATTTTGGAAACCTGAAGTACTGTACAAAAACAGGTGTGGTATAATATGCCTCAGTAGAAGAATGAAGCATTTGGTAAAGAAAATATTTGTGTTAATTGAAGATTATCTTATATACATTATGAAATGATTTAGCAAAGATTTTAATACAATAAAATGCTTGTAACACTAAAAACATGTAAAATAATCAAAGCTTTTTAATAGTGAGTCAGAATAATTACTATAAACATTTGCTACCATTGTGCCATAGATATAGGGAAGTGCTAATTAAGAGAGCCCTAGTTATGTCGGATTTAGGGAGCCACCTGAGTACTGTTTGTATTCTTATGAACCTATTACGTATGGAATTTTAAAAGAGGTGAAGAAAATGATAGAGGATCCTCATAGTATGCTAGATTTTTTTCTTTTCCATCTCAGCGATTAATTACAAGCTTGACTAAAATGGTCTTTATTGATTGTTTAAACTCATTTAGCTTACAACCTTTAAGAAACTGTAGAAAATGAATAAATATATACAAATTATATATCACTAGAAATTTTTACAATTCTCACTTAAAATGCACATAGGGAAAATGTACTTAGAAACTGTTTAAAGACTATAAAAATATGTATTTAAAAGCTATTAAAAACTAGTTTGTAACGGATCATCCTTGTTGAGAATGTCTTTGGAGCTTTATGATCTTGAGTTTTGAATGTCTGATTGCATATTGAACACAAAACAAAAGCAAAACTTTAAAAAACAATGGACTATTTTAAAGCTAATATAATCCATCATTAAAGTATATATTGAGAAGACTTAAAAAACTAGAAATAATTACATAAACTAATACCCTGAATAAGCAATAGCTAATTCTTATAGTACACTTAGTATGTGTCAGGCACATTTAAAAATGTTTTATACTTATTAACTTATTGAATTCAGTTACTTAACAAATACTTACTGTGTACCTCCTCAGTGATGTGTCTATATAAATGAATAATAAACAGAAAAAAACCTTTGCCCTCAGGGAATTTATATTCCAGTGGGAGAAGACCCACAATAATCAATATTAATGAGCAAAACATAGTGTGTTTTATGGTAGTCAATTTTATGATGAAGTAAAGGAGTAAAGAGAGGAAGGGTGTGTGAGTGAATGTGGGGATCCAGTGGTTAAGACTCCAGGCTTCCTATGCAGGGGATGTGGGTTTGATCCCTGGTCAGGGAACTGAGATATCCCACATGCCCCTTGGTGTGGGGAGTGGGGAGGGAAGACTGTGACATTGGAGCAAAGACCTGAAGTAGGTTTTAAAGACACCTGGACATCTGGAAAAAGAAAGGCCCAGAAAGAAGGAATATGTGCCAAGGCCCCAAGGTGGAAGACGTTTCACACATTCATTCCTGGTGCAGCAGAGAAGCCCATGCAGAAGGATCCAGTGAGTTAGGAGGAGAGTAGCAGGAGAAGGCGATGGCACCCCACTCCAGTACTCCTGCCTGGAAAATCCCAGGGACGGAGGAGCCTGGTAGGCTGCAGTCCATGGGGTCACAAAGAGTTGGATGCAACTGAGCGACTTCACTTTCACTTTTCACTTTCATGCATTGGAGAAGGAAATGGCAAACCATTCCAGTGTTCTTGTCTGGAGAATCCCAGGGACGGGGAGCCTGATGGGCTGCTGTCTGTGGGGTCGCACAGAGTTGGATACGACTGAGGCGACTTAGCAGCAGCAGCAGCAGGAGAAGATGAGGTCAAGGAGATAATGAGGGATCTGATCATGTAGACCTAGGCTTTTATTCTAAGGACAGTGCAAAGCCAATGAAGATTTTGAGTAGAGAAGTGACACCATATGACTTACATTCTAATGGGATTCCTTGAAGTGCTGTGCTGAGAATAGACTGTGCTGGGCAAGGACTGGAAGAGGAGATCAATTGGGAAGCTGTTGGAATGGTCAAAGCACAGACTACGGTTCTTAGAGCAGGGTTGTGTACTGGTAGAGTGTAGTGAGAAGTGGTTGGATTTTGTTTGTGTTTGGAAGGTAGAGCCAATAGGTAGAGGAGGAGAAGAATTAATTATGATTCAAAGCTTTTGCCCTGAACGATGGAAAGAGGAAATTCTTGATGGATATGTGAAGACTGTGGGAAGAATAGATTTGGAAGGGGCAGGTCAGAAATTCAGTTTTGGACATGTTGAGTTTGAGATGCTTGTTAGGTAGTAGAGATGAATCCGCTCTACAACTCTACGAGGTGGTTACTATTATTGTCCCTCTTGTGCAGTATGGAAAGGTTAATTTCTGTTTATTTACTCAGGAAGTAACAGAGGCAGGATTCGAACACAGACACTCTGGTGCCACAGCACCTGATTTTAGACACTGAGGGGTCTATATCTAAGGACTTTATAAATGAATATGATCATACTGAGTTATATAGAATTATAACATGGAAAAGTCCAACCAACCACAAGATCTAAGATACCTGGCAGCTTAGACTAAAATGGCTCTTTTAAAAAGGCCATTTATAAAAATTTAAGTGGTTTGCACAATTCCACGCCCATTTCTATTTCTATGTCTATCTCTGTCCCTCCTTACCTTTCTGCTAGAGATCATCTGCTTCTCCAAACTTGCCTGGCTGGAGTGGGAGAGTTTTCCATACTCAAGCTCTGTGTAGCTGTGGAAGTGGTTCCTTTTTTAATCACCACAAACTTCTTTTATTTAGGCATTTTAGTCTCAATCTCTCTAGTGTCTTAGGTTCAAAGAAGCTCTTGTGGGTCTGATGACTTCCTGAGTGGTGAACCAAAGTCCTAGTTTCCTGGGAACCCATAACTTATGGTATTGTTCTGGGTTAGTACATCTTTATAGTTCCGTTTGGTTCAGTGTACTTATAATTGACTTACCACATGACAGCTATTTAGGTGTCCTTTTGTTAATCACTTTACACATACAAGCTCAGCCCAGATAACTTGTGTTGCATTGTAAAGCATATAATTTAGTAAAACAAATTCTTACCATTTAAATATGCATTTCTGTATTAATAGCATTAATGTGGATTCCTTTATATAGTTCATCCAAACAATTGTGTACTTAAATTTATTTTTTAAAGAATTAGGACTTGAGCTAAGTTTCCTACTAGCTCATAGAAAGTGTTTTATATCTTGGCATGCCATCTCAAGAAATATGTATTTGTAAATGAATAGCTGACATACCATTAACTATTCAGCAACACATTCAGCAAATCAATACAAATGTAGTGCACAGTCAATTGTATGGTTCATTTGTCACTTGGCAGTTGGTCCCATCAGAGTAAGCACAGTATTATAAAAAGCTGAATTTTCCCCTTCCTTTATTATATGCTCTGTTACTGCATGATTAAACCAAAGTGTTAAAGTCTGAACTCATTATATTTTGTACTTACAAATAATCATACATGGGGCTGGAAGCATTCAGTGAAACAATATAATTTGTTGAGGGAATTTGATCTTAGAGTACATTGAAACAATGTATAACTTAGAGTTAAGAAGCTTGATTAACTCTTAAAAATGTGGAGGATGTAGAAACTAAGCAGTTTTAGGACTAGAAAATGAATTTTGGATTTTTACCTGTGTAAACTTTAGTAAGAATTTTAATGTGTTATAAGTTTTCTCTAGAAAATAGGAGTGAGGGCATCCCTCTTCTCTGAACTATGCTTTTCAGAATATCCCTCCCCAGCACTTCCTCATTCTTCACTGGCCTTGTTTATGACTCTAAAGAAATGTACAGGACTACTATTCACTGAAAGACCCAGCAGGCTCTTTCGTATTCTGTTAGTTCTTAAGCGTGTCACATACAAATGTTCATAAACACATAATCCATTTTCTCCTTCTGTATATTTCATTGTTTAAATTATTCTCATGTATTACTTATTCCCACAATATGGTCTTACCGCTTGTGCTAATGACTGGACCTGGGAGAGGACAGACACATCCAGGAAGGATATATTTTGTAAGGTAGAAATAACATTGTGCTGAACTTGAAGGATGCAGGTCTTGGATGATGGGGTGCTTCCAGGAGTGAAGCTCCAATAGAGATGGGTCACTGAAGGTTACTTACTCCACAGTTTTGACTAAGAGCTCTCAGGCTATTATAGTATTAAGCAGTTTGCTTTATCAGCACTGCTGGCTTATAGTTTAGTATCAGGAATATTTATTATTTTAAATATTTCATCAAGATTTATCTGTTATTTGAAACTGCATAAATTTCAGCTGACAGAAGAAGAAAAGGTCTCAAGTATAGTGACAGATAATAATTTACAATTTGATATTCTTGCTTAAGTCAGATAGACTGAAGCCAAGTGGAACTATTTAGATCATTTACTAAACAATAGCAATGTATATTTTCTGGGCAGGCTTCCTTGAGTTTAGATTGCTGCAGTGTCTACCTGGAACAGCTTTGGGAAATGCAACTTAGAAGATGAGAGAGGCCTGATAAACCACAGGGAGGACATTGTTTTTGTCCTCTAGTTCCACAGTTTACTCCCAGGTGCAATTCAAGGTGCTGGCTTTGGTATAGTCTGCGTTCTTGGCATTTTGGTACATTGGCATTTCTTGGTACATTTTTTCCAAGTGTACCTCTTGAAGCTTATTCAGCTGAGACTGAAATGAGCTGAGACTTTTGCTGACAGTCTCTAAGCCATATTTGCTGATGCATTGGGTGCAGCTGTGCATGGGGTGCGTGATTATCTTTACCACAAATATTGGACCCAGGTAGAAGATGCAAGTCTTGTATTTGAATGTCAGTGTGGTCACAATGTACCACTCTAATGGCAGAAAGCAAAGAGAAGCTAAAGAGCCTCTTGATGAGGATGAAGGAAGAAGGTGAAAGAGCTAGTTTAAAACTAAATATTAATGAAACTAAAATCATGTCATCCGGCCCCATTGCTGCTGCTGCTGCTGCTGCTAAGTCGTGTCAGTCATGTCCAACTCTGTGTGACCCCATAGACAGCAGCCCAACAGGCTCCTCTGTCCCTGGGATTCTCCAGACAAGAACACTGGAATGGGTTGCCATTTCCTTCTCCAATCATGAAAGTGAGAAGTGAAAGTGAAGTACTCAGTCGTGTCTGACTCTTAGCGACCCCATGGACTGCATCCTACCAGGCTTCTCTGCCCATGGGATTTTCCAGGCGAGAGTACTGGAGTGGGTTGCCATTGCCTTCTCCACATCCGGCCCCACTACTTCATGGCAAATAGAGGGGGAAAAGGTGGAAGCAGTGACAGATTTCCTCTTTTGGGGCTCTAAAATCACTGCAGATGGTGACTGCAACAAGAAAATTAGAAGATGTTTGCTTCTTCACAAGAAAGCTATGGCAAACCTAGTTAGTGTGTTGAAAAGCAGAGACATTACTCTGCCGACAAAAGTTGGCATAGTCAAGGCTATAGTCTTCCCAGTGGTCATGTATGGTTGTGAGAGCTGGACCATCAAGAAGGTGGAGCACTGAAGAATTGATGCCTTCAAACGACAGTGCTGGAGAAGACTCCTGAGAGTCCCTTGAATGGCAAGGAGATCAAACCAGTCAATCTTAAGGGAAATCAACCCTGAATACTTGTTGAAAAGACTGATACTGAAGTTGAAATTCCAGTATTTTGGTTATCTGATGTGAACAGCTGACTCATTGGAAAAGTCCCTGATGCTGGGAAAGATTGAGGGCAGAAGGACAAGACGGTGTCAGATGATGAGGTGGCTGGATGGCATCACTGAAACAATGGACATGAACTTGGGCAAACTTTGGGAGATGGTGAGGGACCTGCTGTGCTGCAGTCCATGGGGTTGAAAGAGTTGGACATGACTGGGCAACTGAACAACATGGTGAAAACACTGTGCATATTTCTTAAAGCAGGCAAGCACTCTCATATGAAGAGGAAGGAAACATTTTTTTTTTTCTGGCTTCATTACTTGAATTATACTCCTTTTAATTCTTGTGCTTATTTACCTGATACTTATTAGAGCAACTTCTATTTATTTCATAAAATAAGCCTGCATCATTTTGTGGCTGGAGTCACTTCTATTAAATATAATCACTGTCACCTTTAGGAGTCAGAATCAGACTCAGCAACATTTAAGCACATTACCTGTGATGGGGACATGCTAAGAAGTATTTTCATTTATCCATGCATTGATGAATATTAAATTTTATTGAAATAATAAATGCATGTGTTTAAAAAAAATCTAGCAATACAGAAGAATTTATGGTAAAAGCTGCAATATCTTAGAGATAACAGCAGTAACTAACAGAAGAATCAAAACAGAAACTGTTAAAAGTTGGTCACCTCTGTGGGTGGGGAGGGCTTCCGCGGTGGCTCAGTGGTAAAGAATCCACCTGCAGTGCAGGAGATGCAGGAGACGTGGGTTCAATCTCCTGGAGAAAGACATTGCAACCCACTCCAGTATTCTTGCCGAAAAATTCCACAGGCTAACCTGGTGGGCTACAGTCCGCAGGGTTTCAAAGAGTTGCACATGACTGAGCCAGCAAGCTAGGGAGCAGGTAGGGAGGTATGCGGCTGGATGTTGTAACTATATATACACACACACCACTATATCTCGATTTATTTAATTAAAAAATTAATTTCCCCCTTGATATGCTAGATTAGGACTGAATTTTTTTCTAAATTTTTATTTTTACTTTATTTTACTTTACAATACTGTATTGGTTTTGCCATACATTGACATGAATCCACCATGGGTGTACATGCGTTCCCAAACTTGAACCCCCCTCCCTCCCCATAACATCTCTCTGGGTCATCCCCATGCACCAGCCCCAAGTATGCTGTATCCTGCATCGGACATAGACTGGCGATTCGTTTCTTACGTGATAGTATACATGTTTCAATGCCGTTCTCCCAAATCATCCCACCCTCTCCCTTTCCCTTTGAGTCCAAAAGTCCACTCTACACATCTGTGTCTCTTTTGCTGTCTTGCATACAGGGTCATCATTGCCATCTTTCTAAATTCCATATTTATGTGTTAGTATACTGTATTGGTGTTTTTCTTCCTGGCTTACTTCACTCTGTATAATTGGTTCAGTTTCATCCATCTCATTAGAACTGATTCAAATGTATTCTTTTTAATGGCTGAGTAATACTCCATTGTGTATATGTACCACAGCTTTCTTATCCATTCATCTGCTGATGGACATCTAGGTTGTTTCCATGTCCTGGCTATTATAAACAGTGCTGCGATGAACATTGGGGTACGTGTGTCTCTTTCAATTCTGGTTTCCTTGGTGTGTATGCCCAGCAGGGGGATTGCTGGGTCATAAGGCAGTTCTATTTGCAATTTTTTAAGGAATCTCCACATTGTTTTCCATAGTGGCTGTACTAGTTTGCATTCCCACCAACAGTGTAGGAGGGTTCCCTTTTCTCCACACCCTCTCCAGCATTTATTGCTTGCAGACTTTTGGATCACAGACATTCTGACTGGTGTGAAGTGGTACCTCATTGTGGTTTTGATTTGCATTTCTCTAATAATGAGTGATGTTGAGCATCTTTTCATGTGTTTGTTAGCCATCCGTATGTCTTCTTTGGAGAAATGTCTATTTAGTTCTTTGGCCCATTTTTTGATTGGGTTGTTTATTTTTCTGGAGTTGAGCTGCACAAGTTGCTTGTATATTTTTGAGATTAGTTGTTTGTCAGTTGCTTCATTTGCTATTATTTTCTCCCATTCAGAAGGCTGTCTTTTCACTTTGCTTATATTTTCCTTTGTTGTGCAGAAGCTTTTAATTTTAATTAGATCCCATTTGTTTATTTTTGCTTTTATTTCCAGAATTCTGGAGGTTGGATCATAGAGGATCCTGCTGTGATTTATGTCGGAGAGTGTTTTGCCTATATTCTCCTCTAGGAGTTTTATAGTTTCTGGTCTTACATTTAGATGTTTAATCCATTTTGAGTTTATTTTTGTGTGTGATGTTAGAAAGTGATCTAGTTTCATTCTTTTACAAGTGGTTGACCAGTTTTCCCAGCACCACTTGTTAAAGAGATTGTCTTTAGTCCATTGTATATTCTTGCCTCCTTTGTCAAAGATAAGGTGTCCATATGTGTGTGGATTTATCTCTGGGCTTTCTATTTTGTTCCATTGATCTATATATCTGTCTTTGTGCCAGTACCATCCTGTCTTGATGACTGTGGCTTTGTAGTAGAGCCTGAAGTCAGGCAAGTTGATTCCTCCAGTTCCATTCTTCTTTCTCAAGATTGCTTTGGCTATTCGAGGTTTTTTGTATTTCCATATAAATCTTGAAATTATTTGTTCTTGTTCTGTGAAAAATATGGCTGGTAGCTTGATAGGGATTGCATTGAATCTGTAGATTGCTTTCGGTAGTATACTCATATTCACTATATTGATTCTTCCAATCCATGGACATGGTATATTTCTCCATCTATTAGTGTCCTCTTTGATTTCTTTCATCAGTGTTTTATAGTTTTCTATATATAGGTCTTTAGTTTCTTTAGGTAGATATATTCCTAAGTATTTTATTCTTTTCATTGCAATGATGAATGGAATTATTTCCTTAATTTCTTTTTCTACTTTCTCATTATTAGTGTATAGGAATGCAAGAGATTTCTGTGTGTTGATTTTATATCCTGCAACTTTACTATATTCATTGATGAGCTCTAGTAATTTTCTGGTGGGGTCTTTAGGGTTTTCTATGTAGAGGATCATGTCATCTGCAAACAGTGAGAGTTTGACTTCTTCTTTTCCAATTTGGATTCCTTTTATTTCTTTTTCTGCTCTGATTGCTGTGGCCAAAACTTCCAGAACTATATAGAATAGTAGTGGTGAAAGTGGGCACCCTTGTCTTGTTCCTGACTTTAGGGGAAATGCTTTCAATTTTTCACCATTGAGGATAATGTTTGCTGTGGGTTTGTCATATATAGCTTTTATTATGTTGAGGTATGTTCCTTCTATTCCTGCTTTCTGGAGAGTTTTTATCATAAATGGATGTTGAATTTTGTCAAAGGCCTTCTCTGCATCTACTGAGATAATCATATGGCTTTTATTTTTCAATTTGTTAATGTGCTGAATTACACTGATTGATTTGCAGATATTGAAGAATCCTTGCATCCCTGGGATAAAGCCCACTTGGTCATGGTGTATGATCTTTTTAATGTGTTGTTGGATTCTGATTGCTAGAATTTTGTTGAGGATTTTTGCATCTATATTCATCAGTGATATTGGCCTGTAGTTTTCTTTTTTTGTAGTATCTTTGTCAGGTTTTGGTATTCGGGTCTCCTTTTTCATCTTTTATATTTTTTCCTACCTGTTTTTGAAGACAATGATCTGCTTCTCTGGGTGCCTGATGTCCTCTGCCAGCATTCAGAAGTTGTTTTGTGGAGTTTGGTCAGCGTTGAAATGTTCTTTTGAGGAATTTGTGAGGGAGGAAGTGGTCTCCCCATCCTATTCCTCTGCCATCTTAGGACCACCCTCGGACTGAATTTATTTGTATCACTGTTTATGTCCGCATTCCCATTTTGTTGTTGTTTGTTGTTCAGTAGCTCAGTCATGTCTGACTCTTTGCGACTCCATGGACTGCAGCACACCAGGCTTCCCTGTCCTTTACTGTCTCCTGGAATTTGCTCAAACTCATGTCCATCTACGTTTAATTATATCAGTACATTCTGCCCTCTCTATGCCATTGTCCATAAGGGACTTGAGTTTCCATGGTTGTTGGTGACCCCGGGGTCCCAGAACCAACACCCTGTGGATACTGAGGGACAGCATACAGCCGTGACGTGCCCCTTTCCTCTTTGGAACCAGTCTGCTGTTGCATGTCCAGTTCTAACTGCTGCTTCCTGACCTGATACAGGTGTCTCGAGAGGCAGGTCAGGTGGTCTGGTATGCCCATCTCTTTCAGAATTTTCTGCAGTTTATTGTGAGCCACACAGTCAAAGGCTTTCGCATAGTCAATAAAGAAGAAATAGATGTTTTTCTGGAACTCTTTTTGCTTTTTCAATGATCCATTGGATGTTGGCAATTTGATCTTGGTACTGTTATATTATGATAAAAATACACATGATTGTCACTTCGAGTCTACTTGTAACAACTAAAGTTCTTCTTTGAGATTCAGAAGTCATCTTCATAGAATGAAATTAGCAATAAAAATGCTTTTGTTTTTCGAAGGTC
This sequence comes from Budorcas taxicolor, assembly GCF_023091745.1. NCBI lineage: Eukaryota > Metazoa > Chordata > Mammalia > Artiodactyla > Bovidae > Budorcas > Budorcas taxicolor. Next base: position 69,039,744 of record NC_068912.1, read on the forward strand.
TGAGACTGGGTCTATTTTCAAAAATGTCAATTCCAGTTATGGTTAAAGCAGAATATGTTTTTACTTTCTTACTGTAATTTTAAATAGCCATTCAAAATAGCACTGTCCCAAAGTTCTAATATCAGCATGAGAATAAACCATCCTGCCAAAAGGTCAATATTTTTATCATCTCTAACACTTTTTTCCAAAGCTATATGTGGAAAGAAAATGTGCTCTACCCCATATATAATAACATCAGAATTTCCACAGAAGATGAACTCCCTTGTCCTGGAATTAGGATCATTCATATAATTTGCTAAGCAGAAATATCTGAAAGTAACAAAGCACAGGTATTCTAATTATATTCCTGTAGGTTATAAGCAGTGATATTAATATATCAGTTTAAAAGAATGAGTGACCATCAGCTGGATGTGGGTGTGGAAGGAAAAGAGAATGATGACAGGTGTGCTGGTCTGCTGCCCCTTCCCCCCTTCGATAGAAGATCAGGAAGAGCCAGAAGGGCAGGGTGGGGCCATCTCCCAGGTAGGAATGGCACTAGTACTTCATTCCTAGGCTTGGTGGGGAGGGAAGTAAGAACCAACCACACCCATGGGCTGATTACTTTTCCTCAGTTCTCCTCAGGAATAGAGTAGAAAGTGGGGAGAAGGATGGGGGGTTGGGAGGCAGTCCAGGAGGAAGCAGGCTTCTCCTCTAACTTGTGTTCTCCACATTTCCTTGCCTAGTGTTAACCTACTGAGTTTGGCGGCCAAGTCTGGTGAGCCAGGAGTGGCTGCTTCTCTTGGATACTCTCAAATAGAACCCTGTCCTTCAAGCCACTTCTGTGATCCCTGATTGCTGCTGGTTATCCTTCCTGGACCAGGAGATGGGTAATGCACATATGGTACCAACGTGGTACCAAGATTCCAAAATTACTTCGTGGCCAGTCCACGTGTCCTCTCAGTTACGGTGAATCATGCACAGATAGTCTCGTGTGCTGTTGATATCTTCTCGCGTCCTGCTTATGCTAAATGGAGATGGCTCTGTTACTTCAACTACAGACAAGAGGAGACTAGTCTAGAGAATTAAAATAGCCCACTAATTCAACAGCAACAAAGAATGGGTGAGATTAGAAGAAAGGAGTTCTCAGTGTACCTGAGAGTTTTTGAAGAATTGTTCATTCTAAAATCCTAAGAAGAGGGTAGAATTCCTATAGAGTAAACTGCTTCCATGATGTTGGCTGGCAAAAGAACCTTTAGAGTAAATGACTTACACATAAAAATGTAGAAAACTTAAGAGTATGATACCACTTACAGCAGCTGCTAACAGAAAAGACAGTGGGAGGTGACCTTGAAAGGATTATGAAATTTTAAAAAAAAAAGAGCTTAAGATTTAGGGTCTGAAAGAGCAACTAATATGCTAGAATAATTCTAAATGCTTTTTAATAAGGGTGAGGATGCAGGGGCAAAGGCAGGTTATAATTTAAGCTTTCCCATTTCTCTGAGATTGTTTTCTGAATAAGTGTACTCTATACAGATATCCAAGGGAGATGAAAAATAGAACATAGACTACTTATTATTGGTAGAGCAATTTCTCTGAAATAGTAGCTCATAACTTATTAATGTGTGGCTACAGCTACCTTATAGATGCAGTAATGAACACCGTCTTTTCAGCATATAGTTAAAAACATGTAGCTAGACACAAGTTGTCCTTCCCCACTAATAATGCTAATTTATGGATCGGTGCCTAAGAAATTGACATTGTGGGAATGCAGTAAATTCTGTTTTGCACTTTTTCTCCATACAGGAAGTCTTCACAGGGAAGTCAGCAAAACAACTGTTGTGGCTACAGCAGTCAATCAATTTAAATAGAAATTCTAATGCACAGTTTGAAAGCTCTAAGAGTCATTCACTTAAGCACAAGACTTTATTATCAATGAAGGATATATTTTCTGTTTAATTATTCTTATTAAAACCCCTTTAAGTACAAGTACCCAGGAAAAAAATGTATTTTTCAAAATAAATCCAAAGCTTAACTTTCAATGTTAGTTTTACACACCAACTCCTCTGAAGGGCACAAATCATCAGAAATAGTGACAGGACAAATAGAAGATAAAGCAGAGTTCTTCCCAACAACCTATCAGCTCACCCTCTCAATTCTAACTCGTCCAGACACAGACCTATCTCGTTTTTCCCTTTCCCCAGTGTCCTTCCTACTTTGAGAGATTCCTAAGAGCTTGACCTCTTTCTTAGAATTTTCCCTCTTGCTTCCCAGTCTCCATACCACTATCTGCTTTGTCCTCCTTTAGCTGTTCAGCTTTTTCTTCCATATTTCTCAAAGTAGTCCTAAGATTCCCAACCTCGTAGTCTCCCACAATGACACAGACTGAAAAACTATACTCACCTGCAATGGCTTCCTCCTCTTCTCTGTTCAATCTATCCTTCACAAGATAAAATATCCTTAGCCACTAATTCTCCCTTAATATGTTTTTAATTTCCCTTCCCAGAGGAATCTGATGGCTTCCATTTCTTTCCTACATCAATTCCAAACTCTTAATTGTAGAAGTCAATTATCAGCAATCAATAGTCATGTGATTATCATCAATATTCATGTGATTATCTCCTTGCAATTTGAATTAATGAATTCACACACACACACATACAGACGCATCTGTGGTTTTATATGTACTAATGCTTGTTTCTAACCTATATGCAGGTCAGGAAGCAACAGTTAGAACTGGACATGGAACAACAGACTGGTTCCAATAGGAAAAGGAGTACATCAAGGCTGTATATTGTCACCCTGCTTATTTAACTTCTATGCAGAGTACATCATGAGAAACGCTGGCCTGGAAGAAGCACAAGCTGGAATCAAAATTGCCGGGAGAAATAGCAATCACCTCAGATATGTAGATGACACCACCCTTATGGCAGAAAGTGAAGAGGAACTAAAAAGTCTCTTGATGAAAGTGAAAGAGGAGAGTGAAAAAGTTGGCTTAAAGCTCAACATTCAGAAAATGAAGATCATGGCATCTGGTCCCATCACTTCATGGCAGATAGATGGGGAAACAGTGGATACAGTGTCAGGCTTTATTTTTCTGGGCTCCAAAATCACTGCAGATGGTGATTGCAACCATGAAATTAAAAGACGCTTACTCCTTGGAAGGAAAGTCATGACCAACCTAGACAGCATATTCAAAAGCAGAGACATTACTTTGCCAACAAAGTCCGTCTAGTCAAGGCTATTGTTTTTCCAGTAGTCATGTATGGCTGTGAGAGTTGGACTATAAAGAAAGCTGAGTGCTGAAGAATTGATGCTTTTGAACTGTGGTGTTGGAAAAGACTCTTGAGAGTCCCTTGGACAGCAAGGAGATCCAACCAGTCCATCCTAAAGATGAGTTCTGGATGTTCATTGGAAGGACTGATGTTGAAGCTGAGGCTGCAATACTTTGGCCACCTGATGTGAAGAGCTGACTCATTGGAAAAGACCCTGATTCTGGGAAAGATTGAGGGCAGGAGGAGAGGGGGACGACAGAGGATGAGATGGTTGGATGTTATCATTGACTCAATGGATATAGGTTTGGGTGGACAGGGAGTCAGTGATGGACAGGGAGGCCTGGCATGCTGTGGTTCCTGGGGTTTCAAAGAGTCGGACACAACTGAGCAACTGAACTGAACTGAACTATGATAAACTTCTGCCCCTTCTAATTTAATATGTACTGGGACTCTAATTATCAGGCACTGAGTCTCAATAACTTCTGGTGATGTGGCATTCGGTTTCTCCCAGTCTCACAGGCTTCAAACACTGATTTCAAAAGTGCCTCATTACTGCATAGTGCTCCTAGTTCATTGTCATGAACAGAGAGCCAGAAGTAGAATGTTTAAGATAGTTATTTCAAGAGTGAAGCTTTTTTCTTTTCCAGTTTTTTTACATTAGAATAATTCCTTAGTATGAAAAATAACACCTTCAGTATTGTTTTGGAAGCCAAAGTTTAATTGCATGAAATTTCATAAGTTTGTCTCTCAAATGTTACTTTACTACCTATAAAGCTCTATCTATATCAGGTAGGAAAAGCACCTCATACTTTTCCGGTGCCAGGCACTTCAGAGAAACTGTGTTATTAATTCTCATGATTGTTTCTGGAGGTAGGAATTATTACCCACATTTTATAGAGGAGGAAACTGAGAGTCAAAGAAGTAAAATGATTTGCAGAACTCATAAGTACAAAGCAAGGACTTGAACCTGGATCTGACACCAAACACTGTCTAACTTTCCACTCTGCCTGGAGTGAAGAGAAAGAAATGTGTCTGGTCAAACAGAACTGGATGGGGCCATCTGGAAGGGTTGTACTGCCAAGTTCTAACAGGGCAAGTGCTGGACCTCTTTATAACTAACATTAATGTAAAGTTGAATCCCTGTACTGAATGATCACACTCTTCTAAAACACTCTGATATGCATTTTAGTTCTGAGTTCCCATACACAAGAGTACAGCATTGGCCATAATTGCTGCTGCTGTAACTTTGTACATTATTGGCAATTTTTTGAGGCAAGGTGAATTTTCCTGTTTAGCAAGAGCTTGATTGTTCTCTCTAGACTTCCCTTAATCTCCTGCTGAGATCTTGCTAAACATTTTGAGGATGAACTAATCAGTGTTTTGTATCCTTTCAAAAATGTGAATGCTTTGTTTTTAAGCATAATTTAATGTGAGGCTATTCAGATGGAAATAGACTGAAAGACTCCCTTGCCAGTCATGGTTTCTGAAAATGGGTTGGCTTAGTGATGCTGATGGGTAGACAACCTCATTAAGGTTTAACCTGAAGTAGAAACCTCAGATAAATGTTTCTAAATGGGCACCAATTCATAAACAACTTTGAATCATTTATTCTTTCATTCTCAGAATTGTTCCAGGTCATTTGCAGATACTGAAATTCCTTCTGCTGGTATTATGAAAGGGAGGTAATCTGTTCAGAAATCCTCAGAGCCAAATTGATAAGCTTTTAATTCTTATGCTTTAATGCCTATTGATCCTATTGATTGATGCTTGAAAATCAAATTTGTTTTTCCCTCACCCTAGTGAATCACTTCAGCATAAAATTAAGATGCTTAATTTGAAATGAATTCTCCCAAAGCAGAAACAGCTCTACTTTTCCTGTAAAGGCCTTCAGTGCTGCTTCTTTGGGTTTAGTGTTAGATGACAGTACTTTTCATGTCCTTTCTGGGTCAAGATAGTTCATTGGCATATTCAAACTTTTAATAAGCCAGAGTGTATTTGGATAGTATGCTAATTAACGAGGTGAAATGTTGTGATGACTTTGGTAAGAATCTTTTAATATAATTTCACATCATTTAAATATGTGGAGACATGGAAATAAACCAGTCTCTCTCTCTCTTTTTCTGTATGCTGCTAGGTACAGATTCTAAATTTCAGCAGCATAATTCAGATTTTTGCCTTATGCACTTTATTAGTAATCTGTATATTTTCCGATTAAACTTTTTAAGGAAAGTTCTTATGATTTGGGCTTTCCTGGTAGCTCAGCTGGTAAAGAACCCACCTGCAATGCAGGAGACCTTGGTTTGATTCCTGGGTCAGGAAGATCCCCTGAAGAAGGGATAGGCTACGCACTCCAGTATTCTTGGGCTTTCCTGGTGGCTGAGATGGTAAAGAATCCACTTGCAATGCAGGAGACCTAGATTTGATCCTTGGGTTGGGCAGATCCCCTGGAGATGAGCATGACAACCCACTTTAGTATTCTTGCCTGGAGAATCCCCATGGACAGTGGAGCCTGACAGGCTACAGTCTGTGGGGTTGCACAGTTGGATACATTTGAAGCAGTGTTGGATATGATACACTGCATGTGTAATTTTCAGACACCTTTGTGAAAACTGGAACAGTCAAATACCTCCATATCTGATGCAATGGAACAATGTGTTATTTTCAGTTATATGGTTTAGGATGATGAGTTCACATAAATATAACTGTTTTTCTTACATTTGATACCAAGACTATGACCCTGGCTTGTCTTATGAAGAGTAAAAGCATATTCTAAGTTATTTGTCTATATATAATTTATCTTACAATATTGATTCAGTTATTCTTTAATCCTTTTGGCTATCATTTGTAATACAAAAATAATTTTCCAAATAGTATTAAAGATAGTATTTGAATGAGATGGTAGGGAAGAAAATTTGAAGATTTTAGAGTTCAGAGTAGGCACAACAGATAAACTTCTTATACAGAATGTTTTCTGAATGAGGCCCTTTCTTATTTAGGTGTGTCATTAAAATACAAATGAATATTTTAAAAATATTAACTTTACACTTGCCATCATCATCTTATACTTCAGTATTAGTATTTGTCTTAAATTGTTAACTTCAGCAATTGCTTGACTTAGTTTTGCATCTCCCACAAAAACTATCCCTGAGGTTTTACTGTAAAACTACTTACATCCAAAATCCTTTTATTTTCCTACCAAAGTGGGGATTATTTTTTTTGCATACTTTTTTCTTCCAGTTTTATTGAGATATAATTGATGCATAGCACTGTATAAGTTTAAGGTGTACAGTATAATGGTTTGACTTACATATATCATGAAATATTACCACAGTTTTAGTGACTATCCATCATCTCATACAGATCCAAAATAGAAGGAAAAGAAAAAAAAATATTCCTTGATGAGAACTCTATATAACATACAGCAGTGTTATTGACCTTATTATTGACTATATTCCAGAAACTGTACATTCGTTCTCCTGACTGACTTGTTTTGCAACTTGAAATTTATCCCTTTTAATTTCCCTCATCTATTTCCTTCATCCTCGCACTCCCTGCTCCTCTAGTAATCACCTATTTGTTCTCGGTATCTATGACTGTTTCTTTCTTTTTTAGATTTGACATATGAATAAAATACAATATATGTCTTTCTCTATTTGACTTACCCACTTAGCATAATTCCTCTAGGCCCATCCTTGTTGTCATAAGTGGCAAGATTTCATTCTTTTTAATGGCTGTGTAATGTTCTTATGTGTATGTGTGCATGTCTATGCCTTATCTTTATCCTTTGAACACTTAGATTGCTTCTGTTCTGTATCTTGGCTGTTGTGAATAATGATATTTGCAAACTTTTATGAAATGTTCTTGTGTAAAACTATACTATGTTAAACCAAACTTTACTATCTTAATGATATTTATGTGTAATCTCTATTTAAAATGCCACAGAATCTATTATCAATCAAATAGAAAAAAATAACAAATAGAAATTTCAGTAGTTGAAAGGAATGTTAAACAATTCAAAACAGACAAAAGTTTTTAAATATAAATATAATAGACAAATGCATCTGAGAAAACTTCACAGTGTTTTCTTGCAAGCTGTTACTTGGGTTTCACATTTTTAAAAAATTAATTTATTTTTTTATTAAAGGATAATTGCTTTACAGAATTTTGTTGTTTTCTGTCAAACCTCAACATGAATCAGCCATAGGTATACATATATCTCCTCCCTTTAGAACCTCCCTCCCATCTCCCTCCTCATCCCATCCCTCTAGGTTGATACAGAGAACCTATTTGAGTTTCCTGAGCTGTACAGCAAATTCCCATTGGCTATCTATCTTACATATGGTAATATAAGTTTCCATGTTACTCTTTCCATATATCTCACCCTCTCCTCCCTTCTCTCCATCTCCATAAGTCTATTCTCTATGTCTGTTTCTCCACTGCTGCCCTGTAAATAAATTCTTCAGTACCACTTTTCTAGATTCCGTATATGTGCATTAGAATACAATATTTATCTTTCTTTTTCTGACTCACTTCACTCTGCCTAATAGGTTCTAGATTCATCCACCTCATCAGAACTGACTCAGATGAATTCCTTTTATGGCTGAGTAATATTCCATTGTGTGTATATGTAGCACAACTTCTTTATCCATTCGACTGTTGATGGACATCTAGGTTGCTTCCATGTTCTAGCTATTGTAAAAAGTGCTGCGATGAACTATGGGATACATGTGTCTTTTTCAATTTTGATTTCCTCAGGGTATGTGCCTAGGAGTGGGATTGCTGGGTCATATGGTGGTTTTATTCCTAGTTTTTTAAGGAATCTCCATACAGTCTTCCATAGCAGCTATATCAATTTACATTCCCACCAACAGTGCAATAGCGTTCCCTTTTCTCCACACCCTCTCAGCATTTATTATTTGTAGACGTTTTGATGATTGCCATTCTATCTGGTGTGAGGTGATATCTCGTAGTTTTGATTTGCATTTCTCTAACAATGAGTGATGTTGAGCATCTTCTCATGTGTTTGTTAGCCATCTATATGTCTTCTTTGGAGAAATGTCTGTTTAGTCTTTTTCCCACTTTTTGATTGGGTTGTTTGTTTTTCTAGTATTGAGTTGTATGAGCTGCTTGTATATTTTGGAAACTAATCCTCTGTCAGTTGGTTCATTTGCTATTATTTTCTCCCATTCTGAAGGTTGTCTTTTCACCTTGCTTATAGTTTCCTTTGCTGTGCAAAAGCTTTTAAGTTTAATCCGGTCCCACTTGTTTACTTTTATTTTTATTTCCATTACTCTAGGAGATGGGTCATAGAGGATCTTGCTTTGATTTATGTCATCGAGTGTTCTGCTTATGTTTTCCTCTTAGAGTTTTACAGTTTCTGGTCTTACATTTAGGTCTTTAATCCATTTTGAGTTTATCTTTGTGTATAGTGTTAGCAAGTGTTCTAATTTCTTTATTTTACATGTAGATGTCCAGTTTTCCTAGCACCAGGGTTGTTTTACATTTTGAAGCTTATTATGGTGTAATGATAGCTAGAACAAAGTGTCAGAGTGAAAAATCTTAGCTAAGAAAAGTGGGTGATGGCTCTCATGTTGATAGAGAAAAGGATTTGGGGAGGCTACAGATTCTAAGTTGGCTGAAGGTAAAGATTAAGGGGAAATTTTCATAAGTAGTAGAAAGATAAAAGCTATAATGTAATCTTAACAATTCCTGTAATAAAATAATAAATAAAATTATGCAAAAATGGTGGTGTAATTTTTGGAATTATCTCTAAAGAAGAGAAAGATATTCAGGAATTGAAAATATTTTTTATAGAGCAGTGATGATTGGCGTGGGGCAAAGGAGAAAAAATATTAATAAAAGTGTAAAATACTAGAATCTAATATGACTATCTACAAGGGGAATATTTATCATAATTTTAGAAATATCCTAAAGTGTTTGTTACAATGAAAAAATATTACATTAATGTGTCTCTTGATGCGAAGTAACCTGAATTTCAAAGTAGAAAATTTCACATTTCCCCTATTCCAATGCAAATCAGATTATAGCCATCACCTCATGGTAAGTTATAAAGTAATAAGCAATAAATTTTGAAATAACCATAATATGACAATAAATGATAACCTCAATCACTTTTCTTCAGCGCTTGTTGAATGTGCCAAACGTTGTTTTCAACTACAGTAGAGAAGGGGTCCTTAGGAAACTGGAAGGATTTTGTGATACAGAATAGTTAAAATTTAAAGCATTTGATTTTCTGTTTTTATTTTTATTTAGCCAAGGATCATAGGACTCTCCCAATGCCTCCTAAATGATAAAGTCATTAACTGTTTATTGATTGTTTATAATACTGGAATATTAAGCCCTGCAGTACTGAATGTTATGGGTGCTGGAGATATGTAGTGAAAAATACCAAGGCCACTGTTCTCATAACATTTCCATTCCCTGGGAGAAGAAAGATAATAAAAAGAAGTGACAAATGTGTGTAAAGTATACTGATTTGCATTAAATACTATGGAGAAAAAAATTAAGTGAAGTAATAGTATTTTTTTTTTTTTTTAGGATAAGAGTAATTTGAACAAATTACCCCAGCATAGCTCCATTGTAATAAAATATTTCTATTCTTGTCCTTTCTATTGTCAAGAAATTTGCTAATAATAAACTCTGATAATATAGCGTGACTCCATGACTAATTACACATAATTGGTTTCTCCACTTTTTCACATACTACAGAGAACAGACTATGATTCCAGTAAATTTGGATCATGCATAGAGAAGATTTCAGATAAAAATAATGCATGGAAATAGACACTGACATCTTGTTTGCTGCCAGAAGCCACAATTAATGGCTAGCAGAGTGTTGAATTAGCCTATGGACAGATATATGAGAGTCTTGAAGCAAATTAGTTTTAATCAGGGGTGATTTTTAACCCTATTAGAATTTTTTATTGTTCAGTTGCTCAGTCATGTCGATTCTTTGTTAACCCCACGGACTGCAGCATGCCAGGCTTCCCTGTTTTTCACCATCTCCCAGAGCTTGCTCAAACTCATGTCCAAGGAGTCGGTGATGCCATGCAACAATCTCATCCTCTGTTGTCCCCTTTCCTCCTGCCATCAATCTTTACCAGCATCAGGGTCTTTTCCAGTGAGTCAGGTCCTTCTCATCATGTGGCTAAAGTACTGGAATTTCAGCTTCAACATTAGTCCTTCCAGTGAATATTCAGAATGGATTTCCTTTAGGATTGACTGGTTTGATCTCCTTGTAGTCCAAGGGACTTGTAAGAGTCTTCTCCAACATCACAGTTCAAAAGCACCTATTCTTCAGTGCTCAGCTTTCTTTATGGTCCAACTCTCACATCTCAAAACCATAGTTTTGACTAGACGGACCTTTTTTGACAAAGTAATGTCTCTGCTTTCTAGTATGCTCTCTAGGTTGGTCATAGCTTTTCTTCCAAGGAGCAAGCGTCTTTTACTTTCATGGCTGCAGTCACTATCTGCAGTGATTTTGGAGCCCCCTCAAATTAACTCTCTTACTGTTTCCATTGTTTCCACATCTGTTTGCCATGAAGTGATGGGGCCAGGTGCCATGATCTTAGTTTTCTAAATGTTGAATTTTAAGCCAGCTTTTTCATTCTCTTTCACTTTCCTCAAGAGGCTCTTTAGTTCTTCTTTGCTTTCTGCCATAAGGGTGATGTCATCTGCATATCTGAGGTTATTGGTATTTCTCCCTGCAGTCTTGATTCCAGCTTGTGTTTCATCTAGTCCGTCATTTTGCATAATGTATTCTGCATATAAGTTAAATAAGCAGGGTGACAATATACAGCCTTGACGTAGTCCTCTGCCAATTTTGAACCAGTCCGTTTTTCCATGTCCAGTTCTAACTGTTGCTTCTTGACCTGCATACAGATTTCTCAGGAGGCAGATCAGGTGGTCTGGTATTCCCATCTCTTAATGAATTTTCCACAGTTTGTTGTGATTCACACAGTCAAGGCTTTGGCATAGTCAATAAAGCAGAAGTAGATGTTTTTTCTGGAACTCTCCTGCTTTTTTGATGATCCATTGGATGTTTATAATTTGATCTCTGGTTCCTCTGCCTTTTCTAAATCCCGCTTGAACGTCTGGAAGTTCATGGTTCATGTACTGTTGAAGCCTGGCTTGGAGTATTTTGAGCATTACTTTGCTAGGGTGTGCGATGATTGCAATTGTGTGGTAGTTTGAACATTCTTTGGCATTGGAATGAAAACTGACCTTTTCCAGTTCTGTGGCCATTGCTGAGTTTTCCAAATTTGCTGGCGTATTGAGTGCAGGACTTTCACAGCATCATCATTTAGGATTTGAAATAGCTCAACTGGAATTCCATCACCTTCACTAGCTTTGTTCATAGTGATGCTTCCTCAGGCCCACTTGAGTTCACATTCCTGGATATCTGGCTCTAGGTGAGTGATTATAGCAGCCTGCTTATTTGGGTCGTGAAGATCTTTTTTGTGTAGTTCTTCTGTGTATTCTTGCCACGTCTTCTTAATATCTTCTACTTCTGCTAGGTCCATACCATTTCTGTCCTTTATTGTGCCCATCTTTGCATGAAATTTTCATTGGTATTTCTGTTTTTCTTGAAGACAACTCTAGTCTTTCCCATTCTATTATTTCCCTCTATTTCTTTGCACTGATCATTGAGGAAGGCTTTTGCATCTCTCCTTGCTATTTGGAATTCTGCATTCAGATGGGGTGTATCTTTCCTTTTCTCCTTTGCCTTTAGCTTCTCTTCTTTTCTCAGCTATTTGGAAGGTCTCCCCAGACAACCATTTTGCCTTTTTGCATTTCTTTTTCTTGGGGATGGTCTTGATCACTGCCTCTTGTACAATGTCATGAACCTCTGTCCATAGTTTTTAGGCACTCCGTCTATCAGATCTAATCCCTTGAATCTATTCCTCACTTCCACTGTATAAGGGATAAGGGATTTGATTTAGGTCATACTTGAATGGTCTAGTGGTTTTCCCTACTTTCTTCAGTTTAAGTCTGAATTTGGCAATAAGGAGATCTGAGCCATAGTCAGCTCCCAGTCTTGTTGACTGTATAGAGCTTCTCCATCTTTGGCTACCTAGAATATAATCAATCTGATTTCGGTGTTGACCATCTGGTGATGTCCATGTGTAGAGTCCTGTCTTGCGTTGTTGGAAGAAGGTGTTTGATATAACCAGTGTGTTTCCTTGACAAAATTCTGTTAGGCTTTGCTCTGCTTTATTCTGTACTCCAACACCAAATCTGCCCGTTCTCCAGGTAACTCTTGACTTCCTACTTTTTCATTCTAGTACCCTATGATGAAAAGGACATCTTTTTTGGGTGTTAGTTCTAAAAGGTCTTGTAGTCCTCGCTTTGGCAGCACATATACTAAAATTGGAACAATATAGAGAAGATTAGCATGGCCCCTGCACAAGGATGACATGCAAATTTGTGACGCGTTCCATATTTTTGTGCTGGCGCTGGGCCGCCCTGACGTTGTCCCCCCAAGAGGCGGTCAATAAACCTGATCAACCCTCAAAAAAAAAAAAAAAAAAGGTCTTGTAAGTCTTCATAGAACCGTTCAACTTCAGCTTCTTCAGCATTACTGGTTGGGGCATAGACTTGGATTACTGTGATATTGAATGGTTTGCCTTGGAAACTAACAGAGATCATTCTGTTGTTTTTGAGATTGCATCCAAGTACTGCATTTCTGGACTCTTTTCTTGACTATGATGGCTACTCCATTTCTTCTAAGGTATTCTTTCCCAGAGTAGTGATACAATCATCATCTGAAGTAAATTCACCCATTCCAGTCCATTTTAGTTCACTGATTCCTAAAATGTCTATGTTCACTCTTGCCATCTCCTTTTGGACTACTTCCAATTTACCTTGATTCACGGACCTAACATTCCAGGTTACTATGCAATGTTGTTCTTTACAACATTGTTCTTTACTTCCATCGCCAGTCACATCCACAACTGGGCATTGTTTTCACTTGGGCTCTGTTTCTTCCTTGTTTTTGGAGTTATTTCTCCACTCTTCTCCGGTAGCATATTGGGTACCTATGAACCTGGGGAGTTCATCTTTCAGTGTCATATCTTTTTGCCTTTTCATACTGTTCATTGCGTTCTCAAGGCAAGAATACTGAAGTCGTTTGCCATTTCCTTCTCCGGTGGACCACGTTTTCTCAGAACTTTCCACCATGACCCATCCATCTTGGGTGGCCCTACATGGCATTGCTCATAGTTTCATTGAGTTAGACAAGGCTGTGGTCCATATGATCAGTTTGATTAGTTTTCTGTGATTGTATTCATTCTATTTGCCCTCTGATGAATAAGGATAGCACTCAGTGCATCTAACTTAATTGTCCAACATTCATACCCAGTGCTTGATGTTAACTAATCATGGAAACCAGGACTGTCCTTTCTGTAACCTACCCAACTCCTACCATCTGTGTGTGTTTCTAACTCTGTGCCCTTTTGTGTGATTCCTAGCATTTAAACCATTCTACTTTTTGTGTTCATAGCCTGTCCATCATTTAAAACTCTTTCAGTGCTGCTTTCTTGTCCCTGACTGCTCATCATGATTTCCTATTACACTTGTTTGAGTCAGACAATGACTACTGATTAAAGACTGTTTATTTACTACAGTTTCTGTATATTTCACTTTAATGCTTTAAGAACACTTATTTTTTTCATAGTTTTCTTCTTGTAAGACTTATCAATAGATAATAGACTTTGTGTGAGGAAGTACTTGTCTGCACATCCAGCACAGTGCCTGGAAAATGGCCTCTGGTCAGTAAGCACTTAGTGCTTGTCCACTGACTCCCTGAAAGCTTTGGGAATTCTTGAGTGGCTATCACTGAGATTATCACTGAGTTATGTTATAGTAATAATAATGTTTTATCTTTTGATTTTCGGGGGAAATGTGTGACTGAGATCACTCTGCACTTGCCTTCTCGTTGGTTGAATTTGATTACATATGAATGTGTTTTTCTCAGAGTAGTCAGTATTGGTTTTATGACAGTGCTTCAGTATTGAAGTCTCAGACTTCCCTGGCAGTCCAGTGATTAAGACTGTTTTTCCACTGTGGGGGTGCTGGCTCAATCCCTGGTTGGGGAACTAAGGTCCCACATGCCATGTGGTGCAGCCAAAAAAATTAAAAAAAAAATATTGAGGTCTCAGGGCCTACATTGAAATATCACAAAATCATTGATGATAGAAGGAATGTGTATATAGCTCATGTCCTGTAGTTCTATATAAAGCTTGGATTTTCTTTGAATATGATCTTTACGTTTTTTATTTTAAAGCTAACCAACACTGTTAAGGCAGTGTTTATATATGTATGTTTCCTTTTCTCTGAGTGGAAGAGAAATTCAACATTGTGCAGCCTTCATGCTCATAGATGATAAAGTGCAGTGAATTGTGCTTGTCTTGAATACCCTCTTCTGTTGGTTTCAGTACAAATGTAGAATCTGTGCTGGTTTCTAGGCAGTTGTCTGAAACTTGGAACAGAAAATAACTGATATATATGCAGAAGCAACACACTTAATCTTTGGTAAAGTAATTTGAAAATTTGTGTTATATTTAAGTGATAAAAATTTTAGATAGTATGTTTCTAAAACTTGCCAGGCATAAACTCTATAGTTTTCTTGCCCTTACTTGAACATCTTGCTCAACTATCTTGCTGTTACTTCTAGAGAAGTAAAAAAAGAAAAGAAAAAGAAAAATGTGAAGGAAATAGAAATCAGAATTGGAAGGACATTTGTGGTGCAAATTATATACATGTATCCTAGTACTTACTACTGTTTCCCCATCTATTTGCCATGAAATGATGAGACCAGATGCCATGATCTTAGTTTTCTGAATGTTGAGCTTAAGCCAACTCTTTCACTCTCTCCTTTCACTTTCATCAAGATGCTCTTTAGTTCTTCTTTGCTTTCTGCCATAAGGGTGGTGTCATCTGCGTATCTGAGGTTAGTAATATTTCTCCCAGCAGTCTTGATTCCAGGTTGTGCTTCATTCAGCCCAGCATTTCTCATGATATACTTTACATATAAGTTTAAAAAGCAGTGTGACAAATACACATCTTTGACATACTTCTTTCCCTATTTGGAACCAGTGTGTTGTTCCATGTCCAATGCTAACTGTTACTTCCTGACCTGCATACAGATTTCTCAAGAGGTAGGTCAGGTGGTCTGGTATTCCCATCTCTTTCATAATTTTCCACAGTTTGTGGTGATCCACACAGTCAAAGGCTTTGGCATAGTCAATAAAACAGAAATAGGTGTTTTTATGGAACTCTCTTGCTTTTTTGATAATCCAATGGATGTTGGCAATTTGACCTCTGGATCCTCTGCCTTTTCTAAAACCAGATGGGGAAATGGTGAAAACAGTGACAGACTTTATTTTTGGGGGGCTCCAAAATCACTGCAGATGGTGACTGCAGCCATGAAATTAAAAGGCACTTACTCCTTGGAAGAAAAGTTATGATCAACCTAGAAGGCATATTAAAAAGCTGAGACATTACTTTGCCAACAAAGGTCCATCTAGTCAAGGCTATGGTTTTTCCAGTAGTCATGTATGGATGTGAGAGTTGGACTGTGAAGAAAGCTGAGCGCCAAAGAATTGATGCTTTTTAGCTGTGGTGTTGGATAAGACTCTTGAGAGTCCCTTGGACTGCAAGGAGATCCAACTGGTCCATTCAGAAGGAGATCAGCCCTGGGTGTTCTTTGGAAGGACTGCTGCTAAAGCTGAAACTCCAATACTTTGGCCACCTGATGTGAAGAGTTGACTCATTGGAAAAGACTCATGCTGGGAGGGATAGGGGGCAGGAGGGGACGGGGATGACAGAGGATGAGAAGGCTGGATGGCATCACTGACTCTATGGACATGAGTTTGAGTAAACTGCAGGAGTTGGTGATGGACAGGGAGGCCTGGTGTCTTGCAGTCCATGGAGTCCCAAAGAGCCGGACACGAACTGAACTGAACCATGGTACTTAGGGCTTCCGTGGTGGCTCAGGCAGTAAAAAAATCTGCCTGCAAAGCAGAAGACCTGGGTTCTATCTCTGGATTGGAAAGATACCTTGGAGAAAGGAAGGGCAACCCTTTCCAGTAGTCTTGCCTAGAAAATTCCATGGACAGAGGAGCCTGGTGGTGTAACATTCATGGGGTTGCAAAGAGCTGGGCACAACTGAGTGACTAACACTTTCAGCATACTCATCAAATTGCTTTTATATGTGATTTTTTTTTTTTTTGAAGGCAGGAATTCTGCTTTATTTCACTTCTGAACCTGGCACAATGCATGGCTCATAGGTGCTCAATAAATGGCTGCTGAATTTGTTTGTGGAGTAGGCTAATATATTTGTTGTTGTTTAGTTGCTAAGTCATGTTTGACTCTTGCAACTCCCTTGACTATAGCCCACTAGGCTCCTCTGTCCTTGGGATTTCTGAGGCAAAAATGCTGGAGTGAGTTGCCATTTCCTTCTCCAGGGGATCTTCCTGACCCAGGGATTGAACCCGAGTCTCCTATATTGGCAGGTGGATTCTTTACCACTGAGCCACTAGGGAAGCTTGGGCTAATATGTCATGAAAATTTAATAATTTAGACTGAAAAAGTGAATTCTTAGTTTAACTCACTGACCACAGATTATATATTTATGGATTTATAAATAGCGATAAAAATGTCTATTGTCTACTGAATGCTTGAGTGACATCCAGTTCAGGTGACCAGAATACTGACACACACTGTGTACATAATGCGTATGGGTTTGACCTCGTGGCTGGGAATTATAAATAAGTCTGGTTTGGATTTCAGTTATTGTGGAAACACTTAAGGCTTATAAATGTGAATCATGTCCTTTCCTTTTATTGTTTTAAAATGTTATTAATATTTTACTAGAGATGATATTCTGCCTATCTTGCCACTTCTTTACTCCTAGATAATAATACTTGTTGAATGTTAAAAGTGCCCTGATGGATCACCAAAAAACTTTCTAGGTATGAGATATGCAGAAACTGGTAATTTCTAAATCACAGGAAACCACAAGAGGTAAAGCTATTGATTAGAAATTATGTGAAGTTAAGCTATAGGTCATTGTATTTCACTCCTTCCTTCCACATACTCCTTCCACTTACGGAAAAACAGAAAAGCTTTTTCCTTAATTGTGCTTACTCAAAAGATGTATGTGTCACTTACCAATGCCTACATGCATACCATATTCCATACTCTATCAAGTCCTCATCCTCAGGATGAAATGTCTCCCCCTTGCTTGACATATCAAGAAGCCTTTGGGGAAGAATTTATGGAAAATTTTATTCATATAAAAACAGGCTTGGGAAATAAGTCTAGATCAAACTCTGTCTGCACTTCTTAGTACTTAAGGCAGGAATTGCTCCTTTGGCCTCCATCTATAATCCCCTTCTTCCTAGTAGCTTTCTGGTGGCCATTTGACACAATTCTGGCAAACAATAAGCAAAAGCCTCTGGGTGGGGCCTCTGGGGAAGCTAGGAGATTCAGTGAGTAGACCCTTCTGTCTTTTCCCACTTCACTCTTTCTTGCTTCTTTCTGCCTGGAGTCTCTGATGCCTGAAAGTGCAGAAGCTACCATGTAACTAAGAGGCAGTAGTCACACAGTGGTGCATGTTGGGGTGGAAGGAAGAAGAGCCTTCCTATATCCTTGTCCACATTGTTGTTTTGTTGTGGTTTAGTTGCCAAGGCTTCAGCAATACGTGAACCGTGAAATTCCTGATGTTCAAGCTGGTTTTAGAAAAGGCAGAGGAACCAGAGATCAAATTGCCAACATCCGCTGGACCATGGAAAAAGCAAGAGAATTCCAGAAAAACATCTATTTCTGCTTTATTGACTATGCCAAAGCCTTTGACTGTGTTGATCACAAGAAACTGTGGAAAATTCTGAAAGAGATGGGAATACCAGACCACCTGACCTGCGTTTTGAGAAATCTGTATGCAGGTCAGGAAGCAACAGTTAGAACTGGACATGGAACAGCAGATTGGTTCAGATAGGAAAAGGAGTGTGTCAAGGCTGTATATTGTCACCCTGCTTATTTAACTTCTATGCAGAGTACATGATGAGAAACGCTGGACTGGAGGAAACACAAGCTGGAATCAAGATTGCCGGGAGAAATATCAATAACCTCAGATATGCAGATGCCACCACTCTTATGGCAGAAAGTGAAGAGGAACTAAAAAGCCTCTTGACGAAAGTGAAAGTGGAGAGTGAACAACTTGGCTTAAAGCTCAACATTCAGGAAACCAAGATCATGGCATCTGGTCCCATCACTTCACGGCAAATAGACAGGGAAACAGTGGAAACAGTGTCAGACTTTATATTTCTGGGCTTCAAAATCACTGCACATGGTGACTGCAGCCATGAAATTAAAGGACGCTTACTCCTTGGAAGAAAAGTTATGACCAACCTAGATAGCATATTCAAAAGAAGAGACATTACTTTGCCGACTAAGGTATGTCTAGTCAAGGCTATGGTTTTTCCAGTAGTCATGTATGGATGTGAGAGTTGGACTGTGAAGAAGGCTGAGTGCCAAAGAATTGATGATTTTGAATTGTGGTGTTGGAGAAGACTCTTGAGAGTCCCTTGGACTGCAAGGACATCCAACCAGTCCATTCTGAAGGTGATCAACCCTGGGATTTCTCTGGAAGCACTGATGCTAAAGCTGAAACTCCAGTACTCTGGTCACCTCATGCAAAGAGTTGACTCATTGGAAAAGACTCTGATGCTGGATGGGATTGGGGGCAGGAGGAGAAGGGGATGACAGAGGAAGAGATGGCTGGATGGCATCACTGACTTGATGGACGTGGGTCTGAGTGAACTCCGGGAGTTGGTGATGGACAGGGAGGCCTGGCGTGCTGCAATCCATGGGGTCACAAAGGGTCGGATACGACTGAACGAATGAACTGAACTGAGTTGCCAAGTATTGTCTGACTCTTTGCAAACCCATGGCTTGGCAGCTTAAAGCACACCAGATTGTCCACCTCCAGCCCTCTTGTTTTTGTTGTTGTTTATTTTTAATAACAATGACCATTTCTTTTTAAGCCACTGAAAGTGATTGTTATATTCCAGTTGAACATACTTCTTACTTGGTCCTCAGTTTCTTCATTTATAACTTGGGGATATTAAAACTGCCTACTTCATACTGTTGATATGTGAACAAAATGAATTAAGTGAGAGGGACAGCAAAGTGCCTGGCTCCGAGTAAACACTAAATAAGGTTTAGATAGCGTCATTATTCCAACCTGAATATTTTCTTCATTATATTTGTGTTAGAGATTTATGTTACAAAATAGATCATATGCAATTCAGTGGAGCTTTATCATAATCTTGTCTTCTTTTCTGAAGATTGCTCTTAGCATTTTGAAGAACAGTTTTGTTGAGGTATTACTGACTACAGTGAACTGTACATATTTAAAATTACCAGTATGATAAGTTTGGATGTATGTATTACCTGTGAAACCGGGTTGTTGATATTTCTTCTGGCAATCTTGATTCCAACTTGTGATTCCTCTTGCCCGGCATTTCACATGATGTACTCTACATATAAGTTAAATAAGGAGAAAGTGAAAGTGAAAGTTGCTCAGTCATATCTGACTCTTTGCAACCCCCTGGACTGTAGTCCATGGAATTCTCCAGGTGAGACTACTGGAGTGGGTAGCCTTTCCCTTCTCCAGGGGATCTTCCCAACTCAGGGATTGAACTCAGGTCTTCTGTAGGTCCCCTGCATTGCTGGTGGATTCTCTACCAGCTGAGCCACAAGGGAAGCTCAAGAATACTGGCTTCGGTAGCCTGTCCCTTCTCCAGAGGATCTTCCTGACCCAGGAATTGAACTGGGGTCTCCTGCATTGCAGGTGGATTCTTTACCAACTGAGCTATCAGGGAAGCCCTTTAAGTAAGGAGGGTGACAATATACAACCTTGTCACACTCCTTTCCCAATTTTGAGCCAGTTAGAATATAAACTAATTCTATTTGGAGAAGTGGTCTAAAGTTTAGACCATCACTATAATCAAGATAATGAATATATCCATCACCATCAAAGACTTCGTCACATACCTTTGTAATCCCTTCATTCCTTCACTTCCCACCTCTCTCCCCTCTGGATGACCACTTGTATGCTTTCTATCACTATAGATTACTTTTCAGTTTTTAGAGTTTTATATAAATGGAGCCGTACAGTATGTCCTTTTTCTTTTTTTTTTCTGAGAGGGATGATTCCGGCCTCTTCCACTCAATGTAATTATTTGGAGATTCATCCATGATTTTGCCTGTTCAATAATTTCTTTTTATTGTTGAAATAGCATTCTATGGTATGAATACACAGACATTTGTTTTTACCTATTGATGAGGAACTTTGAGTATTTTTAATTATTTTAAATTAAAACATTAAGTATCTCTCTCTTGAAACACTTCGTTTATAACTCTAAAGGAACTCATTCTCATAATGTGTTAAACTAGGTTGTTTTCATACACCCTCCATTAGACTATTCCTGTCCTTCAAGATAGCAGAACTGTGTATTTTTCGTCCTTGCTCTCCCAGCCCCTAGCATAGCAGTATAGTTTCAAATTGGTGCTTCATGTAAACAGCCCTATTAGGTGAAGCCCAGACTTTCTCTTCCTCCTGTGTTGTCTTCATTATCACCATTTACTCATTCAAAAAGAAAGCTGAGAGATATTTGTTTGCTGCTTTTGGAAAATATACTTTGTCTATGTATAATTCGTACACAATAAAAGTCACCATTTTTTAAATTAAAAAAATTTTATACAGTTTCTAAAGGTTATGCTCCATTTACAGCTATTACAAAATGCTGGCTATATTTCCCATGTTGTGCAATAAATCCTTGTAGCCTGTCTTACACACAATCGATTGTACCTCCCATTCACAGACCCCCTAACCCTAAACCACTAGCGTGTTCTCTGTATCTGTGAGTCTGCTTCTTTTACATTCACACGTTTGTTGTATTTTTTAGATTCCACATATAAGTGATACCAGGTAGTTTTTGTTTTTCTCTAACTTGTTTCACTTATCGTCATGTCCTCCAAGTTCACCCATGTGTGGAGTCATTCAGTCATGTCTGACTCTTTGTGACCCCATGGACTGCAGCCCACCAGCCTCCTCTGTTCATGGGGATTCTTAAGGCAAGAATACTGGAGTGGGTTGCCATGCCCTCCTCCAGGGGATCTTCCCAATGCAGGGACTGAACCCTGGTCTCCTGTACTGCAGGTGGATTCTTTATTGACTGAGCCACAAGGGACAAGTTCACCTACGTTGCTTCAAATGGCAAAACATTATTCTTTCTTTCTTTTCTCAGTAGTACTCCATTGTGTATAGTTGTTAAGTTGTGGTTGACTCTTTTGCCACTCCATGGGCTGTAGCCCACCAGGCTCCTCTGCCCATGGAATTCTCCAGGCAAGAATACTGGAGTGGGTTGCCATTTCCTTCTCCAGGGATCTTCCTGATGCAGGGACTGAACCTGCATCTCCTGCATTGGCAGGTGGTTTCTTTACCACTGAGCCACACACACACACACACACACACACACACGTGTGTGTATGTACATAAGTGTGTGATGTATCTATGCATATGTGTATATTAGTGTGATATATATATATATATAAGCTTCTTTATCCATTCACCTTTTGATGGACACTTAGGTTGCTTCCTAAGTGTCCATCAAATAAATAATGTTGCTATGAACATTGGAAGGCATGTATCATTTCAAATTATTGTTTTTGTTTTTTTTTTTTCAAACATATACCCAGGAGTGGAGTTGCTAGATCATACGGTAGTTCTGTTTTTAATTTTTGAGACCCTCCATACTGTTTTCCACAGTGACTGCACCAATTTACAGTTCCATCATTAGTATGTGAAAGTTCCCTTTTCTCTACATCCTTACCAATATGTGTTATTTGTGTTCTTTTTGATGATAGCCATTCAGACAGGTGTGAGGTGATAGCTCATTGTGATTTTTCACTTGCATTTCCCTGATGATTAGTGATGCTGAGCATCTTTTCCTGTGTCTGTCCACGATCAGCTTTCCTCTTTGGAAAAATATTTATTCAGTTCTTCTGCCTCCTTTTTAGTTTTTTGCTCTGTGGCATGGCTTGCAGGATCTTAGTTCCCTGACAAGGGACTGAACCCAGACCCTAGTAATGAAAGGGCTGAGTCCTAACCACTATACTGGCCAGGGAATTCCCTCCCCATTAAAAAAAAATTTTTAAATGTTGTATTGTATGAACTGTTTATATATGTTGAATATTAATCGCTATCAGTCATATAATTTACAAATATTTTCTTCCATTTAGTAGGTTGTCATTTTGTTTTGGTGGTTTCCTTTGCTGTGCAAAAGCTTTTGTTTACTTAGCTCCCATTTGTTTATTATTTGCTTTTATTTCCTTTAGGAGGTGGATCCAAAAATGCTGCTGTGATTTATGTCAAAGAGTATTCTGCTTATTTTTTCCTCTAGGAGTTTTATACTACAAAGCTATAGTAATTAAAACAATACAGTACTGGCATAAAAACAGATAGATCAATGGAACAATATAAAGAGCTCAGGTATAAACCCACACTTATGGTCAATTAATCTATGACCCCAGAGGCAAGACTATACAATGGGGAGAAGACAGTCATTTCAATAAGTGGTGCTGGGAAAACTGGATAGCTACCTGTAAAATAATGAAATTAGAACATTCTTTAGCACCATATTCCAAAATTTGTTGTTCAGTTGCTCAGTTGTGTCCAACTCTTTGTGACTCTATGGACTACAGCATGCCAAGCTTCCCTGTTCCTCACCATCTCCTGGAGCTTGCTCAGACTCATGTCCATTGAGTTGGTGATGCCATTCAACCATCTCATCCTCTGTTGTCCCCTTCTCTTGCCTCAGTCTTTCCCAGCATCAGGGTCTTTTCTAATGAGTTGGCTCTTTGCATTAGGCCAAAGTATTGGAGCTTTAGCTTCAGCATCAGTCCTTTCAATGAATATTCAGGATTGATTTCCTTTAGGATAGACTGGCTGGATCTCCTCGCAGTCCAAGGGACTCTGAAGAGTCTTCTCCAACACCACAGTTCAAAAGCATCAATTCTTCTGCCCTCCCCCTTCTTTATGGTCAACTCTCACATCCATAGATAGAGTGCTTGATGAACTATGGACGGAGGTTCGTGACATTGTACAGGAGACAGGGATCAAGACCAGCCCCATGGAAAACTAATGCAAAAAAGCAAAATGGCTGTCTGGGGAGGCCTTACAAATAGCTGTGAAAAGAAGCGAGGCGAAAAGCAAAGGAGAAAAGGAAAGATATAAGCATCTGAATGCAGAGTTCCAAAGAATAGCAAGAAGAGATAAGAAAGCCTTCTTCAGCGATCAATGCAAAGAAACAGAGGAAAACAAAAGAATGGGAAAGACTAGAGATCTCTTTAAGAAAGTTAGAGATACCAAGGGAACATTTCATGCAAAGATAGGCTCGATAAAGGACAGAAATGGTATGGACCTAACAGAAGCAGAGATATTAAGAAGAGGTGGCAAGAATACACAGAAGAACTTTATCAAAAAGATCTTCACGACCCAGATAATCAGGATGATGTGATCACTAATCTAGAGCCAGACATCTTGGAATGTAAAGTCAAGTGGGCCTTAGAAAGCATCACTATGAACAAAGCTAGTGGAGATCATGGAATTCCAGTGGAGCTGTTTCAAATCCCGAAAGATGATGCTGTGAAAGTGCTGCACTCAATATGCCAGCAAATTTGGAAAACTCAGCAGTGGCCACAGGACTGGAAAAAATCAGTTTTCATTCCAATTCAAAAGAAAGGCAATGCAAAAGAATGCTCAAACTACCACACAGTTGCACTCATCTCACATGCTAGTAAAGTAATGCTCAAAATTCTCCAAGCCAGGCTTCAGCAATATGTGAACCGTGAACTTCCTGATGTTCAAGCTGGTTTTAGAAAAGGCAGAAGAACCAGAGATCAAATTGCCAACATCCTCTGGATCATGGAAAAAGCAAGAGAGTTCCAGAAAAGCATCTATTTCTGCTTTATTGACTATGCCAAAGCCTTTGACTCTGTGGATCACAAGAAACTGTGGAAAATTCTTCAAGAGATGGGAATACCAGACCACCTAAGCTGCCTCTTGAGAAATCTATATGCAGGTCAGGAAGCAACAGTTAGCACTGGACATGGAACAACAGACTGGTTCCAAATAGGAAAAGGAGTGCTTCAAGGCTGTATATTGTCACCCTGCTTATTTAACTTATATGCAGAGTACATCATGAGAAACACTAGACTGGAAGAAACACAAGCTGGAATCAAGCTTGCCGGGAGAAATATCAATCACCTCAGATATGCAGACGACACCACCCTTATGGCAGAAAGTGAAGAGGAGCTAAAAAGCCTCTTAATGAAAGTGAAAGAGGAGAGTGAAAAAGTTGGCTTAAAGCTCAACATTCAGAAAATGAAGATCATGGAATCTGGTCCCATCACTTCATGGCAAATAGATAGGGAAACAGTGGAAACAGTGTCAGACTTTATGTTTTTGGGCTCCAAAATCACTGCAGATGGTGACCGCAGCTATGAAATTAAAAGACGCTTACTCCTTGGAAGAAAAGTTATGACCAACCTAGATAGTATATTCAAAAGCAGAGACATTTCTTTGCCGACTAAGGTCCGTCTCGTCAAGGCTATGGTTTTTCCTGTGGTCGTGTATGGACTTGAGAGTTGGACTGTGAAGAAGGCTGAGTGCTGAAGAATTGATGCTTTTGAACTGTGGTGTTGAAGACTCTTGAGAGTCCTTTGGACTGCAAGGAGATCCAATCAGTCCATTCTGAAGGAGATCAACCCTGGGATTTCTTTGGAAGGAATGATGCTAAAGCTGAAACTCCAGTACTTTGGCCACCTCATGAGAATTGACTCATTGGAAAAGACTCTGATGCTGGGAGGGATTGCGGGCAGGAGGAGAAGGGGACGACAGAGGATGAGATGGCTGGATGGCATCACTGACTCGATGGACGTGAGTCTGGGTGAACTCCGGGAGATGGTGATGGACAGGGAGGCCTGGCGTGCTGCGATCCATGGGGTCGCGAAGAGTTGGACACGACTGAGCAACTGAACTGAACTGAACTGAACTCACATCCATGCATGACTACTGGAAAAACCGTAGCTTTGACTAGACAGACCTTTGTTGGCAAAGTAATGTCTGCTTTTTAGCATGCTATCTAGTTTGGTCTTAACTTTTCTTCCAAGGAGCACATGTCTTTTAATTCCATGGCTGCCATCACCATCTGCAGTGATTTCTTGGAGTCCAAGAATTAAAAAATAAAGACCTAAATAAAAAACCTAATATAGGACCAGAGACTCTAAAACTCACACATTCTAAGTGGACAGATCAATGACTTTGAAAATGTATTGTGCATAGAACCAATTAAGATATAAAACATTTTTAATCTTCCCCCAAAGTTCACTCTTACACCTTGGCAGTTTTGTAATGTCGGTCTCTTGCAGCCCTCTCTCCCAGGCACTTACTGGTCTGTCTGATTTCTATCAATATAAAATGGCTTTGTCTCACTTGAACATTTATACAAATCAAATTACTCAGTATGTACTCTTTATTTCCGGTTTCTTTCAAATTGTATAATATCTGTGAGGTTCATTTGTAGTACATTGATTTGTCTTTTTAACTGAGGGTATTTAATCCATTTACATTTAGTATTATCTTTGAAATATTTGGGTTTCAGTGTACTATCTTTTTTTTCGTTCCATTTTTTTACCTCTACTTTTTCCTCTGTTACTCGTTCCTTGACTACTTTTAATTGATTTGAATTGTTCTTTTGCAAGTGTGTTTCATTTTATTTCCTCTATTGATATCTTAGCTCTACCTTTTATTATTTTTAGTGATTGTCTAGGGCTTACAATATATATATCCTAACATAGCATAGTCCGTGTGTTAATAAAAGTAATATTCTACCTTTTTGTGTTTCCTAAATCTTTTACATACATCACATTTCTCATTTTACAAATATAATAATGTTAATCAGAATTATTCCATTTACCCCCTTTCCTAAATTCACTTTTTCATTTAAAATCACTCAAATGACTCCCCCCCCCCCCCTTTTTTTTCTGGTACTGAGTTACCTCCTAGAAATTAAAAGCTGCTTGCTCCTTTGAAGAAGATCTATGACCAACCTAGACAGCATATTAAAAAGCAGAGACATTACTTTGCCAACAAAGGTCCGTCTAGTCAAAGCTATGGTTTTTCCAGTAGTCATGTATGGATTTGAGAGCTGGACTATAAAGAAAGTTGAGTGCCAAAGAATTGATGCTTTTGAACTGTGGTGTTGGAAAAGACTCTTGAGAATCCCTTGGACAGCAAAGAGATCCAACCAGTCCATCCTAAAGGAGATCAACCCTGGATATTCATTGAAAGGACTGATGCTGAAGCTGAAACTCCAATACTTTGGCCACCTAATGCAAAAAACTCCAATACTTTGGCCACCTAATGCAAAGAACTGACTCGTTTGAAAAGACCCTGATACTGGAAAAGATTGAAGGTGGGAGGAGAAAGGGATGACAGAGGATGAGATGGTTGGATGGCATCACCAACTCAATGGACATGAGTTTGAGTAAACTCTGGGAGTTGGTGATGAACATGGAAGCCTGGCATGCCACAGTCCATGGGGTCACAAATAGTCAGACAGGACTGAGTGACTGAACTTACTGAAGTTTCCTCCTAACATGACTTGTCAAGTTTATTATGTTTTGAATCTTGTCCACATTTCTAAATTAATCTACTACTGGTTCAGTTCCAGGGATACTGATTTTCTTAGCATACTTCAAATACATCTGGCTGTTTGAAACATTTGTATCTTATATAAATTGTTCCTTCTGTCTAGAATACCCATTCTCTCTTGCCATTTATACCCCCCCCCCCCCAACCCTAGGCAGGTTGATAAGAAGTCTGGGGTACCCGAGGAGGAGAAAGGGATCTGGGGCTCTCAGGGAGGAGGAAGGGGTCTGAAATTCTCAAGGAGGAGGAAAGGACAAAGGTCTTTTTTTTTCTCTCTCTCTCTTTACATTCCATAGTCTTAGTCACATAAAATGTTTTTTTCTTTAAACTGATGATTACACAACAAAAAACTCAGTTTAAACTGTGAAAAGTGAAAGTGAAGTTGCTCAGTCGTGTCTGATTCTTTGCCACCCCTTGGACTGTAGACTACCAGGCATATAACAACAATGTTTTCTGATTGAGGACAGTTTCTATTTCTTGAAAACCTCTGACTAATCCTGTTATCTTAAATGTATATTATGGGAGTGGGTCTGGTAAAATCTTTCTATTGTTAAGTTCTAATCCTCTTATCTTAAATGTAAGCTGTGGGAGTGGATCTGGAAAAATTTTTACAACCTTGAGACATTCTTTTTATTTATTGTAATAACTAATTTAAAAAGTGTATAGCTCCCTTGCTAAAGACTAGCACATGAGGAGGATGGGCTGGGGCACTCTCCCATCCCCTTCTGATGTCTGTGTCAGAAGCTTTCTCTGACACAGAGAAGGCTTACTTTAATAAAACTCTGCTACAGAAAAGCTCTTGAGTGCTCAAGCTTGGTCCCAGGTCTGAGATCACGAATCCAACATCGTTCACTGTAAGTTATCACACCCCTAGTCTAGCCTTCAAGATTTTTTATTTGATGTTGAAGTAGCATGGAGCATCATGGGATTCTGACCAGCAGTCAAACATGTGCAAAAGAAGAAATGATGGGGAGTTATTGCCCTGGGGGACACCACTGACCAATGAGGAAGAGGTGGTGGTGGTTTAGTCGCTAAGTCATGTCCGACTCTTTGTGACCCCATGGACTGTAGCCACCAGCCTCTGTCCATGGGATTTTCCAGGCAAGATTACTGGAGTGGATTGCCTTTTCCTTCTGCAGGGGATCTTCCCAACCCAGGAATCGAACCCAGGTCTCCTGCACTGCAGGCAGATTCTTTACTGACTGAGCTGTGAGGGAAGTCCATGAAGAACAGAGTAATGAAAATGCTTTGTGCTTTCTTTTCCTGAGAGGTTATTAGTGTGTCCTATAAGACTCAGTATCCAACCTTCTGTTTCGGTAGCCAGTCAATTCAATAACAAATCTTTTTTTGACTCTCCTTCCTTCCCCCCTCTGTGCCTTCTTCCCAAGATTTTGTTCCCTGTAACATACTTCTTTGTCTTAGGTTCTGTATTCTGAGGAACCCATGCTGAGAAAATACAATTATTACCTGTACAACAAGTACAATGCCCATAACTTCCTCCAGATCAGTGATTTTTTTTTCTTTCAGATATCTTAAGGCAGTACTTTATTAAGCCCTAAAACATGTAGCTGGTAGAGCAATTCTGATTGGAATGAGAATGAGGCCGAGGTTTTGTAAAACAAAAAACAATACACTAATTAAGCTGTGAA
The DNA here is from genome assembly GCF_023091745.1 of Budorcas taxicolor. Classification (NCBI taxonomy): domain Eukaryota; kingdom Metazoa; phylum Chordata; class Mammalia; order Artiodactyla; family Bovidae; genus Budorcas; species Budorcas taxicolor. Next base: position 69,068,444 of record NC_068912.1, read on the forward strand.
CTTCATGAGAATTAGAAAATGTCTTATTAATCTTTGATTCCTAAGAACCTGGTACAGGGTCTGGCTCCCAGCAGGTAGTCAATAATATTTATTACACTGAACTACATTTAATTGAGGGAAGCTAAAGTCTAGATAATATAAATAATTTTATTTAGTCTACAGTGATTATGGATACAAGAACAAAACAAATACAGTTCTAATACTTTTTATGGAAACATGAGGTTTATTAGGAAAGGCAATAAAATGTTTCTGTAAGTTCAAGTTTTTCTATTCTTGACATTGTATATTAATTTTCAGGTGGATGTCCAGACTTATGTCATCAGTAATACATTGAAATAGAATTTTTAAAGATCCTCTACATTCTTGAAATTGTTTATTAATAAATATTAATATTCATTAAGATATTAATAAATATTAATATTATTAAGATATTAATAAATATTTTATTCTTATCAGTGTGGAAAGAGTGAGATAGTAAAGTAAAGCTAACATCTAGAAAGTAAGGATACCGCTACAGAATCAAAGAGCCACAGATGGAGCCTCTTCTTATGTACTGTGTTGATAGTATTGAGAGGTGTCATCATTTCTTAAGCATGACAAAAAATCCAGAGGGGTAGATTTCTTGAATTAGATATTGTGAACAAGATTTTCAGAGCATTCAGAGGTGGGGGGAAAGTGAAAAAAAAAACAACTGACCTGGAAATTTATTCTCTTATAATTTAGCAGGATATAGTTTTATATGTATAAGGTATTTTATCAATTGGTTCATCAATTCACATACTCACTACCCACCTATTATAATGGGGTTAAGATTGGCATTTAAAAAGCTTCCATGAGAATCCGTCTTTTACCATCAGTCAATGAATTTTTAAAGTTCAGTTCACTTCAGTTCAGTCACTCAGTCATGTCCGACTCTTTGCGACCCCATGATTCGCAGCACACCAGGCCTCCCTGTCCATCACCAACTCCCAGAGTTCACCCAAAGGCACATCTATCGAGTAGGTGATGCCATCCAGCCATCTCATCCTCTGTCATCCCCTTTTCCTCCTGTCCCCAATCACTCCCAGCATCAGACTCTTTTCCAATGAGTCAACTCTTTGCATGAGGTGGCCAAAGTACTGGAGTTTCAGCTTTAGCATCATTCCTTCCAAAGAACACCCAGGACTGATCTCCTTCAGAATGGACTGGTTGGATCTCCTTGCAGTCCAAGGGACTCTCAAGAGTCTTCTCCAACACCACAGTTCAAAAGCATCAATTCTTCAGCGCTCAGCTTTCTTCACAGTCCAACTCTCACATCCATACATGACTACTGGAAAAACCAGAGATTTGACTAGACGGACCTTTGTTGGCAAAGTAATGTCTCTGCTTTTGAATATGCTATCTAGGTTGGTCATAACTTTTCTTCCAAGGAGTAAGCGTCTTTTAATTTCATGGCTGCAGTCACCATCTGCAGTGATTTTGGAGCCCCAAAAAATAAACTCTGACACTGTTTCCACTGTTTCCCCATCTATTTCCTATGAAGTGATGGGACCAGATGCCATGATCTTAGTTTTCTGAGTGTTGAGCTTTAAGCCAACTGTTTTACTCTCCTCTTTCACTTTCATCAAGAAGGTTTTAGTTCCTCTTCACTTTCTGCCATAAGGGTGGTGTCGTCTGCATATCTGAGGTGATTTATATTTCTCCCGGCAATCTTGATTCCAGCTTGTGCTTCTTCCAGCCCAGTGTTTCTCATGATGTACTCTACATATAAGTTAAATAAGCAGAGTGACAGTATACAGCCTTGATGTACTCCTTTTCCTATTTGGAACCAGTCTGTTGTTCCATGTCCAGTTCTAATGTTGCTTCCTGACCTGCATACAGATTTCTCAAGAGGCAGATCAGGTGGTCTGGTATTCCCATCTCTTTCAGAATTTTCCACAGTTTATTGTGATCCACACAGTCAAAGGCTTTGGCACAGTCAATAAAGCAGAAATAGATGCTTTTCTGGAACTCTCTTGCCTTTTCAGTGATCCAGCGGATGTTGGCAATTTGATCTCTAGTTCCTCTGCCTTTTCTAAAACCAGCTTGAACATCAGGAAGTTCACAGTTCACGTATTGCTGAAGCCTGGCTTGGAGAATTTTGACATTATTTTTCTAGCATGTGAGATGAGTGCAATTGTGTGGTAGTTTGAGCATTCTTTGGCATTGCCTTTCTTTGGAATTGGAATGAAAGCTGACCATTTCCAGTCCTGTGGCCACTGCTGAGTTTTCCAAATTTGCTGGCATATTGAGTGCAGCACTTTCACAGCATCGTCTTTCAGGATTTGAAGTAGCTCCACTGGAATTCCATCACCTTCACTAGCTTTCCACAGTTTATTGTGATCCACACAGCAAAGGCTTTGGCATAGTCAATAAAGCAGAAATAGACGCTTTTCTGGAACTCTCTTGCTTTTTCCATGATCCAGAGGATGTTGGCAATTTGATCTCTGGTTCCTCTGCCTTCTCTAAAACCAGCTTGAACATCAGGGAGTTCACGGTTCACAAATTGCTGAAGGCTGGCTTGGAGAATTTTGAGCATTACTTTACTAGCATGTGAGATGAGTGCAACTGTGTGGTAGTTTGAGCATTCTTTGGCGTTGCCTTTCTTTGGGATTGGAATGAAAACTGACCTTTTCCAGTCCTGTAGCCACTGCTAAGTTTTCCAAATTTGCTGGCATATTGAGTGCAGCGCTTTCACAGCATCATCTTTCAGGATTTGAAACAGCTCAACTGGAATTCCATCATCTCCACTAGCTTTGTTCATAGTGATGCTTTCTAAGGCCCACTTGACTTCACATTCCAGGATGTCTAGCTCTAGGTGAGTGATCACACGATCGTGATTATCTTGGTCGTGAAGATCTTTTTTGTACAGTACTTCTGTGTATTCTTGCTACCTGTTCTTCATATCTTCTGCTTCTCTTAGGTCCATACCATTTCTGTCCTTTATCGAGCCCATCTTTGCATGAAATGTTCCCTTGATATCTCTAATTTTCTTGAAGCAATCTCTAGTCTTTCCCATTCTGTTGTTTGCCTCTATTTCTTTGCATTGATCACTGAAGAAGGCTTTCTTATCTCTTCTTGCTATTCTTTGAAACTCTTCATTCAGATGCTTGTATCTTTCCTTTTCTCCTTTGCTTTTTGCTTCTCTTCTTTTCATAGCTATTTATAAAGCCTCCTCAGACAGCCGTTTTGCTTTTTTGCACTAGTTTTCCATGGGGATGGTCTTGATCCCTGTCTCCTGTACAATGTCACTAACCTCATTCCATACTTCATCAGGCACTCTAACTATCAGATCTAGTCCCTTAAATCTATTTCTCACTTTTACTGTATAATCAAAAGGGATTTGATTTAGTTTATACCTGAATGGCAGAGAAGGCAATGGCAACCCACTCCAGTACTCTTGCCTGGAAAATCCCATGGACAAAGGACCCTGGTAGGCTGCAGTCCATGGGGTAGCTAAGTGTAGGACACGACTAAGCGACTTCACTTTCACTTTTCACTTTCATTCATTGGAGAAGGAAATGGCAACCCACTCCAGTTTTCTTGCCTGGAGAATCCCAGGGATGGGTGAGCCTGTTGAGCTGCCATCTATGGGGTCGCACAGAGTCGGACATAACTAAGCGACTTAGCAGCATAACTGAATGGTCTAGTGGTTTTCCCTACTTTCTTCAATTTAAGTCTGAATTTGGCAATAAGGAGCTCATGATCTGAGCCACAGTCAGCTCCCAGTCTTGTTTTTGCTGACTGTATAGAGCTTCTCCATCTTTGGCTATAAAGAATATAATGAATCTGATTTCTGTGTTGACCATCTGGTGATGTCCATGGGTAGAGTCTTCTCTTGTGTTGTTGGAAGAGGGTGTTTGGTATGATCAGTGAATTCTCTTTACAAAACTCTATTAGTCTTTGCCCTGCTTCATTCCGCATTCCAAGGCCACATTTGCCTGTTACTCCAGGTGTTTCTTGAATTCCTACTTTTGTATTCCAGTCCCCTATAATGAAAAGGACCTCTCTTTTGATTGTTAGTTCTAAAAGGTCTTGTGGGTCTTCATAGAACTGTCAACTTCAGCTTCTTCAGTGTTACTGGTTGGGACATAGCCTTGGATTACTGTGGTATGAATGGTTTGCCTTGGAGATGAACAGAGATCATTCTGTCGTTTTTGACATTGCATCCAACCTAAATAGTATATTCAAAAGCAGAGACATTACTTTGCCGACTAAGGTCCTCCGAGTCAAGCCTATGGTTTTTCCTGTGGTCATGTATGGATGTGAGAGTTGGACTATGAAGAAGGCTGAGCGCTGAAGTATTGATGTGTTTGAACTGTGGTGTTGGCAAAGACTCTTGAGAGTCCCTTGGACTACAAGGAGATCCAACCGGTCCATTCTGAAGGAGATCAACCCTGGGATTTCTCTGGAAGGAATGATCCTAAAGCTGAAGGTCCAGTACTTAGGCCACCTCATGCGAAGTGTTGACTCATTGGAAAAGACTCTGATGCTGGGAGGGATTGGGGACAGGAGGAGAAGGGGATGACAGAGGATGAGATGGCTGGATGGCATCACTGACTCAATGGACGTGAGTCTGAGTGAACTCCAGGAGGTGGTGATGGACAGGGAGCCCTGGCGTGCTGCGAGTCATGGGGTCACAAAGAGTCGGACATGACTGAGTGACTGAACTGAACTGAACTGCATTTCTGACTCTTTTGTTAACCATGATGGCTACTCCATTTCTTCTAAGGGATTCCTGCCCTCAGTAGTAGATATAATGGTCATCTGAATTAAATTCACCCCTTCCAGTCAATTTTAGTTTTCTGATTTTTGGCATGTTGATGTTCACTCTTGCCATCTCCTGTTTAACCACTTCCAATTTGCCTTGATTCATGGACTTAACATACCAGGTTCCTATGCAATATTGCTCTTTACAGGAGTGGACCTTGCTTCTATCACCAGTCACTTCCACAACTGGGTGTCATTTTTGCTTTGGCTCCATCCCTTCATTCTTTCTGGATTTATTTCTCCACTGATCTCCAGTAGCATATTTGGCACCTACCGACCTGGGGAGTTCTTCTTTCAGTGTCCTACCATTTTGCCTTTTCATACTGTTCATGGGGTTCTCGAGGCAAGAATACTGAAGTGGTTTGCCATTCCCTTCTCCAGTGGCCCACATTCTGTCAGACCTCTCCACCATCACCTGCCCATCTTGGGTGGCCCCACAGGGCATGGCTTACTTTCACTGAGTTAGACAAGGCTGTGGTCCTAGTGTGATTAGATTGACTAGTTTTCCGTGATTATTTTTAAAATTATGTCTCTTTAAATAAGAACTTCAACGTTTTATGGATAGCAAGTTAGTGACTGAGTTTCATTTCCTTTGTTGTAAACATTGGACTTATTTGTGAAAGCTGTTAGGAAAATATACCCTTAAAATACAGCTATTCAATCATTCAGCATATATGTCAGTAATGCATAGTTTGTATTGAGTGCTGAGGATTCAGTGGTAAATATTGTTAAATAGATTTCAGAGATGGAAGGAACACTAAGAGATGTTATAAGAAGAGCTGGTAAGGCATAGTTACTGTCTATGAGACACAGACCTGGAGAAAGGTTGTGACTTGTCCAAGGTTACAGAGCTTGTAAATTATTCCTCAGAATATATAAGGTTATTTTTAGGTATAATTTTGATTTGCATGAATCTTCTAAGCATTACTGAATGGTATTTATGAAGTCAGCCAATGGCAAATAAGATCATTGCACAAATGAGAAGCCACTAAAAATAAACCACTACTGTTTTTAAGAGGAAAGGGTTAGGGCTTCCCTGGTATCTCAGATGGTAAAGAATCCACCTACAATGCAGGAGATCTGGGTTTAATTCCTGGGTCAGTAAGATCTCTTGGAGAAGGGAATGGCAACCTACTCCACTATTCTTGACTGGGAAATTCCATAAACAGAGGCACCTAGTGGGCTACAGTCCTTGGGGTTGCAGAGAGCCAGACATGACTGAGTGACTAAAATACATAGGATGGAGTTGGGGGAAAAATTTAGGATCATTTCAGTTCATCTAAAAAGTTTTCAAACTTGAGCCTTTTCCCCACTGTGTTGCATGTGGCTTAAAGAGTTGAAACATAAACTGTTTTTTGAGATTCTAAAATGTGTTAGGTACTTTAATCTATTAACTCATTTAATATTTACAACTACACTGTGAAATATTTTATCATTAAGCATGATTAGCTGTTTCAGGTTGGTGTCAGAGGGTGCATCATTCCTTAGTGATCATCTTTGTCCAGAGTCCAACGCAGACTCATGTTCAGTAACTGTGCTATTATGTGGTCATCCAGAGATTAACAGGCCCACGCAAACTGGTCCCTTCTCACCAAACTTATGAGTCTGACTATAAATCAGGACATCAATTTACAAGTCTCTATGAGGAAATTAACTGCCAAGTAGACTAGATATTCATGTCAGCTTGTCAGAACCTTTTATTCCCTGAGGAAAAGAACACTTGGGAAATTAAAGACAGGAGGATACTAAGGAAGTAGAAGTCAGAAGAAAGTGAGTTGGATGCTCTTAAGGAGGAGAGTGTCATGCGATTACTGGAGCTCAGTGTTCCTTCTCTGCCATTGGAATATACTTGCCTGGCTGAGGGATCTGAATATTATTTTTACCCAGTCATATCCCTCTGAAGCGTTAATAGGGTAGCAGAGATGTGCCTGCAAATGGGTCTCTCTGCTCGGGCTAAACATCCTTGCAAACGAGGCGTTCTGCCAAAGAGTCTGGACACAGCCTTGAGTTTAATGGTCCCTTGCAAACGAAGGAGCATTCCCTTCTTGTGATAAGAAGGAAAAGAGGGCTTTGGACAGACTCTGCAGTAGACAGGGATTTCACTCCCCTTTGCTGTATGATAACATGTACGCACCTGTGCTGTACTGAAAAGGCTTATTCATGCAGTCTGGAATTCTGCCTAGGGGGCTTTTATAATAATAAACTGCAATTAGTTTGAGCAGTTCTGTTCCTCCGGCCAGAGTTTGTATTGTCTGTCTCTTGTGTGTCTCGTGTTTTGTGTTTGTGTCATTTCGCTCACAACATCCCTCAGTCAATATTGTCTACAATCACGGCCAGTTGTATACTCAGCCGCAGTAAGAGAAAATAGATAGGGAGAGCCTTAAACTTTGTTCCCCGAAGTCCTCTAGTTTGGGCCAAGCATCTACAGGTGCTAGAAGAAGGAACAGAGAGGCAGTTTATGGATTACTTATAATAATCAGGACAGAGATTATCACAGTGATAATCTCAGATACTGACTCAAGTTTTATTATGTGTTAGAAATTGTGCTAAGAGCTTTACATCAATTACCTGACTTAACTCTCATGACAAACATCTCCAATGAATGTTTAATATTCTTGTTTTATATAGATGAGGAAACTGAAGTTTAGGAATGTTAAAGGATAATTGACTGGAAAGTGGGCGGTCCAAACCAATGGATTGGGGGCATCTCAAGGTTAGTGTGTCCAAAGCTGACATCTTCATTTCTTCTTAAAATATATTCCTCTTCCAGGTCTGAAACCTCCCTCCTTCCATCGCTCCCTCCCTCCCTCCTCCTGTTCTCTCTCTCTCCCTACTTCTATCCTTCCCTCCTTCTCTTCTTCACTCCCTCCACTCTCAGTTCCTAACATCAGAAAATATAGTAAATGTCACCTCCAAAATACATAGTGGATTTTCCCCTTTCCTTCACCTCTCCAGTCACCACCCTAATCCAGTCACAGACCACCTCCTGCAGTACCTAGGCTCCCCCCACCCCACAAACCAAACATTGTCCAAAGAGTGGTATTTTTCTTTAGATAGGTAAAATTTATGTAACATGAAGTCAGTCATTTTAACCATTTAAAAAGTATACAAATGAGTGGCTGTTCATATATTCACAATGTTTTGCAGCCATCACCACTTGCTAATTCTAGAGTACTTTCAAAAAGAAACCCTGATCTATTAAACACTTTCCACTCTTCTTCCCCTGAAAACCAGTGATCTGCTTTCTGTCTTCACGAATTTGTCTATTCTGGACATTTCATGTAAATGGAATCATATTTTGTGGGCTTTAAAAAAATTTTTTTGTGGCTTTTGTGTGTGGCTTCTTTCATGAGAAATGTTTTCAAGGTTCATCCTTGATGGAACATGTATCAGTACTTAATTCCCATTTATGGCTGAGAAATGTTTTATTGTATGAATATATCACATTTTGTTTATTCATCAGTTGATGGACATTTGAATTGTTTGCACTTTTTGGCTATTATGAATAATACTTCTGTGAACATGTTTTAAAACCTGTTTCTACTCACTAATCTTTTTAAAATGAAAATCACCAGAAAGAAAAACACCAATACAGTATACTAACACATATATATGGAATTTAGAAAGATGGCAATGACGACCCTGTATGCAAGACAGCAAAAAAGACACAGATATGTATAACGGACTTTTGGACTCAGAGGGAGAGGGAGAGGGTGAGATGATCTGGGAGAATGGCATTATAACATGTATACTATCATGTAAGAATCAAATCGCCAGTCTATGTCTGACACAGGATACAGCATCCTTGGGGCTGGTGCATGGGGATGACCCAGAGAGATGTTATAGGGAGGGAGGTGGGAGGGGGGTTCATGTTTGGGAACGCATGTACACCCGTGGTGGATTCATGTCAATGTATGGCAAAACCAATACAGTATTGTAAAGTAAAATAAAGTAAAAATAAAAATTTTAAAAATAAAATAAAAAAATAAAATGAAAATCATGTAGTGTCCCTATGTAAAATCCTTCAAAGGCTTCTTATTGCAACCATATTATAGTCCAAATGGCTTATTTTTCTTTTTTTTTTTTTGATTTCTGATTTTTTTATTTTTTCATTTTATTTATTTATTTATTTTTAATTTTTATTTTTACTTTATTTTACTTTACAATACTGTATTAGTTTTGCCATACATTGACATGAATCCACCACGGGTGCACATGCGTTCTCAAACATGAACCCCCCTCCCACCTCCCTCCCCATAACATCTCTCTGGGTCATCACCATACACTAGCCCCAAGCATGCTGTACCCTGCGTCAGACATAGACTGGCGATTCGATTCTTACATGATAGTATACATGTTACAATGCCATTCTCCCAAATCATCCCACCCTCTCCCTCTCCCTCTGAGTCCAAAAGTCCGCTATACACATCTGTGTCTTTTTTGCTGTCTTGCATACAGGGTCGTCATTGCCATCTTTCTAAATTCCATATATATGTGTTAGTATACTGTATTGGTGTTTTTCTTTCTGGCTGACTTCACTCTGTATAATCGGCTCCAGTTTCATCCATCTCATCAGAACTGATTCAAATGTATTCTTTTTAATGGCTGAGTAATACTCCATCGTGTATATGTACCACAGCTTTCTTATCCATTCATCTGCTGATGGACATCTAGGTTGTTTCCATGTCCTGGCTATTATAAACAGTGCTGTGATGAACATTGGGGTACATGTGTCTCTTTCAATTCTGGTTTCCTCGGTGTGTATGCCCAGCAGGGGGATTGCTGGGTCATAAGGTGGTTCTATTTGCAATTTTTTAAGGAATCTCCACACTGTTCTCCATAGTGGCTGTACTAGTTTGCATTCCCACCAACAGTGTAGGAGGGTTCCCTTTTCTCCACACCCTCTCCAGCATTTATTGCTTGCAGATTTTTGGATCACAGACATTCTGACTGGTGTGAAGTGGTACCTCATTGTGGTTTTGATTTGCATTTCTCTAATAATGAGTGATGTTTAGCATCTTTTCATGTTTTTGTTAGCCATCCGTATGTCTTCTTTGGAGAAATGTCTATTTAGTTCTTTGGCCCATTTTTTGATTGGGTCGTTTATTTTTCTGGAATTGAGCTGCATAAGTTGCTTGTACATTTTTGAGATTAGTTGTTTGTCAGTTGCTTCATTTGCTATTATTTTCTCCCATTCAGAAGGCTGTCTTTTCACTTTGCTTATATTTTCCTTTGTTGTGCAGAAGCTTTTAATTATAATTAGATCCCATTTGTTTATTTTTGCTTTTATTTCCAGAATTCTGGGGGTTGGATCATAGAGGATCCTGCTGTGATTTATGTCGGAGAGTGTTTTGCCTATGTTCTCCTCTAGGAGTTTTATAGTTTCTGGTCTTACATTTAGATCTTTAATCCATTTTGAGTTTATTTTTGTGTGTGGTGTTAGAAAGTGATCTAGTTTCATTCTTTTACAAGTGGTTGACCAGTTTTCCCAGCACCACTTGTTAAAGAGATTGTCTTTAGTCCATTGTATATTCTTGCCTCCTTTGTCAAAGATAAGGTGTCCATATGTGTGTGGATTTATCTCTGGGCTTTCTATTTTGTTCCATTGATCTATATATCTGTCTTTGTGCCAGTACCATCCTGTCTTGATGACTGTGGCTTTGTAGTAGAGCCTGAAGTCAGGCAAGTTGATTCCTCCAGTTCCATTCTTCTTTCTCAAGATTGCTTTGGCTATTCGAGGTTTTTTGTATTTCCATATAAATCTTGAAATTATTTGTTCTAGTTCTGTGAAAAATATGGCTGGTAGCTTGATAGGGATTGCATTGAATTTGTAAATTGCTTTGGGTAGTATACTCATATTCACTATATTGATTCTTCCAATCCATGGACATGGTATATTTCTCCATCTATTAGTATCCTCTTTGATTTCTTTCATCAGTGTTTTATAGTTTTCTATATATAGGTCTTTAGTTTCTTTAGGTAGATATATTCCTAAGTATTTTATTCTTTTCATTGCAATGGTGGATGGAATTATTTCCTTAATTTCTTTTTCTACTTTCTCATTATTAGTGTATAGGAATGCAAGAGATTTCTGTGTGTTGATTTTATATCCTGCAACTTTACTATATTCATTGATGAGCTCTAGTAATTTTCTGGTGGAGTCTTTAGGGTTTTCTATGTAGAGGATCATGTCATCTGCAAACAGTGAGAGTTTGACTTCTTCTTTTCCAATTTGGATTCCTTTTATTTCTTTTTCTGCTCTGATTGCTGTGGCCAAATCTTCCAGAACTATGTTGAATAGTAGCAGTGAAAGTGGGCACCCTTGTTTTGTTCCTGACTTTAGGGGAAATGCTTTCAATTTTTCACCATTGAGGATAATGTTTGCTGTGGGTTTGTCATATATAGCTTTTATTATGTTGAGGTATGTTCCTTCTATTCCTGCTTTCTGGAGAGTTTTTATCATAAATGGATGTTGAATTTTGTGAAAGGCCTTCTCTGCATCTATTGAGATAATCCTATGGTTTTTATTTTCAATTTGTTAATGTGGTGAATTATGTTGATTGATTTGCGGATATTGAAGAATCCTTGCATCCCTGGGATAAAGCCCACTTGGTCATGGTGTATGATCTTTTTAATGTGTTGTTGGATTCTGATTGCTAGAATTTTGTTGAGGATTTTTGCATCTATGTTCATCAGTGATATTGGCCTGTAGTTTTCTTTTTTTGTAGTATCTTTGTCAGGTTTTGGTATTAGGGTGATGGTGGCCTCATAGAATGAGTTTGGAAGTTTACCTTCCTCTGCAATTTTCTGGAAGAGTTTGAGTAGGATAGGTGTTAGCTCTTCTCGAAATGTTTGGTAGAATTCAGCCCTGAAGCCGTCTGGACCTGGGCTTTTGTTTGCTGGAAGATTTCTGATTACAGTTTCAATTTCCGTGCTTGTGATGGGTCTGTTAAGATTTTCTATTTCTTCCTGGTTCAGTTTTGGAAAATTGTACTTTTCTAAGAATTTGTCCATTTCTTCCACGTTGTCCATTTTGTTGGCATATAACTGCTGATAGTAGTCCCTTATGATCCTTTGTATTTCTGTGTTATCTGTTGTGATCTCTCCATTTTCATTTCTAATTTTATTGATTTGATTTTTCTCTCTTTGGTTCTTGATGAGTCTGGCTAATGGTTTGTCAATTTTATTTATCCTTTCAAAGAACCAGCTTTTTGCTTTGTTGATTTTTGCTATGGTCTCTTTTGTTTCTTTTGCATTTATTTCTGCCCTAGTTTTTAAGATTTCTTTCCTTCTACTAACTCTGGGGTTCTCCATTTTTTCCTTTTCTAGTTCTTTAGTTGTAGAGTTAGGTTATTTATTTGCCTTTTTTCTTGTTTCTTGAGGTATGCCTGTATTGTATGAACTTTCCTCTTAGCACTGCTTTTATAGTGTCCCACAGGTTTTGGGTTGTTGTGTTTTCATTTTCACTAGTTTCTATGCATAATTTGATTTCTTTTTTGATTTCTTCTGTGATTTGTTGGTTATTCAGAAGTGTGTTGTTCAACCTCCATATGTTGGCATTTTTCATAGTTTTTCTCCTGTAATTGAGATCTAATCTTAATGCATTATGGTCAGAAAAGATGCTTGGAATGATTTCGATTTTTTTGAATTTATCAAGTTTAGATTTATGGCCCAGGATGTGATCTATCCTGGAGAATGTTCCATGAGCACTTGAGAAAAAGGTGAAATTCATTCTTTTGGAGTGAAATGTCCTATAGATATCAATTAGGTCTAACTGGTCTAATGTATCATTTAAAGTTTGTGTTTCTTTGTTGATTTTCTGTTTAGTTGATCTGTCCATAGGTGTGAGTGGGGTATTAAAGTCTCCCACTATTATTGTGTTATTGTTGATTTCCCCTTTCATACTTGTTAGCATTTGTCTTACATATTGCGGTGCTCCTATATTGGGTGCATATATATTTATAATTGTTATATCTTCTTCTTGGATTGATCCTTTGATCATTATGTAGTGGCCTTCTTTGTCTCTTTTCACAGCCTTTGTTTTAAAGTCTATTTATCGGATATGAGTATTGCCACTCCTGCTTTCTTTTGGTCTCTATTTGCATGGTATATCTTTTTCCAACCCTTCACTTTCAGTCTGTATGTGTCCCTTGTTTTGAGGTGGGTCTCTTGTAAGCAGCATATAGAGGGGTCTTGTTTTTGTATCCATTCGGCCAGTCTTTGTCTTTTGGTTGGGGCATTCAACCCATTTATGTTTAAGGTAATTATTGATAAGTATGATCCTGTTACCATTTACTTTATTGTTTTGGGTTTGGGTTTATACACTGTTTTTGTGTTTCCTGTCTAGAGAATATCCTTTAGAATTTGTTGGAGAGCTGGTTTGGTGGTGCTGAATTCTCTCAGCTTTTGCTTGTCTGTAAAGTTTTTGATTTCTCCTTCGTATTTGAATGAGATCCTTGCTGGGTACAGTAATCTGGGCTGTAGGTTATTTTCTTTCATCATTTTAAGTATGTCTTGCCATTCCCTCCTGGCCTGAAGAGTTTCTATTGAAAGATCTGCAGTTATCCTTATGGGAATCCTCTTGTGTGTTATTTGTTGTTTTTCCCTTGCTGCTTTTAATATTTGTTCTTTGTGTTTGATCTTTGTTAATTTGATTAATATGTATCTTGGGGTGTTTCGCCTCGGGTTTATCCTATTTGGAACTCTCTGTGTTTCTTGGACTTGGGTGATTATTTCCTTCCCCATTTTAGGGTAGTTTTCAACTATTATCTCCTCAAGGATTTTCTCATGGTCTTTCTTTTTGTCTTCTTCTTCTGGGACTCCTATAATTCGAATGTTGGAGCGTTTCATATTGTCCTGGAGGTCTCTGAGGTTGTCCTCATTTCTTTTAATTCGTTTTTCTTGTTTCCTCTCTGATTCATTTATTTCTGCCATCCTATCTTCTATTTCACTAATCCTATCTTCTGCCTCCATTATTCTACTATTTGTTGCCTCCAGAGTGTTTCTGATCTCATTTATTGCGTTATTCATTATATATTGACTCTTTTTTATTTCTTCTAGGTCCTTGTTAAACCTTTCTTGCATCTTCTCAATCCTTGTCTCTAGGTTATTTATCTGTGATTCCATTTTGATTTCAAGATTTTGGATCATTTTCACTATCAATATTCGGAATTCTTTCTCAGGTAGATTCCCCACCTCTTCTTCTTTTGTTTGGTTTGGTGGGCAGCTCTCCTGTTCCTTTGCCTGATGAGTATTCCTCTGTCTCTTCATCTTGATTATGTTGCTGTGTTTGGGGTGTCCTTTTTATATTCTGGTAATTTGTGGAGTTCTCTTTCTTGTGGAGCTTCCTCACTGTGGGTGGGGTTGTATCAGTGGCTTGTCTAGGTTTCCTGGTTAGGGAGGCTTGTGTTGGAGTTCTGGTGGGTGGAGCTGGGTTTCTTCTCTCTGGAGTGCAGTGGAGTGACCAGTAATGGGTTATGAGACGTCTAAGGTTTTGGAGTAACTTTGAGCTGCCTGTATATTGAAGCTCAGGGGAGTGTTCCTGTGTTGCTGGAGAATTTGCGTGGTATGTCTTGCTCTGGAACTTGTTGGTCCTTGGGTGGAGCTTGGTTTCAGTGTAGGTATGGAGGCATTTGATGAGCTCCTATTGCTTAATGTTCCCTGAGTTCAGGAGTTCTCTGATGTTTTCAGGCTTTGGACTTAAGCCTCCTGCTTCTGGTTTTCAGTTTTATTTTTACAGTAGCCTCTAGACTTCTCCATCTATACAGCACCGATGATAAAACATCTAGGTTAAAGATGAAAAGTTTCTCCACATTGAGGGACACTCAGAGAGGTTCACTGAGTTACAAGGAGAAGAGAAGAGGGAGGGGGTAGTTAGACGTGACTGGAATGAGATGCAGTGAGATCAAAAGAGGAAAGAGCAAGCTAGCCCATAGTCACTTCCTTTTGTGCATTCCATAGTCTGGACCGCTCAGAGGTATTTACAGAGTTATACAGGGAAGAGGAGAGGGAGTAAGTAGATAGAGGTGGCCAGGAGAATAAGAGAGAGGAATGAGAAGGAGAGGGACAAATCCTGCCAGTAACCGGTTCCTTAGGTGTTCTCCACTGTCTGGAACACACAGAGATTCACAGAGTTGGATAGAGAAGAGATGGGGGAGAAAAGAGACAGAGGCCACCTGGTGGAGAAAAAGGAGAGTCCAAAGGAGGAGGGAGTGGTCAAGCAGGTAATCTCGCTCTCAGGTAAAATTGGGTAGTGAAGTTTGGGTTTTTAAATGTACAAAATTGACAACAAAATCCAAAGAGCAAAGATTAAAAATCTAGAGTAGAGGTTGGATTTTCAAAAATTCAGTATTAAAGAAAAGAAGCAGAAGGAAAAACGAAAAAAGAAAAAAAAAAAGAAAAGAAAGAAAAAAAAAAGCCACAAGAATTATTATAAAAAAACAAAACAAACAAACAATAAAAAAAAACACCAATAACCACCCAAAGACTATATATGGTTTTTGCCTTAAAAAAAAAAAAGAGTCGCTTTTTTTTTTTGAATAGTAATAATAGGTTATAGAAATAAAAATTAGAGGAGAAATAGAAGACTTAACTATTTAAAAAAGTTAGAAAAAAAAAAAGAAAAAGAAAAGGAATGACTTTAAAAATAGTAAAAATATATCTGGCCCTTCTCTGATGTTGTGGGCAGTGTGGGGTCACTTCCAAGGCGGTTCCCTCTGTTTAACTTCTTCTGTTTGCTGGTTTTTTAGGCTCACTAGTTCAGTCGCGCTGTGGGGAGGGGGGATGCTGCAAACAAATAGCGCTGTCGTGTGCACACAGTGTCTCAGCCCCGCTGGACCTGTCCCTTCTCGCGGTGTAAAAACCGCTCTGGCTCTACGATGCTCAGCCGGGAACCATCTGAGGCTGGCCCTCGGCTGCGTGCACTTCCCCGGTCTAAGCTGCTCAGGTTCGGCGCTCAGGTAGCCCTCAGAGGCACTGGTTCGGTTGGGACTGTGTTTTGTGCCTTTCCCAGGTCCGAGTAGCTCAGGAGTTTGGCGAGCGCGATCGCTGCGACTTGTCGCCTTTTCTGCCTCTGCTGCTCAGTTTTCTGGGTGGACCTCTCGCGCCCCTTGTGAGGCAGATGGTGACTGCCCAGTACCCCCAGAAGTCTTAGCAAAGAAGCCTGCTTGCAGTTTGGTAAGTGAAGTCTCTCCGGGTCTGCAATTGCCCCTTTCCAGCCCTTTTGGCTCTGGCTGCCTGTCCCCGGCGGGGGATGGTCTGCAGCCAGCTTTTTCCATTCCATCCTTTGTTCTGTGCTCGGTCCTGGCGGTGTCTTATGTTCGACCTTTTCGCGTGGTAGCTATCCCACAGTCTGGTTTGCTAGCCCCAGTTAGATTGTTCTGGTTGCGTGTGGGGCATTCCTGCCCGATTCTTACAAAGCACTGCAGCCCGCGCCTCCCGCGCTTCCCTGCCCTGCCCCCACTTCCTAGTGGCAGATGCAGGCATCTGTGCTGCTTTTCCGCTGGGGGAGTTACTGTTGGGCTTGTAATCTCTTGGTTTTAATTATTTATTTATTTTTCCCTTCCTGTTATGTTGCCCTCAGTGTTTCCAAGGCTCGCCACAGACTCGGCAGGGAGAGTGTTTCCTGGTGTTTGGAAACCTCTCTTCTTAAAATTCCCTTCCTGGGACGGGCTTCCCTTCCCGGGACGGAGCTCCCTCCCCACCTCCTTTGTCTCCTTTTTCATCTTTTATATTTTTTCCTACCTGTTTTTGAAGACAATGGTCTGCTTTTCTGGTTGCCTGATGTCCTCTGCCAGCCTACAGAAGTTGTTTTGTGGAGTTTGCTCAGCGTTGAAATGTTCTTTTGAGGAATTTGTGAGGGAGAAAGTGGTCTTCCCATCTTATTCCTCCGCCATCTTAGGACCGCCCCCTATTTTTC
Source organism: Budorcas taxicolor (assembly GCF_023091745.1). Lineage (NCBI taxonomy): Eukaryota > Metazoa > Chordata > Mammalia > Artiodactyla > Bovidae > Budorcas > Budorcas taxicolor. The sequence continues at coordinate 69,085,149 of NC_068912.1, forward strand.
TAATTTTAATTTACTTTTTTACTGTGGTGGGTCTTTGTTGCTGTGTGTGGGCTTTCTCTAGTTGTGGTAAGTGGGGGGCTACTCTCTAGCTGCCGTGTACAGGCTTCTTGCTTCAGTGGCTAATCTTTTGTGGAGCATGGGTTCAACTGCTCTATAGCACCTGGAATCTTCCTGGACCGGGAATGGAACCCATGTACCCTGCACTGGTAGGCAAATTCTTAACCACAGGACCACCAGGGAAGACCCAAGATGTTTTCTTTTGGCCCACAAGGGTCTGCATGCTCTGCCTCTTCTTTCTCATTTAAGCATCTTTCCTCTTCCCTTAATATGTGGCAACCGTACTTGCCTCCATTTCTTTCAGCTTCTCAAGCCTGTTTAGAGTATTCACACCTACTGTTTTATGCATTTCACACCTGAAATGCTCTTTGCAGTACTTCACATGGCTAGTTTATTTCATCTTTCAAATCTCCATCCTTAATGTTGCCTTCCCTGAGAGGTTTTCCCCTAACTCTATTATTCCCTATTTCCTTCTAATAGTTTCCCACCTTATGATTATATCGTTCTTTCTGTCACCCTCACAAGAATGTCAAGTTCCTTAAGGTCAGGAATTAAAGTGTACCTGTTTTCATCATTAATATTTACACCTGTGCTTAGTGCACTACTTGACATAGAAGAGGCACTTCATAAACGTTTGAATAAATGAGAAAGATCACAGATGTTGGCTGTGAGAGTAATTCAGTGTTTAGTGACAGGTATGCATGCATGCTAAGTCGCCTCTATGCCACCCCATGGACTGTAGCCTGCCAGACATCTCTGTCCATGGGATTCTCTAGGCAAGAACACTGGAATGGGTTGCTATGCCTTCCTCCAGGGGATCTTCCTGACCCAGGGATCGAACCCATGTCTCTTACGTCTGCTGCATTGGCACGCAGGTTCTTTGCCACTAGTGCCAGCTGGGAAGCCCTAACAGAGGTACACTGACAAAAAAGAGTTAGGTGGCACAGGATCTTCAGTTATGCTAGCATTTGAAAATCTCAGCAGGTGAGTGTTCAACAGAGCAGGTCAGCCGTTGGTTCAAGGTGGAATCTGAACCAAGATGGCAATCTAGTTAAGTAGTCAGAGGAAAACCTGTGCATGTAAAGTCAGAGCTCAGGAAAAAAGTGCATGGTTAATTTGATGTCAGTTCTAAACAAACTGACTAAATTTCCTTAAATATCACCTGTCTAAAATCAGGATTGGGTCTTGAAAGAAGCCTGGGACTGAGGTCACAGCCATAAAGCCACATCCTTTTAGGAAAGGGTGACTAACAAAAGATGAGGATGTAGGCAGGGGTGACAAACTCAAAACTGTTAAGCACTGATAGACTATGCTCTTCAAATCATCAATCTCTCTCCACCATTTTTAGTTAATATGTCATCCTTATCTACTTGATATGAATAGATTGTGGCCAAATCACCTCATGTCCCTTTGCCTTCTGGATATGATCACCGAGCTCTGAAAATCTATGATCCTCCATGCCATAGTTTCCAAGTTTCAAATGATTTTTTCACCGTACACAATTGATGTTGGCTCTGAAGTTATATGTATTTGTGGGTCCTTTCAAAGTGGCACTGATTGACTCAGAAAAAACAGCATATTTCAGAACACATAGCCCTTCATCTTAAGGCTGGAGATATAATTTCAGAAAAAAAGAATTTGAGTAATATTTAGTAGCAAGATTTCCTAAATTATTTTTTAATATGGCAGTTACTTAAAGGTAAATGCATAGGTTTAAAAAATCATATAACTTTAGAAAGTTAACATCCAAACAATTAAACTTTTCTTTATTTGGTCTTCCTTTTGTGTGGGCTTTGCTCTTGTTGTGGCAAAGGGCAGCTGTTTTGTGTGCAGGCTTCTCACTAATGTGACTTCGCTTGTTGCAGAGCACAAGCTCTCGGGCATGCGAACTTCAGTAGTTGAGACACGTGGGCTTAGTAGTTGTGGCTCTCAGGCTCTGGAGAACAGGCTCAATAATTTTGGTGTATGGGTTAGTTGCTCCACAGCACATGGGATCTTCCCAGATCAGGGATCGAACCTATGTCTCCTGCACTCACAGGTGAAATCTTTACCACTGAGACACCAGAGAAGCTCCCAAAAGTTTTTTTTCCCCACTAAAGTCATTAGATCAATCTATTCTCTGAGGATTTCATTTTGATTTTTGTCTGAACACAAGCTAGTAGAATAGAAGTTTATTGGTACCTAAATTGATTCATGGGGTCGCAAAGAGTCAGACATGACTGAGCGACTGAACTGAACTGAACCGAAATTGCAGGATTAGAGTAAATCTTTCTTATTCTTTGCTGTGCAATGAAATGTGATTAAAAATGAGTCTGTACAAACCTGAGATATGTTAACAAGATTCTTAGACAGGAATTAGACATTTTCCATGACTGATTAGGTAGCACTGTAATGAGACAGATCTAGTCTTGGATTACAATTAGAAGTTTGAAGAAAGAAGTCTTAAACAAATTTTATGAAGTACAAAAATGGTTAAGTGCAGCAATATGAAATGTCAGCTCTGGGCTTTTTAACATGTAACTTTGAAAATGAAAAGTTAAAGAAAAATGCGATAACATTTAAAAATCTAAAAATAATTTTTGAAACAAGTCTTGAATTTGGACATACTTATAAGGAATAAAAACACAACTCAAGGAGAAGATATTCAAGGAAAAGAATGGCTACATAAGCAAATGTAGAAGGAATAATGGAAGCAGAAAATTGCCATTTTGCAGCCATTATTGTAATATGGATTCAGAAGAATAATCGATGGGTGCTAAGTTTGAAGAGGAATGGGATATTTATGTGTCATCAGAGTATCTCCTTAGAGATTACCTAATAATTACAAAGCAAGAAATGGTAACTTGACAGTGGAGAAACTTGACCCTACTTTATTGAGTGATCCAAGTTAACATCATAATGATGGAATAAACTGAGTTTGATTCCTGACATGATACGCTGAGAAAGTCACAACACCATTACAATAGTTCAGTTCAGTCGCTCAGTTGTGTCTGACTCTTTGGGACTCCATGCATTGCAGGATGCCAGGCCTCCCTGTCCATCACCATCTCCCGGAGTTCACTCAGACTCACGCCCATCGAGTCTGTGATGCCATTCAGCCATCTCATCCTCTGCCATCCCCTTCTCCTCCTGCCCCCAATCCCTCCCAGCATCAGAGTCTTTTCCAATGAGTCAACTCTGCATGAGGTGGCCAAAGTACTGGAGCTTCAGCTTTAGCATCATTCCTTCCAAAGAAATCCCAGGGTTGATCTCCTTCAGAATGGACTGGTTGGATCTCCTTGCAGTCCAAGGGACCCTCAAGAGTCTTCTCCAACACCACAGTTCAAAAGCATCAATTCTTCGGCACTCAGCCTTCTTCATAGTCCAACTCTCACATCCATACATGACCACAGGAATAACCATAGCCTTGACTAGACAGACCTTAGTCGGCAAAGTAATGTCTCTGCTTTTGAATATGCTATCTAGGTTGGTCATAGCTTTTCTTCCAAGGAGTAAGCGTCTTTTAATTTCATGGCTGCGGTCACCATCTGCAGTGATTTTGGAGCCCAAAAACATAAAGTCTGACACTGTTTTTACTGTTTCCCCATCTATGTCCCATGAAGTGATGGGACCGGATGCCATGATCTTCGTTTTCTGAATGTTGAGCTTTAAGCCAACTTTTCCACTCTCCTCTTTCACTTTCCTCAAGAGGCTTTTTAGCTCCTCTTCACTTTCTGCCATAAGGGTGGTGTCATCTACATATCTGAGGTTATTGATATTTCTCCCGGCAATCTTGATTGCAACTTGTGTTTCTTCCAGTCCAGCGTTTCTCATGATGTACTCTGCTTAGTATTCTTGCCCAAAATGCATAACTTGAATCTAATCATGTGGACACATCAGACAAACCCAGTAGCTAATTTATTTATCTGTGGTCATGTAGAGAATGTCCTTGTTTTTAGGAAAGAAGAATGAAGTACTAAGGGATAAAACGGCATGATGCTGCAAATAGTTCTCAAATAGTTCAGGAAAAATATCTTGTGGATGTGCACGTGTTTGTGTATGTGGGTAGAAAGAGAAATATGGCAAAGTGGTAACGGTGAATTTGATTGAAGGGTATACAACAGTTCTTTGTTCTATTCTTCCAACTCTTCTGTAAGTTTGAAACTATTTCAAAATAAAAAGTTAAAGAAATAAAAAGAGCGATTAATAATAATCTGCCTGAGAAAAAGTGTTCTCTTCTTCCTGAGTCACCATCAGTGAATAGAAAGCAAAGTGAAACTGTAGACTCCATGAGGCAGAACTGACGGCAGAGTTGGTAGATGACCTTGCGGCATTATGTATTAGTATAATTTGGAAAACAAGGTTGAGCTTCTTATAACTATTTCTGAAAATTGTTACCTTATGTGGATAATTCAGTTTATTTTGTAGATATTAACAGGGCTCCTATTATATTTCAAAACCTTTGCTAAACGCTGGGGCTCCTGTGATGACTAACTCTCTTGTTCTCAGGTCACTGACACTTGGGAAGAGGGGACAGCTATAAAAACAAATTTAATATTAGACAGTAAAAGTAAACATAGATAAATGGATGCAATAATTATGATGGTATGGGGAGGAGGGGTGGGTGTGGTGGAGGGGAATGACAGTGAAGCCCAGGAGTTTTCCATCTGATGGTGGGGGTCGGACGGATGGAGCAGAGAGATTCCTGGCAATGGGAGCAGTAAGGACAGAGGCAGGAGATAGAAGAAAGGTTGGGTTGTTTTGGGGACTCAAGTAGTTTGGTGGTGTTGTGTATATAGCTTTGTGATTTTCAGTTTGTAATAATAAAGCACTAGCTTTTAGTTTAGTTATAGTTATGAATATTGAGAACACTAAAATAGTACAAAACAATTAATGCCAGAGATCATACAATACTATAAAGTAAACCTTTCAGAAACTGTTCTTATTTTGTATTAGATGGCATTAAAAAATTTAAAAAAACTTGAGATTCCTTTTGTTTAAAAATAACTTGGGATTCCTTCTGCAAAACCTTTTGCAGCTTTTGTCAAATTTGAATAATATATGGGCTCTTTTTTAAGGAAAGAAATTCCCATTATTCCCAACAAGCGCCTCTTCAGCTGCTTAGTGGCTGGGGGATCAGAGTTTGACAATGAAAATGCCTTTCATTACAAATTGCTACTATAAAAGAGATATTTTGTTTTCAATTGGCAAAAGTGTTTTAGATTATCAAAATGAAAACAAAGCAAATAAACTGCAGTAGGCAAATTGTAGAAGATATTTGCAGTCTTTGAGTTGAAAGCTGAGTATTCTTCATATGCAAGCTTTACACAAATTTGTAGGTAATGCATTCAGACACCCTGAGTACATGGGCAAACAACGGGATGAATAATTTATGAAAGATGAAATAAAAATGACTAGTAAGCATTTAGAATGTTCACCTTCCTGGTAATTGAAAAAGTAATTTATAATGAAAGACCATTTTTTTCACCTATAAAATTTGTAGATGTTTTTAAAATGTATAACCTGTGTTGATGAGGATTTTTAATAAAAGAAAAAAATTGCAAGCAATCTGTCTATTCAACAGCATTAATATGTGTTGATGTAGTATACATTTCCTGGTTATTAAAATGTTGTTTTTGAGAAATTTTAAATAATAGAAATGCCTGTGCTATCATATTAAATGTAAGGAGCAGTGAACAAAAAGTACAATTTCATCTAGTCAAAATATACATAGAGGATTTGATAACATCTTCTATTACCATAGTACACTTATCAGTAGGAAAACTGGGTGTGAAAGAGTATACAGGAACTCTCACTACTATTTTGGAACTCTTCTGTAAGTCTAAAATTATTTCAAAATAAAAAGTTAGAAAACATACAGAGAAAAAGGACTGATAGGAAAACAACAAAATCTTTGTAGTAACCTCTACATGGTAGAATGGGTTTTTTCCCTTTCATTAAAAAATGCTTTTCTCTAACATTTTTACAAGTTATATGCTATGTCATCATCATTGTCATCATTTCTCTCTCTCTCTCTCTCTCTCTCTCTCTCACACACACACAAACATACACATACACTCCTTTCCCTAGAATTAGAACAACACAAAAGGTAAACTCGAAAGAAAAATGCCGTCTACCATAAGCAATTTGTTGATCAGTGTGACAGCTAAGCATAAAAGCAGAAATCTGAGTGCTGAAAAAGGGTCCATATGGGTGGAAGATGATACAGAGGTATCAGCTGCTTAGAGATGCACTTAACAGGTGGATGTGAACTATGAGAGTAGATAATAAAAATAAGCATGGAGATAGATTTAGGAGACTGTGGCACTGATAATTTTATTTTAGTGGTTAAGGAGATAACGAAGTCTTCTCAAAAGAGAGTAGATACCCTCAGTATTTTATGTTAGAAGAGAATTAGTCTAATTCTCTAGGTTTCTCGGAATCATAAATCATAGTAGGTTATGCGAATATTCCCTTAAGGTTGGCTTTTAATAAGTGCAAATCATTTGTTGTAGGTAACCATCTTTATACTTGTTTTTATCACAGACTCTGTTCTAAGCAACTCAACTTTGCACTGGTTCAGGTCTTCTGAAACAACAGCCTCTTATCTTAATGACTGACAAAGGTAACCACCTAGTCAAATTAAGTCCTTCTTGATGTAGATGTTGGTGTAAAATATTATTGTTCAATGTTAAATAAGGACAAATAGAAAAATGAATGCATATTATGGTGTCACTAGGGCTGCACCTGAAACACTCCAGCACTGTGGTTCTGTCTTTTCATCTCAAGGCCTCTGAGACACAGGGCGCCCTCCTTCTGTGCCTGGGGCTCCCCATCGCTGTGATTCTGAGGAAGTCACGGTGTATATGGGCTTTGTGGTTTGCAAAGAGCACATCCTCAGGCAATCTTAAGTCACTTCTGAAACTGCCCTCTTTCTCCTGCTTCGCTCCCTCCACCTCAAGAGTTATTGCTAGAATCAGAATCCTTGACATTTTCTTAAAGGATTGCTCTTCTCAGCCCCCTTTCTCATTGGCAAGCCAGAGCTCTTTAAAGCAACCTGCTATCAGAAGTTTTTCCTTCTAGAGGGACTAAGAAGCGCTTTACATTTTGACCCTGAGTTCTACTATTTCTGTCTTCATAATTAGGTTTTAAGCCCTTTGCATTAAAGATCAGGTCTTATCTATCTTTTTACCTTCTTCAAGGTTAGCCTTTAACATTCAAAAAGGTAGTCACTTAGTAAATGTTTACTGAAAATGATTACTGTTTTCCTTAAGGGCAGATTTTGTTCCCCCATGAAGGAAAATCTATTTACTGCTATGAAAAAAATGTTGTATAAGTACAAATTAAAATGAAAAATATAGAGTATGTAGCTTAAAGATAAGCTGCTGCTTTGATCTTTGGCTGAGTATTTTAAAAAGATTACAAGGGTTATTAAAAATAGGATCTAAAGGTCTAACAAGACCTAAAAATGGGCCCAAGAATGTGTCTAAATCTGCTTAGGCTCCTGAAGGCTGCAGGCACATTGTAGTATGTGGGCATCACTGACATGGACCCCTGCTCCATGAATATGTTCTAGGGGAGCCTCTACCCTCTGAGTGTGGACTGCAGTTGTTCCTCAAGTAGGAAATGACAGATTTAAAGAACACTTTCTTTTATGCACATATACAGTATTATTAACATTCTTATGCCTGGTGCAGATTAGCTCATTGTTTAGGCTTATTTGTTCCTTTGTCAAAGAGAATAACAATCACCTCCTAGACCAAGGTAAGGATCAAATGGGCACAGTGTCTGAGAATCCGTATGTATATGTAAATAAACAGTAATTTGTATTTTATTCACAAATTGAGATTCAGAAGTAGGTTACAAATGTGTAAGTGTATTTGAAATAGCATTACTAGGGCTTTAAGACACCTTAGCTATATTGTGGTTTATAATGGCATGTGAACAGAGAGCAGGACATTGCTACCATGTCTAACAATGTTTGAGGGGAAGCCGTTTCTCAAAATCACACAACTGGCATCCTCCTAGAGCTTTGGAACTGTGGTGTACTTGTAAGATGAGTGGTGACAGTGAGAGTGTCAGTTGCCCAGCCGGGTTTGACTCTGCGACGCCATGGAATGTAACCCGCCAAGCTCCTCTGCCTGTGGAATTCTCCAGGCTAGAATACTGGAGTGGCTACCTGTTCCCTTGTCCAGGAGATCCTGACCCAGGGATTGAGCCCCAGTCTCCCACATTGCACGCAGATTCTTTACCATCTGAGTCACAGGGAAGTCCAAGTGCCCAGTTCTTTTCCCTGTTGCTCATTTAGTATTTACCACTCTTTCCTGAATATTAGCTATTATATAAAGTAGAAGAAATGCCGGGGTCCAGCCCCGGTGGATCCAGGGAATTCGAAGGGTGGACGGCGCTGGCGTGGAAAGACTTGTTTATTTATTAATATAAGATTAGATTAAGAAAGTATAGTGTAGTAGGAAGATTAAGTGGAGGAAGAGGGCTGAAGAGCTTGGTTTACGCGGAAGACCAATAAAATTCCAGACAAGGAATTTGCACCATCTACGTTGGGCCACCGGCGCCCGCTTGAATATCTAAGGGCGCCTTGCCTTAAGCTCCCTTTCGCGCGGGTCTTAACAGCCAGGGCAAGTAAGTAGACTTGGCGGGCCTCCGCGCCCCAGGTGGAGATTCAGCCTGAAATTAAAGTAAAGAGCGGAGGGAGGGAAAGGGAGAGAAGAAGAGAGACAGAGACATGGGGGGAGCCAGATTCCCAAGAAACCAGGCCGAGAGACTAGTCCGAGAGACTGGTCCGAGAAACTGGTCCCATCCTTTATTGTTCAGAAGGCCTTTTATACTTTTGAAAAAAATATGGAGAAAAAATTATATAGCGTTCGCAGCCCAGACTCTTTCTATACATCATTTTGTATACAAAAGGTCTCAGGTGATTTACATTATCTTCTGGCCAAGAGGCTTGTTTACACTTTTTGGCTCTCTTCCTTAATGAATGTTCATTTTGTTTCCCCTGAAGTGTTTTTCTTTAATCTGCATCTCCTTAAAGCGCTAAAGTTACATCTTTATAGAACAAAGGCGCAGTGGGTTATAACAAAGAAGGTACTTAACTCAAAGATCTAATGTTGCTAATACAAGGTCTACTACTTGTTTTTCTATATACCAACTATATCTAAAAATAAAGGATATGAAAATTCAGCAGCAAGCATTGACTCAACAAATGAAACTTTTAATCAGTCCTATTCTAAAGATTTTGACTCCCCGGAAGCCCTACATTCCTAGGATGTGTTAAGCTTCCTGTGCCTCCTGCGGTCAGGAGGCCTCAAACAGTCACACGGGCAGCTGTACGAGTCCTGCAGGCAGGCTAGAAAGCCATCAGGGGGGTTTTTGGATTGAAACACTCTTTCAAATGCAGAAGACTAAAGCCCTGAATTGACTTTTTCCAGAAAATGTCAGAAGAGTGGAAAAGCAGAGCACAAAAACTGGCAGATTTTTGTTGGGGTACATGCTTAGGAGTTTCCAGAGGGGCCCCTGAAGTCTGAGCATGCCTTGTGTATGTCAGCTTCCTTCCTCATGACCTTGTCACGGGCGGGATTCCTCACACTGGTTTCTGGCAAAGAAACATCACAACTTTCACCATCAGAAAAAAACCATTTCTTTCACAGTAATATCTGCTTTTTAAAACTCCTAATTGATGTTTCTGTTGGCCTTCATTTAGGGACAGGTACCTCGCAGGCCTTTGAGAAATTAATGAATGATATTCTCTTTGCCATTTATGTTAGACTCCTTGGACATGAGTCATTACTCGAATCTAATCAATTTTTTTGCAGGATTTACATGTGTAATAGATGAAAAAATGTGATCAGAAAAATCATAGAAGAGAGTATAGATCTTGGCAAAAACTTCCCATCCATAGGACAACATTTGCATGCTTGTTAGAGTAGAACACAGAAGCTACAGCATCCCCAGTGATACTGCTATCAATAGAAAATATTCGGTAAACATAAAATTACCTGTGAAGTTGTGCTAGGTGTCATAATATGAGAATCACGTTGAGAACAGTGATTGGGAATTACATATATAGACCTGATAGATGGAGAGAAGAAAAGCAATAAGCAAATATCTATATATGGGCATTGTGGTTTTCATTATGTAGAAGTTACAACCTGAATTTTGGAATGTTGTTGTTTTTCAGTTGCTAAGTTGTGTCTGACTCTTCACAACCTTATGGACTGCAGCGCACCAATCTTCCCTGTCCTTCACTATCTCCCAGAATTTGTTCAAACTCATGTCTATCGAGTTGGTGATGCCATCCTATCATCTCATCCTCTGTCGTCCCCTTCTCCTCCTGCCTTCCATCTTTCCAAGCATCAGGGTCTTTTCCAATGAGTCAGTTCTTTGTATCAGGTGGCCAAAGGATTAGAGCTTCAGCTTTAGCATCTGTCCTTCCAATGAATGTTCAGGGTTGATTTCCTTTAGGATTGTCTGGTTTTATCTCCTTGCAGTCCAAGGGACTCTCAAGAGTCTTCTCCATCACCCCAGTTCAAAAAACATCAATTCTTCAGCCTTTTTTATGGTCCGAAGTTTGGTATGTGGAAAAGGTTAATTATGTGACCAAAGTAGAGATTAGAAATAAAGTTTAGGACTTTGATGTCTTGTCAGTTTCATGCATAATAATGGTAGTTTTACTGTGAGCTCTTGAGTTAGCCAGGGCAGAAGGCATTTCAGTGTCAGCAGCCACCAAGGCAGGATAACAGGACAATGGCAGGGAAAGTGATGGCTCTTAATCTTTGGAGTGTGTTCTTCAAGACTGACCCAGACTCTGGTTAGGCCTGGTGCTAGTAGCTGAGGCAAGGTAATGCCTGCTGCTGCTGCTGCTAAGTCGCTTCAGTTGTGTCTGACTCTGTGCGACCCCGTAGATGGCAGCCCATGCTAGCACTACATTTTAAGATGTGCTCTGGGCTCTTGTACCTGTGGGGAGGGTCAGGGAGGGGAACACCATCATTTTTACTCATGCAGCTCCAGGGCAATGTATGTCTTCAGGGGCAATAAAGAGGAATGCCAGTGCTGGAGAGATAACCAAGATGAGACTTGGGGAAATGATATAGAACCCCAAATTGCCTCAGAGATGAATAATAAATTCAGTCTGAAACTGTTGTAAATTTTGTTTCCAAGTGCATGTAAGAGCAACAAAGCCAGTAGACGTTTAAATGGGATTTTCAAGCTGACAGTTTATCCAGACTTTATACTTTAGCTTAAATGGGAGTGCCTCAAGTCACTCCTGATTCATTTCTGCAATTGAAAGGGAATCTTTATAGTATGTTTTAAAGCCACTGAGGATTTATTTGTATTAACATTTTAATTTTGCTAAATGCCAGTAAAGGCTATGCCTTATATTCACTTTTCTGTTAGGCAATTGCTTGAAAATGTGTCATTGTAAAATTTAAGAAATATGTAATTTACTAGTATGTCCAGAAGCCAAGAAACTATTTCTACATTTATTTCTATATCTATATCTGTATCTATAGGTATGTATCTGTATATCTATACCTATATCCATAGCTATATTGTCCAATGGTCATACTTTCGAACATACTGATATTATAGAAAATAGAAATGGCCATGTTTAGATGGAGTTAATAAGATTAAAAATTATATAAAAATTAATCATGCACCCATACTTTAAAAGAAAAAGGCTGTAAGAAATGAAGGTACAGGCAGTAATAGTTCCCTTATATTCTAAGATAAGCAAAGTTGATCAAAACACATCTGTTCATTCTTCAATTTTCTGTTTTACTTCTGTGGTTATTCTCACTTCAGTAGCATGTATAACAACAGTGGAATATTACAAAGAAGGTTAGGATAGCCCCTGTGCAAAGATGGGACTTCCCAGGTGGCTGAGTGGAAAAAATCCACCTGCCAATGCAGGAGATGCAGGAGACATGGGTTCTATCCCTGGGTTGGGAAAATCCCCTGGAGTAGGAAATGGCAACCTGCCCCAGTGTTCTTGCCTGGAAAATGCATTGACAGAGGAGCCTGGTGGGCTACAGTCCACGGGGTTCCACAGAGTGCACAAGACTGAGCGACACACACACATGCTAAGGTGACTCACAAATTTGTGAAGCTGCCATGTTTTTGTGTCCTTAATGACTTCTTTCTTTGGGTTCTTTGGCACATGTATATACATTAGCTGTCATTTTACTGTATTATAATGGTTTACTTCTCTGTCCTACAACAGAATTACTAAGAAAAAAAAAGGAAATTATTTTTTTGTATCCATAGTGGCTAGCATATTGCCTAGCTTTTAAAAAGCACCAAGAAAATGTGTAATGAATGAATAAAAGCTTTATAGTCTATGAGTAAGAAACAAACAGCATCCTTTGTATAAATCCTTCTATCCCAGAAATTGATTCTGAAGCAGTTAATCCTCTTCTTCCTTTCTCACCTTATCTTCCTGATGACAGAATTTCTGTGTTAGTGTGATGCCCACATGGCCACCTCCTGTTGATAACTAGTGGGCACAACTCAGTTTGGTGATGGACAGATGGACAAGCCTGCTGTTGTTCTTGGCCATAAGACTGTTCTCCATAGTCTTATTTGCATCAAACACGCCTTTCTTCCTCTCTCTCTCTCTTTTTTTTTTTTTTTGCAGGACTGTACATATTTGCTCCTAATACTGTCTCAAAGTATTAAAGGCCATAAACAGGCTTTGGAAAGACAGATGAATGAATTATTTTGAAAGATGCATGATATCTAACACACAAAAGAAGGACTTAATGGAGAAAGGGCCATAAAATATGGCACTATTCAACTAAAGAGTTGCTGGTCTTCTCTCTTTTTTACCATAGTGGGATTAAAATAAAGCTGCAATACATTTCTGAAAAAGTTCCAGATTATGGTACCAGTTATAATTCATTCAAATTTTATGTATAATCACATACATAAATAGTAGCTGCTTCAAAGTAGCAATATAAGCTAGAGTTGCATAGATAAGACACTGGCATGTTAATTTTTTCAGCCATATGCAACATTCAAAAGCATTTTAACAGATATTTTCTTTACTAGGAAAAAATGGGGGAAGAAAATGAATATTTAGTGTTTATCATTGGTCAGGCATTCTTTTTTCTTTTTTCTGTATTTTTTATGTAATCCTCAGAACTACAGTGTGAAATAAATTTTATTGTGATTATTTTACAAAAGAGAAGCTTGGGCTTAAAGGTAATAAGTAATTTGCTCATGGTCACAGAGCTGTGAAGTGACAAAACTGATTCCAAATCAAGTTTTTCCAACTCTTTGATTTTTTCTCTACTTAATACGCTGGATTAGGCAGCATACAGTCAGTTTTTAAGGAATTTGAGTTGTTATTATAAATCTGTTGTTGTTTAGTCACTAAGTTATGCCTGACTCTTTTACGACTCCATGGACAGTAGCCTGCCAGGCTCCTCTGTCTATGGGATTTCCCAGGCAAAAATACTGGAGTGGATTGCCATTTCCTTCTCCAGGGGGTTTTCCCAACCAAGATTGAACCCATGTCTCCTGCATTGGCAGGTGGATTCTTTACCATTGAGCCACCAGAGAAGCTCTCATTATAAACAGGAGTGTTTTAAAGCATTTCCCATTATTGTGAATGATGTCTTGGATGCCACCTAATATTTGTGCTACATGGGATGGAATTCCTGTCCCCTTTTCCAGATGAGTAAGTGGGTTGATTGAAAAATGCTTCAATAGTGTGGTATAGGAAAAGTGATCTCTGAATTTTTGGAATGACGAGGTTGGAAGAAGAGTGCTCACAATGTCTCGCAAACATTCTTCAGGAACTACTGGTCCATTTTTAGATGTCAATATTTGCCTTGGCTGTTCTTTTGCCTAAAGAGTCTGTGCCTGGGCTACCATGATGGGGACTGACTTCAGCTCTTGATTTCATTCTTGTTTTGACCAATTCATGGAGCACTGGTGTCTTGACTGGTAAAGGGGGTTAAGGGAAGAATCACCCTAGCCTCCTTGGGCTCTCTTAACAAGCATCATGTTGTGGCTAGGTTTTTATCTGAGGCCCATTGAGATTGTTCCTGTGTATATCCAGATCCAAGGAGAACTCCTGAACTGACTGCACTTTTTTTGTGGAGCAGGGGTCATGCAGATCCTGAACTTCCTCTGACTGTTTCAGCATCACTGCCTCTCCCTCCCTGCTTTGGCATGGTAGCAGAGTGCTTACTAAAGAGAAAAGATTCTGTGTGTTTGCTGCTTTTCTCATCCTACTCTCAGATGAGTTAGGTTCACCTTCTCAGGGTGAAAGGACAGGTTACAGGACCAACGGCTGGTACCATAACCAAGTAACGTAGTTACTAAATGGGATCAACTCTATGAAGTAACAGACCTTGCCAGTTGTCATCCTGGTTTCCTTGGGTAATACAGACAGTGCCAGAGGCAGTTTCTAACTGTGTTAGATGATTATTTTTTCTGCGCAAAGCAGCCTTCAATTATAGTATGCTTAAAAATGAGAGTTAATCCAGACAGAATGATCAACTGGCTAGGTAAAATTTAACAAGTGAGTTTCATTCCGACTGAGTTACAAAGGTGATTGTAATATTTGGAAACTGTCTTTTAGTGAGAAGCTCTGGAAAAATTATAGTTCTGAAATGCAGGCATAGTCTCCAAGATGTAGAAATGGTCATTATGTTTAAACAGATGTTTGTCTCTCTTATCTCTATTTTCATATATCTTTAGATATATGTCTTTTCCTATCATTTAAATTTAGTGATTAAGCTGTATTTAAACTAATGCTTTGTCATTAATGGGAGGTCACCTTTAAAAAGTTGATTCAGTAGTATGAGTTATTTCAGGACTGGAGTTGAGCTGGTTCCTATTAATGAAGACTATTTTCTTTTTCTTTTTCTAGGACAGTGGAATTAGTATAATCAGTATTGTCTCTTTGCAGTCATGACACATTCTAGGCTTAGGTAAATAAACCCAACTGAAAAATAACAGAATAGCCTGCCCTATCACTTGACTCGAAACTGTCATTTTCAGTTTCAACGTTATATTCATGAGCATGAATATGAAAAGTCTCTGTCAAAGATTTGCTTCATGTGTTTTGATTGCTTTAGAATGGAAATTTAAATCCTGAATTTCAGAAATGAATTAGAGGAGTGGAGAGAGTCCTGCACAAGGAGTCAGTCAGTTGGTTCTGGTCTTGGTTTGCTACCACGTATGTACCTGGACAAATCACTTTAAATTTCTTAGTATGTTTCCTTTGTTTTTATTTTTATTAAAAAAAATAAATTTATTTATTTATATGGGCCTCGTAGGTGTCGATATTGGTAAAGAATTTGCCTGCCAATGCAAGAGATGCAAGAGCCGTGGGTTCAGTCCCTGGGTTGGGAAGGTCCCCTGGAGTAGAAAATGGCAACCCACTCCAGTATTCTTGCCTAGAGAATCCCATGCACAGAGGAGCCTGGCAGGCTACAGTCCATTGAGTCACAAAGAGTTGGACACCACTGAATGTACGCACACACACACACATGTGTTTGTTGGCTACTCTGGGTCTTTGTTGCTGTGTGCAGGCTTTCCCTAGTTGAGTGCAGGCTTCTCATTGTGGTGACTTCTCGTTGCAGAGCAGACTCTAGGGTGCACGGGCTTCAGTAGTTGCTGCACGTGCTAGTTGCAACTCCTAGTCTCTAGGGTATGGACTCAGTAGTTGTGGTACATGGGCTTAATCGCCCTGAGGCATGTGGGATACATGCGAGATGTTCTCAGACCAGCATTCCAGGGATCAAACCCATGTCCCTTGCATTGGCAGGAGAATTATTAACCACTGGGCCATGTAGGAAGTTCTTGCTTTGCTCTTGTAACTAAGATTGGTTTGACTAGGTTGGGATGGCACATAGATGTCCGCTTGTCTGCCAACTCTGATTAATCGGTAATACCTGCCTGAGGGGCTGCACTGGCAATCAGGGTGAGCCTCTTTCAGCTGATGGGAAGACTGGGAGTGAGAGACCCACTTATTTGCCTGTACCTGAACTCACCCACTTCTTGGATCATTTTCTGTTTCTATTATGACTTTCATGATTGTTTGTTTTTGGCCACACAGCATGGCTTGTGGGATCTTAGTTATTCCAAGAGGGATTGAACCCAGGAACTTGGCACTGAACGCATGGCGTCCTAACCACTGGACTACCAGGGAATTCATGACCTTCATGATTTATTCTTAATTTTGACCTCAAGAAATGTTTTCTCTATCCTCGAAGATAATTGGAAAACTTAAGAGCAAGGAGACATAGTCTTTGAGATCATCTAGTCTAAACTAGGCTGATGTATAAAAAAGTGCTTTGTAAAATATTGAGCCACTATTACAGTTATTTGAGGAGAGCATGGGTGGTGCTAGTGGTAAAGAACTCACCTGCTGATGCAGGAGACATAATAGATGAGTGTTTGATCCCTGGGAAGATCCCTTGGAGGAGGAAATGGCAACCCAATTCAGTGTTCTTGCCTGGAGAATCCTTGGACAGAGGAAACTGGTGGGCTAGTCCATAGGGTCACAAAGAGTCAGACACAACTAAATAGACTTAGCATGCATGCATGATTAACTAATAGTTAGCTTTTCCATGTTTTGAGGGAGGGGGCCTTCCTCCCTAATTTTCATGAAATGGTTGTTAGAGAAATGGTGCAATTTTAAAATGTAAATTTCTTGGAAGTTATTCCACTGATACTAAATTAAGAAAATTAAGTGTTAAGTTGTACCATATGGCAGTACACACTGTAAATATTCAAAGAACTAGAGAGCTGGAGTCATCAGGGAATACTGAATGAAAAGGTAGAAACCTGAACAAGGCCTAGCATGGGCAGAATTAGATAGAAGGGCATTTTTAGGTATGGAACAGAATTTGGATAAAGCATGAAATAAGAACAAAGCACAATTTGAGGCAATAGACAATTAGAGGCAATAGACAGGAAGTATAAACTGTTAGGTTTCAATAAGGAAAAATTTGAATTGCTAAAAATAACATTAATTTTGATGATAGCTAGCATTTATTTATTTATTTTCCCACCAACTGTTTTTGTTAGTATTTCCAATGTGTCAGACCCTGTTCTAGGTAGTGGGGGTACACCTTTTAGTAAAATGGACAAAAATCATTGATCTTTAGAGCTTACATCTTAGTGGGAGAAGATAGATAATAAACAAAGCAGTAAGTCAAATATGTGGTGTGTTATACAACTACCAAGGAGGAGATAATGAAGTATAAGGGATGGGCTGCAATTTTGGATAAAGTGGACAGGGAAGTATTCAATTGATGGGTAACAACTGAGTAATGACCTGAATACCACATTTCAGATACTCTGCTAAGCTAGTTATAGATATGAAATAATTTTAATTTTCATAGCAACTTTATGAGAGTAGGTACTATTATTAGTCTCATTTTATAGATGAGGACCTGAAACACAGACAACCAAAGTCATCAATTAACTGTAGGAGGGAGATTTCCACCCAGGAAGTCTACTCTCAGAGCTTCTAATGTTAGTCTTCAAGTAGGAAAAGACTGTCAGAGATCAAAGTATTGATAGCCTCTTAGAGCTAGAGGGGAATTTACTTATTTTCTAATCCAGTGGTTTTCAGAATGTATCACAGACACCTGGAGAGCTGGTTAAAACCTAGGTTTCTGGACCCTGCCCCACCAGACTTTGCTCCAGTAGGCCTGGGGTGAGGTCTGGGAATTTACATTCTAACAAGTTTTCAGGTGATGCAGTTGTTGATGGTTTGGGCAACTTTTGGGAATCACTGGCTGGCCTGATGGTTTGCAAACTTGGTTGCACTTCACAGTCACCTGGGGAGCTTCTAAGACCTGCTCATGCCTTAATACAGGAGGTCCTGAGAGCCTGCACTTAACTGGTCTGGGCTGAGACTCTCATGGTGTTAGTGAGTACATTGCACATGGAGGATTAAACTCCACTCATCTAGTTTAACGTTCATTTTACCGATAAGGAGACTGGTCTGAAGGAACAGCTATTCTCTGGTTTTGGCTTCTAGCATCCTGCACATTGTTTCTTACTCACTCACTTGATTCTTGATTATATAAGGTCAGGGGCTGTGTTAATCTATTTGCCACACGGTCAAATGTAGCAGGGAATGCTGCTGCTGCTGCTAAGGTGCTTCAGTCGTGTCCAACTGTGTGACTCCACAGACGCAGCCCACCAGGCTCTGCCATCCATGGGATTCTCCAGGGAAGAACACTGGAGTGGGTTGCCATTTCCTTCTCCAATGCATGAAAGTGAAAAGTGAAAGTGAAGTCACTCAGTTGTGTCCGACTCTTCGCGATCTCATGGACTGCAGCCTAACAGGCTCCTCCGTCCATGGGATTTTTCAGGCAAGAGTACTGGAGTGGGGTGCCACTGCCTTCTCCAGTAGCAGGGAACAGTGAGTCACTAAAAGGTTTTAACCAGCAAAGTGACATAAAGAAAGTAATATTTTAGGATAATTAATTATTTGAAAGGGTAGGATAAAGAGATTAGAGATGTGAAGATCTTCCTACTGCAGTGTTCCTGTAGAGCCTTGCTACTCAAATGTGATAGAGAGCAGCAGCAGCATTACCTGGAACTTTGTTAAACATGCAGCTCTCAGGACCCACATCAGACCTACTGGATTAGAACCTACATTTTACAAGATCCCCAGTGCCTTGTGTGCACATGGAAGTTTAAGAATAATACCTGGGCTTATAGGGTAGCCCTACAGGAGAATGAAAAGTGAAGTGAAGTGAAGTCACTCAGTCGTGTCCGACTCTTTGCAACCCCGTGGACTGTAGCCCACTCACGCTCCTTTGTCCATGGGGTTCTCCAGGCAAGAATACTGGAGTGGGTTGCCATTTCCTTCTCCAGGGGATCTTCCCAACCCAGGGATCGAACCTGGGTCTCCTGCATTGCAGGCAGACGCTTTATCCTCTGAGCCACCAGGGAAGCCCACAGGAGACTGAAAAGTAGCAGTGAATATAAATGGCTGAGCAGGTCAGCTTTTCTTTAAGCCTATTCCTCAGGATCTTTCTTGCTCCCCCTCTCCAGGATCTCGATAGGTATTCAGTGGTCAAAAAGGTTAGTTTGGCAAATGCCAGGTTAAACAAAGATAAACAGGTTTCTTTGTGGCCAGACATCTTCTAATATGCTCATGTGCTTTCTGAATCTCCAAGATAAAAACTATATGATGTAGCTGCTTCTACCTTTATTGATCATGGAAGTTAGTCTAGGGGGCATCTTCACATGTTACTATTTTGTTGAGCATATCTTGGTAAAGATGAAATAGCCCTTTGTGACTATTAAGGTTTTAGACTTCTAAGATATTCTATCCCCTGGTCATCTTAGACTTCCTAAATTTAATTTCTCTTGTATTCTAATACATTAACAATGAAAGATTAGAAAGAGAAATTAAGGAAACTATCCCATTTACCATCACAACCAAAAGAATAAAATATCTAGGAATAAACCTGCTTAAGGACAAAAAAGCCCTATACTCAGAACTATAGGATAATGATGAAAGAAATCAAAGATGGCACAAACAGATGGAGAGACATACCATGTTCTTGGATTGGGACAATCAATATTGTGAAAGTGGCTGTACTACCCAAAGCAATCTAGATTAAGGGCAATCCCTGTCAAATTACCAATGGCATTTTTCACAGAATTAGAACAAAAAATTTACAATTTGTATGGAGACACAAATGACTCCAAATAGCCAAAGCAATCTTGAGAAACAAAAATGAAGCTGGAGGTATCAGGCTTCCTGACTTCAGACTATACTGCTGCTGCTGCTGCTGCTGCTGCTGCTAAGTTGCTTCAGTCGTGTCCGACTGTGCGACCCCATAGACGGCAGCCCAACAGGCTCCTCCGTCCCTGGGATTGTCCAGGCAAGAACACTGGAGTGGGTTGCCATTTCCTTCTCCAATGCATGAAAGTGAAAAGTGAAAGTAAAGTTGCTCAGTTGTGCCTGACTCTTCGCAACCCCATGGCCTACTGCCTACCAGGCTCCTCTGTTGATGGGATTTTCCAGGCAAGAGTACTGGAGAGGGGTGCCATTGCCTTCTCTTACTACAAGGCAGTAGTAATCAAGATGGCATGGTAATGGCACAAAAACAGAAATATAGATCAATGGAACAGGATAGATAGCCAAGATAAACCCACGCACTATGATCACCTAATCTAGGACAACTCTCACATCTACTACTACTATGACTACTGGAAAAACCATACCTTTGACTATATGGACCTTTGTCAGCAAAATGATGTCTCAGCTTTTTAATACGCTGTCTAGGTTTGTCATAGCTTTTCTTCCAAGGAGCAAGCATGTTTTAATTTCATGGCTGCAGTCACCGTCCATGGTCATTTTGGATTAGTCATGTATGGATGTGAGAGTTGGACCATAAAGAATGCTGAGCACCAAAGAGTTGATGCTTTTGAACTGTGGTGTTGGAGAAGACTCTTGAGAGTCCCTTGGACTGCAAGGGGATCAAACCAGTCAATCCTAAATGAAATAAACCCTGAATATACATTGGAAGGACTGATGCTAAAGCTGAAGCTCCAGTACGTTGGCCACCTGATGCCAAGTCAACTCATTGGAAAAGACCTGATGCTGGGAAAGATTGAAGGCAGGAGGAGAAGTGGATGAGAGATGATGAGATGGTTGGATGACATCAGTGACTCAATGGACATGAGTCTGAGCAAACTCCAGGAGATAGTGAAGCACAGGGAAGCCTGGCATGCTGCAGTTCATGGGGCTGCAAAGAGTGTAGGACATGACAGAGTGACTGAACAATAACAAATCTATGACAAAGGAGGCAAAAATATACGATGGAGAAAAGACAGTCTTTTCAACAAATGTGCTGGAAAAACTAGACAGCTACATGTAAAAGAATGGATTTGGACATTGTCTAAGACCATACATAAAAATGACTCAAAATGGATAAAAGACCTGAACATAAGTCCAGGCACTATAAATCTCTTAGAGGAAAACATAGGAAGAACAACATCAGTTCAGTTCAGCTCAGTCGCTCAGTCGTGTCTGACTCTTTGCGACCCCATGAATCGCAGCACGCCAGGCCTCCCTGTCCATTACCAACTCCCGGAGTTCACTTAGACTCACGTCCATCGAGTCTTTGATGCCAGCCAGCCATCTCATCCTCTGTCGTCCCCTTCTCCTCCTGCCCCCAATCCCTCCCAGCATCAGAGTCTTTTCCAATGAGTCAACTCTTGGCATGAGGTGGCCAAAGTACTGGAGTTTCAGCTTTAGCATCATTCCCTCCAAAGAAATCCCAGGGCTGATCTCCTTCAGAATGGATTGGTTGGATCTTCTTGCAGTCCAAGGGACTCTCAAGAATGTTCTCCAACACCACAGTTCAATAGCATCAATTTTTCGGCACTCTGCCTTCTTCACAGTCCAACTCTCACATCCATACATGACCACAGGAAAAACCATAGCCTTGACTAGATGGACCTTAGTCAGCAAAGTAATGTCTTTGCTTTTGAATATGCTATCTAGGTTGGTCATAACTTTCCTTCCAAGGAGTAAGCGTCTTTTAATTTTATGGCTGCAATCACCATCTGCAGTGATTTTGGAGCCCCCCAAAATAAAGTCTGACAGTGTTTCCACTGTTTCCCCATCTATTTCTCATGAAGTGATGGAACTGGATTCCATGATCTTCATTTTCTGAATGTTGAGCTTTAAGCCAACTTTTTCACTCTCCTCTTTCACTTTCATCAAGAGGCTTTTTAGTTTCTCTTCACTTTCTGCCATATGTCCCAGCAATTCATTCCTAGGCATACACCCCGGGAAGACTGTAATTCAAAAAGATATATGTACCCCAGTGTTCATTGCAGCACTATTTACATTAACCAGGACAGGGAATGAACCTGAATGTCCATCAACAAAGGAGTGGATAAAGAAGATGTGGTACATATGCACAATGGAATATTTCTCAGCCCCAAAAGGAACAAAACAGTGTTGTTTGCAGAGAGCTGGCTAGACCTAGAGACTGTCATACAGAGTGAAGTCAGTCAGAAAGTGAAACATAGCGTATAATATTGCTTATAAGTAGAATCTAGAAAAATGGTACAGATGAACCTATTTGTGAAGCAGAAACAGAGACACAAATGTAGAGAACAAACTTATTGATGCTGAGGAAAGGAGGGGTGGGATGAATTGGGAGATCGGGATTGATGTGTGTGTGTGTGGGTGTATATGTGTGTGTGTGTATATATATATACGTATATACGTATAATACATATAAAATAGATAACTAACAGGAACCTACTGTATAGCTCAGGGAACTCAGTGCTCTGAGGTGGCTTAAATGGGAAGAAAAACTAAAAAATAGGGGATATATGTGTGTGTATATATATATACCTTTATATATAACTGGTACATATATATATTTATGTATAACTGGTTCACTTTGCTGAATAGCAGAAACTGATGCAACATTGTAAAGCGACTATACTCCAGTAAAAATTTTTAGAAATGTTATCTAAATTTATTATCCATTACTTATCTGTCTCAGTGCCCAACCTTTCCATCACTGGTACAGGTATATGACTTTTCTTCTGATTCACTTTCGTTGGCTGAGCCCTGTTTGCATAGAGGCATAGGATAAAACTGTGGGTTTTGTCAGTGCTGGTTTGGGGAAAGCATTCAAGAGTTGATGGTTATGGTGATGGAGATGAGGAGGAGATACTGGAGGATGTTAGGGTCACTAGTAATGTGCTGAAGTTTATGTTGTGGTAGGAATAAAATCAAGAAGTATGACTGAGAGCAGTTACTGAGTAAGCAAGAACAAACAGGAAAGTTTGACAATTATGAGGCACAACATTTGTCAGCAAATTTATAGTCAAAAATAAAAAGAAGCAAATGAATAGGTCCATTTGGGAACTAGGGTTGTTTTAGGGCAGTCCTAAATGCGTTTTCTTCAGTTTATTTCCACTGATGCCCTTTTTGAAAATTCATGGCCCATTTTAACCTTGACAGGTTGATTTATCCCAAATTCTATGACTTAGAACATATTTGATTTTAAATTATGTTATCCAGTAAATTATCAATATCTTGGATAAAATATTTAGACATACTTTGTATTACTTTCATGTATCCTAGACATGAAGTTTCACTGTTTTTTTTTTTTTTTTAGTAGTAGAGTACTTACTCTTCTCTTAGCCCTAGGAGGAATGAAAATATTTCTCAGTGATATACTAATACTTACTTTGGGCAGTAAACCAAATCACTTTTTTTTGTTGTTGTTAATGAAACTCCAGTACTTTGGCCACCTCATGCAGAGAGTTGACTCATTGGAAAAGACTCTGATGCTGGGAGGGGTTGGGGGCAGGAGGAGAAGGGGACGAGAGAGGATGAGATGGCTGGATGGCATCACTGACTTGATGGATGTGAATCTGAGTGAACTTTGGGAGTTGGTGATGGACAGGGAGGCCTGGCGTGCTGCGATTCATGGGGTCGCAAAGAGTCGGACACGACCTGAGCGACTGAACTGAACTGAACTGAACTGAATAAACCAATGGGAAGTATTTTGATTTAGATCTGTTTCTAAAAACTCAAAAGCTTTTTAATTCCCTTTTCCTGACATTAAAAAAATGTCATTTCTTAAAAAAATCAAGGCATTACTGTTATTTCTATTTATGTCATCAGTATAACTTTTCTTAGGAATTTTTCTCTTGAAAAATTTGATATTGCTTTAGCAAGTAAACTCAGATATGTAAATGTTTCAAATCTGATTCAGTTTCTTTTTATTGAATCTTTATTTAAAAGAATTTTTATACTTTCTGGAGAAATTTTGAAAATCAAGAAGAGTATATTGGATTAAGTAGTTTTTTTTTTTTTTTTTTAATTTCAGAGATATCTAGAGGGGATAGTGAAGTTTAAACCCATTTTTTTCCATCTCTAAAATCTATAGTTCTCAGACCACTATGATTAAGGTGACGATCCAGAGGTCTTACAAGCGGCTACCATCCCAAAGAAATTCAACTTTTCTTTTTTTTTTTTCATTAAATTTGCTAAGACAGAAAACTAGACTGATTCATTATAGAATTCTAGAGGTTCGCAGTCTCCAGGAGGAGTACTAAGGTGCTTGATGCTTCCTATTGTCAGCCTAACAGTGGTGGGAGATGCAGTTTAGTAGGCAGCCCCGACTCATCAGTACAGTGGGGCATGAAAGATTGTGGTAGCTGAGTGGCTACCTCTGAACAGGCAAAGAGGACTAGATGGTTACTATGGGATCACCAGCTACTCAATTTTAGATAGCATGGGTAGCTTGTATCAACTCTACATCCTTATGGTCATAAGGAAGAGATAATAATAGAGGCAGCCATTGTCTTGTTCCACATGCCAAAGTAACTCATTAATGAGCCTTACTTAACATGCTATGGGTTGCCAAAATTTATTCTAGAAAGATTTTCAGCAAGGATTGGAGCAGGCCATTCAAATTAACCCTTGGGTTACTAGACATTGCCATCACCTGAGTCTTTGTATGACATTCATCCAATACCGTGTTTATCAGACATCATCAGATGCTAGATTCTGTGCTGGGTGCTGGAATGTCAGGGCAAAAAGGTGAATGTTGTTGTTGCCATCATATTGCTATGCTGACTAGAGTAAGATGCACATAAGTAAACAAGATAATATAACAGTATATTCTATGCTTTCATAGGAGAAATACAGTGAGCCATGGTAACATACAGAAAGGAGGTGCTTAACTTTTAGTTAAGGATTCAGATAAGAAGAGGTATCTACAGGAAAGCTGAGTAGGCGATGAACAGACTGAGAGGGGCTGGGGCAAGAAAGAGAATTTTGGGCAAGGGGAAAAAAGCATATACAGAAATCTGGGAAAAGATCATAAAGAAAGTTCTGTTCAGAGCACACAGATCTTGGGAAGGAGCAGGGGCTAGAAATGTAGACAGAGTCTAGACATGTGGGGTTTTGTGAACATTTTTTTTTTTTTTTTTGCTAGATGGAGAAAGAGCCATTGAAAAGCTTTCGAGCATAGAAAGGGTTAGGTATGTGTTTTAAGATGATGACTTTGGCAGCATTCTGGAGATTGGGTTGGAGGGAGATAATACTGGAGACAATGAGCCCTTGTCAAGAAGGACACTTTTAGAGAAGTTTACATAAACGAAGATGGTAGCCTGAATTTGACAAAAAAAATAGCATTCTTAGTGGCTGATATTTTTGTGTTTGGCACACTAGACATTAAAGTGATTTACTTTTATAACATTAAAATTTTTATGTCATTATTTAACTCATTATTTCCCATTTTATAATTCTTCAAGAAACCATTCTTATTTCTTCTCTTGTATCTTTGTAAATGATTGTTTTTGTTGCTTCCCGAGTATTTTCTTGCCAGTGTCTTTTCTGCTCTGAACACATTTTTTCTACCTTTTGTCACTGTGATTTTTTTCCTCAAACTTGCTTCAGGAGAATTAACGTTGAGAGAGAACTAATTGTGATTCTAGTGAGTAGATCTTGGTTGTGACAATTATGGAGAAGCTGAGGTTTCCTGGAAAGGACTAGGAGGAAAGCAATCAGTGGTTCTTGACATAGGAAGGAAAGAAAATAAAGACAGTGTTCCTAGAGAAGAGGCTTGCTGTACAGCAATCAATATAGTAGGATTAGAAAAGAGCAACATGGATCAACCCCAAAGTGCAAAAAGTAATTAAGGGCACAGAAGGCACATAATACATGTCAAGTTCAAAAGAGAAGCTGCAAAATTACACAGTGGAGTTCAGAGTTTAAAAATGACAGACAGAGCAAAGGTGGAAAATGACAAAAACATTTCATGTAAGACTAACTAAAAGTGCTGGGATTTTATGTTTATAGTACATGGGACACAGAAGGTCAGTGAACAGCCTAGAAAGGTGTCTAATGGATGGAAAGGGTAATTCATTGATTTGAGGGGACCTTTTAGGCATTGATTTTTTTAAAAAAGTAAAATTAAATGAATTCTCAAAAAGCACAGTCTTGCTAAAAAGAGAAATCAATTTAAAATGAAAGGAGTAAAACTGTACCTTGGAAATGTTACCAATCAATAAGTGGCAAAGAAATTGAGAAATCTGAATTCTCGAATAGAACTAGATATGCTTTCTTCCAGGATTAGTGGTGTCCAAAGCCAATACTTCATTCATAGAGTTCAAAATCCTTTAAAAAATGTATTATATGGCTTTCATGTTCCCAAGTCATTCAATGTAGACCATTTTTAATGCATTCTTGCCTTTCTGTCTATGCATTATAGTATGACACATACTCTTAGGTAAAGCAAAGGGAAACATCAAGAGTATATGTAGACGTCCGAGCAAAGAGAACTTCCCTAACTTTTCTTTTTTCTTTTTCTTTTTTTTTGAGGAAATAAGCTTGTTGCTGTACGATTTGGAGGAAATGGGTTTTGCTTACTCTGGAAATCCTTGCCTTAGTCTGTTTGGGCTGCTGTAACAAAAATAGCATCTACTTGAAGAACAGACACTTATTTCTCACAGTTCTGGGGACTGGAAAGTTTGAGATTTGCCAGCGGACTGTGTCCTGGATTCTTGTGTATAGCTTCCTGCCGGTGGTGTCAGAGAGACAGAGACAGACTGATAGGCGGACTAATTTCATCATGTTGGCTCCACTTTTAACCTAATTACCTCTCAAATCTTTTATCTCCAAATACCATCACATGGGGATTAGAGTTTCCACCTGAATTTAGGGGGATGCATAGCACTTTAGGGATCCAAATTTTCCAAAATAACAGCAATTGCTCTTCCTTAATCTCATAATAAAGGCAGGGTTGGAAGGATGGGTGTGCTGATGCAAAAACAGAGGGATTTCCTGTTATCCTCTCAGAAAAGATTCAGAAATAATTTCATACGAAAGTGTTTTTGTAAGTCAAAAACAATTGCATATTGGCAAGTTCATATAGTTCAACCTAATATACTTAGATAAGGGACCGCTACCTTAAGATTTGTATCATTTTTCTACATTTGTTCTATTTTCCAGTTTTCCAGGTCTGTTTCTCCATTGTGATTAGAAATTAACCCCAGAGCAAACAAATGATGAAAGGTTTTTCTTGTGCATATTTTCAAGGACAGAAATACAAAGAGAGCCTCAAGGATATTGAGCACATAATGGTAATTAACACCCAGAGAAGAAAGTTGGCTGTGGGTCTGGGTGCAGCTGCAAGGAAACAATGGCTGGACTGGGCATGGGGAAAGGTACCAGGACTCACCTTGGAGGGAACAGGTGGGGTTCCCCAGCTCCCTATATTTTCCTGAGAATAATTAAACGTGGGAACTGGCATAGTCTCGTTATAAAGAGCATGAACTCTAGAATCAGTTAACCACTGAGTATGAGTGCTGCCCTAGTAAGGAAGTGAATTGCTGTATGCTCTATTCCCATCATGCCTGGGGAGACAAGGACCACAAAAGATGGAGTAGGTAAGGTGCACAGGAGGGCAATTGAAGGATGTCACAGGAACTGAGGAAATCAATGAAAGATCACAAAGAGCTGATCTGAAGCAATGTGGAGGATTCAGGAGGCTCTTGTGGGTTAATTCCATGTAACTGGTATACATCTGATTCTGGTGCATTGTCTTTTACAGTGATCAATCTGGGATTAGTTGCTTAGTTGTGTCCAACTCTTTGTGACCCCATGAATCGCATCACACCAGGCCTCCCTGTTCATCACCAACTCCCAGAGTTTACTCAAACTCTATTACTAATTATATTACTTCTTAAAGAAAGCTTTGTATTTTATTTCGGTGTATAGCTGATTAACAATGTTGTAATAGTTTCAGGTGAGCAAAGCAACTCAGCCATGCATATATACATGTGTTCATTCTCCCCCAAACTCCCCTCCATCCAGGCTGCCATATAATATTGAGCAGAATTCCCTGTATTATACAGTAGGTCCATGTTGGTTATACACTTTACATATAGCAGTGTGTACATGTCAATCCCAAACTCCCTAACTTTCCCTTCCCCTCATTCTTCCTCCACTAGTAGCCATAAATCTGTTCTCCAAGTCTGTGAGCCTGTTTCTATTTTATAAGTAAGTTCATTTATATTGTTTCTTTTTAGATTCCATATATAAGCAATATAATACGATATTTCTCTTATTCTGTCTGACTTACTTCACTTAGTATGACAGTCTCTAAGTCCATCCAAGTTGCTGCAAATGGCATGAGTTCACTGCTTTTAATGGCTGAGTAATATCCACTGTATATAGGTATCACATCTTCTTTATTCATTCCTCTGTCAGTGAACATTTAGATTGCTTCTATGTCTTGGCTATTGTAAACAGTGCTGTAATGAACATTCAGGTCAGTTCAGTCCCTCAGTTGTGTCCGACTCTTTGCGACCCCATGAACCACAGCATGCCAGGCCTGCCTGTCCGTCACTAACTCCTGCAGTTTACCCAAACTCATGTCCATTGAGTCGGTGATGCCATCCAACCATCTCATCCTCTGTCATCCCCTTCTCTCCTGCCTTTAATCTTTCCCAATATCAGGGTCTTTTCAAATGAGTCAGCTCTTCACATCAGGTGGCCCAAATTGGAGTTTCAGCTTCAACATCAGTCCTTCCAATGAATACCCAGGATTGATTTCCTTTAGGATGGACTGGTTAGATCTCCTTGCAGTCCATGGGACTGTCAAGAGTCTTCTCCAACACCACAATTCAAAAGCATCAATGCTTCAGCACTCAGTTTTCTTTATAGTCCAACTCTCACATCCATACATGACCACTGGAAAAACCATAGCCTTAACTAGATGGACCTTTGTTGACAGAGTAATGTCTCTGCTTTTTAATATGCTGTCTAGGTTGGTCATAACTTTCCTTCCAAGGAGTAAGTGGCTTTTAATTTCATGGCTGCAATCACCATCTGCAGTGATTTTGGAGCCCAGAAAAATAAAGTCAGCCACTGTTCCCACTGTTTCCCCATCTATTTGCCATGAAGTGATGGGACCGGATGTCATGTCATTTCTGAATGTTGAGCTTTAAGCCAACTTTTTCACTCTACTCTTTCACTTTCATCAAGAGGCTCTTTAGTTCTTCTTCACTTTCTGCCATAAGGGTGGTATCATCTGCATATCTGAGGTTATTGATATTTCTCCCGGCAATCTACATTCCAGCTTGTGCTTCCTCCAGCCCAGCGTTTCTCATGATGTACTCAGCGTTTCTCATGATGCATATAAGTTAAATAAGCAGGTGACAATATATAGCCTTGATGTACTCATTTTCCTATTTGGAACCAGTCTGTTGTTCCATGTCCAGTTCTAACTGTTGCTTCCTGACCTGCATACAGATTTCTCAAGAGGCAGGTCAGGTGGTCTGGTATTCCCGTCTCTTTCAGAATTTTCCACAGTTTATTGCGATCCATGCAGTCAAAGGCTTTGGCATAGTCAATAAAGCAGAAGTAGATGTTTTTCTGGAACCCTCTTGCCTTTTCAGTGATCCAACAGATGTCGGCAATTTGATCTCTGGTTTCTCTGCGTTTTCTAAAATCCAGCTTGAACATCTGGAAGTTCATGGTTCACGTATTGCTGAAGCCTGATTTGGAGAATTTTGAGCATTACTTTGCTAGCGTGTGAGGTGAGTGCAATTGTGCAGTAGTTTGAGCATTCTTTGGCACTGCCTTTCTTAGAGATTGGAATGAAAACTGATCTTTCCCAATCCTGTGGCCACTGCTGAGTTTTCCAAATTTGCTGGCATATTGAGTGCATCATCATCTCACAGCATCATCTTTTAGGATTTGAAATAGCTCAACTGGAATTCCGTCACCTCCATTGGGTACATATATTCTTTTGGACTCTGTTTTTCTCTGGATATATGCCCAGCAGTGGGATTTCAGGGTCATATGGTAGCTCTATTTTTAGTTTTTTGAGGAACCTCCATGCTGTTCTCCATAGTGTTTGTACCAGTTTACATTCCCACGAACATTGTAGGTGGGTTCCCTTTTACCTGCACCCTCTCCAGGATTTATCGTTTGTGGATTTTTTGATGATAGCCATTCTGACTGGTGTGAGGTGATATTTCATTGTAGTTTTGATTTGCATTCTTTAATAATTAGTGATTTTGAGCATCTTTTCATGTGCCTGTATATCTGTATATCTTCTTTGGAGAAATGGCTGTGTTGTTTTTCTGTCCATTTTTTGATTGGGTTGTTTGCTTTGATGCTGTTTGCAAATTTTGGAGACTAATACCTTGTCAGTTACATCCTTTACAAGTATTTTCTCCCAATCTGTGGGTTTTTTTGTTTGTTTGTTTGTTTGTTTTGTGTATAGTTTCCTTTTCTATGGCAAAGCTTTTGAGTTTAATTAGGTCCCATTTGTTTATTTTTGTTTTTATTTCCATTATTCTGATAGATGGATCAAAAAAGATATTGATGTGATCTATGTCAGAGAGTGTTCTGCCTATGTTTTCCTTTAGAAGTTTAATAGTGTCTTTCATTTAGGTCTTTAATCCCCTTTGAGCTTATTTTTCTGTGTGATGTTAAAGGATGATCTATTTTCATTTTTTAACATGTAGCTGTCAGTTTTCCAGCACCATTTGTTGAAATGACTGTCTTTCCACCATTCTATAATCTTACCTCCTTTGTCATAGATTAATTGTCGGTAGGTGCATGGGTTTATTTCTTGCCTTTCAATCCTGTTCCATTGATCTATATTTCTATTTTTGTGCTAGTATTATACTATTTTGATGATTATACCTTTGCCGTATAGTCTGAAGTCAGGGAGTTTGATTCCTCCAGCTCCTTTTTTTTCTTAAGAGTGCTTTGGCTGTTTAGGGTCTTTTGTGTCTCCATACAAATTTTAAGATTTTTGTTCTAGTTCTGTGGAAAATGCCATTGGTAATTTGATACACATTGCATTGAATCTGTAGATTGCACTGGGTAGTATAGTCATTTTGACAATATTGATTGTTCCAATCCAAGAACATGGTTCTAATTATATTACTTTAAATGCAATTATGTTACTTTAATTATTTTACTTCAAAAATTATATTACTCTTCATACAACTTGTGTTTTTTCTTCACTTTATTTTTTTTTAAATATTTATTTTTGAGTGCATTGGGTCTTTGTTGCTTTGTGTGGGCTTTCTCTAGTTGGAGAGTGGGGCTACTCTTTGTTGCAGTGAGCAGGCTTCTCACTGCAGTGGCTTCTCTTGTTGTGGAGCACAGGTTCTCGGCATGCAGGCTTCAGAGCAGCAGCACATGGGCTCAGCGGTTTTGGCCAGTTCCAGGGCACGGGCTTAGTTGCTCCATGGCGTGTGGACTCTTCCCAGACCAGGACTGAACTCCTGTCTCCCGCACTGGTAGACAGATTCTCATCCACTGTACCGCAGGAAAGTCCTTTTCTTAATTTTATATTTAAATATTTTTCAAATATACAGAGAAGTTGAAAGAAGAATATAGACACTTTATATTTATTACTTTGATTCAACAGTTCATATTTTGCCATATTTCATGTGTGTATTTTTTTCTGAATGCATTAAAAATAAATTGTAGATATCTTTATATTCACCATAAATATTAAAAATAATTAAAACTTTTTATTGCGGTAACATTGGTTTATAACAGTACACAAGTTCTAGGTGTACAATATTTTACTTCTACTTATGTATACACTATGTCTCACCATCAAAATTTAGTTTCCATCCTTGACCGTACAGTTGATCCCCTTTACCCATTTTTCCCTCTCCCCATCCCTTCCTCTCTGATAACCACTACTCTGTTCTCTGTATCAATCGTTGTTAATATTTTATATGACAGCAATACTGTCATCACATCGAAGACAGTTAAATATACTAATAACTTTTCCTGATTAACTGGGACTTAGTTACATTTCTTCCTTAAGAAGTGAATGCATTCATAATTTTAAAAATTATTTAGCAATTTTGAATATAGAGAAAAACATAAACATTGGCTATAATCTTATTAGCTAGTTGAAACCAATGTTAACAATTTAATATATTTCTTTCCATTCATCTTTTATTTTTATTTTTTTTTCATTGGAGGTTGGATCAAGACCTCACTTAACCTTTATCATTACTTCACAAGCCCTGTCTCCAAATAGAGTCACACTGGGAGTTACAGCTTCAAAATACTAATTTTGGGGGAACACAATTCAGTCCATAGCAACTGACTTAGAAATATTAATCTGAAATTTTAATGGATTTAAAAGATAATTCCAAAGAAACATAAAACACCTTCACTTCCCATTTATTGTGTTGAAGTCTCAAAAATGGTAAGATGGCTTAGGTGACATAGTCCAAACTTTTAGACAGTTTATTTATTTATTTATTTTTTATTTTACTTTACAATACTATATTGGTTTTGCCATACATTGACATGAATCCACCACGGGTGTATACAAGCTCCCAATCCTGAACCCCCCTCCCACCTCCCACCCCATATCATCTCTCTGGATCATCCCCATGCACCAGCCCCAAGTATCCTGTATCCTGTATCGAACATAGACTGGCACTTCATTTCTTACATGATAGTATACATGTTTCAATGCCATTCTCCCAAATCATCCCACCCTCTCCCTCTCCCTCAGAGTCCAAAAGTCCATTCTATACATCTGTGTCTCTTTTGCTGTCTCGCATCCAGGGTCATCATTACCATCTTTCTAAATTCCGTATATATGTGTCAGTATGCTGTATTGGTGTTTTTCTTTCTGGCTTACTTCACTCTGTATAATCGGCTCCAGTTTCATCCATCTCATTAGAACTGATTCAAATGTATTCTTTTTAATGGCTGAGTAATACTCCATTGTGTATATGTACCACAGCTTTCTTATCCATTCATCTGCTGATGGACATCTAGGTTGTTTCCATGTCCTGGCTATTATAAATAGTGCTGCAATGAACATTGGGGTACATGTGTCTCTTTCAATTCTGGTTTCCTCAGTGTGTATGCCCAGCACTGGGATTGCTGGGTCATACGGCAGCTCTATTTGCAATTTTTTAAGGAATCTCCACACTGTTTTCCATAGTGGCTGTACTAGTTTGCATTCCCACCAACAGTGTAAGAGGGTTGCCTTTTCTCCACATCCTCTCCAGCATTTATTGCTTGTAGACTTTTGGATCGCAGCCATTCTGACTCGTGTGAAATGGAACCTCATTGTGGTCTTGATTTGCATTTCTCTGATAATGAGTGATGTTGAGCATCTTGAAAATATGGAACGCTTCACAAATTTGTGTGTCATCCGTGTGCAAGGGCCATGCTAATCTTCTCTGTATCGTTCCAATTTTAGTATATGTGCTGCTGAAGCGAGCACTCTATTCATCTTTTAAAGCCTGTAGAGTAAAATTTGTTATTAAATTTTATACCCAAAACACCTTACATCCAGCCTTTTACAGTTAATATATCATTATTGCTTTTCTATGTTGAATCCTTAAAATATTTTTGTTAGCTACATACTGTTTCATGATGAGGCATATTTTATTCCCCTACTCCCTTATAACTGGGGGACCATGCATTCTGATTTGTCCAAGGGCAGTCCTTATGTATGACTGTTGTCCTGGCAGAATTATTAAAATACCTTCATTTACTCCCAGATTTATCCAGTTTGGAAGGCAAACTATATAGTCACCTTTCCTGTAAACACTCAGCCGACAACTGACCATTTGCTATTTTTAATTTTGTAATCTGTTCACTCATATGAAATGTTTGTTTGTTTCCTATTATTTCATGAAGGCATATTCCTAAAAGTGAGGTGACTAGATCAAAGAGTATGAACATTTTTTAAGGTTTTGTCTACATATTGTCCTGCTTGTGTTTTTGTTAAATATGTAAAATACTTTACTGTTAAACTGGATTCATCAAATTTATCTGCTTTCAACTTTGAAAGGTTTTCACTCTTTAAGAATGGTTTCTTAACACTGGCACAATTATTTTGGCCCAGATAATCCTTTCTGTAGAGGGGCATCATGTCCATTGTAGTATGGTTCAGCAGCAGTCCTGGCCTTTGCCTCTTAGATGTCAGTAGCAGGACGCTCAGTGGTAAAGAATCTACCTGCCAATGCAAGAGACGCAGGTTTGGTCTCTGGATTGGGAAGAACCACTGGCAGAGGAAATGGCAACCCATTCCAGAATTCTTGCTGGGATAATCCCATGGACGGAGGAGCCTGGTGGGCTACATACAGTCCATGAGGTTGCAGAGAGTCAGACATGACTGTTCAACCGAGCATGCCCGCATACCAGTAGCATGCCCACCCCAGTCTTGACAATCAACGGTGTCTCCAGATATTGTCAAATGTCCCCAGGAGCAAAATAACCCTCAGTTGAGAACAGAACTCAGAAAATGTACAGAAATAATAACAGCAACGTCTTCTTTACCTATAGTATTTGTCTCATTTTAAAAATCTCATTTGTTTTTGATAAATGAATTGCTTATTTAGCATACTGAAAATGGTATAAGTTATTTGTTCTAGATTACATGACCCAAAGTGGCCATTTGAACCTAGTCTATCTGTCTTCAAAGTCTTATCCATGTGTTCTCCTGCCTGAAGGACTCATGTAGGTCCTGTCATGCAGTCACCATTGTTAAACTGCAAACAAATAGTTTCTCTCCAGTGAACTTTTGGCAATCATTTGGGATGTTTTATTGTTATCAAGGTAGGTCTTATTTTTATCATTTGTAAATAGAATCGGCTGTGTGAATAGAAGTTGCCCCATAGGTACTAGTTTCCATTTATGCTTGCACACAGTTATTGTAACCATATGCTAATAAGTCTTCAGGGCTTAAAGGGGAAACCAGATGAAAGAGGGCCTTTTCCTCTTTCTGCCTCCAAAAGCTGTTTTCTCTATTTTCCCTTAATGTTGATGACTTGCCCTTTGAAGAAGAGAACAGGAGACAGACTCCAGGTCATCCACAAATGAAGGGAGTACAATGTAAGTCCCTGAAAGAAATGTTGATTTTTTTATCTTCTGTCTTCAAAGCTGTTCAGAATAGGAAAGCTGTCTTCAATCTCTGAAAGCAAAATACTGCATATGTAGTTTAGTGTCAGGTTGTTTGGGGACAGATTCTAAGATAGAAACGTAGGACTGGTGAGTGGAGAGATCAGACTGGAGAGAGCATTTTCAGTCCATTCTTTTTTTTTTCTGCCCCACAATGTTAATCCTTTTTCATTGCTGGTTTTTCCAGGCTGAGCTGACACCCATTATACAGATTAACTGCTTTTTAAAAATTAGAATATAATTGCTTTACAATGTTGTGTCAGTTTCTGCTATACAACAAAGTGAATCAGCTATATGCATACATATATCGCCTCCCTCTTGGGCCTCCCTGCTACCCCATCCCCGATCCCCCCCTTCTAGGCCATTAGCACACTGAGTTGAGCTCCCTGTGTTACCCTGTAGGTCCCACTGGCTATCTGTTTTACATACAGAAGTGTATGTATATTGCTACAGTCTTGTGCCAGTCACTTCACCAGTAGTACCAATGAATGCCTGAGTGATGATAAGGTGGTAGAGAAATCTGGTGGGTATTCCCATATTGGAGGAGGATGTTTGGCTTAATTTTAACAGTTAAACTCAGTTTAGAACCTTAAATATGGTCATCTCAGGAAGCATGACTGAACTAAATGTAGTTTTATCATTCTAAAATAGTGGATGTGGCTGACTGTGAAGGCCCTTGAAAGAAAAAGCAGAGGCACTTTGACAGAGTCACTTTTCCCCCAGAAGATACTAGGCCAGCAGAGAAAAAAAGAGACCTGGATCTGAAACAGAGGGAATCTCATCTATTCTGAAACAATTCTTCACTTCAAAGTATGCTACTTTATGTTTTGTAGTACTCTTTGTTCTTTGAAGCGTTTTCACAAATATTAGCTCTTTGACCACCTTAAGGGGTAAGTCAGGCAGACATTCATGTTTCAGAAGAAGGAATGAAACATGGAGAAGCTGTGTTTTTCCAGCTTTGTAGAATTAGGAATGACAGAGGATCCCTGATGCCGGGATGTCAGTGTTGTCTGAACTCTACCCCAGTGCTTATGTACTTGCAGAGGTTATACAGTTTCTCTGTTTTCAGGCTTTCACAGTTTTGTTGGAATTTTAAACTAGTCCCCCTGTGACTAGTATTTAAAATAATGATTATTATGTGGTTGCCTTCCCCCAAATTTGATGTGAGACTTCAAAGTATACCCACTGTGTTCTCTGAAATTTGGGTGCTATTCCTACTTTCTCTCTCTTTTTAAAAATGTTTTCCTCTTTTCTGCCTTTGTGTAAGGCTGAGCAGAGTTGATTGCTCTACATACATCACATTTTGAGTTTATGATAGCTTTTCTGTTAATGGGTTGGATATTACTGTGTTTTGACCCCTGTAAACCCTGTGTTAGGACAGCTTGGCTCCAGGATGTATTGCTGAGCTGTAACTTAAAAACCCTTGGCTCTTCTCCTTGTCAAGCAAAGTTTAACATATAACAGTGTTGTCTTAAATAAGACAGAATTAGATTTCTTTTTCAGTAAACGATGAATATTTGGAAAACAGTATATGCTAAAATAGCCCTCTGTCTCTTCTCTGGTGTCTTTATGTTGCTCACAATGTGTTAAAACATAATATAAAATGGAGAAAAGATCTTCCCTTCTTTATTGTGGTGCTATTTTGAATTCTACTTCTCAACTACTTCATTTTATGAGTCTTTCTGACCCCAATTATTTTCTGTCCTAAGCAGCCTTCTTGTAGCTTATCACTGCTAGTTGAAATTCTCAGTATTTTTCCTCCTTTTCTCTCCCTCCCTGCCTCCTTCCCTCCTTTTTCTGACTCCCCATTCTACTATTTAATATTTACCCATCTACCCACTGATCCATTGATCCATCCATCTCTATCTCTTGGTAATAGGAAGCCCATGCTTAGCATGCATAGTAGCCAAGATGTACAATTTCAGAATTTGAAATTTAAAAGTATTCTTAAATTGAGCAAGTTTAAGTGAACTTAGAATTTATCTGCCCCACATCCCAGTTTTGAGAGTGTTTTTTATAATAATATTATTTTCTTTTAAGTGTAACTTTATAGTCAAGCATTCATAATTTATGAGACTCTATGTGACTTTGAAAACTAAGATGTTCTTGCTTAAGAAACTGAAATATAAAGTCAGTTCAGGGTATGAATAAAAGTGGCCTTCTGTGTCTATCGAGGTGTGTAGATGTGTTGCAATAATTGATCCTTGTGATTTCAGTGACTGTGCCATTTCGGTATTCTCCCTCCTCCCCTCGCCAAGATGGAGTCAGTCCCGCTAGCATCATAGCCCTCAATCTTTGGCACTCTTATCAACTGCCTCAAGATTATCTCACTTTCCTCTGAAGGAAAATGACAGGTGACCAGGGAATTTTCTTTTAGCAATTCAGTCTGATTTCCTCACAGAAAACTCTACCGCCCCATTTCCATCTTACAAAAGGCATCATGAGGGATTTAGTAACTCAGAGCTGAGTGACTGGAGAGTTCTTGCATGATCAGTTTAGTTCAGTTCAGTTCAGTTCAGTCGCTCAGTCGTGTCCGACTCTTTGCGACCCCATGAATTGCAGCACACCAGGCCTCCCTGTCCATCACTGTCTCCCAGAGTTCACTCAGACTCACGTCCATCGAGTCAGTGATGCCATCCAGCCATCTCATTCTCTGTTGTCCCCTTCTCCTCCTGTCCCCAATCCCTCCCAGCATCAGAGTCTTTTCCAATGAGTCAACTCTTCATATGAGGTGGCCAAAGTACTGGAGTTTCAGCTTTAGCATCATTCCTTCCAAAGAAATCCCAGGGCTGATCTCCTTCAGAATGGACTGGTTGGATCTCCTTGCAGTCCAAGGGACTCTCAAGAGTCTTCTCCAACACCACAGTTCAAAAGCAGCAATTCTTTGGCGCTCAGCTTTCTTCACAGTCCAACTCTCACATCCATACATGACCACAGGAAAAACCAGAGCCTTGACTAGGCGGACCTTAGTTGGCAAAGTAATGTCTCTGCTTTTGAATATGCTATCTAGGTTGGTCATAACTTTTCTTCCAAGGAGTAAGTGTCTTTTAATTTCATGGCTGCAGTCACCATCTGCGGTGATTTTGGAGCCCAAAAAAATAAACTCTGACACTGTTTCCACTGTGATAGGGATATTTTATTTAGGAGATGACAGACACATGTAAGCTAAATGAAGAAGAAATAGTAGTTTCAGTCTCTTTAATATTTTGTGGAAAACTGCATATTTTCAGCATATACACTTTTTCTGTGTTTTAATATGGAGAGTTTTGTGTGTGTGTTGGGGAAGGGTACAAATAATAATGTAGTAAATATAGAAGGAGTTCTACTTAAGGTGATTTAGCTTATGAGCCAAGAAATGTATCTTATGTGGATGGTTTCCCACTTTGTGCTCAATTTGTCTTCATTGTCTTTAAGTGATGAAAGTAAAGTAAAAGTCAGAAGATCATGTCTGACTCTGCAGTCCCATGAATGTATTCCTGCCCAGCTCCTCTGTTCATAGCATTCTCCAGTCAAGAGTACTAGAGTGGGTTGCCATTCCCTTTTCCAGAGAATCTTCCCAACCCAGGGATCGAACCTGGGCAGATTCTTTGTCAACTGAGCCCTGATATGGGAAAACAAAAAAAAGTAGGGATATGTATATCCAGAGCCACAACCTGAAGGCTTTCTTGAGGTTTCAAGATTTTTTAAAAAGCTTGTAATGAAATAATTTTTAACTAATATTTAAGATATCTAGTAATTTTAACTAATATTTAAGATATCTAATATTTAATAATTAAAGTGTCAAACAGATTTATTGAGATATACTTTAAATTTAATATAATTCTCTTTAAAATGTGAAGTTCAGTAGTTTCTAGTATATTTATGGGGCAGAGGCACCAGAGATCAAATCACCAACATCTGTTGGATCATCAAAAAAGCAAGAGAGTTCCAGAAAAACATCTACTTCTGCTTTATTGACTATGCCAAAACCTTTGACTGTGTGGATCACAACAAACTGTGGAAAATTCTTCAAGAGATGGGAATACTAGATCACCTGACCTGCCTCCTGAGAAATCTGTATGCAGGTCAAGAAGCAACAATTACAACTGAACATGGAACAACAGACTGGTTCCAAATAGGGAAAGAGTACATCAAGGCTGTATATTGTCACCCTGCTTGTTTAACTTATATGCAGAATACATCATACGAAAGGCCAGGCTGGATGAAGCACAAGCTGGAATCAAGATTGCCAGGAGAAATATCAACAACCTCAGATATGCAGATGACACCACCCTTATGGCAGAAAGTGAAGAAGAACTAAAGAGCCTTTTGATGAAAGTGAAAGAGGAGAGTGAAAAATGTTAGCTTAAAACTCAACATTCAGAAAACTAAGATCATGGCATCTGGTCCCATCACTTCATGGCAAACAGATGGGGAAATAATAGAAACAGTGAGCGACTTTACTTTTTTGGGCTCCACAATCACTGCAGATGGTGACTGCAGCGATGAAATTAAAAGATGCTTGCTCCTTGGAAGAAAAGCTATGACCAACCTAGACAGCATACTAAAAAGCAGAGACATTACTTTGCCAACAAAATTCTCTAGTCAAAGCTATGGTTTTTCCACTAGTCATGTATGGATGAGAGAGCTGGACTATAAAGAAAGCTAAGTGCCGAAGAATTAATGCTTTTGTTGGAGAAGACTCTTGAGAGTCCCTTGCATTGCAAGGAGATCCAACTAGTCCATCCTAGAGGAGATCAGTCCTGAATATTCATTGGAAGGACTGATGCTGAAGCTGAAACTCCAATATTTGGCCTCCTGATTTGAAGAACTGACTCACAGGGAAAGACCTTGATGCTGGGAGAGATTGAATGTGGGAAGAGAACGGGATGACAGAGGATGAGATGGTTGGATGGCATCCTCGACTCAATGGATATAAGTCTGAGTCAACTCCAGGAGTTGGGAAGGACAGGGAAGCCTGGCGTGTTGCAGTCCATGGGGTCGCAAAGAGTCGGACATGATTGAGTGACTGAACTGATGGGGATGTGTGACCACCAATCTACTCTAATTTTAGAACATTTTTACCATGCAACAAGGCGTCTCTTTAGCATTCACTTCTGTCTCGCAGCCCTAGACAACTACTTATCTGTCTTTTCTGTTGATTTGCCTCTTCTGAATATCTCATGTAAATGGAACCATAAAATATGTGCTCTTTTGAGATTGACTTTTACTAGTAACATTTTGTGATTAGGAAAATGGTTTTAGAATTATTTAAAACAAAATTTTAAACAAATGTTTTATTTTTATTGGAGTATAGTAAATTAAAAATGTGATAATTGTAGGTGGACAGCAAGAGGACTCAGCCATACATATATACATGTATCCATTCTTCTCCCAAACCCTCCTTCCTTCCATGCTGCCACATAACATTCAGCAGTTAGTTCCCTGCTCTATGCAGTAGGTCCTTATTTGTTGTAAGACAAGAATTTTTTAGGAAAGAAAATTAAAACCACTTCTATCAAATCAGTGCTAAGAAAAAACTCTAAATCACGTTTTATCTGTTTTCCCAGTCTTTTTCTATTTATTTGTTATTTCATTCATTATTTTGTTTAGCAGATAAATTTGTTGAGTATATGCATCAGTCACAGTGCACAACATTGGACATAATGCAGTACACAGACAGGCAGCTTAAGTCTTGATGAATAAGTAATAACCATTGCACTAAGTGCTGCAGATCAGCATAGACCACCTGTACTGTACAATGCAGATCTAGTTTCCTTTTCTCAAGAGGTTATTTAATATATGCCTACGTGTATGTATTTTAAATAACTGGGATCATATGACACACAACGTTTAGTATCTTTTTTTCCCCTTAAACCTATATGATGAATATTTTCCTATCATTTAAATATTCTTTGAGAATGCTACTTTCAATGACCATATTTTTCTACTGGATGGATACGTCAAATTTATTGGAAATTTGAAAACTTACTGGAATTTAAACTTCTCACAGTGGCATTCATCTGTTTAAAGTGACAAAAAGCTGATTTGAGAAAGCATATGTATTTATAAACCAGACCTGCCAGTTCATTCCTTTTAATGTATGCCTATCTTGTACATTTTGCTTCACGATCCTTCTAGAATCAAGACTTAGAATTTATGGCTCCTGCAGATAAAAAGGTGGTTATAGCACTTTTTGTTTTAATAACCGCTCTCACTGTCACCGTTTTATGATATTTGGGAAATCTCAGAGAAATCCAGTGTAAGAGATGGCAAAACTGACCGCTGAGTTTTCAAGGGCCCCTCTGCACTGCAAATTGAAGGTTCTTTCTGGAGTTAGTGTAGATACTTGGGTGATTATTGGGAAGTTAGGGGTGGGAAAAGATATTGTTGAAAATCAACTTTAAAAAAAATGACAACTGCACAATCATTGATGTTTGGGAAGTACTCACTTTTTTACTTATGAGTTTATTTGGTTTTTATTTTTCCTTTTCCATTTTTAAGTTCCTTCTCATTTTAGTCTGTTTTGGTGTGCTCCCACCTTATTAAGGTATTTCCTCTATTTATTTCTGTTTCCTTCATGTGCAGGTCAGCTGTCTCCCTGGGGTCAAAGTCGTCCAAGCATGAATCCCCTTCCTTTGGTCTCTTGTTTTTCTCCCATGCTTGTGTGTTGCCATTTTCTTCCCAGCTGTAGTGTTCTATCTTGTTTTCTTGGACTTCTAGCTGTGCCTCCAGTCATACCTTCTTGGGAGTCTGCAAGGTCTGTTTTTCATTTAGTGGTCTGGCTGCTGCTTTTCATTCTGTTATCGTTTGGTATCTGTGCTGTTTCTCTCTCTCTCTCTCTGATTAATGTTTGTTTCACCTTGGCTCTGTTCATTTCGGTTCCTAGATTTCTGCAGTAGCTTCTTGCACATCCAGTGAAAACTCATGGAGGGCAGAGAAACTGGAAGGAAAGGACAGCTGCTGTAGTCACTGATGGAGCAGTGCTCCTTGTGTACTGATGGAACAGCACCTCCTAGTGTAGATTTACTTAGAAGAGGGACTCACTGAAAAGGGGAATTTTCCTAACATGCTGCTCCTGTTAAGAAGTTCCCTGGCTTAAGTCCAGAGATGCATCATTACTTTTAAAGAAAGCCTCTAAAAATACGCTGGTCCTCCAAGTAGGATTATTTATAGGAGCCACACCGGATTCTTCCCATAAGTGGAATTGACTCTTTTAGAGGCTTGTAATAGGGGAACTATTCTTGGACGCAGCTGCCTAGAGTTACTTTGAAATAAGTTTTTAAAATTTCACGAAAAATTTGCACATGTGATGTGTTTCAGTATTCCATATGACAAAAGTGGTTGTTTAAGAACTCTTACCCCACCTTGCAAAAAGAGAGGGTCAGAGAGTCAATTTGACGAGGCTTATTGGAGGACTTGCTATGTACCATATACTTAGCTGGATACTGGGAAGTTATAGGTGAATGGGCATATACAGTGCCTGCCTTGGTCATAGTCTAACACAGAACTTACATTCACTCATCAGTTTATTCTTTTCCTTATGTAACATGAATGAACAATCCAAGACCTTGATCTCAACTAGTTCATAGCCA
This sequence comes from Budorcas taxicolor, assembly GCF_023091745.1. NCBI lineage: Eukaryota > Metazoa > Chordata > Mammalia > Artiodactyla > Bovidae > Budorcas > Budorcas taxicolor. The sequence goes on from NC_068912.1 coordinate 69,127,725, forward strand.
AACTATTGCTTCTGTCCATAGGAACTCATGTTTAGAAAAGTTGTTTGGGAACTAACATTCTACATACAGAAAGAATGGTATGTAACACCATTTCATACCATGGTATATAAGATTTCAGTTTGATAAATTTTAGATTTCATACTGATGCAAAATTTCTGAAATAATCAAGAGCTTTTTATAGTGGTACTAATTACTATAATTGGAATGGATGATTTCTAAAACCTTTTTCAGTTATTAAAAAAGTTTATTTTCTGAGTTTATTGCTGTCAGTTTAATAAGTTGCTCTCCATCTCTGAGTCATATACCTGAAAGACATTTACCTTATTTAGACAAGATAAAATTTTTAGTTTCTGTAGTCAAGCATCATGTTTTATTTCCATGTATAACAGGTCCCCCCAAATAGTACTGGACATGTGGTCTGGGTTTATCCTAATAGATCAGTGTAGCTTTTGACCCTGAGTAATTATATCAAAGTAACTTACCTTTATTCCTGCTTATTTAAATCAGAAATCTGCCATTACCCTTGCATAGTCTGAAATAAACTACTTAGTTGGTGCAATCAGCATGTTTTCTGGTGATGTGTAGATGTTTGAAGATACTAATTACCTAATTAAGTACCAAAAAATAATCCTGTTCCAAATGAAACTTATGTTGGTAAAGAAGAGAGATTAAAATGATCATCTCAGATTACAGGGGAAGGAGTTAGAAAAGAAAGGAAGCTCCTTTATTCAGTGTCTGTGTCTCATTTTTCATTCGTACTATGCTCAGTTGTGTGTGACTCTTTGCAACCTTTGTACTGTGCCTTACTAGGCTCCTAAGTCCATGGGACTTTTCAGGCTAGAGTACTGGAGTGGGTTGTCTTTTCTTCCCATTCCAGGGATTGAACCCATGTCTCTGGTATCTCCTGCATTGCAGGCAGATTCCTTACCATTAAGCCATCGGGGAAGCCCCTTAACTACTTGGATACCAGTCAGCATTTCCTTCACAGGTAGAGGATCTGAGCACTCCACTTGTTGGTTGTGCTGACTTACCTGGAAATGTAATGCATTTGTGTCGTTATTGTCACCCTCAGAATCTTAAGTACCAGACACAAGTTGACTGAAAGGCAAGTGTAGAATGTCGACCAAATTTGAAGAGCTCCCAGGTTAGATCAAAGAAGTATAGTGCTGTTGTACAGTTTTAGCTAGTGATATTTGGTTCTCGCAAGTGTAGCAGAAGAGGCTGCAAAAAAGAACCATCCAGGATAGATATAACAATAATCTGAGTTTGAGAAGTGTAATGATTAGATTTGAATGAATACTATTCCTCTATTAATTTCATATGCTTTGGAAAATGCATTTGGGAGATGTGTTATGCTGATTTAGGCTAATTCAGGCTTAAAGATGAATTTTGCATCAAAATTATAAATAATGCCCATCTGCATGGTTGCTGTAGAACTTCCTTCTGTTTAATGCAGTTTAAACTTCCTTTCTGTGTAGTTCAGATCTGAGTCTCTTCTCTAATAGTACCTGACTTGGAGTCACGAGGAGAAGGGAACGACAGAGGATGAGATGTTTGGATGGTATCACCTACTCCATGGACATGAGTTTGAGCAAGCTCTGGTAGTTGGTGATAGACAGGGAAGCCTGGCATGCTGCAGTCCATGGGGTCGTAAAGAGTCAGATATGACTGAGCAACAGAACTGAACTGGAGTCTAGGTTCCAGTTCTTCTTTTTTTAAAAATTTAATGTTTGATTTCAGTGGATCTTAGTTGCTACATGTGGGCTTTATCTAGTTGTGAGTTGGCTCAGTAGTGTGGCTTGCCTGTTCTGTAATACAGGCTCAGCAGTTGTGGGGCTCAGGCTTAGTTGAGCTGAGGCATGTGGAATCTTCCCAGACCAGGGGTTGAACCCAAGTCCCCTTCATTGGCAGCTGAATTCTTAGTCACTGGACCACCAGGGAAGTCCTGTGTTCCAATTCTGGCTCCATTGTTCACTGACCCTGTAAATATACACTAAAATAAAACTCATGCTCAAGGTTCTCCAGTGTACAATGAGTCTAACAATATTATCCTATCAAACTGATATTTGTGGTGAGGATCAAGTAGCATTAGGTAATAGAATAGAAGAAAGAACTCTGAATACTGTGATCACTGCATTTAAGTTAATAAAAGTAAGGTAGGCAATGCACTGTCAAATGCATTTTAATAGACAAATTTCTTTTTCCAACAAAAGTGAAATTACTGACAAAAAGTACATGTGGCAAACATAAATATGGAATGTGAGCTTATAGAGCTTCCCTGGTGGCTCAGCTGGTAAAGGACCTACCTGCCAATGTAGGAGATGGAAGAGACATGAATTCAATCCCTGGACTGGGAAAATCCCCTGGGGACAGAAATGGCAACCTGCTCTAGTATTCTTGCCTGGAAAATTCCATGGATAGAGGAGTCTGGCAGGCTATAGTCCATGGGGTTACAAAGAGTTGGACACAACTTAGCACACACACACACACACACACACACACACACACACACACACACACAAGCTTGTAGGTGTCCATCATCTTCTTCGCCCTTTTTACCTAGGTAGCTTTACCTCAGTCTTGTTCAGGAGCATCTTACCGGGGATTTCTCCTCCACTCCTACCCGATTACAATAGGTAATGATGTGTTACTTCCCTTTTACAATCTAGTTCTCACTAGAATTCCTCTATGTAACACCCATCACCCTTTGTAATGGCTACTTGTGTGCATGTTTGATTGTCTTTCCCTTTAAGTCCTGAGCTCCAAGAGCTTGTTTGTTTTGCTCACATACCTTATCACCCACACAGAGTGTGGCACCAAATCATCACTTAAGGATTGTTAGGTGAATGTTCCAACCCTTAATACGTTTATCTACATCCGTCTGAGTCACTAACCAAAAGTTGGGTTCAGTTCAGTTCAGTCGCTCAGTTGTTTCTGACTCTTTGTGACCCCATGGACTGCAGCACACCAGGCTTCCCTGTCTATCACCAGCTACCAGAGCTTGCTCAAACTCATGTCCATTGAGTCGGTGATGCCATCCAACCATCTTATCCTCTGTTGTCCCCTTCTCCTCCCGCATTCAATCTTTTCTAGCCTCAGTGTCTTTTCCATAGAGTCAGTTCTTCACATCAGGAGGCCAAAGTATTGGAGTTTCAGCTTCAACATCAGTCCTTCCAATGAATATTCAGGACTGATTTTCTTTACGATGGACTGGTTGCATCTTCCTTGCAGTGCAAGGGACTCTCAAGAGTCTTCTCTAACACCACAGTTCAAAAGCATCAGTTCTTCAGTGCTCAGCTTTCTTTATAGTCCAGCTCTCACATCCATAGATGACTATTGGAAAAACCATGGCTTTGACTAGATGGACCTTTGTTGGCAAAGTAATGACTCTACTTTTTAGTATGCTGTCTAGGTTGGTCATAGCTTTTTTTCCAAGGAGCAAGCGTCTTTTAATTTCACGGCTGTAGTCACCATCTGCAGTGATTTTGGAGCCCCCAAAAGTAAAGTCTCTTACTGTTTCCATTATTTCCCCATCTATTTGCCATGAAGTGATGGGACCAGATGCCATGATCTTAGTTTTCTGAATGTTGCATTTTAAGCCAACATTTTCACTCTCCTCTTTCACTTTCATCAAGAGGCTATTTAGTTCTTCACTTTCTGCCATAAGGGTGGTGTCATCTGCATATCTGAGGTTGTTGATATTTCTGCCAGCAATCTTGATTCCAGCTTGTGCTTCATCCAGCCTGGCATTTCACATGATGTACTCTGCATAGAAGTTAAATAAACAGGTTGACAGTATACAGCCTTGACATATTCTTTTCTTGATTTGGAACCAGTCTGTTGTTCCATGTCCAGTTCTAACTGTTTCTTCTTGACCTGCATATAGATTTCTCAGAAGGCAGGTCAGGTGGTCTGGTATTCCCATCTCTTGAGGAATTTTCCACAGTTTGTTGTGATCCACACAGTCAAAGGCTTTGGCATTGTCAATAAAGCAGAAGTAGATGTTTTTCTGGAACTCTCTTGCTTTTTCAATGATCCAGCGGATGTCGGCAATCTAATCTCTGGTTCCTCTGCCTTTTCTAAAATCCAACTTTAACATCTGGAAGTTCTTGGTTTACATACTGTTTAAGCCTGGCTTAGAGAATTTTGAGCATTACTTTACTAGTGTGTGAGATGAGTGCAATTGTGCAGTAGTTTGAGCATTCTTTGGTATTGCCTTTCCTGTGATTTGAATGAAAACTAACCTTTTCCAGGCTTGTGGCCACTGCTGAGTTTTCCAAATTTGCTGGAATATTGAGTGCAGCTCTTTCATAGCATCATCTTTTATGATTTGAAATAGCTCAATAGGAATTCCATCACCTCCACAAGCTTTGTTCATAGTGATGCTTCCTAAGGCCCACTTGACTTCACATTCCAGGATGTCTGGCTCAAGGTGAGTGATCACACCATCATGCTTATCTGGGTCATAAAGATCTTTTTTGTACAGTTCTTCTGTGTATTCTTGCCACTTCTTCTTAATACCTTCTGCTTCTCTTAGGTCCATAAATTGGGTTCAGGACTCCTCGAAAACTCAACATAATAACTGCAGAAATCAAGGAAGAGTCAGTCATTCTACTGGAACTTGGGTTAATTATGTTTACTGTATACCCAGATGCTGATTACTATCTTTGAGGTCCTAGGTTCAAAGTAAGTTCGATTCTTTTAATGTTACATGAAAAGGATTTCTGGTTTTCTTACCTTTTATTGAACTGTAGTCAGTCATTTCAGATGTTGAAAATCTTCTGGCTATAAATAAATCTTGAGTCAATTTTTCATTATTCATTTATAAAATAATTCCTTACCATAAGATTATATTTTTGGAGAGAAATCCATATGTTAAGGCTTTCATTTATTAATTTTTTTACTTGAGCTGTACTTATTTACATGAGCACCTTATCACATTTATCGAGGCCAAGCCATAGCACATCAACAAGGTTAAACAAGACCCAGAGGCTTATGAGTTCCTGTCACAGCTCTGCACATAACTTCTCTGTGGCCTTGTGCCAGTCACTAAGCACTTCGGGACTTTAATGTCCCAGTCATGTAATTGGGATTATATTGTGTGTCTCTTTCTACATCACTTGAATGGTGAGAGGATTAATGAAGAGGCTGACTTGACTCTTCCAGTGAGAAAGAAGTAAATCACTCGCTTTCTAAGGGGTTCATTAACTCTTTGAAGTTTGTAGCTATTTAATGCTTGGAAGAGATAATTTACCAAATGACCCCAGGTTAGCCTCAAAGATGTTACGCACCTCCCCGTAGTGAGAAATTGTTCAGTTCTCACTGGCGAAAGCAGGCATTCAACCGTTTATATCACTTTGCAGGAGTTAGTTTCATAAATGTGCATATTGGTTGCATCTCTCTGTTAATACCTTGTAAAAATATTGCTGGTGAGACTGTATTGAGAATATATTAAAATGGATTTTTTAGGTAATATTTGTTCAAATGAGAGACACTCGTGTACTTTATGTTATTTTGCATCCTAATTATTATACTTTATTTCTGGTGGAATGTGTTCATGCAAGTTCTCAAAACACATTTGCTTTTATCACTGCAGTGTTTGTGCAGTCATGCCCCCCCCCCCCCCCCACAAGCTTTATGTGTGTTTTCAATTAACTGATATAGCTACCATGTAAGGGTAGCCACAAAGGCTTCTCATGTGACTCAGCTGGTAAAGAATCTGCCTGCAGTGAGGGAGACCTGGATTTGATCCCTGGGTTGGGAAGATCCCCTGGAGAAGTGAAAGGCTATCCAGTCCAGTATTCTGGCCTGGAGAATTCCAAGGGCTGTATAGTCCATGGGGTTGCAACGAGTCAAACACGACTGAACGACTTTCACTTTCTTTCACTTTCAGCTACCATGTAAATGTCTGTAAAACACATTATATGTTAAAAAAGAAGTCCCCATACTTGAAAAGTTTAGAAAGTACTGCCCAATAACAAGTCTGACTATATTTAGAACACAAATCTGGCTATATTTAGTATTTCTGTTCTTGAGTATAACAAGATCTGAGATGCCATTTTTGATTTTCCCCATTGTTTCTATCACTTTCGTTTCATTAAATACTTTCTCGTTTTTGTTGTTGGTCAGAATTGGGTTCAGAGAGCATGTGCCTTTATTCTTCTAACTTCTCAAACTGGAGCTCTAATCATGCACACCAAGAATTTATAAGATGCACTGATTTTATCAAATAGAATTCTTTGAGATACCTAGCTATTTGAAATGAAAGTTACTCAGTCTTGTTCGACTCTTCATGACCCCATGGACTGTAGCCTACCAGGCTCCTCTTTTCATGAAATTCTCCAGGCAAGAATAATGTAGTGGGTAGCCATTCCCTTCTCCAGGGGGATATTCCCAACCCAGGATCAAACCCAGGTCTCCTGCATTGCAGGCAAATTCTTTACTGTCTGAGCCACCAGGGAAGCCCAAGAATACTGGAGTGGGTAGCCTATCCCTTCTCCAGGGGATCTTCCTGACCCAGGAGTCGATTCATGGTCTCTGGCATTGCAGGTAGATTTTTTGCCAACTGAGCTACCAGGGAAGCCCAGATATTTGAAGTCCCCCATAATTAAATATCTTGAGAAAGTATATGTGAATGAGTTTTGCACAGTGTCTAGTAGCTACATGGTAGATGCTCAGTAAATCTTAATTGTTTTGTTTTTGCTTTTAAAATGGCTGCTTCAGAAATGCAGCATTTACACCCTTCAGTTGGGCAAAGGGCCTGTTTAAATGCCCTGAGTGGTCTCAGCTTTCTTTTTTTCTCCTTTTATTCTCCTCCAGCTTTTGTACCAATCACATTGCTCTTTCTCCAGCCTGGGATTCTTTTCAGTGAAATAATAACATTTTAATCTCTGATATCTAGCTGTAGTGTTATCCTATCAAGTTGAGGAAATACATTACAGTCACCTCTAGGTATTCATTGGGGATTTGGAAGAACCCCTGCAGATACCAAAATCTGCACATGCTCCAGTCTCTTTAAAAAATGGCGTAGTATATGCATATAACCTATGTAAAATCTGTGGATACTTTAGAACATCTCAAGATTACTTTTAATACAGAATAAAATGCAAATGCTATGTAAATAGTTTCTGGAGTATGGCAAATTCAAATTTTGCTTTTGAGGACTTTCTGGAATTTTGGGGGAATATCTTCATCTCTAATTGGTTCAGTCTGTGTGTAGAACCTGTGGCTACAAAAGGCCAACTGGACTTCTTTGCTTAGAACATCCCTGCTCTTTCTGCTCTTTTGGACTCTGTTCTAGAGCCACCTACTCTAGCAAATTTTCCCTAACCTCCTCAGTTAGATGTCCCTCATCTTTTATGTCACAGAAATCCATATATATCTCTATCAGTATTTAAACTACTATAATTATTAGTCCATTAAACTGCCTAACTCACTAGACTGTAGGTCTCAGCCACTGAAGTTCTCAGGCACTGTATTTCATCTCTGTAACTCAGGGCTTAGTACATAATAAGCATTCAAGAAATATTTACTGATATGATAAATAAAATTGTATTTATTTCCTTGTGTTAGTATCTCAAATTTATTACCCATTGTGTTTTGGAGTATAGACATCTCAGATCATAACTCTTATATCTGCCTTTCCTTTGCAAATGGGTTTCTGATGTAAATTATTGAGCCTCTCATCTATTGCAAGGCTTCTTCCAATATCATTTATGTCCTCCAAAGTAACCATTCTATTTTTATAGTTTTAACTGAACATTTTCACTGCACTATTTTCATTTCCAATTTAAAACCTTTCTGATCAAAGCTGTAAATTTCTGAACATATTGATTTTTCTAGTTCTTGCGACATAAGTATTTTATCCCAACTAATTTTCATCACTTTGATACTTTTAACTTTTTATTTTATGTTGGAGTATAGTTGATTAACATTGTTGTTAGTTTCAGGTATACAGCAAAGTGATTCAGTTATATGTATACATGTATATATCCTTTTTCAAATTCTTTTCCCATTTAGGTTATGTAATATTGAGCAGAGTTCCCTGTGCTATAGGTCTTTGTTGGTTATCCATTTTAAATGTAGCGGTGTGTATGTGTTAATTCCAAACTTCCTAACTATCCCTTCTCTCCTGGTAACCATAAGTTCATTTTCTAGCTTTATGAGTCTGTTTCTGTTTAGTCAATGAGCTCATTCGTATCATTTTTTTAAAAAATTCTGCCTATAAGCCATATCATATGATATTTCTTTCTCTCTCTGACTTCACTTAATATGATAATTTCTAGATCCATCCATGTTGCTGCAAATGGCATTTCATTTTTTGTGACTGAGTGATATTCCATTGCATGTGTGTACTGCATCTTCTTTTCCTTTTGATGGACATTTGCTTCTATGTCCTGGCTATTGTAAATAGTGCTACAGTGAATATTGAGGTGCATGTATTTTTTTAATTATGATTTTCTCCAGAAATATGCCCAGGAGTGGGATTGCTGGATAATATGGTTGCTCTATTTTAGTTTTTTAAGGAACCCCTCCATACTGTTCTCCATCGTGGCTCTACCAGTTTAAGTTCTCATTAACAGTGTAGCAAGGTTCCCTTTTCTCCATACTCTCCTTTTGATGTTGGCCATTTTGACTGGTGTGAGGTGATACCTCATTGTAATAGTTTTGATTTGCATTTTCTCTAATAATTAGTGCTGTTGAGTCTCTTTTCATGTGCTTTTAATCTCCTTTTTTCACATCTCCAGCCTACCCATGAGAACACATGAGATCCTTTCAGCTCTTACTTTGGTGACGTAGGGTGCTGCTTGTGGTGGCTTAGTCTGGCAGAATGATATTGTTGGAGTAGTTCTATGACCATTCATGTAGATAGTCTTTCTCTTTCACTTCAACGTAAATATTATGGCAAGTCAATAATTGTGTTCACATGTGAGAACTTGTTTTTACAAATGAAGTTTCAGCAGCACATTTATTACTTTAGAGGTTAATGCATTTTTGAAAAGAATGTGATTTAAGTATGAGATTTTGACAGATATAAATTATTAATATGTATTAACATTATTAAGAAGAAGGATTAATTGACATCACTTGAGAGATGTTGAGATGTCCATGTATTTTTGTAACTCTTCCTGTGGCTGTGAGTGTTGTTGAGAATCAAACATAGTGGCAATGATACCTAACACATTACTGTTACAACTTTAGCATAGTTCTTTAGTCTCATTTAATTCTCAGAATAACCATGTGAGATAGTCAAGAAGAGCAGGAAGCAGATAAGGAAATTAGGGCTCAGGAGAGGTTGAGTGATTTGAGGACCAACCAAGCCAAGATTGGAGCTCCCTTCCTGAGATCCCAGTACCAGGCTTGTTCTATCACAGTACTTGTACTTGGTTAAAGAATATGCTAAAGTGCCATTTGAACCACTTTTGAAATAATAATTCTTTCAATGTCAGTATACAGGCCAAAACAAGTTAAATTTTTGTTTTAAAAAGTAGGAATCTTAACATTTATCCTTATCGTCATGCATGAATATTAACTGAGAATCCACAGGGTTTGTGACACTGTAATTGACTAATTTCATGGGAGTTCAGACTTCCCATGAGACAATGATACAGCAAAATGCTGCTGGTTAAAAGCATACTTGCAGATATAGAGGCAAAAATACTATTTTGTCCTTTGATCAGTGTTGTTTAGTCTTACTGAGCTATGGGTGGGAAGGAGGGTGTGTGTGTTTATGTGGTGTCCTGTGACATGGAATTTGTTCTTTTATTTGGTGCATCAAAATTGCTGCCTTTTTTCTGTTGCTTTTGTTAATAAAAACTATTGTTGGCACTTCACTGGGTACCATGTGCTGATTTTCACACTTGCTTTTAGTACTTGAATCTATCTTATGCATTGTTTTATCACAAAGAAATTTAGTAATTTCATTCTCATTGTATCTGAATGATCAGCTTTGTATGTGTGACTTGAGCTTATTATATCCAGTTTTAGAACATGTGTGCCTAGGGAAAAAAGTTTTTTGTTTTTTTAAAGAGAACAACGGAAGTTAATTATTTTGCTGTATAATGCTGTTTTATTAAGCATTTGGCTTTGGCATTATTCATTGGCATCTGTCATTTCTCTATGCCTGAAGCTTTTTAACCCAGATAACAATTCATCAGAGGAGCACAATTATTCAACAAGAATCCTCTGTATAAGAACCTGGAGTGTAAACTATTTCAGCTGTCTTTTGGGGTGATGTGGCAGCTTACTGATGACTATCAATACCACCATAATCTCTCCTTGGCCCATGAAATTCAGGACTGGAAGCTTTTCCTTCTTGTAGGTATTGCTTGATCATGTTACTTCAATTATATGAGAAAATGGGTGTGAAAGTGCTTTGAACTTTACTGAATGCTTAGCAAACATGAAAGTATTGCTATTATCATCAGTTATGCTTACCAGAATACTCACCTTAATAAAGTGAGATTAGCTTGAAAAGGGAGCAAGATCTGCTATCTTTGGTTTTTTTGTAAGTTGAGGGAATATAGTAAGAAAAATCTCAGCTAACAAAGAAATATCTGATCCATTATCTATTTTGTTACTGCTTTATAGGCTTTCAGTGCTTGGTAAAGAGGGATGAGATTGAGGAGGGGCAAAGGAATAGAGAGATAAGAAGGAAATAATTTCTCGAGACTTTCACTAAGATGTGGTAGGAAGACTGGCTCTTTGTTTCTCTGTCATCCTATTAATTTGTACTTGTGTTTTTTAGTTTTCATTAGAGTCACTGATTGAAGACTTTCACTAAAATTAAGTTTTTTTGTATAGCAATACAAACTGCTAGTTTTCTAAGGTTTCCTTAATAGCCTGAAATTATTATAGAATAAGGAGAATCAATTTGGCACTTCACTTAATGTCTGACTTTGCCTAAGGCATGTTTTATGTGCTATAATGTTGTCATAATAACTGTACAAAGAAGAGTCAGTTTTTTCTATTTTATATACTAGAACAAGGAGGCTGCAAGATGATAAATCTATATGTTCAAGGTTATACAACCAGTAAATGGTAGAACTGGTGTTCAAGACTAGGTTTCTCAGAGCCCCTTACCAGGGATTTTAATCTTGTACACAGCATACTGACTTTAAAATTAAATGTTTATCCATTTGACATTTTCAAGGTTCTTTCATGAAGGTAATTTTCTCTGATTTTACCGAGAATTGTGTTGATGAGCTGAAATGATTTGCTTCATTTTTACAAATGAGCTTCAGAGTGTTTTGTCAGTTAAGGTATCTTCTGCTCTAACAGAAAGTCTAAAAATGTTTAATGTTCTGTTTCTCTTCCATGTAAAGTAAAAAGAAGAAAAAAACCTTCATATTTATAATTGGTGTTGACTGTTTTCCAAACGGTAACTCTGAGGCACCTAGTTGCCATCCATTTGGTGGCTTCTTCATCTTAAACATACGGTTTCCAAGATTGAACTGGTAGAAAGGACACGAAGAAGGAGAATGTGATGACAAAGATCATGTCTGTTCTGGTTCTGAGGATAGCCAGCTACCATATGACCCTACTTTTAACTGCAGGAAGAGTAGGAAGTGTTGGGTTTCCCTGGTGGCTGAGACTGCTCAGAATCTGCCTGCAATGTGGGAGACCCTGGGTTGGGAAGATTGCCTTGAGAAAGGAATGGCTACCCACTCTGATATTCTTACCTGGAGAGTTCCATGGACAGAGGAGGCTGGCAGGCTACAGTCCATAGGCTCGCAAAGAGTTGGACATGACTGAAGGACTAACGCTTTCACTTCACACTGGCAGGTGTAGTCTCTGGCAGGGCAGTGCTGAAGGTTCAGCAGGCACATGACCAGTTTTCTGAGTTTTTGCAGGTAATAGTTTCACCAGATGTATTGCCACTGTATACCAGGATCCTCCAGCTTTCTAGCCTCTGACATTAATTCTGTATTATCCACTGCCTGACCAGAAAGCCAATCACATCTATTTTAGTTAGTTTTTTTTTTTTTTTAACAGCAGTACCTCATTTTAAGGAATACTTTTTTTTTGGTATTGATTGCAACAGACTAATTGCTGTGCCAAATAAACTTTAGAACTGTCATTGTTTAGCACATTAGACTAAGGAATCCCAGGGACGGCAGAGCCTGGTGGGCTGTCGTCTATGGGGTTGCAGAGTCAGACACGACTGAAATGACTTAACAGCAACAGCAGCAGCAGCAGCAGCAGCAGCACATTAGAAGTTTATTTCTTACATACTAGCAACGTGGGACCACAATGGTGTATTTGTGTGTTGGGGGTGGGACATCTTGACATCCATTTTGTCACCTTTAACAGATGCCTTCCACGATCACATGAGCACTGACATCTTGATAGTGGATGGGAGTGTTTTATATGTGGGTCCAATAGTGATGTCTGTCACTTCTGCTCATATTCCATTAGTCATAACTAAGCCATATGGCCGCATCTAAGCGGAATGTGTAGTATAGCTATGTGCTCAGAAAAAAGGGGCGATACTTTGGTAAATAGCTTGCTATTCGGTTCCATTAAAAAAATAATGACTTTCTAAGCATATTTACATTGGCTACATCTACACATTGGACAAAAAACTGTGTGTTCACATGAACTGAAAAAGTATTTAAAATATTCCAGTCATTATATAAGCAGAAAAAGAGGTGAAACAGCAAAAAGCTACCTAGCTGTAGCTGGAAGCTACTGTTTCTCATTTGAGTGTATAAAATATACTGACATATATGCAAAGCACTAGGCAAACCTGTTTTGATTATATTTACTAATAGTAAAAATCTGACTTTCAGTGTACTGCATACAACTTTGTCATTTGGAGAGGAAGTATATTTGTAGAACTATGAATGGGTTCTCTCAGTGACAGATATCACTCATCTTGAAAATAATCTATATTTGTAACTAGATTAAATTCATTTTATGGAGAATTTATATTCCTGCTGAGTTAAAAAGTGTGGTTTTGATAATATGTACTTTCTATCACAGCATGTCTGACTTTAATTGCTTTGTATGGAAAAACATAGACTGAATACACAGCTTTTGTTGTGTTATGAAACTAAAATAAAGTATTAAAATATTTTTGAAGACTAAAGTAAAAATAACTGCATTGGCATGCAAATGTTAGCATCAAACCTGAAAATTGCTATTATTTTAAGGAAAATCAAGTTAAAAGAATAGACTGAATGCTATATTTTCTTATGTATATCTTAAAAATGCACCAAGGTTCAAACTTAAAAGGAGAAATTATGATTGAATTAACTGAAACAACATCAAATTTTAGGGAAATAGTGCTGATATTTTAATGATTTTATTATGAGAATTTGTTGTTGGCTCCTTGGTCTAGACAAACGGAAAAGGGAAAGTCCACACTGAGACGGACAATATGCTGGACTGAGTAACCCAAAAATATGCCATCTATTCATCTAAAAAATATTTCTTAAAACCTACTTTTTGGCTCATGTTTGCAGCTGGTCAGATATCATCAATCATGTACATTGCACATGCTTAGTCAGTGTAGACTTTCCCTCTTCCACATGTCTAAGCCAAGGAGCCAGCAATACATTTATACATAATCATGTTTTTTTCCTAACAATTTAAAAGTTTATATTGTATTCATATCCAAACTGCCCAGAGTAGCAAAAACCTTATCTGCTTTAAATATCCATTAACATACTTTCTCTCATGTTTCTCTCTTATTTGGTTGTCTAGAATTTTGGTTTTATATTTTTAAACATATTAGTTATGCTTTTGGTAGTCATTAATCAAATATAGCAATAGTAAAAAATAAATGTCATCTTTAGATGCTCAGTCATATGATAGGGTCATGCTTTTTGGCACTTTAGAGCTTATATGAAGAACATTGCAGCCATAAAGTAAAGAGTACTACTCTGCCAGATCTGGGCTTCCCTAGTGGCTCAGATGGTAAGGAATCCACCTGCAATGCAGGAGACCTGGGTTTGATCCCTGGTTTGGGAAGATCCCTTGGAGAAGGGAATGGCTACTTGCTCCAGTATTCTTGCCTGGAGAATTCCATGAACAGAGGACCCTGGTGGACTACAGTCCATGGGTTGCAAAGACCCGGACTTGACTTGAGTGATTAACACTTTTTTGTTTTTGTTTTTTGCCAGATCCAAGTAGAGAAGTCCTAGGGAAGGATTCTGGTCTTCCCAACTTTGGTCATTCACCCATCCATTGTCCAGTTCATTGTGCCAAATGGATGAATGGTATGACTGAGTCAGTCTGTTTAATATGCTGACATTGTGGTCAGGCAGGATGGAGGTGGGGTTTGTTACCAAAAGAAGGAGGAAGAGGAGCTGCGTAGATAAAAACAGTAGTTAAAGTGAACCTTTTCCCCATTACTTTCCCAGATTAGGGAGTGAGTGAAAATTGCTCAATCATGTTCCACTCTTCGTGACCTCATGGACTATACAGTCCATGGGATTCTCCAGACAAGAATACCAGGGTGGGTAGCCATTACCTTCTCCAGGGGATCTGCCCAACCCAGGGATCAAACCTAGGTCTCCTGCATTGCATGCAGATTCTTTACCAGCTGAGCCACCGGGAAAGCCATGATACTGGAGTGGGGAGCCTATGCCTTCTCCAGCAGATCTCCCCAGCCCAGGAATTGAACTGGGGTCTCCTTCCTTGCAGGCGGATTCTTTACCAACTGAGCTACCAGCAAAGCCCAGATTAGAGAACATGATCCTTTCTTAATTCTAATCCTATTCTAACAATACCTCTGTTATTGTCTTTATGACCAAGCCTTCCTTAGCCTTAGCTATGTGCATGTAATAGCTTGTTTATATGCTTTCTTCAGTTTATCGCATGGCCTTATAGCTATATCTCTGTTTGTCTCCCTTATTAGCCTGTAAGTTCTTTTTGGTAAGAGAGTTTCCTTTGCATTTTTTTTACAATCTTCATGTATTCATTCATTCAACTATTATTTATTGAGTGCCTTTGTGCCAAATATTGTGACAGACCCTGGGAAAATAGTGGACACTCAATAATGCCTGGGAATAAAGCGTCCCTGTACATTCTGAGAAAATATTTGTTTTGTTACTAAGGTTTTGACAGGCTAGATTCTTTCATTTTCCTGTTATTGTAATTTAAAAGCCTAGACATTCTAGAGAATGACCTTTGAAAGGTTACACATGATGGGGATTTCAAGGGGAAAATTTTGGCTTGGCACACCAACCTCCTCACTGTGTTATGAAATGTAGTACCTCAGGGAGGAGGCAAAGAAGGCCAAAACCTCCTTCATGAAGAGATGAACTGTAGGGCCTGCTGTATTCCTGTTTTCATTAAAATGGTAACATACCCATGTGTTTAGTCGGCTATAGGCTATTTCAAATTCTTTTAAACACTGTGAAGTACTGAAATAAATTTCAGTGTTTCTCAGGGTAGCACCAAATAAAGGATAGAATAAAATGGAAGATATGGGGAAAAAAAAAAAAAAAACCACTCACGTTCTACGTTCTACTATTTGTTATAATCATAAAAAACATATCCGAGCTGTTTCAATTTCTAAGACAAATCACTTTTTAAAGAATAAGCAACTGATATTTCTGTATAACCTATTTTCTGCAGACCCTATGATGCTACCAAAAACTGAAATAATACTGTATGCGTGTGTGTTTGCACATGCATATGCATTTATTAAACTCCCTGACACATCCTAAACTGTACACATATTCTAAGGATGGCTGTGTATGATTTGGAGGATAGTAAAGCATCAGGTCCCATCACTTCATGGCAAATAGAAGAGGAAAAGGTAGAAGAGGGATGGATTCTATTTTGTTGGGCTCCAAAATCACTGTGGACGGTGACTGCAGCCATAAAATTAAAAGATGCTTGCTCCTTGGAAGAAAAGCTATGACAAACCTAGACAGCATAATAAAAAGCAGAGACATTACTTTGCTGACAAAGGTCTGTATAGTCAAAACTATGATTTTTCCAGTAGTCACGTGTGGATATGAGAGTTGGGCCATAAAGAAGGCTGTGTGCTGAAAAATTGATGCTTTCAAGCTGTGGCTCTGGAGAAGACTCTTATGAGTCCTTGGACAGCTAGAAGTTCAAACCAGTCAATCCTAAAGGAAATCAGTCCTGAATATTCATTGGAAGGACTAATGCTGAAGCTGAAGCTCCAGTACTTTGGCCACTTGATGCGAAGAGTTGACTCACTGGAAAAGACCCTGATGCTGGGAAAGATTGAGAAGGGAGGGAATGACAGAGGATGAGATGGCTGGATGGCATCATCAACTCAATGGGTGTGAATTTGAGCAAAGTCTGGGAGATGGTGAAGGACAGAGGAGCCTGGCGTGTTGATATCTATTCCATCCTGTCTCTCTGACCTTTGCTTCTACTTGTTGTGAACACACACTACAGTAATGGAGTGGACTTGCTCAGGAGTGTGGAAAGGCAGGTAGAAGATAATGGGGACTGAGAGGGAGAAAATATTGTGTCTAATATGTGGGAATGGCTTAGTTTTGAGAAAGACCAAAACCCTAACATTTTAAAACATCTCTTACAAATAATTCTCTTTTCAGTGAGCAACAGTGGCAAGATTAGATGGATAAAGACTGTGTGAATGAAGTAGGATTTGAGTAACTAGTCTTAATTATTTCCCTTCAGATGTTGACCTGCAATATGACATGAAGCAATTTGAAGAAAAATGCTCTTTTCAATAGGTAGTAAAAATTAAAAGATGCTTACTCCTTGGAAGGAAAGTTATGACCAACCTAGATAGCACATTAAAAAGCAGAGACATTACTTTGCCAACAAAGGTCCATCTAGTCAAGGTTATGGTTTTTCCAGTGGTCATGTACGGATGTGAAAGTTGGTCTGTGAAGAAAGCTGAGTGCCGAAGAATTGACGCTTTTGAACTGTGGTGTTGGAGAAGACTCTTGAGAGTCCCTTGGAGTGCAAGGAGATCCAACCAGTCCATCCTAAAGGAGGTCAGTCCTGAGTGTTCTTTGGAAGGACTGATGCTAAAGCTGAAACTCCAATACTTTGGCTACCTCATGCGAAGAGTTGACTCTTTGGAAAAGACTCTGATGCTGGGAGGGATTGGGGGCAGGAGGAGAAGGAGACGACAGAGGATGAGATGGCTGGATGGCATCACTGACTCCATGGACATGAGTTTGGGTGAACTCCAGGAGTTGGTGATGGACCGGGAGGCCTGGCATGCTGTGATTCATGGGGTCGTAAAGAGTCCAACACGACTGAACAACTGAACTGAACTGAACTGAAACATTACTTCTTTAAAGAGACCAGTCCTATTGATGGAAAAAAATGCCTACTTTGTAGACGAAGACTAGAAGGAATTGTGTAATTCATAAAGATACCCCAAATGCCTTCATTAAAGAAAATGAACAAACACATTAATATCAGTGATTACATGTTAACACTGTGTTTACTTAAGGCATTAATTGGGACTTCCCTGGTGGCTCAGATGGTAAAGCATCTGTCTACAATGTGGGAGACCTGGGTTCGATCCCTGGGTGGGGAAGTTTCCTGGAGAAGGAAAATGCACCCCATCCCAGTTCTCTTGCCTAGAAAATCCCATGGACAGAGGAGCCTGGTTTCCATGGGGTCACAAAGAGTCTGACATGACTGAGCGACTTCACTTTCACTTTCAAGGCATTAATTAGTATCAGTGATAATGATTCCTCATATTCTTAGATATCCAATACATTATTCATTTCTCCTTTGGCTGCTATATGGGAAAAATCAGAAGGACTAGTTTTTAATGTAGTGACTTACAGGAAAAATAGATTATTCATTAAGATAATAGGTGAATGTTAAATGGAGGCATTGTTGCTTCACCGTTTATTTTTCCTGATGGTTTATTAAGTTTCTTTATTGTTCCTTTTTTTTGTTTGTTTGTTTACAATTTAATGTCTTCATGTGAAGTTGAGGGTATAATGAGTGTGAATATCAATATCTTTATTGGATATATCAATACACTAAGTGGAAGTTTAGCACACAATTTATGTGGCCTCTTGTACTTAACTTTTCTTATGGGCTAGTGCATCATGAAGCTAAGTAAAGAATTAATTTCTTCTTAGAAGTCACAAGTGATTTGTTTTGCTTATTAAAAGTAAATCTGCTAGAAAATTGGGATACTTAAGTTATTGTTTTCTAAATATCTTTCCTTAAATATTAAAATCTACTTATTTTATGTTAGCTTCTTTGACAAATTATTTTCTGTTATCTTTAGATTTCTTCACTTGCCAATGTGTTCCATTTATTCATTCACTCACTGCATTACAAAAGGTGTGATCAAGACTACTAACAAGAGATAAATCATTCAGTTTGAAGCTAGCTTCTACTTGCCAAAATAAATCACTGCAGATGGTGACTGCAGTCATGAAATTAAAAGACGTTTACTCCTTGGAAGAAAAGCTGTGACCAACCTAGACATCATATTAAAAAGCAGACACTTCACTTTGCCAACAAAGGTCCATATAGTCAAAGCTATGGTTTTTCCAGTAGTCATATATGGATGTGAGAGTTGGACTGTAAAAGAAGGCTGAGCACTGAGAATTGATGCTTTCAAGCTGTGGTGCTAGACAAGACTCTTGGAGAGTCCCTTGGACTGCAAGATCACACCAGTCCATCCTAAAGGAAATCAACCCTGAATATTCACTGGAAGGACTGATGGTGAAGCTGAAGCTCCAATACTTTGGCCACCTGATGCAAAGAGTTGACTCAGTAGAAAAGACCCTAGTGCTGGGAAAGATTGAGGGTAAGAGGAGAAGTGGACCGTTATCATCTCATGTACATAAATTTGAGCAATCTCCAGGAGATAGTGAAGGGCAGTGAAACCTGACGTGCTGGAGTCCATGGTGTTGCAAAGAGTCGGACACGACTTAGCAACTGAACAACAAAAATGCTGCCTGATTCTGATATTTCAGGGGCTTAAGCCTGAAGAAGCCCAGACTTTAGGACAAACAAACATAACATAGCTGTAGATCTTGTATTCTCTAGTTTATGGTCTTGTAGTTTGTACAAATGATGACAGAGTATCTGGTTGCTGGCTGGCTGTTTCTCTTTTCATTCCAACTGTTTTGGTTGTAAACACATTTTAGTAAGGCAAGAGTTATGAAGCAGAAATCTTGAGAATCTTTACTTTCAGGCTACTAAAGCTCTCTGACCCCTCTTTTCCTCAAACACCTGAATTTTTATTGTCTGTTATTCTGTTCTCTAAATTCACAGAATAAAATCCAGGCTTATTTTCAATGATCATATATCAAGCGCCTAGAACAGTGCTCACTAAATTACATAATAGGTGTTAAACAAAGACCTTCTGAATGAATTAATTTTTGAATAACTCTGCCAGTTACTGAGCTAAGCACTTTATATACACTATTTTATTTAATCACTAGGGCCACCCTGGGACACATGCATTAACCTCTCTTTATTGAGGACCATAAAGATTAAATAACTTGTCCAAAGTTACAGAATAAATGAAGTAGTATATGAAGCCAGGACTTAACCTCAATTTATATGTAGTTCTAAAGGCTCAATTTCTCAAAGCTGGGTTTGAATGGGAAGAGAACTAAGCTGCTTTAGGACCTAACTAGGTTGAAAGTACGTGGAAGAAGAGACACTGATTTTGGATTTAGTATAAGGAGCAGAGGCAAATAATTAACATTTAGGGAAACTGCTTCAATTCGCTTTGCTTCTAGCCCTATGGGGACAGAAATAAACGCTAATGGTTATCAGAAAAGAAATAAGAGACCCCACAGCCTGAGCTCTATGGATGAGAAAACATGGGTTAGTATCTTTCCTCTAAATTCATTGCTATACTTATCCCAGTGGTAAACAGTGAAATACTAGCAGGGTTTTGTTTTTTTTCCCCTTAATGTTGTTGGGGTTTTTTTTTTTTTTTTCATTAAAATGCTTTCTTTTTCCTAGATTCTACTGGTGTAGAAAGTATTGGTAAAATTATATATGAGAAATATATCATCTATACACAAACATTTACCAATTTAAATCTGAGGGAAAGATACAGATTTCTGCCAGTATTACCATCCTTGGAACACAGCCACGTTCATTTGTTTACACATTGTCTATGGCTCCTTTCACACCATAACAGCGAGCTTGGGAAGCTGCAACAGAGATCATATGCCTGCAAAACTGAAAATATTTACTCTGGCACTTTGCTGCTGCTGCTGCTAAGTCACTTCAGTTGTGTCCGACTCTATGTGACCCCATAGACTGGACTATGCAGCCCACCAGGCTCTGCCGTCCCTGGGATTCTCCAGGCAAGAACATTGGAGTGGGTTGCCATTTCCTTCTCCAATGCATGAAAGTGAAAAGTGAAAAGTGAAAGTGAAGTCGCTCAGTCATGTCCAACTCCTAGCGACCCCATGGACTGCAGCACACCAGGCTCCTCCGTCCATAGGATTTTCCAGGCAGGAGTACTGGAGTGGGGTGCCATTGCCTTCTCCAACTCTGGCACTTTACAGAAGGAAATCACAAAACAAATATTAATAAAATATAAGTTTCCAGATTTCTTGCATCAGTTCTGTCATTTTTCTTGATATATTGGAAAATAAATTCTCTAAATTCTAGAACAAGCTATCTAAGGTTTTTGTTCTTGTTGATCATATAACTAAAAACATCTTAACGGCTTAAGTCCAAGGAAAATATGGTCTTCAATCTACTAAACAGATATCATTAATTCAAGCAAACATATTCTAGTAGAATTAACACCCATTTACTAGTTATTAAATACTAGAAGATTTTAGTAACATTGAGATGTCAGTCATGAAATCCTAAAAGAGTTTAGCATAAAAGTTGAGAGGAAAGAAATTTTTTGATTTATGTTTTTAGTATCTGAGTTAACAAGTTAAAGTTTAAGGAAGAGTTTGGAACAAGCGAAACAACATTCACACATTCACATACCAAACAGACAAAAAAGCAATAATCGTACACTGTCATTACTTTCCAATTTCTCCTTTATATATTAATTACCAAGTAGTAAAACCTGGAACATTTGCTTTTGATCTTCCAAGCAAACAAGTCTGATACATAAAAAAGCAAACTTCAAACTTATTACGCATTTTAAAATTCTGTAATCTATTTTCCCTCTCCCCATCAAAAGATTAGTTGGTTTGTAACCCACAAAAGATCACACTTTATTTCACAAAATTAAAAAGAAAAAAACCCCACAACTCTTCATTGTCTATATACATGATATGAAAATCCTTTTTATAATACAGCCCAATACAGAAATCTTTAAGTTCCTCAAAGGAATATTTAGATGTTCCTCATGTTTCACAAATAAAGTGATAGGTTATACTATTCAGAATGACACTTAGAAAAGAATTTTAGCAAGTTAATAAAAACAAGTATAGAAACACGCTGCAAAGGAAACAGGAGAAAGACTGAGTACAAAATGAGGTAAAAAACTTTTTTTCTTTAAATATTTTATTTCAAGAAGTCAATCTCTACATTAAAAGATGAACCAATCCAAGACATTATTCATTAACATTTCATCAAAAGCACATAGTTCATTTAACTTAGATTTTAATAGGGCTCTCAACTTAAACATCTCTACCTACACTTTTCATATCTTTGATCTAAAACTTCCTACATAAAAATTTTAAGATATTTGTTTCCAAGAAGCTTTTCCTCAAAACAAAAAAAAATATTTCCACATTAACATTTTCATATTTTCTCAAAATTAAATTTGCTACATTAAGAAGTGGAAACCTATCCATGAATCATTTCTATATACTATTAAATTTTAAGCCTAAGCCTTTTTCCATTTTTCTCTAAACTTCATTAAAAAACAAACACTATAGTCACACACATTTTAGTAAAACAAAAATTTCTTGTCCACACTTTTGAAGGAATTAGGTTTCAAATGTTACATATAAGAAAGCACACTACTCTCTTTAACGGTGAGAACTTTCTGTGGCAAATGACATAAGCATAATATTAGCAATGAAATTATATAAAACACTTGATTTTTAAAAACTGTATTGTAACTTTTTAATATGGGATGAAAGCAAATCTGATCACACGTCTATAATCAGACCTGTGATCTCTTTCTTAAAATATCAGTCATCAGGTAATCTCTAAGAGTAAAACAATCCACAGTATTTCAAATTGCAAAGAAATGTTTCCTACCTTGCCTTCTTCTCTTTCTACTGACTCCATTCCAGCCTTCAGATCCATGAGGCCCTTCAATATACTTACATTTGTCCGTATTTCACTTACGTAACAAGTTCATTCTGGTTACTTGTGACTAAAATCTCTTAATTGATAATTATATAATCGCTCAACACATCATCAAAGGTACTTTAATATTTTCATTATGTGGCTTTAGAATACAATTAAATGTCTAGAAGCTTTATGTAGGTGAATTTTTTAACTTAGGTAAATGCAAATTTACATTTGGAACATACATACTACATGTAACTTGTAATTTCAATGTTCAGTTAAGTTCAGTTGCTCAGCAGTGTCCGACTCTTTGCCACCCCATGAACCGCAGCACACCAGGTCTCCCTGTCCATCACCAACTCCCGGAGTCCACCCAAACCCATGTCCATTGAGTGGATGATGCCATCCAACCATGTCATCCTCTGTCATCCCCTTCTCCTCCTGCCCTCAATCTTTCCCAGTATCAGGGTCTTTTCTAATGAGCCAGCTCTTTGCATCAGGTGGCCAAAGTATTGGAGTTTCAACATCAGTCCTTCCAATGAACACCCAGGACTGATCTGATTTAGGATGGACTGGTTGGATCTCCTTGCAGTCCAAGGGACTCTCAAGAGTCTTCTCCAACACCATAGTTCAAAAGTATCAATTCTTTGGCACTCAGCTTTCTTTATAGCCGAACTCTCACATCCATACATGACCACTGGAGAAACCAAAGGAACTAAAAAGCCTCTTGATGAAAGTGAAAGAGGAGTGAAAAAGTTGGCTTAAAGCTCAGCATTCAGAAAACGAAGATCATGGCATCTGGTTCCATCACTTCATGGGAAATAGATGGGGAAACAGTGGAAACACTGTCAGACTTTATTTTGGGGGGCTCAAAAATCACTGCAGATGGTGACTACAGCCATGAAATTAAAAGAGGCTAACTCCTTGGAAGGAAAGTTATGACCAACCTAGATAGCATATTGAAAAGCAGAGATATTACTTTCCCAATAAATGTCTGTCTAGTCAAGGCTATGGTTTTTCCATCGGTCATGAATGGATGTGAGAGTTGGACTGTGAAGACAGCTGAGCGCCGAAGAATTGATGCTTTTGAACTGTGGTGTTGGAGAAGACTCTTGAGAGTCCCTTGGACTGCAAGGAGATCCAACCAGTCCATTCTGAAGGAGATCAGCCCTGGGTGTTCTTTGGAAGGAATGATGCTAAAGCTGAAACTCCAGTACTTTGGCCACCTCATGAGAAGAGCTGACTCACTGGAAAAGACTCTGATGCTGGGAGGGATTGGGGGCAGGAGGAAAAGGGGACGACAGAGGATGAGATGGCTGGATGGCATCACTGAATCGATGGACGTGAGTCTGAGTGAACTCCGGGAGTTGGTGATGGACAGGGAGGCCTGGCATGCTGAGGTTCATGGAGTCGCAGAGTCAGACACGACTGAGCAACTGAACTGAACTGAACTGAACTGAACTGAAGAGGAAATGTATTTGGTCTTTGTCCTCAGTCCCTGGGTGAGTTTGTAACCAAAATTGTGGTGTGCCTGTTGCCACTCAAAAGCCAATAAAGAAGAAAGTTGGGTAGAAAACAATAAATGCTGGAGAGGGTGTGGAGAGAAGAGACCCCTCCTATACTGTTGGGAATGTAAATTGGTACAGCCACTATGGAGAACAGTATGGAGGTTCTTTGTAAAACTAAAAATACAGCTAACCATATGACACTGTATTCCCATTCTGGGGCATATATCCAGAGAAAACATGATCCGAAAAGACACACGCACCCCAATGTTCACTGCAGCACTGTTTACAATAGCCAACACGTGGAAGCAACCTAAATGTCCATCAACAGAGGAATGGATAAGATGTGATATGTACATATACAATAGAATTTTACTCAGCCATTAAAAAGAATGAAATAATGCCATTTGTAGCAACATAGATGGACCTAGAGAATGTCATACTAAGGGAAGTAAGTCATACAGAGAACGAAAAATATAGTGTATGACATCCTTCTATGCAGAATCTAAAAGAAATGATACAGATGAACTTACTTGTAAAACAGACTCAGACTTCAAGAATGAACTTACAGGTGCCAGGAGGAAGGGACAGTTAGGGAGTTAGGGATGGACATGCACACAATGCTATATTTAAAGTGGATAACAAATAAAGACCTATGGAATAGCACATGGAACTCTGCTCTATGTTATGTGGCAGCCTGGATGGGAGAGGAGTTTGGGGGAGAATGGATACATGTATATATATGGCTGAGTCCCTTCACTGTTCACCTGAAACTATCACAACATTGTTAATCAACTATACCCCAATACAAAATTAAAAAGTTGTGTTTTTTTTAATCACCTAAAAACAACAAGAAAAAAAGAAGCAAGTTTTGTGGAACGTTTGCTTTATTTTGGATGCTGGAAACGGCTGGGGTTGGGGGCAAGGAGGAGGGAGACACATATAAAGCCCGACTCACCACAACCTGACAATCAGGGAGAAAGATTTTCTAGACAGAGAGGGCCACATGCAGAAACAGCAGTTAGCTCTGACAGTCATCTTGAAATTGGTCAGGTGGTGGTCTGACCAGTGTCATCTTGATTGCTTTAAATACAGTTAATCTTCAGTTCCAGGGTCAGTTTATTTCTATTTCCTTGAGACAAATTCTCAGAATTGTGGCAGCTTATGTCATGGCTACAGTCTGGTCATTTTGTAGTTAACTTCTTTCACCTGGTGGGGCTTTCAGACTCTATAATACAGCTCACAGGATATGGCTCAGAATACTTTCTATAGCTTTGGAGGAGGAACTAAAGGTTCTTGACTTTGCTCACTGATTAAACAGTTACTGTTTTGTCCTGTTTGACTGCTTTTCTTTGCTTCTGCATTTTCTCACTTCTCTGATTAATAAACTTTTTCTTCAGCTAAAGTTTCCCACAGACAACAGGCAGGTGAAGGACATGGGGAAGTGGGGGTGGTGGTGGGTAAGGACCATAAGGTCCTGCTTCCCTTTCTGTTTTTTTCCCCAATATTTGGTCATGCCTGCTCTAAGTTCATCAATTCCTTGGAATTTCCTGAGCAATAGAAGTACGTTATATTATTCCTAATGAGCTTCTTTCAAAAGATCAAAGTAGGGTTATGCTAATGAAGTGACAGTGTGGGACCCCTAAAGAGGCTCAGGATGGGGCTGATCACCAAAAAGACCAAGTAATTAGAGGGTACTGTTGTGGTCTAGAATGCTGCCCACAGCACACTTCCCCCCTGCCATCCAACATATGCTGAAGCCCTTAACCGTTCTCATGTGAGCATATTTGAAGCTTTGGACTTCAGAGAAGTAATGAAAGTTAAATGAGGTCATAAAGGTATGGTTCTAATCTAATAAAGCTGGTGTTCTTTAAGAAGAAGAGACACCAATGCCTGCTGTCTCCCTACAGTTGTGCACAGACATGAGGCCGGTGAGAACACAATGAGAAGGTGGCATAGTATTACACAAACCAGGATGAAGTCCTCACCAGAAACCAACCGAGATGGTACCTTGGTCTTAGACTTCCAGCCTCCAGAACTGTGAGAAAAAAATTTTCTGTTGTTTAAGCCACTCAGTCTGTGGCATTTTGTTACAGCGACCTTAGCTGACTAATGCAGGTGGGAATTTCAGCCCCACCTGACATCTGGGGAGGAGAGGAAGGCTGAAGATTCTCCATAAAAACTTGAATGATGAGATTCAGGAGTTTCCAGATTACACACTGAACTATGCTTCCAAGGAACACACTGAAGTACTGGAGGGGTGGTGCATTGGGAGAAGTTATGAAACCCTGGTGTCTCTCCTTATACCTTGCTCTTTGCATTTCCTCCTTTGTAATAAACCAGTAAGTGTGTTTTATCTGAGTTCTGTGAGTCATTCTTGCAAATTATCAAACCTGAGGGCAGGGACATGGAATACCCAAATTTGTAATCAAAGTGGACAGAAGTATGGGTAGCCTGGGGATCCAGGATTTATAAGTGGTGTTGAAAGTGAGATACCACTTCAGGCAGAGTGGGCCACAGTTCTTAAACCTGTGGAGTCTGATGATATCTATTCTACATTATTGTCAGAATAAGATTGAACTGTGGATGCCCAGGTGGTATCAGAACTGGAAAATAAGTGACATAAGAAATATCATCTGGTATAACATATTTTAGCGGTATTCAACATTTAGAATTACAAACAAATAGTAAATTCACATTTGGTCCTTTCATTATTCCATCTTGATATTTTCTGTGGTATCTAATAATGCAATCTAATGAAAATATGGACAGCTAACTTTATGCAGTTCAAAATCAAAACATGAATTTTTTTCCCATCATAGTAAATAAGTCAAGTATACACTATTACATGAAATAATAAGACTTTTGAAAAGAATACAAACATACACAAATTGAACAGATACATAACACAGAACAAATTTAAGTTTATTTTTAGAATGTATGTGCATGAAATCAGATTGTACACAACACACCAAAGGTTAACCATAGAGCAACAGAGTCATATAAAAATAATTTAAGGGAAACTGTATTGATTTTTTAAAAATAAGGCAAGTGAAATGTGGGCTCAGAATTATGTGGGTTCAAAATTAAAAACTTCTATATAACTTCTGGTCACTGTTTAAAGGGAGAATATGAACATCAAATTTTTGACTATTACTATACAAAAGAGAAGCCAAATGCTTTCCAAATTGCAGTAAAATTAATTCCTCTAATATAAGACCATTAAGTCTACAAAGTCACTGACAAGTTATTTAAATCCTAGAATATTTTCTCAATGTAAATTTGGAACATTCTGAATACTTTATAAACCTTCTTTTCCGTCTTTGGAAAACCACTGAAATTCCAAGAAATTTCTGTTGCTCTAATTTTCAGAGGTTCAAACAACAAACTAAATGTATTTTTCTAGGTTAATGTAATTCAGGTACAATGGAACTAAAGGAAAACACATAACTCTAATAAAATCAAATGCATTATAGAGAAGGCAAGTCATAAAGTTAAACAAAAGTAGAAAACTTGGGTTGGCCCAAAAGTTCATTCAGGTTTTTTCATAACATTACAGAAAAATCCAAACAAACTTTTTGGCCAACCGAATACTATTAGAATCAGTTATACAGGTTTAGCACAAGAGAATCTATGTTAAAATTTTCACTGGAAAAGAAACCTTAAAGCCCTTCCTCTTTCCTGGAGTTTAAATAGTAGATCTTATTTTAATTACTCAAGAATTATTAACATGGTGATCTGGTTACTTTTTATACCTGCCAATGTGTTCACGGGCTATAATAAGCCTTTGAATTTGTGCTGTACCTTCATAAATCTGGAAGAAAAAGAAAGTAGGTTAAATATAGTTCATATGTAAGTCCTCAGAATTTTAGACAGTACTCTAAACTCCATTCCAATACTAAACTGAATCAAACCACACATATGGTCTATAATCTACAGTGATTCTGAAACCTGATTTTCTGAAAACCATGAAAATACATAATTCTCTAAAGATTAGTTAAAATTGTTATAAGAAGTCTACCAAAATTTTGGAGGACAGTCTTAAAAGGATATTGACTTTCAAAAAGTATTTGGGAAATCTAATGTTTAATGTTGCTGAAATATTAAACCAACTTTTTTGAGCTGTTTTAGCTAGTAGTCACCTTCCGTCATTTTCTATTCTTACTCTCAAACCTGATTTTTACTTTTTGTTCCTAAGGAGCTGAGTTGCTAATGAAAAAAGATCCTGGAAGGATCTGTTTTGGTCAGTTAAGTATTCCTAGAAGACAGCCCTCACTTCCAGTTTAAACTTCTAACTATTTGTTCAGATGCCAGAGAAAAGTAAAAAGGTAATAATTATAGGCTCCAGGGAAGGTAAAGCATTATTAAATAAACTTGGAACTTTAGATAAGGCACAAATTATGGTCCTCAGTTTTTTCAAATCTAAATTGAGGGGCTGCTGCTGCTGCTAAGTCACTTCAGTCATGTCCGACTCTGTGTGACCCCACAGACGGCAGCCCACCAGGCTCCCTCATCCCTGGGATTCTCCAGGCAAGAACACTGGAGTGGGTTGCCATTTCCTTCTCCAATGCATGAAAGTGAAAAGTGAAAGGGAAGTTGCTCAGTCGTGTCCAACTCTTTGCGACCCTGTGGACTGACCACAGCCTACCAGGCTCCTTTGTCCATGGGATTTTCCAGGCAAGAGTACTGGAGTGGGGTGCCATCACCTTCTCTGAATTGAGGGGCTGTTGTCTAAATTTCTTTCTTTAACATTCTATGATTCTACCTCTGGATTTTAAATGACTAGATTTGTCAAATAATTTCCTGGGGCTTGAGGGAAGTAATGGAGGGGATATTGAGAAGCATGGCTTATAAATACTTAAGATACATGTGGCATGAGCATTTATGTCTTATTTACTAAATCACTACTATCTCTTCACTACTATCTCTAAGTTTTCTTAACCATCAATTTAATTTAGAAGACAGAGTCATATCACATTCTCTTCATGTTTTTTTACCTCCCAAATATGACCTCAAGAGTTGTCAGGTAAGATTCAAAATAAAATAATTTAATTAGTTTACATGATATGTAAACTTTTAGGAGAGCAAAGAGTGGGTTACAATTAGCTAGGATGTTAAGAATCAAAGAAGGGTTATTCAGATAAATCTACATGTCTACACTATTTGCTTTGTTAAGCAATTACTTTGTAATTACTTTGCAAAAGTAATTTGCTTTGTTAAGTAATCTTGCTCACTCAAGGCATTTACTTCAAAGTAACATTCTTCTTTGTGTTAATTAGTTCTAAAAATTTAGGCTCACAGCCACACTTATTATGATGATTTATTATTACCTGTGACATAAAATCTTTAAATAATCAGAGATCTGATTAATGAATATTATGTTTCTTAAAAATCAGCCATAATCATTTTTAACATTACCTGATAGATCTTGGCATCCCTCATTAATTTTTCTACAGGATATTCGGCATTAAATCCATTGCCTCCAAAAATCTGAACAGCATCAGAAGCTAACTGATTTGCGATATCTCCAGCATAGGCCTTTGCAATAGAGGCATAATAGGTATTTCGGTGACCAGAATCAACTTCCCAAGCTGCTCTCTGGTAACTCAATCTAGCTAGTTCAACTTTCATTGCCATTTCAGCCAGCAAAAATGATATTCCTTGGTGCTAGAATTAAACAGAAAAAAGTTTAAGGTATTTATTGAATAATTTAAAATTATTTCCCCTGAAACTTTTTTTAACTTTAAAAACTAATTTTAGACTTAAAAAGTTACACTCTGCTTCCTCCAGTGGTAACATATTACAAAACCGTAGTATAATTAACATTGGTAAAATATTATCAGCTAAACTATATACCCTTATGGCAGAAAGTGAAGAGGAACTAAAAAGCCTTTTGGTGAAAGTGAAAGAGGAGAGTGAAAAATTTGGCTTAAAGCTCAACATTCAGAAAATGAAGATCATGTCATCTGGTCCCATCACTTCATCGGAAATAGACGGACAAACAGTGGAAACAGTGTCAGACTTTATTTTTTGGGGCTCCAAAATCACTGCAGATGGTGACTGCAGCCATGAAATTAAAAGACGCTTACTCCTTGGAAGAAAAGTTATGACCAACCTAGATTGCATGTTCAAAAGCAGAGACATTACTTTGCCAACTAAGGTCTGCCTACTTAAGGCTATGGTTTTTCCAGTAGTCATGTATGGATGTGAGAGTTGGAATGTGAAGAAAGCTGAGCGCCGAAGAATTGATGCTTTTGAACTGTGGTGCTGGTGAAGACTCTTGAGAGTCCCTTGGACAGCAAGGAGATCCAACCAGTCCATTCTAAAGGAGATCAGCCCTGGGATTTCTTTGGAAGGAATGATGCTAAAGCTGAAACTCCAATACCTTGGCCACCTGATGTGAAGAGTTGACTCATTGGAAAAGACTTTGATGCTGGGAGGGTTTGGGGGCAGGAGAAGAAGGGGACGACAGGGGATGGATAACATGGCTGGATGGCATCACGGACTCGATGGACACAAGTCTGAGTGAACTCTGGGAGTTGGTGGTGGACAGGGAGGCCTGGCGTGCTGCGATTCATGGGGTCCCAAAGAGTCAGACACGACTGAGCGACTGAACTAAAGTGAACTGAAACTATATACTTTATTGAAATTTGGCCAAGTTTTCCACCAATGTCCTTTCTCTGTTGTAAGATTGCATCCAGGATTCCAACTGAATTTCATTGTTATTTCTTCCTAGTCTTTCCAAAGCTGTTAAGATTCCTCAGTGTTTCCTTCTCTTTCATGACCATTGTGCACTTGTGAAGAATACTAATTGGTTATATTTTGTAGAATGTCCCATAGATTGGGTTTGCATGATGTTTTCTCAGGATTGGAGTGAGATTATACATTTTTGATAAAAAAAAAAATACCACAAAAATTATATGGATACTTCTGAGAGCTCCTGGGATTTTTAAAAGAAAATTGCCATAGACAGTGAAAAATAATGTGGCACTGTTATCAGGTGCTGATGGGAAAATGATAAGGAGAAATTAAATATGTTTTTTATCCTCTAGAGGTTCATAATCAAACAGGGAAAGTGTTAGTCACTCAGTTGTGTCTGACTCTTTGTGACCGCATGCACTGTAGCCCACCAGGCTCGTCGGTCCATGGCATTCTCCAGGCAAGATTACTCGAGTGGGACGCCATGTCCTTCTCCAGAGAATGTCACCAACCAAGGAATCAAACATAGGTCTCTTGCACTGCAGGCAGTTTCTTTACCATCTGAGCCACCAGAGAAGCCTAATCAAATAGGAGACTTATGTAAATATTTTCAATAGGAGACACTAAGTTACCTGTGAGTTATATGGCCAAGATATGTTATAGGATGGAACTATGTCCACCATACCTTGATATGTGAAAGTTTCAAATATGAAGTATGCTTACAACTTTGGAAAAATATATTCATGACCCCAAAAGAGCAGAGGACACATTCTATTTAAAGAGTTAATGAAACATTCTACATGATAGATAACATGTCAGACCACAAAAAAAAGTCTCAATAAGGGTAATAAGGTTGAAATCATGTCAAATGTCTTTTCTGACCACAGCGGTAGAAACTATAAATCAAAAACAGAAACAATCCTGCAAAACACATGAAAAATGTGGAATGTAAACAACATGCTATTTAAAAAAGAAAAACAATGGATCTCTTATGAAATCAAAGAGGAAATTAAAAAAAATACCTGGAGACAAATGAAAACAGAAACATAATGTCCCAAAATCTATGGGACACAACAAAGGCAGTTCTAAGATGGAAGTTTATGGCAATTCAGGCCTTCCTCAAGGATTGAATGAATTAATGCATGCAGTACTATTTGTTGAGAAGTTCACAGTGCAAAACATATCATAAGTGCTAGAAATATAAAGGTTTCCAAAACAGAAATTTTCTACTTGTGCAGAGCTTACATTCTAGTGAGGCAGTAAGAAAGATAGCAGACAAACGCATCCATGATATAATGTTGGGCAGTGCTAAGAGCTATGAAGAAAAAAAGGGAGATCTTCCCAGGTGGCACTAAGTGGTAAAGAATCAGCCTGCCAATGCGGCAGACACAAGAGATACAGGTTCGATCTCTGGGTTGGGAAGATGCCCTGGAGTAGGAAATGGCAACCCACTCCAGTATTCTTGCCTGGAAAATCCCATGGACAGAAGAGCCTGGCAGGCTACCATCCATGGCATCGAAAAGAGCCAGATACGACTAAGCACACATACATCAGTCACAGTCATCATTATATCAAATGTTTCAGGTGTTACTTTACACAAGGTAATCAACCAGACCACCTGACCTGCCTCTTGAGAAACCTGTATGCAGGTCAGGAAGCAACAGTTAGAACTGGACATGGAACAACAGACTGGTTCCAAATAGGAAAAGGAATACATCAAGGCTGTATATTGTCACCCTGCTTATTTAACTTATATGCAGAGTACATCATGAGAAACGCTGGGCTGGAAGAAGCACAAGCTGGAATCAAGATTGCTGGGAGAAATATCAATAACCTCAGATATGCAGATGACACCACCATTATGTCAAAAAACGAAGAGGAACTAAAAAGCCTCTTGATGAAAGTGAAAGAGGAGAGTGAAAAAGTTGGCTTAAAGCTCAACATTCAGAAAACGAAGATCATGGCACCTGGTCCCAACATTTCATGGGAAATAGATGGGGAAACAGTGGAAACAGACGTTACTTCTTTGGGCTCCAAAATCACTGCAGATGGTGACTGCAGCCGTGAAATTAAAAGACGCTTACTCTTTGGAAGAAAAGTTATGACCAACCTAGATAGCATATTCAAAAGCAGAGACAGGGGGGCGGTCCTAAGATGGTGGAGGAATAGGAGGGGGAGACCACTTTCTCCCTCAAAAATTCATCAAAAGAACATTTCAATGCTGAGTAAATTCCACAAAACAACTTCTGAATGCTGGCAGAGGACATCAGGCACCCAGCAAAGCAGATCATTGGCTTCAAAAACAGGTAGGAAAAAACATAATAAGACGAGAAAAGAGACTAAGGAGGTAGGGAGGGAGCTCCATCCCGGGAAGGGAATCCCGTCCCGGGAAGAGACTCAAAGGAGAGGTTTCCAAACACCAGGAAACATTCTCGCAGCTGAGTCTGTGGCGAGCTTTGGAAGCACAGAGGGCAACATAACAGGAAGGAAAAATAAATAAATAATTAAAACCAAGAGATTACGAGCCCAACAGTAACTCCCCCAGCGGAAAAGCAGCGCAGACGCCTGCATCTGCCACTAGCAAGTGGGGGCTGGGCAGGGAGGAGCGGGATCGCAGCCGGCAGTGCTTTTTAAGAATCAGGCCGCGGGAGGCGCCGGCTACAGTGCTTTTTTGAGAATCGGGCCGGAACACCCCACGCGTGGACAGAGCGAACTAACTTGGGCTAGCAAACCAGACTGTGGGATAGCTACCACACGAAACGCTCAAACATAAGACACCGCCAGGACCATGCACAGAACAAAGGACAGATCGGAAATAGCCGGCTGCAGACCATCCCCCTCCGGTGACAGGCAGCCAGAGCCTTAAGGGCTGGAAGGGGGCAATAGCAACCCAAGAGAGACATTACCTGCCAAAATGCAAGCAGGCTTCTTTGTTAACTAAGACTTCTGGGGGTTCTGGACAGTCATCATCCGCCTGAGAAGGAATGCCAGTGGTACACCCAGAAAACTGAGCAACAGGAAAAGGCCATAGTCACAGCGATTGCGCTCGCCAAACTGCTGAGCTACTCGGACCTGGGAAGGGCACAAAACGCAGGCCCAACCAAATCTGCGCCTCTGAGGGCTTGCTGAGCGCCAAGCCTGAGCGGCTTAGACCGGGGAGGTACATGAAGCCTAGGGCCGGCCTCAGATGGTTCCCTGGCGGAGCTACGTAGAGCCTGAGTGGTATGCACCACGAGCAGGGGCAAGCCCAGAGTGGATGAGACACTGCAAGCACATGCCAGTAATATTTGTTTGCAGCATCCCTTCCTCCTCACAGCGTGACTGAATAGTGAACCTAGTGTGTCCACCACTGCCCTCCCTGTGTCAAGATGGAAATCAGAATCTGAAGAGACCAGCAAACAGAGGAAGTTAAACAGAGGGAACTGCCTTGGAAGTGACTCCACACAACCCATAACACCAGAGAAAGGGCCAGATACACCTTTACTACTTTTACAATCTTTTTTTTTTTTTTTTTGAGTTGATGGGGTTGCATGATTGTTTTTTCTTCTTTTTTGTTTTTCCTTTTTTTTTTAAACTTTCTTAAAATTTTAAGTACTCTATTGCTCTAATATTTTTAATAATTCTTGTAGCTTTGGGTTTTTCCTTTTTTCTTGTTTGTTTGTTTTTTCTTTTTTTTTTCCTCTTCTTCTTCTTTTCTTTAATATTGTATTTTTGAAACTTCAATCTCTACTCCAGATTTTCAATCTTTGCTTTTTGGTATTTGTTGTCAATTTTGTACATGCAAAAACCCAATCTTCAGTACCCAATTTTACCTGAGAGCGAGATTACTGGCTTGACCACTCTCCCCTCCTTTGGACTCTCCTTTTTCTCCACCAGGTGTCCTCTGTCTCCTCCCTCCCCCATCTCTTCTCTACCCAACCCTGTGAATCTCTGTGTGTTCCAGTCGGTGGAGAACACTCAGGGAACTGGTTACTGGCCGGATCTCTCTCTCTCCCTTTCATTGCCCTCTTTTATCCTCCTGGCCACCTCTGTCTACCTCCTCCCTCTCCTCTTCCCTGTATAACTCCATGAACACCTCTGAGTGGTCCAGACTGTGGAGTGTACATAAGGATGTGATTACTGGCTAGCTTGCTCTCTCCTCTTTTGATCCCACCTCATCTCATTCCAGTCACCTCTAACTACCCCCTCCCTCTTCTCTTCTCCTTGTAACTCAGTGAACCTCTATGGGTGACCCTCAATGTGGAGAAACCTTTCATCTTTAACCTAGATGCTTTATCATCAGTGCTGTATAGATGGAGAAGTCCTGAGGCTAGGGTAAAAATAAAACTGAAAACCAGAAGCAGGAGGCTTAAGTCCAAATCCTAAGAACATCAGAGAAATCCTGAATCCAGGGAACATTAATCAATAGGAGCTCATCAAACACCTCCATACCTACACTGAAACCAAGCACCACCCAAGGGCTAACAAGTTCCAGAGCAAGACATACCACGCAAATTCTCCAGCAACACAGGAACACATCCCTGAGCTTGAATATACAGGCAGCTAAAACTACTCCAAAACCATTGACGTCTCACAACCCATTACTGGACAATTCATAGTACTCCAGAGAGAAGAAATCCAGCTCCACCCACCAACTCCAACACAAGTCTCCCTAACCAAGAAACCTTGACAAGCCACTGATACAATGCCACCCACAGCGAGGAAACTCCATAATAAAGAGAACTCCACAAATTCCCAGAATATAGAAAGGCCACCACAAACGCAGCAATATAACCAAGATGAAGAGATAGAGGAATACCCAGCTAGTAAAGGAACAGGAGAAATGCCTACCAAACCAAACCAAAGAGGAGGAGATAGGGAATCTACCTGAGAAAGAATTCCGAATATTGATAGTGAAAATGATCCAAAATCTTGAAATCAAAATGGAATCACAGATAAATAGCCTGGAGACAAGGATTGAGAAGATGCAAGAAAGGTTTAACAAGGACCTAGAAGAAATAAAAAAAGAGTCAATATATAATGAATAATGCAATAAATGAGATCAGAAACACTCTGGAGGCAACAAATAGTAGAATAACGGAGGCAGAAGATAGGATTAGTGAAATAGAAGATAGAATGGCAGAAATAAATGAATCAGAGAGGAAACAAGAAAAACGAATTAGAAGAAATGAGGACAACCTCAGAGACCTCCAGGACAATATGAATTGCTCCAACATTCGAATCATAGGAGTCCCAGAAGAAGACAAAAAGAAAGA
Organism: Budorcas taxicolor; assembly: GCF_023091745.1. Taxonomy (NCBI): domain Eukaryota; kingdom Metazoa; phylum Chordata; class Mammalia; order Artiodactyla; family Bovidae; genus Budorcas; species Budorcas taxicolor. The sequence goes on from NC_068912.1 coordinate 69,163,357, forward strand.
CCATGAGAAAATTCTTGAGGAGATAATAGTTGAAAACTTCCCTAAAATGGGGAAGGAAATAATCACCCAAGTCCAAGAAACCAAGAGAGTTCCAAACAGGATAAATCCAAGGTGAAACACCCCAAGACATATATTAATCAAATTAACAAAGATCAAACACAAAAAACAAATATTAAAAGCAGCAAGGGAAAAACAACAAATAACACACAAGGGGATTCCCATAAGGATAACTGCAGATCTTTCAACAGAAACTCTTCAGGCCAGGAGGGAATGGCAAGACACACTTAAAGTGATGAAAGAAAATAACCTACAGCCCAGATTACTGTACCTAGCAAGGATCTCATTCAAATATGAAGGAGAAATCAAAAGCTTAACAGACAAGCAAAAGCTGAAAGAATTCAGCACCACCAAACCAGCTCTCCAACAAATACTAAGATATTCTCTAGACGGGAAACACAAAAAGGGTGTATAAACCCGAACCCAAAACAATAAAGTAAATGGATCACACTTATCAATAATTACCTTAAACATAAATGGGTTGAATGCCCCAACCAAAAGGCAAAGACTGGCTGAATGGATACAAAAACAAGATCCCTATATATGCTGCCTACAAGAGACCCACCTCAAAACAAGGGACACATACAGACTGAAAGTGAAGGGCTGGAAAAAGATATTCCACGCAAATAGAGACCAAAAGAAAGCAGGAGTAGCAATACTCATCTCCGATAAAATAGACTTGAAAACAAAGGCTGTGAAGAGAGACAAAGAAGGCCAGTACATAATGATCAAGGGATCAATCCAAGAAGATATAACAATTATAAATATATATGCACCCAACATAGGAGCACCACAATATGTAAGACAAATGCTAACAGCATGAAAGGGGAAATTAACAATAACACAATAACAGTGGGAGACTTTAATACCCCACTCACACCTATGGACAGATCAACTAAACAGAAAATTAACAAAGAAACGCAAACTTTAAATGATACATTAGACCAGTTAGACCTAATTGATATCTATAGGACATTTCACCCCAAAACAATGAATTTCACCTTTTTCTCAAGTGCTCACAGAACCTTTTCCAGGATAGATCACATCCTGGGCCATAAATCTAACCTTGATAAATTCAAAAAAATCGAAATCATTCCAAGCATCTTTTCTGACCATAATGCACTAGGATTAGATCTCAATTACAGGAGAAAAACGATTAAAAATCCAAACATATGGAGGCTGAACAACACGCTTCTGAATAACCAACAAAACACAGAAGAAATTAAAAAAGAAATCAAATTATGCATAGAAACGAATGAAAATGAAAACACAACAACCCAAAACCTGTGGGACACTATAAAAGCAGTGCTAAGAGGAAAGTTCATAGCAATACAGGCATACCTCAAGAAACAAGAAAAAAGGCAAATAAATAACCTAGCTCTACACCTAAAGCAACTAGAAAAGGAAGAAATGGAGAACCCCAGAGTTCGTAGAAGGAAAGAAATCTTAAAAATTAGGGCAGAAATAAATGCAAAAGAAACAAAAGAGACCATAGCAAAAATCAACAAAGCAAAAAGCTGGTTCTTTGAAAGGATAAATAAAATTGACAAACCATTAGCTAGACACATCAAGAAACAAAGAGAGAAAAATCAAATCAATCAAATTAGAAATGAAAATGGAGAGGTTACAACAGATAACACAGAAATACAAAGGATCATAAGGGACTACTATCAGCAGTTATATGCCAACAAAATGGACAACGTGGAAGAAATGGACAAATTCTTAGAAAAGTTCAATTTTCCAAAACTGAACCAGGAAGAAATAGAAAATCTTAACAGACCCATCACAAGCACGGAAATTGAAACTGTAATCAGAAATCTTCCAGCAAACAAAAGCCCAGGTCCAGACGGCTTCACAGCTGAATTCTACCAAACATTTCGAGAAGAGCTAACACCTATCCTACTCAAACTCTTCCAGAAAATTGCAGAGGAAGGTAAACTTCCAAACTCATTCTATGAGGCCACCATCACCCTAATACCAAAACCTGACAAAGATACTACAAAAAAAGAAAACTACAGGCCAATATCACTGATGAACATAGATGCAAAAATCCTCAACAAAATTCTAGCAATCAGAATCCAACAACACATTAAAAAGATCATACACCATGACCAAGTGGGCTTTATCCCAGGGATGCAAGGATTCTTCAATATCCGCAAATCAATCAATGTAATTCACCACATTAACAAATTGAAAAATAAAAGCCATATGATTATCTCAATAGATGCAGAGAAGGCCTTTGAAAAAATTCAACATCCATTTATGATAAAAAACTCTCCAGAAAGCAGGAATAGATGGAACATACCTCAACATAATAAAAGCTATATATGACAAACCCACAGCAAACATTATCCTCAATGGTGAAAAATTGAAAGCATTTCCCCTAAAGTCAGGAACAAGACAAGGGTGCCCACTTTCACCGCTACTATTCAACATAGTTCTGGAAGTTTTGGCCACAGCAATCAGAGCAAAAAAAGAAATAAACGGAATCCAAATTCGAAAAGAAGAAGTAAAACTCTCACTGTTTGCAGATGACATCATCCTCTACATAGAAAACCCTAAAGACTCCACCAGAAAATTACTAGAGCTAATCAATGAATAAAGTAAAGTTGCAGGATATAAAATCAACACTCAGAAATCCCTTGCATTCCTATACACTAATAATGAGAAAGTAGAAAAAGAAATTAAGGAAACAATTCCATTCACCATTGCAACGAAAAGAATAAAATACTTAGGAATATATCTACCGAAAGAAACTAAAGACCTATATATTGAAAACTATAAAACACTGATGAAAGAAATCAAAGAGGACACTAATAGATGGAGAAATATACCATGTTCATGGATTGGAAGAATCAATATAGTGAAAATGAGTATACTACCCAAAGCAATCTACAGATTCATGCAATCCCTACCAAGCTACCAGCGATATTTTTCACAGAACTAGAACAAATAATCTCAAGATTTGTATGGAAATACATAAAACCTCGAATAGCCAAAGAAATCTTGAGAAAGAAGAATGGAACTGGAGGAATCAACTTGCCTGACTTCAGGCTCTACTACAAAGCCACAGTCATTAAGACAGTATGGTACAGTATAGTACTGGCACAAAGACAGAAATATAGATCAATGGAACAAAATAGAAAGCCCAGAGATAAATCCACACACCTATGGACACCTTATCTTCTACAAAGGAGGCAAGTATATACAATGGAGTAAAGGGAATCTCTTTAACAAGTGGTGCTGGGAAAACTGGTCAACCACTTGTAAAAGAATGAAACTAGATCACTTTCTAACACCACACACAAAAATAAACTCAAAATGGATTAAAGATCTAAATGTAAGACCAGAAACTATAAAATTACTAGAGGAGAACATGGGCAAAACACTCTCCGACATACATCACAGCAGGATCCTCTATGATCCACCTCCCAGAATACTGGAAATAAAAGCAAAAATAAACAAATGGCATCTAATTAAAATTAAAAGCTTCTGCACAACAAAGGAAACTATAAGTAAGGTGAAAAGACAGCCTTCTCAATGGGAGAAAACAATAGAAATGAAGCAACTGACAAACAACTAATCTCAAAAATGTACAAGCAACTTATGCAGCTCAACTCCAGAAAAATAAACGACCCAATCAAAAAATGGGCCAAAGAACTAAATAGGCATTTCTCCAAAGAAGACATACGGATGGCTAACAAACACATGAAAAGATGCTCAACATCACTCATTATTAGAGAAATGCAAATCAAGACCACAATGAGGTACCATTTCACACGAGTCAGAATGGCTGCAATCCAAAAGTCTACAAGCAATAAATGCTGGAGAGGATGTGGAGAAAAGGCAACCCTCTTACACTGTTGGTGGGAATGCAAACTAGTACAGCCACTATGGAAAACAGTGTGGAGATCCCTTAAAAAACTGCAAATAGAGCTGCCTTATGACCCAGCAATCCCACTGCTGGGCATACACACTGAGGAAACCAGAATTGAAAGAGACACATGTACCCCAATGTTCATTGCAGCACTGTTTATAATAGCCAGGACATGGAAACAACCTAGATGTCCATCAGCAGATGAATGGATAAGAAAGCTGTGGTACATATACACAATGGAGTATTACTCAGCCATTAAGAAGAATACATCTGAATCAGTTCTAATGAGATGGATGAAACTGGAGCCAATTATACAGAGTGAATTAAGCAAGAAAGAGAAACACCAATACAGTATACTGACACATATATACGGAATTTAGAAAGATGGTAATGATGACCCTGGATGCGAGACAGCAAAAGAGACACAGATGTATAGAACGGACTTTTGGACTCTGAGGGAGAGGGAGAGGGAGAGGGTGGGATGATTTGGAAGAATGGCATTGAAACATGTATACTATCTTGTAAGAAACGAAGTGCCAGTCTATGTTCGATACAGGATACAGGATGCTTGGGGCTGGTGCATGGGGATGATCCAGAGAGATGATATGGGGTGGGAGGTGGGAGGGGGATTCAGGATTGGGAGCTTGTATACATCCGTGGTGGATTCATGTCAATGTATGGCAAAACCAATACATTACTGTAAAGTAAAATAAAGTAAAAAAAAAAAAAAAGAAAGAAAGAAAGAAAGAAAAAAAAGCAGAGACATTACTTTGTCAACAAACGTACATTAATCAAGGCTATGGTTTTTCCAGTGGTCACGTATGGATGTGAGAGTTGGACTGTGAGGAAAGCTGAGCACCGAAGAATTGATGCTTTTGAACTGTGGTGTTGGAGAAGACTCTTGAGAGTCCCTTGGACTGCAAGGAGATCCAACAAGTCCATTCTAGAGGAGATCAGCCCTGGGTGTTCTTTGGAAGGAATGATGCTAAAGCTGAAACTCCAGACTTTGTCCACCTCATGCGAAGAGTTGACTTATTGGAAACGACTCTGATGCTGGGAGGGATCGGGGCCAGGCAGAGAAGGGGACGACAGAGGATGAGATGTCTGGATGGCATCACTGACTCGATGGACGTGAGTCTTAGTGAACTGAGGGAGTTGGTGATGGACAGGGAGGCCTAGCGTGCTGCGATTCATGGGGTTGCAAAGAGTCAGACACGATCGAGTGACTGAACTGAACTGAACTGAATCAAGGGTACATTCTTTAGTGAAATGAATGAGGAAGTGGATATCTGCCTGGAGGAATAAACATAAAAACAACAACAAAAGTCACTGTGGAGGACAGAAGACCACTGCAAGTACTCTGGATTTTGATCTGAGTGTGATGAGAAGATATTGAAAGAATTTTGAGCATAAAGTGGTTAAAAAAAGAGATATAAGTTTTCTTTCTAAGTATAACTTATTTCAGTCTCAAGTCCCAAATAGTGTTTCTCTTCATTCATTTTCCCACCAAGACATGGAAATCATGGGGAAAGAGGTATTGCCTCCTAGCGATAATAATCAATTCAAATGACAGTTACTCATAAGGTATTCTTTCATATCATCCCAAACTACTCCAACTTTAACCTGTATGGAGGATTTTGACGAGACAAAGGAGTAGGCAGTTAAGGCCTACTATTAAGAGATTTTATCATCCTGTAATTTGTTATCAGTGTTCCTAGTTTTACTTTTTGATAAGAAAAAGTACCATCCTCTGCTTTTGTCAGTTTTCTTTACCCACAGCAAGTTAAGCACTAGAGGATAGTGACACAGTGTTCTCTTGAAGAGAGAAGTAGTAATAACAACAATGAGAAACATGGGAGTGAACAGGAGAGCTATGATTAAAATACTACACTCAATAATGTCCCTTAAAACAAAACTAAAAAAAAAAATCTTATTTTTTGAAGTAACAGACCAAAGCTATGTATAAATCAGTAGCTTAATATCTCCTTTGTTTAGCTTAGAAAAGTAGTAAGCAAAAACACACTTTCTATACTTAACAGTAAGAGCCCATAGAGGCAAAAATATCATTGTGCAGATAGTAAGAATACAAAAAAGAATCTTTAGAGTCTGTAAGAAAAGGAACATAAAATATTCTATTTTGAGTTGAAAATAGCCAGAAGAATATCAGATAGTTGGTGAGAAGGACCTGAAAATGATGTTATCTGTTTATGATTAAACTAAACTAATACTTAATAATAAACATACATTTCACTAATCTGTATACATATAGCTCTGGTGACATAAATGAGCTAATATAAACTCTCTTTTTGTCCATAAACACAAAGAAATGTTTGACTTAAAAACAAAACAAGGGGGCTTCCCTCATGGCTCAGTGGTAAAGAATCTGCCTGCTAATGCAGGAGACACAGGTTTAATCCCTGGTCCAGGTAGATTCCACATGCCATGGAACAACTAAGCAAGTGTGCCACAAATATTGGGCCTGTGCTCTCGAGCCCAGGAGCTGCAACTACTGAGCCCATGTGCCAACTGTTGAGACCTCTGCACTCCAGAACCTGTGTCAGGCAACAAGAGAAGTCACTCCAATGAGAAGCCTGCTTACCACAACTAAGAGAGTAGACCCTGCTCACTGCAACTAGAGAAAAGCTCGCAAGTATAGCAACAAAGACCTAACACAGCCAAAAATAAAGTTATTTAAAAAATAAAAGCAAAATAAAACAACTCAAAGGAAAGAAACTAATCTCCAAGGGCCTCCAAAAATTTAATCCTGATTGAGAAGCAATGACATGGGAAAGGAAAAAAAAATCAGACTGAGATTTGAGTCTAATGTGATAGGAGTTGGAGTTTTAATGAACACAGAACAGGAGACATGTGAGAATGAAAAAGATGAGGGGCTGAAATTGAGATTCTCTGCCTATAAGAACTTCTCTTTCCTAAGGAAGAACTAAAAGTCTCAGCTCATCAAGGCAAGAAGGCCACAAAGAAGCTTATTTCTTGCCCAAGATTCTGTCTGGGAGATTTTAAAAAGGAATCTCTTTTAAGCATGTAGTCAATGTATACAGCTGTGGTATAGGATTTCACAAGTGGAGAAATTCATGTGAAAAAAACAGCTCTAAGAATGCTGAAACCTCTGGGCTACCTGATAAAAAGTATAAAAAAGTATGAAAACTGGTCTCTTGAATACTTCCACAATGCATTGAAGGAAACTAATGAATGCTGCTGCAGATAAGCTTATAAGCAAAAATCAAGACAGGAAAAAACGGTCATAAGAGAGATCAGATGAACTAGGCCAAAATATTAGCCACCCTAAGAACTTGAAATAACAGAAAAAAAATCAGAAAGTGACTATAACTGAAGTTTTATATAATTAAAGAGATAAAAAAGGAGAAAGAAAAGCTATGTTGAAAAACCAGGCCACCATAAAAGAAAGGGTAGAAATGAAAAAGAACCAAACATAAATTCTATAAATGAAAGAAGTCATTAAATGGATTGAAGAGGAGATTAGATGTAGGGTTAAAAAAAACTGAAAAGCAAATCTGAGAAAGTTATCCAGATTATAGCAAAAATAAATTACATAACTGAGGTTGAGATACAGAAGTATACTAATCCAAGTTTCATCTATAGACCACAAATTGTTACTGGACTGGTTCATGATACACAAAGTGAGAGTAAGCATTTGTAACAATTTGATAGTGTTGTGACATTCTTATTTTATAAAAATAATGGTACACAGCTGACTGGAAATTAAAACATATCTTCTACCAGATAGTTTGAGAACCACTAACACATAGGGATAGAAATAGGGACTGTCCACTGTGCAATCAATAGTTACAGGAGTTATAGAAGAGAATACAGACAATGGGGAAGCATAAATGTTTGAAAAGGTAAGATTAAAAAGTTCTTGAGAACTGCCTGACAATCCAGTGGTTAGGACTCTGAGTTTTCATTGCTCCAAGGGCCCAGGTTCAATCCCTGGTTGGGGAATTAAGATCCCACAATACATGCTGCGTGGCCAAAAAACAAACAACAATAACAAATAGTACTAAAATTGGTTGATTATTTGATAAACAAGAAGACATGAGAAGTAACACGGATTAAGAGCATGAAGTAGAACCCTGGATCTATGATTTCTAAATTGTATGTTCTTGGACAAATTATTTATTCTAAGCTGCAGCTTCCTGGTCTTTAATGGAAACTGTATAAAATACGGTGGCTCAGAGGGTAAAAGCATCTGCCTGCAGTGCGGGAGACCCGGGTTCAATCCCTGGGTCGGGAAGATCCCCTGGAGAAGGAATTGGCAACCCACTCCGGTACTCTTGCCTGGAAAATTCCATGGACAGAGGAGCCTGGTAGGATACAGTCCATGGGGTCGCAAAGAGTCAGACATGACTGAATGACTTCACCAATGGAAATTGTAGTACAAATAAAAAAGAGTATACTGGTGGAATTAGATAATACAGGCACTTAAATATTAGGTGTTCTTTTTTCTTCTTAATTAACATAAATCCCAAAGCAGACAACAGATATTAATAGTAGCAGAGTCTAAAGAAGATCTACTCTTGGGACTTCCCTGGTGGTCCAGTGGCTAAGACTCCACGTTCCCAGTGCAAGGGGCTGGAGTTCAATCCCTGGTCAGATAATTAGATCCTACATGCTGCAACTAAGACCTAGTGCAGCCAAATAAATTTTTATATACACACACACACACACATATGCAAATCTATTCTTAAAACCCACCCTGACACTTTCACTTCACATTATCTTCTTGTTACCAAAGCAGAAATAAACTATTTTTTATTTAAAAGATAGTTTTCAAATATTAAGTGAAAACGAATGGTTTCACATTTGAACAAAACAAGTATAGTATTATAATTACCTCTATAAGCAGCTTTCCAAAAGTTTTTCTGTCCAGGGCATACTTGGTAGCTTCATCCAAAGCTCTCTGTGCTAGTCCCACAGCAGCAGCTGCAACCTAGCATTACATTTTACAAAGCAGAAGTTCACGTTGTCTTTAAAACACACATATGATGGCTACTTGCCTAAAATCTAAGTTAAAGTTTGCACAAGGAGAAGCTGACCTATACCTTAAGGCAATAAAGTGTGGGGGAAATGACAAGCATTTTAATTTATATTTTATACGAATTAAAGGTTAATGGAAGGCATTTGCAAGGCACAGGATCATAGCCTACAGATAAATCATTCTTTCTGTTTAACAGGGAAAGCTTCTCAGGGGAAATATTCCTATTGAGTGAGGCAAGAGGAATGAGTACACATCAGCAGGAATGATTAAATTAAATGTGAAATGCTTCTTTGTAAATCTAACAACTATAGTAATTTTGCTCTTACTAAAATAATTTCTATAACAGCAAGAATGTTGAAGAATTCTTAGGAAAAAAAAAAACCCTCCATCTTTAATAAAAGCAGATATTTAAAAAGAAATACAGACCAAGCAAACAATGTTAAAGCAAAACTATTCAATATAATAAATGAAAACTCCCATAAAGGTTATTAAGCCATTTTACTTACTGGTGGTCTGGTTTTATCAAATGCTCCCATTGCAATTTTGAAACCAGCTCCCTCACCAATTAAAACATTTTCCTTAGGCACTCTCACATCTTCAAAGACAATGCCTCTTGTATCTGAACATCGCTGGCCCATATTTAATTCCTAATAAGGAAAACAATATGTAGTATGAAACATATTTTGAGCTAGCATAAATTCTTGCTTTAAGCACTGTTAAAGACTTTGAGATTTTCTGCAATTGCCTATTTATATGGAGGTGGACAAACTATGGTTTGTAACGCCTATTTTCTAAATATAGCTTTACAGAACTACAGTCACACCTATTCATTTACATATTCTCTGTGGCTACTTTCTTGCTCCAATGGTAGAACTGAGTATTTGTGACAGAGACCAATTGGCCCTCAAAATCTAAAATACTTGTGTATGCTATATCTTTGAAAAAAAAAGTTTGTGAAACTCTCATCTAAAAGAATGTTTCACAAACTCTGAAACTGTTGACTACAAATTGTCACTTACCTGTCAATGACAAATGGCACTTGTTGAGAGCATCTGCCAGTGACTGAACAATAAGGGCAGCCGCCATTTGCCTCTGCAGAGATTGAACCCTGTGGGGCTGTAGCTGCTGACTTTACCTCCCCAGGGAGTTCAGGGTGGAATGAGGCACTCTGTGCTCCAGGGAATCTGGCAGAACAGGTCTTTAGATGTGTGCTGTGTGCTAAGTTACTCAGTCATGTCCGACTCTTTATGACCGCATGGACTAGACTATAGCCCGCCAGGCTCCTCTGCCCATGGGGACTCTCCTGGCAAGAATACAGGATTGGGTAGCCTATCCCTTCGCCAGGGTATCTTCCTGACCCAGGAATTGAACCCGGGTCTCCTGAACTGCAGGTGGATTCTTTACCAGCTGAGCTACCAGGGAAACCCTGGTAAAGACCTACCAGTTCTTTTGATAGTTGGATATTTTCAGGAACTGATTTCATGATCCCACAGAGTCTCCTGGGAAACTTAACAGTCCTATTAAGACACTCCTCCTTCCCATTTCCCTCTGGTGGCTCAGACATTAAAGAATCTGCCTACAATACAGGAGACCTGGGTTTAATCCCTGAGTCAAGATCTCATGGAGAAGGGAATGGCTGGAAAAATCACTAAATCCCTTCACGGTGACATTAGCTCCTAGGGACTAGCAGAAAACCTCTGTAAAGTAAGCACTTGATTGCACTGAACTCCCCCTTCACCAAGATCTTATATATTGACGTTCCCTGACTGCCGCTTTGGAGCTGTCTCTCAGAACTATCTGAGGTCCTGTCTCACAGGCTGCAGTCCTCGTTTTGCCCCAAATAAAACTTAACTCACAGCTCTCAAGTTGTTCATCCTTTTTCATCAACAAAACCAACAGTAGTCTAAAGTTTACATGTACATATTACCCACAAAGACAAATTTCATTGTATGTTTGAAGACTATCTTTTTACCACAAATGTCAGTAAAAGCATTTAACATAATTTGCTTTGGAACATTTAATTTTAGCTTAACAAATAGAACTAGCAATGTACTGAGTAAAAGCTGAACTTCTATTAATATTTATCTCTACCTCTGAGAATTAGGTGTTCTGAGATAGAATTTACATATAGAAAAATTAACTCTTTTAACGTATACATTTCTAATAGTTTTGACAGATGTATATGTACTAACTATCACCACAATGAAGATATTTCAGCACGCCTAAAAGTTCCTTTGTACTCTCTTAGTCAATTCCCTTACTCTACTCCCAATCCCAAGAAATCACCAATCTGATTTCATCCATAAGTTTTTCCTTTTCCAGAATGTCATATAAATGGAATAAGGTGATCCTACTGTGTCTGACTTTTCACTTAGCAAAGTGCTTTTAAGATTCATCCATGTTGCTGCTGATCAGTATTTCAGAGTAGCATTCTTCTAAAGGATGTACCATATATCCTTTATCTGCTCACCAGCTGATGGGCATCCCCCACTGCCCTGCCACTCCCAAGTTTTCAGTAATTATAAAGAAAGCTGCTATAAACATAGGTCCTTGTTTTTATTTCTCTTGGATAAATATCTAGGAGTGCTGGGTATGTGGTAAGTGCATGTTTAACTTGATAAGAGATTGCCAGGGACATGAAAAGATATTTTTCATCACTAATTATGACAGAAATGGCAATGTAAACTACAATGGGTACCTCACACTGGCCAGAATGGCCATCATTAAAAAGTCTACAAATAAATTGACACAGCTACAATGGAAAACGGTATGGAGATTCCTTAAAAAACTAGGAATAAAACCACTATACGACCCAGCAATCCCACTTCTAGGCATACACTCTGAGAAAACCAGAACTGAAAAAGACACATATATTCCATTGTTCATTGCAGCACTATTCACAATAGCTAGAACATGGAAGCAACCTAGATGTCCGTCAACAGATGAATGAATAAAGAAGTTGTGGTACATATACACAATGGAACATTATTCAGCCATAAAAAGAAACGCATTTGAGTCAGTTCTAATGAGGTGGATGAACCTACAGCCTATCATACAGAGTGAAGTAAGTTAGAAAGAGAAACATAAATACTGTATTCTAATGCATATATACAGAATCTAGAAAAATGGTACTGAAGAATTCATTTGCAGGGCAGCAGTGGAGAAACAGACATAGAGAACAGACTTATGGACATGAGGAGAGGGAAGGAGAGGGTGAGATGTATGCAGAGAGTAACATGGAAACTTACACTACCATATGAAAAATAGATAGCCAAGGGGAGCTTGCTGTATATCTCAGGAAACTCAAACAGGGGCTCTGTATCAACCCTAGAGGGGTGGGGGGATGGGGAGGGAGATGGGCAGGAGGTTCAAAAGGGAGGGGATACATGTATACCTATGGTTGATTCATGTTGAGGTTTGACAGAAAACAACAAAATTTGGTAAAGTAATTATCCTTCAATTAAAAATAAATAAATAAAAGTCTACAAATAATGCTGGAGAGGGTGTGGAGAAAAGGAACCCTTTTACACTGTTGGTGGGAATATAAATTGGTGCTACCACTATGGAAAGCAGTATGAAAGCAAAAATGGTAGTCATTCAGTTGTGTCCAACTCTTTGCAACCCATAGCCCACCAGGCTCCTCTGTCCATGGAATTCTCCAGGCAAGAATACTGGAGTGGGTAGCCATTCCCTTCTCCAGGGGATCTTCCAGACCCAGATACTGAACTTGGGTCTCCTGCATTGCAGGCAGATTCTTTATCATCTAAGCCACCAGGGAAGCCCAGAAAACAGTATGGAGGTTCTTCAAAAACACAAAAATAGGGTTACCATATGATCCAACAATTCCACTCCTGGGCATATACCCAGACAAAACTTTAATTTGAACAGACACATGTACCCCTATGTTTCTAGTGGCACTATATACAATAGCTGAGACATGAACCCAACCTAAATGTCCATCAACAGAGGAAAGGATAAAGAAGATGTGGTATATATATACAACTGAATGTTCCTCAGCCATAAAAAGAATGAAATAATGCCGTTTGCAGTAACTTAGATGGCCTAGAGATTATCCTACTAAGTGAAGTAAGTTAGAAAAAGAAAGGCAAATACAATATGATATCACCCTACATGTGGAATCTTGGAGTAGAAAATAACAACTCACTCCAGTATTCTTGCCTGGAAAATCCTACGGACAAAGAAGCCTGGCAGGCTATAGTCCATGGGGGTCACAAGAGTTGGACGTGACTAAGCACATAGGTGCAATCTAAAATACAAGACAAATGAACATATCTACAAGACAGAAACAGACTCCCAGACACATAGAACAGACTTATGGTTACCAAGGTGGGTGGTGAGGGAGGGAAGGATTGAGAGTTTGGGATTAGCAGATGTAAACTAATATATCCAGAATGGATAAACAACAAGGTCCTACTCTATAGCACAGGGAACTGTATTCAATATCCTGTGATAAACCATAATGGAAAGAATATGAAAAATATATATATATATATAACTGAATCACCCTTCTGTACAGCAGAAATTAACCCAACATTATAAATCAACTATACTTCAATGATATATATATATATATATATGAAAAAAGAAATTGCCAAGATAGTTATTTCCCCTCAATGTTTTGTTTTAAAAATTTTCAAACCAACAGAAGAACTGCAAGGAGTAAAATGAATACCTATATATCTTTGCCTAGATTCACCAATTATGGCACATTTGCTTGATTTCTGTGTTTTGTGTGTGTGTATAACTATTAGCTATTAGCATTATTTATTGAATTATTTGAGAGGAAGTTGTAGATACCATGACCCTTCTTAATAAGCAGCATGAGAAGCAGGAGCAATGAGGATATAGACAAACTGTAAACATAAAGAATTGTATATGTATACAAATTGTATACAATTTGGCCACTCTTTCAAATGACTTGAAACGACTATTCTCAACTTAAAAATCTTCAGGAAGGATTATTTTACCTGATAACATCAAATGCAGCTTTATTTTTATTGCAACTTAATACAAACAAAATGTTTTCAATAAAGGAAACTGAAATTAGTAATTTTTAAATTTATAGTTAAAACAATATTGGAGGCCTTGATCACTATAAGTACACACTTACCTTTCTTCCAATCTGTATTCCTGGGGTGTCTGCTTCCACAATAAAGCCAGTAAAGGCTTTACTAGCAGGAGCCTTAGGATCCGGATCAGAACGAGCCAATAAAAAATACCTAATAAACATGATGATAAAGATAATGGTATCAGCAGATAACAAAATACAATATATGATGACTCCCATCTCAGTTAACCCTCCCAACAATCGCAATTATTATTACTCCCATTTTATAGAAGAAATGAAGCATCAGAAAGATTTAAAAGCTTGCCCAGGTCATAATCTTATTATGTGGCAGAGCTAGTATTTCAATCCACATCTACTTCTTTACCAGAAAGATTTTAAAATGCAACATGAGGAGAAAAGCCAAAACATCCAAATATCCATGTAACCCATGTTCTAAATAGCCTGGAATAGGAGAATTTTTTTAAAATTCCTTAAACAACAAATTTATTTTTTGTGCTTAAAACTAATAAACTATTACTCATTCTACAGTTTTACTTAATAGTTTAAAAAAATAGTAAAAACTCCTTTTCCAGTTTCACATTTTACCTAATTTGTCTTATTATATGATGAGCTGTACTTAATGAATTCTTACAGTTGTGAAAGGTTCTAGTCCCATTATTGGATTTCTCTCACTTGTTACATTGTAAGCATTTCTTCACTTTTTTATTACTTGGTGATATTATGATAACTCAAAAATAACAATATCTGCTGCTGCTAAGTCGCTTCAGTCGTGTCCGACTCTGTGCGACCCCATAGACGGCAGCCCACCAGGCTCCCCCGTCCCTGGGATTCTCCAGGCAAGAACCCTGGAGTGGGTTGCCATTTCCTTCTCCAATGCATGAAAATGAAAAGTGAAAGTGAGGTCACTCAGTCGTGTCTGACTCGTAGCGACCCCATGGACTATAGCCTACCAGGCTTTTCCGTCCATGGGATTTTCCAGGCAAGAGTACTGGACTGGGATGCCATCGCCTTCTCCAACAATATCTAGCACTCCATAATACTGAACACTCATAAAGTGATGGACATATTTAAAATAGACAGTAAACTCACTCTCAGGAATAATGCTTTTCTTGCCAAAAAATAATGCTGAAAGAGCACACACATATATATTGAATCAGAATTTTTGCAGACAAGGAAAGATAGTCCATTTTAGTTCATTATTCCAATAAGCAGAGAGAACTTCCTCTGTAAGTTTCTATGTATATACTTGTAATGATGAGTAAATACATTTTTCCCATGACAACTTACATATTAGACAGAACCACTATCGAAATGCTTGTCCTTATGCTGAGCTATACTCTACATTTGTCTCACTCTCACCCATTTATTCTAAACTGGCTTTCTGAAGCAAATGTATGAACCTAGTCTTCTTTGTATGAGACATTATTTCAAAAACTTTTTAATTCTTCCAATACAAATCTAATTCCTTTATTCTTTACAGGACACATTTTCTGCCTTCACCCTAATTAAGAACATTTACTTGCTTTTGAATTTTTCCCTTTTGTCAATGCCTGTCTTAAAAAGTGTTTCCTAGTACTGCTGCCATTTTTTCCTGTTTGTTTCACGCTATACTTCAGCAAGAAACTACATTCACTTCTTAAAGGCAGATACATCGGACGGTTGATTCCTATTGACCCTTTTTTCATATTTTTTTTTTTCCCACAAATAGTGCTATCAAATATGTTTCCCTTCAACATTTTATATTTATACAAGTGATTTTATGACATTCTGTTGAACTTCATGTCACTATTTTTGAACTTACATATTTGGGCTTTTAGATTTTTTTAAGTAAAATTCTGTCCACTCTAAAAGATAATGCTTATTGCTCAGGATTAGAGAAATGTGCTACACCAGTGACGTTCCTTTCTCCCTCAGAGTCTTCGGGGAATGGCTCCAAGGAGGTGCTGGTGCAGAGAATGGAGAGTAGGTGTAGTGAGCCAAGCAGATGGAGCTCTAGCTTTCCTAATTAGATTCAACTAGAGCAGGTGTTTTTGTTTTATTTTATTTTACAAATTAAACTTCTGAGACAATTTGAAGAAATAGCTCAGGACTTAGAACTTTTGAAAATTACTCAATTATTTATAATCTTTTATGGACTATCCAGTTCTGTGAATAAAACTTATCTTAATTGTGGTGGTTTAATAACAAAGGAAAGGAGAGAGGGGGAGATTCTGAATATGCAGTAATGAAGAAACAATGTACAGAGATGTTTTAAACAACATACCAATTAGCTTTTCCTCCATTGGTTATCCACATCTTCTGACCATTAATAATATACTCATCTCCTTTCTTTTCTGCTTTGGTTTTTATACCAGCTACATCAGAGCCTGCTACAGGTTCTGTTACACAATAGGCCTTGAAGATATGGAAAAAAGGAAATAAATAAATGTTAATTATTAAATTATGAACATTTAGAACCAGAAAGGTATCTTATTTTCTGTCAATAATTTTAAATATTTTAAAATATGTAAAAATAAAATGTTCTTACAGAATCAAACTCTTTAAATGTCAAAACATTTACTATGTAATTTAAAACAAGATGTAGGATACCAATTATTGTTGTTCAGTTGCTAAGTCATGTCCAACTCTTTGCGACCCCATGAACTGCAGCACAATAGGTTTCCCTGTCCTTCCCTATGAAGAATACCAATAATCTATGTCAAAAATTAAAATGTTAGGTATCTTCAACCAAGTTAAATTCAATTTCACATGAACTCATTCATTCAAACATGTACTGAGTAGTATCTACTATTTACCAGATTATAAAAGAGGAGATGAAAATATCTTGTCTTCAAAATTTGTACAATGTAACAGTGAAGTGAAGTTGCTCAGTCACGTCCGACTTTTTGTGACCCCATGGACTGTAGCCTACCGGCTCCTCCATCCATGGGATTTTCCAGGCAAAGGTACTGGAGTGGATTGCCATTTCCTTCTCCAGAGGATCTTCCTGACCCAGGGATCAAACCCAGGTCTACCTGCATTTCAGGCAAACACTTTACCCTCTGAGCCACTAGGGAAGCTAGATGTAACAGCAGAGATGAATACTATAGAATACTATACTGTAATGACATATCTACGTATTATAGTCATACATACAGGGCTTAAAAAACTAGGTTTAGTTTTAGGGTGTCCAGAAAGCTTCCAGAGGTGATGCTTAAATTAAGTCTCAAAAAATGAAAAGGAATACTTAAAAGATAATCAGATTCTATAACATGTATACAGATTCTATAGCATGTAAAGGAATGGTAGAAAATTAATCTGGGAAGAAAGGAAGGGAACAGATGACAAAAAACACTTTTATTATACTAAGTTAAATTTTTATCTGGTAGAAAGAACAGGAGCCTCTTAAGGCTCTTCAACAGAGGTGTGACAAGATGTAAACAGTAACGGATAAAGGGTTAAGTTCAGTTAAGTTCAGTCACACAGTTGTGTCCCACTCTTTGCCACTCCATGGACTGCAGCACACCAGGCCTCACCATCCATCACCAACTCCTGGAGTCTACTCAAACCCATGTCCATTGAGTCAGTGATGCCATCCAACCATCTCATCCTCTGTCATCCCCTTCTCCTCCTACCTTCAATCTTTCCCAGCATCAGGGTCTTTTCAAATAAGTCAGCTCTTCGTATCAGATGGCCAAAGTATTGGAGTTTCAGCTTCAGCATCAGTCCTTCCAATGAATATTCAGGACTGATCTCCTCTAGGATGGACTGGTTGGATCTCCTTGCAGTCCAAGGGACTCTCAAGAGTCTTCTCCAACACCACAGTTCAAAAGCATCAATTCTTCGGCACTCAGCTTTCTTTATACTCCAACTCTCACATTCATACATGGATGTATGGACTAGTGGAAAAACCATAGCCTTGACTAGACAGACCTTTGTTGCCAAAGGAATGTTTTTGCTTTTTAATATGCTATCTAGGTTGGTCATAATTTTTCTTCCAAGGAGCAAGCACATTTTAATTTCATGGCTGCAGTCACCATCTGCAGTGATTTTGGAGCCCCCAAAAATAAACTCTGACACTGTTTCCACTGTTTCCCCATCTATTTGCCATGAAGTGACGGGACTAGATGCCATGATCTTAGTTTTCTAAATGTTGAGCTTTAAGTCAACTTTTTCACTCTCCTCTTTCACTTTCATCAAGAGGTTCTTTAGTTCTTCTTCACTTTCTGCCATAAGAGTGGTGTAATCTGCATATCTGAGGTTATTGATATTTCTCCTGGCAGTCTTGATTCCAGCTTGTGCTTCATCCAGCCCAGTGTTTCTCATGATGTACTCTGCATATAAGTTAAACAAGCAGGGTGACAAGATATAGCCTTGACGTACTCCTTTTCCTATTTGGAACCAGTCTGTTGTTCCACGTCGTTCTAACTGTTGCTTCCTGATGTGCATACAGATTTCTCAAGAGGCAGGGATGGTGGAAGGCATACAGATTTCCCAAGAGGATAAAGGGAAGGTGGAAGGGCAAACAATAGGTTGCTGAAGTTCATTCACGTTTACTGGGTGAAGTTCCTCACCCTTAAGGTACTTAGTCCAAAGAGAGAAATCTTAACAGTTCATTTTAATTCAAAGTACTAAGGGACTATAAGGACATCAGAAATGACTACTTAGACCTATAGAAGGGTGGGAGGTGAGTGATAAGGAGGGTAATAAGAATACGTTTGGAGAAGATACAATGAATACTCATTGGAGGAGATAAGTCTTGAAGGAAAAATAAATGAGGCAAGCAGATCTAGGCACAGAAGAATGAAATAGCGTTGTGCAGGGCAAAGTACTAGCAGTTCAGGTGTCGTTCAGGCAGTAAGTCATGTACGACTCTTTGCAACCTCATGGATTGCGCACACCAGGCTTCCCTGTCCTTCAATATCTCCCAGAGTTTGCTCAAATTCATGTCCATTAAGTTCAGTTCAGTTCAGTCGCTCAGTCGTGTCCGACTCTTTGCGACCCCATGAATCGCAGCACACCAGGCCTCCCTGTCCATCACCAACTCCCAGAGTTCACTCAGAGTCACATCCATCGAGTCGTTGATGCCATCCAGCCATCTCACCCTCTGTCGTCCCCTTCTCCTCCTGCCCCCAATCCCTCCCAGCATCAGAGTCTTTTCCAATGAGTCAACTCTTCGCATGAGGTGGCCAAACTACTGGAGTTTCAGCTTCAGCATAATTCCTTCCAAAGAAATCCCAGGGCTGATCTCCTTCAGAATGGACTGGTTGGATCTCCTTGCAGACAAGGGACTCTCAAGAGTCTTCTCCAACACCACAGTTCAAAAGCATCAATTCTTTGGTGCTCAGCCTTCTTCACAGTCTAACTCTCACATCCATACGTGACCACAGGAAAAACCATAGCCTTGACTAGACGGACCTTAGTCGGCAAAGTAATGTCTCTGCTTTTGAATATGCTATCTACGTTGGTCATAACTTTTCTTTCAAGGAGTAAGCGTTTTTTAATTTCATGGCTGCAATCACCATCTGCAGTGATTTTGGAGCTCAAAAAAATAAAGTCTGGCACTGTTTCCACTGTTTCCCCATCTATTTCCCATGAAGTGATGGGACTGGATGTCCGTTAAGTAGGTGATGCTTTATCTAACCATCTCATCCTCCATCACTCTCTTCTCCTTTTGCTTCAATCTTTCCCAGGATCTGGGTCTTTTCCAATTAGTCAGCTTTTGGAATCAGGAAGCCAAAGTATTGGATCTCCAGCTTAAGCATCAGACTTTCCAATGAATATTCAAGGCTGATTTCCTTTAGGACTGACTGGTTTGATCTCCCTGTAGTCCAAAGGACTCCTAAGAGTCTTCTCTAGCACCACAATTCAAAGGCATCAATGGATTTTTTTTTTAATCAATTATATAAGTCTAGCCAAAAATAATGTCTAAGAGATAAGTCCATGTAGGAAGGAAAAGGTCAGATTTAAACATAAATCATACAGATCATAGCATTAGCACTGTTGATTTATATAAAACACTCTTGACTTAAATTGCCAAATCAGTCTCCCCACTGGTGTTAAGGTTTGGTATACTCACTGAATAGCCTATTAAGTCTCCAGTTCCGGGCTTTACCTCTCCCCTGACCTTTACCCTCTTACATGGATTTATCTATTAGACATTTTTCTTGGTAATAAACACCTTAAGCAAAATGCATCCCAAACAAAATTATTTTCTGTCCACTCTTCAGAACTACTCGTCTAGATTATCTAAAAGTGGCACTAGTGGTAAAGAATTCACTGGCCGATGCAAGGGATGCTAATGATGTGGGTTCAATCCCTGGGTTGGGAAGATCCCCTGGAGTAGGGAATGGCAACTCACTCCAGTATTCTTGCTTGGAAAATCCCATGGACAAAGGAGCCTGGAGGCTACAATCTGCTGCTTCTGCTGCTGCTAAGTCGCTTCAGTTGTGTCTGACTCTGTGTGACCCCATAGATGGCAGCCCACCAGGCTCCCCCGTCCCTGGGATTCTCCAGGCAAGAACACTGGAGTGGGTTGCCATTTCCTTCTCCAACGCATGAGAGTGAAAAGTGAAAGTGAAGTCGCTCAGTCGTGTCCGACTCTTAGTGACCCCATGGACTGCAGCCTACCAAGCTCCTCAGTCCATGGGATTGTCCAGGTAAGAGTACTGGAGTGGGATGCCATTGCCTTCTCCGAGGCTATAATCTATGGGGTCACAAAAAGTCAGACGTGACTGACCATGGTATCTAAAATGAGAGTGATGAAACCATTCTACTCTGTACTTATCATACCATGTTAGAGTACTATATTTAACTCTATGATATTTTGGGTCAATTTTAAAAAGGTGATGGGACTTAATTGTGAAAAAAAGATCAGGAAAACTGGTTCTAATTAGCTTAGAAAAGATAAGATTCATATGATAGCCATAATGAAATAGCTGAAGGGTTATATAGGCAAGGGAAAGAATTTGACTTGATAGGAGAAAACTACTATGAAATTATTCAAACTTACTGAACACCTATTATGGTATCAGGTGGTGAAATGATAAAAAGAAATGACACAATCCTTTTCCTCAGGAGCACATAATCTAGAAAAGCGTTCTAATGGTCAGAGATACTCCCAAATGCAGCTGCTTCAGGAACCTGTGACTCCCAGATAGGAAAACATGAGATAGATGGTCTTTTCACAGATATGTGATAGAGCAAATTCAGACGACACATAAAGTTAACTAGATTACTCTCCTACCTGGAGATTCAAAGATGTTTTCAGCATCATAACAACAATAAAAAAGTATTACACAAATGAACTGTTCAGAAAAAATAATGCTTTAAAATACCAAAATTTTAAATATTGATAACTTTGGAAAATTTTTCCTTAAAATGTGCTATTAGACATTTCTCTGGTTTATAACGCATAGTTTTTAGAGCTTATGAAGTGTATGGGTTTGTGTTTCTATACAAAATGGATGGTTTTTGTCTTATTTGATTGCCACAGAGTAATTTTATGTTTTTTTCGGCAGAAGCCACTTTTGCTTCCATTGCAACTAGTCTTCATTCAGTTCAGTTGCTCAGTCGTGTCTGACTCTTTGTGACCGCATGAATCGCAGCACTCCAGGCCTCCCTGTCCATCACCAACTCCTGGAGTTCACTCAGGCTCATGTCCATCGAGTCAGTGATGCCATCCAGCCATCTCATCCTCTGTCGTCCCCTTCTGCTCCTGCCCCCAATCCCTCCCAGCATCAGAGTCTTTTCCAATGAGTCAGCTCTTCACAGGAGGTGGCCAAAGTACTGGAGTTTCAGCTTTAGCATCATTCCTTCCAAGGAAATCCCAGGGCTGATCTCCTTCAAAATGGATTGATTAGATCTCCTTGAAGTCCAAGGGACTCTCAAAAGTCTTCTCCAATACCACAGTTCAAAAGCATCAGTTCTTCGGCACTCAGCCTTCTTCACAGTCCAACTCTCACATCCATATCTGACCACAGGAAAAACCATAGCCTTGACTAGACAGACCTTAGTCGGCAAAGTAATGTTTCTGCTTTTGAGTATGCTGTCTAGGTTGGTCATAACTTTCCTTCCAAGGAGTAAGAGTCTTTTAATTTCATGGCTGCAGTCACCATCTGCAGTGATTTTGGAGCCCAAAAACATAAAGTCTGACACTGTTTCCCCATCTATTTCCCATGAAGTAATGGGACCAGATGCCATGATCTTCGTTTTCTGAATGTTGAGCTTTAAGCCAACTTTTTCACTCTCCACTTCCACTTTCATCAAGAGGCTTTTTAGTTCCTCTTCACTTTCTGCCATAAGGGTGGTGTCATCTGCTTATCTGAGGTGACTGATATTTCTCCTGGCAATCTTGATTCCAGCTTGTGTTTCTTCCAGTCCAGCGTTTCTCATGATGTACTCTACATAGAAGTTAAATAAGCAGGGTGACAATATACAGCCTTGATGTACTCCTTTTGCTATTTGAAACCAGTCTGTTGTTCGATGTCCAGTTCTAACTGTTGCTTCCTGACCTGCATACAGATTTCTCAAGAGGCAGGTCAGGTGGTCTGGTATTCCCACCTCTTTCAGAATTTTCCACAGTTTATTGTGATCCACACAGTCAAAGGCTTTGGCATAGTCAATAAAGCAGACATAGATGTTTTTCTGGAACTCTCTTGCTTTTTCCATGATCCAGCGGATGTTGGCAATTTGATCTTTGGTTCCTCTGCCTTTTCGAAAACCAGCATGAACATCTGGAAGTTCACGGTTCATGTATTGCTGAAGCCTGGCTTGGAGAGTTTTGAGCATTACTTTACTAGCATGTGAGATGAGTGCAATTGTGAGGTAGTTTGAGCATTGCCTTTCTTTGGGATTGGAATGAAAGTTGACCTTTTCCAGTCCTGTGGCCACTGCTGAGTTTTCCCAATTTGCTGGCATATTGAGTGCACCATTTTCACAGCATCATCTTTCAGGATTTGAAATAGCTCAACTGGAATTCCATCACCTCCCCTAGCTTTGTTCGTAGTGATGCTTTAAGGCCCACTTGACTTCACATTCCAGGATGTCTGGCTCTAGATGAGTGATCACACCATCGTGATTATCTGGGTTGCGAAGATCTTTTTTGTACAGTTCTTCTGTGTATTCTTGCCACCACTTAATATCTTCTGCTTCTGTTAGGTCCAGACCATTTCTGTCCTTTATCAAGCCCATCTTTGCATGAAATGTTCCCTTGGTATCTCTAATTTTCTTGAAGAGATCTCTAGTCTTTCCCATTCTGTTGTTTTCCTCTATTTATTTGCACTGATCGCTGAAGAAAGCTTTCTTATCTCTTCTTCTATTCTTTGGGACTCTGCATGCACATGCTTATATCTTTCCTTTTCTCCTTTGCTTTTCACCTCTCTTCTTTTCACAGCTATTTGTAAGGCCTCCCCAGACAGCCATTTTGCTTTTCTGCTTTTCTTTTCCATGGGGATGGTCTTGATCCCTGTCTCCTGTACAATGTCACGAACCTCATTCCATAGTTCATTAGGCACTCTATCTATCAGATTTAGGCCCTTAAATCTATTTCTCACTTCCACTGTATAATCATAAGGGATTTGATTTAGGTCTAGCGCTTTTCCCTACTTTCTTCAATTTAAGTTTGCATTTGGTAATAAGGAGTTCAAAATCTGAGCCACAGTCAGCTCCTGGTCTTGTTTTTGTTGACTATATAGAGCTTCTCCATCTTTGGCTGCAAAGAATATAATCAATCTGATTTCGGTGTTGACCATCTGGTGATGTCCATGTGTAGAGTCTTCTCTTGTGTTTTTGGAAGAGGGTGTTTGGAGCCAAAGCAAAAACAATACCCAGTTGTGGATGTGACTGGTGATAGAAGCAAGGTCCGATGCTGTAAAGAGCAATATTGCATAGGAACCTGGAATGTCAAGTCCATGAATCAAGGCAAATTGGAAGTGGTCAAACAAGAGATGGCAAGAGTGAACATTGACATTCTAGGAATCAGTGAACTAAAATGGACTGGATTGGGTGAATTTAACTCAGATGACCATTATATCTACTACTGCAGGGAGGAATCCCTCAGAATAAATGAAGTAGACATCATGATCAACAAAAAGAGTCCAAAATGCAGCACTTGGATGCAATCTCAAAAACGACAGAATGATCTCTGTTCGTTTCCAAGGCAAACCATTCAATATCATAGCAATCCAAGTCTATGCCCCAACCAGTAACGCTGAAGAAGCTGAAGTTGAACAGTCCTATGAAGACCTACAAGACCTTTTAGAACTAACACCCAAAAACGATGTCCTTTTCATTATAGGGGACTGGAATGCAAAAGTAAGAAGTCAAGAAACACCTGAAATAACAGGCAGATTTGGACTTGAAATGCAGAATGAAGCCGAGCAAAGACTAATAGAGTTTTGCCAAGAAAATATCTTCATTACCATACTGTATTTCAAGAAAATTAGTATTTATTTTTATATAAATATATTTAAATAACATTCTTAAAATAATAATATTAAAAGATTGTCTTAAAAGATATTAATTTAGTATTCTTAAGGATATTAATATTCTTAAAATAGTAAGAGAATATATTACAATAATATTCTTTTATTCATAACTATTTATTTATGATGAATTTATTTTGCATAATTGTATAAATCCTATGATACAATAATACAAATATAATAATACAATTTGGGTAAGGATCTGAGGATCTACCAGTCTTTTGTAGCAGGAGCCTAGTTTTATTCACTGTTTTATTCTAAGTCCTCCTGGTACACAGTATTCACAAATTTAGAAGAATGAGAATAACATTATAAACTTATTAGTGATGATGCTACCACCTTATTTTTGTAGATTTTAGTAGGCAATTTTGCATTGTTCTCTATTAAATTACTAACTTGTTTGGTCTTACACTCTAAAGGGATTGGAGGTAGTTTATATAATACATGTTTTGTTTTTTTTTTTATCACAGTGAAGTAAAAGTAAACTAGAAGAATAATATACTATAACACATGCTTTGAGGTTCAGATAATTACTAACAGAGGACTATAAAACTAGCTCAATGCTTCCTACTTACCAAAACAAAAAATTCTACCTGTAAGTGTAAACTGGCATATAGCAAGGAATTCAGATATTAAGTGAATGGATGGATGAATGAATGGCAGTTAAAGAGAAACAAAGTTTCCCCTGGTATTAGCTATGAAAGAAATTTCTCTATTATATTGCAAAAGGGACACTATGTGAAGATATTCTTATAAAAACATAAGTACTTTATCTTACTGTATGCTTCTAAGTTGTTATATGCCCTATTTTCAGAAGAGATTTTGAAGCTAAGTAACTATATAAGATCCTACTGCTACTACATTGCTTGAAGATAGGTCTTGGGACCTCAACTTCAGCATTGTTTCAGTTACATTTCAGCTATTAATACTTCCCAGTTCCACTGGAAATGCATGGTTTTATGACAAGAGTTTTCTTTACCACTGTTAGGTTTTTCAGACACTTCAAAGTTCTTAGACCATGTTTGGACAAATAAGTTTACTGAAGGTCTTGCCTATGACAAGCTTGTTCCAACAGTCTAATACTTGTTTCTAGTCATCTAATACTGTATATATTTTAGGTATATGCTGTTTAAAAAATTTAACCCAATTTTTAAAAAAGAAATAGGTTTCTTATTATTTTAATATATATATATACAATAATGCAATTAGTTTTGATTTTTGGAAAATTTTTCTGTACTAAGTGGTATTGAAAAATAATTATACAGCTCCTTGCTCTGTGATAACCTAGAGGGGTGGGATGGAGGGAGTAGGAGGAGGTCTAAGAGGAGGGGATATATGTGTTGAGTACATATAGCTGATACACTTCATTATACAGCAGAAACTAACAAAACACTGTAAAGCAATTATACTGCAATAAAAAAAATAATTACAGTGTTACCCTTATTTATTTCTGTTCTCATATCCTCAAAAATAGGATAACTGATCACACGATCTGGCAAGAGATTAAATCTTACAAATATGTACTAACCCTGTAAAGTTAAGCCCAAAGACTTATCTTTTTCTGTATAAATTTTTACCATGACATTATTTTTAAAAGCAACAATCTAAGGAATTTAAATATTCAATAATATGGACTAGTGAAATAATTTATAGTACATCAATTAGATAGCATATTATGTAGTAAAAAAATCACAGTATTTAAAAAGTAGAGCAGAAAAATGCTTATTATATTAAAAAGGATATAAAACTGCACATATTACCATAACCGTGAAAAATACATCTGTATGTATTAAAAAATCAAGTAGAATATACAGTAATACAGTAAGACAGTTATACCAGTTAAATTCATATCTGAGGGATTACAGACATTTTTGTTCTTCTTCATATCTTTCTAAATCTTCTATATCATTTTTATAATCAGAAAAAATTTTTAAATATTAATTTCTAGAAAGTTTTAAAAAACACAATAGTACTATAATTTTATAAATATTATTGGGCATTAACTGAAACAGTATAAATTAAGCAATACTTTGAATTAATATACCTATTGATTATTTTCATTTTCACCACTGGCTTCATATTTGAGTATATCAATTGCAGTATATACATATGTGAGTATGTATTATGAGCTAGAAGAGGGAAAATGTACAGCAAATCATTATTAATTCAGAGATCAGAATACTTTAGGGACTAGAATGAATATATTTTTACATATATTAAAGATATGAATAACAAACAAAACTGTCAAAGGAATGTTTAAAATATTTAAACTACTTTTATAAGATTTTACTATTTTAGAAATACCTATTTATAACTAATAAGATAATTACAAATATTCTTATCCGTACATTAAGTTCTTCTAACCATCTCTCTATGCTACAATTTTTTAGCTTGTTTCTAACATTTTATACATTACAAGAAAAGAACCTGATGTTTCACACAATTCTTAGATAATATTGAAATTTAGCCTTCTAAGAAACTTTCATTTGTTGAAACAAATTGACAATTAAGTAGGAAATACATATAAATGTCTTTTATTAGTTTGCCTGAAATTTAGGCCCTGAAATAAACTTAAAATGTTTTCAAATGTTACTTTCTATTCTTTCAGACTGATTCTCACAAGTAGCTCAAAACTAATAACCATTTACTATGTTTCAGTATCACAATCACACCCTAGACTGAAATCTGTTTCACTAATACCCAAAAGAAAGAAAAAATCCTTATGTAAAGTCACTTTGAAAATAAAAACTCAGTATGCATGTGTGTAAAACGTATGAAAATATCTTTTTTTAAAAAATCCAATTTAAAAATTAGTTGAGTAAATCTCAGAAAATTAAATAAAATCTATAACTCTCCTCCTGAAGTCACTCTGATTCAACAGTTATCTTGTCAGTCATATTAATTTCTTATTAGTTCAATACACTATTAGTTCAAACATCTAGAATTATATATTTGATCTGAACTTCTTGACACACAACTACTCCGTTCGAGAACTCCAGAGTGCTCCATTAAGTAGATATTTCTTGCCTGGAAATAAGTTAGAGGATTCTTATGATAATTTTCTGGCATCCTAGAAACATCATAAGTAGGTTTCTTTTTTCTGGAAACAGGCAAGAGAATAATTTTATGAAACTTTTTGGCATCCCAGAAACACTACTGTACTTAAATATGTTGCTTTTGTCTTAACATGTTATATAGCCCAATGTATATATACAGACTGAAAAGGAAAAAGAGCACGCTTATTCCTTTCTTCTTCTATTTTTATTCCTTTCTTAAATGTGAAATAAAGTAGCTGCTGCATATACTCACACACATTAATGGCTCCTCAGTCATTCTCCCCAAATATTTCTTTTGTTGTTGATCATTTCCAGCAATAATAACAGGCATTTGCTGTCAACCAAAGGGAAGTGACATTAAAAATCAAGATATTTTAAAATTTGGTATGTCAATTCTTTCTTTATTACTGGCCTCGCTGCACAGCTTGTGGGGTTTCAGTTTCCCAACTAGGGACTGAACTCAGGCCCTCGGAGCAGTGAAAACTCAGAGTTGAAACCACTGGACTTCCAGGGAATTCCTAGTAAATTCAAATATAACACTATAATTCAAAACAAGACAACTATTTTTCCCCAAGTGTAAGCCCAAAGAAATGGCCTTTATTCTGCCTCTAAGTCAGAGAGCTAACACCACAAGGACATAAATCTCTTAATCCAAGTATGCACACACAACTAAGTTATATAGGACTTGTTCATAATGTAACATGTAAACATCTACTGTAGTAAAATGCACAGATAAATAATTAAATTTATAATAAATGATATGGTACATATGATCAGGTCTCCTAAGACTTATTCACTAAACTTCAGCATTGCCAGCAGTGGCAGCAAGTCATCCCAATCCTTCTCCTGAATGACCTTATCTAAGAATTGCCACTGAAGCCACAGCCAAGTGTACAGTTTCCCCACAAGGACAGGCAGGACTCCAAGTACTAACCACAACAGGGTCAGAACAATCAACTCATGGAGTAAAAATCCAGGCTTCACTGCAGAACCTTGTGTTTTGTTGTTTTTTTTTAAGAAGAAAACTGTATTCTGCCTATTAATCTAACCTAGCAGGATTTTTTCATTAACCACAGCTCGGTTACCCAATTAATTTTCTAAATAACTTACCCCTAGAGAATTTGCTTCAATAGCAGTCTGAACCCCTGTACATCCATAAGCCAATTCTTCACTAATTAAACAGCTATCAAAAGTTCCAAGTCCAAGACCTCCTACAATATCAAAATGTTTTAAGAGCCCATTGTAATACATAGCATATCTCAACAGAAATAAAGGCAAATTATTTAAATAGCTTGCAATATAACAATTAGGTTAACTTAATCTTAAAAGCAAATTTACAAATATATCTATAACACAAGAAATTAAAAGATTTTGGGCCAGTACAGTAACAAAATATACTTTGTTATATAAAGCTAAAATTAGTTTTAAAATTTCAAAAAGCTCTCTTACTATTTGTAATGTGGACCTGTCTTCCTGCTTCACCTTGATTTTGTAAAAATTTGATTCAACTTTGCTAAAAGTTTGACCCTTTGAGGAAAGGAGTGAAAGGAAGTCTCAATTAAATGTAAAATTGAAAGTAGAATTTAAAAGCAACAACTCAACCAACCTAGACAGAGAATTAACAAGGATTAAGTTAACATTGTGATTTAATCACTAGGTCGACTGGGATTCTTACAACCCCATGGGGTGTAGCCTGCCAGGTTCCTCTGTCCATGGCATTCTCCAGGCAAGAATATTTGAGTGGGTTGCATTTCCTTCTCCAGGGATGTTCCTGACCCAGGGATTGAACTTGAGTCTCCAGCATTGCAGGCAGATTCTTTACCATCTGAGCTACCAGGGAAACCCCACTTTGGAACCAGTTATAAAGAAGGAAGAATGCCTCTGATTGTTGAGTACAAGGCTTCTAAAAGCTGGCAAACATTGAAGTCTATACAGGGGCTGCTGCTGCTAAGTCGCTTCAGTCATGTCCAACTCTGTGCGACCCCGTAGAAGGCAGCCCACCAGGCTCCACCGTCCCTGGGATTCTCCAGGCAAGAACACTGGAGTGGGTTGCCATTTCCTTCTCCAATGCATGAAAGTGAAAAGTGAAAGTGAAGTTGCTCAGTCGTGTCCGAATCTTCGCAACCCCATGGACTGCAGCCTATCTGGCTCCTCTGTCCAAGGGATTTTCCAGGCAAGAGTACTGGAGTGGGTCACCATTGCCTTCTCCACTATACAGGGGCACATAGGTACAAAACCATTTAATGGTGACAAATATTTGAAAGAATGACTGAATAGAGTTTTAGAGTTTTCTTGTTCATATGCATGCTAGGATTAAAAATGAAAAGAAAGCTTACCACAACTTTCTGGAATGTGTGTATTCATTAAACCAAGCTCCCAGGCTCTTTTAATTAATGGGACAGGGTACTGAAAGAAATATAATAATAATAGAGAAAAAAAGTTATATTTAAAATCTACTTATATTTAAAATCTTGTAAAATTTGTCAAAGACTTTCACTCCTAAAAGTGCATATACCTACCTCGCCGGTTTTATCATATTCTGCAGCAACTGGAATTATTTCCTCCCTGGCAAATTTACGAGCAGTAGCTTGAAATTCTTTCTGTTGTTCAGTGAATTCTAAGGGAAAGTTATATTTAAAACATTTAAATAGGACAATGAGTTGAGAATATGAAGTCAGTATGTGCTGCTGCTGCTGCTAAGTCACTTCAGTCGTGTCCGACTCTGTGCAACCCCATAGACGGCAGCCCACCAGGCTCCCCTGTCCCTGGGATTCTCCAAGCAAGAACACTGGAGTGGGTTGCCATTTCCTTCTCCAATGCATGAAAGTACAAAGTGAAAGTGAAGTCGCTCAGTCCTGTCCGACCCTTAGCGACCCATGGACTGTAGCCTACCAGGCTCCTCCATCCATGGGATTTTCCAGGCAAGAGTACTGGAGTGGGGTGCCATTGCCTTCTCTGAGTCAGTATGTAGACAGTTATAACGGAGACATTCACCTTTGATAGCCAGAAAGTTACAGTGCAATGTGCTTTCAGACTACTCAAGATTTCACTGTACCATATAATTAAATCTATGTCAATATTAATACCAAAAAGGTAGGTAAGATTTCTCGCTTTTACAAATGAGTAACAGATACAAACAAGTTTTTCTCTTCCCAGTATTAAAGTAAAAACAATTTTTCTTATTCTTAACTCTGAAGCAGAATCATCATATGTTTACTAATACTGAAATGAAACTAATATGTAAGACATATCCTGACCTCAAGAATCAATCTATTAGGGAAGTAAGACATGACAAGTGACCATACACCAATTAAACTTGTACAAAATATCATAATACCATAACTTCAATTTTACTCCTCCTTTAAACCCAGATAACTTAAGTTTACAAAGGAGTCCAAAGCAACTGACAAAAGTGGTGGGAAGGCTTCTTAAATTAATGAAAGAAATAGGGTGGGTGGACCAAGCACAGTAGCCAATTACTACTGGTTTTTTTCAATTCCACACTAACATGCAGTTTTATTATAGTTGCATCCAACATTAAAGGATAGGTAAAATTTAAGAGTGATATATGATGTTTTGGGCAAAAAGAATGAAAGAAAAGACAGAAAGGTAAGAATGAAAAATAAGAATGTTTAGGATTATAGCAATAATTTGTATGGGGATGTGTGAAATAAAATATAAAAGACATTAGAAATTTGGTATTCAATAGCCTAAAATCAAATCTCTCATTTTACAGATAAAATCCAGAGTTCCAGAGAATATCAAGAAGAGAAAAGAAAGCCTTCTTAAATGAACAATGAAAAGTAGAGAAAAACAATAAAATAGGAAAGACTAGAGATCTCTTCAAGAAAACTGGATATATCAAGGGAACATTTCATGCAAGGATGAGCATGATAAAGGACAAAAATGGTAAAGACCTAACAGAAGCAGAAGAGGTGGTAAGAATACACAGAAGAACTATACCAAAAAGGTCTTAATGACCCATATAACCACAATGGGGTGGTCACTCACCTAGAGTCAGATATCCTGGAGTGTGAAGTCAAGCAGGCCTTAGGAAGCATTACCACCAACAAAGCTAGTTGAGGTGATGGAATTCCAGCTGAGCTATTTCAAATTCTAAAAACTGATGCTGTTAAAGTGCTGCACTCAATATGTCAACAAAATTTGGAAAATTCAGCAGTAGCCACAGGACTGGAAAAGGTCAGCTTTCATTCCAGTCCCAAAGAAGGGCAATGTTCAAACTACCATACAATTGCATTCATTCTGCATCCTAGTAAGGTTATGCTCAAAATCCTTCAAGCTAGGCTTCAGCAGTACATGAACTGAGAACTTCCAGATATTCAAGCTGGATTTAGAAAAAGCAGAGGAACCAGAGATCAAAGTGCCAACATTTGTTGGATCATAGAGAAAGCAAGGGAATTCCAAAAAATATCTACTTCTGCTTCATTGACTACACAAACATCTTTGACTGTGTAGATCACAACACACTGTGGAAAATTCTTAAAGAGATAGGAATACCAGACTACCTTACCTGTCTCCTGAGAAACCTGTATGCAGGTCAAGAAGCAATAGTTAAAACCTTACATGGAAGAATGAGCTGGTTCCAAATTGAGAAAGGAGTATATCAAGGCTATATATTGTCACAGTGTTTATTTCACTTATATGCAGGGTACATCATGTGGAATACTGGACTGAAATACTGGCTGGATGAATCCTAAATTGTAATCAAGATCACCAGGAGAAATATCAACAACCACAGATATGCAAATGATACCACTCTAATGGTACAAAGTGAAGAGGAACTAAACAGTCTCTTGATGAGGGTGAAAGAGGACAGTGAAAAAGCTAGTTTAAAATTCAGCACTCAAAAAATGAAGATCATGGCATCCAGCCCCATCACTTAGTGGCAAATAGAAGGGGGAAAAGTAGAAGCAGTAAGAGATTTTTTTTTTCCTCTTGGATTCCACTGCTGACGGTGACTATAGCCATGAAATTAAAAGATGCTTGCTCCTTGGAGCAAGGCTTCCCTGGTGGCTCAGATGGTAAAGCATCTGCCTACAATGTGGGAGACCCAGGTATGATCCCTGGGTCAGGACGATCCTCTGGAGAAGGAAATGGCAACCCACTCCAGTACTCTTGCCTGGAAAATCCCAAGGGTGGAGGAGACTGGCAGGCTACAGTCTATGGGGTCGCAAAGACACGACTGAGTGACTTCACTTTCTTTCTTTCTGCTCCTTGGAAGGAAAGCTATGACAAACCTAGGCAGCATATTAAAAAGCAAAGACACTACTTTGCCCAACAAAGGTCCATCTAGTCAAAGCTATGGTTTTTCCAGTAGTCATGTATGGATGTGAGAGTTGGACCATACAGAAGGCTGAGTGCTGGAGAATTGGTGCTTTTGAATCGTGCTGGAGAAAATTCTTGAAGAGTCCCTTGGAGAGCAAGGAGATCAAGCCAGTCAATCCTAAAGGAAATCAGCCCTGAATGCTCATGGACGGACTGATGCTGAAGATTCAGTACTTTGGCCACTTGATGCAAAGAGCTGACTCATTGGGAAAGACCTGGATGCTGGGAGAGATTGAAGGCAAAAGAAGAGTACAGCAGAGGATGAAATGGTTAGATAGCATTACCAACTCAATGAACAGGAATTCGAGCAAACTCTCGGAGACAGTGAAGGACAGGGAAGCCTGGCGTCCTGCAGTCCCTAGGGTCAAAAACAGTCAGACACAACTTAGCGACTGCACAACAACAACAACATATCAAGATTGTGAGTGGCAAAGGGGTAGGGAAGGCTAGGATCTATTATGTATTGTTTGAGAACGTACTTTGATCCCATCACTATATGCTAGGATTTCACCTATGTCATATAATTTAATCTTCAAATAAACCTTGTCTTACAGATAGGTGCAACTGGTCACAGGTGTTATCACTATTTCTTTACTTGATGTCCACAATCTCCCTCTGAAACACTTATATCTATCTCATCCTCTGTCACTCACCAAATCGCCACAGATTTCTACTACTAGTCTCTTACTATTGGGTATGAATCTGTATGTGAGAAACTGAAACTAAATAGCAATGATACCAAACCTATGTTAATATCTCAATAAGAAAATAAGAAGATACAGTGTCCCAAACTGCTATCCTCACACTGATGTGAAATTTTCACTTAAATCTGTTGAAGAAACTTTATATGGATGCTGACAATCTTAAAAAATAAAAACTGAAAATGTTAACCCTAGGGAGTTTTGAGTTTGTTATTTCTTTCAGGGTATGACTTCATTATCTCAGCTGCCTTTTAACTTTTTTCTGAAACCAGGTGAATTGAGAAAATGGGTTTTTAAACTAGAGAAACGGTAATATTTCTGAAGTAAGAAGCACTCTAGGGGGCAAAGGATGCTGAAGAAAGGTGTTATTATTTCAAATTCTTTGCCTGGTCTTCACTTTCTAAAGAAAAGGGGAAGGCAAATGTTATTCTGTTTTCCCCCAACACCACATGGCTCCCCAATCCCAAGACTAAGAACCACATTTAGCACCAAACTGCTGTTCCATATAATGGCCAAACTAGACTCTGGCTTATTAGTAGAAACCTAGCAATGTGTATCTAATAGGGTTTAAGAAGTATTTGTTGCATTCTTTTCTAAGTTGAAGACTATTCACATGAAACAGTCGATTTGTTATTTATGAAGATATTAAGAAAAGATGGCAAGAATACACCGAAGAACTGTACAAAAAGAGCGTCACGACCAAGATAATCACCATGGTATGATCACTCACCTAGAGCCAGACATCCTGGAATGTGAAGTCAAGTGAGCCTTGGAAAATATCACTATGAACAAAGCTAGTGGAGATGATGGAATTTCAGTTGAGCTATTTCAAATCCTGAAAGATGATGCTGTGAAAGTGCTGCACTCAGTATGCCAGCAAATTGGGAAAACTCAGCAGTGGCCACAGGACTGGAAAAGGTCAGTTTTCATTCAAACCCCAAAGAAAGGTAATGCCAAAGAATGCTCAAACTACTGCACAATTGCACTCATCTCACACGCTAGTAAAGTAATGCTCAAAATTCTGCAAGTCAGGCTTCAGCAGTACGTGAACCGTGAACTTCCAGATGTTCACACTGGTTTTAGAAAAGACAGAGGAACCAGAGATCAAATTGCCAACATCCGCTGGATCACGGAAAAAGCCAGAGAGTTTCAGAAAAGCATCTATTTCTGCTTTATTGACTATGCCAAAGCCTTTGACTGTGTGGATCACAATAAACTGGAAAATTCTGAAAGAGATGGGAATACCAGACCCCATACCTGCCTCTTGAGAAACCTATATACAGATCAGGAAGCAACAGTTAGAACTGGACATCGAACAACAGACTGGTTTCAAATAGGAAAAGGAGTACGTCAAAGCTGTATATTGTCACTCTGCTTATTTAACTTATATGCAGAGTACATTATGAGAAACGCTGGGCAAACGCTAGGCTGGAAGAAGCACAAGCTGGAATCAAGATTGCTGGGAGAAATATCAATAACCTCAGATATGCAGATGACACCACCCTTATGGCAGAAAGTAAAGAGGAACTAAAAAGCCTCTTGATGAAAGTGAAAGAGAATGAAAATGTTGGCTTAAAGCTCAACATTCAGAAAACTAAGATCATGGCATCTGGCCCCATCACTTCATGGCAGATAGATGGGGAAACAGTGGAAACAGTGTCAGATTTAATTTTGGGGGGCTCCAAATTCACTGCAGATGGTGATTGCAGCCATGAAATTAAAAGACACTTACTCCTTGGAAGGAAGGTTATAACCAACCTAGATAGCATATTGAAAAGCAGAGATATTACTTTGCCAACAAAGGTCTGTCTAGTCATGGCTATGGTTTTTCCAGTGATCATGTGTAGATGTGAGATTTGGACTGTGAAGAAAGCTGAGTGCTGAAGAATTGATGCTTTTGAACTGTGGTGTTGGAGAAGACTGTTGAGAGTCCCTTGCACTGTAAGGAGATCCAACCAGTCCATTCTGAAGGAGATCAGTTCTGGGTGTTCATTGGAAGGACTGATGCTGAAGCTAAAACTCTGATACTTTGACCACCTCATGTGAAGAGTTGACTCACTGGAAAAGACCCTGATCCTGGGAGGGATTGGGGGCAGGAGGAGAAGGGGATGGCAGAGGAAGAGATGGCTGGATGGCATCACCGACTCGATGGACATGAGTTTGAGTGAATTCCAGGAGTTGGTGATGGAGCGGGAGTCCTGGCGTGCTGCGATTCATGAGGTCGCAAAGAGTCGGACACGACTGAGTGACTGATATACTTAAAAATGGCAGGAATATATATACACGCTGCTAAGACAGATGTATGTATAGGGTACTACAGCTGAAGAAGAAAACAAGATCAGAAAGGATGGGTGTGACTAACCGTGAACAATCTACAGATGATGACAGACATAAGTAAGTTTGTTTACAAACATATTCCAGATAATTACATATAAAAAGTCGCATATATGGACTTCTCTGTTGATCCAATAGTTAAGACTCCAGCTTCCAGTGCAGGGAATACAGCTGTAATCCTTGGTCAGGGAACTAAGATCCCATATGCCATGTGGCAGCCAATAATAAATAAATAATGAAATAGAAAGTCTTTTTAAAAAAGTTTCATATATATATATAACAAATACAAGTTTAAAGTCAAAACACAAAACAAAATATATACCAAAACTAAATCCTGATCCTGGCTCACGTTGTACGGCAGTTTTTGTATGTTGTGATCTCCAGTCAAAACGAGAAAGACTTCTCAGTACCTGTAAAGGATAATTTTATTACAACAAATTTGGGAATTTAAACATCAGTCAAGTAGAATACTGATAAGTATTTACAAGTAAACAGAGCAACTTGTTTGACCATATTCAGGAACACTGTTTAAGTCATTACTTAAATGCCTTCAACCATAATTTGATTTTTGTATTAAGTCAATTATCAGATGTTTTAACACCTATCATAAAGGAAATTTTTTTTTGTAAAAAATGCAATGTAAATAAAACTAATCAGTAGCTTTGTACTACTAAAATGGAATATTTCCAAGACAAGTAAGAGTCAGGGATAGTAGTAGACTTAGAACCACTGTTCCAGAAATCTCACCTTCCAGCACCAGAACACCTTGTAACTGGGGAATTGCAATGGGGGGCAAAAATGAATAGTATCACTCTACATTCAAGAGTTGCCTCATTTATCAACTTTGGTTCCCTGTCCCTGGTAGACTTCCAAGAATGTCTCTGGGAATCTTCCCCTTGAAGAACTCCATTTTCTAAGACATCTCACTTGAACAAAACCAATTAGCCTGAAAGCCTGTTATATATTTTCTGCTGTTGTCTGTAAGTATTCTTAGAATGTTCTGAGCCAAGGGTCAGCACACTATGGTACCCCCCAGTTTTGTAAATAAAATTCTGTTGGAACACAGTCAGACCACATTGTCTATTGCTGCTATCACAGCAGAGCTGGGAAACCACATGGTCCACAAAGCCAAAAATATTTACTCTCTTTACAAAAAAGTGTCCTAACCCTATTTTAAACCATTACTCAACTATTTGTCTTAATTTCTGAAATCTACTCATATTTCTTCAAAAAGATATATAAAAATATAATCATATTATTTGCAACCTATTTTTATACTCATAGAAAGAAAGGATATAATCAGATATTGTTCCTTTGCAATCTATTTTTATACTCATAACAGTTCAGTATACACAAAAAGTAACCAGTTGCATTTATTCAAGTTATCAAACTGGAAACCATACTTGAACTCTTGAGTAAATGTTTAAGGAGAGCCAAAATTACACAATTTACAGTTCAAGGAATTTGACAAAACTAAATTTTACTAAGCTAGACACTGAAAGAAAAGAGAAATTCAACAATCTACTAAAAGATGAAGGACTGAACTTGCTTATGTTTTTCAAAATCTGTGAAAAGAAACTGTCCACTTTGTAGATAACAACTTCAACTTGTAAATAGAATTACCTGCATGTAAAGTGACAACACAGACTATCAAATGTATTAATTTAAATAACCCTTTCAATAATATATTTTATA
Organism: Budorcas taxicolor; assembly: GCF_023091745.1. Classification (NCBI taxonomy): domain Eukaryota; kingdom Metazoa; phylum Chordata; class Mammalia; order Artiodactyla; family Bovidae; genus Budorcas; species Budorcas taxicolor. Next base: position 69,200,992 of record NC_068912.1, read on the forward strand.
CTACAATTTTTAAATTACAGAATATAGAAATTCACATTTTCTTTGTAATTTTCATTAATTTTATTTCGGAGTTAAAACATGGTTTCTCAGGTACTCATTCTCCACCAAACCTATTCTTGTTCAGTCACATTCCATGTATTAATGCACCTGAATCTGAGTCAATCCTAAGACTAAGGAATTACTTTTATTCCTATTTTGTATATGAAGAAACTGGGGCTCAGAAAGGTCATGTAAAATTGGCCAAGGTCACTCTATTAGGAACCAGGATTATTACCTTAACATTTATGATGAAGAATTCGTGCCATCAATCACCTTGCTATACTGCTCTTTCAATTCAAGTATCCTAACTTGCTACTAGATTCTATAAAGAAAAAAAATTGCACGAAAATCAAACTAAAAACCTCTTCTAAATATGTGTTTAGACAGCATGGTACAAAATCAGACCTCACAATATAGTTTAAATAGGGAATTATCAGTGTATTTAAAATAATTTACAGAGTTTACATATGACCCTACAGGAAAATCTGTTACATAAAACAAAAGTATAAAGGTAGTTACAGCCAGGGAACAATGTCCACAAACTTGTTTATTAACTTCTTTCCAAACCTGGAAAATGAGGTTAACCTCACTGGTTAACTGTCGAGATGATCAAAGTAGATTAATGTCTTGGAAGCAAAACCGTCTATAAATGTTATTAACTCTGGGTTCTCCGCCAGAAAGACGGAATTCAAAACCTCCAAGGGTAGCAACTTTAATCAAGCATTAACTTTTCAATAACACAGCTATAACTGAAAACTTTTGCATATTTCTTAGGAATTAAAAGTCTGAGTTATATGGGAGTGTCAAAGTGGCGTAAATTTTCTGGATCAGGTTTTTCTGTATCTATTTCGTCCCCGCAACAACCCTCCGCCCCCCGCCCCCGCCCCCGCCCCCGCCCCCGCCCCCGCCCCGAGATTGAGAAATCCAGGTCTTTTTTCCTGGTATCAGCATTTTAAATCATTTTTAAAATCCCTCAATTTCTGCCTTCAGCACCCATTAACTTGTATAGCAATGACAAATACTGGGCAATAATCCATTAGAATTACTCTAAACCCGACACTATTTTGGTACAAGACATAACTTTCTCAATTATAAATAACATATAAATGGCAATAATATTTAAGATAGCCAACTGTATCTAGTAGCTGAGACAATTTAAAATCTGTGAGACACTAGAATAAACAGACGAGCTTCACAGAAAATTCTGCTCTGGGATTTTCTTTTCTCCTTCATTTACGTACACAACCTGGAAGCACCTTCCCTCCATACTGTAAAACCAAATGGGTATTAAAATATATTAAGTATCCTAAGGAGCACCTGCTCCATTTTCCTTTTCCTCGTTACTTGGCAGGCACCCAAGGGAAAGACTATCTGAATTCTGCACTTTGTAGTATATACATCACAGAAGATTTCCTTCTTAGTGTAGGGACTGAGAGCCAAGAGAGAGTGTCCTCCAAGAGAAAATAAACTAGTTCAGCAAAGACACGGTTGTAATTTTTAGGCCCTGGCCAATTAAAAGACGGGTTTACTTCAGGATATGACAAGACTCCTCCGGGAAATCTTTGGAAGGTTCTCGGGCCAGAGAAAGAAAAGAGATACTCTGAAAAGGGGACGCAATCTATATACGGGGCAATTGCCAAGGAGATGCAGGAAACTGAAAACCCAGACAGCGTTCCGTCCCACAGTGCGAGGAATGGGTGGGCGCGAAAGCCAGGCGAGGGTCCGGAATCCTGGTTCCTACCAGGAGCGGGGTAAGCGGGTGCCAAGGCGCCTAGTGATTGGGCTCCTTCCTTACAGCAACTCCCCACCCCGCCCGGCCTCCTCCCAAACACCACAACCTCCACTTCCCACCCGCGCCGAGCCCTGCTCTTCCTCTCACCCCGCAGCTTCGCCTAAACAGCGGGATCATGGTGACTGCCGGTCCGGTTATGCAGCCTCTAACCCGGTTGTGACAACTCCGTCAACGCGCCAGGCTAGGCACTCATCTGCCCCTGCCTATATTATGTCCCCGCCCACAACTTTTTCAGTTGGAAGGGATAGAAAGGAAAACGAAAGACGGAGGGGGCGGCAGCCTGCGCGGCTTAGTTGAACGCATGCTCAGTCAGCAACGGCCCCTCTCTGCGGCCGCCGCCATCTTGGAGGGAGGTCTAATGTGCTCTAGGTGCCTGAGGGGACGCAATGAGTTTCCCTGAAAAAGCATATCTTCCCCTCGGTCCTTTGAATTCAGTCGACAAGCCCTGTTGGGTGAAGACTGGGGCTGACAGCCGTGCGGAGACCACCCGGAGGGCGAACGGTGGCGGAGGCGGGGACTGGGCGGACTGCAGGCGCCCAGCCCCGAGATTCAAGGGTCACGTAGCAGGCTGAGAATCTAGGTGAGAGGGCTTGGCGAGGAGTTTGGCAGAAAGGCGTCTGCTGGTTTTCGATCTTGACTTTTGTCCGGAGACACCTATCAGACTCAGATCGTTTCTGCTTCGAGGGGTCAAAGGGTACTTTTCTCTGAAACACTGGACCCAAAGCAGAAGGGTGTTTGTGATTTAAATCAAAGAGGAATGTAATCACTTGAGAGATCACAACATTTCTGAATCTTCCCAAGGCTGTTTATTACTATGACTTCCCTGGTGGCTCAGACGTTAAGCGTCTGTCTACAAATGCGGTAGCCCTGGGTTCGATCCCTGGGTTGGGAAGATCCCCTGGAGAAGGAAATGGCAATCCATTCCAGTATTATTGCCTGGAAAATCCCATGGACAGAGGAGCCTTAGGCTACAGTCTGCAGCTGCTGCTTCTGCTAAGTCACTTGAGTCGTGTCTGACTCAGTCTATGGGGTCGCAAAGAGTCAGATAAGACTGAGCGACTTCACTTTCACTGAGATAACCATGGTGTTACAATGCCCGGCAATTTGTAAAGCTGTGTATTTGTGAAAGCTAATAAAAGCCCAGTGCGAGTCGAGGGTATGAATGCTTCCCAGGGTTCCTAGTACTTTTCATTTTTGTTGGCCCCATCCTAATAGAGGGGGCTTCCCTGATGGCTTAGATGGTAAAGAGTCTGCCTGCAGTGGAAGAGCCCTAGGGTTGGATCCCTGGATTGGAAAGATCCTCTGGAGAAGGGAATGGCTCCCCACTCTGGTATTCTTGCCTGGAGAATTCTGTGGATAGAGGAGCCTGACAGGGCTACAGTCATTGGGGTCTCCAGAAGTAGGACATGGCTGAAGGATTAACATTTTCAACACTTTCAACTTTCATCCTAATTTAGGCCCTCATCACTCACCCCTAAATTTTGAAGACCCAATACAGCCTAAATAAATAAATACGTTTTTTAAAATAAAATCTCTCAACAAACTAGGTACAAAGAGAATTATCTAGGCATCATAAAGGCTTTGTTTATCTTTCTAAAATCACAATCTGAAGGTTGCTAATTTCATCATCTTCCCTGTCTTGTTATTTGTAGGATAGAGTTGAAACCTCATTGTCTAACAGGAAAGAAGTTTTAATTTCTAGCCCATCTGATTGCTCCACCTCCTAGTTCTCCTACTTCTCTAGCATGTTTTTGCATGAACTAATCCCTCTGTACATAATACCCTGCCTCTTGGATCTCCATCTGATTTTTATCTGTCCTAAGGAAAGGCAGCTCAAATGTTACCTTTGGTGAAATTCCCAGAGCTATCTATCAAATAAAATAATTTCTCCTGTATGCTCTTTGTACAAACCTTTTTTTTTTTTAACTTTTAACTTTGTATTGGGGTATAACCGATTAACAATGTTGTGATAGTTTCAAGTAAATAGCAAAGGGATTCAGCCATACATATACATGTATCCATTCTACACCAAACCCCACTCCCATGCAGGCTGCCATATAACATTGAGCAAAGGTCTAAGTGCTATGTAATAGGTCTGTGTTTGTTATCCATTTTAAATATACCAGCCTTGTACAAACCTCTTTTATAATATTAATAAAGGGTTAGGCCTCACATAGCCCAGTCTCTACAGAGTTATGTACGCATAGTATAAAAATGAAAGTATTAAATAAGAGGAATTGTACTCTTTAACTTATATCTCTCCAAGGAAATTGTAGACATTCTTTATAATCCATGGTTATGATCTGTTAAATCCCCTTCTCTTCTATCGATCTTCCATTCTGAAACCACATCTAAATGTCTCTCTATCCCTTCCTTTATTCCTTAGTGTGCAGAAAACTACCAATAGCAGCTCTTGCTTTTCTCAGTGTTTTCATTTTCTTTCCTCTTATCTGCAGTACCTTCCTCTCTTCCATCCCCTCTCTCTTGTTTTTCTTTATAACTTCAGTTCAGTTCAGTTCAGTCGTTCAGTCTTGTCCAACTCTGCCACCCCATGAATCACAGCACACCAGGCCTCCCTGTCCATCACAAGCTCCCGGAGTTCACTCAGACTCAAGTCCATTGAGTCAGCAATGCCATCCAGCCATCTCATCCTCTGTCGTCCCCTTCTCCTCCTGCCCCCAATCCCTCCCAGCATCAGAGTCTTTTCCAATGAGTCAACTCTTTGCATGAGGTGGCCAAAGTACTGGAGTTTCAGCTTTAGCATCAGTCCTTCCAAAGAACACCCAGGACTGATCTCCTTCAGAATGGACTGGTTGGATCTCCTTGCAGTCCAAGGGACTCTCAAGAGCCTTCTCCAACACCACAGTTCAAAAGCATCAATTCTTCAGTGCTCAGCTTTCTTCACAGTTGAACTCTCACATCCATACATGACTACTGGAAAAACCATAGCCTTGACTAGATGGACCTTTGTTGGCAAAGTAATGTCTCTGCTTTTCAATATGCTATCAACAGACACAAATAGAAACTTCTAGGCACTCAGAACTTGCTCAGAGAAGAGGCATTTGCTAGGTGCCAGTATGACAAGAATTTCCGAGCCTTGGAGAATGTGGTTCTCTGCATAACAGAATTATTGCCTTCTGTTGGGATTCTGAGGTAGCGCTAGTGGTAGAGAACCCACCTGCCAAAATAGGAGACATAAGAGATGCTGGTTTATTCCCTGCGTCAGGACGATCCCTTAGAGGAGGGCATGGCAACCCACTCCAGTATTCTTGCCTGGAGAACCCATGGACCGAGGAGCCTGGCAAGCTAGTCCGTGGGGTCAGACGGAGTCAGACATGACTGAAGCGACTTAGTACCCTGCACATTGGTGTTCTAAGTTGTTTCTGGTGTTTGATCTGGCTGTTATGAGGTCCACATTCTTTTCCAACCTGGAAAAGACAGGCAGGCTGCAGTTGCAATGAACTTTGAATGAACTTCTGTGGAATGCATTTAAAGCATGGGGAGCTGCATTCTCTGACCTCTTTTTTATTTTGTTTTTATCAACAGCAATGTATTTACTGCTTTGGGAGTAAACAGAAGTAAAAGAAATCTTGAATAACAAAAACAAGGAAAACTTGAACGGAAGCCAAGCTGTCTTTTTACCTATTCTCAAACTTAGACCTGACAAACTGCCCTGTATGATTGCTACTGCTAATACTGTTACTAAAATGTACAGAATATGGTAGATGCCTCCGCTTTTCAAGTCACAGAATTTTTTTTTTTTTTAGGAGTCTACTTGGTGAGTTTTATGCACATCTCTAGGAATGTAAGGGTCTTATCAATGATTATTCTAAAGGTGAGATGCTGTGGCTGGAATGGCCCCACCTGGTAGCTGAACACACAGGTGGTTACGTTGAGACTGGACTGTCCTTCCTCCCATAGCGGGATAAAGGTGTATGTTTTTGAGGTTTGGTAAGGACTCTGTGGAAATGATACTAACCATGTGTGCTACCTGAGGAGCAGGAACGGAGAATAGGTTCCAGAAATCCAGGAGCCAGAGAGAAAGAAGGGCAGACCAGGCAACCATGGAATTTATAAAGAACTGACAAAAGTACCCCATAGTAAGCAATTGACTACTGCCACCTAGAGGGTCCTGTCGGTAGATTACAACCGTTCCTCCACAAAAACTGTGCCCCATGACCCCAGCGGGGTTTCCCTAGTAACTCAGACAGGAAAGAATCTGTTTCCAATGAAGGAGACCCTGGTTTGATCTTTGGGTCGGGAAGATCCCCTGGAGAAAGAAACGGCTACCGACTCCAGTATTCTTGCCTGGAGAACTCCATGGACAGAGGAGCCTGGCGGGCTACAGTCCACGGGGTCCCAGTGTTGGACACCACTGAGCAAGTAACACACACACACACACACACACACACACCCATTACTTACCCTCCCACCCACCAGATATTAGAAACAGCGACTAGAAAATTGATGAGATGGAGCCAGAAAAGAAGACAAGCTAATTTTGACCTGCTATTCCACATGGGTTAGAGGATGTTGTTGTTTAGTCGCTAAGTGTCTGACTCTTGCAACTCCATAGACTGTAGCCTGCCAGGCTCCTCTGTCCATGAGATTTCCCAGGGAAGAATACTGGAGTGGGTTGCCATTTCCTTCTTCAAGGAATCTTCCTGACCCAGGGATTGACCCTGCATCTCCTGCTTGGTGGTGGATTTTTCTCTGTGGCTTAGTGGCTAGAAGAAATTTAAATTAGAATGGGTTTGGAGTTTGAAATTACACTCAATAGAGCTATCTCTGTGATTTCTAGCTTTTTCAGTGCTAATACAGTATTACATGGTTCTCAGTTTTTCTAAGATTTGCATTCTCCCTTTTAATCTTTAATACTGCTTTACCCCTTTTAAAAATTAATTTTATGTTCTTATTAATGTCTGTATGAGGAAGAATATTTTCTTTTTGGGGCTCTGCTAACTTCCAGAGTGCTTTCTTCATCTGTGTTCTCCTTTCCCATATTTATTTATTTGTGCCAATATAGGTTTGCAAAGTTATTGTGCCCTTTCTTTTCATCTTTTTTATATGGCGTATGAACAGCTTCTATTTGCTTTGCTATAGTGCAGATGAATTCCACTTGTTTAGCTATTACCTTCGGAGAAGGCAATGGCAACCCACTCCAGTACTCTTGCCTGGCAAATCCCATGGACGGAGGAGCCTGGAAGGCTGCAGTCCATGGGGTCGCTGAGGGTTGGACACGACTGAGCGACTTCACTTTCACTTTGCACGTTCATGCTTTGGAGAAGGAAATGGCAACCCACTCCAGTGTTCTTGCCTGGAGAATCCCAGGGATGGGGGACCCTGGTGGGCTGCCGTCTATGGGGTCACACAGAGTCGGACACGACTGAAGCGACTTAGCAGCAGCAGCAGCTATTACCTTAGGTTCAGAGAGGAGGGAAGAGCTCAGCGGTGGCTGTGTACAGCCTTTGTTGGGATACCTGCACTCTGCCCTCCTGGGATTTCGTGAAATATTTCCTATGCTAAACTCTGTCCCGCCACTGGGGTTTATTTCTATCACACTAAGAATATCAATGGGCTTTGGATTATTCCTTCTGGTCATCTTGGAGCCTGACTTCTTTGTTTCCTTTAGTAAAGGTAATCTAAAATTTTGCTTTGTTTAGTTTAGTTTTCTTTTTTTTTACTGGAGTCTACTTCAATGCTATCAATTTTTGTTTTCCACAAGCACCCATTTCTTCCAATCAGCAATTTCTCTTCCTCCCAACCCCCACTCTGTCTTCCTCCGAGGAAAACATGAGTTGAACAGGAGAGTTTTGTCTTGTATCAATAACACATGTGTAGGTTACTTCCCTTCAGGCTTTAAGAATGCCTCTTCTCTACTTTGCCTCCCTCAGAGACTCTTGTCCTAATTATTCCCTTTTTTTTTTCTTCCATTCTGCTAAATCCCCATTTATTGTTGGAAATAATCAACTCTGGCTGTTTATGATTGTTCTGCTATCCTCTCCATTTTTCCCCAGCTGAAAGAGAGTCAAAAGGTTCCCTTTTCTGGCAGGACAAAAAGGTAGTTAGGATAAAACTTTGGCACCTTTGCAAAGTTCTTTGTCTTCATATCTCATCTGAATCTCTCTTTCCCAGGTTTCAGGGCAGGTTGGGAGGGTGGCTTAAAGTTTTCAGGATCTTGTTCATTTATCTTCCCTACATAGTTTGGAGGTTGATGTTAAAAGGCCTGCCATACTGCTCTGAGCTTTGTTCTGTACATTTTTGGAAACTTGTGTATTTTTCTTTGATAGTCCCCAATTTTTGAAGGTTATGACATGACCTTTCCCCTTGTTTGGTGGCTGTTGATATGTTTTTGCTGCTTTAAGAAGTTGCTCTTTTCCATTAACTATTCAAGTAATTAAGCTATGTGGAAGGGAGATTTTTAAATTTAACTGAACTCTAGAATCTAAATCTTAAATTCTCATCCCCATTCATCAGTTATATAAATCAAAGATCATAGTGTTTAAGTGAGTTACTTGAAACACAGCTTGCAATATCAAAGAAAATGACAGGGAAGAGCCATGATTTGAATCTAGACCTGTCTCTTATCCTTTAATCATTATTCTATTCTGGAAGCCAATGAAGGATGGTCAGGAGTTTTAAATTAAGTGACTGATGAAATGAGACATTCATTTTAGGTTAGGGAGGTGGCACGTGATCTTAGAGATCTATGAGATGAATTTATAGAGAGGAAACTATGAAAGCAAGGAAACAAGCTAGGAAGGAAGGTTTTTATAAAATCAGATATAAAGCAATAAGGGCCTGAATTGAAGGGGAACCTCTTTTTTTTTTTTTTTTTTTGTCTCACAGCCTGTGGGGCCTCAGATCCCCAACCAGGGATTGAATCCACACCATTGGCAGTGAAAGCTCAGAGTCCCAGTCACTGGACTGCAAAGGAATTCCTTCATATTTTAGAGTTTTGACTTTGGTCATCAGGGTATTGCTCCTCATAGGTTCCAGAATGCTATCAATTTTGTCTCACACACTCAAATGTGTAAAAATTTTGTATTAAACTTGGGAAACTTTGGATTAGGTAGCAATGGAAGGAATCTCTCGTAGGCTATTTTTTTTTTTTTTAAACTGCTTACCTGGGATTTCCTGGTGACTCAGTAAAGAATTTGCCTGCAATGCGGGAGACCTGAGTTTGATCCCTAGGTCAGGAAGATTTCCTGGAGAAGGAAATGGCAACCCACTCCAGTGTTCTTGCCTGTAGAATCCCATGGACAGAGGAGCCTAATGGGTTACAGTCCACCGAGTGGAAAAGAACTGGACATGGCTGAGTTTTCATTCCAATCCCAAAGAAAGGCAATGCCAAAGAATGCTCAAACTACTGCACAATTGCACTCATCTCACACGCTAGTAAAGTAATGCTCAAAATTCTGCACGCCAGGCTTCAGCAATACATGAACTGTGAACTCCCTGATGTTCAAGCTGGTTTTAGAAAAGGCAGAGGAACCAGAGATCAAATTGCCAACATCCGCTGGATCATGGAAAAAGCAAGAGAGTTCCAGAAAAACATCTATTTCTGCTTTATTGACTATGCCAAAGCCTTTGACTGTGTGGATCACAATAAACTGTGGAAAATTCTGAAAGAGATGGGAATACCAGACCACCTGACCTGCCTCTTGAGAAACCTATATGCAGGTCAGGAAGTTAGACCAGAAGTTAGAACTGGATATGGAACAACAGTCTGGTTCCAAATAGTACATCAAGGGTGTATATTGTCACCCTCCTTATTTAACTTATATGCAGAGTACATCATGAGAAACACTGGGCTGGAAGAAGCATAAGCTGGAATCAAGACTGCCAGGAGAAATATCAATCACCTCAGATATGCAGATGACACCACCCTTATGGCAGAAAGTGAAGAGGAACTAAAAAGCCTCTTGATGAAAGTGAAAGAGGAGAGAGAAAAAGTTGGTTTAAAGCTTGATATTCAGAAAACTAAGATCATGGCATCCAGTCCCATCACTTCATGGCAAATAGATGGGGAAATAGTGGAAACAATGTCAGACTTTATTTTTGGGGGGCTCCAAAATCATTGCAGATGGTGACTGCAGCCATGAAATTAAAAGATGCTTACTCCTTGAAAGAAAAGTTATGACCAACCTAGATAGCATATTCAAAAGCAGAGACATTACTTTGCCAACAAAGGTCCATCTAGTCAAGGCTATGGTTTTTCCAGTAGTCACGTATGAATGTGAGAGTGGGACTGTGAAGAAAGCTGAGCACTGAAGAATTGATGCTTTTGAACTGTGGTGTTGGAGAAGACTGTTGAGAGTCCCTTGGACTGCAAGGAAATCCAACCAGTCCATTCTGAAGGAGATCAGTCCTGGGTGTTCTTTGGAAGGACTGATGCTAAAGCTGAGACTCCAGTACTTTGGCCACCTCATGTGAAGAGTTGACTCTTTGGAAAAGACTCTGATTCTGGGAGGGATTGGGGGCAGGAGGAGAAGGGGACGACAGAGGATGAGATGGCTGGATGGCATCACTGACTCGATGGACATGAGTCTGAGTGAACTCCGGGAGTTAGTGATGGACAGGGAGGCCTGGCGTGCCGCGATTCATGGGGTCGTGAAGAGTCGGACACGACTCAGTGACTGAACTGAACTGAACTGAGCAACTTCACTTTCACTTGCATATACACCAAACTGTTTCAAGTTATTATGTTTCAGTTTCCTTATGTTTCAACTGGAGAAGTTGAATTAGATGGACTATAATTTCCCTTCCAATTCATAGTAGACAGAAGCAAGAGAATGATGTCAGCATCGTAAGACAACCCACTTTTGTCCCCTTCCTTTTAAACAATTTAATTAGGCGTCTATCTATGAACAAAAGTACGTCTGTGGGATTCAACACAATACTTCAGGGGGCTGAGGAGGAGTCTGCGCATTGGGTAATAGGCAGACATATCTTGGTGCCAGCAGTGGAACAGGAGCTTATGAAGTAGCCATAGTCCGTCATGATTCTGGTGGAGGAACACCAAGATAGACTTAATAAAAGTCCAGCCTTCCCAAAGAGAGATTACAGCTCTTTATTTGAACAGAAAAGAATATAAGTTTTGATGTATCACAGAGAAGAAGAGCTTTGCCTGGCCTCCAAAGCAGCACAGCTGTGAAGCTGAACTAGCCAGTGGTGACCTATCCCATGCAGGACATAGGAGAATGGTGGGTGAGTGCCTGGCTACCTCAGCTATGTGGAACACTGCTGGAAAAGCTGGTTACTGTTCTGTGGCACCCAGAGCATTGAGGTTGGACCCCCATGACTTGAGGGAGGGAGAAGATCAAGAAGGAGGCAGAAAGGAATATCAAAGGACTAATTAAGGGAGTGAGATTTCTGCTGACTACTATCAGGACTCCAGCAGGAAGCTTACTTGTGAGACGCTAGAAAAACCTCATCTAAGGCTAACCCAACCTGGCCCATGGGCACCCTCAAGGCCCTGAGAGCTAAACCAGCACTTCCTCACACTCGGCAGCTGACTCTTGGTGCCTGTTCCTCAGTGCAGTAGAGAAAGCAAGCTCACCTGAACAGGGAGTCCCTTCAGAAAACTGGCCAGGGTCTGTGGGCAAGAGAGAACCCACAAACTTGAGTTTTAGTGTCACCTTCTGGAAAACAAAAGGAAGGTTGTCAACAGCCAACTAGTGAGTTGTAAGAACTAGAAAAGACATAAAATTTAAGAATTCTGCCACAAGAGGGAGCAAGAAGAGTGAAGCAGGTATGTCCATACACGGCTGGAAAAAGCAGCTCACATAAGCTGGACCAACAAAAAAACCTGCCACCAGAAGTCAGTAAGTAGAGTTTTGAGGAGGTATCTGCCACCTCAAAGGCAAGAACAGAAATGCAACCCCCCACCCAGGAACATGAACAATCAAGGAAACTCGTTATTATCAAAAGATCACAATAATTCTCCAGCATGCAAATTCAAAGAAATGGAATTTTGCCATTTATCTGATAAAGAATTCGAGGTGGCTGTTTGAGGAAACTCAATGAGTGGCCAAAAAGTACGATTCAATGAAATCTGAAAAACAATACCTGAACAAAATGAGACTTTTAGTGAAAATGGAAATAATTGAAAAGAACCAAACAAAGTCCAGAGCTGAAGAAGCCAATGAAGGTAATGAAAAATGCAATAGAGGGTGTCCACAGCAGAACAGACTAAAGATAGAATGAATCAAGGATCTTAAAGGATGGAAACTTTGAAATAATCCAGCCAAAGGAGAACAAAGTAAAACGAATGAGAAAGAGAGAAGAAAGCCTACATAATCTATGGGACATCATGGACAAATATTAGAATAATTGAAGTTCCAGATGGAGAAGAGGGGAGAAAGGGGCAGAAAGGCTATTTCAAGAAAAAAAAAAAAGTTGTTGAGAATTTCCCAAGCCTGGGGAGAGACTTAGACATACAAGTTCACAAAGCAAATAGATTACTCCATTATCTCAGTGCAAAAAGGCCTTCTCCAAGGTACATTATAATGAAACTGTCAAAAATCAAAGACAAGTATAATCTTAAAACCAGCAAAGGAAAAAAGGTTGTAAACTCCAAAAGAACCTCCATTAGTCTATCAGTAAATTTCTCAGCAGAAACCCTATAGACCAGGAGAAAGTGGACTGATACAGTCAAAGTTTTAAAAGAAAAACATGCCAGTCAGGAATACTTTATCCAGCAAGAATATCCTTCAGATATGAACGAGAAAAAGGACTTTTCCAGACAAAAACTTTCTGAGAGAGTTTATCCTACCTTGCAAGAAATGCTGAAAGGAATTCTTCAAGCAGAAATGAAAAGATTCTAATTAGACATGAAAACATATGAAAATGCATAGCATACTGGTAAAGATAAATATATAGTCAGATTTAGAAGGCTAATTCTGGGCTTCTTCGTGGCTTAGTAGTAAAGAAGCCGTCTGCCAATGCAGGAGACATGGGTTTGATCCCGCATGCTGCAAAGCAGCTAAGCCCATGGGCCACAACTATTGAGCCTGTGCTTCAGAGCCTGGGAACTGCAACTACTGAAGCCCGTGTGCCCTATAGTGCATGCTCCACAACAAGAGAAGCCACTGCAATGAGAAGCTCATGCAGTGCAACTAGAGAGTAGCCCCTGCTCTCCGCAACTAGAGAAAAGCCTGCATAGCAACGAAGATCTAGCACAGCCAAAAATAAATAAGTAAACATTTTTTAAAAAACTCAAGACTAATTCTGTAAGATGAGGGTATGTTAACCATTTGACTATAGTACAAAGGTTAAACACAAGTTTTAAAATAACTATAGCCACTGTAACTTAACAAATACACAGTATAAAAAGAGATAAATTGTGACATCAAAGTCATAAAAGGAAGGAAGAAAAAAGTGAAGTTTTTATATGCAATTGAAGTTAAGTTCCTATCAGGATAAAATAGATTATTTTATCTATGTTTTGGGTAAGTCTCATAGTAACCATGGGCTTCCCCAGCGGCTCAGTGGTAAAGAATCTGCCTGCAATGCAGGAGACTCATGTTAGATCCCTGGGTGGAGAAAGTTCCCTGGAGGAGGGTATGGCAACCCAGTCCAGTATCCTTGCCTGGAGAATCCCATGTACAGAAGAGCCTGGCAGACTACAGTCCGTAGTGTTGCAAAGAGTGGGATAAACTGAAGAGACAAGCATGCACGTGTAATCACATGAACCTATAATAGATTTATACAACATGAAGAGAGAAAAATTAGACATACCACCATGGAAAATCACCAATTCACAAAGGTTGGAAGGAGAAAAAAAAAAATAATGGAAATACCAACTAGTCAGAAAGCAATTGGTAAGACATCATTATAGAGTCCTTAAACATCAATCAGTTTACTTCAGTTCAGTCACTCAGTCGTGTCCGACTCTTTGCAACCCCCATGGACTGCACCACACCAGGCTTCCCTGACCATCAACAACATGTTCAAACTCATGTCCATCAAGTCAGTGATGCCATCCAACCATGTCATCCTCTGTTGTCCCCTTCTCCTCCTACCTTCGATCTTTCCCAGCATCAGGGTCTTTTCCAATGAGTCAGTTCTTCGCATCAGGTGGCCAAAGTATTATAGCTTCAAGCTTCAGCATCAATCCTTCCAGTGAATATTCAGCTCTGATTTCCTTTAGGATTGACTGATTGGATCTCCTTGCTGTCCAAAGGACTCTCAAGAGTCTTCCCCAACACCACAGTTCAAAAACATCAATTCTTTGGCACTCAGTTTTCTTTATGGTCCAATTCTCACATCCATACATGACTACTGGAAAAACCACAGCTTTGACTATATGGACCTTTGTCAGTAAAGTCATGTCTCTGCTTTTTAATATTCTGTCTAGGTTTGTCATAACTTTTCTTCCAAGGTGCAAGGGTCTTTTAATTTCTGCAGTGATTTTTTTTTTTACCTCTGCAGTGATTTTTGAGCCCCCCCAAATAAAGTCTGCCACTGTTTCCATTATTTCCCCATCTATTTGCCATGAAGTGATGGGACCAGAAGCCATGATCTTAGTTTTCTGAATGTTGAGTTTGAAGCCAGCTTTTCCACTCTCCTCTTTCAGTTTCATCAAGAGGATCTTTAGTTCCTCTTTGCCTTCTGCCAAAAGGGTGGTGTCATCTGCATATCTGAGGTTATTGATATTTCTTCCTGCAATTTTGATTCCAGCTGTGCTTCATCCAGCCCTGCATTTCACATGATGTACTCTGAATATAAGTTAAACAAGCAAGGTGACACTATACAGCCCTGATGTACTCCTTTTCCAATTTGGAACCAGTCCATTTTTCCATGTCTAGTTCTTACTGTTGTTTCTTGACCTGCATACAGATTTCTCAGGAGGCAGGTAAATATCAATAATTACCCTAAAAGTAAATGGATTGAACTCAATAATCAAAAAGCACAGAGCAGCTGGATGCTAAAAAAACTCAAGACCCAAATATATGCTGCCTACAAGAGACTTCAGGGACTCCCTAACCTAATCCCAAGGTGCCCCATGCCTCAGGCCTATCTTTTACTGCTCTGCAGAAGGGAATAGCTACCCACTCCAGTACTTTTGCCTGGAGAATTCCATGGACAGAGAAGCCTGGTGGGCTACAGTCCCTAGGGTTGAAAAAAGTTGGACACAGCTGAGTGACTAACACTTTCACTTTTCATTTTACCACTCTAGCCAAGGAGTTGTTCATCAACAAACAATGAGCTAAACTCTCATTACAGTGGTTAAGAACAAAGTCTCCACCCTAATGGACCATCTAGTTTAGTAGGGATATAGACATCCACACAGTTTACCAAGATATGAAATTAAATATTAAAATATTTAATAAATATTAAAATAAACAATAAAATAAATATTAATGATAAAGCACAAAAGTCATGCTATGTAATGCACAAAAAGGAGCAATTACTTGTCAGCAGGAGATTGGAGTGAATACCATATAGGCTAGTCCTTAAGGGATAAATAAGACTCTATCCCTTAAGGTGAAGATGGAAAGTAGAGTATTCAGTACAGAATAAACAATGTGAACAACAAATATGAACATATATGACCTATTTAAGGAATTGTGAAAAGCGCAGTTTGATTAGAACATTAAGTGCTGAGGGCAGAGTAGAGAGAGAGGGAGCTGGAAAGGTAAACTGAGGCCAGAGAGTAGACAACTTTACGTGACATGGAGAGCTTGTACTTTGTTAAATAAGCTTTCAGAATAGAAGAATAATATGCTTTGCTTTGTGTAACAGTAACATAACCAAGGCATTTGTGAATGTGAAGATGAATTAAGGAGATAAGAGAATGGAGGCAGAGAGACCGATTAAGCTTCAAGGAGAAGAAAAGATGAAAAAATTAACACTGGGTGTTGCTAATAACAGAGAAAAGGGGCCAGGCTACTGGAAAATGACCTTGCAGAAGCCAAAAAGATTTGACTATAAAGCCAGCCTGAGGGGATGTACATGGGAAAGGAATGGAAAAAAATTTATCAAAAACTATATACTTCGCTTCCTTTCTTCTGGCCCACTTGTGCATGGCTTCAGTGAAGAGCACAAAAGGAAGAGTGACACCAGAGGAGGCTAAAAACAGTCATGGGTCAGATCATTCCCATGTTGGCATGTTGAGGATTTGGATGTTCTTCTATAAGAAGTGGAAGCCCATCACAAGGATTTTTAGTAGTAGAATGAGCTGATCGGTTTCCTCCCTTCATCCTATCCATCCTTATTCTGGCTGGAATCCAGAATACATTATTTTCTCTTCAACTTCTTATCTTCACAAATCCTTCCTACAAAGCATACACTAAAGATCAATTTAATTGCCCGCCTTTTCTGGTCTTATGCATTGACTGAGTAAAATAAAGTAATTCCCAGCTTGATTCTCCTATACATAACATTGTGTTCAACACTGTCTTGCCATAACAATGCTCAGAATTCTTTCAGCATCTCTTGTTATCTCTTTCTTTTAGTCTCCACAATAGGTAGGTCAAATTGTTCTATTTTTCTCAGATGTTCTTCCCCACAATTTACTCCCTCAAACTAAGCTTTATCTTATCTCCTGTAGACACTGTTAGAAAGTTTCTCAACATCCTGCCACCAATATCTGCAAACTCACCTGCACTTACATCCACTTGTATCAGTTTAAAAAGTGACTGCACCTGGAGAAGGAAATGGCAACTCACTCCAGTATTCTTGCCTGGGAAAGTCCATGGACAGAGGAGCCTGGCGATCTGCAGTCCATGGGGCTCTATGACTGAGCACGCGCATGCATGAAGGTGGAGAGAGATGGGTTGGTAGCAATAAACTTGTAGAACTAAAAAAAAAAAAGGAAGAGAGAAAAAAAAGTTGACTGCAAATATCAAAAAGCACAATAGCAGTTTAAATTATAAGAGATTATGTTTTCTTTCTTTTTAAATTTGTTTTTTTAAAGAAAAGTTTCTTGCATGAGACAGGGTGCTCAGGGCTGGTGCACTGGGATGACCCAGAGAGATGGGATGAGGAGGGAGGTGGGTGAGGGGTTCAGGATGGGGAACACATGTACACCCATGGCTGATTCATGTCAATGTATGGGGAAAACCACTATAATATTGTAAAGTAATTAGCCTCCAATTAAATAAATTTTTAAAAAGTCAAGTTTCTCTAAAAGTTTTTAAAGAAAAATGTTAAAGTTGGTTTAAAATGCTGTGTTACTTTCTACTGCACAGCAAAGTGAATCAGTTATACATATACATATATCCACTCTTTTAAAAATTCTTTTCCCATTTAGGTTATTATAGAGCACTGGAAAGAGTTCCCTGTGCTGTACAGCAGGTCCTTATTCGTTATCCACTCAATACTAATTTATCCCTCCTCTCCATTCCCACCAGTAATCATAAGCTGTTTTCTACATATGTGACTATTTCTATTCTGTAAATAAATACAATTTATTCCATTTTTAAAGATTCCACATGTAAGCAATATCATATGATATTTCTTTTTCTCTTTCTGACTACTTTACTCAATCTCTAGCTCCATCCATGTTGCTGCAAATGACTTTATTTTGTTCTTTTTAGTGGCTGAGTAATATTTCATTGTATACTTGCACCACATCTTCTTTATCCATTTCTCTGTTGATGGACATTTAGATTGCTTCCATATCTTGGTTGGTGTAAACAGTGCTGCAGTGAACATTGGGATGCATGTATCTTTTTGGATTATGGTTTTCTCTAGGTGTATGCAGGAGTGGTATTGCAGGATCATATGATAACTCTATTTTTAGTTTTTTAGGAACCTCCACACTATTCTCCATAATGGTTGTACCAATTTATGTTCCCATCAACAGTGTAGGAAGCTTCCATTTCACCACATCCTCCCCAGCATTTATTATTTGTAGATGTTTGGATGATGGCCATTCTGACTGGTGTTAGGTGATGTCTCATTGTAGTTTTGATTTGCATTGCTCTATTAATTACAGCATCTTTGATGCTCATCAAAGCATATTAATTAGAGCATCTTGATGCTGAGCATCTTTTCATATGCTTTTTTTGGCCATCTGTATGTAAGAATTTGTATTTTCTCACATAAAATGCTTGGGGCCAAAGACTAGAGGGTATTGACAAGGAATAAGTATAATAACTGGGAGGCTGGAACAGGAGTATAAAGTTAAAGCATCACTAGCATCATAAGAGGAACTCAGTAGTTGCTGCTACTATTATTTTTCTTATCATGGAATTAGTCCTAAGTCACAAAGAATATCAGTAGACAAGTTGTGACTAGTCCTCAGATTTCCTGATTTAATATGCTTAGACAACTTTAATGAGGATAATGTTTCTGGCTTAGGGAACCAGTGAGTATTTAATTCCTCATAAACCATTTCCCTGTGGCTCCTTGCACACTGAGTCGGTGGCAATCATTGCTTCCAGGAAGCCATAATCCGCCTGGAGAAAATGACCTTTGCTAAGTTTGAAATCTCCTGGTGAACTTTCTTGAGTCCCTTGTCAGACATTTGTCTTGAAACTCAGGCCTTTTGAAAGGAAAAGAAGCCATCTAGATTTCGAAAGTGTTCTATTAACCAAGGGAAATTTTTAGTTATTCGAAAATAAAACTAATACTCTATTTTTAAAAAGGAATCATCATGGAGAAAGAATGGAGGCTATGATCCAACAAAAGTCCCATTGTATGAAAAGTAGGAAGTGCTGGGGAAAGAGTTAAGGGGTGTGTGTGAGAGACGAGTGCATGAGAGATGAGACTGTTTCCTTTGCTCATAGTACAATTGTGTGGGTTGAAAATTTGGAGAAACTTGAAAAGCTTCTCCAAGTTTGAAAGCCTTTGAGAAAAACCCTGTATCAACAGAGGATGGCCACAGAAGCATAAAATTTGTGTCATGGTGTTTTAGGCAGAATAGTAGCTGGTGCATATGGCAGGAGAGAGAGAGAGGTTCCTGGGAAACTCTGAAGATACATAAAGGGTGAAAGTGAGACATGAAAGTGAAGTCAACTCAGTCGTGTCTGACTCTTTGCGACCCCATGGACTGTAGCCCACCAGGCTCCTCAATCCATAGGATTTTCCAGGCCAGAATACTGGAGTGAGTTGCCATTTGCTTCTCCAGGAGACCTTCCCAACCCAGGGATTGAACCCAGGTCTCCCGCATTGTAGGCAGACACTTTACCATCTGAGCCACCAGGGAAGTCCTAAATAAAGGGTAGTTTAGAAATAAACATTAATATACTTGCCAGGAAGTCACAGCAGAGGAGGTCTCAGTAGAGGTCTCTGTTCAAAGAACTTAATAGTGGTAGCTGTGAGTAGGTAACTCCAAAATGAGATCCAGATGGAGGATTTTGCCAAGTCTTGGAGGATTTGCAGCATCAGTGAAAGTCAATGAAAGTAGCCTGATCAGCAGGAGGAGATGGCTGAGCTTCTTGAGAGCCATCGTCCTGCATTGCCTATTCCAGGAGATCTGACAAAACCCACCCATTTTAGCAGTTATCACAGTAAACATATATGAATCAATGCCCAGAGCTCAGTGAGGCAAGCTATGCATCACCCACACATTATTTGGATGCCAGGGAAGAAGCACAATGTGTAGACCAGAAGACAGCTCAACTGTGCTATTGTTAAGATATAAAATGAACTTCTGTGTTCAGATTTCAACAGATGAGAGGGGAAGAGAAAGAGTAAGAGGAAAAGAACCTTGAAAAACTAAGCATTAATCTCCCAAGAGACTAGGTTTATCTTAAACTGTTTTACCATTAACTGGGCAAAGCTGAATGTTTCACTTCCCTCATTTTTCTATTTTGTATTTTGAAAAATCTCAAGCCAACAAAGGTTGAAAGACTTTTTACAATGGCTATTCTTATTTCTTCACCGCCACTCATCAGTTTTCAGTGTTTTGTCTTACTCAGTTGATCTGTCTGCCTACCTACCTACTTATCTATCATGTATTAATGTTTCTGCTGAAGCATTTGAAAGCAAGTTGCAGACATCATGGCATTTGCTTCTAAATATTAAGTTTAACCTGATGAAATTGCTAATAAATAGTCATTTTTGTTTTCTCAACTTAATACTTCAGTATGCATCGCCTAAGAATAAGGACATTCTCCTTTATAAAACTACTAATGACATTCTCCTATATAACAATACTCCTATTGAGAGAGTCAATTCCTAGGCAGGTTGATAAGAAGTCCAGGGCCCCAGAAGAGGACAAAGGGGTCTGGGGCTCTTGAGGAGGAGGTAGAGGTCTGGAGTTCTCAAGGAGGAGGAAAGGACAAACGTTTTAAGTCCAGAGCTGATGCTTGCACAACAAAAGGCTTGCTCAAGAATGAGTTGCTCAAGTTTTTCATTAAACTCTGTACCAATGACTATATTACAATAATGTTTCCTGCTCGAGGATGTGTTTCTCCTTCTTGCGAAACTTCTGACTAATCCTATCACCTTAATATGTATATTATGGGAGTGAGTCTGGTAAGACCTTTAACGATCGAGACATTCTTTTGATTTACTGTAATAACCAATTTAAAAAGTATGTAACTCCCTTGCTAAGACTAGTGAGGGGGGTACTCTCCGTCCCCCTTCTGATGTCTATGCCAGAAGCTTCCTCTGTCCCTTTTTCACTTTAATAAAACTCTGATACACAAAAACTCTTGAGTTATCAAGCCTGGTCCCTGGTCCCTTCAGAGAGCACAAATTTGACATCATCCACCATAAGCTATCACTATATAACAATACTATATAGGCCAATCTCCTATATAACCATAACAGTATGCATCTCCTAAGGATAAGGACATTCTCCTATAAACCAATACTACTAACATACGTAAAAAAATCACATTAATTGAATAATATCTAACGTACAGTCCATATTTAATTTTTAATTGTCCAAAATGTCCGTTATATGTGGTCTACTTTCTCCACCCTGATCCAGGATCCAGTTGCATTAGATATTTATTCCTCTTTAGTCCCTCTGTTTTTTTCATGATGCTGACTTTTATATTTAAAAAAATAAAAATCCAGGACAGTGTTTTATAGAATTGCACATTTTGATTTTATCTGACTCGTTTCATCATGATTAGATTTAGGTTAAACATTTTTTAAAAGTAAACTACATAGGTGATGTGTATTTATTATTGATTCCCATCAGGAGGCACATGACACCTAGTTCAGCTATTGATGATGCTAAGTTTGATTATTGATTAAGGTGGTGACCACACCAACTCTCCATTAAAGATATAATCTTCCCTTTTCAGTCAACAACTACTATAACAGGATAATATATAAGAATATCATGTTCTCAACAACCTTTTATCCAAAGGCTTTAGCATCCATTGATGATCCTTAGATGTTATATGGGAAGTTTGCCAAATGATGATTTTCTAATTTTATCTTCTACACTTACTAGCTCAATTCTTCTTAAAAAAAAAAAAAAAACCTAAAATTCTCTCATTTGGATACCACTATGATTCATAGGGCTTCCCAGGTGACGCTAGTGGTAAAGAACCCACCTGCCATTGCAGGAGATGTTAGAGATGTGTTGGATCCCTGGGTCAGGAAGATCCCTGGAGGAGGGCATGGCAATCGACTCCAGGATTCTTACTTAGAGAATCCCATGGACAGAAGAGCCAGGTGGGCTACAGTCTATAGGGTTGCAAAGAGTTGGACATGACTGAAGAAACTTCACATGCCCCTGGATTCATAAATTTTATTTTATTCAATGTATTATAATCCATTATCATTATTTTGTATATATATCTTTCTAAACTCAAATCTTCATAATTTTGACCAGTAGACAACTACTTCAAGCTGGCTCATTTGTCCTTCTGTCCTGAGCTCATTGGTCTTTGAGGACTTCCTTGCTTTCTGGCACATCAAGATGTTCTTAGTTCACCTACTACTTCGTCTGCTACAGACCTGGAGTCATTTCTCCAAAGATCCCTCTCTGTGTCTTGTGGACAGTGGTATTTAGAAACCAAGATCTGACTGCCAGTTGTGTTCATCAGTATAGAGCAACACTGCTTTTAGGCTCAATAAGGGGCTCCAGAACACATCTGAGTGTTAGTGTGAAACTTTAACTCTCGTCCAACCCAACAGCCATATAATTAACTTATTAGACTTATTCCAATTACCCATACAGGAGTCAAGGAATCAGAGTTTTATTATTAAAGGTAAATTAAGTCATGTCTTCCTCTTCTTAAAATCATCCCCATGTAGTAAAGCTCGGGGCTACCCTGATAGCTCAGCTGATAAAGAATTTGCCTGCAATGCAGGAGACCCTGGTTCGATTCCTGTGTAGGAAGATCCCCTGGAGAAGGGATGGGCTACTGACACCAGTATTCTTAGGCTTCCCTGGTGGCTCAGATGGTAAAGAATCAGGCTGCAATGCAGGAGACCTGGGTTCGATCCCTGGGTCAGGAAGATCCCCTGGAGGTGGGCATGGCAACCCACTCCAGGATTCTTGCCTGGAGAATCCCATGGACAGAGGAGCCTGGTGGGCTACAGTCCACGGGGTTGCAAAGAGCTGGACACGACTGAGTGACTTCACTTCACTTCACTTCACTCTTATTATGTATACATGTATTAGTACAATAGTACACTCAATGTAAATACAACCAAATAAATATGGTTGGAGTTGGGCTAGCAATTTTCTTTTTAATTGATGGGATGCCTATCAATTTGGAATTTGGAAACCACTGTTCTAATCCTAAATTTCCTCCTGGAGTCTTTGGATGTGCTGTTTTCATGAGGAATTTAAGGTTAATTCTATCTCCTCTATAAAAGTGTAAATACCATGCATGCACAGATCACGTTTTATTTCTCCATTGTATGCCCAATCACCTAGAACATGACTGGCATATAGTATTACTCAATACATATACACATGTCAGAGTGAATAAATAGAAAGAGAAAAGAATGAAAATTACAATTTGGTCCATTATCAAAAATATCTCTAAAATGTTTCTTTATTTTGTGCGCTATTTTTTTTGCATGCAAATTGCTCACTCTTATATGGACAGGTCAGTTGGTTGATTGGTAGACTGAGTAAAGGAACACAATTATAAACAGAATTATAATGGAGGGGGTTATTGCAGACACGAGAACATTTTTAGGGTAAAGTGATTACTTGGAAGCTAGCAGAGGTCAGATTGAATATTCTGTCCTTGAGCAGGTCAGCTGGAGTATTCAGGAAAACAATTTTAGTTGTTTATATATATATTCCATAAAACCTTGTGAGTTTAACTATAGATCATACATAGCTAACTATCTCTATATAATGTCTGACTACCCTTCCACCTATACACTGCTTTACTCAGGCCAGGTCTGCGCTATTTCCCCCAGAGGAACTTCTGAATAATTTGAGCAGAGACCTAGTTTGAGGATTTCTTGGCCTTTCCAAATGCCTTCTCTTGTTTCCTGTGGGTTTCTGTGGAGTTGAACTCTCTTAAGCATACACATCATTGTGGGTACAATAAGGTTCCATGTTAATTAACTCCATTTTAGAAGGACATAGTCCTAGAGTTAGGTGACAACTGGGAAATTGAACTTAGGAAAATTAAATTTTCCTTCTCATAGATTCAATTGCTAGTAGTGATGGCTGTATCACGGCTAGGCAGGTATCTCTGCAGAAGAGTTTTGCTCTGAAAGTAGTAAAGTGTTAAGGAATCTTCTTGAGAGGGTTCCACCTCAGAAACCTAGAGTTGACCTTTAAGTCCCTAAATGCTGTCTCTGAATTTCATGTCTTTCTGTGCAATTCAGACATGCTTAAGTGAAATCACATTTCTTAAGGTCAGGGTCATCAATGGAAGAACTAGAATGAGGTAAGATTCTATAAACTCTCATTCCAGGACCCTCCAACTAAATTCAGGTGAAATGTTATTGTAATGAATATCTGTGTATCTATTATAATGATCAGAGAGAAAGGGAAGATGTATAACTTAAGGTCTCACGTATCCATAACGTTGTGTGAAATGGGGTAGGAAGCCAGCCTCCGTTTCTCCACTCCTTCATAGGATGATTTTGGGTATATAAGTGCTATGGGAATTCTTTTAAGTGCACTAGTTGGACTATTTCTCTCTCTTCCTGCCATCTTTTCTCTTTTTACCTTTTTTACCTGTAGTCACATAATTGCAGTTTCCCTTAAAACCTCAGCTGAAGTGAGTATTATGCTTTTTTTTTGTATGTAACATTTAAAAATACTAGTGGGGCAAGTTTGGATTCTTTTGATAGTCTTTGGTATTAAAATAATTAAAATCAGTGGGGCTTTGTTCCTCCTTTTCACTTTCCCTAAACTGCGTGCTAAGTTGCTTCAGTTGTGTCTGACTCTGTGCGACCCTATGGACTTAGCCCTCAAGTTCCTCTGTCCCTGGGATTATCCAGGCAAGAATAGTGAAGTGGGTAGCCATTCCCTTCTCCAGGGAATTCTTTTTAGTGCACTACACAGAGATCAACCTGCATCTCCTGTATTAACAGGCAAATGCTTTACTACTGAGCCACCTGGGAAGTCCAATTTATGGATAGATATTCAGTATAAAATATTTCAGCCAAAAATAATCTTCTGAGGGTTATATTTTCAACCTTTTTACTGCAGTGGCAGTAACATACAATTAATGACAATCATGCTTTTTGTCGTATGAATGATATTTTAACTTTGGTCTTAAGTATAATTTGTATGACATGTTCATTTTCCCTGTTGGGCTCACTTGATACTTCCACACGTTGAACATGTATTCCTTTCCACCATTCTGATTGTCTTTTACTCGATAGGTAGTCTTGACAGGGCTGGAATAATCTAAATAGAATTATTACACTACATATAGCTAAAGTTACCACTGTAGCACCGTGACTACTCTTTGAAGAGGTCCATTCAGAACCTTCCTATAAAGGGAAATAGATATTAGGTCAGTTTTGTCCTTGTCACCATCAGTACTTCATTATCATCATCAAATAAAATGTAGAGATTTCCTCATGCCCAGCAGAATTACATATGACTTAACATTTTTGATTTACTGTGGCCATTCTCATTGATGGCTCTAAGAACAGCCAGAAATTTAAAAACACCAATCTCTGCAATCTATCTTTAGAAATCATGATTAAATGGACCTAAAGACTTGATAACCTCTAAATCTAAGGGTATAGAGACACCAACAGAATTAGATTAGTTCCAAGGATTTGCTTCAGTACTTACTCTTTGGTGATAAAACTCAATTGAGGGCTTCCCTAGTGGCTCAGTAGTAAAGAATCCACTTACCAGTGCAGGAGACCCAGGCTGGATCCCAGGCTGGGGAAGATCCCACATGCCACAGAGCATCTAAGCCCATGCACCACAACTATTGAGCCTGTGCCCTAGAGCCTGGGAGCTGCAACTGCTGAAGCCCACATGCGCTAGAGCCCATCCTTGGCAACAAGAGAAGCCCATGTATTTTAGCAACTAGAGAGTAGCCCACACTGGTCACAAATAGAGAAAAGCACACACAGCAATGAAGACCCAGCACAGCCAAAAAAAAAAAAACAAAAAAACAAAACAAAACTTGATGGGATGTGAAAATGGATACATATATACACAGCCCATAAGCTGTATATTACTGACAGTTGTGTTCTATTTAGCCTGCCTTGTTTTGCTTTGTTTCATGTTAACCAACATGAAAAGAATATTTTATCTGGGAATCCAGATTCCTGAATCCTCTTGAAAAATAAGAATCCTCATATCCAAGGTTTCCATCCCCACAAGCCAACTTGCAGCTGTGTAGTGGTACACGTGCTCTCAACTTTCTGAAGTCGTTACCTCTCACTTAAGTGTAGCCTACATATGTATGGGGCTTCCCTGGTGGCTTAGATGGCAAAGAACCTGCCTGAAGTGCAGCAGACTTGGGTTTGACCCCTGGGTCAGGAAGATCCCCTGGAGAGGGAAATGGTAACACATTTTAGTATTCCTGCCTGGAGAATTACATGGACAGAGGACTAGTGGGCTATAGTCCATGGGGTCTTCAAAGAATCTGGCCTCTGGTGACTAACACTTTTTTACATATGTATACTGTTTGTGTCATGTACTTTGCTTTACTCATCCCTCAGTTCAGTTCAGTCACTCAGTCATGTCTGATTCTTTGTGACTCTATGGGCTGCAGCAACCAGCCTTCCCTGTCCATCACCAACTCCCTGAGTTTACTCAAACTCATGTCCATTGAGTAGATGATGCCATCCAACCATCTCATCCTTTGTTGTCCCCTTCTTCTCCTGCCTTCAATCTTTCCCAGCTCAGGGTCTTTCAAATGAGTTAGTTCTTCATATCAGGTGGCCAATGTATTGGAGATTCAGCTTCAGCATCAGTCCTTCCAATGAATATTCAAGGTTGATTTCCTTTAGGATGGACTGGTTGGATCTCCTTGCAGTCCAAGGGACCCTCAAGAGTCTTCTCCAACACCACAGTTCAAAAGCATCAATTCTTCAGCACTCAGCTTTCTTTATAGCTCAACTCTCAATCCATACCTGACTACTGGAAAAACCATAGCTTTGTCTAGACAGACCTTTGTTGGCAAAGTAATGTCTCTGCTTTTTAATATGTTGTCTAGGTTGGTCATAACTTTTCTTCCAAGGAGCAAGCGTCTTTTAATTTCCTGGCTGCAGTCACCATCTGCAGTGATTTTGGAGCCCCCCAAAATAAAGTCTGACACTGTTTTCACTGTTTCCCCATCTATTTGCCATGAAGTGACGGGATCAGATGCCATGATCTTCATTTCCTGAATGTTTAGCTTTAAGCCAACTTTTTCACTCTCCTCGTTCGCTTTCATCAAGAGGCTTTTTAGTTCCTCTTCACTTTTTGCCATGAGGGTGGTATCATCTGCATATCTGAGGTGATTGATATTTCTCCTGGCAATCTTGATTCCAGCTTGTGCTTCCTCCAGCCCAGCATTTCTCATAATATACTCTGCATATGAATTAAATAAGCAGGGTGACAGTATACAGCCTTGATGTACTCCTTTCCCTATTTGGAACCAGTTTGTTGTTCCATGTCCAGTTCTAACGGTTGCTTCTTGACCTGCATAGAGATTTCTCAAGAGACAGGTCAGGTGGTCTGGTATTCTCATCTCTTTCAAAATTTTCCAGAGTTTGTTGTGGTTCACTGCTGGGAGCCAGCATGGGAGATCCCACCCATGACAAGGTCATGCAGGACTCGAGGGAATCCCTGGGCCATCTGACCCATGACAAGGTCATGTGGAAGAGTCCTGATGAATAAAGCCTCAGGACTTGATGGACCCCCTGGACCTGCTCGAGCATCTACCCCCGAACCAGAATCTGTCTGTCTTATTATTTTATGTCTTTCACCAGCTCTTCTGACATTAGCAAGGGCCTGTCCCTGACCAAAAGAGTTAACTTAGGGCTCTAGTTGATAAGTCTCCTGGGCATGAAAGGAGTGTTTCAAACCCTCTGTTAGCATTCTAGCTTACTTGGCAGGTTTATCCAGACTCTTGCAACATTGTTGAGCCTATGCTTACTGCCAAGTTCTCACATCCCTTATCTATTGTGTTCCTAGAAGTGCATAAGGTCAGGATGTAAAAGAAACAAGTAATAGCTGTAGCATTAGCAACATTAGACTTTGAGTTAATAAGTTCTTTCTTTGCTGTAACTGGCTGAATCTTTGCTCCATAAAAATGTAACTCTGTACTTTAAGGTTGACACAGTCTAAGAATTTAAGAAGAAACACTTCAAGGGAAAATCATTGTTCTGGTGTTCTGGCTGACCAACCTTTATCAAAAAGAGGTCACGGAATATCAACAGGCCTCCGGAATAGAAGATAATGTACAGAAAATAAGACTTTTGCAGGAAGAAACCTGATATTGATAAAAGTTATTACTGATGGAATGTTGAGTTGACTGCATTTTTCACCTTGCTGTATGTATAACTCAGGGTATAAAAGCCCCGAGAAGAATAAAGTAAATGGGCCTCGCTCGAAGAAGCTTGGTCACCCCGTGTCTCTTTCTTTATCTCTTTATCTATCTTTCTTCACCTGCCGACGTCATCCATCCTGAGGATATCCCTGGACTCTGCTGAGGCTGGACATTGGCAAGTGGCACCCGAACAGGGACCCAAAGGTAAGCCCCATTTTCGGGACGACTAGGACCCCACTCAGGGTGCTACAGACCCACCTACAGAAGACAGGTAGGGAAAGATAGGTGGGAAGTGATGGGTCAAAAGAGACCCCCCTTGTCAAGTGTAGAAACCTTGGCAAGGCAGACTTTCTTACGGGTTAAAAAAAACTCGCCTTGTCAAGGGCAAAAACCCTGATGAAAGGTCAGGGCAAGGTCAGGATGAAGGGTCAGGGCGAGGTCAGGATGAAAGGTTAGGGAAAGGTCAGGCGTGTTGAGGAATGCCTGGGCATGTCGGGACATGCCCCGGCAGAGGGCGCTGCAGAAACACCCCGGAGATGGGCCGGCAACCAAGCCGACCAATCAGGAGCTGACACGAAGCCCTCGCCGTCCAATCAGGAGCCGACACGGAGCCCTTGGACACCAATCACCGCTGAGCCCGTGTTTTCTTCCTTATATGGGAGCCCCGGCCCGGGCTATAAAACCCCTTCCCCACCCATCACACCTCGCAGACTCCGCAGACTCCTTTCCCCTGCAGACTCCCTTTACCCCGCTGACTCCCTTTGCTTCGCAGACCACCCCCCCCCCACCCCTGCTTCCCTGCTTACCCGCCCCCGGGAGTTCTGCCTGAGAGCGACCGCCCAATAAAAGGCCCTGTTCAACGGTCCATAGGGGTGGTTCCTTCTTCCCACGGCGTTTCTTACACTTGACAAGGCAGACTTTTTTACGGGTTGAAAGAGACCCCCCCTTGTCAAGGGTAGAAACCTTGACAATGCAGACTTTTATTCCTGATCTATACAAATCTCAATTTTCTGACATGGGTAACAGCAAGTCTAAAGAAGGACAACTCTTCATAAAAGTAATTTTGCAACTGTTAAACAAAAGAGGAATTAAAGTTAAGAAAGCTAGTGTTCAATCCTTTTTTACATTTGTACAAGAGCAATATCCTTGGTTCCCGGGAGAAGGCACTGTTAACTTAAAAACTTGGGAAAGGTAGGGAAACAGTTAAAAACTTATTACACTCAACATGGTCCAAAAAGGGTGCCCACTGATACTTTCTCTTTATGAAATATGATTAGAGATGCTTTAGATCCTGCCCATAAATCTAAAAGAGTATCTGAAAAGGAGGAACAGCTTTCGCCCCAAGATGAAGAGGATTTACAGGAGGCAGCAGCTCAATACCATTCTGATGAAGATTGGTCTATTTTAGCTAAAAATGCTCCTAAGAGCTTAAGAAAAACATCCCCAATCAGATCATCCATAAGATCCAGACATCAAACAGTTAAATCTTCAAAACAAGGAAAGAAAACCATGAGACGCTTCCACCTCCACCCCCCATGTCTCCCCCTCAGCATAGGGATAAAGGGCCTCCATTAGGAGTTGCTCAAAGAAGGTTCTTTTCAAGCCCCGAGGATGAATTTGATCCCCACCTTGAGGCTTGTTTTCCCATGTTATATGAGGGTGAAGACCTGAACCCCACGTGGGAACCCCTCCCAATGAAAATGATTAAGGAACTTAAACAAGCCTGCTCTTTATATGGGGCTACAGCTCCATATACCTTGACATTGTTACAAGCATTGTCAACAAGGTGGATGATGCCCCATGACTGGAGGACAGTTGCAAAGGCTTGTCTGTCTGGAGGACAATATTTACTTTGGAGAACTGAGTTTGAGGATCTTGCTCAAAAGCAGGCTGATACTAACCGCAGACATGGTCCAAGACAAATTGTACAAGATATGCTGGCAAGGATTAACGAATTTGCGTCAGTTAGAGACCAGATGAATCTAGACAGGAGAGCCTTAGAACAGGTGACAGCTTGTGCTCTTGAAGCTTGGCGATCATTACCTCAGGGAAGAAAATCAACCGCCTCTCTATCAAATATTAAACAAAAACCAAAAGAGCCCTATGAAGATTTTGTGTCACGACTCATTGAGGGAGTCCACAAAATCATTCCTAGTGAAGGAGCAGCTGAGATCTTAATAAAACAGCTAACATTTGAAAATGCAAACTCTACCTGCCAGGCCATATTTCACCCTATAAGAACCTCAGGAGAGATAGGAGATTATATCAAACAGTGTGCAGATATAGGGCCAGCAATGATGAAGGGCATTGCCATAGCTGCAGCCATAAAAGGAAGTTCTTATCAACAGGCAGTACAATCCTTTTTTGCAGACCAGAATTAGCCCCTGGTCAAGTAAAAGTACCTCCTTGCCAGAGAGTAAAAAGGGCCAGGCGTGTTGCTAACTTGTGGGAGAGGGTATGCTTGTGTATTTCTACAGGATCCCACTTCTCCTGTTTGGATCCCAGACAGACTGACTCACCATGTCACAGTCCCCTGAGCACTTGGTTTCCCCATCGTCTCGACCACAAAAGAAAAAGAGCACTCCTCTGCCCCTGCCTCTGCTGCCCACCTGGAGAGTCCAGCAGACTCTAAGACAACCAGCAGCAGAGATCCCCAAAAAAACACCCACTAAGCAGATGTCATGGCTTTACATAAAAGACTGTAATCCTCCCTAATCTTAAAAAATTCAGCTTTAATAACAGCAATTACTTCTGTTACTTCAATGACTACTGTTACTATTACTGTTACTGTTGCTGTGGCAGCGATGTCATTGGCTCAACAAGTGCATACTGCCAGAGTATGTTGATACTATGTCCGGAAATGTTTCTTTGGTGTTGGCAACACAAGAAGTTGTAGATGGAAAGCGAGAAGTGGGCGTGGATGCCCTGGAGGAGGTGATGATGCATATTGGGACTAAATTGTAGGCTTTGAAAGTGGAGTTGGCATTGTCTTACCATGCTGACTGCCGGTGGATTTGTGTGGCATCCCTGAAGGTAAATGAGATGGATTGTGGCTAGGAGGGAATTGGGAATCACATTTTGGGGTTATAGAACGGTTCCAACATTGGTTTGGATTTGGAAAAACTTCATAGTCAGATAAAGACTATGGAGCACTCCCAATTAGATTTTACTGCTGCAGGAATAGCAAGTGATTTCTTCCATACACTTTCTAACTTTATTTCAGAAAAAACATTCTGTCTACTATTCTTAGCTATGCTGCTGTGGCCGCTCTAATTCTGCTTCTCATAATTATTCTTCTTTATATTGTTAAAACTCTTCGAGAGAGCACTCAAAAGCTCGCGACTAAATTACATTCTGGCTGTCTTAAAAAATAAAAAAGGGGGAGATGCCGGGAACCAGCATGGGAGATCCCACCCATGACAAGGTCATGCAGGACTCGAGGGAATCCCTGGGCCATCTGACCCATGACAAGGTCATGTGGAAGAGTCCTGATGAGCAAGGCCTCAGGACTCGACGGACCCCCTGGACCTGCTCGAGCATCTACCCCCGAACCAGAATCTGTCTGTCTTATTATTTTATGTCTTTCACCAGCTCTTCTGACATTAGCAAGGGCCTGTCCCTGACCAAAAGAGTTAACTTAGGGCTCTAGTTGATAAGTCTCCTGGGCATGAAAGGAGTGTTTCAAACCCTCTGTTAGCATTCTAGCTTACTTGGCAGGTTTATCCAGACTCTTGCAACATTGTTGAGCCTATGCTTACTGCCAAGTTCTCACATCCCTTATCCATTGTGTTCCTAGGAGTGCATAAGGTCAGGATGTAAAAGAAACAAGTAACAGCCATAGCATTAGCAACATTAGACTTTGAGTTAATAAGTTCTTTCTTTGCTGTAACCCGCTGAATCTTTGCTCCATAAAAATGTAACTCTGTACTTTAAGGGTGATGCAGGCTAAGAATTTAAGAAGAAACACATTAAGGGAAAATCATTGTTCTGGTGTTCTGGCTGACCAACCTTTATCAAAAAGAGGTCATGAAATATCAACAGGCCTCTGGAATAGAAGATGATGTACAGAAAATAAGACTTTTGCAGAAAGGAACCTGATATTGATAAAAGTTATTACTGATGGAATGTTGAGTTGACTCTGCATTTTTCACCTTGCTGTATGTATAACTCAGGGTATAAAAGCCCCGAGAAGAATAAAGTAAATGGGCCTCACTTGAAGAAGCTTGGTCACCCCGTGTCTCTTTCTTTATCTCTTTATCTGTCTATCTTCATTCGCCAATGTCGTCCATCCTGAGGATATCCCTGGACTCTGCTGAGGCTGGACCTTGGCACTCCACACAGTCAAAGGCTTTGGAATAGTCAATAAAGCAGAAGTATGTTTTTCTGGAACTCTCTTGCTTTTTTGATCCCTACAAATATTCTATTTACAATCCTTAAACAATAGCATGCACTGTGAGCTACCCAGGGCGTGAGTAGCTGTGACTGTAATATCTCTGGGTCTGTTCACTCATCTGTTTGGTGGGCTTAACACACCTCTTTTCATAGTCTTCTGTAATAGTTGTGACCTTCAATTAAGAAAATGCATGCAAAAATACTTTGAAGTTCTACAAGTTAATCATGAAAGTGAAACTGTGAGTCTTTCAGTCGTGTCCAACTCTGTTACCCAATGGACTGTAGCCTGCCCATCTATGGAATTTTGGGGGCAAGAATACTGGAGTGTTGTTGCCATTCCCTTCTCCAGAGGATCTTCCTGAATCAGGAATTGAACCTAGGTCTCCTACATTGCAGGCAAATTCCTTGCTATCTGAGCCACCAGGGAAGCTATGTACACAAAATAGACAGTTTGTCAACTAAAATCTTGAGTTCCCTCTGCTAATAGTAATGGCATCATGGAAGGAATAAATAGGAGGAAACAACTCCTGGTCTGAAACAGAGCTATTCTATTTCATAGGCAGCTGGTGTCATGGAATGCTACTGCTACTGCTACGTCACTTCAGTCGTGTCTGACTCTATGTGACCCCATAGATGGCAGCCCACCAGGCTCCCTCGTCCCTGGGATTCTCCAGGCAAGAACACTGGAGTGGGTTGCCGTTTCCTTCTCCAATGTATGAAAGTGAAAAGTGAAAGTGAAGTCACTCAGTCGTGTCCGACCCTTAGCAACCCCATGGACTGCAGCCCACCAGGCTCCTCCGTCCATGGGATTTTCCAGGCAAGAGTACTGGAGTGGGGTGCCATGAGGCTGATGTTAAGTTAGAAGAGCTTCACAGAAGTCCTGGAAGCTGTGAACAAATAATTGTACCTCCAGGAACCTCATGTCCTCATGTATAAAACATGGGAGACAGGGCCTGCCCTCTGAATTCCCAAGTTTGTAGTTAGCATCAAATGAAATGAAGTATGTGAAAGTAATGAATGCATTGGCAGATATTATCTTAATATAGGCAATAATTAGTATTTAGTGATAAAGTATGAACACATAAAGAAGTAGTTTAGAATTAAATCAAAGATGGCTTTTTGGAAGAGAAAGTTTTGTCTCATTTGTAGCTATACAATAGAGAATGGGCCTATGTTGCTAATTAAAATAAGCTTGCTATTTTGTTTTTTAATTCCATTGAACACCTTTGTTGTGAGAAGAATTGGGTATTTCATATTTTCTTCAAACTACTTACCTCAATATAAAATATTGTATAAAGTTAAATTTAGAAAGAGCGCAAAAAAATCTGACTATTTTGTGACTAAAAAATCTCAGGATATTTATTAGAACTGGAAGGAATCTTTGAGATGACATTTTATAAATCAGGAAGCAGCACAGCAGGATTAAATGACTTGTGCAAATTCTCAAAGCTATGATGTTGCAGGGTTAGAATTCAAGACCAGAGACTTGGACTCCAGTGTTCTTTTTTTTTTTTTCTTCAAACTTTTAATTTTATATTGAGGTATAGCCAATTGTCAATATTTTGATATTTTCAGGTGAACAGTGAAGGAACCCAGCCATCCATATACATGTATCCATTCTCTCCCAACCCCTCTTCCATCCAGGCTGCCTCATACCAATGAGCAGAGTTCCATGTGCTATACAGTAGGTTCTTGTTGGTTATCCATTTAAAATATAGCAGTGTGTATATTGGACTCCAGTGTTCATACAGGGGCACCACATCAATGCCGGGGCAACTTCTGACTAGTGGTACTGAATTGAATCACTGGATGTTTAGATAATCAGATTAGGTTGGGGATACAGGCAAGAGGGAACTGCTGATAAGATCTCTGTGAATTAGAATGTGGGTTTTGAGGAAATCCCAGTTCCTGCAGGAAAGAAATGAATTGGCATCTTCCTGGATGCATATGGCAATCTCCTCCTTACTCTACTCCTTCCATCATTCCTTTAAAGCTAGGCTACCAATCCTAAAGGAAATCAACCCCGAATGTTCATTGGAAGGGCTGATGCTGAAGCTCCGATACTTTGGCCACCTTCAACACTTTGGACAACTCATTGGAAAAGACCCTGATGCTGGGCAGGATTGAAGGCAAAATGAAAAGAGGGAGGCAAAGGATGAGATAGATAGCATCAGCGACTTAATGGACTTAAGTTTGAGCAAACTCTGGAAGATAGTGAAGGACAGGGAAGCCTGGCGTACTGCAGGCCAAGGGGTCTCAAAGAATCGGGCAGGACTGAGCGACTGAACAGCAATAACGGTTACCTTTACATTCTCAGATCAGTCAGACTTCTGCATGACCTTGCTGCCTGGACACACCGGTGAGACTCCCTTTCTGATCAGCACGCTAGAGGAGGACAGCTCCTTCCGGGTAATGAAAACTTCAAATTCACAATCAGCGAGGAAGAACTCGACCACTGGAACAGTTTCCCCTGGAGGTCAAGAAATCACTCCTCCGCCTCCTAATTTCTCCAGTTTCTGAGAGCGTGCTTTCTTTCCTCTTTTTCCGCAGCCCTAAGGGACCTGTCCTGAGTTTTCACTATAAGAAGTTGAGGGCCTGAACTAGGTCATTCTTCCAGTCGTCTGTCCCTGGGCGGCCTCTGGAACTTAATTTCTCTCCTCTCTACCACTCACTATCCAGTGGCTCTCTTCCCTTCTCGGTGCCGCAGGGGCAGAGGCATCCGCGCGTCCCGGGGTTCATCGCCCGCTTGGAATTCGGGCTCGGTGCCCGAGACCAGCTTTTTGCGGAGCGGCCCGGTCGCAAGTGCAGGGGCCAATACTCCTGCAGTTGGCCGGAGTTCTTGGCGTACGGAGACTGGGGCCTTTCGCGGGCCTACCCCGCCGCCGACGTCGCGCCCTGCCACCTGGGGTGGGGCTGTTAGCTTCCGAGGCGCCGAGGCAGGCAGGATGCGAGCTCTATCAGAGTTGGACCGTCTGGCTTTCTCCTCCCGAGTCGCAGATGGCCGCGGGACCCCCACTTCCTCCAGCAGTCCCCTGCCGCCGCCACCATCGCCTTCCCCAGCAGCGGCGGCTGGACGACAGCGCCGTCACTGGTTGGATTGGAGTCGGCGGCTCAGACGGGACACCCTGGGGTGGGGGAGTAGGGGAGGGAGGGTGTGCGAAAGGGGGAGGTCAGTGCTGGGCGGGCACTCGGGGGACCCGGCGCTGCCCCCTCCAGCAGCAGCCGCACAGCAGCATCCACAGCCGCCGCCGCAGTCTGAGCGGCCGCAGGAGAGCGAGCGCGAGCTTCACCAGCTCCGCGCGGCGGAGAGCAGAGGGGCGGCGGCGCCCGCCCCAGCCGAGCCGAGCAGAGCCGAGCGCGCAGCCGGGCCGCCGCCGCCGCCTCGCAGATGCCATCACAGCAACAAAGAGCTCGCTGAGCTGAGAGCCGCGGCGAGAGCTCGCCTGGAAGCCCTCCACGGTGCCCGCTCCAGGAGCTGGGTGACAGCAGGAGGAAACGCTCCGGGGGTCTGGGGGAGGAGAGGGGACAGGAGATGGCCAAGAAGAGAAAGCCCCCCAGCATCAAGGGTGAGTTAACGCTCCATTCTCACCTCGCTCCATCCCACCTCCCATCCGCCGACCGCCCCTGTGGCTAGCCTGTTTACATCCGGGCTTGGCCAAGTGGAAGGCTGCCTGCTGGGGAAGAGTTTTCCGTCTCTGGGAAGGGGGGGAGAACTGCTGTACCTTCCTTTACCTCCAAGGAGACTCCGATAGGAGTTTGTCCCCTTTTTGTAACCCGGGGAAACCTGGAGACTCTTGTTCTCACCCCACTCCTTTCCCACTCCAAGAGCCTGGGTATCTGTTGCGCCTTACCCCCTCAGGGCAGTGGGGAGAGAAGCGACTCGGCTCCTCGGGTCTTAACCTTTTCGGAATCAGGCTGTGTGTACGTGCGTGCGTGTGCGTGTGTGTGTGTGTGTGTGAGAGAGAGAGAGACAGAGAGAGAGAGACAGAGAGAGAGAGAGAGAGACAGAGAGAGAGAGACACAGAGAGAGAGACACAGAGAGAGAGAGACAGAGAGAGAGACAGAGAGAGAGAGAGACAGAGAGAGACAGAGAGAGAGAGACAGAGAGAGAGAGAGACAGAGAGAGAGAGACAGAGAGAGAGAGACAGAGAGAGAGAGAGAGACAGAGAGAGACAGAGAGAGAGAGAGACAGAGAGAGACAGAGAGAGAGAGAGAGAGAGAGACAGAGAGAGAGAGACAGAGAGAGAGAGAGACAGAGAGAGAGAGAGTTTTTCGAGGTGTCTCTCTACTACTCCCTCCTCCCTTCTCCCTCCATCCCTTCATCCCAGGGTGACAAGTTCTGCATCCATTTTCCCACCCTCCAGCCTCAAGAGGAGATAGGAGCTGTCTGGCTCTCTTTTCCCCCCATGGTCAAGGGGATTTGCTATGGGTCGGGTCCCTGCAGGCTTTTCCCGTCTTCCCGACCTGCTGAGGCGGGCAGTGACTCCCGTTGTTGAGGCGGGCCCCTGTTGCTCCTTTGGAACCAGGGCTTCTAAAGTTGGAAAGTTCAGAGGGGGAGAAGCTCTGGCAGGGACGATAAGGATGAGCTTGTTGCCGGGGTGACTTCAGGCATCGCGGCGTGGTCGAGAGCTGAACTCTGGAGGGAGCCTCGTAGGCGGCGTCCAGCAGGAGCCGGGTATCCAGGACTCGCCCAGCGCCGCGCTGCGCGCCGGGAGCTGGTGCACTCGCGGCCCGCGACCGCAGCGCGGACTAGCAGAGGTGGCCGAGGGCCGGCGGACTAGCGCTTCGACTCTCGCGCTGGGGAGCTAGCGGTGGCGGAGAGGTGGTCTTGCAGCACTGCAGAGAGGTGGAAACCAGCTGGGCACCATGCGCGGTGAGGAAGCGTGTGCCGGGGAACTGCACCGGAGCTTGGTGGGAAGGAGGAAGCAGTGGCGTTTGAAGTTGGGTTTCAACCCAATGGGCCTAATAGCCCGGGAGGCGGACATTTATGGCGCCTTGGGGTTTAATAAAACAGGACCACACTGAGATGCGAAGGGATGTACTCTTGAAAATATAGGTTTGGTTTGCAGCAGCGCGCCAGGCTTTGGCTTGCTGCTTCCTTTTTTTCCCTCAAGTCTTGCTTGTGGGAGCTTAGCTCTACTCTAGAGGTCACTAGGGGGACACGACTTTATCTTGGTGCTTCAGCTTGCCTTTTAATTGCCGCTGAGTACTCAAATCACTTATTGGAAAGGGTTTCAAACCATGATTCTTAATCTTTTAGAAGATGTTGTTACGAAATACCCAGGATTTTCTCTTTTCTGCTCTAAACTATAATAGATATATAATTTTAGTGCAATGCATTTCCTTAAAAATAATACAGCTCCTGTAAAATAGAAAAGGCCTTAAACTTGATTTTTTCTCTCCCAATGACTTAGTACATGTTTACAGTGGTAGACGACTAAAGAAAGAATGAGAGAATATATTCATATATTCATCTACAAACAATTTTCTTATGACAATCTCCAAGAATTAGTATAAACCCAGATTGACAGGGTGCATTAGCTGCACTTTTGGTTCACTCCTTTTTATGCAACCATATCGCACCATGAATGAAACAGAAGGATTGGTTTTCAGCACTGCTGAATGGCTATCCATTGGCAGAAATACATTTCATACCCACCCCAAACCTGGCAGATTGTAAGTGAGCCATGAAGAGTGGAAAAATTTTTTCCAGTTTTACAATACATGCTAGCTGGAGACAATCTTACCTTGAAATTAATCTTGGTAGACATGCAAAAAGATACAATTGAGGCCAAATTAATAAGTGAACTAGTATAACAGTTTGATGAAACATATCTCATTACTACCCACCCCAAACACAAAGAAGTTTTTGATTTGTAAGCCAAGATAGGATTGTATTTTCTTAAATTTAACTAGATAGTGAACTGATTGAAGAGCAGCAATTAATAGAGTTTTGTCATTTAAATGTTGAGTTTTTTTTTTAGGAATTAATAACTAGGCTTTCCTAGGAAATATCTCAAGAAAGTTTATTGTAGTTCTTTAAAAATAAGATTTTCTCATACTACATGTTTTCTTTAAACGTTATGTTATTTAACTCTCACTGATT
The DNA here is from genome assembly GCF_023091745.1 of Budorcas taxicolor. Taxonomy (NCBI): domain Eukaryota; kingdom Metazoa; phylum Chordata; class Mammalia; order Artiodactyla; family Bovidae; genus Budorcas; species Budorcas taxicolor. Next base: position 69,239,165 of record NC_068912.1, read on the forward strand.
TGTGTGTTTTTTTCTCTCTCTACTAATGCCGAGTTTCTTTTTCTTTAAACCAGATTTCCATTTCTTTCTTAAAAGGAAAGAAACCTTTGAGAAAACCCTTGGAGTTTCCTTTTAGCAAAGCACAGTTAGTTGTGATAGTTCAAAGGCAAGCCCAGGAAGTTGGAATCCACTTATTTGCCTCAATGTTGCCTTTTAAGAGGAGCACTCTACAAAAGCATCTGACTGCTGGCTTGCTGAACTGCTCCCAGACATCTGCTTCTAAGCTACAACTAACTTAAACAGGGACTGCCTGGTAGAAAACCAAACTGCTAAATGCTAGGGCATTTTTGTTTGCCAGTTTAGTTTTTTTTGGCAGGCTGGGGCAAACTGTGTGAATAATAAACTATACATTTAGCAGCATCCTGCCTGTGTTGGTTATCCTCTATCCAGAGCTGTTTTCTCTGCTTAGATGATTTGTTAGAGCATGTGACAGGCAAGTTGCTCATTGGCTCCTGTAGTCCTTGCAACAGACACTACACATCTAGAAAGCTAGAAATTGGCCAAAGGGAAATAGTCCTTTAATACTGACAGAAGATACTAGCTTTCATTTGTGGCACTCATTAAAAGACATTTATAAAATGACTTTTATAAAAGAATATTTGTCAATCCAATATTTATAATATTTTAATGAAAAGATGGAGAAGGCAACGGCAGCCCACTCCAGTACTCTTGCCTGGAAAATCCCATCGACAGAGGAGCCTGGTAGGCTGCAGTCCATGGGGTCGCTACAAGTCTGACATGACTGAGCAACTTCACTTTCACTTTTCACTTTCATGCATTGGAGAAGGAAATGGCAACCCACTCCAGTGTTCTTGCCTGGAGAATCCCAGGGACAGGGGAGCCAGGTGGGCTGCCGTCTATGGGGTCGCCGGACACGACTGAAGCGACTTAGCAGCAATGAAAAGATATGCTGTAGTTCATTTCAATAAAAGTCTTATAAGCATAGGTTAGTTATATCGATTATAGTGATACTAACCCTCCTCCCCCAGTATTATTAGTACAACAAGGATTCTCATTCACATTTAAAGGTTAAGTTATGCTTGGATTCATCTATTTATGCATTCATTCAGCAATTTTATTGACTACTGGATATGTACTAGGTTCTGTGCAAAATTAGGGATGCACTGATAAACATGATACCCAATGAAGGGTATATTAAGAGGGAGGCTTGGAAAGACTAGGTAAACAAATATATGAATAAGAAAATTTTAGAATGATTAATATCATGAAAATAAAATAGGACATATTCTGGAAAGTGATTGTGGGGTTAGTTTATTTGTGTGTGTGTGTGTGTGAGGTTACTTTAGATTGTGACATTTGAGCTGGGAACCAAATGATGAGTAATTTACCTGCCAAGAGCTGGAACATGGCACTGCTAGCCTTAAGGCAGGAATGAGATTGTGGCTTGGGACGTTCAAATACAGAAGAACTGCCAGTTTGGCTGGAGTGCAGTATGTTAGGTAGAGACTGGTAGGGAGAGGCCAGACTTTTTGGACCCTAAATAAGAGTTAGATTTTAGTTTAAGTGCAGTGAGAAGCCTATTGGATGCTCACTAGACATTTAAGGCTTCATTCTCATCCTTGAGGATGGTTTCAGGGAGAGCAGCTTTCCTACGTCAACACCCTAGGCCAAGTAACGTCCCAAGCCAATGAACTTCACTTTTCTAAAGTGTCTAGTTATAATCAAGGAACTGAGGCCTCCTGCTGAGAGCCCTCTTACCTGCCATATTTGGGGCTGAGATGTTGATAGCATTTCTAGGAATCTCTGCTTATGGAAACAATTCTAAAGAGAATGAGGACTATTAATAATTCAACATTTTGGTAAAGGATAGTCATCATCCCCATTCCCCAGCCCCCAACAATCCTTTCAAAGCAAGTAAATCTTAGGAAAAGCATATTTTAATGGTAGAAGGGAGGAGTACAAAGAGCCTAGAACATTATTGTGCAGTAGGTGGAATGTGGAAGGCAGGACAAGAGGCTCCTAGGTAACGGAAAGCGGTCCGTGAAAGAAGAGTGATGCTTGGAAAGGGGACATGAGAAAGCCTCTGAGACAACATCAGCCAGTTTATGATTTTGCCAAGAGAAGCAGAAGCCTGATGTGAGAGTGTGCCAAGAGAAACACTCTAATTCAAGCACAAAGGAAGTTCAAATCAGGGTATCTTTATGCTTTTGACTGCTTTTTACTTGTGAAGCATTTATAACAATAAAAGCACACAGGCTTTTAAAAAAGCTCTTTGATTTTACTTATTATTAGGTAGCTCTTATGGATTATAAACCTCACAGATGAAAACAGCATAAAAAAAGTAGTGATAAAAACTGCTATTTGTTGGAGGTATCTGCTTGACATCTAATTAGCAAGGAAATTAAACTCCTGGGTCTCTATCTTGCTGTGGAGATGTTGGCAGTGGGGAAGGGGGCAGGACATTGGGTCTGTTGGATGATTTTCTGTCCCATAAGCATTTATTCCTAGAAGGTGCCATGATATTTAGAAGACGTGTAAATCATAATTTTAAAGCCCTCCACTGCCTCTCCCACCTTCACCTGTCTGCATTTTTTGCCAGCAATTAATAATGAAAACTATGTGAAGAATTTTTGTAGCTTCAGGACATTGTTTAGTCCCCTCTCCCTGTTTTCTTTGTGGTCCGATGGCCTTTTGAGGCTGGCAGGGCTGCTAGTACTCAGGGATTATGTAACTAAGAATGGATTTGGTCCTTACTGGTACCGTAACACAATGTGTTTATGACATCAGATTTTTTTCATAGCATTGAGAGTCATAGTAGGTTAGAGTTAAGAGAAAGGCTCAGTGTTGATAGTGGAGGAATGCTATAGTAAGAGGTGAGTAATGCTGTCAAATATGAATAGTCTATATAAGGAATTTGGTCAAGTGTATTATTTGTAATTGCGTATTATGTATAAGTCAGGATATGTCTCTCTATATCTAGAGAGAGAGATGTATATAGGCATATCTTGATATGTATTTAAACTAGAGCTCAGTTCCCAATGTAAATTCAGATTTCACTCTGTACATGCGAGTGTGATCATGTCTGCATTTTACATGTAAGGAAACTGAGACACAAAGATATTAGGTACTTTCTTGGGGTCTAAGAATAAATTTTGTACTGTGGATAAAAGCATAACCAAGCAGTATGACACACTCTCCTTTGACTATGTTCAGTGTGTTTTAAAATTAATTAATTAATTTTAATTGGAGGCTAATTACTTTACAATGTTGTAGGGGTTTTTGCCATACACTGGTATGAATCAGCCATGGGTGTACATGTGTTCCTCATCCTGAACCCCCCTCCCACAGCCTTCCCCATCCCATCATCCCTCAGGGGTGTCCCAGTGCATCGGCTTTGAGTGCCCTGTCTCATGCATCAAACTTGGACTGGTGATCTATTTCACATATGATAATACACATGTTTCAATGCTATTCTCCCAAATCATCCCACCCTTGCCTTCTTCCACAGAGTCCAAAAGTCTGTTCTTTATATCTGTCTCTTTTGCTGTCTTGCATATAGGGTCATCATTACCACCTTTCTTAATTTCATATATATATACGTTTTTATACTGTATTGGTGTTTTCCTTTCTGACTTACTTCACTCTGTACAATCGGCTCCAGTTTCATCCATCTCATTAGAACTGACTCAAATGCATTCTTTTTAGCTGAGTTATATTCAGTGTTTTAATACCTGTTCACTTTCCTCAAAATCTCTCAAGTCTAACATAGAAAGGGAGATCAATTTTGCTTTTTCATGCTGAATCAAGAGGATGATACACTTTCCTCAGAAGTATTACAACTTTATTGTTTGTGATCCACTTTTAAAATTAAAAATACATTGCTAAGAAAGTAGGCTAACTGCTCACAAATGCTAAGGTGATATTGTACAGAGGTTTTAGGGCCTCTCTAGAGATAGGGAGGCCAGACAAAGTGAACAAATATTCTCAGTTTTTGAAGTGGTATAAGTTGGAAAAGATGCATGTGGGTCCCCTCTGAAGTAGATTCAAGTCATTTTGCCATTCACGTGGAAAGCCATTTAACTGCTGTGGTAGCTAGTCTTTAAGATGGCATCAGTGTTTTTTGCCTCCTGGTGTTCACACCTTTACATACTCCTGTCCCACACTGAACTGGGGCTGTATGTGGCCTGTAGCGTGTGGTGGAAGGCTATGTTGTACATAAAGACATGGCGGCTTCTGTCTCGCTCTTGTATATCTGGTGCTCTCTTAAATCGCTTACTTTGGGGAAGACCAGCTGCCAAGTTGTGAAGGCACTCAGGCATTCTGGTGGAGACGCTCACATGGGAAAGAACTGAGGCCTCTTGGTAAGAGCCAACTTCAGCTTGCCCACCTTGTGCACGACCTACCTTAGAAACAGACCCTCTAGCCCAGTTAAGCCTTCCGGTGTCTATAGCCTTAGCCAACATCTAACTGAACGTCATGAGAAATCCTTACCTAGGCCTACCCAACCAGCCTATTTTTGGATTCCAATATTGCAGAAACAGTGAGAGATGATAAATGGGTACTGTTGTGCTGAGCCACTAAAGTTTGTTACACAACATTGGAAAATGAATATATCTGTGGTTCATTACTTTTGTACCTTTATCTTGGGAGGTAGGGACCCTCTTATTGGTGTGTAAATAGTAGGCGAGACTGTGTATGTGTGAAAAAACATACATAGTTTTAAAACCTTCCACTACAATGATTTACTTATTTATATAATTTTTATATGTAAAGGATAAATATATCATTATTAATCTTTAATTTACATATCTTTTATATATAAATGATTAATTTTATTTATATAATTACTCCAGGATTTCCCCTAAGCTAGCTGCTACTTCCAGGCTCCTGGGAATAAAAAGAACACTGAATTCACAATCTTCATTACTAGTCTTGGCATTAGCCCTGAATCTTGGTTCTCTTTATTACTTCAGAGAGCTGAGCTGAAAACCTGAAGTCCTCTTTTCCCTGTTTCCCTTGAGTTCCTTTTAGTAGCTTGATTCCTTCTCCTCCACTTCTTTGATTGGTCCTCATTTCTGCCCTCTATAATTCACTTGGTTTGGCAGGTACCTTCCAAATAAAAGCCCCACCAAATGAAAAAATGAGAGTGATGGACTACAGATGCCCCCAAGTCCTCCAACAGACCTCCAAACCGAAAAGACAAAAAGTCCCTTAAACCTAAAATCTCCCAATAAACCCTTCTCCAGCTATATTTATCTACTTCTCCCTACCAGGGAGTCCCTGCCCCCTCCCAGCCCAACTAGTCCCTTGATGTATGACTAGGAGAGTGAGAAAGAGGATAAAGTAAACATGAAGAAGCCTGTGATTCTTCTAATTCAGTGTAGAATAGTAGTCTGCTTTATTTCAGCCCCTCACTCATTTCTTCATTCACTTGACAAATATTAACTGAAGACTTACTCTGTGCTAGAAGTGTATTTGGGAATCAAAATGGAGCCTTTAGGTAGGGAACACAGACCATGAATAAACCGTTGAGATTAAAAATGGAAATGTACTATGAGGAAAAACACAGAGCATGATCTGGGGGATTTGGAGGGCTGGTGATGGCCTGATGAGGGAGGGTGAGCTCTTAATAGGATGGTTGCTGCTGCTGCTGCTGCTGCTGCTAAGTCGCTTCAGTCGTGTCCGACTCTGTGCGACCCCATAGACGGCAGCCCACCAGGCTCCCCTGTCCCTGGGATTCTCCAGGCAAGAACCCTGGAGTGGGTTGCCATTTCCTTCTCCAATGCATGAAAGTGAAAAGTGAAAGTGAAGTTGCTCAGTCGTGTCTGACTCTTCGCGACCCCATGGACTGCAGCCTACCAGGCTCCTCTGTCGATGGGATTTTCCAGGCAAGAGTACTAGAGTGGGGTGCCATTGCCTTCTCCGAATAGGATGGTTAGGTAGACTTAATTGGAAACATAATATTGAAGGAGACAAAGTAGTTTTTATGGAGGAGGAAGAATCTTTCAGAAAGAGAGAAAAGCCAGTGCAAAGACCCCCCGGTGAGAGTATACTGGCATGTTTGATAAATAGAAAGGAGAGTGAGTGAAATTAGTAAAGAAAACAGAAATAGGAAAGGGGGGCAGAACAGTGAGGGAGGACTAGATCACATCCGGCCCTGTAGGCAATTTTAAAGACTTTGACTTTAATCTTCAGTGAAATGGGGCATCATCGAAGGTTTTGAAAGGACTAATAGGCTCTGACTGACAATTTGAAAAGAATTGCTGTGGCTACCACGTTGAAAATATCTTCTCAGGGCAGGAGAGAAGCTAGGAGACCAGTAAAGAGTCTTGCAATGTTTCAGTTGAGAAATGATGGTGGCAACTATCAGGGCGATAGCAGTGGAGGGCCTGAGAAATGGAAAGACATGGAATATATTTTGAGGGTGGAGCTAATATGGTTTCCGGAACTAACAGGCTGTGTGAGAGAGATATGAGTCATGGATGATTCCATAGTTTGTGACCTGGGCTACTAATAGGATGGAGTTGTTATCAGCTGGTATTGGAAGACTGTGGATGGGGCAAGTTTAGTGAGAAAGGAGTTAAGTTTTTTTTTGTTTTTTTTTTTAGGAGATCAGTTTTGGACACATATGAGTTGAAGTGTTCATTTGATAATCAAGTGGAGATGACAAGTAGGAGGTCAAAGACATGAATCTGGAGTCTGTGGGAGAGGCTGGGCTGATGATGTGAGTTTGGGAGACATTGGCACCTAGGTGGTAAGACCTTAGGCTGAATAACTTCCTGGCAAGTGAGTGTAGGCTGAGAGACATGATCTAAGCCCAAGGTTACTGCATTATTAAGAGGGAAGGGAGATGGAGTGGAAACTGGTAAAGGAGATTCAGAAAGAGCAACTGGTGAGTAAGAGGAAAGTCAAGAGTGTGAGGGGTCACAGAGCCAAGGGAGAAAGTGTATCAGAGTGGAAAAGAATAATTGACTGTGTCAAATGCTGCTGAGGAAGTAACATGAGGGTTGAGAAGTGACCGTGGCATTTATTGCTGTGAGGGTTACTGAAGACCTTGACAAGGGCAGTTGGAATAGGTCGAGAGAGCGTGGGAAGAGAATTGGAGACATCAGAGCCAACTCTTTTGAGGGCTTTTGTGGTAAAGGGAGCAAAGAAATGGTGCTGTGGCTGGGAGTAGTAATCATCAAGAAAAAAGAAAACTTTTTTAAGATGGGAGAAATGATGGCAGGTTTCATTCCTTGCTTGTGCCATTTGCTTTGTGAGGTGGTCTTTTACTTCTCTTTCACTGTTTTTTTAAACAATTGAACTGTATGTGTATATATATATATATATATATTTAGTGGATTTGTTTATTTTTGGCTGCACTGGGTCTTCCTCGTCGCGGTTGGGCTTTTCTCTAACTGCGGCGAGCGGGCCTGCTCCCTAGTTGCAGTGCTTAGGCTTCCCATTGCGGTGGCTCCTCTCGCTGCAGAGCATGCGCTTTAGGATGCGTGAGTTTAGTTGCCCCACTGCATGTGGGATCTTCCCGGAGAAGGGATGGAACCGGGTCCCCGGCCTTGGCAGGCACATTCTTAACCGCTGGACCACCAGGGAAGTCCTTTCTTTCACTGTTTTAAATTTTGGCTGCTTTCTAGGACAGTTTCTTGGGGAGATAAGGAGGGAATTAATGTACAATGGTTTTATATTACTTAGTTATAAGGATGTTTCTTTTTTGTCTTTTATTTCTGTAAACAGATTATCTTTAAAAATATTAAATACAGTGTGAGAAGAGAAACAGAAATGAATTTCCTGATGAAATATTTAATAAAATATTCCATGGTAGGAGAAAGTCGCCATGAGAGGAAAGTGTGCCAGTCCTCATGTTGCTGACTGTACCAGTCCATTCTGTCAGCTGGAAAGCTGAGAAGGAACTAAGGACAAGTTTAAAAATATTTTGTGTAGGGGCAAGCCTGGTCATTCTTGACCAGAGGAAATTTGGAGTGTCTTGAAGGCATTTTTGATTGTCGTTACTGGGGTGATGCTATTGGTTTCTGGTGGGTAGAGACCAGGGATGATGCGAAACATTCTGTAATGCCCAGGACAGCCCTCACAACAAAGAATTACCTGGTTCAAATTGTCAACAGTCCCGAGGTCAAGAAATCCTGGGATAGCGTCATCATTTTTTCGTTCTTTCAGAGAGGAGCTAGCAAGCTCCTTCTGAAAGAGTCTGTTTAACCTATCCCATTGTTCTACGTTTAGATGAGGCACAGCTGTTTAAAAATTAAATTCAAATAAAGACAGGCTTTTGTCTTTTTGTCTTTGCTTTCCCTCCCCACCTCTTTGTCCTGCTCTCTGTTGGTTCCTCTTGTATTTTACTATTTTTATAAACTTGCACTGTTTCCCACTGGGCCCATGACATTCAGTTCAGTTCAGTCACTCAGTCGTGTCCGACTCTTTGACCCCATGAACTGCAGCACGCCAGGCCTCCCTGTCCATCACCAACTCCCGGAGTTCACTCAGACTCTCATCCATTGAGTCAGTGATGCCATCCAGCCATCTCATCCTCTGTCATCCCCTTCTCCTCCTGCCCCCAATCCCTCCCAGCATCAGAGTCTTTTCCAATGAGTCAACTCTTCGCATGAGGTCACCAAAGTACTGGGGTTTCAGCTTTAGCATCATTCCATCCAAAGAACTCCCAGGGCTGATCTCCTTCAGCATGGACTGGTTGGATCTCCTTGCAGTCCAAGGGACTCTCAAGAGTCTTCCCCAACACCACAGTTCAAAAGCATCAATTCTTTGGAACTGAGCTTTCTTCACATTCCAACTCTCTCATCCATACATGACCATTAGAAGGACATTAAAATTATGGTAAAAAAAATCCTTGATTCAGTTGGGGAACCACAATTTTATATGCTGATTCCTATTCTGCATCTGTCTGACAGTTTTTTTAAAGAAATAATCAAGAACAGGATGATCTGTTAAGCTCTAGCTCTTTAATGAGAAAGGCTAGGTGGCCTCTCAGCCATTTTTTCTGTGGCCTCTTTTGGCCATTTGGGTTTCAGGGGAAAGCTGCACCCTTAATAGTCCTACTGTCAGTGTGTGCATTATCTGACAAGGAAGACTCTGAACTAAGTCAGGACTGTCCTAAGTGCTTGTTGAGTGAAAGGATGAGAAATTTTACATCCAGTTTTTTAAGAAGCAATTTAAGATTTATGCATTTAAAAAATTTGAAGGACAGGTTCTTTTTATGTACGGTTTGCAGTTCATTGGATTGTGTTTGAGTGTCCAAATCCAGAGATAAAAGTAAGATTTTTAAATTGACATTAAAAGTTTATTAAAAGTGTATTATCACTCTAGGCTTGCCCTACAAGAAGTTCAAAAGTCATTTTGAAGTTAGCCTATATATACATTTCGTTAGTATTAGTTTAAGAATATCATAAATCATAAAATTAGAAAAAACTATAAAAGCTATTTAATGAACATTCATACTTCACAAGTTCTGGTATTAAAAGTATTTTTCACTTTGAATTAAGTTCATTTATCTTTTTATCCACTGTTCTCATATGCTTATTCATACGTACTTTGTTAGGCTGCACAAAAATGTTATCACATTCTTTTTCCATGGTAATGACTTTGATTCTGCTGACTTAACACCTTTACTGTAGTAAAAGAATATCTATGACTAAGAAAGACGCATTATGTTATTTTAAAAAAGTCTTTGTTCATAAATAAACCTGTCCAGGGATATCTTAGTTGTGTAAGGGTAGGACATACTTGAAGTTATAAAGAATATTGTTGCATATACCTATGGCTGATTCATGTTGATATATGGCAGAAACCAATACAGTATTGTAAAGTAATTATCCTCCAATTAAAAATAAATTTAAATAAAAAAAGAATAACGCTGGAATTCACCCCTTCTCTTGCCTTTCTTAGTCCTTAAGAAAGACTTACATTAAAATACATACAATAGACATTCTGCATTGAATAATTATCATACTTCTGACACACAAACTTTATGTAGTAATCTATAGACACAACCCAAAGACAACAAGACATGTGGTTCACATGCCAAATTCTAAGGTCAAGACTGGTTATGCTTTAACCTCTGTAAATTCTCTTTACCTGATTCTGAATCAATGCCTTAAGTATGATGGATAAGCAAATTAATTGACTATACATAAGTTTATATGGATCAAGAGAGGCATGTAACTTATTTAAACCATTTGGCAAAAAGCGATTTTTAAGTTTTTGGCAGCATTAAATGGTAGAAAAGTATATTAATTAGAAATAACTTACTAAAACAAACCTTTGAAGAATTCTAATGGTAATATCACTGCAAATGGTGACTGCAGCCATGAAATTAAAAGACGCTTACTCCTTGGAAGGAAAGTTATGACCAACCTAGATAGCATATTGAAAAGCAGAGATATTACTTTGCCAACAAAGGTCTGTCTAGTTAAGGCTATGGTTTTTCCAGTGGTCATGTATGGATGTGAGAGTTGGACTGTGAAGAAAGTTGAACACTGAAGAATTGATGCTTTTGAACTGTGGTGTTGGAAAAGACCCTTGAGAGTCCCTTGGACTGCAAGGAGTTCCAACCATTCCATTCTAAAGATCAGCCCTGGGTGTTCTTTGGAAGGAATGATGCTAAAGCTGAAACTCCAGTACTTTGGCCACCTCATGTGGAGAGTTGACTCATTGGAAAGGACTCTGATGCTGGGAGGGATTGGGGACAGGAGGAGAAGGGGATGACAGAGGATGAGATGGCTGGATGGCATCACTGACTCGATGGACATGAGTCTGAGTGAACTCCGGGAGTTGGTGATGGACAGAGAGGCCTGGCGTGCTGCGATTCATGGGGTCGCAAAAAGTTGGACACAACTGAGTGACTGAACTGAACTGAACTGAACTGAATGGTAATATTTTTAGCTAATTGTTTATGTAATTTTAAAGGAATGAAATATCTTTTGAATATTGAGAACTTTCATGAGTCTAGGGTTTCCTCCAGTTGGTCCTATTTAGTGTAGTTTTATGCTACATCTTTGATCTTGTATTTCTGAAAACTGGGTATTTGTATGTACTAAGACCCTGATGCGGGGAGGGATTGGGGGCAGGAGGAGAAGGGGACGACAGAGGATGAGATGGCTGGATGGCATCGCTGACTCAATGGACACGAGTTTGAGTGAACTCCGGGAATTGGTGATGGACAGGGAGGCCTGGCAAATCATGGGGTCACAAAGAGTCAGACACGACTGAGAGACTGAACTGAACTGAACTGAAGGTTGAAGAACCTTGAGAATGGCTGCTGGCAGACCAGAGGTCCAGTCAACCATCAAGAATCCCCCTGGGATGGGAAGTTGGCTCGATAGTATCCTTGAATAGCTTGAGGTTTGGTCTCTTTATGAGAAATTTCCTCATGTAGGGAGGAATAAGCATGTAGTCTTTTCATTCCTATAGATATGCTAAAATGTTTTTCTTGGAATCATTCCAGACCCTGAGATAGCTCTTTATCCAGCTTTTTATTCTGACCCCACATAGACATGCTTTTGCTGATTTGTGTTTAGTTATTGTAGTGCTGACTGGCATTGAAAAACTTGACATATGAAGTCATATGAGGTTCAAGGTTGTATGTCTCATGCTGATCACTATTTTATGAAGTATCTGCATTATGAGTACCTGTTGAAGAAGTTTTTCTGAGTGTCACTGTTATGCCCAGTGTCCAAGTCCCCAAAACTGAGAGAATAAGACGTCCACAGCAATGCAAAAGCATAAAGGGGTTTATTGCTAGCTCAAGCTAGGCCTCAAGTCTCATCCAGCGCAGTGGAGTCTTGACGAGAGCCCCGAGCTCTGAATCACAGCTGCTTATATACAGGCAGTCTTTTGTCTCAGCAATAGTGTAGTTGGCGTGTGGTGATTGACTCAACCTTGGGTCATTGTGGTGATTGACTTAACCTTGGTGTCATCGGGACCTTGGTGTCATCGGGGACCTTGGTGGGGCTTCCTAGAATTATGACTCATGCTTACAAGAACCTGAGGCCTAGGCCCAGTGTGGCCCGTTGAGCCTGTCATGGCTCAGGTCAGGTCCCAACATTCCCCCCTGTCTTTTGATCATGTAGAGGAGTCTTCCTCTATCTGAGGGTCCAGGGTGATTCATCTGGGTCCTGTCGATGGGTGAGCTTCATCTTTAAAGGGTTGGAGGGATGTGGTGTCACCTTTTATTTTCTCTGGGCCTTTTTTTGTTCTTCCGGAGTGGCACAGCGCACGTGGTTACAGTGCACCCAAGGTCCAATGCCGTCGACCTTCAGGGCAGTAGGGGTAGTAAGAAGAACAACATAAGGGCCCTTCCATCTGGGCTCTAATGTCTTGACTTGATGCCGTTTGACCAAACCCAGTCCCCCGGACCAATGTTGTGTGAAGGAATTGTTCCCTTCTCTTGGCCTTTATGGATTTCTTTGAGTAAAGTCCAGATGTGTGCATGCATCTTGCTTAAGGCCAATAGAGCTTTTTCGAACTGCCGCAATGAAGGAGGCGGCTGGATTCTTCCCTCGAAGATAGGACCCACTGGAGGGGGCCCCCCATAAACAATTTTAAAGGGGGTCAGGCTCAACTTGTATGTGGTATTCTGCACTCGGATGAGAGCGAAGGGAAGGAGAGTCACCCAGTCTCCACCAGTCTCTATTGCCAGTTTTGCCAAAGTTTCTTTTAGAGTCCGATTCATTCTTTCTACCTGTCCTGAGCTCTGGGGATTGTATTCGCAATGTAGTTTTCATTTGGTCCCCAGAGCTAAGGCCAGTCCCTGAACAATTTGACTCACAAAAGCAGGTCCATTATCAGAGCCAATGGTTACTGGCAGCCCAAACCTAGGCACTATCTCTTCTAGCAGTTTTTTAGCTACCATTGTTGCTGTTTCCCTCTTAGTGGGATATGCTTCCATCCACGCAGAGAAAGTATCGACCAGAACTAACAGATAACGGTACCCATACTTGCCTGGCCTTACCTCTGTAAAATCTATCTCCCAGTGTTGTCCCGGCCTTTCTCCCCAGTACCTTATACCCGTGTGCTGTCCTTTTCCTGGTCCCATCATCCGGCATGCCTTACAGGCATGGACAATGTCTTGTATAGTTGCCTTTTGTCAGGGAAACTGCAGATGCGCTGTCTGTAAGAGTGCTAGAGTCTTTTTCTCTCCCAGATGGGTGGTCTGATGTAGGTGCGTGCAAAGGTGTCAACCCAAGTTAGCCAGAAGCAACGAGTTGTCATTTTGGTCTTGATACCATCCATCCTTGCCCTCCGGACAGTTGGCATTCTCTTGAATCCAACTTAGATCAGAAGAGGAATACTTGGGGGTCGGGGGCAGGGTTCCCATTCCTGGGGGTGGCAATCCCACAGTCAATATGGGGGTTTTATAGTCTCCGAGGGCTGCTTCCTGGGCCACCACATCAGCAGCACGGTTGCCCCGAGCCTTGATATCTTCTGCTTTTTGGTGTCTTGGGACATGTACTACGGACACGGCTCAGGGTCAGTGGACTGCTGCTAGGAGTCTGTGGATCTCAAGTAGGTTTTTAACTTCTTTTCCCTCTGCTGTCATAAACCCCCACTCTCTTTATATTGGGCCTTGAATATGCACTGTTCCAAATGCATATCGGCTGTCGGTATATGAATGGTGATCTTTTTTCCTTCTGCCCTTTCCAGTGCCTGTATCAAGGCTATTAATTCTGCTTTCTGGGCGGATGTCCCAGGGGGCAGAGCTTTAGCCCAGGTGACCCTTCCAGAGTCATCTACAATGGCTGCTCCTGCCCTTCTTTGTCCATCTTTTACAAAACTACTTCCGTCTGTAAACCATACTAGTTCACTGTCTTTCAAGGGCACATCTTTTAGGTCTTTCTGTATGGCCGTCACATCAGCCAATATCTCACCACAATCATGGAGCGGGCCGTCTTTCTTCAGGGCAGGCAGGAGAGTGGCTGTGTTCAGGAAGCAGGGCGTCTGAAAGTGTATCCGGGGGGTATCCAGCAGCAAGGCCTGGTAATGGGTTAAGCGGGCATTGGAGATCCACTTACCCGGTGGCTGCTTGAGAATCCCTTCAATGGCATGGGGAGGGTAGACCAGGAGCTGTTGTCCATACGTTAACTTGTCGGCATCATGGACCAGGAGAGCAGTGGCTGCGATGGTTCGGAGGCAGGGTGGCCACCACATGGCCACTGGGTCCAGTCTTCTAGAGAGGTAGGCTACAGGTCGCTTCCAAGGCCCCCATTGCTGCATCAAGACTCCCTTTCCTACTCCCTGTTTTTTATCCACAAACAGTCGGAAGGGCTTAGACGGGTTAGGGAGAGCAAGGGCCGGGGCTTTCAGCAGAGCCTGCCGAAGTTCTTGAAATGCCTGTCTCACTGGCTCAGTCCAAGTCCAGTTTTTACTTTCTTTGCTCCCTCCATACAATGGCTGGGCCTTTTCAGCACACCCCAAGATCCACAGCCTGCAATACCCAACAGTCCCAAGAAATTCTCTCACTTGATGAGGAGTAAGGACTGAGTACTGGGCCCCCGTGTCCACCATGAAGCTGACTGGTTTTCTCTCCACATGTATAGTTACCCAGGACTCGGGGAGGGGGGTTGAGCCTTGACCCCTCTAATCGCTATCATCTCCTGCATATAAGATGTGGGCCCCCAGGGAAGGTGCTTCTTCCCTGGTGGGTTTTTCCCCCGGTTTTCTTTTAGGGCACTCTCTCCTCCAGTGTCTTTGCTCCTGACAATATGCACATTGGTCCTTTCTTAGTCTCCGTCCAACTTGCTTTCCTTCTCTCGGCCTGACTTCACTAGTTCCCTGAGAATTAGCTTCCTGTCTCATCCCCGCAAAGAATATCTGGGCTAATTCTTTTTGATTCCTGTGGTTTTCCTCGGCCCTGAACTCTCTCTCTTCCCGTCTAACATGTTCTTTTCTTTCTTCTGGAGTTTCCCTATGGTTAAAAACCCTCTCTGCTGCCCTCACCAGGTCTTGTATGGATTGTTCCCCTAACGTCTCTGTTTTCTGCAGTTTCCTCCTGATATCTGGGGCTGCCTGATTCACAAATGCTAGCATAACTGCCGCGCGTGACTCATCGGCCTGTGGGTCCATGGGGGTATACTGCCTAAAAGCTTCCATTAATCTCTCAAGGAAGGCTGCCAGGCTTTCTTTTGGCTCCTATCTATCCAGATTTACCTTAGCCAAATTCGTTGGTTTCCTGGTGGCTGCTCGGAGACCAGCCATAAGAGTCTGGCGGTACACTCGGAGACACTCCCTACCTTCAGTGTGCTCGAAGTCCCATTGGGGCCACGTCAGGGGGAATCCCTCATCAATCAGATTGGGTAACATTGTAGGTCTCCCATCTACCCCTGGAACATTTTTCTGTGCTTCCGACAATATCCGTTCACATTCCTCTCTGGTGAAAAGCACTTGTAATAGCTGCTGACAATCATCCCAAGTGGGGTTATGGGTGAAATGAATGGATTCTAAAAGGTCAATGAGGCCCTGAGGTTTTACCAAGAACAAAGGGGTTTGAGTTTTCCAATTGTATAAATCACTAGTGGAAAAGGGCCAGTATTGGTACGTTCATTCCCCGTCCGGGCGGGCTGGCCCTGCTTGAACAGGAAGTGCCCGGACCGTGGAGGTAGGAGCTTCCGGGTTATCTTCGTCCGCCATATTGGGCACTCCCCTAGTTCTTCCTCGAGTTCCCTGGGCGGGGCCCCCTTCCTGGGTTGGGGCTGAAGGTTCGGTATCCCTTCACGTTCGTCCAGACGGAATCTGAGGTACCTGACGGCGGCAAAGGTGGATGCGCGTAGCAGGGTGGGAAGAGATCAGTTTCTAGGTCAATTAGGTTAGGATATAGTGAGGATACCTGGAATACTCGTTGCGCTCTTTGTGTTCTTCCTCTTTGGATGTTTCCATAACAAGTACCTGTGGGATAGATGAAGTGGGGGAAGGGGAAGTAAAGGGCTGGGGAATAAAAGGTCTCAGCCAGGCTGGTGGATTTTCTACCAAATCCTGCCAGACCAAAATATAGGGAGTTTGATCTGGGTGTCCAGATGGGCCAGGAGCGAGCTCTTTCTCTCTAATTGCTTAAATATTGGCAGGCTGAAGGTTCCCTCTTGCGGCCAGCCGATATTAAGGCAGGCCACTCGGTGGAACAAGAAATCATTAGTTTGTTCTTCTTAAAATCAAAAAAGTGGTCAGTCATAAGGGACAAAGGAGTAGAAGTTGCTTGCCCCATGATTACAGAGAAAAACACAGGAGACAAAATGAACACAGAAAGAGCAGAGACAATGCCGACACTCACACAGACACGATAAACAGATAACAAATATACATTGGCCGAGAACATAGCACTAGGTCTTCTTGGCCCCCCCCAAAACTTCCTTTCCCTTGAGGTTATCACACCAACAAGGTGTCCACAGAGCCAGCCGCCTTCCCAGCATGATGCTGGGCCTCGGCCTTATGCCTGCTAGGTTTAATCCCCTTGCAGAGCCAGCCGCCTTCCCAGCACAATGCCGGGCCTTGGCCTTATGCCGGCTAGGTTGACCTCTTTCAGGCTAAGGAACCCCTTCTGCCGGGAGGGTGTTATTCCCCTAAGTTAAAAGGAATCCTGGACGAGCCCCCAAATGTTATGCCCAGTGTCTGAATCCCCAAAACTGAGAGAATAAGACGTCCACAGCAATGCAAAAGCATAAAGGGGTTTATTGCTAGCTCGAGCTAGGTCTCAAGTCTCATCCAGCGCAGTGGAGTCTTGACGAGAGCCCCGAGCTCTGAATCACAGCTGCTTATGTACAGGTGGTCTTTTGTCTCAGCAATAGTGTAGTTGGCATGTGGTGATTGACTCAACCTTGGGTCATCGTGGTTATTGACTTAACCTTGGCGTCATTGGGACCTTGGTGTCATCGGGGACCTTGGTGGGGCTTCCTAGAATTATGACTCATGCTTACGAGAACCTGAGGCCTAGGCCCAGTGTGGCCCATCGAGCCTGTCATGGCTCAGGTCAGGTCCCAACAGTCACTAGCTAACAATAGACAAAGTAAGTCATGAAACTCATTGAGTTTCCCATATGGGTAGATAGCTTGTTATTGTTCAGTTACCAACTCATGACCAACTCTTTATGACTCCACAGACTAAAGCACTCCAGGCTTCCCTGTCCCTCACCATCTCCTGGAATTTGCCCAAGTTCATGTACATTGAATCGGTAATACTATGCAACCATCTCATCATCTGTTGCCCCTTCTCTTTCTTCCTTTAATCTTTCCTGCATCAGGGTCTTTTCCAATGAGTTAGCTGTTTGCATCAGGTGACCAAAGTATTGGCGCTTCAGTTTCAGCATCTGTCCTTCTGATATACCTTGGTGTTTCAGGGTTGATTTCCTCTAAGATTGACTGGTTTGATTTCCTTGCTTTCCAAGGGACTCGCAAGAGTATTCTCCAGCACCACAGTTTGAAAACATCAGTTCTTCAGTGCTCTGCTTTCTTTACTGTCCAGCCCTCATATCCATATATGACTCCTGGAAAGACTTTAGCCTTGACCATATGGACTTTTGTTGGCCAAGTGCTGTCTTTGCTTTTTAATGCACAGTCTAGGTTTGTCTCAGCTTTCCTACCAAGAAGCTGTCATTTTCTAAGTTCATGGCTACAGTTACCATCTGTGGAGCCCAAGAAGAGGAAGTCTGTCACTACTTCCACCTATTCCCCTTCTATTTGCCATGAAGTGAAGGGAATGGATGCCATGATCTTAGGTTTTTAAGCTGGGAAGTGTAACTTGGAAGCTCAAAACTAAGAATGAGCCCACTTCTTACATAAGACTATGGAATCATAAATTATGCATTTGTGGATTAATTTTGTTTTTCTTATCTTTATTCTTCTTTCCTGTCTTCATCTTTCTATATATACTTTGTTTTGTTGAAATGTACATAGTTCTATAAACTACTTTAAATCTTCTTTGAAACAAGATGAATTATAAACATATTAATGTTGGCAAAGTGGAAACAGTGTCAGACTTTATTTTTTTGGGCTCCAAAATCCCTGCAGATGATGACTGCAGCCATGAAATTATAAGACGCTTACTCCTTGGAAGAAAAGTTATGACCAACCTAGACAGCATATTCAAAAGCAGAAACATGACTTTGCCGACTAAGGTCCATCTAGTCAAGGCTATGGTTTTTCCAGTAGTCATGTATGGATGTGAAGAAGGCTGAGCACGGAAGAATTGATGCTTTTGAAGTGTGGTGTTGGAGAAGACTCTTGAGAGTCCCTTGGACTGCAAGGAGATCCAACCAGTCCATTCTGAAGGAGATCAGCCCTGGGAGTTCTTTGGTCGGAATGATGCCAAAGCTGAAACTCCAGTACTTTGGCCACCTCATGCGAAGAGTTGACTCATTGGAAAAGACTCTGATGCTGGGAGGGATTGGGGGCAGGAGGAGAAGGGGATGACAGAGGATGAGATGGCTGGATGGCATCACTGACTCGATGGAAGAGAGTCTGAATGAACTCCGGGAGTTGGTGATGGACAGGGAGCCCTGGTGTGCCGCGATTCATGGTCGCAAAGAGTCGGACACGACTGAGCGACAACTGAACTGAACTGAAGACTAACTTTATAGAAATTAAATAATCTACCCAAAGTTATTAACTAGTTAATAATGTGCATTTAAACCTAGATGTAGCCTCAATCAATTTTTTTTTTTTTTTTGCATATAATAGAACAAGGACCTCATTGTCCTAATCCAACTTTTCATTTTCAGGTTACACTAAGTTTGTTCATATATAATTTTCTATAGTTGAGGTTTTATTTATCATCGCCTTTCTCCACTTGACTGCACAAGCAGAGAATCTGGAGTCATCCTTGACACTCTTTTACAGGCCTCTGCTCAAGCAAATGAGGTTGGTCATTACTATTGATCCTGATAGTATCTACTTTTCTTTACTTCCACTGTCACAGATATCATTCAGCACTCCTCATTTCTAGTAAGGATTAGAACCTGTACACTAAAAGGTCTCTTTGCATAAGGCCTAAACCATCTCTTATTTTTCACAGTATTGCAGATATGCTACTACCAACATGCATGTTTGATCATTTCACAGTCCTAAAGTAATAGCCCTCCATCACCTCTACCCAGGACAAAAGTCGAAATTCCACACCGAGGTATATCAGACTCTCTAGAATCTGACCCATCAGAACCTTTCCTGCTTCATCTTTTCCACACCCATCCTAAACTTAATGACCCACCGTTCTAATACTGGGGACCACAAATATTCTTTTATGCTTTCTCTGCCTTTGTGATGTTGTAGGTGTATGTGTATGTGTATGTGTGTGTATAATGCTGAAAATTCCTATTTATCCTTCAAACTTCAGCACAATGTCACTACTATGTTAAACTTTCATCCCCATCTTCCCCTTTGACACTCCCTACCAAAACAGTTAAACTTTTCCTCTTTGCTTCCCCCATTACATCTTCCGCTTAGGTCTATTTGTCCTCCTATATTGATTTAAGATTTAAAGTGTAGAGTTTATTTGTCCATCTGCCTTCTCAGTTCTCCAGGGGGTCTTCAGTCTTAACCTTTGCCCTGAAGCAAAAGGAACCAAAAGCCTGACAGGAAATCTGTCACTGGCTTAACATCCTAGGGTCAAAGTGTCGCTGTAGCTTACCCCGCCTACTATTTCCTGGTAATATTATTAGGGAAGTGTGTGTTTCAGGCATGAGAGAACAGTGCCCGATGCCCAAGTAAGTCTGCTAGAAACTGTTCTTTCCTAGGGCTGCTTCCAATCTTCCTGTGTCTTGGATTAATTTTCCTGAATCAAACCTGGCTCTCTGTAAGTTGTCACCCGTCTGGAGTTGGTCTTGAGTTTTATGGGATTGCACCAAAGGGTTGCCATGTGCCTGTTGTTGTTCTTTCCTGTAGATTTCTTCATAAATACCTACTACTAGACTATGAACACCTTGAGAGTCCTGATTGTGTGATACTTCTCCTTTAATCTAAAATGTCTAGTATAATCCTGGATATATTCCAGAAATCTATGGACAGAGGAGCCTGGCAGGCTACAAGTCCAGTTCAGTTCAGTTCGGTCACTCAGTTGCGTCCGACTCTTTGCGACCCCATGGACTGTAGCACACCCTGCTTCCCTGTCCATCCCAGAGCTTGCTCAAACTCATGTCCATTGAGTTGGTGATGCCATCCAACCATCTCATCTTTTGTCATCCCTGTCTCCTCCTGCCCTCAGTCTTTCCCAGCTTCACGGTCTTTTCCAGTGAGTCAATTCTTCACATCAGGTGGCCCAAAGTATTGGAGCTTCTAACTATCTCCCTCCAGATAGTGGAGGGAGGAAAGAGAAAATATCTTTTCAGATACCTCCCTCCTTTCCTCCCTCCCTCCCTTCTTTTGTTATAAGTATTTTCTAATTTGGGTCAGTCTTGTTGAACAAAAAGGAATTTATTAAAAATTATTTCATTAAAACTGCAGATATGTAATATCAAATTAATTTTAAGAGTTGACAAATGAATTTATATATTTGTGTTAACTTTATATGTCTCACTTTGAAATTTGGGGCAAAATATTATACGCTGAAAACCCAAGTTGATTCTTATATTGTTATTAAAATTGTGAGTTTAATAATCTTTTTTACTAAAATAATTTAAAAGAAAACGGTACCATAGCCTCTTTCCCTGTTTCTGTTGCATTGCTAATTTTCTTCCAAGGTATAGCACCTTTATAATTGTTAACTCAGTAATCTTCACAAGGTAGGGAAGATCTGCAGGTGTAATTTTTCCCATTTCTAAAATCAAGGCAGCATGGAGTTTTTGTTGCTTACTGTCAAATTACACATCACTCTATCATTACATTATAACTTTTCGGCAGTGCTGCACAGCTTGTGCGATTTCAGTTCCCTGTCCAGAGATTGAACCTGGACCAGGGCAGTGAAAGCGCCAAATTCTAACTACTTGACTACCAGGGAATTTGGATTTCATTGTAATTTTGAATGTCATTTTACATTTGCCTTATGAACAGTTTTAAAAAGTTGACCTGTCAACTTTTACAGGTTTTTCAATAATAATGTAAAATCTTTTGTACAACTTTTACAATAATAATGAAATATTATTAAGATTGGAATTCAGCTTTTCTGTTGGTCTTATTATTATTTTTGTAGGCAGTTGGATATTATGCTAAGGTCAGGAAATTTTCTATCGTTTAACATTTCATTTGGAGACTGTAATGACCTTTGTATCTGGCTTAGAAGACTCTACTGCTATGTTTAAATGTGTTCTTTTTTGTTCCTTTTGGAACTTTACCTTTTCATTTCAATTTTTCCAAAGCTGATCTATTTCCATTTATGATGTCAATTTTTCTTTTAATATTGATTGTAAAATCCATGTGATGAGTTGAGTTTTTTTTTTTAATGTAACTTGAAATAATCATCAATATAAAAGTCTAAAATACTGATAGTTTCCAACCAACTTCTGATTAGCAAGCTGTGGTATGTACTCAGAAGTCATTAGAGTGAAAACTATGAGTTAAAACCCTAGATTATCTATGCTAAAAGTGGGAAAGATTTTAGAAATGGTTTAACTTAACTCTTTTTGAAGATGAGTAAACTTAGGCTTGGGCTTGCCAGGCTCAGAGGTAAAGAATCCACCTGCCAAACAGGAGACTTGGGTTCCATCCCTGGGTCGGGAAGATTCCCTGGAAAAGGAAATGGCAACCCACTCCAGTTTCTTGCCTGAAGAATCCCCATGGACAGAGGAGCCTGGTGGGCTACAGTCCATGTGATTACAAAGAGTTGAACACGACTTAGCGACTAAATAGCAGCAGCAACAGCAGCAGCAGATTTAGGCTCAGGGAGGTTAAAATTACTTTTCCAAAGTTACACAGTCAGAACTTGGGCAAGCTTGGATTGAAATTCAGATCTGACTCTTAGTCCAATGTGGCTTTTCACCACATGCTCTGAAATTGGCTGTATTGTCTATGGATGCCGTGGCAGATGGAGCAACAGAGGTCTTCCAATTATGACCTGGAATTAGAGTATTATTTTGAGTCAGAGTGTGCACACACATGTGCAATTCCTTCAAACTCAGTGTTAACAGAAGAAAGGTGCTTTCACTTATCTTCAATTCAGTTTAGTTCAGTTGCTTAGTGGTGTCCAACTCCTTGTGACCCCATGGACTTCAGCATGACAGGCCTCCCTGTCCATCACCAACTCCCGGAGTTTACTCAAACTCATGTCCATTGAGTCAGTGATGCTATCCAACCATCTCATCCTATGTTGTCCCCTTCTCCTCCTGCCTTCAGTCTCTCCCAACATCAGAGTCTTTTCTAATGAGTCAGATCTTTGCATTACGTAGACAAAGTATTGGAGTTTTAGCTTCAGCATCAGTCCTTCCAATGAATATTTAGGACTGATCTCCTTTAGGATGGACTGGTTGGATCTCCTTGCAGTCCAAGGGACTCTCAAGAGTCTTCTCCAACACCACAGTTCAAAAGCATCAATTCTTCTGTGCTTTCTTTATAGTCCAACTCTTATATCCATACATGACTACTGGAAAAACCATAGCTTTAACTAGATGGACCTTTGTTGGCAAAGTAATGTCTCTGCTTTTTAATAAGCTGTCTAGGTTGGTCATAACTTTTCTTCCAAAGAGTAGGCATCTTTTAATTTCAAGGCTGCAGTTGCCATCTGCAGTGATTTTCGAGTCCCACCAAATAAAGTCTGTCACTGTTTCCCCATCTATTTGCCATGAAGTGATGGGACCAGATGCCATGATCTTAGTTTTCTGAGTGTTGAGTTTTAAGCCAACTTTTTCACTCTCCTCTTTCACTTTCATCAGGAAGTTCTTCAGTTCTTTTTCAGTTTCTGCCATAAGTGTGGTGGCATCTGCATATCTGAGGTTAGTGATATTTCTCCTGGCAATCTTGATTCCAGCTTGTGCTTCTTCCAGTTCAGCGTTTCTCATGATGTACTCTGCATAGAAGTTAAACAAGCAGGGTGACAATATACAGCCTTGACATACTCCTTTTCCTATTTGGAACCAGTCTGCTGTTCCTTGCCCAGTTCTAACTGTTGCTTCTTGACCTGTATACAGATTTCTCAGGAGGCAGGTCAGGTGGTCTGGTATTCCCATCTCTTGAAGAATTTTCCACACTTTGTTGTGATCCACACAGTCAAAGGCTTTGGCATAGTCAATAAAGCAGAAATAGATGTTTTTCTGGAATTCTCTTGCTTTTTCCATGGTCCAGCGGATGTTGGCAATTTGATCTCTGGTTCCTCTGCCTTTTCTAAAACCAGCTTGAATATCTGCAAGTTCACGGTTCACATATTGCTGAAGCCTGGCTTGGAGAATTTTAAGCATTTCTTTGCCAGTGTGTGAGATGAGTGCAATTGTGTGGTAATTTGAGCATTCTTTGGCATTGCCTTTCTTTGGGATTGGAATGAAAACTGACCTCTTCCAGTCTTGTGGCCACGGCTGAGTTTCCAAATTTGCTAACATATTGAGTGCAGCACTTTCCCAGCATCATCTTTTAGGATTTGAAGTAGCTCAACTGGAATTCCATCACCTCCACTAGCTTTGTTTGTAATGATGCTTCCTAAGGCCCACTTGACTTAGCATTCCTGGATGTCTGGCTCTAGGTGAGTGATCACACCATCATGATTATCTGGGTCATGAAGATCTTTTGGTATAGTTCTGTGTATTCTTGCCACCTCTTCTTAATATCTTCTGCTTCTTTTAGTTCCATACCATTTCTGTCCTTTATTGAGCCCATCTTTGCATGAAAATTTCCCTTCGTATCTCTAATTTTCTTGAAGAGATCTCTAGTCTGTCCCATTTTATTGTTTTCCTCTGTTTCTTTGCATTGATCACTGATGAAGGCTTTCTTTTCTCTCCTTGCTATTCTTTGGGACTCTGCATTCAGATGGGTATATCTTTCCTTTTCTCTTTTGCCTTTTGCTGCTGTTCTTTTCATAGCTGTTTGTAAGGCCTCCTCGGACAACCATTTTGCCTTTTTGCATTTCTTTTTCTTGGGAATGGCCTTGATCACTTCCTCCTGTACAATGTTACGGACTTTTCTTACTCATGCCTTAAGTCTCAACTTGAAACTGTGTCTGACAGACCTCCTTGTCAATACTTACGTGTTCTTATACCTCTTTGGGGTTTTACTTGCTATAGCATTTATCAAATTGTACTTTAATTGCATTATACTTGTCTTTCTCCCCTGTTGTTTTTTAGCCATTAACTCGTGTTTGACTCTTTTGCAACCCCATGGACTGTAGCCCTCCAGGCTGCTCTGTTTGAGGGACAGGCAAGAATACTGGAGGGAATAGCCATTCCCT
Organism: Budorcas taxicolor; assembly: GCF_023091745.1. Taxonomy (NCBI): domain Eukaryota; kingdom Metazoa; phylum Chordata; class Mammalia; order Artiodactyla; family Bovidae; genus Budorcas; species Budorcas taxicolor. The sequence goes on from NC_068912.1 coordinate 69,263,474, forward strand.
TCTCTAGGGGATCTTCCTGACCCAGAAATCGAACCCGTGTCTCCTGCATTGGCTAGCAAATTCTTTACCACTGAGCCACCTGGGAAGCCCCTTTCTTCCCTGCTGCTTTCTTTCCTACTAGACTGTAAATACCATGTGTTGTTCATAGGTGTACCTTTGATGGCAATTAGCACAGTGCCTCACTCACACTTAGTGTTCCACAATTATCTCTTGAGAAAGTAAAGGAATAATTATTACATAACTTTAGAAAGGAATACATTATGGAGTAGGTATAGGGTTTGGGTATCTTATTGTGGAACATGTAGCCTCATATGTCAGTTCAGTTTCCTATCATGCCTGATCACATGTTCACAGAATGAATTTTCTTAACATTTTTAAAATTATCTTTCCAGAGGCTACCCCCTTTTTTCCCTGGACTTTGAGACCAGATATCTGTGTTCAATTATTACTGAGAACTCTGCCTCTCTGTATACCAATGCTGAATCAAATCTCAGAGACAGTTTTGGGTGAAGTAGAAAAGGATAGTTTTATTACTTTGTCAGGGAAAGGGGGAATGCAGCTGGCTCCTGCTTCTAAAAACTAAGTGTTCCAACTCAGAGGATTTGATGAGGGGTTTTATAACAATGATTCAGAGTTGGGGTCTCTGACAAGACTAAGGTGTGAGCAGGGTTTGCAGCCCTTAATCTGACTCAGGTGGTTGGTCTAATCTTGACGAGTTTCTCTGGTCCCTGTAATCTTGCCTCAGGTTTTGGTTGCTTCTCCTTTGATTAGCAGTTATTTGAATCTGCCTTCTGGAACTCAGGGGAAGGTTTGGAGGCTGGAGTCTTGCCTACCAGAAATGGGGAACAGAAAGGCCTCTGTACCTGGGAGCCCCACAGAGTCCTGCTTGGTTTCAGAATCCCAGCTCTGTGATCCTGGGCAAGTTACTTAACCTTTCTGAACTTCACTTTCCTTATCTGAGAATCGGAGACAATATCTGATGATACAGATCAAAGTAAGTACCTTACAGGGCTATTGTGAGGGTTAAATAACATAACAAATGACGAAGTATCAATATATAGCATCCTGTGTGTAGTAGGTATTGAATAAATGCTTATTTCAGTCTCCTTTCTCTTTTCCTTCTTCACTTTCCCCTTCCTTCGTCCCCTCGTTCCTTGCTTCCTTTTGTCCTCCTTTGTCTTTTCTGGAAATGAGAACTATAGACAATTAGAAGCATGGTCGAAGCTAGCTTTTTATTATAGCAAACGTGCTCTACCCCATAAATTATCCTCACCCTCAAGCTTGCCTGCAGATCAGCCTCTGTTTTCTCATACTTCTTTTTCTCTGCCACATTCATATCTATAGTTGACAAAGTTTACCTTCTGTTTCCCCCATTGGCTTGCCTGAACTCCAGTTATTCTTCTGCGGTATGCCTGATGGGTAACATGTGTTCTGTACAAGGCAGCAGAAAAAAGAGTGGTTGTGCACTGGGAAGTCTGGAAGTACCCAAGGTAGTAAAAACAAGAATGTGCTGGTTGCAGACGGTTCTAGGAGCAGTCTTTGGAATGACATTCAGGGTTTATTTAAAAAGAAGGGTGAAGGTCACGGTTGTTTATTTTTGTTGCTCCTGACTGTTAAGGATGCTGTTTCATTATCTTCCCATCAGGTTATGTTGCAAAGTGCTTCTAACCAAGATTAAAATTAATATTTAAACAGGCCTAGTCTGACAAAGAAGAGCTGAGCCATGTAACTGAATGAGGGGAAATGATAAAGATGAGTTAAATCATTATCAAAACAACATCTGAAAGAAAGAGTTCTCCTGCCACAGGCAGTCCTGCTGAGGCACAGAAAGTGACCTATCATGAGCAATTAGTGGTTGAATAGCTACTGGTCAGATTCAGATTAGATTAATGAATCAGCTGGCCCAGAATTAAAAAGTCTTCAAGAATGTTTGGTTCAGTGAGACTATTTTATTTCTAAACTAACTAGCTATGTGACCCGCAGCCCCAGGTTGCAGAATGCTATCTGTAAAATAGTTATATACTTATAAATTGTTGGCAGTTGATATTTTTTCTTTGGTTTTAGGTCAAACTTTTATTTAGGAGGCTGGTGGATGAATTTAGGACCCATACTCGATTAGCTCACTTGGGTTCCTCTAATGCTGAGTTTCGCAGCATAGTCACTTGACATTTTGGACTGGATATTTCTTTGTAATGGAGACTGTCCTGGGCATTTTAGGATGTTTAGCAGCATCCCCAGTAAATGCTCAGTAGAACCCTCTCCAGTTGTGACAGACAAAAATGTCTCCTAACATAGCCAGATGTCTTCTGGACACACTTCCTCCCTGCTTTTGAGAACCAGTTCTGATGGAGAGATGAAAGGGAGATGGTTGTCTCTATACCTTTAGACTTTCCCATGAAAGTCCCTGGAGTTGCCATGAGAGTCAGAGAAAATAACAAAGGTGTCTTTTTGCTGTTGTTTTGTTGCTAAGTCGTGCCCAACTCTTTGCAACCTCATGGACTATAGCCCGCGAGGCTCCTCTGTCCATGAGATTTCCCAGGCAAGAATACTGGAGGGGGTTGCCCATTTCCTTTTTCAGGGGATCTTCCCCCCTGGGGATCAAACCTGCCTCTCCTGCACTGTCTGGTGTATTCTTTAACACTGAGCCACCAGGGAAGCACATAACAAAATTTACTCTGTCCAAACTGAGGTTTCAGTCATTCATTAATTGCTTGGTTGAATGCTTACCAGCACTGTGCTAGGCTCTGCGGGTATGTAGATAAGTATGACTTGATCTCTTACATTCAGGGTGCTTCAGTTCAATTGAGTTCAGTCACTCAGTTGTGTCCAACTCTTTCTGACCCCATGGACTGCAGCATGCCAGGCCTCCCTGTCCATCACCAACTTCCAGAGTTTACTCAAAACATGTACGTTGAGTCAGTGCTGCTATCCAGCTTTCTCATTCTCTGTCGTCCCCTTCTCCCACTTTCAATCTTTCCCAGCATCAGAGTCTTTTCCAATGAGTCAGTTCTTCGCATCAGGTGGCCAATGTATTGGAGTTTCAGTTTCAGCATCAGTCCTTCCAATGAATATTCAGAACTGATTTCCTTTAGGATGGACTGGTTGGATCTCCTTGCAGTCCAAGGGACTTTCAAGAGGCTTCTCCAACACCAGAGTTCAAAAGCATCAATTCTTCAGCTTTCTTTATAGTCCAGCTCTCACATCCATACATGACTACCAGAAAAGCCATAGCTTTGACTAAATGGACGTTTGTTGGCAAAGTAACGTCTCTTCTTTTTAATAAGCTGTCTAGGTTGGTCATAACTTTTCTTCCAAGGAGCAAGCGTCGTTTAATTTCATGGCTGCAGTCACCATCTGCAGTGATTTTGGAGCCCCGCAAAATAAAGTCTGTCACTGTTTCCACTATTTTCCCATCTATTTGCCATTAAGCGACGGGACCAGATGCCATGATCTTCGTTTTCTGAATGTTGAGCTTCAAGCCAACTTTTTCACTCTCCTCTTTCACTTTCATCAAGAAGCTCTTTAGTTCTTCTTCACTTTCTGCCATAAGTGTGGTGTCATCTGCATATCTGAAGTTAATTCTCCCTGCATCTTGATTCCAGCTTGTGCTTTTTCCTGTCCAGCATTTCTCATGATGGACTCTGCATAGAAGTTAAATAGGCAGAGTGACAATATACAGCCTTGACGTACTCCTTTCCCTATTTGGGGCCAGTCTGTTGCTCCAGTTCTTACTGTTGCTTCTTGACCTGCATACATATTTCTCAGGAAGCAGGTCAGGTGGTCTGGTATTCCTATCTCTTGAAGAATTTTCCACAGTTTGTTCTGATCCACACAGTCAACGGCTTTGGCATAGTCGATATAGCAGAAGTAGATATTTTTCTGGAACTTTCTTGCTCTTTTGATGATCCAACAGATGTTGGCAATTTGATCTCTGGTTTTTCTGCCTTTTCGAAATCCAGCTTGAACATCTGAACGTTCTCGGTGCTTGCTTTCTATTAAAGGGAGGAAGTAATGCCTTACCAGTTTGTTTCCATACAAAGCTGTTAAGTGCAGTGATACATCTCAAGTCAATATAAGGTATAATGGGACTACACATTCCCATCCCTGCTTCTCTCAGAGGAACGATATCAGTTAAGGCTTCATTAAGTACCATATGAAACTGTATTTAAAGTCATCCAACAAAATTGATCTTACTGATATCTAAACTCTAAAATTTTAGTACTGTATTTTCTGCCTATTGTTTGCTCTTATATATATATATATATATATATCTCATACATATATATATATCATTTAAAAAATATCATTAGTATTCACTTGCCAGTGCAGGAGACACAAGAGATGTGGGTTTAATCCCTGGGTCGGGAAGATGCCCTGGAGAAGGAAATGGCGACCCACTCCAGTATTCTTGCCTGGATAATTGCATGGACAGAGGAATTGGCAGGCTACAGTCCTTGGCGTTATAAACAGTTGGATGCAACTGAGTGACTGATCATCAAACATACACAGTATTTCTCTAATCCAGTGGTTTTATCCTTGGAGCAGCATCAGTGCATTACCTGAGAACTTGTTAGAAATACAAATTCTTAGTCTCTATTTCAGACCTTCAGTTCAGTTCAGTTGCTCAGTTGTGTCCAACTCTTTGCAACCCCGTGAATCACAGCACGCCAGGTCTCCCTGTCCATCACTAACTCCTGGAGTTTACCCAAACTCATGTCCATTGAGTCGGTGATGCCATCCAGCCATCTCATCCTCTGTCGTGCCCTTCTCCTCCTGCCCCCAATCCCTCCCAGCATCAGAGTCTTTTCCAATGAGTCAACTCTTTGCATGAGGTGGCCAAGATATTGGAGTTTCAGCTTCAGCATCAGCCCTTCCAATGAACACCCAGGACTGATCTCCTTTAGTATGGACTGGTTGGACCTCCTTGCAGTCCAAGGGACTCTCAAGAGTCTTCTCCAACACCACAGTTCAAAAGCATCAATTCTTCAGCGCTCAGCTTCCTTCACAGTCCAACTCTCACATCCATACATAACTACTGGAAAAACCATAGCCTTGACTAGACAGACCTTTGTTGGCAAAGTAATGTCTCTGCTTTTTAATGTGCAATCTAGGTTGGTCATAACTTTCCTTCCAAGAAGTAGGGTCTTTTAATTTCCTGGCTGCAATCACCATCTGCAGTGATTTTGGAGCCCCTCCCAAATGAAGTCTGACACTGTTTCCACTGTTTCCTCATCTATTTCCCATGAAGTGATGGGACCAGATGCCATAATCTTAGTTTTCTGAATGTTGAGCTTCAAGCCAACTTTTTCACTCTCCTCTTTCACTTTCGTCAAGAGGCTTTTTAGTTCCTCTTCACTTCTGCCATAAAGGTGGTATTATCTGCATATCTGAGGTTATTGATATTTCTCATGGCAATCTTGATTCCAGCTTGTGCCTCTTCCAGCCCAGTGTTTCTCATGATGTACTCTGCATATAAGTTAAATAAGCAGGGTAACAACATACAGCCTTGACGTACTCCTTTTCCTATTTGGAACCAGTCTGTTTTTCCATGTCCAGCTCTAACTGTTGCTTCCTGACCTGCATATCGGTTTCTCAAGAGGCAGATCAAGGGGTCTGGTATTCCCATCTATTTCAGATTTTCCACAGTTTATTGAGATTCACAGAGTCAAAGGCTTTGGCATAGTCAATAAAGCTTAAATAGATGTTTTTCTGGAATTCTCTTGCTCTTTCGATGATACAGCGTAATTATAATTCTGGGGATAGGGCCCAGCAATTTGTTTTTACAATTTTTTCCAACCCCTCATTAAAATCATGCTGAAGTTTGAGAACCACCACTTTAATAATTAATTGATTACAGTATTTCTTAAATGGTCCTTGTGAAATAATTTTCATAAATTTATGTAATATTTAAAAAGGAGAATATAATCTGCATTTTGTTATTCAGTGGCTAGATCGTGTCTGACTCTTTGTGACTCCATTGACTGTAGCACACCAGGCTTCTCTGTCCTCAACTATCTCCCAGAGTTTGCTCAAACTCATGTCATCTGGTCAGTGATGCCATCCAAGCATCTCATCCTCTGTTATCCCCTTCTCCTCTTGTCCTCAATCTTTCCCAGCATCAGGGTCTTTTCCAGTGAGTGGGCTTCTTCATATCAGGTGGCCAAAGTATTGGAGCTTCAGCTTCAGCATCAGTCTTTCAGTGAATATTCAGGATTGATTTCCTTTAGGATTGACTGGTTTGATATCCTTGCCATCCAAGGGATTCTCAAGAGTCTTCTCCAGCACCACAATTTGAAAACATCATTTCTTCATCACTCAGCCTTCTTTATGGCCCAACTCTCACATCTTTACATGACTACTGGAAATACCATAGCTTTGGATAATCTACATACCTATTTGAATTAAGCATGTTCTCACTATCTGTGTACATGATCTCATTTAATCCCTAAGAGGTATCTTAGTGGTTCTCAGTCCTGGGTTAGCTTCCAAATACCTGTGAAGCTTAAGTGCAACTCTCAGGATTGAGGCAAAAAAGCATTTAATGAAGCTTAATTACCTAGTGAATCAGAAACCACAGTGTTTCTAATATGTACTGTGATCAAGAATCTCTTCGGGTAGATATTTGTATATTTTACATACATGACTAGGAGTTCTCACATAGAAAGAGGCTGAACAAATATTTCTTTATTTGCTCGGCAAATAGTTATTGACACTGAATGATTACCGAGGCTGTCTGACTTCAAGGACTGTGTTCCTAATCATTTAGGTGAATCCTATTTATGGGACCTATCAGAAAAAAATGCTTTTTTAAAGTGAGAGAAAGCTAATATTTGCAAAGTGATTTATAGTCCCTTTACAAAGACCGACAACTTCGCTATGTTATTATCATTGCTATTTTACAAATTTGGAAACCAAGGATAAGTAAGATTAAGTGATTTGCCAAAAATTACTTAGCCAGCGATACCTAGGGCCAAGCGTGTGAATCTAGGTTTTCTGACTCTGGTCTTAGCTTTTTCCCATGACTTATATTAACTGTTTGGTTACAGTTAACTGTATATTTATGAACAGAAGTAGAATAATGAAGGTAGTTATGTGACATCATAGGATTAATTATCTTCCTAATAATTAAATTTATTTAGAAATTGTGAAAAAATAAAACTATCATAGTATCTATGGTTGCATTTTATTTTCTTAAGTCTTGAAGAGTCAACAAATGATCTGTCTTATAGAAATGAGGACTCTAGCTTTTCCATTAAGTAATAAATATACTGAGAGTTGCCTAATTCATTCCTAATTGAGAATACATTGGCCAATAGTATTATGATACAGGATTTATATTCTGGTGTGATATTATACCTGGACTAGTTTGCTAGTAGGGTGACTGAAGCCGATGGATTTATTTGCACCAGGAAGAATGCACTTAGGATAATGTGCCACTCTGGCTGTCATAACCCTTTTAATTACCTTTGCTTATGCCCTTTCCATCTAGGCTGGACCACAGGCAAAGCTCAATAAAATGACACTTTCATTCTAAAGAGACAGAGCCATTAGGGTAAGGGGCTTCAGCTCTTTATTTTGGATTTCTCCTTTAGGGTAGTTGGATGACAATTCAGAGAGACAAATTCTCATTAAAATAGCTTAATTCAAAAGTCACGTTACGTCTGTAACAGTATATGGAATCAAGGATGTCTTGTCTTAAAACTTGAGACCTCAAAGCTTAGGACATTGGGTGACAATTACGTCCATGCTTCAAAGAGAGGTGCTAGACATAGCTCCACAGTTTTACTGTAGGTCGGTCAGATCACCAGTGCTGTCATCTGCTTTTCGTCTATTTAGAAGAGATTCAATTAAGATTTTTTGAAAGAAGTTCATAGGAGTAGAAAACAGTGTGGCTTTTCTTTGTTATCTTTTACAGGGAGGGAAGAGAGGTGCTCCCCTTTCCCTCAAATCAAGTCTTGGGGAGCTCACGAATACTGCTTATAAAAGTTAGAGTTGTCTATGAAATGGCAAATTGGCATCTCAGCCCATGGCCAGTTGCTTGCAAAAATTTTAGAATCTAGTGGTCTTTTTCCATGCCTCTCCCCAAGCCCAATATGAGCATTTTCTTGAGAGAACCTGATGGGCTGACCCCCCTAATTTCGAGCAAAGTGTGATAATAACCCATCTCTGCTGCTCCTCTGGGGGAAACTGACAAAAACACACACACACACACACACACACACACACACACACAAAACCCAGCTAAGTAGAAGTGCTTTTGACTGCAGAGTGAGGAAGGGAGGGGTCAGCAGTTTGTCAAGCTGTGCTTTCATTGTAATTCCTCGGAACCACAGGGACCCTATCCAAGAGGGCTGTCTACTAGAGGAAACGTGAGAGCCAGTGGTGATGATTATAATGGTGGGTTGAAGAGTTCTCTGTCAATTGTAGGAAACATACAGATGATAGGACCTTACTGAAGGTCTCCTCCCATCTCTTCACAGAGATGTCTTGTGAGATCTAGTATTTGGAAGCCTGCATGTAGAGTGCATTTAATAGTCAAATGAGAATTATAAACAATACTAATATATATTTTTATCCCTGCCATTTCCTAGGATCCAGAAATGCAAAGGACAAATATGGGGGTGGGGAGGGAAGGAAGAAGCATAAAAGAACAAAGTGGAGCCTTCCTCCTTGTCTTCTCACTGCTTCTCTTCTTCCCACACACCAGGAGTCATTCCTGAGGTGGCGTGAGGGGAGAAGCTCTAAATGAAATGTAAGATTAATGCTTTGATTTAGATGAGGCTTAACTTTTTAATACCTGATGGCAAAACTGTTGTGAAAAGAAATCTGAAAGAGATACTGTCAAGGATAGAGAAGGGGAGACCTGACAGAATGTTTCATGCAGTGATAGGAGAAAAATGAGGCTCTTGCCTGATTGTTACTGAGTCCAGTTCATGTGGTAATGAATAATGAAGGCCACTGTTTCTTTAACAGATAAATTGTAGGGAAAAGAAAAAGATAGAAGCAGATTCTGCTTTCTGAATTTTAAACAATTTAGAAAACTACAGAAATTTTTTTTGACTGAGAGGCTAAATTAGATAATTTTTATGATACTTTCAAACTTCAAAAATCTATACCGTTTTGGGGTGTTTGTGTGTATGTGACCTTTTAGTAAGTTGTGGATGAGAATAATTTGTCAGCTCTCAATATGCTTTTGTGCATAACTAGGGCTCAAAGATTATTTTTGGAATACTGTCTACCTTTCCCACACTACTGTGTTTCATATATATAATTTTTATAAGTTTATTATAGAAGAGTTTCATTATAATTCTGAAATTACGTTCTTCACTGCTGACAATGCAGCTTTTAAATCATTGGTCCTAATAGTGGTATTAACTCGCTGCATTTTTATTATTTTATGCCAATAGACCAAGCCTTTTGAATGTAGGCCAGTTCAGTTAGCTAGCTACATCATTTCTTTAAAGCCAAGATACAGCTTGGAACAATTTTAACAGACCGCAAATTTAAAAAGCTTTGGTTTTGTTAAAAGCTCTATTATATATTATAATATAAATGCTAGATCTCCTGCCATTTCTGTTTATTTATTTAATTAAAAAAATCTTATATTTGCGTATAGTTGGTTTACAATGTTGTGTTAGTTTCAGGTGTACAGCAAAGTGATTTCGCCCACCATCTTTAAAAGCTAATTTAAAAATTGGCATATAATTGCTTTACAGCGCTGTTAGTTTCTACCATACAACACCATGAATCAGCTATAAGTATACATATATTCCCTCCTTAAGTTCTCCTTCCACTGCCGCCCCATCCTGCCCATCTAGGTCCTCTCACCATTTTTGGAAAAGCCTTTGCCTATTTAATGCTAATGGTCCTTGACTCTCTTTAGGTAATGAAAGAAATATCGCTGGAGTTGTTATATGTTGAAGTTGGCTGTTTTCCTGAGTTTTAAATGGGCAGATTTGAATAATGCCATTTGTTGAAGAAACTTTCAATGCCTTAGGCTATTTCCAACTTTGTGACAATTATCAATACTTCCCAGGTGGCACAGTTGTAAAGAATCCTCCTGCCAATGCGGGAGACGCAAGAGATGCAGGTTCGATCCCTAGGGTGGGAAGATCCTTTGGAGGAGGAACAATGGGTTGAACTGGAGTGACCACCCCAGTATTCTTGCCTGGAGAATCCCATGGACAGAGTACCCTGGTGGGCTACATGGGGTCACAAAGAGTCAAACACAACTGAGTGCGTGGGCACACACGCACAATACACATAGCAGGGCAGCATGGGTAGTAGGTATCTGAGAAAGATTCTTTCCTCTTCGCAGACACTAATCCTATCTAGTAGGTTTTGGTTTTAAACAAAATTCTTTGTGCAAGTGTACTGGTCCTAACTCATTATTCTCTCTAAGTCCTACAAACCCTTCAGCAGAAATTAACTTTAGAGGGCCATAGCCCCTCCTGATAATAAGTCTGCTTATCTAGAACTTAGTCTATTTCTTTTTCATGAACAAAGGACTATGCACTGTGTGGCTGAGACAAGATAAGAAAACACAAATATTTGCATATGACCCTGAAATCACAAGTTTGAGGGCTAGTCATAAGAGAAGCTCACCCTCTTTGTTTTAGAGGGTGACAATTCACTATTCAGGATGCTGCAAATTTTGCTTCTTACTGCATAGGTTCAAGAGCCTATAACTGTCCATAAGTATTCTTTAAAATTTAACTTAGGATTTTTCCTTTTTATTTTATTTTTTGCTTCTTTTAATATTAGTTTTATAGCTGAGACATAGAGTTGCATTTTTTGACCCTAGAACTATTATCTTTTTAGTTTATGGTATAGATGATTTTGTTTTGTGAAGTGTCTAAATAAGAGACTCCCTGCTTTTATTATTTTACTGATAGAATGTGAGCTTATATGATATGAGTACAGGCATAGAAACGTTCTCACTAGACTGTTTCCAATTTTCAACCAATAAAAATTTTTTTTTGCATTTAAAATTTTTTAATGTTTATTCTAAAATTCACTGGTAATATAAGAAAAGCAAAGATTTTGGGAAATATGCTTTACCTGGCTATGTTCAGTGCTAGAGTATTGTTCATGTTCTATTTTTAATTGAAGTATAGTTGCTTTACATTGTTTCAGGTGTATAGCAAAGTAATGCAGTTATATATATATAATTGAATATTATTCTTAGATATATATTCTTTTTCAGATTCTTTTACATTGTAGGTCAACCAGAAAAGATAAATATGCAAAAATATACATGCTATACTCCCTCCTTACACAGTGAAATATTAAAACATACAAAAGCTTGTCTTGAAATCTTAAAAGCTAGCTTTTTGTGTCATCTCCCTAAATTCCTCTCGTTTCCCCCCCTTCTTCGTTGGCAGATTGAGATAGGTTGATTACTTTGTGTGTGTGTGTGTGTGTGTGTGTGTGTGTAGATAATTGAATTTGGGCTTTTCAAAAACTTCTCTCTTTGTTAAAGGAAAGTCTATAGGGTCATTTCAGATTTGTTCTCATATATTCTGCCTTCTCCAAGTCCTATCTATTGAGAAAGTATTTTTATCTTGTGATTTCAAAAGTATTCCTAGGTCTTAACCCTCTGCATGACTCTTGACAAGAAGTATAATTAGTAGAAATGACATCTCTTAAATGCATTGGGTCAATGAAAAAAGGGTGTCTATTTAGAATTCATAATGAAGAGGAATATATTAGTGTAGGGAAGAGAGTGAAGGAGATTCTTTTAAAACATTTGCTTAGTGACCTAGAATTTATTGTTATTCTATAGTCTCTAAATTAAATGTATGTATTCTGGCCAAATCCAGATGATGATTGAAGGCTTTCACTTTACTCCGATTTGTCTTCAGTAGTCATCTAAATGTAACACTTTCCGGATTGCAAGCAACTCTTTTTCCTGGTATATTAATTATCATAATTCAGAGTCCATTTCATTTCCTGACCAAAACCCCTACCTTCAAGAAATTAAACTGTGTATTTTAGTTTTTTGGTTTAAAATGAGCATTCTAAGCCCAAAGGTTCCAGTTTTTAATCAATATTACTTTTATCAGTTAGAATATTTATAATAATATGTACTATTTTAGTTCATATGATAGATTTTGTATGCTAATATTTTTATATTTTAAATGCTGAAATTTGGCCACATGGCTGATTTTTTTTTATCTTGGAAACCTAAAGTACTGTACAAAAACAGGTGTGGTATAATATGCCTCAGTAGAAGAATGAAGCATTTGGTAAAGAAAATATTTGTGTTAATTGAAGATTATCATATATACATTAAAAATGATTTAGCAAAGATTTTAATACAATAAAATGCTTGTAACACTAAAAACATGTAACATAATCAAAGCTTTTTAATAGTGAGTCAGAATAATTACTATAAACATTTGCTACCATTGTGCCATAGATATAGGGAAGTGCTAATTAAGAGAGCCCTAGTTATGTCGGATTTAGGGAGCCACCTGAGTACTGTTTGTATTCTTATGAACCTATTATGTATGGAATTTAAAAAGAGGTGAAGAAAATGATAGAGGATCCTCATAGTATGCTAGATTTTTTCTTTTCCATCTCAGCAATTAATTACAAGCTTGACTAAAATGGTCTTTATTGATTGTTTAAACTCATTTAGCTTACAACCTTTAAGAAACTGTAGAAAATGAATAAATATATACAAATTATATATCACTAGAAAATTTTACAATTCTCACTTAAAATGCACATAGGGAAAATGTATTTAGGGACTGTTTAAAGACTATAAAAATATGTATTTAAAAGCTATTAAAAACTAGTTTGTAACGGATCATCCTTGTTGAGAATGTCTTTGGAGCTTTATGATCTTGAGTTTTGAATGTCTGATTGCATATTGAACACAAAACAAAAGCAAAACATTAAAAAACAATGGACTATTTTAAAGCTAATATAATCCATCATTAAAGTATATATTGAGAAGACTTAAAAAACTAGAAGTGATTACATAAACTAATACCCTGAATAAGCAATAGCTAATTCTTATAGTACACTTAGTATGTGTCAGACACATTTAAAAATGTTTTATACTTATTAACTTATTGAATTCAGTTACTTAACAAATACTTACTGTGTACCTCCGCAGTGATGTGTCTATATAACTGAATAATAAACAGAAAAAAACCTTTGCCCTCAGGGAATTTATATTCCAGTGGGAGAAGACCCGCAATAATCAATATTAATGAGCAAAACATAGTGTGTTTTATGGTAGTCAATTTTATGATGAAGTAAAGGAGTAAAGAGAGGAAGGGTGTGTGAGTGAATGTGGGGATCCAGTGGTTAAGACTCCAGGCTTCCTATGCAGGGGATGTGGGTTTGATCCCTGGTCAGGGAACTGAGATATCCCACATGCCCCTTGGTGTGGGGAGTGGGGAGGGAAGACTGTGACATTGGAGCAAAGACCTGAAGTAGGTTTTAAAGACACCTGGACATCTGCAAAAAGAAAGGCCCAGAAAGAAGGAATACGTGCCAAGGCCCCAAGGTGGAAGACGTTTCACACATTCATTCCTGGTGCAGCAGAGAAGCCCATGCAGCAGGATCCAGTGAGTTGGGAGGAGAGTAGCAGGAGAAGGCGATGGCACCCCACTCCAGTATTCCTGCCTGGAAAATCCCAGGGATGGAGGAACCTGGTAGGCTTCAGTCCATGGGGTCACAAAGAGTTGGATACAACTGAGCGACTTCACTTTCACTTTTCACTTTCATGCATTGGAGAAGGAAATGGCAACCCATTCCAGTGTTCTTGTCTGGAGAATCCCAGGGACGGGGAGCCTGATGGGCTGCTGTCTGTGGGGTTGCAGAGACTTGGATACGACTGACACGACTTAGCGGCAGCAGCAGCAGCAGCGAGAAGTTGAGGTCAAGGAGATAATGAGGGATCTGATCATGTAGACCTAGGCTTTTATTCTAAGAATGGTGCAAAGCCAACGAAGATTTTGAGTAGAGAAGTGACACCATATGACTTACATTCTAACGGGATTCCTTGAAGTGCTGTGCTGAGAATAGACTGCTGGGCAAGGACTGGAAGAGGAGATCAATTGGGAAGCTGTTGGAATGGTCAAAGCACAGACTACGGTTCTTGGAGCAGGGTTGTGTACTGGTAGAGTGTAGTGAGAAGTGGTTGGATTTTGTTTGTGTTTGGAAGGTAGAGCCAATAGGTAGAGGAAGAGAAGAATTAATTATGATTCAAAGCTTTTGCCCTGAATGATGGAAAGAGGAAATTCTTTTTTTTTTTAATTTTTATTTTTACTTTATTTTACTTTACAATACTGTATTGGTTTTGCCATACATTGACATGAATCCACCACGGGTATACATGCGTTCCCAAACACGAACCCCCCTCCCACTCCCTCCCCATAACATCTCTCTGGGTCATCACTGTACACCAGCCCCAAGCATGCTGTATCCTGCCTCGGACGTAGAATGGCGATTCAATTCTTACATGATAGTATACATGTTACAATGCCATTCTTCCAAATCATCCCACCCTCTCCCTCTCCCTCTGAGTCCAAAAATCCGTTATACACCTGTGTGTCTTTTTTGCTGTCTTGCATACAGGGTCGTCATTGCCATCTTCCTAAATTCCATATATATGTGTTAGTATACTGTATTGGTGTTTTTCTTTCTGGCTTACTTCACTCTGTATAATCGGCTCCAGTTTCATCCATCTCATCAGAACTGATTCAAATGTATTCTTTTTAATGACTAAGTAATACTCCATTGCATATATGTACCACAGCTTTCTTATCCATTCATCTGCTGATGGACATCTAGGTTGTTTCCATGTCCTGGCTATTATAAACAGTGCTGCAATGAACATTGGGGTACATGTGTCTGAAAGAGGAAATTCTTGATGGATATGTGAAGACTGTGGGAAGAATAGATTTGGAAGGGGAGATCAGAAATTCAGTTTTGGACATGTTGAGTTTGAGATGCTTGTTAGGTAGTAGAGATGAATCCACTCTACAACTCTACAAGGTGGTTACTATTATTGTCCCTCTTGTGCAGTATGGAAAGGTTAATTTCTGTTTATTTACTCAGGAAGTAACAGAGGCAGGATTCAAATACAGACACTCTGGTGCCACAGCACCTGATTTTAGACACTGAGGGGTCTATATCTAAGGACTTTATAAATGAATATGATCATACTGAGTTATATAGAATTATAACATGGAAAAGTCCAACCAACCACAAGATCTAAGATACCTGGCAGCTTAGACTAAAATGGCTCTTTTTAAAAGATCATTTATAAAAATTTAAGTGGTTTGCACAATGTTCATGCCCATTTCTATCTCTATGTCTATCTCTGTCCCTCCTTACCTTTCTGCTAGAGATCATCTGCTTCTCCAAACTTGCTGGCTGGAGTGGGAGAGTTTTCCATACTACAAGCTCTGTGTAGCTGTGGAAATGGTTCCTTTTTTAATCACCACAAACTTCTTGTGCTCTTTTATTTAGGCATTTTCGTCTCAATCTCTCTAGTGTCATAGGTTCAAAGAAGCTCTGTGGTTTCTGATGACTTCCTGAATGGTGAACCAAAGTCCTAGTTTCCTGGGAACCCATAACTTATGGTATTGTTCTGGGTTAGTACATCTTTATAGTTCCGTTTGGTTCAGTGTACTTATAATTGACTTACCACATGGCAGCTATTTAGGTGTCCTTTTTTCAAATACTTTACACATACAAGCCCAGCCCAGATAACTTGTGTTGCATTGTAAAGCATATAATTTAGCAAAACAAATTCTTACCATTTAAATATGCATTTCTGTATTAATAGCATTAATGTGGATTCCTTTATATAGTTCATCCAAACAACTGTGTACTTAAATTTATTTTTTAAAGAATTAGGACTTGAGCTAAGTTTCCTACTAGCTCATAGAAAGTGTTTTATATCTTGGCATGCCATCTCAAGAAATATGTATTTGTAAATGAATAGCTGACATACCATCAACTATTCAGCAACACATTCAGCAAATCAATACAAATGTAGTGCACAGTCAATTGTATGATTCATTTGTCACTTGGCAGTTGGTCCCATCAGAGTAAGCACAGTATTATAAAAAGCTGAATTTTCCCCTTCCTCTATTATATGCTCTGTTACTGCATGATTAAACCAAAGTGTTAAAGTCTGAACTCATTATATTTTGTACTTACAAATAATCATACATGGGGCTGGAAGCATTCAGTGAAACAATATAATTTGTTGAGGGAATTTGATCTTAGAGTACATTGAAACAATGTATAACTTAGAGTTAAGAAGCTTGATTAACTCTTAAAAATGTGGAGGATGTAGAAACTAGGCAGTTTTAGGACTAGAAAATGAATTTTGGATTTTTACCTGTGTAAACTTTAGTAAGAATTTTAATGTGTTATAAGTTTTCTCTAGAAAATAGGAGTGAGGGCATCCCTCTTCTCTGAACTATGCTTTTCAGAATATCCCTCCCCAGCACTTCCTCATTCTTCACTGGCCTTGTTTATGACTCTAAAGAAATGTACAGGACTACTATTCACTGAAAGACCCAGCAGGCTCTTTCGTATTCTGTTAGTTCTTAAGCGTGTCACATACAAATGTTCATAAACACATAATCCATTTTCTCCTTCTGTATATTTCATTGTTTAAATAATTCTCATGTATTACTTATTCCCACAATATGGTCTTACCGCTTGTGCTAATGACTGGACCTGGGAGAAGACAGACACATCCAGGAAGGATATATTTTGTAAGGTAGAAATAACATTGTGCTGAACTTGAAGGATGCAGGTCTTGGATGATGGGGTGCTTCCAGGAGTGAAGCTCCAATAGAGATGGGTCACTGAAGGTTACTTACTCCACAGTTTTGACTAAGAGCTCTCAGGCTCTTATAGTATTAAGCAGTTTGCTTTATCAGCACTGCTGGCTTATAGTTTAGTATCAGGAATATTTATTATTTTAAATATTTCATCAAGATTTATCTGTTATTTGAAACTGCATAAATTCAGCTGACAGAAGAAGAAAAGGTCTCAAGTTTAGTGACAGATAATAATTTACAATTTGGGTATTCTCACTTAACTCAGGTAGACTGAAGCCAAGTGGAATTATCTAAATAATATAGCAATGTATATTTTCTGGGTAGGCTTCCTTGAGTTTAGATTGCTGCAGTGTCTACCTGGAACAGCTTTGGAAAATGCAACTTAGAAAATGAGAGAGGCCTGATAAACCACAGGGAGGACATTGTTTTTGTCCTCTAGTTCCACAGTTTACTCCCAGGTGCAATTCAAGGTGCTGGCTTTGGTATAGTCTGCGTTCTTGGCATTTTTGGTACATTGGCATTTCTTGGTACATTTTTTCCAAGTGTACCTCTTGAAGCTTATTCAGCTGAGACTGAAATGAGCTGAGACTTTTGCTGACAGTCTCTAAGCCATATTTGCTGATGCATTGGGTGCAGCCATGCATGGGGTGCGTGATTATCTTTACCACAAATATTGGACCCAGGTAGAAGATGCAAGTCTTGTATTTGAATGTCAGTGTGGTCACAATGTACCACTCTAATGGCAGAAAGCAAAGAGAAGCTAAAGAGCCTCTTGATGAGGATGAAGGAGGAAGGTGAAAGAGCTAGTTTAAAACTAAATATTAAAAAAACTAAAATCATGTCATCCGGCCCCACTGCTGCTGCTGCTGCTGCTGCTGCTGCTAAGTCGTGTCAGTCGTGTCCAACTCTGTGTGACCCCATAGACAGCAGCCAACAGGCTCCTCTGTCCCTGCGATTCTCCAGACAAGAACACTGGAATGGGTTGCCATTTCCTTCTCCAGTCATGAAAGTGAAAAGTGAAAGTGAAGTCACTCAGTTGTGTCTGACTCTTAGCGACCCCATGGACTGCATCCTACCAGGCTTCTCTGCCCATGGGATTTTCCAGGCGAGAGTACTGGAGTGGGTTGCCATTGCCTTCTCCACATCCGGCCCCACTACTTCATGGCAAATAGAGGGGGAAAAGGTGGAAGCAGTGACAGATTTCCTCTTTTGGGGCTCTAAAATCACTGCAGATGGTGACTGCAACAAGAAAATTAGAAGACGTTTGCTTCTTCACAAGAAAGCTATGGCAAACCTAGTTAGTGTGTTGAAAAGGAGAGACATTACTCTGCCGACAAAAGTTGGCATAGTCAAGGCTATAGTCTTCCCAGTGGTCATGTATGGTTGTGAGAGCTGGACCATCAGGAAGGTGGAGCACTGAAGAATTGATGCCTTCAAAGGATGGTGCTGGAGAAGACTCCTGAGAGTCCCTTGAATGGCAAGGAGATCAAACCAGTCAATCTTAAGGGAAATAAACCCTGAATACTTGTTGAAAAGACTGATGCTGAAGTTGAAATTCCAGTATTTGGTTATCTGATGCGAACAGCTGACTCATTGGAAAAGTCCCTGATGCTGGGAAAGATTGAGGGCAGAAGGACGAGACGGTGTCAGATGATGAGGTGGCTGGATGGCATCACTGAAACAATGGACATGAACTTGGGCAAACTTTGGGAGATGGTGAGGGACCTGCTGTGCTGCAGTCCATGGGGTTGAAAGAGTTGGACATGACTGGGCAACTGAACAACATGGTGAAAACACTGTGCATATTTCTTAAAGCAGGCAAGCACTCTCATATGAAGAGGAAGGAAACATTTTTTTTTTCTGGCTTCATTACTTGAATTATACTCCATTTAATTCTTGTGCTTATTTACCTGATACTTATTAGAGCAACTTCTATTTATTTCATAAAATAAACCTGCATCATTTTGTGGCTGGAGTCACTTCTGTTAAATATAATCACTGTCACCTTTAGGAGTCAGAATCAGACTCAGCAACATTTAAGCACATTACCTGTGATGGGGACATGCTAAGAAGTATTTTCATTTATCCATGCATTGATGAATATTAAATTTTATTGAAATAATAAATTCATGTGTTTAAAAAAATCTAGCAATACAGAATAATTTATAGTCAAAGCTGCAATATCTTAGAGATAACAGCAGTAACTAACAGAAGAATCAAAACAGAAACTGTTAAAAGTTGGTCACCTCTGTGGGTGGGGAGGGCTTCTGCGGTGGCTCAGTGGTAAAGAATCCACCTGCAGTGCAGGAGACGCAGGAGACGTGGGTTCAATCTCCTGGAGAAAGACATCACAACCCACTCCAGTATTCTTGCTGAAAAATTCCACAGGCTAACCTGGTGGGCTACAGTCCACAGGGTTTCAAAGAGTTGCACATGACTGAGCCAGCAAGCTAGGGAGTGGGTAGGGAAGTATGCGGCTGAATGTTGTAGCTATATATACACACACACCACTATATCTCGATTTATTTAATTAAAAGATTAATTTTGCCCTTGATATGCTAGATTAGGACTGAATTTTTTTTTAATTTTTATTTTTACCTTATTTTACTTTACAATACTGTATTGGTTTGCCATACATTGACATGATTCCACCACGGGTGTACATGCGTTCCCAAACATGAACCCCCCTCCCTCCCCATAACATCTCTCTGGGTCATCCCCGTGCACCAGCCCCAAGTATGCTGTATCCTGCATCGGACATAGACTGGCAATTCATTTCTTACATGATAGTATACATGTTTCAATGCCATTCTCCCAAATCATCCCACCCTCTCCCTTTTCCTTTGAGTCCAAAAGTCCGCTCTACACATCTGTGTCTCTTTTGCTGTCTTGCATACAGGGTCATCATTGCCAACTTTCTAAATTCCATATATATGTGTTAGTATACTGTATTGGTGTTTTTCTTTCTGGCTTACTTCACTCTGTATAATCAGCTCCAGTTTCATCCATCTCATTAGAACTGATTCAAATGTATTCTTTTTAATGGCTGAGTAATACTCCATTGTGTATATGTACCACAGCTTTCTTATCCATTCATCTGCTGATGGACATCTAGGTTGTTTCCATGTCCTGGCTATTATAAACAGTGCTGTGATGAACATTGGGGTACATGTGTCTCTTTCAATTCTGGTTTCCTCGGTGTGTATGCCCAGCAGTGGGATTGCTGGGTCATAAGGCATTTCTATTTGCAATTTTTTAAGGAATCTCCACATTGTTTTCCATAGTGGCTGTACTAGTTTGCATTCCCACCAACAGTGTAGGAGGGTTCCCTTTTCTCCACACCCTCTCCAGCATTTATTGCTTGCAGACTTTTGGATTGCAGACATTCTGACTGGTGTGAAGTGGTACCTCATTGTGGTTTTGATTTGCATTTCTCTAATAATGAGTGATGTTGAGCATCTTTTCATGTGTTTGTTAGCCATCCGTATGTCTTCTTTGGAGAAATGTCTATTTAGTTCTTTGGCCCATTTTTTGATTGGGTTGTTTATTTTTCTGGAATTGAGCTGCATAAGTTGCTTGTATATTTTTGAGATTAGTTGTTTGTCAGTTGCTTCATTTGCTATTATTTTCTCCCATTGAGAAGGCTGTCTTTTCACCTTACTTATAGTTTCCTTTGTTGTGCAGAAGCTTTTAATTTTAATTAGATCCCATTTGTTTATTTTTGCTTTTATTTCCAGAATTTTAGGGGGTGGATCATAGAGGATCCTGCTGTGATGTATGTCGGAGCATGTTTTGCCTATGTTCTCCTCTAGGAGTTTTATAGTTTCTGGTCTTACATTTAGATCTTTAATCCATTTTGAGTTTATTTTTGTGTGTGATGTTAGAAAGTGATCTAGTTTCACTCTTTTACAAGTGGTTGATCAGTTTTCCCAGCACCACTTGTTTAAGAGATTGTCTTTACTCCATTGTATATTCTTGCCTCCTTTGTCAAAGATAAGGTGTCCGTATGTGTGTGGATTTATCTCTGGGCTTTCTATTTTGTTCCATTGATCTATATTTCTGTCTTTGTGCCAGTACCATCCTGTCTTGATGACTGTGGCTTTGTAGTAGAGCCTGAAGTCAGGCAAGTTGATTCCTCCAGTTCCATTCTTCTTTCTCAAGATTGCTTTGGCTATTCGAGGTTTTTTGTATTTCCATACAAATCTTGAAATTATTTGTTCTAGTTCTGTGAAAAATATCGCTGGTAGCTTGATAGGGATTGCATTGAATCTGTAGATTGCTTTGGGTAGTATACTCATTTTCACTATATTGATTCTTCTGATCCATGAACATGGTATATTTCTCCATCTATTAGTGTCCTCTTTGATTTTTTTCATCAGTGTTTTATAGTTTTCTATATATAGGTCTTTAGTTTCTTTAGGGAGATATATTCCTAAGTATTTTATTCTTTTCGTTGCAATGGTGAATGGAATTGTTTCCTTAATTTCTTTTTCTACTTTCTCATTATTAGTGTATAGGAATGCAAGGGATTTCTGTGTGTTGATTTTATATCCTGCAACTTTACTATATTCATTGATTAGCTCTAATAGTTTTCTGGTGGAGTCTTTAGGGTTTTCTATGTAGAGAATCATGTCATCTGCAAACAGTGAGAGTTTGACTTCTTCTTTTCCAATTTGGATTCCTTTTATTTCTTTTTCTGCTCTGATTGCTGTGGCCAAAACTTCCAGAACTATATAGAATAGTAGTGGTGAAAGTGGGCACCCTTGTCTTGTTCCTGACTTTAGGGGAAATGCTTTCAGTTTTTCACCATTGAGGATAATGTTTGCTGTGGGTTTGTCATATATAGCTTTTATTATGTTGAGGTATGTTCCTTCTATTCCTGCTTTCTGGAGAGTTTTTATCATAAATGGATGTTGAATTTTGTGAAAGGCCTTCTCTGCATCTACTGAGATAATCATATGGCTTTTATTTTTCAATTTTTTAATGTGGTGAATTACATTGATTGATTTGCAGATATTGAAGAATCCTTGCATCCCTGGGATAAAGCCCACTTGGTCATGGTGTATGATCTTTTTTAAAGTGTTGTTGGATTCTGATTGCTAGAATTTTGTTGAAGATTTTTGTATCTATATTCATCAGTGATATTGGCCTGTAGTTTTCTTTTTTTGTAGTATCTTTGTCAGGTTTTGGTATTCGGGTCTCCTTTTTCATGTTTTATATTTTTTCCTACCTGTTTTTGAAGACAATGATCTGCTTTTCTGTGTGCCTGATGTCCTCTGCCAGCATTCAGAAGTTGTTTTGTGGAGTGTGGTCAGCGTTGAAATGTTCTTTTGAGGGATTTGTGAGGGAGAAAGTGGTCTCCCCATCCTATTCCTCCGCCATCTTAGGACCACCCTAGGACTGAATTTATTTGTATCACTGTTTATGTTCTCATTCCCATTTTGTTGTTGTTTGTTGTTCAGTAGCTCAGTCGTGTCTGACTCTGCGACTCCATGGACTGCAGCACACCAGGCTTCCCTGTCCTTTACTATCTCCTGGAATTTGCTCAAACTCATGTCCATCTACATTTAATTATATCAGTACATTCTGCCCTCTCTATGCCATTGTCCATGAGGGACTTAAGTTTCCATGGCTGTTGGTGACTCAGGGGTCCCAGAACTAACACCCTGTGGATACTGAGGGACAACTGCAGTCTGTTTTCATACAGAGTACTGTTTTTTTTTTTTTCATTAAATTTGGTACTTGAAAAACATAATTAAATCTTCATTTCTTATTCTATTAACCATGGATAGTACTCTTAACTCCCACTCTGTAAAATGAACATGTTATAACTATTAATTCTTTCTTCCTTTTTATCCTAATCCTCAATCTTTCAAGTCAGTAAACAACATTTCCATTTATATTTACTGCAGAGCTGTATGTAGTATGTTGGTGTGACACTTCCTTCTCTATGGATCTAATGTTAGGACTTCTCTGTCACTCAGTGAAGAGTGTTCCTAGCTTCAAATTGCAGTGGGTTCTTTATTTAAAATTCCACCAATAGGCTTTATCATATTCTTCTTTCAGATTTCTCAATCTATTCAGTCTCCCTGCCTTTTGTCCCTCTTGGGGATCTTTCTCCTGGGACACTGCATTCCCTGGCTCCAGGGCCTTTCCAAAGCTATTGTGAGACTTAACTCTCTTCTGAACAGCGATTTCTATTTCTTGGATCTTATGTGTTTTTTTCCTAACACACCTTCAAGTTAACTTCCTAAACAAGGATGTGTAGGAGGAAAACATCTTGTAAACCAGAACTATCTTGAGTTTACACTTACACTTAATTAATCCATTCATTTAGCTGGAAATAGAATCATTGGTTGAAAATCATTTGCTTTCAGAACTTTGAAGACATTGCTTTAGTGTCAGCTTTGTGGATGAAAAAATCTGATGTCAGACTAATTTTGTTCATTGATTACCTGTTTTATTTTTAATTTCGTTTATTTTTTGTCTGGGTCTTCATTGTCGTGTGGGCTTTTCTCCAGTTGCAGGGAGTGGGGGCCACTCTCTATTGCGATGTGTGGGCTTCTCATTGTGATGGCTTTTCTTGTGGAGCACAGGCAGGGCACGTGGGCTTCAGCAAGTGTGGCGTGTGGGCTCAGGAGTTGCAGGCCCCCTGCTCCAGAGCACAGGCTCAGCAGTTGTGGTGCATGTGCGTAGCTGCTCTGTGGCACGTGGAATCTTCCCAGATCACAGATGGAACCCGTCTCCTGCATTGGTAGGCAGATTCTTTACCGTTGAGCCACCAGGGAAATCCCTGATACCTATTTTTTTTCTTCTTCTCTGGCATCTTTCAGGCTCTTTTCTGTATTCTTTGTGTTTCAAACAATTTACATATATATATGTATTTACTTTTAATGTGAAGATATTTTCTTATATTATTTCTTTGATAATCTTCTCCCTTCTATGTACTCTCTCCCAGTTTCTCCAGAATTCATGAGTGGATATTGACTATTCTGGATTTATCCTCTTTGTTTTTTTATTCCATATTTTCTGTTTCTTTGTCCTATTGTTCTATGTCCTGGGATATTTACCTGGTTTTATCTTCTAATACATCTCTTGAATTACATTATTCATCTAAAGCACTTTCTTCTTTACTTAAAAAAATGATATTGTATTCTTGTCTATATTTTCTAGAATCTCTGATAATAATATTTTGAGGTTTTAAAAAATTCTCTTAGATCCCCCTGGATTATCATTGTTTTTTGTGGGGTCACTTTCCCCCTGCTAGTTCATTTTTATCTTTCTTTTTTAATATTATAAGCTTTACTCAAATTTCTGGGGATTTTGGTGGACTGTTTACATGGAAGAATGAAACTGACTGGGGCTCTGGGTATGTGAGGTGGTTTACCGAGTGGCATCCTCTGCTTTTTGGTTCATGGTTGGGGTACCAGCCATTAAGCTTGGGAATCCCTTATAACCAGGCCAAGGAATGCTTTAATCAACACTCTAACACTTATGGCAACCCACTCCAGCATTCTTGCCTGGAAAATCCTATGGACAGAGGAGCCTGGTGGGCTACAGTTCCTGGGATCGCAAAGAGTAGGACACGACTGAGTGACTGAGCATACTCACACTTAGACTTGCTGCTTTACTTTTTCCTAATATGATCAGAGGCGATAGCTCAGATTTTTGGGCTAGATTACCTGCCTGGCCTCAGATAGTCTTTCTTACTTCCTGGAATTGGGGAGAGACTTGTATAACTGTTAACTCTTCTATAAAACAAGGATCAGTAAATGTTTTCTGTAAAGGTGTGATAGTAATATTTAGAATTTGTGGGTCACATGCAGTTTCTATCACATAGTCTTTTAAAAAAACAAACAAACAAACAAAAAACCACAATGCTTTAAAATGTAAAAACCGTCCTTAGATAACAGACTGTGCAAAAACAATCGGTGGGCAGCAGTTTGCCATACTCTTGCAAAATAGACCTGCAGTTAGTCCCTGTTTTCAGCCCTGTGTTTCACTCTCTACTTCTGAGTCTCAGTCCTCTGTGGGATTGGGATTTTATAAGGCAGCTCCCCTGAGTTCTGCCCTGCCTCCTGAACTTCAGCCTTTCTTCACTTGTATTCTGGGCTGTTTCTTTCTTCTCTGATTTCTTGGTCACTAGACTTACATCTGCTTGTTTTCTTACAAGAGTCTGTTGGAAATTCATGTCCACTATGGCTCCCTGACTGTAGTTTTTTGTTGTTATGGTGTATGCTCTTGGTTCCTATAGGTTCTCATCGCTTCCAAGTTCCCAGTACCATCAGTTGCCAGCACCTGCATCTGAGTGTGAGGGTTCTGTCTCACTGTAGGAGCTTGCTCTGCCTGCCTTTGGGAAGAGCCAGGGAATGTCTCCTCCCACCAGCCCTCACCATTAGCTAACAGGAGCTGATAAATAAATACCCCAGCTTCCTTGCTCCTCTGTTGAAGTATCTCTGAGGTACATGTTGTCCTTGGGCTCCAGAATTGCTAAGCAGGATTGACTCCAGGTGCTAATAGTATGTTGTTTGCTAATGAACCCTTGATTGGCCCTCCCTGGTTCTGTGACTCACTCTCCCTCCTCTGCTAACAATTCCTGGGGTTCCTTCTCCCATTAATTGCTTGAATTCAAATCCTTGTGGAGAATCTGCTGGTGCTGAGGAACCAAAATGGAGACTAACCATGGAGACCATGGGTTAGTTTTTTTCCTTTATTATAATTTTAATTAAATCTCAGGTAAAAGGAATAGATAGGCTTGAGTGCTACTTTTATTATATTGAATCTGAATCTGATTAATCAATATTATTGATACAGTGAGTATTTACTATGGACCAGGCATTGTCTGTGGGGGACAGAATCATGAATTAGCCTTGACTTCTAACCTGCAAGGAACTTGCATTCTGCAGAGCAGATAATCCACGCAGTAAAATGTTTGAAGTATTGTTAAGAAGTTGAGATGGATGTGTCATGGGGCTCAGCAGGCATGAGAAGTTATTTGAAGATGGGTGACCAGGGATGGCTTCAGGAGGGGATGTGGGCTGTGTAAAGGAGAAATCAGTTTGAAAACAGAATGACGGAGCTAGGCATTCCTAGGGGAGAAAACGGAAGCAACACAAACCCTCCTCAAGAGGCACGTGACGAGGAATGGTTGACTCGAGAGAAGATTTCTATTTCTAAAAGAGGAAAAAATGATGTAACACAAGCATGTTGTTGTTGTTTAGTGGCTAAGTCGTGTCTGACTCTTTTGTGACCCTTTGGACTGTGGCCCACCAGGGTCTTTGGCCATGGGATTTTCCAGGCAAGAATGCTGGAGTGTGTTGCCATTTTCTCCTCCAGAGGATCTTCCCCATCCAGGGATTGAACCCGTGTCTCCTGCATTGCAGGCGGATTCTTTACCACTAAGCCACCTGTAAGTCCCCAAAACAAGCATTCAGTCAGTTCAGTTCAGTTCAGTCGTTCAGTCGTGTCCGACTCTTTGTGACTCCATGAATCGCAGCACGCCAGGCCTCCCAAGGGACTCTCAAGAGTCTTCTCCAACACCACAGGTCAAAAGCATCAATTCTTCCATGCTCAGCTTTCTTCACAGCCCAACTCTCACATCCATACATGACCACTAGAGAAACCATAGCCTTGACTAGACGGACCTTTGTTGGCAAAGTGATGTCTCTGCTTTTTAATATGCTGTCTAGGTTGGTCATAACTTTCCTTCCAAGGAGTAAGCGTCTTTTAATTTCATGGTTGCAATCACCATCTGTGGTGATTTTGGAGCCCCCAAAAATAAAGTCTGACACTGTTTCCACTGTTTCCCCATCTATTTCCCATGAAGTGATGGGACCAGATGCCATGATCTTCATTTTCTGAATGTTGAGATTTAAGCCAACTTTTTCACTCTCCTCTTTCACTTTCATCAAGAGACTTTTTAGTTCCTCTTCACTTTCTGCCATAAGGGTGGTGTCATCTACATATCTGAGGTGATTGCTATTTCTCCCGGCAATTTTGATTCCAGCTTGTGCTTCTTCCAGGCCAGCGTTTCTCATGATGTACTCTGCATAGAAGTTAAATAAGCAGGGTGACAATATACAGCCTTGATGTACTCCTTTTCCTATTTGGAACCAGTCTGTTGTTCCATGTCCAGTTCTAACTGCATA
This sequence comes from Budorcas taxicolor, assembly GCF_023091745.1. NCBI lineage: Eukaryota > Metazoa > Chordata > Mammalia > Artiodactyla > Bovidae > Budorcas > Budorcas taxicolor. The sequence goes on from NC_068912.1 coordinate 69,290,445, forward strand.
TAGGTCAGGAAGCAACAGTTAGAAACAAGCATTAGTACATATAAAAACACAGATGTGTTTGTATCTGTGTGAATTCATTAATTCAAATTGTAAGGAGATAGTCACATGAATATTGATGGAGGTTGCTGATAATTGACTTATACAATTAAGAGTTTGGAATTGATGTAGGAAAGAAATGGAAGCCATCAGATTCCTCTGGGAAGGGAAATTAACAACATATTAAGGGAGAATTAGTGGCTAAGGATATTTTATCTTGTGAAGGATAGATTGAACAGAGAAGAGGAGGAAGCCATTGCAGGTGAGTATAGTTTTTCAGTCTGTGTCATTGTGGGAGACTACGAGGTTGGGAATCTTAGGACTATTTTGAGAAATATGGAAGAAAAAGCTGAGCAGCTAAAGGAGGACAAAGCAGATTGTGGTATGGAGACTGGGAAGCAAGAGGAAAAATTCTAAGAAAGAGGTCAAGCTCTTAGGAATCTCTCAAAGTAGGAAGGACCCTGGGGAAAGGGAAAAACGAGATAGGTCTGTGTCTGGACGAGTTAGAATTGAGAGGGTGAGCTGATAGGTTGTTGGGAAGAACTCTGCTTTATCTTCTATTTGTCCTGTCACTATTTCTGATGATTTGTGCCCTTCAGAAGAGTTGGTGTGTAAAACTAACATTGAAAGTTAAGCTTTGGATTTATTTTGAAAAATACATTTTTTTGCTGGGTACTTGTACTTGAAGGGATTTTAATAAGAATAATTAAACAGAAAATATATCCTTCAATGATAATAAAGTCTTGTGCTTAAGTGAATGACTCTTAGAGCTTTCAAACTGTACATTAGAATTTCTATTTAAATTGATTGACTGCTGTAGCCACAACAGTTGTTTTGCTGACTTCCCTGTGAAGACTTCCTGTATGGAGAAAAAGTGCAAAACAGAATTTACTGCATTCCCACAATGTCAACTTCTTAGGCACTGATCCATAAATTAGCATTATTAGTGGGGAAGGACACCTTGTGTCTAGCTACATGTATTTAACTATATGCTGAAAAGACGGTGTTCATTACTGCAACTGTAAGGTAGCTGTAGCCACACATTAATAAGTTATGAGCTACTATTTCAGAGAAATTGCTCTACCAATAATAAGTAGTCTATGTTCTATTTTTCATCTCCCTTGGATATCTGTATAGAGTACACTTATTCAGAAAACAATCTCAGAGAAATGGGAAAGCTTAAATTATAACCTGCCTTTGCCCCTGCATCCTCACCCTTATTAAAAAGCATTTAGAATTATTCTAGCATATTAGTTGCTCTTTCAGACCCTAAATCTTAAGCTCTTTTTTTTTTAAATTTCATAATCCTTTCAAGGTCACCTCCCACTGTCTTTTCTGTTAGCAGCTGCTGTAAGTGGTATCATACTCTTAAGTTTTCTACATTTTTATGTGTAAGGCATTTACTCTAAAGGTTCTTTTGCCAGCCAACATCATGGAAGCAGTTTACTCTATAGGAATTCTACCCTCTTCTTAGGATTTTAGAATGAACAATTCTTCAAAAACTCTCAGGTACGCTGAGAACTCCGTTCTTCTAATCTCACCCATTCTTTGTTGCTGTTGAATTAGTGGGCTATTTTAATTCTCTAGACTAGTGTCCTCTTGTCTGTAGTTGAAGTAACAGAGCCATCTCCATTTAGCATAAGCAGGACGCGAGAAGATATCAACAGCACACGAGACTATCTGTGCATGATTCACCGTAACTGAGAGGACGTGTGGACTGGCCACAAACTAATTTTGGAATCTTGGTACCACGTTGGTACCATGTGTGCATTACCCATCTCCTGGTCCAGGAAGGATAACCAGCAGCAATCAGGGATCACAGAAGTGGCTTGAAGGACAGGGTTCTATTTGAGAGCATCCAAGAGAAGCAGCCACTCCTGGCTCACCAGACTTGGCCGCCAAACTCAGTAGGTTAACACTAGGCAAGGAAATGTGGAGAACACAAGTTAGAGGAGAAGCCTGCTTCCTCCTGGACTGCCTCCCAACCCCCCATCCTTCTCCCCACTTTCTACTCTATTCCTGAGGAGAACTGAGGAAAAGTAATCAGCCCATGGGTGTGGTTGGTTCTCACTTCCCCCCCCACCAAGCCTAGAAATGAAGTACTAGTGCCATTCCTACCTGGGAGATGGCCCCACCCTGCCCTTCTGGTTCTTCCTGATCTTCTATCGAAGGGGGGAAGGGGCAGCAGACCAGCACACCTGTCATCATTCTCTTTTCCTTCCACACCCACATCCAGCTGATGGTCACTCATTCTTTTAAACTGATATATTAATATCACTGCTTATAACCTACAGGAATATAATTAGAATACCTGTGCTTTGTTACTTTCAGATATTTCTGCTTAGCAAATTATATGAATGGTCCTAATTCCAGGACAAGGGAGTTCATCTTCTGTGGAAATTCTGATGTTATTATATATGGGGTAGAGCACATTTTCTTTCCACATCTAGCTTTGGAAAAAAGTGTTAGAGATGATAAAAATATTGACCTTTTGGCAGGATGCTTTATTTTCATGCTGATATTGGAACTTTGGGACAGTGCTATTTTGCATGGCTATTTAAAATTACAGTAAGAAAGTAAAAACATATTCTGCTTTAACCATAACTGAAATTGACATTTTAAAAAATAGACCCAGTGTCAGATCTTCAAAAAATAAAAGCATGTTTATTGCTAATTTGGTTCTATGAAGATGACTTCTGAATCTCAAAGAATAACTTTAGTTGTTACAAGTAGACTCAAGGTGACAATCATGTGTATTTTTATCATAATAAAACAGTACAGAGATCAAATTGCCAATATCTGATGGATCATTGAAAAAGCAAGAGTTTCAGAAAAACATCTATTTCTGCTTTATTGACTATGCAAAAGCCTTTGACTGTGTGGATCACAATAAACTGTGGAAAATTCTGAAAGAGATGGGAATACCAGACCTCTTGACCTGCCTCTTGAGCCATCTGTATGCAGGAGAGGAAGCAACAGTTAGAATTGAACATGGAACAGCAGACTGGTTCCAAATAGGAAAAGGAGTACATCAAGGCTGTATATTGTCACCCTGCTTATTTAACTTCTATGCAGAGTACATCATGAGACACGCTGGGCTGGAAGAAGCACAAGCTGGAATTAAGAGTGCCGGGAGAAATATCAATAACCTCAGATATGCAGATGACACCATCCTTATGGCAGAAAGTGAAGAAGAAATAAAGGGCCTCTTGATGAAAGTGAAAGAGGAGGGTGAAAAAGTTGGCTTAAATCTCAACATTCAGAAAACGAAGATCATGGCATCTGGCCACATCACTTCATGGCAGATAGATGGGAAACAGTGGAAACAGTGGCTGACTTTATGTTTTTGGGCTCCAAAATCACTGCAGATGGTGATTGCAACCATGAAATTAAAAGACGCTTACTCCTTGGAAGGAAAGTTATGAACAACCTAGACAGCATATTAAAAAGCAGAGACATTACTTGCCAACAAAGGTTCGTCTAGTCAAGGCTATTGTTTTTCCAGTGGTCATGTATGGATGTGAGAGTTGGACTGTGAAGAAAGCTGAGCATGGAAGAATTGATGCTTTTGAACTGTGGTGTTGGAAAAGACTCTTGAGAGTCCCTTGGACAGCAAGGAGATCCAACGAGTCCATCCTAAAGGAGATCAGTTCTGGATGTTCATCGGAAGGATTGATGTTGAAGCTGAGACTACAATACTTTGGCCACCTGATGCAAAGAGCTGACTCATTGGAAAAGACCCTGATTCTGGGAAAGATTGAGTGCAGGAGGAGAGGGGGACGACAGAGGATGAGATGGTTGGATGGTATCATTGACTCAGTGGACATGGGTTTGCGTGGACTCTGGGAGTTAGTGATGGACAGGGAGGCCTGGCGTGCTGCGGTTCCTGGGGTTTCAAAGAGTCAGACACGACTGAGCGACTGAACTGAACTGAACTATCATAAACTTCTACCACTTCTAATTTTATTATCAGTCACTGAGTCTCAATAACTTCTGGTGCTGTGGCATTGTGTTTTCTCCCAGTCTCACAGGCTTCAAACACTGATTTCAAAAGTGCCTCATTGCTGCATAATGCTCCTAGTTCATTGTCATGAACAGAGAGCCAGAAGTAGAATGTTTTAAGGTAGTTATTTGAAGAGTAAAGCTTTTTTCTTTTCCAGTGTTTTTACATTAGAATAATTCCTTAGTATGAAAAATAACATCTTCAGTGTTGTTTTGGAAGCCAAAGTTTAATTGCATGAAATTTCGTAAGTTTGTCTCTCAAATGTTACTTTACTACCTATAAAGCTCTATCTATATCAGGTAGGAAAAGCACCTCATACTTTTCCGGTGCCAGGCACTTCAGAGAAACTGTGTTATTAATTCTCATGATTGTTTCTGGAGGTAGGAATTATTACCCACATTTTATAGAGGAGGAAACTGAGAGTCAAAGAAGTAAAATGATTTGCAGAACTCATAAGTACAAAGCAAGGACTTGAACCTGGATCTGACACCAAACACTGTCTAACTTTCCACTCTGCCTGGAGTGAAGAGAAAGAAATGTGTCTGGTCAAACAGAACTGGATGGGGCCATCTGGAAGGGTTGTACTGCCAAGTTCTAATAGGGCAAGTGCTGGACCTCTTTATAACTAACATTAATGTAAAGTTGAATCCCTGTACTGAATGATCACACTCTTCTAAAACACTCTGATATGCATTTTAGTTCTGAGTTCCCATACACAAGAGTACAGCATTGGCCGTAATTGCTGCTGCTGTAACTTTGTACATTATTGGCAATTTTTTGAGGCAAGGTGAATTTTCCTGTTTAGCAAGAGCTTGATTGTTCTCTCTAGACTTCCCTTAATCTCCTGCTGAGTTTTGAGGATGAACTAATCAGTATTTTGTATCCTTTCAAAAACGTGAATGCTTTGTTTTTAAGCATAATTTAATGTGAGGCTATTCAGATGGAAATAGACCGAAAGACTCCCTTGCCAGTCATGGTTTCTGAAAATGGGTTGGCTTAGTGATGCTGATGGGTAGACAACCTCATTAAGGTTTAACCTGAAGTAGAAACCTCAGATAAATGTTTCTAAATGGGCACCAATTTATAAACAACTTTGAATCATTTATTCTTTCATTCTCAGAATTGTTCCAGGTCATTTGCAGATACTGAAATTCCTTCTGCTGGTATTATGAAAGGGAGGTAATCTGTTCAGAAATCCTCAGAGCCAAATTGATAAGCTTTTAATTCTTATGCTTTAATGCCTATTGATCCTATTGATTGATGCTTGAAAATCAAATTTGTTTTTCCCTCACCCTAGTGAATCACTTCAGCATAAAATTAAGATGCTTAATTTGAAATGAATTCTCCCAAAGCAGAAACAGCTCTACTTTTCCTGTAAAGGCCTTCAGTGCTGCTTCTTTGGGTTTAGTGTTAGATGACAGTACTTTTCATGTCCTTTCTGGGTCAAGATAGTTCATTGGCATATTCAAACTTTTAATAAGCCAGAGTGTATTTGGATAGTATGCTAATTAACGAGGTGAAATGTTGTGATGACTTTGGTAAGAATCTTTTAATATAATTTCACATCATTTAAATATGTGGAGACATGGAAATAAACCAGTCTCTCTCTCTCTTTTTCTGTATGCTGCTAGGTACAGATTCTAAATTTCAGCAGCATAATTCAGATTTTTGCCTTATGCACTTTATTAGTAATCTGTATATTTTCCGATTAAACTTATTAAGGAAAGTTCTTATGATTTGGGCTTTCCTGGTAGCTCAGCTGGTAAAGAACCCGCCTGCAATGCAGGAGACCTTGGTTTGATTCCTGGGTCAGGAAGATTCCCTGAAGAAAGGATAGGCTATGCACTCCAGTATTCTTGGGCTTTCCTGGTGGCTGAGATGGTAAAGAATCCACTTGCAATGCAGGAGACCTAGATTTGATCCTTGGGTTGGGCAGATCCCCTGGAGATGAGCATGACAACCCACTTTAGTATTCTTGCTTGGAGAATCCCCGTGGACAGTGGAGCCTGACAGGCTACAGTCTGTGGGGTTGCAGAGTTGGATACATCTGAAGCAGAGTTGGATATGATACACTGCATGTGTAATTTTCAGACACCTTTGTGAAAACTGGAACAGTCAAATACCTCCATATCTGATGCAATGGAACAATGTGTTATTTTCAGTTATATGGTTTAGGATGATGAGTTCACATAAATATAACTGTTTTTCTTACATTTGATACCAAGACCATGACCCTGGCTTGTCTTATGAAGAGTAAAAGCATATTCTAAGTTATTTGTCTATATATAATTTATCTTACAATATTGGTTCAGTTATTCTTTAATCCTTTTGGCTATCATTTGTAATACAAGAATAATTTTCCAAATAGTATTAAAGATAGTATTTGAATGAGATGGTAGGGAAGAAAATTTGAAGATTTTAGAATTCAGAGTAGGCACAACAGATAAACTTCTTATACAGAATGTTTTCTGAATGAGGCCCTTTCTTATTTAGGTGTGTCATTAAAATACAAACGAATATTTTAAAAATATTAACTTTACACTTGCCATCATCATCTTATACTTCAGTGTTAGTATTTGTCTTAAATTGTTAACTTCAGCAATTGCTTGACTTAGTTTTGCATCTCCCACAAATACTCTGTCTGAGGTTTTACTGTAAAACTCTACTTACATCCAAAATCCTTTTATTTTCCCACCAAAGTGGGGATTATTTTATTTGCATACTTTTTTCTTCCAGTTTTATTGAGATATAATTGATGCATTAGCACTGCATATGTTCTCTGTATCTTTGACTGTTTCTGTTTTCTTTTTTTAGATTTGACATATGAATAAAATACAATATATGTCTTTCTCTATTTGACTTACCCACTTAGCATAATTCCTCTAGGCTCATCCGTGTTGTCATAAGTGGCAAAATTTCATTCTTTTTAATGGCTGTGTAGTGTTCTTATGTGTATGGGTGCATGTCCATGCCTTATCTTTATCCTTTGAACACTTAGATTGCTTCTGTTCTGTATCTTGGCTGTTGTGAATAATGATATTTGCAAACTTTTATGAAATGCTCTTGTGTAAAACTATACTATGTTAAACCAAACTTTACTATCTTAATGATATTTATGTGTAATCTCTATTTAAAATGCCACAGAACCTATTATCAAAGAGAAAAAAATAACAAATAGAAATTTCAGTAGTTGAAAGGAATGTTAAACCATTTCAAAACACACAAAAGGTTTTAAATATAATAGCAAAATATATCTGAGAAAACTTCACAGTGTTTTCTTGCAAGCTGTTTCTTGGGTTTCATATTTTTAAAAAATTGATTTTTTTTTTATTAAAGGATAATTGCTTTACAGAATTTTGTTGTTTTCTGTCAAACCTCAACATGAATCAGCCATAGGTATACATATATCTCCTCCCTTTTGAACCTCCCTCCCATCTTCCTCCCCATTCCACCCCTCTAGGTTGATACGGAGAACCTATTTGAGTTTCCTGAGCCATACAGCAAATTCCCATTGGCTATCTATTTTACATATGGTAATATAAGTTTCCATGTTACTCTTTCCATATATCTCACCCTCTCCTCCCTTCTCTCCATCTCCATAAGTCTATTCTCTATGTCTGTTTCTCCACTGCTGCCCTGTAAATAAATTCTTCAGTACCACTTTTCTAGATTCCGTATATGTGCATTAGAATACAATATTTATCTTTCTTTTTCTGACTCACTTCACTCTGCCTAATAGGTTCTAGATTCATCCACCTCATCAGAACTGACTCAGATGAATTCCTTTTATGGCTGAGTAATATTCCATTGTGTGTATATGTAGCACAACTTCTTTATCCATTCGACTGTTGATGGACATCTAGGTTGCTTCCATGTTCTAGCTATTGTAAAAAGTGCTGCGATGAACTATGGGATACATGTGTCTTTTTCAATTTTGATTTCCTCAGGGTGTGTGCCTAGGAGTGGGATTGCTGGGTCATATGGTGGTTTTATTCCTAGGTTTTTAAGGAATCTCCATACTGTTTTACATAGCAGCTATATCAATTTACATTCCCACCAACAGTGCAAGAGCGTTCCCTTTTCTCCACACCCTCTCAGCATTTATTATTTGTAGACGTTTTGATGATTGCCATTCTATCTGGTGTGAGGTGATATCTCATAGTTTTGATTTGCATTTCTCTAACAATGAGTGATGAGCATCTTCTCATGTGTTTGTTAGCCATCTATATGTCTTCTTTGGAGAAATGTCTGTTTAGTCTTTTTCCCACTTTTTGATTGGGTTGTTCGTTTTTCTAGTATTGAGTTGTATGAGCTGCTTGTATATTTTGGAAACTAATCCTCTGTCAGTTGTTTCATTTGCTATTATTTTCTCCCATTCTGAGGGTTGTCTTTTCACCTTGCTTATAGTTTCCTTTGCTGTGCAAAAGCTTTTAAGTTTAATCTGGTCCCACTTGTTTACTTTTGTTTTTATTTCCATTACTCTAGGAGATGGTTCATAGAGGATCTTGCTTTGGTTTATGTCATTGAGTGTTCTGCCTATGTTTTCCTCTAAGAGTTTTATAGTTTCTGGTTTTACATTTAGGTCTTTAATCCATTTTGAGTTTATCTTTGTATATGGTGTTAGGAAATGTTCTTTTTTAATTTTTTTTAATCTTTATTTTTACTTTATTTTACTTTATAATACTGTATTGGTTTTGCCATACATTGACATGAATCCACCACGGGTGTACATGAGTTCCCAATTCTGAACCCCCCTACCCCCTCCCACCCCATACCATCTCTCTGGATCATCCCCATGCACCAGCCCCAAGCATCCTGTATCCTGTATCAAACATAGACTGGCGATTCGTTTCTTACATGATAGTATACATGTTTCAATGCCATTCTCCCAAATCATCCCACCCTCTCCCTTTCCCTCTGAGTCCAAAAGTCCATTCTATATATCTGTGTCTCTTTTGCTGTCTCGCATACAGGGTTATCCTTATCATCTTTCTAAATTCCATATATATGTGTTAGTATACTGTATTGGTGTTTTTCTTTCTGGCTTACTTCACTCTGTATAATAGGCTCCAGTTTCATCCATCTCATTAGAACTGATTCAGATGTATTCTTTTTAATGGCTGAGTAATACTCCATTGTGTATATGTACCACAGCTTTCTTATCCATTCATCTGCTGATGGACATCTAGGTTGTTTCCATGTCCTGGCTATTATAAACAGCGTTCTAGTGTTCTAATTTCATTCTTTTACATGTAGTTGTCCAGTTTTCCTAGCACCAGGTTTGTTTTACATTTTGAAGCTTATTATGGTGTCATGATAGCTAGAACAAAGTGTCAGAGTGAAAAATCATAGCTAAGAAAAGTGGATGATGGCTCTCATGTTGATAGAGAAAAGGATTTGGGGAGGCTACAGATTCTAAGTTGGCTGAAGGTAAAGATTAAGGGGAAATTTTCATAAGTATTATAAAGATAAAAGTTGTAATGTTATCTTAACAATTCCTGTCATAAAATAATAAATAAAATTATACAAAAATGATGATGTAATTTTTAGAATTATCTCTAAAGAAGAGAAAGATGTTCAGGAATTGAAAATATTTTTTATAGAGCAGTGCTGATTGGGGTGGGGCAAAGGAGAAAAAATATTAATAAAAGTGTAAAATACTAGAATCTAATATGACTATCTACAAGGGGAATATTTATCATAATTTTAGAAATATCCTAAAGTGTTTGTTACAATGAAAAAATATTACATTAATATGTCTCTTGATGAGAAGTAACCTGAATTTCAAAGTAGAAAATTTCACATTTCCCTTATTCCAATGCAAATCAGATTATAGCCATCACCTCATGGTAAATTATAAAGTAATAAGCAATAAATTTTGAAATAACCATAATTTGACAGTAAATGAAAACCTCAATCACTTTTCTTCAGCGCTTGTTGAAAGTGCCAAACGCTGTTTTCGACTACAGTAGAGAAGGGGTCCTTAGGAAACTGGAAGGATTTTTTGATACAGGATAGTTAAAATTTAAAGCATTTGATTTTGTGTTTTTAATTTTATTTAGCCAAGGATCATAGGACTCTCCCAATGCCTCCTAAATGATAAAGTCATTAACTGTTTATTGATTGTTTATAATACTGGAATATTAAGCCCTGCAGTACTGAATGTTATGGATGCTGGAGATATGTAGTGAAAAATACCAAGGCCACTGTTCTCATAACAGTTCCATTCCCTGGGAGAAGAAAGACAATAAAAGAAGTGACAAATGTGTGTAAAGTATACTGATTTGCATTAAATACTATGGAGAAAAAAATTAAGCGAGGTAAGAGTAATTTTTTTTTTTTTAGGATAAGAGTAATTTGAACAAATTACCCCAGCATAGCTCCATTGTAATAAAATATTTCTATTCTTGTCCTTTCTATTGTCAAGAAATTTGCTAATAATAAACTCTGATAATATAGCGTGACTCCATGACTAATTACACATAATTGGTTTCTCCACTTTTTCACATACTACAGAGAACAGACTATGATTCCAGTAAATTTGGATCATGCATAGAGAAGATTTCAGATAAAAATAATGCATGGAAATAGACACTGACATCTTGTTTGCTGCCAGAAGCCACAATTAATGGCTAGCAGAGTGTTGAATTAGCCTATGGACAGATATATGAGAGTCTTGAAGCAAATTAGTTTTAATCAGGGGTGATTTTTAACCCTATTAGAATTTTTTATTGTTCAGTTGCTCAGTCATGTTGATTTTTGTGACCCCATGGACTGCAGCATGCCAGGCTTCCCCGTTTTTCACCATCTCCCGGAGCTTGCTCAAACTCATGTCCAAGGAGTCGGTGATGCCATGCAACCATCTCATCCTCTGTTGTCCCCTTCTCCTCCTGCCATCAATCTTTACCAGCATCAGGGTCTTTTCCAGTGAGTCAGGTCCTTCTCATCATGTAGCTAAAGTACTGGAATTTCAGCTTCAACATTAGTCCTTCCAGTGAATATTCAGAACGGATTTCCTTTAGGATTGACTGGTTTGATCTCCTTGTAGTCCAAGGGACTCTCAAGAGTCTTCTCCAACATCACAGTTCAAAAGCACCTATTCTTCAGTGCTCAGCTTTCTTTATGGTCCAACTCTCACATCTCAAAATCATAGTTTTGACTACACGGACCTTTGTTGACAAAGTAATGTCTCTGCTTTCTAATATGGTCTCTAGGTTGGTCATAGCTTTTCTTCCAAGGAGCAAGCGTCTTTTACTTTCATGGCTGCAGTCACTATCTGCAGTGATTTTGGAGCCCCCTCAAATTAACTCTCTCACTGTTTCCATAGTTTCCACATCTGTTTGCCATGAAGTGATGGGGCCAGGTGCCATGATCTTAGTTTTCTGAATGTTGAGTTTTAAGCCAGCTTTTTCATTCTCTTTCACTTTCCTCAAGAGGCTCTTTAGTTCTTCTTTGCTTTCTGCCATAAGGGTGATATCATCTGCATATCTGAGGTTATTGATACTTCTCCCTGCAGTCTTGATTCCAGCTTGTGTTTCATCTAGTCCATCATTTTGCATAACGTATTCTGCATATAAGTTAAATAAGCAGGGTGACAATATACAGCCTTGATGTAGTCCTCTGCCAATTTTGAACCAGTCCATTTTTCCATGTCCAGTTCTAACTGTTGCTTCTTGACCTGCATACAGATTTCTCAGGAGGCAGGTCAGGTGGTCTGGTATTCCCATCTCTTGAAGAGTTTTCCACAGTTTGTTGTGATTCACACAGTCAAGGCTTTGGCATAGTCAATAAAGCAGAAGTAGATGTTTTTTCTGGAACTCTCCTGCTTTTTTGATGATCCATTGGATGTTGGTAATTTGATCTCTGGTTCTTCTGCCTTTTCTAAATCCCGCTTGAACATCTGGAATTTCATGGTTCATGCACTGTTGAAGCCTGGCTTGGAGAATTTTGAGCATTACTTTGCTAGAGTGTGCGATGATTGCAATTGTGTGGTAGTTTGAACATTTTTTGGCATTGTCTTTCTTTGAGATTGGAATGAAAACTGACCTTTTGCAGTTCTGTGGCCACTGCTGAGTTTTCCAAATTTGCTGCCATATTGAGTGCAGCACTTTCACAGCATCATCATTTAGGATTTGAAATAGCTCAGCTGGAATTCCACCACCTTCACTAGCTTTGTTCATTGTGATGCTTCCTCAGGCCCTCTTGAGTTCACATTCCTGGATGTCTGGCTCTAGGTGAGTGATTACAGCACCATGCTTATTTGGGTCGTGAGGATCTTTTTTGTGTAGTTCTTCTGTGTATTCTTACCATGTCTTTTTAATATCTTCTACTTCTGCTAGGTCCATACCATTTCTGCCCTTTATTGTGCCCATCTTTGCATGAAATTTTCCCTTGGGATTTTTGTTTTTCCTGAAGACAGCTCTAGTCTTTCCCATTCTATTATTTCCCTCTATTTCTTTGCACTGATCATTGAGGAAGGCTTTCTCATCTCTCCTTGCTATTCTTTGGAATTCTGCATTCAGATGGGGTGTATCTTTCCTTTTCTCCTTTGCCTTTAGCTTCTCTTTTTTTCTCAGCTATTTGTAACGTCTCCTCAAACAACCATTTTGCCTTTTTGCATTTCTTTTTCTTGGGGATGGTCTTGATCACTGCCTCCTGTACAATGTCATGAACCTCTGTCCATAGTTCTTTAGGCACTCTGTCTGTCAGATCTAATCCCTTCAATCTATTTCTCACTTCCACTGTATAAGGGATAAGGGATTTGATTTAGGTCATACTTGAATGGTCTAGTGGTTTTCCCTACTTTCTTCAGTTTAAGTCTGAATTTGGTAATAAGGAGATCTGAGCCATAGTCAGCTCCCAGTTTTGTTGACTGTATAGAGCTTCTCCATCTTTGGCTACCTAGAATATAATCAATCTGATTTCGGTGTTGACCATCTGGTGATGTCCATGTGTAGAGTCCTGTCTTGCGTTGTTGGAAGAAGGTGTTTGATATAACCAGTGTGTTTCCTTGGCAAAATTCTGTTAGCCTTTGCCCTGCTTCATTCTGTACTCCAACACCAAATCTGCCTGTTCCTCCAGGTATGTCTTGACTTCCTACTTTTTCATTCTAGTCCCCTGTGATGAAAAGGACACCTTTTTTGAGTGTTGGTTCTAAAAGGTCTTGTAGTCCTCGCTTCGGCAGCACACATACTAAAATTGGAATGATACAGAGAAGATTAGCATGGCCCCTGCTCAAAGATGACACACAAATTCGTGAAGCATTCCATATTTTTGTGCTGGTGCCGGGCCACCCTGAGCATCGTCCCCCCAAGAGGCGGTCAATAAACCCGATCAGCCCTCAAAAAAAAAAAAAAAAAATTTAAAAAAAGGTCTTGTAAGTCTTCATAGAACCATTCAACTTTAGCTTCTTCAGCATTACTGGTTGGGGCATAGACTTGGATTACTGTGATATTGAATGGTTTGCCTTGGAAACTAACAGAGAACATTCTGTTGTTTTTGAGATTGCATCCAAGTACTGCATTTCTGGACTCTTTTCTTGACTATGATGGCTACTCCATTTCTTCTAAGGTATTATTTCCCAGAGTAGTATATATAATTGTCATCTGAAGTAAATTCACCCATTCCAGTCCATTTTAGTTCACTGATTCCTAAAATGTCTATGTTCACTCTTGCCATCTCCTTTTTGACCACTTCCAATTTACCTTGATTCACGGACCTAACATTCCAGGTTCCTATGCAATATTGTTCTTTACAGCATTGTTCTTTACTTCCATCGCCAGTCACATCCACAACTGGGCATTTTTTTTGCTTGGGCTCTGTTTCTTCCTTGTTTTTGGAGTTATTTCTCTTCTTCTCCAGTAGCATATTGGGTACCTATGAACCTGGGGAGTTCATCTTTCAGTGTCATATCTTTTTGCCTTTTCATACTGTTCATTGGGTTCTCAAGGCAAGAATACTGAGGTCATTTGCCATTTCCTTCTCCGGTGGACCACGTTTTCTCAGAACTTTCCACCATGATCCATCCATCTTGGGTGGCCCTACATGGCATTGCTCATAGTTTCATTGAGTTAGGCAAGGCTGTGGTCCATATGATCAGTTTGATTAGTTTTCTGTGATTGTATTCATTCTATTTGCCCTCTGATGAATAAGGATAGCACTCAGTGCATCTAACTTAATTGTCCAAAATTCATACCCAGTGCTTGATGTTAACTAATCATGGAAACCAGGACTGTCCTTTCTGTAACCTACCCAACTCCTACCATCTGTGTGTGTTTCTAACTCTGTGCCCTCCTGTGTGATTCCTAGCATTTAAACCATTCTACTTTTTGTGTTCATAGCCTGTCCATCATTTAAAACTCTTTCAGTGCTGCTTTCTTTTCCCTGACTGCTCATCATGATTTCCTATTACACTTGTTTGAGTCAGACAATGACTACTGATTAAAGACTGTTTATTTACTACAGTTTCTGTATATTTCACTTTAACACTTTAAGAACACTTATTTTTTCATAGTTTTCTTCTTGTAAGACTTATCAATAGATAATAGACTTTGTGTGAGAAAGTACTTGTCTGCACATCCAGCGCAGTGCCTGGAAAATGGCCTCTGGTCAGTAAGCACTTAGTGCTTGTCCACTGACTCCCTGAAAGCTTTGGGAATTCTTGAGTGGCTGTCACTGAGATTATCTGAGTTATGTTATAGTAATAATAATCTGTTTTATCTTTTGATTTTCGGGGGAAATATGTGACTGAGATCGCTCTGCACTTGCCTTCTCGTTGGTTGAGTTTGATTACATACGAATGTGTTTTTCTCAGAGTAGTCAGTATTGGTTTTATGACAGTGCTTCAGTATTGAAGTCTCAGACTTCCCTGGCAGTCCAGTGATTAAGACTGTTTTTCCACTGTGGGGGTGCTGGCTCAATCCCTGGTTGGGGAACTAAGGTCCCACATGCTATGTGGTGCAGCCAAAAAATTAAAAAAAAATATTGAGGTCTCAGGGCCTACATTGAAATATCACAAAATCATTGATGATAGAAGGAATGTGTATATAGCTCATGTCCTGTAGTTCTATATAAAGCTTGGGTTTTCTTTGACTATGATCTTTACGTTGTTTTATTTTAAAGCAGCTAACCAGCACTGTTAAGGAGGTGTTTGTATATGTATGTTTCCTTTTCTCTGAGTGGAAGAGAAATTCAACATTGTGCAGCCTTCGTGCTCATAGATGATAAAGTGCAGTGAATTGTGCTTGTCTTGAATACTCTCTTCTGTTGGTTTCAGTACAAATGTAGTATCTGTGCTGGTTTCTAGGCAGTAGTCTGAAACTTGGAACAGAAAATAACTGATATATCTGCAGAAGCAACACACTTAATCTTTGGTAAAGTAATTTGAAAATTTGTGTTATATTTAAGTGATAAAAATTTTAGATAGTATGTTTCTAAAACTTACCAGGCATAAACTCTATAGTTTTCTTGCCCTTACTTGAACATCTTGCTCAACTATCTTGCTGTTACTTCTAGAGCAGTAAAAAAAAAGAAAAAGAAAAAGAAAAATGTGAAGGAAATAGAAATCAGAATTGGAAGGACATTTGTGGTGCAAATTATATACATCTACCCAAGTACTTCCTACTGTTTCCCTATCTATTTGCCATGAAATGATGAGACCAGATGCCATGATCTTAGTTTTCTGAATGTTGAGCTTTAAGCCAACTCTTTCACTCTCTTCTTTCACTTTCATCAAGATGCTGTTTAGTTCTTCTTTGCTTTCTGCCATAAGGGTGGTGTCATCTGCATATCTGAGGTTAGTAATATTTCTCCCAGCAGTCTTGATTCCAGCTTGTGCTTCATTCAGCCCAGCATTTCTCATGATATACTTTACATATAAGTTTAAAAAGCAGTGTGACAAATATACATCTTTGACATACTCCTTTCCCTATTTGGAACCAGTGTGTTGTTCCATGTCCAATTCTAACTGTTACATCCTGACCTGCATACAGATTTCTCAAGAGGTAGGTCATGTGGTCTGATATTCCCATCTCTTTCATAATTTCCACAGTTTGTGGTGATCCACACAGTCAAAGGCTTTGGCATAGTCAATAAAACAGAAATAGGTGTTTTTATTATGGAACTCTCTTGCTTTTTCGATAATTCAATGGATGTTGGCAATTTGACCTCTGGATCCTCTGCCTTTTCTAAAACCAGATGGGGAAATGGTGAAAACAGTGACAGACTTTATTTTTGGGGGGCTCCAAAATCACTGCAGATGGTGACTGCAGCCATGAAATTAAAAGGCACTTACTCCTTGGAAGAAAAGTTATGATCAACCTAGAAGGCATATTAAAAAGCTGAGACATTACTTTGCCAACAAAGGTCCATCTAGTCAAGGCTATGGTTTTTCCAGTAGTCATGTATGGATGTGAGAGTTGGACTGTGAAGAAAGCTGAGCACCAAAGAATTGATGCTTTTCAGCTGTGGTGTTGGATAAGACTCTTGAGAGTCCCTTGGACTGCAAGGAGATCCAACTGGTCCATTCTGAAGGAGATCGGCCCTGGAATTTCCTTGGAAGGAATAATGCTAAAGCTGAAGCTCCAGTACTTTGGCCACCTGATGTGAAGAGTTGACTTATTGGAAAAGACTCTGATGCTGGGAGGGATAGGGGGCAGGAGGGGAAGGGGATGACAGAGGATGAGATGGCTGGATGGCATCACTGACTCAATGGACATGAGTTTGAGTAAACTGCAGGAGTTGGTGATGGACAGGGAGGCCTGGTGTCTTGCAGTCCATGGAGTCCCAAAGAGTCAGACACGACTGAGCGACTGAACTGAACTGAACCAAACCATGGTACTTAGGGCTTCCGTGGTGGCTCAGGCAGTAAAAAAATCTGCCTGCAAAGCAGAAGACCTGGGTTCAATCTCTGGAATGGAAAGATACCCTGGAGAAAGGAAGGGCAACCCTCTCCAGTAGTCTTGCCTAGAAAATTCCCTGGACAGAGGAGCCTGGTGGTGTAACATTCATGGGGTTGCAAAGAGCTGGACACAACTGAGTGACTAACACTTTCAGCATACTCATCAAATTGCTTTTATATGTGATTTTTTTTTTTTGAAGGCAGGAATTCTGCTTTATTTCACTCCTGAACCTGGCACAATGCATGGCTCATAGGTGCTCAATAAATGGCTGCTGAATTTGTTTGTGTAGTAGGCTAATATATTTGTTGTTATTTAGTTGCTAAGTCATGTTTGACTCTTGCAACTGCCTTGACTATAGCCCACTAGGCTCCTCTGTCCTTGGGATTTCTGAGGCAAAAATGCTGGAGTGAGTTGCCATTTCCTTCTCCAGGGGATCTTCCTGACCCAGGGATTGAACCCGAGTCTCCTATATTGGCAGGTGGATTCTTTACCACTGAGCCACTAGGGAAGCTTGGGCTAATATATCATGAAAATTTAATAATTTAGACTGAAAAAGTGAATTCTTAGTTTAACTCACTGACCACAGATTATATATTTATGGATTTATAAATAGCAATAAAAATGTCTATTGTCTACTGAATGCTTGAGTGACATCCAGTTCAGGTGACCAGAATACTGACACACACTGTGTACATAATGCGTATGGGTTTGACCTCGTGGCTGGGAATTATAAATAAGTCTGGTTTGGATTTCAGTTATTGTGGAAACACTTAAGGCTTATAAATGTGAATCATGTCCTTTCCTTTTATTGTTTTAAAATGTTATTAATATTTTACTAGAGATGATATTCTGCCTATCTTGCCACTTCTTTACACCTAGGTAATAATACTTGTTGAATGTTAAAAGTGCCCTGATGGATCACCAAAAAACTTTCTAGGTATGAGATATGCAGAAACTGGTAATTTCTAAATCACAGGAAACCACAAGAGGTAAAGCTATTGATTAGAAATTATGTGAAGTTAAGCTATAGGTCATTGTATTTCACTCCTTCCTTCCACATACTCCTTCCACTTACGGAAAAACAGAAAAGCTTTTTCCTTAATTGTGCTTACTCAAAAGATGTATGTGTCACTTACCAATGCCTACATGCATACCATATTCCATACTCTATCAAGTCCTCATCCTCAGGATGAAATGTCTCCCCCTTGCTTGGCATATCAAGAAGCCTTTGGGGAAGAATTTACAGAAAATTTTATTCATATAAAAACAGGCTTGGGAAATAAGTCTAGATCAAACTCTGTCTGCACTTCTTAGTACTTAAGGCAGGAATTGCTCCTTTGGCCTCCATCTATAATCCCCTTCTTCCTAGTAGCTTTCTGGTGGCCATTTGACACAATTCTGGCAAATATTAAGCAAAAGCCTCTGGGTGGGGCCTCTGGGGAAGCTAGGAGATTCAGTGAGTAGACCCTTCTGTCTTATCCCACTTCACTCTTTCTTTCTTCTTTCTGCCTGGAGTCCTCTGATGCCTGAAAGTGCAGAAGCTACCATGTAACTAAGAGGCAGTAGTCACACAGTGGTGCATGTTGGGGTGGAAGGAAGAAGAGCCTTCTTATATCCTTGTCCACATTGTTGTTTTGTTGTGGTTTAGTTGCCAAGGCTTCAGCAATACGTGAACCGTGAACTTCCTGATGTTCAAGCTGGTTTTAGAAAAGGCAGAGGAACCAGAGATCAAATTGCCAACATCCGCTGGACCATGGAAAAAGCAAGAGAATTCCAGAAAAACATCTATTTCTGCTGTATTGACTATGCCAAAGCCTTTGGCTATGTGGATCACAAGACACTGTGGAAAATTCTTCAAGAGATGGGAATACCAGACCACCTGACCTGCGTCTTGAGAAATCTGTATGCAGGTCAGGAAGCAACAGTTAGAACTGGACATGGAACAAGAAACTGGTTCCAAATAGGAAAAGGAGTGTGTCAAGGCTGTATGTTGTCATGCTGCTTATTTAACTTATATGCAGAGTACATCATGAGAAACGCTGGACTGGAGGAAACACAACCTGGAATCAAGATTGCCGGGAGAAATATCAATAACCTCAGATATGCAGATGCCACCACTCTTATGGCAGAAAGTGAAGAGGAACTAAAAAACCTCTTGACGAAAGTGAAAGTGGAGAGTGAAAAAGTTGGCTTAAAGCTCAACATTCAGAAAACGAAGATCATGGCATCTGGTCCCATCACTTCATGGGAAATAGTTGGGGAAACAGTGTAAGACTTTATTTTTTGGTGCTCCAAAATCACTGCAGATGGTGACTGCAGCCATGAAATTAAAAGACGCTTACTCCTTGGAAGAAAAGTTACAACCAAGCTAGATAGCATATTCAAAACCAGAGACGTTAATTTGCCGACTAAGGTCCGTCTAGTCAAGGCTATGATTTTTCCAGTAGTCATGTATGGATGTGAGAGTTGGACTGTGAAGAAGGCTGAGTGCCAAAGAATTGATGCTTTTGAACTGTGGTGTTGGAGAAGACTCTTGAGAGTCCCTTGGACTGCAAGGAGATCCATCTGGTCCATTCTGAAGGTGATCAGCCCTGGGATTTCTCTGGAAGGACTGATGCTAAAGCTGAAGCTCCAGTACTTTGGCCACCTCATGGAAAGAGTTGACTCCTTGGAAAAGACTCTGATGCTGAGAGGGATTGGGGGCAGGAGGGGAAGGGGACGACAGAGGATGAGATGGCTGGATGGCATCACTGACTCGATGGACGTCGGTCTGAGTGAACTCCGGGAGTTGGTGATGGACAGGGAGGCCTGGCGTGCTGCGATTCATGGGGTCCCAAAGAATCGGACATGACTGAGCGACTGAACTGAGCTGAGTTGCCAAGTAGTGTCTGACTCTTTGCAAACCCATGGCTTGACAGCTTAAAGCACACCAGATTGTCCACCTCCAGCCCTCTTGTCTTTGTTGTTGTTTATTTATTTATTTTTTAAATTTCTTTATTTTTTTTTAACTTTATTTTACTTTACAATACTGTATTGGTTTTGCCCCACATTGACATGAATCCACCATGGGTGTATACAAGCTCCCAATCCTGAATCCCCCTCCCACCTCCCACCCCATATCATCACTCATGACCATTTCTTGTTTAAGCCACTGAAAGTGATTGTTATATTCCTGTTGAACATATTTCTAACTCGGTCCTCAGTTTCCTCATTTATAACTTGGGGATATTAAAACTGCCTACTTCATACTGTTGATATGTGAATGAAATGAATTAAGTGAGAGGGACAGCAATGTGTCTGGCTCAGAGTAAATACTAAATAAGGTTTAGATAACATCATTATTCCAACCTGAATATTTTCTTCATTATATTTGTGTTAGAGATTTATGTTACAAAATAGATCATATGCAATTCAGTGCAGCTTTATCATAATCTTGTCTTCTTTTCTGAAGATTGCTTTTAGCATTTTTAAGAATAGCTTTGTTGAGGTATTACTGACTACAGTGAACTGTACATATTTAAAATTACCGGTATGATAAGTTTGGATGTATGTATTACCTGTGAAACCAGGTTGTTGATATTGCTTCTGGCAATCTTGATTCCAACTTGTGATTCCTCTTGCCCGGCATTTCACATGATGTACTCTGCATATAAGTTAAATAAGGAGAAAGTGAAAGTGAAAGTCGCTCAGTCATATCTGACTCTTTGCAACTCCCTGGACTGTAGTCCATGGAATTCTCCAGGTGAGACTACTGGAGTGGGTAGCCTTTCCCTTCTCCAGGAGATCTTCCCAACTCAGGGATTGAACTCAGGTCTTCTGTAGGTCCCCTGCATTGCAGGTGGATTCTCTACCAGCTGAGCCACAAGGGAAGCTCAAGAATACTGGCTTCGGTAGCCTGTCCCTTCTCCAGAGGATCTTCCTGACCCAGGAATTGAACTGGGGTCTCCTGCATTGCAGGTGGATTCTTTACCAACTGAGCTATCAGGGAAGCCCTTTAAATAAGGAGGGTTACAGTATATAACCTTGTCACACTCCTTTCCCAATTTTGAGCCAGTTAGAATATAAACTAATTCTATTTGGAGAAGTGGTCTAAAGTTTAGACCATCACTATAAATCAAGATAATGAATATATCCATCACCCTCAAAGGCTTCGTCACATACCTTTGTAATCCCTTCATTCCTTCACTTCCCACTTCTCTCCCTTCCGGATGACCACTTTTATGCTTTCTATCACTATAGATTATTTTTCAGTTTTTAGAGTTTTATATAAATGGAGCCATAGAGTATGTCCTTTTTTTTTTTTTTCTGAGAGGGATAATTCCAGCCTCTTCCACTCAACGTAATTATTTGGAGATTCATCCATGATTTTGCCTGTTCAATAATTTCTTTTTATTGTTGAAATAGCATTCTATGGTATGAATACACAGACATTTGTTTTTACCTATTGATGAGGAACTTTGAGTATTTTTAATTATTTTAAATTAAAACAGTAAGTATCTTTCTCCTGAAACACTTCGTTTATAACTCTAAAGGTACATTTCTCATAATGTGTTAAACTAGGTTGTTTTCATACACCCTCCATTAGACTATTCCTGTCCTTCAAGATAGCTGAACTGTGTAATTTTCGTCCTTGCTCTCCAGCCCCTAGCATAGCAGTATAGTTTCAAATTGGTGCTTCATGTAAACAGCCCTCTTAGGTGAAGCCCAGACTTTCTCTTCCTCCTGTATTGTCTTCATTATCACCATTTACTCATTCAAAAAGAAAGCTGAGAGATGTTTGTTTGCTGCTTTTGGAAAATATACTTTGTCTATGTATAATTCGTACACAATAAAAGTCACCATTTTTTTAATTTAAAAAATTTTATACAATTTCTAAAGGTTATGCTCCATTTACAGCTCTTACAAAATATTGGGTATATTTCCCATGTTGTGCAATAAATCCTTGTAGCCTGTCTTATACACAATCGATTGTACCTCCCATTCACAGACCCCTAACCCTAAACCACTAGTGTGTTCTCTATATCTGTGAGTCTGCTTCTTTTACATTCACACGTTTGTTGTATTTTTTAGATTCCACATATAAGTGATACCAGGTAGTTTTTGTTTTTCTCTAACTTGTTTCACTTATTGTCATGTCCTCCAAGTTCACCCATGTGTAGAGTCATTCAGTCATGTCTGACTCTTTGTGACCCCATGGACTGCAGCCCACCAGGCTCCTCTGTTCATGGGGATTCTTAAGGCAAGAATACTGGAGTGGGTTGCCATGCCCTCCTCCAGGGGATCTTCCCAATGCAGGGACTGAACCCTGGTCTCCTGTACTGCAGGTGGATTCTTTATTGACTGAGCCACAAGGGACAAGTTCACCTACGTTGCTCCAAATGACAAAATATTATTCTTTTTTTTTTTTTTTTGACTCAGTAGTACTCCATTGTGTATAGTTGTTAAGTTGTGGTTGACTCTTTTGCCACTCCATGGGCTGTAGCCCACCAGGCTCCTCTGCCCATGGAATTCTCCAGGCAAGAATACTGGAGTGGGTTGCCATTTCCTTCTCCAGGGATCTTCCTGATGCAGGGACTGAACCTGCATCTCCTGCATTGGCAGGTGGTTTCTTTACCACTGAGCCACAAACACATGTGTGTGTGTATGTACATATGTGTGTGATATATCTATGTCTATGTGTATATTAATGTGATATATATATATATATATATATATATATATATATATATATAAGCTTCTTTATCCATTCACCTTTTGATGGACACTTAGGTTGCTTCCTAAGTGTCCATCAAATAAATAATGTTGCTATGAACATTGGGAGGCATGTATCATTTCAACTTATTGTTTTTGTTTTTTTTCAAACATATACCCAGGAGTGGAGTTGGTAGATCATATGGTAGTTCTGTTTATAATTGTTGAGACCCTCCATACTGTTTTCCACAGTGACTGCACCAATTTACAGTTCCATCATTAGTATGTGAAAGTTCCCTTTTCTCTACATCCTTACCAATATGTGTTATTTGTGTTCTTTTTGATGCTAGCCATTCAGACAGGTAGGAGGTGATAGCTCACTGTGATTTTCACTTGCATTTCCCTGATGATTATTGATGCTGAGCATCTTTTCCTGTGTCTGTTCGCCATCAGCTTTCCTCTTTGGAAAAATATTTATTCAGTTCTTCTGCCTCCTTTTTAATTTTTTGCTCTGTGGCATGGCTTGCAGGATCTTGGTTCCCTGACCAGGGACTGAACCCAGACCCTGGTAATGAAAGTGCTGAGTCCTAACCACTATACTGCCAGGGAATTCCCTCCCCATTAAAAAAAATTTTTAATGTTGTATTGTATGAACTGTTTATATATGTTGAATATTAATCACTATCAGTCATATAATTTACAAATATTTTCTCCCATTTAGTAGGTGGTCTTTTTGTTTTGGTGGTTTCCTTTGCTGTGCAAAAGCTTTTGTTTACTTAGGTCCCATTTGTTTATTATTTGCTTTTATTTCCTTTAGGAGATGGATCCAAAAATATTGCTGTGATTTATGTCAAAGAGTGTTCTGCTTATTTTTTCCTCTAGGAGTTTTATACTACAAAGCTATAGTAATTAAAACAATACAGTACTGGCATAAAAACAGATAGATCAATGGAACAATATAGAGAGCTCAGGTATAAACCCACACTTATGGTCAATTAATCTATGACCCCAGAGGCAAGACTATACAATGGGGAGAAGACAGTCATTTCAATAAGTGGTGCTGGGAAAACTGGATAGCTACCTGTAAAATAATGAAATTAGAACATTCTTTAGCACCATATTCCAAAATTTGTTGTTCAGTCAATCAGTTGTGTCTGAGTCTTTGTGACTCTATGGACTGCAGCATTCCAGGCTTTCCTGTTCCTCACCATCTCCTGGAGCTTGCTCAAACTCATGTCCATTGAGTTGATGATGCCATTCAACCATCTCATTCTCTGTTGTCCCCTTCTCTTGCCTCAGTCTTTCCCAGCATCAGGGTCTTTTCTAATGAGTTGGCTCTTTGCATTAGGCCAAAGTATTGGAGCTTTAGCTTCAGCATCAGTCCTTTCAATGAATATTCAGGACTGATTTCCTTTAGGATTGACTGGCTGGATCTCCTTGCAGTCCAAGGGACTCTGAAGAGTCTTCTCCAACACCACAGTTCAAAAGCATCAATTCTTCTGCCCTCACCCTTCTTTATGGTCAACTCTCACATCCATACATGACTACTGGAAAAACCATAGCTTTGACTAGACAGACCTTTGTTGGTAAAGTAATGTCTCTGCTTTTTAGCATGCTCTCTAGGTTGGTCATAACTTTTCTTCCAAGGAGCACATGTCTTTTAATTCCATGGCTGCCGTCACCATCTGCAGTGATTTCTTGGAGTCCATGAAAATAAATTAAAAAATAAAGACCTAAATTAAAAACCTAATATAGGACCCGAGACTCTAAAACTCTCACGTTCCAAGTGGACAGATCAATGACTTTGAAAAATGTATTATGCATAGAACCAATTAAGATAAAGAACATTTTTAATCTTCCCCCAAAGTTCACTCTTACACCTTGGCATTTTCGTAATGTCAGTCTCTTGCAGCCCTCTGTCCCAGGCATTTACTGGTCTGTCTGATTTGTATCAGTATAAAATGGCTTTGTCTCACCTGTACTTTCATACAAATCAAATTACTAAGTATATACTCTTTATTTCCGGTTTCTTTCAAATTGTATAATATCTGTGAGGTTCATTTGTATTACATTGATTTGTCTTTTTAATTGAGGGTATTTAATCCATTTACATTTAGTATTATCTTTGAAATATTTGGGTTTCAGTGTACTATCTTTTTTTTCATTCCATTTTTTTTACCTCTACTTTTTCCTCTGTTACTCATTCCTTGACTACTTTAATTGATTTGAATTGTTCTTTTGCAAGTGTGTTTCATTTTATTTCCTCTGTTGATATCTTAGCTCTGCCTTTTATTATTTTTAGTGATTGTCTAGGGCTTACAATATTTATATCCTAACATAGCATAGTCCGTGTGTTAATAAAAGTAATATTCTACCTTTTTGTGTTTCCTAAATCCTTTACATACATCACATTTCTCATTTTACAAATATAATAATGTTAATCAGAATTATTCCATTTACCCCCTTTCCTAAATTCACTTTTTCATTTAAAATCACTCAAATGACTTTCCCCCTTTTTTTTTCTGGTACTGAGTTACCTCCTAGAAATTAAAAGGCGCTTGCTCCTTGGAAGAAGATCTATGACCAACCTAGACAGCGTATTAAAAAGCAGAGACATTACTTTGCCAACAAAGGTCCATCTAGCCAAAGCTATGGTTTTTCCAGTAGTCATGTATGGATGGATGTGAGAGCTGGACTATAAAGAAAGCTGAGTGCCAAAGTATTAATGTTTTTGAACTGTGGTATTGGAGAAGACTTGTGAGAGTCCCTTGGACAGCAAGGAGATCCAGCCAGTCAATCCTAAAGGAAATCAACCCTGAATATTCATTGAAAGGACTGATGCTGAAGTTGAAACTCCAATACTTTGGCCACCTAATGCAAAGAACTAACTCATTTGAAAAGACCCTGATACTGGGAAAGATTGAAGGTGGGAGGAAAAGGGGACGACAGAGGATGAGATGGTCGGATGGCATCACCAACTCAATGGACATGAGTTTGAGTAAACTCTGGGAGTTGGTGATGGACATGGAAGCCTGGCATGCCACAGTCCATGCGGTCACAAATGGTCAGACAGGCCTGAGTGACTGAACTTACTGAAATTTCCTCCTAACATGACTTGTCAAGTTTATTATGTTTTGAATCTTGTCCACATTTCTAAATTAATCTACTACTGCTTCAGCTCCAGGGATACTGATTTTCTTAGCATACTTCAAATACATCTGGCTGTTTGAAACATTTGTATCTTATATAAATTGTTCCTTCTGTCTAGAATACCCATTCTCTCTTGCCATTTATAACCGCCCCCCCCCCCCCCCCAACCCTAGGCAGGTTGATAAGAAGTCTGGGGTACTCAAGGAGGAGAAAGGGATCTGGGGCTCTCAAGGAGGTAGGGGTCTAAAATTCTCAAGGAGGAGGAAAGGACAAAGGTCTTTTTTTTTTTTTTTCTCTCTTTACATTCCATAGTCTTAGTCACATAAAATGTTTTTTTCTTTAAACTGATGATTACACAACAAAAAACTCAGTTTAAACTCTGTGAAAAGTGAAAGTGAAGTTGCTCAGTCGTGTCTGACTCTTTGTGACCCTGGGGACTGTAGCCTACCAGGCATATAACAACAATGTTTTCTGATTGAGGACAGTTTCTATTTCTTGAAAACCTCTGACTAATCTTGTTATCTTTAATATATATTATGGGAGTGGATCTGGTAAAATATTTCTATTGTTAAGTTCTAATCCTCTTAAATGTAAGCTGTGGGAGTGGATCTGGAAAAATTTTTACAACCTTGAGACATTCTTTTTATTTCTTGTAATAACTAATTATAAAAAAGTGTATAGCTCCCTTGCTAAAGACTAGTGCATGGGGGCGGGGGGGCAGTGTGGGGCACTCTCCGATCCCCTCTGATGTCTGTGTCAGAAGTTTTCTCTGACAGAGAAGGCTTACTTTAATAAAACTCTGCTACAGAAAAGCTCTTGAGTGCTCAAGCTTGGTCCCAGGTCTGAGATCACAAATCCAACATCATTCACCGTAAGTTATCACCCCCTAGTCTAGCCTTCGAGATTCTTTATTTGATGGTGAAGTAGCATGGGCCATCATGGGATTCTGACCAGCAGTCAAACATGTGCAAAAGAAGAAATGATGGGGAGTTATTGCCCTGGGGGACACCACTGACCAATGAGGAAGAGGTGGTGGTGGTTTAGTCGCTAAGTCGTGTCCAACTCTTTGTGACCCCATGGACTGTAGCCCACCAGCCTCTGTCCATGGGATTTTCCAGGCAAGAATACTGGAGTGGATTGCCATTTCCTTCTGCAGGGGATCTTCCCAACCCAGGAATCGAACCCAGGTCTCCTGCACTGCAGGCAGATTCTTTACCGACTGAGCTGTGAGGGAAGTCCATGAAGAACAGAGTAATGAAAATGCTTTGTGATTTCTTTTGCTAAGAGGTTATTAGTGTGTCCTATAAGACTCAGTATCCAACCTTCTGTTTCGGTAGGCAGTCAATTCAATAACAAATCTTTTTTTGACTCTCCTTCCTTCCCCCGTCTGTGCCTTCTTCCCAAGATTTTGTTCCCTGTAACATACTTCTTTGTCTTAGGTTCTGTATTCTGAGGAACCCATGCTGAGAAAATACAATTATTACCAGTACAACAAGTACAATGCCCATAACTTCCTCCAGATCAGTGATTTTTTTTTTTTTTTTCAGATATTTTGAGGCAGTACTTTATTAAGCCCTAAAATATGCAGCTGGTAAAAGTAGAGCAATTCTGATTGGAATGAGAATGAGGCCGAGGTTTTGTAAAACAAAAAACAATACACTAATTAAGCTGTGAACTTCATGAGAATTAGAAAATGTCTTATTAATCTTTGATTCCTAAGAACCTGATACAGGGTCTGGCTCCCAGCAGGTAGTCAATAATATTTATTCCACTGAATTACATTTAATTGAGGGAAGCTAAAGTCTAGATAATATAAATAATTTTATTTAGTCTACAGTGATTATGGATACAAGAACAAAACAAATAGAGTTCTACTACTTTTTCTGGAAACATGAGGTTTATTAGGAAAGGCAATAAAATGTTTCTGCAAGCTCAAGTTTTTCTATTCTTGACTTTGTATATTAATTTTCAGGTGCATGTGCAGACTTATGTGTTTTGTCATCAGTAATACATTGAAATAGAATTTTTAAAGATCCTCTACATTCTTAAACTTGTTTAGTAATAAAAGTGAAAGGGATGAGAAAGATATTTATAATTATTTTATTCTTATCAGTGTGGAAAGAGTGAGATAGTAAAGTAAAGCTAACATCTAGAAAGTAAGGATACCGCTACAGAATCAAAGAGCCACAAATGGAGCCTCTTCTTATGTACTGTGTTGATAGTATTGAGAGGTGTCATCATTTCTTAAGCATGACAAAATATCCAGAGGGGTAGATTTCTTGAATTAGATATTGTGAACAAGATTTTCAGAGCATTCAGAGGTGGGGGAAAAGTGAAAAAAAAAAAAAAAACTGACCTGGAAATTTATTCTCTTATAATTTAGCAGGATATAGTTTTATATGTATAAATTATTTAATCAATTGGTTCATCAATTCACCTACTCACTACCCACCCACTATAATGGTGTTAGGATTGGCACTTAAAAAGCTCGCATGAGAATCTGTTCTTTGCCATCAGTCAATGAATTTTTAAAGTTCAGTTCACTTCAGTTCAGTCACTCAGTCATGTCCGACTCTTCGCGACCCCATGAAGTGCAGCAGACCAGGCCTCCATGTCCATCACCAACTCCCAGAGTTCACCCAAACCCATGTCTATCAAGTCAGTGATGCCATCCAGCCATCTCATCCTCTGTCATCCCCTTTTCCTCCTGTCCCCAACACTCCCAGCATCAGAGTCTTCTCCAGTGAGTCAACTCTTCACATGAGGTGGCCAATGTACTGGAGTTTCAGCTTTAGCATCATTCCTTCCAAAGAATACCCAGGACTCATCTTTAGAATGGACTGGTTGAATCTCCTTGCACTCCAAGGGACTCTCAAGAGTCTTCTCCAACACCACAATTCAAAAGCATCAATTCTTTGGCGCTCAGCTTTCTTCACAGTCCAACTCTCACATCCATACATGACCACTGGAAAAAACATAGCCTTAACTAGACGGACCTTTGTTGGCAAACTAACGTCTCTGCTTTTGAATATGCTATCTAGGTTGGTCATAAGTTTCCTTCAAAGGAGTAAGCGTCTTTTAATTTCATAGCTGCAGTCACCATCTGCAGTGATTTTGGAGCCCCCCAAAATAAAGTCTGACACTGTTTCCACTGTTTCCCCATCTATTTGCCGTAAAGTGATGGGACCAGGTGCCATGGTCTTCGTTTTCTGAATGTTGAGCTTTAAGCCAACTTTTTCACTCTCTGCTTTCACTTTTATCAAGAAGGTTTTTAGTTCCTCTTCACTTTCTGCTATACAGTGGTGTCATCTGCATATCTGAGGTTATTGATATTTCTCCCAGCAATCTTGATTCCAGCTTGTGCTTCTTCCAGCCCAGCGTTTCTCATGATGTACTCTGCATGTAAGTTAAATAAGCAGAGTGACAATATACAGCCTTGACATACTCCTTTTCCTATTTGGAACCAGTCTGTTGTTCCATGTCCAGTTCTAATTGTTGCTTCCTGACCTGCATACAGATTTCTCAAGACGCAGGTCAGGTGATCTGGTATTCCCATCTCTTGAAGAATTTTCCACAGTTTCTTGTGGTCCACACAGTCAAAGGCTTTGGCATAGTCAATAAAGCAGAAATAGATGTTTTTCTGGAACTCTTTTGCTTTTTCCGTGATCCAGCGGATGTTGGCAATTCGATCTCTGGTTCCTCTGCCTTTTCTAAAACCAGCTTGAACATCTGGAAATTCATGGTTCATGTATTGCTGAAGCCTGGCTTGGAGAATTTTCAGCATTCCTTTACTAGCATGTGAGATGAGTGCAATTGTGCAGTAATTTGAGCATTCTTTCGCATTGCCTTTCTTTGGGACTGGACTGAAAATGACCTTTTCCAGTCCTGTGGCCACTGCTGAGTTTTCCAAATTTACTGACATATTGAGTGCAGCACTTTCACAGCATCATCTTTCAGGATTTGAAATAGCTCAACTGGAATGCCATCACCTTCACTAGCTTTGTTCATAGTGATGCTTTCTAAGGCTCACTTGACTTTACATTCCAGGATGTCTGGCTCTAGGTGAATGATCACACCATCGTGATTATCTTGGTCGTGAAGATCTTTTTTGTATAGTACTTCTGTGTATTCTTGCTGCCTATTCTTAATATCTTCTGCTTCTGTTAGGTCCATACATTTTCTGTCCTTTATCGAGCCTATCTTTGCATGAAATGTTCCCTTGGTATCTCTAATTTTCTTGAAGCGATCTCTAGTCTTTCCCATTCTGTTGTTTGCCTCTATTTCTTTGCATTGATCACTAAAGAAGGCTTTCTTATCTCTTCTTGCTATTCTTTGGAACTCTTCACTCAGATGCTTATATCTTTCCTTTTCTCGTTTGCTTTTCGCTTCTCTTCTTTTCATAGCTATTTATAAAGCCTCCTCAAACAGCCGTTTTGCTTTTTTGGATTTTGTTTCCATGGGGATGGTCTTGATCCCTGTCTCCTGTACAATGTCATGAACCTCAGTCCATAGTTCATCAGGCACTCTATCTATCAGATCTAGGCCCCTAAATCTATTTCTCACTTTCACTGTATAATCAAAAGGGATTTGATTTAGTGTATACCTGAACTGGTGGAGAAGGCAATGGCACCCCACTCCAGTACTCTTGCCTGGAAAATCCAATGGATGGAGGACCCTGGTAGGCTGCAGTCCATGGGGTCGCTAAGTGTAGGACACGACTGAGCAACTTCACTTTCACTTTACACTTTCATTCATTGGAGAAGGAAATGACAACCCACTCCAGTTTTCTTGCCTGGAGAATCCCAAGGATGGGTGAGCCTGGTGGGCTGCCTTCTATGGGGTTGCACAGAGTCAGACATGACTGAAGCAACTTAGCAGCATACCTAAATGATCTAGTGGTTTTCCCTACTTTCTTCAAGTCTGAGTTTGGCAATAAGGAGCTCATGATCTGAGCCACAGCCAGCTCCCAGTCTTGTTTTTGCTGACTGTATAGAGCTTCTCCATCTTTGGCTGTAAAGAATATAATCAATCTGATTTCTGTGTTGACCATCTGGTGATGTCCATGGGTAGAGTCTTCTCTTGTGTTGTTGGAAGAGGGTGTTTAGTATGACCAGTGTGTTCTCTTGGCAAAACTCTATTAGCTTTTGCCCTGCTTCATTCCGTATTCCAAGGCCATGTTTGCCTGTTACTCCAGGTGTTTCTTGACTTCCTACTTTTGCATTCCAGTCCCCTATAATGAAAAGGACCTCTGTTTTGAGTGTGAGTTCTAAAAGGTCTTGTGGGTCTTCATAGAACTGTTCAACTTCAGCTTCTTCAGTGTTATTGGTTGGGGCATCGCCTTTGATTACTGTGATATGAATGGTTTGCCTTGGAAACAAACAGAGATCATTCTGTCATTTTTGAGATTACATCCAAGTACTGCATTTTGGACTCTTTTGTTAACCATGATGGCTACTCCATTTCTTCTAAGGGAACCCTGCCCTCAGTAGTAGATATAATGGTCATCTGAGTTAAATTCACCCATTCCAGTCCATTTTAGTTCGCTGATTCCTGGAATGTTGATGTTCACTCTTGCCATCTCCTGTTTGACCACTTCCAACTTGCCTTGATTCATGGACTTAACATTCTAGGTTCCTATGCAATATTGCTCTTTACAGCATTGGACTTTGCTTCTATCATCAGTCACATCCACAACTGGGTGTCATTTTTGCTTTGGCTCCATCCCTTCATTCTTTCTGGAGTTATTTTTCCACTGATCTCCAGTAGCATATTTGGCACCTACCGACCTGGGGAGTTCTTCTTTCAGTATCCTACCATTTTGCCTTTTCATACTGTTCAAGGGGTTCTCAAGACAAGAATACTGAAGTGGTTTGCCAATCCCTTCTCCAGTGAACCACGCTCTGTCAGACCTCTCCACCATGAACCGCCCATCTTGGGTGGCCCCACAGGGCATGGCTTAGTTTCATAGAGTTAGACAAGGCTGTGGTCCTAGTGTGATTAGATTGACTAATTTTCTGTGATTATTTTTAAAATTATGTTTCTTTAAATAAGAACTTCAAACTTTTATGGATAGCAAGTTAGTGACTGAGTTTCATTTCCTTTGCTGTAAACATTGAACTTATTTATGAAAGTTGTTAGGAAAATATACCCTTAAAATACAGCTATTCAATCATTCAGCATATATGTCAGTAATACATACTTTGTATTGAGTGCTGAGGATTCAGTGGTAAATATAGTTAAATAGATTTCAGAGATGGAAGGAACACCAAGAGATGTTATAAGAAGAGCTGGTAAGGCATAGTTACTGTCTATGAGACACAGACCTGGAGAAAGGTTGTGACTTGTCCAAGGTTACAGAGCTTGTAAATTATTCCTCAGAATATATAAGGTTATTTTTAGGTATAATTTTGATTTGCATGAATCTTCTAAGCATTACTGAATGATAGTTATGAAGTCAGCCAATGGCAAATAGGATCATTGCACAAATGAGAAGCCACTAAAAATAAACCACTACTCTTTTTAAGAGGAAAGAGTTAGGGCTTCCCTGGTATCTCAGATGGTAAAGAATCCACCTGCAATGCAGGAGATCTGGGTTTAATTCCTGGGTCAGTAAGATCTCCCGGAGAAGGGAATGGCAACCTACTCCACTATTCTTGACTGGGAAATTCCATAAACAGAGGCGCCTAGTGGGCTACAGTCCTTGGGGTTGCAGAGAGCCAGACATGACTGAGTGACTAAAATACATAGGATGGAGTCAGGGGAAAAATTTAGGATCATTTCAGTTCATCTAAAAAGTTTTCAAACTTGAGTCTTTTCCCCACTGTGTTGCATGTGGCTTAAAGTGTTGAAACATAAACTGTTTTTTGAGAATCTAAAATGTGTTAGGTACTTTAATCTATTAACTCATTTCATATTCACAACTACACTGTGAAGCATTGTATCATTAAGTATGATTAGCTGTTTCAGCTTGGTGTCAGAGGGTGCATCATTCCTTAGTGATCATCTTTGTCCAGAGTCCGACACACAGTCATGTTCAGTAACTGTGCTATTATGTGGTCATCCAGAGGTTAACAGGCCCACGCAAACTGGTCCATTCTCACCAAACTTATGAGTCTGACTATAAATCAGGACATCAATTTACAAGTCTCTATGAGGAAATTAACTGCCAAGTAGACTAGATATTCATGTCAGCTTGTCAGAACCTTTTATTCCCTGAGGAAAAGAACACTTGGGAAATTAAAGACAGGAGGATGCTAAGGAAGTAAAAATCAGAAGAGTTGGTTGCTCTTAATAAGGAGAGTGTCATGTGATTACTGGAGCTCAGTGTTCCTTCTCTGCCATTGGTATATACTTGCCTGCCTGAGGGATCTGAATATTATTTTTACCCAGTCATTTCCCTCAGTCAATATTGTCTACAATCACGGCCAGTTGTATGCTCAGCCGCAGTAAGAGAAAATAGATAGGGAGAGCCTTAAACTTTGTTCCCCAAAGTCCTCTAGTTTGGGCCAAGCATCTACAGGTGCTAGAAGAAGGAACAGAGAGGCAGTTTATGGATTACTTATAATAATCAGGACAGAGATTATGACAGTGATAATCTCAGATAGTGAGTCAAGTTTTATTATGTGTTAGAAATTGTGCTAAGAGCTTTACATCAATTACCTAACTTAACTCTCATGACAAACATCTCCAATGAACGTTTAATATTCTTGTTTTATATAGATGAGGAAACTGAAGTTTAGAAATGTTAAAAGATAATTGACTGGAAAGTGGGTGGTCCAAACCAATGGATTAGGGGCATCTCAAGGTTAGTGTGTCCAAAGCCGACATCTTAATTTCTTCTTAAAATATATTCCACTTCCAGGTCTGAAACCTCCGTTCTTCCTTCACTCCCTCCCTCCCTCCTCCTGTTCTCTCTCTCTCCCTACCTCTATCCTTCCCTCCTTCTCTTCTTCACTCCCTCCACTCTCAGTTCCTAACATCAGAAAATATAGTAAATGTCACCTCCAAAATACATAGTGGATTTTCCCCTTTCCTTCACCTCTCCAGTCACCATCCTAATCCAGTCACAGACCACCTCCTGCAGTACCTAGGCTCCCCCCACCCCACAAACCAAACATTGTCCAAAGAGTGGTATTTTTCTTTAGATAGGTAAAAGTTATGTAACATGAAGTCAGTCATTTTAACCATTTAAAAAGTATACAAATGAGTGGCTTTTCATATATTCACAGTGTTTTGCAGCCATCACCACTTGCTAATTCTAGAGTACTTTCAAAAAGAAACCCTGATCTATTAAACACTTTCCACTCTTCTTCCCCTGAAAACCAGTGATCTGCTTTCTGTCTTCAAAAAGTTGTCTATTCTGGACATTTCATGTAAATGGAATCATATTTTGTGGGCTTTTAAAAAAATTTTGTGGCTTTTGTGTGTGGCTTCTTTCATGAGAAATGTTTTCAAGGTTCATCCTTGATGGAACATGTATCAGTCCTTAATTCCCATTTATGGCTGAGCAATGTTTTATTGTGTGAATATATCACATTTTGTTTATTCATCAGTTGATAGACATTTGAATTGTTTGCACTTTTTGGCTATTATGAATAATACTTCTGTGAACATGTTTTAACACCTGTTTCAACTCACTAATCTTTTTAAAATGAAAATCATGTAGTTTTCCTATGTAAAATCCTTCAAAGGCTTCTTATTGCAACCATATTATAGTCCAAATGGCTTATTTTTCTAATTTTAATTTTTTAATTTATTTTTTTACTGTGCTGGGTCTTTGTTGCTGTGCGTGGGCTTTCTCTAATTGTGGTAAGTTGGGGGCTACTCTCTAGCTGCCGTGTACAGGCTTCTTGCTTCAGTGGCTAATCTTTTGTGGAGCATGGGTTCAACTGCTCTGCAGCACCTGGAATCTTCCTGGACCGGGAATGGAACCCATGTACCCTGCACTGGTAGGCAAATTCTTAACCACAGGACCACCAGGGAAGACCCAAGATGTTTTCTTTTGGCCCACAAGGGTCTACATGCTCTGCCTCTTCTTTCTCATTTAAGCATCTTTCCTCTTCCCTTAATATGTGGCAGCCGTACTTGCCTCCATTTCTTTCAGCTTCTCAAGCCTGCTTAGAGTATTCACACCTACTGTTTTATGCATTTCACACCTGAAATGCTCTTTGCAGTACTTCACATGGCTAGTTTATTTCATCTTTCAAATCTCCATCCTGAATGTTGCCTTCCCTGAGAGGTTTTCCCCTAACTCTATTATTCCCTATTTCCTTCTAATAGTTTCCCACCTATGATTGCATCGTTCTTTCTGTCACCCTCACAAGAATGTCAAGTTCCTTAAGGTCAGGAATTAAAGTGTACCTGTTTTCATCATTAATATTTACACCTGTGCTTAGTGCACTACTTGACATAGAAGAGGCACTTCATAAACGTTTGAATAAATGAGAAAGATCACAGATGTTGGCTGTGAGAGTAATTCAATGTTTAGTGACAGGTATGCATGCATGCTAAGTCGCCTCTATGCCACCCCATGGACTGTAGCCTGCCAGACATCTCTGTCCATGGGATTCTCTAGGCAAGAATACTGGAATGGGTTGCTATGCCTTCCTCCAGGGGATCTTCCTGACCCAGGGATCGAACCCATGTCTCTTACGTCTGCTGCATTGGCACGCAGGTTCTTTGCCACTAGGGCCAGCTGGGAAGCCCTAACAGAGGTACACTGACAAAAAAGAGTTAGGTGGCACAGGATCTTCAGTTATGCTAGCATTTGAAAATCTCAGCAGGTGAGTGTTCAACAGAGCAGGTCAGCCGTTGGTTCAAGGTGGAATCTGAACCAAGATGGCAATCTAGTTAAGTAGTCAGAGGAAAACCTGTGCATGTAAAGTCAGAGTTCAGGAAAAAAGTGCATGGTTAATTTGATGTCAGTTCTAAACAAACTGACTAAATTTCCTTAAATATCACCTGTCTAAAATCAGGATTGGGTCTTGAAAGCAGCCTGGGACTGAGGTCACAGCCATAAAGCCACATCCTTTTAGGAAAGGGTGACTAACAAAAGATGAGGTTGTAGGCAGGGGTGACAAACTCAACACTGATAGACTATGCTCTTCAAATCATCAATCTCTCTCCACCATTTTTAATTAATACGTCATCCTTATCTACTTGATATGAATAGATTGTGGCCAAATCACCTCATGTCCCCTTGCCTTCTGGATATGATCACCGAGCTCTGAAAATCTATGATCCTCCATGCCATAGTTTCCAAGTTTCAAATGATTTTTTCACCGTACACAATTGATGTTGGCTCTGAAGTTATATGTATTTGTGGGTCCTTTCAAAGTGGCACTGACTGACTTGAAAAAAACAGCATATTTCAGAACACATAGCCCTTCATCTTAAGGCTGGAGATATAATTTCAGAAAAAAAGAATTTGAGTAATATTTAGTAGCAAGATTTCCTAAATTATTTTTTAATATGGCAGTTACTTAAAGGTAAATGCATAGGTTTAAAAAATCATCTAACTTTAGAAAGTTAACATCCAAAGCATTAAACTTTTCTTTATTTGATCTTCCTTTTGTGTGGGCTTTGCTCTAGTTGTGGCAAAGGGCAGCTATTTTGTGCGCAGGCTTCTCATTCGCTTGCTGCAGAGCACAAGCTCTCGGGCATGCGAACTTCAGTAGCTGAGACACGTGGGCTCAGTAGTTGTGTCTCCCAGGCTCTGGAGAACAGGCTCAATAATTTTGGTGTATGGGTTAGTTGCTCCACAGCACATGGGATCTTCCCAGATCAGGGATCGAACCTGTGTCTCCTGCACGTGCAGGTGAAATCTTTACCACTGAGACACCAGAGAAGCTCCCAAAAGTTTTTTTTCCCCACTACAGTCATTAGATCAATCTATTCTCTGAGGATTTCATTTTGATTTTTGTCTGAACACAAGCTAGTAGAATAGAAGTTTATTGGTACCTAAATTGATTCATGGGGTCACAAAGAGTCGGACACGACTGAGCAACTGAACTGAACTGAACTGAAACTGCAGGATTAGAGTAAATCTTTCTTATTCTTTGCTGTGCAATGAAATGTGATTAAAAATGAGTCTGTACAAACCAGAGATATGTTAACAAGATTCTTAGACAGGAATTAGACATTTTCCATGACTGATTAGGTAGCACTGTAATGAGACAGATCTAGTCTTGGATTACAATTAGAAGTTTGAAGAAAGAAGTCTTAAACAAATTTTATGAAGTACAAAAATGGTTAAGTGCAGCAATATGAAATGTCAGCTCTGGGCTTCTTAACATGTAACTTTGAAAATGAAAAGTTAAAGAAAAATGTGATAACATTTAAAAATCTAAAAATAATTTTTGAAACAAGTCTTGAATTTGGACATACTTATAAGGAATAAAAACACAACTCAAGGAGAAGATATTTAAGGAAAAGAATGGCTACATAAGCAAATGTAGAAGGAATAATGGACGCAGAAAATTCCCATTTTGCAGCCATTACTGTAATAATGGATTCAGAAGAATAATCGATGAGTGCTAAGTTTGAAGAGGAATGGGATATTTATGTGTCATCAGAGTATCTTCTTAGAGATTACCTAATAATTACAAAGCAAGAAATGGTAACTTGACAGTGGAGAAACTTGACCCTACTTTATTGAGTGATCCAAGTTAACGTCATAATGATGGAATAAACTGAGTCTGATTCCTGACATGATACGCTGAGAAAGTCACAACACCATTACAATAGTTCAGTTCAGTCGCTCAGTTGTGTCCGACTCTTTGGGACTCCACGCATTGCAGGATGCCAGGCCTCCCTGTCCATCACCATCTCCCGGAGTTCACTCAGACTCATGCCCATCGAGTCTGTGATGCCATCCAGCCATCTCATCCTCTGACGTCCCCTTCTCCTCCTGCCCCCAGTCCCTCCCAGCATCAGAGTCTTTTCCAATGAGTCAAGTCTTCGCATGAGGTGGCTAAAGTACTGGAGCTTCAGCTTTAGCATCATTCCTTCCAAAGTAATCCCAGGGTTGATCTCCTTCAGAATGGACTGGTTGGATGTCCTTGCAGTCCAAGGGACTCTCAAGAGTCTTCTCCAACACCACAGTTCAAAAGCATCAATTCTTCGGCGCTCAGCCTTCTTCACAGTCCCACTCTCACATCCATACATGACCACTGGAAAAACCATAGCCTTGACTAGACGGACCTTAGTCAGCAAAGTAATGTCTCTGCTTTTGAATATACTATCTAGGTTGGTCATAGCTTTTCTTCCAAGGAGTAAGCGTCTTTTAATTTCATGGCTGCAGTCACCATCTGCAGTGATTTTGGAGCCCAAAAACAAAAAGTCTGACACTGTTTCTACTGTTTCCCCATCTATTTCCCATGAAGTGATGGGACCGAATGCCATGATCTTCGTTTTCTGAATGTTGAGCTTTAAGCCAACTTTTCCACTCTCCTCTTTCACTTTCCTCAAGAGGCTTTTTAGCTCCTCTTCACTTTCTGCCATAAGAGTGGTGTCATCTGCATATCTGAGGTTATTGATATTTCTCCCGGCAATCTTGATTGCAGCTTGTGTTTCTTCCAGTCCTGCGTTTCTCATGATGTACTCTGCTTAGTATTCTTGCCCAAAATGCATAACTTGAATCTAATCATGTGGACACATCAGACAAACCCAGTAGCTAATTTATTTATCTGTGGTCATGTAGAGAATGTCCTTGTTTTTAGGAAAGAAGAATGAAGTACTAAGGGATAAAACGGCATGATGCTGCAAATAGTTCTCAAATGGTTCAGGAAAAATATCTTGTGGATGTGCACGTGTTTGTGTGTGTGGGTAGAAAGAGAAATATGGCAAAGTGGTAACGGTGAATTTGATTGAAGGGTATGCAACAGTTCTTTGTTCTATTCTTCCAACTCTTCTGTAAGTTTGAAACTATTTCAAAATAAAAAGTTAAAGAAATAAAAAGAGCGATTAATAATAATCTGCCTGAGAAAAAGTGTTCTCTTCTTCCTGAGTCACTATCAGGAATAGAACGCATGTGATAGTGCCAAAGTGAAACTGCAGACTCCATGGGGCAGAACTGACGGCAGAGTTGGTAGATGTGCTTGCGGCATTATGTATTAGTATAATTTGGAAAACAAGGTTGAGCTTCTTATAACTATTTCTGAAAATTGTTACCTTATGTGGATAATTCAGTTCATTTTGTAGATATCAACAGGGCTCCTATTATATTTCAGAATCTTTGCTAGACGCTGGGGCTCCTGTGATGACTAACTCTCTTGTTCTCAGGTCACTGACACTTGGGAAGAAGGGACAGCTATAAAAACAAATTTAATATTAGACAGTAAAAGTAAGCATAGATAAATGGATGCAATAATTATGATGGTATGGGGAGGAGGGGTGGGTGTGGTGGAGGGGAATGACAGTGAAGCCCAGGAGTTTTCCATCTGATGGTGGGGCTCGGACGGATGGAGCAGAGAGATTCCTGGCAATGGGAGCAGTAAGGACAGAGGCAGGAGATAGAAGAAAGGTTGGGTTGTTTTGGGGACTCAAGTAGTTTGGTGTTGTTGTGTATATAGCTTTGTGATTTTCAATTTGTAATAATAAAGCACTAGCTTTTAGTTTAGTTATAGTTATGAATATTGAGGACACTAAAATAGTACAAAACAATTAATGCCAGAGATCATACAATACTATAAAGTAAACCTTTCAGAAACTGTTCTTATTTTGTATTAGATGGCATTAAAAAATAAAAAGACTTGGGATTCCTTTTGCTTAAAAATAACTTGGGATTCCTTCTGCAAAACCTTTTGCAGCTTTTGTCAAATTTGAATAATATATGGGCTCTTTTTTAAGGAAAGAAATTCCTGTTATTCCCAACAAGCGCATCTTCAGCTGCTTAGTGGCTGGGGGATCAGAGTTTGACAATGAAAATGCCTTTCCATTACAAATTGTTACTATAAAAGAGATATTTTGTTTTCAATTGGCAAAAGTGTTTTAGATTATCAAAATGAAAACAAAGCAAATAAACTGCAGTAGGCAAATTGTAGAAGATATTTGCAGTCTTTGAGTTGAAAGCTGAGTATTCTTCATATGCAAGCTTTACACAAATTTGTAGGTAATGCATTCAGACACCCTGAGTACATGGGCAAACAACGGGATGAATAATTTATGAAAGATGAAATAAAAATGACTAGTAAGCATTTAGAATGTTCACCTTCCTGGTAATTGAAAAAGTAATTTATAATGAAAGACCATTTTTTTCACCTATAAAATTTGTAGATGTTTTTAAAATGTATAACCTGTGTTGATGAGGATTTTTAATAATAGAAAAAAATTGCAAGCAATCTGTCTATTCAACAGCATTAATATGTGTTGATGTAGTATATATTTCCTGGTCATTAAAATGTTTTTGAGAAATTTTACATAATAGAAATGCCTGTGCTATCATATTAAATGTAAGGAGCAGTGAACAAAAAGTACAATTTCACCTAGTCAAAATATACATAGAGGATTTTGATAACATCTACTATTACCATAGTACACTTATCAGTAGGAAAACTGGGTGAAAGAGTATACAGGAACTCTCACTACTATTTTGGAACTCTTCTGTAAGTCTAAAATTATTTCAAAATAAAAAGTTAGAAAACATACAGAGAAAAAGGACTGATAGGAAAACAACAAAATCTTTGTAGTAACCTCTACATGGTGGAATGGGTTTTATCCCTTTCATTAAAAAATGCTTTTCTCTAACATTTTTACAAGTTATATGCTATGTCATCATCATCGTCATCATTTCTCTCTCTCTCTCTCTCTCTCTCACACACACACACAAACATACACACACACTCCTTTCCCTAGAATTAGAACAACACAAAAGGTAAACTCAAAAGAAAAATGCCGTCTACCATAAGCAATTTGTTGATCAGTGTGACAGCTAAGCATAAAAGCAGAAATCTGAGTGCTGAAAAAGGGTCCATATGGGTGGAAGATGATACAGAGGTATCGGCTGCTTAGAGATGCACTTAACAGGTGGATGTGAACTATGAGAGTAGATAATAAAAATAAGCATGGAGATAGATTTAGGAGACTGTGGCACTGATAATTTTATTTTAGTGGTTAAGGAGATAACGAAGTCTTCTCAAAAGAGAGTAGATACCCTCAGTATTTTATGTTAGAAGAGAATTAGTCTAATTCTCTAGGTTTCTCGGAATCATAAATCATAGTAGGTTATGCGAATATTCCCTTAAGGTTGGCTTTTAATAAGTGCAAATCATTTGTTGTAGGTAACCATCTTTATACTTGTTTTTATCACAGACTCTGTTCTAAGCAACTCAACTTTGCACTGGTTCAGGTCTTCTGAAACAACAGCCTCTTATCTTAATGACTGACAAAGGTAACCACCTAGTCAAATTAAGTCCTTCTTGATGTAGATGTTGGTGTAAAATATTATTGTTCAATGTTAAATAAGGACAAATAGAAAAATGAATGCATATTATGGTGTCACTAGGGCTGCACCTGAAACACTCCAGCACTGTGGTTCTGTCTTTTCATCTCAAGGCCTCTGAGACACAGGGCGCCCTCCTTCTGTGCCTGGGGCTCCCCGTTGCTGTGATTCTGAAGAAGTCACAGTGTATATGG
Organism: Budorcas taxicolor; assembly: GCF_023091745.1. NCBI lineage: Eukaryota > Metazoa > Chordata > Mammalia > Artiodactyla > Bovidae > Budorcas > Budorcas taxicolor. The sequence continues at coordinate 69,331,857 of NC_068912.1, forward strand.
GCTTTGTGGTTTGCAAAGAGCACATCCTCAGGCAATCTTAAGTCACTTCTGAAACTGCCCTCTTTCTCCTGCTTCGCTCCCTCCACCTCAAGAGTTATTGCTAGAATCAGAATCCTTGACATTTTCTTAAAGGATTGCTCTTCTCAGCCCCCTTTCTCATTGGCAAGCCAGAGCTCTTTAAAGCAACCTGGTATCAGAAGTTTTTCCTTCTAGAGGGACTAAGAAGCACTCTACATTTTGACCCTGAGTTCTACTATTTCTGTCTTCATAATTAGGTTTTAAGCCCTTGGCATTAAAGATCAGGTCTCATCTATCTTTTAACCTTCTTCAAGGTTAGCCTTTAACATTCAAAAAGGTAGTCACTTAGTAAATGTTTACTGAAAATGATTACTGTTTTCCTTAAGGGCAGATTTTGTTCCCCCATGAAGGAAAATCTATTTACTGCTATGAAAAAAATGTTGTATAAGTACAAATTAAAATGAAAAATATAGAGTATGTAGCTTAAAGATAAGCTGCTGCTTTGATCTTTGGCTGAGTATTTTAAAAAGATTACAAGGGTTATTAAAAATAGGATCTAAAGGTCTAACAAGACCTAAAAATGGGCCCAAGAATGTGTCTAAATCTGCTTAGGCTCCTGAAGGCTGCAGGCACATTGTAGTATGTGGGCATCACTGACACGGACACCTGCTCCATGAATATGTTCTAGGGGAGCCTCTACCCTCTGAGTGTGGACTGCAGTTGTTCCTCAAGTAGGAAATGACAGATTTAAAGAACACTTTCTTTTATGCACATATACAGTATTATTAACATTCTTATGCCTGGTGCAGATTACTTCATTGTTTAGGCTTATTTGTTCCTTTGTCAAAGAGAATAACAATCACCTCCTAGACCAAGGTAAGGATCAAATGGGCACAGTGTCTGAGAATCCGTATGTATATGTAAATAAACAGTAGTTTGCATTTTATTCACAAGTTGAGATTCAGAAGTAGGTTACAACTGTGTAAGTGTATTTGAAATGGCATTACTAGGGCTTTAAGACACCTTAGCTATATTGTGGTTTATAGTGGCATGTGAACAGAGAGCAGGACATTGCTACCATGTCTAACAATGTTTGAGGGGAAGCCGTTTCTCAAAATCACGCAACTGGCATCCTCCTAGAGCTCTGGAACTGTGGTGTACTTGTAAGATGAGTGGTGACAGTGAGAGTGTCAGTTGCCCAGCCGGGTCTGACTCTGCGACGCCGTGGAATGTAACCCGCCAAGCTCCTCTGCCCATGGAATTCTCCAGGCTAGAGTACTGGAGTGGCTACCTGTTCCCTTGTCCAGGAGATCCTGACCCAGGGATCGAGCCCCAGTCTCCCACATTGCACGCAGATTCTTTACCATCTGAGTCACAGGGAAGTCCAAGTACCTAGTTCTTTTCCCTGTTGCTCATTTAGTATTTACCACTCTTTCCTGAATATTAGCTATTATAAAACTAGAAGAAACATCACAACTTTCACCATCAGAAAAAACCCATTTCTTTCACAGTAATATCTGCGTTTTAAAACTCCTAATTGATGTTTCTGTTGGCCTTCATTTAGGGACAGGTACCTCGCAGGCCTTTGAGAAATTAATGAATGATATTCTCTTTGCCATTTATGTTAGACTCCTTGGACATGAGTCATTACTAGAATCTAATCAATTTTTTTGCAGGATTTACATGTGTAATAGATGAAAAAATGTGATCAGAAAAATCATAGAAGAGAGTATAGATCTTGGCAAAAACTTCCCATCCATAGGACAACATTTGCATGCTTGTTAGAGTAGAACACAGAAGCTATCAATGACACTGATATCAATAGAAAATATTCAGTAAACATAAAATTACCTGTGAAGTTGTGCTAGGTGTCATAATATGAGAATCATGTTGAGAACAGTGATTGGGAATTACATATATAGACCTGACAGATGGAGAGAAGAAAAGCAATAAGCAAATATCTATATATGGGCATTGTGGTTTTCATTATGTAGAAGTTACAACCTAAATTTTGGAATGTTGTTGTTTTTCAGTTGCTAAGTTGTGTCTGACTCTTCACAACCTGATGGACTGCAGCACACCAAGCTTCCCTATCCTTCACTATCTCCCAGAATTTGTGCAAACTCATGTCTGTCCAGTTGGTGATGCCATCCTATCATCTCATCCTCTGTCGTCCCCTTCTCCTCCTGCCTTCCATCTTTCCAAGCATCAGGGTCTTTTCCAGTGAGTCAGTTCTTTGCATCAGGTGGCCAAAGGATTAGAGCTTCAGCTTTAGCATCTGTCCTTCCAATGAATGTTCAGGGTTGATTTCCTTTAGGATTGTCTGATTTTATCTCCTTGCAGTCCAAGGGACTCTCAAGAGTCTTCTCCATCACCACGGTTCAAAAAACATCAATTCTTCAGCCTCTTTTATGGTCCAAAATTTGGTATGTGGAAAAGGTTAATTATGTGACCAAAGTAGAGATTAGAAATAAAGTTTAGGACTTTGATGTCTTGTCAGTTTCATGCATAATAATGGTAGTTTTACTGTGAGCTCTTGAGTTAGCCAGGGCAGAAGGCATTTCAGTGTCAGCAGCCACCAAGGCAGGATAACAGGACAATGGCAGGGAAAGTGATGGCTCTTAATCTTTGGAGTGTGTTCTTCAAGACTGACCCAGACTCTGGTTAGGCCTGGTGCTAGTAGCTGAGGCAAGGTAATGCCTGCTGCTGCTGCTGCTAAGTTGCTTCAGTTGTGTCTGACTCTGTGCGACCCCGTAGATGGCAGCCCATGCTAGCACTACATTTTAAGATGTGCTCCGGGCTCTTGTACCTGTGGGGAGGGTCAGGGAGGGGAACACCATCATTTTTACTCATGGAGCTCCAGGGCAATGTATGTCTTCAGGGGCAATAAAGAGGAATGCCAGTGCTGGAGAGATAACCAAGATGAGACTTGGGGAAATGATATAGAACCCAAAATTGCCTCAGAGATGAATAATAAATTCAGTCTGAAACTGTTGTAAATTTTGTTTCCAAGTGCATGTAAGAGCAACAAAGCCAGTAGACGTTTAAATGGGATTTTCAAGCTGACAGTTTATCCAGACTTTATACTTTAGCTTAAATGGGAGTGCCTCAAGTCACTCCTGATTCATTTCTGCAATTGAAAGGGAATCTTTACAATATGTTTTAAAGCCACTGAGGATTTATTTGTATTAACATTTTAATTTTGCTAAATGCCAGTAAAGGCTATGCCTTATATTCACTTTTCTGTTAGGCAATTGCTTGAAAATGTGTCATTGTAAAATTTAAGAAATATGTAATTTACTAGTATGTCCAGAAGCCAAGAAACTATTTCTACATTTATTTCTATATCTATATCTGTATCTATAGGTATGTATCTGTATATCTATACCTATATCCATAGCTATATTGTCCAATGGTCATACTTTCAAACATACTGATATTATAGAAAATAGAAATGGCAATGTTTAGATGGAGTTAATGATTAAAAATTATATAAAAATTAATCATGCACCCATACTTCAAAAGAAAAAGGCTGTAAGAAATGAAGGTACAGGCAGTAATAGTTCCCTTATATCCTAAGATAAGCAAAGTTGATCAAAACCCATCTGTTCATTCTTCGATTTTCTGTTTTACTTCTGTGGTTATTCTCACTTCAGTAGCATGTATAACAACAGTGGAATATTACAAAGAAGGTTAGGATAGCCCCTGTGCAAAGATGGGACTTCCCAGGTGGCTGAGTGGAAAGAATCCACCTGCCAATGCAGGAGATGCAGGAGACATGGGTTCTATCCCTGGGTTGGGAAAATCCCCTGGAGTAGGAAATGGCAACCTGCCCCAGTGTTCTTGCCTGGAAAATGCATTGACAGAGGAGCCTGGTGGGCTACAGTCCACGGGGTTCCACAGAGTTGCACAAGACTGAGCGACACACACACATGCTAAGGTGACTCACAGATTTGTGAAGCTGCCATGTTTTTGTGTCCTTAATGACTTCTTTCTTTGGGTTCTTATGGCACATGTATATACATTAGCTGTCATTTTACTGTATTATAATGGTTTACTTCTCTGTCCTGCAACAGAATTACTAAAAGAAACAGGAAATTATTTTTTTTGTATCCATAGTGGCTAGCATATTGCCTAGCTTTTAAAAAGCACCAAGAAAATGTGTAATGAATGAATAAAAGCTTTATAGTCTATGAGTAAGAAACAAACAGCATTCTTTGTATAAATCCTTCTATCCCAGAAATTGATTCTGAAGCAGTTAATCCTCTTCTTCCTTTCTCACCTTATCTTCCTGATGACTGAATTTCTGTGTTAGTGTGATGCCCACATGGCCACCTCCTGTTGATAACTAGTGGGCACAACTCGGTTTGGTGATGGACAGATGGACAAGCCTGCTGTTGTTCTTGGCCATAAGACTGTTCTCCATAGTCTTATTTGCATCAAACACGCCTTTCTTCCTCTCTTTTTTTTTTTTTGCAGGACTGTACATATTTGCTCCTAATACTGTCTCAAAGTATTGAAGGCCATAAACAGGCTTTGGAAAGACAGATGAATGAATTATTTTGAAAGATGCATGATATCTAACACACAAAAGAAGGACTTAATGGAGAAAGGGCCATAAAATATGGCACTATTCAACTAAAGAGTTGCTAGTCTTCTCTCTTTTTTACCATAGTGGGATTAAAATAAAGCTGCAGTACATTTCTGAAAAAGTTCCAGATTATGGTACCAGTTATAATTCATTCAAATTTTATGTATAATCACATACATAAATAGTAGCTGCTTCAAATTAGCAATATAAACTAGAGTTGCATAGATAAGACACTGGCATGTTAATTTTTTCAACCATATGCAACATTCAAAAGCATTTTAACAGATATTTTCTTTACTAGGAAAAAATGGGGGAAGAAAATGAATATTTAGTGTTTATCATTGGTCAGGATTCTTTTTTCTTTTTTCTGTATTTTTTATGTAATCCTCAGAACTACAGTGTGAAATAAATTTTATTGTGATTATTTTACAAAAGAGAAGCTTGGGCTTAAAGGTAATAAGTAATTTGCTCATGGTCACAGAGCTGTGAAGTGACAAAACTGATTCCAAATCAAGTTTTTCCAACTCTTTGATTTTTTCTCTACTTAATACGCTGGATTAGGCAGCATACAGTCAGTTTTTAAGGAATTTGAGTTGTTATTATAAATCTGTTGTTGTTTAGTCACTAAGTTATGCCTGACTCTTTTACGACTCCATGGACAGTAGCCTGCCAGGCTCCTCTGTCTACGGGATTTCCCAGGCAAAAATACTGGAGTGGATTGCCATTTCCTTTTCCAGGGGGTTTTCCCAACCAAGATTGAACCCATGTCTCCTGCATTGGCAGGTGGATTCTTTACCATTGAGCCACCAGAGAAGCTCTCATTATAAACAGGAGTGTTTTAAAGCATTTCCCATTATTGTGAATGATGTCTTGGATGCCACCTAATATTTGTGCTACATGGGATGGAATTCCTGTCCCCTTTTCCAGATGAGTAAGTGGGTTGATTGAAAAATGCTTCAATAGTGTGGTATAGGAAAAGTGATCTCTGAATTTTTGGAATGACGAGGTTGGAAGAAGAGTGCTCACAATGTCTCGCAAACATTCTTCAGGAACTACTGGTCCATTTTTAGATGTCAATATTTGCCTTGGCTGTTCTTTTGCCTAAAGAGTCTGTGCGTGGGCTACCATGATGGGGACTGACTTCAGCTCTTGATTTCATTCTTGTTTTGACCAATTCATGGAGCACTGGTGTCTTGACTGATAAAGGGGGTTAAGGGAAGAATCACCCTAGCCTCCTTGGGCTCTCTTAACAAGCATCATGTTGTGGCTAGGTTTTTATCTGAGGCCCATTGAGATTGTTCCTGTGTATATCCAGATCCAAGGAGAACTCCTGAACTGACTGCACTTTTTTTGTGGAGCAGGGGTCATGCAGATCCTGAACTTCCTCTGACTGTTTCAGCATCACTGCCTCTCCCTCCCTGCTTTGGCATGGTAGCAGAGTGCTTACTAAAGAGAAAAGATTCTGTGTGTTTGCTGCTTTTCTCATCCTACTCTCAGATGAGTTAGGTTCACCTTCTCAGGGTGAAAGGACAGGTTACAGGACCAACGGCTGGTACCATAACCAAGTAACGTAGTTACTAAATGGGATCAACTCTATGAAGTAACAGACCTTGCCAGTTGTCATCCTGGTTTCCTTGGGTAATACAGACAGTGCCAGAGGCAGTTTCTAACTGTGTTAGATGATTATTTTTTCTGCGCAAAGCAGCCTTCAATTATAGTATGCTTAAAAATGAGAGTTAATCCAGACAGAATGATCAACTGGCTAGGTAAAATTTAACAAGTGAGTTTCATTCCGACTGAGTTACAAAGGTGATTGTAATATTTGGAAACTGTCTTTTAGTGAGAAGCTCTGGAAAATTTATAGTTCTGAAATGCAGGCATAATCTCCAAGATGTAGAAATGATCATTATGTTTAAATAAATGTTTATTTGTCTCTCTTATCTCTATTTTCATATTTCTTTAGATATATGTCTTTTCCTATCATTTAAATTTAGTGATTAAGCTGTATTTAAACTAATGCTTTGTCATTAATGGGAGGTCACCTTTAAAAAGTTGATTCAGTAGTATGAGTTATTTCAGGACTGGAGTTGAGCTGGTTCCTATTAATGAAGACTATTTTCTTTTTCTTTTTCTAGGACAGTGGAATTAATATAATCAGTTTGGTCTCTTTGCAGTCATGACACATTCTAGGCTTAGGTAAATAAACCCAACTGAAAAATAACAGACTAGCCTGCTCTGTCTATCACTTGACTCGAAACTGTCATTTTCAGTTTCAACGTTATATTCGTGAGCATGAATATGAAAAGTCTCTGTCAAAGATTCGCTTCATGTGTTTTGATTGCTTTAGAATGGAAATTTAAATACTGAATTTCAGAAATGAATTAGAGGAGTGGAGAGAGTCCTGCACAAGGAGTCAGTCAGTTGGTTCTGGTCTTGGTTTGCTACCACGTATGTACCTGGACAAATCACTTTATATTTCTTAGCATGTTTCCTTTGTTTTTATTTTTATTTAAAAAAATAAATTTATTTATTTATTTATATGGGCCTCGTAGGTGTCGATATTGGTAAAGAATCTGCCTGCCAATGCAAGAGATACAAGAGCCGTGGGTTCAGTCCCTGGGTTGGGAAGGTCCCCTGGATTCCTAGAGAATCCCATGCACAGAGGAGCCTGGCAGGCTACAGTCCATTGAGTCACAATGAGTTGGACACCACTGAGTGTACACACACACACATGTGTTTGTTGGCTACTCTGGGTCTTTGTTGCTGTGTGCAGGCTTTCCCTAGTTGAGTGCAGGCTTCTCATTGTGGTGACTTCTCGTTGCAGAGCAGACTCTAGGGTGCACGGGCTTCAGTAGTTGCTGCACGTGCTAGTTGCAACTCCTAGTCTCTAGGGTATGGACTCAGTAGTTGTGGTACATGGGCTTAATCGCCCTGAGGCATGTGGGATACATGCGAGATGTTCTCAGACCAGCATTCCAGGGATCAAACCCATGTCCCTTGCATTGGCAGGAGAATTATTAACCACTGGGCCATGTAGGAAGTTCTTGCTTTGCTCTTGTAACTAAGATTGGTTTGACTAGGTTGGGATGGCACATAGATGTCCGCTTGTCTGCCAACTCTGATTAATCGGTAATACCTGCCTGAGGGGCTGCACTGGCAATCAGGGTGAGCCTCTTTCAGCTGATGGGAAGACTGGGAGTGAGAGACCCACTTATTTGCCCGTACCTGAACTCACCCACTTCTTGGATCATTTTCTGTTTCTATTATGACTTTCATGATTGTTTGTTTGTTTTTGGCCACACAGCATGGCTTGTGGGATCTTGGTTATTCCAAGAGGGACTGAACCCAGGCACTGAACGCATGGCGTCCTAACCACTGGACTACCAGGGAATTCATGACCTTTATGATTTATTCTTAATTTTTACCTCAAGAAATGTTTTCTCTATCCTCGAAGATAATTGGAAAACTTAAGAGCAAGGAGACATAGTCTTTGAGATCATCTAGTCTAAACTAGGCTGATGTATAAAAAAGTGCTTTGTAAAATATTGAGCCACTATTACAGTTATTTGAGGAGAGCATGGGTGGTGCTAGTGGTAAAGAACTCACCTGCCGATGCAGGAGACATAATAGATGAGTGTTTGATCCCTGGGAAGATCCCTTGGAGGAGGAAATGGCAACCCAATTCAGTGTTCTTGCCTGGAGAATCCTTGGACAGAGGAAACTGGTGGGCTAGTCCATAGGGTCACAAAGAGTCAGACACAACTAAATAGACTTAGCATGCATGCATGATTAACTAATAGTTAGCTTTTCCATGTTTTGAGGGAGGGGGCCTTCCTCCCTAATTTTCATGAAATGGTTGTTAGAGAAATGGTGCAATTTTAAAATGTAAATTTCTTGGAAGTTATTCCACTGATACTAAATTAAGAAAATTAAGTGTTAAGTTGTACCATATGGCAGTACACACTGTAAATATTCAAAGAACTAGAGAGCTGGAGTCATCAGGGAATACTGAATGAAAAGGTAGAAACCTGAACAAGGCCTAGCATGGGCAGAATTAGATAGAAGGGCATTTTTAGGTATGGGACAGAATTTGGATAAAGCATGAAATAAGAACAAAGCACAATTTGAGGCAATAGACAATTAGAGGCAATAGACAGGAAGTATAAACTGTTAGGTTTCAATAAGGAAAAATTTGAATTGCTAACAATAACATTAATTTTGATGATAGCTAGCATTTATTTATTTATTTTCCCACCAACTGTTTTTGTTAGTATTTCCAATGTGTCAGACCCTGTTCTAGGTAATGGGGGTACACCTTTTAGTAAAATGGACAAAAATCATTGATCTTTAGAGCTTACATCTTAGTGGGAGAAGACAGATAATAAACAAAGCAGTAAGTCAAATATGTGGTGTGTTATACAACTACCAAGGAGGAGATAATGAAGTATTAGGGATGGGCTGCAATTTTGGATAAAGTGGACAGGGAAGTATTCAATTGATGGGTAACAACTGAGTAATGACCTGAATACCACATTTCAGATACTCTGCTAAGCTAGTTATAGATATGAAATAATTTTAATTTTCATAGCAACTTTATGAGAGTAGGTACTATTATTAGTCTCATTTTATAGATGAGGACCTGAAACACAGACAACCAAAGTCATCAATTAACTGTAGGAGGGAGATTTCCACCTAGGAAGTCTACTCTCAGAGCTTCTAATGTTAGTCTTCAAGTAGGAAAAGACTGTCAGAGATCAAAGTATTGATAGCCTCTTAGAGCTAGAGGGGAATTTACTTATTTTCCAATCCAGTGGTTTTCAGAATGTATCACAGACACCTGGAGAGCTGGTTAAAACCTAGGTTTCTGGACCCTGCCCCACCAGACTTTGCTCCAGTAGGCCTGGGGTGAGGTCTGGGAATTTACATTCTAACAAGTTTTCAGGTGATGCTGTTGTTGATGGTTTGGGCAACTTTTGGGAATCACTGGCTGGTCTGGTGGTTTGCAAACTTGGTTGCACTTCACAGTCACCTGGGGGAGCTTCTAAGACCTGCTCATGCCTTAATACAGGAGGTCCTGAGAGCCTGCACTTAACTGGTCTGGGCTGAGACTCTCATGGTGTTAGTGAGTACATTGCACATGGAGGATTAAACTCCACTCATCTAGTTTAACGTTCATTTTACCGATAAGGAGACTGGTCTGAAGGAACAGCTATTCTCTGGTTTTGGCTTCTAGCATTCTGCACAGTTTCTACTCACTCACTTGATTCTTGATTTTATAAGGTCAGGGGCTGTGTTAATCTATTTGCCACACGGTCAGATGTAGCAGGGAATGCTGCTGTTGCCGCTGAGGCGCTTCAGTTGTGTCCAACTGTGTGACTCCACAGACGCACCCCACCAGGCTCTGCCATCCATGGGATTCTCCAGTCAAGAACACTGGAGTGGGTTGCCATTTCCTTCTCCAATGCATGAAAGTGAAAAGTGAAAGTGAAGTCGCTCAGTTGTGTCCAACTCTTCGCGATCTCATGGACTGCAGCCTAACAGGCTCCTCCGTCCATGGGATTTTTCAGGCAAGAGTACTGGAGTGGGGTGCCACTGCCTTCTCCAGTAGCAGGGAACAGTGAGTCACTAAAAGGTTTTAACCAGCAAAGTGACATAAAGAAAGTAATATTTTAGGATAATTAATTTTTGAAAGGGTAGGATAAAGAGATTAGAGATGTGAAGATCTTCCTACTGCAGTGTTCCTGTAGAGCCTTGCTACTCAAATGTGATAGAGAGCAGCAGCAGCATTACCTGGAACTTTGTTAAACATGCAACTTTCAGGACCCACATCAGACCTACTGGATTAGAACCTACATTTTACAAGATCCCCAGTGCCTTGTGTGCACATGGAAGTTTAAGAATAATACCTGGGCTTATGGGGTAGCCCTACAGGAGAATGAAAAGTGAAGTGAAGTCACTCAGTCGTGTCCGACTATTTGCGACCCCGTGGACTGTAGCCCACTCAGGCTCCTCTGTCCATGGGATTCTCCAGGCAAGAATACTGGAGTGGGTTGCCATTTCCTTCTCCAGGGGATCTTCCCAACCCAGGGATCAAACCTGGGTCTCCTGCATTGCAGGCAGACGCTTTATCCTCTGAGCCACCAGGGAAGCCCACAGGAGACTGAAAAGCAGCAGTGAATATAAATGGCTGAGTAGAGCAGCTTTTCTTTAAGCCTGTTCCTCGGGATCTTTCTTTCTCCCCCTCTCCAGGATCTCGATAGGTATTCAGTGGTCAAAAAGGTTAGTTTGGCAAATACCAGGTTAAACAAAGCTAAACAGGTTTCTTTGTGGCCAGACATCTTCTAATATGCTCATGTGCTTTGTGAATCTCCAGGATAAAAACTATACGATGTAGCTGCTTCTACCTTTATTGATCATGGAAGTTAGTCTAGGGGGCATCTTCACATGTTACTATTTTGTTGAGCATATCTTGGTAAAGATGTAATAGCCCTTTGTGACTATTAAGGTTTTAGAGTTCTAAGACATTCTAGCCCCTGGTCATCTTAGACTTCCTAAATTTAATTTCTCTTGCATTCTTATACATTAACAATGAAAGATTAGAAAGAGAAATTAAGGAAAAAATCCCATTTACCATCACAACCAAAAGAATAAAATATCTAGGAATAAACCTACCTAAGGACACAAAAGCCCTGTACTCAGAACTATAGGATAATGATGAAAGAAATCACAGATGGCGCAAACAGATGGAGAGACATACCATGTTCTTGGATTGGGACAATCAATATTGTGAAAGTGGCTGTACTACCCCAAGCAATCTAGATTAAGTGCAATCCCTGTCAAATTATCAATGGGATTTTTCACAGAATTATAACAAAAAATTTTACAATTTGTATGGAGACACAAACGACTCCAAATAGCCAAAGCAATCTTGAGAAACAAAAATGAAGCTGGAGGTATCAGGCTTCCTGACTTCAGACTATACTGCTGCTGCTGCTGCTAAGTCGCTTCAGTCGTGTCCAACTCTGTGCGACCCCATAGACGGCAGCCCATCAGGCTCCTCTGTCCCTGGGATTCTCCAGGCCAGAACACTGGAGTGGGTTGCCATTTCCTTCTCCAATGCATGAAAGTGAAAAGTGAAAGTGAAGTTGCTCAGTCATGCCCGACTCTTCGCGACCCCATGGACTGCAGCCTACCAGGCTCCTCTGTTGATGGGATTTTCCAGGCAAGAGTACTGGAGAGGGGTGCCATTGCCTTCTCTTACTACAAGGCAGTAGTAATCAAGATGGCATGGTAATGGCACAAAAACAGAAATACAGTCAATGGAACAGGATAGATAGCCAAGATAAACCCACGCACTATGATCACCTAATCTAGGACAACTCTCACATCTACTACTACTGTGACTATTGGAAAAACCATACCTTTGACTGTATGGACCTTTGTCAGCAAAGCGATGTCTCAGCTTTTTAATACGCTGTCTAGGTTTGTCATAGCTTTTCTCCCCAGGAGCAAGCATGTTTTTATTTCATGGCTGCAGTCACCGTCCACGGTGATTTTGAAGTAGTCATGTATGGATGTGAGAGTTGGACCATAAAGAAGGCTGAGCGCCAAAGAATTGATGCTTTTGAACTGTGGTGTTGGAGAAGACTCTTGAGAGTCCCTTGGACTTCCAGGGGATCAAACCAGTCAATCCTAAATGAAATAAACCCTGAATATACATTGGAAGGACTGATGCTAAAGCTGAAGCTCCAGTACTTTGGCCACCTGATGCCAAGTCAACTCACTGGAAAAGACCTGGGAAAGATTGAAGGCAGGAGGAGAAGTGGATGACAGATGATTAGATGGATGAATGGCATCAGTGACTCAATGAACATGAGTCTGAGCAAACTCCAGGAGATAGGGAAGCACAGGGAAGCCTGGCATGCTACAGTTCATGGGGCTGCAAAGAGTGTAGGACGGAGGCAAGAATATACGATGGAGAAAAGACAGTCTTTTCAACAAATGTGCTGGAAAAACTGGACAGCTACATGTAAAAATGGATTTGGATATTGTCTAAGACCATACATAAAAATAACTCAAAATGGATAAAAGACCTGAACATAAGGCCAGGCACTATAAATCTCTTAGAGGAAACCATAGGAAGAACAACATCAGTTCAGTTCAGTTCAGTTGCTCAGTCGTGTCCGACTCTTTGCAACCCCATGAATCGCAGCACGCCAGGCCTCCCTGTCTATCACCAACTCCCAGAGTTCACTCAGACTCACGTCCATCGAGTCTGTGATGCCATCCAGCCATCTCATCCTCTGTCGTCCCCTTCTTCTCCTGCCCCCAATCCCTCCCAGCATCAGAGTCTTTTCCAAGGAGTCAACTCTTCGCATGAGGTGGCCAAAGTACTGGAGTTTCAGCTTTAGCATCATTCCTTCCAAAGAAATCCCAGAGCTGTCTCCTTCAGAATGGATTGGTTGGATCTCCTTGCAGTCCAAGGGACTCTCAAGAGTCTTCTCCAACACGACAATTCAATAGCATCAATTCTTCGGCACTCAGCCTTCTTCACAGTCCAACTCTCACATCCATACATGACCACAGGAAAAACCATAGCCTTGACTAGACTGACCTTAGGTGGCAAAGTAATGTCTCTGCTTTTGAATATGCTATCTAAGTTGGTCATAACTTTCCTTCCAAGGAGTAAGCATCTTTTAATTTCATGGCTGCAGTCACCATCTGCAGTAATTTTGGAGCCCCCCATAATAAAGTCTGACACTGTTTCCACTGGTTCCCCATCTTTTTCTCATGAAGTGATGGGACCAGATGCCATGATCTTCGTTTTCTGAATGTTGAGCTTTAAGCCAACTTTTTCACTCTCCTCTTTCACTTTCATCAAGAGGCTTTTTAGTTTCTCTTCACTTTCTGCCATATGTCCCAGCAATTCATTCCTAGGCGTACACTCAGGGAAAGCTGTAAGTCAAAAAGAGATATGTACCCCAGTGTTTACTGCAGCACTATTCACATTAGCCAGGACAGGGAATGAACCTGAATGTCCCTCAGCAAAGGAGTGGATAAAGAAGATGTGGTACATATGCACAATGGAATATTTCTCAGCCCCAAAAGGAACAAAACCGTGTTGTTTGCAGAGAGCTGGCTAGACCTAGAGACTGTCATACGGAGTGAAGTCAGTCAGAAAGTGAAACATAGCATATAATATTGCTTATAAGTAGAATCTAGAAAAATGGTACAGATGAACCTATTTGTGAAGCAGAAACAGAGACACAGATGTAGAGAATAAAGTTATTGATAGTAAGGAAAGGAGGGGTGGGATGAATTGGGAGATTGGGATTGATATGTGTGTGTGTATGTATGTGTGTGTGTGTGTGTGTGTGTGTGTGTGTGTGTGTATATGTATATATGTATAATACTTATAAAATAGATAACTAATAGGAACCTACTGTATAGCTTAGGGAACTCAGTGCTCTGAGGTGGCTTAAATGGGAAGGAAAACTAAAAAATAGGGGATATATGTGTGTATATATATATATATATACATTTATATATAACTGGTGTATATATTTTTATATATAACTGGTTCACTTTGCTGAATAGCGGAAACTGACACAACATTGTAAAGCAACTATACTCCAGTAAAAATTTTTAGAAATGTTATCTAAATTTATTATCCATTACTTATCTGTCTCAGTGCCTAACCTTTCCATCACTGGTACAGGTATATGACTTGACTTCTGACTCACTTTCGTTGGCTGAGCCCTATTTGCATAGAGTCATAGGATAAAACTGTGGGTTTTGTCAGTGCTGGTTTGGGGAAAGTGTTCAAGAGTTGATGGTTATGGTGATGGAGATGAGGAGGAGATACTGGAGGATGTTAGGGTCACTAGTAATGTGCTGAAGTTTATATTGTGGTAGGAATAAAATCAAGAGGTATGACTGAGAGCAGTTACTGAGTGAGCAAGAACAAACAGGAAAGTTTGACAATTATGAGGCACAACATTTGTCAGCAAATTTATAGTCAAAAATAAAAAGAAGCAAATGAATAGGTCCATTTGGGAACTAGGGTTGTTTTAGGACAGTCCTAAATGGGTTTTCTACAGTTTATTTCCACTGATGCCCTTTTTAAAAATTCATGGCCCATTTTAACCTTGACAGGTTGATTTATCCCAAATTCTATGACTTAGAACATATTTGATTTTAAATTATGTTATCTAGTAAATTATCTAAATCTTGGATAAAATATTTAGACATACTTTGTATTACTTTCATGTATCCTAGACATGAAGTTTCACTTTTTTTTTTTCTTTTTTAGTAGTAGAGTACTTACTCTTCTCTTAGCCCTAGGAGGAATGAAAATATTTCTCAGTGATATACTAATACTTACTTGGGCAGTAAACCACATCACTTTTTTGTTGTTGTTGTTCATGAAGCTCCAGTACTTTGGCCACCTCATGCAGAGAGTTGACTCATTGGAAAATACTTTGATGCTGGGAGGGGTTGGGGGCAGGAGGAGAAGGGGATGACAGAGGATGAGATGGCTAGATGGTATCACTGACTCGATGGATGTGAATCTGAGTGAACTTTGGGAGTTGCTGATGGACAGGGAGACCTGGTGTGCTGCGATTCATGGGGTCGCAAAAAGTTGGACACAACTGAGCGACTGAACTGAACTGAACTGAATAAACCAATGGGAAGTATTTTGATTTAGATCTGTTTCTAAAAACTCAAAAGCTTTTTAATTCCCTTTTCCTGACATTTAAAAAATGTCATTTCTTAAAAAAATCAAGGCATTACTGTTATTTCAAATTATGTCATTGGTATAAATTTTCTTAGATATTTTTCTCTTGAAAAATTTGATATTGCTTTAGCAAGTAAACTCAGATATGTAAATGTTTCAAATCTGATTCAGTTTCTTTTCATTGAATCTTTATTTAAAAGAATTTTTATACTTTCTGGAGAAATTTTGAAAATCAAGAAGAGTATATTGGATTACGTAGTTTGTTTTTTTTTTTTAATTTCAGAGATATCTAGAGGGGATAGTAAAGTTTAAACCCATTTTTTTCCCTCTCTAAAATCTATAGTTCTCAGACCACTATGATTAAGGTGACGATCCAGAGGTCTTACAAGTGGCTACCATCCCAAAGAAATTAAATTTTTCTCTTTTTTTTTCATTAGATTTGCTAAGACAGAAAACTAGACTGATTCATTATAGAATTCTAGGGGTTGGCAGTCTCCAGGAGGAGTACTAAGATGCTTGATGCTTCCTATTGTCAGCCTAACAGTGGTGGGAGATGCAGTTTAGTAGGCAGCCCCGACTCATCAGTACAGTGGGGCGTGAAAGATTGTGGTAGCTGAGTGGCTACCTCTGAACAGGCAAAGAGGACTAGATGGTTACTATGGGATCACCAGCTACTCAATTTTAGATAGCATGGGTAGCTGGTATCAACTCTACATCCTTATGGTCATAAGGAAGAGATAATAATAGAGGCAGCCATTGTCTTGTCCCACATGCCAAAGTAACTCATTAATGAGCCTTACTTAACATGCTATGGGTTGCCAAAATTTATTCTAGAAAGATTTTCAGCAAGGATTGGAGCAGGACATTCAAATTAACCCTTGGGTTACTAGACATTGCCATCACCTGAGTCTTTGTATGACATTCATCCAATACCATGTTTATCAGACATCATCAGATGCTAGATTCTGTGCTGGGTGCTGGAATGTCAGGGCAAAAAGGTGAATGTTGTTGTTGCCATCATATTGCTATGCTGACTAGAGTAAGATGCACATAGGTAAACAAGATAATATAACAGTATATTCTATGCTGTGATAGGAGAAATACAGTGAGCCATGGTAACATACAGAAAGGAGGTGCTTAACTTTTAGTTAAGGATTCAGATAAGAAGAGGTATCTACAGGAAAGCTGAGTAGGCGATGAACAGACTGAGAGGGGCTGGGGCAAGAAAGCGAATTTTGGGCAAGGGGAAAAAAGCATATACAGAAATCTGGGAAAAGATCATAAAGAAAGTTCTGTTCAGAGCACACAGATCTTGGGAAGGAGCAGTGGCTAGAAATGTAGACAGAGTCTAGACATGTGGGGTTTTGTGAACATTTTGTTTTTTTTCCTAGATGGAGAAAGAGCCATTGAAAAGCTTTCGAGCATAGAAAGGGTTAGGTATGTGTTTTAAGATGATGACTTTGGCAGCATTCTGGAGATTGGGTTGGAGGGAGATAATACTGGAGACAATGAGCCCTTGTCAAGAAGGACACTTTTAGAGAAGTTTACATAAACGAAGATGGTAGCCTGAATTTGACAAAAAAATAGCATTCTTAGTGGCTGATATTTTTGTGTTTGGCACACTAGACATTAAAGTGATTTACTTTTATAACATTAAAATTTTTATGTCATTATTTAACTCATTATTTCCCATTTTATAATTCTTCAAGAAACCATTCTTATTTCTTCTCTTGTATCTTTGTAAATGATTGCTTTTGTTGCTTCCCGAGTATTTTCTTGCCAGTGTCTTTTCTGCTCTGAACACATTTTTTCTACCTTTTGTCACTGTGATTTTTTTTTTTTTCAAACTTGCTTCAGGAGAATTAACGTTGAGAGAGAACTAATTGTGATTCTAGTGAGTAGATCTTGGTTGTGACAATTATGGAGAAGCTGAGGTTTCCTGGAAAGGACTAGGAGGAAAGCAATCAGTGGTTCTTGACATAGGAAGGAAAGAAAATAAAGACAGCGTTCCTAGAGAAGAGGCTTGCTGTACAGCAATCAATATAGTAGGATTAGAAAAGAGCAACATGGATCAACCCCAAAGTGCAAAAAGTAATTAAGGGCACAGAAGGCACATAATACATGTCAAGTTCAAAAGAGAAGCTGCAAAATTACACAGTGGAGTTCAGAGTTTAAAAATGACAGACAGAGCAAAGGTGGAAAATGACAAAAACATTTCATGTAAGACTAACTAAAAGTGCTGGATTTTATGTTTATAGCACATGGGACACAGAAGGTCAGTGAACAGCCTAGAAAGGTGTCTAATGGATGGAAAGGGTAATTCATTGATTTGAGGGGACCTTTTAGGCATTGATTTTTTTAAAAAAGTAAAATTAAATGAATTCTCAAAAAGCACAGTCTTGCTAAAAAGAGAAATCAATTTAAAATGAAAGAAGTAAAACTGTACCTTGGAAATGTTACCAATCAATAAGTGGCAAAGAAATTGAGAAATCTGAATTCTCGAATAGAACTAGATATGCTTTCTTCCAGGATTAGTGGTGTCCAAAGCCAATACTTCATTCATAGAGTTCAAAATCCTTTAAAAAAATGTATTATATGGCTTTCATGTTCCCAAGTCATTCAATGTAGACCATTTTTAATGCATTCTTGCCTTTCTGTCTATGCATTATAATATGACACATACTCTTAGGTAAAGTAAAGGAAAACATCAAGAGTATATGTAGACGTCCCAGCAAAGAGAACTTTCCTAACTTTTCTTTTTTTTGAGGAAATAAGCTTGTTGCTGTACGATTTGGAGGATATGGGTTTTGCTTAGTCTGGAAATCCTTGCCTTAGTCCGTTTGGGCTGCTGTAACGAAAATAGCATCTACTTGAAGAACAGACACTTATTTCTCACAGTTCTGGGGACTGGAAAGTTTGAGATTTGCCAGCGGACTGTGTCCTGGATTCTTGTGTATAGCTGTCTGCCGGTGGTGTCAGAGAGACAGAGACAGACTGATAGGTGGACTAATTTCATCATGTTGGCTCCACTTTTAACCTAATTACCTCTCAAATATTTTATCTCCAAATACCATCACATGGGGATTAGAGTTTCCACCTGAATTGAGGGGGATGCATAGCACTTTAGTGATCCAAATTTTCCAAAATAACAGCAATTGCTCTTTCTCAATCTCATAATAAAGGCAGGGTTGGAAGGATGGGTGTGCTGACGCAAAAACAGAGGGATTTCCTGTTATCCTCTCAGAAAAGATTCAGAAATAATTTCATACGAAAGTGTTTTTGTAAGTCAAAAACAATTGCATATTGGCAAGTTCATATAGTTCAACCTAATATACTTAGATAAGGGACCGCTACCTTAAGATTTGTATCATTTTTCTACATTTGTTCCATTTTCCAGTTTTCCCAGGTCTGTTTCTCCATTGTGATTAGAAATTAACCCCAGAGCAAACAAATGATGAAAGGTTTTTCTTGTGCATATTTTCAAGGACAGAAATACAAAGAGAGCCTCAAGGATATTGAGCACATAATGGTAATTAACACCAGGAGAAGAAAGTTGGCTGTGGGTCTGGGTGCAGCTGCAAGGAAACAATGGCTGGACTGGGCATGGGGAAAGGTACCAGGACTCACCTTGGAGGGAACAGGTGGGGTTCCCCAGCTCCCTATATTTTCCTGAGAATAATTAAACGTGGGAACTGGCATAGTCTAGTTATTAAGAGCATGAACTCTAGAATCAGTTAACCACTGAGTATGAGTGCTGCCCTAGTAAGGAAGTGAATTGCTGTATGCTCTATTCCCATCATGCCTGGGGAGACAAGGACCACAAAAGATGGAATAGGTAAGGTGCACAGGAGGGCAATTGAAGGATGTCACAGGAACTGAGGAAATCAATGAAAGATCACGAAGAGCTGGTCTGAAGCAATGTGGAGGATTCAGGAGGCTCTTGTGGGTTAATTCCATGTAACTGGTATACATCTGATTCTGGTACATTGTCTTTTACAGTGATCAATCTGGGATTAGTCAGTTCAGTTGTTCAGTCTTGTCCAACTCTTTGTGACCCCATGAATCGCAGCATACCAGGCCTCCCTTGTCCATTACCAACTCCCGGAGTTTACTCAAACTCTATTACTAATTATATTACTTCTTAAAGAAAGCTTTGTATTTTATTTCGGTGTATAGCTGATTAACAATGTTGTAATAGTTTCAGGTGAGCAAAGCAACTCAGCCATGCATATATACATGTGTTCATTCTCCCCCAAACTCCCCTCCCATCCAGGCTGCCATATAATATTGAGCAGAATTCCCTGTATTATACAGTAGGTCCATGTTGGTTATACACTTTACATATAGCAGTGTGTACATGTCAATCCCAAACTCCCTAACTTTCCCTTCCCCTCATTCTTCCTCCACTAGTAGCCATAAATCTGTTCTCCAAGTCTGTGAGCCTGTTTCTATTTTATAAGTAAGTTCATTTATATTGTTTCTTTTTAGATTCCATATATAAGCAATATAATACGATATTTCTCTTATTCTGTCTGACTTACTTCACTTAGTATGACAGTCTCTAAGTCCATCCAAGTTGCTGCAAATGGCATGAGTTCACTGCTTTTAATGGCTGAGTAATATCCACTGTATATAGGTATCACATCTTCTTTATTCATTCCTCTGTCAGTGAACATTTAGATTGCTTCTATGTCTTGGCTATTGTAAACAGTGCTGCAATAAACATTCAGTTCAGTTCAGTTGCTCAGTCGTGTCCGACTCTTTGCGACCCCATGAACCACAGCACGCCAGGCCTCCCTGTCCGTCACTAACTCCTGCAGTTTACCCAAACTCATGTCCATTGAGTCGGTGATGCCATCCAACCATCTCATCCTCTGCCATCCCGTTCTCTCCTGACTTTAATCTTTCCCAATATCAGGGTCTTTTCAAATGAGTCAGCTCTTCACATCAGGTGGCCCAAACTGGAGTTTCAGCTTCAACATCAGTCCTTCCAATACCCAGGATTGATTTCCTTTAGGATGGACTGGTTAGATCTCCTTGCAGTCCATGGGACTCTCAAGAATCTTCTCCAACACCACAGTTCAAAAGCATCAGTGCTTCAGCACTCAGTTTTCTTTATAGTCCAACTCTCACATCCATACATGACCACTGGAAAAACCATAGCCTTAACTAGATGGACCTTTGTTGACAGAGTAATGTCTCTGCTTTTTAATATGCTGTCTAGGTTGGTCATAACTTTCCTTCCAAGGAGTAAGTGGCTTTTAATTTCATGGCTGCAATCACCATCTGCAGTGATTTTGGAGCCCAGAAAAATAAAGTCAGCCACTGTTCCCACTGTTTCCCCATCTATTTGCCATGAAGTGATGGGACTGGATGTCATGATCTTAGTTTTCTGAATGTTGAGCTTTAAGCCAACTTTTTCACTCTCCTCTTTCACATTCATCAAGAGGCTCTTTAGTTCTTCTTCACTTTCTGCCATAAGGGTGATGTCATCTGCATATCTGAGGTGATTGATATTTCTCCCAGCAATCTACATTCCAGCTTGTGCTTCCTCCAGCCCAGCGTTTCTCATGATGCATATAAGTTAAATAAGCAGGTGACAATATATAGCCTTGATGTACTCATTTTCCTATTTGGAACCAGTCTGTTGTTCCATGTCCAGTTCTAACTGTTGCTTCCTGACCTGCATACAGGTTTCTCAAGAGGCAGGTCAGGTGGTCTGGTATTCCCATCTCTTTCAGAATTTTCCACAGTTTATTGTGATCCATGCAGTCAAAGGCTTTGGCATAGTCAATAAAGCAGAACTAGATGTTTTTCTGGAACCCTCTTGCCTTTTCAGTGATCCAACAGATGTCGGCAATTTGATCTCTGGTTCCTCTGTGTTTTCTAAAATCCAGCTTGAACATCTGGAAGTTCATGGTTCACGTATTGCTGAAGCCTGATTTGGAGAATTTTGAGCATTACTTTGCTAGCGTGTGAGGTGAGTGCAATTGTGCAGTAGTTTGAGCATTCTTTGGCACTGCCTTTCTTAGAGATTGGAATGAAAACTGACCTTTCCCAATGCTGTGGCCACTGCTGAGTTTTCCAAATTTGCTGGCATATTGAGTGCATCATCATCTCACAGCATCATCTTTTAGGATTTGAAATAGCTCAACTGGAATTCCGTCACCTCCATTGGGTACATATATTCTTCTGGACTCTGTTTTTCTCTGGATATATGCCCAGCAGTGGGATTGCAGGGTCATATGGTAGCTCTATTTTTAGTTTTTTGAGGAACCTCCATACTGTTCTCCATAGTGTCTGTACCAGTTTACATTCCCACCAACATTGTAGGAGGGTTCCCTTTTATCTGCACTCCCTCCAGCATTTATCATTTGTGGATTTTTTGATGATAGCCATTCTGACTGGTGTGAGGTGATATTTCATTGTAGTTTTGATTTGCATTCTTTAATAATTAGTGATTTTGAGCATCTTTTCATGTGCCTGTATATCTGTATATCTTCTTTGGAGAAATGGCTGCATTGTTTTTCTGTCCATTTTTTGATTGGGTTGTTTGCTTTGATGGTGTTTGTAAATTTTGGAGACTAATACCTTGTCAGTTACATCCTTTACAAGTATTTTCTCCCAATCTGTGGGTTTTTTTGTTTGTTTGTTTGTTTGTTTTGTGTATAGTTTCCTTTTCTATGGCAAAGCTTTTGAGTTTAGTTAGGTCCCATTTGTTTATTTTTGTTTTTATTTCCATTATTCTGATAGATGGATCAAAAAAGATACTGATGTGATCTATGTCAGAGTGTGTTCTGCCTATGTTTTCCTTTAGGAGTTTAATAGTGTCTTACATTTAGGTCTTTAATCCCCTTTGAGCTTATTTTTCTGTGTGATGTTAAAGGATGATCTGTTTTCATTTTTTAACATGTAGCTGTCAGTTTTCCAGCACCATTTGTTGAAATGACTGTCTTTCCACCATTCTATAATCTTACCTCTCTTGTCATAGATTAATTGTCGGTAGGTGCATGGGTTTATTTCTTGCCTTTCAATCCTGTTCCATTGATCTATATTTCTATTTTTGTGCTAGTATTATACTATTTTGATGATTATACCTTTGCCGTATAGTCTGAAGTCAGGGAGTTTGATTCCTCCAGCCCCTTTTTTTTTCTTAAGAGTGCTTTGGCTGTTTAGGGTCTTTTGTGTCTCCATACAAATTTTAAGATTTTTGTTCTAGTTCTGTGGAAAATGCCATTGGTAATTTGATACAGATTGCATTGAATCTGTAGATTGCACTGGGTAGTATAGTCATTTTGACAATATTGATTGTTCCAATCCAAGAACATGGTTCTAATTATATTACTTTAAATGCAATTATGTTACTTTAATTATTTTACTTCAAAAATTATATTACTTTTCATACAACTTGTGTTTTTTCTTCACTTTATTTTTTTTTAATATTTATTTTTGAGTGCATTGGGTCTTTGTTGCTTTGTGTGGGCTTTCTCTAGTTGGAGAGTGGGGCTACTCTTTGTTGCAGTGAGCAGGCTTCTCACTGCAGTGGCTTTTCTTGTTGTGGAGCACAGGTTCTCGGCGTGCAGGCTTCAGAGCGGCAGCACATGGGCACAGCGGTTTTGGCCAGTTCCAGGGCACGGGCTTAGTTGCTCCATGGCATGTGGACTCTTCCCAGACCAGGACTGAACTCCTGTCTCCCACATTGGTAGACAGATTCTCATCCACTGTACTGCAGGAAAGTCCTTTTCTTAATTTTATATTTAAATATTTTTCAAATATACAGAAAAGTTGAAAGAAGAATAGAGTATAGACACTTCATTACTTTGATTCAACAGTTCATATTTTGCCATATTTCATGTGTGTATTTTTTTCTGAATGCATTAAAAATAAATTGTAGATATCTTTATATTCACCATAAATATTAAAAATAATTAAAACTTTTTATTGCAGTAACATTGGTTTATAACAGTATACAAGTTCTATGTGTAGAATATTTTACTCCTACTTATGTATACATTATGTCTTACCATCAAAATTTAGTTTCCATCCTTGACCGTACAGTTGATCCCCTTTACCCATTTTACCCTCCCCCCACCCCTTCCTCTCTGATAACCACTACTCTATTCTCTGTATCAATCGTTGTTAATATTTTATGACAGCAAAACCATCGTCACATCGAAGACAGTTAAATATACTAATAACTTTTCCTGATTAACTGGGACTTAGTTACATTTCTTCCTTAAGAAGTGAATGCATTCATAATTTTAAAAATTATTTAGCAATTTTGAATATAGAGAAAAACATAAATATCAGCTATAATCTTATTAGCTAGTTGAAACCAATGTTAACAATTTAATATATTTCTTTCCATTCATCTTTTAAAGCCTGTAGAATAAAATTTGTTATAAAATTTGATACCAAAAAAACCTTACATCCAGCATTTTACAGTTAATATATCATAATTGCTTTTCTATGTTGAATCCTTAAAATATTTTTGTTAGCTACATGCTGTTTCATGATGAGGCATATTTTATTCCCCTACTCCCTTATAACTGGGGGACCATGCATTCTGATTTGTCCAAGGGCAGTCCTTATGTATG
Source organism: Budorcas taxicolor (assembly GCF_023091745.1). Taxonomy (NCBI): domain Eukaryota; kingdom Metazoa; phylum Chordata; class Mammalia; order Artiodactyla; family Bovidae; genus Budorcas; species Budorcas taxicolor. The sequence goes on from NC_068912.1 coordinate 69,355,801, forward strand.
ACTGTTGTCCTGGCAGAATTATTAAAATACCCTCATTTACTCCCAGATTTATCCAGTTTGGAAGGCAAACTATATAGTCACCTTTCCTGTAAACACTCAACCAACAACTGACCATTTGCTATTTTTAATTTTGTAATCTATTCACTCATATTAAATGTTTGTTTCCTATTATTTCATGAAGGAATATTCCTAAAAGTGAGGTGACTAGATCAAAGAGTATGAACATTTTTTAAGGTTTTGTCTACATATTGTCCTGCTTGTGTTTTTGTTAAATATGTAAAATACTTTACTGTTAAACTGGATTCATCAACTTTATCTGCTTTCAACTTTGAAAGGTTTTCACTCTTTAAGAATGGTTTCTTAACACTGGCACAATTATTTTGGCCCAGATAATCCTTTCTGTAGAGGGGCATCATGTCCATTGTAGTATGGTTCAGCAGCAGTCCTGGCCTTTGCTTCTTAGATGTCAGTAGCAGGACGCTCAGTGGTAAAGAATCTACCTGCCAATGCAAGAGACGCAGGTTTGGTCTCTGGATTGGGAAGAACCACTGGCAGAGGAAATGGCAACCCATTCCAGAATTCTTGCTGGGATAATCCCATGGACGGAGGAGCCTGGTGGGCTACATACAGTCCATGAGGTTGCAGAGAGTCAGACATGACTGTTCAACCGAGCATGCCCGCATACCAGTAGCATGCCCACCCCAGTCTTGACAATCAACGGTGTCTCCAGATATTGTCAAATGTCCCCAGGAGCAAAATAACCCTCAGTTGAGAACAGAACTCAGAAAATGTACAGAAATAATAACAGCAACGTCTTCTTTACCTATAGTATTTGTCTCATTTTTAAAATCTCATTTGTTTTTGATAAATGAATTGCTTATTTAGCATACTGAAAATGGTATAAGTTATTTGTTCTAGATTACATGACCCAAAGTGGCCATTTGAACCTAGTCTATCTGTCTTCAAAGTCTTATCCATGTGTTCTCCTGCCTGAAGGACTCATGTAGGTCCTGTCATGCAGTCACCATTGTTAAACTGCAAACAAATAGTTTCTCTCCAGTGAACTTTTGGCAATCATTTGGGATGTTTTATTGTTATCAAGGTAGGTCTTATTTTTATCATTTGTAAATAGAATCAGCTGTGTGAATAGAAGTTGCCCCATAGGTACTAGTTTCCATTTATGCTTGCACACAGTTATTGTAACCATATGCTAATAAGTCTTCAGGGCTTAAAGGGGAAACCAGATGAAAGAGGGCCTTTCCCCCTTTCTGCCTCCAAAAGCTGTTTTCTCTATTTTCCCTTAATGTTGATGACTTGCCCTTTGAAGAAGAGAACAGGAGACAGACTCCAGGTCATCCACAAATGAAAGGAGTACAATGTAAGTCCCTGAAAGAAATGTTGATCTTTTTATCTTCTGTCTTCAAAGCTGTTCAGAATAAGAAAGCTGTCTTCAATCTCTGAAAGCAAAACACTGCATATGTAGTTTAGTGTCAGGTTGTTTGGGGACAGATTCTAAGATAGAAACGTAGGACTGGTGAGTGGAGAGAAGATCAGACTGGAGAGAGCATTTTCAGTCCATTCTTTTTTTTTTTCTGCCCCACAATGTTAATCCTTTTTCATTGCTGGTTTTTCCAGGCTGAGCTGACACCCATTATACAGATTAACTGCTTTTTAAAAATTAGAATATAATTGCTTTACAATGTTGTGTCAGTTTCTGCTATACAACAAAGTGAATCAGCTATATGCATACATATATCGCCTCCCTCTTGGGCCTCCCTGCTACCCCATCCCCGATCCCCCCCTTCTAGGCCATTAGCACACTGAGTTGAGCTCCCTGTGTTACCCTGTAGGTCCCACTGGCTATCTGTTTTACATACAGAAGTGTATGTATATTGCTACAGTCTTGTGCCAGTCACTTCACCAGTAGTACCAATGAATGCCTGAGTGATGATAAGGTGGTAGAGAAATCTGGTGGGTATTCCCATATTGGAGGAGGATGTTTGGCTTAATTTTAACAGTTAAACTCAGTTTAGAACCTTAAATATGGTCATCTCAGGAAGCATGACTGAACTAAATGTAGTTTTATCATTCTAAAATAGTGGATGTGGCTGACTGTGAAGGCCCTTGAAAGAAAAAGCAGAGGCACTTTGACAGAGTCACTTTTCCCCCAGAAGATACTAGGCCAGCAGAGAAAAAAAGAGACCTGGATCTGAAACAGAGGGAATTCTCATCTATTCTGAAACAATTCTTCACTTCAAAGTATGCTACTTTATGTTTTGTAGTACTCTTTGGTCTTTGAAGTGTTTTCACAAATATTAGCTCTTTGACCACCTTAAGGGGTAAGTCAGGCAGACATTCATGTTTCAGAAGAAGGAATGAAACATGGAGAAGCTGTGTTTTTCCAGCTTTGTAGAATTAGGAATGACAGAGGATCCCTGATGCCGGCATGTCAGTGTTGTCTGAACTCTACCCCAGTGCTTATGTACTTGCAGAGGTTATACAATGTCTCCGTTTTCAGGCTTTCACAGTTTTGTTGGAATTTTAAACTAGTCCCCCTGTGACTAGTATTTAAAATAATGATTATTATGTGGTTGCCTTCCCCCAAATTTGATGTAAGACTTCAAAGTATACCCACTGTGTTTTCTGAAATTTGGGTGCTATCCCTACTTTCTCTTTGTTTTTTAAATGTTTTCCTCTTTTCTGCCCTTGTGTAAGGCTGAGCAGAGTTTATTGCTCTACATACATCACATTTTGAGTTTATGATAGCTTTTCTGTTAATGGGTTGGGTATTACTGTGTTTCGACCCCTGTAAACCCTGTGTTAGGACAGCTTGGCTCCAGGATGTATTGCTGAGCTGTAACTTAAAAACCCTTGGCTCTTCTGCTTGTCAAGCAAACTTGAACATATCACAGTGTTGTCTTAAATAAGACGGATTTCTTTTCCAGTAAACGATGAATATTTGAAAAATAGTATATGCTATAATAGCCCTCTGTCTCTTCTCTGGTGTCTTTATGTTGCTCACAATGTGTTAAAGCGTAACATAAAATGGAGAAATAATCTTCCCTATTTTATTGTGGTGCTATTTTAACTTCTACTTCTCAACTACTTCATTTTATGAGTCTTTTTGACCCCAATTACTTTCTGTCCTAAGCAGCCTTCTTGTAGCTTATCACTGCTAGTTGAAATTCTCAGTATTTTTCCTCCTTTTCTCTCCCTCCCTGCCTCCTTCCCTCCTTTTTCTCACTCCCCGTTCTACTATTTTATATTCACTCATCTACCCATTGATCCACTGATCCATCCATCTCTATCTCTTGGTAATAGGAAGCCCATGCTTAGCATGCATAGTAGCCAAGCTGTACAATTTCAGAATTTGAAATTTGAAAGTATTCTTAAATTGAGCAAGTTTAAGTGAACTTAGAATTGATCTGCCCACCTCCCAGTTTTGAGAGTGTTTTTTTTTTTAATAATATTATTATCTTTTGAGTGTAACTTTATAGTCAAGCATTCATAAGTTATGAGACTCTATGTGGCTTCGAAAACTAAGACATTTTTGCTTAAGAAATTGAAATATAAAGTCAGTTCAGGGTATGAATAAAAGTGACCTTCTGTGTCTATCGAGGTGTGTAGATGTGTTTCAATAATTGATCCTTGTGATTTCAGTGACTGTGCCATTTCGGTATTCTCCCTCCTCCCCTCGCCAGGATGGAGTCAGTCCCGCTAGCATCATAGCCCTCAATCTTTGGCACTCTTATCAACTGCCTCAAGATTATCTCACTTTCCTCTGAAGGAAAATGACAGGTGACCAGGGAATTTTCTTTTAGCAATTCAGTCTGATTTCCTCACAGAAAACTCTACCGCCCCATTTCCATCTTACAAAAGGCATCATGAGGGATTTAGTAACTCAGAGCTGAGTGACTGGAGAGTTCTTGCATGATAGGGATATTTAGGAGATGACAGTCAGGCACATGTAAGCTAAATGAAGAAGAAATAGTAGTTTCAGTCTCTTTAATATTTTGTGGAATACTGCATATTTTCAGCATATACACTTTTTCTGCATTTTAATATGGAGAGTTTTGTGTGTGTGTTGGGGAAGGGTACAAATAATAATGTAGTAAATACACAAGGAGTTCTACTTAAGGTAATTTAGCTTATGAGCCAAGAAATGTATCTTATGTGGATGGTTTCCCACTTTGCGCTCAATTTGTCTTCATTGTCTTTAAGTGATGAAAGTAAAGTAAAAGTCGAAAGGTCATGTCTGACTCTGCAGTCCCATGGATGTATTCCTGCCTGGCTCCTCTGTTCATGGAATTCTCCAGTCAAGAGTACCAGAGTGGGTTGCCATTCCCTTCTCCAGGGAATCTGCCCAACCCAGGGATCGAACCTTGGCAGATTCTTTATCAACTGAGCCCTGATATGGGAAAACAAAAAAAAGTAGGGATATGCATATCCAGAGCCACAACCTGAAGGCTTTCTTGAGGTTTCAAGTTTTTTAAAAAAGCTTGTAATAAAATAATTTTTAACTAATATTTAAGATATCTAATAATTTTAACTAATATTTAAGATATCTAATATTTAATACTTAAAGTATCAAACAGATTTATTGAGATATACTTTATATTTAATATAATTCTCTTTAAAATGTGAAGTTCAGTGGTTTCTAGTATATTTAGGTGCCAGAGTCACCAGAGATCAAATCACCAAAATCTGTTGGGTCATCAAAAAAGCAAGAGAGTTCCAGAAAAACATCTACTTCTGCTTTATTGACTATGCAAAAACCATGACTGTGTGGATCACAACAAACTGTGGAAAATTCTTCAAAAGACGGGAATACCAGACCACCTGTCCTGCCTCCTGAGAAATCTGTATGCAAGTCAACAAGCAACAGTTAGAACTAGAAATAGAACAACAGACTGGTTCCAAATAGGGAAAGAGTACATCAAGGCTGTGTATTGTCACCCTGCTTGTTTAACTTATATGCAGAATACATCATACGAAAGGCCAGGCTAGATGAAGCACAAGCTGGAATCAAGATTGCTAGGAGAAATATCAACAACCTCAGATATGCAGATGACACCACCATTATGGCAGGAAGTGAAGAACTAAAGAGCCTTTTGATGAAAGTGAAAAAGGAGAGTGAAAATGTTAGCTTAAAACTCAACATTCAGAAAACTAAGATCATGGCATCTGTTCCCATCACTTCATATGCTTTGGAAAATGCATTTGGGAAATGTGTTATGCTGATTTAGGCTAATTCAGGCTTCAAGATGAATTTTGCATCAAAATTATAAATAATGTCCATCTGCATGGTTGCTGTAGAACTTCCTTCTGTTTAATGCAGTTTAAACTTCCTTTCTGTGTAGTTCAGATCTGAGTCTCTTCTCTAATAGTACCTGACTTGGAGTCATGAGGAGAAGGGGATGACAGAAGATGAGATGTTTGGATGGTATCACCTACTCCATGGACATGAGTTTGAGCAAGCTCTGGTAGTTGGTGATAGGGAAGCCTGGCATGCTGCAGTCCATGGGGTTGCAAAGAGTCAGGTATGACTGAGCAACTGAACTGAACTGGAGTCTAGGTTCCAATTCTTCTTTTTTTAAAAAATTTAATGTTTGGTTTCAGTGGATCTTGCTTGCTACATGTGGGCTTTATCTAGTTGTGGAGAGTGGGCTCAGTAGTGTGGCTTGCCTGTTCTGTAATATAGGCTCAGCAGTAGTGGGGCTCAGGCTTAGTTGAGCTGAGGCATGTGGAGTCTTCCCAGACCAGGGGTTGAACCCAAGTCCCCTTCATTGGCAGCTGAATTCTTAGTCACTGGACCACCAGGGAAGTCCTGTGTTCCAATTCTGGCTTCATTGTTCACTGACCCTGTAAATATACACTAAAATAAAACTCATGCTCAAGGTTCTCCAGTGTACAATGAGTCTAACAAGATTATCCTATCAAACTGATATTTGTGGTGAGGATCAAGTAGCATTAGGTAATAGAATAGAAGAAAGAACTCTGAATACTGTGATCACTGCATTTAAGTTAATAAAAGTAAGGTAGGCTATGCACTGTCAAATTCATTTTAATAGAGAAATTTATTTTTCCAACAAAAGTGAAATTACTGACAAAAAGTTCATGTGGCAAACATAAATATGGAATGTGAGCTTATAGAGCTTCCCTGGTGGCTCAGCTGGTAAAGGACCTACCTGCCAATGTAGGAGATGGAAGAGACATGAATTCAATCCCTGGACTGGGAAAATCCCCTGGGGACAGAAATGGCAACCTGCTCTAGTATTCTTGCCTGGAAAATTCCATGGATAGAGGAGTCTGGCAGGCTATAGTCCATGGGGTTACAAAGAGTTGAACACAACTTAGCATACACACACACACACACACACACACACACACACACACACACACGCGCGCGCGCGCTTATAGGTGTCCATCATCTTCTTCGCCCTTTTTACCTAGGTAGCTTTACCTCAGTCTTGTTCAGGAGCATCTTACCGGGGATTTCTCCTCCACTCCTACCCGTTTACAATAGGTAATGATGTGTTACTTCCCTTTTACAATCTAGTTCTCACTAGAATTCCTCTATGTAACACCCATCACCCTTTGTAATGGCTACTTGTGTGCATGTTTGATTGTCTTTCCCTTTAAGTCCTGAGCTCCAAGAGCTTGTTTGTTTTACTCACGTCCCTGATCACCACACAGAATGTGGCATCAGATTATCACTGAAGGATTGTTAGGTGAGTGTTTCAACCCTTAATACGTTTATCTACATCCGTTTGAGTCACTAACCAAAAGTTGGGTTCAGTTCGGTTCAGTCGCTCAGTTGTGTCTGACTGTCCATGGGACTGCAGCACACCAGGCTTCCCTGTCTATCACCAGCTACCAGAGCTTGCTCAAACTCATGTCCATTGAGTCGGTGATGCCATCCAACCATCTCATCCTCTGTTGTCCCCTTCTCCAAAAGATTGATTGCGTTCGATCTTTTTTGGCCTCAGTGTCTTTCCATAGAAGCAGTTCTTCACATCAGGAGGCCAAAGTGTTGGAGTTTCAGCTTCAACATCAGTCCTTCCAATGAATATTCAGGACTGATTTTCCTTACGATGGACTGGTTGCATCTCCTTGCAGTGCAAGGAACTCTCAAGAGTCTTCTCTAACACCACAGTTCAAAAGCATCAGTTCTTTAGTGCTCAGCTTTCTTTATAGTCCAGCTCTCACATCCATATATGACTATTGGAAAAACCATTGCTTTGACTAGACGGACCTTTGTTAGCAAAGTAATGGCTCTACTTTTTAGTATGCTGTCTAGGTTGGTCATAGCTTTTTTCCAAGGAGCAAGCGTCTTTTAATTTCACGGCTGCAGTCACCATCTGCAGTGATTTTGGAGCCCCCAAAGTAAAGTCTCTTACTGTTTCCATTATTTCCCCATCTATTTGCCATGAAGTGATGGGACCAGATGCCATGATCTTAGTTTTCTGAATGTTGCATTTTAAGCCAACATTTTCACTCTCCTCTTTCACTTTCATCAAGAAGCTCTTTAGTTCTTCTTCACTTTCTGCCATAAGGGTGGTGTGATCTGCATATCTGAGGTTGTTGCTATTTCTCCTGGCAGTCTTGATTCTAGCTTGTGCTTCATCCAGCCTGGCATTTCGCGTGATGTACTCTGCATATAAGTTAAATAAACAGGGTGACAGTATACAGCCTTGACGTATTCTTTTCTTGATTTGGAACCAGTCTGTTGTTCCATGTCCAGTTCTAACTGTTGCTTCTTGACCTGCATATAGGTTTCTCTGAAGACAGATCAGGTGGTCTGGTATTCCCATCTCTTGAAGAATTTCCCACAGTTTATTATGATCCACACATTCAAAGGCTTTGGTGTAGTCAATAAAGCAGGAGTAGATATTTTTCTGGAACTCTTTTCCTTTTTCAATGATCCAGCAGATGTCGTCAATCTGATCTCTGGTTCCTCTGCCTTTTCTAAAATCCAGCTTTAACATCTGAAAGTTCATGGTTCACATACTGTTGAAGCCTGGCTTGGAGAATTTTGAGCATTACTTTACTAGCGTGTGAGAGGAGTGCAATTGTGCGGTAGTTTGGGCATTTTTGGCATTGCCTTTCCTTGTGATTTGAATGAAAACTGACCTTTTCCAGGCTTGTGGCCACTGCTGAGTTTTCCAAATTTGCTGGAATATTGAGTGCAGCTCTTTCACAGCATCATCTTTTAAGATTTGAAATAGCTCAATAGGAATTCCATCACCTCCACAAGCTTTGTTCATAGTGATGCTTCCTAAGGCCCACTTGACTTCACATTCCAGGATGTCTGGCTCAAGGTGAGTGATCACACCATCATGCTTATCTGGGTCATAAAGATCTTTTTTGTACAGTTCTTCTGTGTATTCTTGCCACTTCTTCTTAATACCTTCTGCTTCTGTTAGGTCCATAAATTGGGTTCAGGACTCCTCGAAAACTCAACATAATAACTGCAGAAATCAAGGAAGAGTCAGTCATTCTACTGGAACTTGGGTTAATTATGTTTACTGTATACCCAGATGCTGATTACTATCTTTGAGGTCCTAGGTTCAAAGTAAGTTCGATTTTTTCAATGTTACATGAAAAGGATTTCTGGTTTTCTTACCGTTTATTGAACTGTAGTCAGTCATTTCAGATGTTGAAAATCTTCTGGCTATAAATAAATCTTGAGTCAATTTTTCATTATTCATTTATAAAATAATTCCTTACCATAAGATTATATTTTTGGAAAGAAATCCATATGTTAAGGCTTTCATTTATTTATTTTTTTACTTGAGCTGTACTTATTTACATGAGCACCTTATCACATTTATCGAGGCCAAGCCATAGCACATCAACAAGGTTAAACAAGACCCAGAGGCTTATGAGTTCCTGTCACAGCTCTGCACATAACTTCTCTGTGGCCTTGTGCCAGTCACTAAGTACTTCGGGACTTTAATGTCCCAGTCTGTAATTGGGATTATATTGTGTGTCTCTTTCTACATCACTTGAATGGTGAGAGGATTAATGAAGAGGCTGACTTGACTCTTCCAGTGAGAAAGAAGTAAATCACTCGCTTTCTAAGAGGTTCATTAACTCTTTGAAGTTTGTAGCTATTTAATGCTTGGAAGAGATAATTTACCAAATGACCCCAGGTTAGCCTCAAAGATGTTACGCACCTCCCCGTAGTGAGAAATTGTTCGGTTCTCACTGGCGAAAGCAGGCATTCAACCGTTTATATCACTTTGCAGGAGTTAGTTTCATAAATGTGCATATTGGTTGCATCTCTCTGTTAATACCTTGTAAAAATATTGCTGGTGAGACTGTATTGAGAATATATTAAAATGGATTTTTTAGGTAATATCTGTTCAAATGAGAGACACTCTGCTGTCACACTCTGCTGTACTTTATGTTATTTTGCATCCTAATTATTATACTTTATTTCTGGTGGAATGTGTTCATGCAAGTTCTCAAAACACATTTGCTTTTATCACTGCAGTGTTTGTGCAGTCATGCCCCCCACCCCAAGCTTTATGTGTGTTTTTGATGAACTGATATAGCTACCATGTGAGGGTAGCCACAAAGGCTTCTCATGTGACTCAGCTGGTAAAGAATCTGCCTGCAGTGAGGGAGACCTGGATTTGATCCCTGGGTTGGGAAGATCCCCTGGAGAAGCGAAAGGCTATCCAGTCCAGTATTCTGGCCTGGAGAATTCCAAGGGCTGTATAGTCCATGGGGTTGCAAAGAGTCAAACACGACTGAACGACTTTCACTTTCTTTCACTTTCAGCTACCATGTAAATGTCTGTAAAACACACTATATGTTAAAAAAGAAGTCCCCTTTTGAAAAGTTTAGAAAGTACTGCCCAATAACAAGTCTGACTATATTTAGAACACAAATCTGGCTATATTTAGTATTTCTGTTCTTGAGTATAACAAGATCTGAGATGCCATTTTTGATTTTCCCCATTGTTTCTATCACTTTTGTTTCATTAAATACTTTCTCGTTTTTGTTGTTGGTCAGAATTGGGTTCAGAGAGCATGGGCCTTTATTCTTCTAACTTCTCAAACAGGAGCTCTAATCATGCACACCAAGTATTTATAAGACATACTGATTTTATCAAATAGAATTCTTTGAGATACCTAGCTATTTGAAATGAAAGTTTCTCAGTCTTGTTCGACTCTTTGTGACCCCATGGACTGTAGCCCACCAGGCTCCTCTTTTCATGAAATTCTCCAGGCAAGAATAATGTAGTGGGTAGCTGTTCCCTTCTCCAGGGGGATATTCCCAACCCAGGATCGAACCTAGGTCTCCTGCATTGCAGGCAAATTCTCTACTGTCTGAGCCACCAGGGAAGCCCAAGAACACTGGAGTGGGTAGCCTATCCTTTCTCCAGGGGATCTTCCTGACCCAGGAGTCGATCCAGGGTTTCTGGCATTGCAGGTGGATTTTTTGCCAACTGAGCTACCAGGAATGCCCAGATATTTGAAGTCCCCCATAATTAAATATCTTGAGACAGTATATGTGAATGTGTTTTGCACAGTGTCTAGTAGCTACATGGTAGATGCTCAGTAAATCTTAATTGTTTTGTTTTTGCTTTTAAAATGGCTGCTTCAGAAATGCGGCATTTACACCTTTCAGTTGGGCAAAGGGCCTGTTTAAATGCCCTGAGTGGTCTCAGCTTTCTTTCTTTCTCCTTTTATTCTCCTCCAGCTCTTGCATCAGTCACATTGCTCTTTCTCCAGCCTGGGATTCTTTTCAGTGAAATAATAACATTTTAATCTCTGATATCTAGGTGTAGTGTTATCCTATCAAGTTGAGGAAATACATTACAGTCACCCCTAGGTATTCATTGGGGATTTGGAAAAACCCCTGCAGATACCAAAATCTGCACATGCTCCAGTCTCTTTAAAAAATGGCGTAGTATATGCATATAACCTATGTAAAATCTGTGGATACTTTAGAACATCTCAAGATTACTTTTAATACAGAATAAAATGCAAATGCTATGTAAATAGTTGCAAATATAATGTAAATAGTCTGTAAATAGTTTCTGGAGTATGGCAAATTCAAATTTTGCTTTTGAGGACTTTCTGGAATTTTGGGGGAATATCTTCATCTCTAATTGGTTCAGTCTGTGTGTAGAACCTGTGGCTACAAAAGGCCAACTGGACTTCTTTGCTTAGAACATCCCTGCTCTTTCTGCTCTTTTGGACTCTGTTCAAGAGCTACCTACTCTAGCAAATTTTCCCTAACCTCCTCAGTTAGATGTCCCTCATCTCGTATTTCAGAGAAATCCATATATATCTCTATCAGTATTTAAATTACTATAATTATTAGTCCATTAAACTGCCTAACTCACTAGACTGTAGGTCTCAGCCACTGAAGTTCTCAGGCACTGTATTTCATCTCTGTAACTCAGGGCTTAGTACATAATAAGCATTCAAGAAATATTTACTGATATGGTAAATAAAATTGTATTTATTTCCTTGTGCTAGTATCTCAAATTTATTACCCATTGTGCTTTGGAGTATAGACATCTCAGATCATAACTCTTATATCTGCCTCTCCTTTGCAAATGGGTTTCTGATGTAAATTATTGAGCCTCTCCTCTATTGCAAGGCTTCTTCCAATATCATTTATGTCCTCCAAAGTAACCATTCTATTTTTATAGTTTTAACTGAACATTTTCACTGCACTACTTTCATTTCCAATTTAAAACCTTTCTGATCAAAGCTGTAAATTTCTGAACAAACATATTGATTTTTCCAGTTCTTGCAACATGAGTATTTTATCCCAACTAATTTTCATCACTTTGATACTTTTAACTTTTTATTTTATATTGGAGTATTGTTGATTAACATTATTGTTAGTTTCAGGTATACAGCAAAGTGATTCACTTATAAATATACATCTATATATTCTTTTTCAAATTCTTTTCCCATTTCAGTTCAGTTCAGTTCAGTTCAGTCGCTCAGTCATGTCCGACTCTTTGCCACCCCATGAAGCACAGCACACCAGGCCTCCCTGTCCATCACCATCTCCCAGAGTTCACTCAGACTCACGTCCATCGAGTCCGTGATGCCATCCAGCCATCTCATCCTGGATCGTCCCCTTCTTCTCCTGCCCCCAATCCCTCCCACCATCAGAGTCTTTTCCAGTGAGTCAACTCTTTGCATGAGGTAGCCAAAGTACTGGAGGTTCAGCTTCAGCATCATTCCTTCCAAAGAAATCCCAGGGTTGATCTCCTTCAGAATGGACTGGTTGGATGTCCTTGCAGTCCAAGGGACTCTCAAGAGTCTTCTCCAACACCACAGTTCAAAAGCATCAATTCTTCGGCTCTCAGCCTTCTTCACAGTCCAACTCTCACATCCATACATGACCACAGGAAAAACCATAGCCTTGACTAGATGGACCTTAGGCGGCCAGGTAATGTCTCTGCTTTTGAATATGCTATCTAGGTTTTAGGTTATATAATATTGAGCAGAGTTCCCTGTGCTATACTATAGGTCTTTGTTGGTTATCCATTTTAAATGTAGCAGTGTGTACATGTCAATTCCAAACTTCCTAACTATCCCTTCTCTCCTGGTAACCGTAAGTTACTTTTCTAACTTTATGAGTCTGTTTCTGTTTAGTAAATGAGCTCATTTGTATCATTTTTTAAAAAGCTTCTGCATATAAGCCATATCATATGATATTTCTTTCTCTCTCTGACTTCACTTAATATGATAATTTCTAGATCCATCCATGTTGCTGCAAATGGTATTTCATTTTTTGTGACTGAGTGATATTCCATTGCATGTGTATACTGCATCTTCTTTTCCTTTTGATGGACATTTGCTTCTATGTCCTGGCTATTGTAAATAGTGCTGCAGTGAATATTGAGGTGCATGTATTTTTTTAATTATGATTTTCTCCAGAAATATGCCCAGGAGTGGGATTGCTGGATAATATGGTTGCTCTATTTTAGTTTTTTAAGGAACCCCTCCATACTGTTCTCCATCGTGGCTCTACCAGTTTAAGTTCTCATTAACAGTGTAGCAAGTTTCCCTTTTCTCCATACTCTCCTTTTGATGTTGGCCATTTTGACTGGTGTGAGGTGATACCTCATTGTAATAGTTTTGATTTGCATTTTCTCTAATAATTAGTGCTGTTGAGTCTCTTTTCATGTGCTTTTAATCTCCTTTTTTCACATCTCCAGCCTACCCATGAGAACACATGAGATCCTTTTCAGCTCTTACTTTGGTGACTTAGGGTGCTGCTTGTGGTGGCTTAGTCTGGCAGAATGATATTGTTGGAGTAGTTCTATGGCCATTCATGTAGATAGTCTTTCTCTTTCACTTCAACGTAAATATTATGGCAAGTCAATGATTGTGTCAACATGTGAGAACTTGTTTTTACAAATGAAGTTTCAGCAGCACATTTATTACTTTAGAGGTTAATGCATTTTTGAAAAGAATGTGATTTAAGTATGAGATTTTGACAGATATAAATTATTAATATGTATTAACATTATTAAGGAGAAGAATTAATTGACATCCCTTGAGAGATGTTGAGATGTCCGTGTATTTTTGTAACTCTTCCTGTGGCTGTGAGTGTTGTTGAGAATCAAACAGTGGCAATGATACCTAACACATTACCATTATAACTTTAGCATAGTTCTTTAGTCTCATTTAATTCTCAGAATAACCATGTGAGATAGTCAAGAAGAGCAGGAAGCAGATAAGGAAATTAGGGCTCAGGAGAGGTTGAGTGATTTGAGGACCAACCAGCCAAGATTGGAGCTCCCTTCCTGAGATCCCAGTACCAGTCTTGTTCCATCACAGTACTTGTACTTGGTTAAAGAATATGCTAAAGTGCCATTTGAACCACTTTTGAAATAATAATTCTTTCAATGTCAGTATACAGGCCAAAACAAGTTAAATTTTTGTTTTAAAAAGTAGGAACCTTAACATTTATCCTTATCTTCATGCATGAATATTAACTGAGGATTCACAGGATGGTTGACACTGTAATTGACTGATTTCATGGGAGTTCAGACTTCCCATGAGACAATGATACAGCAAAATGCTGCTGGTTAAAAGCATACTAGCAGATATATAGGCAAAAATTTTTTTTTGTCCTTTGATCAGTGTTGTTTAGTCTTACTGAGCTATGGGTGGGAAGGAGGGTGTGTGTGTGTCTGTGTGTGTGTGTGTTTATGTGGTGTGATGTGACATGGAATTTGTTCTTTTATTTGGTGCATCAAAATTGCTGCCTTTTTTCTGTTGCTTTTGTTAATAAAAACTATTGTTGGCACTTCACTGGGTACCATGTGCTGATTTTCACACTTGCTTTTAGTACTTGAATCTATCTTATGCATTGTTTTATCACAAAGAAATTTAGTAATTTCATTCTTATTATATCTGAATGATCAGCTTTGTGTGTGTGACTTGAGCTTATTATATGCAGTTTTAGAACATGTGTGCCTAGGGAAAAAGGTTTTTTTTCTTTTTTTTTTAAAGAGAACAACGGAAGTTAATTATTTTGCTGTATAATGCTGTTTTATTAAGCATTTGGCTTTGGCATTATTCATTGGCATCTGTCATTTCTCTATGCCTGAAGCTTTTTAACCCAGATAAAAATTCATCAGAGGAGCACAATTATTCAACAAGAATATACTATATAAGAACCTGGAGTGTAAACTATTTCAGCTGTCTTTTGGGGTGATGTGGCGGCTTACTGATGACTATCAATACCACCATAATCTCTCCTTGGCTCATGGAATTCAGGACTGGAAGCTTTTCCTTCTTGTAGGTATTGCCTGATCATGTTACTTCAATTATTATGAGAAAATGGGTGTGAAAGTGCTTTGAACTTTATTGAATGCTTAGCAAACATGAAAGTATTGCTATTATCATCAGTTATGCTTACCAGAATGCTCACCTTAATAAAGTGAGATTAGCTTGAAAAGGGAGCAAGATCTGCTATCTTTGGTTTTTTGTAAGTTGAGGGAATGTAGTAAGAAAAATCTCAGCTAACAAAGAAATATCTGATCCATTATCCATTTTGTTACTGCTTTTATAGGCTTTCAGTGCTTGGCAAAGAGGGATGAGATTGAGGAGGGGCAGAGGAATAGAGAGATAAGAAGGAAATAATTTCTCAAGAGACTTTCACTAAGATGTGGTGGGAAGACTGGCTCTTTGTTTCTCCGTCATCCTATTAATTTGTACTTGTGTTTTTTAGTTTTCATTAGAGTCACTGATTGAAGACTTTCACTAAAATTAAGTTTTTTTGTATAGCAATACAAACTGCTAGTTTTCTAAGGTTTCCTTAATAGCTTGAAATTATTATAGAATAAGGAGAGAGAATCAATTTGGCACTTTACATAATGTCTGACTTTGCCCAAAGCATGTTTTATGTGCTATAATGTTGTCATAATAACTGTACGAAGAAGAGTCAGTTTTTTCTATTTTATATACTAGAACAAGGAGGCTGCAAGATGATAAATCTATATGTTCAAGGTTATACAACCAGTAAATGGTAGAACTGGTGTTCAAGACTAGGTTTCTCAGAGCCCCTTACCAGGGATTTTAATCTTATACACAGCATACTGACTTTAAAATTAAATGTTTATGCATTGGACATTTTCAAGGTTCTTTCATGAAGGTAATTTTCTCTGATTTTTACCGAGAATTGTGTTGATGAGCTGAAATGATTTGCTTCATTTTTACAAATGAGCTTCAGAGTGTTTTGTCAGTTAAGGTATCTTCTGCTCTAACAGAAAGTCTAAAAATGTTTAATGTTCTGCTTCTCTTCCATGTAAAGTAAAAAGAAGAAAAAAACCTTCATATTTATAATTGGTGGAGTTGACTGTTTTCCAAACGGTAACTCTGAGGCACCTAGTTGCCATCCATTTGGTGGTTTCTTCATCTTAAACATACAGTTTCCAAGATTGAACTGGTAGAAAGGACACGAAGAAGGAGAATGTGATGACAAAGATCATGTCTGTTCTGGTTCTGAGGATAGCCAGCTACCATATGACCCTACTTTTAACTGCAGGAAGAGTAGGAAGTGTTGGGTTTCCCTGGTGGCTGAGACTGCTCAGAATCTGCCTGCAATGTAGGAGACCCTGGATTGGGAAGATTGCCTTGAGAAAGGAATGGCTACCCACTTTGGTATTCTTACCTGGAGAGTTCCATGGACAGAGGAGGCTGGCAGGCTACAGTCAATAGGCTCACAAAGAGTTGGACATGACTGAAGGACTAACGCTTTCACTTCACACTGGCAGGTGTAGTCTCTGGCAGGGCAGTGCTGAAGGTTCAGCAGGCACATGACCAGTTTTCTGAGTTTTTGCAGGTAACAGTTTCACCAGATGTATTGCCACTGTATACCAGGATCCTCCAGCTTTCTAGCCTCTGACATTAATTCCGTATTATCCACTGCCTGGCCACAAAGCCAATCACATATATTTTAGTTTTTTGTTTTTTTTTTTAACAGCAGTACCTCATTTTAAGGAATGATTTTTTTTGGTATTGATTGCAACAGACTAACTGCTGTGCCAAATAAACTTTAGAATTGTCATTGTTTAGCACATTAGACTAAGGAGTCCCAGGGACGGCAGAGCCTGGTGGGCTGTCGTCTATGGGGTCGCAGAGTCGGACACGACTGAAATGACTTAACAGCAGCAGCAGCAGCAGCACATTAGAAGTTTATTTCTTACTCACATACTAGCAACGTGGGACCACAATGGTGTATTTGTGTGTTGGGGGTGGGACATCTTGACATCCATTTTGTCACCTTTAACAGATGCCTTCCACGATCACATGAGCACTGACATCTTGATAGTGGATGGGAGTGTTTTATATGTGGGTCCAATAGTGATGTCTGTCACTTCTGCTCATATTCCATTAGTCATAACTAAGCCATATGGCCGCATCTAAGCGGAATGTGTAGTATAGCTATGTGCTCAGAAAAAAGGGGCGATACTTTGGTAAATAGCTTGCTATTCGGTTGCATAAAAAATTAATGACTTTCTAATCATATTTACATTGGCTACATCTACACATTTGACAAAAAACTGTGTGTTCACATGAACTGAAAAAGTATTTAAAATATTCCAGTCATTATATAAGCAGAAAAGGAGGTGAAACAGCAAAAAGCTACCTAGCTGTAGCTGAAAGCTACTGTTTCTCATTTGAGTGTATAAAATATACTGACATATATGCAAAGCACTAGGCAAACCTGTTTTGATTATATTTACTAATAGTAAAAATCTGACTTTCAGTGTACTGCATACAACTTTGTCATTTGGAGAGGAAGTATATTTTTGAACTATGAATGGGTTCTCTCAGTGACAGACATCACTCATCTTGAAAATAATCTATATTTGTAACTAGATTAAATTCATTTTATGTCGAATTTATATTCCTGCTGAGTTAAAAAGTGTGGTTTTGATAATATGTACTTTCTATCACAGCATGTCTGACTTTAATTGCTTTGTATGGAAAAACATAGACTGAATACACAGCTTTTGTTGTGTTATGAAACTAAATTAAAGTATTAAAATATTTTTGAAGACTAAAGTAAAAATAACTGCATTGGCATGCAAATGTTAGCATCAAACCTGAAAATTGCTATTATTTTAAGGAAAATCGAGTTAAAAGAATAGACTGAATGCTATATTTTCTTATGTATATCTTAAAAATGCACCAAGGTTCAAATTTAAAAGGGGAAATTATGATTAAATTAACTGAAACAACATCAAATTTTAGGGAAATAGTGCTGATATTTTAATGATTTTATTATGAGAATTCATTGTTGGCTCCTTGGTCTAGACATATGGAAAAGGGAAAGTCCACACTGAGACGGACAATATGCTGGACTGAGTAACCCAAAAATATGCCATCTATTCATCTAAAAAATATTTCTTAAAACCTACTTTTTGGCTCATGTTTGCAGCTGGTCAGATATCATCAATCATGTACATTGCACATGCTTAGTCAGTGTAGACTTTCCCTCTTCCACATGTCTAAGCCAAGGAGCCAACAATACATTTATACATAATCGTGTGTTTTTCCTAACAATTTAAAAGTTTATATTGTATTCATATCCAAACTGCCCAAGGTGGCAAGAACCTGATCTGCTTTAAATATCCATTAACATACTTTCTCTCATGTTTCTCTCTTATTTTGTTGTCTAGAATTTTGGTTTTATATTTTTAAACATATAAAATAAGTTACGCTTTTGGTAGTCATTAATCAAATATAGCAATAGTAAAAAATAAATGTCATCTTTAGATGCTCAGTCATATGATAGGGTCATGCTTTTTGGCACTTTAGAGCTTATATGAAGAACATTGCAGCCATAAAGTAAAGAGTACTACTCTGCCAGATCTGGGCTTCCCTAGTGGCTCAGATGGTAAGGAATCCACCTGCAATGCAGGAGACCTGGGTTTGATCCCTGGTTTGGGAAGATCCCTTAGAGAAGGGAATGGCTACTTGCTCCAGTATTCTTGCCTGGAGAATTCCATGAACAGAGGACCCTGGTGGACTACAGTCCATGGGTTGCAAAGACCCGGACATGACTGAGTGATTAACACTTTTTTGTTTTTGTTTTTTGCCAGATCCAAGTAGAGAAGTCCTAGGGAAGGATTTTGGTCTTCCCAACTTTGGTCATTGTGCCAAATGGATGAATGGCATGACTGAGTCTGTTTAATACGCTGACATTGTAGTCAGGCAGGATGGAGGTGGGGTTTGTTATCAAAAGAAGGAGGAAGAGGAGCTACGTAGATAAAAACAGTAGTTAAAGTGAACCTTTTCCCCATTACTTTCCCAGATTAGGGAGTGAGTGAAAATTGCTCAATCATGTTCCACTCTTCGTGACCTCATGGACTATACAGTCCATGGGATTCTCCAGGCAAGAATACCAGGGTGGGTAGCCATTACCTTCTCCAGGGGATCTGCCCAACCCAGGGATCAAACCTAGGTCTCCTGCATTGCATGCAGATTCTTTACCAGCTGAGCCACCGGGAAAGCCATGATGCTGGAGTGGGGAGCCTATGCCTTCTCCAGCAGATCTCCCCAGCCCAGGAATTGAACCGGGGTCTCCTTCCTTGCAGGCGGATTCTTTACCAACTGAGCTACCAGCAAAGCCCAGATTAGAGAACATGATCCTTTCTTAATTCTAATCCTATTCTAACAATACCTCTGTTATTGTCTTTATGACCAAGCCTTCCTTAGCCTTAGCTATGTGCATGTAATAGCTTGTTTATATGCTTTCTTCAGTTTATCGCATGGCCTTATAGCTATATCTCTGTTTGTCTCCCTTATTAGCCTGTAAGTTCTTTTTGGTAAGAGAGTTTCCTTTGCATTTTTTACAGTCTTCATGTATTCATTCATTCAACTATTATTTATTGAGTGCCTTTGTGCCAAATATTGTGACAGACCCTGGGAAAATAGTGGACACTCAATAATGCCTGGGAATAAAGCTTCCCTGTACATTCTGAGAAAATATTTGTTTTGTTACTAAGGTTTTGACAGGCTAGATTCTTTCATTTTCCTGTTATTGTAATTTAAAAGCCTAGACATTCTAGAGAATGACCTTTGAAAGGTTACACATGATGGGGATTTCAAGGGAAAATTTTGGCTTGGCACACCAACCTCCTCACTGTGTTATGAAATGTAGTACCTCAGGGAGGAGGCAAAGAAGGCCAAAACCTCCTTCATGAAGAGATGAACCGCAGGGCCTGGTGTATTCCTGTTTTCATTAAAATGGTAACATACCCGTGTGTTTAGTTGGCTACAGGCTATTTCAAATTCTTTTAAACACTGTGAAGTACTGAAATAAATTTCAGTGTTTCTCAGGGTAGCACCAAATAAAGGATAGAATAAAATGGAAGATATGGGGAAAAAAAAAAAACCCACTCACGTTCTACGTTCTGAATACTATTTGTTATAATCATAAAAAACATATCCGAGCTGTTTCAATTTCTAAGACAAATCACTTTTTAAAGAATAAGCAACTGATATTTCTGCATAACCTACTTTATGCAGACCCTATGATGCTACCAAAAACTGAAATAATACTGTATGTGTATGTGTTTGCACATGCATATGAATTTACTAAACTCCCTGACACATCCTAAACTGTACACATATTCTAAGGATGGCTGTGTATGATTTGGAGGATAATAAAGCATCGGGTCCCATCACTTCATGGCAAATAGAAGAGGAAAAGGTAGAAGAGGGATGGATTCTATTTTGTTGGGCTCCAAAATCACTGTGGACGGTGACTGCAGCCATAAAATTAAAAGATGCTTGCTCCTTGGAAGAAAAGCTATGACAAACCTAGACAGCATAATAAAAAGCAGAGACATTACTTTGCTGACAAAGGTCTGTATAGTCAAAACTATGATTTTTCCAGTAGTTATGTATGGATATGAGAGTTGGGCCATAACAAAGGCTGCGTGCTGAAAAATTGATGCTTTCAAGCTGTGGTTCTGGAGAAGACTCTTATGAGTCCTTGGACAGCTAGAAGTTCAAACCAGTCAATCCTAAAGGAAATCAGTCCTGAATATTCATTGGAAGGACTGATGCTGAAGCTGAAGCTCCAGTACTTTGGCCACCTGATGCGAAGAGTTGACTCATTGGAAAAGACCCTGATGCTGGGAAAGATTGAGAAGGGAGGGAATGACAGAGGATGAGATGGCTGGATGGCATCATCAATTCAATGGGTGTGAATTTGAGCAAAGTCTGGGAGATGGTGAAGGACAGAGGAGCCTGGCGTGTTGATATCTATTCCATCCTGTCTCTCTGACCTTTGCTTCTACTTGTTGTGAACACACACTACAGTAATGGAGTGGACTTGCTCAGGAGTGTGGAAAGGCAGGTAGAAGATAATGGGGACTGAGAGGGAGAAAATATTGTGTCTAATATGTGGGAATGGGTTAGTTTTGAGAAAGACCAAAACCCTAACATTTTAAAACATCTCTTACAAATAATTCTCTTTTCAGTGAGCAACAGTGACAAGATTAGATGGATAAAGACTGTGTGAATGAAGTAGGATTTGAGTAACTAGTCTTAATTATTTCCCTTCAGATGTTGACCTGCAATATGACATGAAGCAATTTGAAGAAAAATGCTCTTTTCAATAGGTAGTAAAAATTAAAAGATGCTTACTCCTTGGAAGGAAAGTTATGACCAACCTAGATAGCATATTATACAGCAGAGACATTACTTTGCCAACAAAGATCCGTCTAGTCAAGGTTATGGTTTTTCCAGTGGTCATGTACGATGTGAAAGTTGGACTGTGAAGAAAGCCGAGCACCGAAGAATTGACGCTTTTGAACTGTGGTGTTGGAGAAGACTCTTGAGAGTCCTTTGGACTGCAAGGAGATCCAACCAGTCCATCCTAAAGGAGATCAGTCCTGAGTGTTCTTTGGAAGGACTGATGCTAAAGCTGAAACTCCAATACTTTGGCTACCTCATGCGAAGAGTTCACTCTTTGGAAAAGACTCTGATGCTGGGATGGATTGGGGGCTGGAGGAGAAGGGGACGACAGAGGATGAGATGGCTGGATGGCATCACTGACTCGATGGATATGAGTTTGGGTGAACTCCAGGAGTTGGTGATGGACAGGGAGGCCTGGCATGCTGTGATTCATGGGGTCGTAAAGAGTCTGACATGACTGAACAACTGAACTGAACTGAACTGAAACATTACTTCTTTAAAGAGACCAGTCCTATTGATGGAAAAAAATGCCTACTTTGTAGACGAAGACTAGAAGGAATTGTGTAATTCATAAAGATACCCCAAATGCCTTCATTGAAGAAAATGAACAAACACATTAATATCAGTGATTACATGTTAACACTGTGTTTACTTAAGGCATTAATTGAGACTTCCCTGGTGGCTCAGATGGTAAAGCATCTGTCTACAATGTGGGAGACCTGGGTTTGATCCCTGGGTGGGGAAGTTCCCTGGAGAAGGAAAAGGCACCCCACTCCAGTACTCTTGCCTAGAAAATCCCATGGATGGAGGAGCCTGGTTTCCATGGGGTCACAAAGAGTCTGACATGACTGAGCGACTTCACTTTCACTTTCAAGGCATTAATTAGTATCAGTGATAATGATTCCTCATATTCTTAGATATCCAATACATTATTCATTTCTCCTTTGGCTGCTACATGGGAAAAATCAGAGGGACTAGTTTTTATGTAGTGACTTACAGGAAAAATAGATAATTCATTAAGATAATAGGTGAATGTTAAATGGAGGCATTGTTGCTTCACTGTTTATTTTTCCTGATGGTTTATTACGTTTCTTTATTGTTCCTTTTTTTTGTTTGTTTACAACTGAATGTCTTCATGTGAAGTTGAGGGTATAATGAGTGTGAATATCAATATCTTTATTGGATATATCAATACACTAAGTGGAAGTTTAGCACATAATAATTTATGTGGCCTCTGGTACTTAACTTCTCATATGGGCTAGTGCATCATGAAGCTAAGTAAAGAATTAATCATTTCTTCTTAGAAGTCACAAGTGATTTGTTTTGCTTATTAAAAGTAAATCTACTGATAGAAAATTGGGATACTTAAGTTATTGGTTCCTAAATATCTTTCCTTGAATATTAAAATCTACTTATTTTATGTTAGCTTCTTTGACAAATTATTTTCTGTTATCTTTAGATTTCTTCAGTTGCCAATGTGTTCCATTTATTCATTCACTCACTACATTACAAAAGGTGTGATCAAGACTACTAACACAGATGAACCATTCAGTTTGAAGCTAGCTTCTACTTGCCAAAATAAATCACTGCAGATGGTGACTGCAGTCATGAAATTAAAAGACGTTTACTCCTTGGAAGAAAAGCTGTGACCAACCTAGACATCATATTAAAAAGCAGACACTTCACTTTGCCAACAAAGGTCCATATAGTCAAAGCTATGGTTTTTCCAGTAGTCATATATGGATGTGAGAGTTGGACTGTAAAAGAAGGCTGAGCACTGAGAATTGATGCTTTCAAGCTGTGGTGCTAGACAAGACTCTTGGAGAGTCCCTTGGACTGCAAGATCACACCAGTCCATCCTAAAGGAAATCAACCCTGAATATTCACTGGAAGGACTGATGGTGAAGCTGAAGCTCCAATACTTTGGCCACCTGATGCAAAGAGTTGACTCAGTAGAAAAGACCCTAGTGCTGGGAAAGATTGAGGGTAAGAGGAGAAGTGGGCCGTTATCATCTCATGTACATAAATTTGAGCAATCTCCAGGAGATAGTGAAGGGCAGTGAAACCTGATGTGCTGGAGTCCATGGGATTGCAAAGAGTCGGACACGACTTAGCAACTGAACAATAAAAATGCCGCCTGATTCTGATATTTCAGGGGCTTAAGCCTGAAGAAGCCCAGACTTTAGGAGAAACAAACAAATAACATAGCTGTAGATCCTGTATTCTCTAGTTTATGGTCTTGTAGTTTGTACAAATGATGACAGAGTATCTGGTTGCTGGCTGGCTGTTTCTCTTTTCATTCCAACTGTTTTGGTTGTAAACACATTTTAGTAAGGCAAGAGTTATGAAGCAGAAATCTTGAGAATCTTTACTTTCAGGCTACTAAAGCTCTCTGACCCCTCTTTTCCTCAAACACCTGAATTTTTATTGTCTGTTGTTCTGTTCTCTAAATTCACAGAATAAAATCCAGGCTTATTTTCAATGATGAAGGCTACTTTAATTTTGTATTGGAGAATAACTTCTGAGACCTTTAGAACTGGTCTCTGAGTCAGCTATCATAGACATTTGACTTAATGACACACATTTTTAACAAGTTGTATATGTGTCATCAGATCATTTCACCATAGAACATAAGTGAGTGCTATAATTACAGGGAAATGCCACATGCATTTCATTATCACAGAGCAGGATTTGCCTTAGAGAAATAAGTAATTCATTCTAAAGAAAAGGATAAAATTCAAGTATTTTTTACTAATGCCGATACCTTAATGCATAAGTACATAAGTATGAATCTGGAGGATTAAATATGAGAGAGGAGAGTGATTTTTAAAAAATAAATTACTTGAACATTCTTTTCCAAAATCAGATAAATTTCTCAATAGTTAGTTACTTTTATTCAGACTTGAAAAATATCGAGTCACTAATATCACTAATAGTATACCTTACCCTAAGTTCCTCATAGGAGTGTTACAGTCTAGTGAGATCTGAATTGACTCAGCAGATAGCTTACGTGGATTATTTCTTGAGATCCTGGATAATTTTTTAGTTTTAGACAAGACACTCCTTTCTGTGCTTTATTTCTTCAAGTTTTTCTGAAGTGTCCAAATTCCATCTTGCCTCGTGGCACTGCCTGGAGCTGTTTTCCTTTCTCTATTTGCGTGGCTGCTTCCGTTCTCATACTTTAAGTGTCAGCCAAGTAGCATTGCTTCTAAAAGGCCATTTTTTGGACTACTCCATCAAAATTCCTTTTGATGTTATGCACTCTCATTATGCATTGTCTCTTCATTCATTTTACATTTTTAGTTTGTAGTTAAGGATTTGTTTAGTCTTTGCCTTTTCCTTATTACCACTTCTTGGGGACTGAGGACTCCATAGATACTGGGGCACATAGTAGGTGTTTATTAAAATTTGCTGACAGAGGGAATGATCCTGGTATTAAGGCTGGAATCAAATCCTATCAAATCAAATCAAATCTCCAGAATCCTAGAGATATTGTTGTACCTTAGCCACTGCATGCTTTTACCATGCAATATATTGGATTATTTTCTGTCTTTTCTCCATATATAAAATAGCCTCCACATGTTCTAAATTCAAGAGATGTCTCATTTCCACATTATATTTGGGAAGCATAATAGAAGCAAGTAATTGTGGCCTCCCTAAGTATATTATTAACTGTAATACAGCATCAAAAATAGTAGAATTCTGAAAAGAAAATGACAGTTTCTTTTGACACCTAAAAAGCTTTTGCTTTTCAAAAGAACTGATTTACTCTCAAGACAAAACCTAGTTTTGTCAAGGATAAACTATTTGTGTTTCTTCCCTCTGATTTTTGGTAAATTAATAGTAAAGGGTAAAAATATGCTTTCTTTCTACGGAATTAAGCCCCTTTAAGCTTTATTTTCATTAAAAATCTCTAAACTGATTATTTCACATCACACCTTCAACACATTCACATGTGCACACAGCTTCATTCTGCATTTTTTTCAAGTACAAATTATCTTGGAGACTTGATTGACTTACGTGTGAAATAGTTTTCTTGTCCAAATCAGAAACAAATATGTCAAATTTTCTCAAACTTTTTTAGCAGCAGGCTTTCATTTGCTGGCTTCCTTGCCTTTTAAAGTTTTCTTTGTGGAGGGAACATATTTGAAAATGTACCAGCATTTTCATATTACTATTTTATTACTAAATAAAGCGACTTATATGATTTTAGAATTAGAAGCTTTCTTAGAGATAATCTAATCCAATAACCTCATTTCTTATTTATTGTCATGACAGGGAGGCCTGGCGTGCTGTGATTCATGGGGTCGCAAAGAGTCGGACACGACTGAGCGACTGAGCTGAACTGATAGTAACAAAATGAATTTGTATAATGCTTCTGTTTTGAAATATATTTGGAATAAAAGACTGTAAATAAAAGGCAGTAGTGCTCAGTCGTGTTTGACTCTTTGAAACCCTATGGACTGTAGCCAGCCAGGTTCTGGAGTGGGTTGCCATTTCTTCCTCCAGGGGATCTCCCCAACCCAGAGGTTGAATCTGCTTCTCCTGTGTTTCCTGAAATGGCAAGTGGATTCTTTACCACTGAGCCACCTGGGAAACCCTGTGAATGAAAATCTTTCAATAAAGAATACATTTTAATTTTCTTTTCTCATAAAAAGGAGAGGGGGAATTTAGTCCCCTCAACATTTTAGCGATTGTTTCATTCTAAGACTTTATATTCTCTTTTGGATGTTTCTTAAGTTCTAGATCTTGGCTAGAGTATATTTACTTCCCTTTATAAGGACTTTTAATAAATAAACAATCCTATATTAATTTGATGCTATTAGATAATTTGTGTGTTTAGGGAATATGGTATCTTTAAGCTTCTGTTGAGGTTTAGGATGTTGATAATAATAGTAGGATGGGGGAGCCTGGTGGGCTGCCGTCTATGGGGTTGGACAGAGTCAGACATGACTGAAGCAATTTAGCAGCAGCAGCAGCAGTGGTAGTTATAAATGATATATTGATTTTGGGACCAAAGCTTGCTCATTGTTAATATTTGCCAAGGACCTTCTTTACTAATCTCCCTCTGAAGTTCAGCTCAGTTGCTCAGTCATGTCTGCCTCTACAACCCCATGGACTGCAGCACACCAGGCCTCCCTGTCCCTCACCAACTCCCAGAGCCTACTCAAACTCATGTCTATTGAGTTGGTGATGCCATCCAACCATCTCATCCTCTGTCATCACCTTCTCCGCCCACCTTCAATCTTTCCCAGCATCAGGGTCTTTTCAAATGAGTCAGTTCTTTGCATCAAGTGGCCAAAGAGTTGGGGTTTCAGCTTCAGCATCAGTCCTTCCAATGAATATTCAGGATTGCTATACTGCAATAAAAAATAAAACATTAAACAAAAATTCTGTGTTTTAAATAATTCTAAAACAATTTTCCTGAATAATCATAAAATGTTACTAGTAAAATTCAATCTCAAAAGACCGCATATTTTATGGTTCCATTTACATGAGATATTCAGAAGAGGCAAATCAATAGAAAAGACAGATTAGTAGTTGTCTAGGGCTGGGGGACAGAAAGTGAATGCTAAAGAGACTTCTTGTTGGCATGGTAAAAACGTTCTAAAATTAGAGTAGAGTGGTGGTCACACAGCCCCATCAGTTCAGTTTAGTCACTCAGTCATGTCCAACTCTTTGTGACCCCATGGACTGCAGCGTGCCCGGCTTCCCTGTCCTTCACCAACTCCTGGAGCTTACTCAGACTCATTTCCATTGAGTTGGTGATGCCATCCAACCATCTCATCCTCTGTCATCCCCTTCTCCTCCCACCTTCAATCTTTCCCAGCATTAGGGTCTTTTCCAATGAGTCAGTTTTTCGAATCAGGAGGCTAAAGTATTGGAGTTTCAGCTTCAGCATCAGTCCTTCCAATGAATATTCAGGACTGATTTCCTTTAGGATGGACTGGTTGGATCTCCTTACAGTGCAAGGGACTCTCAAGAGTCTACTCCAACACCACAGTTCAAAGGCATCAATTCTTCAGCACTCAGCTTTCTTTATAGTCCACTCACATCCATAGGTGACTACTGGAAAAACCATAGCGTTGACTAGATGGACCTTTGTTGGCAAAGTAATGTCTCTGCTTTTTAAACCCTCTGAAGTAGCACTACTCTTTTCCTCAAGCTGTCTGGCCAGTGCAGTTTTCCCTCTGTCCTGAGGTTTCAAGCCATTCATTTTGTTCTTCCTTCCCTTCTAAATGTTTATAGTAAAGCCTTTTCTAATTTGTTTTTATCCCCAGCAAATGATAGATACTCAGTAAATATTTGTTGAATATGAATAAAAATATAATTTGTTATATTTCTACCATATGTTATTTATTCAGTTTTCAAATTTAGCTGGAAAAATTTAACACATTCATGTGACTTATTATTTCATAATATATCATATCATTTCTTCTATAAATGGATTTTCCTAGTGTTTCAGATTTTTTCTGAAAATCTAATCAATTAATATAGGAAGAAAAGAATATATATTTGGGAATAAATGAAATTTATCTTTACCCTGGACTTTCCTGGTGGCTCAGATGGTAAAGAATCTGCCTGCAATGTGGGAGACCTAGGTTCATTCCTTGGGTTGGGAAGATCCCCTGGAGAAGGAAATGACAACCCACTCCAGTGTTCTTGCCTGGAAAATCACACAGACATAGGAGACTGGAGGGCTACAGTCCATGGGATCGCAGAGTTGGACACAGCTGAGCAGCTAACACTTCAAAACAAGATTTTATGATTCTTAAGGGCAGGGACAGTGTCATGTGTTTCTTTTATGGTTTTCCATTTTCATCAAGTGTAAGAGTAGATTGCTACTGAAGTCTTAGAGCTTTTAAAAAAGGATTTGTATTAGACGTCAACTCTTGATATTTTAGGACTAGGAGGAATTTTAGAGATGGTCCAATTGAATCTTTTCCTTTTTCAGACAAAGAAATGGAAACATGAGCGCTTGTTGCCATTGACATAGTATTTGTACCTACTTAAAGACTGTAATAATAGCCACCTTTCCCTGGTGGCACAAATGGTAAAGTATCTGTCTGCAGTGTGGGAGACCTGGGTTCAACCCCAGGGTCAGGAAGTTTTCCTGGAGAAGTGAATGGCTACCCACTCCAGTATTGTTGCCTGGAGAATCCCTTGGCCAGAGATGCCTGGTGGGCTACAGTCCATGGGGTTGCAAAGAGTTGAACATGACTGAGCGGCTAACACTATTGAACAGGTAGGCTACTGGATGTGATTATAAACACTTTCCATGTATTACCTTGTTAATCCTGATTTTTCCCACTGAAGCTGTGTATTAATTTTATCCCCATTTTGTCCATGAGAAAGAGAAGTCCAGATGGGTTAAAATAGCTGCTCATCTTCACACAGCTAGTAGGTAGTAAAGTTATTGAATGTCTCTGAGCTCTCACTCTTAATTCATATGCTTCTAATATATTGCCTCTCTGATTAGGACCAAGATCTTCTGAGCCTGGTTCCTAATCCTCTGCTTTCATGTGTGTCTACTATAAAAAACTTAGAGATGCTTGAGTGTTCTAAGTGAGAAATAGATATTAGGGTGGCAGTGAAGATAGTAGGGGTGGTAATGAAAGGAAGCTGGTGATGGTGAGATGAGAATATAATATGGGAGAGAAGAAATGGTGGTGTGCAATTCTGGCTGAACAAGTAATCATAAAGTATTTTTGGAAGAAGACAGATCTTTCTGAGTAGAGCCCATGAAATGATATTTGCTCAGAGGAGTTTCAACTAATCAGGGGTGATCGTTCTGTGAGAGGAGACCAAATCAAGAGGTGATTCCAAGCTCATCTACAAAATATCTATTAGGCTTTCCTTGTTGTGCTGTTTTCTCTTCTGAAATAAATTTGCTATTGTGAGTGTTGTTTGTCTTTGTAAAGGATCCCTCAAATGATACTGGAAGGAAACCTAGGCAGAGGACATAAAGTCTACTTTCATCATTTGGCTTCTTGCTGAGGTGTGAATACATCAGAGATGAGGCATAAAATCCTCATTGTTGATGTTATTTTGCCCTGTGAGGACTTCTTTAATAAATGACACAGAGGGCAAGTAGGAATGGACACAGAACTCAGTCTCCTCATTTATTTTCCAGCTGATGTGTGAATACTTCAGGGGTGATGCACAGTGTTTTTATTTTATGCCATTTGGCATTTCATGCAGGCAGCTGAATGGCTTTTACCCAAAGTCTTAGTAGGACCATCTTAGCAGAGTGGCACTTTGGAAGAGTTCAGAATTATTTGAAAATTCTACTAAGGGATATTTTACAAGCCTGGGAACTGTTACATTGTTTATCACAAGGTTGGTACAAGGCAGAAGTTTCTGAAATTTTTAAGAAAATAAACCTGGATAGATCATGTATCCAGATACATGTATCCATGTATTAACATGTATTTAGTTAAGAGAAATACAGGGTATAACATTCTACTGGTTGTGGCTCTCTCTTGTATTGACATTTTGAAAATGTCTTAGAGCCACATAATCCTAGGTCTCAGAAAGCAAACTTACATGAACTTGGCCTACTAATGGGCAGAAACAAAATAAAACATTCTAGTCAAAAGTTACACATAAATGTCTTATTACCAAGATTAGCCAGTCTTAACTTTATGAATGGCAGTAACTCCAGCTTGCTGATTATCAATCCAGGAAATGGTAACATGTTTAGTATTTACATATCTAGTTGAAAAGATTAGTATTATCAGTTCAGTTCAGTTCAGTTCAGTCGCTTAGTCATGTCTGTCTCTGCGACCCCATGGACTGTAGCGCTCTAGGCTTCCCTGTCCATCACCAGCTCCAAGATCAGCACCGTCACTAACAGCATCACCATCACCAAGCTTGCTCAAACTCATGTGCATAGAGTTGGTGATGCCATCCAACTATCTCATCTTCTGTCATCTCCTTCTCCTCCTGCCTTCGGTCTTTCCCAGCATCAGGGTCTTTTCCAGTGAATCAGTTCTTCTCATCAGGTGGCTAAAGAATTGGAGCTTCAGCTTTAGCATCAGTCCTTCCAATGAATATTCAGGACTGATTTCCTTTAGGATGGACTGGTTCGATCTCCTTGCAGTCCAAGGGACTCTCAAGAGTCTTCTTCAACATCACAGTTCAAAAGCATCAATTCTTCGGCACTCAGCTTTCTTTATGGTCCAAGATTGAAAAATAATGTGTTCTAGTGAGACTTGAGTTCAATTCTTGGGTTAGGAAGATCTCCTGGAGAAAGGAATGGCTACCCACTCCAGTATTCTGGATAATTCCATGGACAGAAGAGCCTGGTAAACTACATACAGTCCATGGGGTTGCAAAGAATCGGACATGACTGAATGACTGTTACACGATAAGTGAATGTAAATATATATAAATATAATTATCTTGGGACATGTTTAACTTAGCAGTGTTAAATGACTTTCTCTAATTATAAAGCGCAAAATGGAATCTAGTAAGTCTAGGTTGGACACATTTCCTATTGACAATTAGTGCCTAGGAAATGATGAAAAAAGGCAGAATGTATGGTAATGAAATTTTAAAAATATTGTTAGTGGCTTTGCCTTTTCTAGTTATCAGATTGTTGTCATTTTCGTCCCCCTGGATTTTAGAATAAAATCTGCTATTGAAAGTGAACTGATTTAATGAAGGAGTGTTAAATATTCAATGAAGCAGCAAATCTGTTCATGTTTTTATTAGCATATACTTTTGAAGAAATAAAACAAGTCTAAAGGAAAGACTTAGAGTCTAAGATACAGGCATAAAACAAGGTCATATCTGTATATCTTGTATATACTGAATGAGAATGAAAATATTTGGCCTCTGATTTACTGTCACAGAGTCACATTGCAGAACCATAGAGCTTGTGTTTAAAAGACTATTTACATTACTTAGAATGTAACCTTACATTACTTACATTGGGCTTCCCTTGTGGCTCAGCTGGTAGAGAATCCACCTGCAGTATGGGAGACCTGGGTTCGATCCCTGGGTTGGGAAGATCCCCTGGAGAAGGGAAAGGCTACCAACTCCAGTATTCTGGCCTGGAGAATTCCATGGACTGTTTAGTCCATGGGGTCGCAAAGAGTCAGACATGACGGAGTGACTTTCACTTCGCTTCACTGCATTACTTAGAAAGAAGTATTCCACTGACAGCTGGGTGAGACATATTGCCATTGGACAAAGTCTAAAAGGCCTACTGCCTTCCAGAGGAAAAGATCTTATTAAAAAGGAAGGTAATTTACAAAAGTATGGGAAGCACATGAGAAAAAAATAAGGCTAGGACGAAGAGAAAGCTTATAAAATAAGATGTTAATTATGTGCTAGAATCAGAGAAGCTGAGTACAATGGAGAAAGTCATCTGTAAAATGATTGTCTTTTGAAAGGAAATATAGAGATATTTCCAAATCAATGCAGAGAGGGCAATGAAACATCTGTGTGTGATTCGATTTTAATTGGGGCATATATATATATATGCTGCTGCTGCTAAGTCGCCTCAGTCGTGTCCAACTCTATGCAACCCCATAGATGGCAGCCCATGAGGCTCCCCCATCCCTGGGATTCTCCAGGCAAGAACACTGGAGTGGGTTGCCATTTCCTTCTCCAATGCATGAAAGTGAAAAGTGAAAGTGAAGTCGCTCAGTCGTGTCCGACTCCTAGCAACCCCATGGACTGCGGCCCACCAGACTCCTTTGTCCATGGGATTTTCCAGGCAAGAGCACTGGAGTGGGGTGCCATTGCCTTCTCCGATATACATATATATATATATATATATATATATATATATATATATATAGGCCTTTTGAGGAAAGAACAGCACAGAACAAGCCCCCATACTCAATAAATAAGAAAACCCCTTTCTCCTTTCTACCTCACCCAAAACTGTCTTATACAGTTTAAATCCTTGACATCAGTTTAGGAATTTTGCTTTGGAAATCAACCAGTGAGACTGAATTTTATCTTCAGACATTATCTTTTCCTTTTGGAAAGCTACAAATATCTTATGAGGTGTTTTAATTTTTTAATATTCTTTTTTAAAAATTTAATTTTTAAAAATTGAAATGTAGTTTATTTACATTTGTGTTAATTTCTGCTGTACAGCAGTGTGATTCAGTTATGCAAATATGCATATCTATCTATATATTTTAAAATATTATTTTCCATTGTGGTTTATCACAGGATATTGAATATAGTTCTCTGTGCTATACAGTAGAACCTTATTTATTCATTTTTAACCATCATTATTTAAAATAGTTTTATCCGGTTCTTTTGGAGAAGGGAATGGAAACCCACTCCAGGATTCTTGCCTGAAGAATCCTATGGACAGAGCAGCCTGGTAAGCTACAGTTCATAGGGTTGCAAAGAGTCGGGCATGACTGAGTGACTAACATGCATGCATCCAGTTCTTGGCTCTTGAATGTCCATAATGAAGGTTTTGAAAGATTATGCAAAATATTACTCCCTTTGGAGCTTCCATGTAGGCCCTGGAGATGTTGGGAAATGCTTGTAATTTTCATGCAGAAAAAACAACACCCAGCAGAATTGGCTAGACTGTAATTCAATCAAGGAGTTCTCGTGGCATTCTTAACCTGGAAAGTACAGTTTGAATGCTTTATGAATAATACCATATTGCCAACACTGAATTACAGATAGTATTTTTACTTGAGGACTAGCAATACTAGGAACATAAAACAATTTTATAGCCAGTTGCCTCTGAGGTTGAGGGAGATGATGATTTATCACACCAGAGGTCTTTAGGGCATGACACAAAGAAAGATTATAATGTGTGTAGGGTAATGTGTGTGGGAATGAAGGCTTGCCACTTGTTAGTCTGTGAGGAGAAGGATTTGAATATAGAGGACACAGTGGTCTGCTAAGCATTACAGAACTTGTAATCCTGAGGACAGGATTGTAATGCTTTTGAGGACACCCAGGTTGCCAGGGACACGAAACCTGGTCCTCACACATACCACATTTATACTTTAATCGGAAAAATACTATTGAGACTAACCTTCCTGCAAGGGAATATTATCTAAACAGAACACTGTCATTTTGACAGTTAGATGAAAAATTTATATTTTATGAGCCTGGAAAGAAGTGAATTGAATGTTATCATAAGATAACACATGGTCTGGGGGCACTCTGGGGTGCTGCTATCTCTCATCCCAGCACAAGCTCAGAAACTCTTAGCCCGCTTGATAATTGTCAAAGTTATTTTAATTTGAGCCATAACCAATTATTTATGTAAAAATATACTGTAAAGACGATAGCTGGAGAGCAAGAACATGAAAATGTATTTTTTTCAGACTTGTTGAGATTAATGAACCCTCAAAAATGTTATTAGCTTTGCAGAATGAGTACCAAGTCTAAACAGCTCTGCATTTAAAAATGCCTTGGCTTTCTTCTCAGAGGAGTGAATGAAGTTGATTCTCGTGACTGGGACAGAAATGTGCGTACACAGGTGCTCTGCACACTTCTCCCTGCATGATCCACCCTTAATTTTGCCACAATGACTTTTTATTCTAGTTTTGCTCCTTTGTCTTGAGAGGTCTGTTCTCAGTGGCATAGAAATAGGAAGAATAAATGCCCAGTGGCTCATTATTCAGTATCCTTTGGCATCATGTTGTTTCACTGTTTTTTTTTTTAAACTCACGGATAGTTGCTCTTCAAGTTATCCCAAAGAGCAAGAGCCTTACTAGATTAGGGTGTTTAATCGCTCCCATTCCTGCCTTGTGGGGATGTGAAGAACCTGGGAGGACTTTCCAGGACACACTACGAAAGAGATTCGGAGCTGGAAACCAAATAATGAAACGGCATTATAAATACAAATCAGGGAGGAAAAGGTTTAGTGGTTACTTGGCTATGGTTCTTAAGACTGTGAAGAATTTATGGGTGGGGATACCAACCAGCTTATTTGGATCTTTTCTGAGCATAGAGAAAGAGTAAATGGGCTTCCCTGGTGGCTCAGACAGTAAAGGGTCTGCTTGCTGTGCAGTAGACTGGGTTCAGGCTCTGGGCTGAGAAGATCCCCTGGAGAAGAGAATGGCTGCCCACTCCAGTATTCTTGCCTGAAGAATTCCATGGACAGAGGAGCCTGGTGGGTTGTAGTCCGTGGGGTCACAAAGAGTCAGACATGACTAAGTGACTAACACTTTCACTTTTTGCTTTCAAATGGACTTAAGCAATGACTTGAAGGGTTGAATAACTGAGCTGAGTAAAAGCTGCCAGTCTCAGACAGCAGAAGAAAAGTAATAAGACATAGAAGTTACTAGAATGCCAGAGAGGAAATACTTTGAATAAATTAGAAAAGAAACCAAACCAAACAAACAGAGAAACAGTATCTGAAAGAGAGGCATTACTATCTTTATATCCTCTCAGATAGAGAATGATTGCTTAATCGAGGGACTGTGCTCTCCTTTCCATTCCTGGGAGTCAAAGGATTTGGTTAGGAAGATTTTGAGAGCTGCCTATGCTGGTATTCTCTCCCTCCCTTTTGCCCTTGATTTCATGGGTGTGTGTGTGCGTGCGCATGTATTAGATGCAGAGGGGTACTTGAAACAACATTCTCTGTTGAAAGGAAGGCCTCAAATAGAACCACAGTCCACCTTGCAGAAAGATTTGTATCCTGGAGATTCCCTTTAAGGCAGGGATTCAAGCAGTGATGAGAAAGATTTGCCCTGTAATGAAATGTTACAAGCCATTAATTTTATGAAACTGCAAAGAAACCCCAGCCAGATCATAAAAAAGGAAAAAAAAAAAAAAAGATCTAGAAATCACTGAGAAAATACTAGCTTTCCAGTTTCAGGGAATGAATTTGACAGGGCCTTTCCCCCTTTTTTTCACTGTATTTGAAGCTATGATGCATTGTATTTGAAGCTATGGTTTTTGCTGTTTTCCCTGAAGCCCTTGTTGTATGCTTTAGTTCTAGGGTTTTCAGGGAATTAGGGAGCTAGAAAACCCCAAAAGGTAGAAGATCAAAGCAAAAGCAGTCACTCAAAAGCTCTCCGTGGCTGTGAAGATCAAGTTCACACTCCTTAGTTTACAAGAGGCCGTAGGTTCCTGTACCTTACTCACTGTCCAGCCCCATTTCTCCACCTGGCTTCCTTACTTCTCTCGGCTCTTTGACATGCCATGCTTCTCCCACCCCAGTCTTGGAACGTTGTTTCCTCTCCTTCAAACTCCTTTCATAGGCTAACACTTACCCATGGAATAGGTTTAGTTTGAACTTTACTTTTTCCAGAAGGCTGAACCCAACTACACACCCTCCCCAACATGGTCTGGGTGACGGCCCCACCTATGTGTTTCCACCGTACCTCCTGTATTTACACAGTCATAACACTGTATAATAATTTAGATGCTGACTTGGCTGTAGTCATCCACACTAGGCTATAAATTCTATTTTATGTTCCAGAAGAGTTCCTATAACATAAACTAGCTTTTGTGGAAGAATTACATTAAACTTGGCCTAACTTTGGCTGTGGTAGTGGGTGAGGAACATTTATAAGGAGGCAAAACTATACATCATTTACTTTCTCTTATGTGTCCATTCTTTATTGTCTTTGGGGTATTAAAAAAGAAAAACTGTTGATGTAAAGTATGGTCCTGGGGTTTTTGAAAAATGAAGCTTTTAGTTTCATGTGTGGACCTCATTCAATTCTTTTTAGAAGTCTTGTCCTAAGGATTGATTTGAAAGCTTGGTTATTATCAAAAGCTTTTAGCTTTCCAGGATCATTCCTTAAGTACTCTTGTAGAAACATCTGAACTGTGGGAATTCCTTCAACATGATGTGAAATGAATGGTGGTGAAAAATACCTGCCTCTAAAGAAAATTTTTGATGCTTAGGAAATATTCAAGTCATCGTTGAAGGCCCCCTTCCTTTGAACTGTGGTGTTTCCCTGTGAGAGGCCGGATATGCTGACTAGTTTTTATTTGTCTTATAACCAGGACATTTTACCCCAATGGCATAGTATTTCTATTCCGTTATACTCCATAACATTTATTAATGTTTTTTCACCAAGTTACACACATATTTGTTTTAGTATATCACAAAAAGAAAATGAAAAAGAAATCATTATGTTTTCAGCTGGGAATGGTAGTAAAATCTACTGCTGAATTACGTAAATGGTATTATTGTCTTAAATGCCACATGGTATTACAGCATAAGGCTCATTATATTGCAGTATACCTTACATAAGTATTTTTATCACTCTGTCATCCATCACTCATTCTTCAGCTGTGTGGTCCAAGATGGAAGCCCCTAGCCACATGGGCTGTGGAGAAGGAAATGGCAACCCACTCCAGTATTCTTGCCTAGAGAATCCTGTGGACAACGGAGCCTGGAGGGCTGCTGTCCATAGGGTCTCCTAAAGTTGGACATGACTGAAGTGACTTAGCAGCAGCAGCAGCAGCAGCCACATGGGCTGAGCACTTCAAATGTGGCAAATATGAGCAAATATAAATGTAAAACGTAGGGTTAATAAAAGGTTTAGTTAAAAAAAAAAAGAGTTTAAAACATTTCATTAGTAATTATCATATTGACTACAATATTTGGGATGATGATGATATTTGGGATATACTGGGTTAAATAAAAGATATTACTAAAATCAATTTCATGTATTTCTTTTTACTTTTTAATGCAGTTACTAGAAGACTTAAAATTACATGAGTTGTATGTGTGCTTTGCGTTACATTTATTTTGGACAGAGCTGGTCTATATAGTGTTTAAATAATGAAGGCTTTCTCTTTTTTTTTGCTGGAAAAGGATATATATAGTCTCTGTAGCAAGTAATACTTGGTGACTGGTTGACTTGCAGCAATGGGATCCCCCAAAAGCAATTAAGTATACCTAATGGCTTGGGATAAACTACTCATAATAATATTATTAATAATAACTACTCTAGTGAATTAATAATATTATTCACCTTTTTGGATTTTTAAAGGATTCAATAAAATAATATGTGTGAAGAAAGTGACCTAAAAATAGTATTGTCTCATGGCCAGAAGGGTGAAAACTATCAGAGATGAAATCTATTACAGAACAATTTTAAAACTGTTTTCAAACATGATATATAAGTAGTGATGTACTCTACTATCTGTAGATTCAATTAAAACATCAGAGAATGGACATTTTTTAGTTGATGTGAAGATTTCTTATACCAGCATCATTTTTCATGTATAACTGTGTTTCTGAATGGTGCATGATATTTTATTTAATCCATATATCAGCCTTTACGTAATCATTCCCTTATTCTTAGAGACTGGGTTGCTTCTAGTTTTTTGCTCTGTTGTGGTGATAAATACCCGTCAAACTTCCCATATTTTGGATAATTTTCCAAGGATGTCAGACTGATTTTAAAGGATATAATGAAATATGTAGGGATTGAAACCCCAATTTAAATTCCTAGCCGATACTGAACAAGTTATTCAACTAGGAGAGAGTTGAATGTAAGTTCTTTCTTTACCAGTCTTGCATTTCTAGAGTAAGAAATTGAAATGGGGCAAATATTTACTAAATGTTAACAGGAGGTTATTCCTATTTTGATAAAAGGCAATAAGAAAAATGATAATAAAATAAACAGATTTTGGACATTTCAGTTTCCACATTGAGACCTTGCTTTAACTGAAACCTTGAATGCAGAGTTTTAGCCCCATTGAACAATTTTGTCTAAAGCAGTCAAAGGATTCAGAGTGCCCTGCAACTTCATAAAGGCTCAGATAATTGACCAATATCACATGTGAATTAGCTTAAATTTGCACATTGGGTTTGGGAAGAGACTATTATTTGTATTTCAGACCTTTCATTTAAAAAAAAAAAATAAAGTCTTGGAAGAAAGGTTTCATTTTGCCCATGACTGTGTGTTTGTAAAAGTTTTATTTTCAGAGCAGATGTTTAAAGCCCCAAAAGCTGCGATTACATTTTGTGAATATATTTATTGTCTTAATCACACAGAGCTTCTGTTAATGGTAGTAGGTTAGAAATTGCAACTCATTCCAAATAAAGTTGGGCGGAAATAGGAAGGCAACTCCAAATTAAGGCAGAGCATTTTAATAATGATCTCTTTTAAAATACGGCTTCTCATTATCATAACATTACAAACCCTGCTTGTAGCTAGAGTTCCAGAGTTCAAGAGCAAATGTTTAGAGCTGCTGCTGCAGTACTCATTCAAATGGAGAGAGCAGTGCAGAGAATGTGTATTCAGTGAGACTGATTTGTATAGTTTATGTTCTATGCATATAGAGTTGTTAATTTTAATATAGTTGCCCTTATTCTCAAGAATACTTGCTACCCATACAATCCAGTTATAAAAGCAACTCTTCTCAAAATTATTTGCTACTTATATTACTTGGGTCTAGAAGCAATGCTTGAGGACTGCTTGTGTATAAGAATGTTTTAAAGCTACTGTGATATTAGTTGAACATTTCAAAGGTTCTAGGCCTTAAAGACCATGACTGTTGCTCCTGCATTTTGCACTGAAAATAACTGCAGAATGCAGGGTCTTTCACAGCAATGAAAGACCTCATGGGCTGCAACTAAGACCCAATGCAACCAAATAAATAAATATTTTTTAAAAAAGAAAATAAATGGAATACCTTTTCATTAATACTGTTGTTATTGTTACTCTGTGTCTTCATTTCTTCTTTGCCAATAGACTCATGTGCACCATTTTTCTAGATTCCACATATATGCCTTTAGTCTTTGAATTCTCAATGCTCAGTGTATGGTAGGTGCTAAATAAATTTTGTTGAATTGAATCAAAGGATATGGTTCCTGATTCCTCTCCAACTTCATTTCCTGCCATTTTCATCCCACTCTGTTGTTCACCCTCACTGGACTTGGAGTTCTTTGAATATTCCGTGGTCTAGTCTTTGTGCTGTTTATAGGAATGTTGCTGTTCCATTGCTGGGAATACTTTCCCTCCTGCTTCCATGTGTGGTTTGTAACTATTGGTCTGACCATTTGATTTAGACATCTCTACGAAGCCCCCATTCCATTTCCTTGGTATTCCCATTTTATGACAGATTTAGAAAGTCTACTTTGTTTTCTTAAAACATCCTCTGCTATCACAGCACTGTTTGTGCTGATTGTCATTTTGAGTTTACTTGTCTTTCTCACCCACGGGACTGGGACCTCTGGTTTAGATCAGTGTGCCTAGCATTTAGTAAGCTCTTAATAAAGCTTTCTTCAAAAACATTTTTTCCTTCTTGATTAAAAGGAGAAGGGAGAAATAGCATTTTGAAACCTAATATGTGCCTGTCAGTATGCCAGGTGTTTATCTGCACAGTTTTTGGTGAAACGCAGTTGGAGGCAAGAACCTTAGCAAATAGACAGCATTTGCAGTTCTGTTTCCCTATGTGTGCTAAGAAAGCCAGTTTCTCTCATTAGAAAATGTGTGGGCCTAATGGTGAAGCGACATAATTAGTTTATTTTGTAATATCCTGTGCTTTATTGGGGGGAAATCTACTTTAATAGACTGTAAGGTGCTTCCTAAACTGGGACAAGCACTCTCCTGGGGTATGAAACCATGGAATAAGCAGACATATCTTCCACATGTTAACATTTACTCATAACTACAAACACTTCTCAGAACCGCACATGACTGAAGTGACTTAAGCACGCATGCATGCACAGACACTTCTACTTAAAGATAGTGGAGTAAGATCATTTCAATGCTACTTTCCTCCCTGAAACTCCTAAAAACAAAATGCTGCTGCTACTGCTGCTAAGTCGCTTCCGTCGTGTCCGACTCTGTGCGACCCCATAGACAGCAGCCCACCAGGCTCCCCCATCCCTGGGATTCTCTAGGCAAGAACACTGGAGTGGGTTGCCATTTCCTTCTCCAATGCATGAAAGTGCAAAGTGAAAGTGAAGTCGCTCAGTCGTGTCAGACTCTTAGCGACCCCATGGACTGCAGCCTACCAGGCTCCTCCCTCCATGGGATTTTCCAGGCAAGAGTACTGGAGTGGGTACCTCTCCCCTAAATCCTCAAAGAATCAAAGTCAGGGAAGAAGATACTATGTTCAAGTGAAAAAAAGAAAGATAAACAATTATGAAGAATAGCAGCCCAATATAGTGAAATTTAGATGAAATAAGAGAAAAACACGGTCAAATCTGTAGGACTTTAGAGCTCCTGTTAATAATTCCTAAGAACAATGGGCAGGAATTGAAAGATTGTCAGCATTATGACATGACTAAATTTGTGTTTTTAAATGATCCCTTTGACTGTAATGAAGACAACTGATTTGGGAGCAAAGGCTAGTGTGAATACAGGGAGACCAGTTAAGAGGCTTTTGTAGTAAAACAGATGATGTAGTAAAAGAGGTGATGATGTCTCAGACAAGGGCTGTGACACAAAAGATGGATGGAAATGGGTGTTTTTGTGAAATAATATACAGGAGACAGACAAGACTTAATTTGGTGATAGATTTGCATTTTGGAATGTGCGTGTCAGATACTCATTGTTTCCTATATCCATTTCCCTTTCACTCCTTCCAGAAAGGGTGCCACCTACCCTACCCCGAGTTTTAGCTGTAGACATGATTATCCAGCTGGAGTCTCTCAGCAGTCTCCTGTTCATTGAAATGTGGCCACAGACTAAATTTGGGCCAACAACCAGGTCCCTTCCTAAAAGTCAAGGACTACTTGCCCTGCACTCTAAGCCGCTTTCATCGGCTGGAACACGGACTGGTGCTAGTGATCCAGTTTCCATCCGTGGTGGCTTGAGCATCAGCTTAAGGGCTGGGAGAAGAAGAAGGTAGAAGAAACTTCAGTTCTTGAATGACCTTGTGAAGCTGAGCCTCCCCATTGGCTTTATTCTACTCACTTTTGCATTTTTATACATTATAAAGATCATTTCCTGTCTTGGTTGAGCCACAGTATTTTGGGATGGATTTGTTTCAGTAATTTAGCTTAATAATTCCACGTGGACAGAGGGGACTGAATTGGATGAATGATGATGTCATTCACTGAGATGAGAAAGGTTTATTATATCTTTCAGCTTTGAATAATTTATATATATGATTAAATATTATTTTTATATATTTACTTGAATAAATGATAAAAATGTTTCAAAAGCATATATACCTCTCCCTGAATTACCACAAATTTATTCTTTTTTATGAGATTAAACTTTGCCAATATAATGTTATCAAAATGTGCTATCACCCAGATCATGCTTCTGAAACCATTAAGGTATACTGAAAAGCAAAACTGACTTCCTGAATCCTTGGTCTATTTATTTTGATAGACTTGACCTGACTTATCCATCTAGTTAGACAACAAACAGGCAAGAAACATTTCAATAAAGAGGAGGAGAGAAAATGAGGTTAATTCAGAATGAATTTATTTTTTAGTTTACCTATGAGGGTCTCTAGAAATCATCACTTTAATTTTTAGGAAGGGTTTCTA
The DNA here is from genome assembly GCF_023091745.1 of Budorcas taxicolor. NCBI lineage: Eukaryota > Metazoa > Chordata > Mammalia > Artiodactyla > Bovidae > Budorcas > Budorcas taxicolor. Next base: position 69,397,429 of record NC_068912.1, read on the forward strand.
TTTTTTGCCCTTGATAATCCACTTAATTTGTTTGGAATATAAAGTATGCTCAGTATTTAGAAACCATCCTCTTTCCTTTTGAAAACCAGGGCAGCCACACTCATGCAAATTTTAGCATCTCTTTAGCATTTTCTATAGTGGCTCATAGATTACTAAAAAATATTTCTGTCAAAATGTTTCCTATATTATTTATCCAGAGACACAATCATTACCAAAGTAATAACTGCTAGAACTAAGTAAAAAGTGGTTTATTATTATGAGAATTATTCCTACCTTACAAAATCTATATTAAACTCATTTGGAATTTTATGAACTTTTCCTATAAGCTCAAAGAGATAGACATCAATGAAGGATATTAATAGTTTTTTTAATAGTCTTTATAAAAAATGAATATTTTACAGCTCCTGTTTCAACAATTCCACTTCTTCATGCTAATCCATAGAGAATTCTTTGGAAGTATGAGGGCAGCTGTTCCTACTTAACGGATGAAGCAATGGAATTATTAAGTAACAGAAGACTTTGTCAGTTTATATACTAATCAGGAACTAAATAAAGATTCTGAATGTTTTCATTTCTGGTCTAGGGTACCTTTCACAGAACTATGCCTTCTTATGGTAAATGCAAGTTCATTATCAAATAGGGTGGTACTATAATCTATTTGATGATGGTGATGAATGAACTAATTGTATCTAAACAGTGATTTCTGTAGGTAATTTGCTTCCAGATCTTTCAGTGAGTGTTATTTCACACATTAGAAAGTAAATTTAAGAAATGATTATTCTTCTACAAGGAAGGAAGCTGACCTTAGAGTATAGAGCAATCCATAAATCCATAAACTTGATGCAAACAAAATTACTTAAGCTAGATTTGCCAGTTAGAAAGAGAGAATTTAGTTGTGACTTCTAAGCTATATGAAATAAGTTTGAACTTATTCTACTGACAAAAATTTTTTGCTGGACACTATTTGGAGTTAACAGGGGTGAGCAAGGCAGTCTCTGCTGTCATAGAACTTTCCTTCCAGTGGGAGAGATTCACAAAATGTATATAAAACAGAATGCCATCCATGCAATCAAGAAAAAATAAAGGAGAGTAAGTAGATAAAGAGGGTGGGCTCTTTTGGATAAAAATACCGGCTTTAAGAGGTAATGTTTAACTGCGATTAATGAATGAGCCAAAAATTTCTGAGGCACATTGAATGTTGATGCAGATACCCTGAAGTAGAGATGAGCTTTACAACTGCTAGAAATGATAAGCATTCTGATGTGATTGAAGCAGAGTTAGAGGTGGGGGGAGTGATGGAGGGATGTGGTTGGGGAGTTAACCAAAGCCAGATGACGTAGAGCCAGATAGACTGGAGTAAGGACTCTCGGATTTTGTACTGAATGAATTAGACAACATAGGAAGATTTAAGTATGACAGTATGTCATCTGATTTATGGTTCTAAAAGATCATTTTGGATGCATATGGGGAATGGACTAAGGGTGGGAGTGGAACTGATTTGGAGTCAGAGAAGCTATTGCAAAGATGTAGCAAAGAGATGATGATGCCTTGGAGCAGAGTAGTAGTGGTGGATGTGGTGAGAAGGATTAGATTTGGGATTTGAGAAGGGTTGTATTTTGAAAGTAGAGCTCCTATAAGTTGCTGATAGATTGGATGTGAGGTATGAGAAAAAGATGAATCAAGAAAAAACTAGGTTTCTATTCTGGGCAACCAGGTGAGTAGTTAATGCCATCTACTGAGCTGTGAAGACTGGGAAGAAAGAGGAATGGGCAGAGAAATAAAAAGTTTGTTTTGGACATGTTGAACTAGAGATGCCTTTTGGACATCCAAGTATAAGCATCACATGAGCAGTTGAATATACCAGTCTGGAGCTCCTGGCAGAGGTTAGGAGCTGCAGATAAGAATTTGTGAGTCATTAGCGCTTGGAGGATATTTAAAGCCATGAGAGTAGGTGAACTCATATAGAAACATGACGGAGAGAATGTATCTGAGGACTGAGCTCAGGCACTCCAATATTTAGGGAAGTCCATTTAGAGTTGAGGAAGAGGATAAAAATCTAGTAAAGGAGGATAAGGAGTGGTTAGTGAGGTAGGGGGAAAATCAATAGAATGTACATCAATGTGGACGATGTCCCATTCCGTTTCCCTCTTTAAAGTTAATAATTTCTCACCTTCTCTCTCCTCAAGACATCAGTGCTCCCTGCTTCACTCCACCCAACTCAGTATCAGCGTAACCCTGCTTCACATTTCACAGAGAAAGTAGAACGACTCAGGAGATGTGAACTTCATTATCTTTCCATCAACAAATACGTTAATTGTATCTACTCTGCCTGTCCATTTATTGAAACAGGTGTATTTTCTCTACTGTGTTATAAGATGGATCCTTTCTCATAGGTGCCAGATCAGATTTCCTTTTTCCTTTCCAAGGTCTGTGCTCTTATAATTATCCTCTTTTTCTCTCTTGCATCATCAAGCATTTCCATGTTGCTTATATAATTTCTATTAATATAAGAGCATGCTATAATTTCTTCCATATTAAAAAATAAACAATGGTGAATTCTGTCTTATTCCCATCCCCTCTTCTACTTTTAACCCTTTTGTTTCTACCGTTTGTAGTAAAACTCATCTTCATATAGTATTTCTATTCCCTTATCTCCTATTTCTTTAAAAGCACTTTTATAATGTAATATTTGATATATACAAAAGATTGTTTTAACATATGTAAGATCTAAATCATGATAAGGAACACCTGAGAAACTGGAACCCAATTTAAGAACTAAAATGATTAATATTGTTGCATCTATTTGTACTTTCCTCACCTATTTGTATTTAGCCCCTTTCTTCCTCCCCAAGGTGACTCCTCTTGAACTTTGTTTTTATAGTTTTGTCTCCAGAGTTTTTCATTTTATCTCCATCTATTTGTCTATCTCTATATGTTTATTTTTGATTATTTTTGAGCTTTATGAAAATGGCACAGTCTGCATAGTGTCTTATGTACTTAGCTTTTTCCATTTCATTGTTGTTTCTAAGATTCATCCAGGCTGCAGTGATTTTTTACTTTCTCTAATATATAATATTCCAGTGTGAAGCTATTATACAATATATTTACCCATTCCTCTGTTGATGTATATTAGGGTTGTTTCCAGGTCTTTTGCTTTATGACTACTGCTGCCATGAATTTATTTGTACGTCTCCTGGTGAACAAGTAAAAAGAATTTCTGTAGACTAGGATTTACAAGCTTAAGACAAGAATTGCGAGCTCATAGGATAAGGGGATGTTTATTTTTATGAGATAATGGCAAATAGCTTTCCAAAGGTGATTGTCTAAATTTACCATCTTCCCAGCAGAATGGAGAATTTTTTGCCATTCAACTGGCATTGACAGTGTAAAATGGTACCTTGTTGTGGTCAGGCTTTGCATTTCCTGATTATTGCAAGGGTGCTAAGTCACTTCAGTCGTGTCCAACTCTGTGCAACCCTATGGATCATAGCCTGTCAAGCTTCTCTGTCCATGGCATTCTCTAGGCAAGAATACTGGAGTGGTTGTCATGCCCTCCTTCTGGAGATCTTCCAACCCAGAGATCAAACCCACATCTCATGTCTCCTGCATTGGCAGGCAGGTTCTTTACCACTAGTGCCACCTGGAAAGTCCCTTCTTGAATATTAATGAGGTTGAAAATTTTCTAAAATTATTTTTTATTGAACTATACTTGACATCACGGACTCGATGGACATGAGTCTGAGTGAACTCCGGGAGATGGTGATGAACAGGGAGGCCTGGCATGCTGCGATTCATGGGGTCGCAAAGAGTCGGACACGACTGAGTGACTGAACTGAATTGAACTGAACTGAACTGAATAGTTGATTTACAATGTATCAGGTGTATAACAAAGTAGCTCAAATATATATATGTATCTATATCAGTTCAGTTCAGTTCAGTCACTCAGTCTTGTCCGACTCTTTGCGACCCCATGAATCCCAGCACGCCAGGCCTCCCTGTCCATCACCAATTCCCGGAGTTCACTCAGACTCATGTCCATCGAGTCAGTGACGCCATCCAGCCATCTCATCCTCTGTCGTCCCCTTTTCCTCCTGCCCCCAATCCCTCCCAGCATTAGAGTCGTTTCCAATGAGTCAACTCCTCGCATGAGGTGGCCAAAGTACTGGAGTTTCAGCTTTAGCATCATTCCCTCCAAAGAAATTCCAGGGCTGATCTCCTTTAGGATGGACTGGTTGGATCTCCTTGCAGTCCAAGGGACTCTCAAGAGTCTTCTCCAACACCACACTTCAAAAGCATCAATTCTTCAGCGCTCAGCTTTCTTCACAGTCCAACTCTCACATCCATACATGACCACTGGAAAAACCATATACATGTATGGATTTGGCCCATAAGCAGAAATATACATATATATTTATATATGTTCTTTTTCAGATGCTTTTCCATTATAGGTTATTATAAGATATTGCATATAGTTCCCTGTGCTAGTCAGTAGGTCCTTATTCTTTATCTATTTTGTATATAGTACTGTGTGTATGTTAATCCCAAGTTCCCAATTTATCCCTCCACTCCTTTCCTCTTTGATAATAATGTGTTTGTTTTCTACACCTTTGGATCTGTTTCTGTTGTTGTTCAGTTGCTAAGTTGTGTCCAACTCTTTGCAACCCATAAACTGCAGCATGGCAGGCTTCCCTGTCCTTCACTATCTCCCAGAGTTTGCTCAAACTCATGTACATTGAGTTGGTGATGCCATCCAACCATCTCATCCTCTTTTGCCCCCTTCTCCTCCTACCCTCAATCTTTCCCAACATCAAGTTCTTTTCCAGGGAGTTTGCTCTCCCCATCAGATTGCTAAAGCATTTGAGCTTCAGCTTCAGCATCAGTCCTTCCAATGAATATTCAGGACTGATTTCCTTTAGGATTGACTTGTTTGTTCTCCTTGCAGTCCATGGGATTCTCAAGAATCTTCTCCAGTACCACAATTCAAAGGCACCAATTCTTTGGTGCTCAGCTTTCTTTAGGGTCCAGCTCTCACATCTGTACGTGACTGCTGGGAAAACCATAGCTTTGACAATATAGACCTTTGTTGGCAAAGTGATGTGTCGGCTTTTTAATATGCTGTCTAGGTTTGTCATAGCTTTTCTCCCAAGTGGCTAGTGTCTTTATTTCGTGGCTGCAATCACCATTCACAGTGATTTTGAAGCCCAAGAAACTAAAATCTGTCACTGATTCTACTTTATCCCCATCTATTTTCCATGAAGTAATGGGACTGGATGCTATGATCTTTGTTTTTTGAATGTTGAGTTTTAAGCCAGCTTTTTCGTTCTCCTCTTTCACCGTCATCAAGAGGCTCTTTCACTCCTCTTCTCTTTCTGCCATTAAAGTGGTATCTGCATATCTGAGGTTGTTGATATTTCTCCCAGAAATCTTGATTCCAGATTGTGATTCATTCAGCCTGGCATTTTGCATGATGTGCTCTGCATATAAGTTAAATTAGCAGGATGACAATATACAGCCCTGTCATATTCCTTTCCCAATTTTGAAGCAATCCATCTTTCTATGTTCAGTTCTAACTTTGCTTCTTGACCTGCATACAGGTTTTTCAGGAGACAGGTAAGGTGGTCTGGTATTCCCATCTCTTTAAGAATTTTCCACAGTTTGTTGTTGTGGTGGTTGTTGTTCAGTTGCCAAGTCATGTCCAACTCTTCTCAACCCCATGGACTGCAGCACGCCAGGCTTCCCTATCCCTCACCATCTCCCAAAGTTTGCCCAAGTTCATGTTCAATGCATCAGTGATGCCATCCAACCATCTCATCTTTTGTCACCCTCTTCTCCTCCTGCCCTCAATTTTTCCCAGCAGGATCTTTTCCAGTGAGTTGACTCTTAGCATCAGATGGCCAGAGAGCTTCAGCTTTAGCATCAGTCCTTCCAACCAGTATTCAGGGTTAATTTCCTTTAAGACTAACTACTTTGATCTCCTTGCTGTCTAAGGGACTCTGAAGTCTTCTCCAGAACCACAGCTCAAAAGCATCAATCTTTTGGCACTCTGCCTTCTTTATGGTCCAGTTCTCACGACTGTATGTGAGTATTGGAAAGACCATAGCCTTAACTATATAGATCTTTGTCTGCAAAGTGAAGTCTTTGCTTTTTAACACACTGTCTAGATTTGTCAGAGCTTTCCTTCCGAGAAGCAGTCATATTCTAATTTCATGGCTGCAGTCACAATCTGCAGTGATTTTTAAGCCCAAGAAGAGGAAGTCTGTCACTACTTCAGCGTTTTGCCCTTATATTTGCCATGAAACAATGGGGCCAGATGCTGTGATCTTAGATTTTTTTAAAATATTTAGTTTTAAGCTGGCTTTTTCACTCTCCTTTTTCAGTCTCATCAAGAAGTTCTTTAGTTCCTCTTCACTTTCTGCCATTAGAATGGTATTATTCACATATCTGTGGCTGTTGTGGGGGTACTGTGAGCCTAAATTGGGGGTGCTCTTTTCAAGAAAAGATTGGTATTTGCTTCTGCTCAGAGCCCAGGGTACTTTCAACCTGGAGCTATAGTCTCTTTGAAGTGTTTGTGTTGATTTGAGTATCTGAAGCTAGCCTGCCATGTCTTGCAGTTGGCCCAAGGCTTGGTCTTAGTAGTAATGATATTGCCTTCAACATACCCGTTTCCTCTTTTTATTTGATATTGCATAGTGCTGGCTACTTAGGTTTCAACTCTTGGGAGTTCTTTGTTTTATTTTATGTTTTGGTTATGATGGTAGAGCTGCTTCGATTTTTGTTTTTTTATCTTTTAGTTCTTGCAAACCCAGCAGTTCTTTAAAACACTATGTATTATTCATGATCTACTTGGTTTGTAGCAAAAGGGCTCTTTTAGAAAATCTGGTTTACTGTTCTTTGGAAGCCATCATTTTTTCTTGAAGCCACTCCAATCAGGCTTTCTTTCCCATCATTTCAGTAAAAATATACTTGTCGAGATCACAGTGACTTCAAGATTGCTGAATCCAGTGATCTGTTCGTATTTCTTTCTGTCTCTTAGCAGCACACTTGAATGATAAAATGTTTTCAACATAATCTGTTGAACCACTTGGCTTTGAATTACTTGATTTTCTGGGATGCATCTTTTGTATTAGCATGAATACAAAGATGGCTAAATAGATCTTCAATAGTGGCCCATCCTGGGGGCTAATCCTACTCAGGAACACTGCAGCAGGATATAGTTCAGCAATTCAAAGGAACAAATAAAGTACTAACTATAAATCAAAATAAACATGCCTTAATAAAAAGCCACTACAGTGATACACAATTTATCTTTCCTCTTAGTGAACACAATCTTTTATAAGGAATATGATACTCTTTTGACAGTCTTCCCTCAGAAGCACTGAGTCTGAGGGGAAAAAAAGTTATTGCTCCTTTGCAATCATTCTGGTAAAATTTCAGAAAGCAGCAGAAGTATTACCCCCTATCAATACTAGCTGATGCATCGAACTTGCACCAGTCATCTGTTTTACATATGGTGATGTACATGTTTCAGTGCTATTCTCCAAATCATCCCACCCTCGTCTTCTCCCATTGAGTCCAAAAGTCTGTTCTTTACATCTGTGTCTCTTTTGCTGCCCTGAACGTAGGGTTGTCAGTTGTTATAATTTAGTCGCTCAGTTGTGTGGGACTCTTTGCGACCCCCTGGACTGCAGCATGCCAGGCTTCCCTGTCCTTCACCATCTCCTGGAGTTTGCTCAAGCTCATGTCTATTAAGTTGCTTATACCATTCAGCCATCTCATCCTCTGTCCCTCCTTTTGCCTCCTGCCTTCAATCTTTCCCAGCATCAGGTTATTTTCTAACGAGACGGTTCTTTGCATCAGATGACCAAAGTACTGGAGCATCAGCTTCAGCATCAGTCCTTCCAATGAACAGCCAGGACTGATCTTGTTTAGGATGGACTGGTTTGATCTCCTTGCAGTCCAAGGGACTCTCAAGAGTCTTCTCCAACACCACAGTTTGAAGGCATCAATTCTTTGGTGCTCTGCCTTTTTTATTGTCCTGCTCTCACGTACGAACATGACTACTGGAAGAATCATATCTTTGACTATATGGATCTTTGTCAGCAAAGTAATGTCTCTGCTTTTTAAATCACTGTCTAGGGTTTGTCATTGCTTTTCTTCCAAGGATCGTCAGTACCATCTTTCTAAATTCCATATATATGCATTGACATACAATATTTGTCTTTCCTTTTCTGACTTACTTCACTCTATGTAACAGGCTCCCGAAGTTAGTGCTCTGGGACAACCCAGAGGGATAGGGTGAGGGGAAGGTGTGAGGGAGATTCAGGATTGGGGGGACACATGTATACCTGTGGCCGATTCATGTTGATATATGGCAGAAAACATAAAAATATTATAATTATCCTCCAGTTAAAATAAATAAATTAATTAAAAAATACTGGCTGTTGGTAAAGATGATGCTAATTGTTGTGGTGTTTTTGTGCCACCCTAGTTGATCATTGCTGATTCCCAAGAGGCCTTTCTGCACCTTGGACTCTATTACATCATTGATAATTACTAAAGCCACCTTAATAAAAATGTATAATCTCAGCAAAAACAGGCTCTTTCAGTAAATATTATCAAAGCCTAATTGTACAGAATTCAGTATAAAATTTTGTTTGTCATGTAAATCTACTAAGGATGGATTAAATTTTGGGATTAGATTATGTCCTGGACTCATTCATTATATGAAATGTGGGGAATTGCATATATTTGCTTACCTCTTAAATTCTGATGTTATTTATCAAATTTGTTTAAATTAACCTCATTGCTTTTTCTCCCGTAAATGAAACTTGATGCAGTATCCAGCCATAAACCTGATTGCTTTATAAAATAGGTTATGTTAATTTTCAAGTGTTAGTTTTGTGTGCCTAAGATAGGTTTGGAACTTGCTAGAGTCTGAAGATACAAATGTGAATATGAGTATCCAGATGAGTCACTCATTCTCATAGATTCAACTCTTTATTCCTTAATACAGATTGAAAAGAAGCAAAGATCCTCTTTCTTATGAAGCAGTATCAAATTCAGATATACACTACAATAAGAAAGCTTTTGGTGCTTGTGTGCATCTGAGTGAGTGATTTGGGTTGGGCAAAAATCTGTAACACAGCTGATTATGGTTCTCTCAGGAGGAAGAAAACTTTAAGTAATCAGTGATAGAAAAAGAATACTAGAATTTTGATGTGTGTAGAAGTCATGAAACCTGAAATAGCTTATGTGTTGATATAGAAGGCAGCCATATTTGCTTTATCACTTACACTGCTTGTGTGAATTTTTAATATTAACTATTGCTGTCTATGAACTAAGAAAACAAAAGTTTTTATAATTAGATGATTATTTATGGCAAAGATGGATATGTTTGCATTTTAGAAAACAGTTTCTATTTTATCATAATTAGATACAGTCAGAAAAAAGTTTGTTAACACTCAGTGTCATATTCAAATATAATTTTGTAAACTGTAGTATAACTCTTATGTTTTTTAATTCCTCTAAGATTATGATGCAAAACAAAAACCAATGTAGGAAATTCACTTTTTACTAGTTATAGAACACAAATAATAAATAACCAAAAGATCCTGTAATGCATTTAAGAGGCAACTTTTACTTGTGAATTCTAATTTTTTATTTAATATTTTGGAATTTAAAAGGTGAAATTCTTTGAGGTTAAGCTCAAATCAAGTTGTGATAGTTTTATAAGTTTGTGCACGCCTGTGTGTGCGTGCATGTGTAGACATAGGGGTGGGGGTTGTTGGGAGGAAAAAAGAAGATGTGTTTTAAAGATCTCTTTGAAAGAATACAGAGTAACATTGCTAATTATTTTATTATGTTTTATTAAGTCAGTGGTATCAGTTTAGTTCAGTTCAGTCGCTTAATCGTGTCCGACTCTTTGCGACCCCCTGAATCACAGCACGCCAGGCCTCCCTGTCCATCACCAACTCCCAGAGTTCACTCAAACTCACATCCATCAAGTCAGTGATGCCATCCAGCCATCTCATCCTCTGTCGCCCCCTTCTCCTCCTTCCCCCAATCCCTCCCAGCATTAGAATCTTTTCCAGTGAGTCAACTCTTCACATGAGGTGGCCAAAGTATTGGAGTTTCAGCTTCAGCATCAGTCTTTCCAATGAACATCCAGGACTGATCTCCTTTAGGATGGACTGGTTGGATCTCCTTGCAGTCCAAGGGACTCTCAAGAGTCTTCTCCAACACCACAGTTCAAAAGCATCAATTCTTCAGTGCTCAGCTTTCTTCACAGTCCAACTTTCACATCCATACATGACCACTGGAAAAACCATAGCCTTGACTAGATGGACCTTTGTTGGTAAAGTAATGTCTCTGCTTTTTAATATGATGTCTAGGTTGTTCATAACTTTTCTTCCAAGGAGTAAGCGTCTTTTAATTTCATAGCTGCAATCACCATCTGTAGTGATTTTGGAGCTCAAAAAAATAAAGTCTGACAGTATTTCCACTGTTTCCCCATCTATTTCCCATGAAGTGATGGGACCAGATGTCATGATCTTCGTTTTCTGAATGTTGAGCTTTAAGCCAAGTTTTTCACTCCTAGTTACTCCAACGTTGGGTTTCAGACTTAGATTCTCATGAACCAGTGAAGGAAAGAAATCACCTGTGAGTTTACTGTTATGAGCATGAAGCACCTTTACCTGACATAGAGGAGTGAAGTTCTCTTTTTCATCAGCTCCATGTGGGTATGTGAAGCCTACCACAGTTGCAGGCAAATATAAAATGCAGATGAGCTACCTCTAGTTGTGGCCATCTCACTTATCCATGGGACCCCTTTAGGGGGACCGCTGTTGTAGTTAGGTGCTGATATAAAGACAAGCATAGATAAAAGAGGAGAATTTATAGAGCATAGTTTCTCAGTTTTCTTGGTTGGTAATCACCCCTTGTTGTATATAGAGAAGTAAATTCATTAGAAAAGCACCGACAGCCACCATCGTGATATCCTTTTGGTGTAAGAAACTGGAATCAGGGATCATGGCAGGGGCCTTGGAATGGACAGCCTTAGGAAAGGGGCTCCTTTCCTTCCCAAAGATCAGGCTCATGATGTAAAAGACTAATGCTTCAAAACCACGTTTCTTGACAAGATTCTTAGTTTTCATATTAAAACCACATATGTATCATTTCCTTTGCATAGATATTTTAATTAATATATTAAAATATTTTTGTTAATGAACATGTATTTCAGTTGACTAAAACTCTAGCACCATGTATTAGCAGCGCCTTTTGGGGGTGGGGGTAGCATAGGGTAGACAGAATACATTTACTCTTGTGGGCCAAATGTGCCTGTAGCATGGAGGATTGTTGTTGTTTAGTAGCTAAGTTGTGTCCAGCTCTTTGCAATCCCATGGACTGTGGCTCACCAGGCTCCTCTGTCCATGGGATTTCCCAGGCAAGAATACTGAAGCAGGTTGCCATTTCCTTCTCCAGAGCATCTTCTCGACTCAGGGATCGAACCCAGATCTCCTACATTGATAGGTGGATTCTTTACTACTGAGCCATCAGGGAAGCCCTAGGAAGGATAGTATTATAATTATTTAACTGGGCTCTTGTAAAATGAGGTGACAGAAGAGTTACTGGGTCACTTTAGTAATCCTTTTATTGAATGCTTTCTATTATGAGGCAATGACATAAGCATAGTGGGGGATTTATGGTGTCCTTGGGGATTCTGCTCCAGTCTAGTTGGGGAACCTAGGTGTCCATGCCTGTAATGCAGGGTACATGGTGCTGTGTGCTCTAAGGTGCTATTAAGTGCTGGGGTACAGAGAAAGGGAAAGCATCTCTTCCTTTACTTTAATGAAGAAGTAGAATTTTATTTTGACCTTAAAAGTTACATGAATTTCAATAGGCAGAGCTATAAAACAGACATCCCAAGCCATAGATGTAAGTAATACAGAGTGAATTCTAGAAATAAAAGAAAAAAGAGTGAACAGTGTGTGTGGCTAGAGTGGCAAGTAGATGGGAACTGAGGCATAGTAGCAGGTTCAGGGCAGGCCCCAGAGGACTCTGAATGTCATGCTGAGGAGTTTCTGCTTTTATTCTGTGTTAAGAGTCATTGAAGATTTGGGGGCAGTGTATTTATAGTATCAGATTTCTGTTTTAGGAAGATAATTGCTGGCAGTAGGAGTGCAGTTCCACAAACATGTATTCAGTGGTTGTGCAGGGAAATACAAAGATGACAGACAATCCTACTCCAGAGACCTTAGTCTTGATGTTATGGGGAAAAAATGGATTGGACAATGGTGAGGGTGGCAGCGCCATTAATATGCTTTTGTAATGGTCTTACTGAGAGATTATGAAAAATTTAAACTAAGTAGCAAGGGGGATGGAAATTATGGGGCAGAATCAAGAAATGTTTCAGAGACAGTGTCATCAGGATTTGAAGCTGAGAAGAAGTTACAGGTACTGAGGATGCTAACCTCCAGAAGCACTCTAAAATTGCTAACATCGTGACTGGGAGGGTGGTGCTGCTATACCTTAAAGGTGGGGACAGAAGAGAGGCAAACTTAGCAATGGGAAGGAGGGAAGATTGAGTTCTGGTTTGGTTCTACTGTGTTTGAGGTGCCAACATGACATCTGTGAGGAATGGTTCAAAAGCCATTTAGAAAGGGGAGTCTGAGAGATAGAAGAAAAATGAGAACTAAAATTATGTTTGGATGATGCTGACAGAGTATTTGAAACTGTGTCACTGGTTGAAATCTTCTATTGGAAGAGGTATAGAGTCAAAAAGAAGGGTAGAGAACATGTGTTATCAATGAGTTTCGGGAGGATTGCTGCTGCTGCTAAGTCGCTTCAGTCGTGTCCGACTCTGTGCGACCCCATAGACGGCAGTCCACCAGGCTCCCCCATCCCTGGGACCAGGCAAGAACACTGGAGTGGGTTGCTATTTCCTTCTCCAATGCATGAAAGTGAAAAGTGAAAGTGAAGTCGCTCAGTTGTGTCTGACCCTCAGCGACCCCATGGACTGCAGCCTTCCAGGCTCCTCTGTCCATGGGATTTTCCAGGCAAGAGTACTGGAGTGGGGTGCCATTGCCTTCTCCATTGGGGAGGATTGGTGACATAAATAAGAGAAGCCTTGGTATATTGCAAGAAAACTTGAGGAAAGGAGTATTAATAATAAGGGTTGGTTAACAATGTCAGGTGCTGCATGAAGGTCAAGTAGCATGAAGAATAAGGAGAACTCATGGATTTTTTAAATTAGAAAGCTGCTGGCCACCTCTGGAGACCAGTTTTAGTAGAGGAGTGGACTGAGTAGTTTCATTAGTTTGCAGTGGAATGAGGAATGCATGTGAGATGAAGCAATAGGGAAATAGAGGTTTTTTTCCCCCATTTAATCCATAAATATTTATTGAGCATTTGCCTCTCATTTGTGAAGTGGGGGCAGAAGGAGAGATGCGATAGTTATTTAAAGGGAAAATCAGGGTCAGAGAGAGATTATTTTTGGATAGAAAAGCAATGCAGAGGGAGAGAGTGAGTCTAAAAGAAGAAATAATAGAGCCAGGGTCCCAAAAGGTAGGAGGGAGGGAGCTCATAAGTTTGGGTGAAGCAGTTTACTTTGACCTGGCTGTGTTCATGTGGGTGGGGAGAAGGATGAGGCTGAACCAGATCTCCACAGGCAGAGCTCTCAGTTTAAATCCACACTAAAATGGTAACCCACTCCAGTACTCTAGCCTGGAAAATCCCATGGACGGAGGAGCCTGGTAGGCTGCAGTCCATGGGGTCGCTAAGAGTCGGGCACGACTAAGCGACTTCACTTTCACTTTTCACTTTCGTGCATTGGAGAAGGAAATGGCAACCCACTCCAGTATTCTTGCCTGGAGAATCCCAGGGACAGAGGAGCCTAGTGAGTTGCCATCTATGGGGTCATACAGAGTCGGACACGACTGAAGCGACGCAGCAACAGTTGCTTACTTTGTTGCGTCTTACTATTGGTGACAATGTTTGCAAAATGGCATAATAATATTTTCTGAGGGGAGTGGATCTTCACATTTTTCAAGTGAAGAGAGCTCTCTGAAAACCCTTTGAAGTATTAATGGCGGTGCACTTTTAGGAGTCCACCTAGTCATTTAAGAACATTACCAAGTGGAGTTGGGATAATCCCAGTAGTGAAGTCACACAGAAACAGTATCTCCAAGCAGGAATTTCACCCGTTTCTTAGAAAACAATGAACCACTCTCTGGAAATGACTCTGGAAATGACTCTTCCTGGAGTCAGTTGGTAATCATGTGAAATAATAGTAATGTCAGCTTCTGAATGTGTGATATGGTAGACATAATATGTTAACATTTTGGAGAACTTAAGGAGCAATATTTTGTTCATAAACAAGAGAGTTTAGAGAATATATATAAAAGAGGAGGAGCCTAAGGAAAGACACCTTCCCTCTGTTTAAGGGAGTGAGGCAGAGGTGACTGTTTCCCTGTGTGAGCTACAGAAAATGTCTGGAGGGCATTAGTTGAGACCATCTCACTGTGGGATTAAAAACAAGCTGGGTTTGTTTATTTATTTATTTTTGAACTTTTAACTTTTGCAGTGGTGTATAACTGATTAACAATGTTGTGATAGTTTCAGATGAACAGTGGCGGGACCCAAAGCTGGGTTTACTATAAGGAATATTTGCATCACCATTCCATTTGTATCAAAAGAGTAGCTTTTGCTGCTAAGATGATGATTAGTAAAGAGTCATTTCAAGACAATTCACCAAGCAGCATGAGAAATGGATTATGAAGGGGTTTAGAGCAGTTGAGGACACATCCAAACTGACAAGAAGATTTCAGCTTGATTTAATGCTTTATAAAAATTGCTCACTAAAACGAATGGGAAAGGGGTCAAGAGAGAATTCCGTTTTTCTTATTGACCAGAACTGGCTTGACATCACATACCCTAAATGGCAAGTGTCTACACATATGCTGGAATAAAATGAAGGCAGGAATGCTCTGAAAATTCTATGTTGTGAAATAATTTTCCAAAACAAGGAATGAATTTGAGACAGAGACATTCCTTTTCGATAGGAAATAAACAAGCTCTACTTTTGACTATTTATTTGAATTATATGTTTTCATCTAAAGGTCTCACCTATTCCTCTTCTTTCCTTCAGATGGTTGTTTTTATCTTTTAGTTTTTGCTATACCATCAAAAATCTTGTGTATTTCTCACTGGACATGAATTAGTAATGCTTTACCTGCAACACAAAGAACTATTAAAGTGATAAAAAGACAATGACTGTATTTTGGCTCTTCAATAAAAGTAAAAATCTGCTCCCTTTCTTTCCCACTAGACTATTAAATGCTGAAAAATCCACAGCCTTTCTGCAAAGAGGGTCACATTACGGATCTTTTAAATAAATAAGTTAATTAAACCTTGATATTATAAAACATTTCTGAGAAGTTCTAATTAATTTTTAAACAATATTGAAATAATGACTTGGTAACTCACATTTAAAAAAAAAATTATAACCCAATCAATCTCACTATACAGTATGCCACAGTAGACTGATGATTTTTTAATGGTTAGAAACACAGTTCATCAGTCTGGCTAGTAATCAAGATGGCTTGGGGGAGAAAAAAACGCTGAGGTTTTATAGAAGTGACCAGAATTTTTAATGGCTTTATTGACTCTCCAGGTATTTGCTTTGTTTCTTCTTTGATAGTATAAGGTACAGAAACTAACATATTCAACTGCAAGTTTTTAATTTAAGTCAGTGTTTACCTAAGGTTGTTGGATTGACTCTTTTCACTGGAGATGCTTTGCAACTCGGTAAAATAGGTCTGGATTTTTTCCCATGGGATTCTCTATTTATGCCCCAGTTCCCCTTGACTTGACTGCACGGTATAGAAAAAACCACTTCTTAATCTCTGGAGGATTCATCTAATTTCTTTGTTGTTTCTGCTTCTGTTGGCATGAGTTCTGGGTGTTTGAAGGGAATGCTAGGCTTGAACACGAGTTATAGAGGAAGTGGTGGGGAATGGTAGAGAGGGAGCTGAATCTGACTGGATCCCAGAGGCCTAAGTGTAAGACCATGATCTTTCTAAAATGTCTAGCTGCCCTTGAGACCATCGTGTTTCATTGGCAGCAGAGTTCCTCACCACCTGTTTGAGATTTCCTTGCATGTTTGTTAAAAAGGCAGCTCCAAGGGTTCCATTCCAGACTACTGAATCAGATTCTCTGGGGATGCTGTCTATAAATTTGCGTTTTAACAAGCTTCAGGATTGTATACTTTAAATTCTGCCACCTGACCTATGAGATTAAGTTTCCGGGCATACACAGCAAAGGTAGTGCTGTCTGAAATGCTGTCTCATTATTCATTCCCAGACGTTACAATTATCAGTGGGGAAGTGCATGCTTTTCTGTTCACATCATGCTGCTTCAGGATCCCTGTCTTTGTAAATAACTTGACCTATAATAGAATTGCTCGCCTTACAAGTGCTATAGATACCTTTCTATCAGAGAGTTCTGCAGATAATAAGCTCCATGAGGGCCATGACCTTGTCTATTTTCACAGTTGTATCCTTAGTACCTCACATAGTGCCACTGCATAGTAGATGCTCAATAAAAACTTCGAATTCATCAGTGCTTAGATATCATACCCCGCCTTTGTCCAAGAAAGATGTAATCATCTGCTCTTTCTTTTGGTTGTAGTTTTAATATGAAGCCAGTTCATGACAGTCACGGTCCAGGTCTACTGACCCTGGAGTCTGTTTCTTAGTTTTTCAGGATATGTTTCTCTAACAAGAACCCCTCCTAACAACAAAAATTCTGGGTGTTCTTTTAAAGGCAATTGTTTTTGAAATAGTAGAAATTATTATTGCTGAAATTGACAGGGAATCCAGCTACACTATTAGAATTCCTAAGGGTGGGATCCAGGCATGCATCCTCTTTAAAACCTGCAGGATTCTAATATTCAACCAGAGTTGAACCACTGCCTATGCTGCATGCAAATAATGTCTTTAGTGACAAACTAGTAAGTGTATGTTTTGTAAACTATTTGGTATTGTGGGAAGACTGGAAAGCTGACCCTTACCTCTGGCACTAACTAGCTTCATGCTGGAGGCCAGTTACTTATTACTCCTGGGGCTCAGCATTGCTGTCCTTAAAATGGGATATTGGGTAGCTAATCTCTCAGATTCTTGCCCACCCTACTTTTCTATACTCTTCTGATTGGAAGCCAAAGTCAAGTCAGACACTGGAGTAGCCAAGTTGCACAGGTGGTGTATGTATCTTGTGGCAGCTGTCATTTATTTTTTTCCTGAGTAAATCATTCTAAATTGGTGCTTGCACTGGGAATGCCTGTCAAGTTTAGTTTATTATGCTAAATAGTACCCTCTTGGATGAAGCTAATTTTGCTTCCAAAGTCACATCGATTAGCAACTTCCATGATGAGAACATCTGATCAGACCATATTTTGCACTCTAAAGTTTAATTTGGGTTAGCAGACACTTCTTGAGTTCCAACTGGTGTATCATACACTGTGCTAAATTCTGAGACATAAAGATTAATACGGTATAGTCCCTGTCCCCGAGTTGCTAACAAGTATAATGCACAAATGAGGCTTCCCAGCTAGTGCAGTGATAAAGAATCCATCTGCCAATGCCGGAGACAAATGAGACATGGGTTTGATCCCTGGATTAAGAAGATCCTCTGAGTAGGAAATGACAACCCGCTCCGCTATTCTTGCCTTGAGAATTCCACGGACAGAGGAATCCATGGGGTCGCAAAGAGTTGGACACGACTGAGCACACATGCACGCATAATACAGAAATAGGTGTAAGCAGGGTGATTTCCCATAATGGAAAACTGATGAGGTCACTATTTCTAGATCTCTCCTCCTGCTACAGCCAGATCTTATCATAATCCAGGGCTAAGAGTCTGAAGGATAGAGACCACGTAGGTCAACTTGTTTTTAAGGAAGATTAGACATTAGCAAAGTGACTGTAACTAGAAGTGGGCTTTAAAATTTTAAAAAAAAAAAAAAAGAAGGACTTTAAAACACATGTGTTTCATTGAATCTTATGGTTTGGAGTTATAGGGCTATAAGTACTAGGGCATCTGAGGGGTGTTCAGGAAACAAGATTGGAAGTAGCTTTCTGAAGTATGTGTTGATACAGTTTATACAGAATGGAAAGCAATACAGGTTTTCAGGACTCATCATAAATGTGTTAAGGTAATTCTCTTCATTTGGCCCAGCTTAAGTCCAACCTTCAATTTTCAGAGAAGATTATGAGATTAACTAGATGGGAGATTTAAAAATCTAACAATAATTTAGGTGAGCAACTGATATGTTAACTTGGCATTCCAACAGAATTATAGAAAACATAGACGCCTGCTTGCTGTGATGTATAAGATCTTCCATGACTAATTGACACACAGTTTCAGAAATAATGTAACCGGTGCTTTTGCCAGTCCCCTGACAAAAAGACCCCATTAGAACTGAAAATGAGGTGATGAAAATAATGGTAGCAACTAACACTTATTGTATGTCTGCTGTATGCTAAGCCCTGGGTTAAACACTTTGCATTCTTTGTTTTACTTAATTCTAACAGAAACTCCTTTCACAACTTTACAAAGAAGAAACCTAAGGCACAAAGATGTTAGCTATTGCTGAAATTTAAAGAGCAGGTAAGTAGTGGACCTAGGGATAAAGCACATAGGTTAGTTAGGACTCTCCAGGTGGAAACAGAAATAAACCTAAGCCTACTTAAACAAAAGGAAGGATACAAGGCTCTGTGGAGTAACCTGTTCTTAGAAATGTGATTGGAAGGGATTTACTGTCCACCTTTCCAGTCTTCGTTTCTTCTCCTTTCTATGCCTTCTTTGTTGCCTCTTTGTCTTCAACCATTCTTGGCCCCTTGCTTTTGAACTGACTGAAAAACAGCATATAGTGATGAAATTCTATGGGAGTCAGACAGGAACTGTGCAATGGCTTATTAAGTGCCCTTGGAAAGGTTACTGAGGCTGTACTTCAATAGTTCCTATAGCTGGCATGGTCTGTCTTAATAAAAAGTGAATGTGGATCTCAGATAATTATTTCCATAGTTAAACAGCCTCCATGATTTTACCCATACATATAATTCTTTTCTGAATTTTAAGTCAGGAAGATCTTCCAAGTTTATCTTCCAACATAACTCTATTGCTGCCCAGATTTTCTTCCTGGAAATAGATCAGATAAATCCATTCACTTGGATGTATAAAGATTTGATGATTTATGTATTACTTATCCTAGGGTATTGTGCCATATTTAAAAAGGGACAACTTGAGAGTGATTTCCAAAAATCTTCAGAATGGAGCGTCAGACCCCAAAAGGAAGACTGAGACTGTTATAGCCACGTGTTCTGGGAAACGAACTCACTCAGAAGGACAATGCAGATAGTGGAGTTCAGTTTATCACACCAGCAGGCCCAAGGCAGAGTCTCCTCTTAGCCAAGGACCCTGACTGACCTTTGTGAAAATCTTATATACCTTAAGTGTACTGCTCAAGCCCACATCCCCGCAGTCCTTAAACCTATCCTAGAAAGTGTTAAAGGGAGATACAATCAGGTTACAGCCATGATTCATCATCGGAAGGGTCAGCTGGTTATACATTGTAGCCTACATCAATGGGTGCCATAAGGATTACAAAGGTGATTGACTACATAGGGGATTATTACATTCTTTTTGGCGACGGGAAATCTTGGTATGGAATCTGGTGTTTATCAGTCTGGGAGGCCAGTTTAGCTGTAGGTACGTTATCCCCATGGCTACCAGGCACCTGGTCCAAAGCTCACTGAAAGTGCAAGATGGAGTTTCCTTCTTTGTCAAGATGAAGTCAGCTCAGCCTGTTCCTTTCCTCCCTCAAGACAAGGCAGATATTTGCAGACATCATGAACTTAGAAAGCATCCTTGAAATTATTCTTTATCCCGCTATATATTATCCCATTCTACATATTCCTGAGGATGTCATTCACTTGAATAGAGAGTAATATTTAATTGAAATATCCAGATAATTGCCTTACTTTCTGCATTACTCAGGATAGTCAAGTTTATGCTTTTGGAACAAGCCATCTGTAAAACACCAGTGGCTTGAACCAGCAAAGGCTTATCTTTTGCTTATGTGACATTTCCATCTCAGGGCTGCAGAGAGGCTCTGCTCATTTTAATTACTCTAGTCCTCCACGCTCCACCATACTCAACAGTTCTAGTTGCCGTGCCAGAGGGAAAGGATGTACTAGAGAATCTCATCCTCCCATTTAAATTCTAATTCACTTGACTTGTTCATTGTCTGGATAGAAATGTGGCCCCACCCAACCACAAGGGAGGTAGGGGGTTCCATGTGCTAGAAGGAATGAGAATTTAATTTGATTAATAGCACAAATGACTGTCCCACATTTTAATAGTTTTCCTCTATAGGAGATTTTCAGAATGTAATAAAAGCAGACAATTCAATGGATCTTCCAAGAGTCAGGTAGGACTTCCCTGGTGGCTCAGACAGTAAAGCATCTGTCTACAATGCAGGAGACCCGGGTTCGAGCCCTGGGTTGGGAAGATCCTCTGGAGAAGGAAATGGCAATCCATTCCAGTACTATTGCCTGGAAAATCCCATGGACAGAGGAGCCTGGTAGGCTACAGTCTATGGGGTCGCAAAGAGTCGGACACAACTGAGCGACTTCACTTTCACATTTTACTTTTACTAAGAGTCAGGCACTATTTTAACCATTTTATGTGTATCATATCTCAATCTTTTCATCAGTGCTTTCGTTATTTTCATTTTAAAGATAAACAAACTGATGCATAAGGGATTTAATAGTAATTTGTTCAAGATCTCACAGCAGCCTGGGATTTGACCTCATGACATAAAGTCCATGCTTTTAATCACAAAAAGCATGTTCTTTATCTGGATTACTTATAAATAATGATGGTTTTCATGAGAAATGATTCATTATGGACACACAGAGAAATTCTAAGTTTATAGGCATATCAGAGGTGTAAAATATAACTGTTGCTACAAAAATAGAAGTGACCCAATCTTGAGAACATTTAGTTAGGGATCATTTTTCTATTTTGGTATGTTTTGGAATTTCAATGAATAACAGGTATTCTGATGGCAAGTTCTAAGTTAGACTTATTTGTTTAGGAAAAATAAATGATAACATTTATAGAGATTAACATGCAGTCTGACTTTAAAGCATGTTTATCTAAAAATTAATGAAGATAGGATATAAGGCCATTAACTTTTAATGATGAGTAATAATGAGGATGCAAACATAGCTGAGACGGTGTTGGTTGGTGTAGCAGGGTCCTCCAACAGCGTTGCAAGCCTGGTGCCTCAGTCCAGGGTGAGGGGTGACCAGCAGCATGACCTGACCCTGGTTGACATAGCAGGAAATGGACTTACTGACCGGCATCTGTGAAACTGACTGCGCTGCTGGGAATGCTGGAGATCCCACCACAGAAAAGACAGA
The DNA here is from genome assembly GCF_023091745.1 of Budorcas taxicolor. Classification (NCBI taxonomy): domain Eukaryota; kingdom Metazoa; phylum Chordata; class Mammalia; order Artiodactyla; family Bovidae; genus Budorcas; species Budorcas taxicolor. The sequence continues at coordinate 69,418,911 of NC_068912.1, forward strand.
ACAAAGTGGAGCTGGACTCCAAGAAACTCGGCCAACATCACCAGCACCAGTTCCATGACAGCATCGTGGCTGCCGATGCTGAGCATTGGATGACATGGCTTGTCCTACTGGCCCAGATGCCACTGCTACCCCCGGACACTATGCATCGCTGCTGCAATCAGAGCCGCTAGAGTGGATTCTCCTCTCTCTCTGCTTCTTTGTGCCACCAGCAACTCATTCAGAGCCCCACATGGTTTCAGCTGTTGGGCCAGATCTAGGTTAGGTGCCATGTTCTAGTTGTTAGAGGGACTGGGAAAGTGAGTTCCTTCTAAGTTTTATAATGCCTGGTGGCCTTTTTGTTCTTATGTGAGGCTTTCTCCAAACATAGCAAGTACTGAGCAGCTAGTAGGGGACAAAAGGCAAATGTTCACTCTGCCTGGCTGGGGATTGCTTATATGAGTATTCAGGAAAATGTATCCCTGTTTCCTAGTCTGTTTTGTCGTTTTCCTTTCATAAAAATCTGTATCCAAAAGACTTTTAATTTGCTTATTTACTTAGTTAAAAATAATTTCATATAATACACTTGTTCCTTGGAAAAAAAGCTATGACAAACCTAGAGAGCATATTAAAAAGCAGAAACATTACTTTTCCAACAAAAGTCCATCTAGTCAAAGCTGGGCTTTTTCCAGTAGTCAAGTATGGATGTGAGAGTTGAACTATAAAAAAGTCTAAGCGCTAAAGAATTGATAGTCCTGGAGAAGACTCTTGAGAATCCCATGGACTGTAGGGAGGTCAAACCTGTCAATCCTAAAGGAAATCAACCCTGAATATTCACTGGAAGGACTGATGATGAAGCTCCAGTGCTTTGGCCACCTGATGCCAAGAGCCGACTCATTGGAAAAGACCCTGATGCTGGGGAAGAATGAGGGCAAAAGGAGAAGGCGGCTGCAGAGAAAGAGATGGTTAGATAGTATCAGTGACTCAATGGATATGAATTTGAGCAAACTCTGGGTAATAGTGGAGGACAGAGGAACCTGGTTTGCTGCAGTTCTTGGGGTCGCAGAGTCAGACACCACTTAGCAACTGAACATCAATAATATGTAAAACATTCCAGGCACTGAGAGAGTTGCAAAACAAAAAGATACAGAATTACATTCCATTGCTCAGGTTGCTTTGGGGAGCGATAAGGAGATCCAACCAGTCCATTCTAAAGGTGATCAGCCCTGGGTATTCTTTGGAAGGAATGATGCTAAAGCTGAAAATCTAGTACTTTGGCCACCTCATACGAAGAGTTGACTCATTGGGAAAGACTCTGATGCTGGGAGGGATTGGGGCAGGAGGAAAAGGGGATGACAGAAGGTGAGATGACTGGATGGCATCACCGACTTGATGGATGTGAGTCTGAGTGAACTCCCAGAGTTGGTGATGGACAGGGAGGCCTGGCGTGCTGCAATTCATGGGGTCGCAAAGAGTCGGACACGACTGAGAGACTGAACTGAACTGAAGGAAGTAGAATGTAATTCAGAAGATAGAGAGACGGTTCATAGAAGAAGACAAGAAAAGACTTTGAAGGCATAGAGAACATTTGAGTTGAAACTTAGATAAGCAGAGATGGGAAGACAAGCATTTCTCCTGGAGGAAAAGGTAAGAAAAGATAGTGTGGCTATATCTAGGGAGTAATAAGTTATTTGACTGCTGGACAAAGAAGTAAGTCAGGAAAGGTAAATCAGGCCTTGATCATGGATGTTTTTGAATGACTGGGAAGTCTGAGTTTTAGTTCATAGGTACTAGGGAGCTATTAAGTGTTTTTGAGGCAGAGTGACAGAAATCCAACTGAAATTCAGGAAAATCCACTATCAGTAATATTTATCAGGTTGTCCAATAAGTTTGCTAGATTTTTTTCTATAAAATGTTAATGGAAATCCTGAGTGAACTTTTTGACCAACTCAATAAAATGGCTAGGCTGAAAAGGAAACCATAGTCAGAGAAATTATTTAAGAAAGTGAATAACCCAGGACAAAGACATGAAGGCCCTAAAAGAATTTGATAGCCTTGAGAATAAAAAGAGAATGGATGTGAGAAATATTCCATATACTGTAGTTAAGACAGTGATTTTTTTATACGTGGTCACCGTAATGAGAGAGATTCCAGTTAAGCACCAATCATAGCCAGTCAGAGAGGTAGAGAGAGGGGTGAGACATGGGGAGGGTTGAGGGTGATGAGCAAACTGGAACAGCCCTTTCCTGAACACCACTCTAGTATGCTGTCCCCACCTCTTTGAACTTTGCTATCCTGGCCTCACTGTAAAAATGACCTTTTTCACTAGTTCTTCCAAAGTAAGATTGAAATTCTTTTTTTTTTAATAGTAACATATGCTACCATTTCTGTTTATCAAATGCCATATATTTTTCATGCTTCGTTTCTAATCATGAACACAGCCTTGAGATATATATACTGATATCACTTTAAGTATGAAGAAACTGGGGATGAGAGAAGTAGGTGCCATTATCTTTATTACCACCACCATAGTTTGGCCTCAGATCAAACAACAGGGAAGGAACACAGCCCCACCTGTCAACATAAAATTGTATTAAAGATTTACTGAGCATGGCCCCACCCATCAGAACAAGACTCAGTTTCCCCCACAGTCAGTCTCTCCCATCAGGAAGCTTCTATAAGCCTCTTATCATCAGAGGGCAGACAGAATGAAAACCACAATCACAGAAAATGAATCAAACTGATCACATGGACAACAGCCTTATCTAACTCAATGAAAATATGAGCCATGCCACATAGGGCTACCCAAGATGGATGGGTCATGGTGGAGAGTTCTGACAAAACGTGGTCCACTGGAGAAGGGAATGGCAAACCGCTTCAGTATTCTTGCCTTGAGAACCCCATGAACAGTATGAGAAGGCAAAAAGATAAAACACTGAAAGATAAACTCCCCAGGTTGGAAGGTGCCCAATACACTACTGGAGATCAGTGGAGAAATAACTCCAGGAAGAATGAAGAAAAGGAGCCAAAGCAAAAACAAACCCAGTTGTGGATGTAATTGGTGATGGAAGTAAAGTCTGATGCTGTAAGAACAATATTGCATAGGAACCTGGAAGTTAGACCCATGAATCAAGGTAAATTGGAAGTGGTCAAACAGGAGGTTGGCAAGAGTGAGCATAGACATTTTAGGAATCAGTGACCATCCCCAAGAAAAAGAAATGAAAAGAAGCAAAATAGGTGTCTGAGGAGGCCTTACAAATAGCTGTGAAAAGAAGAGAAGTGAAAAGCAAAGGAGAAAAGCAAAGATATACCCATTTGAATGCAGAGTTCCAAAGAATAGCAAGGAGAGATAAGAAAGCTTTCCTCGGTGATCAATGCAAAGAAATAGAGGAAAACAATAGAATGGGAAAGACTGGAGATCTCTTCAAGAAAATTAGAGATACCAAGGGAATATTTCATGCAAAGATGGGCTCAATAAAGAAGAGAAATGGTGTGGACCTAAAAGAAGCAGAAGATATTAAGAAAAGGTGGCAAGAATACACAGAAGAACTGTACAAAAAAGATCTTCACGACCAAGATAATCATGAAGGTGTGATCACTCCCACTCACCTAGAGGCAGACATCCTGGAATGCAAAGTTAAATGGGCCTTAGGAAACATCACTCCGAACAAAAATAGTGGAGGCGATGGAATTCCAGTTGAGCTATTTCAGATTCTAAAAGATGATGCTGTGAAAGTGCTGCACTCAATATGCCAGCAAATTTGGAATACTCAGCAGTGGCCACAGGACTGGAAAATGTCAGTTTTCGTTCCAATCCCAAAGAAACGTAATGCCAAAGAATGCTCAAACTACTGCACAATTGCACTCATCTCACATGCTAGTAAAGTAATGCTCAAAATTCTTCAAGCCAGGCTTCAGCAATACATGAACCACGAGCTTCCAGATGTTCAAGCTGGATTTAGAAAAGGCAGAGGAACCAGAGATCAAATTGCCAACATCCGCTGGATCATGGAAAAAGCAAGAGAGTTCTAGAAAAACATCTGTTTCTGCTTTATTGACTATGCCAAAGCCTTTGACTGTGTGGATCACAAGAAAATGTGGAAAATTCTTCAAGAGATGGGAATACCAGACCACCTGACCTGCCTCTTGAGAAACCTGTATGCAGGTCAGGAAGTAACAGTTAGAACAGAACATGGAACAACAGACTGGTTCCAAATAGGAAAAGGAGTACGTCAAGGCTGTATATTGTCACCCTGCTTGTTTAACTTATATGCAGAGTACATCATGAGAAACACTGGACTGGAAGAAACACAAGCTGGAATCAGGATTGCCGGGAGAAATATCAATAACCTCAGGTGTGCAGATGACACCACCCTTACGGCAGAAAGTGAAAAAGAACTAAAGAGCCTCTTGATGAAAGTGGAAGTGGAGAGTGAAAAAGTTGGCTTAAAGCTCAACATTCAGAAAACGAAGATCATGGTATCCAGTCCCATTACTTAATTGGAAATAGATGGGGAAACAGTGGAAACAGTGTCAGACTTTATATTTGGAGGCTCCAAAATCACTGTGGATGGTGACTGCAGCCATGAAATTAAAAGACAAATGCTCCTTGGAAGGAAAGTTATGACCAACCTGGACAGCATATTAAAAAGGAGAGACATTACTTTGCCAACAAAGGTCCATCTAGTCACAGCTCTGGTTTTTCCAGTAGTCATGTATGGATGTGAGAGTTGGACTGTGAAGAAAATTGAGCGCTGAAGCATTGATACTTTTGAACTGTGGTGTTGGAGAAGATTCTTGAGAGTCCCTTGGACTGCAAAGAGATCCAACCAGTCGATCCTTAAGGAAATCAGTCCTGGGTGTTCATTGGAAGGACTGATGTTGAAGCTGAAACTCCAATACTTTGGCCACCTGATGTGGATAGCTGACTCATTTGAAAAGACCCTGATGCTGGGAAAGATTGAGGGCAGGAGGAGAAGGGGACAATAGAGGATGAGATGGTTGGATGGCATCACTGACACAATGGAAATGGGTTTGGGTGGATTCCGGGAGTTGGTGACGGACAGGGAAGCCTGGCATGCTGCGATTCATGGGGTCACAAGGAGTCAGACACAACTGAATGACTGAACTGAAATAAAATGGACTAGAATGTGCCAATTTAACTCAGATGACCGTTATATCTACAACTGTGGGCAAGAATTCCTTAGAAGAAATGGAGTAGCCCTTGTAGTGAACAAAAGAGTCCAAAATGCAGTACTTGGATGCAATTTCAAAAACGACAGAATGATCTCTGTTCATTTTCAAGGCAAACCATTCAGTATCGCAGTAATCCAAGGCTATGCCCTGAACAGTAATGCTGAAGAAGCAGAATGGTTCTATGATGACCTACAAGACCTTCTAGAACTAACACCCCAAAAGATGTCCTTTTCATTATAGGGGACTGAAATGCAAAAGTAGGAAGTCAGGAAAAACCTGGAATAACAGGCAAATTTGGCCTTGGAGTACAAAAAGAAGCAGGGCAAAGGCTAACAGAGTTTTATCAAGAGAACACACTGGTCATAGCAAACACCCTTTTCCAACAACACAAGAGAAGACTCTATACATGGACATCACCAGATGGTCAACACCGAAATCAGATTGATTATATTCTTTACAGCCAAAGATGGAGAAGCTCTATACGGTCAGCAAGAACAAGACTGGGAGCTGTCTGTGGCTCAGATCATGAACTCCACGTTGCCAAATTCAGACTGAAATTGAAGAAAGTAGGGAAAACCACTAGACCATTCAGGTATGACCTAAATCAAATCCCTTACGATTATACAGTGAAAGTGACAAATAGTTTCAAGGGATTAGATCTGAATGAGAGTGGTGAAGAACTATGGACCGAGGTTCATGACAGTGTACAGGAGGCAGTGATCAAGACCATCCCCAAGAAAAAGCAAATGCCCAAGAAAAAAGGCAAAATGGTTGTCTGAGAAGGCCTTAGAAATAACTGAGAAAAGAATAAAAGTGAAAGGCAAAGGTAAAAAGGAAAGATATACCCATTTGATGGAGAAGGCAATGGCAACCCACCCCAGTACTCTTGCCTGGAAAATCCCGTGGACGGAGGAGCCGGGGGGGCTGCAGTCCATGGGGTCACTACGAGTCGGACACGACTGAGCGACTTCACTTTCAGTTTTCACTTTCATGCATTGAAGAAGGAAATGGCAACCCACTCCAGTGTTCTTGCCTGGAGAATCCCAGGGATGGGGGAGTTCATAATTTCCATTTCTTTCTGGCTAAGTCTTGGAAGATTGAACTTTTCTAGGGATCTATTCATTTCTTTCAGGTGATCTATTTTATTGCCGTATAGTTGTTCCTAATAGTCTTTTGTAATTGTTTGTATTTCTGCACTGTCTGTCGTAACCTCTCCTTTTTCATTTCTAATTTTGTTGATTTGATTCTTCTCACTTTTTTTTCTTGATGAGTCTGGCTAAAGGTTTGTCAATTTTGTTTATCTTCTCAAAGAACCAGCTTTTTGGCTTATTAATGTTTACTATTGTTTCTTCCATTTCTTTTTCATTTATTTCTGTTTGGATCTTTATGACTTCTTTCCTCCTACTAATTTTCTTTTTGTTGTTCTTCCTTTTTCAGTTGTTTTAAAAGTTAACTTCTCTATTCGATGTTTTTCTTGTTTCTTGAGGTAGGATTGTATTGCTATAAACTTCTCTCTTAGAACTGCTCTTGCTGTGTCCCATAGGTTTTAAGTTGTCATGTTTTCATCGTCATTTGTTTCTAGAAATTTTTTGATTTTCCTTTTGATTTCTTTAGTAACCTGTTGGTGATTTAGAAATGTGTTGTTTAATCTCCATGTGTTTGTGTTTCTTATGCTTTTTTTCTTGTAACTGATATCTAGTCTCATAACATTGTGGTCAGAGAAGATGCTTGACAGAATTTCAATTTTCTTAAATTTACTGACTTTTGATTTGTGACCCAAGTTGTGGTCTATCCTGGAGAATATTTCATGTGCACTTGAGAAGAAGGTGTATTCTTTTGCATTTGGATGGAATGTCCTGAAGATATCAGTGAGATCCATCTCTTCTAATGTATCATTTAAGACTTGTGTTTTCCTTATTGATGATCTATCCATTGGTGTGAATGGGGTTTAAAGTCTCCTACTTTTATTTATGTTGTTGTCAATTTCTCCTTTTATATCTGTTAGTGTTTGTCTTATGTATTGAGGTGCTCCTATGTTGGAGGATAGATATTTATAATTGTTATGTCTGCCTCTTAGATTGATCTCTTTATCATTATGTAGTGTCCTTCCTTATCTCTTGTCATCTTTATTTTAAGGTCTGTTTTGTCTGATATAAGGATTGCTATTCTAGCTTTCTTTTACTTCCCATTTACATGGAATATATTTTTCCATCCTCTTACTTTCAGCCTATGTGTGTCTTTAGGTCTGAAGTGGGTTCTTGTATACAACATATATATGGGTCATGTTTATTTTTTTATCCATTCAGCCAGTCTGTATCTTTTGGTTGGAGCATTTAATCCATTTACATTTAAAGTAATTATGGATATATATGTTCCTATTGCAATTTTCTTAATTGTTTGGGGTTGATTTTGTAGATCTTTTTTTTTTTCTTTTGTATTTCTTGACTATACAAGTCCCTTTAACATTTGTTGTAAAGCTGGTTTGGTGGTACTGAATTCTCTTAACTTTTGCTTGTCTGAAAAGCTTTTGGTTTCTCCATCAATTTTGAATGAGATCCTCACTGGGTACAGTAAGCTTGGTTGTGGAGTTTTCCCTTTCATTGCTTTAACTATATCCTGCCTTTCCCTTCTGGCCTGCAGAGCTTCTGCTGCAAGATCAGCTGTTAAGTGTATGGGGTTTCCCTTGTATGTTACTTGTTGCTTTTCCCTTGCTGCTTTTAATATTCTTTCTTTGCGTTTAGATACGTTTCTCCTTGGGTTTATCCTGTATGGGACTCTGTGCCTCTTGGACTTGTTTGACTATTTCCTTTTCCATGTTGGAGAAATTTTCAACTATAATCTCTTCCAAAATTTTCTCGTACCCTTTCTTTTTCTCTTCTTCTTCTGGGACCTCTATAATTTGAATGTTGGTGCATTTGATATGGTTCTAGATGTCTCTCAGACTTTCCTCAGCTCCTTTCATTCTTTTTACTTTATTCTGCTCTTCAGAAGTTATTTCCACCATTTTATCTTCCAGCTTACTGGTTTGTTCTTCTGCCTCAGATATTCTGCTATTGATTCCTTCTAGAGTATTTTTAATTTCAGTAGTTGTTTTGTCACTGTATGTTTATTCTTTAATTCTTCTAGGTCTTTGTTAATTGATTTTTGTGTTTTCTCCATTTTTTTTCAAGGTTTTTGATCATTTTTATTATCATTATTCTGAATTCTTTTTCAGGCAGTTTGCCTATTTCCTCTTCATTTATTTGGACTTCTGTGTTTCTAGTTTTTTCCTTGAAGAAGTTTGAATTCTTTCTTCCTTTTGGTTTTTGTCCTCCTGAGACTGGTCCAGTGGTTTGTGTGTGAGCTTTGTGAGATTTATGCTGTTTTTTTTTTTTTTTTTTTTGCTTCTTTGTTAGTTTGTTTATTTTTCTTCTGATGGGCAAGACTGAGTGAGGGTGGTAATCCTGTCTGCTGATGATTTGGTTTGTATTTTTGTTTTGTTTGTTGTTTAGATGAGGCATACTGCTTAGGGTGTTACTGATGGTTGCATGATGCAGAGGCTTTTGTTCAAGTGGTTTCCTTTGTGCGAGTTCTCACTCTTTGATACTCCCTAGGGTTAGTTCTCTGGTAGTCTAGGGTCTTGGAATTAGTGCTCCTATCCAAAGGCTCATGGCTTGATCTCTGGGCAGGAACAAAGATTCCACAAGTGGTTTGTTACAGTATTAAGTGAGATTAAAACAAATATCCAAAATTGAGAAACCAAAGATGAACCCCAGACAAATGGCAGTTACAAAATCAGTCAGATAATAATTAAAATAATGGAATATACACAAGTACATATACACCCATAAGCAAAGTGAAAACAGTCCAACAAAAATAAAGTACAGTAGATTGACCTGGTGAACTAAGGAAATAAAAAATTATATTTACCAGTTAAGAACAAGACTAACTTAAGCACTAACTTGAAAACAAAACTAAAGCAAGGTGCCAAGTGGGGAATAAAGCAACGAATACAAAACCAACAAATATGTTGAGAGGAAAGGAAAGAAAAAAAAGAAAGACTAGATATGCAAAGTTAAATAGAGGTAGATGAAGATTTATATATATTAAAGATTAACTGCAAACAAAGGGAAAATAAAAAAAAAAAAAAGAGGAAAACTCCACAGAACTGCAAAAGCCAGTGGTCATGTATGGATGTGAGAGTTGGACTGTGAAGAAGGCTGAGAGCCGAATAATTGATGCTTTTGAACTGTGGTGTTGGAGAAGACTCTTGAGAGTCCCTTGGACTGCAAGGAGATCCAACCAATCCATTCTGAAGATCAGCCCTTGGATTTCTTTGGAAGGAATGATGCTAAAGCTGAAGCTCCAGTACTTTGGCCACCTCATGCGAAGAATTGACTCATTGGAAAAGACTCTGATGCTGGGAGGGATTGGGGGCAGGAGCAGAAGGGGACGACCAAGGATGAGATGGCTGGATGGCATCACTGACTCGATGGACATGAGTTTGAGTGAACTCTGGGAGTTGGTAATGGACAGGGAAGCCTGGCGTGCTGAGATTCATGGGGTCACAAAGAGTCGGACACGACTGAGCGACTGAACTGAATGTAGAGGCAGAGGTTTATGACAACATTAAAAAATGTAACTGAGAGAAAGAAAGCTCAAATCTTAATTGGATTTCTTAGTGCCAATAAAATCAACAGCTACAACAGACGGGGGAAAAAAGAAAAAAAAAAATCCAGAAGAATCTACAGAACAAGTCAACAAATAAGAATAATGTTTTTCTTGAGCCACTGCTATCAGAGTCCTTTCCTTTGCTGGGAGTCAGAGCCACCTCACCTCCCTAGGATGCCCTCCAAAACTGTGCTGATCTCTGGACCTGCTGTGGAGGCAAATCAGATTCTAATCTGGCCCTACTCCTGTGTTTCTTGCCTCTCAATGTCCACAGCTATCCGAGCTAGTGAGTTTCTTTTGTGGGAGCTTTTATGTATTCTGTCGACACAGAGTCTGCTTAGTTGATCGTGTGGATTTAATCTGCAGCTTGTACAGCTGGCAGGAAGGTTTGGGGTCTTCTTCCTTAGCCATACTGCCTCTGGGTTTCAATTGTGGTTTTATTTCCACCTATGCATGTGGGTCATCCACTGGGGTTTAGCTCTTGATGCTGCCCTGGAGGACTTGGGTTTGCCCCTGTGAGGGCCAGGTGTGGAGGTGGTTAAGCTGTTTGGGTTTCAGGGGTTCTGGCAGCACCAGGTACTCAGGGGGATTGGCGTCTAGGGCAGCAGGAAATATAGTGCTCTAGAAGGGTATGGCAACCAGTATTGGCCAATACACTCCAGTATTCTTGCCTGGATAACCTCCTATTTGACAGAGAAACCTGGCAGGCCACAGTCCACGGGGTCGCAAAGAGTCGAACACAACTGAAGTGACCCCGCACATATAGACAGAAGACTTTTTTTCCCCTGTGGCAGCTCTGCCCAAGTGAGAGCTGAGCATGAAGGTGGCACAGCTGCTTGGCTTACAGGGACCCTGGTGGTGCCAAGTGTGCAGGGACAGACTGCTTCTGCCGCAGGAGTTATGTCCATATGAGAGTCTTTTTTCAAGGCTCTTGTAACTCATGATCAAAAGGGCTATTTAGCCATTCTTCTCTGTAGCTCTGCCCTTTCAGGCACTTAGAAGGTCCCTTGCCTGGGGTCCTTCTCTGTTGTTTGGTGCATCAGGCACATGGAGGGGGCCCCCCTGGCTGGGGTCCTACTCTGTAGTTCAGTGCATCAGCATTTGATGGGCCAGCCTCTTGTTGTTCAGCTGCCCATGCTGGTGTGTGGGGAGAGGGAGGCCAGGGTGATGGCTCCACCCACTAGGCATAACTCAGCAGTATCGCCCTGCTTCCATGGCTGCCTGGCTTTCCTCCACAGGCATTTCCCCCCCTCACATCCCCTCAATCCATCACTCCACAGTCAACAGCAGCTCTCACCCTGGGATGGCTCCACAATCCCTAAATTCCAGCTCCCAGTCACTGCGCCTTCCAGGAGGGGGCCAGCGTTCCTGTCTGGGGTATGTATGACTGCTGCAAGGACTGTCTGATTCTCACTCGATTTAGGCTGTTACAGATCAGCTGTTTCACTCTCAGAAGTTTCTCCCGTGACTCAGACAATTGCCCTGCTGTGGGTATGGAACCCCTGCTTCAGTTTCCCCACCTGCCTAGGGCAGGTCCAGTCCTACAAACACTCCTGCTTTTCCCTCTAGTTTGTTCATCCTACCGAGTTTTGCATGGTTCTATATATTCTTTTCCATTGGTCAGGTACTCCTGCCACTCTCAGCTGGTGTTCTGCATGCATTTCTGTGTCTGAAGGTGTATTCCTTATGTATCCGTGGAGAGAGATGTACTCCACGTCCACCTACTCCTCTGTCATCTTGTTCCAAATTGATGCTTTTGAACTGTGGTGTTGGAGAAAACTTGAGAGTCCCTTGGACTGCAAGGAGATCCAACCAGTCAATCCTGAAGGAAATCAGTCCTAAATACTCATTGGAAGGACTGATGTTGAAGCTGAAACTCCAATACTTTGGCCACCTGATGTGAATAACTTACTCATTAGAAAAGACCCTGATGCTGGGAAAGATTGAAGGAGGGAAAAGAAGGGGACAACAGAGGATGAGATGGTTGGATGGCATCACCAACTCAATGGACATGAGTTTTTGTAAGCTCTGGGAGTTGGTGATGGACAGGGAAGCCTGACATGGTGCAGTCCACGGAGTCACAGAATTGGACATGACTAAGCCATTGAACACAAGCTGGAATCAAGATTGCTGGGAGAAATATCAATAACCTCAGATATGCAGATGACACCACCCTTATAGCAGAAAGTGAAGAGGAACTAAAAAGCCTCTTGATGAAAGTGAAAGTGGAGAGTGAAAAAGTTGGCTTAAAGCTCAACATTCAGAAAACAAAGATCATGGCATCTGGTCCCAACACTTCATGGGAAATACATTGGGAAACAGTGGAAACAGTGTCAGACTTTATTTTGGGGGGCTCCAAAATCACTGCAGATGGTGATTGCATCCATGAAATTAAAAGACACTTACTCCTTGGAAGAAAAGTTATGAGCAACCTAGATAGCATATTCAAAAGCAGAGACATTACTTTGCCGACTAAGGTCCATCTAGTCAAGGCTATAGTTTTTCCTGTGGTCATGTATGGATGTGAGAGTTGGGTTGTGAAGAAGGCTGAGCGCCGAAGAATTGATGCTTTTGAACTGTGGTGTTGGAGAAGACCCTTGAGAGTCCCTTGGACTGCAAGGAGATCTAACCCATCCATTCTGAAGGAGATCAGCCTTGGGATTGCTTTGGAAGGAATGATGCTGAAGCTGAAACTCCAGTACTTTGGCCACCTCATGCAAAGAGTTGACTCATTGGGAAAGAGTCTGATGCTGGGAGGGATTGGGGGTGGAAGGAGAAGGGGACAACAGAGGACGAGATGGCTGGATGGCATCACTGGCTCAATGGATGTGAGTCTGAGTGAACTCCGAGAGTTGGTGATGGACAGGGAGGCCTGGGGTGCTGTGATTCATGGGGTCACAAAGAGTCAGACACGACTGAGTGACTGAAATGAACTGAACTGAACTGAAGCGACTGAACTGAACTGAGGCAGAACTAACTTTCAAGCCCAAGTCTTCTCACCAATAGCCTATTATTTTTTCTGCTCATTTTTTTTCTCTGCAAGAAATAACTCAAGTTATATTTTTATTTTAATGTTCTCTAGAACCGAATAATACCACTCTTTTCTACTCTTAATTCTGCCCTTCGATGAATTTTAAAAAATAGGTCAAATTAAAAATTAAATATATAAAGCTATGAGGGAGAAACTTAAGAGAAAGGAAGAAATCCACCCATGGATGACTTTGAGAGTCCAGAGTTTTCACCTTAGGTTAACTAAAATCTGCTATCGTTTAGCTTAGCTGCTAAATTAGATTATCAGAAAGAACTTATCTAATTAGTCTCCTTCTCAGTGTAACTGTGTCTAGACCACCTGGTTCTTACAGTGCTTCATTGCTCTCCTCTGAGCATTCTTCCTTTCTGCCAAGGTGTCATCAATAGGAAGTTTTGTGTGTTGACTATCCTTAGCCAATAAATCAGTGAAACCTCAGGCACCTTCCCTTTTTGGGAACAGTTAATGGATATTTCTAAGATACTAACAGAAACAAATGGAGGTAAAAGTATGAGAAAACTACCTGAAAGAGACAGAAAAGAGATGCTGAAATGGGGGTTGGGGTGGGGGTGTGTGGGGTGAGGTGGGGGCATGTGGGGCTGCTGGCTAGGTCTGAGAGATCTGGTTGGTGAGATGCGTCCTGGAGCATTTTTGCTTTGCTAGTTTCTGTCCAAGGTGCTGCTGCTAATGTAGGCAGTACAATGTTTTGTTTTTATAAATGTTTGTTTATTTGTTTATTGACCCTATCAGTTCTCAGTTGCAGCAGGCAGGATCTCGGTTGTGTCTGTGGAATCTTTTATGTCAGCGCAGTTGTGGTGCAGGGGCTCAATTGCTCTGTGGCCTGTGGGATCTTACTTCCCTGACCAGGGATCAAACTTGCATCCTCTGCATTGCAAGGTGGATTCTCAAGCACGGGACGTCAAGGGAAGTCCTGTCAGTACATTGTTTAATAGACAATGAGGTAGAGGCAGGAGATCCGAGATTGAGAGGATGATAGTGAGTGTGGCAAGTTCACATCATTCAGAATGGAGCACTGTTAGTGCTTATGGGACCCATGCAGGGGCTGCTACTACTATGCTCTATACTCTGCTGGAGCAAATGATTAGGACAGACATTGTGGATCTAAAACGAGTTTCTTAATTAAGTTGGCATGTCTGTCTGACAGCCTTTGGGTCCTGAGAAGATTATCATCTGTGCAGCTTCTGTCTCTTCCACTATGGCTCAGACTCTTGGCTGCTGTCAATGTTCCTTTAAAATGCAATGTTTCTGCAAGTTTACAGACTTCAGGGCTCCGAAGCTTTATTGACCATCTGCCACTTCCACGCAATTAGTTTTGCCCTTTCTTTCTGATTTTAATCGTTTCAGTTTACAAAGTTCTTTACTAGTCATGTTTTTTGTTTTTTTAAATTTTTTTTTAAATAGTACATTTATTTTTTTTTTTAATTTTAAAATCTTTAATTCTTACATGTGTTCCCAAACATGAACCCCCCTCCCACCTCCCTCCCCATAACATCTCTGTGGGTCATCCCCATGCACCAGCCCCAAGCATGCTGTATCCTGCGTCAGACATAGACTGGCGATTCAATTCTTACATGATAGTATACATGATAGAATGCCATTCTCCCATATCATCCCACCCTCTCCCTCTCCCTCTGAGTCCAAAAGTCAGTCAACCAACCACCAAATGCTTACTGACATTTCTAGTGTGCCTGATGTACTGCTGGACACTTGCAGGGAGTGTGCAAAAAAAAAAAAAATCCACGGTGCCTCTAGTCCAAGTTGGGCTGCTCTTGTACAATACTTTTCCTCCTTTTTTGCTGTCGCTTTCCTGTCACCTTCCATCTGGTTAGTACATTTGCATTTACTATCTTGTCTCAACTTTTGGACACGTTGTGTTTAAAGAATTGCAAGATAATAAAGATAAAAGTTTTAACAACTTGGAAAGGAAGCTGAATTGGTATGGAAAAAGTGAGCTTATTAATGGGACTGTGCTATTATTTTTAATGCTTCCTACCATTGAGTGGCTCCCGTTGTTGAGAAATGTGCTTAGTATTTTTTGGGTTGCTTGTTTACTTTGCAAATGAATCATTTATGTTTTTGTTGTTTGCTGAGCTCACTCAATCAGTTCTTCACGTTATGTCTTCTTTGTAAGAAGCTGTATTGAAATACTGTAACTTAAAATGACCTTTCCTGCAACTTGATGCGCAGAATGCATTATCTGAAATGAGACAAAATCCTAGGTTTTGACATCTTAATATTTCATATTTCTTCTTAGATGTTCAAACCCCAAGCAAATCTCACAAAACCAGAAACCCCTTTTCTACTGACTTGTCCTTCTCACTATCAATGGAACCAAGACTCTTGTTGTTACTGAGGACTATGCTATTAAAAAGTATGATAATGTATAGAATATTTAACACTATTCTAGGGGGAATTTTCAAAAGCACAGAATGAGGGCTCTTTGTTAATCTATTAATGTTCAGCTATAGACTGAGATTTGTTAATTTTACACAGTCAATATGATAATCTTTAGAAACAAAACAAGCCTCGGCATAGCAGACAGCAAAATAAATTCTCCAGCATCATTACACAATGAGGTGTGTTAAAAAAATTCCACTGTATTCTGGGAGGTGGTCCTAAAAAGTTGCAAAGCTTTTTCACTTCCAGAAGTGGAAAGAAAGTGATACATACCGAAGCCAAATTCAAATTCTCCAGGGACATATGGGCTTCCAGCAAAGCAACACCTTTTCTAACCACTTGATGGTGTCTTTGCGGCTTATACCCTGAACAACACACCATAGGAAACTAATGGTGTTTTAAATGGAAAACAGCAGTTCATTAAGACCGGTTAATCGGTTCTTGGCAAAATTTCAACTTAATGGGTATGCAAGTGTATCTGTGTGTGCTCAGCAAGGCCTGTCCCGAGCTTTCTAATGGTGTCACTCAGTATTATAAATTTACTTTGACAGTTAGTAAACAGACAAGTGAGTCCTGAGAACAGGGAGTGTGGAGCCTGTAGCAATTTCCCAAAGAGGAAGGCAAATAGAGCCAGGCGTGTATTAACACAGCAATCATTGAACTTTTCTGCTTCTCCACTCTTTAATGGAATGTTAGTAACATAGCAAAATACAGTGCAAAACCTTCATTAAAAAAATCCTTAACTGATAGGCTAGGAATTTAGGATTAGGAATAAAGTATTAAAATACACATTTTAAGGGAAATAACCCATGGTCAAACAATATTTCAGACATATTAGCTTTGTTGCTCTGTGTTAGATCAATATTTCTATTGGCTACAGCTAGCTGACTTGGTAGAAGATTCATATAACAAAAAGACAACCATCCTATTTAGTTCTACCAGCCATGGGAAACAACAGTAGGAAATGTTTATATTTCATTGTTTCCGCAGGAGGCTTGACCTTACTAAGCAGTTTGCTAAGTATTGTTTTATGGTAGGTTTATAAAATTGCTTCACTTTCACTTTTCACTTTCATGCATTGGAGAAGGAAATGGCCACCCACTCCAGTGTTCTTGCCTGGAGAATCCCAGGGACGGGGGAGCCTGGTGGGCTGCCGTCTATGGGGTCACACAGAGTTGGACATGACTGAAGTGATTTAGTAGCGACAGCAGCAGCAGCATGAAATTGCTATATGTGGGAGAAATGACTATAGGTATTTATCCCATAGAGAGTACTGTTGTTTTCTGCTCTCTTTTGGCCTGTCAGAATAATACATCTCACACCAGAGAATTTTTTTGTTTCTTATGCTTACAAATGATGCATTTGAGGAAAGAACCAGGTTTTAATGCAGTGAGTGAAAGTAGCTTGAGTCTTGAGAATCTGTAGAGCAGAGAAAGTGGAAGGAATTCCCTGCCCCCCTCTTTTTTTTTCTTTCCAAGCACATAAAGGCATCAGGAAGGGAAGAGAGCTAGTGTTCTGTTTAGTCCAAGTCTGTAGCAGAAAGCTCTTTCTAGTGGAAAGAGCGCTAGACCTAGAGCCAAATGTAGGACCTAGAATTCCAGTGTAGGATGGTTGTTTGGTCATCTTCCTTCATGTTGAGATTCATGTCGCCTTTGCCAGCTAATGGAACAGATAATGCCTCCCTCACATGCTCAAGGTGTCACACAACTGCCAAGTATTCTAATAGCGTCATAACATGTAAAACTTGCTCCACACTCAAAATCTGTTTCCAACTCTCCTATTTCTGTTAGCAGTATCAACATGTTCCCCAGCCAAAGCATCTCTAATCACTACTGCTGTGTGTAGTATCCATTCATTTGGGATATTGATGATTTGACTAAAGTTTACTTTCTAAGTTTTTATCTAGACAAACATTTTGAAGTGAAACAAAGTGAGCTTGTCAAAAGGTATCTGTATTTTCACTGGTTTCTTGTGCACCTATTCACTAAAGGCCTACTAAGTGTAAAACATTGTGCTCTGCATTTTGGGCAGCTGACTGAGGACATGAACAAAGCCCTTCCCTAGCCCTCAAGTGAGCTGACAGCCTCGTGAAGGTTCAGATGCGTTCATACCTAACCCTGATACGAAGCATAGCTCTTAGAACTCTTGGGTCACTCTAATATGGAAACAACGACTCATAGCGGTAATCCATTCCAGAAAGGGCATTCACTTTTCCACATGTTGTCCAAATTTTACATCACATCACTCTGGGTACGAGCCCAGCCTCCTATTTAACACACACACACACACACACACACACACACCAAATTCTCTTTTGCCAAATGTTTCTTGACGTTAATAACTTTACTGAATACATGAGGAGGTCATAGAATATCTTTCTTCTTGAATAAGCATTTCCATGATGATACGTAATGCGTGTATCACACTTCAAATGGCTCACCAGAGTTCTTTTTTCCCTAAACAAATAACAATGTTCTTCTGAAAAGGAATTCTGACAAATAAAATTTTTGCCTTCTTATCTCACAAGATTTTATGAGTTGTAGACAAGTTTTCCTAATAAACACTTTTTTATGCCTATACTTTTTTCTTTTTCCTATTGTGTTTTGATCACCCTTAGCAAGGCAGCAATGAACTAAGGACATACATGAAATGAATAACCAGCAGTTGGCCCTTCAAGAGCTGTATGCAAAATGGTGATCTTAATGAAAGAAGAGGGAAGCCTCAGTAAATTTCTCAGACCACTAGGGCACCATTAAGAACAATAGTGAAACAGTGTCTTTATGAAGTCAGCAAAATCACAGCACACTACAGTGCTGTGGCTTCCTATTGAAAGAGAAATTAAAATGAGATGAATAACTGGGCTGTCATCTATTAAGTGTTTGCATATATGGCTAATGGCCTACATTAAAATTCTAACCAATCTGTACACTTCTATAAATAGATTAAGAAGCAGCTCCTTTGTTTCTTTCTCAAGTTTGCAGTCCTTGGGCCAAATAGGATATCTTAAAGATGATGGTTGGATGCATTAAGCACCCGTAGGTTCATGAATCCTAGGTCACCTGTACATATCATTCTGTCTGTGCTAGTTAAAATGATATAGAATGATTTTGTAATATTTTACATAGGTATAGTTATATATACTAATAGCATATTGTTCTCATTTTAAAGCTGTTTTACAGCAAATAATTGCTGTGTTTTGAAAGAATGATATTTGAGGTGGGCCATACTGTATTAGTTTTTTTCTTTTAACATTTTATTGTGTATTGAGTATAGCAGATTAATAATGTTGAGATAGTTTGGATAGCAAAGGGACTCAACCATACATATACATGTATCCATTTTCCCCCAGGACATGTTTTATTATTACAAGTGAAATCAAAAGGATAACACAAAGGCAGTAGGATAACCGAATAGGTAGAAGGTCAGTGAAATATACTAGGCCAATCTCTGACCACTGTTCAAATAAACATAATAGTTCAGGACTCTCTCAAGCAAATGTGGCATAAAGAAAACTTCCTATAAAAAGAACATAGTTTTGATATATTCTTTTTGGAATATGTCTTTTTGCCTAAAATTAAGCCTGAAGTCATCTCTTTTATTCTAATATCTGTTTATAATCTCCCAAGGCTATTGGTAAATTGTAATACTATAGACTGAATTAGAATTATAATGGCTAATTGTGAGTGTTTTGTTATGATTTGAGATGGACTGTACTATATTTGAGGGCTTCCCTGGTGGCTCAGATGGTAAAGAATCCACCTGCAATGTGGGAGACTTGGGTTTGATCCCTGGCTTGAAAAGATCCCCTGGAAGAGGGCTTGGCAACCCACTCCAGTATTCTTGCCTGGAGAATCCCCATGGCAGGAGCCTGGTGGGCTACCATCCATGGGGTCATAAAGAGTCAGACACAACTGAGCGACTAAGCATGGCACAGCACATACTATGTTTGAAGGCTTGCCAGGTGGCACTGGTGATGAAGAACCCACCTGCCAATTCAGGAAACATAAGAGATGTGGATTCAGTCCCTGGGTCAGGAAGGTCCCCTGGAGAAGGGCATGGCCACCCACTCCAGAATTCTTGCTTGGGAAATCCACGGACAGAGAAGCTTTGTGGGCTACATATAATCAGTAGGGTTGCAAAGAGCTAGATGTGACTGAAGTGACTTAGCACACACACATGCATATTATATTTGAAAACCATCCTGCAAGTAAAATAAAACAATTTCCCTTCTGAAATAGTAAAATTACATTAAATTCCAAAGAGATCATTTCCTAGATGTCTAAATGCTTGCTCTTTTCATTTTTGTGAAATCCACAAATTTAATCTGCAGCTATTACCTAGTATGGCTTAGAATATGCAAGTGGTGGGTAAGAAACTTCTAAAGGTTATGGTGTTTGGACACTCTAGCTGTGGGCTGTAAAGTCTACTACTTCATAGAGCGTGGTAAATAAAAGCAAAGGATGAGAACAGAAATTTTAACCTTGGATATGCTTGCATTTTGTAGATTCCTTTATATACTAGTCTGTACAATTTTGAGGATATGTTCACTGTTCAGAAAACAGTGTTTTAATGGTGTTTAACATTAAAACAGTGTTTAACAGTGTTTAAAACAGTGTTTTAAACTTTTAATTGATCAGAAGAAGTATTGCCTTTGATGGAGTAAAGAAAATTGTACACACCAAAATAATCTGAAAACCTAGAGGCTCTAATCAAAGCATTCAAAAACTAAGAAATTAAGGAAACTATATGGAAAATTTAATCAATCCCAAGATTTATATTTCTATGGACAGCAGGTAGTTGTGCATTCTCATTTAAACTGACAATTTCTGTTGTTTAATTGAAGTGTTTAGATGATTTGCTTTAATTACTAATAGCGTTGGGTTTAAACCAAGAATCTTTCTGGTTATTTTTATTTATTTCATCTCTTCTGTGTTCCAGTTTCCTTTTTTTTCTTTCCTTCTTTCCTTTCCTTTATTTTTATTTTTAATTTTTTATTGAAATATAATTAAAAGTATTGTGTTAGTTTCAGCTATACAGCAAAATGATTTATAAATTAAGTTGTTTTGTACCATTTTTTAAGATTCCATGTATAAGTGATATATATTTGTCTTTGAGGTAGTTCACTCAATATGATAATCTCTAGGTCTTAACTTACTGCTTCAAATGGCATTATTTCATTCCTTTATTTTAGAGCTGAGTGATATTCTATTGTGTATATATATGTGTGTATATACACATGTATATACCACATTGTCTTTATTCAGCTGTTGATGGGCATTTATGTTGTTTAGATGTCTTGACTATTATAAATATTGCTTCTGTGAACCGTGGAGCAAATGTGTCTTTTTAATTAGAAAGTTTTTGTCTTTTCTGGATGTATGCTCAAGGGTGCTGGAGCATATGGTAACTCTATTTTTAGATTTTATTGGACCCTCCATACTGTTCTCCATAGTGACTGTACCAGTTTACATTCCCACCAACTATGTAGGAGGGTTCCCTTTTCTCACACCCTTTGCAGCATTTATTATGTGTCTGTAGACTTTTTACCAATGGCCATTCTGACTGGTGTGAAGTGATACTTCATTGTAATTTTAATTGGCATTTCTCTAATAATTAGTGATATTGAGCATGTTTTCACATGTTGCTTGGCCATTTGTATGTCTTCCCTGGAGAAATGTCTATTTAGATCTTCTGCCCATTTTTTGATTGGGTTGTTTGCTTTTTTTTTTTTTTTTTTTTTTTTGAAGTTGAGCTGTATAAGCTGTTTGTGTATTTGGAAATTAAACTCTTGTTGGTCTCATCATTTGCAACTATTTTCTCCCATTCTGTAGGTTATCTTTTTGTTGAGTTTATGGTTTCCTTTGTTGTGCAAAAGCTTTTAAGTTTAATTAGGTGCCATTTGTTCATTTTTGTTTTTATTTCCATTACTCTAGGAGATGGATCCAAAAAAATATTGCTGCAATTTATGTCAAAGATTGTTCTCTGTTTCCCCCTAGGAGTTTTATAATGTCTAGTCTTACATGTAGGTCTTTAATTCATTTTGAATTTAATTTTGTATATGGTGTTAGAGAATGTTCTGATTTCATTCTTTTACGTGTAGCTATCCACTTTTTTGGCACGTTATTGAAGAGTGTTCTTTTGATGGTTTTTTATTAGTCCATTTTATCTCCAGAAATGATTTAACACCCCTGATGTCTGCACCTTTGCCCCTCCCATGCCCTGTCGTGGGCAACCCCTCTACTATATTTGCTATAGGTCCTCAGATATACACGTGTGCATGTAGAATCCCAGGGACAGAGGAGCCTGGTGGGCTGCTGTCTATGGCGTCTCACAGGGTTGGACATGACTGAAGCGACTTAGCAGCAGCAGAAACCTTGTAAATGAACTTTACATGCTTGTGTTTTTAAATTATGCAAATAACATCCTATAAAATACTTTAATACTTTATACACTTTAACATACTTAAAGTATATTTTAAAAGACTTTTATATACTTCTTTTTTATTTTTAGTGGTTGCTCTAGGATTTACAGTATACACCTTTAACTTATGATGGTCTGCCTTCAAATGATACTGTATTAATACCACTCCATGATGAGTGTAAGGATCTTGCAGCAGTTTGCTTCCATCACCTTCCTCCTGTTAGTCTTATTGTCGCTAATGTGTTATAAATCCCACAAACATTGCTGTTATTTTTGCTTTAAATAGTCTGTGATCAAAAGATTAAACATGAGAAAAATATTTTCATATTTATCTATATATATATGCACAGATATGTTGCTCCTTGTTCCTTTGTGTAGATTTATTGTTTTTATCAGATATCATTTTCCTTCTGTCTTCTCTAGAACTTCCTTTAACATAACATAAGGATCTGTAAATGAACTCTTTTGCTTTTTGTTGGTCTGAAAAAAGTCTTTATTTCATCTTTATTTTTGAAAGATTTTTTTCTAGATATATAATTTCATGGTAACAGAACTCTTTTCCGTTCAGCGCTTTAAAGATGTCATTCATTGTCTTAGATCTCTGATGAAAAATCTCCTGTCACTCATTCTTATCTTCCTCTGTACATATCTTTCTCTGGCTGTTTTTAAGATTTTATTTTCTGTTTTGTTGTTTCTCATCAGTTTGTTTATCATATTTTCTGGTGTGGTTTTCATGTTTATCTGCTTGTGGTTTGTTGAGATTCTGACTCTGTGGGCTTAGAGTTTTCATCAAATTTGAAAAAAATTCATTGGTTATTTCTTCAAATGCTTTTCTATTCCTCTCTGCCTTAGTGGATCTCTAATTATGCATGTATCAGACTGCTTGATACTGTGATTTTTTTATATTCTGTCCCAAAATTTTATGCATCTCTGCTTTTCAAACTCTGATCTCAGTGGAATCACTGCACTCTGTTTAGGCTTCTTTCTCTAAGGGGTTCCCTGATGGCTCAGTGGTAAAGAATCCACCTGCCAATGCATGAGACACAGCTTCGATCCCCAGGTCAGAAAGATAGCCTGGAGAAGGGAATGGCAACCCACTCCAGTGTTTTTGCCTCAAGAATTCCACAGACAGAAGAGCCTGGCAGGCTACAGTCCATGGGATCACAAAATAGCTGGACACGACTTCGTGACTGAACAGTAACAGCTCTGAGCCATAGCTTGGACCTATTTCCAAGTGGTGATCTGGGGCAACCAAAAGGCTCACCTGGTTTGCTTCTCTTCACTCAGAGATCAAAGTCCCATGCTCTGGAAACCGTTGTTCTTTGATTTTTTGTTTTCCTACTTATATATGGCAAGAAGGCAATTCACACAGCAATTAATCCTTCATAAGCAGAAGTTCCCCTTGCTTTATTTTTTATCAATTCATACAATTTTTAAAAAAAAACTGATTTTTCATAATAAAAATTAGAATATGTGAGTATCATGAACAAAATGTATTGCATTTAGGATAAAATCCAGCATGTTTTCTCTGACTTAGAGGCCCTGCATGATTTGGCCCCTTCTTTCCATTGTAGGTGTCCCTTTTACTACTCTTTCCTCCACTCAAACCCTCCAATGATACTAGCTTATTTTATCCCTCCAATCTACTATGCATGCTCTGGCAGGCTTCTCCCAATCATCTCTTGAATACCTCTTTGTCATTGTTTACATGCAGACTTGAATGCCACTTACTGAGTGATTCTTCTTTTCTTTTTTCCATGACTTGTGTGTGTGAAAAAATTAGGTTTTCTTGTATTGTGTCATAGTATCCTCTAGTTTTCCTTTACAGCACTGAACACAATTTTTAGTTATATTTTTATTTGTATGTTTTTCTTTTTATTTGGAGGATAATTGCTTTACAGTGTTCTGTTGGGTCTGCTACACAACTGTGTGAATCAGCTGTAAGTATATGTATATACATATATATATATCCCCTCGCTTTTGAGCCTCCCTCCCACCAACCCTGTATGCTTATTTTTAATGTCCATCTGGCTGATAGACTGTAAGCTCCAAAAGGGCAGTGAACTGGCTATTTTGTGTATCTGTAGGATGCAGACCTGTATCCTATGCTCCAGCATATAGTAGGTACTCAACAAATAATTGTTGGCTTGCTGTTGTGCAAACTGGGTAACAGTGAATTATGTACCTTGCAGGACATGGGATGACAAATAGGCTCATTCTTCTTTAATTCCAGTAAGATACTTAAGTGTCACAGCACATCTACTTTGTTATTATAATGTCCTAAGAAGCTGGCTAAGAGGGGTAAAAGCAAAAGGAAATGTATTATATATATTTTTGGTATTTCCATGCTTTCTGTATTTATCACTTAGTTGCTGTAATCCTATGGTTTCAAAAGTATAGCACAGAAAATCTGCCATGAACATTCTGATATATTTTCTCACTTTAAAATAAGGGCTGTTGCTCTTAGCTATTATAAGACATTCTAATTATAGAAAATTTGGAGAGTAAAGAAAATTTTCCAAAAGTTTCCTTGTTATCTCTTAGTCTCCTTTGTTGCTTCATCAACCTCTTCCCATCTTCTTTTGGTGTGAGCTGAAGATTTTAGCTTCAGCTAAGACTCTTCTTCTCATTGGGACTCTTTCCTTAGACTATTTTCCTTGCCCTTAATTTCTCTTTCATTTGTGTGTGTGTGTGTGTGTATAAAATGTTTTTTAGTGTGGTAATTGACATATGTGGGCTTCCCTGGTGGCTCAGCTGGTAAAGAATCCACCTAAAATGTGGGAGACCTGGGTTTGATCCCTGGATTGGGAAGATCCCCTGGAGAAGGAAACAGCTACCCACTCCAGTATTCTGGCCTGGAGAATTCCATGGACTGTATAGTCCATGGGGTCACAAAGAGTTGGACACAACTGAGCAAGTTTCACTTTCACTTTCTTTCAGTTGACATATGTACACTGCTATGTATGAAGTAGATGGCTGGCCAGGGCCTACTGTATAGCGCAGAGGAAACCAAGGAAGGTACAATCTGTTTGTAGGACACATATTAAGTTAATCTTAAAAATTCATTCCAGTATACATTAGGTAAGACAAATGTATATTTTTAATCATAGTTTTTGCTCTTGACTCCAAACTCATGTATCCATTGGCAACATGACACCTCTGTTTAGAGGTCAGTCTTGTGTCCAGAAACAAATACATCATCAGTCTTCTAGACGCATTCCATGTCTATCTCAGTGTCTGATACAACCCCCTGCCTAGCTGTCTAGTCCACAAACATAGACCCTATCATGAATTCTTCTTTCCCCTTCCTCATAGCTCTATCACTTTAACCAGTTCTGTCACTTTAACCAATCAAATACCTTTGTATCAGTCTTTGTCTCCATCACCATTGGCTGAGCTATCACCATCTCTCACCTAGAAAGCTGCTCCAGTCCCTGACTGGTCTCTTTCATCATTCTTATTTCCTTTCTCTCATTCTGCACACTGCAGCCAGACAAATCTTTGAAAAATACACATTTTAACTCTACCCAGAACTCTTCAATGGTTTCCCACTGATGTCCCAGTAAAGAGAAAAAAATCCTAGCCTATTAACCGCATAAAGCCTCCACCCATTGTTCCTGTGCTTTCTCTTCTTTTTATTATTTGCAATTGTGCTAGAATTTTTAAAATTAATTTTTACTGAAGTCTAGTTGATTTACAGTGTTGTGTTAGTTTCTGCTTTGTAGCAAAGTGAATCAGATATATATATATATATATACACACACACACACACACACATACACATATAGCCACTGTTTTTAGATTCTTATCCCATATAGGCCATTACAGAGTGTTGAGCAAAGTTCCTTGTGCTGTACAGTAGGTTCTTATTAGTTATCTATTTTATATATGGTGGTGTGTATATGTCAGTACCAATCTTCCAGTTATCCTTCCTGCCCCCCTTTCACCCTTGGTAACCACAAGTTTGCTTTCTACATCTGTGACTCCTGTTTTGTAAATAAGTTGATTTATAATATTTTTATAATAGATTGCTGACTTACTTCACTCAGCATGACACTCTCTAGGTCCATCCCTGTTGCTGCAAATGGCATTATTTCATTCTTTGTTATGACTGTGTAATATTCCATTGTGTATGTATACCACATTTTTTTTATCCTTTCCTCCGTCGATGGACAATTAGGTTGCTTCAAAGTCCGGGCTATTGGAAATAGTGCTGCAGTGAACACTGGGGTGTATGTATCCAGAATTTTATCAGGTCTTAGAATGTGCATGCTCTCTCTTCCCTTATAGGTATGTATGTGCTGTTCCCTCAGCCTTAAACACTCATCCTCCTAAACTTTGGTCTGTTTAATTCCTGTCTATATTTCAACATCTTAATATAAGCCTTCCTTGACTCTCAAACGAGTTTCCTTGTTTCATGCTTTTAAGGCATCTCACACCTCTTTTTTATGGCCCTCAAAACAATTGTCTAACAGTTATTAATTTTAAGTTAGCTATGTCCTTCTCTTACTAGAATGTGAGCTTTCTGAAAGCAAGGCTGTGCCTATCTTATTCTTCATTAACACTGGTGCCTAACATCCTGTTTTGAATAAAGTAGATAGTAAATATTTTTGAATGGAAAGATCCTTTGAAAAAATTTCTGGCCAAAGAATCAGGATTCCCTTCTGATTGCTCGGGTCTGTTAACTATATTTAAAATGATGGCTCAGTCAAATATAGATTGAGGACAAAGGATACACTAAAACAGACATGGGAAAACTGGCTACATAGAGTTGAAAAGTTTAGGAGAGTATAACTTTGAGTTTATGTAGGATGTCAGGGACTCTGTTTCTAGCCATGAATGGTTTTTAGGCATGGGCAAAAGTGTATTCCCTGAATCAACCTGCCAACTTGATAATGGAAGAGAAATTAATAAAAAACATACCACTGGACATAGGTCACATTAACCTAGAGATCTGGCTAAGAATAAACTTTGTTATTTGCAGGCAGTAGACATTATTGTGGGCTATTCTGCAGGATTCAGGATAGGCAGAAACTGTCCCAGATACCCATGCTTTGCAGTGTAAGTGTCTATAGTAGGGAGAAGGAAGTTGTAGGACCTGAAAATTTTGTAACCCTGTTGAGAAATACACATGTATTGAGTATCTTATATGTGCCAGGTTCTAGTGATTCCATGGTGTTCTAGACATTAAATAAACATACAAGGTTTTGCATATCAGAAAATTCATATCAAATGAAAGTCACTCAGTTGTGTCCGACTCTTTGTGACCCCATGGACTGTATAGTCCATGGAGTTCTCCAGGCCAGAATACTGGAGTGGGTAGCCTTTCCCAGGAATTGAACCAGGGTCTCCTGCATTGCAGGTGGATTCTTTACCAGCTGAGCTATCAGGGAAGCCCTATGTCAAGTTTTATAAATATAATAGTCTGAGTGCACAAATTAATATAACCTATAATAAGGGTATCCACCAAAGCTGTCTTGTGCTGGGTCTGTGGTCTGCTCAAGATTTATAGATGCACATAGTTACTGTAAAAGGGGAAGAAGGCAGAATAACATGCTCTGAAATGTATATATTTGTGGATTTGATGATTATCAGAATTGTTAATTTCTATGTTGATACCAGAGGAGAAATTCTAGGAAAACATTTCTTGCTTATGGTTTGTCTGATGGAGACTTCTTTTTCAGAGATAAGACTCAGTTTCAGTCTAAAGGCCAGCTTTAATTTAACAGTGTAGTTGCCTGGAGTCCTGTGTTGAGAAGGATTCTGAGACCATGTCTAGGCTTAAGGTATAGAACACTGTGATTGAAATATTTGACATAGCTGAGGATGTAGTTATGGAATCTCTCATGTCATAAATTGGTTTTCCTTGTTCTATATGGTCACAAAGCTTACCTTTTTCATCCTCAGTAATTAAAATTGATTATTTATTTTATTCAACAAATTATTATTGCATTAAAAATGTCACTTCTCTGTGTTGGACCAATATTGCAAAATGCTACATTTTCTGCTTTTTCCTCATCAAATCCTACTGAACAAAATCTATTCAATTTAATTAAATACTAAAGGTAGACTGAAAACTCTTAACTCATTTGGAGCTCAAGATTAGAAATAATACAAAATTCACAAATCCTAGTAAATTGTTATCAAACAGAGAATATTTTCATCATAGGGTTTGGGCTACCCTGAACTAACAAGAGTTTGAGTGAACTCTGGGAGATGGTGATGGACAGGGAGGCCTGGCATGCTGCGATTCATGGGGTCGCAAAGAGTCAGACATGACTGAGCAACTGAACTGAACTGAACTGAACTAACAATTGTATTTTGGCACATATTCTAGTGGCTCTGACGGTAAAGAATCCTCCTGCAATTCAGGAGAACTGGGTTCAATCCCTGGGTTGGGAAGATCCCCCGAGAAGGGAATGGCTACCTGCTCCAGTATTTTGGCCTGGAGAATTCCATGAACTGTACAGTCCATGGGGTTGTAAAGACACAACTGAGTGACTTTTCACTTTCACCTTCACCTATTTTAAACCTCTGTGGCAACAACAGCAACATTAAAGTATATCATTGTGATGTGGCAGCTGTTCAGAATAAATATGGGAAAATATCACAGAAAAAAAGTCCCAGAGTGTATCTGTGCATATGTAATAACCTCTCTCTACTTATTTTGTCTTCATTTTCCTCTTTCTTCTCCTTCTTCACATTGTAATCCCAGCTAAGTCACACCAGAGTTTTCTTGTTTTTCACTGAGAATCATGGTTCTTTTCTGTTTTGTATTTGTAATTGGATTCTGTTATGGGTCAATGACTGTTAAAGAGAGATGCTCTTACTTTCTTCTTTTGTGACTGTTTAATCCTTATTTTCAATCATCTTATACTTGGTAGTTTATGCTTATTCAGCTTACACCCTTTTCCTTCTTTTTGTCCACTGCTTGCACTGAAGTATGGCTGTTTTGCTTCTGACCTTTACATGGGGGGATATAACTGGACAGTCTCCAAAGGCAGATGAATCTATGTGAAGTGATCTTTAGACTAACCTTCAAATGTCTCTTGAAGGTTGGGAAATTGACTAGTATATCTTGGCACCAGGAGCATTTTCCTAACCTACTTCATGAGTCATATTGAGCTCTAACTGCTTCATTTGACTTGAGACCATTTTCTTCTTCAACACTTTCTAAAGATGCTTAAGGCAATGGAATGGAATGAGTTAGGATTGTTGACACCATTTTTTTTATCTAATTCGCTGTTTTTGTCATGGACCTGAGTAAGATTCTGACTTTGATTGTGCTTCTGGAATTCAGAAATGGGATATACCATTATGCCAGCAGTCCAATTTGAATCCCCTGAGTTACTAACTTCAGTACACTGTACTTCAAACATCTTTCCCATGTCTTATAATGGTGGCACCCTTATGTCCTGTTGCTGCTTCAAGAATTATAGAGAATTCTCTTTCTCACTGGACTGCAAACTATCGGGGGATAGAGACAGGGTCTTGCTATTTTTTTGTGACCCCTAATGCCACACTACTAACATAGAGTAGGTGCTCAAGAAATTTTGGTTGAATGAATAAAAACAATACAAAGCTATTTTAATTTAAAGTAGTATATAAATGTAATAAGCACCATTTCTAAAACCTCCCTCTCCCAAAACACAGCACAGAAATTTGCAGTCAGTGCTCTCAATTTTCCATAAACTTTTAAGCATCATTTTTGGGCTTGTGAGTCTATATGTGGTTATTAGAAATTTGCCCAATTTCTATCTTTTCTTCTCTTACCTGCCCCTCACATAGCATTTGGACTTATTATACAGGCTGTTATGGAAGGATATTGCATCTTTGCTCATTCAGAGGATAGTGCTGATCTGGGCAAATGAAGTGAATCCTAGAAGTGTTTATTTAGGATGACATTGCTTGAGATGATATCACATAGATCTCATTCATTCAACGAATCTTTGTTTTTATTTTTCTGAGGAGAAACAAAGGGATATTTTTTAAAAATCACAAATGAAAAGAGACAATAGTAAAAGTTGGGAAACATGACTTTCCATATAAGTAGGTATGTGTGTGCACACTCAGTCATGTCTGATTCCTTTGCGGCTCAATAGACTGTAGCCTGCCAGATTCCTTTGTCCATGGAATTTTCCAGGAAAGAATACTGGAGCAGGTTGCCATTTCCTTTTCCAGGGAACCTTCCCAACCCAGGGATTGAACCCATGTCTCTTATGCCTCCTGCATTGGCAGGTGGGTTCTTTACCACTAGCACCACCTAGGAAGCCCCATATAGCAGGCAATTAATTGCATAAATGGTTCAGAAATGGCATCATTACTGCCAAACCTGGCCTTTTCTTTACCTCCCCTTGTCTGCCATCTATCATCTGGGTGTCACGGTTTCTGCAAGAAATTTGTGTTTATGTTTGCTCTTAGGGGACATCGTCTAAAAATGTAGTTACTATGAATATGCATAAATTACCTAATTTCTTTCTGCAAAATGTAGCATAACACTAATTCACACTACAGCATTAAAGACATCTGTTAAAAGGGTTTAATTTTTTTTTTTTTTTTTTTTTGAGTATAGTTATCCTTTTCATCAGGGGACTGGAATACAAAAGTAGGAAGTCAAGAAACACCTGGAGTAACAGGCAAAGAAAGCTGATCTTATAAAGAAAGCTGATCACTGAAGAATTGATGCTTTTGAACTGTGGTGTTGGAGAAGGCTCTTGAGAGTCCCCTGAACTGCAAGGAGATCCAACCAGTCCATCCTAAAGGAAATTAATCCTGAATGTTCATTGGAAGAACTGATGTTGAAGCTGAAACTCTAATACTTTGGCCACCTGATGCGAAGGGCTGACTTGTTTGAAAAGACCCTGATGCTGGGGAAGATTGAAGGCGAGAGGAGAAGGGGACAACAGAGGATGAAATGGTTGGATAGCATTACCTACTCAGTGGACATGAGTTTGAGTAAACTGCCAGAGTTGGTGACGGACAGGGTGGCTTGGCGTGCTGCAGTCCATGGGGTCACAGAGTTGGAAACGACTGAGTGACTAAACTGAACTGATAGTTCCTTTACAGTGTTGTGTTATTTGTATAAATGTATCCCTCTTTTTTGAATTTCCTTCCCATTTTGGTCACCAGAGAGCATTGACAGAGCTCCCTGTGGTATACAGTAGTTTCTCATCAGCTGTCTATTTTATACATAGTAGCGTATATAAGTGTATCCCATTCTCCCCATTCATCCCACTCCCCCCACTCTAAAGTGGGGAACATTGTACCTGAATATCTGGAATAAGGATGGGTTAATTGAGAGCACTGAGGGTTAGGAACAGGTTAAAAAAAAAGTTTAAGTCTTGGAAAATGTATATGTGTCTGTCTGTATTTATGTGGAGGAATATGTTCATCCTAGTGGTAAAAACTGGGAGACAGGCAAAGTAGGTAAACACTGGAACAGCCTTGGGCCAGAGCTGCCTGGGGCATGATTATTAAAGGAGTGTCAGGGAGACTCCTGCTAGACCAGAATGTCAGTGACCATCTATTGTGCTCTTGTGGCTTGGAAGGGATACCAGTGAGTATGTTTTGAGGTGCACTTATTTTCTTCATGCTTCAGGCTGTATAAAAAATATTAATGATATACAAAATAATCTCTTGTTTATCAGTCATCTCTTCTTTTCATTCACCTATTTTATTTTCATGTGGCAGCATCTGTCAGAGCTCCTGTTTTCTACAAGGAAGGGCATTAACATTCATCACCAAGTATCTGTTATGTGACAGGCACGATAGTGAGCATTTTAGTATCACGTTACTTACTCCTGACAACAACTGTGATGGAGCGTCCTCCCATTGTACAGACAAAAAAAAAAAAAAAAAAAAAAAAACAGACACAGCATGCCTGCCCTAGGCTGTAAAGGGAGTGAGGAGCAGTGTTGGTCTACGTCTTTCTGAACCCACCATGGCCATGCAGAAAGCAAAACTTGATGTAAAATAAAATGTTTTGTTTTTTTTTTCAGGATATAAATTTGCAAACTTTCCATAAAAAAACCCATTTCTAATTTCTAAAATGTAGTATTCATCTTTCTCTTCCTTATAACCATTCTGTACGCTTTGATTTTGTAGACTTGGTTCATTTCCATCCTCATCCTTTTTCTCTCTGTGTGATGTGTTTATGTTTGGACCACATTTTCTGGCCCTTTTTCTTTCGACTTTCTCTGGGCCTTCCCTAACCCCACTATATTTTTCTTTGAATTGTGGCTACTTGTTATTTGTTATTGTTGCTCAGTCACTAAGTTGTGTCTGACTCTCTGTGACCCCATGGACTGTGGCACTCCTCTCCTTCACAACGGAGCAATATGAGCAAACTCCTTCCTGAAGTTTGCTCATATTCATGTCCTTTGAGTCAGAGATTCCATCTAACAATCTCATCCTCTGCTGCCTCCTTATCCCTTTGCCTTCAGTCTTTCCCAGCATCAGAGTCTTTTCCAATGAGTCAGCTCTTCGCATTAGGTGGCCAAAATATTGGAGCTTCAGCTTCAGTAAATAGAACTGTTAAAAAAAAAAAAAAGTTTACTGATGCATGGGATGATGGTCTTTATCTTGTTCCAGTTCCTTACCATGATGCCCAGAATACTGTTACCTTTTTGACTTCAGCAGCAGTTCTTCTTTTTTAAAACATAAAAGATTATAGATGATACTCAACAACCTCATGTCCTCTCAGACCTTGGGTGCTCCAGCATGTATTTCTACAAGGGTATAACCATGTGTGTCCATTTGCCCTCCTTTCCTGCTTCTCTAGTCCCAGCTCCTATCACTCAGCCTCTCACCCAGTGTTCTCCAGCTTTGTTTTAGTTCCTCGTACCTGCCAAGTTCCTTCCTATCATAGGCTCTTTGCCCACACTATGCCCTTTGCCAAGACTGCCAACCATCATGCTAGCTCTTACTCATCTTTTAAATTTTAGATTAGATATTGTCCTCACATCTTGTACTTCTCCTTCATAGCATCTCTGATACCACATTTGCAGGTAAATTGTTACTGGTGTGTTTATTTGGTTAAGGTCTATCTTCCTGAGGCTTTACCAAATAACCCCAAGAGGGCCAGGATTCCCTTAATCACCTAGGTAGCTTCAGTGGCTAGCCTAGTATTTGATACCCAGTGAAAGTGAAGTCTTTCAGTTGTGTCCGACTCTTTGTGACCCTATGAACTGTAGCTTGCCAGGCTCCTCTGGCCATGGGATTCTCCAGGCAAAAATACTGGAGTAGGTTGCCATTTCCTTCTCCAGGGGTTTTTCCTGACACAGGGATTGAAACAGGGTCTCCCACACTGCAGGCAGATTCTTGATACCCAGTAAGAGGTCAATAAATGTTTGCTAATAATGAATAAATTAAGAAAGGAAGAGATGGGAATATCAGACCACCTGATCTGCCTCCTGAGAAATCTGTATGCAGGTTAAGAAGCAACAGTTAGAACTGGACGTGGAACAACAGACTGGTTCCAAACAGGAAAAGGAGTACGTCAAGGCTGTATATTGTCACCTTGCTTGTTTAACTTATATGCAGAGTACATTATGAGAAATGCTGGGCTGGATGAAGTACAAGCTGGAATCAAGATTGCTGGGAGGAATATCAATAACCTTAGATATGCAGAGGACACCACCCTTATGGCAGAAAGTGAAGAAGATCTAAAGAGCCTCTTGATGAAAGTGAAAGAGGAGAGTGAAAAAGTTGGCTTAAAGCTCAATATTCAGAAAACTAAGATCATGGCATCTGGTCCCATCACTTCGTGGCAAATAGATGGGGAAACAATGAAAACAGTGTTTATTTTGGGGGGCTCTGCAGATTGTGACTGCAGCCATGAAATGAAAAGATGCTTGTTCCTTGGAAGAAAAATTATGACCAACCTAGACAGCATATTTTAAAAAAAAGTTATGACCAACCTAGACAGCATATTAAAAAGCAGAGACATTACTCTGCCAACAAAGGTCTGTCTAGTCAAGGCTATGGTTTTTCCAGTAGTCTTGTACGGATGTGAGAGTGGGACTATAAAGAAAGCTGAGTGCCAAAGGATTTATGCTTTTGAACTGTGATGTTGGAGGAGATTCTCGAGAGTCCCTTGGACTGCAAAGAACTAACCACTCCATCCTAAAGGATGGATATTAAGTCCTGAATATTAATTAGAAGGACTGATGCTGAAGCTGAAACTCCAATACTTTGGCTACCTGATATGAAGAGCTGACTCATTTGAAAAGACCCTGATGATGGGAAAGACTGAAGGCAGGAGGAGAAGGGGATGACAGAGAATGAAATGGCTGGATGGCATCACTGACTCGATGGACATGAGTTTGAGTAAACTCCAGGAGTTGGTGATAGACAGGGAAACCTGGTGTGCTGCAGTCTATGGGTTCACGAAGAGTCAGACATGACTAAGCAACTAAATTGAAGGAAGGAAGAAATTAATAAGCCCGTGGACATAGTTATGCCCATACTCTGGGTCCTGTGTTCTTTTTCAGCAAGGAGTTTATAGCTAGCCTCTTTTGCAAATGATCTAGGTTTAACATCACATCCATCTTGGGGTTGCAGGCTCTCAGGCCTTTTTAGCAGGGTTCAGTGAAGCCAGGAGAGATGAGAAATGAAATCAGCTACAGAAGCTGACGCTGCGTGGGTAGATTTTTGGTTCCTTGAAGTATACCGGCTGTGCTAAGCTCCGGCACAGTTTGGGTAGGCAGCAGGCTCCAGAGTATGTCTGATTTGGCAAGCAGGTCACCACAGTAGCAATTCCAGCCACCAGAAGATGTTGGAAATTCAGAGAAATGGCAACATTGTGGCTCTGGCTGTTCTCTCTGTTTAGACATATCCAAGTCAGGGAGTTAGAGCCCTGCAAGCAGGATTCTGTCTTCAGAGCTGGCAGGAGTGAGGCAGGACCTCAGGGTCACTGCCAGGTACATGAACGCAGGAAAGGAAATGGAGCTCTGGGCAGAGCAACTAAGGCAGAAGCCCAGGTTTTCCCACTGATGGTGGGAGAGCACAGGCAGCTGGCAGGAGGGCCTACAATTCAAAGGTTTTCATGAGTGCCTGGAATTCTTCCTGGCACCTGGAGCCTAAGGGGTGGACGGTAGGGAGAGTCTTACTGAAAAATGTCAGCCTGTGTGTTTAATTACTGAGTGCTCTTCTAGCTAGTTGTGAATTATAGGTGCTGAAACATGCACTGCTGTTTCAATAGCTTGTTCTTGTTGCTCAGTCACGTCTGACTTTTTGTGACCCCATAAACTGCAGCACGCCAGGCTTCCCTGTTCACTGTCTCCCGGAGTTTGATCAAACTCATGTCCATTGAGTCAGTGATGCCACCCAACCATCTTTCTTCTGTTACTCCCTTCTCCAACCCTCAATCTTTCCCAGCATCAGGGTCTTTTCCAATGAGTTGGCTCTTCGCATCATGTGGCCACAGTATTGGAACTTTAGCTTCAGCATTCATCCTTCCAATGAATATTAAGGGTTGATTTCCTTTAGGAGTGACTGATTTGATCTCCTTGTGGTCCAAGGGATTCTCAAGAGTTTTCTCCAGTACCAATAGCTAATTCTTCTTTTAATGACAATAATTTTATTACTATCAGTCAGTTCAGCTCAGTAGCTCAGTCATGTCTGACTCGACTCTTCGCTGCAGTCGAGACCCCATGGACTGAAGCACGCCAGGCCCTGTCCATCACTAATGAATATTCTGGACTGTTTTGCTTTAGGATGGACTGGTTGGATCTCCTTTCAGTCCAAGGGACTCTCAAGAGTCTCTTCCAACACCATAGTTCAAAAGCATAAATTTTTTGGCTCTCAGCTTTCTTTATAGTCCAACTCTCTCATCCATACATGACCACTGGAAAAACCATAGCCTTGACTAGATGGACCTTTGTTGGCAAAGTAATGTCTCTGCTTTTTAATATCCTGTCTAGGTTGGTCATACCTTTTCTTCCAAGGAGCAAGTGTCTTTTAATTTCATGGCTGCAGTCACCATCTGCAGTGATTTTGGAGCCCCAAACAATAAAGTCTGCCATTGTTTCCACTGTTTCTCCATCTATTTGCCATGAAGTGATGGGACTGGATACCATGATCTTAGTTTTTTGAATCTTGAGTTTTAAGCCAACTTTTTCACTGTCCTCTTTCAGTTTCATTAAGAGGCTCTTTACTACTTCTTCACTTTCTGTCATAAGGATGGTGTCATCTGCTATTCTACTTATCATCATTATTATCTTTTCCAAGTGAACACAGCTTATACATATTCACTTTCCCTTGAATCTTTATCACAACTCTGACTCAATGATTCATTATTGTTAGAACTTAGACCAAGTGTTGTCATTTCTGCCCACCAGGTTTACAGTGGGAATTCTTTTCAACAGCATTCATTAATGGGTTGGCAAATCTGATAAAGCACCAAAGAATGGGGTGCTTATCAAAAGTATTAAAATTTTTGTTTAATATGTGTGTGGAATTATTTGAATGTTACAGCCTTAGTATCTATCATTGTTCAACATAGAGCTTGCTACCTTTTTTTCTTCCTCGCAAATAACCCTAAATTTTACCTACCAAATTGAACTGGCTATGCTATTATATATCATGTAGGACTTTCTGTGAAAGCCAAAGGCCATGTGTAACATGGCTAAAGTGTGGCTGCTAAATTTGAATTACATCACCTTTCTCTATTCTGCATGTAGTTAATAAGTATTTAATGCATATTAAATTTCTAGGACTAATGTTCCTTCTAAGGAATAAGTATTAGTGTAAAATGAAAGTAAACAAAGAGCCTCATTTTTTGGTGCTGAATTTTGCAAGACTGTCTCTGTATCATCTAAGGTGTATAAGGCTTGGATAAAAATGCAAGAGTTAATAGCTTTATTCCCCATGCCCAAACCTCTTACCTCCAGCATTTTCATGCAGTTATAAAAATTTTTTTATTGAAGTATAGTTGATGTACAATGCTGTGTTACTTTCAGGTGTAAAGTAAAATGATTCAGTTAAATATATATTATATATATTTTCAGATTCTTTTCCATTACAGGTCTTACAAGTATGCAGGTTTTTCTTAACATTTAAAGTGTTATTTGTAAGATTTGTGGTAATGATTTAAAATTATTACCTATTTTATTTTATATCTAATAACTTGTATCTCTTAACTCCCTTTCTCTACTTCTCCCCTCTTGCGATCCCCTTCCCCTCTGATAACTGCTACTATGATCTCTGTATCTATGAGTTTCTGTTCCTATTTTGTTACATTCTTTGACATTTGTTTTATTTTTTGGATTTAAGTGAAAATATACAGTATGTGTCTTTCTCTGCGTGCAATTTTTGTTTTTTTAATTCAAAATTTGGTGCTCTTTATCAGTGAATTCAGGTATTAAGTATCAGTTCACCAGTCCAACTGACTTTATATTATTCTGTGTATTAAAATTTAAGGACTAGGATTTTTAGGGCAGGGAGAAATAGGTATTGATCTCCAGAGACACCAACTGCTAAAAATAAAGATTTGTTTGCCCTCTGTGCTTATTTCTAGGAGACCAACGACCAGACACTCGCTCGGAGGGTGAGAAATATGGTAAGTCAGTCTGTTGCTAAGTATTAAGTTTGTCTAAGAATGCTTTATGACAGACTTTTGCGAATATATGATTCTTTCAAACTCTGGGATTGCCTAATATTTAGTTGATAAAGACTAATTGCTGATGAAGACTTTTTGGGTTCTTTCATGTGGCTGATTTCTACCTCCTGAGGGAGTTCCCTCTCTTCAGAGTTATTAAAGAATCCCCAAGGAAGAGCATCATATATCTACTATGTTTCCTGACTTCAGTTCATCTGATACATGTTGATTTCCTCTGGTCCTTCCATCCCAGTTTATGATTTTGACACATGTGTCTTATTTACATCTTTTCCTGATCAAGATCTCCACTATCAATCTTCTTGGATGTTTCATGACGCCCTGAGTGTCTTAGCCAGTCCTCTTCATTTTGTAACACCTGATTTGCTCCTCACTCAGCCCTTGATCGTCAAGTCTTGCTACTCCGTGGGTGGACCAACAGCCTGGGTGTTATCCACCTGGGAGTTTGTGAGGAATGCAGAATCTCAAGGCCTGCCCCAGACTTAATGAATCAGAATCTGCACTTTCGCAAGATCCTCAGTGATTCATACAAATGAAAGTTTGAATCACACAGGCTTTAAGAATTTTTCTTCATGTATGCACTCCCATTGCCCCTGAGAGCTACAGATGAGTACTTTTCTGCTGTGACTTCCAATATCACTTGGGTTCCAAATCATCAGCTAAAAAGATGAGCATTTATGTACCCTCTTACCTCTATTCTCAAATCCACTTTTTGGACTCTTGTATACTTTAATTTTACCTGTGTAGATTCTATTGTTTATTATACTGTATAGCATTTTATAGTTCTTCAAAGTTCCCTCACACAGATTTTATTTGATCACACATGATCCTATAAAGTAGAAAGGTAGGTAATATAATCTTTTGTAGAAGCTATATTATACATTTCTAGTTGTGATTTTCTAACCTTAGGTGGGGAAAACCTCTGTGTCAGCAGATATTTTTTTCCTACCTTACAGAAAAATAGAAGTCAAGCCTTTGGGGGCTACCAGAAGTCAGTCAGTTATTCTGACTAAAAACGTATCATAATTCAAAATCCTGTTTTACTGCTCAGTATGATCAGTTTGGAGAAGGAAATGGTAACCCACTCCAGTATTCTTGCCTGGAGAATCCCCATGGCCAGAGGAGCTTGGGAGGCTACAGTTCAAAGGGTTGCAGAGTTGGGCATGACTGAGCAACTCAGCATGCATCTATGCATGATCAGAGTTACCTTTTCATTTGCAAACCTTGTTTGTCTTCTTAATTAAAATAAAGTAATTTGCATCCATGAAAAGTTTCCGTAGAATTTTTAAATAAAAATAATATTCAATTCTTCAAACCTTTTTTATTAAAAAAGAAGAAAAAAACCCTTTATATATAAATATGTATGTACATATGTACATATTTATGTACCTATCTTTAGCATTGTTAGTTTTATTTCTCAGGATAATTTCTACCTAATCTAATTTTATTTGGGTCAAATTATGTTTCCACAGTGTCAAAATGCCAGGGTTAAAATATTCTGCTGTACTTTTAATTGCTACATTTTTTTTTCCTTCAGTCAGGCTATCAGTTTTAGCTATAGCTGTAACAATGGAAAATTATTGCTAAAGCAAGTTTGACTTCAAGTGGAAATTCCAGAAAGCCTAGAGGCATCTTGCAGGGAGCAAATGTAAATTTAAGGGCAAAGGACACATGTTTTTCAGGCAAAACATATCAGATTGACTTCTAACTTCTGGGAAAGTGTTCTCTCCTTACCTTGGAGCTTTTATTTCACCTGGCAACCCAAGCTGGCTTCCTCTCTCACCATAGCATTGAGTGCCTCTTGGCACAGAATATTGCAATCAGCTATTCCACATCTATGTGAACAAGAGCCTTTGGAAGCAGAAACTGATTACAATATATGATTTCCTCACACTATTCAACAAGACATCCTTTATTTTAGTTTTTGATAACTTGGTTTAAGTAACTGAAATGTATATATCTTACATAATTCTTGAAATGGTTTGGACTTTGCCTGCCTACTCTTCCAAATTATTAATATTAAACATAGATAAAGATGGCTCAGAGGTTAAAGCGTCTGCCTCCAATGCGGGAGACCCGGGTTCAATCCCTGGGTTGGGAAGATCCCCGGGAGAAGTAAATGGTAACCCACTCCAGTATTCTTGCCTGGAGAATCCCATGGACGGAGAAGGCTGGTAGGCTACAGTCCATGGGGTCCTAAAGAGTTGGACACGACTGAGCGACTTCACTCCCCACCCCTCACCCTCAAAGGTGGCTATTCTAGAATGGCATTCATTTTATTTCCCAAATGTCTTTTTATTTTGGCATTTTCTTGAGAATCAGGAAGGCTGAATGCCATGGATTTTAGAACACTACTTGGGTCTTTCGGTGGGTTGACATGACAACAACAGTAACAATAAAATGTTTTCATAGCACTTACTATGTGCTGGATACTGTTCTAATTGCTTTACATATGTGAATTTACTTGCTCTAGTCTTTGAGATTGGTTTCATTTCCCCCATTTTACAGTTGAGAAAACTGAGGCATAGAGAGGTTAAGTAACTTGTGAAAACTAGCACAGTAAAAATCTGATACAAATTGCATAAAGTTTTCTATTTTAAAAAAGACTTTGTAATTTAAAAAAAAAAAACCTTTTTATTTTCCCACCTTAGGAAATGAGGTGAGCCTGTAATTTTCCATTGGCATATCCTTGTTGCCCATAAGTGGATAGAGAAGTTTGAAGTATTTGATGAAAGTGGATCCAACTGGAAAACTGCAGTGATTTCTCCACATGGGGCTGAGACCACAGCCTCAATCCTCTTTCCCAGCAGACTTCTTAGTTTAGGTCTTCTTTACAACACATGCAGAATATTCATTCATATAACCAACATAACTGGTCATACTATTAAGGAGTTCATGGGGACAAACTACATTCAGTCAAGATTTGTTAAACACTCTATTTCTTATCACTTAAACAGGGAAATTAC
Organism: Budorcas taxicolor; assembly: GCF_023091745.1. Taxonomy (NCBI): domain Eukaryota; kingdom Metazoa; phylum Chordata; class Mammalia; order Artiodactyla; family Bovidae; genus Budorcas; species Budorcas taxicolor. The sequence continues at coordinate 69,459,181 of NC_068912.1, forward strand.
ATTTTCCCTCCCATTCCTGCTTCTGTCTGTCTCTGTCAGCATTGATTCCTTTCAATAGCTCCCTCATTCTCACTCAGATCCCATGTCAAAGCTTCTCTTTTGAGCAGTGCTCAGCTTCCTGTTTGATCTCTGCAGGAAACCAAGGTTCATCTCTGAATTTTGATTGAATGCTCTGACTACAACTGCATGTCACAACTCTAGAAGGGATGCTCTGGTTTGAATGCTGTTCCTTCTGTCCGCTCTGTACGGTTTATGAGGCTGACTCTGGTTTCCTAGTGGATTTACATTCTGTCTACTCTGGATCAGAGCAGTGTGGGTAGGCTGTAGTCTGCATTTTCAATCTCTTGACTTTTGGCAGTTGTAGGCATTTTTATTCAACAGCATTTATTCAGGATCCATCCATATGCCAGAGCTTTAGAGCCTGAAGGAACCTTGAGGATCACCTTCAATATCTTCCTTTTATAGGTGAAGGGTTGAAGTTCAGAGGGTTTAAAGGGCTTCCCTTATATTGTGAGTGCTGGGCCAGGATTAGACCCAGAGCTTAGAATCTGTGATCTCTCAACACCATGTTTTTCAGCCTTTATGCTTTTAATTTGAGGGATATGGTTATTCTTAGGCTTCCATAATATTCTTAAATTTCCCCTAAAAGCTTAAAAATATCAGTAAGTATCTCTTTGCTTTTGTAACCAGATAGCTAGGATGCCTAATAAAGCAAAACTGGTTGCAAAATTGGTCCCGATGCCTATCTTATGTTTCCAGAGATTCTTAATATATTTTTGAATATTACCAAGAATTCCCACTCATTTATTTCTCTACTTGTGTAACTTTATGTTTGCATTTTATCCCAGTTTAGTTTACTCTTGTAGGATAAGGTGAGAGCAAAGCACATTAGCATAAGAACAAGAGGTAAGGAGTACTCAATCTATAAATTGCATGGAAAGGGGCACCTTTAGGCATTTATAAGCACACATCCTTGAATATTTTTGTAATGCTTGAGAGTATTCTGAAAAATATATTACCTGAGGCTAGTTGAAGAAATGAAAAAAGTAATAAAAGAGGGGAACTGTTTAAAGTAAAAGAAGTTCCAGTAAACAAATCCTTAAAATGTCATACTCTTCTTTCTAAAACAATAATCTCATATGTAGATAGGCATAAGTGTACATTATAGCCTATGCATACAAAGAGCCCAGAAATTCTTTCTATTCTCCTGAAAATGAAGCAGACCCTATAATGTTCATTTTTGAGCTTGACATTCTTTTCCAGATGATTAGGCCTGCCTTAACACCAGAGGGTGGAACATTGAGGAATATAATTTTTCTATTTATTGAAGAAAGCTCTTCAGTTAGAACCACCCTTAGCAGAAAAAAAAGCTAAGCTACTCAATTTATTTTTAAACATAGATAAATAGTATCTTAGCAGCTCAGAACTTGATGAGAAAACTGGATTGCTTAAATGGGAAAGTGCAATTGAGGTTTGAGAACATGAGGTGGAAGCAGGTCATGGCTAACCAACTGGAAACCTTCAACTGGAAACCTAGTAATTGGTTAACCTGAGCTTAGTGGCTCAGTTGTGTCCGACTCTTTGTGACCCCATGGACAGTGGACTGTAGCCTGCCATGCTCCTCTGTCCATGGGGATTCTCCATGCCAGAATACTGGAGTGGGGTTGCCATGCCCTCCTCCAGGGGATCTTCCTGACCCGGGAATCGGACCTGGGTTTCCTGCATTCCAGGTGGATTATTTACCATCTGAACCACCAGAGAAGCCCATGTTAATGTAATACTTATTCAATTATTTATTTTATGCCAAAGTATATAAGTGGTAAGAAGACAGAAATGAATCACTCTTGCTTTCTTTGAATATTGTTCATAAAACCATAAGAATGAGAGAGATGTGTGCCTGCAAAGAAAATTTCCATTGAACTGTAGTTTAGTATTGCTGACAGATTTTAATGTGTTTATAACTGGTTGGCACACTTCATGTTCTGTACATAAACCTCTTTGTTATAGGGTAGATTGTGGCAGAGTGTGGAAACAGTAAACATAGGAAATATTATTATAGTTGCATATCCCTCAGGAAGCAGAATTCCTTTTAAAAATAATAGTTAGTTAGAGTTAGTCTTATTTTTGCTGACTGTATAGAGCTTCTCCATCTTTGGCTGTAAAGAATATAATCAATCTGATTTCGGTGTTGACCATATGGTGATGTCCATGTGTAGAGTCTTCTCTTGTGTTGTTGGAAGAGGATGTTTGCTATGACCAGTGCATTTTCCTGGCAAAACTCTATTAGTCTTTGCCCTGCCGGGAGAAATATCAATCACCTTAGATATGCAGATGACACCACCCATATGGCAGAAAGTGAAGAGGAACTATAAAAAGCCTCTTGATGAAAGTGAAAGTGGAGAGTGAAAAAGTTGCCTTAAAGCTCAACATTCAGAAAATGAAGATCATGGCATCTGGTCCCATCACTTCATGGCAAATAGATGGGGAAACAGTGGAAACAGTGTCAGACTTTAATTTTGGGGTCTCCAAAATCACTGCAGATGGTGACTGCAGCCATGAAATTGAAGGACGCTTACTCCTTGGAAGGAAAGTTATGCCCAACCTAGATAGCATATTCAAAAGCAGAGACATTACTTTGCCAACAAAGGTCCATCTAGTCAAGGCTATGATTTTTCCAGTGGTCATGTATGGATGTGAGAGTTGGACTGTGAAGAAAGCAGAGAGCCAAAGAATTGATGCTTTTGAACTGTGGTGTTGGAGAAGACTGTTGAGAGTCCTTTGGACTGCAAGGAGATCCAACCAGTCCATTCTGAAGGAGATCAGCCCTGGGATTTCTTTGGAAGGAGTGATGCTAAAGCTGAAACTCCAGTACTTTGGCCACCTCATGCAAAGAGTTGACTCATTGGGAAACACTCTGATGCTGGGAGGGATTGGGGGCAGGAGGAGAAGGGGACAACAGAGGATGAGATGGCTAGATGGCATCACTGACTCGATGGACGTGAGTCTGGGTGAACTCCGGGAGTTGGTGATGGACAGGGAGGCCTGGTGTGCTGCAATTCATGGAGTCGCAAAGAGTCGGATACGACTGAGCGACTGAACTGAACTGAACTGAGAGTTAGTCACTCAGTCGTGCCTGACTCTTTGCGACCCCATGGACTGCAGCCCATCAGGCTCCTCTGTCCATGAGATTTTCCAGGCAAGGATACTGTAGTGGCTTGCCATTTCCTTCTCCAGGGGATCTTCCCAACCCAGGGATCAAACCTGGGTCTCCTGCACTGCAGGCAGATTCTTTACCGAGTGAGCTGCAATAAATAATAATAAACAATAATAATTAACTTCTTGGTATACATTTTCAGGACATTTTATTTTGAGCATTCAAAATACCAGTTTGTCCTGAATTTGTGAGTGTCATGTGTGTGTGTGTGCATTGGTGTGTATATGATGGCATGTGAGAAAGGGAGAGCCAAAGTCAATTTTGTTATGATATCAAGAGACCTACTTAAAGTAGATTTTACAAACACATCTTCCAGAAAAACTGAGTTGATGCCACCTAAGTCAGAGCTCATTAGGACTTCAGAACAAATAATTACTCAAGTCAGTGCTTATGGTAAGAACCTTCACCTGATTGGTCAGATGGTCTTGTTAAATGTAATTCTTTGCAGGGGGCCTTTTTTTTTTCTTGGTTACTCTGTAAGATAATTCTGGTTAAAGCAACATTTCCTGATAATACTGACATTTCACTCAAATACCTGGGTTAGTGATACACTAGCCTAAATAAATAATCAAAAAATTGTTAGTTATTTGTTAAACTTTTATAAACCTAGTTAAATGCTTTTCTGCAAAAGTATAAACCAACGTATTCCTTAAGCACAGGGAGCATGATGTGCAGGTGCAATGCAAAAAATTTGGCTTTTTATATAATTAACATCTTAATTGAGTCTTAAGTTTATAAAGTATACCATTGGCCCAGTAATCTCTATCGCTACTTTAAATATACTAAATTTGACATGCATGCTTATGCCAGTTTCCTCTTTGCTTCACATATTCACTGCATATTTTTGTTTTTTTTTTTAAATAATCTATTGAAGTATAGTTGATTTACAATGTGGTGTTGATTTATGCTGTATAGCAAAATGATTCATATATATATATATGTATATTCACAAACACACATTTTTTCCATATTCTTGTCCATTATGGTTTATCACAGGATATTGAGTATAGTTCCCTGTGCTATACAGTAAGGCTTTGTTGTTTGTTTATCCTACATATAATAGCTTGCATCTGCAACCCCAGAGTCCCCCTCCATCCCTCCTCATTCCCCTTGGCAACCACAGTCTGTTCTCTATTTCTCTATTGACTACATCTTGATTTACACAATTTCAAGCATTTTTTTTCCCCCTAAAGAATCTGTTGGAGAACCTTGACTGCTCAAACTCTTACCTGTTGTCTGCTCTGTTCTTCTCTTTGGATGTTTACTAAGTACTTAAACTATGAATCGGGTACAGTGTCTCATATGAAATAAAGTAGCGCATAGAGTGAAAAGCTTTCAAAGAAACAATCTAGAATGGTGGGTGTATGGGTGTATGTGTGTGTGTGTTTAAGAAGCAGAGAACTAGAAACAGATGAGTGTAAAAGTCATATTAGAATGTATTTATTTTGGCTGCACGGGCTTTTCTCTAGTTTCAGCAAGCAGGGGCTACTCTCTAGTTTCGCTGCATGGCTTCTCGTTGCAGTGGCTTCTCTGTGGAGCAAGGGCTGTAGGGCTCATGGGCTCAGCAGTCGCAGCTCCCTGGCTCTAGAGCACAGCCTCAATAGTTACGGCACATGGGCTTAGGTGCTCCATAGCGTGTGGGATCTTCCTGGACCAAGGACTGAACCCATGTCTCCTGAATTGGCAGGAGGATTCTTTACCACTGAGCCACCAGGCAAGTCCCAAAGTCATATTAAATTTTAAAGGCAAGTTTATTTTCCTTAAAACTTTTGAAGTTCTGGAGAGGGTTTTCTGGAAATGGTGTGTGACATTACGTATTCAATCAAACTTGTTGGTTTTTCTAATGAGATTTGAGAACAGAGTTAAATTTAAATTAGTAAGAAAGATAAAACTAGCTGATCTGAATAAATCTCTAAGCTAGTTATCACCATATTTACACAGTGATTCACTATTACCTCGACACACTGAATTTCTCCATCCCAGATTTTCCTTTCTTCACCCACTGGGCCCAGGCTCTCATCAAATCTCGCTCAAAGGCCAACCTCTTAATTTGAAGACTTTCCTGGTGTTTTCAGCAGAATGTGAATCATCCTTCCTTCACATTTCCCAAGGCCTTTGTTATACTAACCTTCGAGCACTCTTGGTGTTTTTCCTGAGTTACAGTATTGATGTATTCCTACTTCTACACTGAGATTTCCTTCACAGAAGGAGCTTTGTTTTTTATTCAACTTGAGCCCCACAGTGGAAGTGCCCAAGTGAAATAAAATCAGTTCTATTCAATACTTGGGCTTCCCAGGTGGCTCAGTGGTAGTGTACCTGCCTGCCAATGAAGGAGACACAAGAGACGTGGGTTCGATCCCTGGGTCAGGAGATCCTGTGGAGGAGGGCATAGAAACCCCCTCCAGTATTTATGCCTGGAGAATTCCATGGACAGAGGAGCCTGGTGGGCTAGAGTCCAGGGGGCCACAAAGAGTTGGGCATGACTGAGTGCTAATTCAATACTCAGAGAAAAATATTCAGAGGTCAAAATCAATTTAAAGGGAAGGTTTTTTTTTTTGGTCAGGACACATTATATTTATGGGCACTAGGTCAGTGAAGAGTATTTCAGGTTGCCTGAGCCTCCAAGTTCAGGAGGCTTTGGAGCTGAGCTATGTGAAGGCACATTTGGTCATTTTGGTGGCTGGAAGGGTACCAGATGCTAAAGCCAAGAGAGGAAGATGTAAAGGTGATCCTTTCCTTTCTCTCAAGTCTCACTAGTAAAGTAAAGGAAGGCAGAGTGAGTGGCATGGATATGGGAATTAAAATTGAGCTGGCCTGTTAGGAGATCAGTGGGGAAGGAGAAGGACAGTTTTTATTGAGGATCTATGATGTGTCGGACATGTTACACATGATAGGGTAAAACTGTAATAATCATAATGCCTTCTCACATTTATGGAAATAACTCATACTTTTTATAAATGACTTCACATCATGATCTCACTTGATTTTTCAAGCCATGGCATAGGCAGTGTATTGATTGCCTCCTTCCTTTTACAGAACCTAAGGTGTGAAAGGGCAAAATTTGTTCAAAGTTACATACTGAGTAAAAGACTTAAGACTTGAATATACATTTTGTTGTTTTGTTTCTTGTTTGACTCTCTACTACATCTTTTTATGTTATAAAACCAACAATGAAGTTTTTAATTGTTTTATACAGGTGTCTTCTAAATCAGTTAAGCGCTTTTTATTTCTTCATGTGCATCAACACTGGTTTTATTTTGGGAAATATTTTATTGTCGGAAATTTTTGTTTATAAAATAGAATATCATAATTTAAAAGTTTTAACTAAATATATATTGGTAAATAAATAAGCACATCTTACTATTCTCTCACTTGTGACTCTAACCAATTAGAGTGGGGAGGAGTGACCATTAGGAAGTAGATATACTTGTAATCTACAAGATGGACTTCCCTGGTGGCTCAGACAGTAAAGCGTATGTCTACAATACATGAGACCTGGGTTCGATCCCTGGGTTGGGAAGATCCCCTGGAGAAAGGAATGGCAATCCACTCCAGTACTATTGCCTGGAAAATCCCGTGGACAGAGGAGCCTGGTAGGCTACAGTCCATAGGGTTGCAAAGAGTCGGACACGACTTCACTTTCACTTTCGTCCTTGTAATAACCTATAATGGAAAAGAACCTATAATGGAAAAAGAACCTGAATTACTTTGCAGTAATTTGGAAGTAACATAGTTTTGTAAATCAACTGTACTTCAATAAAAAGAAGTAGATATAAGTTTCAGAGGTAATGGGGGAGTATATCTCAGTCTTTGTTTACTGATTTTAAAGTTGGCGTATGTGGAAGAGGGAGTTACCAGGTGGCTCTGTGCTAAAGAAACTGCCTGCCAGGCAAGAGATGCAGGTTCAATCCCTGGGTTGGAAGATCCCCTGGGGGAGGAAATGACCACCCACTCCAGTATTTTTGATTGGAAACTCCAATAGACTTAGCTTGGCAGGCTATAGTCCATGGGGTCACAAAAGAGTAGGACATGACTTAACAGCTAAACAACAGAAAAGTGGGAGACAGTAGCAGACTCTCATCATCTTGGTATAGAAAAGATTCTGTCCAAACCTTTTTACTTGAGAATATAGAGCTACCTAATATACCTGAGTCAAAAATAAAAGTCTTAGAAATTATAGAGAGTTCCTGGAAGAAAGAGAAGACCTAGAAGGTTTTAATTAAGAACTCAAGAGTTGATTGGACCACTGGATGACCAGTGGATATTTTGAGCTCTTCTAGCTACCAGAAAAGGAAATGGCAACCCACTCCAGTATTCTTGCCTGGAGAATCCCATGGACAGAGGGGCCTGGCGGGCTACAGTCTATGGGGTCACAGGGAATCGGACATGACTGAGTGACTAAACAGCTATCAACCTTAAATTAGGTATCATCCCATTAATAGTAAAGCCTTGGAAATGATTGGAATTGGGCTATAACTTGAGTTATCTTCAAAATGCCTAAAACACCCCCTTGTGCACAGCTGTGCTGACCTCTACATAAAGCTGCTCTAAAGGGTGCCACCTCCATCCTCTGAGAGCCTTTTCCAACTGCACTGAGATAACCAGGTGAATTTAATGGCTAAAGTAACAACTGCAGTGATTCTACAGGTAGACTCTATATGTGTTCTTCAGAAGTAGAAACTTTAAAATCTCTCTAAAGTAATTCACTTATTTCAAAAATTACTAATGGGAGGAAAGGTCATATATTAATTTACAGGCCTTTGAGGCAAATAAACTGTAAAAGAAGAATCATCCTTAGAAGAGTGTGGCAAATCTTACCCTATATTATTTCTTTTCTTTTTAATTTTTAAAATTGAAATATAACTGCTTTACAGAACTGTGTTGGTTTCTGCCAAATATCAACATGAATCAGCCATAGGTATACATATATCCTCTGCCTCTTGAACCTCCCTTCCACCTTCCTACCCATCCCAGCCCTCTAGTTTGTTGCAGAACCCCGGTTTAAACTATTATTTCTTCTTGATGAACCTGAGGCTGGAGTTTGCAGCCATCCTTGGCTGCCTCAGCAATAGGAAATGTCTATTGGCAGGTATGTGCTTGAGAACTGTACACATTCCCCCTGACTTGTGAATTTGTTTTCATTGTCTCTTCTGTAGAAGGCAAGTTTGAAATTTGGCAGGCAGTCAAGCTTTTAAAATATGAAAGTATAGCACTTCTTAAGTCAGTTTTATGATGTGTTCTGGTCAATAGTCGCATGCGCAGCATTATGAAAAGCTGAACTGGCCTGTCTATGCTAGAGAGTGAATAAAGCATAGTGGCACAGATAACTAAAAAGACAGCTCTAGGTGACATTCCATTATTTGTTCATAACAAATATTTAATCCACAGCTGCGATGAGTCAGAATTGCTGTTCAGAGTGGCAGGGCATATAGTAGTGGATAAAACAAAGCCCTTACCTTCTTAGAGCTTATATTCAAATGGAAAAGACAGACAATAAGTAAAACAACTTTCCAAACTTGTCCAAAAGTGGTTCTACCAGTTTTCCTTCTCACTCACAGTGTATGAGATCTCATTATTCCACGTCTTCTGTCAGCATCATATTATCAAGCTTTTTACTTTTTACAAGTGTTTTGGGGTTATATATTTCTTTCTTTTTGTGGTTTTTGTTTATATCTGCCTTATTATTAATGAAATGGAATTGTTGTTAAGTTGCTCAGTCATGTCCGACTCTTTGTGACCCCATGGACTGCAGCACACCAGGCTTTCCTGTCCTTCACCATCTCCTGGAGATTGCTCAAACTCATGTCCATTGAGTCAGTGATGCCATCCAGACATCTCATCCTCTGTCATCCTCTTGCAGGATGACTGGACCTTCTTGCAGTCCAAGGAACTCACAAGTGTCTTTTCCAACACCACAGTTCAAAAGCATCAGTCCTTTGGCACTCAGCGTTCCTTATGGTCCAACTCTCACATCCATACATGACTACTGGAAAAACCATAGCTTTGACTATATGGACCTTTGTTGGCAAAGTAATGTCTCTGCATTTTAATATGCTGTCTAGGTTTGTCATAGCTTTTATTCCAAGGAACAAGTGTCTTTTAATTTCATGGCTGCAATCACCATCTGGAGTGTTTTTGGAGCCCAAGAAAATAAAGTCTTCACTGTTTCTAGAATACTACTTTATTATTTATTGACCATTTTGATTTCTTCCTCTGAAGTCCCTACCCAAGTCCTTTGCTCACTTTTCCATGAAGTTTTCGGTTGGTCTTTTCCTCTTTGAACCATAGGATTTCTTTACATACTCTGGGTATTAGTAACTCAGTGTTATAGGTGTTACTAGCATCCTCTGTGAATGTCTTATCCCACTTTTTAGTGAGTCTTTTGAAAACAGAATTTCTTACTTTTGTTGTAGTTAAATTTATCATTCATTCCCCTTCTATCTAGTCCTTTATTTCCTATTGCTCAATAAGTCTCTCTGAGGTTTTATAATTTTATCTTTCACTTAAAGTTTTTCTATCTGGAATCAACTTTCATGTCTGATGTGAGGTAGCAGTCCAAAAGGATTATTATTTTTTCTTTGTGTATATCCATTGTTCTATCACATTTATTGAAAAGAATGTACATCCATTGGAGTTTTATGACCTGTTTTATCATAGTAGTTGATAAACTACTAAGAAAGCATGTTAAAATATCCTACTATGTGAATTTGTCTTTTTTTCTGGTAGTTCTATACAAGTACATTTAAAATTTCATTAATTTCATGTAATTGAAACTATTACAGCATTCTGGTTAATTGAAACTTTTATCATTATGAAGTGACCCTCTTTATGTTAGTAGTGCTTTTCACTGTAATTTCTGTTTTCAGAGACTACATACAACTCCTTTCTTTTGGTTATGATTTATATGCCATATCTTTTTTCATCTTTTTACCTCAACTTTCTTATATTCTTATTTTTGGATATGCATATAGCATATAGTTGGATTTTTTTTATCTAGTATGAAAATTTTTATTTCTCACAAGCACATTTAGTCCATTTGTATTGAATGTAATTTTTAATATATTTGAGTTTATATATGTCTTTTCTGCTACAACAAAATATCAGACTGGGTGGCTTAAACAACAGACCTTTTTTTCCTCACAATTCTGGTGGCTGGAAAGTCCAAGATCAAGGCGCTGGCCGATTTGGGACAATGTTTGCCCTCTCATTGTGTCTCCACATGGCAGAGGGAGCTGGCTCTGGTCTGCCTTCCTCTTTTTGCATGTGTGCATGTCCAGTTGTTCAGTCATGTCTGACTCTTTGCGACCCTTGGACCGTAGCCTGCCAGTTTCCTCTTCTCCAGGCAAGAATAGTGGAGTGGGTTGCCATTTCCTACTCCAGAGGATCTTCCCAACCCAGGGATCAAACGCACATCTCCTGCGTCCCCTGCATTGGCAGGTGGGTTCTTCACCACTGCACCACCTGAAATGCTCCTTCCTTTTCTATGAGGACGTTAATCCCATTGTGGGGGTCCCACCTTCATGACTTCATCTAAGATCCTTCTTCCTGATAGTATCATATTGAGTGCTGGGACTTCAATATATGAATTTGAGGAGGACACAAGGATTCAGTCCATTAAAATATGCATCACCTTATATAAGTATACCATACTCTTCATAAGTTCACTTTGCACCTCTTTGCTTTTTATGACAGACCTATATTTGTATCTGTTTTCAGTAACTGAAAGATATCAGAAGATGATTTTCACTTTTATAAAAAGAGATGAAAAGTGGAAATAACATTCAGCACTTGTTTTGCAGTGCACCTCTTATAGAGGCAGCAGGCATTCTAGGCAGCAAGAGAGGCATACCAGGCTCCTTCCTCAGTGTCTCAGCATCACACTGCCACAGCTTTAAACTGTGCCTGTGAGCATCAGTGCTTTATCTCAGTTTATTTTGTGCATCTATTAGCAAGATGTGTCCTATGGTAATTGCTTCTTTGCTTAATGCCATTTTGGCTTACTAAAATTTTTATAGAAATGCTCTGCTTTTGGATAACAAGGGAAACCTGCATGGTACTTTTTCATTACCTTAACTGTTCTGTAAAGATTTTCTTCTCTTTCTTATCTGATTCTGGATTGGCTAGTTTTTCTTATTCCATTTTCCTTCCTATAATATTTTCAAAGTAATGCTTACCAATTCTGCTTTTTAAAATATTATAGTATGCATACTCATTAAAATTTAAAACTCATTAATATTTTATTTCCTATTTACAGAATACAAAAAGTGTACAATACTTCAAGTCTGGGATTACATTCTATAATTGTCATAATTTTCTCTTGTTTTATATAACCCCACATACTCTATTATTGTTGCTTTCTATAGCCACTGATTGTTCTCCCTTCTTAGGTGTTTAGATTTCTTCTTTCATCAAAGACCTTCCATCTGACTTTCTGTTTCTTCTTTTAGGAATATATACACTTAATATATTTCAGTGAGATGCTGCTAATGGCAAGCCTTCATGCTTTTCTTTTTTTTTTTTTTTTCGAAAAGTGTCTCTACATCACCCTTTTTTGGGGAACATGACATAGGGACTCTAGATGTCACTAGATGTAGACTTCTGTACTCTTTCATTGTCCCTCTCCACCATTTCTATCTTTCTTTCTGGAAATCTGATTTGACATATAGTAAAAGTTCTTACTCTGTACTCAGTGTTATCAACTATACTTTAATATTTTTTCATTCTTAGTTTCTTTGGGCTACATTCTGAATAGTTTATGTTTACTTACTTTCTAGTTTGCCAATTGCCTCTACAGCTGTGTCTAATCTGATGTCAAACTTACTAAGTTTTACATTTCATTTACTGTATTTTCACTTCCAGATTTGACTTGATTCATTTCCAAATCTGCAGAATAATTTTGTATACTTTTTCGCATTTAATTTCAAGCTTGTCTTTTTATTTATGAAAAGCAGTGAGCATAGTTGTTTTATAATCTGGGACTAATGATTTAAATGTTTAAAGACTTTATTGTCAAATTTTGTTGTGTGTTGATTATCTAGTTTTTGTGTGTGTGTGTTTTGTCTTGTTTCCTTATATCATTTGCTTTTTTAATTGTGAGGTGCCTATTTCATTAGAAAATTATTTGTGAGAATTCTTAGAATAAAGATGAATTTGAACAGAAGTTTGTTATTGTCTGTCAGTTTCTTAGGAACCCATACAGATTAACTTCACATATACTGCAAATTCAAATGAGGGTGTTTTTGCCCATCTTACTCAGTGTCACGGTAACTTTCTAAAGGGTAAGGTCCATTTTATTCTGAGAGTATAGTCTTTTGAAGTGCCAGCTTAGCAGAGGAACGATTTCCTATTTGACTTTCCTGCTCATCTTGAGCAGCCTCTGGCCTGGATCTTCTGTCCCCTTTGCTTCTTGAATTTGCTAAGTTGCTAAGTATCCTTGGGATTATCGTGACTTTAGCTGTATTCTCCTCTCTCAGGGTTCTCACTTTCACTTTGATTTGAGCCTGGCATTTCTTCAGTGTTTTGTCAGCTCTCCAGTGCTCTAAAAATATTCTTTAAACTTTATAGTCAGAGTATTTAGTTGTTTTTATAGAAAGAGAGAAAGGAAAACCAGTTGAACCTCTCATGCTTTTGGAACTGAAGCTAACAGACCTTCATGTCTAGATTTAATCTTCAGTTTCATCTTTCTACTGCCATGGCCTGTCAGGGTTCCCTCGGTGGCTCCAACGGTAAAGAATCTGCCTGCAGTGTGGGAGAACCAGGGTTCAATCCCTGGGGAAGGGAATGGCTACCCGCTGCAGTATTCTTCCCTGGAGAATCCCACGGACAAAGGAGCCTGGTGGGCTACAGTCCATGGGGTCTCAACGAGTTGGACACAGCTGAGTGACTAACACACATACACAATGTCATGGCAGATTATTTAGTCAAGTCGTTGTCTTTCATGCTGGATTTCCCTTCCCTAGTTTTTTTGCTCCCTTATCTAAATCAGCGCAGAATGTAAAAGAAATAAACCCCCAAAGTTTTCTTTTGACATTGAACTTAAAATATGTTTACTCTGTTTGTGAAAAATCCATTCTAAGAGGAAAAAAACTTCATGAGCATTTCTGCCTCATATATGTTCTATAGATTTTGCAAGTATAAAAACCAGGCTATTTTATCTTTGACTTGATCCAAGGAGACAGGACTCCAGGAAGGAGTGAGATAAGTCCCCAGGCATCCATTCCAAGTGAATATCTGGTTCTGTAACACACCCCCACCCACGGCACTAAGAAGAAAGAACATCAGTCTCTCTCTTTTGCTCTCTCTCTGAGTAGATTTAACAGTTTAGAGTGGGTCATGAAATAGGTTGTGTATCCCTGATGGCTGCTATTTCCCTGATGGTCATTATAAGTGACTAGTTTGACCAGTTGGTTAAAAACCATAGTTTACCACAATTTTTCCCTGGTTGTCTTATAAGTAGAGGCATCCGCATGATCAGATTCTTATAGTGCACTCCATCTGCAGTTTTTATTTGTTGGTCATGATGCTTTGTGGGTAGAAATTATGCACTAAAATATGTTTTTGTTCTTACATTTGAGACCCAGGAATAGGGATGTTTTTCCAATGATTATTATCTTCTATCATCTTGAGTTGTAGTAAAAGTCAGAGTTGGTAAGCAGTTTAATTTTGTTCTCATAAATTAGCTCTGGGTGATATTAGGAAGTAGAGGAGATGTTATCACCAGCTACCAGAATGCTTTATGCACTTGTGATAAATTGATCAATTCTTGCTATTTTTCTTTAGTAGTGTTTATTCTTAAGTTCAACAGAAGTCTTTTACTCAACTATAGCTTTAAAGGTAATTTTCTCCTTTTTTGTTTTACAAAAGTTAATGTTCATATTTATATAATGATGAAAACTATCATTTTCCCTAACCCTTATTCATTCACTGTGCTCTTGCCTGAACTCTGTAGATGGAAAGGCCAGATGAAGTCACTTATTTTTATTTTTAGGATAAGTAAATATGCTCCTTCTTTCCTATCTCTGGTTGTGAAATTGTTCTTATAGTTTCTTGGAGGTATGGGAATAGGGCTTGGCATGCTAATGAAATATATAACCTATGAAAACTGGAAGAAAATAAGGAGTTGCTTCAGTGTAATTAATGTGTGTTATTGGTCTTTTTTTTTTTAAGTGCGTCATGTTGAGCAATAAAATACAAATATGGCTAGAAAGAAATATTAGAAAACCCAAGCTGATAACCTTCAAACTCAATTCATTTTCTTGTTTGCTTCCAGACTATTTTTAAATCAATATTGATTCATAATTTTATTTATTCTGAGATGTGTGGTTATCCAGTAATTCATGGCTCTTCTATAGCACAAATTCAGTGCTTTGTCACAGTAGTCAAGAAAAATCATTTTTTCAGAAGTACATTTCCATTGTCCCCTAACCGTGCATCTTTTAGCATTGCCTATAAAACTGGTCTATTTGGAAGCAGCCTGAGTGTTTTATGTATGTTTTCTTTTGCTTGCTCAGTTGACACGAGGTTGGTTTTTTAAGGTATTTCTTCTAAGGTTGACATTCTAACTGAATGTTAACAATTTGTGTTCATATAGGGCAGATTATTTCAAATGATGATGCAAGCTATTTAGAAACCAACCCTGTGGATTTAAAGTGAAATCGAAAAAGTTGCTCAGTCACGTGCAACTCTTTGCAACCCCATGGACTATACAATTCATGGAATTCTCCAGGCTAGAATACTGGAATGGGTAGCTTTTTCCTTTTCTAAGGGATCTTCCCAACCCAGGGATCGAACCCAGGTCTTCCGCATTGCAGGTGGATTCTTTACCAGCTGAGCCCCAAGGGAAGCCCCCTAAAAAAAAAAAAAAAACTTTGAAAAAAAGATTTAAAAATAATCTTAAAGCAAGAGATTTGACATTCCAGTGTTTTGTCATAGGATGTTTTGTCATTCATATGTTGAGGAAGTTTTTCAGTATGGGGGAAGAACAACCATCAGAAGATCGTGATACCATAGTATTGTTTGGTTTGGATCAGTGCTGAAGGAGTCTTATTTGCATATCTGTTCATCTTGCCATGTCCAATGTGGGGTCATGTTTCTGCTCAAGAGGAGTTTCTGGAATGCACATCATTTTCTGCAAGAGACATTGCCATCACGAGGTGATGAAGCACGGTACTATGCCCTTTCTTTCACCCCTACCAAGGGTACTCCTCTGCGGTGCTTCTGGAATTGCCTCATGTTCTCTCATTGCTACAGTCTCAGTCAGGCACCTACCACCATCCCATGTCTGAAATATGACAGCAATCTTCGTGTTGGTTCCTCTGCCTTTGCTTTTCCGTTTCCTCTGCATCTTGCAGAAGCATACACGTGACAATTGTGTTACCTTCCCAGAAGACTTGAGGGGCTTTGTAAATCCTCCAGCTCCTGATGGTGTGCATCATTCCGCTGACTGCTCTCATGTTTCTTCCCCCAGATTCTCTCTTTGCTTTGGCTCAGCATGTGCTTTTGTCCAGCTTTCCCAGGTGACACAAGATTCTATCCTTTAAGCATGCTCAAAACTTCTTTCTTTCAAAAAGTGACTTCATAAATGTTACACCCAGCTTAGTCATTGAAAGCATTTAGAATTGTTGGTGTCACTTATAGTCAGTGTGACAATCCAACTACAGTTGGGTTGCATTAATTCTACACAGATTGACTTTCATTATAAGGGTGATTTACATATACTTTACTATTTTCCAGTTAGATGGTCATCCTGAAGGAAGAAATTGTTTCCTTCTTTTTTCATTTTGTACTTTTTGCTACTATCACTTTGTAAATGACAAAATGGAACTTCAGAGAGAAAAAAAGCAATTCTCTCAAGATCACACAGCTTGTAGTGGCAAAGATGACATTTGATGCCAGGTAATTTGATAGCAATTTTTACTCACCAGTATGAGGTACTGTCTCCCTTACTTTCTTTGTTAACTCCTACTGATCTTGATGTTATAAAATGAATGATAAATCAATGTTAGTGATGGGGGAGTCATTTTTTTTAATGTAAGTGTTTTTAAGAGTCTGTTAACTTGCTTTTAATCCAAGTTGAAACCTGTCTAAAATAATTAGCTGGTGATTGTCAAGATTGATTTCCTATTTGTATTTTTATAACCTAAATTAAAATAGTTAGTCTCTCAGTCATGTCCGACTCTGTAACCTCATGGACTGTGGTCCACCAGACTCCTCGGTCCATGGAATTCTTCATGCAAGAACACTGGAGCAGGTTGCCATTCCCTTCTCCAGGGAATCTTGTGACCCAGGGATTGAACCCAGGTCTCCCTCATTGCAGGCAGATACTTTACCACCTGAGCCACCAGGGAAGAGTTCACAATTACATTGACATTATTTTTAAACTTACCCTATAAACATTTATTGAATGCCTATTATGTATACACCAGGTACTGAAGCAGGTAATAGCAATAGAGCAATCCCCAAAGTCTAGTTTCTTCCCTAAATGAGTTATCAATCCAATAGGAGGAATAGTCATGTGTATTAGCTTCCTCTTGCTGCTGTAATGACTCAGCACAAATGAGGTGGTTTAAAATCACACCGACTTATAATTCTGGAGGTCAGAAGTCCACAATAGGTCTCAGTGGACTGAAATCAAGATGTCGACAGGGCTGCATTATTTCCTAGAGGTTCTATGGGAGACAAATCAGTCTTCTTAAATTTCCACCTTCTAGAGGTTGCCACGTTCCTTGACTCATCATTCACTTCAGTCATCAAAGCCAGCAATGGCCAGTCAAGTTTTTCTCGTGTTGCCTCACTTTGACCTTGTTTCCGCTGTCACGTCTCCTTTGACTCTTCTGTCTCCCTTTTCCCTACTTAAGGACTCTTGTAATTATACAAGGCTCACCTAGATAATCCAGGGTAATCTCTATGTCTTGTGATTTTCCACTTAACTAAATCTGCAAAGTCCCTTTTGCCATGTAAGGTAACATAGTCACAAGTTTGGAGATCAGGACATGAGCATCTATCTACCAGAGCATGTAAACAAACACCTTGATGATACAGTATGCCACATGCAACAGTACAGTATACCACGTGCAATAATAGAAATACATGTCTCAAGATGAATGGAATTAGCTACCGTGATGTAGGGGCCAGTCAAAGTGGGCTCCACTTACTGGCATAATGACCGGTAGAATGTCTTTAGTCCTTGTCCGTCTTGAAAATGAATGGAAAATTTGAGAGCACAACTGTAGACTTCCTTTAGCCATTGCCAAGGGAACAAAGAGGGGAAAGTCCTATTATTCAGAGAGCACTGTATAAAATAGGAGCTTCCCTGGTTAGCTCAGCTGATAAAGAATCTGCCTGCAAAGCAGGAGATTCCAGTTCAATTCCTGGGTTGGGAAGATCCACTGGAGAAGGGAAGCGCTACCCATCCCAGTATTCTTGGGCTTCCCTGGTAGCTCAGATGGTAAAGAATCCACCGTTCTTTACCAGCTGAGTCACTTTTGGAGGGGAACCATAGCAGTTCAGAATTGCTAAAAGATCAAGTTTGAAGTGAGGGGTGGCAGGAGATGAGGCGGGTAAATGGGCCAGATCGAGAAAGGCCATTTGGGCTGTGAAATTGCAACATTGTCCACTAAGAAATGGCAAGGAATATGGCTCTTTGTCCTTCATTGAGACTTAGAGGGAAGGGAAACTTTTACTTTGATAAAATGACAGGTCCTCATTTATAGATACACCATCATAAACATAATTGAAAAGTAAAGTAAAACAAGTATTTAATTATTCCCAATTCTCCACTGACTGTTGTAGAATACTAAAGTAAGACAACTTTGTACCACACTATTTTCCCATGCTTGTTGGAAAGTAATCTGATGTGCTTGCTCATAATAGTTCTAAGTTCTCAGATACTTGTTTGCCCCACCTTAGTTCCCCCTTCACACTCTAAGTCACATTAGATTATCTGAAGGAGAACACCTGAAGGAATAACATTAAATGTCTCAGATTTTTGCTTTAAATAACTGATCAATGGTAGTTATATTGTCATTTTCTTTGAGAAACAGATTGCTTTTAAGAAGGAAAAGTGTCTGGGCATGACCAGCTGCTTTATCTTGCTGTTTTCATTTGACTGAGTCATGTGCAGTTGGCACCCATAAACTGAATTAATTACCTGGACTGTTTTTCATAATCTTCAGGAATTATTTCTAGTAAGAAAAAATTGCACTGTATGCCTGCAATATAAACTGTTAGCTATAATAACAAATGTGCAACTGTCTATAATGAATAATTTTTAGTGATTCTATTACCACAACAGTTTTGGTGATCAGAGAGTCATAAGAACTGATGAAGCTTTTAAAATGATTACCTAATTTTAATTTCTTTTCTTTTTCTTTAAGTGAGAAATATGAATTGCACTTAATTAGCTGAGCTATGTGGTAGTGAAGCATTATAGTTCTTTTTACTTAGCTGGTCCCTCAGTCTATTTATTCCAGAGATGCAATTAGAGCACATGAGAGCCTCAGAAAAAGCAATGCCCTGTATTGATTTCAGGAAATAAAAAATTTGCATGACAATACAGATTCTGTCAGCACATGGGGCAGGGTGAAGTTATCACTTTCCAGCTGCTATTACTATATGAAATCTGCTAAATTTTATCATTTGACTGGGGTCTTAGTATATTTGCAACTGAAATATAAGGCAGCCAGAAATTACAGTCAAAAAGTGTCAGCTTTTCAGAAGATTTGACAATAACATTTCATTTACACTGCAATCCACTTTTTCACTTTCTAAGGTACAAATCACACAAAAATTGGAAGCTAGCCTAGACACTTTTAAACCAGTTTTGCCCATCTTTTTGAAAAAAGAATAATTATAGGATCAATATAAGTTTCCAACGTCTTTCAATATATTTTCTTTCCTCACTCATCTAAGAAATTTCACTAAGGTCACTATCTAGAAATTAACTGCCAGGTAGCTCAGCAGAGGCTTTGGGGTCAGACTGAATGCCACCTCCACCTCTTGTTAGCTCACTGACCTAGGGCAAATTAGCTGTGACTCAACTTCCTCATCTATAAAATGGAAGGATAACAGTGGCATACATCATAGAATTATTGAGAGCGTTAAATGACAAAATAAATATGCCAGTGCTATTGTATTGCATAGTTCAAGGAGGTACTATTCACATTGTGTTTGTGTAGAATTGTAAAAAATCACATATGTGTGTAAAGCTGTTTTAGCAGTTCCTGGTACAAATAAGCATTCACTTAATAATAATATTTCTGTGGAATTTATAGTCCTTCTTTCTTGAAATTCTTGAGTTTTCTTGAATGTCACTTTCTGCTTCACTTCCCATAACTGTTATCTCTTACTCTTAATTGTGTGTTTCCCAAAGCTCATACATATCCAATGATTTGCTTTTCTGTTACTTCATTAGGCTTGGTCTGTTATGTACAGCTAGAATTACGGACAGTGCATGAATGAAACAGAGGTTAAGAATAAAATTCAGAATGAAATCAAGTGACCGCAGTTCAGTTCAGTCGCTTAGTCATGTTTGACTCTTTGTGACCCCATGGACTGCATTACGCCAGGCTTCCCTGTCTGTCATCAACTCCTGTAGCCTGTTCAAACTCATGTCCATAAAGTCAGTGATGCCATCCAACCATCTCTTCCTCTGCTGTCCCCTTCTCCTCCTGCCTTCAATCTTGCCCAGCATCAGGATGTATTCCAATGAGTCAGTTCTTTGCATCAGGTGGCCAAAGTATTGCAACTTTAGCTTCAGCATCAGTCCTTCCAATGAATATTCAGGACTGATTTCCTTTAGGATGGACTATTTGATTTCTTTGAAGTCCAAGAGACTCTCAAGAGTCTCCTCCAACAGCCAAGTTCAAAAGCATCAATTCTTTAGTGCTCAGCTTTCTTTATGGTCCAATGCTCATATGCATACATGACTACTGGAAAAACCATGGCTTTGACTAGATGGATCTTTGTTGGCAAAGTCATATCTCTGCTTTTTAATATAATGTCTAGGTTTGTCATAGCTTTTCTTCCAAGGAGCAAGCGTCTTTTAATTTCATGGCTACAGTCACCATCTGCAGTGATTTTGGAGCCCAAGGAAATAAAGTCTCTCACTGTTTCCATTGTTTCCCTATCTATCTGCCATGAAATGATTGGGACCAGATGCCATGATCTTAGTTTTTTGAATGTTGAGTTTTAAGCCAACTTTTTCACTCTCTCCTCTTTCACTTTCATCGAGAGGCTCTTCAGTTCCTCTTTGCTTTCTGCCATAAGGTGTGTGTAATCTGCGTTATCTGAGGTTATTGATATTTCTCCCAGCAATCTTGATTCTAGCTGTGCTTCATCCAGCCCAGAATGTCACATGATGTACTCTGCATAGAAGTTAAATAAGCAGGGTGACAATATACAGCCTTGGTGTACTCATTCCCCAATTTGGAATCAGTCTGTTGTTCCATGTCCAGTTTTAACTGCTGCTTCTTGACCTGCATACAGATTTCTCAGGAGGCAGGTCAGGTGGTCTGGTATTCCCATCTCTTGAATAATTTTCCACTGTTTTTTGTGATCCACACAGTCAAGGCTTTGGTGTAGTCAGTAAAGTAGAAGTAGATGTTTTTCTGGAACTCTCTTGCTCTTTTTATGATCCAGCAGATGTTGGCAATTTGATCTCTGGTTCCTCTGCCTTTTCTAAATCCAGCTTGAACATCTTAAAGTTCTCGGTCACATACTATTGAAGCCTGGCTTGGAGAATTTTAAGCATTACTTTGCTGGTGTGTGAGATGAGTGAAATCGTATGGTAGTTTGAACATTCTTTGGTATTGGCTTTCTTTGGGATTAGAATGAAAACTGACCTTTTCCAGTCCTGTGGCCACTGCTGAATTTCTCAAATTCTCTCAAGTGAACTAGTGGTCTCCAAATTTGATTGTGCATCAGAATTATCTGATAGGACAAGTCTACCCCAGACCTTTGGAACTATAGTATTTGGTGTAGAGGGGCTAGATAAAATGGTTTTGGTATATTTTAGCTGTTCAGCCAGTTTGGGGATGGAAATCTTGAACCAGAAAGAATGTTAGCACTAGTGTTCATTATCCAAGTCAATGCACAGGTCCTGAGTACTGGTGGAAAGTAGAGCCCAAGTTCAGCATCAGTCAGGAGGTGAAGAGACCTATCTGTTCATGAACCCCTCTGGCTCCCCAGAACCCTCTGCATGTTGAAATTTCAACCAGTGTTGAAATTTTAGTCTTAAGCTTATATTTTGATTTTCAGTTGAGATTTGTGAAAGCAGACTTAGTCTCCAGAATTCTTCCTCAAATCCCTACCAACTTTCTATTGCAAGAATATAATAAATGTTGTTAAAAAAAGTTGTTGAAACCTTAAGTCAGGTCAAAAGAGGGAGTGTATTAGTGGTAGTCTTTGGTTGCCTGTAACAGATGTGAACTAGCGAAAAGCAAGATAAAGGACTTCAGTATAAGGATATAATATATCACACAAAACTCAACCCAGGTCTTGGGTCGGGACTGGAACAGAAAGCGGAAGTCCATGAAGATTTCCATCTTTGCTGCTCTTACACATTGGCTTCAGTGATTTCTTTCCGAAAGCTTTCTTACTCTGCTTCTCCGGTCTTCAAGCTTTACATTTTGCAGTTCTGATCTTTCACTGTCTATTTTAATTCTAATCCCTGGGATAGAGTGACCAGAAATGACTGGCCTAGTTTGGGTGTAATATCCAAACTAGATACAGTCACTGATTGCCAGGAAACAGCTACAAAGGAGAAGCTTAGTGGCTTGAGACCATGCCTGTGGATTAGAGAGGAAGTCAGTTCCCAGAGAAATGGTGACTAGGCACCCTGAAATGTGTTTGTTGCCACGAGGTAGAGGCAGACAAGGCAGTCAGAAAAGGAGAAGCTGACAATTGTGTCAGAAATGAAGTATTTACAGCCGTCTCAAACAGAAAACATTCTACTCACTTCCCCCAGAGTAGGAACCCATGTTGGCTTTGTAGGGCATGACCAGAGGAGTCTGTTTTGCTGCAATAAGATAGGGCAGTATGGCTCCCAGGTCCATTATACAGCATGTCGGTGACAGTGGGTACCTTGGCCTCTCTATGTCTGGATTTTTGCACGTGTGTAATGAGGCTAATAATAGTTTTTAATCTAACTAAAGAATACATTTGTTTTTCAAAATAAGCAAAATAATGCATGAAAGCACTTAGAACAGTGCTTAACATTTAATGATTGAAAATGTGTTAAATATTATTGTTATTGTTATTTTCACTATAACAACAGATCCTGATATTCTTTATGGAATTTATTACTTTTCATGTGATAAAGTTATGACTTCCAAGTATTTATCTCAAGGTTTGACCCAGACTTCAATTTCTTTAAAAAAATTTTTTTATTGAAGTATATTTGATTTACAATGTTGTACAAACCTCTGGTATATAGCAAAGTAACTCAGTTTTACACACATATACATTCTTTTTTAAAATATTCTTTTCCATTATGGTTTATCCCAGGAGATTGGATGTAGTTTCCTGTGCTTTACAGTAGGACCTTGTTGTTTATCCATTCTAAGTGTTATATCTTTTATCCCCCATCATCAAATTCCCAGTTCATTCCTCTCCTCCATAAGACTTTGGTTTCTTGATTTAAGTTGAACACTGGACTTTCAATTGATGTCCCCATGAGCTGAATCAGCCTCATGCTCTTTTTCTCATAACAACATTACAGTTTGTTCCACTTGCTAACATTCCCAACTGTTTTAATAAAATCAACCTTAAACTGAGGTAAAAGACCAGAAGTGAAGTGAAGTGAAGTCGCTCAGTCGTGTCCGACTCTTTGTGACCCCATGGACTGTAGCCCACCAGGCTTCTCCGCCCATAGGATTCTCTAGGCAAGAGTACTGGAGTGGGTTGCCATTTCCTTCTCCAGGGGATCTTCCCAACCCAAGGATCGAACCCAGGTCTCCTGCATTGTAGGCAGATGCTTTAACCTCTGAGCCACCAGGGAAGCCCCAAAAGACCAGAAGTAACTGAGAACCACAATTTCTAGATCTGAAATCTCTTTATTTGGTCTTTTTTTTTGACATTTCACTTTCACACCCTAAGTCTGACCATTCAAGTGTTTTTTATCTTTGTCATGTAATTCTGACTAAGAATGGATATACATAGGGGCTTACTAAGTATCAACCACTGTTTTAAGCATTTTTACAAGTATTAATTCATTTAATCCTCATAATATCTTTATGGCATAGATACTATCGTCATCCCCATTTATAGATATATGGGATTTCCTGTTGGCTCAGACAGTAAAGAATCTACCTGCAATGCAGGAGACCTGGGTTCAGTCCCTGGGCTGGGAAGATCCCCTGGAGAAGGGAATGGCTACCCACTTCAGTATTCTTGCCTGGAGAATCCCATGAACAAAAGAGCCTGGAGGGCTATAGTCCATGGGGTCGCAAAGAATAGGACATGACTAAGTGACTAACCCTTTACAGATATGGAAACAGAGACTCAGAGAAGTGATATGATCTGTCTAGGGTCATGGCTAGTAAGTGTCAGAGAATAGGCAGTCTGACTCCAGAGCCATTGCTCCTAACCCCTAAGCCACATGACTGCTCTGTGATGACTGATGAATCTCTCTTTACAATTACTTCCACCACCATTTGGGGTGGGGCTCACATGACTTCACCTCTATTATTGCAATAGGTTCCTAGTTGGTCCCTTGACTTTGTACTTTGTGATAGCACTTATATACTGCTACTAGATTATTCTTTAATTAAACCCTGCTTCTACCATGTCATTCCTTTTTGAAAATCCTTCTATGACCCAAGGTCCTTGACTGTCAATACCCAACCTGGAGCCCAAAGATGTGGAATGTAAATATGCAGAATTTGTATCAGAAAGAGACCTGTCCAACTAAGTGACAACTTGAAATAATGAAGGTAAACCTAAGGTTTATTCTAGAAGCTGAGGCCTAGCATTCCCCTATCCTGGGGGATCCCCAAAGTGTGTCCTGTGGCCACTGGCCCTTCTCAACTCTGAGCTCTGGGTATTTCCTCAGATAACTTGTCCTTGTGAGCAACCAGCATCTGAAAAGTCAGATTAAAATTGCTACCTACCTTCCAAGTTACAAAACTTACATGAGATCTGGGAATGAAGTAACATTTAGAATCAAAGTGGTTCATCTTCATATGAGAAAGATGAAATACTGTTTTTTGCATTAAGTTATAGTTCTAGGCAAAAAAAGAAATCCTTCTATGACTCCCTGTTGGCCTAGGATGTATAAAATACCTTCTGTTCCCGGTTTTTTAGGGGTTCTGTAGGCTGGTTCCATACTATTTGTTTAGGGTTATGTTTTCCTCCTTCTGTCCAATTATCTAGGACTCTAATCAGGCTGATCTTTTCACCATAGCTGTGCACTTGCTGTTCGTTTCTAACTCTATGACTTCATACTTGCCCATCTCAAGATACTGCGACTCTAGGAACTCTTCCTTACTAATCTCAACTGAATGTGACCTTTCCTTCCTTAGAATGCTCCTAATACTTTTCTTGTACCCCCCTTATGGTATCATATTCTGACTTGTGGTCTTTTCTTATTTCTCTCCCTGCTCACCCCTTTGTTAGCCTGTTGAAGAAAGAGACTGTGTTTCATTAAACCCTGTATTCCCTGTAGTGCTTCTTTCAATGCAGAGCACATAATGGGCGATCAATATGTAGTTACTGAATTTAACAGAATTCTAGTATCACCCATTCAGAATGTTTCTCTTTTCCCTTTTATTTTCTTCCAATCTTTCACAAAAATCTCACTTCTTGAATGAGATGCTCTTGACTGCTCCAGTCGTCGATGAAACTTACATTCTCAGAACTCTTGTAACACTTCAGGCCAATACCATACAATTTAGTACTTTATTATTTTATACAGTCTATTCATTGCTCGTGTACTATAATACAAGACCTGATATATAAAGATTTCAAGAAATGTTGGTTGAATGAGTCAATATGTCAGTCTTGCCCACCAACTGTAAGGTCTCCAAGACAGGAAGCATCCTTTATGTATCTTCTGTATGCCCTCAGAGCTCTCAACGTATGACAGGTGCTTTATGAATATTTGCTGACGGATTGGCTCTTGGATTTCTGTTCCAAGTCTGTCCTCTCCTTCCTGTTGTTCTGCCCTCAGCCTGTGATTACACTGAAGAGGCTTTGGAGTCCTCAGGTCTAATTTCCCCATTGAGTACAGGCTGAGTCAGATTGCTGACACACAGGCCTCTTTTTTCCAGACCCTTTTGAAATTCTGTCTCTAATTCAGGCCTTTTTATAGGGACAAATGCCTAGAGGAAGGGAGCAGGAATCCTTTGGTTGGGGGAGAAGAGTCAAGAGGGTGAGAATTGCAAAATATAAACCTTTGGCCAGAAATGATTTTACAGAACTTGTTACTGGGTGTACCCAGTACATGTGGGGAAAAAGGCCATTCTGTGTCTACTTTGTATTGTTTAAAGACAAGGGTAATATATGACAATTCATGTTACAACAGTGAATGACTAGGGCATTTCTTCAGATGGTATGAAGTCTGCCAGTAGATCTAAAAAATAACAATAAAAAGCAATAAAAATAATGTTTGTATAGTAAAATATAATAATGATTTTTGCATAACATATAGCCAACATGGCAGCGACCAATAGTGACTGGTATTCCAGTTTCTTAAAAGAAAGCTTCATGTACTGAGAGGAAAGGGAGAACTGAGATAAGCAAACATCTCTATTACACTGTGCACCTCACAAATACACAGCAATACTTGGAAATGGCAGATGGTAGAATGCGTTTTTGCAGACTGGAGGGGCTTCAAGTTTTGCTCTCTTGGCTGTGATCTATGATGTTGCTGCTCAGAACAGTGGGAGAACAGTGTGCCTAAGAATATGGTGCTTAACAACTCTTCCCAGACTTGCTTCTAGCTGGAGAGAGGGAAAATGATTGACAGCTATATCCAAGGTATAATTGATGTTTCACTGGACCAAAGAATGAATTCAACACTGCACTAAGCAGTGGACTGCCTAAGATATAAATTTTTCTTTATTCATATTTTATGTATATTTATTTGCCATTTCATTGGCTTACATGCTTAGAAAGTTCTTTATTTTAAATGCAGGTACTCCAAGGGCACATGATCCACATTTCAGAGGACCCGTTGTCAACAGGTAAGCAGTTCTTTTCTCTGGAATGTATTTGTTAACAAACACAGAAAACTTATTTTTTTATATATATATCATTTTCTGGTCAACAGAGAATTGTGTCTACTATGAGAAGGAAATGACTTATTTTTAGCATAAATGTCCCCTTATTAATACAGGGTAAGTATAAATCTTCCCGTGAGTCATGAATATCCTCTGCTATTCAGCAAACTAACTGCCTCAATTTATTAGACTGAAGAGTTTGTGTTTCTCGAGAAGAGAAGCAAAAAACTGCTTTACAAGATTTAACCACTTTGTAGAGAAGCAGGCACATTCCAGTAGTTGTTTTATGCACCTGTTTACTCTGTGATTCGCCACTGCAAATGCAGAGTTGCTATGCCAACTTCTTCCACACAGGGTATTTGTGCCACTCAGCCTCCCAAAGTGGAGAGCTTTCTCAGAGTCATCCATTCACCAATGCCACATGTATGCTTTAGGGTATTTTAAACTGCTTTAGGAAAATATCTGCTTGTCTCAACTGGTGTTTCTCCTGCAAGGTGGCATGGCATTTAAAAATTATCCAATAATTCACAGGCTTCTTTTATTATTATTTTCTACCCTCTATTCTAAGGTTTCCTGCTAGTCCAAAAGGGAGCTTGCATGGTAGAATGGCTAAAAATGAAGAGAAGATTATGCTGTGGGCAGCTTTTTTTTTTTTTTGGCTTAGCATTGACTTTGATTTCTGGCAGTTGCATGTCATAAACTGTAATGTGAAATAATGATCAGCGTCCTTATTTGCACTTGCCAGCACGTATATTAGCATTACTGTTATGTCTTTGTAATATCCTAGCTTTAAACAGAAGTGTATCTAGTTTATTCTAATTCTGTATGAAGCCAAGTCATTTGTTTGAGTCACTCATTCAAAGATGTACCTATGCCCTCTTTAGAGTAAGTCTGAAATCTCTCTCATTCTCTCCATGGTAACACCATGAATACATTTTATTGACCAGTGTACAAACAGCCTCATTTGATATGGAGGTTACTTTTATTGTGCTTGCATTCTTTTTATAGTAACTAATTTGTATGAATGGCATCTAGCTTATTGACCTCAAGAGACCTCTAGATATAATCCAGATTCAACAGTAGAAACAAAAACAATGATAATAAGAGCTACCAAATTTACACAGATGAAATACAGATTAGAGTTAATGCCTTTTCTAGCCATAGAGAAGAAAGCAGAGCTTGGTCTGACTGGCTGTGGGTGTGGGGAAGGAGGTTAAAATCTGTCTTCAGTTATTTAGAATGTACTGGCAGAACCAGGTGGTCCAGGTAAAGTCTAAAGCACTGTGATGATCACTGTGAGAAAGTAATCTATTTTTACTAAGGGCTTTTCGTGATGTCTTAGCACCAAAAAGCCTTCAAAGGTAAAATAATCATTGTGTATACCTCCCCTTCCCCCTAATTCTTTAGTCTAAGAATGGAGAGAAGTATTGTAAAACCATGGGGGCTTAACGATAGAAAGACACAGTTTGCTCATTGGTAACTTTTCAGATGCAGAGGTTTATAATGCCTTTTCTGGGAAAATAGTTGAGGTGTTTCAAGAGCAAGTGAGAAACCCCACTTTCTTCACATTACCTCTGCATCAAGGCCAGCTTTAATAACATGTTACTTACATAAAGTCAGTTTCTTTTTGAGAGATCCCAAGTCTTATCAGATATTCCAGCAGACCTTCACAGCACTGTCTGCTCACCATTCACAATGTTCTGTATACCTCTTCAGTTCACAAGAACATCATTTTGTGCCCAGTGATCAGCCAACTGTAGTTATTTCCAAGAGAAGTGAAGGAACGATGGTAATTCCATAGAAGAGATTAACTTAGTTTTTCATTTGTCCCCACCTACTTAGATAAGAGGGACTTTCTGGCTGGCTCCGTGGTAAAGAATCCACCTGCCAATGCAGGAGTTTGATCCTGGGCCAAGAAGATTGGAGAAGGAAATGGCAACCCACTCTAGTATTCTTGCCTGGAAAATCCCATGGACAGAAGGAGCCTGGTGGGCTACAGTCCACGGGGTCACAAAGAGTCAAACATGACTTAGTGACTAAACAACATTAACTAAGATAAGAATTGGGCATATATGGAAGCTAATGTCCCATAATGTTGACAACAAACAATTCTTAAAGAAATATTTATTTGACTGCATTGGATCTTAGTTGCAGCATGCAGGCTTAGTTGCTTTGCAGTGTGTGGGATCTTAGTTCCCTAACCAGGTATCAAACCTGAGTCCCCTATATTAGAAGGCAGATTCTTAACCACTGTACCTCCAGGGAAGTTCCACAAACAGTGTTTTTGGTAGTCCCATTTGGAAAGGTAGTTAACCAGTGCCTGTGCTTTGTCTCCTATATTCAACAGAATTTTAGCGTTGGATTGAGGTTGTGAGATTTTTTTAAAAGTTTAAGGGATGTTTAGCAGTATTCTTGGCAGTACCATTAGAGGGCAAAAATGAATGCACACAAAAAACTAAGAAATAAATCTCTTTTACAAGCTGATGCATAGGAAATCTCTCTCACAATTTTAGAACTAAGAAAAATTTTCATTTAATGGAAAGTAAGTGTGCTTTCTTCTGTTATATAAAGAGAACTGAAATCTACTGTTTCTCCTTTTGTCCTGACTTGTAGAAAGCCCACTGATAATTTAATTTCAGTGCCAGCAACTACATTGGCCTTTGAGTTGAGCATTTGTTTTTAAGATTTTGAATTTCTATTTCTATTTTAATAATGCTGTTGCATCCAGTTTTAAGTCATTTCACTAAGTCAGAATATTCATTCTTGGAAGAAGCAGCTTATAGGCAGACAGGTAAATAGAAATGAAAACCTTGAATGTTCCATAATTGACTTTTTCCCTTTTCTATATACAAAGTAGATGAAGGATCTATGGCTGATACTAATTAAATTGATAGGTTTCACAAAAATAACTATTATTATAAATGGTACAAAATCTGTCTGGAATGTAATAAGATGTGCTTATTTTTACCTGAGGCACTGGGGAAAGGTTAAATTTACTATCATGAAGGGATTTAAAGAGAGACTGAAGGGTCATTTATTATGAATGTTGTGAAGGAGATTCATTCATATAAAGGACTTACACTAAATGACTTCTGAGTCCTTTCCAACCTTGAAACTCTGTGACTCTGTGATTCAATATTTTTTATTATTGTAATTAGCATACAATATTATATTAGTTTCAGGTATACAACATAGTGATTTGATATTTTTTATTCATTATGCTAGTTACCATCTGTCACCATGGAGAATTGTTAAAATATTATTGACTTTATTTCCTATGTATATATTATATTCCTGTGAATTATTTATAACTGGAGGTTTATACCGTGTTCATTCCCTTTACCATTTGTCTGTCCTCCCATGTCTCTCCCCTCTGGCAAGTATCAGTTTGTTCTCTGTATTTATGAGTCTGTTTCTGTTTTGTTTCTTCCTTGATTTTGTCTCTTAGATTCCACATATAAATGAAATCATATGGTGTTTGTTTTTCTCTAACTTATTTCACTTAGCATAGCACCTTCTATATCTATAGTACTGTCACAAATGGTGAGATTTCAGTTTTTTATGGCTAATATTCCATTACACACATACACCATACCACACCATACCACACCACATCTTGATCCATTCATATATTGATGGGATACTTAGGTTGCTTCCATAGCTTGGCTATTGTAAATAGTACTGCAATGAACATAGGCTGCATATATCTGTTTGAACTAGTATTTTCATTTTCCTCAGATAAATACCTTGAAGTGCAATTGCTGAATCATATGATACTTCTGTTTTTAGTTTTGTTTTTACATTTACTTATTTATTCATTTTTATTTTGGCCGTGCTGGATCTTTGTTGCTGCACACAGGCTTTCCCTAGCTTCAGCATGAGGGGGCTATCCTCTAGCTGCGATGTGCAGGCTGCTCACTGTGGTGGCTTCCCTTGTTGTGGAGCACGGGCTTTAGTAGTTGTGGCACGTGGGCTCAGTAGCTGCAGCTTGTGGGCTCTAGAGTACTGGCTCAGTAGTTGTGGCACATGGGCTTAGTTGCCCCATGGCATGTGGGATCTTTCGAGACCAGAGATTGAACCCATGTCCCCTCCATTAGCAGTCAGATACTTAACCACTGGACCATCAGGGAAGCCCTATTTTTAGTTTTTAAAGGAACCTCCATGCTATTTTCCAAAGTGGCTGTACTGATTTATATTTCTACTGATAGTTCACCAGGTTTCCCTTTTCTCATACATCCTTGCCAGTTTTTATTGTTTCCTGCCTTTTTGATAAAGCCATTCTGACAGGTGTAAGGTGATATCTCATTGTAGTTTTGATTTGCATTTTCCTGATGATTAGTGATGTTGAGTACCTTTTCAGGTGCTTGTTGACCATCTGACTGTTTTGGGAAAATGTCCATTCAGGTCTTCTACTGATTTTTAAGTGAGGTTGTTTATTTTTTGATGATGAATAATATGAGTTATTTATATATTTTGGATATAAACTCCTCATCACATATATTGTTTGCAAATATCTTCTCCATTTTAGTAGGTTGCATTTTCATTTTGTTGGTGGTTTTCTTCACTGTGCAAAAACTCTTTAGTTTGAACTAGTCTTATTATTTTTACTTTTGTTGCCATGGGATATTTGGAGACATATCCAAAAAGATATTGCTAAGACGAGTGTCAAAAAGGTTATTGCTTATGTTTTCTTCTAGGAGTTTTATAGTTTCATATCTTTCATTTAAACTTTTAATCCATTTGAGTTTACTTTGTTTATGGTGTGAGAAAGTTGTCTAGTTGGATTCTTTTGCAATTAGTTATCTGGTTTTTCCAACATTATTAATTGAAGAGACTGTTTCTCTCCATTGTACATTCTTGCATCCTTTACTGTAGGTTAATTGACCATATTAGAGTGGGTTTCTGAGTTCTCTATTCTATTCCATTCATCTGTGTGTCAGCTTTTCTGCCAGTATCATGCTGTTCTAGTGACTATAGCTTTGTGGTATAGTCTGAAATCAGGGACTGTGATACCTCCAGCTTGGTTATTTCTCAAGATTTTGGCTCTTTGGGGTCTTTTATGATTCCATACAAATTTTAGAATTATTTGTTCTAGTTCTTTGAAAAATGCTCTAAGTATTTCAAAAGGGATTGCACAGAATCTGTGGATTGCTTTGGGTAATATGGACATTTCAACAATATTAATTCTTAGAATCTATGAGCACAGAGTGTCTTTCCATTTATTTGTGTCATCTTCAATTTCTTTTATCAATGTCTTATAGTTCTCAGAGTAAAGATATTTTACTTCTTATGTTAAATTTATTCCTAGGTATTTTATTTGTTGATGCAACATTGAGTGGATTGTTTTCTTCGTTTCTAATACTTCATTATCAGTGTATAGAAAAGCAACAAATGTATGTCTATTAAACTTCTATCCTGCAACTTTATTGAACTCTTTCATTAGTTTTGAGAGTGTTTTGATGGAGTCTTAGTGTGTTCTATATGTAGTCATGTTATCTGCAGATAGTAATAGTTTCATTGCTTCCCTTCTAATTTGAATGCCTTTTTACCCTTTTAATAATATTATAAATTGCTTTATAATATTGTGTTGGTTTCTGTCATACATCAACAAAGATCAACCATAGGTGTATATGTGCCCCCTCCCTCTTGAACACCCCTCTCACTTCACACCCCATCCTACCCCTCTAGTTTTTTTTTGTTATTCCTTTTTCTTGTCTGGCTAGACTCCCCAATGCCATGTTGAATCAAAGTTGTGAGATTGGGCATCCTTGTCTTGTTCTTGATCTTAGAAGAAAATGTTCCATGTTTTTACTGTTGAGCATAATGTTGGATGTGGATTTGTCATATGTGACTTCTATTATGTTGAGGCATGTTCACTCTATTCACACTTTGTTAAGAGTGTTTGTCATAAATGGATGTTGAATTTTGTCAAAGTTTTTTCTGTATTTATTAAGATGACCATATGACTTTCATCGTTTATTTTGTTAATGTAGTGTTACATTGATTGCAGCTACTGAACCATCCTTCAATTCTTGGAATAAATTCGACTTTAATGTGTTATTGCATTCAGTTTGCTAAATTTTTTTTTTGAGACTTTCTGTTTCTGTGTTCATCAGGGATATTTGTCTATAATTTTCTCTGTTTGTGTGTCTGATTTTGGTTCAGGGTAATGCTGGACTCACAGAATAAATTCAAAAGTATTCCCTTTTTTTCAACATTCTGGAATAGTTTAAGAAGAATAGATAACTCCTATTCAAATGTTTTTTAGAATTCCCCTGTGAAGCCATTTGGTCCTGTGACCTTTGTTTGTTGAGAGTTATTATTTTTTTTTAGTTCATTCATTTATTTACTACTTTAAATATATATTTATTTATTTTAATTGGAGCCTAATTACTTTACAATATTGTATTTATTTTGCCATACGTCAACACGAATTCACCACGGGTGTACACGGAGAGTTATTTTTTAAATTACTGATTTAATATCATTACTAGTGATTGGTCTATTCAAATTTTCTATTTATTCTGAAAATAGAGACTTGGAAATCTTGGCAGATTTTATGTTTCTAGGAATGTGTCTCTTTCTTCTAGGTTATCCACTTAGATGGCATCTGGCAACTGTTTATAGGGCTTCCCTGGTGGCTCAGACAAAAAGAATATGCCTGTTCATAGTATTTTCCTACTGATTTTCTGTATGGATGATCTATTGGTTTAAGTAGAATGTTATTGTATTATTGTGTCTTTCTTTATATCTGTTTATATTTTTTTAATTTAAATTTTATTATTTATTTATTTACTTACTTTTTAATTTTATTTTTACTTTATTTTACTTTACAATACTGTATTGGTTTTGCCATACATTGACATGAATCCACCATGGGTGTATACAAGCTCCCAATCCTGAATCCCCCTCCCACCTCCCACCCCATATCATCTCTTTGGATCATCCCCATGCACCAGCCCTAAGCATCCTGTATTCTGTATCGAACATAGACTGGCAGTTCGTTTCTTACATGATAGTATACATGTTTCAATGCCATTCTCCCGAATCATACCACCCTCCCCCTCTCCCTCAGAGTCCAAAAGTCCGTTCTATACATCTGTGTCTCTTCAGGTGCTCCTTTGTTGGGTGTATAAATGTTATTATATGTTGTATTCATTTGTTTCTTTGACCCCTTTATCATTATGCAATGCCCGTTTTGTCTCTAGTTAAAGTCTTTTATAAAAGTCTACTTTGTCTTATATGGGTATTACTCCCCCAGCTTTCTTTTTGTTTCCATTTGCATGGAATATATTTTTGTATCGCTTCACTTTCACTCTCTTTATGTCTTTAGAGCTCAGTTGAGTCCCCTGTAGCAACATGATCAGTTCAGTTCAATCACTCAGTCGTGTCCGACACTTTGAGACCACATGAATTGCAGCACGCCAGGCCTCCCTATCCATCGCCAACTCCCTGAGTTCACTCAAATTCATGTCCATCGAGTCGGTGATGCCATCCAGCCATCTTATGCTCTGTCGTCCCCTTCTCCTCCTGCCCCCAATCCTTCCCAGCATCAGAGTCTTTTCCAATGAGTCAACTCTTCACATGAGGTGGCCAAAGTATTGGAGTTTCAGCTTTAGCATCATTCCTTCCAAAGGACACCCAGGACAGATCTCCTTTAGAGTGGACTGGTTGGTCTCCTTACAGTCCAAGGGACGCTCAAGAGTCTTCTCCAACACCACAGTTCAAAAGCATCAATTCTTTGGTGCTCAGCTTTCTTGACAGTCCAACTCTCACATCCATACATGACCACTGGAAAAACCATAACCTTGACTAGATGGACCTTTGTTGGCAAAGTAATATCTCTGCTTTTGAATATGCTATCTAGGTTGGTCATAACTTTCCTTCCAAGGAGTAAGCGTCTTTTAATTTCATGGCTGCAATCACCATCTGCAGTGATTTTGGAGCTCAAAAAATAAACTGTGACAGTGTTTCCACTGTTTCCCCATCTATTTCCCATGAAGTGATGGGACCAGACGCCATGATCTTCGTTTTCTGAATGTTGAGCTTTAAGCCAACTTTTTCCACTCTCCTCTTTCACTTTCATCAAGAGGCTTTTGAGTTCCTCTTTGCTTTCTGCCATAAAGGTGGTGTTATCTGCATATCTGAGGTTATTGATATTTCTCCTGGCAATCTTGATTCCAGCTTGTGTTTCTTCCAGTCCAGCGTTTCTCATGATGTACTCTGCATAGAAGTAAAATAAGCAGGGTGACAATATACAGCCTTGATGTTCTCCTTTTCCTATTTGGAACCAGTCTGTTGTCCATGTCCAGTTCTAACTGTTGCTTCCTGACCTGCATATAGGTTTCTCAAGAGGCAGGTCAGGTGGTCTGGTATTCCCATCTCTTTCAGAATTTTCCACAGTTGATTGTGATCCACACAGTCAAAGCCTTTGGCACAGTCAATAGAGCAGAAATAGATGTTTCTCTGGAACTTTCTTGCTTTTTTGATGATCCAGCGGATTTTGGCAATTTAATTTCTGGTTCCTCTGCCTTTTCTAAAACCAGCTTGAACATCTGGAAGTTCACGGATCGCATATTGCTGAAGCCTGGCTTGGAGAATTTTGAGCATTACATGAGCGAGCATTACTATCATGTGAGATGAGTGCAATTGTGTGGTAGTTTGAGCATTCTTTGGCATTGCCTTTCTTTGGGGTTGTAATGAAAACTATTGTTAGATGAGTCTTCTTCTTAATGCATTAAGTTACCCCATATCTTTTGACTGGAGAATTTAATTCAGTTGCATTTAAAGTAGTTATCGGTACGTGTACACTAATTGCCATTTTGTTAATTGTTTTCTGGTTGTTTTTGTAGTTGTTCTCTGTTCTCATCTTCTTCTCTTGGTTACTTCCCTATGGTTTTATGTATTCTTTTAGTGCTATGTTTGGATTCCTTTCTCTTTATTTTTGTGTATTGTTAAGTTTCTGGTTTAACCATGTGGTTCGTATACACCAACTTGTATACCTGGTCATCTATTTTAAGCTGATATTCTCAAGTTTGAAAGCATCTAAAAGGGAGACAGTGGAAACAGTGTCAGACTTTATTTTTTTGAGCTCCAAAAATCACTGCAGATGGTGATTGAAGCCATGAAATTAAAAGATGCTTACCCTTTGGAAGGAAAGTTATGACCAACCTAGATAGCATATTCAAAAGCAGAGACATTACTTTGCCAACAAAGATCCGTCTAGTCAAGGCTATGGTTTTTCCAGTAGTCATGTATGGATGTGAGAGTTGGACTGTGAAGAAAGCTGAGTGCCGAAGAATTGATGCTTTTGGACTGTGGTGTTGGAGAAGACTCTTGAGAGTCCCTTGGACTGCAAGGAGATCCAGCCAGTCCATTCTGAAGGAGATCAGTCCTGGGATTTCTTTGGAGGGAATGATGCTAAACTCCAATACTTTGGCCACCTCATGGGAAGAGTTGACTCATTGGAAAAGACTCTGATGCTGGGAAGGATTGGGGGCAGGAGGAGAAGGGGACAACAGAGGATGAGATGGCTGGATGGCATCACGGACTCGATGGACGTGAGTCTGAGTGAACTCCAGGAGTTGGTGATGGACAGGGAGGCCTGGAGTGCTGCAATTCATGGGGTTGCAAAGAGTTGGACATGACTGAGCGACTGAACTGAAGTGAACTGAAAAGCACTGCATTTTTACTCCCCTCACATTTTATGTTTTTGACATCATATTTAAAATCTTTTAATTTTGAGTACCAACTCATTGTGGTTGATTGCACTGCTTTTGTCTTTTAACTTTCAGAGTAGCTTTTCAAAAAGCTAATCTCATACCATTCCTATATATTTGCCTTTTCAAGTGAGTTTTTTTTTTTTCATATATTTAAACATTTTTATTGTGACCTTTTCCACTAAAGGAAATCCTTTAGCATTTCTTGTAAGTTCGATTTGGTGGTAATTAACTTTATTTTAGCTTGACTGGCATTTATTTCTCTCTTTAATTATTTCCCTCTTTAATTCTGCGCTCTGTAACTTTGCCAGATAGAGTATTTTGGACTGTAATTATTTTTTCTTTCATCACTTTACATATATCCTGACATTCTCTTCTGATCTGTTAAGTTTCTGCTTAAAAATTAGCTAATAGCCTTATGGGGTTTACCTTGTATGGAATTGCTTGTTTTTCTCTTGCTATCTTTGAGACTCTATCTTTTGCTTCCTTAATTATAATATATCTTGGTATGAATCATTTTGGGTTCATCTTGTTTGGGACTTTCTAGGTTTCCTATACCTAAATGTTTCTTTCTTTCCCTAGAATAGGGAAGTTTTCAGCCATTATGTTTTCAACAAGTATTCTTCCCCTTTCTGTCTCTTTTATTTTTCTTGGACCTCTATAATGCAACTGTTAGTATGGTTGATTTTTCTCTAGAAGTCCCTTAAATTCCCTTTATTAAAAAAAACAATCTTTCTTCTCTTTGCCTTTCTGATTGGATGATTTCCACTATTCTCTCTTCCATGTAGCTGATCTTCTGTTTTGTATTATCTAATCTGCTATTGATTCCCTTTTTCAGTTATTGTATTCATCAGCTCTGATTGGTTCTGTCTTGTATTTTCTAAGTCTTCATTGAAGATCTCGCTGTATTTCTCCATTTCTCTTCTAAGTATACTGAGTATCTTTATGACTATTTCTTTGTATTCTATGTCAGGTAAAATATTTACCTCTGTTTCATTAAGATTTTCCCTAGGGTTTTATTTTGTTCTTTCACTTAGAAAATATTTCTGTCTTTTCATTTTGTTTGACTCTTGGCATTTGTTTCTATGAATTATGCAAAATAGCTACCTCTCCTAGTCTGACGGAGTGGCCTTGTATGTGACTGTCTACTATGTAGACTGTTTGCACCTGCTAGCTTTGGCAGGCTAACTGGAGCTGGAGCAGGTGTGAGTCGGATGAAATCTCAAGGTACGTTGTGCCAAGTCTGTCTTGGCAAGTTGGCAGGAGTTAGGATGGGCATGAATTGGAGGCAATCCTGAAGTTGCCTTGGTGGAGCAGCTAGAATAGGAGTAGGCTCTGGCTGTGGGCAGTCCCTGGGTGTGCCATGTTGAGGCTATCTTGGTAGAATGGCTGGAACTGGGGTGGCTGTGGACCATGGAGAGTTCTGGAGGTGATTCAAACAATGGCACTTGCCAGTTCCTCTCATATTAGAGAGAGTTCCAGTAGTTCTCTGCCAGTTTAGCAAAAGCTCTAAGGTTAGTAAATGGATTTCTTTCCATATAATCTAGGTGCTCTTTAAAGTAGTGTGTTTATTGTTTTTATTTAATATTTTTGCTGTATCTCAGGGCGGATGAGTCTGCACTCAGGTCCCTCAATAATACCTGCCCCTGTTGCAGGTCATGTGGCTAAGGGTAAGGGTGAGGTTTTTGTGTATAGCGTTTCTCTGTCTTTCCTACCAATTTCTATGTGGTCCTTGTATTTGTAGAGCTGTTCAATAAACCCTCAGGATGAGTTGCTTTGTATATAGGTGCAAATTGGGTGTGTTCATGGGAGGAGATGAGTTCAGGGTCTCTCTGCTATATCGTCTTAGACCTCATCCTGTCTTTATGATTCAACTTTTAATGCCAAAGCAGAGAAGGAAGAGCTCAGCTTCTGGGCTTTGTGATATACACATATAGCTCTGTTGATGCTCAACAAAAGCTTTTTAATTTCTAAAGTGCCATTATTAAGTAGACAACTTCAATTATTGTGATAACACAGTGCTGTCTCATAAGTTTATGCAGTCCTTGTGAACTTTTTATTCTTTTTGAAGTAATTAGTATGTGTCTTGTCACTATTGTTGTTGTTAAGTTGCTAAGTAGTGTCCAACTTCTTTTGTGACCCCCATGGACTGCAGCCCACCAGGCTCCTCTGTCCATGGGATTTCTTAGGAAAGAATACTGGAGTGGGTAGCCATTTCCTTCTTCGGGGGATCTTCCCAACCCAGGGATTTAACCTGCGTCTCCTCCATTGGTAGGCAGATTCTTTATCACTGAGCCACTTGGGAAGCCCTCTTGTCACTGTAGAGGGAACTTATGTGTCTAGAAGTGGGGTCCATCATCAAGGAAAATTGTGAGGAAAAGTTTGTTGAAAAAAGTACACAAAGGTCAATAAAAAAATGTAGGTCCCATGTTATAAAAATGTCTGAAAATGTTTCAAAATCATTTTGACTTGTAAAACAGTTTGAAATAAAAACTCTATGTCTTGTCACTCCTTTGAAAACTTGTAAGTAGTCTCAAAATGTGGAAGGAAATAAAAACAAATAATTTCCCTGAATGGCTAATTCTTCAAAATGCAAATGTGAATTGAAGATGTGCTTTAACTTGGCATTTATTTGCCTCATTTTGATTGGAACAAATGGCCTAACATGATCGATTATTTATCATTGTGACTGTATTCCACAGGAAGATGTG
This sequence comes from Budorcas taxicolor, assembly GCF_023091745.1. Classification (NCBI taxonomy): domain Eukaryota; kingdom Metazoa; phylum Chordata; class Mammalia; order Artiodactyla; family Bovidae; genus Budorcas; species Budorcas taxicolor. The sequence continues at coordinate 69,498,041 of NC_068912.1, forward strand.
GACTAACAGACATCTTTAAAATTTATAGCCTATCCCTTGTATTCCTCAATAAGTGAATTTATTCTTTATTAATGTTTTTGCACTTTAAAGAGTCACCACACATATACACAATGGAGTATTACTCAGCCATTAAAAAGAATTCATTTGAATCAGTTCTGATGAGATGGATGAAACTGGAGCCGATTATACAGAGTGAAGTAAGCCAGAAAGAAAAACACCAATACAGTATACTAACACATATATATGGAATTTAGAAAGATGGCAATGACGACCCTGTTTGCAAGACAGCAAAAAAGACACAGATGTGTATAACGGACTTTTGGACTCAGAGGGAGAGGGAGAGGGTGGGATGATTTGGGAGAATGGCATTCTAACATGTATACTATCATGTAAGAATCAAATCGCCAGTCTATGTCTGACGCAGGATACAGCATGCTTGGGGCTGGTGCATGGGGATGACCCAGAGAGATGTTATGGGGAGGGAGGTGGGAGGGGGGTTCATGTTTGGGAATGCATGTAAGAATTAAAGATTTTAAAATTAAGAAAATAAAAAATAAATAAATAAATAAAATAAAATAAAATATAACTACAAAAAATAAATAAATAGTCACCACCTACAAATTATTCCTAATAATGAAAATAATCAATCTAAAAGATAATACTAAAACTTGAAATCATCTTTAAATCAAAGGATTTAAAGAAACGTATTCATTAACTGTGTGCTTGTTGTGTGTCAGGCAAGGTACTGGGTGCTTTCAACAGAGCTTGCAAATGAGTAGGAAGAGAAGATGATAAAAGGATAAAAGTGATGAGTACAATAACAGAGTTACCGACCCAGGCATGGCAAATGAAGAGTGTTTAGTGTGCTAGGAGTAGGGAGAGGTGAATCTGGAAAAACCTAAGAGGAGAGGTGACCCTTGAGCTGGTTCTTAAAGATATTCCAAGAAAAGTTGGCAGCACACCTCAGCGTATGGAAACCTGAGAAAACCTGTCCTGGAAATGGTTTGGTGTACACCCAGTATGTGAAGATCAGGATGAGGTGGAGAGAAATGATGCTGAAGAGGTAACAATGAGCAAAATCATCAAGGACTTATTCAACATATTAATGTGTTTGGTATTTAATTTTATAGACTCAGAAAGGAGATTGAAGAATTTTAAGAAATTAACAATGAAATTTGTATTTTCAGAAGCTTTTGTTTAGGAAGCTAGGAGAACACTGCTCTGTACAAGATCTAAATCCAGTACCAGGGACACAAATCTAGAAATGCTCCTAAACTTTATAGGTTGTTCTTATTCTGTTGCCTATGTTTGTGTCATAGAGTGAGGGGAGAGGAGTGTTGTAACCAAAGCAAAGACTGCAATGTAGAAACATATAAGTGGTGGTCACAGTTGGAGTCTAAACATTCTTGTGGTGGCTTCTGGGTGCCCTGTGAGAAAAAGGGGAGGATGCCACTGGAATCATCTTCCCCTTCGATGCCGCTGTCGTTCCCTTACCCTCAGTGCCTGACAATGTTTCTAACTCTTCCCCTCCCCCAATGTCTTACATCACTTCCCAGGAGATGCAGTGTATTTTCACTGACTTGCTAGGTGGTCAGGTCCTCAGCGTGAATATTTTCTACAGCACCTGGAAAATTACAGCCACTGCTAGATAGTCTAGAGCAAACCAACCACCTTGTATCTTTGAGTGCCAGCTGTGTCTTTGGGATCAGTGGTTTGGAGGTTGGGCTGAGCAGAAATGCAATGAATTTCTCAGGCAGCTAGAGGTCAGTGAGCTAGACTTCGTGGCAGAATTTTACCAAGCAGTGGCTGCTATAGCTGGTACAGCCTATTGTAGGCTATATCAGATATACAATATCGTAGGCTGCTACAGCCTATCGTAAAGAATGATAGGCATTAAAAATCAAAGAAGACAGCCAGAGCTAGTGGAGTCATGGCCACAACTTTACTGAGAGAACTTCGGATGTATCACTTAAAGATCTGGGAATGGTGTCCATCTGAGCAAATCCAGATCAGCTGTCTGCCTCCTAGCTTTCCAAGAGACGTCAAACCATCAAGAATTTTAAGACTTCTTTTGCAACTATAACTGAAAGGAATCTACACATTATAACTCAAGTCTCCTATTGGCCCATGGGGTATCAAGGAGAGCCCTTGTGTTCCAGAAATGAGAGAAGGGAGTACATGACCTTACTAAAGGTCATGTTTTTATAATTTAGCTGGATTGGGATGGCTGATTTCACTGTCATTACCAAGTGTTGGCATAATTATGTGATATCCCCATTACCAGCTTTTGTAGTGATGATTTAGTAAAATTATGGAAAAATGAGGAGACAGAGATGTTTGTTTGAATCCAACAATACTTTTTCTAAAGTATATGTGAAATCTTTGGAACTGGTAGCAGACGCTCATATCTTATAAGTGTTCTCTACAACAATATGAAAACAAATGTCATTCTTTAAGGTTGAAGGGTTTTTCTATTAAAATAAAGGATGAATTTTCAGAAAGAAAGAAGACTTCAGTGTAGTGAGGTAAACACTACGTAGACATTCAGGTTGCGATGGAAGCTCTAAGGAGAGAGTAAATCATATGGAAGGGAGTGGCACTGCTTGCCTGATATGGTCATTCTCAAAGGGGACTGACGGATGTATAAGAGGTTTTTTTTTTTTTTTTTTTTTTTTTTATGTAAGAAAGGGCAAGGAGTAACTCAGAGATGCATATGGAGGAAGAGACTTTGCATGACTCATGTTAGAGTATTACTAGTATTTATAGTAGTAAGAGGGAGAGTATGGTTGAGAGATAAAATTGCTTAGGTTGAAAGAACCCAGATACTGAAGAGCATTGTATATCTGAAGGCACAGAGTTTGACCTTTATTCTAAAGGGCGTGAGATGAATGGCAAGCTTCTGCTCTTCTTAAAAAATTTCATTTTATATTTCAGTATAGTTGATTAACAATGCTGTGTTAGTTTCAGGTCAGGGGAGTTGCATGGTTAGATTTGCTTCAGTTGTCTTTATTTGTCATTTCTTCTTTCTCCCCTTTGTCACATTCTCTCCAGTACAGATTTATTTACAGCTCTCCTCAAACTGTTTTGAAAAGGTCACCAATGACTTCCATCGGGCCAAGTATAGTGGGCAACATCTTTTATTTTAATTTCACAGCAGCATTTGAAAAAGGTGACTGCTCTTGCCACTTTCATTTTTTATTTTTTGAAGTATAGTTGATTTTATAGTGTTGTGCCAATCTCTGCTGTGACTCAGTTAAACATATAGATATACATTTTAAAAATATTTTTTCCATTATGGTTTATCATAGTATATTGAGTATAATTTCCTGTGCTATATACATTAGGACTTTATTGTTTATCCATTCTAAATATAATAGTTTGTATCTACCAACCCCAAACTCTCAGTCCATCCTCCCCCCACCACAACCTTGGCAACCACAGGTGCGTTCTTTATGTTTATGAGTCTGTTTCTATTTTGTAGATAGGTTTATTTGTGCCATGTTTTAGATTCCAGATATAAGTGATATCATATGGTATTTGTCTTTCTCTTTCTGACTTACTACACTTCACATAATAATCTCTAGTTGAGTCTATGTTGCTGCAATATTTCATTGTTTTTTATGGCTGAGTAGTATTCTTTTATATACACACCACATCTTCTTTGTCCAGTCATCTGTCGATGGACGTTTAAGTTGTTTTCATGTTTGGCTATTGTGAACAGTGCTGCTATGAACATAGGGGTACATGTATCTTTTTGAATTATAGTTTTCTCCAGGTATGTTCTCAGGAGCAGGATTGCTAGATCATATGGTAATTCTATTTTTAATTTTCTGAGGAACTTCCATACTGGCTGCTTGCGTGCTAAGTTACTTCAGTCGTGTCCAACTCTTTGGGACCCCATGGACTGTATATAGCCTGCCAGTTTCCTCTGTCGATGGAATTCTTGAGGCCAGAATATTAGAGTGGGTCTCCATGGCCTCCTCCAGGAGATCTTCCCGACCCAGGGATCGAATCTACATCTCTTATGTCTTCTGTGTTGCAGGAAGATTTACCATTAGTGCCACCAGGGAAGTCCCCATATGGCTATACCGACTTATATTCCCACCAACAATGTAGGAGGGTTCCCTTTTCCACACCCTCTCCTGCATTTGTTATTTGTAGACGTTTTAATGATAACCCTTCTGACTGGTGTGACCCCTCTCTCCCTTTTGAAACAGTCTTTCCTCTTGGTTTCCTTGACGTCATACTCACCGGATGCTTCCTGCACCTCATTGCTACTTCCTTTTTAGTCTTCTTTTCTGTGTCCTCAACCCCTACTTGCTCTCCAAATATGAGAGTGCCTTGGTCCTCATCCTTCACTTTTCTCTAGTCTACTTTTACACTAGGTCAATGACTTTAAATATTATCTACATGTCAGTGACTCCCAAGCTTTATATCTCTAGCAATGACTCTCCGTCGACCTCCGTGTTTCTTTATGCAACTGCCTCTTTGACTTCTGTATTTGAATTCATGGTACTTATTCAAACTTAATTTGGTCAAACAGAACTCTTGCTTCTTACTTGCACTTGAAAGCTCTAAAACCTCCTTCATCAGTCTTTTCCATTTCAGAAAGTGACACCAGTATCCCACCCTGTTACTCAAGTTACAGGTTCTTGGCTTCCTCTTCCCACCCTCCCCCCATTTCTCACATTGAATGCATCAGCAAGTCTTATTGGCTTTAGCTCCAAAATATATCCCCAGAATACCTACTTCTCTTTTTTACAGTCACCATCATCCACAGCACTGTATATCCTACTTATACTTTAGCACTAGACTCTAGAATGATCTGTTTTCTTTCCTTATTTTTCTATAATCCATTCTACATAAAAAACCTTCAGTGAGCTTTCAAATCATGAATTAATTATAGCTCTTCTCTTTAATACATTTTCAATAGCTTTCCATACTATCTATGTAAATTAAACTCAACTTCATGTCCTACATGAGTGCCCTCTGCATGACTCACTTATATCATCCTGTACCACTCTTTCTCTCTCTCATTTTCTTATTGTAGCCATGCTTGCCTTCCTCTCATTTCTTAAAGATTTTAAACTTGCAGCCATCCTGGGTACACTGACTGAAATACTTTGAGCCCAGACCTTTGCATGAATAGCTACCTCTTGTCATCCAGCTTTTAACTGCCATTGCCCAAGAGCCCTTCATGACAACCTCGTCTTCCAGTCACTATCTGCAACATCATTTCATTGTACTTTCTTTATAATATTCATCATTGTTGAGAATTTCTTTATTCATTTTTTTCTCACAGTTAATATCCTGTCTAAAAGATCAGGTTTGTGAGCAGCAAGAACCTTGAGTGTTTTGTTCATCCGTGTAATCCCTATGGTTAGAAAAGTCCCTGACATGTAATATGTGTCTGGTGAATGACTAAATGAACTATTATCCTAGCTTTAAAGCCAGGGATATCCTGGAGAGAAGAGAAACTAGTTGAAACAAAGGCAGGATACCATTTAGATGAATTTTCAGTTATCTAGCTGACAAATGATTAAAACCTTGACTGAAGCAGTGGCTCTGGAAAAGAATAAATCTAAGAGGTAATGAGAAGGAAAAAATCTACAAGGCTTGAGGACTGATTGTATGCTGAGGATAGGAGACATAGTCTAGCATGACTGTACTAATAACTGGAAGGATTATGGTTGTATTAATGAAGGTAGGGAACACATGAGGAAGAGCTGGAATGGTTATGAAGATCAGAGAAAATAGCTAATTTAGTTTTAGAAATGTTGAGTTTTGAAATGCCTACGGCCTCTCCAGGTAAGAGTATTCAGTAGAGATTCAGAAATATACTTATGAAGCTCTTTGAAATATTGATATAGTTCTTTTAACTAAAAAAGTATCTAAATGCAAGGGAAGATAGAATGTTAAATCTAAGAAAAATGTGTAAGTTTTCTCTTCTGAAAAATACTACCTTATCCTTGTTGCCCTTAGAGTACTCTGTGTGCTTAGGACACTGTGTTGTAATCCGTTGTTTGCTTGGCTAGCTCCTCAGTTAAGCCGTGAGTTCTGCCAAATAGAGCTGAATATAAAAGATAATATATAATAAATAACAGTTTCAATCATGTTGTTCTTGTTGTTGTTCAGTTGCCAAGTCATGTTCGACACTTTGCAACCCCATGGACTGCAGCATGCCAGGCTTCCCTGTCCTTCATTATCTCCCCAAGCTTGCTCAGACTCATATCCATTGAGTCAATGATACCATCCAACCATCTCATCCTCTGTCGTCCCCTTCTCCTCCTGTCCTCAGTCTTTCCCAGCATCAGGATCTTTTCCAGTGAGTAAGCTCTTTACATCAGGTGGCCAAAGTATTGGAGCTTCAGCTTTGGCATCAGTCCTTCCAATGAATATTCAGGGATGATTTCCTTTAGGATCGACTGGTTTGGTCTTCTTGCATGTTACACGTGCCACTCCCACCCTTCAAATTTCACAAATGACTTCCCACTGCCTAAAAGTTAACTCCAAATTCCTTAACATGATGCTGAAATCTTGACACAAATTTGTCTTAAGTTATCTGACTAAACTATACTCTCTCTGGGGTTTCTAAACTCTTGAATGAACTCTCTGTTGAGACAAACCAAGTCATGTGCATTTCTGCAGGGTCTGAAAATTTATTTTGTCCGTGTTTTAGAATTACTCTAATTCAAGGATGATGATTAGTATTAACAAAGCTCACAAGAGACTGATGTATCAAGCCAGAATGTTAATGCAATCATTTACATTGAGAAATTTAATTGCTGAGAAGGCCTGATGTTCCTTGGCCTGACCAGCACATTGCTCCCTTTAGGCAAACTACACAAGAAACCTAATTATCAAAAAGGTTCCTGGGTGAATGTGTAGTCAGAAAAGGAAATTACATGAGTGGAATGGCTAATGGCAAGGCTCTTCCAGCCTGGCTATCTATTGACAGAGCGGCATCCTCACATTGGACCCTTATTTCAATTTGTCTTAGTGCCCTAATCTGGAGGGTGCTCAGATGGGCAGACCTGTTTGAACATCACATGCAGTTCTCTTTAGATATGTTAACAGATTCAAGAAGTTTGGAATCAAGGCTTGTTAGATTGGGAGGCTTCATCTCATTGAAGTGACTATGTGCGTTAATCATGTGTTAAATCAGAGTTTAAGTTTCAGAAAGCAGTATTATTTTCTCCACACTCACATTTTGGAGAAGTATCTTATTGACACCTCAAGTGGTAGTCTTCCTTGCTCTATGGCCCTGCTCAGGACCCACCTCCTCTGCCCTCCAGCCTCAGAATGCCTTCCCTCCACTGAAATCCTGCAGCTTTTACTATGGATGGTATACAGCACATAATACTTGTGATTTCTTTTTAGCTTTTGGTACTCACGTATTGTCTTATAATCTGATTTGTAATTCCTTGGAGGACAGAGATCTGCATTCAGTATGTGTGTAAGTAGGTAATGATAAGCCTTTCTTTTTTCTTCTTCTCGATCGATATAGCACCAGTTAGAGCACCTTCTCCTTGGATGGCATTCTGGTACATGGAAAGGGGTTATTTCTTCCATCAGTTCAGTTCAGTTCAGTGGCTCAGTTGTGTCTGACTCTTTGCGACCCCATGAACCACAGCACGCCAGGCCTCCCTGTCCATCACCAACTCCCAGAGTCCACCCAAACTCATGTCCATTGAGTTGGTGATGCCATCCAACCATCTCATCCTCTGTCGTCCCCTTCTCCTTCTTCCCTCAATCTTTCCCAGCATCGGGGTCTTTCCAAATGAGTCAGATCTCTGCATCAGGTAGCCAAAGTATTGGAGTTTCAGCTTCAACATCAGTCCCTCAAATGAACACCCAGGACTGATCTGATTTAGGATGGACTGGTTGGATCTCCTTGCAGTCTAAAGGAATCTCAAGAGTCTTCTCCAACACCACAGTTCAAAAGCATCAATTCTTTGGCACTCAGCTTTCTTTATAGTCCAACTCTCAGATCTATACATGACCACTGGAAAAACCATAGCCTTGACTAGACAGACCTTTGTTGGCAAAGTAATATCTCTGCTTTTGAATATGTTGTATGGGTTGGTCATAACTTTCCTTCTATGGAGCAAGCGTCTTTTAATTTCATGGCTCCAGTCACCATCTGCAGTGATTTTGGAGCCCAGAAAAATAAAATCAGCCACTGTTCCCCCATCTATTTGCCAAGAAGTGATGGGACCGGATGCCATGATCTTAGTTTTCTGAATGTTGAGCTTTAAACCAACTTTTTCACTCTACTCTTTCACTTTCATCAAGAGGCTCTTTGGTTCTTCAATTTCTGCCATAAGGGTGGTGTCATCTGCATATCTGAGGTTATTGATATTTCTCCAAGCAATCTTGATTCCAGCTTGTGCTTCATCCAGCCCAGTGTTTCTCATGATGTACTCTGAATATAAGTTAAATAAGCAGGGTGACAGTATTCAGCCTTGACATACTCCTTTTCTTACTTGGAACCAGTCTGTTGTTCCATGTCCAGTTTTAACTGTTGCTTCCTGACCTGCATACAGATTTCTCAAGAGGCAGGTCAGGTGGTCTGGTATTCCCATCTCTTTCAGAATTTTCCACAGTTGATTGTGATCCACACAGTCAAAGGCTTTGGCATAGTCAATAAAGCAGATTTAGATGTTTTTCTGGAACTCTCTTGCTTTTTCGATGACCCAGCAGATGTTGGCAATTTGATCTCCGGTTCCTCTGCCTTTTCTAAAACCAGATTGAAAATCAGGAAGTTCACGGTTCACGTATTGCTGAAGCCTAGCTTGGAGAATTTTGAGCATTACTTTACTAGCATGTGAGATGAGTGCAATTGTGCAGTATATTGAGCATTCTTTGACATTGCCTTTCTTAGGGATTGGAATGAAAACTGACCTTTTCCAGTCTTGTGGCCACTGCTGAGTTTTCCAAATTTGCTGGCATATTGAGTGCAACACTTTCACAGCATCATCTTTCAGGATTTGAAATAGCTCAACTGGAATTCCATCACCTCCACTAGCTTTGTTTGTAGTGATGCTTTCTAAGGCCCACTTGACTTCACTTTCCAGGATGTCTGGCTCTAGGTGAGTGATCACACCATCGTGAATATCTTGGTCGTGAAGATCTTTTTTGTATAGTTCTTCTGTGTATTCTTGCCATCTCTTCTTAATATCTTCTGCTTCTGTTAGGTGCATACAATTTCCATCCTTTATCGAGCCCATCTTTGCATGAAATGTTCCCTTGGTATCTCTAATTTTCTTGAAGAGATCTCTAGTCTTTCCCCTTCTGTTGTTTTCCTCTATTTGTTTGCATGGATCACAGAGGAAGGCTTTCTTATCTCTTCTTGCTATTCTTTGGAACTCTGCATTCAGATGCTTATATCTTTCCTTTTCTCCTTTGCTTTTCGCTTCTCTTCTTTTCACAGCTACTTGTAAGGCTTTCCCAGACAGCCATTTTTCTTTTTTGCATTTATTTTCCATGGGGATGGTCTTGATCCCTGTCCCCTGTACAATGTCATGAACCTCATTCCATAGTTCATCAGGCACTCTATCTATCAGATCTAGGCGCTTAAATCTATTTCTCATTTCCACTGTATAATCATAAGGGATTTGATTTAGGTCATATCTAAATGGTCTAGTAGTTTTCCCTACTTTCTTCAATTTCAGTCTGAATTTGGCAATAAGGTGTTCATGTTCTGAGCCACAGTCAGCTCCCGGTCTTGTGTTTGCTGACTGTATAGAGCTTCTCCATCTTTGGCTGCAAAGAATATAATCAATGTGATTTCGGTGTTGACCATCTGGTGATGTCCATGTGTAGAGTCTTCTCTTGTGTTGTTGGAAGAGGGTGTTTGCTATGACCAATACATTTTCTTGGCAAAACTCTATTTTCTTTGCCCTGCTTCATTCTGTATTCCAAGGCCAAATTTGCCTGTTATTCCAGGTGTTTCTTGACTTCCTACTTTTGCATTCCAGTCCCCTATAATGAAAAGAACATCTTTTTTGGATGTTAGTTCTAAAAGTTCTTGTAGGTCTTCATAGAACCGTTCAGCTTCAGCTTCTTCAGCATTACTGGTTGGGGCACAGACTTGGATTACGGTGATATTGAATGGTTTGCCTTGGAGACGAACAGAGATCATTCTGTCATTTTTGACATTGCATCCAAGTACTGCATTTCAGATTCTTTTGTTGACCATGATGGCTACTCCATTTCTTCTAAGGGATCCTGCCCACAGTAGTAGATATAATGGTCATCTGAGGTAAATTCACCCATTCCAGGCCATTTTAGTTCTCTGATTCCTAGAATGTCGACGTTCACTCTTGCTGTCTCCTGTCTGAGATGTTGGCAATTTGATCTCTTGTTCCTCTACCTTTTCTAAAACCAGCTTGAACATCTGGAAGTTCATGGGTCACATATTGGCTGTGCTTAAAAATGTCAAGCTTCTTTAATTTGCATCTTCTTTCATTGAGTTTTCTATTTAAAAACTAAACAATACCTTTCTCCATGTCTTGAGAAGATAGTACATGACCTTTATTACAGGGTGCCAATTGTAGCAATTTGGACTTTATTTTTTTCCAGACTTGGATCACAGGTCAAGCAAGTGGTCATAACATTTTAATGACTTTTCTCTGACACAAAAATAATGGAATAAACAGAATAAGCTGACTTTTTCCACTGGGACCTGTAAGTCTTTGACCTGCTTTGACATTGCATATTCAAATCCACAGTCCACACTGTATACAGTGTCATGCCTTCTGTGGATATTTCATAAAACTAACTGAATTGAAAAATAGTCTGAGATGTATTCCATAAATTTTAGTAATTTAAATAGCTCAGAGAACTCTGACACTGTCTTCCTGTTACCCGAGCATCTTGTTTAGGAATTTGAACCCCTGTATCACACCAGTGTCATCTGAAAATGGTGTAGAATTTGCATAACTTCAAATAGGCTAGAGTGTTAATAATGACTTTAAAGTCCTGAAGTTTAAACCTATATGTAATGCTTCACTTCTCTGTGATGATTGGGCTCAAATGCTGTGGTCATTATCCAGCCTCTTTAGAGGGTCACCTTTGTACTTATTCATAGGATCTATGTCACATCGTTTCCTTGTTTTCTTTTGTTCCTTCAACAAATATTTGTAGTACGCCTTACTCTATGATAAGAATTATGCTAGTTGGTAATAATACAAAGATAAAATGTCCTTGTCCTCAAAGAACAAGCATATAGTAAAAGAGATAGTCAATGGAAAAGAGTTTACTTCAGTGTGCGAAGTACTGCCATGGAAGAGAGAAGGACCTAACTCTCAGTGGATGCCTTATGTGACTGTTCTTCCAAAGATTAATTTTTATTTATTCTCACTCAGAAGTTATTGACTGATCATCTATTATGTGCCCTCTCTCCTCTGGGCATCAGAGATACAGTGATGAACAAGACAGGCCTTGGAAGGGGAAAGAGACGGGGCAGATAACATCTGAGAAATGAAAATGACAGTTTCATAAGATGATAAGTATGAAGAAGAAAATAAAACAGAGGATGTGCTAGTACCTGGCCGGAGTGTGAGTGGGAGCATTAATTTAGATTTGTTGGTCAGGGAAGACCTTTCTTTCGAGGTGACGATGGAAATGAGACTTGAATGATAAAGAGAAGCCAGCCAATGGGAAGACTGAAGACAGTGCATTTCAGATAGAGGAAGAACAAAATGTAAAATCCCTAAGGCAGGAATGAGCTTCTGAGCTCAAGGAGTAAAAAGAAGGGCCCTGTGAGCACAGCATGGTGGATGGGGGCAGGGAAGTGGGGAGGGAGCGTGGGTTGTTAGGAGAACCCCAAAAGCACATTCTACCAAGTGCAGTGGAAAAGCTATTTGAGGGTTTTAGTTGGAGAGTAAGTTAGTCTAATACATTATAAAAGCTCATTCTAACTACTGGAGAATGGCTTTTAAGAGTCCTAAAGCAGAAGCGAGGAGATCAGTAGGCAGATTTTGCAGTCATCGACATGAAGGAGTCAGTGATTTGGCCTAAGGTGACAGTAATGGAGATGGAGAGATGTGAACAGATTCAGACATGTTCTGGTGGCAGTGTTTATTGATATGAAAGGTGAGGGAAAGAATTCAAAGATAACTGCTGGACTTGTGACTAGCTGAAGCTCCAATATTGTGGTCACCTGATGTGAAGAGCTTACTCATTGCATAAGACCCTGATGATGGGAAAGATGGAAGGCAGGAAGAGAAGGGGATGATAGAGGATAAGATGGTTGGATAAGCATCACTGATTCAATGGACTTGAGTCTGAGCAAAAGGAGACAGCAAAGGACAGGGAAGCCTGGCGTGCTACAGTCCACTGGGGCTGCAAAGAGTCGGACCCAACTTAGTGGCTGAAAAACAAGATGTGTGACATGAACATTTGGATGTATGACAATTCCCTTCCTACGAATGGAAAGATTAGGGGAGGTGCAGGTGTGCTGGTTCAGAAATCAAGACTTCTGTTTTGGCTGGTAGGTTTTATGTGCAGAGTAGATATTCATGTAATGATGCTCTATGTGCGTCTGGAGGTCAGTGAAGAATAAAGTGAGAATGGGAGGTTGAGAGCTGTTGGTCACAGGCATTTAGATAATATTAATATTTAAAGCCGAGTGTCTGGATAAGATCACTTAGGAGAGTAAAGAAGAGGCCCAAGGACAAAACTCCGGATTTGACAGCATTTGGAGGTCAAGCAGAGATGAAGGAGCAGGCAAAGGAGCTCTCAGTGAGTTAGAAAAAGCCAAAAGAATGCAGTGTTATAGAAATTAAGAGTGTTATGAGTTTGGTTTTTATTTGCTTATTTTTAAAGTTGCCAACTGTGTTGATGGCTTTGAAATGTCAGGCAAGATAAAGCCTGAGAAGCCACCACTGGATCTGGCAACAGGAACATCATCAGAGACCTCATCCAAAGCAATCTCAGTGATGTCATGGGCACTCAGATCTGGAAAGGGACAGTAAGTTAGAGACTGTGCGGTGAAAACCTGGAGGGGCCTTCTAGAGACAACTCTTTCAGTAAGTTTTATCGGAGAGTGAGTGGAATCTGGGATCAAAGTAGAGTTTCTGAAGAGGAACGATTCTAGGACACAGTAGTGTGTGGAGCTGGAGATGATCCAGGACACTGATAATGCAAGAACAAGGGAAACCTATGGACATGAAGTCCTGAAGATAGACTCCACCGCGAAACTGGAGAGTCTGGCCTTTGGTAGAAACAGGGGTTCCTAGTCCGTGGTACAAGATGGTAAGCAGGGAATAGGCTAGAGATATTGAGTGGCAATAGTTTTGGTGATGAAGAGAGATTCTTACTGCTTGCTTTTAACTATTTGATGAATTATGAGATAAGTTATCAGGCAGGGATGGGCTGGTAGTGGTGGTGGCAGTGGCAGGCCCAGGTGTATAAGGACTGAGAGGAGAAAGGATGAAACAATCATTTTGGAAAGTGGAGAAGAGAGCATGCATATATGATTAATGCAGAATGTATACATATATATTATACTTCCCATATTGTTCATTGTTGTTCAGTTGCTAAGATCTATCTGACTCTTTGCAACCCCATGGACTGCAGCATGCCAGGCTTCCCTGTCCTTCACTATCTCCCAGAGTTTGCTCAAATTCATATCCATTGAGTTGGCGATGCCATATAGAGAATATTATTCTAGTCTTAGAAAGATAAGAGAACCTGAATATTGTTCTGATGGAGCATAAATATTTTTAGACACAGATACTGAGATAGCTGGAATTGAAGGGCAGTAACCTGGGGTGCCTCACACAGATGGAGGGTCTGGAATAGTATTTTGAAGGAACATACTGTCAGATGAGACAGGAAAAGTGTGTATCATGCAAAGTGGATTTGGTTAACTAGATCAGAAAGCAGAAGCTAATATAAAATATAGCTGAAAAATAGAAGGGGTTGGATCTGGTGTGTGAAATATTGGCAGGATTTCATTTCAGTTATAATAGAGAGGGAAAAATGAGGTTTAGGCAGATTCTAGATCATACATTAATTTATTCCATCATTCATAACTCTTTAAACTGTTATACACTGTGGGACATACAGAAATGAATAAAACACAGGTTGTACTCTCAATAAACTTGAAATTTAAACTACTAGCTTTAACAGAAAGCTGCTTCTCAGTAGAGGTGTAAAAGCACAATTCAAGGGGACAGAGTAAGATGAATAATTATTCCTGATTAGAAGGATCAAGGAGTGTTTCTTGAGGGTATTATTTGAGCTGGACTTTGCAGGAATAGAATCAGAGAATGAAGAAGAAAATCAGACTCATGGGGGCACGTTGCAGATAGAGTTTTCCAGATGCTGAGATGGAGTTTGGGATCAAGCTCTCTGGTAGGGAATAACATCTGTGAAAAGAAGACGAAGGAAGTAGAATTACATACAGGGAGATGTCAGTCTGTTACCAGACCCCACAAAACCTCAGCCCACATTTTAGGGAGTTCTGGAGCAAGGACTGCCCTGCTGAGGGGTCCAGAGTAACTTTGAAATGGCTGCACCTTTATGAGCCCACCTGACTCAGTCCCTGATTTGTGAGCTTCCCAGGAGGAATGAAGTGGTAGAAGCGGACCCTGAAGATGCTGTCAACTAGAAACTGTCTGCAACCATATGTGCTGTAGCCATTAGCAGCTTCCTTCTTGTGTGGGATATAATGTATAAGTGCATGGTATGTCCCCTCATGGTTCCAGAGGGGTTGGAAGAGAGACTAGGGCAAAAGATCCTTGGGGAATAAAACTGGACAGATCATTTGGGATTATGATTTGCAAGTCATGCATGAGCATTGGAACGTTTTTGTTCCTATGAGGATCTTAGGTCTGTATAATGCTTGAGTGCTCTGCTTTCAGGAACGAACTCCAGGTAGTGGACCTAGGGCAGCAGAACCTCTTAGAAATAATAGTTGCCATAAAGCAAGCTGCCACCTAATGAATTTGGTAGTGGGAAACGAAGGGTGGGGAAGACCACACACTATGTCCATTTTCAGTTGGATCCCTTGCTCTTGGATAACAGTGTTTATGTTGGTTCACTCAGCACAGACATCTATCCTTTCCCCTTTAATCACAACTAAAATGTGTTGAGGGGACCCATATAGCCCCTCTTTTTGAAAAAGCTAAAACATACCTGTGTCAGAAGACTATATCAGCATATATTTTTCAAGTATTTTGGGCTTTCCTAGTGGCTCAGGAGGAGAAGGCAATGGCACCCCACTCCAGTACTCTTGCCTGGAAAATCCTATGGATGGAGGAGCCTGGTAGGCTGCTGTCCATGGGGTCGCTGAGAGTTGGACACAACTCAGTGACTTCACTTTCACTTTTCACCTTCCTGCATTGGAGAAAGAAATGGCAACCCACTCCAGTGTTCTTGCCTGGAGAATCCCAGGGACAGCAGAGCCTGGTGGGCTGCCGTCTATGGGGTTGCACAGAGTCGAACACAACTGAAGTGACTTAGCAGCAGCAGCAGTGGCTCAGGTGGTAAAGAATCCGCCTGCAATGCAGGATATCTGGGTTCAGTCCCTGGGTTGGGAAGCTCTCCTGGAGAAGGGAATGGCTGCCAACTCCAGTATTTTTGCCTGGAGAATCCCAGGGACAGAGGAGCCTGGTGGGCTACAGTCCATGGCGTTGCAAAGAGCCGGACACAACTGAGTGACTAAGACTCACTTTTCTTTTGTTCTCGTGCTTAGGCTGTTTTGGCATTGAATTGATTTGTTTTCCATTTGCTCTCAGTCCATCATGATTGATAGTGAATTCTTTTGGCAGGGGAATGGGGAGAGAGAGATTTTTCTATTTAAAAATTAGGAATAGTCTGTGTCCAATAGGAGCAGGAGACATGAATTGGCTCAGTCAGGAAGCCAGGGTGGGTGGAAGGCAGCAGGCAGCTTCCAAGAATTTGGGCCCAGGGTGTGGTGCCCTCCTGTGACTGGGCTGTAGAATGTTAAATGAGGACTCTGTCAGCATCCCAATGTAGAATTTCTAAGTCTTTCAGAAAGTGGAGCAGGTGAGCAGTGGAGCAGGTGACCAAGTCCAGAAAAAAGCACAGAGGACTTGAGAGTATAAAGATAGTTTGAGGAAGCAGAAAGGCCAAGCCTGGAAGAATCATATTCATTCACTAGCATGCCACTTTAACTGCTTCTTAATGTAATGACTGTGCAGGGCATCGCTGCCATAGTTATTTTCTAGTTAGACTCATGGAAAAATTACTGAGGAAATAATATCAGGTTTTATCTGGATATTTTTATTTAGTTTAAATCTTTTCCAAGTTGTATATTAGTTTTCAAATGGTTATTTTGCTTGGTTAGTTAAATAAGGAATTATTATATACCTAGTATATGCAACTATCAGAGATGCCATCCTATTTTGGTCATGAAGCCGTCACTCAAGAAAGACCCTTCACTTGGTATGAGTTTGCCCAAATTCCATATATAGAGTCTCAGAGAAAAGGAATTTTTTTTTTTAAGAATAACTTTTTATTACTAGTCTTATAAACCCAAATGAGCACACCTCACAGCTCTACATTTTTAAAGTCTAGGCATCATAAAATTTAAAACCTAATAACACACATCTTATTGTCACTTTAAATTTATTTATTAAAAATTTATCAAAGATGTCTTTGTGTTTCATGACTTTTGATCATAGACGTCACTTTACATGCTTTGGCTTGTGAATTCAGATCATTATGGAGTTTATTTCAAATTGGAAGTCAATTTATTTGGCCAGTGTCTGTAAGAATCAATTTCTTCATGTTAGTAAAGTTTGGGCCCTCCAAATTCTTATTTATCTTATGTTTTTGGTAATTTGTTGTTTTATTCTTCACAGGATGCTTTTTGTCAGACATGGTAAAAAAAAAAAATAAAGTTGAAAAAAATAATATTGGCTAAAATTTTAAAGTAAAAAAATCCACAGTAGTGGTCTCCATGTGCTTATTTCTTAATGTTTTCTTACTGAAAACAGTCTATTGTAATGTACATTAACATTTTATAGGTCCCTCTAAAATAGAATGGAAAGTTTGCTCCCTGCAGTAAGTAGCGAAGGTACTGTTATTTTACAGTTGTGTCTTTGATATCACAACTTGTTTTTCAGATTTCAGGTATCAAAGTTACAACTGCATAAACCATCTCCATATGCATTATCCATAATTTAGTTTTGTATTGTTCAATGAAAGAGGAAATGAATCTCCATCTCCTCCTTCCTGAAAAACATTTGATTTCCTATCTCATTATCATTCATTCCTCCCTAAAACCCTGATCTTGATGTTTGTGTGTAATATTTGTGCTGAGTTTATGAACTTCTTCAATGTTCTTGGTTCCCCTAAACTAGCTATGATAATGTTGATGTATTATTTATTGATTCTGTGATCTGTTTAGGATTAGTAGACCACGTCTATTTTCTTAAATGTCTCGGCCATCTGTATCATTTACAATTCAGGTGGAGAGTTAATCCTAACACACATAAACTTTAGCGAGTTGTTTGGTGCTTAACCATGATGGTGATTGTAAGAGCAATAAGATTTCCAGTTACAGAAGAAAGAGCTCAGTTAAGTGCTAAATATCAGATTTAATGTAGGAGAGAGCTTTTGAAGTACCTGAAAAGATGGGTAAGACATGAATTTTCAAAAGAAAAGGACAAAGTGTTCCACGTTAAAAAATACCCAGAATAAAGACAAGGAGTCTTCAGTACATGAAATACTGTCCTAATCACAGGGCTTCAGTTCTTTTAGCTTTCCTGAATGAATGTGTATGTGTCTATCTCAATATGAATGTATTTTCAGTTCAGATCAGTCGCTCAGTTGTGTTTGACTCTTTGTGACCCCAAGGACTACAGCATGCCAGGCTTCCCTGTCCATCACCCACTCCTGGAGCCTACTCAAACTCATGTCCATCGCATTGGTGATGCCATCCAACCATCTTATCCTCTGTTGTCCCCTTCTCCTCCCATTTTCAATCTTTCCCAGCATCAGGGTCTTTTCCAGTGAGTCAGTTCTTCTCATCAGGTGGCCAAATTATTGGAGTTTTAACCTCAGCATCAGTCCTTCCAATGAATATTCAGGACTGATTTCCTGTAGGATGGACTGGTTGTATCTCCTTGCAGTCCAAGGGACTCTCAAGAGTCTTCTCCAACACCACAGTTCAAAAGCATCAATTCTTCAGCACTCAGCTTTCTTTATAGTCCAACTCTCACATCCATACATGACTACTGGAAAAAACCAAAGCTTTGACTAGACGGACTTTTGTTGGTAAAGTAATGTCTCTGCTTTTTAGTATGCTGTTTAGTTTGATCATAGCTTTTCTTCCAAGGAGCAAGTATCTTTTAATTTCATGGCTGCATTCACCATCTGCAGTGATTTTGGAGCCCAAAAAATAGTCATTTTTTGAGGGGTTTCATAAGTCAATATATATTACATATATGAATATATATGCATGTTTGAGCTCATTTGCAGTTAGAAATTTGGCCCAACTATTGATGAAACAGCTTGTTTAATTGGGTTGTTCCCCCTTTGCACTGGTCCAGTTCTTTTGCTGGGTTGATCTTATTGAATAATTGTCTTCATATTGAGTAGATATAGCTTCAGCATTCTTAATGAGGAATACAGTAATTTTCTCTCAATATTTCTGATTTACCTTTGTTGCCCAAGTGTGCCAAAATGTGAGAAGTCTTTTGGCCACAACCCTTCTCCTGAGACCTAAATTTTTTCATTTTGTTTTTAAATGTGTTTATTTTTAATTGAAGGATAATTGGTTTATAATATTGTGTTGGTTTCTGTCATACATCAACATGAGTCAGCCATAGGTATACATATGCCCCCTCCCTCCAACCCCATTGCATCCTTCTTTGTTGTCATAGAGCCCCAGTTTGAGTTTCATGAGTCATACAGCAAATTCCCACTGCCTATCTCTTTTACATATAGTAGTGTATATGTTTCCACTAAGTTTTAGTTCCCTTAAAAATCAGAAGCCAGTATGACACATGCTAAATGGGTTTTACATCCCTGAGAATGTTGGGAGTAAAATAAAAATATGTTATTTACTAGTTATATTAGCCAAACTGTTTTGTTTTAATTAATTTATTCATTTATTTAATAGGTAATACATAGGGATTGGGTAAATGACTCAAATAGTACAGAAATGGCATAGAGAACCTAGTCCCTCAGAATTCTGCCTTTGAGATTCAAATATTATCAATGCCTTGTGTATCCTTTCAAATAAATGCATGCATTGAAGAGTATACATTTGTGTGTACATATTAATATGTACACATATATTTGTATATCCCTTTCTATAAATAAATGTATGCTATAATAGCATTCTATACACACAATATGTTTGTAAATCAGTTCATCAGTATATACAGAGCAGTCGTAGGAGTTTGAAAAGAGGTCTTGAAAATATATAACTCAAAATTTTGTTGTTAGTCATACAATTTGAAGAAATATGTCTTCAATACCCTTCTCTGTCATCTACTCACATATAAAGGTCAAGTTCACACGTTCCCTTTCTAATTCTTATTCTTAGTTATTCTCTGGCAGAATCTATTGCTCTTTTGTCTGCGTTCTCTAAATAATTTGTAAATTATATATACTATGTTTATGACCCTCATAATATTAAAGGTTTTTTGTTTGCTTGTTCTTCTGCTTTTATCCACGAATAGATAGTGAGTACCTTTAAATTCTTCTTTTTCTGGATCTTCATTCTCTGGTACAGAGTCTGGTATGTAAATAGATACTCAATAAATATTTTTCTGATTTTTTTTAAGCGTTAGGCCCTTAACTTTCATTGCTGATGGAATCCATATTTCCCCCTCATTGTTGTTGGTCTTTGGTATTTGACTTGAATACTTATCTCCCCAATGATAACTTTCTTAAACCATGGAGCAGGAAAAGAATTAGGTTGAAAAATAAAACAAATATGTCACCTGGAAATATTTATTCAGTACCCCTTTTATAAACTTTTATGAGAAAAATAAATGATCCTATGCATTTTATGTTAACAATTGCTGAAGAAACGCTGACAATTGCCAAAATAAATCTACAGCTCTCAGCCTGGAGCAATTGCTCGTAGATGTGTTTGCATATACACTTCCTGAACCTACTCCATGATATATGCACCCATTTGTGTACTGCTCACAAAGATGCTTCATGTCATTACTTCTGAAATCTTCATGTTTGGCTTAGTCAAGCAGACTCCTTTAATAGCATCATGGCTTTTGTTGCCATGCTGTAAGAATACAGTGCTATATATTCATTTATCTGTGCTCTGTTCATTTATATCATCTTCCCTCGCTTGCAATATTTAATAGAACTTTTGATGTAAATGCAAATAATTGAAAGCATTATTTTTTATTTGTTCCCATTATGGAGCTTGTGGTTCTGTTTTAAACATCCTTACTGAACGCATGAGCATTTTTCTTCATTTTGCTTTGAAGATCTTTTAAGACTCATCTTTAAACTGCCTCATTATGTCTTTCAGAAATACAGTTCTCGTTTAACAACTAATCAGGAAATTCAAAGTATTTGAAATATGTTAGGAAAAACAGATGTTTGCTATTTAAAGTACTGCAGATGATTGTTATTTCTTTTTCTAGTCAAAAGACGTTCATATCCACTAAATAAATGCATTGTCTTGAAGTGTGCATCCTTCTGTGTCACAGTAGAGGGAAGTCTTCACTGCTAGAGTAAGAAATGAAACTGTTCTGCTAATGTTCTGCTTAACTATTCATTTTGAACAGTAGGAAAGCTGGGGTTGGGAAAACAGCAGTAAATTTCATTCTTCTCAGCCTAACAGGAAAAATAGACAATGGAAATGGCAGTTGTTGGCTGGTTGCTTTGAAATACTAGCATGCTGAATGAGTTCAATAGTTTTCGTTTTGTTTTTTTTTTAACCCAAAATAAGCTTAGCTGATTTTGCAGAAAACTAAGCCTTATGCATAAACATAGATGTTAACATGTTAAGCAATTGAGCTAATGACGCCAAATCTAAGGGCGCAGAAGCAAAAGTAGGAAGACTTGTTTAAACATGTAATTACACATTGAATTCAACTATAGAATTGAAAAGATTTAGTATCATTTAATAGTTTCATTGAAACAATCATAATAATTATCCCTGTACTTTTAAAAAATCTTTAGAGTTTATTTGTTTCAGCATTCTGTTTTGGGATTGCAGGCATGGATACATGGGAATGCTTATCCAAAATTGCCTGATGATTTGGTGGCATAGTTGGGGTTTGAATCTAGGTCTCCAGGTTATGCGTCTAGAGTTCTTCTGTATTTCTCTGACATACAATAAATATGCTGCTTTTAATTTCATGGCAGTATTTTGCTTGATAGTGTGTTTTGGTGGGAGAAGCAAGCTGAGAGAAAGAGGAAAACCATATTTGTGGAAAAGATGGAGGAAGAAGAAAAAAGTGAAACTGGTTGGCAAATAAGGAGGAACTTTGGGAGAACAAAAATATCTATTGGGGAATGTTTTTGGTTTCTGGAATATAGTGTATGGTATATCTTCTATTTTGCTTCCCCTGAACTCGTCAGCAAATGTCTGTTTCTCAATTCCACTGTGGAGTTGGATCACTTTTGATGGAATTGACTGAAATGCTGAGAATAACCTCTGAGTGGATGAGGTCAAGAGCCCAGACTGTCACGTGGAAGACTGTCACACATTTATTTATGGGATTATGTGACTAAAGTCTCTTCTGTAAACCATGAACTCTATAAGAATAAGCCGTGGATCTTTTGTTCACCACTGTATCTTTAATATCATGTATATTGCCTGGCATGTAATACATGCACCATAAAATTTTGCAGTCTGTTAGGACACTGAATATGACTTCTTTGCAAAGGATATATATCAGGCACTTGATCTTCTGGACAGTTTAATCTCAGGACACCTCTACAAGGTATTTATTTCTAACTGCCAGTATAGATTAGGGAGCTGAAACTTGGGAACATCATGTCACTATTCAAGGGCACACAACTCATTAGTGACAGTGCTGGTACATTGAAAGAATGTTAGGGCTATCTGATTTCAAATGTCATGGCTAGGGGACAGTTCAGGATAACAGTGTAGGAAGAACCTGGACTCACTTCTCCATAGAAACACTGAATCTATACATACATCGAGCAGTTTCTCCCAGAACTGAGGGCTGATTGAACAACTTCTGTACAACAACAATAAAGGGACCATGTAGAGGTGGATAGGAAAAACAGACAGGTCATATTGACAGGAGCCACACCCCCAACACGTGATCTGCAGTAGAAAAGGGTGACACTGAAGGGCCCCATGTGTGTATTTACACCCTCTGGGGCACAGTGAAAAGACAATGATTTAAAGGGTGCCTAGACCTTACATGGGGAGAAGGCACCGGCAACCCACTCCAATACT
This sequence comes from Budorcas taxicolor, assembly GCF_023091745.1. Lineage (NCBI taxonomy): Eukaryota > Metazoa > Chordata > Mammalia > Artiodactyla > Bovidae > Budorcas > Budorcas taxicolor. The sequence continues at coordinate 69,520,434 of NC_068912.1, forward strand.
ATTGCCTGGAAAATCCCATGGATGGAGAAGCCTGGTAGGCTGCAGTCCATGGGGTCGTGAAGAGTTGGACACAACTGAGCGACTTCACTTTCACTTTTCACTTTCCTGCACTGAAGAAGGAAATGGCAACCCACTCCAGTGTTCTTGCCTGGAGAATCCCAGGGACGGAGGAGCCTGCTAGGCTGCCGTCTATGGGGTCGCACAGAGTCGGACATGAGTGAAGCGACTTAGCAGCAGCAGCAGCAGCAGCAGACCATACATGAAGGAAATACATTTACTAAACCTAGAGTGTCTGCCAAATGGGCAGGGAACTGCACAAACTCTCTCCAGGATCAGAGGTCCTGGAAAGTGCCATTTTTTTTTTAACTTCTTCCTCCATCTTGAGATGAGATGGGAACATGATCTAAGCATTCTGCCCATCTGCCAGGACTGCCCTCTCCCACATCAGCTCTATGTTCCCCTCACCCCACCACTACCCACACCACTAAGGTGGCCCCTGCCCTATACTTGTGCTTACCCCAGCTCGAGCTTTCCTGCTAGGTCCTGGTGCAGAGCACCATGGGACAGCCCTAGTGTGTACCTACTCCAAATCCACCCAGCCTGCCAACCAAAGCTGCCTGGTGCATTGTTTACCCAGAAGATTCCCTAATACAAGTCCACACTAATAAAACCAGGAGAGGTTCCTGTTTTGCCTAATTCATTGAAACAGTCACTGAGAGTCAAACAACATGAGGAGGCAGAGGGATGTGTTCTAAACAAAAGAACAAAATGGAACTCCAGAAAAAATCTGTTGAAACCGACAAGTAATTTACTTGATAAAGAGTTCAAAAAAATGGTCATAAAGTGCTCACCAAGCTCAGAAGAATGGAGGAACACAGTGAAACCTTCAACAAAGAGGTGGAAAATATAAGAAAGAACCAATCATAGCTGAAGAATAAAATGAACACTAGGTAGAATCAATAGCAGATTAGATGATACAGAAGAATGGATCAACAATTGGGAGGATACAAAAATGGAAATCACCCAATCAAGACAGCAAAAAGAAAAAAAAATTAAGGTTAGGATAGTTTAAGGGGCTTCTGTGACAACATCAAGTGTACCAAAATTTGCAGCTATAGGGTCTAATAAGAAGAGAGCAAGGGACAGAAAACTTATTTGAAGAAATAGTGGCTGAAAACTTCCCTCATCTGGAAAAGGAAATAGATATCCAGGTCTAGGAGAAGGCAATGGCAACCCACTCCAGTACTCTTGCCTGGAAAATCCAATAAATGGAGGAGCCTGGTAGGCTGCGGTCCATGGGGTCGCTAGGAGTTGGACACGACTGAGCCACTTCACTTTCACTTTTCACTTTCATGCATTGGAGAAGGAAATGGCAACCCACTCCAGTGTTCTTTCCTGGAGAATCCCAGGGATTGGGGAGCCTGGTGGGCTGCCATCTCTGGGGTCGCACAGAGTTGGACACGACTGAAGCGACTTAGCAGCAGGAAGCATAAAGAGTTCAGAACAAGATGAACCCAAAGAGATCCACACCAAAACATATTACAATGGAAAAACTTAGAATTTTAGAGATGACAAAAGAAAAAAGTTACATCAGCTAATATTTCAGCAGAAACTTGTGGGTCCAAAGACCCACAGATAGTATATTCAAAGTGCAGAGAATACTCTGACAAGGCTATGTAGCATTGAAGGAGAGATATAAAGAGTTTCCCAGGGAAACAAAACTTAAGAGTTCATCACTACTAAACTGGCCTTACAAGGAATGTTAAAGGTTGTTTTTTGAGCAGAAAATAAAGGTCATAACCAGAAATAAGAAAATATATGAAAGAAAAAACTATCTCTAGTGAAGACAGTAGGAAGGTGTCTCTAGTTAAGGCGCCAGATCAGCAATTTATAAAGCAAATATGAAGGTACAATCAATTATAACTACAGTAAGTAGTAAAGGGATATGCAAGAAGATGTAATTATGATTTAAAAACATGAAATGTGAGAAGGGTAGTAAAAATATAGTGCTCTAAGAATATATTCAAAATGTATTGATTATAGGTTTAAAATAAACTGATGTGTGTGTGTCTATATGTACACATTTTTAATCTATATAATGGATATTACTCAGCCATATAAAGGAATGAAAACTTGCCATTTGTGGTAACACATATATACCTAGAGGATGTTACACTAAATGAATGTTACACAGAGAAAGACAAATACTATATAATTTTCACTTATATGTGCAATCTAAAAAACAAAACAAATGACAAAATGTAACAAAATAGAAGCAGGGTCATAGATTTAGAGAATATAATGTGCTTGTGCTTAGCCACTCAGTCGTGTCCGAGTTTTTGTGACCCCTTGGACTGTACCCCGCTGGGCTCCTCTGTCCATTAGGGATTCTCCAGGCAAGAATGCTGGGGTGGGTTGCCATGCCCTCCTCCAAGGAATCTTACCAATCCAGTGATCAAACCCAGGTCTCTCGCATTGCAGGCAGATTCTCTGCTGTCTGAGCCACCAGGGAAGCCCAGAGAATATAATACTGAGTTCTAATTTTCATTTTCTCCTATATGTTTATGATATATTCATATTTCTTTGTCTTTTGCCTTACTTAACAATTCAACAATGATAAATAAGCATACTTGCTTAGAATCCCAGCCTCATTTTCTGAAATAAGGTCATGTATCACTAGCTTATTTGTGTTGCCCCAATCTTTTACCAGAAGGCTCTTAAGGGATTTGTGAATTAAATCTTTGAGTGTATTTGAAAAGCTTGCCTGGTAACTGGACAGAAAGAGACCCTTAAGTACAAGGTCACCTAACCCAAACCATTATTTAGGTCGCATACAGCTCTAATATTAAGCAGTTAGGAAGACATTCATATAATTAAATGATCCATAGTATCTAATGAATATCCATTTGTCTTTCAAAATATTGCTCCCATCAGGGAAAGGTGACAACCATTTATATTCAGCCCTTTGAGCTGTAACTTAAAAGATGAGGTTATATCCTTAGGCGCATAGAATGGTTTTGACCTCCTTCAAGCTTATAAGAAAAAAATGTATACATATCTTTGGCTTTTTCTTTAGTTGTGTTGCCTTTTTTCTTTTCATGCAAATTAATGTCATATTGTACTCAGTCTCTAAGACTTATCACAGAATTTTGATATTTGCTACAGGGCAAATGAATTATAAAATCATGTTTTTAAAATATCTTTCATTTCTAGGTTTTGCATGAAGAATTCCCTTGTCTTTTATTGTTCATTTTTCTTTCTATGGATTTCTTTGATTGCTTTTATGGATTTTTTTTTTTTTTTTTGCTAGTCAGATATAGCTTGATAGCATTCTCTGGTATTTTTTCAAAGATAAATTTCTTTTTGAGCATTCTGGTGGATAGCTTTTACTAAATTTAAATATAAGCATCTATAAACTTTTATAAACCCTATTACACTTGAGACTTAGATGCCATACGTTCTTGACTTTCCAGTATATTTGAATTCCACATAATAAGTTTTTGTTTTCTGTTTAAAGTAATTATCTTTTCTTTAGACCGGAAGGCTCTAAAACCTTTGAAAAGATCAGAGTAATAAAAAGTAGTACAGGGGAGGGAAAATGGGAAGTGGAGGAGAGTATGTTTTTCAACTCAGGTGAAAAAGCCAGGTACTTAACATAGTAACTAGGAAGACGAAATGAGAAAACTTTGAAGTGTTTTCTACCTTTAAGTAATTTACTTTATCTTCTGTTTCCTTTATGACAATCTTCTTTCTTTTTCTAGGATACATTATTATTTTGCTTGTTATATTATAAAGCCTTCCACTGAGCTTCTCAGGATATATAATGATTTTACCTTCTATTCCCTGTGATCCATGCTAATGCAAGAAAGCTAAGATATGCATGATCCAAACAGTTCCAGATGAGACACATTATTAGAGTTAAATATACACACCTTTGTCTCCTTGCCAGAAGGATGATAGCAGGGAGGCATGGATACACTGGTGGCTTAGCTCTGTTCGGGAACTTTAGAATAAAATTCAGGAGAATAAAGGGTAGATTTTAGGTCTTGAGCCTAAGGCCCTTTTCTTTCACTCCTTTTAGAAGAATTGGTAATGACTTAAATAAATCAATAATAAAAATTTTAATAAGGCCAAGAATTTTCTTGACCTCTTGTATCACTTCTGAGAAAGTAGAGAGGGCCCATGCTGCACATAAAATCAAACTGAAACTGTTTAATAACAAATTTCAAGAAACCTATGAGTCTGGAATTAGGTTTATAAATTTTTCTATCACTTGAGTTGAAATGGCATCTAGGACAAATGCTATATCCTCTCTGCTGCTTTTATATTCGGAGAGGATGTATTTGACTATGGATTGGGAAGAGAGAGGAGAAGGAAAGATTACATTTCCAATTCGTACAAATATTAATGCATCCCAAAGCACACAAAAGTCTCTGCAGAATCATATGGAGCTAAATAAAAATCAGCATAATGCACTGTTTACCAGCCTAGCATCTAAATGTCAGCTTGGCTAGATTTTTATGGGGGCCTTCTTATATGATAGTCTTGATGTGCTTCTGTCAACTAAGCACACACCTCTGAGGATTTTCAGATCCTGAAAGGCCTTGAACATATGAGATGGAGAGATGTGGACTGGCTGTTTGGAACGAAGAACGCTGAACCAACTTTGGATGCTGGTGCTGAAGAAGAAGAAGTAGGCTTTTGTCCTTCACTTTATTCTGGTGCTCACCCCTCCATCTCAGACAGCTGCCAAGAATGAGGGAGCCACAGAGACTGATGGTGGCCAAAAAAGCTCTGGACCAAAAAGAAAGCTTAGACTAGAATATTCAAGAGGCAGCCAAGGGTGATGCTTCTGCATCGAAAGTCAGAAGCCGGCGTACTTAACCTGACATTTGTCTGGCATGTTTTGTCTCTTCCAGGGTTTTATTTATCTTGAGATTCAAGGACATGAAGCCTCAGGTCACTGTATGAAACCCATATGCACCTGTCATAGAACACCATTTGACTATGACTCGTTTACCTGTGCTTTTGGATAAAACAAACCAGGTCATCTTGTTTCAAATTAAATATATGCTCACAAAAGTTAAGTGTTCAAGCATATATTTTTACCTTTAGTCTATGTGGGAGGTTTAAATGACCTCCTTTGGCTACATTTTTAGGGACCTTTAGGTATAAAAAGCACTTCTCTAGTAGCTCAGTTGGTAAAGAATCTGCCTGCAATGCAGGAGACCCCGGTTTGATTCCTGGGTCAGGAAGTTCCCGTAGAAAAGTGATAGGCTACCCACTCCAGTATTCTTCAGCTTACCTGGTGGCTCAGATGGTAAAGAATCCACCTGCAATGGGGGAGACCTGGGTTCGATCCCTGGATTGGGAAGATCTCCTAGAAGAGAGCCTGACAACCCACTCCAGTATTCTTGCCTGGAGAATCCCTATGGACAGAGGAGCCCGGCAGGCTGCAGTCCATGGGGTTGCAAAGAGCTGGACCTGACAGAACAACGGAGCATACCGTACAGCATGAATAAAAAGGCAAGCCACCCCTAAACTGGAAGAGGTTCCATTCTGTCACTGCACCATGAGAAATGCTGCTTACCTGACGTTACGGACTAAATGTTTGTGTCGCTCCAAATTGCATATGATGAAGCCCTACCTCCACAATGATATGTGGAGATGTGAGGCCTTTGGAGGTATCAGGTTCAGAGAACATTGTTAGGATAAATTCCTCATGATGGGGTTAGGGCCTTTATAAAAAAGAGGCAGACCTCTCTCCCTCTTTCTCACCTCTCTCTCTCTCTCTCTCTGCCATGTGAGGATACTGCAAAAAGGCAGCTATCTGCAAGTGAGGAAGAGAGTGTTCACCAGACCCTCACCATGCTGGAACTATGTCTTCAGACTTCCCAACCTCCAGAATGAGAAGCAAACGCCTGGTGTTTCAATCATGCCAACTGTCTTATTTTGCTATAGCATCCTGTGCTGAGACACCTGGGATGCTCACTTTGTTCATCAGGATAGTGTTCTTAAGGATAGATTGTTGTTGTTGTTCACTCACTAAGCCATGTCCTACTCTTTGTGACCCCGTGGACTGGAGCACACCAGGCTTCCCTGCCCTTCACTATCTCCTGGAGTTTGCTCAAATTCCTGTCCATTGAGTCAGTTATGTAGGCATCAGAATCATCCCCAGATGCCTGTCACTAACAGGTGGGGGAAGTTGTTGAGGGACAAGTCTGTCCTCGTTCTGTTTGAGTCCTTCTGATGTCTAAGCCCTGCTGTGGTCTTGATCCCTCCTGGATTTCCCAGTGCTCTGCTTGTGATCTGCACACACTGTCTGTATCTAGATTAGTCCAAGCTAAGTAGACATCTTCCTCTTATCAGAGGTGATTGAAAAATTGGAACATTTACAGTCTCTCAGTCTAAAATCATACTTTTTGACTATCTAATATTCTAGTCCTATATAAAATCCAGTATTTAAAATACAAACAGGCTTTATCTCTTATTTATATTGCTCTTGGGATTTTAATCACTAATTCCACAAACGGGCAAAATTCTGGAGCTGCAATTTCTTTTGACATTAATAGGCTTTGCAAAAATGCCTGCTGTATAAAATGCCTCCTGCACATTTTGCAACTTCTGTAAATGTCCTCCATGCATTTTCAGAGAGAGGTTTCATTGATCCTCATGAGTTTTGGTGGGTAGAAAATAATTTTGGTTTGAATGTTAGGATTTGCTTAGGAATTATTTACCTTGTGGCTGCTACCTTTGTCTGTTTGCTGTCTCATGGAGTTTTGTCAGATGAACATTATACATCTGCTTTCATGTGGGTTACATGTGCATAGCAGGGCTCATAGTGGCCATATGCTCTGGTAGAGTATAACCATTTCTTTCATGGCCATAGTAAATCCAGCTGGTAAGATCAAATCCACAGCCAGTAGGAAGAAAAAGGGGGAAGGTGATATAATAAGAGGAAAGAGGCATTCTATGATATATTAAATCATAATACCAACATTCCTCCCAAATTTAACCAAAAAAATTTATCAACTCCTTTGTGTACCAAGTTCAGAAGGAAATTTAGTCTCTCATTCAATAAATATTTATTAACTCCTATTTAGACATTAGGGATTCCCTGGTAGCTCAGATGGTAAAGAATCCACCTGCAATGCAGGAGAGCCCCGTTTGATTCCTGGGTCGGAAAGATCCCCTGGGGAAGGGATAGGCTACCCACTCCAGTATTCTTGGGCTTCCATGGTGGCTCAGCTGGTAAAGAATTTTCCTGCAATGCAGGAGACCTGGGTTTGATCCCTGAGTTGGGAACAGCCTCTGGAGAAGGCAATGGCATACTAGAAGTAAAGATACAGAGATAATTAAGTCCTAGGGTCTACTCTCAACTTTCCCATATTCCAGTGGCAGAGACAAGTATGTACAAATAATTAAAGTACAGTGCTATGACAGAGATATGACAGAGTGGTCAGGGAGCACAGTGGAGAGACCATTTCTTTAGCCTAGTGTGGTCAATGATTGCTTACCAAAGGAGACAACGTTTAAGCTGGGTCTTGATGTTTTGACAGGTGAAAGAGTATTCCTGGCAGAGACAAAAGGCATTCTTAGTTAAGTTGTATGAAATTGTCATTTTTATGTCAAAATAGTTAAATGTCACCAATTTCATATGGTTCAACCAAATACAAAGTCAATAAGATTTGAGAGAGCAAAGGTTATTTGTGAGTGTGAATGGACAATAGAAAGTAATTTTGAGCAGTTTAGTAAGGGCCAGACTATGGAGTTTGGACTTTATTTTGTAAGCAGTTGAGAATCTTAAAAGGTTCTGACCAATGGATTTATATGTCAAATTCTGTATTTTACAAAGTGTGGATGATGGGTGAGAGAGAGCATGATGCTGTTTGGAGGCTGTGGTATCCGGCCAGATAAGAGATAATGAGGCTTCAACCTAGGCAGTGGCAGAGAGATTGTAGAAAAAGAAACAGAATGTTGTAGATGGAGAATTTTAGAACTTGTCAATCAAACATGTAGAAGATGAGAAAGGAGTCGAAAATGGCAGGATTTGTAGTTTGAGTGAGAGAGTGGGTGGTGGATAAAAACAGGTAAGGAAAAGAGCAAATTTTTAGACCTCTGGGAGCAATAGATAGTAAACTTGATTTTGGATCACTGAATTTAAAAGTAAGGGGCTAGCATTTGGGAGAAAATTAAGGCTGTTCATTGCTGATGCCCTAGAAACCATGATATAGATGAAATCCCCTTAGATGAGCAGGTAAAATTGAAAGATGAGCTGGATCCCAAGAAAGCCCTGAGATTATGCCAATATTGAGATGAGAGGCTTCCCAAGTGGCTCCTAGTGGGTAAAGAACCCACCTGCCAAGCCCCAACACACAGGTTCAATCCCAGAGTGGGGAAGATCCCTTGGAAAAGGAAATGGCAATCTACTCCAGTTTTCTTGCCTAGGAAATCCCATGGACAGAGGAGGCTGGTGGGCTATAGTCCATGGGGTTGCAAAGAGTCAGGTGTGCCTTAGAGACTCAAACAGCAACAACAAAGAAACTTGCCAGATAGACAAGATAGAACCTAGATTCCCAGACTGTGATTCTCAAGGCACATTGATGCCTCATGGAGCAAGCCCAGCCTGAAGACAGACCACTTCCCCTCTGTTTGCAGCATGATGAGACCAGGAGAATGCCTAAAAGCTGCAGCTCAGTTATTTTCTTCTTCTAGAAAAGCTCTTCGTGAACACAAAATGAAGCAATCATATTAATTTGCTAAGTTTTAGATAAATTTGAAATTCTGAAAAGCTACCATTGAGCCCTACAGAAAGTGATGATCAAAAGTTGGGGATGGTTCAGAGTTATTTGATGATTGCCTTGGACAGTCTTAAGAGTCCCGGTTATCTTTCCAAGTATTTTCATTTGTTAAGGTAAACCCAAGTCCTTTTTGTGTCCAGCAGATTTCATTTTGGCCTTAAGTCTTTTGGCAATATCTCAGATGCTGTTATTGCTGCTACTGCAACCCCTGTGTCGATTAAAATCTGAAGACAGGCTGCTTCTCCACACACTTTGGCACATTTATCCAGTCACTAAAAGATGAAGGAAGAGTGAAACTGAAAATCTTCTAGCTTTTTAAACAATCAACTACTGAACACATGCAGCTTTCACAGCAAAATATGAATGATGATGCTGGCATGCTCCTGCTATCCAGTGTGAACTGCAGTAGATTGGAGGTTGTCCTAACTGTGACTCTTCTGGGACTAGGCTGCACAGACATGGAGACTTGGTAGATTTGCCAAGTGTATTAATAGGAGAGACAGAAAGAGACATGTTGGGTCTGTTGAGTGGTTTGTAGGCAGCTGGCAGATAATAGTTGTATTAGAAAGGAAATAGCAAGTGTTTTAAAAGGAGGGGAACACTAGATACAAAGAACAGATGTCCTTAAACTTTGTTGCTGTGTACATCCTTTATTATTTGACTGTTAAAATTACTTAAACTATAAAGTAAAAGTAGAGACAGTAAATTTCAATTAATTTAATAACCATCACCCCTCATTATCTCCTTTCACATATTATGAAATACTAACTTTATAATTGGATATGTGTATCTGCTTTATGATTTTCTTCAAAATCAAAGCTTCAGTAAACTTTCTTATGGATAACCTTTTTATATTTTCTTTTCCTTTCCTTATGCCACAATGGTTCTTTCTCTGCATTTTTCTTTAAAAAATTTTTGTTTTATTTTTGGATGCACTGGTTCTTCATTGCTGTGTGCAGGCATTCTCTGGTTGCAGTGAGTGGGGCTACTCTCTAGCTGCAGTGCATGGGCTTCTCACTGCTGTGGCTTCTCCTGTTGTGGAGCACAGGCTCTAGGCATATAGGCTCAACAGTTGAGGTGCACGGGCTTAGTTGCCCCAAGAGGTAGAATCTTCCTGGACCAGAGATTGAACCCATGTCCCCTTCACTGGCATGCAAACTCTTAAGCACTGGACCACTAGGGAAGTCCTATGCATTTTTATTGATCCTGTTTCTCTGATTTCTTCTCTCTTGCCTTTTTCCTTTTCATCCTTTACCTTGATTCTTCTGACTTTAATTAGGGGCCCTACTCCTTCCTCTCATTTTTTTCTTCCCTAAATCTCTTTTCAGCTTATTTTCCTCTCAATTTTATCTTGTCTTCAGTTGTCACTTTTTTTCTTTGCATCCTTGTCCTTTACCCTGTCTTTGCTCGCTTACACCTAGTTGACAAGAGCTAGAAACAACATGATTGAATAACTTGTCACATGGCTTGTTAATAATCAACATCCACATCTAGAAGCATTCAAGGCCAGCTCTCTTTTGATGTGGCCTTTGGAGGTTAAAACCAACAATAGAGCAACACTTTATGTCCATTACAGAAAAGACAGATGTCACCTAACCACATTCACACCAGAAAATGAAAAATAAGATCTTTGGTCTCTCAAAGCTCAGAGAAAATACATTTTTATCAAGTTGATACAATAAAAAAGTGGAACAGAGTGCTTTGAAGACCGTAGGAGAGATAAATATAAGGTTTGCTGCTCAGAGCTTTGTGAGCATCCTTTCTCCCTCTGTGTTAGAAACTGTTAGGGAGAAATTCATTCACATCTATTTCAGTCCATGAAGAATCTTTGTGGAACTGTAAACTCTCTTCCTGCTGTGGCATTTATCATGACAGTATCCTGGCGACCCAGGAAAACAGATGTGTGTGGGAGGCTGGTGATGCTGATGAAGCAGAACTGGCCCTGGTTTCATTCTCTTCTGTCTTGCCACTGCTCTATTTCAGCCCTCATTTCCCTAACTCTCATCCTTCTGCATTCACCACATACTTTATTCCAATTCATCCTCCATCCTAGTGCCAGATATGTGTAACTAAGATTCGGCTTTTGGCCTATTACTCCTCTATCAAAGAACTTCCAGTCGAAAATAAGCTGAAATTGTAGTCAGCAGTTACTTAATTTGTAAAATGATGTGTTAATAACAGCTCTTATGTCAACTTTACGAGGTGTTTTAATAATCCAAATAAGTTAATATATGCCAAAATGAGTCATAAACCATCAAGTCCTTAGACATAAGATACTGTAACTGTGGATTTCCCTGATGGACATGTCCAAACTGAGGACCGATCATTCTGCTGCACCGGCCTCCTCTTGTATTGCTATCTCCCTTTCTCCTCTATGTTTTGTTCATACTGACCATCTGTCAGATCACAGGGCAGCCCTGGTCTCACCTGCCCTCAGGATCTTTGCGTTTGTTGTTTTTTTCTGCTTAATACATAACTCCCACCACCTCTTTATTTCTTCAGTCCAGCTTTACTGGGATATAATTGCCATATGACTTTATCTAAGTTACACTTAAATGTTGTAAAATGATTAGCTAACACTTCCATCCTATCACATGATTACCATTTATTTCTTGCAGTGAGAACATTTAAGACTAGCCTCTTAGAAACTTTGAAGTATATAATACAGTGTTTTTGACTTTAATCCCTAGGCTGTCCATTAGATCTCCAGAACATTTTTATTTTCTAGCTGCAAGTTTATACTTTTTGACCAACATTTCCCCATTCTTCTACCCCTGGACCCCCAGTAACCACAATTCTACTTGGTTTCCAAGAGTTCACCAGTTTTAGATAAGTAAGTGATATCACGGAGTATTTGTTCTACACCATCTGATAGTATTTGTTCTACACTCTCTCACTTACGACGTCCTCGAGCTCCATCCATGTGGTAACAAATGGCAGGTTTTCCTTCTTTCTGAAGCCTGAATATGTTCCACTGTATAAAATTATACCATATCTTTATCCATTTGTCAACAGATAGATTGTTTCCATGTATGAAAACTTCGCACATACATACTTTGCTTGTATGACTGATACTGCAATGAACATGGCAGTGCTGATATTTTTTCAAGATCCTGTTTCATTTCGTTTGGATTTATACCCCAAAGTGATATTGTCAAATCATATGGTAGTTCTATTTTTAATATTTTGAAGAAACTCCATACTGTTTTCCACAGTGGCTGTACCAATTTACATCCCCATCAGTAGTGCACAAGGGACCCCTTTCCTCCAAATTCTTGGTAATAATTAAATTTTGAATTTTTGATGGTAGCCATTCTAATAGGTGTATGGTGGTACTTCACTGTGGTTTTGGTTTGCATTTCCTTGACAATTAATAATGTTGAACACATTTTCACATATGTTGGGCCATCTTTATATCTTCTGTGAAAAAATGTCTACTTCTATCCTCTGCTCATTTTTATTTATTTATTTTTTTGAATGTCCTTTATTATTATTTTTTTAACTTTATTTTACTTTACAATACTGTATTGGTTTTGCCATACATTGACATGAATCCGCCACAGTTGTACATGAGTTCCCAATCCTGAACCCCCTTCCCACCTCCCACTCCATATCATCTCTCTGGATCATCCCCGTGCACCAGCCCCAAGCATCCTGTATCCTGTATTGAACATAGACTGGTGATTCATTTCTAACATGATAGTATACATGTTTCAGTGCCTTTCTCCCAAATCATCTCACCCTCTCCCTCTCCCTCAGAGTCCAGAAGTCCGTTCTATACATCTGTGTCTCTTTTGCTGTATCACATACAGGGTTATCATTACCATCTTTATAAATTCCGTATATATGTGTCAGTATGCTGTATTGGTGTTTTTCTTTCTGGCTTACTTCACTCTGTATAATCAGCTCCAGTTTCATCCATCTCATTAGAACTGATTCAAATGTATTCTTTTTAATGACTGAGTAATACTCCATGTACCACAGCTTTCTTAACCATTCATCTGCTGATGGGCATCTAGGTTGTTTCCATGTCCTGGCTATTATAAACAGTGCTGCGATGAACATTGGGGTACATGTGTCTCTTTCAATTCTGGTTTCCTTGGTGTGTATGCCCAGCAGTGGGATTGTTGGGTCATAAGGCAGTTCTATTTGCAATTTTTTAAGGAATCTCCACACTGTTCTCCATAGTGGCTGTACCAGTTTGCATTCCCACCAACAGTGTAAGAGGGTTCCCTTTTCTCCACACCCTCTCCAGCATTTATTGCTTGCAGACTTTTGGATCACAGCCATTCTGATTGGTGTGAAATGGTACCTCATTGTGGTCTTGATTTGCATTTCTCTGAAGACCAGAAACTATAAAACTGCTAGAGGAGAACATAGGCAAGACACTCTCCAACATAAATCACAGCAGGATCCTCTATGATCCACCTCCCAGAATACTGGAAATAAAAGCAAAAATAAACAAATGGGATCTAGTTAAAATTGAAAGCTTCTGCACAACAAAGGAAACTCTAAGCAAGGTGAAGAGACAGCCTTTTGAATGGGAGAAAATAATAGCAAATGAAGCAACTGACAAACAACTAATCTCAAAAATATACAAGCAACTTATGCAGCTCAATTCCAGAAAAATAAATGACCCAATCAAAAAATGAGCCAAAGAACTAAATAGACATTTCTCCAAAGAAGACATACGGATGGCTAACAAACACATGAAAAGATGCTCAACATCACTCATTATAAGAGAAATGCAAATCTGCTCATTTTTAATTGGATTGTTTGGATTTGCTTTTGGATTGTATGAGTTCTTTATATTTTTTGGATGCTAACCCATACTAGATATATGATTTGCAAATATTGTCTCCCATTCTGTCTGTTGCCTTTCCACCTTGCTGATGGTTTCATTTGTTGTGGTGAAGCTTTTCAGTATGATGTAGTCCCACTTATTTTTGCCTCTTGTTGCTTGTGCTTCAGATGTTATATCTTAAAAATTGTTGCAACTTATGCAGCTCAATTCCAGAAAAATAAACGACCCAATCAAAAAATGGGCCAAAGAACTAAATAGACATTTCTCCAAAGAAGACATACGGATGGCTAACAAACACATGAAAAGATGCTCAACATCACTCATTATTAGAGAAATGCAAATCAAAACCACAATGAGGTACCACTTCATGCCAGTCAGAATGTCTGCGATCCAAAAATCTGCAAGCAATAAATGCTGGAGAGGGTGTGGAGAAAAGGGAACCCTCCTACACTGTTGGTGGGAATGCAAACTAGTACAGCCACTATGGAGAACAGTGTGGAGATTCCTTAAAAAATTGCAAATAGAACTGCCTTATGACCCAACAATCCCACTGCTGGGCATACACACCAAGGAAACCAGAATTGAAAGAGACACATGTACCCCAATGTTCATCACAGCACTGTTTATAATAGCCAGGACATGGAAACAACCTAGATGTCCATCAGCAGATGAATGGATAAGAAAGCTGTGGTACATATACACAATGGAGTATTACTCAGCCGTTAAAAAGAATTCATTTGAATCAGTTCTGATGAGATGGATGAAACCGGAGCCGATTATACAGAGTGAAGTAAGCCAGAAAGAAAAACACCAATACAGTATACTAACACATATATATGGAATTTAGAAAGATGGCAATGATGACCCTGTATGCAAGACAGCAACAGAGACACAGATATGTATAGCGGGCTTTTGGACTCAGAGGGAGAGGGTGAGGGTGGGATGATTTGGGAGAATGGCATTGAAACATGTATACTATCATGTAAGAATCGAATCGCCAGTCTATGTCTGATGCAGGATACAGGATGCTTGGGGCTGGTGCACAGGGATGACCCAGAGAGATGTTATGGGGAAGGAGGTGGGAGGGGGGTTCACGTTTGGGAACGCATGTACACCCGTGGTGGATACATGTCAATGTATGGCAAAACCAATACAGTATTGTAAAGTAAAATAAAGTAAAAATAAAAATTAAAAAAAAAATTGTTGCTAAGACCAACGTCAAGAAGCCATTTTTGTAATTTTTTTTGGAGTTCTATAGTTTCAGGCCCTACATTTAAGTTTTTAACCCATTGTGAGTTAATTTTTGTGAGTGGTGTAAGATAGGGGTCAAATTTTGTTTGTTTGTATGTGACTATTTCATTTTCCCAACGCCATGAATTGAAGAAGCTATCATTTTTTCTCATTGTGTGATATTGGCTCCCTTATCAATTGTTTGTTGACCATTGATTGGGGGGTTTATTTCTGGGCTCTCAATTATGCTCCATTTATGTATGTGTCTGTATGCCAATACCATACTGTTTTGAATACTATAGCTTTGTAATAGCGTGTTTTGACATCAGGAAGTAAATTCCTCCAACTTCTTCTTTCTCAAGATTGCTTTGGTTATTCAAAGTCTTTTGTGGTTCCATGTGAATTTTAATCAAAAAGTATGACACCCAACAATCTTTTCAGAGTTCTTCCCTACTCTTTCATAGTGTCCTTATACTCTTTTCAAATATCATGTTTATTTCCTTCCTAGAACTTCCATTACTACCATAAATCTGTCATTATCTTATTTGTTGACCTTTATGTATTTATGGCTAGTTTACCTTATTAAATTGTGGGTTTCATGAAAGAAGGTACCATATCTGTCTGGTTCACCATTGTATTTGTAGTATGTACTGCAGTACCTGGTACAGAATAGGTACCAATAGATATATGAAAATAAAATAATGAGTTAGTTTCTTTTGATTCTGTGACACTAACTGATCTGTTTCATAATTTCCACTGAAAAAGAATTCCAACTAACGTGACTTCTTTCTCATTTCCAACAGCCATGCACTTAATTTTGCATCTTTGTTCTTGTATTTCCTTTTGCCTAGAATGGACCTCTCTTCTCAGCCAGTCAAAAATCTCCATAATTCAAAATTTGATTCATCCCTTGTAATTAAAGTGTCTCCTATATTCTAACTCACACTGAGCATTTTCTACTCTAACCATCTAGATTCTTCCTAATTGTAGTACTTACTTTTACTTCTACATTTTAGAGAGTATTTATTTTTAATGTTAATCTTTTAGATGTTTTTATCTTTTTTATACCATGAAACTAGAGTATTTAAGGGCTAGAGTCATATTCTTTTGGGGGGGGGGGCCTTTATGTCTCCTTCCTTCTCCAACAGTTTTGACTTACCTCCCCATGCTGTACTCCACGCTCACCCCCTGCCCCCACCATATACACAGTTCAGTTCAGTTGCTCAGTGGTGTCCGACTCTTTGTGACCCCATGAATCGCAGCACGACAGGCCTCCCTGTCCATCACCAACTCCCGGAGTTCACTCAGACTCGTGTCCATCGAGTCAGTGACGCCATATACACACACATATACATATCTTACCTTAGTAGCAAATAGTAAATAAATACATTACAAATACATTAATAGTAAATAAATACATTAACAAAAAAGTTAAAAGACATTTACTCCTTGGAAGGAAAGTTATGACCAACCTAGACAGCATATTAAAAAGCAGAGACATTACTTTGCCAACAAAGGTCCATCTAGTCAAGGCTATGGTTTTTCCAGTGGTCATGTATGGATGTGAGAGTTGGACTATTAAGAAAGCTGAGCGCTGAAGAACCGATGCTTTTGAACTGTGGTGTTGGAGAAGACTCTTGAGAGTCCCTTGGACTGCAAGGAGATCTAACCAGTCCATCCTAAAGGAGATAAGTCCTGGGTGTTCATTGGAAGGACTGATGCTAAAGCTGAAACTCCAATACTTTGGCCACCTGATGCGGAGAGCTGACTCATTTGAAAAGACCCTGATGCTGGGAAAGATTGAGGGCAGGAGGAGAAGGGGAGGACAGAGGATGAGATGGTTGGATGGCATCACCGACTCAATGGACATGAGTTTGGGGGGGACTCTGGGAGTTGGTGATGGACAGGGAAGCCTGACGTGCTGCGTGCGGTTCATGGGGTCACAAAGAGTTGGACATGACTGAGCCACTGAACTGAATTGAACTGAACAAATAGCTATTGGAAAAATTGGTAGGGAGGTTTTTTGAAATCCTGAGGAGGAAGGACTTAAATCTGGGGGAAAATATGAGTCCTCCATTTTTATCTCAGAATGATGGGAAAGAGGATAGTAGTAAGAACTAAGACCCATTTTGTACATATTGTAATACTTTGTTATATTAAAAAAATAGACAGTTCCTGGACAGAATTGCTTGATGTCTTCCAGACTTATTATTAAGATACTGTTCTGAGTATCTCTTGTTGAAATGAAAGAGACTTATTGGTATAATTTGTGATATATTTTATATCTAATGATTTTTAAAAATATATTTATTAACTTAACAAAAACATTTATTTCAATATTTAGCTTAGGACAACTGTAACTTCATACATTTGTTATGGCTGGATTTAAATTTCAGTCTCCCACTGAACACAAATGTCAAGAATTATTTAATTTATTGAATATAAAATATAAAATTATTCAGAAATAAGATGTTATAGCTTCCTATTTTACTGTTATCAGCTCTAGAATATGCTAATCTGGGAAATGAATCTCATTTTGACTACTTGAATTCTGTGAGAATATACAATATTCAGTTTTCATATGTTATTCTTATAAAATGTATTTAATATTTAATAATGATAGTCACAGATAAAAACATTCTTTGGTGTAATCCATTTGGGTTGTCTAAAAATTATTAGAATAGGAAAGTCTTATTATTTTTATGATTGTTTAAATGAATCTCACTAGTAACCATGGTCTATTCTGTAATTTGTCTCCCTGAACATCCATTCCATACCATCTTCTGCCTTGTCTCCTTTCTGTAGAAGTTGAAAAGTCAAACATTCAATTTTCCTAACCACTTTCCAGGCAGGAATGGCCATGAGACACAGTTCAAGCCTGTGAGCTCAAGGGCAAGTCTTCTAGGAGGGACCTTCTTTTCTCAATAATAAGACAAAGCTTTATTGAAGACATACAGGTGTCTTGAGTGCAGCAGTCAACTTGTGATATGAGGTACAAACATGAAGATGAACCCCTACAAGATGAGAGGGGGCAGAAAAAGGATTTGAGTTACTTAGGTCCCTAAAGGCATCACTTAATGACACACAACACTAGCTCAGGACTTCCAACTGCAGAACTTCTTGTATGAAACAAATTCTTTGGAATTTAAGCCACTGTTTCTGGCATAAATTTTCTGGTATTTGGAACTGAACACATTTTAAACTGATACAGTTAGGTTCAGATTTCTATTGGATTACACAGAGACTGTATTTAGTAAGTACAAAGCAATAAACATTTAGAAAACATTGTTTTATCTTAAACCCTAAAATGTTTAATGAAGTTCCCTTTAAAATTAATAGCAATCACCCTGTTCTTGGGCTTCCCTGGTGGCTCAGACGGTAAAGAGTCTGCCTTTAGACAGAGTCTGCCTTTAGACAGAGTCTTCCTTCTCCAGGGGATCCAGAAGATCCCCTGGAGAAGGAAATGGCAACCCACTCCAGTATACTTGCCTGGAAAATCCCATGAATGGAGGAGCCTGACAGGTTAAAGTCCATGGGGTTGCAAAGAGTCAGACACAACTGAGTGACTTCACTCATTTACTCACTTATACTCACCCTATTCTTACTAGTAATGCTTTGTTGCAGAATGAACAGCTTGTAGAATAAAATGTTCTAGCAGATATTTACAGAAAAGAATGAGCAGTTCATGTAGTACTTCAGGCTCTAGATAAGTGGTTGGAATTTCCCCTTTTGCTGAATAATTTGAGAACAGAGGGACACAGCAGTTTTATACATTTTAAAAATGTCTAGAGTATACTAATGTCTGATGTTCAAGTAATACTTTCACTCATTCATTCACTGGACACCAGTTGAATGTCTAGGCTTCTTTGCTTTGGACATGTAATGAAAACTACCATCTCTTATTATACCATCTCACAAATTGTTAATTTTCTTCCTAAAGTCAGCAGACCTCCCATTTCAAAGAAAAAATTACCAAAAACATTCTTGTATAGTCATACCAGATATTACTTAAACCCAAGATGTCATGTTGTGTTTGTCTTCCTCTAAAAACTGAAATTATTGCCAAAACAAATTCTAAGTTAAAACAAATGTTTATGATGGGAGAAACCTTGTTTTCTACAGGTATGATGTAAATCATTAATGGTCAAAATTCAATCTTTCAATCAAGATAAATAGGTAAATTTATATCATAGTTAAGGGTTTTATGTGTGAAATGTGTCTAATGATTTTATATCTATATAGTTTATAGTTTAATTTCTAGTAAATTAAGTTAATTTTGTTTCCTACTGTATTCATTTTAATGGTTAATAGTTGATGTTACTTCCCACGTTATTTCTGTCTCTCAGATATGCAAAATCAATACTCAACTGATTTTCTCTTATAAAAATTGTTTTTGACTAGAGTAATACATGTGTTTGATACACAGTTTAAAAGTTACAAAAGGATACGCAATAAAAATTAGGTCTACCTCATCTCTTCTGCAACCCACTCCAGTACTCTTGCCTGGAAAATCCCATGGATGGAGGAGCCTGGTGGGCTGCAGTCCATGTGGTCGCAAAGAGTCGGGCACGACTGAGCAACTTCACTTTCACTTTTCACTTTCATGCATTGGAGAAGGAAATAGCAACCCACTCCAGTGTTCTTGCCTGGAGAATGCCAGGGACAGGGGAGCCTGGTGGGCTGCCATCTATGGGGTCGCACAGAATCGGACACGACTGAAGCGACTTAGCAGCAGCAGCAGCATCTCTTCCCAGACACACAGTCCCCTTTCTTAATATACCTACTATTTTCAGTTCCTTGTATCAGTCAGTTCAGTCCCTCAGTTGTGTCTGACTCTTTGTGACTAGATGGACTGCAGCACGCCAGGCCTCCCTGTCCATCACCAACTCCCAGAGTTTACTCAAACTCATGTCCATTGAGTTAGTGATGCCATCCAACCTCTCATCCTCTGTCGTCCCCTTCTCCTCCTGCCTTTAGTCTTTCCCAGCATCAGGGTATTTTCCAATGAGTCAGTACTTCGTATCAGGTGGTCAAAATATTGGAGTTTCAGCTTCAGCATCAGTCCTTCCAATGAATATTCAGGACTGATTTCCTTTAGGATTGACTGGTTGGATCTCCTTGCAGTCCAAGGGACTCTCAAGAGTCTTCTCCAATACCACAGTTAGATTCCTTTTAAATTATTTAAAATTTCTTCTTTTATCTAATAGACACTTAAATGATTAGAAGTATAAAATGTTTTATGACTGAGGTAATTGCCTTGCTAAATTTATTTCCAAAACTAAATTTTCATTTCATATTCCAAAAGCACTAGGGTAAATATAGGACAACCTGCTTAAAATTAGTATAGATAGCTAATAAACATTCTAAGCAGAGGCAAAGTTCTAAGAAAACCACTGAATACATATTATTTTGAGGAGAATGAAAAAGGATTTTTATTATCCAGATTTGCTAAATAGATATAAAGAAAATGACAAAAGAGAGACATACCATCAAATCGGAGAGACTTGATGAGTGAAGGTTAAAAGGCCAACTCTGTTTTCATATATGCAGTGATTCAAACAAGAAGTGGAGGTCTGTGCCTTATAAAGTAGGTGAGATGTTCGTTACTGGGAAACAAAGGTCTGATTTGTAAGTTTATTGAGGCATTTATGGATGTGTATTTTCAGTTCCATCCCCATTTAGAAATGTTTGAGCAATAAGAAAGATTAATCAGAAGACAGTCTGTCACTGTGTCATGCACTTTTTTAGTAATCATTTTTGCTTAAAGGCAATAAAAAATGTGTTTTGAATTTTAGTCAATAATAATCAAGAAAAATGTGAAAGAGCAGAAGATCCATTTTTAAGCTTATTTTGAGGGGATCAGAAAGAATTTTGTATAATAAAATAAGGCAGCAATCAATTTATAATTGTCAAATGCAATCTATGTGTCTTAGATTTTTGTTTCTATTATAAATGCTATTTGTGCTCATTGTGACAGTTTTGAAAAAAACAGAAAAAGCAAAGGAAGAAAAACAAAATCATATAAAATCATACCACCTTGAGATAGTGGCTACACCACACTCCGGTACTCATGCGTGGAGAATCCCATGGACAGAGGAGCTTGGTAGGCTGCAGTCCATGGGGTCACGAAGAGTCAGACACGATTGAGCGACTTCACTCTCACTTTTCACTTTCATGCATTTGAGAAGGAAATAGCAACCCACTCCTGTGTTCTTGCCTTGAGAATCCCAGGGATGGGGGAGCCTGATTGGCTGCCGTCTATGGGGTAGCGCAGAGTTGGACATGACTGAAGTGATTTAGCAGCAGCAGCCTTTTATTGTTTTAATATTATTAAGCATTTACATATATGTTTATATATCTGTACATACATTACACATATGTTTTATAACCTATTTTTCTCAATATATTATGACCATGTTTTCATATAATTATTATTCTAAAAATTGTTTCCAAATTTTATTATAAACAGTGTTTTAAATCCTTATAAATTAATTCTTGCTTCTTCAATACATGTTTCCATGCTATAAATTACTAGAAAAGAAATTACTAGGTCATATATATAGAAAACTATAAAACACTGATGAAAGAAATCAAAGAGGACACTAATAGATGGAGAAATATACCATGTTCATGGATTCGAAGAATCAATATAGTGAAAATGAGTATACTACCCAAAGCAATTTACAAATTCAATGCAATCCCTATCAAGCTACCAGCCATATTTTTCACAGAACTAGAACAAATAATTTCAAGATTTGTATGGAAATACAAAAAACCTCGAATAGCCAAAGCAATCTTGAGAAAGAAGAATGGAACTAGAGGAATCAACTTGCCTGACTTCAGGCTCTACTACAAAACCACAGTCATCAAGACAGGATGGTACTGGCACAAAGACAGAAATATAGATCAATGGAACAAAATAGAAAGCCCAGAGATGAATCCACACACATATGGACACCTTATCTTTGACAAAGGAGGCAAGAATATACAATGGACTAAAGACAAACTCTTTAACAAGTGGTGCTGGGAAAACTGGTCAACCACTTGTAAAAGAATGAAACTAGATCACTTTCTAACACCGCACACAAAAATAAACTCAAAATGGATTAAAGATCTAAATGTTAAGACCAGAAACTATAAAACTCCTAGAGGAGAACATAGGCAAAACACTCTCAGACATAAATCACAGCAGGATCCTCTATGATCCACCTCCCAGAATTCTGGAAATAAAAGCAAAAATAAACAAATGGCATCTAATTAAAATTGAAAGCTTCTGCACAACAAAGGAAAATATAAGCAAGGTGAAAAGACAGCCTTCTGAATGGGAGAAAATAATAGCAAATGAAGCAACTGACAAACAACTAATCTCAAAAATATACAAGCAACTTATGCAACTCAATTCCAGAAAAATAAACGACCCAATCAAAAAATGAGCCAAAGAACTAAATAGACATTTCTCCAAAGAAGACATATGGATGGCTAACAAACACATGAAAAGATGCTCAGCATCACTCATTATTAGAGAAATGCAAATCAAAACCACAATGAGGTACCACTTCATGCCAGTCAGAATGTCTGCGATCCAAAAATCTGCAAGCGATAAATGCTGGAGAGGGTGTGGAGAAAAGGGAACCCTCCTACACTGTTGGTGGGAATGCAAACTAGTACAGCCACTATGGAGAACAGTGTGGAGATTCCTTAAAAAATTGCAAATAGAACTGCCTTATGACTCAACAATCCCACTGCTGGGCATACACACCGAGGAAACCAGAATTGTTAGAGACACATGTACCCCAATGTTCATCGCAGCACTGTTTATAATAGCCAGGACATGGAAACAACCTAGATGTCCATCAGCAGATGAATGGATAAGAAAGCTGTGGTACATATACACAATGGAGTATTACTCAGCCGTTAAAAAGAATTCATTTGAATCAGTTCTGATGAGATGGATGAAACTGGAGCCGATTATACAGAGTGAAGTAAGCCAGAAAGAAAAACACCAATACAGTATACTAACACATATATATGGCATTTAGAAAGATGGCAATGATGACCCTGTATGCAAGACAGAAAAAAAGACACAGATGTGTATAGCGGACTTTTGGACTCAGAGGGAGAGGGAGAGGGTGGGATGATTTGGGAGAAAGGCACTGAAACATGTATACTATCATGTAAGAATCGAATCGCCAGTCTATGTCCAATGCAGGATACAGCATGCTTGGGGCTGGTGCATAGGGATGACCCAGAGGGATGTTGTGGGGAGGGAGGTGGGAGAGGGGTTCATGTTTGGGATCGCATGTACACGCATGGTGGATTCATGTCAGTGTATGGCAAAACCAATACAGTATTGTAAAGTAAAATAAAGATTAAAAAAAAAAAGAAATTACTAGGTCAAAGGGCATATAATTTTCTAATGTGCCCATCAACTGTAGGTACCTTTTTTCACATTAAAATTTTGGGTGACAGATAGTAATCTTTTCATTTTAACATGTAGGCCTTTGATTACTAAAAATATTAGTTGTTTATCATATTATTTAAGGAAGTATGATTTATAAATAAATTTTAATAGAATTTTTGTAGCTATCCCAGTCATGAGAATTTTCAGAAGTTCACTGTTTAAACAAATATTCTTGAGCACCTACTTTGTGTTTCTATGTAGAGGGATGCTAACCTATTCCAAGAAGATTAAGGAGCATTTTGAACTGATATATGTGCATTCTCAGTCACTAAGTTGTGTCCGACTCTTTTGTGACCACATGGACTGTAGCCTGCCAGGCTCCTCTGTCCATGGGATTTCCCAGGCAGGAATACTGGAGTTGGTAGCCATTTCCTTCTCCAAACTGTTTCAGAGTCTCTGTAAACTTTTGGACCAATTCCCAAGGCTGTTCTAAGCTGGTTCTCTTAAGACCTCTTTGATGATACCAGTTGTACTGTGGGCAATAACTATGATCTAGTGTTCACTTTACTAGCAATTTTAGTAGTTTCTTCTCACTGACACATTCTTAACTATAATGCAGGTTTTATAAAGATGATGAATAATATAGTAAGATCAATTTTGTCTGACCTTATTCCATTTTAAACAAAAGAGACATTTGTATAGACATCACTTAAACTTCTGTATTTAAAAATGAAGTTTTATTTCCCCTCTACAGATAGAAAATATAAATTATAACCAGTTAAAGCTTCTGTCTAAAGACATTGGAAACCCAAGTGCAAACAATATAGGAGAAATAGAGAATAGGGGAAGCTTTTAAGATTCAGTTATCCAAAAGAGCTAAATAATGCAGGTACAATACTGAAATATCATCTTAAATATTCTAATTAATTCAAAAGAAATGATCAGTGTCATTGTATGATTTGTTAGGGTGTTATGCTATTTGGTATATTTCATTTTCAGCAACAGTTTAACATGTACTAAAAAATGATAAAACTAACACTCCCATAAAACTAATACTCTCTTCTCAATGACTGGGTGTCAAAATTATCTTTTAAAGTAAATATAACTGTAAAGTCATTCTTAAATTTTTTAAAGAAAATTAAAACACTTGTATTTAGTTTGAGCACCTGAAAATACAAGTTCATGTGATTAAAAGCTCATTGTGCTTTCCTATTTTCTGATTATGTAACAGTGTAATTCTTCAAGATAATTTTTAACCTTTTATCATACTTGTAGAAATGGCTGGTGTAATTTGCTTATTTCTAAAACCTCAACTTTCACACACACCCCCAAATGGTATATATGGTATTTTCTAAAGCTGTGGGAATAGAACAGTAGAGAACTTTTAGACAATATGTCTGGGAAAAAAAGAGAAGCTGGAGGGAAAGGGGAAGGTTACAGTTAACTCCTTCAAACACAACTCTTAGAAAATGCTCTTATCACTAATCACCAGATTCTCCATTAATAGTTGAGTGGAAGAATAGAAGAATTTTTTAACTTACACAGAAGTGTACCTCACATAGCTCCCAAATGTTTTGAGTCTGCTGACTAAGCATCATTTAGCTTGATTTAATTCAAGCCACATTCTGCAGTTTGCCAAGTATCTCAGTGGAGCTTAGAGAATGGCCCCCAAATTAACTGTCTTTTAATAAAGCCTCTGGGAAGTGAAGCAACCATTCAATTTTCTGGAACAGACTTCTGCAGTAAGAAACTGAGAGGTAACGGATGACTTAATGGCATCATGCAGGTGCCAACCGAACCACAGAGAAGTGCTTCTAAACTGTATTATCAATGCAGCCATGTCATAGACAGATGTACTCAGGTGACACCAAGAACTTTCAAATAAGAGGTGATCATCAGATGAATTCATGGGCAGTAGACAGTCCCTAAACTGACTCATTAGGCGTGAATGGATGATCTGTCAGAGAAAAATGACTTTTAAGACCTCCATTCTTGCTCTAATGCTTGATATTAACAACCTTTCAGGATGGTTGATATCACTGAAATTTCAGCTGTCACAAAGAAAACTGGTAAATGAATCAGTTTCTGAATGAAGATAGAAAGCTGTCTCTGAAAAAAAGAGGCAGAATGACAGTTGTAGGAAAGAAGAACTAGTGTGGAACTGAAATGTAAACTTAAGAAACAAAACTCTCTTATTACCTCTGAATTTAATTTTTTATGATTTATTTTATTGGAATTTGAAATGTCTAGACTTAAGCTTAACCCCGAGATTAAATCCTTAGATAACATATCCTTATCCCCTTCCAGAAAAGAAGATCTGAAATTTGAAATACAGCACTTTGAGTTTCACCAGAGCCTGCTTATGATGTATTAGCCTGTCAGTTATGGGTGTGTCTTACTAATCATTCATAGGACATAGATTGCAATTTGTCTGTAGCACACAACACTCTGTGCTTAACTGCTGCCGTAAAAGGACATTATGGTCTAGATCAGAGGTCAGCAAACCATTTCTATAAAAATCTAGGTAGTAAATTTTAGGCTGTGCAGGCCAGATGGTTTCTGTTGTGACTACTCAGCCATTGTGGGACAAAAGTAGGCATAGACAATATATATGTAAATGCATGTAGCTATTTTCCAAAAGTCTGTATTTATGGACACTGAGATTTGAATTTTGTATAATTCTTATATCACAAAATACTCCTTATTTTTAAAACTATTTTTTAAAAGTAAAAACCATTCTTAGCTCACAAAAAGCTATACAAAAGCAGGCCACAGGCCAGATTCGACCCATGGGCTGTAGTTTGCACCCCCATCTAGATTATAATCAGCTTCCCTTATGGCTCAGCAGTAAAGAATCCACCCGCAGTGCAGGATACTCAGTAGATGTGGGTTTGATCCTTGGATTGGGAAGATCACCTGGAGTCTGTTTCTATGAATCTGACTATTTTAGATATCTCAAACTAGTGGAATTCTACAGTTATTTTTCTCTGTGGTTGGCTTATTTCACTTAGCATAAGGTCCTGTCCTCTAGGTTTATTCATGTTATCCAAAAGAGTTGAAATCAGAACCTCAAATGTATATCTGCAAGTTCACTGCATGTTGTTCAAAAGAACTGAAATCAGGATCTCAAATAGGTATCTGCATGTTCACTGCAACATAACTCACAATAGTCAAGATACAGAAATAATTAAATGTTCATTGACAGATGAATGGGATAAAAAAGTATGGCATATACATACAATGGAATGTTATTCAGCCCCAGAAAATAAAGGGGATCCCACTATATGAAGAATGGGATTTTAATAGATTGGGTAGAGATCCAGACTGGAGTGCTTTTGATAGTAAAAATGAGCATTGTTGATTGTTGTTCCAGGATAATAGGTATAAATCCTGGCTATTTCATGCAAATTGGGATATATTGTATCCTAGTAGAATGAGTCTTAAAGCAACCAGGAGGAGAGGACCTTGAATGTTGTCAAGAGAGAACTGATAAGTTATGCAGTGAATGAAAAAGTCCAAGTTGGTTAAAGCACAGGAGATGAATAGGGGGAGAAAAACTAGAAAGGTTTTCTGGGCCTTGAAGTAGGATTGAAATTGTATTTTCTTAAACATAAAGCTAAGACATTTGGAAATTATTAAACAAGTAGTGGAGAAGCATTGAATTTTTAAAATAATAAAGTGACTTTGTTTGTTCTCAGTAATGTCAATGATGTGCAGAATGAATTGGATCAGGCAGAGACTACATGCAGGAGCCCAATAAAGGGACCACAGCATCAGTTAGAAGAGAGAATGAGAGAACGTGGACTGAATCCAGGCAACAGGAATAGAAAGGAAGGCGTCAATGAAAGACACATCAGAGAGAACTTACTAATTGATATAAAATAAAAGATCATCTAAGAAAAAGAGAAACTCAAAGGAAATGCCCAAGAGTTTAAGTTGAGGTGACTATAGGCATTCTATACTTGTAGGTTAGAATTAGGAAGGAAAGGGAGGTCTACGAATGAGTATAGGACTGGGATCCTATTCTTACTGTAATTTGGAAAAATACATATAAGATAGCAATGGTACATCTGTAGTTTAACTTTTGAAAATACTTTTATGCCAGGAGTATTTTGAAAAACTCTGAGTGTGAGCAACTTTTTTTTTTTTTTTAAATTGGACTTTGATTTAGAAGGAGGGTAAGGGAGAGGGTTGAGGTATCAGTTCAGATCAGTTCAGTCACTCAGTCGTGTCCGACTCTTTACGACCCCATGAATAGCAGCAGGCCAGGCCTCCCTGTCCATCACCAACTCCTGGAGTTCACTCAGACTCACGTCCATCGAGTCAGTGATGCCATCCAGCCATCTCATCCTCTGTTGTCCCCTTCTTCTCCTGCCCCCAATCCCTCCCAGCATCAGAGGCTTTTCCAGTGAGTCAACTCTTTGCATGAAGTGGCCAAAGAACTAGAGTTTCAGCTTTAGCATCATTCCTTCCAAAGAAATCCCAGGGCTGATCTCCTTCAGAATGGACTAGTTGGATCTCCTTGCAGTCCAAGGGACTCTCAAGAGTCTTCTCCAACACCGCAGTTCAAAAGCATCAATTCTTTGGTGCCCAGCTTTCTTCACAGTCCAACTTTCACATCCATACATGACCACTGGAAAAACCATATCCTTGACTAGACGGACCTTAGTCAGCAAAGTAATGTCTCTGGTTTTGAATATGCTGTCTAGGTTGGTCATAACTTTTCTTCCAAGGAGTAAGCATCTTTTAATTTCATGGCTACAGTCACCATCTGCAGTAATTTTGGAGCCCCCCAAAGTAAAGTCTGACACTGTTTCCACTGTTTCCCCATCTATTTCCCATGAAGTGATGGGACCGGATGCCATGATCTTCATTTTCTGAATGTTGAGCTTTAAGCCAACTTTTTCACTCTCCACTTCCACTTTCATCAAGAGGCTCTTTAGTTCTTTTTCACTTTCTGCCATAAGGGTGGTGTCATCTGCACACCTGAGGTTATTGATATTTCTCCCGGCAATCCTGATTCCAGCTTGTGTTTCTTCCAGTCCAGTGTTTCTCATGATGTACTCTGCATATAAGTTAAACAAGCAGGGTGACAATATACAGCCTTGACGTACTCCTTTTCCTATTTGGAACCAGTCTGTTGTTCCATGTCCAGTTCTAATTGTTGCTTCCTGACTTGCATATAGGTTTCTCAAGAGGCAGGTCAGGTGGTCTGGTATTCCCATCTCTTTCAGAATTTTCCACAGTTTATTGTGATCCACACAGTCAAAGGCTTTGGCATAGTCAATAAAGCAGAAATAGGTGTTTTTCTGGAACTCTCTTGCTTTTTCCATGATCCAGCAGATGTTGGCAATTTGATCTCTGGTTCCCCTGCCTTTTCTAAAACCAGCTTGAACATCTGGAAGTTCATGGTTCACGTATTGCTGAAGGCTGGCTTGGAGAATTTTGAGCATTACTTTACTAGCATGTGAGATGAGTGCAATTGTGCGGTAGTTTGAGCATTCTTTGGCATTGCCTTTCTTTGGGATTGGAATGAAAACTGACCTTTTCCAGTCCTGTGGCCACTGCTGAGTTTTCCAAATTTGCTGGCGTATTGAGTGCAGCACTTTCACAGCCTTATCTTTCAGGATTTGAAATAGCTCTACTGGAATTCCACCACCTCCACTAGCTTTGATCGTAGTGATGCTTTCTAAGGCCCACTTGACTTCACTTTCCAGGATGTCTGGCTCTAGATGAATGATCACACCATTGTGATTATCTGGGTCGTGAAGGTCTTTTTTGTACAGTTCTTATGTGTATACTTGCCACCTCTTCTTAATATCTTCTGCTTTTGTTAGGTCCATACCATTTCTGTCCTTTATCAAGCCCATCTTTGCATGAAATGTTCCCTTGGTATCTCTAATTTTCTTGAAGAGATCTCTAGTCTTTCCCATTCTGTTGTTTTCCTCTATTTCTTTGCATTGATCACTGAAGAAGGCTTTCTTATCTCTTCTTGCTATTCTTTGGAACTCTGCATTCAGATGCTTATATCTTTCCTTTTCTCCTTTGCTTTTTGCTTCTCTTCTTTTCACAGCTATTTGTAAGGCCTCCCTAGACAGCCATTTTGCTTTTTTGCATTTCTTTTCCCTGGGGATGGTCTTGGTCCCTGTCTCCTGTACAATGTCACGAACCTCATTCCATAGTTCATCAGGCACTCTATCTATCAGACCTAGGCCCTTAAATCTATTTCTCACTTCCACTGTATAATCATAAGGGATTTGATATATTTCTCTATAAACTATTCTTTCTGTCTTTCCTCTAGGATCCAGTGGGATGCAATCCATTTTTAGATTAGTACACTGGTCCTTAGTTTATACTTACTGTAAAAGTAAAAGTGAACCCAACTGAGGAAAATGCACAGCTATGACAGACCTCTAGCTAGAATATGATTCAGAATGATTTTAATCCGCAAGCTTGTATCATCTCGTTACTTCAATGCCTATCTTAAGAGTCTTCAAAATTATCCAAACTAAGTACTTGATTTAAAAAAAAAACAACTCATTTTCCACAGAGCATTTGAGATTGTAAAGATGCCTTGAAATCAAAGAAAGAAACAATAATGACACTTTATAACTTCTAAAATTTGAATTAAGCTTCTGCTGTGTTGCTGACTCCCAAAATGGTACCCAAGCTATATTTTATATTTTTTATATTTAATTTTCCAATAATTTTCTAAGCAGTGACTTTTTTCCAGCAGGGAATATGGAGAGAAATAAGAAGTGGAAAGAAATAGATGTTTCACACACACATACCCACACACACAAACACCACACATACACACACCACACACACACACACACACACACACACACACACACACGCACCTCATTTTAAAAGAAAAAAAAATTAAACAACAAAGGGAATGAAATCACTAGAGGAACAAATTCAGAAATAAGAATTTTTAATTTAGAAAAACTTTCCTACTTTTTGAAACTCTTGAATTCTTCAAACTCTTCCACTTTGTTTAATGTTCTTCCATGTTTAGATACTATGAAATTAACCAGTCTGGCCATGGTGTGTGGTATGGTCTGCTGTTTCTCTAAAGCAATGGTCCAGAAAAGGAAAGTAGATTTGAATACATTATCCTGCCTGGTCCCAGAATAGAATCCCCAGACATCTCCGGGTGTGAATTACTGAGAAATGTTATCCCTCTCTGGTGAGAGACTAGGCTGCTAGAGTGGATAGAGAGTGGTTGTGTGGGTGCGCAGTAGCCCCTGGTGCTATGGCATGTTCTTGGTACAAGAAAGAAAGAGAAATCGTAGTATAAATCCCCCTTGTTGTTGTTGTTAGAAAACCTCCTATAGAACAAAACTCTGATTGATACCATTCATCAGGACCAGTAGCCGAGCACTGTGGGTTCTATTTCTTAGAAATTTCCTTTTGGGCTCTGCTTCTTTCCTTGTGCCGTATCTTTTTTAATTGCTAAGTTTCTTTTACTCATCTTTCCTGTATGTTTAACTCTTCCTGTGCTGACTACATAATAGAAATAGAAAACATTATAATGCTATATAATTACAGTCATTATAAACACGTATTATAATGTGTATTATCCATGATATAACCCTGTAGATGCAAACATATCATACATATAATATTACCGGACACTGGCCAACCTGGCTGGTGCTTCTGACTATATCCCTCTCTCCTTGGTAGTTATGATTATACACAAAGGCTTTGACAACTTCAGGATTTCTAATAAAAGCTTCTCAGTGTTCTAGTTTTCTCTTCCCTAGTTCTTTGCCTGCAGGCAGTCCTTCTTAGGTGTCATACTATTTAGCACCTGCCCTGACAGGATGAGAACTGATCTTAAGTGTCAAAATGTGTCAAAATGCAAATAAACCAGATCCTTTCCTCACCCTCTAGCAGGTTTTGCCTTCAATGATTGTTAAACAAAGAAATCTAGATTATCTTTTTTTTCTCTTTTCATTATTCTCATAATTCTTCAGTCTCAGTGAAATTTTAAATTCCTGGGTTGAAATTGGATTTAAACACGTCATGGTTTGTTTCTGAATTGACCATGATTAGCTTTCCCTATGATGGATCCATTTCCTGTGGTGAGGTGGTGTAATAAGGATGTGTGTGGAGTTTTCAATATGACTAATTGGAATCTTTCTAGAAAGTTGTAATCATATTAGAATAACCACTAAGTGAAAAGATTGGGCATAGGAGACTTAGATGTTTGTCTGCCTGTGCTTCGTGGGCCTTATAGAAGGCAACTTACCTCACTACCCTGAAAAACCCAAAGGTAGGAAACTCACAAACTTATGTACGTGACAGCAGTAAAAGCATAACAGGGCTTTATCAATATACAAGTATTACTGTGTCTGTTCCTGTACAGTTATTATTCATTATTATTGCTATTACCACCACGAAAAATAGAATGTAACTTCAGCCTGTCTGTGCCAAAAGATTGGAACATATCCATCTAACCTCTAGAACAAGAAGTTTTTGTTATGAAAATTCTCATGTGCATCTTTTAATCTTGTCAAATACCTTGATCTGTCTCTTTCCTAATAGATTCTTCATTAAGTTTCAATAATGATTGTATTTTTTTCTTACTTTTAAGACAAGTTTTGACTTTCTAGACTGCTTACAAGCTGAACAAAATTTAATTTTGGAAATAGGAGATACTTTAGATGAAAACCTGAGTTTACCTACTGGATACTGGTTTGACTTGTGATCCCTTAGAAAATTACCATGGCTCTCTGAGCCAAATTTTCTCTAAATCTCATTTCACAATATCCAGCTTACAGAATAGCTGGAAAATTATAGTTTAGAGCATTTCATTTCGTAATGCATTATAGACATTGTTTTTTGAATAGTTGCAACTCTGTTCCTCATAGAAAGCTTATGTAGTCAATCCTTTATTTAATCAGAGTACCCTTTATATGTGTATGTAGAAAGATAATGGAGAGAGAGGAATGGAAATGGCTATTTTTTTTTTTAATTATTATGTCATGTACTGGGAAGCATGAAGGAGAAAATTATAAAATCAAATAGTTTAAATTACAATTTAAATAAAAGAATTTTTTGATGTTAGTGTATTATAACTTCTAAAAAAATTTACAAATAAAGAATCAAGAGAATAAATGCTAACAGCTTTGGAGGAACTTCTTTAATCACAAAACTATAACCGCTCTCTGCTGTTTAAGTTTTTGATTGTAGAAATACATCTGATCTACCTTTTAGAATTATTAAGTATAAAAAGGCATATCACTGTTGTTATTATCTTTTGTGTGTTCAGTCACTCAGTTGTGTCTGACTCTTTGAAACCCCATGGATTGTAGTCTGCCAGGCTCCTCTGCCCAAGGGACTTTTCAGGCAAGAATAATGGAGTGGGTTGCCATTTCCTTCTCCAGGATATTCCTCACCCAGGGATCAAACTCAGGTGACCTGCATTGCAGGCAGATTCTTTACCATCTGAGCCACCAGGGAAGCTCAATTATTTTCTTATGCCTCCCTATGTATATTTTTGCAGTAAACATTAGTCATTTTGCATCTCTTTTAATTCCCACTGCCCCCCTGCCCCGCCCACCTTCTAACACCTTCTAATACCATCACCGTGGGGGTTAGGTTTCAACATAAGGACTTGGGGGAGACATGTTTAGTCCATAAGAGGGAGGAAAATGGATGCTACATGAGTCTTCTCGGGACCCTTTTAATCCATTGTTCCTCTTCGTCTTTAGGAGTTGTACAGACGTGCTGTGCTGCATGGTCTTCATGCTGTTCATTATGGCCTACATTCTTTTAGGACTGGCAGGTGAGTAAGAACAGGTATAGAAGATATTTAACTTTTACTATTTACACGACTAAGTCAGTGTCACATTTTTAACATTAATCATTCCAAAATCCTTCTTCTTATTGATTATTGTCTTTTGTGGAGGGAGTATACCTCACCAGGACTCATTGGGTAGGAGATGCAATGAAAAATAAACACAAAGCAGTTTATTCAAAGGCAAGTCTATAAATTACTTAGATAGATAAAATTATACAAAAGAAAGAAAAACCCTTATAGTTGCTTTTTAATCATTTTTACTTTTGAAATTTTATTAAGCAGCTAATAAGGTTCACATTATTATTTACTAATTAGAATTAGGGACTCCTGATGAAAATGAAAAAGGAGAGTGAGAAAGCTGGTTTAAAACTCAACATTCAGAAAACTAAGATCATGGCATCCAGTCTCATCACTTCATGGCAAATAGATGGGGAAACAATGAAAATAGTGACAGACTTTATTTTCTTGGGCTCCAAAATCACTGCAGATGGTGATTTCAGCCATGAAATTAAAAGACGCTTGCTCCTTGGAAGAAAAGCTATGATTGACCTAGACTGCACATTAAAAAGCAGAGACATTACTCTGCTGACAAAGATCCATCTAGTCAGTGCTATGGTTTTTCCAGTGATCATGTATGGATATGAGAGTTGGACTATAAAGAAAACTGAACACCGAAGAACTGATGCTTTTGAATTGTGGTGTTGGAGATGACTCTTGAGAGTCCCTTGGACGGCAAGGAGGTCAAACATGAATATTCACTGGAAGGACTGATGCTGAAGCTGAAGCTCCAATACTTTGGCCACCTGATGTGAACAACTGACTCATTGGAAAAGACCCTGATGCTGGGAAAGACTGAAGGCAGGAGGAAAAGGGATGACAGATGAGATGGTTGGATGGCATCACCAACTTGGTGGACGAGTTTGAGCAAGCTCTGGGTGTTGGTGATGGACAGGGAGGCCTGGTGTGCTGCAGTCCATGGGGTCTCAAAGAATCAGACATGACTGAGTAACTGAACTGAACAAGGTTCATGTTATTATTTACCAATTAAGATTAGAACCTAGATAAGTCTAAGTAACGTATTACCTTTTCTTTTTATAAGCAAATTAAAAAGAAGGAACAATTACTAAGTATTTCACCAAGTAGTTTATTGGCATATAAGAAGTCCTATTGTCTTTGCCTACCA
Source organism: Budorcas taxicolor (assembly GCF_023091745.1). Taxonomy (NCBI): domain Eukaryota; kingdom Metazoa; phylum Chordata; class Mammalia; order Artiodactyla; family Bovidae; genus Budorcas; species Budorcas taxicolor. Next base: position 69,554,667 of record NC_068912.1, read on the forward strand.
GAGAAAGATAGCCTGTGGTTCATTGTTAAACTAAAGGTTTTTCTATGGAAATGAAAATAAAGAGGACAAATAGAGTCTTTGTGTTTTTTTTTTTTGTTTTCTTTAAAAAAAAAAAAAAAAAAACCCTACCAAAAGGGATCAATCAGTATGGCAGAGTAAGAGGACATGAAGCTCACCTCCCGCAACAAACACATCAAAATATATGTACATGTGGGACAATTTTCACTGGAAACTGGCAGAAAGACTCCAGTGCTGTTATACACACATAATTGGGTAGGAAGGGGAAAGAAAGGCAATCAGGTCAGGTCGTGTGCTCCTGGAGCGGACCTCAGAGGACAAGAAAGATCACACAAGTGGACGCTCATCCTGTGAAAAAAGCAATGAGAACCACAGATTGAGCGCCCCTGTCCTGGGTTTCTATACAGAGGAGACAAGCCCTTTTGGCTGGTTGAGGACTGCTGGGGTAACAGGATGGCTGTGGGAAGCCTGGACTACAGCTGTGAGGAGCACTCATATGCTAGCTTGCTCCTGAGGCAGGGTGGAGAGAGGTATGCTCTAGTGGCTACTGGGTTTCCCATAACCTCTTTGGCATGCGCAAAAGCTGAGCAAAGGCTTTGGTCCTTCTCATTCCACATCACAATGTATCATTGGATCTGGGGCAGCAATGAGTGGGTAGAAGACTCAGCTGTGGTGTGCAGAGCTGACCTAGTCCCTGGGCATACCCTGGGTGAAAGGGTGGCAGCCACTACTGACCTTACTCAGGCAATACATCTCGAGTAGGTCTCAGGTCTCAGACAGCAGCGGTTCCACCACAGCTTGTCCTCAATCATGTGCCAAGTGTCCATGTAGCCCAGTGATGTGGTTTAATGAAAGGGCGGGAATGGTGGAGGCTGAGGACAGTGATGTGCTCTGAGGGACCAAGGGGGACTTGCACATCAGGTTGTGTCTGAGCTGAAAAAAGGAAACACTTGTAGGTGCCTTCCCAGGCAGTGTGTCAGAGATAGCTGGGACCTCTGTCTGCAGACAGTGTGAGCAGACAGCCCTCACGAGCCCCACTTATCTCAGCACTTCCCCACTCTAGGGCAAAGGTCCCAATGCAGATAGAGGGGAAAACACACTGAAAGGGAACAGAACCGGCTTGGGCCCAACCCTCAGGGTATCAGCTCCAGCAGCTTGGGCTCAGGCCCCACCCCTGACTGGACATTGATAGCCACTGAGCAGAGAGAAAGTCCTGCCTCACGCTGGGCTCCAGCTCTAACTCCTCCATCTCTAGTTTCACGGCTGCAGTCATGTCCATAGTGATTTTGGAGCCCAAGAAAATAAAATCTATCACTGCTTCCACTTTTTCCCCTCTTATTTGCTATGAAGTGATGGCACTGGATCTTAGTTTTCTGAATGCTGAGTTTCAAGCCAGTTTTTTCACTCTGCTCTTTCACCCTCATCAAGGGGCTGTTTAGTTTCTCTTCACTTTCTGCCACTAGAGTGGTATCATCTGCACATGTGAGATTATAGATATTTCTCCTGGCAATCTTTATTCCAGCTTGTAATTGATCCAGCCCAGCATTTGCATGATGTACTATATATAAGTTAAATAAACAGGGTGACAATATATAGCCTTGTTGTACTCCTTTCCCAATTTTGAACCAGCCCATTGTTACATGTCTAGTTCTAACAGTTGCTTCGTGATCCACATACAGGCTTCTTAGGAGACAGGTAAGGTGGTCTGATATTCCTATCTCTTTAGGAATGCGCCACTGTTTGTTGTGATACACACAGTCTAAGTCTTTAGTGTAGTCAATGAAGAAGAAATGCATGTTTTTCTGGAATTCCCTTGCTTTCTCTATGACCCAATGAATGTTAACAATTTGATCTCTAGTTGTTCTGCCTTTTCTAAACCTATCTGAAAGTTGTCTGGAGCATCTGGAAGTTCTTGTTCAGTACTGTTGAAACCTAGCTTGAAGGATTTTGAGCATAACTTTACTAGCATGTGAAATGAGCATAACTGTAAGATAGTTTGAACATTCTTTGGCATTGAGCTTCTTTGAGATTGGAATGAAAACTGACCTTTTCCAGTCTTGTGACCACTGCTGAGTTTTCCAAATTTGCTGACATATTGAGTGCAACACTTTAACAGAATCATCTTATAGGATTTGAAATAGTTCAGCTGGAATTCCGTCACCTCCACTAGCTTTGTTTGTAGTAATGCTTCCCAAGGCCCACTTGACTTCACACTCCAGGGTGTCTGGCTCTAGGTGAGTGATGACACCATCATGGTTATCTGGATCACTAAGACCTTTTTTGTACAGTTCATCTATGTATTCTTGACACCTCTTCTTAATCTCTGCTGCCTCTGTTAGGTCCTTACCATTTCTGTCCTTTATCATGCTCATCCCTGCATGAAATGTGTACTTAATATCTCCAATTTTCTTGAAAGATCTCTACCTTTCCCATTCTATTGTTTTCTCCTAATTCTTTGCATTGTTCGCTTAAGAATGCCTTCGTATCTCTCCTTGCTATTCTCTGGAACTCTGCATGTAGTTGGGTGTATCTTTCCCTTTCTCCCTTGCTTTTCACTTCTCTTCTTTTCACAGCTATTTGTAAAGCCCCCTCAGACAACCACTTTGCCTTCTTGCATTTCTTTTTCTTTGGGATGATTTTGGTCTCCGCCTCCTGTACAATGTTACAAACCTCTGTCCATAGTTCCTCAGACACTCTGTCTACCAGAACTAATCCCTTGAATCTATCTAGTCACTACCACTATATAATCATAAAGAATTTGATTTAGATCATACCTGAATTCCCCAGTGTATTTCCCTACTTTCTTCAATTTAAGCCTGAATTTTGCAGTGATGAGCTGATGATCTAAACCACAGTTAGCTCCAGGTCTTGTTTTTACTGACTGTATAGACCTTCTCCATCTTCGGCTGCAAAGAACATAATCAATCTGATTTTGGTATTGACCATTTGGTGATGTACATGTTTAGAGTCATCTCTTGTGTTGTTGGAAGAGGGTGTTTGCTATGACTAGTGTGTTCTCTTGACAAAACTATGTTAGCCTTTGTTCTACTTCATTTTGTACTCTTAAGTGCAAACTTGCCTGTTACTCCAGGTATCTCTTGACTTTCTACTTTTGCATTCCAGTCCTGGACCTATGATGAAAAGGACAGCTCTTTTTTTTTTGGGGGGGGGGGGGGGGTTCTAGAAGGCGTGGTAGATTTATAGAACTGGTCAATCAACTTCAGTTTCTTCAGCATCAGTGGTTGGGACATAGACTTGGGTTACTGTGATTTTAAATGGTTTGCCTTAGAATGAACTGAGATTATTCTGTCGTTTTTGAGATTGCACCCAAGTACTGCATTTTGGACTCTTTTGTAGAGGGTCCCAAACATGATGAACCTAAAATAGACCCACACCAAGACATATCATAATTCAAATGGCAGAAGTCAAAAGTAAGAGAGAATATTAAAGGCAGCAAGAGAAAACAAGAGTCATATGCAAGGGAATTCTTATAGGCTATCAGCTGATTTCTCCACAGAAACTTTTTAGGCCAGAAGGAAGTGGCATGATATGTACAGAGTGCTGAAGGGAAAATCCTGCAATATAAAATACTCTAACCAGCAAGCTTATTATTTTTAAAAAAGGAAATGTTAAAGGCTCTTCTCTAAGTGGAAAAAAAGTAAGAATCTTAAAGAGAAAATATCCCCAGGAAAGGTAAATATATAATAAAGACTGATGACCAACTACTTACATAAGCCAATAGGAAGTTTAAAAGACAGATAATTCTAAAGCAACTATTATAAACAGTTAAGAGATAAATTTGGCCTTGGAGTACAAAATGAAGCAGGGCAGAGGCTAATAAATTTTTGCCAGGGGAACACACTGGTCATAGCAAACACCTTCTACCAACAACACAAGGGAAGACTCTACGCATGGACATCACCAGATGGTCAACACTGAAATCAGATTGATTATATTCTTTTCAGCCAAATATGGAGAATCTCTATACAGTCAGCAAAAACAAGACTGGGAGCTGACTGTGGATCAGATCATGAACTCCTTATTGCCAAATTCAGACATAAATTGAAGAAAGTAGGGAAAACCACTAGACCATTCAGGTATGACCTACATCAAATCCCTTACAATTATACAGTGGAAGTGACAAATAGATTCAAGGGATCAGATCTGATAGACAAAATGCCTGAAGAACTATGGATGGAGGTTCGTGACATTGTACAGGGGGCAGTGATCAACACCATCCCCAAGAAAAAGAAATGCAGAAAGGCAAAATGGTTGTCTGAGGAGGCCTTACAAAGAGCTGAGAAAAAAAAAAAAAAAAAGAAGCGAAAGGCAAAGGAGAAAAGGAAAGATATACCCATTTGAATGCAGAGTTTGAAAGAATAGGAAGGAGAGATAAGAAAGGCTTCCTCTGTGATCAATGCAAAGAAAAAGAGGAAAACAATAGAATGGGAAAGACTAGAAATCTCTTCAAGAAAATTATAGATACCAAAGGAACATTTTATGCAAAGATGGGTACAATAAGGGACAGAAATGGTATGGACCTAACAGAAGCAGAAGACATTAAAAAGAAGTAGCAAGAATACACAGAACTATACAAAAAAGATCTTCATGACCCAGATAATCACGATGGTATGATCACTCACCTAGAGCCAGACATCCTGGAATGCGAAGTCAAGTGGGCCTTAGGAAGCATCACTACAAACAAAGCTAGTGGAATTCCAGTTGAGCTATTTGAAACCCTAAAAGATGATTCTGTGAAAGTGCTGCACTTAATATGGCAGCAAATTTGGAAAACTCAGCAGTGGCCACAAGACTCGAAAAGGTCAGTTTTCATTTCAATCCCAAAGTAAGGCAATGCCAAAGAATGCGCAAACTATCACACAATTGCACTCATCTCACACACTAGCAAAGAAATGCTCAAAATTCTCCAAGCCAGGCTTCAACAGTACATGAACCATAAACTTTCAGTTGTTCAGGCTGGATTTAGAAAAGGCAGAGGAACCAGAGATCAAATTGCCAAGATCCACTAGATCATCAAAAAAGAAAGAGAGTTCCAGAAAAACATCTATTTCTGCTTTATTGACTATGCCAAAGCCTTGACTGTGTGGATCACCACAAACTGTGGAAAATTCTTAAAGAGATGGGGATACCAGAACACCTGACCTGCCTCTTGAGAAATCTGTATGTAGGTCAAGAAGCAACAGTTAGAACTGGGCATGGAACAACAGACTGGTTCCAAACTGGGAAAGGAGTACATCAATGCTGTATATTGTCACCCTGCTTATTTAACTTATATGCAGAGTATATCATGAGAAATGCTGGGCTGGATGAAGCACAAGCTGGAATCAAGATTCCTGGGAGGGAAATATCAATAGCATCAGATATGCAGATGACACCACCCTTATGACAGAAAGTGAAGAAGAACTAAAGAGCCTCTTAATGAAAGTGAAAGAGGAGAGTGAAAAAGTTGGCTTAAAACTCAACATTCAGAAAACGAAGATCATGGCATCTGGTCCCCTCACTTCATGGCAAATAGATGGGGAAAAATGGAAACAGTGGCAGACTTTATTTTGGGGGCTCCAAAATCATTGCAGATGGTGACTGCAGCCATGAAATTAAAAGATGCTTACTCCTTGTAACGAAAGTTATGATCAACCTAGATAGCATATTAAAAAGCATAGACATTTACTTTGCCAACAAAGGTCCATCTAGTCACAGCTATTTTTTTTCCAGTAGTCATGTATGGATGTCAGAGTTGGACTTTAAAGAAAGCTGAGCACTGAAAAACTGATGTTTTTGAGCTGTGGTGTTGGAGAAGGCTCTTAAGAGTCCCTTGGATTGCAAGGAGATCCAACCAGTCCATCCTAAATGAAATCAGTCCTGAATATTCATTGGAAGGACTGATGCTGAAGCTGAAATTCCAATTCTTTGGCCACCTGATGTGAAGAGCTGACTCATTTGAAAAGACCTTGATGCTGGGAAAGATTGAAGGCAAGAGGAGAATGGGACTACAAAGAATGAGATGGCTGGATGGCATCACCGACTCAATGGACGTGAGTTTGCGTAAACTTTGGGAGTTGGTGATAGACACGGAGGTCTGTCTTGCTGCAGTGCATGGGGCCTCAAAGAGTCGGACACGACTGACTGACTGAACTGAACTGAAGAGATAAACATGAGATGTAAAATACGACATCATAAGCACAAAATGTGGGTGTAGGAGTGAAAAAAAAGGTTGATATTTTAGAATGTACTTGATCTTAAATGACTACCAATTTAAAACAAGTTGATATTATTATTGATCAACGTATATGAACCACATAGTAAGCACAAATTAAAAATCTATAACAGTTCCGCAAAAGTTGAAAGGAATGAAACACTCACATACTAATAAAGAAAATCATCAAACCCCAAGAGAAGAAACGAAATGAAGAAATATGAACAGAGAATAACTCTAAAAACAACTGGAGAACAAGTAATAAAATGGCTATAAGTACACACCTTCAATAATTACTTTAAATGTCAATTAACTAAATGCTCCACTCAGAAGACACAGGGAGGCTGATGGATTTTTTTAAAGATCCTTCTATGTGCTGCCTGTAGGAGATTCATTTTAGAGCTAAAGGCACACAGAGACTGAAAGGCCGGCAAGGGAAAAAGATACTTCATGCAAATAGAAATGGCAAGAAAGTGTGGGTAATAATTTTTATACTGGAAAAAATTACTTCAAAACAAAGGCTATTTCAAACAACAAAGAAGGTCATTATATAATGATAAAAGTCTCAACACGGGAAGAAGATATTTGTTAACATGTGTGTACCCAACCTAGGAGTGTCTAAATATATAAAGTAGAAAACACTCTCCCTGCCGAGTCTGTGGCAAGCCTTGGAAACACAGAGGGCAACATAACAGGAAGGGAAAAATAAATAAATAATTAAAACCAACAGATTACAAGCCCAACAGTAACTCCCCCAGCGGAAAAGCAGCACAGACGCCTGTATCCGCCACAAGCTAGTGGGGGCAGGGCAGGGAAGCACGGGAGGCGCGGGCTGCAGTGCTTTGTAAGAATCGGGCAGGAATGCCCCACGCGCAACCAGAAGGATCTAACTTGGGCTAGCAAACCAGACTGTGGGATAGCTATCGCACGAAAAGCTCGAACATAAGACACCGCCAGGACTGAGCACAGAACAAAGGACGGAACGGAATAAGCCAGCTGCAGACCATCCCCCGCCGGGGACAGGCAGCCAGAGCCATAAGGACTGGAAAGGGGCAATTGCAGACCCGGAGAGACTTTACTTACCTAACTGCAAACAGGCTTCTTTGCTAAGACTTCTGGGGGTGCTGGACAGTCACCATCTGCCTCACGGGGGGCGCCAGCGGTCCACCCAGAAAGCTGAGCAGTAGCGGCAGAAAAGGTGACAAGTCGCAGTGATCGCGCTCGCCAAACTCCTGAGCTACTCGGACCTGGGAAGGGCACAAAGCGCAGTCCCAGCCGAATCTGTGCCTCTGAGGGCTACCTGAGCACCGAACCTGAGCGGCTTGGACCGGGGAAGTGCATGCAGCCTAGGGCTGGCCCCAGATGGTTCCCAGCTGAGCATTGTAGAGCCGGAGCGGTTTGTGCGCCGTGAGAAGGGACAGGTCAAGTGGGGCTGAGACACTGTGTGCACACGACAGTGCTATTTGTTTGCAGTATCCCCCCTCCCCACAGCGCGACTGAACTAGTGAGCCTAAAAAACCAGCAAACAGAAGAAGTTAAACAGAGGGAACCACCTTGGAAGTGATCCCACACGGCCCACAACATCAGAGAAGGGCCAGATATATTTTTACTATTTTTAAAAACATTCCTTTTTTTTTTCTTTTTTTTTCTAACTTTTTTTAAATTGTTAAGTCTTCTATTTCTCCTCTAATTTTTATTTCTATAATCTACTATTACTATTTTTTAAAAAAAGACTTTTTTTTTTTTTTTTTAAGGCAAACACCATATATAGTCTTTGGATGGTTGTTGGTGGTTTTTTTTTTTTTTTAAATAATTCTTGTTTTTTTCTCGCTCTCTTTTTTTTTCTTCCTTCCTTTTTCCTTCTGCTTCTTTTCTTTAATATTGTATTTTTGAAAATCCAACCTCTACTCTAGATTTTTAATCTTTGCTCTTAGGTTTTTGGTGTCAATTTTGTACATTTAAAAACCCAAACTTCACTACCCAAGTTTACCTGAGAGCGAGATTACTGGCTTGACCACTCTCTCCTCCTTTGGACTCTCCTTTTTCTCCACCAGGTGGCCTCTGTCTCTTTTCTCCCCCATCTCTTCTCTATCCAACTCTGTGAATCTTTGTGTGTTCCAGATGGTGGAGAACACCTAAGGAACTGGTTACTGGCAGGATTTGTCTCTCTCTTTCTCATTCCTCTCTCTTATCCTCCTGGCCACCTCTGTCTACTTCCTCCCTCTCCTCTTCCCCGTATAACTCCGTAAATACCTCTGAGCGGTCCAGACTATGGAGCGCACATAAGGAAGTGACTACTGGCTAGCTTGCTCTTTCCTCTTTTGATCTCACCGCATCTCATTCCAGTCACATCTAACTACCCCCTCCATCTTCTCTTCTCCTTGTAACTCAGTGAACCTCTCTGGGTGTCCCTCAATGTGGAGAAACTTTTCATCTTTAACCTAGATGTTTTATCATTGGTGCTGTATAGATGGAGAAGTCTAGAGGCTACTGTAAAAATAAAACTGAAAACCAGAAGCAGGAGGCTTAAATCCAAAGCCTGAAAACATTAGAGAACTCTTGAATTCAGGGAACATTAAGCAATAGGAGCTCATCAAATGCCTTAATACCTACACTGAAACCAAGCTCCACCCAAGGGCCAACAAGTTCCAAAACAAGACATACCATGCAAATTCTCCAGCAACACAGGAACACTCCCCTGAGCTTCAATATACAGGCAGCTCAAAATTATTCCAAATCCTTTGATATCTCATAACCCATTACAGGTCACTCCACTGCACTCCAGAGAGAAGAAACCCAGCTCCACCCACCAGAACTCCAATACAAGCCTCCCTAACCAGGAAACCTTGACAAGCCACTGATAGAACCCCACCCACAGTGAGGAAGCTCCATAATAAAGAGAACTCCACAAATTACCAGAATATAAAAAGGCCACCCCAAACGCAGCAATATAACCAAGATGAAGAGATAGAGGAATACTCAGCAGGTAAAGGAACAGGAGAGTTGCCCACCAAACCAAACAAAAGAGGAAGAAGTAGGGAATCTACCTGAGAAGGAATTCCGAATATTGGTAGTGAAAATGATCCAAAATCTTGAAATCAAAATGGAATCACAGATAAACAGCCTAGAGACAAGGATTGGGAAGATGCAAGAAAGGTTTAACAAAGACCTAGAAGAAATAAAAAAGAGTCAAAATATAATGAATAACGCAATAAATGAGATCAGAAACACTCTGGAGGCAACAAATAGTAGAATAACGGAGGCAGAAGATAGGATTAGTGAAATAGAAGATAGAATGGTAGAAATAAATGAATCAGAGAGGAAACAAGAAAAACGAATTAAAAGAAATGAGGACAATCTCAGAGACCTCCAGGACAATATGAAACGCTCCAACATTCGAATTATAGGAGTCCCAGAAGAAGAGGACAGAAAGAAAGATCATGAGAAAATCCTTGAGGAGATAATAGTTGAAAACTTCCCTAAAACGGGGGAGGAAATAATCACCCAAGTCCAAGAAACACAGAGAGTTCCAAATAGGATAAACCCAAGGCAAAACACCCCAAGACACATATTAATCAAATTAACAAAGATCAAACACAAAGAACAAATATTAAAAGCAGCAAGGGAAAAACAACAAATAACACACAAGGGGATTCCCATAAGGATAATAGCTGATCTTTCAATAGAAACTCTTCAGGCCAGGAGGGAATGGCAAGACATACTTAAAGTGACGAAAGACAATAACCTACAGCCCAGATTACTGTACCCAGCAAGGATCTCATTCAAATACGAAGGAGAAATCAAAAGCTTTACAGACAAGCAAAAGCTGAGAGAATTCAGCACCACCAAACCAGCTCTCCAACAAATTCTAAAGGATATTCTCTAGACAGAAAACACAAAAAGGGTGTATAAACCCGAACCCAAACAATAAAGTAAATGGTAACGGGATCATACTTATCAATAATTACCTTAAACGTAAATGGGTTGAACGCCCCAACCAAAAGGCAAAGACTGGCCGAATGGATACAAAAACAAGACCCCTCTATATGCTGCTTACAAGAGACCCACCTCAAAACAAGGGACACATACAGACTGAAAGTGAAGGGCTGGAAAAAGATATACCACGCAAATAGAGACCAAAAGAAAGCAGGAGTGGCAATACTCATATCCAATAAAATAGACTTTAAAACAAAGGCTGTGAAAAGAGACAAAGAAGGCCACTACATAATGATCAAAGGATCAATCCAAGAAGAAGATATAACAATTATAAATATATATGCACCCAACATAGGAGCACCGCAATATGTAAGACAAATGCTAACAAGTAGGAAAGGGGAAATCAACAATAACACAGTAATAGTGGGAGACTTTAATACCCCACTCACACCTATGGACAGATCAACTAAACAGAAAATTAACAAAGAAACGCAAACTTTAAATGATACATTACACCAGTTAGACCTAATTGATATCTATAGGACATTTCACCCCAAAACAATGAATTTCACCTTTTTTTCAAGTGCTCATGGAACCTTCTCCAGGATAGATCACATCCTGGGCCATAAATCTAACCTTGATAAATTCAAAAAAATCGAAATCATTCCAAGCATCTTTTCTGACCATAATGCATTAAGATTAGATCTCAATTACAGGAGAAAAACTATTAAAAATTCCAACATATGGAGGTTGAACAACACACTTCTGAATAACCAACAAATCACAGAAGAAATCAAAAAAGAAATCAAAATATGCATAGAAACGAATGAAAATGAAAACACAACAACCCAAAACCTGTGGGACACTATAAAAGCAGTGCTAAGAGGAAAGTTCATAGCAATACAGGCATACCTCAAGAAACAAGAAAAAAGTCAAATAAATAACCTAACTCTACACCTAAAGCAACTAGAAAAGGAAGAGTTGGAGAACCCCAGAGTTCGTAGAAGGAAAGAAATCTTAAAAATTAGGGCAGAAACAAATGCAAAAGAAACAAAAGAGACCATAGCAAAAATCAACAAAGCCAAAAGCTGGTTCTTTGAAAGAATAAATAAAATTGACGAACCATTAGCCAGACTCATCAAGAAGCAAAGAGAGAAAAATCAAATCGATAAAATTAGAAATGAAAAGGGAGAGATCACAACAGACAACACAGAAATACAAAGGATCATAAGAGACTACTATCAGCAATTATATGCCAATAAAATGGACAACGTGGAAGAAATGGACAAATTCTTAGAAAAGTACAATTTTCCAAAACTGAACCAGGAAGAAATAGAAAATCTTAACAGACCCATCACAAGCACGGAAATTGAAACTGTAATCAGAAATCTTCCAGCAAACAAAAGCCCAGGTCCAGACGGCTTCACAGCTGAATTCTACCAAACATTTCGAGAAGAGCTAACACCTATCCTACTCAAACTCTTCCAGAAAATTGCAGAGGAAGGTAAACTTCCAAACTCATTCTATGAGGCCACCATCACCCTAATACCAAAACCTGACAAAGATGTCACAAAAAAAGAAAACTACAGGCCAATATCACTGATGAACATAGAGGCAAAAATCCTCAACAAAATTCTAGCAATCAGAATCCAACAACACATTAAAAAGATCATACACCATGACCAAGTGGGCTTTATCCCAGGGATGCAAGGATTCTTCAATATCCACAAATCAATCAGTGTAATTCACCACATTAACAAATTAAAAAATAAAAGCCATATGATTATCTCAATAGATGCAGGGAAGGCCTTTGACAAAATTCAACATCCATTTATGATAAAAACTCTCCAGAAAGCAGGAAAAGAAGGAACATACCTCAACATAATAAAAGCTATATATGACAAACCCACAGCAAACATTATCCTCAATGGTGAAAAATTGAAAGCATTTCCCCTAAAGTCAGGAACAAGACAAGGGTGCCCACTTTCACTGCTACTATTCAACATAGTTCTGGAAGTTTTGGCCACAGCAATCAGAGCAGAAAAAGAAATAAAAGGAATCCAAATTGGAAAAGAAGAAGTAAAACTCTCACTGTTTGCAGATGACATGATCCTCTACATAGAAAACCCTAAAGACTCCACCAGAAAATTACTAGAGCTCATCAATGAATATAGTAAAGTTGCAGGATATAAAATCGACACACAGAAATTCCTTGCATTCCTATACACTAATAATGAGAAAGTAGAAAACGAAATTAAGGAAACAATTCCATTCACCATTGCAACGAAAAGAATAAAATACTTAGGAATATATCTACCTAAAGAAACTAAAGACCTATATATAGAAAACTCTAAAACACTGATGAAAGAAATCAAAGAGGACACTAATAGATGGAGAAATATACCATGTTCATGGATTCGAAGAATCAATATAGTGAAGATGAGTATACTACGCAAAGCAATTTACAAATTCAATGCAATCCCTATCAAGCTACCAGCCATATTTTTCACAGAATTAGAACAAATAATTTCAAGATTTGTATGGAAATACAAAAAACCTCGAATAGCCAAAGCAATCTTGAGAAAGAAGAATGGAACTGGAGGAATCAACTTGCCTGACTTCAGGCTCTACTACAAAGCCACAGTCATTAAAACAGGATGGTACTGGCACAAAGACAGACATATAGATCAATGGAACAAAATAGAAAGCCCAGAGATAAATCCACACACCTATGGACACCTTATCTTTGACAAAGGAGGCAAGAATATACAATGGAGTAAAGACAATCTCTTTAACAAGTGGTGCTGGGAAAACTGGTCAACCACTTGTAAAAGAATGAAACTAGATCACTTTCTAACACCGCACACAAAAATAAACTCAAAATGGATTAAAGATCTAAATGTAAGACCAGAAACTATAAAACTCCTAGAGGAGAACATAGGCAAAACACTCTCAGACATAAATCACAGCAGGATCCTCTATGATCCACCTCCCAGAATTCTGGAAATAAAAGCAAAAATAAACAAATGGGATCTAATTAAAATTGAAAGCTTCTGCACAACAAAGGAAACTCTAAGCAAGGTGAAAAGACAGCCTTCTGAATGGGAGAAAATAATAGCAAATGAAGCAACTGACAAACAACTAATCTCAAAAATATACAAGCAACTTATGCAACTCAATTCCAGAAAAATAAACGACCCAATCAAAAAAGGGGCCAAAGAACTAAATAGACATTTCTCCAAAGAAGACATACGGATGGCTAACAAACACATGAAAAGATGCTCAACATCACTCATTATTAGAGAAATGCAAATCAAAACCACAATGAGGTACCACTTCATGCCAGTCAGAATGTCTGCGATCCAAAAATCTGCAAGCAATAAATGCTGGAGAGGGTGTGGAGAAAAGGGAACCCTCCTACACTGTTGGTAGGAATGCAAACTAGTACAGCCACTATGGAGAACAGTGTGGAGATTCCTTAAAAAATTGCAAATAGAACTGCCTTATGACCCAGCAATCCCACTGCTGGGCATACACACTGAGGAAACCAGAATTGAAAGAGACACATGTACCCCAATGTTCATCGCAGCACTGTTTATAATAGCCAGGACATGGAAACAACCTAGATGTCCATCAGCAGATGAATGGATAAGAAAGCTGTGGTACATATACACAATGGAGTATTACTCAGCTGTTGAAAAGAATTCATTTGAATCAGTTCTGATGAGATGGATGAAACTGGAGCCGATTATACAGAGTGAAGTAAGCCAGAAAGAAAAACACCAATACAGTATACTAACACATATATATGGAATTTAGAAAGATGGCAATGACGACCCTGTATGCAAGACAGCAAAAGAGACACAGATGTGTATAACGGACTTTTGGACTCAGAGGGAGAGGGAGAGGGTGGGATAATTTGGGAGAATGGCATTGTAACATGTATACTATCATGTAAGAATCGAATCACCAGTCTATGTCTGACGCAGGATACAGCATGCTTGGGGCTGGTGCATGGGGATGACCCAGAGAGATGTTATGGGGAGGGAAGTGGGAGGGGGGTTCATAAAAAATAAAGAAAAATAAATAAATATGTAAAGTAAATACTGTCTTGTATAAAAGGAAAAATTGATAATAACAAAATGATAGTAGGAAACTTTAACATCCCACCAATACTAATGGATCATCCAAACAAAAAATAAATCAGGAAACAATGTCTTAAATGACACAGTAGAGCAGCTAGACTTAATTGGTATCTAGAGGACATTCCATCCAAAACAGCAGAACCTTCTTTGCAAGTGCACACAGAATTTTCCCCAGGATGGACCACATCCGAAGCCACAAAAGAAGTCTCAACAAATTTAGAAGGATATAAATTATACCAAGCATTTATTTCAACCATAACAGTATAAAATTAGAAATTAATTACATAAAGAAAAATGAGAAAAGAATAGATATGTGAAGACTAAGCAACATGCTACCAAAAAGCCAATGGGTCAATGAAAAAAATCAGAGAGGAAATCAGAAAATACCTTGAGACAGATGAGAATGGAAATACAACCTTCAAAATTCTATAGGGTGCAGTTAAGGCAATTCTATGAAGAAAAATCTCAAACAGCCTAAACTACTACCTAAAGGAATTAGTAAAAGAAGAATAAACAGAATCCAAAGTCAGCAGAAGGAAGGAAATATTAAAGAACAGAGAGGAAATGAATAAAATAGATATTTGTAAATCAGCTATACTCTGATTAAAAAAAAAAAAACTATCACAGGAACTGGTGTGAATATTTTCTGTAAAAAGATTTCATCATTGCCTATGAATAGTATCACTTCATTGCCAGAGACTTACATCCTATCCCTTCGATGTTGACTTAGGGAACTTTATTGTATTATTATTATTAGGGTGGGGACTGTAAAGTCAGATGATAACTTCTAGCAAAAATGATTAATGCCTAGACTTAATGTGTATAGATTGTATCAGCAGTAAAAAAGGCAGTGCCTATCTAGAGAACAATGGAAAATATTCTTCTCTGTTCTTCAGTTTTGTCTTCCAATAAAGAGAAATACTTTGAGAACAGTAATTAAAAATAATTTCCAAAAGATCATCTGAGTAATACTGTGCAAAAGCTACACATAATGAGAATGTAAAAAAAAAAAAAAGGCAGGAAGATAGGGAAAGAGAAGAACCAAGGAATATAAACCACAAAACCAAATAAAGCACTGTAAGTTCTTCAGAAGATTCCTTTGGTATTTCTTTTATGCATTTTAATTTCTGAACATTTATGTAGTAGTAGTATAATACATTGGAGAAGGATATGGCAATCCACTCCCGTATTCTTGCTGGAGAATCCCATGGACAGAGCAGCCTGATGGGCTATAGTCCATAGGGTCTGCAAAGAGTCGAACATGACTGAAGTGACTTAGTATGCATGCACGCAAGCACAATACATAGGTGAATAAATTGAATATTAAAATGAGGTGAATTTTCTTATTATACAACTAATAGTGTTTTAGTATCTCTGAGTTTGGGACACATGTTTGTGACTGTCATTTTTTTGTTTGTTTTTACTTTTTGTCATACAGGTGAAATATGTTATATGAGAGAAAGGGTTTGGAGTCAAGCAGATCTAGGGCTTCTTCATATGGTTAGGTGGACATAAGCTACTTTCTTAATCTCAATTTTCTCATCTGTAAAATAGGGAAACACTACCTACTTTGGAGGGCTGTTATGAGGAGTAAATGAAATAATATCCAGCTATACCAATAATGCTACATAATAGTACAAGGCAGTATTTCATTTGCTACCATTGTATAATCTAGTTGTTCTGAATTTTAATAAATTGCTTTTAAACGTAATTTACTATATTGTTGCTTTAGCAACCCATAATTTTTGTTATTAAAGTTTGAAAGCATGCAGGAACTTCATAAGGATCTCTTACTGTGTCTGAAATCTTTCCATTAGGAGACCTTTTGTCATAATTGAGTTTCTCCTCTCCATCTCAGAGCCAGTCTCTTGCAATCCATGGAGAAATGCCTTCTGTCCTTATCTAGAGCTGGGAATGCCACTGCCACTCTCTCCCTTGTCAGCACAGTAGAATGTGTACTGTCATTTCCTCTGAAACAAGATGAGAAATTTGCCTTTTTGTTTAAGATCTCCAGATTCAGTGTGTAAATGCCTTAACTCACATAGGGAAATTGGGATACAAATGTTCCTCAGTGAAAAATTGTGTTCAACATTGAATTTAGTGTTTCCTCTAAATTAATCCTTATGCTACTAATTAAAATGTTGCTGTTCAGTTGCTAAGTTGTGTCCAACTCTTTGAGACCTCATGTATTGCAGCACACCAGGCTTCCTTGTCCTTGTTCACTATCTCCCAGAGTTTTCTCAAACTCATGGCCATTGAGTCAGTGATGCCATCCAGCCATCTCATTCTCTGTCACCCCCTTCTCCTGTAGCCCTCAGTCTTTCCCAGCATCATGGTCTTTTCCAATGAGTTGGCTCTTAAAAGCCATTCTAGTCTATTTCTAAGACAAATTTAACTCTTCTAATACTGGACTAAAGGAAGAATGAAGGAAAACACTTGGCAGATGTTAACAGAAATGTCAAGCTTTTTTTTTTTTTTTTAACATGAAAGAATGTCCCCCTTCACTTGAAGAAAGTTAAAGCTGTCAGTTTTACTCTTGTCTTGTAAGTAGCTTTGCATCTTGTGTTAGATCAGGACGCTCTTAGGCTTATCTTTCATCCTTGTGTTTCTTATAAGGAATGTTACCATGAAAGAGACATGTTTCTTACAAATTCTACCAAGGGAAAACAAAGCAACAAAACTGTTCTTTGCCCTGTATGTAGAATATGGCCAGCTAGGGTAACACTTGGATACAACAAAGGCACTTGACATTCGACTGATGAAAGGCAGAACCAATGTTTCAGTGGGTGAAGTGGAGTCTGTGTAGATGGTAATCAAATCTCTTTGAAAGATCAAACTAACATTTATGATAATAGCCCTCTTTTGTCCTCCTTCACTGATGGGTGCTGTTCAATTATTGCACTAACTGGAAAAAGGAGTAGGAATATTTATTATGCAAATTGTTCTTGCTATCCTTGTGCTAACATTATGTATACAATAATAGCACAATTTTAACACTGAATAATTTTTTATTTCTTTTCAAATGGATTTCCAATTGAAAGAGTTAGTTTTTTCATTGTTGTATTTACATGGGAAGCAATTGTAGTTAGGGTTCAAAGCTTGTTTTTGGTTTTCTTTTTTAATCTTCCTCAGGAGTGATTAATTATTCCTATTAGTTGAGAAGACAGGAAAGTAAATTAATGTGAACAAGCCTAGGCTCCGTCACTATCCTGTAAGAAACTGAGGTAACATGGAGATGACATATATAGGTGTCCTAGTTACTAGGCTGGGTGAGCTCCTACAGTTAGTGTTTACTGTCAGCCTGTAGTGTTTTCAGATGATTGAAGCCCACTCAACATTTGACTGCATGAGAGACCACCAAGGGGCTCAGCTGAGCCTTCTCCAAATTCCTAACTTCTAAAATCCTGAGCAAATTAAAATTGTTGTATTAAGCCAGTGGGCTTGGGGGTACAAAAATAGATAAAACAAAATCTGATACCTGGAAGTGGGATGGTGGCTTAACAAAATCTAAAATGGGGGCATTCATTTTGGAGAACAGGTCATGTTCAGAAGCCTAGTGAAATTTGAGGTTGTTGATGAAAGTTTGATGGAAAATGAGGACATGTAATTAGAAACAGGAGGAAAAGGCACTTTGCTATGTGGTGGTTAAAGTTTGGCAACACTGTTGCCAATGGTGATGTAGAAAGAAGGAAATACACCTAATGAATTCAATGATCTAGCTAAGGAGACCATCCTTAAGAGATGAACCAGTCCTGAAGAGCCTCATCTACCCTTGGACCTGACTTAAGTGATGATATTCAGACCTTGTGTCTGAGGCTGATATCGTAACTGAATGAGGTTTCTGGGGATCCTGGGAGAGTAAACGTGTATTTGATTGTGGAGGGAATGTAAAAATTTTGCCTAGTCTTAACACGTGGTTGCAAACTCTTTGCTACTCCTTTCATCAAGAGGTGGAGTCTTCGTTCTTGCCCATTGAATTTAGTGAAGTTAGGGATTTCTTCTCTAATAGAGAATGAACCAAGCCAAAATGCAACAGTAAAGGGCTTTGATGTGCAGGTAATTTATTCAGTTCAGTTCAGTTCAGTTGCTCAGTCGTGTCCGACTCTTTGCGACCCCATGAATTGCAACACACCAGGCCTCCCTGTCCATCACCAATTCTCAGAGTTCACACAAACTCATATCCATCAAGTCGATGATGCCATCCAGCCATCTTTTCCTCCTGCCCTCAATCCCTTCCAGCATGAGAGTCTTTTCCAATGAGTCAACTCTTCACAAAAGGTGGCCAGAGTATTGGAGTTTCAGCTTTAGCATCAGTCCTTCCAATGAACACCCAGGACTGATCTCCATTAGGATGGACTGGTTGGATCTCCTTGCAGTCCAAGGGACTCTCAAGAGTCTTCTCCAACTCCACAGTTCAAAAGCATCAATTCTTCGGTTCTCAGCTTTCTTCACAGTCCAATTCTCAAATCCATACATGACCACTGGAAAAACCATAGCCTTGACTAGACGGACCTTAGTCGGCAAAGTAATGTCTCTGCTTTTGAATATGCTATCTAGGTTGGTCATAACTTTCCTTCCATGGAGTAAGCATCTTTTAATTTCATGGCTGTAATCACCATCTGCAGTGATTTTGGAGCCCCAAAAATTAAAGTCTGACACTGTTTCCACTATTTCCCCATCTGTTTCCCATGAAGTGATGGGACCGAATGCCATGATATTCATTTTTTGAATGTTGAGCTTTAAGCCAACATTTTCACTCTCCTCTTTCACTTTCATTAAAAGGCTTTTTAGTTCCTCTTCACTTTCTGCCATAAAAGTGGTGTCATCTGCATATCTGAGGTGACTGATATTTCTCCCGGCAATCTTGATTCCAGCTTGTGCTTCTTCCAGTCCAGCGTTTCTCAGGATGTACTCTGCATATAAGTTAAATAAGCAGGGTTACAATATACAGCCTTGACGTACTCCTTTTCCTATTTGGAACCAGTCTGTTGTTCCATGTCCAGTTCTAACTGTTGCTTCCTGTCCTACATATAGGTTTCTTAAGAGGCAGGTCAGATGGTCTGGTATTCCCATCTCTTTCAGAATTGTCCACAGTTTATTGTGATCCACACAGTCAAAGGCTTAGACATAGTCAATAAAGCAGAAATAGATGTTTTTCTGGAACTCTCTTGCTTTTTCCATGATCCAGCGGATGTTGGCAATTTGATCCCTGGAATGGGTGAATTTAACTCAGATGACCATTATATCTACTACTGTGGGCAGTAATCCCTTAGAAGAAATGGAGTAGCCATCATGATCAACAAAAGAGTCCAAAATGCACGTAATTTATAGATCCGTACAAAAGATTAAAGGAAGCCATCATTGATTGACTGGGAACAGTAGGACTAAAAGTACCAAGGATAGAAAGAAGGAGGTTTACATAATACAGTCTTAAATCCTTCATGGAAGAGTTTTCACGTTCAGTTGCTCAGTTGTGTCCGACTCTTTGCAACCCCATTAACTGTAGTACTCCAGGCTCCTCTGTTCATAGGATTTTTCTGGCAAGAGTACTGGAGTGGGTTGCCATTTCCTCCTCCAGGCAATCTCCCTGACCCAGGGATTGAACTCGCATCCCCTGCGTCTCCTGCATTGGCAGGTGGATTCTACCACTGAGCCATCTGGGAAACCCTTATGGGATGAGGTAGAGAATAAACAAAATAGCTGAATTAATAATCAAATGTGGGCTTCCCTGGTGGCTCAGTGGTAAAGAACCCACCTGCTAATGCAAGAGATGTGGGTTTAGATCCTGTGGAGAAGGAAATGGCAATCCTCTCCAATATTCTTGCCTGGGAAATCGCATGGAGAGAGGAGCCCAGTGGGACACAATTTAGTGATTAAGCATGCATGCACAGTCAAACTTGATCCTATCATTTCTAGCATTAAAGTATATGTTCATTGTCTTAGGGTAACAATACAGTCACATGTCTCCTTTTCCATTCATTTCTTAATGAAATCCAGCATTTTATCTCTACTCTGACCTGGACTACCCTGAAATGCCAAGGAGAGGTCAGTCTTGTTTCCATTTTCTTGTTGGAGAGAGAAATCTTATAGTCGACTGGTGTTCTGATGCTTTGTTTGGTGCCATTTGATATAATTTCTTAGTGAATTGCTTATCTGGATCCTTCCACTCATAGTGGTTTCCTATGCTAGGATCCAAAACTGTAGTTTTTACTTACTATGCCCCCATCCTCCTGAGAATTTAGTCCCTACTCTTAGACCCTTCTGTCAAGTCTAGGACATCAGCCCAGTCTCTGCCTTCATGGAAAGTCCTCCTTTGGGGTATTTGTATTACTTTTGGCCTATAGATATGGTTCAGGGTCATTTTATTCTATCCTAAAGTGAAATTTCAAGAAGAAAAATTTAATTCTTGTCCCTTCCCTTTTTTGAAGCTAATTAACCTTCCTTTCCCAAGGGATATGAAGATGGGAGAAACCATATTTTCGTAACTGAGAGATCCCTCAGGTGAACTTTTGACAAACAAAGATAATTCCAAGGTGACATTTTGCCTCTTTCTATGCAGAAAAGCAGTGGGCAATCTCTCTTACTAATAAAGAAATAAGCAAATATAATTATAAAGATTATGCTACAGAGTCATCCCTTTAGAGTTTGTGAGATTGCTGGTATGATCCTAATATTCACTGTAAGTGAACACTGGTGATAAAAAGTGAATATGACAGGAAGTCACACTACCTTTACTCTACTTTGGAACTAAAATGAGCCTGCCTGTCAGATCACAGCTTGGAAACATTGTTTTAGCAAAATTACTTTTTTACCCAAAAAAGGTAAGAAAGTTAAATAATTCCAGTTCCATTGTCTTTAAAATTGTTCTAGTAAACTTTTCTTAATGAAGAATTTATTGTATTTGTAAATAACCAGAACCAGTATTAAATGTCCTTTTGCACCCTTGATAAATATACAGATGTTTACAGATAAAACTATTATACATTACTTTGGAAGTCTTCATTTTAAAAGGAACGCACTTATTTTTGACCATTACTCGAACAGATTTTTTTTGATGTTGTGTGAGATTTTTCCTGCTTGTTGTATTTTGTTGAGTGCACGGGTCCCAGAAGATCTCAAGTGGAATATTGTTAGCATGAAAGAGACTGATTTATGCTCAAGGACATGACCCTAGGCTCACTATTGGGTGGAAGAGGCCACCTGTGAAATGAGAAACAACATTTTTCTTATCCAGGCAACTGGAGACAGGGCTGCTTCCAAAAGTGTTTCTCCAGCAGCAGTGTCATCAACACAGATTTTCAAATTCGGTATCATGTGTCCTATTACCTGCTTCATTGCATTTGTAAATTGCTTGTGTTAAAAAGCCATAAGCACAATTTGGCAGACCTGTTCCTCACATATTAAAACAGTTAAAATGTACCTTTAAGGGATACAAAGTAATGATTAGAATGCCAAAATTCCCAGCCAGCAAGTGTTGAGGGAATGCCTTAGCTGCCCCAAACAGATTTGCAGTTAATTTTTAAGTGTCAGTGCAAGCAGTTGGTCTAATCACATTTTCTCCTTGACAGAGGGCTTTGCAATGGCTGCAACTTCTGACTCATCCCTAGAGCACAGCAGAACATGCTTGGCAAATGTTTGGATATAAGAGAAAATATTAGATAATACTACTTGCTCCTGGAACTTTAGTAAGATACCTTGCCTTGACCATGAGTGAAAGGATAATTTGCCTGAATTAAGTTTTCACCCATCTCTTACCAGTCTTTGCTACTCTGCTATGAATTACCCAAATAGGAGTAGTTCACAAATAATTCCCTTCTTCTCTTTCTGTCTCTCCTCACTCCCAACACAGAGAAAGATGCATACATCAGCTACACTTAAAGGGTTTTTAAAAATTTATTTCTAAGTGTTATGTGGCAGCCTGGATGGGAGGGAAGTCTGGTGGAGATTGGATCCATTTGTGTGTATATGTATATGTATATATACATATATATATATATATATATATATATATATATATATATGCAACTATATACACACACACACAGGTATATATATATGGCTGAGTCCCTTTGCTATCCACCTGAAACTATCACAACGTTGTTAGTCAGCTATACTTCAATGTAAGATTAAAAGGTTTTTTTTTCAATGGTGAGAAAATTAAGGGGGAGAGATAGTTTGTCTTGATTTTTATTGATTGCTATGTGACTTTGTCATTTAATCTATTCACCACTATAATCCAGGCAGCTTAATTCTGGAGCTGTGCTATTAGTCACCATGCTATACTGCATTTTATTTAACAAAGAAGATGAGTAATAAAGGTTACTGAGGGAGAGGCCAGACCAGAACCATGATACTCTTCTAAATGCTTCCTCTCACTCCTTCCCTTCCCTCATCTAATTCCACAGAGTTAGGCTTAAAACAGAGAGTGTGAGAGAATGGCACTAGAGGAATAAGTGAAAAGCAGGTGTTATTTTGCAGCAATAATTATGAAAAATCTGAGAGCTGCAGCCTTGCTCCGTGAGACCGAGTTTATATTCACTTTGCTGCAGTGTCATTGTTTACATTCAGTGATCATTTGCAAAATTAGCCTCTATTATGTACCCACTAGAGAGAGGAGCATATTCTTTATGATAATCCACACTTATTAGTACAGATTTGGTTTCTTTCTTTCAATCAATGTGTGTGCTATAAACAAAATTATGTCAGACAGTATCTCATTCTTTGGGCTTTTTTCTTTTTTTTTTTGGTCCAGGAAGACCTGAAAGGTTTTCATAGATCTCTCCAAAAAGTTTATTTACTAGTAGAGATTAATAATGAAGATTACACGTACATTTTCAGATAAAATAAATTGCATCACTTTTTAGAAGCAGTGAAAAACTCTTCCTTGACATAAAGCAGTGGTTTCCAGCTACAGAACCAAAATTAAGCTAGTAAACACCAAGATGAGTGGTACTGAATGTGTGGTGACTATTCGTTTTTCAAGGAAAATAGGAAGAGAAGGACCCACTTGAACAGAGCCTCTCCTGTGGATTGCATGTCTGGCACTAACAATCCTGTTATGCTAAAATAATCTCCCTGTAGTTCATTATATAAAATAACGTAAGATACTGCCTCTCCATCCCTATCTTGGACCATGTTCCAGCCCATGTGTGCACTACACTGGTCTTCTTTCCATTCCCAGGACCCATCTTGCCCCTCCCCTCACAGGGCCTTTGTCCCTGTGTCCGTCTCCTGGAAGTCTCTTTATACTTTGTTCATTTTTCAGATCCCTGGTTCTGTTTTACTTCACAGGGACATCGTCCCTGACTTCCCTCTTTCGGTCATCTGCCCCTATGAATCGCTCTCTTTGTACTATGTATTGCTCCTTTCTAGTGCTTGTCAGAATTGAAATTTCATGTTTGTGTGAATAATGCATTGAGATCTGTTTCCCCCGGTCAACTGTAGGACCTGAGACAGCAGGGACATTTATATACTCAGCATCTAGCATACTGCTGCCACATAGTAGACACCCAGAAAGCATTTGTAGAGTGAATAAAGAAAAGAATGAACAAATTTTTCTGTTTTCATTGTTTCCAACCACTTTAGTGTGGATCAAAACCTTGTAAATAGTAGTAGATGAACATCTATTTAACTAGAAAGAGAAGCATATGAATACATTAATAGCAAGCATAGAGTCAGACCTGCTAACACAGAAAAATGACAAAGGGGCTTCCTTGGTGGCTTGGTGGTAAAGAATCCTCCTGCCAACTCAGGACACACGGGTTTGATCCCTGATCCTGGACGATCCCACATACCATGGGGCAACTAAGCCCGTGTGCCACCACTACTGAAGCCTGGGTGCCCTAGAGCCTGGGCACAACAATGAGAAGCCTGCACACTGCAGCTAGAGAGTAGCCCTCACTCTGTAAAACTAGAGAAAGCCCTCAGGCAGCAATGAAGACCCAGGGTAGCCAAAAATAAATAAATATTTTTAAAAAAAGATGGTGTGAAAACTCTAATTTTATCTCTTGGTTATTTGGTGGTTTTTCTATTTTCCTTCAATTCTATATATTATTATTAGTTACAAATATGCTTTAAATATCTGCTTTTCCCCATCTTTTACTTCTTTCTTTCTCTCATGCCTTCCATTTTAGAGACTCTGAAATTTAGAATATGTGTCTTTCTGTTCTTTCCTTTTGCTGCCCTACGTGGCAGTAAATCCTGACAAAAGAATCTGAAAACATTATATCTCTGGTAGTTTTCTGTTTGTTTTTAATGGAGTCCCAAATGTCTTGCTGAATATATCTAAAGTTTCCCCCGTGAGTAGGCTGGTCATTTGTTCAGAATATGAACAGGGCATTTTTCCTTTTCCCTTTGGATTTCTTCTCTATCTGCCTCTTCACCCTGCTCTGTCCCTGAGAAGCTGGCATTTATGATGGCACCAACAGGCTCTCTTGTCCACTGGCTCCCTACTTGGTTTGCGCTGGGCAGGGGGCAGGTATCAACAATAGCTTGGGCGGACTTCTCTGGTGATCCAGAGGCTAAGAGTCTTCACTTCCAGTGCAGGGGATGCAAGTTTGATCCCTGATTAGGGAACTAAGATCCCACATGCAACACAGCTGAGCCAAAAAATTAACATAAAACAAACAAACAAAACACCGGTAGATTGGAGTAGAAGAGAAATGGCTTAATGGAAATTATTCCTCTGACTCTCTTGCTGGTAGGTCACCACAGGTGAGTTTCACCTCTCTACATAAGGCCCAAGTCCAGTTAGTCAACTCTTTTCCATTTGGCTTCTCTCTCTGGATTTGGGGAACTCCTTCCTCCTTTGCCCTTTCAGGTCTAGAGGTAACAATGATTCTATTGTAGCTAACCTCTGGGTTTTGAACCAGCTCTTCTTTTCCTTAGCTCTGCTCATACCTTTGTAAATATTTCTTTATTGAACTCGCTGCAATTATCTCATGTGGGTATAACATCTATTTGCTGCTAGGATTCTTCTGTATTCTAGAAAACAGCAGCCCAACCTTGAAAGATATTGCTTCCTAGGTGGTGTATTAATTGGATCTTCCATGGGGTATTTTGTTCCATAAGACTAGCTATTCTGGCTGATTGAGTTGAGTGTTAGTCATCCACTCCTGACAAATTTGCACATAAGCATTGCTCTGATCCAAGTCAGTGTAAATAAAAGTCTGTGTTATCCAAAATCCACATACAGTCTTCATTCCTGTTGTCAAGATTCAGTTCAGTTCAGTCACTCAGTCGTGTCCGACTCTGCAACCCCATGAATTGCAGCACGCCAGGCCTCCCTGTCCATCACCATCTCCTGGAGTTCACCCAGACTCATGTGCATCAAGTCAGTGCATCAAGTCAGTGATGCCATGCAGCCATCTCATCCTCTGTCGTCCCCTTCTCCTCCTGCCCCCAATCCCTCCCAGCATCATGGTCTTTTCTAATGAGTCAGCTCTTCGCATCAGGTGGCTAAAGTATTGGAGTTTCAGCCTCAGCATTAGTCCTTCCAATGTATACCCAGGACTGGTCTCATTTAGGATGGACTGGTTGGATCTCCTTGCAGTCCAAGGGACTCTCAAGAGTCTTCTCCAACTCCACAGTTCAAAAGCATCAATTCTTTGGCACTCAGCTTTCTTGACAGTCCAACTCTCACATCCATACATGACCACTGGAAAAACCATAGCCTTGACTAGATGGACCTTTGTTGGCAAAGTAATATCTCTGCTTTTTAATATGCTCTCTAGGTTGGTCATAACTTTCCTTCCAAGGAGTAAACAATCTTTTAATTTCATGGCTGCAATCACTATCTGCAGTGATTTTGGAGCCCCCCCCCCCAAAAAAAGTCTGACACTGTTTCCACTGTTTCCCCATCTATTTCCCATGAAGTGATGGGACCAGATGCCATGATCTTCGTTTTCTGAAAGTTGAGCTTTAAGCCAATTTTTTCACTCTCCTCTTTCACTTTCATCAAGAGGCTTTTTAGTTCCTCTTCACTTTCAAGTACTTTTTCGTCTGGTTATTGAAAACTATCTCTATAGAGGGGTCTAAGCAGCCACATGAGACCTAAGTATCTTCATATTCTGAGTGCATTTGGAGGTCAGTACTTCTAATATTTTTTAAGCTTTCTTGCCATTGGTTGCCTAGTATTTTTTTCTTTTCCAGTTTGTGATAATGTGGTCAAACCATTGGCCTCTGTCTATGAATAGATAAGCGATTCAGTTCATGTCTTCTTTCTGTCAAAGGAGATAATCAGAAAAATGCCTCCTGATCAGTGCCAACAGATCCTCCATAACCATCTATAAATATGATTTGATTTTTTTCTTAAGTTAAATA
The DNA here is from genome assembly GCF_023091745.1 of Budorcas taxicolor. Lineage (NCBI taxonomy): Eukaryota > Metazoa > Chordata > Mammalia > Artiodactyla > Bovidae > Budorcas > Budorcas taxicolor. The sequence continues at coordinate 69,581,301 of NC_068912.1, forward strand.
ATCATAGGGACCTTTCCATGAGCCATGGGTATGTGTTGAAGCTATGCCTCAGGAGTCAGCAGACTGTTATATTGAGCAATTTTCTTATGTAACTTCTTTGTGCCTTCATGACCTTCTCCAGCATTATATGGATATAGCACTTCTACTCAATAATGGAGTGCAATGTTGGGCACAGCCAACTTTAGGCTTGATGGATCAGATAGCATTCAGTTCCCTGATGGGTTTCTCATGTCATTAGGTGATTATGCAAGGTTCAGAAGCTACTTCTCAAAAGAAGAGCAGTTATTTGCTAAAAGGATATGAATTTTCTCCAAAGTCATAGGAACATCTGTGATCCTCTAATAGGCATTTGCCACAGCTGACATATAACATCCTGCTCTCTGATGGATATTTTAAGTACCATTGAGTCCACTCTGCCATACAGATCTAGTGGCAGACCTGCTAGTACAGTAACCTGGATTATCTGAAAAGCACTTAATTTCTTGGGGCAGCCATTAAATGCTGTGCCTCTTTTTTTAATAACAGACAGGGCAAGGTACAGCAGCTTATCTTTTACTTTGGAGGAGATATCACTGCCCGACCCTTAGATCTTCACTGAAGGACTATTTTCATGAGATTTATCTCCCTTCCATGAGCACACATATGTCTTTGTTAGACATCTGGATTGCATGCCATCCGGTACTCTCCAGATCTTATGAGCATGATGCCATCAGTGTGAGGGACTTGTGTGGTATCCTGTGAAGAAAGATATTATTCAAACCCTGCAGACTAAACTGTGACAAAGAGCGAGGGGGTCATGTAACTCTGAGGGGAGACAGTGAGGCTGCAGCACTATCCCTACCAGGTGAAAGCAAATGCTCCTGGTGTTTTATACTTACTGGCAAAGCATTTGTGAAAGCTTTTGTTATTAATAGATCAGTTGCTGCGTCCAAGCTGACCGAAGCTGCTTTGATTTATTCTAGTAGAGAGACTACAACTTTAACAGTAGCTAAAATTAAGAGCGTGACTTGGTTAAGCTTAAGCAAATCCATTATCATTCTTCAGAAACCATCTTCCCTCTTCACTGGCCAAACAGGGTGATACATAGTTTCCTTAGGGACAATGTGCTAATTATTAATTAGTGTTCTACTAAGTATAAATGTGTTCATCTCTATATTTTCAGAGTCTTTATGTGCCTATCTCATAGTAAGGCCAAATGAATGAATGAATGATAGTTAATAGAAATTTGATGACTGACAATTCAGTAAAGATGAATGAATGGGAGTTTGCTGTATTCTAGACTGTTACTTTAAGATAAAGCTTTTTGCGTGAACTTTTATAGTATTGCTTCTGGTTTATGTTTTGGTTTTCTGGGTGTGAGACACGTGGGGTCCTAGACCTCCAGCTAGGGATCAAACCTGCACCCTCTGCACTAGAAGGTGAAGTCTTAACCCCTGGATCCTCAGGCAAATCCCTCTGCTAACTTTTTTAAAAGAAATACGGTAAATCGGTATCAGATACTGTATGATTGGTTAGATAGGCCCTAAGGAATATTGTAAATCAATTTGCAGTCTCCACGTATTAAATCATATAGTGAAGCAACAAAAAATAATTAAATCCTAGCTGTTGTAGCTATGAGTTCAAAATGTGACAACACAAATCAAATAGAAAATAAAATTTAAGTATTATGAATATTTATGTGGAAGGAGAGAAAGATTTAACTGCTTCCTTTAAGTATATAAAAGATTTTTAAAGCTATATGGGAGTTAATTATCTATTGCTGCATAGGAAATTACTCCCAAACTTGGCAAGGTAAAATAAACATTCTTTAAATTAAAAAAAATATTTTTAAAATTTTATTTATTTTAGGCTGTGCTGGATCTTTGTTGCTGCATAAGCTTTCTCTACTTACAGCAAGTGGGGGCAACTTTCAAGTAGTGGTGTGCAGGCTTCTCATTGGGGTGGCTTCTCCTGTTGCAGAGCACAGGCTCTGGAGCACAGGCTCAGTAGCTGGGTGCATGGGGCTTAGTTGTCCTGGGGTGTGTGGAATCTTCCCAGACCAGGGATTCAACCCATGTTCCTTGCATGAGCAAGCAGACTGTTAACCACTCAGTCACCAGAAAATCACTCAAAGAAACATTTCTTATCTCACAGTTTCAGAAATTGGGAATAGCTTAAAGTTGGGTAGCTCTGGCTCTGAGTTCTTCATGAATTAGCAGTCAAGATGTAAGCCAAAGTCACAATCAGCTGAAGGCTTGACTGTGGTCAGGGATTAGCCTTCTAGATAGTTCCCTTGCATGGATGTTAGCGGGAAGCTTCAGTTCTCACTAACTGCTGACAATAATGTGGGCTTTATCTGTAGGACTGTCTGAGTGTCCTCATGTCATGTCATATGGCTTCCCATAGAGCTACTGATCTAAAGGGAGAGAGGGAGAGCAAAGAGAAAGCTGCATTGCCTTTTATGACCTATTCTAGGAAGTCATCAAATGTTATTCTGTCACATTCTATTCACTAGAAACAGTCACTAAGTCCAGTCCACACTCAAGGGATAGGACATTAAGCACACTATCTGAAAAAAAAAAAAAGTCAAATAATTTATAGACATATTTGAAAGCTGCTGTACATGGTGATCTGCAGCCATGAAATTAAAAGATGCTTGCTCCTTGGAAGAAAAGCTATGACCAACCACAACATCATAATAAAAAGCAGAGACATTACTTTGCTGACAAAGGTCTGTCTAGTCAAAGCTATGGTTTTTCCAGTAGTCATGTATGGATGTGAGAGTTGGACTATAAAGAAAGGTGAGTGGTGAAGAATTTATGCTTTTGAACTGTGGTGTTGGAGAAGGCTCTTGAGAGTCCCTTGGACTGCAAGGAGATCAAACTAGTCAATCCTAAAGGAAATAAACCTTGCATATTCATTGGAAGGACTGATGCTGAAGCCGAAACTCCAATATTTTGGTGACCTGATGCAAAGAACTGAGACATTTGAAAAGACCCTAATGCTAGAAAAGATAGAAGGCAGGAGGAGAAGGGGACAACAGAGGACAAGATGGTTGGATGGCATCACTGACTTGATGCACTTGAGTTTGAGCAAACTTTGGGTGTTGGTGATGGACAGGTAAGCCTGGTGTGCTGCAGTCCATGGGGTCACAAAGAGTTGGATATGACTGAGAAACTAAACTGAACTGAACTTATACATGGTGATCAGCTGAATAAAAGTAAATGAATGGGGTATATGTATACATATAGCTGATTGACTTTGCTGTACAGCAGAAAATTAACACAACATTGTAAAACAACTGCTTCTGCTGCTAAGTCACTTCAGTCGTGTCCAACTGTGTGTGACCCCATAGACAGCAGCCCATCAGGCTCCTCTGTTCCTGGGATTCTCCATGCAAGAACACTGGAGTGGGTTGCCATTTCCTTCTCCAATGACTGAAAGGGAAAAGTGAACGTGAAGTCGCTCACTCGTGTCCAACTCTTGACAACCCCATGGACTGTAGCCTCGCAGGCTCTTCTGTCCATGGGATTTTCCAGGCAAGAGTACTGGAGTGCCATTGTCATTTCTTTCTCCATGTAAAACAACTATTCACCTATAAAATTTAATTTAAAAGAGAAAATGAGATTACTCAGGTCTTCTGCCTATTTCTTAATCAAGTTGTTGGCTTTTTTGATGTTAAGTTGTAGGAGCTGTTTATAGAATTTGGATATTAACCCCATCTTGGCCATATCATTTGCAAATATTTTCTCCAATTCAATAGGTTATGTTTTGATTTTGTTCATGGTTTCCTTTGCTGTGCAAAAGCTTTTAAGTTCACTTGTTGCTGCTGCTAAGTCGTTTCAGTCATGTCCGACTCTGTGCGACCCCAGAGACGGCAGCCCACCAGGCTCCCCCATCCCTGGGATTCTCCAGGCAAGAACACTGGAGTGGGTTGCCATTTCCTTCTCCAATGCATCAAAGTGAAAAGTGAAAGTGAAGTCACTCAGTCATGTTTAATTAGGTCACATTTATTTATTTTATTACTTTGCTTTAGGAGACAGTTCCAAAAGTCTTCTACATTTTTGTCAAAGACTATTCAGCCTATTTTCTTCTAGGAGTTTTATGGTTTCCAATCTTACATTGGAATCCAATGTACATTCCAATCTTACATAGCAGGGAGGGAACATAGCACCACCAGTCGACAGAAAATTGGACTAAGGTTTTACTGAGCATGGCCCATTCATCATGAGAAACGCTGGGCTGAAAGAAGCAAAAGCTGGAATCAAGATTGCTAGGAGAAATATCAATAACCTCAGATATGCAGATGACACCACTCTTATGGCAGAAAGTGAAGAGGAACTGAAGAGCCTCTTGATGAAAGTGAAAGAGGAGAGTGAAAAAGTTGGCTTAAAGCTCAACATTCAGGAAACTAAGATTATGGCATCTGGTCCCATCACTTCATGAGAAATAGATGGGGAAACAGTGGAAACAGTGTCAGACTTTATTTTGGGGGGCTCCTAAATCACTGCAGATGGTGATTACAGCCATGAAATTAAAAGACATTTACTCCTTGGAAGGAAAGTTATGACCAACCTAGACAGAGTATTAAAAAGCAGAGACATTACTTTGCCAACAAAGGTCCATCTAGTCAAGGCTATGGTTTTTCCTGTGGTCATGTATGGATGTAAGAATTGGACTATAAAGAAAACTGAACCACAAAGAATTGATGCTTTTGAACTGTGGTGTTGGAGAAGACTCTTGAGAGTCCCTTGGACTGCAAGGAGATCCAACCAGTCCATTCTAAAGGAGATCAGTCCTGGGTGTTCATTGGAAGGCCTGATGCTAAAGCTGAAACTCCAATACTTTGGCCACCTCATGTCAAGAGTTGACTCATTGGAAAAACTCTGATGCTGAGAGGGATTGGGGGCAGGAGGAGAAGGGGACGACAGAGGATGAGATGGCTGGATGGCATCACCGACTCGATGGACGTGAGTTTGAGTGAACTCTGGGAGTTGATGATGGACAGGGAGGCCTGGCATACTGCAATTCATGGGGTCGCAAAGAGTCGGACATGACTGAGCAACTGAACTGAACTGAACTGAACTGAGTGTGGCCCTGCCCATCAGAACAAGACCCAGTTTCCCCCTCAGTCAGTCCCTCCCATTAGGAAGCTTCCAAAAGCCTCTTATCCTTCTCCATTAGAGGACCTACAGACTGAAAACCACAATCACAGAAAACTAACCAATCTGATCACATGGACCACAGCCTTGTCTAAACAATGAAACTATGAGCCATGCCATGTAGGGCCACCAAAAGCAGATGGGTCATGGTGGAGAGTTCTGACAAAATGTGGTCCACTGGAGAAGGGAATAGCAATCCACTTCAATATTCTTGCCCTGAGAACCCCATGAATAGTATGAGAAGGCAAAAAGATAAGACACTGAAAGATGAACTTCCCAGGTTGGTAGGTGCCCAATATGCCACTGGAGATCAGTGGAGAAATAACTCCAGAAAGAATGAAGAGATAGAGCCAAAACAAAAACAACACCCAGTTGTGGATGTGACTGGTGATGGAAGCAAGGTCCACTGCTGTAAAGAGCAATATTGTATAGGAACCTGGAATGTTAGGTCTATGAATTGAGGCAAATTGGAAATGGTCAAACAGGAGATAGAAAGAGTGAATGTCAACATTTTAGGAATCAGTGACCTAAAATGGACTGGAATGGGTGAATTTAACTCAGAACTATTATATCTACTACTTTGGGCAAGAATCCCTGAAGAAATGGAGTAGCCATCATAGTCAACAAAAAAAGTCTGAAATTCAGTTCTTGGATGCAATTTCAAAAATGATAGAATGATCTTGGTTCATTTCCAAGGCAAACCATTCAATATCACGAAAATCCAAGTCTGTGACCTAACCAGTAATGTTGAAGAAGCTGAATTGAACAGTTCTATGAAGACCTACAAAATTTTTTAGAACTAACACTCAAAAAAGATATCCTTTTCATTATAGAAGATGAATGCAAAAGTAGGAAGTCAAGAAACACCTGGAGTAACAGGAAAATTTGCCCTTGGCGTACAGAATGAAGCAGGGCAAAGGCTAATAGAGTTTTGCCAAGAGAAAGCACTGGTCATAGCAAACACCATCTTCCAACAAAACAAGAGAAGACTCTGCACATGGACATCACCAGATGGTCAATACCAAAATAAGATTGATTATATTCTATGCAGCCAAAGATGGAAAAGCCCTATATAGTCAGCAAAAACAAGACTGGGAGCTGACTGATCAGATCATGAACTCCTTATTGCCAAATTCAGACTTAACTGAAGAAAGTAGGAAAAACCACTAGACCATTCAGGTATGACCTAAATTAAATCCCTTATTATTATGTAGTGGAAGTGAGAAATAGATTTAAGGGACTAGATGTAATAGAGTGCCTGATGAATTAAGGACATTGTGCAGGAGACAAGAAGACCATCCCCATGAAAAACAAATGCAAAAAAGCAAAATTGCTGTCTGGGGAGGTGTTACAAATACCTGAGAAAAGAAGAGAAGTGAAAGGCAAAGGAGAAAAGGAAATATATACCCATTTGAATGCAGAGTTCCAAAGAATAGCAAGGAGAAATAAGAAAGCCTTCCTCGGTGATCCATGCAAAGAAATAGAGGAAAACAATAGAATGGGAAAGACTGGAGGTCTCTTCAAGAAAATTAGAGATACCAAGGGAACATTTCATGCGAAGATGGGCTCAATAAAGGACAGAAATGGTATGGACCTAACAGAAGCAGAAGATATTAAAAAGAGGTGGCAAGAATACACAGAAGAACTGTACAAAAAAGATCTTCATGACCACAATAATCACGATGGTGTGATCACTCACATAGAGCCAGACATCCTGGAATGTGAAGTCAAGTGGGCCTTAGAAAGCATCACAACGAACCAAGCTAGTGGAGGTGATGGAATTCCAGTTGAGCTATTTCAAATCCTAAAGATGATGCTGTGAAAGTATTGCACTCAATATGCCAGCAAATTTGGAAAACTCAGCAGTGGCCACAAGACTGGAAAAGGTCAGTTTTCATTTCAATCCCAAAGAAAGGCAATGCCAAAGAATGCTGAAACTACTGCACAATTGCACTCATCCCACATGCTAGCAAAGAAATGATCAAAATTCTCCAAGCCAGGCTTCAACAGTACATGAACCATGAACTTTCAGATGTTCAAGCTGGAGTTATAAAAGGCATAGGAATCAGGGATCAAATTGCCAACATCTGTTGGATCATCGAAAAACCAAGAGTTCCAGAAAAAACATGTACTTCTGCTTTATTGACTAGGCCAAAGCTTTAGACTCTATGGATCACAAGAAACCATGGAAAATTCTTAAACAGATGGGAATACCAGAACACCTGACCTGCCTCCTGAGAAATCTGTATGCATGTCAGGAAGCAACAGTTAGAACTGGACATGGAACAACAAACTGGTTCCAAATCGGGAAAGGAGTACATCAATGCTGTATATTGTCACCCTGCTTATTTAAGTTCTATGCAGAATACATCATGAGAGACGCTGGGCTGGATGAAGCACAAGCTGGTATCAAGATTGCCAGGAGAAATATCAATAACCTCAGATATGCAGATGACACCACCCTATGGCAGAAAGTGAAGAAGAACTGAAGAGCCTCTTGATGAAAGTGAAAGAGGAGAGTGAAAAAGTTGGCTTAAAGCTCAACATTCAGAAAACGAAGATCATGGCATCCTGCCCCATCACTTCATGGCAAATAGATGGGGAAAAGTGAAAACAGTGTCAGACTTTATTTTGGGGGGCTCCAAAATCACTGCAGATGGTGACTGCAGCCCTGAAATTCAAAGATGTTTGCTCCTTGGAAAAAAAGTTACAACTAACGTGGACAGCATATTAAAAAGCAGAGCCATGCTTTGCCAACAAAGGTCCAACTAGTCAAGGCTACTATCTTTTCAGTAGTTTCGTATGGATGTGATAGTTGGACTATAAAGAAAGGTGAGCACAGAAGAATTGATGCTTTTGAACTGTGATGTTAGAGAAGACTCTTGACAGTTCCTTGGACTGCAAAGAGATCCAACCAGTCCATCCTAAAGGAGATCAATCCCGAGTGTTTATTGGAAGGACCGATGTTGAAGCTGAAACTCCAATACTTTGGCCACCAGATGTGAAGAAGTGACTCTTTTGAAAAGATCGGGATGATGGGAAAGATTGAAGGTGGGAGAAGAAAGGGACGGCAGAGGATGAGATGGTCGGATGGCATCACCAACTCAGTGGGCGCAAGTTTGAGTAAACTCCAGGAGTTGGCGATGCACAGGGAGGCCTGGTGTGCTACAGTGCATGGGGTCACAAGGAGTCAAACACGACTGAGTGACTGAACTGAACTGAATTAATCTTACATATAGGTCTTTAATCCATTTTAAGATTATTTTTGTATATGGTGTTAGAGAATGTTCTGATTTCATTCTTTTGCATCTAGGTCTCCAGTTTTCCCAACACCACCTACTGAAGAAATTGTCTTTTCTCCATTATATATTTTTGCCTCCTTTCCTGTACATTAGCTATAAATGTGTGAGTTTGTCTCTGGACTTTCTGTTCTGCTCTATTGTTCTATGTGTCTTTTTATTTTTAAACCAATACCACAGTGTTTTGATTACTGTAGCTTTGTTGTATAGTCTGAAGTTAGGAAGCATGGTTCCTCCAGCTCTGTTCTTTTTTTTAAGATTGCCTTGGCTATTTGAAGTATTTTCTTCTTCTATACAAATTTTAAAATATATCGTTTTAAAAAGACTACACACTGATGGCCAATGGGCACTTGAAAAGATGATCAACATATTAATCATCAGAGAAATGCAAATTAAAAGTACCACTAGTTATCACCTCATACTTTTAAGAACAAATATTTTCAAAAAAGAACACAAATAACAAATGGCGAGGACTCAGAGAAAAGGGAACCCTTGTACACTGTTAGTGGAATTGTAAATTGGTGCAACCACTATGGAAAACAGAGCAGAGGTTTCTCAAAAGAACAAAAGATACAACTACCATATGACCCTGAAATTCCACTTCAAAGAAACAATAACACTAGTTTGAAAAGACATGTGTATTGCAGTCTTCATAGCAGCATTATTTATAAATTGCCAAGATAATGGAAGCAACTTAAATGCCCAACAATAGATGACTGGACAAAGAAGATGTGGTGTGTGTGTCTATGTGTGCATATACAAATACATACAGTGGAATAGTGCTCAGCCATAAAATAGAGTGAAAATTTCACCATTTGCAACACCAAGGATGAACTTGGAGGGAATTATGTTTAGTTAAATAGATCAGATGGCAGAGAAAGCAATGGCAACCCACTCCATTACTCTTGCCTGGGAAATCCCATGGATGGAGGAGCCTGGTAAGCTGCAGTCCATGGGGTCACGAAGAGTCGGACACGACTGAACAACTTCACTTTCACTTTTCACTTTCATGCGTTGGAGAAGGAAATGGCAACCTACTCCAGTACTCTTGCCTGGAGAATCCCAGGGACGGGAGCCTGGTGGGCCGCCATCTATGGGGTCGCACAGTCAGACATGACTGATGTAACTTAGCAATTAGATCAGATGGAGAAAGATAAATACTGTATCACTTATATGTGGACTATAAAAAAATAAACAAGTGAATTTTTACAAGTACATGGGATTAAATTATAATAACTCCATGAGAGCATATCCCCCCAACAATCTGGGAGAAAATAATGTGAAATTTATATATATATATATTTTAGATTTTTCAGAATGTGAATTAACATCTAAATCAGTGATTCTCAACTGGAGCAATACCACTGCATAGGAGATCTTTGGGAAAATTGATTTTTTGATTGTTACAATGTTTTGGAGGTATTACTATCTATTAATGAGAGGATGGGTGGGTGGGAGGGTGGGAGCCAGGGAAGATAGAAGCCTGGCAATATATAGGACAATTCTGCACTTCCTGCCAACTTTCCCATGTCCCACTTATGTAGGTGACAATTTGCTTTTAAATACTTGAATCTAGAACTTCTGTTTCAAAATCACACATTTTAATTTTTGTGTGGTTTTAATATCTACCAAGAAAATTTGAAGAAAGATTGTATTTTTTGTTGTAATTTAATAAAATTTGTTCATTTAGGAAAATCATGTGACTAATAACACCACTTGTAGTATTTGAATCTCCTGCACAATTGCTTGAATCCTCTGGCAATTATAACGGTTATATTCAATGATTCTATCTATAGGTGCAAGCATCTGACTATTCCATTGTGTCATCTAGTTTAGTTACATGTGAGCATTTGCATATTTATATGCATACTGTTTAATTTTAAATTAATTTTAAATTTATCATTTACATTACAGTTAGTACACTTTATTGTTTTTAAAAGAATTTGTGGTAGATAAGTTATGTTTTAGAAATATTATTTCAAGATTTTTATAAAAGGAGCATTGTCAAATATTTGTTATAAAAAGGATGTGTTGAGTATGATAGGGCTGAGAGGGACTCACATAGCCATGATGCTATGGCACTGTTAATTACCTTATATGAGGAGCCCTGATGTTTGTGGGGAAATAGTCTAAAACAGATCTATCCTGGAGAAACCCAAGTGAGTCATATATGTAATGTAAAATTTCCTAGTAGCTACATTTATGGGAGTAAAAAGAAACAGATGAAATTAGTTATAATAATATACCTTTAAAAATTAACCATAACCAAATATTATAATTTCAGATATAATCAACATAAATAGTATTAATGAGATATTTACATTCTTTTTTGTTATTCGTTCATACTGTCTTTAAAACCTGAAATATATTTCACAGTTATAGTGTGGCTCGCTTCAGATAAGCCACATTTGTGTGTGAAGTAGACATGTGGTTAGTAGCTATCCATATTGGACAGCACAGTTCTTGAATTTCCATGGAGAGAAATTGCAAGAAAGGGAGTAAAATGTGAGAAGCCCTTGCTGTACTAAGGGACAGAATCACTGCTACTGCATATTTCCTTTCCCCGCCTCTCTCCCCACCCCCCCACCCCCCGCCATATTCCTCCAGTGGAAGTGCGGAGAGATGTGGACTTAATGAAGAAGACCAAGAGAACTAGAGGGACTTTCCTCGTAATCCAGTGGATAAGACTTTGCCTTCCAATGCAGGGGCTGCAGGTTCGACCCCTAGTCAGCAAGCTAAGATCCTGCATGCCTCACAGCCAAAACACCAAAGCATAAAACAAGCAATGTTGTAATAAATTCAATAAAGACACAGAGAGAGAACTAGATATCCTTGATTGAGGTGACTTGTTTGAACTGACCCTTGCAACTTTCAGCTCAAAGTCTTGATGTTCTAGCTCAAACACAGAGCGTCTGCAGCAACACTTCTGTGCTAGAGGCTGCATGGAAAGGTATAGCAGCCACTTAGTAATTCAAAACTACAAAATCAAGGAAAACTCTTCCCTTGACACTTCCATCTTCATCTTTCCCTCCATCGTCCCTCGGCATTGGATCCCTGTCAGCCAGATGCTTTGTCCTGCCAAGTACAAAGCTCTTTTGTACAGATGGCAGAGGCTCCAAAATTACCTGTGGTATCTCCTTTCCTACCATATGTGTCTAACATACTGCTGATCCTCATTATGCTGATATCTTGTAGTTTCCCACTGTTAACAAGCTCTCTCCTAATCTACTTTTTAGTAGACAGCAGTATAGCGACTATACTCTAATGTTTAAACCATGAGCCCTAGAGAGCAACATTCCTAAGTTCAAACCTTGTTTATGCTGCTTAAAACCTGAGAGATCTTAAGAAGTAAATAAAACTCCAAGCTGCAAATAATTGAAGTGAAAATAATATCCACTTCACAGGCTATTGTGAGACTCAAATGAGAAATGGATGTAATACATTTAGCATAATACTTGATATATGTAAGCATTTAATAAATTGAAGCCTCTTATTATGACACTGTTTCATCAATCTATAATTCCTTCCCTACTCCTGGTCACCTTCCCGATTCCTTCTCAAATCCTAGTCATTTCCCAGTCTTTCCCAGGTCCCACCTCGTCTCCAAGTCTTCTATAGACCTTATTCTCTCATTTTCATGTGTTTGTTGAGAACTTTGACATAAACTAAACCGGTATTGACTTCTAGTACAGGACATACAGAGGTCATTTAGTAATTTCTTTAATTGGATGACTGAGGATGACCAAAAAAAAAAAACAACAACAACAACTATTGCAGGTGTTACCACAATCCCTCAACCCCTCAGTCCTTCTAAGTTTGCTTGCAGCTATGGCAGATAGTTTCCTCATGCCCACTGACATGGCGGCATGGGCTGATGTTCTATATGGTTCCTGAGAAGGTCCCCAGCATCACAGAGTCACCTCACTCACGACATTATCCCACTCATTAAGATGCCCTTTATTGACTTTGCTCCCTTCCCTGTCTCACTCTCTTCACTTTCACTTAACTAAAATCGCTTTGCTAATTAGCTACCTGCATCAGTGTTTGGTTTCCATGAAATCCAAGTAAGACAGGAACTTGCATTATTAGGTCCGCATTGTATGCCTAGTACCACATTAGGCATTCCACTTTATCTTCTTTCATATTCTCAGCATTCTTTGGGATTGGGTGTTACTATAACCATTTTTAGTAACAAATTAGAAAGCCACAACTGAAACATTTCAGTGACTTTTTCAGGGTCATAAAAATATTAAGCAGCAAATGCTGCAATCCCAATGCTTCTTTCATTTCAGTTCAGTCGCTCCATCGTGTCTGACTCTTTAAAACCCCATGGAATTCAGCGCACCAGGCTTTCCTGTCCATCACCAACTCCCAGAGCTTGTTCAAATTCTTGTCCATTGAGTCAGTGATGCCATTCAACCATCTCATCCTGATGCGAAGAACTGATTCATTGGAAAGACCCTGATGCTGGGAAAGTTTGGGAGGGGCAGGAGGAGAAGGGGACGACAGAGGATGAAATGGTTCTTTAGGCGCCCATTTTGAATTAGGCATGTAAAAAAGGACTAAAACATTTAGGGATAAAGTTTAAAGAAATATATTACAGAAAATAGAGTTTGTAAAATTAGATCTCTTAGGTATCTGATGAACTAAGTTATAAAAACAGAATTTAATAAAACAGTGTCTAGAGACATTGTACATTGAACACTAAGTTGTCATTTAAATGCCTTATTTATAATCCACTTTCTTTATTCTGGGAGATGAAGATGGGAGAGAACTGCCTGAATGAGTCAGATTTTATAAGAAGGTATTTAGAAGATGAAACTGATTTAGTCTCTATGACATTGGAGAAAGAATTAGACAATGGAGACTTTTCTGGGTGCTTGGATACTAAAAGGAAAGGCTTGGATGGATGATAAAAATTGAGAAAAATTTCTTTTCCATATTAAAATTCTCATTCAGAATTGATTTATTTTTATCTTTCCAAGTCACACAGGCTGTGTATATATGAGTGATTGAATTGTAACATGAACTGTCAAATCCATTCAATGTGGGTAAGGAGATAGCTGGGCCAATGTTAAAAGAAGCAAAGGACAGAGATAGGTTTTTCATATGCAGAGGCAAACGTTCGGTGACCCAATGCATCTTCCAAATTTTTAGGAACTTTTTTTTTTTTTTTACTTTTTATTTTATATTGGGAGTATAACTGATAAAAATGTTGTGATAGTTTCAGGTGAACAGCAAGGAAACTCAGCCATACATATACATGGTTTCATTCTCCCACAAACTTCCGTGCCACATGAAAGTGTTAGTTGCTCAGTCGTGTCTGGCTCTTTGTGACCTCATGGATTATAGCCTGCCAGGCTCCTCTGTCCATGGGATTCTCTAGGCAAGAATAGTGGCGTGGGTAGCCATTGCCTTCTCCAGGGGATCTTCCCAATCCAGGGAAGTTCCTAGGGAGATAGAAAGTGGCTCAGACAGTAAAGAGCCTGCCTGCAATGTGGGAAACCTGGGTTTGATCCCTGGGTTGGGAGATCTCTTAGAGAATGGAATGGCTACCCGCTCCAATATTTTTTCCTTGGAGAATTCCATGACAGAGGAGCCTGATGGACTACAGTCCGTGGGGGTCACACAGAGTTGTACATTCCTGAACGACTAACACTTTCACTTTCAGGTTGCCACATAGAATTGCATTAATCGAATTACAGAAATTATAAGCATTCAGTTAGAATTAGAGTATCTCCCAATTTAGCTAGCATATATTACTTTGTGTGGTTCTGTAATATAGCTGGCAAGTGTATAATTCTTAGAAAATAAGGATGATGAATTTATATGACCCTACCTAGCATCTTCAAAGAAAACAGAATCAAGTCTTCAATTTTATGAAGTTTGAAAACACTGGATATTTATAGGCAGTTTGAGATTACTAGACAAAATGTATACTGAATTTTTATTGTGTTACTTCAAAAGCTGCTACTGTTAGCCTTTACAGTGTCATAACAGATCATAAACAACTAGCCAATTTGAATTGGGCATTATAGTTTCATTTCTTGAAATTTTGAAATGGTCTTCACTTATGTATAGCCTAAAAGAATTACATCATAGTATTTACTGTAGATTTATTAGCTCTGATATGAAATCATTTCATTTTGAGCCCTAGCAAAAGTGACTTCTTGCCAACCAAGCATTTGTAGTGTGCCCTCTAATTCGCATTTTAATAAATGTCATTTTCTAAATGTGTTACCTCATGCTTTGGCTACAACCCAGATGAATCCTGAGAGAATAATAAATGTGCTTTCTGACTGATTCATCCGTATTTTATTTTGCTTTTCATTAAGAAATTACTCTTTGAAGAAAATCAATAATCTTTTGTCACTGAAGGGAGAGGTTAGTGTATTGCAGTGGTGCATTCTAATTTCTCAAATCAGACTGCCTTTAGCCAGCTGTTGCTGATTGTTTTGTCTTTTCTTGTTCCTACAGCCTGGGTCAATGGTGACCCCAGAAGAGTGGCCTATCCTACAGACAGCCAGGGCTACTTTTGTGGCCAGAAGGGCACCCCCAATGAGTGAGTATGGCCACCTTGCTGATTTTACTGTCTAAGCTGGAATGTGGAAATCACTTTTGCATTAGTCCTACTTAAGACTTCATAAGAGGACTGAAATTCATAAAATAGGTCTTCCATCCTCTTTTACCCAGAGACAGTTTATAAATAGGTGGGATATTTCATATTATTTGATTTAGACAAGATGTCATCATTCTGCAGAATTTTATTAAAATTCATGAAGACCCTGGTTAGTAAAAAATATAATTGTGATGGATAAATTGGACCAGTGAGCTTTATGAGAAGTCATATTTTAAAATGTTGTATGAAATGAGCTATTGGAAGGCTGAGATCTGAGTAGCTGCTAAAAAGCTAGACGGTACAGTAGTTAGAATAGTTTTTTGTCACTGTTTCTATGGATAAACCATTCCACCTTTCAAAGATGAGGGGCACAGCTTGAGCGTCTTCAATGAGTGGCAGGTGGGCTTTTCAAGACATCTAGCCTGCTGCTGACAATAACTCTGAAGCTGAAACAAACAAGCAAGAATCTTCCATCAAATTCCTTTCCAATGTTAATCATAACAGAAGTTTTCATTTCTGAAAGTAAGTTTTCTATCTCTTCATCATAAAGAAAAAACAAAACAGAAACCCACATTTTTAGAAAAAAAAATTCTTCTTTCTCATTGGACCTTTTCTTTTCTAGTAATACCTGAGTTTTTATATGATCTCCTGATTCTTCATAACCAATTTAGTTTCTATAAAAGTTGGTAATGAAAGGGTAAAAAAAACAAACAAACAAACAACAGCTCTCTCTACCACCAAAAACAGCAAAAACAAGGCTCAGAATATTTCTCTTGTGTTCCCATGTCACCCAACAGTAACTGTAGAGCTCATTATTCCAAGATATAAAACATATTTAAAAAATAAGATTAGGAAAGTGTTAACAAAATACAGGGTAGAATTATTATGGGCAATTAAGAAAACCAGAAATTTGGGTGAGGTTGAATGATATGATTTAATCATGTCAGGTTGAGTTTACGATATGTAAGTTGATGTCTACACAGGTCCTCATTGCCTATTAGAGACAAGTAAATTCTGAGCCAGGGTGGTAGTTCTTAGCCTCAGTAACTCAAAAAATCCTAGACATTGCCAACAAAACCTTCACACTATGAAGGACAAAGAAAGCACCAGGTGGTAAAAAGATCATACAGATCTCTAAATCGCTAGTTCTTTAAAATAGGCTATCTTTAAAAGGGCTTCTGTAACAGTGTTTCCTGGACTTAAGCCAATGACCCACTTATTTTCAACAAAAATGGGATACCATAAATTTCAGTATATTAAAGATCATTCAAAGACAATCCTAGAGTAACACTGATATGTTCTTTAAAGTATTATTTGTAATAACAATATATTGGAAACTCTACAGATATCTAATAATATGTGGATGGCAGTAAATTGTGGCCCTTGTATTTAATAAAATATAATGAAGCCATTAAAAATCTGTATTGATAATTTTAAGAATTGATTATGTTAATTTTCCTCATAGTTTCTAGATTTTCTCCTTATTGCGAAATTCAGGATTAAATTGAAGATAGTAGGGAAAACCACTAGACCATTCAGGTATGACCTAAATCAGATCCTTTATAATTATACAGTGAAAGTGACAAATAGATTCAAGGGATTAGATCTGATAGAGTGCCTGAAGAACTATGGACGGAGGTACATATGAACATTGTACAAGAGGCACTGATCAAAACCATCCTCAAGAAAAAGAAATGTAAAAAGGCAAATTGGTTGTCTGACAAGCCCTTACAAATAGCTGAGAAAAGAAAAGACTCAAAAGGCAAAGGAGAAATGGAAAGATATACACATTTGAATGCAGAGCTCCAAACAATAGCAAGGAGAGATAAGAAAGCCTTCCTCAGTGATCCATGCAAAGAAATAGAGGAAAACAATAGAATGGGAAAGACTAGAGATCTCTTCAAGAAAATTAGAGATACCAAGGGAACATTTCATGCAAAGATGGGCTTGATAAAGGACAGAAATGGTATGGACCTAACAGAAGCAGAAGATATAAAGAAGAGGTGGCAAGAATACACAGAACTATACAAAAAAGATTTTCACGACCCAGATAATCATGATGGTGTGATCACTCACCTAGAGCCAGACATCCTGGAATGTAAAGTCAAGTGGGCCTTAGGAAGCGTCACTAAAACAAAGCTTGTGGAGGTAATGGAATTCCAGTTGAGCTATTTCAAATCACGAAAGATGATGAAATTCCAGTGGAGCTATTTCAAATCCTGGATGATGATGCTGTGAAAGTGCTGCACTCAATATGCCAACAAATCTGGAAAGCTCAGCAACGGCGACAAGACTGGAAAAGGTCAGTTTTCATTTCAATCCCAAGGAAAGGCAATGCCAAAGAATGCTCAAACTAACACACAATTGCACTCATCTCACATAATGCGCAAAATTCTCCAAGACAGCTAGGCTACAACAGTACATGAACCATGAACTTCCAGATGTTCAAGCTGGATTTAGAAAAGGCAGAGGAACCAGAGATCAAATTGCCAACATCTGCTGGATCATGGAAAAAGCAAGAGAGTTCCACAAAAGCATGTACTTCTGCTTTATTGACTATGCCAAAGCCTTTGACTGTGTAGATCAAAACAAACTGTGGAAAATTCTGAAAGAGATGGGAATACCAGATCCCCTGACCTGCCTCTTGTGAAACCTCTATGCAGGTCAGGAAGCAACAGTTAGAACTGGACATGGAACAACAGACTTCTTCCAAATAGGAAAAGGAGTACGTAAAGGCTGTATGTTGTTCAGTTCAGTTCAGTTCAGTGCAGTCGCTCAGTCGTGTCCGACTCTTTGCAACCCCAAGAACCACAGCACACCAGGTCTCCCTGTCCATCACCAACTCCCGGAGTTCAATCAGACTCACATCCATCGAGTCGGTGATGCCATCCAGCCATCTCATCCTCGGTCGTCCCCTTCTCCTCCTGCCCCCAATCCTTCCCAGCATCAGACTCTTTTCCAATGAGTCAACTCTTTGCATGAGGTGGCCAAAGTATTGGAGTTTCAGTTTTAGCATCATTCCTTCCAAAGAAATCCCAGGGCTGATCTCCTTCAGAATGGACTGGTTGGATCTCCTTGCAGTCCAACGAACTCTCAAGAGTCTTCTCCAACACCACAGTTCAAAAGCATCAATTCTTTGGCACTCAGCTTTCTTCACAGTCCAACTCTCACATCCATACATAACCACTGGAAAAATCATAGCCTTGACTAGATGGACCTTTGTTGGCAAAGTAATGTCTCTGCTTTTGAATATGCTATCTAGGTTGGTCATAACTTTCCTTCCAAGGAGTAAGCGTCCTTCAATTTCATGGCTGCAATCACCATCTGCAGTGATTTAGGAGCCCCAAAAAATAAAGTCTGACACTGTTTCCACTGTTTCCCCATCTATTTCTAATGAAGTGATGGGACCAGATGCCATTATCTTCGTTTTCTGAATGTTGAGCTTTAAGCCAACTTTTTCACTCTCCACTATCACTTTCATCAAGAGGCCTTTTAGTTTCTCTTCACTTTCTGCCATAAGGGTGGTGTCATCTGCATATATGAGGTGACTGATATTTCTCCCGGCAATCTTGATTCCAGCTTGTGCTTCTTCCAGCCCAGCATTTCTCATGATGTACTCTGCATATAAGTTAAATAAGCAGGGTGACAATATACAGACTTGACGTACTCCTTTTCCTATTTGGAACCAGTCTGTTGTTCCATGTCCAGTTCTAACTGTTGTTTCCTGACCTGCATATAGGTTTCTCAAGAGGTAGGTCAGGTGGTCTGGTATTCCCTTCTCTTTCAGAATTTTCCACAGTTTATTGTGATCCACACAGTCAAAGGCTTTGGCATAGTCAATAAAGCAGAAATAGATGTTTTTCTGGAACTCTCTTGCTTTTTCCATGATCCAGAAGATGTTGGCAATTTGATCTCTGGTTCCTCTGCCTTTTCTAAAACTAGCCTGAACATCTGGAAGTTCATGGTTCACGTATCACTGAAGCCTGGCTTGGAGAATTTTGAGCATTACTTTACTAGTGTGTGAGATGAGTGCCATTGTGCAGTAGTTTGAGCATTCTTTGGCATTGCCTTTCTTTGGGATTGGAATGAAAACTGACCTTTTCCAGTCCTGTGGCCACTGCTGAGTTTTCCAAATTTGCTGGCATATTGAGTGCAGCACTTTCACAGCATCATCTTTCAGGATTTGAAATAGCTCAACTGTTACCCTGCTTATTTAACTTATATGCAGAGTACATCATGAGAAACACTGGGCTGGAAGAAGCACAAGCTGGAATCAGGATTGCCAGGAGAAATATCAATAACCTTAGATATGCAGAGACACCACCTTATGGCAGAAAGTGAAGAACTAAAGAGCCTCTTGTTGAACATGAAAGAGGAGAGTGAAAAAGTTGGCTTAAAGCTCAACATTCAGAAAACTAAGATCATTGCATCCGGTCCCATCACTTCATGGCAAATAGATGGGGAAACAATGAAAACAGTGACATACTTTATTTTGGGGCTCTAAAATCACTGCAGATGGTGACTGCAGCCATGAAATTAAAAGAGCTTGCTACTTGGAAGAAAAGTTATGAACAACCTAGACAAAATATTAAAAAGCAGAGACATTGTCAACAAAGGTCCATCTATTCAAGGCTATGGTTTTCCCGTAGTCATGTATGGAGTGAGAGTTGGGCTATAAAGGAACCTGAGTACTGAATAATTGATACTTTTGAACTGTGGTGTTGGAGAATATTCTTGAGGGTCTCTTGGACCACAAGGAGATCCAGCCAGTCAGTCCATCCTAAAGAGATCAGTCCTGGGTGTTCATTGGAAGGACTGATGTTGAAGCTGGAACTCCAATACTTTGGCCACCTAATGCAAAGAGCTGACTCATTTGAAAAGACCCTGATGCTGGGAAAGATTGAGGACAGGAGGAGAAGGGATGACAGAGGATGAGATGGTTGAATGGCATCACTGACTCAATGGGCATGAGTTTGAATAATCTCTGGAAGTTATTGATGGATGAGAGGACTGGCATGCTGCAGTCCATGGGGTTGCAAAGAGTCGGACACAACTGAGTGAATTGAACTGAACTATGTTCATTTTCTTCATAGTTTATGGATTTTGTTTCATGATTATGATTGCCTTCCTCCTGAAAATAACATTTAATTATATTTCTCCAGGATGTCTATGTTTATGACAATTTATAAATTGCTTAATACACTTGCAATTTGTTTTTGTATATGGAATAAAGTAAGAATCAAACTTCCTTTCTTTTCCAGCTGTAAAGCCAATGATCTTAGAATAATTTGTTGAAAACTATACTGTTTGTCCTGATTTCTGATAACACTATTATCATTTGGTATGTTGATATATATGTTTCTGAACCATCTATGCTTTTCAGTATACATATTTTAAGCCTCCCAATGTTTTAATTCTTATATAAATGTGTATTAATTTGAAAGGTTAACAGGTTATTTCAAATGTTTATGAGAGGTTTTAGTAGTTAATGAAAATATTTCTGAAAATATCACATTTCAATCATTAAAACAGTATGGAATTATCACAAAACTAGGCAGAAAGAAATAAATACCTTTACAAATATATATTTTGAATGTGATAAGGTGGGATTTCAAATCAGTACCAAAGAATGGATTATTAAATTTGTGGTACTGAATCAACTGAAATGCTATTCATAAATATAAAATTAAACTGGATATTTATTGCATACCTTATGCCAAAATGAATACTTTCACTTGGAAATTTAAATACAAAATATACAGCCAGAAAGGTAACAGAAGAAAATGCAAGAGCGCGTTTATAGAATAATGGGGAAAACAACTTTTTCTAAACTTGACACCAAAGCCAGAAAATGTAACAAAGATGTTAAAGAATATTGATACAATGTAAACCCACTTTAACCTACAAAGTGGTATATAAAGTTAAAAGGTAAGCAGAAATTCAGGAAAAAATGTTTTTCAACATATATATCTGACAAAGGGTCAAAAGCTTTATTATATGAACTACTTTTACAAAATCAGAAAAGGAAAAGAAGCTAATTCAATATAAAAGTTGGAAAAAGTATTAAAAACAAAATACCATGATATAATAACCAATAATAATAGAAAGTGCTGTTCAATCCCAGTTTTTAAAGAAATGCAAATTAATAGATATTGTTGTTGTTCAGTCACTAAGTTGTGTTCAACACATTGTGACCCCATGACCTGCAGCACACCAGGCTCCTCTGTCCTCCACTATCTCACAGAGCTTGCTCAAATTCATATCCATTGAGTAGGTAATGTTATTTAACCATCTCATCCTGTTCCACCCTCTACTCCTTTGCCTTCAATATTTCCCAGCACCAGGGTCTTTTCCAATGAATCAGGTCTTCGCATCAAGTGGCCAAAGTACTGGAGCTTCAAATTCAGCATCAGTCCTTCCAATAAATATTCAGGGTTGATTTCCTCTAGGAATGACTGGTTTGATCCCCTTGGAGTTCAAGGAACTCTCAAGATTCTTCTCCAGCACCACAATTCAAAAGCATCAATCAGTGTTCAACCTTTATGGTCCAGCTCTCATATCCATACATGACTACTGGAAAAACCATAACTTTGACTATACAGACTTTTGTTGGCAAAGTTATATCTCTGCTTTTTAATACACTGTGTAGGTTTGTCATAGCTTTCCTTCCAAGGAGCAAGTGTCTTTTAATTTCATGGCTGCAGTCACCATCCACGGTGATTTTGGAACCCAAGAAAATAAAATCTCTAATTGCTTCCACTATTTTCCCTTCTATTTCCATGAAGTGATGGGACCAGATGCCATGATATTAGTTGTTGAATGTTGAGTTTTAAGACAGCTTTTTTACTGTCCTCTTTCACCCTCATCAAGAATCTCTTTAGTTCCTCTTCACTTTCTGCCATTAGAGTGACATCATCTGCATATCTGAGGTTGTTGATAATTCCTGGCAATCTTTATTCATCTTGTGATTCATCCAGCCTGGCATTTCAAATGATGTACTTTGCATAGAAGTTAAACAAGCAGGGTGACAAAATACAGCCTTGTAATACTCCTTTCCCAATTTTGAAGCAGTCTGTTATTCCATGTCTGGTTCTAACTGTTGCTTCTTGGCCCGCTACAGATTCCTCCAGAGATAGGTAAAGTGATCTGATCTCTAAGAATTTGCCACAGTTTTTTTGTGATCCAGAGTCAAAGGCTTTTGCATAGTCAATGAATCAGAAGTATATGTTTTTCTGGAATTCCCTTGCTTTCTCCATGACCCAATAAAGGTTGGCATTTTGATCTCTGGTTCCCCTGCCTATTTGAAACCCAGAACGTATCTCTCAATGTTCTTGGTTCATGTACTGCTGAAGGCTAGCTTGAAGGATTTTGAGCATTAGCTTGGTAGCATGTGAAATGAGTGTAATTGTATGTGGTTTGAACATTCTATGTCATTGCTCTTCTTTGGGATTAAAATGAAAACTGACCTTTTCCTGGCCGGTGGCCACTGCTGAGTTTTCCAAATCTGACATGTTGAGTGCAGCACGTTAGTGGCAGCATCTTTTAGGATTTGGAATAGCTCAGCTGGAATCCCATCACCTCCACTAACTTTGTAGTAATGCTTCCTAAGCCCCACTTGACTCCAGGATGAAGCTGTCAAATTAAAAAGATTAAAATTCCCAGGGTTGACCAACGTATGGGGAAGAATTCAAATTTTCTACTGGTTTTGGTGAAATATGATAAGATTTATCACAGTTTATCAACTGTTTATCAATTTGTATATTCTTTTTGATTCAGCACTTTTTCTCCCAGAAAGTTACCTAGTGGAAATTTATATAAAATTTCCCAATATTGAGGTACTCTGAAATAGTAATAATAAAATGGAAACAGCTAAATGTCTGTTAAACTCTAAGGCTTCCACACAGCAAAGGAAATCATCAACAAAATGAAAAAGCAGGTATGGAATGGGATAAAATGTTGGATTGGCCAAAAAATTCATTTGGTTTTTCCGTAAGATATTGCAGAAAAAGCTGGACGTTTTAGACAACCCATTATTTGTGAATCATACATCTGATGAGGGTTTAGTGACCAAAATTTATAAAGAATCCATGTAATTCAATAACAAAAAAACAGTGAAACAAATGATTAAAAAATTAGCAGAGGATCTAAATAGACATTTTTACAAAGGAGACATACAGATGGCCAACAGCTATATGAAAATGTGCTCAACATCACTAATCATCAGCATATCAAACCATGAGTTATCATCTGATTAAAATGGCTTTCATCAAAAAGACAGGAGAAAACAAGTGCTGGTGAGTTGGTGGAAAAAAGGGAACCCTTGTGGATTTTTGGTGGGAATGTAAATTGTTGCAGCCACTATAGGAAACAGTATGAAGAGCTGCAAAAATTAAAAATAGAAGTGCCACTGCTACTGCTGCTGTTAAGTCACTTCCGTCGTGTCTGACTCTGTGTGACCCCATAGACGGCAGTCCACCAGGCTCCCCCGTCCCTGGGATTCTCCAGGCAAGAACACTGGAGTGGGTTGCCATTTCCTTCTCCAATGAATGAAAGGGAAAAGTGAAAGTGAAGTTGCTCAGTCGTGTCCGACTCTTAGCGACCCCATGGACTGCAGCCCACCAGGCTCCTCCATCCATGGGATTTTCCAGGCAAGAGTATTGGAGTGGGGTGCCATTGCCTTCTCCGAGAAGTACCACATGGTCCAGCAATTCCACTTGGTACCTATCTAAAAGAAATTAAATCATTATCTTGAATAGACATGTGCACCCCCTTGTTCAGTGAAGCACTATTATAAGCAGCACTGCTTACAATAGCCAAGCCTTAGAAACAACCTAAGTGTCATTGGATCAGTATACAGATAAAGAAAATGTGATTTTATGCAAATAAACAAATTTAATTTTTTTAAAATCAGTCATAAGAAGAAGGAAATCTTGCCATTTGTGACAAGATAGATGGACCCTTAGTGCATTATGCTATGTGTTGTCAAGAAAAAATGAAATAATAAAAACAAAAAAGATTGACAATTGCCAGAAGTGGGAGGTCTGGGTGTGGGAAAAGGGTTTAGGTGGTCAAAGGGTGCAAATTACCAGTTATAAGTTTCTAGGGATGTAATGTACAGCAGAGGATGAGATGGTTAGCATCATCGATTCAATGGACATGAATTTGAGCAAACCCGGAAGATAGTGGAGGACAGAAGAGCCTGGTACGTTGCAGTCCGTGAGGTTGCAAAGAGCCGGATGTGATTTAGTGACTGAGCAACGTGCTGCGATTCATGGGGTCGCAAAGAGTTGGACACGACTGAGCGACTGAACTGAACTGACCAACAACAACAGTGCATAACATGGACTTCCCAGGTGCCGCTGGAGTAAAGAACCCGCCTGCCCATGCAGCAGATGCAAGAGACATGGGTTCAATCTCTAGGCTGGGAAGGTCCCCTGGAGTAGGAAATGGCAACCCGCTCCAGTGTTCTTGACTGGAAAATTCCATAGCAGAGGAGCCTAGTGGGCCGCAGTCCATGGGGTTGCAAAGAGTTGGACACTACGAGCAAGCACACAGGTACAGTATGGCAAAGTCATAGATGTAAACTAAACTTATTGTGGTAATTATTTTTCAATATATACATGTATTAAATGATTATCCTATATACCTTAAACTAAAACAGTGTTACATGTCAAGCATATCTCAATAAAACTGAAAAAAAATCAAGTAGATCTAGACAAAAAAAAAAAAAAAGAAATCCATGGATTTCTATCTAGTATGGTACAGTATGCTGGCTAAAGAGTAAAGTGTAATGCCTACAATTCCATCTGAAACATTACATTTTCCCCCACTTTCTCTAGTTACTTTCTGGCACAAGACCCTAATTTAATGCCTTGGGTACTCACCACTACATGAATTTATCCTGAGTATTGATTTCACTTGTTTATCTTCCTCTTCTAGAGTCAAAGTTCTTTGACATCAGGGACGTTCTTTTCTGTTTTGCTGTTGTATCCTCAACACTTCTTTGTAGTCAGTACCTGGTATATTCATTGTGAAATGAATCAGAATAAAGGGGTAGTACAAATAGGACACTGATTTGCTCCCAAGATGGAGATAAGTGTAAAGTTCTTATGAATCAGATTCTCCTATCAGCACTGCTAAGTAGGTGTCATTATTTTACTCTGACTTTCAAAATTTGAAAGCAAATTCAGATAGGTTAAAATATGCATTCAGGGTCAACTGACTACTCAGAGGCAAAAGTAGCATGTTCTAACCTGCAGTTCTGTGCTGCTTAGGTTACACATTGATAGAGTTGCAGGGAAATTGGTTTTCGATGTTCCATATTTAATCCATGTTCTATGTTTAATTTGACATTCAGATTTGCAATTCTTCTCTCATTCCCTGTTGATTGCATAGTTCTTAGGATCAGTTCAGTTCAGTCACTCAGTCGTGGCTGACCCTATGAGACCCCGTGAACCGCAGCACGCCAGGCCTCTCTGTCCATCACCAAACCCAGAGTTCACTCAAACTCATGTCTCTTGAGTCGGTGATGCCATCCAACCATCTCATCCTGTGTCATCCCCTCCTCCTCCTGCCCTCAATCTTTCCCAGCATCCGGGTCTTTTCAATGAGTCAGTTCTTTGCATCAGGTGGCCAAAGTATTGGAGTTTCAACTTCAACATCAGTCCTTCCAATGAACACCCCGGACTAATCTCCTTTAGGATGGACTGGTTGGATCTCCTTGCAGTCCAAGGGACTCTGAAGAGTCTTCTCCAACTCCACAGTTCAAAAGCATCAATTCTTCGGCACTCAGCTTTCTTCACAGTCCAACTTTCACATCCATACATGACCACTGGAAAAACCATAGTCTTGACTAGATGGACCTTTGTTGACAAACTATTGTCTCTGCTTTTTAATATGCTGTCTAGGTTGGTCATAACGTTCCTTCCAAGGAGTAAGCGTCCTTCAATTTCATGGCTGCAATCACCATCTGCAGTGATTTTGGAGCCCCAAAAAATAAAGTCTGACACTGTTTCCACTGTTTCCCCATCTATTTCTAATGAAGTGATGGGACCAGATGCCATGATCTTTGTTTTCTGAATGTTGAGCTTTAAGCCAACTTTTTCACCCTCCTCTTTCACTTTCATCAAGAGGCTTTTTAGTTCCTCTTCACTTTCTGCCATAAGGGTGGTGTCATCTACATATCTGAGGTTATTGATATTTCTCCCGGCAGTCTTGATTCCAGCTTGTGCTTCTTCCAGCTCAGCGTTTCTCATGATGTACTCTGCGTATAAGTTAAATAAGCAGGGTGACAATATACAGCCTTGACGTACTCCTTTTCTTATTTGGAACCAGTCCGTTGTTCCATGTCCAGTTCTAACTGTTGCTTCCTGACCTGCATATAGGTTTCTCAAGAGGCAGGTCAGGCGGTCTGGTATTCCCATCTCTTTGAGAATTTTCCACAGCAAATTTGGAAAACTCAGCAGTGACCACAGGACTGGAAAAGGTCAGTTTTCATTCCAATCCTAAAGAAAGGCAATGCCAAAGAATGCTCACACTACTGCACAATTGCACTCATCTCACACACTAGTAAAGTAATGCTCCAAATTCTCCAAGCCAGGCTTCAGCAATACGTGAACCATGAAATTCCAGATGTTCAAGCTGGTTTTAGAAAAGGTAGAGGAACCAGAGATCAAATTTCCAACATCCACTGGATTGTGGAGAAAGCAAGAGAGTTCCAGATAACCATCTATTTCTGCTTTATTGACTATGCCAAAGCCTTTGACTGTGTGGATCACAGTAAACTGTGGAAAAATCTTTGGTTCAGCAGTCCCTTAATTAATTGCAGCATCATAGGGAATTTAAATATCTTTGACCATTATTGCTAAATAGTTCCTTAAGTAATTAGCCCAGACTCAAATTAAACAAAATTGTATTATGTTATTTTTTATTTGTTTTTGAAGGAAAAGTGCTTTCATATAAGAACAGGAACACACGGGACAACCCACATTGTCCAAATAAATGCACCTCATTTCAGAAAAAACACTTGAATTCAGACCATCATGAAAGCCAGGAGAATACTGTCCTTCCATAATGATGTATAATGAATGAAACATTATTCTTTGGGAAAGTGCTTGAAGCAGACACCAAACATTGTTTTAACCTCCTCTTCTTTTCCTTCCTCCACTAAAAAATAAATAGACCAAGCAGAAAAAAGGACCATTATTACAAATGAATGTGTGTGTATGTATGTTCATTTGCAGACGAAATCGATCTTTGGTAGGATGCGTAAGCAGTTTAGACAGTCAGAACATTTGAGTCCAGGACATACTTGTTAGACTGTAACAGAACATTTGTAGTCATCAATTTCATGATTAATGAAATAACTGAGCTTAAAATTCTGTGCTTAGAGGTGGTGTAATAGTGTTTGGGATAGAATCTGTTGATTCTGGGCTTCGTTTATCCATGCCTAACCAAAGGATTCCAAAGGAAAAACTGGGATTTTTCTAAAATGCCAAAAGAGATAAACTCTAAGTGAAATGGGGTGCTTTTTTGATATGTGTGACTTTCTCTGACTTTTGGGTTGCAGGGAAGTTATTCACGATACTCCGGTACGATCCTTTTCTTTGGGATTTCTACTAAATTGCAAGAACTTGATTGGTTTTGATGCCACCTTCTGGCTACTACAAAAACTTCGGTTTATAAAATGTGGGTTGAAAACACTTTGAACACTCTCTAATACAGCCCAACTGCCAAATTAGACAGACTGAAATACCCATCATACCCATAGTACACTTCAGAAAGGGAAACAGGGAAGATTAGGAGGATAAAACTTCCATTTAAATTTTGCATTAATTTGACATCTAAGTGAAAGAGTAACTTCATCTGCAATTCACTGAAGAAACTCTTACAAAATGGCAGAGAGTTCTCACAGATCTGTTTGAACATTCTACAAGCCCAGATTTGCCACTTGGTTTAGTTTTGAAAATCTGTATCAAAATAATATATGCCTGTGAAAGTAAACCAAACAATAATGAAGAGCTTATAATAAAGGCAATAAAAGCCATGGTCTCCTGTCTTAAGATTCCTTACCCACAGTTTCATTCCACAAGATAATTTCTCCTCTTTCTGGTTGCTTTAGACACTTCAGGCTGCTACAACAGAAGACCACAGACTAAGCTTGTAAACAACAAAAACTTGCATCTCACAGTTCTGGGGATTGGAAGCTCGTGGTCAGGTGTCAGCTTGGTCAGTTTCTTGGAGAGGGTCCATTCCCTGATTTGAATCTTTATTATACGTCCTCAAATGGGGGAAAGGATTAGCGAGATCTCTGGGTCTCTTTTATCAGTGCACTAATCCCATTTATGAGGGCTACACCCTCCTGACCTAACCACCTACAAAGGCCCCATCTCCTAAAAACCATCACGTTGGGGGGTTGATTCTAACCTATGACTTTGAGGGGAATAAATACTGGTCTTAGTTCTTCTGGAAGTTTTTTGCATAACATTGAATCATATTCTTATTCTTTCATTTCATGCTTTATTAATTTTAGATAGTATCCATTGATAGCCTGCTATGAAAAATAGAAGATTTAACTCATGTACTTTATGTTTTCCTGATCTTCCTCCTCCTTCCATGTTTGATAGTTAAATTATTACCTTTAGATTTTCTTATAGTTACTTTCATGACTTAACATAGTATGCTGAGTCTCTATTGCTTCTGTTGTCAGAGTCTTGACTCCTGTTTATGTAAGAAAACGGTATTATCCCCACTACCATTCTCCATCTTTCTTTTCCATTCCTCTTTCTACTTTCTTTTTTTAAAATTTTTATTGGAGTATAGTTGATTTGCAATGATATATTAATTTCAGGTGTACAGGAAAGTGAATCAATTATATATATATATATATATATATACATATATACATTCTTTTTAGATTCTTTTCCCATATAGACCATTACAGAATGTTGAGTAAAGTTCCCTGTGCTATACAATGTGTTTATTAGTAATCAGTTTTATATATCAATCCCAATCTCCCAATTTATCCCTTCTCCCCCTCCCCCCCATCTTCTGGTAACCATACGTTTGTTTTCTACATCTGTATCTCTATTTTGTAGATAAATTCATTTGTACCCTTTCTCAAAATACCACATATAAGTGATACATGATATAGTATTTGTATTTCTCTGTCTGACTTACTTTACTCAATATGAGACTCTCTAGGTCCATCTATATAGCTACAGATGACATTATTTCATTTTTTATGGCTGAGTAATATTCCACTGTATACACACACCACGTCTTCTTTATCTATTCCTCGGTTGATGTACATTTAGGTTGCTTCCATGTCGTGGTTATTGTGAATAGTGCTGCTGTGAACATTCCTCTTTCTATGTTTACTCTTTACCTGATTGAGTTTGTAATAAAGTTCAATTCTGCAACTTCATCAGAATCGTTCATATTCTATTGGTAGATTAACTCTAAAAGTTTTAGAAATAAGACTTGTACTTTGTAATAGCTATTTAAAGTTTATTCGCTGTCTGGCCATTACATTTTCATTTCTACTGTGTCCCTGATATCAAAGCCAAATTTTACACTTTATTTGCAGCTTAGCATCATTCTCCATTTTAGTGTATTTTGACTTAGAGCAATGACATTCTTGTATAATGTTTTATTTGCCAGCAAGATCAGGACAACAGTTTTCTGCCTTTCCAACCCCACTATTTTTTAAGGGCTCCCTCTTAAGTTTCTGCTTTTTGTTCCACTCAGCACCAGGCAAATTTTAGGCTCAGTGCATAGCTTTAATTCTGAGACTTATCTGCCTCATTAGATTGGACCCTGCTGCTAGACTTAGCAAATAAAAGAATGCTCAGTTAACTTTAGATTTCAGATAAACAGAAGGATTTTTTTTTTAGCCTGAATTTGTGCCATGAACTTTTTTCTATATCCCAACTTGCCTTTTTTCTTTGTTGACACACTTGTTTTGATGGGGGACACTCTTGTTTTGATGGGGAACATTCTTGACTATCTTCATAAGATAAGAAAGCATAGAAAGATAAATCCTTGGAAGTGTTTTCTTCTCCCTCTTTACAACTGATTGATGGTCGAGCTTTAGAGATGTAGCTTGAAAGACAATTCCTGTCAGAAATTTTAAGATGTTATTCTGTTGTTTTTTGGCATCCAGTCTGTCTAATGTTAGTCTGATTCACATACCTTGTGGTGAAATCATTTTTTCTGTTTTGAAAGATTTTGCCTTTGGGAAAGCATTTAAAATAATTTATTTTTGGTGTTCTGAAATCTCACAATTCAATGTAGGTCTTACTTTAAAAAGAAATCTTTTTGTCTAGTCTTTGATGGGTCCTTTAATTCAAAAGAACTATGACTCATCACCTCTGAAAAATTTTCTTCAGTTATTTCTTTTCTATTTTTATTCTTTCCATCTGTCTTTTTGGAACTCTTATTCGTAACTTGGACCTCCTTGATTGGTCTCAATACCTTTTTTACCCACTTATATTTTCCATTTATGGCTTTTTATTCTGTATTCTAGAAGATTTTGTCAAGTTTTTCCAGTTCTGCCTTTGATTTTTAGATTTTGTTAATCATGTTTTTAGTCTCTTAAAGCCCTCTTGTTTTCTAATTGTTTATAATAACAGTATTTTTATTTATGAATAATCTGATTGAATCTCTCTGAAAATACTGTTTTTTAAAGATCCCTTCTATGCTCTGAATTATTTTTATTTTATCCAGCATTGCTTTTTGTTTGTTTATTTTAGTCTTTCCTTTCATTTTCTGATCTCTTAAATTCCTGATGCTACTTGATAATCCATTTTTACTATAGAAAGAATTGGGTCACTTGTGTGAATTTGCTCAGCTGCTGTGTCACTGGGTCAGTTTTTCCAAGGAGACCTCTGCCTAGTATGGGATAGGAACACTGTATTAGCTATTAGATTTCACTACCACATGAATTGGTGCAAAGCTAACTGTCCGACATGGACTTTTAAAATGCCAGAATATGAAGGATTGTAGACTGGGGTATCCAATTTCACAAAGGCCTTTGCTATCATTCAACAAAAGAGGCCTTTGTTTTTGCCTGTTTTTCCTGAATCCTAGAAGTCTTAAGTGTAGGACTATGGGGGAAGCACAGAGGTGCTGATTTGTACTGTAGACCTGTATATAAACCTTTAATTAATCTTTTCACTTTAGACAACATTTCTCACTTTTGAGTCCAGAATGTATCATGCTTTCTAACAGGAATATCATATCCCACCCTTTTTGTATATTTTCTATAGTGCATTCATCACTCAACACACTTCTCATATGCTCTTCATTTTCCAGAAATTATTGACCTCTCATGTGCAATTGTGAGCAGATCCCATCCTGCACATCCTTAGCTGGTATGGCAGTGTTTATCCCTTTCTGTATTTTTATTTTTCTGTTACCGTGAATCTCAGGAAGGAAAGAGATGGGCTTAAGTGAACCTTACCTCATCTTGAACTAGTAGTTTGTAGTTGCTTCTATTTTATTGTTTCACGGTAGAAATATAATTCAAATTAAATAATGAGTTACTAAGAGGTGGCAAGAATACACAGAAGAACTATACAAAAAAGATCTTCACGACCAAGAAAATCACGATGGTGTGATCACTCACCTAGAGCCAGACATCCTGGAATGTGAAGTCAAGTGGGCCTTAGAAAGTATCACTACAAACAAAGCTAGTGGAGGTGATGGAATTCCAGTTGAGCTATTTCAGATCCTGAAAGATGATGCTGTGAAAGTGCTGCACTCAATATGCCAGCAAATTTGGAAAACTCAGCAGTGGCCACAAGACTGGAAAAGGTCAGTTTTCATTCCAATCCCAAAAAAAGGCAATGCCAAAGAATGCTCAAACTACTGCACAATTGCACTCATCTCACATGCTAGTAAAAGGAATGCTCAAAATTCTCAAAGCCAGGCTTCAGCAATAAGTGAACCGTGAACTTCCAGATGGTTAAGCTGGTTTTAGAAAAGGCAGAGGAACCAGAGATCAAATTGCCAACATCTGCTGGATCATGGAAAAAGCAATAGAGTTCCAGATAAACATCTATTTAAATGGCAACCCACTCCAGTGTTCTTGCCTGGAGAATCTCATGGATGGAGGAGGCTGGTGGGCTACAGTCCACGGGGTCGCAAAAAGTCGGACATGACTGAGCGACTTCACTCACTCACTCACTTCTGTTTTATTGACTAAGCCAAAGCCTTTGTGTGGATCACCATAAACTGTGGAAAATTCTGAGAGAGATGGGAATACCAGACCACCTGACCTGCTTCTTGAGAAACCTATATGCAGGTCAGGAAGCAACAGTTAGAACTGGATGTGGAACAACAGACTGGTTCCAAATAGGAAAAGGAGTACATCGAGGCTGTATATTGTCACCCTGCTTATTTAACTTATATGCAGAGTACATCATGAGAAACAATGGGCTGGATGAAGCACAAGCTGGAATCAAGATTGCCGGGAGAAATATCAATCACCTCAGATATGCAGATGACACCACCCTTATGGCAGAAAGTGAAGAGGAACTAAAAATCCACTTCAAGAAAGTGAAAGTGGAGAGTGAAAAAGTTGGCTTAAAGCTCAACATTCAGAAAACGAAGATCATGGCATCTGGTCCCATCACTTCATTAGAAATAGATGGGGAAACAGTGGCAACAGTGTCAGACTTTATTTTGGGGGGCTCCAAAATCACTGCAGATGGTGATTGCAGCCATGAAACTGAAGGACGCTTACTCCTTGGAAGGAACGTTATGACCACCCTAGATAGCATATTCAAAAGCAGAGACATTACTTTGCCAACAAAGGTCCATCTAGTCAAGGCTATGATTTTTCCAGTGGTCATGTATGGATGTGAAAGTTGGACTGTGAAGAAAGCTGAGTGCCGAAGAATTGATGCTTTTGAACTGTGGTATTGGAGAAGACGCTTGAGAGTCCCTTGGACTGCAAGGAGATCCAACCAGTCCATTCTGAAGGAGATCAGCCCTGGGATTTCTCTGGAGGGAATGATGCTGAAGCTGAAACTTCAATACTTTGGCCACCTCATGCGAAGAATTGACTCACTGGAAAAGACTCTGATGCTGGGAGGGATTGGGGCCAGGAGGAGAGGGGGATGACAGAGGATGAGATGGCTGGATGGCATCACTGACTTGATGGATGTGGGTCTGAGTGAACTCCGGGAGTTGGTGATGGACAGGGAGCCCTGGCACACTGAAATTCATGGGGTCGCAAAGAGTCAGACACCACAGAGCGACTGAACTGAACGAACTGAACTGAATGAGTTACTTCCTTAATCACTTTTGCAGAATTATTCCTCTCCAATCATTAATTACCATTTGGCTTCCCTGATGCCTCAGATGGTAAAGAATCATCCTGCAATGCAGGAGGCCCAGGTTCCATACCTGGGTTGGAAAGGCTTCCCTGGTGGCTCAGAGGTTAAAGCGTCTGCCTCCAATGCGGGAGACCTGGGTTCAATCCCTGGGTGGGGAAGATCCCCTGGAGAAAGAAATGGCAACCCACTCCAGTATTCTTGCCTGGAGAATCCCATGGACGGAGGAGCCTTGTAGGCTACAGTCCACAGCGTCACAAAGAGTCAGACATGACTGAGCGACTTCACTTCACTTCACCAACTCCAGTATTCTTGCCTGGGAAATCCCATGGACGGAGGAGCCTGGTGGGCTATACAGTTCATGCGGTCACAGATTTGTATGTAAGGAATCTGAGGACCACTGACATTTAAGGATATCAGGCAGGCTTTGACAGAATGAGTACATATGTGTGCAAAAAACTAAGGAGGATTCTCAGATACTGAGAAACTTATTCTGAAATTGATCTCATTCATCCTGCATCATCTGATGAGTGCCTGGAATGGGCCAAGTAGTAGGCTAAGTGTTAGGAAATTAGATGGATATAAACTTTAATAAGGTACAAACTTTACCCTTGAGGTTTACATAATCTGGTGAATAATTTGTGTATATGCAGCATTTTGCAGTTTATAAGTCAGTTTTACCTATGGTGGACTCTTGACACTTGCTGATTTACCATTCAGCCTTTTAACTACTCCTAAGGGACTCCAGTGATCCATGACATGCAATAATTTATTCATTCACTTAGGTACAAATTTGAGTCACATGCACCATGAGACTGTGTAGAATGTATAGCTGCCTGTGTGGTGAAAGAGCCAAATTCACTCTTGTGGAATCTTTAAGTTGCCTTGTGCATACTGTGCATGCATTTATAGCCAGATTCTTGAGCCATCAGAACTCAATGGGATTACAAACATGAAGTGAGTTTATTTCCCCCTTATTATTGCCTTTAATGATGTTCTTTCAAATTTCTTTTCCTCTTGTTTTGGCATCTTGGGCATCTTCCATAGCTTTCTAAACACTTTCTGTTAAAAAGTACAGTATAGTCCATTTAAAATTTGAATCCATCTCTTCCAATTCCCCAGCTCAGGTTTGAACTCTGCAAGGGAACTTAAGAGTGGGAGAGAAGGCCTGTTTTGTTATTTTCCTTCTCTTCCCTCCCTCCTGGTTTTAGTCTTTGTGTTGTGACATATAGAAGGAGAACGAGTGTTTGTTACTTTCCTGGCCACTGCCCTAGTCCTACATGGTTGTTGCTCCTGAAGCTAAGATGTAACTGACTATCCATGAACTCTCTCCTTGACAAAGCCTGGCTCTCTCGTGGTGTGCCAGTGGACATTCTCTGGGGAAGTCCTTACTGACTAGTCTTTTGATCTGAGAAACCAGTTTTGGCTTTCTCTCCACCAAACCCCTTCAGCCCCATCCCTGGGGATTCATCTCCAGTCTCTTATCAGGTGATGTTACAACCAGGAAGGTGCAAGCCCATTTCCTTGGCTCCATACCCTCCCATGACAGACTGCTTCAGTGCTGTCCTCTTTCTGCACCATTGGTTTATTTCCACGCTCTTGTGGTTTTGGGGTCTCACATTTTCTCTGCTAAAACGGGCAGAGGGCTGTAGTAAGTCTGCCACACAAAGCAGTGTCCAGCTGGAAACCAAGATGCTGGTCTGCCCTTCCCATGTGCTCAGTCACTTCAGTCACGTCTGACTCTGAGACCCTGTGGTATCCTGCCATACCGTCCCAGCTGTAGCCTGGGACTGTAGCTTGCCAGGCTCCTCTGTCCATGGGACTCTTCAGCAAGAATACTGGAGTGGGTTGTCATATACTCCTCCAGGAGATCTTCCCAACCCCAGGATCGAACGCAAATCTCTTATGTCTTTGGCATTGGCAGGTGTATTCTTTACCTCTAGAACCAACTGGGACACCCTCTGTCTCTCTGAGAGATTCTCTCAGAGCCTGTGTGGTTTGAAACCCAGAAGAAATAATCCATCCTTTCAATGAGGAGGGGAGGAAAAATCCTCTGAACTCTGATGACTGTATCCTGCCAATTCCACTGTCTCCAATCACCTCCCTCACTCATCTTTTGCTTATGTAGACATGAGCAAGAAGCAGCAGAAGTGATCCAAGGATCTAGCCTACACTTTCTGTGGAGAGCTCTTTTTGTTTCTAGATTCAGATCCTACTTGGTGATTGTGGGTCAGCAGGAAAAATATAACTCAACAGCCTATTATACATTTTATGCTGTATATGTAGTCATGTTAACTTGGGACTGTTCAAGGTTCTGGAAACATTCTTCTTGAATGTATATGGCTATGTTCTCTCAAGATATTGTTTGTAGACCACCTGTATCTGAATCAGTTGGGGATCACAGGGGGAAATGTGGATTGCTAGGGTCTGGGTTCTGAAGGGTTGAGAAGGAGTCAGGAATCACAGTTTTCAACAAACACCCCAAGGTTCACTGATGCATACTAAAGTTAGACACCCATTTGTCTTGAGCCCACCACACATTTCCTATGTCCTCCCAACACCACTATTCAGCAGGTCAGGCTGGTATTATCCCCATTTTACTGCTGAGGAAATTGAGATTTTAAGGAGAAACATGGCTTGCAAAATGGCAAAGTCATCACTGTTGCTGGCAAAGTCATCACTTTTGCTAGCAAAGTGTGTGTGTGTGTGTTAGTCACTCAGTTGTGTCCAACTCTTTGTGACCCCATGGGCTGTAGCCTGCTAGGCTCCTCTGTCCATGGAGTTCTCCAGGTAAGAATTACTGGAGTGGGTTGCCATTCCCTTCTCTAGGGGAATCTTCCTGACCCAGGGATTGAACCCAGGTCTCCAGCATTGCAGGCAGGTTCTTTACCATCTGAGCTACCAGGGAAGATCCCCAATAATAAATGTCAAGTTATCCCACCACTATGCCCCTGAACATAATTTTAAACAGAGAGAAAATATAACTAAATTCATCTTTTTTCAGATCACTGAAATAATACATGTTTATCTCATGAAACCCATAAAATACAAAATTATCTAAACAAATATAATGCCATCATTCAGATATAATCATTTGTTTCTGCATATAATGTGTTATAACTGTTTTTGCAAAATTAAATCATATTTTGATACTCTTTAGTAACCTGCTTCCTAAATTCATCCATTAAATATTTTTCAACATTATTTTCAATGGCAGTATAATCTTTTACTTTATGGATGTGGAGTTCTTTATTGAACCAATCCCCTGTTGATGGACAATTTGATTATTTTGACTTTTTACTATTACCCAAAGCTATTTTAAGTGTTAGGCCACTTGACGGGGATTTGGGGAATATGTTGCAAATTTCTAGAGGAAATGAAGCAGATTTTTAAAGGTCATGTTATATTAAAGTATACCCGATGATATGAAATGATATGAAATATTTCCACAGTCACTAAAAATATTATGTTGTTTTTTTAGGAACAAGTCCATTTTGTTTTATTTTAACATGCTCACCTGTACCAGTCCTTCCGTGGTGGTAAACCTACAGTGCCCTACCACACAGGTAAGGCGAAAAATATGCCTCACTGGTTTTAGCAATTTTAAACATTCTTGGATGACAGAACTGAGAAACTCTATTTGAATTCGGGATGTGTGTGATTAATGATGAATTTATGGAAGGTGACAGGACAGAAGTATAATCTCATGTTTGTTCATATACAATAAAAACAGGGATTAATCAGTTAGTATCACTAGGAACCTCAGTGATTATTTTGTCCAACCACCTATTTTTATAAATGAATAAACTGCAGTATAGAGAAGTGGAGATATTTTTCTCAAGATTAGTATTAGGAAGAATAAAGCCATCTATTGTAACTAATGAACTTCAGTTTTCCAGTGACTGAACACAATAGTTTCTTTTCGGTCATATGATAGTATAAGGTGGTGTTTGCAGTCAGTGGGCAGCTCTCTTCCAGGCTCCTTTCGTCTGGTGGCTCTGTCATCCCTTAAGGCCTCAGCAGCAGCAGCAGCATCCAGTTGCCAGAAGGAAGCAAAAGGCTGAATAAAGCACCCCTGCTCTAAGCCTTGGATCAGTTGGGTCACACATTGTATTTCTACTCAAATACCATAAACTTATAAGTTTTAAATGTTCAACCTGAGATGCAAGAAGGAAGGAAAGAAGGAATAAAGCAATGTAACTGTGGACTGAGCAGTCTCTTCTGTACCGTGAAGAAATGAAACAAGAGGCACAGATATCAATGGGCAGTTCATTCTGTTTTGTATAGTCTATCCATCTGTCCTCTAGAGGACCCTTCTTCCCAAGGGAGACAACTCAGAGTCCTGTGTGGTACTGAACTTCAACCCACAGTCTAGGATCTATGGATGATGGATAGTCTGTCCATCAGGTCTTGACACTAAATGCACAATGCGGAACAGGGCTGGGGAAGTTAGAATACAAACTCCCATTCAGAAAGGAAGGAGGCGTAAGTGCACAGTGGTCTTTAGTGCAGAGCACGAGAACAGTCTTTTATTCTCTTTGGATTGTGTTCTCTGAAGGAAGTTCCTTATCTTTCATCCTGTGATCCTTCGCTCAACAAACTGAAAGGTTATTTCCTGTCTGTCAACCTCAGGCCATACCACTAACCACTACTGAACACTGGAAATATGCCCTCTTAGAGGCCACGTGGCTTTGAAACTCTCTTCCTGTTGTACAAGTTTATCATGTCAAAGATTATTTTAATAGTCAAAGGCCTTTTCAGGTTAGGTTATGAATTTAGCAGTATAACTACCTCAAAAACTCAGTAGGATTTTGCTTATTTGCTTCCTCTTGGTTCCTTGTGCAAGTAAACCACAGCCAAAGGTCTTCTCTAGAAAATCTGCTTGCTTTCCTCCTCATGTCCCTCAAAGACTTTTGATATCTTATTTCCTGCTGAGATTTAAGCCATCTTGGGGTATTAACATCTTAGTTCTGTGACCACCTGTACCACAGACCCTTGTTTTTATCATAGTCACTCACCCCCAAGGTCAAACCCTCACTCTTGTCTGTACCAATAATTACCACCCTTAATTTCAAACATCTTACTGTCTAATCATTTCAATCCCTCTAATATTTCAACTCCAGTTATTCCTCTACCTCACTGGAACCTACAAACCACTGACCTGATGCCCTTCAAAGTCTCCCTCAGTTCTATCATGTTTCCATCTCCTTCTTTATATGATTTAAACTCCATGGTCCCTCTTGAAAATCACTCCTTTATAGAACTCTCATACATTATTTTCGGCAATGTAAATTGGTGCAGCAGGTATGGAAAACAGTATGGAGGTTTCTTAAAAAACAAAGATAGAACTACCATGTGATTCAGCAACTCCACCCCTGAGTATAAATCCAGAGAAAACTCTTAATTTGAAAAGATACATGCTCCTCAGTGTTCATAGCAGCACTATTTACAATAGCCAACACATGGAAGCAACCTAAATGTCCATTAACAGATGAATGGTTAAAGACAATGTGGCACATATATACAATGGAATATGACTCGGCCATAAAAAGAATGAAATAATTCCATTTGCAACAACTTGGAGGGCATTGCTTAAGTGAAATAAGTTAGACAGAGAAAGACAAATACTGTATGATATCACTTATATGAGGAGTCTGAAAAATGATACAAATGAACTTATTTAAAAATCAGAAACAAACTCACAGACATAGAAAACAAATTTATGGTTACCAAAGAGGAAGGGAGAAGAGAGATAAATTATAAGTTTTGGACTAGCAGATAAATGCTACTATATATAAAATAGATATATATAAAATAGATAAACAGGGTTCTATATAGACAGGTTCCCTGTTTAGTACAGGGAACTATATTCAAATCTTTTAATAAGGTACAATGGAAAAGTGTGTGTGTATATATTCACTACAATACCCAGTTGTGGATGTGACTGGTGATGGAAGTAAAGTCTGATGTAAAGAGCAATATTGCATAGAAGCCTGGAATGTTAGGTCCATGAATCAAGGCAAATTGGAAGTGGTCAAAAAGGAGATGGCAAGAGTGAACATCCACATTTTATGAATCAGTGAACTAAAATGGACTGGAATGGGTGAATTTAACTCAGAACTATTATATCTACTACTGTGGGCAAAAATCCCTTAAAGAAATGGAGTAGCCATCATAGCCAACAAAAGAGTCCAAAATACAGTACTTGGAGGCAATCTCAAAAACAACAGAATGATCTCCGTTCATTTCCAAGGCAAACCATTCAATATCACAGTGATCCAAGTCTATGCCCCAACCAGTAATGCTGAAGAAGCTGAAGTTGAACCGTTCTATGAGGACCTACAAGACCTTCTAGAACTTACACACACACACACACACACACACAAATTTCCTTTCCATTATAGGCAACTGGAATGCAAAAGCAGGAAGTCAAGAAACACCTGGAGTAACAGGCAAATTTGGCCTTGGAGTATAGAATGAAGCAGGGAAAAGGCTAATAGAGCTTTGCCAAGATAATTCACTGGTTATAGCAAACACCCTCTTCCAACAACACAAGAGAAGACTCTACACGTGGACATCACCAGATGGTCAACACCGAAATCAGATTGATTATATTCTTTGTAGCCAAAGATGGAGAAGCTCTATACAGTCAACAAAAACAAGACCAGGAGCAGACTGTGGCTCAGATCATGAACTTCTTATTGCCAAATTCTTCAGTTCAGACTTAAACTGAAGAAAGTAGAGGAAACCACTAGACCATTCAGGTATGACCTAAATCAAATCCCTTATGATTGTACAGTGAAAGTGAGAAATAGATTCAAGGGATCATATCTAATAGACAGAGTGCCTGAAGAACTATGGACAGAGGTTCGTGACATTGTACAGGAAGCAGTGATCAAGACTATCCCCAAGAAAAAGAAATGCAGAAAGGCAAAATGATTGTCTGAGGAGGCCTTACAAACAGCTATGAAAAGAAGAGAAGCGAAAGGCAAAGGAGAAAAGGAAAGATATTTCTATTTGAATGCAGAATTCCAAAGAATAGCAAGGAGAGATAAGAAAGCCTTCCTCAGTGATCAATGCAAAGAAATAGAGGAAAACAATAGAATGGGAAAGACCAGAGATCTCTTCACGAAAATTAGAGATACCAAGGGAACATTTCATGCAAAGATGGGCTCGATAAAGAACAGAAATGGTATGGACCCAACAGAAGCAGAAGTTATTAAGAAGAGGTGGCAAGAATACATAGAGGAACTGTACAAAAAAGATTTTCATGACCCAGATAATCATGATGGAGTGATCACTCACCTAGAGCCAGACGTCCTGGAATGTGAAGTCACGTGGGCCTTAGGGAGCATCAGTACAAAGTTAGTGGAGGTAGTGGAATTCCTGTTGAGCTATTTCAAATCCTAAAAGATGATGCTGTGAAAGTGCTGCACTCAGTATGCCAGCAAATTTGGAAAACTCAGCAGTGGAAAA
This sequence comes from Budorcas taxicolor, assembly GCF_023091745.1. Classification (NCBI taxonomy): domain Eukaryota; kingdom Metazoa; phylum Chordata; class Mammalia; order Artiodactyla; family Bovidae; genus Budorcas; species Budorcas taxicolor. Next base: position 69,622,174 of record NC_068912.1, read on the forward strand.
CTCACAAGACTGGAAAAGGTCAGTTTTCATTTCAATCCCAAAGAAAGGCAATTTCAAAGAATGCTCAAATTACCACACAATTGTATTCATCTCGCACGCTACCAAAGTAATGCTCAAAATTCTTCAGGCCCAGCTTCAACAGTACATGAACCATAAACTTCCAGATGTTCAAGCTAGATTTAGAAAAGACAGAGGAACCAGAGATCAAGAGGTTGGAATACCAGACCACCTGACCTGCCTCCTCAGAAATCTGTATGCAGGTCAAGAAGCAACAGTTAGAACCAGACATGGAACAGCGGATTGGTTCCAAATTGGGAAAGGAATATGTCAACGCTGTATATTGTCACCCTGCTTATATAACTTATATGCACAGTACATCATGAGAAATGCTGGACTGGATGAAGCACAAGCTGGACTGGATGAAGCACAAGCTTAATTTCTGGGAGAAATATCAATAACCTCAGATATGCAGATAACATCATCCTTATGGCAGAAAGCGAAGGACTAAAGTGCCTCTTGATGAAAGTGAAAGAGGAGAGTGAAAAATCAGCTTAAAACTCAACATTCAAAAACCTAAGATCATGGCATCTGGTCCCAGCACTTCATGGCAGATAGATGGGGAAACAGTGGAAACAGTGACATACTTTATGTTTTGGGGCTCCAAAATCAGTGCAGGTGGTGGCTGCAGCCATGAAATTAAAAGATCTTGCTCCTTTGAAGAAAAGTTATGACCAACCTTGTCTAGCATATTAATAAGCAGAGACATTATTTTGCCACCCAGGGTCCATTTAGTCAAAGCTATGATTTTCCAATAGTCATATGGATGTGAGAGTTGGACTATAAAGAAAGTTGAGTGCCGAAGAATTGATGCTTTTGAACTGTGGTGTTGGAGAACACTCTTTGAGGGTCCCTTGGACTGCAAGGAGATCCAACCAGTCCATCCTAAAGGAAATCAGTCGTGAATATTCATTGGAAAGACTGATTCTGAGGCTGAAACTCCAGTAGTTTGGCCACCTGATGCGAAGAACTGACTCATTTGAAAAGACCCTAATGCTGGGAAAGATTGAAGGCGGGAGGAGAAGGGGATGACAGAGCATGAGATGGCTGGATGCCATCACCGACTAGGTGGACATGAGTTTGAGTGGACTCTGGGAGTTGGTGATGGACAGGGAAGCCTGGTCTGCTGCGGTTTATGGGGTCACAAAGAGTCGGATATGACTTAGCAACTGAACTGAACTGTACACCAGAAACTAACACAACATTGTAAAACAACTATACTTTAATAAAATTTTGAAAAGAATGTTTAAATCACATCCTTATATAAACCCTCAATTCTTTTGCCCCCTCTCATTTAGTTGTACTTCCCTGGCAAAAACTCATTCATGACTAAATGCAACTTTCTACCTACTCCATGCCTCAACCTAGGCAGTAGTGTGTTCTTGCAGAAAACACACACAACAGTCCATTAAACTGAGGGCTGCTAACCTCCAGGGGCCCCTCAATGCTGTCCCTCAATCACACAAGAGACCCTTTGTCCATTCACTAGCTACCCTGCTAGAAAACAATTTCACACATTTTCCTCTCACCTCAAACCTCCAAGCCCTCCTTCCCAGTCTCTATCAGCCTTTGACTTGGCTTCCTATTTCACTGTGAAAATATCAGGATTCAGAAAACAACTTTTACAGCTTCCCACACTGACCTTCCTGCCGTTATCTGTGTTCATGTATTTACTCTGCCTTCCCTGCTCTTCTCTGAAGGAACAGCCTGTGTGCCCCAGGCCAGCCCATCTGCTTGTGCATTAGATCTTATCCTCACTCACAAACTCCAGCACACAACTCCAGAAATCTTCCTTTATTTTTTTATTACCATTTTCATTCTCTACTAAATCATCCCCATCAGTAGAAAAACAGGCTGTTATTTCTTCCACATTAAAAAGTTTTCTTATTGATCCCATATCCCCTTACAGTTACTGCTTCATGTCTTTGCGCTTCTTTTTTTTTTTTTTGCAAAATTTCTCAAAAGAATAATTTATATCCAATGTGTCTGAATCTTTTCTTCTTACTTGCATTCAGGCTTTTATTCTTATTCCATTGTCTCCAAATGATACCATTGATCTCCATATATTTAAACCAATGGTCAATTATCCATCCATATTTATTTGATCCAACACTATTGTTTAATTAATCAATCCCTCTTCCTTAAAGTACTTTTTCACTTGGCTTCTAGGACATAGCATTCTCTTTCCTCTTAATTCTCTGGATCCTCCCTCTCAGTATTCCTTAATGGTTTCTCCTTATCTTCCCAGCACCTTGTAAACACTGGAGTTTCCTCCTCCACCAGGATTAGCCTTCTTTAAAATATATATTTACTCCTTTGGTGATCACACCTAGTCTTGCTTTTACTACCATCTAAATACCGCCCTTCCTAGTTTATATATGTATATTCCCAGGACTCCCGTTCTTTCTATCCAACCACCTATGTCATGTCTCTACATGGATATTTAGTTGGCATCTCAGATTTAACATGTCCAAACTCAATCCCTGAAAGTCTCTGACTTTATCCCTAAAATTGTTCCCTAACCCCCAACAGTCTTTTCTTTTTCAGTTAAGGCCAACACTAAATACCATGGAATCATCCTTGATCCCTCATATCTCTTGTACTCATATTTGAGCTGTGAGCTAATTCCTCTGGTCTTGATTCAAAATATACCCAGGACCAAATTACTTTTAACCATCTTCTCCTCTTTTCAAGGAGCCAGTATATTGTTTCAGTGACCCCTGACTGGTCTCTCTGCCTCTATTCTTGCCCCTGCCCCCAGTCCCTTAGTCTCTTCTCCACCCAGCAGCCAGTGTGATCCTGTTAAATATCAGTCACATTATATCCCTCCTTTGCTCAGGACCCTTTCCCTCAATAGCCTCCCAACTTTCTCATATTAAAAGCTAAAGTCCTAACAATGTCCTCCAAGGTCCTTCACTGGATGCCTGACTGACCACATTTGCTCTGTTTCTCCCTCTGCTCACTGCACTCAGGTCATGGTGACCATCCATTGTCTTCAAAGGGTCCAAGAAAGCACCTAGACTTCGCTGTTCTCCCTGCCTAGCCTCCCCTTTCTCCAGATGACTACAGTTTGATCACTAGGCTTCCTAAATACTACCTTTTCAGTGAGACCTCCCTTGACTACCTGTTTAAAGCTATAGTCCAATCCTGGTAATTCACCATCTGGCCTTCCTTCTAGCCTTATTTCTCTCTGTAACAACTACTACGATCTTGGGTGCTTAGTCACTCAGCCTGTCCGACTCTTTGCTCCCCCATGGACTGTAGCCTGCCAGGCTCCTCTGTTGATGGGATTCTCCAGGCAAGAATACTGACAGCAAACAATTTTACTCATTTGTTATTATCCATCTCTTCCTACTAGAATGTAAATTGCTTGAGGGTAGGGATTTTTAATCTCTTTTGTTCACTGCTGTGTCCCCAGTGCCTAGAACAGGCTCAGAGTAGGTGATTGATAAATATTTGTTGAATTAAAGAGTAAATGAATGAATGAGAAAATTAATATTTTACTATTCCCAGTCTAGAAATTTTTCCACTATACTATACAAATCCATCATTCTCATGATGAAACAAAAAATCCTTCCACACTATGCTTTTTAAACATTTCAGTTACTAGATCCTTTCATTGGAACTGTACTGTTTTAACCTTCAGTGTAATTTTCTCTTCCACTCACCAAATCCTAATTTATATTAGAGTGTTAATTGCATATGAACAGAATATGTAAAAATAATGATGAAGAACTATATTCAAGGTGCCCCTTTGTGGTTACACAAAGAATCAGAAATGAGTCAGAATATATATCAGCTGCCAGTAATGCAGAATTGCTCTCAGTCTGCCAGGTAATAATGTATCTACTGATCCAAGCCATATTTTTATGCATTATGTTTTCCGTTAACTGAAGCATGGTCCAGATATGTGTCATAAGCATTTAAAGGACAAACCTTGATCAATTAGGATATTCAACCTTCCAATGTGACCTTCATTTTTGGCTAATTATATGTTGATTGCTACTAATCAGTGTTGTATTTATAGTGAACAAACAGATCTGATAGAGAGTAAAGAGCAGTTGCTATATTGTTTTTTAACCGCTCGTTTATGTTTGGAATGAAATTTGATGTGAGTCTCTTTAACAAAACATTTTTTAACATTTAAATTACTTTCTTTTATATATTGCATGTTTGCTCAGTTGCTCAGCCATGTCTGACTCTTTGAGAACCCTGCGGGTTCCTCTGTCCATGTGATTTTTTCAGGCAAGAATACTGGAGTGGGTTGCCACTTCCTCCTCCAGGGATTGATCGACCCAAGGATAGAACTGACATCTCCTGCATTGGCAGGCAGATTCTTTACCACTGAGCCACCTCGGAAGTCCACATGTTAAATAAACCGCACTATTATGTGTCTAGTATACACTGTATGTGTTTATAAATGCAGAAATCGTCATGGCCTCAGCTCAGTCGTTCCTACCATCATTTAAAGCCAGTGAAGGCATTAATACATTCAGTCTTTATAAATCCATTTAAGTGTATCAAACAGTGGGCTAGTTCAGTTATCTTCCAGAGTCTTATAAGTAAATTGCAAAAGGGTAAATGTCTGTGAGTTAGCTCCAAACATGTTAATGGTTTTTTTCAGCTTAACTCCAATTAGAGTAAACTTTGGACATTTGTGTTGACAGTGACCTCTGTCTTCTTCCCCAAAATGTGAGCATGTTGGATGCTATGAATGTCCGTCAACAGTTTCTCAGTTTTCATAGAAAGATACCTGTGAGACTTTCATTATTTCCTCTGATATGCATGAATGTGTGTGTGTACTTGTGTGTGTGTGTGTGTGTGCACAAGTGTGTAGAAGAGACTAAGAAACAGAAAATACATCTGGAGGTGTGAACATGGAGATGGGTTGTTTACCTTTTAGAAACTTCTAAAAAAGTTAGAATGCTGCTGCTACAAAACAATATTAACTATGACACTTGAGGTACCCATTTAGTTATCCACCTACTATCTTAGCTGTGGGCTTGATACCAAATGTCCTCATGTAGCAGAAACTTGACTAAAAGATAGGAAAGAGATATCAGCTTAGCAGCTGTGTTTTTACCTAATTGCCACTGGGGGCTGAGCTAGAATCTGGCCCATGAGAATAGTTACCACAATACGGTGGGGAGATGGAGCAAGTCAGAGCTGAGAGGGCTTCCATAAGGAGGAACTGAAGGTAGAGGAGAGAATGTTCAAGAACTGACTGCGGCTCTCATGACATCATGTGATCGCTGGTTTTTTATTACATACGAAAGCAAAACAAACAGAATGCCTCCTCCCTGATTGTGTTTTCTCTCTGTGGAGTTACTAATTGGATTGCAGTCACTCCACAGTAGCTCTGTGGACTAGCACAGTGATCTGATTTGGCATTAATAGGCCCCTAAAGTTCATTAAAGATAATTGCATCAGTGACCTCTCTGCCCACATTTGACTAGTGTTGCTAAAAGACAATAATAATGATTGATTACCACAAATATCCCTAATTTTGTTAGTTTCTTATGGTAATAACCACCCCCCCCATTATGTTCTGAGAATTCACTGGTTTTGATAGTTCTTAGTGGCTTAAGTTATCAATGTTTGGAGCATTTTTAACTACCATTCTATTCATACATAGGAAAGAAGGTGAGATTCTAACCCTGAAAATGTATAAACTACACAGGCAAAATTAATCTTGGATTAAACCCTTATCTACTAATTCAGAAAATCATTATTAATAGTTCATTTCTGTCCTATGGATGATGTCACATGTACAAGTGATAAAATTGCACGCGCGCACACACACACACACACACATGAACACCTGTAAAACTGGTTAGAACTGAATAAGGTTAGTGGATGGTAACAATACCAGCTTCCTGGTTGTGATACTGTGCTATAGTTATGTGAACTATTACCACTGGCCAAAACTGGGTGAAAGGTACATGGAATTTATTATTTTTACAGCTGTGTGAAGATCTACAACTATATCAAATCAGAAGTTAAAAATAATTTTGTCATTGTATAGTATCTTATTGTTTTAATAGCACATTAGCATCCAAGGGCAAGGAGTAGAGGTTGACAGCTGGTACATGAAATTTAATTTTTTACAATATGTTTAGAAAATTGATTTAAGTTTCTTAGATGGAAAATGGTGCTTTGCTTTTTTATTGTGGTGGGTAATTTAGCAGTCTAACCTTGTAGATAATTCCTTGGTTTGTTCAAATCAACTCAATTCCTACCACTGTGTTTCTTTATTTCACAGATCTGTGTCTCCAAGTGTCCAGAAAGATTTTTAACTTTCATGGAAATACAATTTAAGTACAAAAATGACAGTGAATACTGGACATACTACAGCCAGTTCTGCCGGACTACTTTTCTTAAGCCTGTGGAGGTATGTGTGTTTAAGCTTAAAACTAGAGAAGAATTTACCTTGTTTCAATCTCAAATGTAACGTATTTGTAACTGGACAAGCTCCAAAATTTTCTAGGAAATTATTACTAATATTACCATTTCATTAAAGCACAGATGCATGTATATATACAAACATAACACAATTTAGAGCATATCATTTTGTAGACTTGGGGTGTTATACAGGACTATTAGGTCTCGTAAGTTAGTATCAACTATTTCCTGACACCAACAGATTCTCCACTTGGATGGATTTTTTTGCTGTCAAGAGCTAGGAGTTAAATGTCATTTGCAGTCACCATTTCATTAATGTGGTGATAAAGCTCCATGGCTACAGAGTAGCTAGAACTTTACTTCCAAACCTGGTTTGATAATTACTCATTTGAAAAAAAATCCCCAAACACTACCTAGACTGAAGATTTATAAGGGAATTCTAAAGCCTTATTATGTTCATTAGTTGTGATGGCTTCTAAACAAGAGGAGATACCATTTTTCCAGGAAAAAATAGAAGCATTAGACTGAGGCTATACCTAAGAAAAAGATACACACGTTCAAAGATGTACCTTGGTTTCAGCATGTCTGACTTTATTATTGTTGATTCAATTGAATTACAGTTAGGATATTTAAGAGTGTTTGTCAAACAAGTGTGTGTATATGATAATCTTACAATTACTCTTACTAGGGGAGTAATTTGGAATAAGGCAATTACTAGGGAATTGCATTTTTAAAGGACACAATTTATATATTGAGTAAGATGTGTCATCACATAATCTTTGAAATGTTAACACACTTTTCCTTCAATTTTAGACTCTCTCACAAGTTTTACTGGATAATGATTGTCCATCAGCGATTTATCCAAGCAAACCTTGTAAGTGGTTATTATTTTACCTCAGAAACACAGGATCTACCAAGAAGTTATTTAATTCAGTTCACTTATTTTACAATTGACAAAAATGAGGCTCAGAATGGTCCTATGACTGGCCCAGAGTCCCAGAGTTAATTGAGAAGAAAGCCAAAGCTACAAAGCCCCTTCTTCCGACTCCAGCTTAGGGTGTTCCCCAAGAGCTTGGTGAGGTTTTAGCTTTGGTGGCATAAACGTACACAGAAAGGTTTGAAAATTGAATATTAAAAGTTCAGTCAGTTTGATTCTTTGCTACTCTAAGAACACACATGAGCCACACACAGACATACCCTAACACACCTACCCCTGAATTCAGCCAAAAAATTTGTTGAAAAATTGCTTGGGGAGTGAGAATGGGGTATATATTTGTCTTTATAATTTAAAACATGAAATACTTATATGTCTCCTGAATGAATTGACATTGTATTTCTTTAAAATTTATAAACTTAAATTTAAACTCCTGAAAACTTGACTTTAGGAGAAAATGAGATAATCACTCATTTTCCTTTGTTAAGGATATAATTCTAACTACAGATAAAAAACTTTACATAAAGATGTCCATCACAATGTTATTCAAAACAACCAAAAAAAGAAAAGGAAATATTCTAATATCTAAGAGCAAGAATATACTGAATAAATTATGATGCATTTATTAAATGAAATATTTTAGAATTTTTACATATGGTAAGTATTGATTGTTACAATTTTAAATAAAATGAAAAATACTGTATACATTGTTAATGACAAGCCTCTAAAAGTGAAAATGAATAAACAAAAATATATTCAAACAAAAAGATTGAAGAGAAATATGCCAAAATATTAAGTAATTAGCTGGAATCAAGATTGATGGGAGAAATATCAATAACCTCAGATATGCAGATGACACCACACTTATGGCAGAAAGTGAAGAACTAAAGAGCCTCTTGATAAAGGTGAAAGAGGAGAGTTAAAAAGTTGGCTTGAAACTCAGAAAACTAAGATTATGGCATCCAGTCCCATCACTTCATGGCAAATAGATGGGGAAACAGTGGAAACAGTGACAGACTTTATTTTTTTGGGCTCCAAAATCACTGCAGATGGTGACTATAGCCACGGAATTAAAAGACTCTTGCTCCTTGGAAGAAAAGTTATGATCAACCTAGACAGCATATTAAAAAGCAGAGACATTATGTTTCCAACAAAGGTCCATCTAGTCAAAGCTATGGTTTTTCCAGTAGCCCTGTATGGATGTGAGAGTTGGACTATAAAGAAAACCGAATGCCGAAGAATTGGTGCTTTTGAACTGTTGTGTTGAAGGAGACTCTTGAGAGTCCCTTGGACTGCAAGGAGATCCAACTGGTCCATCCTAAAGGAAATCAGTCCTGAAGGAAGGACTGATATTGAAGCTGAAACTCCAATACTTTGGCTACCTGATGTGAAGAACTGACTCTTTGGAAAAGACCCTGATGCTGGGAAAGATAGAAGGCAGGAGGACAAGGGGATGACAGAGGATGAGATGGTTGGATGGTATCACTGACTCAATGGACATGAGTTTGAGTAAGCTCTGGGAGTTGGTGATGGACAGGGAGGCCTGGTGTGCTGCAGTCCATGGAATCTCAAAGAGTTGGACACGAGTGAGCAACTGATCTGAACTGATTTTGGAGATAGCAAAACTATGGCCATTTTCTGTCTTCTTTCTTCTTTTTTCTTATCTGTTTTTCCACAATGAGTACATATTTCTTTTAAAATGGAAGAAAGATAATAGTCATTAGTTTGAGTAGAAAGTCAGATACCATTGAGTTAGCAACCATCAAACACAATGTCTTACATGTTCCCATCATTCTTCTCTGGATCATTAAAGACCCTCCATCAAAGTTGTGGGTCTGGCAAGCAACTGCATTTAACCAGGATTCCCTGAGCAATAGTGTCTCTAGTTAAGAACAGTGTTACAGATTTTTATGCAAAAGGGTAAAAATGAATCATTAGTCCCTGAAAATACATTAGGTATATAAGACATAGTCCCTGCCTTTACAATTATACTTTGTTTAGATCACACAATATAAAATGTACTTTGGGGATGTTGTTGTTTAATTGCTAAGTCATGTCTGACTCTTGCAACTCCATGAACTATAGCCCACCAGGTTCCTTTGTCCATGGAATTCTCCAGGCCAGAATACTCAAGTAGGTAGCCTTTCACTTCTCCAGGGTAACTTCCCAACCCAGAGATGAAACCTAGGTCTCCCTTATTGCAGGCAGATTCTTTACCAACTGTGCCATCAGGGAGTCCAAGAATACTGGAATGGGATGCCATTTCCTTCTCCAGGGGATCTTCCTGACCCTGGGATTGAACATACATCTCCTTCATTGCTAGGCAGATATTTTACCAGTGAGCCACCAGGGAAGCCCACGTTAGGGACACAAAAATGAATAAGGCACAGTCCTTCAAAGTCTAGCAAAGGAAACATTGAAATCAATTTCTATCCCCCCAATAGGGGGATAGTACTTGAAACAATGTTATGCAGCTAACAAAATTCACTCATTAAAGGTTTTATAAATGGAAATAAGTAATAATAAAAGAAAGAAACAACAGACAATATCTCATGTACTGTATAGTTAATAACTCTCAACAAAAAAAAATGTATACAAGAAGAAAGACTGGAAAGAAATGTACCAAAATGTTAATATAGTTCACTGTAGCTTATAAAACTATGTACAGTTTTGTATCTTGTTTCAAGAATTTTTCTCTACATTCCAAAAATATAATGAGCATATTTAGTAATTCAAGGTAACAGACTAGATGAGTTACTGTCCAGAAATACTACATAGAACAAGTTTGGGAGGTTCTGTAGGTGGGATCAGTCACATTGAAGCAGCAAAAAGAAAAGGAGTACACGAAAAGGCAGAAGAGGGGGTTGGAGAGAACCTGGGCCTGTGAACCAAGGGAAGAGAGTTATAAAGGGCAGGGGTGTCTCCTGTGTCAAAGACTCATTCAACAGAAAAATTAACTCATTCAACAGCAAAGATTTACTGAGTTCCATTCTGTACCAAGCACTGTGCTAGGTAATGGGTTCCAGCAGGATGAAGAGTAAAAAGTATTTGGAAGTTTTGGCAATTAGGGGGTCATTGCAATCACTGGGAGGACAATTTCCATGGCGAGGTGGAGGCAGAAATATGGTTGTATTGAGAGGGAATAGAATCATCTGGTAGAGACTATGTCAAATTTGCCAGGGAGGAGCAGAACAAAGAGAGGATACTGAAGCAGTCATCCCTATTACAGATGCTACATACAGAAGATGAAGGTGATTAGACAAACTGATTTTAAAGCCAGATAAGTCAGGAAAAGCTTTATGAAGACATAGTTCTTTCTCTATATCAACTACTTTCACAGTTTCAGGTTTAAACTCCATATCAACCCCTGAAAGTCTATAATACTTCTTGTAAAAAAAAAAATGATAAACAATTCCTGATTCTTCCTCTTTCTTCCTGTAAAATTGAGGTTTTAAAACATTTTTAGTAATAGAGATTTGTGAAGAAGAAAAGATTCAGTTGAATTGAAAAGTACATGAAAGATTGAATGACAAACTCTCAGAAATCATGCTAGTTGACAAAGTATGGGCCACTTTTGATGGCTTTATATTTCCATTTCCAGCCCCTCTAAAAAACTAATAAATGAAAAAGCTGGAAGAGAGAAAAATTATTAACATTTTATAAATAAAAACTCGGTTATCTTAGTAGCCTAAAGTTTGAGCTGATGCTTATTTCTCAAAGAATTATTCACTAAACTCTGGTTTTCAAGGTTTCACTCAAGGAATATCTAAGAATTTTTTTAAAAAATAACAAAACTAAATTCACCTAATAATTCAAGTAAATGTAGCTTTTTATTGAGATGTGTTTAGTATGAGAGCGAGGTATTATTATTATATAACCTGTGCTATGTGTCCTGCTTATGGCTACTTAATGAATATATCATGTATGAAATAATCAAGTTTAAATGTAGCTTCAGATTATGATTGTATTTACTTCCCATGTCTGTCTTGGAATCATCAAAAAGTCTTATTATCAAATAATGGGCAGTTATCTATACTGAGCAAGTTATGTAGTGTCTAGCAAGTAAGCGTTTTGATTATAAAAAACAGAAAGCTGAAGAAAGAGAGGACATCGTAAAGAAAGAAAAGTGATTATCATAATTTTAATTTACTTTTACAGTTCTCCAGAGATGTTTCCCAGACTTCTCTACTAAAAATGGCACTTTAACAGTAGGAAATAAGACAGTGTTTGATGATGGAAGTGGAAAGACAAGAAATGCTGCAGAGCTCAGAAGAGCTGCAAAGTATGTAGATCACACCCCCATTTTCAATTTTATGCACCCCATTATTATCCCTGAACTAAAGCTTTGTTAGGTTAATGGTTATAGAGGAAAAATTATGTTTATTCTGAAATATTCATGTCACTGTGGATTGGAGAAATTGGTATGTGTTCGTTAAGAAAACCAAAGGAAAAAGCGGAATGAATTTGAAAGAACAATTATGTTTTTCACAATGGTGAAGTCTTTCATCATGAACAGGTACATAAATGAGACATCAGGAAACATATTGAAACACCTTAATATAATTTATTTTGGATGAGCATAATTTAAGAAACCCATGATTTTTTAAAGCATCATTTTTTAAAAAATGACTGAAATAATAAAGCTGCCAGCTGTTTTAAATGGAAGGGAGCCTTAAGAAAAGTGAAACAACCACAATGCTGCTGTGTTAGTACTGTGTTGAATTTCTATTACTACTTACAGTGAAGTAAATTTTCTGTTTCTCTTGGCTGTACGCATCGTGGTGTTCCATGTTATTTGGAAATATAATTTTTTCATGCACACAGATGTGTGTATACAAATATAAACACAGAGTATCACTGCATAGCTCAGTTGTTGAATTTAAAATTAAAAATGTATTGCAAAAATGTATTGTACTAATACATTTATCCATTGATAAATTTTTGAAGTAAGCACATGTGTGCTAAGTTGCTTCAGTCATGTCCGACTCTGTGGCCCTATGGACTGTAGCCTGCCAGGTTCCTCTGTCCATGGGATTCTCCAGGCATGAATACTGGAGTGGGTTGCCATGCCCACTTCCAGGGAATCTTCCTAATACAGAGATCGAATTCACATCTCTTATGTCTCCTTCACTGGTAGGCAGGTTCTTTACCACTAGTGACACCTGAGAAGCCCAACTAAATTAAATTACACTATGATGCATATATATATGGTACAACTAAGAAAACTGGGAAATTATAATCACAAAAGTCAGAACTATGGTTATTTTAGTGGAAGGGAGAGGTATTGTAATTGGAGCACATGGGGGAAAGGAATGACTGAGTTGTACTTACCAAGTGTGTTTGCCTTGATAACCCATCCAACTGGATGCTAATGATTTGTGTACTTTTCTGCATATGCCTCTTTGTGCCTTCTGCTACAGAGTGTCAGAAGATTAAGAAGGGGAAATTAAATAGCATATTCACTCTTAGCTCTATGGGTTTTATAAGTTAGAAGCTGATCTTATTTAAATTCATGTCTTATAGTGAGGTCTCTGCAACACTGAGGGCATGTTGCATATGTTGGAAAAGTGGTATCTTTACCACTCTTGAAAGCAATGCTTCCTCTGTGTGTAGCTGTAGCTACCTTTGTAGGTTCACCAAAGTGACACCTCATGTATTACTGTGGCTAGCAAAAGGGTCACTAGCAATAAATGGTTTCTAAAGATATGCTAAGAATATCAGCTTCCAAGTCCCTTTTATCATAACAAGAACATTTCTCGTTAATGGTAGTCAAAAAATAATTGATTTTTTTTTCTTCTTTGAATTCAGTGGTATCAATAAAGCCCTTGATGCAAGGGCAATTGGAGTGAAGGTGTTTGAAGACTATGCAACAACATGGTATTGGATTCTCATGTAAGTGAAAACATAAGTGTTTCATCTCCAGCCCCGTTCTGAGTTTATCTTTGTAGAATTTCTTTCATCAAATTCCCCGTTCATATTCATAAATGAGAGACTGACTCAGATTTCAGTTCCTGCCAGTTTCTTTTTCAGACAGGGTGAAGACCCAAAATATTTGGAAATCTGCCCAATATTAGCAGAAAGTTATAAGAATGTAAATTTTAATTTTACTCATTAAATTACTAGTAAGAGTATTTATATATTTCAAGTCCCATGGGGCCTCACTGTGGTATGTGTGTGCCTTTCACCACATATAACATTTGTCCTTCCCTTAATCTCCAAAGGATCATTCTTATTTTTTAACACAGCCCTTCCACATAATGTTTGTTATCATCATCATCAAACTCACTGTACTAATGAAAAGCTGAAAAAAATAAATGAAGGGAGGAAGAGGTTTTAAATTTTCAGACATAAGATTTGCATTTCTTAAACATAAAGGAAAATGTAGTCAGTCTTCCAGAGCAGGTACATGTGTTTGATATCCCTAAGGCTGTCATTACTATCTGGCTTTTGTGTCACCTTCTTGTCTCTTAAGTACCTTAAAGGCATCTATGATTCCCTAGTAATCAAAGAATAAAGTGGAAACTTCTTCAGATACTTACAAGAACTCTTACAACCTATCCAAGTTACTTTCTCAGATGTATCTCCATCCATGTTCCTTGAGTAACCCTATATTCTAAACATGGCAAGTAGCACACCCATTCTCAGACCATCACACCCTTGTGTTTTTGCACATTCTATTCTCTTTCCTAGAATATCCTCCCTTGTGCCCTGGGAAACTTCATCTCATTCTTTAAAATCAGCTTTTGTGTCACTTATGATATCTTCTTAACTTCACTAGATTTAGTAAATTACTTACACCTCTGTGTTCCTCATTCATTGTGTGTGTATGTATATGTGTGTACATACATATATGTAAACACACATATCTATCTTCTATATAGCACCTACCATCTTGTATTTTATTTACCTGTCTCTTTCCCTCTGATAAACTATGAACTCTTACTATGGTAACTATGTCTATCTTTTCTTTGTTTTTCAGAGTCCTAGTATGGTTCTTGGACAGTAGAGATACATAGAAAATGTGGGTTTAAGAAACAGTTATAAAAGTACTAGGGGGACAAGATAGATATATTTAAGTAAGGTGCTTATAAACTCAAAATTATATTGTGTGTAAAATACTAGGGAGTAGTTTTTAGAGCTAGAGAAGGCGATGGCACCCCACTCCTGTACTCTTGCCTAGAAAATCCCACGGAGGGAGGAGCCTGCTAGGCTGAAGTCCATGGGCTCGCTAGGAGTTGGACACAACTGAGCGACTTCACTTTCACTTTTCACTTTCCTGCATTGGAGAAGGAAATGGCAACCCACTCCAATATTCTTGCCTGGAGAATCCCAGGGACGGGGAAGCCTGGTGGGCTGCCGCCTATGGGCTTGCACAGAGGCGGAACTGAAGCGACTTAGCAGTAGCAGCAGCAGCAGTTTTTAGAGCTATAAAACTAGATAATTTCATGAGATTTTACATTGTTATGCTTTGTCTTAAACAGAGTAATTATTTTCAGTGTGTATTTCAGGATATATCTCCATGGCAGAGATTGTAGTTTTACACTTGATAGGAAACTGGTGCCCCTATTGTCAGACCTGAATATCACTAGATAATTTCTCTCTTCTGTATTTTGGCTTTTCTACTCTTACCTGAGAAAGGCATAATTTATAACAGATTCTCCTGTCCTCCTCACACACACTGAAATAGTCTCTAAATCAGGGACTTAGGAACTAAACACTAGCGCATAAACACCTCCCTTTATCATCAACTCTTCTGTTTCATCTGTTTCATACATATAAAGCCAAACACTGACATGCTGGGACTTAGTGTACTCAGAATTTTTATGTGGGAATTAAAAACACAAGTAGTCAAGAACTATATTTCTTATTTTTCCCCTTGGATCTTGTTTTTAAATTTTTTATTTTATTTATTTTTATTTTTGGCTGTGCTGGGTCTCAGTGACTACACAGGCTTTTCTCTAGTTGCAGCAAGTGGAAGCTTCTCATTGCACTGGCTTCTCTTGTTGCCGAGCACAGGCTCTAGGGTGAGGGCTTCAGTAGTTGCAGTTTGGGGGTCTAGAGCACAGGCTCAATAGTTAATGGCACACGGACTTAGTTGCCCCACAGCATGTGGGATCTTCCCAGACCAGGGATTGAACCTGTGTCTCCTGTATTGACAGGAGGATTCTTTACCACTGAGCCACCAGGGAAGCCTCCCACCCCCTGCCCCAATCTTTTTTTAATAACCCTCTTGTCTCACGCCATAGAATAATTTTTCAATCACACTGCATATTTCAGCAGTAAAGTATCTATGGTTTGCTTCTAAGTTAAAACCCTAGGCTCTGTAAGACTATGCACTGAGAAGGTACTCTGGTACATGCTATCATCTATCCAGTAAGAGTATTATTAATAGTTTCTTCTTAAAGATAACATCTGAAGACAATAAGCTTGGTAACTGTGCCAGGCTGTCTTTTGCTATTTGCAAACTTGCAGATATCACCAGCAGGGTTAGGTCTTAATAGAGGCATCAGCCAGATTTCCAATTTTAGTGAGTTCTCTTTGATGAAATCACTTAGAAAAATCCAATATGACTTTAACCTGGATATATAGTGGGGTTGTGAAAAAGTACCTCCAATACTCAATCAAACCCCAGGAAGAAATTAAAACAAGGAAAATAGTCATGCTCTTGATTGCTTGATAAAGTCACATGGCCCAGGAGACACAGAGGCCTTATTCCGGTTCCAGATAATGGCCCACAGATCACTGGGGATCTGAAATAAGTGTCTGGTGATGTTAGACATCACAAACGATTAGAGATAATTAGACCAGAATGATAATGGCTACAAAATCATGGATTCAGGAACTGTGTAGGACAATTATTTTGCTTGTCTTTCTGCCCCAAGATTGTTCTCTTACTGCTAGTTATATTACATATGGTTTTCATTAGTGACCAGGTATATAGAGCAGCAATAACGTCTCATGGATATGCTTTGTTGCTTATCGCTTGGTGCATAAGTATGAAGGGAAAAAATAGGACTGCAGCAGATAGGAATTGTGATTTTTCCTGAAACAACTATGGACATAGAATTTGCGTTTACCTAGACACCAAAAATGATTCATTTATCAAGTTCTGATGGTCCTATTATTTCCCCTGAAAGTCTTACCAGAAAGAATTGTTTATACTTTTTAATGTCATAAATGTTTCTACACTCAGATAAAATAATCAAGAATTATTTTGAATAGAAATAAGTGTTGTCTTGCTATGTTTGTTATGTTTAGCACACTGGCCCCCTGTGTTTGTTGTGCCTTTTATCCTCCAGTGGCCTGACTATCGCCATGTTCCTCAGCTGGATGTTTGTGATGCTCCTGAGGTTCACAGCTGGATTGCTTTTCTGGATCTTCACCTTTGGTGTGATTGGGATCATAGCTTATGGTAGGTATCCACCCGTCTTAAAATCACCAAATATCAAAATAATCTTTTTCTTTTCAGTTGCCATTGTCAACTACCAGAAAGCATTTTACTTCCAGTGAATTTAATCCTTCTTTACTGTCTTCCTAAAGGTGTTAAATTGAGAAAAATTACTTAATTCTGCATACAGTGTCTCTGTTACTTCTTTCTTCTTTATCGTGGGGCGGGGGGAAGTGCTCTCAAAATATTCTTCTCTTTTTCTCTACAGTCTTTGATCTCATATCTCATGAGTATTAAGAAGGAGGTGAAAAGAATCCCCTTTAGGTTAATGAAAACTATTTCAGACCATTTCTTTTAGTCTTTTTACTTTTTATCTGATCAAAGGCCCAGGTCTGCACAGTTATAGATGTGTGATAGATCTATTTTTCTCTTTCAACTTAGGACTTTTAATCCAGGTACTGTCACACACTTTAATAATTGGCCAGTACTCCATAATGGGCCATCACCCTCTGGAGGCAAGTATTCTGAATTACACTTATTGGATGGAGAGTTACTTTACTTCTAGGTTGAGCTCTAATTATTAACTCAGTTCTGCCAAATGCAGTACAGGTGAAATTCGAACATTAAAAAAAAATTGAATTGAGCTTCCCTGGTGGATCAGATGGTAAAGAATCTGCCCACAATGCAGGAGACTTGGGTTTGATCCCTGAGTTGGGAAGATCCTCTGGAGAAGGAAATGGTTACCCACTCCAATATTCTTGCCTAGAGAATTCTATGAACAGAGGAGCCTGGCGGGCTACAGTCTACAGGGTCGCAAAGAATCAGTGAACGGTATAGCCCTTCTTTTCAGTCTTCTAATAAACGTATGAGCCAGTATATGAATGTTTGAGAGGTTTCTATTCAAAAGAACGATTTTCCTACAACACCATTTACATCGACAATGAGACTTTTATAGTCACAGATACCAAAATAACACTATCTCATTTCTGTCACCCAAAGAAGATCTTTACACATATCAGTATAAGAACGTAGAATACCCAAAATCTATAGTTAGCTTGAATTCCAGTCCTGTCTCCATAATGTAACTGGAGGACTTGGAAAAGTTTCTGAATGATTATAAGACTCAGTTTCCTTATCCATATCATCAACACAATAATGGTATCTCCATCATACCATTACTGTGAGAATTAAATGAGACAATGAATATAAAGGTCTTAGAACAGTCCCTGGAACACAGTAAATACTCAGTATGTCTTGGGTTATTATTATGGTGCTCATTATCCTCAGAGTTTCTCAACAGTTGTTTGCGTGACTCCATGTATCATTCCTTATCTGTTCATGCTGTGCAGCTGCCCGTGAACCTCATGAAGGAATATAAGAATTGCTGTCTCCTAATCTGAAACTCCCGAGAAAACTTTTTGTCAAAAAGCCTTTGTTTTCTTCCTCAGAGCTCAGAGTATCCCCTTCCCTTTTCTGTCTTAGAGTTTGAGCATGTGAACAATTCTCAAAGATTATAAAAAATTAAGAGTTACATAGGGGATAGCCATATAATACCATGGATATAAATATGTATTTGGAATTTGGAAAAAGCACAGCTCTCTGCAAGTACATAGTCCTCTATTTCATAGTTTCCTCAACTGTATAACAGGAATCTCTGAGTATTAAATAAACAATGTATATAAAGTACTTAGAGAGCCACCATAATAATTGTTCAATAAATGGTATTTATTATTTTCTTATTATGCAGGAATATTATTAAGGAAAGAGGACTTGAAGCCCAGGGAACATACTTTTAATGACAAACACACACTAGGACAGGAATGAGATAGGAATAGAAAAATAAATTGGAAAATAACTGCTGAGACTTTCATATCCAGTAGTGTGAAGGAACTAAATAATCTAAAGGGTTCTTTTGCTATGAAATGATGGCATGTTATATTGTATTGTTTTATTTATTCTTTTCATGAGCTTACTAGAAATGAAGTATCCCAGAAAGCAAAACCATTTTGCAGGAGGCACATGTGAGATTATGGGTAGATCATACCAGTGCTACAATCAGGAGACTCAGAGCCAGCAGAAGAGTAGAGGGTCAGGCCTGAAACTGCTGGAGTAGGTCCTGGATCCTGGAAAACGGGTAAAGTGACCCTAGTTTGGTAGTACCCTTTGGTTGCCAATAGAAATAAATATGAATCCCTTCTAGATGGAAGCACCTTCAATTCAGATCACCAGGTATCAACAGATTAAAATGAACAGTGTATGAGTTGCAATCAAAGATTTCCAAACATGTATGGAAACGGTCTTTTGCAAGAAACAAAAGAAATGATAAACCTCAGATTGAGGTCACTAAGAAATTCAGATATGGGCTGATACAGAACATGAATTAATGTTTAAGAATTAAAAATACAACTAAAAAAATAAGAAATCATCAAAAATATTCAGGCATACATGAAAATGAAGCAAATAGAACTTTTCAAAACAAAGCAATTAAGTGTTATATTCAAAATTAAATAAGTTAAAGAGTAAAATAGATAATTAATGAACTGAAAGATGAAACTCTGAATTAATTACTCAAAATACACTAGAACGTGAACAAAGGACAAAATATGATTCTGTATTTAATAAGAGAGATACAGAATAGATTGAGAAGAGCCTAACATGTATCAGCATATTTGAAAGGTATTGACTGAGAATTTTCTAGAACTGATGAAAGATATAAATTCAAAGATACAGGAAGCTCTACCAAGAAGAATAAGGGAAGTGACATCCACATCTAGTCATGTATTTTTTTCATTTATTCATTAACAAATATCAGTTGTACAGCTGCTATGTATAGGCACTATTCTAGGCTCTTGAGAAAGAACAGTAAACAAAAAGACAGAAGTTCTTACTCTCTTGATGCTCATAGCCTAAGCAAATTATCTATTAGAAGGTGATACTTGCCACAGAAAAAAAAGAAATAAGACACTGAAGGGGGATAGAGAGTAGCATGGTAGGGCAAGGAGTATAAATTGCAGTATTAGTGAAAGTGAAAGTGAAGTCGCTCAGTCGTGTCCGACTCTTTGCGACCCCATGGACTATAGCCTTTCAGGCTCCTCTGTCCATGGGATTTTCCAGGCAAGAGTGCTGGAGTGGATTGCCATTTCCTTCTCCAGTATTAGTAGGGTAGGCATTTTTGAGATGAGATCCAAGAAAACACTTGAAGGAGAAAACGGGCTTAGCCCCTGGAGATACAGGAGAAGTTCCAGACAGTAAGTACAGTTAGAGCAAAGTCTTAAAGATGGGAGCATGTTGAAGAAATGGTTAGAATGCGTACATGGATGAACGGTACCAAATAAAGGGGAGAATAGGAGATGAGGCATTTCTGGAGCACCAGAGATTTAGATTAGTTTTACTCTGAGTGAAGTAGGGAGACAAGGTAGGGTTTTGAGCAGAGGAGAGATGTGAAATGATCATGACTTTAGTCCCTGGTGGCTCAGACAGTAAAGAATCTGCCTGCAAGGAGACCTGGGCTTGATCCCTGGGTCAGGAAGATTCCCTGGAGAAGGAAGTGGCAACCCATTCCAGTATGCTTGCCTGGAGAATCCCTTTGATGGAAGAGCCTGGCAGACTGCAGTCCATAGAGTCACACAGAATTGGATACAACTGAGGTGATTTAGCATGCACACATCAGGAAAGGTGTGAGTGGAGCAAGCTTGGATTAGAAAGGGGATTGATCAGAAGTGTAATTTTGAATATGTGGAGTTTGAGATGTTTATTAGGCATTAAGATGGAGATGTCACATAGGCAGTTGAATATACAGTTGAATGTACAGAGTTAGAAAGAGATAGTTAGCCTAAATAAATATATTTAGGAATCAGGATTATTAGAGCCATGAGAATGGCTGAGATCACCAAGAAATTAGGTGTAGGTAGAGATGTGGACCAAAGACTGAGTTCAGAGGCCCTGCAACATTAAGAGGTCAGAGAGAAGAGAATGGAACAGCAAAGACTACTGAGGAGAAACGGGTCTTCTTTGAAAACTAAAAGGATGTGATGTCATAGAAGCCAAGTTTAAAAAAAAAAAAAAAAAACAGTGGAGGGGGTGATGATCCATGTCAAATGAAGCAGATAGGTCAAGAAAGATAAGAACTGAGAATAGACTTTGGGCACATAAATATGACAAGATCATTGGTGTCTGATTAGGGTAGTCTTAGCATCATAATGAGGAAGAAAAGCCTAATTAGAGTGGACTGAGGGAAGATTGGAGGAAAGGAATGATAGACAGACAATATACATGGCTATTTGGGAGACTTTAATTGCAACAAGGGACAAGAAATCCGGCAGTGAATAGGGGTAAGAACGTCAAAAGTAGACTTTCTTTTGTTTTACTCTTTAAGGTGGGAGAAAGGAAAATATGTTTGTATATTGTTTGGAATGATACATTAGAGAGCAAGAAATTAATCACTGTGAAAGTTCAGAATACCAAAGACAAAATATTTTAAAAACAATCAGAGAGAAAAGACAGATTGCCTACAAAGGAACAGATAAGCTGAAGAAGACTTTTTGACAGCAACCAAAGGAGCAAAATAATACCTTCAAAGAGCTAAGAAAAAAATAATGGTCAGCCTATAGCTATACACTCAGCAAAACTCTCTTTCAAGAATGAGAGTAACATTGAAGATATTTTAAGATAAGTGAAAACTAGAGTTTACAAGAAGACATATATTAATACTAAAGGAGTGCCTACTTCTAGAGGGAAAAATGGTTCAGCCAAAATGTATGAGATTTAAGAATGAAAGGTAAGCAGAGAAAATTAATTGGTAAATGTGTGACTCAGACAGTAAAGAATTCCCCTGCAACGCAGGAGACCTGGGTTCATTCCCTGGGTTGGGAAGATACCCTGGAGGAGGGCATGGCAACCCACTCCAGTATTCTTGCCTGGAAAATCCCCATGGACAGACGTGCCTGGCAGGCTATAGTCCGTGGGGGTCACAAAGAGTTGAAAATGACTGAGGGACTATCAGCATAGCACAGAACTTAAGAAACTTTGTACAAAATAATGATAATATCCAATTTTTTTTGAGTTACAACTGTACATAAGTAAAATACAGAGGAATAATCAGACTGGGATTATTACTGAACAATGTAAGGTTCTTATATTTCCTGGATTGACTTTAGACTTGGTTAGTAAGTACACAGTCAATATTCAAGAGTAATTTATTCTAAAAATATAGAAGATATCTCTAAACCAGTAAAGGGGGAAAACAGAATATAAGTTAACAAACAAAAACTGATCAGTTTTTAAAGGACAAGAATTGGAAGTGTTGATACAAAGTAGAACAGGAAATACAAAAACAAAGAAGGTTGAAACAAAAGTAGATATAGCAATACATTAAATATATTAAACTCATCAATTAGAATACAGAGATTATCAGGTCAGATTAAAATATAAACGTACAAATTGGAGCTGTGCTCTTTACAGAAGTTACAAAAACATAAGGAAATTGGAAGTTTGAAAGTGAAGGGATACAGAAAATACTGTATTCCTATGTATCTTCCCAGAGATACTTTAGGTATGCATAAGAAAATACATATATTATTTTTACTTCTTATATGAATTATAGAATATTTTATATAATTTTTATAATTTTTTACTTTTTTACTTTTTTTCATTTAATAAAGCATCTAGTGCTCATTCACTATCACTAGAGACTTTCTCCTCATTATATGGAAATACAGTATTCTGCTGTGCAAATATACTATAATATTTTTAACCAGTCATTACTGATGGACATTAAACTTGTTTCTAGTTAAAAGGACATTTAAAATCAGGTGTTGCTGTGGTCATGCAAAAAAAATACTGGAAAAATTTATATTGCATACGATACTACATTTACACTGTTGGATGCACATAAAATATTTAATGTGTAAATAGGAATCTTTCCTTTGTAAAAATGACCATGCTAATCAATTTCATGTAGATGTATGCTTATATTTCAGAAAATAACATTTTATATTAGTCTACTTTTCTCTCTTTTTCGAGGAATATGGCGCTGTTACCTAGAATACAGCCGTCTTGAGGAGCAGCCAGGTTCTCACTTAAATGCATATACCATTGGGATTCAGACTGACATAAGCATGTACTTTCGCCTGAAACAAACATGGTTCGCACTTAGTGAGTGGATTTTAAAAATTTGCTTTGTTAAAACTGTAATAAGAATGCATCTTTTCGTGTAAAGAAAACTTGGGTTGGTATAACTTGTTAAATACATCTATTAGTAACATCATTAAAATAAGTATCTATAATACTACTAGCCATAGTAAATGGAAAGTCAATGAGGGGAATTTATTATATAATCTAAAAAAATATTACTGTACAATGATCTCAAGCTATTTGCCTTCAACTTAATATGAGTCAGATATAGACATTTATAGCCATTAATCTAATGTCTAAGAAAGGTATTTTAAAAGGACAAAATGCTTGATATTTCAAACTTGTATTTAAAAACAGAAAAAGAAAAAAGAAAATGAAGAAACAAGTTTTTCATGACAGGACTTTTAAACTACTTGTGATAGAATTGGAATAATAAGTAATTTTTACAAATTTACAATTTTTAGTGTTTATTTAGATTGAGTTAGTTAAGGGTAACAGAATTTTGAAAGGTAGATGGCTTTAATAGTTTTTATTATACTATTCCTTGTTCTTTACAGAGATTCATGTTCTTTAATCAATATTTTTAAAATGATCTCTAATTACATGGTGCTTTAAAAAACAAATTAATCTTCCTATATTGTTGAAGTTAGAGAGCCAGACAAGACGAGCTTGAGGAAGCCTGGTAAGGAGCCCAGACAGCCTAAGAGGAGGGCAGTATCTTGGAGAGCATCATGATTCCAGAATGGATCCCTTAACATAAATCTGAAAACTTCTTGGAGAGCATCATGATTCCAGAATGGATCCCTCAACATAAATCTGAAAACTTCTTGGAGAGCATCATGATTCCAGAATGGATCCCTTAACATAAATCTGAAAACTTAATTTTGCCATTTCACCCAGAAGTCATTTGGGTAGCTTTCAGGGACAGGCTCACAGCATGTCACCAGAGTGCCACTGTATTTGTTTACACTATTAGGATAATCTCTCGGAACGCAGACATAGCCCACCTAGGACACTGCTTTCCTGGGCTCAAGGCACATGGCGAATAAGATTACTAATGAGAAAGTTTTTTTAGCAGAGACCCTTGGATAGTCTTGAGAGGTGTTTTCTTCAGGCTCATGCCAAGCTGGATGACCTACCCCGGCTGCACAGAAGCCCCCGCCAGATTCCTGTGTCTGCTATATTCAGTGTTTCTCTGTGCCTTGGATAGTGCTAACTCAAAGTGCCAAATTTTTGCTCTTTGGGTTCCCATTTCTAGCTCTCATGCAGCTAATTCCCTTTAATAATATAACACATTAGTTTTTTCAAATATGTTTCAGAAGAACTTCATTGATAGCCATTTCTTTTTCTTTTTTTTGACTATAAAAATCAAGCATCTTGGGACTTATATCCTCATCCCTTTCCCTGAATTTGAGTGATTCTATATCCCTCAGCAGTCCACATACTGTTACCTATCATTTCTGAAGATGACAAATCTCATCCATTATGTACTGAAACCTCTAGTTTTACTCTCAGATGGATGTTAGTTACAGGTTCTATGGGCACCCCACTGCTGTCTTTTAAGGATCTTTGACACAAAATCATTGAGATGATTAGAATATGCCATTGGAAAAGTTAAGAGAGGTACTTTGAAGAAAATGCAGAGCTTGCTTTTATTTTCAAGTCTAGGAATACTTATCTTTCCTCAAATGAGTGTTAACTTTCATAATCCATTATGAAATAATATCAGACATTATTTGCTCTGTGCTTATAATTCTCAGCATCAGTGACAAGGGTATACATGTGAAATTATACTTATTGACAGAAACACTAAAAATATGTGGAGTAATACACATAAAAATTATCATTTTATGGGTCTTGGATTGTATTAGAAGATGGTTCTATTTTCATTTCTATTAATTATCCCAGCCTCCTTGATAAGGTTAGATTTATACCAGCTTCTCTGTAGGGTCTCGAAAAATATGTTTCTATTTTTTGTTAAACAAAAGGAGGGAATATATAAATTCAAAGAGGTGCTAAATTTCTTTAATATAACCATTTAAAATAATATAATTTTGTAAAAGCACAAATTTAATATTCAGTGTTCTTTTACAATGAGATTTTGGAACATAAAGTGACTGACACAATTTATATTCTTAAGTTTATCCAAAGATGATAATGATTTTAGTTTAATATGGCTACACTCCACAGTTTTGGGCTCAGTGGAGCTTTGAAAGAATCAGTTATGCATAAAAACATAAATACACAGTTGAAATAAAAGAAGATGTAGCAGGGAGATGTTACATTACTGAGAACCTCCCACATCTCTGGGTTAACTGGTTTCTCCTCACTTGGAGATACTAACAGAGGTATGATAAACATCTGAATCTTAGTGGTATAACAATAGAATAAAATGAGTGTCCTGTGATTGGAAGTGTTCAGACATGAGCAGAATAACTAACAGGAATGTTATAGAGTGGATCTTTTCATGGGTAGGAATTTAACTTTTCGTTAAGTTTCTCTCATGATTTCAGAATCTGTTATTAGCCATATTATATTCCTTAATTTAGACTCCACGTCTTTTCACTTTTTAACATCTTTGAGGTCAGGATGCATTTTATAATCAATAGACAGACATTTAATAAAGGATTTTTTACTTTTCCTCAAAGGTTATTACTAAATTAAAGGTATGTCATAGAATTGAGGAATATAATAATTAGGGCTGTTTGGCTTAAAGTAAAAACAAACAAAGCTGGAGGCAAGGCAGAGGCATTTATTCTAAGAACAGAGAAGTGTCTCACCAAACTCAAAATAGCAGAAAAGCAGCTGGACTTCCAAGTGGACCTGGATCTAGGAAACAAAAAGCCAAAATGGAGCCAAGGTTTCCTCTCCTTGCTCTCTTTCTTTACACTCGTACATTTTATTCTTTCTTGGCAGGTTCACTTACCTTACATAAATGTGGTTTTGACACAGTTAATGTGTATAACTCTTAGTTCAAGAGGCACACAAGCATCAATTCAAAACCAAACTAGACAGAAAGGAGTGGATTGAGGGGTGAGAGAGAGGCTCACGAGGGAGGGGTTATATGTACACTTACAGTGATTCACGATGGTACAGCAGGAAAAAAAACGGAACTAGAGTCCCTTAATTCTAACTCTCAGACTATTACACAGCTTGGGTTGGCATTACACTCTGATTTTATCAAGGCACAAACTAAAAATGTGGGGTCACAAACTAAAACTGTGGTATCCCAGAACCTCACCCCGTCCGTCAGTAGGATCAGTTAAGAGGCATTGTGAGCCTGGCAGCAGCTCAAAAGCTTTGTTCTGTAATGATTCTCTTATTCAAGGAAGTTTACAAGTGAAAACATCTAACATAGAGTTGTCTAAAGCAGCTCTTCCTTTTCTTCTATGCCTATTTTCTCATTTCTACAAGTGGTGTGAAATGTTTCCATAGATAAAATGAAGCCTGTCCAACACAGTTGTTTAAATTCTAGCTAAAAGTTTTAATCCAGGAATTTTTTTAAAGCATTTCTCAGAGGTTTTAAAAGTGAATTTCTAAAACTGGCATCTTTGGAGAGAGGCAGCACTACTTAAATCATGAAGTGTCAGAGCTGGCAGAAATCATCATGAAGATCAGTCTAATGTTTGCACAGAAAGTTTGCTCTTTGGTTTGATTTGCATCGCACACTAATATTTTTTTCCTGTTTAAAGTGATAATACTCTGCCTCCTTGAACTGTTCATCATCCTCATGCTGATCTTCCTCAGGACCCGAATCCGTATCTCCATCGCCCTGCTGAAGGAGGGGAGCAAGTAAGGCCTTGATGGAGAGACTCGCATAATGTATATCTGTCTTTCATATCAGTCACTGCTTATTTGTAGATGCCCCAGACTCTTTTCCCTTTAAGATGGCTTGTTAAATCTGCTTTCCATTCAAGAAAACTTGTTCAAGTTCAGACTTTACCACATTTAAAAAAGTTCACACTAACAAGTCTTTCAAAATCCCCAAACGTCGATTATCTTAGAGCAAAATAAAGCTAAAACCCATGTAGTCTGTGCACTGGCACTTTTTTAAAACACCAAATATATGTTAGGAGAATAGCTTATATGAAAGTAAATGATAGACTGTTAATAAAAGTTAGTTACATTATATGTTGTATTACTCCCATACTGAGTCATATATTAATACTGATGGTTGAGATCATTTGTAGAACTGTAGATCACTGTAATTCTATGAAGTCAATTATATGCTCTTGCTGGTTTTGTATAAGTAACAAAATTTGCCAGTAGACAGAGTAATTGGTCTTAGCAGCACCAGACTATAGGTTTTTGTATCTACAGCCCTCAATTCAAGAACATTGTATACCCAGAGTCATTTTTATTTTAAAATGCTACAAAATAAACACAATTTTTCATAAAATTCATGGTGTGAGGTAATAACACCTACAGTTTCTAAACTATTCCAAAAGGTCACTTGAAGATAATACATTAAACTTCTGAATAATGCATGGAAACAATAAAGAAAGTATTACTAAAAGCCAACAGATCATGTCCTTTGTTAAGAACAATGGAAACTGGGTTGTTAATGACCAAGGACCAAATTATTTTAAACAGTCTTTAAGGATTGTTTTAACAAAATCGTCATCTATAATAATAATAGTGCCACCTAGAGCCAGTGTTTGAAATAGTTAACAAGCAATTTGCTAAATTAAATCTGTTCTTCCCACAATAACTGAAGCCCTGTCATTAGCCACTGAAAGCTACTGATTTGCTGGGTTATTCCTTAAATAATATGATATTGTACAATTCACTTATCCAACTGCTATGCCTCTAAATGTGTGTGTATGCATGTGCATGTTAAAGAGCAGTTACTACTGTGACAGATTAAAGATTTTTTTTTCAAAGGAAAATAAGAGCTGGAATAAATTGGCGTGAGAATACAAGGTAATCATAGGGATGCCCAGTATTTCACTCACATCAGTGTCTGGAGGAAAGAGAGAATAGTACAGTCTAAATAGTGAGGTGGAGAAGGTAACAAATAAAAAAATGAATCTAAAATGTGTCAGTGTGGGAATTCCCTAGTGGTCCAGTGGTTAGGGCTCTGCACTTCCACGGTAGCGGGCAAGGGTCCCATCAGCTGGTCCAGGAACTAAGATTATGCATGCCCCATGGGGTGACTGAAGAAGAAAGTGTGTCAATGCATTGGGAGTGGAAATAGTTCTATTGTAGTTCTCAGTGGGTACATCAAACAACACAGAGTTAATTTAGTGTCATATGCTAAAAAATTATTCAAAAGTAGTAATAGAGTAACTAGGATGTGAATATTTTAGAAAGCATATCTTAGGAGGAAATTTCAAAATAATCATTTATCTTGGAAAATGAACGAGTTACTTGAAGGGTTGCTGTATGGAAAAGGTGGTCATTTCTTCTCCAGAAGGTAGTGGATGTGAATTACAGGCAGGAGGAGAACTTCCTAATACTTTGGTTGTTAAGAAAATAGAATAAACTGTGTCATATGAGACTAAGAAACATGTTCTGAAGACAGTTCAGAAGGGATTCTTGAATTAGAGATGGATTCTCACATTTGATCATATGATTGTCAAGATCCTCTGCAATTTTAAATGTCTAAACAAAAGGGAGAAATACCATGATTATAATGCATGAAGTCTTTCTGAGTTAGACAGAAATAACCAAAGAGGAGAAGGTTTGGAGAAGTTTTGGCAGGAATCAAACATGAGCACTGAAAGAATGCTATTAATTTAATAAATAAATAAAAATTAAAACTAACTATTACTTAATACCAGCAAACAAGAGTCAATGGTTATTACCACTGTTCTTTGAATGAATTCAGTCTAGTTCTAAAAGATCAAATTTTAATTGAGAAATTGTAACTGTATCATTTTGAATTTCAACTATTTGTTTTATTTCAGAGCCATTGGATACATCCCTAGTACTTTAATTTATCCAGCTTTAACTTTCTTTTTCCTCTCAGTCTGCATTTCCTACTGGGCTGTGGTAGCACTGTATCCTTTGTTAATTGACTTATTTAAACCTCAGGTCCATACTATTTCTCAGAACCTGGGAGTTCATATGCCTTTCCATCCTGGAAAGACCAGAAACATCCTAAAGATATAATTGAAATGATGATGATGATGGTGGTGATGACTGCTAAGCTCTAAAAAAGTGAACCAACTGAATTTCCCCTCAAATAGGTCACATGGTAGATTTTATTTTATCTTCACATATGGTACTTCTCCTTTGCAATACCTAAAAAGAAAAAAACTCTTTTATATTTCATTGTTTTTAAGGGGCCACTCAGTGTAGCTGACCCATGTTATATTACTCTGGGTCTTAAAATGAATGAATTATTAGATTATAAGTTTTTTGAAATTAGTCTTTCAGTACACTTTTGGGTTATTCACACATTATTTTCTTGTCCATTTATTTTCAATCTGCCAGCAAATAATTTAACCTTAATAGAGTTCACTCAGTTACTTGGCTACATCAGGGGCACCTATATATAAAGTCATAGCCCCACAAGGGCAATGTGAACATGAAAATAAAACCTGTGACCCAGTGGTAAGTAAAAGAAATTCTTTTATTTACTTTAATAAGGAACTCTACTACGTTTCATCCAACAATTGTTGTAGGAATAATCCTGTAACAGGGACCCTGTGCACTGATGAGGATCACTGTAGAGAAGGGGAGAGTGAGTCAGGTGTTAGCTGAAGAGTACCGAAAACAGTGAGTAGAACAGAGAGAAAACACTGCTATCGCCTGAGCTCACTTGTGTCGTATACCTAGGAAGCATGTACAGTCAACAACCACACTAATACAGGTAAAATTATAGTAGATGCAGATTAATGAACATGTCATGGTAAAATGAGATACTTTTCCATAACTCAAGAAAGAACTGTACAAAGTAATGTTATAGAAAATAGAAATAACAGCAGAAGCTAATAGAAGAGCAGGGCAAGCAGTTGGGGGCTACACAAGAGAATGCAGGGAAGGCATTGTCTTGGAATATTATTATCATATTATCCTTGTTGGTTTCTTTTTTCTGAGTGCAGGGTTTTAATACAACTGAAATTGCCAAAGCTTGCCCTGGGGCTCAGTGTCATTTTGCTTTCTATGGTGGAAAGAGCCTATATCATCAATACATCACTACCTTCCAGTTACTCAATCTATTCGTCTTTCTCTGGCTTATAAACTTTGTCATTGCATTGGGTCAGTGTGCCCTTGCTGGTGCCTTTGCTTCTTATTATTGGGCCTTGAAAAAACCTGATGACATCCCACCCTATCCACTTTTTACTGCATTTGGACGAGCCATAAGGTAAGTTTCACATTGAACACTATATCTATCTTCCCAGTTATGATTAGTGTGCTTATAATTCAAGTGGCAAAGTACTTGAGGTCAAAGGTATAATTCAAGATTCATGAATGTCCATGGCTTTGTTTGGTTTTATAGCCATCATTTTATTTTTAACCCCTACTCAGGCCAATCCTTCTAAAAGGTTACTGGAGTGAAAAAGTAGGGGAGGTCACTAAATTAAAGATTAAGGATGAACTTGTCTTTCTTCATTGCTCAGCTCAAACATAAAATCAATATAAAATGATAGGCTATTGGTATCATTTTTGTAGATGAAGTACAAAATGGATATATATGGTTTAAAGGCCTCTATGGAAACCTTTGTCAATCTGAATAAGAGAGTAGAAGTTCTTTTCTATCAACGCTTTTAACAATAAAAATTAACTAACATCCTTTGTGTTCTTAGTAACAATATTTTAACCTTTATTCTCATTTTATCTTTGTCCAGATATCACACAGGATCCCTAGCATTTGGATCTTTAATTCTTGCAATAATTCAAATGTTCAGATTAATCCTAGAATACTTGGACAAACGTCTTCAAAGTAAGATTCTAGAATTCATCTTTTCTCAGACTTCCTGACTTCTGTGAATAGAGTAGACTGGATCAGGGATTGGAGGGACATAATGACTGTAACTTGGATACAGTAATAGGGATGGATGTGGTCAGATTGGGGAGATGTTTAGAAGGAAAAGCCAACAGGACTTGTTGAGGGGGTGGGGATAGGAGCAGTGGTAAAGAAAAGAGAAGAAGTATGTGATACTGAAAGCTGCTCAGTTGTGTCCGACTCTTTGTGACCCCATGGACTGTAGCCTACCAGCCTCCTCTGTCCATGGGATTCTCCAGGCAAGAATACTGGAGTGTGTTGCCATTTCCTTCTTCAAAAGTGTGTGATGTTACTTACTAAATTATGGAAGCCAGAAGGAACACAATTCAAAAAAGAGATTAAAATGTGTGTTTTTGACAGGTTACTATTGAGAAGCATGGTGGGAATGTCAGGCAGCTCTTTTTTTTTTTTATAATTCCTAACTGTTTATTTATTTATTTATTTTTAAATTTTAAAATCTTTAGTCTAGAGTTCAAGACAGCACAGGCTTAAAATATAAATTGTGGATGTCATTTGCTCATACATGACACATACAGTTTACAAAAAATAAGCTGTTTAGAATGTACTTTAAAAGATTTTATCATTAATTGTCAAAATACTCTTGAAACAGAACAACAAAGTTGGAAAACATACAGTTCCTGATTTCAAAACTAAATATAAACCTACAGTAATCAATACAGTGTGGCACTGGTATAACAACAGACATATAGATCTGAGATAGACTAGAGAGCCCTAAAATAAATGCTTACAAAAAGACTATTCAATGTGGGAGAGTTTCTTTCAACTAATGTAACAAAACTGGATATCTACATGCAAAAGAATGAACCCTTGCCTTACACCATATACATGAATTAACTCAAAATGGATCAAAGACAAACATAAAAGCTAAAACTATAAAAGTCTCAGAAGAAAGTATAGGAATAAATCTTCTTAACACTGGATTTAAAGATGATTTCTTAGATATGATACTAACAACACAAAGGAAACAAAAGAAAAAACAGATAAATTACACTTCATCAATATTTTTTAAATGCTTGTACATCAAAGGACATTATCAAAAAGTAAAAAGACAACCCACAGAATGGGAAAAAATACTTGCAAGTCATATACCAGATAAGCAACTAATATTTAGAATGTATAAATAACTCCTACAACTCAAAAATAAACAACCTAATTCAATATGGGCAAAGGATTTTTTAAGTAAAATTTTTTCAGCTTGAGGTATAACTGACAAATAAAATTGTAATTTTTAAGTGTACAAATGATGATTTAATGCATATATACATTGTGAAAGGATCCCCACATTTAAGGTGGGACATTTTTTCCTTTTTTTGGTGAGCATGCTTAGGTTCTACTCTCCTAGAAAATTTCAATATATAATGCAGTATTATCAACTGTAATCATGTTTTACATTATATTCTAAAACCTACTCATCTTATAGCTAAAAGTTTATAAGCCTCTCCCAATTTCTTCCATGCCCAGCATGTGATAACGACATTCTATTCAGTTTACATGCATTACAATCTTTCCCCCATGTATAAGCAATACCATGCATATTTGTTTTTGTCTGGCTTACCTCTCTTAGCATAATGCCCTTCAGGTTCATCCATGTTATTGCAAAAGTAAGATTTCTTTCTTTTTTATGGCTGAATAATATTCCATTGTGTATATATACTATACTTTATTGATTGATGTACCTAATAAACTAAGATCATGGCATCTGGTCCCATCACTTCATGGGAAATAGATGTCAGACTTTATTTTGGGGGGGCTCCAAAATCACTGCAGATGGTGATTGCAGCCATGAAATTAAAAGATGCTTACTCCTTGGAAGGAAAGCTATGACCAACCTAGATAGCATATTAAAAAGCAGAGACATTACTTTGCCGACTAAGGTCCATCTAGTCAAGGCTATGGTTTTCCAGTGGTCATGTATGGATGTGAGAGTTGGACTGTGAAGAAGGCTGAGTGCCGAAGAATTGATGCTATTGAACTGTGGTGTTGGAGAAGACTCTTGAGATTCCCTTGGACTGCAAGGAGATCCAACCAGTCCATCCTAAAGGAGATCAGTCCTGGATGTTCATTGGAAGGACTGATGCTGAAGCTGAAACTCTAATACTTTGGCCACCTGATGCGAAGAGCTGACTCATTAGCAAACACCCTGATGCTGGGAGGGATTGGGGGCAGGAGGAGAAGGGGATGACAGAGGATGAGATGGCTGGGTGGCATCACTGACTCGATGGACATGAGTTTGGGTGAACTCCGGCAGTTAGTGATGGACAGGGAGGCCTGGCATGCTGTGATTCATGGGGTTGCAAAGAGTCGGACACGACTGAGCAACTCAGCTGAACTGAACTGAACTGAATAGCACTTAGGTTGTTTCCATACACTGGATACTGTAAATAATGCTGCAATGAACACTGGAGTACAATTATCTCTTCAAGATAGTGATTTTGTTTCCTTCAATTATATACAGAATTAGAATTGCTGGATCATATGGCAGTCCTATTTTTAATTTCTTAAGGGACTTCCATACTGTTTTCCATAGTGGATACATCAATTAACATTAACATTCGTACAAACAGCGTACAAGGGTTCCCTTTTCACTACATTCTTACCAATACTTGGTATCTCTTGTATTTTTGATAACAGATATGTAAACAGGTATGAGGTGACATCTCATTGAGGTTTTGATTTGCATATCTCTGATATAAGTAATGTTGGACACCTTTTCATGCACCTACTGGCCATTTGTATGTATTCTTCAAAACATCTATTCTGGTTCTTTACACATTTTTAATTTGGTTATTTGTTTTTTACTGTTGGATTCTATAAAGTCTTTGTATATTTTGAATATTAACCCTTTATCACATGTGGTTTGCAAATATTTTCTCCCATTCAGTAGGTTGCCTTTTCACTTTTCTGATGGTTTTCTTGCTGTGCAGAAGCTTTTTAGTTTAATGTAGCCTACTTGTTTAGTTTTGCTTTTGTTGCATTTGCCTTTTTTGGGTGTAAAATCTAAAAAGTCATTGCCAAGGCCAATGTCAAGGAACTTACCACTATAAACTCTTGTAGGATTTTATGGTTTCAGGTTTTACATTCAAGTCTTTAATCCATTTTGCATTGATTATTCTGTGTGGTATAAGATAAGGGTCTAATTTCATTCTTTTGCATGTGGTTATCTGTTTTTCCTAACACCATTTATTAAAGAAACTGTCTTTTTCCCATTGTATATTCTTGACTTCTTTGTCAAAAATTGACCATAGATGCATGGGTTATTTCTGGGCTCCCTTTTTTTATGCCAGTACCATACTGTTTTGATTACTTTAACTTTGTAAAAGAGTTTGAAACCAGAAAGTATAAGACCTTTAGCTTTGTTACTCTTTCTTAACTGCTTTGGTTATTTGGATCTCTTGTGATGTTATACAAATTTTAGGATTGCTTTTCCTGTTTCTGTGAAAAATGGCATTGAAATTTTGATAGGAATTGTATGAAAGTTTTAGATTGCTTTGGGTACTATATACATTTTGTGCTGTGTGGTGCTTAATTACTCAGTCAGGTCCAACTCTTTGCGACCCCATGGACTGTAGCCCATCAGGCTGCTCTGTCCATGGAAATTCTCCAGGCAAGAGTACTGGAGTGGGTTGCCATACCCTCCTCCAGGGGATCTTCCCAACCCAGGGATCGAAGCCAGGTCTCCCGCATTGCAGGCAGATTCGTTACCGTCTGAGCCACCAGGGAAGCTCAAGAATTACATTTTAAATGTACATTAAATTACATTTTAACAATATTAATTCTTTCAATCCATGAACATGGAATATTTTCAATTTATTTGTTTCTTCATTCTTTTTTGTCAATAGCTCACAATTTTAATATACAAGTATTTCTCTTCTTCATTTCTAGTTATTTCTAGTTATTTTATTGTGTTAATTATAAATGAAGTTGTACTCAACTTCTGTTTCCAATAATTAGTTGTTGGTATACAGAAAAACAACTGATTTTTGTATATTGATTTCATTACCTGAAACTCTACTGATTTCATGTATTAGCTTTAATTGTTTTTTTGGTGGAGACTGTAGAGTTTTCTTATGTAATATCATGTGATCTGCAAACAGAGACAATCTTCTTCCTTTCTGATTTGAATACCTTTTATTTCTTTTACTTGCCTAATTCCTCTGACTGAGAGTTCCAAGTTCTAAACTGAAAAAATGTGGCATTAGTGGGCATCCTTGTCTTGTACCTATTATTAGAGGAAAAGCTTTCAGCTTTTTACCATTGAGTATGATATTAGCTGTGGGTTTGTAAGAAATGGTCTCGGTTATCTTCAAGCCTTCCCTAACCAGTTTACTGAGAAATTTTATTACAAAAGGAGGTTGAGTTTTGTCAAGTAATTTTTCTGCATCTATTGAGATAATCATATGATTTTTCACCTTCATTTTGTTAATGTTCAGTTTAGTTCACTCACTCAGTTGTGTCCGATTCTTTGCAACCCCATGAACCACAGCACACCAGGCCTCCCTGTCCATCACCGACTCCAGGAGTCCACTCAAACTCATGTCCACTGAGTCAGGGATGCCATCTAACCATCTCATCCTCTGTTGTCCCCTTCTTCTCCTGCCCTCAATCTTTCCCAGCATCAGGGTCTTTTCAAACGAGTCAGCTCTTTGCATCAGGTGGCCAAAGTATTGGAGTTTCAGCTTCAATTCCTTCTTTCCTTCAATTCCAGTTTCAGTTCCTTCCAATGAACACCCAGGACTGATCTCCTTTAGGATGGCCCGGTTGGATCTCCTTGCAGTCCAAGGGACTTTCAAGAGACTTCTCTAACACTGCAGTTCAAAAGCATCAATTCATCAGTGCTCAGCTTTCTTTATCATCCAACTTTCACATCCATACATGACTACTGGAAAAACCATAGCCTTCACTAGATGGACCTTCATTGACCAAGAAATGTCTGTGCTTTTTAATATGGTATCTAGGTTGGTCATAACTTTCCTTCCAAGGAGTAAGCATCTTTTCATTTCATGGCTGCAATCACCATCTGCAGTGATTTTGGAGCCCCCCAAAATAAAGTCAGCCACTGTTTCCACTGTTTCTCCATCTATTTGCCATGAAGTGATGGGACTGGATGCCATGACCTTAGTTTTCTGAATGTTGAGTTTTAAGCCAACTTTTTCACTCTCCTCTTTCACTTTCATCAAGAGGGTCTTTGGTTCTTCTTCACTTTCTGCCATAAGGGTTGTGTCATCTGCATATCTAAGGTTATTGATATTTCTCCCAGCAATCTTGATTCCAGCTTGTGCTTCAACCAGCCCAGCCTTTCTCATGATGTACTCTGTGAATAAGTTAAATAAGCAGGGTGACAACATACAGCCTTGACATACTCCTTTTCCTATTTGGAACCAGTCTGTTGTTCCATGTCCAGTTCTAATTGTTGCTTCCTGACCTGCATACAGGTTTCTCAAGAGGCAGGTCAGGTGGTCTGGTATTCCCATCTCTTGAAGAATTTTCCACAGTTTATTGTGATCCACATAGTCAAAGGCTTTGGCATAGTCAATAAAGCAGAAATAGATGTTTTTGTTAATGTGGAACATATTATTAATTTGCATATGGTGAACCATCCTTGCATCCTGGTATAAATCCTACTTGATTTTGGCATGTGATTCTTCTAATTTCATATTGAATTCAATTTGCTAATATTTTGTTGAGAATCTTTGCATTTATATTTATCAGGGATACCGGCCTGTAATTTTCTTTTCTTGCAGTGTCCTTGTGTGGGTTTGGTATCAGGGTCATGCTGACCTCATAAAATGAGTTTGTAAATGTTCTCTCCAACTCTGTGGTTTGAGAGTTTGAGAAGAGTTATATTTATATTTATCTTTGAATGTTTGGTAAAATTTCACCAGTAAAGCCATTTGATCCTGGACTTTGCTTTGTTGGGAGTTTTTTGATTACTGATTCAAAATCTTTAGTAGAAATTGATCTGTTCAGATTTTCATTTCCTTCATGATTCAGTTCAGCAAGTTATATGATTCTACAAATTTATTCACTTCTTCTAGGTAGTCACATTTGTCGGTGTAAAATAGTAGTCATATGTAGTCATAGTAGTCAGTTATGATCCTTTACATATCAGTCATAATGTTTGTTTCATTTCTGAATTTATTAATATTTAAGTATTCTCTCCTTTTTTATCAATTAATCTAGTGAAAGGTTTGTCAATTCTATGCTTGCAAAAAAACAGCTGGTATTTTCATATATCTTTTTGATTGTTTTTTCAGTCTCTTTCATTTATTTCCAGTCTGAGCTTTACTATTTCCTTTCTTATACTAAATTTGTACTTGGTTTCTTTTTTTTTCTAATTCCTTGAGGTGTGAGGTTAGGTTGTGTGAGATCCCTTTTAATAACATAAGTGTTTATTGCTGTGACCTTACCTCTTAGAACTGCTTTGCTGCATTCTGTATGCTTTGATCTGTTGTGTTTCTATTTCCTGTGTTTCAGGTTACTCTTTGATTTCACTTTTGATTTATTCTTTCATCTCTTGATTATTCAGTGGCATGTTGTTTAATCTCCACACATTAGTGAATTTTCCAGTTTTGTTCTTGTAATTGACCTCTAGTTTCATACTATTGTCTTTAGAAAAGAGGCTTGATATGATTTCAGACGTCTTGCATTTATTAGTACTTGTTTTGTGACCTAACATGATCTATCCTGGAGAATGCTCCATGTATACTTGAGAAGAATGAGTATTCTGCTGTGGTTGGATGGAAAGTACTATAAATGTTAAGTCCATCTTAACATTTGTTAATATGTACTTAAGTCCAATGCTTCCTTTTTGATTTTCTATCTGGACAACCCATTGATAAAAATGGAATTTTGAAAATGTATGCTATTATTATATTGCTAAATATTTCTTCCTTCATATCTATTTATATCTACTTTATGTATTTAGGTGCTCCAATGTTAGGTGCATAAATATTTATAATTTCTATCTACTCTTCACAAATGGACGTTTTTTTCATCGTATAATGAGCTTTGTATCACAACAAACTGTGGAAAATTCTTAAAGAGATGGGAATACCAGACCACCTGACCTGCCTCTTGAGAAATCTATGCAGGTAAGGAAGCAATAGTTTGAACTGGACATGGAACAATAGACTGGTTCCAAATAGGGAAAGGAGTACGTCAAGGCTGTATATTGTCACCCTGCTTATTTAACTTATATGCAGAGTACATCATGAGAAACACTGCGCTGGAAGAAGCACAAGCTGGAATCAAGATTGCCAGGAGAAATATCAATAACCTCAGATATGCAGATGACACCACTCTTATGGCAGAAAGTGAAGAACTAAAGAGCCTCTTGATGAAAGTGAATGAGGAGAGTGAAAAAGTTGGCTTAAAACTCAACATTCAGAAAACTAAGGTCATGGCATCCAGTCCCATCACTTCATGGGAAATAGATGGGGAAACAGTGGAAACAGTGACAGACTTTATTTTGGGGGGCTCCAAAATCACTGCAGATGGTGACTGCAGCCATGAAATTTAAAGATGCTTACTCCTTGGAAGAAAAGTTATGACCAACCTGGACAGCATATTAAAAAGGAGAAACATTACTTTGCCAACAAAGGTCCATCTAGTCAAGGCTATGGTTTTTCCAGTAGTCATGTATGGATGTGAGAGTTGGACTATAAAGAAAGCTGAGTGCCAAAACACTGATGCTTTAGAACTGTAGTTTTGGAGAAGATTCTTGAGAGTCCCTTGGGCTGCAAGGAGATCCAACCAGTCCATCCTAAAGGAAATCAGTCCTGAATATTCATTGGAAGGACTGATGCTGAAGCTGAAACTCCAATACTTTGGCCACCTGATATAAAGAACTGACTCATTGGAAAAGACCCTGATGCTGGGAAAGATTGAAGGCAGGAGGAGAAGGGATGAAAGAGGATGAGAAAAAGGATGAGATGGTTGGATGGCATCACTGAGTCAATGGACATGAGTTTGAGTGGACTCCAGGAGTTGGTGATGGACAGGGAGGCCTGGTGTGCTGCAGTCCATGGGGTCATAGAGAGTTGGACATGACTGATAGACTGAACTGAACTGAATGAGCTTTGTGCCTTGTTTCAGCTTTTGATTTAAAGTCTCTTTTGATTGATACAAATATAGGTACACCTGATTTCTTTTGGCTTCCATTTTCATGGAAAAATCTTTTTCTAATATTTCACTTTTGGTCTAAGTATGTCTTTAAAGGTGAAATGAGGCTCCTGTAGGTAGCATATACTTGAATCTTTTAAAAAAATTTCCATTCAGCCACTCAGTCTTTTGACCGGAAAATTTAGTTCATTTACATAGTTGTAATTATTGAAAATTATAGACTTGCTTATTTCTATCTTGTTAACTGAACTGAACTGAACTGTTTTCTGGCTGTTTTAAAGTTGTTTGTTTTTTCTTCTCTTTCTTTGTGATTTTATCATTTTATATGTGGTATCTTTTTATTCCTTTCTTGTATCTACCCTGTGGTTATCGTAAGGCTTATGTAAAATATATTATAGTTATAATAACTAAAGGAGAAGGAAGTAGCAACCCACTCCAGTATTCTTGCCTGGAAAATTCCATGGACAGAGGAACCTGGAGGGCTACAGTCCATGGGGTCACAAAGACTCAGCCATGACTGAGCACACCAGCAGTAAAATAACTAAATAGTTATGACCAACCTAGATAGCATACTGAAAAGCAGAGACATTACTTTGCCAACAAAGGTCCATCTAGTCAAGGCTATGGTTTTTCCAGTGGTCATGTATGGATGTGAGAGTTGGACTGTGAAGAAAGCTGAGCGCCGAAGAATTGATGCTTTTGAACGGTGGTGTTGGAGAAGACTCTTGAGAGTCCCTTGGACTGCAAGGAGATCCAACCAGTCCATTCTGAAGGAGATCAGCCCTGGGATTTCTTTGGAAGGAATGATGCTAAAGCTGAAACCCCAGTACTTTGGCCACCTCATGCAAAGAGTTGACTCATTGGAAAACACTCTGATGCTGGGAGAGACTGGGGGCAGGAGGAGAAGGGGACGACAGAGGATGAGTTGGCTGGATGCCATCACGGACACAATGGACGTGAGTCTGAGTGAACTCCGGGAGTTGGTGATGGACAGGGAGGCCTGGCGTGCTGCGATTCATGGGGTCGCAAATCGTCGGACACTACTGAGCAACTGAACTGACTGACTGACTGACTGACCTTATAGTTAAAATATCTTACAGCTGATAACAAGTGAATTAGTAATACATACAAAAGCTCTACCTTTTTATATCCCCGATGCACATATATTTTATGCTACAATGTTTTTGATATCACAATTTACATCTTTTTATGTTGTGGATCCATTAACAAGTTATTTAGTTTACATAAAAAAGTCCTTTTAATACCTTGTCTTTAACCTTTATACTATAGTTCTAAGTGATTTACCTACTACCATTAAAATTTTAGAGCATTTTGAATTGAAGTGTATATTTACCTTTACTGTGAGTTTTATGCTTTCATATATTTTCATGTTACTAATTAGCATCCTTTTGTTTCAGCTTGAAAAACTCCCTTTAATATTTATTGTAAGGCTATTCTACTGGTGATGAACTCTTAGCCTTTGTTTGTCTGGAAAACTCTTACCTTTTCTTCAATATTGAAGGATAACTTTGCCACATAGATAGTTTCTTGGTTGGCAGATTTTCCTTTCAACACTTTTAATATATTATTCAACTTCATTCTGGCCTGCAAAGTTTCTGCTGAAAAATATCTTCTTATGGGGATTTCCTTGTATATAAGAAGTTCTTCTTTCCTGATGCCTTTACCTGACTTTTGAAAATTAACTTGATGTGATTCAGTGTGGATCTCTTTAGACTGGTATTCTTTGAACTTCCTGGAT
Source organism: Budorcas taxicolor (assembly GCF_023091745.1). Classification (NCBI taxonomy): domain Eukaryota; kingdom Metazoa; phylum Chordata; class Mammalia; order Artiodactyla; family Bovidae; genus Budorcas; species Budorcas taxicolor. Next base: position 69,662,942 of record NC_068912.1, read on the forward strand.
CTGGATGTCTGTTTCTCCAGGCTAGGGAAATTTTCCGTCATTATTTCTTTGTATATGTTTTCTGCCCCTTTGTGCTCTCTCTTCTCCCTCTGGGGCCTCTGTAATGTATATAATGGTCTGCTTGATGGTGTCGCATTAGTCTCTTACAGCTTCATGCTTTCTTTAACGGATAAACCCCACTGCATTGTCTTTGAATTCACTGATCCTTTCTTTCGCTAGATCTAGTCTGCTGTTGAATTCCTTTATTTAATTTTTCAGTCCAATTATTGTAATTTTGAGCTCTATAAATTCGGTTTGATTTTTAGAAATTTTCTCTCTCTTTACTGACGTTCTCATTTTGTTCATTCATTGCTCCCTGACCATGGTAAGCATCTTTATGACCATAATTTTGAATTCTGTATTGGGTAAGTCAATGATCTCTGTTTCATAAATACCAGTTTTGGAAATATATCTTGTTTGTTTCTTTGGGACATATTCCTTTGTTTCTTCATTTTTTTCCTTCACTCTCTGTATTTGTTTCTGTGCGTTAGATAAAGCAGCCATTTTTCCCAATTTGACAGACTAGTTTCCTATAGGAGATGAGCTTCATTAATCAGCCCAGCCCAAGCTTCTTATTCTCTCAAATCTTTGTGATTGTCCTAGCCATCATAGTTAAGTAGCTCTTAGTAGTTGAAAGTGTAACTAGACCTGTCGGTGTCTCAAAGGGAAGAGTCACAGTCAGAACCTAGACAAGGCTGATTAGAAGCTAAACCCTCAGACATCAGCTGGAAAAGTGTGTAGTTAAGCCCCTTTCAGGGAGAAACTGGGAGGGAAGCTTTTGCCTGCTTCCTCAGCACTCAACCAGGATACATAACCATGGTAGTGGTTAGTGGTGGTAGGGCACTCCTTAACCATTTAAAACCTGATTCTTTGTTTTCTACAGTCCTGTGAGACTCATAAGTACAAGCCCTATCTAGAGCTACACAAAGCTGGGTCACCAGGCATGTGTACAAACTCCTGCCAAAGAGAAGTTGGTGACCTGCTCCCCCTAGCTCCTTGTAGGACCACAGGTAGATCCAGAATATGCAAATTAGAAATTCAACTTTTAGGCAGGGTGTTGTAAAGTATGCACTCAGTCCCTTCCCAGGAAAAGACTGGAAGATGGGCATTTTTGCTTGCTTTCTCTTTGCTAGTCTCTGTGATTGCTATAGTTGTTTTTTATAGTCCCATAGAACTGTGGCCATAAGCCTCTTTGGCTTCAGAGCTAAATGTTTTGGGAAGTCTGTCTCTTGGGTGGGAATCTCTGTCTCTTGGGTGGGAAAGTTGGAATCCTTGATGTGCTGCTCAAACCCTTTACTCCTCAGGGAGAAGCTGAGAGTTGGGGGTATTGTCCTGGTAGTATGGCATTGTGCCAGGGGTAGGGTTTATGGTGAGTGTGTCTCAGCCTTTCCTACAATTTCACTGTTAGAGTTTTTAAGTTGCCTGATGTGAAGGAGTCACTCAGCTTGTTTCTGGATTTCTCTCAGAGGAAATAGCTCCCAGTGTAGTTATACGTTTGGTTCATCTGTGAGAGGAAGGAAGTTCAGGAACCTCCTTGTTGCCATCTTTGTCCCTCCTGCAAATGATTTGCCTAGATATCACTCTGAAGAAAGTATATAAGTGGTGAATAAATATATGAAAGGATGCTCAATATTAGTCATTTTGGAAATGCAAATCAAAAACATAATGAGCTATCACTTCATACCCAATAGAATGGCTACTATCAAAAAATGAAAAATAATATGTTTGTAGGTTGAGGATAAATTGGAACACCTGTGTATTGCTGGTAAGAATGTAAAATCACATTGCCGCTGTGGAAAACAGTTGAACTGTTTTAACTTTAAAAAGTTAAAAATATGATTGCCATATGCCAGCATTTCCACTTCTAGATATATACTCAAAAAGATTGAAAGCAGGGACTCAAATAAATACCTGGGCACCAGTATTCATAGCAGCATTATTCACAACAGCCAAAAGATAGAAAGAACCCAAATTTCCATTAACAGGTAAAAGAAAAAACAAAACTGTATGTGTGTGTATATATATATATACACACGCACACACACATATACACACACATACATATGTACAACAGAATATTATTCAGCTCCAAAAATAAATGTAATAGATGGATCCTCATAATTTAATGTTAAGTGAAATAAGCAAAACACAAAAGGTTAAATATTGTAAGATTCCACTTATATAACGTATCCAGAAGATGCAAATTCATACAAACAGAAGTATGATAGAGGTTACCAGGGACTTGGAGGAGGGGAGAATGAGGAGTTATTGTTTTAATGGGTACAGAGTTTCTATGAGATGATGAAAAGTTCTGGAAATTGATAGTGATGGCAGTTTCACAATACTGTGAATGTACTTAATGCTACTGAGTTGTACACTTAAATATGGTTAAAATGGTAAATTATATATATATTTTACTACAGTTAAATCGAAAAGCCCAATTAAAATTTTACTATTATTTTTATTTATAGAGTCTACAAATAATTAATAGGTTTAAATATCTCCTTCTCATAGAGGCCCAGAGCAACATTTCTAAATTCCTAAAATGCTGCCTGAGATGCTGTTTCTGGTGTTTGGAAAAAGCAGTAAAGTTTTTGAACAGAAATGCCTATGTTATGGTAAGTAGATTATTTTTATTTACTAAACTTCTTTGCACACCCGAACCCAATGTCTGTATTTCCATCTCAAAAGCACTGTACATCAAGCAGTTGAATTTATCACCATGTTGATACAAGAATTTGTGACTCCAATGCATGATTCAGGGCTATGCTTTCCTAGCTGAGATAGTAACTTAACTGTACTTCATTATTACCTTCAATACCTTTATGGAGAGGGAAAATATTATTTCCCTTGTGTGTGTATACCCTCAGTCATGTCTGACTCTTTGCAACCCCATGGACTGTAGCCCTCCAGGCTCCTCCGTCCATGGAATACTCCAGTCAAGAATATTGGAGTGAGTTGCCATTTCCTCCTCCAGGGGATCTTCCTGACCCAGAGATCAAACCTGTATCTCCTGCATTGGCAGGCAGATTCTTTACCACTGCACCATCTGGGAAGCTCATTATTTCCCTTAGGAATATAAAAATGTGCTAGATTGAAAATAATATTATTTGTCTTTGACATACTTCCATGGGAGGGAAGCTTAATTAGTTTAGATTTCACAATGAAAAGAAAATATTCTTCTAATTCTGGGTTTTACACATTTTTAAGGAAGGGTCTGTTTCTTTCTATGATTCTTATTTTGAAATGTGTGGGAATTGATAATGTAACTGAATTTGTTACTTATTTCCAATAGGAATATGGAGGCTTCTAAAGAGATTTTTTTAAAAAAATAGGGGATCCAAAAATATTGTTCTAAAATTTAGCAACTACAACCTTATTAACACTTGATTATCACAGTGATATAGGGTCTGATGGTGTGATTCAAATAGTTATGGATATTCAAAGAGTCATTTATATAACTCCAGTGAGAATATTTTATTGAGCCTCTTAATCAATAAAGCCAGTGTGTATTGGAAGCACAGGGTTTCCTGAGAGGAATTTTTAATGTGAATGCTACAACATTTCACCTATTCAGCAACACATCATAGCCAAATGCTTCAAAGACAAGCTGTGACCTGGGATTTGAGAAGACCTTCCTCTGTTTACTTTGGCCACATGATGAGAAGAGCTCACTCATTTGAAAAGATGCTCATCCTGGGAAGGATTGAGGACGGGAGGAGAAGGGGACAACAGAGGATGAGATGGTTGGATGGCATCACCGACTCGATGGACATGGGTTTGGGTGGACTCCGAGAGTTGGTGATAGACAGGGAGGCCTGGCGTGCTGTGGTTCATGGAGTCACGAAGACGTGGACATGACTGAGGGACTGAACTGAACCTCTGTTTAAATTTGTGTATTTCCCATGGAATTAAGAGAAAATAGCAACTGAAATATACCTTATTGTCAATGACTCTAAGAGTTGTGCAGAATTGAGGATACATGGTTCCCCAGCCTCCCATACGCCTTAAGGTTGGAAAGATGAATGAGAGTAACTGTATGGGTGACAGAGAATTAATTAATGTTCCTGTCATTGGATTGTCTGTTGGTCTTGTTAAGTTATCAGAATAATATCAACTGTCTTCCTCAGATGGCAATATACGGCAAAAACTTCTGCAAGTCAGCAAGAGATGCTTTCAATCTGCTGATGAGAAATATTTTAAAGTAAGTAAGCAGGTTGAGCATTGCAGTGGATGGTTTGGTGAATCTTGAGCATTTATACTTCACATGTTGGTGGTTTTATTAGACATGAATCTTCTTTTATTTTAAAAGATTTAAATCTTCTCCTTTATACCTTTAGTTTCTTTGTATGTCTTTGAATTGTTGCTCCCATCATCCATCTATACCTTTATACCCACTGGCACTCACTCATCTTTATTATACCCTGTGCTCAAGAAATTCCCCACACAAACACTATCATCACATTTCTGACTTTTCTTTTCTCCCAAAATTGACAGAGTCTGAGTGAACAAAATCAGAGAACCAGTGCAGCCATCCCCAGGATGCAGGGTGTCTATAGTCCTCAAATTAGAGTGAGAGAGGCTGACACCACCAAAAGCACCTGACAGCCCTATAATGCCATTTTCTGTTTACTTCCTTATAAATAAGTCAGAATTTCATGCCTGGGTTCCTTCATTTCTTGCATTTAATAAATGCTAAGTAAGATTTCAGCAGAGACACATCAAAATGAATTCATGCATTATTTACTTTCATAAATTTCTAGTAACAAATCTAAGTTAAACACAAAATTATACTTTTTTTTCTGATTCTTAGAATTGCAGTTATGGATAGAGTGACAGACTTTGTACTAATCCTGGGAAAGATTCTAGTTGCTGGCTGTATAGGTAAGTAGTAGTAGTAATAATAATAACAATAACAACAACAATGAAGGCTTTTTTTTTTAATTTAACAGGTGCTTAGACGATAACCCTGTATGCAAGACAGCAAAAGAGACACAGATATATAGAACAGTCTTTTTGACTCTGTGGGGGAGGGAGAGGGTGGGATGATTTGGGAGAATGGCATTGAAACATGTATAATATCATATAAGAAACGAATCGCCAGTCTAGGTTCGATGCAGGATACAGGATGCTTGGGGCTGGTGCACTGGGATGACCCAGAGGGATGGTACGGGTAGGGAGGAAGGAGGGGGGTTCAGGATGGGGAACACGTGTATACCTGTGGTGGATTCATGTTGATGTGTGGCAAAACCAATACAATATTGTAACGTAATTAGCCTCCAATTAAAATAAATAAATTTAAATTAAAAAAAAAAGAAAAACTTCTTTGTGACAAAAAGCTATATTCGTTTGCTCCAGGTGTCCTGGCCTTTCTACTTTTCACCGAAAGACTCCCAGTGATTATAGAAGGACCAACATCTTTAAATTACTACTGGGTACCTTTGCTGGTAAGAGCTGATAGTAAGTTTGGGCTGCTACAGTAAAAATACCATAGACTGGGTGGCTTAAACAACAGGGGTTTATTCCTCACAGTTTTGAAGACTGAGAAGTCCAAGATCAAGGTGCCCACAGATTCAGTCCGTAGTCAGAGCTTCCTTCCTAATTTGCAAAGGCATACCTTCTTGCTGTATCCTAACAGGGTAGAAAGAGAGATCCTCTCTCATCTTCTCCTATAAGGGCACTAACCATTCATGAGGTCTCCATCCTTGTTTCCTCATTGCCTCCCAAAGGCCCCACGCCCAGATGCCATCACACTGGGGATTAGGTTTCCACGTAGGAATTTTGAGGGGACACAATTCATTCCATAGCCACTGGGCAATATTGATTCTGATTTATGAGAGATGGCAAAATAAAAAACCAAAAAGGAATAGGAGAAATAATGATAGCTAACATGATTAGTCTTACTTTGTGCCCAGCTTCATTCTGCTGTGAAGCTTGGGTTCCTTGGAAACAACCCCTGAGACAGAGGATTGCAAGCAGAGGGCTTATTATGAAGTGCTCTCCGGAGATACACTGGAAAGGAAGTGAGGAGGACAGGGCTGGGCAAAAAAAAAGAAGCTGATCCATGCTGCGATTACAGTTGAAGCCTCAGACATAATTATAGGAATTTCTGACACAGGCGCTAGGCCTCCATATACTGCACCGGGCAGCCGTTGGCCAAGGGTTGCCCTCTGAATGATGGTGTAACCTGAGTGAGGCAGTTCCCTGCAAAAGCAAGTCCTGTGGAACAAAACAGCTGAGTCATCAGCTGCCTGCCTACATTCCCAACAACTGGGAGATAGATGTGGCAACTGGAGAGGACCTGGAAGGAACCCTGTGGGATCTTTTACAGTATATTATTAATAACTCACTCAATCCATGTGTCATAAACACCATTGTTACATTCTCTGCTTCCCCACCAACAATCTTCCATAGGAAGCACAGAGAGATGAAGTGACTTGTTGAATGAGTGCCTGAGCTGTGATTGAACCTAGGCAGTGTGTGCTTTTAACTCCTATGCTCTGGACTTCCCTGGTGGTCCAGTAGTTAAGAGTCTACCTGTTGGGCCTCCCTGGGTGGCTCAGTGGTTAAAAAAAAAAAATCTACCTGCCAATGCAGGAGACACTGGTTCAATCCCTGATCTGAAAAGATTCCACATGCCATGGGGCAACTAAGCCCGTGAGCCACAACTATGGAAGCTCGTGCACCTAAAACCTGTACTCTGCAAGAAGAGGAGCCACCCCAGTGAGAAGCCCCACTACAGCTAGAGAGTAGCCCCCACTTGTCACAACTAGAGAAAGCCCATATGCGGCAATGAAGACATAGCACAGCCAAAAATAAATGAATATTTTAAACAGAATAGGATTATTCCATGTAAAGATGAAACAAAACAAAAAACTCTGCTTTACTGCCTCAGTATGCAGGATCCTAGATCTGGGATGCTTTCGGTAGGCATTAGGGCTAGTGAAAAGAAAACTGGCAGACCATCTAGTACATTTTGTTTAAATCTCAGTTCAAATACACTCAAAAGATTATCATTGAATCTTTTACATTTCTATATTGAAATCTTTTCCATCAAAGAGTTCTTCAAAGCTTCCTTATCATGATTTCATTTAAAACTGCAGTATTGTTCTTTTGGACAAATTTACGACATCTTCATTCTTTTCTCTACTCATTTACAGACAGTGATTGTTGGATCTTACATAATTGCACATGGATTCTTCAGCGTCTATGCAATGTGTATTGAAACAATTTTCATCTGCTTCTGTAAGTTTTCAGTATATGTGTTTTCCGTCTTCAGTGGATAACCGAAAGATGAAAAGGTTTACACCCATGTCTTTAGCTGGCTGTGGATTTGCTATGACCTGGCTGCAACTACAAAACAGTGTTTATTTGGAAAGAGACACTGTCTAGTAGATTTTTAAAACTTAACAGCTGAGAGATGATATTTGCAAAGCACAGGAGAGTCAGGCATCATGGCATGGTGTTAGCATGAAATTATTTTTTAATTTCTGAAAATGTTTTCAAATTTGTAGTAATGATTGGCTTCTGTTATGCTTCGTTAACACCTGAAGACTTAACTGGGCTTTGAGGCTGGGCTTTGGGAACTCTTGAGGAGAGCCATTCTAGTTTCTGATAAAGCCAATCTGGCAACGATTTCAAAGATACATGGAGCCAATTCACACTAGGTAACACAAGGACAGTTAGATAGGATTAATAGAGAGGCATGTCTTGGAAATGTTTAGATGAACTCTGATGCTGATCGTTAAAATATTTCATTAGGGCTTTCATCACTGACTTCTGCACTGTGCCTCTATGGAGCATGTGCTACTCACATACACAGAATGGGTATGTTTTCTATTAGTACCTCATCTTAAAAGCCCTGGGGAATCTAGTGCCCATCAGGAGCTTGATCTGTTGTCATCTTCAGCCTAGATAAAGTAAGGTCAACAGATGAAAGAACAGAGCTTGTTATCCCTACAGCTAATACCCTCTGAGAGATTATTTCTCTGGCACATTCCTCTTAAGAGAAGCAGAGAAAACATTCTATTATGGTGCATTACTGAGTGATCCACCTGTTTAAAATGAACAGTTTAGTGGGTTTTTTGGTATAACTCATAGCACCAACTGCATACTGGGGTCAGGATAGGAGATAATGTATGTGTGTGTGTGTGTGTACCACCTGCAATGCGGGACACCTGGGTCCAATCCCTGAGTTGGAAGCATCCCCTGGAGCGGGGCATGGCAACCCACTCTAGTATTCTTGCCTTGAGAATCCCATGGACAGAGAAGCCTACAGTCCATGGTGTGATAAGGCGTCAAACACAACTGAGCGGCTAAGCACACACACACGCACACATACACACACACACACATATACGTATATATATTTCATAGGGAGTTATATTGAAGGAAAAAATCTTCTAGAAAATGGTTGGATCTTTTTCCTTTCTGAAAATTTACAAATCAATTTTCAATAACTGGACAAAGAAATCAGGAGAACTTTGTGCACAAAGCTCTTCCTTTGGCGTTAAATGGAACGGGAATGTTTAATCTTTTCCTAGCACCCCAGTGGTTTGTCAGGGAAAGCCATCTACAAAATACCACATGAACAAACTTCAGCTCAGGTATGAGATTGAAGAAGGAACACGGGAATGAGGTAGCTTAAGACATAGAAGAGACAGAGCTTTCAAATGTTCAGAAAGCTTTCATCTCAAATGCTAATTATGGGAGTCAAACTGGGAGAGCCCACCGGGATCTTCCCCATTTTTTTAACTGAAAAGTTTTCTCAAAATGTATCCAAGGAAATGTCTAGAACCTACCAGTTTCCAGTCTTTGGAAGCTGTGGCAAGTCTTGTAGATTTTAATTTTGACAGTGGATTCTAAATTTGAGAATGAAGAAATGTTTGGCACTTGTCAATATTACTATATTCTACTCATCTATATTGCCAAGTTCTTAAAAAGCAGGTATAATTTCAGCCTTGTTCAAAACATCGTGTGTTGAACGTGAACTTTTTTTTTCTTCAATATTCTTGTCATTGATAATAAAGAACAAGAGAAACTAAATTGTGTTTCTCTTCCCTCTCCAGCTGTTACTTTGGGCAACATCTAACTTTGGAAAATATTCTCCTTAAATGATATTCCAAACCAAATTCTGATTGTGTGGAACTGTACCTTTTGTTGTTGTTGTTGTTGTTTCTGCATACCTCTTTATACCTATTATCTTGACTGCCAGAAAACTGGTATGTTTAAAAATGCGAACCACTTGCAAATACTCTATTTTATAGTAACTTAGCATCCTTTCAACATTACAAAGAAATGAGAATTCTGACCCCAAGATAGGAGAAAACAATACTTGTAAATGATTATTATCATTATTATGTGATTGATACTATAGTTCCTACCCATTCCTCAAAAGTAATAATGATATAAAAATATGTGATATAGAAATATGATTAAGGAAAAAAGAACAAAAATGTTCAGCGTCTATGATGTTTCCTCCTTAGCTTTTCATTTTGTAGCTGAGGAGAGTCACTGTGAGGTCCATTGTAAAAATCTGATAAACCAATAATCCAACCATTCCTAAGAGAGTATGGTGAAAAATAACTTAGAAATATTCTAAGTGATTATGCTATATGGTTTTATATAATATTTCTTATCTTTTATTTCATAATAAATAAAGGCTAAAAATAATATAATATTTTAATATACTAGTAAAAACAGAATCAAGTTGCATTTATATATTTATTGAGGTATTATCAGTTGTGAATTATATGTATCTGCAAGAAATTTAATTCTATGTAAACTTCTCCTTGCTTCTCAGCATCATTCTGATCCTTTCCCCCAACTACCCAGCAGATGTGTGCTCAGTGAATACCCATCATCTTACTATTAGCCTAAGCAAAGCAGGAATATAAACTCATATATTACAAAAGTCATAAGACATTGCATTAGCTTTTGAATGTAATCTGAGGCAAACTGCAAGGATTTAGGACAGGGCACCTTTTAGTTAGCAGCATGAGATCTGAAGTAGGTGTCTAGAAACTGGGTCCTCACCTCATCCTGATTGCCCCAGAGCTTTCAACTTTAGGAGAATCATTTGACATCCCTGGGTCTCAGTTTCTTCATCTGTAACATTAGGGTGTGAATTACCATTAAGAGCAACTTTGAACTCTGAAATTCAAGTATTCTCTACATGTATCATGCCATACTTTTTATTCAGCTTCATCTCAGAGGATAGGGCAGTTTACCTTTATGAACTGAACAGTTGCAGAATTTAAAGATAACACCTTTGAAAGGACATTAAAGATCTTATTAACCTTTAAACTATCAAAATAAACCTCTTTGGGAGTGGGTGGGGTTTACGAAGTTTTAGTGCTTCCTGGCAGAAGTTGAAGCTTCTAACTTTGACTAGCATTGGCTACTTAACTGCACTAATTTGTCTTATATTTGACTTTCTAACACTGCTTTCTCTGGTTTTTCCCTGTTCAACTCTCCAAATTCTAAAAATGCATATAATTATTCTGCCGCTGCTTGCTGCTTTTGCCTGCTTTGGCTGCTGCATATACAGGTGAAGATCTGGAAAGAAATGATGGATCAACAGAAAAACCCTACTTCATAACCCCTACCCTGCACGGAATTCTGAACAAGAAGCAACTAGTTCCCCAGAAGCAGAAAAAGTAGAAAAGCTTCCAACAGTGCCATTTACTTTTAAGTAGAAGTTTTGTAAATTAGGTCATTTGTATTGGAAAATGATGCTTTTAAGTAATGTGAAATTTCAGTACCTATTCCTGAAAAGCAAGAACCTGGTACCGTCTGAGGTATCAGGCTGTTGAGGACAGTAGCCTCTGTGAACTAGGATACTTTATAGACTGTGGTTCCAGCTGAAGAGCAAGCTGTAAACGTCACACGTTTTCTTAAAGTCTATAGCTGAAAGTGTTTCCAAACTTTTATAACTTGGCATGCTGTTTTCCATTGCAGCAGTTTGACGACCTTTCTTTTTACAAATGTATATTTGTAAAAGATATTCAGGAAATTTTTGAAAGCACTATAAATGTATAATCAATTAGCCATAAACAGGTTGATTTATAGTTAACCAGCATATGGTACTAAATTTGTAAATGTGGTGCTATGGTTATATTTATACTGTTCAAGCAAGTGGACAACATCCTAAACTGTGATTAAACTTATATTAATGGTTCCCTGGGAAGTATATTTCAGTAAGTGATTCAAGACCATAATGAACATATAGATGCTAAGGTTATACAGGTTCCACAGAGAGCATTACTAGGTAAAAATTACCATGGAACCTTCATAGGCCATTTTGTTGTCATGAAATTAAAGTTGAATCTGAGTTCTAGAATATCATCTTTAATGATATGAACCAGAGGCCACCATGAAAATATTCTGAGCAGAACTGAGATGGCCACATAACTCGCACCCTTTGTCTATAACCCAAATAGAGATTAATCTTTATGCCCATCATATAAGAAATGGGTATGGATGTGTTTCAGAGAGTGATTAAATCTTTTATGAGCATGCCTGGTTTTCTAGATTAAAGAGATCATGTGGGTTTGTTCTATAAAAGGTTTAATTTTAGCTTAACTTTCAGTGAAAAAAGAGAAAAGATAAGTAAGACTTCAGATTTTACCCTAAGGAAACATTAGCCCTCCATAGGTACCTCAGCTGGTACCTTTACAAGGGGCATACTGTGGATTAGATCTCTTCCTGAAGGGTTCAGGAGGGAGGTTATTCTTCCACCTCTGCTGACCAGACCAACAAACCAGGCTCTGTCAGCCATGCCTTAGTCTTTTGCATGGTGGAGCAAAGCATGAATCAGACACCCACGTACCTTGTCTATCCATCTCCTGTGTACAAGAGCATAAGATATGGCGAACAGTGTGAAAATGTACCCCAAAGGAGTACTGGGTCAACAGTGTCCTTTTGGCTTTTACACTAAGTTTGTGTATAAGGATTATTTATGTCTTGACAAAAAGGAGTATGATCTGGATATAATCCATCTATCCAAGAAGAGAGTTAGAAATGTAAAACTGTGTTATAAATTAACATGACTAGTAATTTATTTAACAACCCTGAAATGTGGGGTCATTGACTTTCCACCAGCTTAATAACAAGAAGCCAATGAATAGGGGAGAGTTTCAAAATATTGGTCCTTATATGGCCCCCATCTTATTCTTGGCTTACTTTCTTTTATGATTGTAATCAAAAGCATCATTTGGCTTCATATCTTGGCAAAAGCCTTCTTCACTCTTATGCTCCTTGAGGTATAATTCAGAGAAGAGTGACAACCTATATTTCTAGATAGTTGTTATTATTATTTTATTCAATAATATACCCGGATGAGAGGGGAGTTTGGGGGAGAATGGATACATGCATATGTACGGCTGAGTCCCTCGTCTGTGTGCATAAAACTATCACAACATTGTTAATTGGCTATACTCCAATTTAAAATAAAAAATTAAAAAGAAATACAAGGTTCACAACAAAAATCTAGTAAAATAGTTACCTCTATCTTAAGTGCTGAAAATTATAAGGAGTAAGTCCCCTTTTAGGAGTAGTTGAAAAATTCATAATGATGAAACAAAACGATTTTTAATTTTCTGTTATGTATCAGAATCACTCTGAGAATTTGTTATAAATATTGCTACCTGTGCTCCCCACCCCAAGAGACTCTGATGTAAGTATTTTTGTGTGGGGCAGCTTGTGAATTATTAAAAAATTCTCTAGTGATTCTGATGCACATAAAAGTTGAGAAATAAATAAAACATAAATCAATGTGTGGGAAATTAGTTGCTTATTTTCTACTTATATTCTTGGCTATTCTAGGAATTAGAAAATTATGAAAGACAAAGGAGATTCATTTGGAGATTGCTAGCAGTCAAAACTTCTATTTTTAGATTCTTGGTACTAGATGGGACCCATGTATTAAATGCTTAACATTAAAACTGCTGATTAGACCAGAAGACTCGCCACAGTAAAAGTATTCATTGAACAGTATGGAGATACATTCTAAACTTGACTATAAGAATATAACTCTTGGGTGCAAAATCATAGGAAAAGGAATGTTGTTTGGTTCAGTATTTCTTAATAATTTTTTAATAATTAGAAAGCTCTAAGCAGAAAAGTTTTAACCCATATTATGTGCTTAATCTAGTTAGAAAAGTATTTTTCATCAATTACCTCTGTGTAATTGAAATATTTAGAGAAAAATGGGTGTTGTTTTTGAGAAAACTTTGGAAGCCACTTAGAAAGAAATTAAATAACTGAAAAAATGGAGAAAATGATGCAATACGTCTCAAAATTTGCAGTTCAAGGACTTAAAATATACTGAAAATTTACAAATCTTTTTAGAAAACTAGACTGCTTAAATTGTTGCTTGAAACACAAAAGCAATTTTGAATTAATACAGTAAGTTAGAAGGCAAATTCAATACCTAATACGTTTTAGGAAAGTGAAGGTGAATTTTAAAATTCCTCATATATCTCTTGATTTTTGTATAATTACGTTTCCTCTCTAAAAGAAGAGAAAACTTGTTTTCTCAGTTGTGCAGCTGAGAGGCAGGTGCTATTGGCAGAATCAGACCTGGTACACAGAATGAGATACTATCTTACTGACATAAAAACAAGGGCTGATTGTTTTCTCATAGTTATGTTTACAGTAACGTTGATGCCAAACTATGCCGTTTTTTTAAATAACATTTTGAGCTGCTGTAAAGCAAGTATACAGCAGATGGCGATGTTACTTCTCTTACACTTGTGCTTTGATATTTACCCTGTGCCATTCTTCCTCCTAGTGGAAGATTTAGAAAGAAACGATGGTTCTGCCGAAAAACCCTATTACATGAGTCAGTCTCTGATGAAGATTATGAACAGGCGAAATGTAGAAACCAAGAAGCAGTAGAAGTGCAAACTCGGGCCATCCTACAGCGGCGTCACCTTTGCTCATCTCCTGCGTCTGTGCTGCACTTCTCCCATAAGCGCTCTAAGTGCGGAACCCTGTATTCACCACCTTGTTGGCTTTGATTTGCATGTTTTATACCAAAGCTTATATTGTAATATGTGAAGCCATCAGAAGTTGCAAGGGAATTGTTAATAACACGAAACATTTTTTATACTAAGATCTTCTGTTTGGTAATTCATTTTTAAAGAGAATGGCTTGGATGTTTTGAAAATGCTAGTGAATATGTTAATATTGTTTTAAATATTAGATTGAAAATGATACATTATTTAAACTAATAGCTCCTAATATATTTTTTAAATTACAACTAAAAGACTTCTGCAGGGGAAATTGGTAAGCAAAGTGAAAGAGAAGATTTTAAAGTTTTCCCCACTCCCATTTGACAGTAAATCGGTAAAAGGAGCACTCCACTCCAGATTCTGCTGTAAGTATAGACTGTTTCCTATTAAACAAACTGTCAGTCATCCAGCCTTTACTACTTCGTCCTCTCTGACAAAGTGCCTTACTGGCTGTTTAATATCACCCAGCTTTTGTGGGCAAGTTTACAAACATTGTTTAAAAAAAAAAAATCCTGCAGTGTTTAGTGATTAAAACAAGTCTTCTTGCATTCGTTTTCCTCTTAGCTTACTGGTTGGAAACCATTTGTTATTTCGCTATGTTTGATAGTCTCACTATATAGACTACATTTTGCAACATAAACAATTTCCCTCGCGCCTAGTGGACGTTCATGAATGTGTACTACACGCAAGAAAAAAACCTGAAAGAACAATTGTTGGGTTTGTTTGCTTTTTTTACTAAAAGTGAATTTAAAATGTAATCTTTTCTATGATCTTTGAAAATAAAATAGGTACAAGACTACATTTATCAGTGTTTTACACAGATTGGAAAGGGAAACTTTAAGAAATCACAAAGGGAAACTTTACCCCCTTAAAAACGGTGCTCACAGATATCGTGTACTGAATAGTTCCATTTTCAATTGATTTATTGTCCATGAGTGTACTAAGTATGTTATTTCCATTCTCTAACTTTTGATATGAACTAATCAGTTTACTTACGATACTTTTTTATTGTGCTAATATGAACAGGAAAATAATTTCTAATTCAGTTTTAAATAATTTTATTAGTACTGCTAACTTGAAAGAAAATGAATTCAATTTGTTACTCAGTGTTATAGAAAGAGTCCATAAAACAATCACCCTAAGGGAATGTCAATCACACAGTGATAAGTTGTGAAAGCTTTGAGAATCAACTGTGTAAGTTACTAGCAGTTTATCTACTATCATAGTTAACTGTGACTTTGGATATTCTTTTATGCCAAAAACGAACTCACATGAGCACATGACAGTCTGAGCTCTGTAATCAGTGTGCTTCTGCTATGCAGAAATATTAGGGACCTATTGTCTAAACAGCTTTGATAACTGAAGTGTTTAATATTTACTGAGATATGTTGTTACTCATTGTTTTAAATCTGTTTTTTTCTTCTAATAAAGATTTAGATAAGAAAAAAACTCTCTGCATTTTCATTTCTTTAAGCTAGAGGAACACACCTACCAGGACAAGATTTCCTCTGTATCAAATATCTTGATTTCTTTTAAAGTCTAGATTTATCTTTAAAATGGTTTTTCACTTTTTCTAGCTGTGCGTTGATTGCCAAACCAAATAACTGATGCTGATAATTTATGCAAAGTAAGTAAGTCAAAGATAAATGGAGAAGAAATAGATTTTTTTTTTAACCCAAACAATGGCCTAAATTAGTTCGTTTTTTAATTTGCAAAAGGTTTTCTCAGTCCCTCTTTTGGTTTTGGCCAGTTTCATAAGAAGCAAATCTCATTAGTTTAAAGGCAGGGATAAGTTTACATAGTGTAAAGAATGTGAACACAAATTAACAATAGTTTTCTAAGGTGATATTAAACATCACTATCACTGGCTTAACTCAAGCTAAAATTTTTCTTAGGTTCAGATATTCCTTATCAAATGTATGAGTCTATTCTAAAATTGAATTATATATTAAATCTTCAAACTTAACTATTCTTTAAAATTTAATGGGTTTCTTTAAATGAAAATATAAAATAATATTGCAGTTCTCAGGGTTATTTTAAGATGTCCTGTATCTAATAACATGCTTGTTAATATACTAATGGTTCTTTTTGTATTTTTTTTAAAAAAAGTCATTTGATTTCCAGAAGAAATCCAAATCCTGCTTTATATTTTAATAATAACTCCCACTTTTAGGTGATAAAGTACTGATCACATATGTAAATACATTGTTTGAAATTGGACAATGACTGATAGGATTTTTCTATGTGCCTAGAAAGTTTAAAACGAGATTGTGACTCCACACAGTAAATTGACAGTATTAAAAGTTCTGTGAGATCATCAGGTATAATGCAGTTATTATTTAAACTTATATTGGAAAGCAGACTTCATGCAACAGTTCCTTATTTTCTTTTACTGTATAGCTGACCAGCATTCATTCCAATGTATGTTCTTTCACTTTTACAAGTGGTGTCTCAGGAAATTGCTCTTAAACTCTAACCAGGCATGGCAATTATCTTCAGTATTATCTGGTTCTGGACTGAGGAACATGCTTTATAAATCAGTCTTTATTGGCAGAAGATATGGGGACAAAACTGAACTAAAATCATTATTGCAGACCATGGATATGAAATTGTGTCTTGACATTTTTTTCCAGTTTCTTGCAAATATTATTCTTAGATGTTTGCAAATATTTGTTTTAAAATATAATTATAAGAATACAATTCAATAAATCATTGATGAAATACCTTACCAATATAGTAGGAATAAATTACTTCTCCAAAGTTACTTCTCATATACTATGTTTCTACTCTTAGTGCTAAAATGGGTATTGACAACTTCTCAGAACCTAACTGAGTTACTTCCGGTCCTTAGTGAATCAATCATAACCCCAAAACAAAGCCAACCCCCATTAAAACAAACAAATTCATTTACTCATGAAAACTGTATCACTTTATGCAAGCCTTGGGCATCAGGATGATGTCACAGTCACGGACCCTCTTAAAATTTATCAGGCCAAACTGAACTGTTCTCTTCTCCCCATTTATGACTTTCCAATTGCTTAAAATGAAACAGCATATAAACTGGCAATATCTTCTCTAATGGTTTCTATGCTGGGAAGAATGAGGGCTGTTATGTGACACATTTAAAAGCAATCAATTCAATTTTACTATTTGAAGTCACTATTTTTTTTAACACCTCAGATCTTTTTTTACAGTCCTTTTTTCTACTGTATGATTCAGAATAAGCAAATGGAAAAAACAATCTTGTGAATGAAGTAAAATGCCCATCTACTGCTGACTTGAAAATATGGACATCTTCATACTCTGGCCCTTTACTATACATGGTACTAAGAGCACCACATTTTAACAAAGATGGGAGAGGCTTATCAAATGAAAAGAAGTTTCCATTCTGCATATAAATTAAAGTGAGCCTGGACTTAATTCATTGTTAGATTAATCCTGAAATCTCCATATTCTTCCACCCAAATGGAAGGGTGCATATGTGTCTGCAGTGCACAGAAAGAAGGAAATGAAGGGAAAACATTGGGGAAAGCATTGGCATCCAAGGAGAGAACAGGAATAGTTGAGGATATAGAAAAACATACCTCTAACAGCATCTAAGAGCGCAATGTTACAGAAAGTGGGGTACCTTCTGAAAGCAATTCAAAAATCTATTCAAAAAAGGAAACTCTAACAGATTTGAAGTCAGTAATTAAAAACATTTTTCAATTTTCCAGTATCTGAGCTATTTTAAATCCTAAAAATGATGCTGTTAAAGTGTTGCACTCAATATGCTAGCAGATTTGGAAAACCCACCAGTAGAAACAGGACTCAAGGTCAGTTTTCATTCCAATACCAAAGAAGGGCAATGCCAAAGAATGTTCAAACTACCCTACAATTCGGCTAGCTAGCATGGTAATGCTCACATGCTAGCAAGGTAATGCTCAAAGTCCTTTAAGCTTTGCTTCAACAGTACATGAACCAAGAACTTCCAGGTGTACAAGCTGGGTTTAGAAAATGCAGAGGAACCAGAGATCAAATTGCCAACATCCACTGGGCCATAGACAAAACAAGGGAATTCCAGAAAAACATCTACTTAATTGACTTCGCTAAAGCCTTTGACTGTGTGGATCACATCAAACTGGAAAATTCTTAAAGAGATGGGAATATCAGACCACCTTAACTGTCTCCTGAGAAACCTGTATGCAAGTCAAGAAGTAACAGTTACTGGACATGGAACAACAGACTGGTCTAAATTGGGAAAGGAGTATGACAAGTCTATATATTATCACCCTGCTTATTTAACTTATATGCAGAATACATCAAGCAAAATACCAGGCTGCATGAACCACAAGCTGGAATCAAGATTCCTGGGAGAATATCAACAACCTCAGATATGCAGATTATACCACCCTAACGGTAGAAAATGAAGAGGAACGAAAGAGCCTCTTGATGAGGGTGAAAGAGGAGAGTGAAAAAGCCAGCTTAAAACTCAACATTCAAAAACTAAGATCATGCTATCTGGTCCTATCACTTCATGGCAAATAGATGGAGAAAAAAGTGGAAGCAATGACAGATTTTACTTTCTTGGGCTCCACAATCACTGCAGATGGTGACTGTAGCCATGAAATTAAAAGACATTTGCTCCTTGGAAGAAAAGCTATGACAAACCTAGACAGCATATTAAAAAGCAGAAAAATCACTTCACCAACAAAGGTCCATATAGTCAAAGCTATGGTTTTTCCAGTAGTCATGTACAGATGTGAGAGTTGGACCATAAAGAAGGCTGAGTGCCAAAGAACTGATGCTTTCAAGCTGTGGTGCTGGAGAATACTCTTGAGAGTCCCTTGGACTGCAAGGAGATCCAACCAATCAATCCTAAAGGAAATCAACCCTGAATATTCATTGGAAAGACTGATGCTGAAGCTGAAGCTCCAATACTTTGGCCATCTGATGCAAAGAGCCAACTCACTGGAAAAGATCCTGATGTTGAGAAAGACCAAGGGCTGAAAGAGGAGACAAAAGAGGATGAGATGGTTGGATGGCATCACCAAATCAATGGACATGGATTTGCGCAGACTCTGGGAGATGGTGAAGGACAGGGAAGCCTGGCGTGCTGCATTCCATGGGGTTACAAAGAGTTAGACATGACTTAGCAACTGAACAAGAACAACAAGTAAAAAGCATTGAAGCAGACTGTGTTAAAATAAAACTATCACATAGATGTATTTAGCCAAAACAAAAAAGAATGATGTTCCAACATGATTTATGATTAAGGGATTAAAAAACATCTGTCTGGGGAAGATATAAAGATGGAAGAATATGAGGATAGAGAATTCACCCCCTCCCACTCCATGAACCCATCAGAAATACATCTACATGTGGGAAAAATTCTCACTGAAAACTAATTGGAAACTGACAGAAAGAATACTGTACAACCAAGCCTGTAAAAAAAGATCTACATGGAATCCTGTAGGAAATGAAGACATCATTCTGGGACCTGTGCCCTTTAGAGCGAACTGAGAAGAGGGAGATTACAGGGCAGAGATCATTCCTAAGGAATGAATGTTTAAAACCACATATTGGGCACCCCATCCCTGGGGTCAGACACTGGGAAAATGAGTCCCCTTGACTGGGTGGAGACCAGTAGGACTAACAGGAAGGCTGTAAGAAGCCAATTCATGAGTACCATGCAGATCCCTTCCTCCCAAAACAGGGCAGAGAATGCAGATGAAAGCTACATGGAACACTGGCTGGTTTCTCCCAATGGCTGGTGTGGGCCCCAGCCTGAACTTAGCACCCACTCCGGATCTACTTGCTTCATGACACAGCTCTACCCTAGGGTGAGAGCTGCTGTAGCTGAGGTGAGGTCTCAGCTGTGAGGAACGGAAGTGACTCAGACCTGGAACAGCATCTGAGTGGGGTGAGGGCAGCCATTACTGGTGCTGACACAGGCATAGCATCAGAGGTCTTCCAAGTCTCTGCACCTAGGGCTGCCACAGCCCGCACCCTGACCCATGCCAAGCACTGCACCACTGGATCCCCACTGGATCTACAGCACAAATCCACACTAGCACTAGAGTGAGTGCTGCAGTGGCCAAGAGAACTCAGTTATGAGGGACAAAGGTAGGTCAGACCCAGACAGGCATTCAAGTGGGCCGGGGCAGCCATTATGGTGCTTACACAGGCAGAGCATCAGAAGCAGTCTCGGTTGTTGACTGGCTAGGGCCAATATAGCTTGTGCCCAGATGTAAGGTGAGTGCCCAGACCAGTCCCTCTTGTTGCACCACTACTCCCCTCTGGGGCCAAAGTGAAGGTTCTGGGTGTGGGGAGAGCACACACTTAGAAGGAATGGGGTCAACTCAGACCTGAACCTCAGGGTTTCTGTTCCAGCACCTTGGAATCTACCTCCAGCCCCAGTAGGGTGGTGCTGACCACTGAGCAGAGGATAAGCTCTGACTCACACCTGGATCTGGCCGGCGTCTCTCCATCTCCAGCCCTGAAAGTGCAAGTGAAGTCACTCAGTCGTGTTCAACTCTTCGAGACCCTATGGACTGTAGCCTGCCAGGCTCCTCCGTCCATGGGATTTTCGAGGCAAGAATACTGGAGTGGGTTGTTATTTTCTTCTCCAGGGTATCTTCCCGACTCAGGGATTGAACTCACATTTCCCACATTGCAGGCAGACTCTTTACCCTCTGAGCCACCAAGGAATCCCATCTCCAGCCCTGCCTTCTACCAAAGTGAAAGCTTCCAGCACACACTGGGGGAAAACATAACTGATGCTCATATGAGATCCTGTTCTCCCACCAAAGCAATGGAGCACACATAACCTGTATTAGGGAATCTACCACACAAGGACTCTCCTTCAAGACTGCAATTGGTAACTAACTCTTTCACCTAATTTCATAGAGACAGAGGAAATTGTTTTAACTGAAAGAATAAGAGAAAAACCCAGGAAAACAAAGTAATAAAACAGAAATAAACAATTGACCAGATAGAGTTCAAAGTATTACTAACCAAATTCAGGAGAAGAATATATGAACACCATGAGAATTTTAACAAGGAACTAGAAAATATAAGAAAAAGATCTAGTCAGAATTGAAGAATAACTGAAATGAAAAAGACACTAAAAGGAATTAACAGCAGACAAGGTGATACAAAAGAATGCACCAATGATCTGGAAGATGGAATAATGGAATTCACCCAATCAGAACAAACAAAAAATGAGAATAGTTTAAGGGACTTATAGGACAAAATCAAGTATATTAACATTCACATTATAGGGTCCTGAAAGTGGAAGAGAGAAAAATGGGCCAAGATGCATTTGATGAAATTATGGCAGAAAACAACCTGAACCTGATAAAGGAAGCCTATCCAGGTACCACAAGCACAGAGGGTCTTAAACAAGATGAACCCAAACAAATGCACACCAAAATATATCATAAATGTGTGCTTAGTCACTCAGTTGTGTACAACACTTTGCGACTCCATGGACTGTAGCCTGCCAAGCTCCTGTGTCCATGTGATTCTCCAAGCAAGAATACTGGAGTGGGTAGCCATTTGCTTCTCCAAGGGGAACTTCTCCATCCAGGAATTGAACCCACATCTCCTACATTGGCATGTGGATTCTTTACCACTGAGCCACCCAGGAAGCCCATCAACTCAGTTCAGTTCAGTCACTCAGTCGTGTCCAACTCCCTGTGACCCCATGAATTGCAGCATGCCAGGCCTCCCTGTCCATCATCAACTCCTGGAGTTCACTCAGACTCATGTCCATTGAGTAGGTGATGCCATCCAGCCATCTCATCCTCGGTCGTCCCCTTCTCCTCCCTCCCCCAATCCCTCCCAGCATCAGACTCTTTCCCAGTGAGTCAACTCTTTGCATGAGGTGGCCAAAGTATTGGAGTTTCAACTTTAACATCATTCCTTCCAAAGAAATCCCAGGGCTGATCTCCTTCAGAATGGACTGGTTGGATCTCCTTGCAGTCCAAGGGACACTCAAGAGTCTTCTTCAACATCACAGTTCAAAAGCATCAATTCTTCAGCGTTCAGCCTTCTTCACAGTCCAACTCTCACATCCATACATGACTACTGGAAAAACCATAGCCTTGACTAGATGGACTTAAGTCAGCAAAGTAATGTCTCTGCTTTTCAATATGCTGTCTAGGTTGGTCATAACTTTTCTTCCAAGGAGTAAGTGTCTTTTAATTTCATGGCTGCAATCACCATCTGCAGTGATTTTGGAGCCCCTCCAAAATAAAGTCTGATACTGTTTCCACTGTTTCCCCATCTATTTCCCATGAAGTGATGGGACCGGATGCCATGATCTTCGTTTTCTGAATGTTGAGTTTTAAGCCAGCTTTTTCACTCTCCACTTTCACTTTCATCAAGAGGCTTTTTAGTTCCTCTTCACTTTCTGCCATAAGGGTGGTGTCATCTGCATATCTGAGGTTTTTGATATTTCTCTTTACTGTTTCATGCTCTCGCCTACACCTCTGACTTTATGGGGGGCTGTTCCCCACTGGTTCTCTCGGAGAAGGAGTAAACGTGCAGCTCCAAGTCAATAAAAATTCCTGGGCATGACAAGAGTGTTTCAACTTACGGACTCCTCTGAAGGTTATCTAGCCTGCCTGTGCAGGTTCATCCAGCCACATGTGATTGTTTACAGCCTCCCAACCTGAGAGGCACGAGATGTTTTAGACTTACTAAAGGCAAATTCTTTTGTGAAGTTAGAAATTATTAGTATAGTGGGTTGGTTAGGAATTATGTTGGTGAAGGGTTTTTCATTTGTTGTGCCAATAATTGCTGCTAATTCCCTGCCCTGGGTGTGACAAGGGTGTCTCAGGTCAAACCTCTCTGCTGGCAAACTAGCTTGTGTGACAGGATTAGCCATACTGCTGCCACTACACACATGATTCTTTACTACCTCTCAACTATAAACAACACAGAGTTTGGAGTATTTTGAGAGTCTTAATTAGCATAGGGCTTTTCTCATTGTTGAGTCAATGATTGCCACCAGGCCTCCATATCCTTAGGCACCTGGGAATATATTAATCAATGTATTTGGAATATAGAAAAGGAAATATAGTAGTTTTTAAGGTTAGCAATACTAGACTTTTTGAGTTAATGAATTTTCTCTTTTGTTATAGATCACTGTACTTTGTTATAAATCACTGTGTCCTTGCTATGTAAAAATGTAACTTTATCACTATCTTAAGACTAAATACATCTTAAGGGGAACATTGGTAAAGGGTTTTCATTTGTTGGGCAGATGTTTGCTGCTAAATCTCCATATTCCCTTCTCTTATAATGAATACAACTAGCATATAGGAGAAATAAGTATTAACCTTTAAGATTAATCATGTTAACCTTAGGTTAAATAAATTCCTTTCCTGATTGTAACTCACTACACCCTCACCCTATAGGAATGCAACTTTATTTGGAGGGTGATGCCTGGTTTAAGAAAAAACACCCTTGGAAAAAATAAGTTTTTTTGTTATCAGAAAGAAAGGGTCATAAAATGTCAGCAGGCCTCATGGCCAGAAGATGATGTAAAACCCCTAAGATCTTTTTTTTATGTAAAGCACCTGATTTTGATAAAGGTCAGGACTGCTGACCCCCACGTGACTCTGTATTCATCCCTATGTGTAACAAAAGGTATATAAGCAAAACCAAAAATAAAGAAATCAGATCAGTTTCCAGAAAGACTGATTCTCTCATGTTCTTTTCTGCTCCCCGTTTTTCTGGCTGAATTCCCATCTGGAGCATGGGTGCTCGCCATGTCTACTTACTTGTCCCGGCTTTCAAGCCCACTCAAGAAGGAGCCCAAGGAGGGGCACCTTCCGATCGATATTCAAGTGGTGCCAGCGGCCCAATGCAGATGGTGCAAATTCCTTGTCTTGGAATTTTATTGGTATCCCATGTAAACCAAGTTATTCAGCCTCTTTTTCTCTCCTACTATCTTCTGGCTGAATTCTCATCTGGTGCATGAGTACCCACCAAGCCTGCTAATTTTGCCTGGGCTTCTAAGATCGGACTGGGGGGCCCTCAGTGCCTCCTCTCCTTCGGGAGAACGGGAAGACGCCTGCGACCTACATAGGTGGTGATTGGTATTCCATGTAAACCAAGTTATTCAGCCTCTTTTTCTCTGCTAATTTTCTAATCCCTCTCTATTTGTAATTAAATAAGTTATTTCCAAGGACGCTGACTCTGTCCCCACCTTCGAGTCACCCTGGATCCACCGGGCCTGGACCCTGGCAGAGATGGTTGGATGGAATCACTGACTCAATGGACATGAGTCTGAGCAAGTTCTGGGAACTGGTGATGGACAGGGAAGCCTGGCGTGCTGCAGTCCATGGGGTCACAAAGAATAGGACATGACTGAATGACTGAATTGAACTGAACTGGATAATTGCACTCATTTCACATGCTAATAAGGTTATGCTCAAAATCCTTCAAGCTAGGCTTCAGTAGTATGTGAAAAGAGAACTTCCAGATGCATAAGCTGGGTTTAGAAAACGCAGAGGAACCAGAGATCAAATTGTTAACATTCATTGGATCATAGAGAAAGCAACGGGATTCCAGTAAAATATCTACTTCATTGTCTACACTGAAGCCTTTGACTGTGTGGGTCACAACAAACTTTTGGAAATTATTAAAGAGATGGGAATACCAAACCTCCTTACCTGTCTCCTGAGAAACCTGTATGCAAGTCAAGAAGCAGCAGTGAGAACTGGACATGGAACAACTGACTGGTTCAAAATTGGGGAAGTAATATGACATGGCTGTATATTGCACCCTGCTTATTTAACTTATATGCAGAGTACATCATGTGAAATGCCAGTCTGGATGAATCAGAAGCTATGATTAAGATTGCCAGGAGACATATAAATTGCTTGAGATATGTAGATGATACCACTCTAATGGCAGAAAATGAAGAGGAACTAAAGAGCCTCTTGGCGGCAGTGAAAGAGTAAAGTGAAAAAGCTGGCTTAAAACGAAACATTCAAAAACTAAGATCATGGCATCCAGTCCCATCACTTCATGGCAAACAAATAGGGGAAAAGTGGAAATAAAGATAGATTTTATTTTCTTTGGCTCCACAATCACTGTGGATGGTGACTACAGCCATGAAATGAAAAGAAGCTTGCTCCTTGGAAGAAAAGGTATGAGAAGCCTAGACAGCATATTAAAAAGCAGAGATGTTACTTTGCTGACAAAGGCCCATATAGTCAAAGCCATGGTTTTTCCAGTAGTCATGTATGGATGTGAGAGCTGGACCATAAAGAAGGCTGAGCACCAAAGAACTGATGCTTTTTAACTGTGGTGTTGGAGAAGACTCTTGAGAGTCCCTTGGACTGCAAAGAGACCAAACCAGTCCATCCTAAAAGAAATCAGTCCTGAATATTCATTGGAAGGACAGGTGCTGAAGCTCCAATACTTCGGCCACCTGATCCAAAAAGCTGACTCACTGGAGAAGACCCTGATGCTGGGAAACAGTGAAGGAAAATGTTGAAGAGGAGAGCATAGGATGAGATGTTTAGATAGTATCACTGACTCAGTGGACATGAGTTTGAGCAAGGAGATAGTGAAGAACAGGGAATCCTGGTGTGGTAGTCCATGGGGTATTCCATGGGGTCACAAACAGTCAGACACAACTCAGCGAGCAACTGGACAACAATAAAATATCAGGAAGAGAAAGCAGAAAATTCCATTTAAAACTGCATAAGAAAGAATAAAATACATTGGAATAAACTTAACAAAGAATGTAAAAAATTTCTACACTGAAAAGTATAAAACACTGATGAAGGAATTTGAAAATGATACCAAAAAATAAGACACATATTAATCAAACTAACAAAGACTAAACACAAAGAAATAATATTAAAAGCAGCAAGGGAGAAGCAACAAGCAAAATACAAGGGAAACCTCATATGCTTAACAGCTGATCTTTCAGCAGAAACTCTGGAGGCCAGAAGGGAATGGAAAGATATATTTAAAGTACTGAAAGGGAAAAATCTCCAACCAAGATTACTGTATCTGGCAAGGATCTCATCCAACATTAATGGAGAAATCAAAAGCTTTTCAGCCAAGCAAAAGTTAAGAGAATTCAGTACCACCAAACCAGCTTTACAACAAATGTTAAAGGGATTTATATAGTCAAGAAATACAAAAGAAAAAAAAAAAAAAAGATCTACAAAATCAACCCCAAACAATGAAAATGGCAATAGGAACATATATATCAATAATTACTTTAAATGTAAATGAATTAAATGTTCCAACCAAAAGACACAGACTGCCTGGATGGATACAAAACAAGACCCATATACATGTTGTCTATACCCACTTCAGACATAAAAACACATATAGACTGAAAGTGAGAGGATGGAAAAATATATTCACAAATGGAAAGCAGAAGAAAGCTGGAGTAGCAACCCTCATATCAGACAAAATAGACCTTAAAATAAAGAAGATTATAAGAGATAAGGAAGGACACTACATAATGATCAAGGGATCAATCCAAGAGGAAGAGATAACAATTGTAAATGTCTATGCACACAGCATAGGAGCACCTCAACACATAAGACAAACACTAACAGACATAAAAGGAGGAACTGACAATAACATAATACTAGGAGACTTTAACACTCCACTCACACCAATGGACAGATCATCAAAAAATAAAATTAATAAGGAAACACAAGTCTTATATTAGATAAGATGGATCTCATTGATATCTTCAGGACATCCATCCAAATGCAGAAGAATACACCTTCTTCTCAAGTGCACATGGAACATTCTCCAGGATAAACCACATCTTGGGTCACAAATCAAACCTCAGTAAATTTCAGAAAACTGAAATTGTATCAAGTATCTTCTCCAATCACAACGCTATGAGACTAAATATCAATTACAAAAAAAAGTGTAAGAAACACAAACACATGGAGATTAAACAACACGTTTCTAAATAACCAACATGTTACTGAAGAAATCAAAAGGGAAATCAAAAAATTTCTAGAAACAAATGACAACAAAAACACAACTCAAAACCTATGGGACACGGCAAAAGCAGTTCTAAGAGGGAAGTTTATAGCAATACAATCCTACCTCAAGAAACAAGAAAAACATCAAATAGACAACCTAACTTTACACCTAAACAACTGGGAAAAGAACAACAACAACAAAAAAAACCCATAATTAGTAGAAGGAAAGAAATCATAAAGATCTGAGCAGAAATAAATGAAAAAAAAATAATAGTAAAGATTAATAAAACTAAAAGCTGGTTCTTTGAGAAGATAAACAAAATTGATAAACCTTTAGCCAGACTCATCAAGGAAAAAAGAGAGAAGAATCAAATCAACAAATCACAGACAAAGCAGAAATACAAAGGATTATAAGAGACCATTATGAACAATTATATGGCAATAAAATGGATAACCTGGAAGAAATGGATAGATTCTTAGAAAAGTTCAATCTTCCAAGACTGAACCAGGAAGAAATAGAAATTATAAACAACACAATTACAAGCACTGAAATTGAAGCTGTGATCAAAAATCTCCCGAAAAACAAAAGCCCAGGACCATATGGCTTCACAGGAGAATTCTATCAATCATTTAGAGAAGAGCTAATGCCTGCTGCTGCTGTTGCTGCTAAGTCGCTTCAGTCGTGTCCGACTCTGTGCGACCCCAGAGATGGCAGCCCACCAGGCTCCCCCATCCCTGGGATTCTCCAGGCAAGAACAATTGATTCTCCAGGCAAGAATCAATATTACAAAAATGACTATGCTACCAAATGCAATCTACAGATTCAATGTGATCCCTATAAAATTACCAATGACATTTTTCACAGAACTAGAACAAAAAATTTCACAATTCATATGGAAACACAAAAGACCCTGAATAGCCAAAGCAGTATTGAGAAAGAAGAATGGAGCTGGAGGAATCAACCTTCCTGACTTCAGATTATACTACAAAGCTACAGTATGGTATACTTTAGAGTATACTATCAAGACAGTATGATACTGGTACAAAAACAGAAATATAGACCAATGGAACAAGATAGAAAGTCCATAAATAAACCTATGCACCTATGGGTACCTAATTTTTGACAAAGGAGGTAAAAATATACAATGGGGCCAAGATAGCCTCTTCAATCAATGGTGCTGGGAAAACTGGACAGCTCCATGTAAGAGAATGAAGTTAGAACACTTCCTAACACCATATACAAAGGTAAATTCAAAATGGATTAAAAACCTAAATGTAAGGCCAGAAACTATAAAACTTTTAGAGGAAAACATAGGCAGAACACTCGATGACATAAATCAAAGCAAGATCTTCTATGACCCACTTCCTAGAGTAACAGAAATAAAAACTAAAGTAAACAAGTAGGGCCTGATTAAACTTAAAAGCTTTTGCACAGCAAAGGAAACTAAAGCAAGGCGAAAAGACAAAACCCTCAGAATGGGAGAAAATAACAGCAAATGAAACAACTGACAAAGGATTAATTTCCAAAATATATATGCAGCTCATAGAACTGAATACCAGAAAAACAACCCAATTAAAAAGTGGGGAAAAGACCTAAACAGACATTTCTCTAAAGAAGACATACAGATGGCTAACAAACACATGAAAAGATGTTCAACGTTGCTTTTTATTAGAGAAATGCAAATCAAAGCTACAATGAGATATCACATCACACCAGTCAGAATGGCCATCATCAAAAAGTCTAAAAACAATAAATGCTGGAAAAAAGGGAACACTCTTGCACTGTTGGTAGGCATGTAAATTGATATAGCCACTATGGAAGACAGTATGGAGATTTCTTTAAAAACTATGAATAAAACCACCATATGACCCAGCAATCCCACTCCTAGGCATATACCCTGAGGAAAGAAAAATTGTAAAAGACACATGTATCCCATTGTTCATTGCAGCGCTATTTACAATAGCTAGAACATGGAAACAAACTAGATGTCCATTGACAGATGAATGGATAAAGAAGTTGTGGTACATATACACAATGGAATACTACTCAGACATGAAAAGGAAGTAAGTCAGAAAGAGAAATATAAATATCATATTCTAATGCATATATACAGAATCTAGAAAAATGGTACTGAAGAATTTATTTAAAGGGCAGCAGTGGAGAAACAGACATAGAAAATAGCCTTATGGACATGGGGAGAGGGGAGGAGAGGGTGAGATGTATGGAAAGAGTAAGTTGGAAACATACATTACCATATGTAAATAGATAGCCAATGGGAATTTGCTATATGGCTCAGGAAACTCAAATAGGAGTTCTGCATCAACCTAGAGGGGTGGGATGGGGAGGGAGATGGGAGGAAGGTTCAAAAGGGAGGTGACATACATATACTATGCCTGACTCATTTTGACGTTTGACAGAAAACAACAAAAGTCTGTAAAGCAACTATCCCTCAAAGAAATTTTTTTTTTTAATTTTAAAAATGAGACCTAATCAAACTTGGGCTTCCCCAATGGCTCAGCGTGTAAAGAATCTGCCTGCAGTGCAGAAGACTCAGGAGATTCAGGTTTGATCCCTGGGTTGGGAAGATCCCCTGGAGAAGGCAATGACAACCCACTCCAGTATTCTTGCCTGGAAAATCCTACGGACAGAGGAACCTGATGGGCTACAGTCCATGGGGTCGCAAGGAGTTGGACACGACTGAGCAACTAACACTTCTAATCAAACTTAAAAACTTTTGCATAACAAAGGAACCATTGACAAAACTAAAAGACAGCCTATTTGGTAGAAAATATTTCCAAATGATATGACAAACAAGGGGTTAATACCCAAAATATATAAACAGCCCACCTAACTCAATATCAAAAAAGTAAACAACCCAGTCAAAAAAATTGGCAGAAGTCCTGAACATACATTCAGTCATACAGATGGCTAACAGGCACAAGAAAATATCCTCAACATTGTTAATAGAAAAATGCAAATAAAAATAACAATATCACTTAACACCTATCAAAATGGCTTTCATTAAAAAGCCTTCAAATAATAAATGTTAGTTAGGATGTGGAGAAAGGAAACCTTGTACCCTATTGGTGGGAATGTACACTGGTGCAGTCACTGTGGAAAACATTACAGAAGTTCCTTAAAAAATTAAAAACAGAACTATGATATAATCCAGCAATTCCACTACTGGGTATATAACTGCAAAAATATAAAATACTAATGTGAAAAGATACATGCACCCGAATGTTCATAGCAGCACTATTTACAACAGCCAAAACATGGAAGCAATCTAAGTGTTAATCATCAGATGAATGATAAAGAAGATGTAGTGGATGTACAATGGAATATTACTCAGCTGTAAAAAGAATGAAATTGTGCCATTTGTACCAATATGGATGGACCTGAAGGGTATTAGGTAGTAGTTTCTCAGTCGTGTCCAACTCTTTGCGATCCTTTTGACTATAGCCCTCTATGCTCCTCTGTCCATGGGATTTCCCAGGGGAAAATACCACAGTAGAATGCCCTCCTCCAGGGGATCTTCCTGACCCAGAGATTGAACCCAGGTCTCCCGCATTTCAGGCAGATTCGTTACCCTTTGAACTGCATGGCAAGGGTATTATGCTAAGTGAAATAAGTCAGACAGAGAAAGATAAATATCATGTGATATAACTTATATGTGGAATGTAAAAAATAAAACAAATTGTATATGGCAAAAAAGAAACAGACTCACATACATAGAAAACATAGTCACCAGTGGGGAAAGAGGAGGGACAAGATAGGGGTTTGGAATTAAGGAATACAAATTACTATGTATTAAATAGATAAGCAACAAGGATATATTGTATGGCGCTATACAATACAGCCATTGTTTTATAATAAATGTAAATAGATTACAAGCTATAGAAATACTGAATTAACTATGGTGTACCACTGAAAGTAATATAAACTGTAAATCAGCTACACCTTGATTAAAATTATTTTCTCAAAAAAGAAACATTTGCCCTTCTTGTAAGTGTTCTTATATGTCAGTCAAAGCTTTGCTGTCTTGATGAGCTCATGTATTTCTTCCCTTTTCCTTACAACTATTAAGATCCATTCACTTTTGAGCTTTTTTAAGTTCCTAATTAGTTTTGGGTGGCCATAAAAGAGAGAAGAAAGGAATGGCTAGAAATCATTTTATGCCATGTCATTTAAATACTTATAGTATTTATTTCAACTCACCTGATAAACTGATGAATAATTTAGATGAAATGATGAATAGAATCATTTTGCCATCTATAATATGAAACCTGAAATATCATTGAAATATCAATTTCAGTCTCTTTTTTTTAAATCTCATTTTCCCTTGCTTATTAGAAATCAAGGCTCTAATAAGGTCTTTGGGAGGAAATGGAGGGGCAAGAAGTAAAGGAAGAATGATAATGAAGACCCTAACTACAGCTTGGTTTGCACTATGGAGTGGCACAGGTTGAAGGTGTGGATTCTGAACCCACACTAGGGCAGCAGGAAAGTGATAGAACACAGGAGTAGAGACAGCATAAAGGCATTAGGTTGGGGTTTTGAACCAGACCAGGTAAGTTTTGATTTCAAGTCACTCTGTTACTGTGTGACCATGGGCAAAGTATTGAACTATTCTGAGGTTCTGCTTTTCTGCTCAAGGCTGAACTTTTTCTGCTTAAGAATGAAACTAACCTCCTCCTCACAATGCTACCAGGAAGAGGCTATGAGAGCTTGTGCTTTGTGCCTGTTTTTTAGGACCTGGTAAAGAGAGACCTGGTAGCCACTAACAGTGTGTTCTCTTGGCTGAGGACTATCGGTGCCATTGATGGTTTAATTTACTCCCCTGCTATGCAGCAGGCAGCTAAAGTGGGCCTCTCTGACAAGCCAGTAAAGCGCATGTATGCTAGAAGTGGGAATGCCTTCCCACCACCACTCTCATGCCAGGCCAGGGTCAATGTCTTCAGAACATGGATGGCTCTCATTCCTTTCTTGGAGCTTCATTCCAAATCCCACATAAGATTTCTTTAGCAAAGCTGGAGTTGTTGGGGCACTCATGACAGACCCCCTTTTGAATAGCCAAGGAAATTCCACTGATGTTTCAGTTCTGATTTATACTTCCTATGACCTTCTTTTATTTTAAATTTTGGCAATAAACCACATATGAGAAGTTGGCAAACCATATGGCATTTCTATAGTCCCTTAACCTTTACTTGTTCTCTAAGTAATTCTGAAAACTGAATAACATTTAAATTCAATTTTGCACAACTGGAGCCTTCAAAATTTAAGCCCATGGATTTGTACTTTCTATTTCTGAGTGGTAGCTTTTCTCTGCAGACCTTGCTCTACAAGTCTTTGTATGTCTGTTAAAAGATTTCTTTCCTTCTACATCCCTACACTAGTTTTCCAGGCAGGAAGCCTTGGATAAACTGCAGGCTTTAGGCCTTTCTTTAAGACTGTTTCAGCCTCTATGAGGCTTCCTGTTTTACTGAGACAGAACAAGATGGTTCCACCAATCTTAAATACAATCAGCAGAGAAGAAACCATACTTAAAGTAGCAAGTATTCCCTTTCTTTTGGTGGGTCCTAATTAATTTTGGGTGGCCATAAAAGAGAGAAGAAAGGAATGGCTAGAAATCATTTTATGCCATGTCATTTAAATACTTACAGTATTTATTTCAACTCACCAGGTAAGCTGATGAATAATTTAGATGAAATGATGAATAGAATCATTTTGCCATCTATAATATGAAACCTGAAATATCACTGTGTTTTGGTAGGTGGGGTCAAGAGAAATCAAACTAGTAAAAGATTTTAGGAATTAAAGTTTTTTGTGGTTTTTTTTTTTTTTTTTTTTTTTGGTTTGCTTGGAGCATAGGGATATTTTCAGATTGCTAATTTAGCATTTGTGATAAAAAGAGACAGAGAATATCGGAGCACACAGCATATTTCCCAGCTTATACAAAAAGTAGATGTTAAGATAAAGGAACAAGAAGAAGATATAACAATTATAAATATATATGCACCCAATATAGGAGCACCGCAATATGTAAGACAAATGCTAACAAGTATGAAAGGGGAAATCAACAATAACACAATAATAGTGGGAGACTTTAATACCCCACTCACACCCATGGACAAATCAACTAAACAGAAAATCAACAAAGAAATGCAAACTTTGAATGATACATTAGACCAGTTAGACCTAATTGATATCTATATGACATTTCACCCCAAAACAATGAATTTCACCTTTTTCTCAAGTGCTCATGGAACCTTCTCCAGGATAGATCACATCCTGGGCCATAAATCTAACCTTGATAAATTCAAAAAAATCGAAATCATTTCAAGCATCTTTTCTGACCATAATGCATTAAGATTAAATCTCAATTACAGGAGAAAAACTATTAAAAATTCCAACCTATGGAGGTTGAACAACACGCTTCTGAATAACCAACAAATCACAGAAGAAATCAAAAAAGAAATCAAAATATGCATAGAAACGATTGAAAATGAAAACACAACAACCCAAAACCTGTGGGACACTATAAAAGCAGTGCTAAGAGGAAAGTTCACAGCACTACAGGCATACTTCAAGAAACAAGAAAAAAGTCAAATAAATAAACTAACTCTACAACTAAAGCAACTAGAAAAGGAAGAATTGGAGAACCCCAGAGTTAGTAGAAGGAAAGAAATCTTAAAAACTAGGACAGAAATAAATGCAAAAGAAACAAAAGAGACCATAGCAAAAATCAACAAAGCAAAAAGCTGGTTCTTTGAAAAGATAAATAAAATTGACAAACCATTAGCCAGACTCATCAAGAAGCAAAGAGAGAAAAATCAAATCAATAAAATTAGAAATGAAAATGGAGAGATCACAACAGACAACACAGAAATACAAAGGATCATAAGAGACTACTATCAGCAATTATATGCCAATAAAATGGACAACGTGGAAGAAATGGACAAATTCTTAGAAAAGTACAATTTTCCAAAACTGAACCAGGAAGAAATAGAAAATCTTAACAGACCCATCACAAGCACGGAAATTGAAACTGTAATCAGAAATCTTCCAGCAAACAAAAGCCCAGCCGTCTGGACGGCTTCACAGCGGAATTCTACCAAACATTTCGAGAAGAGCTAACACCTATCCTACTCAAACTCTTCCAGAAAATTGCAGAGGAAGGTAAACTTCCAAACTCATTCTATGAGGCCACCATCACCCTAATACCAAAACCTGACAAAGATACTACAAAAAAAGAAAACTACAGGCCAATATCACTGATGAACATAGATGCAAAAATCCTCAACAAAATTCTAGCAATCAGAATCCAACAACACATTAAAAAGATCATACACCATGACCAAGTGGGCTTTATCCCAGGGATGCAAGGATTCTTCAATATCCGCAAATCAATCAGTGTAATTCACCACATTAACAAATTGAAAATAAAAACCATATGATTATCTCAATAGATGCAGAGAAGGCCTTTGACAAAATTCAACATCCATTTATGATAAAAACTCTCCAGAAAGCAGGAATAGAAGGAACATGCCTCAACATAATAAAAGCTATATATGACAAACCCACAGCAAACATTATCCTCAATGGTGAAAAATTGAAAGCATTTCCCCTAAAGTCAGGAACAAGACAAGGGTGCCCACTTTCACCGCTACTGTTCAACATCGTTCTGGAAGTTTTGGCCACATCAATCAGAGCAGAAAAAGAAATAAAAGGAATCCAAATTGGAAAAGAAGAAGCAAAACTTTCACTGTTTGCAGATGACATGATCCTCTACATAGAAAACCCTAAAGACTCCACCAGAAAATTACTAGAGCTCATCAATGAATATAGTAAAGTTGCAGGATATAAAATCAACACACAGAAATCCCTTGCATTCCTATACACTAATAATAAGAAAGTAGAAAACGAAATTAAGGAAACAATTCCATTCACCATTGCAACGAAAATAATAAAATACTTAGGAATATATCTACCTAAAGAAACTAAAGACCTATATATAGAAAATTATAAAACACTGATGAAAGAAATCAAAGAGGACACTAATAGATGGAGAAATATACCATGTTCATGGATCGGAAGAATCAATATAGTGAAAATGAGCATACTACCCAAAGCAATTTACAAATTCAATGCAATCCCTATCAAGCTACCAGCCATATTTTTCACAGAACTAGAACAAATAATTTCAAGATTTATATGTAAATACAAAAAACCTCGAATAGCCAAAGCAATCTTGAGAAAGAAGAATGGAACTGGAGGAATCAACTTGCCTGACTTCAGGCTCTACTACAAAGCCACAGTCATCAAGACAGGATGGTACTGGTACAAAGACAGACATATAGATCAATGGAACAAAATAGAAAGCCCAGAGATAAATCCACACACATATGGACACCTTATCTTTGACAAAGGAGGCAAGAATATACAATGGAGTAAAGACAATCTCTTAAACAAGTGGTGCTGGGAAAACTGGTCAACCACTTGTAAAAGAATGAAACTAGATCACTTTCTAACACCGCACACAAAAATAAACTCAAAATGGATTAAACATCTAAACATAAGACCAGAAACTATAAAACTCCTAGAGGAGAATATAGGCAAAACACTCTCCGACATACATCATAGCAGGATCCTCTATGATCCACCTCCCAGAATACTGGAAATAAAAGCAAAAATAAACAAATGGGATCTAATTAAAATTAAAAGCTTCTGCACAACAAAGGAAAATATAAGCAAGGTGAAAAGACAGCCTTCTGAATGGGAGAAAATAATAGCAAATGAAGCAACTGACAAACAACTAATCTCAAAAATATACAAGCAAGTTATGCAGCTCAATTCCAGAAAAATAAACGACCCAATCAAAAAATGGGCCAAAGAACTAAATAGACATTTCTCCAAAGAAGACATACGGATGGCTAACAAACACATGAAAAGATGCTCAACATCACTCATTATTAGAGAAATGCAAATCAAAACCACAATGAGGTACCACTTCACATCAGTCAGAATGTCTGTGATCCAAAAATCTGCAAGCAATAAATGCTGGAGAGGGTGTGGAGAAAAGGGAACCCTCCTACACTGTTGGTGGGAATGCAAACTAGTACAGCCACTTTGGAGAACAGTGTGGAGATTCCTTAAAAAATTGCAAATAGAAATGTAAGTTCCACTACCTTACATTTGGAACTACCCAATCCCACTGCTGGGTATACACACCGAGGAAACCAGAATTGAAAGAGACACATGTACCCCAGTGTTCATCACAGCACTGTTTATAATAGCCAGGACATGGAAACAACCTAGATGTCCATCAGCAGATGAATGGATAAGAAAGCTGTGGTACATATACACAATGGAGTATTACTCAGCCATTAAAAAGAATACATTTGAATCAGTTCTGATGAGATGGATGAAACTGGGGCCGATTATACAGAGTGAAGTAAGCCAGAAAGAAAAACACCAATACAGTATACTAACACATATATATGGAATTTAGAAAGATGGCAATGACGACCTTGTATGCAAGACAGCAAAAAAGACACAGATGTGTATAACGGACTTTTGGACTCTGAGGGAGAGGGAGAGGGTGGGATGATTTGGGAGAAAGGCATTGTAACATGTATACTATCATGTAAGAATCGAATTGCCAGTCTATGTCCGACGCAGGATACAGCATGCTTGGGGCTGGTACATGGTGATGACCCAGAGAGATGTTATGGGGAGGGAGGTGGGAGAGGGGTTCATGTTTGGGAACGCATATAATAATAAAAAAAAAAAAAGATAAAGGAACAAAAACTTGTACAAAATACACTAAACTTTTAATATTAACAATATTCTTGTGTTTTCCTAATTTATTACATTTAAATGAGATGATTTCTTGAGTTTTTAAAGTTAACCTATTTTGAAAAACAAAGTTGATTTATTTTTGCTGCTATTCAGAACTCCTTTTTAAAATAATTTTGGTTTGCTCCCAACACAATTTGCCGTCCTTGTTGTTGCTGTTTTGCATATTTTTGTCTTGGGCATATAAATTGCTCTTGAACTCGTTTTACCAAATGTGGGCCATTATGTAATAGTCACTCTCCAATGGTACTTGATGGAATTTAAAAGCAGAAAATAAACCACAAGTAGGGAGGACTCTTGATGGGCCCTGATTGCCTCAAAGCACTGTACCTGCAGTGCGCGTACCTGCACCATTACAGAGGTGCAAAGGCATGTGTGTCAGGAAGGTGGGGTGGTGTGTGTGCCCAGCACACAGCAGAGTACACAGTAAGTGCCCATATATGGAAACTATCTTAGAAACAGGAAAACAATCACTATCTCCTTATAAGACCCTGAGCCAGATACCAAAATTACCTTAATATTAAGAACAGAAATAAGAGCTGATCAAAAGTGTTTCCCATTACATTCTGCTATATTTCCCCAAGACACTGAGTGCCCTCATCAGGTTTACAACATGCTGATACTGAAGGGAAGACCTCTTGGAGATACAATCTTCAAAAAGAAGATTTACAACAATGGCAGTGCAAGCTATTTGGCTGTCATTTGTTCCCCTGCCAGCTTTTAGCTAAATTTACATTAAAGTGTGCCATGTTCATTTCATTCAAGCTCCAGAGAATTGGATTTCCTGCCAGTACCACCCAGTCAGTCCCTGAAGAAGCAGCTGCTTGATCCATGCTGTGCTTCCATCTGTGCAGAATGGCTCCAAAAATTTTTCCCACCTGAGACTGACCATTTGACTATCAACCACCTATGAGATGTCCCAGTTCATCAAGACTCCAGAGTACTGGCAATGGTACTCACAGGTGCAAAGCCACACTAATAGATTCTGTCTCCAGATTTTCTCTCAGATATGGAAAAAAAAATCAACTAGATAGTTACTAAACTCTTTCTGGATGGGTGGCAGTGTGGAAGCTTTAAAAGTATAATAGCTTGTCCCTGCTCTATGCTTTCTCTTCAGAGTGATCATTCAAATGCCAGTTACTTACTTACTCCCTCCACTAGACTGTGAGCACCATGAGGGCACAGACTCTGTCTTATTCTCAACTGTATCTGGGGCCTGTCGTATAGTAGGTGCTCATTAAATGCTTCTTTAATAAGTGAATGAGTTAGGTGAGGTCTTCAAATAGGTAGGACTTACATGGTCTTTGGAAGGATATTGAAGGTAGGCATAAGATACTGAAAAAAAAACAAAGATATTAAAAATATCAGGAAATGGGAATTCTGAAAGGGAGGTGGATAGGAAGAAAAATGAGTCCCGTATTTCGAATGTCAGTTTGTGCGCTGTTGGGGCAGAAGCAGCAGGCAACTTTTGATGGGTGACTACAGCTGGGGCTTGACATATAGTATATCAAATGTTTGAGGCAGGGGGACAATGGAAGCTCCAGAAGTAGATACCATCTCAAAGAAAAGATAACAACCAGGAGGCATGAAGGCTGGGGAAGGTCCTTTGTGGGTGTCCTTAAGGACAGAGCAAAAAGATTCAGAGATCAGAAGAGAGAGACAGAGACACACCAAAAGGTGGAATAAGAATACCTTTATCCTCTAAGGTTAAAGACCATTTTCTTCTCCTCTCTCTCATTCTACCAGCTGGTGGGGTCCCTTGCTGTTCACCATCAGGTAGAGTCTTCCCTTGAGAAAAGGCTCAGGGGCATGGAGCACCATCCACAGCTTTGCTATGTTCTCTTTGACAAGTTACTTCACCTCTCTGAAACTCAACTTTTTCATCTCTAAAACTGGGGTGATACCTGCCTCTTGCAATTGGGGTGGTAATATCCAATTTTAATGTGATATATCATCTAAAGCACCAAACAGTGCCTGACACATCACAAAGGAGATACATATACTTTTTTTTTTTTTTTTTTTTTGCCCATTTAGCACTTAGCCCTAGGCTCAGAAGACTTACATAGAAGGCCTCTCTCTGGCACTAAGGGCTTCCTGGTAGTTCAGACAGTAAAGAATCTGCTTGCAATGCAGGGAACCTGGGTTTGATTCCTGGGTCGGGGAGATCCCCTGGAGAAGGACATGGCAATCCACTCCAATGTTCTTGCCTGGAGAACCCCATGGACAGAGGAATCTGGTGGGCTATAGTCCATGGGGTAGCAGAGAGTTGAACACAACTGAGCGACTAACATTTTCACTTTCTCTGGCACTAAGCTCATGCGTGACCATAGGCCTCAGTTTCCTCATTAAGGAAGACATGAAGGAATGAGTAGGTCTATCTCTAAACTACCTTCAAGTGCTAAAATTCTCTAGTTCTCAGATTATAAAGAGGAATGTTTGGGAATCACATACTTAAGATTTTTAACAATGTAATTGTTCAGGAGAGGCAGAAGTCACGAGCCGGCTAGTCACCACTTAGCTTGATGATTAGCTATGACACTTTCTGATCTTCCTCACTCGGGTCATGGATGTGTCTGTGAGACAATTCTTAAGAGAGTCACTCATGAGTGAATGGAGGGGTTTAAGTCCATGAGAGAAATTCCCTGTTTTCCTTTGAGGAACCGTAAAGTTAGTGTGTTGGCCTCAGATGGAGACACTGGGGTGAATAATGAATGCACAGGTGGTGGCTATAAATGTTGGAAAGGGAGGCTATCAAATGCAGAGATGGAATTACATTGAAAGCACATTTCTAGGCAAATCCTCATGGTGTTTGTTTAATAACTATGCTATCTCCAGAGCTATAGGCTTTCAGAGCATAATAATTATGTCACAGGCCAGACTTGCAGCTTCTCTTGTCTCAGACTCTGCCTCAGGCAGGGACCCAAGCAACTCCTAGTGGAAGCCGTCAGCAGCCACTTGCACACCCCCTCCACTCCACCACGTCACTACCGCCAGAGAGCAAGGGCCTTCAGGATACTGCCTTATTCCGTGGACCCTGTCACAGCTTTCACCTGTGGTTTTACACAGAGGCGGCCCTCAACAAATGTTGAGTAAATGAATGAAAGGTGGGAAGGATCCCCCAAAAGACCTAATGGAGAGAGAGTCTAATGTTAGTTGTTCAGTTGTGTCCAACTCTTTTCCACACCATCATGGACTGCAGCTAGCCAGGCCCCTCTATCCATGGGGATTCTCTAGGCAAGAATACTGGAGTGGATTGCCATTCCTTTCTCCAGGGGATCTTCCTGGCCCAGGAATTGAACCTGGATCTCCTGCATTGCAGGCAGACTGTTTACCATCTGAGCCACCCAGGGAAGCCCCAAAAGTCCTAATCACTCTCAATAATAGCTAACAGATCAATGCTGTACAAAACTATTTGATCCTTTTTTGAATTTGTTTCATACTTTCAGCCTGAATAATTATGGATAATTAGCGATGGAATGCTTCTGTTCATTTGTTCTAAATAGTTCATTCTTGCTATGAAGCATTTCCTAAAGGAACCCTGGGTCAGATGGGAGAGGTGGCAGATGCATAAATGTAAATTATAAAGCAGAATGTAAATTAAAAGAAAAAAAAGCACCACGGACATTTAAAGGAGAGGATGTTCTGTTCGCATTTTTTAAAGGAATCTCCACACTGTTCTCCATAGTGGCTGTACTAGTTTGCATTCCCACCAACAGTGTAAGAGGGTTCCCTTTTCCTTGGGGCTGGTGCACGGGGATGATCCAGAGAGATGATATGGGGTGGGAGGTGGAAGGGGGGTTCAGGATTGGGAACTCATGTACACCCGTGGCTGATTCATGTCAATGAATGGCAAAACCAATACAGTATTGTAAAGCAAAATAAAGTAAAAATAAAAATTAAAAAAAATAAAGGAGAGGATGACTTCCAGGAAAATGGAACTGTTTCAAGGACTGAGTGTTATTTGTGTTAGATCTTTAAGGAGTTATAAGATCTTGAGTAACAGAAAAAATAAAAGGAGGAAGATGGCCAAGTATAAAACCTGAGCAAGGCATGAAGGTAGAAAGCAAAAACACATTCCGAAGGCAACTAGTTAGATTAAATGTAGACTAGTTAGATAAATTAGATTAAAGGTAGGCTAGGGATTGTAGGAGTTACGGCAGAAACACAGGTTGAAGTTTAATTGTGAAGAGTTTTATTTACTACCAAATTATGTAAGTCATAATATTTTAGCAAGGAAGACAAGGATCAAAGTTTAGGAATACTAATCTGAAAATTGAATTAGGAAGGAAAACATCTGCACTTCAGGGCTCTCACTAGAAGACTACTTGCCCTGCTTTGGAAAGTGTGGTAGGGGACCAGAAGTTTTGGCACCTGGCAACTTGCTACAAATGTGGAATCTTTGGCTGTCCCAGACCTACGGAATCCAAATCTGCATGTGCATTAAAATATAGACCAACTCATCCAAGGAGGGCAGAGAAGAGCCTGAACACAGGAGGCTGCTCAAAAATGACAGGGAGGCGATAGGGAAGAGAGATGTGGGGAGGCAACGCACCTCAGGACAGCCAGGACATCTGAAACTTTGCACTGGGACTGAGAGGATGGTGGGGTCATGTTGAGGAATGTCAGGAGGAAAAGAATGCAGGGTGCATGAG
This sequence comes from Budorcas taxicolor, assembly GCF_023091745.1. Lineage (NCBI taxonomy): Eukaryota > Metazoa > Chordata > Mammalia > Artiodactyla > Bovidae > Budorcas > Budorcas taxicolor. The sequence goes on from NC_068912.1 coordinate 69,704,469, forward strand.
ATGACAGGAAAGGAGAAAACCTGCCTTCACATCTAGAAGTCAAGGAGCCTTCAGGGAGAATCCAAGTAGAGATGCCCAGAAGGCATTTAGAGAAGTAGATTAGATCACAGGCAAAGTCCCTTGAACTTTGCCTCAGTACCTCTTGAACTTTGCCTCAGTACCTCTTGAACTTTGCCTCAGTACCAAAAACATTCAAATAAGAAATGTAATAAAACACCTAAAGTGCTGGCATTGAAAAAGATTTCACAACTCAAAGGAAACACGAGTTATCTAGTTGAATCTTCTCCTATGAGAGTAGGAATTGTGAGCCCAGGAAGGGAAAGTGACTTTGATAGGTGACTCAGAAAAAAAAAAAAAAAACAACTCAGCTAAATAGTCAGGGAGTTATGTGACTCCCAACACAGGGCTATTCCACTTCACTATTATTCTAATAATAGAGGCCTTGGGAACTAGGAATAGAGGAACTGGGCTCAAGGAAGTTATGCTAGAAATCATGAAAGAATCAAAGGAAGTCTTAGAAAATGGCTTAGCAAGTAAACTTCAGAAATTTTATAAATAAGTCTCTTTGCATGGTCCATAAACCTGGATCAGGTTTCAGGGTTATTTCAGAATATACTTAGTATTGGCATAGCAAGACCAGTTCTAATCTGGAATGTTTTTTATATGACAACCATATTAACTAGCATTTTTATAGACTCACTATGCACCAGGCACTTTTCCAAGTACCTCACATATATATTAGCTCACTTACTACAACAACTAGCATGAAAGAGGCACTAATCATTTTCCACATGAAGAAACTGAGGCATGAATAAAACAAATAACCCACCTGATGTCACATTGCTAGTTATTGGTAGAGCTAGGATTTAAACAGGCAATAATTTTTTATTTTTGTATTGGAAGGTTAGCCATATGTATTTTTCCTCCTTTTCATGTAAAATGATAGATCTCTCTGTGAGAATCAGTTCTAACGCTGCCCAGAGACTGTTGAGCTAACAGAAGTGCTTGGCTTAGGGTAATGCATTAGTCTATATTCTCTTTGACTAATCCTCGTGCAGTTTTGATCTAACACTGGCTTCTACCCAATGATTTTAGTCCACTTCCATATCCTTTTTAATGCTTTTCAGTCTCATTATCTTTAGGTCATGTCTAATGACCATCCTAATGAGTTTGCCTCTCAATGTCTTTTAGTAATAGGAGGCAAAAAAAGACACTGCTTCTATTGTTTTCAAAAGATGAAGCCTTCATAGTGGGTTTTCTCTTTTCAGCTTTGGGTCTGGGGTATTTGTCCAATGGAGTTCAGTTTCCTTAGATAGAAACCAGGGGCACTGGCTAAGGTTAGCTTCCTTTCTCCATCCAGAGGAAGATGCTTCCAGTAGGCCACCTGCACCTCCTTTGTAGCATCATTTGGGAAAACGTGCTCTGATTGTTTCTCTTGGAAGATACTGGCACAGCTCCTCTGAAATAAATCCTCCCAGCTGGAGGGAGCCTGGGCTGAGGGCGGGGTACAGAGGCAGAGGCTGTCTTATGGAGACCTTCATTAATGGCCTTGTGAGTTGCCCTGATTTTTCCACATGTCTGACCAAGTCAATTTCCTGTCTTAGATCTCTTTTCTTCTTGTCAAATCCCAACTTTTCTGCTTTTCATTCTTGGCCTGGCTGGAAGGGTGATTAATTTTAATTTTTCTTTTTCTTTTTTTTTGCTTGAAATGTACCAAGTGTTCCTCTTCTGGAATGGAGTCAAAAGTAGTGTCAGGGAAGGGATCAAAGTTAAATCTTCTCCAAATGATAAAACTGAAAGTCTGTTTTCTGTCCTCCTTCCCTCTCAGTTCTTTTCTTCCCATGAAAAGAATTTTTAATATAAGTTTTAAAATTTATATACAATAAAATCAGCCTTTTAAATGTATGATTCCATGAATTTTAACACATGTGTAAAGTCATGTAATTGTCATCATAATCAGTTCTTTTCTTTTTTTTAAATCCAACTCACTGAACAAAATATTAAGTAAACATGTTAATACTTCGTATAACTCAGTTGAACTATTATTGGCACAAAACGTGGTGACTTTTTTCCTAAAGAGGATTATATTATTGATTAAGACATTTGAAACATTGTAGTACTTTGTTTATCTCTAAGAGAAACTTCCAGTTCTTGAATATACAAATATAAATGAACAAGATCAACATTTTCATGGTCTAATACAACTGATTCTACCAAGTGTATCTTTAAATTTCTTTCTTCCCTTTGGACTAGTATGAATAATGTTTTGATGGTTGATCTTAAAGAATCTTGATTTTATTACTTCATTTGAGCAGTTATTTATTTAGGGCCGGATAAATAAATGATATCTGGTTGAGAAATGATATTTACATTTCAAAGTGGAGAGAAATGTTGTGAAAACATAATAAGCAGAGGGACACAAATGGAGTCAAGCTTGACTATCACTTCAAATCACAATTTCCAGATTTGGGGAAAAGCCATAATCATGGGAGAAAGTGGCTAAAGGGAACAATCTGTCTGCAGCTTTGTGTTCAGAGCCAAAAATATACAAGAAAAAAAAAAGAATCTAATTAATGAAGAAGAGGTAATAGTAGGTTGAAGCTGTGGCTGCGTGGGCGCAGGAGGGCCTAGAGGAGATATCCCACCCTGAAGGTTAGGAAGGACGGTGGTGTGGAGATACCCCTCATCCAAGGTAAGGAGCAGCGGCTGCCCTTTGCTGGAGCAGCCATGAAGAGATATCCCATGCCCAAGGTAACAGAAACCCAAGTAAGATGATAGGTGTTGCCAGAGGGCATCAGAGGGCAGACACACTGAAACCATACTCACAGAAAACTAGTCAATCTAATCACACTAGGACCACACCCTTGTCTAACTCAATGAAACTAAGCCATGCCTGCAGGGCAACCCAAGACAGGCTGGTCATGGTGGAGAGGTCTGACAGAATGTGGTCCACTGGAGAAGGGAATGGCAAACCACTTCAGTATTCTTGCCTTGAGAACCCCATGAACAGTATGAAAAGGCAAAATGATAGGATACCAAAAGAGGAACTCCCCAGGTCATTAGGTGCCCAATATGCTGCTGGAGATCAGTGGAGAAATAACTCCAGAAAGAATGAAGGGATGGAGCCAAAGCAAAAACAGTACCCAGTTGTGGATGTGACTGGTGATAGAAGCAAGGTTCGATACTGTAAAGAGCAATACTGCATAGGAACCTGGAATGTCAGGTCCATGAATCAAGGCAAATTGGAAGTGGTCAAACAAGAGGTGGCAAGAGTGAACGTCAATATTCTAGGAATCAGTGAACTAAAATGGACTGGAAAGGGTGAATTTAACTCAGATGACCATTATATCTACTACCGCGGGCAGGAATCCTCAGAAGAAATGGAGTAGCCATCATGGTCAACAAAAGAGTCCGAAATGCAGTACTTGGATGCAGTCTCAAAAACGACAGAATGATCTCTGTTTGTTTCCAAGGCAAACCATTCAATATCACAGTAATCAAACTCTATGCCCCAACCAGTAACGCTGAAGAAGCTGAAGTTGAACAATTCTATGAAGACATACAAGACCTTTTTGAACTAACACCCAAAAAAGATGTTCTTTTCATTATAGGGGACTGGAATGCAAAAGTAGGAAGTCAAGAAACACCTGGAGTAACAGGCAAATTTGGCCTTGGAATGTGAAATGAAGCAGGGCAAAGACTAATAGAGTTTTGCCAAGAAAATGCACTGGTCATAGCGAACACCATCTTCCAACAACACAAGAGAAGACTCTACACATGGACATCACCAGATGGTCAACACCAAAATCAGATTGATTATATTCTTTGCAGCCAAAAATGGACAAGCTCTATACAGTCAACAAAAACAAGACCAGGAGCTGACTGTGGCTCAGATCATCAACACCTTATTACCAAATTCAGACTTAAATTGAAGAAAGTAGGGAAAACCACTAGACCATTCAGGTATGACCTAAATCAAATCCCTTATGATTATACAGTGGAAGTGAGAAATAGATTTAAGGGCCTAGATCTGATAGATAGAGTGCCTGATGAACTATGGAATGAGGTTCGTGACATTGTACAGGAGACAGGGATCAAGGCCATCCCCATGGAAAAGAAATGCAAAAAAGCAAAATGGCTGTCTGGGGAGGCCTTACAAATAGCTGTCAAAAGAAGAGAAGCAAAAAGCAAAGGAGAAAAGGAAAGATATAAGCATATGAATGCAGAGTTCCAGAGAATAGCAAGAAGAGATAAGAAAGCCTTCTTCAGCGATCAATGCAAAGAAATAGAGGAAAACAACAGAATGGGAAAGACTAGAGATCTCTTCAAGAAAATTAGAGATACCAAGGGAACATTTCATGCAAAGATGGGCTCAATAAAGGACAGAAATGGTATGGACCTAACAGAAGCAGAAGATATTAAGAAGAGGTGGCAAGAATACACAGAAGAAGTGTACAAAAAAGATCTTCACGACCCAGATAATCATGATGGTGTGATCACTCATCTAGAGCCAGACATCCTGGAATGTGAAGTCAAGTGGGCCTTAGGAAGCATCACTACGAACAAAGCTAGTGGAGGTGATGGAATTCCAGTTGAGCTATTTCAAATCCTAAAAGATGATGCTGTGAAAGTGCTGCACTCAATATGCCAACAAATTTGGAAAACTCAGCAGTGGCCACAGGACTGGAAAAGATCAGTTTTCATTCCAATCCCAAAGAAAGGCAATTCTCAAACTACTGCATGATTGCACTCATCTCACATGCTAGTAAAGTAATGCTCAAAATTCTCCAAGCCAGGCTTCAGCAATATGTGAACCGTGAAATTATTGATGTTCAAGCTGGTTTTAGAAAAGGCAGAAGAACCAGAGATCAAATTGCCAACATCTGCTGGATCATGGAAAAAGGAAGAGAGTTCCAGAAAAACATCTATTTCTGCTTTATTGACTATGCCAAAGCCTTTGACTATGTGCATCACAATAAACTGCAGAAAATTCTGAAAGAGATGGGAATACCAGAACACCTGACCTGCCTCTTGAGAAATCTGTATGCAGGTCAGGAAGCAAGAGTTAGAACTGGACATGGAACAAGAGACTGGTTCCAAATAGGAAAAAGAGTACGTCAAGGCTGTACATTGTCACCCTGCTTATTTAACTTATATGCAGAGTACATCATGAGAAACACTGGACTGGAAGAAACACATGCTGGAATCAAGATTGCCAGGAGAAATATCAATCACCTCGGATATGCAGATGACACCACCCTTGTGGCAGAAAGTGAAGAGGAACTCAAAAGCCTCTTGATAAAAGTAAAAGAGGAGAGTGAAAAAGTTGGCTTAATGCTCAACATTCAGAAAACAAAGATCATGGCATCCGGTCCCATCACTTCATTGCAAATAGAACAGTGTCAGACTTTATTTTCTTGGGCTCCAAAATCACTGCAGATGGTGACTGCAGCCATGAAATTAAAAGATGCTTACTCCTTAGAAGAAAAGTTATGACCAACCTAGATAGCATATTCAAAAGCAGAGACATTACTTTGCTGACTAAGGTCCATCTAGTCAAGGCTATGGTTTTTCCAGCAGTCATGTATGCATGTGAGAGTTGGACTGTGAAGAAGGCTGAGCACTGAAGAATTGATGCTTTTGAACTGTAGTGTTGGAGAAGACTCTTGAGAGTCCCTTGGACTGCAAGGAGATCCAACCAGTCCATTCTGAAGGAGATCAGCCCTGGGATTTCTTTGGAAGGAATGATGCTAAAGCTGAAACTCCAGTACTTTGGCCACCTCATGCGAAGAGTTGACTCATTGGAAAAGACTCTGATGCTAGGAGGGACTGGAGGCAGGAGGAGAAGGGGCTGACAGAGGATGAGATGGTTGGATGGCATCACGGACTCGATGGGCGTGAGCCTGAGTGAACTCCGGGAGTTGGTGATGGACAGGGAGGCCTGGCGTGCTGCAATTCATGGGGTCGCAAAGAGTCGGACATGACTGAAAGACTAAACTGAACTGAATTGTACGATCCTGAATGACAAAACAGAGCAAACTCAATTTAGACAGTCTCGACTTTTGAATTCTTGAGTAAAAATATATATATTTTTTTTATTGAAGAGGTTTTTCATAGTCCATCCATTTCTCTGGCCTCTCATTCTTCAAGATGCAACTGAAAGGAATCCTTCCCTGAAAAGTCTTTCTCATTCCCCAGAGTGAAGCTACTAGTCTTGGCTGTGTTCAGCTGAACAGCTCCTAGTGTGGGTGTGCGCTCAGTCACTCAGGTGTGTCCAACTCTGCAACCCTATGGACTGCAGCCTGCCAGGCTCCTCTGTCCATGAGATTTTCCAGGCAAGAATACTGGAGTGGGTTGCCATTTCCTTCTCCAAGGGGATCTCCCCAACCCAGGGATCGAACCCACATCTCCTGCATCTCCTGAACTGGCAAGCAGATTTCTTACCACTGAGCCACCTAGGAAGCCTACAGCACTGAACTTTTTGTGTCACAAATATCTGTTTTTAAGTCTGTCTTCCTCCTTCAGTTGTGAATTCCATGTCATATTCACCCCTATTTTGATAGGGGACTGGCAAGGAGCTCACTTTTAATGAGTGAAAAGTAAATGGATAAATATCATTGAGCAGTTGGTTAAATGGTCAGTATTCATACCCATTCAGCACTGTTCCCTAGCATAGCACTGTGCTAAAGATATAATGATGAACAAACACACCCTGCTGTTTGCCCTCAGAGAACTTACAATCTGATGAGGGAATAAAAAATGTCATCAATTTAGAGAGGATGTTTTTCTTAATTGACATAATGCATTTTAAATTAAGTCAGCTATTATAGTTCCATTATTATTTTTATTATACTATTAATATTTGATATTACTGTGGTGAGACTTCAGTTTCAGCAAAGGGCTATTAACTATGACATCAACATAACTAGAAAATATGAGCATTTTTTTTTGCACAGCAAAGGAAACCATAAACAAGATTAAAAGACAACCCACAGAATGGAAGAAAATATTTGCTAACAAAGCAACTGACAAAGGATTAATCTACAAAATGTACAAAAAGCTTATGCAGCTCAATATCAGAAAAACAAACAACTCAATTGAAAAAATGGGCAGAAGACCTAAATAGACATTTTTCCAAAGAAGACATACAAATGGCCAATAAACACATGAAAAGATGCTCAACATCACTCATTAGCAGAGGAACGAAAATCAAAACTACAATGAGGTATCACTTCACACCAGTCAGAATCAGTTCAGTTCAGTTACTCAGTTGTATCTAACTTTTTGCAAACCCATGGACTGCAGCACGCCAGGATTCCCAACACCTGGAGCTTACTCAAACTCATGTCCATTGAGTTGGTGATGACATCCAACCATCTCATCCTCTGTGGTCCCCTTTTCCTCCTGTCTTCAATCCCGCCCAGCATCAGGGTCTTTTCAAATGAGTTTGTTCTTCACATCAGGTGGCCAAAGGATTGGAGTTTCAGCTTCAACATCAGTCCTTCCAATGAATAGTCAGGACTGATTTCCTTTAGGATGGACTGAATGTTCAAGGGACTCACAAGAGTCTTCTCCAACATCACAGTTCAAGAGCATCAATTCTTCAGTGCACAGCTTTCTTTATAGTCCAGCTCTCACATCCATACATGACTACTAGAAAAACCATAGCTTTGAATAGACGGACCTTTGTTGGCAGAGTAATGTCTCTGCTTCTTAATATGCTGTCTAGGATGGTCATAACTTTTCGTCCGAGGAACAAGCGTCTTTTAATTTCATGGCTGCACTCACCATCTGCAGTAATTTTGGAGCCCCCCAAAATAAAGTCTATCACTGTTTCCATTGCTTCCTCATCTATTTGCCATGAAGTGATGGGACCGGATGCCATGATCTTAGTTTTCTGAATGTTGAGCTTTAAGCCAACTTTTTCCCTCTCCTCTTTCACTTTCATCAAGAGGCTTTTTAGTTCTTCTTCACTTTCTGCCATAAGGGTGGTGTCATCTGCATATCTAAGGTTATTGATATTTCTCCCAGCAATCTTGATTCCAGCTTGTGCTTTATCCAGCCCAGCATTTTTCATGATGTACTCTGCATATAAGTTAAATAAGCAGGGTGACAATAGACAGCCTTCATGAACTCCTTTCCTGATTTGGAACTAGTATGTTGTTCCATGTCCAGTTCTAACTATTGCTTCTTGACCTGCATACAGATTTATCAGGAGATAGGTCAGGTGGTTTGGTATTCTCATCTCTTCCAGAATTTTCCACAGTTTTTGTGATCCACGCAGTCAAAGGCTTTGGCATAGTCAATAAAGCAGAAGTAGATGTTTTTCTGGAACTCTCTTGCTTTTTCGATGATCCAATGGATGTTGGTAATTTGATCTCTGGTTCCTCTGTCTTTTCTAAATCTACCTTGAACATCTGGAAGCTCACGGCTCACAAGCTGTTGAAGCGTGGCTTGGAGAATTTTGAGCATTACTTTGCTAGTGTGTGAGATGAGTGCAATTGTGTGGTAGTTTGAGCATTCTCTGGCATTGCCTTTCTTTGAGACTGGAATAAAAACTGACCACAGGACTAGAAAAGGTCAGTTTTCAATCCAATCCCAGTCAGAATGGCCATCATGAAAAATTCCACAAATAAGAAATGCTGAGAGACTATAGAGAGAAAGGAACCCTCCTACATTGTTGGTGGGAATGTAAATTGGTACAATCACTGTAGAGAACAGTATGGAGGTTCCTTTAAAGACTGAAAACAGAACTACTCCTTGACCCAACAGCATGATCCAGTGGCGTATGCCACTCCTGGGCATATACCCAGAGAAAACCGTAATTCAAAAAGATATACACACCCCAATATTCATTTCAGCATTATTTACAATAGCCAGGACTTGGAAGCAACCTAAATGTTCATCGACAGAGGAATGGATGAAAAAGATATGGTACATATATACAATGGAATATTAGCCAGCCATAAAAAGGAATGAAAAGTGTACTATTTGCAGAGATGTGGGTGGACCTAAAGACTGTTATACAGAGTGAAGTAAGTCCAAAAAAGAAAAATAGATATCATCTATTAATGTATATATGTGGAATCTAGAAAACAGGTATAGATGAACTCATCTGCAAAGCAGGAATAGAGACACTGGCATAGAGAACAAACACATGGATACCAAGGAGGAAAGAAGGGGTAGGATGGAGTGCAAGATTTGGATTGGCATATATACTCTATGTAGAAAACAGCTTACTAATGAGGACAGTACAGTCCAGGAAACTCTACTCAATGCTCTGTTGTGACCTAAACGTCAAGGAAACCCATGGAAGAGGAGATATATGTATACGTGTGGCAAATTCACTTTGTTGTACAGCAGAAATTAATACAACATTGTAAAGCAACTATACTTCAATAAAAGAAAAAAGAAAATATATGAGTATTCTTATTTCTTGGGTTTTCTTAAGTTACTAACTTATATAAAAGTTTTCTTAAGTTACTAACATGTAAACTTATATGAATAAAAAAAGAAAATATATGAGTGTTCTTATATCTTGGGTTTTCTTTATTTAAGTTATTAACAAATATAAACGCTCAGACATGTCTGACTCTTTGCGACCCCATGGAATGCAGCCTCCCAGGCTCCTCCGTCCATGGGATTTTCCAGGCAAGAGTACTGGAGTGGGTTGCCATTTTCTTTTCCAGGGGATCTTTCCGACTCAGGGATTGAACCTGGGTCTCCCGCATTGCAGGCGGATGTTTTACCATCTAAGCCACCAGGGAAGCCAACATATATAAACACACTACTACATGTAATTTTACTTATATATATGTATAATATTGTGTGTGTCAGTTGCTCAGTAGTGTCCGACTCTATGTGACCCCATGGACTGTGTAGCTTACTAGGCTCCTCTGTCCATGGATTTCTCTAGGCAAGAATACAGGAGTAGGTTGCCATTCCCTTCTCCAGGGGATCTTTCTGACCCAGGGACCGAACCTGGGTCTCCTGCATTGCAGGCAGATTCTTTACTACCTGAGCCATATTACTGGAATCTAAAAAGAAAATTATGACTTTAGTTCATAGATGATGTTAATAGTTCTAACTCCAGATCTACCAATAAACAACTCTGTATCCTTAAATATTAAGTCTCTCTCTTCCTGTATAAAGAGCTCTAAAAGGGACATTGTGAGAACTAGATAATAACTGTAAAACCTAATAAATCAATGATGTTGCAAATTTCAGACACATTGCACAATTCCAGTAAAGGAAGATTTAGTGAGTACTTCCTCTGTTAGGCACAGTGGCCCAACTAATATAATTAGGGGATCTGAGAAGAAGATCTGTCCTTTATTGTGCCCATCTTTTCATGACATGATCCCTTGGTATCTCTAATTTTCTTGAAGAGACCTCTAGTCTTTCCCATTCAATTGTTATCCTCTATTTCTTTGCATTGATCACTGAGGAAGGCTTTCTTATCTCTCCTTGCTTTTCTTTGGAACTCTGCATTCAAATGGGTATATCTTTTCTTTTCTCCTTTGCCTTTATCTTCTTTTCTTTTCTCAGCTATTTGTACGGCCTCCACAGACAACCATTTTGCCTTTTCGCATTTCTTTTTCTTGGGGATGGTCTTGATCACTGCCTCCTGTACAATGTCATGAACTTCTGTCCATAGTTCTTCAGCCACTCTGTCTCAGGTCTAATCCCTTGAATCTATTTGTCATGTCCACTATATAATCATAAGGGATTTGATTTAGGTCACAGATTAATGGTCTAGTATTTTTCCCTACTTTCTTCAGTTTAAGTTTGAATTTGGCAATAGGGAGTTCATGATCTGAGCCACAGTCAACTCCCGGTCTTGTTCTTGCTGACTGTATAGAGCTTCTCCATCTTTGGATGCAAAGAATATAATCAATCTGATTTCACTATTGACCATCTGGTGATGTCCACGTGTAGAGTCTTGTGTTGTTGGAAGAGGGTGTTTGCGATGACCAGTGTGTTCTCTTGGCAAAACCCTGTTAGCCTTTGCCCTGCTTCATTTTGTACTCCAAGATCAAATTTGCCTGTCACTTCAGGTATCTCTTGATTTTCTACTTTTGCATTCCAGTCCCCTATGATGCAAAGGACATCTATTTTGGGTGTTAGTTCTAGAAGGTCTTGTAGGTCTTCATAGAACCATTCACCTTCAGCTTCTTCAGCATTACTAGTTGGGGCATAGACTTGGATTACTGTGATATTGAATGGTTGGCTGTTGAAAGATGGGCACAATAAAGGACAGAAATGGAATGGACCTAACAAAGCAGAAGATATTAAGAATAGGTGGCAACAATACACAGAAGAACTATACAAAAAAGATCTTCACAACTCAGATAACCATGAGGGTGTGATCACTCACCTAGAGCCAGACATCCTGGAATGTCAAATTAAGTGGTCCTTAGGAAGCATCACTACGAACAAAGCTGGTTGGAGGTAATGGAATCTAATTGAGCTATTTCAAATCCTAAAAGATGATGCTGTGAAAGTGCTACACTCAATATGCTAGCTAATTTGGAAAATTCAGCAGTGGCCACAGGACTGGAAAAGGTCAGTTTACATTTCAATCCCAAAGTAAGACAATGCCAAAGAATGTTCAAACTACTGCACAGTTGCACTCATCTCACATGCTAGCAAAGTAATGCTCAAAATTCTCCAAGCCAGGCTTCAGCAATACGTGAACCGTGAACTTCCAGATGTTCAAGATGGATTTAGAAAAGGCAAAGGAACCAGAGATCAAACTGCCAACATCTGCTGAATTACAGAAAAAGCAAGAGAGTTCCAAAACACATCTACTCTGCTTTATTGACTATACCAAAGCTTTTGACTGTGTGGATCACAACAAACTGTGGAAAATTCTGAAAGAGATGAGAATACCAGACCACCTGACCTGCCTCTTGAGAAATCTGTATGCAGGTCAAGAAGCAACAGATAGAACTGGATATGGAACAACATACTGGTTCCAAATCAGGAAAGGAATACATCAAGGCTGTATATTGTCACCCTGCTTATTAAACTTATATGCAGAGTACATCATGAGAGATGCCAGGCTGGATGAAGCACAAGCTGGAATCAATAACTTGGGAGAATCAATCTGGGAGAAATATCAATAACCTCAGATACACAGATGACACCACCCTTATGGCAGAAAGCGAAGAACTAAAGAGCCTCTTGATGAAAGTGAAACAGGAGAGTGGAACAGTTGGCTTAAAACTTAACATTCAGAAAACTAAGATCATGTCATCCAGTCCCATCACTTCATGGCAAATAGATGAGGAAGCAATGGAAACAGTAACAGACTTTATTTAGGGGGGCTCCAAAATCACTGCAGATGGTGAGTGCAGCCATGAAATTAAAAGTCACTTGTTCCTTGGAAGAAAAGTTATGATGAACCTAAACAACATATTAAAAAACAGAGACATTACTTTGCCAACAAAGGTCCATCTATTCAAAGCTATGGTTTTTCCAATAGTCATGTATGGATGTGAGAGTTGGACTATAAAGAAAGCTGAGCACTGGAGAATTGATGCTTTTGAACTGTGGTGTTGGAGACTTTTGAGTGCAAGGAGATCAAACCAGTCAATCCTAAAGGAAATCAGTCTTGAATATTCATTGGAAGGACTGATGTTGAATCTGAAACTCCTATAGTTTGGCCATCTGATATGAAGAACTGACTCACTGGAAAAGACCCTGATGCTGGGAAAGACTGAAGGCGGGAGGAGAAGGGGACAATGGAGGTTGAGATGGTTGGATGTCATCACTGATGCAATGGACAAGAGTTTGAACAAGCTCTGGGAGTTGGTGATGGACAGGGAGGCCTGGAGTGCTGCAGTCCAAGGGATGGTAAAGAGACAGACACAACCGAGCGACTGAACTGAACTGACTGAGAAGATCTACTTTGAAGACAGAGGATAACAAATTTGTTCTAGATTTTCTTTCCATTAATTCTTGTTTCACTGCAACTTACTTGGGAGAAAGAGGAGAGTGGTGGGAAAATCCAAATGACACTTAGCTTTACATTCATTCTTTGAATTTTTGTGGGAGAATTTTGAGATACATCTTGATGTTATCCACAGTGTCCATGGTAGATAACGTGAGTAGCCCAATTCGAGTTAGGAATCTCTACCACAGTTACATTTAGAGGAAATTATAACTCATTCTCAAAGCTTTAAGAAACTTTCAGTTTGAGAATACATCATTTAGAAAAGTTATCAGCAACAGGATAAATGAGGCTTTCTAACAGGCCATTAGTAGACAAGGAAGACCTCTCAGGGGAGTTGCAGAGGGGAGAAAAAACAAAGTTGAATCACTGGAGGGCGTTTCACTTGTATTTTTGTTATATACTGGAATTTGGCACTAAATTAAATTTACATGAATGTAATTATAAAAAATTGTGATTGCAGCCATGAAATTAAAAGACTCTTACTCCTTGGAAGAAAAGTTATGACCAACCGAGACAGCATATTCAAAAGCAGAGACATTACTTTGCCAACAAAGGTCCGTTTAGTCAAGGCTATGGTTTTTCCAGTGGTCATGTATGGATGTGAGAGTTGGACTGTGAAGAAAGCTGAGTGCCGAAGAATTGATGCTTTTGAACTGTGGTGTTGGAGAAGGCTCTTGAGAGTCCCTTGGACTGCAAGGAGGTTCAACCAATCCATCCTAAAGGAAATCAGTCCTGGGTGTTCATTGGAAGGACTGATGCTAAAGCTGAAACTCCAATAATTTGGCCCCCTTATGCGAAGAGTTGACTCATTGGAAAAGACTCTGATGCTGGGAGGGACTGAGGGCAGGAGAAGAAGGGGACAACAGAGGATGAGATGGCTGGATGGCATCACCGACTCGATGGACATGAGTTTGAGTGAACTCCCGGAGTTGGTGATGGACAGGGAGGCCTGGCATACTGCAATTCATGGGGTCACAAAGAGTTGAATACCACTGAGCAACTGAACTGAACGGAACTGAATTATAAAGAAAAGGGGGGGTTGTTTCCCTGGTGGCTCAGATGGCTTACTGTCTGCAGTGCAGAAGACTTGGGTTCAATCCCTGGGTTGGGATGATTCCCTGGAGAAGGGAAGGGCAACCCACCCCAGTATTCTTGCCTGGAGAATTCCATGGACAGAGGATCCTGGCAGGCCACAGTTCATTGGGTTGCAAAGAGTCAGACAAGATCTCATACTATTTATCCTACAAATTCCAGTGAAATTTGAAAATCTCTGGAAAGTTGGAGTTTGATGGCCTTGACAATGAAAACTTGCTTCTGATACTTCATCCATAAATTGCATTGTACACACCAGCTGCATGTGCCACTTGTACTGGGATCAATAGAATGACCTGCTAGTTGATTCCTCTTTAAGGCTTGAATTATATTTTTGATAATATTTTTATAAATTAATGGCTTTCTTGGCTACTCAGATCATTGAAATTTTGATGGTAAACAATCTCTTTAGAAATTTGATTAAATATAAGAAAACAAGAGAAAAGAAAGCATCATGATTTGTATGATACAGTATTTTGTTTCCTTCAAGGAAGAAGAAACTTGCTCATGTCTTGATAACGCCATTTATCTGTCAGATGGTGCAGGCAGGAGTCAGCTGTTTCCCATAAAGATATCTTGGGAAATAGCAATGGTGCTGTCTACACTGGCAGATGTTATCTGACATCATTTCTGGAGGGTAGTTCCTGTTGAAATGTTGCAGGAGGGTTTTCTAAAGAACAGGCCAAGATGTCAAGAATGGTTAGTGCTATACATGCCAAAGTCAATGCAAAATAAGTAGACAGGAAAGTAAGATCCTCTTTGAAGGAGGAAAGAAAGATTCTGAAGATGCTGAGAAGCAGGCAATGTTCATAGTGCATTGAAAGGGGGATTGGTAAAACTGTCTCGTACTGGGGGCTGAAAGTTGAAACCTGTGGCCACAGGCACTGGTACCCAGATCTTAGCCAATGTTTTTATAACAGAGGATAGGGAATGTTAGCTCAGTGATGGAAAGAAGAGAAAGCAAAGCTCAGAAGTCCTCACCTGCTTGGAGCTGGGTCACTCTACCTTGATTGATCTTCCATTAAAGAACATTAAGAATTCTTCTCACGGTCACCAAAAAGGAATAAAGCCTCCACATATGAAGTGCTGGACCTAGGCTGGGGCTCCAAATGGATGAGCGGCAAGTCAGATGGCAGCAGTTCCAGGGGAGGGGGCCCAGACTAGAGGGAAGCTCTGCTCCACAAGAAAGTGTCATGGAGATAAGAAGTTCAAGGGAGATTAGACAAGCCTCAGTCAAATGTTTTAAGATCTGTCATGTGGAAAGTCTTGGTCTGTGAGTTCCTGCAGGCTGGGCTTGAATCCATAAGGAAAAGTCACAAAGAGTATAATTCATCTGAAGATAAGTAAAGCCAATATGTTGGATAAGCCAACTGTGGGGGTATAAACACAGACAAAGGCTGACTTTTTCTCACGCTGTCTCTTTAAACCTGCTCTTTGAGAGTAGTCTTTCCTTATCCTGGATGAGAACTGGGGCAAGCCCATGATTTTCTGTTTTCTCTTAAGAAAGTTCTATAACTACTTAGACATGAACAAGTTCATGGACATGAACCTGAGCAAACTGTGGGAGACTGTGGAGGACAGGGAAGCCTGGTGTGCTGCAGTCCATGGGGTCACAATGAGTCAGACACAACTTAGCAACTGAACAGCACAATCACATAGCTACTTAAAGTAAAAACAAAGCCTCAAACCAGATGACACAGATACTGAAGGGGGTGGCCCTTCTTTGTTTCCCTGCTCCTTGTTGCGTCTCCTCTCCCAGTTTGCTTACCATGACTTCTGACCTTTCCAGGTAGACGCAAAGGAAGGAAGAAAAGATAAGTAGAGAAGGAAATGTCGTACTTGGTTTCTCTGTCATGTGGTCTCATGTCTGCAGTTCTTGACCTGGATGAATGCAAGCTAGTCTGACGGTGACTTTCTGCTATGACCCTAGAAAAATTTCCTCCAGTCTCTCTTCTACTGAGGCTTCAGTGCCCTTTGCGTGGCCACTGAACAAAATCTAAGAAAACCCCCACTAGTGCTTGCTTTTATATATTCATAATTGGGAAGTACAAGCCCTGGCCAGCAGCTGGCCAAGAGTTCTCTCCCTTCATCCTGCCTTGGTTCCCTGTGCCCACCAAGGAGAGAAGGCAAGCATCCAGCTCTCCAAAGGAAGCCTCTTGCCCTTGAATTGAGATAGTAGTAAGGAAGGGACTCTCCAACCTTTGCCTCACAAGATCATTTCCAATCTCCAGCAGCTTGACTCTTTTACTGCATTCTATATATTGCAGATAAGTCTTCCATTGGGTTGACCAAAAAGTTAGCTTGGGTTTCTCTGTAAGATGTTGTGTATGTGCACTTAGTCGCTCGGTTGTATCTGACTCTTTGTGACCCTATGGACTGTAGCTCACCAGGCTTCTCTGTCTACAGGATTTCCCAGGCAAGAATACTGGAAGAAGTAGTCATTCCCTTCACCAGGGAATCTTCCTGACCCAGGGGTTGAGCCAGGGTCTCCTGAATTGCAGTCGGATTCTGTATTGTCTGAGCAACCAGGGAAGCCCAAGATATTATGGGAAAACTCAAAAGAACGTTTTAGCCAAACCAAAAACAATTTCTCAGTCATAGTGGTCTGTCTCATTTGGAATTTGCTATTTATCATCAACCAAAACTGAAATAGGAAGAGTTCATGTTAATACCCTATTATCCAAAGGAGGACTTTTTCACATAAATAGTACACTATTTCTCATGCTGAGCTGGGACTGTAGGTACAGATAAGAACAATGTCTCACTTGGTGCTCTGGTTCCTCCACCCTCAAGTCAACTGCAGCAGCTCCACTATTATGTTCCTCATATGTTGAGTTTTTGTGTAAGATTTCACTGTGTGGTGTTAAGTCGCTCAGTCATGTCCAACTCTCTGTGACCCCATGGACAAACTCCTCTGTCCATGGGATTCTCCAGGCACGAATCCTGGAGTGGGTTTGCCATTCCCCCTTCCAGGGAAGATTTCAATGACTTCAATCAAATAAAATGCTGTTTGTGCAGTAAAAATGCCTTGACTGGCGACATTCACTCACTTGCCTACTCTAGTTCAGTCGCTCAGTCATGTCTGACTCATTGTGACCCCATGGACTGCAGCATGCCAGGCTTGTCTATCACCAACTCCAATCAGTGATGCCATCCAATCACCTCATCCTCTGTCATCCCCTTGTCCTCCTGCCTTCAATCTTTCCCAGCATCAGGGTCTTTTTCCAATGAGTCAGTTCTTTGCATCAGGTGGCTAAAGTATTGGAGTTTCAAGTTCAGCATCAGTCCTTCCAAGGAGTATTCAGGACTAATTTTCTTTAGGATTGACTGGTTTGATCTCCTTGCAGTCCAAGGGAACTCTTAAGAGTCTTCTCCAACACCACAGTTCAAAGGCATCAATTCTTCACTGCTTAGCTTTCTTGCCTACTCTAAACAAGATAACAATCTAGGCAGATTTACCCTGATTCGAGGCATCCAGAACTGCTGTAACGGTTAACCAGCAGCTTTTAATTCCAGTGAAAGTGAAAAAAAAGTGTGTCACTCAGTTGTGTCAGACTTCGTGACCCCAGGGACTGTAGCCCACCAGGCTCCTCAGTCCATGGAATTCTACAGGGAAGAATACTTGAGTGGATAGCCATTCCCTTCTCCAGGGGATCTTCCCGACCCAGTGAATGAACCCAGGTCTCCTGCATTGCAGGCAGATTCTTTACCATCTGAGCTACCAGGGAATTCCAATGGAAAATGCCTCTTTTTAGTTCAGCCATTTACTCACTGGAGGAATTTGGGTGAGTAACTGAAATTTTGTATATCTAAATTTTATCATCTGTTAAACGCCAGTTAGTATTGTTTTGAGTCCTATATGTCAAGTGCCTGATGTGATAATCACAATCATTGTTGAGACTCAGAACATCACAGCTGTACGAACGTTCAAAGCTGCCTTGGAAGATACTATGCCATGCTCCCATGGTTACATCCTCTACTATGTCACCAGTTTGAAGAACTTTGCTCTGATGATGGCTGTGTCAAGAGGACACAATGTCCTTTTAAACCATTTCCTTCTACTCTCTAAGTGAAAAGTTTAAACATCTAAGAGTTTCCTTGGAGCTTTTATTATGGGTACAGGCATAAAAAGCCCATCTGGGCAGCTAAACCTAAATATAAACATGAGGAAACCTCATTCCTGGATAGTCCTAAAAATGTCCTTCTCAGTCTGAATGTAGACCTGCCACAAGACACTGGGAAGAAGCTTTATGATAACAAAAGAATGAATAACTTATGTAATTCTTCTTGGAAATTGCAGTCACCTCTAGTCTACTAACTTCTAACATCTCTTAGTGCTCATTGGGAATAATTCCCAGTATCACAATTTCC
Source organism: Budorcas taxicolor (assembly GCF_023091745.1). Taxonomy (NCBI): domain Eukaryota; kingdom Metazoa; phylum Chordata; class Mammalia; order Artiodactyla; family Bovidae; genus Budorcas; species Budorcas taxicolor. The sequence continues at coordinate 69,722,890 of NC_068912.1, forward strand.
AGATGAAGGATGGATCCTGTGATGGTTAATTTCATTCATCAGCTTTTCCAGGCTATGGTACTTGTTGTTTGGTTCAATGTTGCTGTGAAAATATTTTTACATGTGATTATCATTTAATCAGTAGACTTTAAATAAAGCAGATAAGCCTCTATAATGTGGTGGGCCTCATCTAATAAATTGAAGGCCTTAAGAGCAAAAACTGAAATTTCCTATAAAAAAAGAAATTCAGTCTCAGAACAGCAACACAGAAACCCTGCATTAGTTTCTAGCCTGCCTGCCTGCCCTGAAGATTTCAGACTCAAGTCTGAAATATCAACTCTTAAATTTCCAAACTGTTGGCCTCTGCTATAGATTTCAGACTTGCCAGCCTCCACAATCATGTATGCAAGTTCCTTAAAATAATTCTTTCTATGTATTTCTATATATCCTACTGGCTGTTTCTCTGAAGAACCCTGACAAAGATTCCATCTTGGTACTCCTCACAGTGTCCACCAAGCACAGGGTTGAACTGAATTTTCTTAAATGGGTTGGTTATCCCTTGAACATGAGCTAGAGTATAAGTGGCCACAAGATTGAGCTCTATGTGGAAAAACACTGCTCTGGGCTTGACTTTGCCCTGCCACTTACTACTGTATGAGGCTCATCTTTTGTGCTCAGCTCTGCAACCTTCTTAGCAGCTTAGCACATTCACCTAGGTCATTTCCTCTGACACTACCTGTGGTATCTAAGTGCATTGAACCCTTTGTGGTAGAAGTCTCAGTGGCTGCAGACCAACTGTGGGATCCATGAAATTCTGCTTTTTCACAATGGTTGCCAAGAGGGGACAGATGACAAGCTGTAAGTGCAGGAAAATTAATGTCACATGGGACAGAAATTGATAAAAAGATCTTGATAAGAGAAGTCTGCAAATCAACTGCATGCTCTCCCTCTTCATGATGGGATTCAGTGGTTCTGCACGATGTCCAGACTCTTCGAAGAATCACATGTGACCAAGCAGACAGCTCTGAAGAAAAGCTCACAGTAATGCACCACTTTGAATTTGCTTCCCCTCTGTCCTTGTCTATTCCTTCTTTTCCTGCATTTGTGATTCCCTGGAATTGTATCTCATTCCCCAATAATGTTGACATGTAAGTTTTATTTCCTAAAGATCTGGGTGAAGACACTAGCTGTGTGACTTTGGTGAATCACTTGACTCATCTAAGCTCCAACTCCCTTGTCTTTAATGTGGAAACAGGAGGAGTATTTTCTTCAGGAATGTTTTGAGGATTGGGTAATATAATGCACAGATCTTGGGGATGCATTCGATAAATGACAACTACAGCACTATGTACAAACCTAGACAGATATTAAAAGGCAGAGACATCAATTTGCTAACAAAGGTCCACATTGTCAAAGCTACAGTTTTACTATCAGTCATGTATAGTTGTGAGAGTTGGACCATATAGAAAGCTGAGTGCTGAAGAATTGATGCTTTTGAACTGTGGTGTTGGAGAAGACTCTAGAGAGTCCCGTGGAATGCAAGGAGATTAAACCAACCCAGCCTAAAGGAAATCAGCCCTGAAGATTCATTGGAAGGACTGATGCTGAAGCTAAAACTCTAATACTTTGGCCACCTGATGCAGAGAGCCAACTCACTGGAAAATACCCTGATGCTGGGAAAAATTGATGGCAGAAGGAGAAGGGGGTGACAGGATGGGATGGATGAATGTCATCACTGACTCGATGCACATGAGTTTGAGCAAACTCTAGGAGATAATGAAGGCCAGGGAAGCCTGGTGTGTTGCAGTCCTTGGGTTGCAGAGAGTAGGACATGACTAAAAAACAACATAGCTTTTACTGCCTCATGCAGCATATGTACAGGAGCAGCCCCACATCGGGGAGGGATATAGCTTTCCAATGCCACCTGTGGATGAGGGGCCCATTCTAATTCTGGAGCTTATCACTAGGAACCCTGTTGCTGTCGCATACATAAGCCAAATTCTCTAATGATAGCAGAGCAGAATACCCCTTCGCTGAGGGCAGCTGGATCTCAAGGGAAAACCATCCCCAGCACTCTCCTAACCTCATTCATCTAGTGCCTTGATTTCTGTAGTGGGGGAATAAACAGTGGGGCAATTGGACCGAAGAGTGTAGAAAAGTTCCTTCACATGAAAACCGGGAATGGTTTTCTCAGGGGGTTGAATCAGGAATGGTAAAGACATTCCATCTGCTACCAAGCAGTGTAGCACTTTCTCAAGTCCTACTTTGAATATGGAGTTGTTGGCGGTAAAGGTGGGGGGATTTCTTTAGATGAGATGTCTTTTATTCTGAAACAGGAAACAGGGTAGATTTCGAGGCTGATTTTTCATGGCTGGAGTGCACAGCTAGGGGCAGGAGCTGGCTCCGGGCTCCAAGCCCTTGCAGGTAGTCTTGGGAAAAAATGGCTTTGGGTTGTATGTGCGTATGAGTGAGAGAGAAACAGAGGGAGAGGGGGAAGAGAGAAAATGCATGAAATAGAGAAGCCACAGAACAAAGCATATGAAATTATTGAGGACCTGGGTTTATGGGGGCAAGGCGAGTCTACAATGCACCCAGAGTGGGGCATCAGAAGAGAGGCATCTTCTCTATACTGCGAGAACCCCAGCTGCACCAGGGACAGAAGTAGGGGCCTGATGTCACTGTCCTTCTTCAGTGTCCAGGGGTTGTGCCGGGTTCCAGGACTGCCAGGCTGGGGATAGGGGTTCATGACCAAATCACTAGACCATCAGTGTTTCCTTGACATCAAATGGCACAACAGCCAAAAGAATGGGAGTTTTCAACCAAACAAAAAGTGTTCTCTCTCCAGAGCCATACTAATAGAAAACTCCTTAGGCTGAGGAAGTATAACTGAGATTCTAGAAGCTACCATGATAGGGAGAAGGACACACCTGTTGGAGTTAGGATGAGGTATTAGAGTTATTTGAGTAGAATATTTAAAAGATCAGATCCTTTTTTCGAATTCCCTGAATTGATAAGTTGAGACGGCTTCTTCTTTACACCTCAGTATTTTAGAGACAGGATAACATAATGATTAAGAATATATATTCTGAGGCTAAATTGCCTGGATTTAAATCCTGGTTCTATCACTTATAAGCACTGTGAGTGAGGCTTCAGTCTCCTCAAAGGTGAAATCAGGATGGTAATAACTAACTCACAGGATGCAGGGAGGATTGAAGAAAGTTCCCACCTATGGTGCCTGACACCTAATAAATGTTCACTAAATGTCAGGCAGTAACTTTTTTTTTTCCGGTTGTGCCTCATGGCATGTGGGATCTTAGTTCCCAACCAGGGACTGTATCCATACCCCCTGCAATGGGAACACGGAGTCTTAACCACTGAACTGGTGGGGAATTCTCTGTCAGGTAGTAGTATTGTCTTGGTTTTTTTCCTGAGAGATCTTGCTTTCCCCAGGGGAAATGGAAGCTCCCAAAGGGTTCCCAGAAAAGACTGAGCATGCTCACAATCCACTCTTAATGATGGAACTCCTTGTTCAAAAGAAAGAGACCGAGCTAAAAAGAAACAGAATGCCAGAATTCAAGGTTTGCTTTTAGGGTTTCCAGCTGAGGGCTATTTGAGGTAGAGAAGATGGTGTCATGAAGACCTGGGAGCAGCTCAGTGATCCCACAGAAGCCTCATTTGCAAGCACATCATTTAGCAGGACCCGGATGTTTCTCTGAGAATCACGTGGGAGCCCCAAACTAGATAACTTTTGTTTCCATCTCTAAGGAGAAGCTGGAAAGGAGAGGAATTTGGATTCAGAGTTAAATGAGGGTATCGGATGACATGATCTCTAAAGACTGTTCCAGCATTCTGTAGGCATGGAGCCTGCAAGCATGACAAAAAGTAGTTAGATTAAAAAATATTCAAGGCAGGGAATTCAGGCAGATGCTCAGGAAAAGATGTTCCCACCAAATTCCTGCTGAGCCTCAGAATACCTCAGTAAGGGAAATGATGGGACTTTCATACATGGAGTTATGGGGGGTAAAAATGAAGCACATAAAGTTGGCGGAAAAACACCAGCAGAGACAGGCTTTTTTATCTAGCCAATCTCTCCTCATTTCACCATGGCTAAAAGTTATGTTCTGTTAAAGGAAGCCTTAAAAATTTGGATGGACAAGTTCAACAGTAGCTACAATCAAATTATCTCCTACTCTGTTTTGAAATCTCCCATTTGAGCAACAGTTTAGGCCAAGAATTACAAAATAATTCATGAAATATTGGGATAGCCAAAAAATTCATTTGGGTCTTTTCCATAAGCTGTTCCAGATAAACCCGAACAAACTTTTTGGCCAATCGCATGTGACTGTCAGAAGATCTTAGGACTAACGTAACGGTCACTTGTGTCTCTAAAAAGCAGTCCACAACAAATAGTTGTGATATGCAGTATAGCTTGTGCACTGTAAGGCAATAAAATTAGACTGCAAAACTCCATTTGATGGATAAAGATATTAAAAAAGAATTAAAGTACGGCTGCAAGAGAGGAATTTTTATGCTCCAAGAGATGAAAGATGGGGAAGCTTTGGCAAGTCCAGGGATGAGAGAAGCAGCTGCTGAACAAATCTCTTTGCTATTATTCTACCAGAGCATCCCTAAAGTTTCTAGTCCAGGATCTGCTGCCCTACACAAACAACAATCTGCCAAGATGTTGGCTCGACATCCAACGCAGGAGCTGAAGCCACTCTATTAGGCCCATCAGCAAAGCTTCAGCCTTACCAGGCTCATTCTCTCTTAGCCATTCAGTCGCTAATGGCTTTGTCACCCTGCTTATCATTCTTTCTTTGGAGGAAAGAAAAGAAAGGAAGAGAAGTCTTCTAAGGCATCAACTGAAATCTGACACAAGACAGCAGTCTTTCCCTAGTGCTGTCTTTCTGTGTGCGTGCTAATCGCTTCAGTAGTGTCTGACTTTTGTGACCCTGTGGACCACAGCCACCAGGCGCCTCTGTTCATGGGATTCTCCAGGCAAGTGTGCTAGAGTGTGTTGCCATGCCCTTCTCCAGGGGATCTTCCTGACCCAGGGATCAAACCCAGGTCTCTTACATCTCCTTCATTGCAGGCAGATTCGTTACCACCTGAGCCACCTAGGAAGCCTTTCTACTTACACCAAACTTTACCATTTTAAAAGCACAGCACAATTCAAAAAAAGTCAAAGCATTCATGTTATGATTCCAGCTTGGGCAATCTTTTCTTGAGGCACAGAGAGCATGCTTGTTAACAAGGATTCCCTTTATCTCCAGTTGTCAGTCTCTCTGGGAAAGAGATTCTTATGTGACAATGACCTCCAACAACACCAAGTATACTGGTTCCTTACCATTTTGGAAGAAGCAGTTATACCCCTACAAGTTAGCACACCAGATAGAGAAAATATACCACGCCTCTCCCCCTCCCCCCAAAAAAACCAAGCCCTGCCTCTAGGTCACTTAGTGACTCAGATTTCCGACCTGAAAATTACAAAACTAGGCACAAGCCAGTGTCTCTGTGACTCGCCAAAATGTCTGAATATTTGAAAATATGCGGATGTGGGGTACCAAGTACATTCATCCAGAGGACTGACTCACATTCTGGCAACTGGGGAATGCCAAATAGCATCTTGGTCAAAGATTCCATGGAACTCTAAAAAGTCAGTAAGAGGAAATTTTGGTGTAAACAAAGCAGACCCAATCGGTTATAACTTTTTGAGCCCCCAGGGCTGATTTCGCTCTGTGTGCCTTGGTTGGTTTGCTCCCTGGACACCTGCCTCTCTTCCTCAACCTTTGCTGTAACGTGTGCGGTGAAGGAAAAAAAAAAAATCTAAAAACTGGGTTCAAATACTAGCCTCCTAGGAAAGTTTTCTGGCCACCTCAACTGCATCATCGATAAAGCGGGAATGAGAATAGTTCACCCTGTACCGTTGTTGTGAGGACTAAACATAATGTTCCTCAAGCTGCCCCTCACAGCAGACTCTCCATAAATAAATAGTAGCTTAATAAGAGCTACTGTAAATTAACACCCGCAGAGGCAGAATCACTCATCAGGAAACTGCTGCTTAAAGTCTCTCTTACTGTCCCAGGGTTTCTCAAAAGTGTGATCTCTGACCATGTGCTGCAGAATCCCTCAGGATGCAAATAAAAGAGATTTCTGGTCCTGATCCCAGCTGTGGTGAATTGGAATCCCTGGGAATCGTCATTTCTGACGCCTCCTTAGTCTTCAGATGACTGTCTAGTATGATAAAATTTGAGAACCACTGAATTAGAGCACTAGTTTAAGCACATGATTTCTTTTAGTCATGGGTTTGTAAAGAACTAGATGAGTTATAAGTTTCAATGATTTTAAAGCACTCTTCGCATTTCCTGACTCCTGAGGGCCTTTCTAATCTCTGAAAGATTAGTTAATATGGTTAATTGGGGGAAGTTAAAAACTAGTCAAGGTAGTTTGGAGGGAAGTTTTTTATTTTTTCTTGATTTACTCACTATCTGAATAATTCTGGGCTATTATTTAGGTCCAATAGGCAGCATTTACCCAATTCCCTGGGCTATTAAACACAATTTTATATTATTTGCTCATTTCGCTTGGTTAATAAACTTCTAATTATGTAGACGATACCTGGTCTAAAATCCACTTGCTCTTAGATGCCATAGCACAAAAGAACTAGGATCACTGAAGTCTTGAACTTAGAGTTGCATAGAGAAAAATTATTTAGCAGCCATGAAACACTGGGCTGGTATGGATCCATGTCAGTATGAAGGTGAGAGTCTGAACAGCAAATACTAGCCACTTCTTTGGCAATGTAAGTGTAGCCCTGGAGTATCTGCTGAAAAAGCAAACACAGAGTTGGCAGAGCTGTCAGCCTACCAGTGTTCCTCTAGCGGTGACACCAGGGAAGCACCACGAATCCTGAAAAGTGAGCCAATTTCACTGGCAAAGGCCGGGAGCTCCCCTTCAGCATTAGTGGAGCCTTTATTAAATGGGCCCCACAGCTAAGTGGTGATACGCAGAACTTGGAGAAGGGCCACAAAAAGCAATCAGGATCAGGGATCAGTCAGGCTTCAGAGGAATACACTCTTTGATGGTTTGGTGATCGAGTCCTGGGCTGGGAGGGCAGCTGTACAGGAGAGATTGACAGTGCATTTAGATGGCTAAGTGATAGTTAGGAGTGTAAATATTGCTGCTGCTAAGAAGATCAAAAGGAATTGATCAAAGGGTCAGTCCTTCTTATTAAGAAAATTAGGGTGGACTTCTGCAGAAATTGGGCCTGAAATTGAAGATCTGGTGGTGAGGGAGAGGGTTACCCTGTTTTAGTGTTTTAGGGGAAACCTACTGATGCTTTCCCACTTGGGAGCACCCTCTCTCCTTCACCTCCACCCTGCCTCACCCCTCACTCCAGGAGCCACCACCCCCTATTCTTGATCTAGAGCCAACGGCATGCCAGACATGGGGCTAACTGCTAAATATTTTCTATCTCATTTAGTCTTCACAGTAAACCTGCAGGGAGTTGGGTGGTGTTCGCATCCATAGAAGAGAAAAACAGGATCCATGAGATTAAGCAACTTTCTCAGAGTCATATGGTCAGAAAGTGGCAGACCTGATATGCACTATTACAAAACTCTAAGCACAATTTTATCACATCTACTTTTCCACAGCCCAGGAGGCCCGTGTGGCTGGAAGTGAGTAAGCAAGTGGAGCAAGGATTGGAAATAAGGTTAAAAAGTGATGGGGTAGGGATGGCTACCTGATAAGTATCCTCCAAGGCTCTGGGTATCCATGAAGGATATTGGATTTTCTTCTGAATATGAAAAGAAGCCACTGGAGGGTTTTGAGCAGAGAAGCACTAATCTGGGTCTTAACTAGATCTGTATGTTAGGGGAAAAAGGGCAAAAACCAGGAAAATAGTTGTGTATATATTTTAACAGTCCAGATGTGAGATGTGGCTTGCACTAGATGTGAGTAGTAAATACATAGGGAAGTGAGTGGATTCTAGAGACAGTCCAAGTGTAAAAGTATGTGATGAATTGGTAGGTGATATCCCCAAGGTCACATATAGGTAGTAAGGCTGCACTAGGCTGGCGTTGGAACAAGGCTCTGACACCAAACCCAGCAATCTTTCTCCAACTACAGGGAGCCATGCCACTCATTCCTAAGAAAGGGATATCCTGAACCTGAGAACCAAATTACAGTTTCTAGCATGTAAAACTCATGACTGAGTTGTGCACGAGTTTTGTCTCCTGTGTGTCTCCTGCATGCCCACAGCTCTTCGTTCCACATACGGAACAAGAGGAGAGTTGACAGCAGATTATCCAGAACATAGATTTAAAAACAATTCTGAACCCTCTGTCCAAATGTTTTAACCTACTGTGAAGACTACTACAGCAAGGTCAGCTGAAGTTTAGTATAGCTACTAAGGGCATGAAAGAGAAAAAGTGTGAATATCACTAAGTCATTTCTGACTCTGTGACCCTATGGACTATAGCCTGCCAGGCTCCTCTGTCCATGGAATTCTCCAGGCAAGAATATTGGAGTGGGTAGCTGTTCCCTTCTCCAGGGATCAAACCCGAGTCTCTTGCATTGCAGGTAGATTCTTTACCATCTGAGCCACCAGGGGAGCCCACTAAGGGCATGGCAAAAGGTAAATTTTATGCTTTAAGCTGTACTAGGTTCAGGAGGGGAGGAGCCACTTAACAGAAATGAAGCAACTCTGTGGCCACATTTAGCAATTACTCTGTAACTGCAGGCTAGGGAGTCAATTTGGGTAACTCTGATAAAAACATGTGCTTTGGATGATTTCTCTTACCTGAACCCGATAAGGGCCCAACTATCTGCTTTACTTAGTTGAAGAGAACAAGAAACAGGTACATCTGAGTCAGGGACCTTTCCTGGGCCATGGTGCAGCCCAGGCTGAGGAGCCAGCAGGGGAAGGCTGTCCCCAGAAGCCCACCTCAAGCTGGCAGATGTAGTGAATCCTTGATAAAGAGCTTGCTCTGTCAGTGCCCTTTGCTAGGTTCTAGAGATGTTAAGATGTCATTACTCTGGTGTTTCTCAACGTCTAGTCTTGAGACAAACTTAAAATAAAATGTGTGACGCTTAGAGATATTTTGAGGAAATGACGTGAACAGAGACGGGGCAACTGACCCACACTGGGAGGGGATGTAGAACAGACAGGGAAGGCTTCCTGGAGGAGATGATGCGTGGGATGGGTCCTGCAAGATGAACAGTTAATAGATAGTGAAAGAGCAAAAGAGAAGGGAGAGGGAAGGCTAATGTGAAGGTTGGTGGCATTTTCCTTCTCTAATGATAAGAGTTTACCCCAAAATATTATTTAATAGATCCTATTCAGGTTTTGGGCTTCCCTGGTGACTCAGACGGTAAAGAATCTGCCTGCAATGCAGGAGACACCAGCTTGATTCCCTGTGTCAGGAAGATCCCCTGGAGAAGGGAATGGCTACCCACTCCAGTATACTTACCCGGAGAATTCCACGGACAGAGGAGCCTGGTGGGCTAAAGTTTATGGGGTTGTAAAGAGTCAGATATGACTGAACAACTAACACTTCACTTCACTTTTTTATTCAGGCTTTACTATGCACCAGACACCTTGCTAAGCACTTCCAGGCCTTGTCTTATTGACTCCATAATAATCATTTGAGAATAGCACTATTATTATTCTGTTTTATGCAAAAGGCACAGAACAGTTTAGTAATTTGCCCACAGTCATACCAGTGAAAGTGAAATTGCTCAGTCCTCTCCGACTCTTTGCGACCCCATAGACTGTAGCCTACCAGGCTTCTCCATCCATGGGATTTTCCAAGCAAGAGTACTGGAGTGGGTCGCCATTTCCTTCTCCAGAGGATCTTCCCTTCGGGATGGAACCCGGGTCTCCCACATTGTAGGCAGCTTTACCGTCTGAGGCACCAGGGAAGCCTAAAGTGAAAGTTGTTCAGTCGTGTCCAACTATTTGCAACCCTATAAACTACACAGCCCATGGAATTGTCCAGGCCAGAATACTGGAGTGGGCAGCCTTTCCCTTCTCCAGGGGACCTTCCCAACCCAGGGATCGAACCCAGGCCTCCTGCACTGCAGGCGGATTCTTTACCAGCTGAGCCACAAGCGAAGCCCTTGTCATACCAGTAGGGTGTGGCAAAACCAGGATTTCAAGCTATATGACTTCAAAGTCTTTGCAATGCTTTCCTCTGTCCTGATTTTGTCTGTATTATTTAGGTTTCTGTAGTTCTGGGCAACGCATGCAGTTTCCACACAAGCCCATGATCAGAATAAACTCATGTTTCACCGAGGCCAGAAGTCTGCTCTCAGGGAAGAACTCCAGCAGGCAAGTGACACAGAGAGGCAGCAACTTTGCCTCTGATCTGCTGTCCCTGAGCTGGTTCGGCTCCACCTCAACTCTGCCCTCTTTGCTGCCTGGCACCTTGTCCCCCTGCCCTATGTGAGCTCGGGACGCTGCTCAGAACCTATGAAGTCCCTGCAGACTGGGGCAGCCTCCACTTAGTTGCACCACAGTCTCTCTCTTTCCACTCTACTGAGAACGCGGGTAGGATCTATGTCTTTTGAGAATTTTCCTGGTTCCTCTCTCACCTTCCTTCCAATACTGATCTCCTGCAAGTACCATGCTCAGCTTAGGAGTCTGTGAGGCCATCTTTGCCCATCAAGGCTCCTGACACATGTTTTGATCATTGTCATAAAAAGTGCCAGACCATGTTCTGAAAGATAAATGATGAATTAAGAATTGTACATGGTCTCGCTTGGAGGAGTTTCAACCAAAGATGAAATTCTGCGGGTCAGAACTATGCTGGCATTGTAGCAGACTTCTTCCAGTACATTGCAAAGAAATGAGCTAATAACTAGTAGTGGTTCTCTAGAGACTTTACCCTCGTTCCAGGAAATAAATATTTTGAAATTGAATGTGTAGCCATGATTTCCAGTTTCAAGTATAGCATCATCATTCCTTTAGGTTTAAAAGATATTTTTTCAAACATTTATATCACCTCTGCAAGATAAACTATACAGAGATTTTATCTACCCAGATTATAGAAGGTGACACCTCTATTTGCCTGAGAAGCTTTCTAAGATGAAGAAGGGAGTTCCTGCGGACAGCGAATAGATGGTTTCCATTTGTACTGAGATTGCAATGAGAGAAAAACTTCACTTGAGAACATGGAATTCATTACCAGTATAGATGCTCCACCTCTGACTTTATTTAAGGAAATGGATGGAGCACTGTCCTCCTGGGGTTGCTTGGGCAATGCTTGCCAGAACTCTGATGTTTTAACAGCCCAGCCTCGGTTTGCCTGATCCCCTGCCATTAGCCCCACACTGCTAAATTAATAGATCGTGTCTTTACCATGTTTTTCCATTTATCATATCATGTTAAGTCTCATACAAAAATCTTCCTTTGACTGTTGAGGAAACCGGTAACCAGGGAGGCTAAAGTCCTTGTTCTACAGTCCACTGGGGTCAGAAACTGCTAAAACCAGGTGTCCCACATTTTACACTGTGTGTGTGTGTGCGTGCACTTAGTCATGTCTGACTCTTTGCGGCCCTGTGGATTGCAGCCCTCCAGGCTCCTCTGTCCGTGGAATTTTCCAAGCAAGAATACTGGGGCAGGTTGTCATCTACTTCAGAGTATTTTCCCAATCCAGGGATTGAACCTGCCTCACCTACACTGGTAGGTGGACTCGACTGCTAGCGCCACCTGGGAAGCCCAACATCTTATACTAAGTGGTGTAAAAAGAATATAAGATGCAAAAGGCGTTTAAAAGATATTTGATGAAGGGAGAATATTTTGAGAATTTAAGAAGAGTTCTTTTGGAATTTGAAGTTACTTTAGGATGCTCAAGCATGACTATCATGCTCATTATTTTCCTACAAACCTCATTTAATCAACTGAGCACTTACCACATTACACTGTGAATGCAATGGGAAAGCAAGACCCTCCCAGGACTCGCTCTCACTTACTTCTTAGCATCCCCTCTCCTTTGGCCCTGTGGTTTCTCTCTCTCTCTCTCTCTCTCTCACACACACACACACACACACACACACACCACCCACCCACCCACCCACGCCTGAACTCTGCTCTCAGCCCCCATTAAGTACAGAATCTTGGTAGATCCTTAGCAAGTATTGCTGATACAACTAGAAAGAGAGAAGGGTGTTCCCTGCAGGCATCTTTACAGCCTCTGAAAGTCTATCTTCCTTGAATTTGTTTATGAAGCTCAAGCAAATGAGAGTCACTTACAAATTTATTCTGAGATCTCTACAGAGTTATAGAAATAATCTGATGCTCTGGAGAACTCTTGCATATTAAAAACCAAAGGCCTAATTACATTAATCAAAGTTTCTTAAATTTTAGTTTCCCTGTCTGTTGAATGAGGGACATGATGCTGTACAGAAAAGCATTTGAAAAGCACGAAGGGCTTTGCAAAAAATAAAAAAACTCATCAGTGAATCTAATAAGATGTTATAAAGACTTCCAAGTGCTTCCGTAAAATGTTTGATGTCAATAAATGATACCTCAGCTGAACAAATCCTATGGGATGTTCACTTAGCCATGGACAAAGAACAATTGAAGGAAGAAAGGTCACAAAAATAGTTGCTTGTGTTTACCTTTACTCCTTTTACAAGAAAATAGGTCTCCAAAATGTAAATTAAAATGTCTTATCAAGTAATAAATAAGGCTTTAAAATTATCTTTTTGACTCTCTTGGAAAAATAATTGGTATTAACTCCACTAGTAGGCAAGATAGACAAGTGCTCTGGAAAACATCTCAAACACTGCTAGTGGAGATGTAAATTAGTGCAGCATTCTGGGAACAATTGATGAATTTCAGGAGTCTTAAAACTATTCATGCACATCTGGAGCTGGGGCTGGTGCTCAGCTACTCAGTCATGTCCGGTCGACCTCTAAGACACCACGGACTGTAGCCCCCAGGCTCCTATGTCCATGGGATTCTCCAGGCAAGAATACTGGAGTGGGCTGCCATTTCCTTCTCCAGGGGATCTTCCTGACCCAGGGATCAAACCCGCATCTCCTTCATTGGCAGACAGATGCTTTACCGCTTGCCAAGCTCAACCAATATGGTGTGCTGTGTATCAATTATAATGATGTTGTGGATGAGTATGGTACTTTGAAATATGATTATCATATTAAAAGGGGAAAACAGGCTATAAAATTGTTTTCACTGCACGATTGAATCCAAGCAGATACGTATTAGACAGTATCCAGTGTACTTCTTTTGAACTCAGATCCATTCCTTCTCTAAAAATTTGGTTGTGTTTCAAAAGAGCAAAATCAAATACCACTAATTTTAGTTCCTTTATCTCCTGGAATAGAGACCATTGAGAAATGTTCCTGGGCCAATATACTTTTGGTATTTAGTGTATTGCAATCCAAATGACTTCTAAATAATAGAATCATTTCTTTCATAACAGGTAAAGTCCTTCAAGCCATAACACAGTCCTAAGATCTCATTTAGTCTCACAATGCTACTGGAGTAATTATATATATAATTTACCAAGTCAAGAAATACTACAGCTATAAGATTTCAAACGTTATAACAATTTTAAAAGCATGAACTGTAATCCTAACAATACTTATTATGAGATACTCAAAACACATGTACTTACAACTTAAAGTAATGTGGAATTTTAAGAATGCTATTTGCATAATGGATAATTACTGTTAAAGCTATACTGTCTTACTCACAATCACTTAAAGGAGTATGACTTAGTGTGACTTCAGTTTTCATGTTTGAATTGGTGATTCAATTGATTTGCAGAGCAAAAAGTTATCTTTACCCTCTTACAGCTCATGAATCTCTGAATATTGAAGAGATAACCTATTTGTTACCCAGGTTTTTGTTAGTCCAACAATAAAAAGTCTTCCTCCAAGCCTCACAAAAGTCGCTTGATCACCCTCTAATTTCAAGCAAATACATATTGTGCCTACATGCTCACACTGAGTATTACTAACATGGAGATACTTCAATTCTTCCCTAGTTTAAAGTTATAAAAATAGCACCTCCAACTTCCATTAACAGAAACAAAAACATAGTCATAATGTTTGTATCACATGCAAAAAATGTTTTAGTACTTTCTTATCTATCCCATTTTTATTATTAGCAACTTCATATGCTGGATCTATGTCTCATTATCTTGACAACTTTGAACTTCTCTGTTATGGAAATTTTACTTCAACTTTGGGCATTCATCGTTGGAACTAAAAATGGTAGTGATGTGGTTCATAAAATTTCTCTGAGCATTGTGAGCACAGAAAGAAAGGCAAAAGAGCCAGAGAAGAAACACTCACAATCAAGCACCTTCCAAGCTAAATGGTGCCAATTACATGCAGCTGGGAAGTGGAAGAAGCCGCTTACAAGCACAGAGGTTGGCTAGACTACAAGAGCTTTCTTCCACATCTGGTAAAAGAAAGCTGACCTCACCACATGGTGCCTGGGACAGGTAGACAAGAGCCCAGGAGATTAGCATCGATTTCACAAGATCAGATATGGTGACTACTGGCTATGTTCTTTGTTTCTGGCCAAAAGGATTGTAACTGGAGTAGCGAGTTTAAAAAAACAAAACACTTTTTTTCCCCCTTTCTCCCACAGTGAAACTTAGGTTTGCTGCTTCTGGTTTGAGGCAGATAGTAAGTTACCGACATCCATGTGATTGCTTTCTGGTTGCATTTATGATTACTAGAATAGAATTACAAATACTCCACTATTACTTCCAGTCCTCAGCCAGATGTGAACCTGCCAAGTTAAACAACGACTTAAACTTAAGATTTCTTTCTCACTACCTTTTTTTCCTGATTGGTATATAAAAGACAAGAAGTACTGATTAAATTCTTTAAATCCAAAAATTAGTGAGGGTGGCACTACTTACTTTTGTAATTCCGAGACAAGTGTCCACTGCTACATAGGATAAAGTCCTGAGGTTTAGATTTCAGCTCTCAATCACAGTCCCTAAAGAGGGTTCACTAGGAAGAAAAAGTAAAGAGTCTCTGCTCTAGAAGCACTGACCAAAAACTCCAAATATTTCTTGTCCTCCTTTTTCAACCCTTAAGAAATACATTCTGATGGCCCACATTTCGTTTCTGGCTTGGGACCCCCCAAAAGGTGATTTTGAAAAGCACTCTGCCTTTTCTTTCACATTAATTTTATTAGCTAGTTCAAAAGAGACAATTTGCCAAATGAGATATTTTCATGTGTTCTTAAGTGCAATCATCTACAAATAAGTTTCCTATTAAAATGTACTCACAACAGAGCTCAAACCAAAATGACTTTTAAAATTAAAAGTTATTATACGTGTAAGAGTCTAAAGTCAACTTACTGCTGAAAATACACACACAAAAAGGATAAATTGGTTGAAACTTTCACAAGAATGAAAAATGTTTAATAAACTTAGAATGGTGGGCTTATTAAACTATAGTGTTATTTACAGCCATAGTTCATCAACCACAAACACAATAATGTGTTTGCATGGCATGCTACAACAGAAGCTTTATTCAGTTCATTCAGAAAACATTGGCAAAATAAATTTCAATTGCAAATTCACAGATACAAGCTTCAAAGTATAAAGTTGTATATAACAAAAAGTACAGGTAATATTTATAACAATAACTTACAGATACAAACTAATGATAAACTACAATTTCACAAAGGATTGTAAACATTTTGCACACTTGTCAGTCCTTTCTTTTAGGCAAAGTGCTCTTTTGATGACAAATAAATTAACAGATACACACTCGAGTGAACTATTTTCATACAATACAAAAAAAAGTTTTGATTTATTTTCTTCTTGTAAACATAAGTTTTACAAAAAATGAAGAATCAATAAAAGTGTCTTGCAGGCCAACTAGAGATACATACCTGGGCAGCAAAGTGATGTTGGAAATGCTTTGGGTGTTAAATAAAAAATTAACATTAATATATTTTCAATGGTATTTTATACATAACAAATGACAAGTTTATATCCTTAATCATTTCTATCCCTGAAAGAAGGAATTAGGTATGACTTATTGGCAGTTGTGTCATTGAATGGGGTAACAAGGGCTGGAGTCCAAGAGTTGTTGGTGAATGAGCTACAAAATAGAAAGAAATTTGTGGATCAGTTTTGTATGGTAAATAAAACTGACTTAAAAACAAACAAAAAACAATCCAAGGCAAAGTCCTCTCACTACTGATTATAGGTAAGGGCACCAAGCTATTCCACTGACCTCAGCAGAAGCATTAACTTATTCAGCATAGTGAGTATAGTATTATGAGAATCCAGGAATGGTTTACTCCAAAATCTTTATTTTGGGCCCCAAGCTTTTGCCATCCATACCCCATTCACTGTACTTTATCCTGCAGCCAGAAACACACCACCTTTGTCTACAGAGATGTTGCTAAATTTCACACGAAGTTTCCTCTATAGGGTGACTCCTGCCCCAAATTCCCATTTATGGATGTTTAACTGACTCTTTCCTAAGCAGACATGAAAACACATTTGATTGAGGCAACACTACAGTCATTCATGTGAACACACACAATTTTAATCCTAGTACACTAGGATAAATGGCAACAATGATACAGGCTCTGAATTTTACTTTAACCAAACCTTAAAATGAACTTTTCACTCTCAGCAAAGATTATGCTGCTTCAAACCAAATATCCTCCTAAGAGCAACTAAGAAAGCTGGACAAAATTTTTAAAAAGCTGTTTGAAGGCATCTGAAAGATACCAAGGCAGTGAGAGTTCGCAAAGCCAAGTCCTAGAGAAGGAAGGAAATAAAATGAGGCTACTTTTCCTCCACAAGTGTAATAACAATTTTAAAAGAAAATGAATGTCTAAGAGGCTGAGAAGTTTAGCAGAGTTTTCAGGAGTTAGACTTTAGGTACTGGGGAACAAATATGAAGGACCAGGTAACACTGAAGAGAAGCCCTCATTAAAAACAATAGACACAAAACAAAACACAAGCTTTGGGGGGGTATCCCAAAAGGCTACTGCCAAGAAGTGGTGACCCAGAAATATGCCAGCCTTTGTGAGAACTGATGTCTGATTGGATTAAGTTGGTCTTCCCCTGACCTAACTCCCTGCCAATGTCAAAACTAAATTCTCTCTGGTGGAAAATATCCCATCCAGAGCTTCAAATTATTTCTAGTTTTCACACCTCACATCTGAAGTGCAATAAAAAAGTAACAAGGCAAATAAGACATGACTTGACTAAAAACAAAGAGGAAAAAACAATCGAATAGATTGCAAAAATATCCAGATATTGGAGTTGTCTGGTATGAACTTTAAAATAACTATAATTAGTATAACAATTGTATTAAGGAATAAAGTGATAAGATAGATAATTCTGGTATAGAAATAAAAACTATATAAAAGAATGAAATGGAAATTCTAAAAACTGAAAACAATAACTGAAATTAAGACCTCAGCAAGTGAGTTTTACAGCATATACAGAGAGAGAATTAGTGAACTGGAATACAGATAAGAAAATATCTAGTCCAGAACATGGAAGATCAAAAGGCTAGAAAATATGGACTTTTTCAGTAATAGCAGAAATAATATTTGAAGATACAGAAAGTTTATATAAGCAAATACATCAAACTTTCATATTCAAGAAGCATATCTAGGCACATTCTACAAAACTTAAAACCAAGCACAAAGAGAAAAGCTGGGGGGAAAAGGACATTCACTTTTAAAGGAACAAGAATAAGACCCATAGCTGACTTCGACAATGAGTGGTATCAAGTCAATTAACTATATTCTAAATAACAGAAACAATGGAAGAAAACTATTTTATTCATATTGTCAAAGTGCTGAAAGAAAATAGCTGTAAACCTAGATTTCCATATATAAAGGAAAAACCATTTACAATTAACTGCATCAAAACAAAAACCTATAAAAAAAAAAAACTAACAAGAGATGCGTAAGGTTCCTAAACAGAAAACTCCAGAATATAAGAGAGCATTTGAAGGTGACCTAAATAAACAGAAAGACAGACTAGGATCATGGTTTGGAAGACATTATTATTAAGATTATTAATTTCCTACCAAATTATTTAACAAATTATACCAAAATCTCAATTATTTTCTTTTTGTTGGAAAAAATTATGGGAATGTAAAGGGTCAAGAAGAGGCAATACAAACAAACAACAAAATAGGATAACATGTATTACTGGATATCAATAATTATATGTCCAGCATTAGTAAAACAATTAGGTATGGATACAGAAATAAATAGACCAATGAAACAGAATAGTATGTTCTAAGTCCCTTCAGTCATGCCCAACTCTTTGTGACCCATGGACAGTAGCCCTCTAGGCTCTTCTAAGGATACAGAAGTTGACATATAAATTATATGGACACTTGGTTTATGACAATGTAGCACAGAAAATCAGCTGGGAAATTGGTACTTTCATAAACATAACAAAGACTTTGTCCTTATTTTACACTACATAGAAAATTCAATTCTAGATGGACTGTAAATCTAAATGTCAAGCTAAAACATGGTTAGTGATATCATAGGAGGAATATATGACAAAGGTCCATTTGGTCAAAACTATGGTTTTTCCAGTAGTCATGTATGTATGTGAGAACTGGACCATAAAGAA
The DNA here is from genome assembly GCF_023091745.1 of Budorcas taxicolor. NCBI lineage: Eukaryota > Metazoa > Chordata > Mammalia > Artiodactyla > Bovidae > Budorcas > Budorcas taxicolor. The sequence goes on from NC_068912.1 coordinate 69,741,489, forward strand.
AGCTGAACACCAAAGAATTGATGCTTTCTAACTGTGGTATTAGAGAAGACTCTTGAGAGTCCCTTGGACAGCAAGGAGATCAAACCAGTCACTCCTAAAGGAAGTCAGTCCTGAATATTCATTAGAAGGACTGACACTGAAGCTGAAGCTCCAATACTTTGGCTACCTGATGCAAAGAACTGACTCACTGGAAAAGACCCTGATACTGGGAAAGATTGAAGGCGGGAAGAGAAGGGGACGACAGAGGATGAGATGGTTGGATGGTATCACTGACTCAATGGACATGAGTTTGAGCAAGCTTTGGGAGTTGTTGATGGATAGGGAGGCCTGGAGTGCTGCAGGCCATGAGGTCGCTAAGAGTCAGACACGACTGAGCAGCTGAACTGAACTGATAGGAGGAATATCTTCATTACCTTTGAGTAGGAACAATTTCTTGAACAGGTCATAAAAAAGCATTCCTCATGAAGGAAAAAAACTGATGGAACTATATTAAAATTAGGAACTTGTGCTCCATGAAACATACCCTTAAGACAGCAATACATATGATCATGAAAAAACTTATCTATATGCAATACACAGCCAAAATTAGCACAAATCAAGGAAAAACAAAACAGACAAGCCAACAGACCAACAAGCAAAGGACATGAACAGGTACTTCACACACCAAAAAAACAATATACAAATGCCCAAAGAAAAAATACTCAGGCTCTTCAGAGATGAGGGAAAAGCAAATGGAAATAATGAGATAGCACTATACAACCACTAAGCTGGCTAAATTAAGAGGTCACACCACATCAAGTGCTGGAGAGGATGTAGAGCACCTTGACCTCTCATGTGCTGCTGGTCAGAGTGTATATTGGTTCAACCAGTATCAGAAACTTTTTGGCAGAATCAACTAAGATTGAACACATGTGTAGCCAGTACCCTATATGCTACTCTTAGCATATATGTACTAGATAAAACTGTGAATTAATGTGCACCAAAAGGTGTGTACAATGAGGCCCATAGCATCATATACATAAAAGCCCAAACCGGAAATAAAATGAGTGCCTACCAACCCTAAGTGGATAATGGTATCCTACAGTGGAATTTTGTATAACAATGAAACAAATCACTGATTCTTGCAACAATACAAAGGAATCTCACAAACATTATAGTTGAAAGAAGTGAGACACAGAATACATTCTGCAAGGTTTGATTTATATAAAGCTCAACAACAGGCAAAACCAGAACATGATTTTAGGAGTCAAGGCAATGCTACTTTGGAGGAAGAGGCTAATGACTGGGAGGGGACATAAGAGAAGCTTCTGAGGTGCTAATTATATCCTACTACTTCCTCTGGGTAGTATTTACATGGATATGTTGATTTTATTAATTCATCAAGTTGAATACTTATGTGTGTACTTTTCCATACGTACGTTTTGCTTCAATAAAAAAGTTTTTTTTAACAAAATTCAGTAAACCGCAATCTAAAAATCTGAGGGTGAATACTTGTGTCTGACCATAGGAAAATAAATTATTCAAATATTTATCAGAAAAAACATTCTTTTTGTTTTGACCTAAGTAAAAATCAAGCACTATCTATGAGTCACTATGAATATCTGTATTTTAGCTGTAAAGTGAGTGCTTTGCATGCCCCTTAAAAGGCTGTCACAGAAGTAAGAAGATTGGATAGTTCTTCTCCCTACTGCATCCCTCTCCCACAGTATTTTTCAGCTACTACTGAGGTAATATTTCAAAATGTGAATCCTATTAATAATATAATATTAGAAGGTATGAGTGATTGTTTGAAAGGCAGCTGTTAAATGTTAGGATACCTACCATCCATATAACTATGCAGTGCAGTTAACATCGTCCCATCTTGGGGCACATATGCAGAATAAGCCATTTCTTCTAACATAGGTGGAGACAGTCTGGAGGGTGGCACTGCTGTGACTGGGGCAGAGGAGGAGTGATTAGGACTGACGTGTTTCTTGTGGCGTGCTCTACAGTTCTGAAACCATACCTGAGAGAGCAGAAAAGCAACAGTAGCTATGTCACATAGCAGCTGAGTACAATACCAGTTCAATACTACAAAGGATGCCACTCTACCATGTAAGCACAGCATAAATCTAAAGCAGCTTTCTTTAAAAAAGAGTTCTGTAGACACAAGAGAAATCATTTTGCACAGTTATCAACAGTCATTTTCTTTGCCCAAATAATAATTATCTGATGATTTAATTTAAAACAGGTTCTATAATAAGCCAGCATCTTCCAAAATAAAAATGGGGGAGGGGATTCAAAATTTCAGAAAAGTTTCCTTGGTTCTCCTACTGACATTTGGGACAAAAAGTAAAATGGAAAAAAACCCTTCATCAGAAATTTTTAAAAAATACACTACTCACTGTATTCTCAGACACCTGCTGGACTTATTTGAAATCCATTTTCAAATGATTAAAATCCCCACTGAGAACTTAAGGCTTTCTACAAACCTCTTGATTCAGTTATTCCAGTCTCTTGGTAACCTGCTGAGTTCAATTTCTCTTAGTAAATGCATAGGCTATTCTCTAAGAAGCAGGTTAAAGTCAGGCTTACAGTAAGAAACAACTAGCAATATTTAAGTAGAAAAAAATGCAAACATATCCACTGGTGAAACAGTTCACCAAATGTAAAGAGCTAACCACCTTGTGTCCACTCCATCACAGAAATAAAGGAAGTTCTGGGTTAAGCAGAATTTTATGTGCAGGTCAGGGTAAACAAGTCTAGACCACTCAGAATGCTTCCAGTAACTAAGCTACCTGCATGTGAACTTCCTGCTCTTAGATATAACCTGCCTACAGAGTGTTCCTCTATTAAAATATTATAGCATTTATTTGCTATCACTCCAAACAACTCTGTCATAAGAAGATAGAGAAGTGGAGGGATTAAAACTTTATAAGGAAATTAGGATAAGAACATTTGGGGATCAAGGGAGAAGGCCAGGGGCTAAGTCTCTGCCCAGGGCTTTGCAGGCAGGCAGTTGACGGCTCAAGGGAATCAGGGCTGAACAACGTGGAACAGAGGGCTGAACAAAAAAAAAGATTTATTAAAAAGTTGGCCTGACTTCAAAAGGCATACCTTGCTATCCTTGGGACTCATAAACAGAGGTATAAACTCACGGGGTTAAAACTAAAGGAAAACAGGTCTGAGTAGGTGGCTGAGGGGTAGCATCTAAGGAGTATTTCGGAACAAGCTTAGGCATGTATCAAGGAAAATGATGTAGTCCCAGCCTTATCATCCATGTTCTGGAGCAGCAGCGAGACTCGGGTATCTATACAGAGATTTCATCCAAAGTCTTCAGTCACAGTTCCCTTTACAGGCTACTGAACAACGGGCGCCACTGCCGTCACCCAGCCAGCCAAGAAGACACACTCACAGATTCTCCAACTTTTAACCAAGGAGAGCTGCCACCTGCCTTTTCCCCTGACACTGCCCAGAAGATAGGCACCCCACAGGACGACATTAACCTAAAACACATGGCACTATGATTCCCAGAGTTTCTTCAAAGTATCTTATGTCTCCAATAAATTATATATTAGATGGAAAACACTTATTTTTTTTTTTTAATTTCAGACTTTGGAAATAAATATGAAGATAGCCTGATGTTAACAGTAGAATAACTACCTTAACGTAATTCAAATACCTCCTAGAAAAAAATCAACAGGTAATTAAGCAAAGAGACGTTTGAAAACACAAAGAATCATGTAACCTGCACATTTAAATAAAGATTTCAGGCATCAGAAAACTTCTGACATGAGGACTGTCTAGCTTGAGGAATGAAATACAAGTCCTTTTGATTCTCCTTACTGACTTAAAATCTCTTCTTGTTTTGCAAACCACTAAGAGAGTTAAAATTTCTTCTAAGTAACATACGTTTAAAAAATCTAAGTTGTAAATTGTAAAATACATAAGCTGAAAGCAGGCCATGGAGACATTCTGTAAAAGAAGACTAGTACATTAGATCAATCTCTCAGAAAACCCAAAGGGTCAAATAAAAGAATTTAATGTATGAAAAAGATGTAATTTTAAATGACTGAGAAACTAGAGTTGGCATAGAATTGATTAGAGAAAGCTACCTAATCATTTGGGGGGAAAAAAGAAAAATCCCAACTTTACAACACGTAACCAAAAGTCCACTACAAATAAATAAGGATTTAGATATAAATAATTGGGACCATAAATGTTTATCGAAACAAAAGCCAATGTTGATATACTTCTCTAGGTGAAGAAAAAGGCCAAAGCTATCAGAAAAAAAATATGAAGAGATTTGAATACAAAACAATGTAAAATTTCTATATGGTAAAAATAAATGAAAAGGCAATTGATGAACTATGAAAGTTTAACATGATAAATAAAAATCAGTAAGATAAAGAGAAAAGAAATAACCCAATATAAAAATCAGCTAAAAAATACATTTTTAATCACAATATAAGTAAACATATTAAGGTTTATTGATAATAAAAGAAAGATAAATAAAAACAACGATATTTTCTTACTGGCAATTGGAAAGGATGTAAAAGAATGATAGTTTTTAGGATTTATCCACTTTTAGGAAAGAGAAATTTCATATGTAGGTTCTGGGAGAATAAATTGATTATGAACTTTCTGCAAGGTGAATTTTGTACTATCAGTCAAAAGCTCTTATAATGTTTTTATCTTTTGACTCAATAATCTCACTTCTAGAAATTTATCCTATAGACACCACTGAACAAATGCACAAAGTATATACACAATGTTCTTCATTGTAGCATTTTTATGATGTAAAAGATTTCAAAATAAACTAAATAAATTATATAGTAACACAAAGGATGTATATTTTAATATGGAAAGGGAACTCCAAGCACACTGGGAGAAATAGCAATGTTTTATCATGTTTCTGTAAGATATACAATTCATAATTCAACTTTGTGAAAGGATATGTGAGCAGTGATTATATCTGGATGTAGACTGTTGAAAGTAAAATCACCCATCTTTGTTCTGTGATTTCAGCTCAGTGGTGATCTGCTCTGTTACAATGTCTCACTAGGCAGACTTTCAGGGCTTCCCTGGAGGCTCAGATGGTAAAGAATCTGCCTGCAATGCAGGAGACCCAGATTTGTTATCTGGATTGGGAAGATCCCCTGGAGAAGGAAATAGCTACCCACTCCAGTATTCTTGCCTGGAGAACTCCATGGACAGAAGAACCTGGCGGGCTACAGTCCATGGGGTCGCAGAGTCACACACGACTGAGTGACTAACAATTTTCACTTTCATGCAGACTTTAGCTAGTAAAGGTGAGATCTGTAATAATATCCTGTATAGGACCAGTATTTCCACTTAATATTTGGGTAACCTAGTTTGTATATAAGAATCAAGGCCTAGTAAATCTCTTTTCTTTAACATTTCTAATGTGTGCTCAATGCTAGGAAGTAGCTGGGCAAAGAGGTTCTGACTACTATTTGAGTTCACAGTAATTAATCCTTCAAAAATACTGTAAAGGACTATATATTTGAGTTGTTAGTACTCCTGTGCCATCTTATCAAAATATTTAACTCTTACATATTAAAGCCACCACCCAACAATATATTCTCCAGGTTCTAGGGCTTGCAATGTAGCTAACTTGCTCATAATACTGGTGACCTAAATACCTGGAAATTATATGAGAGATATCTGTCTGGGGTTCTTACTTCTTTAAATAATAAAGAAAGCTCTCAGAAAATCTTCCATTTTCCTTTGCTTCCAACTTCAAAGTAATCTAAAACGTAATAACCATGAATCTGACTTAGCTACAGCAATCACTGTCACTGAATGTATAGAGTCTTAGATTATGAGGAACCCCTCAGACCATTGAGTTGGAATTACCTCAACAAAGGAAGTCTCACTTCCAGGTAAAGGAAACTCAAAACCTCAATGGTGTGTGCTAAGTTGTTCAGTCATGCCCGACTCAATGACTCCATGGACTGTAGCCCGCCAGGCTCCTCTGTCCATAGGATTCTCCAGGCAAGAATACTGAAGTGGGCTGCCATGCCTCCTTTAGAGGATCTTCCTGCCCCAGGGACTGAACCCATGTCTCCTGCACTGGCAGGCAGTTTCTTTACCAGTAGTGCTCAATGGTAGCCGATGCCAATTTTGTAGACTTACACACTGAGAAAATTCTTCACTGTGAGTGAAATCTGTTTTTCTCCTACTTTCCTTTGCAGAGACATGATCCTGCTGCCTTTCATAACCATTTAAAGACACCTCTGTTTATACTCTTCCTTCCCTTACCATCTCTGGATCTTTTCTCCAGATAAATATCCCTGTTGCTGTTAATAATAGCACACGATTTCCAGACTTTTTTTGACCTTAATCTTCCTCTAAAGGGAGCACTCTTTTCACACTTGTTAGCCCCTTTCTAGAATCTGGCACTCTGAGACAAACACAATACCCTGGACATCTGAAAGTACTGAGGTTATGGGACTTGCCACCTCAGACAGCCTCATTACACTGCACTTAACCAAATCCACGGCAAATCTAGGTCTTCATAGAAGCTGAGGTATCATCAGGTCTCTCCCACTGACTTCTTGGAATAAATGATCTTTTAATTATGAAATACTTCAGGCCTAATAGAAATAAACTGAAGAACACACACCTGTTTACCCACCAGCCAATTTAAGAAATAAAACATTATAGTGCAGTGTTAGACGCAACTGTTTCCCCCCACTGGACTTCATCTTACAGTCTGTCACTTGCATCATTACTCTGTTATACCTTTTTAACCTTAAATATTATTTAAAATTGTTTTCCATTTCCCTAGTCGAAGGGAAATATAAGATCCTGATACAGTTGACCACCTCCATCTTGAATCTACCTCAGTCCTCAGGCTTCCATGATGCTTCTACCCTAGACTCATTCCTTGGTTCTGGCTGTGATGGTCTAGTTCACACAGCTCGCTCCATAAAGTTCATGCCTCAGTTTTTACTGCCCACAGTCTCTCTATAAAGGAGCTAGTTTCATGAGTCTGGTTCATCCTTTGTAAAAGTTGCTGTCATGTTGCACTCTTTGTGATCCCATGGACTGTAGGCTGCCAGGCTCTGTTCATGGAATTCTCCAGGCCAGAATACTGGAGTGGGTAGGCATTCCCTTCTCCAGGGGATCTTCCCAACCCAGGCATCAAACCCAGGTCTCCCGCACTGCAGGCAGATTCTTTACTTTCTAAGCCACCAGGGAAATGTATCCATGGAAATAATGCTTCATTCTTTAAAATACTGGTTTACATGCTCAACTGCCACCATCATTGCCTGATAATTAAAGCTGGAAAAGGAATTCATCTCCCTCCCAACTGCCAAACCCAAATTTTAAAAAACCTTTAATAGTGCTGTCAGTAACACCATTTCCATGTATACTTTGACTTCAAATATAAGTCATCTTTGATGTCTCTCTGCTTCACCATTACAGTGTCCAGGTCTTTTTCCTCGTCTCTCTTGCATCCAGTGGCTGCCATTAGTCTTCAGTAGATAAAATGTTTCAGAATGAATTTGAGGCCACCAGCTAAGTCTCTTTTTGAAAAATCATTATTTTGCTGGGCGTCACACCTCAACTGTCAATCTCCATGTAGCCTCTCCCAACTCTAAGTCTTCCTATGTACTGTCACCAGTCCTTTCTTCCTAAAAATACATATCATGGTTTTCTCCTACTCAGAAGCAAACTTGATATTCACAGGCCTCTCCAAGTTCAGCTTAAACAACTCTATTTCCCACAATGTGCAAACATAAATTTTATCTTCCAACAAATTTGCTCTAACTTATCCTTCCCTACTTTTGTTTACATCATTCCTTCTACCCGGATCTTGAATAAAGGTCATCAACATTGCCCACCCCCTGCACACACACACATCCACATACACAATCATAGAAAAGTAGAAACAATTCTGGCTTCAAAAACAAATCTAGCTCCAAACAGTAGCTGTCTTTTTAGCCTTAGGATCTTAGGCTTGCTCTGAGCAATGAACGAAGTAACTTCTGCAAAGAGCTGTCTAACAAATGGTAGCCTGGATCATGCAGGCTAATAATTACCAGGCTTTTTAAAAAACTGATTTAAAATGTGGAGAGATCTAAAATGAGAAGCTAATGCTTTGACATTTCTACACACACACACACACACACACACACACACAATGTACACTTATAAAAACCTAGAATAGAACTTTTAGTATCTCTTGATTAACCTTTAAAATAGTCACCTGTATCACACGTCTGCTCAAGCCTGTCCTTTCTGCCAGTTTCTGGAGAGTCTGTGCATCTGGGTTGTTGTCCTGAGCAAACTGTGCTTGCATAACCTGTTTTTTTAAAAAATGTAGGTAGTAAATAGTAAATAGCTAAAAATAAGAAGCTCAATCTTCTGAACTTTGATGACAGGAGAGATAAGGCATGCACAAGAAAATGAAGTACTTGTATTTTACTACTTGAAAACCAATACAGAGAAGTGTATATCAATAAAAAGAATGCATATTATGTAAAATTATGCACAATTTGCTATGCTCAAATCTTAAAAAAAATAAATTTCAACATAAAAAACTTGTCTCTCAACTATGCTGTTAAAAATAAGCTCACCTTTTCTTCCATTCTTACAACCCACAAAAAATGCATAAGTCTATTTACTATTTTTTCCATTTTGTTAAAAATTACTAGCATTAAGCAATTTTTAAAAATATAAAAATCATATCTTTGACCTCTACTCAACTAAATAGCTTCAAGGCACCTACATCAATTTTTATTAGTATGAAAATAGTAGACAGTGCAACAGATTGCACTCCACTTAATTGCAATGACTCCATCATTCTTTGTTTCGACACTTGTTCTATGCAAAGGAACATCTGGGACCTTAAAAGAGAGATACTCATCAGTCTATTGTATAAGAATTTCCCTGAGATCTAAACATTCATAGATCAAAAAGCTCCCAGATGATTCTGATGTGAACCTTTGGATTGGAACCTGGCCTCAGCTTCCTGGGAGAAAGATATATGCATGCCAATAATTAACAACAACACAAGTTAAAGTGAGATGCATGGAGTTAAGGAGGAGGAAAAGGAGCTCCAGAATAAAAGCACAAGCAAAGGGCTTTGGATTCCTTCAGAAAAGAAGTATTGGGAATCAAGCAAGATATTTGAATTTTATTACTTAAAAGTGAATAGAGGGAAATATAAAATATAAAGAAAGTATTATAATGAGAGAATAGAGCCTAGCATCCAAATGATTGTCCATGTCCTGGGCATGGGATGGGGGTAATCTAACTAATCTAAAGTTCTGCTGACCCTGACACCATTTCCAACAGTCAAGATTAACTGCATTCTTTACTATGTTCCTCAAATAATACCATCTTCTGCCACTGCACTTGTCACCAAATAGCTAGCTAATTTGCTAGCAAGTAGAGCTCTTCATAGCAGAAGGTGAGTTTCTGGAGGGTAAAGGGAATGTCTTATCCATTATATCTGGAGATAATGCCCAGATTAACTGAATGAACCTCCACAATATGCAGAAAATCCGAAGATAGTGTGGAGAAAAAGATCAGTGTTGTTCCGGGAAGCCTTATGAGGTTTAAAAATTATGCATTTTTTTCACTTAGGTTCTCACTGATAGGACTCTTCCAGAATAAGGCATTCCTGGCTTCCAGTCCAATATACTTGTCCACATACTTGCTGTAAACTAGCCACTTTTACTTTTGCTTTTAAAAATGGGCAGAAACAGCCTAAAAGTTTATTATCATGCCCAGTTCATGTAATCCTTCCTCTCCTACTCCAAATGTGTTACTTTAATATCTTCATGTGCAAATAGTTGTGTTTATACGTAGTTGAGCATGTAACATCCAAAAGAGAAAAAAAGAATGAACAAATTAATGTCTTTGTTTTTTTAATTTTTCAAGGAGGAAAGCTGAACAGATATTTATTTGTAATGTTATTATAGATAATTTATAAAACAAAAAACATATGCTCTTCACAAATGCATTTCAAATTCACAAGTTTAATAATGGAACCAAATTACATTTACTGAAGCAATTTCTCATTAAGGAATAAAGGAAAACTTAAATCAACACTGATGGTTTAAAACTGGAATATGCTAATGGAAAAGTAAGATGTATTCATCAGTGTTTAGTCTCACAAAAGAATCCTTTTAATTTCGACTTGGTTTCATTGCTCTCCAGTCACTAATGATGCCAAAAATCTACCCTATTCCTCCTCTGAGCTATTTAAAATGGTCAAGGAACTAGCCTCTGTAGACACATCATTTTCAAGCCAGAAAGTCTACCAAAAATGTCAAGAGTCTGCATAGTAGCAGCTGACCAACTTAATCTGAAAGTAGATTAAAGTAGGTGCCAACCCTGGCATGTTTAACATTAATAATCATTGAGCAAGTACTTCCAACTACAATAAGCAAACCATAATATTGGCAGGAACTTTAAAAATACAATTTATACAAATGAGACAATATTTGAAATATTTTTGCCAACACAGAATAGTCTATTTTGTGTTAAACTATTTTTTTCTTCTCGTAATTTTCTAAAGAATTTCGAAGTTTGTTTGTTCCTCATACTTTAACTCTAAGTCCAGGCAAGGTACTGTATGAATAGTCTTGACTTACTGACCACCTATATTTTATTGTTTTGCTAAATTTAAGCACTACTTAAATAATTAGCTTTTTGAGGAGTAAGACAATTTAACAATGAGGTACATGGCCTGATTTATTAAAGCTTCTGGTAAAGTATAATGATTCAATTTATCCTAGATACCTAAGCAACAAAGAACACTTGAGGACAAGATTATGCCTCATCGTTTCAGTCATTCCTGGCATAGACAGATGCTAATCAACACTGAATAAGCGAGAATATGCTTAGAAAGAATATAATTTCTGCTTTCATTTTTAAAAACCTATGATTTTGATATAAATTTTTAAAAACTCATGATTCAGATAACATTTTCATATACTAACGCATGGCTTAAGTAGTTTTTATGCACATTTGCAATTTAAAACTATAAAGCCATCTTCAAGATTCAGAATCTCACTCTTGTTTTAGCTGCCACAGCCATGAAATGGAGTCCTAGTAAGGCACAGTTCTACTCATGGTCTCCTGGGAGGCTAAGGAAAATTAAAAGACCAGAAGTTTGGGAAGTAGGGTACAAATCTCTTCTCTGCCATTCCCTTGACTGTCTGCCTTGGGGGAGTCTCTGCAGTTCTTGAATTGTAAGAGATGAAAAAAGATAACGTACAGGAAATTATCTGGCATAGAACTTAGTAAACAAAGACCTCCACAAATATTATTCCCTCTCTATTTAATTAGTATCTACACTTTCCAGATGAGATTGTACATATCTACCTAAAAGTTGCTTCAAATTTTCAGGTACCCTTTTACTAATAAATTTTTATATCGAATTAAAGTTATCAGTCTTATGACTATTAAAATTGTGGCAGTCTTTCACGGAAACAGCCCACTTTATACACAGAACATATTTATATTAGAGATTCTATTTTAACTCAGACACCTTTTAGCTACTGGGTATTTTGCTACCAGGTCTCCCACAGGTACACGTATCCCCTACCTGGGGCTTTCCATGATTTTCATGATAACCACATGAGGCACCCAGAAAAACAAGCTTCAGATATTTCTTTCAGCTGCCTTACCTTCCATTTTCTACTTACTATAGTAGTCGATGCCTGAATTAATGAATCAGAAATAATTTTCTGGAATTTTTTTTAAGAATGGATCTAGATTTTAAAGCTGGATTGCTTTTCAGTGACATTAAGGTCCTTTGGGATATTTATGTCATATCAAGGCTTCTTTCTTAATCACTGTCAAAATAAATATTCTCTCATACTGCATTCATCTTACATACTGACAAGTATTAGAATACTATCAGTGATTTTTCAAAAAATTACTTTCATTCATTTATTAACATTGTATAAAAACTCTCTAAAGTCTGAGCTAAGATGGATAATATGTGTAAAGCACCTAGCCATACATACATGGTAGGTGCTCAATAAATGTTACCTCACCTTAACATAAAGCAAATACTTCAGTCACACTAATCTTTTAGAAAATGATTTATCTGAAAAAAAAAAAAAATGCCAGAAAAAAATCACTGTGTGTACAGACTTAAATATAAAGCAAAGAGTAATTATTTCATTATTTTCCTGACTATAAAAATAGAAGTTATGACAATTATATTTAGGGCAACTAAGTTGAAAATAACCCCTCCATTTTCAGGGAATATAATCAAACTTTAGCATCAAATTATAGAATTACTCCCTCTACCCCCTTTAAAAACAAGGAAAGGTCTACTTGATTGCAGTCAATCAGTAGATTTCTATTTATGGTAAGGCATTTTCAATTCCTTCCTACTCAGAAAATCTACAATCTTGTCTATTAAAAGACTCAATGCAGTTTGTTAAAAAGATGAACACATAAGAGTCCCACAGACCCACATACTGAACGTCTCTTTCTGTTAAGTGTCCCAAAATGTTCTGTCTTCTATTAAAATCACATGTAGTAACATAAATACCTCGGTTAAAGTAATTTTCTCAGAAAGTCAGGACAGAGCAACATTTTGTTTGCACCTTGATGTTAATGTTAACAAACATCAGGGAGACAAACTTGCATAAGTTCACATCATACCACAACTCTTGGAATATTGATAAACAATATTTAGGGCAATGTTTTCATACACTTAACAAGTCAGTTTGCACAAAAAGCACAGAATAACTTTTTTGAAAAAATAAAAATGTTTTAAGACAGCACAGACATTGGTTTTTGTTTGGCTTTTGTCAGTTTCGGTGTTTTTTGTTTATTGGGTTTTTTTTCTCTTTTTTGTGGTGGAAAAGGGCTTCAAAAACTCAAATTCATTGTGATGTCTACCTGGAGCTGATCTGCTGTAAAGCTGGTCCGAGCTCTTTTTGCTGGTTTTGGATGATTAACATCTTGCTCTGTAAGGAGGGCGCCTTCAACACTAATCCCATTACCTGCATATAAAAAACACACCAAATGTGCTGGTAAGTCAAATGGGGGCAGTCATACAATAACAGGTTTCTTGCATCTCTTGGCGTGGTATGAAACTGTATACATCTTCTAGTTCGCCAAATCCCTTAAGATTTAGAACATCCTAGAAGCATAATGTAGAAGCAACATTCCATTTGTAGGCTTATATATTTAGTCAAAAGTGCACCAAGTTGAAAGTGCACATCTAAGGCTCATCCTTAAAAAGGCAAACACAAGGAAACAACTGGTTACAAAAAGCAAAACAGAACCCTAAACTCAAGGCTGCTTCCTGAGAATATGGCACAAGGCAAATACATATGCCATGGCTTTTCTCATAAATAAACAGATGGAGACCATCACTAACAGTAGAGGGCTTAATGAGTTTCACCACAATTACACTGCACAAAATAATGCTTTAAGACGACCTTAGGAAAAAATTATTTTTATCCCTGTGTTCACTGTCCCAAAAGATTCAAAAGTATTTTAAGTATATATTTACCATTTTCCACTTCTCTTTTTAAATTATCCAGCATGCAGTCATAATGCACTCTGCAGAGAACTTTCTCTTCCACTAAAGCAAACTCCTCTCCCGTAGAAAGTTGTCTTTTGCAAGAAAAGCAGGCAAAGCACGCCAAATGATAGACATTCCCCTTGGCCCTCCGGACCCAGTCAGTAGAATGGATATGCCTCCCACAGCGAGAGCATCGAGTTCCATACCTTCTACATAAATGGGGGGTGGGGGAAGGGTGAAGAGTTAATGCTTGGTGAGATATTCATCAGTCTAGGATTAAACTAACACATTATATTACTCACTGGATTAATCCAAGTATTTAAATCTTTTGAAAATGAAACAGGAATAAATTATTTTTTAAAAGTCAATATGGTAAGCAGCAGCAAGACTTGAGATGGGATCATAATTCAAAACTGTTTATAAAACAAAAACTTCTCATTGTTACTCTAGAGGATACGATTTTTTCTCTTAAAATAAATGAAATTTGAGTTTCAATATCCTTCTTGTAACAAATATCAGGACATTTATAAATTATCTAGAGACTCAACACAACACACACACACTCCAAACTGAAAAAACTAAAAGTACAAAGCGATACCACTGAAGATATAAATAGTGATATCTTAAAGCCAAGTTGAGACAATTAGAAAATACTTTAAACTTTTTTTTAAAAGTTAAAGCATTTAAAATTGATATTATCAAAGAATGAATAGAACAGAAATTGTTCACTCTGGTGCGTGAGGAAGGAAAACTCAGAGATGCTTCCTTTGGTAAACAAGCTCTTGCATTACCATCCACAAGAGGCGGGGAAATATTACCTAAAACTTTTAGACACAATTCTGGACATTAAATGCAAGTTAATCTTAACAAAATGCCAGATGTAAAGATCTCCTTTATCTCTCAGTCCTTGTGACACTCTGTCATATCTCCTACCACAACCGCAGTCATAGCCTGGCACATCCCCATTAAACTAGAAAAGTATATGTGTCTGTGTCTATTCATTAACATATCTTTAGAGGTGTTGCTAGTTTTTAAGTTAATCTGAATCATAAAATCAATTTTTGAATATAGTAAAATACACGGAATTTAAAAAATCCTGAAGAACTAGACTTGTAAAAAGTCTCTGAAAACAAACATTTCAAGCAGCTTTAAATTACAAAAAAAAAAAAAAAAAAATTAAGATTAGCATACCCTATGTGAAAGAGGAGGCAAATTGCTACTGTTTTTGAGAAAATAGAAAGCAAACCTGATGAAAAATATATGATTGGGGTAATTATAAAATCCTATGATTTTGTAAAAATAAAGGACTCTGGGTTTCGTGAAGTGCTTTAACTTGCCTAGCAATTTTATTCAAATCAATCACTAAACTCCTAAATCAGTTTTTGAAATTGAGTATAAACAACATAATTAGTATTACAAACTTCATTATGTAGTATTAACTTCCCAATTTCACAATGAAAATTCTTCTTCCTTTGGAAATGCAAATAAAGGAAAAAGGTGATAATTTTAAAAAGTCATGCTTAAGGATGATTTCAGTTTTGAGATAGCTATCCATTAAGAATTGAATTCTATCCATGAGGAAATTTTCCATTTAAATGATTATAAAGAGACCAGGCAGAGAAAATGTTACATTTAATACCCTAGGCAAATATAATCGCACAAATATCAAAGAACAGACAAAAGAAACAGAATTTTTAGTCAGGTTATGTAATTAGACTTGGTGTATTTCTGATACTGGAATGGTCAATTCTTCTGAATAATATGGTTTATCACAGTTTTCAAACTGCTGGCATTTTATAGGTATATTACAGGGGGTCATTCTATAATAAACTGGTAAAAGCTCAATAACACTTTGATTTTTTTCCCCCTATAATTACTTCATTTTGTCTTACTACTCTACCTGAACAAAGAGCATTGCTACAATAAGTCACCTTATATTTCATACTTTATATCCCTGTACAGCAAAGAAGCTTCCCTATCTATAATACCTAAAACTTTCATTTGCCAAGGTAGAAAAAATTATTCAAAGTTAATTTTTATATACTGGGTTCCTAAAACATATAAATATGCTAATTTTATTTGTTTTAATCCAATTTACCTCAAAAATATAAAGCATTCTCATTTTGAAATCTGTTGTATAAGAAAAAGTGGGCTTCAGTAAATAAAACAGGACCAGAAAGCCTATTTATAAAATTATCTTTGTGTAAATAATTTCTTGGTGTATCTACTTACTAAAAAAACAAAAGAAGTTTCAGTGTACCTGAAATAATCAAGTTTGCAGAAAATGTCTTTGTCTTTAATATAACAGCTGGTGTGCCTTCCTAAGGAGGTCCTGCAGACGCTGCAGGAGAGACACCGGACATGCCAGCACAGGTCGTTCACCTGTGAAGAAAAAGGGGCCAAATGAGAAGCCATTCTAATACCATGCTTAAGAGTATCCTTCATTGGTTTTCTCTATCAGGCAATTTTA
Source organism: Budorcas taxicolor (assembly GCF_023091745.1). Taxonomy (NCBI): domain Eukaryota; kingdom Metazoa; phylum Chordata; class Mammalia; order Artiodactyla; family Bovidae; genus Budorcas; species Budorcas taxicolor. The sequence continues at coordinate 69,757,472 of NC_068912.1, forward strand.
AAAGCTAGCCCCTTAATATTCTAACACATGCTCTGAATGTTGCCATCTAAGAGGTGTCATATTTACATACATACGCATCTAGATATACTCTCTTTTAGATTTCAGCCAGAAAAATCACAACAGCATATTATATACTTCGTGTTTATTTTTTAAAAATAATTTTGAAAAATTCAAGTATCTTTTTTTAAATAAATCAAATGTCCATTCTGTTTTTTTTTTAAATCAACATCTATGAACATAGGGAAAATTTTGGTCACTTTAAGTCCTACATATCGGTTTTATAATTTTTCCTTGACCAAATTCTTCCCACCATAACACATGGCAACTAAAGAATTCGAGCCACATACCTTCTCAATCTACTTTTTAGCCAAATAATTATAAACTGTTCACTAGTTACAGTGAAAAAGAAAATGGACAAAAAGCTTTGTAAGATAAATACTTACCCTTATAAAGAAGCCAGGCAATTCATTTCTCTTACAAAACAGACACTGCTAAGGTAGATTTAGATATTGATATGGCAGAAGCCCTGGCTCCCACCTAACATTAAGTAACCAAAACATAAAGCACTGGTAACCCTACTTTAATGATTTCGTCATTGAAGGAAAAAAATAAATCTCTTATAAGTGGTTCTAAAAAGGCACCCAAGTATTGTTTGTCATTTATACTTAGTAAGACATTTTATTTTATAAAATGCATTAATAAATCATAGCACTTTACATTGTAAATAGGGGCATGAAATACTGTCAGGTCAGTGGACAAATCGTACAAATGCTCACCTTAAACTGTTGCCATCATACTATAAGTTGCATACCTTTGGCCTTCGGGAATGAAGATGTGTACTGAACTAATTTGCCTATAATGCAAGCTCCTAAAGTTTGCCCTTGTGGGCACAAGAACATGGTTTAGCTTAATTAAATTTCATTTAAAAGAACAGCAATAATGCGAAAGCAGCAGTTACATTGTACAAATGGATCTAATGCCTAACATAGGAATTAGGAAATTGGAAAAAATGGGAAATTTTGAAATATAGCTTTTGCTACACTATTTCATAATAAAGACAATCTTGTCCAATGATTCTATCATGTTAGCACTACTGTTCAACATGTTTTACTGTGACATGAAATATAAAAGGTACTGTGAAGCTGAAGAAGAAAGTTTCACTGGCTTCTAATTAGTTATGTCCCTCTTTCCAAAGCACTGATGATTTTAGTGAAATTTAAGCTTTGATTTTCCTATTAAAAAACATGCTCACTATACAAGTAAACAGGGACAACAGCATTGGAAAACAACTGGAAAAAAAATCTGAGGAAACCAAAATTTTAAAAATTAACAATGGTTATCGCTGTCCTGGATATAGAGATGCATTTTCTTTTTTTTTCCCCCCTCAAATGGGTCCAATTAAATTAAAGTTGAGAAGTATAGGCTTCCATTAGTATTCCACTGTTTAAGGCCTTCTGCATTTTGATCTTATCCAGGCTTTTTTTTTTAAGCCAGGATAGATGCAGTCTTCAGGGCAGAGTCATAAGTCATCCTCTAGTTCCCTAAAGCCAGATGTAATTCCTAGTGTGCCACCTTTCCTCAAAGTTTACTAAAACAAAACAAAACAAAACCTTCCTTCATCTTCTTTTTCTTTTCCAGAGAGGAAAATAGGGTGAACAGAAAAAATTCTGGAGACTATAAACCTTTCCTGATGGCTAACATTCATCCAATCTCTGTATGTATACATATATAGGATCAATCCAGAAAAAAAATCACTCAAACGACAGGGCACTGAAGTATCACATGGGCAATAGACGCATCTAACTCCTCTCACATTTTTGTTCTAACTCCATTTTACTTGCCTCATGATATGGTGTTTTTCTATATTAAACAGTTACATCCTCAAATATTCTATTTAATAATTATTTTTTCACCAGTGACTTGAACTGAATTCAGACTTATCTGGAAGAAAATGTACTCAAAATGGTGGTGGTGGGGGAGTTGAGAACTCAAAGAGTTTTTATATAATCATAAAGTGTCAAACTTTTGTTAGTTTCCTATATGATAGGAAGACAGTTTTCTTGCACGTCTACTAATATGTACTTATGCATACTTGTACATATACTAAAGAGTAAACTAAGACTGTATGTAGAAGACTTCATTGAGAGGACTCCAGTCCTATTACAAAAGAAAGCTTTAAAAAACCTCATTTAGATAATTTAGATTGTTTTATACAAATATATATCTGATATATAAACATATGTTAACATTTAAAAGATGAATGCTAGAAATGATTATCTATTTCAGAGGATATGTTAAGAGTCACTTCAAGCTTTTTTCTTTTTCCTCTCTAATATGAAGTGGATCCATTATACATCCATTCAGAAATATTCTGAAAGATAAAGCTAATTCCTGAGAGGGCTCAAGAAAGGAAGAAGCTAGTTTTGATTCAAAAGATGGTTTTGAAATATTCAAAGAGGCTCAGGTCTAGGAACACTGAAATGGGAATCTAAGAATACAGATTTAAAGAGAAAGCTATGCTAACTTGCCAGCCTTAAGAATCAACCACTAATTAAGTAACTTAGTTACTTTTTAAACAGTTTTCACCAAAACTCTTTTTGGTTCTTTATCTTAGTTGTATCTACAGGGTATCATTCTAGCTTCCCAGATGAAGCAGTTTTGTACGCTGAGGCAGAAATTTAAAGAAACTCACAAACTTGCTTTTTGAATTCATATTCTACATAATGAATTCTTTTGAGAAACTAGGTGGGGGATGGTGGTGGTGGGGAGAATAGAAAGTGAACTGGTTTGCTACTAATTTAGTGTAGGAGAGATCATTATTTTAAATAGTGGTTTAAAAAAACTATTGAAGTTGAAATTCCATGATATTAGGATTAAAACACGGGGGACTATGATCCTTCATGCAATGACATGGATAACTGGCCTGCCAGAATTTGTATTTCAAAACTCCCCCACAATATCTTGAGAGAAGTAAAACAAATTAAGACAGACAACTCTCAAACCACCACTTGAAGCACTTCATCCCAGGCATTTTTCTTTTTGTTTTGTCTAACTTCACATCAATTTCCATTGCCCTCCTAAGCACTGGAGATGACGTTTAAAAAAAAAAAAAATCACTGCGTGGCCTTGAAGTATTAAACCTTAGTAAGAGGAGGAAGATATTGAAGATGGTTTTTATTTAAATGATAGTATGAATTTTATTTTGGAAAAGCCTCAGGTTAGTGTAAATAAACACAAGACTATGTAAAAAATATCTGTCTAGAAAAGACTCTTTAAGGCACTTCACAGTGGTTCTCACCAAAAGAGACACTGAAAAGGGAAAATCGGTCAACATATACAGACTTGGAACCCTCATAAGCAGGCAGACGCCTGGGTGTTACTGCTGGTTATAACCCGAGGCTCGATAAAAATAATGAGGCCGGACCTTGTTTCCAGAATGGGTAAGGATTTCCCCACTTCCATTCCTCTACAAGTAGGTGGATGACTCCAGTACATTCACCCGGGTATCGGCACCCCTAGACCACACACACAAGCAGTTTTGCAACAACAGCGGGTATTCTAAAATTTCTTCTCCTGTTTTTTCCCACCTTATGAGTTGCTCTTGACTGGGCGGTTGTGCTAAGAAAGTCTACAACCTCGACCGAGAACTTGAGTGGAAAAGAAGGGGAAAATAAACTTTTCTCCTTCCCCAGAGCTCCCCGGGGAACCGAGCTTGCCTTGGGCCTCGCGGCTCCGCCCTACCTTGAGAAGGTACTTGTCCACGATCTCCAGGCCGCAGCTGCTGCACACACACTTGCCAGGAGGGCAGACGGAGCCCGAGGCCATGGACCGGGGCGAGGACGACGGGGACAGCGGGGCCGAAGAGGAGCACGAGTCCTCGTCCCCCACTCCCTCGGGGCTCACCTGCAGGAAGCCACCAGGCGCGGTCTCAGGCGGGTTCTAGACCCCTCCTCCTCTCCCCATCCCACAGACCCGCGGGGGCTCCCTCACCGCCTCCCCTCCCTTCCCCCAAGCCACCCCCAGTTCCTGATGTCCCGCTCCTCGCCCTCCCCGGGGTCCAAGCTCCCACGGCGCAGTCGCCGGGGCTGCAGACCCCCGACCTCAAAGTCCTGGGGTGCCTGGCGGCTCTGCCCAGCCCGTCCCAGATCCCGCCCCCTCCACCGGCTCCTCGAGGGCCCACAGTTGAGCCCTGGAAGGAACTGGGACAGCAGCCCTCCGTTCTGGGCCGCCTCTCCAGAGCCAGCACCCGGGGCCCTACCCACTCACCAGCCCCTCTTCCCCGGCGCCTTTCCGAGTCCTCCCGGCCGCCAGGGCTGCAGTCCGCCCGCACTCCTCCGACATGAGACCCTGGCACTGAGGAGGTGAGAGACGAGAAGTTCAGAGTCGGCACGTGCAGCCCGGAGCTTCAGCTTCTCGGCACGCGGGGCGAACTAATGAAGGCCCCGGCGCGCTGGGCCGCGCAGGCAGCCGTCTGGGCGCCTGGGCCCGCGCGGCTGCGGGCGAGCGGACGGCGGCGCAGCCCTAGCGCGCAGCGAGGAGGCCACGGGAGCTCCGGGGCTCGCCCGGCGCGCCGCCGCGGTCTCCGGGCTACGGGTCCCCAGCGCTCACCGGAGCACGCCGGTTCCCCGCCCCCTGCCAGGGGTAACGAGTTAATAACAATCATCCCCGCACAAAGCATTTTCTCTCTAGACGTCAATCACTGCGGAGCGGGGATCACTGGGCTAAAGGGGGTGCATGGGGGGTGGGGTGGAGTAGGAGAAAAGAAAAGAGGATTTGAGGAGGGGGTGGGGGTAGAAACTTGATTTCTTTAATAGCCTCAATTAAAAGACCGAGACATATATATTTTTAAATGGGAGCTTTTTGAGTTGGATAGCCCGAAAGGTGAAGAGGTTTAATAGGATACTTGAAAGCTAATTACAGCGGGATTTAAGAAGCCTGGTGTTTGTTCCGATGACAATTTGAATGAAAATGCTTCAGATTAAACCGAGCCAGCAGCTCTTTCGTAAACTTACAGCAATTAGAGCTGCGAGTGATTTATACTCGTTTCTTTAAGGTGTAAATTGCCACTTATTGCTCGGTAAGTCAACATTTGAGTTACCAAAGGATTATTTTTAACCAGCGCAAAAAGCGGGTCGAATAATGGAAAATATCCAGCTGAATTTAATTTGTGTCATTAAAAAAACAACTCACACAACCTCGGTCAAAATGTTTTAAAGCAACAACGCGCTTTACTCAAGTGTTTCCAAGCCTTTGCAGGAGTTTTGTTCTTAAACGAAAACGCAGCCGCTCTGGGCTTTTTCTGCCTCCGTTCACGGAAACGCTAGCTTGGGGGGCGAGGGGTGGTGTCACGGAACTCGAGCGGCCCACACTTCTGTAGTTCTCTCTTCGCCTCCCTCTTCCCTCTGACAGCGTCAAGCGAGATGCTGTCCGAACCCCGGAGTCCCCCGAACCCCACCCCCGGGCTCTCTGCCGGGACTCAGCGCCGCAGCACGGAGGCCGCGTCCTCGTAGACACAGAGTTTAGGCAGGAGCCCCCGGAGTTCCCGTGCGTTCCCCGCAAGCATTCGGGCGAAGACAAAGTCAGTGGTGCCCAGTGAGGGGCCGCAGAGGCGCTCAAACAGGCTGCAGATGATTTTCAAACCTAAAACGCGACATACCCCGCCTTTGTGAGTAAACGCTCCTGCCTCCAGAGCGAGGTGAGAGTTTGTCAGTTCCCCGCTATCTACTCTGAGGAACGATGCAACTACAGAGCCCTAGGGTTTGTTTCTTTCGATTTTTTTTTTTTTTCTAAAGTAAAATGGCCCTCAAAGCCCTCCCTGCGATCGCAAAAGTCTTCCTGGAGCTTCGTCTGCTTCTGTTTCGCTGTACGACCGCGACAGCGAGGATCGCCCTGCGGCCGGAGGAGCTCTTTAGGGCCGGCAAGCGTCCGCCAGCTGCCGAACAGAGAAGCCTCGCCTCGGCTCCGTCCCTCCCCAAAGTCCAGCCCCCCGCCCCAGCCCCCAGCCACCCGAACCTCCCGACTCACTCTCCCGACCTCCCGATCACCGCTGCAAACACAACAAAAGCACGACTCACATCGCCTTAGGCTCGAGGCTTCGTCTCCCAAATTACGGTCTCCATGCCTCAGGTTAAGTGAGCTTGTGGGGAGGGGAGGCAATGATTACTGACTAACGCCACTACGTAATAAAAAAAAAAAAATTGCCGGGTTTGAAGATGAGACTGTTACAGGTAATTTCTGAACCTCGTTTAGGAACCCAAACAGCTCGCGTTTCAAGGAAACTGCGATTCAGCTGGTCTGGCCGGGCGTCGGGTCGCTCACCTTCTCAAGGGGAACTGCCAGCTCAGGCACGTCCTTTTCTTCTAGTTTACACACAAACATCTGATCGCTTTTCCAATACATGGCACTGCTAGGGCTGCTTATCACATACCAACTCCAGAGGGTCAGAGGCTGTCCGTGTCTGCAGATCTGGCCCCCCTCCCCCGCCCCAGTGCGCTAATGAAAGCTGACACACCAAGAAGAGTAAGAAGGCTACAAGTCTTCGTCCAAAGAGGCCGCTGTGACTGTAGCCACTCCGATGGACTGTTCTAAGATTCTTTCCCCAACTTCATTGAGCTCTGCCCTCTAGGAAAAGGGAAAAAAAGTTTTGTTTTCCAGAGGGTGGAACCTCACATGGAAGGAGGGAAGAGGGTGTGGGGTGAAAGTCTTTTCCAGGAGGAATAGCCTCACCTCCTTCAGAAAAACCCGCCTTCCCTACAAGTTAAGATCGTTATCAGGACAAGCCAACTTACTCCAGATTTAGTATTAAAGAAGGAAAAAAAATGAGAATGGCCAGTTAACTTTTGACTTAAAGAAAAAAATCTGCTCTCTGCATCTGCCGTGGCTTTTTAATTCTCACTCCCTAACCAAAACCTAAACAAAGATTCAGGTTACATCTCTTTCTGCAGCAAGCTGAAAAGGGAAGCGGAGGTCTGGGTGACTCGAATGTTTTAGTCATTCTCCTGAAACGAGCCGCTCTCCTGTCTAGCCCTGGACCGCGCCGGCTCTCTGGCTGCCTGGAGGCTTAGTTATCTAGAGGTTCGCACTCCCTTTGCGAAAAGTTTTCTCATTAAGATAAAGACGTAACATCTGAGCAGCCCAAAACCTTTGCTACTAGATTTGAAATCAAGGCTACAGGAAAGACCAAAAAAAGTATGTTGCTAATAGTATTGCTGTTTCATCTCATCCTAGGCAACACTGAAGCCCTGGAAAAGGCCAGCTTCTGGCTCAAATTTTGGCTGCGGATTTGAGGGGTGGTCCTCAGAATACTGGTAATTTTGATTAGAATTGGAGGGTGTGTTTGTTTAAATGACTTCTTTATGGTATAAATTTTACTTCATTATGTAGTGTATAAAGAGGAATTTGATAAGACTAACAATTTTTATTTCGAATTTCCCCTTTTTAAGAAACAAAGCAAGCCTCTGAAACAGTAATATAAGACTATCTAGGAGTCTCTGTTTCTTAAAGGCCTTTAACAAAATCATATAATGTTGCTTCAATAAGATATATATTTATAATATTATCTCCTTGCCTTATTGTCTAGAAGAGGAAGATTGAGGCGTTCCCACCCAGACTCGTCACCAGCAGGCTAGAGGGAGGACAATGGGCAGAGATAGACTTGCCGGTGATAAAATGAGCCCATGTAATAGCCTGAGACCGAGCATCGACTGCAAATTTAGTTTTTCCTCCATTACATTTTTCTCCCCTAAACACGAGGGTCTCTAGAGCGTTTTCCTAACGCCATTGTTTTCTTTACGTGAAGCTGCGCCCACGTTAATATTAGCTATTCCCCTGCCAGTCCTCTCTGGGAGCTCTCGTTTAAATTTACGGAGGTGTGGGGGAAGGGGACAGAATTGAAGGCTTGGGGTGGACCGACTGCTCGAAAAGCTAACTTGTGCTTGGAGAACAGAAAAACTTGTGTTTTTCATCAAGTGCCAAAATTAGTGTTTTTGGAAAAATCCACATAATGCATTTTCCATGAAATAGCATCAGTCTCGAGATAGCTCTTCTAAATGGAGAGAGTCCTGCAGAATGTTGACTATCAGGCCATGTATAGAGCAGAACTGAAAGTGGAATTAAAAATAAAGACCCAATTCGGCGATTTAGCTACAGTCTCTATTTGTTAAGGGTCTGAAAAATGAATCTGGGGTACTGTTTGGCTACCATCCGGGAGAATAAATCGTGCGGATCATTTGGAGATTCGGGGAGCGCTGGAGCTGTCTTGGGAAGTTAGGGCGGGGGCGCGGGCGTTCATGCGATCTTTCCACCCACCCTCGCCTAATCAGGGGGCTCTCAATCAGGTTTTCAAAATACTAATCTTGATCTAAGAGCTCCTATCTCTGCATAAGTGGAGGAAATGATTCGTTTTCAGAGGCTTCTGGGTTTGGACAAGAAGAATAATCGTCAGACATAAGAAGACCTAAAAGACTGGTCTGGCGTCCGCTTTACTCCTGGAGCCCGGCAGGACACCTACCTTTCCCAAGGGGTAATTTGCTCGCACCCAGCCTTGCTCAGTAGGCCTCCGGGTGGTGAGTTATTTCTGTATCCCAGGTGGTATAGGCCTTCGGTCGGGGGTCGTGCTTGGAGAAGGGAGGAGGCGAGTGATGCTCAGGTGTTTGCTGTGAATGTCAGGGCTGAGCGTCCTTCTCATCCAGGGGCCAACCACCTTGTGACCCCCAGTGGAGGGCGAGCATACCGAGGGGTCTTTCCTGCACAGTGGCCCCAACTTCTTGGAGCTCGCGTCACACCTCTTACCCAGGCTTCTCCTCGGCTCCGACAATGGAAGAGTTCACCTGATGCTTCGCAGAGTACCCCTTCCTACCTTAGGTGTTTGTGCTAAAAGTCAGGACTCTTTTTGTCTGTGGAATGAGGGAATTTAGCTCCGACTCCAACTGAGACCAATTTTGGTCGCGAATAAGGATAGACCAAAAAAAACATCATCTTGTGTATCTTCAGGTGGGTAAGGAATTGCCGGTTGGAGCGATTCCTACCTACTAACTTGAAATTTCTGGCATGCCCACCTCTCCTGAAATGAAAACTGGGTACCTAAGCCCACCTAGGGGGCAACAAACACCCAACCAACAGCCCTGATGGATAGGGCTCTTTGCAAGGTTGGGAGAAAGAAAGCCAGAGACTTGGGAGTGCCTCCTGCCCCAGGCTTTGTGGCGCTCAGCTAGTTGGGAGGTGCAGGGTGTGTCCCCCTAAAGCTCTAGGGGTTCAGGGCAGGGGTCTGGGTTGGGCCAGGCCTTGATTGGAGGTCCATGGCTGGAGAGCGGGAACACCAACCCGCCCTGACCCCCACAGCTTCCACTCACCGGGAAGAGCTGCCTAATTGGGCTCCGAGCAGCTGCGAAATTTGTAATCGCCTAATAAGCCTTCCACCTCGGTAATTCTTATCAAAAGGCATAAAACTGATATTTTCACACTCGGCTTGCACCACAGGAGCCGTTTATAAACATCCTTCATCAGTGGGATGAAATTAAGCCTGCATTGACAGAGGTCTCTGGAAGTCGATATTTAAAAGCAATAGATCCGAATTAGCAAATTATTACTTTAAGTAAGGAAAGTCCCCACCAACTTCACTATTGAACCTTTTGCTTTTGAGCTCCTCGCGGTGAGTAACCACATGTTTGAGAAAACTTAACCTGGAGTTTTCCCGGTACTCAGGCAATCTTCGGAATCTCGCTTCCTGAATCCGCGACCGCCCCGGCTCTTAGCCCTCCCACCAGCCTTCGACGCGCTCGAGTCAGACTTGTGTAGACATGGGGGAGACACTGCTGGGACACGGACGAAAACAAAGTCAAAGGAGATGCGTCCAGGACTCCCGGGCTCGAAGGCACAGGGCCAGTATCAGCGATTGTGGCCCTGCATCTTCCCGGGCCCGGCGATTTTCGCTGACCACACCCCTACCCCCAGGTATCCGCGCCAGGGGTCGGCAAGAGGACGGTCGAAGGGTGGAGGGCGGAAGACCTCTGAGCGGTAAGAAGGCACTGCTTCTGGGTGATTCGTGTAGTGACCTCTTTACTCCTAGTGCTCAGCCCTCTGAAACTGCGGAGGTCACACTTGACTCAGGGTATCCTTTGATTTTTGACCACTTCGTCTGACCATTATTAATATTGATCTGCAAAAGGACTGATGGAAATAGCTTCCAGAGATTTTTGTTGTTTTGCCTTGCCCCCGCCCCAAAATTGCCCAGGAAGCCCCGTGACCCCTCAGAGAGAGCGGAGCGGGAAATGCTCTCACCTTGGGACTTACCGGTCCCAGGCTCCTTTCCAGACCTTGTCACCCAGTTTCCGAGGGAAAGGGAAGGGCGCGTTTATTCATGCCAGCGGAGGTCGCCCAATGGTGGCGAGAGCCTCCGTCTGAGACCCACGGATCTCTCCCCCACTACGGGCCAAGGCTGAGGCTGAAGGGTCTTCCCCGGGAGGCTAGCTTGGTGTGCACTGGACAGCTGGGAACCACGGCGCGCAGACCCGGCCTCCTCTCCGGACCAGTCTGTTACGCCAACTGCTGTCGGGTGAGCCGGCTGGGGCCACTTGTCACCAGTGGGTCTAGAAACCCACCAGCTAAAAACCGAGTTCTGCGACCGAAAGGATTGTTTGTGTAGATTCCATGTTCCTTTCCAGGCGGTGCGCTCATCCCCTCCTCGAGCTTTCCCTCCTGAGCTCAAGTAAACTTGCGCGGTCGGCTGCGACAGGAGATAGCAGTACCGTTTCTCCCAGATGGGACCGCTGGTAAGAGAGGAAAGAATTAGAAGTCGTATGCAGCACGAAATTAGGCCGGGCCCTGTCTGGGACGCTCGCGGGCTGGGCTAAATGCTACTGCACAAAGCGCAGAAGTCCACTACATCTTTTACTCGTTGTGACATTTCCAAACCGACAATCTCGCCTTAAGCACGCTTGTGGCTTGGAGCTGCTGATTTTATATGCATTTTATCGTTCAGAACGAGCAATAGGGCAGGACCAGTGGAAACCCGATTCTAACCTATTTCTACAGACCTCTGCCCACACAGCTCTGTAAAAGCCAAACTAGGAGTTTGAGAGAAATAACAACTAAGTCCTTTCTCCCCAGCTTTTTATTACACATCCGAGGCCACCGAGCTGATCTAGCTTGTAGCTCACTCATCTAGAAAGAGGACGCAGGCTTCCCCTCATCCACTCCCCTCACCCCCTGTTCTTCAGGGATCCCTGAGAGTTAACAAAAACCCAGCAAGGGAGGCAAGAGAGCCAAACTTGATCCGAGTGCAAAATCCTGGGTAGCTGACGGCATTTCCTGGGTCGAGTAGGGGTTGTGGCAGGGATCTGTGTGAGCCTCCCATTTGCAGGCTTCGATCCTGTTTTGATAAGAACTTGCAGCCCCATTGTTAGTGTAGGTGCACCCAACAAGTCCATGAAGTCTCACCCTGCAACCTCAGTGTTGAGGTTTCTAGCCCCCCTCCCAACATTTCCATGTCCCATTGTTGCTTATCCGATGTAACTTGTGAAATGATAATTTGAAAGAAGTCTGCAGAATAATCTTCAACCATAATTTTTCATGTTAAATAACCTTCTATAAGGATTTCTGCTAGAGGAGACTGGCTCTGGTAGCTATGGCAGTGCTTTCTCCCTCGTCCCTTTCTTCCTTGCTCCCTTCCTCTCCTGTCTGCTTGCCTGCCTGCCTTCATGGGAGATCAGGGTTTCAGAGCTATATGTTATACTAAGAGCACAGGTTTTGAAGTTAGTCAAACCTGTAATGGATTTTCGAGTAATGTATTTAACAACTTAGTTTGTTTTTCTCATCAGTAAAATGGGGACGACAGCGCTAATGACGTTGAAATATTTTCACCAACACATACATAGTAGCTTCTCAATGAATGTAATCTTCTTTCACTCCTCCCTCCTCCTCCTTTGCCACCCAAGAGCTGTCTAGATGCAAGGTGTCACCAACAGCTTAATTCCCAGGTGAAGGACCATACTCCTAAACAACTGATTGTGATTCCAGTTGGCCATTTCCAGTAGTTCACCTGCTGGGATTCTAGTGCTGGAGGTGCCTCCCAGTGCTGCTGGGGCGCTGAAGAAGAACTCACAGCTGCCAGCCACCTCTAATCAGGGCATCTCAGCCCGAGTAGGCACGCCAACAACTTTTCCTCCCACTGCTTTATTTGGGGGTTAATTTGGCGCATATAAATAATTGACACCTTGCCTTCTGTCAGTTTGCGGGAACTTCTGAATATTGTTAAAGTAGCTATACTCCACTCCAGTTCTTGCCTGGAAAATCCCATGGACGGAGGAGCCTGGTGGGCTGCAGTCCATGGGGTCACACAGAGTCGGACACGACTGAGTGACTTAGCAGCAGCAGCAGCAATATTCATAGCTGTTGCTTTTTATCAAAAGGAGCTGAGGAACATAACCATTCTTCAATAACTTGCCAAAGGCCATTTTACCAGGTTGAGTCAGAATTCGAACCCAGACACAGAACGCTGAGGCCGACTTTCCTTCTTTTTTAAAAGCCCTCCTCTTAACCATTCCCGGTGTTGTCTTCTTTGAGGTGAGCTCAGAAAAGGACGCGTTTAATCAGTAGATTCATTTACCCCAACTCGAGACGAGACGGTTTTTTACATAGTTCAGTTGATCTGGGTTGCGGCTCCAGCACAGGTGGTCCAGCTGTCAGCGCTTTGCCCCCGCCGGCTTCCTGTGGAGTTGCCTCCGCCGGGAATCCGGTATCCAGTGGGAAAGAGCGCCCCCTTCCTTGCGAGGTTTAAAAGCACAGAATGAATAGTTTGGAGTGTCAAGTAAGCTGACCACAGGGGGAAAAGAGTTGAGCTTTTAAGTCGGTGGTAAAATTTTTCTCCTTTCCTTTGCAAATTACAGAATCCGATGACTAATCATCAGCGAGTGGGTCGAAACCTGGATTGAATAAGTGACCAGTGCTCTCCGAACCTCCTGCAGTGTAAAGGTCTTCCTGAACTTTCTTCTGGACACTTTGACCAAAGTTCGGGTCACTGAGTCTCCGGAGTCTGCAGAAGCCTCGCTGCCCAGCTCCAGCTGTGCAGAGTCATCTCGCTGCTCCCTGTAACACCATTACTCCAGAGAAGTCTTTAGAAGTAGTTTCCCCCCTAGAGAAACAGGTGAATAAAGTTGACTCCAGCAGATCTTTGACAGCTCCAGGCTTCTGTCACTCTGGAGGCAGGAACCATGTGCTGTTCTGACTCTCTGGAACCTAGTTCAGTATGTTGGCACTGGGCAATAAAGGATGGCTTTTTTAATGAAAAAATATAAATATGTGTGTTGGCAGGTACAGAGGGTTTCATGCCTTTCTATGTATTCTTAGTTCCAGCTTCCTGTTTCTTTACAGTGGCACCTTCTTGCCCAGGACCCAAATTTTTTAATCCCTTAGAAGAACGAGGTAAGGAAGGGCATAGATATTCTGACTATTTAATTTGAGGGACTTGCCAGGCTCCACTTTTCTTCTAGGGTGAGGGACTTACAATGGCTCATTTGGACCCCTCTGGATCACCCTTCAGCCCTCAGTGTTTGCAACTGAAAACCTACTGTGGGTTCTTCAGAGACCGTCAAGGTCTGAGCCTCAGTTATAGGTGAGGACACTAATGGGACAAATAATTCAAACATATTGGACCCCAGAAGCCCAGAGAAGCCTCCATGGGCCCACTCTTGACAGCACACATGGAAATGCTGTCTTTGCCTGACCTGAATTGATCTATGTTTTGGCTTGCCCCAGGGCAAAAAGGGAGCCTGGGATGGACAGTCAGGATGGCAGCTGAGGTCACTCAGAGCAAGATGGTGGTGCTGTCAGGCCTCCCCAGCTTGGGAAGGAGATGCACCCCTGTTTACAGCCTGCAAAACTACTGAAGAACATGGAGGGGAGGCACAGGGGATGGTGTATAATCTTAAGCTAGGTAGATCCATGTTCCGCACCCCCCACCCCCCGCCCTACCCCACCACCCTGCCAGGTCATAATTGTGTGCCCTGGGTGCCTCAGCTCCCTCTCTTCCCGGACCCAACCTCTCTCAAGCCAGGATAGCTATGGAGCAGAAACTGTAGCCCCAGGGGACTGTTTGACTAGGGTCCTGAAGGCCTGGAAGAGATCTGTTGGCCTGGGATTACTGCACTGGGAATTTACACCAACACTAAGAGAAAAGCCCTAGGGTTTTATCTTGAAAACTGGGGTCTTTTGACAGATGCACCAAGAAGATTTGCAAATTTAGCCACAGCCGCTGCAGGCAAAGAAACACAGAGAACAGTTTCTTCCTTTAGAAGAGGATAATTTCTCTTATTTCCTTCGAATAGCCACCCAACCCTCGGGAGGGACTCAGAGCAGCGTGTTTTGTTTTTTTAAAGGGTGTCTACACATCTACTACCTTTCAGAAATAACTCCTTGACTTGCTCAGCGCTTAGTGTGCCTTTATTATTTTGGGAGGTTTCACAGTCACCAAAAGCAGCAGGCACAATTTCTTGTGGAGCTTTATAAATAAATGCCTTTTCAAGGTGTCTTCCTCCTTTCAAAATACTTTTGCGCTGCTTCAATAAGTAATTTTAGCGATATTGTGGAGAAAACCTCTCGCAATACAAAACATCTAGATCAGCCCAAGAATATCTGTCTTTTAAAGGTCAGTGTAGGAAAAAAATTACAGTTAATAAATTAAGCCATAATTCCCCATTCTTTATATTGTGCCCCCACCACCACCCAGGCTGAAATATCTTTTTTCCTAAAAATGCTTCGTATTTTTAGAGAGAAATATGTGCATGTGTGTAGACACTCATAATAAAGAATAGCGTTTATTTTTTAGCATCACCTATATTTAACATATGTTGTCACGCATATTCCTCAGTCATCAAGGAGGTAGATATTATGTCCATCTCACAGGTGAGAAACCTGAAGTTTAGAGGAGACTCAAATTCTCAAGACATATTTGCAACGGATTCTAGACGCAAACCAGTTCAAAGGTGTTAACCACTGTACCATATATAGAGGATATTGACTGAGCCTGGCTGGGTATGAAGGCCTCCCTCCTGGCCGGTTGGACATGTGGCTCCACCCTTGCTCTGGAGTCCTAGAAGCCTAAGTTCTCTTAAGAGCTGCGGGAATGGGGGACAGCAGGAGAGGCTTGAAGGACCTGACTGATGCTGTCTGTTAGGGCCCAGAAGCAGAGCCAGGGTGGGAAGGCGAGCAGGGCTAGAGGGGTAGGAAGCTGCGGGGGAGCGGGGAGGGAGAGGAGATAGATCGCGTGCTGGGAGAACACTTTTTCATCGCCAGGTCATAAATATTGTTGCATTTCCTTGGAAACTCCAAGCCCCTACGCCCCTAGGGGCTGAAGCCCTTCCCCTCCAGCAGCAGCCTGGGTTGGTTCGGCCGGCGCCTGCCTTCGGAGGTGACCTCTCCGGAACGGCCCTTGGAGCCCCGCTTGTCCTCGCGGCGGTCGGGGCAAGGTTCCTAGCCCCTTGGCTTTGGTCGCTTCGGGTCGGCGGCCACAGGGCAGGCTGGGAAGTTTCTTGCCGCGCAATTCCCTGCGGCGCGGTGCATCCTGGGAGGCGCCGAAGCGATGCGCCGCGAAGGAGAGCGAGGCCGAACGCCCTAGCGACGTATCCTCGTCCCAAAGCAGCCGGGCATCCAGCGTGAACCCCCACATCATTAATCCAGTCTCCTGGAGAAGGTGGGAGGAGGGTGGCCCCGGCTCCGAGCAGCGAAATGCCTACCCCAGGCCAGGCTCTGAGTTAGGCTGGTCTCCCTGGTGGGTTTGACCACCGCCCTCCTTGCGCCCTTTTCCGTGGGCGGAAACCTGGGGTTTCAAACGTGAAACATTGGTCTCCTGGAATCAGATCCGGATTCCAGAGGATGTTAAGGCTTTTCTTTCCCGGGGGATAAAAATTATCAGTGCCCGAGGAGACTCAAGGCCCAAGCCCTTCTGCCCATCAACTGTCTCTGCCCATAAACAAGTAATTCCTGTTCAACCCTGCCAGTCCCCAGAGTGCACATCTTGGTATCTCACGGAAAGCTGTTAACAGAAGAGAGAAAACCTAAAAGCCAAGCCTACTGTACACCAGTCCATGGGGGCCTGACTAGGTCAGAACAACGTGTGCCTGAAGTGATCAGTAAAGTGGTCAGGCTCGAAATGCCCAAGTCGGGAGTGCAGGCTGGCTCCAGACAGATGTCGACCAGAGTGTTATGTCCTGTACTGCTCTTTCTCTGGGACTGGCGTCTAGGCAGGCAGGTCAAGGCCCTGGAACTCACCCACACTTGGGAGGGGTGGGTTTGGCTTTAGGTAGGCGTTTCTAGGGATTTGAATTTCTTCTACTTGGTTTTGGTTTCTGTGCCAGCCATAGAGGCCCTTGGTACTTTTAAGACTTGTGCAGTGCATGAGCAAATACTTATAACTGACCAAACACTTGTATACAGCTCTAATAAAAGGTGTGTGTGTGTAAGAGAGAGAGGGAGAGGGAGAGAGAGGGATTTTTCTGGGCTGATGAGAATATTTTCAGTTCCAAGTGATGTGTAGAGGTTCTTTGTTGTTCAGTCCCCAAGTGGTGTCTGACTCTTTGCAGCCCAATGAATCGCAGCATGCCATCTAAATTTTCGAGATTGATACAAAAACTTATTTCCTTTTTATGTGATCACTTTTTAAAAACATGCATGAAAATTTATGTTCTTAATTCTGGCCACCCTGATAGAGGTTTAATACCAATGCATAAGAGGAAGCCAAAGGGAAAATATTTGTATGCCAACCTTGGTCTGGAAAAATATCAGTAGCGTTTCTTACTTGACAAAGAAATACGTTTGCTCACCCTTCCCCCCCACCCTTTCTTTTTCATTTGGCAAAGGCATCATTTTAAATATATATCCCATGTTTATTGTTCCTGTTTGATACTTTGGTCATTTACAGCACATCTGTTTCTGATATTGTTCCTGTGTTAAGCACACACTATTGTGTTAGTAAGATTTTACACCATCTGTTTAAGAAAATTCTTGCCAGTGCTATTTGATGCCCAGTTGAACTTTAGCCAAACTTTATTTTATAATGTTCTCTTAGTCCTGAGCATATATATAATACAGTTTAATGAAATTATGCTTTCATACTTGCTGATAGACATCAGAAACTCATTTGCCCAGGTCAACAGCAGTTTAGCTAAATGTTAAATAGGAGGAACAATATTAAAATAGTAAAAATGTTGAAAAAAATAAGAAGCAAAACTATTAAGATCAAATAATCACCCAAATAACTGTTACACACACACACACACACACACATACACAAAGAATTTGGATGTGGCTATTGGGAGTTCATGTATATTTCTGATGATTTATGTATTTCTCCATTATAGATATTAAACTTGGCAGTTTGTATTTTTGACATTATTCCCAAAGGTGTAACAACTGGTTTGAAACAATAATGTAGAATAACATTATAATGTGACTATATCACATATATATTAAATTATACTAAACACATACAAACTTTATAATTGAGCCGAACTAAAATTATATATATGTGTACATATATATGTACTTATATATATATATTTTATCATGTGTACACTCATAAAGGTTTTTCATTGTATCATCAAAAGGTAATAGGCAATGTTGCCCACTTGAGGCCTCTTTAAAAGTAGAGTTATTTAGGGAATTCCCTGGTGGTTCGGTAGTTAGGACTCCATGCTTTCACTGCTGAGGAACCAGGTTCAGTCAAAAGAAAGAAGTAGAGCTGTTTATGACAATTCAAAAAATATTAAAGTACTAATATCTATATTTGTTGGCTAGGCATATATATCTAATAGTGGCATAATGATAAGACTGGAATTGGCTTGAAAAAAGTGATTACTGGCTGTTTTCTAGAACACCGTACTCCTATTGATATATTTATTTATTTTGTTTACATCCAATGTGTATGTGTATGCTCCAGTGTAAAGCTTTAAAAATGGTAATTTCACATGATTTTATGTGAAATTAAAGTACAGAAATAGAAACCATAACACTTGGGTTAATAAACTTCTGACATTCATTCCCCAAAATCAGCATTCTTCAATTGACAAAAACATGTCCTTTAATTTGAGTTCTGCCAAAAACAGATTGTCACAGCCTTTTGCTTTTTACCTGGACAGACTGTTTTTATGGCAGATGCTATGAGCAAAGATGTGTCCATTAGATAACTGCTTAGGGGTGTACAGTCTCTTTATGTTTGTTTCTTTAGGAAAACAAACTTTGTTTTGGTATATTTAATTTCTAAATAAAATGTATCCATAATAATTGACATTTTTAAGCAAGAGAGTTGGAATTTAGTACTGTTTTACTGTGAGATATATCTGGTTATAGAACTGGAACCAGCCTCATAGCATTTCTCCCTATATATACACTTTATCAAGATCTACATTCTCTTTAAACTGTTTATTTAGATGTCTCAAATGTAACCTGTAAACCTTTTTAAATAACTGATGTTAAAACAAACCTTATGAATCTTCACATGTCTGGTTCCAATTAATCTGCTTAGACTATTTAATGGATAAAATAACAAACCTAATTTTGTCAATCTGGAGTTCTGCACTGACATTCTACGTGACTCTTTAAGGTCTAATGCCTTTTCCTATACATATTTAATCCATAGTTATCCTCATGTAAAACCTGGGATTAGAAGAGAAATTAACTATATGCAATTTCTTAGAAGACTGTTTTTCAGCTTAATCAGTATAAAAGTGAGATGGTCTCAAAATTATGTCACTGATTATTGAAAGGAAACTATGTACATCTTTGTGAATTGAATGCATCAGGTATCTACAAGGTACCAGGTGCTGTGGATACAAAGAAGAGTAAGACATGGGTGATCCTTACTCTCAAAAAATTTCCAATCCATTGAGACTGACAAAAATAGAACTAGCTCCTTCCTTCAATTCTATTATTGCCTATTCCTTGGGCTTTTAATTGATAAAGTATCAGATGATCTTATCATAATACTTTGTATAGGTTTTTAAATTTTAAAATTCATTCATAGAATTTATATGGAATGAAAGTGAATGAATTTATATGGAATGAAAGCAGACTGCCCCCCAGAAGGCTATATGGCTTCTGAGATAACCAGTACTTTTGGTACTTTTTCAGGTGTGGGAAGAGGACAAAATTAGCAATGTTCCTGAAACATCTGCTCAATTATTTTGAGTCTTGCATCATAAATCCTCAGTCTGTTGTAGAATCTGTTGAAAGAGTAGTAGTAGGGCACCATATTGGAGCTAGAGAAAAATTTTAGATTTGTTCAGTTCCAAAATCTGGAACAGCTCCTTTCCTCACACTTTCTTCATCTCCCCTACAAAATAATCTTAGATTTTATCACTGAAAACTTTTACAGATGATTGGGAGGGGAGAGAAGGATTCTACAAAGACTATCATTTAAGGCAACAGATGATTGAAGTTAATATTTGCTATTTTTTCTGACATATATTTGCTAATTTGGGGAATTAATTATTCCAAAACTATATGGCAGAGTTTATTCTTCATACAAACAAATTGTGGATTAAGTATTTAGCAGACCTTTGTTTAAAAAAAAAGTTGAATGCTTTTGTTTATAGAAAGTTTTGTTGGGAATATAGAGTAAAAAGAGGTAAAGCTTCCTTAGTATGTCAAAGAATTATAGTTGTTAATTTTAATTACTCTAATACTTTTAGAAATTAAAGTTTACTTTTCTTCTTTTACATACATTGATGAAAAATATCAGGAGAGAAGAAACAATCATTTGATTGAATTAATTTAGTGCCTTTTACCCTTGAGGAAACATTGCCTTTTAATTTTCTTTTGTTTAATCATGGTTTTTGAAGTCTGTACTATGTTTTTTTTCTTTTAGAGGATATTGCATCTCTAATACTCATAGATCTATTTATGTGATCGGTTGATTCCTACTGGCTGTTGTCACACACTTCATTTCTGATTTTCTTTATTTTCCTTAACTCCTTGCTTCTTAAGAAGACAGAATACTGATGTAAAAGCTTTTACAGTTGGAGTCTGCTGACCTGTATCTCAGTTTTAGCTCCTGTTCTTTTTTAGTTAGATGTGTGGTTGTTATTCGTTGTTCTGTTGCTCGGCTGAGTCCAACTCTTTGTGACCTCATGGACTGCAGCATGCCAGGCTTCCCTGTCCTTCACCATCTCCTGGAGCTTGCTCAAACTCATGTCCATTGAGTTGTTAATGCCATCCAACCATCTCGTCCTCTATCGTCCCCTTCTCTTCCTGCCTTCAATCTTTCCCAGCATCAGGGTCTTTTCCAATAAGTCAGCTATTCACATCAGTTGACCAAGGTATTGGGACTTCAGCTTCAGTATCAGTCCTTCCAATGAATATTCAGGGTTGATTTCCTTTAGGATTGACTGGTTGGATCTCCCTGCAGTCCAAGGGACTCTCAAGAGTCTTCTCCATCACCACAGTTCAAAAGCATCAATTCTTTAGCGCTCAGCCTTCTTTATGGTCCAGTACTCACATCCATACATGACTACTGTTGTGTCTTGTTGAAATCACTTAACTTTCTAAGCCCTAGTGTCTATAGTTTGGGGTGGGGGAGATCAGGGTCTTCAGAATAAGTCATCATTGAAAATCTTTCTAGCTTTTAGAGGTAAGTCACTGTTTACAGATTTTTAAGAATTTTTCTCAAACCAGCTTTGAAATCTGTTATGATAGTTCTCCAAAATGAAATTTTTCTTCAGGTTATAATCCTGTTTAAGAGTATCATCATGTTATAGTTATTTACTGAAATCAAGTTGAGACTGAACTCTAATTTCTAACCTGCATCAGTTCCTTCTACAAAGCTAGATAAAATTATCTTAGAAGTTAACTTCGACTCCAGCCCAGAGTATGGATCCCAGTGTAACAATCAGAAATCCCCAAACAGGCTTCCTCATTCTTCTGTTTCTTTTCACTCAACCTTTAAAACTTAGTTTAAATGCTGCCTTCTCATTGAGCATTTCCATTCAAGTTGGAGGTGATTTCTCTTTTCTTTGGGCTGCATATTCATCAAATCGGTCGGTTGCTTGGCAGTATAATTGGTGTCCACTGTAGGCACAGCTGAATGTGATTCTCCTAGTGCTATAGCTCTGGCATTCTGTTTTTGGTGAATCAGCCTTAAACTTTGATGTTAAATAAACCCTGGTAATGACACAGATAAGGCAGAGATAGGAACTGGTAAGGTGATCTGATAGATCATTTGTTAATTAGCTCAACATATTTGACTTCTCTCGTTTATTTCTAGGACACTTCTCTCCCATCATGAGTGTGACATGTACTTTTTGGTTTGTTTTCTGGTGGTCATAATGAATTTGGAGTGAAATGGCCATCCTCAATTCAGGGCTCCTTAGTTGATATTTGTAGGGCAGCAGAATAAAGTCAAGGATGAAGACTGTGGCCATGGAAGAGACTAAAGAAAACTAGGACACTGTAGGCTTGGTTTGGAGTGTGATGATGTTTTACTTTCCAAAATATAAGTTTAAAAAAAAAAATGTCCAGTGTATTTCCTAACATTAATTATGGTGATAAAAACATTGGCATGGCTAATTGAGGTGATGGACAACTCAGTAGCAGCTGAGTAGAACAGAAGTCTCATCGACCTGACTGGCTGAGATCTGTAACCCATTTGACAGCTGCAGAGGATTACTTCTATTCTCCCCAAGATATAGGTTATTTCCATGTAAAATAATTCCATCTATGTATTTTAAATGCTATAGTATTATGCATGGATTGATCTAATTGATTATCAATATCTGTTGCCAAATATTAAAAAGTGAGAGGGATAAACATTAAAATTGCCTTAGTAACATCTGTCCTACTCTTTATACCACTGTAGTAGCATGTAGTTTAATCAGGATTGATTCTAAACCTAGGTCCAGGAATGGCAAACTAATGGAGGTAAACCTATTGTCACTGTGATTTTTAAAAATTGAATTATAATTAATCAAAAATATTATATTTCTTTCCAATGTGCAGCTTGACTGTGATTAATTCAGGGATGGCTACAGGAAATTAAACTCCATGAAGATATGTAATCTGTTTTGCTCATAGCTGTATTTCTAGTGCTAAGTCTCTTCAGTCATGTCTGACTCTTTGTGACTCTATGGACTGTAGCCAGGCCTCTCTGTCCATGGGATTCTCTAGGCAAGAATACTGGAGTGGGTTGCCATTTCCTTTTCCAGGGGATCTTCCTGACCTAGGGATCAAATCCAGGCCTCCTTTGTTTCAGGTGGATTCTTTATCCACTGAGAATAGTACCTGACATACAGTAGGTGATCAGTGAATATTTGCTGAAATAAAAAATGAAGCAAGGTTGTCTGATCAAAATGATTTTGGGGCATTTTGTTTGATCCTCAGAATTTGGGGAGAGTCCCTATTTTCCGTATATATTATCTTGGAAGTCTGTAGCAAATGTATATATTTTGGGGCCAGGAAAGAAATGCCCAAAGATGAAACTGACATATGGAGAAGCTACTGCTGCTGCTAAGTCACTTCAGTCGTGTCCGACTCTGTGCGACCCCATAGATGGCAGCCCACCAGGCTCCCGCATCCCTGGGATTCTCCAGGCAAGAACACTGGAGTGGATTGCCATTTCCTTCTCCAATCATATGGAGGAGCCGATACTGCTAAGTCGCTTCAGTCGTGTCCAACTCTGTGTGACCCCAGAGATGACAACCCACCAGGCTCCCCTGTCCCTGGGATTCTCCAAGCAAGAACACTGGAGTGGGTTGCCATTTCCTTCTGCAATATATGGAGGAGAGAGGAGGGCAAAGCTGAGAAAATGAGTGAGAAGCAGAGCCTTTGTGTTAACCTGTACCTCTGGTTCAAACTCCCTCGAATTAGATGTTTTTAGTTTGACCAAGAGCATCCTAAATGATATATTTTGAACAGTTCAAGATATATAACAAAGAATAACTAGCACAATGATTAGCTCTTTTCCTGAGCTAATACTGAGTTTTTAAAACCCAGTATGTATAGGACACCATACATTGAACTGTTCACCATCAATCTTTGACTGAATTAGAGTTTTTTGTAAAAACATCAAGACATGTGAAATCTTAATAGTTTTCATGTTTTAGATGAGCCAGACTGCCTTTAAAAAATCAAATACTTTTTAAAGTGTAATGAATTTTTTCTAAATCCATAGGTATAGTGAGTGTTAAGTAATGCATTCAGTTCAATTCAGTCACTCAGTCATATACAACGATTGGCAACCCCATGGACTGCAGCACACCAGGCCTACCTGTCCATCACCAACTCCCAGAGTTTACCCAAACTCATGTCTACTGAGTTGGTGATGCCCTCCAACCATCTCATCCTCTGTCGTCCCCTTCTCCTCCCACCTTCAATCTTTCTCAGCATCAGGGTCTTTTCCAGTGAGTTAGTTCTTCACATCAGGTAGCCAAAGTATTGGAGTTTCAACTTCAACATCAGTCCTTTCAATGAACACTCAGGACTGATCTCCTTTAGGATGGACTTGTTGGATCTCCTTGCAGTCCAAGGGACTCTCAAAAGTTTTGTCCGACACCACAGTTCAAAAGCATTAAGTTTTCAGTGCTCAGCTTTCTTTATAGTCCAACTCTCACATCCATACATGACTGCTGGAAAACCATAGCCTTGACTAGCCGGACCTTCATTGGCAAAGCAATGTTTCTGCTTCTTAATATGCTGTCTAGGTTGGTCATAACTTTCCTTCCAAGGAGTAAGCATCTTTTAATTTCATGGCTTTGGTCACTATCTGCAGTGATTTTGGAGCCCCCCAAAATAAAGTCAGCCATCGTTTCCACTGTTTCCCTATCTATTTGCCATGAAGTGATGGGACTGGATGCCATGATCTTAGTTTTCTGAATGTTGAGTTTTAAGCCAACTTTTTCACTCTCCTCTTTCACTTTCATCAAGAGGTTCTTTAGTTCTTCTTCACTTTCTGCCATAAGGGTGGTGTCTTAGTTTTCTGAATGTGGAGTTTTAAGCCAATTTTTTCACTTTCATTAAGAGACTGTTTAGCTCTTCTTCGCTTTCTGCCGTAAGCGTAGTGTCATCTGCATTTCTGAGGTTGTTAATATCTTTCCCGGCAATTTTGATTCCACCTTATGCTCCATCCAGCCCAACATTTCTCATGATGTACTCTGCATATAAGTTAAATAAGCAGGGTGACAATATACAGCCTTGACATACTCCTTTTCCTATTTGGAACCAGTCTGTTTTTCCATGTCCAGTTCTAACTGTTGCTTCCTGATCTGCATACAGGTTTCTCAACAGGCAAGTCAGGTGGTCTGGTATTCCCATCTCTTTTAGAATTTTCCACAGTTTGTTGTGATGCACATAGTCAAAGGTTTTGGCAAAGTCAATAAAGCAGAAAGAGATGTTTTTTCTGGAACTCTCTTGCTTTTTCCATGATGCAGTGGATGTTGGCAATTTGATCTCTGGTTCCTCTGCCTTTTCTAAAACCAGCTTGAACATCTGGAACTTCACGGTTCATGTATTGCCTAAGCCTGACTTGGAGAATTTTGAGCATTACTTTACTAGCATGTGAGATGAGTGCAATTGTGCAGTTATGTCTAAGTTATGACCAACTTAGCATATTAAAAAGCAGAGACATTACTTGGTCAACCAAGATCCATCTAGTAAACGCTATGGTTTTTTCAGTGGTCACTATGGATGTAAGAGTTCGACTATAAAGAAAGCTGAGTGCCGAAGAATTGATGCTTTTGAACTGTGGTGTTGGACAAGACTCTCCTTGGACTGCAAGGAATCCAACCAGTCCATCCTAAAGGAGATCAGTTCTGGGTATTCATTGGAAGGACTGATGTTGAAGCTGAAACTCCAGCACTTTGGCCACCTGATGCAAAGAGCTGGCTCATTCGAAAAGACCCTGATGCTGGGAAAGATTGAGGGCAGTAGGAGAAGGGGACGACAGAGGATGAGATGGTTAGATGCATCACCGACTCAATGGACATGTGCTTGGGTGGACTCTGGTAGTTGGTGATGGACAGGGAGGCCTGGCATGCTGCAGTTCATGGGGTCACAAAGAGTCGGACACGACTGTGTGACTGGACTGAACTGAACTGAGATGAGTGCAATTGTCCAATAGTTTGAACATTCCTTGGCATTGCCTTTCTTTGGACTTGGAATAAAAACTGACCTTTTCCAGTCCTGTGGTAATGTCTAGAAAACTGAATATGTTCCATATAGATAAATTCTATTTTGTGGCTTTTTCCCTGATTTTGGTATAAGAAAAGCACGTGTATTTACACAGTGGTATATACATAGTGCTGAATAAAAAATTTGAAGTGGCTTTAAACTAGCTCTAATAAAGAATATAGCTTACATATCAGGAATAAAGCATCTCATTATCTACCTTTTTGTTATATATTTAAGATCTATTTTTAAAATTATTACATCTATAGTCTAATTGAAGCCTTAGGCTCTCCTCTGAAACATAGTTACTAATTTTTAACACAAATCTGTAATGGTTGAAACTGTTTATAGTTTTCATTCCATATGACAGACTATTCATAACTGAAAATATAGGCCTTTGTCATACCTTGCTTATACATATTCAGATTAATTTTGGTGTTATAAAACTTTGAGTGTGAAGACACTTACAAAGATTGCTAGTTTGAGATACCTGCACCAGGTCTTTAAAAAAAATCTGAAGTTAGAGTTGAAGACGCAGCTGTGCTACTTCCTAGCCTTGTGGACATTTCTATGCTTCATTTTTTATTTAGAAAATTAAGATACTAATGACTTCTTGGACTATCTTAGAGAGTCATTGTGATGATCAGATGAGATAGTGTATCAGAGATGTCTATTAAAGTGTAAAGCAATAAACAACTCTTAGGTAATCTTATGAGTTTCTAAAGCATAAACTGTGGGAGCATATTCTAAATGCAAACAAAAAATGATAAAGGCTTATTAACACTTAGGAATGTAATGAGGAAATCTGAAAATGGTTTCTATTGTAATTCATATCTAAACTCAGATGACTTGATTTTGGTAGGTAGTGTGCAACCTAGTGGTTTAGAACTTCTCTGGGCTTTTTAAAGTGTTTGTTTATAAGGCGAGATCCAAAAAGACTTCCTACTAAGAGAAGACACTTTGGGAAGTCATTGTGGAATGGCAGATGAAACAGACAGCGCTTGAACTAGAAAGTTACAAACCTAGAAACATTGCTTCCCTCCTACAGGCCATGACCCTATGAAGCTGATGGCTCTAGTTTTAATTAAAAGAAAAACAACAACCAACAAACAACAATTAAAAAAAAAAAACAACCTGATGATCTGTGTGGCAGGAAGAATTTTTTTTTAAAAATCTTGAAAGCAAATAAACACTGTTTAGAATTTTCTGGCTTCAGAGTTAGTTTTAAGTCCCAGAATGCCTAATCTTAAGTATTTACTACCTATCTCACTTTCAGCACAAACATGCTACTTACAAAACCGTATTTCAAAGAGGTTTTCCACAACTGTCAATTATTTATAGCTACTAGCTAATCTGGCAGTTTAGATCAGAGAAAATCAAACTAGCTTGTTTATCATGGTTCAGCTGAAGCTTCCATTTTTAGGAAAGTGTTTTGTACTTCTGCTAAGTCACTTCAGTCATGTCCGACTCTGTGTGACCCCATAGACGGCAGCCCACCAGGCTCCCCCGTCCCTGGGATTCTCCAGGCAAGAACACTGGACTGGACTGGGTTGCCATTTCCTTCTCCAATGCATGAAAGTGAAAAGTGAAAGTGAAGTCGCTCATTCGTGTCCGACTCTTAGTGACCCCATGGACTGCAGCCTACCAGGCTCCTCTGTCCATGGGATTTTCCAGGCAAGAGTACTGGAGTAGGGTGCCATTGCCTTCTCTGGTGTACTTCTGAGTAACCATCAAATCACCAATTCCACCATTTTTACTTTACAAAATATTTTTGAGTTGTTGGATATGTAACTCAGTCATTAATTCAGAGTATCTGATAAAGGATTTAGGTGTTTTTTTTTTTTTTCTCTCCTGAATGCTTTTGAGAATTTTATTTGGGGTATTGCCTTTTTTCTTTACACTGAGTTACTGTTCATTTGTTTTTTTGCTTTCCAATTTGTGGATTTATATGGGGCAGATATTCTTCATAGGTTACTTTTCCTTGTTTCCTAATAAATAAAGAATATAATAAAATAAATTTTGAGGTTATTTAAATTTTGATGTTGTAAAGAGAGAAAAACTATGTATGTTTGTATTTCAAAGTAAAGCATAGTAGTCTCTTGTTTTTGTACACATCTCTTAAAATGTCCATCTGCCTTAAATAGAACCAAGAGGCAATTAAAAACTACAACTTTAAAGCTTTTAAAAATGATGAAATTCAGGGGGTAAATATTATATTACTGATATTTGTTAGCCAGATATTCAGAATGAGTCAGGCTTAAACTCTGCTGGTTGAAAATTTCGAGATGAGTGTGTTCCATTCATCTAGATCCTTCTCACTGTTTTAATTGTGGGGAAAGTGAAAGTGAAGTTGTTCACTGGTGTCCAACTCTTAGTGACCCCATGGACTGTAGCCTACCAGGCTCCTCTGTTCATGGGGTTTTCCAGGCAAGACTACTGGAGTGTACTGCCATTTCTTTCTTCAGGGGATCTTCCCAACTCAGGGATCAAACCCGGGTCTCCCGCATTGCAGACACGCGCTCTACCATCTGAACCACCAATTGTGTGTGTGTGGGGGGGGGTTTCAAAAACTTTATAATAAATGTCTCTGTCTTCAGCATTTGCCTCTCTTTCACTTAGACTCTGGTCTTGCAGTCTTTAATGGTGAGATTAAGTGGGAAAGCATGCAGTTCTGTAACATGGGGACTGAGTTCCAGAGCACACATTTAGGGTGGAAGCCTCTTCTGGAATAGTGGTGTACTTTGTATTTTGGTTTGGGTTCTTTTTACAATTTGCTCATATGTCTACCAATTGGCTAACTCTTAGGCTGTCTAATGGTCAGCAGTTGTGGTGGCAATAGGTGATTGACCAAAGGCATATGTGTTAGTATTTATAAAAACTTTCCAGAATATTGGTGGTTTTTAAAGTAAGCTATTAGAATACAGAACGTGCAGTTTTAAGCATGTTCACTGCTGACCCATTTAGGTTAGGGTTCTAGTAGCTTTTCTTTTCCTTCCTAGTAAAAATTCCCAGGTGACCCTAGTGGTAAAAAGCATACCTGCCAATGCAAGAGACATCAGATATGTGGATTTGATCCCTGGGTCAGGAAGATCCCTGGGAGGAGGGCATGGCAACCCACTCTAGTATTCTTGCTTGGAGAATCCCATGGATAGAGAAGCCTGGTGGATCACAAAGTCAGACACGGCTGAAGCAACTTAGCATCCAGTAAAACTTTAAG
The DNA here is from genome assembly GCF_023091745.1 of Budorcas taxicolor. NCBI lineage: Eukaryota > Metazoa > Chordata > Mammalia > Artiodactyla > Bovidae > Budorcas > Budorcas taxicolor. The sequence goes on from NC_068912.1 coordinate 69,785,832, forward strand.
TATAGGAAAGTGCTTTATTACAAATTGGGCACTTTGCAAGTAAATACTATATTTGACTCACTTAAAACGTTCACAATAGCTATATCATATCTTTTAAGTTCCATGACATTTGATCGATAAAGTACCATTATTTGTCTTCCTACCAGTACTACTGTTAGGTCTACAGAGGATATTATAGTTTAATCAGCGTTTTGTCTCTAGAAGGTATAGCTAAGCATCTGGGGGGAAGGGAGAATAAACTAAAGATAATGTCACACTGAAGTTTAACCTATTTTGGCTGCCTAGCTTTTGTATCTGTTGCTCAACATGACTGATTTGTTTTTTGTTTTGGTTTCTCAAGAGAACACCAAAGCCAAAGTCTCAGCAAGTTTAAATTATAAGTAAAACATCTCAAATTTTAGAGCATTTCTTTCTTACTTGAACAGGAAAATATTTAAAATGCTAATGTTGGTAAAACATCTTATCTTAAATTATTAAAGAGAAATGCTAAGTAGTTATCTATGAATGACTAAAATAATAGGAATAACCAAAATTTCATTTAAATTACACAAATGATGAGTTGATTCTTTTTCCACTTGGAAAAAAATTCACACCAATTGCATTGTAGAAAATGTTATTATAGTACTTTTAGAAGATTGATCAGTAATATTTTGAATTTATTATCTATGAATGTATAAAAGTAAATCATCAGAATTATGGTATAAATAAGGTAGATTTTAATAGACTCTTGGTTCCAAGTACATTTTTACTCCATTTTTGATAAAGAATTTGGGAAGTAAGCCTTCACTCAAGGTTGAATAGCAGGGAGTTTCAGTATTTTTTTGTTGGTTTACTAATATCTTGATTTTCCATGTTAAGCTACTATTATGGTGAAGGGAAGATAAACATATTAAGGCCACAAAGATTAACTACTGATCTAGCAAAGTAAAATATTTTCTGGGAAAAATAATATTAAAACAAGTACTTCTAAAGAATTATGATATATTTATTTGAATAGATTTCTGTATAGACCATTGAAATAGTTACCAAAATGAAATTGAAAAAAAAAAAAGAAATGAATCTGTTCCAAAATGTTCAAAGCCAATATTAAACCAAAAAAAAAAAAAAGAGAGAAACTTGACATAGGCAGTTTGAATTAATTGATATTTTCAATCAAGCTACAAAGACATTGCAATTTTGTTTTCTTTTGCATTTCATAAGGTATGCCAGCACTGGATATATTTTTATATTTTATAATTTGAAATAATGAGTTATGTTTAGACAAAGTAACAGTGCATTTGGAGTTGGACCTTTACTTTTTATTTTCTTAGCTGCATTCCATCTGTTTTGTCTAAGGCATGTTTCCAGCATTTTCATGATGTCCTTTGTACACAAAATTCTTTGATGTATGTGAATCAGAGTAGATTTGTTTTGTATTTGACTTACTTTGGAGTCAGTGTAAATAAGGTGGATTTTAATAGACTCTTAGCTCCAAGTACATTTTCACTCCATTTTTGATAAGAATTTTGGAAGTGAGCCCTCACTCAAGGTTGATTATAGTAATAAAAATGTGTAACTTTGAGCCAGAATAGTTGTTTATGAACTGTTTGACTAATTATAATAGATATGTAGATATGACTTCATTTTTTTAGGACTATTAACCATTTTGCACAATAGATATAAGTATGTAGTGCTATGTTAAGCAGACTTTTTAAAATGAAGATAAATCAGAAAAAATATTTTGAGACTAGTTAAAATTATTTTATTGTTTTCTAACTGTAAGTATGATATATATACTCACTATAAAGTTAAAATATTAACCATATAAATAAAAAAATACAATATCTCATAGGCAGACTGGGTTTCATTTTAAAATGGTAAAAGATTGTTTTTCGCTTCGTTAGATCTCATGGAAATAGTGTAGATTTTTAAAATGTATATTGTTGATTTCACTATTAATGAGAAAAATGACTCTGATTTCACCCAGTAAAATTTAATATGTGAACATATTTTTGTGGAACAATGGAAGTTTTCCAGTCTTTTATGAAAGAAATTAGGGAGCACCATATGTTGAAGTTACAATAAATGAGTGCTGAAATTTTGCTAATTTATTACTAAGAGAGAATATTTAAGTTAATTTGTAGCACATTTTTTCAACCAGAAAGAATGATCTAAATTATTTGTAATTGCTTTATTTCTGGAAATAATCTGGATTGTTTTGGCAAGATTTTACCTAATGCATTCTAATATGTATGCTCGGTTAAACTTTTATGAGAGGAACATTTATGGGTAGAGGTGCTTCTTAGTGCTTCCTAGGTGGCGCTAGTGGTAAAGAACCTGCCAGCCAAGGCAGGAGATCTAAAAATATGAGTTGGGAAGATCTCCTGAGTCTGGAAGATCCCCTGGAGGAGAGAATGGCAGCCCACTCCAGAATTCTTGCCTGGAGAATCCCATGGACAGAGGAGACTGGCAGGTTATAGTCCATAGGTTCGCACAGAGTCAGAGATGACTGAAATCACTTAGCACACAGGCAGGGTGCTTCTTATGTGGAAATTGTTTTTCATTAGCCAGCTTGGTTACCAATAAATTGAAAGAAATACATTTTGAATGATCAAATTCTTTTCCCAAATAAAATTTTAAATATATTTTTATTCAAAATTTGCTCAACTCCCCAATGCATCAAAATGAGAGGGCATAAATAATAACAATTTGGTTAGCTTTTTATAATTTACAAAATAATTGTCAAAATATATAATATAATTAAATGAAATTATTAAAATAGACTTTGTGGAACCAGAAAGACAATCTGTTATTTGACACTTTTGTTTAATCATTGTAAGATATTGACCTAGTATCCATATCTTTGATTAAAATAACTTTCTTTTATAATCTTGAGCATTTTTGTGAAATTTACTTCCTACTGTTAATGTAATGGATAGAAGAGTTTTGCCAAATTTGTTTAGATTTTTATCCATTAAAAATAATTTTTTGAAAACTTGTTTGCTTATTTTTGCTCTTCTATAATTACGGATGCTATAGAGACCTGTAGTTGATACTATACATTGTTTCTTATCTTCTGTAAATACTTTTATTCTTAATAGGCCATAAAAGAAATTCTCATATTAGTGTCCAGTCTAGCAGTATCTCTGTACCTTCACAGGTTTTCTTAAATGGAAACCCCAGGTATATTACCATTATTATTTTATATTTTATAGTTATACTTAGTCTTTAAAGCAACAAAAGATAGGTAATGCACTTAATCTACTTTCAGAAAAACCTTTTAAATTTAAACTCTGAAATTTACAGTTGGTAATCATGTGAGTGGAAGTTAGTATTTCTTAAGGGAGAACACTCATGAATAATTTATATAATATTATTTTAGTAATATTTAAAATAGTTCAGTGAATTTTTTATGACTATGATATGTTAAAATGTCTCAGGTATTCTTTAAACAATAAATTTTCTAACAGGTTTAAATAAATTTGCCATGAATGTGACAAAGTATTGATAATTTGTTCAGTAAAAGCTCATTGTGGTGTTGGAGAAGACTCTTGAGAGTTCCTCAGACTGCAAGGAGATCCAACCAGTCCATCCTAAAGATCAGTCCTGGGTGTTCATTGGTAGGACTGATGTTGAAGCTGAAACTCCCATACTTTGGCCACCTGATGCGAAGAGCTGAGTTATTTGAAAAAACCCTGATGCTGGGAAAGATTGAGGGCAGGAAGAGAAGGGGATGATAGGGGATGAGATGGTTGGATGGCATCACTGACTCAATGGACATGGGTCTGGGTGAACTCCAGGAGTTGCTGATGGACAGGGAGGCCTGGCATGCTGCAGTTCATGGGGTCACAAAGAATAGGACACAACTGAGCTACTGAACTGAACTGAACTGAAAGAGCTCATAAAATTTAAATGAACAAGAAACATGACTGTTTCATAATAGAGGAAATACAAATGGTTAAGAAACATATGAAAAAAAACCTCAACCTCAAACTTCTCTGAAAATTATGAATAACAGAGTAATGAGATTATTTATTGCTCAAATAAGATTCAGTTCAGTTCAGTTCAGTTCAGTTCAGTCGCTCAGTCGTGTCCAACTCTTTGTGACCCCATGAATTGCAGCATGCCAGGCCTCCCTGTCCATCACCAACTCCTGGAGTTCACTCAGACTCACGTCCATCGAGTAGGTGATGCCATCCAGCCATCTCATCCTCTGTCGTCCTCTTCTCTACCTGCCCCCAATCCCTCCCAGCATCAGAGTCTTTTCCAATGAGCCAACTCTTTGCATGAGGTGGCCAGAGTATTGGAGTTTCAGCTTTAGCATCATTCCTTCCAAAGAAATCCCAGGGCTGATCTCCTTCAGAATGGGCTGGTTGGATCTCCTTGCAGTCCAAGGGACTCTCAAGAGTCTTCTCCAACACCACAGTTCAAAAGCATCAATTCTTCAGTGCTCAAATTTCTTCACAGTTCAACTCTCACATCCATACATGACCACTGGAAAAACCATAGCCTTGACTAGACAGACCTTTGTTGGCAAAGTAATGTCTCTGCTTTTGAATATGCTGTCTAGGTTGGTCATAACTTTTCTTCCAAGGAGTAAGCATCTTTTAATTTCATGGCTGTAGTCACCATCTGCAGTGATTTTGGAGCCCCAAAAAATAAAGTCTGACACTGTTTCCACTGTTTCCCCATCTATTTCCCATGAATTTATGGGACCAGATACCATGATCTTCGTTTTCTGAATGTTGAGCTTTAAGCCAACTTTTTCACTCTCCTCTTTCACTTTCGTCAAGAGGCTTTTTAGTTCCTCTTCACTTTCTGCCATAAGGGTGGTGTCATCTGCATATCTGAGGTGATTTATATTTCTCCCGGCAATCTTGATCCCAGTTTGTGCTTCTTCCAGCCCAGCGTTTCTCATGATGTACTCTGCATAGAAGTTAAATAAGCAGGGTGACAATATACAGCCTTGACGTGCTCCTTTTCCTATTTGGAACCAGTCTGTTGTTCCATGTCCAGTTCTGACTGTTGCTTCCTGACCTGCATATAGGTTTCTCAAGAAGCAGGTCAGGTGGTCTGTTATTCCCATCTCTTTCAGAATTTTCCACAGTTTATTGTGATCCACACAGTCAAAGGCTCTGGGATTAGCAAATCCTAAAGATATGTCATGCTAGTAAATGTGAAGGTCATTGTACTCTTGCTAGAAGTAAAACTTGATTCTACTTTTAACAATATGTAGCAAACAAGCTTTATAAAATGTTTATAATGAAGTATTTTCCCTTTTTGTAGTCTGTGTAAAGGATATAATATAAAAATTTTCACTAAGGCTTATACTCTAGGATGTTTAGCTCAGCCTTTTGTATATAAAGGAAAAATTGTAAACAAACTAAATTCTCAGGGACATGGTTAAGTAAATTTTGCTTCATTCAAATGAATGAAGCTCACCACAATGAGCTCTTTACTGAACAAGTTATCAATACTTTGTCACATTCATTGAAAATTTATTTTATTAGTGAAATGTAGTCATTAACAATAAATAAAAATGAGTTTATTGTCTTATAAAAAACTTCTGATATGTTAGATGAGAGAAATTGGATGCAAAAGTAAATATACAAAATGATTTATGTTATAATGAAAGAAAAAAGACTGGAAGGAAATTTGACACAATATCATTGCAGAAGGAGAAAAATTATGGGTGTTTTTTCCCTACTGTTTTTTTATTTACTACTACTAACCAGTGAGAAATATCTTATTTTTAAGTTAGGGAGGAGGGACCTTAAAAAAGCTCATATCCTTTGCCTCAGCTATGTCTATGTCATATCTAAAAGTCTATTCTGAGGAAATAATCCTAAATATTGACTCAGATTTGTACAAAAGCAGTATAGCTTTTTTTTTTTTGCTGTTTATTAATAATTGCTATTTGAGTCAAGCAAGAAATATTCAGAATATATGGATAATTAAGATATGGTATTTATTTCTATAATGGAATATTATATAGTTATTAAAGTTGTTTTTCTGAAGAAGTTTTCAAATGGGAAGATTTTATGATATAGTATGATCCTGTCAGTGATTCAAGTTGATGTTTGGCAGAAACCAACATAATACTATAAAGCAATTATCCTTCAATTAAAAATAAATTTAAAAAATGGAACAACAACAGCAGAAAGAAGGCTAGCAAATGTGCCTGTCAGTATGGTTTCGTCCTTCTCACTAAATCAAAATTCCACCATATCATGGATAACTTTTTAAAATAGTCATGACTGTCAGAGATGAGTCTTATTTTGCATAAAAGTGCAGTCTTGTGGGGGAAAGTGTAGAAGGTGGCTGTTTCAGTGTCTTAACTCCATAACACATGGAGATATTAATGATGTCTACTGTGGTGTTAAAAGTATAGCAAACTCTATTTCAAACAATACAGGATAATGTTGGACCTTCCCTGGTAAATAGGTAGGAAGATAGACCTACCTAATAGCTTCCATAGGTTGCAGCTAGTTACAGAGTCTGAAAAATTTAGATGTTCTTAATAAAGAATAATTCTTCTACCCATCTATCATGCCAGGGATGGCTGACAAGATCAACCTTTCACAGCTTGTTCACATTTCTATGGTGATAGAATTATCAGAAGTATAATCTTGGAATATCAAGCACATTAATAAACACATGATTTTCAGAATGTGTCAGTGGTCATATTTAAGAACTCAAATACTTGTCTTTTTGAAAAGATTTAAAAGGGAAATTTGGGCAAAAGGAGTACATAAAATAATTTTGCTTCATTTTAAAAATCCATTTCAAATAAAAATATGTAGTACTTTAATAAGCAAGAGGCATCTACTCACATAAAATATCTTAATTTGAAAATACTATGTCCCTACTATTTCTTTCTTAGTCACTCTGTTCATAGATGAATAAATGTATGGTATAAACATGTGTTCATTTAAAATATATATTCACATAGATTCACTTTAGCTAACCACAAGCCTTCCTATCTCATTTCAGAAGCATAAAAAAGATTTAAACTACCCATGTTACCTAAATCAGCTTTATTTCTTTTTAAAGGAATAACAGATCTTGAAACATGGTTTCTGATAGAGGGGAACCAAGATTTTTGAGACCTCACAAATATCTAATGGGGGAACTTAGAAATACCTGTTATTACATGTCACAGGAATCACAGCATTTTTGTTTCTCAAATTTAGTTCCATTTTCTTTCTTTCTGCAAAAAAAAGAAAGACCTGAATCAATGTAAAAAGTCCCATCCGTAACTCACCAAAAGCAAAAAACAAAAAACCAATTTTGTTCATATGATATTTCCCTTGAGGTCTTAATCGGTTTAGTCTGTAGGATTTCCTTTTTGGGTGACATTATCAGAAGAAATTACCCTGTAGCATTACCTTTGGTCAACAAGATTTGACAGACTTTCCTTCTCTCTCATCTGCATCTAAGTGAAAGTTGCAAGCAATTCCCTGAGACAGGAAAGTGTGGTCTAGACGTGACCCTTTGAAGTTTCTTTTACTTCCATCTTCAGCTCACTGCAGTTTCATTTTGGAGGGTCATCAGCCTTAAACACTCAGAATCTGTGGACGATGCTCCTTTATTTATTATAGCCATTTACTGTAGTACTCTGTGCTAGAGAAAAAGTGAGGCTAGCTGTAGAATTTGCCTGGAATTCATTCAGTATCACCCTTGCTAATCCTTACTTGGGCAGTGGCTTCAGGTCAGGGAAGAATACAGGGAGAAGCTGGGAAGAGAACTTTGCAAATTGGGAATGTTCAAGGGAGGGCATCTCAGTCATGCAATAGTAATTTTTTGTTCATTTTGTTTTTCTGAGGACAAAGCATTCCTTGAAAATTTACAGTTTAAAACTGGTAATAATAATTACAGAAAAGAATGATGCTTCAGCCAATTTCTTACCTAATTTTAAAAGCTTGCATTGTTTGTTTGTTTTTCTCCTTACATTACTTCCATAAAGCAATATAGTTAAATTCTCTTGATTCTAGTACATTGGACAAAGTTTCAAAAATTTTGTCACTTTAGGGAAAAATTGCTCATTTCCTACAGTGTACCCAATTTCTGATGGATACAGTAGATTGTGCCTAAAGGGTTGCACAGTCTTCAGCATAGTCCTTGCCTTCCTTGTTCATTTGTTAGTAAAACATTTAAAAAATGGTAACCTTAATGAACCCTAAGACTCCTTTAGACGTTTACCTGGAAACGAATAACAACTTCTAGAAGTCAGTCTTGCAACTGAACAGTAATTATTATGAGGGATGGGGGAGATAGGAGTAGAATGGGGGTAGCATGGAAATTCTAGACTTTTCTTTTACTGATAAAAGGATTAACTTTACTGTTTCATATTACGTACCTATTCTGTTTGTTTTAATATCAATAACTTCCCTGCCTGTGTTCCTCCTGCTGTAGGAAAAAGTTTTATTTGCTTCTAATTTACATCTGTCTTGTCCGAGTTGCAGTTTTAGGGAAAATGTGGAAGTGGTCAGTTTTCCAAAACCTTTTGTAAGTAGGGCTTTACAGTTACTGTGCCAAGACCTTAATTCCAGTAGGGAAATTTACTAATAAATTAGACAACATGGTAGGAACAGGTTCTGAGAAAGCTCTGAGAAATGCTCTTACATTTTTCAGGTAGTGATCTGGGTCTCTTAGTATCTCATAGTTGAATTGATTCCTAAGAATTAGAAAGATGATGTTTTGGATTGATTCCTATCAAAGGGAGGTTGAAAGGAAGAGAGGTTGCAGCATAAATACTGCTAAGCCAGAGAGAGCAGTCTTCCAGAGTGCTCTATAGTTTGAAACAGCATTTTACCTATGTATCATCTCACATTGATTTTGATCCTAAAAATACTCCTTCTTAAATAGGCCATCATCAAATGGCCATTTTCAAATTTGCATTTTTCAAGATATGGAAACAGGCTTTTGCTTAGTAACTTTCTTAAATTCGTATAGTTAATAAAGAACAAAATATTAAAACTAGGACTTTTGATTGTGAGATCTGGCCACTACACCAAAATTTAATGAGGATTCCTTGGTGAGACGGGAAATATAGAAGAATTTGGTTTCTTGAGATTTGCCAAAGGCTAAACCTTTGCAAGCATCATTTAGCTGGAGAATAAGTAAAATCTTTAAAGTACAGAGCAAATATGCATTGTTTTAAACACCCACAAATTAATATATGAATGCTTTTTACATTCTTTTACAAAGCATTTTACAGCTGTTCAGTTTTAAGTTGACAGACTTTTTACACATTTTTACCCTTCAATATGTCAAAAATATTCCCCCTAAATTACACCACGTATCTTTAGGAGATAGTTTTCTAGCTATTTTTCAGAACCAGTGACATGGAGTGTAGGATGAAATAAAGTTTTAAAATTTGATATTTATGGTTGGGGACTGAGAAAAGTAGATTCTTAAAGACTCCTAAAAGATGAAAAATTGCACATTATAAATATCTGAAAGAGTTGCTAAAATTATTTTCTTTGTGATTCAGATGGGTAGGTGTGTTTTTATCGTAGATACAGTCATAGATTGAGTCTTCTATTTTTACTTATTTTTTTAATTCATTAGAGGTTAGAAAAATTATTGTATATATACTCTTAAAAACTTACCCATAAACCCAGTAATGAAGCTTTAAAAAGTAAAATTTTATTATTTGTTGATTAGAATATTATATACCAATACTCTATGATCACAAATGTTTAAAAATAAAACTAACAAACTGGAAAAAAGGATTTAGTCAAATAGTGGTGAGATTATGTAATTTTTTTTCTTTGAAGAGTTTGGTTTCTAATGTTTTCATAAAATTACGGTGCATAATTTTTATAATAATTTAAAAATAAAAACAACACTGGGAAAATAATTCAAAAGCTGGTATCCTTTGTTTAATAATTCTCTTTCTAGTCATTATTTGTTTATTTAATAATTTTTTTAGTCATTATTATAATATTTCTGTCCCATTACAACTTACTATTTTCTGATTTTGAAGATTAATGGGATTAGTCATTAGTGCTTTATTGTCTAGCAGAATCAGAGGATTTTCACCAAAAAAGAAAAAGAAGAATCTCACTGTAAGCCTGAATCATACCAGTAATTTTATTGGGCCTCAAAGTGTTCTGAGTCTGGAGGAAACACTCTGTGTAAAACTTGCAGACTCATCTGGTAGTGATTTGTCCATTTACTATGTTTTGGACTTGCATCCTGGTCAGCTGTTGCCAAGAGAAGGCAGACAGGGGAATAAAATTATTATCAAGAAAAGGCTTGGAAACACACTGAATGAAGAAAACTGAGATAAACTCAAACAAAATTAAGGATGAAATGGATTCCAAGAAATAAAAGGGGTTAGAAAAAGAAGTGGACTCAATCCCTCTAGGATAGTTTTCTTTCTTTTTCTTCCTGCCCTTGACATATCAAGTATTAGTCTTTAAATTTAATTAATTGGACAACTAGGAATAGATTTTCTCTAGTATTTTGGTCAAATAGATTCTATGTCCTGAAAATTTGCCTTTGTTGTTACTCCTTCACCACTGCTTTAGTAGCTTTAAGTGTAATTTCTAGCAGCTTTATCTTATGAACTCACGATTTCTGAGAGTCAGTTAATAAAATATGTAAATAATTAATGTAAAGAAATTTAAGAAAAAGATATAGTTTAAATATAAGAAAAAAACATTATGGACCAAGGACTTTAAGTGTACTTGTACATCAAATGAGACCTATAGTTTAAATAAAAAGATACTGAATGAAGATAGAATTAAGTAGATAAATCCCTGTTATATGCAACTCAAAAATATTTGTAACACACTTGAAGTTAAGTGTTCAGAAATCTTTGGATATGAAATGGATCCTTTAGGAGCTCACCAAACTTCATTAGATCTTTTGATACTTTTAAGTAGAGTAATTGTTACAATCACTATTATTTATTAGGGTACTCTAAGTTGATAATATTTACTTACAGGCTGAAGATAGAATTTATGCATTCAGTCAATAAATTGCAGTTGAACCTTCTGTCTTTGAGGAGCTGTTATTATAATACAGACAACATTGATGATGACCAAGAGGTAACAAATAGAAGACATTTAGATAATGTATATTTTGGTAATCTGTCCGAAATCTAGAGAACTCAGAATGATGAAAACAGTTTATATATGCTCAAGTGAAAGTGAAAGTCACTCAGTTGTGTCCAACTCTTTGTGACCCCGTTGACTGTATAGTCCGTGGAACTCTCTAGGCCAAAATACTGGAGTGGGTAGCCTTTCCCTTATCCAGGGGATCTTCCCAACCCAGGGATGGAACCCAGGTCTCCCACACTGCAGGCAGATTCTTTACCAACTGAGCCACCAGGGAAACCCAAGCATACTGGAGTGGGCAGCCTGTCCTTTTTCTAGTGGATCTTCCCAACCCAGGAATTGAACTGGGGTCTCCTGCATTGCAGACAGATTCTTCACCAGTTGAGCTACCAGGAAGATACCAGTAAAATAATTTAGAATGTCAGATTGATTCATATGTCTAAAATAGTAGTTTGTATGAAATGGGTAAATATTTGAGAGACTTATTTATCCCACTTAAGAAGGTATTGTATAATACAAGTGGAAAGGGAACTCTCTTGGCATCAGGCAAACCTGGGCTAAAATCCCAACACTACCACTTACAACCAGGATGATCTTGGGCAAATCATTTAAACAATTTACTCATATATAAGTAGGTTGTAATTATATCTTACTCACAGAATTCTTGCTGATAATGTAGCTATAGTGCCTAGAATGACAACTGATACATAAAGGCGTTCAGTAAATAGTGGCCACAATTATTATAACAGTTCTAGTGACTGCTTTATTCTAAGCTTTTAAATTCATAACATTTCATAATTTTAAAAAATATAAGCTTCTTATGCTTCATTTTTTATGTAAAGTTTTTCTAGGATTTCTTGATCGTATTATTGTGACTGACTTGATCTTGAAATAGGTTGGAGAATGGTGTGGGATAAATTAAAAGAAACTGGAGGTTGGTGTGCTCAAGTTTACCATGCTGACTTTCTGCTATTGAAGTCACATTTATACTTCAGGACTGCTGCTACTTGGCAAAAGTATGACCCACTCCTAGGAAAGAAAAGAAAAAAGGGCAACTCATGAATTCCTCAACTATTCCAGGAGTTAGTACAGTTATTGTAGCCACTGCAATCTGTGGAGTAGGTATGTTTTTTGTTGTCAAAGCCATTTGTCATGGGTCTGTTAATTCTATTATTTAGGAAAAAAAAAAGGAGTAGAAATTTGCTGGTTATATTTATAATTTTTATATTAACAAAATATTTTAGAAATTTGTTATGTAGCAATCTTTTAAGTTTCATCAAATCTTACTATTGTTTTCTTACTGTTCATTAAATAAGAGTTTGTCTTTTATTGCTTTGCATTCAAAGGATTGTGCCTAAGTTAGGGAGAAGGCAATGGCACCCCACTCCAGTACTCTTGCCTGGAAAATCCCATGAACGGAGGAGCCTGGAAGGCTGCAGTCCATGGGGTCGCTGAGGGTCAGACATGACTGAGCGACTTCACTTTCACTTTTCACTTTCATGCATTGGAGAAGGGAATGGCAACCCACTCCAGTGTTCTTGCCTGGAGAATCCCAGGGACGGGGGAGCCTGGTGGGCTGCCGTCTCTGGGGTCGCGCAGAGTCGGACACGGCTGAAGCGACTCAGCAGCAGCCACCTTAAGCCTTTCCTGTGCTATGCTTAGTTGCTCAGTTGTGTCTAACTCTTTGTGACCCCATGAACTCTAGCACACCAGACTCCTCTGTCCATGGGGACTCTCAAGGTAAGAATACTGGAATGGGTTGCCATGCCCTCCTCCAGGGGATCTTCGCAACCCAGAGATCCCAGGTCTCCTGCATTTGCAGGCAGATTCTGTGCCATCTGAGCCACCGGGGAAGGAGTTATCTATTGCTATGAAATAAATCATCCCCAAACTCAATTGCTTAAAATAACAATGAACTTTTTTTTTTTGTCTCTCACAGTTCTTTACTAGGGCTGGAGTATTTACTTCCTAGATGTCTTGCTCAAGAGACTGACAAGTTTATCCCTGTTGTTGGTTGGACGCCTCAGTTCCCCCCTCTCCACAGGGATGATTGAGTGTTCTCAGGACATGATGGCTGGCTCACCCCCCCATCATGTGACCCAAGAACTGAAAGTGAAATCCTGCAGTGCCTTTTATGACTAGCCTCAGAAGTTACATACTGTTACTTCTGTAGTATCATTTTAGTCATTCTGGTCAGCCCTATTCAGTAATATATGTATCACCTTTGCTGAAATGTAGAATGATATAAATGACCATTAGAAATATACTGACTATAATAAAAATCTGACAGATATTGAACCAAAATGGACATAGGATGTAAATAGTTTTATTGAAATATAACCTTAGGACTTGAGGATTGTATAGCTATGCAAAACAAGGTTTATATGTTCTGTTTGGAAGAAAAATTTGATTTATAATTAAAAATCATCAATGGTGAAGAATAGGTTAATAACTGAAGAGATTAAGAAACTAAGTTGGATTTCAGTATTTTAGTGAAATGATATATTAAGAAAAATCTTCTGCCATTGAGTTAAAAAAATTCTCTGTTGAAGATTAAGTTATGCAGAAAGCTGAGCTGAAAAGTAACTTAAAACTATTTTGAAAAGCAGTAACACTGAGTTAATGTACATAATATGAAACTACATAAAGTGAAGTAGAGTTGAGATATTTTCTGATAGATAAAATTGGTTTATAATGTAGATAATCAATCTGGAAAGTGCAGGTATTTTCAAAGAGTTATTGTTATGTTTTTAAGTAACAGTTTTCCTTTGTTGCTTTATCCACAAAACCAAAACTGATTCATGATATCCTGGTAGACTAAAACTGGAAGATACTTCGGCAATCAGTGAGAGAGTTTTCCCTTAATACAATAATTTCTTCCTATAGCTTTTTGATTGATAGATATATTTCTTATACTTGTATATCTCTGTTGGGCAATGTAATTTTTAAAATTTTATTTTTAAAATATTGAGTCAAAATGTAACATGTTATAATCTATGTATTTCTGTCTTTAGAATAGCAAATAGTTTTTTCTGCTTCTCCACGACAGCCTTCGAGTGTCTTCCTTCATCTTGCTTTTTGATGTCATATATACCAAGATCTAGGTTATTCACAGGCAGCATTTATTGTCACTGTCTACTTCTTTAGGACTTCATTTTCCTCACTGTGCCATTGTAAAAGCAGTCTCAAAATGTGACTAGAAAATACAGATATACATTGATCTGATAGAATTTGAATTTAATACTTTACTAGAAGTACAAACCTCATGAAGGCAGGGACTGTATATTTTTACTCATTACATACCTACTGCTTAGCAAGTTGTCTAGCACATAATAAACATTTGTTGAATAAATCATGAATGAATAAGGCTCAACTTAGCATATGTGTCTTTTTGCTAGCTCCTAGATTTGTTCCTTTCTTAAAATTTCAGGGTTACTTTACTAGTGGATGATGGTACTTTGTGGAGAAGGAAATGGCAATCCACTCCAGTATTCTTGCCTGTGAAATCCAATGGACAGGGGAGCCTGGTGAGCTACAGTCTGTAGGGTTGCAAAAGAATCAGACGTGACTTAGTGACTAAACAACAACAACAACAACAACAATATTTTGCACTTTTTAAAAGTTTATTTCAACATTTCAAAATTTCTTGTGGATAAATTAGTGGACCATCCCTATATTATTGTACGATGTCTGTTTTTCATTGCACTAGTACTACCCTAGTGCCCTAAAAGCATTTTTTTTTTTTTTTTAAATCATGAAAAGGACAAGTACATTATGCCCAGTTGGAGAGGAAAGTTGGACAAGATCAATTCTGTGAATTGAAATAATATCACATAACAAGGATAGCCTCTTTATTCTTATAAGTTCAACAATGGAATTTTGTACTAATGCCTTTTTGAAAATAACAACAACAACAACAACAACAAACAACCAAACAAAAAAACAACCGGAAACCAAAGCATCTCTTTCTTGCATTTGGAAATTGTTAGATTTAGATCTGGCTCAGAATAAAGAGCTCTTATTCGTCATCTACATATTTGCATTGTCTACACATTTTCTTGAATTTACTGAAGCTGTTTATCTTCAGTATAGACCTAGCTTGGTTTTATTAAACTTTTAGTAACTGACAGAATCAAAGTCAAAGTTAAGAGGCTTACTTTAAATTGAAGCTGTTTATTGAGATAAGCTGGGGTGATTTTAGCTTTCAAGTCAACCTTAAGTGGAATGTACTTACTTGCTCTGGTCATTCAAGAATTACTGTTAAAGTTGCCAAAACACTTGCATTAGAAAGCACCAACTGAGTTACTCGATTGCCACCCAACTAATCAAGGTGTAGTTAGTTTGTTGGAGCAAAGTAAGGTGCCCCTAAAACTTAGAAACAAGACTACTTTCAAAATGTAAGACAAAAATCATTAAGTTTTATATGAAGTTAGGTATCTGTAGAAACTGTTAATGTGTGCCTGAGGTTGTCCATGGTTTAGATAAAATACTCTTCCAAACTCAGTTTGCTCAGATTCTTACTTATAAAACTATTTTATGATTAGTAAGTCAGTCTTCCAGATGTTTTGATTTGGAAGGTCTACTTCCCTGAATAATAGTAATAATAGATAGACCCGTGTCCATGGTTACTGGAAAAAATATTCCTCATTATAAATGAATTTGTTGCTCCATGAATCAGCCTCTGGTGAATTTAGCTAACCTAAATTAGTATTTAGGAGCCTATTCAACTCTAGGTGCACTGAGAACACCAAAAAGATACGGGTATTATAGTATTAGCTCTTTTTACATCTGTATGGATAGCCAACACCTTTCTTTCCTTTTATTTTATCCCTAATTCTCACTTTGAATATTCTAAAGAATTCCACTGTAGTTATTAATATAGTGAATAGATATCACCATCATCATTATTTGTTAAAATTCTAATTTTAGCAAATAATTTTAGCAGTATGCAAAGTACTAATTGGCTTAGCTCATTAAAGTTTTCTGAGATGTGAGCTGAATTTGACAGTAATAAAGGCTGACTTGTCAGATTGTATGTTTGCCTGGTATTTTGGCAACATCCACCCAACAATAACTATGTACCAGCATAGTTATCATAATGTCTGTAAAGGATATTTCAGAAGTGTAAACAATTATCTAGTTCAGAATGTGTATAAGAGATTCACTTTCTATGAGTGAAGCATGAAATGTAAGCATTGAAATAGAAGTAGGACTACTAGATTTTACATGAAAAATTCTGGTAGCCTAAGTAAGGAATTTTTGCTGTTTCAAGAGAGTTCCTAAGAACTACTATAATCTATTTATAGAAATATGAAAACTAAGAATATAAATATTTATTGATAATATAATAACGGTAAAATATAATGTGGGTATGGTAGGCAAAAATGGCACCCCCAAAGATATATTCCCTCCATCACTCCTAGATCCTTGAACGTTACCTTATATAGTAAAAGCTATTAAATATAAATATTTAAATATAAAAAGGTATAATTAAATTAATGATCTGAGAGGAAGAACTTATCCTGAATTATCTAGTGGGCCCTAAATGCAATCACATATTCTTAGAAGAGAGAGGCAGAGGGAGATTAAACAGACAGAAGAAGAGAAGATACACAGAGAACAAGGCAGTATGAAGGCAGAATAGAGAGCGATGTGGCCACAAGCCAAGGGACGCTGATAGCCACTAGAAGCAGTGTAGGGAGAGAGCAAATTAGCCAAGATGGCCTGTTCAGGCTCTCTCATCTGGTGTTTTTTTAAGTAATTACTATGTAACAGTTGAGATCATTTATAGCAGGGCACATGGGCTTCAGGAAGTACTGGCTTGGTACTTGCTACTTTGTGCTTTATGCATGTAAGAGCTCCACCTAAAAGTCTAGTGGCATTACCGCTGTGTCACGGCTGTATCCATTGGGTCAGGCACAAGAGGAGAGAATATAGTATGTCTGCTGCTATGGCTGCTGTGTCAGCCAGGAGAGAATAAACAGGTCTGCAGTTCCTACGACTCCTTGAGTCTTCTTCCAGCCTCTTAGCTCATGCCTTGCCCACCCTGGATTCAATGAACAGTGTGCACAGTGAGATACAGCAGAAGAACTGGCATACAGGATCAACAAAACAAGCTGGAAGAGGCAAAGAATGAATTCTGTCTGCAGAGATAGTGGGGCTTTATGAAACCTTGATTTTGGACTTCTGACCTCCAGAACTCAAAGAGAATAAATTTCTGTTGTTTTAAGTTAGCAAATTTGTGGCAAATTGGGATAACAGTCAGGGGAACATAATACAGTAGGTGTAGGTTTGCAGAAGTTTTGTTTCCCTCTCTAACTTAAAAATCATACTAATATTTTTGGTGGTGAGATACAGGTGGAAAGCAGTTAGTTAGTTGTACCTTTGATGAAATGCATTGTGGACTTCTTACATGTTTATATGATATTTTGCTACATTAACATATCTTCCTTCATTTTTTAATAAGGAATGCATACATACTCTTGGCTTAAAAAAACATTTGGCTACACTGATAAACATGTTTATCACAATGATAAACATTAGGTTGTAGTCTACCTCAACACAATTTGTTTGTCATGATTTGTTGATATGTTAATAAAAACACAATGACAGCACATGATGCCTAGTTTCTTTGCTCTTTGACTTCCCATTCTTATGTCACAAAAGGAGTACTTAACTATTAATAGGGTCTCTGCTTGACTTTTTGCACTTACAGACATGTCACATAAAGACTCTTTGTTTCCTTTTGCCTTCATTCTCTGAATTTTTTTTAAGTTTCTATTGGGTGCCAGGTGACTCAGAATGCTGAGAACACAGTGGTGGTAGGGTCAGAGAGGACCCTTGTCTCTTAGAGTCACTTCTAGCCCATTAGTGCTTTTGCACAAATTAGTAAAAGGTCCTTTCCGCAGTCACAGCTGCGAGGATACAGGATTTGTCCAGCTAAATAAAGCTGGGGTTTAGCCTCACTTGCTCCCTTGGCTGGGTACTTTTGTACCCAACCTGTACTGCTATCAGCAGAACCCTGGCTTTGTCTCAAGAAGATTGGTATGTAGCCATAGCAGATGGTTTTCTCAGTACCTCCAGCACTTTTTTTTACTTTGAAAAAGAGACAAAAAAGTTTCAGGGTGACTGAATAGAGCAGGCTCCATTTCCAAATAAGGTTGCATATACCTATGAATGGAAAAACTGAGAAGGTGAATATTGCTAGTTTCTGCTCCTGCATGCTTTCTCCCATAGAAGCTGGTAGATTTATCTTGACAGCTTTTCATGAACTTCATTCTGTCCCACAGGCCAGAGAATTTGTTATGTTCTGTGTTTTCTAGAAGGTAAAACGTCAATGAATTAGAGAAGAAACCTACTCCTGTGATGCTGAGGATTATTCTGTGGGCTCTGGACTGCTAAAGTTTGTGGAGAGGTGCTAATAGGCTATGAGAAACTATTTGGGAGGATGATATATTGAATGGAAAAATATTACAAGAACAGAAGTGTCCAGAGCTACACCACAGATGTGTATGGAGAAAACACTGCTCTTTTTGGACTGCACAAAATTATCGCATGACAAGGGTGAAGAAACCTCTTGAATTCTCAGTATAATCTGTCTTCTTTTTAACAGTAGCAAAGGTACATGTGGATAAATGGTTCATGTATTTTCCATAAGTAAAGGTAATATTTGCATTGTTCAAAACAGGAAATTATTAACCATTGGAAAACTTGAGAATACTGTGGGATTTAAGGTGTGTGTGTGTGTTAGGGGGAAAGTGTGTGTGTGTGCGTGTGCACGTGCACATGTGTACATGGTAATTAGATGTCTTTTGCTTTAAAAAGATAGTGGGAGATATTTTGCTTTAAAAAGATAATGGGAGAATAAAGTTTCTTCATCTTTCTCTATCATAGAATAGGGATTTAGGGACAGAAAAATAACTGATAAATGATCCTTTTTAACAAAAAAGAAAAAAAAAATGCCTGAATCACTAATCTAGCTTGCCAAATGAAGTCTGATATATAGAAAGATTCGTATTTTAGGGATGGGGCTGAGTGGGAGCGGAGGAAAAGATGTGAAGGGGGAGAAAGTAACCAACAGCAGGCTGCAGATAGTTAGGACAGAGCCAAGAAAGAAAGACAGAGCCAAGATCTGGAAGATTCATTCCATTCCAAAATAAGTATCTCTACTGCTTAGTTAAGTTGAGAGAATGGTTTATGTTAAAATTGACTGTATGTGGGATAGCTTACTATAAATACTCTCTTAAGATGACTGAACTACTCATTCGGTTATAATTAAGTTGGTCAAAATATATAAAGTTCTTTCTTTGAGTTCTAACTATTCAGATAGGTTGGTACTACATTTGTACAATTGAGTGTGATATAAAATTGCACTTGACTAGAAAGTGAGGTATCTTAAAAGTAGCCTGAATTTTTTTTACTTACTTTTTTTTTTTGGCAAGGAACAGAAAAATCCTTGTAAAGAGTCATTCTTCTTTCCTTCAATTTCCATAATTGTATTGAACATGAAAAGCAGAGTGTATCTGCTTATATAGTACCCTCACAGATTAGATAAGAAAGGCCATAAGGTTAAATGTCTCTCATTTATATAACTCTAGTTGTGGACTTGGAACACAGCTATAAAACTCAAGTGAGTTCCATCACAAGCAAAACGGACTTTTTTGTTTTCAGGTACAGGACAATAAGTTTGGAAATCAGACCTAATCTCCTGACTATAACTGACATCAGATAGATCTGAAAAGACACCAATTGAAACAAACACAGATATACTCGACCAATGAGTTTTCATTTGAGAGAACAGCTGCATGTGGCAGTGGTGGCTTCAATAATATACGTTATAAACTGTATCTTCCGTACCACACGAAGCAGTGACATCCTTCTTTCTTGACTTCTCATGAAGGCCTGGTTCTGACTGAGTCTGTTGATGGGCAGCCTGCATTTCTGTTTCCTGAGTGCTGACTCACAGTCTCCTTGCTCCCAGCCCACCCAATGGGCATCCTTATAAATAGAAAGATGTGTTCACAAAAGAGGAAGTGGTAAGACCCAGGAAAAGCATTTTGCTGCTCTAGAGAGCTCTTTTTTCTCTGGGAAATTTCTGAAACATGCCAAACTATCAGAAACAATTCCCAGATCCCAGCTCAGGAAGAGTTTAGTATCTACTAGAAGGCAGCATAATGTAATGATTAAAAATACTGAAGTCAGATTTCCTGGATTTGCATTTTAGCTCCTGCAAGACTACAAGGCTTCAGACTAGTTAGCTAACTTCTCTCTGTGCCTCATTTTCCTCATTATAAAGTGGTGATAATAACAATACCCATCTTATAGGGTTATTGTCAGAACTGAGTTAATATAAAGTGGTCAGAATAGTAAGCAGTCTAATTCTTTTAAAATACAATGAGCATTGCCAGCAAGATACTATTAATATTTGAAGGGTATAGAGTGATACCTCGAATTATCTGCCCAGTAGAGTTTCCTAATGCTTTGCATTTTGTATTAGAAATCACTCAGAGTAGAACAAAATTAAGACATATTTGTTACAGGGACAAGGGCCATAATTTGGAAAAATGCCAGTGTTATATTTAATTATCTGTGATAAAGGGTATGGGTTGCAGGACTCTCTATAGCTCTCCTGATTAAGGGCTAGTTTTGTCTCAGAATTGAACTCAAGACTGAGTTTTCAAATGAGGACTAAAGTTGGTTGGTCAAGCTTTGGTGCTAGGTCTAGCTGCAGTGACATCCAACCAGGTTTGTTAACCCAAATGACATTATGATGGCAGTTAAAAAAGAAAAAAAGGACCAAAGAAATATGATTTGGAAGAAATATTGGACTCGTTTATTTCCATAAGGGAAGTAAGATGAGTGACTGGGGTTTTCATGAAAGCAACTTGGGCTCCATATGAGGAAATAGTTTTCAACCACAACTGTTTTAAAATAGAAAAGGCTGCCTTAGTAGGTAATAAGCTTTCACACTAAAAATGTTCCGGGAGAAACTGGCCTGCTACTAATCAGAAATGTACCTGTATGTTCGGCTGTAAAGTGAGGATAACCACCAGGGTTGTTATAAGGATTAAAGGAGATAATATGCATATGGCAGTTAGCATGGGGCTTGACACATTATAAATGTTCCATGAATGTTAATTGCTGATACTACCATAACCACCATCATTGCTACTATCATTATTATTATTAATTAGAATTTTAAATTTAGCAAGGATACTGGACTATATAATCTCTCTAGTTTTTATGAAAATAGATGATTAGCTTATGAAGAGCCTGAGCTACTCCATCTTGTAAAAGAACTCCATTTTGCAAAGGTACCAGGCAAACAGACTTAGACTTTGGATATTGCCTAAACTTGCCCCACTGTGCATGAGCCAATCAGCCCTTAGGTTAAACATCCTGACTTTAAGTTCAAGAATTTGTGATTTACCTTGGAAGTAATGATTTACCTTTGTGATTTACCTTGGAAGTAATGATTTACCTTTGTGATTTACCTTGAAAGTAATGATTTACCTTTGTGATTTACCTTGGAAGTAATGATTTACTTTTGTGATTTACCTTGGAAGTAATGATCTACCGTGGAAGGAAAAAAACCAATCAGAAATCCACACACAACCCTATAGAAGAGGGTAACCAATCAGTAGTCCTTCAGCCTGAACACCCCCTTTGTTACCCTTTCACCTGAATATTCCCTATATAAGCAGTGTAACCCAAAACTCGGGGCTCCTCTCCTTAGCCACTGCGTTGGTAACAGTGGGAGCCCCAGCTCGAGCTTGGTAATAAAAACTCTCTTGCTTTTGCATCGGATATTGGCTCCCTGGTGGTCATTGGCAGATTTCGCGACGGGCATAACAATTATGCTAACCATTTTAAGGTCTTCTTCCACTTAGAAAGTTTAAAATACTTAGAAATGGGAGACATTTTGTGTTGTAGAATGTGATGTTACTCTTCATGTGTTTATTATGCTAGCTCCTTTGTCTATTCTATTTATTATTCTCTACTTTATTTAGAATGGTTTAACCTATGTGTAGTTCAGCTGTATTCTTTGTTAGTATAGTAATTATAGACCTTCTTCTGTTTATAAAGATGAAAAGGAGATGGGATAAAGAGACGAAAAAAGTTTCAAGTTTAAATACCAAGGTCTTTTATTTCTCAGCTGGTGAACAGGTTAGATGAGAATTATTTTAGAGAAAAAAAAATGGCATCTTGTTTATTTTCTCTTGAAGGATTCATTTTGTCCTAAACTCACACTTTGAAAGTTTTAATACTTTTTTTTGTGATTGTGTCTTTTCTTGCAAAAAGAAATTGAGTTAGAAATAAAACAAAAATCAGCATATTTCCTTTCAAGGCAAAGGAGTAGAATTTGCAGAAGCAAGATTAAAACAAAAAATTTAAATGAGGTGCATGTTTAAATGAAGGAAAAAAATGAAAACTATTATTTTTTCTTTTGCTCTAAGTATATTCTCTGATATACAGTATTTTATATCACTACAGAAACCTCTAATTGTTCTCATTCTGTATTCATTGATGGTGAGATAGGGCTCCACAGGACAAACGAAAGATTTCAGATTTATCATATCTATGAGGGAATAGGGGACAAGAAAAAGGAACACAGATAGTGAGGTTATAAAGTGTTCAGAATCATAAACGGTTTTGTTCTATAATCCCTACTCACTTAGCAGATGATAAATGGAAGCCCTGGTGGGGTTTGGCTTCATTTTTATTTTTTCTGTCTGTGTGCAGTTTACTTAGATTCTCTTCTTCAGGGATTTTTTTTCACCCTTGCCTATAGGCCTACAGAGGCAATCAAGACTGAACAATAGGTGCCTTCTTACTTCAAGTGGGTAATTTGCATTTCTGAGGATCTCCTGACTGGATTAAACACATTCCCCAGAGGCTTCTGCAACTGGGGGAATACTCCTAGAAATTTACTTCATCTTTAGCAGGGTAGGGTGTTGCTCAGCTTTCACACTCCTGAGAAGCACAAAGCACCTGAATTTGCACAAAATAATTGTTTCATTTCCGCTGTGATTCAGTTATTCATAAATTCAGAAGGGTTGAGTACATACTCTTTCCTAATTTTCATACTGTTGACTTGAGTGTTCTGCTTAAAATGAAGCAGGCAAGGTGTGAAAGAGCAGGAAACTAGCATTTTGAAAACCTGTTCTTGAGTTCTGATGTTAGGTCAACTGCTTTGCCATACTGAGCCTCAGTTTCCCCATTGTAACATGAGGGATTGCCACCCTTTAGAGAGTTGAGAGATGAAAACTCTATGCATAGATAACACTGACAGACCCTTCTTTACTTTCAGCAAAAACAAAGTACTTTGGGAGCAGGCTTTATAGTGGAAGTGGTATCTTACTTGGTCTAGAATGGAAAGGAATTCGGTAATGAATAGTCCATACTATAATATGAATAGGCCAAAGAGGAGAGATTGGAGCTCTGGACTATACAGAGGAAGCAACACTCAAAATGGAGCCTCAGGGAGGTTGGAGAGGCAAGAGGAAAAGCTGCAGAACAGACTACTGGAGGCAAGGAGGAAGTCCTGCCAGATGTCACTAAAGGTGAAAGTGAAGGTCCCTCAGTCGGGTCCAACTCACTGTGGGCCTCATGGACTATACAGTCTATGGAATTCTCCAGGCCAGAATACTGAAGTCCATAGACTTTTCCTTCTCCAGGGGATCTTCCCAACCCAGGGATCGAACTCAGTTCTCCTGCACTGCAGGTGGATTCTTTACCAGTTGAGCCACAAGGGAAGCCCAAGAATACTGGAGTGGGTAGCCTATCCCTTCTCCAGAGGCTCTTCCCAACCCAGGAGTTGAAGCTTCAACTGGGGTCTCCTGCATTGCAGGTGTATCCTTTACCAACTGAGTTATGAGGGAAGCCCCCAGATGTTACTAAGGACCCACTTAAGGCTCACGTCTATTAGAACATATAACAGTTGGAGACGTTTTTCATGAAGTTGGTTGGAATAGTGGGACAGAATATTGTGCTGGGTTTAATAGTAAATGTGGAGACAAAGTATAGATTATTATTTACATAATAATAAAAACTATAAAGAAGCTTGGCTATTTGGTTGGGAAAAAAAGGAGAGATATAGGAATAGATATAGAAACATAGGGTCATAAGATATTTTCTTTTAAAAGAAGGAGAGATATTAATATATTTATATATTAAGGGAATAAAGACAATAGTGAAGGGATAGTAGATGCAGGCCAAGAAAGATGCCAGCCAAAGCCCTGCTTAAAATTCTCTGGTCTCTTGGGAGTGACGTATACAGTCCTTTGATTTCTGACTGTTCTTACCTTGCTGGCTTTATCTCTAATCATCCTCTGCATGGTCTTGAACTATCCAGTGCAACTGAACGAAGTATGATACTTCCTTTATATCATTGCAGATGCTAGTCAAGATGACCTTCCTTTTTCTCCTTCTCCTTCTTTTTTTGCCTGGCTAATTTGCAGTTCAGTTCGGTTCAGTCACTCAGTCGTGCCCAACAGTTTGCAACCCCATGGACTGCAGCACTCTAGGCTTCCCTGTCCATTGCCGACTCCCGGAGCTTGATCAAATTCATGTCCATTGATGATGCCCTCCAACCATCTCATCCTCTTTCGTCCCCTTCTCCTCCTGCCTTCAATCTTTCTCAGCATCAGGATCTTTTCTAATGAGTCAGTTCTTTACATTAAGTGGCCAAAGTATTGGCGTTTCAGCTTTAGCATCAGTCCTTCCAATGAATATTCAGGACTGATTTCCTTTAGAATTGACTGGTTGGATCTCCTTGCTCTCCAGGGTACTCTCAAGAGTCTTCTCCAACACTACGGTTCAATAACATCAATTCTTCAGTATTCAGCTTTCTTTATGGTCCAACTCTCACATCCAAACATGACTACTGGAAAGCTTTGACTATACAAACTTTATCAGCAAAGTAATGTCTCTGCTTTTTAATAGCTGTCTAGGTTGGTTGGTCATAGCTTTTCTTCCAAGGAGCAAGCATCTTTTAATTTCATGGCTGCAGTCACCATCTGCAGTGATTGTGGAGCCCAAGAAAATGAAGTCTGTCACTTTCCATTGTTTCCCCATCTATTTGCCATGAAGTGATGGGACTGGATGCTATGATCTTAGTGTTTTGAATGTTGAGGTTTAAGCCAACATTTTCACTCTCCTCTTTCACTTTCATAAAGAGGCTTTTTAGTTCTTCATTTTCTTCCATAAGGGTAGTGTCATCTGCATAGCTGAGCTTATTGATATTTCTCCTGGCAATCTTGATTCTGGACTAATTTTCACTTATCCCTTAAAGCTTTGTTCAGATGATCCCTTTCTCTGGGAAACATTTCCTGTCATCTTTGTCCTTCACCCTCACCTTAGCCAGGGTTAGTCACTTCAATTGAAATTCCTTTAAAATTCTTTGTATACTTTTATATTATTAATCATGTAATATTAAGTTTTTAAAATTTGTCTGCTTCCTGTAGGTGGCCATGAATTTCTGAAGGTCAGACAGCACTACTTGAGAAGTAAGTGCTCAACAAATGTTTATTAAACAAGGCAAGGAGGACAACACTTGAGAATCACAGTGTTAAAATGAATTCTGCTGTGTTTCAAAGACTGTTGATTAAATGTCTCTTTGTTCCCCAGTTCTACTCTAAAATAATTGCAGCTTTCTTTATTGTGAGAAAGAACTACTAGTAAGGCAGATAGTTAGTAGTCATGTTGCCACCTGTTCTAAGGCCAGGACAGACTCCATTAATCAACTACTATACTTGCTCACACAGCTTGAATGTTGCCTCTTTACATGGTAATGGATCAGTGTTGAGAGACAGGAGACAGGGATCAAGACCATCCCCATGGAAAAGAAATGCAAAAAAGCAAAATGGCTGTCTGGGGAGGCCTTACAAATAGCTGTGAAAAGAAGAGAGGCGAAAAGCAAAGGAGAAAAGAAAAGATACAAGCATCTGAATGCAGAGTTCCAAAGAATAGCAAGAAGAGATAAGAAAGCCTTCTTCAGCAATCAGTGCAAAGAAATCGAGCAAAACAACAGAATGGGAAAGACTAGAGATCTCTTCAAGAAAATTAGAGATACCAAGGGAACATTTCATGCAAAGATGGGCTCGATAAAGGACAGAAATGGTCTGGACCTAACAGAAGCAGAAGATATTAAGAAGAGGTGGCAAGAATACACAGAAGAAGTGTACAAAAAAGATCTTCACGACCCAGATAATCATGATGGTGTGATCACTCATCTAGAGCCAGACATCCTGGAATGTGAAGTCAAGTGGGCCTTAGGAAGCATCACTACAAACAAAGCTAGTGGAGGTGATGAAATCCCAGTTGAGCTATTTCAAATCCTGAAAGATGATGCTGTGAAAGTGCTGCACTCAATATGCCAGCAAATTTGGAAAACTCAGCAGTGGCCACAGGACTGGAAAAGGTCAGTTTTCATTCCAACCCCAAAGAAAGGCAATGCCAAAGAATGCTCAAACTACCGCACAATTGCACTCATCTCACATGCTAGTAAAGTAATGCTCAAAATTCTCCAAGCCAGGCTTCAGCAATACGTGAACCGTGAGCTTCCTGATGTTCAAGCTGGTTTTAGAAAAGGCAGAAGAACCAGAGATCAAATTGCCAACATGTGCTGGATCATGGAAAAAGCAATAGAGTTCCAGAAAAACATCTATTTCTGCTTTATTGACTATGCCAAAGCCTTTGACTATGTGCATCACAATAAACTATGGAAAATTCTGAAAGAGATGGGAACACCAGACCACCTGACCTGCCTCTTGAGAAATCTGTATGCAGGTCAGGAAGCAACAGTTAGTACTGGACATGGAACAACAGACTGGTTCCAAATAGGAAAAGGAGTATGTCAAGGCTGTACATTGTCACCCTGCTTATTTAACTTATATGCAGAGTATATCATGAGAAACGCTGGACTGGAAGAAACACTGGAATCAAGATTGCCAGGAGAAATATCAATCACCTCAGATATGCAGATGACACCACCCTTATGGCAGAAAGTGAAGAGGAACTAAAAAGTCTCTTGATGAAAGTGAAAGAGGAGAGTGAAAAAGTTGGCTTAAAGTTCAACATTCAGAAAACGAAGATCATGGCATCCGGTCCCATCACTTCATGGGAAATAGATAGGGAAACAGTGGAAACAGTGTCAGACTTTATTTTTGGGGGCTCCAAAATCACTGCAGATGGTGACTGCAGCCATGAAATTAGAAGACGCTTACTCCTTGGAAGGAAAGTTATGACCAACATAGATAGCATATTCAAAAGCAGAGACATTACTTTGCCAACTAAGGTCCGTCTAGTCAAGGCTATGGTTTTTCCACTGGTCATGTATGGATGTGAGAGTTGGACTGTGAAGAAAACTGAGCTCCGTAGAATTGATGCTTTTGAACTGTGGTGTTGGAGAAGACTCTTGAGAGTCCCTTGGACTGCAAGGAGATCCAACCAGCCCATTCTGAAGGAGATCAGCCCTGGGATTTCTTTGGAAGGAATGATGCTGAAGCTGAAACTCCAGTACTTTGGCCACCTCATGTGAAGAGTTGACTCATTGGAAAAAACTCTGATGCTGGGAGGGATTGGGGACAGGAGGAGAAGGGGACGACAGAGGATGAGATGGCTGGATGGCATCACGGACTCAATGAACGTGGGTCTGAGTGAACTCCGGGAGTTGGTGATGGACAGGGAGGCCTGGCGTGCTGTGATTCATGGGGTCGCAAAGAGTTGGACACAACTGAGTGACTGAACTGAATTGGATCAGTGTTGACACTTGGGGCAAAACCTATTTGCTGTTTTGCAGTCTCTTGTTTTTCTTAAACCTTTTCTTTGTTCTTATTATTCAGTTGCTAAGTCATGTCCTACTCTTTACGATGCTATGGACTGTAGCATACCAGGCTCCTCTCCTCCACTGTCTGCCAGAGTCTGCTCAAATTCATGTTCATTAAGTTGGTGATACCATCTAACCACCTCATCCTTGGATATCCCTCTCTCATTTGCCTTCACTCTTTCCCAGCAGCATGGTCTTTTCCAGTGTGTCAGCTCTTCATATCAGGTGGCCAAGGTACTGGAGCTTTACCTTCAACGTCATTCCTTCCAATGAATATTCAGGACTGATTTCCTTTAGGATTGGCTGGTTTGATCTCCTTGCACTTCAAGGGACTCTCAAGATTATTCTCTAGCACCACAATATGAAAGTATCAGTTCTTTGGTGCTCAGCCCTCTCTGTGGTCCAGCTCTCACATCCGTACATGACTACTGGAAAATCTATAACTTTGACAGTATGAACCTTTGTGGGCAAAGTGATGTCTCTGCTGGTTTATTATTATTATTATTATTATGCTTTCTAGGTTTGTCATAGTTTTCCTTCCAAGGAGTAAGTGTCTTAATTTCATGGCTGTAGTCACCGTCCATGGTGATTTTGGAGCCCAAGATGATGAGATCTGTCACTGCTTCCACTTTTATCTCTTCTTTTTGCCATGAAGTGACAGGACCAGATACCATTTGATCAGAGTCATTTATTGTTGAGTTTTAAGCCAGCTTTTTTGTTCTCCTCTTTCACCTTCATCAAGAGGCTCTTTAGTTCCGCCTCAGTTTCTGCCATTAGAGTGGTGTCCTCTGCATATCTGAGGTTGTTGATATTTCTCCTTGGAATCTTGATTCCAGTTTGTGATTCATCCAGCCTAGCGTTTCATATGATGTACTCTGCATATAAGTTAAATAAGCAGAATGACAATATACAACCTCGTCGTACTCCTTTCCCAATTTGGAATGAGTCAGTTGTTCCATGTCCAGTTCTAACTGTTGCTTTTTGACCTGTGTACAGGTTTCTCAGGAGACAGGTAAACTGGTCTGGTTGTATGGTCTTCTAAAGAATTTTTCACACTCTGCTGTGATCCACACAGTCTAATGCTTAAGTGTAGTCAACGAAGCAGAAGTAGATGTTTTTTTTTCTGGAATTCTCTTGCTTTCTCCATGGTCCACCGAATGTTTGGCAGTTTGGTCTCTGATTCCTCTGCCTTTTTTAAACCCAGCTTGTGAATCTGGAAGTTCTTGGTTCATGTCCTGCTGAGGCCCAGCTTGAAGGATTTTAAGCATAACCTTGCTAACATGTGAAATGAGTACTATGGTATGGTAGCTCTTTGGTATTGCCCTTCTTTGGGATTGGAATGAAAACTGAACTTTTACAATCCTGTGGCCACTGCTGAGTTTTCTAAATTTGCTGGCATATTGAGTGCAGCCCTTTAACAGCATCATCTTTTAGGATTTTAAATAGCTCTGCTAGAATTCTGTCACCTTCACTAACTTTGTTCATAATAATGCTTCCTAAGGGCCACTTGACTTCACACTCCAGAATGTCTGGTGAGTGATCACACCATCATGGTTATCAGGGTCATAAGACCTTTTTGTGCAGTTCTTCTGTGTATTCTTGCCATCTCTTCTTAATTTCTTCTGCTTCCGTTAGATCCTTATATTTTCTATCCTTTATTGTGTCTATCCTTGCATGAAATATTCCCCTGAAATCTCCAAGATTATTGAAGAGATCTCTAGCCTTTCCCCACCTACTGTTTTCCTCTGTTTCTTTGCATTGTTCATTTAAGAAGGCCCTCTTATCTCTTCTTGCTATTCTCTGGAACTCTGCATTCAGTTAGGTATATATCTTTCTCTTTCTCTCTTGCCTTTCACTTCTCTTCTTTCCTCAGCTATTTGTAAAGCCTTTCAGATGACCACTTTGCCTTCTTGCATCTCTTTTTCTTTGGGATGGTTTTGGTCACTGCCTCCTGTACAGTGTTAGAACCTCTGTCCATAGTTCTTCAGGCGCTCTGTCTACTGGATCTAATCCCTTGAATCTTTTCATCACCTCCACTATATAATCATAAGGGATTTCATTTGCGCCATATCTGAATGGTCTAATGGTTTTCCCTACTTTTTTCAACTTCAGCCTGAATTTTGTAAAAAGGAGCTTATGATCTGAGCCACAATCATCTCAGGTCTTATTTTTATTGACTGTATAAAGGTTCTCTTTTTTTGGCTGTAAAGAATATGTGCTTAGTTGCTTAGTCATGTCTGACTCTTTGCAACCCCATGGATTGTAGCCTGCCAGATACCTCTATCAGTCAGGATTCTCCAGGCAAGAATACTGGAGTGGGTTACCATGTCCTCTTCATAAAGAACATAATCAATCTGATTTTGGTATTGACATTTGGTGATGTCCATGTGTGGAGTCATCTCTTGAGTGTTTGCTGTGACTGGTGTTTTCTTTTGACAAAGATCTGTTAGCCTTTGCCCTGCTTCTTTCGTACTCCAAGGCCAAAAGTTGCCTATTTTTCCAGGTATCTCTTGATTTCCTACATTTGCATTCCAATACCCCGCAATGAAAAGGACATCTTTTTTTGGTGTTAGTCCTAGAAGGTCTTGTAGGTCTTCAAAGAACTGGTCAGCTCAGCTTCTTTGGCATCAGTGGTGGGGCACAGACTTGGATTAATGCAATGTTGAATGGTTTGCTGTGAAAATGAACTGAGATTATTATGTCATTTTTGAAAATTTACCCAAGTTCTGTATTTTGGACTCTTTTGTTGACAATAAGGGCTACTCCATTTCTTCTAAGGGATTCTTGCCCACAGTAGTAGATATAATGGTCATCTGAATTAAATTCACCCATTCCCATCCACTTTAATTCACTGATTCCTAAGATGTCAACATACATTCTTGATATCTCCTGCTTGACCACATCAAACTTACCTTGATTCATGGACCTAACACTCCAGGTTTCTGTGCAGTGTTTTCTTTACAGCATCAGACTTTACTTTCACCACCAGACACATCCATCACTGAACATCGTTTATGCTTTGGCCAAGATGCTTCATTTTTTCTGGAGCTATTAGTAATCACCCTCCAGTATTCCCCAGTAGCATACTGGACACTTTCCTAGCTGGGGGCTCATCTTCTGGTGTCATAGCTTTTTGTCTTTTCATACTGTCCATGGGGTTCTTCAGGCAAGAATAATGGAGTGGGTTGCCATTTCTGTTTCCAGTGGACTATGTTTTGTCAGAACTCTTCACAGTTCTGGCAAGACCTTTCCTAGAAATGTAATATAAAATTTCCCACTTCTCTAAAACTATGTTCCCCTGGTTTCTCCAGGAATCTGTCTGGCCAGTGCATGTATATGTGACCTTCTGGCCATAAAGCTCAGCTGGATTTTCATTTTTCTAGTAATTTATTATAGGAATTATACTCCTATAAATAAACAGTGAGTGTTAAGCCCACTTTTTAGATGAAGGAGATGAGAATTGTTAACATTTTTAAAATTATAGTAGGGAGAATGTTGAGGGGAGAAAGGTGACATCTATCTATATGGAAAAATTGCATCATATTTACACAGGAAAAAAATGAAAAAGTGAAGAATTCACTGTGATTTTTACCTTTTTCTTAATCCCCTTTTCTCCATTCCTTACTCCACACTCTATAGTGTAGTTTAACAAAAATTTGCTGAGTAAGGATGGCATTACAGTGCAATGGACATGAACTTGGGCAAACTTTAGGAGACAGTGAGGGGCAGGGAGGCCTGGCGTGCTGCAGTTCATGGGGTAAAAAAGGGTCGGACATGACTGAGTGACTGAACAATGAATAACTTGTACTAAGTATGCTAAATATGTTCTAGGAATAGGAGATAAAAAATGCATAGGACAAATCAACTGTCAGGGAGTTTACAATCTTATTAGGGAAGGTGTTAAGAAGTAAAACAGGGATATATAGGATGGGGGTATAGGGGCTTCCCTGGTGGATCAGCTGGTAAAGAATCTTCCTTCAATGTGGAAGACCTGAGTTCAATCCCTGGGTTGGAAATATCCCCTGGAGAAGGGAATGGCTACCCACTTCAGTAATCCTGGAGAATTTCATGGACTGTATAGTCCATGGGGTCACAAAGAGTTGGATACAACTGAACGGCTTTCACTTCACTTCATTTCAGTGGAAAACATGCTAATATGACTTGGTCTGCATTGTTCCATTTATCCAGCCATTGTTGTTAGATCATTTACTAACCTTTTAATTTTAATGATCCAAGTCACTTAGAATTTTTCTTAATCTTAAATCTTGTTTGTATAAGGATATTTCCTTGAATCATGGAAACTGTACATGTATAAGAGAGTCTTATGCTCCTATGGATAAAACCATTAAGGAGTATTACTTTATAAACAGGGTGTATACTTTTTTTCTGGATCAGAAAGTCAGAATCTAGTAAGATTAAAAAAAAAAAACCCTCAGTAAGACTTAATTAATCAATTTAGAACATATTACTAATTTTTTTTAATGACCGTCCAGACTTTGTTGAGTCTGTAGAATTAGTTTGTTATAAGTGGCAAAAGACAAACATTATTTAGAAAATTAAACACAAAAAAGACATATCCCCCCCTTGTTTACTTGACTCAAATTGCAGCACAAGCATTAAGGAAAGCCTTGCTAAACTTACTGTTTCTCCAGGGAACATTGAATTAGCACCCATGTGAATATTATAAAAATAAGGAACAGAATGTTCACAGTAAACCTTAGGAAGATTCTGAGGCAGATAAGGCCAAATGTTTAATTTTCATTTTTTAATGTAATGCTGTTACAACTTACTTGCAATGTTCTTCCCTGCATGGCGGCCCCATAATTATTTCATCATGCAGCAGGAAATCCTGGTAGGTCATATATAAACAGCCTGAGGCAGGAACCTCTTCATCTGATAGAGTATGACATCTGACATCTGTGCAGCCGGCTGCTTGCCTGCCACAATTAACCAGGAAGCTTGGGCATTAACTAATGCAAAGGCCACTGGGAGCTTGGGATAATGTGGAGTAGCAAAGGTCTTTCCTAATCCAATAAATTCCTATGAAGATGAAAAAGTGACAGCAAATAGGTGACAGTTTTCTCTGGAACTGAACCTTTGTGGTCTTTTTCCTGATTGTTTTCCAAAAAGCAGCAAGCCATCTTTCTTGTCTTCCCTCCCATTCTACTTCTCATGTATGCATAATTTCCCTTGACTTTGAATGAGACTTAAGTGCACTTAGAGGCTGCTGAATTTTGCTGTTGGTATTGTTTATGCTCAAGTGGGGGTGGGAATCCCTTTCTGGGTTTCACAAACTAAAGGAAACCCAAAATGGAACCTCTATGTAAAATGTGTTGAGGGATTGAGCCAGCACCTGCTTTACAAGCTAATTGTTTCTACCAGCCATTTATTGTTTGTTATTCTGTTTGGAGGCAAATGCTAAGAACAGTAGATGATTTGCATTGCCAGGAGTTTAACTGGCTTGCCTCCTTTAAAATAATATACATATATATATTATATATGCACACATATATAATTTTTATATTTTATTTCAGTGTTTTTATTAAACAAATATTTACTGAGTACCTACTATGTGTGAGACACTATGCTTGACCCAGGGCTAAATAAGATCATTTCTAATCAGAACTGAAGATCATCTCTGCCCATGAACTTGATCTAATGAAGGAGACTACCACATATAGCAACATACACACAGCAACTAATAGGTAATTGTGGTTAGTGGCTTGTAATATGAACTAAGAATTGATAAAGGAGGAAACAGATTCCTTAAGAAGAGAACAGTCAGAAAAGATAGCATGGAGGAAGTGATAGTTTTTCTGCATCTTGAGTGCTGTTTTCTAGGTTCTCAAAGTGAGAAAGAGTGTTATAGAGTGAGTAACGAACACAAAGTCACTGAGATATTGAAGATCCAGGGATCTTTGAAGGAATTCAGGGAGAATTAATATTGTATGCACATAGAATGTGTGGAGGAGTGAGGAGGGAGATCAGGCTAGAAATATAGGCCTGGTACCTTGGGAGCCACGCTACCTTGGGAGCCATGCTAAGGAGTTACTGTGCAGGCAGTGACTAGCTTGATTTTCTTTTACAATCAAAGGAAAATTATTGCTGGAATGATGTTTTTTGGAATCTTGTTCTGGCAGAAGTGTGAGATAGATTGGTGAGGGAAAACATGTTTGAGTCAGGAAGCCAGTGAGAAAGCTATTTCAGTAGGGACTCTCCACACTTCATTTGTTGATTCCTTCAAGTAAATGCATAAGAAGATTAAAAAAAGATACCCTTGACTTTTCGTGTCTTGGTATATTTTTACTGATATGGCTTCATAGTTAATTTCTATGCCCTCTCTTTATCTTTACTCCCCTACCCCATTTCCAATTTTCTTTTTTCCATTTCTGAGCCATCTGAAACCAGAAATTACTGAAATCATACCCCTTTGAGGTTAAAGCTCTTGGCCAACATTCCAATCATTTCAACACTATCCAAGTTGAACTCTTTGAAGTCAGTGCCTTGCTAGTAATGATATAGCAGATATTTGTCCAAAATAATCACTAGTTGGTTTATAAGAGAGAAAGAAGCCTAACAGGCAAGTGTTGGAAAATACATATGGTCAATTATGAACTGACTTGAAAAGTAGGCTGCAAGAATCTGATAAGGAGAACTCTGTGGGATTCAGAACATACTGTATTAATTATTATTATTCATTCTATATTGCCACAACTGTGCAAAATGTTATATAAGTGGTTGACAGTGCTGGAGGAAGAATAATAGCCCAGGCCTGGAGTGCTTATAATTTATGTAAACACATCCTTTTATTTTGTTTTTCTAAGCCATATCTCTGAATTGTTATTCGACTTATTTTGCTTATATTTATATTTCATCTCTGGTTCTCATATAAACTAAAAAAAAAGTTGTGTTAAGAATCACACATGTTTTTACAAAATGATGGTTCTCATCCATAGTATTGGAACCACCACATTGGGAATTCTGAGTATAAAGCAACTCCTTGGTTGGGGTTCCATGTGTTTATGAAATGAGAAAAGGAGAGTATATTTAAGGCTCTCAGGAAATGAATGGGACTAGAAGACTGTAGTATTATTAGGAACTTTTCTTAAGTGAAAGTGAAGTCGCTCAGTCGTGTCCGACACTTTGAGACCCCCATGGACACCAGGATCCTCCGTCCATGGGATTTTCTAGGCAAGAGTACTGGAGTGGGTTGCCTTTTCCTTCTCCAGGGAACTTCCCAACCCAGGGATCGAACCTAGGTCTCCCTCATTGTAGACAGACACTTTACCGTCTGAGCCACCAGGCCTTTGAAAGTGTTTTTACTACTAGGAAAACAGGAAGTCATGTAGAGAAGATTAGCATAACATTTATTATTACCCTAAATTTCTTGCTAGTTCTGCCTCCCAATCATACTTAGTTTATCAGATTCATTGGTCTCCACCAATATAAATTCATGTCATCTTATTGCTCTATTTTACCTTGTTGAGGAAATTCCTTACGCTGACTTAGTTCAGAAGCAGACTGAGTGATTTATACAGCCTTGAGTTTTTGTTGGATAGCAATGAGCATCTTATGGACAGGCAAATTCAGTAATGATATGAATGTGATAGTAGGGAGACCTCTATTTTACTGCAGCTATGCATATTACTTATTGTACTATTTAAAAATATTTGAAAGATACAGTGTAAACATTGATGCAATTTGTATTAGCCTCTGAAAAGCTTTTCCTTAAAGTCAGAAATAAAACTTATGACAAGTTTGGAACTTCTAATTTGAAGAGCCTATAAAATATGATTTATAAAACTTATCTATCTTCTGATATGAAATAACCCCCATCGATAAGAAAGAAATTAATAAACCAGTAAAATGACTATTTTAATTTACTAAAATTAATTGAGTCCTCATTGTGTGAGCACTATACTTAGGCAGTATTGATACCCTGGTGAATAAAACAGATATGTTCCTTGAGGGGCAGTCCTAAGATGGCGGAGGAATAGGGTGGGGAGACCACTGTCTCCCCTACAAATTCATCAAAAGAACGTTTGTACGCTGAGTAAATTCCATGAAACAACTTCTGAATGCTGGAAGAGGACATCAGGCACCCAGAAAAGCATCCCATTGTCTTCAAAAGGAGATGTTTTATCAACGGTGCTATATAGATGGAGAAGTCTTGAGGCTACTGTAAAAATAAGACTGAAAACCAGAAGCAGGAGGCTTAAGTCCAAATCCTGAGAACACCAGAGAACTCCTGACTCCAGAGAACATTAACTGACAGGAGCTCATCAAACGCCTCCATACCTACACTGAAACCAAGCACAACCCAAGGGCCAACAAGTTCCAGAGCAAGACATACCACGCAAATTCTCCAGCAACAGAGGAACATAGCCCTGAGCCATGAGTGGCTGCCCAAAGTCACTCCAAACACATTGACGTCTCATAACTCATTACTGGACACTTAACTGCACTCCAGAGAGAAGAAATCCAGCTCCATCCACCAGAACAGCAACACAAGCTTCCCTAACCAGGAAACCTTGACAAGCCTCCACTCACAGAGAGAAACTCCACAATAAAGAGAACTCCACCAACTGCCAGAATACAGAAAGGCCACCCCAAACACAGCAATATAAACAAGATGAAGAGACAGAGGAATACACAGCAGGTAAAGAAACAAGATAAATGCCCACCAAACCGAACAAAAGAGGAAGAGATAGGGAATCTATCTGATAAAGAATTCCAAATAATGATAGTGAAAATGATCCAAAATCTTGAAAACAGGTATGTTCCTTAACATTACGAGTGTGAATAATGTAAGCTGACAATCATAATACTTTGTGGAAGTGTTTTTATAGGAGAAACAGAATAACTGTGAATCTCTTTTATGGCTCTAAACTTATACCTAATTATCAGAGAGGATTTCCCAGAGGAAATGATGTCTAAGTAGGTGAAAATTGGGCTTGGGAGTTTGAGGATTCCAGGTAGATAGAGGAGAAAAGTCTAGAAGCAAGTGAAATTCTAGTAAGAGTCTATAACTGAAGATAATCTGGTGTGGTTTGAGTTTAGATTACAAGGATGGAAGAGGGGGAGCGAAAACTAAAAAGCAGAATTATTCAGATTAGTATAAGCCAAGATAATACATTAGGACCATATACTAAAAAGAGGTTCTAAACTTGGTCCCATGGCCTTGTGGGGGAGTCACAGATGAGCTTCAGGGAATTGCTTGAGGAAATTTTTTGCATAAATATATTCTCAAAGGGTTCCAACAAGTCATTCTTAAGAACAAAAATTTCTTCCTCGTTGTCCCTCTCCCAACGCATAATAACTATTTGTGATATGTTAGCAATTGGACCTTGGTAACTTCATTCATGTATGGATGGGAGAGTTGGACTGTGAAGAAGGCTGAGCGCCAAAGAATTGATGCTTTTGAACTGTGGTGTTGGAGAAGACTCTTGAGAGTCCCTTGGGCTGCAAGGAGATCCAACCAGTCCATTCTGAAGGAGATCAGCCCTGGGATTTCTTTGGAAGGAATGATGCTAAAGCTGAAACTCCAGTACTGTGGCCACCTCATGTGAAGAGTTGACTCATTGGAAAAGACTCTGATGCTAGGAGGGATTGGGGGCAGGAGGAGAAGGGGACGACCGAGGATGAGATGGCTGGATGGCATCACTGACTTGATGGACGTGAGTCTGAGTGAACTCCAGGAGTTGGTGATGGACAGGGAGGCCTGGCATGCTGCGATTCATGGGGTCACAAAGAGTTGGACACGACTGAGTGACTGAACTGAACTGAACTTCATTCACACATTCATATATTTAACAAATATTTATTGAATTTTTTTGTAAACAAGGGATATAATGGTGAATAAGAGATGACAGACTTCTAAAGGGGAAGACAGGAAATAGGCAACAAATGAATGAGATTTCATAGTAATAAACATTATAAAGAAACTAAAATAAGAGATGTTGATAGAGAGGAAGGCTTCCCTGAGGAAATAACAGTTGAGCTAAAACTTGAATTGGCTAGAAACTGAAATAGCTAGTGAAAGACTCTGAGACAGAATTGATTTGATATATTTGCTGAATCGAAAGAAGGTCATTGTAACTGCAATATAAATAGGTAGTGGGAGAGTAGTACAAAATAGGATGTGACATTGGGGAAAAGGATAGGAACCAAGTCATATAAATCGTGGCCAGGAATTTGAATTTTATTCTCAATACCATGGGAAATCATTGAAAAAACTTAACAGTAGTATCACATAATCTGATGTATGTTATGGAAAAAAAAATGTAGAGAAGAGAAAAGTAGAAATAGGGAAAGACTAGTTAGCAATCTGTTGCAGTAGTTCAAATGAGATGATTTCATTTTAATAATGGAAATGGAGATTAGTATATAAATATGAGATTATATTTTGGACCAATACCTAGCTGCCTAGGCATAGGCATGAAAAGATAACTAACTGCAATGGATAAGACTCTCCAAATACAAATATCTTTTACATGGAAAATACTAAAGAAATTTCCACAGAATTTCTTCACAGATCTGACAGACAAAACCAAGTCAAGATATATGAGTTCAAACTTCAACCCTGTTGTTTGTGACTTTTGGTCAACCAGTAATGTACCTTGTCTTGGTCAATTTTCTTATATAAAATATGAAGTTAATAAAATATGAAATCATCCAACACTCCTGGTTCCAAGTGAATTTTGTTTAGTTCTAAAATGAGCAATAAATAACTTCAGCAACAACCAAAGGATCCTTGAGAATGGATAGCTGAAAAAGGGACAGAAGAAGAGAATCCTGAGGAAAAACTGTATCATTTTTACCAAAGGCGAAATTGCTACCTTTCTTATGGTGCTCCACATTGAAAACTTGCTTTTAGGATCCCATTAAAAGTGGTCTTAACTGGCTCATTTTGTTCCTGTATTCAGAAGTGTACACACACAGGCTAGGCAGTGAGATTTCCATGCTAGGTAAACAATGTAGTCTGGCTTCTGAAAATTCATTCTGCATATATTACATGCATTGATATTCAAATATTCACATCAACTTCCCAGGAAGCTCATAGTGATTATGACCTCCACAATCACCTTAATTGGCCCAGGCACTCGCCAAGAGTGTGCCCAGGAGACACTGAGGATGAGCTCAGACCTCTGTGGCTGTGTACTTATAAATCTTCTCTTCCTTTCTCTTTTCTATGCACTGTGAAAGCTCTGCAGTTAAAAGTAACTCTAGGAAGAAGGTTTGGTATCGGGATGTGGAACAGTCTCAGAAAGCTTTAATTAGATACCTCCTTCCATGTGGCTCAGCTGATAGAGAGTCCACCTGCAGTGTGGGAAACCTGGGTTCAATCCCTGGGTTGGGAAGATCCCCTGGAGAAGGCAATGGCTACCCACTGTAGTATACTGTCCATGGGGGACACAATGGAGCCACTTTCACTTTTTGTGGAAACTAGGGACTAGCGTTGTTCATATATATATATATATATATTTTTTGTTGTTGTTGTTGTTGTTTTTGTTTTTAATTATTTGAGATATCTTTTGCTCTCTTAAACAGCTAAGTCAGTGTTAAGTAATAGTGTAGCTTAGTTAATGTTGTTTGTAGAAATGGGAGGTCTTTGTCATATTGCCATACTGGTATAAAACCAGAGAAACACCATGTGCCTTTCTTCATCCCTTCGTATAGAAACAAGGCTCATGAATTGGGGTATGGAGGCAGCTTGGGTGGGAGTGCAGGGGCGGAAGGTACCTGATGACATACATAAATTTTCCAGTTGAAAAGTTGGTATTCTCACTCTGCACCTAGAATCCTGTAAATGAAGTTAAAGCTTCACTACTATAGTTGATCTGGAAGAAACCTGCTAGAAATAAGCCAATGTTTCAGAAATCTTAAAAGAAAACAAATGGCTTTAAGATTTTAGAAATCTTAAAAGAAAACATGCTTTTAGGTTGTGCCTCTGAATTTTATGGCTTCCCTGGTGGCTCACTAGTATTTGGATGAACTAGGCACTAGGCAGTGCCTCTGTGGGTAAGAAAAGAGCTGTTGAATTTTAATTTTGATTGTTCTCCATATTGCTGCTCAGCTATCACCCCTTCATTCATGTTGATATATTTTAAGAAAAAAAGCCCCTGAATTCAGACGTTTGAGGTTTCTACACTGCTAGAATATTTCTTTGAATAGCAGGGCAGGAAATCTTCCTGTTGAGCAAACTATTACAGTAAATGAACTTTGTCCTAAGGGTGATGTCTCTCCTGCTTTTTTTGACATATCCCCTTTCACTTTTTTACCCTACTGAGTTCTAAAAGATAATTTAAAAAAAGTAAGATCATGACTCTTCTACATGATATAAAAATGAACATGTGTTAAAGATTTTATTTAATACATTCAGTGAGGGAACCAGGCAGATGTTATAACTGGTCAAAAGAGAATCTGTAAAACAGAAGGATTTATATAAATTTATTGAAACAAACAGGCAAGTCAAGGCAAAGCTGGTTTCTTTTTTCCCCAGAGTTGGGAAGTCCATTAAATCTAACAGGACAGAATTTGCATCTTTATCAGTTATGTACATTTTACAGAGTTGTAAAACAACTCAAGGATGATGAGGACTAAAGTCAGATAACCTGAAATGGTTTCTTTTAGATGATCCATACTTTTCTTGTTGTTTAGTTGCTAAGTTGTGTCCAGTATTTTTTGTGACCCCATAAACTGTAGCCCACCAGGCTCCACTGTCCCAGGATTTCCCAGGCAAGAATACTGGAGTGGTTTGCCCTTTTCTTCTCCAGGCGATATTCCTGACCCAGGGGTAGAACCCATGTCTCCTGTTTGGCAGGTAGATTCATTACCACTGAGTCACTTGGGAAGCATAGTTTTCTACTGAAGACCAAAAATTCTTGTACAGTTCTTATATAAATGTATTAATATTATAGAACAAAGTAAGCATCAAGTAAATATGGCAAGTATCATTTGGAGTGCAGTCATTGGTCAGTTGACAATGCCTGGACCATTCTCTGAGAAGTCTTTAGGTTCAGCATGAAAGAGTGTAACAATGGAGCAGTAAATAATGGTATTTGTGGTAGACATTTGATCCTCTGTTATGGAAGAAAGTCATCTGTAAACTAATTTATTCTAGAATATCATGGACTCATTGTTACTTCTCCCAGAGAATTTACATATAAAAAGAAGAAAGGCACTATGAAGGAAAATATTTAATTTTCTATTTTTCATATGTGTTACACATGTGAAATTACATAGTTTGGAGAGTTCAAATGGGAAAAAAAAAATGAAAGCATTACAAAATGGAACACAATGAGAAGTCTCCCACACGTGCTTACTGGTTCATTTCAC
This sequence comes from Budorcas taxicolor, assembly GCF_023091745.1. Taxonomy (NCBI): domain Eukaryota; kingdom Metazoa; phylum Chordata; class Mammalia; order Artiodactyla; family Bovidae; genus Budorcas; species Budorcas taxicolor. The sequence goes on from NC_068912.1 coordinate 69,827,046, forward strand.
TGTTTTTCTTAACAAAACAACTGCAGATTACCAGTTTTTGTGTATCCTTTAAGATATACACAAAGGCTGAACATAAATTATATTGCATGTTAGTAGAAATTATTTGTTTGGTCTGATAGTTACTTTTAAGGTCTTAGCTGTTAAGTGGAGTCCCTACATGTGAGACCAAAAGTGTGAAATTTCTTATGTGCCTTTATTTTTTTTCTTAAAATGTTTTGCTTTGAATTATGAAATATTATTAGCACATAGAAGTTCGCAAAGTATCGTAATAGACATCCATGCACCCTTCACAGATTATAGATTTAGAAATATTGCCAGATCCTCTGAAGAATAGATAAATGTTACTGAAGTAAAGTTCAACTCTTCTAGCATTACCTTTTCTTTCTTGCACCAGAGGAAACTACAACAGTATTCCCAGGTTGACCTTGATCATTTCTATGCATATTTTTCCTACGTATGTGTATATGTAGAATACATGTGCATGTCTCTACTATGCCTGAGTGTGTATGAGCTCAGAGGCATATATATATATATCAGTTCAGTTCAGTCGCTCAGTTGTGTCCGACTCTTTGCGACCACATGAAACGCAGCACACCAGGCCTCCCTGTCCATCACCGACTCTCGGAGTTCACTCAAACTCACGTCCATTATGTCGGTGATACCATCCAGCCATCTCATCCTCTGTCGTCCCCTTCTCCTTCTGCCCCCAATCCCTCCCAGCATCAGAGTCTTTTCCAATGAGTCAACTCTTCTCATGAGGCGGCCAAAGTATTGGAGTTTCCACTTTAGCATCAGTCCTTCCAATGAACACCCAGGGCTGATCTCCTTTAGAGTGGACTGGTTGGATCTCCTTGCAGTCCAAGGGACTCTCAAGAGTCTTCTGCAACACCATAGTTCAAAAGCATCAATTCTTCAGTGCTCAGCTTTCTTCACAGTCCAAATCTCACATCCATACATGACTACTGGGAAAACCATAGCTTTGACTAGACGCACCTTTGTTGGCAAAGTAATGTCTCTGCTTTTTAGTATGCCATCTAGGTTGATCATAACCCTCCTTATATATATATATATATATATATATATATATATATATACACACACATACACATACACACATATGTATTCACACACACACAAACAATCTATGCTATTATATTTGTGCAGAATTTTACATTATCCTGCTCAGTCAGTTCCGTTCAGTTACTCAGTCCTGTCCAACTCTCTGCGACCCCATGGACCACAGCACACCAGGCATCCCTGTCTACCACCAACTCCCAGAGTTTATTCAAACTCATCTCCATTGAGTTGGTGATGCCATCTAACTATCTTATTCTCTGTTGTCCCCTTCTCCTCCCACCTTTAATCTTTCCCAGCATCAGGGTCTTTCAAATGAATCAGCTCTTCGCATCAGATAGCCAAAGTATTGGAGTTTTAGATTCACCATCAGTCCTTCCAATGAACACTCCGGATGGATCTCCTTTAGGATGGACTGCTTGGATCTCCTTGCAGTCCAAAGGACTCTCAAGAGTCTTCTCCAACACCACAGTTCAAAGTCATCAATTCTTCAGCGCTCAGCTTTCTTTATAGTCCAACTCTCACATCCATACATGACTACTGGAAAAACCACAGCCTTGAAGAGATGGACCTTTGTTGGCAAAGTAATGTCTCTGCTTTTCAATATGCTGTCTAGGTTGGTCATAGCTTTCCTTTCAAGGAGCCAGCGTCTTAATTTCATGGCTGCAGTCACCATCTGCAGTGATTTTGGAGCCCCCCAAAATAAAGTCTGTCACTGTTTCCACTGTCTCTCCATCTATTTGCCATGAAGTGAAGGGACCAGATGCCATGATCTTAGTTTTCTGAATGTTGAGCTTTAAGCCAACATTTTCACTCTCCTCTTTCACTTTCATCAAGAGGCTCTCTAATTCTTCACTTTCTACCATAAGCGTGGTGTCATCTGCGTATCTGAGGTTACTAATATTTCTCCTGGCAATCTTGATTCTAGCTTGTGCTTCATCCAGTCAGCATTTCTCATGATGTACTCTGCATATAAGTTAAATAAGCAGGGTGACAATATACAGCCTTGATGCACTCCTTTTCCTATTTGAAACCAGTGTGTTGTTTCATGTCCAGTTCTAACAGCTGTTTCCTGACCTGCGTACAGATTTCTCAAGAGGCAGGTCAGGTGATCTGGTATTCCCATCTCTTTCAGAATTTTCCAGTTTATCCTGCTCTATGCATCTTTTGGAAACTGTCCTAATAAATATTACGTTTTGAAATTTATCCCTAGTAATACAGTGCTAAGTTGCCTTGGTCGTGTCTGACTCTTTATGACCCCATGGACACTAGCCTGCCAGGCTCCTCTGTCCATGGGATTCTCCAGGGAGGAATACTGGATAGGATTGCCATGCCCTCCTCTAGGGGATCTTCCTGGCCCATGGATCAGACCCACGTCTCACATCTCCTTTATTGGCAGGCGAATTCTTTACTACTATTGTCACCTGGGAAGTGATACAATAGATGTAATTTATTTATTTTTATTGCTAAATAGTGTTAAAAGATTAAACTGGGGCATATTAAAAAAATTTAAGAGTTTATTTGATCAAAAATTGGTTTGAATTGGGCAGCACCAAATCAGAAGTGATTAGGAGCACTCCACCAACAGGAGGTAAGGAAAGACGTTTATAGGGAATAGGTGGAAACAAAGCAAAGCTATTATTTGATTGGCTGCTGCTTAAGTGGTTGCCTTATTTGGGAAAGCTTAGTTGTCTGTAATTGGTTGTCCATGATTGGTTGTCCTTAGGTTCCAATTTCTTATCTGTCGACTGAAAAAATAAAATGCATAATGTGAGATTTTGAGTTTGTTTTATTTGGGACAAAAATGAGGACTGTAGCCCAGGAGATAGCATTTCAGATAGCTCTGAGAAACTGCTCCAAAGAGGTAGGGGAGAGGTCAGTATTATATATGATATTAGTGAAGGAGGCATATGTGCAATTAAGCACTCATTTTGGCAGAGGCTTGTTGCTCAGTCATGAGAAGTAAGCTTCATCAGTAATGATTTTAATGCTTTTCTAGATATAAGAAGATGCAAAAATTGGGCTCTGAAAATATCTGTCTGAAGGCCTGTTCTGGCAGTTTTTCCTAGAGCATGGAGTGTCTCATTCCTGATCTCCACCTTGAACTTCTTTCAGGGTGTTTTAAAGGTCAGCAGCTTCAGCAATTGTGACTTAATCCTTGCAGAGGTAGATGGCAAGTTCTAATTTTTAGTTGACATCACCTTGAGGCATCTCAGGCTTAGGTTTTGGTTTGCTTAAGTGGCCTACTAAGGCACTGAAGGCAGCTCACTCTAATGGCCACTTTGTTTAATTAGTTTAACAATAGTACTCCATTGTATGAATAAACAGTTATTTTCTGTCCCCAAATGATGGACTATTAGGTTGATATCACTTTTTTGTTGTCAAAAGTATTCAAATAAACACCCATCTTAGTGTCTTCGTGTGTTTCTATGTCTAAGGAAAAGCCTCAGAATTTTCCTTCCTCTGTGAAGAAAAGCCCAGTTCTTCCCTCTTGTGTGGTCTTCCCTGTGTGTTTCTTTACTTTTACACAGAACACTTTACTTCTGCCATTTATGGTCACTAAATGTGTGGAAATTTTCCTTCCACAATAAACAGTTTTCTGTGGCACCAGCTGTATAAGTGAAAAGTCGCTCAGTCATGTCCAACTCTTCGCGACTCTGTGGGCTGTAGAGTCCACGGAATTCTCCAGGCTAGAATACTGGAGTGGGTAGCTGTTCCCTTCTCCATGGGATTTTCCTAACACAGGGATTGAACCCAAGCCTCCCGTATTGCAAGCAGATTCTTTGCCAGCTGAGCTAAAGAGAAGCCCAAGAATACTGGAGTGGGTAGTCTATCCCTTCTCCAGCGGATCTTCCCAACCCAGGAATCAAACCAGGGTCTCCAGCACTGCAGATGGATTCTTTACTAACTGAGCTATCAAAGATGTCCTATCAGTTCAGTTCAGTTCAGTCGCTCAGTCGTGTCCGACTCTTTGCGACCCCATGAATCGCAGCACATCAGGTCTCCCTGTCCATCACCAACTCCCGGAGTTCACTCAAACTCATGTCCATTGAGTCGGTGATGTCATCCAGCCATCTCATCCTCTGTGGTCCCCTTCTCCTTCTGCCCCCAATCCCTCCCAGCATCAGAGTCTTTTCCAATGAGTCAACTGTTCACATGAGGTGGCCAAAGTATTGGAGTTTCCACTTTAGCATCATTCCTTCCAAAGAATATCCAGGACTGATCTCCTTGAGAATGGACTGGTTGGATCTCTTTGAGTCCAAGGGACTCTCAAGAGTCTTTTGCAACACCACAGTTCAAAAGCATCAGTTCTTCAGTGCTCAGCTTTCTTCGCAGTCCAACTCTCACATCCATACATGACCACTGGAAAAACCATAGCCCTGACTAGACATACCTTTGTTGGCAAAGTAATATCTTTGCTTTTCAATATGCTATCTAGGTTGGTCATAACTTTCCTTCCAAGGAGTAAGCATCTTTTAATTTCATGGCTGCAATTAACCATCTGCAGTGATTTTGGAGCCCTTCAAAATAAAGTCTGACACTGTTTCCACTGTTTCTTATAGTGTAACTTAATTGTTGCACTGTCTACCCCAGCCCCTTCAGATCACCTGTTTCTGACCTAACTGGTATAGATCAGAGGATCCAACGACCCCCTCCTCAGGTTCCATTAATTTGCTAGAGCACCTCACAGAACTCAGGGAGACACATTTACCAGTTTGCTAAAGGATATGATAAAGGAAGCAGATGAACCAGCCCAGTGTGTACACAGAACTATACAAAAAGATCATGACCCAGATAACCATGATGGTATGATCACTCACCTAGAACCAGGCATCCTGGAATGTGAAGTCAAGTGGACCTTAGGAAGCATCACTATGAACAAAGCTAGTTGGAGGTGATGGAATTCCAGTTGAGCTATTTCAAATCCTAAAATATGATGCTGTGAAAGTGCTACACTCAATACGCCAGCAAATTTGGAAAACTCAGCAGTGGCCACAGGGCTGGAAAAGGTCAGTTTTCATTCCAATCCCAAAGAAAAGCAATTCCAAAGAATGCACAAACGACTGCACAATTGCACTCATCTCTCACACTAGTAAAGTAAGGTTCAAAATTCTCCAAGCCAGGCTTCAACAGTACATGAACTATGAACTTCCGTATGTTCAAGCTGGGTTTAGAAAAGGCAGAGGAACCAGAGATCCTATTGCCAACATGCGTTGGATAATCAAAAAAGCAAGAGAGTTCCAGAAAAACATCTTCTGCTTTATTGATGATGCCAAATCCTTTGACTATGTGGATCACAACAAACTGGAAAATTCTGAAAGAAATGGGAATACTAGACCACCTGACCTGCCTCCTGAGAAATCTGTATGCAGGTCAAGAAGCAACAGTTAGAACTGGACATGGAACAACAGACTGGTTTCAAATAGGAAAAGGAGTATGTCAAGGCTGTATATTGTCGTCCTACTTAGTTAACTTATATGCAGAGTGAGGTGAGGTGAGGTGAGGTGAAGTCACTCAGTCGTGTCAGACTCTTTGTGACCCCATGGACTGTAACCTACTAGGCTTCTCCGTCCATGGTATTCTCCAGGCAAGAATGCTGGAGTGGATTGCCATTTCCTTCTCCAGGGAATCTTTCTGACCTGGGGATCAAACCCGGGTCTCCCGCATTGGAGGCAGACACTTAACCTCTGAGCCACCAGAGTACAGCATGAGAAATGCTGGACTGGATGAAGCACAAGCTGGAATCAAGATTGCCAGGAGAAATATCAATAACCTCAGATATGCAGGTGACACCACCCTTATGGCAGAAAGTGAAGAAGAACTAAAGAGCTTCTTGATGAAAATGAAAGAGGAGAGTGAAAAAGTTGACTTAAAGGTCAACATTCAAAAAACTAACATCATGGTATTTGGTCCCATCACTTCATGGCAAATAGATGGGTAAACAATGGAAACAGTGACAGACTTTAGTTTTTGGGGCTCCAAAATCACTGCAGATGGTGACTGTAGCCATGAAATTAAAAGACACTTGCTCCTTGGAAGAAAACTTATGACCAACATAGACAGCATGTTAAAGAGAAGAGACATTACTTTGCCAACAAAGGTCCATCTCTTCAAGGCTGTGGTTTTTCCAGTAGTCATGTATGGATGTGAGAGTTGGACTATAAAGAAAGCTGATCGGCGAAGAATTGATGATTTTGAACTATGGTGCTGGAGAAGACTCTTGAGAGTCCCTTGGATTGTAAGGAGATCCAATCAATCCATCCTAAATGAAATTAGTCCTGAATATTCATTGGAAGGACTGATTCGGAAGCTGAAACTCCAATCCTTTGTCCACCTGATGGGAAGAACTGACTCATTTGAAATGACCCAGATACTGGGAAAGATTGAAGGTGGGAGGGAAAGGGGATGATAGAAGATGAGATGATTGGATGGCATTACTGACTTGATGGACATGAGTTTGAGTAAGCTCCAGGAGTTGGTGATGAACAGGGAAGCCTGGTGTGCTGCAGTCCATGGAGTCACAAAGAGTCAGACACGACTGAATGACTGAACTGAACTGAACTGAATGTGTATGTTTGCTAGTCAGGAAACTCCCTGTCTCCAGAAATATTGGGATTTTATGGAGGCTTCCTCACATACACATGATCAGTCATAAACTCCATTTCCAGTCACTCTCCCCTTTCTAGAGGATTGAGGGGAGAGCTGAAAATTCTTAACATCTTATCTTGACTTGGTCTTTTCCGGTGACCAGCCCTATCCAGGGGTCATTCAGGAGCCCATCTAGAGTCATCTCATTAAACAAAAGATGCGCCTAGTGCTCTTATCAGAGATTTACAAGGTTAGGATCCCTGTGTCAGGGAAAGTTAGTTGCTCAGTCTTGTGAGACTCTTTGAGACTCCACGGACTGCAGCCTGCCAGGCTCCTCTGCCTGTGGGATTCTCCAGGCAAGAGTACTGGAGTGAGTAGCCATTCCCTTCTCTAGGGGGTCTTCCAACCCAGGGCTCGAACCCAGTCTCCTACATTGCAGGCAGATTCTTTACCATCTGTGCCACACATATTAGAAAAAGAGACACTCCTAGTATTCTTGTCACCTTGGAAATTGCAAAAGTTTTAGGAACTCTGTGCCAGGAACCCAGTGAAAAATTGCTGTGTTCTATAGTATATGCAACTTCACATAAACTGAAATTTGCTTTTTCAGAGTGGTTTTACCATCACACATTTTAACAGCAATCTATCACTAATGCTTGTTTTCAGGTTTACTGTTTTTTTGTTTTTGTTTTTTTTTGTTTTTTTGCAGGCTGGAGGGTATTGTTATTTAATTTTTGTTTTCTGGTTTACTAGTAAGGTTGATCATGTTTTCCTTGTCCATTATAGAGTTTCCTTCTCTGAATTGTCTATTCATCTGTTGGGTAGCTTGGCTTTTTCTTATTGATTTGAAGAAACTTCTAAAATATTAAGGTGTGCATATTTTTGTGATTACAAAAATTTCAAATTTCTTTTAATATTCTGAGGTTTATCTCTTAACTTTATCACACCTTTTGACATATAGAAGCTTATCGTTTTAATGTTACTCTGTCTTTTCTTCTATGGTGTGTACCCCCTTTTGGGGTGATCATAATAAATCCTTTCCTAACTGGTGGCATTATAATGTATCAGTTTCAGTAGGCTGAGGTACATTCCTCAGATTTTCCTTCTGTGTTTTCAGTTAAGGTAGGCCACATAAAGAGATTCTTGTGAGAGATTTGGAGACTGAAGTGAAGCAACAGGCATTTTGTAGCTCAGACACATTTATTGCATATCTGAAAGATCGCCTAATTGGCATGAAGCAGCAGTCAGCTTGCAACTGCTCTGCCTTTTCCTGAATCTTTCTTTAGTTGCTCTAATGCCTGGGCTGGATGTGTGTGTTTTATAAGTTCCATGAAGAAGAGCTCCAGTTTCTATAGGATACCTATATGTTTCTTGCTTCATCCTTATCTTGCCTTCCCAACTTTCTTCCCGCTGGACTTTAAGCTCCAGCATCACATGGGAAGATGCAGCAGGCTTACAGAAACTGGGTAACCAGCTTCCACAGTCACATAAAGTCAAATTCACATGACAAATCACAAACCATGTGTGCCTGTATGATTGAAACTTTGACTGATACAGTATGTTTATGACATAAAGAAAGCCTTCTATAGCTTTTTGTAATAGCTATATTTTTCCCATTTAGGCATTTAATGCATCTAAAGTTTACTTTTTTGTATGGTGTTGTACACAGACCAAAATAATATATTTTTTTTAAATGTGGATATCTGTTTATGCTTATTCCAGCAATTGCTCTGTTGCAAATAAAATATCTATATGTCCACATCAACCTTCTAATTTATTCTCTTCCATTAGTCCACTTACATGTAGATGGCACACTATCAGAATTACTGCTGCCTCACAGTTAGTGTTAGATAAGCCTTTATTTGAGTCTTTCTTTCAAAATCATGTTGGTTATTTTGGCTCTCTATACTAACATAGGAATTTTAGTAGAAACTTGCCAAGTTTCATGAAAAAAAAAAAAAAAAGGAATTTTGTCTGTAGTAACCCTTCCTATATAGATCAAATTAGGGAGAATTGCTTTATGTTCACAACCTCCCATCTAAGGACATGATGTATTGCTCTCCCTGCACTTAAAGTCAATAGTCTTTATTTTTAGAGCAGTTTTAAGTTTATAGGAAAATTGAGCAGAAAATAATGAATTTGTTACAGTTTATGTGCCAGTACTTACATAATATTAACTAAGGTGAAGGTGAAGTTGCTCAGTCGTGTCTGACTCTTTGCGACCCCGTGGACTGTAACCTACTAGGCTTCTCCGTCCATGGGATTCTCCAGGCAAGAATACTGGAGTGGATTGCCATTTCCTTCTCCAATATTAACTAAAGTCTGTAGATTACTTAGGGTTCACTCTGCGTTGTGTTTTCAGTGGGGTTTGACCCATATATAATGACATGAATTCACCATTACAGTATCATGCAGGGCAGTTTCACTGCATTAAAGATTCTCTGCATTCCACTTATTCATCCCTCCCTCCCAAACCCTGGCAACCACTGAGCTTTTTACTGTCTCTACAGCTTTGCCTTTTCCACAGCATCATATGTTTGAAATCATATGGTATATAGTCTTTTGAGATTGGCATCTTTCACCTAGCAATATGCATTTCAGTATCCTCCATGTATTTTCGTGGCTTAAAACTTCATTTCTCTTTATTACTGAATAATATTCTGTTATATGCATGTACCAGAGTTTGTTTATCCATTCACTGTTGAACAATATCTTAACTGCTTCTGGTTGTGGCAATTATGAATAAAGCCACTGTAAACCTACATGTTTAGGTTTTTGTGTAGATGTAAGTTTTCAACTCATTTGTATAAATACTAAGGAGCATGATTACTGAATTGTATGATAAGAATATGTTTAGTTTCATAAGAAACTGTCATATGGTCTTCCACTGTGACTGTACAGTTTTACATTCCTACCAAAAATGAATGAGAATTCCTGTTGCTCCACAGACTCTGAGGTGGTTCAGTGGTAAAGAAACTGCCTGCCAGTGCAGGAGATGCCAGTTCAATCCCTGGGTTGGGAAGATCCCCTGGAGAAGGAAATAGCAACCCACTCCAGTATTCTCACCTGGAAAACCCCAAAGACAGAAGAGCCTGGCAGGCTATAGACTATGGGGTTGCAAAGAGTTGGACACAACTGTGCAGTTGAGCACACACACACACTCACTTGGAGCTGTGTTTTGGATTTTAGCCAGTTGGCATCTGGTCCCATCACTTCATGGCAAATAGATGGGTAAAAAATGGAAACAGTGAGAGACTATTTTTTTGGTCTCCAAAATCACTGCAGGTGGTGACTACAGCCTTGAAATTAAAAGACACTTGCTCCTTGGGAAAAAACCTATGACCAATCTAGACAGCATATTAAAAAGCAGAGACATTACTTTGCCAACAAAGGTCCGTCAAAGCTAGTCAAAGCTATGGTTTTTCCAGTAGTCATGTATGCATGTGAGAGTTAGACTATAAAGAAAGCTGAAGTGAAGCGAAGTGAAGTGAAAGTCACTCAGTTGTGTCCAGCTCTTTGTGATCCCATGGATTATACAGTTCATGGAATTCTCCAGGTCAGAATAATGGAGTGGGTAGCCTTGCCCTTTTCCAGGGGATCTTCCCAACCCAGGGACTGAACCTAGGTCTCCTGCGTTGCATACAGATTGTTTACCAGCTGAGCCACAAGGGAAGCCCAAAGAAAGCTGAGCGCTGAAGAATTGATTCTTTGGAACTGTGGTATTGGAGAAGACTCTTGGGAGTCTCTTGGACTGCAAGGAGATCCAACCAGCCAGTCCTTAAAGAAATTAGTCCTGAGTATTCATTGGAATACTCAGGAGAAGGCAATGGCACCCCACTACAGTACTCTTGCCTGGAAAATCCCATGGATGGAGGAGTCTAGTAGGCTACAGTCCATGGGATCACTAAGAGTCGGACATGACTGAGCGACTTCACTTTCACTTTTCACTTTCATGCATTGGAGAAGGCAATGGCAACCCACTCCAGTGTTCTTGCATGGAGAATCCCAGGAACAGAGGAGCCTGATGGGTTGCTGTCTATGGGGTCACACAGAGTCAGACATGACTGAAGTGACTTAGCAGTAGCAGGGAAGGACTGATGCTGAAGCTGAAACTGCAATCCTTTGGCCACCTGATGCAAAGAATTGACTCATTGGAAAAGACCCTGATGCTGGGAAAGGTTGAAGGCAGGAGGAAAAGGGGACAACAGAAGATAAGATGGTTGGATGGCATCACCGACTCAGTGGACATGAGTTTGAGTAATCTCCAGGAGTTGGTGATGGACAGGGAAGCCTGGTGTGCTGCAGTACATGGGGTCACAAAGAGTCAGACATGACTGAGTGACTGAACTGAACTGAATATATGTATGCTGCTGCTAAGGGCTTCCCTGGTGGCTCAGAGGATAAAGTGTCTGCCTGCAATGCAGGAGACCCGGTTCGATCCCTGGGTTGGGAAGATCCCCTGGAGAAGGAAATGGCAACCCACTCCAGTATTCTTGCCTGGAGAATCCCATGGACAGAGGAGCCTGGCAGGCTACAGTCCACGGGGTCGCAAAGAGTCGGACACGACTGAGCAACTTCACACATGCTGCTGCTAAGTTTCTTCAGTCATGTCCGACTCTTGTGCGACCCCTTAGATGGCAGCCCACCAGGCTCCCCCATTCCTGGGATTCTCCAGGCAAGAATACTGGAGTGGGTTGCCATTGCCTTCTCCAGAATATATGTATAGTGGTATCTTATTAGTTAATTTGCAATTCCATGGTGATATATCATCTGAATTTTTGTGTGTATATTCATCATCTGTATATCTTTGATGAAGTGTCTGTTCATATCTTTTGCTCATATTTTAATTTGTTTGTTTGTTTTCTTATCATTGAGTTTTAAGAGTTCTTGTATATTTTGAATACCAGTTCTTTATCAGGTGTTTTGCAGAGATTTCCTACCAGTCTAGTACTTGTCTCTTAGTGTCTTTCATATAGTCAAGTTTTTAATTTTAATGAAGTCACATTTGTCAATCATTTTTTTCATCAATCATGCTTTTGATGTTGTATTTAAAAAGTCATTAACAAACCTAAAGTCATCTGAATTTTCTCCTATGTTATCTTCTAAGAATTTTGTAGTTTTACATTTTGTATTTATATCTATGATTCATTCTGAGTAAACTTTTGTGAAAGATGTACAGTTTGTATCTACATTTATTTATTTTTTGCGTGTTGCTGTTTAATTGTTCCAGGACCATTTGTTGAAAAGATTATCCTTTTTCATTGAATTGCCTTTGCTCCTCTTTTGGTCATTTCTAGGCTTTCTATTTTGCCCTACTGATTTACTTGTCTGTTCTTTTACCAATTACTCTACTGTCTTGATAACTGTAGCTTTCTAGTAATCTTAAAGGTGGGTATTATCAAGTCTTCTGACTTTGTTCTTCTCTTGCAATATTTTGTTAATTTGGGGTCTTTTGCCACTCCATATAAACTTTAAAATCAGTTGTCACTATTTACAAAATAACTTGCTGTAATTTTTATTGGGATTGTGTTGAGTTTATAGATCACATTGAGAAAAGCTGACATCTTGACAGTATTATGTCTTTCTATCCTTGTACATGGAAAGTCTCCGTTTATTCAGATCTGTGATTTCTTTCATGAGAATTTTGTAGTTTTCCTGATATAGATCTTTTATATATTTTTTTCAGATTTACATCTACATATTTATTCTTTTTTTGGCACTAAAGTTAATGGTATTTTTTTTTAATATCAAAATCCAATTGTTCCTTGCTGGTATTTAAGAATGCTATTGACTTAAAAAAATTTTTTTTTTATTGAAGGATAATTACTTTACAGAATTTTGTTGTTTTCTGTCAAACCTCAACATGAATCGGCCATAGGTATACATATGTCCCCTCCCTTTTGAACCTCCCTCCCAACTGTCTCCCCATCCCACCCCTCTCAGTTGATACAGAGCCCCTATTTGAGTTTCCTGATCCATACAGCAAATTCCCGTTGGCTATCTATTTTACATATGGTAATGTAAGTTTCCATGTTACTCTTTTCATACATCTCACCCTCTCCTCCCCTCTCCCTAGCTCCATAAGTCTATTCTCTATGTCTATTTCTCCATTGCTGCCCTGTAAATAAATTCTTCAGAACCATTTTTCTAGATTCCATATATGTGTGTTAGAATATGATATTTATCTTTCTCTTTCTGACTCACTTCACTGTTTATAATAGGTTCTAGGTTTATCCACCTCATCAGAACTGACTCAAATGCTTTCCTTTTTATGGCTGAGTAATATTCCATTGTGTATATGTAGCACAACTTCTTTATCCATTCATCTGTCGATGGACATCTAGGTTGCTTCCATGTTCTCGCTAAGCCACTCTGGTATTCTTGCCTGGAAAATCTCATGGACATAGGAGCCTGAGGGCTATAGTCCGTAGGGTCTCAGAGTCAGACACGACTAAAGCGACTTATCATTTACATACATATATTAACCTTATATCCTACAGTTTTGCTATAATTGCATTTTAGTTTCAGAAGTTGTTGATTTTTTAAAAAGATTTTCTATGTAGACAGTCATGTCGTCTGTGAACAATGAGAGTGTTATTTCTTCCTTTCTAATTTGAATACCTTTTATTTCCTTTTCTTGCCTTATTTCATTAGTTAGGCTGTCCAGTAAATGTAAAATAAGGGTAGCACAGAGAGACATCCTTGCCTAGTTCTTGATCTTAATGGGAAAGCATCTAGTCCTTTCTAATAATGTTTTTCATGTACACAAACAACATTTTGATTTCCCATTAAGGGCCCGCACATCTTTTATTTCTAGACATTTAAATGTTTTTGTTGCTATTGATTTTTCTATGTTCGTCTTATGCCAACATTTCTCCTGCACACTCTTATTAGATTTTATAATTTCACATGTGTTCTTCGGGTGTAAAATCATATTATCTGCAATAATGACATTTTTTTGTTTATTCCATACTAATTATTTTTGTCTCTAGTCTCTTTTACTTACCATATTGCACAAGATACAGTTTATAAGGCAGATGTTAAAATGTAGATGTAGATGATCTCCTAAGGGAGATCAGTCCTGGGTGTTCATTGGAAGGACTGATGTTGAAGCTGAAACTCCAAGACTTTGGCAACCTGATGCGAAGAGCTGACTCATTTGAAAAGACCCTGATGCTTGGAAAGATTGAGGGCAGGAGGAGAAGGGGTGACAGAGGATGAGATGGTTGGATGGCATCACCAACTCAGTGGACATGGGTTTGGGTGGACTCTGGGAGTTGGTGATGGACAGGGAGGCCTGGCGTGCTGTGGTTCATGGGGTCACAAAGAATCAGACATGACTGAGCCACTGCACTGAACTGAACTGAAAATGGTATGGTGATATTGAATATACATTTCTCACTCCTGACTATTTTAGTTATTTTCAAGCACAATTTAGAGGAAATAAATATATAAGAGCCAGGAGTTGCTGCAGAGAAGGCAATGGCACCCCACTCCAGTACTCTTGCCTGGAAAATCCCATGGACAGAGGAGCCTGGAAGGCTGCAGTCCATGGGGTCGCTGAGGGTTGGACACAACTGAGCAATTTCACTTTCACTTTTCACTTTCATGCATTGGAGAAGGAAATGACAACCCACTCCAGTGTTCTTGCCTGGAGAATCTCAGGGATGGGGGAGCCTGGTGGGCTGCCGTCTATGGGGTCACACACAATCGGACACGACTGAAGTGACTTAGCAGCAGCAGCAGTAGCAGCAGTAGCAGGAGTTGCTGAGTTTGCAGATAAAACTATTTTTCACTTAATCTTTCCTGGCTGAAAGCTCTGAAAGTAAGAAGTGAGTGGTTGCCATTAGTGCAGTAACTGAGCAAAGATGCTGTGGAATCTGCTGGCTCTTCATCAGATTATTCAGAGGACTATAATTACTGCTTCACACACGAAGTTTGAAAGTAAGGTTCCATAGAAACAAAAGATGTTTCAGGAGGATAATGGAATTCTGGTGCATCTGAAGGGTGGGATAGCTGACGCTGTCCTGTATAGAGCCACCATGATTCTTACAGTTGGTGGAATGGCATATGCCATATATCAGCTGGTTGTGGCTTCATTTCCCAAGAAGCAGGATTGGCTTCAGTTTATCCTTCCAGCAATCAGTTCAGTTTCATTCAGCTCTGTGTGGACTGATAAATAGCTAGGTTCTTGGGGAACAGTATTTATTCACTTGTACTAACTGCCACCAATAAAGCAGTCTTTACCATAAAAAAGAAAAGAAGAGAAATGGTCTTAGGACAAAGGTCAAATTCAGGCAACTACCAGTAAATTTCAGGGTAAAAATCAGATCAAGGGTGTAGCTACAGGACCCTTGTTTAAACCTAAGAAAGAATAAAAATGATGCCTCAGAGACCTTCACAGCTAGACAAAAGAGCTCTAAGAATCTTTTTTTTTTTTCAGAAGTGTTGTTATTTTTTATTTTTTTCTATTTATTTATTTTACTTTACGATATTGTATTGGTTTTCCCATACATTGACTTGAATCCACCCTGAGTGTACATGTGTTCCCCATCCTGAACACCCCTCCCTCCTCCCTCCCCATCCCATCCCTCTGAGTCATCGCAGTGCACTAGCCCCAAGCACCCTGTATCATGCATTGAACCTGGACTGGCAATTCATTTCACATATGATAATTTACATGTTTCAATGCCATTCTCCCATATCATCCTGTCCTCGCCCTCTCCCACAGAGTCCAAAAGATTGTTCTATACATCTGTGTCTCTTTTGCTGTCTCACATACAGGGTTATCGTTACCATCTTCCTAAATTCCATATATATGCGTTAGTATACTACATTGATGTTTTTCTTTCTGGATTACTTCACTCTGTATAATAGGCTCCAGTTTCATCCCCCTCATTAGAACTGATTCAAACGTATTCTCTAAGAATTTTAAGAGTGCTCTCCCATGACACCCTGACTCTCAGCTCACATTAGAGAGAGAGCTGTTTCAAAAACACAGGTGGGTGTGTTGTTTGTCTAACTGTTGTTGTTCTGTTGCTCAGTCATATCCGACTCTTTGCAACCCCATTGATTGCAGGACACCAGGCTTCCCTATCCTTCACCATCTTCTGGAGTTTGCTCAAACTCATGTCCATCGAGTCGGTGATGCCATCGAACCGTCTCATCCTCTGTCATCCCCTTCTCCTCCTGCCTTCAATCTTTCCCAGCATCATGGTATTTCCCAGTGAGTCAACTCTCTCTTCAGGTGGCCAAAATGCTGGAGCTTCAACTTCAGCATCAGTCCTTCCAGTGAATATTCAGGATTGATTTTCTTTAATATTGACTGGTTTGGTCACCTTGCCATTTGTGGGTGGTACCAGATGCTGTTGGCTTCAGGGAGCGCGAGCCTCATACCCTTCAGGAGCTGGGCACTACAGAAGTCATCTTAGAGGGCACTGAGGGAAACCATTCACAGGGACATGTCACATGCTTCACACGTGTCACAGGTGTGATTCTTTAAAAAGACAGAAGGGAGGGGATATATGTATTCTTATAGCTGATTCACTTCACTGTACCACAGAAATTAAACCAATGTAAAGCAACTATGCTGCTGCTGCTGCTAAGTCGCTTTAGTCGTGTCTGACTCTGTGCGATCCCGTGGACTGCAGCCTACCAGGCTCCTCCGTCCATAGGATTTTCCAGGCAAGAGTACTCCAATTAAAAAAAAAAAAAAGGATGCATCTCATATATACACTAGATCTGTTTACCTGCCATGATTCAAAGAATCATTAACCACTTTAATGTAAAGTTTAATAGAAATATTTTCAAAAAGACAGAAGGGTTTTAGGTGACTAACTTCAAAATTAGAGAAATTAAAGAAAAAGGAAAAAATTTAGACAGATTCCAGATCCAGATGTCAAACTTGTTTCATCTTTAGAGATTCCTCTGGTAAAATCTGCCTGGAGCCATCTTTTGAAAACTGTGAATTAACTTCAGAACTCAGAGGAAAATAGTTTAGTGATTGATTACCCTTCCATGAGTGTGGGAAGGGGCTATGTCAAGAGAGATAATGGCTTCAACTTTGCCCATTGGTCAGTCAACATTTGTGATATTATGTTCTATGCTGGAAATCACATTAAAGTGTTACATTGAAAGAACTGGTTTTAGTTTGATGAAAGTTACGGATTTAATCCCAGAAGAATGTACATTGCATATATATGTAAAATTTTGTGTGCAGTTGCAAGAGATTCATGGCATCTAGATTAAGAATTCTTGAGTTGGAGGATATGGGGAAGTATACTTTAAATAATAGTAATAGGAGCTACATTTAGTAAACAGTTCTATGGGCCAGTGCTCTACCAGGTAATTTCATATATAAAATATTCTTTAAGATACAACCAACAGTCTTGCACAGTGTGGAGAATTACTTTCATTTTGCATGAGCGGTAACCAATGGTAAGAGACATTCTGTAATTTCCTTAAAGTCACACAATGACACATCTGGGATTCCAAATCAGGTACCTCTCACTCAAAGCTCATGGTTTCCACCTTCTATAAAGGAACATATCTTACATACAATGCTTAATAAATATATGAACAGTAAATAAATGAAAGGCTGTCACTTGGAAGGTATCAAATTTTGTATTGCTCTGGAAGGAATGTATAGGTAGACTCTACAAGGAGTGATGTTTGATACATAAAATTTATTTTTTTAAGAACCTTATGTTATTAGTCCTTTGCATTTACTTTACAGTTTGTCTCCTTAAAAGACCTTATTTAAAGTATAATCTCAAATGACTCTCACTCTTACTCTATGAGGCAGATAAGGAAGTTTTAATTACTACTGTTTTATAGATAATGACACTCAAACAAAGGCATTAAATAATTTTCTAAGGTCAGACAGTAAATTACAATCAGAGCTCCAGGTCTCCGTTAGTCATCAAGCCTGTCCTTTAACCATACGATTCTGCGTCTCAGAACAGCTCACTGTAAAATGAGAGGTAAGACAATGAAAGGGGTAGGATCTATATTGGAGTGATATAGTCCACTTTGGCTGGCCAGATAAATGAAGATATCTATTTAAGTACTCTAAATCATTAATTCAAAATATATCCTCTCTACTACTGTAAAGGGGTTCAGAGGTGTGCAGCTAAACATCTTAACTCTTGGAATT
Source organism: Budorcas taxicolor (assembly GCF_023091745.1). Lineage (NCBI taxonomy): Eukaryota > Metazoa > Chordata > Mammalia > Artiodactyla > Bovidae > Budorcas > Budorcas taxicolor. Next base: position 69,844,864 of record NC_068912.1, read on the forward strand.
ATTTTATGTGGGATTTTATAATTTACAGAGTTCTTTCAAATACATTATATCGTTCATATACATGGTTTGATTTTCAAACCATGCTGTTTGCCAGGCAGACCAGACCCTGTTTATCCTTATTTTAGAAATGAAGACATTGATTTTCATGGAGGTTGGAAGGCTTCCTCTAGTCACACAGCTTTATGTAGTAGAACTGAGGTTTAAGCCACCAGCTTTCCTACCTCTTTCCATTAGTAGAGCTGAGAGAAGGGAGTCCAGTAAGTGCAAATTAGAAAATGGATGCTGCTGATTTTTTTAGTCAGCAGCAGCACAGAAACTTTTCAGGATGACTTGCATTTGTTTTTTGTTTTTTTTTTAAGTTTTTTATTTTTTTAATTTTAAAATCTTTAATTCTTACATGTGTTCCCAAACATGAACCCCCCTCCCACCTCCCTCCCTGTAACATCTCTGTGGGTCAGAGCTACCTTCTGTCTATGTTTTAGGACTGTCTGTTTACCTGTTCTGGTGTGGAGCAATCTGATTTTCTTTACCTGTGTTTATAACTTCTCTTAAAATAAAGTAAAATTAAATAAATGAAAATTTAAAAAAAGAGAAAAGATAAGGGGGATAAATTGTTCTCATGACATGGGTTTTTGGATGGACCAAGAAATTGTTTTCTGAATCTGTCAAGCGCTACCTATGATTGGGATCTTGGCTGGAGACACTTTTGGCAGTTTATTCACATGCAACCTTCTTACTTTCCCTCCCTCTGCTTGTTTTTGTTGAGTTAGGGCCTAATTAACATAAGTCTGACTATTTGTTAAAGAAGGTCAAGAGTGGAAGCAAAACATGGCATCTATCCACACTTTCAAAAGTAAACCACACCCTTTTCACTTTTAAAAAGGATTGAAATATAATTGACATAGGACCTTATATTAGTTTCAGGAGCATAACATAATGATTCAATATTTGTATATATTATGAAATGATCACAACAATAAATCTAATTAACACCTCTCCCTATACCTTGTTATAAAAATGTTGCTTCCTTTTGATGAGAACTCTTAAGATATCTCTTCAGTTCAGTTCAGTTCAGTTGCTCAGTCATGTCCAACTCTTTGCGACCCCATGAATCACAGCACGCCAGGCCTCCCTGTCCATCACCAACTCCCGGAGTTCACTCAGACCCACGTCCATCGAGTCAGTGATGCCATCCAGCCATTTCATCCTCTGTCGTCCCCTTCTCCTCCTGCCCCCAATCCCTCCCAGCATCAGAGTCTTTTCCAATGAGTCAACTCTTCACATGAGGTGGCCAAAGCACTGGAGTTTCAGCTTCAGCATCATTTCCTCCAAAGAAATCACAGGGCTGATCTTTAGAATGGACTGGTTGGATCTCCTTGCAGTCCAAGGGACTCTTAGCAACTTTCAAATATGCAATACAGCATAATTAGCTATAGTAACCATGCTGTACATAATATCTTCATGATATTTATTTTTAATGAAAAGTTTGTACCTTTGTTACACTGAGGAATTTCTCATCTATTTCTTGTTTGTTGAGTATTTTTACACTCAAAAAAAGTGTTAAATTTGATAATTACCTTGATTGCTTTTGGGGCTTCCCTGGTGGTTCAGACGGTAAAGAATGTGGGAGGATCCCCTGGAGACGGGAATGGCTACCAATTCTAGTATTCTCATCTAGAGAATTCCCGGGACAGAGGAATGGCAGGCTACAAGTCCATGGTGTTGCAAAGAGCTGGACACGACTGAGCAACTAAAACTTTGATCACTTTTTAGATATTAAAGCAGTATGTATTTCTGAAATAAATCTGACTTGATCATGGTGTATAGTCCTTTTTATATGTGGCTGGATTTAGTTTCCTAGTATTTTATTGAAGAGTTTTACCTGTTTATTCATAAAGGGTATTGGCCTATATATATATATTTACTTGTGATGTCTTTTGTCTGATTTTGGTATCAGGGTAATACTGATTTCATAAAGTAACTTGGAAAATGTTCCATCTGCTTCTTTGTTTGAATAATTTCTGGAGGATTGATATTAATTTTTTGGAAACATTTATAGAATTTACCAGTAAAATAATCTGGGCCTGGGGTTTCTTTTATGGGAAATTCAAAAATTATGAATTCAGCCTTTTTTTTTGCTGTATATTTACTCTGTGTCTTTCTAGGAAATCTTCCATTTTCTCTAACTTATCTAATTTTGAGGTATACTGTTATTTTTCCTGTGTAATTCTTTTTATTCTTTTTTTCCCTTTAATTCTTTTTATTTCTCTAAAGTTGGTATAACAACCCCTCTTTCATCTATAACTTTTATCATCTGAGCCTTCTTTTTTATTTGATTATTCTAGCTAAAGTTTTGTCAATTTTTTGGATCTTTAATAGAACCAAATTTTGGTCATGTTGATCTTTAAAATTGTTTTTCTACTCTCTGTTTCATTTGTTTTGCTCTAATCTTTATTATTTCCTTCTATCTCCTTGCTTCGGGTTGAATTTTCTCTTCTTTTTCTAGTTTCTTAAAGATGAAGTTTAGGTTATTGATTTTAGATCTTTCATCTTAAAAAAAAATACTGGCATTAACAGTTTTAAATCTTCCTCTAACCACTGCTTTAGTTGCATCACATAAGTTTTGGCATATTGGGGTTTTGTTTTCATTCATTTCAAACTAAATTTACCCTTCTGATTTCTTCTTCGACCCAATGGATATTTAGGAATGTGTGTTTAAATTCCACTTATTTGTAAATTTCCCCAAATTTCCTTTGGTTATTGATTTCTAATTTCATCCTCTTGTGAATGGTCTATTGTGGAGAATTTTCCATATCCACCTAATAAAAATGTATATTGTGCTGTTGAGTAGCATGTTCTCTTGTTCTATAGGTATCTTTTAGGCCTAGTTGGTTTATAGTATTTTTCAGGTTTTCCATTTCCTTGCTGATCTTCTATTTATCCTGTTTATTATTGAAAGTGATATACTGAAGTCTGTTATTGTTGCTGTGTCTGTTTTTCCCATCTATCCTGTGTTTTTACTTCATATATTTGGAGGTTCTGCTGCTTAAGTATATATGGGTTTGTAGTAATTATGTCTTCCTGATGGACTGACCCATTTGCCACTATAAAATCTGCTTCTTTGAATTAGCAGACATTTTTACCTTAAACTCTGCTTTGTCTGATGTTAGCTTAGTCACTCCAGCTCTCTTTTGGTTATTGTTTGCATGGTATATTCAGTCCTTTTAGATGCAACTTATTTGTATCTATAAATTATGAAAGTCTTTTCTAAACAGCAGATGTTTGGATTATTTTAAACTATATGCTAATTTCTACCTTTTGATAGAGTGTTTAATCCAATTATATTTGATGCAATTTATAATGAGATATGATTTATGTGTGACATTTTTCTATTTGTATTCTATGTTTTGTGACTTCTTTATTCCTTTATTTTTCTATTTGTGCCTTATTTTGTATTAAACAGATATATTCTATGCCGATATATTTCCATGCCAATTTAAATCGTTTGTTTCTTTTACTATATATATATTTAAAAATCTGTTGCCATGGGCATCACAATTCTCATTTTGTCTTAATATAGTACAGATTAATACCAACTTAATTTTGATGGTATATAGAAACTTTGCTCTAATAATGCTTCATTCCCTCCTGCTCCTTTGTGTTATTATTATCAAACACATTGAGTCTTTATACTTATAAGCTCTTCAACACATAATTATTACTTCATGTAATTGTCTTTTAAATAATAGAAATAGTTACAAACCAAAATACACTTAATGGTCTTTTATGCTTACATATGCAGTGTTCTTGCCTGGAGATTCCCAGGGATGGGGGAGCCTGGTGGGCTGCCGTCTATGGAGTTGCACAGAGTCGGACACGACTGAAGAGACTTAGCAGCAGCAGCAGCATGTAGTTACCTTTACTGATACACTTTATTTCTTTATGTGGATTTGTATTACTATTTGGTATCCATTTATTTTTGCCCAAAGGACTCCTTTTAATATTTCTTGTAGGGCTAGTAACAAAATATCTGTGGTTTAAAAAAAATCTAGAGTGTTTTAATTTCTCCTACATTTTTGAACAATAGTTAGGTGTTTATAGAATTTTTGGTTGGCATTCCTCTTTTTGGAGCACTTCGAATGTATACTCCTATTGCCTGTGAGGCTCCATGGTTGCTGATAAAAAGTCAGCTGTTAATTTTACTGAAGATTCTTTGAATGTGATGAGTGTTTTTCTCTTGCTGTTGTGTCTTGGTTTTCAACATTTTAACTGTGATGTACTTAAGGATAGATCTCTTTGAATTTATCTTATTGGAGTTCATTGAGCTTCTTGGATGTGTAGATTAATGTTTTTCATAAAATTAGAAAGTTTTAGACATTTTTTTCTTCAAACATTGTTTAGCTGTCTTCTCTTTATCCTTCCATTGTATACATCTTGGTTTGCTTAATAATGTCCTGTAGGTCTCTGAGGCTTTGTTAATTCTTTTCCTCATATTTTTTTTCCTGGTTCTTCACATTGGATAATTTGATTGATCAGTCTTCAAACTTGTTGATTCTTCCTCTTACTAGTCTTCCCAGTTTTGTATTGAGACCCTTCAGGAGATTTTTTATTTTAGTTATACTTTTCAACTCCAGAATTTCTATTAGCTTCTTTTAAATAAGTCCTATCTCTTTATTGATATTTTCTTTTTGGTGAGGGATTGTTTCCATAATTTTAATTTTTTTAGTTCTTTAGACATCATTCCTTTAATTCTATGAGCAGATTTGGTAGCTTATTTATAGTCTTTGTTTAGTAAGTCCAACTTTTGAACTTCTTCAGGTATAATTACTGTTTATTGCTTTTTTACCCCTATGTATGGTCCATATTTTCCTGTTTCTTTGCATGACTCCCATTTTGTTCAAAACCAGTCTTTTAAAATAATGTGATAACTCTTGAAATCAGATCCTCTTCTCTCTAGGATTTGTTGTTGTTGTTATTAGTTGTTTCTTTGTTAACTGACTTTTGGGGATGAATTCCCTAGAATTTATATTTTTTATTGTAGGTTGCCACTCAAGTTTCTGTTGACCTGGCTTAGTGGTCAGTGGAAGTCAGTGTGGTTTTTTGTTTGTTTTTTAAATAAAGTCTCCCTGAATTGTTGCAAACCTTTGGTTAATTTTCAGAGTTCTGAAAAAGTTGATTTTGGCAGGTATTTCCAGTGTTTGCATGAATTTTATAGAAGAGTAGATTATTAGAGGTCTTTACTTCATAATTCCAGAAATGCTCCCTTTTGGATTATTCCCTATTCACTTTTACCAAGGCTGATGGGAAAATGTAGCCCCATGAGGATGCCTAGCTATACTTGCCTCATGTCATTTTTTCAGCACTTCTCTTGAAATCTGTGTAGCTGACCATCAGATTGTCTTCTTGTAAGGAGAAAATTCAATTTTAATTCATTTTTGTATGACCTTATTCAGGATGCTAGCTGTATATCATTAAAAGCAACATTAGACCCAGTGACTAATCTTATTCCTCCCATCTGTTCTTCTTCTCACTAATATAAATATGTCTCCTCAAGTCTCCTGGGTCATCTTATGTGTGCATACTAAGTTGTGTTAATCACGTCTAGGTCCATGTGACCCTAAGGACTGTAGCCCACCAGGCTCCTCTGTTCCATGGGATTCTCCAGGCAAGAATACTAGAGGGGGTTGCCATGCCCTCCTCCAGAAGATCTTCCTGACCCAGGGACCAAACCTGTGTCTCTTATGTCTCCTGCATTGGCAGGCAGGTTCTTTACCACCAGTGCCATCCTGGAAGCCCCCTGGGTCATCTTATGAAGGTAATAATAGAATCTAAATGTAGTCACTATTCAGTTCGGTCGTTCAGTCATGTCTGAATCAGTCTTTGTGACCCCATGGACTGCAACATGCCAGGCTTCCCTATCCATCATCAACTCCCAGAGCTTGCTCACACTCATGTCCATCGAGTTGGTGATACCATCCAACTATCTCTTCCTCTGTCATCCCCTTTTCCTCCTGTCTTCAATATTTCTCAACATCAGGGTCTTTTCTAATGAGTTCTTTGCATCAGGTGGCCAAACTATTGGAGTTTCAGCTTCAACATCATTCCTTCCAATGAATATTCAGGACTAATTTCCTTTAGGATTGACTAGTTTGATCTCCTTGCAGTCCAAGGGACTCTCAATAGTTTTCTCCAACACCACATTTCAAAAACATCAATTCTTCACTGCTCAGCTTTCTTTATAGTCCAACTCTCACATCCATACATGACTATTGGAAAAACCATAGCTTTGACTAGATGGATTATTACTTGTCAGCAATTTTATTAAGTAAGTGCTTTACTTGCATTATCTTATTTGATGTTCACAATAACTTTATGTGGTCAGTAGTTTCTTTAGGACAGTTTACAGCAGAGGAAACTGAAGTTGAAAAGGTCAAGCAACTTTTCCAAGGTTATCCAGGTAGTAAGTAATAAAGCTAGTCCTCAAACCCAGGAAGTCGCATTGTAGAGATCATATGCAGTGGCTGCATTGTGCTGATTTTTACCTCAAAGAGGGCTTCCCTGGTGGCTCAGACAGTAAAGAATCTTCTTGCAATGCAGGAAACGTGGGTTTGATCCCTGGGTCAGGAAGATCCCTTGGAGAAGAAATTAGTAACCCACTCCAGTATTCTTACTTGGGAAATCTCATGGACAGAGGAACCTGGCTGACTACAGTTCATGGGGTCACAAAGAATCAAACATGACTAATCGACTAACACTTTCACTTTCTTTACCTCAAAGAAGTGTGAAGAAATAGGAGGGTCTGGAATGTGAAGGTAGACATTTGACAGAGACTTTGGGGCACTGTAAATCTACATTCTTTTTCACTTTTGCAGATCTTTCCTTCAGTACGGCTGTGAGAAATTTTTGGAGCTGCTTTTTTAATTAATCTGACCAGTTATAGAGAGAAACATAGATGTTCTGGGCATATGGACTAAATTATCACATGAAGTTATTTTAGAGATTTAAATGTAAAGATGGAAGGGTGAGGAATTTGTAGACTTAGAATATTTCTATTGGATAGAATAGTTACAGTGATTTTGGATAAAGAGAATTAAAATGCCAAGTATATACCTTTTACATAATGGATAATATGCTATATGAATGAATGAGGGATGTTTTATAGGGATTTTATAGAGAATATTTTAAATAATTAAAAAATCAAGGTAATTATATTTTCTTGATTTTATGACATAATGTTCATAAAAAGGCAGTTTATTTTTCTCTAAGAAATTCATCATTTTCTTAGTGATGCTTATACTCACACATTTCTCAGCTTGGTGTTACAATGCTAAATGCAACTATATTTAAATTTTTGAGGAAAAATGCTGCACTGTAGGAACCATATAGAAATTTTGTACAAATGATATTCTTTTCATTCATTTCAAATAAATAAAGCTAATTTATGTAGCTGAGAAGTCATAAATTGAAATCTGTTGTCCAAGCTCAAGAAAGTAAAAGACAATCATGCAAATTTCATTTCTAATTATATAATATGAATTATATATATTTAAACATAGCAACAAATATATTTTCTTTATTAATGAGTGCAATGATACCATATGCTGCTGCTAAGTCACTTCAGTTGTGTCCGACTGTGCGACCCCATAGACGGCAGCTCACCAGGCTCCCCGGTCCCTGGGATTCTCCAGGCAAGAACACTGGAGTGGGTTGCCATTTCCTTCTCCAATGCATGAAAGTAAAAAGTGAAAGTGAAGTCGCTCAGTTGTGTCTGACTCTTCGCGACCCCATGGACTGCAGCCTACCAGGCTCCTCCATCCATGGGATTTTCCAGGCAAGAGTACTGGAGTGGGGTGCCATTGCCTTCTCCAATTGATACCATATAGTGGTATTTAATATTTCAAAGAGTGGCATTCTGAATTGAAATTTTTTCCTATTGATGTTCTTATTTTTCTTTTCACTTGAAGGAAAAATCACATTCATTTTATAGAGTTTCAGTTTTCCACAGATGAAGATATTAATATTTTCTTTAAGGCATCTGTTTTCAGTTGTCCAAGAAGCTTCTCAATAGCTAATGGAAAAGGACCAAAGAGTGAAAGAAAAGTTCTGATATATTTCTTCAGGTTAGAGTCACTGGACATTCCACCTGTGGTAGCTGGTTTGTGGTTGGCAGTCATACTCCTTGGTCTGGCCACTATGCAGAGCAGAGGAAAGCAATCCTTATAGTCTGGCTGTGTGTTGCTACATCTGTTTGGAAGTCTGGTGGGTGTGCATTTTTGTAAGCAATACAATCCAGCTCCTAAGCTTAGGTACAAGTTTTTTAATTGTTCTCCTTGTCATGCGTCCCCAGCCAGTTGGCCTGGAAGTGGCTGGAAAGGCCTGTGAGAACTGCTGCTGACCTTAGAGCATGGGGTAGTGTAATGTGTCCCTTCATAAAAGGGAGATGGTAGAAATCTGGCTACCAAGAAGCAACGTTGCACAGCTGCCTCCCATCAGAACTGCAGTCAGCTAATCCTTCTGCAATATTAGCTGTTAGAGACAGGCAGGTTATTGGATCAACATTTTCTGGCTTGCAGCCCTGCCAGGTGTTTCAAACTTTGCTTCATTTAGTCAGATTTAACCAGAGATTTTTTTCTTTTGGGTGTTCTATCGGCTGTTAAACTCTGGGGATATGGACTTTGGAACAATATAGCTTACTTCTTCTGCAGCCTGTCAATTGCAGGTGTTTTTCTGCTGTGTGTTTCAAGCCATAACAATTAGTATTCAGAGACATGGGTCCGTATATGGGGAGGTTTTGTGTAATAGCCAGGAGTATCTGCTGTAGAGTTAGACCAGACTGAATTTGAATCTTGGCTTCAGCACTCTCAAGCTCTGTGCCTAGTTTTCTCTTTTGTAAAGTGGGATAATACCTTTTTTATAGGTTGTAAGAAGGTTTTAGCTAGTTGAAGGTTTTAGCTATTTGAGAAAGAGTTTAACATATTATCTGGCAGAGGAAAATCCAATTTGTTCTGTAAAGTTCTAACATGTTCTAGTGACTTGAGAAACAGTACTGTTTGGGATAACACATAACATTTTATCAAAGCTGATGATTAATCAGAATGCTTCATTCCTGATGACATTAACTCTAATACAAATAAATTCCAGTTTTTAAAATTTTATTTATTGTATCCTTTGTTCAATCAATAACTGTCTTAGTCCATTTTTGGCTGTTATAACAAACTATCATAGTCAGGGTAGCTCATAAATACCAGAAATTTATCTCTTACAGTTCTGGAGGCTGGAAGTCTGAGACATGGGTGGCAGCATGATCAAGTGAGGGTCCTTCTGGGTCACAGACATCCTGTTGTATTTTCACGTGGTGAAAGGGGCTTGAGAGCTCTGTGAGGTGTGTTTTATACGAGCGATAACTCTGTTTATGTGGGCTCCATCCTCAAGACCTAATCACTTCCCAAAGATTCACTCCTAACACCACCCACATCGGGCATTAGAAATCTACCATGTGAATTTTGGGAGGAAAAAAATATTCAGATCATGGCCATAACCATTTGGTAAATTTGTAATGTGTCTCTAGCTTAGATGTTAGTAGACATACAAAAGAAGCAGAAGAAGACTTGTACTAGAAGAGATTTTAGTCTCTTTTAAGCTTTGTGTGAAAAGTCAGTTAGCTTACTTCTAGCATTCTTTTGGTCTTGAAATTTGGACCAGTACTTTAATAGTATACTGAACTTAAAGCATTATACTTCTCTTGGAGTTATAGTTATATATAAAATTTCCACCGAAGGTCTGCCATTCATCTTTGATATCTAAAATATGGGTCTATCACTATGGTTTATTCTTTATTGAAGAGCACTAGAGTACCTTCTAGGATATCAAAATGTTTCCTGTTTCTAATGTGATATTCTGGATAGTTACAATCTATTAATTTTTCCTCCTCTCATATTTCTAAAGCCATAGCTGGATAATGGAATAATGGAATAATTATTGGATAATCAATTATCCAATAATGGATTAGATAATGGAACATGACCAAACACAGAATTTTTTTTAAATGGTTAGTGTGTGATACTAGAAAGAAGAAGGAACAACAGATTTGTCTTCAGATTTGTCTCTTTTCGGAGAAAGTGCTCAATTTTTATAAATGCCGACTTCCAGCTTTTTCATTTTGTTATATATAACTACAGTTTAGCTAGAAGGTGCTATGGCCTAAATGTTTACGTTCCCCCCTACCAAATTTACACATTGAAATCCTAATGCCCATTGTGATATTAGGATGTGGAGTCGTTTTTTAAACTGAAGTATAGTTGACATTACTTTGCCAACAAAGGTCCGTCTAGTCAAGGCTATGGTTTTTCCAGTGGTCATGTATGGATGTGAGAGTTGAACTATAAAGAAAACTGAGTTCTGAAGAATTGATGCTTTTGAACTGTGGTGTTGGAGAAGACTCTTGAGAGTCCCTTGGACTGCAAGGAGATCCAACCAGTCCATTCTAAGGGAGATCAGTCCTGGGTGTTCAATGGAAGAACTGATGCTAAAGCTGAACCTCCAATACTTTGGCCACCTGGTGCAAAGAGTTAACTCATTGGAAAAGACTGATGCTGGGAGGGATTGGGAGCAGGAAGAGAAGGGGACAACAGAGGATGAGATGGCTGGATGGCATCACCAACTCAATGGACATGAGTTTCAGTGAACTCTGGGAGTTGGTGATGGACAGGGAGGCCGGTGTGCTGCAATTCATGGGGTCACAGGGAGTCAGATATGACTGAGTGACTGAACTGAACTGATAGTTGGTTTACAATGTTGTGTTACTGCTTTATTGCACAGTGACTCAGTTATACATATATATATATACATACATTCTTTTTGAAAATATTCTTTCCCATTATATATATATATACATTCTTTTTGAAAATGTTCTTTCCCATTGTGATTTATCATACAACATTGAATATAGTTCCCTGTGCTATACAGTAGGAACTTGTTATTTATCCATTCTGTTTATAAAAGCTTACATCTGCTAACCACACCTCAAGAGGTTATGAATTGGGTTACTGTGCTTAAAAAAGAGAACCCACAAGCTCCTTGGTCCCTTCTATTAGATAAGAGCACAGAGAGAATACAGTAGTTTATAACCCAGAAGAGGGCTTTCACCAGAACCTGACCACAATTTTAAGGGATTTCTGTTGTTTATAAACTACCCAATCTGTGCTATTTTGTTATAGTACCTCAAACGGACTAATGCAACAGCCAAGTTTTCAGTAATGAAATGAACCAGGGGAAATTTACTGGAACAATGATGGTTGTTCAAGAGTGCTCAGACATATCCAATGCTTTGTGACTCCATGTACTGTGGCTGGCCAGGCTCTCCTGTCCATGGGATTATCGAGGCTAGAATACTGGAGTGGATTACCATTTCCGACTCCATGGGATCTTTCTGACTCAGGGATTGAATCTGCCTCTCCTGCATCTCCTGCATTGGCAGGTGGATTCTTTACCACTGAGTCACTTGGGAAGTCCCAGCAATGATGGTTGAATTTCTTAAACTATGGTCAGAAAACTTGAAGCCATGATCAGAAAACATCAGACTGTTATAGAAGTTGTTAACTGACAGTGAGTTTTTTTAGCCTGGTTTGAGTGTGGCCATCTAGAGATTTCCATGTACAAATGCTCCACACTGTTTTGTGCTGTATAGACTGGTCTTAGAATAGGAAGGGTCTGCAGTTATCCATATGATTTTATACCTCAATCCTCAAACTGAGCAAATTATTGAATTGCCTATAGTATGTAGGCAACCAAAGATTCTTATCTTGAAATGCCTAGATAATAATAGTAATTATCTGTTCATTTGAAAATTTCAATTTTTCAAAGTGTTCCCCACTTAGCTTATCTTATTTATAAATTAACTTCATTTGATAATTAAAAAAAAGTGAGAAATTGGGATACAAAGAGGTTAAGTGACTTCCTTTAGGCTGCACAGCACATGAGTGGAGAAGAACTCAAATGTAACTCTGGCTGAAGATTCAGCTTTCTTTGCATTATATAACCCAGCTCAGAAAAGGATTATAGCCACTTCACTCACTGTAAGTTAAGCTCCATTTAAAACATGACTGATTAACACATGTCTTTGTAGTAGACTTTTAAAACTTGAACTATTCACTTAATCAGTCTTTTGCTTGGCTGATGCAAAATTCACAATGGAGTTAGCTTGCCTGTCATGTAGAATATAATGGGGACAAATCACATTCCATGTTGCTAGGCTTTTTACAGTATACTTAAACTTTATTGGCTACAGATCTGTCTTTGAGAAAGGGGGATGTGAATAATACAATGCAAAATGCAAAACATCTGTTAGATTTTAATATCCCTAAACAAGCATTGTTCAGTGAGCATTTTAAGATTAAAAAAAAAAAAATCTAGTAACAAGTTATGGAAGGTAGAAAACTAACAATTACATGAGTTAGCTTCTGAGGATTGGTTGTTTTTGTGTACTTAAGCTTCTAGATGACCCTTGCATAAAGTACATCCCAACTTAATCTAACTTGACTGTGGTTTTTAATACCATGTACAAAGAAAAGTTTAGGCTAAAAAATGAATGACTGTAACTTACAAATAGTATAATGGGGAAACACACAGAACCAACATACTGAAGTGTTTTCTATTATTTATACTAAACAGTTATAGAAATTATATAGATGTAGGATATAATGACTCTAAATTATATACTTTCTGTAGTAGTCTTATTCAGTAACCTTTATCCTTCACTATGAATAGATCCTTTTCCAGAAGTGGGATGGCAGTAGGAAAGGAACCAAAACTTTAGATAGCCCTCAATTAGATGGTACTGGGTATAGCTGAGTAGCCCCCTTATTTTGAAGAAATATGCATCCTTATTCTTCTGTACTGAGAGGATGTTTGTGTACCTTACTTATTCTAAGCCATCTTTCATCATTCTGAATAATGTGACTTATATTTTAAGTAATTAAATGCCAGATTGCCCCCTCAATTCCTTTTTATAGATGGATTATTACCAAATTGGTAGGATATTTGGAGACCACTGGGATATGGTAAGCAGCTATCATTCCCTATAAAATAGATAATAAGCATCTTATTGTAAAGCTTGAGTTCTGTTTGACATATGTAATTGTGAAAGCACATTTATAAACATGCAAGAGGAAAAGAAAAATATTTTTTTTAGCTCTTTGCAGCCTTTTTGGAATTATACTGATTTTCATATTCCTTATATAAGGGAACTTGTAAGTACTTATTCTAAAATAACTCCTAAAGATAAGTAAAACATAGGTATTTGAATTTTCAAGCCTACCTTATTGAAAAAGATGGAGGGAGAGTTGTTGACCAGTTTCAGCACAAGTTTTTCCTTTCTTTTTTTCTAATCATGAATTTATACTGCTCATAAATTTATCATACAAAATCAGAAGACTTATGTGTATGTTTTTAGCTAAATATTTTTCATAGGGTGGATTATAGAGTTAGCAATTATCTAGTAAGTTTGGGCTTTGCAGACAACCAAAATCATTGTAGGCCAAGATCAGAAACAAAACTAAAAGCACTAGGCCCTTTAAATAAGCAAAAGTGTACATACTTGATTTAGCCTTATCTAACTTAAAATTCTGGAGAAGGCAATGGCACCTCACTCCAGTACTCTTGCCTGGAAAATCCTATGGACGGAGGAGCCTCGTAGACTGCAGTCCATGGGGTCGCTAAGAGTTGGACACGTCTGAGAGACTTCACTTTCACCTTTCACTTTCATGTACTGGAGAAGGAAATGGCAACCCACTCCAGTGTTCTTGCCTGGAGAATCCCAGGGATGGGGAAGCCTGGTGGGCTGCTGTCTCTGGGGTCGCACAGAGTTGGACACGACTGAAGCAACTTAGCAGCAACTTAAAATTCTGGAGAAGGCAATAGCACCCAACTCCAGTACTCTTGCCTGAGAAATCCCATGGACGGAGGAGCCTGGTAGGCTGCAGTCCATTGGGTAACGAACAGTTGGACACAACTGAGCAACTTCACTTTCAGTTTTCACTTTCATGCATTGGAGAAGGAAATGGTAACCCACTCCAGTGTTCTTGCCTGGAGAATCCCAGGGATGGGGGAGCCTGGTGGGCTGCTGTCTCTGGGGTTGCACAGAGTCAGACACGACTGAAGCAACTTAGCAGCAGCAGCAGCAGCAACTTAAAATTCTGGAGTACTTTTACCTGATTTTCTCAGTAATCTTTGTGGAATCAAAATAAGCCTCTTCCTATTTATATTAAAGGCTTTGCTTAAAAATGATGATGAAAGAAAGAAGCTTTTAAGAAAAATATTTTGCATATTCAGAAAGGAAAGTTTAAAGACAAAATAAAAAACATTATTGGCTCATAATAATTTTGTAGGAATAGCATGGTTATGTTTTCACTCAGTCAATGAGTAAAACCACCGAAGCCTGGATTTAATAAGATAGGTATCTCAGAGATCAAATGATTGACAGAAGCACTCTCTTTTCCTTATGTATCAGCCTTCAAAGTCCAATGGCTTTCTGTACTTTTGAAAAGGTACAAACATTGCTTGAAAACTGCTTTTACTGCCCATTGTGTCATGTCAATTTTAAGTCAAGGCATTATTTGTACCATTAAGTATACCAATTGGAACATGTTTATTGTTGTTCAGTCGCTAAGTTGTGTCTAACTCTTTGTGACCTCATGGACTGAAGCACACCAGGCTTCCCTGTCCTTCAGTATCTCCTGGAGTTTGCTCAAACTCATGTCCATTGAGTCAGACATCTCTTTCTCCTCCTGCCTTTAATCTTTCCCAGCATCATGGTCTTTTCCAATGTGTTGGCTATTCGCATCAGGTGGCCAAAGTATTGAAGCTTCAGCTTTAGCAATGCTGAATATTCATTGAAAGGAACATGTTCAGGATCTATAAAAAATGTAAAATAACCTGAAGACAGTGTGGTCATCAGTATTAATAAAGATTGGTGATCATTTCTTACCAGTATTATTTAACCTAAATTCTCAGAAAACCTAGGGCTAAGTGACAGTGGAAGGAGTTGTCATTGTGAGTGGACTATAACAAGGTCGTTGTTAAGGAAAGGTCTAACAAAACATATGAGGAAGAGGAGCAGTGCTGTCGCTTCTCTGAAGACAGTTATCATTCTGTGCCAAAAACTTTTCTAGAGGAGCTTTTGTTGTTTTTGTTGCTTGTTTCTGGGTTCATAAAATTGGAATAAAAGAGATCTTAGTTTCAGTCAGCTCTGCCAGCTGTGTGGTCATGAACAATATATCATTGAAGCTCTCTGGGCTTTGATTTTCTCATCTATAAAATTTTGAGAGTAGGATTGGAACTCTACAGCCTTTTCTACCTTTAAAATTCTAGCATTCCAGAAAATAGAAAAGAAGAGAAAAACACATAGGGACTATAATCAGTTTTTGAGCAACTCTTCAAAACCCCTCCCCTGAAATAGCCATTTTGGAAGTAGTAATCTTTAGGTTTTCAAGGTCCTATACATAATAAATATGTGTGTAAGGAGAAGGGAACATCTATTGAGCACTTGTAAATGTTAGATGTCACTGCCTCCAGAAAGTTTCTCCTAAATACCCACCCTCCTGCACACCTTTTAAAATGGATATTCATTCCCACTTTATGTTTCATCTGCATCTTCTGCTTGCTTCTATTATTATTGCATTGTACTCACTTAAATGCCTGTTATTGCTACCAGATTGTTAGTTCCTTTGATATAGAACTGTGTTTTAGTGTCTTACTCATTTTTTATTCATAATTTCTCACACAGACCCTCACATATTAAAGGCCACATATTTCTTAGTAATAAAAATCTTTGGAATAAATATTCACTGTTTTATATATGCTATCTCACTGAACCTATATAATATAACCCCATCTCTAAGAAAATGAGCTCAAAGTGGAAACATAAATGTCATACTGCTAATAAATGATAAAGCAAAGATTCTACTTTGTAACTCTCTGACTCCAAATGTGAGTCCTTTCACATTGATCAAGATGCCTTCCATGCAGAGTAATGAGAAGGCCAGTAGAACAGAATTTGGTTCACAGCTTGGAGAGGATAATCTGGTCAAATTTCACATTGTTGAACAACGTACATATTTCTTTTGTCTTTCAGTATGGCTGATGTACCTGTTTTCCCTAACGAAACAGGGTTGGCTTGAATGCTTATTTTGGTATTTTTAAAGTTTGGGTACTACTGATGTTTGCATTCAAGAAAAAATCAACTTAGCCGTAGTTGGGGTTGTTGGAGACCAAGGGCAAAGCAGAATTCACTTGCTTCTCTTCTCAGTCTGCGCTCCACAATAGATTCCACATCCTCTATTCTTCTTTCACTTCCGCTTATTATTTCACTACCTGTTTTGTTATGTTCATAGGCTATCAGCATTCCCAGAGAAAGTCACAATATCCCTCTCCCTGACTCTACCACAAATCCTTGCTGGATCTCAGTGCTGTTTTTGATGATACTTTCATTCCTGTCACGTTGATTGCTTGTTGCATTCCCTACAACACCTATTGCAAATTTTTTGTACTTTTTCTATCCCCATTATTCCACTTTCATTTTCCTTCATCCCTTTATCTTCAATTTTGTTGATTTAGATTTGCAATTATTATATAATGGGATACAGAGGATGCGGTGATTGGATGGCATCACAGAATCAATGGACATGAGTTTGCGCAAACTCCAGGAGATAGTAAAGGACCTAGCATGCTACAGTCCATGGGGTCACAAAGAGGCATACACGACTGACCAGCTGAAAAGCATATACTGGAAATTTGAGCTTTGCTATTCTTTGCCTTAATCTTTCACTTTTCCATTTTTTAACTCTGCGTCACTGGTCACTGGCCTACCTTCTTCCTCTTCTCTTTTGAAGAGCGCTATTTCCCAAGGCTCTGTCTTGTCCTCTCTCTCTTTTACTTGTTACTTACCTACTTTATATGTAGTAATTTGCATCTGTTAATCCTATATCCCTAATTTGTCCCTCCCCCCTAGTTGGCTGTTGGTTTGTCATAAGTTCCATTGTCTCCTCCTGACTTGCTCTTTTGTGATCCTGTGTGTCCCATGACTTAAACTATCATCTCCAAAGCCAAGACATTCAAATCTACATCTAGCTCTGATCTTGCAAGTCAATTCCTTCCTTATCTTTAAAATAGCTATTTGGAAATCTTCACTTAGCTGTATTTTACTCAATTCAAACTCAGCATGTCTTTATCCTGATCCTAAATCATCTTTTCCTCACTTTCTTATTTCTGATAATGAGAATTCTTCCTCCTTTTTTTTGAGACACTTCTCCTAGAGCATAGTTATGATCATGTCATTCCTGTTGCTAATTCTGTATTTAACCTTCCTAAGCCTCAGTTTCCTCATCTGAGTGTGTTATGAGCCTTTGGATTGTGGTGATGAAATGGGCCAAACTTGGCACCTGATTTATGGAAGACATTCTCTGTTGGACTTTTCCTTATTTAAACACTGCTGTGGCTCTGTATGGAGCAGAAAATGGCAAGCCACCCCAGTATTCTTGCCTGGAGAATCCCATGGATGGAGGAGCTTGGTGGGGTATAGTCCATGGGTTGAAAAGAGTCGGACATGACTGAGTGACTTCACTTTCACTTTCATTGTACTGTTTAAGAAGTAGAGCTAGTGCTTCTCAGCCTGCCATGCAAACTCTTATCAAAGTATTTGCTGAAAATGCTCCACTTTTTCTTAACTTTTGCTTATATATATTTTTTCATTTGAAAGTTGGCCCTTTATAATTTATACCAGTTAAAATCCTAACCCAGTATAAGTACTTTCCTTTCCACAAAAGGATCGCTAATGCTCACATTTATATGTCAACTCCTCTTTTCATTCTCAACCCTTTTCCCACAATTTACAAATTCTGTCTTGAATTATACTTATAGGTAAAGATGACATTTTTCTGTTAGAATTTTACATTCATCATGAGGGTTAGTCTTATTTTTAACTGTTTTTTATAACCTTCACAGTGATAATAGAGGGCCTTCTCCATAACAGACCCTCAAAATATTTTTTGAATAACTTTTGATAGATCATCAGTGTGTTTTGTTTGTGCATTCAGATTCCCAGATGCTTCGGTGGGAAGAGCTGATTGTGAAATATGATAGAGTCACGGGTCATGACATTGCACAAGTATGCTCAAACTATATTTGATTAGATTATACAGTAGCCTGATAGCAAAAGCATATATGGTTTGTTCACTTTATGTGGTATTAGGAGAATGGGAACAGGCCTAGACTAAACATTTTCATAATCTTTCATCGACCTTCCTGGAGATAGAATGCTCAATCTTTGCCATCTCTAATTATTGTAATTTTGGACTTAGAACACGTGTGTTATATGGAAAGCTTCCTTGCCTGTCCTACTTCCCCATGCCTTGCTGGCAAGCAGTGTAGGTAGTTGTTGAGGTTCCTTTTTGCAAAAGCCATAGTTAAACTCAAAGCCATTTTGCAGAGAATTCATGGATCTACCCAAAGTAAAGGGGAAATCAAAATAAGTAACAAATCTTATTCATGAAAACAAATTTTAACAACCAATAAAACCCATAATATAGCACCATCACTATTGAAGAC
Organism: Budorcas taxicolor; assembly: GCF_023091745.1. NCBI lineage: Eukaryota > Metazoa > Chordata > Mammalia > Artiodactyla > Bovidae > Budorcas > Budorcas taxicolor. The sequence continues at coordinate 69,863,464 of NC_068912.1, forward strand.
AAGAAGAGGAGGGTTTGGAGGCAGGGATGTGAAACATGAAGAGATGAAAAAAAGCACTCTTCCAGAAGAACTCTCTACTCTGTTTATTGTTTCTCAGCTCTTAATCTGCCTTTCCCTGGGTATTTCTTGCCTTGAGTCACAGAGCCCTTTTACCAAATTGGTGTGTTTGTGGTTAGGATGAGATTTTGGTATAGTGGAAACAATGTTGGCATTGGCCTCAGAGAAACAAGATGCAAATTCTGGCTCCGGTGTTACTGTGTGACCTCACTTCCCATCTCTGGTGCCTCAGTTTCTGTCTGTAAAGTGAAGCTGTTAGTACCTGCTTCCTGTAATTGGGATGAGGCTTGAGTATAATATTGTAATATTGTAAAAACGTCCAAATTATAAACTGTTTTGTGAATAATCACTCAGTGAAGGAGCTATGTTGACTTACTCCTGAAATGAGAACAATGTTTGAAGCTTTTAATTCTCACTTCAAGGTGAGAATTTTTTTCCCATGGGTTCAAAAGTACCTAACTATATGATTACAAAATAAGGTATTGGCAGTTTTTCCATTTTCATTTGTGTGTGAATTTTTAATATAAATTCAGAGACATGAAGCATTAATGAAAGTCAAAATGGTTTATTGAACAAGTTTTCAGCAGTTCAACTTTATAACAATTAAACCTGTTAAATTTTTCTGAACAATGCCAGCATTTGGATTTTTTTTTAAAACAAGTAAATTTCTTATTGACTGCCAAAGTCAATAAAGAGTTCCTCTATTTGGAGCGCTCTTCTATTTTTGTCATTCTGCAAGTCCTAACTTTAAATATACTCACTTCAAAGAGAGACTTTCTTTGATCATTGTATTGGTTTTCTTTCTTTTTTAGTTAGTTTTCTAGGACTGCTATGGGCTTCCCTAGTGCTTAGACGGCAAAGAATCTGCCTGTTATACAGGAGACCCAGGTTTGATCCCTGAGTCAGGAAGATCCCCTGGAGAAGGGAATGGCTACCCACTCCAGCATTCTTTTTTCTTTTTTCTTTTTTTGTAATTTATTTATTTTTAATTGAAAGGTAATTACTGTACAATATTGGTTTGATTTCTGCCATACATCAGTATGAATTAGCCTTAGATGTACCTATGCCCCCTCCCTCTTAAACCTCCCTCCCACCCTTTGCCACCCATCTAGGTTGTTGCAGAGCCCCAGTTTGAGTTCCCTGAGTCATGCAGCAAATTTCCATTAGCTATCTATTTTACGTATGGTAGGGTATATGCTTCTATGCTACTCTCTCCATTCATCTCACCTTCTCCTCCCTCCTCATAGCTCATCCATTAGTCTGTTCTCTATGTCTGCATCTCCACTGCTGCCCTGCAAATAGGCTCATTAGTAGCATCTTTCTAGATTCCATATATATGTGTAAATATACAATGTTTGTTTTTCTTTTTCTGACTTCACTCTGTATAATAGGCTATAGTTTATCCACCTCATTAGAACTGACTCAAATGCATTCCTTTTTATGGCTGAGTAGTATTCCATTGCATATATGTACCACAGCCTCTTTATCCATTCATCTGTTGATGGACATCTGGGTTGATCCATGTCCTAGCTTTGTAAATAGTGTTACAAAGAACAGTGGCACTACAGAGGAACCTGGCAGGCTACGGTCCATGGGGTCACAAAGTGTCAGACACAACTGAGCAATTAACACTTACTTACTTATCTAGGACTGCTAAAAGAAAGCACCCCAGGTTGGGTGACTTAACAGAAATTTATTTTCTCATAGTTCTAATAGCTGGAAGTCTGAGATCATGGAATGAGCAGAGTTGGTTTCTTTTGGAGTCGTCTTTCCTTGGCTTACAGAAGGCTATCTTCTTTAGAATTTTGAATTTTGAGGAAGACACAGTTTAGCCCATAACAACCACTTTATCAAAAGTGAAGAAGTGAAGTCACTCAGTCGTGTCTGACTCTTTGCAACCCTGTGGACTGTAGCCCACCAGGCTCCTCCGTCCATAGGATTCCCCAGGCAAGAAAACTGGAGTGGGTTGCCATTTCCTTCTCCAGGGGATCTTCCTGACCCAGGGATTGAACCCAGGTCTCTTGCATTGCAGGCAGACGCTTATTCCTTTTGTGTGCTTATTTGAAATCATTTTATTTGTTTACTCTTTTTGACTGACTTTTTCACTTGAATATAATTGTTGTAAAGACAGGATTAGATACTATTACTTTTGTATCCTCAGTCTCTGGCAAAATGCCTTGCACCTGGTAAGGAGCTGGTTTCATCACTCACCTTGTAACTTTGGGCAAATAATTTAACCCCTTTGTGCCTCAGTTTACTTAGGCGGAGGTGGAAGTGGTGGTGGTTTAGCTGCTAAGTCGTGTCTGACTCTTTTGCAACCCCATGGACTTTAGCCCACCAAGCTCCTCTGTCCGTGGGATTTCCCATGAAAGAATGCTGGAGTGGGTTGGTGGTTCCTCCTCCAGGGGATCTTTCCAACACAGGGATTGAACCCGTATCTCTTGCTTGATAGGTGGATTCTTTACCACTGAGCCACCTGGGAATTTCATTTAGGTGGAGATCTTATGCATTATCCACTTCCTATTATGTTATCATTTTTCAGTACCTAGAACAGTATCTGACACATAGAAAATGCTCAATAAATGTTAGCAATTGTTCTTACTTTCCCCACACATTTGTTGAAAAACAGAATTAATGAATCAAATGCCTTTTGAAAAACTTAAATATTTCTGAATGATTTCCACATGGCAGTCCAAAAAGCAGCTTTTTTTCCTAAGGCAGATTTTTTTTTTTTTTTCCAGTTCAGGATGTGTTATACTTCACTGACCATAGTAACTCCCATAAAACCTTTTTGGTGTTGGAAGATTGTGATTCTAACTGCATTTTCAATGACTTCTGCACAGTCACTCTGACTACATGTCTTGGGTCTCTTTGGTGGGTGTGTCATTGTATACTTGCCTTGTTTGATGGTTTTGCATGTCTGTAGTTTTTATTCAGAGTTAACTGGAAGTGAGAAAACAAGCATGTTATACAAAATTAATCACTCTGGATTCCAGGAGAACTAGAGATCAAAAGCATAGCTCCAATGGAAGGAGACATGAATTTGTAAAAGTTGGGTTGCAGAGAGCTGTTGAGCGAGGAACTAAAGGAACAGGAGCTTGGCCTAGCTGGGCCTGAGAGCTGAGAGGGCGAGACAAGAACCACTTATTTAGATGTCTAGCTTGTTCCAGGTGAGACACAGCTGGAAGCTCAAAGAGCGTATGTGATTCTTAATCGAACTTAGACCAAGAAGGCCTATACACGTCCATGCCAGGAGAGATGTATCCAGACTGAAAAATCTCAAATGATCTAATCAGTTCAGAGACAGTCTGTAATTTGCTAGTTTTTAGGACTCTCTAATTCTTAATTTATATAATACATAGAGAGTCTCATGTCAATCTTCATTCTTATAAGAAAATAAAGGAATCTTTTCACTAATTTTCCTGAAAATGTGCTAAAATATGCTCTATATACAAGCATTCAAAAAGTAATAATAATAATGGCTAATATATAGAGCATTTACAATGTGTTAGGCACTGTGGCAAGCACTTTAGATATATTATCACATTTAAGTATCACGTATTATGAGTTAAGTAATATGTCATTCCAATTTAAAGAAAAAGAAATTGAAGCTCAGGGAAATTAAACTGGCCAAGGTTGCACAGTTTATAAGTAGTAGAAAGAAATCAGGTCTATTTGCTTACAAACCTCTGTACTTTATTTGCCTTCCAAGTAGCCTTTATTGTTTATATTCCCAAATAGCATTTATTGTGTATATGCTAAATGATATGTGAAAGTTATAGCCTTTAATCTTGGTAACGTTTTTTGAATGTGTGGTAGATATTATAATTCCTAATTTTCCAATGTGAATTCTGAGGCTTAGAGAGATTTGCTTAAAGGTTTCACTTTGGGAGATAGGATCATAAGCAAGTATGTCAGGCTTTCAAGTGAAAGAAGAATGACGAGAACTACCATACTTCTAACTAATGTAGTAAAAAAAAATATTTGCAGTCCAGATGTAGTTAAAAAAACACACACATACACTAAACACAGTTCAGTTACCATAAATAGAAGGAGGGGGGGTCTTTTGCCGGGGTCCAGCCCCAGTGGATCCAGGGAATTCGAAGGGTGGACAGCGTTGGCATGAGAAAAACTTATTTGTTGATTGATATAAGAAATATAAGATTAGATTAGGAAGAAATAGTGTAGTAGGAGAATTAAGTGGCGAGAAGAGGCTGATTAACTTGGGTTATGTGGAAAACCAATAAAGTTCCAGACAAGGAGCTTGGACTATCTACGTTAGGCTGCCGTCGCCCGTTTGAATATCGGAGAGTGCCCCGCCTTGGGCTCTCTCTCTTACGGATCTTAAAAGCCTTAAAAGCCGGGACAAGTAAGTAGACATAGTGAGCCTCCACGCCCCAGATGGGAATTCAGCCTGAAATTAAAGAGGAGACACGGGGGAAACCAGTCCAGCGACTGGCTCTCCTTCTATTGTCCTTCAAGGCCTTTTATACTTTTGATTATACATAGAGATCAATGGGTAATACAAAATTATGTAGCATTAGCAGCCCAGACTCTTTCTGTATATCTTTTTGTATACAAAAGGTCTCAGGTGATTTACATTATCTTCTGGCCAAGAGGCTTGTTAACACTTTTTGGCTCTCTTCCTTAATGAATGTTAATTTCATTTCCCCTGAAGTGTTTTTCTTTAATCTGCATCTCCTTAAAGCATTAAAGTTACATCTCTATAGAACAAAGGTGCAGTGGGTTATAACAAAGAAGGTACTTAACTCAAAGATCTAATGTTGCTAATACCAGGTCTACTACTTGTTTTTCTATATACCAACTATATCTAAAAATAAAGGATATGAAAATTTGGCAGCAAGTATTGGCTCAACAAATGAAACCCTTAATCAGTCCTATTCTAAAGATTTTGACTCCTCGGAAGCCCCTACATTCCTAGGATGTTTTAAGCTTCCCGTGCCTCCTGCGGTCAGGAGGCCTCAAACAATCACACGCGCAGCTGTGCGAGTCCTGCAGGCAGGCTAGAAAGCCATCAGAGGGGTTTTTGGATTGAAACACTTTCAAATGCAGAAGACTAAAGCCCTGAATTGACTTTTTCCAGAGAATGTCAGAAGAGTGGAAAAGCAGGCAGATTCTTATTTTTGGAGGGTGGATGCTCAGGAAATTCCAGGGGGAAAACCTGAGGTCTGATTAGCCTTGCCATCAGAGCTCTGCCGCATGACCTTGTCATGGGTGGAATTCCTCACGCTGGCTCCCGGCAGTCTTTGGATTCAGTTCAGTTCAGTTCATTTCAGTCACTCAGTCGTGTCCTACTCTTTGCGACCCCATGAATAGCAGCATACCAGGCCTCCCTGTTCACCACCATCTCCTGGAGTTCACTCAGACTCATGTCCATTGAGTCCGTGATGCCATCCAGCTATCTCATCCTGGGTCGTCCCCTTCTCCTCCTGCCCCCAGTCACTCCCAGCATCAGAGTCTTTTCCAGTGAGTCAACTCTTCGCATGAGGTGGCCAAAGTACTGGAGTTTCAGCTTCAGCATCATTCCTTCCAAAGAAATCCCAGGGTTGATCTCCTTCAGAATGGACTGGTTGGATCTCCTTGCAGTCCAAGGGTCTTTGGATTAAGTGGTAGTAAATATCGTGTAGTTTTATTCAGTGTGAAGCATAGGAATGCTTCCAACACTAATATAGCACCTGTGCCTCTGAAGCCAGTTCTTTCTCAGCAACACCTTTTTCAGAGAATAAGATGGTAAAAAAAAAAAAAAAAAGAGAAAAGAAAGAAAGAAAGAAACATGCATATGTAAAACAGAGATTTGGCAAATGAACTGTCCAGTTCTTGACATCCTTGCAAATTCACCCTCATTAAAAATAGAAGTTGAGACATATAGCTTTCCCCTTCATTTCTCCTAGGATAAATCTCTGAATTCCTATGTTGAGCAGAAAATGCTAAAATATCACCATCTCTATGAATCACTACCTTATCCCAATAAACCCTGAAACCCAAGCTCAAAATTATATAGTTACAGGCCCACTACAAGAGGGCATCTTTTAACATATGACAGTGTCCATACACACTAACACTGCATGTTCATTCTCTCCAGAGATTGTAAATAACAATATACAATATATGTGGCTTTTTCCCTTCTCTTTCTTTTTTTAGTAACTGCATAAATAGACAAAAAGCTTTGGGGAAAAAGTATCTGCTTTCTTCCCCCTTCATGAAATCTTTAGTCTGATTATTATACCCAAGATAAGCAAAACCCAAGTGTGTTTGCTCTTAATTAAAGCTCTTTTCATAGTGTACCCAGAGGCACCACTTAAGAGTGTGCAAACCAGATGAGATGAATAGTAAGCATTCTGATTTATTCACCAAAAGATTATCTATGCATTTTTGTTTTGAGAAATTGATGTTAGGAACTTAAACAAGAATCCTTAACACTTAGGAGAAAAGTAAGTGTGTATGTCAGTTATTCTCATGTATTTATGCTTTCATAGTGAGTGCTCTACCATAGCATAGTAAGAAACTACCATATGGACTGCTAGTGAGGGATAGAATAGGAGAGTGTTCTCATCTACCAAGAGGCAAAGGCATGACTCTTGCCTCTTAATTTCCTTACCCTCTCTCAGTTCTCCTGGTTTTCTTGTCATCAAAACACATGGTTTATGTTCCAAAGAGATTATAAATTCCTAGCCATTTGTTTGTAATGTGAATAAATGAAAATAGAAAGTTGATAGTATCCATTCCAGAAAATAGGACACCTCTGCAGGATCTCATAAAACTCTAAAGAAAAGTTTCATTTTGCTGTTTTAGATACAGGAACAAATGGAGGAGGAGAAGCTGTGTCTAGAGTTAGTTTCAAGAACAGTCATATAACACAAATAAGCAAATCATCAAGCATCAGGCTCTAGATTCTGTGTTCTAGCCTGCTCTCCTATTTTATAGCCTGTCTGTTTGACTTTGGGTTTAAACTCTGATTCTCAGTTTTCTAACCTAGATTAATGCGATGCAATGTTTGCTGTTGTTTGTTGTTCAGTCACTCAGTCATGTCCAACTCTTTTTGACCCCATGGACTGCAGCACATCAAGCTTCCCTGTCCTTCACTGTCTCCTGGGGTTTGCTCAAACTCATGTCCTTTGAGTCAGTGATGCCATCCAAACATTTCATTTTCTGTCGCCCTCTTCTCCTTTTGCCCTCAATCTTTCCTAGCATCAGGATCTTTTTCAATGGATCGGTTCTTCACTTCAGGTGGCCAAAGTATTGGATGCTTCAGCATCAGTCCTTCCAGTGAATATTCAGGATTGATTTCCTTTAGGATTGACTGGTTTGATCTCTAGCCATTGTGTAAAGCTCTTCATACATTATTCGTTTTAATCTTGACAGTAATAGCATGAAAGAGAAATTATTCCACTCCAGTATTCTTGCCTGGAGAATCCCATGGAAGAAGGAGCCTGGTGAGCTACAGTTCGCGGGGTTGCAAAGAGTTGGACATGACTGAGCTACTTCACTTTCACTTTCTTTCACTTTATACAGATGGAGAAATCAAGGTTTAGAGAGGCAAAATACCTTATCCAATTTGATATAACTAATAGAAGAGTTATTAATAGTATTAGTAACTATTAATAGTAGTTATTAATTAATTATTAATATAGTATGCTGTTGTGGTTGTCAAGTAATCAGAAACTCACGACATTCCGATTCCAGTGCCCAAGTGTTTAACCCCAAATGGTTGTAATGATATACTAAGATAATGGTTACATGATAAGGGATTAATAAATGATTTATTAATTCAACAAAGGTTTATGAATGGTTCTATTTTTTGTCATGTACTATTCTATGCATTTAGGTTATAGCAATTAATTATAAAGACAAAGTCCATGGACTTATGAATCTTACATTACGATGAAAACAAATAATAAAAAATTAATATTCCTGGTAGTGATGACTCTTATGAAGAAAAATGAGACAGGGTAAGAAATAGAGAGTGATGAAGATGGGATGACTATTCCACAATTTCTCTGCTAAGATGACATTTGAACAGACACTTGACTAAAATGAGGGAGTAAGATATATAGAATTAATTGGGAAGAATGTTTCAAGCAGAGAGTAAAGCTAGTATAAAGCCTTGAAGTAGTCAAGAAACACTATAGAGTTTTGTCTGGCTAGAGTGGAGTGAGCTAGAAGAAACATACTGGGAGATGAAGTCAGAAATAGGGGCAACATTATGAAGGGCTTTGTAGACTATACTAAGAACTTTGGACTTGATTCTGAATGAAATGGGAAGCAATTATAGGATTTTTAAGCAAAGGAATGATACTGTCTGGTGTAAATTTTAAAGTAAGCCTGCTTACTGGATTGTACGGTAAATTATTAAATTGAAGCCAGATTGAAAGTGGAGTTAATAAGACTTGCTTATGGATTAGATGTGGCCAAGAGTGGTGTGAGAGAATGCCAAAGAAGTTTTTGATCTGAGCAGCTGAAAAAATGGAGTTGCTACTTACAGAGTTAATGGAAGGGTGGAGGCTGAGGGTAGAAATAGGAAAATAGAAATTCAGGTTGGGAACTGTTATTTGCGAGATACCTCTTAGGCAGCCAAACAGAGGTGTTCAATGGGTTATACAAATCTGAAATTCAAGAAAGAGGTTGGAGTTCGAGATATACATTTAAGAGCTGTTAGTCTCTACATATTACTTAAAGTACAGAAGTGTATAAGATCATTAGAGAAGAGGGTTAGCTAAAAGACAGAGAGATCTGAGCCCTGCTGCTGCTGCGGCTGCCGCTAAGTCTCTTCAGTCGTGTCCAACTCTGTGCGACCCCATAGATCTGAGCCCTAGGGCACTCCTAAAGTTCTGGAAGATTAATCAGAACCAGTAGACAAGATCGAAAAAGAAAGCTGAAAGAACTGAGAGAGTAGAAGGAAAACTGAGAGAGTGCTGTTGTGGTTGCCAAGTAAACAAAATGATTCAAAAAGGAAAAAATGATCAACTGTGTCAAATGCTGCTTAAAGGACAAGTAAGATGAGCATTGGATTTGATAACGAGGAGGTCCTTGGTGATCTTGACAAAAGCGGCTTTCAAACAGGGACTGGAAGCAAAACAGCTCAGTAGTGTGACTTCAGGAGAGAACGGGAGGAGAGGAAGTACGGACAATGTGTACAAACAGGATTTGGCCGGGGGCGGGGAGCTGTATTGGCTTTTGGTTGTGGGGCAGGCTTCTCTTCTTGCATCACACGGGCTCTCTAGCCATAGTGAAAGGTTTAGTTGCCCTGTAGCATATGGGATCTTAGTTCCCTGCCCAAGGGTTGAACCCACATTCCCTGCATTAGAAGGTGGATTCTTAATCACTGGACTACCAGGAAAATCCCTCTGAGCAGGATTTTGAAGATTTTTGTTCTAATGGGGAGCATAAAGATTGAGTGACAGTTAAGTGGTAAGTCTAGTTCACAGGAGAGTTTTTTTTTTTTTTTTTTTTTTTATGAAGGGTATATAACAGACTTGATGTTTATGGTATCACTGCTGTAGAGGGAGCAATAGACGATCAGGAAAGAGAGGGAGCAGTTATTATTGCTATTTTACTGATTTATCATTATTGCTACTAATTATTATTGCTACTGTACAATGTGAACAGATATTTAAGATTCATATTCAAAAGCTCTATAAATGTCTCAATTATACTAATAACAGATATTTGTTGTTTGTTGTATGACTGAGACTCTTTCAAACATTCCAATTGTCATTTCCTTATTTATTCCTCTCAGTGCCACTATTATCATCCCCATTTAACAGATGAAAACCAGTTTAAGAGAGTTAAGAATTTCTCCACAGTCACACAGTCAGGGTTCAAGCCCAGACCCAGGTTTTACTGTCCTCAGAGTAGGTTGCTAATCTTCTAAAGTGCTTCTGGTCAGTTACTTATTATGCTTTACTCAGGACAAATATTAAATTCTCTGTGGAAATTTCAACAAAATTGATTATTCTAAACCAGGAATTCTATATTTAGTGAGGCATGGTCTTTATGAAGATTTCCCACTCTATAAAGTTTACTTTCCACTTAAACATAACCATAAATCTGAAATTTCTGTGAGTACTTCTGGACATCATGTAAATGAAAGGGTTGTTTGAGGATAGCAAGACAAACGGTCATCTATTATTATTGGTGTCTTTAAGGCCAGTGCATGGGGGAATTTTAAAGGATCTCTTAAGTTTTATGGCCTTGGGCAGAATATTCAGTATTAATTAGTCCCAGTTTTTCTTATTAGTAAAATGGAGATAAAAGGTATAGTTTTCAGGTTTACGGCAAAAATTGTTTATACACAAGGGATATTATGTGTCCGTTACTTAGTACAGTGCATGGCCCAGAGTAAGTAAGCACTTAATAATGCTCTCTATTGTTTTTTCTTCTCTCAGTAGCTTGGAAAAGGCAATTCTTCATTTCTAATTGAATTCCAGAGAGCTTTGAAATTTACAGGGCCAAGGTAATTTGCTTAATTGGAAGAGAATATTTGGGGATTGAGTAGGAAACTATATTTAGAATGAATGCTGAGTTCCAAAGAGACTGTCTCATGCTCCAGTTCTACTCAACCCAGTTTTAGCTGGGCACCACATGAAACACATCCTTTTTGTTACAAGGGTAACTCACCTAGACAGCTGGTTCAGTTTATGTTATGAAACAAACATCTTCATGAAGCAAGCATTTTGAATTGTGCTATGTTGTCAATGACCTAATTCTAGTGTTGTTTAAACTTCCTGTAGCAGTAGAATTTCTTCATGAATAAATTTTTACATGGAATTACAAAATAAATTTCATTAGTCTCCCCTCTCCCCTTTTCATTCGTCTCCCCTCCCCACCTCAGATGGTCCCTCTGGCACAGCAATGGAACTTTAGGATTCTGTGAGATCTAGTTTGAAAACCACTGACCTAAATTGTTTGGGTACTAAAAAGTGATAGTTGCTCAGTCGTGTCCAACTCTTTGCGACCCTATGGACTATAGCCTGCCAGGCTCCTCTGTCCATGGGATTCTCTAGGCAAGAATACTGGAGTGGGTTGCCATTTCCTTTTCCAATCTGGGTACTAAGATTATCAATAAATATATTTTTCAATAATTTTTATCATTCAAAAACTATGTTAATGGCACTGTGCTGAGTGGTGAGAGGGAAGATATGATGAATAAATCAGACCCAAATTCAAATTATGTAGGCTTTAACTATAGGGAAATTTATTGTACCAGATGACTACAAGTCCAGAAACTAGAATGGCTGTGGAAGACAGTATAGTGGTTCCCTCAAAGTGTCTGTGTACTATTTCCCCAAACCTGTGAAATGTTATGTTATAATGCAAAGGAGAATTAATGTTGCTAATCAGCTGACCCTGTATAGGGAGATTATGCTGTGTTTTTTTGCATGTCTAGTGTAATCATCAGAATCTTCAGAAGTGGAAGAGGAGGCAGCAAAGAGTTAAAGAAGGAGACATGAGGATGGAAAAAAAGTTAGAGTGATGTGAGAAGGGCTTGATCTACCTTCACTGACTTGAAGACAGAAGAAGGCCTCAAAATGATTTTTATAGCCTTTGTTTTTCATTCTGTATGGTTTAAAGGTCTGGCAATTTCCACTATAAGCAAAGGTTCTGATGGGCAGAGGTTGAGTGGATTCATTCAGTGATTTATGGCTTCATTCAGGCTCAAAGTCATGATGATTAGAGGGCAAAATGGTATATTCTCAGATTGATTAGGGCCTTTGGGATCTCTGGAATATATAATTCAAAGGTTTGATTTTCTTGAGTTACTTGAGAGCCATGATAGCGTCTGTCTTAATCCTTTCAAGCAGGATATCTACTACGGGTAAGAAACCTTTGTGTGGATTAGAAAACTGTGTCTGAACTACTGAGTGAGGCAAGCCCCATGCTAGGGCACAAAGCTTGTTGAGCAGAGTTCAGGCTGGATTTAAGTCCCCAGTCAGTTTTGGGTGGGCATCTTTGTGTAGCGAGCAACCTGCAGAATCATATAGGATAGCTGCCTGGCATTTAGAGACAGGACAAGAAATTGATCATGATTCACAGATTCTGACAAATCTCAGTGCAGGAAGGAGTACCAAGCTTATCAACAGAAAGTGTTTTGATTAGTTAAATTAATGAAAACAGACCTATTTTTGGAATCCTTATTTTCTTTGAAGTGAAAGTGTTAGTGGTTCAGTTGTGTTTGACTCTTCGCAACCTCATAGACTCTAGCCTGCTAAGCCCCTCTGTCCATGGAATTCTCCAGGCAAGAAGACTGGAGTAGGTTGCCATTCCCTTCTCCAGGGGATCTTTCCAACCCAGGGGTCAAGCCTGGGTCTCCTGCATTACAGGTAGATTCTTTACAGATTCCTTATTTTCTTTAGTACTGATCAATTTTAGATGCAACATCACTGTGTCCTGGGGAGCATTGCTTTTTTTCCTCCTATTACTATGTAAAGTTGATATTTTATTTCAAAATGTTCTTGTTTTATTTTAACTTATTCAGGTTTCTTTATAAAGGGGGTTTGCAAGAAAGTTTTAATTTCATTTTTACAAACTAACACCTTAATACTTGTTATGAGGCTAGGTTTTGGTTTTTCTTATGCCTGGACAGCCTTAATTTGGGGTAGGTGGGAAGACAAGGAGAATTTAGGGTCAACTTCGAGCAAATATTTATGCCGACTCAGTATTAGGATAAGTGGCTGGAAGAGTTTGTGAAAAATAGAAATCTCCAAAAGAAGTATCTAAACAGATTATAGCATGTAATGCTCAGTTTCAAATATCATTACTGTTTCTTGCCACCATAGAAACTTGAAGATGCTCTCTTTAGATGAAGAGTTATTATTACCTCTGCCTGGTATTTTGTTTTTGTATTTTTTTCTTTACCTCCTTCAGTTGTTTACTGCTGGTTCACTGATACCAAATATTAGATTGGCAGAATTTATCTTGTTACCAGAAGTCTGTACCCTTTGACCAACAACTCCCCATTTCCCCTTACTACCACCCCATGACAACAATGTCCTCCGGGTCTGTCCATGTGGGTGTCACAAATGGTAGGTTTCCCTTTTCTTATGACTGAATAATATTCAAGTGGGTGTCTCCTATATTTCCTTTACCTACTTATCTGTGATGGACACTTAGGTTGTTTCCATGTCTTGGCTATTGTGAATAATGCTGCAATGAATGAGGGAGTGCAAATATCTCTTCAATATATTGATTTTGTTTCTTTCAGCTATATACCTAGAAGTCTGATTGCTGGATCAAATGAGAGTTCCATTTTTAAATTTTTGTCTAATTAGAAAAACATAATCTGTCCAGAATCTGTCAGGTGTGTAGTCCCCAAGTCACACAATCCAGCCCAGCAGTTAAATATTCATTGCTTGTATTCTTTCTTCTAGGCAGGATGCTAAGAGCTGGAAGTACAGAATTCATCAGAAAGACCAAATCAAGCAAAGAGGAAGCTGCAGTATGGTATTCGTTGCTCTTATTATAGTGTCTGCAATAGTATAGGAGTGGGGTACCAAGCCCAGTCTTAGGGAATTGGGAAGCCCTCTTTGAGGAAGTGAAGCAGTAGTGCTTAGTCAGGTAAAGATGTTCCGACCCCAGAAGTGCGAGGGACCATGGCACATATAGGGAGCTACAAGTAATTGGGGTGGGGGGGGGGTGTGCTCGAACACACAGTGGATGTAGGGGCAAGAAATGTGGATTGGTTAGCGTAATGATGTCCTGAACTAAGGTAATGACAGTGAGGATGGAAAGAAGTGACAAATTCAAAAGACATTAAGGATATAGAACAAAAGCATTGGTGTGTGATTTGAATATAAGGGGGTGAGAGAAGGAGGCATCACATATGGTGCCTCGGTTTCCAACTTGGGCACTTGAGTGGAATTGGGATTAGTGACAAGAGGGTGAAATAGAGGAAAGACAGGAGTTTGGGGGGCTTCAGTTTTTACATGGTAGCCTGCTTGGTTACTCTTCTTAGTACTCCAGTCAGGTCTCCCAGGCATCTAGCACTCACCTGAACCTGGGCTATTATAAGGTCCTGATAATCTCATTTATCTCCTTGAAAGCTAGAACTGTGTCTTTAGGGATAACCCCACAGTCACCAGTTCCATTAGCTGGAGACCTCTCAGATGTGGACAAAATTTGTTGGATCACAGTTATAATATACCAGGCATCATTGTCAATTCCTGCCTAGATCCCCCTCTGCAGTGCTGAGTCTTATACATGTACCCCTGGTACTAAGAATAGACCTTCTGTTACCAGGCCAGCAACTCCAATAATGCTTTTTTTTCTTTTTCCATGGTGATGCAATACTGCAGGTGACCCTGTAGCCTTGTGCGAAACTGGCCTGTGGTAACACTGTGGATAATGCAGTACAGAAGCTTAAACAGCACCCAAAATTCTACTTTTCCAGCACATCTGCCTTTGATGGACAAACTAAAGTTGAATATCAGTGGAACTGCAGGGAGGGCATGCTCCCATTATTTCGTCCAGAGAGCACATAGGCTGAAGAGTGGGCCCTCTGTTAAAAATCAGTCACTTTCACCTTCTTAGCTATGATCTGAAGCTAGTTCTGGTCCTGCAAACTTAAAGAGCAACCAACCAAGGAGAGACCTAGTGAGAATTAGAAGGTTCTCAAGTAATTAGGTTGCCGCTTAAAATTCTTACCTGTGGTGAGTACACAACATTCAACACCTTCGCTCTGTGTGTAGCCTCTCACTAGGCATTTATAACCAATTACCTCATGTATGGATTTGTCAGAGTGCTTGAGTTAATGCGGCTCATTAAAACCTCATGGAGATGAGTGACTCACAGATCCCTGCTGGCCAGAACATCTCTTCTACTCAGGTTTGCACTGCTGACAGATTGTTGACTAAACAGCAAATTTGACAAGGTGTGCTATAACTCAGAAGTTTAAACCTGCACAGGAATTTTATGAAAACCTCATGGGCTGAAATGCTGGAGCATCAGGCCTTTTCCCAAGAAAACAGTATTACAGTTGGGAGGAGCAGAAAGAGAAAACTTGAGAAAAGAAAACTTTGACCATTTTTCTGTTTGGAATTGTGATATGTTTCTGGGAACTCTCCCACCACCCTTTTCCATCTCCTTCTTATACAAAAGTTGGAGGTCATAGAAAGGCAGAGGTATGCCCCCCAGATAAGACAGCATGAGTGGTTGGTGGGAAGGGGCTGTCGATGTCCGTTCTCCTTTCTCAGAGATGATGGATCTGAGTGTTGGAGCTATCCTGAATAGCTGTTCTGAATGTCTGCTCTATGAGCTGTGCTGCCTCCAGCCATGGCAGCGTGGATGAGTGACGTGCTAGAGCTGAGAGGTACTTGAGAAAGAACTATGACTTTTTGGAAGGCTGAAAATGCCCCACACTGGTGGTAGAGGAGCCAACTGGATTTTGATGGGAAAAGGGAGGCTCCTGTAAAGTGTTGCTAAAACCTCAGCTAACAAGAGCTGAGGCATGGCATTCCCTGCTGTTAGACACAGGCAACTTCTAACTTGACATGTGCTAGAATAGCTCCCGTCTTCAAGTAACCAGCATGACATCGCACAAGGCACACACCATGAGGTGGAGAGTTGCAACTTGTGGTGGAAGTGGTTCCAGGTAACCTCTGCCAGGTGTGCGAGGATCATTTATTATCTCTACTGTGTGCTTGGTGAAGCATTTATCACATAATCTGGAGAGAGATCAGAGGGACTCATTTTGGGAAGGGTTATAGATGGTGACACAGTCTGGCTCGGACTGGTTTGTTGGAGAAAATAAGTATTGAGCATATGAATATACTTATTTCTTCCGTAATAGTTATCACTTATTGAACATTTATTCCAGGCACATTACATACAACTTTTCACTCTGTACTCCCAATGACCTTGTAGAGTATTATTTCCCCAGTTACATAGAGGACATACAAAAGACAGAGAAAAAGGCCTAACTGGTTTGCTATCCCTGAACATATGCTCTGAATCACTTTGTATTCTGTCCTCCCGTTCCTTGTAGTTCTGTTAGTCGCTAAGGACTTCAGTTCCTAGTATTATCAGCTTAACTGGATGAGGAAAATGTAACTTTTCTTTTCAGTTGACCTATTTGTCTCAGACCACTTATTGTAAACAGGCTGATAGCTCAAGGTGAGAATAAAATTGAGTGAAATATGAATGCCTTGTGTCTTCTGTGCATAGGGGGATCATAAGCTGGTTTTTGGTGGGACTGAATAAAGAAATAATGCATGTAAACGTATCAAGCGCAGTGCCTGGCACATTGTGGAAGCTCAGAAAAAAATGTTAGTTTACTTTAGTCTCCATCCTAGAGTTGTATGAATTAATCTTTAATTAGAAAGATAACTTAAAAGGAAATTTTATAGTCTAAAGAATATTCCAGATTTTCTTTAAACCTAAAAGACTTTCTGTTTAAACACAGATTTTAAACATTTATTCCTTTCTCCCTTTTTTTTCAATCACCTCTAAATTCAGGTCTAGACATTTTACCTGTAAGCTATTTGTGTGCTTACACCCTTCCTTATATTAAGATCAGAAGCATGGGATAGGGATGAATTAGGGATGGGTGAATCCAGCTGTACTCAAGTTCACTGAACATCTCAGATGAGTTTTTGAGTGTTTGGAGCTCACTGAAATCCAAAACAGCTTTCACCCATGCGTATTCTCTGCAGTTCAGAGCATGTGCAATTTAAGGGAAATTTAATCCATATGTTTCTGATTCGTTTACACTTAAATAGTCAAAATATTGTTTTTAATAGTTATTTGATGCCCAAGTAGCCTTTTGAACCATTACAATAAGCTTTTAGAAGCCTGCATTTCTCCTCAAAACAGGAAATCATGTCTTCCCAAGGAGGCAAACTAATTTATACATCTGAAAATTCAGGTTCAGTTGAAAATACCCCAAACCACAGGTTTTTAATGGCCTGTCTGCTTGGCAAATGAACACTCAGCTTTAGACTAAATTTTCTTTCAACGTACCTACCTCTGAATGTATATTTGGACTGAACATCCATTTTGGTTGTTGTTGAGCTGTTTTGTGGGTAGATTTAGCATCCTGAAGCTTGGAATATACCTGGCTTTTGTTTTGGTGCAATTATTTTCTTTCTTTTTTTCAAGTTTTAATTCATTTCAGCTCTAATTGTTAACTATTATGGCTACTGTTTTTCCAAATATTTCACATGTGATGAAATCTTTTTGTGTTTTTCTTTTTCTTCACCAGTTATTTTAATTAAAAAAAACTGAAATAGCTGATTTTCAATAAAACTATGATGGACTTCCGTATAGATATTAACACACTTTTTCAACTGCATGTTGAAAAAGACTGACTAACACCTTGCAAAAGAAAAGAAAAACCACGAGGATTAGTGGAGGAAAATGGATTTAAAATTTAATGGATTTAAAAATCCATTTAAAATTTAATGGATTTAAAATTTACTTACTCTGTGAATTTGTTTTAAAGGGATAAGATACTTGCTTAGAGAAGTTGAAGTATGGCTACATGATTCCCATCTCCTACCTCACTCTCTTCATTAAATATTTGTCGAGTGAATAAATGAGTATAGTTTTTAGTGTACATATGTGTTTTCTCATGCAGCCATTTCTACTTTGACTTTTACAAATGTTTATTGTTACTAATATGTATGTAGTTTGCTGACATCTGTTTAGTCGCTAGCTGTGTGAACTTGTATACATCATTAAACCTCTCTGTTCACCCTTTACCCATTTATAAAATGGATATTACTAATAATGGTTTTTAATTCATAGGGTTTTGTGAAGATTAAAAAATATACATAAAGTCCTTATTATTGAGGCTGACAAATAGTAAATCCTTCATAAACGGTAGCAAGAAAACAAAACACACGCATTAAGCAAACTTTGGAAAGAGGATACTTACTACTTGCTGTGTATGAGGCTGAGAGCTGTTCTGGGAACACAAAGTTATATTTTCTTCTCTTATAGAGTTCATCACTGTTACTACATAATTTTAGAAATGCTTGAACAGAAGTTCACCTACAGTGATACTCAAATCCAGTTGAAGGGCATTTACACTTGGTAGGTAAGAAAAAGCTTGAACTGCATTGTTTAGGCAAATAGAATTTATCAGCAAAGAAGAAAAGATAGGACAAAATGGTGTGCCAGACATGGCAAACAGCATGCAGAAAGGCATGGAAGCATGAAAGAGCATGACCTAGGTAGGGTGATGTAGCAAACTCTGGGTGGTCTGCTATAGCTGAATCACTGGGCTAAACTAAGGTGCTTGCATTTTTCTTGAGTTTCTTACTGAAAATACTAAAAAGAGAAATAATGTTATCAGATTTGGGTTGTAACTCAGCAGTCAGCAAGGTACGAGGACATTTGAGAGTCAAATGAAGTTTGCTGGAAGTTCAAGCCACAGGAGGAGGAAATTCTGTGTCTTTCCCGATCTTTCTAGGGATTTGCTGGAAAACCAAGGGAAGAGAAGGGGGTGTTGAATTTCCTAGGCCTTCTGGCTCAAAGTGCCTGCTTCTGCTGAATTAGCTCAATGTATGCTTCCTCTTATTCTTACACGTATCCTTAATCTTTATCTTGTCCAACCAAATGCAAAATTTAGCTCATTTATTCCACATTGTTTCTCTCCTTTTCTTTTAGGAAACAACCACTTCAAATTTATCCTATTTTACCACACATACTATTTGTGGAAAGAGAGAACATTTTTTTGCTTCCTGCCAAAACAAAGTCCTTTGGTGGAAGTGTGGGTAAGTAATGAATTGGAGAAGATCAAGATAGGAGGAAAGCAGACCAGGTGAAAGGCTGTTGTCAAAGAGCAAAATGCTGAGGGTATGGCAGTGGCATTGGCTGTGGAAATGGTGAGGGAAGAATATATTTAAGGTATATTTATGAAACAGAATCCACAGGACTGGACTCATGATTGAAACAACCTGGAGCAGTAGTATGCTACTGCTAAGTCACTTCAGTCGTGTCTGACTCTGTGTGACCCCATAGACGGCAGCCCACCAGGCTCCCCCGTCCCTGGGATGCCCCAGGCAAGAACACTGGAGTGGGTTGTCATTTCCTTCTCCAATGCATAAAAGTGAAAAGTGAAAGTGAAGTCGCTCAGCCAAGTCTGACCCTCAGCGACCCTATGGACTGCAGCCTTCCAGGCTCCTCCGTCCATGGGATTTTCCAGGCAAGAGTACTGGAGTGGGGTGCCATTGCCTTCTCCGGGAGCAGTGGTATAGGGGAACATAATAGAGGAGAGATGCAAACGGGAATGGTAGGGAATGCAGGCTTCTGTTTGTAATTTCAGATATTGTATGAGACAGGTGAACAGTTTGGGGTGACATTCACTGTTATTCAAAATATAGAAAGAAATATATGTTTGGGGAGAAATTTGACTCCAGTTTTGGGCAAGTTGGAGGTAATAAATGGAGATATTACTGAAGTATTTAGTGTATGTATCTAAAATTTAGAAGACTGATCTGGACTGGAGAAGCTAGGCTTGGGAGTGGATCATTTAGGCACTATGCTTAGGTACAAGTCTGAGAAACCCAGCTACAGGAGCTTAAACAAACTGTCAGTTATTTTTCTTACTTAATAAGAAGTCTAGAATTAAATAGTCCAGGATTAATGTGATGAATCCAAGATGTCACTGATGTTTCAGGCTTTTTTTTTTTTTCTTTAATCTTTCCATTTTATTGTTATTAGTATCTTTGGTCAGGTTTTCTAGAAGCTGAGTTGACATGAAAATTCAGGTTATGAGATTCATGAAGGGAATGATTTTCAGGAAAACCTACAAGGAAAAGTCTGAGACAGGATAGAGAAGTGGACAGAGCAAGCTGTCTGACCTCCTAACTGATTTATTAAAAATGGGTCACGCATGAAGTAATGATGACTGTATCATGAATCAAGGGTTATGATTAATCTCACTCTGTGAACATGTGGTCCAAGGAAAACTCAAAAGAATGGATGAAGAGAGGAAGAGACTCGAGAATATAAAGGTCTTCTTTCAAGTAGCTTAACTTTGAAAGGAAGAAGAGTGAAGAGGGGGTAGTTAGGGGAAGCTGTAGGTTAAAAGAGTATTTTAAAGAATAGGGAATGAGCTAAAGAGAAAGAGCCAATAGAAAAGGAAGATTGAAAATTTAGAAATGAGAGGAATTGCTTGGTGGAGTAATATCTTAGATGTGGGAGGAAGTCCAGAGATAAAAAGATTAGCTTTAGACACAGATAAGGACATCTTTTTTACTGATCCAGAAGGTAAAGACATAGAAATAAGTGGGTTTACAAATAAATTCATGATGGTGAGGAGCTAAGGAATTCCTACATGATTGCATTTAAATTTATTTTTATAGCAAAATACAGAAAAAGTCATCTGTTGAGCATGTGTGTGTGAAATAGAAGGTGTCAGTGATGGTAGGATGGGGGAGAAGTGTAGAGGACTTAAGAGTGGTGAAAGTTTAAAATAACCACTGAGAGGAATAGAAGAGGTATCTGACTGGAGCTGCCTGGCACGTTTTAAGCCCAGCTGAGGTTGAAGATAATCAATTTGTAGTAGCATACTCCCTAGTTATGTGATTTTTCTCCAGCAATGCTTTTTAGTCTTGGATAGCATCTGGGTGGGGGGATAAGTTGGATATTAAATCAAGAGCCATCACACATGTGATTCAATTTTCTAGCCGTTAAGTACCTTTCAGTTGTAAATCACAAAGAGATTATGGATATATGTGAATGTCTACACCTACATTTAGGCAGTGGAATGTAACACTATTCAACCCAATGTAAACTATGGGTTTAGGAGTCAGCCTAATTTCAAAGTTCAGTTTAAAAACTGGTAAAGGTGTATGTGAAGGCTGTATATTGTCACCCTGCTTATTTAACTTATATGCTGAGTATATTATGCAAAATGCTGGGCTGGATGAATCACAAGCTGGAATCAAGATTGCCAGTAGAAATATCAACAACCTCAGATATGCAGATGATATCACTCTAATGGTAGAAAGCAAAGAGGAACTAAAACCTCTTCATGAGGGTGAAAGAGGAGAGTGAAAAAGCTGGCTTACAACTCATCATTCAAAAACTAAGATCATGGCATCTGGTCCCATCACTTCATGGCAAATAGAAAAGGAAAGTAGAAACTGACAGATTTTCTTTTCTTGGGCTCCAAAATCATTACAGACAGTGACTATAGCCATGAAATTAAAAGATAGTTGCTGCTTAGAATCCCAGGGACGGCAGAGCCTGGGGGGCTGCCGTCTATGGGGTCGCACAGAGTTGGGCACGACTGAAGTGACTTAGTAGTCATGGCTCCTTAGAAGAAAAGCTATGACAAACCTAGACAGTGTATTTAAAAGCAGAGATATCACTTTGCCGACAGAGGTCTGTACAGCAAAAGCTATGGTTTTTCCAGTAGTCATGTATGGACATGAGAGTTGGACCATAAAGAAGGCTGAGCACCAAAGAATCAATTCTTTCAAATTATGGTACCGGAGGAGGAAGACTTTGAGAGTCTCTTGCACTGCAGTGAGCTCAAACAGGCAATCCTAAAGGAAATCAACCATGAATATTCATTTGAAGGAATGATGCTGAAGCTGAAGCTCCAGCACTTTGGGCACCTGATACACAGAGCTGACTCACTGGAAAAGACTTTGATGCTGGGAAAGATTGAGGGGAGGAGGAGAAGGGGGCAACAGAGGATGAGATGGTTGGATGGCATCAACAACTCAGTGGACAGAAGTTTAAACAAACTCTAGGAGGTAGTGAAAGACAGGCAAGCTTGGTGTGCTGTAGTTCGTGAGGTGGTGAAGACTCAGTGACAGAACAGTGAACAGGAAAGAATCAGTTTAGTGGGTAAGAGCATCAGTTCAGTCGCTCAGTCGTGTCCAACTCTTTGTGACCCCATGAATCGCAGCACACCAGGCCTCCCTGTCCATCACCAACTCCTGGAGTTCACTCAAACTCATGTCCATCGAGTCAGTGATGCCATCCAGCCATCTCATCCTCGGTCGTCCCCTTCTCCTCCTGCCCCCGATCCCTCCCAGCATCAGAGTCTTTTCCAATGAGTCAACTCTTTTCATGAGGTGGCCAAAGTACTGGAGTTTCAGCTTCAGCATCATTTCTTCCAAAGAACACCCAGGGCTGATCTCCTTCAGAATGGACTGGTTGGATCTCCTTGCAGTCCAAGGGACTCTCAAGAGTCTTCTCCAACACCACAGTTCAAAAGCATCAATTCTTCGGCACTCAGCTTTCTTCACAGTCCAACTCTCACATCCATACATGACCACAGGAAAAACCATAGCCTTGACTAGACGGACCTTAGTCAGCAAAGTAATGTCTCTGCTTTTGAATATGCTATCTAGGTTGGTCATAACTTTTCTTCCAAGGAGTAAGCGTCTTTTAATTTCATGGCTGCAGTCACCATCTGCAGTGATTTTGGAGTCCCAAAAAATAAAGTCTGACACTGTTCCCACTGTTTCCCCATCTATTTCCCATGAAGTGATCAGACCAGATGCCATGATCTTCGTTTTCTGAATGTTGAGCATTAAGCCAACTTTTTCACTCTCCTCTTTCACTTTCATCAAGAGGCTTTTTAGTTCCTCTTCACTTTCTGCCATAAGGGTGGTGTCATCTGCATATCTGAGGTTATTGATATTTCTCCTGGCAATCTTGATTCCAGCTTGTGTTTCTTCCAGTTCAGCGTTTCTCATGATGTACTCTGTGTATAAGTTAAATAAGCAGGGTGACAATATACAGCCTTGACGTACTCCTTTTCCTATTTGGAACCAGTCTCATGTTCCATGTCCAGTTCTAACTGTTGCTTCCTGACCTGCATACAGATTTCTTAAGAGGCAGGTCAGGTGGTCTGGTATTCCCATCTCTCTCAGAATTTCCCACAGTTTATTGTGATCCACACAATCAAAGGCTTTGGTATAGTCAATAAAGCAGAAATAGATGTTTTTCTGGAACTCTCTTGCTTTTTCCATGATCCAGCAGATGTTGGCAATTTGATATCTGGTTCCTCTGCCTTTTCTAAAACCAGCTTGAACATCAGGAAGCTCACGGTTCACATATTGCTGAAGCTTGGCTTGGAGAATTTTGAGCATTACTTTACTAACATGCATTTGTGTTTGAATCCTAGATTTTAAATTAGCAGCTATGAGATCTTAAGAAATTTAACTTTCTTTGTTCTAGTTTTCTTTCCATAAGATGGAGATAACTATATATACTTTATAAGATGATGAAGATTAAATGAAATGTGCTTATACAGTGCCTGGGTTACAGGATATTTATAATATTTCAGTTCTTTATTTAGTTAACTCAATTTACATAGTGTTTTGACATTGTTGTAAACTCATTTAATCCTTATAACAATTCTCTGAAATAGGTAATATTATCCTAATTTTACAGATGAGAAAAGTGAGTATAGAGAAATTAATTAATTCTTAGCAGCTGTTAAGTAGTAAAATCATGTTTCAAACTCAGGGAGTTTGTCTTTAAAAGCTATGCTTTTAGTCACTAAGACATACTGACTTGATCTCTTTGAACCTTAACTTCATCAGCTGTTAAAATGGGGTTAATAACTAATTCATCTCAGAGATTTATTGCAGGGATTAAATGAAAAGTATAAGTGAAAAATTTATGGGGGTCTGTACAAAAATCAGAAGTTTTGTGCATAGTATTCTTTCTCTAATACTTATTAAATACATGAATAAATGAATTAATGGATGTATAATTGGTGGAAAGAAGAAAGAATACCAGGGAATGAACTCTATAACTTTAAATCTGTATTATCTTAAACTAGTCATTTAATCACTCTGAACATTCTTTTTCATCTGCATAGCAGAGATAAGAAGCTAGGTATATCAGTTCAGTTCAGTTCAGTCGCTCAGTCATGTCCAACTCTTTGCGACCCCATGGACTGCAGCGTGACAGGCCACCCTGTCTATTACCAACTCCTGGAGCTTTCTCAAACTCATGTCCACTGAGTTGGTGATGCCATCCAACCATCCAACCACCTCGTGCTCTGTCATCCCCTTCTCCTGCCTTCAATCTTTCCCAGCATCAAGGTCTTTTCCATTGAGTCAGTTCTTTGCATCAGGTGGCCAAAGTATTGGAGTTCCAGCTTTAGCATCAGTCCTTCCACTGAATATTCAGTACTGATTTCCTTTAGGATGGACTGGTTTGATCTCCTTGCTGTCCAAGGGACTCTCAAGATTATTCTCCAACACCACAGTTCAAAAGCATCAATTCTTTGGTGCTCAGCTTTCTTTATGGTCCAACTCTCACATCTATATGTGCCTGCTGGAAAAACCATAGCTTTGGCTATACAGATCTTTGTTGGTAAAGTAATGCTGCTGCTTTTTAATATGCTGTCTAGGTTGGTCATAGCTTTTCTTTGCAAGCTTCTTTTAATTTCATGGCTGCAATCACAATATGCAGTGATTTTGGCGCTCAAGAAAAATAGTCTGTCACTGTTTCCATTGTTCTCTGTCTATTTGCCATGAAGTGATGGGGCCGGATGTTATGATCTTAAGTTTTTGAATGTTGAGTTTTAAGCTGGTTTTTTCACTCTTCTCTTTCACTTTGATCAAGAGGCTCTTTAGTTCCTCTTTGCTTTCTGCCATAAGGGTGATATCATCAGCATATCTGAGGTTATTGGTATTTCTCCCTGCAATCTTGACTCCAGCTTGTGCTTCATCTAGTCTGGCATTGTGCTTGATGTGCTCTGCATATAAGTTAAATAAGCAGGGTGATAATATAGAGCCTTAACATACTCCTTTCCTAATTTGGAACCAGTGCATTGTTCCATGTCTAGTTCTAACTGCTGCTTCTTGACTTGCATACAGATTTCTCAGGAGGTAGGAAGATGGTCTGGTATTCCGATCTCTTTAAGGATTTTCCACAGTTTGTTGTGATCCACATAGTCAAAGGCTTTAGTATAGTCAATGAAGCAGAAGTAGATGTTTTTCTGGATTCTCTTGCTTTCTGTGATCCAGTGGATGTTGGCAATTTGATCTCTGGTTCCTCTGCCTTTTCTACATCCAGCTTAAACATCTGGAAGTTCATAGTTCATGTACTGTTGAAGCCTAGCTTGGAGAATTTTGAGCATTACTTTACTAGCATGTGAGATGAACACAACTGTGTGATAGTTTGAACATTCTCTGGCAGTGCCTTTCTTTGGGATTAGAATGAAAACTGACATTTTTCAGTCCTGTGGCCACTGCCAAATTTTCCAAATTTGCTGGAATATTGAGTGCAGCACTTCACAGAATCATCTTTTAGGACTTGAAATAGCTCAGCTGGCATTCCATCACCTCCACTATGTTCGTAGTGATAACTTCCTAAGGCCCACTTGATTTGGGACTCCAGGATGTTTGGCTCTAGCTTATTGATCACACCATCATGTTATCTACTCAAGTTATCTGGCTCATGAAGATCTTTTTTGTATAGTTCTTCTGTATATTCTTGCCACCTCTTCTTAATATATTTTCCTTCTGTTAGGTCCATACATTTCTGTCCTTTTTTGTGCCCATGTTTGCATGAAATATTCCCTTGGTATCTCTAGTTTTCTTGAAGCAATCTCTAGTCTTTCCCATTCTATTGTTTTTCTCTGTTTCTTTGCGCTGACCACTTATGAAGGCTTTTTATCTCTCCTTGCTATTCATTGGAACTCTGCATTTAGATGGATATATCTTTCCTTTTTTCCTTTGCCTTTTGCTTCTTTGCTCAGCTGTTTGTAAGGCCTCTGCAGACAACCATTTTGCCTTTTTGCAATTTCTTTTTCTTGGGGATGCACCTCCTGTACAATGTTACAAACCTCTATCCATAGTTCTTCAGGAACTATGCAAATAGATACTCTGTTCATAGTTCTTCATGTAGGTGTATATGATACTTTGAAAGAATGTGGGCCTTCATGGAATTCAACTTTTGACTGAAGTATGAAGGACCTGGTCTTGAGGATAGAAATAAAGGTAAAGGAAGACAGGGTGCAGACGTACAAGAAATGCGAGGTTATAAAACACTAAACATAAGTTTTTTGCCAAAACTAAGCTTTGTGCCTTTAGCATATGAAAATGGGATAAAATTCTTTGGTTCCAATTTGTCACAAATACATCACTGACTATCTGAAGTTCCTCTTTTGGCTCTGGGGTAAACAATTGTAGCCAATTTCTCCTCATAAAAATTCAGCTTGAACTTAAATTTCCTATCCACAGGACAAATCTGTCTAAAATTTCATATGACCCACATATAGCATTTTAAGATTTCTATAACTGCATAACCATGAATTTCTAAATAGTGTATGAAAATTCTTGATTCTTATTAGACTTACTTGTATAAGTCCAGACGATTTTCACATTTTTCCCCCTTCCAAAAATTCTTCCAAAATAAGCTGCCAGTTGCTAATTTCTTAGAACTTATGATATGCACTTGTATCTCAGGTATCTGCCACCATTCCACAGTCAGAGTATCTACCACCTAATCCTCCTGCAGTTACTTGCTATTTTCCTTTCTATCTTATTCTGATGTTACACTTTGTTATACTTGGTTTCTTTCTGGACTCTGTATTATTATGCTTAGAGTCTGCTCAGGTCTTTTTTCCCCCCACTTTTCCCAGCCCTAACACAAGCAAATTATGTAGGCCACATGTTAGGGAAATGAAATGGTTAACAAGAAAAGACCTCAGCTGCTAATGGAAGAGTTGGAGGTGAGGTGGTTAAGAAAAGTTTTAAAAATAAAGACATGAAACCACCTCGAGAGAAAAGAATTTGGAGTTGTGGGAAAAGAGTTTTCCAGGTAGCACTTAGCTCAGAAGAAATACTACTCTTGTCAGGACCTGCCTGCCCTACTTCCACCCGTGGTCTATAATTACGTATGTCATTTGCAGGCTCATCACAACCCAGTGAGATTTAGAATCCCTCCATCTCTCGCTCTCTTCTTACAAATATGAGATGAAGCATTCCAGGCTTTCTATTATTGCATAAGGGCCTGGAGTATAGTTTGGGGTTACTGTGTTCTGCTTCCTTACCCTGTGTGACCTCCATCACATGTAACTAGTCTGCTCATAATCTGATACTTGGATATTCTGTCCGCTTTCTCTTTGTTTCTTCTCTCATGGAATATGAGGTCTAACCTGAAATCCCAGGCAGAAAGCTAGAGATTCTGACCTCCTATTGGGTTTTGGCTAGCTACTTTCTCTATAACTGAGTTCTAGTTATTCTTAAATTATTTAACCCCTGAGAGTGACATCAGTAAGATGGTGGTATTGGAATTTCTGTTATCTGTCTCTCCCAGAAATCTAAATTTGAGTAACTATCCATGCAGAAAATACCTTCACAAGAGATAGAGATTTCAGGCAAAGGTTGACAGAATCTGAGTGGAGCACAGAAATAAGAAAAGATTCACTGAAGAGAATAAGAATGACATTTTTGCATTACTCCATCATCCCTTCACCAAGCCTAGGCAGCCCAGTGTGGAGAGACACGTTTCTGTGGGGGAAGGAGAGTAAGATGTGTGTCTGACATCACCATGAACATCAACACTGATCCAAATCAGCACTTGGCCCCAGCCCATGGCTCTAGACAGCTCTCATGGCCTACTGTGGCACCAGAACAGGTCTATTGGACTTGGACTCCAAAACAACTGCTGTGGGCTACTGACTGTCTTCAGCAATGGGCTGGTTATCAGAGTCCCAGGCTCCTGGCAAGCCCTAGAACTGCAAAGATCATGACTACTTAAAGAAACATGATAGCAGTGAAAGTAACTAATAAAAAACACTTCAATGATAGGCCATAAACAAATGACAATCCATGAACTGTCTGACAAAGAATTCAGAATATTCCTCTTCAAAAACTTCAGTAAACTACAAGGAAACACAGATAGATAATCAAATAAAATTAAGAAAGCACTGTTTGAATAAAGTGAGAAGTTCAACAAAGAAGTAGAATTTCTTATAAAAACCAAACAGGAGTACTAGAATTGCAGAATGCAATGACTGGAGAATTCAGTAAAGAACTTCAACATTAGACTCAACCAAACAGAATTAGGGAACTAGAATATAGGTCGTTTAAAATCATCCAGTTAGAGGAGCAAAATGAAAAAAAGAAAAAATGAGTAAAGAAAGCCAGTGTGAATTATGGGATACCAGTGAGAGAAACTATCTACACATTGATGGAATCCCAGAGGAGAAGAGAGCAGAAAGTGTGTTTAGAGACATAATGGCTGTGAACTCTCCAAATCTAGGCAGAGATTTGGACATCCATGTTCATGCAGCTCACTGTCCCCCTGAAATTTCACCCAACATAGTCTTCTCCAAGATACGGTACAATAATGTTGTCTAAAAAACAAAGCATTTTAAAAGTAGCAGGAAGAAAACATCCTCTTTACATACAAAGGAACAACCATAATGCTATCTGTGGATTTCTCAACAAAAGCTTTGGAGGCTAGGAGAGAGAATAATATATTCAAAGTGATAAAAGAAAAAACTGCCAACCAAGAATAGTCTTCCCAGCAAAATGTGTGTGTGGGTGCATGTTCAATTGTGTCTGACTCTTTGTGACCCCATGGACTGTAGCCTGCCTGGCTTCTCTGTCCATGGGGTTCTCCCAGCAAGAATACTCGAGTGTGTTGCCATTTTCTTCTCCAGAGAGTCTTCCTGACTCAGGGGTTGAACCTGTGTCTCTTGAGTCTTCTATATTGCAGGCAGAACAAAACAGTCCTTCAGAAATAAACTAGAGGGAAACACTTTCCTCAGCAAACATACATTAAGGGAGTTTATCACCACTGGAGCTACCTTACAAGAAACAGTGAAAGGAGTTCTTCAACCTAAAATGAAAGCATGCTAATTAGTAATATGAAAACATAACAATGTAATTTTCACACAAATAATAAATACAACAAAACCAAACACACACAGAAAAAAGATATTTTCAATCTGACAGTACCTTGAAAAGTACAGTAGTACATTACAATAGCTAGCATACAGGAACTGGCATGTGTGTTTCCATCTTTGAAAGTCTGCAACTTGAAGGTTTGTATATAAGGAACTTACTATATAAAAAGTAAGTTGTAATATTGAAAATAAAATAGAGGGGGAGTAAAATATGAGAGAGAGATTTATATGTGATCAAAGTTATCAGCTTAAACAGACTGTTATATCTACAAGATGTGTTATCTAAGCATCATGGTAACTACAAAACAAAAACCTGCAGTAGATACACAAAGTATAAAGAAAGAGAACCAAAACATACCACTAAGGAAAATCATCAATTCAAAAATGAATAAAGTAAGAGAGAAAGGAATAACAAGAAACTCCAAAACAACTGGAATGTAAGTAATGATACTTTAAAAGATGTTTGAAATATGGCATTAATAAGTTCCTTACCAGTCAATTATTTCTTTAAAATTAAATGACCTGCATTGTCCAATCAAATGGCATACAGTGACTGAATGGATAACACAAGACCCAACTATATGAGAGACTCACTTCAGCTTTAATGACACACATAGACTTAAAGTGAATGAATGCAAAAGCTATTCTATGCAAATGGAAACCAAAAGAGAGAAAGGGTGGCCATACTTACATCAGACAAAATAGACCTTAAGTAGAAAACTATAACAAGAGACAAGGTCATTATATTATGATAAAGGGATTGATATATCAAGATAATGTAACCATTACATACACACATATAGCATCAGAGCACCTAAACATATAAAGCAAATATTAACTAATCCAAAGGAAGGAAGAGAAAATACAGTAATAGTAGGAGATTCTGCTTACAATAATGATCCTTTAGAGGAAAATCAGTAAAGAAACATTGGATTTGAACTATGTTTAGAGCAAATGGACCTAATATGTATATAACATTCCATTCTATATCTGTGGAATACACATTCTTCTCAGTTGAACACAGAAAATTCACAGGTATCTATCATACATTAGGCCATAAAACAAATCTTAGCCAATTTAAGAAAATTAAAATTGCAGTGGTATAAAACTAAATATAAATAGCAGGAGGAAACTGGAAAATTCACAAATATGTAGAAAGTAAATAATATGCTTCTGAAAAACTACTAGGGAATAACTCAAAAAGAAAAATTTTTAAAATATATGGATAAAAATATGGAAACACAACATACACAAACATATGTGATGCAGCAAAAGCAGTTCTAAGAAGGAAGTTTATAGGCACCTACATTAAAAAAAATTAAAATAAACAACCTAACATTACACTTCAAAGGGCTAGAAAAAGAAGAATAAACTAAGCTCAAAGTCAGTAAAAGGGAGAAAATAATAAAGATCAGAGCAGAAATAAATGAAATAGAGAGACCAAGAATAGAAATACTCCATAAGGCACAGATAGTCCCTTCAGTAGACAATGTTGGAAAAATTATTTCTTCATGTAAAAGAATGAAATTACACCCTATTTTATACTATGAAAAAATGTTAACTCAAGTGATTTAATGATTGAAATGCAAGATCTGTAACCTGTACAGGAAAATATAGGGGGAAAAGTCCTTGATATTGATCTTGGCAATGATTTTTGGGATTTGACACTAAAAACACAAGCAATAAAAACAAGAATAAACAGATGGGACTATATATCAAACTAAAAAGCTTCACATAGCAGAAGAAATAATAAATGAAAAGGCAACCTACAGAATGGTAGAAAATATTTGCAAATCTTATATCTGAGAAGGGGCTAATTGCCCCAACATATGGCAACCCACTCCAGTACTCTTGCCTGAAAAATCCCATGGATGAAGGAGCTTGGTAGGCTGCAGTCCATGGGGTCGCTAAGAGTGGGGCATGACTGGGCAAATTCACTTTCACTTTTCACTTTCATGCATTGAAGAAGGAAATGGCAACCCACTCCAGTGCTCTTGCCTGGAGAATCCCAGGGATGGCGGAGCCTGGTAGACTGCCATCTGTGGGGTTGCACAGAGCTGGACACGACTGAAGTGACTTAGCAGCAGCCGCAGCAGCAGCAGCATAAGGACCTCATACAACTCAATAGCAAAAAACTCAAATAATCTGATTAAAAAATGGGCTGAGGACCTGAATGAATATTTTTCCAAAGAAGGCATACTAATGGCCAACAAGTACAAAATGAAAAAGTGTTCAACAATACCAATCATCAAGAAAATACAAATCAAAGCCATAATTATATGTCTTCTCACACATGTTAGAATAGCTATTATCAAAAAACAAACAAATAAGAAAACCAAGAGAAAGAACAAGTGTTGATGAGAATGTGGGAAAAAAGCAATCCTTGTGCACTGTTGGTGGGAATGTAAAATGGTACAACCACTATGGAAACAGTATGGAGATTTCTCAAAAAATTAAAGAGTTACCATATTATTCAGCAATTTCGCTTCTGGATATATATCCAAAGAAAGTGAAATCATTATCTTAAAGAGAAATCAGCATCCCTACATTCTTTACAGCATGATTCACTAAAGCCATGACATGGAAACCACCCAAGTGTCCATCAGTGGATAAATGGATAAAGAAAACATACATTGTAGAATTATTTAGCCATAAAAAAAGGAAATTCTTTTTTATGACATTTGTGACAACATGAATGGGCCTTGAAGGAGAAAGACAAATACTATATGATGTAACGTACATGTGAATTCTACAAAAGCCAAACTGACAGAAATAGAGAGTAAAATAGTGGTTGCCAGGGGCTGGGGGCTTAGGGAAATGGGAAATATTTTAGAAGAGGTAAAAGTTTTGAGATATAAAACAAATACGTTCTGGAGATCTAATGCACAGCGTGGTGACTATGATTAATAATACAGTAGGTACATACTTGAAAAGTGGTAAAAATGTGGAAATAATTTAAACCTCAAATTTAAATGTTAAATGATTATTGACTGAGAGATTTTTGCAGGAACTAACGCCTGTGGCTGGCAAATTTTATTTTGGTCAGCAAAATTAATTCTGTTATTTCACTAACAATTTGAGGGCTACTATTTTTAATAGTTACATCTGAAACGTCTGAAAAGTCTTCTCCAGCATGAGTTTCACCTTCACTTTTCATATCAGAATCAATCACTAAGTTGTTTTTTTGTTGTTATTGGTCTTTTTTGTTGGTCTTTATACAGTCAGCAAAAACAAGACCTGAAACTGTCTGTGGCTCAGATTTTGAGCTCTTTGTTGCAAAATTCACACTTAAATTGAAGAAAGTAGGGAAAACCACTGGAACATTCAGGTATGATGTAAATCAAATCCCTCATGATTATACAGTGGAAGTAGGCAAATAGATTCAAGGGATTAGATCTGATAGAGTGCCTGGAGAACTATGGACAGAGGTTTGTAACATTGTAAAGGAGGTGGTGACCAAAACCATCTCGAAGAAAAAGAAATGCGAGAAAGCAAAGTTGTTGTCTGAGGAGGCCTTATACATAGCTGACAAAAGAAGTGAAGGGAAAGGCAAAGGAGAAACAGAAAAATATACCTAAGTGAATAAAGAGTTCCAAAGAATAGCAAGGAAAGGCAAGAAAGCCTTCTTAAGTGAACAATGCAAAGAAATAGAGAAAAATAATAGAATAGGAAAGACTAGAGATCTCTTCAGGAAAATTAGATACATCAAGGGGACATTTCATGTAAACATGGGCACAATAAGGGACAGAAATGGCAAGGAACTAACAGAAACAGAAGATATTAAGAAGAGGTGGCAAGAATACACAGAAGAATTGTACAAAAATGGTCTTAATGACCCAGATAACTGCAATGTGTGATCACTCACCTAGAACCAGACATCCTGGAGTATGAAGTCAAGTGGGCTTTAGGAAACAAAGCTAGTGGAGGTGATGGGATTCCTACAAACAAAGCTAGTAGAGGTGATGGAATTCCAATTGAGCTATTTAAAATCCTAAAGGGTGATGCTGTTAAAGTGCTGTACTCAATATGCCAGCAAATTTGGAAAACTCATCAATGGCTGCAGGACTGGAAAAAGTGTTTTCATCCCAATCCCAAAGAAGGGCAATGCCAAAGAATGTTCAGACTACCACACAATTCTGCTCATTTCACATGCTTATCAAGTTAACACTCAAAATTCTTCAAGCTAGACTTCAACAGTACATGGACCAAGAACTAGATGTAGAAGCTGGTTTGAGAAAAGGCAGAGGAACCAGAGGTTGAATTGGCAACATCCATTAGATCATAGAAAAAGCAAGAGAATTCCAGAAAAGCCTCTGCTTCATGGGCTACACTAAAGCCTTTGCCTATCTGGATCACAACAAACTGCTAAAATTTCTTCAAGAGATAGGAATACCAGACCACCTTACCTCTCAGGAGGCAGGTAAGGTGGTCTGGTATTCCCATTTCTTTAAGATATACCCAACTGGTGAAAAGTGAGAGTGAAAGAGGAGAGTTTAAAAGCTGACTTAAAACTTAACATTCAAAAATGAAGATCATAGCAACCAAGTCCCATAACTTCATGGCAAATAGATTGAGAAACAATGGAAACAGGGGCAAATCTTATTTTCTTGGGCTGAAAAATCACTGCAGATGGTGACTACAACCATGAAATTAAAAGACACTTGCTGCTGAAAAGAAAAGCTATGACAAACCTAGATAGCGTATTAAAAAGCAGAAACATCACTTTGATGACAAATGTTCATATAATCCAAGTTGTGGTTTTCCCAATAGTTGTGTATGGATATGAGATTTGAACCATAAAGAAGACTGAGCCAAAAATTGTTGCTTTCGAACTGTGATGCTGGAGAAGACTCTTGAGAGTCCCTTGATCTGCAAGGAAATCAAACCAGTCAATCCTAAAGGAAATCAGTCCTGACTATTCATTGGAAGGACTGATGCTGAAAGTCCAATAATTTGGCCACCTGATGCAAAGAACTGACTCATTGGAAAAGCCCCTGATGCTCTGAAGGATTGAAAGCAAAAGTAGATGGTTGTGTCAGAGGATGAGATGGTTAGATAGCATCACCAATTCAATAGACATGAATTTGAGCAAACTTTGGGAGATAGTAAAGGACAGGGGAGCCTGGCCTGCTGCAGTCATGGATCTTTGTCCCACAAGGGCAAAGAGTTGGATGTGGCTTAGCAACTGAACAACAACAAATATTGCTTAATGTGAATACCTCGTCAATGAAATATTTCTAATTCCTCCCTCCTCTCATTAATAATATTGTCATTCATTATGAAACGGAACAAGACCCTGTGGGATCCTCCCAAGTATAAATCCTTTCTTTGTCCTCTATTTCCTGTATGTAGGAGGAAAGCTTCATCCTCCTTGACTTCCTCTGAGTTCCAAAGTGTTAGTTGCTCAGTCGTGTCTGACTCTTTGTGACCCCCTGGACTATAGCTCACCAGGCTCCTCTGTCCATGGAACTCTCTAGGCAAGAATACTCAAGTGGGTAGCCATTCTCTTCTCCGGGGGATCTGCACAACCCTGGGAACAAACCTGGGTCTCCTGCATTGTAGGCAGATTCTTTACCATCTAAGCCATCAAGGAATCCCAAAGGGTTCCAAAGGGCAGATTCAAACAGATTTATTTGCTTATCAGGGAAAGGAGGGAATGAAGAAATAAAGGAGAAGCAGTCAAGAAGCAATAGTGCAATGATGGGGCAGCATCTTGGTTCCTCCTCAAGGTATATACATAACAATATCTTTGATTACATTTGTAGGAACTAAGGCTCTCATCCAAGTAGAGGACAGAAACTTCAGACTGAGCAGAGGATTCCTGGAACACTGCCTTGTTACCTTACTGCTCACCGATCGAAGAAATTCTGCAAACAATGAAAGATAACAAAGACTCTAACCCCTTTCTTGAATGATTTTCCCTTTAAAAACTGTAATGGTGGAACAGAATCTACAGACTTGGTTTTTGGACATGAGTCCACCTTCTCTCAGATTACTGGCTTCCTGAATATAGCTTTTCTTTTCCAAGCAACACCATCCTCTTAAGTATTGGCTTTGGAGCAGCCAAACCTGAGTTTGGTAACAATTTCACTTATATAAAAGTGAAATGTATATATGTTTATATGTATACACATAAACTAATATATATAAGTGTACCCAATCAAATCTTAATCTTGTTACTATTACTGTTTTGAACAAATTGTTAATTGTTGGATCAACTAAGAATAAGAAAAATTTTAATTTTATTGATACCTTAACTTCCTTCTTTAGTTCTCTTCCTTTATGTAGATCTGAGTTTCTGACCTTTATTACCTCCCTTCTCTTTAAAGCATTTCTTAGCATTTCTTGAAAAGAATATCTAGTAGCAACAAATTCCCTGAATTTTTGTCTATCTGAGAAAACTTTTATTTCTCCTTCATTTTGAAGAATGATTTCTCAGAGTAAAGAATTCCAAGATGATGGATTTTTCTCTCAACACTTTGAATATTTCACCTCACTTTCTTTTTGCCTGCATGGTTTCTGAGAGGTTGGATGTAATTTTTAATCTCTGTTCTTCTACAGGTAAGGTGTCTGTTTCTTCTGGCTTCTTTTAGGAATTTTTCCCTTGACCTTTGATGTTCTGTAATTTGAAAATTATATTCCCTGGTTTTTTTTTTTTTTTTTCTGACATCCTGTTTGGTGTTCTCTGAGCTTCCTAGGTGGATGGTATGGTTTCTGACATTAATTTGGGGAAATTCTCAGTCATTATGATTTCAGATATTTTTTCTTTTCCTTTTCCTCTTTATTCTCCTTCTGATATTTCCATTACACATATGTGACACCTTTTGTAGTTCTTCCACAGTCCTTGGATATTCTGGTTTTTTTCAGTCTTTGTTCTCTTTGCTTTTCAATGTTGAAGGTTCTATTGATATATCCTCAAACTCAGAAATTCTTTTCCTCACCTGTGTCTGGTCTAATAACAAACCCATCAAAGGCATTCTTCATTTCTGTTACAGTGTTTTTGATCTCTAGCATTTCTTTTTGGTTCTTTCTTAGGATTTTCATTTATTTACTTATATTACCCATGTGTTCTTGCATTCTGTCAAATTTATTCATTATTCATGTTAATCACAATTGTTTAACTCTAATTCTCAATCTGATAATTCCAGCATTCTTGCTCTATCTGGTTCTGGTGCTTGCTCTGTCTCTTCAGATTGTCCTTGTCTTTTTATATATCTTGTCATTTTTTCTGGAGAGTGAAACATGATATATCATGTAAAAGTAACTGCAATAAATAGACCTATAGAAATGTGTTGGTGAGGTTTGAGGGGAGGGTAGTATTTTGTAGTCCTAGGACTGGGATTCAGTCTTTTAATGGGTCTGTGCCTCTGGGCAGTGAACTTCACATGTGTTTCTCTAGTTCTCCCCTACCCCTCCTTGGGTGGGAAAGGATGGCTGGAGTGGGATGAAGGTGGGTAGCTTCCTCTCTCCTGTGTGGAATGCTAGATCTGATTTAAGTTGGATGTTTTTCTTTTCCTAAGTCAGCTAGGCTCTGATAATACCCAATTAGGGCAGGCCTTGTTGGGAAGAACTGAGTGCTCTGGTATATTTCAAAATGGTTTCTTTTTCCCTTTGCCTACCAGAAGCCCAAAGGGATTTTTCTGATATTTACTGTGGGAATCTGGTCCAGTTTCAGGAGGTAAATCTCACAGTATCGTGAGGATCTCCCCAGGACTGGGTCCCTCTGGGTGTTTTAACTCCACAAGTTGCCCACTTTCAGCTGTCAACAGTTCATCATAGTTCAGGTTTCCTTCCCCAGTGCAGGTTCTTGAGACAGTTTTTGCTTGTGAGTTCTGTTTCTGGCAAACTGTGATGCCTGTATTCTCATGTCTCTTCACTTTTGGGGCAGCAGTTTGCCCTGTGTGTTCCTATCTGTGGATCCAAGAAGTGGTGAGTTTTCTGTCTGCGTAGCTTTTTACTCGTCGTTGGGACGGAGTAGCAACTTCCAAGCTCCTTATATCCAGAACTAGTTAACTTCGAAGTTTCCTCCTTTTCTGATATTTAAAAATTGTTTCCCTGATTTCTAACTGTTCCATGGCGGTAAGGTTGACCTGAACAGTCTTCTCAGCTGTTGCCATAATTGTAATTCAGCTATTCTCTATCATAATAATCCTACTGTTTAACTCAATTTTCAGCCCTGACCTTGACTTTAATCTGTCTGTTAGTACTTAGTTTGGTTCCCTGGTTTGATCCTCACACTTTCTAAAATCAGTGATTTCAGTTCACATCTCTGTTCTTCCAATACTTCCGTGTCTTTAGTAATATATGCCTTATCATTACAGGCATTTCTAGAACCCCCAATCCATGACAGGTTCTTTTGATTGATGTTTTTCTTGCCCAACAATAGCTCTTCTATTTTATTAATAGAAAAATACAAGCCCAAATAAAAGAGTATTGTAAAGATATAATAGATAGTGTTATGAAGATTTAATTATATGAAATGAGCAACAGCCTGCTTTCATATGTCTTAGCACTGGAAGAAGAATTCTTTTTATCACCGTAATTTTTATCATGGTGCACATACATTCTCTGTTTTTGTCTCTGCCTTTGTTTCTTTGTCCTCTTTGTCATGGTTTCTCTTTATTGTCTCAGGGCAGACAATAAAGTTTCACACTTTCCCTCTTTCTTATAGTGTTCATAGAACTTTTAATTTAGAGTTTTATTTTGTACATACCAATTTTTAAACCTTTAAAAGGAAGTTCAGTTCAGTTAAGTCACTCAGTCGTGTCCGACTCTTTGTGACCCCATGAATCGCAGCACACCAGGCCTCCCTGTCCATCACCAACTCCAGGAACTCAAACTCAAACTCACGTCCATCAAGTCAGTGATGCCATCCAGCCATCTCATCCTCTGTCGTCCCCTTCTCCTCCTGCCCCCAATCCTTCCCAACATCAGTCTTTTCCAATGAGTCAACTGTTCGCATGAGGTGGCCAAAGCACTGGAGTTTCAGCTTCAGCATCATTCCCTCCAAATAAATCCCAGGGCTGATCTCCTTCAGAATGGACTGGTTGGATCTCCTTGCAGTCCAAGGGACTCTCAAGAGTCTTCTCCAACACCACAGTTCAAAAGCATCAGTTCTTCAGCGGTCAGCTTTCTTCACAGTCCAACTCTCACATCCATACATGACCACTGGAAAAACCATAACCTTGACTAGATGGACCTTTGTTGGCAAAGTAATGTCTCTGCTTTTGAATGTGCTATTTAGGTTGGTCATAACTTTTCTTCCAAGGAGTAAGCGTCTTTTAATTTCATGGCTACAGTCACCATCTGCAGTGATTTTGGAGCCCCCCCAAAATAAATTTGACACTGTTCCCACTGTTTCCCCATCTATTTCCCATGAATTGATGGGACCAGATGCCATGATCTTCGTTTTCTGAATGTTGAGCTTTAAGCCAACTTTTTCACTCTCCACTTTCACTTTAATCAAGAGGCTTTTTAGTTCCTCTTCACTTTCTGCCATAAAGGTGGTGTCATCTGCATGTCTGAGGTTAGTGATATTTCTCCCGGCAATCTTGATTCCAGCTTGTGCTTCTTCCAGCCCAGCATTTCTCATGATGTACTCTGCATATAAGTTAAATAAGCAGGGTGACAATATACAGCCTTTATGTACTCCTTTTCCTATTTGGAACCAGTCTGTTTTTCCATGTTCAGTTCTAACTGTTGCTTCCTGACCTGCATATAGGTTTCTCAAGAGGCAGGTCAGGTTAGGGTTAGGGGAAAGGACCTAATAAATATTTAGGGCTTTCCTGGTGGCTCAGTGGTAAAGAATCTGCCTGCCAATGCAGGAGAGGCAAGAGATGCGGGTTCAATCCCTGGGCCAGGAAGATCCCCTGGAGAAGGAAATGGCAGCACACTCCAGTATTCTTGCCTGGAGAATCCCATGGACAAAGGAGCCAGGTGGACTACAGTTCCTGGGGTCGCAAAGAGTCGTACACGACTGAGCAGCTAAAACAAACAAACAAACAAACAAAAAACAAATATTTAAGGATTCAGTTACCTAAAGTCTTAAGGGCTTCCCTGCTGGCTCAGATGGTAAAGAATCTGCATGCAATGCAGGAGACCTGGATTTTGGAAGATCCCCTGGAGAAAGGAATGGCTCCTCATTCCAGTATTCTTGCTTGGAGTGTTCCATGGACAGAAGAGACTAGTGGGCTACAGTCCACGTGGTCGCAAAAGAGTTAGACACGACTGAGTGACTAACAATTACTTGAAGTCTATCACTCATTTTTTTCTCCTCTCTTAAGAAATTATATAAAATTAATGTTAGTTAAATGAGAAAGTATAAATATATTAATTTTTCTGTAAGTACTATATATCCTTAAATATAGCTTAAACCACACAGGGGCACATGACTGAGGCTAAAGGCCAAAGGCCCTTGTTTCCTTTTCTGAAGTCCTTTATTTAAAAAAAAAACACCAACTTTTAATTGGAGAATAATTGCTTTATAATGATGTGCTGGTTTCTGCCATACAACAATGTAAATCAGCCATAAGTATATATATGTTCCCTCTCTCTTGAACCTTCTTCCCACCCTCCACCCAATCCACACCTCTAAGTTGTAACAGAACACTAGGTTGAACTCCCTGTCTTTTATAGCAACTTCCCCTACCTATCTCTTTCACATGTGGTGAGGTATATGTTTCAGTGCTACTCTTTTGATTTTCCTACACTTTCCTTCTCCCTTTGGGTCCCCAGGTCTGTTCTTTATGTCTGCATCTCTATTCCTGCCCTGCAAATAGGTTCATCAGTACCATTTTTCTGGGATCCATATGTATTTGTTAATATATGATTTTGATTTTCTCTTTCTGACTTACTTTACTCTGTATAACAGGCTCAGGTTCATCCACCTCACTAGAACAGACTCAGGACTCAAAAACATTCCTTTTTATGGCTGATCAATATTCCATTGTATATATGTACCACAGCTTCTTCATCCATTCATGTGCTGATGGACATCTAGTTTGCTTCCACTTCCTAGCTATTGTAAATAGTGCTGTAATGAACACTGGGGTACATGTGTCTTTTTGAATTAAGGGTTTTCTCAAGGCATATTGAGAATTGAGGATTTCTGGGTCATATGGTAGTTCTATTCTTAGTTTTTTAAGCAATCTCCATACTGTTCTCCATAGTGGCTCTATCAATTTATATTCCCAACAGTGCAAGAGGGCACTCTCCAGCATTTATTGTTAGTAGATTTTTTGATGATGGACATTCTGACTTGTGTGAGGCAATACCTCATTGTGGTTTTGATTTGCATTTTGCTAATAATGAGAGTTTTTGTTGTTTTGTTGAGCATTTCTTCTTGTGTTTATGAGCCGTCTGTATGTCTTCATTGTAGAAATGTCTGTTTAGGTCTCCTGGCCATTTTTTGATTGGGTTGTTAGTTTTTCTGATCTTGATCTGCATAAGCTGCTTGCATATTATGGAGATTAATCCTTTGTCAGTTGCTTCATTTGCTCTTATTTTCTCCCATTCTGATAGCTCAGTTGGTAAAGAATCTGCCTGCAGTGCAGGAGATGTGGGTTTGATCCCTGGGTTGGGAAGATCCTCTGGAGAAGGGAAAGGCTACCCACTCTAGTATTCTGGCCTGGAGAATTCCATGGACTATACAGTCCATGAAGTCAAGAGGAGTCAGACATGACTGAGCAACTTTCATTTCATGCTCCCATTCTGAGGGTTATCTTTTCACCTTGCTTATAGGTTCCTTTTCTGTGGAAAAGCTTTGAAATTTAAGTAGGTCCCACTTGTTTATTTTTGTTTTTATTTCCATTACTCTGAGAGGTGAATCATAGAGGATATTGCTGTGATTTATGTCATAGTATTCTGTTTATGTTTTCCCTCTAAGAGTTTTATAATTTCTGGTCCTACATTTAGATTTTTAATCCATTTTTTAATCCATAGGGTGTTAAGAAGTGTTCAAATTTCATTCTTTTACAAGGAGCTGTCCAGTTTTCCTAGAACCACTTATTGAAGAGACTATCTTTTCTCCATTGTATGTTCTTGCCTTCTTTGTCAAAGGTAAGGTGTCTGACAGAGGATGAGATGATTGGATGGCATCATGGACTCAATGGACATGAGTTTGGGTAAACTCCAGGAATTGGTGATGGACAGGGAGGCCTGGCATTCTGCAGTCCATGGGGTCACATGACTGAGCAACTGAACTGAACTGAACTGAAGGTGTCTGAGTCCTTTAGTTTCCTGAAACTTATCTATTCCTTCTCCTGCCTTCTACCCAAACTGAAGGTGGAATATTTCTGTCTAGAACAATGACATACATTCTTCAAGATTTATTAATACTTTTTGTTTCTCTTTGCAACACC
This sequence comes from Budorcas taxicolor, assembly GCF_023091745.1. NCBI lineage: Eukaryota > Metazoa > Chordata > Mammalia > Artiodactyla > Bovidae > Budorcas > Budorcas taxicolor. The sequence goes on from NC_068912.1 coordinate 69,904,738, forward strand.
ATGAACTGTAGCCTGCCAGGCTCCTCTGTCCATGGGGATTCTCCAGGCAAGAATACTAGAGTGGCTTGCCATGCCTTCCTCCAGGGGATCTTCCCAACTCAGGGATCAAATCCAGGAGTCCCACATTGCAGGCCGATTCTTTGCTGTCTGAGCCACCAGGGAAATCCTTTGTTTCTCTAAAGGTGTCTAATTAATTATTTCCTCCCTTTAGCAACTAGCTTTTTCTTTTACTGATTTTTCAAATGGCCCAACATGGGTGTCTTCACCCTTCTTATCCAATTCAGGTTCTGTCACTAATGACTGTAGTCTCAATTTTTTTTTTCATTATTCACTTTTTCATTAGTTTGTAGCTAAAGCAAAAAAATTGGTCTTGGACCTAGTGTCAATTATTGTCTAATGAGCTGTGGCCATGGAGGTAATGTCTTGTGGGAAATAAGAATGCCCCTTCCAGGATCTCTGAGAGATTTATGCTTTCATAAATAAGATTATTTAATTCGGTCTTATTTTAATTTTAATATAAGAAAGACTAAGTTGAAACTCCAGAGCCACTACATTTAGTTATTTAGACTATAATATAAATGGTACTCCCTAGAGTTGGGAGGGGAAAAAATCCATAGAACTGTATGTTGTAGGTCCCTGGACTTCAAATAAATATTTTTACTTAGTAAGAACTATTATTTCACCAAAACTTCCTCAAAAGTTAGGTATAAAGATTATGGAAGATAAGTTTTGAATGACATGCTTTTATATTTCATATTTTTCCTCATACTTTCTCTCCTTCTCATAACTTGTATGTTTATTATTGCTTATTCATTGTCCAGATTAATAACCTTTAAATCAACCTTCAGTCTTCTAGCATGGCTTCTCCTTTCCTGAATTCTTGATTGACTTACCTTCTAATGATCTAGAGTTTGAGTGATATTTAAACCATAGTTATTGTATTCTCTGAGTTCTTCATTTTTGCAAATACCTGTCTTTTTATTTTTGAAAGATATCTTAGCTGAATACAATATTTTCGGACCATATTTTCTTTCTCTCAGAACTTTCCAAAGTGTTTTGAAAATCACTGTTGTATGAAGTTTAAAGTCACTGTGGCTTATTTCCTTTTCTTGCAGGGAATTCCTGAAGAAGTTTTTCTTCATTCTTAAAATTCAGTCAGGATATATCTTTATGCTGATCATTGTATTTTATTTTTCCTGGAGCAGAGTATTTTTTGATATGCAAATTTGAGTTACTTCATATCTGGGTAGTTGTGTTATGTCTTTGGATATATTTTATTCTTCATTTCTGGGGTTATATAATTCAAAACCCCTCATTATAGTCTTTACTGTGGTCTTGCCTCAGCCTTCAAATCTGTTATCTTTTCTTTTACTGCTTTATTGTGACATTTTCCTTGGCATTTGCTCTAATTACCTCAGGCTTTTCCTCTCTGACAGTAATTATGTTTATTTGTTTCTCATTTCCTATAATTTATTTAGTAGTTTTTTTTAAGTTATATTTCTCCTTAATGCTGCAATCTACCATTTATGTCATATTATTGCTTTTTCATTTCATCTTTTAGGTTGATGAAGACGCTATATTATTAATCCTTTTTATTATGTTCCTCTATAGCAACACACTTACAATGAATTTTTTTCTATCCTTCGAATTTTTGTTTGAAAACATTATTGAACTACACTTTGTATGCCTTATTATTTCCCCACTGTTTTGTTTCTATACTGCAGTATCTATAGTTGCTATGCTATTTCCCTTACCCAGAATGATGCTTATGTTTAACATAAGTATCTCTTTTTAGACATTTTGTTCACTTTAATATAGATAAATTTATCTTTATTTTGGCTTACTTTTCCCTCTAAGCTAAATTTTTGGGCTGGGTAATTTGCATTTTGTGTATTTTTCTTTAAGTTGAGGATATGCAAGGATTTCTGAAGTTGGTTAGAGGTCAGAGAAAATTGTATGAAGTTTTATTGTAATACCCTGAGCTTTTCTCTCCCGAGTTTTTGTAAACTATAGCTTACCAAAATTCACTTCTTATCACAAACATATACCATTCCTTAGGGCTTTAAGTAACTCTCTTAGTTCAGTTAGGAGCCCCATAGGCTTTGTTTCTAATACATAAGACTAAACACTTCTCTAATTTCACCAGTATTTAAACCTTCCCTCTCCAGATGTACCTCATACACTTTCTCTCAGCTAATCACTAAAAAGAGAGAGAGAGAGAGGAAACAAACAAACAAACAAACAAAAAACTATGTCTTCTCATCTTAGTTTTGCCATTGTTGTTTAGTTGATCAGTTGTGTCTGATTCTTTTGTGACCCTATGGACTGTAATCCGCCAGGCTCTTCTGACCATGGGATTTACCAGACAAGAGTACTAAAGTGGGTAGCCATTCCCTTCTCTAGGGTTCTTCCCAGCCCAAGGATTGAACCCACATCTCCTACTTTAGCAGGCGGATTCTTTACCACCGAGCCACCAGGGAAGCCCCATCTCAGTTTACTTATCTCCAAATTTGGGATGTTTAGTGAGAATTCTCATAATTTCCCAAGCCATCAGAATTTCCTTTGCAGCATTAGAAGACATCTGGTGCTAGAAATTCACAGTATGTACCAAGACTCCTTGAGGACCTCCACTAAACAAAGCTGTTTGATTTTGTTAAATCCAGTGTTTTCTATATTTATACAATTTTTTTTCTGTAAGATAGTTGCCAATATTCTTTTGGGAAGCCTGACTTTTGAAGTCCCCTGAGTTCATATATCTTAGACAATGATTTGACAGCCAACCAGTAGAATGAAGGTCAGTCCCAGTGTGTGGTTGACCTGAAAATATATGGGTTGAGGAAGAAGCACACATGGGGCATAAGCCATACATGGGACATCATGGAGGATGTCCCACGGCTGGAGCTTCTCTGACATGATTTTTCTGGAGTTGGTTGAGAGTAACGAAAATCAAGGAATCAGTTCAAGTTGTGTTCTCGAAAGTGTGAAGGGTTGAAACTAGAAAAACCAAATTCTAAGGACTAAATTTTCAACCAGGAAGAGAAGTTTAAGCCAAAAAGATTTAAGTGTTGGGTAGATGCAGGAACAGAATAAGGAATGAAAAGCAAGGATGGGAGATTAGAAGTATGAAAAGCATAAAGGATAATTGCCTGGCATTGAGCTAGGGTGCCCAAGTCTGGTGTCTCTGAAGTCAGTCTATGGTAGAGGCTCTGGAATGTAGTAGTATTGACTGCTAATGAACTCCATTTCAAGTATAAGTTCTGTCTGTCTGATGAAGAGGACTATTTCAGTTAATTCTTGGGTATTCAAGCAATATGAGGTTGTCTAATTACTAACTTGCCCTGGATTAACTGTCAGTTGCATAAAAAAGCATTTTCAGTGGCCTGGCATTAATACAGTGAGGGTATATATATAGAGTCACTGGCACAATGCTTTGCCAATAGTAGATTTTTCAGTAACTTTTTGATGAATTCAAGATATTTAATGTTCCTGGAAGCTATGCTATGTTCAGGTCTCACTCAAACTCATGCAACAGAAAGTTGGAGTCTTCATTCTGTAAGAAAATATTGGTCTAGGTCTTATGCCACATTTGTGCCAGGGTGGTGAAATACACAGTTAAAAAATACACAGGTCCAGCCCTCAGAGAACTATTTTAAATCCTAATGGAGATCACTGTATTGATTAGTTCCATCAGAGTTAATGCCCAGCTCTCCTTATCAATACTTTAAAATTTTTGCTTAAAATTACACCTTAAAGCAGCAGTTCTCAAACTTGGTTTCACATTAGAATCACCTAGGTAGCTGGTGTTTGTTTTCTACTCCAGGCCAATTAAATCAGAACACTTGGGTTTGGACATTTGCATCAGCAGTCTCTGAAAACATCCTAGGTACAGACTGTGTTGAGAACCCTTGTTTTAGAGGGAAGACACAAAAGAGTCAATTGGGAAAAACTAAAACAACACAATGAGGGAACTGTGTACTGTCTTTTAAACACTTAAGCATATCTATAAGTGCAAATACAACAAATTAAGACTGTAACACATATAGGTCTTCAGTTTTGTTCTGGTGTTAATTACCAATCTCCCTTCATTACGGTAGTGGTAAAAACCAATAACTAGTTTTGACTGAGTTAATGTCTTTGTTCTGGCTTTGTTATTGACTTTGATCCAATACTTTTCTGTTTTCTATTTCTTTTCTTTTTTTTTGTTTAACCTTTATCATTTCCACTGGTAAGAAACTTTTATTACAAAGTTTTCTCACTTGCTCATTCTACAGCTACTATAATTCAGTCACCAGGAGATACAGCAGTCATTCTTAGATCTAGCTGAATTGTAATCACCTGGAGAACTTTTAAAAAATGCTAGTGTTTGGGCTTTGCCCCAGACAACTTAAATCAGAATCTCTAGAGGTAAGCCCCTTTCATTGGTAATTGTTCAGAAGTATTCCAGATGATTCTGTGTGAAGCTGGGATTAAAAATGCTGTAGCGGTAGCTGTGCTTAGTCACTCACTTGTGTCTGACTCTTTGTGACCCCATGGATTGTAGCCCTCCAGGCTCTTCTATCCATGGGGATTCTGCAGGCAAGAATTCTGGAATGGGTTGCCATGCTCTATTCCAGGGGATTTTCCCAACCCAGGGATTGAACCTATGATGTCTGCCTTGTGGCTCAGCTGGTAAAGAATCCACCTACAATTTGGGAGACCTGGGTTCATTCCCTGGGTTGGGAAGATCCCCTGGAAAAGGGAAAGGCTACCCACTCCAGTATTCTGGCCTGGAGAATTCCATGGACTGCATAGTCCATGGGGTCGCAAAGAGTCACACACAACTGAGCAACTTTCACTTTCACTTCCACTCGCATTGCAGGCAGAGTTTTTACCATCTGAGCCACTAGGGAAGCCAAAACTCTAGTGTGATTGATTGTTAGACATATAATGGACAGCAAAGAGTTATGCCTTCCTGTGTTCACAAACTTTTGCAGTATGACTTCTTCCATAAACAGGTGGTCTGTTTTCACACCTTGACCACAGGCCCTTATGTGACTCTCCAGGTAAATACAGAACACGGGTGAGTACAGGTTAGGTGAGAAGAGAAACCATCCAACCAAACCCTTGGAAGAATAATAAGAGTAAGCATTTTTAAAACCACTGGTTTAGGGATGGTTTGTTATGCAGCACAGTCTAACTGAAATATAGTATATAGGGGACTTTCTATTATAAGCTAAGACAAAAAAACACTATTCTTGATTTTTTTTTTTTAGTTCTATTTTCATTGCTATTGCAGGAACCACTCTAACCACTCTTTCTGCTCCCTAGGATTTTCCTTCAGACTCTTTTACTACTGAAAGAATGAGATTTAGACAGAAAAAGAATTTCTTGTCATTGTACAAATGCCTTCCATTTGTCTCTTTGCTACTTCTCCAGTCTGATTACCAAATGTTTCCTTTAAAACTATAAAGATCAAAGGAACCACCTGCCTCAGGAACCGTGGCTTAGGCAGACTTTCATAACACTGCATGTGGATTGCATCAACACATCCTGAAATTTGCCAAGACTCAGTTTCACAAGTTAAGGTCCAAATTAAAGAAATCCCCTTGTGTTAGCAAGATGGTCACACTTTATCCAGTAACAAATTGAAGTCTCCAATCAATTTTCTTAGTGTGGGTCATGAGAAAGAGCTGTAGTTGGCATCTTCACTATGCTATCAGTGATGAAAATTACCATACTTTTGCCTTAACAATAGTATCAACTGTTTTAACAAGTCTATCTTGTAAAATCATCAGTGAATGAAAATGAGTTGTCTATCTTGTTACTTGCTAGTTTGGTGGGATGAAATGTTATGTCAAAGACATGGGTTTGACACAGTTCTACCACTTATCTATTATGTAACCTTGCATAAATCACTAAACATTTTAAAAATCTTAGTTGCCTTATCTATAAAACTGAGATTAAATAAGCATTTTCAGAATATATCTGATGATCAGAAAAGATCACATATATAATATCCCTTTGCAATCTTTAAAACTTACTTTAAATATAAGATGTTATTACTCATGGTATGGGTAGCACCAAGAAAGAATAAATATGGAAGTTTCTCTGACAACAGCTGAGAAAATTCATTCATATTCTCACAGCATTAGGGAAAGTAAATACTTTATATGGCTTCACATTTTTCTTTAATCTCTGAATCTCAAAGTACCTTGCAGCATACTTTCATTAATTTGTAAGACCCCATGAAATACATTTGTTCCCCCTTAAAGTTCCTGCTAAACAAGGTACCTTTTCTAAAACATATACATTTAAGCCTCACCCACAAATGGCCCTCAGATTTGTGAATGAATAGAAGGGTTCTGATCCTTTTTTATGTTGTAATTTTTTGTCTTATTTAAAATCTGCAGGTCTCTTGATCTTGTCTGCCTTCCCTTGAAGTCTGTCCCTTGATGCTTTGATGTAGTGAACATGCCTATGAAACACAAATCCTAGACAGGTGGCAGTCTTTTCATTCCTTACATGTTAGGGAGAGGGTTTGGAGATAATTTATTAATCTATTTCTTCCTTAAGTGTTTGAAAGATATTCACTAAAAATATGTGAACCAGATTCTTATATTGCCCAGATTGAATTCTGTTTGGAATTCGAGCCCTTCCAAGCTGCATTTGACTCTTCAGCTCCTTGACTAGCATGTAGGATTTTTTTCCTTACTGAGTGAGTCTGCTGATGTGAAGGAGCTAATAGGGCTTTCAGTCAAAACTTATTTAGAACTAAAAGATGTTGCTATAATTATTCCCTGTATTTCTATGGTTTCTTTTTTCAAATAGTTCAGAGAGCCCTGCATGTATTATTGACTCTTTCTAAAGTAAGGTGAGCCAGATAAATTATGTTATTTTATTAGAAAAATTTACCTTTGCTCCAACTTTTTATTGTTATATCTTTCAGTATCTTTGCTTATCTTACTAATATTCAATGATTTGACTTTTTCCATGAATGTTCCAAATTGTTCTCCTTAACCTGTTGAAATAAACTTGATTTCTGTCTGTTCCCTCAAACACTGCTCTTGAAGGAAGGGATATGGCTGTTTATAGACAATTAACATATATTAGGCTCTAGTTCAAAAGAAGGACCATTAATGGTGAATTTCTTAGTTTGACGGCTTCTCTTGTAGCTCAGTCGGTAAAGAATCTGCCTGCAATGCAGGGGACCTGGGTTCATTTCCTGGGTTAGGAAGATCCCCTGGAGAAGGAAATGGCAACCCACTCCAGTATTCTTGCCTGGGGAATCCCATGGATAGAGGAACTTGAAGGCTATAGCCCATGGGGTTGCAAGAGTCAGACATGACTTAGCAACTAAACCACCACCATCAGTGCATGAAAGAGGATGAAACATTTTGGGGACACATGAATCTTTTGCTCTCCATGAAAATAAATCACAGATATTTGTTTATGCATAAAGCTTATGCTGTTTATATCTTCTTTTAGACAGAAATTACTTGTTACAAGCTCTATTTTAGGATGAGGGAGACTGAAGTACAGTGCAGACTGATAACATGAAAAGAAAACACAAACCAATTTTTGGTAGGTTATGATTTTGATTATCAATGCCTATGGCCTGATAACTGCTTTGACAGGATCTCACCTATAGAGATTTCCAAAGCCCATGCTGAATCTCCAATCAGGTTATTAGAGCACTCGAAATTTGAGATTGCTAGAGGTTTATCAAACTGTTTTTTCTTTATAAATTTCTCAATGATTTTCTCTTCAATTCAACACATTTTTATTGCAGAGATTTCCATATTAGGTCAGTAGAAAGATGAGCTTTTTTTTTTTTTTTTTTTTTTTTTAGAATTTTTTTCTGTCCTGGAGACGTATGCACACAACTTAAGTCTTGGTTTTGAACTTTGGTAGTTATTAGTTCAATGGTGTGAGCAATGTACATGTGCAAGTGATATGAGTGGTTAAAACATGAATACTGTATAGTTCACTTACCAACATAGGCTCCATTCCTCCAAGTCTCAGATCAACTGTCTGTCTAATCACTAATGATTGTTTAATATCATTTAGACTTGCACCTCCATGGACATCTTCCAGAACTAATTCAGAGGACCCTTAAGCGGAGGTCATGCTGGCTTTTCTAAATAACTTTCTAGAGGAGAGGAGCCTAATTGCCTCCATCCAGGAAACTAACATTCATCAAGAAAGGCTTGCTTTTCATGTCCTCCCTGGTGGCCATCAGGGGGATTTTTCAGGATGTTTCTCAGAGTCTCTCCAACTCTCTTCTATGTGTTTTGCTTCCTCCTATGCCTTCCTTTGTACTTCAGTTTTTCCTGATTGTTCACACAGGAAGGAGATAAACATTTATAATTAAATGACCCCTTAGAAAGAAAAATAATTTCTTATAATATTGCTATCAAATAAAATCTCTAAATAAAAGATATTTTGGTGTTTGAATTCAACTGGCACTCTTCTCCTTTGCTGGAATTGTTAATTGCAATGAAAACACATATACAGTGGCACAGGTACACCCCAAGGTTAAAGAGATGTTTCTTTTGACAGATGGATGCTGTTTTAGCAGCCTGATTACATTTTCCTTCAGTGGTTTGATGTACTAGAAAGAGTATGAACTTTGAAGCCAAAATGGCTTGGGTTTGAATCTGTGTTCTGCCACCCATAATTTTACAATTTTAGGCAAGTTAGTTAACATTTTCAAGGCTATGCTTTTTCTTTATTAAAAGGAGATCAATAATATCCACTTATCAGAGCACCATAAGAAATAGAAGAGACTTTGAAAATTAAGACATATGGCATATGACAATTTTAGTGAGTTCTAAATAAATACTAGTTACTTTTCCTTCCTGTCTTATGTTGGTCAGACAGTAATGTGGTATTGTGCTTAACAAGATAAAATTTAAAAATGTAAAAAAGTAAAGGAGGCATCCAATTGTAATGAGTTTCTAGAGTCATTTTGTACTTTGCAGGATACTTAGTTAATCTTAGTCAGTTCACTTCAGTTCAGTCGCTCAACCGTGTCTGACTCTTTGTGACCCCATGGACTGCAGCACACCAGGCTTCCCTGTCCATCACCAACTCCCAGAGTTTACTCAAACTCATGTCCATTGAGTTGGTGATGCCATCCAACCATCTCTTCCTCTGTCATCCCTTTCTCCTCCTGCCTTCAATCTTTCCCAGTATCAGGTCTTTTCCAGTGAGTCAGTTCTTCACATCAGGTTGCCAAAGTATTGGAGTTTCAGCTTCAGCGTCAGTCTTTTCAGTGAATATTAAGGACTGATTTCTTTTAGGATGGACTGGTTAGATCTGCCATCCAAGGGACTCTCAAGAGTCTAAAGCATCAGTTCTTCAGTGCTCAGCTTTCTTTATAGTCCAACTCTCATATCCATACACGACTACTAGAAAAACCATAGCTTTGACTATATGGACCTTTGTTGGCAAAGTAATGTTTCTCCTTTTTAATATGCTGTCTAGGTTGGTCATAGCTTTTCTTCCAAGGAGAAAGTGACTTTAAATTTGCATGGCTGCAGTCACCATCTGCAGTGATTTGGGAGCCCCCTCAAAAATAAAATCTGTCACTGTTTGCACTGTTTCCCCATTTATTTGCCATGAAGTGATGGAACCAGATGCCATGATCTTCGTTTTCTGAATGTTGAGTTTTAAGCCAACATTTTCACTCTCCTTTTTCACTTTCATCAAGAGACTCTTTAGTTCCTCTTTGCTTTCTGCCATAAGGGTTGGTGTCATCTGCATATCTGAGATTAGTGATATTTCTCCCAGCAATCTTGATGCCAGCTTGTGCTTCATCCAGTCAGCATTTCTCATGATGTACTCTGAATATAAGTTAAATAAGCAGGGTGACAACATATAGCCTTGATGTACTCCTTTTCCTATTTGGAACCAGTCTGTTGTTCCATGTCCAGTTCTAACTGTTGCTTCTTGACCTGCATACAGATTTCTCAGGCAGCAGGTCAGGTGGTCTGGTATTCTCATCTCTTTAAGAATTTTCCACACTTTGTTGTGATCCACATAGTCAAAGGCTTTGGCATAGTCAATAAAGCAGAAATAGATGTTTTTCTGGAACCCTCTTGCTTTTTCGATGATCCGGCAGATGTTGGCAATTTGATCTCTGGTTCCTCTGATTTTTCAGAACTTACACAGGACTGGGGGAACAGACTCTGGGAGGGCACAAACAGAACCTTGTGTGCACCAGGAGAAAGGAGCAGTGACCCCAAAAGAGGCTGCCAGTGAGTGTCCAGGAGTCTCTGGCAGAGGCTTGGGTCAGCAGTGGACTGCTGCAGGGTTGGGGGCACTGAGTGTAGCAGTGCATGCATGGGACCTTTTGAAGGAGGTCACCATTATCTTCATTACCTCCACCATACTTTGGCCTCAGGTCAAATAATAGGGAGGGAACACAACCCTGCCCTTCAACAGAAAATTGGATTAAAGATTTACTGAGCATGGCCCCACCCATCAGAACAAGACTCAGTTTCCCCCTCAGTCAGTCTCTCCCATCAGGAAGCTTCCATAAGCCTCTTATCCTTCTCCATCAGAGGGCAGACAGAATGAAAACCACAATCACAGAAAACTAACCAACCTGATCACGTGGACTACAGCTTTGTCTAACGCAATGAAACTATTGAGCCATGCCTTGTAGGGCCACCCAAGACAGCCGGGTCATGGTGGAGAGTTCTGACAAAATGTGGTCCACTGGAGAAGGGAATGGTGAACCACTTCAGTATTATTGCCTTGAGAACCCCATGAATGGTATGAAAAGGCAAAAAGATAAGACACTGAAAGATGAGCTCCCCAGGTCGGTAGGTGCCCAATATGCTACTGGAGATCAATGGAGAAATAACTCCAGAAATAATGAAGAGACAGAGCCAAAGCAAAAACAACACCCAGTTGTGGATGTGACTGCTGATGGAAGTAATGTCTGATGCTATAAAGAGCAATATTGCATAGGAACCTGGAATGTTAGGTCTATGAATCAAGGCAAATTGGAAGTGATCAAACAGGAGAGGGCAAGAGTGAACGTCAGCATTCTAGGAATCAGTAAACTAAAATGGACTGGAATGGGTGAATTTAACTCAGATGACCATTATATCTACTACTGTGGGCAAGAATCCCTTAAAGAAATGGAGTAGCCATCATAGTCAACAAAAGAGTCTGGAATGCAGTACTTGGATGCAATCTCAAAAACAACAGAATGATCTCTGTTCATTTTCAAGGCAAACCATTAAATATCACAGTAATCCAAGTCTATGCCCTGACCAGTAATGTGGAAGAAGCTGAAGTTGAATGGTTCTATGAAGACCTACAAGGTCATCTAGAACTAACACCCCCAAAAGATGTCTTTTCATTATAAGGGACTGGAATGCAAAAGTAGGAAGTCAAGAAATACCTGGAATAACAGGCATTTTGGGCCTTGGAGTACAGAATGAAGCAGGACAAAGGCCAACAGAGTTTTGTCAAGAGAATGCACTGCAAACACTCACTGCAAATGCTGTGCAAACACAGCAAACATGCTATTCCAACAACACAAGAGAAGACTCTACACATGGACATCACCAGATGGTCAATACCGAAGTCAGACTGATTATATTCTTTGTAGCCAAAGATAGAGAAGCTCTGTACAGTCAGAAAAAACAAGACCAGGAGCTGACTGTGGCTCAGATCATGAACTCCTTATTGCAAAATCCAGACTTAAGGAAAGTAAGGAAAGCCACTAGACTATTCAGATATGACCTAAGTCAAATCCCTAATGACTATTCAGTGAAAGTGAGAAATAGACTCAAGGGATTAGATCTGAAAGACAGAGTGCCTGAAGAACTATGGCTGGAGGTTAATGACATTGTACAGGAGGCAGTGATCAAGACCATCCCCAAGAAAAAGAAATGCAAAAAGACAAAATGGTTGTTTGAGGAGGGCTTACAAACAGCTATGAAAAGAAGAGGAGTGAAAGGTAAAGAACAAAAGGAAAGATATACCCATTTGAATGCAGAGTTCCAAAGAATAGCAAGGAGAGATAAGAAAGCCTTCCTCAGCGATCGATGCAAAGAAATAGAGGAAAACAATAGAATGGGAAAAATTAGAGATCTCTTCAAGAAGATTAGAGATGCCAAAGGAACTTTTCATGCAAAGATAAGCACAATAAAAGACAGAAATGGTATGGACCTAAACAGAAGCAGAAGATATTTAAAAAGGTGGCAAGAATACACAGAATGACTGTACAAAAAAGACCTTCACGACCCAGGTAATCACGATGGTGTTGATCACCCACCTAGAGTCAGACATCCTGTAATGCGAAGTCAAGTGGGCCTTAGGAATCATCACTACAAACAAAGCTAGTGGAGGTGATGGAATTCCAGTTGAACTATTTCAAATCCTAAAAGATGATGCTGCTTGTGAAAGTGCTGCACTAAATATGCCAGCAAATTTGGAAAACTCAGCAGTGGCCACAGGACTGGGAAAGATCAGTTTTCATTCCAGTCCCAAAGAAAGGCAATGCCAAAGAATGCTCAAACTACTGCACAATTGTACTCATCTCACTTAGTTAATCTAGGGAACCAAATAGTTAGATATAAAAATGCCACCATATTCTTGTAAGATAGAAAAATAATATTAACAAATTCATTCATTAAATATCTATTAAGTGCTATTTATTTTTAAAGTACCATACTAACTTCTAAAGATACAGCAGTGATGGCATTGTTTTTGGAGTTGGCTCACTAGGTTATATTCAGTTTTTAAACAGGAAAAATTAAGAAGGAACCGATTTAAGGAATATTGACTTTGATTTCAATTAATACATATTCCCTGGTGCGTGCGTGCTTGCTAAGTCACTTCTGTTGTGTCCTACTCTTCTCAACCCCATGGACCATAGCCCTCCAGGCTCCTCTGTCCATGGAATTCTCCAGGCAAGAATACTAGAATGGGTTTACATGTCCTCCTCCAGGGGATTTTCCTGACCCAGGAATCAAAGCCGCATCTCTTATGTCTCCTGCATTGTCAGGCATGTTCTTTACCACTAGTTCCACCTAGAAAGCCCCGTAATCCCTGGAATCATATCTCAAATGGGATTTACTATCATCTTGTAGCCAATTTACTTCTCTTATTCTCAGTCAGTAATTGAGAATTTTTCCTTTGTGCATGAAAACTCTGTGGATGTGAAGGTATTCTAGGTATTTCAACCATTACAAAGAACTTTAACTGATGTTTAGGTCAGTTATAACTCTGGGACTACATAATACAATATTAAAAAAAAAAAATTTCCTTTTTTTTTTTCCCTCTGAAGAAAGCAACATTGACCAAAGCCAGTTAGTACTCCCAGAAGAGAGACAATTCACCATTTTTGTCCTAAAGAGCTCTGCCTCATCCTTAGCCCTATGAGTAAAGTTTGGCATGAAGGTGGGATTATGTTTCTTGTGTTACTAAACATTTTGCTCCCACTGGGGCAACTTGCCCCATCCTTTGGAATGATGAGAATGACATACACATCAAAATTGCGGCTTAATCACTTTGTTTAGTGCCTGTGGGCGATGTCTTAAACCAAAGGGTAGTTGGGAATAGCCACCAAAGTGATTTTTCTCCCCCTTATGTTTTCTTTCTTCCTTTCATTCTCTCTCTTTTTTTTAATCTTCTTTGTTACTCTCACTTTCTTTCTCTTTTTCTCATTTACTTTCTCTTCACCTCTGATGCCCAGCAACTTAGTTTGTTGGAGTTTTGCTGTTGTGTGAGGTTTAATCATGTCCCCAGGAAGAGGAATGATTATTAAATCACTGGAAATTTAATGATGGGTATTTATTCCCCAGCCTTAGTCATTTTGGTGTCTGGGGTTTGGCATTCTAGTCACTGGAAACCAAAGTGGATAAATGTCATCAAGCCGCACGTGACTTTCCAGTGATTTACGTGTGTTTGTTGTACTCCAGATGGGCAATTGCCTGATGCCCTGCTCTGGCCTTTATTTGCAAGCCTCTCATGATCAAAATAACAAAGACTTTAAGTTCAGCTCTCCACAGTGGTAAAAAACAGGTGTCAGCTTCTTCAATACGAAGTCAGTTTCTGAAACTGTGTTCTGCTGTCACAGTTTCTTTTGTGGGTGCTTAAGTCAAGATCCCTTGAGCTTCTTTTTTTAATATTAAAACTGCCCTTCCCTCTGATTTAAGAATTCTGATTCTTAGAAAAAAAGTTGGATTTTATATTTTTTAATGAATTAATGTTAATCTTCTGACATATATATTTGCTTACTTATTATGTTTACATTTGTTGTCTATTTCCTCCCACTAATATTTAAATGCCTCAAGGACGGGAATCTTTACCTCTTTGGTTCATTAATGTATCCCATGTGTTTAAAACAGTGCCTGCATGTATTAGGTGCCCTGTTAATATTTATTGAATAAATGCTGAGTGAATGAATACTACTAAGTCCTTAGTGAAAGACTTGCCTGGAATTACCATTCTCATAGATGGGAGAGACAGTTGTTAAATTAGCCACTTTTTCTTCATATAAGCTTAACAAGTTAATTAACCTTTCTAAGTATGTATTTCTTAATCTTATAGTGGGGATTTTTGAAGATTAAAATGGATTAAATACGTAGGATAATGGATGAAAATTTGTTCAACACAGTACCTGGTGTATATGGTTTGTGCTCAAGAAATTGTAAATGTTATGGTGTTGCTCTTCCATTTAATGTTGTACAGTTGTGAGAAATATATTACTGTGCTCATGAAAGAAAGTTTTTTTATGATATTTATTTTGATGATATTGATATTTGATGATATTTGTTTTGAAGCTCCACTGGAATGTAAATTTAGTAAAGATAGAAATATTGCTTGTTTTTGTTCCTTGGTGTATCCTGACAATTAGAATGGTGCTGGAAATATAATAGGTACTCAATAAATATGTGTTGAATAAATTATTGAATGTTTAAGATAGGAATTAGCTTACAAGTCTAACCCTCTGAGTCCCTCGGGTAACTAATTGAATTAATGGCAGAGATGTCAAAATCCTATTCTAAAATGCCTCAGCTTTTTCATTGTGTGAAATGAAAGACAAGAGAGGAGCGTTCTGAGAACTCAAAGTGAAGGGAAGGAAGAGCTGGAAATTATCTAGATATTCAGGCCATGCAGAATTACTTTAGGCAATTCAAAATCAAATGGACTTTTAATTTTCTTACTATTCCATTTGACTTTCTGAAACACTTGGATCTACAGTACTTAATTTCAATTCATATTTATAGCTCTGTCTGAAACAGCATTTTATTTAATTTTTAGCTTCTTTAAATAACTGTCTTGGTGGTAGGCATGTCTGTTCAGCAGAAAAGATATTGCAGCCTCATGAGTGAATTTACCTTTCTGGTTCCTGCTGCAACCCTGTGCTCAGGAAATGCCGCAATCCAAAGGGCATACTGAAATGTCAATCTTCTATGAAGTGAAAACAAAATGAATTCTTGAGCCTGTTTCCCATCCTGCTAACTCAAGTTGTTCTGCTAAGTGATTAACTTCTGCTACTATATTTTCAAATGAATAAGGGGGGTCTTTGATGTTCTACTTGTAATTGAATATTTAACAACTGCATTTAAATATTTAATAATTGCATTTTGTTAAAACAACATTTTATAGGTTCATGAACTAAATTTCTTAGAAAAATCTATGTCAGGCAATTCACATCTACATCATTTTGACATTTTCATGTTTTTTTAATGTCCAAGTTTTGGTTTCGTTGTTTTGTATTCTAACTAGTATAATTTTTTCCTATTAAATTTTAGCAATCATAAGTATTTCTATTGCTATCCTTAAAGTGTTTTAAATGCATGTTCTTGTTTTATTTTCATTTTTTTATATATTATTTTAGAGGATAAAGCATTATATATTGAATTTTGCAACTGCTGAAATAAAGCCTGAAACTTTTCCAAAAATAAAGATTCTAAATAATTTAGGTTTTAAAATATGTTCATAACTGCAACTCAACACAGTAGGAGTTGCACATAACTTTAAGAATACCACGTCCATACCACATGGATACAGTTAAATAAAAGAGATTTATATAGTTTGGGGGTAACCAATATTTTAACAAAAATTTTTGAAAATCCAACTCCTTTTGTAATTGTAGGAAGAATAGTTTCACCAACACCCCAACTGTTTATTCAGTTCAAACTAACTCCTAAAAAACTGAGCCACTAAATATTTTCCAACACTTATATGTTGAGTTTTTTTCCCCAAAAATATATTTGCTCTTAATAAGTACAGGAAAGCATGGAGTATCTCTTAGAAAATTTCAATATATGGAACTGGAGCAGACACAGAAGTATAGAAATAATAGAATTACACTACGGAGATATGACAGTGCATGTAGTTTTGGGGACTATTAATCCGAGGGTCAGATATAGTGTGATTATAGCCTGTGATTCCACCAAATCCTTAATCACTGTCCGGAAGGGCAATTGTCCTGAAGTCAGCTTCCTTATCTTCTGCATTGACAGAAAAAGCAGACATAGTCTAGTGACAAGGAAAACAGATTTGTACTTATAAAGTTTGAAAGTTGTTTTTTAAGGAGAACATATCAGCTTTTCTGCCCACCCCAAACCACCCCCACCCCCCACCCCTTTGCTCTATAAATAGCTCCTGGCAGGCAGAAACAACCCTGATTGCACCAAGATGAAGGAGAACAAGCAGCAGGCTGTAGTGCAGAATCAATGGCACAGTGCCAAGAGCTTCATCAAATGAATAATAGCTTCCACTTGACAATCAGTAAAGTGCCTCTTCTCCTACGGATTTAGTTTTTAATGATGATTAGAGAGGATGGGCCCCTAAAATTTCTCTGGTAGAAATGACCTCCTATTAATTTCTATTCCTTGAAATGCTGAATTTCAAAGCTATTTTACAGCTGCAAAACTAAAGGCACTGACATAAAGGAACTATTATCTTTGTAATTGTAGCAACAAGTACTAAATTTGTCATTGATTAACAGAGACTTTTTAACTTCATGATCCTTTGTTGGTTAAGTCCCTTATTTGGACCTTGCTGGTTTACTTGCTTTGAAAGTCAAATGTTACATTTTAGATCCAACAGCTATCAGAATAATGTCCTTTGTTTTAATTTAATGAACACTTCCTTATAACATCTTACATTGATTATTAGGCAATAAAGGTGAAGGTCATGTCAGAGCTTATTAATTCTATATAGTATTTTATTTTCTTTGTGGATAATAAAATATTCTAATCAGATATGCTTAAAATTTATGCATAGAAACATGTTATTAGGCAAAGAACTTTTTCAGAATTTTAACATTTTCTAACATATTTTCACCTGTGTTTGTGTGTATACAAAGTAGATTTTCAAGGGGAATTAAATGTAGAAGAAAGCTTATTAAAGAGCAGAAATGTTTATACTAATATTAGGTGATAAGACTATAGGCTTACTTTGTCAAGTTAAGTCATTAGTTATGAAGCAATGTCATAGGTATTGGAAATAACCTGTGTATATCTTAGTCATTTAATATATGGCATTCTATTTTATAAATAAAAGTTTTGAACATAAAAATTCAAGAGAAGACAATGGCACTTTCTGTATAATGTTATTAGTAGTTTTTTTAAAAAGGCACAATTAAATACTTACTTCAAAGGTTTTTAAATTTAGGATGACTTTGAAAAGCCACAGAGTTCATACTCTTGAATTTCATGTATTGTCATATGTAGAAGTTCATAAAACTTGCAGAAATGTTTAAAGTGACTGAAAAGCTTAGAAGGAAATATTTATTAAGAATTTAAAAATGTTGCCACACCTCTAATTCAGGAGGCTGCTTGGTGATGTTCTTTGATGTTCTTCAGTGTTTCCCAGAGAAATGAGAATGAATTTGTTGCTTAATTTATCCAGTTAAAAGGATTCCTTCAGAATTAAAATGTCCTTTCCTTTATGAAATATTGTTAGGGAATTTTACTTTTAAATGTCTTTAATTAATAAAAAAATTGACAATCATTTGTAGGTTTTATCTCCACTTTAAAAAATATCCTGTGAAATCCAAAATTTATGCATCTACTAACCTAAGGGAATTTGGAAATGAGTGAGCAGAGCTTTGCCTTTTATTAGAAAAGCTGACATGAAAAGTCTGTTATAGCCACAGGTCAACCAATTGCATGAAGAAGAAATATGAAAAAAAAAAAATTAGCATGCTATGAAACCCAAAAGAACAAGAGTCATCAGATACTCCCATAATTAGGTCATACGTTTCAGAAAAAAATCAATCAGGAATTAAATAGAATAAAGCTTTTAGGAATAGCAGAATGTCAGGGCTCCAGGAGGAAGTTTGAACACATTACTTCCCTCTGATACCTTTGTTAGTTTTTTAGAGAAGCTGTAGAACACATCGTCATTTTGTCAGGAGAGTGCGAAATTTTCTTGATTCAGTCTCACGGCAACAAATACTTGAAACCTCGACCAGTGTTACAGCTCGATTTCAGCTCAGAGCTTTATTTGGTAAAAAAAGGATAGTACACCCCCAAGGTGTAAGGGCGAGCGACCCTGAAGGAGTGGCCTCGATGCATCTTGGCTCCCCCTTTTTATACTTCTTGTCTCTCGCTCTACCCCTCCAGCCTGCTGTATGCGAATTAGGGATAGTACCCATCATAGATCAGGAAGAGGGTGGTGTTTGTTTCACTTCAATTTCCCACTCTGGGGTCCTCAGATTTTTCCTTTATTCCCCTTTTGCAGGCTTTCCCCCTTTCTTTGTCTTTTAGCTGCCGCCATTTTTGACTCCTTTTTCTATTCTGACTTCCCAACAATGTCCAAACAATTTCAACACTAGGGAACAATACTTTTGCTACTATATCACTTATTTCCCAGCATAGGAATGAAATAATTTTGTACTTTCTTAAAATATGGCTATCCTCATATAGTGGGCCTACCAAGCTAAAACTTATTTTTTTGAGGAGGCAGTGTTTACTTTGAAGTATGACTTGATTCCTGGTATTAGTTTTCCAGGGATGAGAGAGGTTTCTTTGAGAGAAACCTAGGAAAACTTAAAGAATTAAGGGCAAAAGAACAAAACAAAAAAGTCTAAAAGGTAGGTTTGTGGAGAGGTGAGGGGAGTAGAATGGGCTGATGTGTGGCATGGTTGAATCGCAGGCTTCCTAAGAATAAGTCTGCTGTCCTAGGACCATGGTCTCTTTTCTGTCAGATGGACGGTTTCTATTCCTTGTGCAGTTTGTGTTTATTTTTCCGTTTTCTTTTCTATTTAACAAATCCTATTGGAAATTTCTGACTTGGTTCTGTTGCACTAAGTAGCATAAACAGAATTGCTTGAACCTGCAGAGTAGAGAATGGCGAAGTATACCCCAGAGACCAGTGTGTTGTGGCTCTGCGATCCCCAGTGGGAGACCGTCAAGAAGATCAGACTCAGAGGAACAGAGTCATATTACTTGGTCAGCTTCTTTTTCCCACCAGGAAAGTTTCCCTTCTAGTACTGATCCTGGAAGGATTTTGGCAGAGATAGCTACATAATTGGTAGGGCCCAGGAGAAGGCAATGGCAAACCACTCCAGTACTCTTGCCTGGAGAATCCCATGGACTGAGGAGCCTGGTGGACTGCAGTCCACGGGGTCACAAAGAGTCGGACATGACTGAGTGACTTTTCTTACTTACTTACTTACTTAAGCAATTGTTAAAGGGAGATGCAAGTAACAAGACCATGTCTGTTTTTGAAAACACAACTGTGGATTCATTTCTGATAGGAAATACAGTGCTGCTGAACATGGAGACAGTCAGCCAATTTTGGATTGTAGCCATTGAGACCTTTACAGAGCAACAGTTATCTGGCTAAGAAGGAGATAGAACATGAAAGAATTCTGATAAATTTTGGGGTGTTTCAGTGATGAAAAGACTAAGCCTCCACACTCAGTTCTTTCATTTTCTTAACCCTAAAGACATAGGAGTCTACAATGAATAGGAAAGGTGTATGTAGCAGCATGTATTACTAGGCTTTTTTTTTTTCACCTATCTTCTGGTTCTTTTCATTCTCATCCCAATTTGATTGCCATTTCTTTTTTGGCTTGTTCTTGAGTCAAGGTAAGTTCACTAGGAACAAGATTTATGTTCCTCTGCCTAGGTGATGAAGGAAGATAATACTAGGAACTGATATTAGAATAACTCACATTTTCAGAGGTGATATGCATAACACTTAAACTTCCTTCTTCTCTATTCTCCATATTCCTACTACACTTACCCTCTAGTCAGCTTCCTAGATTACTAACCTGTGAAAACTAATTTTCATAGGATTCACAGCATTGCCTATTATATTAGAAAAATACCTTAAGCAGTATGCAAAAGAAGCAATTATATATATATATATGTATATATATATATAAATAAAATAAAGAAAGGTATATTTAATTTTGTAGCAATTTATTTGTATAAATTTTATTATTGCTTTTCGTGGATTTAGAGTACAGAAGACTAAGTTAGTTATGTTTAGTGCATGGAACACTGTTAAAGTTAGTCTGTGCAGTGACACTTCCTGTTTGTTTATTTATTTTCCCTTTTACCCTTAATCCTCAACCATTTTAATGTGGGGTACTTTTGTGTGTTTTTATAAAATACATATTTATTTTACTATTTATTATGCATGTGCACATGCTCAGTTGCTCAGTCATGTCTGACTCTGTGACTGTCGCCTATCAGACTCCTGTGTCCACGAGATTTCCTAGGCACAAATACTGGAGTGGGTTGCCACTTCCTACTCCAGAGGAGCTTCCTAACCCAGAGATCAGCCTGTATCTCTTGTGTCTCCTGCCCTGGCATGCAGATTGTTTAGAAGCCCCTCTATTTATTATAAATGTATATTATTTTTGTGTGAATGTATTTTTATTTATATAATCTACTGCTATAAATCTCATTCTATTTTTTGCTTATTTTATCCAGCACTATATTTGTAATAGTTATGTGTCATATGTATTAGAAATCCTTTTTTTTCTAATGGCTAAATAGTACTTCACAGTGAACTTACCTGTTCCTTCAATGACAGAGCTCTACAGTGTCTCCATTTCCTTACTCTCAGAAACAGTCCTGTAGTAAACAGTCTTTTATGTGTCACCTTTTGGATGTGCTGGAGGATTTCTTAGGCTGTCTACTCAGAAGCAGGATTGCTGGATCTAAGTGCCTGTGTATACCTAATTTAACTAGACTTCACCAGATTATTTTCCAGAATGTTTTCTATAACATACCAAAACTGCAAGAATATTCCTGTATTCTCATGTTACATCCCTATATCCTTGATCCCTGGCATTACTCAGTATTGGCCAATTTGATGGTTGTAAGTGATATAGCATTATTTTATTTTTTATAATTAAAATAATTTAATTGCTAATTACTAATAATTTAGCATTTCCTAATAAGCTTTTTAGTCTTTTGGATTTTTCTCTTATGTAAATTGCATGTTAATAGCTTTTGATCATTTCTGATTTCCATTTTTTATTTGTTTGCTTTAGTTTTTTCCTCTCCTATATTAAATATTATGCCTTTTGCATTTTAGACATTGCTAATATATTCTCCCAACTTGTCATCTGTCCACTAGTTTTGTCAATGGTGTTTCTATTATTTAGGAGGTAACTTTGGCATTTGTAATAGAGCCCCATATTAACAATGGCTCAAGAAAGAGATTTATTTACCTCTCAAGCAACAATGTGGAAAGAGGTAATTCTTCTGTCTTCTCGTTTCACCATTTTTAGGGTATTGTCATTTTTAACTTGAAGCAGGGTGACTCTCACCAGCCACAGAGAAAGGGAAAAGAGGCAGAAAAGAGTGGGGAGTCCCTTTGTTTTAAGGGCATGAAGTTTGGAAGTTTGCTCACATTTCATTGGCTAGAAAGTAGTCACAGGGTCATATCTAGCTATAAGGAGTTCTGGGCAATATAATCTTTTACCCAGGTAGTCATGATCCCACCTAAAATTTGGGGATTCTGTTAGATTTAGAGACAAGGGAATTTTTCATAATACCATTTCATCATTATTAAAAATCTATGCTGTGTTTATAGTTATATCTCCCTTTTATACTATATATTGTTTATTTTCAATTAGTATTTCCCAAGGCTTATCTGACTTATTGATCTTTTAAAATGATGAGCATTTGAGTTACAGTAGGGGAGCAACCCCTCGTCCAAGGAGCGGCAGCTGCACAGGTGCAAAAGGGCCAAGAGGAGCTACTCCATGTTCAAGGTCAGGAGGGGCAGCCATGTGGAGATACCCCTCATTCAAGGTAAAGAGCAGCGGCTGCACTTTGCTGGAGCAGCCGTGAAAAGATACCCCACATCCAAGGTAAAGGAAACTCCAGTAAGATGGTAGGTGTTGCAAGAGGGCATCAGAGGGCAGAAACACTGAAACCATAATCACAGAAAACTAGCCAATCTGATCACATGGATCACAGCCTGTTTAACTCAATGAAACTAAGCCATGCCATGTGGGGCCACCCAAGATGGACGGGTCATGGTGGAGAGGTCTGACAGAATATGGTCCACTGGAGAAGGGAATGGCAAACCACTTCAGCATTCTTGCTTTGAGAATCCCATGAACAGTATGAAAAGGTAAAATGATAGGATACTGAAAGAGGAACTCCACAGGTCAGTAGGTGCCCAATATGCTACTGGAGATCAGTGGAGAAATAACTCCAGAAAGAATGAAGGGATGGAGCCAAAGCAAAAAAATACCCACTTGTGGATGTGACTGGTGATAGAAGCAAAGTCTGATGCTGTAAAGAGCAATATTGCATAGGAACCTGGAATGTCAGGTCCATGAATCAAGGCAAATTCGAAGTGGTCAAACAGGAGATGGCAAGAGTGAACATTGACATTCTAGGAATCAGCGAACTAAAATGGACTGGAATGGGTGAATTTAACTCAGATGACCATTATATCTACTACTATAGGCAGGAATCCCTCAGACGAAATGGAGTAGCCATCATGGCCAACAAAAGAGTCTGAAATGCAGTACTTGGATGCAGTCTCAAAACGATAGAATGATCTCTGTTCATTTCCAAGGCAAATCATTCATTATCACGGTAATCCAAGACTATGCTCCAACCAGTAATGCTGAAGAAGCTGAAATTGAACAGTTCTATGAAGACCTACAAGACCTTTTAGAACTAACACCCAAAAAAAGATGTCCTTTTCATTATAGAGGACTGGAATGCGAAAGTAGGAAGTCAAGAAACACCTGGAGTAACAGGCAAATTTGGCCTTGGAGTATGGAATGAAGTAGGGCAAAGGCTAATAGAGTTTTCCCGAGAGAATGCACTGGTCATAGCAAACACCCTCTTCCAACAACACAAGAGAAGGCTCTACACATGGACATCACCAGATGCTCAATACTGAAATCCGATTGATTATATTCTTTGCAGCCAAAGATGGAGAAGCTCCATACAGTCAGCAAAAACAAGACCAGGAGCTGACTGCAGCTCAGATAGTGAACTCCTTATTGACAAATTCATTCTTAAATTGAAGAAAGTAGGGAAAACGGCTAGACCATTCAGGTATGACCTAAATCAAATCCCTTATGATTATACAGTGGAAGTGAGAAATAGATTTAAGGGCCTAGATCTGATAGACAGAGTGCCTGATGAACTATGGATGGAGGTTGGTGACATTGTACAGGAGACAGGGATCAAGACCATCCCCATGGAAAAGAAATGCAAAAAAGCAAAATGGCTGTCTGAGGAGCCCTTACAAATAGCTGTGAAAAGAAGAGAGGTGAAAAGCAAAGGAGAAAAGGAAAGATATAAGCATCTGAATGCAGAGTTCCAAAGAACAGCAAGGAGAGATAAGAAAGCCTTCCTCAGGAATCAATGCAAAGAAACAGAGGAAAAGAACAGAATGTGAAAGACTAGAGATCTCTTCAAGAAAATTAGAGATACCAAGGGAACATTTCATGTAAAGATGGGCTCAATAAAGGACAGAAATGGCCTGGACCTAACAGAAGCAGAAGATATTAAGAAGAGGTGGCAAGAATACACAGAAGTACTGTACAAAAAGATCTTCAACCCAGATAATCACGATGGTGTAATCACTCACCTAGAGCCAGACATCTTAGAATCTGTAGTCACGTGGGCCTTAGAAAGCATCACTACGATCAAAGCTAGTGGAGGTGATGGAAT
Source organism: Budorcas taxicolor (assembly GCF_023091745.1). NCBI lineage: Eukaryota > Metazoa > Chordata > Mammalia > Artiodactyla > Bovidae > Budorcas > Budorcas taxicolor. The sequence goes on from NC_068912.1 coordinate 69,928,866, forward strand.
TCCAGTTGAGCTGTTTCAAATCCTGAAAGATGATGCTGTGAAAGTGCTGCACTCAATATGCCAGCACATTTGGAAAACTGCAATGGCCATAGGATTGGAAAAGGTCAGTTTCATTCCAATCCCAAAGAAAGGCAATGCCAAAGAATGCTCAAACTACCTCACAATTGCACTCATCTCACATGCTAGTAAAGTAATGCTCAAAATTCTCCAAGCTAGGCGTCAGCAATACATGAACCATGAACTTCCAGATGTTCAAGCTGGTTTTAGAAAAGGCAGAGGAACCAGAGATCAAATTGCCAACATCTGCTGGATCATCAAAAAAAGCAGGAGAGTTCCAGAAAAACATTTATTTCTGCTTTATTGACTATGCCAAAGCCTTTGACTGTGGGGATCACAATAAACTGTGGAAAATTCTGAAAGAGATGGGAATACCAGACCACCTGACCTGCCTCTTGAGAAACCTGTATGCAGGTCAGGAAGCAACAGTTAGAACCAGACATGGAACAACAGACTGGTTCCAAAGAGGAAAAGGAGTACATAAAGGCTCTATATTGTCACCCTGATGGTTTAACTTATATGCAGAGTACATCATGAGAAACGCTGGACTGGAAGAAACACAAGCTGGAATCAAGATTGCCAGGAGAAATATCAGTCACCTCAGATATGCAGATGACACCACCCTTATGGCAGAAAGTGAAGAGGAACTAAAAAGCCTCTTGATGAAAGTCAAAGAGGAGAGTGAAAAAGTTGGCTTAAAGCTCAACATTCAGAAAACGAATATCATGGCATCTGGTCTGATCAATTCATGGGAAATAGATGGGGAAACAGTGGAAACAGTGTCAGACTTTATTTTTTTGGCTCTAGAATCACTGCAGATGGTGACTGTAGCCATGAAGTTGAAAGATGCTTACTCCTTGGAAGGAAAATTATGACCAACCTAGATAGCATATTGAAAAGCAGAGACATTACTTTGCCAACAAAGGTCCGTCTATTCAAGGCTATGGTTTTTCCACTGGTCATGTATGGATGTGAGAATTGGACTGTGAAGAAAGCTGAGTGCCAAAGAATTGATGCTTTTGAACTGTGGTGTTGGAGAAGACTCTTGAGGGTCCCTTGGATTGCAAGGAGATCCAACCAGTCCATCGTAAAGGAGATCAGTCCTGGGTGTTCATTGGAAGGACTGATGCTAAAGCTGAAACTCCAGTGCTTTGGCCACCTCATGTGAAGAGCTGACTCATTGGAAAGACCTTGATGCTGGGAGGGATTGACGGCAGGAGGAAAAGGGGACAACAGAGGATGAAATGGCTGGATGGCATCACCTACTTGATGGACATGAGTTTGAGTAGACTCCGGGAGTTGGTGATGGACAGGGAGGCCTCGATTGCTGTGATTCATGGGGTCGCAAAGAATCAGACACAACTGAGCGACTGGACTGAGCTGAACTGAACTCTATTTTTTAAAAAATTCTGTTTAGTTGAGTTTACTCTTTTTTTTATTTATTATTTCCTTCCTTTGGATCATATTTTCTTTTCTTTTTTCACCTTCTTGCTTAGCTATATTTTAATCAATATTTCTTATGCCCCAAAAAATGTATTCAAAGCTGTGTGTCTCCATAAATATTGCTCAGATTACCTCACAAACTTTAACACACAGTATGAATTTCATTGTTCAATTCTAAATACTTTGTCATTTCTTTTATAATTTCCAAAGGCTATTTAATGAATATTTTGTTGATTTGCAGGACTTCTCTGGTGGCTCAGATGGTAAAGCGTTTACCTACAATGTGGAAGACCTGGGTTCAGTCCCTGGGTAGGGAAGATCTCCTGGAGAAGGAAATGGCAACCCACTCCAGTATTCTTACCTGGAAAATCCCATGGATGGAGGAGACTGGTAGGCTACAGTCCATGGTTTTGCAGAGTTGAACATGACTGAGCGACTTCACTCACTCACTCACGTTGTTGATTTAAGCCATGAGATTGAATATTTTATTAACTTCTAGTTTTATTGCACTACAGTTAAGAAATGAGAACTTAATCTTATTTTTCTTGATCTATGTATTTCAGAAGGTATATGCTACAGTTTTGGATTTATCTACTTTTTCCCCACCCTGCTGTATATCTATATTGTTAGTTGCATTTATGTTCATGGTGACTAAATCTTGCTTATTGTTCCCTTTATCAGGTTAAAATATTCCTCATTGTCCTTTATATTTTTCCCCATGAAATTTTGCTTTTCAGATGTTAAGAGTGCAATTCTAGCTTTCTTTGGAATTTTGAATTGCCAGATTTCCTTTTCTTATCCTTTCTGTAGCCTCTTGTTTGGATGACCCTTCTTATGAACAGCAAGTTATTGGATATTTTTTTCTTTTAATTTAAAAACTAGTATGAGAATATCTGTGATTTAAGTAATGCTAAACCCATTTACATTTATTCTAATCACTATTATATTTGCATTGTAATTGCTATTGTATATTTAAAGATCTATTTTTATGGAACATCTTAAGCAATGCTCCATCTTTCAAATATTTTATATTTCTGAGCAGCGGTGATCCCCATAGGTTATAATCCCACCAGGTGGAAAGTAGGTTAGATAGGGAAGAATTCTAGGATTGATTCATGATATGTGACTGGTTGCTGGGAATATAATTTCACTCCAGCTGGATTTTTACCTTAACTAATTACCTCAGTATTATGCAATGTCAGTGACCTAGACTATTGTAAATTCTTTGGTGATATGCAGACAGTGACTATCCTCAGATAAAAACAGAATTTAAAATCTCTCCCTAAGTCAGTCCTTAATGCTGTGACATAGTAACTTTTGCCTCATGGTGCTGCCACCCTATTGGCTTCCACAGTTTTGCCTGTAGGAGTTTATTCACTGTTTTTATTAGTTATTCAGACCCATGTTTCTTTATCAAGCCTGTAGTTCCTCCAGTATTGACTTTGGAAAAAGAGCCTGCTGATAAACCATTGTTAGAAAGACAGACATATTTTATGAATACTGTATATCAGTAAGAGTGGTAGTGCAAAGATAATTTTAGAAAAGTTATTATTAGAAATTACTTTAAACCCCCAAACAAGGTGACATTGTTGAATCATTTAATGAGAATATTAGCAAAGCCCAAGTACTTCACACCTACACCCAATATTTTCTTCAGAACAAAATCAATCACTCCGTAATGCCCCTAAGTCTTGTAAGATAGCTTAGCATATTAATTTGATTAGTTCTCTCATCCTCTCTTTCTCCCTTTGAAGATTTCTCTGCATCTATTTATTTATGATAGAAATAGATAAATTTCTATCTACCTTGTGACTCAGAATGTTTTTGAAGCTCATTCTTGATACTGTGTCAGTCTCTGCAGACTGTGTGCCGTTCAGCTTCCCAGATGGTGAGCTGTTTAACAGGTTGAGATTGCCTTCTCTTACTACCAGCAGGCAGCACTGTTAACAGCACTAATCCCCAAGACCCGTTCTTTTGCCCTAATGACACCCTCCTGCACTCATGTACTCACGTGTGTTAATGGATAGCGTAAAGGGATATCTAGCCTGTCCCTACCTTTTCCATTAAGTGACCCACTTAACCAAAGACAAAAGTTACTCTTTCTTTACTGCTTTTCAAAGGAATAACTCTTGCCAGTATTTCTAGAAGAAACTTATAGTTCTTCCTCTTCTGTAATAAAGGGATGGCATTGCCAGCCACAAATGAGCAGGGATGCTAACAATTTCAGTTAAATAAGTTATGGGGTGTAATGATTTGTTTTAGAAGGCAATCCTTAGAGGATTGGTTATATTACATTTTAAAAATGTGTTGTGGTTGTTCAGTCATAAGTCATGTTTCAGTCTTGGAGACCCCATGGACTGCAGCACACCGGGCTCCTCTGTTCCCCACCATCTCCCAGAGTATGCTCAAATTCTTGTTTATTGAGTCAATGATGCTCTCTAACCATCTCATCCTCTAACAGTCCCTTCTCCTTTTGCCTTCAATTTTTCTCAGCATCAGGGTCTTTTCCAATGGGTTGGCTCTTCACGTCAAGTGTCCAAGGTATTGGAGCTTCAGCTTCAGCATCAGTCCTTCCAATGACTATTCAGGATTAATTTCCTTTGGAATTGACTGATCTGATCTCCTTGATGTCCAAGAGACTCTCAGGAGTCTTCTCCAATGCCACAATTTGAAAGCATCGATTCTTTGGCACTCAGTCTTCTTTATGGATGAGCAGTCACACCTGTACATGACTACTGAAAAAACCATAGCTTTGGCTGTTTGGACCTTTGTCGGCAAAGTAATGTCTCTGCTTTTTAATATACTGTCTAGATTTGTCATAGCGTTCCTTCCCAAGTGCAAGCATCTTTTAATTTCATGGCTATAGTCATGGTCTGCAGTGATTCTGGAGCCCAAGAAAATAAAATCTGTCACTGCTTCCAGTTTTTTCCCTTATATTTGCCATAAGGTGAGGGGACCAAATACCATGATTTAGTATCAGATCCTAAATTCTCCATCTTATTTAGTTGGTTAAGGATTTAGAAATCTTGTGTAAAAATTATAGTATTTCTTTAGAAGACTGAAACATCAAGTGCTTCATACCATGGATTTAAAATGATTGATTAGCAATCAATGTAATTCACCACATTAACAAACTGAAAAATAAAAGCCATATGATTATCTCAATAGATGCAGAGAAGGCCTTTGACAAAATTCAACATCCATTTATGATAAAAACTCTCCAGAAAGCAGGAATAGAAGGAACATACCTCAACATAATAAAAGCTATATATGACAAACCCACAGCAAACAGTATCCTCAATGGTGAAAAATTGAAAACATTTCCCCTAAAGTCAGGAACAAGTCAAGGGTGCCCACTTTCACTGCTACTATTCAACATCATTCTGGAAGTTTTGGCCATAGCAATCAGAGCAGAAAAAGAAATAAAAGGAATCCAAATTGGAAAAGAAGAAGTAAAACTCTCACTGTTTGCAGATGACATGACTCTCTACATAGAAAACCCTAAAGACTCCACCAGAAAATTACTAGAGCAAATCAATGAATAAAATAGAGTTGCAGGATATAAAATCAACACACAGGAATCCCTTGCATTCCTATACACTAATAATGAGAAAGTAGAAAAAGAAATTAAGGAAACAATTCCATTCACCATTGCAACGAAAAGAATAAAATGCTTAGGAATATATCTACCTAAAGAAACTAAAGACCTATATATAGAAAACTATAAAACACTGGTGAAAGAGATCAAAGAGGACACTAATAGATGGAGAAATATTCCATGTTCATGGATCGGAAGAATCAATATAGTGAAAATGAGTATACTACCCAAAGCAATCTACAGATTCAATGCAATCCCTATCAAGCTACCAGCCATATTTTTCACAGAACTAGAACAAATAATTTCAAGATTTGTATGGAAATACAAAAAACCTCGAATAGCCAAAGCAATCTTGAGAAAGAAGAGTGGAACTGGAGGAATCAACCTGCCTGACTTCAGGTTCTACTACAAAACCACAGTCATCAAGACAGTATGGTACTGGCACAAAGACAGAAATATAGATCAATGGAACAAAATAGAAAGCCCAGAGATAAATCCACACACCTATGGACACCTTATCTTTGACAAAGGAGGCAAGAATATGCAATGGAGTAAAGACAATCTCTTAAACAAGTGGTGCTGGGAAAACTGGCCAACCACTTGTAAAAGAATGAAACTAGATCACTTTCTAACACCATACACAAAAATAAAGTCAAAATGGATTAAAGATGTAAATATAAGACCAGAAACTGTAAAACTCCTAGAGGAGAACATGGGCAAAACACTCTCTGACATAAATCACAGCAGGATCCTCTATGATCTGCCTCCCAGAATACTGGAAATAAAAGCAAAAATAAACAAATGGGATCTAATTAAAAGCTTCTGCACAACAAAGGAAACTATAAGCAAGGTGAAAAGACAGCCTTCTGAATGGGAGAAAATAATAGCAAACGAAGCAACTGACAAACAACTAATCTCAAAAATATACAAGCAACTTGTGCAGCTCAATTCCAGAAAAATAGACAACCCAATCAAAAAATGGGCCAAAGATCAAAATAGACATTTCTACAAAGAAGACATACAGATGGCTAACAAACACATGAAAAGATGCTCAACATCACTCATTATTAGAGAAATGCAAATCAAAACCACAATGAGGTATCACTTCACACCAGTCAGAATGGCTGCGATCCAAAAGTCTACAAGCAATAAATGCTGGAGAGGGTGTGGAGAAAAGGGAACCCTCTTACACTGTTGATGAGAATGCAAACTAGTACAGCCACCATGGAGAACAGTTTGGAGATTCCTAAAAGAACTGCAAACAGAACTGCCTTATGACCCAGAAATCCCACTGCTGGGCATACACACCGAGGAAACCAGAACTGAAAGAGACATGTGTACCCCAATGTTCATCGCAGCACTGTTTGTAATAGCCAGGACATGGAAACAACCTAGATGTCCATCAGCAGATGAATGGATAAGAAAGCTGTGGTACATATACACAATGGAGTATTAGTCAGCCATTAAAAAGAATACATTTGAATCAGTTCTAATGAGGTGGATGAAATGGGAGCCTATTATACAGAGTGAAGTAAGCCAGAAAGAAAAACACCAATACAGTATACTAACACATATATATGGAATTTAGAAAGATGGTAATGATGACCCTGTATGCGAGACAGCAAAAGAGATATAGATGTATAGAATGGACTTTTGGACTCAGAGGGAGAGGGAGAGGGTGGGATGATTTGGGAGAATGGCATTGAAACATGTGTACTATCATGTAACAAATGAATCACCAGTCTATGTTTGATACAGGATACAGGATGCTTGGGGCTGGTGCACTGGGATGGCCCAGAGAGATGATATGGGGAGGGAGGCGGGAGGGGGGTTTAGGATTGGGAACTCATGTACACCCATGGCTGATTCATGTCAATGTATGGCAAAACCAATACAGTATTGTAAAGCAAAATAAAGTAAAACTTAAAATTAAAAAAAATTCTGTGATAAACCATAATGGAAAAGAATATGAAAAGAATACATGTATATAAATACAAATTAAAAATATATATGTATAAAAAAATTTTTAATAAAAAAAAAGATTAAGAACTGGAAAATATATAAAGATTCGTTCCAGTGAAATTACTAAGTAGCTATGTGACCTTGGGGAAATTAGACAACTTCTCTGGGAATCAGCTTCCTCATCTGTAGAATAACCTTTGAGGTCTCATTCCTCAAAAATCCAAGATTCTGTGATTATAATATTCTAAGGCATTTAAGCTGAGAACACTTTTGCACCTCTACAGAAATATTAGCAATTAACTTAGGGTTATAAGTGAATGCAGGTATGTTTTCATAAGAGATTATGAAGAATGGATATATCCGAAGCTGGGTGGTGGGGAGAACAGACTCAGGCAAACTACTGCTCATGAGAACCTGAAGATCTGGGAATCGTGGAGGCACGGGGGTTGAAAGGGAGGAGCATACCTATAGGAAAGTGAGACCCTCTGCCTCTTACATGCCCAGGACCATGCCAGAGTCCCTGAGACAGATGAGACTATTCTGCATGCTCCTTATATGTAGGCAGTGTATAAAACTCCCTACCACAGACTGATGAAAGACATACACACATGATCTGTAGTTAGATTTTTAAACTGTAAATCTGCTTTGTTACAGATTTAATGAGTTCTTTTTAGAAAAGAGTTTTCATGGAGAATCTCATTTGCTACCCCCATCATACCCATCTATTTCCACCCCACCCCCTACTTCACCTAAGAATCACACAGGAGTGAAATGAAGTGGTCTAGACATATTTTTAAGATTGGAACATTTTTCCCAGACGGTGATAGGACAGCTCCAAATGCGATGCAGCTGGATTTTCCTTGGGTGGCCTGTGGTGCCTCAAACCCAACCCCAGTTCTCTAAGCAACCTAAAATTCATGTTTTTCAGGTCTTTAATTAAGAAGTATAGAGACAATTTTATAACCTTGCTTACATGAAGGAGAAGTAGTCTGACTCTGTAGAAGAATGCTAAAGGGACTTACCTAAGCTTTTGGCTTTTCAGGATACCAAATCAGATTTCTAAATTCTCCCATTTTTTTACCTTTCTCATAGTTGAGCTCGGAATAATTCAGAACAGAACAAATTGGCTCTCTATCTTCCTCAGTTTGCAGTGATTGACTAGTAGAGTCGTAAATGTCACTCTGAAGTAAGCATGTAAAAATATAAACAAAAACAAGCCCATTAATCGTAAAATGATGACTTACATTAAATAGTAATTTGGGTATAGCAAAGGAAGACACTTTGAAAATTAAATACATTATGGCACAACAGAAAAAGTCTTGTCTATCATATTTTAAATAATGCAATTAGGTGTTTGCATGAAGATAACTATATATACCTTTGGACGCCTCAGCGTCTGGCACAATCATAAATGGACAAAAACCAACAGCAAATATACCACAGTTCCTTTATAGTGGAATTTATTTATTTAATTTAGATTCCACTCAGTGAAAATAATATTTTAAAATTCCAATCAGTCCCAGAAGGCAGCAGGAGATCTGGGGCCTCCTGCCTAATGATGTAATTAAGCTTAGCTCATCATTATCCAGACAGACACCACACATGCACACATGCACACATACACACATACACACACACTGCTGTGAATTGCAACTGCATTTGGAAGATTATGGGGGTCAGTAAATGACTGGGGACATGTTGAGGCTGAGGAACAAAAAGTCAAAAGGGATCTTTAGTTTTTGGACTGAGTACATGTTGATGTGCATTTACAGTAGCTGGATGAAGGACAGATATTTTGGTATGACAATACTGGGAATCATTATAAGAGACACAATAAAATATGCAATGCTTATTGCTTACCACAAATATATTTGAATAAAAATGAAGATTTTATGTACTTAAAGTGTGTATCTTTTTAGTTTTCAACTTTCATTATTTATATTTTATTGTTTTATTGTAGATTAATGCAGAAAATACTGAGTTTCTTTGGAAACTAGAGATTTTAGTTATCTGATAGACACCTCATCACTCTTGGCCATAATGAGGAAGTATTTCTTTCAAATATTGTTTTGGTTTATCTTATAAAGAATGTGTGACACTGGATGCCTGGGGCTGGTGCACTGGGATGACCCAGAGGGATGGTACGGGGAGGGAGGGGGGTTCAGGACGGGGAACACGTGTATAACTGTGGTGGAGTCATGTTGATGTATGGCAAAACCAATACAATATTGTAAAGTAATTAACCTCCAATTAAAATAAATAAATTTATATTTAAAAAAATAAACATAGTATAAGTTGTTGAATAATTAAACTAGATATGCCATTGCACAAGAGGATCATTTATCAAATAAAGTTTATCCTTCCAAAGAGAAATTATTTTGAACATAATTTCAAAAATTTTTTAGAAAATTATTTATTTTGAAAATAAGGTTTTTATTGCATGGAAATCAATGTCACTAAATACCTTTAAACACATGCACAAGATGCTCAAACACTAGCCAGTGTCTGTTCTGCACAGTTTGGTTAAGCTTCTGTCTCAGCACATGTGAGACTTTTTAAAAAACATTATGAAAATATGGTAACACATTTACAAGAGACTTAGAAAATACAGAACAAAGTTACATATATTTCCACTATATATTACAATTATTTTTAAAAGTAGATAAATTAAGATTTTTAGTTGGAATTTTAATATCAAACTCTCAAAAATAAATAGAATGACTATACAGAGAAGTAGGGGCTTTCTGGGTGATTTAGTGGGAGAGTGCAGGAGATGCAGGAGACTTGGGTTCAATCCCTGGGTCAGGAAGAACCTCTGGAGGAGGAAATGGCAACCCACTCCAGTGATCTTGCCTGGAGAATCCCATGGAGACTGGTGGGCAATAGTCCATAGGGTTGCAAAGAGTTAGACATCACTGAAGCTGCTTAACATGTATGCATCATAGAGAAGTAGAAGGGTATAGTAGATCTGAAAAGCCCTGTGAACCAATTCAACATAATTAATATTGAGATAGTTTTCACACAACAGTAGGATATAAATTCTATTCAAGTTCAAGTTATTCTAGACTATAAACTAGGAGATATTGTAGCATATCCAGGGACATAAGACCAGGTGCAAAATTCATGGCCTAAAGGTCTTTGAAGTCGTATAGAGTCTATTTTCTTATCACTGTGGAATTATGTTAGAGATCAATATAAAGAGATATTTGAAAATAACTCACATATTTTCAAGTTCCTCATGACATTTACCAAGAGACATCATTGACTTAGCCACTTGAAAACCTCAATAACATGAGATTTTTTTTTTAAGCTATTTTACCTGATGGTATTATGGGCACAATGGCTAATTTTTAAGGGATTAGGACATACAGAAAAGGAATTTCTTACCCAGCTATAAAAGAATCCTCACCTACATGAGTAAAACTGTATCTTGTTTCATTGTTAGATGATTTCAGGTCTTAAGGAACCAATTTATTCAGAATAAATAGGTGCTTCCTAATCTTTTTTCTTTCTTTTTTTTTTTTTTCATTTCTAAGCACTTCTGAGATACTCTTTTAATACCACGGCTGCAAGTGAAATGACTTTGGAGGAGTCTTGAGGCCTTGCCATTGGCTAACAATAGCTACATTATAGTAGCAAATAGTTTATAGCACAGAATGCACTATATTTTAGCTTGTATGAATTGTAGGCCATAGGATAAACTTAAATTCTCTGGACAATTGAGGTGGCATAGGGACTTCATAACTTTTGAGATCAAAGCCTTGGAGGGAAAAAAAAAAAAAAAAAACAAGAACTGAAGGAACATGTATTATGTGTGACCAGGATAACAAGATGTGGCAGGGATTAAAAAGCTAGAAAACATAAGGTAGGATGGCACATGGCACAGGCCATGCTAATTCTATTTCCGCATTGTTTCCTTTATTCCATTAATAAAAATTTGTCGAGTGACTGTTACCTGCTAGATGTACTGAGGATATAGCAGTACAAACTATTTCCCAATCTTCAGGGATTCATACTCAAGTGAAAGATGATGAACAGATAAATACGCAGATACATTGGGATAAGAAACATTGTATGGAAAAGAAAAGTTCAAGTATTGCTGTTGAAATGTCCAATTATATTCCTTACGTTTTAGTCTAGCTTTATTAACAACTATGACTTTCTTTGAACATCGTATTTTAGACATGTTAGTTCCGTTCAGTCGCTCAGTCATGTCCGACTCTTTATGACGCCATGAACTGCAGTACACCAGGCCTCCCTGTCCATCACCAACACCTGGAGTCCACCCAAACCCATATCCATTGAGTCGGCGATGCCATCCAGCCATCTCATCCTCTGTTGTCCCCTTCTCCTTCTGCCCTCAATCTTTTCCAGCATCAGGGTCTTTTCAAATGAGTCAGCTCTTCACACCAGGTGGCCAAAGTATTGGAGTTTCAGCTTCAACAGCAGTCCTTCCAATGAACACCCAGGACTGATCTCCTTTACGATGGACTCATTGAATATCTGTGCAGTCCAAGGGACTCTCAAGAGTCTTCTCCAATACCACAGTTCAAAAGCATCAATTCTTTGGCGCTCAGCCCTCTTTATAGTCCAACTCTCACATCCATACATGACTACTGGAAAAGCCATAGCCTTGATTAGACAGACCTTTGTTGACAAAGTAAAGTCTCTGATTTTTAATATGCTGTCTAGGTTGGTCATAACTTTCCTTCCAAAGAGTAAGCATCTTTTAATTTCATGGCTGCAGTCACCATCTGCAGTGATTTTAGAGCCCCCCAAAGTAAAGTCAGCCACTGTTTCCCCATCTATTTGCCATGAAGTGATGGGACCAGATGCCATGATCTTAGTTTTCTGAATGTTGAGCTTTAAGCCAACTTCTTCACTCTCCACTTTTACTTCCATCAAGAGGCTCTTTAGTTCTTCTTCACTTTCTGCCATAAGGGTGGTGTCATCTGCATATCTGAGGTTATTGATATTTCTCCCAGCGATCTTGATTCCAACTTGTGCTTCTTCCAGCCCAGCATTTCTCATGATGTACTCTGTATATACGTTAAATAAGCAGGGTGACAATATATAGCCTTGACATACTCCTTTTCCTTTTTGGAATCAGTCTGTTGTTCCATGTCCAGTTCTAACTGTTGCTTTCTGACCTGCATACAGATTTCTCAAGAGACAGGTCAGGTCGTCTGGTATTCCCATCTCCTTTAGAATTTTCCATAGTTTATTATGATCCACACAGTCAAAGGCTTTGGCACAATCAATAAAGCAGAAATAGATGTTTTTCGGAAACTCTCTTGCCATTTAGTACCAATTTAAGTTCCACAAACAATGATTACTTTTTCACACTTCGGAAAATTTGAAGATATAGGTGCTTCTTGCTAGAATCCACCTCTTTTGTCTGCTTAGAAAACACCGCATCCATCTAGTTTCAGTAGGGCTAGGATTCTTTCCTCCTGTGTGTGTGCTCAGTTGAATCTGACTCTTTGTGATCTCATGGACTGTAACCCGACAGGCTCCTCTGTCCATGAGATTTCCCAGGCAAGAATACTGGAGTGGGTTGCCATTTCCTTCCCCAGAGAATCTTTCTGATTCTCTGGAAGGGATTGAACCCCCATCTCTTGTTCTACAACCCCAAAGTTCTACATTATTTTTTCAATGGGAAGTAGTTTTTTCTGAGTGGGGATGTGCTGTGTCATTATACCAGAAGAGGTTTGTGAACTAGGGGAACAGAAATCCTTATAAATATGGTATCAATTTATTTCCTGTGGAAATACTACTCATTATAACTTTATCAGAAAGCCCCGTTCTATCTGACTTCAAAGCCCATACTTTTCCTACTATTTGGTGAGGGTATAGTTGAGTTAGTCTGGATATTTCTGCCTTCCTCTGTAACTTCTAGGGAAGTCTGGTTCTAAAGTCTGTGCTGTTAATGCCTAATCTAGACCTAGGTGTAAGGGCATTACCTTGAAGAGTAACTGCTGAGGATAAAAGATGGTTGGAAAACCCCTCCTACAATAGGCAGTATTCACACGAATTTTCAGGCGTGCTTTTTTCTTTGTTTTGTTATTTTATTTCTCCATCTCTATTATCCCTGTTTAAAACAAACAAACAAACAAAAAATGCCAATTTCTATTTGCTCAATCTTTATTCTTGGATCTGCCATTGCATCCTCATTCATCCAACCTTGGTTGATCTTTTTTCTTCAGTTTCTTTTTATTTTTCTCTACCTCTTTTTTCCCCCCCTTTCTCTCATCTTTGGGTTATTTAAGCCTATGTCCTCTCTTCCCATTTGTAGGACTGTGATTCCAGAACTCCACCATTCCCACAGGAATTTCCAGGACAAGAGTGGAAAAAAGGTTACCAAATTGCAGAGGTTGGAGACAGTTGGAAACAGAGCTCAATCAAGGGTCAGTGAGTTTAACTCTTCTCTCCTCTATCCTCTACTGCCTTGTCATGTCAGTCTGGCATGGCCCACATGCCAGAATGATAAGAGTCCTAAAGAGAGGGTGCCAGCCTCAGAGCCTATGCCAGGCTAGGTTTTGTCTCCCCTGAAGCTGTTTTTGTCACCTGGCCAAGCACAGCAGTGGACAGGGGGTAAGAGCTGCACAGGAGGTAAAGCAAGAGAATCTGGGCATGGCGTTCTGGCCGTTTCATCTTAGTTTTCTGGAACTTGAAACCCGAACTTGTCTAGAATTTTTAACTAGGTATCACAATGGGTGTCTTTGAGTCTAAAAATGGAAGAAAAGAAACAAATAAAAAAGCAATTTCTGATGGAAATGGAACCACTAATTTCAATCCAAGGACCCTAAGTTGGTTGGAATTGCCCAGGTGGTTTTTATTATGTCTCTTTCTGATTGCTGGTTGCCTCCTACAGAAAGAAGGGTAGAGAAGTTGTGTATTATAGACATTGGTTGGGTGCCCGTCATGTGTCTTCATTTTATGTAGTACTGAGGAAAAGTATAGGGGGAGATACAAGACTGAAAACAAACAATCCTAAAATGATATATAAAAATAAGTAAAGTCTACAACAACGTCAAAACAATAGGAGGCTGAAAGTAACTGCACTGGAAAATTTTGAGGAGCTGTTTTTTCAAGAATTATATTTGGAATGATTTGAACTACAAAAGTCAGTCTGACTACTACCTTGCTTACTCACTTACTTTAGTATTAGATTTGATGACAACTGCTGACTGTTTTGAAAGGTAAATTTTGTTTTCAAAGGAAGAAAATTCTTTATCTCTGAGGCTGTACAGAATGTGCCATAGGCTTCATAGCACTATAAATGGCAGCAGTGTTGAACAGGGACCAAATCCCAGAGTGAATACTTTGAAGAGAAGAACTTTCATCTGAGCATACAACTTTTTGGAATGCTTGTTCAAAAATAAAGTAGTGCTATTTTGAGGTTACACTGTGAACACAAGTTCACTGACATTAGGTAGATTAAAATTTTGTGAGACCTATACATTTAAGACTTTTAAAGAATAACTAAAGGCAGGAAAAAAGAATTGTCAGTTTGGTATGTGTATGCACACACACACACACAATGGGATAATATTAACCTTATAAAAGGAGGAAATCCTGCCATTTGCAACAACATGAGTGAATCTGGAGGGCATTATGCTAAGTGAAATAAACCAGACAGAGAAAGACAAATACTGCATGGAAACACTTATATGTTGAACCTAAAAAAGAAAATCAAACTCATTGAAATAAAGAGTAGAATGGGGATTGTGAGGGCCTGGAGAGTGAGGAAACTGGGGGGAGATTGATAAAAGGACACAAACTTTAAATTATAAGATGAATAAGTTCTAAGGTTCTAATGAACAGTGTAGTACTACAGTTAATAATACTGTTTTGTATAATGAAAATCTACTAAGAGAGCAGATCTTAAGAGCTTGCTCCAATATAAATAAATAAGCAAATAAAGGTAACTATGTGAAGTGAAGCATGTGTTAATTAACTTGATTGTGGAAATCCTTTTATAATATATGTGTATAAATATATCAAATCGTCACATTGTATATGTTAAATGGGTGTAAACCCCTTATAATTTTGTCAACTATGCCTCCATAAAGCTGGAAAAATTTGTAAAAGAATCTATTATACCAAAAAAAAAAAAAAAAACTCACAAGAAATAAAACCAAACTGCCAAAATGATAGTTGAATTCAAGGAAGGAAGACCATACAGCCTGGAATTCTCAGTAAGGACCATAGAGAAAATGAGACATATTATACATAAAATTTGGGAAGCTGGAACATAAAAAATTAAGATGTGAGGCTTAAAGCACAGGAGAAGCTTAAATATTATCTTTAAATCAAGCAACTCATTGAAATAATAACCAATGATATTGGGTAATGTTACAGAAATCCTCTAATCAATGTTACAAAAATGACTTACTTAATCCTTATTTGACTTACAAAATAGTGCTAGCTCTTGGTAGAAGCCTTATGAAACAATGTTGGAAACTGCCTAGAACACATAGATGCATTTTCTTGAGGTTGTCCACATGTCTGACTAGCCCAGAGACTGCAGATGCCTTACAGTGTTGTATTCCTAAAATTCCATAGAATGTAGTGACTAAGAAATCTTGCAGAAACAGCTAGGAAAGTCAGTCAGTAGCTAGCAAACTGTGATTATACATGGTTACCTGTCCAGAATATACTCTCAAATAGTAAATGCAGATTAACAGACAAATATACAGGAAAAAATAAGATCTGAAAATAAGTGACATATTTGTTTCTCTATTATGATCTGAATATTAAAAAATACCTAGATGGCTATAGTTTTACTGGCTTTTTGCTTTGTTCCAAATTTGGCTTTATCTTCACACAATCATGCAGAGAGTCTACTCAATATATTCTGCGGATTTAAGAAAAAGGAATGTTACTTAAAACTTGTCACTAATTTCCACTTATAACATTAAAGACTTACCTGAAAATCCACTAAGAGGAAATAGATTCACTCTGAATCAACTCAAATTTCTTGGCATTTAATATAATAATTGGCTATATTTATTGAGTATCAGTTGAGAGCAAAACACTGACCACTGTGAAAGTGGTCTCTTTAATCCTTATATCTATGAAATGGGAGCTATAATAATCCTTATTTTGTAGATTGAAAAAAAAGGGAGGGATAAACAAGTTAACAAATGGAAAAAGTAAAAGTCACTCAGTCGTGTTTCAATCTTCTCAACCCTGTTGATATAGCCTGCCAGGCTCCTCTGTCCATGAGATTCTCCAGTCAAGAAAACTGAAGTGACTTGCCATTTCTTTCTCCAGGGGATCTTCCCAACCCAGTGATCGAACCCAGGTCTCCTGTATTGCTGGCAGTTCTTTACTATCTGAGCCACCAGGGAAGCCCTTCCATATCCTAGCAGTTACCATATTATATTGAAACTTGTCAGAATACTATGGGTTAGAATATTAAATGCTGCTAGGCTTCTCAAGGTCAGGGTTCATGAATGTCTATTAACAGGGCCAGTGCCTGGTATATCTTGAGTTCAGTTCAGTTCAGCTGCTCAGTCATGTTCAACTCTTTGCGACCCCATAAATTGCAGCACGCCAGGCCTCCCATCACCATCTCCCAGAGTTCACTCAGACTCACGTCTATTGTGTCCGTGATGCCATCCAGCCAACTCATCCTCTGTCGTCCCCTTCTCCTCCTGCCCCCAGTCCCTCCCAGCATCAGAGTCTTTTCCAATGAGTCAACTCTTTGCATGAGGTGGCCAAAGCACTGGAGTTTCAGCTTCAGCATCATTCCTTCCAAAGAAATCCCAGGGCTGATCTCCTTCAGAATGGAATAGTTGGAACTCCTTGTAGTCCAAGGGACTCTCAAGAGTCTTTTCCAACATCACAGTTCAAAAGCATCAATTCTTCGGCACTCAGCTTTCTTCACAGTCCAACTCTCACATCCATACATGACCACAGGAAAAACCATAGCCTTGACTAGACGGACCTTTGTTGGCAAAGTAATGTCTCTGCTTTTCAATATGCTATCTAGGTTGGTCATAACTTTTCTTCCAAGGAGTAAGTGTCTTTTAATTTCATGGCTGCAATCACCATCTGCAGTGATTTTGGAGCCCCCCCCCCCCCAAATAAAGTCTGACACTGTTTCCACTGTTTCCCCATCTATTTGCCATGAAGTGATGGGACCAGATGCCATGATCTTAGTTTTCTGAATGTTGGGCTTTAAGCCAACTTTTTCACTCTCCTCTTTCACTTTCATCATAGGTACTTGATAAATCCTGGTCCACTAAATGAGTGGGTAAATAAGAATTCTCTGCTGAGAATACAGTAGAGAAGTAAGAAGACTTTGAGTCAATACTGAATTTGTGGTACATCTATGGTATAAGATATGCTGTGTTTGGGGACCTTAAATACACTTCACAACATTAAACTTTTTTGCATTAAATATTATAATATTTAACTACCACTAATTATAGTATATGGACCTTGTTTGGATCTTGATTCAGTCAAATTAATAAATTTCAGACTACCTGGGAACTTTCAGCAATGGCTAGATTATTCATGGTATAAAGAAAATAGTGTTAATTTTTAGGTATAATGATATTACTGTGGTTTAAAAATTTTTATTTTTAATTGTAAGATAATTGGTATACAATATTGTGTTGGCTTCTGCTATACAACAACATGAACCAACCATATATATACATATGTCCCCTACCTCTTGAACCTCCCCCCCCATCCCCCACCCATTCCCACCCTTCTAGGTGGTCACGGAGCACCAGATGAGCTCCCTGTGTTATACATCAACTTCTCATTAGCTATCTGTTTTACATGTGGTAATGTATGTTTCAAAGCTACTCTCTTAATTTGTCCCACCCTCTCCTTCCCCCGCTGTGTCCAAAGTCTCTTCATATGCCTGCATCTCTATCTCTGCCCTGCAAATATGTTCATCAGTATTTTTCTGGATTCCATATATATACATGTTAAATTCAAAACTTGTTTTTCTCTTTCTGACTTACTTCACTCTGTATAACAGGCCAATCAGAATGACCATCATTAAAAAATCTACAAGCAATAAATACTAGAGAAGGTATGGAGAAAAAGGAACCCTCTTGTACTGTTAGTGGGAATGTAAATTGATACAGCCTCTGTGGAGAACAGTATGAAGATTCCTTAAAAAACAAACAAACAAAAAACAAAAAACAACTGGTAGTAAAACTACCATGTGACCCAGCAATCCCACTACTGGGCATGCTGCTACTGCTAAGTTGCTTCAGTCGTGTCTGACTCTGTGTGATCCCATAGATGGCAGCCCACCAGGCTCCCCAGTCCCTGGGATTCTCCAGGCAAGAACACTGGAGTGGGTTGCCATTTTCTTCTCCAATGCATGAAAGTGAAAAGTGAAAGTGAAGTCGCTCAGTCGTGTCCGACTCTTGGCGACCCCATGGACTGCAGCCTACCAGGCTTCTCCGTCCATGGGATTTTCCAGGCCAGAGTACTGGAGTGGGGTGCCATTGCCTTCTCTGACTACTGGGCATATACCCTGAGAAAACCATAATTCAAAAAGACACATGTACTACTCATGACAGCACTATTTACAATAACTAGGACATGGAAGCAACCTAGATGTCCACAGACAAATGACACATAGAAATTATGGCACATATACACAATGGAATATTACTCAGCCACAAAAAGGAACAGATTTGAGTCAGTTCTAGAGAGGTGAATGAACCTAGAGACTGTTAAAAAGTATATGTCTTAGTACTCAGTAATATGATAATAAAGTAGAACATATAACAATGGGTCTAGACTGGTGTCTTTCACGCATGTGTGTATGTAGTAAATATGTGTCTGGTATGGAAAATATAGATAGAGGTAGGGCTTATTCAACAAATATTCTAAAAATTCTTCGTGTTTTAGATCAGGGGATGACATGGGGTGTGGGAATGATGGCAGCAATGGAGGCTTTGTTTATAGTTCAATAAAATTTTGAAAAGTCTAGATTGAATAGAAACCTCAATAGAGAGATTGAATAGAAATGATGGGCTTTATTTTGGCAAACCTCTATTCAATTAAATGGCATTTTCTTTGGTTGTGTCTTGACTTTGTTATAGTAGTCTAACTTTAAAAAAAGTTGGACATATAATTTTTCAAAACATATACAATTGCTAGTTCAGTATGAATTAGTGATTTTCAACCTTGCTATCACAAAGGGAAATGTACAACTAGAGTTAGAGAGATAATTTTGAAAAACTGCTTGGAATCAAGTTTCGTTATTCTCTTTCCTGTTCTTTGATTTCTTTTATGTTTGAGTGAGCTAAACTGTCTGATTTTGTTTCAGACACTCCTGAGTGAAATATATGCTGAGCTGTGGATGCTTTTACTTTTGAACATAATTTCTTCCTTCCTTAGCCTCATAGTTTTCCAGGTTTTCTCTTCTTTTATACTCATTGCTATAGTGTTTCTTTCTCTTTTCAATATGCTGTGTCTTATTAAATTTAACTCAATATGCTGCATCTTTCACTCAAATTTAATTCACATTCATTTTATAGCAAAGGAAAAAAGACTCTTATCCATTAAAAAATACATTTTTTTCCTTTTTTATTTCTTCATGTGAATGCCTTATTTAATTCCATCACATTTGGCTAAGATGTTACAAAGTTGCTTACTTAGACTGTGTCATTCCTTTTTGACTATTAAATGTGTAGTTATTTTTTAATCTACTCTGGCACTTCAGGCACTTTCTGCATTACTCCAGCTGTGGCCACTGTACCTCTCCTCAGCCTGAGTCAGGGTGCCTCAGTTAGCCACTTCTTTTGCTCCCTCTCACCGGGGTAGGGAAGAGACCCCTGACAGTGGCGCACACGCAGAAGTGGGGTCAAAACCAAAACTGAACTCCAGGGGCAGTGAGACTAAGAGGAATAGAAATTTCTGGGCAGCTGTGCAAGTCATGGATTATATCCCTGTGATCTGCTTAGTAACTACTACACCTGTACTGAGGCAACTTAGCAGCAGCACTTAGAAGCAGCAACACCTGTAGAACATCTGAATAGAGGAGTATTCCTACAAAAGAGACTGGTCTAGCTTTAGCAGCAGTGGACTTGGGGTAAAGTACATGTGGGACTTGGGCAGAGTCAGAGCCTGAGTTGCCCCCACAGTGCCCACAGAGACCTACCTAGAGGTATTGGAGGTTCACCTGGAGAGGTGGAGGTTGGCTGTGGCTCACTGTGGGTACAAGGATACTGATAGCAGAGGCCCCAGGAAAATATTCTTCTTATTATTCTTTTTTATTTGTTTCATTCAGTTGTGATTATTTTATTATTTATTACTTTTTAAATATTTAAAAATTTTTCTGTTTTTCTTTTGTTTTGCTTTGTGGGATTTTTTTGGTTTGTTTTTGCTCTGTGATTTTTTGTTTATTTGTTTTTGTCTGTTCTAGCTTTGCTTTTTTTAGTTTGCTTTCCATTCTTGTTTTATAATTTTTTTGCTTTTGTTAGTTCAGTTTTGATTGATTGTTTTTATTTTTAAGTTCTTTGTTCTCTTGTTTTTTTCTACTCTGTCTGTTTTTTTGTTTCTGTTGGTTTGCTTTTGTTTTCATCATTTAATTGTCTTGGGATTAGCTTGTTGGCTTGTTTTCTTTTTTCTCTTTTTGTGTTGTTTGTTTTTGCTATTTGCCCTATGTTTTCTTTGTGTGTGTGTGTTTTTTTTTTTTTCATATCTTTTCTTTTTATTTTTGCTCTGGCCCTGCGGCACAACTTGCAGGCTCTGGGTTACCTGGCCAGGGGTTAGGCCTGGACCTCTGGAGTGGGAACATCAAGTTCAGGATGCTGGACCACCAGAGAATTCCTGGGTCCAGGGAATATTAATTGCTGTACACTCCCCCAGAGATGTCTGTCTCAATGCTGAGATCTGGCTTCACCTAACTGCCTGTGGGATGGTGCTGGACACCTCACACTGAACAACCAGCAAGACAGGAACACAGCCCCCCCCCAACCAGCGGACAGACTGCTTAAAGTCATACTAAACTCACAGACACCCCAAAACACACAACGTGGCCTTGTCCAGCAAAGGGAAGAGTCCCAGCTCCACCCACCATAACATAGGTGCCAGTCCCCAACACCAAGAAGCCTACACAAGCCCCTAGACCAACCTTACTCACAAAGGGGAAGACCACACAAGCAAGAGGAACTGTGATCCTGCAGCCTGTGGAAAGCAGACCACAAAGACAGTAAATTAGACAAAATGAGATGACAGAGAAATATGTTGCAGACTAAGGAGTAAGGCAAAAAACCAGTAAGACCAAATATATGAAGAGGAAATAGGCAATCTACCTGAAACAGAATTCAGAGTGATGATAGTAGAGATGATCCAACATCTCAAAAATAAAATGGAGGCACAGATTGAAATGATACAAGAGATGTTTAACAAGGACCTAGAAGAAATAAGGAACAAACAATCAGTGATAAACAACACAACAACTGAAATGGAAAATACATTAGGAGGAATAAATAGCAAAATAACTGAAGGAGAAGAACAGAGAAGCTAGATGGAAGACAGAATGGTGGAAATAACTGCCACAGAGCAGAATAAAGAAAAAAGAATGAAAATAAATGAGAACAGTCTCAGAGATCTCTGGGACAACATTAAACACCCCAATATTTGACTTATAGGGGTCCCAAAAGAAGAAGAGAAAGTTAAAGGGTCTGGGAAAATATTTGAAGAGATTATAATAAAAAATTTTCCCAACATGGAAAGGAAGTAGTTACAGAAGTCTGGGAGGCACAGAAAGTCTCATACAGGACAAACCCAAGAAGAAACATGGTGACATGCAAATTAGCAAAATCATTAAACTAAATTTAAATTAATTAAACCAACAAAAATTAAATACAAAGAAAAATATTAAAAGCAGCTAGGGAAAAGTGACAAATAACATACCAGAGAACCCCTGTAATGTTATCAGCTAATTTTTCAGCAGACTCTACAGCCCAGGAGGAGTGGTAGAATATATTTAAAGTAATGAAAAGGGAAACCTAACAACTGAGGTTACTCTACCCACTAAGGATCTCATTCAGATTCGATGGAGAAATCAAAAGCTTTATAGACAAGCAAAGGCAAAGAGAATTCAACACTACCAAGCCAGCTTTACAACAAATGCTAACAGAACTTCTCTAGGCAAGAAACACAAGAGAAGAAAATGATATCAAAAAAAGAAAGCCAGAACAATTAAGAAAATGGTAATAGAAACATACATATTGATAATTACTTTCAGTGTAAATAGATTAAATGCTCTAATCAAAAGGTACAGATTGGCTGAATGGATACAAAACCAAGACTCTAATATATACTGTCTACAAGAGACCCACTTCAGGCCTAGGGACACATACAGACTGAAAGTGAATGGATGGAGAAGACATTCCATGTAAATGCAAATCAAAAGAAAGTCAGAGTAATAGTACTCATATCAGACAAAATAGACTTTAAAATAAAGACTAATATAAGAGACAAGGAAGAACAACACTATATAATGATCAAGGGATCAATCCAAGAAGAAGATATAACAACTGTAAATATTTATGCACCCAGTATAGAAACTCCCCAATATGTAAGGCAAATGCTTATAGCCATTAAAGGGGAAATCAACAGTAGCACAATAATAGTGAGGGACATTAACACTCCACCTACATCAATAGATAGACCATCTGAACAGAAAATTAATAAGTAATCCAAGCCTCAAATGATACATTAGGCCAGATAGACTTAGTGGTTACTTATAGGACATGTCATCTGGAAGCAGCAGAATACGCTTTCTTCTTAAGTGCACATGGAGCATTCTCCAGTATAGATCACATTCTGGGTCACAAATCAAGCCTTGGTAAATTTAAGGAAACTGAAATTGTATGAAGCATTTTTCCAACCACAATGCTGAGATTAGAAACCAACTACAGGAACAAAAAGACTAAAAAAACACAAGCATTTGGAGACGAATCAATCTGTCCACCAATAGAGGAATGAGTAAATAAGATGTACATATATACAGTGGAATATTACTCAGCCACAAAAAGGGATGAAATTGTGTCATTTGCGAACGTGTGGATGGACATAGAGACTGTCATACAGCATGAGGTAAGTCAGAAAGAGAACAAGTTTATCATATATTAACTTGTATGCTTGGAATCTAGGAAAATAGTATAGATAGTCTTACTTGCAAAGCAGAACTAGAGACACAGAGGTAGAGAGCAAATGTATGGATACTAAAGAGGAAAGTGGGCAGTGGGATGAACTGGGAGATTGGGATTGACATATAGACACTACTGTATATAAAATAGATAACTAATGCGAACCTACTGTTTAGCACAGGGGACTCTACTCGGTACTCTGTGGTGACCTAAATGGGAAAGAAATCCCAAAAGAGGTATATTTGTATGCATAGGGCTGATTGACTTTGTTGAACAGCAGATACTGACCCAGCAGTATGAAGCAACTATAGTCCAGTTTGTTTTGTTTTTTTTTTAAAGGGAGAAAAAGCTAGAATACAGTGAAAGCTGGAAAACTGTGTCTATGGGGAAGAAGGTATAATGCACATATATAAACCAATGATGTACACTATATCTGCTGCTCATTTAAAACTTTGGCATTGCCTACATCACCTATATGTCCTATACATCTGTATAAAATCATATTGAGCCTGTATGTAATATTTTGCATTGATCTTGCCAAAGTCCTGATTTGAATTCTTTCCAGAAGTGTTCAAGTTTGAGTTTATTGTTTCAAGTTAATGAATGTGCCTTTAACTCGAGGCAAAGACAAGGGTTGAAAACAGATTATGTGGCCTTAAACCACACAACTGTTTCCCTTGTGAAATTTTTTGCTGTTTGAGTTTAGTTTGTATAAAATAATCAAAACACTCTGTAGGAATTATAAGCTTCTAAAGTGTTTTATCCCCACAGAGCAGTTTAGTTCATGTGTGGCAGTCCAGAACTTGGAAAGTGGTTGACTTAATTTATTGTAAGCATTAAAAATCAAAATTAGCATTAAAAGTCAACCCCTTGTGACTTCCCCCCCCTCCCTAAGTTGAGCTTACATAAAACAATCTAATACACTATAGATTTCATCAGCTTTTGGTGAACTTTTTTTGGTTGTATAATGGTACAAAATGGTTTGGAATCAAATTTGAATTGCTTCTAGTTAACTCTGCAAATTTTTGAAACAGAGATCTGTACACTTTTATTGATAAACATTTTGATTGCAATTTTATTTTAGAGAACAGTTCTTAATTTCCATGTTTGTGTCATTGTTAGCTTCCAGGAAGATCTTATCAGTCATCTTAATCAGGGTTAAACACAGATTTAAAAGTTTTTGTTTTTTTAGTTTTATATTGAGAAGTGAATGCGTTTTTTGTCTTTTTCAATATAAACTTAGTATGTAAGAAACTTGTATATTATGTGAGCATTTACTTGTGCTTTGTATATGCATAGAATAATTTAAACTTAAATTAGCATAGAACAGTGGAAACTTAAAAAGGATGTTTCCTAATAACCTCAGTTTATTCAAGAGATCGTTACTTCAAAAGCAAAACAAAACAAACAAGTAAAAAAACTGATTTTATTTCCTACGGTTTTAAAACACATCAAATCCTCTATAGTAAATAAATTGTATTGTTAGTTAATAAATCGTAAAACAGAAGTGACATATAACTTTCTACAAATGAAATTTACACATCCATATGTGTTTTCGTATTCTTCTTTGTAAATTGCTTTTTCCCCAGAAAAATAAATAAAAAGACCATCTTTTCTAAAATAAATTGTGGAGGGAAAAATAAGATTGACAACTATAAAGTCAATGAAATATAACTTGAGATGAAAGTGTCTTTGCTTAATATTGATCACTTGAGAAGCAACTGGCTATTTTAAGATAACAACTCTAATTATTTTTGGAATATTTTGTTTACTCTATGAAATCTACAACCATTTCTATTTTCCTCTTAGTACAGCAGTTTGGTGAACTATAATTTACTGCAATTTGTGTGAATGAAGACTGTAGATTATATTCTACTATTAATATTCTCAAATACAAATTTATATAAACAAATCCAAAGGTGGAATATGTCCAAATTCAATGACTTATGCTTAAGAAAACAATCGTTAATTATAGTCTTAAAAGGTAGTATGTGTTCCAGCCATTCAAAAATAAAACAGCCTTCCAACAGTAATCTGGGGTTTGTACCAAATGAAAGCATCTTGCTGAAATGTCTGTGGGACCTCTTGAGGCTTGAGTTCATTAGGATATACACACAAAACTATTTGAGCTTCCCCACTGGCTCAGCAGTAACGAATCTGCCTGCAGTGCAGGAGACTCAGCAAATGACGGTTTGATCTTTTGGTTGGGAAGACCCCTGAAGGAGGAAATGGCAACCCACTCCAGTATTCTTACCTAGAAAATTCCACAGACAGAGCAGCCTGATGGGCTACAGTCCAGAGGGTCACAAAGAGTCGGACACAACTGAAGTGATTGAACACGCATGCAGAGCTATTTATTGTTCAGAGGACCGACTAGGACAGTGTGAAACCAAAGCAGTCACTAATGTTGTAGCCCCTTGAACCCACCTGCCCTCCTCAACAATTCAGACTCTGTATTTGCTAATAGGTTTGTGGGGATAAATGTTCATAGATACATACATTAAATTATGTAACTAAGTACAATATGGAGTTAGAGGAAAGAAGAGACACTTGGTTTTAATGTTTGTTTAAAGGATACAGAAAGGTCATCTCAGTCTCCAGATTGACTCTTGTATCTCTTACCTGGATCACCTGACAGTCTTATCATAAAAATTCACCCTACAGGCTAAAACATCATCTCCAGAAATAAGAATATCTTATAGAGGTTTTGATTCACATGTCAATAATATTTTATATATTTTCCCCAGTACTTTATAATTTACAACGTTCTTTATGATAATTCTGTTGGCCATTGTCCTTTTTCAGAAATTCTTATGGGGCTTATTTACGCAATGGGGCTTATTTATCCAAGAAAAATATATATAACACTCTGCAAGTACTCTCTCTGTGAATGGGCCTCAATGATATATGTATGAAATTCTGCAAAGTAGGTATTTTCTATGTTAGAATCATTTCATTATTGTCAATAAGTACTCTCTTAGAACTGGAGGTTCTGAAGCAGATCCTGGTTTAGACTCTATTTCTTACTAGTTCTGCTACACTGAGCAATTTCCTCATCTGGAAGATAAGGCTTTCCAGGTGGTGCAGTGGTACAGGATCTGCCTACAATGCAGGAAACCTGGGTTTGATCCTCAGATTGGAAAGAGCCCCTGAAGGAGGGAATGTCAACCCATTCCAGTATTCTTGCCTGGAGAATTCCATGGACAAAGGAGCTAGGAGGGCTAGAGTCCATAGGATTGCAAAGAGTCAGACATGACTGAGCAACTGAGCATGTGTGCACAAGATGGTGATAGTGTCTACCTTGTGGATTGTTGTAAGAATGGCATAAATACATGTCCAGATCCTAGAACAGTTCTTTGTCAGAGTAAGCTTTCAATGAATGTTTTAGTTATTATTACAGTTTACAGAAAGTTATAATCAGGGCATGCCACAAAAAGTGTAGATGTAATTGAAAGGACTGCCCCAAATTTTTAACTTATAGTGACTATTAATATTTTTGTTAATGTGTGCATTTTTTTTTATAGTTAATGAATAACACTTTGGTGAAACTATTTTTTCTGTCTCATCCTTGAGTAAGAAAAAGGCAAGTCTTTTGTTTTAAAGACTACAGAACGCCAAGAGAAATATTGATGTAGTAAGCTGTTGGGAAGACCAGATATCAAGAGATGTAGGAAACAAAACAAAGGCAAGATTTGAGAGGACAGTTAAAAAAGGGACCTTTGGTCTAACAGAAGGTTCTGGGAAACTCAGACATGAGAAGAAAAATTATCATATTCTTTTGTTTATTTGTTAGGGTCAATTAATTTATTTCTCATCAATATTATATAAAGATAATAGAAGCTATTTAAAATCAGCTAAGAGAGAATAATGCAACTGCCTGGTGCTTATTTATCTGAATTTTTTTTTCTGCCTTTCTCTTCCTAGTTGTTTCTATTTCTTGAACATTCCATGCTCTCTCTTGCTCTTTGGGTACATATTGTGCCTATCTTGCAAAAAAACTCTAAAACAGACTCATCCTTTGCCAGGTTAGCTTCTCCCACCTCTCAAGTATTTGTGTAAATGTCTCATCCTTGGGATACTTGATGTTATCCCTAGA
The DNA here is from genome assembly GCF_023091745.1 of Budorcas taxicolor. Classification (NCBI taxonomy): domain Eukaryota; kingdom Metazoa; phylum Chordata; class Mammalia; order Artiodactyla; family Bovidae; genus Budorcas; species Budorcas taxicolor. The sequence continues at coordinate 69,956,167 of NC_068912.1, forward strand.
TCAGGTTAAATTCCATGTTATATGCTCTCAAACAACCTTCTGAACCTTCCTTTTGTCACACTGTATTGTGACAAAGTCTTATTGTATGGCATTGTACCTCTCTAATGCTGTCTTCTCTTCGAAATTGTGGACTCCATGAGTACAGCCTTCATCTCTAGGGTTCTGAAAATGTACTCTATCTTGATTTGGATAAATTATAAAAAATTCATTGAGCTGTACATCTAAGATCAGTGCACTTTACTCTGTGCAGGTTATGCCTCAGTAAATAAGAATGAAAAAATTAGGCACTTATCTGGTTATTTAATGGAGAAGGCAATGGCAATCCACTCCAGTACTCTTGCCTGGAAAATCCCATGGACGGAGGAGCCTGGTAGGCTGCAGTCCATGGGGTCGCTAAGAGTCAGACATGACTGAACGACTTCACTTTCACTTTTCACCTTCATGCATTGGAGAAGGAAATGGCAACCCACTCCAGTGTTCTTGCCTGGAGAATCCCAGGAACGGTGGAGCCTGGGATTTTTGGGGTCGCACAGAGTCAGACATGACTGAAGAGACTTAGCAGCAGCAGCAGCAGCAGGTGGTTATTTAATCTGCACAATACCAAACCTTGATGTTAAGTTGAACACTAAATTAGTAGAAAAGTTCTCCGTTTACTTAGAGTTGAAATATGCATTACTGTAATTTTCATCTGTTGACCATATATCTCTTCTGTGAGTCAAAGTTAAATTATACAATCTCTCTTTTTACATGATACCTTTAAAAATATTTGATGAGAGCATTCATGTTCCAGGCTAATCTCAACAATTTCTCTTCTGACAGTTTAATTTTCTAATTATCTTGGTCTTTCTTCATCAGATGTTCTCTAGTTTATTAATGTGCTTTAAAATATGGTACCTAGAACTGAACACAGCATTCCTAGTATTATTATCTGACCAATGCAACATACAGCTTGCCATCCCTTCCCTTGAAATGCATATTTTGCTACTACTAAACAGATTAAAAGGCTTTCATTAATTCTAGTTAGCATTATCTCTTTGCATATTAAGACTCCTTTTCAGCTTCATTTAAAAATTACCATTAAACTAGATTCCTTCCATTTGTATTTGCATAATTCATTTTTTAAACCTGATGCAGGCCTCTACATCCTGTTGGCTTTAGGCAATAATAGATTCCAACTTATTCTACCCCAAATTACATTTTCTTTTCATTTCATAAGTTTGTTATAAAGATTAAATATGATTATGCCTATAAAATGTGTTTTATAAAATGCATATTATATGCAAATTTAAAGAAAAGTAATTGGAAGATAATTCTAAAACTTAAGTCTTTCATTATTTCATTTTGTTTGTTAAGAAGATTAGATGTAAAAAGTGCAGGGACAGAGTCCTGTAGCATAAATCCCTTTCAATTTGACATCCATTAAGACTTTTTGTCTGTACTTGTTTAATCATTATTAACAGAAATGTAGCCTAATGCCATATGAAAAATAAAAATATATTATGAAGCATATAGAAACAAGACCAAGTTGAATAGTTTGTGTGTTTTGCTGTCATTTCTTAACATATAATTAACTCCTTAAGCAGTAATCCTATACAGTCTTAATTACTACAGATTTATAAGACATTTTCATATCTGGTAGATCTTTGCTGTTCTTTGGCCCTGTGATTTCCATACACTATTAGATATGCTATTCTAGTCATGCACATGTGTGTGTGTACATGCAGGCATGCGCATATATACCAATCTATTTAGGATTTTGACTGGGGTTGGTTTGAGTCTATAGATCAATTGAGAGAGAATTGACATCTTTAGAATAATTTTCCCAGTCTATGATCAGTGTTTCTTTACATCTATTTAGATTCTCTTTGTCTTTCAGTGAAGTTTGTAATTTTTCTATAACTGTATTTCATGTTTTCCTATGTATGCTGTATTTTTGTACTGTTTTAAGAGATATATATGTTAAAATATACTTTTCTAACTTTTGGCTAGTACATAGAAATCCAATTGGATTTTGTTTATAGATTTTGTATCCACTAACTTTGAAAACTATAATCAATTATAACATTTTAAGATTTCTAGTTATCTTACATACAAGGTCATGCCATCTGTGCATAACGACAGTTCTGTTTCTTCTTTTCCAATCCTTTTAACATATTTATTTTTGTATCCTCCTACTCTAACCCATCTACTTACTCTCCCTCCTCCAGACTATCACTCTTCTGAATCTTGTTTTAAATCATTTCTTTAATACTTAAAAATATTGTTTCATCATTTGTGTATTCTTTTAAAAGAACATTTAAATTGCTTTTAACTTTATAAGAAAAATACTGTATTGTATATAGTATTCTTGGACTTATCAGTATTGTATTACTGCACATTACTGTGTAAATAAAACATAGGTGAACACCTCCTTGATCTTGGTGTAGGAATGATTTTCAGTAGGACTATGGAAAAGTAATATCTCTTTTCATCAAAGAAACTTTAAAGTAAAAATATGTATTACAGAAAGTAGGGACTTGAACAGATATTTTTATACCAATGTTCATAGCGGCATTATTCAAAATAAACAAAAGATTGAAATACATTACCATCAACTGATGAATGGATAAATGTGGTGTGTATTCAGTGGAATATTACTGTACAGCGTGAATGAACCTTGAAAACATTATGATACATGAAACAAGGCAGGCATAAAAGGAAAAATATATGATTCCACTTATATGAGTTATCTAGAATTAGGAAATTCATAGAGACAAAAGGAGAATAGTGGTAGGAAGTACAGGAGAGGAGGGAATGGGGAGTTACTATTTAATGGGACATAATTTCAGTTTGGGAGAATGAAAAAGTTTTAGAGATGAATAGTAATGGTGTACAACAATGTAAATGTACTTAATGCCACTTAATTGTACATTTAAAAATGGCTTTAAAATTTTTTTGGTCACCATTTCCTGTACAATTTATCCATAGCTCCTCAGGCACTTTGTCTACCAGATCTAATCCCTTGAATTTATTCATCACCTCCACTGTACAATCATAAGGGATTCAATTTAGGTCATACATGAACGGTCTAACAGTTTTCCCTACTTTCTTCAACTTAAGCCTGAATTTTCCAATAAGGAGCTCATGATCTGAGCCACAGTCAGCTCCGGGTCTTGTTTTCACTGACTGTATAGCACTTCTCCATCTTCGGTTGCAAAGAATATAATCAATCTGATTTTGGTATTGACTTCTGGTAATGTCCATGTGTAGAGTCATCTTCTGTGTTCTTGGAAAAAGGTGTTTGCTAGCTAGGACCAGTGAGTTTTCTTGGCAAAACTGTTAGCCTTTGCCCTGCTTCATTTTGTACTCCAAGGCAAACTTGTTTTTCTGTGTATCTCGATTTCCTACTTTTGCATACCAGTCCCCTGTGATGAAAATGAAATCTTTTTTTGGTGTTAATTTTAGAAAGTCTTGTAGGTCTTTTTTAAACAATATTTTTGTTATGTAAAATCCATGATTATTTATTTTTTAATTTATTTTTCAAAATTTATTTATTTTTAATTGAAGGGTAATTGTTTTACAATATTGTGTTGGTTTCTGCCATGCATCACCACAAATCAGCTGTAAGTGTACGCATGTCCCCTTCCTCTTGAACCCCCTTTCCACTTCCCATAGCATCCCACCTCTCTAGGCTGTCATAGAGCACTGGATTTGAGCTGTCTGTGTCATACAGCAAATTCCCACTGCTGTCTATTTTACATATGACAATGAACTGTTCAGCTTCTTTGGCATTAGTGGTTGAGGCATAGACTTGGATTACTGTGATGTGGAATGATTTGCCTTGAAAATAAACTGAGATCATTCTGTTATTTCTGAGATTGTACCCAAGTACTGCATTTTGGACTCTTTTGTTGACTTATGAGGGTTTTAGGTTATACATACTTTACAGTAGTATAAAAATTATGTTTCAAGTTGGGACATGGTATTTATAGCAACTATAACTTTCAAGGCATTAACATCAAGAATATAAAAGAACTTATAAGAACATAAAAAAACTGTAAAAAAAGGATAAACAATAGAAAAATTAGCAAAACCTGTATACAGGAACAATTATGTCTGATACACACATGCAGAGATATTAATCCTCAGTTGTGGTAGGGAAATACAATTCAAACCACAGTGAAGTGTCATTTCATATTCACATGTCACATTCACTTGCAAATATTAAAAAGTCCAACAACCCAAATGTTGAAGGGAATGTAGACTTTATCTCTTAATCATTGCTGCAATATAAAGAATATAACAACTTCAGTTGTTCACAAACCCAACTCTTTAACAAGTCTATCCTTAAATATTTACCCAAGAAAACTCTTAAATTTTAGTGCAGAGAAATGTATAATAAAGTCTGTATCAACTTTATAATAAAAACTGGAAAAGTTCAAATGCTCTTTGAAAGAGAATAGAGATATATATATATTCTAACAGAATAGATATCAGATATTAGATAATAGATATTCTAACAGAATAGATATTAGATATTAGATATTCTAACAGAATAGTTAATATATATTTTTGATATATTCAGTGAGTCAAATTAAACAAATTATAGTGTCCCTAAAGTACAGATTCCCAGGTGGCGCACTGGCAAAGAATCCAGCTGCCTACACAGGAGATGCAAAAGATGTAGGTCTGATTCCTGGGTTGGGAAGATCCTCTGGAATAGGATATGGCAACCCACTCCAATATTCTTGCCTGGAGAATCTCATTGGCAGAGGAACCTGGTGGGCTACAGTCCATGGGGTCACAAAGAGTCAGATACGATTGAGCACACATACATGAGTTTTTAGTACTTCATCTTATTTAATATTTAAATAATTAATAATTAAATATACACATTTAATATGTGTATTTAAGGCTATAAATTTCCTAAGTGAAATTTTAGCTGTATCTCATACATCTCATACTTTTGTTACTGCTTAATTCAAAACATATTTATAATTCTTTCTTTTAATTATGAATTATTTAAACATCTATATCTTCATTTCCAAACAGTTTTTTATACTTTAAAAAGCTGATTTTTAGCCTAATTGCAAATAACATTGTCTATATGGTTCTGTTCCTTTGAAATGTGCTTTGATGTGGCTTATATCCCAGTAAACAATCAACTTTCTCAAATGTTTGAAAAGAATATATATTTTGCAGGTCTTTTATGTGGCATTTTTACCTTTTTTGTTTAATGGAGTGTGCTTGATTTTTTGTTTAGATGACTGACTATACAGCCTCAAAAATCTATTGCTGCTACTGATGAATAACATACTGCTATTGATCTTTTTACAAACATAAGTATGTTTGCATATATATGTATAATTTGAATTTTGAAAACTTTAGCTCGGCTCTCAACTCTGGAAAAAGTATCCCAGTTGGTACTATGTTGAGGTGATATTGTGTAGAAATTAACAGCCATATTGGTCTGCTGCTGGTGCTGCTGCTAAGTTGCTTCAGTCATGTCCGACTCTGTGCAACCCCATAGACAGCAGCCCACCAGGCTCCTCTGTCCCTGGGATTCTCCAGACAAGAATACTGGAGTGGGTTGCCATTTCCTTCTCCAATGCATGCATGCATGCTAAGTCACCTCAGTTGTGTCTGACTCTGTGCGATCCTATGGACAGCAGTCCACCAGGCTCCTCCATCCACAGGATTCTCCAGGCAAGAATTCTGGAGTGGGCTGCCATTTAAGCAAATAAAACCCAAGAAAAAAATAAAATTCTGTTACTATTGCAGTATCTGCCACTGTTTTTTAATCAGTTTCTCTATCATCATCTGGAAAAAAAAACAGTCCAGGATAATATCATTAAAAACAGCACTGACAATGCACCATTACTATTGTGTATCGTAAAGCAGGTACATGCTATTTTACATTCACAGAGGTATGATACTGTACTGTCTTTCATCTGTAATACTAGAGAATGCAATTCAAAAGGCATTATCTGACATTTGATTCTACTTTTCTAGCAGAAATCTCAAAGGATGGTATAACATAGCTCTGTGAAAGAAATGCACCATCTCAGATAAGATTTCCTTTCATGATTAGTGCCACAGTTCTAGGTACTCCCTGCTCTTTGTGAAATTCAGGTAAAAACTATTAAAAACAAACAAAAACAATTACTGAATTTGGAAACTGATTTAATTTTTCAAGATCGCCTTAGTCTTCTCTGTGTTGGCTTTAGCAACATTGGCTTTGATATACAGAGACAATATTTTACAACTTTTTGAGGTTTATAATCTTTTTCAAAATTCTGTAATTCTGTACAAGGCCACATATTAAGGAAATGTGAGAACAGAATAAGTAAAATTTTTGAAAATGCACAACTGTAGGAAGTTATGAGCTCCTACAACAAAACAAGGAACAGACCAAGTATTAAAAAATTGTAGTACTCAGGGACTAGTGTACCCACCATAACCTTAGAGTTGTGTAAGGAAGCCTCAGTATAACATGGAGTATCAGGCCTAGAAAGTAACCAGTCCATATTGATGGACTACAAAGAAACTTAACTATACAAAAGAAAATGTGTAGCCATCATTTACAGAGTCATAACCATTAACTAAAAATTGTAATACAAATATATGTGGAAGATAGAGAAGGGTTGATGTATTAGATAGCTGGTGTATTAGATAGCTGCCAAAACAAAAAATCAATGCAAAGATCTGAATGTGATAAACCAAGAAATCATAGCATTACTTTAGGGTGAAGGAAGAGAGTCTGATTAGATAAGCAAGAATCCTCCCTTTGCCAGTATCCATGTGTCTTCCATTGTGGTCTAGCTAGTATCATTTTCTGAAGGTTTATCAATAGGTCTGGATTTTCTCTCATGAGGCAATGTTTGATATCAATTATATAACTCCCATGACACAAAGTGTCTCAGTCTCCTCTATGTTACATTTTTCACTCACCAGCTTGATATTCATGTTGATGTCTTCTTCCCTCTCAGAATAATTTTTTTGGTTTCTTTCCTGGAAAATTCACTGTATCCTGTAAGAATGCTTCTATCTATATGTAACAGGAAGCGATTTATAGGCACTGAAGCAAATAAGCATTTATTTTCCCCACATTATAAGATAATCTGGAAATAAGCAATAGCTTACAGTGGTTTCAAGGTTCTGCCATATCTGTGATGCTCTTGACCTCTTTCTCATGCTGTTAAGATGGCTTCCCAGTTTTAGACTTGTATGCAAGCTCCAGGTACTGTATCCCTCTTCAAGATACATAGAGAAGAGTAGTATTCTCTGTTTCTTTTAACAGAAAAGAGAGACTTTCCTAGAATTTATCCCATTCCCAGAGACTTTTAGTTCCATCCTAAATGGATAAAATTATGTCACATAGCCAGTACTAACTGCAGGGGAAACTAGAAAGCAGCTAGAAGGCAGCAAGGGCTAGGAATGGCTTTGAGATCAACTATTCAATCTTGGAACACTTCAGTGTTTTTTCTAAGTAAAAAGATAGAGGAAAAGACATATTGGAATGGCAAGGATATCCCTTATCTTTAACCCCTTTTCATCATCTCCCAAGTTAGGAAACTAGTTTGCACTGGTAGTGCATATAATTGACAAGTCCCTTACACTAAAACAGTTGGATATCACAGTTCTGATATCATTCCTCATTTCAAGTGCCACTAGGTCATATGCTGCTGCTGCTGCTAAGTCGCTTCAGTCGTGTTCGACTCTGTGTGACCCCATAGACGGCAGCCCACCGGGCTCCCCCGTCCCTGGGATTCTCCAGGCAAGAACACTGGAGTGGGTTGCCATTTCCTTCTCCAATGCATGAAAGTGAAAAGTGAAAGTGAATTTGCTCAGGCGTGTTCGACTCCTAGCGACCCCTAATTACTTTTACAGGAAGCAATTCCTCCTTCCTCTGAATTTTCATATTTCCTTATATGTATTTCTTATGGTACACGTCTCCTTTAACTTTGAATTTAAAAAATAATCTTTATATCTATCTGATAAAAATTAATATTCACAGAATTTTTTACCTTTTTGAAAATTCAGAAGCATAGAAAGAAAATAATAGCAAGCCTCAGGTACATGCTTATAAAATATAGTATAGAATGTAAAGCATTCTTTTCTTAAAATTACTTGCTTACTGTTTGTATTTTTTATAAACACCATGAAAGATCATATTGTCTTATCCATTGCAGGTATCCAGCACAGTACCTAACAAATAGTAGACATTTAATAAATATTCATCCAATGACTAAACTCAGACTACAATTAGTATTTTGTGTATTTGTTTTATTTTTTAAGTGATTTTCATTCATGACTATAAGTTCCTTAAGGATAGAATCTGTCTATCACTGATTACTTGCCCTCCCCCAATCATTAAACACAGGGCTTGATACATAGCAGAAGCTCAACAAGTAAATATTTATTGGATGAGTAATATTTAATCAGCCGATCATATGAACCCATAGTAACAAATAACATCTTGTTCCTGGATATTCATTCATCTCCCACTACTCTTTGGCCCTGTCTCAGAGTAGACCAAGACGTTATGAATCTCGGGCAAGAGAGTCTTCATCACCATAACTCAGGCTCTAGATCAGAATTTTGAATTTAAAGTATATCTCTACAATTTTCTAGATGTGTAAATTCAGGACAATCCTTTCAACTGTGTGAGTCAATGCTTCTTCACTTCCAAAGTGGCAATAATAATACTATTTCACATGATTGTTTTGGGAATTCAGGAAGAATTCATGAAAAAGCACACAGTATATAGTAAGTAAGCATCCGGTCCCATCACTTCATGGCAAATAGATGGGGAAACAGTGGAAACAGTGGCTGACTTTATTTTTCTGGGCTCCAAAATCACTGCAGATGGTGATTGCAGCCATGAAATTAAAAGATGCTTACTCCTTGGAAGGAAGGTTATGACCAACCTAGACAGCATATTAAAAAGCAGAGACATTACTTTGTCCACAAAGGTCTATCTAGTCAAGGCTATGGTTTTTCCAGTGGTCATGTATGGATGTGAGAGTTGGACTATAAAGAAAGCTGAGCACCGAAGAATTGATGCTTTTGAACTGTGGTGTTGGAGAAGACTCTTGAGAGTCCCTTGAACTGCAAGGAGATGCAACCAGTCCATCCTAAAGGAGATCAGTCCTGGGTGTTCATTGGAAGGACTGATGTTGAATCTGAAACTCCAGTACTTTGGGCACCTGATGCAAAGAGCTGACTCACTGGAAAAGACCCTGATGCTGGGAAAGATTGAGGGCAGGAGAAGAAGGGGACGAAAGAGGATGAGATGGTTGAATGGCATCACTGACTCAATGGACATGAGTTTTGATGAACCCTGGGAATTGGTGATAGACAGGGAGGCCTGGCATGCTACAGTTCACAGGGTCACAGAGAGTCAGACATGATTGAGCAACTGAACTGATATAGTAAGTACTCATATAATTTTTCAGGAAGTTCAAAAATGTAATTTTAATTTAAACAGTCTCTACATATGTATATGTATGTATAAAGATTTAACTCATTAATAAGAGAGTCAGCAGGAATAAAACCAATTCAAATAGCATTTGAAGCACTGAGTACTTACAGACACTGAAGAAAGAATATTGGAATAAGATTGCCCAGTCATATCTAAAACTGGCTAATGTCCTGGATAACATACACCTAATCTTTGGATTTACTTTTTACCCTAGACAGAAGTTATTTGAAGTTTTATTGGATTAAGAAATATGTAAAATAACATGAAACTTCACAGTGTTGGCCCCTTAAAAGAACATGTGCTCTTCTTTTTGCTTTATTTTTAAGCTTTGGACAATTTCCTTAGTATAAACATAATGAGATAATACAAGATATGTTAGAAGATTTAATAAGGAATGAATCCTTTCTCTTATGCAACAGTGTATTTTTCCATTGATCTCAGGTTTCACTCTTCAGGTAGAGATGTACTTTTTCTTCTTAATCCTTGAAAGATCAGAGTTAAGGAAAAAAGTTTTGTGAAAGATATGAGCTTGCACCTGAATCCTAAAGGATAGATTGAACTAAAGAGTGGGACATTAGAATAAAATAATACAGATCACTATTAGCTGAAATGTGTTAATTTTATTTTGTCTTAATTGAACTGTCTCATAAGACAAGGTTAGATTTAAATAGAGAAAAGAGCCAAAAGAGAACAGGGCTGTGAGAGTCAAACAGTTAAAGAGAATGAAACAAAATGAAACCAAAATCTAATCTTTCTAAAGGGACTCAGGATACAATATTCATTTATTCAAGATTCAAGAATATATGCTCATTTATTCCCATTCTAACAGTATGTCTCAGGGCTGGAGATGTTACATAGGACAGTTCAGTTCATAACCAGGCACCATGCTGTCCAGTACCCACACTCATACTTGTTGTACAGTCTTTCTTAATAGAGGCGCTTGAACTTGATCTGGCCTGAGAAATGTGATCTCTGTGAATAACGGCAAAATTCAAGGACCCCTTAGGAGTATAAGCTTAGTAGATAGAACATGCTGGTGAGGGAAAACTGTAAATTTGTTGTATGAAGAACTGAATGTAAAAATTAATTCTGTCGGTTAGCAGCAGTGATGGCACTGGGCAAGTGATTTAAGCTTTCAGGGTCTTATTTTCCTTATCTGCAGAACAGGAGCCATAATACCTGTATCACAGAATTGGAGTAAGAATTAAAGGGAGGCGTCTTAGTTCATTCATGCTGCTGTACCGAGATACTACAAACTAGGTGGCTTATAAACAACAGAGGTTTCTCACAGATCTGGAGGATGGAAATGTAAGATTAGAGTGCTAGCATGATCAGGTGAGAACCCTCTTCCCGTTACAGAATTCTCATTGTACTCTCAAGTTGGGGGAAGGGACCAAGGGACTCTTTCGGACCTCTTTTATAAGATCGCTAAATCCCATTCATGAGGGCAGAGCCTCCCACAGGCCCTACCTTCTAATGCCATCACTTTGAGGTTAAGTTGTCAACATAGGAATTGTGGGGAGACTCAAACATTCAAGCTATAGCAGAAAGTATGTGACAGTACTTTGTTAATGATTAGTATAAAGGAAATTTATATAGGTTTTCTTGATCTTACCCTCTATTGGCCAGGAGATGTCTTTTAACCTAATAGAGATATTTTCCTTTTGATCAGATTTCCAGAGCACAGTGACTGAGGCTTAGAATACCTGTCATTTTCAAACATCAGGCAGGTGCTGCTGATGTTCTCTGGCTCTGTGCTCTGTATTGCCTTGTAACTTTCATTAAGAAGTTTCAAGCAGCATTCAGGAAGAAGTTGGAACAGATTCCTGCCTGTACCTGTGGCTGTTTTATTTTATTTTGTGTTTTAAAGGTCAAGCCCAACACATCTGGACTACGGTGGGATGTTTAGAGACATATCACTTTATGAAAGTCTTGACAGCAGGATTTGGAGCACATGTTGCATGTACTGTCACTTTTTACTTCCATCTGGTAAACAGAAGCCTAGCTGGGACTCACAAGGGAGAATGACTTATACATTTTAGTGGAGACCCCATTTATAACATTTATAAAACAAGATCAAGATAGTAGGTTATTTTATTTATTTAAATGCTTTTACTCTGCTTCATTCCACAAAAGATTTAAGAGAAGTTAGATCAGAGGGTTGATTGAGAACTAGTCTATTACTTAGAAAGGCATCAACATTGTAATGAAAATTGAGTTATATTTTTGAATTAGAATTTATTTGAGAGAATATATGCTATGTGGCTATATTCATAGGCTATATTCATAAGGGAAAAGTACATGAAGAATTTGTATATAATTCAAGATAGTAAGGACTATTCCTTTTGCTTTAGTATCTTTGACATATAAATAAATGTTTATGTGTATATGTATGAATATATACACATGTATGTATACATATATGATTTTTCTTGAATTACCTGAATTTTATGATTATTCTGTTTACTGTGCTCAGCATGAGCAGTTCAGTGACAGGAAATTAGCAGAAAAAAAATTGTATCAGGCAATTTTGTCAGGGATATTCCATTAGTATACAACTGAATAATGAGGACTGTCAGTCAATAAAACGCTTGACCAGAACTTCTCATTTCTTTACTGTCATGTCTTTCTCCAGCAGATGAATTTTGATGAATCAGTACATTCTGTTTTATGTATGTGAAACCAGTCTGATGTCATATCTGGTTTTGTGTGTATATATATACCCTTTTTCCTGAGTGGATTACTTCATCTGCCCTTATTCATGTAAGCCAGGAATCCTTTTTCACTTAGCTCTGTGGATATTTTATCATTTCCAGGACCAGTTTTAATCAATGAAGAGTAAATTTGGGGCAGGGAGGAACTGATTAAGGCCAGGTATTTTTTACTTTTCATTGTTTAAAAAGAAACTGAATTTGGAATACATTGACAAAACGGTCATTCATTAAATATTTTTCAGGAAATAAAGCATAGTTGAAATTAATTATCTTAACATTTGGGGTCTATATGACATGTTAATTTCTATCTATAATTGTATTTCTTAATTCTACTTTCATTATTTCCCTTCCACTTATCAACTGTGGTATAAAAGCTTTGATTTTAAAAAAATTAGAATAAATAAATTTAAATTCTATTTTGACAGAATTCCAATATAAGTCTTAAAATAATTGGATTATTTTTGACTGTTTAGTCGTTTTTCTTTTCACCAGATATTAATGAGCTTCTACAGTGTAGCAGGCTCTTTGATAAGGCAGAAGATTTATCAGAGAACAAAATAGACCCAGTCCTTGCCCTTATGGTCTTTACTGTTTAGAGAATTAAACAAGAACAAACTATTAACCACAAAAAATATGCAGGTATTTAGGAATTGAGGTAGGTGCAATGAAGGAAAAACAGAGGGTTCTATGATTGAAAATTAAAGGGACACGCAGCCTAGACTGAAAGAAAAGGAAAAAACTTCTCTGCAAATTTCAGCTAAACTGGTAAAATACTGAAGGATGAGCTGACGTTATCTGAGGAATGGGAGATAATATGTTTGAATTATACTGATGGAGGGAAAGAGTGGCAGAAATGATAGGTAGATTCAGGTGGATTATACAGGCACCTGAGGCCTTGTTACAGTTTTATCTTAAGTGCATTGGAAGTCACTGAAAGGTTTTAAAGAGATCCAAAATAAGCTTAGTATTTTTAATAGATACTCTGACTTCTGGTTGTGTGGAGAATAGATTGCAAAAGAACAAAAATGAAGATGGATGGGCTTTTCAGTGGAGGATATCCTTCAGGAGGTTACTACAAAAGGATAGGTGACAGATGATGGTGATTCGGACCAGGTTAATGGAAGGCAGGGGAGACAAAATAAAGTGGACATGTATAAGGAGGATAGTATAAACTGGCCATGAAGAGGACTTGGGAGACTATGAATGAGTTATTAAGAATGACTTACATTTTCTATCATGAGGAATCAGGTGAATGGAGGCACCAGGATGTACAGAGATGGAGAAGAATGAAACAGGAGCAGCTTTAACAAAACTGAGGATTGAAAACCCAGAGTTAGGAATCAGTGTTCTAGAGGAGTTGAAAGGAAAGATACAGTGAAAGACAGACATTTGGAGTAGCAAAGAAATAATACTGAAAATGACAGAACCCTTAGTGAAAGTTCAACAGGGATAGATGTTGAGCCTTCCTAATTTAGGAAAACAATGGACCTGGGCGCTTGGTAAGAACTTCAGGAGAAGACACGAAAAATCTCGGTTATGGACAACTTGTTTGCCTTTGGACAAACCACTTAACCTATTGACCTCTATTCACTCATCTATTAAATAAATATATTAAATAAAAATCTTTTTATTCTAACATTATATTAATATGATACTATGCAGTGGGAAACAGCTGGAGTTTTGGAGTCACAAAGATGAAGTTCAATATTCCAGTTCTCTAATTTCCACATCTACAAAATGGGACTAATATTAATGAGATAACTTACATGTTGGAAATGCCTTTCTTCCTTTATTCCTTTTAATGCTAATCAGTAGTTCTTACATATTTCACTTGGGAATTAATCATATATTTTCTTAAACAATCTTTTCTAAAAGCTGAGAAACAAATTTGAAGTAGAATACCAGATTGATATATTTTTATGTTATTTTATTTTTGTCATGTGATGTTACTTCTATGAACCTCTATTTTATCCTTTGTGGAATAAACATAGTAATATTTAGCTTATTAAGTTATTATAAGGCTTGCACAAAATAATGCACGCTAAAGGCCTAGCCAAGTACCTGTAACATAGGCTCTTGAAAGAGTTGAGATTTAATCTTCTCTCTAAATTCCATTCTGAGGGAAAAGGAGGCAAGAAATCTTTAGGCCAGAACTAATTTCTGCAGTTACTGGATAGCTGGTCATGTGATATTTATTTCTATATTCAGTAGTTATTGAATTTTTCAGCAGAGTCACTAAGCATCTTGTCAATACTCTACTGTGACCAGAAGGATTCTGACTTGCTCATTGATGAGACAAAACTGCTGCAGGAGCCTAACTGGCATCTATGGAAGCTTTATGATATATGTTGTTTAATGCCAATGAAAGTACAGTTTGTATTTTAATGGCAATAATGACCTTTCGAATAGGTAAAAAACTGGAGTGCTGTGTAAAAGAAAACAGCACACATGCCCTTTGCTTTCAAAAATGCAGGAAGCCTGATTCTGGAGCCATTATAATCAGTGAGCTACTCAGTCCTCTCTCAGACTGCCCTTTTCAGTCGCATCCAATTTCATACTTCTTAGACCTCAGGTCATCTTAAATGAATTGCTGAAAAGAAGACAAAAGGTGCCTCATGTAATATGCCTAGGATACTGAGGCCAGGTTAAATGGGATCTCTAGCACCTTTGTGTTTCAAGCTCTGGTTTAGCTCACATGTAGCTGTAATTCTGTCTGGCAAGGCCAAGAGCATCTTGAAATTTTGGCCAAAGTGCTTTCTTCACCCAGCCTTTGAAGTCCAGGGATTGGGAGGTTAAAAATTACAAGTTTAATATTTCATCATTGTAGGCTCTGGCTATTACAGTAAAGCCCTAACTCCTAGCTCTCCTTCTAATCTCTCTCTGCCACGAGTCTCTCTTTCCTTCAGTGCTGACTCCCCTTGGATTAATCTTTCTAAAACAGCCTTTGGAGTCTTGCCTTATCTTAAAACTTGTCACTATCTGTTAAACAAAGTGTAAACTCTGTACAGTGGCAAAATCTGACCCTCAGCTACCTGCCTAGATTTTTCTTTTATTATAATCTTTTATAAACCTGACATGCCAGGCATATGTAATTTCTTGGGATCTTGCCAAAGCCCAGTGTTACTGCCAGAAGCAAGGTACATGTCCCATTTGATTTTGAGATCCAGATACTTTTTCCTCATTTATTCTTCCCTTACAGGTGGGAATCCTTATATTCTATGCTAAAAAACAGTTTGTTTTCATGCATCTTCAGGATAGCTTGTACTCATGAATTCCTTCCTCTGAACCGCTCTTTTAAAAGCAAAAGCCAATCATTGTTATAGGATCTTTTTATTTTCTCCCCCAACATGTATTGCTCCCTGCACTAATGCTCTTGGAGGTGATTATCAACTTTCCAGAAAGTAAATTAAAGAGGAGAATGGAGGGAAAGGAAAAGTACACAAACACACTCACTCACTCACTTATCTAGACATCCATTAAATATCTCATTTACTCTTCAAGACAAACCCTAGGAAGTGAGTTTCAGTAAAATACTTTAGAGATAAAGAAACTGAGGACATTAAGTGACTTATCCAAACATCTACATTATTTTGTGGCTCAGCTTTTGCGGCTCAGCTGGTAAAGAATCCACCTGCAATGCAAGAGACCCAGGTTTGATCCCTAGGTTGGAAGATTCCCTGGAGAAGGGAAAGGCTACCTACTCCAGTATTCTGGCCTAGAGAATTCCATGGACTGTATAGCCCATGGGGTCACAAAGAGTCAAACACGACTCAGTGACTTTCACTTTCAACTTTTCATACGTTATTTAAGGGTGAAACCAGAATCTAAAAACTGGTCTAGTCTGACTTTGTAGTATAGGCTTCCATTCAAAGGCATTGATAGCCTCTAGGCATGAATGATATAAAAAGGTTTCTATAGGTTTCACTTGAAATCCTACAGGGAATCAAAATGTGATTCCAATATTCTCTTTTCTGGAAGCTGAAAATTAAAATTTTTACTTTACTGCAAAGGGGAAAGGATGGGAACTAATATTACCAGGTAGTGTTACTGATTCTGACTTGTGAAAGTGAACACATTAAAATATTGAGAGACTGACAGCTCACTGTATATATATGTTCTAAGATTGGACCAGAGTGACTTTAGAGAGCAATGCAACTCTTGAGTACTGTCAGTGAGTTAGTACATACTGAGGTAATTCAACTGCAAAGTCAAGTGGAGTAGCAAGCCAAGAAAGCCAAAATGCCAGTTAGAATTTAGGGATGTTGGATTAACTTTAGGAAGCTTGGTTTAATATCTTCAAGGCAAGCATAGACCAAGTCAAGAACATAGGTGCAAAACAGGTCAGAAAGTCTATATTCAATTGAGGAAAAAAATCAGCAATTATATACCAAGATATAAAGTAGCAAGTGGTTAGAAGATACTTCTAGAATTGTCATTAAAAAAAAAGTGATGGAGTAAAAGTTGGGCCAGCTAAATGGTTTATTTTATCAACAATATCTATGGATGATTGTTCCTTTTAATTTTAAAATAAAATATAAAGTTTCCCTACACCCCTGGCCTTAATGAGATTAAATGATATTCTAGTTTCCAGTTCAGTTGTGTCCGACTCTTTGCAACCCCGTGAACCACAGCGCGCCAGGCCTCCCTGTCCATCTCCAACTCCTGAAGTTCACCCAAACCCATGTCCATTGAGTCGGTGATGCGATCCATCTCATCCTCTGTCATCTCCTTCTCCTCCTGCCCTCAATCTTTCCCAGGATCCGGGTCTTTTCAAATGAGTCAGCTCTTCATATTAGGTAGCCAAAGCACTGGAGTTTCAGCGTCAACATCAGTCCATCCAATGAACACCTAGGACAGATCCCCTTTAGGATGGACTGGTTGGATCTCCTTGCAATTCAAGGGACTCTTAAGAGTCTTCTCCAACACCACAGTTCAAAAGCATCAGTTCTTCAGTGCTCAGCTTTCTTCACAGTCCAACTCTCACATCCATACATAACTACTGGAAAAACCATAGCCTTGACTAGATGGACCTCTGTTAACAAAGTAATGTCTCTGCTTTTTAATATGCTGTCTAGGTTGGTCATAACTTTCCTTCCAAGGAGCAAGCGTCTTTTAATTTCATGGCTGCAATCACCATCTGCAGTGATTTTGGAGCCAAAAAAATAAAGTCAGCCACTGTTTCCACTGTTTTCCCATCTATTTCCCATGAAGTGATAGAACCAGATGCCATGATTTTAGTTTCCTGAATGTTGAGCTTTAAGCCAACTTTTTCACTCTTCTCTTTCACTTTCATTAAGAGGCTCTTTAGTTCTTCACTTTCTGCCATAAGGGTGGTGTCATCTACATATCTGAGGTTATTGATATTTCTCCTGTCAATCTTGATTACAGCTTGTGCTTCATCCAGCACAACGTTTCTCATGATGTACTCTGCATATGTTAAATAAGCAGGGTGACAATATACAGCCTTGACATACTCCTTTTCCTATTTGGAACCAGTCTGTTGTTCCATGTCCAGTTTTAACTATTGCTTCCTGACCTTTGTACAGGTTTCTCAAGATATTATGATATTATAAATGATATAAAGATATAAATGATATTATGATGATATAATACAGACTGAGAGAGCTTTGGAGTCAGACAGAGCCAATTCAGATCTTAGTTTGTTCACACTGCCTGTTGAGGTGGGAGGGGGGTTCAGGATTGGGAACTCATGTACACCCGTGGTGGATTCATGTCAATGTATGGCAAAACCAATACAGTGTTGTTAAGTAAAATTTTAAAAATAAATAAATAAAATAAAATAAATTAAAAAATAATCTATTGATATACACACACACACACACACACACACAACATGTTTTGTGTTCATTTGCATATTGTCTATGACTGCTTTCAAGCTACAGTAGTGTGTCAAGTAGTTATAACAGAGCCTATACAGTCTCCAAAATCTAAACTATTTACTGTATGGCCCTTTATAGGAAAATTTTACTAATCTCTGACTTAATAGAGCAGTCATTTATTCTTGTTCAGTAGTTGGTAGGTTGGCTGGAGTTGTTCTCTTCCATAGGACTTTAGGACATAGCCTAAATAGTACAGTCAGGTAGGGGGAAGACTTTTCAAGGTGATGAAAATTCAAGGAGAAAACTTCTTCAAGGCCAGGCTCAAATAGGCCTACTGTTACTTCTGCCCATATACCATTGGGAAAGGAAGTCAAGTGGCCAAGCATAAAGTGAGGGGTCAGGGAAGTACGTTTATCCATGATGAAGCAAGAATATGGATGTAGAGAGGGATACAGAATTGAAGTCAATTATTCAATCTACTACAAAGTAATTGGCTGTGTGATTATCTGGAGATAATAGCATATCAGGTAAAATAAGCAGCCAGTACATACACTAACAGAGAAGGCAATGGCACCCCACTCCAGTACTCTTGCCTGGAAAATCCCATGGACCTGGTGGGCTGCAGTCCATGGGGTCGCTAGAAGTCAGACACGACTGAGCGACTTCACTTTGACTTTTCACTTTCATGCACTGGAGAAGGAAATGGCAACCCAGTGTTGCCACTCCAGTGGCACTGGAAATGGCACTCCAGTGTTCTTGCCTGGAGTATCCCAGGGATGGGGAAGCCTGGTGGGCTGCCATCTATGTGGTCGCACAGAGTCAGACACGACTGAAGTGACTTGGCAGCATATACACTAAGTTGAAACTCCAATACTTTGGCCACCTGATGCAAAGATCCGCCTCATTAGAAAAGACCCTGATGCTGAGAACGATTGAAGGCAAGAGGAGAAGGGGATGACAGAGGATGAGATGGTTGGATCTCATGACCGACTCAATGGACATAAGTTTGAGCAAGTTCCAGGAGATGGTGAAGGACATCTTGGGAAGGGAAGCCTGGCATGCTGCAGTCCATGGACTCACAAAGAGTCAGTTGCTCAGACGACTAAGCAACTGAACAACAAAATATCTGAAAAATGGTCTACAATGCAGTGAGTGAGGGGGAGGGTAGTTAGAGCTAAGAGTGGAGATATAATGGGGACCAGGAGTGGGGAGAGGATAGCCATTTGAGTGAGATGGGAAGTCAATACAAAGTTATAAGGAGATGACTGATTCATTTTGACATCTTTTAAATGAATTACTGTGACTCTTGTGTTGAGAATAGACTTGAAGGGAAAAGGATGTAATCAGAACAGTTAGGAAGCTGTTTTAATTAGTACACGTGAGAGATAATGGTGGTGGGTGGCATCCGTGGAGGTGGTGAGAAAGGTTAAATTTTGTGTATATTTTGATGTCAGAACAAAGAAGATTTTCTGACAGATTGGATGAGGAGTGTAAGAAAAACAGAGGGGTCACAAATAACCTCAGCATCTTTGATCTGAATCATGGAAGTGATGTAGTTATTAGCAAATAAAATGAAAAAGACTGAAGGTTGAGTAGCTTTGAAAAGAGCAAGCTTGGTGAGGGATATTTTGAGTTTGTGATATCTACTAAAGTGGACATATCAAATAGGCAAAAGGATACACAATACTGAAATTCATGAGAACATTTGAGAAACATTTATTTGTTAATGATATTTAAAGCAGTGAGACTGGATTCATTCACTAAATGAGGTACTGTAGACGGAAAATAGGGCTAAAGATTGAGCGTTAGGGACTCCAACGTTAAGAGGTCTAGGACAAGAGGAAGAACAAGGAAATAAGACTGAGATGGAGCAACCAATGAGATAGGGTGAAAACCATGGGTGATTATATAGCATTTTATGGAAAAGGCAGAAATCAAACCTAAGTTGCCTCATTTTCAGACAAGGCAGTTTGGATTTCTCTTCAGCACCACCACTATCTTTTCAGGTTTGCCCTGGTTGTACCGTCAGTACAAGCTGAAGTTGAAGCTTTGACTTCAGAGTTACAGGGAATTTTAGTAATATGCTGTCACAGGCACTTAATTCCAAGAGCCATGGGTTGGTATGGGTTGAAGAGATAGATTAGTTTGATTGTTAGCTTTTCCTGATGAATCTTAATTTCAAAGTTCATTGCTTTTGTTTTTCTGCTGGCTATGTCAGAAATATGCCTTCTTGTAAATCTTATATAAACACGAAATTCCTACGGCTCAATTATTTCGTCTCACAACTTGAACTCTTCAAGATAATTTCAAAACTTCTTAGACTAAAATAAAGGAACTGTAGAAATCTGGGTTCTGATCTTCTCTTTTCCATCATCTTTCATCCCTACTCCTCACCTTCTGCTTGTTCTAGCTGTGTTGATCTACCGTAATTTCAGTTTCCTGAGTGAGACAAGCTCGCTTGCCTCCCTGCCTTCATGTGTGACCTGTCCCTGGATTACTTTTTCTCGACCTATATCTAGTTCATTTTGAGGTCTCTGTTTAAATGTTTCTTCAGTCTTTTTTGATCCTTAGAATCTGCTATGGAACTGCAAGATTCCCACAGTTCAGTTCAGTTCAGTCGCTCAGTCGTGTCTGACTCTTTGTGACCCCATGAATCGCAGCACGCCAGGCCTCCCTGTCCATCACCAACTCCAGGAGTTCACTCAGACTCACGTCCATTGAGTCCGTGATGCCATCCAGCCATCTGATCCTCTGTCGTCCCCTTCTCCTCCTGCCCCCAATCCCTCCCAGCATCAGAGTCTTTTCCAATGAGTCATCTCTTCGCATGAGGTGGCCAAAGTACTGGAGTTTCAGCTTTAGCATCATTCCTTCCAAAGAAATCCCAGGGCTGCTCTCCTTCAGAATGGACTGGTTGGATCTCCCACATCTAAGCTCTAATTACCAGTATAACTTCCCATACACTTGTCAACTTATCCCTCTAGATCAGAGGTTGGCAACTGTGTTTTGTTTTGGTTTATTTTTTCTGTAAGGGACAGGTAGTAAATATTTTAGACTCTATGGGCCAAACATTCTCTGTCACAACTACTTGATTCTTTCATTGTAACAGTCATAGCAAACCAGTCATGGCCAATACATATTCAAATGATTGTGTTTTAATAAAGCTATGAAAAAATAGGTAGTGGATTGGATTTGGCCCATGAGGGTAGGAAATATACTTCTGTTGTTTGTTATGTTCCTAGCACCTAGCACAGTCTCTAAAACACAATAAGAACTGTACAGACATTGTTTGAAAAATAAAGGGCAATGTGGGAAACCTGGCCAAGAAAATGGTGTCACTGTGAACATGCGAGAGTTACGCAACTTATTTTATGTGTATTCTTTCAAAGCAGTGCTCCATCCTTAAAATCTTTTCTCTTTTGCTCCTGTCTAAAATTGGCATCCATTTCACTGTTCTGACTCAGATTTCTGAACTTATCCTGGCTGGTGAAGCAGTTTTTACACAGACACTCAAGGGCAGCTGTTGAATCTGCACATTTCCAGCCACAACCAGGAACCAGCTTTCTCTTTACATGCAGCTGAGATGGAGTTGTCCCTGAGATTGAATCTGTGTGTTGTGGTTATTGGGAGTCTGGTATTTATTGACCATTCCTGTCTCTCTGCAGTGCATGGAATTTGGGTAAGCACTGATTCATTTGCAGAGATATCATTTATTTAGATTCATTTGTTGGAGTTTCATGTGGTTTCTCAGCCATGGTTTACTTCCCCAAATTATGAACGGGAAATCAGGAGGTTTACGAGAATTTTGGCTTGTACCTTTGCCAGGTAATGAGTAAAACATGGTGTTGGAGATGAGAAACTGTGTTTGCGGTGGTCACATCTTTTAACCAGACATTGTCAGGATGTTGAGCCAGATTTGGTCAGATGAGCAAGTTAATTCCTGGGAAGTCTCATTACTTCTGGGTTATTTAAATGAAAAGGAAAAAATAATAGAAAAGATGCTTGTATTTTTAAAGTGGCCTCACAAAACCATAATTATTTCCACTTTTTTTTCCCCAGATTTTACTGTACATTACATAGTACCAGGGGATCTTTAGTTGGTTTTGAGCACCATCCAAACCTAGAAGAGAAGGGACTTTAAGACTACATCCACCCTTAACTGGATATATAAGATGCGCTTAATCTGCCCTAGGTACAGAGATCTGACACTGGTCTTGTAAACATGTGCAGAAACTTGCCACTTTTGTGGATTGAAATATTACCTTAGGCCAAAGTGGTATTTCAACTATGTGTCAATTGTAATAAAAGTCTTTCACATTTTAAAGTTAAATACAGACTGAAGAGAGAGAAAAAAGGGTTAACAAGAAGTTAGAACAGGAGAGTGAAGATTAGAAAAAAGACCATAAACAGGAGTAAAAATGTTTTAAGTCCTTTTATATTTAGAAAGTGCTTTATTGAGAAAAATTCTGAAAAAACTTTTACATTTGATTCCTTCAAAAGCCCTCTGAATTAGATAGGATTAAGTATTTCCTTTTTGCAAATAAGGAAATTAACTTCAAAGAGATTAAAGGATTTGATCATACCCAGTAGAGATCCTGATGGTAAATAAGGGAAAGGACCATGCTTACTTTTATTGCTACTCACCTGTTCAGTTCTCTGCTTTCTTACTTAGTTTTATTTTGTTTCATGTTCCCCAATTCTAAACCATGGGGTTTCAGGGTTCAAAGACTGAGTTTCTGTTGGCTAACATTTTTCCTTTATCCTCATAGCTGGCTGGGTTGTTTCTTCCATTGTTTCCCGTAACTCTTATGGCCCAGTGAATCAGCCTGGGGAGAGATGAGTACAGGGGAACAGAGACTTGGTGAAATGGTGGTTAGGAGTGAGGAGAGTTATGTGTATTGAGTTTAAGCAGAGTTAAAGTGAAAGTTCTAAATGAAAGGAAGGCCAGCAGTTGCTGTAAAAATATTCATTTCCCAAATAGGAGGAATTAATTTTTTCTTCCCTTCTTGATTATAATAATTGATATTATTGAATGCAGTGGTCATTTTATAAAGAGCACAAAGCACACATCTAATTTATAGTGGTTAGTTAAAGGTATGTAAATGAACATCTTAGTGAACAGGATCAGTTGTGCTTTCCATTGGAATTAAAATGCTACAGACATTTTTCTTTTAAGGTGGGCCTATGAGCCATATGAATAGATATTTCTCATCTTCTTTTGATATTTCTTTTTTTAAGTTTTGAAGGTACCTTTGTTTCTTCAAGATTTAATCCTTAGTGTTTTCAAATTGTCCTCAGATGGCATATACTTCCAGGTGGAAGAAATCTTACATGGAGATATTATCTGCTTTAATTGATGTGGCCTGATATTGTCATCACATATTAACATTGTGTTTGTTTATGTGTCTTTGAAACATTTAAAATTTATGCCCATTTCCTTCACTAGCAGATTCTCACTCGGGATATCCTACTGAAAACTACCACCTTACATTTATGTAAACAATGATCTAAGCATGTAGAATGTTTTAGATATGAATCCCAAATTCCCTTGTCTGTGCTGGAGACGGTGCCTCAGAGCTCACTTCAGCCAGACCCAGTTAAATTTATACATATGGAAATGCTGTTCTTTGTTTGCATAATACCTTTGTACTCACATTTTCTGTTCTGTTTTAACACATGGAGTTAGTTCCTCAGACTTCATATCAATCACTGAATAAGGAATTCTTTCATCTAGTGGCAGATATTTAACATTTGTCTTCACATTTTTTTATGCTGTTCCTCAGTTTCAAAAGAAACTCTAATCCCATAGATGACTGGCCTCCATAATTGCTATTGTCATTGTTATCATTGTCCACATTATTTTCTGCCAATTTTTTCAGGTCACTCCTGGTTCACTATCAGAAAAGGAATCAGACTACAGGAAGTTAAAAGTTAAGTAAAATTTGAAAACACACATTAAAATAATTGGATGCATTCACATGGAAGAGCAGGGGGAAAAAAAGAAAGGTACAGTTGGGTCCAAGAATAACAATCAGGTTATGGAATGACAGAACCTGAGACAAGTTTTAAAATGGTCAGGTGGCTACTCAGCTCACCGATTCTTCGGCCTCTGTCATCACCTCCCCAACACCACCACTGTTTTTCCCTTTCATAAGCCAGTGGCTATGGATGTGAGTGTTGAACAGGCAAATGAACTAGAAGCCAGGAAACCTGGATTCAAGATCTGACTCTGCTGCTTGGGTAAATCACTTAAAAGTCTCTGCGTTTGTTTTTCCAGCTGTAAAATGGAATCAGTGACATCTGGCTGTCTCCTCTATGGGATTAAGGTGAAGTAAATGTAAGAAAGTGTGGAAGAATTTTTGAAATTCTATACTTTTGCATCTATATAAGGAATTTTCACAGTGAGCATTATTTCTATACTCGGTTATTTTTGAAATTTCAATAACTTACTTTCTTTAAAAATCCCACAATTTTTTTAGAATAAGTACTTTACCTGTAAGGATTATGGACTCGGGGGGACTGAGGCTCCTGTTTTGCAGCAGAAATGTTTAGATTCTGTATATTAATGAGCAAGCGCTGACAGAACATGCCTGATTTAAAAAAAAGAAGAAGAATGGAGGCAGATGTACAAAGTGGAGAAGGTGAGAAACCATGGGCTTCCAGAAAATTCTTGATAAAGCATGAACTGAATTTCTTGCCCTAGAATTTTGAGAATTCTTGATTCTTCATTATAAATCTCTCTTTACTAAGGCCAGCTTAAATATGGTTCAGTTTTTTTTTTTTCAATCAGCTCCAAAGGACCTGACTGTGAAGAAAAATGATGCTGGTCAGAGAGAGCAGCAGCCAGAAGCAAGGCCACCGACTATTGTTGCAGGAGATAATAGTTCACAGTGCTCTGGAGCTGACACTTAACACTCTTGATGAGTGTTCTCATCAGTGTATCGTCTTTGGTGCCATCTCAGTAAGGCTAGTGGAATGCCACAGTTGGCCACTGATTATATTATTTTGAAAATTATTTTGGACTAAAAGGGAAGATCCTCTGGCTAGGAAATCTCAAATAATTATTAAACATATTTCAGTCTCTACTGGAAACTTTTGAACTCAGTGATATCACAGTGGCATAGTGTCACGAACAGAACATGGACTGAGGTCAGAAAACCTCTCATTTTAGCCTAAACACCACATGTGTGATGTTGGATATGAAGCTTCATTCATCAGGGCCTTGATATTCCTTAGAACCCATTTTATTTCTACAAGGTTGTCTTCATTCATTTTTTATTTTAGTTAATTTCAGTCTTACCTCTTTTTTTCTCAGTTTCGCTAAAAATCTGTCAACTTTGTCACTGGCATTACCTCCTGA
Source organism: Budorcas taxicolor (assembly GCF_023091745.1). NCBI lineage: Eukaryota > Metazoa > Chordata > Mammalia > Artiodactyla > Bovidae > Budorcas > Budorcas taxicolor. The sequence continues at coordinate 69,981,541 of NC_068912.1, forward strand.
ACGATCCCTCGCCCCCCACAACCGAGTCTGTGGAAAAACGCTCTTTCACTAGATCTAGTGCCAAGATGCTTGGGGACCACTAATCTAGAGGATATAATCAATTAGGTTTATATGCTTAATAAGAGAGCTGTGACATACGTGAAGCAAACTGATAGAACTGCAAGAATAAACTAACAGGGAAATCCTTAATTAGAGTCTAGAGCACAGATAGAAAACCTACAGGAATTTTATAGATCTGAGCAACAGTACAACCAACTTTGGAGAAGGAAATGGCAACCCACTCCAGTATTCTTGCCTGGAAAATCCCACAGATGGAGGAGCCTGGCAGGCTATAGTCCATCGGGTCGCACAGAGTCATGACATGACTGAGCGACTTCGCTTCACTTCACAACAAACTTTAACTTAACTAACATTTATCAAAGACTCCATCAAACAACAGCAGAATGCACACTGTTTTCAAGCCCATGCAGAATATTTACCAAGATACATTGTATTTGAGTTACAAAACAGATCTTAATAAATTTAAACAATTTAGCTCATACAAAGCATGTTCTCTTAACAGTGGAATTAAATTGGAAATCAATAACAGAAAAATCCCAATCAAAATTTCAGCAGATTTTTTTTTGGTATTTTTGTAGAGTTGACAAATTGATTACAAAATTCATGTGGAAATAAAAGGACATAGAATAGACAAAACAATTTTGAAAGAAAAAAAATAAAACAAGCCCACACTTATATGGAAACTGATTTTTCATAAAGGTGCAAAGCGGTGGAGTGGAAAATAATAGCCTTTTCAACAAATAGTAGTGGAACAATCGAATATTTATCTGTGTGTATGTGTATGTAAAAGAACTTGGATACATATATAACATTATATATAAAAATTAACCCAAATGGATCAATGTAAAACTATAAAATTTCTAAAAGAAAACATAAGAAAAATACTTTGTGATCTTAACTTAGTCAAAGATTTGTTAGATATGACACCCAAAACACAGTCTATGTATATAAAAGAACAAACTAGTAATCTGGTCTTAATTTTTAACCTTAAAAAGACTGGAGAAAATAAGCCAAAGCATGGAAGACAATGTTTGTAAATGATTTGTCTAATAAGGGACTTGTATTCAGAATATATAACGGAATCTCTACATTCAACAATTTAAAAAACAAAACAAAATTAGCAAATGGGCAAAAGACTTGAACAGACACTTCACCAAAAAGATATCCAGGTGGCAACTACTGAAAAATATTCAACATTATTAGTCAGTATGAAATTACATATTAAAACTACAATGGAGTGTCATCACAACATGTTTAAATTTCTAATATAAGAAAGGCTGGCTATATCATAGTGGAAGTGTATGGAACAACTGGAGCTCTTATACACTGCTGGTAAGAATGTAAAACTGCTGCGACAGATAATTTGACAGTTTCTGTACAATTAAAAATACACTTAACCATGTTTCCCAGTTATTCTATTCATACATATCTCCCCAAAAGAAATAAAAATATTTTTCCACGGATAGAATCAGTCCAAATGCCCATCGAGAAGTGAATGGATAAAGAAATAGTGGTACAGCCATGTATTAGAATACTGCTCTCAGTAGACATGAACTATTGATACACGCAACAACATGAATCAATCTCAAAAAATGCTGTGAAAGTCAGACAAAAAGTTCATATTATTAATATATGATTCAACTTTTATAAAACTTAAGAGAATTAAAACCAATCTATAATGACAGAAAGCAGAACAGGGTTTTCTTGGGAAGTGATGGAACTGAGAGATTACAATGATGCACCAGGAAATTTTTGAGGCAATGAATATATTCAGTATTTTGATTGTGATCCTGGTTTTACATATATATGTGTCAAAACTTATCAAATTGTACCTTTTAAATATGTGAGATTATTGTATGTCAATTATACAGTAAAGATGTTTAAATATATGTGTATAGATATGTATGTGTGTATCATATATAGCCTATGTGGTATAAAAAAATTATCTGGGGCACCCTAGAAGCTACCTCAAAGAAACAGACAGTTATCTTACTGAGCAACAACAGCTGTTAATTAGCAATCCTGTTATTTCTCCTGTTATCCTGTCTAGATGGGTACACAAGGGAGAGTAGCAGCCTGAATATATTTAACAATGACGTAATTTTAGAGCGATGCCTGAAAGTTTTTGCTGTTCAGTTGCTCAAATGTGTCTGACTTTTGTGACCCCATGGACTGCAGCACACCAGGCTTCCCTGTCCTTCGCCATCTCCTGGACTTTACTTAAACTCATGTCCATTGATTTGGTGATGCCATCCAACCATCTCATCCTCTGTCCCCCACCCCCTCCTGCCCTCAATCTTTCCGAGCATCAGAATCTTTTCCAATGAGTTCATGGATATTTCCCATCACATGGCCAAAGTATTAGAGCTTCAGCTTCAGCATCAGCCCCTCCAATGAATATTCGGAGTTGACTTCCTATAGGATTGACTGGTTTGAACTCCTTGCTGTTCAGGGGACTCTCAAGAGTCTTCTCCAGCACCACAATTTGAGAGCATCAACTTTTCAGCATTCAGTCTTCTTTGTGATCCAACTCTCACATCCATACATGACTACTGGAAAAACCGTAGCTTTGACCATATGGACCTTTGTTGGCAAAGTGATGTCTCTACTTTTTTATATGATGTCTACATTTATCATACCTTTTTCTTCTAAGAAGCAAGTGTCTTTGAATTTCTTAGATGTAATCACTGTCCGCAGTGATTTTGGAACCCAAGAAAATAAACCTGTCACTGTTTCTGTTGTTTCCCCATCTATTTCCCATGAAGCGGTGGGACTGGTGGATACCATGATCTTTGTATTTTGAATGTTAAATTTTAAGCCAGGTTTTTCACTTTCATCTTTCACATTCATCTAGAGGCTCTTGAGTTTCTCTTCACTTTCTGCCACTAGTGTAGTATCATCTGCATATCTGAGGTTGTGGATATTTCTCCCAGCAATCTTGATTCCAGCTTGTGATTCATCCAACCCAGCATTTTGAATGATGTAATCTGCATATAAGTTAAACAAACAGGATGACAGTATACAGCTTTGTCATACTCCTTTCCCAATTTTGAAAGTTAGCTTGTGTGAAATAATAGATATTAACTGATGAGTCTTGTTGGTCAGTTTTAAGGACATAACTGTTATCAAGTGATCATCCATAATCACTTTTTCATAACATATTATTTCTGGAAGTTTTAAGAGACAAAGTGTAAAGGACAGAATTAACCCCCTTTCTCCTCTCTCTGTTTATCATATTTACCTAGAAAAATCCAATTCTGGTTAAACTCAACTATCAACCTCATCATTTCCTGTACTGGATCAGCTGCATGATTTTTGAGAAAATCATATAGCCATGCCCATGGATTTTCTTTAGAATTTACATTTTAAAAAAAATCAAGTGGGTATTCACTAGTGTCAACAGTAAAAGAGTGCCCTGGTAAAAGCACTTTCCCGCTTTTCACAATGACCATTGTATATCTTGTCTTCTTTTTTCTCAAATGTTTTGCTTCTACCTCTCTGACCAGTAATGATTTTACTTAAAATATCACTGAGCATATAGAAGCAATCAGAAAAGAACTTCTTTATTTCTCCTACCACCAGATTTACTAATCTACCAGTTTATGGGTCATGAGCTCTGCCTTTCCTTCTTTCACAGTGGTCTGTGCACCCATCTATAGAACCCCTGGGATTCATTTTTTCCCTCCTCACATTTAGATGTGAGAACCCCTCAGAGTTCAGTCTTTGGCTATTTTCTCTATCTCTACTTTTAACCTACACCTTTTCTCTCGGTAACCTCACCCAGTTCTATGGCTTTAAATATCATCAATATGCTATCAACTCCAAAATTGTAGCTCCAGTCAAGGTCTGTGCCCTGAATTCAGCTACACTTCACCTTTACTTTCACTGCTTTAGTTCAAGCCACCTTCATATATTGTCTGGACAGTTGCACCAGCCTCCTGTTCCCATTTTTGCTTCTCCTGTTCATCCATTCTCTATATAATAACCAAAGTGGTGTTTTAAAAAGCCTGAGTAAGATTATTTTGGTTCTCTATTTTAAAACTATACAAAGGTATGTACTTCTGTTAGAATAAAATCCAAATTTCTGGCTATGAGTTAGAATATGGGTCAGCAAAACTGCAGCTTTACCAGCCAAATAGAGGTTGCCACCTGTTTTTGTAAGACTTATTGGAATACAACCATACCTATTTATTTACTTATTGTTGATGTCTAGTTTACTGCTACAAGGGCAGAATTGAATAGTTACAACAGAGACTATGTCTTGCAAAGCCTAAAATATTTACTATCTGTCTCATCAAGAAAATATTTGCCAACCCCTGATTTATGATATCTTCATAGGATGGAGAGAAAAAGAAAGGAAAAAGAAAAGCAACAACAGTTAAAAAAAAAAAAAGTTTGATGAGAATATTTCAACTCCAAGTTAATGAATTTTGAATGTCTTTGACTTCATTGGTGACTCTTTAGTTCTGCCAGAGGTTTTGCAGGTCACATGGCAAAATATTTGCTAATAAAACATCTAAGTTTGTGCCTTTTTTTCCACTTTATTTTTTTAATTTAAGGATATTTGATTTACAGAGTTTTGTGGTTTTCTGTCATACATCAACAAGAATCAATCATAGGTAAATGCATGTCCCTTCCCTCCCGAACCTCCCTTCCATCTTCCTCATTATCCCGCCCTTCTAGATTGTCACAGAGCCCCTGTTTGAGTTCCCTGAGTCATACAGCAAATTCCCATTAGGCTATCTGTTTTACATATGGTGTATTAAATTTCCATGTTACTCTCTCTATACGTCTCACTCTCTCCCATTTGCCAAGAAATTTGTCAATGGAATAGATGCAATTTTGAAACACTGCACATGTAAATGTAATTAGAACACTATTTATGTCTCAGGATGTTTTTCCATAAAATTGATTTTACGATTTTTAAATGTAAGTGAGAAAGTTGTTTGCCATTCAAAATTTTGCATTTAAAACAATTTTTTTCCGGAATGCATCTGCTTTTGTACACAGATAAACACCAAATTGAGGGCTTCCCAGGTGACTCAGTGGTAAAGAATCCACCTGCTAAGCAGGAGATGCAGGTTCAATCCCTGAGTTGGAAAGACCCCCCCGGAGGAGGAAATGGCAGCCCACTCTAGTATTCTTGCCTGGAGAATCTTATGGACAGAGGAACCTGGTGGGCTACAGTCCATGGGGTCACAAAGAATCAGACATGACTTAGAGACTAAACCACTACCACTTTGAAACACCAAATTGGTCTTTCTTCCTAGAATTTGTCTGAGTGATCTTAGGCCAAGCAATGCCTATCAAGCTAAGTTCCTCCTCCTGTGTTGTTGATGCTTCTTGTAAATGCATTGGCCTTGCAGAGTCAAGAAAATTGTTTAAAGCGGGGCCTTTAAAGTGTGCATAAAGGCAAGAGGAAGAAATTGACACAGAATGTTCCCAGAAATAGAGAGCATTTCTCTTTCAAGTATTTTTTGGGGGATAGGCCCCAGAAATATGTCGCTATGTTTCTAAATTTTACTGTACATTATAATATCTTTATTATACATTACCAACTCTCTAGTGTTATTTGCTAAATAAATACTGCCAAAATACTAACTCTGAACATGGTATGTTATGTAGTAAGCATATAGGCACATTTGTTGAACAACTACAACCAAAAGAAAAGGTGGTTTTTTTTGGTATGTTTGTTTTTTGGATCTTTTTATTGTGTTAAAAATATGTAAAAATCACCGTCTTCACCATTTGTAAGCATATAGTTCAGTAGTGTTAGGTATATTTATATTGCTATGAAACAATCTCCAGAACTCTTTCATCTTGCAAATCTGAAATTCTATACCCATTAAACAAACAATTTCCCTTTTCTACCTGTCTCTTGTAACCACCATTCAACTTTCTGTTTCTATGAATTAGACTACTTTAGATACCTCATATGGGTGGAATGGGAGATTCCCTGGCGGCTCAGCAGCAAAGAATCAGTCTGCAATGCAGGATTCACAGGAGACTCTGGTTTGGTCCCTGGGTCAGGAAGATCCTCTGGAGGAGGAAATGGCAACCCACTTCAGTATTTTTGCTTGAAAAATCCCATGAACAGAGGAGCCTATTAAACTAGAGCGCATAGGGTCTCAAAGAGTTGGATATGACTGAGTGACTGAGCAACAATGACAATGAATGGAATAATTGATAATTTGTGGGGTTTTTCTTTTTTTTTCTTTTGTGCCTGGCTTATTTCACTGAGCAGAACATCCTCAAGGTTTATCCATGTTGTAGTATATGATAGGATTCCTTATTTTTTAAGGCTGAATAATATTCCATTGTATATACATGCCACATTTTGCTTATCTAGTTATCCATCCATTGACTTTTGGGTTGCTCCCACATCTTGACTATTGTGAATGGTGTAGCTATGAATACAGATGTTCAAATATCTTTGGAACTCTCTTTCAGTTCTTTTGAACATATATCCAGAAGTATCATAATCCCAGAAGTGGGATTGATGGATCAAATGGTAGTTTTATTTTTTAAATTTTAAGAAGTGTTTTTATATAGCAAAATTTAACTTAATAGATTAAAAATTTGTTTTCACACCTGTGTAGTTTGTTTCCCAGTTTAGTTCAATGAAGACTCTGAGCAATAGAGAAGATAGAAATAGTTTTACAGTGAGTAAGGGAATCAGGTCGCAACAGAAACAAGTAAGATCATACTAAAAATGCTAATAAGAGTTGAAACCCCAGTTTAGGTCGGTGATCAGAAATGCACAATAGTAATATAAGGTGGGTGCTGTATTACAATCTCTACTTCGACCACCAACTACCACTACTACTACACTATGATATAGATTGAGTTTCTTAAATTTATTTTTATTTATTTGACCACACTAGGTCTTTGTGTGGTGTGTGGGATCAAGTTCTCTGACCAGGGATCAACCCAGGCCCCCTGCATTGGGAACATGGAGTCTTAGCCACTGGACCACCAAGGAAGTCCCTAGATTGGCTTTTAAGTTGATATCTGGGGCATTTTATAGTAGGCAAGGAGCCTGTACTGTATGAACCATCAAATGTTGAGTTCCTAATTTGAGGCACTTTCTCTGAAATGTACTACTGTTTAGTCACGAAGAACAACAGGGCCCCAGAAGTTCCCTGCTCAGAACCACCAATTGAAAATAGTAGTTAGGGAGGCAGCCAGCAGTTCAGGCATTGAGGTCGTCATCATGTGTAGCTTTTTAAGTTTCTTTCTTAAAGTTCAAAGTCATTAAAGTAATTCCTCAGCAGGGTCTCCACTCATCATGCTTTGTTTTGCAGAGGTAATTACCATCAACACTAATGGGAATTCTGTATTTGACTCCAAAAGTAAGCATAGCACTAGCTCCTGAAACAGAATTCAAGAGTTACTGAACTCCATCTAAATTTTCTTCCAGGTATTCGAAGGAGAGAGAATTCAGTTGGCATTAGAAAGGCCCTTAAATAAGTCCTTCCTTTGCTTCTGCACTTGTTTATATTTTTCTAGAATTTAAAAGTGCACCAAAATGTAAGATACTGTTTCCTAAGAATAGAACAATAATCACAAAAGTGCTTATTGTGTGTGAGGAAGTATGCCTAGCATTTTATTTATTTTATTATTTTACTTATTTTTTTCCTCACAGAAACCTTCTAAGTAAGCATTAAGTGAAAGTTGCTCAGTCGTGTCTGACTCTTTGCAACCCTGTGGATAAACCATGGAATTCTCCAGGACAGAATACTGGAATGGGTAGCCTTTCCCTTCTCCAGAGGATCTTCCCATTGGACTCCTTTTATAAGTGTGGAAACTGAGAATAGGGAGGATCAGTAGTTTTCCAACATTTAGCACAGGTTCTCAAACCTGAGCTAAGGACTATGGGAATACATATAGAGAGGACTCCTTTTAGAGTCTCATCTGAAAAAAAATAAGTCTATGTCTGTTATCAGAGAAGAAGGAAGTTATGACATTATGAACGGTGATGCAGTCCTGACTCTACATCTCAGGGTCCCATCTCTGAAAATAAATATGTCTGATACTAATATTAGCATGTTCAACAATGTAGGCAAAAGTCTACAATTTTCAGGGCCTCGAGTGAGAGTGTACATGGAGGCCCATGTGCTTGTTGTTTAGTTGCTAACTTGTGTCTGACTCTTTTGGGACCCCATGGACCGTAGCCCAACAGGCTCCTCTGTTGATGGAATTTCCCAGGCAAGAGTACTGGAGTGGGTTGCTATTTCTTTCTCTAGGGGATCTTCCTGATGCAGGGATGGAACCAGTGTCTCCTGCATTGGCAGGTGGATTCTTTACAATTGGGCACTAGGGAAGATTACATAAATATAGCTAGACATTTAAGTCAAGCCATCAAATTGTTGATTAAAATATATACTGTCTTCTTATCTCAATGATTGTACTTTTATAGTAACCTGTAAGGCTGGCATTAAATTTAGAGCTCTGACCCTTCAGATTACACACCAAAATGTGGCAGAGTGGAGAAAGCCACTAGCCTGTGGCTTGCCCTCATTCTCTTCCCACGCTGGTTCTGTCCCACTCTGCAAAGGACCTAGCCCAGATATATGTGGGTTCCTCACCCCAAACTCAATTCATAACCCTTCCTACTCCACATTTAGCCATCCCTCAGCTATGCACTTGGCCTGAAAGTATATGTGTTAATAATCTGGCCTGTTCTTAGAAAGATGGACGTCTATATAGACCATGGGAATGGATTTGGGCCATTTGACACCAAATCTCAAAATCTTACATGGAGAAGGATCTAGAAGAAGAGGCCGAGTGATGCATCATCTTGGTTCCATGGAAGCCTCACACTATGGAAACCTCACTTTATGACAGAGTGAGGCCAGGAGAGGGCCATGCCATGGCCCCCTAAAGTATGGGCACAGTGAATGGCTCTAAGTACTAAACTTGACAAGAAGCTTTAGAGAAAAGTTAGCATACAATAGAGAAGTTCCCTCGTAGCTCAGCTGGTAAAGACTGCCTGCAGTGCAGGAGACCTGGGTTTGATTCCCGGGTTGGGAAGATCCCCTGGAGAAGGAAATGGTAACCCATTCCAGTATTCTTGCCTAGAGAATCCCATGGACAGAGGAGGCTGGCAAGGCTACAATCCATGGGGTTGCAAGAGTCGGACATGACTTTGTGACAAAACCACCACCAGAAAAGTTAAAAATTTTCTAGAATCCCTAGTCTCTGGGATTTTCTTCCCAATGGCTTTTTTTTTTTTTTCACCTAGTCTTCACCATCTCAGTAAATGATGTCACTACCCTTACAGTTTCTCTGGCTGAAAACATTGAAGCCATCCTGATTTCTCTGTTTCACTCATAAATTACATCCAGTCTCTCAGAGCAAATCTTGTCAAGCACCATCTACAGAAATTATCCAGAATCTGACTACTCTTCAACACTTCCAGTGCTACTACTCTGGTCCATCGCCTCTGACATCATCACCTCCCTCCTGGTTTAACTTGTCTCTGTGTTTCCTCTCTCATGCCTGGTATGTTTGCAACACAGCAGCCAGAGGACCCTGGCACTTGCTGTTCTCTGCCCAGAATGTTCTTGTGCAAATATTGGACAACTTGCTACCTTACCTCCTTCTTAGTGAGGCCTTCTCTGCTTGCCCCACCTAAAATTTGATCCTCCTGATAGTCTATAACCTGCTTCCCTTCTTTATAGTTTTTCTCTTTGCCCTTACCACCTTCTGACATAAATATATTTTACTTACTTTGACTGGGTATTTTCTATCTTTCTCCACTATAATATAACTGGGCTTCCCTGGTGGCTCAGATGGTAAAGAATCTGCCTGCAAAGCAGGAGACCTGGGTTCACTTCCTGGGTAGGGAAGATCCCCTTTAGAAGGAAATGGCACCCACTCCAGTATCTTGCCTGGAGAATTCCATGGGCAGAGGAGCCTGGCAGGCTACAGTTCATGAGGTCGCAAAGAGTTGGACGTGACTGAGTGATTAACATTTCCACTATAATACAAGCTTATGAGAGCAGGAATTTTTTCTCTGTTATACTTACTGCTGGAAACCTTTGAAGGAGGATCCATGATAATCTGTTCTCTATTCTTTGTTTCTGTTCCCTGGAATACAGATATGATGGCAGGAGTTCAGGCAACCACTGCAGATACTGAGGCAATGCATTGTAAATGATGGAATAGTAAGACAGAAGAAGGAAGACATTATGAACTATCATACTACTCTTGGACTACCTGTCTATGTAATCTTCTTTTAGCATGAAAAAGATATATCCTTCTATCTTGTTTATTCCACTGTTATTTTTGGATTTTTCTATTACAGTGTATTCAGTCAAATCCAATTCCAAGTAACAAATGACAATCCAGTAATTTAATATATATTTGCCAATATATTGTATACTATACAAGAATACGTAAGCCATGCCCTCACCCTATCACACATTATATCTATTTCATGATAGGGTGAGGGCATGGCTTATGTATTCTGTACGAAATTACCCTTACATTTGACTTCAACTTATCACAGACGGTGGCTTCCTAGGTGGCTCAGTGCCAATGCAGGAGATGCGGATTTGATCCCTGGGTCAGGAAGATCCCCTGGAGAATGGAATGGCTACCCACTCCAGTATTCTTGCCTGGAAAATCCTATGGACAGAAGATCCTGGTGGGCTATAATCCATGTGGTCTCAAAGAGTCGAACACAACTGAGCAACGGAGCATGCAAACACATCACAGTAACGTGAAAGAGCTGAAAAGCAAATGAAAAAGAAACACAAGTTACATCAAAAATGTCTCATCCGAGTTTTGAGAGATGTGAATAGTCAGTATCTCAGGATTGCATACTTCAGAATGAAATTCCACTAATGAACGATGACTTTTGGATTCATGCCAGAACAAAATGTGTAAGTGATACACCATGTTGTTTACTTTGGTTTAAAAGTCCCATTTAAGAATGTTTTTATAGAAATACAAATGGATATATTTTTCTGAATCTATCTCAGGACTAGAAAGGGATGAATATGAGCATACAAATATGTATAAGAACAGATCATTTGTTTTGCCATCATTATGAATTCATGCTTATGTACCTGAATAAATCATTTGAAAATTTGTTTCAGGATGGATCAAATATTTGGCCATTCAGTGGTATAGGTAACTTAGGCTTTGTGGTAAAATTTCATTGGCAAAGAAATACTTAGAAAGGTAGCCTGGTGATGAAGTGGAAAAGCTCAGATTTTGAAGTAAAAGGGGCTTCCCTGGTGGCTGAAACAGTGAAGAATCCTCCCGCAATGCAGAAGACCTGGGTTCAGTCCCTGGGTCAGGAAGATCCCCTGGAGAAGAGAATGTTATCCCCCTCCAGTATTCTTGCCTGGAAAATTCCATGGACAGAGAAGCCTGGCAGGCGCAGAGTTGGACACGACTGAATGACTAACACTTTGAAGTAAAAAACAAAAGCAAATGAACAAAATCCTGAGACTGGGCTCAATCTATTCTTTATAACTGTGTGAACTTAGATGGGTTATTGAACTCCTCTGACTCTTACTTTACTAAGCTGTGAGGAACTATTATTCAGAGGTTAAAATGATAGACATTGAAAGTGTCTAAAATCCAACTGACTGGATTTTAATCCTAATCCTCACTGGCTGTGTAATTTGGGGCAAATTACTTAACCTATCCAAATGCTTTATATGTAAACTGGGTATAACAATAGTACTTGTTTCAAAGAGTTATTTAATATTTACATGAAAAGTATTTAGAGCCGTGCCTGTCATAGAGTAATTTTTAGTAATGGTTATTATTATATCTTAATAATTGCTCTCCCCTCATTTCTATTTCTGTCTATAAAATGGAGAAAGTCATATTACTTTATGGAGGATTAAGTTAATTAATATATACATAAAGCAACCCCAAATGAGGAAGAGTAGCTGCTCAATAAATATCAGCTATTATCTGTAAAATACTTTGTAAGTATTTTGTAAAGAATAACTGAGAAAACACATTTAAAAGCCCAGCATAGAGAACAGAACAGAATACATGCTCAATAAATTTTAGTACCCATATGGAAAAGTATTTTCTTTTTCCACAGATTTAGCTATGAAAAGATACAAAAAAGAAATACTAGAAATGGATCCCTACTTGTTAGGAATATTTCTGTAACTTCAGTGTAATGACGTCTTAGGGACAAGTCAGTCCTCACTGATGTTAATGAAGAGAAAACCACTTCATGTCAGTTATGTAAGGAATTACCTACAGATGAAAGGGTGAAACTGACCTCTCATGCTTGTGATTTTTCCAAACTCTCCTTCATTCTTTGACATCAGTGAGGGGCTTAAAGAGATTTCATACTACATTGTCCTGTCTGTGAAAGGTTAGCTTTCTTTTCCATCTTCCATGTGAGAATGCTGATGCTGTTTGCCCCTGAAAGAACCTCATTTCTGCCTTTGGACTTGCAGCAACCAAAATCACATCACTCCCCAGTATGCCACCAGTACCCCTGAGATATAATTACTACCCACCATAGCAACAAATACCTCACCTGGTTTCTGCAAGCATTTAACAGGGAAAACCACATTTGGGACTGAGAATGCTGAGTTATAAGGCCTGGGGGTCAGATGGGGGTGCTGGAAGAGTTCCAGGCAATCTGTTTATTTTTATTTTTTTATTTTCTATATGAAAAGCATGTACCTCCCCATACCACAGCATAGATGCTGCTGCCAAAACTACTTACGCACTAGCCACATTTCCTGGGCTGAGAGTCATATTCCTCCATTTACAGTGATTATCAACATTCTTTACACCAAACTGCCCTCAGAGCAAGGGACTTGGCAGGACTCAGCAGCCATGTCAGCAACTTCTCAGTTTTTGGATTTCAGTTTCAGAAATGGAAAGTTTCAGAGCCCAGAACTATGGATATTTTCCTTGACATCTGTTTTCCTCTGCAGGGGGCTAGAGGTAGACTGAAAGTAGGGCTGGGAGTCTGTGGTGAGTCTTTCTATTGTGTGTCTCAGATACCCAGGGAGGCAGTGGAGTCTAAATGGAAAGAGTCCTGTCTTTGTAGTTAGTCAGACCTGGGTTCACTTCTCAGCTATGTCCTTATTTGTGTACTTAGGCAAATCACTTCAATCTTTCCAGGACCCATTTTAGTCATCTGTACAATGAGTTTCCTGATTACAAAACCTACAGTGTTGGTGTGGATATTGAAAGACTTTCAAGATATATATATTTTTCCCCCTTCAGTTGTTGCTTAACCATCATGAGATAGATACATACAACTCTCTTGGCTGCTGCAGGAATGATTTTCTGGCTACTTCCTGGTGTCAGAGAGCTTGTGTCTGCTCAAGAGCTGTAAGTGAAGTAGATCATTTGCCAATTTTCCTTATTTCTACAGGTCACACCAGCCTTGGTGACTTCAGAGAATGAGTCTGACATAGTGGTTTTCAGCTCCAAACCCCAGTTTCCTTACTCCCCACAACATGCCACCTTCCTACCACTAATGGAGGTTGATGACTTCTGGCTACCCGTGCTGCAGTAGTCCCTATTTTATCTACTCCTGGCTGTCGTGTTTTGTTGCAGTTATTGCTACTGTCAGAATCCATCAGAAATAACCAGCTCCAATGCTTCAGGGGCAGTGACCCGCTTCGCTGGTGGCGTTTGTCATCATGACTTTTCCCTTCATGCTGCTACATTTATTGCAATAACTTTTGTCATTCCCACCACCCAGGTCTTCTCAGACATGGAGGCCTCTCTCCCTGCTGTGATTACAGGTCTAGTCTACCCCGAGGTTTCTGGGCTCTGCTGAGAAACCTGAAACCCACAGGTTTTCAGAGGCTGGCCTGGTATTGTATGAGAGACTGCTTAGGATCGTGTGTGAACATACTCAGTGTCCCTGAGTCAGTATCCAAGAACTGGGTCTGAGCAACTCAAATCCAGGTCCTCTCTATCAAAAAATCTTAATGGTAGTGTCCAAGAGATGACTTCAGCTGCCAAATATCTTTTCTGACTCCCTGGTGTAACTAGTCCATCATGGGCATGAAGAAGTAACTGGCAAAGGCCTCATCCATGCAGCAGTGTATCCTGGGTGGAGAGCTTTGTACTTTATTCTTGGAATTGTTTAAATTATATATAATTTATATTTCTGCTTATGCCTTAGAGTGGGGGACAATTGCAAATGAAGGCAAAAATAGAGGGAAGTTATTTTGAGTGATGGTGGAGAGTTTTCAGGCTGGTAAAGGTAGCCCCAGATCATGGAAGCTTAGAGTACATTACACATTTCACAACTGAAAGAATTTGGGTTATACACATCTCAGTGATAGCAATTAGTAACTGAAATAAGGCCTGAGACATGTACTTGCTGACCCCTTTAAGGGAGAGGAATAAATATTTGTAAGTATATTAATATTGTTACCCAGGATGGTGAGACTAGTATGGGCCAACTAGGGAAAACAAGAAAATAAGAGAATTTAAATAGATCGCTAGCGGGAAGTTGTTGTATAGCACAGGGAGCTCAGCCAGGTGCTCTGTAGAGTGACCTAGGAGGATAGCATGGCTGGGAGTGGAAGGGAGGCTCAACAAGGAGGCAATATACGTATCAGTTCAGTTCAGTTCAGTTCAGTTCAGTCGCTCAGTTGTGTCCGACTCTTTGTGACCCCATGAACTGCAGCACGCCAAGCCTCCCTGTCCATCACCAACTGCTGGAGTCCACCCAAACCCATGTCCATTGAGTCACTGATGCCATCCAGCCATCTCATCCTCTGTTGTCCCCTTTCCTCCTGCCCTCAATCTCGGCCAGCATCAGGGTCTTTTCCAATGAGTCAGCTCTTTGCATCAGGTGGCCAAAGTATTGGAGTTTCAGCTTCAACATCAGTCCTTCCAATGAACACCCATGACTGATCTCCTTTAGGATGGACTCGTTGGATTTCCTTGCAGCTCAACGGACTCTCAAGAGTCTTCTCCAACACCACAGTTCAAAAGCATCAATTCTTCAGTGCTCAGCTTTCTTTATAGTACAACTCTCACATCCATACATGACCACTGGAAAAACCATAGCCTTGACTAGACGACCTTTGTTGGCAAAGTAATGTCTCTGCTTTTTAATATACTGTCTAGTTATATCTAATTTGCATCGTTGTATGGCAGAAACCAACACAAAATTGTAAAGCCATTATCCTCCAATTTAAAAAAAGAAAAGAAAAGAAGATAATTCATGCTAAGAGACACCATATCAACCATTTGAGGCTTAGGTAATATACCCATAAGATGTGTGATCCAAGTTGTGACTTTTCTGAGAATAAATGGGGCACCATTTACAAACAAATTTCCTTAGACACAAAATTAGAGTGTAAGGTCACTCCAGGCTTAGGGCCCCACCAGTTGCTAGTAAGGATTGATCAGTAGAGACACTGAATGTGGGCCTGCACATGACTTATAATTTACTGTGATTGTTTATGCTTACATTAAACGTTGCTGAACTGTTTAGTGCTCACCCGATAGCAAGGATTCAAGGCATTTGGATTAATCTTGTTGTTGTTACAGGTTTTCATGTTAAAAGAACCCCTTTAGGGATTGTTAAGGAGAGGTACTTGATCCTATTTGAACTTTGTAGTCCCTATATTTATGCTCAAAGAGGGCTTAACATTGATTTTATAATTTGAAATGCTAGTTAACCACCAACTTCATTTTACTTCAAGCTCTAAAAATTAGAGTAAATGCTGATGAATGAGCTGTTCATTGAGGTAATATTTATATTTATTTTTTAAACCTATTGCTATGAAAATAGCAATCTATTTTTTAAGCCTCACAACTGAGATTTAATTCTTTTAGGGTCCTTTTAGTTATGACAAATTTTAATATCAAGTTTATTTACTTATTTTACATGTCTTATGCTATCTTGGAGTTAAAAGAAAGTGCATTCATCCTTTAACCTGAAGTAGAAAAGGAGCCAAGTTTTGATAGGTTTTATAGGTCAAGAAGCCTTACTTTGAAACTGTAGGTTCAAGACAACACTTACTTCTCTAAGGTATGTTATTTGCTAATATCTACAACATCATTTACTTAGAAGTATTACATTTGGCCTTAGCCAAAGGCATGAGAAATGATATTGCAGAAAGGGCTGGATAAAGGCACATTGATTCTGACAGCATATTACAAAATAAAATTTTGCTGTTGATTTTAAAAGCCACTACTTCTTAAATTACTCAGACATTGAGCAAGTGAATAAAATGTTCCAACTTTCTTTATTTTCTCAGGTCAGTGGAAAGCTTCCCTGCCCATCTTATTTCAAATCAATCATGTACTTTAAAGAAATCTTTACCTGAAAGCAGTAAAGATAAAACTCTGCCCCATCTCTCCAGGTACTTATAGCAAACAGTGTATGGCCTGCTTACCTCTACCCCTTCTTTATAATTTGAGAGAAGTCACTCTCCATACACGTCTGTGGTTGGCATCCTGACATTACTTACATTGAATAGATTACTTAACTTGTGGGGCCTGTCCTTTTCCCTCTCCTTTCCAGTCTGATTGGCTTCCTGGTAACCTTATTCTTGTATGTGTATAGATGAAATGAGGGCCTGCAATTTCCCTCTTCTAGCCACATTTTATCTTTAAAAAACTAGAATTTTAAGAAAAAGTTCCTTTCTGTCTCTTTTTTAAAACTAAACACAAGTAGAAAGGAGTAGTTTTCTAACAAAACAACAATCTCTGCTGGTTTATTTGCAATGTATGAATGGTTGGGTCGTTCCTGCTCATATCACATTACCTGATGTCACCTACAACATGTTAGTGATTAGTTAGTTTCTCTGTCCTCGAGTTGTGTGAGGAACTGAAGAGTTTATTGTTGCATAGTAGTGAGGAGCCTGGTGGGCTGCCGTCTATGGGGTCGCACAGAGTCGGACACGACTGAAGTGACTTAGCAGCAGCAGCAGCAGTGAGTGAAACAGCCATTCTCTGATTTACTTGGAATTAAGATGAACATGTAAAAATGTTCTTATTCCTTTAGCAGGAAATGAAGAGGGAGGGTTCTGTTTCTCACTTATCACTAGTCAAAAAGAATTACAATTCTCAGGAGTAAATTGAAAAGTTAGGAGGAAAAAATATTTTTAAGAGTAGAAGTTCCCCAGGTGCTGAAGAGATTGAGCACATCAGATCTGATGGATAGTATCAATATTGACATTTGTGAAAATGTGCATGAAGAAATATGCATTGATTTTAAAGTGCATGCCACGAAAGTCTAAAAATGATGCATGATTTTCCATTTTCTAACTTAGATGGAAAAACATGTGTTTTGCTCACAATTTTGTCTAAGGGAAATGTGAACTTGCAGCCAATTGCATTCACATGCAGGCCCTTTTCCTGAGATTGCTTTCAAATGTAAGCATAGCATATGTTGTTCTCTAGAAAAAAAAAAAAGTGAACTTTTGAAATGTGAATTACTAATATATAAGATTATGTAAAAGAGCCATGTTGTTAAAAATAAAGCATGGTTTTACCTTTTGGTAAATTCATAGAGATGGAGGTGTGGGGTAAGTGATTTTAACCCTTGCATGTCTTACAACAAACCGTGGTGCATGCAGGTATGTCAGAACAACTTTCCTCCATCGGGGTGTAGAAAGTCAAACTCAATAACCATATTAGGAAGAATAATAAGCCAATGGGAAATGTGTTGACAGATGTTTTTTACCCAGTGGAAAGGCGATAGAGGAAATTAGATGATGGATTTTAAGGCCTGATGCATACATTGTAGTTTGTTTTTTTTTTTTTTTTCAAATCTTCAAGTATTATGTTCTTCCTGAGGTCACCAACTATGTGTTGGCTGCCTTTGGTGACACTGAAGAGTCCTTAGAGTCTAAATGAATGAGCTCTGGAATTGCTCCCATGATGAACTGCTAACCAATTTGTCTCAACTGGCACTTGAATGCAAAATTAAAAATGAAGGTCTTCTGGACTGCACTGTGGCTTTATGGAAGACTCTTGAATGATTTATTCTCACTCATTTTATCCACTTTCCATGCTAAAATATTTTCACATGGTCAATAAATTATGATGGCTGACATTAACATAATGAACTGTGGATGAAAATATGTGAACCTGAATATTTATAAGAATGTGGAATTGATATTTTACTTTTTACTCCAACCAGCTCTGGACTTGTGGGAGTTCCATTAAATGAGGGGATCTAACAATCCAGATTAGTTTAGTAAAAGGCCCCCAGAGACTGAAGAATCATGGATCATTAATAATGGAAAATGAAGTGCTTAAATACTTAGGACATTTTAATGAAAGAAAGTGACATATTTGGAACAAGTAAGATGAGGTACTCTCGCTCTCTTTTGGGGAAGTCTTTGACATTGGAACAGTGAATTTGATTCTGACCTGGGGCCATACGTAAGTTCTGATGTGCCAATGATGTCTACTTATCATCCAAAATATCAAGTTAGCATTTGGCAGAGGTTGTTGAGAGCTAATATTGCAAGCTGTCCCAGCTATGAAGACATGTTCTAAGAAAAAAAGAAGGGAAGTTTAATTCAGGCGTAGTCATTTAGACATTGGAGAGAAGGTAAAATATTCTGCTTAGAGAAGATTCTGACTTTACTGCTGAAAAGAAATATTTTGAGAAGTCTTAACAGTGCTGATAGATCATTAAGAAATGAGTTTTTAGGCATATGGCAGGAATAACTGCTAGCAACTAATATCTTTAATTTTATAATGTAATGGATTTTCTACTCTGATTATTTTATTTCAGTTAACTCTCAAAACACTATGATATGTGCATGTCTTAGGGCCTTTCTAATTTTTTGATTATGCACTTTGCCATTTGTAGCAGTATTAACAAATATGCATTAAGCCTCTGTAGGGCATCTTATATCTTTGAGCAGGTGACACCAGGTAATTAAGAAAAAATCAGAAGAGAAAATCATTGCTAAATTTTTCACACCCAGAGTTCTCATAATCAGTAATTTGAAAGTGCCATGTGTTTTTCAGTTCTGAAGGGGGAAAATCTATTTCCTGGAAATCATTAGGATTTAAATATTGACATTTTTTTCTTGAGATGCCAACTTCTTGAGCTCAAATGGACTGACATGACAAGCCCTTGGAGTATATGAGATGCTTGTGACCTCATGAATGTTGAAATGAGAGATGAAGAAGCTTATTTTTAGCAGAGTATTTAGAGGGACCTCATGGGCTATTTTTTGCTTAGGGCTGCTCATATAACAGTTGAAGATGTGCTAACAGGGCATGCTGCCAAAGTCTGTGATTGTTGTTATTTAGCACTTTATTTTAAGAACTTTAAACATCATCCAGAAATATTTATTAAGTGCATGTATGTACAAGGCAAGGCTGTTTGAATGCTGGACAAGCTTTGTAGATCTAAGTAGTGAATAATTTCAGCCTTCAGCACATGATGAGGAGTGGGGCCACTATCCCCTATGCCCTGTTGAATAGAAGAGAGCATGATTTGCTTAATCATTATCTTTTGTTCCATACATGATATCAGAGTTTTGAAAATTTGGAATTAAGCTTTTTATTCAAGTTAACTTCTCACGTACTCCATATTACATATGCAAAACTGAGAAATGAAGAATAACTGCGGTAATTTAATGGGTGTGGAAAGATAGTCTGCATCAATGGAGTACAAACACCCTTCTTTGCTCTATACAGGTTGTTTGGTGGGTTTTTGTTTTTTGTTTTTTTTTTGGTGAGATTTCTTGGGTTATATGGGTAAATTTTTACTTTTTAACTTATCTGTGTCATTGTGTGTTGTAGGATTTTTCAAATTTGGAGAGCTATCTTATATGAACAGTCCTATTTTGATTCTTTTGATCAGAATAGGATAAAATACTAGGTTATCCAGACAAACTGATCAAAAGATTTTTATATGCATTTAATTTTTTATCATATTAACAGCCTGCAGTATCCAAACAAAATCCATGTTTCTTTCAGCAGTCTACAGAAACGTGGAAATTCTGTCATCAGAGTGACATGGATCCCCAAAGCTGATCAAGTCCATCAATGCTAAGGATGGGAAAGAAAGGTTTTTAGCCTTGTTTATCAGCCAGAACCCTGTAGAGTTTATCCAGTGACCTGTTCAAAAGGGTCGTGAGGTGTTCTGATCACTTGATTATTTTTCCTGAGGAAAAGTGTGAAAGTCTGTGGAAACATGTGATTATAAATTCTTTTTGCCATATTTGGACAGAGGACGGGTTTCTTCTCTTCTATCTGTGATTAAGAACATAACTAAAAAAGAGATAGAACAATTCATAGGCAAGGGACTTTCAGCAAGCTATTTATAGATATTGCTTCTTTTTCTTCTCTGTAAATAACACTTTAAATTTAGAAAAAAAGTGTAATGACTTCAGTATACCCTAAGAATAATGATCTTAACCTAATTAGGCTATGCATTGCCATGAAAAGACAACTCATGGTATAGAAGTGCCAGGGGTTTAAGGTCTCAGATCTTCATTCAATTCGACTCATAGGTGTCTCGGCTAAAGTTCAGGTACTTTCCAGTGACCAACAGCAATCAATGAAAGAGTATGTTACCCTTACTTGATAATTTATTTTTTTTCATCCAGTGATTTAGTTAATTCTCTTCTAATAGAGATTCTTAAAACAGCACATATTGAAAAAATATATATTCCCTAGTGATTCCCAGACAGTAAAGAATCCGCCTGCAATGCAGGAGACCTGAGTTCAGTCCCTAGGCTGGGAAGATTCCCTGGAGGAGGACCGGGAAACCCACTACAGTATTCTTGCCTGGAGAATCCCCATGGACAGAGGAGCCATGGGAATGCAAAGAGTCACAAAGAGTCAGACACGACTAAGCACACAACACATCCAATAATTAGCCATGTGAACAAAAAATAAGTATAATACAAGCTTGAATTATTATTTTGCTTGACTTCTCTGTTAGTAAAAACCAAAGCCATGAATTAAAATAGTTACATTAGATAATTTTATGATGGTTAAATGAGATATTTTTATAATCTCATGCATAGTGCTTGGCATATATAGGCACTTCATGAATCTTTAATATAATGTTTTTTGAAGAAACTAGTAAGGAATGATAAGCTGTTTCCCTTGCACTTTAACATGTGTGTCTTCATATATCCAGTACTCTCCAAAGCTGTTTTTTGAAACTTCCCTTCATTTCTCATTCTGATAGTTTGTATCAGAATGTATCAGTATATAGAAATGGAACTGACATTTGTATACTGATTTTGTGTCCTGTGACTTTATTGAATACAAATCATCTTAAGGTGTAATATGGGACAAGTAGATGTTTTGAGATTTTAATTTCAAATGTTTTTATTCTAGTTTTTTATTCCTTTATTCTAGTTAATATAATTTAATTGGGTAAAGAATTCTAGGTTGAAAGTAATTTTTCTTGTTCTGTGACTTTGTTGTGTTGATTTTTCTAGGCCTGAGTTGTATGGATGTTTTCTACAAGGCATTTTCCGATAACTTCTGGTATCTATTTACTGATTTATTTACTTCTAAGGTAAAAGAACTTGTCATTATTGAAAAGATACTTTGGTACCACTCTCAATTTGATAGGAATGGGCTTAATCAGCATGATATTTATCATGTAATCACTATCTAGAGATATTAAACTTCTCAATGAATTTTATACCAAAGCAGAAAGCCATGGAAATTTTGCAGTCATCTTGAACAACTGAGCAGTGAAGTAAGAGTTAAAAGACCTGGAATCCAGTCTTGGATAAGCAGATAACTCCCAGAAAGCCCGAGCTAGTCATTTAGGCTCCTTTGTTGTTTCGTTCAGTCACACAGTCGTATCCAACTCTTTGTGACCCCACGGACTGTAGCCTGCCAGGCTCCTCTGTCCATGGGATTCTCCAGGCAAGAATACTGGAGTGGGTAGCCATTTCCTTCTCCAAGGTATCTTCCAGACCCAGGGATCGAAGCCTGGTCTCCTGCATTGAAGGCAGATTCTTTACCATCTGAGCCCCCAGGGAAGTCATTTAGACTCCTTAGCAGAACTTCATCTTTAATGAGCCATGTGACTGCCATACACCTAAGAGCCTGTCAGCTCTTAGAAGAATATTCATACATCCAACCTTTCTTGCTCCACAGGCTATATACTTTTAGATAAAAGGCCCACATCATAGATCAAAGCACCACTAACATTTACAAAAGTAACCAAATGCTACAATATATTTATTACAGTTGCTTCTTTATTATCCATGTTAACAGATAGAAAAAAATAGAGGACAGTCTTTTTTATGCAGATGATAAGCTTTAAAGCATGTACTTAGCTTGAGGCAGCCTCATACTTAGTAATATTTATGTGAGAATTTTCTTTCCATGTTATGTTTTACTTGGCCAATATAAAAATTGGTGGCTATTTCCTCAGAACACAGCAATTTCACACTGGAAAAGACAGACTTAGAATCAGATAAGTACAAAATGTTTTACACTTGCTGATCTACACCTGGATAAAATTAATAATTAACAATACCCACACTTAGTAACAATTTATGGTGGTTTTAAAAGATGCCTGCAATTTGACATTCCTCCTATGAATGGGTGGAGCGTATCTCCCTTCCTATCGACCTGAGGAGGACTTGGTGACTTTGATGAACACAACGTGACAGAAGTGATGCTGTGTAACTTCTGAGTTTGGGTAAAAATTGGTTATGCCTCTTCTGCTGGCTTATTTGGGAGAGACTAGTGTTTGGAGCTGAAGCCCCCATGTATGGAGTCTGACTATCCTAAGGCTGCCTCCGTGGAATGAGAGCCTCCATGGAGTGATGACATACGGAGAAAGAGAGAATCCGCTCTAGTCCCCCGTACTTGTGTCTTTCCAGCCGAGGCACTATGAGTGAGGAAGTTTTAGAAGTGATTGAAGTCCTAATCACTGTCTGACTTCAGCTGCATAAGAGACCATGGGCAAAACAGTCTATCTGGGCCTTATCAAAACCCATATTCATTATTGAAATGAATAAGTTATTATGTTAAGTCTGGTTTAGTGGGTCATTATGATAACTAGATAACTAGTTATATTAGATATATATATTATATATGTATAGTTATATTAGATATATATATATTAGATAACTAGAATATACTTTTTTCTTATTTTTCAGTGAGCCTGTTCTGTTAGGCTGAGCAGATCAAAGCCTTTTTTCTTTAAATAAAGTAGTTTATTTACAAAGTTGTGTTAGTTTTAGGTGTATAGCTAAGTAATTCTGTTATTTATATAGATAGATATATATATGAATATACATATAAGAATATATATATTCTTTTTCCTTAAAGGTTATTATAAATACTGAGTAGAGTCCCCTGTGTTATACAGTAGGTCCTTGCTGGTTATTTATTTTATATATAGTAGTTCAGTTCAGTTCCGTTGCTCAGTCGTGTCCAACTCTTTGCGACCCCATGAACCGCAGCACACCAGGCCTCCCTGTCATCACCAACTCCCAGAGTCCACCCAAACCCATGTCCATTGAGTCAGTATGTATATGTTAATTCCAAACTCCTAATTTATCCTGCTATACTCATTTCCCCTTTGGTACCCATAAGTGTATTTTTTACATCTGGGAGTCTATTTCTGTTTTGTAGATAAGTTCATTTGTATAATCTTTTTTAAATTCCACACATGTGTCATCATATATTTGTCTATATCTGGCCTGCTTCACTTAATGTGATGACCTGTAGGTCCATTTATGATGCTGCAAATGGCATTATTTCATTCTTTTTATGGCTGAGTAATATTCCATTGTATATATGTCAATGGACGTTTAGGTTGTTTCCATGTCTCAGCTATTTTAAACAGAGCTACAGTGAATATCTGGAAGATCCCATGGATGGAAGAGCCTGGGAGGCTGCAGTCCATTGGGTCGCTAGGAGTCGGACACAACTAAGCAACTTCACTTTCACTTTTCACTTTCATGCATTGGAGAAGGAAATGGCAACCCACTCCAGTGTTCTTGCCTGGAGAATCCCAGGGATGGGGGAACCTGGTGGGCTGCCGTCTATGGGATCGCACAGGGTCGGACACGACTGAAGTGACTTAGCAGCAGCAACAGCAGCAGTGAATATCAGGGTGTGTGTATCTTTTCAAATTATGGTTTTCTCCAGATAGATATGTGCCCAGAGTAGATATATGCCCATGAATTATATGGTAGCTCTGTTTTTAGTTTTTAAGGGAATCTCCATACTGTTTTCCACAGTTGCTTTACCAGTTTACCTTCTCGCCAACAGTATAAAAGGATTCCTTTTTCACCACACCCTCTCCAGCATTTATTATTTGTAGACTTTTTAATGGTGGTCTTTCTGACTGGTACGAGGTGATTGTACTAATCATTGTAGTTTTCACTTGCATTTCTTGAATAATTAGTGATGTTGAGCATTTTTTCATGTACCTTTTGGCCATTTGTATGTCTTCTTTGGAGAAATGTCTACTTGGAACTTCTGCCCATTTTTTCATTAGGTTTCATTAATTTTTTTTTAAATTGAACTCTATGAGCTGTTTACATATTTTGGAGATTAATCCATTGTCAGTTGCCTCATTTGCAAATATTTTCTCCTAATCTGAGAGTTTTCTTTTCATTTTGTTTATGGTTTCTTTTGCTGTACAAAGCTTTTAAGTTTAGTTGAGCCCCATTTGTTTATTTTTGTTTGTATTTCTATTACTCTAAGAGACGGACCTCAAAAGATATTGCTGTACTTCATGTCAAAAATGTTCTGCCTATTTCCTCTATGAGTTTTATAGTATCTGGTCTACATTTAGGTCTTTAATTCATATTGAGTTTTTTTTGTGCATGGTGTCAGAGAATGTTCTAATTTCTTTCTTTTACATGTAGCTGTCCAGTTTTCCTAGCACCACTTACTCAATAGGTTATCTTTTCTCCATTATACATTCTTGCCTCTTTTATCACAGATTTTTAAACTTTTGTTTAGTTTTTTGTTAAAAAAAATTTATTGGAGTATGTTTAAAATGTTGTGTTCATTTGAGGTGTACAGCAAAGTGATTCAGTTATATATATATATATCCACTTGCTTTTTAGATTCTTTTCCCATACAGGCCATAAACTACTGAGTAGAGTTCCCTCTTCTATACAGTAGGTCCTTCTTGTTTTTGTTGTTTAGTTGCTGAGTTGTGTCCAATTCTTTGTGACCCATGGACTGCAGCATGCCAGGCTTCCCTGGTTTCCACTATCTCCCAGAGCATACTCAAATTCATGTGCATTGAATCAGTGATGCTAACCATCACATCCACTGCCACCCCCTTCTCCTTTTGCCTTTAATCTTTCCCAGCATCTTTTCCAATGAGTTGGTTCTTTATATCAGGTGGTCAAAGTATTGGAATTTCAGCTCCAGCATCAGTTCTTCCAATGAATATTCAGGGTTGTTTTCTTTTATGATTGGCTGGTTTGATCTTCTTGCTGTCCAACGGACTCTCAAGAGTCTTCTTGAGCACCACAATCCCAAAGCACTGATTCCACAAAAAGTTGAACACAACTTAGTGATAAAACCACCACCAGCAGCAACTCTGTAGTATAGTCTGAAGTCAGGGAGCCTTATCCCTCCAGCTCTGTTTTTCTTTCTCAAAATTGCTTTGGCTATTTAGGGCCTAAAGTTTCCATACAAATTAACAAATTTTTGTTCTCAGTAGATGCAGAAAAACTTTTGATAAAATTCAACATTCATTTAGGGTAAAAGCTCTCCAGAAAGTGGGCATAGAGGAAACATACCTCAACATCTAAAGGCCATATATGACAAACTGTCAGTTAACATCATACTCAATGATAAAAAACTAAAAGCATTTCCTCCAAGATCAGGAAGCATACAAGGATCTCCACTCTCACCACTTTTATTCAGCATTGTCTTGGAAGTCCTTGTTACAGCAACCAAAGAAAAAGAAATAAAAGGAATCCAGATTGATAAGGAAGAAATAAAACTGTCACTGTTTGCAGATGACATGATACTATACATAGAAAATCCTAAAAATGCTTTCAAAAAACTATTAGAGCCCATCAATGAATTCAGTTAAGTTTCTGGGTACAAAATTAATACACAGAAATTTGTTGCATTTCTATACACTAACAACAAAAAATTAGAAAGAGAAATTTAGGAAACAATCCCATTTACTATAAAAAAGAATAAAATATCTAGGAATAAACCTACCTAAGGAGGCAAAATGGGCTTCCTTTGTAGCTCAGTCGGTAAAGGAATCTGCCTGCAGTGCAGGAGACCCGGGTTTGATCCCTGGGTTGGGAAGATCCCTGGGAGAAGTAAATGGCAACCTAGTCCAGTATACTTGCCTGGAAAAATCTCATGGATAGAGGAGCCTGGTGGGCTGCAGTCCATGTGTTCACAAAGAGTTGGGCACAACTGAGTTACTAACACTTACTTACTTAAGGAGGCAAAATACCTGTACTCTAAAATCTGTAAGGCACTGATAAAAGAAATCAAAGATGGAAATATATACTGTGTTCTTGGATTGGAAGAGTCAACATTGTCAAAATGACTATACTATACTCGACACAATCTACAGATTCAAGCAATCCCTACCAAATTATCAGTGGCATTTTTCACAGAACTAAAACATGCTTATTTATTTATTTATTTAAATATCTATCTGTTTATTTATTTATTTGGCTGTGTTGAGTCTTAGTTGCTATAGGCAGGAAGTTTAGTCACGGCATGTGAACTCAGTTGCAGCCTGTGGGTTCTAATTCCCTGACTATGGATCAAACCTGTGTCCCCTGCATTGGCAGCACAGGATCTTAGCCACTGGACCACCAGGGAAGTCCCCAGAACACACTTTAAAAATCACTTTATCTTTCAGTTTTCCTTTGAAGGCAAGCTTATACTCACATGTGAGGAAATTGAAACTCACATATGAGGAAATTGAGACTCAGAGAAATTAAATGGATAGTTGCATTAGTCTACTTCAAATTCCTCTTTCCATCAATGTGGAAAATGAGGATCAGAGAAGTGAGATGACTCACAAAAATCATAGACCCTGTCAGTGGAAGATCTGAGACTGTCTCCAATCCTCTTTATAGTAACTCGCTATATATATGTCCTCTGTTCCATACCAACCAGACTTGCTTCCAGGAAAATAGAAGTGTACAGGATCACTTTCATATTCAGATCATGTTTTCCTTGGACCCATAGAAAGAGTAGAGAAGTATCTACTTTTTGGTGACAGATGGATTTGGTTTCAAATCAACTTCTTGGCTATATGCTTACAGTTATATTAACTTCTCTGAATCATATTTATAGCATCTGTAAAATGGGGATCAAAGTGTTTCTTTTGAGTATTGTTTGAAAAATAAGATATAATGAATATTAATTGCCTGGCAAAATATAAGTACCCAAAAGATACATCTCATAGAAAGTCTCTTGTAAAGTATTTTTCATTGTCATCATTATTGTTTTTCAGAGGGGCTAAAGTGAGGAAAGTGATAATATTATAGTATAGTAATAATAGTATAGTAAAAATAGTAACTGGGGCGTCCCCAGTGGCTCAGTGGTAAAGAATCTGCTTGCAGTGCAGCAGACATGATTTTGATCCCTGGGTCAGGAAGATCCAATGGAGAAGGAAATGACAACCCACTTCAGTATTCTTGCCTGGAAAATCCCATGAACAAAGGAGCCTGGTGGGCTACACTCCGTGGGGTTGCAAAAGAGTCAGACACGACTGAGTAACTAGACAACAACTACAAATAATGGCAACTATAGTTTAGCTTATTTAATCCTCATAGCCAGCACATGAGATAGGTTAATACCACTTACATCTTTAGGTGAGGGAATGGGCATGAAGTAGATAAGTAATGTGCCAATGTTAGTCGGGATTTAGATCTTAGAAGATCAGGAAGGGAGAAGAAAATAATTTATTAGCCTGGTGGTGAAAAATATATATTGTTACTATTTGACCTCCCTTTAAGACCCTTTAGGGGAATAAAACTAAGTGTAGTATGTCTGATAACAGCCAAGTCTCCACCAAGCCAGATCATTTCCCAGTCTTGCTGGAAAGTAAATCAGATTCTATATTAAATTCAGTCTGGGATTCATTGTCCAAGGTCTTCAGTGTAATTTTCATGCTCCAGCTAAGGCCGCCTCACCTAAAATATGCATGCTCTAATGATACTATGTAATGCGCTTACAAACTGAATCACAAAGTACCACCATTAGGGCTATTTTAGTCTCAAGGTGACCTGAAATATTTGTCTAAATTGCATTATAATTGTCAGATTCATGAGTTAAGATTTTATAGCAACTTGTCTTTGTTATAAAGTTACATCTATTCAGTACATTTAGATTATATTACTTTCTTCAGTCTTGCGGTTTTTGTGTTATAAAGAGCCCTATTGGTCCTTAGTCACATTGTTAGCACATAATGTAATTCAATTACTACACTAGTACTAATTTCTAGTGTGCAAGTATCTTGTGAAGTTGCTTGTTGCCACAAAGTGATTCTAATAGATTTGATCACTTCTCTTAACAGCTTTCTAAGTATTACTCTCTAGGGAAGTGTCTAGAGAAATATCTCAGATGTTAAAGGTACAAAGGCACATTAAACCTGCAAATTCTTGATTTACTCAGAACTCAGACTATTACAACAGTCAGCTCATACTCTATACTTTTGCTTCTGACCTCCATAAGCATCTTCAGGACCTTTCTTAGCATTGTCTCAGCTCAGATTATAAATGAGAATGTTTTGCTTAACTAACAAAGTGGTTTGCATGCTTTTGAACCAGGAGAGGGGAGCTGATGATTTAGCATCAAGGTCACCCTCTCACTTTTCTAGAAATGGTTGGTGCTTACATTCTATCATCTGAAAATAGTAGGAAGCTAAGTGTCCACTCTAAATTTTTTTCCTCCAGCTTTGGTAGTCTTATCTAAAATTATACTAGTGGAAATGGTTTCCTTTACTTTTGACAGTTCAAGGACATGGAAATGCTGAATAAAGTAACTTAATTACACAGACAACCAAGCAAGGAAAAGAACCTATATGTGTTAGAATTGAGTGAATAATAGCCATAATGATAATCATGTGAGTTCATGAAACCATGGACCAGGGAGATATAGCACTTAGATGGACTTAAAATTTGCTCATGCAAAAAAAAAAAAAAAAAAAATGTAGACTGCCCCAAAGAAGCAGTTCATCAAAATGTAGAGAAATACAACAAAAAGAATAATTTTCACCAAATAACTAGAAATGGTACAACTATCCAAAAGACCTTATAAAAATATATATTTAAAATTGATTAAAGAGATAATATAAAATAGAAATTTAATGAAATTATAATGAATTATAAGAAAAGAACAAGACTGTATGAAAAGGACACTTTAGAAATTAAAGATAGCCTTTGAAATTTAAAATCTAATGACCATCCTATAAGGAAAGTACTATGATCATCTTCTCCATTTAACAGACAAAGAAACTGAAATTCAAGTTAAAGAATTCATTCAAGTTCACACAGCTTTACGAATGATGGAGTTGGACTTGAACCCAGGTATCTCTGATTCCAAAGTTTAGCTTTTTAACAATTACCCTAAACTGCCTAAGAAAAGTATGAATCCTAAACCTACAATAACGATATGTATATTTATATACATATATATGTTTGTATGTGAGTATGTTTATCTATATAAAGCATATGTAGTTTGAGTGAACTCCGCTAGTTGGTGATAGACAGGGAGGCCTGGCGTGCTGTGATTCATGGGGTTGCAAAGAGTCAGACATGACTGAGCGACTGAACTGAACTGAACTGATACAGAGGGATATAGTAAAATTAATAGTGGTGAATTATGAAGTTTGACTTATTTCTGATTTCCTCTCTATCCAGAATTTTCTACATTCAACATTATGATAGAAAAATAAGTATACCTTTAAGACTTCCTTTGGTAATTACTTTAGATGAAGCAAAGAAAAATGTAAACAAACAAAAGATCCCAATGATAAAGATGAGAAGCAGATTAGACTCAGGTGAAGAGAGAACATATGGTATGAAACAAGCAGACCTAAAGAAGTTACCTATAATGCAACAAAAAAGAAGTTATACATTCTATCTATAATTTTTAGTGGTTGCCTTTGTATTTTTAATAGGTACATCTGATTTTACATAATGCAAAGTTAATCAATATCTTTAGAATCTTGCCAAGCAAAATAGGTTCCAACTTTTAATGTTGATCATCTTTTTGTTTCACATATAATTTTTGCTAGTATTGCATTTCCAATTGGTTCATATGGCTCCATTATTACTATTATTTACATTTCTTATATATCAATGCTTGTTTAGAGTTCATCATTAACTCTTTTTATATCTCCAGTTTCCATCTCCTTAAATTACACTCTATTAGTATTCCATGGAAGTATACCAAATCACCACAAAGTTAGTGGTTTAAAACAACATTTATCTCTATGTCTGTGGATGAGGAATCCAGATACAAACCTTGGACCTCTGCTTTCAAAAGGTTGAAATCAGATTGTCACCTGGGCTGCATTGCTTTCTGGAGGCTCTAGGAAATGATTTACTTCCAAGATTATTCTGTATGTTGACAAAGTTCTGTTTTTTGTGGTTATAGAACATAGATTCCCATTTTATTGTAGATGTTGGCCAGGGATCATTCTCAGCTCCTAGAGGCTTCCCACAGTCCCTTGTTATGTGGTCATTTCTCTATTCCTTTACATACTTTGAATCTCTCTGATTTCCTCTGTTTCTGACCCCTACCGCCAAATTTAAAGGTCTCATAGTTTTGCTGTCTTAAGAACAACTTTTGGGGAATGTCAATACATCCGTAAAATCTCTTCATAGCAGTACCTAGATTAGTGGCATACCTAGTAGAAGGTGTGTTTACCACAGGGGTGACTATCAAGAGGCCATCTTAGAATTCTTCCTAACACATAAACTTCTAAAAATGATTTTTTTTTTTAAGAATTGATAAATGATAAAATCTCTCAATATCTTCTTGTCTTAAAATCTTTATATAACTTCACTCTTGAATGATTGTTTAGCTGGATATAGAGTTTTACGTTGACAGTAATTTTCTCAGCTTGAGGTATTATTACATTATGTTCTGACTTCTGTTGTTGTTGTCAGTAAGTCTGCTGTCAGTTGAATTTTCAATCTTTGTACCAAATCTGTCCATTTTGTGTAGTTTGTGTGCATGCATGCATGCGTACTAAGTCAAGTACAGTGGTATCCAATTCTGTGCAACCCTGTGGACTGTAGCATGCCAGGTTCCTCTGTCCATGGGATTCTCCAGGCAAGAATACTAGAGTGGGTTGCCATGTCCTCCTCCAGCGGATATTGCTGACCCAGGGATCAAATCAATATCTCTTATGTCTCCTGCATTGGCAGGCATGTTCTTTACCACTAGCGCCACCTAAATTTTCTCTTAGTTTCTGATGTCCTGCAATTTCACTAAGGTCATGTAGTGTGGATTTAATTTTATTTACCCTGCTTGTTAAGCTTCCTGAATCTGATGATTCATGGCTTTTAACAACTTTGGAAATTTTTCAGCCACTATATTTGAAAGTTACTTATTTCCCTTTTTCCTTCAGAAACAATAATCTTATGTCCTGAAATATTAATATTTATTAAGCATCCATAATTTTCTTATTCTTTTTTCTACTTCTCTTTATTTTCTTTTAAAATTTTTATCTCTTTATCACATTGGACTGGATTCTGAATAATCAAAGATCCATATTCTAGTATATCAGTTTTTTCATCTGTGTTTAATATGTACTTAATTAATTCATTGGCTTGGTAATTTTAATGATAACGTCTTTCATTTCTAGTCATTCTCTTTGTTTTTCAAATCTGTATTTTTCCTAAGCCCCTCTCTTTTAATGTTGTCACTTCTTTATTTTACAAATTAGTTTATAAAAATATACTAATTTACTATCATTTGGCAGCTAATACTGTTCTGCAGTAATACTGTTTTGGGAAAGAATAATCTGTGAGTAAAAGTTTGACAAGAAATAAGGATACTTCCATAGTCTCAAAATACCTTCACAGATGACATTTATTCTTTACAAAGGATAAGTAGTAACTTTGTAGTGAAAAATCTGGCACACATTACTTTGTGCTCAAAGTTAACTTCCACAGTGATAGGAAAAATAAGACATAATTTGCCTCCTAATATGATGCACTGACAGAGAAGGCAATGGCAACCCACTCCAGTACTCTTGCCTGGAAAATCCCATGGATGGGGGAGCCTGGTAGGCTCCTGTAGTCTATGGGGTCACGAAGAGTCGGACACTTACTGAGCGACTTCACTTTCACTTTTCACTTTCATGCATTGGAGAAGGAAATGGCAACCCACTCCAGTGTTCTTGCCTGGAGAATCCCAGGGAAGACAGAGCCTGGTGGGCCGCCATCTATGGGGTCGCACAGAGTCGGACATGACTGAAGCAACTTAGCAGCAGCAGCAGCATGATGCACTGAGAAGAATATCTCTATGGTATTTCTGCCAAAAATGTCTAATCTGAATCCATCCATTGTTACCTATCATTTGTAATTTTCTTTTTAAGAGCTAACAAGTTTTATTAATCTATCATGATGTAATATATACTACCTACTTAATCAGAGTACAGGATTTATAGTTTTACATATCTGACTTTGAGATCTGGCATCATCATCCACCATAAATATTTAAAAACTTGAAGCCAACATGGCTATAAGAGGATTATTCTGAAGAAAGCTGTTGATGTTTTGTGTATGTCCACTCCTGTGAGAGAAAAGGGGTACTTCCTCCTCCCCCTGATCTAAATAAGAAAGGGAGCTCCAAGGAAATTACTTACAGGGCTTGACCTACTATTCCATAGTCTGGAAGTGTCAGGATGGCAAGAGAAGCTGAGACAGATTGGCCCAAGGCAGTGAAGAGGACAAGATTTCCAAGAAGAAAGAGGACAACCTTGGAAATAAAAAGTTGTCTGTCAACAACTTGATAGGCCAAGGATGCATGAGTTTTTCTTGTGGATCAGATAGGGACCACATGAGAGAGAGGCAATATAGAACCATTTTGAATTCCACTCTCCTCCCCCAAGTAACTGCATGGATGGAGATGTAACACCAAGGAGAAACATTACTTCTACATGCTCAAAGGCTGAAGAAAGAATTTTAATAAGCCAGCAGGTGATAAGTATCAAAAAAGTTGTAATTGGAAGTATCCAGTGGGCTACTATTAGTGTTCAGTTGCTAAGTCGTGTCCATCTCTTTGCAACCCCATGGACTGCAGCACACCAGGATTCCCAGTCCTTCACTACCTCCTGGAGTTTGCTCAAACTCATGTCCATTGAGTTGGTGATGCCATCCAACAATTTTATCCTCTGCGCCCCCTTCTCCTCCTGCCTTCAATCTTTCCCAGCATCAAATTTTCCAATGAGTCGGCTTTTTGCATCAGGTGGCCAAGTAGTGGAGCCTCAGCTTTAGCATCAATCCTTCCAAAGAATATTCAGGTTTGATTTCCTTGCTGTCCAAAGGGAAACAGTGACAGATTTTATTTCCTTTGGCTATTATTGAAGAACTCGCAATAGCACTCTACAGAGGGAAGAATTGGCTTTGGAACACTCACTGTCACCCTCAAGAGTTTCCCTCACAGATTATTTCCATGCCACTCAAATAAGATCATTTCTATTGCTTGCATTTCCTCCCTCATTACCCCACCTAGAAGCCTGATGGATTCAGAGAAGACCTGAAAATAGTGAGAGGAAGAAAAGATGAAGAGAAAAGTAGAGTGCCCTTTCCCCATTCTGGACTCCAGGCCTAAAGCAATACCAAGCTCAGGTAAAAGGATGATGTAAGGGATAGTGGCAGTGATAAGAATAGGGAGCAGTGATTATGACATTTTAATCTTGTACTGAGACTATGAATATGCATAAAAGTGACTGGAGTACATGCATATCTAAGAATACTTGAAAGTTCCTGCCAAGATTTCACTGTTTATGGTGAGAAAGAAGTAGCCCACAGAGTAAGTCTGAAGAGAGAGCAGTGCAAAATAATAAAGTTATCTTATTTGCTTTTTGTTTCATTTTCCTTTTCTGCTTATATCCTATTGAGTTCAGCCCATGCAGCATCCAGGTTTCATGCACAACTTGTCCTAGCTCATCTTGGCGGTTAATTGAAATTCAGGTTCTATTTACTCTATATAATAATGACTTTCTTAAAAGAGAGAGAGGAAGTGGTGGGGAGGGGGAAGAGAGAATGAATATTTGGTACTTATTTGCATAATTAGAAAGCTTAGTGTTATCTTTGGCCCAAAGGACAAACACATGCACAGTGCTGAATCTGCAAAATCTTCTCTCCAGGAAGGACAAGTCAAGTCTTGGCTGGTTTGGGTATGGAATTTCCCTGGACATGAAGCTGAGATTTTGAGAGGTCAAGCTTTCCCTGGGGATCCAACGCTCATGGAGAAAGCAGATGGTTTCCAAAGTAAAAACTAGAAAGAGAGTTCCCCAAAGGGGACCAGATCTTAGATTTTTTGGCAGAGAAGAGGTTGTTTCACTAGTAGAGTGAAAACATCCCACCCCCCAGTTCACTTCCCTCCATACACACATTTGTAGAACATTTTCTACATCATGACAACACATAGCACTATATTCACCACTGAAGGATGATTATATCTTCCTGTTGAACACAGTGGGCTTTTCAAACAGATTATGAGGAGCCTGTGTTTTGTCGATAAACCTCTAGTAAGACCCAGAGGGAAACCAGAACACAGGCTTAGGATGTGAGACTGTAGCCTGGCTAGTGACAGGAACCAGGCCTGAGCCGCCCTCCACTGTGGAGGAGCTGGCAGGGAAGGGGGAGGGGAAACCAGGTGCAGAAGTAGCAAGGGGGTTTCCTACAGAATCTGCTTTCAATTCTGCATTAGTTGGAAGCATCACTCTCACTGGAACCTTGTTAATGAATGGCAATTGAAGAACACAGGATACACTGTTTTATAATACAGAATTTGTTTCTCAGAGCTGCTGGACCAACTATTTTCATGAAATTTGTGTTTTAATACAGTATGACCCGAATTTGTAAAGGGTAGGACAAAAGGCATAAATTGGATATGGGTTTTCTGCAAGCATTTTGCCAACTCTAAAACTCTGAAAACCAATATATTAATCTCCAAGCAAAGTATCTGAAGCTGACTGGAAGACTCAATATGGACAGAGACTTTGAAGTTGGATTTATCGTTCATCCATCTTCTTTTTTTTTTTAATAAAGTAAAAGGTACATATCTGCTTTACTTCTCCAAATAACACCTGCAAGTAACTTATTTACTTGTAGATATTAGGAAGGAAAGAAAGTAAATAGGTGATTTTTTGAAATTTTTGTTTGAAATTTTAAAGCATTCTTCAAGAATACATTATTCCCAGCAATCATTCTTCATTGACAGTAGCTTTAATTATTTGGACATAATTTGTTAGAATTCAATGTTTAACTAAAAATGTTTAGCAATAAAAGTGTTAAATTATGAAAATAGAAAAAATTGAAGCATAGAAAATATTGTACTGAATGATAATAATAACAATTTCTCTCTTTGAATAATGACCTAAAATATATAACCTACTTAATCTCTTTACATGCACCTTCATTTCCTGCATAAAACAGAGAATCACCTATAAGAAATATTGATGATATGGCTCATCCTTTTTTCCATCTCTGATTCTGCTTTTAACATTAATGTTGACAGTCAAAAATTAATATTCCAATTTATTTAGGTTTAATATATTTAAAATAGGAGGCATAATGAGGAGGTAGACTTAGGATAATTCCACTGAACTATCCTTCTCTCTCAGACCTGAATTTGGTCTGAACATCGCATAACACTAAGCACTTATATACATAGCGTCACAAAATAGTAAATGTAAAATCTGTTTCTTTTCCTTCTCTTCTTCTCTTAGTAATTCTTTGAGGGTGTCTACTATCAGTGGACTGGCCTTCCCTAATTATAAGAGAAATCAGAATAAGTGGCATGCTGATTCAAGAAAATATCTGATGAGAATATAAATTATTTTAATATAATGGGAGATGTAAAAATGCATAGCTAGCTAGTGAAGTGAAAGTCACTCAGTCATGTCAGACTCTTTGTAACCCCATGGTCTGTAGTTCATGGAATTCTCCAGGTCAGAATACTGGAGTGGGTAGCCTTTCCCTTCTCTGGGGGATTTTCCCAACCCAGGAATCAAATCCAGGTCTTCTGCATTGCAGGCAGATTCTTAACCAGCTGAGCCACCATGGAAACCCAAGAATACTGGAGTGGGTAGCCTATCCCTTCTCCAGTGCATCTTCCCAACCCAGGAATTGAACCAGGGTCTCCTGCATTGCAGGCAGGTTCTTTACCAACTGAGCTATCAGGGAAGCCCCATAAAAATGCATACTATTATATAATTCAAGCAGTATTTTCATTTACATATTCTTTTTAAAATTGAAGCATAATTGATTTACAGTGCTGCATTAGTTTCAAGTGTACAGCACAGTGGTTTCAGTTATATATTCACTTACATACATATATATTCTTTTTCAGACTATTTTCTTTTCTGGGTTATTGCAAAATATTGAGTATAGTTCCCTGTGTTATACAGTTCCTTGTGCTATA
Source organism: Budorcas taxicolor (assembly GCF_023091745.1). Lineage (NCBI taxonomy): Eukaryota > Metazoa > Chordata > Mammalia > Artiodactyla > Bovidae > Budorcas > Budorcas taxicolor. The sequence goes on from NC_068912.1 coordinate 70,018,156, forward strand.
CTATTTTAAATAATGCTACAATGAACATTGGAATGCATGTAGGTTTTTTAATTATAGTTTTCTATGGATATATGCTCAGGAGTGGGGTTGTGGGATCATGCAATATCTCTATTTTTAGTTTTTTGAGGAACCTCTGTACTGTTCACCATAGTGGTTACATTCCCACCAATGGCGTAGGAGTGTTCCTTTCTCTCCACACCTTCTACAGCATGTATTATCTTTCAGTCAGTTCAAGTTCAGTTCAGTCGCTTAGTCACGTCCAACTCTTGGAGGCCCCATGGATTGCAGCACGCCAGGCTTCCCTGTCCATCACCAACTTCCGGAGCTTGCTCAGACTCATATCCATTGAGTGGATGATGCTATCTGATCATCTCATTCTCTGTCACCCCTTTCTTCTCTGCACTCTATTTTATACCAGCATCAGGGTCTTTTCCAATGAGTCAGCTATTCGCATCAGGTCGCCAACGTATTGCAGCTTCAGCATCAGTCCTTCCAATGAAGATTCAGGGTTGATTCCCTTCAGGATTGACTGGTTTGGTCTCCTTGCTGTCCAAGGGACTCTCAAGAGTCTTCTCCAGCGCCACAGTTCAGAAGCATCAATTCTTTGGTGCTCAGCTTTCTTTATAGTCCAACTCTCACATCCATACATGACTACTGGAAAAATCATAGCTTTGACTGGACAGAGCTTTGTTGTCAAAGCAATGTCTCTGCTTTTTAATATGTGGTCTAGGTTGGTCATAGCTTTTCTTTCAAGGAACAAGTGTCTTTTAATTTCATGGCTGCAGTCACCATCTGCAGTGACTTTAGAGCCCCCCAAAATAAATTCTCTCACTGTTTCCATTGTTTCCCCATCTATTTGTCATGAAGTGATAGGACTGGATGCCATGAGCTTAGTTTTCTGAATGCTGAGATTTAAGCTAGCTTTTTCACTCTAGTCTTTCACCTTCATCAAAAGGCTCTTTATTTCTCCTTCACTTTTTGCCATAAAGGTGGTGTCATCTGCATATCTGAGGTTATTAATATTTCCCTGTGCGATACTATTATTTTTAGATACAAAAATTTTCAACAAAAAACTAGCACACCAACTCCAATTATTGATTAAAAAGATTATGAACCATGATCGAGTGGAGTTTATCCCAGGGATGCAAGGATTTTTCAATATCTGCAGATCAATCAGTATGATATACCACATGAATCTGATAAAATTCAACAATGATTTAGGGTAAAAACTCTCCAGAAATTTGGCACAAAGAGAGCATACCTCAACATAATACAGGCTATATATTGACAAACCCATAGCTGACATAATACTCAATGGTAAAATGCTGAAAGCATTTCCTCTAAGACCAGGAGCAAGACAAGGATGTCCACTCTCATCACTTTTATTCAACATCATCTTGGAAGTCCTAGCCACAGCAATCAGAAAAGAAAAAGAAATAAAAGGAATCCAGATTAGTAAGGAAGAAATAAAACTATCACTGTTTGCAGATGACATGATACTATACATAGAAAATCCTAAAGGTGCTATCAGAAAACTACTAGAGCTCATCAATGAATTTGATAAAGTTGCTGGATACAAAATTAATACACAGAAAGCTGTTGCATTTCTATATATTTACATTTCTATATATTATCATATTGGGATAATATCAGTTCAACAAAATTGCTTAGAAAACCAGAGGTGGGAATATTCTCAACTCACTTTATAAGACCCACATTACTGTTTCTAACAGTAGGAAAATAATTAAAAGAAAAGCATAAAGAAATATTCCTGTGAAGAGACTCAAAAATCCTTAACAAAATATTAGCAAAAAGCAACGCATAGAAAGACACTATACCATGGTTTAGTAGGTTTAATCACAGTTATGCAGAGTTGGTTTAACATTTGAAAATTAATTTATGTAATTAGTCATATTAATTGAAAATGAAAATATTTTATTAGCTACAGAAAAAGCATTTGACAAAATCCATGATTGGTTAAAAAAAATCTCTGGTTTTCTAACTCTGGTTTTTAAAAGAAAAAAAAAAGCCTTTTCAAAATAGGAACAGAAAAGAACTTCAAGCATTTGACAAAGCATGTTTACAGAAAATCTACAGGTTTTCATACTTAAGAGTGAAAGACTGAATGCTTTCCTCCAAGGCTCTGTTCAACATAGTATTAAAGTTTCTTAGTACAGTAAAGTCAGGTAAGAGCAAGGATTAAAAAGAAAGAAAGAAAACTGTCTTATTTGTAGGCACTATTATTGGGTAAACAGAAAATCCTAACAAAACTAAAGAAAAACTCCTAGAACTTGTACATGAGCTTAGCGGTTGTTCGATGTAGTATTCTATAAATGTCAATTTGTGCAGGGTTTTTAATAGTGTTGGTCATATCTCCTATATATTTACTGATATTTCCTCCAAGGGTTGTTGAGAGGGTTGATGCAATACATATAAGCTGCAGAATGATGCTTAACATGTAGTATGAGTTCAGTAATGTAAGCTGCTTCTATTTTCTTTGCAAAAGGCAAAACTGTATAATCTGGGATGAATATTAGTTCATTTGCTTATTTGGCAAGAAAGTATAGATTGATATCAGTCCTAGCTCATAAGGTTGTTATTCATTTATTCACTCATTCACTTGAGAAACATTTACTTAGCACCAGCTCTTTGTGAGCACTATGCTAGATGATGAGGATGTAGTGGTGAACGGGATACAAGTTCCTCCCTTTGTGGGGGATATGGACAACAGACAGTAGGCAATAAACATGTAAACAAATAAAGATATATAATTTAGGGTTTCCTGGAGGGGTGGGGAACAGCAGGGTAAGAGCGTGGGAAGTGACTGAGAGGTACTAGCCTAGTTGGAGGCTGTCCCTGGGAGGAGGTATCATTTAAACAGAGATATGAATGAAGGAGGGGCTTCCCATGGGGCACTATTCCCACTTGCTACTTCCGGAGATGTAAGAAATGAGGGTTTGATCCCTGGGTCAGGAAGATCCCCTGGAAGAGGGCATTGTAAGCCACTCCAGTATTCACGCCTGGAGAATTCCATGGACAGAGGAGCCTGGTGGACTACTGCCCATAGAATCGCGAAGAGTTGGACACGACTCAAGTGACTCACACAGGCACACATGAATGAAGCAGAGGAGTCAACCATGCCGGGAACTGATATAAATACATTCTAGGCAGAAAGGACACCAATATAATGGTTCCAAAGTGGGAACAAGCTTTAGGAACAACAGCATTTCAGGGACAGAAAGGTCAGTGTGTCTAGTGAAAGGCATAGAACTAGTAGCAGGAGATGTCGGAGAGGTAAATAGACCATATAATACAAGGGCTTGTAGGATATTTTTTTAAGAGTGTTCAGTTCCATGTGTGGTTGCACTGTTATCTTATTTACAGTGTTAAAAAGAATTTCATCAAGAGTAGAATGCAAGGAGACTAGCATAGAAGCAGGAAGACCTATTAAGAGGCTTCTGCAAGGAATCCAGTTCAGAGATGATGTTGGCTAAGGATAAATATTATGTTAACAATGTAAGTGAAGAGAAAAGATGAAATAGACACATATTTTGAAGATGTAGTTAGCAGAACACAATGAGAATCAGGTGTAAGGTGTGAGAGAAGATGAGGAATCTAGAATTTCTCCTCACTTTCCACCTAAGAGGACTTCCCTGATGGCTCAGTTGGTAAAGAATCCACCTGCAATGCAGGAGACCCTGGTTTGATTCCTGGGTCAGGAAGATCCGCTGGAGAAGGGATAGCCTACCCACTCCAGTATTCTTGGGCTTCCCTGGTGGCTCAGCTGGTAAAGATTCTGCCTGCAATGCAGGAGACCTGGGTTCAATCCCTGGGTTGGGAAGATCCCCTGGAGAAGGGAAAGGCTACCCACTCCAGTATTCTGGTATGGAAAATTCCATGAACTGTATAGTTCATGGGGTCGCAAAAAGTCAGACATGACTGACTGACTTTCACTTTTACTTTTTAACCTGAGGAATGGGCTTATGCTGATGCCATTTCCAACAAAGAAGATGGGAAAAGAACAAGTTGGAGTGAATAGTCAAGAGTTCTGTTTGGACCTTTTAATTTTGAGCTGCTTACCAGAAATCAAAATAGAAATGTAAATATCTGTTTCAGTAGTCAGGAAAAAATAATGATAACTTGGACTACAAAGCTATAGTAGTGGTGATGGTGGTAGTGGACTTGTGAGAAATAGACTAACAAGAGGCATTTTTATAAGTTGATAAACACAGGTGATATATTGGATGCCAACGTGAAGGATACTGAAATGTCATAGATAATACCAGTTTCTGGCTTGCAAAACTAGATGGGTAATGGTGCTTTTGAATGGAGAAGGGCAAGATTTGGAGGAAAATCATAAATCCCATACTGGATGTTTAAAGCTTCAAAATACTTGTGAGATATCCAAGATGTGATATCAAGCAGGCAGGCAGTTGTGTAGGTGATTCTAGAGATATAAATCTGAGTATCACTGAAATGTACAAGGTAACAGAAACATTTTAAAAAATGTGATCATTTATAGAGAGAATATAAATACAAGAGAAAGAGGCCTAGGACTGAGCCTGGAGGGATTTCAGGATTAAAAATTAAGTAAAGTAGATTTACCCTAGAAGAGAGGATGTTGAGAGGCCCAATTCATGTGGAAGTATTTTACAATTCATAGTGGTCCAAGCAAATGACAGTTTTAATAACTAAATTAGGCTAGTACCTCTCAAATGGGGTTAAGAGTGCCCCCAGATATAAGCTGATTGAATCAAGGGACACTTAAAACCCCAGGATAAATGATGATGTTTTCCTTGAACATGACTTTAACTCAAGGATAAGTAATTTTAGATATTATTTCTATGTGGAAACAAACAGATATCTATTATGGAGTAAAATGGAAATTGAAGTCAGTGAAAGATTACAATGTAAGAATTCTAATAAATTTCATACTTGACATAGGATACCTCTGGTTATATCCTCAGTAATTCCTTCCACTGCCTACCTCTTCCTCATCTCTTGTGTTTATAGAATTGTTTGGTGGGCATGTTTGAGAAACACTGGATAAGTTAGAGGAAAGAGTCTTTATGGCAACAAAGTCTTTGATCACTCTCAGTTCTGTGTGATAGTAAATAAGAAGGATATTGTTGAAAATACAGTTTTTTTAAATTTTACATTTAAAAAAAATTCAAGCAATAAATATAAAAGTGCAGAGGAAAGCCAAAATGAAGAATTCTTACTATTCAGAAGTCACCAGAGTTAATGTTATATGAATATTATTATTTATATAAATAAATATAAATTATTATTATAAATATTATATTATTATCTAACAACTCTCTTTGCAAGAATGCTAACAGTAAGGTAAAGATTTAAAGGCAATTATTTTAAGAAATGATGTTGTACACTAAAATTTATCCTCCCCAAATTCATATGTTGAAGCTTTAACCCCTGATGGTATCTGTACCTGCAAATAGAATCTTTGAGGTTAAATGAAGTCATAAGAGTTGGGCCATTATCTGTTAGGACTGTGTCCTTGCAGGAAAAGGAAGATCTCTCTCTCTCTCTCCTTCCTGCTTGCACTCACTGTCATGTGAAAATAGGTAAGAAGATGTCCATCTGTAAGCCAGAAAGAACCCTCTTCAGAGAGCAACCATGCTGGAATCCTGATCTTAACTTCTACCTTTCACAAGAGCAAGGAAGAAAATTTCTGTTGTCTCAGCCACCTAGTCTATGTTATTTGTTATGACAGCCTGTGCTAGCTAAGAGATGTGAGGTGACATATATTTAGAAAACTTTTTATTACAAATATAAATTTAATTTTATCTGAGTTTAAGAGGGAAAAAAGAAAGCATATTGAAATAGAAAGGAATTTTTGAAGTTCCTAGAGGAGGCATTACCTGTTTCTTTATACACAGTTAAATTGTTTGTACAGGTTTACAGTCCCTTCACAAGCAAATGAAAATTCACATTTCACTACATCCTTGGCAAAAATGAGTATGATATTTTTTTAATTGCATTTTTTTCAGTGAAATGTACTTTCTCATAATTTGCATTCCTTTGATTCTAGGAGATATATCACAGTTTTCATTTTGGGAATTATTTATGTTTTTCTTTTAAATTTCATATGCACTCTATTTTCTCTGTTTTGTTATACTAGGGTGTTAGAAATATGTAAACTAAAGGAAAGAAGGAATTGGAAAGCCTCCTTTCAGCAGCCATGATAATAATTATTTCTGACAAGACACATTAGTGGATGCTAAAATTGCTCCCTACTAAAGGGACTGCCTCGCTCAAGGTAATCCTCTCCTAGGGGACAGTCCCCATCCAAAATCCAGGAGAGTATGTATGGGATTGGATTTTGAGGATGCTGAATCTAGAAGATAGAATACAGAACTGGAGAAAAAAGAGTTTAGAGATAGCACTGGTATGCCTCTAGAATGGTTGTTTAAAGCTTGGAAAAAGTGATAGCTCACATGAAATGAAGGAGAAGTGCCCAGAATTGCCATGCCAGGTGGTGGAAGAAGAGATTGAAAGGCTCAGAGGTGAGCAGCTAAGGTACTAGTCAAGTGTGTTTAGACAGCAGATACTCTGTCAAAGCAATAAGGTGAAGGGGCATTAGGATCATTGAGATCAGTGTTGGCTGTCTGCTGCAGTCTTGGGCTATTCTAGAACTGGGCTCCTTAGTGGCAAAGGGTGAGCTTTCCCGGTGGCTCAGTGGTGAAAAAAATCAACCTGTGGTGCAGGAAGCACAGGAGACATGGATTCCATCCCTGGGTGGGGACGATCCCCTGGAGGAGGGCATGGAAACCAACTCCAGTATTCTTGCCTGGAGAACCCCGTGGACAGAGAAGCCTGATGGGCTACAGTCTATGGGGTCACAAAGAGTCGAACACAACTGAAGCAACTGAGCATGCATGCAGCAGTGGCAAATGGTAAGAAAGGATTCTGAAATAATAAAGGCCAAAATGGCAACACATAACCATCAGAAGCAAAGTGAATATAATGCTCATAATGAGGAGCAATTTTAGAGTGACAACCAAGGGGCCTGATCTGCACAGAGATGTATAGAGAGTTAATAGAACACACTATCCTTACAGGCAAGATAATGGGCAGCAAAGAACAGCATGCTTATTTAACTGAAAGAAATGCAGATAGATGATCAGAGACTGAGGTCCCCAGCTCCAAACCACAGTTCATGATTTGGACTTGAACTCAGCAGTTTTCAGAGTTGCTGAAAAATGAAGCACTGTCCCCATGAGGAAGATCATAGAACAGTATGGTAAGTGTTTATAGTAATGATTCCCCTTATCCTTTTCCAAAGGGGCTTTGGGACTTGTACTTAGATGAGCATGTACTGGGGAAAAGGGAATGCTCAATTGGAAGACCATTGGACATTGGAAAAAGTGTCACAGTAGCCCCTGCCATTAAAGTTAGTGGGGGCCAGTAGTGAATGGAACCCTAATCTTGGTGTTTCTCACAATGGATCTGCTATGTTCAGAACCCAGAGCTATCCAGTGGCCAGCTCTCCAGGCCTCGAGTGTATAATTGAAATGTATGTACTTGGTAACTGGCAGAACCCTCCACGGATTTCTTGGCCTCTGGAATAAAGAATAGAACAGTGAAGAAACACACATGGAAACTCTCAAACTGGCCCCTCCTCTTGGTCAAGTAGTCAAAAATATTATCATAATCTGGCTTGGATTTGTAATGGCATGAAAAAGTATGAAGTAATTTTAGAAAAAGTGACATTAATTATAACAATATTCCTTCAGTTCCCAGAGAGGTAAGTATGCCTGTCCAATTTTTCACTTTCTTTTATATTTCAGTAGTTTCCTACATATAAATATAACATTTCTTGAGACAGTTATTTCTAAATGTCTTACACATTTAATTTCCATTGTGAATAGAAATGTTCATATATTTTCCAAATGTTGCTGGTTTCTGAACAGCTATTCAGGTGCCATTCTAATTCCTTAATCCAGAATGGGATCGTCACCTCCATGATTCAGAAAAACACTCAGTGGAGGGATTTACACAAGGACAAAGCAATCAATTCAACTAATTATTTATTCACCAAGATTTACTGAACGATTGAGCTTGGTGATTTGTAAGTATACAAAGATGAATAAGTGGGGTGTGCTCAAGAAGCTTCCCAGTTTGAAAGAGATAATCTCCATATCTATAATAAATATGGTACAACAATCACAACAAGAAGGGTAAAAGGAATTATTACAGCAAGAGGGAAAGAGAGGGAGGAAGGAAGGGAGAGTAAAGAAGAGGGACAGAAGGAGGGAGGGAGAGTGATGGGAACTGGAGGTGGAATTGCAGATGGTGTCTGTGCACAGGGCATAATGTCAGCCTTGGATAGAAGGTTCTCTTTCCCCTGATAAAAAGAGGAGTGGTGTAAGGATGAATTCAGGAAAAAAAGAATAGCAAGAGACATTCTAAGTGGTTATCTAAAGATGGAAACTGAAGAAATTCAGTTCAGTTCTCTTGTTCTCTGTAAAGAAGTATGTAAAGTCATCTGTGGATGGTAGATTTGGGGGTGTAAGAAGAAAAGGTTTTTAAATTGGTAACATGGGAGGTAGAATAGAAAGCACTAAAAGATGAGCAAAAACAAGATTTCAGAAGTGTGATCTTAAAGAGCACCCACACCAGAATCACATGTAGGTGTTTGGTTAAAATGTAGAGTTCCCAGTCCCGCTGTAAACCAAGTGCTCAGGAAACATTAGATGACTTGAATTTGTATGTGAAACAATCAATTAATCTGAATTTTATATTAAGACCAAGGAATAAGAAATAAAGGCAGTCTTCACCACTAATGGCCGGTAATAAAAATATATTTGATACTGTGACAAAGGCCAGCTGATGACTTGTGGGAAGGTGACAAAAAAATGGGCAGGGGGAGCTTGGATAGGATTAAAAAGTTAAGGAAAGAGTGAGAGAAGAGAAAAGAAAAAATTGGAGAAAATGAGAGAGATACAAGATAGAAGAAATTTGAAGCAGAAGGGGAAGAGAAGTATATATTTACACAGGAAGAAATTTAAAATGTGAGAAGGGGCTAAGTAGATTTGGGGGTTGGTGTTAGAATGAAAAGTGTAAGTGATAGTCGATCAGTCACGTCTGACTCTTTGCAATCTCATGGTCTGTAACCTGCCAGGCTCCTCTGTCCATGGAATTCTCCAGTCAAGAATACTGGAGGGGATTGATGTTCTCTTCTCCAGGAGATCTTCCTGACCTAGGGATTGAACCTAGATCTCCTGCATTTCAGGCAGATTCTTTATTGTCTGAGCCACCAGGGAAGCCTACTATTAGTAGTGCTAATGTATGCTATGACAAAGCTATGACAAACCTAAACAGCGTATTAAATAGCAGAGACATCACTTTGCCAACAAAGATCTGTAGAGAGACAAAGTGAGTCTCTCAGTCACATCTGACTCTTTGCAACCCCATGGACTGTAGCCTGCCAGGCTCCTCTGTCCATGGAATTCTCCAGGCAAGAATACTGGAGTGGGTAGCCATTCCCTTCTCCAGGGGATCTTCCCCAGCCAGAGATCAAACCCAGGTCCCACTTTGCAGGCAGATTCTTTACAGTCTGAGCCACCACCGATTTAGCCTTCAGAATAAATTGTCACATTGTTTCTACCTTCTTTGGATTCTAATTAGCAACTTTGCTACTCTTTCTCACAGTTAGATATTTCAGCTAGCAATGTGTTGGCTAAACAGAGTTTCTCAGGGGAGGATGTTTTTCTACAACATGTTATTTTTCCCCCACAGGATGGTAGATTATACCCAGATCTTATGCTCTTGGAGATTTCCTGTTCTGACTAGCCCTCAGGGCTCAAATAACAGGGAAGCTGGCAAAAATCTGACATAGGGCTGTAGACAGTTATCGTGGTTAGTAACCTGACCTTTGGTCACATACAAATCATCAGTTCAGTTCAGTTCAGTTCAGTCGCTCAGTCGTGTCCGACTCTTTGCGACCCCATGAATCGCAGCATGCCAGGCGTCCCTGTCCATCACCATCTCCCAGAGCTCACTCAGACTCACGTCCATCGAGTCAGTGATGCCATCCAGCCATCTCATCCTGGGTCATCCCCTTCTCCTCCTGCCTCCAATCCCTCCCAGCATCAGAGTCTTTTCCAATGAGTCAACTCTTCGCATGAGGTGGCCAAAGTACTGGAGCTTCAGCTTTAGCATCATTCCTTCCAAAGAAATCCCAGGGTTGATCTCCTTCAGAATGGACTGGTTGGATCTCCTTGCAGTCCAAGGGACTCTCAAGAGTCTTCTCCAACACCACAGTTCAAATGCATCAATTCTTCGGCGCTCAGCCTTCTTCACAGTCCAACTCTCACATCCATACATGACTGCAGGAAAAACCATAGCCTTGACTAGACGGACCTTAGTCGGCAAAGTAATGTCTCTGCTTTTGAATATGCTATCTAGGTTGGTTAGTAAGTGTCTTTTAATTTCATGGCTGCAGTCACCATCTGCAGTGATTTTGGAGCCCAAAAAAATAAAGTCTGACACTGTTTCCACTGTTTCCCCATCTATGTCCCATGAAGTGATGGGGCCAGATGCCATGATCTTCGTTTTCTGAATGTTGAGCTTTAAGCCAACCTTTTCACTCTCCTCTTTCACTTTCATCAAGAGGCTTTTTAGTTCCTCTTCACTTTCTGCCATAAGGGTGGTGTCATCAGGTTAGTACTTTTCCTGTTGTTAAATAATTACTTATTACCTGGGTAACCAGTCAACTAACTCTCTAACCTGAATGCTGGATTCCTAAATATATTATCACACATGATTTATAGTCTTCTATACAATAAATTGAAACTAAACCCTTTATGATTACAAGTCCAGCACTCCTTTGTTAGATCTGTAGCCTAATAGTGATTGATGCTTATCACAGAGAACTTAGTACATAGTTGGCCAGTGGAATGGTGACTTTCTTGCAAACTCGTAAGTGAGGGTTTGAAGAGCACAGGTGAAAACAATGAGGAAGAATTTTTTTTCAGGTACTAAAATTTGATAAAAATAAAACTGTTTATATATGTGATGAACTTCATGGAGTTGGCTGAGATTTGAAGAGCCATCTGTTGGAAGAGAAAGAGGAATTTCTTTCAGCAAGAGCTAGAGGAGGCCAGTGGCTTCTATATACTTCATAGTCATTTCAACAGTCTTACCCACTCTTACTATCTCCATGACCAACAAGACACTCCCTTCCTGCCCCAAGCCATCATGGTGTTTTATGAATTTTATTCCTCGTTTTTATTCTCACTTGATTTAATGAAGATAAAAATGCTTCACATGGAATGCAAAAGATAATGCATTTCTTTTTGTCCCAGAGATGGCTCTTTCTTAGCAGCCCCAGAGCAATGTACTCTGTCAAAAGCTTGTTTTCAGACAGATGAAACACTAAACTATTGCTGTAACTTCATGAAGGACAGCGGTCTTGGACAGAGCTAGAGTAATTTTTTTTTAATGGGTCCTAATTGTGTATTGCTATAAAGTTCCTAGGCTTCCCTGGTAGCTCAGATGGTAAAGAATCTGCCTGCAATGTGAGAGACCTGGATTCGATCCCTGGGTTGGGAAGATCTCCTGGAGAAGGGAAAGGCTATCCACTCCAGTATTCTGGCCTGGAGATCTCCATGGACAGAGGAGTCTGGCAGGCTACAGTCCATGGATTTGCAAAGAGTCTGACACGTCTGAGCTTTCACTTTCACATTCATAGTTTCTAGGTCTTCCCAGATAGCTCAGATGGTAAAGGATCAGCTTGCAATGTGATAAATGTGGGTTCAATCCCACAGTTAGGAAGATCCCCTGGAGAAGGGAAAGGCTACTGACTCCAGTATTCTGGCCTAGAGAGTCACATGGACTGTAGAGTCCATGGGGTGGCAAAGAGTCGGACACAAGTTAGTGACTAAACAACAACAATAAAATTTCTAAGCACAATTTGAAATTGTATCAATATCCTCAGATCACATTATATGTAAAAATAAAGCTTATAAATAATATGAAACCATGAAAGCATGCATAAGCTTTGGTCTATCAACTCTAATTCTGAATAACTAATAACTATCCAAAGAAAAATGATATACCACTAATGACTATGTGTTTACAAATCCCATATCTTTTTCTTTCAGGGCACGTAGCTCATATCTCCACCAGTTAGGTGGAGTTATGTGACTAAGTTCTAAAATGAAATGTGGGAAAATGTGATGTAGACCACTTCAAAACCCAGGCCATAATGAAATCTTTGTAGGGGCTCTCTTCAGTCTCCCTTTATCTCTCTTTCAAGCTCTCTCTCTTTTTCTATGTAGCTAAATTCTGAGGAGAATGAAGTTCTAGAAGATGACTGAGCTATGTGATAGAAAATCACCTGGGTCTGGACAAACCACATGAAGCAAAATTCCCCCCACCAACTAACTCACATGAGAATTCAGTTTTAGAAAGCCACTGAAATACCTCATTTGTTTATTACTGTATTCAGCCTACTTTCACAAATACACACACTACCAACATTTTACAACATGGAGGAGGAGTGCATAAAGATTAGAAAGTAAAAATACAGTGGTTAATTTTTGCTGGTGTGGTAGTCTGTATAGAATATCCAAGAGAGCTGACAAAAGTGTTAGAGAACTGACAAGGTATTAGACACAAGAGTAGAGTTCAGTTATATTGCTTGAAACAAGGTCAATAGTCAAAATTAAATTATGTGACATCTATACTCAAGCATCAGATTGTAAAATAAAATTATAAGAAAGGTATTATTTATGACACCAATAAAATTATATGATATTCAAGCATGAATCTAATAAAAGATGTAAAAGAAAGACTTATATTGAGGAAAATTAGAAAAGATGACCCAAATAATTTGAGAAATGTTCCATGAGTATAGTCAAAGTTCCCCAGAGAAATAGAATCAATAAGATATATATTACTATGTTATTATATACACATACTATATATATATTATAAGGAGTTGGCTCCACAGTTATGGAAGAGGCAAATCCCAGGATCTGCAGAGTGAGTTGGCAAGCTGGAGACCTAGGGGAGCTCCTAGTCGAGATCTAGTCCAGTGGCTGCAAACTCAAAACCCAGGAAGAGTCAATGTTCAGTTCCAGTCTGAAGGCAGGAAAAAAAAATGATGTCCCAATTTGAAGGCAGTCAGGTAGGAAAGAATTCTTTATTACTCAGGAAAGAGTCAGACTTTTTGTTCTATTCATGCCTTCAATTGATTGGATGAGGCTCACCCACACTGGGTAGGGGGTGGCAATCCACTTTAGTCCACCAATTTAAATGTTAATCTCATCCAAAAGAACCTTCACTGAGACACTCAGAATAAAGTTTGCCCAAATATCTGGGCGAAATAAACACTAAACCATGTTTATGGATAGGCATGGAAATGGCAATTCTTGCCAAATTGGCTAGAATTTAACACAGTTCTTTCCAAAATTTCGTTTTCCACACAATTTGATAAATCTTTTTTAAAATTCAAGTACAAGAGTGAAGGGCCCAAAATAACCAAGATAAGTTTTAAAAAAGCATTTTCCCAGGGGGCGCAATGGTAAAGAATCTGCCTACCACCACAGGAAACGCAAAGACATGGGTTCAATCCCTGGGTTGGGAAGATGCCCTGGAGTAGAAAACAGCAACCCACTCCTGTATTCTTGCCTGGAGAATCCCATGGACAGAGGAGCCTGGTAGGCTACAGTCCATAGGGTTGCAAAGAGTTGGACACGTCTGAGCAACTGCACACACACACACACACACACACACACACACACACACAAGCTCTAGAAAAGGGAAACAGTAGAATAGAATTGCTCTTATATTTGTATTAGTTTTCTATGGCTGCTATGACAAATTACCCAAAATTTGTGGCTTAACATTTATTTTCTTACATTTCTGCAGATGAGAATGAACCACTTATCACTGGGCTAAAATCAAATCAATGACATATATTAATAATCATTCACATATTCATTATTAGAGGCTCTAGAGGAGTTGCTTTCTCCCTCTCACTTTGATCTCAGTGGATAAAAGTTCTCCCCTTTGAAGATTTGTGAATTAGATTAGGCCCAACATAATCCAGGATAATCTCCCCATATCAAGGTCCTTAATTTAATCGTATCTGTCAAGTTCCTTTTGTCATACAGAATAACATATCCACAGGTTCCAGAGATTAAGATATGAACATCTTTGAGGAGCCATTTTTCTGCCTATCACACTACTTATCAAATTTAGAATTATATCATATGACAGTGTGGCATTCGTACAAGTCTATAAGTATAAAGATGTAGAAAGAGAACCATGTGTATTTTAGAAGCTTAGGCCTTTAACTTTTCATAGAAGCATTAGGCCTTCTATGAGAAAAGAGATTTGCAAATAATAGAGTAAAAGATAAGTTATCTAGTACTTGGCACAGGATTCCCATGTTATATTTTCTACAGAAATAAAATTTTAAAATAATATAAAAGGAGAAACTAAATCTTTTAAAAGAAAACATTAGAGAATAATTAGAGAGTATCTTTATGGAATCTTTTAAAAGAAGCATTTCTTTAACAGGATTCAAAAAGCAAAAACCATGAAAGACAAGAATGATAAATTAGAGCACTTTAAAATTAAAGCAGTTTTTTGAAAAAGACATTGCAAGTAAAGTGAAAAGACTGACACAGACAGAGACATATTTTGCAACAAATATCTTAAAAACCAGTAAGAAGCAAAGAAGAGAAATGGGTAAAGGGTATGAAGAGACAATTCACAGATGTGTAACCAGCTGATAAAAAAATAAAAATAGTCCCCAAATCATTAGTAGTCAGTGATATAAGAATATTCTAAAATAAATGTTAAAATAAAATCCTCAATGAGATATAATTCCACAACCATTAAATTGACAAAGGTTAATTACTGGTATTACATGAAGGGTTAGTGATGATGTAAGGAAACAATAATTCTTTATTGCTGATGGTAGTATAAACTGCTACAGCCATTTTAGAAAGCAATCTGATAATACCTGATATGGTTGAAGATAATCTATTTCATAGCATCTAGCAATATGACTCCTAGATTTCTCCTCTAGGGAAACTCTTATATATGCTTAGGGGTACATGTGCGAAAAATGTTCATTTCAACCTTATTTGTAATAGTCAGAAACACATGTGCTACCAGGAGACACATCTTCCTGTTAACTCTCATACATGTGTGTATTAATAAAAAGACTTGATTGAAAAAACAACCTGCCATCCTATTAAGCTGGGCCAGTCTAGCAATTTCTAAGAACTTGGACTGGTCCCGCAGGTGGAAATGGATTACATACACATAAAGGAATGCTATTAAATCGACTGAACTAAGTCTATATGTATCAATATGAATAAATCTTTTAAAACTGTTAATTAGAAAGCTGGACTGTAGCCCACCAGGCTCCTCTATCCATGGGATTTTCCAGGCAAGAGTACTGGAGTAGGGTGCCATCACCTTCTCCAAAAAGGATAAATACATCGTAATGACACGTATGAAAATTTTTTACATGAAATGATGGTACATAGTGTTCAGGAACACCTACCAGAAAAATAATACAAAGCAATTTTAGATAAGTTTTTACTTCCGAGAAGGGGTGAGGATAAGGGGATTAAGGGATGAGTATACATCTAGATAGCATTTTATGATTATAAAAGAGGGAGGTATCAAGCGTGTGTTGAAAAACGTCAGCATCGGGTGAGTCTTAATGGCTGAAAACAGAGGCCTGTTGCATTATGTTTTGCACTTCACTACATGGTTTATATTTCATATGAAATGTTTCACAATTTTTATAAAGAAAAAAAAAGCAAAGCCGGGCAAAAGATGAGAAAATGACCAACCAGTAAAAGAAAGCAACGTCTTGAACTGAAAATCATTCGTTACCTTTTCAATAAGCATTTATTACAGTTTTGCTATGTGACATATTTTTGTACCGGGAATTTGAAAAACATTCTTTTTTTTTTTTTTTTTTAAGACATGCTCTATTAATTACACCAGTGTTACTTAATAGTGGAACACTACACCTTTTGACTTCGACTTCAACCCAACTTTGTTTCCTATAATACAGACCAGTCCAAATCTTTAGTGCCTGCTAGATTGTTCCTGTGTAATTGGATGGCTGCTGAATCTCTTAAGGACATACTGCTGCTCATTCACTCAGCTTCTTCCTCAACATTCAGTGAAAACTAAACCATCTGTTGTAATGAATATAAGGCTTCCTGCTCTCAATTCTATCTTCTGATTCCCCCAGTAAATGCTGGTTGTCACTTTCAATTTAGAAAAACATCATTATACTCTCCAATTCCTCCTTTAGAATTTTCCTGTGAGGATCTCAAAGCACTTCCTCCCATTCAAGGGAGGCATTGCAGTTTGTCCAAGGGACTCAGTAGAGGTATTAGTCGCACTTGATATTCTAGACAAAAAAGAGATTTCAGTGAGCTCCAGGATTTTGTACCCATCCATTTGAAAGTTAGTGCCAGTCAAGAAGTATGAGTTGTTACTTTTAAACTAAAATGTCAACATCGGGCAGAGCTCTGTAGAAAAATTCAAAAAAATGTTCACAGCGTTAGAATCTAAACTGATGGACCCTGCGTCACCTGTAGCTGACAGATTTTCAGCACTTTTCCCTTATAGGCCGTGGGTGGTCTCCCAGTTACAGACCCTGGTAAAGCTGGTTAGTGAATCGGATGGAACCTGTGAAGGAAAAAAGTAGCTGGGGAGGAGAGGGTTATGGATGGTGAACTATGTTAGGAAAACTTTTTCCCGATGAAACTAGACGAGTGGAAAATGTAGATTTTAGAAGGGAAAATGTAAAATGAGCAATTAATTATGGCAATGTTACTTAGAACTGTAATAGAAAAGGCAGAAATCTTCTTTGGGGCATGGGAAATGGGAAATTTCACCTTAGTAACCAAAAAGCAAAGAGTTTTAAATATGAGTTAATCCGTTTCCCTCATATACTAGTTTCCCTTCCTTCCATGCTTTCTTCTCCTGTCCTTTTCTTTCCTCTTTTTTTAGAAGCCTCTCCAATGTCCATTAAAGATGGTCCAGGGGTTGTTGTTTAGAGACAGTCCAGCAGTCTGACCTTCTCAGATCCTGAAGCATGAGATACTCTCATTGATTACTTTCTAAGGCTCCAGGTAACACAATTAATTTCACGCAATTAGGACACTTAAGTTTTCATTTTCCACTCTGTTGAAAGAGAAGAATCAAGTTCTTGGCCATCTGGTATATACTTGGATCTTGATCACTGAAAGCAACTCATTGTGTGTGTTTGTGTGTATGTGTGTGTTACTGAGGTATAATTGACATAGCATTATGTTCATGTATACCACATAAGGACTTTCTATATATTGCAAAATGATCCCAGTAAGTCCAATTGACATCTACCACTGTTCATAGTTAAATTTTTTTTCCTTATAATGAGAACTTTTAAGATGCAACCCACTTTTTAAGAAATATAACCTTTATATCCGGTTAATTGTTAGCTTGACAGAAATGATTAATAATAAGAATATATTAAAGAACAATTAGTGGTTTCACTGTGGAAGCACAAACTTCTGATTTGTTAATAAAAAAACCTTCTTATTCTGAACGACCAAAAACACTACTCTTCTTACTTGAAAAATATATATTAATCTGGCTTGGACTTTAAATATGGCCACACAAAAGAAACATATGAGGTTCTGGCTTGTCCTTTTTATTGACAGATTCAGATCTCAACTACATCAGGCCTATATCTTAAGTCTCTTTGTTAGGGACCAGCAATAAATTACCTGAGGTCAAGTTCTGTTTATACAGTGGACTGTTCTGAGAGAATTACCTTCTTGACTTAATAGCTTCCTTTTGGGTGACATTTGTCCCTGAAAGAAGACAAATTGTCTAAGGTCAGCCTGCAGATCAGCTCCAAGTGTAGGAGGAAATTGTAGTGGATCAGCCAAATTGCGCCATCTCTACCCACCAGCATTAGGCAGCACGCCACCAGTCAGAGGCCTGCCCTGAGGGACTCCAGCCACAGCAGCCTGGGGCTGCTCTTGGAAGAGCAGAATTTTCAAATCTTTCTCTTTAGGCTGTTCTTGAATTTTACCCCCCACCCTTACCCCCAAACCTTCGATTTCCCTCCTTCTCTTATCAACAATGAAATGGTTTAAAGCTGAATTGCTTCAAAAGGTCTTTCTCCATCTACTGTTTCTTCATCTAGTTAGGGAGGAAGAAGAGAAACTGAGGGTGAATCTGAGATTCAACTTGAGCTTGAATCTGCTTGGTTTCAGCCACTGAAACCAAGCTCGGATGGAATGAACTCCGAATTGTTGTTTTAGTAAAATGGAAACTTTAGGAGTTAGAAGTAGACCCAAAGCAATGAGTAGGTTTCAGGGCATTAAAGACAGAGCAGTTTGTTCTTAAAGATGGTTGTCTTCTACATGAAGAAATTAAAAAAGATAATTTTTTATTATATATTCACCTTCGAAGGAGCTGGTGACTTTGCCAACTGAGTGGGCATTTTACCCCTCCTTTAAAGGAAAAGGAGAAAAATAGAAATACAAGTCTCTTTTTAATTAAGCATTTTATCCTTTGAAGTTATTCTGATTTTTTTCACATTGATGATGTAATTTATGTAAATAATCATCTATCTATGAAAGGAGTGTGTCTGTCAAAAGCTGAAATAAAAAACATCCGTCATTTTGAAGTGATTAACATTCTCCAGATGTTTAAATCATCAGATTTCAGGAGTTTCTCTTTGTTGTGATAATGATATAGTATCCAGAACAAGAATGTTTACTTTTTTGTATGGGTCAAACGCAGATTTTTCACAATCCTATTAAGGCATGCAGTTCATTGTAATTGTATGTGCAGATGAAAGCATATCCAGTTATTATTATTCCCCTTAATTGTAAACTGCTGCTGGTAATTTTACTGTAAAGCTCAAACAAAAGGAGTGTACTTGAAAGGACCACCACTGCCCACTTATGTAATCAATTTATATATGTCAAGTTTGTACTGGGATGGTTATCCCCTTCTGTTACCAGACATGTGACATGCTACCACCCTGTAGCTCGGGGCCATGCACGCATGCCACTGGATCCCTTTGCAGGCTGCTTGGAAATACAGTACATGCTGGTGATAATGTTAAACGACAGTTTCAAACTATTTCCCTTAGGCCTGTTTGACCCTTGGGTTCAGGGTAAAACAGGAAAGGTTCCGCTTGCCTTCAAGGACCGAGCATCCTTACCACTGGCAGATTTAACTCGGAGGCTGGAGAAGCTCCCTGGAGGCCCAATTACCCTTGTTAGAGGACCTATTGAAACATTAATGACATGTAGGCACTTCATTCATAAAGTTGGGCTCAACTCATGTCTAGCATTACCCCCCACACCCTTGCCGGCTTCAGATCTGAAATGCTTGTAGGGATTTATTAAAACCGCTTGACTAGAGCACAAACTGACTACACGCTTATTACGTGCTACCTAAATGCAGACAAGGCTGAGAGGGGGGTCTCAGATCCCCATGTGCCCAGCTCAGTTTTGTAGAACTGCACTAATGAAGAACAAGAGATTCAGAATAATTTCTCAAAAGCCGTACATGAGTAATAATGTTTCGGGCCTTTTTTGCCTCTTGGAGACTTATACATAGGTTCTGGAATTTAATGTGATTTTATTCCATCAGTGGCCACACAGTTCTGTGCTGAACATCACAGAGATCTCTGGGCATCAACAGAGGGAGGAAATGTCTTCCTTTACTGTTCTTACAAGAAATCAAAGCAAAAGGGTTAGATGCTGATGATTCAGACATAGAATACCTTCCTTCTTACTGGACTGAAGCTTTCGTAATAGGCTAATAATTAATAGTTACCATCTGCTATCCCTTGTGCCCAACCTTCAAATCAGTCTTCATTTCTATTTGAACACACACATTCCTTTTAATCATTCTGTGGCCATTTAAGTACTCTGATAAGCCATGGGTTCCTAAAATGTTTCCAAATCATCCCCATCTGACATAGACCCTTGAATTAGAACTTTATTAAAGAGGAAGTATGTATAATAAGCATCCAAGAGCTGTAGCATTGGGCTGGGAATTGGTAACTGGGGCTCATTTCCTTGTTATGTTCAAGCATCAGAGCAAGTGCTGGAGCCAGTTCATTAGCGTTCTTGCCCTTACCTTTTCTAAAGAATTTTAATAGCTTCTTTTGTCACATGAAGATGAGTGTTTTTCAACTCTTCTCCTTATATATCCCTCATCTTTCCTTCATTTAGAAGAATTGTTCTTTCTCTAAATTAGAGAAAAAGATGTGCCTCCAGATTTTTATACAAGATTCAATTCTGCTTGCTGTGAACAGCCAAAGGGTCCAAATTTTCCTAGGTAGAAGAAAAAATGTGAAAAGAAATCGGGGGAAATCACAAAAGCATTTTGCATTCATCACCATTATCATGAAGTCAACATCACTAGACTTAGTATTGATAGAGAACATTTTATCTCTTCAAATCAAATTTAAATGAGAGTATTATTTATTAGAAATTTAAACTTGGATCCAGATAGTATAAATGACTTACCTGAGACCCTGTAATTATTCATTCATCTACCCAGCAGCTACAGTTGCTGGTCACCGCCCTTGAAGCTTGTAATAGAGCAGGAATAAGTCCTGAAAAAGGAACAGAGCCAGGACTAGAAACTTTGGAGAAGAAAAAACGACCCCTGCTTCCACTTTCTGCATTTCTTTCTGGCACAGCTTAAACAGGATTTCATGTTGTGCTCTGGTTCTATTTTGACAAATAATCCCATGGTATAAATGATAGCCATACTTCTCCAGGCTGTCCAGGGTAGGTGATAGCCATATAGAAGAAAGAATATACAATTTATTTTTTGAAAGTGTTATCCTGCCACATAATGATAATTATTTTGCCTGAGATCCATAATTAATGTCTTTGCTGGCACTAAAAAACAAATTTGGTCATTGCGAGAACAGCTTTCTTTTAATAAGTCAAAATTTTCTAACCCAAGTTTAGGCTCATTGGGAATTTTGTGACAATTTTCAGAATAGCTCTAAAAATGCTAATGACAAACTTTTCTCACCAAAAAACTAGTGTCAGGGACAAACAGATCCTAAGGAGCTTCAAAGCTCATGAACATGTGAAGTTAGACAAATAATGGGGAAATTATCAACAAGATGCTCTCAAGACTGGTCAGTCCTTCTTGATCTTAAGAAGAAAGGTGGAGAGAGACTGAGACAAACTTGTATTTTATTGTTATATTTACATATATTAAACACATTTCTTCCCCAAACCTCTGGCTATTCACTTCTTTGGTTTTTGAAGCTTTTAAATTAATGTACTTGGCATCTTAAGCAAATCTTTCCTGTTTCATTTCCTTGATACAAAAAAAATGGCATGTTCAGTTTTAGCCTAAGTATTTTTAAAATTCCAGCGTAAGTGACTACAGCCTGTTGACAGAATGTTTTTGGAGATTTGTTATGCAAATGAAATCTAACAAAATCCTCTCTCAATCTTACTCTTTCCCTTCCTCATCTTCCTCTCCTTTCTTCTTTTTCCTGCCCACCATTTGGTTTCCTTGATGTATTGATGTGTCGCTCATAAGGCCCACTGCCTCTTCCTTCTATATTGGATCCAATTGTTTCTGTTTTCATACTTAAGCCCTAGCATACACTTCTTAGCTCATATCTTTAAATTCGTTTTTTCATCCTCTGCATCACTGTCACGTTAACCTTCCACATATTCCATTTTCATATTAATGAATATCCACTAGCTATTATAAAATCCAAACTCTTTTGCTTGATCTTTACTAAGTTTTCTGTTACCTCATCCTCTCAGAACACATTTCTAGCATTATGTAACACCTTACTGTTTACAGTGCATTTTACAGCTACTAGCCCTGAGAGCCTCATAAAAATGTAAATAAAGCCTATAGAAATTAAGCAGGAGTGGGAAGTTGCCTTAGGCCAGAGCATAGCTTCTCTTTATCCCATTTTCTTGGAGTCCTAGAGAAAGTCCTAGGAAAGCAGTCCTGAATATTCATTGGAAGGACTGATGCTGAAGTTGAAACTCCAATACTTTGGTCACCTGATGCGAAGAACTGACTCTTTGGAAAAGACCCTGATGCTGGGAAAGATTGAAAGCAGGAGGAGACAGGGACAACAGAGGATGAGATGGTTGGATGACCTCATCGACTCAATGACAGCAGTCGATGACAGGAGTTTGAGCAAGCTCCGGGAGTTGGTGATGGACAGCGAAGCCTGGCATGCTGCAGTCCATGGGACTGCAAAGAGTCAGACACGAATGAGCAACTGAACTGAACTGAACTTCATAGGAGGACTTCCCCGGGGAGTAAAGTCAAGATCTTGAGCAAGGTGGGAAGGGCATTTATGTGAATGGGTAGCCAAACATGAGGTACAGAGCACCAGTCGTGTAAAGAGGGTCAGGGTAAGGGTGGGCTGCACTGGGGATTCAGAGCCTTATTGGGACAGGATATCGGTGCATACAAATCATACAAATAAATGTATGATTAGTCATATGAATAAATATATTAAGAATGGAGGGAGCAAAGTTTCTCAATGTCAGGAGAGGGATTTGCAAATACAAAAAGGGGAAAAACTATAAAGAACCCTGTGATATTTGATTGGAATTGAAGACATTCATGTGGACTCATAAATTTCAGTCACTATAGATAGATACACTAGTAAATATAGATGTAAATATGCATTTAGAGTGAACTCTGGGAGTTGGTGATGGACAGGGAGGACTGGCGTGCTGCAATTCATGGGGTCACAAAGAGTCGGACGACTGAGCGACTGAACTGAACTGAACTGACGCATTTAGATACACACATTCCCCAGCTCTGTACCCTGAGATCGCCTGAGAACAGAGACACCATGAACAATGGGCACATCTAGCTCTGAGATCATAGCTTTTAAATATCATTCTCCACTAAAAGGAACCTGGGCTCCTTAAAAAAGAAAAGACTGACTCCAGGAGTGGAGCACAGGAAGTAAAAGATGTGCCAGAACGTCTTGTGACAGAGAGCGAAGAAGACAGCAACACAAGCTGAGGATGCACCCTGCAAAGGAAGAAAGGAGTGGGAGGGAGGAAAGGGAGGAAGGACACAAAAATGAGATCAAACAAGCTGCCAGTGTTCAAATAGGAGACAAACTCAGCATGAGAAGAAGTAATATTATTAATGAATTAAAATGGGAATCTATGAGTCCTTAATTATATACATTTAAAAATCGGAGGTTGATGTAGAACAGGATATTTACATAGTCCCCAACTATCTCCCTACAAAAATACTTCCTAATTACAAGTGAGAAAAGAGTAACTTTACAGTGGAGAAACCTGGGAGACACAGCTTTAATAAAGTGATCAAAGTGAACAACTATAATGTTGACAAATCAAAATCATGAGTTATACTAGAGGATGCAATAAGGGGAACACATCACTTTTCGACATTCCTGGCACGGATGCTTAACCAGAACCTAATCATGAGAGTGTACCAAATGCCAGTTTTGAGAGAAACTCTACAAAATTACTGGCTTATAAACTTCAAAAATGTCAAGGTCATGAAAGCCCGGAAAGACTGAGCAACTGTTCCAAGACAAAGGAGACTAAAGGGATACGAGAACTGAATTCAACATGTGATTCCGAACTAGGTTTATTTTGCTATCCTGTCTACTTTTGTGGATGTTTAGTGGAAATTGAATGGGATTGAGGATTAGATGGTAGTAATGTATCGATGTTATTTTTGTGATTTTAATGTTATTGTGACTGTGTATAAGAATGTTCTTACTTCTAAGAAATAACACCCTAAAGTTTTCAGGGATGTTGGAGCAATAGGTTGACAAGTGATTCTCAAATGGTTCAGGAAATAAAATTTCCTTGTAGAATACTTACAACTTTTCTGTAAATTTCAGACCATTTTAAAAGTAATAAAATGTTTTTAAGTTAAAGGAACAAAGTCACTTGTGAGTTCCCTGTCAAGAGATATATAACCATTGATAACCTTGGTTTATAGCTTTTCACCTTTTTTCTGTATAGATATTTAAAAATATTATTTTATTATTTTAATGACCTTAATTATACATTCTTAATATTTTATAGTTTTCTTTTTTCACTTAACAATAATCATGAAAATTTTCTTATTTCATTTAATGCTCTTATTACTAAACAGTGTAAACTGCATGCTGGTGTTTCATCTTTTGGATTATAACAATTTATTTAATCAGTTTCTTATTATAGAACATTTACGTTGTTTTCAGTTCACCTCTGGTTGCTTCCTAATGGAAATCTATAGAAATAAAATTACTGAGTTGAAGAATATGGATAATTTTAAGGTTTATAATGCATAATGAGAATTATCTTCCAGAAAAATTC
Organism: Budorcas taxicolor; assembly: GCF_023091745.1. NCBI lineage: Eukaryota > Metazoa > Chordata > Mammalia > Artiodactyla > Bovidae > Budorcas > Budorcas taxicolor. Next base: position 70,042,536 of record NC_068912.1, read on the forward strand.
AACCAAGTTACATGACCATTATCAAATAATTGCTGAAATAATCTATTTTTCCACAAGCCTAACAGTGATAGGTATTTTCTTTCAAAAAAGAATCAATATAAAGTACCTTGGTTCTCATTTTGATTTTAAATAACTTATACATTATATATGTATAGTTAACCATTTGTATTTCTTCTTTTAAACTTTTCCTTTTCTATTTCTATTTTCTGTGATACTATTCTTTTTGATTGAATATATTTATATATTATCTTTGTATAGAATGTCATTAACATTTTTTTCTTTCATTTATATTGTTGGTATCTTACTTTCCATTTATATTGACATTGTTTCTGTTTTCATTATTATTAGAAAACAAAAAACTTTTCAATTGTGATTTGTCTTTTTCTGTGTGTTGCCAAATGTATTTATTTTATTTAGAAGTATTTAAATGTATTCTTATTTAGTCAGGTTTAGGAAAGCATTTACCACCTGTAGACCATCTATTTATATGCATTATGTTTTAAAAGTTATTTAGTCTGAAATTCTCATGTGATGTAGCAATGTAGCTCCTCGTGCGTGCGTGCTAAGTCATGTCAGTCATGTCCAACTCTTTGCAACCCTTTAGACTGTAGCCTGCCAGGCTCCTCTGTTCATGGAATTCTCCAGGCAAGAACATTGGGAGTGGGTTGCCATGCCCTCCTCCAGGATAGCTCCCCCAAACCGCCCCCTCAAAAAAAAATCCTAGCAATTGTGAAGGTCCATTGTTAGTCTCAGAAGACAACAAAACTACAAACAATGAGTTATGCTCACTTTGGTCAGTTCCTCGTCTCTGAGGCTTTCTTTAAGCCTAGGATAACCCTTGTTTATAGGCCTAGTTTCTTGGAGCTAGAAGAGGAGCAGTTGTCAAGCTCTAGATATAGAGTGTGACTATTCAGTCTAGAGGCCCAGCAGGATGCCATGAGGCTTTTCCACATGTTGGTCCTTGTAGTTTCTCTGTTTGTAGCTTCTCTCTTGAAAAAATAAAAAGTTATGCTTTTTGCATTATAGCAGGACAAATAGAATTGCAACATTTACATTATAAAAAGAAAGCATCTATTCAATAAAATACCTGAGGCACTAAGAGGTAAAGGTTTCTAGGTGTATCTTCAGTATATTGAAAAATCAGTGATTTGTTTCACAATAACTTACAACTGAATGAGATTTAGAGAAGTCCCAATTTCTGAAACAACTTCAGACAAAATTATAATTAACCCATTTTGAATCTAGACGGCAACTTATTTTCTTTCTTAAAGTAAGTTTGTATTTTTATTAAAACATGTCCATAGACTGAACTGTTAGTGTTAGTCACTCAGTCGTGTCTTACCCTTTGTGGCGCCATGGACTGCAACCCACCAGGCTCCCCGTCCATGGAATTCTCCAGGCTAGAACACTGGAGTGGGTTGCCATTTCCTTCTCCAATAGACTGAAGAGTCAAACACTAATACTAAAAATAAAAAATGTAGCATTCTTTTTGGCAAACCTTTCTGTTTCTCTCCACTTATGAGTATATGATAAGATTCTATGGCTTTGGTTCCCTTATACTTGCATGGAGCCAATGGGTTGTAGCAGAAATGGGATGTGTCACTTCCAGGCTGCAGCATTTAATTACTAAAGTGAAACTCTACAAAAATTTTTTTCACTCTGATACAGTGATGGGCAGCATTCAAGCTGGCAGCTCCTCTATCACCCTGGGTCTATGAGAATACAATAAACAGAGAACTGTCAGCAGTGGACATTTAATGTAAGCAAGAAATAAACATTTGTGCTTAAAGTCACTGAAATTTTGAGATTTCTTGTTTTTACAGCATAATCTAGTATATTCTGATTGATATAATGATAGCAATATACTATTTTAAAATTATATTGTATATCATAACTGTCTATATTTATATTTTTTCATTTTATTATTTTATGTTAGTTTATATTATTTGTTAATATTTACTAGCTTTAATTATTAGAACTACCATAATAGCAAACATATAGCTCTTATTATATGCTAGGTACTATTCTAGGGCTTTATATATAATAATTCATTTAATATTCATAATTACTCACTGAGTACCATTATTATCCCTATTTCATACATGACAAAACTGAGGAAGAACATTATGTAACTTGTTCAAAAGAGTGGCAGGACTGAATTTTGAGTCCAGGCAATTGTTCCCAGAGTCCAGCCTCTCAACCACTAAGGCAGTTCTATAAAGCTTTAGTTTTCTATTGTGGAATAAATTACCAAAACTTAGTGGCTTCAGTTTTCAAACAACACATATTTATTATCTCACAGTACCTGTGGATCAGTTATCCATGCTTGACTTAGCTTCATTCTCTGCTTTAGGGTCTCTGTCTGCTGCTGCTGCTAAATCACTTCAGTTGTGTCCGACTCTGTGTGACCCCATAGATGGCAGCTCACCAGGCTCCCCCGTCCCTGGGATTCTCCAGGCAAGAACAGTGGAGTGGGTTGCCATTTCCTTCTCCAATGCATGAAAGTGAAAAGTGAAAGTGAAGTCATTCAGTCGTGTCCGACTCCTAGCGACCCCATGGACTGCAGCCTACCAGGCTCCTCCGTCCATGGGATTTTCCAGGCAAGAGTACTGGAGTGGGGTGCCATCACCTTCTCCGCAGGATCTCTGTAGGTTGCAGTAAAGAGTATTGGTGTGGAGGCTTGACTGAGGAAGAATTCACTTCTAAGTTCTTTCAGGTTTGTTGGAAGAATTTATTTGCAGCTATATGATGAGGAATCTGGCTTTTTTTCTGGTTGTAATCTGGTGGCCGCCCTCAGGTCCAAGAGGCCACCTGCAGTTTCTTGTTGTGTTTAAGGCCAGGAGGAGAGTACCTCTAGTGCATACTAGCAAGATGACCATAGGGTCACAAAGAGTTGGACACGACTGAAATGACTGAACACACACACACATATATTATACGTGTAAGCTTCATTTGCCAGTCTCTCTTTACACATGTATACACATACAATAAAGTAGCCATAGGAATGACATCCTGCTACCTTTACCATATAACCTACCTACTTATGGAAGTGTCAGCCCATCCCCTTTGCCATATTCTCTTAATTAGAAGCAAGTCAACATTTTACCTACTCTCAGAGGGAGAGGATTTTACAGGGTGTAAACCTAGTTAATTTGGGGTCTGTCTTTACAGGTAACATGAGAAAATGGAAGTGTAAGGACAAATAGAAAATATCCATTATATTTTTCAAGTACTACACTTACAGAATTCTATAAAAAGGGACAAGACATTTAAAGAATAAAAAGGACCCTTGGATTCAAAAAAATATGATTGATTGATAGATAGGTGATGAATAGGTAAACAGATAATGGACAGATAGAGAGACAGGTAGATGGGTAAACAGACAGGCAGAGAGATAGGAGATTATTACACAATATCCAGACAAGAGATCAGACTCATTTGAACCAGGATGGTGAATGGCAGAGAGAGATATATCCCACAGTTCAGAATACTTTAGGCATTGCTGTAAAGCATAAGAGATCTCAGGAATCTCATCAGGGCCTAACTGCTACTGATGGGGAAAAAAAATCTCAATCTTATCCTCAAAACACTTAAAATCAGTCGTGAATTGAATTAAACTAATGCTGTAAAAAGACCACAGAAGTAGCCTGGCAGGAAAACAGATACGTGCTCTCTTCTGGATGTAAATATTATTTATTTTATTTCATTTAAAAATATCTAGAATACAATAAGATATTACAAAATACACACAGAAGCAAGTGTGCTGGAGAGGAAGCAGTCAATAGAAACAGACTCAGAGATGACCTAGTTGTTAGACTTATCAGACTACAACTTTAAATAACAGTAATATAAAATATGAGAGGATCTAATAGAAAAGGTTAAGAACCTGTATGAAGAGATGATAAATTTAAGTACAGACATGGAAACCATATAAAATAGATTCAGACTTTATAAGATAGAGAAGCAAATCTCTGAGTACTAAGTGTGTTAGTTCTTGGCGCTTAGATCCACACCTAGACAATCTCCATGGAGAAAGGACTATAAATTGAAAAGGTGGGGGAGGAAAAGGAAGAGGAGGAAGGATAATGATGCTTGGTATACACTTTGGTACCTCATAGAAGCAGCAGTGAAGGTCAATAAATGTGCTAACACTCCATGGGAACAGTACAACAGCAAATATTTCAAGATCACTCATTCAGTTTATTCATAAATACATGTCTCTGCTAAGTCGTTTCAGTCATATCTGATTCTGTGCGACCCCATAGACGGCAGCCCATCAGGCCCCCGTCCCTGGGATTCTCCAGGCAAGAACACTGGAGTGGGTTGCCATTTCCTTCTCCAATGCATGAAAGTGAAAAGTGAAAGTGAAATCGCTCAGTGGTGTCCAACTCTTCGCGACCCCCTGGACTGCAGCCTACCAGGCTCCTCCGTCCATGGGATTTTCCAGGCAAGAGTACTGGAGTGGGGTGCCATTGCCTTCTCCAACATTTGTCCCTGGGAGAAATCAATATAGTTTTTCTCTTCTCTCCCTTCCCTTCCCTTCCCTTCTTTTCTCTTCTCTCCAGAGCACAGTTTATTGTGTGAGACTATGTCTTTTCCATTTTTTTTTATTTTATAAAAGCTGCTAGGAAACACTGTAGTTACTTAGCATTTATTAGACAATTTCTTGTTCTCAACTCACTTGGTCTTATTTCCAGTGAAGCTTGACTATATTACCTTTCTATTTTAATTAATTGCTTATTAGCACTGCATAATCAACTAGATAGATTGCAATCAATAGTTATAATTCCAACATCCTTCAGTTCAGGTTTCAGTGTATTAATTTGAACAAATATACCACTTTGTCAAAAATGGATTTTTTTAGGCTCAGTGATAGTCTGATTCTCAATGGAAAGCCATTTTTAAAAAGTCATTTAAAAAAAAAGAAATCCAGGTGACACATAGTACTATGTTGAGTATAAAAATAATAACAAGGATGACTTCTTCTTACTTGTGTGCAGCTGAATTTGGCAGAAACATTTAGAACACATAACAATTGTCATTTTTAACACAATTTTTGCAACAACATTTATATCTATAAGATAAAATGTAACAATGGTAGTTACTGAATTCTTAGTTATGTCCAGTTTTGGTTAAAAAACACTCTGGAGTTTACCATAAAATCAAATAAGAGTACTTCTCAACATTTTATGCAACTGTATGTGCTTTTTGTGTGTGTACTGGTAGCTAAATCCATGATGGTACAAAGGTGGGAATGAAGTGAGAGGCTCCCAGGGCAACCAGACTGCACTGTGGATGTAATATGTTAATGATACACAGCAAATGCCATGTGAAAATCTGAACTTGCAAAATAAACCTATCCACAGTTGATTATTTAATTTCTAAAAGATCCATTGCTGAGTGAGTGAAAGTTGCTCAGTCATGTCGGACTCTTTGAGACCTCATGGACTGTAGCCCACCAGGCTTCTCTGTCCATGGAATTCTTCAGACAAGAATAGTGGAATGGGTTGCAATTTCCTTTTCCAGAGGATCTTCCCCACCCAGGGATCAAATCTGGGTCTCCTGCATTTTAGGCAGCTTCTTTACCATCTAAGCCACCAGGGAAGCCCAGATAGAGGAAGTGTGAGTGAGGTGCATATTTAAATTGTAGGCCCTGGAAAGTATTGAGTTGTTTGCTACTTTTCCTGCTAAAAGCAAGGTATGTGCACCTGCACTACTCTGAGCTGTGTGTTAGTTGCTCAGTTGTGTCTGACTCTTTGCAACCCCATGGGCTGTAGCCTCTGTGCATGGAATTCTCCGGGCAAGAATACTAGAGTGGGTTGCCATTCCCTTTTCCAGGGGATTTTCCCAACCAAGGGATAAAACCTGGGTCTCCCACATTGCAGGCAGATTTTTCTTTACTGTCTGAGCCATCAGGGAAGTCCTACTCTGAGCTGATCTGTGGGGCATTATAAACAAGTTTTAGGTCTGACTCACAGGTAGGTTACTTACTTTCTTTCTTTTTTCTCCCCACAAGGAGTTTCTAAACAAATGCATTGTTTGCTAACAGTTTATCCACATCTCTACCAAATTTCCCTGGATGACTTGGTATTCAACAGTGGTTGTAAAGTTGATGCTGCTACTAATCACTTATGTGGGTGTACCTGAGAAGAAGGCATTTCAAAAATAAGGTAATGGCGTGGGCCTGGGAGGGCAAAGTTCAACATCTCTTGCCTGAAAATAATCTTCTTATACCCTGATTTTTCTCCAGTCATTTGTTGTTATTCAGAGGTACAAGCACAGACAGTAGAGATTGTGGCATCAGGTTCATTTATATGTGAACTTTCTTCACAAACACTTCTGACCTGGGCAAGGGTGAATTTTGTATTTCTGCTACCCCAGTTAAGAAAGGATTCAAATGACCCACACAAAGTTAGCAATAAAGAGTTTCTTAAAAAAGCAAAATACTTATTCTTCTAATGAAAGCTTTTATATTATTTTAAAGGAAATGGTTTAGTAAAACAATTTCTTCTTTTCTTTTTCACTGACCCAAGTATAATTATTGATTTCATGTTTAACCTTTTACTTCTCTTCTCTCTCTTTAAACAATTACATTTCAGAGCTGATGGAATATCGTGCTCCATTAAGAGTTCAAAAGAGATTTGCTCAAAATTAAAAACTTTTGTGCTTCAAAGACACTATCAGCTCAGTTCAGTTCAGTCGCTCAGTCGTGTCCGACTTTTTGTGACCCCATGAATCGCAGCACGCCAGGCGTCCCTGTCCATCACCAACTCCCGGAGTTCACTCAGACTCACGTCCATCAAGTCCGTGATGCCATCCAGCCATCTCATCCTGGGTCATCCCCTTCTCCTCCTGCCTCCAATCTCTCCCAGCATCAGAGTCTTTTCCAATGAGTCAATGCTTTGCATGAGGTGGCCAAAGTACTGGAGCTTCAGCTTTAGCATCATTCCTTCCAAAGAAATCCCAGGGCTGATCTCCTTCAGAATGGACTGGTTGGATCTCCTTGCAGTCCAAGGGACTCTCAAGAGTCTTCTCCAACACCACAGTTCAAATGCATCAATTCTTCGGCACTCAGCCTTCTTCACAGTCCAACTCTCACATCCATACATGACCAGTGGAAAAACCATAGCCTTGACTAGACGGACCTTACTGGGCAAAGTAATGTCTCTGCTTTTGAATATACTATCTAGGTTGGTTATAACTTTTCTTCCAAGGAGTAAGCATCTTTTAATTTCATGGCTGTAGTCACCATCTGCAGTGATTTTATTGATTTTTTTTTGATATTTTTATCAAAAAAATAAAGTCTGACACTGTTTCCACTATTTCCCCGTCTATTTCCCATAATGTGATGGGACCAGATGCCATGATCTTCGTTTTCTGAATGCTGAGCTTTAAGCCAACTTTTTCACTCTCCTCTTTCACTTTCATCAAGAGGCTTTTTAGCTCCTCTTCACTTTCTGCCATAAGGGTGGTGTCATCTGCATATCTGAGGTGATTAATATTTCTCCTGGCAATCTTGATTCCAGCTTGTGTTTCTCCAGTCCAGCGTTTCTCATGATGTACTCTGCATAAAAGTTAAATAAGCAGGGTGACAATATACAGCTTTGATGTACCCCTTTCCTATTTGGAACCAGTCTGTTGTTCCCTGTCCAGTTCTAACTGTTGCTTCCTGACCTGCATACAGATTTCTCAAGAGGCAGGTCAGGTGGTCTGGTATTCCCATTTCTTTCAGAATTTTCCACAGTTTATTGTGATCCACACAGTCAAAGGCTTTGGCATAGTCAATAAAGCAGAAATAGATGTTTTTCTGGAACTCTCTTGCTTTTTCCATGATCCAGCGAATGTTGGCAATTTGATCTCTGGTTCCTCTGCCTTTTCTAAAACCAGTTTTAACATCTGGAAGTTCATGGTTCACATATTGCTTAAGCCTGGCTTGGAGAATTTTGAGCATTACTTTACTAGCATGTGAGATGAGTGCAATTGTGTGGTAGTTTGAGCATTCTTTGGCATTGCCTTTCTTTGGGATTGGAATGAAAACTGACCTTTTCCAGTCCTGTGGCCACTGCTGAGTTTTCCAAACTTGCTGGCATATTGAGTGCAGTACTTTCACAGCATCATCTTCCAGGATTTGAAACAGCTCAAATGGAATTCCGTCACCTCCACTAGCTTTGTTTGTATTGATGCTTTCTAAGGCCCACTTGACTTCACATTCCAAGATGTCTGGCTCTAGATTAGTGATCACATCATCATGATTATCTGGGTCGTGAATATCTTTTTTGTACAGTTCTTCCGTGTATTCTTGCCACCTCTTCTTAATATCTTCTGCTTCTGTTAGGTCCAGACCATTTCTGTCCTTTATCAAGCCCATCTTTGCATGAAATGTTCCCTTGGTATCTCTGATTTTCTTGAAGAGATCTCTAGTCTTTCCCATTCTGTTGTTTTCCTCTATTTCTTTGCATTGATCGCTGAAGAAGGCTTTCTTATCTCTTCTTGCTATTCTTTGGAACTCTGCATTCAGATGCTTATATCTTTCCTTTTCACCTCTCTTCTTTTCACAGCTATTTGTAAGGCCTCCCCAGACAGCCATTTTGCTTTTTTGCATTTCTTTTCCATGGGGATGGTCTTGATCCCTGTCTCCTGTACAATGTCATGAACCTCATTCTGTAGTTCATCAGGCACTCTATCTATCAGATCTAGACCCTTAAATCTATTTCTCACTTCCACTGTATAATCATAAGAGATTTGATTGAGGTCCTACCTGAATGGTCTAGTGGTTTCCCCTACTTTCTTCAATTTAAGTCTGAATTTGGCAATAAGGAGTTCATGATCTGAGCCACAGTCAGCTCCTGGTCTTGTTTTTGTTGACTGTATAAAGCTTCTCCATCTTTGGCTGCAAAGAATATAATCAATCTGATTTTGTTGTTGACTGTCTGGTGATGTCCATGTGTAGAGTCTTCTTTTGTGTTGTTAGAAGAGGGTGTTTGCTATGACCAGTGCATTTTCTTGGCAAAACTCTATTAGTCTTTGCCCTGCTTCATTCCGCATTCCAAGGCCAAATTTGCCTGTTACTCCAGGTGTTTCTTGACTTCCTACTTTTGCATTCCAGTCCCCTATAATGAAAAGGACATCATTTTTGGGTGTTAGTTCTAAAAGATCTTGTAGGTCTTCATAAAACCGTTCAACTTCAGCTTCTTCAGCATTACTGGTTGGGACATAGACTTGGATAACTGTGATACTGAATGGTTTGCCTTGGAGATGAACAGAGATCATTCTGTCATTTTTGAGATTGCATCCAAGTACTGCATTTCGAACTTTTGTTGACCATGATGGCTACTCCATTTCTTCTGAGGGATTCCTGCCCGCAGTAGTAGATATGATGGTCATCTGAGTTAAATTCACCCATTCCAGTCCATTTTAGTTTGCTGATTCCTAGAATGTTGACGTTCACCCTTGCCATCTCTTGTTTGACCACTTCCAATTTGCCTTGATTCATGGACCTGACATTCCAGGCTCCTATGCAATATTGCTCTTTACAGCATCGGATCTTGCTTCTATCACCAGTCACATCCACAAGTGGGTATTGTTTTTGCTTTGGCTCCATCCCTTCATTCTTTCTGGAGTTATTTCTCCACTGATCTCCAGAAGCATATTGGGCACCTAATGACCTGGGGAGTTCCTCTTTTGGTATCCTATCATTTTGCCTTTTCATACTGTTCATGGGGTTCTCAAGGCAAGAATACTGAAGTGGCTTGCCATTCCCTTCTCCAGTGGACCACATTCTGTCAGACCTCTCCACCATGACTCGCCCGTCTTGGGTTGCACTGCAGGCATGGCTTGGTTTCATTGAGTTAGACAAGGCTGTGGTCCTTATGTGATTAGATTGACTAGTTTTCTGTGAGTATGGTTTCAGTGTGTCTGCCCTCTGATGCCCTCTTGCAACACTTACCATCTTACTTGGGTTTCTCTTACCTTGGCGTGGGGTATCTCTTCACGGCTGCTCCAGCAAAGCGCAGCCACTGCTCCTTACCTTGGATGAGGGGTATCTCCTCACCACCACTGATATCAGGAAAGTGAAAATTCAACCCACAGATCGGGAGAAAATATTCATATATCATATACCCAATAAGGGACTTGCATCAAGAGTATATTAAGAAGTCATACCAGTCAATAATTAGAAAACAGCTCAATTTTTTTTAATGGGCAAAGGGTTTGAGTAGACAATTCTCCTCAGAAATATACAAATAGCTGACATGCACAAGAAAAGATTGTCATCATCATTAGTCATTGGGGACATACATGTCAAAACTACAATGAGATCCCTTTTTCACCAACTGGAATTACTATAATAATAATAATAATAAAAAAGATGGTCAGTAATGTGTGTTGGCAAGAATTAGAATGCATACATTGCTGATGGAAAATGGAAAATGATGAAGCCATTTTGCATAACAGTTTGGTAGTTTATTACATTAGTCATAGATTTACCATATAATTTGGGAATTCTTGCCTGGAGAATTCCATGGACACAGGAGCCTGGTGGGCTATAGTCCATGTGGTTACAAAGAGTCAGACATGACCGAGTGACTCAGTTTACTTCAGTTCATTTCAGTTCAGTTGCTCAGTCATGTCCAACTCTTTGTGAACCCATGGACTGCAGGACACCAGTCTTCCCTGTCCATCACAAACTACCAGAGCTTACTCAAACTCATGTCCATCAAGTCAGGTGATGCCATCCAACCATCTCATCCTCTGTCATCCCTTTCTCCTCCTATCTTCAATCTTTCCCAGCATCAGGGTCTTTTCCAATGAATCAGTTCTTTGCATCAGGTGGCTGAAGTATTGGAGTTTCAACTTCAGCATCAGTCCTGCCAATGAACATTCAAGACTGATTTCCTTTAGGATTGATTGGTTTGATCTCCTCGCTGTCCAAGGGACTCTCAAGAGACTTCTCCAACACCACAGTTCAAAAGCATCAATTCTTTGGTGCTCAGCTTTCTTTATGGTCCAACTCTCACATCCACACATGACTACATACAAAACCATAGCTTTGACTAGATGGACCTTTGTTGGTCATGTCTCTGCTTTTTAATATGCTGTCTCGGTTTGTCATAGCTTTTCTTCTAAGGAGCAAGTGTCTTTTAATTTCATGGCTGCAGACACCATCTGCAGTGATTTTGAAACCCAAGAAAATAAAGTCTGTCACTGTTTCCTTTGTTCCCCCATCTATTTGCCATGAAGTGATGGGACCGGGTGCCATGATCTTAGTTTTTTCATTCTAGTCCTATGTATCTTCCCTTGTGGCTCAGCTGATAAAGAATCTGCCTGCAATGTGGGAGACCTGGGTTCGATCCCTGGGTTGGGAAGACCACCTGGAGAAGGGAAAGGCTACCCACTCCAGTATTCTGGCCTGGAGAATTCCATGGACTGTATAAGCGATGAGGTCACAGAAAGTCAGATACAACTGAGTGACTTTCCTAGGTATCTAGCCATACAATTTGAAAATATATATCCATACATAGATTTGTACACAAATGTTCGTAACCAGTGCCAATAAAAAGTATCCAAAACGTCTAAACAAGAATGGCTGTCTTTGAATGAATTAGTAGACATGACACAGTGTATCTATATAATAGTATGCTATTCATCAATAGAAAGGGACAGCATGCTACAGCATGCGTGAACTGCCAAATCTCAGAAACAGCTCAGTGAAAAAACCTAACATAAAAGAACATGTATTATTCCATTTAAATGAAATGTTCAATAAAAGGCAAACCTAGAGACAGAAAAGTAGATAACTGGTTGCATTAGTCTGGGAGTAGGAATGACAGTGATTGTCAGTGGGTGCGTTTCTTCTCAGGATTGTGGAAATATTCCAAAATTAGATGGTAGTGATAGTTATACACCTATAAATATACTAAAATTCATTTAATTGAATATTAAAATGTGTAAGTTTTATGACTGATAAATTATATCTTAATAGAACTGGAGGAAAAAGAAAGATTTCATATGAGTTCTGACCCAGATCCTAAGGGAGACTACTACTTACCAGATGGTATTCTTAATTTTAGGAGCCTCACTTTATATTACAGGTTTGTTATGATCCCAACTAAGTGTATTTGGAAAGATAAAAGTATGGTATTTATTTCACTGAAGTTTTCTGGGCATTTTGGTTTGGAGAAACAGGAGCAGAACTAGGATGTTCACATGCATTATTATTTGCCTGTGATTGACAAGATCCAGGAAGTTGCCCACAATAATCAGCTAATTCTAATTTTGAAACTCCAGTTTCTTATAATGAGTTCCAAGGAATGAGATATGCTGAACTTTTTGACTCCTAGCAAAAATAATCCTTTACTGTCAATAGCAGGAATAGACTGTGTTAAATTAGAAGAGGTATTAAATAATTTTTAAACCTGACAATAGGACTCCACTTTTAAGAGCTGTTAATACCTTCTTCCTATAGACCTTAAGTCAGGTGAAAAAGTTATGAAATGCTCCCCCATGCCCCAAAGCAAAGAAAAAAGCCCTTGTTTCTATACAATTTCCCCAGAGAACAAAGAGTATGCTAGTACACAAGCCACACGTGCCTTCAGATGGCTTAGTATCAGCAATGTACCCCATACCTATTTCCCCCACCCCCCGACTTCCAGTGGGATAAATAAAAAAATGGAAAATGTGCTCTAACAAGTTTCAAGTCTCTGCCCAAACTTATTTATTAGGTGTAGAAATCCAAGTTCCAACATTGTTGTTATTTTGAGTGAAAAGTTCTCTCTGAAAATGTAAAATAGGCACATTAAGAAGCCAAATGTACATGAGTTACCTGCTCCCATCCTCCACTCTTTTTTTTTAAAAGGAGATATTCTGCATGATGGAGGCTAAAAGGTGGCAGCTGTGCCAAAGTAGTGGACCCTAAATCACTGAGCAAAAATGAGAGAGGGGAAGCTCTGATTGCTCACAGTATAGGAGTGAATACGCACTCTCAACCACAAATCAAGCAAGCTAAAAAAAAAAAAAAAAAAGGCCCAATCAAGGCAGTAATGGCCTCCACTTCACAATCAGACAAGTGCTTCTTACTTGAAAAATCCTACCATTTATAGTTGATTGCTAACCCTGGCCTCATTTCTAATCTAAAGGGCGAGTAATAATTTGGAAAAGGAATTATAACAACTTCCCAACAATTTAGCAAATTGTTATTATTTCAGGGGGAGGGGAGGAGGGTGGAAAGGAGTTGCTTTTGTAATGTGTTTCTCTTGCTGGCTACCATTTACCTGACATCAAATCCCATTGCTGCCATGCTAGAATAGCAACTAATATATATTGGAAATATTTTTTTAATGGTGATATTTTATGCCATGTCACATGTTTCAATATGGTCAAAGTTATAGGTCTTCAAAGAAAAAGGGAGGAAGAGGAGTTGTCAATTCTTTTGTATACATTTATCTACAACACTCTCAAATAAGTTTGAGTGAATGTCCTCGAGTATCTTTGTTTTAGAAAGGATTTTGACCTGGAGAATTTGATTTCATTAAAAAAAAACAAAAACAAAAACACACTGTTAAATACTCCATGGGCTTTTTTCATTGAGTGTTGCAGTGTTGATGGATTTGGCTCAGATAAATTATTGCCCATGGAAATATAGTGATATATGGTCACCTTCTACACTTTTATTTTTGAATTTGTACATTAGAATGGATATATATGTAGCAATCATTTCATTAACCTTTTGCATTCATAAATGTGTGATACCTTTTACATAGGCACTATTTAGGAGACTAATGTAATTATTTTCTACCAAGCAAGATGCACATTTTCTTCAGAAAGCAGCTAAGCATACATATTTCAGGTAATAGTATATGAAAGAGATTTGGACCATGCTGCTTTCTGAGAAAGAAAATTAGCCTATAAGAGTATGGGACAGAGGAATTATATATATAATCACAATGGCAAAAAGATAGTGGAGTTCACCCTATTCGGCCTAATTATTATGCAAATAAGGAGACAAAGGCTGGGAAAAGGCAGCAACTTCCTAAAGGTCACAGGCTACTAAGTGACAGATTAAACTGAGACTTGAATATCCTTGCTCCCACCAATACACCTTTTGCATTATAGCTTATTCTTTCAATATCATTCTTCAAAGTGGCTTTAAATTATCTGTTTTTAGTAAAATATGGCATGTTTGCCTCATATACTACAAACACCAGTGATTTTTGTAATAGGATATGCTTAACATCGACATGCAACTTTAAGCCTATCGTGTGAGCAATAATATTGTTTCTGCATGTTTCTTCACATTCCATTATCTTCGTAGCAAAATTTCATTGTAGGTTAGAACCCTTTTGTTCCTATGACATAAAATGATTCAAATACCATCAATTGAAAGTATATTTCTTTCTCTTTTATTCCCCAAATTAAGACCAGTTATCCAAGACAGAATACACAATTAGTAGCAGAACCAAAACACACTATTGTTCTTTCATTTCTCTTTCCAGGTGGTAGGCAACCAGCAGAAGAATTCTGTGGGCACAATACAGGCCTTTGCAGCTGTACAAAAGGCAATTCACATGCCTGGAAAATCAGGTCATAATTTTAATTTTAAGTTAGAAAAAGTGGAACTCCCTACTGTTTGAGTCAATGTAAACATAAGCATTTTAAAATTATTTATTCATTTTAGAAAAAAATAACTTCCTTTTGGTATTTTCCATATGTCTAGCAAATACTAGGTATAAAAAATATATTTAGTTTTTGAATCAAAGGAAATACTTTGATTTTAAATGGAAAATGTTGAACATAATATACTATGTTTTCTGAAGAACAATAGATTTTAAGCAGATCTAAAAAATTAGGTTTAGAAAAACAAATACAGCTATCTTTATTTATGTGTATAACTAGAGTAAGAAGGCTAAAATTTTTGGATACCCAAAAATGATTTATAGCTTGCAATTACCCACTCCATTCAATATAAACAAGATCATAATTCATATTACATAATCTGTATCACATTCTAAAATATATAGTGTTACTCTGAAAAAAAATTTTTATATCATCTCTCACACCCAGCACCACGGCCTTAAAATGAATTTTCTAAAAGAAATACCGGCTTGATATCATTAAATCCCAGAGTGGGAAAACAAAGTACTTTAGAACAGAGCTTGAAATTTTAAAACTTTTAAGAGTAGGAAATCTGAGATATTGTAGTGAGACGTATTCATTTTGTTTTGGAAAGGAAATCTTCATTCTAATGAACACATTTGCTACACTTGAAAACAGTTTGAAGATTAGCAAAAAATCAATAAGACTTTTACTGTGGCTCAGGAGTGTCAGAATGTAAAAGCTTGAAGAAAAAGGCCAAGCAAGCCCAAAAGCTGACACAATATGAGCAGTGATCACAGGCAAAACCATGAAATGAAGCATCATGCTTTCAAAAGTAGCCAAAACATTTTAGTAGAATTAGCAAAAATGAACTTTAGATAAGAAGCTCAAACCATATTTTTGTTTTACAGTTATAAAGTTAGGTAAAGTAACAATATCCATTCACAGTCTAACTAGCAGAAAAATTAGGGATCTAAGCCCAGGGAAATCTTTTTCAAGGACAGCACTTTTTTAGGACATGTCATATTCCTAACCTTCTATTTTACTAAAACTAAACATCTTAGAATATTACAAGCTAAAATGACCCCTGCTGCTGCTGCTAAATCACTGCAGTCATGTCTGACTCTGTGTGACCCCATAGACAGCAGCTCACCAGGCTCCTCTGTCCCTGGGATTCTCCAGGCAAGAACACTGGAGTGGGTTGCCATTTCCTTCTCCAAAATGACCCCTAGTGCTAGGAAATAGATTCCTTAGGGTAAATCATAAGCACCAATCTTATTTATATATATAGTAATAGTTGCACATATATCTTATCACTGTAATACAATAAGCTGCTTTAGCCAAAATAAAGACATAAAGCATATTGTAAAGGCAATCTCTTTTCTTTTGCATATTAAGTATAGGAATATCTAATCCTCAGATCCACTCAAGGAACATTAGATTTTTGTCATTCAGAAGGGACATTTTTCTCACTACAAAATATATGTTTATACTTGTTATAGGAGATGTAGCTATGAAGAGAAAAAAATGAAGAATTTTTTAATAAAAATTCTTGTAGCATTGTCAAGGAGAGCGTGTAGAACAATTTCAAGGCAGGCTTCTTGAGCGGTACATTTAACTCTGTAGAGGAAATCCTAGCTTATATGGACTAAATGGGAAAGTACTCAAGCTATTTTAGCTGTGTAAATCATTAGACATTATAATGAAACTTTATAATTTTTAAGTATTTAAACACATTTGTATTGAATGAATCTTGTAGCCATTTAACAGTTAATTTTTATATCTTAAAGAGCAAATATAGGGGAAGAATATAATATTAAGGAATAAAGTTCCCACAAGGTAGCAAAAAAGTGCAACACACACTTTGTAAAGGGATTTCTTTACCTTAGAAAAACAGTACTGAAAGAGGGTTGCATTTACTCAATAATGAATAATTAAACTCTATTATGACTTTCCTATGTTTGTGGCAAATAAATAAAGCTTGTGAAGTCCAGCGTGATTTAGAGAAGCAAGGAGGGATTAAAACAAAAATTGACAAGAAACCTACACTCACGATAAATAAGTAAATGCGAAGTGAAACGAAATACAAAACATAGGCATATATTTAAACTTTTTAAAACCTATTGATTGTAAATGATAGATACTTATGTTGAAATAAGAGATTTCGTTTGCACTGCATAATTTATCAATGAACGTTAGAAAGTAACAGAGCTAGTGAAATACAGATTTATGATACAGATTAAAAAATCAAAATTACTTACCTAAACAACCAAGCACATTGTCATTAATTTCACAATAAATTAGTATTACACACATTTTGCATGTTAAAAATACACAAGACCACTTTCATATATATGTACTGAATTTTGTTCTGAGATTAATTTGAGAGATTTCCTGAAAACACCATGCTTCTTCCTATGTGCTTATTGCTGCTGGAATAATTATCTAAGAAGAATATGCCATAATGATCAACTTCATTACTCAATAACAGCAGTAAACATTAAAATATTTAAAGAATATTGTACTACATTATGGCTTATTCTATTTAAATCTCACAATTATAGCAGCCTTTTCTTCTTGTCTTTGTGGGTTGAAATGCCAGGATTTGATAATCTGCTGCTAATGCAAGCTGATATTACAGTCATATGACCTAATTAAACATCAAGATTCATACTTAAAATACATAATTACCAGAGCATCATTTTTAAAAATGTAATTACTAGTTTCTACTTTAATAGCAAAAATTTATGTTCATGTCAACAGACTATAAAGTTTTCTGGAAAATGTTTTTCTTCTCTGGTTGTAAAGAAACAATGAAAAAGATCTGTGTTGACGAGCATTATTAATTTTCTTTTCATGGAATAAATTCTCTTATCTTTCATCACTGTAGACATTTCTGCTTCCAGAAGTATATTAGGTGTCATTTCTTATTGTCACTTTGGATCCATTCATTATTCTTTATTCATTTTTCTTTGTAGGAATTTATTTTCATTTTCAGCATTTGAGAAATCCATGCACAACACTAGCGTAAAAGGTAAGTGAAGCAACAAACTTCTATTATTTTTAAAACAAAATAGACTCGAAGATTTGGGGCTTTGGGGAGGAAATTTTCATTTCTGAATTGCACAAAATCATTCATAATTACCTCTTAGTGATTTCAGTATCACAAATCCCTTCTGATTAGCTCTCTTAAAAAAAAAAAGAAAAAAAAAGAGGGACCCGCTTCAGAATTGTTTGGCCCTGTTGGAAGCCTTGTCTTAGAGAACAGCAGATTATGTAATTAAATTGAATCGTGTATTTTCCATAGAAACAAGGCATGATACTGGAACTGATGCAAGCTATATGCTCATTTCTATATTTAGACCTCTCTGTGTCAACAGTGCAGCAGTCCCGTGACTGACCAACCAAGAGTTAAAGCATCTTATGTAGCTTTCCAATTTAAAAAACATGGAAAGACAGAAAAACACAGTGACTGTAGAAATGGTTGATGAAAAGTAACTCCTTTAAGGAAATTGTGCTTCGTTTCTTGAGTGAAATAATTTCCCCACAAAGAGTATTTTCCCGTTGAGAGGTCTGACTTGCTTAGAGTGCAGTATAGCGAAATCTGGGGAAACGGTTAAGTTTAGGATCCAAAAAGGAGATTCAGGCAAGAAAGCAAAAACGTAAGTTCACCGAGGAAACATGCCAAGTACCTCCAGAAGTTTGTAAGTGAAAATACAAATGTAATATTGAAGAAAAATGCTCCTTTGTTTTTCAAATGCAAAGTGTAAATTAGAGATTACGAGAACAAACCAGGTGAGATCATGACTACTTCTAGCATGCAAGAGTGAGAAGGAAACAAATCACTGCAGATTTCTCAACATTTGATGAACTTTATCTTTAAGGATACACTTTCAGACTGGGTTTCACAACCACACCACCCACAACTGAGGTCCTAAATACTCAGCTGAATTTTGGAATCCTCAGCACTATGCTCTAAATTGAAAGTGTACCTTTTACATCTTACCTATACATTCAGGAAGAAAAGTCAGTGTCACAAAAGTCCCTCAAAATCAAGAGATCAAAAAACTCGGTCAGTGCCTGAAAAAATCTAGAATATGTTGTCATCAGCAATCAGTGAACATCAATCTTAGAATGATTGTTTTCAATCAACAGCAATGGATTATTTACAGACCTGGTGACTGAATGCAGATATTTATATTTGGTAACTGATGCTGCTGTTTAGTTGCTAAGTTGTGTCCAACTCTTTTGCAATCCCATGGAATGTAGCCCACAAGGCTCCTCTGTCCATGGGATTTCCTAGGCAAGAATACTGGAGTGGGTAAATTTGGCAACTACTTGTTGCCCAAGTATTGAACATTATATTTAATATAAAGAATAAACAGGATTTCATGAGGAATAGTAACATTAAAAACACAAAAGAAAAAAATTTGACATGGAAATCTACAATCCTGCTGAATTTCATTATAATTACCCACCTTTTTTTCTAGGATACCTATATATAGAATACATATACACAGAGAGACAGCAGTTTTCTTTGGAACTTATACATATATAAATATATAGATTTATCTTTTGAATTTGTAAAAAAAAAAAATGTTTATTATGGGATTTCCCAGGCAAGAATACTGGAGTGGGTGGCTGTTTCCTTCTGCAGGGGATCTTTCTGACCCGGGGATCAAACCCAGGTCTCCTGCATTGCAGGCATATTCTTTACCATCTGATCCACCTGGGAAGCATTTTCTTTACACATATACATTACTTATATGCGTGAAAAATACTTAAAGATATGAAGATGATCTTACAATTCTGCGTAGATTTTAGATTCAAGCAAATAAAAATTTGAAATATAGCTTGTTCCCAGTATTTCTTTCATTGTTTGCCTAAGACATAATACAATTGTAATAGCATACTGGAACAACAAAGAACAAAGGTGAAAGCTTCTGGATATTTGTTGTTGTTGTTAATCGCTAAATCGTGTCCGACTCTTTTGCAATGGTATGGGCTATAGCCCTCCAGGTCCCTCTGTCCATGGGATTTCCCAGCCAAGAATACTAAGGTGGGTTGCCTTTTCCTTCTCCAGGGAATCTTCCCAACCCAGGGATAGAACCCAGGTCTCCTGCATTAGCAGGCAGATTCTTTACCATCTGAACTGCCAGGGAAACCCTTTGGATATTTAGCTTCTGTTCTTAAACTACCATATAGTGAACATATCATTTGACATTATGTGATTTTATTTTTTAGAAGAGTAAATGGCAGAGTTATTTTTCTTAGTACCATTGTTTCTTAAAAACAAAACACCAAAATATTCTCCATTGGTTTTATAAAGAAAATAAAGCCGAGCAAAACTCACACTTCGCACTTCAATTTTAAATGATGCTCCAACTGCTCTGCTGAGCTCCACTGTGTGTGGTACTCTGCCACCTGGTGGCAACTTGTGAAAGATCTAGCCCGTGTGCTTGCGCATTCTGTTTCTCTTTCCCTTTACCGTCTCCTTTGCAGAACTAGTGCATTAAACTTCAATTTGACAATATGCCTGTTGCTGTGGGAACACTGGCTACTTCATGCGACTTACTAATTTGCTCTTGCCTCATTTCAAAGCATCAGTACAAATTAGCTGCAAGATTAACAGGAGGCTTGAATAAATTATTGGCAATTGTTAAGTAAAATGAAATTAGTTAAAATTTCTCGATCTCTGCATAGTGCTTTTCTCCAAGGAGTGAGGGACCGCTTATTTAAATCTTACCATATTCCTCAAAATAGGTAGGGGTATATATTAAATCATGAAAAGCCAAAGAACAAAGGAATTCATTAAATGAATATAATGAGACAGCATTTCCACATATTAATGTGAACATTCCTGCTGCTACATCACAGAGAAATGAATTTAGCAGACAGTTTTAGATGTCATTTCTGTCAACACACCTCATGGATGGGGTAAACTGCTAGATCCAACCTTTGAATAATGATCACTTAGTGATTATTATACACACTGATGAGTCATTTCATAATTATTTTAAAAAATAGCAACTTTCTGTGATGAACAGATGTAGGGTTCAGAATGTAGTTTCCTAAATGCCAGTGAATCAGATCTCTTTGACTGAGAATGTCTCTCTCTCTCTCTCTGTCTCTCTCTCTCTCTCTCTCTCACACACACACACACACACACACACACACACACACACGGGAATATTACTCAGCCATAAAGAAGAACAAAATCTTGCCATTTGCAACAATGTTGATGGAATTTCAGGACATTATGCTAAGTGAAATAAGTCAGAGAAAGACAAATATTGTATGAACTCACTTATACGTGAGCGTCCCTGGTGGCTCAGATGATAAAGAATCCTCCTGCAAGGTGGGAGACTTGGGTTTGATTCCTGGGTTGGCCAGGTCCCCTGGAGAAAGGAAGGGCTACTCACTCCAGTATTCTGGCCTGGAGAATTCCATGGACAGAGGAGCCTGGCGGGCTACAGTCCATGGGATTGCAAAGAATTGGACATGACTGGGCAACTTTCACTTTCACTCATACGAGAAATCTAAAAGCAAAAACAAAATCCCTCAAATCAAGCTCATAGGTACAGAAAACAGACTGGTGGTTGCTAGAGGCGGGAGGTAAGAGAGGGGTGGAGGAAATAGGTGAAGGAGATTAGAGGATACAAACTTCCAATTATAAAAGAAATAAGTCATGGGATGTAATATACAGTATGGTGACTATAGTTAACAATACTATAGTGCATATTTGAAAGTTGCTGGGACTTCCCTGGTGTCTCAGTAGTAAAGAATGCACCTGCCAGTGCAGGAGACAATGGTTCAATCCCTGATCTGGGAAGATCCCACATGCCACGGAGCAGCTAAGCCCATGTGCCACGACCATTGAGCCTGTGCTCTGTGATGAGTAGTCACCACAATGAGAAGCCTGCACAATGCAACTGGGGAGTAGCCCCAGCTTGCTGTAACTAGAGAAAAGCTTGTGCAGCAACAAAGACCCTGCATAGCCAAAAATAAACATATTTTTAAAAAGAAAAAGTTGCTAAGACAGTAAATCTATAAGTTATCACAACAACAACAAAAATTGTGTAACTATATATGGTGATGGATGTTAACTAGACGTATTGTTATCATTTCACAACATATATAAATATATAATCATCATGTTGTACACTTGAAACTAATGTGATGTTACATGTCAATTATACGTCAATTAAAGGAACCAAATTATATTAAAACAACTGGGAAGATATTTGTTAGAAACCAACAGTGGGCATTAGTGTTTGGGGCATAGACTTGGATTACTGTGATATTGAATTGTTTGCCTTGGAAATGAACAGAGGCCATTCTGTCATTTTTGAGATTCCCACCCAAGTACTGCATTTTGTACTCTTTTGTTGACCATGAGGGACATTCTGTTTCTTTTAAGGGATTCTTACCCACAGTAGTAGATATAATGGTCATCTGAATTAAATTCATGCATTTTGGTCTGTTTTAGTTAACTGACTCCTAAAATGTCCATGTTCACTCTTGCCATCTTCTGTTTGACCACTTCCAGTTCAGTATGATTCATGGACCTAACATTCCAGGTTCCTATGCAATATTGTTCTTTCCAGCATTGGATTTTACTTCCATCACCAGTCACATCCACAACGGGGTGTTGTTTTCTCTTTGGCTCAGCCTCGTCATTTTTCTGGAGCTATTTCTCCACTCTTCTCCAGTAGCTTGCTGGGCACTTACTGATCTGGGGAGTTCAGTTTTCAGTGTCATATCTTTTTGCCTTTTCATACTGTTCATGGGGTTCTCAATGCAAGAATACTGAAGTGGTTTGCCATTCCCTTCTCCAGTGGACCACGTTTTGTCAAGGCTGTATATTGTCACCTTGCTTGTATAACTTATATGCAGAGTGAAGTGAAGTGAAGTCGCTCAGTTGTGTCCGACTCTTTGCGACCCCATGGACTGTAGCCTACCAGGCTCCTCCCTCCATGGGATTCTCCAGGCAAGAGTACTAGCGTGGGTTGCCATTTCCTTCTCCAGGGGATCTTCCCGACCCAGGGATCGAACCTGGGTCTCCAGCATTCCAGGCAGATGCTTTAACCTCTGAGCCACCAGGGAAGCTGTATATATGCAGAGTACATCATGTGAAATAGCAGGCTGGATGAAGCACAAGCTGGAATCAAGATTGCCAGGGGAAACACCAGTAACTTCAGATACGCAGGCAACACCACCGTTATGGCAGAAAGCAAAGAGCCACTTGATGAAAGTGAAAGAGAAGAGTGAAAAAGCTGGCTTAAAACTCAACATTCAAGAAACTAAGATCATGGCATCCAGTCCCATAACTTCATGGCAAATAGATGGGGAAACTACTGAAACAGCGAGAGAGTTTATTCTCTTGGGTTCCCAAATCACTGCAGATGGTGACTGCAGCCATGAAATTAAAAGATGCTTGCTTCTTGGAAGAAAAACTATGACCAACCCAGAAAGCATATTAAAAAGCAAAGACCTTACTTTTCAGACAAAGGTCCGTCTTGTCAAAGCTATGATTTTTCCAGTAGTCATGTATGAATGTGAGAGTTGGACCATAAAGAAAGCTGAGCACCGAAGAATTGATGCTTTTGAACTATGGTGTTGGAGAAGACTCTTGAGAGTCCCTTGGACTGCAAGGAGATCCAACTAGTCAATCCTAAAGGAAACCAGTCCTGAATATTC
Organism: Budorcas taxicolor; assembly: GCF_023091745.1. Taxonomy (NCBI): domain Eukaryota; kingdom Metazoa; phylum Chordata; class Mammalia; order Artiodactyla; family Bovidae; genus Budorcas; species Budorcas taxicolor. Next base: position 70,065,825 of record NC_068912.1, read on the forward strand.
ACTGGAAGGAGTGATGCTGAAGCTGAAGCTCCAATACTTTGGCCCCTGATGTGAAGGACTGACTCATTGGAAAAGACCCTAATGCTGGGAAAGACTGAAGGCAGGAGGAGAAGGGAACGACAGAGGATGAGATGGTTGGATGGCATCACCGACTTGATGGACATGAGTTTGAGCAAGCTCTGGGAGTTGGTGATAAACAGGGAAGCCTGGCATACTTCAGTGCATAGGGTTACAAAAAGCCACACAATTGAGCAACTGAACTGAACTGAACAATGGGCAAGGCACTGGAGATACAAAAGTAAGGGAAATATAACTTTCTCCTTCAAGCAGTCAAAGTTTAGTAGGGTGATGATGGTGGATATGTGTGTGTGCAATTAATACATGTCAACCTTCCCCCCCTTTTTTTTAGAAGATATGGTAACTATATACAATGAAATATTAGCCATAAAAAAATAATTCTATTTGCATAAACATAGATGGATCTAGAGACTGACATACTGAGTGAAGTATGTCAGACACAGAAAGACAAATGTCACGTGATATTGCTTATATGTGGAACCTAAAAGAAATGATACAAATAAACCTAATTACAAAAGAGAAATGAAGTCACAGATGTAGAAATCAAACTATGGTTGCCAGAGGGAAAGGAGTAAGAAGGATAAATTGGGAGATTCGGATTGACATATATCCACTAGGTAACCAGTAAGGACTCTGGGTCAGGAAGATCCCCTGGAGGAGGGCATGGCAACCCACTCCAGTATTCTTGCCTGGAGAATCTCACGGACAGAGGAGCCTGGAGGGCTACAGTCCATAGGGTCCAGAGATTTGGACAAGAGTGAAGCGACTTAGCATGCACGCATGCAAGGACCTACTGTATAGCATGAGAGCTCTACTCAATACTCTGTAAGGGCCTATGTGGGAAAAGAACATAAGGAAGAGTGGATATATGTACATTTTTAACTGATTCACTTTGCTGTACACCTGAAACTAACACAATATTGTAAATCAACTATTCTCCAATAAAAAAAATTTTTTTAAAGGTAAGTAAAGTTGCTCTTTGATATGTATGATTAAAGAGATGAAAACAAAGTGTTATGTAATGTACAGCATTACAGAGTAGTATAGCTATGGGAAAACAGAGATGGAAGGAGTTAATTCTGGTTGGGCTATCTAGAAAGCTTCTCAGAGGAGGCGACACTTGAGCTGGGCCTTGACTGATGAGTAGAATTTAAAGAGCACAGAAGAACCGAGCATCCACACAACCGTGACCATAACACAAGGTCTTTAATAGTGTTACTGGAAGGGAAACCCTGCGAGGAGAGGGAGTTTGTTTTGTCTTTATGTGGCTGACACATAGTAGGCACTCGATGTTTTCCAAGTAAATAAATAATAAAACCATCGTGCAGTTGTTGTATACATGTATGAATGGCAAGTAAACAATTTGGTCACTGGCAAAGATTTCACTTTTCCTCTTGAATGACATATTTGGAGGAAGGACTCTTTTCAGTTATCCTTGGAATAGCTAGAGAAAGTAGGCCATTTCTATGATATTTAGCCGTGTGAAAAGTTTTGACAGAAATATCTGGAAAAACGTATATAGGAAGAGAAAGAAATTCCTAGAGTATTTAAATAATCTGCTGCTGATTTGCAAAATGAACCAAAGAGAACATCCCAGAAATAATACAAATATAAATAAAAATAAATTAATTAAAAAACATAGTCTTTAAAATATAAAACTTAGTGGGGCAAGCTAGACTGTAAATTAGACACAGCTGAAGAAGGAATTAATTTACTGAAAGATAACCTGAATACAAGGCATGGAACGAAGCACACAAAGAGATGGGGTGGGAGAGGAGGTTGATGAAAAGGGTGAGAGAGATGGAAAATAGATAAAGTAGGTCCACTGTATATGACTAATGGCAGTTTCATAAGGAGAGAATGGAGATGAGGAGAAGCATGAAATACAGACTTTAGTTAATAATGCTGTTTAAAAACTGGCTCCTCAGTTGTAACTAAAGCAACACAATAATTTAAGTGGGAAACTGTGCCAGGGAAGGGGGAAGTGGACAGATATATATGAGATCTCTCTTTCTTTTTTCTTAATTTTTCTGTTAACCTAAAACTATTCTAAAAAAATAAAACGTATTTAAATAAATAAACAGTAACATATGCAATGGGTTAAAATTAAAGTTTAAATTGAACCATTTTAGAGGCAAAAAGGACTGAGAAATAAATACCTAGCAAAAAAACAAAGACATGCAAATCCAGGACACAGAACAGAAGCATCTGTAGGTATTAACATCCTTAGTAATAAGAGAGGTCTGCACGTTGAGAGCAGCACAGTAGAGCAGGAAAAGGAGAGGCTTGAGGGTCAAAGGCCATTTTTAAAGGTTGAAAGTCCTAACCCCAAAATATTCCTTGTTATAAATTTCTGTGGTAGGGCTTGGTTTACTCCCCTCCTCTAGCCTAATTAAAGCCTGGGTGAGGGCCACCCACAGAAGGATGACAGCGACTATTTTTCAGGATTGCTTAGCACTTAACCCAGGAACTTGCACAACTCCTGTCAAGATGGGGAAAGCCTTTGTTTTCAAAACATGATGCTCATCACTGTTTTTGCTCTCATTTGAAATCGGGTGGCTCTGAAGAAGGCTTTATTTCTCTCGGTTTCAGTTCAGCCATTGAGACCTTTGCCTTAGCTTCCAGAACATCAGTGATGAGTGCTCAGGTCTTGCAGGCTCCCAAACAGCTATCTATGGTCCCCCACCTGAGAGGTGCTCCAAGTCTGGGCACCACTCTGCCCCTTTCCTAGTAGGGGAGGAGGGTTAGACACCCTGCACCCATTCCCCTCATCAGCTCTTGACGCACCAAGCCCCCATTGCAGGGCTGGTTTAACCTCATGTGTAGTTCCACAGGTCTTCGTGCTCAGAAGCGCCCTGCACTAACTTTAATACTCTGTTGTTGCCATTTTGTAATTCTTAAGCATTTTAATAAGGGACCCCACATGTCCATTTTGTATTATCTCCAGAAAATTAAGTAACCTGTCCTGCTCTAATCTCTTATGTATAATATACTAAGATCATGGTTTAACTCCCCCAAATTTCTAACCAAGGTTTGCCAACCCGGGTGCCCACAAGAACCAAGCATCGAAGTGTGAACGATTGCAGCAGGTGAGCCAGAGAGCCAGCAAGGGGCGCTGCAGCTGTGGTGCTAGGGAAACAAGCGTGTCCGAAAGGGACAGCCCAGGACTGGACTCTGCTAAGTGTTGTCACTGGCCCAGTGTAGCCAGATCTTCCAATTTTTAAAGAAAAATTGGAGATGTACTTTTAAAAAGTCATGTATTTAAAAATATTGTTTCAATTAGGAAAAATATCCTTTGTGTGGGCCAAACGAAACACATCTGCTTGGCTGTAACTTAGTCACTAGTTTATGGTGTCTGGCCCAAATTTTTAAAAACAAAACCATGTTTTTTAATTTCCCTTTCTATTTCTCAATAAAGTTGACAACTTTTTCTTCCCCCTTTCTTTTCGAGCACAAAGGTAGTTAACAATATTTTTTAAATGGAGAATCCAGAGGAATAGATGCCTGCCTCCATCCTGAGAGAAAGAAAAATATTTCCTTTCATTTTGGATGGATCAACAACAATAAAAACAAACTACAAGATAATTCTCAATGGCTTATCTTATATATTAAATTATTACTAAATTTCCCTGCTGCGGTTATTAACATTGTTGATCAGTCATGTGGACTGAATATATAAGTAAAATAATACATTAATGGATGCTAAGGAGTGAGTGGGGTTTCCCTATGGCGCTAGTGGTAAAGAATCCACCTGCCAATGCGGGAGACGTAAGAGCTGTGGGTTCAGTCCCTGGGTTGGAAAGATCCCCTGGAGGAGGGCATGGCAATCCACTCCAGTATTCTTGCCTGGAGAATCCCATGAACAGAGGAACATGGTAGGCTTCAGTCCTTAGGGTCACTAAGAGCTGGATGTGACTGAAGAGACTTACCACGGCATGGCAAGGAGTGAGTGGGATTCAGTGTCTTCTTGGGCCCAGGGCAGCACCTGGTCTGTCTTCTCTACTAATCTAAAAGGTCCAGGGTAATTGTTTCCTTAGATAAAGCAGTTAGGAGGCAATTGTGGACTCTCTTCCAGATTCTCATGCATATACTGTTTATTGAATCTTTATTTTTATTTTTGATTGAATATAGTTGATTGACAATGTTGTGTTAATTTCTGCCATATGGTAAAGTGACTCAGACAGTTCAGTCAGTTCAGTCACTCAGTCGTGTCCGACTCTTTGCAACCCCATGAATCGCAGGACGCCAGGCCTCCCTGTCCATCACCATCTCCCGGAGTTCACTCAGACTCACGTCCATCGAGTCAGTGATGCCATCCAGCCATCTCATCCTGGGTCGTCCCCTTCTCCTCCTGCCTCCAATCCCTCCCAGCATCAGAGTCTTTTCCAATAAGTCAACTCTTCGCATGAGGTGGCCAAAGTACTGGACCTTCAGCTTTAGCATCATTCCTTCCAGAGAAATCTCAGGGTTGATCTTCAGAATGGACTGGTTGGATCTCCTTGCAGCCCAAGGGACCCTCAAGAGTCTTCTCCAACATCACAGTTCAAACGCATAAATTCTTTGGCGCTCAGCCTTCTTCACAGTCCAGCTCTCACATCCATACATGACCACAGGAAAAACTGTAGCCTTGACTAGACGGACCTTAGTTGGCAAAGTAATGTCTCTGCTTTTGAATATACTATCTAGGTTGATCATAACTTTCATTCCAAGGAGTAAGTGTCTTTTAATTTCATGGCTGCAGTCACCATCTGAAGTGATTTTGGAGCCCAAAAAAATAAAGTCTGACACTGTTTCCACTGTTTCCCCATCTATTTCCCATGAAGTGATGGGACCGGATGCCATGATCTTCGTTTTCTGAATGTTGAGCTTTAAGCCAACTTTTTCGCTCTCAGTGACTCAGTTATACACATATATACATTCTTTTCCATTATGGTTTGTCCCAGGATATTGAATATACCTCCCTCTGCAATATGGTAGGATCCTGTTATTTATCAAATCTTTAGAATATATAGTTCCCTCAGGGGGCAGGTTGAATAAGTAAAGGAAAGTCAATAGATTACAAGCCCTTTAGAGAGATTTTTGAACAGAGAACATGTAGTCATTCCACCCCAGGCTGCTGTTCTCCATACACACAGCCTTTTCCTACAATTCCTGTGTATTTAGGGATTATTTTTAAAAATTTGTTTCTCTTCTCTTTCCATCTACCTGCCTGACAAGTATTTCCATATTCTACTCAATAAATTCGAAGAAATGTTCCAGATATTCTGAGGCCATACATTTTTTCTCCCCAAATTCCCTCCTGGCAAGACTGCTGTATGTGTTAGTATGTAAGAATGTGTACTGCACAGCTTCAAGGAGTGCCATTCACATTGTCAAATATAGAGAATGCCTCTTCCTCCTGGAGTTTATACAGAGTTCAACTTACACAGCTGTACATGTGGCTGTTCCTCCTGGCAACTGCTTTAGACGTAAGGAAAAGGACAGTGATTTAACTAATTAATATTTTGGAAACACTGGTCTACCTCCATGCTAGGCCACAAGGCCCTTCACAGTTGCTTTTCAACCAGTTTGACTCATTTCATACCACATGATGTATCTCAGCTTTAATGGAATATTTACCATCACTGAATATATCATGTTCTTTGGTGTCTCAATTATACCCACATTCCTTCTGACAACAGGAATTTTTCTTGGATTTTTTCTGTCAGGTGAACTTGTTTCTTGGCCTTTAAAACCTAAACAAAATGGTACTCCCTTGAATTGGACTTGTAGTATTTCCTTGCCTAGAATCTATTATTCCTGGCTCTAAGTTCTTTTTTTTAATATAGGATTTAAATTTTTCATTTAAATTTTTATTGGAATATAATTGATTTACAATCTCGTGTTTGTTTCAGGTGTACAGCAAAGTGAATTTATACATATATCCATACATATATATTGGAGAAGGAAATGGCAACCCACTCCAGTATTCATACCTGGAAAATCCCATGGACCAAGGAGCCTGGTAGGCTACAGTCCATGGGGTTGCAAAGAGTTGGACATGACTGAGCGACTTCTCTCTTATACATATATATAATATACAGATATACATGTATCTATACATATCCACTTTTTTAGATTCTTCTCCCTTATAGGCCATTACAATATTGAGTAGAGTTCCCTGTGCTACACATAGGTCCTTATTAGTTATCTATTCCCTGTGCCATAAGTAAGTCCTTATTAGCTATATGTTCTAAATATAGTAGTATGTATGTGTCCATCCCGGTCTTCAATGTATCCCTCTTCTCCTTACCCACCAGTAACCATAAGTTTATTTTTTACATCTGTAACTCTATTTCTGTTTTGTAGATAAGTTAATTTGTAGCCTTTTAAGATTCTACACATAAGCAATATCATGATATTGTATTTCTCTTTGTCTGACTTACTTCACTCTAAGTTCTTATAAGAGTATGTATTATAGCTGCTGCTGCTGCTGCTGCTGCTAAGTCGCTTCAGGCATGTCCGACTCTGTGTGACCCCATAGATGGCAGCCCACCAGGCTTCCCCGTCCCTGGGATTCTCCAGGCAAGAACACTGGAGTGGGTTGTCATTTCCTTCTCCAATGCATGAAGGTGAAAAGTGAAAGTGAAGTCGCTCAGTCGTGTCTGACTCTTAGTGACCCCATGGACTTCAGCCTACCAGGCTCCTCCGTCCATGGGATTTTCCAGGCAAGAGTACTGGAGTGGGGTGCCATTGCCCTCTCCAGTGATCCTCAAATATTGTTGGCTAGATATTTACCCCCAAAGAATTTTTAAAACTCTGTACCTAATATAAAAAATTTATTTGCATTGTATAAGTTTAAATCACTAACACACATGATTAATGTGTGTTATAATTTCTATCACATTAAAACATCAGCTCTTTATAATAAATGTATGCCATCACTTTCTAAAATATAACCAAAATACTCCCAATATGTGTCTTAGGTCAGGTTCTTGCAGAGGAAGACACCATTCTAGTGCAAGTGATTTATTAAGCAGGAGCTCCCAGGAGAAACGAGAAAGGGAGTGGGAAAAATATGATAGGGTTCAGGTGAAGTCCAAACCTCAGCCTGATGGGGAGCTTAAATGGCAATTGCATATCCAAGTTTATCCCATTTCAGGGCAACAGAATTCTTTTGAAGCTCTGTGCTTGTCATTATTGGCTGTGAGACAGGGTATGTATGTGGTGGGGGTGGAGGGTTAAGGACAGGAAACTGACTCCAGGCATTTTTTTCCCTCTACTTTAGAATGAAGAGGCTGCAGCAGCCTAAAGCAAGAGCAGCAAAGCATACAAACTGGGACCCAAGGGGCAGTACCAAGTCGAGGGAGATGTGGCTATCTGGATGGGTTCCAAACCTATCCTCAAGAATACCCCATGGTGTGATATCATCATTAATTATAAAAATACATTAGACTTCTGATTCTCAAAGATGAAGTAGATACACCTTTTCCTATTCCTTCCACTAAATGCAGCTAAAAACTCTGCACAGGGAATTCCCTGGATGTCCAGCGATTAGGACTCAGCAATTTCACTGCAGGGGCCCCAGGTTCAATCCCTGGTCAGGGAACTAAGATCCCATAAGCCACACAGCATGGCCAAAAAATAAAAACTCTGGACACTACATGTAAAATAAACATAAGAAGACTCTGAGAAGTGACAAGGGAAAGGTAGACCAGCTAGGGATTTGGGAACCTAAAGAACAACACAGTCGTGAGTTCCCTGGCTTTTCTCTTTACCTCACATATCCCAGACTGGGCACTAGAAAGGGCTTCCCTGGTGGCTCAGACGGTAAAGCGTCTGCCTAGAAAAGGCAGCAATCTGGAAATGCAGGTGGGCACAAGCAAACAGAAAAACACAACAAAAGTCTGCTTCCTCTAGCCAAAGAACCAGGAAATAGTCAAACAAGAGAAAACTTCTGCAAAGTAATACTGTACTGGAGAGGCCCAGCAGTTATTCAGCGTGCAGGAGACAGACCAGGACAGGAGAGGCAGGAGTCATTGTCTCAGAAGGTAAGGCTCCTGGGACGGATGAGTTTAGCTGCGGTGCAGACAGGAATACAAGATGAAGGGCAAAGACAGAAACTCGGGAATGCCTGCAGTGCCACTAGGGCTTCCCAGGTGGCGCTAGCGGTAAAGAACCTGCCTCCCAATGCAAGAGACGTAAAGAGAGGTGAGTTTGATCCCTGAGTCGGGAAGATCCCCTGGAGGAGGGCATGGCAACTTACTCCAGCACTCTTGTGTGGAGAATCCCAGGAACAGAGGAGTCTGGCAGGCTACGTCCATGGTGTCACAGAGTCAGACACGACAGAAGCGACTTAGCACGCACACACGCACAATGTCACTACCCTTTGGTTTTCAACTAGAGAACAACTTGGGAGCTTTAAAACAAAATGTGCTTATCCCTGGACCTTTTCAGGTCTTTTGTGTTTTTTCAATGTTCTAAACATGATTCTAAGGTGCAAGAAATGTTGGAAGATGTTAAAGGGTTGGAGAGAAAAAGAACTGAGAAAGATTATAAATAAGGAAATGATTGAGAAGAAGGTATTCAGGATGCTGATGAAAGGGCAAATTCAGGGATAAGAGTGTTAACAGGCCAAGTGCTGCAGGATGGCAAGGAGATGGAGGACTCAAAATGACTAAAGGAAATATTAGCTCTTATTTTAAAGGCCACAGAGAGAGTTCAGAGCTGTGACAGAAAAAAAGGAGTAAACCTGGGCATATATGCAGACAAAACTATAATTTGAAAAGAGACAGGCAACCCTATGTTCATAACAGCACTATTTACAATAGCCAAGACATGGAGACAACCTAAGTGTCCACTGACAGGCAAATGGACACAGATTCGGTTTGGTACATATAGACAATGGAGTATTACTCAGCCATAATGAATGAAATACCATTTGTAGCAACAGGGATGGACCTAGAGGTTTTCACTCTAAGTGAGGTAAAAAAGACAAATACCATGTGATATCACTTATATGCAGAAGCTAGATCATGACGCAAATGAACTATCTATGAAACAGAAACAGTCTCATAGAGATTCAGACTTGTGGTTGCCAAGGGGGGAAGGAGCGGGGGAGGGAAGGACTGGGAGTTTAGGATTAACAGAGGCAAACCGCTACATTTAGGATGGATACAGCAGAAATTAACACAACATTGTAAATCAGCTATACTTCAGTAAAAATTAAGAAAGAATAATTTTTTAAAAAAATAGAAAAGAGGAATAAAGAAAAATCTCACAGTAACTTTGGAGCTTCCTGGATCCCATCCCTGATAAATTTTAGATGATAGCAGATAGTTATCAAGTTGATCAACTTTTAAAATGAGAGTATAAAATGGTATTTGTCAGAAGGAAAGCATCTGTGATGCAGATCTAAAAATAATTTATATGAAGACTTAAATTATTAAAATAATAGGAAATGCCAAAACCACAACTCAGTGTTGACTACCTCATATTTTTATTTGATGTTCTAGAGTTTTTGTCTTTCAATTTATTAGCTCTATGACTAAATAGTAATTTCTTTTTAAATGTATATTTTTATGATTTGATATTCTGAAAATACATTGTGAAATGTCAATTTATAGTGAAAATAAATAGCAAATAAATATTAAGTGCTTCCACATTTTCATTTAACTTAGATGTCAGCACTCCTTTGGTATAAATATGGAAGGGATTAGAACTCAAACCAAGGCTTCTGATTCTTTGCAGTTTTTCACAGCACAGTTTATTGAGATTTCTGTGTCTTAAGTTATCATTTCTGACTGAGGATAGTGAAAAGCTATGCCCATCTTCACAGAGGCTGTGCCAGTGGCAAGCTCTGGTTTATGAGAAATAATGGGGAAAGAAAGTGAAAGTGAAGTAGCTCAGTCCTGTCCGACTCTTCGCAACCCCGTGGACGGTAGCCTACCAGGCTCTTCCCTCTGTGGGATTCTCCAGGAAAGAATACTGGAGTGGGTTGCCATTTCCTTCTCCAGGGATCGTCTCAGCTCAGGGATCGAACCTGGGTCTCCTGCATTGCAGGCAGACGCTTTAACCTCTGAGCCACCAGGGATTCCCTAATGGGGAAAGAAGGTATAAGTATTTTGTCCTGAACAAAAAAGATATCAGTTGTTTCATTCACAGAGTCTAAAGAGAGGAAAAATCCTGTCCTTGGACTCCAGGAAAATAAGCAGCAAAGTGATCCCCTTGAAAGCTGTTGATTTCAAAGTGAAAACTAAGAAAAATGTTATGATTTTTACTCAAATATTCCTAATGTTAAGGTTCCCTTGGAAGGGTATAATAGTTCTGTTTTGAAGTAGACACTGAAACTTAGAGGCATTAAAAAAAATCATTTTATTTTTGCAATGACTATGTGATTTTAAAAGATAGTATATAGGAGTAAATATTATACATAGTTGTTTTTAAAAGTTAAGGGTTTCTCTAAAATATAGAGAAAGGTTAAATCTTGCTTTTCTGAAAGTCTGATACACTCAACAAACTCTTATTAACAGCAGCTTTATAATATCTATTAGAAACATCATTCTACCAAGACATTTTGGAACCAAATCTCAGTAATCTTCAGGGAAGATAGTAACACTGATTCCTGGATCATCATGGTCATTATTTTCCAGTTCTTTTTCATTCCCTTCAGTAACACGTTTGCCACGTGCTTTTGCTGGGTTCCTTTTTTTTTTACGAATATATGATGTATTAACTTTCTCTTTAGGATGTGAGGTTGTAGAAACAGTTTCTTTTTCCAAAGCATGTTGTAGGCAGTGGTAAAACCTGTAAAGAAATAAAATACTTCTGTTATGTATCTGTGTGTTCTCAAACAAAATGACTAAAATATTCCTCAAACATAAAAGTATATAAATCTGGTATCTCATATTAACCTTAAGATATGAAATAAATCACAGAAATAATGTACTTCTTGTTTTCATGATTGCTTATTTATGAAAAGTAATGCATTTTCAGTTCTTTAAGAACAGTCTTGAAAACTGGATTGCAATCACCTCTTGACAACCTCTATCCTATTTCTATTCCAGATGTAGGAGTCAAAGAAAGGTAAAAAAAGAACAGAAATACTTTTCTTTTAAAAAAAATCATAACTGTAACAGAATTTTAGAGAATTTGGAAAATATATGAAGTTACAGAGATGACCTCCACATAATTACCTAAAAATAACCACTCTCAATATTTTTATTTTTTCCAGCTTACTGAATTAATACATCTGTCCATGTATACATATACCTGTCTTTTATACAACTGTGATATTACATACAAAGTTTTACTTTGTTTTTTCAAATTTAATATTTATTGAAAACACTTTCCACATCACTAAATGAATTACAAAATAATACTTTTAAATGGTAGTATAACATTATGTCACTTAGATTGGCCTTTATTTTCAAGTTTTCCCAATACAAACAATGTTATAAACATTTTGGAAATAATATGATCTGAGTCTTCAGCTATTTAGGATAGATACCTTGAAAGTAATTACATGGTTAAAAGGTATAAGTATTTAAGGCTCTTGATAAACACTGTTTTCCAGAATGGGTATTCAAAAAAATATGCTCCTAACAGCAGAACTTGAGACCACTTCATTCATATAGTGAATATTACATCAAAAATATGCTTTACTTTGACAGGTGATAGGGTCTCTCATTATTTTTTTATTTCTTTGAAAGTGAATATATTTTGTTTATTGTTATTTGAATTTTTTACTGTAAATTATTCTTTCCCTTTACTCATTTTTCCAGCGGAGGGTTTGTGTTCATTTTCGGCAGACACCAGAAAGCAGCAAGTGGCTTGGTTTGCTCCATATGCTTCACATCAGTGCTCCACTGGGAAAGCTGAGGTTCCTAATTTCAACCTCACTGAGTCTCAAATTCCTCATTCAGAAAACTAGCTGTTATCCTGTACTTAGCACGGTTGTCAGAGGGTTGGTTATATATGTAAGTACTTAGCACAGACCCTGGCACTGATTAAGTTCTCCAATGTGACTATTCTTACAGAATATAAACTCCGTGACACCAAGGACTCCATTTATCTTGTCACCTGTTCTATTCTTAGCATGGAGTACAGTGCAGCCACACCTGGTTAAAAATATGCCCAGTAAGTGAATAAATAACAACTGAACAAAAAAGGTAAACATCCGAGGTGTTATCCTAGGTCCCAAATAAAATGGTCTAAAAGTTGAGAACGCTTCTGGCATTGTTGAGGTCTTATCACGATTTTAACAGTGTCCGACTCTTGGGGACCCTGTAGACTGCAGCACGCCTTTCCATCACCAACTCCCAGAGCTTGTTCAAACTCATGTCCATCGAGTCAGTGATGCCTTCCAACCATCTCATACTCTGTTATCCCCTTCTCCTTCTGCCTTCAGTCTTTCCCAGCATCAGGGTCCTTTCCAATGAGTCAGTCCTTCACATCTGGTAGCCAGTGTATTGGCGTTTCAGCTTCAGCATCAGTCCTTCCAATGAATATTCAGAACTGATTTCCTTTAGGATGGACTGGTTGGATCTCCTTGCAGTCCAAGGGACTCTTAAGTCTTTTCCAATACAGTTCAAAGGCATCAATTTTTCAGTGCTCAGCTTTCTTTATGGTCCAACTCTCACATCCATACGTGCCTACTGGAAAAACCATAGCTTTGACTGTAAGGACTTTTGTCAACAAAGTAATGTCTCTGCTTTTTAATATGCTGTCTAGGTTGGTCATAGCTTTTCTTCCAAGGAGTAAGCATCTTTTAATTTCATGGTTGCAGTCACCATCTGCAGTGATTTTGGAGCCCAAGAAAATAAAGTCTGTCACTGTTTACATTGTTTCCCCAACTATTTGCCATGAAGTGACAGGACCAAAGCCATGATCTTAGTTTCTTGAATGTTGAGTTTTAAGCTGGGTTTTTCACCCTCCTCTTTCACTTTCATCAAGAGGCTCTTTAGTTACTCTCTGCTTTCTGACAAAACGGTGGTGTCATTTGTATATCTGAAGTTATTGCTATTTCTCCGGGCAAGCTTGATTCCAGCTTGTGCTTCATAAGCCCGGCATTTCACATGATATACTCTGCATATAAGTTAAATAAACAGGGTGACAATATACAACCTTGATCCTTTCCCAATTTGGAACCAGTCCATTGTACCATGTCCAGTTCTAACTGGTGCTTCTTGACCTGCATACAGATTTCTCAGGGGGCAGGTCAGGTGGCCTAGTATTCCCATCTCTTGAAGGATTTTCCACAGTTTGTTGTGATCCACACAGCCAAAGGGTTTGAGGTAGTCAACAAAGCAGAAGTAGATGATTTTCTGGAACTCTCTGGCTTTTTCAAAGATCCAACAAATGTTGGCAATTTGATCTCTGGTTCCTCTGCCTTTTCTAAATCCAGCTTGAAGGTATGGAAGTTCTCAGTTCATGTCCTATTGAAGCATCACTTAGAGAATTTTGAGCAGTAGTTTGCTAGCATGTGAGATGAATGCAACTTTGCGGTAGTTTGAACATCCTTTGGCACTGCCTTTCTTTGGGAATGGAATGAAAACTGACCTTTTCCAGTCCTGTGGTCACTGCTGAGTTTTCCAAATTTGCTGGCATACTGAGTGTAGCACTTTAATAGCATCAGCATTTAGGACTTGAAACAGGTCTGCAGGAATTCCATCACCTCCACTAGCTTTGTTAGTAGTGATACTTCCACAGGCCCTCTTGACTTCACATTCCAGGATGTCTGGCTCTAGGTTAGTGATCACACCATCGTGATTATCTGGGTCATGAAGATCTTTTCTTGTATACCTCTTCTATGTATTCTTGCCACCTCTTCTTAGTATCTTCTGCTTCTGTTACGTCTATACCATTTCTGTCCTTTATTGTACCCATCTTTGCATGAAATATTCCCTTGGTATCATTAGTTTTCTTGGAAAGACCTCTAGTCTTTCCCATTCTGTTGTTTGCCTCTATTTCTTTGCACTGATCACTGAGGAAGGCTTTCTTACCTCTCCTTGCTATTCTTTGGAACTCTGCATTCAGATGCTTATATCTTTCCTTCTCTCCTTTGCCTTTTGCTTCTCTTCTTTTCTCAGCTATTTGTAAGGCCTCATCAGACAATCATTTTTCCTGGTTGTATTTCTTTTTCTTTGAGATGGTCTTGATCCCTGTCTCCTGTACAATGTCAGGAACCTCCATCCATAGTTCATCAGGCACTCTGTCTATCAGATCTAGTCCCTTCAATCTATTTCTCACTTCTACTGTATAATTATAAGGGATTTGATTTAGGTCATACCTGAATGATCTAGTGGTTTTCCCTACTTTCTCCAATTAAAGTCTAAATTTTACAATTAGGAGTTCATGATCTGAGCCACGGTTAGCTCTTGGTCTTGTTTTCGTTGACTGTATAGAGTTTCTCCATCTTTGGCTGCAAAAAATACAATCTGATTTCGGTATTGACCATCTGGTGATGTCCATGTGTAGAGTTGTCTATTGTGTGGTTGAAGAGGGTGTTTGCTATGACCAGTGTTCTCTTGGCAAAACTCTGTTAGCCTTTGCCCTCCATCATTTTGTACTCCAAGGCCAAACTTGCGTGTTACTCCAGGTTATCTCTTGACTTCCTACTTTTGCACTGCAGTCCCCTATGATGAAAAGGACATCTTTTTTTTTGGTGTTAGTTCTAGAAGGTCTTATAGGTCATCATAGAACCATTCAACTTCAGCTTCTTTGGCATTAGTGGTTGGGGCATAGACTTCGATTACTGTAATATTGAACGGTTTGCCTTGGAACCGAACAGAGATCATTCTGTCCTTTTTGAGATTGCATCCAAGTACTGCATTTTGGACTCTTGTTGACTAGGATGGCTATTCCATTTCTTCTAAGGGATTTTTGCCCATAGTAGTAGATACAATGGTCATCTGAATTAAGAAAATGCCCATTCCAGTCCATTTAGTTCACTGATTCCTAAAATGTCGAGGTTCACCCTTGCCATCTCCTGTTCAATCACTTTCAATGTACCTTGATTCATGGACCTAACATTCCAGATTCCTATGCAATATTGTTCTTTACAGCATTGGACTTAATTCCATCACCAGTCCCATCCATAACTGGGCATTGTTTTCGCTTTTGCTCCATCTCTTCATTCTTTCTGGAGTTACTTCTCCACTCTTCTTCAGTAGCATACTGAGCACCTACCTGGGGAGTCCATCTTTCAGTGTCATATCTTCTTGCTTTTACACACTGTTCATGGGGTTCTCAAGGCAAGAATACTGAAGAGGTTTGCCATTCCCTTTTCCATCATGCTCTTATATCCTATTATAATGGGAGATTATGACAGGAAGTTTTTGACATCTACAGGATAGATTGCTATCTGAACCAATTATGTTCTTTACATTAATTCAATAAACCGGCTAAGTTTCACTTGCAAAAGCTCTTAAACTGCCCTAAGAAAACCAAGCTAACTGCCTCTTCCCAAATACTTCACACAATGCTAAGATATACCTAACACGATTACCACGTTTCCTATCCATATTTTAAGAACTTACATAGTCACCACTATACACCTTGATATTCATCACCATTCTTGGCAGATAACTAGGCCTAAACGGTATTTCTAGAATAAATAAATCAATCTCAAAGAGGGAGGTACAGTGAAAGAGAAAACAGAACTTTAAGAATTAGAGCAAAAGGTTTCGAAAAATTTAAACTGATGTTTATTTTAGATCCCATAACATGGTCACAACCTTTTCATTTAACGTATTCCTTATATCCTTACTTACCTGAAACCTGGTTCCCCACAAACACACCACTGCCGTGCATTCCTGTCAAGTGGAGAACGCTTTTTCTTTCAGTATCCTGCCCACCAGAGAGGTGAACAATAAGGTAAGAATTCACCTGCCTCACCAACACTTTTCCAGACTAAACTCCTTTATCTGCCCCTCAGATTATCTACCAATATTCTTTTCAGTCCTTTATACTCATGAAAACTTCTACACTTGGCCTGATCTTTGTCTCCAGGTCTTGCCATTATCCTGGGTGACTTCAATGATTGGTTTTCTTCTCATTTTCCACACTGCCTATATAGCACGGTTTTTAAAAATGCCTCAGTAGAATGACTCACTTTATGTAAAACAAATCTAAGTATGCTACAAAAGGGTATGAATCACCCTTATCTGATCATAAGAGGCTATTCATGATGTTCAACATTCTTTTCCATCAGTCTCTCCCCAACCCTGCTCTTTAAACTTAGGTAACCAGGTCTTTTCTCTGGATTCTACTGTATTCCTCGAAAATTAAAGATAAGATTAAATTCTTCTTTTATGAGCACAGCAAATTAACAGCTGTGTAAAATACCTTGTTGACCACACTAAAAAGGTAATTAAAGAGGAATAGGTGCCTTACTTCTAATCTTCCATTAAACAACCTAAGAATTCAAAGCTATAATCCTTGGGGAACCAAAGAAACAAGTGGTAAAAAGGAACAAAGACCTTTTCCATGTTGAGAGCCAAGAATACAATTTCAACTACTTTTTTCTTTTTCTTTGTTAAGGGAACTTTTAAAATGTCCTTTGGGAAACTATCTTACTCAATAAGTCAGAAATTTGTTTCTCAATTACATGTTCTCTTCTCATGCTATGACCCTTTATACAGCATTCCAAAGCCTGATTCTCAAAATATAATTTTCTCAACTTTCAAAGGCAACAAAAAGAGCTGGGAGTATAAAAAGAAATATATGCTCAGGCAACTGTTTTTCTGCTCCTCTCCAAAGAAAAGCAAATCGTCTTCCGTTTTTCCACCTCTGTAGTCAAGGGTATCATGACACAGGGCAACTTGTATATAGTTCTCTTCATGACAGAACTTTTCAGACCAGCTCTGGGAAAACGAATTTTTGTTCTTCAGATCAGTTAGGGGACCATGGGCAATAAAAAGCTGGTATTTCTGACTTCTGAAATAGGAACATAAAGTTAATGAAATCTTAAGCACAGCTTCATATCCTTTTGCATACGTACATGTGTGGGCTTCCCTGGTGGCTCAGAGGTTAAAGCGTCTGCCTCCAATGCGGGAGACCCGGATTCGATCCCTGGGTCGGGAAGATCCCCTGGAGAAGGAAATGGCAACCCACTCCAGTATTCTTGCCTGGAGAATCCCATGGACTGAGGAGCCTTGTGGGCTGCAGTCCATGGGGTCACAAAGAGTTGGACACGACTGAGTGACTTTACTTACTTACTTAGTTACTTATGTGTGTAAAGTCGCTTCAGTTGTGTCTGACTCTGTGTAATGCTATGGACTGATCCTCCAGGCAAGAGTACTGGAGTGGGTTGCCCGGGGGTCTTCCCAACCCAGGGACTGAAGCGCATCTCCTGTGTTTCATCTCCTGTGGATTCTTTAACCCTGAACCACTGGGGAAGCCCTCACACCCTTTTAGGCTTCTATTACTCACCAATAACAAAAAGAAGACTATTCTCATATATTAGGTATTTGGGTTTTTAACTGATTTTAAGCTCTAGCATTTTTATTAAAAAACATATGTGACAGAACCTGTGCCAGGTGCTAAAAACAATAAGAGATGGCCTGTACCCTCAGGGAGCTCAGGGCTTGATGGGAGCTGCAGAGCTGTAAAGATAAATTCAATGCGCCACGAAAAAGCTAAGATAAAACAGGAAAACATGGGGCACTTAGCTCCAAGAAAGATCAAGAAATACTCCTTGGGGAAAAAAACCCCAAAGCCTGGGCTGAATCGCAAAAATGAATGGGAGCAAGCGAGGTGAATTCCTCTCTCTTCTGGCACAGAGAGGAATTATGAGAGGAAAAACTGAGGGGAGGGGACATCAAAGGAGAAAATACCAGAAAACGTATGTTTTCCCTTTATATTACTTACTTCTCTGACCATAAGTATATAGAGAATTGTGTGAGTTATTTATTTACCAGCTTTATTTCCTTAAAAAAAAAAAAAAAGAGTTGACTCCGCCTTCTCCTCTGCCCTCATTTCTATCTGCTGCCACGTTAGGATTATGCTCTGCAGGACGATTCCCATTCACCTTGTTACTTGGAGTCCTGTTACTTCTTACCGAGACTATGTAGCAAGTCTATTCTGGTAACCCCATCGGTAAGCCATCTTACACGTCTTCCAGAATAATGACCTTAAGTTTGTGAAGCCATAAAGGTAGCACTATTTTCTTTTAAAGTAGCACTACTGTTACAACCAGTCTGTCAAATAAATTCAGCAAGCATTTATTACCCACTGTTCTCCTATCAGACACTCAGAAAATGATGAGAAACTGTACTTGCCTTTGGGGAACTCAATATAATGTATTAACTTTTCAGTTCCTTTATTATTTATGATTAATTCAATAAAGTTATTGGGTTTCTACTCTATAAAGTTTTAGGATAAGAGATATTTAAAGTGTGGGTATGGATGGATATGTGTTTGGTTGGTATCTGTGTGTGGGGGGAGTTAGTCCTATTTAAAAGGTGACCATCTTGTAGTGGGGTAAAAAGACATACATGAAATTAAGTAAGTATAATTCAATATGGTTCACATTTCTCTTTGCACTGAAGCATAAACAGTAATAATGCTTGTAAGTGGTAAGACTCTGAACCAAGGAAATTGTTAAAAGAGGTTAAGACTAAGATAAGATATTGAGGAAAGGCTGATGGGATATTTGATTAGATATATTCAATAGGTTATTAGATATATGGGCCCAGAACTTGGGAGATATTTGGAAGATCTACCCCAGGTGGTGGTAATGGTAAAGGACCCTCCTGCCAATGCAGGAGACATAAGAGATATGGGTTCAATCCCTGAGGTGGGAAGATTCCCCTGGAGAAGGGCATGGCAACCCACTCTAGTATTCTTGCCTGGAGAATCCCTATGGACAGAGGGGCCTGGCGTGCTGCAGTCCATAGTGTCTCAGAGTCGGACATGACTGAAGCGACTTAGCAACCAGTGTCTGGGGAAGCTAAAGCAATGGGAGGAATCCCGGAGAACAAAAGTATTTAACCAATAGGTAGAATAACAAGAGAAATCCAGAAGGAAGCTAAGAAAAAGCACCAGAAGGAAAGGAGCAAAGTGATGTCACGCAAATGCTTACCAACAGGTGTAAGGAAAATGATCAATGTCATTAATCATCAGGGAAATGCAAATCAAAATCATAATGAGATATCATCTCACACCTGCAAGGATGGCACTTAACAAAACAAAACAAAAGACAAGTGTTGGCAGGGATGTTGAGGAAAGGATGCCAATGAACTGAATAATGGCTAAAATTGTGAATTTTATGTTATGTATATTTTACCATAAAAAAGTAAAAAACAAAAAACCAACCATTAGAAATATTTACTTTTTTGCTCTAATTTCCTTAATTTTTATCAATATTATATGCCAATATACTTGGACTTTTTATTCTACATTTTATTTAACATTTATTTTCTTATTACACAGTTGGTGAGAAGAGGAACACGGCTAATGTCATCCAATCTAAGTCAATCTTGATCTCTTATTAACAGCTACAAAGATAGCCCTCCTCTTGTAACTGGTAAATAAACCTCCAAACTTCCCATGTTTCACCTGGAAATCATTATAGATGAAATTATCTTCCTCTTTCCATGAAGAAGTGGGCTTGGGAATTGTTTTTTACGAAAGAGACCTCTTGCTATTAAAATAATATCTTAACTTTTGATTATCACATTTCAAGAATATTTCTTGTTGCTGGAATGCTACTCATTAGGATTTTGACTTTTAAAACTTCTCTTATTACAGCTGTTTGAATTGTGAAACTTTGGTTCCATGACAAACCAATTTTATACTCAACATCTGATTGCAGAACTCATCACCTCCAGTGTTTAATTTTTCTCTTTTCCACATCAGAAGAGTAGCTCTTTTTCTGCATTTGGTTGAATATACAGCTGTTCCCCAAGGAGCTCCCTAATTTGTTCACTCTTTCTGAATTCACATGTAATCTTCTAATCAGTATCTTAAGACACTTTTTACCCTTCTTTAATTTTTCACTGATTTTATATGATGAGCATGACTCTCTTGATAGCAGCATGCACACTATAATCTCAAAACATATTTTTGAGTCAATGGATTTAAAGCATAATTTGATTTTATAGTTGGTGAACGTGGCTCAATTAACTTCACCAGGTGTACAGTTAGTTGATCTTGGGCTATATTTATAATCTTGTTGAAATTCAAGTAAGAAAACAGAGAAACTGATTTCCTACCTCCTACTTTTTCACCAACAGTCTCACAGTTAGAATACTAACAAATGTAGCCAACTTTTGGGATGGTACCAATAAATACTGCAGCCTGGCATGCTGCAGTCCATGGGGTTGCATAGAGGTAGACACGACTTAGCAACTGAAAAACCAACAATAAATACCTATGTACAGTTCAAACTCTGTAGCCTGGTGGAATGGAGACAGCAAGGGCACCCCACTCCAGTACTTTCACCTGGAAGATCCCATGGACGGAAGAGCCTAGTAGGCTATAGTCCATGAGGTCGCTAAGAGTTGGACATGACTAAGCGACTTCTCTTTCACTTTTCCTTTCATGCATTGGAGAAGGAAACGGCAACCCACTGTACTTGCCTGGAGAATCCCAGGGACAGGGGAGCCTGTTGGGCTGCCGTCTATGGGGTTGCACAGAGTCGGACACAACTGAGGTGACTTAGCAGCTGCAGCAGCCTGGTGGAATGGCTGGGTAACTTCAGTTACTTTCTTGAAATCACTTTATTTAGAACATCTGCTCAAAGTACCTTGTGATCAGGAAAACTCTTAAGTTTTTTCAACCAGGTTTCCACTAAAAAACTAAGCCCTAACGCCCACAGACAGCCACTATTTTATGTCATGAATTAATTAACTTATCTCCAATGTATCTTGGCTGGTATAATTTATATGGCACTGCTGGGAGAACTGAGAAAGAGTCACTTGCATAATTTTGTTAATTTTATGGTTCAAATAAGGAGCTCTGGATGAAAAAGCTTGGATGGTGATACTGAGGTAATTAAAGGCTTATTCTCCGTATGAGTCAGTGAAGAAGGAGAAAGGTTATCCTAAGAATCATGACATGACACAGATGGGGCCTGTCATTCGATATATGCCGTCTAATATATGCTAAAATTGTTAAGACAGATACAAGAAAACTGAAGCCAAGAGAGTTAAGTTGTGGTGGGTGCAGGATTTGAACTCAGTTCTGCCTCTGGAACCCAATTCTACCTCTTTCCAGCATGCTACTGTGCTGCCAGAGTGGCTTCTGGCTTTAGCTGTTTAGTAAAAACTTCTAGGTAGTAAAGAATTTTAAGGTATTAAAGAATGTTAAGCAGACGAGTTAAGCAAGAGGATTCCTTTTCACTTTATAGACAGGATTCTGATGGTGTTACAGAGAATGGCTTAGGAGAGAGACACCCTGAAAACATTCTACTCTTAGATCAGTGTTCCTGAATGAAGAATGTGGCAGGAAGGGTGGGGAGAGAAGAGTGAGTCAGGAGTGATTTCAGCAGTGACTGACTGGTTGTGAGGTGACCAAAGGGGTGCTGCTGCTGCTGCTGCTAAGTTGCTTCAGTCATGTCCGACTCTGCGACTCCATAGATGGCAGCCCACCAGGCTCCCCTGTCCTTGGGATTCTCCAGGCAAGAATACTGGAGTGAGTTGCCATTTCCTTCTCTGATGCATGAAGGTGAAAAGCGAAAGTGAAGTTGCTCAGTCATGTCTGACTCTTAGCGACC
Source organism: Budorcas taxicolor (assembly GCF_023091745.1). NCBI lineage: Eukaryota > Metazoa > Chordata > Mammalia > Artiodactyla > Bovidae > Budorcas > Budorcas taxicolor. Next base: position 70,087,600 of record NC_068912.1, read on the forward strand.
CCATGGACTGCAGCCTCCCAGGCTCCTCTGTCCATGGGATTTTCCAGGCAAGAGTCCTGGAGTGGGGTGCCATTGCCTTCTCCAGACCAAAGGGGTGGGGAGAAAGCCAAAAGGAAATAATAAATGACGACAAGATGATTTCTTCAATAACTCAGAAATACACATCTTACTGATGGTAGGTTAGTGGCATTTACCTTCATATATAAAAAGCAGCATAATAGTCACTTCTTTATATCAAAAATTCTATTCTGAGGAAAAAGTTGAGAAAAAGTAATGTAAAATTAATCAAGCAGAAACAAGAGAAATATAAAGATGTGCACGGACAGCCATAATCCTTCTGACTGGGGCAGTTATGCCAAGTCAAATCTAATTCATGACAAGAACTGGGTTCTGATCTAGCCAGATCAGATTAAAATTAACCAGGCCGTTCTCCTCAAAAGGAGATTTTAAGTAATCTTCAGCAGGTCCCATCCCAGGGGCAGAGTGCACCGTGTCCCTGGCTGCCTTCGGCTGGATCAGTTTTGTCCCTGTGGCTGCCTTGCTCTCACCTGAGTGACTATTTCTCCTTAATGCCTGGTGCTGGCAGCTGCATGTCCCACTGTCCTGCCTGGAGCTTCCTCCCCTTTATGCTCCATGTAGTACCCACTGCAGTTTGGCCTTTATGCGTACTATGTGCTAAGTCTCTTCAGTTGTGTCCGACTCTGGGCAACCCTGTGGCCAGTACCCCACGAGGTTCCTCTGTCCATGGGGTTTCCCAGGCAAGAATACTGGAGCGGGTTGCCATTTCCTTCTCGAGGGATCTTCCCAACCTAGGGATCGAACCCACATCTCTTATGTCTCCTGCACTGGCAGGCAGGTTTCTTACCACTGGCCTACTCTCATCAATTATTTTCATTATCTTTATTATTTATGATAAGGCTACAAATATAAAAGCAGCTGGGAGTATAAACTGGAGATGATGTGTATTAATATTTTCAAAGAAGGCCTAGGTATATAAGACGAACATGGAAATATATCATTAACATACCTTTCAATTCTCTTCTTGTTTTCTTCCATTTTTTGATTTGCTATCTTTAGTACGAAGTTGATGTATTCCTCTGTCACCATCAGTTTTCCTTGATGGCTTAATGGAACTTCTAAGCCATGGGTGCTCCGGACAGCCTACAAGGAACAATTTAGACTGGATGACTTATGTACTAGAGATGCTGAAGATAACTGAAGAATAGTCCACTCAGGGCTGTGTTTATATATAGTTTAGCTCCTTTAGAGGGCTTCCCTGGTGGCTCAGTGGGTAAAGCGTCTGCCTACAATGTGGGAGACCCGGGTTTGATCCCTGGGTCAGGAAGATCCCCTGGAGAAGGAAATGGCAACCCACTCCAGTACTCTTGCCTGGAAAATCCCATGGACTGAGAAGCCTAGTAGGCTACAGTCCATGGGGTCGCAAAAAGTTGGACACGACTGAGCGACTTTCCTTTCCTTTCCTTTAGCTCCATTACAGCACTTAGGTTTGCACTTTGATACAATTTAGTCAAATACAGTTGAATCAAAGGAGAGTAAATAGATTTTCCTATCATATAAAGTCATTTGCAAAGAAAATCGTTTTATACACTGTCTTTCAGAGAAGCAGATATTATCAGAGTTCAATAAACTTAATAGTATCAATTTCACGAAATCTAAGGAAGTTTTAATATACTATTTAAAGAAACAAAATAAATGAAACCTCAACAGAAGTTTTAAGGGAAAATCAAAATGGCTTGGATGCTGAAGGGCCTCTTAGCAATGCTTGTGCAGGGTGGTTACAAGATAAAGCAGGCCTGTTCCATCACACAAAGTGGCTGCTTTCTTGATGCTTTAGGGTTGCCAGTCTTAGTAACCCCATTGAGGAAACAGTCAGCATGTTCTCAGTAAATCCAAACACTGGATATAGGTTAAGAAACAACAGAAACTCCTATGAGGCAGAAAAATTCATTCAACGAGCCTTTACTGAGTGTCTGCAATTTTGCAGGCCCCACGGAAGGTATGAAGATACAGGATGAATACACATGGTCCCCATCTAAAAGAGAGCTAACACGTCTGAACGAAATACCAAGTGAACAAAGAATCACAATCCAACACGGTACCAAGAAGAAACACATAAATGTGCGTGTGCATGCATGCATGCATACACACACACAAACACAAAATACTAAGGAAAAGTATTCAATAGAAGAGGAGCAACTAACTGAGACAGGTGGTGGTTTTATGGGATTTTAAACCATACGTATAATTTCACCAGATGTAAAAATGGGAGAAGGGGAGCATTCAGCCAGAGAAAGAACTTTTCTATAGTGACAGGACATGAAAAGCATAATATGTTCGGGAAATGACGAACAGCATTTTCTCTGGCTGGAGTGGAAGCGTGCTAGTGGAATGTGAGCATAAATAAGGTAGATGCAAAATAGTTTATTTATGTAAGGTCTTGAAAGTCAGAGAAAATACCAGGTGACCTTGACTTCTTTAAAACCGGCATTCTGACACTACTGGCTAGAGGGACTGAAGGAAAAGATGGGGAGGACGAAGACCAGGCAGGAGACTGCTGTAAAGACAGAGGTGAGAGATGAAGAGGGCTTAAGCAGGGGCAGTGGAAGAGGGCTGGGAGAGGTGGAGTCCAGAGTGAGGACTTAGAGGTAGATGTGACAGATTTCTCGCTAATTTAATAAAGAAGACAAAGGAGAGAAAGGTGGAAGAGTGGTTCTGTTTTCGCTCGGGCCACCAGACGTACACAGTGGGGAGTGAGACGGGGACTCAAATCAGTACCATGAGCTCTGCTTTTCTATTTAGTCATGCACCCTTATGGCAGAAAGTGAAGAGGAACGAAAAAGCCTCTTGATGAAAGTGAAACAGAGTGAAAAAGTTGGCTTAAGGCTCAACATTCAGAAAATGAAGATCATGACATCTGGTCCCATCACTTCATGGGAAATAGATGGGGAAACAGTGGAAACAGTGTCAGACTTCATTTTTTGGGGCTCCAAAATCACTGCAGATGGTGACTGCAGCCATGAAATTAAAAGACGCTTATTCCTTGGAAGAAAAGTTATGAAGGATGCCGTGATCTTCGTTTTCGTGAGCTTTAAGCCAACTTTTTCACTCTCCTCTTTCACTTTCATCAAGAGGCTATTTAGTTCCTCTTCACTTTCTGCCATAAGGGTGGTGTCATCTGCATATCTGAGGTTATTGATATTTCTCCCGGCAATCTTGATTGCAGCTTGTGTTTCTTCCAGTCCAGCGTTTCTCATGATGTGCTCTGCCTCAAATGTAAAGCTAAGAACTCTGGACTTTGCCCTGTACCGAAAAGTCAGTCACTGAAGGTTTCTGAACAGGGAATGGCAGGAAGATTTGAGTAGAAGGTTATTTGATAATCTGGATTACTTCATGATCAAAGAATTGCTTTTCACCAAAAGTACCTTACCAGCATAATCTTTCCTCTCTTTCCCACAGTTATGCCAGAGTTCCTGAAGCCAGAATCCATTGCCACTGAATGCTGTAAGAAAATAAATTTGTTAAATTCTGATCATCTGGCTAACCATATAAACACTTTAGCTCTACAAACTGCTGAAACATATATAACCTCAAATCTATAATTAGATAAAACATTAGTTGATTAAATTAGCATTGTATTAACTGTGGTAGAAGATTTAAAGTTCAAAATTACATCTACTCATATACCTATAAATTCAAGTATAATCACAAAATTTTACCAGAATCTGTGCATCTTGCAACTGTCGACACTGCACATGAAGAACAAGTGGTTCAAATTTCAAAACAGCATCGCCCTTTGCTTTCTTCAGGGCCACAGTCTAAACATATGGAAAACATTAGAATTAGACACAAACACATGATCCTATTCCTTGGTGACCCTTTATCTTATGTACCTTCAATATTTCCAAGGAACTTTCAGACTCATTCTGCATCGTTCTTCCACAGTAACTCTTCACTCTGCTTTCTTGGATCTCTTTCTCCAAAACTCATTAATCTGCTTATTCTTTTAGGAGACTTGATTTCTAATCCTCTCATAAACCATCTGTGGCATTCTTTCAAACCATACCTCCAACGAGTAAACTATTACTTTTTATTTTTAATAAAGGAATATGGAATGTGAAGACTGTACTAGATCTGTCTAAATGCTTTGCTGTTAGATTGAGGATTGAGACACATGTATTATTATGCTTCAGCTAGAATCTGTTATGTGAACGGAGAACTTCCAGATGTTCAAGCTGGATTTAGAAAAGGCAGAGGAATCAGAGATTAAACTGCCAACATCTGTTGGATCACAGAAAATGCAAGGGAATTCCAGAAAAACATCTATTTCTGCCTCATTAACTATGCTAAACCCTTTGACTGTGTGGATCACAACAAACGGTGGAAAATTCTTAGAGATGGGAATACCAGACCACCTAACCTGCCTCCTGAGAAATCTGTATGCAGGTCAAGAAGCAATAGTCACAATTGAACATGGAACAACAGACTGGTTCAAAATCGGGAAAGGAATACGTCAAGGCTGTATATTGTCACCATGTTTATTTAACTTATATGCAGAGTATATCATGTGAAATGCTGGGCTGGATGAATCACAAGCTGGAATCAAGATTGCTGGGAGAAATAACAACAACCTCAGATATACAGATGATACACCGCCCTTATGGCAGAAAGTGAAGAGGAACTAAAAAGCCTCTTGATGAAGGTGAAAGAGGAGAGTGAAAAAGCTGGCTTAAAACGCAACATTCAAAAAACAAAGATCATGGCATCTGGTCCCATCACTTCAGGGCATAGAGATGGGGAAAAATAGAAACAGTGTAAGACTTTATTTTCTTGGGCTCTAAAATCACTGTGAACGATGAATGCAGCCATGAAATTAAAAGACGCTTGCTCCTTGGAAGAAAAGTTATGACCAACCTAGACACCGTATTAAAAAGCAGAGATATTACTTTGCCTACAAAGGTCTGTCTAGTCAAAGCTATGCTTTTTCCAGTAGTCATATATGGATGTAAGAGCTGGACGATAAAGTAAACTGAGCTCCAAAGAATTGATGCTTTTGAATTGTGGTGTTGGAGAAGACTCTTGAGAGTCTCTTGGACTGCAAGGAGATCCAATCAGTCCATCCTAAAGGAAATCAGTTTTGAATATTCATTGGAAGAACTGATGCTGAAGCTGAAACTCCAATACTTTGGCCACCTGATGGGAGGAACTGACTCATGAGGAAAAGACCCTGATGCTAGAAAGATTGAAGGCAGGAGTAGGGGACAACAGATGGTTGGATGGCATCACCGAGTCAATGGACATGAGTTTCAGCAAGCGCTGGGAGATGGTGAAGGACACGGAAGCCTGGTGTGTTGCAGTCCATGGGGTCACAAAGAGTTGCACGTGACTCAGTGACTGAACAGCAACAGAATCTGGACGAGGCAGGTGTTACCTCTGTCTGCCTAACCTAACCGCACCATTCTCCCTCCTTCACATCATTTGACTCTGGTGTGACTGTCAGTTGTGACCCTGTCGCTCATTGCTCCCACTATATAATATCAGACAACAAGTGCCTGGGTCTAATCAAGGAGAGCATTCTATTCTACTGCCAATGATAACTCATCTTGGCAGAGAATGCCTCACCAGGTAGGATGACTCAGAGTCCTTTGGAAATAATGCATGGATCTTAAAAGTGAATCTTTTTCTGCTGGGGTTGCTGGCAGCTATCTTTCCTGCCACAAAGATCATCTGCAGCGGAAGAGAAGGGCAAACATACAGAGAGAACCAGTACCCAGAGGGGACTGAGTGAGTACTCTGAAGACAACATTTAGGCACCTGAGCCAGTAATGTAAAACGCCCGACTAATATGAATTTATATGAACTCACCTAAACATTTTAATTTAGGGAACTAAATAATCCAGCATAGACAGTAGTCTCCCACAACTAAAAAAATAGCCATTGTAATGAATGCTCTTTAGCCCTTGTAATCTGCAGTCATTAAAACTGTGCACATAAATTGAATTTTCGATTCTTTTCATATATATTTAAAGTGACTGTGAATTAAAGTTTATTTCCAAATTTATATATAAAAACTTACCACATCATCTTTCACACAGGCTTTGTGTGTAACCAGTAGCCAGCAACAGTTTTGTTTCTGAACCTCAGAACCATTTATACTCTAAAATGAAAAAATAACATAGTTTAAGTTAGTCACATAATATTTATAAAATAAGAAGTACAATGTGTAGCATATTTTGTGCTTGTGCTGTCCTTAGTCACTCAGTCATGTCCAACTCTTAGGCGACCCCAGGCTCCTCTGTCCGTGGCGATTCTCCAGGCAAGAATACTAGAGTAGGTTGCCATGCCGTCCTCCAGGAGATCTTCCCAACCCAGAGATCCAACCCAGGTCTCCCACATTGCAGGAGGATTCTTTTCCGTCTGAGCCATTAGGGAAGCCCATTTTAGGCTTTCTCCTAAGAATTAAGAATCACAAGTGGTGGTTTTAAGTATAACTAAGAACAATTGAATAGGCTTTTGGGTAAAATTAAACATAAAACAAAAATGAAAATAAATTATTTGAGATAGAAAGAAAGTAATTTATTAAGATAAAAATACTTAATAAATATTTTCTGAAATACAGTCATGTTTTTGTTAGAAGAAAAGGTATTATTACCAGGGGTTGTATACTAGTAGCCCCTAAGTTGTATTCTAGCTGTTTTATATGATTCAGATCAGTTCAGTCACTCAGTCGTGTCCGACCCTTTGCAACCCCATGAATAGCAGCACGTCAGGCCTCCCTGTCCCTCATCATCTCCCGGAGTTCACTCAGACTCACGTCCATCGAGTCCGTGATGCCATCCAGCCATCTCATCCTCGGTCGACCCCTTCTCCTCCTGCCCCCAATCCCTCCCAGCATGAGAGTCTTTTCCAATGAGTCAACTCTTCGCATGAGGTGGCCAAAGTACTGGAGTTTCAGCTTTAGCATCATTCCTTCCAAAGAAATCCCAGGGTTGATCTCCTTCAAAATGGACTGGTTGGATCTCCTTGCAGTCCAAGGGACTCTCAAGAGTCTTCTCCAACACCACAGTTCAAAGGCATCAATTCTTCAGCGTTCAGCCTTCTTCACAGTCCAACTCTCACATCCATACATGACCACAGGAAAAACCATAGCCTTGACTAGACAGACCTTAGTCGGCAAAGTAATGTCTCTGCTTTTGAATATACTATCTAGGTTGGTCATAACTTTTCTTCCAAGGAGTAAGCGTCTTTTAATATGATTAGCAGAACATTGAAAATATTTTTTTAAAATTCCTCTTGTAAGAAAGCACTGTTCCAGTCCCACACAAGATCTACTGATGCCTGATCTGTTCATACCTTTCTATGTCCCTAGTCACTATTGGCATAAATTTGTGACCTCTGGATTAGACTTTATATGTAGCACCAAAGAGCAGAGCTAGGACTGAAAGTTTAGAATTTTATTTTACCAGTATTCTTTGTTTATTAACTGTAAAAATGTTTACTTGTTAAGTTCTATTGGGTACTTTGTATATAAACAGAAGAAAAGCTATGACAAACCTAGACAGCATATTAAAAATCAGTGACACTATTTTGCCAACAAAGGTCCACATAGTCAAAGCTATGATTATTCCAATAGTCATGTATGGACATGAGAGTTGGACCATAAAGAAGGCTGAGTGCCAAAGAACTATGCTTTCTAGCTTGGTTTTGAAGAAGATTCTTGAGAATCCCTTGAACAGCAAGGATATCAAACCAGTCAATCCTGAAGGCAGTCAGTCCTAAATATTCATTGGAAGGACTGATGCTGAAACTGAAGCTCCAATACTTTGGCCACATAATGTAAAGAACTGACTCATTACAAAAGACCCTGATGCTGGGAAACATTGAAGGCAAAAAGAGAAGAGGGCAGCAGACGATGAGATGGTAAGATAGCATTACTGACTCAATGGACGTGAGTTTGAGCAAGCTCTGGGAGATGGTGAAGGACAGGGAAGCCTGGCTTACCGCAGTCCATGGGGTCACAAAGAGTCTGACTTGACTGAGCGACAACAATACATATAAACAGATCCTATCCTCAAGGACAATTGAAAAAGGATACAGGAAACCACATGCACTTTCTATGCAGTAAACAGGGTTTATATATAAACTGTAAAAGTTTCCAACTAACTTATTGAAATAATTCCAACAAATTGGAACTGCTACGACTAAAAATATACAAAATTTATAGTTTTGAGTCTAAACTATAATAGATTTTCCCCTACTATACAGAGGGGATTTCATCAATCTTGGCCCCCAGTGTTTATGTGGGTATGTTTCCTAAAACTGTACAAATGTTAATATTGGGCTTCCCTGGTGGCTCAGACAGTAAACAATTCATCTGCAATGCAGGAGACCCAGGTCAGATCCAAATATGGTATTATAAAGAAATTGCTTTTCATTTGCTACTGTTCAACTCAGTCATCTTCTTATGCTTAATCCTTACTAGTCACTTGTGTTATTTCATTTTCTTCTTTTTTTTCATTTCTCTTGGTTTATCAACGTCTTTGTTACTGGTTTCCAAGAGCTCATTTATGACTAAGGTTAACCATTTGTCAGGCAATGAAAATGAAATACCATATTTTACTGTCAATTTACTATGATGTTTTATATTTTGCTTGTGTATTAAAATATAGTCATGCTTTGTTTCATGAAAATAAATCAATCACCATACTTCCACAAGGTGACTTTTATACATTAGGTACACAGGAGACTTTGCCATCTGGCTTTAGAATGGAGAAGAGTTGCGCTTCTTCAAATAACTGATCTGTTTTCATTGAATGACCTCAGTCAGGGACTGATGTTGATCTAATGCTGGCTGCCCTAAATCTTACAGCCAAATATGTGACCCACCTCTAGCAAATTAACAGTCTCGTGGTATATTTTGAGAACTAATGCCATTTCTGCTTCATCTTATCTATACTCCTTTTATCCAGATTTTCTCACGTTTTATTTTCCTTCTTGTATTGCCTACTTGTAAGCTGATCCAAATTCTTCCAGAAATAAGGCAAAGTGAAAATAAATACAAGGTATAAGGTAATACATAAAATGAAAAGATGTTCAGGAAAAAGTCCTAAAGATAGTTCAGAAGAAGTAGTCATTGCTTCCAAGCAGATGTGTGTGTTTGTGCTCAGGTAGGAAAGGGGAGTTTGGGGAGGTATCTCTCAGATATGCAAAGATGGGGGTAAACATTTCAGGAAAAATAAAGATGAACAAAGGCAGATAAATGTAAGAGGAAAAAGAGAATAGTTCAGTTTCAGTGACCAGATTAAGATGAGGAGTCAGAGGGGAAAAACAGCTGAAAAGTGTATTAGAGTATCTCACCAGGGCTTCCCTGACGGCTCTGATGGTAAAGAATCCACCTGCAGTGCAGGAGACCTGGGTTCCATCCCTGGGTTGGGAAGATCCCCTGGAGGAGGGCATGGCAACCTACTCCAGTATTCTTGCCTGGAGGATCCCCATGGACGGAGAAGCCTGGCCAGGCTACAGTTCATGAGGTTGCAAAGAGCTGGACACGACTGAGTGACTAAGCACAACAAAGCACAAAGTATTTCAGCATAGATGAGTGACATGCACACACTGTGCTTTATAAAGGGGAATCTGTTACCAGGGTGTAACATGGTTTGGGGTAGGGAGACTGGTAATTCAGTGACCTGTTAGGAAATCACTGTATAAATTCAGGTAAGACCAGGGCAGGAGAAATGAGGGAAGAGAGAGAAAGCAAGCCAAGCAATGGAAGCAAAATAAGAATGAATAGACCCTGCTAACTTGGGAGACATTCACATGACCTGTCAGTGAGAGATCTAAAGAATGAGTTTACAAGCATGGCGTCTTGCAAGCTCTGAATTCGATCTTAATGTTAAAGTGAACACACAGCTAACTTTTATAGTGCACTTAATATGCCAGGCAGGGTGCTAAAGTTTTAAAGTTGTGTCCAGCTCTTTGCGACCCAGCGGACTATACAGTCCACGGAATTCTCCAGGCCAGAATACTGGAGTGGATAGCCTTTCCCTTTTCTAGGGGATCTTCCCAACCCAGGCCTCCCGCACTGCAGGCGGACTCTCTACCAGCTGAGACACAAGGGCTTCCCTCGTGGCTTCCTTTTTTGAAGCAACGTAATCACTGACTCGATGGACGTGAGTCTGAGTGAACTCCGGGAATTGGTGATGGACAGGGAGGCCTGGCGTGCTGCGATTCATGGGGTCGCAAAAGGTCTGACACGACTGAGCGACTGAACTGAACGGAACTGAAAAATTACCAGAGTTGTAATAATAGAGTGGGCCACTAGGAGGCAGTGAACTCCTTAACCATGCTGCTGCTGCTGCTAAGTCGCTTCAGTCGTGTCCGACTCCGTGCGACCCCAGAGACGGCAGCCCACCAGGCTCCCCCGTCCCTGGGATTCTCCAGGCAAGAACACTGGAGTGGGTTGCCATTTCCTTCTCCAATGCATGAAGGTGAAAAGTGAAAGTGAAGTCGCTCAGTCGTGTCCGACTCTTAGCGACCCCATGGACTGCAGCCTACCAGGCTCCTCTGTCCATGGGATTTTCCAGGCAAGAGTACTGGAGTGGGGTGCCATTGCCTTCTCCGCCTTAACCATAGCGAGCAGCAATCAACTGGTTAACAAAGGTTTGGTAGAGCGGTCGACCAGAAGGGAGCCGCCTCGCCAGACTAGAAAATCTTTAAATCTCCTTAGTATTGAAAAAATAAAATTCCCTTAGTGTGTGTTTTTTTTAAAGTCTCTAAACCTTGCAACTCAACATCATTCCCAGGCTAGCAGTTTCAGCATTATTTGGGGGCTTGTAAGAAATGCAGATTAAGTCCTAGCCTTGACGTGTAGAATCAGAATATGTATTTTTAAAATTCTCCCAAGTAATTAATAAACACATTAAAGTTTTAGACACATCGATTTAAGTAACGCTGCCAGCTTAAGGAGACCGAGATCACCGAGCAGAAGGACAAACAGGCAAGCTAGGTTGGGGTGTTACATCGGGCGGGTGTAGGAGTTTCCGTCGTGCACAATACAGGGCAGGACTGGAAGGGCACAAAGGGTCCTCACCCCGTCTAGGAGGATGATTCGGCCAGCGCAGGAACTGGTGGTGAAAAACTGTTCTTGCCCATTTAGGAGCTGCACAATCTCTAACACGTCCTCGTCCACACTGCCCTTCCGGCTGAGGTCCGCTTTGCTCAGACACTGCGCCTTCCACCTCTTGAACTCTGCGCTAAGATCCATGCGACGAAGGAGTTAAAGAGTCTGGACTTTTCGCGTTAGCCTTGCTTCCCCTGGAGGCAGCCATATTGACGTCAATGGTGGCCGGGAAGGTCCAAACTCCTTCTTGAGACCCGCCCCTGGGGCGGGGCGGGGCGGAGCCTGAAACTGCTGTACCCGGGCAGGCCCTCCCGATTTCCCAGTGCAGGCTCGGGGGATGCTCGCAAGTTTTGATTTTCCGCTCTAGAACGGGGTAAGTGGTTTTAAAAGTCTCTCAGGCTGAGGATTTCCCCAGCGCTCGTCCAAAAGGAACCGACTTGGATTTTGGCTGCGTTCCTTTCCTGCGTCCCGTTCTGCCCGAGAGCCATGGGATAAGGAGTTTGTGGCCAAAGTTACTCCGCACCTGGGGCTGCAAGTTGATCACCTGTAGGTCACCAGGGCAGTTTGACTTACTGGTCCTGAGAGCCCGGTTTTGCTTACTGGCAGGGTCAGCGTTTCGGGTCCCACCGCGGGGCGCCCACCCCGCAGCCTCTGCCTGCCTGCCCCCCACTAGATTTCCCCTCGGCCTGGGCTCTGGATTCCTGCGGCCTCTCGCGGCTGCTGTGACCCGGGGCCACTCGGGTTCGGGTTTCCTAGGGCTTCTTCTCTCCGGTCTTTACTCCTGCATTGGTGACGTCTTGGAGTGAATTGTGTAGACCCCTTCCACCCCGCCATGACCCTCATCTAGGAGACTCTCCAAAAAACAAAATTCCCTGTTAGCACATCGTTGGGTATTTATACGTTTCTAGAGGAGACTTATCTCAGTGACCAAGGAAGGTGTAGTAATGATTCAAGCATTGAAAGGCTAAAGTTTGGACTGATTGTCAGCAACTAGTGGAAATGGTTTCCCACGTGGCACAGTGCTAAAGAATCCGCCTGCCAACACAGGAGAGGTGAGAGAGACAGTTTTGATTCCTCACTTGGGAAGAGTCCCATAGAGGAGGAAATAGCCGCCCACTCCAGTATTCTTGCCTGGAAAATTCTATGGACAGAGGAGCCTGGCGGGCTACAGCCCATGGGGTCCCCAAGAGTCCGACAGGACTGAGCGCAGCACAGCATTAATGGAAAATGGCTGTGTGATTCCCACTGAAACCGTCGGAACACTCCATGAGTATCTGGTCAGCAGTAGTAAATCCCACGGAGCTCTGCGCCCCCAGCGCAGGAGCAGCCTGACCAGTTAGTTCCACCCAATCTTTTCTTCCAAACACCTGCAGGGGGTTAGAAAAACTATCTGATCAGCTCCTCCTGCCCTCCTAATCAGAAGTGGGTGCTAAGAGCCAGGCCCAGGAAGTAGCATCCTGACAAGGTCATTCAGCTAAGAAGAGATTTTTCTTTAGCTGCTTTTAATTAAAAAAAATTTTTTTCTGGCTTAAGAATAAATATAATACTATGAGTCATTCTTGATCAACCGTAGCACATTTATAATGTTTGATTCTCTTTCCAAGTTTATTTTTTTTCTTGTTAGAAATTCTTGAAAAGTAAGAATTTTTTAAAAAATAATATATGTCTTTGCTTTGGCTTTGTGAATCCATCTGTTCATTCTATGTGAGAATATATTTCCAACGTTTTCCCTATCCCTTTAATTTTCATTTAAACCAAACGGATTCAAGCATAGCTAGAAAAATATCAGTGTTGAAGGAAGAATTTTAAATCCTGTATTTCCTCTATTTGCAAAATATGGTTGGCAACATTTCATAGGTTAAAAAGTAAAACTGAACAATAAACCAAGGTGCTCTGATTGAAAGTTTATATTTGATAAATAGAAAAACCTGCTAAAGTACATTTTAATTAAAAAACACAAGCAGTGTGATGAGCCTGCTGCTGACTGTAAATGATTTACTCTGAATAATAGAGCTTATAGCCTGTCAGGCATGCTCTGAAGCACTCCCCCATGTGCTGTTGCAGTTCATCTTCACAAGGATCCTATGCTAGGGAGCACTGGCCCCATTTTATAGATAGGAAAAATTATTATTATTTATTATAGTTTTCCTAAAAGAATCACATTCTGTGTAACTCTAGTAGATCCCTTAACTTATGGGCGTTTGAAAAATTTCAGACTCAAAGCAGATGTCTTAATCATAAAATATGTAATGCTACCTGCAGGTTAGCTGAATTTCATATCTCTAGCTCAGTCTGTCTCACTATCATCATTATAAATTCTATCTCTAAGAAATTAAATGTCCTCTCTGCCAATGTTTCAAAGGTGAGATGAAAAGGATTTTATAATTAGGGGGAAAAAAAATGCCCAGTAACATTTAAGGTGTTGGGTTTCAGCTCTGCTTCAGTGTGACCCTGGTGAATCTCAACCCCTTAGATGTTTCCTCGTCTGTAAGAAGGATGGTGATTTTATTTCCAGTTCTGCATACAATCAAATGGTGGTTTTAGTAACTGTTGCTTCTCTACCTATTGTGAAAATTCTGTTAATGGATGTGAAAGATGTGCTGTTTAGAAGAAATCAGGTATTGCAAGGGTTTAAGAATAATAATTACTATTTTAACAATGTTTTAGCATAGCACCTATATTATGAAGCAAATGATGATCCTGTAGGTAATTGAGGGGGTTCAAAGGCAATGATTGCAGATTGGAGCCTGAGCAATCATAGTGGCAAGGGCTCTTCAGGAAATAAGACCACCAGAAGCAAAGTAGAAGTTAGAGTTGTCAAGGTCATGCCCTGTTTCCTTATGAGCTCCACAGGTTAAGGGGTAGTACTGGGCAAGATTGGGCTGGGGGTGGGGTCTTCTAAATCCGGGATTAAGGGTGAGTCTCTTCCTTCCTTTGTTCTTTTCTTCCAATTTAGCAAATGTCCAGATGCGAGGAAAAAAATGTATGTGCTAGATATTTTTGACAGATCCTATTTCAGGGTAATTTTGCTTTTATTATTGCTACAGTTTTTTGAGGGTACTAGTGATGTCTGTTGGTGAGAAGATAGATGTGAGAGCTTGAAAGAAATAAATAGAGAGGAAGTAAGTAGATATTAAAAATGGAAAGAGAGCGACACCTCTTAGCATGGTGTGTGTGCGTGCGCGCATGCACGTGCATTGAGGGGAGATGAAGGCAGAGTGGGGAGAGTCTGGGGCTTGTTATCCTTGCCCTGTGTGCTCTCTGTGTGTGGCACAGTGCCTCCCTTATAGTTAATGTTCAAAAACGCATGTTGAATGAATAACAACCAATGTTTGGTATTAGTGCTTTGTTTGAATAGTTCTCTGGACTGTGAACTCTTTGAGGTTAAGGACTTGATTTTACAACAGTCCCATAAATATTGTTAAATTAAAGATGACTATAGGATTATAGAACCAAAGATATTTTAATGAATACGAAGTTGGAAAGGAGAAACTAAGGGGGAAAGGAATCATGATATCACTATGTGTAGAAGTAAACATTTGCTAGGTTCTGTGCTTCATACCTACCCTGGCTCTTGCATAGTAACCCTGAGTAGAACTCAGTTTTCAGATGAAGAAGCTCAAAAACAGTGACTGCCTTGCCCAAGGCCACATGGCTAGTAAATGATAGATCTGGGATTCATACTGAGAGCTGTCAGATTCCGAAGCCCGCACTCTTTTCACAACACCATGCTGAAGACAGAAAGGAGAAAAAAAAGAGCTATGTTCTTCTTTTCAGAGTAGAAAACTCTGGTCTGTACAACCATTTCTTTTTCTGTTTTGTTTTCTTTATATATATTTTTGCTTTCAAGTCTTAAGAAATACTCAGCTTGAGTGAAGATACAAATAGAAAGGCAGGAGTGAAACTGCTGGGTAGGTAGGGCATGAGCTGCCTGTTCCCCTGTCCTAGTTCCTGCATGGGCTTCTTACCCATAAGACTGCTCAGCTGTTGTACAGTGCGTGAGCCTTATACCTGCTTCTGACCCCACCCCCTTTTTCAATAAGAATACTGCCCTTTAGGCTATTTCATTGCTAAACAGCCTTTTAGCAATGGAGAGTTTATTTTCTCTTCTATACTAGGTACTATATTAAATCATTTTGAATAAAGGGTTTTAAAATGGCACAACTCTTGGTTAATTATATCAAGAACTTTCCATTAATAACACCATCAAAGTGCTTTGATTCCCCCCACACATTTAAGGGCATTTTATAGTTAGCATGAGCTTTGTTCCAAGGAGTCCCTTGTTGGGCTTCAGTACACCGAAAGTCTGAATTCTTTCATCTCAAGTCTTAGTTTCTGCAGCTCTTTTTGATGTTTCAGCTGCTTGTGGTTGGTGAATATGATTACTCCAGAAGTTAGCAAAGATGTTCCTGGTGGTGGCAGAGTTTAGCAATATGTGGTGTGGTTAATTTCAAGAAATTGTCATAGCAGACAAGCAAAATTATGGAGGTCAGACAAAGCCCTTTCATTACATCTCTATAGATGTAAGATTTCCAGTTACTCTCTCTATATATATTCTTTACGTTTCTAAGCTTATTTTAACTGTGAATTTTCATTTCAATATTTACAATGGTAGAAGAGAAAGGATAACTATAAATTACACTTATGATTTACAGAAGATTACACTCAAAGCAGTTTTTAGCTGTTTATTTTTCTTTGTTAAAATGAATGAACTTCATAAAACTGGATGTTTCAGTGTTGATAAATCTCAAAAACTTAATACTGAGAGGAAAAAGCAAGTTGCAGAATTCAGTACAATGTGATCCACTGTGATTATAAACTTTATTTATAAAGTTTGAAAACATGCAAAATAATAACAATAGCACATACTGTTTAACAGTGCAAATACATGTAGCAGTGGAATTACATCCTGCCTGAGAACGATGAGCTCTGAGTTTATGGGAATAGTCACCTCCTAGAATTGTGGCATAGAAATGGGTCTGGGGACAGTTAGAGGAGGCTTCAGTTATATCTATAATACAGTGTTTCAGGTTTTTACAGTGGTAAGATTTGTTAAAGCTGGGTAGCAGGTAAATGTTTATTGTATATTTTATATTTCTCTCTATATCTGAAATATAGTCTAACAAAAGAAGATCTGTTTATCTAATGTTAAGAAAACTTACATTAGCTCCTAGAATTTCCAAGATGTTATAGCCCAAGCTTACACAAAGCGAAACCTAAGATAATTGTATCATGCATCGTCTATCCAGATGTTTTTGTTTGTATGTTTGATTCCCTTGTTGAAAGCACTGAATCCCTACAGGAAATAATATGAAGCATTTTGCTTTGTAGCTGAAGGATTTGTAAGATGAAAGGTCCTTAAACATGAAATGAGATCAGTGGTAAGCTCATGATTTAAATTGTTGTTTGAAAAATTGTTTGATCTTCCCCCTCCAGGGGGAAAAACACAGTGATAGCCTAGATACAATATGACAATATGTAATTTTTTTTTCCTTAGTATCTAGATCACCATGGCAACTGGACAGAAGTTGATGAGAGCTATTAGAGTTTTTGAATTTGGTGGACCAGAAGTACTGAAACTCCAGTCGGATGTTGCTGTTCCAATTCCAAAAGACCATCAGGTGGAAATCATTACTTAAAAACAGGCAATAATTATACTGAGTGTATGTCTCTAGCACATGAAGTTATTGTTTGAAAGAATGATTTATAAAGACATTGCTTTAGGACAGACCCTGGAGAAGGGAATGGCAACCCACTCCAGTATTCTTACCCGGATAATCCCATGAACAGAGGAGTCTGGTGGGCTACAGTCCACAAGGTCGCAAAGAGTCAGACACGACTGAGCTACCTTCACTTCACTGTACTGTTTACACCTTAAGCTCTGACAAAGAGAACATATAATTCTAACTAGTGAAGTAAATGTATAAAAAGAAAGAACCTAAGAAAATTTTTGAAGTTGAAAATCATCTGTGTAGTGAAATAATTGGGTTTTTCTGACTGGAATCATGATTATTCAATTACAGTCTTTCATGATCTTTGTTTTATGCATGGGGAGAATAATTTTCTTCTGCATACATGCTCTTTCACATACAAGAGATTTTAAATATAGATTTTAATCATTTCCAGTGACTTTAACAATGTACTTTTTCAATAAACATTGTGTATTTTTATTACTGCACCTTCCATCGCTCCCATGTCTAACTTCCTTAGCAAGCCTTATGAGAATTTTTACAGTTTGGTTATGATTTGGCAAAGATTTATTTCTTATAATTTCTTCTCAGTAGACTGCTGTGACAATGCAAGCTTTGTCTGATTTCCCCAAGAGGTCCTTTCATCCCTTCTGTCTTTGCACATACTGTTCCTTTAACCTGTTCCTTTAATTTCTTCCATTCTGAAAGATGTCTACTCATCCTTAAGATCTAGATCAAATACCACTTCCTTCGTAAGGCCTCTCCTTACTTTGATAGCAGAAGTATCATCCTATATTAAGGTCAGATGAGCTTCTATAATAGATGTAGCCTCAAAATTTCAATGGTTGGCAGCCTGGATGGGAGGGGAGTTGGGGGAGAATGGATACATGTACATGTATGACTGAGACCCTTTGCTGTTCACCTGAAACTATCACAACATTGTTCATTGACTATACCCCAATACAAAATAAAAAGTTTTTTAAAAAGATCTCAGTGGTTCTCACTCACTAAATTCCACAATTCTAAAATGTCAGTGCATAGAGTTCTCTTCCAAAGTGATTTAGGGACCTGTACTTCTTCTCTTGTGTGGCTCTGCCACCTTCAACACCTGTCTTCTGAGGTCACTAAGAAAGGGTGGAAACACTATGTACATCGCCTAGGAAGGACTTTGTGGGTCAGTCCCGAAAGTAGCTTTCGTCACTTATGTTTACATTCCAGTTGACTGCTTAGAACTCTGAAGAAACCAGGAAGGAATATTCTTCCTACCTTGCTGTCCAGGAGGAGAAAATAGGTTTGATGGGCATGTAGAGGTCTCTGCACACATCCCCTCAGATATCTCCACCACTATTTTCCCCAGATGTGTTTAGTAGAGCACATAAACCATTCTGTCTTATCTTTTTATTTATATGGTGATTTCTAAAACTGGAATGTGAGCTCACTGAAGGCAGGGTTTTCCTCTATTTTTGTAGCTCCCATGATCACTCCACTCCAGTCCGATGATAATGCTGAATGAATGCCTAACTGCTCTGTATGAATTGAAGTCCATTGTCATTGCAGGTTCTCATCAAAGTCGAAGCATGTGGTGTAAACCCAGTGGACACATACATTCGCTCTGGCACTCACAGTGTAAAACCACTTCTACCTTATACTCCTGGCTTTGATGTGGCTGGGATAATAGAAGCTGTTGGGGAGAGTGTATCTGCTTTCAAGGTATTACATTTTTAATTATTTCTGCTTTAGCTTAATATGTATATTTTTAAACATTTTGACATAGTTTTAAAATGTGTTTGTATTTAAGTCTTTAAAAGGCCCAATGACACAATTTCTGCCACTTGGGGGACTCCTCTAGTCAAAAAAGAAATTGCCTTTTATCCAGGGACCTTGCTTGTTTGCATTGTTGGGAATAAGCGTTGGGTAATTTCTGTGTCTCCACATCCCCGTAGAATTGAACTGTGATCCTTTGATTTAACAGAAATACTTAAGGCAAGAATATAATAAGTAAGGAAATTATACTGTTTCCTAACTCTTGATAATACTCAGCCAACATAGTTTTTTCTTTTTTTTTTCCTTCTATAAAATTTAGTTCCACAAAATAAAGGGAAGGCTAATTCTTTTGAATAATAAGTAAAAGATGAACAAATGCAAGGTCAACTATACATTTTTAGAGCTATGATTCAGACCAAGGTGGCTGAGTCAATGTAGATGTTATGAGTTATGATCAGAGCTTTTGTTATTTATGTGCAAAAAGATATAAAAAACCTAGATAGCATATTCACATTCTAGCATCTGTCCTCATCATTCCTTGACCTGCTCAACTGTGGCAGCACATTTACCAAAATTGAACTGAGCGAAGATTAACAGGGTCTGGCCCAGGAAGCCAGGAAAATTCCTTTTGCTTTCTACTCCCCTGCCTATGGCAGTCCAGCTCCTGCCCTCGCCGCTCCACTGAGATGATGTTTACTAATGTCACTAATGGCCTCTATATTGCTGAAGCTAATGGGTCCTTTTATGTTATTATCTGTCTTGACTTCTCTGGGACATTTGACACTCTCAGGCACTTACTTTTTCTTAAAAAAAAAAAAAAATCTTCTTCAGCTCCTGTGACATTATATTCTCCAGGTCTCCCCCCACCCCCACCTCCTGTTCCTCTCTGAGCATCCTTTTTCAAGCTTCTTTTTCTCTGGATGTTCCGCACATCTTGGTGTTGCCCAGTGCCCACTGACCCTATGTAGACTCTGCCTATTGTATTATCTGCCTTCTTCATGATGGGCTCGTATGCTCTCAGTTTCCATGATCTAGTGTGATATCTTTAGCTTAGGAGCTGGACCTGTTCTTTCCAAATATGGTGGCCACTAGCCACATGTGGCTATTTGAAATTCAAATTCAATTAAAATTAAAAATTCTATTCTTCCATTGCTTAATAGAGCCAAGTGTCTAGTGGCCACTGTTGGACAGTACAGATGGAGAGCGTTTACATCATCACAGAAAGTTGTCTTGCAGGGCCCACATCAGCAAACTCGAGGAACCTCTTACTCATGTCTACAACTGAGCTTCTCTTTCTTCCAATGGACCTGCTGCTCACGTGGGACTGTCTTGGTGACATCTGGGGTCTGAGGCTTATCTATCCCTCACTCTGCTCTCCCTGACTGCCACTTGGGGGACTGTTTTCTCTCTCTTTTCCTCCCCACTGTAGTGTAGTTCTGGTTATCTTACATAGTTGCTTATCTGGATTTTTATAACAGACACTTAACTTACCACCGTCACTCCTAGTACCTCAAATCTATCCTAGCTCTATAAGGAGTTATTTTCTAAAATGTAATTTAGATTGTTTTACACTATGTTTCAAATCTTGTATCAGTTCTTTATAGATTTCAGGGTATTGCTGGAATGCTTATGTTACAAAAGAAGACTGTTTCGTGGTCTTTCTCCTACCCATCTTTCCATTCTTATCTCCCATTCCTTCTCACTCTGTAGTTTATCCTTGAGTAATAACTGCTTGTTCTTCCCTGCATGTCCCATGCTGTTTCATCTCTGTGTCTTTGTATTGGTTCTTCTATGTGACAGAACTAAATCAAAGCCTGTAAACATGGGTTCAGGGGCTTTTACCCTCCAGCTTTCATTTCTTTTCATTTTTATCTCCCAAAACTGTTACATTCCACATATTAAACTACTTATTCCTTGGGAATGCATGCTGGTGATTTCTCAGCACCTATTCCTATCACTGTTCCCTGACTTAACTTTGTTTCCTTTATCGCTAGCATCTCTTCCCACTTCCAGTTTTCAAGATCTTGTCCTATCTTTCAAAGTGAAAGGGAAAAAGTTGCTCAGTTGTGTCTGACTCTTTGCAACCCCATGGACTATACAGGCCAGAATACTGGAGTGGGTAGCCTTTCCCTTCTCCAGGGGATTGTCCCAACCCAGGGATCGAACCTAGGTCTCCCACATTGCAGGTGGATTCTTTACCAGCTGAGCCACAACGGAAGCCCCTTATCTTTCAAGACCTCACTCAAATACTAGTTTCTCAGTCTAGCTGTTCTTGATTCCCTCAACTTTGAAATAGTTCTTTCTTTTTCTCGTACCTATCTTTGATGGCTCATCAGATTTACCTTGCTGTAAAATTCTCTCTCTCCTTTTTTCCCCTCTTCCTAGAGTTTAAGAAGCTTGAGATTAGGGGGAATGTCTTGCTGTTAATATCCATCACAGAACTAAAAGTACTGCTTTTCATAGTGAATTGTTAAACAGGTTGGGATTATATTGAAATCAATGCAGTGTGCTTTTAAGCTGTAAAAACAGGATTAATCTGATGTTAGTCATACTTGACCGTTTGCAGGCAACACTGTTAAGCAGTGATGCTTGTCTTTGACTCCTGGGTGCCCTTGGAAACTTTTCTGTCTCTACCTCACCCTATAATGTTGTATTATAGGGCAAATTTAAGTGTATTGAGAGTTACTGCCTTAATGTTTTGCTTATTCCAAGGACTATTTACTTTTTTTTTTTAATTGAAGAAATAGGATTTAGAAAAGGTGCTTGTACTGGGCAGTCTAATTTCCTTGGTGTACAGGCCACATGGAGCCAGCCTGTAGTGCTTGCATAGAGCCTTTCCTTACCCTCAGTTACACATCTGCCTTCCAGTAGTGAGGACCCAGCAGGCGTTTATGGAGAGTTTGTTATATGTTTCTGGTGCTGCAACAGGTCAGGACATTTTCCTGGCTCATCTTTGTTGTCGGGATCCAGGCAGAATTGCCTGCCTTTTGGTCCATGTGTGAAAAATGAGGGAAATGCGGGAACAAACCTACAGAAAGGATTTAGAACAGGTGTTTGGAAGAAACCTTACATTGTATTTGTTTCTTCTCCCCAGTATTTTGGATAAAAAACATTTATGTTAACTACCATTAATTAACTGCTTGATCTGAGCAAATTACTGAACTTATTTATGCCTTCATTTCCTCATCTTTGAAGTGGGATTATCTAAAGGGAGGTAATGAAAGTTTTCCTCATAGACTGTTGTGAAGATCAAATTAGATAAC
The DNA here is from genome assembly GCF_023091745.1 of Budorcas taxicolor. NCBI lineage: Eukaryota > Metazoa > Chordata > Mammalia > Artiodactyla > Bovidae > Budorcas > Budorcas taxicolor. The sequence goes on from NC_068912.1 coordinate 70,109,454, forward strand.
ACTCATTAGACACTTAATGCTGTGCCTTGCACAGCAAGCCGTCAATAAAGGTAAGTTATCATCATAATCTTTAGATCATTCTGGACATTCTCTCTTTTCTTATTTTTCCTATTTCCCTTGATTTTTCTTCTTCTAGTTTCCATTAATAAAACATTTAAAAATGTTCCATATTTTGAAGTTGTTTTTATGAGACCTTAGGATGTAGACAACAATATATAAATACTCCTTTTATTTCTTGTTATAAATGTTGCATTCTAAAGGGTTACACCCATGTTGACAACCTTTTTAATCCCTGAAGCATTTATTAATTTATTGCTTTCCCCAGAAAGGTGACAGAGTTTTCACTACCAGGACGATCTCTGGGGGCTATGCTGAGTATGCTCTGGCAGCCGATCACACTGTTTACACACTGCCAGAAAAACTGGATTTTAAACAAGGAGCTGCCATCGGCATCCCATACTTTACTGCATATCGAGCTCTGCTTCACAGGTAATAACACACTCTGTCAGCTTTATAACCAGCACCAGAGGAGGGCGATATTAATTGGAGGAAGGTAATATATAATTTATGCTTCCTACCACCCGTCTACCCATTGGTCATTTTTGGTTCCCATTAAGTTACCGTTAAGGTTTATGGAGCGGAAACTCTGCTAATTTGGTAGATTGTTCTAATCACTGAAGAAAAAAAGATAAGAACAGCAAAACCCCATCTTTGTCTTCAAGATGCTCATAGTCTAGTAAGGGAGAGAGACATAAGAGTAATAATACTGATATATAATGTGGAAAGGACAGCGGTAGAGATGTGCATAGGGATTTACAGGATCACAAGGGACATGCCTGTGGTAATGAGGTCAGGCTTCCTGGCAAGGCATAAGTCTTGGATTATTTTAAAGCCATGGTTCAAAAATCTCATTATCCAGCTCCAGAAACTAATTGCTGCAACTTTAAAGTACAGTGGCTCTACCCTAGTCCCCCTGGTCAGTTTCCATGGCTGATACCTGAGAATCTATATCTTAATCAAATTCCCTAGGTATTCGAAAAGCATCAGAGAGCATTATCCTAGGGGAGGGTAGCTGGGAATAGGGAGGGTATTCTAGAGAATGGGAAGAGCTGGTATGGGGAGCAAACATTGGGGTATCTGGGGAGAAGAGCTATAGCAGTTTGCTTTTGTCAGAAGATTTCAAGGCAAAGAGTGGTGAAGAATAAAGTTGGAACATAGTAATCTCTCAGTAAATGTTATATGTCATTATCAAATAGGTGCACCTCAGATTGTAAAACGTTAGATTTAGTGCTCACATATTGTTCTGTAAGGTCTTGGGGGTCATGTAGTGTTTTATTCAGGAGAATGATATTGTCATATCTGTGTTTTATTAGGATCACCCATCTGCTATGGGAAGGATGGATGTTATGACAAGAGTGGAGAAAGACATGGGAGAATCTTATAGAAGTACCGTCTGGACATTATTAATACTTAAGGGCCAGAGCAAGGCTCATGGTAGAGGTGGGGAGGAAAGGATAACTATTTAGGGGGTAAAATCAGAAATATTTGGTAACTATTTGCATGTGGAGAATGAGGAAGAGAAAGAGCTTAAGAATACTTAGAGCTTTATAACGGGTAATGTTTGACTTGACAAAGAGAAGGAGGGAAAAGTTTCAGAAGGAAACTGAGTTCAGTTTTGGTCATGAAACTGAGACAGGCATCATCATGGAGAAGTCCAGCAGCCTGTCAGATGAAAGAGTCTGAAACTCAAAGGCTGGAGCTTTAAATTTGGGGCTGTCAGCATGTGGTAAGAGCTGACGCAGTGAAAGTCGCTGAAATTCCTCAGGGAGTGAGAACACCAGTGCAGAGAGACTGGAGCTGTACTGAGCATTAGTAGTTAGCATGTGGTCAGAGGTAGGGGACAGAGTCCTGAGAGAGGCAAAGGGAGGGTAACCCAAGGCCGAGAGTCTAGAGGTCACTGAGTCTGCTAAACATCCGTAAGCCCGTGCGTGTTGAAGCCAGGAAGGCCTCAGTTTTAGTACAGTCTCCACCTACTACTAGTCAAGTTGCTTTCCTGTCTCAACTGTAGTTTACTGACTTGAAAAATACAGATAATAATAGAAAGCACCTTGGGGTGTGGTGGAATTAGATGAGGTAATGCTTATAAAGCTATTCAGTTCAGTTCAGTTGCTCAGTCATGTCCGACTCTTTGTGACCCCATGAATCGCAGCACGCCAGGCCTCCCTATCCATCACCAACTCCGAGAGTCTATCCAAACCCATGTCCATTGAGCTGGTGATGCCATCCAACCATCTCATCCTCTGTCGTCCCCTTCTCCTCCTGCCCTCAATCTTTCCCATCATCAGGGTCTTTCTCAAGGAGTCAGTTCTTCCCATCAGGTGGCCAAAGTATTGGAGTTTCAGCTTCAGCATCAGTCCTTCCAATGACCACCCAGGACTGATCTCCTTTAGGATGGATTGGTTGGATCTCCTTGCAGTCCGAGGGACTCTCAAGAGTCTTTTCCAACACCACAGTTCAAAAGCATCAATTCTTTGGCACTCAGCTTTCTTTATAGTCCAACTCTCACATCCATACATGACCAGTGGAAAAACCATAGCCTTGATTAGATGGACCTTTGTTGGCAAAGTAATGTCTCTGCTTTTGAATATGCTATCTAGGTTGGTCATAACTTTTCTTCCAAGGAGTAAGAGTCTTTTAATTTCATGGCTGCAGTCACCATCTGCAGGGATTTTGGAGCCCCCCCAAATCAAGTCTGACACTGTTTCCACTGTTTCCCCATCTATTTCCCATGAAGTGATGGGACCAGATGCCATGATCTTCATTTTCTGAATGTTGAGTTTTAAGCCAGCTTTTTCACTCTCCTCTTTCACTTTCATCAAGAGGCTTTTTAGTTCCTCTTCACTTTCTGCCATGAGGGTGGTGTCATCTGCATATCTGAGGTTATTGATATTTCTCCCGGCAATCCTGATTCCAGCTTGTGCTTCCTCCAGCCCAGTGTTTCTCATGATGTGCTCTGCATAGAAGTTAAATAAGCAGGGTGACAATATACAGCCTTGACGAACCAGTCTGTTGTTCCATGTCCAGTTCTAACTGTTGCTTCCTGACCTGCATATATAAAGCTGTTAGTACGCGAATAGTACAGAGCAAGTGCTCAGTTAGTGTGGGTGGTGTTAGGGGTGGTAGCTGATGTTGCTACTGAGAAGGGAAGCTAGCTGTCAGTGCAGCAGTGAGGACTGTTTGGGAACAAAATAACAGCCAGGCTTAGTGATAGGAGGTCAGTGGTGGCTTTTGTCAGATCACTTTCAGTAGAGTGATGGAGCGAAGCTTGAATGAATGGGTTGAGAAAGGAAAAGGAAATCGATTCTTGAATGGAGACTACTCTTGAAAAGCGGGGAGACAGGCAGAAAGAGGTAGGAAAACTACTTGAAGAGAGTGTGGGAACAAAGGGTTTTTTTTTTTAAGATGGACAGGACTTGGTTATTTTATAGCTAAGGAAGGATGTAGCAGAAATAGACAGATGGGAAGCTTGGAGAAGAGGGCAGAATAGTAGATGTAACAAGATCCCGTGCTGGGCAAGGATTGGACTTAACACAGAGGTAGAGAGATTGGCTTCTGATCAAAAGGACAACTCACCTGTCAAACCTGGCAGAGGCAGTGAGAGAGTCAATTCCTAGGCAGGTTGATAAGAAGTCCCGGGGTCCCCAAGGAGAGAAGGGTGTGGAATGCTCAAGGAGGAGGAAAGGACAAACTTTTTTTTCCTCTACATTCCTTGGTCTTAGTCACATAAATCATGTTTTTATCTTTAAGCTTTGAACTGATGATTACATAACAAACTATTCAGTTTAAACTCTGTACTAAGGGTTATATAACAAAAATATATCCTGCTTGAGGACAGTTTCTGGAAAAAACCTTCTGGCTAATCCTGTTATCTTAAAATGTAAATTATAGGAGTGGGTCTAGTAAGATCTTTACAACCTTCAGACATTCTTTTGATTCATTGTAATAACTAATTAAAAAGTATATAATTCCATTGCTAACACTAGGGAGGGCACTCTTTCTGCCCCCGTCAGAAGCTTTCTCCATCTCTTTTATACTTTAATAAAACTTCATTGCACAAAAGCTCTGAGCAATCAAGTCTCATCTCTAGCCCCAGATTGAATTCTTCTCCAGAGGCCAAGAATCCCAGCGTCTTTTGTGGTTCAACAGCAACCTTTCAGCATTGGTGTACTTAATGGAAAGTTTGTGGGCAGGGAGGTGAGGCATTGAAGGAGCTCATATGTGATTGCTTCATTTTCATAACTAAATAGGAAGCAAAGTGACCTTTTGAGAACCAGAACTGTAGTGGTACCAAAATGCATGGTCATGTGATTTTTTTCTTAGGGTATTTAGCCATTTGGATACATTATCCAGGGAAAGTAGACCATAATATTAATCCAGGGCTGGAATATCAGTGGCAAATTGAAAGAGCACAAAGGAAATGGGAACACTGGAGAGAAAGAAGGAAGTTGGGGTAATGTCCCGTGGCATCCAGGCTGATGGGAGTGTGGCAGGAGCAGCAAGAGGGCAGAAAAGGAGCAGACAGCAAGCTCTGTGAAGCCAAAGAAAAGGTTTTGAGGGAATATGTGGTTACAGAATCAGAACAGGAGATCAATACTGGTTATTAGTGTCTGATATTCCTCAGGTAGAATGGTTAGGGATGACTACTAGGTATCAGAAGAGAGTGGTAGAAGTAGAGGAGAATTCAGGAATTGTGAGTTTTCTTCCCATGAATGTTCAAATTTCTCAGGTTGGGGCTGGATTTGGGGTGGAAGAAGAAACCTATCGGAAGCTCCAGTACTTTGGCCACCTCATGCAAAGAGCTGATTCATTGGAAAACACCCTGATGCCGGGAAAGATTGAGGGCAGGAGGAGAAGGGGATAACAGAGGACGAGATGGTTGGATGTCATCACTGACTCAATGGACATGAGTTTGAGCAAACTCCAGGAGATAGTGGAGGACAGGGAAGCCTGGCACGTCGCAGACAATAGGGTCACAAAGAGTTGGACGTGACTTAGCAACTGAACAACAAGGAAACCTATGAGCCAGGTCCTAGGCTTCAGTGACTAGGAGGGGGTAACACAGCAGCACGGAAAGCCAGGCCACATGCTCCAACCCTGCTACAGGCCCCAGGGGCAGAGGACCATTAGTGTTCTCCAGAGAAGCAGAACCAGCAGAATGTGTATATTGAGGGATGGAGTCCTGCTGAGTCTAAAGTCAGTAGAGAGACCAGCAGGCTGGAGAGCCTGAGAAGAGTAGCTGTTCAAGTTTAGAGATAGTCTGCTGTCAGAATTTCTTGCTCTAGGAAAAGTCTGTCTTTGTTTTACTAAGACCTTCAAGTGGCCAGGCCAACCTACACTATGGAAGATAATCTGCTTTATTCAAAGTCTCCTGACTTAAACATTAATCTTATCCAGAATAGCACCTACACAGACATATCCAGAATGTTTGACCCATATCCAGCACCATGGCCCAGCCAGGCTGACACTTAAACTTAACCATCACAGTGACTACACGAGGATAGAAGGAAGGTAGCCATGGAGGCCCAGTAGACAGTTTGCCTGCTTTTTCTCCACCTGCTGCAGGCCCAGAGGTTTAGGACAATGTACTTAGTGTGTGGAAACTTGTTTATAAGATTTAGAAAAAATCACTGGAAGTATTTCATGACCCAGAGTATAACATTGGTAATCCTATTCCCTTAAATTTATATTTTACTTTTTAAAATGTCCAAGTGTTTTGGTAATAGCTGTCTCAGTTTATCACTCCAAACCCTCCGTTTAACTCACTGTGCTCAACCCCCCATCTCCAAGCGAGCATGTTGGAGAAACTTCATTTACTGACTCACAGCTGCCATTTGTCAGCTGTTGGCACACGGCCTTGAGCAGGACTCTGGGTGACTGTGTTCTCACTCCCAGATTGAACAGGATATCTGTACAGGGTGGTGTGATTTAGTTGCTAAGTTGTGTCAGACCCTTTGCGACCCCATGGACTGTATAGCCCACCAGGTTCCTCTGTCCATGGGATTTTCCAGGTGAGACTATTGGAGTGGGTTTCCATTCCTTCTCCACTCTACAGGGTGACCACCCTCTGTTGTCCTGGTAAACAAGGGATCCTCACTGAGAGATCCGGACCACACGGCCGTTGCTGGCCTGTGACGTCAGCATTTGTCCATGTGAAGTGATAAAGCATCACTGTGTCTTGCTGCATGTTTTTGTTTTCAGTGTAATAGCAAAGGAGTGGGTGAACCAGAGGTCAAAAGAATATGTCATTTTACCAGAGGCTCTGGGCATTTTAGGGGGTGGTAGGGGAACCTGTGTGACAGGACTTGTTATATTTCTTACTCTCTTCCCATCGCTGACTCAGCATTGGTTTCTGAAACAAGGGCTTGGAGGCTGTGCAGCCAGGTGTTGAAAAGCATGGAGAAGGAAGAGAGTAGCTGCTGCATTTACTCAGGTGTGAGTCTGAACCATGGAATAAAGACTGAGCTATAATGACCCTTTTTGAGACACTTTCTGTGGGAATGAATGGGAGACTCCAGTTCTTCTAGGTGAAGCAATTTCCCTTGACACATTCACAAAGCCTCTTAGCAGGTAGCACAATTATGATCCTGGCACCCCAACAACATCTGGCACATGGTCGACTCCCAGTAGACATTTGTTGAATGAATAAATGAATTGAATGTTTTCTTCTATCTGTGGCTCTAAAGAACCATTGTTTGAGTCTGGGGAGCATGGAGAATATCTCTGGTTGTCTATCAGGATGAGTTTCTTCTTTGGGTAACTGTTGGTTGAAATGAAGGTAGAATTTTCTTAAGAATTATTACAAACACTGAGCTTAATTAGCTCCAAAGTAAGGACCTGTGCTTTCTTTTTCAGTGCCTGTGTGAAACCTGGAGAAAGTGTTCTGGTTCATGGAGCTAGTGGAGGAGTAAGTATTTTTTTCTTTTAAGTTTTTTGCCTTTTTTTAAGAGGTTATGTTTGTGGGTTTCACATTATATTTCTTTAAGTTGCTTTTAAAAACCAAATTTATAAATATAGTCAAGGGTGATGACTTTTCTTCTTTTTGTAGTGAGACTTTAGATTCTGTCTTCTGAAGGTGATTCCCCATCATATTCGTTTAGCATTTCATGGTTAATATATTCAACAGATTACCCGATCATAAATGTATGCATTCGGTTTTCCACCTGTGTTGGGTATGGACCAAGATAAACGGGCTTTGTTTTTCTTTTCAAGAAGTGAATGTTATAAGAATATTTATTTAGAATTTTAAACAGTTCTTTAAGGTTAATATAAATTCCACATCCCCTTAGATAAGAAAACTAAGGCTCATTAAAGCTTTGCCTCTGTTGCCCCAGACAGCACTGCAAAGCCACACTGTGAGTTCCTCATCCTTTCTAGCTCCCTTCCTGCTCGCCTGCTGCGCTTTGATGACATTCGCAGGGTGCATAGTATACAGCTGTGTCCTTCACACCACAACCCACAACTTAAAATGCTAATGGGTGTGTGTGGGGGGGGATGGGGGTTGGGGAATGCTCAGAGCTTATCAAACCAGCCCTGCAGTGAAATCACCCAACACAGAGCTGTCAGAAACCTCTTCAAGAAACTGGCTGTCAATCTGCCTCCGAGGAGCTTAGAGGAAAAGTTAGAGCTCTGAGGTTGGAATTTAACAAGAAATCCACATGACCTCTATCCTGCATGTAGAGGCTTTAGAAATTTTGGAGACATTTCGCCTTTTTAAAATACAGGGCCTGGGGCTGGATGTATGAGGAAGCAGATTAACCCTTTCAGGACACTGGATTCCAGAGAGGAGATGGAAAGAAGTAACCTATTAATGGCAGATTGTTCCCAGCATAATGAGGGGCATCCTGACAATGCATTTACCTCTAAAAGTGGACAGGTAATACAGAGAATTCAAACCTCTGTATAATTGTTACTTTCCGTGGATGTGTCACGAGGTTTCAAGCCCAGCTTCCTATTTACTTCCAATAGATCAACTTAAGGATTTCACAGATAGACTGTTTACTTAAAAAAACACCAAGATCATCTTTCTGGGGCTTGAGAAAATATGACACATACCTTTTTCAAAAACTCCCGTTGTTTAGCCTCACTGAAGAGGCAGTTTGGGGGTTAAATTAAATTTAGCCCTAAATAAATAAATTTAATGCTAAATAAGTACAGAATCTGTCCAACATGTATTTATTTAAATTGCCTTGGCTTTCACAGAGCTAACCTTGTGCTCTGTATCAAAAAGAGAGATTTCAGTAGGAAGGGGAGAGACGAGTTTAAAGAAAATCTCTTTTTATTCCCTTTACCCTCTTGTAAAAAGCCAGGTTGCTTCATCATGATTTTTTTTTTTTAAAGCCAAATCCAGACTGTTCTCTGTGCTGGCTGAGTTTGTTAAATCCTTGGCTGGCAGGGATAGGCTAGCGACCTGGTGTGTGAAGCGCTTCTGATCCTGGCTGCCCATCAGGGGGAAACAGTGCTGGGTTTTGTCTTGCTTCTATTTGTACTTTCTGTCCTCATTTAAATCAAATTCCTTTGGGATTATGTTGTGTATTTAAAATGGTGTAGAATTTGTGAACACAGCCAACATCCTGATATGTTGGTGGGGAGTGCCCTGTTTTATTGTCAGCAAAATAAATAGAAGAAAAAATAGTTGACACATAATGGTATATAATCTATTGAAGAAATATTGTTAGTATAATTGTTGACAAGAATAGAATAAGCAACTCCTTTAAAATAGCTCTTCAAAGAGTGCCCCTTTGAAATAGTTAGATCATCAGGAGATAATATTTACATTATCTCTTAGGTTAAATCGTGGTTTTATTAGAGGCCCCCCTTTTTTTTTAATTGAAAAATTAAAGTGGCAAAAATTAGCCATGCTAACCCCATGGTGTATTGGTATTTCATGGAACTGAATGTCTCTCACACTCACAGTGAGTTCCCTGTTTGTTTTGGTTAAATCAAACAAATCCTCGAATAACCCAGCTGGGTTCAGGCTCCTCACTCCCATATGCCATACAGTCTTTAAGGTCTTATTTCAGGCTTGGGAGTTTGTAATTCTGTTACAATTTTAATTAGTTACCATCATCTTTTTCATCTCAATTCTCTTCTATCTTGCCCAGTCCATAATGATTGTATCTTCCTTTAAATCAGTGGTTTTCAATGAGGGGTAATTTCATACCATCTCTTCTCTCACTTGGGGACATTTGGTGGTGTCTGGGCACAATTTTGAGTGTCACAACTGGATGAAAGGGTCTGGCATCCAGTGGACAGAAACTAGGCATGCTCATTCTAAGCACCCTTCACTGCACAGCATAGTCCCCACAGCAAAGAATTACCTGGCCCAATAGGGCCAAGTGTGAGAAAGCTTATTCTAAATATATGGGCTGACCCTTATCTGTACCATTCATTTGGCATGGGATCAAACATTTTTCCTAGTATTATAATTTAAATGATTGCTTTTATCTATATTCCTAAAATAGTTTTATTTCTCCTTTATGCTAAGCACATTTATCTAGTGTTCTAGTGATCTCATGCAATCCTGTGGCTTTAAGTACTATCTGTAAACTGATGATTCTCAAATGTATATGTCCAATTCTGAACTCTTTTCAAGTCCATTATCATATTCAACTAATGATTGAGCATCTTCAGTTGGCTGAATTCAGTGTGTTCAAAGTGAATTCTTGATGCTGTCACAAACTTGATCCTCACTCATCCTCCTCATCCAAGTCAATCTACCCAGTTATTCTGGCTTGAGACCTAGGAGATATTCTTGATTTTTCTCTATTCCTCACCTCCCACCTCCAATCTTTGATGAAGTCCTGATCTTCCTGCTCCCATTTCCCCCTACCTTCTTTTTGGCTCCCATATAATTAGAATGTTCTATTAAAAGCCTAAATCAGATCATATCCCTGTCCTGCTTAAACTCTCCAGTAGTTCTGCATGGCTCTTAAATATAATCCAAAGTCTTTACCTCCAAGGCCTTGTGTGCCTTGGCCTTTCTGTGCCTCTCTGGCCTCATCTTTGCTCCCTTCCGCATGTCGCACCCTTAAGCCTCTTGACCCTCTTTCTGATGTTTGAATGCCCCAAGCTCATCCCCACTTCAGCAGGATAGCCATGACCATTCAGTCTGCAGCATTCTCCAGCAGGCCTCCCAGACCTGTCCCAGACTGTACTTGTCCCTCTCTCCATTCAGGTCTCTTCAGAATGCCTTTCCTGATGACCTAATTGGCCTGGTTCTCTAACTCTTTATAACCCAATATGCTATTTTTTTCAAGTAGTTTTCATTCTCTGAATTTACTTTATTCATTTATTTCTTCATGTGTTTGTTATCTCCCCCTTCCTAAGAGCATACGTTTCATGTGTGAAGAACCCCATCTTGCACATCAGTTCAGTCAGTTCACTTGCATCCGACTCTGAGACTCCATGGACTGCAGCACGCCAGGCTTCCCTGTCAAGCACCAACTCCAGAGTTTACTAAAACTCATTCATGTCCATCAAGTCTGTGATGCCATCCAACAATCTCATCCTCTGTCATTCCCTTCTCCTCCTGCCTTCAATCTTTCCCAGCATCAGGGTCTTTTCCAATGAGTCAGTTCTTCACATCAGGTGGCCAAAGTATTAGAGCTTCAGTTTCTGCATCAGTCCTTCCAATGAATATTCAGGACTGATTTCCTTTAGGATTGACGTCTTTGATCTCCGTGCAGGCCAAGGGACTCTCAAGAGTTTTCTCCAACACCACAGTTCAAAAACATCATTCATCAGTGCTCAGCTTTCTTTATAGTCCAACTCTCGCATTCATACATGACTACCGGAGAAACCATAGCTTTGACTAGACGGACCTTTGTTGGCAAAGTAATGTCTCTGCTTTTTAATGTGCTGTCTAGGTTGGTCATAAGTTTTTTCCAAGGAGCAAGTGTCTTTTAATTTCATGGCTTCAGTCACCATCTGCAGTGATTTTAGAGCCCAAAAAGATAAAGTCTGTAACTGTTTCCGTTGTTTCCTCATCTATTTGCCATGAGGTGATGGGACCAGATGCCGTGAAATTAGTTTTCTGAATGTTGAGTTTTAAGCCAACTTTTTCACCCTCCTCTTTCACTTTCATCAAGAGGCTCTTTAGTTCTTTGCTTTCTGCCATAAGGGTGGTGTCATCTGCATATCTGAGGTTATTGATGTTTCTTCTGGCAATCTTAATTCCAGTTTGTGCTTCATCCAGCCTGGCATTTCACATGATGTACTCTGCAAATAAGTTCAATAAGCAGGGTGAAAATATACAACTTTGACATACTCCTTTCCCTATTTGGAACTGGTCTATTGTTCCATGTCCAATTCTAACTGTTGCTTCTTGACCTGCATACAGATTTCTCAAGAGACAGATCAGGTGGTCTGGTATTCCCATCTCTTTAAGAATTTTCCACAGTTTGTTGTGATCTTCACAGTAAAGGCTTTGGCGTAGTCAATAAAGCAGATATTTTTCTGGTATTCTCTTGCTTTTTTGATGATCCAACAGATGTTGGCAATTTGATCTCTGGTTCCTCTGCCTTCTAAATCCAGCTTGAACATATGGAAGTTCTTGGTTCATGTACTGTTGAAGCCTGGCTTGGAGAATTTTGAGCATTATTTTGCTAGCATGTGAGATGAGTGCAGTTGTACGGTAGTTTGAACATTCTTTGGCATTCCCTTTCTTAAGGATTGGAATGAAAACTGACCTTTTCCAGTCCTGTGGCCACTGCTGAGTTTTCCAAATTTGCTGGCATATTGAGTGCAGCACTTTCACAGCATCATCTTTCAGGATTTGAAATAGCTCAATGGAATTCCATCACCTCCACTAGCTTTGTAGTGATGCTTCCTAAGGCCTACTTGACTTCACATTCCAGGATGTCTGGCTCTAAGTGAGTGATCACACCATCATGGTTATCTGGATCATGAAGATCCTTTTTGTGTGGTTCTTCTGTGTATTCTTGCCACCTCTACTTAGTATCTTCTGCTTCTATTAGCTCCATACCATTTCTGTCCTTTATTGTGCCCATCTTTGCATGAAATGTTCCCTTGGTATCATTAATTTTCTTGAAAAGATCTCTAGTCTTTCACATTCTATTGTTTTCCTCTATTTGTTTGCATTGATCACTGAGGAAGACTTTCTTATCTCTCCTTGCTATTCTTTGGAACTTTGCTTTCAAAAAGGTATATCTTTCCTTTTCTCCTTTGCCTTTCACTTCTCTTCTTTTCACAGCTATTTGTAAGGCCTCCTCAGACAACCATTTTTCATTTTTGAATTTCTTTTTCTTGGGGACAGTCTTGATCACTGCCTCCTGTAAAATGCCACAAACCTCCATCCATAGTTCTTCAGGCACTCCGTCTATCGTATGTCTTGAATGTAGTAAATAATAAATGTTTATCGTATTCATGAATATAAAATTGCCCATGTACGTACCTGTCTCTTCTACGTAAGTGGTAGATGACTTACTGTTGTTATCTAGTATTTTATGTGTACTGTTAAAGTATGAAGTCACTGAGTATATTTTGACCATCTTTAAACCCTGTATCTTCTGTACAAAGCAGATGCTAAGTGAACATTTTGCAGTGTTTCTTATTTCTTTGTTTAGACTCTTAACATTTATTAGCAATACTCTAGAACATAGAAGAACCTTACCTTAATTGTATGTATTTAATAAATGTTTGCAGAGATGCAAAGTTCCTAAAACTACTGGGCTGTATTTTGTTTTTTAAGGTTGGAATAGCAGCATGCCAAATTGCAAGAGCTTACGGCTTAAAGGTTTTGGGCACAGCTAGTACTGAGGAAGGACAAAAGATTGTTTTGGAAAATGGAGCCCACAAAGTGTTTAATCACAAAGAAGCTAACTATATTGATAAAATTAAGGTAAAATTGTTCTATAATTTTATAAAACTAAAATTTTGTTTCATGTTCTTTTATAAGTTTTTTTTATCAACTATTCTCTTCAAGTTGTTTGTTTTGCCTATGTGTTTTAAAGCTTTAATTTAAAAGTAGAGATGTCTACTTTTCGAACCTTCACTATCATTTCTGTCTTATTTATTTTTACTAAATAAAATATAGCCTCTCTAGAGGCTTATAGTTATAAAAAATCAGTACTCTTTAATGCAAATCACATTTTAAGTAAAGCCACAGCTTTGTATTTGCAGCTGTGAGGCATTTTTTAAACACTTATTTTTATATATTGTGAAATGATCACCACAGTAAATTTAGTTAACATCTGTCCCCATACATAGTTTAAAATTTTATTTCTTGTGATGAGAACTTTTAAGATCTATTCTCTTAGCAACTTTCAAACATGTAATACAGTATTTATAACTGTAGTCACTGTCCATTACATCCTCGTGATTTATTTATTTTACAACTGGAAATTTGTGCCTTTTGATCCCACCTTTATCCATTTCACCCACACCCCACCCCTTGCCCCACCTCTGGCATCAAAAAGGTATTCTTAATATAACTTCTATTGGTATAAATTTTCCATAGAAAATTAAATTATCCATGGATTACAAACTGGATCTGTCTGGCCTAGGGAATTAAGTTTCTTTGTTTACTGGATGTTTTTGGAGGAGAAACCGCTGCCTCATCAAAATGGTGAGGCAGAATTTAGCTGCTGTGTCATCTATTCCATTGCTGCAGTCTAATGCAAGCAGGTTCTGGAGTTCTCCATCTTTGCCATAGTAACAGTTTATTAAACACTGATTACTTTGCTGATCCTCACACTACTTGCTCATGTTGAGAAAGAATTAGGATATCCCAGGTACTGATTACAGTGTAAACAAGGTCATTACAAACTGCGGAAAAAACGAGTGCGAGTTTGTTTATTACCTCTAAATCATCTTGCCAAAAACCTGAATAAAGGCTCTCCTTTGTATATGCTGAGGAATACAAAATTGATTGAGCATGCACTCCTGATATCATTATCAAAGATGAAAATTGGCCAGTTATTTTAAGAATAGGTTTTTGTTTTGTAATGTAATTCTAAGACCATAAGACCTTATAGCTTCTATCTCTTATACTGGTTCCTTCTGCTTAAGTCTCTCTCATTCTCCAAAACCATTCTCTTAACCTTTTGTCCTCACCTTCCCTCCTTTACCACACATTTCTTGAAAAAGTAGGGGGTACTTAAACTGTTACTTCCTTACCTCCCACTGCAATTTTGCTTCCACCCCAGGGCTTTCCAGGTGGCCCTAGTGGTAAAGAACCTGCCTGACAGTGTAGGAGATGTAAGAGATGCAGGTTCGATCCTTGGGTCAGGAAGATACCCTTAACAAGTGCAACCCATCCCAATATTCTTGGCTGGAGAATCCCATGGATGGAGGAGCCTGGTGGGCTACAGTCCATGGGGTCGCAAAGAGTCGAACATTACTGAAGTGACTTAGCCCGCACGCACACACCAGCTACTTACCTGGCTTGTCAGGGGCACTGATAATCCCATCACCAGTCAGCTGCTCTTGGCTCAGTTCTCATTGTACTTGACCCTGACCACACCTCCTGGAAGCTGGCTCTCTTCTCACTTCTCTAACTTCGCTTTTAGTCTCCCTTCTCTTCATTTCTCTTGGTATTCCATAGGTCTTTCCTCTTGGTCTCTCACTTTCTCTGGTGCTACACCGTCATCCTGATCCATCTCATACACGTTACGCTGCTGGTTTCCAGCACTGTCTCTGGCCTGTTTCATTCCTTCACACCATCAGCCTGCTAGACATGGCCGTTTATCTGGTCCCCCAGGATAGACACCCACATTTCATTTCCTGTTCCTGTTGTTTGATCACCTTTCTGCCTCTTGCACATCAAATTGGTCACCTTATCTATCAGTTTGATCTCTGACATGCCTTTCATATCTGTCTCTGTTTCTCTTTCCCCTTCACTGTTGTAACTTCATTTAGTCCTCATCTTTTCCAGTCTTGACTTACAGCTGAGCTAATGCTCCCTTCTCTCTCCTCTACTGTCTCCAGAGTCATTTGGTTCTCTGTTTCAAAGAAAGAAACAGAAAAACATCCTCAGAAATAAACGAGAGCTCCATGAGAATAGGAATTTCTATTTTCTTGTTCCCTGCTGTACTTCCAGGGCCTAAAACAGTGCCTGGCACAAGAATTAACTAATGAACATCTGTCTCCACAAAGTCCGAATCTTTTAACGTGTCATTTGGTGTATTTTCGTAGTCTGAACCAATTTGTAGTCTCTTATCTCCTACCTGTCCCCTCCCACCCCCGCCCCCATCCCCTTCACAAATGCATACTCCAGCTCTGCTGGGCCACTTGCCAATTCCAGCATTGACTCTCCATCCCTATGTCTTTGCTCTTCTGTTTCTTTTGTCCAGACTGACTGCCTCATGTCTAGCTTCTCCTTGACCCTTCTTCCTTCTGTTCTACTTAAGAACTCCTACTTACCCCTCAGGACTGAGATCGTCATCTCTGTGGAATTTTCTTTGACCTTTACAGGTGATCAGAGTTGTAACTTTTCCCCCCCTCTAAAACGTATGGTTTGTTTCCCTGGTGGCTCAGATGGTAAAGCGTCTGTCTGCAGTGCAGGAGACCTGGGTTCAATCCCTGGGTTGGGAAGATCCCCTGGAGAAGGAAATGGCAGCCCACTCCAGTACTCTTGCCTGGAAGATCCCATGGACCGAGGAACCTGGTAGGCTACAGTCCATGGGGTCGCAAAGAGTCAGACACGACTTCACTTTCACTTTCAACGCAGTACTTAGCCCCTCACATCACACCTTTAATTGTAGTGTTTTCCATTTTCCTCTTTATTTTGGGTTCTCTATGTCCATCTTGACATTCATAATACCTCACACAGTGCTGGGCATAGGTGTTCATTTTTTTCTTAAAATGAAAATATATAGCTTAGCTTATTTAAGAGCCGATTTAGATGTTGGGAATTGACATCAGAAAGACCAAAAGAAAAGGAGTAGTGTTCCAAGCTGATTGTAGACCACTGAGAACACAACTAAATGTGCACATGCACACACACACACACACACACACACACACACAGAATACTGCAAAACCAAAAAAGTCAGTATTTTTTTTCTTTTGTTGTCTGTTTTTTAATAAAAATGGGAGCACCAGTGCAGTTTTTGATTTTTGATTTGTTGCTTCTTCCTCTATTAAAATACATTTTGAAGACAGAAAATTTTCACCTAAGGAAGAAGTACTTTATAGTCAAGTTGAGTCTAAACACATGAAAATTTTGGACAAATTTTATTTCATTATAGCAATTTATTTAATGCAAATCTGTCATTTTAGATGTGGCTGGTACCTTGGAATTACAGCATCACTGTATAATTAAGTTATCTTAAAATTGGCATTATTACTCTTTAAAAATATAGCATTTTATGTCAGTTTAAATATATTTCTGTAATATATGGCACTATGATAATTTTTTTTCTAATCTACTTGCATTCTTTTATATTATATAGAAATCTGTTGGTGAAAAAGGAGTTGATGTGATTATTGAAATGTTAGCTAATGTAAATCTTAGCAATGATTTGAATCTTTTGTCACATGGAGGACGAGTAATAGTAAGTATTTCCTTTTTTTTACCACTCTGCAGTTTTTTCATAATTTAACACTGTTTTGCAGTAATCTTTAACTATAGACATGTTGTTTTTCATCCTAGGTTGTTGGCAGCAGAGGCCCTATTGAAATAAACCCACGGGACACCATGACAAAGGAATCTAGCATAAAAGGAGTTACTCTGTTTTCATCCACCAAGGTAGAAAAGTGATACATTGGGGTAATTTGCCTAGTCAGGCAGACTGAAAATTTAAGTAGATGTTAAGGTTAGTTATCTAAGTGGGTTAAGGATTAATCCCTGGAAGAATACTAGGGTGACAATATAATTTATTTTCCAGGCCAGGGCACTTATGAAGGAGAGAGGAGATACTGTTGGTAATTACCAGTTACTCCATAACAATAGCTATTTTGTAAACTGAGACTGCCACAGACAAATTGCAGTGTTGGTTAACATATAGGAAACTACTGTTTTTATAGTTCTGGACAAGTTGACAAAAGCCACACATTTACGAGAAAACTCTCTTACTGCTTTCTTCAACTCTAAAAAATGTTAATGCTTCTGAAAATTGTCATGTGTTCCTCTTTTGAAAAAGACGTTTTCTTTCCCTCAGGAGGAATTTCAGCAGTTTGCAGCAGCCCTTCAAGCCGGAATGGAAATTGGTTGGTTGAAACCAGTAATAGGTCCCCAGTATTTACTGGAGAAGGCTGCCCAGGCTCATGAAAATATCATTCATAGCAGTGGGGCTACTGGAAAAATGATTCTTCTCTTAAAATGATCAATCCTTCCATTGATTTCCTGTGTAATTAGAGGTTCCATATCTCAGTTTTATGTGCATTGTGTTTGCTCTACTTAGCATTCATTTGATTCAGTGAATTTTAGTGATCATAAGCATTGGAGTACTGTTTATTTGATAGCTGGCAACTTTCTTTATGCCTTCTACTTCTCATCAAGGAATCACTGTAGTAGGAAATAGGATGTTAGTGGTCACTTGGCATTGGAGGACATTACAGAAATTCCTAACCGATACTCATCATTAATCCCATACCTTTGACTAAAACATACTAATCCAAAATAGAACTGCTTAATTTCCACGCCTACTTCTCCTTATAAAGGTTCTTTAATCTCTGATTAGCCCAGAACTGCATTGGACTCTGATGATTCTCTGGAGTGAGACCCCTTTCCCAAACTAATCCCATCTAGAGCTACAAGTCTCTCAGAAAGGCAAGATAAACAGTGTTCAGGGAAATTTGTTATTTTCCCAATATCCCCAATATTTTATGATATTCACTAGGTTAATGAGCCACATATTCTGTGAGAACAGCAGCTTTCTTTCTCCTATAATGATACTGGGTGCATAGTTTCCAAATAGATATGTATTGATTGATTCAACTTCAAAGTACATTTAGAATCATCTCTTTGTGTGATTGGGATCATATATTTTTATTTAAACTAATAATCAAATTAGATGCATTAAGAATGATCTGCTTTTGTTATTATAACATGGTAATTGCAATAAATTCTAGAGGCAATTAAAAATGGTGGTTTTCCTGTTTATTTTACATGTAATACTTGCCTTATGTCAGTTTTACATAGCACCAAACTAAGGTTACTTCCTAGCAGAGTTCTGTGTTGGAAGTCTTTATCTAAACTAAATAAAAGGTTAATTACCTGGAAATCTTGCCATCAATAATACATATGTTAGTCGCTCAGTCATGTCCAGCTCTTTGCAACCCCATGGACTTAGCCCACCAGGATCCTCTCCATGGGATTTCCTAGGCATTAATATTGGAGTGGGTTGCCATTTACTTCTTCAGGGGATCATCCTGACCAGGAATCAAACCCAGGTCGCCTGCATTCTGCATTGGTGGTGGATTCTTTACCATCTGAGCACTAGGGAAGCCATTAACATTATGTCTCAGGAAATGAGGTTTCATTGTTATTTTTGTTCTTGTTTTTCTTCGTGTGAACACAGCATGAACAACTGTCTGTTGTTGTATGGTTGGTTCTCTTGACCTAATTTGTTCTGTTGAGTAACAATTTCTAGTTTGAACTGGGAATCCTGCTTTCATAGTGAACAGAAAGCACTGCTAACTTTTATAATTCAGGGCCGTCATTGGCTTCTGGCTCATGTGCCATGCGGAAGTGTTTTTACTATTTGTATTTTCCAAGTTTATTTGTTATTTCTTTTACAGGTTAGTCTTGTACAGTAAAATAACATTTGAAAAAGTTGTTTAAAAAGCAGTGTTATGAATCTAGAGACTAGCATTTTATATCATTTCAAAATGGAAGATTTCTTCCCATTCAAAAAGATAAAGGAATAATTATTTTGTAAAAGTCAGCTTAATCTGTTTTCACATTTGCCTCATCTGTTGAATAAGCTAAAGCATACTGCTGACTTAACACTGCACAATTCATTAATACAGTTCAGTTATTTCAAAGAAAAAACTGGCCAAATTGTATGCATTAACTACTAGATTTGTGATTATATAGCGTTGGACATATTTCCTGCACACATCTCCTTGTCATTCTAGTTCTGTCCTTGTCTGAGTTTTCAGCAAACCATTTCCACAGCACTATTGCTGCTTATAGTCCAGGGCTACTACCCCAGTCACCGGTGCTGTCCCTGATACAAAATAGAGAATAACTTGTAGAATCAGCAAGCATTATTTCATGTTTTAACCATCTGAATTTCTGTCCATTTGCTTTGACCTTAGTGTTTGCTTAGAATCATATAATATGTGTGTTAAAAGATCAAACAGATCAGCTACCCTGAGCCTAAGAAGGTGAACTGTCATGCCAGTGGTCACATGATTAGTAGGATAAAGCTGAGCTGACATTATGTTGGTGGCCTGAGATTAAACTCATTTAATTTCCAGGCCTTTGGCATTCCTGGCTTTTAACCCTAGCTATTACACTTGTTGGGCTGCCTGCTTTCCAGCCTCATTTTGCCCGAGATTGTTAGTTCTGACCCTGTTAATCATTTTTGCCTCAGTTGTCACTTACCTTCTGATTCAAGTCTTTTATGAAGGGATTATTCTATTATTTCAAAATGTTGAATACATTGAGTTTAGAAGGCACTGTGCTGGAATTTGAGGATACAAAGGTATATAAGACATAGTCCACATTCTTGAGCTTAGAACGGAGTAGAGATGAGAGCTGAGTAAAACACATGGAGTAAAATGTGTGTGTGTGTGTGTGTGTGTGTGTGTGTGTGTGTATATATATATATATATATATATATATGTATAGATAGATAGATTTATTTTAAGGAATTTTCTCATACAATTATGGGCCCTGATGAGTTTCTGTATTGCAGTACTAAGGCAGAATTATTTCTCTGGGAAACCTCAATTTTTGTCCTGTGGCTTTCAACTGATTGCATGAGGCCTACCTGCATCATGGAGGGTAATCTACGTAAAACAATCTACTTAAAACGTGACACGTTGACACAAAACTGACCATCACAAAAGGTGACCTAGGGACAAAAATGAGGGACACCTAGTGTAGCTTGAGGTTGCCAACTACACACTTATATTTCAATGCATTTGTTCGCTCCTGCTATCCAAAGTAGCTTTGGCCAGAGAAGTACAAAATAACTTGTATGCTTCAGAAAAGGGAAGAAAAATCAGGTAGCATTTTATAATGTCTTTAGCTCAGCTTTACAGAGGCAAGAAATCCTATGTGTGCCAAGGGGCCTCCACAATTCGCAATGTAAAAGCTTTTTTTCTGCACAAGATAACTCAAGAACAGCAGGTCACTTTGACCTGGCTCTTTCAACCTCTTCAACCATGTCTCACAGACAGGAAAACACCTCGGCTCAATCCTTAGTTCTTTTTCCAATGCTACCTTTTCCTTTGGTCCAGTGATTTTTTTTTTAATGTTATTTAAAACTGTCTTAGGACAATTTTGCTAATCCATAGGGCTTGAAGGTGAAGGTGAAGTCGCTCAGTCGTGTCCGACTCTTTGCGACCTCGTGGACTGTAACCTACTAGACTTCTCCGTCCATGGGATTCTCCAGGCAAGAATACTGGAGTGGATTGCCATTTCCTTCTCCAGGGGATCTTCCCGACCCAGGGATCGAACCCGGGTCTCCTGCATTGGAGGCAGATGCTTTAACCTCTGAGCCACCAGGGAAGCAATCCATAGGGCTTAGGAATAGCTTGTTTTGTGGGAGCTTCCTCCAGCCAAGGAAGGAGTCTAGGAAATGCATCACAGAAAGAAATCTAAATCCACTTTGACCCGTGTCAATGATTGATAGGTGTTGATGGGGACAGTCCATGTATATTCTTTAAGAGGGAGTCTAACACTGATCCCAAACTGATTTCCTGATATAGATGCTCATTACGCATGTGTTAAATGTGGCGATGGGCTTTCCAGGTGGCTCAGTAGGAAAGAATGCACCTGCCAGTACAGGAGACGGCTTCAGCCCTTGGGTTGGGAAGATCCCCTTGAGAAAGGAATGGCCACCCGCTCCAGTATTCTTGCCTGGAAAATTCCATGGACAGAGGGGCTTGGCAGGGTACAGTCTATCGGGTCACAGAAGAGTCAGACATGACTGAGTGACAGCACGAATGCACGCAAGTAAATGCGGCCACAGATTAGCAGTCTTGGATTTTATCTTTTCCCAGCTTCGTGTAAAGGTATCCACAAAGAGACAACAGTACTAATAACTAAAGAGGAAACCCTGTGCCAAAGTCCATTGGGAATATATACTAACTCCAGTGTCAATCATTTGACATATTGACCCAAATTACCTGCAGAGCAGGTAACAAGAAAAAGCCTCCACCTCAGTCACTACCTCTAATGCAGGCCACCTAGAGTATCAAACCTTATTACACAGAAAGTATCTGAGCCAGCTAGAGACATATGCCCAGTCCTCAGCATTCCTCATGTCCTTTTTAGAAACTACAGGATTAAATTTTTGGTACAACTTCAGGTTCAAGAAGTCACACTCTTGAATATACAGTCACTCCAGAGAAAGCCTTGTAAGTGGGTGGAGAGTGGCAGACTCGGATTATAGCAAATGCTGGAGAGTACACAGCAGTCACACGACAGACATTTGTCTTTGATTTTAGAAAAGCCAGACTAAGAGCTGTCGACTGGGGGGAAAAGGCACAAATAAAACATGAGAGTTAAAGTTAAGTTTTATTTGGGGGCAGAATGAGGACTATAGCCCAGGAGACAGTGTCTCAAATAGCTCTGAGAAACTGCTCCAGAGGAGATGGTCAGTATATATGTGATTTTGATGAAGGGGAATTACATGCAATCAAGCACATATGTTTCACAGCATATTGCTGCTAGTCTTGTGAAGGTCACTGCTAGTCACGACGAGCAGACATCACCATGAAGGACTTTAATGCTTTTCTAGATACAAGGGGATGCAAGAATTGGGCTCATAAAATCTGAAAATATCTAATTATCTGAAACTTGTTTTGCCAGGTTTTCCCAGAGTACAAAGTTCTTCATTGCTGGTCTTCACCTGAACTTTCAGGGGGTGTTGAAAGAGCAGCTGCAGCAGCTCATAATTTGATCCTTGTCGAGGTAGATGGCAAGTGCCAATTTGTAGGTGACAGAGCAGAAGACATTCATGTCTTACTTGAGCGAGCAGTTAAGAGGCCACCTCACTCCAGGTGTGGATCTGAGAAGAACAGCTCCCTGATGAGCAGGGAGGAGAGCCAGGGCACATGAAGCCCACTGGTAGGGTTAAGAGCATGGGTTATGGAGGCGGAAGACCTGGCTTTAAATCCTGGCTCCACTATTGACTAGTTTTAGAGTCCTGGGCAAGTTACCAAGTGATCTGAAGTCTCGATTTCCTTACATGTAATATGGTAGTAACATCTACCTCAGAGAGTTTGTACAAGTTAAAAAAGATAATGTCTGCTGCTAAGTCACTTCAGTCATGTCCAACTCCGTGCAACCCCATAGATGGTAGCCCACCAGGCTCCCCTATCCCTGGGATTCTCCAGGTAAGAATACTGAAGTGGGTTGCCATTTCTTTCTCCAGTGCATGAAAGTGAAAAGTCAAAGTGAAGTTGCTCAGTCATGTCCAACTCAGCGACCCCATGGACTGCAGCCTACCAGGTTCCTCCATTCATGGCATTTTCCAGGCAAGAGTACTGGAGTGCCTTCTCCGAAGATAATGTCTACAAAGTACTTGTTAGCACTCTGTCCTGAAGTTCAGTTCGGTTCAGTCGCTCAGTCGTGTCTGACTCTGCAACCCCATGAACCGCAGCACGCCAGGCCTCCCTGTCCATCACAAACTCCCGGAGTCCACCCAAACCCATGTCCATTGAGTTGGTGATGCCATCCATCTCATCCTCTGTCATCCCCTTCTCCCCCTGCCCTCAGTCTTTCCCAGCATCAGGGTCTTTTCAAATGAGTCAGCTCTTTGCATCAGGTGGCCAAAGTATTGGAGTTTCAGCTTCAACATCAGTCCTTCCAATGAACACCCAGGACTGATCTCCTTTAGGATGGACTGGTTGGATCTCCTTGCAGTCCAAGGAACTCTCAAGAGTCTTCTCCAACACCACAGTTCAAAAGCCTCAATTCTTTGGTGCTCAGCCCTCTTTATAGTCCAACTCTCACATCCATACCTGACTACTGGCAAAACCATAGCCTTGACTAGACAGACCTTTGTTGACAAAGTAATGTCTGCTTTTTAATATGCTGTCTAGGTTGGTCATAACTTTCCTTCCAAGGATTAAGTGTCTTTTAATTTCATGGCTGCAATCACCATCTGCAGTGATTTTAGAACCCCCCAAAATGAAGTCAGCCACTGTTTCTACTGTTCCTCCATCTATTTGCCATGAAGTGATGGGACCAGATGCATGATCTTAGTTTTCTAAATATTGAGCTTTAAGCCAACTTTTTCACTCTCCCCTTTCACTTTCATCAAAAGGCTCTAAAGTTCTTCACTTTCTGCCTTAAGGGTGGAGTGGAGTCATCTGCATATCTGAGGTTATTGATAATTCTCCCAGCAGTCTTGATTCCAGCTTGTGCTTCCTCCAGCCCAGCGTTTCTCATGATGTACTCTGCATATAAGTTAAATAAGCAGGGTGACAATATACAGCCTTGATGTACTCATTTTCCTATTTGGAACCAGTCTGTTGTTCCACATCCAGTTCTAACTGTTGCTTCCTGACCTGCATATAAGTTTCTTAAGAGGCAGGTCAGGTGGTCTGGTATTCCTGCCTCCGTCAGAATTTTCCACAGTTTATTGTGATCCACACAGTCAAAGGCTTTGGCATAGTCAATAAAGCAAAAATAGATGTTCTTTTGGAACTCTCTTGCTTTTTCCATGATCCAGGAGATGTTGGCAATTTGATCTATGGTTCCTCTGCCTTTTCTAAAACCAGCTTGAACATCGAGAAGTTCACGATTCATGTATTGCTGAAGTCTGGCTTGGAGAATTTTGAGCATTACTTTACTAGCATGTGAGATGAGTGCAATTGTGCAGTAGTTTGAGCATTCTTTTGCATTGCCTTTCTTTGGGATTGGAATGAAAACTGGCTTTTTACAGTCCTGCAGAAAGTGTCCAAATAATCATCCTTTCATTTTTATTAACCGTAAGAAATAAGTTGAGAAAACGGAGGAATGAAGATGGAGCATCCTGAAAGATGCCAAAAAATAAAAGGAAACCTAAATACAAATTCCCATAGGAGGTACGAGTCAGCAGTATTGACTACAGTAAACTTCACTGGTCATATGGGTAAATTTTATTCCTCTTCAAAAATGTAGAGAAAAGCAATGAGTAAACAATTAAGAGCCAACAAAAAACAGATATAAATCCAACCTGTGTTTTTGGCTGCGCTGATTCTTGTTGCTTTGCGTGGGCTTTCTCTAGTAGCAGTGCACAGGCTTCTCACTGTGGTGGCTTCTCTTAGTGTGGAGCAGAGTTTCTAGATGCACAGGTTTTAGCAGTTGCAGTGCGTGGGCCCTGCAACTTGTGGTGTATGGGCTTAGTTGCTCTGTGGCATGTGGAATCTTTCCCCAGAATCAAACCCATGCCTTCTGTGTTGGCAGGTAGATTCTTGTCTGCTGTACCACCAGGGAAGTCCTAAATGCATCCTTTGAATTACAAGTGTGCTCCCTCCAAAGAACCCAGGGGGAAAAAATAGTAATTAAGGAAATCTTTACTGAGCCAACCAAGAGAGCTAAGTTTATTCACTGATATATATATTTTGTCTATGCAAAATCAATGGAAAGTACAAGTAATAAGCATGTCATTTAAATTTTTAAAATTTTATGTAATCAGATCCTGGAAGAGAATGTGCAGAAGAATCACTATTTACAGTTCTGTTATTTAAAACCTGGACAATGCGGGAGAACAAACAGAAAAACTATTAATGGGTTCAGAAAAGTCGTTAATTGCATAAGAAATATACAAAATTAATATACAAAAATTAATAAAAGTCAGTTGATCAGTTAGAAAATACAATGAGAAAAGACTTTATTCACAATGGCAATACAACTATTACTAATTCAAAGACAGTGAAATATAGGTAACCAAATCTAAAAGAAACATATAGGATCTTAAAAAACAACTGTAAAACTTTCCTGGAAGACATAGAACACTCCAAGATTTCTAGATCAGATTAATGTAAAGATTTTCCTTACCCTCATACTGTACAAAGTAATTCATACTAAAATCTCAATAGGACTTTTTAGGAACCTGAAAAAATGTTTATGAAGTTCTTCTTGTGTGTGTGTGTGTGTGTGTGTGTCTATGGGAAGAAAAAAAAGAGGGGCAACTAACCAGAAATCTTTAGAAAAAGAGTTGGAAAAAGTCTCACAAGACATGAAATTTTCCACCAATTAGAGTTACTAAAGTAGAGACATATTAGTCCAAGAATAGCAATAGAGCAGTGGAACAGTCTAGAAATGTTTCTCACTTTAGCAGGTGATAAAAATAGCTTTTCAAAGGGAAAAAGTTACTTAGTGAGAGAACTGGGTACCCATTTGGAGAAAAAACAACTACAATCTGACTTCACATATAGTATCAAAAGACTTTTAGATGGTTGGAACGTTTAAAATGTGATAAATGGAATTATATAAAACAAAAACGTGATAGATTATTTTTACAATCTTTAGAGGTGAAAATTCCCTCCTATTATTCAAAAGCTTAAATTATAAAAGAAAGAGCAAATTACGAGAAGTGGAAAAAGAACTTCAGTAACAGATACGGATTAGTAGTGTTCAAGACATAGTATTAAGAATATTAACTTTAAAGGATAGAGAAGGTGCATATTATAATTCCACTTCTATATTGTTATCTGTGTTTGCTTAAAGCATTGCAAGTGATGGGTGCGTGCTCAGTCATGTCTGACTCTGTGCAACCCTATGGACTATAGCCTGCCAGGCTCCTCTGTTCATAGGATTTTCCAGGCAAGAATACTGGAATGGGTTGCCATTTCTTTCTGCAGGGGATCTTTCTGACCCAGGGATCGAACCCACATCTCCTGACTGCAGGCAGGTTCTTTACTGCTGAATCATCAGGAGACCATTGCAAGAGTATCTGGTAGTTATTTTTTAATATGTTTTATCTTAGTGATGGGGTTATAAATATTTTTCCCCAACATGTTTATTTTTCTGACATTTTCAAGTATTTTTAACAAAATGTTATTTCTGGCAAATCAGTAGTTAAATTCTATTTAAGAGGAATATTTTCTAAAATAAAGATCTAAAGAGTTTAATATCAAAATAAATAACATTACATCTCAGAGTCATATATTTATTTTGACTCTTCTATAACTGTATGTCTGCACATTCAGAATTAGTTCTTACCTATGTTGATAATTTATGATTTATCCTTATGACATGCTCCATAGAAAATTATAGTGTATTTGTATTAAATTTGTCCTAAGTGGATCATAATGATTTATTTATTTTATTCTTGTTTTTTGAAATAATACATTGTCCTCTGAAAATATTCCATTTTCTTTTAAAAAGATTCTCTCAGTGATAAAAACTACCTAATCTTTAGGAAACTTTGTGTTTACATTCCCAGTAATGAACTCTCAGCCTTCACTTATGGTTAATATAAAACCCAAGAAGAACTTGGGTTCATCAGTTTGTTTTGGATGTTTATTTTGATTGCAGCATCACATTTGAAATCCAACTGAAAGCCTCACTTCTAATCAAAGCAGTTTTAGTAGGTGTGACAAATGTGTTTTAACAAAATTGTACCCTTGCATTATTCGGTGAGCTATTATTTTGTTAGGAATTAACACTGTAATTCTATTTCACAGCTTATCCATGTAATTTGAGTTTTTACATGTCTTACAGTTTCTTTCATCCTGGAGTAGGTTCTGAGTTTATTACCTGGTTTCACATATTCTTGTTTATAGATCTATCACTAACTTGTAAGTGCATCTCAGATTATGTTCCTTTTATGTCTATCAAACTACATTTCCACATAAAGGAAAACTTTAAAGATGCTGGAATTCTTTGCCTTTTTATCATCAGCCTGCTGGTTAACCAAATGAAGAATACTGTTTTCCAGAGTGTTATTCCACCCAATGGTAGGCAAGTTTTTTCTAATTGAAGAAAACACTAACCCTATTCACACTTACAAATCTATGTGCAGCCTGCTTCCCTGGTGGCTGAGAGGTTAAAGCGTCTGCCTGCAATGAGGGAGACCTGGGTTCGATCCCTGGGTCAGGAAGATTCCCTGGAGAAGGAAATGGCAACCTACTCCAGTATTCTTGCCTGGAGAATCCCATGGACAAGAGAAGCCTGGTGGGCTACAGTCCACGGGGTTGCAAAGAGTTGGACATGACTAAGCGACTTCTTTTTTTTTTTGTCTTTATCTCCTGCTTCACTAGAAGTGATAATGTCCCTTATTAAGAATAATTTCTCTGTCTTTTCTCTGAATCCCATTGCTCTGGCCTCTTCATGAACTTTGGTCTATCAGTTATCCCCTCAATCTTGTACCTTCATTATCTCTTTTAAAATACAAACACCTCAACTTCTTTCCCATCTGGTCTTCCAGAACATCATTCTCCTGGTACCCCTGGACCCTTTCTTGCAAACATTGCTCCTTCCATTCACCTCTTAAATACAGATTTGCTTAACTGTGTATGACTCTTTCCTGTATATGTTGCCCTTGACTGGCACCCCTTTTTCTCTATGCATTCCCTTATCCTGAACCCAGGCGTTAGTATCACCTTTGAGCTAATGACTCTCCAACTTTTATCTCCAACCTTCTCTAAGGCCCATATGGACTTTCCCACTGGAAAGCACTTGGATGTTCCGTGAACCTCTCCAAATCAGTATGTCAAGAACTGAATTCTTCCCAGTCACAAACCTGTTCCTCTTCTTGTATTTCCTATCTCAGGGCATGAATATAATTTTGAACCGGCTGACCCAAGTCCAGCAGTCATTCTCTCTTCTTCCCTCTCTTATGTCCCCAGTCCTGCATCCAGTTGGTCATCCAGTTGAATGGATTCTATTCTCTTTGTACCTACAGAATCTGACTCACTGCCCATGCCTTGGTTGGAACCCTTGGTGCTTCCTGCTTGGAATTCTATCCTGGTGTTCTCACTGGCTGCTCGACTGTTACTCTTGTCCTACTTTAAATCCATTGGCTACGCACTGCCAGAATGTTCTCTGTAAAATGTCTGATTAAAATCGCTTAATGCATTTTAGGAAGAACCATGAGCTCCACAGTTTTGTACAAAGGGCCCTGCCTTTGCAGCTTCAGCCTTCACTATAGGGGGTTTTATCAACCCATTGTTCCTTTAGACAATACACCATGCTCATATCTCTGCTCTGACATCCTTCTTTTTTCTCCATTTCTCCACCTACCTAAATCTTATTCATTCTCCAAAACTTACACTAATTATTAAACTTAATTAACTATTAAATAAATATTTAATAATCTAACTATTAAATAATTATCATTTATTTATAATAACTAACTAATTATTAAAACTTAACTGACACTTAACTATTCTAATCACCTTCTGGTCACTGGGTGGGTGAAGGACGGAGCTTGAGAGAGTCAATTCCTAGGCAGGTTGATAAGAAGTCTGGGGTCCCCGAGGAGGTGAAAGGGGTCTGGGGTTCTCAAGGAGGAGATAGGGGTCTGGCATTCTCAAGGAGGAGGAAAAGACAAATGCCTTTTTTTTCCCCTCTACATTCGTTAGTCTTAGTCACATAAAATATTTTTTTCTTTAGGCCCAGAACTGATAATTACAGGACAAACAACTCAGTTTAAACTCTGTACTAAGGATTATATAACAACAATGTGTCCTGCTCGAGGACAGTTTCTCCTTCCTGAAAACCTTCTGGCTGATCTTGTTATCTTAAAATGTAAATTACTGGAGTAGATCTAGTTAAGATCTTTACAACGTTGAGACATTCTTTTGATTTATTGTAATAACTAACTGAAAAATTTATATAACTCCCTTGCTAAAACCAGTGAGAGGGGCACTCTCCGTCCCCCTTCTGATGTCTGTGTCAGAAGCTTTCTTTGTCCCCTTTTCACTTCAGTAAAACTCTGCTACACAAAAGCTCTTGAGTGATCAAGCCTGGTCCCTGGTCCAGAAGCTAAATCTTCTTCGGAGATCACGAATCCGACACCATTCACCATAAGCTATCAATCTCTTGCCCCAAACAGTGTGAGAAGGCCAAACTCGCAACACCCAACACAGGTTAGATGAAATTGGAAAGTGATACTAGTCACATATACTCATAGTCCAGGGAAGAGGGTACTGAATGCCATCTGGGGTCACAAGGGGGATGTATTCAGAGGCAGAATGAACCAGAAGGGGTGTGAGAGGCAGGCTTTGTAGTAACAAGGGGGTAGAGGACGCTGTGGTTCCTGTTGGAGTGTGATTTGTTTGTTTGAAGAGTTTCACAGGTTGGCTTCCAGGGAAAACTCATTAAACTGAGGACAGGATGGTTGCAGCCAGTCCGACTTACAGAGGAACTAGCTGGGTGGGGAGGCTTTCCTGTCAGGTGAGGGCATATCTGGCAAGAGTAGAGGAATGCAATGGCTAAGTTTTGGGGACCCTGTGAGACTCAAAGAGGTCAAGGCAGCAAATGGAATTCCAAGCCTTGCAATATGATAACCTCCTGGACAAAGTCTTCCCTGACCACCTCTAGTCAGAGTCAGGCACCTTTTCTGTACTCCTAGAGTAAATGTGAACAGTTCCCACCCTGCCTAGACTGTTAAATTCTGTTTTGGAAAAAGGTGGGTCTAAACACACACTCATACACACAGACTCACAGCCCCCACAAACATAGAAGCAAATAAGCACATCTTAACGCTATTGCAGTCTACTACTTACTTGCCTGCTTCCATAACTACAGTAGCGTAAATGTCTTGAGTGTAGGGATTCTTTCATTTCCTGAATTCTCTGTAACTCACACACAGAAGGAACTTACCAAGTATTTCTTGAATAAATGAGTAAATGTTCATTATGGACTAATTTGTGGACTATACCTTCATTTCTGCATGAAAATATACTCACAATGC
Organism: Budorcas taxicolor; assembly: GCF_023091745.1. NCBI lineage: Eukaryota > Metazoa > Chordata > Mammalia > Artiodactyla > Bovidae > Budorcas > Budorcas taxicolor. The sequence continues at coordinate 70,139,504 of NC_068912.1, forward strand.
ATTTTAAAAGTAAACATTCAGAACACTATGATTTCACCAAAGACAGGGAATTTGCAACCAGGTGGTCCAAGCACTCTATTTCCCCCCCCCCCCCCCCTCCCGGGGTAGGGGTGTTCAAAGGCTGACTGGGGGACTGGGTTATGCAGTACAGAAGCAACAGCACTCAGGTTCCTGAAAAGTAGATTCTGTCTAGACAGAAATACTTGGGGAAGATTTTTCAGGGAGCTGGGTGCCCTGAGCCCGTGACTGGACTCACTGAAATAATAGAATCTGTGTTATTTCTATGGCTGTGACCTCATTTACCTCACTTCCAGCCCCCAGGCTGAGGACCAGGACAGTTGAATACTCCTTTCTAAAGTGATTAGAGGGGAGAAATCGGCTTCCAGAGCAGAGGTAGTTTAAAGTCCTTTTCCTTGTTTTAATGATTCCTGCTCTTCATCTTCACTTAGTCCCTTCATTCATTTGACCCCTCGTTTCTCCCCAGTCCATTGGCCTTAACCTCCCATTCCATCAAGCCTAGGGTGGTCATTAGAAATCCTCAACTACCTTGAGCCACGTTCCTACAAAAGCCACTCAAGGAAGCCTAACCCTGGATCAAACCTATAATCAGTCTTCAACTTCCAGCCTTATTTTCACTACTTTGCTTCATCTACATTTAAGTTTAGCCAATTGCGTGTAGCATATGCTGCTCAGCCTTCCCCTCTGACTTGCCCTTCACACTCAGAGTCTTCCTGCCCTTGCTCCTGTCCATGTCATTTATTTCCCACTTATAACCTTTTCTCCAGACAAAATTGGAACCTCATCATTTAATTTTATGATGATTTGCATGTATTCCTGGGTGCATGTATTTAGAAAATGAGCAAGACATTTTTCCTTCTGGAAGGTAGGTAGAATGTGGGAGCAGCTATTCATTAGATGTCACTCAAACCATTTGTGAGAGTGAATTTCTATAAATTTAAAAAACACAACTGGAAAGAAGATGGAATCACTGAAGCTTAGTATGATTAGCAGTTTCAGATCAGGAGGACTGAATGTTTTCATCTTTAACTTTCTTGCACTAGAACTTAAGCTTCTTGAGGTGAGGAATAAGACCTAGCAGAGTGCTAGCCAAGAGCAGGCACTCAAATGTTTGAAGAATGAAGGAGGATAAAGGTGGGTTTTCCTACCTGTAAAATTTCTGTCTCAACTAATACACACACACACACACACACACATACACACACGCAATATATATCATATTTAATTTGAAGTTTAAATTATGTCACAGAAGAAAACACAGAGGTATGTATAGAGGTTTGTACATTAACTATAAATTACAAAATTGACATTTGGATCAAGTATGAAAAAGTTAACCTCATGTGCTATCAAAGCTTAGCTCTTGTTATCTTGCTTCAAAGAAAACCTTACTTTGGATGGTCAACAGGGAAAAAAATGAAATTCTTCAAAAAAATAAAAGTAAAACCAATCCCTCAAAGCATTTATTTCCCTTTATTATTATTTTTTGGATGAAATAAGCATCTAATCCTCTTAACCTTATTTAATTTTCACCTTGAAAATGTTTAGCAGCCTGTTCTTAAACTTATATTCTAAATACAGAAAGTGCATAACATAGGTCAGTATTAATTTATAGAATGTCAATTCAACTTAGTAGAAAAAAAAGCAACTGATGTGCTTCAGTAATAACTTCCACTTGTTTTTAACTTGTTTTATTAAAGCTTGCAATTCTATTTAATTGGCATGTAATTTAATTGTTACATAAGTTATTTAATTATATGCTATAAATGGAAAATGTTGTTTATAGGCAATCATATCTCTTTTGTTAGACTCTAGAATTCTAGATCTTCCTCAATCTCATTTTTATATGTAATTCTTTCATGCTGATTATTTGCATTGCATGATTGATTTATATCACATATTAAATTGATTTTGCCATTGTTTATAGTGGTGTGTGTGTGTTTTGTAATTCAGAAGGCCAAAATTTAGCATACTTTATCAAAGAAAACAGAAACCCAGACAACCTGTGTTTCTTTCTTCAGGCAAAGTCGACTATCACAATATTTCACATATACCATTCAATCAGCCTGGCATGCCCTACCCTCCAATCTTTGCCTAATTTCAGCATATTACCTTTAGAGGTTTACCATCAGTGTTCTACTCAGAAAGCTCTTCTGATCTCATAACATATTAGATGGCTTTTTCCCAAGTTCCTTTAAGCAGAATAATAGTATTGAGTCAGACAGAACTAGGGTCTAATCTTTATCTTTCACTAATGGGGCAACCTTGGGCCTCAGGTAGCCTTAGATTTCTCGGTTGTAAATCAGGGACAACAATGACTTACCATATTGGGTTGCTGTGAAATATATTAGATAAATCTTATTGTGCCTTTTCACAATGGTTGGCACATAGAAAGCTTGTGAAAATTTTCTTTCTCTCTCTTCTAGTAGGCGTTCAATAAATATATGTTGGATGAGTGAATAAATTACAATTATCTATTCTTCCCAGTTTTATTGATGTATAATTGACTACAATTATTTTTGACTTGTCTGACCCCCACTACCGTTTGTTTGTCCAGGGACAGGTGATGGTCTTTTGTCTCATGTAAGGTAGAGAATAGTACTTGCCACATAGTAACTGGTTGGTAAACTGTGAAAATCTCTAGCTCTCCCATTTGACTAAAGACTTTCACAACTACTTTAGCACACACCATTCACTTAATGATTATTTGTTAAGCACCTGCTCTCAGATGGGCATTGTTCTCTAGGCAGGTTATACGTCAGTGACAGTGTCTGTTTTCATAGCATTTGCACTTTAGTGGAAAGAGACGGTGATAAGCAAATAGACAGGTAAGTACATGAAATGTTGAGTGATGATAAGAGCTATAGAGAAAAATCAAGCAGAGTAAGGGGCAGGAGAGTGCTGGGGGCCATTGCTATTTTATATAGTGTGATTAAGGATGCCACCCATGAAGGTGATCTTTAAACAAGAGATCTAGAAGAAGTAATGGAGTGAGGCATGCAGATAAAATACCTGTACGTAGAGGATTTGAGGCAACTCGAATAGCAAGGGCAAAGCCCTGAGGAAGGAGCATGGGGAGCTGTGACGGAGGTGGAATGAGGAAGAGGGAGAGTAACAGAAGGTGACATCCTCACAGTAACAAGGAGATTACCTTGGAATCAGAGATCAGTGGAAATATTTAGATTTTTAATCTCAGTTAAAAGTGTACCCATTAGTGTTTAGATATAGAAATAAAAGCACTTTGTGAAGCAGGAAGTAGTTTATATAGTGAATAAGTGCTTGAACATCACTAGAAGGGATAGAGGGATGGGGGTCTAGGCTGGACCTCCTGAAAAGACTCCTAGAACAAGTCTCTAAAACACCTTCCAAGCGGCATTGCTGTCTCTGCTCCTATAAAGAAGATGGGGCATAAGCTACAATCCAGGGCTAACAAACCACCAGCAATATGACATCTGGTTCTCACCACCCAAAGAGTGAGTGACTGGCTATGAGAGCACTGATGAGGAAAATCCTGAGGTCTCCAAGGTGCTGCTTATCAGGGCAATGGCCCAAGGGCAGGCAGATGATTAACTGGTCTGCCAAATCTGATTAACTTGTTTTCCAAATGTGGCTTGGGTGTCTGTAGTTGGGGGAACTTAATTTTGTCATGAAATTTGTCTTTCTGGCATTTGCATACAGGAAGGCAGGCTAGAAGGGGCCCCAGCAGACTACCACAGGAAGATGTCAAGGAAATACACGATCTGAATTATTTCAACAAGAACACTCTGGCTGCCATGTAGAGAATATACAAAGAGAGGCCAGCACCATGATCCAGTGAGAGACTATGGTGGTTGGTGTAATCTTGTGTTAGATGAAATATTACAGTCTAGGTCCACTCACTCATTGAACTGATGTCACTCATTCACTCAACAGTTTATGCATTTTACCACAAAACAGATTGCATGGCTCAATCCTGGGGAAATGCACTCACGTGATCTTATTGAAAACTGACTAAACATTTCTGTAACACCAAGAATGAAATGTGTATGGCTATATGAATCAAAGCTCAACGTCATCTTGCCTATGATGGTTATGTACATCCAAAGATTTTGATAGATATAAACTGTTATCTTTCATTTCTTAATATCAAAAGAGAAATCAGTTTATCCCTTAGTTTGAATTCACTTGTCTACATGTAAAGCATGTCAAAACTTATGAGAAAGCTGGTTATGGACAATTATTCCCTCCCAGGCCTGATAGAGGGCCAAAACATCTTGCACACTTAGCAACATTGCTTATTTATTTGACCCTCATAAAAGCTCATTGCTTTATAGGCCAGGATGTGGTAAACATTCTGATAAACAAATCCAGGTAATGTAGCCAAAGCTGGTTTTTTTTAATAAGAAAGTTAGAGTTTGTCTTTTTCAATTCTTGCATCTCAGAGCAATGTGAAATTCCAAAACATGGATAAATGCCACCTGATGACATTTAATTTAGCATCTGAAATACATGTTGCAGATATTAAGCAGATGATTCAAAAACAGACCTTATAATAAACAGAATATTTACTTCTTGATCAAATAATTTTACAGATAAAAAATTCAGTTTGCCTGTTTAACTACTATAGGATACATGTTCCCAGGTGATGGTTGTAACCACCTTACTCACTTTATGTTGTTTTTATTTTCCTTTGTGCTGCTTTTAATATACGTCATACATACTTTTGTTTTGAAGAGAACACTGTGTGTAATGATTATTCTTCTGGAACCATGTAAAGTATTAAATGAAACAGTTTTCAAAATGCATATCTTCTGTATGTAGTACCCAAAGAAGTGTGTATAAGTGTATATATATATACTATATATATATGTATATATATATAGTATATATATCATTATCATAACTTTAATAACCACTTGACTTTTTAAAAAAAAGTTTCTATAAGCTTTATTTAATGAACCCAATTGAAGGAGGAATATTATATTGGGCTTCTCTGGTGGTTCAATGATAAAGAATCTGCCTGCCAATGCAGGAGACACCAGTTTGACCCTTGGGTCAGGAAGATCCCCTGGAGGAGGACATGATAACCCACTCCAGTATTCTTGCCTGGAGAATCCCATGGACAGAGAAGCCTGGGGGCTATAGTCCATGGGGTTGCAAACAGTCATACATGAAATTAGCAGCTAAACAACAACAGCAAGTACATTGATAGGTAGTAAGATATAGATGGTTAAAAGTGTAAGGTATGCTTTAAAGCTGTAAAGTTATGTTTTTATATAAACAAGACCTGAATTAAATAATCTCTTCTCACTCTTCAACTGCCACAGGTCAAATTAGTTTATTAAAGAAGATATTTTTATTGTTTATTTCTAGAATATTTCCTCATAATTTATAGTTTTAAAACTACTGTTTAATGGATATATATGATAAATATGTACATACACACATACATACATGTGTGCATGTATGCATGCATAGAGGTGTAGGTAGGATGTACATACAGAAATCTTGAAAAACGAACTATCCATTCATGGAAGGTTAGAAATTTATATTTCATACTTGTATTTTTCTTGGCGATTCATTCATACAAACACTCAACAAATATTTGTAGAATACATAAATGTATCAATATGTGCATGTTTTATTCTGATACTCAATGGACAAAATGTATTCTTTAGAATTACTTTGACAGCAAGGGAAACCATGGTCTCTTTCACATTATATCTGATGTCTCAATTTATAATCATAGCTCATTCATTTAAAAATTTTTAAACTTTTTTGGAAGATATTATGGTGATCCAAATTTCCCAGAGATCATGGGTGTGATTTTTATGGCAGTACTAAGGCACTGTTGATACAAATTGCCATTTCTGGGCCCTTGTTTCCTAATTGCATTCATTAAATGTTTTCAGGTGCAATCAATACTTTTTGAAAGTTTCCAAATTTAGTTTGTAAAATTGCATGCTTGGCTTGTGGAGCAATTATGCTCTTATCTGATGAGAAATATTTTAACTCTTTCCTAATGTTAGATACAAAGAAAAAGATCTGCTTTAAAAGACTGGGCTTTCATTCTTTGTTTAAGGAAAAGAAATGTCCTCTTTTTTTCTAGCCATATAAACATAAAGTGTCTTTAAAAATCCTTCTTTCTCAGAGTCCACATCCAGACACACTCTAATATTGGCTGATGCTCCTTCCTAGAACACTTTCTTTTCTGCCCATCTCCACATTTCCTGCCCCAGTTCAGGCTCTCCTGTCTCTTGATCTCTTAAACAGCTTTGAACTTTACCTGCCTGGCCTTCACCAGTCTTCCTCCTTCCCTCCACACTGCAGTGAGGGTAATTTTCCTAATTAGAAAATCTGATTTTATCACTGTCATGTGTACATCTTCCAGTGCTGCCTGAAGTGTAAACCATCAATCCACACTCCTTAGTTGAGCTTTCAAAGCCCCTTGGGGTTGGGGCCTCTCCATTTCTCCAGGCTCATTTCTCTGCCTGCTCTCTGTGTTCCAAGTGAACCAAAATAACTTCTGATTTCCAATGTGCAGCTCCTTTCCCTCTGTACGCCCTACTCGCTACTGTGCTTGAATGGCTGCAAGGTGTTGACCATGTTTTGGTGTTAAAGTGCCTTGAACTCTGGAAAAATTGGTGTAGCGTTAAGTACTGAGATAGCAAATTCTCAGGTTAGAAGCAAGATTTTAAAATCAGGAGGAAATTTAGTAAGAATTCAAGGCTAAAAGAAAATGTGAATAGGAAAAAAAATATTATAAAAAACCTTCCCACCCTGCGTTAGATTTTTTTAAAAATGCAATCAACCCTCCACTCCCTTATTTCTCTTAGAACCGTTACCCAAGGTCACACATAAAGTAGCATGATTTTCAGATCAGCTCTGGGATTCTACACTGACCCCAGTTAAAAGTTGCCTTAAACTTACTCATCCTTCAGGGCTTCAGCATCACCACCTCTGTGGATCCCTCCTGAACCATGAGAATAAATTGCTTCTGTGACCCCTGTGACATCTTGTGTGTCCCCAACCCAAATACAGTACTGACATACTTGTCATCTCCCTAAAGATAGGTGTGTAGATGGACATTTCTTCCCCAGTACGTGGCTAGATTATTGAATGGAAGGATCATCTCTCTCCTATCAGTAGTTCAAGTGCATGTCACAGAGCCTGAGACCTACCAGGTAGTCGCACAATATAGGTCTGTTGAAATAAAATCTGTCTGGGGGGATCGTTGACTGAAGCCCATGTTGTTACTGATGACAAAGTGCAGTTTGTTCTTCACCAGTAGGTGTCGCACTAGCTCTATCTTTTTAGAGCACGTTTTGGCTTTTCTGTTCCGCTCTCACATATTAATTGGGTTGTTATGGGAAGGAGATGATAATTTAGGCACTGTTTACAGAATAAAACTGATTTAACCTTCAGTTTTTCTGTGAACATTTTTTCCAAACCTAGTGTTCCAACTGAAATTGCCAAAGTAAAAAGAAGACTTCAAATTTAAAAGATGATTAGAGTGAAATAAAAATTCAAGATGGGACATCAAGTTAAGAACACAAGAAAAATGTGAAGCACAAAATCAACACCTCAGAATGGTAATGGCACGATAATAGCTGTAGCCACACAACTGTTTCTTTCCATCTCACAAGCAAAAAGCAAATTGTGTTCGGTATCTGAGCAAAAGGGCTCGAAGGAAAAACAAAGCCCAGAATAAAATGTGCTTTGTTTGTAGGGTGTCATTAGCTTTGAGGAACTCAAGATCCTGAATAAAGAACCTTTAATCATGCACTTATGAATATTATACGTCTAATACTTGCACAACCTGAGAATCAGGGAAACAGAGAAACAAGCAGAAAAGAAAACAAAGGAGATGATAAATGATCCTTGGAAGTGTGAAGACGTACAGTGAAAAGAATTTTAAAAATAAGAGAGAAAATGGCCAGATACACATTACTAAATACTTGCAGGTTGGAACAGTAGAGGAGAGACTGAGTCTTGGAATCAGAAGACCAGGGTTATGAATTCTAAGACTAGTTGTGTGACCTCAGGCTATATAGATCTGTCCTCTCCGATTGTCTGTATTTTGAAACATAAAATAAAGCTGATATCCAAATGGTGTTGTAATAGTCAAATAAGATAATGCATGTAAATACTCTTCATGTTCTTTAAAATGCTATAGCAACATAAAGTAGTATTGGAGGAGAAACATGAAATTAACATTTATTCACCATTTACCCTGTTGCAGGTAAGTGCTGGGAAGCACTTGACATAAAAATACCTTTGATTTCTTCCAGTAGGCAAGACTCACCTAGTCATTGAACGGCATTCACAAGTCCCTACACTCACTCCTGGTCATCTCCGTGTTTCAATGTAGTTAAGTCCCTACGTATGAACACGTTCCATTCCAAGAATATGTTTGTAAGTCCAACAAGGTTGCCTAGGTACCCAAGTAACACAATCAGCTATACATTACTGTACTGTAACAGGATTATAATACTTTTCACACAAATAATACATAAAAATAATACCTTGAAAAGCACAGTAGTACAGTACAACAGCTGGCATACAGGGACTGGTATTGAGTGAACATGCAAGAAGAGTTACTGGCTGGAGGAGATAGAGGAGGTAGGAGATGGTAGAGCCAAAGGAGACGGAGGGCAAGCCACAGTTTCACTCACCCCTGATGTTGATGGCACAGATTCTGGTTCTGATGCTAGACTCAATTCTATCTACCCTCTTGAAAAAATGGTCCAGTGCTGTCTGAATAGTAGCTCTTTCTTTCTCATCATAGATGACACGGTAGCACTGGAACTTCGTGCAGGGTTCTACGTTCAGGTCCTGGGCCTGAAAAACTAACAGTGCCTCCTCAAATAAAGCAAATCCCCTTGACATTTCCTGCAGTGTGAATCTCTTAGGTTCATCAGTTACTTCTTCTTTCTCTTGTCTATCTACATCCTTTCTCTGTGCATATTTGTATCTTTGAAAGTTCAAAAGTTGAAGTTTTGTTGTAGGGGACTTATTGTACACATCTCTCACATATGGAAATTATAGATATCACTACCAATCTCTCAACATTGAGGGATTTTCATGCAGGATGAGCTTTGTCAGAGTTGGTAGTCTTGTGGCAGTGGGAATTAGACCTGGTGCTTTAAAGGTAGCCCTGGATGTATTTGCCAATAAGTTCCTGCTTGAAGCTTCCTTTTGAAGGAAAAAGATATAAAGGAATTTGTCATCAGATCAAGATTGCAGATACCTTTTACACCTGAAGCAATAGATGAGACTTTTTTCTTCAGTTGGAAGGTTTCTTCTATTATAGGAGAAAACCAGTTTTGGAAGATGACACCTTGAGAGACAACAGGAATAACCTTGCCCCGAATGTGCTCTGAACAAACATTTACTAAATAAAGATCAGTTTCTACATCTTTCAACGTTAGTGATCCATATTTCTAAGTTTGTTGGTTTCAATACATAATATGATTTTAAGTTGTTTAGTAGTTTTTCTTTTCCATTCCAGAATAAGTGGATTTGGACAGGCAAATTTGCTTTCTTGAAAGTACACACTTTTGTATACGTTGGTATCAAGAGTGTTATTATTCTAACTTACTTCATATGGGCTTGGTGAAAAGAAGAAGCGAAAATTAAAATAGTGAAAGAGAGAAAGGAAAGTCCAAGATTTAATTCAACTGAAAACAAAACCCTTTCAGCAGAAAGCAAACCCTACAGCAATTTATGTCCTCAGTTCGATTCTAATATTCTCTCCCTTTATTTGTCTTCAGCTTTTACATTTGAGTTATTTCCTGCCAAAAGAAACCAAATAGTGCAGGAAATTAAAATTTTCTTCCTTAAAAATTTATAGAAGTTTAGATCAGTATTTCACAAACACTGTTAGAATATTAGCAGTCTATGCAATGGATTATAACTCTCATAGATTTTCTTGTGCACTTCTGCAAAACTTCATTATATCCATGACTGTTGAACCGAAACTATTGCCAGTTCCTAAAAAGGCAGGTCAAATATTATGTCAATTGCTGATGAGGAGCTCTATTCCTTGACACGGTTACCAGTGCTGCCATTTGATGTTTTATGCAGAGTGGAATTAATGTTATTCCAGGAGGTAACAGTAATGAACTAAATTTTACATCCACAAAGAAGATTGGACAGCAGGGCAGTCTTGCACTTTGATTTTTATCTGTAATCAGATTCTTTATCACCACAAATCCTGTCTGTCAAGTTCCCCCAAGTAAGCTGGATTTATTAAAATGCGTTGTTACTCCTTGTTCCAATAATGAGCTCCGCTACTGGTGACTGTTCAAAGAACCACAGAAAAGCAGAGGAGAGGACCTGTTACTATATAGCAAGGAGACTACATAGGCAGTGGGAATTGAATATGACTTTTAACTCCACGCCATTGATGGTAATTTTTGGTTGCTTGCCCAATTTGCCTGGGGCAACTAAAAACATCACCTTGGTTTTACTCAGGCTAATTGTCAGCCTGTGCAGCAGTGCCAAATTTCAGAAATGATTGACAATCAGACATACAACCTCAGGTGTATGACCCTGCAGTTCATAGTCATTAGCACTCAGTCATTCAGGGCTGGCCTGCCCTAAAGACATTAGTGGAGGCCAGCCATCTGATGAGACCAGAGAGCTCTGGGGAGGCGCAGCTGCACGTTCTACCCAGATGTTCATGATTTTTGTTGCATGATTGAGCATCCTTGTGCAGGGAAGCTAGATAGCTTAGGGCCTATTGACGACCTTGTCTGACACCCATTTTTGTGTAGGGGCGGTTCAGGCTGGACGCCATCTGGCTTGACTTGGCTGGCCGTTTCATCATGTGGCTGCCTCTCCACGCTGATGGATTTCTCTGAATAGCTGTGTTGAGCTTCACTAAGTAAGTGAAAAACAATGTATAAGCCCTGGAGTTACTCACCATGTTTCTTCTCAGTCTGAAAAATTGAGGACTGCCTCTCTGAGGCTTATTATAATATCTGTATATGAGCTCCATTACCTTTACAATCTAATCATATCTCAAATTTTTTTCTTTCTCTATTTATCCTTCTTAAACACATTCCCCTATAGAGTGAAACAGAATTACACCTGTCATTTTTTTGTTGTTGGTGGTGTTTCTCATGCTTTGTTGTTTAACCAAACTTTTCTCAAATCTAAAATCCATATGAACAAGCTTAAGAGCTTACATTTAAAAACAGGGCTGAAGTCAGATGTGCTATGAACTTAAGCATTATACCTTAGTCAGGGAAAGACACTTAAAATTACACAGTAAATATGACTTTTCCCCCAGTCTGAGGAAAAAACATCAAAGGAATTAAAACATTCTCGAGGATCTCTTGGTGGTCATCCCAGTTTCTATCGTTGCTGAACTTAAGATCCCTGCTTCTTCCTAATTAAAAGACACTTACTCCTTGGAAGAAAAGTTATGACCAACCTAGATAGCATATTCAAAAGCAGAGACATTACTTTGCCAACAAAATTCTGTCTAGTCAAGGCTATGGTTTTTCCAGTGGTCATGTATGGATGTGAGAGTTGGACTGTGAAGAAAGCTAAGCACTGAAGAATTGGTGCTTTTGAACTGTGGTGTTGGAGAAGACTTTTGAGAGTCCCTTGGACTGTAAGGAGATCCAACCAGTCCATTCTAAAGGAGATCAGCCCTGGGTGTTCTTTAGAAGGAATGATGCTAAAGCTGAAACTCCAGTACTTTAGCCACCTCATGCGAAGAGTTGACTCATTGGAAAAGACTCTCATGCTGGGAGGGATTGGGGGCAGGAGGAAGAGGGGACGACAGAGGATGAGATGGCTGGATGGCATCATCGACTCGATGGGCATGAGTTTGAGTGAACTCTGGGAGTTGGTGATAGACAGGGAGGCCTGGTGTGCTGCAATATATGGGGTTGCAAAGTGTCAGACACGACTGAGTGACTGAACTGAACTGAACTGAACTGAAGAACATCTTTCTCAGAGTCAAACTTGGCCTGGAGAATTTTCATGTACACTTTGGGGAAAATGTAGTCCTCAGGTACAGGGGCTGGAACTGCCTGAGGGTCCAGCAGTCTCCCCAGATTTGATCTTGAGGGGAGAGAGGAATGCTCAGAAGCTCCAGCAGGACAGTGCAGGGCAGAATATAGCCCTGCAGAGCTGCAGGGCCGTGTATCGAAGCCTGCAGTGCAGCATCACGTCAGGGAGTCACCCTGAGAGAGCCTTCCTTAGATCTGCCCATAGGTACAGCCAGTCACACTTCGCTTTATCTTCCACCTCCCTGCAGAATTCTGCTGGCTCATGTGGAAATGTAACTTCGTGCCCAGACCTCCCGCCAACCCTTCTCTGAAGGACAAGCCTTCCTTTCCAGAGACAGTCAGACAGTCAACTCCTCATCTGCTGTCATAAACTGAAAGTCAGTGGGCAGAATTCAAACCACAGATAATTTTTGTTTGGCTTGCATAATGTTCTAAAAATCAGAAAATTTCACCAAAAGCATCTGGCATTTTAGCTTCTTTGGAAAAACAAGACGTGGCATTTCTACAAGGCATTTCTAGAGAGTAACAAACAACTGAGCTCCGGAGCCCAGTTTTAGGCAGGCCGTGTGACCACGTCTGCTACAGGCCTGTTGCTCCTCAGTGTCTCACTTTCTCTTTCTCTTTGGGGCTTTTGACTCCTGGTGGAAGGAAGAAGAAAATCATCCTAGACTGGACACAGAGGAGTCAGTAGAACTCATTAACATACAAAGACGTGTTGGGTTTCTTATTGCTATTCCCACTCGCTTTTCAAATTATGATTCTTGGATCTTTCAGAAAAGAAAACATACAGCTGCTTCACTAAACAGTGTACTCTCTGTGCTTGTTTGCTTAGTTATAAAAGCCCTGACAGAAACTTTTAAAATTGCAATATAATTGTTTTAAAATATTGTGTTAGTTTCTGCAGCACAGTGAATTGAATCAGCTCTATGTATACATATATACCCTCCCTCTTAGAACTCCCTTCCAAGTCATCCTACCTCTTTAGGTCATCACAGAGTACACAGCTAAGCTCCCTCTCCTATACAGCAGCTTCCCACTAGCTATCTACTTTACATATGGCAGTTTATATATGTCATAGAAAAAGCAGGAGAATTCCAGAAAAAATATCTACCTCTGCCTTTGACTATGTGGGTGACAAAAAATTGTGGAAAATTCTTAAAGAGATGGGAATACCAGACCACCTGACCTGCCTCCTGAGAAATCTGTATGCAGGTTGAGAAGCAACAGGCAAAACTGGAAATGGAACAATGGACTGGTTCAAAACAGGGAAAAGAGTATGTCAAGGCTGTATATTGTCACCATGCTTATTTAACTATATGCAGAGTACATCATGTGGAATGCCACGCTGGATGAAGCACAAGCTGAAATCAAGATTGCCAGGAGAAATATCAATAGCCTCAGATATGTAGATGACACCACCCTTATGACAGAAAATGAAGAGGAGCTAAGGAACCTCTTAATGAAAGTGAAAGAGGAGAGTGAAAAAGCTGGCTTAAAACTCAACATTCAAAAAACTAAGATGATGGCATCTGGTCCCATTACTTCATCGCAAATAGACGGAAAAACAATGGAAACAGTGACAGATTTTATTTTCTTGGGCTCCAAAATCACTGCAGATGGTGACTGCAGCCATGAAATTAAAAGATGCTTGCACCTTGGAAGAAAAACTATGATCAACCTAGACAGAAGATTAAAAAGCATTACTTTAAGGTCCATCTAGTCAAAGCTGTGGTTTTTCCAGTAGTCATGTATGGATGTGAGAGTTGGACCATGAAAAGCTGAGTGCTGAAAAATTGATGCTTTTGAACTGTGGTGTTGGAGAAGACTCTTGAGAGTCTCTTGGACTGCAGGGAGATCCAACCAGTCAATCCTAAAGGAAATCAGTCCTGAATATTCATTGGAAGGACTGATGCTGAAGCTCTCCAATACTTTGGCCACCTGATTCGAAGAGCTGACTCATTTGAAAAGACCCTGATGCTGGTAAAGACTGAAGGCAGGAGGAAAAGGGAATGACAGAGGATGAGATGATTGGAGGGCACCACTGATTTGATGGACATGAGTTTGAGCAAGCTCTGGGAGTTGGTGATGGACAGGGAGGCCTGGTGTCCATGGGGTTGCAAAGAGTCAGACATGACTGAGCAACTGAACTGAACTGAACTGAACTGAACTGATATATGTCAATACTACTCTCTCAATTCGTCCCACTCTCCCCATCCCCTCCAGAGACCTGAAAGAAACTTCTAAACTGTCACATATAAGTGTTGGTGAAGGTGAAGGGCTTTCTTACTTTCAGGGCTGGAGGATCACAGGAGATTGCCACTACCATGCATTCATCAAGTGAAGATTTCCTAGGAGAAGCCTAATGATCCATTTAGGTCAATATAACTCTCTGTGAGGATCTTCTCAAGAACATGACTGATTCTCCCTTTGATTATTTGAAGAGATAATGACTTCTCTATCATCAAACACTGCCCATTGCTTTTTTGGACACATCCTCTATAACATGGGTATAAAATGTGTTCTCACCTATAGAGTCATTGCAATAGGATTTATAATTGTCATTTGGTTCTGGAAGGTTCTTTCTTTTACTTAACCAAAAATTATCTTATAAATTCTTTCCTTAGTTATCATCCATGAAACTTCTCAGGTTTTTCTCTCTTTTGCATGAAATCCTTTCAGATATTTAGTGACACTGATACTTTCCAAGTCATGTTTAACTTAGACATCACCAGTTATTTCAGTGGATTTGTCAATGAGATGCTTTCCAGAGTACTCACCATTTTGATAAACTTATACTTGTTATTGCATTTTTAATGCAACTATTTTATTTTGGATTGTTGAATGTAATTGTTGAATGTTATTTTGGATTGTTGAATATAATATTGCATTTTTAATGCAACTATTTTATTTTGGATTGTTGAATGTAAGACTCTTGATGTGAAACAGTCTTTTTGTATCTTAATTTCAGCAGAGGTATCCTCAGTTCAGTTCAGTCGCTCAGTCGTGTCCGACTTTTTGTGAACCCATGAATTGCATGATGCCAGGCCTCCCTGTCCATCACCAATCCCGGAGTTCACTCAGACTCACACCCATCGAGTCAGAAACCATCCAGCCATCTCATCCTCTGTTGTCCCCTTCCCTTTCTGCCCTCAATCCTTCCCAGCATCAGAGTCTTTTCCAATGAGCCAACTCTTCACATGAGGTGGCCAAAGTACTGGAGTTTCAGCTTTAGCATCATTCCTTGCAAAGAAATCCCAGGGCTAATCTCCTTCAGGTGGTAGGTGTTGCAAGAGGGCATCAGAGGGCAGACACACTGAAACCATACTCACAGAAAACTAGTCAATCTAATCACACTAAGACCACAGCCTTGTCTAACTCAATGAAACCAAGCCATGGCTTCGGGGCAACCCAAGATGGGCGGGTCATGGTGGAGAGGTCTGACAGAATGTGGTCCACTGGAGAAGGGAATGGCAAGCCACTTCAGTATTCTTGCCTTGAGAACCCCATGAACAGTATGAAAAGGCAAAATGATAGGATACCAAAAGAGGAACTCCCCAGGTCATTAGGTGTCCAATATGCTACTGGAGATCAGTGGAGAAATAACTCCAGAAAGAATGAAGGGATGGAGCCAAAGTAAAAACAATACCCACTTGTGGATGTGACTGGTGATAGAAGCAAGATCCGATGCTGTAAAGAGCAATATTGCATAGGAACCTGGAATGTCAGGTCCATGAATGAAGGCAAATTGGAAGTGGTCAAACAAGAGATGGCAAGGGTGAACGTCAACATTCTAGGAATCAGCGAACTAAAATGGACCGGAATGGGTGAATTTAACTCAGATGACCATCATATCTACTACTGCAGGCAGGAATCCCTCAGAAGAAATGGAGTAGCCATCATGGTCAACAAAAGAGTTCGAAATGCAGTACTTGGATGCAATCTCAAAAACGACGGAATGATCTCTGTTCCTCTCCAAGGCAAACCATTCAATATCACAGTTATCCAAGTCTATGCCCCAACCAGTAATGCTGAAGAAGCTGAAGTTGAACGATTTTATGAAGACCTACAAGACCTTTTAGAACTAACACCCAAAAAAGATGTCCTTTTCATTATAGGGGACTGGAATGCAAAAGTAGGAAGTCAAGAAACACCTGAAGTAACAGGGAAGTTTGGCCTTGGAATGTGAAATGAAGCAGGGCAAAGACTAATAGAGTTTTGCCAAGAAAATGCACTGGTCATAGCAAACACCCTCTTCCAACAACACAAGAGAAGACTCTATACATGGACATCACCAGATGGTCAACACCAAAATCAGATTGATTATATTCTTTGCAGCCAAAGATGGAGAAGCTCTATACAGTCAACAAAAACAAGACCAGGAGCTGACTGTGGCTCAGATCATGAACTCCTTATTGCCAAATTCAGACTTAAATTGAAGAAAGTAGGGAAAATCAGTAGACCATTCAGGTATGACTTAGATCAAATCCCTTATGATTATACAGTGGAAGTAAGAAAAGGATTTAAGGGCCTAGATCTGATAGATAGAGTGCCTGATGGACTATGGAATGAGGTTCGTGACATTGTACAGGAGTAGGGATCAAGACCATCCCCATGGAAAAGAAATGCAAAAAAGCAAAATGGCTGTCTGGGGAGGCCTTACAAATAGCTGTGAAAAGAAGAGAGGTGAAAAGCAAAGGAGAAAAGGAAAGATATAAGCATCTGAATGCAGAGTTCCAAAGAATAGCAAGAAGAGATAAGAAAGCCTTCTTCAGCGATTGATGCAAAGAAATAGAGGAAAACAACAGAATGGGAACGACTAGAGATCTCGAAAAGAAAATCAGAGATACCAGGGGAACATTTCATGCAAAGGTGGGCTCGATAAAGGACAGAAATGGTCTGGACCTAACAGAAGCAGAAGATATTAAGAAGAGGTGGCAAGAGTACACGGAAGAACTGTACAAAAAAGATCTTCACAACCCAGATAATCATGAAGATGTGATCACTAATCTAGAGCCAGACATCTTGGAATGTGAAGTCAAGTGGGCCTTAGAAAGCATCACTATGAACAAAGCTAGTGGAGGTGATGGAATTCCAGTTGAGCTGTTTCAAATCCTGGAAGATGATGCTGTGAAAGTGCTGCACTCAATGTGCCAGCAAATTTGGAAATCTCAGCAGTGGTCAGAGGACTGGAAAAGGTCAGTTTTCATTCCAATCCCAAAGAAAGGCAATGCCAAAGAATGCTCAAACTACCACACAATTGCATTCATCTCACATGCTAGTAAAGTAATGCTCAAAATTCTCCAAGCCAGCCTTCAGCAATACATGAACCGTGAACTCCCTGATGTTCAAGCTGGTTTTAGAAAAGGCAGAGGAACCAGAGATCAAATTGCCAACATCCACTGGATCATGGAAAAAGCAAGAGTTCCAGAAAAACATCTATTTCTGCTTTATTGACTATGCCAAAGCCTTTGACTGTGTGAATCACAATAAACTGTGGAAAATTCTGAAAGAGATGGGAATCCCAGACCACCTGACCTGCCTCTTGAGAAATCTGTATGCAGGTCAGGAAGCAACAGTTAGAACTGGACATGGAACAACAGACTGGTTCGAAATAGGAAAAGGAGTACATCAAAGCTGTATATTGCCACCCTGCTTATTTAACTTATATATAGAGTACATCATGAGAAACGCTGGACTGGAAGAAACACTGGACTGGAAGAAACACAAGCTGGAATCAAGACTGCCGGGAGAAATATCAATAACCTCAGATATGCAGATGACACCACTCTATTGGCAGAAAATGAAGAGGAACTAAATAGCCTCTTGATGAAAGTGAAAGTGGAGAGTGAAAAAGTTGACTTAAAGCTCAACATTCAGAAAATGAAGATCATGGCATCCGGTCCCATCACTTCATGGGAAATAGATGGGGAAACAGTGGAAACAGTGTCAGACTTTGTTTTTTTTGGTCCAAAATCACTGCAGATGGTGACTGCAGCCATGAAATTAAAAGACGTTTACTCCTTGGAAGAAAAGTTATGAACAACCTAGATAGTATATTGAAAAGCAGAGACATTACTTTGCTGACTAAGGTCCGTCTAGTCAAGGCTATGGTTTTTCCTGTGGTCATGTATGGATGTGAGAATTGGACTGTGAAGACGGCTGAGCACCGAAGAATTGATGCTTTTGAACTGTGGTGTTGGAGAAGACTCTTGAGAGTCCCTTGGACTGCAAGAGATCCAACCAGTCCATTCTGAAGGAGATCAACCCTGGGATTTCTTTGGAAGGAATGATGCTAAAGCTGAAGCTCCAGTACTTTGGACACCTCATGCAAAGAGTTGACTCATTGGAAAATACTCTGATGCTGGGAGGGATTGGGGGCAAGAGGAGAAGGGGTCGACCGAGGTTGAGATGGCTGGATGGCATCATGGACTCGATGGACGTGAGTCTGAGTGAACTCCGGGAGATGCTGATGGACAGGGAGGCCTGGTGTGCTGCGATTTATGGGGTCGCAAAGAGTCAGACAGGACTGAGCAACTAAACTGAACTGACTGAATGGACTTCAGAATGGACTGGTTGGATCTCCTTGCAGTCCAAGGGACTCTCAAGAGTCTTCTCCAACACCATAGTTCAAAAGCATCAATTCTTCAATGCTCAGCTTTCTTCGCAGTCCAACTCTCATATCCATACATGACCAAAGGAAAAACCATAGCCTTGACTAGACAGACCTTAGTCAGCAAAGTAATGTTTCTGCTTTTGAATATACTATCTAGGTTGTTCATAACTTTTCTTCCAAGGAGTAAGTGTCTTTTAATTTCATGGCTGCAGTCACCATCTGCAGTGATTTTGGAGCCCCAAAAAATCAAGTCTGACACTGTTTCCACTGTTTCCCCATCTATTTCCCATGAAGTGATGGGACTAGATGCCATGATCTTCGTTTTCTGAATGTTGAGCTTTAAGTCAACTTTTTCACTCTTCTTTTTCACCTTCATCAAGAGGTTTTTTAGTTCCTCTTCACTTTCTGCCATAAAAGTGGTGCCATCTGCATATCTGAGGTTATTGATATTTCTCCTGGCAATCTTGATTCCAGCTTGTGTTTCTTCCAGTCCAGCCTTTCGCTGCATCTAACTACTCTGCATATAAGTTAAATAAGCAGGGTGGCAATATACAGCCTTGACGTACTCCTTTTCCTATTTCGAACCAGTCTGTTGTTCCATGTCCAGTTCTAACTGTTGCTTCCTGACCTGCATACAGGTTTCTCAAGAGGCAGGTCAGGTGGTCTGGGATTCCCATCTCTTTCAGAATTTTCCACAGTTTATTGTGATCCACACAGTCAAAGGCTTTGGCATAGTCAATAAAGCAGAAATAGATGTTTTTCTGGAACTCTTGCTTTTTCCATGATCCAGCGGATGTTGGCAATTTGATCTCTGGTTCCTCTGCCTTTTCTAAATCCAGCTTGAACATCGGGAAGTTCATTGCTCACGCATGGAGAATAAAATAATAGGTGCCAATAGGGTTGCCAGTTGCACAACTGCAGGAGGCACCATTCACATCATGGTCTGTGAGCAGTACACTTTGGGACTGTACTTGCTGTGCACACCTTTGTGACCCTACATGGCTGTCCCAGACACTTCTTAGAAGTGCTGATCACACTTAAAGGATGTGCATTAACCCATCACTCACTCACTACCAGGGTTTAAGAAATAAGGCAATTCATTGCCAGAAGGAAGAAGCTGGTGATGAAGATTTCATTGGAAAAAGCCGTACACATGTTGATTTCTCCCTAATTCCACAGCTATGTACTATGGATGAGAGGGAAATGCTTTTCCCTTACTTTGAACCAAATGAAGAGGGATTTCAGAATACAACTCAGAGAGCTTGGTTGGGCCTTGCCTCTGAATTTGGAGAACGCAGTGACATAAGCACCTAGAGACAGGACCCTATCATGTGGGCACAGTGTCTAGATGTGACCAGATCAATGCATAACACAGAAGAACTTGTCCATCTGAAAATGTAAACCAGTATCACATTGATGCTTTTAATTGCCATGTAACAAAATGACTTTGTATTGAGCTTCCAACAAAACATCTAGGTGTTTCTTATATAAACTGCAATTGGGTCGTATATCCTGATATTTTACATGGAAATATAATTTTTTTGAGGTCAAATCAAAATCAACTTGCTACAGAGGCAGCAGCATCAAATGTGGATTTAGATTGCCTTGGTTTGTGTCTCACCTTGTCTATCTGGTTGACCAATCCATGAATCTCCCTGAGCCTCAATGTTCTCCTCCTCTCCTTCCCCTGACCTAGAATTCTAGGAGTTTAATGGGCTGGTATGTGAAGGGGGTTAGCACATTGGAAGAGTTTGATAAACACCAGTTCCGTTCTGCCTTCTTGATGACACCCTTCATTGGTGGATTTGTTCATCCCCAGTCACCCATAGTCTAGTCAAGGCTATGGTTTTTCCAGTGGTCATGTATGGATGTGAGAGTTGGACTGTGAAGAAAGCTGAGTGCCGAAGAACTGATGCTTTTGAACTGTGATGTTGGAGAAGACTCTTGAGAGTCCCTTGGACTGCGAGGAGATCCAACCAGTCCATCCTAAAGGAGATCAGTCCTGGGTGTTCATTGAAAGGACTGATGCTGAAGCTGAAACTCCAATACTTTGGTCACCTCATGTGAAGAGTTGACTCATTGGAAAAGACCCTGATGCTGGGAGGAATTGGAGGCAGGAGGAGAAGGGGACGACAGAGGATGAAATGGCTAGATGGCATCACAGACTCGATGGACGTGAGTTTGCGTGAACTCCGGGAGTTGGTGATGGACAGGGAGGCCTGGTATGCTGTGATTCCTGGTGTCACAAAGAGTCGGACATGACTGAGCGACTGAACTGAACTGAACTGAGTCACCCTGCAGGAGACAGCGTAACACAAGGGCTGAGCGCCATTGTTAAGAAAGTGTCACCACTTACAAGCCTGTGACTTGAGCAAGTTACTTCAATTCCCTGCTTCTCAGCACCTTTCTCTGTTAATAGGGGGAAATACTAGTGTTTGAATATAAGATGAAACGTGACATTTAAAGTGTTTAGCACAGAACGTGGCCCTTAACACATACTCAGTGATTCTTTTTCCTTAATTGTCATTACTGTACTGCTACTGCAACTATAGCTGAGTTGCTTACTTGCTTTGATGATGAGGCTGAAACTGTCCTCCTGAAACCTGAACAAAAGGTCCATTTGAAACACATTTTACTGTAGTTGCTCTGGGGATGCCAGGAGCACCTCTAATTTAATAAGTCTGAAAGTGAGTAGCAGGTTTCCAGCAGAGGGAGATGGAGGGAGGGATGGCTACAGAAAGCCATTTGATCATCTCTCATTCATTCTGATTCACATTTCCTACAAATATCTCCTGTAAATTCCTCTGAGATGTATCCTCTCCCTAATTCTAGGTCTCATGAGCATATCCCCAAAAGTGACAGGTTACTTTTATTCTGTCCCTTTCATTTCAATCCATCAGCTCTTCCTTTTATTGAATTAACTACAGAGGAGTTGCTCCCTTTATGGATTCCTCTGAATTCCCTCCCCTGCTGATCTCTCTACTAACACTGCTGTGTTTGCCATCCTCCTATGCTGGCATCTATGTCTCCTGCTGTGCAGCTTCTCAGCGCCTCTCTGGACTCTAGGGGGCAACCTGGGTTATTAGGAGCTAAGACGCAAAAAGATGGAGAAAAGTAAATTTAGGCTTGTTTGAGTCAAAATTTGAGATTTAGGATATGAAAGTGTTTGCTAAAGTCGCTTAAGTCACTAACTCTTTGTGACTTACTCTAACTGACTAAACTCTTTGTGACTCTATAGACCAGAACCCAACAAGTTCCTCTGTTCATGGAATTCTCCAGGCAAGAATACTGACTGGAGTGGATTGCCATGCCTTTCTCCAGGGGTCTTTCCAATCCAAGTATCGAACCCATTTCTCTTATGTCTCCTGCATTGGCAGGTGGGTTCTTTACGCCTAGCACCATCTGGGAAGCCAAAATAGTGTTTAACCACCTTTTTATAACCAAGAGCTCCTTGTATATTATTTTTTTTAATCATCATAAATCTCATGTTCTGAAAAAGACATTTTTATTCAAGAATGATAACAAATATTGCTTCCTTTGAGAAATCTAAATGTGCCACAGTGAGATGATCCATAATTTTTGAGAAAATAGAAAATAAAATGGTGATTTTTTAAATTTAGCAGCCATGTCACCCGCCAAAACTATATTATTTCTTCTAGACTTGTGGAAATCTTGAAAATAGATTGAAAAACCACATTATTACTTTAATAAACCTTCAGCAGTTGGCAACCTCAGATTAGGAATTGCTGGTTATGGCTTTAGCTAGAATCATTAAAACCAAGTCTTTAGTGAGAAAGATGTCATGTATGTAAAAGATGATGATTTAAAGCTTTAAATGACTTATTCTATTTTCATTTGTTTCTTTAATAAGATGCTTAACATTTAAAAAATTCTTTTTCAAGTTCTTTTCCCATTTAGGTTATCACAGAATATTGAGCAGAGCTCCCTGTGCTATATAATTAGTCCCTGTTGGTTATCTATTTTAAACACAACAGTGTGTGCCTGTCAATACCAAACTCCCAATCTATCCCTCCCCCTCACTCTTTCCCCTGGTAACCATTAGTTCATTTTCTAAGTCTGTGAATCTGCTTCTGTTTTTTAAATATCTTCATTTGTATCATTTTTTTAGATCCCACATATAAGTGAAATCAAATGATGATTTGTCTTTCTCTGCTGACTTACCCTTGTTTAGTGTGATAATCTCTAGGTCCATCCATGTTGCAGCAAATGGCATTATTTAACTCTTTTAATGGCTAAGTAATATTCCATTGTATATACATACCACATCTTCTTTATCCGTTCCTCTGCTGATGGACATTTAGTTTGTCTCCATGTCTTGGTTATTGTAAACAGTGCTGCAGTGAACACTAGGGTACATGTATCCTTTTGAACCAAGTTTTTCCCCAGATATATGCCTAGGAGTGGCATTGCTGGATCATATAGCAGCTTTTAGTTTTTTAAGGAGCCTCCAACTGTTCTTCATAGTGCTGTACCAATTTACATTCCCACCAACAGGTTCCCTCTTCTCCACACCCTCTCCAGCATTATTGTTTGTAGATTCTTCTGAGGATGGCCATTCTGACTGGTACGAGATGATATCTCATTGTAGTTTTGATTTTTATTTCTCTAAGACAACATTGAACATCTTTCCGTGTGCCTCTTGGCCATCTATATGTCTTCTTTGGAGAAATGCCTATTGAGTTCTGCCCATTTTCTGATTGGGCTCTTTATTTTTATGGTATTGAGCTACACGAGCTGTTTGTAAATTTTGGAGACTAATCCTTCATTGGTCAAGAGGCTTTGTTACTAAATATCTCATTTATGTAGAGGTGAGCTATTTTGAGGGGAGGAGGCATGGTGGGAAAAGTAAGAGCTCTGGATCAGAAAGATCTGGCTCATTTTACATACAAGCTTCCTGATCAACTTTTATAAAGCTAGCATACTTCTTTGCACCTTGGTTTCATCATCTATAGAAAGATCAATAACACCTCCCCTATGAGATTGGTGTGAGGATGAGAGATGATGCATGGAAAGGGAAGACATCGACTGGCAGAGTATAAGTTGTTATTAAAGAGTGGCTCTTATTATGGGGATGAACAAGCTACCATTCTTTGAAAGCTCACCATATACCAGGCCCTTATTTTTCTGATGAGAAAATTGAGGGATGGAGCCTGTCAGTAGCTTTCATAGCCACTTTACGGCTGTATTAGGCCAGCAAACTGTGATAGCCGATAACCCCCATATTTCAGTGGCTTCAAAAAGTGAAAGTTTTTTCCTCTTTTGTGTTCATGTTGAGTTTGTAGGAGACTCTGCTCCATGTTCTCCTTACTTGAACAATAGGCTAAGGAATGTCACTGACTGTTGGGCCCAGGGGGTAAAAGGGGATTTCCCTGTGGCTCAGTGGTAAAGAATCCACCCACTATTGCAGGAGATGGGGGTTTGATCTCTGGGTTGGGAAGATTCCCTGGAGAAGGAAATGGCAACCCAGTCCAGTAATCCTGCCTGGAGAATCCATGGACAGAGGAACCTGGCAGTCTACCATCCACAGGTTCACAAAAGAGTCAGACACATCGGAGAGACTCAATAACAATAACAACAACAACAGGGGATAAAAGAGGAATACTGCAGAGCCCTCAAATGATTCTACCTCAAAGTGACACACATCATTTTTCAACTGTATTGCCTCAGCTAGAACAAGAATAATGGCCGTGCCTAATGTCAAGGGGGCCTCCCCAGTGGCTCAGCAGGTAGAGGACCTGCCCGCAGTGCAGGGGACCCGGGTTCGATCCCTGGGTCAGGAAGATTCTCTGGAGCCGGGAATGGCTCCCCACTGCAGTGTTCTGGCCTGGAGAATTCCACGGACTGTGTAGTCCATGGGGTCACAAAGAGTCGGACAAGACCGAGCGACTTTTCACTTAAACTAAGGACTTGGCTCAGATGGTAAAACCATCTGCTTACAATGTAGGAGACCTGGGTTCTATCCCTGGGTTGGGAAAATCCACTGGAGAAGGAAATGGCAACCAAATCCAATATTCTTGCCTGGAAAATCCCATGGACAGAAGAGCCTGGCAAGCTACAGTCCACGGGGTCACAAAGAGTCAGACACGACTAAGCAACTTTGGGGCTTCCCTTGTAGCTCAGTTGGTAAAGAATCTGCCTGCAGTGCAGGAGACCCGGGTTCGTTTCCTGGGTTGGGAAGATCCCCTGGAGAAGGGAATGGCAACCCACTCCAGTATCCTTGCCTGGAAAATCTCATGGACAGAGGGCTGCAGTCCATGGGGTTGCAAAGAGTCGGGTACGACTGAGCAACTAACACTAATGTCAAGGTGACAGAGATGTGCAAGCCCCATCTGAAGTGGACGAGAAGCAGATATGGGTGTCACCTCACATGGTGACAGCTTTCCAGTTCAAACCCCAGTCTCTGATTTAAATCTGGATGAAACAGGGGAGCTAGAAACTCTTACTTTTCTTAAACCTGTTCTTTAAAACATAACCTCATTGGTATATCTGAAGAAAATTCTCACAATCTAAATGTCACATATACATAACCACTTAAGTCTAAGTGCAAAGATGTGGTACCAAGCAAAGTGAAGGGGATTTATGTATTTTACTTTTTTGTGATTGTGGATAATTGAAACTAAGTACCTTCCATTTAAGACTTTGCCTCTTTCTTTGCCACTTAGTACCTTTTAAGTCACTAAAGCTATATTTCCCCTGCTCGCCAAAAGTGTCTGCATACCACAGCACACATTAATGTTAACAGCTTAATTTTTCCCCGCTTTGGCTTACAGCTGAGGAAATAGTCTTGGTTACCGTGTGAGCCTATAGAACATATCGGAGGAATGAGGCCACGAAATTTCCTGCTCCCATGTCCAATTATATGTTACATAATCCATATTTCATGGAATCACCAGATTTTTCTTTCCAAATAAACCTGTAAAGCTCAGGAACTCATGGTTTTGCTGTTTTAATCTGCCCACCTATTGATTTATTTTCACTTGTTCTGAGTTTTCCTACACCTAGCTGACAGGTGGATAATTTCAGTTTCCAACTTCCATTCCAGAAGGTATCTTCTCCTTTGTATGTTCTTTGCTGCTTGGTACACATGTCCATTTCTTTGATCAGGATAGGAAAGTCTCAATAATTCAGAATCTGTGATCACTCTAACAATGACAATACTATTTTTTTTTTTTAACCTCTGTGCTCTTAGGAAGAAAGTGTTAACTGAGCAGTTCTTAGTGAAAGCATACTCAAACTCCTCTAGAGGTCCTTATTTACATGAAACTAATATGTTAATTACCAAAAAATATCTTTAGTCAGTATTTGTTTCTCAAGGACCTTATCAAGTAGTACCTTAATTTTGAGATTAAGACCTTAATCTAGCTTGAGTTATAATATGAATTTGTAGGTAATAAAGCTATGTGCACATGCATGCTCAGTCACTCAATCATGTCCAGCTCTTTGTGACCCCATGGACTGTAGCCCACAAGGCTCCTCTGTCCATGGATTTTCCAAGCAAGAATACTGGAGTGGGTTGCCATTTCCTCCTCCAGGGCATCCTCCCAACCCAGGGATTGAACCCACGTCTCCTGTGTCTCCTGCAGGCAGGCAGGTTCTTTACCATTGTGCCACCTAGGAAGCCCCAATAAAGCTATGTTTTTATTTAAAAATAGATACCACCGTTCATATGATTTGCTTCACAAGTTTCACTATCATCCACTTCCTATATGAACAATCTTAGTCTTCTCTTTAACACCATGAATCTACTTTTAACCTGAGTTTAAGAAATGCAGTCTTTTTGTTTATACAATCAACTTCATTGCATAGAGTGCTATGTATACATTCCCCCTTGTCTTCTGGCTAGAGAAAAGAAAATTCAGTCAGCAGTTTTTCTGATGCTGAAATGCTTAAAGTTCAATGCAGTTTGCTCCCATGGAAGAGCCAAGTCCAGTGCCATTTAAATCAAATGAAGCTGTAAAACATTTTAGAGATCGTTTCTTTTAAGGGCTAGAGGATGTGGACCATTCTATTTACTCTGTCAGAAAACAGATGTGCTGTAATAAATGAAATTCCTGCTTGCCGGTTTCTTTTCACCAGCCATATTATTGAGCCATGGTGCATGGCGAAAGCTGGGGGAACAGTTGGTATAATCGAGGACAACTTTCCTTGCAGTCAGTGAACTTACAGCAATTACCTTCCCCATGTGTGGCTGTATTCCTTACCTCTTTAAGGTGGGAGGGAAGAGAGCGAAGTGTTTAAAATTATGGGTTCTAGGATCACAGAAAATGGAATCTGAATCTCAATTGTGCCATTCAGTAGGTGGTATTTAACTTACCTGAATCTTAGTTTCCTTATCTATAAAATAGAGAGAAAAATAACACCCACCTTACAGTTGTGAGAACTCAAGGAGTGAGGCACTTAACATAGTGTCTGGTACATAGTAAAGTCAATGGATATTCTCTGCTGTTAGGTCAAGAGGAGCCAGAGCGGGGTTCTGTGGACTCCAGATATGCTATTTTTCATGGCAAACAGTAGTGTCAGCCATCTGTAGCTGCTTAGGAAACATTGGGCCAAATAAGCAAACCTATTGGAAGAAAGTCCAATGGAAGAAAGCCTTCCATTGCATCCAGACGTTGTGAGATCTCTGCTCATTTCCTCTCCCCAGATTCAATGCCTATGACTTAGAAAGCAGTTTTTGGCTAATGGTGGATAATTACAGACATGGTGAGCTTGTTAACACCTAACAAATTCACTTCTACATGGTTAGAGCCATAGCCTCGGAAATACTTATTATGACTCTTATCACCTGCTTCACATCCTCTCCTCCAAATGGAGTGTCTAGGACAACATAGATTACACCCCTTATACCACTTACTGAAGAAATATTTATTAAGGGCTTCCTAAATTCATGGCAATTTGATTGGCCTGGTGTAGAGAGCAGAAACTTAGCTTGGGGGTGGAGGAGACGTGCATGCAAAACCCAGGATATGCCTACGTAGCACGAGCAGTCAGAAAAAGCCTTAGAAGAGGAGGCGGCCCCGAAGCAGTGGCTTAACACGACTGAGCTCTGTTCAATTCCCATTTTCTTGATAAAACCATCATCTCCTACCTTTTTTTCTCCTCTTCTTCCTTTTTTCTCCTCCAAATCACAACCTCTATTAATGTTTGGGCTGTAGAAGCCAGGATAGGTTCTACAGACTGGCTGAGTCCACTGTCAGCTTGAGAGGCTTAAATGGGGAGGTCCTGGCTTGGGGAAGACATCCTCTTCCTCCTGAAGCCTCATCTTCCTGGCCAACTCCTACACATCTTTTTAGGCTTATCTTAAATACTGCCTCATCTGTGAGTCCTTCCTTGACCTTCCTAGATAAATTTTGGGATGGGGTGGGGAATGCATTTATCAGAATTATAATGGTAATTAAAACACAAATATCCTTTACTCTCAGATTTCTTATGGTTATGCCTTCCCAACAGCTTCTATGTTTCTCTTCCAACATAGCCAGTCTTTTTCCTCTGCTGGCATAGAATCCCTGGGAGATGGTGAGGAATAATCAGGGTATTAAGGCTAGTTGAAATAAGAATGCGATTAGTGAGAACTGGTGTTCATCATCACAATGAGTGAGTACCCGACTAGAAATGATGGGTGATGGGGTAGGATGATGCCATTAGTCAAAAGGCATCCTGTATTGCACCATATCTGTACTTCTATCACTGCACTTTGCACTAACTTTGTCATTCTATGTCTGCATGTCTATGTAGCCGATATACTTCAGCTTCAGGGCAGACAGTCACTCTGTTTGTCTTTGAGGCCTCAGGTACAGTAAATGCCATTGATTTCCCATGGCCACTAAATAAGTCTATTGAATGTCCATTCCAATCTGTCTGTAGATTCTTTCTAGCTCAGAAATAGGGGTAGAAGTGTTTGGAGACACCTCGCCTATCCTGGTTGCTCAGAACTCTAAATTAGGACTGTCCCCTTGAGTTTGTCATTCTATCCATTGTATATGCCTGCTCAGCCCTTCCTATATAATACCCAATACCATGCTTCACCAAATGACTCACTGGAATTAAGCTAATTAGGGAAGATTATTAGGGAAAGCTGGAAAACAATCCAGGTTTGAAATTAAATCCTTGTACATTTGTTCTTTATTTTCCCAACTTCTCAGTGCTGAAGTTCTGAAGGACCCAAGCTAATGTTGGAGGATACAAGGTATTAGGAAGCTCTCTTATAAACGTAACCATCTACAATTATGTCGTGATGAAATGCTTACACTACTTTCTACTGGAGTTTTATGCTCAGTCATGTGACCCTCAGTTGTGACTCCATGGACTGTGGCCTGCCGGGCTCCTGTCCATGGCATTTCCCAGGCAAGAATACTGAAGCGGGCTGTTGTCTTTTCCTCCCCCAGAGGACCTTCCCAACCCAGGGGTTGAACCCATGTCTCCTGCATCTCTTGCATTTGCAGGTGGGTTCTTTGCCACTGAGCCACCTGGGAAGTCCCACTGGAGTTTTATCAGTTCAGTTCAATCACTCAGTCGTGTCCAACTCTTTGCGACCCTGTGGACTGCAGCACGCCAGGCATCCTTGTCCATCACCAACTCCTAGAGCTTGCTCAAATTCATGTCCATTGAGTCGGTGATGCCATCTAACCATCTTATCCTCTGTCATTCCCTTCTCCTCTGACCTTCTATCTTTCTCAGCATCAGGATATTTTCCAATGAGTCGGTTCTTCACATCAGGTGGCCAAAGTATTGGAGCTTCAGCTTCATCATCAGTCCTTCCAATGAATATTCAGGACTGATTTTCTTTAGGATTGACACCCTTTGGGATGTGACTGTGCACAAAACCACACACAGTTTTGTGCATGGTTCTGTGTGTATATTTCATAAAAATGTTGATTTTTAAAAATAAAATATGTATTATTAAGTAGGAAGCTAATCACACTCATACATTTCAAGCATAACGTTTGCTCCCAGGATTAAGATTTCTGCACTAAAAGCAAGGGACTTGGACAGTCCCTTGCTGTCCAGGGGACTCTCAAGAGTCTTCTCCAACACCACAGTTCAAAAGCATCAATTCTTTAGTGCTCAGGTTTCTTTATGGTCCAACTCTCACATCCATACGTGACTACTGGAAAAACTGTCATTTTGCCTATAAGGACCTTTGTCGGCAAAGTAAGGTCTCTGCTTTTTAATATGCTGTCTAGGTTGGTCATAGCTTTTCTTCCAAGAATCAAGTGTCTTTTAATTTTATGGTTGTAGTCACCGTCTGAAGTGATTCTGGAGCCCAAGAAAATAAAGTGGAGTTATGTATAGTGCTGCTAAAAGAAGGTTACATCAGGTCGTCATGCATGTCTGCTACATCTGAGGAGAAAGTCCTGATGAGTTGATCTTTACCTGTGGGAGAAAATAAACCCTTGGGAAAACTTATTCCTCATCTGTTTATGCTTTCCTTCATTTTCTTGTTGAGTATACTTTTGTGAGAAGCACTGTGGTAGGTACTGAGGATAAAAGGTAAAAGATGTGGTATCTGTTCTCAAAGTCCAGGAGGGTAAATTACCTCTCTGACTACAGTGACAATCTAAGCCAGGGGTGGACAAACTTTTTCTGTAAAGGACTAGATAGTAAATATTCTAGAGTTTGTGAGCCATAAGGTCACTGTGACAGCTACTCAATTCTGTCTTTGTAACACCAAAGCAGCCATAGGTGATTTGCAAACAAATGTGTGTCTCTGTTCCAACAAAACTTTACTTATGGATACTGAAATGTGAATTTCATGTAATGTTCATGTATCCTGTGACATTATTTTTCTTTTGACTTTTTCAAACAATATACAAATGTAGCAACCATTCTACACTTATGGAATGTAAAAAACCAGGCAGCAGCAAAGATTTGACCCTTGAGCCATGGATTTCCCACCCCTGACCTAGGAGATGGTCACTGATGGTTTAGATCTGTGATTTCCAGGTTCAGCTAATATTCAACCAAAGCAGAGATCCAGTCATCATTCTAGGAGTAATTCTTGTGTTTCTTCTCTCCTGCTTCTATCAACTTCTTGTCCCCAAAGCACAATTCCACAAGTCTTTGGACAAAACAGAAATCTCTTTGTATTTATGATACTACCAGGGACATCTGGGGACTTGTTTCCCTGTGAGAAAATGAAAATGACTCTAGTGACTATTTGGTCTCTGAAACAGTTTAATTTACTGTGTTTTGTTTTTTTTTTTTTCTCTTTTCCTTTTTCCCATCTCCATACTAGAAATTAACATAAAAATTCCTTCTGGCTAAATTCCCAATGCATTCTCACAGTGAGCATTTTCTGAAGTGAAAATTAGTAGCTTCCTTGCAGTTTTCATCAGGGATGTGAAACTGTGCAGCTTGCAGGGGTAGTGAACTCAAAACCCATTTATGAATTATTACATGCTGCTCAGGGTACCTCACTGTCTGCTGCGTGCCAGATAGTCTTTCCTACAAAACCCTGAGTATCTAAATAGTGGATCTTAATTTTCTTTCTCATTCCACCAGTGAGAGAATACCACTTTCTATTTGCACAAATTAATTAATATGTAACAACTAGTACTTACATAATATTATTTTATTTACACCATCCTTAGGGGTTGGTAGCACTTAGGAAAATGATGAAGTCTCTCTGTAGTCCCTTCTCTCTCCCTCCCAGTTTTTATCCAGGTGAAATCTACTTACAGTGAACTTTAAGGACATCATCCAAGGGAAATGACAATCAATAGGAGTAAGCTTATAGGGGGGAGGGTGGATTCAGGTGCCATTTATGGCTGTGCAGTGATTAGGTATCTATCTATAAGTCTTCCTCGTTTAAACATAAAATGCCACTTCAAATCACATATTTCTTCTTTGATAACCTTGGCCTCTCTCTAGCTGCTTTAGCCATCTGCTCCCCAAAGCAGCTTGGAGTCCTCTGTCTCAGGACCTAAGCTATTGAGCTAGAATGCTATTGTGTCTCTACAGAGATGACTCTTGGTCTTTCAGGTCAGAAAACTCTGATAGTATAGAAAATTTGACTTCTGCAGCAATGCACAGGAGTTATAGGGAAAGGAATCTATAATTGTTAAAAACACAGGTTTTGGAATCAGAGTTGCATTTGAATCCTGATTTTTCCACTTAGAAGCTATTATACACTTCAGGTGAAAAAAAAAAAAAAAAAAAAAAAAAACTTCTCTGTGTCTTATGAAATGGAGGAAAAAAACCAACTTTAGAGAATAGAGGTAAGGATTAAGTGAGATAATGAACAGTTAGTAAGTGCTCAATAAAAGACCAAGGAGAGCATTTAGTAAGTACTCAGTAAAAATGTTACCACTTTGAAGAGATTTTTCTTGTTTCCTTCATTTATACTCCAAACAATTGTTACACGGCTGTTTGCCTCTGAGACTACTGAAAAATAAAATCGATATACACCATGAAATAGAGAAGCTCAGGTTCAGGTAGGGAAGGCAGCCATAGATCAGTAAGCAAGTGTGAAACACATATGTCCAGGCAGCGTGGGACCCCAGAGGCAGGAGTCATCAGCTCACCTGGGGATGTCAAAGAAGACAAGATTTGAGGTAAGAGTTGAAGGATGAATAGAAGTTTGTCAAGTTGTCAGGGTAGAAGCATGTTCCCATGAGAGGGAAAGTGAAAATTTGGTCTTGCTAGAGTTTAGGGTAGCAGAGGCAGAGAAAGTGGTCGTAATGCAGTTGACAAAGGATGCTGGGGACAGATGATAAAGGGGCTTGAATGTCATGTGAAGGAGACTGGACTCTGACGTTCTTGTTGGGCCTTTAGGACGCGTGAGAAAGCAGAATGCCATTAATGAGGTGATGCTCTTCACACTGGTAAGTGTGGCTGAGCTAGAACTGAGATCCATAGAGAACTCAGTCACCTTGAATGTGTCCAACCCTGACTTATATAAGGCAAACCTGAAGCGGGAGGTCAAATTACCCAGCATAGAATCTGACAAAGCAAAAACAGGACTAGGAATAGCTCATCTGAATCCTGGGCTTTCAACTTCCTCCACACCAAGGCCCGCTTGAATAAACCCAGGCTTCTTTGTCTAAAACCTGCATTTTCCCTACTAGATTCAAATACAAGTTCCAGGGGCCAGCATGCTTCACTGAGAAACAGCATCTTTCCCACTTTCTGAATATCAGAACCCTCAGCCCTGTCCACCAGAAATGGTGACCTCAGCTAGGAGCAAGGTTGGGGGTTTTCCGAGGAAGAAATCTAGGAACAGCAATCTCTGGCAGTTGCAGAAACAAAATCAAAAGCCAGAGCTTCTTTCTTTGCCTGGAACTTGCAATCTAGGGTCTGTTTTACAATTGGAAACCAAGATATCAACACAGTAGCTGCTCCCTGCTCTTAATGAACTAACCCTCCCTTCCCAGGGCCTAGCAGAAAGCACACCAGCCTAAGCAGGGTGTGTGTGTGTGTGTGTATGTGTGTGTGTGCGTGTGTTTTCATGTCGCAGGTGCCTAGGGAACCTGCCCACATAGTGGGTGTGTGTGTTCAGATCGCAGGTGCCTAGGGAACGAGAGTCCTAGGGCGACAGCGCAGGGGCCTGGGTGTCCTCTCACATCTGGGCCCAGTAAAAGCGCTGGAAGCTGGGCTTCACTTCCAGCTCCCCTGGGCTCCGCTCCAGCAGCGCCTGGGCTTCTCTAAATCCTCCCTGCTTGCCTTCCTTCCCTCCTTAGCAACCGGAGGACGTGGATACCGCGGGCGGGTGAGGGCCTGGGAGGCTGCGTGCAGCCCGGGCGCCCAGGGGCGGCGGCCCAGCCCCAGTGCCCCGCGCACTGGTGACCGCAGTGCGGAACCACCCGGCAAAGGCAACTG
The DNA here is from genome assembly GCF_023091745.1 of Budorcas taxicolor. NCBI lineage: Eukaryota > Metazoa > Chordata > Mammalia > Artiodactyla > Bovidae > Budorcas > Budorcas taxicolor. The sequence continues at coordinate 70,172,975 of NC_068912.1, forward strand.
TCGCGGCCCCGGCGTGCACAGGTCCCCCGAACGCACCCTCCGTGCCCGCCGCGGGTCCAAAAGGGATCCTGCAAAAATGAGCCATTCTCACCCTGCTGGGTAAGTGACAACTGGAGCTTTTCCACGACGCGGCAGGTGGCGGCTGCAGCCAGCGGCCCCTCCGCCCGATCCTCCTGCTGCTGAGGGAAGGGGCGAGCGGGGAGAGGGGGCTGGGGAGAGGAGGAAAAGAATACGGATTCTAGGTCGCAGCGACGATGGCAGACATCCCAGGCTTCGTATCTCCCCTCTCCCCTCCCTCACTTCTTTCCATGACGTTTGCCCCCTTTGAAATGTTCACTCAGGAAGGATTTAAAAATGGATGTGAAAAATGCATACATTAAGCAGGGACATTAGCTGAGACCAAGAGGATCCTGCGTGGTGGAACATACGTGTTTAAATACAAAAGCAAAGGTCAAAGCATGCACATTCGTTTGGAGAATCAAGGCTTAGAGATAAATTCTCACTGTGGCGTCTTGCATTTAAACGAGTTGTGTGTTGATTTAACACGCATTGAGGGAGGATTCCTGTGAGGGTACCCCATATTTCAGGATTTTTATCTGCCCCATCTCGAAAGGATCATAGGGTTTTGTTTTTTTTTTTTTTTAAATATTGTGACCAGGGAGGTGGTGTGATGCAGGAAGGCAAGAAGGAAGAAGGAAGAAGGGTGCCTGTGTGTTTACACATGATCTCCTGTTGTGTTGGGCAGGGTGACTCCTTGGAAAACATTTTGGCAATTATTCAGTCTGATTTAGAAAGTTAACACAGTCATTATTGGCTGTTGAAAAGAAAAAAATAAAACCAACCCTCAATGGATCTTGGTCCTTTCATTGGAAGAGAGAGTATCCAGTTTCCTTTTGAATTAAACAATGTAATGCATATTAGTTGTTTTTTTTTATTATGATATATCTAGTAAGCAGATAATATCCTAGCTGATATTGCAACTAATTTGAAGATGCTTTCCTTTTTAATTGAATTTATTGCACATTTTCAAGAGCAGCAAATTAGCAGAGGACAACATATTTAAGATCATTTGGAGTTTGTGATGTCTGAAATACCACATTAGTCGCTGGGTTCAGTATTTATAGTCAAACTTAAAGATTTTGCTTTTTAATGAATTCTCTGAATGCAAGATATAAATGAAATTGTTTAAAAAAGCTAAAGGCCTATAAGGTGCCCTGTTGGAAGTCAGTTTCAGAACTTTTTGGAAAGTGATGAAACTATGCCTAAGTAAGCTTCCTATTTTATCTTAAATTGAGTTTAGTTTAGGTACTTGAGGGGATCCTCTGGATGCTCAGATGGTAAAGAATCTGCCTGCAATGCGGGGGACCAGGGCTCGATCCCTGCGTCTGGAAGATCCCTGGATGAGGACATGGCAATCCATTTCAGTGTTCAGAAGAATACTGAAGAATCAATGGACAGAGGAACCTGGCAGGCTGCAGTGCATGGGGCTGAAAAGAGTCAGACACAACTGAGCAACTAACACTTAGGTACTTGAAGGGTTTGATGCTGAACTTCTGTGCAGTTTTAGTTGCTGTGGGTCAGTGGGATGTAAATAGCACTATTTTTCTGCAACTGCTTTTTGTAGTGTCCACATTCAGGAAAATGAATGTGTCAGTCATGGTTGTCTTCCTATGTTTTTCAAGTTTTTGGCTAAGTCAGAATCTGATTAGACCGTTTAATCATCTATTTTCAAATGTGGAAAAGCCTGTAGCTGCTGACTAAATTGTGCATGATTAAGATTTCCGAAACTGAAGTGAAATTTTTCTGAAGCTCGATTAGTTCCAAGCACATGGGAAAAATAGGAAGATGTGTGATCTAGTGAAAGTGTGTGCTTCATGGTACTCTACAAGAAAGATGGCGAGATGCAATAATCATTGTGCACTAACGTTGTAGACACTGTGTCTCGTTCATCTCTGTGCCCCCTTTGCTTATTCCTGTATAAAGTAGTGCTCAACAGCTGTTTGCGGAATGAATGATATCATCTGACAGTGCATCCAGTCTAGAGGTGGATGGATTCACAAAAGAAAACCACATAAGAGCTAAATATTTATTAAGTGCTTACCATGTGCCAGACTCTAGTCTACAGTTTTACAGGAAGTACCTCATTAATCTTCTCACTCACTTCATGAGGCAGATTCTAGTCACTCTTTTTTTCACACATAAGAAAACTGAGGGCTGAGAAGTTTTCAGAGATTTCACAGGTAGGAGGGGTCAGGGCTCTAATAAAAAGCCAAGGAGTCCAGCTGCAGAGCCTGTGTGACTAACCTTTACACTATCTGTCTCTCATGGTCAAGAGCTGAGATGGGAGGGAGCCCTAAAAAGATGAAAATTCTCCATCAGATCAGACCAACCTCTGACAGGTGATAGTGGTACATAGCTATCAGTATTTTGATATAGAATTAGAAAATAATGTTGTGATAGTGTCTATATGTATATATTTTTGTTTTTACTTCAAAAATAAATGAAAACAATAAACATAACAACTCCAAATGCCTTAAAAGTCACCCAAGAATAAAATTATTCAAATTGCTAAAGTTTTCCCTCAATATAAGTAGTCATTATTTTTCTTGTCTATGCTACCATTTGGAAAGAATAAAAGTTCCAGTAGCAAATAAAAGGTTTCATTAAAGCTGAGAAAGTTTTCCATCTTTACTGAAGCAATTTGTATTTATTACATTTTAAGATTTAAAGTGGTAATAAAATGCAGTTGTACAGCAAAACAGAAATTTAAAATTCCTAAAATTCCACCAGTCAATAAGATGCTTTCTCTTGGTGCTTGCTTTGAGTTCCACTGCTTCCTTAATTACAGCAGGAAACACTTGGAAAGGGCCTGGTGCTGACTTTGTTCCAATAGAGTTTGGAGTAAATAAAAATGGTCTTAAAAACTTCTGCCAAAGATTATAATAGAGACTTTGTTTCTGAGCTGCATTGTAATTTGGGGGAAGTCAACTATAACATACCGTTTCTGGCAATGCCGTCTCTAATGAAATTGTTTTAGGTTGGAAAATTTCAATTGATAGTCCCTCTAGTTTGTTCAATTTCATCCTGAGTTGCTATTTGTTTGTGTGGGTGTTTGTGGGTTATGCTCTAGTCCTGGAGGTGGAATGGGGATTTTATACCCCTCAGTCATGCATGAGGATAAAATGATATGGCTCTTCTCTCTCCTTCAAAGGATCATCACTGAATCCATGTGCAGTTGGCTCCCTGTGTGAAAGATAAGCTTGGCTCTGAGTAGAGATAGTCACACTCATCTGTAAATTTGCTGTGAGGAACTGGAAGAATGGGAAGCATTATAGTTTATGAGAAAATAAAAATGCAGAAGATGTATGTTTGGAAAGATTATTCCAAGGTTTTGAAACTTTTCTTTTTTGGTTTAGACTTATTAATTTATACCTTTTAATGTGAAGATATGTTTCTATAGTAACAGAAGATGCTGAACTGTGATTTAGAAAAAATGATCATATCCTTAGTACTCTCAAATCACTCAGTTCTATTTCATCAAAGGCAGAGTACAAAGTGCTATAGGTAAAATTATCAATTTTTAGATAGTGTATAGTGTATATGTATATCCAAAAGTGACAAAGATTATAAACCAACATGTCATTTACATGTGGAATATCCATTGCATTTTGTCTCTGCCTTCTTTTTATCAATCCAGCATGGTATTTCTTGTTCTAATTTTTTAAATGATATGTAATTAACATACAACCTTATATTAGTTGCAGGTGTACAACATAATGATTAGATATTTATCTACTTTGCGAAATGATCACCACAGATACCAAATGATCTCACATATATGTGGAATCTAAAACAACAACCACAACAACATGAACGCATAGATACAGAGGATAGATTGGTGGTGGCCAGGGGTCAGGGGGTGGGGAAGCACTTGGAGAATGGGGGAAGGTGGTCAAAGGTACAAACCTCCAGTTATACAGTAAATAAGTCATGTGGATGTGATGTACGTCGTGGTGGCAATAGTTAATAATACTGTATTTTAAATTTGAAAGTGGCTAAGGGAGTAGGTCTTAAAAGTTATCATCACACACGCACACACACACACAGACACACAGACACACAGACACACACACACACACACATGTACATAATTTGTAACTATGTGTCGTGTTGACTGTTAATGAAACTGATTACAGTATCTTTGCCTTCCTAGCAAGTGTAGTACTTTGTAGTATCATTCTAGTCTCTTTGTTGCTCACAGCTCCTGCCACCCAAATTATCTGTGGCACAGAATTTCAGACTTGAAGTAATTAAATATTTGATTTCAAATTGGGTAGTTTCTATTTACCTTCATATTCAGTATTAACATGACTTCATGGAGTAAATTGTTGCTGGTTAAAGGAGGTGAACTGAACACGCTCATTTGTCTTGGCTTCCTCTCTGATCATTTTGTTACAGAGTTTGTTCTCTTATTTTTTTTATAGAAGAGATGTCATCTGTTATCCCTTTGCTTAACAGACCTGTTCACATAACTAGATGGGAATGGAAAGGGATTTATTATTTGTTTTATGCCTGTGTGCGTGCATGCTAAGTTGTTTCAGTCATGTTCGACTCTTTGCAACTGTGGACTATAGCCCACCAGGCTCCTCTGTCTATGGGGGTTCTCCAACAAGAATACTGGAGTTGGTTGCCATGCCCTCCTCCAGGGAATCTTCCCGACCCAGGCTTCAAACCCCATGTCTCTTATGTCTCTTGCACTGGCAGGCAGGTTCTTTACCACTAGTACCACCTGGGAAGCCCTATTTGCTATATGACATCATTCAGTTCTTTGAAGTTTTCAGAGATATATGACAAACTTCACATAGTGATCTATTACCCTTTTTTTTCAATGATCTGTCAAATTACAGCTCAATTAGGTCCTCCTTCAGTTGTGCTGGAAGCAAACCTTGGAAACTACTTGCAATCATATTTGTTGCCCAGTCAAAGCCATTTATTATATCAACACCTACATAATACTTCAAATTGTCCCTTTGTCTCACAAATGTTTTTCTAAGTTCAGTACACCCTAAGAAGACACCATATGGTGAGACTGATGCATTTCTTTTGTGAAAGTGGAAAGTTGATTACAAAACGGAAAGGCGGGAGGTGGCTCAATATGGCTTGGAGTGCATTTTTTAGGCAGACCAGTATTAGGAGAGTATATGGAGGAAACTTAAAGGGTCTAGAGATTGATTCCCTTCAAACAATCCTTGCCTGGGTTCCCCTAGGAAATCTCTGGGTATCCCATGGGAGTGCATATCCCAGTTTACAAACTTCTGGTTTAGCACACAGGGTGCTGTCAAATGCAGGCTGCTGTGTAGCAAACCACACTTCTTTCTCTCATTCCCTATTGAAGATTGGCATCTCTTAGCTGTTAGAAGTAGAGACTTCCCCCAATTTATTTTGGTTATTAATAACTATGAAAAGTTTTTGGGGAGACAAGAAAATAAAACATTTTCAATGTTCAACTGACTCATTGTGCAATTCTAAAATCAACCTCAAATAATCCTGATCTGGGATGCTTATGTATTTTCAGAACTTTTGGTTTCCACAGATATCAGTTTCAATGAAAACTTCAGGTTCTAGAATTTAGTACTGAAAAAATCCTTAAGCTTTAGTTGCTGATTTTGGTACAAAACAAAAGAAGTAGTATGCACATTGAATCTTTGGATCTTTCCCTCTGTGGCTTACTCAGTTCCCCATACAAATAGTTGAAAATCATATATTCTTTGGAATGATTCCATAAATGTCTGTCAATTTAAAATAAACTGTCCAATTAGGTGGGGTTAGGAACCAGAGATCAAATTGCCAACATCCCCTGAAAAACATCTATTTCTGCTTTATTGACTATGCCAAAGCCTTTGACTGTGTGGATCACAAGAAACTGTGAAAAATTCTGGAAGAGAAGGGAATACCAGACCACCTGACCTGCCTCTTGAGAAACCTATATGCAGGTCAGGAAGCAACAGTTAGAACTGGACATGGGACAATAGACTGGTTCCAAATAGGAAAAGAAGTATATCAAGGCTGTATATTGCACCCTGCTTATTTAACTTATATGCAGAGTACATCATGAGAAATGCTGGGCTGGAAGAAGCACAAGCTGGAATCAAGATTGCCAGGAGAAATATCAATAACCTCAGATATGAAGATGACACCACCTTTATGGCAGAAAGTGAAGAGGAACTAAAAAACCTCTTGATGAAAGTGAAAGAGGAGAGTGAAAAAGTTGGCTTAAAGCTCAACATTCAGAAAACGAAGATTATGTTATCCGGTCCCATCACTTCATGGAAAATAGATGGGGAAACAGTGGAAAGAGTGTCAGACTTTATTTTGGGAGGCTCCAAAATCACTGCAGATGATGATTGCAGCCATAAATTAAAAGACACTACTTGGAAGGAAAGTTAGCATATTAAAAAGCAGAGACATTACTTTGCCAACAACGGTCCATCTAGTCAAAGCTATGGTTTTTCCTTTGGTCATGTATGGATTTGAGAGTTGAACTGTGAAGAAAGCTGAGCGCCAGAGAATTGATGCTTTTGAACTGCAGTGTTGGAGAAGACTCTTGAGAGTCCCTTGGACTGCAAGGATCCGACCAGTCCATTCTGAAGGAGATCAGTCCTGGGTATTCATTGGAAGGACTGATGCTGAGGTTGAAACTCCAATACTTTGGCCACCTGATGCAAAGAGTTGACTCATTGGAAAAGACTCTGATGCTGGGAGGGATTGGGGGCAGGAGGAGAAGGGGACGACAGAGGATGAGATGGCTGGATGGCATCACTGACTTGATGCATGCGAATTTGGATAAACTCCGAGAGTTGGTGATGGACAGGGAGGCCTGGCGTGCTGCAGTTCATGGGGTCGCAAAGAGTTGGAGACAACTGAGCGACTGAACTGAACTGAAAATTTGTGAAAAAGAGAAAAATAAGTTAAGTTTCTACATTCATACTGGTTTGTGTCTTTTGTCACTTTTCTCTAAACTTGAAATCCCAAATGATACATTATGAATATGATCTATATTTTTAAAGAGGATGAGGAAAGAGGAGAATCAGTTGAGGCATTCAGAGGAAAACCTTTGACAGTACAAAAAAGGACATACATTTATGCTTTCAATAAAAATAAGATAAATATAAATGTGGACTTCTGAGGTGGTACTAGTGGTAAAGAACCTGCCTGCCAATGCAGGAAATATAAGAGATGAGGGTTTGATTCCTGGGTGGGGAAGATCTCCTGGAGGAGGGCATGGCAACCCAACCCAGTATTCTTACAGTTTCCCTTGCTTACTCACTCCCTGAGCTTTCAGTGAGCTTGTTCCTTAGATGAGGTGAGAGTAGGGGTTTATCCAGGGGTTGGGTCAGAGGGGTGGCTTAGATAGTTTGCCCACCCCTTAGGTACTGTTGTATGCAGGGGGCATGTGCAGTAGCCCAAAGTGGCTCTGGGCTCTTCAAAGCAGCAGTTGGGTTTTTTGGTCTCTTTGTATCTTTTGTCCAGAATTTGACCCAGCTGCGGCAAGCATGTAGTTATTTTTCATCCCATATAGTTTCTTTGTATTTTGTTGCTGGAGGAGAGATGTGTTCAGGTGCAAGCACTGCAGCACCACAACAAGGGCCCCCAATCCCAGCCTGTCTCACTGATTGCATTGAACAGGACTTGGTTAGTGCCCTCAAAAGTAGATTATTTGTGTTGGACAGTGCATTTTGACTTTTTCCTTAGTTTCTTGTTTTGCCCTCGCTCCTATGGTTCAAGCATGTAAATAATTACTGAATAGTATGGTATACATAAAACCATTATTATACTTTATGAATTAAAATTTCAATAATAATTTTTACTACATAGTTCATTTGTATCTTGTGTTGGCTAAAAATTCAACCCAAATGTGTGTGTGTGTGTGTGTATGTGTGTGTGTGTGTGTGCGTGTGTGTATGTGTGTGTGTGTGTGTGTATGTGTTATTTGCTCAGCTGTGTCCAACTCTTTGCGATCCCATGGCTACTCTGTCCATGGAATTCTCCAGGCAAGAATGCCAGAGTGGGTAGCCATTCTCTTCTCCAGGGGATCTTCCCGACCCAGGGATCAAACCCAAATCTCGTGCATTGCAGGCAGATTCTTCACCATCTGGGCCATCAGGGAAGCCCCAGCCCAAATGTAATACTGCATTGTACCTTTGTTTCCAGCCCAGAAGAAGCCATTTGGTTCTTTCACTACCCAGAGGCACCAAATCACTCTGTTTGTAGGGCTCCCAGTTAGGGAACACATCCTTCATTGACAAGACCATTGCTGTGCCTTGTTGTATCAGAAAATATATTTGAATTAAACTTATCCACCTGGGAGCTTGCCTTTCTGGATTAATGTCTTTCCAGAGAAAAGAGGAAAAGATGTGACAAGTTCAGTAGCCACAGCTTGAAAAATCATGCTTTAGAGAGATTCTGGTCGATATTAGAATTAAAGGTTTTTTGAGAATTGTTGTCAAATTGTTTTTATAGTAAGCCACAAGAAATGTACTTAACAAGTGAAGAACATTTCAAGTGTAGGTGTATGGATTTGGATTTTTAAATAATTTCTCATTGTCTGGTGGGACCCCTGTCACTATTCCTCTTCTTGTCTCCTGCCCCTTTTGTGTGGTAAAGTCTTTTGTCTATGGGCAGATTACCATGAGTTGCAGTTTCTTCTTGTGCCCCGTTCTCTGGGGACTGTCTTTGGAGAGTTTCATTATCCTCTTGTCATCCATCCGAGTTCCCTGCACAGATGTGGTAGGATCCAGGAGGTATCTGTTTTCTGTTTTGATGGATCATCAATGGTCTTTTCTGTTTGTCAGCACAGATAATTCAGAGTCAAAGTCAGTAGCTTGCATTTCTTTGAACCCAGGAAGCATGTTCTTTGGTACCTTTGTCTAAGTCCATGTTACCTACTTAAATCGATCACCTTTCTGGTTATAGCTGTGTTTGGGGCTAAATTTTGTCTCTCTCCTCCCTATAACTTTTTATTTTGAAGCCTAACACCCAATACTTCATCTATAACTATATTTGTAAGTGAAAGTGAAGTCGCTCAGTGGTGCCCTACTCTTTGCGACCCCATGGACAGTAGCCTGCACCAAGCTCCTCCATCCATGGGATTTTTCAGGCAAAAGTACTGGAGTCGGTTGCCATTTCCTTCTCCAGGGACTCTTCCTGACCCAGGGATCGAACCCAGGTCTCCTGCATTGTACACAGATGCTTTACCATCTGAACCACCAGGGAAGTCTTTAAAGAGTTAATTAAGCTGAAATGAGGCCAATGGTGTGGGCCTCAATCGAGTATGACTGTTGTCCCTATAAGAAGAGGAAATTAGAACACAGACACGTACATACAGAGAGAAGACCATGAGAAGGTATTGGGAGAAGATGGCCATCTGTAGGCTCAAGAGAAAGGCTGGGGCTTATCCTTCCCTCATGGCCCACAGAAGAAATCAACCCTGTTGACAACTTGATGTTGGACTTCCAGCCTCTAGAACTATGAGACAGTACATTTCTGTTTAAACAATCCAGTCTGCAGTACTTTGTTATGGAATCCCTAGTACTCTTGCCTGGAAAATCCCATGGATGGAGGAGCTTGGTGGGCTGCAGTCCATGGGGTCGCTAAGAGTCGGACACGACTGAGCAACTTCACTTTCACTCTTCACTTTCATGCATTGGAGAAGGAAATGGCAACCCACACCAGTGTTCTTGCCTGGAGAATCCCAGGGATGGGGGAGCCTCATGGGCTGCCAACTATGGAGTCGCACAGAGTCGGACACGACTGAAGCGACGCAGCAGCAGCAGCAGCAGCAGCAGCGCAATGATACTGCTTGTTTGCAACTCCTGATGCTATTTTTTTTCCAACTTAGTCCTTCTAAAGCTGAAGACAGTTTTTATGACACGTGTAGGATCACTGAAAATAAGTGATTTAACAATACGAGGGTCATAGGGAGTGGAGATTGCAAGCCAGAAATTCAAAAAGGGAGATAAAAATGAAAGCAAACAGAAAATATGATTAAAGGACTAAGTGAAGAGAAATAATTAAGGCAATAAGTCAATGATCTCTACTAGTAAGTGTTGAGCTTTTCTTTTGTTAAGTCTGATTAGTAATCAAATTACTCCCCACCTCTCAGTGTCTGACACTACTTGGGATAGAAAATGGAACATTTGAAGCTGGTGATCCATTTCTCTATGAAGGTTATTATTTTCTTATAATAGTAATAAATATTTATAAATTAATGAAAATTCTTAGGGCAAAATATTGAAACAAGAGAAGACACAGCAGGGAACTAAACAGGCAATATAAATTGCACATAGTAGTTATGAAACAGCATTAAAAGCTAAGGATTTTAGATTGAATTGAATCATAATGTTTTATAGTAGCAGTTAATTTGGCATTCTCTATATACCATGGATGATAATATTTCATATTTGTGAATATTATGTGGCTCTCATTTTAAGAAGTTGTCTCTCTTCATAGCTTGCTCCAAGATATTTACAATAATATTGTTTCTGTTGCTTAGATTCAAATAAAACTAATCTGCTGTAAATTAGAATAATAGACTTAGAAAGGATCTCAAATCTCTTGGTACTAGTGACACAATAGATTTTTTATTTTCCCTCTTATACTTATCTATATTTTGAAGTTTTTATATGTGGAAAAATTCAAAGAGGGAAATGAAAATTGCTTGAAATCCTCCCACCCATAAATGATCATTTTGTTCATTTTCTTTCTTCTTCATTTTTCTGTGGAATATTCCTATTTTTAAGTGATACTATCAAAGCTCTCTTTTTTAAAAAGATGTTTCTAAGACTCTACTGTTTTATTTTTATTTTTACTTTATTTTGCTTTACAATACTGTATTGGTTTTGCCATACATTGACATGAATCAGCCACAGGTGTACATGAGTTCCCAACCCTGAACCCCCTCCCCCTCCATCTCTCTGGATCATCCCCGTGCACCAGCCCCAAGCATCCTGTATCCTGTATCAAACATAGACTGGCGATTCGTTTCTTTCATGATAGGATACATGTTTCAATGCCATTCTCCCAAATCATCCCACCCTCGCCCTCTCTCACAGAGTCCAAAAGTCCGTTCTACACATCTGTGTCTCTTTTGCTGTCTCGCATACAGGGTCATCATTACCATCTTTCTAAATTCCATATATATGTGTTAGTATACTGTATTGGTGTTTTTCTTTCTGGCTTACTTCACTCTGTATGATAGGCTCCAGTTTCATCCACCTCATTAGAACTGATTCAAATGTATTCTTTTTAATGGCTGAGTAATACTCCATTGTGTATATGTACCACAGCTTTCTTATCCATTCATCTGCTGATGGACATCTAGGTTGTTTCCATGTCCTAGCTATTATAAACAGTGCTGCGATGAACACTGGGGTACATGTGTCTCTTTCAATTCTGGTGGACAATGTGGAAGAAATGGACAAATTCTTAGAAAAGTACAACTTTCCAAAACTGAACCAGGAAGAAATAGAAAATCTTAACAGACCCATCACAAGCACGGAAATTGAAACTGTAATCAGAAATCTTCCAGCAAACAAAAGCCCAGGTCCAGATGGCTTCACAGCTGAATTCTACCAAAAATTTAGAGAAGAGCTAACATCTATCCTACTCAAACTCTTCCAGAAAATTGCAGAGGAAGGTAAACTTCCAAACTCATTCTATGAGGCCACCATCACCCTAATACCAAAACCTGACAAAGATGCCACAAAAAAGGAAAGCTATAGGCCAATATCACTGATGAACATAGATGCAAAAATCCTTAACAAAATTCTAGCAATCAGAATCCAACAACACATTAAAAAGATCATACACCATGACCAAGTGGGATTTATCACAGGGATGCAAGGATTCTTCACTATCCGCAAATCAATCAAAGTAATTCACCACATTAACAAATTAAAAAATAAAAGCCATATGATTATCTCAATAGATGCAGAGAAGGCCTTTGACAAAATTCAACTTCCATTTATGATAAAGACTCCACTGTTTTAAAGTACGATATGGGCACTGCCCTCATAGTGTTCCAGTTGTCTTCCTACTTCTAACTAAACTGAAAACTCTTTGAGGGTATAAACCACACCTCTCTATATCTTGTGTTTGTCCAATATCCCTAGGATTTAGCTCAGGAATTGCTGACATATGTCACCTGTTTTAGTGACCATTTATGGTAAATTCCAAGAGTACATTAGCTCATCAATTCAATTAATATTTGCTGAGTGCTTACTATATTATCATATTCAGCATATATTTATTTCCAGAAAGTCATTTGAGTTCTAGAAAAGACCAGAATAGTACATTTTATTTTTTAAAAAATATTTAAAAGTCACTGAGCTTCCTTAAATTTTGCCATCCTTGGGCAGTAGGGTGATTAGTAGGTATCAGACAGGAATATTTTCATTGGCAAGTAACAGAAAGCCAAATGGGCTTCCCTGGTGGCTCAGATGGTAAAGAATCTGCCTGCAAAGCAGGAGACCAGGGTTGGATCCCTGGGTCAGGAAGATACCCTGGAGAAGGGAATGGCTACCCACTCCAGTATTCTTGCCTGGAGAATTCCATGGACAGAGGAGCCTGGAGGGCTACAGTCCACGGGTCACCAAGAGTTGGACACAACTGAGCAACTAACACTTTCACTTAAAATTACAACAACACTTACTGTTTATTTCACAAGTAGTTGGGGGGTAGGTGATTCTATTTTATGATATCAAGGTCCTTATTTTAAATTTTTTATGACCATCCTAGATCCATGCATGATAGCTTTATAAAACCATCCCAAACTGAAAGGAAAAACATGGATGAAAAAAATGACTTTTTCAGTTCTAATGAGGTAGATGAACCTAGAGCCTATTATTCAGAGTGAAGTAAGTCAAAAAGAGAAAACAAATATCATATATTAATGCATATATATGAAATCTAGAAAGATGATACTAATGAATCTATTTGCAGGGCAGCAGTGGAGATACAGACATAGAGAACAGACTTATGGACACAGTAGGGGAAGGAAAGCATGGGATGAATTGAGAGAGTAGCATGGAAACATATGTATTACCATATGTAAAATAGATAGCCAGTGGGAATTTGCTGTATGATGCAAGGAGCTCAAACTGGTGCTCTGTGATAACCTAGAGGAGTGGATTGGGGTAGGAGGTGAGATGGAGTTTCAAGACGGAGGGGACATTTGTATATCTGTGGCTGACTCATGTTGATGTGTGGTAGAAACCGCACGATATTGTAAAGGATAATATTGTAATTATCCTCCAATTAGAAATAAATAAATTTTTAAAAATACAAAGGAAAGTAAAGAAAAAGATGGCTTTCTTTTAATCTGGGAGGAAAATATTTCTAGAAGTTTTCGTTAGACTTTCCTTTATATCTTGTTGCCCAAGAACTGCATCAATGAACATGCCTACTTACCAGAGTGGGGAAGAATAGGTTTGGCTTTCCTAACATCTGTGGGCAATAGGTAAGAGAGAATGGTTTGGGAAAGATTTCTGGGAGCCACTCAACAGTGTCCAGTGCAGAGCCTCAGTAATGAGCTGTCTGGCTCAGGATATGGGTAGTCTGAGTTGAAATTTGCCACATAGCTGCTGTGTGACCCTACGTAAATTCTCTATCGTGTCTCTAACTTGTTTTTTTTCATCCTTGTGGAACATATGTCTGCTTTGTAGGTTTCATGAGGATTGAATGAAATGGTTTAAAGCATTTAGCACAGGGCCTAGCACATAGAAAGTGTTAATGTGCCAACTGAGTGCCTTAGAGCTTAGATGCAACATATGTGAGTAAGCCCAGCTTTCTGTAGGAGAACTACCATACCCAAGTCCTGAGCCAGATGTAGAGTTGGATTAATTGGACAAGGTATGCTAGAGAGATTAAATTGGGGGAAAGAGTTTTGAAAGAGGGGAGAAAAGATACCTGGACATATTTTTAAAAAGTAAAAAGTATTCTCTAGAATCGGTATTATAAGTACAATCATCATTGCCAGGGTAAGAGTAGCCAGTTGTGACTTTGAATAAGTGAAAGAAGACAACATTGTTTGTTTATTTAGTTCACAAACTCTTAGGAGCCGGCAAAGGTGCTGTAAAACCAAGCAAAATCTGGCTTACCTGAGAAGTTGATACTTCAAATTTGTTTTTGTCTCTTTCAAGACTCTCTTTTGCTCAGGTTTTAGAACCTTGGATATGATACCAAGTGTGTGCACTAGGATTTCCTTTTTTAACTGAAAGATCTTTGCCTTCAATTCTAAGTAAGAAATTAATTTCTGATTTATCTCTGTTCATCTCCAAAATCTTTTTAAAAGTGAGTTTGAGTGCTTTTTCTCCTTGAAATTAGGCTCTCTGTCTCTAAATGCCAGCAAATGACTTTTTCACCACAATTCGTAGGGATTTACATAAGGTTATCACTGTTAAATTCTTTCGTATAAAAACTCTCCTTCCCCCTCAATCAGACTTGAGACTGAGAGCTTTGACCCTGGCTGGTATCTTCCAGAATTGGAAGTAGGTTTAAGGAGTGGGCAAGGCTAATCTCAGGCTACCGTCTGTAGAGAGGGGTTTGAGGTTCCAGTTCTTAGTGAGGATATTGACTCAGAAGGGAAGAAGTCTGGTTTCAGGGCCAAATACAAGAGCAAGGAGGAAGAACTGATCCCAAAGTCCCAGGGATCCCAAGTGACAGGGAGCAGGGCAGCTCAAGAAGGAACCTGGGGTGTGGGACTGAAGAACATTAAGAAATTGTTCTGGGGAGTGTGGGCAGAAGGCTGGAACACTTAAAAGGGAAAATAAGCAAAGGTTTGAAGTATCTGCAGGATTAGAAGTGTGTGAAAACTGTCCTTATTTTTTTGTATTTCTCTAAATGAAAAGAAATGATATTCCAAGAGGAAACTCAATGTTTCATTTAAAAAAAATCGGAAATAAGCATGCCACAGTAGAAAGAGGAGCATGTTTGGAGTCAGGAAGATAGAGGTTTGAATCTCAGTTGTGCCTTATGTGAACTCAAGAAAGTCAATTTCCTTTGTGTCTCACTTTCCTCTTTCAAAAAATGGGGTAAATATAAATACCTCCCTTGCAGGAATGTTGGCACATGTTACAGACTCAATGAATGGCAGCTGTTGTGTATTTACGTTGATCTTTGTGCAAAGCATATGCTGCATATGTATTTTTCTCTGTTTGTTTTTTCCTCTGGTTTTATTTTTCAAGCTCTGTTGAGATATAACTGACAAATAAAGCCGTATAAGTTTAAGGTGAACAATGATGATGATTTTATATATGTATATATTATGAAATGATTATTATAAGATTAATTATCAAATCCTTAAAATTTCATTCTTGAAGTACATCAACCAAAAATACGTAAATATACAGCTCAAAATAAGTAGAAATAGACTAAACTAACTGAGAGGGAAGATGAATGTATTTCTAGTCCATAAATCACTTTCTTGTTCAGTTAAACTAATTCATTTTAAATGGTAACCTGTTTTTAAATTCATGGATCTTTACAATGAAAATTAGCACTGATCCACCTATTCATAACCTTGAAAATGAAACTGCCCTTTTAAAGAAACCATGATCTGGACAACTGAGAATTTTTATAAAATGGAAACTCTGACCCAGAGCATTTTTACTTCTCCAGAATGCTTAGTTTTCTTATCTAATTCAAGAACTAAGGACAAACTCAGAAACCTGCATCATTACATTGACATTGACAAATGCTAGAAGGACTGGTGAATTTTATAAGTACTTTTTAAAAAATGATTGATCATTTAAGACTTAGTCAACCTCTTTAACCTTTGACCGGATGTCCTTACTATTTTAAACCTCACTACTGCACATAAGAATTACATTTTAGAGGAATGAGACAATCTTTAAAGAGGTTGATTATATTAGCCTTTCCCACCCAACATGCTTGGTAACTTTATTGGTTTTGCCCTCATTAGTGGCTGTTTTTTGTTTTCTTTTTCCTTTTTTTTAAGGAGCTCTTTGCATCTATAAGAGGTTATATTCCAAGGTCAAATATAGACAATGACCGGACTTCTAAGCCAAGACAACCCACTGAAGCCTATTTGACATATAATATGTAACTGACTTAGCTGATGATTTACTAATACTGTAGAATTCAACTCTCTTTGATTGCATTAATTCTATGGTAAATACGTAGCAAGTTTCAACCTGAGTACTGGGGATTTGTGTCCTATCTCTTTGGGACATTTTGCATATAATGTTTTCCTTTCTTGGATGAGTCTGGACAGCATTTCTGCCCTTGTCATCACCCATTTGCATTTATTTACTCTCTCAACAATTGACTTGTCATTCAAGACCCAGTTTTGATTTCAATTCTCCTGGGATACTCATCGTATGTGGGCATAGTTCACTTATTTGTGAAATGGGGTTAAAAATCTGGAGCATAGGGTGTTTTGAAGATTAAATGAGATCATATATGCCAAATACAATAAGCTATTATGATTATAGCACACCAGACTGTCCTTCCATTGCAGGCATATCTCATTTTATTGTGTTTCACTTTATCACATTTCAAGGATATTGCTTTTTTTTACAAATCGAAGGTGTGTGGCAACCCTTCATGTAACAGTTTATTGGCACCGTTTTTTTTTTTTTTTTCCCCAAAGCATTTGCTTACTACATGTCTCTGCATCACATTTTGGTAATTCTTGCAATGTCTCAAATTTTTCATTCTTAAATTTGTTACTATGGTCTGTGATCTTTGCTATTACTACTGTACTTGTTTTTGGGCTCCATGAACTGGCCCATATTAAGACGGCAAACCTAATTAACGACTGTTGTGTGTGTTCTGACTGTTCTAGCAACCAGAAGGTCGCTCATCTCTCTCCCTCTCCTTGTGCCTCCTTATTCCCTGAGATACAACAATATTGAAATTAGGCCAATTAATAACCTTACAATAGCCTCTAAGTGGTCTAGTGAAAGGAAGAGTCATATATCTCTCAAAAGCTAGAAATTATTAAGCTTAGTGAAAAAGGCAAGTCAAAAGCCAAGATGGGCTAAGAGCTAGACCTCTTACACGGAACAGTTAGTCAAGTTGTGAATGCAAAGGACAAGTTCTCGAAGGAAATGAAAAGTGCAACTCCAGTGAACACATGAATGATAAGAAAACGAAACAGTGTTACTGCTGTATAGAGATCTGGATAGAAGATCAAGCCAGCTATATTTCCCTAAACCAAAGCCTAACCCAGAGCAAGGCCCTAACTTTCTTCACTTTCATGAAGGCTGGTAGAGGTGAGGAAGCTGCTGAAAAGTTTGAAGCTATTACAGCAGAAATTGGTTCATGAGCTTTAACAAGCCATCTTTGTAACATAAAGGTGCACAGTGAAGCAGTAAGTGCTATTGTAGAAGCTGCAATAAGTTATCAAGAAAATCCCGCAAAGATAACTAATAAAGGTGGCTACATCAAATGACAGATTTTCAGTATAGATAAAAACAGGCTTATATGGGGAGAAAATGCCATCTAGAGCTTTCATAGGTAGAGAGAAGAAGTCTATGCTTGGTTTCAAAGGACAGGCTGATTCTCTTGTTACTGGCTAATGCAACTGGTGACTTGAAGCTGAAGTTAATGCTTATTTACCATTCAGAGAATCCTAAAGCCATGAAATTAAAAGACGCTTACTCCTTGGAAGAAAAGTTATGACCAACCTAGATAGCATATTCAAAAGCAGAGACATTACTTTGCCGACTAAGGTCCATCTAGTCAAAGCTATTGTTTTTCCAGTGGTCATGTATGGATGTGAGAGTTGGACTGTGAAGAAGGCAGAGCGCTGAAGAATTGATGCGTTTCAACTGTGGTGTTGGAGAAGACTCTTGAGAGTCCCTTGGACTGCAAGGAGATCCAACCAGTCCATTCTAAAGGAGATCAGCCCTGGGATTTCTTTGGAAGGAATGATGCTAAAGCTGAAACTCCAATACTTTGCCCACCTCATGCGAAGAGTTGACTCATTGGAAAAGACCCTGATGCTAGGAGGGATTGGGGGCAGGAGGAGAAGGGGATGACAGAGGGTGAGATGGCTGGATGGCATCACTGACTCGATGGATGTGAGTCTGAGTGAACTCCGGGAGTTGGTGATGGACAGAGGGGCCTGGCGTGCTGCGATTCATGGGGTTGCAAAGAGTCAGACATGACTGAGGGACTGAACTGAACTGTAAGTCCTTAAGAATTATGTGAAATCTACTTATGTCTGATCTATTAATGGGACATCAAAGCCTGGATGATAGCACATCTTTGACAACATGTTTTACTGAATATTTTAAGCTCACTGTTGATATCTACTACTTAGAAAAGAAAGATTCCTTTCAAAATATGACTGCTCATTGTCAATGTACCTGGTCACCCAAGAGCTCTAATAGAGATGTATAAGATTAATGCTGTTATGCCTGCTAATATAACATACTTTCTGCAGCCCATGGACCAAATAGTAATTTCAGTTTTGTCATATTATTTAAGAAACATATTTTGCAAGGCTATAACTGCCATAGATAATGATTCTTCTGATGGGTCTGGGCAAAATAAATTAAAAACCTTCTGGAAAGTATTCACTACTCTAGATGTCATTACAAATATTTGTGATTCATGGGAAGAGTCAAAATACCAACATTTACAGAAGCTCGAAAGAAGTTGATTCCAACCCTTGTAGATGACTTTGAAGTGTTCGAGACTTCTTAAGAAAGTCACTGCAGATGTGAAAAAAGCAAGAGAACTGGGATTAGAAGTATGGCCTGAAGAGGCGACTGAATTGCTGAAATCTCATGGTAAAATGTTGATGGCTGAGGAGTTGTATCTTATGGATGAGCAAAGAATACTGTCAAACAGCATTACATGCTACAGAGAAATTTTTCAGCAAAAAGTCAATTGATCCAGCAAACTTCATTGTTGTCTTATTTTAAGACATTGCCACAGCCACCACCTTGCAGTCAACATCAAGATCAAGGCAAGACCCTTGAATAGCAAAAAGATTACTCTCTGAAGACTCAGAATATGGTTAGCATATTTTAGCAATAAAATATTTTTAATAAAGATGTTTTTAATATAATGCTGTTGCATACTTAATAGAATACAGGTTATAAACATAACTTCTTTATGCACCAGGAAAGGAAAAAAATCATGTAGCTCTCTTTATTATAATACTTACTTTATTGCAATAGTCACCTTATTGCAGTGATTTGAAACCAAACCTGCAATATTTCTGAGGTACGCTTGTATTTCCTCAGTTGGATTTTAAGTAGTTTGAGGGCAAAGACCTCAAAGATCCCTTGTAACCTTTCAACAGCCCCAGCCTATTACCTAATAAGCAGCCTGTTGCATAAAACTCTATGAACCTCAGAGGTGTACTAACCAGCCTCCACTCAGTTTTAACCTCTGGCCTTTGCAATAGTGAAATCCTCCATGCTTCCCATGGAGGCTCTGGAAGAGTGTGTGTGTGTTTGTGTATGTGTGTATGTGTGTGTGTGTGTGTGTGTGTGTATGCAATGGATGTGGAAATGGAAGCTCCATCTGGGGCAGGAGAACCTGGCAGGACTACAGGGTAAAGTCTGGGAACAGGGTGCTCTCTCATCCCTGAGCTTTTGCATATATTCCCTCTTCCTATAACAGTCTTGATGTGAATTCCTTCACCCTCTCTTCACATAGCCTGGCATTTATTAGAGTTCCTTCTACTGGCTCAGACTTCATTTCATTCCTGTGTTTTTGAATTGTCCCTCTACTCTCAACTCTTGATGTGCCTCCTCTGTGATCACAAAGCATGGAGTGTTTACCCCTACCTGAGCAGAGGTGTATATATGGTTCCTTTCAGAATAAAACATTGCTAAACACTACAGCAGCAAATGATGCCATGCCCTGTACTAAGTGCTTTATTGGCACGATCTTATTTAATCTTTAACCTTGTAACCTTTCAAAGTTTAATCTTTAAGTTCTATGGATGAGGCACTATTATTTCCCCCCTTTTGCAGATGAGGAAACTGAGGATAATTGTGATTAAACAACTTGTCAAAACTCAAAAAGCAAAAGTAGCCATAGAAGACTTAAACTGGATATTTCTGATTCTAGATGGTGGAGGTGAGTGGACAACCCACTGGTGACATGGTCTTGAAGATGATTAGGAATAGCGTGACATTTTAAAAAGAAACCTAGCCCTTGTGAAAATGACTTAAACTTAAACAACAGAAGTTTTGCAGAAATTCTTTAGTACAGTTTTAGTATTTTTCCTCATGCGATATTCTTAAAAGTACATTAGAGAACATAGCATTTTTTTTTTTTTTTGGCCAAGTGCACATGGCTTGTGGGTGGGACATACCCACAGATGTCAGTTAATTGCTCACCGATTGGTCGGTCCCATGCCTAGGGCTGTCTACCGTGATTATCACTGACCTAGCAGAGGGGCTGAATATTAAGTGCAAACATACAACTAGCTTTGGAAAATATGGACATCCAGAAGCCAATAGAATCAAAGTTCAATATTCTTTTGTGAATTTGAATAGGTAATTTGAATGAGAGTTACATAGACAATTTCAGATTAAGGGAAAAAGGAGGCTTCCCAAATACAATCATTTATGACATCAAGGAGTGGCAATATACTACTTGCAATACTTTGTATCCTAACTTGGATCAGTGGATTAAAGCAAATAGGATATTAATGAAACAGAGGAGACAATTACCTCCATACTGGATTTTAGAAAATATTCCCCACTCTTGAAAGTTACCTCTTTGACTTGAGTTTCTGGTTTCTATACAAATGGAATAGCATGAAGGGTTTTCAGATCCTTCCTCTCTAAAATACTAGTTCTATGACTTCTTAACTCAAAATAGGTATTTACAACTAGAAAGAATTTGAAGAGGTACAAAAAGCAAAAATATTTGTATATTCAAAAAGTAGTTTCCATTGTACCCTGTAACCAGAGCACTAGGTCCTAGTGAGCAGGACAAAGTTAGTGCTCTCATGGAGTTTTAATACAGAAAAAGGACAATTAAGGACTCTGGCTTTCTCACTTCAAAAATATACTGTTTAGATTTATGGAACCCATTCCTGAGAGGATAGCGATTAGCCACTTTTTGAGGAACAAATAGGCATAAGTAGATTTTGAGCATAGCCTCCTTAAGGATTTTCCTGCCAATGTACATGTGTACTTAGTCACTCAATCATGTCTGACTCTTTGCAACCCCATGATCTGTAGCCTGCCAGGCTCCTCTGTCCATGGGATTCTCCAGGAAAGAATACTGGAGTGGCTAGTACCCATTCCCTTCTCTAGGGGATCTTTCTGACCCAGGGATTGAACCCAGGTCTCCTGCATTGCAGGCAGATTCTTTATCATCTGAGCCACCAAGGAAGCTGTTCCTGCCAATGGGGAAAGTTAAATATGGGAACAAAGTACTCATGTTGGAAGTTTTTAACAAGTAATTAGATTTAACCCATGTAGTATTATTTCAGTTTGGGTTTAAAGTAATGATGAGAGGGGATGAGTATAACCAATGGTAACTTCTAACATTCACTGAGCATTTTCTATGTACTGGGTAAATGCTATGTAAAGATTGAACGATCTGATGCTCTGAGTTTCTGAAGTAATACTATTACTATTTCCATTATTTAACCATTGCCCTGTGGTGTTGGAAAAGACTCTTGAGAGTCCTTTGGACTGCAAGGAGATCCAACCAGTCAATCCTAAAGGAAATCAGTCCTGAATATTCATTGGAAGGACTGATGCTGAAGCTGAAGCTCCAATACTTTGGCTACCTCATGTGAAGAATTGAGTCATTGGAAAAGACCCTGGTCTGGGAAAGATTGAAGGCAGGAGAAGGGGATGGCAGAGGATGAGATGGTTGGATGGCATCACCACTTGATGGACATGAGTTTGAGCAAGCTCTGAGAGTGGGTGATGGATAGGGAAGCTTGGTGTGCTGCAGTCCGTGGGGTTGCAAAGAGTCAGACACGACTGAGGGACTGAACTGAACTGTACTGTAACCCTTGCCTCTGAATGCTAGTCTAGTAAGGTTCAAGCTCAGGAGACCAGACGAGAGAGGCCAGACTCAACTACCTATTGTACTCTGCCTCCTCAAGATACAACAGGAAGAATTTGGTGTTAAAAGGAGGGTTAGGGTAATCCAGTCATACCATTTCCCTGTTAAAACTCTTCACTGACGTCACAAAACCATCCAGTCCCGGGAGTGTGGGGCACACCATCTTACAGGCCCTTCCTTTGATTTTTAAACAATTTTCTTTTAACTGAGCTAACGTATCCTCCCTGAACTTTCACTCATCACCTGTCACAGTCCTGCCTTCTTAGCACCTTTTACAGGCTGACTGAGTTCACTTACTGACACCCTACATGCCTTTCCTTCTCCAGGCTGAGCTCCGTGGGGCAGTTGTACCTCACAGAGCGCAGTTCAGTTTAGTGATTAAAGCACAACGGCCCCTTGTTTGATTTCAGAGTATGCCTTTTAACTAGTTGTGAGCTGCTGCTGCTACTGCTGCCAAGTCGCTTCAGTCGTGTCCGACTCTGTGCGACCCCATAGACAGCAGCCCACCAGGCTCCCCCAGCCCTGGGATTCTCCAGGCAAGAACACTGGAGTGGGTTGCCGTTTCCTTCTCCAATGCAAGAAAGTGAAAAGTGAAAGGGAAGTCGCTCAGTCGTGTCCGACTCTGCGACCCCATGGACTGCAGCCTGCCAGGCTCCTCCGTCCATGGGATTCTCCAGGCAAGAGCACTGGGGTGGGGTGCCACTGCCCTCTCCAGTTGTGAGCTAATTCTCTATAATAACTACTCTACATCTCAGTTTATTCATCTGTGAAGAGGGAGGATAATAGTACTTTGCAGGATTATTTTCAGAGTTAAAATATACAGTGCGTGTTACATAGAGAGTTTGGGCTTCCCAGATGGTTCGGTGGTAAAGAATTTACCTGCCAATACCGGAGACACAGGAGATGTGGGTTAGATCCCTGGGTCTGGAAGATCCCCTGGAGGAAGATAGGGCAACTTACTCCAGGATTCTTGCCTGGATCATCCCATGGACAGAGGAACCTGGAGGGTACAGTCCATAGGGTCACAAAGAGTGACTAAGCAACAACAACTAACATAGAGAATTTACTGTGTACTACAAAAAAGGAAATGATTAATAAATGCTAGTGATAAAAATTATTGGTTTCTAGAACTTTCCTGTTGGTCACCTTTCCTCCAAACAGCCTAGTCCTCTCCCTTAGTTTGGATATTATTCTTCTATTAATGAATATTTTTGAAGTGGCCACAATTGTTTTGTTATTAAAAGATAAAAAATTCTTAAGTCTCCAGAGAAGAGCTTGGTGGCGCAAGTCAGTTCTTATAGACAATTAGCAACCTTAGTGTGTCTCAGCCCTGCTGACTCCCCATGACCTGTTTTTCTCTTGCCTCATCTGTGAACACTGCAAAAACTATCTTGCCAGCAGTCAGCATAGTTTGGAAACTAGCTTTGTTTTTACTAGTCACTCCACACTATTAATATTAAGCCCATAAATAAAATAACTTGATGGATCACATCTGGATGCCTAATTAGAATAAACTGAGAGAAATTGTAAATCAATATTTAGCATAATTGCTGAAGTACGGCAGATTTGGATGCAAATAAAAAATGAAGAATGTAATACAATTTCATTTATATGATATTAGTCCAATCACCCTCTATAAAGGGGCAGGCAGCAGAAACTCATGGTTTAATTTTAGTTGGCAGAGTTTTCTTATAAAGTGTTGGAAAATGATTGACCCTTATGTCAATTGCTCTTCTGTCCTGGTCTTTCTTCAAGTTTCCTCAAAAGGTTTTTTTCCTTGCCTCCCTGGGAACTTTTCTAATGTAACTTTGAAGCACACCACAAAGGCACTTATTTGACAAAACCAAAATAACAACACTAACACTGTCAGCGATGTGTGCTCATCCACACTGAGCATTCTGCATTAAAAAAGAGCATGTAAAACATGCTCTTCAATCTCTTTTGCTGTAGATTGTTTTCCGTTCTTACCCTGAAGCAGAAGAAATGTTATGATTCTTCCACATGATTTTTTAAAGGTTATACATTGATGAATTGGACTAATATATTTGATTTCTATTAACTGATTGACCATTCATTCAGCCAGTTTTGGATAGGTATTTACAGTGGACCTGGCTCTGTACTACAACAGGTGAG
The DNA here is from genome assembly GCF_023091745.1 of Budorcas taxicolor. Classification (NCBI taxonomy): domain Eukaryota; kingdom Metazoa; phylum Chordata; class Mammalia; order Artiodactyla; family Bovidae; genus Budorcas; species Budorcas taxicolor. The sequence goes on from NC_068912.1 coordinate 70,197,185, forward strand.
AAGTGTACAGGGAAGAATCTTGTAAGAATCTAAATGGAGTGATTAAACATGGATGGAAGAAATTCGGGTGGAAGGCAAGACAAAGACCGTAGGAAAGGGATAGGAACAATTTTGTGGGAACTCCCGAGACATTCTGCATTTTCTTTGTGAGGACATGGATCTGAGTGTACTAATGAATCCCGCCCACTTTTGGAACCTCAGTTTCCTAAATATAAAATGAGGGAGTTGACCAGACCTTTTCACATATGAATTTCTGTAATCCAGTGATGTAATATGCTGTACTCAGCCACTTCAGTCATGTCTGACTCTTTGCAACCCTATGGACTATCACCTGTCAGGCTCCTCTGTCCATGGGGTTTTCCAGGCAAGAAATGCTGGAGTGGGATGCCATGCCCTCCTCCAGAGGGTCTTCCTGACCCAGGGTTCAAGCCCGTGTCTCTTATGTCTTCTGCATTGGCAGGTGGGTTCTTTACCACTAGCACCACCTGGGAAGGGCTCCAGGTAATCTGCTTCCAGACCCATAAGCATAGATCATCTCCTTCAGGAAGCAGTCACAGCATTTTACTTCATGGTGACAATAATTGTAAAGGGAAGAAGATTGAATTCTCCAGGGCCAGACATCTTTTAAGGGGTAGAGTTATTATTTGACCTCAAGCCTTCTGGCTCCCAATCTTTTCCTTTTTTTTTTTTTAATCTCATTAAATTTACTTTGGGCAGGAAGTGTTATAAATGCGTTTGCCTTAAGTAATTGCAGGAAAATCATTGCACCTCTTAGGAGTTAAGGGGTCAGGTCACATATTTCTTGAATTTCCTACTCTTAAATAACAAACTTGCAATTTTTAATGATAGAAAGCTTTTTCTAGTTATTAGTGCTGCCTTCAAATATTTTATTTGGGGGAGTTGTTTCCATCTAGATATTATTAACTTTCTTGGCTAAGACTCTTACTGTGATTCAAAATCTTTGATTTGGTTGGCTGGCTTGAGTGTGATGAGTTTCTTCATGCAGTGGGAGTTCAGTGGATTCTTGCAAATTTTTTTCTGATGGACAGAAAGAGAGACATTTAGATTGATGCGCTGTGCTCCATTCTTCATGAACTGTAACGTGAAGGCGATCAAGCCATAATATCCTGTGGTTTGTTTAACTTGCTTTTCCAGTATAAGCGCTTGGTATGTGAGCTGAGGAAACATTTTATCTGGCTGAAAGCCTGCTTTGGTAGTGGAGATTTGATATAGGCCCCCCTTGGACACCATCAAACTCTACAAATTACAGATTTAGTGACATCTGAAATGCAAAGCACTTCTTGATTAGGCTTCTCATCCTTAATAATAAAACTGCGCTCATTCACCTAAGTCTCACTTGATTCTGTTGAGCATCAATGGTGTAATCAGTTTTTCCAGATTGGTAGATGAGTTGAATCTTTCCATTTACAGCAATGTAAAGAGACATCTTGCATAAAATTTCCTGACTGAAATGCTGCTGAAAAATGTCAGTGTATTTGTTGGAGTTCTTATTTTTTTTGTTATTGTTGTTAGGGATAGGAGAAAGTTGAATAGGAATATGAGGCCACTTGGTCAAATAGTAAATACAAAAGATCAATTTCTGGATTAAAAGTATATGAAACATATTTCTATATTTTTGCTCATATAATTAATCATTTTATTTATCCCATGTTATATATCTTGCTACTTATTTTTAAATTTAGTCAGTGGTGTGCTGATAAACTGGCTTTTCAGAAAGAAAAAAAGAGACTCGACTTGTAGTGTTTGCCAATTTCTGTGCTGTAAATACTCCTGGCAATCTTGATTCCAGCTTGTGCATCATCCAGCCCAGCATTTAGCATGATGTACTCTGCATATAAATTAAATAAGCAGGGTGACAATATACAATATTGTTAGACTCTTTTCCCAATTTTGAACCAGTTGTTTCATGTCCGGCTCTAACTGTTGCTTCTTGGCACACATACTGGTTTCTCAGAAGAAAGGTAAGATGATCTGATATTGCCATCTCTTTAAGAATTTTCCATAGTTTATTGTGATCCACATAGTCAGAGGCTTTAGCATAGTCAATGAAGCAGATGTTTTTCTGGAACTCCCTTGCTTTTTCCATGATCCAACAAATGTTGGCAATTTGATCTCTGGTTTCTCTGCCTCTTCGAAACCTAGCTTGTACATCTGGAATTTCTTGGTTAATATACTGCTGAAGCCTAGCTTGAAGGATTTTGTGCATAACCATGCTAGGTCACCATGCTGTGTGTTAGATTCCCAGAACTTACTTACCTTATAATCAGAAGTTTGTACCTTTAATCAATCTCTTCCATTTCTCCCACCCCTGAGTCCCTGGCAGTCACCCTTCTGTTGTGTTTCTATGTTTGGATTTTTTAGATTCCATATATAAGTGAGATCATGCAGTGTTTCTTTTTCACATTCTGGCTTATTTCATTTGACTATCTTCAAGGTCCATTTCTGTCATAAATGACAGGCTTTTCTCATTTTTTTATGGTTGAAAATATTCAAGTATGTGTGTGTGTATTACATTTTCTTTATCCATTTTTCTATTGGTGGATACGTTTCCATGTCTTGATTATTATGAATAATGCTCCAAGTGAACATGGAAGTACAGATACCTTTTTGAGATAGTGATTTTTATTTCCTCTATATATGTACCCAAGTGTGGGATGCTGGATCATATGGGAGTTCTATTTTTTAATTTTTTGAGAAACCTCCATACTGTTTTCCACAGTGGCCGCACCAATTTAAATTCCCACCAACAGTGCACACAGATTTCCTTTGCTCCACATCCTTGGCAAAACATGTTATCTCTTGTCTTTTTGATAATAATCATTTTAACAGGTGTGAGATAATATTTCAGTGTGTTTTTGGTTTGCATTTCCCTGGTGGCTAATGATGCTGAGCACCTCTTCATGTTCCTGTTGACCATTTATAAATCTTTGGAAAAATATCTATTCAGGTGTTTTTCCCATTTTCTAATCTGATTATCTGTGTTTTGTGTTTTTTATTTTGTTTGCTTTTGCTATTGAGTTGCATGAATTCTTTATATAATTTTGATACTAACCCCTTATCAGATACATACGGTGTGAAAATAATTTCTCCTGAAGGGGCTTTTAAAGGTGATTCTCATGAGGACTCAAAGAAAAGGGAGCAGGAGAGGAAGCATCCATCTTCCTACACAACACATCACAGTAGAGAACACTGGTAGAAATATGGATGGTAATGGCCATTCTGATGGAGTCTCAGACAGAAATGAGGAATATGTCATTGGAAACTGAAGGAAAGGTGATCCTTGTTGTAAAGTAGCAAAGAACTCGACTGAATTGTGTGACTGTTCGAGTGTTTTGTGCAAGGCAGAATCATCAAGGCATGGGGAAGTTAAGTCATGTGTTCCCAGCTGTGGAGCCAGGAATGGTAAAACCAGATTGGACTGAAGCTGCAGTCTTCACCACTATGTCCCTCTCCCTCCCTACATCCCTCCCTCTACAGAAGTAGACATTGTGGGGACTGGCATGCTGGGAGTAGGTGTTGGAGTTCAAGAGATCCCTCTATCAGTGTGGTCCAGGATACCTTATTCTCATCATGCTTTCTTTGGACTGACTCACCTCAAGCAATAATCCTGTTTTGGAGCTTTTCCATTTTAGGAAGATGGAAGAGCTGTAACAGATACTGCTCACATTCCAGAGGCCTGGAAGCAGACAAGTGGGACTAGGTATGTGAAAGTGTAATCTGCAGAATGGGACAGAGATTCCACGCTCCTTCCCCAGCTGAGGGCATGGTGTCTGACATGGGGACACTCGGTAACTATTTGTGAAAGAATTAGCCTATGACATGGGAAGAAATCAAGCGTGTGTGCACACACACACACACAAACAAACACACACACCTGTGTACATGCATAGCCCCCCATTGGAGCTCCATTAGTACAGTGTCTGTGCCATCTCTGGGTCCCTGGGGCTGTACAGAATGCCCTGAAAATAGTCAATACTCAGTAAATGGTCTGTGATGCATATTATTGTGACTTTCCTTTTAGTCTGGGTTTCTATGGGATAGACTCTCTAAGGGGCAGATGGAGGGATTGATAAGAACTGACCTTTTTAGTTCAGAGCCCTTATTATATCATCTACATGGTGGGAGGCAGGAGTCAAGCGTTGAAAGGTCAAATGTTGAAAGGCTGCAGCTGGGAAGGCCGCTCTCCCTGTGACTCAGCAGCTGCTCCTTAATACTCAGGCATCACAGGAATGGGGAGGTGCAGACTGAAGGGGGGAAACAGGAACCATCGTAGAGTTGCTTTGTTTCCTGGGGGACAGTTTTCCCAGTACATTGAGCCAGAAAGTGGGTCGTTCCCCATCCAGTGTACTGGGGTTGTGTACAGAGTCTTGTCCATCATGTAAGGAAGCCAACAGGTTGGTTTGGCCAGTTAGTTATTGGCCTCTGTGTAAACAGCATGGCATGTGAGTGATGTGGTCACAGTAGCCAGGTGGTCACTGTGACCAACACAGCTGTTGATCTTATGGATAGGAGCAGGAGAGGATCACAGGGCCGATGTGGGTGACCAGGAAGTCCAGCTGTGATGGATGCCGACAGTAACTTACAAGAGAATGGAATATTCAAGATGCAGCGCAATCCCAGCCCAGGCGAGGTGACCTCATCTGGTCCAGGGTTGTGCTGGGTGCAAGGAAGCAATGTGTGTGTGTGTTGGGGAGGAGGAACAGTGGCAGTGAGTGGAGAGAACAAAGGCAGAAAGATCGGAAGAGCTCTACTAAATCTAAGTGTGGCTGTAATTGTAAATATTGTAACTGAATACATGCAAAAGGAAGCTGAAAATCATACCAAGACCTGTGAAGAGAAACAGTGGAAAGGATGAGACAGATCATGGCTATGACTGAGCCATGGGATTGCTACCCTCTCCCTGTGAAGCGGGCTTGATGTTCACAATGAGGGTGATGTTTATATGTTGACTGTGGAAATGTTTGCATTATTTGCTGTCTCTGTTCAGTCTGTTGTACAGAATACCATAAACTGGTATTATGACAGCATAAACCACAGAAATTTGTTTCTAACAATTCTGGAGGTTGGTAAATTCAAGATCAAGGCACTAGCTGATTCAGTGTCTGGTGAAAACTCACTTCCTGGTTCGTGGATGGCCATTTTGCTGTGTCCTCATGTGGTGGAAGGGACACGGGAGCTCTCTGCAGTCTCTTTTATATAGTACAAATCTCATTCATAAGAGCTCACCCTCATGACCTAGCCACCTCCCAAAGGGCCCCCATCCTAATACCATCATATGGGGGAATAGGGTTTCAACCTGTGATTTTTTTCCTTTTTTTTTTTTCGGCAGCACCACTGGGCCTGTGGGATCCCAGATCCCTGACCAATGTTCCCTGCAAGTGGAATCTCAGAGTCCTAACCACTGGACTGCTAGGGAGTTCTTCAACCTATGAATTTTGGGGGGAAACATACATTCAATCCATAACAATCATTTTTCTAAATCTGTATATAATCTAGTATAGTTTCTTGTTAGCAAACAATTCATTTATCTAAAATTTCAGTTAAAAAAAATTAAGGCATTGTCTGAAAAAGAAATGACTGAGCCTGGGGGGACCCAGCTGGTTATTATTCATAGTCACGGAAAGAGATGCTTTACACATGGCATCCCTACTAGGGGCCCTCAATCTTTCCTAAACAGTAGAAGGTGGGAAAACTGATGTGTGCAAAGATTTCAACTTGCCTAGATCTATTGCACTTCTCAGTAAGATTGGAGGGGCCTCACAGACACATACTCATTCAATAGGAGCCTCAGAGAGCAGAATCAGAATGAGATGGTGCCAAAGCTGGCTAAGCTTTCTTATTAAGACCTAAATATTAAAAATGTTTCAAAGTCTAAATGAAAAGAATGGGATATTTTACTGTCAATAGGGAAGTTGAGGTTCACATTATCTTAACATTTTGACCCTGCTACATTTAATCAGGGTTTTAGCACTCATAGTTATTCCAAAACTATTGATTTTTAAAAATGTGAGCCTGAAAAAAAAAATGTGAGCCTGAAAAACAGACAAAAGACTATATATGATATCAGTCTAATGATTTATCTTAAGAATCTGTGAACTGTGGAATCATGATTGTTAGGACTGAGAGACACCTGCTCACCTTTCTGAAATGAGTTGCTGAAAAGGTATTCTGAGATTCAGAAAGGGTAAGGGATACAATGTTGACCTTTTGGAGACAGGAAACCTTTGATGAACTATAGGACACCAAGACAGTTCATTTAAAAGATGGTTTCAAAGCATTACCCAGGGCTGGTCTTGTGTGTGCATTACCGAAGCCCTCAGGTTGTCTTTTTACGTAAACCTAGTGAAATAATGGTTTCCGCAGTTGTTCATACATCTGCAACTCTCATGTGGCACCTTGGCTTCTGAGCTTTGTATATGCTTTTCACTCTCTTTTGTGGATGAAATCAGACTTTCCATACTATTCAACAGCATGGAACTTTCCTGAGGTGGGCATTAAGGAGAAGAGACAGGAAAAGGTCACCAATACCATCTCCACGTAATTAAGGCAGTGCAAATAGCTAAATAAAATTGTTGCTAATGACATTTACTACATTCTATGATATGTGTCCCTGCTCTGGTCTCAGAATAAGTTTAAATTAAGGATCAGCTGTTCATTAAACATATAGATTATTAATCTTTATGGCAGGTAATAGGGCATGCATTTTTTAGGACAGCTTTATGTTAGAGTTGTGTTTAGACTTATGTGTTTTCCTTCACTCCCTATGTCTCTCTATGTATATACACACAGTCATATTTATGTGTATGTATATATATTTGTGTGCACATTCATGCATATATGTACATGTATAGTGTACCTGCTTTTGTAAGATAACAGTTAATGAAGGATAGGTTAAAACTTAGAAAACATAGTTTCAAACTTTGATTTATACCCTTATTTTGACTATCTACCAAGGTGTAGCACATGACCAGGGAACCAATTTGTTCTCTTTCAAGTGAAAAACCCTAAAAATCAACTGTAATTCTATGAATTTCTCTTTTTTTGGTTCTGGATGTGGAATTAATGAAATTGTCGAGCTATATATGTGGAAGTTAACACTTCTAAATTGCTGAGCTTGAGCTAGTTAGAAACTTATACCAATAAGAATGTGTCACAAACAAAATTGTACCTTCATGTGTTGAACACATCATTATTTAGATGTGTTCAACATAATAAATAGCATCAGTAAGGATACCGAAAATAATGTGCCACCCTGGTCTTCAAATCTAGCAGAGGTATTTAATGAGGTTATTGGAAGCATATGACCACCTCAAGCTGGACCTGGGTAATCAGAGGCTCCTCATCCCCCACTCCCTGTCCATGGAATGTACACCCCAGACTTGAGAGAGCAATGTGTTGTTGAGACCACTGGGACCCTGTACATGACTGAACCCAGTTAAGGCCTCTATATAAGCTTTTAAGATTCTGGTGGGCAGGTGTGGAGAGATACTCATCTTGCAACCGCCCAAGACAAGTCTCTTAAGGAAGGTCTTAGTTGTCTGGTGGCATGTGGATCCATGTGGACCAGGGATCAGGCCCACTGGCAGGCGGACTCCCCACCACTGGACCACTGTGGAAGTTCTAAGAAGACTTTCTTGACAAGAGGAGTTGCTGATCTTCTTCTCTGTGTCTCCATGTTTTTTTTTTTTTTGCATTTTTCTGTTATTGGATTTTTCACAACCAATTTAATAGTTCACATCTGATTTCCATACTTGTCTGTGAGATAAAATGGCATTAAACTGTCTCCCAGTTCTTATCATCAAAGCTAGAAAACAATAGGTGCTTGTTGTGTTCCGTCACTCAGTCGTGTCCGACTTTTTGTGAGCCCATGGACTACAGCACACTGGGTTTCCCTGTGCATCACCATCTCCCAGAGCTTGCTCAAACTCATGTCCACTGAGTTGGTGATGCCATCCAATCATCTCATCCTCTGTCATCCCCTTCTCCTCCTGCCTTCAATCTTTCCCAGCATCAGGGTCTTCTGTAATGAGTTGGCTCTTTGCATCTGGTGGCCAAAGTATTGGAGGTTCTGTTTCAGCATCAGTCCTTCCAATGAATGTTCAGGACTGATTTCCTTTAGGATGGACTGGTTTGATCTTCTTGCTATCCTAGGGACTCTCAAGAGTCTTCTCCAACTGGAGTGGGTTGCCATGTCCTCCTCCAGGGGATCTTCCCAACCCAAGAACTGAACCCAGGTCTTCCAAATTGCTGGCTGATTCTTTACCATCTGAGCCACCAGGGAAGCCCCAATAGGTGCTTAATACCTGCTTATTAAACACATACACGAATGACTGGTTGGCTGGATGAGTGAAAGATAATGCACACTTTGGGGATGAGAGTCAAGAATTCCTTGGTTATCAAGTAACACTTCATAAAACCTTAATGGTTTCATTTTTCTCTTCCAGATTACTTGCTGCATATAATAGTCTCACAGATAAACACCTGGCTGGATATTTTAACAATACAAGGATAAGGCGGCATCTCTTAAGATCAGGGCTGGTAAGATTCGGTTTGTTTCTACCTGCCCTCTTGTTTCATTAAGTCCAATATTTCCCAATCTTTTCTAGCTTCCTCTTTGAACTTAACAATGATGTCTTTTCCCTTCCCTCATTTTAGAACAATTACTTCCTTTCCAAAGCTCTGATTTATCTATTTGAGTCTATCTTTCAAAAGATAAGAAGAGAGGTCAGGATGGCTGCTAAGGCAACTTATAAATTATTAAGGAAAATCCCTGTTATTTTCCAACAACATATTTCATTTGTTTATTCACTCATTTATTCAGCACATATTTATTGAACATATTGTATAAACCAGGAACTATTAGGGAGTTAGGATAGAGAAGTCTTTACTGTCTTCAGGAAAAAATATTGTTTTTAATAATCACAGAATATGATGTGGAAGATATGAACAGTTTAAAATTTTCCTTTAAATTTTTAAAATCTCTTTCATTCATGTGACAGTTTATTGATACATTAGTGTCTTTCATTAGCTCCAAAACTACCATTTCCAGAAAATTTCCACTTCTCTAAATGTCTATAATGTGAAAACCTTTAAAAAATACTATAGCTTTCCATTCAAAGTAAGGGGTGTGGTTATAAAAAGTGTGACTAACGATTTTAGCTGTTTACTTTCTTAAAACACAGTGAGTTTCCTTAACTCTTGTTGCCATGGTGTTGAAAGGATATGCAGCACATTTCTAACTGTTGTTTATATGCTTGGCACTCTGTCTGGGTAGATCTCAGAGAGTTTGCTTTTTGTCTCCTGGGGCTTTGTTATCAGATAGACCTGGCTGAAACCTGGCTCTGCCATTTACAAGACAAAATCTTCAGCAAAACACTTAAGTTTCTCAGCTCTGAAGTGTTCAGTTGAAGAAAGATAATGAAGATAATGATACCCAGCACTCAGAGTTGTGACAATCAGAGATGTAGAAGAAATGGTTGTTGTAATTACTGTGGTTGCTATTAACACTGCATTTTTGGATAACAGTCCGTGAGCTTCCTATGAAATGGGAAGGACTTTGTATTTCTTATCAACATCATTAACAAGCACTTATTGAATACTAATTATACACATGGCAACTCAAACAGCAAAGACACAGCCCTTTCTCTAGAGCAGTCGTGCAAATGCAGTCCCTGAATCGGGAGTGTTCAGCATCATCTGGGAACTTGTTAGAGCACCACTCCAGATCTGCTTCCCTGATGGCTCAGATGGTGAAGAATCCACCTGCTAATGCAGGATGCACAGGTTTGATCAGGGAAGACCCCCTGGAGAAGGAAATGGCAACCCACCTCTGTATTCTTGCCTGGGAAATCCCATGGACAGAGGATGCTGGTGGGCCACAGTCCATGCGGTTACAAAGGGTCAGCAACAAAACAACAACACTCCAGATCTGTTAAGTCAGAAACTGGAGGAGGCCCCATCAGTGTTTTTTAGCTTGTCTTCCAGGTGATTCTTCATCTCAAGTTTAAGAACTTCTGCCCTATAGGAGCTTCCAGTCTAATTGGGGAGAAATAACAACGTTAATTGCTGAGGGAGGGGCAGTACAGGAAGTTCTCAACAATTTTTCCTGATTGGATAAACAGGACATGGTATCCCATGGACAATGCATTTCAAGGTCTGTAACTGATTTATTCACAATTCCAAGCACACTTTCTATAACCACACCCCTTTCTTCCGTTAGAAAATGCATTCATGAAAAAGATGATCAATAACCAATCACTTGTAGCACAATTCTAGTTGATCTCAATACTCCAATATGTTGCAACAACAGTGCTAAAAACCTAGTTATCAGTTAAGAAATAGGTGGACTTGAATTAGATGCGAAGAGAAGAGCAGTATTTAAGGGAAAAGGAAGAAGATGAACATTCTAGGAAGTATAACATCCTCAGCTTAGGGAAGATATTAAAAATAGAACAAATGTACCCATAGCTCTTAGGAAGGAATAAAATAAAAATCAGAAACTATCACTCCTGGGACTTGCAATGATGTCTCTGGAAACCCATCTGGGATACTTTGTATCTGTAGTAACATATAATCTGAAAATATCTGAATCACAGCAAATTAGTTACATTCTGGGCTGGAGAGTAGAAGAAGAAAAGCAGTGTGAAAACAAAGTAATGAAACCAATTATTTTAAAAACAAATTGATGAGATCCTCTGTAGCTTACATGTTTTGCCCTTCAAAGTATTTCCTGTGAGATCATCAGTCTTGTGATCACTGCTCCTATTCATTGTTTCAAGGTAGCACTCCCCCTTCTTCCCCAATGTGTTCAAAAAAAAAAAAAAAAAAAAGAAATGAAAAGAACACCTGGGTTCTATCTATCAAGGGAAAATTGTTACACTAATGAAAACCTTGTTTTAAACATCAAGTGTACCACCTGTATGTGTTTTCTCAATGATGAGTTTATGAGACCGCCTTTTGCTTTTCTTACCCCCTTATGAAACATTCATTAAAAGTGAACCATAGTACTATACTCTAGGCTTTAAAGATGCTGCCTGTTTCTCTTTCTGATTGACTGACTGTCCATCTATTTCTCTGCTTTGTGTTTCTATGTATGTTTTATTTATTTATGACAGATCACAAGAAATGGAAGAATACTTTCTGAAAAGGAATACAAACTAAACATCATGAAGAAGGATCACCAAAAATATATCCGGGAGTGCTTAGCCCAGGCTATTTTCCATAAGGTTCTTGATATGGAGGTACAAATATTAACTATTTCCTTCACAACTGATACTTTCTAGTAAGAAAATTAATACTTTCTGTACCCAGAAGCAGGGGGAATTCTTCCTGTATTTCATTAAAAATGAATGAAACAAGGTGACTTGAGAAATACTGTATATCTCTCTAGGTAGTGAGAGGAGGCAAGACACCAAAGTAAGCATTTCTTCATTTCAGTTAGGGAAAAATACGGACATCGTTGTATAATTTGTGATATTTAACTTAACAAATGTAGATTTTTAGTCCATAATGGCTACTTTAAAACATACCAGTCCTCACCATCTGTACCTCAATTTCCATTTGCTAAAAAAAAAGTGACATCTGTTTAAATATCAGTAATTCCACTGCCATGAATTATTTCAGATTTGTTATTCTTTGAAGGCTCTGAAGCTCAGCCGTATGCTAAATTTCAAGGAACAGGCATTGGAACATCTGCCGTCCCTCCTACTTTAGGCTACATTGGTCAGCATAGATTCACAACCCAAGCATCAACAACTTTTTTTTTCCACTCTGACATGGCATTTTTAGAAGGGTATCTAGCTAACTTGATATATCATTTTAGCCTTGCTCCATGGAACTTGTAGTTTCAAGCATCAACATCGTTTTAATGTCTGTGGAAAAGCATATCACTTCTCTGCTTGACCAAGTAGCAGTAAATCAGAAAACTTGGCTCATGAAACCATCAACCTGTGGGTGCACTATACAGTTATGAGTAACTGTAGATTCAAGAGTAAACCAGTACTAAGTGTGAAGTGAAGCGAAGTGAAGTTGCTCAGTCGTGTCCGACTCTTAGGGACCCCATGGACTATAGCCTGCCAGGCTCCTTCATCCATGGGATTTTCTAGGCAAGAGTACTGGAGTGGGTGTAGTGTCACTGAAAATATTTATTAGCATGCTGCTACTAAAGTGAGCAAGTGTTATGCTCACTTCAGATGTGTATGATTTGTTCATTTAGGAATTCATTTTGTGATTTATGGGCTTCCCTGGTGGCTCAGGCAGTAAAGAATCTGCCTGCAGTGTAGGAGACCAGGGTTCAAACCCTGGGTCAGGAAGATCCCCTGGTGAAAGGAATGGATACCCACTCCAGTATTCTTGCCTAGAGAATTACATGGATAGAGGAGCCTGGCAGGCTACAGTCCGTGGGGTTGCAGAGTCAGATATGACTGAACGACCAAGTCATGGCTGAGTCACTTTGTGACTTATATCATGTGCATGAATTATATAGAATCATTGTTCATGGCTCCCAAATTCACTTCCTTGTAAAAGTATTAGTTGGAATTCTACAACTAATGTTGAAAAAATAGTACAGTGTAAAATTAACCTGTACATAATTTCAAACTTAATCAATAGGGACCAAGTTCTATATTAGTCTTGATCTTGAACTTTGGTTTTCTAAAGTTTCATATAATGCACACATCGTAACTATTAAATGTGCAATTATTAAAGTCTTTGTGTATTCTTAAAGTTTGAAATAAATAGTTCAGATAAATGTTAATGCATAATATATAATTTTATATTATACACAATATATTAATATAATTAAAAATAAAATATTCAGTATTTCTAAATTGTCACCTTTGTTTCACATTTAGTTTATGCCAATACTGTTTACTAATGTTGTTTTAATATTCATATATTCATTCATGCAAGAAAAGTTAATTGCAAGCTTACCATGTACCAGTATGGAGTTACATGATGTAGCTGCGAGAGAAAATTTTTTAAAAAATGCTATAGAAAGTGATCACATGCTAGATGAGAGGAACAAAGAGACTGAGCCCAAAAAGCAGGGAATGATGACTTGCCTCTGTGAGAGTAGGAAGAAGCTGAACAGAGGTCCTGCCGTTTGAACTGAGCCTAGAGGACTGAATACAGCTTGACATGAAAAGATCTAAGCAAAGCAGGTGTGAAGTTGCAGAGGTGTGAGGGGACATTGTGGATGGAAAAGAAAGCTCACTGAGGCCAGACTGCACTATGAGTTGGCTGAAAGAGCGACAGCAAGTGACACTCTCTAGTAAGTTTGGGGCCCTGTTTCTTGAGGCCTTCAATTCTCAGCTAGGTTAGGTGTGTAGGTGATGAGGCGATGAAACATTTTTCAGCAGGGGAGTGAAATTAATGAGCAGAGCTGCTTTAGAAAGATGATGTTGCTAAAAATGTGGAAGATGGATTAATGAGCTGGAAAAGATTAGAGGTGGGAGGTCAATTAGGAAGCTGTTGCCAGAGGGTGTGGGCTCACAGCAGTAGTGGAAGTGCCGGGGAGAAGCAGCTGTCCATGGGGATCGGGAAGAGGGAGAGAGAACAGAAAGACCGACTCTGCCTGGACCAGGAGAGGGAGGAGGCACCTGAGGCGCCCTGCGGTTTCTAGCATGGTGGTGTGTGCCTTGCAGGAAATTGGGAACAACGACATGGACTAGATAAGAACCTCCAACTGGTGGGAAAACCTGATAGAGCGGTGACCCAAACGCCAGCAGGGTCTTACAAGCTACAGAATGGTTCTGTAGGATGACTACTGGGGAGAAAAGGAAATCCTGTTTGACCTCAAGGGCAAAGACATTGGTAGCCTTGGGGAAGTGGTTTCAGAGATGGTAGAAAGGAGTGGGGCTTCCTGGGTGGCTCAGTGAGTGAAGAATCCTCTTGCAATGCAGGAGACATTGGTTTGATCCCTGGGTCTGGAAGATCTGGAGGAGGGCATGGCAACCCACTCCAGTGTTCTTGCCTGGAGAACCCCATGGACAGAGGAGCCTGGCAGGCTACAGGCCACAGGGTTGCAAAGAGTTAGACATGGCTGAGGCGACTGAGCGCTCACACACGCACAGAGAGGAGTGAGGATGGGAGAGGGGAACTGCAGTGAGGCGAGAATAAGCAGAAGGTGGGAAATGGTTGATAGTGAATCTAATGAAGTTTGGTGATAAGTGGGTGAGATAACAGGAAAGAAAGAGAAGAAAGGCTTTGAGAAGAGGATTGATGATGCTTAGAGAGGGAATGATTGAGTCTGCAGGGTCTTAAAGGCAGCAGGAGGGGATCAAGAACAGTTAAAAAATAGTTTTTAAAAGCGACAGTATATCAAACACTCTCAAAGTGTCTGAATGATTTCAGATTGAATTATAAGCAGATTATTTTTACATGAAATTTATTTTTAAGTTATATAACTAATATACTACCAAAACTTTGGAAAACATAGTGAAGTGGCTCAGTCATGTCCAATTCTTTGCTACCCCATGGACTGTAGCCTACCAGGCTCATCCGTCCCTGGGATTCTCCAAGCAGGAATGCTGGAGTGGGTTGCTATTTCCTTCTCCATTGAAAAACATAAGAAAGCATTGAAAAAATGAAAAGAACTGTGCATAATTTCTCCTCTCAGAGATAACTGTTGTTAACAGTCACATTTCTTTTTTGTCTTTTGTCTATTCATATATAGACATTAATAAACCCATATCATGGTGTGAGAGAAACATGGTTTCTCCAAAAAAAAAAAAGACAAGCCAGGAAGTTAATGTCAGAAGGAAAGTGAAAATCGCTCAGTCGTGCCAACTCTTTGCAACCCCATGGACTATACAGTCCATGGAATTCTCCAGGGGGTGGGAGCCTTTCCCTTCTCCAGAGGATCGAAACCAGGTCTCCAGCATTGCAGGCTGATTCTTTACCAGCTGAGCCCCCAGGGAAGCCCAGGACTAGGATTCAAATTACAGTTCTACCATTGACTAGGTGTGTGACCTGGGGTAAGTTCATGGTCCTCTGCCTCAGTTCCTTCATTTGTAGAACTAGACTGCTTAGCAATTGGCCTTGTTCAAGAAGAGAAGATATTCACAAAGCACTCTCCCAGCACTGGGACAGGCACACGATGTCAGCTTGATCAACAAAATTGCATTTCCAAGCAGTTCAGCATTCTACTTTTATCAGCATTACACGCATTTTCCATTTTTAAAGCCAAATCTTTTGGAACCTTATTTTAAAAATTACATTCTGTCCCGTTTATATGGATGTGCCCCAAACTTAAACCATTCTCTTTAAGGTTTATAATGCTTCTGAATTTTTGCTTTGAAGGAAAAAAAAAAAAACCTTTCAGACAGCATCTTTGTTCATAAAACATTTTTTTTTTATTATTATTTTGATTTTCCCCTAGGTTTAGAAGTGAAATTTATGGGTTATCAGTAGGAGCACTTTTAACTGCCTAATGTATGTTAGGAATTGGCTTTCCAAAGAGTTGTACCAATTTATATTCCCACTTGCACACTTATGCACATGATTCTTCTCCATCTCAGTGACAAGAGGGGTAATTGAGAATACTGTTAGCTAGTGGGGTTATTTTCCTCTCAAAAATTCTTTACTATAATTGATATGATGCTTTCCTTCACTCTTTCCTTTTTGTTTAGCGTTACCATCAGCTTGAAATAAAAAAGAAACTGGAGACCTTAGCTAAGAAGGAGCAAATTCAGAGATTTAAGGTAAGGAGTTCCATAACTATTTTACTTCATAATATTATTTCATGATTTTGAAGGTCAGTGGTACTATTATTGAAGCTCTTTGGGGTCACTTTATTTTGGGGTAACTCATAACTGACATCAAATGGTTCCACCATACTTGAATCTTGGCCACTGTTATTTTGGAAGATCATAACAAAATAGGAGCTACTGTACAAGAGAAATTATATAAGGCACAATTAATTCAAAGAAAAACTTGAAAATGTCCTGAGGTTTGAAATTTTGCTTCTGTATTTTCTTGATTGATTTGTGATAGAGGCCAAAAGATTTGTTTGTAAAAATAGACTGTGATGTTCTCAATGTTATCAAAAATGGAGCATTTTAAGAATTATCCAATGGTACTTTTTCATGTGAATGTGACCTTTGAAAATATGTGGTAGGAAAGATCTATATTAGCAAACAAAACATAAGATTTAGAGGTTTTGTGAAGTCATTTGGAAATTCCTGTTTTCTACTTTTGCATTTGATATTTCTTGTTTGCAGTCAACTTAGGGAATGTATAAATTTAAATTAAGACATGAGAGATTCAATTAGGCATGTTTGAAAGGTTTCAGTTTAGGTTGGCAGTTTTACTCAATTTGTTGAGTCATTCAAGCCCACATGTTGTTCTTCATTTTCAGTGTAGTGCTACAAATGTGGGACTTCAGACACATTTCACAAACTGATGAATATTCGTGAAGCTTCTGTGGAATAACTTGCAGTAGGAAACAGTAATTTTCCCTCTTGCCTGATAAACTCAAATCTGTCTATTTTATCTTGGTCAAAACATACTATTGTTATAAAAGTTTTGTTGAATAACAGGCAATAGGTCAGTTTCTCCGGATCAGAAAAGTTGGTGTGGAAAGATTTGTAGTTAAGTCAACTTTGCCAATAATGTTCTCTGTCAAGGAATGATAGATTCTATAATTTATCTGCTGAAGTGTTGATGGAGAAATTGGTTACTGGAAATGGTCTCTGAAACAGTGTTGTATTCACTCTTGCCTGTATTGCCAGACACACTAACCAGGTACATGGGCATGTTGCAACATTGGCAGAAATTCCTGATAGACACTTTATTTCCTCCTTGTACAGTTTTTATTCATCACAATTTTCACCTGTAGCTGCACTTGGCAAAAGACTTATATTTTAGGCCCCCCTTATGTCATATGTAACCTTTTGCTTATGGCATTATTTAATTTTTTTAAGACAGAAATGTAATACTTTCTGGTAGTGTCTACTGATCAGAGTAGTGAGGAAGATTGTGCTTCTTTAGTGACCTGCTTCAAGCAAATTAATAAACATTATGCTAAAACTAAGGATACATTGCATCTGTGGCTATTAGCATGAGCACAGCTATTCCTTTTGGTAAAGCATACTCAATTTCTTGCCTTTCACTACCATACCCAACTCTCTAGTACAGCTGTGGAAACATCTCCTCGTTATTATGATGGTCCCCGAATGGAGTACTTTTGAAAAGCAGGAGAAAGAACTTCTCTAGTCATATAACACTTCTTCTCTGGCAGGTATTAATTTAACCTAGATGACTAATTATGCATTGATTTGTTAAATCACTTTCTTATTCTAGGGAGAGCACACGAGATGGACTATAGAAAATAATATACCCCTCCTGTCTCCCCGCCCCCCCGTTGGCCCCAAGACTAACCGTGGCCATAGTGTTCTGGTTG
This sequence comes from Budorcas taxicolor, assembly GCF_023091745.1. NCBI lineage: Eukaryota > Metazoa > Chordata > Mammalia > Artiodactyla > Bovidae > Budorcas > Budorcas taxicolor. The sequence goes on from NC_068912.1 coordinate 70,214,607, forward strand.
ATGAAGGGCATTCCAGTCCAGTAACACCGGTGAGTCACATTAATCATGCTGACTTGCACCATGCCAATAATTAATTCATGATTTCTTATAACTCTCAGAAAGAGTGCTCTCTGGGTACATGGTTGTATCATCCTTATAGTCTTATATCCATTCAACTCTGTGCCTACTGAATGTCCCACCTTCATCCAATGTCACCACTCTCAAATCCATTTTGTTACTTACTAGATTAGTTTTCTTGAAGGGCAGATTATTTGCTACTTATATGCCCAAGTACCTTCACTGGCTCTGTGTTGCCTATAGAGAAATCCAGACTCTTGCAGGGGACATTTAAGATTCCAAAGCACATGACATCAGTTTAGCTATCTTAATATTTTTCCTCACCATTACCCTTTAGCACCCTATGTGCGAGTGTGCCAAGTCACTTCAGTTGTGTCTGACTCTTCGTGACCCTATGGACTGTAGTGCAGCACAATTGAGGCATTGGTTGTTCCATACATGTTCTGTGTTTTCTGACTTCTGGATCCTGTGCTTGCTATTCTCTCTACTCTTACCTTATCTGTAAAGGGTTTTTATGCACATAAATTCAATATGCTACAGAACACGAACCGGATACTTACATCTGAGCTTCTTTTATCAGAAGTATATGTACATAATCTAAAAGAAAAACAATTAAACGCACAAAAATTCTATTTAAAGAAATCACACACCCCTACATTTCAGTCTAGTTCAATTCATTTACAACCTAGGGGTGGTATTTGCTTAAAGGAATAGGTAGCTTGAAACAATATAAATACAGGAAGAGATTTGCAAAATATTTGCTGGCAGTTGATGGTTTCAGCTTTCAACAAATAACTTTGATGATGTCTTTATTCTTGCTTTTTGTGGCCTAATATATTTCCTTGTTAGCATGAACATTTTTTGGATTGCATAGTATTTATAGAGGTATTGCAGTGCTTTCACAGATTATTGAAGTAGGTTCATCACATATAGTGTTAAGGTTTGACATTTTTCAAAGGTAAATATATTTTGACATTTACCGATGAACAGCTCAAGTTATGAAAAGCAAGTGTCTTTCCTTTGTTGTTACCATATTTCCAGGCTTCATTTAAATGTATATGTACACAAATATTCTTTCATTGGGTGGCAGATTCACTAGAATTTCAAAAGCTTATCCTGGGTGAAACAAAAGAAATAATCAAGTTCCGTTTTCTATCTTCCCACCTGTTTTAGGGAGAAAAAAACCTTGAAAGGCTTTTTTTTTCAATTTTCCAGCTGAACAGCCTCAATAAGTAGTTTATGATACATCCAGGAGATCTTAATGTGGCAGGAGTGAGAAAGTAATTTAAAAATTACAGGAAACACTGACACCAGCACTTTAGCAGCCTTTCTGTCTGGTAAGCCAGGATCCCTCACTTGATCACCCCCTGTGGTGCTTCTGCCCTGGAAGGGATACCTATTGTGATCTTGGAATTGTACTACGCATTTTACAGCAATTCAAGTCCTTCTTTTTTGTTTTCCTGACTTGCTTACATATCCTCGAAACTTGACTCCTGACCTGTAGGTGCTATTGGGATGAAGATAATCCTTTGGGGATACTGCCATTCATTTTTCTCTTTTAACTTTCTTGAGTGAGTAAAGAAAGCATACAGTGAATAGCTACTGCACTCGATCACTAATTGCACCTGGACTTTCAAGATAGCATGTAGCTTTTAGCTGCACCATGCCATTAAAACAGTGGAGAGTCATTCAAGTAATTTTGTACATGCTTGGAAAATTCACCCCCAGAGATTTTCTTAGAAGAATTAGAAATGCTCAGCTATGCTGAGTAATCACCAGGTAGTGAATTTCAATTCACATTCTGGTACCGTTTTGAAAATGTTAAGCTACAGTGCCATATTTATTCCCAGAAAATACATTATGAACAGTTTAAAGTGTAGCAAATTTAAGGTGGCTTCTGATGTGAACTACAACAGTTTGTAGCTCACAGCTGTTAGTTGAATGGTACAGATTTGTTTTTTAGAGATACATGTAATCAGTTAAACATTTGACTGCCACATTCATCTAACTGAATGCAAATGTGGGGAAGTAACATTTAGAGCACAGCAGCAAATAGATCATGTTTTAGTTTATAGGAACCTGCTTTCCAAATCCTGCGTTCAGAGTATTTTTATTCGGTTGGATTTTTAGACAGGAGTGAGTCTTAAGGCATATTTCTTTCACAGAGATCAAAAGAATTCTTTTGGATAATCTGATTCCCTTTCTCAGAAAACATCTAGCTTGATTTCTCTTTGTGGATTTTAAGACCTTGCACCTTTTGGCTCATAGAGGCTTACATCCTATTTCTTTAAACTAAATGTTGTTCTTAGTCAATCCACTTGGTTTCCTGTCTAGGTTTGTGTTCAGAGACCAAGATAACCACTTTAACGTGAGGATATGCTCCCCATCTTAAGTTTCAGGTCCTGTGCTATCTCTACTTTCTCAGCCATAAAAAGCTCAGACTCCTTTTGGGTCACTGATCTGCTATATTTAATGTGTGGTCTTCATCCACTCAAGCCACGATGGCATATTTTTGTTGTTCAGTTGCTCAGTCATGTCCAACTCTTTGTGACCCCATGGGCTGCAGCTCGCCAGGCATCCCTGTATATTACCATGTGAATATTTCAGCTTGAGAGAAGAGGATAGGGGAAAGTGAAGACACGTTTTTTCTTTCTAAGAGCATGATCTGGAAGTTTCATATATCACTTCTGCTCACATCTCATTGGACAAAACTGAGGCAAACGTCTATATGGAATTGGAAAAGATGCTGGGAAATATAGTTCTTATTTGTTATAGCCATCTTCCCTAATGGGCCTCCTTGGTAGCTCAGCTGGTAAATAATCTGCCTGCAATTCAGGAGTCCCCAGTATGATTCCTAGGTTGGGAAGATCCCCTGGAGAAGGAGTAGGCTACCCACTCCAGTATTTTTGGGCTTCTCTGGTGGATCAGTCAGTAAAGAATTTGCCTGCAATGTGGGAGACCTGGGATCGATCCCTGAGCTGGGAAGACCCCTTGGAGGAGGGCATGGCAATCCACTCCAGTGTTCTTACCTGGAGAATCCCCATGGATAGCAGTCCATGGGGTAGCAGAGTTGGACACGACTGAGTGACTAAGCGCAGCACACATATTCCCTAATAAATGTTATATTACATGAAGAAAGGAAAACAGATCTTGATATATATTACTTTTGCTCTCCTTCCTATGTTTGGTTCACAACTGATTCTTCTTACTTGGATGTCCAAATTCACCATCCCTCTTTTCTATTTAACATTATCCTTTATTGCTCATTCATTTGGATAAAATATAACTACTTCTGTGAAACTTTCGCTTTTAATACTTGTCTCATTGGCTTATTCCAAATAACTTATAGTTCTAATTTCGTTAGTTCCCAGGTATTTTGTTATTATTCTCTCTTTGATAGTATTTGTGTGGTTCAGTTGACACTAATTGTCTTGTGTTGCCATTAGATGTTACAAATTACTGTTTCATCTCCTCACAGTGACTAGAGTTGGAATTCAGTAAGTGCTGACTTAACAAAAGCAGAGCTTTGGCAACGTATAACATGCTTGTCAAGATGGTACTAAGGTCAATTTTTGCTCATGGGAGCAGCCCTATCACCATTTTTTATTTATTCATACAACACTTTTCCAGAGTTGAATATTTGTGGTCACTGTTCTTTAGAGTCAATGTAATAAACCTTTTTTATGAATCATTTACATACTATCTTTCTCACACCCTCTTACCCAAATTTGCATGTATTATTCTTAACAGATTTACCAGTATTTTATTGTAATAGAACAACTGAGCCAAACATTTTGTTTTTTCCATTTTTGAAACATTGCTGATCTTTATGCTAAGGTTACAATGTTCTGTCTGTGCTCCCAAAGGCACATCTAATGCTCTGAACTGGCACTTTTGGTGTTCTCTGCAGTGCATTCTTGATTAGAAAATGCATCAGTCAGGGTCTCAGCAGGAAACAGATGGCTCACACAAATAGGGTAATTAGGATGAGTTTAATAAAGAAACTATTTAGAAAGACGCGGGCAGGGTTAAGGAAAACCAACTAGGGATGTAAAGCATGCTGGGGTGAACACAGCGGGAAACCACATCATGTAGGGCTAAGGGGAAAGGGAGGTATTGGAGACCAGAACCAGCAGGCGGTTTCTGGAAGAAGACTTCCTGAAGAGCTGTGGACTTTGGTGGAGGGACCCAGTTGGCTCATCGTGACCTTGGCAGTAGGGTCCAGCAGCATTAGGAGCCCAGTCTCCTTCCCTCCTGTCTTTGATCTCTTGCCAGTGTCTTTCACTGGCCAAATCTGACTGGAAACCTGAGGTTAGTTGGTATGGTCCACTAAGAAATGACTCCCAACAGCCAGAGCAGAAAGGAGAAGGCAGAGAAGAGAAGCAAATGGAAACTGTCTAGTTGGAAAACATCTCCAAACATCTACATTTTGATAGTATTTTCCGAAGTTGCCAGTTACCAGTTCTTATTTTTGTTTTCCTAATAGTTCAAGGAAGAGATTGAATAAATGGTAATGCATTGGAGGTAAGCATTTGCCTCCCTCATTTTGAATCATACTGTCTGCTTTTACTTCAGCACTAGTCTTAAGGCTTAAACCTAGAATGAGTTTATTCTAACCATGTGCTCTAGGTCTCTAAAACCGGAACATTATTCAACTTAACATTTAATTGAACAAAGGGCTTCCCAGGAGACTCAAATGATAAAGAATCTGCCTGCAATGTGGGAGACCTGGGTTCGAACCCTGGGTTGGGAAGATCCCTGGAGAAGGGCATGGCAACCCACTCCAGTATTCTTGCCTGGAGAATTCCATGGGCAGAGGAGCCTGGTGGGCTACAGTCCATGGGGCCGTAAAGAGTCGGACACGACTGAGCGACTAAAACTTTCATTCTGTGTTTAGCATCAACGAGGTATTGTAAGTGAGTTTACAGTACAAATAAAATATAGGAACCTAACAGAGAACATCTTTATCTAAAATACTCTATAATTGTGGCATTTAGGTATGTAGAAGACTTCCACACCATATGTTTTAACAAATACATTGGGTCATAAGGGTATGTATAATGGAAGGACATAATTAAAGTTTAATCTGTTCAGTAAAAAGGCACCATTAATTACTCAAGGCAATTTGTTGAGTTATTAATTGGTTCTGGAAACATGTCAAGATACTAATTTAAATGGAATTTTTTCCCCTAATTGTCTAGACAGCCCCTCGACCATATACTGCTCCCGGAAATATGCAGCCTCCAATTCGATTACAGCCTCTTCCCAGTAATCCTGCAGTACGAACTGTTCCAAAGATAACTTTGGGATCCAGATCAAAAACCTCATTGCTGGAAACTGAAACTCCATTTCCCGTTGGGGTAAATGCTTTTTCTTCTCAGTTTTTAAGATGCTAGATTCAATTAATCTAATCAGTGAAATTTATATTCTGTACTTATTAAACACTTGCTCTGTACTTCTGTTTAATTATATTTTACTTTAATTGGAAGACCTATAATTTCTGTGTTATTGGGAAAAATAGTAAGGAATAGACTTGTAATAATAGAAGATGATCTCTCATGAACTTGAAAGGTTGTATAAAAACCAAGAGGATCTTTTCATGGCTAGATATGACTTCTAACAGAATAGACACAGTGTTGACTGCTTCCAAATTTTAAAATGCATGAAACCTAGAAAATGAAAATTTCCAAGAATAGGCTTGCATTTGCATGCTGACTTACTTTACCATCAGTGTATGAAATTGCTTCAAGTTTGACTCTGGAGAAGGTTGGATATAGAAGGAAAAGAATGTCTGTCTTTAAAAAATCCTGAATTAATCACACTCAGAAGCTTGACTATGCTTCTTTTTCAAGGTTATGTCTCAGGTAATTTTCACTTATTTTAAACAAAGCACATAAAGGAGGTAGGGAAGTCATAAAACATGAGTTACTCTAACAGGGAAGGACAATTGGGACATTTAATAATTAGAAAAGGTATTGTTTGTATTTCTAAGACCAAGAAGAAACATTTGCCAGCTTAAGAAAGAACCTGTGTTATGAGTACAATTGTAATTATGCTCAAATGGGTGAATTTAGTTCCAGTCATTATTAGGAAACGTAAGACATATGAAATTAAGATGTTTTTACCTAAAGCTGACAGATGACCTTGTCACTAAGAAATTAATTTAAATAAATTATTTTTCATATTAAAAGTATAAATATAACACCCAAATGATAAATATTTTAATCCAACTAATGTGTTTTTTAGCTGGTGAAGCACTTATCACAAATCTTACTTTAGTTAATTTAATAGTATATTATTGGAAAGAAGGATAAATTAAAAAGTTGTGGCATTTTGTCTAGGGAATACTACTTAGAGCTGGGCAGAAGTTATTGGGTCATAAGCCAATTTGGTTGACACTTTCTGGATCTGATCTCCACTTTAAATGTCCAGAGATTTCCCATTTCAAGATAGTGTCCAGGAATGGTCAGGTCCTGAGATATTGTCTCAAGCTAACTAAACTAAGATGTGACAAGCCCATTTTTGTCACTATTGTAAATCAAAATAGGGAATCAAATCATAATTAGGGGCCATTAATTCACCAGATGTCAAATAAATCAAAGCTTGTAGAAACAGTACATTTTCCCCTTGTAGGCAGACCTAGATGGGAAGCCAGAGAACAATGAGAAGGTTGCCTAGTGAGTACAGAATCAGAATGAGGGGATATGGTAGAATGGAATGTTAATGGTATCAGGGTGTCTTAGCCCAATGCATCTGTCTCATCTTAGGAATGGGCTTGCCAAAGGTACCAGAAAGCTCAAAGGTCTTTGGCTAAAGCCCTCTGAATCCTCCAGGGATAACTTTGCCTTTAGGACTGGAAATATTCAAAGTCCAATGGGTGGCCTTTCCTCTCCCTTAGATAGTACTCAGATGGGCACTCTCCATGTTTGCCAAGGTGATTATATTGTTTTCTAAGTTCCTATTGTCTATTAACTCTACTTGATTGGACCCACTTTCTGTTAGATATGTGACCATTATCAATCAGGTAATATTCAATTTCTTTTGACTAGTAAATGATTTTCTTTTAGGTGATTTTCCAAATCTGCTCTGAGGCACTGGGGTAGATTTATTAATTAAATCTTTACAGGGCCTTTTATTTTACCATTTCCAAGTTTTGGGATGTGAATGAGTAAGGGATTGACATTCAATGGTAGCTTATGATTCACGTTTGAGGTTTGACAGTAAACAACAAAATTCTGTAAAGAAGTTATCCTTCAGTTAAAAAATAAATTAATTTAAAAAATGGTAGCTTATACGTGCTGACAAGGTTGAGATCAATTCTATGTTAATTTCAACCAGCTAAACTTAACATTTTTCATCCAGTGGAATTTAATTGGGCATTTACTTTTGACTGGGTCCTGCTCTAGGCATTAGTAATATATCAATTATAAAAGCAGACAATGTTCTCTGACTTTTTGGAGTTTATACTGTGATGTAGACAGTCAAAATGTACTGCCAAGAAAGACATGTAATTCTTTCAATGGCATTGATGATGAAAATTACTTAATATAAAATCAAACAAGAAATTCCTAAAGAATAATAGTTTGCATGACTGCTGAGTATGTAGTAAGCACCCACTAAATAGTAAAAGATATGTATGGTGGAATTGTTTGAAGGTGTGACATACTTAAGTAAGTTGAGTTTTCCAAGTGTTAGGAGTGAGGATCTTTGAGTTAGGCAAAAGCAATTTGATCAAAACAGATTGCTTGAGATGCTGTTGAGTAAATTAATGACATGACTAAAAATGATTATACTTGGAATGAGAGTTTCTTATACACTATTGATAGGAACAGAAATTGGTACAACTATTTGTGAAGGCAGTATGGGAATATTTATCAACATTTTAAATGAACATGCTCAAGCATTTTAGCATATTGGAATTTATCCTAGGAACATACATGCATGTGAAGAGAAATAGATTCAGGAATTTTAGAATTATAATATTTCCAACAGTGAACGTTTGGAAGACACCTAAGAATTTATTGTTTAAAAATGTTATAGCATATTAAATAATATTTAAAAATAAGGTAAATTATTTATACTGCCATAGGGAGATGTCTAAGATTCTTTGGGCTAGAAAAGAAAGCAAAGTATGGAGCAGAAGTTTAATTTTTAGAAAATTTACTAAACTTCATTACCAAATAAGGGATGCCAATGATGGATAACTACTTAGAAATTAAAAGTAGAGCCTCCCAAGACCAAAAAGTTCTGAATTCATTGATTTTATTGTTTTATTATCTTATTTTCACTTCTTTAATTTATATTTGTTATTACACACCAGCACAGAAAAATTGGAAAATGTAAGAAAAGAAAAATGAGAGCATAAATAATACCTGCAACATCAAGCCATCTAATAATTCTAAGCCCCTTGGTGAATATCTATCTAAATACCTTCTGTTCATATAAATGTTTATTTCAATCAAAATATGGAGTACCCATGCCTTTATTTAATCTGCTTTTGTTTACTAGCAATGAGAATGTTTGGGAATGACTTCTCTTTCTTAAAAATAACTTTTTACAATTTAAGCATCTCAAAATAAAAGATAAATCAGCTGAAAATAAAATTAAAACAATACTAAATAAATTGGTATAAGACAGATTTAAATGATTAAAGATAATCTAAAGTTTGAAAACTACCTCAGATATACAAAAATTATCAATGTGTGAAAATTCAGAGGGTCAAATACACGTGAAACTAAAATTTTTGATTACACATTAGGTACTTTTTAGTCATTAAGATACTTTTAAATGTTGACTAAATTTATATGCTCCACCCCCACAAATAATCCAAATCCTTAAAGGCAATCCTGTGTTCAGAGTCTTCCAGTCATCCCTGATTTTATCAAAATCCACATATAAATTATTTAAGTGAAATGTATGACCATGCTTCATGGAGCTTTTTATGTCAGGACTCTGAAAGAATAGATTAACAGTATTCTTTTTAAAGCTTGATGAGAATCTTTTATAACAAAGCAAATTTTATTTAACTATCCTGTTACTGATCTACTTGGTAGTTCAACTAAATTCTTTTTCTCTTTTTGTCATGGAAAAGCATTTTATTTTATATATTGCAGTGTGTACATGTCAATCCCAAGCTGATCAATTAAATTTTTTAGACATATTTGTGAGTATACCTGTGTGTGTATCCTTATACACACTTACATAAATGTACTTGTGCAGTTAACTGGGTAAAATTTATTCTTACAAGTTAAATTTCTAGGAGAAAATAACGAATAAAGACTGGGTCAGAGTCAAGGTTTTTGATTACTTGAAACTACATTATCAAGGAATGTCGTAACACCTGGATGGGTGAAATCAATGTAAAAAAAAAGTGCAAATACCCCATCATTGAGTGGACTACCCAATCCTGTCTTGAAGTACACTTCAAACCTATTGATTTTAAATTGTTTCACTGTACTGGGTCCCTGTATATTTAATAAATCACTGAGGAAAAATCCCCAAAGTGCTATAAAAATGCCATGATTGTATGTTTGGTTTAAAATATATACTTAAATAAGTTTAGAAATCCATGAAAATTTGATTTGCTATGGATACTGCAAAATGCCATTTTTCAACAGATTGAGGTGTCCTAAGTTTGCCTATTAATATCAGTTGTGTTTGCATGTAATGTCAATGCCTGTAATTTTGAGTTGTGTTAGGTTACCACTTCTACTTCGTGCATTTGTATGTCATGAAATATGATCCAGTTCAATCATTCAGACATGTCCAACTCTTTGTGACCCCATGAACCACAGCACGCCAGGCCTCCCTGTCCATCACCAACTCCCAGAGTCCACCCAAACTCATGTCCATTGAGTCGGCGATGCCATCCAACAGTCCCATCCTCTGTTGTCCCCTTCTCCCCCTGCCTTCAATCTTTCCCAATATCAGGGTCTTCAAATGAGTCAGCTCTTTGCATCAGGTGGCCAAAATACTGGAGTTTCAGCTTCAACATCAGTCCTTCCAATGAACACCCCAAACTGATCTCCTTTAGGATGGCCTGGTTGGATCTCCTTGCAGTCCAAGGGACTCTCAAGAGTCTTCTCCAACACCACAGTTCAAAAGCATCAATTCTTTGGCACTCAGCTTTCTTTATAGTCCAATTCTCACATCCATAGATGACTGTTGGCAAAACCATAGCCTTGACTAGACGGATCTTTGTTGACAAAGTAATGTCTCTGCTTTTATGCTGTGTATGTTGGTCATAACTTTCCTTCCAAGGAGTAAGCATCTTTTAATTTCATGGCTGCAGTCACCATCTGCAGTGATTTTGAAGCCCAGAAAAATAAAGTCAGACACTGTTTCCACTGTTTCCCCATCTATTTGCCATGAAGTGGTGGGACCGGATGCCATGATCTTCGTTTTCTAAATGTTGAGCTTTAACCCACCTTTTTCACTCTCCTCTTTCACTTTCATCAAGAGGCTCTTTAGTTCTTCACTTTCTGCCATACGGGTGGTGTCATCTGCATATCTGAGGTGATTGATATTTCTCCTGGCAATCTTGATTCCAGCTTGTGCTTCTTCCAGCCCAGCATTTCTCATGATGTGCTCTGCATATAAGTTAAATAAGCAGGGTGACAATATACAGCCTTGATGTACTCCTTTTCCTATTTAGAACCAGTCTGTTGTTCCATGTCCAGTTCTAATTGTTGCTTCCTGACCTGCATACAGGTTTCTCAAGAGGCAGGTCAGATGGTCTGGTATTCCCATCTCTTTCAGAATTCTCCACAGTTGATTGTGATCCACACAGTCAAAGGCTTTGGCATAGTCAATAAAGCAGAATAGATGTTTTTCTGGAACTCTCTTGCTTTTTCCATGATCCAGCGGATGTTGGCAATTTGATCTCTGGTTCCTTTGCCTTTTGGAAAACCAACTTGAACATCTGGAAGTTACATGGTTCATGTATTGCTGAAGCCTGGCTTGGAGAATTTTGAGCAATACTTTACCAGTGTGTGAGATGAGTGCAGTTGTGTGGTAGTTTGAGCATTCTTTGGTATTGCCTTTCTTAGGAATTGGAATGAAAACTGACCTTTTCCAGTCCTGTGGCCACTACTGAGTTTTCTGAATTTGCTGACATATTTAGTGTAGCACTTTCACAGCATCATCTTTTAGGATTTAAAAAAGCTCAACTGGAATTCCATCACCTCCACTAGCTTTGTTCATAGTGATACTTCCTAAGGCCCACTTGACTTCACATTCCAGGATGTCTGGCTCTAGTGAGTGATCACACCATTGTGATTATCTGGTTGCCAAGATCTTTTTTTGTAAAGTTTCTGTGTATGCTTGCCACCTCTTCTTAATATGTTCTGCTTCTCTTAGGTCCATACCATTTCTGTCCTTTATTGAGCCCATGTTTGGTATTTTTAATTTTTTTAAAGAGATCTTTACAGGGCTATTACGTGGGGCTCCCCTGGTGGCTCAGATGGTAAAGAGTCAGCCTGCAGTGCAGGCGACCCATGTTTGATTCCTGGGTCAGGAAGATCCCCTGGAGAAGGAAACAGCAACCTACTCCAGTATTCTTGCCTGGAAAATCCTGTGGATGGAAGAGCCTGGCAGGGGTTCATGGGGTTGCAAAGCATCGGACAAGAGTGAGCAACTTCACTTTCACTTTGTTTGCCTGTTAATATCAGTTGTGTTTGCCTGCAATGTCAATCATAGTCTTGTCTGTAATTTTGAGTTATGTTGGGTTCCCAAATCTATTTCACTCATTCCTATGTCATGAAATCTAATTATAGGGCAAGAAGGCAATGATGAAGTTCAGGAACTCCATGGACAATTCACAGGGAATGAATCGATACCAATTTCCAGGCATTAACCATTACATTATGCCTATTCCTCCTCCACTTCCTCCCACCAGTGGAAAAATCACAAGAGAAAATAGACCTGAAACCTGGAGAAGGAGAAGATTTCGTCCAACCACTGCTCCAAATGGCTTAGAACCTGTCTTTACGAAGGTGATTATGGAATCAACTTTTCTTTCGTTAATTTAGCACCGATTACATTGCACTATTAGATCTCTGGATGTGCAATAACAGAATCTAGGGAAATTGAATGCCAAATGACTTGCATAAAAAATATAATAATTTTGTAAATATAGTAATTGTAAATGTAAATGAATCTGAAACCAAATATTTAAGTAATCCAATTGAATAATTTAGCATAATTGACAAAAAATTAAGTAAATCGTATACTCAAATTTAGTTTGTACTATACCCATTTCCGAATCATTTATGTCCTTCAATTTGCCATTCAATCATGTCAGAAAGTATTTTAACATTTAATTTGTGAATATTCAGTAACATATTGAAAACCACAATGTACCATATAAAATAATTATTAAAACTCACTTTTAATAAGTTTTGGCAAATTACTGTATAATATTTATAAATATTTTCCTTTCCATGTTCTTAAAATATATTGTTTTGTTCTAATCATTCTTCAAAATACTGATAAAGAATGTAGCTCTAAGTGCATTTGCACTTTTACAGATATAGACTAGTATGAAGGTCAAAAATCTCTTACTTTATAGTGTAAATACACAAGCAATAAGCTGTTATATGCAATTTCTGTGGTTATTGCAACTGGCTGGGTCAACATTTCACTGTTGGAGAATCAGGGAGTGAAGTTCCAACACTGCACATTGATAGCATGCTGGCTGTTCAAAACCAGCCTAGTTCAAGTGCTTCATTTACTCCCATCCACATCTCTCTCCTAGAAGCTATTCTCACCAATAACCTCTAAAAATTGAGACTATCTTCCTCTTGCTTCCCTAGTGGCTCAGACGGTAAAGCGTCTGCCTGCAGTGCAGGAGACCCAGGTTTGATCCCTAGGTTGGGAAGATCCTCTGGAAAAGGAAATGGCAACCCACTCCAGTACCCTTGCTGGAAAATTCCATGGACTGAGGAGCCTGGCGCGGGCTACAGTCCATGGGGTCGCAAACAGTCGGACACGACTGAGTGATTTCACTTTCACTTTCCTCTTGCTTGCTTAGATTTCCTTCTTTCAATCCACCTTTCACCAATTCTCTACCTTTGATGCGGTCTCTGACAGAGCATTATATCCTTCATCCTTGAGGTTCCCTCCCCTTCCTCCCCCAGCCCTGTTCCTTGAGCATATTTTTCCCATTACATGGCACTTTGCACGGCCTGTCGTTCTTCTCTCCTATTTGGATGTTTATTCTTTCCTCTAATATCCATCTATCTCTCAATATACCCAGGCCTTATATAGAGTAACTAAATCCTTTCCTCACATTCTATAGCCTGAGACTTCTGTTATCTCCTTTCCAACTGCAGAGTTCTGAAGTCTAGTTTACTATAGCTTCTTTCTAACAAGCAACCCCAGGTGACTCAGATTACAGCAGCAACTTCTTTTTATCAGTATTGTCTGTTGGTGTTCAGTGGCAATTCTGAGACCCAGACTGGATGAATCATCCCTGCCTGGGGGTGTTTGCCTCATGGACAAACAGAGTCATGGAATGCTTTGTAGATTCCATTCAGGAGTGATACTTGTCACTTACACTTGAATTTCGTAACTAAAGCCTGACATAGAGTGGAGGTATCATCCTCTTATAAAGAGGGGGGTAGTGAATATTTGGGGCCATGATATTAGAATCTACTAATCCACAAATTTACTGTGTATTCTTTGAATGCTGGCATTTGTCTCCACCAGGCCAACAAACATGCTCTCTTAAAGGCTGTGGCCTCCATTTGCAAGAACTGTTATTTCCTCATCGTCCTTATTTGGTGGCAAATTTGATTTTCTAATGTTAAAAATATATATTACTGAGATGAACTCTACCCAGTCCTACTTTTCTAAAACATGTTTAAATACCATATAAACCATAAGAATATGTAAAATCTTTATGTTCAGGTTAAACAACAATTAAAAACCTATGTATATACCATTACTTCTCAACAAAGTAGCAGACTTTTGTCATATGATAAGCCCCCTACTTCCTACCTTGTTACATCCCTGACTCCTTCTCAGAGCAACCAGCATACTGACAAATGTATTAACTGAGTCCCTGCTTTTCTTTGGAGTTCTATTATTTATATGCATAAAACTTCAGAAAAAAGCTCACACTTAGCATCATAATGAAAGGCTAATATTTCCAGGAGAAAATAAACTGATGGAGCTTTAGGTCACCATCTAGGTTTGGTTCCTTACAGTTTTAAGAGCTCCTGGTGGGGAAGTAAGAGAAGTCAGGTCATGAGGGTTCCTAAAAAAATCAGTTCAGTTCAGTCACTCAGTCGTGTCCAACTCTTTTGCAACCCCATGGACTTCAGCATGCCAGGTTTTCCTGTCCATCACCAACTCCCAGAGCTTGCTAAAACTCATGTCCATGGACTCAGTGATGCCATCCAACCATCTCATCCTTTGTCATCCCCTTCTCCTCCTGCCTTCAATCTTTCCCAGCATCATGGTCTTTTCCAATGAGTCAGTTCTTTGCATCAGGTGGCCAAAGTATTGGAGCTTCAGCATCAGTCCTTCCAATGAATATTCAGGACTAATTTCCTTTAGGATTGACTGGTTTGATCTTCTTGCAGTTCAAGGGACTCTCAAGAGTCTTCTCCAACACTGCAGTTCAAAAGCATCAATTCTTTGGCACTCAGCTTTCTTAACAGTCCAACTCTCACATCCATACATGACCACTGGAAAAGCCATAGCATTGACTATTATGGACCTCTGTCAATGAAGTAATGTCTCTGCTTTTTTAATATGCTGTCTAGGTTTGTCCTAGCTTTTCTTCCAAGGAGCAAGTGTCTTTTAATTTTCTTAGAAAAATGGGGCTCACCAGAATCAGGGCATCTAGTGGATGGAGGAGCCTGGTAAGCTACAGTCCATGGGGTCACTAAGAGTCAGACATGACTGAGCGACTTCGCCTTAACTTTTCACATTTGTGCACTGGAGAAGGAAATGGCAACCCACTCCAGTATTCTTGCTTGGAGAATCCCAGGGACAGAGGAGCCTGTTGGGCTGCCGTCTATGGGGTCACACAGAGTCGGACATGACTGAAGTGACTTAGCAGCAGCAGCAGCAGCAGTGAAGTCCTCATGTGAGCCAGATGCTGGATGTCCAGCAGGAATATACTCAGGCAAATGGGCTTCTGTAGCTGTGCACAGAGGAGAGAGCATCAACTTCTCCATCCTGTGGTCATGACCAGTGAAGCATAGATAGATAAGCTTCTGAGCCAGCTTCTCCTGGGCATTCTACTTCAGGTTAGGAACACAGCGGATGTCAGCAGGCATCCTGGCTCTGACAGACCTTGGTGTGTCTGGCTCTCGAGTTCACAAGGCTTCAGTCTGACTTGGTCTTTTTTTTTTCTTTTTTTTAACTTCTGTTCTCTCTGTTTGGAAATCTTATTTGAGAATGTTGGTGCTACTAGACTGATGCTCTAATATTCTTAGCTTTTCTCTCATATTTTCTGCTTCTTTACCTCTTTATTCTACT
Source organism: Budorcas taxicolor (assembly GCF_023091745.1). Lineage (NCBI taxonomy): Eukaryota > Metazoa > Chordata > Mammalia > Artiodactyla > Bovidae > Budorcas > Budorcas taxicolor. The sequence goes on from NC_068912.1 coordinate 70,230,153, forward strand.
TGCTGGGAGATTTCTTCAATTTCATCTTACACACATTCTATTGACATTTTTCTTTTTTAAAGTTTTATTGAAGTATAGTTGATTTAGAATGTTCTGTTAAATTTCCACTGTACAGTAGAGTGACTCAGTTATATATCCTTTTTCATATCCTTTTCCATTATGATTTTTCACAGGATATTGCATCCAGTTCCCTGTGCTGTATATTCGACTTCCCAGATGGCTCAGTGGTAAAAGAACCACTTGCCAATGCAGGAGACGCAGGAGATGTGGGTTCAATCTCTGGGTCAGAAAGATCCTCTGGAGAAGGAAATAGCAGCCCATTCCAGTATTCTTGCCTGGATAATTCCATGGACAGAGGAGCTTGGCGGCCTGTAGTCCATAGGGTTGTGAAGAGTTGCACAGCACTGAGCACACGTGCACGCTAGACATTAGGACCTTGTTGTTTATCAGTCTTGTATATAATAGTCTGCATCCGCTAATCCCAGACTGTCAGTCTTTCCTTCCCCAACCCCCTTCCCCTCAGCAACCACAAGTCCGTTCTCTATATCTGTGGGTTATTGGCATGTTTCTTTTCCTGCCATATTTTAAATCCTAGAACTCCTTTTGTTTACTGACTGCTACTCTTAAAAAGCATCTTGTTCTGTATGATTTTGATCCTTTGGTACTTGTGGAGATTTGCTTTGTGGGCTAAAATAGGCTCAATTTTTGTAAAGAATGTGATTCTCTAATTGTTGGGAGCAGAATTCTTCCAATAGGTAAGAAATGTCCAATTGTGTTACTCGTAATTTTACATCTTTATTATTCTTTTTATCTGCGTGGTCTCTTAGTTCTTGAGTTCTAGTCAGAATTAATTCTCTGTATTTGTGGATTTGTCCGTTTCTTCCTGTAATTAATTGAGTTCTGTTTTGTAAATATTGAGAATACTTGGTTATATGCCCTCAGATTTAGGATACTTTATCTTACTGGTAAAAATATTCTTTATTATTAAAAAAAGATCCTCTTTATTATTACTTTTGGCCTCAAAATCTACTTTGTCTAATAGTATTTCTCCTTATTTTCTTTAGATTATATATTGTTGTTCAGTTGCTAAGTTGTGTCTGACTCTTTGAGGCCCCATGAACTGCAACACACAAGGCTTCCCTGTCGTCCACTATCTCCCGGAGTCTGCTCAGACTCATGTCCACTGTGTCAGTGATGCCATCCAACCATCTCATTCTCTGTTGCCTGCTTCTCCTCCTGCACTCAATCTTTCCCAACATCAGGATCTTTTCCAATGAGTCAGCTCCTTGTATCTGGTGGCCAAAGTATTGGAGCTTCAGCTTTAGCATCAGTCTTACCAATGAATATTCAGGACTTATTTCCTTTAGGATTGACTGATTGGATCTCCTTGTAGTCCAAAGGACTCTCAAGAGTCTTCTCAAGCACCGCAGTTCAAAAGCATCAATTCTTTGGCCACTCAGCCTTCTTTATGGTCCAACTCTCAGATCTGTACATGACTACTGGAAAAACCATAGCTTTGACAAGGCAGATCTTTGTCAACAAAGTTATATCTCTGCTCTTTAATATGCTGTCTGCATTTGTCATAGCTTTGCTTCCAAGGAGCCAAACATCTTTTAATTTCAAGGCTGCAGTCACTGTCTGCAGTGATTTTGGAGTCCAAGAAAATAAAATCTGTCACTGTTTCAACTTTTTTCCCATCTATGAAAACCACAATCACAGAAAGATTATTTTTATATATATGAATATATATGTTTACTTTTACTTTCACTCTTCAATGTCTTTAAAGCTTTAGACTTTAAATACGTTCATGTAGCATATGTGTGCTTTCTGTTTATTTCAACTGAGAATCTATCCATTTCATTAGTGAGTTTAATTACTGATTTATTTTGTGGTATGTTTAGACTTATTTCTACCGTCTTAGTTTATATTTTCTATTTACCACGATTTTCCTTTGCTAGTAGTGTCTCACGTTATTACCGCCTCCTCCTTGAAGCTTCTCTCTCTCGCCTCGTGGCACTCTACTTTCACGGTTCTTTGCTCTCTCCTTTTGCCTATTGTCTTGCTCCTCTGTTTCTCTTTCATCTTCAACCCTAAACCTGGACATCACCATAGGCTTAGACCCTTGACACTTGTCTTTCTTCTCAAAATGTGATCATCTTCTCACGCGGCTTCGGTAGTTTTCTAGATGTCTCTTGGATTTGTCACTAGCTCCTAGGTCCTGGGTTTAAGAATGAAATTGGCACAGTGGGGTAAATCGTGTACTTTCATTTAAATATTTGGATTTATTTTATATTTGATCTAGAAAAGACTCATTTAAAGAAAGGTGGCGCTCATGATTAATTTACACATTAAATTCATACTTTCACGACTACCATCACAAAGAAAATGCTCTTTAAAGAAAGAGCCAAAGAAATACGGCTTGCTGGTGGCCCGTCCCCTGTTCCCCTGTGCGTATGTAGAACAGGATCCCTGGCTTCTTTGGCCTCTGTCTCTAGGCCATGATCCAGGAAGCCAAATGACACGGTGTAAATTTCACAGCCCAGCACATTGCTTCTGTACCCTGTTGCTTTATAATGTGAATATATAATACCTGCAGAGCTTATAATGCTTTTATGGAATCTCTGCAATGAGTTAGATTTTACTCTGAGTTTTACCTCACCAATCTGCAGATTTTTGTGTTTCCACTCAGGACTGCCTATCACCTGTTCTACACAGCCGCCTACTGAAAATGTGGATGTTGTATATACTGTTTATAGGTGTGAACAGTGTTTATAGATGTGAAAGTAAAGGCTTTCAAATAAGAACTTGCATGCATGCTAAGTTGCTTCAGTTGTGTCCGACTCTTTGCAACCCCATGGACTGTAGGCTGCCAACCTGCTCTATCCATGGGATTCTCAAGGCAATAATAGTGGAGTGGGTTGCCATTTCCTACTCCAGAGGATCTTCCCAACCCAAAGATCGAACCCGCATCTTCTACATTGCAGGTGGGTTCTTTACCACTCGAGCCACCAGGGAAGCCCAAATAAGAACCTACTTAAACATTATGTTTATCAATTAAAAAAATGAAACATAGTTTGCATTAATTTCTTATATGTTTTATGAAAGAGAGGGCAAAGAGTTTCTCCAGGCTTGAACTAGTCTGGGGCTTTCTCCTATTTGCCTGAGGTCCCCTGTCTACCTTCTAGACTTCAGATAGTGAAGTGAAAGTGAACTCACTCAGTCGTGTCCGACTCTTTGCGACCCCAAGGACTGTAGCGTACCAGGCTCCTCCCTCCATGGGATTCTCCAGGCAAGAGTACTGGAGTGGGTTGCCATTTCCTTCTCCAAGACTTCAGATAAGCACTATGCAATTACAGATGCCTGAAAGGTAGGTAGGAAGTTAGCAGAGAGGGAGGGAGTTAGCAGAGCAGGGAGCAGAGAGTTAAAGGCAGGAATGGGAGAGGAGTGTAAGCAGAGTCCGTCTCAGTAGTAGTAGATTCTGAATAATGGTGTTAAAATTAAACTTTGTAGAATAGCTCCCAACTTTTTTCTCCCCTGCTTAAAACCTTTCACTAGCTTCCGCTTTCCTAATGAAAGTGAGGTAGTCTGCCTGCTTTAAAATGTCACATTATTATTCACCTATGTTGAGACCTTTAGATCAGGATACTTGCCTTTAAGTTTGTCACTTACAGTTCTCAAGAGGAAGGGACATGCCTGGTTATTTTAGTCAGGCTTCCACCTAGAATATTGTTTGACCACATATCTGGCACTGTGGCTTAGCAAAGTTGATAGATAAAACTAACCATCACACCAGGCCTTGTAGGGTCACCCAGGGAAGCACCAGGACTGTCAGGAATGAGGGTGGGAGGAAAAGGTGGGAAAGAGCATCTGTTGTGGTTTCTGGGGAAGGATCAGGCAACAGAGGATAAGCAGGCTTAGGACAGGATGGTATGAATGATTTTGGCAGGCTTCGGTGTTGGGCTGTCCTCAGTTGTCTGGTGCTTGGTAAGGATAGGGGAATATGGGCCCAGTTTGTTAGAGACTGGGGGAGGGTGGATATGGGCTCTCAGTTGTTTAGTTTGTATATGATAAATGTTGTCCTAGGCAAGCCATTTATTATGTCTGGTGGTTTAGTCACAAAGTTGTGTCCAACTCTTGTGACCCCATGGACGGTAGCCTGCCATGCTCCTCTTTCCGTGGGATTTCCTAGGCAAGAATACTGGAGTGGGTTGCCATTTCCTTCTCTGGGGGATCTTCCTGACTCAGATATTGAACCAGAGTCACTTGCGTCTCCTGCATTGGGCAGGCGGATTCTTAGCCACCAGGGAAGTCCTTAATATGTCTAGGAACTGGTTAGTCTTGGGTGAAGTATATCCCAGGGTCAGCAAGGACACAGATGTCAAAACATCAGAATAAAGGGGCATGCCTAGTGTACTAGCTTTTAAGGGCTTCTGATTTTGGCCCTTTTCCAGCTTTCTCTCTGCTCCTAGCCAAGCCAAGCTGAACTATTTTCTATACCCTCAAGTTGTTGGTCTACTACTTCCTCATCTCAGGTATATACTTTTTAAAAATTAGTTTATGCCAGATATTCTATGAATTGCCTGAGAATGCATAACAGATAAGAAGAATGTATTTCTCCACCTATCTTTCCCTGATCTCAAAGACTTTATGCTCTATACTGTATTTCTCTACACAATAATAGGATTCCATCTCTTCTTCCCTTCAAAAGGACTTTGTTACTTTTCCTATGTTCTTTAATATTTTCTGCTTAACATAAATATTCATGTACCTTTATTCTTACTTCTACTCCCAGGTTATGAAGCTTGTTGAGAACAGGTGTTTGATTTTATTTACATTTAGTCACATGTTTATTAGCAGTGTGTTCATAAGTGGGTATTGCTTAAATCCATGCAAAAAGTAAGTTTTAGTTATACTTTTTAGCTTAGGTAAATATTGCAGATGACAGTTATGCCTTTCAGGTATAGATCCCTTTTCTCCAGTAACAAATAAAGCCTAACAAATATTAGCTTTGTGGGGAAATGGCACATTTCTTCTGTTTAAGTTAATTTAAGTAATATTTTTAAAATTTAAAATACTTCAAAAATTTCTTCTAGCCAGTGCATTACCTTGGTATTTTTACTGTTAGTTTTTCTCATCAGTAGACTTGAGTAGATTTGAGAATGAAAAAGGAAAAATATCAGCATGATTTTAATATATGGTAATTCAACATATTTCATGGTAGGCTTGTTTTATTTTAGGCAACATTTTCCTTTAAACAATGCTTTTGCTTAAAATTAGCACTGCAGTTTGGTAACTACATAACTAAAAAGAACTTAAAAACAGTATACAAAAAGTCAATTCAACAATCAAAATATCTTTGCAGCTGGCATTGTAGAACAACACCCTAGAAGAAAGGAAGAACCAGAAATGCTTCTAGGAGTCAGGGCAGACTATTACGAAGAGGGTCCGATTTGGGGGCCTTCTCACCAAAATCAAAATCCAGCTGGATAATTTCTGGTCTTAACAGACTTAATGAATTCATTCTGTTGTGGGAGACGAGGAAGTAAAGGATCCAGTGTCAGTTCAGCATCCTCAAAATCTGGAGCTCAGATTCCTCTAGAAGTCCAGAAGGACCCAGGTGTTTGGGGATAGGTCAGGAATTTGCATGAGATATAGGTCATACAGTAGTAAGAAAAACAGGCAGGGGTAAAGGGCAAGGAAGATGCATAGTAAAAGCAAAGGAGGGAGAAGGAGAGAACAAATTAAAGCCAGTGAGAAAGAGAAGGGAAAGAGCAGAACTAAATGAGGAAAGTGAAGACAGGTTTCCATCACAACCAGCGGCTTCCTGAAACATTAGGGTGTGAGCACTGCAGCACTCTTCCTCTGGCTCAAGTCAGAATTTCCTCTCCTAAAGACTTGAATAGGGCTTCCCTGGTGGCTCAGTGGTAAAGAATTTGCCTGCCAGTGCAGGAGACATGGGTTCAATCCCTGGGTTGGGAAGATCCCCTGGAGAAAGAAATGACAATCCACTCCAGTGTTCTTGCCTGGAACATCCCATGGACAGAGGAGCCAAGCGGGCTGCAGTCCATGGGGTTGCAGAGTTGGGCTTGACTTAGTGACTGTGCAACAAGACCTGAATCAAGTGTCAACATGAAGACTGTCTGCCGCTCTATGGCCAGGCTTTTTATCAATATCAAGGCTTAATCAACAAAGGTGGTGTCTTGTTTAACAGGACACCATGAATCACTTTTCATGCTTTAGTACCTATTGAATTCCTGTAAATGTAGAAAGCTTCTGATTTTGGGTGGGGTCAGCCTGCTTTTGTCTCAGCAAAGGTCAGAATGTGGAATCTCTAATTGTTCCATGGCTGTGTCCAGTCAGATCAATGTACTAGGTGTCAGTGGGATTCCCTAGTAGTTCACCTGATAAAGAATCTGCCTGCAATGCAGGAGACCCCGGTTTGGCTCCTGGTTAGGGAAGATCCCCTGGAAAAGGGATAGGCTACCCACTCCAGCATTCTTGGGCTTCCCTGGTGGCTCAGATGGTAAAGAGTCCACCTGCAATGTGGAAGACCTGGGTTTGATCCCTGGGTTCAGCAGATGCCCTGGGGGAGGGCATGGCGACCCCTCCAGTATACTTGCCTGGAGAATCCCCATGGATAGAGGAGCCTGGTGGGCTACAGTCCATGGGGTCACAAAGAGTCGGACATGACTGAGCAACTAAGCACAGCACAGCACAGCTATCAGCACTGACAAGACATTGGGGGTGGGGCATAAAGATCGGCAAGATACTGTCCTATCTACTGAGAGAGAGGAATACAAGGAAAGAGGTCAATGCCATGTGACTCATACAGTTATATAGGCCTTGAGATTAAGCATGTTGGTCATGTGTGGACCATTACAATTAGTTCAGTTGCCATACCTTTAGATGTAATACAAGAAATTGCAATAGTTGAAAGATAGTAGGAGTTAGAGACTATAAGACTTTTTTTTTTTTTTTTTACCGTCTGAGGAACGCTGAACCTTATCCCATGGATATTGGGGATCATTGGAAGACTTTAAGCAGGAGAGTCACATGATCTATTTAGTGACAGTAGATCACTCTGATATCCAGGAGAAGGGAAAATTTGAAGGACAATTGGATAGATGTGTGGGGGTCAATTAGTAAGGTAATCATGCATCCAGATTTCCTGGGACAGCTCAAATTTATGCTCTTTTTTTCTAGCATTCTAACTGCAAGTTAATTATAGTGATTCAGGTATGATATGATGTTCAGAGTTCATCAGGGCTTGTCTTATAGATAGAGAGGAGGGGCTGCCCAACACATCAACAAGAACAGGAACTTTGACACTTATTCAGTCTTTAAAATCCACCTATTACGTAGACCTGGGCAGGGATAAAGAGATGCCAGTGAAAATTTAATATATCCACTGAATGCTAAGTATTACAAATATATAGTAGCTGACTGGTTCACTACTCAATAGGCTTGCTGTTTGTCAGTTCAGATTATACTTGCTTGAGAAATCTGAAAAGAAATGAGAAGGAAAGTCATAAGCAACTGGTCAAGGAAGTAAGAGAGATAATCCTTAGTTGTACAGAGGCTTAAGACTTGCTCCTGCTCTTGAAACACAACTGAATTTTCATGGAAGGTTCTGATACTTGCTTGAGGACAGCAGAAAGGACCATGAAAGCTTGTTAAAGTTTCATCAGTCTGGGTTCATTATAAGCTTGGAAGATTGTAAGTTTAGAGGCAGTTTAGTCAACTGCAAGAAACAATCCTTCATTTCTTAGTGGATGTATTTAATGAGCTGTCACTTAGGCCTCCTATTAGAACCCAGAAGGTGTAACTTGGTAGCAATGATTGGGGAATATTTTAAAAAGGAATGAAGCAACCAGACCCAAGAGAAAAGAGATGTTGCTATCAGAAATACACTTTAGCAGAAAAAATATGAATATGAGTAAATGAAAAGGATGAAGAGCTGTCCTTGATTTTACTTTTAAACATTCTTCCATCCAGGTTTTCTTTTTGCACTGATGAGGCGGGCCCTTCCTCCACTCTAATCCTACTATTACCTTGTATTTATGTAGTGCTTATCTCCCAGAAGCTCTCAGGGCTACCTCTGAATCCATGCCACTTCAGAAAGTATTGCTTAACGAAGTGGGATGTTCTTATTTAATCCTCCACATCATTAAATGCTCTAGTGGGAGCTTGGAGCTGGATTTGCCTTAGGCTGGTGATTGTGGGTTGGGCTGCACACGTGCGTGTCACAGCTCCATAGTCGCTCAGGCAAGAGGAAACGGGATGACTTTGCAGCTAGGAGCTGGGCCTGCCATCATACCTATGCTTTCAACTGTGATGCAGAGTGAAGTTTCTAGTCTGCAGAGAATTATCCAGTTTGCTGATTTGCTGTCATGGCTCCTGAAGTCCCTAAAACTGTTCTCTGGATTATCTCTCTATTTGGGAGCTCTGTCCACAGGCAAGACAGTGTGCTCAAATTTTAAATCTCAGAGTGTCATTTGCAGAATTTCATCAAATTTACCTCCTCTGGTTTTTTCTTCAAAGAAATAAAAGTGAATAAAAAAAAAAAAAAAAAAAAGAAAGAATCCTCCAAGGTAGAAGGAAATGGATTTAGAGATAGAAGTATTTTAGTAGTTCCTTCTTTTTTTTTTTTTTTTTTTTGAGTTTTGTCATTCTCAGTAAAATGCATGTTTCCAAGGCATCTGTAAGTCAGTGAAATCAAACTCAGATCATTGCCTTGGATTCACTGAAAGCTGGTCTCTTCACAGTTTTCATTTAGCTAAAAATTCACTTTTAGAAAACTGAAGTAGATTAAAAGTAATGCCTTGTATCTGTATAGTTCTAGCAGCCTACAATATTCTTACTGGGACCTCTTGAAGTCTTTCAAGGAGCCATTCTGTTTCGCTGCCTCTTCTTCCTCTTCCTTTTCCTACTTCCCTTTCCCTGCCTTCCTCTTAGAGGTTAGGCAAACAGTGTGCTTATTCACTACTATGAAAAAATACTTCAGAACATAAACCAGGAGGCAAGCCTTTGGATATTTAATCTCACATTTGAGTTTGTTGTTTATTTTATACATAATTTAAATTGGTGAGTGCCATAGAATATCAGATAGGCTTATGAGGTGATATTTTTTGGTTGGGTATATTGTTTGCTATTTAAGGCTAATATTGATAGTGTTTGTTTTTCATTGAACTGAATGCCTCCTATTAAACTGGGTAATCCCAAATATCTGACATATATTCTTCCTGATCCTCAGGGTGACTGCGGGAAGAATCAAATGTATGCCTCTCCCTCTCACATAGAATAAACTCAGGGAAGGATGTCTTGTCAGTGCACAAGCATAAAGATATAACACTCAATTACAAAAACAATTGCTAAGTCACAGTTAACGTCAATTTGGATTAGAAGAAAATTATGTCACCAATATTTATTTAATTAATTTGATTTAAATTTTTATTTGGGAACCAGATAAAAGAACCAAGAGTAGTTTTCCTCTTCATGTCACTGATGTTTTTGTTACATGAAAAAAAGACACGTACACGAGCTAAAAGGTGACAAACTTTGTCTGGATCCCCAGAATTTATTTTAAAAACACAAAGCCAAAATGTATATATGTTATAATTGTTAAGGGTATTTATTTTGTAATGGAGTTGATTTTTTGTGCACTGTATATGTTGACATATTATAAAGGGTTTTTTGTTAGGTTCATAAAAATAGCCTTTTGTATTCTTTGTATTACAATGTCATCACATTCTGATTAGAAGGAGATTAGTTAATAAGTCACCCCTTTTGTTTATTCTAGGATTCAAGAAGGATTCATAAAACACCACTGCACAGTAATGCAGCTGTTACAATGATTTATTTGGGGAAAAATGTGCACCTAGCTTATGATCACCCAGATTTCCGGGATGAAATAAAAGTTTATCAACAGCACTGTGGTGGAGAAAACCTGTGTGTCTACACAGGCAAGCTACTTGAAAAAGGTACACATAAAATGTGAATTTTTTAGTTGCTTGCAGTTGATGCTATAGATAAGCTATTGTTGATATAATATCAAAATGACTTCAATCACTCTATGAAATTATGCATATCCAGGGACTTATAAACCAGCTGCCTAAAAGTAAATCCAGATTTACTGCTCCATGATTGAAACTGAAGCAGCAATTACTCTTGCAGATTGTGGAAGAAAGAATTTGGAGTGATTTAACCCAGTAACAGATTAATCTTGAGATATAGATATATGATCATTAAAATGTTGCACGAATAACTGTCCCCCAAATTACAAGTTAACTATTTGGCTTGCCATCGTGAATTATATCATACATTATTCTAAGAGAAAAACATTAGATTGTCAATTTGTTCTTTAGAAGTATGCTGAGATAAAATCACAAATCCAGTAACATTCAGGGTGGACCACACCTAAATAATGCGGTACAAAATTTGGCTAAATGCTTTTATTACATTTTCACTTCCCTTTGATTATAAATCCATGTTTGTTAGCATAAGATAATTTTTATATCCAATATCAGTTCAGTTCAGTCACTCAGCCAAGTCCAACTCCTTGTGACCCGATGAATTGCAGCACACCAGGCTTCCCTGTCCATCACCAACTCCCGGAGTTCACTCAACTCACGTCCATCGAGTCGATGATGCCATCCAGCCATCTCATCCTCTGTCGTCCCCTTCTCCTCCTGCCCCCAATCCCTCCCAGCATCAGAGTCTTTTCCAATGAGTCAACTCTTCACATGAGGTGGCCAAAGTACTGGAGTTTCAGCTTCAGCATCAGTTCTTCCAATGAACACCCAGGACTGATCTCCTTCAGAATGGACTGGTTGGATCTCCTTGCAGTCCAAGGGACTCTCAAGAGTCTTCTCCAACACCACAGTTCAAAAGTATCAATTCTTCGATGCTTAGCTTTCTTCACAGTCCAACTCTCACATCCATACATGACCAGTGGAAAAACCATAGCCTTGACTAGACAGACCTTAGTCAGCAAAGTATTGTCTCTGCTTTTTTTTTTGATGATCATATGATAACTCTAATTTTTATTTATTTTTTAATATAAATTTATTTATTTTAATTGGAAGTTAATTACTTTACAATATTGTATTAGTTTTGCCGTGGTCATAACCTTCCTTCCAAGGAGTAAGTGTCTTTTAATTTCATGGCTGCATAGGATTTTACATATTGTACCAAAGTGTTTTTTGGTCAATATTTAGTTCTGTGGAACTGCAATTAAAAGGAAGTGTTGTTATAGGATTGTATTTGTTATTTCCTTGCTTAAGAAACTCTTTAGAAAGTGATAGAGTTTTTACTGATAAAAATAAATATTTATATTTGGGTAATCTAGATATAGACTTAGAGATTGAAGGGAGGAGTTGGGAGCAAGCATGATGTTGTTACTTTTGACTTTTCTGATTTCCCTCATCAATCAAAAACAGTGACTATTAACTTAAAAAAGTTCTAACACTTAAAAAGAACTATGCATATTTAGGGATAAAATATTGAAAACTTTCCAACATAAGAAAGGATAAACATTTGAATGTTGGTTTTAACTTAGAGTAAAATATTATATATTATAAATAATTATATACATATCAAATTATATAATGAACTATATATATTGTTTCATAATGAAAAACATTTTTCTTTATAAAAGTGTAAAAAATTTCTTTTGAAAAATAGTGCTAGAAATTATTTTTCCCATTTTATGTACTTGCCTGAAATAGAATTTATTTTGTTGTAGCATTTGAGAATTCATTCCTTTTATTGTGTAGATGAGAAAAATGAAAGTCATCAGAGGTACAGACCTCCCCAAGGTCACTCTCCCGACTCTGACCAGGGTTGAGAGCTGATTCCACCCCTCTCCGCCACTAGGTGCAGGACCCTTGTTTAGTATTAAATACTATCTGGCCCCAGTAAGCTATTCTCAGTAGCAAAGGGTTTCAAATATTTTCATAATATGAGGGCTATGAAACCCCTAATGATAAATGATTGCACTTATTTTTTGAAAGTGTCATTTTCAACTATTAATTTAGAATTTCTAAAATTAGCTATAGCCTCAAATTGGAATTAACATAATGAAACTTTTCCTGGGTCTTGGATCACGCTTTATTCAACAGAATTCATATATAATGGCTTTTTGACTGTTGGAAAATGTACATACAATTGAAAAAAGAACAAGACGGCTGAAGGATTTTCTGGGAGATGATATACACTGTGTGATAAGATTGTAAAAGGTTACGAGAGAGTGTTAACTCAGCTAAGTGTTATTTTGCATGCATATTGATCCTAGGACTGACTTTATGTTATGTCATTGGACAATCTTAAATAATAGGATGGAATGGGGACTTAAATAATTGAATCCTGTCCACACAATAATTTTATCTCAGCTTGCCCTTGATTGCTAAGAAAGTAATTGTTCAAAACTGAAAAAGTTGGGTGGCTTCAAGTTGACTTGTAGTTCAGCAATCTTAGCAATTTAGCTGGACTGAAAAGAATCTGCTCTTTTACTAATCAAAACTGTGTGATTCAGTGAAATGTGAATAGGTTTTTAGAAGATTTCTGCTTTAAGAAAAAGGGCCTTTAGCATTATGCTTGGAGCAGTAAACTCATTAAAAATGTGGCATTTGTTAATTTGTCTTGCTTTTGGATGAGCATAACAATACAATTAATTATTTAGGAACATAGCAAGTACATCTATTATCATCGTGATTCATGATGTCTTGCAGTTTGATTTTAGACATCAGGCCATAGATTGATTGTGTATTATGTACACCTGTGAAGTCACAGAATATTTTTGCTACTTGTAAAGAGTACAGTTCTTCACAGCAGTTTTATTTATCATTCATCCTTTCAAATAAGGCAGACGTTGGCCTCCTGGGTTCATGTGGATATGAAGAACAAAGTAACTATTTTCTGGCTCTCTTATAATCCCCTTTCTGCCCTATCTTCTTGTATTTCCATAACCTGATCCTGTTGTAACTATTGTGCATCCCTCACTACTTCTTCACAAACACGGGAGCTGTTTCACTGGTCCCCCTGCCTCCTCCCATCCCCACCACACACTGTTATCTGATCTTTTCCTGTGCTATTTTCTTTGTAACAGGACAAAGAATTTTAAATTCAAAATTGTATTTTAAATTCAAATCGTACCCATCTTTTAAGATTCAGATTAAGGTTGTGAAGTTTTCTCAGCTGACTTCTATTCTATTTTATCCCTCTCTCTTGATTGGTCATGGTTCTTAGTTTGTACCTAAAACTGAAGTATCTTATTGTACCTTGACTTATGTTAACTGTTTGTTTTTTTTCTTTTACTTGTTATTATATATTGATTTTTTAAAAAAAATTTAAAAATAGGTGTAGCTTGCATTCCATAAAGTTCATCCACTGTTAAGTGGACAATTCATAGATATTTAGGAATTTTATAGGGCTGTGCAGTCATTATCACTGTTTTCCTTTATGCCCACACTTTGACAATGAATCCTCACTGTCATAGGCAGCCCCAGGGCAGCACTGATTTGCTTTCAGGTTCTACAGGTCTACCTTCTCTGGACATCTTGTAAACGAAATCATACAATAGGTAGGATTTTGTATCTTGCTTCTTTCAATTAGCATATGGGGTTTTTAAACTTACTGTATATAATTTTTTAAAATTTAATTAATTTATTTTTTGTTGTTGTTTAGCTACTAAGTTGTGTCTGACTCTTTGCAACCCCATAGACTGTAGCCCATCAGGCTCCTCTGTTCATGGGATTTCCCAGCAAGAATACTGCAGTGGGTTGCCATTTCCCTCTCCAGAGGATCTTCCTGACTCAGGGATCAAATCTGTGTCTCCTTGATTGGCTGGTGGATTCTTTACCATTGAGACACTTGAGAAGCTGGAGGATAATTGCTTTACAATATTGTGTTGGTTTCTGCCATACATCAACATGAATCAGCCATAGGTATAGTATTTTTGAGAGTCATCCATTGTAGCATTTATCAATGGTTGCTCTCTTCTCATAGCACTGAATATATTCTACTTTGTGGATCTACCACATTTTATTCACTTACCCAATTGGTGGACATTTGTATTGTTTCCCTGGTGGGATTCCCTGATGGCTCAGACAGTAAAGAGTCTGCCTGCAATGCAGGAGACCTGGATTCGATCCCTGGGTTCTTGCCCGGAAAATACCATGGACAGGCTACAGTCCATGGGGTCAGAAAGCGTTGGACATGACTGAGTGACTTCACTTCACTTGCACTTTTCCCAGTTTGGGACTATTATAAATCATGCTGTAATGAGTATACAAAGACAAGATTTCTGTGTAAACATCAGTTGCTGTTTCTCTCGAGCCACATCCTAGGAGTGGGTTTGATGGCCTTCACTTCCTGAGAATGGGTCACACCCTTTCCAGTTTCTTTTTATCTTTGAGGTTTTTTTGTTGTTGTTGAAAACTCGACATTTTAGATCATGTATTACAGCAGCTGTGGATTCTGAATTCCACTTTCCCTCTGGAAAGTTATTCTTGGTTTTGTTGTTGTTTAGTAGCTTATCTAGAACAAATCTGAAGTTCATGCCCTCTTTCCTTGGTATATAGCCATTAATGTCTCTGCTTTGATTAGTTTTAATTTTGTTTATGTTTTTTAGGCTAATCCCTTAGGCTTGTCTCTGTATTTTCATAGTTTAGTGATCATCCAATGATTTGTCAGAGTAAATACTTTGAGCCAGGATACCCTCTGTCTTCTGCCAGTGAATCTCTTTGTAGGTTTATTAGTTCCCTGGAGCTGACATAGAAAATGCTCCTAAATTTGATGGCTTAAAACAATAGAAATTTATCATGGTTCTTGAGGCCAGAAGTCTAAAATTAAGGTCTTAGTAGGGCCATGCTCCCTCTAAAAGCTTAAGGGGAGAATCTTTCCTTGCCTCTTCCAACATCTGGTGATCCTTAGCAAAATCCCTGGTGTTTTATGGCATGGAGCTCCATCACTTCAACCTGTGCTTCTATCCTCACATGTCGTGTGTGTGTGTGTGTGTGTATGTGTGTGTCCTCTCCTCTTCTTATAAGGGCATCAGTCATTGGATTTAGGAGAAAACAAATTCTGGATAATCTCATCTTGAGCCTTCCTTGATTATATCTACAAAGACTCTATCTCAGAATAAGGTCACATTCTGAACTTCTGAGTATTCGTGAATTTTTGGAGGGCAATATTCAACCCACTATAGTGGGTTCAGGAGTACATTCAAAGTTCAGACAGTTTTCAGGTCTGTTTCAACTTTTATTTTCCACCAGGCTCTCATATTTCCTTTGTACACAGGTGTAAGCTCCCAGTAGGACAGAGATGTGTGAATAGGTTGGGCCTACTTCAATCCAGGCTGTTTCCAGTTAGCTGGGGATGTGTGGAAAGCTTATTGAATGTGTCTGTGACTACCTTATTGCCTGTGTGTCCCTGTTAAATTTCTGGCTAGCCTGCTGACCTGTTGCTTGCTCTAATTAGAACTACAATCTCATGGTTAGAAGAACCTCTGACCTTCCCTGTTAATTTGCTTCTGAGATTGTAGATTATTACTCATAATGCCACTGACCAAAGATTTTTAGTTTTTTTTTTTTCCAAATCAAGTCATCCTCCACTGACAGTGAAACTGCAGTTTGCTTATGGCATGTTCTTCCCTGCTAGAGGGCTTCCGGGTAGTTCTTTTTTTTTTTTTTTTCGGGTAGTTCTAATGGTAAAGAATCTACCTGCCAATGGAGGAGACACAAGAGATGTGGGTTTGATCCCTGGGTTGGGAAAATCCCCTGGAGGAGGAAATGACATCCCACTCTGGTATTCTTGCCTGGAGAATTGGGTTCTGGAATGTCTAGGGTGAAGCTTCTTCAAAGAGCATTATAGAGACATGGAATGACTAAAACCTGTTAATTACAAGCAGTGGTTCTTAATTTATTGGTGAGACTTTTAGGTGGGTAGGGGATCAAGAAGGGATCTCAAATCCAGGCAGAACTGAGAATGGACTAAAGATAGAATGATTCTGCCTCATCCATATATGTATCAGGATGTTTTGAGTCACCGCTTTATTTAAAAACACTACTGAATTAAAAGCATTACTGAGCTCATAGTCACCTCTCATTATGTGCTTTATTGGTAGATAGCATAGCAACATAGAGGTGTGGAGCCCAGAGAGATGTTTGGATTCAAACACTGACTCTCCCACTTACTGTATGATCTTGGCTAAATTACTGAATCCATCTAAACTTAAATTTCTGCATTATAGAAACTAATGATGGTAGTATCTACACTTCGTATGGTTGTCTAGAAATAATACATCCAAAGGAATCAAGCGTAATGTCTGGCCATATTAAGTGTTCATATAATTTTAGGTTTTATTATTTTATTATAAGACAAAGAGTTTTATAATACCTTGGAGTATTTGTTATACTATATATATGTAATAGAATGTGTTTTTGTGATTAAAAATTGTCCTCAAGTAAAAAAAAAAAAAAGATCTAGAAAGTAATATTGTACTTATCTACCAGAAAAAATGTGATTTAGAACACATTAGTTCAAGGTCATTTGCTTTCACTAATGTATTTCCTTTTTAAATTCCAGAGACCTTTCAGTTTATTTCCAAAAGGCACCAAGGTTTCCCCTTCAGCCTCACCTTTTTCCTGAATGGGATACAAGTGAACAGGTTAAGCTCCTGCTGTGAATACAAGCATCGAAAAGGTTCCAGACTTGGAGGCAAACGAGGCTACTTCGGGTTTGTGTGTGTCGAGAGATCGTCTCCTTGTTACAAGTATGAAACAACGTCCTTTGGTAGAGGGCAAGTTTTGCAGCACGCTCCTTTGCATGCTTTTACTTATGTATTTCTCAGCACAATTTGTTAAGAATCATACTAATGTAGATAAGCCTAAAATATCTAGGGTTAAGGTTGTTTATCACAATCCTGTGAGTTGTATTTAAAATTATAAGATGAAAAGTAGATTTTCAGTTGTATTATATAGTGGGGATAAAAGCTGGTGGTGTTTCAAATTCTATTTCTTTTCTAACTCTTCCTTTCCTTGTGATGCTTAAGTTCTGTTTCTAAAAGGAAAGGGAAGTTTTTTCCCACCTCATTCCTTGTAGTAATCGATTTGGGGTTGAGCTCCAGAGCATGTGTCAAGCATCCAGCTTATACAATTGGATATTATAGGTTATGTATATTAGAGTTATGCCTGCATTATTGTGTAGCCCAATGATCACTTTCATGCCACTAGTTTCAATCTCAGGCGTAAAAAAATACATGTAAACAGGTCAGTTCTGACTAGTATTTATCAGTCTTCATATTGGACATTCTATTTGAGATCAGTACATTTTCTTGCAGGCTTTGTTTAACTTTCTCCTGAAAATAGTCATGGAGAATTAATTGATTCTGTGCCAAGATAGAACATGGGAGTAAACCAACCAAAGAATCTGACCCATGGAGCGCCTTCTGATTGGGGAAGTGCAAGTAATATACCAATAAATCAATGCCAATATACCAATAGTACACCAACCAATTAATGTATGTTACTCAGTCATCCAGTCGTGTCTGACTCTCTGTGACACCATGGACTACAGCATGCCAGGCCTCTCTGTCCCTCACCATCTCCTGGAGTTTACCCAAGTTCATGTCCATTGCCTTGGTGATGCCATCCAGTCATCTCATCCTCTGATGCCCACTTCTCCTTCTGCCTTCAATCTTTCCCTGAATCAGGGACTTTTCCAATGAGTCAGCTGTTTGCGTCAGGTGACCAAAATAGTGGAACTTCAGCTTCAGCATCAGTCCTTTCAAGGACTGATTTTAAGAATATTCAGGGTTGATTTCCTTTAAGATCGACTGGTTTGATCTCCTTGCTGTCCAAGGAGCTCTCAGGAGTCTTCTCCAGCACTACAGTTCTTCAAAGGCAGCAATTCTTGGTGTTCTGTCTTCTTTTAATATATATGAGATGGTAATAAATGTGATAAACACAAGATAAGGTAAGGGAGATAAAAGGAATGGTAAGGGGTAAAGGGGTCAGAAGGCTGTATTCTATTATGTAGGATGAATAATAAAGGCCTCTCTGATGTCTTTCAAGCAGAAACCAGAAAAAAATGTTCTCTTTTTTAAATAGGTTTTCAGGTAGAGGAAAAGCATAGACAAAGTGTGTGAGTCAGGATTATACTTGGTGTATGTAAGCTTGTGTGGTCAGAGTACAAATGAGGAATGGGACAGTGATAGAAGATGAGGTCAAAGAGACAGTGGGGTCAAGTCATGCAGAGTCCTATGGTCACTGCAAAGACTTTGACTTTTATTCTGAGGGGGATGGGAAGCCTCTAAGGTAGGTTTTGAGCAATGGCCTGTCATGATCTGACAGTAGCTCTTATGGAAAAAATAAACTAGGGAGGGTAGAGAAATGGTGGAAACTACTTTAATCTAGAGGCAAGAGAATGGTGGAAAGAGTTATAAGAAATTAGGTTCTAGATGAATTTTGAAGGTAGGGTTTATAGGATTTATTGATGGATTGGATGCAGGGCATGAGATAAAGAGCTGAGTCAGAGTGACTGAAAAGTTTTTAGCCTGAACAACTCGAAAGATGCCCAGTTAACACAGGAAAGACTGGAAAATGTAGGTTTGGGAATGGAAGGAAGGCATTTTGGTTTTCTATACATTGAGTTGGAGTCAAGTAGAAATGTTGAATAAGTAGTTGGATCAGTTAATCTGGTGTCTGGTGAGATGTCCAGGCTGGAGATATAAATTTGAGAATGGTTTACATATGGATGGCATTTAAAGTCAGAAGATGGGATAAATCTGCTTAAGAATGGAAGGCAGAAAGAGAATATGTCTGAGTAATGAGCTCTTGTCACTTTCATTCAAAGGGAAGGAAGATAAAGAGAAACCAGGAAAAAAGCCTAGGGAAGGAAGGCCAATGATTAGACAGAGAACCTAGAGAAAGCAATGTCCTGGAAATGAACAAAATGTTTAAAGAATTAGGCATGATCAACTGGATCCAAGGTGTGGCTAGGTGAAGCAAAGTGAAGACTCTGGATTGAGCATGGTTTGGTAATGTGTTGGTTATTGGTGATCTTGACACAAGTTGCTATAAGGGAGTGGTAGGAGTGCATGTTTGATTGGAGTGGGTTTAATACACAATTGGAGAAGAGCTGAGACCAGAGATTATAGACAGCTCTTATTAAGGAGTTTTGCTCTGAAGGATGGAATTGGGTGGCAGCCAGGAGGGAGGATGCAGGGGCCAAAGAGGGGCTTATTATTTTTTAAGATTGGAGAAATTATGATATGGTTAAAAGCTGATAGATGGGATTAATACCTGAGGAAAGGAAAGCATTGATCAGGCATGATATAGAGGGAGATATTTAGTGCTTCAGTAGATGAGAAAAGATGGGATCCGGGGCTCAAAAGAAGGTATTAGCCTTAGATGAAGTAACACAAAGAAAAATGGCTGTAGGGCAGAGAGAGATGTAAATTGGTGGATGTTTTTGGACCACCTGGAAGTTCTCTGCTGATTCTTCCTATTTTCTGGTCAAACAAGAATTTATGAGCTGAGGTTAAGGCTAAGGGAGGAAGAATCTGGAAATTATAGGTGAGAGAAGAGGTACAAGTGGCACTGTGAATGGTTTAGGGTAAGTAGTAGGAATGCTGAGGTGTACTTAGGACATACCTGCAGTAACTTTTCTGTTCCAAGTCAAATATACATTCTCCATATTTGTGGGCAAGTCATTTAACACATTTCTGTTAAACTCACAGGAAGGCTAATGAGTTCACATACAATCACACATGTGTGAACACGTAGCACTCATTGGGAATTGCTGTATAAATCCAAGCTATAAAATGTTTGGTCCTAAACACTTTCTATGGAGGTTTAATAATCAGTACCAAAATCTGATTGATGGCATCTACTCTCCTATTCAATACTTATGAGCATTTGTACAATTCTTTATATGATTTCACTTGGTTTCCTCTAGCTTCTTTCTCTGAAATGTTCAAGCTGGAAAAGATTGACGGCAAAAGGAGAAGGGCATGGCAGAGGATAAAATGGTTAGAAAACATCGTCGGCTCAATGGACATGAATCTGAGCAAACTCTGGGAGATAGTGAAGAACAGAGGAGCCTGGCATGCTGCAGTCCATCAGGTCTCAAAGAGTCAGAAACAACTTAGCGACTGAACAACATCAACAAATAAAATGGTTTTGATATTTACGAATAAAGTCTATTCAGTCAGTCAGTTCAGTCACTCACTCGTGTTCGACTCTGTGATCCCATGGACTGCAGCAGGTTAGGCTTCCTGTTCATCACCAGCTCCCGGAGCCTAGTCAGATTCATGTCCATCGTGTCAGTGATGCCATTCAACCATCTCATCCTCTGTTGTCCCCTTCTCCTCCCACCTTCAATCTTTCCCAGCATCAGGGTCTTTTAAAATGAGTCAGTTCTTCGCATCAGGTGGCCAAAGAATTGGAGTTTCAGCTTCAGCATCAGTCCTTCCAATGAATATTCAGGGCTGATTCCTTTAGGATGGACTGGTTGAATCTACTAGCTGTCCAAGAAACTCTCAAGAGTCTTCTCCAACACCACAGTTCAAAAGGATCAATTCTTTGCCACTCAGCTTTCATTAACTCTCACATCCATACATGACTACCAGAAAAACCATGGCTTTGACTAGGTGGACCTTTGTTAGTGAAGAAATGTCTCTGCTTTTTAATATGATGTCTAGGTTGGTCATAGCTTTTCTTCCAAAGAGCAAACGTCTTTTAATTTCATGGCTGCAGTCACCATCTGCAGATTTTGGAGACCAAAAAAATAAAGTCTTTCATTGTTTCCATGTTTATGCATCTATTTACCTTGAAGTGATGGGACCAGATTCCATGATCTTAGTTTTCTGAATGTTGAGTTTTAAGCCAACTTTTTTACTTTCCTCTTTCACTTTCATCAACAGGTTCTTTAATTCTTTGCTTTCTGCCATAAGGGTGTTGTCATCTGCATATCTGAGGTTATTGATATTTCTTCCTGCAATCTTGATTGCAGCTTGCGCTTCATTCAGCCCAGCATTTCTTATGATGTACTCCGCATATAAGTTAAATAAGCAGGGTGACAATATACAACCTTGATGTACTCCTTTCCCAATTTGGAAAAGTATATTGTTCCATGTCCAGTTCCAACTGTTGCTTCTTGACCTGCATACAGATTTCTCAGGAGGTAGGTCAGGTGGTCTGGTATTCCCATCTCTTTTAGAGTTTTCCACAGTTTGTTGTGATCTACACAGTTGAAGGCTTTGGCATAGTCAATAAAGCAGAAGTAGATGTTTTTCTGGAACTCTCTTGCTTTTTCGATGATGTTGGCAATTTGATCTCTGGTTCCTCTGCCTTTTCTAAATCCAGCTTGAACATCTGGAACATTCACGGTTCACACACTGTTGAAGCCTGTCTTGGAGAATTTTGAGCATTACTTTGCTAGCATGTGAGATGAGTGCAATTGTGCGGTAGTTTGAGCATTCTTTGGCATTGTCTTTGGGAGTGGAATGAAAACAGACCTTTTCCAGCCCTGTGGCCACTGCTGAGTTTTCCAAATTTGCTGGCATATTGAGTGCAGCACTTTCACAGCATCATCATTCAGGATTTGAAACAGCTCAAGAGGAATTCTGTCACCTCCACTAACTTTGTTCATAGTGCTGCTTCCTAAGGTCCACTGGACTTCAGACTCCAGGATGTCTGGCTCTAGGTGAGTGATCACACCATCGTGGTTATCTGGGTTGAAGATCTTTTATGCATAGTTCTTGTCACTGCAGATGGTGACTGCAGCCATGAAATTAAAAGACGCTTACTCCTTGGAAGAAAAGTTATGACCAACCTAGATAGCATATTCAAAAGCAGAGACATTACTTTTCTGATTAAGGTCCGTCTAGTCAAGGCTATGGTTTTTCCAGTAGTCATGTATGGATGTGAGAGTTGGACTGTGAAGAAGGCTGAGCACCAAAGAATTGATGCTTTTGAACTGTGGTGTTGGAGAAGACTCTTGAGAGTCCCTTGGACTGCAAGGAGATCCAACCAGTCCATTCTGAAGGAGATCAACCCTGGGATTTCTTTGGAAGGAATGATGCTAAAGCTGAAACTCCAGTACTTTGGCCACCTCATGCAAAGAGTTGACTCATTGGAAAAGACTCTGATGCTGGGAGGGACTGGGGGCAGGAGGAGAAGGGGACGACAGAGGATGAGATGGCTGGATGGCATCACTGACTTGATGGATGCAAGTCTGAGTGAACTCCGGGAGTTGGTGATGGACAGGGAGGCCTGGTGTGCTGCAATTCATGGGGCCGCAAAGAGTCAGACATGACTGAGCAACTGAACTGAACTGAACTGAACTGTGTATTCTTGCTGCCTCTTTATATCTTCTGCTTCTGTTAGGTCCATAAGATTTCTGTCCTTTATTGTGCTCATATTTACATGAAATGTTCCCTTGAGATCTCTAATTTTCTTGAAGAGATCTCTAGGCTTTCCCATTCTGTTGTTTTCCTCTATTTCTTTGCACTGATTGCTGAGGAAGGCTTTCTTATCTCTCCTTGGTATTCTTTGGAACTCTGCATTCAAATGGGTATATCTTACCTTTGCTCCTTTGCCTTTTGCATCTTCTTTTCTCAGCTATTTGTAAGGCCTTGTCAGACAACCATTTTGCCTTTTTGCATTTCTTTTTCTTGGGGATGGTTTTGATCACTGCCACTTGTACAATGTCACAAACCTCTGTCCATAGTTCTTCAGGCATTCTGTCTCTCAGATCTAATCCCTTGAATCTATTTGTCCCTTCCACCTTATAATTGTAAGGGAGTTGATTTAGGTCATACCTGAATGGTCTAATGGTTTTCCCTACTTTCTTCAATTTAAGTTTGAATTTGGCAATAAGGAGTTCATGATCTGAGCCACAGTTAGCTCCCAGTCTTATTTTTGCTTACTTTATTGAGCTTCTCCATCTTTTGCTGCAAAGAAGATAACCATTCTGATTTCAGTATTGAGCATCCGGTGATGCCCATGTGTAGAGTCTTCTCTTGTGTTGTTGAAGAGGGTTTTTGCTATGACCAGTGTTTCCTTTTGGCAAAACTCTGTTAGCCTTTGACCTGCTTTGTTTTGTACTCCAAGGCTGAATTTGCCTGTTACTCCAGGTAACTCTTGATCCTCAACTAAAATGCACAGTTCTCATAGGACATTGGTTTTCAATGTTTTGTTAGCTTCATAATCATTTCTCTGAATAAAATCTGTGAATGTCCCAAGAAGAACACGTGGTGTCATTAGATGTGTCCCTACTGCAGCTCAGGTGAAAGGCGATTCAATGCAGATTGGTTTAAATGGGGCAGGGATGGACCAGTGAGGGCTACAGCCTTGCTTGTTTGGTTCTGCTCTACTTGAGATGGCTTTGTTTATTCCAGAAGCACCAACACTGCAGAACTCCAGTAAAAGTTAAAACTATCCCTCAGGAGATTGATATCACTGATAATCTGTAACTTTTGTCACACCCATAATAATACCTTTCTTTAGTTATTTTGAGAGATGTGCTTTCCTTCTCCCAGTTTGTTAAAAATGAAGTTCATTTTAATTCATTTAAAAAATACTGGTTCCTTGAACTTTTATTATGAGAAGGAGGGCAACTAAAACAATAGGGTGTTCTATTTTTAATAAGTGATTTGGAATACCTGTTTTGAGGTCCTTAGAAAACAAGAAAAGTTCAGCAGTGTTCGTTACCAAAGTGTGGAGGTTCCACACTGGTACCCATCCCTCAAT
Organism: Budorcas taxicolor; assembly: GCF_023091745.1. Taxonomy (NCBI): domain Eukaryota; kingdom Metazoa; phylum Chordata; class Mammalia; order Artiodactyla; family Bovidae; genus Budorcas; species Budorcas taxicolor. The sequence goes on from NC_068912.1 coordinate 70,253,906, forward strand.
CATGGGACCTCTTTGAAGAGGCATGGTAGTTATTTTCAGTTGCTAAAGTGAAACACAGGAAGAAAAATTGCCTAACCAAGTAGAATGCATACTGCTTTGAGCTTCAGTAATCAGAATCAACACCTCAAATTATACTCAGAAGTCAAATAGGTAGTCAGTGACGAGGAGAGCACAGATGTTACCCACTTTGTTTGTCTAATTCCCTTAAGCAGATGGGCCATAAAATGCCTGCACAGGCAGTAGGGAGGCATCAAAGCTTCTACACAGTCACAACATAAACTAAAAGTAACAGCATATCAGAGGCTCCAAATCAATGGATTTGGTGTTGCCATTGATAAGGGAAGAACAGCTTGAACAGAAGGCAGTGGTAGTAATCATAGTCTTTGAAGATTCATGACACCTTTATTCCAAGGAAAGCAATGTGCTGAGTATATCATCATTATAGTTGAGAAATACTTTATCATGCTAATATGGGTAAGGTAAGTGTGTTCTTATTATCCCATTTTTCACAGCCCCTGATAGTTACTTTGAGTGCCTATCCATTTAGCCTTATTTTATGGGGAGACAGTGAAAGGATAAGTGATTAACTAAGGCCTCATATTTGCTACTGCTAGTCTAGGGATGGCTGAAATTTAGTACGATCTTCATTTGAAGAGATTGCCATTAGTTTTGATTCACACTGAGATGATTTTCAGATTTTTACATATTGTTTTGATTCTTCCTGGACTGACAAGTCTTGACTACATTCTAATCCCACTCTAATTGGCTCAGTTCACCAAGAGTTGTGTGACATGGAGAGAAAGAACTGGGTAAAGTTCTAGAGGAGGAGTAGGGAGACCAGTAACTACCAGGCACCTGTTTCGGGTTACAGATTGTCTCTAGGCCTTGGTAAAAACTTCTCCACGTTGTGTTAGTCTCTGGTGAGAGTGTGAGTACTTGCCCTGGTGGTAAGCCCAGACGTGTGACATTTGTCTGTGTAAGGAGTCATCTGAGAAGACTGTAGCTGTAATTTATTAGTATGGGTGTACTTCAGTGTGAGGTGATGGACTCTAATAATCATGAGCTGAAATCCAGTTTCATCACTGACCTGCTGGGTGAAACTGGGCAAGTCACGGAACCCTTAAAGCCTCAGTTTCTTCATTTGTAAAGTGATGATGATAATTCTTAATTGGTCTGTAGGGGAATGTATCCTATAAGATCATATATACAAAGTACTTAGCAAAGAGATTGGCACAGAAGGAGCGCTTGATACTTTTATTGTTATCATAGTCATATTTATTAATGTATATTATCATAATTACAATTCCTATTTTGATATTATCTTGAGAAACAGGAAAAAACTATAGAAGAATTTATTGATCTTAACTTTTTTATAACTGATTTTTTAAAATATTTTTTAATGTCTTAATACATTCATGTCATCTGCTGGCTCACTAGATTTGAATTTGAATGACCATATGACCTCTAGAGATCATTGCCATTTTCAAAACACAAAAACTTATTGCGAACAAAAATCAACAAAAGTTTGTGGTACAGGTTTCAAAGTTGTTATGTGTTAGTTGCTCAGTTGTGTCTCTTTGCAACCCTATGGACTATAGCCTACCAGGCTCCTCTGTCCCTGGAATTCTCTAGGCAAGAATACTGGAGTGGGTTACCATTTCCTTCTCCAGAGGATCTTCCTGACCCAGGGATCGGAACCCAGGTCTCCTGGTTTGCAGGCAGATTCTTTATTGTCTGAGCCACCAGGGAAGCCCACAGGCTTCAAAAGACCATTCTAAAAGTAATGATGACAGTTCTATTACAATAAGCATTCAGGCTCCTGAAGTATTTGTTTGCTGCTGCTGCTGCTAAGTCACTTCAGTCGGGTCCGACTCTGTGCGACCCTATAGACAGCCTCCTACCAGGCTCCTCTGTCCCTGGGATTCTCCAGGCAAGAACACTGGAGTGGGTTGCCATTTACTTCTCCAATGCGTGAAAGTGAAGTCGCTCAGTCATGTCCAACTCTTAGCGACCTCATGGACTGCAGCCTACCAGGCTCCTCTGTCCATGGGATTTTCCAGGCAAGAGTACTTTAAAGGGTGCAAAAATATTTGACTGTGTTTCTAAAAATCTATTATTTAGATTCAACCTTATATATAAGTCTTTTTTTGATTGTGTTGTTGGAATAATAAATTATCAAAGACTGAATGAGGTCTTCTGATAACTTTTATCGCAGCTTCCTCTTACTGATAAACCTGAATGTACATTTATCACATAATTCTAATTTAAAGACTTAAATATCTATCTATATATCTCTCTACCTGACTCTGTTATAGAGCCAAAATATACTTTAAGGCACAAAGCTTAGTTTGAGACTATAATTCGTAGTTATTAAGTTACGTCCTTTTCTTGTTTATTATTGTAGGAAAAACTAAGAATATTTTTGTATTTACTTAGAAGATTGTTATATTAATAAGGAAAAAGTAGTTAATTTGTAATTAACTATGTACACTATGATAAATATGTTTCTTGTAACATTTCTTACTAGGGTAAGAGAAGTAGTCTAAAGATCTTTGCGGTTCTGCTGTGCATAAAGATTAATCACACTTTATGTTAATGTTTTTCCTAGGTGCATTATTGCAATGGGCCTTGACAAAAAATCAACTTCTCCAAAACCCAGGAAAGAAAAGAACACTGAGAAAAAAGAGGGACAGAAGAAAGGTGAGGGGAAACTGAGGAAGGATAGAGAGTACATGATACCAAGAAGGAGAGATATGGAGGGGAGCAAAGCCTCAGCTTCAGTCATTGCTTCAGCTCAAGAACTACGTGCAGGGCTCAGTGAAGTGAGAACTGCTGTGGAAGAAATGGAATGTAAAGAAAAACCAGGGCAAGGTGTCTGGGAAGATGACCAAGAAAACATATTTAAATACGGTAATGCATGGCACTGTTTCCTTTTGTTGTTGCTGTTGTTTTGTTGAAGTCTTTAGAATGTAATTATGAAAATTTGCAAAAATATCCATTGAATGTTGTTACTCAGTTTTGATCCTCATGCAACTCTGTTGCAAGGAGGACTCTCCCTGATCACCTTCCTCCACTGTTTTGCGAGGAGTACTATGTGAGTTGGGCTTCCCTTGTTGAGTTGGGCTCTGTTGGTGAAGAATCTGCCTGCAATGTGGGAGACCTGTGTTCTATCCCTGGGTTGGGAAGATCCCCTGGAGAAGGGAAAGGCTACCCACTCCAGTATTCTGGCCTAAAGAATTCCATGGACTGTACAGTCCATGGGGTCGCAAAGAGTCGGATGCGACTCAGCGACTTTTCACTTTCAGTCTGTGTGAGTTGTCTTAGAGGAGGGCTGCCTAACTCCAGGAGGTTGGAGGTGCATGTAGGGGAGGCAGGGAAGAGTTTGTGTCTGTGTGGGCAGAGGCTCTGTTCACTTCTGCAGGGAGAGACCAGAATTTCACTTATTTTTTTCAGTATCTGATGTATTTGAACTGTGGTGTTGGGGAAGACTCTTGAGAGTCCCTTGGACTGCAAGGAGATCCAACCAGTCCATTCTAAAGGAAATCAGTCCTGAATATTCATTGGAAGGACTCATGCTGAAGCTGAAACTCCAATACTTTGGCCACCTGATGCGAAGAACTGACTCATTTGAAAAGACCATAATGCTGGGAAAGATTGAAGGCAGGAGGAGAAGGGGACAACAGAGGATGAGATGGTTGGATGGCATCACTGACTCAATGGACATGTGTTTGAGTAAATTCCGGGAGCTGGCGATGGACAGGGAGGTCTGGTGTGCTGCAGTCCATGGGGTCACAAAGAGTCGGACATGACTGAGCAACTGAACTGAACTGAACTGATGTATTTACTTTGATGAAATTGATACTTTGGCATCAGGAAGGCACAGCCTGTATGATCATACAATGAAAGAATATTCCATAACCAAAAACATTTGAAAATATAGGCCTGGGGTCCTGGAGCCTGTCTGCATTTCTTTTCTTTTCTTCCCTTGCCTTCCCTCTCCTCCCCTTCCCTTCCCTCCTCTTCTCCTTCTTCTGCATCTTCTTCCTTCTAATCCTCCTCTTCTGCCTCCTTCTTCTTTATTTCCCCTCTAAACATACACATACACACACACATATTTATGTGTGTGTGTATATATATATATCTCCTTACCTTATATATATATATATACACACATCCTCATCTTTTGATGTTGTTGTTATTGTTCAGTCACTAAGTCATGTCCAACTCTTTGCAACCCCATTTACTGCAGCATTCTAAGCTTTCCTGTCCTTCACTATCTCCCAGAATTTTCTCAAACTCGTGCCCATTGAGTCAGTGATGCTATCCAACCATCTCATTTTCAGTCACTCTTGTCTCCTCTTGTGCTCCATTGTTCCCGGCATCAGGATCTTTTCCATCAGGTGGCCAAAGTATTGGCGCTTCAACTTCAGCATCACTCCTTCCAATAAATATTCATGGTTGATTTACTTTAGGATTGACGGGTTTGATCTCCTTGCTGTCAGGCGTCTTCTCCAGCGTCACAGTTCAAAAGCATCAATTCTAAGACATTTCAGCCTTCTATATGGTTTAACTCTCATATTTGTACATGACTATGAGAAAAACCACAGCTTTGACTACATGGACCTTTGCTGCAAAGTAATGTCTCTGCTGTTTAATACACTGTCTAGTTTTGTCATAGCTTTCCTTTCATGTAGTAGATATTACTACTCTCTCCATTTTAAGAAAATAAGGCTCAGACATACAGAGAGAAAGTAGCAGAGCTAGGATTCATACTGTAGGAAAGGAAAAATGACTTTCCCTCTACGCATCTTAGGTTCATTAGCTGTGTCCATGTAAATAAAACCAATAGGAGATTAAAAGGGGAAAACAGAAGTTTGTTAGCAGGTGCATTGTGCATATGGATGGGAGCACTCAAAGCTGAGTAACTCAAAGTGGTGGTTAGAACTTGGGCTTATATGGCATCTAATAGAAGAATAATACATTTTTTCAAGAAGTGACAAGGCAAAGGAAAAGAACTTTGAGCAAATATTATGTGGAAACTAACGTTATATAAGGGCTAGGTTCAGTAAAATTTATGTTGATTTCTCTGGTGCCATCTCTGAGCTGTTAAGGATCAGAGCTGCCTCCTATGATTAACTTCTGTCCTTCCTGGGAGAGAGGAAAGGGGAGACACTTTCAAAAATTTATGTCCTGGGATTCCCTGGTGGTCCAGTTGTTAAGAAGCCACTTTCCAATGTAGGGTACATGGTTTGATCCCTGGTCCAGGAAGATCCTAGATGCTATCAGGGGCAGCTAAGCCCCTGCATCACAACTACTGAAGCCATGTACTCTAGAGCCCTTGCTCTACAATATGAGATGCTACCGCAGTGAGAAGTCTGTGCACCACAACTAGAGAGTAGCCCCTGCTCTCAGCAACCAGAGAAAGCCCTCGCACAGCAAGGAAGACCCAGCACAGTTAAAAAACAAATTAATTAAGAGAAAAATTTATGCCTTGCTTTTAGGGAAATAGGATGAGGGCTGAGAGCTCTTCTATTTACAACTTCTCAGTTGCCTTCACCTCAAAATAATCCTTATGCCCAAGTGGCATAGTGTGTGGTGGCATACTCTGCTACCTTTAATACCCAGTAAGTTGACTCCAGTGAATATTCAGGGTTGATTTCCTTTAAGATTGACTGGTTTGATCTCCTTGCAGTCCAAGGGACTCAAGAGTCTTCTCCAGCACCACAGTTCGAAAGCATCAGTTCTTTAGAGCTCAGCCTTCTCTATGGTCCAACTCTCTCATCAGTACATGACTACTGGAAAAACGATAGCTTTGACTATATGGACCTTTGTTGACAAGGTGATGTCTCTGCTTTTTTAATACACTGTCTACGTTTGTCATAGCTTTTCTTCCAAGGAGCAATGGTGCAGTCACGGTCTGCACTGATTTTGGAGCCCCCCAAAATAAAGTCTGTCACTGTTTCCATTTTTTCCCCATCTATTTCAGAACATATAGGTATGTTTATTTGGGCCATGTTCAATTTCTGTCCTTTTTTTCTTAAACCAAAATGGTGCTATGAGTAACATACTTTATGCCTGTAATACAGCTTTTCTCAAGATCTTTATAATGGATTTTAAATGCCCATTTCCATTTAAAAGAAAGAAGAAAAAGCTGATAAAGTCTTCTGCTCTCTATAAAACAGTCACTGATAGTCAGGGCAGCAAGAAGCCTGTGTGGAGGTCAGCCAGGCAGAGTTGCGGCTGGATTGATGTTGACCTTGCACTGACTTGCTTCCTCATTAGTGGGGATGGTAAACAACAACCTAATTACATTCTCAGGGAGAATAAAGATGAAAGGGAGAAACAGAAGAAATTATGAAAAGGGATCCAGAAAGCAGGCCACTAGTTGATTTATACTGAAAACATTGGTAGACAGATGAAGGAGTTGTTTTGAGCTCTGATACTAATGCAGAGCTCCTGGTTAATAGAAGACTAGTATTTAACTGTGATGATAGAACAAAGCTGGGGCAGCCTTGAATTTCCTATTTGAGAGAAAGCACTGAAGCTCCTGCCAAAAAGGATGCAGGGATTTTTCCTCTGCTTCAATAATATAACTGCAATTGTATCCTAATTGTGGACACTGTACTTCTCTCATTTTAATCAGGTGCCATCATTAAAGTGTATTGCTGTCAATATAGCACATATTGTGTGTGATTTCTCCTGTTCTACTACCAACTCCCTCCACTCCCCAGTCAATCACAATTACTACTAATCTCTAATATTTATTTGGGCTTCCCTGAGGGCTCAGAGGTAAAGAACCCACCTGTCAGTGCAGGAGACCAGGATTTGATCCCTGAGTGGGCAAGATCCCCTGGAGGAGATTACAACTCCAACATTTTTGCCTGGGAAATCCCATGGACAGAGGAGCCTGGCAGGCTCCAGTCCATGGGGTCACAAAAGAATCAGACACAACTTAGCAACTAAACCAACAAAACAATATTTGTTAGGTACCTACTTTCTTTGGCACTATACTAAGCACATTTTAAGCATTGTTGCTTTTAATATTCCCCAGTTTTGTGAGGCAGGTACCACTCATACCATAAATGAAGAAACTGAAACTTAAAGATGTTCAGCAAATTGACTGAGGTCACACAGCTGTGTTTGGTGCCTGGACACATGACAGTGTGACTCCAAAACCCTCCTATTTCACCACTCTGTAATAGTTGATGAAATTGAAGCAATTTATCCATGTACTATCTGCCCCTGCTTATCCTATGACCAGCAGCAAATACCTGTTTCTGATGTGTTTCTCTGTGTGTGTGTTCTGCGGCTAACTTCAGCTACTCCCTAGGAAGTCTTCCACAATATCCAAATGACTTTCCTCTCTTAAATTTGACTGTATTCCACTTGTTTGACATTATTTCACATTATTAATCAAGAGTCTTATATAAAAATCTATAGCAATCAAGCCCAATAGTATTAAAACTAAACTTACTGAGGGTTATGTATAAAAACTATTCAAATGTAAGTACAGTATTTCTTGTGTATCTATGTCTTATTTCCTCTACAAAAATTGGAGATCCATTGATAGGCAGGGGCTGTGTTACTGTAATGTCTTTTACCTTGCAATTTTATCCTCTTCCACATGGGAAGTTCTCAATAAAGAGAACCTTACTGGACCAAATGAGGAGTTATCCTCTTACTTGGCCTGAAGTATTTGAATCAAGGTATTGGTTTTTATTAGTACTTTCTGTTTGTATTATGCAATATAAACCAAATTTTCATCTTCTTGCTTATTTTATAATTTTGCCCTACTGATAATTTGCATTTCTTTTTTTATATATTAACTCCCTTTCATGAAAATATTCTCACGATTTCTCTTTGTTTGCTTTTTTGTTACAGTTTTTGATTTCACTTTTCTTCTAACATGACCCTCATACCTTCTCTGCATTAAAAGAGCTTTCTATATATGCACAGCGCATGCATTTCTGAATTAAGTTTCTCTCGTTGTGGCAGAGTGGACCACTCTCAAGTAATTACCCAAGAGGCCCCCACCACTGGAGAAGAAACCAGACTAATAACTAAAACACAGAAAAAGGAAAATGTTTATTTTCCCTGTAATCTTTATTTTAAAGATAATTGTTTATTTGCTTAATTGGTTCTGCATGAAATCTTTTTGCTCTCTGTCCTTGGCATGCTGTCACTTCAAGATTTTTAGTTTTTGGTGGAAGAAAAAGGGGAATAATTAAATATGAAAGGTGAAAAATTATAACCACAGGGGACAGATGGCGTTTATCTGATGTGACAGATTCCTTTTCCTGCTGCAGATGTGTTACACTTCTGTAGGGAATGAAGCAATTCATGATTGTGACAAACATACTCTATTTTATAAGAATTTTTATCCTTGGAATGTAATTATTTTATTGATTGTAGGAATGAATAATGCATATGATTTCAGTTCTAGCCCAGGTATAAAATCCTTCATAATGCCTTTTTGATGTCCATTTGGTGCTCTCAAAGAATTTACTATTCACAGTGTTACTTCTCAGGGCCTTTGGGCTTGATTAATTGAATTTTTCTACTTCACTATTCATTAACTTGATATCCAAATATTTTGAACATTCTTCCTATAAAATATGACCTCACTGGGTCTCAAAATTAACTTTCATTATTATAATCCTGTTCTCTTCATTTTTAATTTATTTCTAATTTATTGTTTTCTATCAAGTTCTTCTCTTGTCCATTTTGGTTATTGTAGATGACGATGTCCATGTGTAAATGAGCTTTTATTAGGTTTCAGGCTTGTCATTTGGAGCTTCATTTCTTTAGTGCTCTTGTATATGTAACTGATTGCTATCTTTGATCATTTGCTATTAGTTTTCCATGTTCACTAATTGTGTGAAAAGAAGTGAAGGAAGGGCCAGAGAGCAGAGGATAATGGAGTCAAAGTCCTCATTAAAGTGAAATGGGCTCAGTATTAGGGATTCTATTTTCATTCTCATAGTGGAGATTTTCTTTTCTCAGAATATGAAGAAGATTTTGAAGCAGACGAGGAGAAACAAGATGGGAAAGCTAATGAAGAAGGACAGGCTGATGATCAAATGAATGAAATGTCAAAGTCACCCTCAGATGATGAAAAAGATCATTTAGACCCTGAAAGGGAAAGTGAAACCTCTTTGTGGAAGGCACCAGATGCTGATGACAATGTGAAAGATGAGGGTGATGGATGCTCGGAGAGTGAATTGGAAGATGATAAACAAGGCAAGTTGTTTAGCTTATCATGTGACATAGGCTGTTTAGCAAGTGTACTCGCTACTTTCCCTTATATTTAATGGGATAATCCTCTTTTAAGACTATTTAGAATGTGGTACCCTTACCAGAAGATGCTGGTCAACCCATCTTCCATAGATACCCATTATGGAATCCTTTCTCTTTAATTTGCTGGGATTTTTCAGCAAGGTGTCAGGTAAAACGTGTAGTGACATATCTCCTGTTTACTTAGGAAGTTACCTCATTAAAAATTTTTTTTCAATGTTCTCTTATGTGCACACACATATAGACCATTTCTTTTGGCTTTGGAAAATGAAAAGTGGTTCCTGTTCAATTAAAGGAAAGTTGAAAATTTCTCCCTTATTTGTGCTCATTATTTTTTTTTTTAAATTTACTTTGAACACAAGATGCTGGTATATCAGTTTATGGAAAGATTGATAAAATTTCCCCTTTATAATATTTAAGCCTAAAATGACTCAGAATTTCATAGGAAAAATACATAATATTTCAGGTAGATAAAAAACCCTCATCATCTGTAGCATGTCTTGAATTTTTAAGATTTTTTAAAACATGTTAAGTTACTAAGATAATATCCAAAGAAGGAATCCATTTCTGGCTTTGTCCCTTGAAAATATTTGGCCAAGGTTATGTAGGTCTTAGTAAATAAATGATATTTCTTCCCTGGTACATTCTGGCATTTTATCAATGATAATAATAGCCTCTTATATTTAAGTGTATGTATGTCTATGGAGTTTGCTTTAAACTAGAGAAATGAGGTCACATTATGATGAGTTTTTGAATTGCTGCCCATTTTCTCCATTTTTCACCTCTCAATTTTTTTCCTGTATAAAAATATCAAAAGTTTGAATTCAAGGAATATATTTGAATTATACAAAATAAGAGTAAATTAAGTAATGAAGTAATCACAAGAGCAAATAATTTGTCACTTTGTCCTCTTCAAGAAAGAATTTAAGAAAACCTATCCTAAAATGTCATGCAGACATACACAGGGCAATAAAATAAAGAACAGAAATTATTTAGAGTAAGAGAGAAGATAATTTTGCTAGGAGCTGCATAAGGGATTATGACTACCCTTGAGTTAAAACAATCCTGAACTTTCTGATAGTAAAAGCAGAGTGAAGCAATGTGAAAAACACAGTGTGAAAAACTAGAATGACTTTAACTTTCAATAGATTTGAAAAGATTTGCTACCATTTAAACTACACTTGGAAGAGCTACTGTATATTAATAGTCAGGCATTGAAAATTTTTAGTAAAGTCTTAAATTAAGCCTTTTAAATTTCTCAATACTTAACATTTTATATTTCTAGGCATGCCTAATATATGTTTCTTTTCTCATCTTGAATGTAAATGTTGAATTTAATTCATATTCCTATATGATATAGAAAAACTTAAAAGAATTCTATGGAAAAGTGATGTCACCTGAATCCTATTTTAAAGAAACTACTTGAATCTGGAAAAAGATTGAAAATATGTTTGTATATAAATATAATCTAGTCAAAACAAGGAGGAACTCAATTTTTTATCTCTTCAATGATGGTGGGGAATTGTCATCTATTGATTTTATAAAGTCAGTACATTATTTCAATATATGGTCATCTGAGGATTATTTTTGTGCTGTGTAATCAACTTCCTTCCTGGGATCAAATGAATTTCTTCCAAGATAGATTTTTTTTTGTATGTTCAAGCAGACAAAGATATATGCAATACTTGAATTTTACTTGGAGGGAAAGCTTTAATCATTTAGACCTGTAATTATTGAATAGCTGACAATGATGGGTAAGCTTTAACACTGAATACTGCTTGCATTTAAATAACTGGAATTCCATGTTTAGGAAAGTATCCTATAGGTATTGTTTATAAGACTCTATTTTGTGCCGAGTTCGTATAAACTACTTTACATGAACTATCTGATTTACCTCAAACAACTTTTAAAAAAGCAGGTACTTTTTGCCTCCATTTTACAAGTAAAGAAACTTGGAAATAATGAGATTAAGTAACTCACACAGCTGGAAAGTGGTGGAGCCAAGATGCAAAATTCAGAGCCTGGATTTTGGAGAAAAACAATGTAACATTTCTCCAAATCAGTCAACATCTACTTTTCTAAAGTTAATGCAAACCCCTCTAATAAAAGAATTTTGTTCCCTTAAGAATGTATATTTTAAAGAGGCATTTATCTTGAGCTCTTCATCTCATTCTATTTTTTAGTTTCTGTTTTGGGCTTTTGTTTTGCTTTTAAACAGAAGAAAATAAAATTGAAAAAGTTTAATTTTACCTAAATTTACCTTTCTCTTCCATTGATCCACTCCCCGGCCTGTTGTTCATTTCCAGTTTATTGCCCTCCTCTTCCACGAGACTCTCCTACTTCCACAGCCTTCACTGAGCTCTTTATTTTATGAAACTTTATCCTGCCATAATTCATTTTCCACTTACAGTTTCATGTGTGTTAAATTTTGCCTTTCAAATTAATCACCCAAATTAATAACACACAGATTAATTATACTACAAAAGCTAGGACTGTGTTGTTTTTGTTATTTCTCACAGAGGCAATTTCCTAAAGGATATTTTGTGAATATTAAGAATTACTTGATTAACACCAACAGTCCCCACATCCTTTTGTCAGTGCCATGCTATCTAGTTACATTTACACTACGTGATTATTATTAGAATTTTATTCAAAACATTGTATAGAGCTAGCTGCATAAGGTAGGTATAGAATACATTATATTTTAAATAGTTATGTAGTGAAAACTATCAGAACATATAGAATCTAGTCCACAATGTTGGGACATTTAAAAGCCCCAAATTAAACTGGTTAACTATTTTTCTTTCATGACATTTTTGAACAATCCTTTTTAAAAACTCCTTCGCATTCTTGATATTTACATTTAAACTTTGCCATTTTTCTGAAGTAAAAATCTCATTGCTTATTACCATTTATTTCTTCCACCTACAGGCTCTTTTATTTTCCATCCCATTATTTTGATAACCTGACCCTGTGTTATTCAAAAACATGCTTTTTAGCATGCAGAGTATCAGAATTAGAGATTTCATCTGGCAAACAAGAAATGTGTATTAAAAATGATAATGACATAATAGATTCCTTGGTTCGCTCTATTGAAAAGCCAGACAGCATTTCATCTTCAAAAGTCTAAGAGGCATATTGTGACCACCGCATCCTAGACACTGGTACATCCTTTTTGTTGACATGATTAAGAATCTTGCTGTTAGTGTTTGGATGTGTTTCATTTGAACCTGCCTGCACCTGTTCCCAGAGGGCAAACAATTGCCCAGGCTGTCACTCCTGTGACAAGTCGGCCCCATTTAAACTGCCAGCGAACAATTGTATCGGCCTGCCTTGATGAATACCCTGTGCTGAGCAGCTCACAAGTGATGGAGTGCCAGGGACTGAGCACCCACTAAGAGAAGACCCTACTTTGGGAATGATGTGTGAGACTTCCCTTCATTTAAAAAGAATGACAGCTTCCTTTTCTCTGGGTTTGTGTTGACAACCCCGGGAGCTAATTCACCACTTGAAAATATATTGTCATAGATAAATGTTATAAGGTTGAGGGGGAAAGTGTCATGTTGCTGAGAACAGACTTTTGTGGGCAGTTTGGATGATAGTACTTGTGAGTAAGAGGTAAAGACTAAGTAGCTCTTTATGAGAAAGAGAACAGGGGGGAAGCAGAGAGAGAGAGAGAGGTGGCATCTGTTCCTATAACACAAAGAAAGGAACAAGAATTAAAGCAATTTTTTTCTAGTAAGAAAGATAATATTGCACTTGTGCTATTTTTCACTCTATTGAAGCAGTCGACCTTAAATACTTAAAAAATCTCAGTGTCACAAAAATATTCTCTTTACTTGACATACTTCAATATCTCACTCTTCCTTTCTGGGTCTGACTATGGGCTTGAAGAGATGCATGAGGGAATGATGCTCCTTCTATGTTGAAATTATATATGCCCTGAAACCACACTCTATGGACTTCAGTAATTCTTAGATCACAGAGGGTTAGGGGAAGATTGTACGCAGCTTTTGGTCAGAAATCTGCATTTTTTTTGCATGGTTAGTCACGTTTTAATTTTTCCTAGCTGTAAGAATTCCTCATTTTTATCTCCACTTTTGGATCACTGAAGTAGGAAGTCATGACTTTCAGATGGATACTTAAATGCAGCATCATCTTTTAGTTCACATAAATTACTTATCTATGAGGTGCTTCTCTATAGTTTTGAATCTGCCTTGTACATGGCAGTGATATTATTGAGACACTCAATAAAATCTTGTGAAATGCATGGCTGGTGGACTACATTAATGGATAAATTGAAAAAGACTTAAGCAGCACAATGTGATACATGATTTGATTATATTCTCAGTATTTTAAGTATTCATATTAATGTTTAGAAAACCCAAGTAAAGTTAAATATGGAGGAACTTTTAAGCTTGCTTCTTCTCCTCCTGCTACATCTGAATTTACTTTAGATATTTATTCTTACAATGTAATGTATATATTTATCTTACTGATGAATTGATAATGAACTCATTTCATTATCAAGGGAGGACATATGTCCTCCCTTACACCAAATACAAACATGTCATTGAAAATGTGAAAGTGTTAGTTGCTCATTTGTGTCCAACTCTTTGCAACCCCATGGACTGTAGCCAACCAGGCTCCTCTGTCCATGGAATTCTTTAGGTGAGAATACTGGAGTGGGTAGCCATTCCCTTCTCCAGGGGATCTTCCAGACCCAGGGATTGAACTCGGGTGGAAACATCTCATTACAAAAGCAGTATTTTACAAAAATTGTTCCTTTATAGTTAATGGACAGTGGATATTATTTAACTTCTGTAGTTTTTACCTTCTAACACAAGAAAAAGAAGATAAGTATTCCTTGGGATTAAATGAATTGCTTGTAAAGTGCTTACCTCATTGCTTGGTGTAGAGTAGGTGCATAATCATGATCAGGCTTTGTCTTATTTTCCTCATTAAATGGTGACTATGACTACTATTCATAATATAATGTACAGGGGGAAATCACAAGAAAGAAATTTATTAGAATGTACTTGTCATGCCTTAGGAAGCATCACTACAAACAAAGCTAGTGGAGGTGATGGAATTCCAGTTGAGCTCTTTCAAATCCTGAAAGATGATGCTGTGAAAGTGCTACACTCAATATTTCAGCAAATTTGGAAAACTCAGCAGTGGCCACAGGACTGGAAAAGGTCAGTTTTCATTCCAATCCCAAAGAAAGGCAATGCCAAAGAATGCTCAAACTACCGCACAATTGCACTCATTTCACTCTCTAGTAAAGTAATGCTCAGAATTCTCCAAGCCAGGCTTCAGCAGTATGTGAACTGTGAACTTCCAGATGTTCAAGCTGGTTTTAGAAAAGTCAGAGGAACCAGAGATCAAATTGCCAACATCTGCTGGATCATGCAAAAAGCAAGAGAGTTCCAGAAAAACATCTACTTCTGCTTTATTGACCATGCCAAAGTCTTTGACTGTGTGGATGACAATAAACTGTGGAAAATTCTGAAAGAGATGGGAAACCCAGACCATCTGACCTACCTCTTGAGAAACCTGTATGCAGGTCAGGAAGCAACAGTTAGAACTGGACGTGGAACAACAGACTGGTTCCAAATAGGGAAAGGAGTACATCAAGGCCGTATATTGTCACCCTGCTTATTTAACTTCTATGCAGAGTACATCATGAGAAATGTGGGGCTGGAGGAAGCACAATCTGGAATCAAGATTGCCAGGAGAAATACCAATAACCTCAGATATGCAGATGACACCACCCTTATGGCAGAAAGTGAAGAACTAAAGAACCTCTTGATGAAAGTGAAAGAGGAGAGTGAAAAAGTTGGCTTAAAGGTCAACATTCAGAAAATGAAGATCATGGCATCCGTTCCCATCACTTCACGGGAAATAGATGGGGAAACAGTGGAAACAGTGTCTGACTTTATTTTTGGGGGCTCCAAAATCACTGCAGATGGTGATTGCAGCCATGAAATCAAAAGACGCTTACTCCTTGGAAGAAAAGTTGTGACCAACCTAGGCAGCATATTGAAAGGTAGAGACATTACTTTGCCAACAAAGGTCAGTCTAGTCAAGGCTTTTGTTTTTCCAGTGATCATGTATGGATGTGATAGTTGGACTATAAAGAAATCTGAGCCCTGAAAAATTGATGCTCTTGAACTGTGGTGTTGGAGAAGACTCTTGAGAGTCCCTTGGACTGCAAGGAGATCCAACCAGTCCATCCTAAAGGAGATCAGTCCTGGGTGTTCATTGGAAGGACTGATGTTGAAGTTGAAACTCCAATACTTTGGCCACCTGGTGCGAAGAGCTGACTCACTTGAAAACACCCTGATGCTGGGAAAGATTGAGGGCAGGAGGAGAAGGGGATGAGAGAGGATGAGATGGCATGGCATCACCAACTCAATGGACACGGGTTTGGGTAAACTTTCAGAGTTGGTGATGGACAGGGAGGCCTGGTGTGCCATGGTTTATGGGGTTGCAGAGTTGGACATGACTGTACAACTGAACTATCATGTATGATATTAGGGAAGAAGACTGAAAATCATAAAGAAATTATTATTTGATTTGGTGAGATTAATTTTATCATGTAATTTCTGTAATTATTTATTGAGAACAATAGGTAGAATTTACAGCCAAGAAAATAGAGGCTTAGAGAAGTAGCAAAACCAAAGTTGTAGGTAATGAGTAGCTTAGTCATGATTGGAGCACCTAGGGTTGTCTTACAGAAAAGCATAGTGTTTTCTCTCAATCTCATGTGTGAAATAGTGATGTAAAAGAAGAAATTATTATCACTGAGTAGTTATGATGACATGAAGAGAAAAGATAGTGAAGGGATTTGGGGTCTGATTGAATGTGGAGAGAGAAAAGTTCGGGATCCTTCTTAGGAGGTAGAACTGTGGCACCAAACATGATGGCTTTAGCAGAGGACTTAGGGAACGGGTGCTAGTCAGCTCCCTACCATGGAGACCAAGGGTAAATTCTTAGCATCAGCACCTAAAGGAGCATTGAAGAGACAAGCGGGATTTTGGTAGGAAGCAGTGCATGCGCAGTTGGTCAGTTGTGTCTGACTCTTTGCAACCCCATGGACTGTGTAGCCCACCAGGCTCCTGTGTCCATGGAATTTTCCAGGCAAGAATCCTGGAGTGGGTTGCCATTTCCTACTCCAGGTAGGAGACGGAGCTCTCTCCTACCATGACTCTAAGACAGATTTTTTTCCCTCCTGATTAAAAAAATTACAATTTATGTGTCTGCTCTCAAACTTCCTTTATATAAAAATTTTTACATAAAAACTTTATTTCTAAGAGAATAAATAAAATTAGTGCTGAAAATCCCATTCTGTGGCCCTAAAGCATCGTGAGCTTTTTTGGAGGCAAAGCCTTGCTCCAGCATCTGTATGAAGACGAAAATAAGAAATGAGAGTGAAACAAGATTATGCAAGGAGGTTGGAGAGAAATTTGAAAACTGAAATGAGTTTATAAGGGAGGTCAGATAGCCTCGCCATTCATTCTGCTGATCTTTCTTCTCTCAAGGATTGATTCAAAAATGAACTATAGCTCGTTTCAGCCTTTGAAATAAAATAATCAATTAATAGAAGCTGCTAAAGAAAGAGGAGCCCTCATTTTTTAAATTATATAAGCAACACTGAGAGCCAAAGGAAATGGCAACCCACTCCAGTGTTCATGCCTAGAGAATCCCAGGGACAGGGGAGCCTGGTGGGCTGCTGTCTGTGGGGTCGCACAGAGGCGGACATGACTGAAGTGACTTAGCAGCAGCAGAGCCAAAAGTGAGCATCTTCATGTCAACATTCAGATGGTAGATATGGATATTTTTGGATGTATGCTGCTGTTGCTGCTGCTTAGTCGCTTCAGTCGTGTCTGACTCTGTGCGACCACATAGATGGCAGCCCACCTGGCTCCCCCATCCCTGGGAATCTCCAGGCAAGAATATTGGAGTGGGTTGCCATTTCCTTCTCCAATGCATGAAAGTGAAAAGTGAAAGTGAAGTTGCTCAGTTGTGTCCGACTCTGTGAGACCCCATAGACAGCAGCCCACCAGGCTCCTCCGTCCATGGGATTTTCCAGGCAAGAGTACTGGAGTGGGGTGCCATTGCCTTCTCCTTGGATGTATAACAAGTATCAATATAACATTGTGTCCTAGCTAATTGTGCAGTTAATGAAAACCACTGATCAAACCACTAGCAAACAGGAGTTGTTTTTCTTTTCTTAAAAAAAACAAATGTGAGACACACTGAAGAGAGGGGGAGATCATAGTCCTTGAAGTTTCTCAACTAGTACAACAAATAAGATAGAGAACGTCTGTCCTTGATCGGTACATTCCCTACCAAGAAACAGCGCATCTAGATCTTATACAACAGAGATAAAAAATGAGCCGCTGAAGTATGTGACTCCTTTGAGAAACAGTGGTCATCTGGTGCCTGTCAAGGTAGTTGAGTGATAAGAACAAATGGAATTGTACTTAAGGGGTTCTGTTGCTTAAAGGTTTTTTGGAGTTTGTTTTTTACTGCTGTGTAGCATCTCTGAAATCTTTGTGGAGACTCTGATATGTCTCAGTGACTATACTTAAATTGCTAAACCTTGTCATGGGGAGCCGTTGGGGCTGGAGGGAAGAGGATAAGAGTAAAGACAGGTATTTCTTCCCTTAAACTCTTCCTCAGCTGCTACAGCCATCTGGGTAGCTGCCAAGCAGAAAAGAAATAAACAGAAAAAAAGAGTCCCGAGCACACAGAGAAGAGAAAAACAAGAAAGCTAAGTAGCTTGTAAGTGTGGGTTCTTTCATTTGGAAAAAAAAATGTATTCTATAAAAATCAATTATAACATGGATCTATTTGGTTAAAAAAAATCAAAGGCAAGTTTGTATTTTTCTGGCCCATGGCAGTGTATGCCGTGACATTGAGGCAGCACATCTTCCTTATAGAGTCAGTGTGTGTGTGACTGTCTTGGAGATACTTTAAATTGTTTGCAGGGAGCAAATGCTAAACCATTTTTGGCTGTGGTAAGTTTCTAGACTGGGTATCTGTCGCTTCACATCAGTGTACTTCATAAATCTCCTAGAATCTTTTACTGATTCTGTATGCCGACTTCCAGCTCTGCGTCCTCTGTCTTCTTCAGAGGACAGCCCTGGTGTACTGGGTTGGCTTCATCCGCAGGCACAAAGAGCTTGGAAGTGTCAAGGAGTCTATGTCCCCCCAGGGTGGCCGGTAGCCATGTCTAACTGGAGCAGAGTGTGTGAGCCCAGAGTCCTCCAGGGAGGAAAAATTCTAATATAATTTAGACTTCAGAGTTTTCCCTGAGTGTGGGCTGAGGCTGAGACATTAATTGAAATAGCTCCCTTGATTGACTTCTTCCCTTCCCTTCCCTGCTTCCCCCACACTGGAAGAACTTCTCCTGGAGCATATTCTTATTTCATCACTTGCCTGTGCGTCCTCATCTCAGCATCTGCTTCTGGGGAACCCGAAAAAAGACATTTCCTTCTACACACACACATGTGCACGTGCACACACACACACACGAGCATTATTTCAAAATATTTATTAAGTATCTAGTTATTGTGCAAATACAAAGATAACTGATGCTGGGAAAGATTGAGGGCAGGAGGAGAAGGGGGCGACAGAGGATGAAATGGTTGGATGGCATCACTGACTCAGTGGACATGAATCTGAGCAAACTCCAGGAAATGGTGAAGGATAGGGAAGCATGGAATGCTGCAGTCCATGGGGTCACGAAGAGTCAGATACATCTGAGTGACTGAACAACAACAATGATGCATATTTTTACCATACTCAGCTACCAGACTTTATTAGTATGCAATAGATAAAATTGGTGTTGCAATAGATAAAAATATAAACTTTATGTACAGAGAATACTGTGGCTACCCAAGATGATAATGAAATAAGTGCTCCTGCTGAACAAGTAAAAGATTATTCCATTTCTTCTATAACAAAACAGATACTTTTTTTCCAATGATATGATATGGCTTTCAAAAAATAAATACTATTTGTTTTCAAATGTGACTTTCTACTAAAAATTTTTATAGACTCACAGATTACATAGATTTTTCTTTATGATAAGTATGTGGAATATATGGGAAAAGGGAATCAAATCTACTAAACTATATTTAAAATGTCAATATGATTAATTATGAACATAATTCCCACAATAATTATTAAATTTTCCCTTATGAAAATACAGTGATATCATCATTTTTATTTTTCATAGATGGAAAAACTGCTTCGTCAACCTCATCCAGAAGTCACCCATATTCTAGTTCTAGTGAAGATGAATCTGCACTGGGGGACCAGGAGACCCATGCTGAAAACAGTCCAAGCGAAAGTGTCACAAGTCCATCTTCTCAAGAGTTGAGTGAAAATGATAAGCCAGGAAAAACCTACCTTCCAACTGAAGATTCTCCAGAAATTGAAGAACAAGAAATAATAAAAACAGATGTGGAGACCAAGCCTCTGCTGATGGAGGAAAATTTGGAGAATGTTCTTGAACAAGAAGCAGAGAAAGGAACTGGAGTGATTGCAAAAAGCTTATTTGAGAAGTCCAGGGAACATGTTTCCAAGGAAGAAAAAGAAAAGAGTAGGAGTAAGCTTTGGGAAGAAAGCACTGCTAAGGTGAAGGACAAAAAGGCAGGTCCCCATAGGGTGGATGAAGGTGGTAAGTATGGCCTTTGAGTTGACTTGCCATTGTCCCTGTGCATGGAACCTGATCTTGATCACTGCATTCTGCCAAAGCTTGGGAAATACTGTTGTGATAATGCCAGAAGGATTCAATTTTTTCCTATTTCTCTCTATGTCACATAACCATACATGTATTTTCAGCTTGCTGTTTTCCTTTTACTGCATTTTAAAAATTACTTGATAATTCTTATATAGCTTGTCTCCTATTTTCTGTAATTCCTTCCTATGGCAGTTCTATCTCAAAAATCAAATAAAATACAATACATGTCTGAAGGAAAGGGTATGTGTGGCTTCTTAGATGTTATTTAATATTAGCAATGCCATTTGTTCTTTTCTAAATATGCAGTCATCTGTATTTATAGCTAACACTGATAGATGCTTCCTATGTAATAGTGCTAAGCACTTACATATAGAAACTCGCCTAATCCTCACAATGGTCCAATATACCCATGAGTTAGGTTCTCTTGTCATTGTCTCTTTTTTTAACAGATGACAAAATTGTGGTTTGGAGAGGTTAAGTAAGATGTCAAGGATCATATAGATAATAAGAAACATTCCTAGAACGTGAATTTAGGGAGAGTGGCTCCAGTTTCTGAACATCTCCTACTGCACAGATGCAGTAGGAATTTAGAGGTAAATGAAAATTTAAAGATTTCATAGAAATCTCCAAACTTTATTTTGAGTTGTCTGAAGCTGAGTAACTTTCTGATCCAGGAGTTTCCTGGGTGTATAGGAAGTTCAATATGACACTGAAAGTCTTAAGACGCGTCCCAGGATGATCAGGCCCTGATACCACAGGCAGTGGAAGGTCTGATGCTTTTTCAACACTAGGAGGACAGTTAAAGGACTGAGTTGTGTCCTGTGGATATTTGGCTCTCACATAGCACCCCGTGCCTTATATCTCTCCCATCTCTCCATCTGTCTTCTCTACCAACATAGTGAGCATTCTTTTTGACTCTAATGTAAAATTTGTTGTCACATTTTAATATTACTAAAATCCATCTATGTTTTAAATCTTATGAATATTTTTAATGTCTATAGTATTTTTTTAGAAACTTAAAAGCTGTTATTAAACTACTGGGGCCCATATCCAGGAATTGAGGATGTCAAATAGTTATCTTTCCATTCAACTATCATCATTAACCTTCTGCCATGCACCATGGTCACTAAGAAATGTGTAAGAGAGAGTTTCATTAGAAAAGACTCTGATTCTGGGACAGAATTGAAGGCAGGAGAGAACAGGAATGACAGAGGATGAGATGGTTGGATGGCATTATTGACTCAATGGACATGTGTTTGAGTAAACTCTGGGAGTTGGTGATGGACAGGGAGGCCTGGTGTGCTGCAGTCCATGGGGTCACAAAGAGGCGGACATGACTGAATAATTGAACTGAACTGAAGAGAGGGTTTCATCCACAAAATGTTAAAAGGAAGGCTTGGCATATACATAACTGGACAAGGTCAGTAGTCATGTATAAAACCAGAGAAAGTACAAATGAAAGTTTCAAAGGAAGAGAAGGCCCATTTGATAAAGAACACCTAGAAAGTTTTCATGAAGGACATATTTGAGGACTTTAGAGGTTAGATAATATTTTGAAGGTGGGATGGAGGAGGATAAAACATGCTGAATATGGGGAAGTAGCAAGGGATATTAGCTTAGTTTTTTTTTTAGTTCAGTCGCTAAGTCGTGTCCAACTCTTTGTGACCCCATGAATCGCAGCACACCAGGCCTCCCTGTCCATCAGCATCTCCCGGAGTTCACTCAGACTCGCTTCCATCGAGTCAGTGATGCCATCCAGCCATCTCATCCTCTGTCGTCCCCTTCTCCTCCTGCCCCCAATCCCTCCCAGCATCAAAGTCTTTTCCAATGAGTCAACTCTTCGCATGAGGTGGCCAAAGTACTGGAGTTTCAGCTTTAGTATCATTCCTTCCAAAGAAATCGCAGGGTTGATCTTCAGAATGGACTGGTTGGATCTCCTTGCAGTCCAAGGGACTCTCAAGAGTCTTCTCCAACACCACAGTTCAAAAGCATCAATTCTTCGGTGCTCAGCCTTTTCTCCAGTAGGATATTAGCTTAGAATAAGTTAAAAACTCTGATGAACAGTTTGACAAACTTCAGCCCACAGGCTGAATCTGGCCTACCACTTTTCTTTTTGTATTGCCTGTGAGCTAAGAAATTTTTTTTTTCATTTTTAAATGATTGGAAAAAATCAAAGGAATATGTGATAACTTATGAAAATTATATTAAATTCATATTACAGTTCCAGAAAATAAAGTTTCATTGAAAAGAGTCATGCTTATTTATTTACATATTCTCTGTTGCAGCTTTTGCTCTACAAGGACAGAGTTGAGTAGCTGCAACAGAGACTTTATGGCCCTCGAAGCCCTCAGGATTCACTGTCTGGCCCTTCACAGAAAAAGTTTGCCAATCTCTGCCCTAGAATTATAACATTAAGACCCTCTACATTTTCAAAATGATTTGCCATATGTGAGTTAGGATTCCTATTAAAATACATTTAAAGCTCTTTAATAAAATAATTCAAAAGTTTGATCTTGGATTTCATCATTCAGTTCTGGTACATGGAATATAATCTAGAATATTTGTACAATTTAGCAAACTGCTGACCCCAAAGGTAGAATGTTAAAATTCAGTAGCAACCTTGACATTATTATTTCATTTATTTCTGCATCAGAAAACTAGATTGTTTACTTGGATTTATGAAAGTAGACAGCTTTCTGTAAAATAATCTGCACATAATATGGGCTCTAATTAGGTGATGCATAGACTAATAGAAGCATTCAACTAGAATCATGTCACTTGGAAAAGCGTGGGTTTTCCCTCTGGATTTGTGAAATGAAAAGTGTACAGCTTTATTGTTTTTCTCAACTATTATGGGAAATCTGTGTTCTTGACTTGATCGCTTCTATAGTTTTAAAACATTTTGTTATCTTTTCATTCAAATGAGTTCAACATTAGATGGCAAGGTTTATGACTTTCTTATGATCTAATGTATAAAGAACTATGGCTGGAGGTTCGTGACATATTACAGGAGGCAGTGATCAAGATCATGCCCAAGAAAAAGAAAGGCAAAAAGTTGCTTAACGAGGTCTTACAAATAGCTGAGAAAAGAAGAGAAGCTAAAGGCAAAGAAGAAAAGGAAATATATACCCGTTTGAATGAAGAGTTCCAAAGAGTAGCAAGGAGAGATAAGAAAGCCTTCTTCAGGAATCAGTGCAAAGAAATAGAGGAAAACAATAGAATGGGAAAGACTAGAGATCTCTCCAAGAAAATTAAAGATACCAAGGGAAATTTTCATGCAAAGATGGGCTCGATAAAGGGCAGAAATTATATGGACCTAACAGAAGCAGAAGATATAAAGAAGAGGTGGCAAAAACAGAACTATTCAAAAAAGATTTTCATGACCCAAATAACCACGATCACTCACCTAGAGCCAGACATCCTGGAGTCTGAAGTCAAGTGGGCCTTAGGAAGCATCACTAAAACAAAGCTAGTGGGGTGATGGAATTCCAGTTGAGCTATTTCAAATCCTAAAAGATGATGTTGTGAAAGTGCTACACTCAATATGCCAGCAAATTTGGAAAACTCAGCTGGCCACAGGACTGGAAAAAGTTCAGTTTTCATTCCAATCCCAAAGAAAGGCAATGCCAAAGAATGCTCAAACTACCACACAATTGCAATCATTTCACATGCTAGCAAAGTAATACTCAAAATTCTCCAAGCCAGGCTTCAACAGTATGTGAACTGTGAATGTTCCAGATGTTCAAGCTGGTTTTAGAAAAGGCAGAGGAACCAGAGATCAAATTACCAATATCCATGGATCATAGAAAAAGCAAGAGAGTTACAGAAAAACATCTACTTCTGCTTTATTGACTACACCAAAGCCTTTGTGTGGGTCACAACAAACTGTGGACAATTCTTCAAGAGATGGGAATAGCAGACCACCTGACCTGCCTCTTGAGAAATCTGTTTGCAGGTCAAGAAGAAACAGTTAGAACTGGACATGGGACAACAGACTGGTTCTAAATTGGGAAAGGAGTATGTCAAGTCTGTATATTGTCACCTTGTTTATTTAACTTATATGCAGAGTACATCATGTGAAAGCTGGGATGGATGAAGCACAGGGTGAAATCAAGATTGCTGGGAGAAATATAAAACCTCAGATATGCAGACGACACCACCCTTATGGCAGAAGAAGAACTAAAGAGCCTCTTGATGAAAGTGAAAGAGGAGACTTTAAAAGTTGGCTTAAAACTCAACATTCAGAAAACGAAGATCATGGCATCTGGTCCCATCACTTCATGAAAAATAGATGGGGAAACAATGGAAACAGTGAGAGACTTTATTTTGGGGGGCTCCAAAATCAATGCAGATGGTGACTGCAACCATGAAATTAAAAGACACTTGCTCCTTGGAAAGAAAGCTATGATCAATCTAGACAGCATATTAAAAAGCAGAGATATTACTTGCCAACAAAGATCCATCTAGTCAAAGCTATGGTTTTTCAAGTGGTCATGTATGGATGTGAGAGTTGGACTATAAAGAAGGCTGAGCGCTGAAGAACTGATGCTTTTGAACTGTGGTGTTGGAGAAGACTCTTGAGCATCCCTTGGACTGCAAGGAGATCCAACCAGTCTATCCTAAAGGAAATCAGTCCTGAATATTTATTGGGAGGATCCTTATATTGAAGCTGAAACTCCAATACTTTGGCCACCTGATGCAAAGAACTGAGTCATTGGAAAAGACCCTGATGCTGGGAAAGATTGAAGATGGGAGGAGAAGGGTAAGACAGAGGATGAGATGGTTGTATGGCATCACCGAGTCAATGGACATGAGTTTGAGCAAGCTCCAGGAGTTAGTGATGGACAGGGAGCATGGCGTGTTCCAGTCTATGAGGTCACAAAGAGTTGGACATGACCAAGTGACTGAACTGAACTGTATGTATGTACCAGACCTCTTTTGGTGTTTATTTTTCATTAATAGCTTACAAAATAACATTTAGGAGATTGTGAATAGTGGTCTTCAAAATATCTATGGATTTATCACACACAAAAATCACTTTCAACATTTGGTCAGGCTTTTTATTTCTAAAGTTAGAGTTTACAAATCTATGTTGTCATATTTCTATAAAATGTTGTATTTTGCTTTTTATTCTTAACCTTATAACATAAAAATTTTTATGTTATTATGTAATCTTCATGAATATGTTTAATGTCTGTGTATTATTCCATCCTGTGTTTTTTTCATAATTTTACCATTTCCCTAAGTTTTCCCCTATTTTCACTACTGTTAATAGTGAGCTAATATCTTATTACCTAATATAATTTAAAATTAATAATTATTTTCTTAGGCTAGTTTCCAAGAAGTTTAATTTCTGGATCAAAGGTAATAGACATTTTAAAGTTTTTGAAACAATTTTTTTTCTTATAAAAGATTGGTTGAAAAGTTTTCATAATACAGAATGGATGACAATAAGATGAAAGCTAGGGCCTTCCTTGCCTGGCCTTTTCTCTATTTCCTGAGCAATATTTTCAGTTCCTGAGCAACTGTGGATAAGTATTTTTTTGTGTGCATGATTTCAGAAAAGTTTCTCTCTCTATAAACATATCTACATGTATCATATTATATATATACTGCTGCTGCGTCGCTTCAGTCATGTCCGACTCTGTGCGACCCCATAGACGGCAGCCCACCAGGCTCCCCTGTCCCTGGGATTCTCCAGGCAAGAACACTGGAGTGGGTTGCCATTTCCTTCTCCAATGCATGAAAGTGAAAAGTGAAAATGAAGTCGCTCAGTCGTGTCCGACCCTCAGCAACCCCATGGATTGCAGCCTTCCAGGCTCCTCCATCCATGGGATTTTCCAGGCAAGAGTACTGGAGTCGGGTGCCATTGCCTTCTACATATTACATATATATACAGGTGTCACTTTTATATGCAGATAGAAACATGATACATTTTGTTTTACAAGTTGTTTTCACTTAACACTATATCTTGAATATCTTTTCATATCTGCATATATAACTGTACTTTTATTATTTACTGTACATTTTATGCCGTTGTATCGCCTTAGTATCTTATAACTCTGCAACTTTTCTTAAATAATGCTTTCTGTGTAAGAATTGGTAGATTTGTTTTATGGCCTGTCTTCCACAAAGGAATAAAATTTCTAGGTTAGAGAGACCTAAAGGCAGACAGATTAAAGAACAGTGGAAAATAAGTCATTTATAAGCAAAATAGCACAAGAATCTTGTAAAATACTCAGGATAATGTAAAAGAATTATGGTATTAAAACCTCTAAGGATTAGTAGATTAATAACAGTTGGGTACTGATGTTTTTAAAATAAACTTTAAGGAAATGATGCAATAAATTTGTAAATATTTAAAATAATAGGTAATAACAAATATTCTCAAAAGTCTTTATATGAGTAAACATTCCTAAGAAAATTTCAGATAAAATAAACCAGATCTTGAATGCATCATGTGTTATATTGATGCCAAGCAGAGAGGCTATGGTGATTCCTTCTCCTTAATTAAATCTTCACTTAGGTGGCTGAGGGAGAAAGGGATGGAACCAAAGTTATGTGCTTGAAATGAAGGTCATTTAGGTGACTGTGCTGCAAAAGTTAGCTTATATAAATTAAACCAGAAAGCTAGTGAAGATTGAAATGTGTATATTTTAATATTTTACTTAGCTCCCTGATTAGAACCTTAGGTTGAAATGAAATGGGGGCTGAGATAATGTGTAAAAGATTCTATCTCATTTTGCATAGTACTAAATTAATCATTTTCCACTAGACTTTGAATAAAAATTGTGATTATGTTAAGAACGTCTCAGTGCCAAAAAGTCACACACAATTAATGATGTTTCGTTGTGTCTAACTTAATATAATTTAATCTGAATTGTTTTCACTTATAGCAATGGATAAATTTGTAAAGTACTGCATTTAATGCCTTCATACCTTTCATGTTGATAACAGAAAGTGATAGCTTCCTTCTAAGTATTTTATGATATATCACACTTAATTAGGTTTTGTCCAGTCCACCAAAAAATCAGGTGAATTTATAGAAAAGATAAGTCGTATGCAGTGAAGTGGGTAAAGTAAAAGATTATAGTTGCTAGCTACAATGAGATAGTGTCCTTGGGAGTTAATTCAGTATTATAGAGCATAGTGTTATTCAAATGTGTTTAGTTTTCTCTGTTATTTTTAGTTCAAGCTGTCTTAATGCATTGTGACACATTGTATTCTCATGGTGGAATAATTCATGTGCCTTAATTTGTGAAGTTAATATAATTTATACATTATGAATATAAATAAAATATTAAGAATAAAGTTTTATATAATGTAAAATGTATATAGAAGTAGGCATTTTATACTTTCATATTTGAATCAGAAGAAGTCATAGTGCTTGGCCAAGTAATATAAACCTTAACAGTAGGATTTAAATAAAATGCAATTTTATCATCATGTAGGCAGGATAGAATGGTCTTGATGAAAGAACAAGAAAATCATGCATTAAGAGTTGCAGTTCTAAATACAATTTCTGAGTGAATTGTGAAAGTATCTAGCTATTTGTTTTCATAGATTCCTTCTGAAATATTTGTTAGATATCTGTTTTATGCCACACTGTTCTTGGTGTGAATGTAACAAAGTGCTTGCCTATATTGAAGTTTATATTCTGGGAAGAGATATGCCCAATAAGTGAAAAACAAACATGTAATGGGGCATATGGGCTAAGTGCTAGCAGAAGAGAAAATCAAGGCAAGGAGATAGAGTGATGGTTTGAGGAAGGGGTAGTGTTTTTTAGGGCTGGCCTCTCTCAGTGAGGGGACACTTGGGCAGAGAGGGAAATGAGGTGCAGGGGTCAGTCACTCTGTCATTTGAAGAAGAAGCACAAGAAGCAGAGAGCCCAGCAAACGCAGAGTCTAAATTGGGGGCATCGTTTTTGAGTGAAGAATTGGAAGGAGGTCAGTGTGACAGAAGCAGAATGAACAAGCTGAGAGTGGGAGAAGATGAGGCCAGAGGGGAAAAAAAACTTATGCCATTAGGAGGATTTTATTCTGCGATAGGAAGTCACTGGAAAAATCAGAGCATACAAATGACACGAGCGTAAAGTTTTGAAAAGATTATTCTCGCCACTGTGTAGAGGATAGACCTTAGCTTTCTGAATGTTATCTTTGAACAGGTGTGGTCTTGAGTTGTAATTAATCCTGGGTTTTTTGTAAGCCATGTGTCAATGCCAAAGGTAACATACGAACATCTTCACTGTGTAGGCAGATAATGTTAGTCATGAATTTTGTCATAGTGAGTTGCTGGGAAGATAATTGATTGGCGACACAAAAAGTGATCAAAGAACAGTCATAGTTTTCAAAGTGACTGGGAACTTGGAATAAACCTGGATATATATTTACTCTGTTTATATGGCCTTCTTCAGTTCAGTTCAGTTCAGTTGCTCAGTCGTGTCCGACTCTTTGCGACCCCATGAATCGCAGCACGCCAGGCCTCCCTGTCCATCACCAACTCCTGGAGTTCACGCAGACTCATGTCCATCGAGTCAGTGATGCCATCCAGCCATCTCATCCTCTGTCGTCCCCTTCTCCTCCTGCCCCCAATCCCTCCCAGCATCAGAGTCTTCTTAGGCTCTTAAAATTCAGATAAACAATTCTTGGCAAAACTTTCTTCTGATACAGAATTGCTGGTTTGTTTAGCTTCAAAAGAAGCAGAGGAAAGGGAATGAATTTAGAAAGCTTGCCTACTAATATTGAAAACCATATCCTTGCCACCACTTTTCAATGACTAAATTATCAAATTTAGAAGGAATTGGTGGAAACTGAGAAACTGTCTGTAATAGTACAGGGACGTAAGACCCCTTTATCATTAGAGGTGAAATTATTAATTTATAACTCCTTTTTTGAAGAACATAGAGAAACATATATCAAAAGTATCTAAAAGTTATCATGCTTTTTGACCCAGTAATTCCAATTCCAAGAATTTATACTGAGGCAATAGTCAGAAATAATAAAATAATTATGAGCTATATTTGAAGTAGCTTTATAATCACAAAAAATAGAAACAATTCAACATTTAACACCAGGCAATTGGTTAGCCAAATTTTAGTAAATCTTCATTAGAATATTCCATGCAGTTATTAAAGAATAGTTCTTATTAAATGATACATGGAAACAGTCACAATATTTTGCTAAATGAATAAAATGGGATACAAAATGTTATTTATAGAAGTAGTAAAGTAAAAAAAAAAACATACTTAGAAACCTGCCAAAATGTTGACTAGTAGTTGTTTCTGAATGGTGAAAATAGGATATTGTTGTTGTATTTAGTTGTATTGTCCCTGCATTTTTAAATTATTATTATTTCAAGCTTCAAGTAGTGAATATGTACTCTTTTCATACTTGGGAAAAGTAACATATATTATTTGTAAAATGTTTGTTTTCATAATAGAAAGCTAATACTGTAATGTAATAATATTTTGGTATTTTAAAAATATCTCGAAGTATCCTATAGCATTTGAGTTGAAAAGATGTTTTCCTATGGAATTCTCTGTATGAGCCTCTTCCATTTTGCTGCAGATGCTATGGGAACTGACAGTTCTGTTTGCTTTTAATGGTCATCTTTATAGCAAGGTGAAGGAGCAGAGCCTTGAGGGATGAAGAGCTAAATAGATAGAGGAAACAGGGCAATGTGTCACACTGCTGACGCGGGAGTCTCAGCATGCACCGTCCTCCCATACAGTAGGTGGGAAATGGTCAAGGTTAGACACTGGCTGAGGTCTTGCTTTTAAGTTTCAGTTTTAAAAGAACATCTGAGAAAAAAATGACCAAGTAAGGCCTTTTCTGATCTCTCACCTAATAAATCCTTGATGCTCAGGCCGGTGTCCCATTTTTGCTAAATCTGAATCAGGCAGCACCTACCTGTACAGGCTGTCATTGACTTCCAAAGCCTAACCCTCCAGGGGTAAGCTAGCTGACATGGGCAAGTGGTGATTACAGTCCTGAGAAAGAAGGACTACATGCTTCAGGAAATTCTAAGTGAGTCTGTAATTTACAGATTGTGCTAGTACTGTTTGGCTTCTTAGAATAGTCTTTTGGTTCAATAGCTGCTAATTGTTTATTTTAGTTATTATTATTGTAAATCATATTAAATATTTTATTAAGGTATCATTGACACACCACATTATATTAATTTCAAGTATACAACATAACGATTCTGTAACTGTATAGTAAACCATATTTCTTTATAGCCTGTGGACTACTTGGGGAAAAGCTTAGATGTCCTGTTGGCTCTGATGAAACAGAGCTTCAGTAATTGATACCAAATCAAATTCCCCTCCACCCTCCTGTCCTGCCAACCTTGGGATTTCTGTTGCTTAGCAGGTCAAGCAGATTTATACACAAAGACCTAAAACACTGTTTATTTAGACTCTCTAGTTAAACAGTGCCAGCATTAGCATAGTAGGAAAGACGATATCTAACTTATATATACTATGTTATAAAGTTACTAAAATAAGGATTGACTTGATTTAAAAAAAGAAAATACAATGATAACCTAATTGTCATGAGTTGATGTCATCTCTAAACTATATTATTATTATTAAAAAAAAAACCTTTTTATATTTGGTGGATTGGATGAGTGAGGAAAACTGATGCTCAAAGACTGCTTACAGAGAATACATTTGGCCTATGTGATGCACTTCTTTCCACTTCCACCTTTTTATTCTCTTAAGATTAATGCAGTTAATTCTTTCCATTTTTTCCCCTGAAAGCTATGTGAACCAGATATCTCACTATTTGTTTCCAAACACAGAGGGATGAGTAAGTAACCAATTGCCTCTTAACAACTCACCTTAAACTGAGCAAGGGATCACATTCTAGTTCTTCTTTTCTTGAAGTACAGTCTCTGGATCAACTGGATCAGCCTATCTGAGAGGAAAAAAAGCAAGAAAGTAAGAGAGAAGGGAAGCAAAGAAAGAAAGGGAGAGAAAGATAGAGAGGGAGAATATTTTGGAGAAACTATGTTTTATATAAAAGGGATAATCTAGGTCTAGTATTCTTCTGTGAGCTTCTGTTAACCAGGAAGTGATGTGATGATAGCTGTCAGAGATTTAGAGACACAGGATCTGATGATAAGCAAGGGATGTAGACAGGGATGGACTGTAACCTGCCAGGCTCTTCTGTCCATGGGGATTCTCCAGGCAAGAATTCTCCACTCTCCAGGAGTGGGTTGCCATGCTTTTCTCCAGGGGATCTTCCCAACCCAGAGATCAAACCCAGGTCTCCTGTTTGGAGGCAGATTCTTTACCAACTGAGCCTCCAAGGAAGCCACATTAGGTGCTTAGGCACTTGCTAATAAGTTAAACATAAACATGTTCCACAGGTATTATTTCATGTAATGCTCCCCATTTAATCACTAAGATATCTCTTTTTGACAGATGAGTATACTGAAGCTGAGACTGAGCCTTAGGCCAAAGAACTTACCCAAGGTGACACAGTTAGTATGGAACTTGAACTCTTTAAGTCTTTGCGTTCCTAAAGCTCAGTGCTAGTAATCAGTGCAGGTAAACAGAAATGTCTACAGCAGCTTTTACTGTCAAATTTATAGGAATTATGCAATATCTTTTCTGCTCTGTCCACATGGAGTGTTGGGGTCACATCACTGAAATATCTACTAATGGATAAAATGCTTATAGTACAGTCAGTTCTGGTAGTTTTAGAGATCTAAAAGAATAGTGATGATTGGGATTATAAAAGCCATAACACGTTTCTAAAAAGGAAAAGGCAACTAAATTCCTTTACAGTCATTTCATTGCATGTGCCTTTGGCGAATCTGTCACTGCTTCTGGCTGTTGCCTCTGTTTTTGTTTGTTTGTTTATTTGTTTTAATGTAAGTATCTCTTTGCATGGATTTCTTCACTTCATGATTTCCTATTTTTTTTTCATTTTGAAATCATAGCTTGAACATTGTTTAATCCTGACATTTTAAAAACAGGGTCTTAACGTGAATGCTTTTAAATTAACCCCACTTGCTGCTGTTTCACTTACAATGTTTCCTTGACCTGTTTTCAACACCTTTTGATATTTTACGTGGTCTCCAATCAGTTGAACAGGTAGCAGCTGAAGCTGCGGACTCTAGCCTCTATGGCCACTACGACTACAAGTCTGGTGTTAGCAGCACAGACGAAGGAGAGAAGCTCTCAAGGAAGCTGGAGACTGACACAGGTGCAGGTAAGGGTGCATCATTACCTAGGAAAGATCTTCAGAAAGCCTCCGCCAAAGGCAGTGCCATTTCCATCTTTCATCTTCTTATCCTTGTTTCCGTCTTTATTTTCTTTTTGACCAGTGAATGTGATGGCAGGAGGTGGTTGAGAGGCATTAAGGGGAGCTTTGGAGCTGACATCAGATATGAAAGTTATTCTTTTTTTGAATACATTGGTGCCTAGAGTTTGTTTTTTAAAAAAGGATTTCAGATAGTAAAAAAGGACTGCAAATAACAGAAAATATTGGTAGGGATTTTCAGACCAATCTTATTCCTTAGCTTGTCGCCCAGTTAGGTGGATGTGCCTAACTGACCCATTGGAGACTTGAAGAGCCCAGACACATTTCATGATGATTTATTTGAACTCCTCATTTTTTAAAATTAGGCAAGAATTCATTGCCATCAGCAAATGACCTGGCTCTTGATGATGAGTCTTCCAGCTGCAGGAGTGCCAATTAGAGCGACTCAACAGACCATGACTCATACATATCTAGTCACACAGCCTGTGTCCTTGAAATCAGGTTTCCCTGTATTTAGTAGATAATTTTTTAAAAATATCCCAATTTGAATACATGTATGTGTGTGTGAAAGTAGGGGAGGGAGAGGGGGCTTCATTGTATTCATCATGTGGTCACATTACCCCCCACATCCAATTTTTAATGATGGGCATCAAGCCCTGTAAGGTATTTGAGACTTCACTCTATTTTCAAGCAGACAAATTAGCCAGTTTCACAGATGCATCAGAAGATACAAGATTTCTGGGTCAGAGAAAAAGGACTTTGTTACTCAAGACAAATAGTAGCAGTCAGATGATTTGCACTTAGACTGGCTCCCTGAGCTCAAGTGCCCCCAGGGAATGTGGAGAGAGCCAGGTGACACCTGAACTTGAGTGGACTGAGTTGCAGAAGGACTCGGGGCTTCAAGAATCCAAGTCTTTCATAGTGGGCATTCAACCAGAGGAGTTCTAATATACCTCCCAAAACTTCTGCAATGCGGGCAGAGTAGTTGTTGTCTATTAAATCTGATTCAAGTGAGAATATATCGCATATTGTATGCAGTGAGAGGGGAATGTGGAAGGAAGATTTGTTAGGGCTCTCTGTGTGCCAGGCACTGTGGCAAGCATTTTATGGTTTGTTCTTAAAAAGATTCTGTGAGTCAAAGATTGCTATTATCGCTTTAGGATAAGAGAATGAATACTTAGAGATATGTTTCCCAAGTTCACACAATTATGTGGCAGAGCTGGCATTCTTACCCAGATCTGTCTGACTCCCAAGTACACACTCAGTCACTAAATCAAATTGCCCCTGTTTGTGAATATTGCTTGGTTTCTTATATTCATTATTTTTTTTCAAAACCCCATGAGGTTACTAGCAAAAACACGTCATGTTTTTGTATTGATATTTCTTAGAAGGGCTTCAATTACGCTTTCTCCCTTGCTTCAGGAATGTCATCTCTGACTCCCCTGTGTGTGTGTGTGTGTGTAATAACTCAGCTAGATGCCATTACCACTTTTAGGCACAATATATTATTACCTAGTGGCTAGGCAATTTTATTACCCTGTATTCCTGAATGTTCTTTAATTAATCCATAAATTTAGAGGTCAACTTAGCAAAACAGAGGACTTTGCTTAAATGTTTTTTATAACTGACTATTGAAGTATACTTTCATGCAGGAATTTGAATAGTAATACACATACTATTAAAGAGACTAGATATGTTGTTTCTCATGGCTTTCATTTAATTTTGTTTTAAATCTAGTAATCTGCAATGAAATAAAACAAACCGTATTCTTTCAGGTGAACTGGCTCCATGGAAGCCCATTTGGCTCTACATTTAATACAATAAATAACTGCTGTGGTATGCTGAGGACCTCCTATAAAACTTAATGGCACGCTACTGATAGACCTGAGGTTTCTGCTGTGCTGTGTGCTTAGTTGCATCTGACTCTTTGTGACCCCAAGGACTGCAGCCCCTCGGGCTCCTCTGTCCATGGGGATTCTCCATGCAAGAATACTGGAGTGGGTTGCCATGCCCTCCTCCAGGGTATCTTCCCAACCCAGGGAGATCAAACCCAGGTCTCCTGCATTGCAAGTGGGATTCTTTACCGACTAAGCCACCAGGGAAACCCCAAAAAACTGGAGTGTGTAGCTTATCCCTTCTCCTGGGGAAGTTTCTGTTACTCCCTTCAATGAATATATCAAAAGTTACCGTCCAAATACATTTTTAAAGGGAAATGTAATATCAGCTGTTATTGTCTGACTTCATAATGGCTTGTTTTAATAGCTCCTAAGAGGCCAAGAGGAGGAACAAAGGACAGCCATGTGTGGTGTTAGGAGAGGAACTGCAGTTATAGGACAGTCCCAGATGGAGTAACAGAGTAAGGACGAAGCGAGCAAGATCAGGGCTTTCGGTTTCTGGGAAATTGTTGGTGATGGGGTAGGGGTGAGATGGTTAGCCAAAAGGGCAAGCAAGAGAAAACCACGAGGAAGACACACTTGCCTACTTTATATATTTATACCATTTGGAAGTCGGCACCCTGGCATTATAACTTATTCTGTAGAATCTATTCCAGTGTCTTCTACAAAAAAAGAAGACTAGATTGATAGAAAGCATAGAGAGGACCATTTGAGAAGCTCTAATCTCCCTAAGTCTGACACTGTTTCCACTGTTTCCTCATCTATTTCCCATGAAGTGATGGGACCAGATGCCATGATCTTCATTTTCTGAATGTTGAGCTTTAAGCCAACATTTTCACTCTCCTCTTTCACTTTCATCAAGAGGCTTTTTAGTTCCTCTTCACTTTCTGCCATAAGGGTGGTGTCATCTGCATATCTGAGGTTATTGGTATTTCTCCCAGCAATCTTGATTCCAGTTTGTGCTTCTTCCAGCCCAGTGTTTCTCATGATGTACTCTGCATAGAAGTTAAATAAGCAGGGTGACAATATACAGCCTTGACGTACTCCTTTTCCTATTTGGAACCAGTCTGTTGTTCCACGTCCAGTTCTAACTGTTGCTTCCTGACCTGCATATAGGTTTCTCAAGAGGCAGGTCAGGTGGTCTGGTATTCCCATGTCTTGAAGAATTTTCCACAGTTTATTGTGATCCACACAGTCAAAGGCTTTGGCACAGTCAATAAAGCAGAATAGATGTTTTTCTGGAACTCTCTTGCTTTTTTGATGATCCAGTGGCAGTTTGATCTCTGGTTCCTCTGACTTTTCTAAAACCAGCTTGAACATCTGGAAGTTCACAATTCACATATTGCTGAAGCCTGGCTTGGAGAATTTTGAGCATTACTTTACTAGCATGTGAGATGAGTGCAATTGTATGGTAGTTTGAGAATGGGCTCCCAAATCACTGCAGATGGTGATTGCAGCCATGAAATTAAAAGACGCTTATTCCTTGGAAGGAAAGTTATGACAAACTTAGACAGCATATTCAAAAGCAGAGACATTACTTTGCCAGCAAAGGCCCATCTAGTCAAGGCTATGGTTTTTCCAGTAGTCATGTATGGATGTGAGAGTTGAACTGTGAAGAAAGCTGAGTGCCAAAGAATTGATTCTTTTGAACTGTGGTGTTGGAGAAGACTCTTGAGAGTCCCTTGGACTGCAAGAGATCCAACCAGTCCATTCTAAAGGAGATCAGTCCTGGGTGTTCTTTGGAAGGAATGATGCTAAAGCTGAAACTCCAGTATTTTGGCCAACTCATGTGAAGAGTTGACTCATTGGAAAAGACTCTGACGCTGAGAGGGATTGGGGGCAGGAGAAGGGGATGACAGAGGATGAGACAGCTGGATAGCATCACTGACTCAATGGATGTGAGTCTGAGTGAACTCCTGGGAGTTGGTGATGGACAGGGAAGCCTGGCGTGTTGCGATTCATGGGGTCACAAAGAGACAGACACGACTGAGCGACTGAACTGAACTGAACTGAACTGAATCTCCCTAAGTATCATTCTGCAGTTGAAAAATTTAAATGCTTTGGCCTTTGGTCTGAAATGCTTTTATTTATTTTGTGTGGATCACTACAACAGAGATGCACATATTTGCTAAAGGATAAGAAATCTATCTGGAGCCTTTTAAGAAATATTGAACTTGTATTTATTGAAGTATGATAGCTAACACACCCAGATTTGCAGGAAAATATGGATGAGAAACTTATGAAATGCTTCAAGTAGGTTATTTATGTTGAAAATTGTCCCAGACTACAAAGTCCTGTCTTGCTCTGTGATCCTCTTTTGCCAAAGGCAAATCAATTTCTGAAGGTAGAGGGGAGGTATTCTGACCCACAACACAAATTTGTATCTATAGTATAAAGTCTTACCTTGAGCTATGAAGTTATTTGATGACTAAATTTAGATATAGTGGCTTTAATGGACAGAGAAGGCAATGGCACCCCACTCCAGTACTCTTGCCTGGAAAATCCTATGGACGGAGGAGCCTGGAAGGCTGCAGTCCATGGGGTTGCTAAGGGTCGGACACAACTGAGCAACTTCACTTTCACTTTTCGCTTTCATGCATTGGAGAAGGAAATGGCAACCCACTCCAGTGTTCTTGCCTGGAGAATCCCAGGGATGGGGGAGCCTGGTGGGCTGCTGTTTATGGGGTCACACAGAGTTGGACACGACTGAAGTGACTTAGCAGCAGCAACAGCTTTAATGGGAGCAATGTATGGGATAATGATCAGTTCATATTGCATTATGATTCTGTTGCTAAATGCTCACATGAGTACAAGAAACCTAGGCTGAGAACAAGCATATTATCATCCTGTAGGGAACAATGATTGCTAAAATGAAATCCTCACTCTTTTCCTTGTTGCATAATTTTTTCTGCAAGTCCTAATATTTCATTTGAAAGTGGGATATATGTATGTGTGTATGGGTGTGTGTGTGTGTGTGTATAAGAAAGAGAGGGAGGGAGCGAGATTTTATTATTCTAAGACATAGGGGTTTTTTGTTTGTTTTCAACAGTTCTGATGTTCAATTTCCTTTAATATCAATGTGTGTCCATTAAATTTGATAGCTCTTTTTTTTTTTTTTTTCATCACGAAAAGCCATTATTAAATCATGGTGCATGTTACAGCTGATGGTATCCTAGAATTGAGGAAATGAAATGTAATATCAGTAGCCCCTTGATATTATATATAAATATCTCTTATATATAGAAAATTATATGTAATGTCTCCTCCTGCACTTTGATTAAAGTAACCTTGATTTCTAACCTTATTTTATAGCACTGGATAGGAATCTAGTGGTGGAGGAAAGGACTGCACTGAGCTCAAACAAGAAGTCCAAGCAAGTTGCATCAGAAGAGCATACCCTGGAGATGAAAGAAGCAGCAGAAGAAGGTGGAGGTCCTCAACACAGGGATGCTGACACAGAAGGAAAAGGGGATACAGCACTGCGGGGGAAAGCCGGGGTTAATGAGGTTCCCTCGGGGCAGGGGAAGCCAAAAGTACAACAGCTGGCATTAGTAGGACAGTTTACAGAGGAAAGAGAGCTCTCTCAGGGCATGGCAGTTGAGGCAGAGGCAGAAGCAGAAGGGGATAGAAGGCAGGATAAAGAAGGGTTAGGTGCCAGAGAAGGAGAAGTAGCAGAAGACTCTGGAGGTCTGAATGAAGGTGAGGCTGCTGAGGAACAGGCCTTGATGCAAACAGTGCTGGAGACGGAGGAGGCAGCTTCTGAAGGTGGGCAGGCTTCAGAGAGGGCAGTGCTGGCAAGCCAGGCAGCAGCTCTGTACTCAAGGTGTGCTCAGGAGACAGCAGCCCTAAGACAGGCAGTGAGGCCAGAGAAGGGAAATTCTGACAGCGTGACTGTGAGTGTGGTTGGGTCTGCAAAGCTGGGCGTGCAGGACAGTGAAGAGGAAGCATGCACAGACCTAGAGGACAGGGAATCCACGGAAGACGCTACATCTGACAGAGAGGAGGGTTTAGAAGAGGCAATGCTGGGGCGAGACGAGCCGACCAAAGAGAGAGAGGCAGTCGCGGGGATGGAGACACCTTTGAGCTCCTCCATTTCTGAGAAGGTTGAGGCTACTCAGATGGGGAGTTCAGTGGACAGCCTGGAAGGACTTCGTAAGGATCAGGTGGAAAAGGAGGGCATGGTGATGGAGTCAGAGTCTAATAAAGATGATGACAGGAAAGAAATGTTACCTGAGGAATTAGACTCAGAAAAGAGAGAGAGGAGCAAAGCTGAGAGGTCAAAAACACCTCTGGGGGAAACTGAATCTGAGAGAGAAAAGGTGACGAGGGCAGAGGTGCTTCAGGATGAAGACGCTTTAGAAGAGGAACAAAATCTTAAAGGGAAAAGGGGGGAACCTGTGCAGGAAGAAAGACCAGAGGAAGAGACACAAGCCTCCCCAAATGAAATGGAGTGTGATGCCGAGGATGAAGCAGCCACGGGGGCATCTGCAGTGACTGAAGACACAGGGCAACGAGGAGAGGACTCACTGAGAGACAAGGAGGTTGACATGTTTGAAGCGGCCCCTGGATTTGAAAATTCCCTAGAAAACATAACGGTTTGGGGGAAAGGGGAAGGAGGGGAAAGACTGAGAGGTGCCGGAATCACAGAGCACAGAGGCTCAGCAGAGCTGCTCTTTACTGAGAATGTGGCCCACGAAGAGCAGGAAGAGGAGTCCACCCCTGCAGGGGAGGGGGTGTCAGGAGCTTCCGAAACCAAGTCCACAGAGAGGGTGCAGACTCCTAGGGATGCAGGTGAGGCCCAGGGGTCTGCAACCAAAGATCAAGACATGGTCGCCAGCCAGGAAGGGAGGAATAAAGATGGGCCTTTACAGGGGCCAGAGGGAGTAGCCATCACAGCCTTGACCCAAGATGTTCCCGAGGGAGATTCCATGATGGCAGGAAAAGTCAGTGACATGATGGATGAGGACGCAGAGGAGGAGGGGGATAAAGAGTGCACACTGGGGACAGGAGTGCCGAAGAATGGGGACCCTAAGGGGGACAGGAGCGTGCATGGTGTGGTTATGACTGTGGAAGACCCCCATCAAGGAGGAGGAGCCTCAGAAGAAGCTTCAGAGAGGGAGGACGATTCTGCTGAGAGGGAAATAGAAGCAAATAAAGTCTCCTCCTTTTCAGATGTTGCTGGGGAGGAAGCTTGGCACACAGTGTATGAGATTCCAGGAGAAACAGCAGCTGCAGAGAGGGTGGCTATAGAGGCGATAGTGCCGAGCAGGGAGGATGTGCCAGTGGCCAAGGAGATGACTGCAATTTCGGCACTGGAAGCTGAGGTTGAGGCTCCAGAGGAACCTTCTAACCTGGAAGGGAAGGTTCCAAAGCCAGAGGCAGCTGGGGAGGCAGAGAAGGCTGAAACCACACTGGAGGCTGAGTCTGAGTTGGTGGGAGAGGAGGCAGGGATGGGGAGTCCTGATGGGGAGCAGGAGTCAGGGGAAGCTGGAGAATTTAGACTGGAATTATCCCAAGAGAACAGGTCAGAGGCCAGGAGAGAGAGTCCACAGGACACAGAAACACTCCCTGAAAAGCCCAACTGCAGGGAAATCCAAGAGAAGCAAGAGCTTTCAGTGCAAGGAGGAAGTGAGGACCTGGATATTTCCTTGAGTCCGGGGAAGGCCTAAGAGACTTCATGGCTGATGGTGAGTTTAAGCCCGACCTGTTTGCAGGATTACACAGATCTCCCACCTGGGGCCTCTTCTCCTGTGGGCTGTCTCATCCCTTTATCAGTGCCTGCACACACAGGCTTCAGTTCCAGGGGCTGCTGAGCCCATCAGGATAGGGGCTGGGCAAGATGGACAGGCAGACCAGAGGCATACAGGGACCCATTTCTACCCCCTGTACAACTCTAAATCCCAGCCTCTGTCTTTGCAAGCAGAGCTCTCAAGCAGTGAGATCCTCCTCCTCTCCCTTACAGGGCCAGGAAGATGGATACAGAGGAGAGCGTGTGCCATGGGGACAAAAGGAAAAAGGCTTAATTTGCCTTTAAATGGGCTGTCTTTATTTCTGAAGTTCTGTGAAGTTTAATAAATATATATAGCATAAATTAATAAAATATATTAAAATATTTGAAGCATGTTAAAACATATATCTGTAAAGTACTGATGATTATAACTAAAGACCAAAATTATTTCTAGCATTTCCTTGTGTTTCTATTATTTGCACGATGTATCCTTAATGCCTGGTTTCTACTATTCTGAGTGATTATATTCATAGTTCTATCCTTTTTATTGTCTTTCAGGATATTTTCAAGATGTCTTCCAGAAGACTTGGAGTGGAGGAGAAGGATTCACCCGAATATCTCACCAGAACTTTTTTTTTTTTTTATCCCTGTGCTTGTCTGAGTGATTCCCAATCTGCCAGCTGATCTGTAGCACCTCACGCACCTTGAGAATAGGTGCTCAGCTCCTTCCTAGAGTGCTGGTTTCTGATGGAGGACTGGAAGGCTCTTACCTAATTCTACACAGTTAACATGTCTATATTCAAATCAAACTGATCATTTTCAAATGCTTGACTTTTACCAAAGATTACCTGAAAGGCCCAGTCCTGATATCTGGGGTTTCTTTAAATTCCTATTTATTTATAATCATATATTAGTCCCAGCTTCATACACGAGCATTTGATTTAAAAATATTTGGCTTTGTCTGTGAAAATGAGGTCTAAATGTTCTTCCAGTTACCTTCAGTGCTAAAGACTGCTCCAGACCTGTAAGTCCTTCTAGAAAAGGGTTCCATGGCATGTCTATTTACTAATAAATAGTCATGCTTTCTATTTATGCCAGATCAGTAATTTAATGTTTAAATCTTATTTCAAAATGCCCTTTCTTTCTGCATGTTTCTATAGTCTTGCTTTCTGAGGTGAACAGGTAAATGCCTGTGGCATTTTATCCTTGGGGGACTTATGTATAGGGCCACTCAAATTAAATTGATGTAGTAAATAATTTAGCTGAGTAAAATGAGTAACAATCATTATAGCAGGTAAACATTGCACATCAGCCTGTATGCCAACATTTGAGACTCTAGACTCTGGTTGGTGTCATTCAGTGGAAAAGAAACTTGGATTAAATTAGCATGCTGCTCAACTTCCCAGGTTCTGTTATTTCAAACCTGTGAACTAACCCTGCAGTGCATTGCAAACCAACGGTCATGACTGCTTTCTAAATTACCCCTGGCCCCCATATCACTAGAAATAGTTGTGTAGCTGTGTCTCTTGGGGATTTAAATTTCCCTGTGACATCTCTGTTCATACACCAGTGTCTCAAAGGGCGCATATGTTTTGCTATCTTTTCATTATGTAAGGAGGTGAAAGAAGATGTTCTAAAGCAGTGATTCTCCAGTTACACTACACATTAGACTTTCATGGGGCACTTTCATGGATGAATCAATCCTTGATCCTACCCCAGGGATTCAGATCTAATTAGTTTTAGATGGGTGTAGGCATAAGTTTTTTGTTTTGTTGTTTTAATTTTTCAGTTGATTTTACTATGTAGAAAAAGTTGAGAATTGCTGCCCTAATCATTATACAGTCCACACTGGTTGCCCTATATCCCTAAAAATCAGGCATACTATCTTTATATATATATTTTTATCTTTAGAGGTGTGTTTCATTTTAATAAAGGAGTCATTCAGTGATCAAAGGTATTAATATAATGGACCAGTGGTTCGCAAAATGCGACCTTGATCAGGATATCAGCATCAC
This sequence comes from Budorcas taxicolor, assembly GCF_023091745.1. Classification (NCBI taxonomy): domain Eukaryota; kingdom Metazoa; phylum Chordata; class Mammalia; order Artiodactyla; family Bovidae; genus Budorcas; species Budorcas taxicolor. The sequence continues at coordinate 70,295,863 of NC_068912.1, forward strand.
CTAGAACTGTTCCAAATATAAATTCCTGCCTTTGTCTCATACCTATTAAATTGAAAATTCTGTGGGTGGGGCAGAGCAATTGGTGTTTTAACAAGCCCTCTGGGTAATTCTGATGTACACTATAGTCTGAAAACTGCTGTCACGGACTATTGATTGTACTGAAGATTAGTCTCAGTTGGAAAATGGATTGCAGAAGTACCGTGAACTTTGTCTCTTTCTGTCTCTTCTACCCTCTGTGTCTCTTCTCTCTTTTCACTTGAGGAAATGATGGTCACTATAAAAGTGATGACCTCACCTTTAAACTCATTTTTATTATGACTGTAATGATATATATGTGAAATCCTTCCACCCCACCCCCTTTTAAGGATGAACATCACTCATGGCACATCATAGATCTCCACTGTCTTACATTATAAAATAGGTTTCCTCTCCATTATATCCAATTTCATTTATTACTAAGCTGCATTTGTGTGGAGTTCTACAGTATTTTTCTTTGATCTCAACCTCATTGCTACAGAGCACTTTGAATACATAGCACCTTATGGGAGAGATTATGAACTTGTTAATTCCACTGAAGAATTCATTCTGTACAATGTGCTAAATGGAAATTGCATTGGATTATTTTATATTTAACACATTCCATCAAAACACATTATGTAAAATTATACTACAATCTGCATGTGGGTTTAACTGTGAAATTCAGTGTTGTGATAGTTCAATGAAGTGAATTCTTTCTCTGAAAATACTATGTTGATAAAATTATTTGTGTGTTCAACTGAACTGATTTTTTTCCCTAGTTTCATTATTAAAAGCATAAATTAACCATATGCATATATATAAGACATATATGATCCTTTATAAGTAAGACTAGACTTTTAAAATCTTCTTTGTCATTTCCTTAAAATTTAAACTCCACAGAGTAGAGCAGAGAGAATTATTTTCATTGGTCTGTATTTTTGAGTATATGTGTTTATATTCACTCTATATTCACATATGTCTTTCACATACATGTAATAACGTCAGAGAGGAAAACTGTTATCACTATTTCATAGATAAGCAAATAGAAGTTCAATTAAGTAGCTTGTCTAAAATCATAATCAGTCTCAGGTCTTCTCACTCCAAACTCTGACTTTTTTAAAAATCACACACACTTCCTTCTAGGAAGAGGAATATTAAACAGATACTAAGGTATTATATGTGAATCTTTACATATTTTTGTTTGCTTTGTAGAGATAAAATCAAACCTCATTAATATATAATGTATCAATAAGAAAAGGGTTACTGTTCCAGTCAGTATCAACCAAAGAATATGATAGATTATTTAAATAATTCAAAAGAAAAATAGACAACCAAAGTAAAGATAGGAAGAATTAGGTTTTGAATTTCTTTCTTTTATTAACAATTTTATTTTTAAAATATTTATTTATTTGGCTGCGCCAGGTTTTAGTTGCGGCATTCAGGATCCCGAGTTTTGGCATTTGAATTCCTAGTTGTGTTATGTGGGATTTAGTTCTCTGACCAGGGATGGAACCTGGGCCCCCTGCACTGGGAGTCTGAAGTCTTAGTCACTGGACAACCAGAGAAGGGCCTGAAATACTTGAGTGAAGCTTTTTCTATGACTTTGCAAACTCTTGTGTTTTAAATTTATAGTTGAGTTCTTTCAGACTTCTAAGATCAATAATTTTGATTGCAATGGGAAATCATTATTTGAGAAAAGAAGACTGTAAAAAAGATTCATCTAGCATGTGAAATATTCCAACAGCTTCAAGGACTGTGGCCCTTGAGAGGAGACTTCTGACCTTGATAACATTTTCTTCTACTCTCTTGAACCATCTGATTGTGTCATTTGAAAGGTGTTCCCAGTTACGTGGCCAGAAACAAGCGGTACAAAAGAACAGGGAATAAATACAACTGCAATTCTTTAAAAGCTGCTCTCACACTCACCCTTTTTCCCCTTTTATTATGTTTTCTCCTTCCCTCTAATATCATGCCTTGCAACAGGAAAACTATGCTTTTCAAACTAACAGAAAACATAAGCTCTACAATAAAATGGTAGATGTTTGAGAATGCACACTCCCTTCGAAATTCCAATCGGAAGTCTCAGACTATTTAATAATCTGTGAAACTGTGTCATATTTTGTAATGATGCAAATCCCCATTTTTATTAGAGAAAATGAGATACATAGAAATACCTGAAACAGATAAGCTGATACCAAAGAATATAGAAGAACTTACTCTCTGCCTCTTTTGTCAAACATTTCCTGGTCTTATTAACATCTGCTTATAATCAAAGGGTATAGGAAGGACAAAATTATAGGAGAAATCTCACACTTGTTCAGGCGCTTGGTACTAATGTGACACAGAGACCCTCAAGCTAGTGTTCCTCTGAGGGGAGATGAAGCTTTTCAAAGGATGCATGAAGGCTACTTTGTGGATGTCAACCTCCATATACACTTTTGTCATAAAATGGACCACCTGAGATCTAGCCTGAGTCAAGGTCTTCCCTTTTGTCAATCTCCCACTCTCATTCATAATAGAGGCCAGCTCTTCATCCATTTTCCAGTTTTACTGTGTTGCCTCTGGGATGACACAAAATGACAAAGAAATTATTTGAAATATGGTGCAGGTATTGAGAAAGGTAATGACCTTAATGGCTGGTTAATAAATCCTTCTGCAATTCAAGTGGTTTTCAGTTGTTTTCAAGAAAACTAAATGAGAAACTAATTGACTTGTCAGCTGATAAGCCTCTTAAATCATCTTTGGTATTTTATCAGTCCTTCATTTTTGGTAAATTACTCAGGAGTTCAAAGTAGACATTGGTGCACAATACAAGCAAACTAACTCCATTCCCATTTGTTTATTTATGTGACATGCGCAGATACTGTACTTGTGTTAGTCGCTCAGTCATGTCCAAATCTGCAGTCCCATAAACTGTAGCCTGCCAGGCTTCTCTGTCCATGGAATTCTCCAGGCAAGAATACTGGAATTGGTAGCAATTCCTTCCCAACCCAGGGATCAAACCTGGCTCTCCTGCATTGCAGGCAGATTCTTTGCCATCCTAACCACCAGGGAAGCCCCATTGTATATCTAAAAAAAAAAGAAAAAACAGAAAATGTAACAAATGATGATGAACACTATCATTGTAGCAGGAAATAATATTTGTTCACAGATACACAAACTTATTAAACATAGAAATCACTAGCTTAAACACAAATTTCTACTTTTACTTTTCATGTATAAGGTTTATCAAAATTTATTTGTGTTATTTTGATCAGATGTACATTACTAATTATTGCAATGGTCAGTTCAGTTCAGTCACTCAATTGGGTCCAACTCTTGTGACCCCACGGACTGCAGCACGCCAGGCCTCACTGTCCATCACCAATTCCCAGAGTTCCCCAAATTCATGTCCAATGAGTCCACTGAGTAATGCCATCCAACCATCTTATCCTCTGTCATCCCCTTCTCCTCCTGCCCCCAATCCCTCCCAGCATCAGAGTCTTTTCCAATGAGTCGGCTCTTTGTATCAGGTGGCCAAAGTATTGGAGTTTCAGCTTCAACATCAGTCCTTCCAATGAACACCCAGGACTGATCTCCTTTAGGATGGACTGGTTGGATCTCCTTGCTGTCCAAGGGACTCTCAAGAGTCTTCTCCAACGCCACAGTTCAAAAGCATCAATTCTTTGGCACTCAGCCTTCTTCACAGTCCAACTCTCACATCCATACTTGACTACAAGAAAAAACATAGCCTTGACTAGATGGACCTTTGTGGTTAAGGTAATGTCTCTGCTTTTTAATATGCTGTCTAGGTTGGTCATAACTTTCCTTTCAAGGAGTAAGCGTCTTTTAATTCCATGGCTGCAGTCACCATCTGTAGTGATTTTGGAGCCCCAAAAATAAAGTCTGACACTGTTTCCACTGTTTACCCATTTATTTGCAATAAAGTGATGGGACCAGATGCCATGATCTTAGTTTTCTGAATGTTGAGCTTTAAGCCAACTTTTTCACTCTCCTCTTTCACTTTCATCAAGAGGCTCTTTAGTTCTTCTTTACTTTCTGCCATAAGGGTGGTGTCATCTGCATATCTGAGGTTATTGATATTTCTCCCGGTAACCTTGATTCCAGCTTGTGCTTCCTCCAGCCCCACGTTTCTTATGATGTACTCTGCATATAAGTTAAATAAGCATGGTGACAATATACAGGCTTGACATATTTTGGAACCAGTTTTCCTTTTTCTATTTGGAACCAGTCTGTTATTCCATGTCCAGTTCTAACTGTTGCTTCCTGACCTGCATACAGATTTCTCAACAGACAGGTCAGGTGGTCTGGGTTTCCCATCTCTTTCGGAATTTTTCACAATTTATGTGATCCACACAGTCAAAGGCTTTGGCATAGTCAATAAAGCAGAATAGATGTTTTACTGAAACTCGCTTGCTTTTTCGATGATCGAATGGATGTTGGCAATTTGATGTCTGGTTCCTCTGCTTTTTCTAAATCCAGCTTGAACATCTGGAAGTTCACGGTTCATGTATTGCTGAAATCTGGTTTGGAGAATTTTGAGCATAACTTTACTAGTGCGTGAGATGAGTGCAATTGTGCGGTAGTTTGAACATTCTTTGGCATTGCCTTGCTTTGGGACTGGAATAAAAACAGACCTTTACCAGTCCTGTGGCCACTGCTGAGTTTTCCAAATTTGCTGGGATATTGAGTGTGGCACTTTTGCAATAGCATCTTTTAGGATTTGAAATAGCTCAACTGGAATTCCATCACCTCCACTAGCTTTGTTCATAGTGATGCTTCCAGAGGCCCAATTGACTTCACATTCCAGGATGTCTGGCTCTAGGTAAGTGATCACATTGTGATTATCTGGGGTATGAACATATTTTTTGTGCAGTTCTTCTGTGTATTCTTGCCACCTCTTCTTAATATCTTCTACTTCTGTTAGGTCCATAACATTTCTGTCCTTAATTGTGCCCATCTTTGCATGAGATGTTCTCTTGGTATCTCTAATTTTCTTGAAGAGATCTCGTCTTTCCCACTCTATTGTTTTCCTCTATTTCTTTGCATTGATCGCTGAAGAAGGCTTTCTTATCTCTCCTTGCTATTCTTTGGGACTCTGCATTCAGATGTCTATATCTTTCCTTTTCTCCTTTGCTTTTCACTTCTCTTCTTTTCACAGCTATTTGTAAGGCCTCCGCAGACAGCCATTTTGCTTTTTTGCATTTCTTTTTCTTGAGGATGGTCTTGATCCCTCTCTCCTGTACAATGTCACGAACCTCCGTCCATAGTTCATCAGGCATTCTGTCTATCAGATCTAGCCCCTTAAATCTATTTCTCACTTCCACTGTATAATCATAAGGGATTTGATTTTGGTCATACCTGAATGGTCTAGCGGTTTTCCCTACTTTCTTCAATTTAAGTCATATTGGCAATAAGGAGTTCATGATCTGAGCCACAGTCAGCTCCTGGTCTTGTTTTTGCTGACTGTATAGAGTTCTCCATCTATGGCTGCAAAGAATGTAAACAATCTAGTTTCGATGTTGACCATCTGGTGATGTCCATGTGTAGAGTCTTCTCTTGTGTTGTTGGAAGCGGGTGTTTGCTATGACCAGTGCTTTCTCTTGACACAACTCTGTTAGCCTTTGCCTTGCTTCATTCTGTACTCCAAGGCCAAATTTGCTTGTTACTCCAGGTGTTTCTTGACTTCCTACTTTTGCATTCCCCTATAATGAAAAGGACATATGTTTTGGGTGTTAGTTCTAGAAGGTCTTGTAGGTCTTCATAGAACTGTTTAACTTCAGCCTCTTCAGCATTATTGGTCAGGGAATGGACTTGGATTACTGTGATATTGAATGATTTGCCTTGGAAATGAACAGAGATCATTCTGCCGTTTTTGAGACTGCATCCAAGTACTGCATTCAAAGGGCTACTCCATTTCTTCTAAGGGATTCTTGCCCACAGCAGTAAATATAATGGTCATCTGAGTTAAATTCACCCATTCCAGTCCATTTTAGTTTGCTGATTCCTAAAATGTCAATGTTCACTCTTGCCCTCTCCTGATGACCACTTCCAATTTGCCTTGACTCATGGACCTAACATTCCAGGTTCTTATGCAATATTGCTCTTTACAGCATTGGACTTTACTTCCATCACCAGTCACATCCACAAGTGGGTGTTGTTTTTGCTTTGGCTCTGTCTCTTCATTCTTTCTGGAGTTATTTCTCCACTGATCTCCAGAAGCATACTGGGCACCTACTGACCTGGGGAGTCCATCTTTCAGTGTCCTATCATTTTGCCTTTTCATACTGTTCATGGGGTTCTCAAGGCAAGAATACTGAAGTGATTTGCCATTCCCTTCTCCAGTGGACCACAATTTGTCAGAACTCTCCACCATGACCTGTCTATCTTGGGTGGCCCTACACAGCATGGCTCATAGTTTCATTGAGTTAGAGAAGGCTGTGGTTCATATGATTAGAATGGTTAGTTTTCTGTGATTGTGATTTTCAGTCTGTCTGCTCTCTGATGGAGAAGGATAGGAGGCTTATGGAAGTTTCCTGATGGGAGAGACTGACTGAGGGGAAAACTGGGTCTTGTTTTGATGGGCAGGGACATGCTTAGTAAATCTTTAATCCAATTTTCTGTTGATGGGTGGAGCTGTGTTCCCTCCATGCTATTTACCTGGGGCCAAAATATGGTGGAGGTAATGAAGATGATGATAACTGCCTTCAAAAGATCCCATGCATGTACTGCTACGCTCAGTGCCCCCAACCCTGCAGCAGGCCACCACCAACCCATGCCTCTGTTTGAGAATTCTGGATATTCACAGGCAAGTCTGGGTCAGTCTCTTGTGGGGTCACCACTCTTTTCTCCTGTGTCTTGGTGCACAAGGTTCTGTTTGTGCCCTCCAAGAGTCTATTTCCCAGTTCTGTATAAATTCTGGCAGCTCTATGGTGTAATTAATGGCGACCTCCAAGAGGGCGTATGCCATACCCAAGTCTGCTGCTCTCAGAGCCCCTGTCCCTGTGGCAGGCCACTGCTGATCCGTGCCTCCACAAGAGATGCTCAGACACAGTTCTGTCTCAGTCTCTGTGAGATCCCTGGGTCCTGGTGTGCACAAGATTTGTTTGAACCCTCTTGGCATCTCTGGCAGGAGTGGGGTTTGATCCCAACACGAATTCGCCCCTCCTACTGTCTTGCTGGGGCTTCTCCTTTGCCCTTGGATTTGGGGTATCTCCTCACATCAGCTCCACCGCCTACCATCTTACTGGGGTTTCTCTGACTTTGGACGTGGAGTATCTCTTCACAGCCAGTCCAGCGAAGCTCAGTCGCTGCTCCTGACCTTGGATGTGGGGTATCTTCTCTTGGCCGCTTGCCGCTCCAGCACCACAATTACGATGGTAGCTCAGTTCAAAAGAAATTCACCATATAGAACATTATGGTCATAGAAATATTTAAATAAAATTTTATATAATAATTTAGTTGCAGAGGAATATGACAGGATGATCAATACAAGACTTTCAAACATAAAAATTATACAACAGTAGGCTAAAATTCTGTGGGCAAAGTGGAATGGAAGTGCAAGCATATTAAGAAAAAAACCTGTGAGATTTCCTAATGCTAAAGAAAAGCTTACTCACCTACTTTTAAAAATGGTCAAGTTCCCCAGGAAACACTAAAGAATAGAGGTTTTTGTGCAGAAGGCTTATTGGGTTGTACTTTGGGATGGGCTTAAGCTTTGGGAGGAGGGGATAGGAGAGGGAAGCAGGAACGGGTTGAAAGGAAAGGTGGGTTGTGGTCTAGTTGCCCTAGGGGCTGCATCCATCCCATGGGTGCTCTGGAGCTCCGATAGAAGAATGAAGGCAACAGGGTCACATCTTTGAATTCCCACAATGGACCAGTCACTGGATGTGGCTGCCTTCTCAGGAGGGACCACAACCTTTGAGTAGGTATCTGTCTTTCATCAAAATCACTTCCGGTGGAAGACCCAGATGTGTGGCAGCAGCAGACCCACTCCAGGCAGAATAAATGTGTCGGCTGTAAAGTGTATACCAGGGTGGCACTCCATAGCATCCATTACATGGATAAAGGTGCTATCAGATTGGGATGGCATTTCAATTTTTAAAATACATTTAGGAAAGAGATGTAACTATTTCATCTTAAAACAGTCCATTTTATAACGTGCTAGAAATTACATCGGTATCTATTATTTAGATTTATGAAAACGCCTTGTTGTCAGTGTAAAAAATGTGTAAGAAGGGACTGACAGTTTTTCAAAGCTTCCTTAGCGGTTAGTGAGCAAAAACATTTAAAGAGCACTGGTGTAAAGGACAAAGTGAACAGGTTTCTCAAGCTACAAGGCGTGGCAGCCACCACAAGTGATTGCAAAAATCTCTATTAATGTGTAAAATGTATTTTGGTTACATGCTACAACAGTGATGATGTCTGATAGAAAAATAAATGAGTGGGTCATGCAGCCTGGGGATGTCTCAAGGAAGGAGTCAGAGTCCTAGGACAATGCCTACCTGTTCCTAGGGAAGGAAGTGTGCCTGTTGAGTGTGTCCGAGTACACAATCACGAAAACAAGTGTGCTCCCATAGCAATTCAGTGCTAAAGAGCAGTTTCAGCACAATTTTTCCAAACAGATAGTATGTATTTCAGGTTCTGCAGGTTCTAAGTATTTCAAAACTACTCAACAAACGGGTGTGGCTACTCAACAAATGGGTGTGGCTATGTTTTAATAAAGCTTTATTTACAAAGAAAGGTGGCCTGCCAAATTTTGCCTGAGGACTGTGTCTTGAAAAACAGTCAATATTTATAACCATGTATACTAATCCTCACGGAAACTCCCTAAACCCTCACTGCCCCATATGCCGCAAATATTTTAGTTTTCAAAAATATGCCTTACGCAAAACACTCTCGGACATAAATCACAGCAGGATCCTCTATGACCCACCTCCCAGAATATTGGAAATAAAAGCAAAAATAAACAAATGGGACCTAATTAAAATTAAAATCTTCTGCACAACAAAGGAAACTATGAGCCAGGTGAAAAGACAGCCTTCTGAATAGGAGAAAATTATAGCAAATGAAGCAACTGACACAGAATTAATCTCAAAAATATACAAGCAACTCCTGCAGCTCAATTCCAGAAAAATTAATGACCCAATCAAAAAAATAGGCCAAAGAACTAAACAGACATTTCTCCAAAGAAGACATACAGATGGCTAACAAACACATGAAAAGATGCTCAACATCACCCATTATCAGAGACATGCAAATCAAAACCACAGTGAGGTTCCATTTTATGCCAGTCAGAATGGCTGCTATCCAAAAGTCTACAGGCAATAAATGCTGGAGATGGTGTGGAAAAAAGGGAACCCTCTTATACTGTTGGTGGGAATGCAAACTAGGACAGCCACTATGGAGGACAGTGTGGAGATTCCTTAAAAAACTGGAAATAGAACTACCATACGACCCAGCAATCCCACTGCTCGGCATACACACTGAGGAAATCAGAATTGAAAGAGACACATGTACCCCAATGTTCATCACAGCACTGTTTATAATAGCCAGGACATGGAAGCAGATGAATGGATAAGAAAGCTGTGGTACATATACACAATGGAGTATTACTCAGCCATTAAAAAGAATACATTTGAATCAGTTCTAATGAGGTGGATGAAACTGGAGCCTGTTATACAGAGTGAAGTAAGCCAGAAAGAAAAATGCCAATACAGTATAATGCATATATATGGAATTTAGAAAGATGGTAATGATAACCCTGTATGCGAGACAGCAAAAGAGACACAGATGTTTAGAACAGTCTTTTGGACTTTGTGGGAGAGGGCGAGGGTGGGATGATTTGGGAGAATGTCATTGAAACATGTGTATTATCATATGTGAAATGGATCGCCAGTCCAGGTCGATGCATGATACAGGGTGCTCGGGGCTGGTGCACTGGGATGACCCAGAGGGATGGTATGGGGAGGGAGGTGGGAGGGGTGTCCAAGATGGGGAACATGTGTACACCCGTGGCGCATTCATGGCGATGTATGGCAAAACCAATACATTATTGTAAAGTAATTAGCCTCCAATTAAAATAAATAAATTTATATTAAAAAATAAGGCGAATATTGCCAAAAAAAACCCCCCAAAATATGCGTTAATAGAAAAAGTTAGGAAACAACTGGCACAAAGGATCTAATTTCCCTTTAACTCCTTTGTGGAGTAAGATGATTTATTACAATTGTCCTCTCTTTTTAAGACAATTATTAAAAAGCTTCATTTTAGCCAGGTTTTCAAGCCCTTCTTCCATACCATTGCCATCTTCTCTGGTACATCTATTAGAATGCAAATATGAGATGTTGTGAGGAAAGGGAAAGGAACTGTAGACTTGTGACAATTACGTTTCCTGTAACATAGGCTGACTTGTTCTGCAATAGAATGTCAGCTCCATGAGTGAATAGCCGTGGTCTGCTAGGGTCCATGTTCAAATCCCTGTGCCAGGAGCAACGTCTGGATATGGTGCACATTCAATAAATATCAGTAAAAGGATGACTACCAGAACTAAAATGCAGAGGTAATACTGTTACGTGTCATTCTGAAATTTTTAAGTTAAAATTTAATTGACGTTGCTAGGATGCAGGGAGTATCTGAATTTGTGGACTGAAGAGAAAATGGTCATTATCTTCATAAAATATTAGAAGTAATAGGAGCCCAAAAGAGCAAAGGTTCCTCCAGCACCTCTAGATACCAGACTGAGAAAACAGAGACCCAGCGGGTCTGAGGATTAAGCTACTCCCTGGTGGTGGTGGTGGTTTATTTGCTAAGTCATGTCCGACTCTTCTGATCCCATGGACTGTAGCTCACCAGGCTCCTCTGTCCATGAGATTTTCCAGGCAAGAATACTGGAGTGGATTGCCATTTGCTTTTCCAGGGGATCTTCCCAACCCAGGAATCGAAGCCAGGTCTCCTGCATTGCAGGCAGATTCTTTACCGACTGAGCTGTGAGGGAAGTCCACAGGCTACACCCTGGTGAGGGTCAAAACAGAATTATAACTCCCATCTTTAGTCTAGAGCTTATTTCACTTCACAATGCTGCCCCTCATTAGTCAGATTTTCTTGTTAGAGATGCAGAATCCCAATTTCTAATCAGATTCACTCTCTAAAACTTGATAGGGTTTTTTTTTTTTTTTTTTTTGGTTTTGGTTTTTAGAGCAGCTAATTTTGCTCTTGCTTTGCAAACCCTGAAATACAAGTTTTCAAATGCAGCTTATTTGAAACATTTTGGTTGTCTGAATTACAGATGTCCCAAGATCTGTCATTGCCTGTTTACAATCCCCACTGAGAATACAAAGGTCTATGGTTAGAGACAGCAGAAATACCACATACTAGTTATTTTATGCACACATATGCATGCTTGCACACATACGCACACACCTCTCATTGATTAAAGAAGAGAAAATCTTTGAAAATGAATGGAAACTCTCCCCATTGAACTAAGCATATTATTTGTGACTCCCTACTAAGCACAGAACTCTGCAATAGAATTCAATAAATTACAAACTTATCTATGCATATATGTCAGCTTAACAAACTCAAGTCTGAATCACTGATTCTCAAATTTGGCTGCACATTAGAATTCCTCCGAGGAGAATTTTTAAACTTCTAGTGGTGAGACTCAGGGATGAGGACATAAAAAAATGTCTCCCGAGGTGATTACCATTTGGACTCAAGGCTTGGCCCCACAGATCTCAATTCTGAGGAACTATTGACTTTAAAAAGTAAACTGTAACTGCGATTTCAGAAGCATAAATTAAATCAGTATAACACAGCTTAACACATTATACTTTTACTACTTTACTCATTTTCTTCTTTTACTCTTCAATTTTTTTCTCATTAAGCCTCACAATGCTATGAGGAAGGTACTTATTAGCCCCATTTTATAGATGATGAAATGGAGACACAAAAAGAGTAAGTAACATATTCAAGTCATAAAGCTGGGAAGTGTCACAGATGGAGTTTAACCCCGAAAAAAGATGGCTCCATCTGGAGCAGAAGTTCTCAAAGTTTATCTTTGAATTATAATCACCTAAACGGCCTTTTAGTTAGAATTTGCTGGATTCCACTCTTAAGAGTTTTCAGTTCATTAGAGCTGCAAGGCACCTGAAAATCTGTATTTCTAACAAATCCCCACATGATGCTGAGGTTGCCAAACCGGGGACCAGTCTTTGTGCCCAGAGTTCAGATCGTGTTTTAAAAAACCCATCAGGCAACACTGACGCACGCTGAAGTATGAGAACCACCGTCCTCAAAGGTTCTCCATCTGGGCTGAATATCAGAACCCACTGGAGGGTTTTGAAAGCTCCTGATATTCAGGCTGCCCCCAGACCATTAGATTCTCTGGGGAGTAGGAATGGGTGCCAGTCTCCTAAAAGAGACTCGCTGCGGGGGACCGCCCGTAAAGGGTTAAGTCTTGGGAGCTGCTCGGCAGATATGCAGAGCCTTAGGCACGTTCCTAAGCTCCCTGTCCCGCCACCCTCAAGAATTTTTATAGCCCTTAAAGCCCCAAGATGTCTTGTTTCTGCAACATGTAAGACAGATAATCTTATAGTGCTCTGTACACAATGGTAAGGGTCTGGTGATTGTATCCTGAGGTTAAAAAATAATCCTGTGCATGTCTTAAGTCACGTATTTTATCCTATAAATATTGTAGCCTAATAAAGAAAGGCATCAGCCATTTGTGGTCTGATCCTCTCAACCCCATCTTTTGTCTCTATCTCTTATTTTTCTTAGCGGGGACGCTCCGTTCTCTCCCTGTGCAGGTGCAACTCTTGCTTGTGCTGGCCGCGGCAACTCCCCATGCAGCTGGGGTTGAGAACCGTTGCTTTTGAGTCTACTCTCTGAGCCAGAACTCTGTATCCTGAACTCCACACCACAGAGAAGAGGGCTTCTGACACACAGTACTGCTATAATTGTGAGCATAATGCTGGAATCATTCTCTGTCACCCGAGAGGCTGTATTTGAGTCATACCCTATTAGTCTACAAGTCCTTCCTTTCACCGCTGAGGCCTCTTCTAGAGGGGATTGCTTCTCAGTAGCAATTAGCTGCTGTTGTTTTCAAATATTAATCTCTATTTGCAAACTGCAAAATCTGTGAAGCTGAGTCTCCTGAGATTTGTGGCTGATTTCAGCCTCTGGACAGTCATGGAGAGCTGAGTGCCGGTTCTCACTAGGAGAATCAGTGCTCCTGGCAATACCTAGCCCATGTGTCTCCTAAGGCTCAGTGTGAAAGGGTTGAGAACCCTGAGTCACCCCAGTCAAGGGATCACCTCTCAACTCAGTGCCTCTAACCATTATGATAAAGAACTCCATACCTGTCCAGTACAGATCTGGAAAACAGGTATCTCTGTTGATTCTAAGGGATTGGGGCAGGGCTACATCATAGATTATATCCACCCTGACTCTCAACAGTTATGTCCAGGGAAAATCAGAGAATAATGAACAAGAATGGTGTGAGGAGCACCAACAAAGAGAAAACAAAATTAGATAAGGATAATCTGAGGGCTTCCCTGGTGGCTCAGATGGAAAAGAATTGGCCTGCAATGCAATGCAGGAGACTTGGGTTCGATCCCTCAGTGAAGAAGATCCTCTAGAAAGGGTAATGGCAACCCACTCCAGTGTTCCTGCCTGGAGAATTCCATGGACAGAGGAGCCTGCTGGGCTGCAGTCCATGGGATAGCAAAGAATTAGACATGATTGAGTGACTAACACTTTCACTTTCAATCTGAGGGAAAGAGATGGAAAGGGACAAAGGTAGTCTGCATTCTACCTTTTTGGTATATAATAGTGGTTTCCACATATGGATTATTACCACATTTACCTTGCATTTTTCCCATTAAGTAAAATCTAGTGGTAGACATAAGATAGGGCAGGTACAGCTGGCCCTCTGTAGTCATGGGTGCTACATCTGTGGATTCACTCAAAGACAGATCAAAAATATACATTTTTTTTAAATTCTAGAAAGTTTCAAAAAGCAAAACATAAATTTGTCATGCACTGGTGACTATTTACACTGCATTTACATTTTACTTGCAATTATTTACATAGCATTTGCATTGTGTTAGGTAGTATAAGTAATCTAGAGACGATTTGGACTTCTCTGGTGGCTCAGATGGTAAGGAATCTGCCTGCACTGTGGGAGCCCTTGGTTAGATCCCTGGGACAGGAAGATCCCCCTGGAGGAGGGCATGGCAACCTACTCCAAAATTCTTGCCTAGAGAATCCTCACGGACACAGGAGACTGGCAGGCTACAATCCATGGAGTCGCAAAGAGCTGGACATGACTAGCATATGGGAGAATGTACATAGATTATATGCAAACACTATAATATTTTATATAAGGGACTTGAGCATCCTTGGATTTTGGTATCCAAAGGAGGGTCCTGGAACCCCAGATACTAAGGTATGACTGTATTTTATAAATTGAAATAACACTAATTTATAACATTATATAAGTTTTATGAGTATGATATAAACAAAAAGAGCAGAGTGTTGCTCATCATCCAATACACAAAAGGTTAAATCACACCCATTGCAGTCACCCACTGACAGAACACCCTAAGGGGAATTCATAGTTAAGATGCATATCTAAGGAAGAACTTCTGTGACCCCAGATTATTTCAGCTTCTCATACATAGAAAAGCACTAAAATAATTAAATTGAGATGAACTGTTCTCTGTAATTAACAGTAACCTCTTACCAAAATGTATGCTTGATTATGGGCTTCCCCAGTGGCTCATCAGTAAAGAATCCGCCTGCACTGCAGGAGACTGAGATTCGATTCCTGGGTGGGGAAGACCCCCTGGAAGAGGGCATGGCAAACCCACTCCAGTATTCTTGCCTGGAGAATCCCATGGACAGAAGAACCTGGCAGGCTACAGTCCATCGGGTAGCCACTGATGCGACTGAGCACACACACACACATGCTTGATTATACCCAGCTCCAAAATTCATATATATACTGACTTCAGCCGTATCTCTTCAGAGTGGTCCTCTCAGAGCTACTGAAAGACTGTTTCCTGGGCTATAGTTCTCAGTAAGACTTAACTCATAATTTTTACACCGTGCATTTTTCTTTAAGGTGATAATGTTATATTTTTACTTTTTGTATAACCTCTAATGTGCTCACCTCCAAAAGCTTATCCATCCAAAAGGATAAAGTTGAGTCCCTTTATTCATTCCCTTCCCCCTCCCACTCCTTCTCCTCTGATAATCACTATTCTGTATCTATGTTTGTTTTTGCTTGGTTTGTTCATTTTTTGTGTGTTTATCTATTAGTTTTTATGCAGCCACTGTTGAAAACAGTATAGAATCTTCAAAAAATTGAGAATAGAACTACCATATGACCCAGCTATTCCACTTCTAGGTGCTTATTCAAAGAACATGAAAACACTAATTGAAAATGATATCTGCACTCTTATGTTCATCACTATACTTACAACAGCCAAGATATGGAAACAACCTAAGAATCCATCAACATGAATGGATAAATAAGAGGTGATGTGTATATATATATATGTGTGTGTATATTTACACACACAGTGAAATACTACCCAGCCATAAAAAGATGAAATCTTGCCATTTGCAGCAACATGGATGGATGGATGGATGGAACTCAAGGAATGACTGCAGTTTAATTTTACAGATGAGCACAAAAGTTTTGAGATTTTTCTACCTTTTGCTCCTTAAGGTTATATTCTGTGTAATTTCTTCAGAGCTATCTGCCAGTTCTTTTCTGTTTATCTAATCTTCTATTTAATGCATTCACTGTACTTGTCCATTCAACAATTTTATTTTTCATTTCTTAACGTTGTATTTACTCTTTAATCCAAGTCTACCTGTGCATTTTTTTCCGCAAAAACTTGCCATCTGTTTGTTTCATATTCCATGTAAAGTCCGTCAGTTAGCTTTATTCATCTCTCTCTCTCGTTTTTTTCCTACATCTTTTTTTTTTTTTTTTTTTGCTGAGCCACGTGGTGTGCAGGATCTGTTTCCTGTGTATTCCTACTCATTCACTCAGTTGTGTCTGACTCTTTGCCACCCCACGTACCGTAGCCCACCAGGGTTCTCCGTCCATGGAATTTTTCTGGGTTGCCATTTCCTCCTCCAAAGGATCTTTCCCACCCAGGGGCTGAACCTGAGGCTCCTGCATCTTGCACGTTGAAGGCAGTTTCTTTACCTCTGTGCCACCTGGGAAGCCTCTTAGTTCCCTGACTAGAGATCAAATCTATGTCCCCTACAGTGGAAGCACAGAGTCTTAACCACTAGACCACCAGGGAAGTCCAATCATCTCTATAGTAAAGCATATTGAGGGACATATTGAGCTATAAAAATTAGATACTGATTTTGAAATATTCAAAATGAATTGTTTAAGCTAAAGCTAGCTAAAAAGTGATATGAAATTGTGAAAACTAACTATTTAGTATAAGTCACTGGTATGCACAAAAACTATTCTGATGTTTTCTGTAATAGGCATAAAATAAGAATGAAATGCAATTGACTACAGGGCAGGGAAAAAAGAAGTATGAAAACAACGTATACAGAAACTAAATTGAATTTCCTAACATGCCAAAAAACCTAAGGTATATATATCTGTGTCATCTCTATCAACATTTAAAGAGGAGAAAGCATCTATGAAACTCCATGATAAAACCCTGGGATAATACTACAGTGGCAATAATCATCAATAGTATTAAGACAGCAAACTCTTTTATAACAGCAAGGCAAATTTAAACATACATGAAAAGATAGATGCACAATGATATTGTCATTTATTATTCAGCATATCTCCCAACCCACCAGACGTTTCCTACCAACATTACACCTATTTCTTCATTTTACCACCAGGCATGTGATTGTACTATCTATTTCAACACCCTCTCCTTTAACTACAAAACTGCAAATCTGTCTATTTATTTTTGATGGTCTTATACTGCTTGCTAATTTTTTCACTCTTTGTGTCATTTTATTTTTAAGATTTCTTAGAGTACTATACACATAGTTACTTTGTATTCTGAAATGGATTCTTCTAACATCTGATATCTTTAGCATCTGGAACTACTAGTTTATTATTTCTGTTAATTTTCCTTCATGGTGGTTTATTTCTCATTGATTTGTCAGTACTGAGTTAATTTTAGTTTGAAAATAATTCTTTCAGGGTCCAATTTAACTTGCCAATTTTTAATAAATTTCCCCCTCATTGGTACAAGGCTTAATCACCAATCTTAGTACTAATATCCCACTGCTCTCAGGGCATCCTTATTTTCCCCTTTTGCTTCCATGATCACTGAAGTTTTTAGCTCACCTTTTTCTAAAGTGTTTCCTTATTCCCTGCAAGTTCAGCATTACAGTAAAAATTTTAATCTTATTTAGGTTTCAGTTGTACTGTAGTGAGAAAGTCCTTTAAAGAAGCAAGTCCCTATATTACAAGAGGCAGACTTTTGACATAATCTTCAAATAATTATATCATCTGATTGTGAAGTAAGAGAATAATATATTTTTTCAAATATGCATAGTTACAAATTCCCAAGAATAAGATTTGGGTTGACTATGAAGATACTAGCAATTGAGACTGAATTTTCTACATCTATAGCTTCTTAAATGATAGCTTAACACAATTGTCTTAAAATGGTTGTGAAGAGATTTTTAAATCGCAGTGCTCTTGTTATTGGCATTTAACATTGTAATGCTCTTTTTAGTGGCATTTAAAATTGTAATGCTCTTGTTAGTGGTATTTTTCCCCCTATTTCAGCTTCAAGGAAGAGTTCACAGTTGGGTCAAGGAAACAACTAAGTTGTATAAAACTTCCTAGTACAGAAGCAAAGAAGTATTCTACCTTTTGAGTACCTCAGTTTTAATTTTTTTTCACTCTCTTGTAATTTGTCCACTGGCTGGTAAAATGAGACAAGCTCTGGTCTCTTTCTACTCAGAGTTAAGTAACAGGCCCCTTTAAAAAGGGGGGTAGACCTTGCAGCCTATTCAGCCAACTGTGCTGTTTTCTCCAGACCAAGTTCAAGTTCTGTGGCAGAAACTTGGTGGCAGAAAAATGGCTCAACCTGGATGGCTTTGGGGTCAAATACATCCTCCGGTCAAACGGCAGGTCCTGCACTCAGGAAAGCCTTGGCACTGTCCCCTTCTTACTTATACCCATCAATAAACCCTACTTTTCTGTCAAAAAATAAAATTAAATTAAATTAAAAAATTTTAAAAACAAAAAGGGGAGTAGACCAATGTCTATTTCCAGCTTTGATATTGCACTGTAGTTAGCAAGATATTTCACTGGAGGAGACTGGGTGAAGAATACACAGGGCTTCCCTGTACACTGTTGTGTAAAGTCAAAGGAATTGATCACTATCTAACATAAGTTTAAAAAAAAAATAGAGTGGAAACTAGGGTAAGGCCTAGAGATCACAGGGTGAGAAGGAGGATGTTGCTGCTGTCTCTGACCAGGCCTTAAAAGAGTGGGAGGGCTTCCTGGATGGCTCAGTGGTAAAGAATCCACTTGCCAGTGCTGGAGACACAGGTTTCATCTCTTCCCCACATGCCACGAACAACTGAGCTCGTGCACCACAACTATCGAGCCTTTGCTCTACAGCCCAGGAGCCTCAACTACTGCGTCCACGTGTGGCAACTGCTGAAGCCTGTGCCCCCTAGAGCCTGTGCCCACAAGAGAAGCCACCGCAATGGGAAGTCCACACACACCACAGCTAGAGAGCAGCTCCAGCTCTTCACAACTAGAGAAAAGCCTGTGCAGGAAAGAAGACCCAGCACAGTCAAAAATGCACAATTAAATAAAAATTTTTTAAAAGACTGGGGAAAAGGGGCTCGTGTGGCACCCTCAAGGCTTATCCTAGTTCTCCATAGGCAATGTGCAACAAAGCCTGAGAAATGATTCAAAACAAACAAACAAACACTCATTTGCCTGCTTTATACTCTATCATAAAACCCTTGAGTGACCCAGCAGGGTGACAGGTAGCTGCATGAGGGCACAGAAAAGCAGTCATCTTCTCCTTGGAGACACAACGAACAGCTCCCTTTATGCAAAGTGGGTTTTTTGATAGTTATTAATGCCAGGTTTACAAATAAACACCATAAATTAGCACCACAGGCAAAATAAACCCTATAAAATGGAGTCTGTAAAAATGAAAGAAAACATGACTTTTAAGGCAGATCATTTAAAATTATAAGGAGATAGAGGATCTGTTTTTTAACCAAGAACTCTGAGAACATTTGTAAACACTCCTGTTTGCTGTGCATATGGCTTTGATTAATTGCAGCATATGCTTGTACTATGGATAATCATTTTTGATACAGTAGTAAGACATCTGACAGAAAAATTGCAAATAAGGAAGTGTTTCTCTGTGATTCTTGAACCCTATTAATATTTTAAATCAATTAACAGCTTAATGGATAGTGCAGGAAAAAAGAACAAACTAATTTAGCTTTAACAAGCAACTTGAACAGTTTTCACAACTCACTATTTTACACTTTGCAGAATTTCCATTTGTATTAATAACTTATTACTTCTATTAAACATACATTTTCCCTTAAGCCTAATGTTTCTTCAGTGGAGACCAATTAACTAGGACAGTCTTTTCTTAGCTAGCCAATTATTTTAATTGCTGGAATTTTAAAAAATGTGCTTACTTTGCACAGATTTGATAAGTTGAATTTGCCCCCAAAATGCATTGCCTTTGTAACAAGGAGATGCAAGATTTTTGGTGAAAATGTGGATATCAAAAAACCTGGACATTTGGGGTTCTGCAGAGTGGAGCTGTAGACTAAGAAGCCCATGTCTTTATTACACTGCTATTCATCCTGGTCTTTGCCTTTAATCTGGTGCCGTTCCAAACCAGCCCTATTTTGTTTATTTTTCATTCAACTTCCATGTTGTCTATGTGAAGAGCTATGGCTTGAAGAATGGGCAGGCAATCACTGTACTAAGCGGGAACTATAATATGGTAGATGGGACTCTGCAATAACAAAAATCTGAGTTTTGCTTTCTTATTCTTGTGGAACTGGTATTGAAAAAAATACATGAAGGCCATATTTAATAAGCACTGAAGAGTTAAAAGCAAAAACAATGACAGAGCATTTCATTCATTAGATCTCCAAGCAAGGGGTACAAGGTGCTTAAACTGAAAGAACAAGAAGCATCATAGAGACAGAGTTTGTTTTGGAGGTTAGTACCCTCCTGGCAATGCCAGGAAGCTGGTCATTTTCATGTAAAAGACAGAAGTCCCAGAAGGTCATGTAAAAAGTCATTTCCAGCTTGCAGAGACACAAAACACACAACTAGGGAGGAAAAAGAATAGCAATAATGAAGAGAAGGCTAAGTAGTAATATCCTAATAAAGTAGAAAAGTTAGTAAGCAGATTGGTAGAATGAGAGAAATAATAACAAAAAAAAAGGATAAGGGAAAAAAATCAGCTTATAGAAATTTAGAGGGAAGTTAGCAAATCCCTAGCAACACAGTATTAGTTTTGCTGATGACAGGGTTACTTACAAAGGGCATAATCAAACATAGTAGTGCTAAGTACCACATCCCACACATTAAAAAAGAAACTGTGAGAGAGTGAAAACAGTGATAGATTAATTAAACAAGGAAGCCACTAGACTTAGGTGGTTCTAACGCCTTAGCAACCTACTTAAGCAATCCAAAACCTAAATCTGTAAATGCCTTAAGGTTAAGAAATCAAAATCTAAGGACAACCTATCACAAACAACTGGCTAGGCTTTCCTAACTAAGCCACTTGAGCTGAAGACAATCAAACAACTGTTTTTCTTTGTTCTTGTTTCTTTTCCATAAGTCTTACCTCTGGTTCCTGCAGATAGAGTACTCCTGCTAAGTCACTTCAGTCATGTCCGACTCTGTGCAACCCCATAGACGGCAGCCCACCAGGCTCCCCCATCCCTGGGATTCTCCAGACAAGAACACTGGAGTGGGTTGCCATTTCCTTCTCCAATGCATGAAAGTGAAAAGTGAAAGTGAAGTCTCTCAGTCGTGCCTGACTCTTAGCGACCTCATGGACTGCAGCCTAACAGGCTCCTCCATCCATGGGATTTTCCAGGCAAGAGTACTGGAGTGGGGTGCCATTGCCTTCTCCAGAGTACTCCTAACTATTCCCAATTGCTCATTGCCCACTGTGAATGCATTTTTGCTCAAAGAAATGTTAAATTCTTTTTTAAAGTATTGTTGGCCATTTCTCTGTTTTTATTTTTATTTATTTATTTTTCAATGTTTTTAGCCACACCTGGCAGCAAGTGAGATCTTAGTTCCCCAAACAGGGATTGTACCCACGGCCCATGCATTGAAGGTGGAGTCTTAACCCCTGGTCATCTGGAGAAGTCTCTCTCAAAATTCTTTTAAATGCCTGGGTTTATCTTTTAACAGAGATAATAGGAGAGTCAAAGTAGCTGAAAGAAACAGGCTTAAATAATGACCTCTCTCCAGCAGACTACTGAATCCCTATCAGTTCAGTTCAGTTGCTCAGTCGTGTCTGATTCTTTGAGACCCCATGAATCGCAGCACGCCAGGCCTTCCTGTCCATCACCATCTCCCGGAGTTCACTCAGACTCACGTCCATCGAGTCAGTGATGCCATCCAGCCATCTCATCCTCTGTCATCCCCTTCTCCTCCTGCCCCCAATCCTTCCCAGCATCAGAGTCTTTTCCAATGAGTCAACTCTTCGCATGAGGTGGCCAAAGTACTGGCGTTTCAGCTTTAGCATCATTCCTTCCAAAGAAATCCCAGGGCTGATCTCCTTCAGAATGGACTGGTTGGATCTCCTTGCAGTCCAAGGGACTCTCAAGAGTCTTCTCCAACACCACAGTTCAAAAGCATCAATTCTTCGGTGCTCAGCCTTCTTCATAGTCCAACTCTCACATCCATACATGACCACAGGAAAAACCATAGCCTTGACTAGACAGACCTTAGTTGGCAAAGTAATGTCTCTGCTTTTGAATATGCTATCTAGGTTGGTCATAACTTTTCTTCCAAGGAGTAAGTGTCTTTTTATTTCATGGCTGCAGTCACCGTCTGCAGTGATTTTGGAGCCCCAAAAAAATAAAGTCTGACACTGTTTCCACTGTTTCCTCATCTATTTCCCATGAAGTGATGGGACTGGATGCCATGATCTTCGTTTTCTGAATGTTGAGCTTTAAGCCAACTTTTTCACTCTCCTCTTTCACTTTCATCAAGAGGCTTTTTAGCTCCTCTTCACTTTCTGCCATAAGGGTGGTGTCATCTGCATATCTGAGGTGATTGATATTTCTCCTGGCAATCTTGATTCCAGCTTGTGTTTCTTCCAGTCCAGCGTTTCTCATGATGTACTCTGCATAGAAGTTACATAAGCAGGGTGACAATATACAGCCTTGATGCACTCCTTTTCCTATTTGGAACCAGTGTGTTGTTCCATGTCCAGTTCTAATTGTTGCTTCCTGACCTGCATACAGATTTCTCAAGAGGCAGGTCAGGTGGTCTGGTATTCCCATCTGTTTCAGAATTTTCCACAGTTTATGTGATCCACACAGTCAAAGTCTTTGGCATAGTCAATGAAGCAGAAATAGATATTTTTCTGGAACTCTCTTGCTTTTTCCATGATCCAGCAGATGTTGGCAATTTGATCTCTGGTTCCTCTGCCTTTTCTAAAACCAACTTGAACATCAGGGAGTTCACAGTTCACATATTGCTGAAGCCTGGCTTGGAGAATTTTGAGCATTACTTTACTAGCATGTGAGATGAGTGCAATTGTGTGGTAGTTTGAGCACTCTTTGGCATTGCCTTTCTTTGGGATTGGAATGAAAACTGACCTTTTCCAGTCCTGTGGCCACTGCTGAGTTTTCCAGATTTGCTGGCATATTGAGTGCAGCACTTCCACAGCATCATCTTTCAGGATTTGAAAGAGCTGCACTGGAATTCCATCACCTCCACTAGCTTTGTTCGTATTGATGCTTTCTAAGGCCCACTTGACTTCACATTCCAAAATGTCTGGCTCTAGATTAGTGATCACATCTTCATGATTATCTGGGTCATGAAGATCTTTTTTGTACAGTTCTTCTGTGTATTCTTGCCACCTCATCTTAATATCTTCTGCTTCTGTTAGGTCCAGACCATTTCTGTCCTTTATCGAGCCCATGTTTGCATGAAATGTTCCCTTGGTATCTCTAATTTTCTTGAAGAGATCTCTAGTCTTTCCCATTCTGTTGTTTTCCTCAATTTCTTTGCACTGATCACTGAAGAAGGCTTTCTTATCTCTTCTTGCTATTCTTTGGAACTCTGCATTCAGATGCTTATATCTTTCCTTTTCTCCTTTGCTTTTCACCTCTCTTCTTTTCACAGCTATTTGTAAGGCCTCCCCAGACAGCCATTTTGCTTTTTTGCATTTCTTTTCCATGGGGATGGTCTTGATCCCTGTCTCCTGTACAATGTCACAAACCTCATTCCATAGTTCATCAGGCACTCTATCTATCAGATCTAGGCCTTTAAATCTATTTCTCACTTCCACTGTATAATCATAAGGGATTTGATTTAGGTCATACCTGAATGGTCTAGTGGTTTTCCCTACTTTCTTCAATTTGAGTCTGAATTTGGTAATAAGATCTGAATCTGTTTACTCCTTTGTTAATTCATTCTCACTCCCACTTAATTATCCAATTGCTCACTCCATCATTCCACAAACCACTCCTTACTAAGAGTAACAAGCAGTCAAAATTCATTTATTTGCCTGCTGTCTAGCCTCCCTTGGTCACTCTAGAAAGCTATTGTTGTTGTTCAGTCACTAAGTTGTGTTCAACTCTTTGTGACCCCATGGACTGCAGCACACCAGCTTCACCATATCCTGGAGTTTGCTCAAACTCATGTCCATTGAGTTGGTGATGCCATCTGATCATCTCATCCTCTGTCTCCTTTTTTTCCTTTCTGCCCTCAATCTATCCCAATGTCAGAGTCTTTTCCAATGAGTTGGCTGTTTGCATCAGGTGGCCAATGTATTGTTGTTTCAGCTTCAGTCCTTCCAATAAAGATTCAGGGTTGATTCCCTTTAGGATCGACTGGTTGGATCTCCTTGCAGTCCAAGGGACTCTCAAGAGTCTTCTCCAACACCACAGTTCAAAAGCATCAGTTCTTTGGCTCTCAGCTTTCTTTATAGTTCAATTCTCACATCCACACATGACTACTGGAAAAACCATAGCTTTGACTAGATGGACCTTTGTGGTTAAGGTAATGTCTCTGCTTTTTAATATGCTGTCTAGGTTGGTCAGAGGTTTTCTTCCAAGGAGCAAGTGTCTCTTAATTTCATGGCTGGAGCCACCATCTGAATGATTTTGGAGCCCAAGAAAAAAGAGTCTGTCACTCTTTCCATTGTTTCCCAGTTTATTTGCTATGAAGTGATGGGACCGGATATCATCATGTTAGTTTTCTTAATTTTGAGTTTTAAGCCAGCATTGTCACTTTCCTCTTTCACTTTCATCAAGAGGCTCTTTAGGTCCTCCTCACTTTCTGTCATAAGGGTGGTGTCATCTGCCTATCTGAGGTTACTGATACTTCTTCCTGCAATCTTGATTCCAGTTTGTGCTTCATCTAGCCCAGCATTTCGCATGATGTATTCTGCATATAAATTAAATAAGCAAGGTGACAATATACAGCCTTGATGTACTCCTTTCTCAATTTGGAACCAGTCTGTTGTTCCATGTCCAATTCTAACTGTTCCTTCTTGAACTGCCTACAGATTTCTCAGGAGGTAGGTAAGGTGGTCTGATATTCCCATGTCTTTCAGAATTTTCCACAGTTTGTTGTGATCCATGCAGTTAAGGCTTTGGTGTAGTCAGTAAAGCAGAAGTAGATGTTTTTCTGGAACTGTCTTGCTTTTCCAATGATCCAACGGATGTTGGCAATTTGATCTCTGGTTCCTCTGCCTTTTCTAAATCCAGCTTGAGTATCTGGAAGTTCTCCGTTCACGTACTGTTGAAGCGTCACTTGGAGAATTTTGAGCATTACTTTTTTAGCATGTGAGAGGACTGCAATTGTGTGGTAGGTTGAACATTCTTTGTCATTGCCTTTCTTTGGGATTGGAATGAAAACTGACCTTTTCCAGTCCTGTGGCCACAGTACCAGTAATAATCTAGCTTGTGACTCATCCAGCCCTACATTTCACATAAGGTACTCTGCACATAAGTTAAATAAGCAGAAAGCAGAGCCCAAGCCAAAACCTCAGGTAGTACTGTTTCTTTAGGAAATGCAATTCCATGGAAGCAAGAGTGAGGAAGGGAAGCTGGGAGGGAGAGCCAATTCTACAGCACAGTGTTGAGCTGACACTGTCTGCAATCAAGGGCAACTAATGGTCAGTCTCACTGAATTGTCCTCTGAGACTCTAAGACTGGCAGTGCCTCAGGACATTTGTGACATGGTAGAGAAGGGAGAATTTATTCCTTGGCACTGATCCCTATTAGTCAAAAGTTTATTCCATATGTCCCCAAGTGTTGACTGCCAGGGTGACCTGCAAAGACCTCAAGAACTTGGAACATCTCTCCTATGGGTAACAGGAGTGTGCCATGGCAATGATCTGAGGGGTACAAGGCAAGTTGTGGTCAAGTTGTGCCTACAGAAAGTTGGCCATGGTGATGGATGACCCAGTAGCCAATGGCACAGGTGGGACCAAGATTTGAGGTAACACAAAAGAGGAGCCTAATACATGTTCCTTGGAGACATTAGTAATTAATTGTTTACATTTAACTTAACTGTACTGCAAATGTGGTTATAATTTTACTCATGTTGTGCTTTTTATATTATTCTCATATTCTTTTTGTTATATAGCCTTGATTATAGGATGCTAATTTAGGACTTACTTGTCTCATAAACACTTAAATTCTCTCAAACCATAATCCTTTAATTAGCATCCAGGAAGTAAATGATTCACCCTTGTTGCTTGGTTGATTTCTCTCTTAGTCATGTTATATTAAGCATAACCAGTTGCTATGGAACACTTATTATGTGCCTGGCACTGTGATGTGTGATTTTCCTGCATTATTTTATTTAATCCTCTCTATGAGGTAATAATCATGTTATAGATGGGGAACTTGAAGATCAGAGGGACAGAGTAACCTGCCTATGGAAGGTCACACATACAGTGAGGGATTCAACTAGACTTTCACCTATGCTTGACTCAAAAGCTCATGCCCTTTACCACAATGCCAATGCTTCTCAAAGTGTCATCCTGGCACCAGCAGCATCAAGTTTCCAGGGAACTTCTTGGAAATGCATGTTTTGGGGTCCCACTCCAAAACTTCTGATTCTAAAGCTCTGGGGTGGGGCCCAGGAATCTGCATTTGAATGAAGCCTCCACTGATTCTGACAAACACCAAAGTTTGAGAATGCTCTGTGCTATTCAGGTTCCTGCAATTTCATACCTGGTACAGGGTAAATATACATCATCCAGTGTCCCATTTATGTTTATTCTGCTCATCTCAAATTATCCTCAGTTCTGACACTGATTCTTTTCCCTTTGACTAATTTGAGTTTTAAGGAAGGCAAAAAAAAAAAAAAAAAAAAAATTTCCTCTGAAAGAAGAACCTGACACTCTCCACTGTGGATTAATTTTTGAAGTGTTGTTAAGCAGACCATGGATTATTATGAGTGAAAACTGAAGGGCAAACCAACATTCAAATTATTTTTATTGCATTTCATGGTCTTGCTGGAATCACCCTTTCCTGATTAGTTGAGATAAAAGAAGAGATGGAAGTTTGTGAAATTAGTGAGCTTCAAAACCTTCTTTAAAGATGGTGAAGATACCTTTTCCTGCATATGAGTCCATTGCTTAAAAGATAGATATTTGAGATGGTATTCTTTTTATCTCACTAATTAAACATAAAGTTAGACTGAGAGTGCTTTGGAGACCTGTCCTCATCAGCAGGGCCTGGCACCCGTGGCAGCGTTTTAATTCAAGAGGCCTAATTTAATTAACACCCTGCCACTGGGTCGGCTGCTTGCTGCCTTGGATCTCGGGCCTGAGGAGAAATGTACAGCCCCTGCTTTTTTATATCTAGTTAGCCTTCTAAAAGGTAGGATGTCCAAGGAGGGAGAGGAACTTTGCTTCTCCATCATGTTTTGCATATGGTGCTAATTGAGCTGACAGTCTTGGACCACTGTCGGTTACAGCAGCAGCTGAGCCTTCAACTGATCCCCTGTGAAGGGATTGCAAATGTCAAATGGCTCATCTTTGCCCTTGTGGCTCTTGAAATATGGAAGGGAATTGATCAGGGGGAGCTCTGCGGTCTGCATGCTTGAGTAACTACAAGCAACACAAAACTAGGAAGGAATAAAGTATTCAAATCTTACTGGTAATGGCCATACCATCTCGCCTCACTTTCCCTACCCAGTGTGCTAATGAGGAGAGGAAAATGTGAAACTCCTTGGCTTCCCTAATTGCTGTGCTTTGCCCTCATAACTTTTTTGTTCCTGCTTATCGTGGTGAGAGTCTTGCTTCTGTCAATCATTTCTGGCTCTTTCTGCCTAGAAAATAACAATGTGTGTTTTTTGAACCTTGAGATTATTCCAGCCCTCTTTTTCCCATAATTAAAACAGAGAAAATGATGATGATTTTTTTTTCTTTTTTTTGGCTTTACTTTGCAATCGTGAGCTATAGTAATCAAGAAAGGTTTGCTTTTTTATTTTTCTGGGTCCCTGCAACTTCTCCTGGGTAATTCCCAAATTTTCCTCAGGCCTGCAGAACTGCAGATTTGTTTTTTACCACAATTCTGGATTGTGAATGTTGTTATTTTTATTCCTTTTTCTCCATCACAGTGGAGGCAGTATTATGTAGTGAAAAACTCATGGATACTCGTGCAAGACAAGCTGAGTTCTAAAACCTGATTCTGTTCTATAGAAGCTTGGATTCATTATTTACCCACTTCAGAAATAAGGAAGAGCATTCTCCCTTTCCAGAGATATTCCAAGAACTACTACTAATTGTAATAATACCCTTAAAATCATCTAAACCAGTTGTTGTCACACAGTAGATAATGAATGTATTTTCTTCCTACTTTTAAAAAGATCTTTACTGATTATTTATGGATGTGCTGGGTCTTGGTGTCTCCGCACAGGCTTTCTCTAGCTGTGGCGAGTGGGGGCTACTCTCTGGCTGTGGCGCACGGGCTTCGCATTGTGGTGACTCCTCTTGCTGCGGAGCACAGGCTCCAGAGAGCTCGGGCTTCAGTAGTGGTGCATGGCTTAGTTACTCCAAGGCACGTGGAATCTTCCCAGGGAGTGAACCTGTGTCCCCTGCATCAGCAGGAGGACTCTTAACCACTGCACTATTGGGTTCAGAAAAATAGATTTATAATTATCAGCCCCTTGTCTGGGAAATTCTTTCTGGTTCTTATATTTCATTTAAAGAATTTCATTTCTCTTCAGGTTTTATTTCAAGTATAAATAAGACATCACTGTCTAAGGCTGATGGATCTTGACTCCAACTGCCTCAGAAGCCTAAGCTTGGCAGTTTACTGTCTGCAAAGGTGGGTTTTTTTAGGAATGTCGATGGTTATCGACAAGAGAGAAAAATCTCTACCCTTCTAATGCTCTTCTACTGTAGAAGAGCTCTTTGGCTGCATGATGAAATATAACAATAAACAACATTTACAATATTGACTATGGTGTGCCAGGAACTCTGCAATGCAGTTTATATTATTTGCAATCCTTCTAGCAACTTTACAACATAATTTGTATTATCACCATCAAACAGATAACAAATGAGCTCAGGTAGGTAAAGTGACTTGCCCAAGGTCACACAATTTTTGTAAAAAGTTGGAGTGACTCCAAATTTAATGCTTATTGTTGGAGGGAGAGAAGGAGGAAGGGAGGATGGAAAGAAGGAAGGAAAGAAAAATTAAGGAAAGAAAGGCAGAGAGCATAAAGAGAAAGAAATTGGATATAGCCTTTTTCCCTACTACTGGCACCCATTTTTCCCTCTTTCTCAGGGAAATGTCAGCTTTGGAAATAATTTAACCCAAATAATCACTGTGTTGGAATAACTCTCTCCTGGTGCTGCTGTAATTTGGCTTACAATCATGGCTAATTGAACATCTTCTAAGTGAGCTCAGTGCTGCATGCACATGGAAAAATTTTTTTAATGTGCTAAGCATGCAAAAACATGATCATAGAAGTCCATTTTTACCAGCATAGAGAGAAAGCAATTAGTGAGACATTTTTTCCAGCAAGGAGGAGAAAAAAAGAAAACCATGATCTCGAGACAACTCTGAGATAATCCCTGGGCCCCATTAAAGGCACAGTAATGAAAAGGTTTTGTAAGTTATAGGCTGGCATCTGTGAAAAGGTCCCCCTTCTCAGAAATCAAGACACATTAGTCTCATTATTTGCAGATACTTGATAAGACAAGAGCCAGAGGGAAGCAGCAACATGAGATGTAATCTGGAGACAGGAGGTGGTTAGAGGAAACAAAGAAAGGGAGCTTGACAAATTTGTTCTAGAAAATCCTTCTCTGAAAGAGGGGTATTTCAGAAGTGAACAGTCATTCCTCTGGATCTGGCCTCCATTCCTGAGGATGCCTGTTTCACCCAGCATAGGTCTGATCAGACCCACATTCGGCATTACCCCTACTGCGAATCTTTTAGTTAAAATTGGTATGTATGTATATATTCAAAACTTTTTAACTTTCAAAGGTACTCCTTTCAACTCAACTCATAAAAGCCCCAAAGTTTTCCAGGCTGGTGCTGGCTCATTTCCTAAAGCAGCTAGAGCCGAGGACGAGAGGGAGAGCTGTGGAGACAAATGCTTTTTAACCAACCCTCTTCCTTTCGTTCCTTTTTTTTTTCTGTCTTTGCCAGAAAGTATTTTGCCTGTATGGCCACTTCAGGTTCCTTGGGTCCTGCTTATTAGTAAGCCCGTTGGCAACTTGGTTGGTGGGTTAGAGTATGTGAGACTCCAGAATAATTGGGTGGGAAAATGAAAAGGCTGGGGGCTAAAAAAGGATAAATCTAATTGGAATACCATGGTTTTTACTTCCACCTCTGGATTCTCATTGGGCTGTCACCAAGCTCTTCAGCACATGTGGGGGCTTTCAACTTTGCAACCACAGGTCATAAGAAAATGTTCAGAAGGATTTAGAGGTGGGGTTGCTGTTCTGATAGAAATTGCCTGCAAGCAACATAATTTCTAGTTCTTATGGGGTCAGGGAGGATGGAGCAGCTTGCCACAGACATAGAAGGAGCAATCAGTACTTATTCAGCTCTGTTTGTCTATGATTGCACATTACTAAGGAGGAGGAGAAAGCAGTTTTGCCTAAATGCAGCCAGCCAGAGTCAGGATCTATCCTCTTCTCATTTCTCTTCAGGCCCCTAATCTCAAGATTGAGGGCATTGGCTCTTAACCTGGGGCAATTTTGACCCCCAAAACACATTTTAAAAAGTCTGGAGACATTTTTGGTTGTTGTGACTTAGGGAGCTCTTACTGGCATCAGCGGGGAGAAGCCAGAAAGCTATTAAAAATCTCCCAGTGCATAGGATAACCCCCACAGAGTCAGTTCCTCCAATAATTCTGAGATCCAGTAACCCTGATTGAGAGAGTGCCCAATCTTCCTTTACTAATGTTATTTCTCTTACTAAGGTGCAAAGCAGTAATTATAACACTGAACTTTCATTGTTTCCTGCTTGATTTTGCCAGGTCTGTCTCTGAATGGCAAAACTATTTTGTTTGGTGGAAGTATTCCTGTCTCCCTGGTTGGGAGACTGAAGGGCAGATTTCTCATTTTCTGAAGGCAGCAGGCATGTTAGCTATCCTCCCAGTGCACCGTGCCAGACCCTGGTATGAATGACAGCCTTGCATTTGTGGGTTGCTTTCATAACGGTACTGATGGCATTTGTGACACCTTGGTGATGACAACAGCAGGGCACTCAGGCAGAGCACAGAGCACTTGGTACCATGTAGGGAGTAGGCCAAATAATTGTGCTATATATTTGCAAGCTTCTTCATCTGAAGATCATTACTACTGTTTACCAGGATGTCTGAAAGAAAGGTGTACCTCGTGTAAGTCTTGTTGGAATGAAATACACTTCTGAATCAATTTTGTATGCCACTAAAAATCTTTAATCACAGAACTGGGCTTTAGAAGTAACATAATGAGATAAGAAAATGGACAATTCTAAGAAAGTGATCATATGGTTTTCAAACACAAGTCTACTTAATTCAGTCTAGGAAGACATAATAATTGTTAAGTCCCCACCATGGACTGAGGCCCCATCTCCAAGCAACAACATGAATTTATTTTTTTAATTTACAAAATTAAAAAAAATTCTTCAAATACATTGTGTTTTGGTTCTTTCATTTCATTCCTCAGCCCCAAATCCAAAGCCCAACTTGTGGTAGGGAATTAAATAGGACCAGTATGAGCAAGCCAATTTAAGGAGACTTTAGAGGGTAAAATATTATAATTGGAAGCAAGACTGCCATGGTTGGAATTGTTACTGTCAGTTTGGAGGAAAACTCTCCTTAGGTAAATGTGGAATGCTGTCAGCTGCTATCCTCAAAGCTGCCACTATTCCGGCAAGAATGAAAATGCATCGGGCTCATGGGATCAGACACGTAGCCTGCATCAGGAAAGAAGTTCAGATGTTACTTATTAGCCTTTCAGCCCATCTCCCATTTTTCTTTCCTTTTTTGTTTTAAATTTTTTGGCCATGCAGCATGTGGGATCCTAGTTCCCTGACCAGGGATCGAACCCAGGCCCTGCATCGGGGGCTCAGAGTGTTGACCACTGAACTGCCAGGGAAGTCCCTTCCCCATTTTTCTTAACAGCTTCACCCAATGCAACACACAGCTGCCAAGCAACTTCTTCTGGTTCATGTGAAGAGTCTGCCTGTCCATTGCTGGCAAGCAATTATAAAACAAAAGCAAAATTTACTATGATAACAGAGAGCTGAGACCAGAGGAACATCAATGATGGGAGTCTGATGTGAACCCAAGCTGGCCAGGTGACAGTTTGGAGTAAAGAAGGGTATAATTCAGGAAGGTGGTATATCATGATGGCTAACAGGATGAGCTTCATGTCAGGCAAATCTGGGTTTGAGCTCTGGCTCCACTATTACCAGTTCTGTGACTTTTGTTAACCTTTCTGAACCTCAGTTTCTTCATTGTTAAAGGGAGAAGTAATAGTACTTAGCCAAAATGTTGGTAACATACATAAGACAATTAGCAGTGTCTGACACATAGTGAGTGAGAAACAGATGATGACTGCTGGAAAGGGGAGATACAGATAGCAATAGAGAAAAGCAGAGTATTCTCTATATCAGATTGGCTCTGATTGTTCTTTCTTTTCTCTCTGAGACTACAATTTTTAAGTGTGCATTAATGCGTAGGTCTGAATTCTAATGGCATCTGATGCTCAGTGAAGCACTAGGCCTGGGTGTGTCCAGAAAATTGAGCTAGTGGCTCAGGATCTGGCCGCAGTCCTAGAGAACGCAGGACGTGCACAGGGAAGCAGTTAGTTACCTTTCCACTCTGAGTAGGGAAGCCATTCATTGTTTCTATGAAAATGGGCACATTTGTCAGTAGCTAATGCTGCTTTTGCTCTCTTTTGATAGCTGAGTTTTCAAAACCAACTCAGCCATCCACATTTTCATTAAGACATCTGGCGATACACAGTTCAATGGGCATATTTATTTTCCTAAGAAAGGTCTCCATCAGCATCTCTTAGGCAGCACATAAACTCTCAGGAAAGGCAGAGCCACCACTGCTGATGCTGCTTGAAGGGTTCCTTTTGCTAGTGGGGCTGGCCCTGGCCAGCTGCAGTTAGGGGAAGCGGGAGTCACATTACTGAATCCTAACTCTGGGTGGGCGAAAAATCTGTATCTTGGAGAAAAAATATTTCCTTCTGTTCAGCCTGAAGCTGAAAATCCATCCCAGGCATAGATAGATGCTTTAATAAGCTCGTAATTTTCTCATTACTGTATAATCAACTGTCTAATGTACCACATGCAATTTTACTGGTCTACGATGCTCCATGCCTCTCTCTCCATAGGGCTCCAGTGGAAATCTGATTGTGAGCATCCTTCTTGCTAGTGTGGCCAGGCTTGCCTTCGGGTATGGGTAGCAAAATCAGCAGGACATAGATGCTGACATTTATTATTGATACTATCATCACCAGAGTTGAAGGGACAGTCTTTGTGCAGTCCGTTGGCTTAAGAGGGACCAAATGAAATTTGACCATGGCTTTAAGAAAAGACTGAATCATGTTTGTGTGTTTTGTTTCTTAAGGGTGAAAGGTCTCAAGTACAGCTATGTACTTAATTTTATCTGCATTCTCTAGCCCTGTTCTTTGGGGAAGAAACAGTTCATAAAGTTGCTGTTATATGCCACAAGTGGTTTATGAAGTGGAAATGGAGGGCAATTAAAGGGTTCTATCTTATACAATGTGATGTTCCTTGTAGGAGACATTGAAAACATCTTTTTCATCAACTGGAACTCTCATCTATTTAAACACCCTAATGTTTTCTTCTACCCCTGGTACATATACACATAAGAAAAACCTACTTTTGTATGATTACATCTTTTTTTGTCTAACTTCTCCATCTTGAGGAATTCTGTTCAATATATTATCCCTTTAGATCATAGATCATTAAGAAGTGCTTCATCTTGAAACTCCACCAAGAAAGGAAAGACTCCTGGTCAAAGCACACATTTCAAAGGGTGCCCTATGTTTTGTGGTTGTGCAGTCACATCTGTAAAGGTTTGAAAAACTGATATTATATCTATAAAAAAATGTGACGATGTGACACTTAGCACATATTTTCCTCCATTACTGGAGTGGCCAATTATGTCATAAAGTTGACGATGAAAAGCCCTCAGCTGCATTCTAGACATGTACTGGGAGTCAGAAGCACAAAGGTTTCTTTCTTTAATGTTCCCAAGTAGTTTGTCGTATCTATCCAGAACATCTTTCCCCTTCATTTCTTAAAGGCTTCCTAATGCCTTAGGTACTGATACTCTGCAGACAAAGTGCATTGGTGAGGATCCCAAAGCTGCAGGGTCTACTGGCATCAATAACACAGAGCTAGGAACATAACATGATTTATTCTTCCACAAACCCAGTTCTTGTAATAAAT
Source organism: Budorcas taxicolor (assembly GCF_023091745.1). NCBI lineage: Eukaryota > Metazoa > Chordata > Mammalia > Artiodactyla > Bovidae > Budorcas > Budorcas taxicolor. The sequence goes on from NC_068912.1 coordinate 70,330,033, forward strand.
CTGATCTATTTAACTGACATACATTTTATTTTTCAGTTCTACATATTGTCAAAGGAAATTCCCATGAATAAATGAACCCATTGTGCTAAAATTCCAAAAAAATATAGAGCCTTTCAGGCTTAGAGGTTGGAGAAAGGATGTCACAGGCCTGGCACTTTAATATGGGAGCTGATGATAACAGTTATTGCCCATCCTTTGGCTTCCAGGGGCAAGCGCAGGACTGTGCTAATTATTTCAAAGAGCTGTATTAATTCTTTCTAAAGTAGTCCTGTGCAAAATAGATCCCATCAGTGAGAGCCTTACCTCCTCTCCAGCTTTTTGAGAGAATAGCTGGGTTCACATTTTACCCTGGGGTACTTGCTAAAGAGGAAACACTTCCCTAGGATATGGTGCAATTGTGGAAACTCATGTCTTGTTTTCTCCTCTTCCCTACATCTCTGTGATGTGGGGCTTAGAGGCAGTGAACTCAATAAGGTGGCAGCAAGGTGGTTGGGATGTCATGAGATGTAGAATATTTTCATAAGAGTTGTACTTTTTCCACATGTACATGCACTCCCATATACTTGTACATACACTTACAAACTTATGTGCACATTATTAAACTCAAAGACAACTAGACTTCTGACTTACAAGAGCAAATTTCCCACTTTTATAATGTTTTTAAAAGTACCCTTCATTTCTACTTATTACAAAATAGAATCTTCTCTCCCTCATTAGCAAACAGATATCACCTTCTCAGGGGTAGTTTTCTTAGTCAATCTGATGAATCTGTATACTTACCATATTTGTCAATGGTTGAGAACTGAAGACTTTTCTTCATGTCATCCAAAGACAGGCCTTGAGTGGAACATTGTCCAGCACTAGAAAATTCCATGAGACACTGTGATAACCCTGGTGGCATTTGCTAATAACATTTTTATAAAACAGAATTTATTCTCTCAGCATAGATATCAGAGAACTGGCAATGTGATACAATGGTACTGTTATCTTATACTGACTTGTTGGGGAAGAATTCAGAATTATTTGCAACAAGTTGATCTAAGTGTGTCAGATCCAGGTAGGCTCCAATTCCTAGCTGTATAACCTTAGACATAGTTCCCTTTCTGAGCCTAGTGTATTGATCTGTAAGTAGGGGAAAGTGCATAAATAATATGCAATTTGTCTTGATGATTAAATATAGCAAAAAGAGTTGAATATAAAATCTGGGTTCATATCATTGTTTAAAAGGAACTAATGACCAGAATGTTATCATCTTAGTCATAATCAACAGAAATGACACATCCCAAAAGGTAATGTTATTTTTATATTGATATTATTATAACACAAATTATAAGAGATAGTGATCATAGTATTTATTGAATGATTCTTATGTATTAAGCATTTGCATATATCATTATGTTTAATCTTTATCATTATTATTTCTCTCATTTTCTAGATCAGAAGTGCTTTCCAGGTGGTGCTAATGGTAAAGAATCTGCCTGCCAGTGCAGGAGATATAGAGAGTTGGAGTCCATTCCTGGGTGGGGAAGATGCCCTGGAAGATGAAATGGCACCCCACTCCAGTATTCTTGACAAGAGAACCCCATGGACAGAGGAGCTTGGTGGGCTACAGTCCATGGGGTTGCAAAGAGTTGGACATGACTGAGAGTCTCTGAATACCTAGATAAGAAACAGAGGCTGGGGCAACTAAGAAACTTGTTACATACATTTGGTAAATGGCTCACCTAGGATTCAAACCCAAGTCTTCCATATTCTAAAGCCTATATCCTTTTCCAGTATTCAATTGGGAATTTTCTTATGATTCCTTGGCTTAAATTAATCCTGCTCTTTGCCAAACTTCTACTGTACCATGTAGGTTAATGGGATCGCTTCTTTTCTACTTTTTCAGACTCAAAACCTGAAGTTATCAGAGCTTTCAACCTAATACATATCACATCTGTCAGTCATATATCTGTAATTCCTCTTTGTTCCATTTCTCTCATCCATACTTTAGTATCCTTAAAGAGGCAACCCAAGTCACCCCCAGAGCTGTCCCACTATGTCTACAGTAGAACTTATAACTCCCCCTGTCCCCAAGCCAGTTCTCTCCAGCTCATTACTGGCACTACACCATTCAGTTACTTAACCCAAAATTCTGGGGTCATTCTTGGTGCCTTTCTTTTCTTTTTTCTTCCACCTAATTCAAATCTTTTTAACTTTGCATCCAAAATGTAACCCTAATCCATCCATCTCTCCTCCTTCAAGGTTTAGGCCATATATCTTGTCCAGACTGCTGCAATTTGCCTCCTAACTGATTTCCTGCTTTCATTTCTGTCCCCTTATAATTCATCCTCCATATATTACCCAGAGTGGTCTTTGCAAAATATAAACGCATAAGCCATTTTATGACTCATTTGAAAAGACCCTGATGGTAAGAAAGACTGAAGGTGGGAGGAGAAGGGGATGACAGAGGATGAGATGCTTGGATGGCAACACCGACTCAAAGGACATGAGTTTGAGTAAGCTCTGGGAGTTGGTGATGGATAGGAAGGTCTGGTATGCTGCAGTCCATGGGGTCGCAAAGAGTCAGACACGACTGAGCAACTGAACTGAAGTCATTTACCTACTTAAGACATACTTAAGGGCTTCCCTGGAAGCTCAGTGGTAAAGAATCCACCTGCTAATGCAAGAGACACGGGTTCAATCCCTGATCTTGGAAAGTCCCACATGTCACAGAGCAACTAAGCCCGTGTGCCATAATTACTGAGCGTATGCCCTAGAGCCTGGGAGCAGCAGTTACGGTACCCATGTGCTGCAGCTACTAAAGCCTGCATGCCTTGAGCCCATGCTCCACAACAAGAGAAGCCACTGCAATGACAAGCCCAGGGACCGCAACTAGAAAGTAGCCCCTGCTCACCACAACTAGAGCAAAGCTCGTGCAGTGACAAATACCCAGCACAGCCAAAAATAAATACATGAATAAATAAATAAATAAAACATACTTAAAACCTTCCAATGACTCCCCAGTTCATTTAGAAAAAAACACAAATACTTTTCCCTCAAATACAACGCTCTCTCAAACCTTGTTTCATACCCCTCTCACCATCTTTGCTAAGCACTTCTTTTGGCATTCTTTCTGTCCTTTGAACCTTCCAAGCTTTCTCTCAATTTGCATTTGTGAAGTCTGCTTGGAATGCTTTTCATTTTCTTTTCTTCTTCTTTTTTTTTTTTTTTTAATTTTTATTGGCGTGTAGTTGCTTTACAATGTTGTGTTAGTTTCTGCTATACATCAGCTATATGTATACACATATCCCTTCTTTTGGGGATTTCCTTCCCAGTTAGGTCAACACAGGACTGAGTAGAGTTCCTGGTGCTATATAGTAGATTCTCATTATTTTATACATAGTAGTATATACATCTATGTCAGTTCCAATCTCCCAATTCATCCCACCTCCTCCTTTCCCCCCTTGGTATCCATATATTTGTTCTCTATATCGATATTTCTATTTTTTCTTTGCAAATAAGTCCATCTGTACAGTTTCTTTATATTTCACATATATGTATTAATATATATTTGTTCTTTTCTTTCTCATTTACTTCACTCTGTATAGTCTCTAGGTCCATCTATGTCCCTGCAAGTGGCACAATTTTCATTCCTTTTTATGGTTGAGTAATATTGCATTGTATATGCACACCACGTCTTCTTTATCTGTTCCTCTGTTGATGAACATTTAGGTTCTTTCTGTGTCCTGGCTATTGTAAACAGTGCTACAATGAACACTGGGGTGCATGTACCTTTTTGAATAATGGTTTTCTCTCGGTATATGCCCAGGAATGGGATTGCTGGGCCATATGGTAGTTGTATTTTTAGCTTTTTAAGGAAATGCTGTACAATTCTCCTTAGCAGCTGTACCAATCTACATTCCCACCAACAATAGAGGAGGGCTCTCTTTTCTCCACATCCTCTCTAGCATTTTTGTTCATAGACTTTTTTGCTTATAGCTACTCTGATCATGTGAGGACTTATCTCATTGTAGTTTTGATTTGCACTTCTTTAACAAATAATTTGTGACACTGAGCATCTTTTTATGTGTTTCTATGTCATCTCTATGTATTCTTTGGAGAAATGTCTATTTGGGTCTTTCACCCATTTTTTTGATTGGGCTGTTCATTTTTTTTTTTATATTGAGCTGCATGAGTTGTTTGTATATTTAGGAGATTAATCTCGTGTCAGTTGCTTTGTTTGCAAATATTTTCACCCATTTTGAGGGTTGTATTTTTGTCTTGTTTATGATTTTCTTTGCCATGCAAAAGCTTTAGATTCCATTTGTTTATTTTTGTTTTTATTTTCATTACTCTAAGAGGTGGGTCAAAAAAGATCTTGTTGTAATTTATGTGAGTGTTTTGTCCATTTTCCTCTAAGAGTTTTATAGTGTCTGTCCTTACATTTAGGTCTTTAATCCATTTTGAGTTTATTTTCGTGTATGGTGTTAGGGAGTGTTCTAATTTCATTCTTTACATGTGGCTGTCCAATTTTCCCAGAACCACTTATTGAAGAGACTATCTTTTCTCCATTGTATATTCTTGTCTCCTTTAAGAATGACAAAAAGCCTTCTGGTGCAAGACTCCTGAATTTGAGTCTTCACGCCACTATTTATTAGTTCTACGACCTTTTTGGCAAATTGTTTAACTGGCATGTGCCTCAGTTTGTGCAACTATAAAATGGGAATTACAACAAGACTTCGCTTGTGATGTTAATTTTAGAGAATTAAAGAAATATTTATAAGTTTTAAAGTATTTTGAACAGTTCTAACATTTAGTAAGCACTCAAAAATGTTACCTACTTTTATTATTTATCAAGTTCCAACTCAAAGAAAGCATTTCCTCAAAGTCTTCTTGGATACTCCCGGTTGGAATACCATATTCCTCTAGCACTTTTTACTCCTGACACAGGGCTTATCAGAGTCTGCTTTGGTTGTAGGATGGTCTGTATTTCCATACTGCTGCTGCTGCTAAGTTGCTTCAGTTGTGTCCGACTCTGTGCGACCCCATAGACGGCAGCCCACCAGGCTCCCCCATCCCTGGGATTCTCCAGAACACTGGAGGGGGTTGCCATTTCCTTCTCCAATGCATGGAAGTGAAAAGTAAAAGTAAAGTCGCTCAGTCGTGTTCAACTCTTTGTGACCTCATGGACTGCAGCCTACCAGGCTCCTCCGTCCATGGGATTTTCCAGGCAAGAGTACTGGATATTTCCATACTAATACCCCACTAAACAATGCCTGTGCCGGTCTGAGATCCTAATACCTGTTGGTCTTCTGCAGGACCTAGCTGGTACTTTGTAAATAGATAAAATAATAAAAGTGTGTTAAACTATTACAAAATATTCATTTGGAGAAGTTTAGAATTTTCTAAACACTTACATGAATTCACATAGATTAATTCACTTAGCTGCCTCAAAAATGACTACATGTTTGGTTACTTTCTTTAGCTATAAAGTGAAGATACTGTTTCTTAGAGAAAAAAAATGATTAAAAAAAGGAAGTATTGAACTAAAGTGGGACATGGCGTGATCTCAATCAACATTAAATGGCAAATCACACTCAGTTTTAGACAACATAATCTCATTCAAGATATTTTTCAAAATCAAAATTACCTTACTAATTCCTGTGACCTCTTTAGCACTCAAGTCCTTTTAAGAAATGAGCCATAAGCAGTAGTCTTGGCAACAAGAAGATAATAGGGAATAAATATTTTATCATCAAAAAGGCTATCTGGTTTCTTATGAATAAAAGCCCATCTCCAAGTTGTCTTATTTATTTAGTTGCTGAATGCAATCCGTGCCAGGGGACTTAACCTTCCTGCCCAAGAGATACCACATAAGCTGTCTCTGGCTGCTATTCTAGGATGACAGACAGATGGAAGCTAAGCACAGTCAAGGCAAACAAAGCAGAAGAAACCAGACCTTGATCAGTGGAACTAACTGTCCTCAACCCATGGGTATCCAGACTTCAGTGGGAGTTTCATAGAAGAGTTTCAGAGACACACTGGGACCTCTGTTTGCTGAAGTCATGGCCAGTGTAAATAGGCATTTCCAGGATGCAGCTGCCCCATGAATTCAGTGAAAGTAAATCTGAACCAATGGCAGGTAAGGAAAACACTCAATTTTGCAGGCTTTCATGTTACTGGTCACCTAGGAGGCTTTCTTTATGCTAACAGGATAATATGTATCATATATAGGCATATATATGAATGATATATAATATTATAATGGTAATTTTGTATATACCTTTTATGGGAATGGAATGAAACTTTGTCTTTTAAAGAGAATAAGATAGTCTTTAGGTTAGTTTTTGCATACTACAACATTATATCAATATATCTTGTTTTAGTGCTATAACAGTTTCAGTCATTTTAGGATAAATAGTCCATATTAGCTCTGTGATGGATATGCAAAGATAAGCATAATCATTAGTCATTTTCTCTTATAAAGATATACTGCATGTGTGTCTGTTCAGTCAATCAGTCATGAGTGACTCTTTGTGGTCCCCACGGACTGTAGCCTACCAGGTTCCTTCTGTCCATGGAATTTCCCAGGCAAGAATACTGGAGTGGGTTGTCATTTCCTTCTCCAGGGGATCTTTCCGACCCAGGGATTGAACCTGTGTCTCTTGCGTCTACTGCACTGGCAGGCGGGTTCTTTACCAGCTGAGTCACTATTCCCAAAACGTACACTAGGGAATGAATAATTTATCCAACAGGAAGACCTGAACCAAAATTCAGAAGTTATTTTTTGCTTCTGAATCCACATGTTATGTTATAGACTACTAGTTGATTGGCCGCTAATGAGGCCAGTTCACACCCAGATCCAAATAATGCAATTTGTATTTTTGTGTGTGCACATCATTCAGACTGTGGCTTGTCAGCCAAACACAGCCTGCTTGCAAATAATCACTCCTGTACCCTGAGCAAAGACAGTAAGGACATTCAAAACTAAAATATGAGGCTATGTTGGCTGAAATGAATGCAGAGATAATGACTCTCATGACAAGCACATTAAGCAAAAATATTATCCAGGGAGAAGTAAAGCAATATATACATAAGATACAGAGGAACCCTGAAGAGTGGGAAAAGCACTAGCAGAGAGAACACACCCAAATATAGATTCAACTTTCCAAAGCAGGACTTAGGCAGAGTCCACAAACTAAACTGGGAGGTTAATGTGTATTATGGGCAAAAGTCCCAAAAGGAATATGAAAACAGTTTTTCTGTACACTTCAAAACAGTTCTGATCACTAGAAGCTAGCATGGCATCAGTAAGAAAAAAAATATGCTAAATTGGCTTTATTTCTTTTCAGTAAGGATAAACTTAAAGGGGTAATCCATAGGTTAGAACATAGAGCTAGACTCATATCATGGGCAGAACTTCGCCTGATTGCTTTATGAGTAATGAGGGGAGGTCTGTGCCAGGTGACAATGGTTAGATTGGATTGTCACTGGTTGAATATTCAGAATCGACAAAGACCTCAGGTAGTGACATCTCCTATAGTTTAGACACTGGGAAAAGTTAAAACAAAATACTTCATTTCCTAACATTAGAACTGTCCATTAATAGATTGAGTTGTTCCAGAAGGGGGTACCATCCCATCTCTAGGCATATTCCAGCTGTGGTTGGAACATCTGGTTCCAACTGGGTGTTACAGAAGGATCCCAGTGTCTATCTGGAAGTCACATGACCTCTGTTTCTTACATTCTATGATTCTTTAGAAGGTATCTGGGAATGCTGTAGTCTCTGAAACTAGCTTTGATGTATTGGAAAGGCAGAGTGAAATTACACAGTTCCCACTGAGGCAGAAGAGTTTTATCTTCCTTATCTGCACTGACTGACATTTGGCCAGGGCTGAATGCCTGATCCCCCCACACACACACCATCGCATACCTAGCCCTACATTACCACTTCTGCTCAAGCTGCTGTTTGTAGCTTTTTGTCTATATACATTTCATTTGATACAGTAACTGAACCATGCTATTTGCCTGAAGGAACCGTCTTCTTGAGTGCTTTTTTTTCTTCAAAGGAAGAACCACGCTGCCATCTAAGATGAAGCAAAGGATAGTGTAGAGAAGTCACTTTCACATAAACCCATCATTAAAGATTTGAATGACAGGCTGTGTAAGGTTGGCACTGAAATATTCTGAGCTGCTTCAGAACGGTTTTTATATAAGGCACTTTTATAGAGTACTCACATCAAACACCTGAGGGGTGGGGAAAAACCCTTAGACACTGTCATCTCTTAATCCAGAAAGGTATACTGTTAAGGTCCATGAGGAAGGAAGAAAAAGACTGTCTGAAGAAATCCCCGGGAATCTGGGTCCCATCTCTCCCAAGTGGTGGGAGCAGGCAATGCCTCACTGAGTGCAAATGCTCCCATTTAGAACCTCAAAAGCAGCCAGTATTGTGGCTTCCCAGGTGGCACAAGTAGTAAAGAATCAACCTGCCAATGCAGGAGATGTAAGATGCGGGTTGGATCCCTGGGTCAGGAAGATTCCCTGGAGGAAGAAACGGCAATCCACTTCAGTATTCTTGCCTGGAGAATCCCATGGACAGAGAAACCTGGAGGGCTACAGTCAACAAAGAGTTGGACAGCACTGAGCAGGTGCCCGCACGCGCACACAGACACAGGCACAGACACAGACACACACACACACACACCCCACATTGTGGCTTCCAAATTACAGCCTGCCAAATATGTCTGGTATTGAAGCAGCAAATCATAGCTTTGGCTGTGGGATTCATGAATTCTCGGAATATCTGCTAGTGCCATAATTGCTTCTCACGGAATTACATTCCAAAAAAGACTTCAGATGGGCATACAATCCAAAAGAAACCATTTTTATCATATTCTTCCAAATGTGGCTTACGCCAAGCTGGAGATTTTGCTTTGGTGAATTACAGCACACGTATACCGTCTACATGACTTGCAAGCAAGAGTAAAACTAAAACAACCAGATAAAAATAAAGCGACCTAGAACATTAAGTTCTGTCACAGTGACATAAAAATAATTTCTTATATTTGCAGAGGGCTTTATAGCTTGCACATACTTTTCAATTGATTAAAGAGTTTAAAACCTCCATGGAGTTTAGCTTAAAACCTCCATGGGTGTCTGAGAAGGCATCAGTCCCATGCAGGTGGAAAGTCAGGCTCAAGAAGTTTGAATTACCTGTATAAACTCACAGAACTAGCAAGAAGCAGAACCAGAACTTGATCAACAGGTCTTTATACTTCCAGTGCATGCTTTTTCTTCTAAAATACACTTTATTTAACAGCAGTATGGGCTCCCTAGGTAGTTTAGTGGTAAAGACTCTCTCTGCCAATGCAAGAGCCATAGAAGAAGACATGTGTTTCATCCTTTAGTTGGGAAGATCCCCTGGAGAAGGGCCTGGCAACCCACTCCAGTACCCTTGTCTGCAGAATCCCATGGACAGAGGAGCTGGCAGGTTACAGTCCATGGGGTCACAAAGAATCAGACATGACTGAGCATGCACACACACACACATAGCAGCAGCACATGTCAACTGTTGATGTGTTACCACATGAGGAGCTCACTGAATGAGTCATGAGTTACAGAGTTTTGGACTGCTACAGTCCATGGGGTCGTGAAGAGTCAGACATGACTGAGCGACTTCACTTTCACTTTTCACTTTCATGCATTGGAGAAAGAAATGGCAACCCACTCCAGTGTTCTTGCCTGGAGAATCCCAGGGACGGGTGGCCTGGTGGGCTGCTGTCTTTGGGGTCGCACAGAGTCAGACAAGACTGAAGCGACTTAGCAGCAGCAGCAGCAGCAGCATACAAAAGTGATCAAGAAAATTCTCATGGAAAATATGCCTCCTCATCATAGGGAGACCAGAATCAGCTTCTCATGTCTTGCTTTGTCAGGCCTTTTAAAAAAGTATACTTTCCACTGTCTGACAATGGCTTTCCCGTCCCTGAGCAGTGATGTCAAAACATGAGACACACACACCAAACTTTCTAAATGAGATGTTTATGATTCTCCCCGACTCTCTGAGCTTGTGTAAGGTTTCCTAAGCTGCACACATGGATTCAACTTCCTAAACACTGTCCTAAGTTGAATAAAAAACAATTAGGTTACCAGTATGATTAAACACTTCTGGCAAATTTTCTTTCTTTCAAGTGGTTCCAGTTAGTTTTATGCAGCTAAAAATGCCCTCCAGTTTGGCCTGTAACCTGGAAGATTTAGCCATTTGGATTTTGCATTAAATAGCCTCATCTAAGACCTCACAGCTTTGCAAATATGCTTGGTGGTTGTTGGATCCTGTTGCTGTCTGTCTGAACCCTGTTACCTGTCTAAGGATATTAGCCCAAGGATTGGCACCATATGCACCCTCATCCCCTTCCTCCAGAGGAATATATCCAGGTTAGGAGTCATTTATTTCACTCAAAAGGAAACAAAGACAGGCAATATTTAACCAGAATTTCAGAGCTTTGACACTAATCTAAAGGACTAATACAAAGAAAAAGTGAAGAAATAGCCTGCTGAGATCCCTAATAAAGGTGTTTACACAAAGAAAATAAATGCCTTGCCATAGAAAAGGCTACTAGAGTCATCTGGCTATTCCTTTTGGCATTTAGCTGAAAACAAATACATCTATTTAAAACAGATCTGTCAGAAGGGATAAATGCCGCTGTACACTTTGCAATTTCCCTCTATGCCACACACCTTTTCTTTGGCCTAAAGAGAAAGACGACATTTCTATTAGAAACAGAATCACCTTTGGCCTAACTTTGAAATAGTCCAGTCAGATTACTATGAATAAACCTTTGTTAATTTATCAGCTAGATTCAACATATTTATTTATTCATGATTTCCCTCTGGCTGTTTTGAAAACATTGTTTTGTCTTTGTTAATATTCCCTACTTGATAATGTCCTAAATTAAAACAAATTTATTGCACCTATTACAGTAAATGGGCAATGGCCAAAGTATTTAATGGGGTCAGAGGTCAGTGCAAAATATCTTTTTCAGGAAAATCAAGCCCATCCGCTTTCTATCAATGGCAAATGTCCCTGGGCTATAAAAAGACTGAAAGACTTGGCAATGGGTCATGGCTCTGTTTGAGCCATTAGGCAAACAGCCAAGGTCTCAGCTCCCTTAATTTTAAAGGAAAAAGCAATTAGGTAAAGAATTATGAATAGGAAAAATGCAGTGAGAACTGAAAGTGTGCATTAATTCCTTGATGGCTTATAAATTATTAATGTGCTTAACAGTAACCTGACAACACTACCCCCTCTCAGTTTACCTCTGCTTTAAACAGGTGTAAATGAATCAGCTGTACAGTCTAGCAGGAGGTGAACTTTGCCTGCTAAACTGAGGAAAATCCTTTAAATACAGCAGACTCTTTCTTATCCTTCACTGTTTGTATCCAAAAAAGGGAAATCTTGTTAAATACAGAACGGTGAGATCCTGGTAGCATGAAAGTTATTAAGCCCACTCCTCATCCCTCCATTTATCTACCTCCCATTTTACTGAGAAGTACACTGAAGCCATGTAAATTGAATTAACGTATTCAAGTTCATATGCTAAGGTTAGAGAGAAGTCAAGAATGTAAACTGGAGTGGTAAACGTCTAGTCTTCTTTGATGATTTTTATTCTTATTTTTAAGTGGAGAGGGAAACTAAAATTTGCAGTGTATCTGCTGAGCACCAGGAACACAAGCAGATGCCTTACAATCCCTATAATCTTTGCTCCACCCAAAAATTCATTTTACATGCAAGGAAACCAAGGCTTAGAAAGTCTAAATCTTGTCCAGGGTCACACAGTTGTAGTTCAAACCTCAAGGAAATCAACCCTGAATATTCACTGGAAGGACCTATGCTGATGCTCCAATACTTTGACCACCTAATGCCAAGAGCCGATTCATTGGAAAATACCCTGATGCTGGGAAAGATTGAGGGCATGAGAAAAATCAGGTTACAGAGGATGAGATGATTGGATGGTATGAAGCATCACTATGAACAAAGCTAGTGGAGGTGATGAAATTTCAATTAGGCTATTTCCAATCCTAAAAGATGATGCTGTGAAAGCATTGCACTCAATATGTCAGCAAACTTGGAAAATTCAGCAGTGGCCATAGGACTGGAAAAGGTCAGTTTTCATTCCAGTCCCTAAGAAAGACAATGCCAAAGAATGTGCAAACTACCACACAATTGCTCTCATCTCACATGCTAGTAATGTTCAAAATTTTCCAAGCCAGGCTTCAACAATACGTAAAACATGAACTTCTAGATGTTCAAGCTGGTGATAGAAAAGGCAGAGGAACCAGAGATCAAATTGCCAACATCCGCTGGATCATGGAAAAAGCAAGAGTTCCAGAAAAAACATCTATTTCTGCTTTATTAACTATGCCAAAGCCTTTGACTGAGTGGATCACAACAAACTGTGGAAAATTCTGAAAGAGATGGGAATACCAGACCACCTGACCTGCCTCTTGAGAAATCTGTATGCAGGTCAGGAAGCAACAATTAGAACTGGACATGGAACAACAGACTGCTTCCAAATAGGAAAAGGAGTATGTCAAGGCTGTATATTGTCACCCTGCTTATGTAACTTATATGCAGAGTACATCATGAGAAATGCTGGACTGGAAGAAACACAAGCTGGAATCAAGATTGCCAGGAGAAATATCAATCACCTCAGATATGCAGATGACACCACCCTTATGGTAGAAAGTGAAGAGGAACTAAAGAGCCTCTTGATGAATGTGAAAGAGAAGAGTGAAAAAGTTGGCTTAAAGCTCAATATTCAGAAAACGAAGATCATGGCATCCGGTCCCATCACTTCATGGGAAATAGATGGGGAAACAGTGGAAACAGTGTCAGACTTTATTTCGGGGGGCTCCAAAATCACTGCAGATGGTGATTGCAGCCATGAAATTAAAAGATGCTTACTCCTTGAAAGGAAAGTTATGACCAACCTGGATAGCATATTAAAAAGCAGAGACATTACTTTGACAGCAAAGGTCCATCTAGTCAAAGCTATGGTTTTTCCAGTAGTCATGTATGGATGTGAGTGAAGTCGCTCAGTTGTGTCCTAATCTTTGTGACCCCATGGACTGTCGCCTACCAGGCTCCTCCGTCCATGGGATTCTCCAGGCAAGAATACTGGAGTGGGTTGCCATTTCCTTTTCCAGAGATTGAACCTGGGTCTCCCGCATTGCAGGCAGATGCTTTAACCTCTGAGCCACCAGGGAAGCCATGGATATGAGAGTTGGATTATAAGGAAAGATGAGCACCGAAGAATTGATGCTTTTGAACTATGGTGTTGGAGAAGGCTCTTGAGAGTCCTTTGGACTGCAAGGATATCAAACCAGTCAATCCTAAAAGGAAATTAGTCCTGAATACTCATTGGAAGGACTGATGTTGAAGCTGAAACTCCAATACTTTGGCTACCTGATGTGAAGAGCTGACTCATTTGAAAAGACCCTGATGCTGGGAAAGGGTGAAGGCTGGAGGAGAAGGGGACGACAGAGGATGAGATGGTTGGATGGCATCACTGACTCAATGAACATGAGTTTGAGTAAACTCTGGGAGTTGGTGATGGACAGGGAGGCCTGGTGTGTTGCTGTCCATGGGGTTGCAAAGAGTCAGACAAGACTGAGTGACTGAACTGAACTGAACAGAGGATGAGATGGATGAGTGGTATCACAGACGCAATGGACATGAGTTCAAGCAGACTTTGGGAGATAGTGAAGAACAGGGAAGCCTGGTGTGCTGCAGTTCATGGGGTTAAAAATAGTTGGACACGACTTAGCAGGCACTGAGTCATGTCTGACTCTTTGCAACCCCATGGACTGCAGCACTCCAGGACTCAGCGTCCATCACCAACTTCTGGAGCTTACTCAAACTTATGTCCATTGAGTCCGTGATGCCATCCAACCATCTCATCCTTTGTCATCCCTTTCTCCTCTGGCCTTCAACCTTTCCCAGCATCAGGGTCTTTTCAAATGAGTCAGCTCTTCATATTAGGTGGCCAAAGCATTGGGGTTTCAGCTTCAGCATCAGTTCTTCCAATGAATATTCAGGACTGATTTCCTTTAGGATTGACTGGTTTGATATCCTTGCAGTCCAAGTGACTCTCAAGAGTCTTCTCCAAAACCACAATTCAAAAACATAAATTCTTGGGTGTTCAGCCTTCTTTATAGTCCAGTTTTCACATTCATACAGACTACTAGATAAACCATAGCTTTGACTAGAAGGACCTTTGTTGGTAAAGTGGTGTTGGTAATGCTTTGTTGACAAAGCTTTTTAATATGGTGTCTAGGTTGGTCATAGCTTTTCTTCCAAGGAGCAAGTGTCTTTTAATTTCATGGCTGCAATCACTATCTACAGTGATTTTGGAGCCCAGAAGAATAAAGTCTGCTCTGTTTCCATTGTTTCTCCATCTATTTGCCATGAAGTGATTGGGTCAGATGCCATGATCTTCGTTTTCTGAATGTTGAGCTTTAAGCCAACTTTTTCACTCTTCTCTTTCACTTTCATCAAGAGGCTCTTTAGTTCTTCTTCACTATCTGCCATAATGGTGGTGTCATCTGCAGATCTGAGGTTATTGATATTTCTTCCTGCAATCTTGATTCCAGCTTGTGCTTCATGCAGCCTGGCATTTCTCATGATGTACTCTGCATATAAGTTAAATAAGCAGGGTGACAATATACAGCCTTGATGTACTCCTTTTCCTATTTGGAACCAGTCTGTTTCATGTCCAGTCTAACTGTTGCTTCCTGACTTGCATACAGGTTTCTCAGGAGGCAGGTTAGGTGGTCTGGTATTCCCATCTCTTGAAGAATTTTCCACAGTTATGATCTACACAGTCAAAGGCTTTGGCATAGTCAATAAAGCAGAAGTAGATGTTTTTCTGAAACTGTCTTGCTTTTAATATGTTGGCAATTTGATCTCCAGTTCCTCTGCCTTTTCTAAATCCATCCTTGAACATCTGGAAGTTCACAGTTCATGTACTATTGAAGCCTGGCTTGGAGAATTTTGAGCATTACTTTGCTAGCATATGAGATGAGTGCAATTTTGCGGTAGTTTGAGCATACTTTGCATAGCTTTTCTTTGGAATTCTAATGAAAACTGACCTTTTCCAGTCCTGTGGCCACTGCTGAGTTTCCCAAATTTGCTGGCATATTGAGTGCAGCACTTTAACACCATTATCTTTTAGGATTTGAAGTAGCTCAACTGGAATCCCATCACCTCCACTAGCTTTGTTGGTAGTGATGCTTCCTAAAGCCCATTTGACTTTGCGTTGCAGAATGTCTGGCTCTGGGTGAGTGATCACATTGTCTTGGTTATCTGGGTCATAAAGATCTTTTTATATAGTTCTTCTGTGTATTCTTGCCACCTCTTCTTAATATCTTCTGCTTCTGTTAGGTCCATACCATTTCTGTCCTATATTGTGCCCATCTTTGCATGAAATGTTCCCTTGGTATCTCTAATTTTCTTTTCGAGATCTCTAGTCTTTCCCATTCTATTGTTTTCCTCTATTTCTTTGCATTGATTACTGAGTAAGGCTTTCTTATCTCTCCTTGCTATTCTTTTGAACTCTGCATTCCAATGGGTATGTCTTTCTTTTTCTCCTTTGCCTTTCTGTCTTTTCTTTTCTCAGCTATTTGTAAGGACTCGTCAGACAAACATTTTGCCTTTGTGCATTTCTTGGGAATGGTTTTGAACACTGCCACTTGTACAACATTCACACGTGCCTCCATCCATAGTTCTTCAGACACTTTATCAGATCTGATTCCTTGAATCTATTTGTCACTTCCACTGTATAATCGTAAGGGATTTGATTTAGGTCATACCTTAATAGTCTAGTGGTTTTCCCTACTTTCTTCAATTTAAGTCTGAATTTGGAAATAAGGAGCTCATGATCTGAGCCAGTCTTTGTTTCTGCTGACTGTATGAAGCGTCTCCATATTTGGCTGCAAATAATATAATCATTCTGATTTCAGTACTGACCATCTGGTGATGTCCATGTGTAGTCTTCTCTTGTGTTGTTGGAAGAGGGTGTTTGCTATGACCGGTGCATTCTCCTAGCAAAACTCAGTTAGCCTTTGACCTTCTTCCTTTTGTACTTCATGGCTGAATTTGCCTGTTACTCCAGGTATCTCTTGACTTCCTACTTTTGCATTCTAGTCTCCTAAAATGAAAAGGATATCTTTTTGGGGTGTTAGTTCTAGAAGCTCTTGTAGGTCTTTTAGAATTGTTCAACTTCAGCTTCTTCAGGATTACTAGTCGGGGCATAGACTTGGATAACTGTGATATTGAATGGTTTGCCTTGGAAACAAACAGATCATTCTGTTGTTTTTGAGACTGCATCTAAGTACTGCATTTTGGACTCTTGTTGACTATGATGGCACTCTATTTCTTCTAAGGGGTTCTTGCCCACAGTAGTAGATATAATGGTCATCTGAGTTAAATGTACCCATTCCAGTCCATTTTAGTTTGCTGATTCCTAAAATGTCAACATTCACTCTTGCCATCTCCTGTTTGACCACTTCTAATTTGCCTTGATTCATGGACCTGACATTCCAGGTACCTATGCAATATTGCTCTTTACAGTATTGGACTTTACTTCCATCACCAGTCACATCCACAAGTGGGTGTTGTTTTTGCTTTGGCTTCGTCTCTTCATTCTTTCTGGAGTTATTTCTCCACTGATCTCCAGTAGCACATTGGGCACCTACCCACCTAGGGAGTTCATCTTTCAGTGTCCTATCTTTTTGCCTTTCCATGCTGTTCATGGGGTTCTCAAGGCAAGAATACTGAAGTGATTTGCCATTCCCTTCTCCAGTGGACCACATTTTGTCAGAACTCTGCACCATGACCTGTCTGTCTTGGATGGCCCTACATGGCATGGCTCACAGTTTCATTGAGTTAGACAAGCCTGTGGTCCATGTGATTAGATTGGTTAGTTTTCTGTGATTGTGGTCTTTAGTCTGTCTGCTCTCTGATGGAAAAGGATAAGAGGCTTATGGAAGCTTCCTGATGGGAGAGACTGACTGAGAGGGAAACTGGGTCTTGTGTTGATGGTCAGGGCCATGCTCAGTAAATCCTTAATCCAGTTTTCTGTTGCTGGGCGGGGCTGTGTTCCCTCCCTTTTGTTTGACCTGAGGCCAAACTATGGTGGAGGTAATGAAGATAACGGTGACCTCCTTCAAAAGGTCCCATGCAGGCACTGCTGCCCTCAGTGCCCTCAATCCTGCAGGAGGCCACTGCCAACCCATGCTTCCGCCAGAGACTCCTGGACCCTCACGGGCGAGTCTGGGTCAGTCTCTTGTGGGGTCATATCTCCTTTCCTCTGGGTCCTGCTGGGCACAAGCTTTTGTAAGTGCCCTCCAAGCGTCTGTTTCCCCAGTCCTGTGTAAGTTCTGGTGGCTCTATGGTGGGGTTAATGGTGAACTCCTCCAAGGGGGCCTATACCATACCCAGGTCTACTGCACCCAGAGCCCCTGCCCCTGCAGCAGTCCACTGCTGACCAGAGCCTCCACAGGAGACACTCAAACACAGTGCTGGCTCAGTCTCTGTGGGGCCTCTGGGTTCTGATGAGCACAAGATTTGTGTGAGCCCTCCAAGCGACTGAACAACAACAAATTTCCTGCTTTCCCCCACTTAACCTTGTTGGCTCTAGGAATGTTTCCCAAATTTATACCATAATCTTGCCTCTATCCCTCTGCCTATGGTTGTTCATCAAGCAGAATGCCAGGCACTATGCTGAGTAGGGAGGATTCAGATATGAGCGTGTTGGGCCTGGACACTACCCTCTGTGGTAGAAATGTGAACTTGGACAGGTAAATGTTAATTCTGGGAACATGGTACATATTCAAGAGAGTACCCTCTCTACACAGAGGAAATAACATGACATGACAGACAAGCAAAGGTTTCCAAGGGGAGGGGACTTCTGGGGAAAGGGCTGAATAGGGGTATGTGTGAAGACCCAGGAAACTAAATGGCTAAAGTGAATATATATTTTTTAACTTTTCATTTTGAAGCAATCTCAAAATAAAAAAGGTTGCAACTACAGAACATTTTTTCTTGAACAATTTAAGAGTAAACTGCCAATCTGATACCCATGATCTCCCCAATATATTAGTGTACTCCTAAAATAAAGACATTCTCTTACATAGCCACAATAGAAGCATTTCATTCCACCATCTACCCTCAGACTCCATTTGTCTGTTATCTCTGTAGTGCTCTTTACAGCAAAATGATCCAATTCAGAATAACACTCTCATACTTCTTTAATCTCCTTCAGTCTTGAAGAGTTCTCAGTCTCTACTTGAATTTCATGACATTTTCTGAAGCTGGTGAGCCAGTTATTTTGCAGTGTCCTTTGTGCATGTGTGCATGTATAGTCACTTCAGTCGTGTCTGACTCTTTGCGACTCTATCGACTGTAGCACACCAGGCTCCTCTGTCCAAGGGATTCTTTAGGCAAGGATGCTGGAGTGGGTTACTATGCCCTCTTCCAGGGGATCTCCCTGACCCAGGGATGGAACCTGTGTCTCTTATGTCTCCTGCATTGGAAAGGGGGTTCTGTACCACTAGCACCACCTGGGAAGCCTGAGTGTCCTTTAATTTGGCTATATTCGAGATTTACTAATAATTAATTTAAAATTATGCATCTTTGGTGGGAGGTGTCACAGATATGATCTTGTATTCTATTCACTGTATCTCATTGTATTTGATTTATCCTATTATTGTGTTGTTAACTTGGATTATTTGATCAAGGTGGTGTCTGACAGGACTATCTAATATAAAATTCCTCTTTTTCTCTTTGTAATGAGTAGATACTTTGTGGAGGAGATGTTCTATATCTCAGCCGAATTTCATTGTCTTTATGTATTTATATCTGTATGGATTTAAAGTTGCTGTTTCATTCACTGGATTATAATATTATGATCGCTGTTTATTTCGTTGCTTAAATTTTCTCACAGTTGATAGGCAGGAGCCCCTAAGCTGCCCCTTTGCCATATACCCACCTTTCTTTGAGTGCCACTTTACTTCCTGGCATAAGATGCGCTAGGTATATTTTGTACACTCCTTGTCCCAGCCTTGAAATCTGCCATTTCTCCTAATGATTCTGTTTCCTTAGGAGGAAAGTGAAGAATCGTATTTAGAAATCAAGATTCAGGCGCTTGTTATGCCCTGTCACTGAGCAGGCAAACTAGAAAAACATTTCTGTACACATGTATATACACATTTGGACTCTCCTCCCTCAACTCTCACTCTCAAGTAATAAATTGATACCTATATCTCCAGTTCAAATCAACAGGGTCTCTCCTAGTTTTCCCCCTTTGCATATCTATAATGCCCTTTTCTGACAGTGAGAGATTCCCATCACCCTTAATATCTTTACCTATTTGATCAATGCCCCTTAGTGTATGAAATCTCTGGCTGCTGTGGCATGCTAGCTCCTCAGTGCACACAGACACCCTCTTTTACCCCATTTGGACACCAGCATTTCACTGTTGTCCCCACAAGGACACTCTCCTTACCATCCTGTGATCTGACACCCTGCTCTGGGATTTCCCCACCTCGGCGCCCCAAGTTCATGTCCCCTACACTCTGCTTGGATTTCAATCAGTGGCACTGTTACTGCCTGCCTACACTTACACCCTCACCCCTCTCATGCCCCAACTTCTTCACACCAGACCCCTTCCTGTGCAGACAGCCTTTTCAATCTGTGTGGGACCACAGTGGCCACAACTTCCCTGCGTCAATGTCCTTCTCACTGTGCATGGGCTGGGACATTCCACACGGCTCCACTGCTTCACTGCCCCTTCTCACGACTGCTCCCTCTCAGACTTGGACTCTGATATCCCATGCTAGATTTCTCTACTATGTGGACACCTTCCTCCTCATACCTGGGCTCCAGCACGTTGGCAGGGCAGCCCCAACCCCTATGGAAACCTCCTTGTTCTTCCACTCTGGCTCCTTCCCTTGTGCCAGGCAGCTGCTTCTCACCGCTCTCACTATCTACGTGGACATCCTCTGCAACCTACTTGGATTCAGATGTCTTGCTCCACCTCCATTGGGAAGTTTACCTTGCTCAGTCCTGTCTAATGGCTTTTGGTATTAAACATTCAGGAAAGGAAGAGAAGGGAAAATAGAGAAGAAGCATAACATGGATGAACATTTAAAAATATTAATCAGATCATGTCATGTTCTTGCTTAAAAGCCTTCAGTGATCACCCGAGTGCCATGTCCTTGCTGATAAAGCCTTCATGGTCGGACCTCTGCCAACCTGGGACTTCATCTTGTACTACTCTCCCCATGCACCCTATCTTCTATCCACCGCAGAGAGCTTCTATTCCTCTTTTTGTTTCTGTCTTGTAAACTGCACTTGCTTTTTACCTCTGCTTAATGCTGTTTCCCAGGGTCTTCCTTGTATTTGCCATTCTAAGCATTACATTTAATGTAGCTTTTCCAGTCATTCTTTACCCTATCAACCTGTTACATTTGCATAGCACTTATCACCATCTCAGGTTTCTTGAATGTTTATTCATTGTTGGTCACCTGGATAGGCAGATAAAATACTTGTATCTACAATATGCCTTGACCTACCTGGGAAGTACCTTCAGATGTTTTTATACATGCTCATCGTCTCCTGTGTCTCTCTATCTTTAAAGTAGAGGTGAGAGCTAATGTTCCTTCCGACACATCCAAATAACCCTCAGTCAACGAGGAACAAAAGTTGTTGGATCTATACTCTAGCTATCTTGCTGCTCACTGGGAAAATTTTGAGGTTATTCATTATAATTGTACACAGCAGTGACTTATGTATTAACACGATCCTTATTTATTTTCCTTCCTTCCCTTTCTTTCACTGTACTTCTTGAGATTTTGTTCAAGAAAAGCAGTTTACACTCATATCCTTGTTTCATGGTCTGTTTGGGGGAAATGCAAACTAAGATGGCCTGCCTCACCCAACTGGAATGTAAATTCCATCAGGCAAGGACTTGCATGTTCTTAGGTTTTTCTCTGTCTAGATCTGTAGTGCCTTAAAATCACTGTCATGTACTAGACAATAAATAAGTATAAAATGAAGAATTGAATGAATGAATGAATGATGGTGCTTACCTTGCAATTTCATTCATTTTCAACTTTGTTTGCCCACACCTTATTCATGGGCCAATCTCCTTCCATTTCTTTAGCCACCACTCAAGGATAAGCTGTATTCCCCTGACAGTTCACGTATGAGAGTGGTAGCCTTTGCAGAAGGCTTCCAAGTTTCTATTTCCTGCTCAGTCCATCCCACCCCCCACCTCATTGCCAGAAAAATCTGAGAATGATCCTCTGTCTGGTAGATTTCATCCTTTTGGTGGCACTCAGTACTCTCCTGTGGACAGGAAAGTGAGATGGAGGACAACAGAGGGCCTCTATTCAAAATCCACCTTTCTGTGTAATGGAGCTGATGGCCATATGGAAAAGAATAACAAACCACAGTGGCCTGAGTGTTGCCCCAGCCATCTGCTCTGATCATTGGCACAGAAATGTCTCACTGCATATTCACCTGATTCCCAATCAGGGCACTGGGATTCTTCCTGGGGAAGGACCCTCCTTGTGAGTCTTCTGTTTGCAAGAGCCTTGCACAGCACCAGGTGAGGTGAAGTAAATGTGCTGGCTTCCTGAAGGCAGCCTTTACATTTTTCCATGAGGAGATGAGTTTCCAATGTATGCAGTTTCAGAGTTATGTGACTTGGAAAAACTGAATTTTTTACGTTTTTAGAGCAGGGGTCAGAAAAGTTTTCTTGTAAAGGGCCAGATATTAAATATTTGAGGCTTTGTAGACCACATGGTTTCTGTTGTAACTATTCAACTACTGCTGCTATTAGAGCAAAAAAGCAGACGTAGACAATATGTAAGCAAATCAAATACGACAGTGTTCCACTCAAAGTTTACAAAAGTAGACAGGAAGTTGCATTTGGCTTGTGGGTCATTATTTCCTAACCTTTGTTTTAGAGCAATAGAGAAGCGCTATATGTGTTGTTCCCCTAAGCTACCTTCTACCTTTGGGCCAATCAACACAACCTCAGTAAAAGTAGAAAATCCACTCATCTTTCATTTTAATAGCTTCTCTTAGAAGCAGAATGTTCAAGACTAAAATACATGAGCTAATGAGAAAAAAAATAGAGTTTACTTTTATTCAGTGCTTACTGTACATGTATAAATTGTATTCTCACTTAACCCTCATGGCAACCCAGGAAGAAGGGGATATTCTTCTTTTCATCCTATAGATAAAACATTTGAGGCTTGGAGAACTCAACTAACTTGCCCAAGATCACATAACCTATAAGTGTTAGAACTTGAATTTGAACTCAGGTCCACCTGAACCCAGGCTTTTAACCATTACTTTATAATAATGGCCACTGGATGGGTTTGTAAATAAAAATCACAAAACCAATTTTATTGATAGAAGATGAAAGCACCAACTACACAAGCGCCTACAGAGCAGTACATATTCTTTTCCCCTTCTGGATTGAGGAAAGTTCAAAGGCCATCTTTGTTGATTTTACATCTCTAGGCTTCATCCTACAAACTCAGATCCCTGCAAGAAATTCCATGTTCCTTTGTTCTTTATGACAGGCCAGTCTGAATGGAACGATTTTAAAACTCCCTAAACTCTTTGAACATGCAGAACATTGATCTTCACAAACCATTTGAAACACCCTAAGGAGGTTACAAAATTACAAGCAATGTTTTTTTTGTTTTGTTTTGTTTTGTTTTAAGTGAATGTACACCAAACCTCTGGGACCTTTTGCCTCATCACACAATACCAAAGCTTTCCTCTCCTCCTCTGTGTATTCTATGCTGTCAGACCCTGAATAACAAAATAGTGTTAGGCTGCTAGGGTGCCTTGTTCTCATCGAAAAGCTCTTCTCTTGCCAGTAATGTGGGGGCTCTTCCCCTACTCTGGTGTGATGTGCTTCTTTGAATCCTAGGGCTGCCCAGGGTTTGACATTTCCTGCTGGGCCAACCACTGCTCCTGCCTTCTGTGTTGGCAGGAACGCAACTGTGGATTCTGTAAGGAAGGCTTGGTGGCCATCTGCACAGCCAGCTCTGCATGGCCATTTTTATATTGTTATTTATTAAGCCTTGATGTGTGACACAGCAGACTGCACGCCCCTTCAGTACAGGAGCCATGCTTTGTTATTTATCTCTGAAGTCCTGGCATTCGGGGCCTGGCAGAGAGTATGCTCTCAACATGTATTTAAAAAGTGAATTTGGTAAAACTGAACTCCTGTGGCTCCATCTCTCAGTCTCAGTGCTCTGTGCAGGTGGGCTGAGTGGTCAGAAGCCTCAGGTCTGAGTCAAACAGAGCCAGGTTTCCAGTCCCAGTGCCTCCTCTTCCTAGCTCTGGTCCTTCAGCAAGTAGCTGCACCTTCCTGTGGCTCACTTTTCTTCTGTGCAATGGAGCATAATGATATAGTAACTATCATAGTCATAGGGGCATTGTGTGGATTATATATGGATTATATGTGAAAGGAGGTAGAAGAATCCCTGATGCATACATTTTCATTCTCATGACCAGCTCTGTCTCTAGCATTCTTGCCTTCTCCTCTCCCATTGGATAATGCTACACAGCTTTCAAGCCTGGGCTTCCCTCACCAGCACTTGGTTAGCTGCCCTCTTTGTCACATACTTTATCACATTTTTATCATCGCTTTTTAAACTTGTCTGCCTCCCCTGGTACCTAGCTCACAGCCTGTGCTAAATAAAATGTTTATTAAATAACTGTATAAATGGAAAGCAGATACAAAAGAGCAAATTAATTACAGCCACCATGGAAAACAGTATGGAGCTTCCTTAAAAGCAAAAAAATAAAGTTACCATACGATCCAGCAATCCCACTCCTGGGCATATATTTGGGAAAGATGAAAACTCTCATTTCAAAAGATACAGGTACCCCAGTGTTCATAGCAGCACTATTTATAATAGCCAAGACATGGGAGTACCTAAGTGTCCATCAGCAGATGAATGGATATAGAATATGTGGTATATATATCACAGACATACAATGGAATAGTATACAACCATAAAAAGAATAAAATATTGCCATTTGAAGCAACATGGATGGACCTAGAGATTATCATACTGAATAAAAAGATTAGACAGAAAGGCAAATATGATATGATATCATTTACATGTGGAATCTAAAGAAAAATGACACAAATGAAGCTTTTTACAAAACAGAAAAGGACTCACAGACATAGAAAAGAAAGGGTTACTAAAAAGAAAGAGAGGAAGGAAGGATAAATTAGGGGTATGGGTTAACAGATATGTACCACTATATATAAAATAAACAATGAGGATTTACTGTATACCACAGGGAGCTATTTTCAAAATCTTGCAATCAACTATAATGGAAAAGCATCTGAAAAAAGAATTTTATATATATATATATACACACACACACACACACACACACACACATATATATATATATTTATCTGAATAACTTACTTGTATAAAATATCAAATTAATTGACCACCATTCCTCTTGGGACAATAAAGCACATCACATAGGGTGATCCTTTTAAGAAGCAGCCTAATCACAATACTTCTTTGGTCAATCCCTGCATTGGCATTGGCCTGTTAACGTCAGTAAATCCCAAGTCCTCATAATGGCCTACATCCCCGTGATGACCTGGCCCCCATTATGTCTCCACTTTTTCTGCTACTACTTTTCCCTATGAACAATTTGCTCCTTTAGGTTTCCTGGCTGTTTCCTGAATTCACAGACATGATCCTGCCTCAAAGCATTTGTACTTGCTGTTCCTACAATCTGGAATGCTCTTCCGTGGGGGCCTGTGGTTTCCTTGTCCACTCTGTTCACAGCTTTGTTGTTCAGTTGCTAAGTCATGTCAGCTCTTTGCGAACACAGGGGCTGCAGAATGCCAGGCTTCCCTGTCCTTCACTATCTCCCGAAGTTTGCTCAAACTCCTGTTCACTGAGTTGGTGATGCCATCCAACCATCTCATACTCTGTCACCCGCATCTCCTCCTGTGCTCAATCCTTCGCTGCATCAGGGTCTTTTCCAGTGATCTGGCTTTTCACATCAGGTGGCGAAAGAATTGGAGCTTCAGCAGCTTTGTTCCAAGGTTACCTCCTAGGTGAGGCTTTCCTTGACCATCCTATTTAAATTAAAAACCACATCTCTTTCTCACTCTCTATCCCTGCTTTAATATAACACATAATTTACAAAAAAAAAAAAATGTGTCATTCTTCTCCCCCACTAGAATAAAAGCCCCATAAGGGAGGGGGTTATTTTATTTGCCATAGTATCCACAGAGCCTAGAAGTCTAAACCCTGGAAAACATTTACTAAATGAATGATTAAATTGAAGAATGCTCATAGTCCTCAGAACTGAGACAAATGGGAAATCTTTTATGAAACTCTTCTTACAAAAAAAAAAAAAATTACATGACCTTTTGTTAATGCATTTTCCTGTACAATATTTGTATAGGGAAGGGTTGTATGGGGGCCCTGTAGGGAGTTACCAGTTGGCTCTACCCAGATCTGGTCACAGCCATTGCGACTAGGCAGCAGCCCTGCATCCATATAGTGCCAGGGCAGAGGGCTGGCACCTCACTATTAGAAGGGCCAAATCCCCCTCCTCCAGGCAGGCCCACAGAGACAGCCCCTCTGCAGGTTTCCATAGCCATCTGAATGGGGCAGAGGCCAGGCTGTTGAAACACCCAACAGGCTCTTCTGAATGCTTCCAAACAGTATTAATGCCAAGTACCACATGGTGACTGTGTGTTTTAAAGACTTTTCATATAGAAGAATTCACTGAAGCCTTTGTGGACCCTGCAGTAAAAATCACTTGACTGTGTTTGTGGCTGGCCACAGCTGAGCTGTTACCAAATGCCAATGTTTTACAAAAACACTTCTCTGTTGAAAGCATCCTCGCCTCTGGGAGTGTGGTTTGGGAGAACTGTCTTGTTCTATTAAGACGCATGACTGAGAGAATAGAGCAAAACACAAATATCATACAATTTTGTGATACATGTCTTTAGCTATTAAGTTTCACAGAAGTATCAATGAGGATAATACCTATAAAAGCACTTTAAAAAAATCTTGTTGTTGTTCAATCGCTCAGTTGTGTGCAATTCTTTGTGACCCCATGGACTGCAGCACACCAGGCTTCTCCATCCTTCACCATCTCCCAGAGCAAACTCATCTCCATTGAGTTGGTGATGTCATCCAACCATCTCATCCTCTGTTGTCCCCCTCTCCTTCTGCCTTCAATCTTTTCCAGCATCAGGGTCTTTTCTAATGAGTTGCCTCTTTGCATCATGTCTTGTTAGAACATCTACTTCACATATATATTTAATTTCTCACTTCATTTTCCCAGCAACCATGGGGGTGGGTGCTCCTACTGTTACTATTATTGTGATTTGAAGAAACTGAAAGGCAGAAAGGTCAGGTTGTTTGCAGAGGTGAGTGACCTGGCCAGTAACAGGGAGGGGAAGGATGGGCACATATGCTGTGGCCCGTTGCTTTTCTGCCCTATGATGTTGCTGCATTGGAGAGAGCTTTGTGATCTGCTGGGGTGAGAACACATGGAGTTCTTCCTCTCATTAACCATTTGGATTTTTCAGTTTCCAGTGGACAACTGGGTTTGGTGCTAGAAATTTGGGCTTCTGGTCATGAACCTACTAAAGCTTTAGATCATGCAGCGCTGGGTTTTATGTGCTCACAGTCTAATCTTGAATTCCCTCTGCAGGCAACGTTTCCACTAACATCAGGGGCTAAGGTAAAAAGATGAGTTTTGAACTTGAAACAAACACCAATTTTAATCCAGATTTGAATCACACAATCAGTACTCCAGTCAGAAAATATATAATGTTATTCTGGGATTACTTCCTTAGATATTTCTCTCTATGTATTTATCTTTCTCTCTCTCTCTCTTACACACACACTTGCACACTTTAGGGACTTAGGAAAAACAACCACTTACATTTTTGGAATATGTGGAAAAAAAGAGAGTCCCTCTATTTCATACTACTTTTAAAATGTATAATATCGTCGAGAGTAAGTCTTTTATACTGTGTTGTAATCAGTTGGGCCACTCCCACTACAAATATCCCCCAAGAACTCCTAAGGAAGTGTATCCTTTGGTCCCCCTTTTAATATGAGATGCCACTCTGAAAGGAGAGTGCCTCTGGGGAATGGGTAACCTGAGCTGCTCAGGTTCCCATAGGAATGCCCCCTTTATTTACATGCATTTGCAGCAGTCAGACAGGACTGAAGCGACTTAGCAGCAGCAGCAGCCTCCATTGGAGTCTGGCCCCTAGCAAATGCAAGCAGCAGCTCCAAGTGCAGAATGGCCCTTAATGTGTCTCTTTGAAACCCTTGAGTCCACAGCCTTCTATTTGTGTCTGGCCATGATTCATGGACTGCAAGGAGATCTAACCAGTCCATCCTAAAGGAAATCAGTCCTGAATATTCATTGGAAGGACTGATGTTGAAGCTGAAACTCCAATACTTTGGCCTCCTGATGTAAAGAACTGACTCATTTGAAAAGACCCTGATGCTAGGAAAGATTGAAGGTGGGAGGAGAAGGGGACGACAGAGGATGAGATGGTTGGATGGCATCACTGACTCAATGGACATGAGTTTGAGTAAATTCTGGGAGTTGGTGATGGACAGGGAGGCCTGGTCTGCTGTGGTCCATGGGGTTGCAGAGTCGGACGTGACTGAGTGACTGAACTGAATTGAACTGATTCATCATGGGCCTAAATGCTTCACCTGCTATGATAAGTTTCCAATAGAGCCTGAACCAGGCTGTTAAAAAAGAAAAATCCCTGGCCAGAGCATCTCAGCATGAGAGAGCTGAAAAGGCAAGAAGTGTAGGAACTGAGGCAGATAGTAATTCCTTCCCAACATCTATCTTTGGAAGGATATTGAAATATTTCCCTTACCTGAACTTGTTGCTCTACTTGGATCACAGCTACTTGGGATACAACAACAATTGAATACAGACCCCAAATCATTCTGGGCTTTGGAACAGTTATGATGAACAGTTTTAGAAATGTCATTGTAAATACACTGCCTGTGTGCTCAGTTGTTCAGTTGTGTCTGACTGTCTGAGACCTGGTGGACTGCTGCCTGCCCAGGCTCCTCTGTCCATGGGATCAGGCAAGAGTACTGGAGTGGGTTGCATTTCCTCCTCCAGAGGATATTCTTGACTGGACTGAACCTGAGTCTCCTGCGCCTTCTGCATTGGCAGGCGGGTTCCTTACCACTGAGCCACCTGCAAAGCCTGCATGAAGAAACTAGCCCAGGTTTTAAAGAAATTGTTACTTATTCTCTGGGATCAAAACACTTAACATTAAAGTAAAAAATAACTCGAACATCCATCCTCCATTTATTCATTCAGGTATTCACTTCTTGGACTCTGTTCCCTTCATGAAAAGTCACGAAGCTTTTCAGCTATGAAAATCCTGAAGTGGGCCATTCACCAACTCTGGAGGACAGGGATTGATTTGGTCTTGATGATCACTGTATCCCCTGTGCCTGGAACAGAATGGGTCCCTACCAGTTATTTGCTAAACAAAGGAAAGAAGAAAGAAAAGAAATGAAAACATTTCCTCATTTTCTAGATAAGGCAGCAAATAGAAATGTTAATTTTAATTAGCTTGGACAATATCACACAGAGGAAAAGCCATCGCCAGAACATGAACGTAGCCAGTCTGACTGAAAGAGTCTGTTCTTAACCACGTCTATACACAACCTCCATATACATCACCTCATCTTGGCAAACCCCTAGAGAGATGGAGAGAGGACTGTTTCTAAAGATGCTCTGGATTTGAAGCTGAGGGTTGGGCTATTGCCCAAAGGAGAAATACCTGTAAGAACGCTGTCCCAGTGGCTCAGCCAGAACACAGAAAGTGGATCTGCAACGCCGCAGGCAGGAGCCCCACACTGCCCAGTGACTGCTGGGGACTCTTCAAGTTTCTCTTTATCTCTTGTCTCACATCACCACTATTCACACCTGAACAAATTACAGCCCCCAAGGAAACGCTCCAAGATGAACGAGCCACACATGGGACTCCCAGGTCTGGTTTAGTGAGGGGCTCCCACACCTTCTGGTAGCCTGACTCAGGTCCCCGCACCACAGCTGCTGACATATACTTCACTGCAGAGGGCCTCCTTTTGTCACTCTGAAGTGGCACGCATCTGTGTGCTCAGTGGCCAGTCATGTCCAACTCTTTGAAACCCTGTGGACTGTAGCCCACCAGGCTCCTCTGTTCACAGGATTTTCCAGGCAAGAATATTGGAGTGGGTTGCCATTTCCTTCTCCAGGGGATCTTCCTGATGCAGGGATCTATCCCAAGTCTCCTGTGTCTCCTGTATTGGCAGGCAGGTTCTTTACCACTGAGCAACTTGGAAAGCCCCTTCCTGAACTGGACCAGACCTAAATATCTCTTATTATATCCCAGAGTTCCCTTCCTCCTTCCCACTCTTTTGCTATCACTGTATCAAAAATGGAGATGGATCAACACAATTGTCCCTTTTTTAAAGTTGCGAGACATCAGTTTTAATGAGAAAGGAAGAAGTTGAAGGTGGAGAAGATAAGGAGGGGCTGTGGGAGAATGAATCAGAGGCAGAGGAGGTGAGGGGACATTGGTGCAGGGAGCAAGGCCTGGGAGAGTGGGAGGTGCCATCTACAGAAAAGCAGCACTGTCTATCTGAAGGTGAAGAGGAGTATTCATGAAGTTTCGGAGAGGTTTGGAGGGACTAAGGAAGAAAGTTGGTGGCAATCATGGGAGATGGTCTCAGATTTTTAAGAAAAGTAGATGAATTCTGTGAATGTATTTAAATGTCATGAATTTACATTTTCACGTTAAAGATCCTGGTTCAGTCAATTTTTGGAAAAAATGAATTGCCATTCATAATCAAAACATAGACAACAAGCATTTCACACTAGATAGTGAACACGATAAATGTTGACCTTTGGCTCACTTTAGAAAAATTCCATTAGTAAAATCCAATTTTCTTTTAAAGATACACTCTGTGAGATTGTTTTGTAAAATTATTTATTTTATAAAGAGATTCTCAGAAGTTTTCTTTCCTATTATTCTACCTTCTCAATTATTTTAGTTTAGAAAAATCAATTTAAGGACTTTTAAAAATTGTACTTTTAAGGTAAGGTAATTTGTTTTAAATTGAAGACTAAATATTCCCTCAAGGATGCATATTTATAAATGGGATTTTAAAAATACATTCTTTATTCGTGGAAAAGCAATTACATAAAAGCAAAATGTGAGCCCCTAAAACCAATACAATAACTTTGAACCTCTTTGAACTTAGACATTATTTTGAACACCACTCATGATGGATTATGAGGACTCTGTCACTGACCGTTTGTTCCCAAGATGGGTTGCAGGCAAAACACAGAAATCATAAACTCAGTCATGATTAGTAGAATCTATTAAGATCCTTGCACAAGGTGTGAGCTATACCACCACACTATAAATGAAGAGGTGATGGTGGGTGGGAGAATTTGAGGTCTTCTGGAATAAGAATAGCAGCTTAGAGAAGAGTAAGAGCCTATAGTTGCACTTTGGATCAACTGGCCCCATAGTAAATGGAAGGAAAATGTTTTGGAAATCTCATAAATAAAAAGAGTAAATAGACAGAAAATGGTAGGAAGCTATGTGGAAGTAGGAGATGAAATAAACCAGCATGGAGATCTCCCTCTGTCTTCTCAATTTCTAGTAATGATGCAACAATTCATCTGGCCATTCAGACAAAAAAGCAGAGGGTCACCTCAGATGACTCCTTTATTACTGTCTCTCTGCTTCTACTTGCCTTAGCTGGGAACCTCCTGGTCTGCCATCTGTCCTCTGTGTGTTTAGTCACTCAGTCGTGTCTGACTCTTTGCCACCACAGAGACTGTAGCCTGCGAGGCTCCTCTGTCCATTGGGATTTCCCAGGCAAGAATACTGGAGTGTTTTGCCATTCCCTTCTCCAGGAGATCTATCTGGGTTGGAACCCAGGTCTCCTGCATTGCAGGCAGATTCTTTACCACTGAGCCACCTGGGAAGCCCACACACAGCTGCCAGATTAATCTTTTAAAAGCAGAACTCTGGCCACGTCATGACTTGTCCAAACACTTTGAATGGCTTCCCACTATGTGCTATAAAAAGTCAAAAATGCTTACAAATTTTGGTTAAAGCAGTGGTTCTTCAAAGTGTGGAATCTGGATCATCAGCCTCAGCATCCCTGGGAAATGGTTAGAAATGCAAAACTTTGACACCGCATCATACCTACCCAAGCATAAACTCTGGGAGAGAGCCCAGCAATCTGTGCTTTAAGAAGCCTTTCAGGTGATTCTGATGAATACTAAAATTTGAGAACTATGGGCTTAGTGATTGAGACCATGAACTCTGGCTTCAGATGGTCTATTCTCAAATCCTTTTTCTGCTTAGTAGCTGTATTCCATACACAAGTCACTCTCTAAGCCTCCATTTCCTCATTTAAAACATGGAGTCTAATTAAGGTGTTAGTTATAAGCAGCAGATCACATACAATGCTCAACCCAGAGTCCACACATATGGAACCCTCCATAAATGTCACCATTGCTAACTATTTTTATTAAAGGCTACTCCCTACATTGATCCTAAACTACTTTCTGCAGGCTGGCTCACTGACCCACTCATCACTTCCTGGCAGGTCTTGTACCACTAACCCAGTGCTTTGCTCATATATGGGCTTAACTTATATGAGTATCAGTGAGGAAATGCCAGAAAATTCTTGATACTAATTGAGTGCCTTAGGGAAGGAGCTTAGTTTGAAATTGAATGGAGTGAAAATTCTAATGAACATTAAGGAGGAATTGATTTACTATCTGATCGGAAAAAAATATAAGCCAGTTGTTTTTATTCCCATCTGTAAAATGGGATTAATACTACTAATCTCCTTTAAAAGAATTACCCCTGCAGATACACTGCATATGAAAAGTGCCCACAGGTGTTGCGAATGAGTCCTGTGATACATTATAATAAATCCCATGTGCTGAAATGGGGACATGCTATGAATAATCTATATCAGCAGAGCCAGGGATGATGTTTCTGTTTTTGATTTGAATTGTTATCGGTATTTCCTTTAATTCTGTTTATGGGAACATACACTACAAGTATTTCTTTTGGACTTCTGTCACATTTGGAAAGAGGATGCTAAAAAAATATTGCCTGTTGTGTGGTTAACAATTACTGCTATTATTTGTGTGAATTGTCAGTAAGGACAGATCATCTAAGGATCTTCTAACACTGGAAAATTCCAGGAATAAGCTGCCTTAACCTGTCATAATAACAACTGGGGAAAGAGTATAGATATGGAGGGCACATATCCATTATTAAACTACTGAAGAAATAAAATGCTAGAATTAGTAACACCATCTTATATAAAAAAAGGTACCATTCTATTTGTAATCTATAATACTCCCCAAGTCTCATCTTTCCTCTTTAAAACCCATCAAGTTTAACTAAAGTCTGTTTCTGACAATATTATAGCTAATTTTCTCTGCCACTGGGCAGCCCCTTCCCCAGTCTGAAGTGTAGTGAAGTGAAGTTGCTCAGTCGTGTCTGACTCTTTGAGACCCTGTGGACTGTAGCCCACCAGGCTCCTCCATCCATGGGATTCTCCAGGCAAGAATACTGGAGTGGGTTGCCATTTCCTTCTCCAGGGGATCTTCCCGACCCAGGGATGAAACTCAGGTCTCCCACATTGCAGGCAGACGCTTTAACCTCTGAGCCACCAGGGAAGCCCGTCTAGGCCACAGCAGAACTGTGGAAAAGATCTTCCTATAAAATACGGCTGACCATGCCATCTACTGCTGAGGCCCCAAGGCTCAGGTCCCCAGCACAGACTGGGGCTACTTCTCCACCCAGCAGCTTCCAGCCTCATAGAGGCTCTACCCCCAGCAAACTTTCCTATGGTTTCCCTCACACACAAATTCCCACAGTGGAAGGATTTGCTGTCTTGATTACAGGCACTTATTGCTCTGCAGTTTATGGATTTGATAATGCCTTTCTGACCGAACTGTTATCATCTTAAGTCAAGAACCAGCATTTATCAGCTTATCTGAAGTTAGGAACCCTCTCCCATTCCATTAAATTCGCTCAACCAAAACCGTGAATGAATGAGTGTGTATGTATGTGTGTGTGCTTAGTCACTCAGTCGTGTCTGATTCTTTGCAAAGCACGCCAGGCTCCTCTGTCCATTGGGATTCTCCAGGCAAGAATACCGGAGTGGGTTGCCATGCCCTCCTCCAGGGGATCTTCCTGTCCCAGGTCTCCCACATTGCAGGCAGATTCTTTGCCGTCTGAGCCACCAGGAAAGCCCGAATGAATGAGTGGACAGCAGCATTCACTGACTAGTCTTAAACTCACTAATTTGTTTCTCAATAATGGGAAAGTTTAGAACAAACAGAAATGGGCAGATTTTTAAAAAAATCTTGAAATACCGAAGGTATCATCAGTCAAAAAAAAAAAGGTATAGATGTGGACGATTTGCACTTGATGTCCACAATCTCAGCCTAGTTCTGGCTCAGAGATGCGCAGAGGATGACTTCCTCAGGAATTAAGTGAATGATCTCTCCTTCATCTTCATGAGGCTCCTAAGGACATCGATACTTGTACACTCCATTCACATTTTCCACAGAAGGCAAATTCCTCCTTCTCAACTGAATCTAATAATCAGCATTGCAAGGGAATGAAGGAGGTAAACTGGCTGCATGGAGCATTAGGCTGGCATAGGTAGGGGTACAGTCCTTTTAACAACCAAAGATCTCCAGACTAAAGAAAAAGCCAGTTGAGAGAGGCTGCATTTGTGAAGATGCAAACCTCAGAACTTACCTTCGATTCTGTCTTATTTACGGTTTGACTTAGCTCGGATGTCCTTGTCAGAGCCAGCTTTTAGTGATTTCCATCAGTGTTCTGTCTCCAGTCCTCACCTGTTGTCT
The DNA here is from genome assembly GCF_023091745.1 of Budorcas taxicolor. Taxonomy (NCBI): domain Eukaryota; kingdom Metazoa; phylum Chordata; class Mammalia; order Artiodactyla; family Bovidae; genus Budorcas; species Budorcas taxicolor. Next base: position 70,364,057 of record NC_068912.1, read on the forward strand.
CTGCCCGCCTCGAACCTTGATCCCCTTAGTTTGGCTACATCGGATGTCAGTCACCTGCCTGACCTCGGTTGCGTTTGACCTCAATTACCTGCAATCTCTTCTTGACTCCTGCCCTAATTAGGCCTTCACTTGTAGGATGGGTTGCCAACAGCAACCATCAGAGAGACACCAGTAAAACTTCAGCTAAAATACATCCACTCCCAGTGTCCTTGAGACATGTGTGCATGCATGCTCAGTCACTCAGACTTCGAGACCTCATGGACTGTAGCCCCCCAGGCTCCTCTGTCCATGGGATTTCCCAAGCAAGACTACTGGAGTGGGCTGCCATTTCCTACTCCAGGGTATCTTTCCCACCCAGGGATCTAACCCACGTCTCCTGCATTGGCAGGTGGATTCTTGACCACTGAGCCATCTGGGAAGCCTTGGGACATGCATGGGCATTATAAAACGTTATAATTTAACCACAGCTTCAGTTAGTCATATATTTTTGTTTTCTGAGAAGTCACCAAAAGGATGTATTTCAAATCTCATCCTGGGTTAGGGGTGGGTTTTCTGTACAACCACAAGTGATGAAAGGGAAATGAGTCTATTACTTCTCAGGCAGTGCCTCAGCCTAACATCAAATCTTAGGCTGGCAAATCTCTGTTATCCCTTGTGTTAGGGTCCTAGGGCCCTATAACAAAATTCTACCAACTAACAGCTTAAAACAACAGAAATTAGTTTTCTCATAGTTCTGGAGGCTGTAAGTCCAAAATCAAGGTGTTGGCAGGATTGGTTCCTCCTGAAAACTCTCATGCCTGTGTCCAGCCTCTGGTGACTGCTGGCACTTCTCAGAGTTCCAGCTTGAAGATGCCACCATGTGTGCCTTGTTGTCCCCACACGGCATTCCCTTGTGTGAGTCTCTCCCCTTCTTATACCAACACAACTCATTTTGTATTAAGGGCTCACCCCACTCCAGTATGGCCCCATCCTAAATGATTACATCTGCGACAATCCTATTCCTAAATAAGATCACATTCTGAAGTACTGAGGGTTAACATTTCAACATATCTTTTTTGGGGACACAACTCAACTTGGGACACCCCTCTCACATTTAAAACCATAGCCTCGACCTTGTTTTCATCATGAGTTTCAAGGGGAATTTCTTACGCTATCCTTGGAAAGAACACACATGAGCTTTGGGACGTCAGAACAGACAGGCCGAGGCCAGTCCCAGCTTCCCTACTTACTGTCTCAGGGCACATATCCTGTTTGAATCAGCTTTGTCATTCACTGTGGAGATACACATACAAGGCAGCTAGGAATATTACATTAGTCCATAGTAAGTTCTCAATAAATTCCGTTGAGAATTTCCTTCTTTAGTGACAGATTATTAAATAGCAAAGAGAGAAAAAAAGCACTTTATATTAAAAATGAATAATGAACATTTCAGTACAGGTATACACACAATCACACCAATTGTCAAAAGTGTGATAAAGCCCTTTCAGTTTGTCAACCAGTGAACCTCAAGAAAACAGAGTTGTGAATAAATGCTTTAAAACACTCACTCCTGACATTTTGGCAAGAATGCATGTATTAGACCATATCTCATACTTGATTGTGAAAATACAGCAAGGACCTAAATGGTCTGGTTTTATGTGCTCTATAAAATTTGCTTTGCAGTACTCCATTCTCTGATTCAGAAAGGAAACTTCTATTTTGGTGTGCCTGGGTAAATCTGGCCATGTAAACTTTGAAAAGTCTTTGAATTAAAAAAAGACATGGTTATGGTTTACTGCTTGAATATCTTTTTCAAGGGAGAAGAGGCAGGTGCTGTATCACCAAGATAACTTTATTTAAACTTAATTAGTTGCTGGAAGATTATTTACTCCCTTTAGTCTATAAAAAAACAAAGGCCTGTCAGCACCAGATGCATCTGATTTTTGCAGATGTGGTGTGGTTTCTGAAATCTTTAAAGATTCATCTTAAATATGCTTTCAGGTCTCCCTTTTGTGAGACTTTGACAGGATAATAGAATTAGATTTGCTGAATTTCACTAAACTGTAAAGTAACGTGTCATCAGCTTCACTTACTTCTCAAAAAATATTTCTCTCTGGTAATGCTCATCAATCTAGCTTTTCAACCCCTACACACGAAACTCTGAAACAAAAAGGATGACTCCATCAGTTTTGCAAGCGACAAGATGTTAAACATTTAACATCCCCACATTGTAGCACCAGCTGCCTCTGGATAATGTAGACTTGCTTAGGTTTGGTTTAGAAAAAAAGCGGGAAGAAAAGAAGAAGGAGGGACAGAAAAGGAATTACTCTTGCAGTGAGAATGCAAAAATCTCTGCAGATGCGGAGGGTGTGGAAGAGGCATGTGCCTACTGAACAAACCTTTTCTCCCAAGGGAATGCTGTCAGAGAGTCTCTGTCAGGTTCACAGATCCTCAGTGCCCCTGCGTCTCCACCTTGTCATGGACTCACTCCGACAAGAGTACTTGATGCATTGGATTAAAGTCTTCTGTTCATTGACAGAAAGGATTGGGCGTTAGTCAAGTAGGCTCCCAAATCCCATTATAAGTGCTCAATACATGTCGGCTGAGTACACACACTGGAAAAGCACATGGGGCCCTGCCAAGGGTCATGCCAACTCTTTCTCTAGATCCAGTTCCTCATCTCAGGCACCTCTGCTGTGATCTCAGGCCAGTCAAACCATACTGATAGAGCAACCCATTTGCCCAGTTGATCTAACAACAAAATCCTTTGGCAAAGCCTGTGTTAACCGCCCCAAACTAGCATCAACTTTAAAGAGTCAAGAGTGTTTCCTGCTTCTGGTGTCTTGTGATGAGTAATGATCATAAGATGGCAAAGTCATCTATGGCGCTCCACGGTGAGCCATCTTCCAGGATGAGAGGCAGAAAAGGCTGACTCTGGGCTCTTGCAGTCTGCCCAGTCATAAGGCTTGTTAAGAGAAAAGTTTTCCACGTGGAGTGAGGCCTGCTGCAGCAGAATGCCCATTTTGAAGGACATAGTATGAAGCTCCCAACAGGGAACACAGAACAGTATAAATAGCACTCAGTCAGTGGTAGGTGTTGGTTCTTTCACTCAATGAACTTTTGATGAGGAACTACCATGTGCCAGGTGCTATTCTAGGCACTGAAAGGATGAAGGCAGATGGAAGCAGTGTGGGAGTAGGGAGGCATATAAAGAGGACTAAGGCATATGGCTGAGACGCTGGGCAGCTAACTTAGTAGGTCTCAGTTTCATCATCCACTTTTCAATGTGGAGATGAGAAAACTACAAGCTATGGAACCTTTGGGTAAGTTAATTTCTTTCTTTTTTAAAAAATGATGCCTGGATCCTTGCATCGTCATTTCCCATTCCTCACCATTTAAGGAGACTGCCTCAGTGCGTGGTAGCCTCAGTGCGTGGTGTCATCAATACACGACTAGCTGAGTGCCAAGAGCCACTCCTGCAGGGCTGACTGGTTTGTATAGTCTCAGGGCCCACTCTTGGGTTCAGGGAGGCACTTTACTGTGTCTACGTCACTCATATAGCATCTGTATCAGCACATTTTCTCTACCCACCTGAGGCTTTCCAATGACCTATTCTATACACAGCTACTGAAATCATGTTCATTCAGAGTCACTTGGAATTTAAAGACATGCTCCAGTGTAATCTCAATGAAGACTACTGGTTGCTGTATCCAGTCCCTCCCAAAGCCAAATAGGCTCACTGTCTGGATGAAGAGTCTGAGGTCTTAGTGACTGAAAGTGAAGCTACACAAAGGAAAGCTGTTCTTTTCCTTCCAATATTCCTTGGATGATGAACTTCTTTGTCTCAATGTTCATATTTCTATTTCTGCTCAATTTAACTCTCCATGTAACTCTTCTGCTCTAATCACACCCATTCTGAGCTATTTTCCACATGCATCACACAGCTACTTCTGTCCCTACTGCTTCCTTTCCCTAGTACACATTTTCTTCCCTCCTCTGCTTGACTGATTCCCCCAAACTCAAGTTCAATAGCATTGGCTTCAGGAAACCTCCTCTGACCCTTCCCAGACTCCCAGGGCATCCTACTCCTGGTTCAGTACTTATCTTCCTATTTGTTTCTCTGACCTCATCATTAGACTGAATTCTCTCAGGACTAGTAAGATATGTTACCTGTCTTTTCTTCTGCAATGTCCATTACAGAATCTGGCACATAGCAGATGCTTAATAAATGTTAGATGAATGCATCTCCAGTGGAAAACCTAGACAAAGAGTAACAGAGTCAAGCCCCCAAATGAAGAGGCTAGAGAAATAAGGGAGCATGACACATGCACTGGGTTCTTCTTGTCTATGTGTAAAATATTGTTGATCCTTTAAATAAAGAAAAAAGGGAAAGACAAAGACGGAGGAAAGAACAAGTGATAATGTATTCAATTTGCCAAGCGTCTGTGTACAAATCTAGCTGTCAAAATACTGCAGGTTCTCCAGATAGGACCAGGTGTAGTTCCGTGTACCTACTAAGGGCCCGACACATATTTGTGAATAACAATAAATCCATGAATTTTCCAATTCTAGCCATATTCAATTAAACCTGGCACACTATTCAAGCATCTTTATCTGTTTCTCTAAGATAAAGAGGCATTTAAACAAATGTAACACATAGGTCTTTATACTTCAGGACAAATTATACTTTAAGGTGCTGGCCTAATTTAGTGGTCAGCAACTGAAAAACAATACAAGAAACCTGATAATATTTCAATTATCTCTCCTTTCTCCTTGCAGCCAGCTATAAGAAAAGGACGAGAATTTATCGCTCTTTGTGCTAAAGATCTCAGGAAGTAAAAATCTGGAGGATAATAATGCAGCTTAACTTTTATAAGTGGTCTCTAAACTCACTGCCCACCATTTAAAAAAGAAGGAAAATAGTTAAATGAACAAGCAGCAGAAGCATTGTTTAAAAAAATGAAGTTCAGACGACTCAGTATCAGAGACTAGTTCACATGCATCTTTCACAGTCAAGCACTCTATTCCTTAATATTCATCAAAAACAACAACCAACTTTTTGTGTTTTGTCATCAATTTTTATTTTACTTATTTTATGATTCCATAATTGTATTTCTCTATGTTGATTTGGTGAAATATTATTGAAGAAAAAAGAATAAGTCTCATCTTCCCCTGAACAATAAGATTTTTTTTATATATAGAAAGAAAAATGCTCATTTGTGTAGAAACAGTATATTTAGATGTGTTGTTTTTAAAGCATTTTAAATCTTCTCCATTTTCATGTAGTACTCTAGCATTTAGCAGGCACATTTACAATTAACTACAGTTTTCTTTTCAGGGATTTCAAAGAAAGAAAAATTGAAATCCTTATTTCTGTCATTTCATGTAAATAGCTGTTGGCTAGAAAACATTCAGAAACCTTGACTGTAATCCAAATGGCAACTTGACTAGGAAATGGTCAACACTGTTGAATTTGACAAACAAGTAGTGTAGAAGGAGAAGAAAAACTATGAGAAATTTATGGGTAAAGCTGCTATTTAATGAGAAAAAGAACTGTTCTACTATCTCAAAGAGAATAAGTGATAAAAAGGAGAAGAGGGTGCTTGAATTAGAATTCTGAATTCCTGGCAAACACAGGATTTCTCTTCTCAGCCACAGAAAGGTTTATCCATCCCTGGGTAGAACTATGAAACAGTGAACAATTATCGCTAGTTTTAAACAAATAACACAAACTTCACATGGATGATATAAAGTGTTTTGTAGTATCTTCTCCTATCCTTGCAAAATCCAGGCAAGGTAATATCATGGTAACTACTTTGCTAAACCCAGGCCCAGGTTCACACTGTGTTTAGGAGGCAGAACTGAGATTTGACCCAGCTATCCCTGGCTCTAAAACGCTTGCCCTTTTCTAGCATAGCACACAGCTCCCACTTCCATTGTCAGCAAATCATCCTCTTCCTCCTGAGCGTCTCCTCCACCTGACACCTGTGCCCGGCCAGATTTTCACCGTGAACTAACTGTCAATATTCCCAGAAGGCTTTTCATTTCCTTCTAAAAGGGTATAGAATAGAAAAACATGCTGGTAACAAGCTAGCTCCCCAAATGAAGGCATGAAACCTGGAGCTGTCGCAGTCATTTTGTGACCAAGTGGCCACAAATATGAAAACGTGCTGAAGATGATGAAGGAGAAAAAAAGTAACCTGGGTCTTTGAAGGCCCGTCAAGCGGCAGTATCATTCCCCATAACAATCTCCTTTCAGACTTCTTGTTATGTGTAAAAATGAATCCCTGTTTTATTAAACGACTATCGCTGAGTTTTCTGTTATCTTCAGTTGAGAGCTTTCCTGTTTGATACATCAGTGTGAGCAGAAAGCTAACTAGCTAGATATTAGGTAACCAGTGATGCATTGAGTGGACAAGGAAGAATGTCACCTCTTGTCCTTCCCACTTCCTATACGTTATCCAGACGCCATTTTGAGGAGAGACACATCTGGTGCGTTCTGAGACTTTTCTCTTTTCCCCGTGTGGAAGCTTAGGAAAGGGCCATCTTCCTAGGGCCAAGATAGTGGTCAGCTCCAGGCACTTACCCTTTCAAACAAAACCTTTTCTCAGGTCAGAGAGGGAAAGTTTCATCCTTAAATAGTCACCCAGATATTCTCTGTTTCATTTTTCTTTTAAATATTCAGAGAGGAAAAGCATAGGATCCTTCTACAGAGTCGACCATTCTGAGGGATAACATGAGCTCAAGGGACTATGCACTTGGATACTTCTCTGTCTATAATATTTTCCCACAAGCCCTGTTTCTTTTCCTTTCATTGAAATATAATTGACATACAATATTATGCTACTTTCAGGTATACTACATAATGATTTGGCATTTTGCATACATTACAAAATGATCACCTTGGTAAGTCTAGTAACTGTCTGTCCCCATCCAAAGTTATTAGTATTATTGACCACATTCTTTTATTATATAGCTAGAGCCTTGTACCTCTTAATCTTCTTCACTAACTTTGCCCAACTCCCAGCCCCTCCCTTCTAAAACCATACCTCTGTCCTCTGCATCTGTATTTTCATTTTGTTTTGTGTTGTTTTTGTCAATTCCATATAAAAGGGAGATAATGCAGCATTTGTCTTACTCTGTCGGACTTAATGTCTGTTAGCATAATACCCTCCAGGATCCATTCATGGTATTGTAGATGGCAAGATTACATTTTTGGGGGGTGACTGAGTAACATGCCATTGTATGTATGGACCATGTCTTCTTTATCTAGTCATCGATGGACATTTAGCTTGCTTCCACATGTTGGCTGTTGTGAAATAATGCTGCAATTAACACAGGTGCATATACCTTTTTGAATTAGTGCCTTTGTTTTCTTCAGGTAAATACTCGGAAGTGAAAACGCCAAACTGTGTGGTAGTTCTACTCTTAATTTTCTGAAGAACCTCTGTATTATTTTCTGTAGTTGTTATTTAGTTGCTAGGTCATGTCCAACTCTTTTGTGACCCCCTGGACTGTAGCCCTCCAGGCTCCTCTGTCCATGGGATTTTGCAGGCAAGAATACTGGAGTGGGTTGCCATTTCCTCCTCCAGGATATCTTCCTGACTCAGGGATTGAACCCACATCTTCTGCATTTTCAGGTGAATTCTTTACCACTGAGCCACCTGGGAAACCCATAGTGGCTACATAAATCTACATTCCCACCAACAGTATGGCAGGGCTCCCTTCTCTCCACAGCCCCTCCAGTATTTACTGTGTGTGGATTTTGGGATAATAGCCATTCTGACAGGTACCAGGTACTCATTATAGTTTTGATTTGCAATTCTCTAAGAATTAGCTGTGTCCCAGAGATCATTGTATTTCCATTTAAATTTGTCTCCATGTATTTTTTATTTGCTTTTTGATTTCTTCAGTGCTGCATTGGTTATTTAGTAGCATACTGTTTAACCTCCATGTGGTATTTTTTGTTTGTTTTCTCTTGTGGTTGATTTCTAGCATCATATGTTATAGTCAGAAATGATTCCTGATATGATTTCAATCTTAAGTCTACAGAGGCTTATTTTGTCCAGCATGAGATCGATCCTTGAGACTGTTCCATGTGTACTTGAAAAAGAATGTGTATTCTGATGCTTTTAGATGGAATTTGATTTATATATATTAAATCCATCTGGTCTAATACGCTCTTTAAGCCACTATTACCTTATTCATTTTCTGTTTACAAGTTAGGTGACGCTGAAGCTGCTGGTCTGTAGCCCATACCTTAGCAAGGTCCAGTTCACATGCATAGAATAGATGAGAATCCTGAAACTCAGGGCAGGAAGGGACTTGCCCATGCCACACGGCTGATTAGTATGAGGGCAGCCCTCTGTCTCACACTGCAGCAGCTCAGCAAGTAGTGGAAAGATCATAAGACTTGGAGTCAGACTGATCTAGGCTTAATCTTGGCCCTGCTGTTTACTTGTTGCAAAGCCCTGGTAAGATCATTTATGTTTTCTGTGCTCCGGTTTTCTCATTTGTAGAATACTGATAAATAACTCCTAACTTGTAGAAGAGTTGTGATGTGACTGGCATACAAAAAAATGTACAACAGTGTCTGGAACAGTGATCAAAGCACACAATGTGTCTTCTCTTGCTTTTTTGACCAGGTTATCACTGCTATCAGTGCACCTGGCTTTATCTCCATCATCTCTCTCTTGGGGCCTAGGCTGTATTAGTATCCAGTGCATGCAGGGGGTCCATTAACAAAGATTGGCTAATAGATGCCTGATTAGGCCAAAAACAGAGGATTTAATTTTTTTTTTTTTTTTTTTTTGCTGTTTCTTCCCTTGTGGCTCAGCTGGTAAAGAATCTGCCTGCAATGTAGGAGACCTGGGTTCGATTTCTGGGTTGGGAAGATCCCTTGAAGAAGGAAAAGGCTACCCACTCCAGTATTCTGGCCTGGAGAATTCCAAGGACTGTATAGTCCATGCAGAGAAGGCAATGGCACCCCACTCCTTTACTCTTGCCTGGAAAATCCCATGGATGGAGGAGCCTGGTGGGCTGCAGTCCATGGGGTCGCTAAGAGTCGGACACGACTGAGCGACTTCCCTTTCACTTTTCACTTTCATGCATTGGAGAAGGAAATGGCAACCCACTCCAGTGTTCTTGCCTGGAGAATCCCAGGGACCGCAGAGCCTGGTAGGCTGCCATTTATGGGGTCGCACAGAGTCGGACACGACTGAGGCGACTTAGCAGCAGCAGAAGCAGTATAGTCCATGGGGTCTCAAGGAGTCAGACACGATTGAGCAATTTTCACTTTCACTTCACTTTGTGAAATGATTAAGAGGGTAAATATATTCTACTTGTGCATTTTTGGTACTTTTTTGCAACTAAGGTCTTTAAAAGAGCTGCTCATTAAAAAAAGCTTAGATAATATCACAAATATTAACGGTAGATATTTTTCATTCCACTTTGGTTAACACAGGAACTTTTTCTTTTCCTAGGTTACGATTTTTTCAGGTTAACTGCTTACCTAAATACTAAGAAAATCTCAATCTCATGGTTTTCAAGGAGATAATAAGAAACAATGACCTGTGAGATGTTTTCTCTAGTGAGAAATTTCCTGTTTCAAATACTGGCAAGCAGAAGGAAGGATATTTTTGCATTATATGAGGGTTAGATTCAGTCCACCTGAAGGTAGGTAAAGGTGGAAGAAGGTAAAGGTGAAAAGAAAAAAAGACAAACTGAGGAATTAAACCTGTGAAATTGTGCAGTGTCAATGAAAGAGCTGCTTCAGAAATCTATTTAGAAATCACTGCTCTTGTATCTGAATCATTACTGAGATACCAGCATCACCCACTTCTTATTACTGCAAACATAGCAACAGTTGCCATGCTAGCAAGAGATTCGAAGCACAAACACTGGAGTCAGGAGAGAGCAGGGCGGGGCTGGAGCTGGAGTCAGGGCTGCTGAACAGTGCACAGAGCTGCCTGTGCAGATTTAATTAGGCTGGTTTTTCTTTTTGGCCCTTGTGCTGTGCCCTGTCAGACATTTCAGTAGAGCAGCAGCAGTCTCAGAAGCAGCTTTTTCAGGCCAGGTCTTACTATCGGTTGTGCACAAACATCATTGTCAAAGGCAGGATCTGTGTGCTTTGATGAAGGCAAGGATGGGTCTGGGCCCTCCTTTTGTTTATGAATGGAGGAAGAACAAGTGTTCCTCTTCATTTCCAGGAATGAGAAACTCATAAAGCTCTTATCATTAGAAATCAGGCCGTTCATTGTCCCAATATGTCATTTCATCTAATTGAAAACTGAGAAATCTGTCACCATTTATTTAGCAGTTTGCCTCGGGCGAATCTTTACAGGTTCCCTTCCTGTGGCTGGGAATTAGTTAATTAGTATTACAAAGCGCTTGAAGAGGGACATGCACTCTGGCTCGCCCTTTGGGTTAAGAGGGAACCCATCTTAAGTTGCTAACTAGCACTGCTGCAGGAGAGAAAAGAAAATGAGATTACAGCATCAGAGTTGCCGTGGTGTGAGCTACAGCTTTCTGTCTTCAGTGCATATGTGGTAACCTACATATGTCACTCCCTCACTCTTTTCGTGCAAATCTTTTATGCTTGACAATAATTCAGGTCCTTAAAGCTTATTTTTTAAAAAAAAGCTTATATGCCCATTTGACATACGTAGGGCTCTTCTCATATCTTCACTTTTATCAATTTCCTGTTTTTCATCACTTCCTCTTTGGAATAGAATATTTTGTCTGATGTTCTTTCTTTTACATTTTTTATGAAGAAAGGCTATTTCAAACTATGGGTGGTTTAAAGTCAAGGAACTGAAGGGAAGGACTGACATTTTTCACGTGTTTCTAACTTTAAAGCTGAATGCCTCTGGTGAAATCTCTAAGCCTCTTCAGCACAGCAGTCAGAAGGCCGGTGGCCTCACCCGTGCTTTGTCAACTGAATGCTGCTGCTGCTAAGTCACTTCAGTCGTGTCCGACTCTGTGCGACCCCATAGACGGCAGCCCGTCAGGCTCCCCGGTCCCTGGGATTCTCCAGGCAAGAACTCTAGAGTGGGTTGCCATTTCCTTCTCCAATGCATGAAAGTGAAAAGTGAAAGGGAAGTCGCTCAGTCGTGTCCGACCCTCAGCGACCCCTAGGTGGCACTAAAGAGCAAGGCAACTAGAACAGAGCTACTAACACAACCGCTGTAGGTCCACAGAAGCTGAAAGGAAGTTCTTACACGAGATCGGGCACATTTCAGAACAGACTGTTTCCATTTTTGATTGATGGTAGGATAGCAGCAGCAAGAGATCCAGAGGACACCAGCAATCAATTTACAGTCTTCCATCTTTCATTTTGTGTGTGTATGTTTTCATCTGGGAATTGTTTTCTTATTTCACTAGTGTTTTCTGGGTGTGGCACCTAGGGCTGTGGTGAAGAGGTTTTCTGTAAATATAAACAGATGGATGTGCTTATTTTTTGACCTTTATGGAAACAGTTTTAACTTCCTGCAAGACCTCTCCGCTTTCTTTAATTTTACTCCCTTATTACGTGACATTCAGGGACATAATGAGAAGGTATAACAAGTGTGTTCACACCCTCCCATCAATGTGCAAAGCTATATATTTCCTCTCTCAACCCCATACCCCCATGACATTAAGAAATTTTCTGCTTTTGTTAATTAGAAAAAAATGTATGGGCAGTTTTGAGCTTAAAAAGAAAGAGATAAAAGGCAACTGACAGGCATCATGACACGTGCTTAGATTCCAGCTGCTCTCCTTTGGCTTTTATATTTTGCCAGCACAGACCCTTAATGAGCTTGATATCTGACCTTCAGCAAGTGAGTGTCACAAAAATTATACATCCCAGAGGTAAGAAGCATCCTGAGGAAAAAACTTGTCTCGCACCTAGATTAGGCAAGCAACTTCTTACTCTAGTCATTATACAATGTGAGCAAGGCCCATAGAATTAAGTCAAATTAGTTAGGCGACTTTCTACAAGCTCAGAAGATGATGGTGAACTGAGATGCTTTGATATACACTAAATTCTTTTGTATAAACAATGTTTAATAAGTAAAAGACAGTTCAGAAAGCCAAAGATGTTATCTTTGTATTATTTCCTTAAATTTATAAATCTTGAAATTGATGTGTAGAATCAGCTAAAAGATTCTGGGCCTTCATTATATTCATGAGTGAAACAGCAGTATTTCTTTTCATTTCTAGGATTGAAAAACTCATGAAAACCCTCATCCCTGAATAGTTTTTTTGCGGCACAAAATGTCAGCTAAAAGATTTTTTTTTTTTTTTTACAGTGAATTCAATTGACTACTGGAATAGAGAATACATATAATGAGAGAAAATGTATGGTTTTTACAAGATACTTAATTCAATAAGCAAATCATATTGAAGTAGAGTTATCTTCAGAACTGGTCCCTAAATATTTAGAAGGAAGGAGTTTATCTTTTCGTATGTTCTGATTAGTTTTTGCTGCTTCTAGAAATGTGGCCAGGGAGTCAGGCTGGCTTCTAGAAACGTGACTAAAAAAAGATAGAGGGCAGGGTTAGGCCATGGCCTGCTGGTGAATGAGGCAGCAGATGTGGAATTTGTTTGGGTCAGTTTAGGCATGTATGAGTGCAGGCAGCTGATTATAAAGGATTGTTATGAGCAGACAGAAGCTGAGATAAAGTGGCTATTATCAGAGGTAGTCAGAGTGAGAAGGGAAATTTTTCCTTCAAAGGCTGTATTGGCCATGGACTGAGAATGTGCTATGTTCCGTTGAAGCTGGCAGAGCATCTGAGGGAGGTAGTTCAGTACTCTGGGTAGCTCCCTGCTGATCATCCTCAAAGTGCAAACCAGAGGTTAGAAGTTTCTGCTTCTTGAAGATAGTTCAAACATGTTGGCCAAGCAGAGCCTCAGAGACAGCATGATGTAATGGAAACACTACATTACACTATAGACAGACCCAGGTTCAACTATTAATTACCATTTTCTCACTATACAGTTTCATTCAAATTACCTAAATCATTGGAGTCTCAGTTTGTTTTATATGGAAAATGGAAACCAGGAGACCAACTTTATTAAGATAATTCTAAAGATGAAACAGAATAATATTGTGAGACCTGTCATGATCATTCATTAATTCCACAAGTAGATATTTAGCACCTATTAGACCTTGTTCTAAGTACTGGAGACACAGCATCAAAAAGGAGAGAAGTTCATGTTCTCATGATGTTTACATGACAAAATAAAGAGCGAGAATTATCAGAAACAATAAGCTACATACTTATATCTAAAAACTTCATATATAGAAACAGAAGATATTCAGATATATGATAGAATATAAAATAAGACTGTATGAAAAAATAGAAGTGTGCAGAAGAAACGGATTTTCCAAACAGTCTAGTCAAATTGAAAAAAGTATACAATTTCTAGGATTGAAGTAGATATTAGAAATGAATTGAATCAGAATTGCAATGAAGAGAGCAGCATGTTAGATCCAGCTACCAAGGGTACTAGATAGATTTGAAGAAGTCACCAGAAAGCAGCACAGAGAAAATAAAGAGCAGAAAATATATTTTAAAAAAGAGTGAGAAATGTGGAAAACAGAGTGAGAAGATCTAAAATACATCTAATTAAAATTCCATAAAGAGAGAATAAGGAGATGGGGTAAAGACATATAAGAAGTGGTGAATAAGAGTTATTCAGAATTTATACAGTATATCAATCTTCATATTCTAGATACCTAATAAGTTCAAAGCAAGATAAATTAAAAAAAAAAATCCATACCTATATACAACTTAGTTACACTGTACAATACCAAAGACAAAAATTCTAACAGCAATTAGAAAGTCCAGATTAAAAATAAAAAAATGATGATTAAGTTCACAGATGATATTTTATCAGCAGCAACAACAAAGGTGTGGAAACACATCTTAAAGGTGCAGGGGAAAATTAATTAAACACCTTAAATCCTGTATCTGCTAAAATATCTTTCAGGAGAGAGGGAAAACAAAGGTGTTTTCAGATGTTTACTTCTATTAATAAGAGTCATGTTAAGGGAATTTTTAAAGATGTGTTGGAGAAAAAGGAAAATTATCTAGGAAGATGATGTAAAATGTAAGCATAATGAATAGTGAAAGAGCATATATTGGCAAATCTAAATAAACCATAGCTGTGTAAAAACCAAAATAATACTTAGACTGTGGAATCAGAAAAACCAGGATGAAAATAAAATAATGGACAGAAATATATAATTCAAGAGGGAATGAATGAGACTAAAATTCTCTAAGATCTCTCTTTTGTTTGAGAGTAGGAAAAATAAATTAACATAAAATTTATTAAATTTAATATGCTTAAGTTTCTAGGATACCCCTTAAGGAATAGAAAACCACTGTGTCTATGCAAATAATCCAAAGGAAAACAAGAACAGAATACAGTGAGGAAAAAACCTAGAGAGAATAAAATAATATGGAAGCAATGAAGTCAAATTATTTCAGCAAAAACAATGAATTAATATGTAAAAAGTATACGAACCTCACAGAGAAGATTATAAAACCTAACTAAAAGATATTAAGGAATATCTAAATAAATGCAAAAACATCATGTTCAGGGCAACGGAGACTCAATATCATAAAAATGTAATATCGTCCCAAATTGATCTACAGATTTAAAATACTTATAATCAAAAGCTTATGATTTTGAGAAAAATGCAAGCTGATTATAAAATTTATATGGAAGAGAAAAAGTCAAGAATAATCCAGAATAGTCAAGATGGGATGTACCTTATCAGATATCAAGAATTTAATAATGCTATTGTAATTAAAATTGTATATAACTGACACAGGGATAAACAAATGTCCCCACGGAAAAGAACAGACAAACTGAAAACAGACCTATCTAAATATAGATCCTTGATATGTGAAAGAACCATTATTACAGGTTACTGGGAAAAAGACGATTATTCTTTTTAAAAAAGAGGAAAAGAAAGTTCATGGTCATCATTTCACATTTGTTCATCCAGTTCTGTTTTTACCTGAACTATATTTCCATCACCTCTCTCTTCAGTGAAACCTTTTTCAACTACCTCAACTCAAAGCAATCTCCCCTTTTTAAACACAATGGGAATAAAAGTGTTAATCCCTTTCAATGACATCTTTATTCTGGGGGACTTTCTAAAGCATTGTAGGAAATTCAACACTTGCCCTGCCCACTAAACACCAGTAGTACCTCCCTAAAGTGAAAGTGAAGTCAAGTTGCTCAGTCTTGTCCCACTCTTTGCGACCCCATGGGGTGTAGCCTACCAGGCTCCTCCGTCCGTGGGATTCTCCAGGCAAGAATACTGGAGTGGGTTGCTGTTTCCTTCACCAGGAGAACTTCCCAACCCAGGGATCAAACCCGGGTCTCCCGCATTGTGAGCAAACGCCTTACCATCTGAGCCACAGGGGAAGACTCAGTACCTCCCTCAGTTCAGTTCAGTAGCTCAGTCGTGTCCGACTCTTTGCGACCCCATGAATCACAGCACACCAGGCCTCCCTGTTCATCACCATCTCCCGGAGTTCACTCAGACTCACGTCCATCGAGTCAGTGACGCCATCCAGCTATCTCATCCTCGGTCGTCCCCTTCTCCTCCTGCCCCCAATCCCTCCCAGCATCAGAGTCTTTTCCAATGAGTCAGCTCTTCGCATGAGGTGGCCAAAGCACTGCAGTTTCAGCTTTAGCATCAGTCCTTCCAAAGAAATCCCAGGGTTGATCTCCTTCAGAATGGACTGGTTGGATCTCTTGCAGTCCAAGGGACTCTCAAGAGTCTTCTCCAACACCACAGTTCAAAAGCATCAATTCTTTGGCGCTCAGCCGTCTTCACAGTCCAACTCTCACATCCATACATGACTACTGGAAAAACCATAGCCTTGACGAGAGGGACCTTAGTTGGCAAAGTAATGTTTCTGCTTTTGAATATGCTATCTAGGTTGGTCATAACTTTTCTTCCAAGGAGTAAGCATCTTTTAATTTCATGGCTGCAATCACCATCTGCAGTGATTTTGGAGCCCCCCCAAAATAAAGTCTGACACTGTTTCCACTGTTTCCCCATCTATTTCCCATGAAGTGATGGGACTGGATGCCATGATCTTCGTTTTCTGAATGTTGGGCTTTAAGCCAACTTTTTCGCTCTCCTCTTTCACTTTCATCAAGAGGCTTTTTAGTTCCTCTTCACTTTCTGCCATAAGGGTGGTGTCATCTGCATATCTGAGGTTATTGATATTTCTCCCGGCAATCTTGATTCCAGATTGTGTTTCTTCCAGTCCAGCATTTCTCATGATGTACTCTGCATATAAGTTAAATAAGCAGGGTGACAATATACAGCCTTGACGCACTCCTTTTCCTATTTGGAACCAGTCTGTTGTTCCATGTCCAGTTCTAACTGTTGCTTCCTGACCTGCATACAGATTTCTCAAGAGGCAGGTCAGGTGGTCTGGTATTCCCATCTTTTTCAGAATTTTCCACAGTTGATTGTGATCCACACAGTCAGAGGCTTTGGCATAGTCAATGAAGCAGAAATAGATGTTTTTCTGGAACTCTCTTGCTTTTTCCATGATCCAGCAGATGTTGGCGATTTGATCTCTGGTTCCTCTGCCTTTTCTAAAACCAATTTGAACATCAGGGAGTTCACGGGCCACGTATTGGTGAAGCCTGGCTTGGGGAATTTTGAGCATTACTTTACTAGCATGTGAGATGAGTGCAACTGTCTGGTAGTTTGAGCATTCTTTGCCATTGCCTTTCTTTGGGATTGGAATGAAAACTGAGCTTTTCCAGTCCTGTGGCCACTGCTGAGTTTTCCAAATTTGCTGGCATATTGAGTGCAGCACTTCCACAGCATCATCTTTCAGGATTTGAAACAGCTCAACTGGAATTCCATCACCTCCACTGGCTTTGTTCGTAGTGATGCTTTCTAAGGCCCACTTGACTTCACATTCCAAGATGTCTGGCTCTAGACTAGTGATCACATCATTATGATTATCTGGGTTGTGAAGATCTTTTTTGTACAGTTCTTCCGTGTATTCTTGCCACCTCTTCTTAATATCTTCTGCTTCTGTTAGGTCCAGACCATTTCTGTCCTTTATCGAGCCCATCTTTGCATGAAATGTTCCCTTGGTATCTCTAATTTTCTTTTCGAGATCTCTAGTCTTTCCCATTCCGTTGTTTTCCTCTGTTTCTTTGCATTGATCGCTGAAGAAGGCTTTCTTATCTCTTCTTGCTATTCTTTGGAACTCTGCATTCAGATGCTTATATCTTTCCTTTTTTCCTTTGCTTTTTGCCTCTCTTCTTTTCACAGCTATTTGTAGGGTCTCCCCAGACAGCCATTTCGTCTGAGGTCAGGGGCGGCCGGGTGAAGCCACCTCGCACCTGGATGCCAAAGGCAGTGACCCTGAGGAGCCACCCATGCCCGAGGCCAGGGCCAGCGGCTGGGAGGAGCATCCCAAGGAGTGGGCTGCACAGGTGCAGGAGGGCCTAGAGGACCCACGTTGAAGGTCAGGAATGGCAGCGGTAAGGAGATACCCCTTGTCCAAGGTAAGGAGCAGCGGCTGTGCTTTGCTGGAGCAGCCGTGAAGAGATACCCCACGTCCAAGGTAAGAGAAACCCAAGTAAGTTGGTAGGTGTTGCAAGAGGGCTTCAGAGGGCAGACACACTGAAACCATACTCACAGAAAACTAGTCAATCTAATCACACTAGGACCACAGCCTTGTCTAACTCAATGAAACCAAGCCATGCCTGCAGGGCAACCCAAGACGGGCGGGTCATGGTGGAGAGGTCTGACAGAGCTTGGTCCACTGGAGAAGGGAATGGCAAGCCACTTCAGTATTCTTGCCTTAAGAACCCCATGAACAGTGTGAAAAGGCAGAATGATAGGATACCAAAAGAGGAACTCCCCATGTCGGTAGGTACCCAATATGCTACTGGAGATCAGTGGAGAAATAACTCCAGAAAGAATGAAGGGATGGAGCCAAAGCAAAAACGATACCCAGTTGTGGATGTCACTGGTGACAGAAGCAAGGTTTAATGCTGTAAAGAGCGATATTGCATAGGAACCTGGAATGTCAGGTCCATGAATCAAGGCAAATTGGAAGTGGTCAAACAAGAGATGGCAAGGGTGAACATCTACATTCTAGGAATCAGCGAACTAAAATGGACTGGAATGGGTGAATTTAACTCAGATGACCATTATATCTACTGCTGCAGGCAGGAATCCCTCAGAAGAAATGGAGTAGCCATCATGGTCAACAGAAGAGTCCGAAATGCAGTACTTGGATGCAATCTCAAAAACGACAGAATGATCTCTGTTTGTCTCCAAGACAAACCATTCAATATCACAGTTATCCAAGTCTATGCCCCAACCAGGAGCGCTGAAGAAGCTGAAGTTGAACGGTTTTATGAAGACCTATAAGACCTTTTAGAACTAAGATGCAAAAATATGTCCTTTTCATTATAGGGGACTGGAATGCAAAAGTAGGAACTCAAGAAACACCTGGAGTAACAGGCACATTTGGCCTTGGAATGTGGAATTAAGCAGGGCAAAGACTAATAGAGTTTTGCTAAGAAAATGCACTGGTCATAGCAAACACCCTCTTCCAACAACACAAGAGAAGACCCTACACGTGGACATCACCAGGTGGTCAACACCGAAATCAGATTGATTATATTCTTTGCAGCCAAAGATGGAGAAGCTCTATACAGTCAACGAAAACAAGACCAGGAGCTGACTGTGGCTCAGATCATGAACTCCTTATTTCCAAATTCGGACTTAAATTGAAGAAAGTAGGGAAAACCGCTATACCATTCAGGTATGACCTCAATCAAATCCCTTATGATTATACAGTGTAAGTGAGAAATAGATTTAAGGGACTAGATCTGATAGATAGAGTGCCTGATGAACTATGGAGTGAGGTTCGTGACATTGTATAGGAGACAGGGATCAAGACCATCCCCATGGAAAAGAAAAACAGTACCTCCCTAGTCACTGGGAAATACAGAAAATACCAAAACACACAAAAATACTTCCTAGAGTTCCCAAAACTCTAGACTATTTTTTGGGAAATGATGGGATCATTGTCTAGAACCACTGGAACATCTGATGTTCAGGGAAAGGTAGAACTGGAAACGTGTCTCACTGGTCATTTTGGACTCTGGATTCAGGGTGACATGACTTCACTTAATTTTAGAGGCCATGTGGAATTGTTGGTGGTTGTAAAGTAGGGTAGTGATAAAACAGGAGGTCTACAGAAGGAGGATTGTGCTGGCAGTAGAAGGTTGAGTAGATTAGGGCCTGGGGAAGCTGGGATGGGAGTGAGAGAAATTAGAGACATGCATGACAAAGGAAGCCCAAGTTTGGACAAAGGGACTGGAGGCTAATGTTGTGTGTGTGTGTGTGTGTGTGTGTGTGTGTGTGTGAAAGAGAGAGAGAGAGAGAGAGAGAGAGAGAGGAAGAGAGAGAGTTTAGAAAGAGAAAGAGTTGGAACCATGGGTTGAAATGATTGTCGTGAGCTGGCAGGAGAAAGAAATGAGGATGAAGAAGGGATTGAAAGAAAATGAACATTTAAGGAGCTTGAGGGAAAATTTCAGTACAAAAAAGCATGTAGAAGCGGTGGTAGACTAAAAAGGGGGGTAATTTGCCCTTCGGTAGTGAGGAAGAGACACCAACCATGGCTGTTACTGGATAAACATCTTGCTCCACAGCGGTGAGTGGACATGAGCCCTTCACTGCTTCTTTTTTTCATTCCTCCGAGGTTTCATGGTGCTATCATCTTATACAATTGCTGCATTCTGGAAAAACTGTGTAAATTAAAAATTTATACCTTATATTCAAGTTTTATAAATTGAATTGCATTCTAAGTGCACTAGGCAAGCTGTCTATTTAAAGGAATCCTCTGATGGACCCTTTTGTAATGTGAAAAATTAATTCCAAATGAATCTGTTTCACAGTTCCAATCTCTGTATCTCTGCTTTTCTTCTCCTGGACAGCTAACTAGGTCATAGCATTCTATTCTCAGAGCCCAGCCCCACACAAACACTAATTGGTTTTCACATCTGAAAGGTTGTGTATCACTTTGTCATTTCTAAATTTACATGATGCGATCCATGTACAAGATGGGAGATTTCATACCCTGTGGGAGGAGCAAGTGCCACATGCTTAGTTTTCCAAATATATCGAGAGACACAAAATATTTTAAAAGAGGCAGAACTTCAGGAGTGCCTTCCTTAAACTCAGATTTCATCAGTTTGGGGTTTCTTTGGGAATTAATGAATGCTTATTACCCATGGAGAAAATATCTGACATAGTTTCCCACCTTGATACATATTTTATAATAGAAGATAATAATTAAAAACAAATGTGGAAACAAACAAAAACCAAAACCCCCACCTAATCAAAAATTACAAAACTACAGACTGTAAACTTTATAACCCCAAAATCAAAAAAAAAATAAATGCACCATTTTAAATATATTGTTGAGGGCTCTGGAACCCAAAATTGGGAATGTACATTAGTCAACATACAGGTCAAACCTTATTGTTACTTAAGAAAAAAATTATGCTGGACTAAAAATCATACCTTGTGTGACTGTAATGAATTAGTTAGGCTGTCTCTTAGATCAGAGGTTGATAGAACCTTGCAAGGACTTTTGGGAGAGACCACATAGGCATGTAGGCTTTACTGGTGGCTCAGCAGTGAAGAATCCTCACCTCTAATGCAGGAGCTACAGGAAACGCAAGTTTGATCCCTGGGTGGGAAAGATCTCCTGGAGGAGGGCATGGCAACCCACTCAAGTGTTCTTGCCTGGAGACCCTCCCATGGACAGAGGAGCCTGGCAGGCTACAGTCCATGGGGTCACAAAGAGTCGGACACAACTGAAGCAACTATGCACACACACAGGCACTTGCCTTCGGAACAGTCTCCTTTGGTAACAGCTGCTGTTTCACCTTGGCTCTCAGGTTCTTCTTTCATTTATCCTATCAGTTGCATCAGAGTGACTGGCAGGTTAGATTGTAGCATTCTCTTCCAGCGTGTTCCTCATGCTTGGATGTATATTGTACTCAACTGGGAAACTTTAAAAGCTTCCGATGTCTGGGTGACATCGCCATGGATTTTGGTTTAATTGGTCCTGGGCGCTGGTACTCGTCAGAGTTCCCCCAGGTGATTCTAATGTGCAGCCAAAGAGCCACAGAATTCCAGGCTGCTAAATTCATGGCTCTGCGGGATCCTTGGGCTCTTGGACTTTAAGAACCTATTGATCTCTGGTCTCATGTGCTCTGTCTTTCATATACACATGCTGAAAAGACAGGTTTGGGAAGAGTAGTTGAATTCTTTCCCTGACCAACTTCCAGGAGGCACTGGAAGAAGTTCAGCAAATATAAGTATTGGCAAAATACATCAAACTTCTGAAAAGTGACACCTCTTGTGCCAGAGAAATTCAGAAAGCATAGGAGCATCCTGGGTGAGAATTCCAATTCTGCTTCCTTAAACTTAGTAAAATTACTTACCCTTTCTCAGCCTCAGTTTCCTTATCTATAAAATTGGAATACTTCCTTTCTAAGGTTTACTCAAATGACTATTCAAAGTGTCTAAAATAGTGCTTAGCATGCCATAGAAGTGCATAGTTACAGCTGTTTAAACAGAAAGAATACAGAAGATAATTAAAGCTTATCCACTGACTATGCTCCAAAATAATAATAATTAAAAATTATTGAGCCAATTTATTCAATTATTTATCCATGGAACGAATATTTATTACATACTGACTTCATTCCAATCATACTGCTGGCTACTAGGGACACAGATATGAATTAAACAGACATGATTCCTATCTTGGTACATCTTACAACTCAGCTAAGTGCTTTATTTCTGGAGGTGATTTCAAGTAGTCCAAAGACTGAGCTTTCTAGAGGGGTGGTATGACTACAAACTGATCTTCACCATACCCTCACAGCAAATATTCAGAGTGTACTGGGCCGTTAAGAAATTTGTACCAAACAGACAGACAAGCACTTTATCAGGGTTTCATAACTGTCTTGAAGGGCCAGGGAGGTATAAAATCCCTTATGAGAATATCAAAGGGAGCATCTCAGAACACCTGATGATTTGTGCCCACTGTTTGGGCAGTTTTGGGAGTAGCGGTGTACCTTCTGGTACCTTCTGGGTTCTCCTAGGCCAGAGAAGCTGTGTTCCCTCCACCCCCAGCTCACCCAGTTGGGTGTGCTGCTGTGCCTCCCGTCCACACAGTCATCTATGTGTTGTAAGTTGTGACTTTCCTACATTATGGGAACTTGCATCTTTTGTTTGGGTCTGTTAGCATTTTTCAGCCAATAACTTTCTCTTTTGACAATACTGCCTCTCCCAATCACAGTCCTAACAGCTGGTATTATTGTCTGTGTATTACATATAAGGGGCTTCCCAGGTTGCCCTGTGGTAAAGAATCTGTCTGTCAAGCAAGAGACGGGGTTTGATCCCTGGGTTGGGAAGATCCTCTGGAGAAAGAACTGCAACTCACTCCAGTATTCTTGCCTGGAGAACCCCATAGACAGAGAAACCTGTGGGCTGCAGTCCAAGGGGTCACAAAGAGTTGGGCAGGACTTCATGACTAAACTGCCACTCACCATTAGGTGTAAGACTTAGGTAACTTGCCCAAGGTCACTTAACTGAGTTGTTAAGAGGCAAAGCCAAGACTGAACCTCAGATCTGTCTGACCCAAGAGCTCATTGTTTTAACCTCTGCCTCACTGGACAAATATTAGGTGAGCATGCTTTAGAAATACCAAAATCTGGCTCTTCAGAGAATTAATTTTAAAACCACAAGTAAAGAAAAAGGAGAGCAGATGGAACTAGAAGATGATGCTGGGACTCAACCTAATCTAATATTGGCCTATGAGCTCCTTATGAAATGATGTGAGACTGGAATCCAATAAAGAATTGTGTCCAGTTTGCCTTGTTATCAATCAGACCTCCTGATACTTAATTTCATGACAGTCCATAGATTAAAGTCTAAATGATTAAGGTTCCCACCTCTTCAGAGCTGTAGCTGCAACCCTTTTGTCAAACCAGGAATGTAATAACTATGGCTAAAAAGGCAATAGTAGCAATTTGTAGAGGGTACAGGACCCTTGCTAAAACTAGATAATCTTTCTCCACCTTTAGGATAAAAATTTTGACAGAATGTGTGGATGTGCATATGTGTGTGGAAGTGCACGTGTGTAATGGCTTATGTGCAAATGCTCTTGGGTGCGTGTAGTCAGACAGAGATTTTAAGCTAGCCTTTTCTGATTCTCCACAGGTTGCAGTATACACTTTGAAAGCTATCTATCCAGCTCACTGTAACTGCTTTTATTGGTCCCTATCCCAATCAGGTCATTGTCAACCATGTTTACAGAATGAAATATGACCCCATCTCCATTCCAACCACATTTGTTTAGACTAGAAGTGGTCATATGACCCAAAGGGACCAATCATGTTTTCTCTCATGGCTGACTGTACTTATCATTCTGCTTTTTGTGTTTATACCCTTTGCCATATGACTTTGTAGGACCTCCCACTAGAGGGTGAGTATATTTTCTCTCCCTGTCAATGTCAGACTCAGCCCTGTGACTTGCCCAAGGAATGCCAGGGGATACAGGAGACTGTCTAGTGGGGACTGGGGCATGTAAATGGCAGTTTGTTGTGGAAGAAGGCTGAACTCACCTTTTCTCTTTTTCTGACTTGCCCTTTTTGCTTAAACTTATTTGTGGCTTTTTTCTTTCATTGAGGTGGAGTTCGCCACTTTAAAGTGAACAAGTCAGGGGCATTTAGAACATTCACAGTATTTTGCAACCACCACCTCTATCTAATTCCAAAATAGTTTGATTGTCCCCAAATAGAACCCTGCGTCCAAGAAACAGTGTTTCCTGATTTTCCCCTTCTCTACCCAGATCTTGGCAACCACCAATATTTTCATTTCTATGGATTTACCTATTGCTCTTGACTGAATTGTGTCCCCCTCCCTCCAATTTCATATGTTGAAGCCCTAACGCCTCATGTGACTGTATTTGAAATAGGACCTTTACAGAGATGAGTAGGGTGAAATGAAGTCAAAAGAATGAAGCCTTAATCTGACAGAATTGTTGCCCTTATAAAAAGATAAAAAGACTCCAGAGCTCTCTCTGCCACATGAGGGTGAGGTAAGAAGGCGACCATCTGTAAGCTAGGAAAATGGCCAACTCTAAGTCCCGTTGGAACCCAACCATGCTGGTACCCTTGTCTTAGATTTCTAGACTCCATAGTAAGAAAATAAATTTCTGCTGTTTAAACCGTCCAATCTACGGTATCTTGCTATAGCCTCCTAAATACACTTTACTTTGGGTATTCATATAAATACAGTCATACAATATAGGATCTTTGTCCCTTCCCTTTATTTAGCATGTTTTCAGAGTTCCTCCATGCCGCAGTATGCATCACTGCATCATTCTTGTCAAGACTGAGTAATGTTCTAGTGTATGGATACCACTTTTTTTAATCTATTCTTCTGTGGAAGGATATTTGTGTTATTATTTTTTTTTTTTCTTTCGGCTATTGTGAATAGTGCTGCTATAAACATTTGAGTACAGGTATTTGTTTTCAATTCTTTTGTGAATATATCTAAGGGTGGGATTGCTGGGTTGTATGGTAATTCTCAGAACACTGAAATTTTGGTGCTCAGATTTTCAGAGCTATTTCCTGATTCCCACACAGAAATTCTTCCTTGAATTCCATAAGAAACTCTCAGAATACTTTCAACAAATTCCTTGTGCTGCTGTAGCTAGACAATTCTTGCTTTGGCAATGAATTAAAGCTTAGAGAACCTAAACTAATAGACAACAACATTTCTACATTTTGGTCAAACTATTGGAAGAAAACAGGCTCAAAAATCCCCTTTGAAGTCTGCCTCAGGGGTGGTAAATCTCCTGCAGATATTAATCAAGTCAGGTGACTGTGTTGGGAAGACCCTGGAATCTGACTTGACTGTGTAACTGTTGCTTAGATTACCACGTACCTTTGCGACCAGGCAGCATAGGACCTTGCATTTAGAGCATATTCCAGTTCAAAACGACTTCGTAGAGCTGCCACATGGCTCCGGCCAGGCCCTCCGCGGTTCGCCAGACAATCAGAAGAAGAGGAAGGTGAGAGAGACCCGCTGCTGTTGCTTGAAGCAGGAGACATCAGCTGAATGAAGGAGGGGCCATTTCAATCATTTAATAAATCCAACAGGCTTAAAGGCATAGTATTATAAAATATAGATTTATTTTAGCATTCTATTCTAGGATTTTTCATATTTTAATTTCTATTCAGCTCAGCTTGCTTCAGGCCTTTCCTTTCAGCTTCTGATGGCAACACGTGACTAGCTTAATTTACTTTTTTTGGCCCAGTTATATGCTGAGAACTGACCCATAAAACTTATGCTTTTCTTTCTCAAAACACAGTAGGCTCAAGTCAGATTCATAAAACAGAAGATTATTATTTAATGGTTAAAAGATTCTCTACATTTTCACTATAGTGATAAGATTCATGGCAGAGTTCCTTAAAATTGGAACTTATGATTATTCCCTTTTTATATGAAATGATTCCCTTTACATGAACTGAATTTACATACTTTTCCAAGGATACATCCACTTCATAAAATGAAGGATGCTTTAATGTCCAGCAAGGATGAGGACTAAATAGAGCTACTGTAGAGAGTTTTTTAAAATAATTACACATAGCTAAGTGAACCAACCGTGAACTTTCAGATGTTCAAGGTGGTTTTAGAAAAGGCAGAGGAACCAGAGGTCACATTGCCAACATCCGGTAGATCACCAAAAAAACAAAAGAGTTTCAGAAAAACATCTTTTTCTGTTTTGTTGACTATGCCAAAGCCTTTGACTGTGTGGATCACAACAAACTGTGGAAAATTCTGAAAGAGATGGGAATACCAGACCACCTGACCTGCCTCTTGAGAAACCTATATGCAGGTCAGGAAGCAACAGTTAGAACTGGACATGGAACAACAGACTGGTTCCAAATAGGAAAAGGAGTACATCAAGGCTGTATATTGTCACCTTGCTTATTTAACTTCTATGCAGAGCAGTACATCATGAGAAACGCTGGGCTGGAAGAAGCACAAGCTGGAATCAAGATTGCTGAGAGAAATATCGATCACCTCAGATATGCAGATGACACCACCCTTATGGCAGAAAGTGAAGAGGAACTAAAAAGCCTCTTGATAAAAGTGAAAGAGGAGAGTGAAAAAGTTGGCTTGAAGCTCAACATTCAGAAAACGAAGATTATGGCATCTGGTCCCATCACATCATGGGAAATAGATGGGGAAACAGTGGAAACAGTGTCAGACTTTATTTTTGGGGGGGCTCCAAAATCACTGCAGATGGTGATTGCAGCCATGAAATTAAAAGATGCTTATTCCTTGGAAGGAAAGTTATGACCGACCCAGATAGCACATTAAAAAGCAGAGGTATTACTTTGCAAACAAAGGTCCATCTAGTCAAGGCTATGGTTTTTCCAGTAGTCATGTATCGAGGTGAGAGTTGTACTGTGAAAAAAGCTGAGTGCTGAAGAATTGATGCTTTTGAACTGTGGTGTTGGAGAAGACTCTTGAGAATCCCTTGGACTGCAAGGAGATCCAACCAGTCCATCCTAAAGGAGATTAGCCCTGGGTGTTCATTGGAAGGACTGATGCTGAGGCTGAAACTCCAGTACTTTGGCCACCTCATGCGAAGAGTTGACTCATTGGAAAAGACCCTGATCCTGGGAGGGATTGGGGGCAGGAGGAGAAGGGGATGACAGAGGATGAGATGGCTGGAAGGCATCACCGACTCAATGCACATGAGTTTGGGTGAACTCCGGGAGTTGGTGATGAACAGGGAGGCCTGGCGTGCTGTGATTCATGGAGTCGCAAAGAGTCGGACACAACTGAGTGACTGAACTGAACTGAACTGAAGTACAGAAGAGTATGAGGAAAGAAAATGAGACAGAGAAAACAAAAAATAAGATAACAGTTTTCTTGAATTTTTTTATAAGCTTGCTGTTTATGCACTCTGTGGTTGTGATTTAGTCGCGAAGTCATGTCCAATTCTTGCGACCCCCTGGACTGTAGCCCACCAGGCTCCTCGATCCATGAGATTTTCCAGGCAAGAATACTGGAGTGGGTTGCCATTTCCTTCTCTAGGGCATCTTCCTGATCTAGGGATTGAACCCAGGTCTCCTGCACTGCTGCAGATCCTTTACCAACAGCACTATCAGAGAAGAACATTAATTCTTTGATATAATAATTTCATGAGACAGTAGATTTTTATTTAAAAAATAATATATGTAAATTTTAGGTTCTTCAAGTAGACAAGACATTTCTCAGTAAAGAATCATGCAATGTTGAAATGAACCTTCAGACTTTCCAATGATTCAATCTCATCCTTTTCATCCTTACCGCAGTCTGATGGGGAACCTACTACATCCAGATCCATTCATTTATCTTAGGATGGCTCTGACCATTTGAAAGTTTCTTCCTCATAATTAACCACATCATTACTTCATTTCCATCTGTTGGCCCACAGAGAACTAGGCCAATCCCTTTCCTATACGATAGTTCTTCAGATGTTTATAAACAGCTGTTGACTCATCCTAATTTTGCCTTCTCCAGGATAAGCATCCTTGATTCCTCTAATTGGTTGTCGATCCATTCACCATTCTGATTTCTATTCCTTAAAATTTGTGTTCTAGTTTTAATAATCCCTTTATAAGAATATGTGCTCAGTGACTCAGCTATGTCCAACTCTTTGGACACCATGGATTGTAGCATGCCAGGCTCCTCCGTCCATGGCATTATCCCAGCAAGAATACTGGAGTGGGTTGCCATTTCCCTCTCCACTATAAAGATATATGTTGGGTACTATTTTGTTTGGCCATCTCAGAAGAGAGAGGAATGATCACATTCTTTATTCTGATGTAAGGCAGATATTTCATATTCTAACTCCCCCAAGGTTTATCCACCAATCTTCACGGTGCTCCAAAACCATTATCTCCATTGTTTGATTCTTCTACTGTTGTTTCCTTGACTCCAGTGCATGATGATATATTTATTCCTGTTAAACTTATCCTTGTTAGATATGTCCTACTACTTTCTCTTCCAAAACACTCTATAATCCTGCTTTCAAATATTTGTTCTGTCTCAACTTTATTACACCTGCAACTGTGATGAGCAGAGAGACTTCATGACCAAGATCTAAACCACTGACCAAAAAGTCGAAGAGTAGAGAGAATGGAGCCTTATGCAACTCCACAAGTTATATCCCTTAAAGATGATCCTAGTCCATTATTTAGTGCAACCCACTCCAGCAACTTCTCTTTGCAGGTAGCCTGTAGTTACTCATCTTCTCTACTAGGGGAGACTGTGCTAAGAGGCTTGGTCAGTTTAGTACATCCTACCATTATCTCTGTTTCTGGAATTCACTCTCTAATCTAACTGGATATATCCCATGCTTGGCACAACCTTGCTCTGTCAAACACAAAGGTTCAAAGTGAGAGGATACTTGAAACTGAAACCTTAAAAGTGCTTCTCAACATCCCAGGCCTCTGGTAGATGCTCTTGTTTGTAGGGGCTACTGTAGCCCTACCAAATATGCCTTTACTTCTCTCTACTTTGTATGTTTCAGGATTGATGAGAAGGGAAAGGAAGCTTTATGTCTAAGACCAAAGTTTCATTCCATAGGAAAAACTTCCTCTCTGTAAATCCCAGTAAAGAGTCATGAGATAGAGCCACTCCCTGCAGGCTGTAATTGCAGACCTGGGACACTTCTACAAAAGATTGCATTCCAATCACTCTTGGCTAAAATTTTTTAAAAAGAAAACTTTTGTTGGATGGTTTCACTCCGGGATTTAGTTGTGCAATCTCAGGTTGATGCTGTCTTTTTCCATTTTTGCCCCTACCCTTCATATACTCATTTATACAGGAGCCTGTATGTGTAACGTCCATCTTCCTCTCCTGTAGCACTTACCTGCATTGGGGAATACATTATTATTTTTGAATTAGTGCTCATGTTCTGGTTCCCTTGCCTATTTTCAAATGCTATCTCCTGAACAGGTGTATAGAAGATTAAGGCAATTACAGAGAAAATTAAAGCAAACAGCTCCTTAATATTAAGGAAAGAAAATTCCATTAGCCTCATTACCAACACATATCACTTTATGCAACATATGTGTGGTACACAAGCAATGCCTCCCGATTAACTTAAGTGCTAATTTTAGTAACAATTGTTTTCTACTCTTACTGAACATAAATGGACAATGGCTTAATGTTTTAACTTACATTTCATTGTATGTAAGAATTTTTGTATAGAAAAAATTGATTTAAATCATCTTCTAACATCTTTGTTATATTTTAAAATTTTTACTTATCAATTTTTTAAATTATGCATACCCATGTGCATTTGCTTGCCTGATCATTTCTTGGAAGAGCCCAAATTCAGTCTGAATTTGCCTTTGTCCCTATAGATGCAGTTATTAGAATTTAAGTGACAGGGTAAAAATATGAATGGAGTTATGGACACTCAATCTTATATTATTTCCAGAAGTACCAGCAACATCCATTCCCCAAGAATTCTGTGTATCCAAGCCTTTTTAATGGACATATTTCAGAAGGTAAATTTCTTACCTCGATGTTGCAGAGACACTCTTCTAACTTGGTAACAACTTCAGAAAATTCAGGTCTTCCCTGTAAATAAAGAAAAGACTTTTATTCCCCCAAAGAATAAAAGGGAGGCAGCTCTCTTTGGCTTTTAAAATTTAGTATTTGCATATATAAAGAATGAGATTAACCATCAAGTATATTTTTATTTAAAATACACTTGTATTGAAGTGTTAATTGAATGTTCATTTGCTGTTCTGGGAGGAATGTTGAGTCTCCCTCTGATAAGAGTTTTAAGTCAGCATTTGCAACTACATTCAGATAATGAAATAGTGGAAAAGCTTTAATTAGCTTTGCATGCTTTTAAATGGCAGGTTTTCCTCTTCAAAATGAAAGAATAAACGTGAATGCTAAAAACTATTAACTATCTCTGTGCCTTATAATACACTGTACAATGTGTCTGTAAGGAAAGGAGTGCTACAGCTAATTTTATAATTAGGTTAACTTTTGAAAATAGCACCTCAGATTCAAAACTATGATCAATAGCAACCCCACGACTATGCCCTACTTTAGAGGTTAAGATAAGCTTTTTATCTTCAAAAACTGTCATTAAAGGTATTGTCTACTATGAATCTTCCTGTCAGATGAGTTTGGTTAAATAAACAGTTCTTGTATTCTGATTATATTGTAAGCTTTGTTCTAGTTGCTAGGGATATATAAGCGAGTATAGATCTGGGGAAAAAATTCTTGGGATTTTAGAAAACGTCGGTCTCTTTTGAAGAAATTATATGCCTCCTTTTGTCAGGTCCTAAGGACTACATAACCTATCATTTCTCCCTTTATGAAACTTTCACTGCCAGGAGGTGGATAGCCCAATTTAACATTCAGGTGCTGTAACCAACTAATTTAGATTCTTAGTAGAACAATTTCTCCCTTAATATCTAGCCCTCCCCTGAGGACGCTGCGTCCCCCGGAGCTCTCCAGGAGGAAGCTGTTTTCTCTTGCATGCTCCTGTACCTCCAGGAGTGTGCCGTGATAGTGGGGTAAGCAGGGGTCTGTGTCTTTCCTACGGACTTTGCAAATTCCGAATGGTTTCTCCTTGAAAAGCCACCAGTTTGTCAAGCTTTTCCACAGAGCTGCTCTCCTTTGGTCAAAGACTTTGCATCTGGCTCACTGCCCTGTTCTCTAGCATGACTCTCAGTGTTTTTATTATCCAAGCAGGTAATCACAAAGGTGACCCCTGACTTCCGGGTTCCTTTGTCTCCTCTTCTTTGCTGATCTTATCCTCTACCTTCCTTTAGTTAATCAGCTCGCTGGTCATTCATACCCTAGACTCTATTACTAGCAATGCTTGCAACTTCTCTGAGCTATTCCACCTCACACTTTCCATCAGATCACTCCCAGGGCTCTGTCTCCTTCCTAGCTAGCTCACTTCTTTCAGAACCCTGACTCCAACAAATTTGACCACATAAACCATCTCACCACTTAAGAAAACCCTGCTTTTTATTGTGATGATTTTCGAATGTACCCTAAAGCAGAAGAAAACAGGGCAATAAACCAACACCCATGTATATGTGTGTGTATATATATAGTGTGTGTGTGTGTATTACTCAGCTTTAAAAGCCTTATTCTTGTCAATATTGCTCTATCTTCTATCTATCATCTAATCTGTCTCCCCTACTTTCTGTTCCTGTTACCATCTTTTCACTGTCACAGGGTCACCGCATTTCCTCCCTGATTTAGCTTGGATTTCATTGGCAATCATAACCACTCCCTTCCACACAGCCTCAGCTCCCTTGCCCTATTGTGTAATTGTACACAATTGGAAAAATCCTAGTCTTGATTAAATCATCCTGACAGGTCTTATTTCAAAATTATGACACTCTAATCTGAAGTGGACCTTAGTACTGCTCAGAGAGCCTATTTCATATTCCTAGCTCATTCTTTTTTACACTCTAGGTGGCTATTTTGCACCTTCTCCTCTTCCCTCAAACCTATAGCTTCTACTACTATTTCTAAACTATGTCTAAACTCACATAATCTGCCTTCACTTCCTTTTCTATAGATGATCTTTGCCCGATTCTATCTGAGGGCAGTTCCTTCACCCTTATGGCAGAAAGTGAAGAGGAACTAAAAAGCCTCTTGATGAAAGTGAAAGAGGAGAGTGAAAAAGTTGGCTTAAAGCTCAACATTCAGAAAACGAAGATCATGGCATCCGGCCCCATCACTTCATGGGAAATAGATGGGGAAACACTGGAAACAGTGTCAGACTTCATTTTTTGGGGCTCCAAAATCACTGCAGATGGTGATTGCAGCCATGAAATTAAAAGACACTTACTCCTTGGAAGAAAAGTTATGACCAACCTAGATAGCATATTCAAAAGCAGAGATATTACTTTGCCGACTAAGGTCCCTCCAGTCAAGGCTATGGTTTTTCCAGTGGTTATGTATGGATGTGAGAGTTGGACTGTGAAGAAGGCTGAGTGCCGAAGAATTGATGCTTTTGAACTGTGGTTTTGGAGAAGACTCTTGAGAGTCCCTTGGACTGCAAGGAGATCCAACCAGTCCATTCTGAAGGAGATCAACCCTGGGATTTCTTTGGAAGGAATGATGCTAAAGCTGAAACTCCAGTACTTTGGCCACCTGATGTGAAGAGTTGACTCACTGGAAAAGACTCTGATGCTTGGAGGGATTGGGGGCAGGAGGAGAAGGGGACGACCAAGGATGAGATGGCTGGATGGCATCATGGACTCGATGGACATGAGTCTGTGTGAACTTCGGGAGATGGTGATGGACAGGGAGGCCTGGCGTGCTGCGATTCATGGGGTTGCAAAGAGTCGGACACGACTGAGTGACTGAACTGAACTGTGCTAGATCTTATCCCTGCTAATCTACTCAAGGACATTGCTCTAAGGATAATTCTTCCTTCTGTTTTTTGCTTCACTTCACAGGTGGCTCAGTGGTAAAAAGAATCTGCCTGCCAATGCAGGAGACACAGGAGATGAAAGTGATCCCTGGGTTGGGAAGATCCCCTGGAGTAGGAAATGGCAACCCCCTCCAGTATTCTTGCCTGAAAAATCCGATTGTCAGAGGAGCCTGGCAGGTTACAGTTCATGGGTTGCACAGAGCTGGAAACAACTGAGCACACATAAAGTTGTCTAACAAATCATCAAAAATGCCATGGTTTAAAATAATGCCAATTTATTAGCTCACAGTTTCTGTGGGTCAGAGTTTAGTACAGGTTAACTGGGTCCTTTGCTCGGGGCCTCAACAGATTAAAGTTATGGCATCAGTGCACTCCGTGAATATAATCTGAATCTCTTCCCAGCTTGCTGGTACAGGAAGAACTCATTTCCTGTGGTTGTATGACTCAGGTCCTTATTTTCTTGCCAACTGTTGTTCAGCAGTGACTGTCAGCTTCCAGAGGATGCCCACAGCTCCCTGCCACACAGCCCCTATAAGCAGTTCACAACATATTCATTTGCTTTCTTCCTGACAAGCAAGGGCATGACTCTAAACCTCGCCCTCTATAACCAACTGAAGAAAAATTCTTTGCTTTTAAAGGTGAGTTTGAGTTTGAGTTTGAGTGAACTCCGGGAGATGGTGATGGACAGGGAGGCCTGGTGTGCTGCGGTTCATGGGGTTGCAAAGAGTTGGACACGACTGAGTGACTGAACTGAACTGAACTGACTGAAAGGGGTCATTTGAGTAGGGCACACCCACACAGGATAATCTTTGTTTTGCCATATTAGAAAACATAATTATGTGCTTAATTGCTCATCATATGCATAGATTCTGCTCACACTCAAATGAAAGGAGTTATTCCTGGCATGTATACCAGGGGGCAGGGAGAAGGCAATGGCACCCCACTCCAGTACTCTTGCCTGGAAAATCCCATGGACGGAGGAGCCTGGTAGGCTGCAGTCCATTGGATCACTAAGAGTCGGACACGACTGAGCGAGTTCACTTTCACTTTTCACTTTCCTGCATTGGAGAAGGAAATGGCAACCCACTCCCGTGTTCTTGCCTGGAGAATGCCCGGGATGGTGGAGCCTGGTGGGCTGCCGTCTATGGGGCTGCACAGAGTTGGACACGACTGAAGTGACTTAGCAGTAGCAGTAGCATACCAGGGGGCAGGAATCTTGAAGGGGCAACCAAAAATCCTCTTTATTAAACATTAGCACTAAAAATGAGGAGGAATCCTGGAAGAAAATGGTCTGGGAGAGGGAGCCCCATTATTCGGATTTGCAAGTCTCTTCAGTCGTGTCCAACTTTTTGTGACCCCATGGGCTGTAGCATGCCAGGCTCCATTTGTTCATGGAATTCTCCAGGCAAGAATACTGGAGTGTATTGCTATGACTGCCTCCAGGGGATCTTTCCTACCCAGGGATTGAAACCCTGCCTCTTATGTCTCTTGCACTGGCAGGTGGGTTCTATACCACTATGGCTACCTGGGAAGCCCATTTGTATATAGACTCTGCATAATTCTCTGGCTGACCTCTGAAACACATATGCACAGGGCAGACTCTAAGCAGTCCAGGGAGGCTAAAAGAAGGGAACTTAGATCTTCTGCTCAGTGTAGAACATTGTTCTTACTGTTTTTTCAGTCTAGAATTATCTAACTCTTATTCTCTGCCTGTGGAAACCCTTTGCCCTCTCTAAGTCCAACTTACAAGATACATCTTTTTTGAAAGTATCCAAGGATTTCACAAAATAATTTTTCACTTTCACTTCAGTTCAGTCAATTCAGTTGCTCAGTTGTGTCTGACTGTTTGTGACCCCATGGACTGCAGCACTCCAGGTTTCCCTGTCCATAACCAACACCTGGAGCTTACTCATTCACGTCCTTAGAGTCAGTGATACCATCCAACCATCTCATCCTCTGTTGTCCCATTCTCCTCCTGCCTTCAATCTTTCCCAGCATCATGGTCTTTTCCAACAAGTCAGTTCTTCGCATCAGGTAGCCAAAGTATTGGAGATTTAGCTTCAGCATGAGTCCTTCCAATGAATATTCAAGACTGATTTCCTTTAGGATGGACTGGTTGGATCTCCTTGCAGTCCAAGGGACTCTCAAGAGTCTTCTCCAACACCACAGTTCAAAAGCTTCAATTCTTCAGGGCTCAGCTTTCTTTATAGTCCAACTCTCACATCCATACATGACTACTGGAAAAACCATAGCTTTGACTAGATGGACCTTTGTTGGCAAAGTAATATCTCTGCTTTTTAACTTGCTGTCTAGGTTAGTCATAGCTTTTCTTCCAAGGAACAAGCATCTTTTAATTTCATGGCTGCAGTCACCATTTGCAGTGATTTTTGAGCCCCCCAAGATAAAGTCTTTCACTGTTCCCACTGTTTCCCCATCTATTTGCCATGAAGTGATGGGATGCCATGATCTTAGTTTTCTGAATGTTGAGCGTTAAGCCAATTTTTTCACTCTCCTCTTTCACTTTCATCAAAAGGCTCTTTAGTTCTTCTTCACTTTCTGCCATAAGGGTGGTGTCACCTGCATATCTGAGGTTATTGATATTTCTCCTGGCAATCTTGATTCCAGCTTGTGTTTCATCCAGCCAAGCATTTCTCATGATGTGCTCTGCATATAAGTTAAATGAGCAGGGTGACAATATACAGCCTTCATGAACTCCTTTCCCTATTTGGAACCAGTCTGTTGTTCCATGTCCAGTTCTGACTGCTGCTTCCTGACCTGCATACAGGTTTCTCAGAAGGCAGCTCAGGTGGTCTAATGTTCCCATCTGTTGAAGAATTTTCCACAGTTTGTTGTGACCCACACAGTCAAAGGCCTGAGGTAGTCAATAAAGCAGAAATAAATGTTTTTTTGGAACTGTCTTACTTTTTCGGTGATCCAGTGGATGTTGGCAATTTGATCTCTGGTTCCTCTGCCTGTTCTAAATCCAGCTTGAACATCTGGATGTTCACGGTTCATGTACTGTTGAAGCCTGGCTTGGAGAATTTTAAGCATTACTTTGCTAGCATGTGGTAGTTTGAGCATTCTTTGGCATTGCTTTTCTTTGGGATTTGAGTGAAAACTGACCTTTTCCAGTCCTGTGGCCAGTGCTGAGGTTTCCAAATTTGCTGGCATATTGAGTGTAGCACTTTCACAGCCTCATCTTTTAAGATTTGAAATAGCTCAACTGGAATTTCATCACCTGCACTTGCTGTTCCTATTGATGCTTCCTAAGGCCCACTTGACTTCACATTCCAGGATGTCTGGCTCTAAGAGTGAGTGATTACACCATTGTGGTTATCTGGGTCATGAAGATCTTTTTTGTATGGTTCTTCTGTGTATTCTTGCCACCTCTTCTTATTATTTTCTGCTTCTTTTAGGTCCTAACAGACAACATTCATGCCCTTGTTTGCATGAAATGTTCCCTTGGTATCTCTAATTTTCTTGAAGACATCTCTTGTCTTTCCCATTCTATTGTTTTCTTCTATTTCTTTGCAATGATCACTGAAGAAGGCATTCTTCTCTCTCCTTGCTGTTCTTTGGAACTCTGCATTCAAATGCGTATATTTTTCACTTAGATTTTTTTCACTTTCACTTAGATTTTTAAAAGTCTTTCTTGTGTTAAAACTGGATATCTACATGTCTATATCACTAGCTGAAACGTGATCTGAGGGTAAGCAAAGGTCTCTTTTGGAGAAGGCAATGGCACCCCACTTCAGTACTCTTGCCTGGAAAATCCCATGGATGGAGGAGCCTGGTAGGCTGCAGTCCATGGGGTCGCTAAGAGTCGGGCACAATTTCACTTTCACTTTCACTTTTCACTTTCATGCATTGGAGAAGGAAATGGCAACCCACTCCAGTGTTCTTGCCTGGAGAATCCCAGGGATGGGGGAGCCTGGTGGGCTGCCATCTACGGGGTTGCACAGGGTTGGACACGACTGAAGTTACTTAGCAGTAACAGCAAAAGTCTGTTTACTCCTGTTTACTCCATTGCACAGAACAGCTTAGTTGACTTTAAATTTGTTACATTAAATTGCATCATGATAATAAAAAGAATTATACAGAATCTGACTACCTCTTATCCTTACCATCATCTTTTGCTATTATTATTAGAATTTCGTTCTAGCTGCTTTTGCTGCTTCTAATCTCTGCCTATTAAAAAAAAATGTGTTCTCAACATGGTAGCCAATCCAAAGCTACCATCATACTCAATAGTGAAATATTGAAAGATTTTCTTTTTAAGATTAGGAATATGACAATGATGCCCATTCTCGTCAATATAGTATCAGAAGTTCTAGTCATATCCATTAGTCAAGAAAAAGAAATAAAAGGCTTCTTACTTGGAAAGGAGAAAGTAAATATAACTCACTATATGTGGATGACTTGATGCAGAAAACCCTAAAGACTCCACCAAAAAACTATTAGAACTAATAAACAAATGCAATAAAGTTGCAGGATATAAAAATCAATATATAAAATCTTGTTTTGCCTTTTATGCTATTAACAAGCTATCAGAAAGAGAAATAAAGAAAATTATCTCCTTTATAATTACATCAAAAAGAATGAAATACCTAGGAGTATATTTAACCAAGGAGGTGAAAGACCTGTACACTGAAAACTATACAATACTGAAGAAAGAAATGGAAGACAGAAATAAATGGTAAGATGTTCTATGCTCATGGAGAGGAAGAATTAATAATGTTGAAATATCCATACTACTTAAGGCAATGTACAGATGCAATGCAATCTCCATTAAAATTACAATGGCATTTTCCACAGAAATAGAGCAAACAATCTTAAAATTGTTATGAAAACACAAAAGACTCCGAAAGCCAAAGCAATCTAAAGAACACAGCAGAAGGTATCATGCTCCCTCATATAAAACATTATTACAAAGCTGTATTAAACAACATGGTAGCCAAAATCATCATTTTAAAAATATACTAGAAATGGAGTAATGGCACTCAAAAAGCTTCCAGTTACTCTCATTTTATAGTGATTAAAAAATAATCCTTGCTTTCCTCTCTAAGCCATGTACAACCTGCCCCTGCTACTTCCTGGACTCCTCTTCCTCTTGTACATCAGATCACGTTGACCTCCTGAGAAAAGAGCATACCATGCCTTCAGGGATTTTGCCTTTTTCATTCTTTCCACCTGGACAGACCAGAGCTATCACCTTTTCCAGGTCTTTGTTCAAATGTTATTTTTTTTCTTGTCTACCATTATTGTCCTTTATTCCATAGAACTTACCATTAGATGACTTAATACATATTAATACATATTGCATACTTTTTGTCTGTTGTTTACATCCCTTCCTAGCAATACTGGAGTGGGTTGCCATTTCCTTCTCCAGGGCATCTTCGTGACCCAGGGATTGAACCTGCATCTCTTGTATCTCCTACATTGGTAGACAGGTTCTTTACCACTAGAGCTACCTGGGACTCTCCAATGAGGCTAGGGATTTATCATTTATTATTCTCTCCCTACTGCCTTGAGGAGTGGCTGGTGAACAGAAGGTATTCAATAAATACTTGAAAGTATGATAGAATTACTAATTTTAAATTTTATTTTCAAACTATCTTTTTGTATG
Organism: Budorcas taxicolor; assembly: GCF_023091745.1. Lineage (NCBI taxonomy): Eukaryota > Metazoa > Chordata > Mammalia > Artiodactyla > Bovidae > Budorcas > Budorcas taxicolor. The sequence continues at coordinate 70,402,232 of NC_068912.1, forward strand.
GGAGAGGATTTTTATTATAATTTCCTTTACTTTTTATATTTTAACCAGTCAGGAAATGCATCATAAATGAATGGCCTTTTCTTGAACATTAAACCCAAATGATGTGCTCTTTCATTGGAGACTAAAAAAGTATCAAAATAATGGTAAAATATGGTATCACTTCATGGCAAATAGATGGGGAAACAATGGAAACAATGACAGTCTTTATTTTCTCGGGCTTCAAAAATCACTCCAGATGTTGACTGTAGCCATGAAATTAAAAGATTCTTGCTTCTTGGAAGAAAAACTATGACAAACCTACACAGCATATTGAAAAGCAGAGACATTACTTTGCTGACAAAGGTCTGTATAGTCAAAGCTATGATTTTTCCAGAAGTCTTGTATGGATGTGAGAGTTGGACCACAAAGAAGGCTGAATACTGAAGAACTGATGCTTTCAAACTGTGGTGTTAGAGAAGATTCTTGAGAGTCGTTTGGATGGCAAGGAGATCAAAGCAGTGAATCTTAAAGGAAAAATCAACCCTGAATATTTGTTTGAAGGACGGATGCTGAAGCTCCAATACTTTGGCCACTTGATGTAAAGAGCTGACTCATTGGAAAAGACCCTGGGAAAGATGCTGGGAAAGATTAAACGTAGGAGAAGGGGACAACAGATGACAAGATGGTTGGATGGCATCACCAACTCAATGGACATTAGTTTGAGCAAGCTCTGGGAGATGGTGAAGGACAGGGAAGCCTGCATGCTGCAGTCCACGGGATCGCAAGGAGTCTGACACAACTGAGCAACTGAACAACAACAAATGATACTAGACACTTAACGTTTTATCAAACTCATAAAACTCTGTAATGTTTGCATTTATTATTTCTATTTTAAACATGTAAAGGAAAAAAATTAGAAAAATAATTTATCTAAGATAGTATAGTCAATAAATAGGAGAGCTGAATTCAAAGGTAAGTGGAGCTTGTGATCTAAATGCTCCTTCATTCTCCCTCTCTATGTGTGGCATCTATAGCTATAAAGAAGAATTTAGTTGAAATTATGTAAGATTCAATGCCTGAGATTAGCTTTTCCATACTAGAAAGAACACTGGATTTAGAATGAAAAGACTTGATATTAAATATGTAATGGCTCTGTGACCTTGGATGGTTTATTAACCATTCTGAGATTCAGTTTTCTCAGCCTCAAGTTGAGTTGCCAAATAAAAAGAATTAAATCAGGTAATATATTTACAAAATCTCAACAAACTATCAAGTAACTTAATTTTTTAATAATCTGTATTAATGGGTGTGCCTTAGATATGAGTTCTCTGAATTTATGGTCAAATGCTTTAACAGTTCTGTTTATTTGTTTATTGTGGGAATTAGCAAACACCCTCTTCCAACAACACAAAAGAAGACTCTATATATAGATATCACAAGTTGGCCAACACCAAAATCAGACTGATTATATTCTTTGCAGCCAAAGATGGACACTATACAGTCAGCAAAAACAAGACTGGGAGCTGAGGGTGGCTCAGAACATGAAATCCTTATTGCCAAATTCAGACTTAAATTGAAGAAAGTAGGGAAAACCACTAGACCATTCAGGTAAAACCTAAATCAAATCCATTATGATTAAACAGTGGAAATGAGAAATAGATTTAAGGGACTAGATCCGATAGATAGAGTGCCTGATGAACTATGGATGGAGGTTCATGACAATGTGCAGGACACAGGGATCAAGAAAAAGAAATGCAAAAAAGCAAAATGGCTGTCTGAGAAGGCCTTACAAATAGCAGAGAAAAGAAAAGTGAAAAGCAAAGGAGAAAAGGAAAACTATACCCATTTGAATGCAGAGTTCCAAAGAATAGCAAAAAGAGATAAGAAAGCCTTCCTCAGCGATCAGTGCAAAGAAATAGAGGAAAAGAACAGAATGGGAAAAACTAGAGATCTCTACAAGAAAATGAGAAATACCAAAGGAACATTTCATGCAAAGATGGACTCAATAAAGGACAAAAATGGTAGGGACCCAACAGAAGCATATAATATTAAGAAGAGGTGGCAAGAATACACAGAAGAGCTGTACAAAAGAGATCTTCATGACCCAGATAATCACGATGGTGTGATCACTCACCTAGAGCCAGACATCCTGGAATGTGAAGTCAAGTGGGCCTTAGGAAGCATCACTACGAACAAAGCTAGTGGAGGTGATGGAATTCCAGTTGAGCTATTTCAAACCCTAAAAGAAGATGCTGTGAAAGTGCTACACTCAATATGCCAGCAAATTTGGAAAACTCAGCAGTGGCAACAGGACTGTAAAGTTCAGTTTTGATTCCAGTCCCAAAGAAAGGCAATGCCAAAGAATGTTCAAACTACCACACAATTGCACTCATCTCACACACTAGTAAAGTAATGCTCAACATTTTCCAAGCCAAGCTTCAACAATATGTGAACCATGAACTTCCTGATGTTCAAGCTCATTTTAGAAAAGGCAGAGGAACCAGGGATCAAATTGCCAACATCCACTGGATCATGGAAAAAGCAAGAGAATTCCAGAAAAACATCTATTTCTGCTTTATGAAGTATGCCAAAGCCTTTGACTGTGTGGATTACAACAAACTGTGGAAAATTCTTTAAATGATGGGAATACCAGACTACCTTACTTGCCTCCTGAGAGATCTGTATGCAGCTCAGGAAGCAACAGTTAGAGCTGGACATGGAAAAACAGACTGTTTCCAAATAGGAAAAGGACTATGTCAAAGCTGTATATTGTCACCCTGCTTACATGCTGAGTACATGCAGAGTACATTATGAGAAATTCTGGGCTGGATGAAGTACAAGCTGGAATCAAGATTTCCAGGAGAAATATCACTAACCTCAGATATGCAGATGACACCAAGCCTATGGCAGAAGATGAAGAACAACTAAAGAGACTGGAAGAAACACAAGCTGGAATCCAGATTGCCAGATGACACCACCCTTATGGCAGAAAGTGAAGAGGAACTAAAAAGCTTCTCGATGAAAGTGAAAGAGGAGGGTGAAAAAGTTGGCTTAAAGCTCAACATTCAGAAAATGAAGATCATGGCATCTGGTCCCATCACTTCATGGGAAATAAATGGGGAAACAGTGGAAACAGTGTCAGACTTTATTTTGGGGGGTTCCAAAATCACTGCAGATGGTGACTGCAGCCATGAAATTAAAAGACACTTACTCCTTGGAAGAAAAGTTATGACCAACCTAGATAGCGTATTCAAAAGCAGAGACATTACTTTGCCGACTAAGGTCCGTCCAGTCAAGGCTATGGTTTTTCCTGTGGTCATGTATGGATGTGAGAGTTGGACTGTGAAGAAGGCTGAGCACTGAAGAATTGATGCTTTTGAACTGTGGTGTTGGAGAAGACTCTTGAGAGTCCCTTGGACTGCAAGGAGATCTAACCAGTCCATTCTGAAGGAGATCAGCCCTGGGATTTCTTTGGAGGGAATGATGCTAAAGCTGAAACTCCAGTACTTTGGCCACCTGATGTGAAGAGTTGACTCATTGGAAAAGACTCTGATGCTGGGAGGGATTGGGGGCAGGAGGAGAAGGGGACAACAGAGGATGAGAGGGCTGGATGGCATCATGGACTCAATGGACATGAGTCTGTGTGAACTCCGGGAGCTGGTGATGGACAGGGAGGCGTGGCGTGCTGCGATTCCTTGGGTCGCAAAGAGTCGGACACAACTAAGCGACTGAACTGAAGTGAACTGAAAGAGCCTTTTGATGAAAGTGAAAGTGGAGGGTGAAAAAGTTGGCTTAAAGCTCAACATTCAGAAAATTAAGATCATGGCATCCAGTCCCATCACTTCATGGCAAATAGATGGGGAAACAATGGAAACAGTGGCTGACTTTGGTTTTGGGGGCTCCAAAATCACTGCAGATGGTGATTGCAGCCATGAAATTAAAAGACGTTTACTCCTTGGGAGGAAAGTTATGACCAACCTAGAAAGCATATTGAAAAGCAGAGACATTATTTTACCAACAAAGGTCTGTCTAGTCAAAGTTATTGTTTTTCCAGTAGTCATGTATGGATGGTGAGAGTTGGACTATAAATAAAGCTGAGTGCCAAAGAATTGATGCTTTTGAACTGTCACGTTGGAGAAGACTCTTGAGAGTCCCTTAGGTTGCAAGAAGGTTAACCAGTGCATCCTAAAGGAGATCAGTCCTGGGTGTTCATTGGAAGGACTGAAGTTGAAGCTGAAACCCCAATACTTTGGCCACCGAATGCGAACAGCTGACTCATTTGAAAAGGCTCTGATGCTGGGAAAGATTGAGGGCAGGAGGATAAGGGAACGACAGAGGATGAGATGGTTGGATGGTATCACCGACTCAATGGACATGGGTTTGGGTGGACTCCAGGAGTTGGTGAATGACAGGGAGGCCTGGTGTGTTCCGGTTCATCTGGTTGCAAAGAGTTGGACACAACTGAGCAACTGAACTGAGATGAACTTATAATGGGAAAGATTGAAGGCAGGAGGAGAAGGGTTAGACAGAGGATCATACGGTTGGATGGCATCACCAACTCAGTGGACATGAGTTTGAGTAAGTTCCGCACATTGGTGATGGCCAGGGAGGCCTGGCATGCTGTGGTCCATGGGGTTGCAAAGAGTCGGACACGACTGAGCAACTGAACTGAACTGCATTGAATACGTATTTATTGAAGCACAGTTGATTTACAATATTAGTTTTAAGTGTACCAGATAGTGATAGAAATGCAGATGTGGAGAACAGACAGGTGGGCACAGTGGGGGAAAGGAATAGGTGGGATGAGAGTAGCATTGATAGATACTCACTAACGTGTGAAAGAGAGAGCTGGAGGGAACTTGCTGTCTAGCACAGGGAGCTCAGCTGAGTGCCCTGTGATGACCTAGGTGGGTGGGATGGGAATGGGAGGGAGTGCCAAATGGAAGGGATATATGTATACATATAGATGATTCACTTCATGTACATAATTGTAAAGCAACTACTTGCACTCAGTCACTTCACTCGTGTCCAACTCTTTGTGACCTCATGGTCTATAGCCCACCAGGTTCCTCTGTCCATGGGGATCCTCCAGGCAAGAGTACTGGAGTGAGTTTCCATTTCCTTCTCCAGGGGATTTTCCCAACCCAGGGATTGAACCCATGTTTCTTATGTCTCCTGAATTGGCAGGCAGGTTGTTTACCACTAGATCCACCTGGGAAGACCAAGATTATACTCCATTTAAAGTTATTACACAGTACATACACATGATGGAATATTACTCAGCTATTAAAAAGAATGCATTTGAATCAGTTCTAATGAGGTGGATGAAACTGGAGCCTATTATACAGAGTGAGGTAAGTCAGAAAGGAAAACACCAATACAATATATTAATGCATATATATGGAATTTAGATAGATGGTAATGATGACCCTATATGCAAGACAGCAAAAGAGACACAGATATAAAGAAGAGACTTTTGGACTCTGTGGGAGAAGGTGAGGGTAGGATGACTTGAGAGAATAGCATTGAAACATGTATATTACCAGATGTGAAATAGACGACCAGTCCAAGTTTGATGTGTGAAACAGGGCACTCAAAGCCGGTGCACGGGGACAAGCAGAGGGATGGGAAGGGGAGGGAGGTGGGAGGGGCTTTCGGGATGAGGGACACATGCACCCCTTGGCTGATTCACGTCAATGTATGGCAAATCTACCCCAAAATTCTAAAGTAATTAGCCTTCAATTAAAATAAATAAATTAATTTACAAATAGTTATTATAAATCATAGCTATATTTCTCTGCACTGTCCAATATATCCTTGTTCCTTATAATGGTTCAGTTTAAATTCTATTCAAATTAAGGATTCTTGCCATTTATATGGCACCATATGAGAACTCATGTTGCTCATTAGAAAGGAGAAATCACCAAAATGCCTCCTGAACTGAATGTACTGAAATCCTTGGATAATAAATGCCAACATTATGACATGCATTGCTCTCTACTTTCCTTTCAGGTGGATGGCTCATACTCTTTGCCATCATGCTGCGGCTGGTGGCAGCCTGCCCTGCATCGTGTGTGGTGTGTACCAGAGATGTAACTCTCTGTCACCAGCTAACCTATACAGTAGGTAATAAAACCAATCACTCTAAAAATCAGTGTTCAGTGTACTTGGAAAATTCATTATTATGCTCTTCTTTGTACTGACTGATCTCTGGGCTCAGCCTGAAAGAGGTAAACATTTTTAAAGAGCAAGCCTTCTTTAGTAACTATATATTAATAATATTATTTTATCTTCCTGTTAGTTCCTGGTGGTCTCAACCAAACTATTTTAAGACCTTTAGAGGTAATTGAGATATCTTGCTATCACAAAAGAATATGACCATTTCAGTCAGTTGCACACTTATTTAATAAATGATAAAAATAGATCACTTTAATTATATTTTGTCCATACTTTGTGCAGATTTGAAACCTACCACAGGGTGAAAGGAATATCAATGAATCAGAAACCTGAACTGCAATTGTTCAGCATTAGTAAGATTAAGTGATGTACCAGCAAAACAGATTATTATCAAAGTGCATCTAATTTTGAAAGTGTAGTCTTTTTTTTATTGGTGGTAAATGAGCTGTAGAAATGCTAACAAGATACACTGCCTGTATTCATTACATATTGCTTGCTTAAGTCAACAATTTAATAAGATACCTTATTAACAAATTTGAGGAGAATGTGATTTACATCCTTATATCCAACAAGAGATAAACAAGCTATAAACTCTGCCAATCGAAAAATTTCAGAAACAAGTCTAAGATGGAGTAGAAGAAAATGAGTTCTTTCATTTCTAAAATCCTGTGACTCCATGAGAATTAAGAAGAAAATGGCATGGTCCTTCCTGACAGGGAAGAGACAGTTTCAAGGCTAGTAGGTTGTACACTGTTTCCAGTCTGTGTAGAAAACACTTTAAAAACACTAAATTCCCATCCACTCAAATAAACTTCACTATATATATATTTTTTTGATCAGAGATAGCTGATGTCTGTAAGAAACAAATATTGCTCATCTGCATCACTGCACCTCTATATCTTCCTTCTCATTTATAGAATGCCACATTTGTGAAGTTAGATTTCATAAACACAGAGAAGTAAATGGATGACTTGTGAGTGGAGGCTGTCTAGTCCTAGACAAGAAGTAACTGTCAGAAACAATAGCTTGCTCCCTCAGAGTCAGAAATCTCTAGGGGACTGAGGATCCTTAAAAAAAAAACCTCTCTCAATCCATATCAAAAACAATGATGAAAGGAACAAAATGCCAGCCTGGCCAGAATTAACAGAATTCAAATAATCAGTAATAAATTCAAAAAAACAGCACCCCACAAACAAAACCCCATGACATAGACTTGCTACTGCTACAGAAATGAGAGCAATTCTTCCAAAAGAAGGCACTGTGGAAATCTTTTGTCTTTTACATTCTTTTTTCCTCTCTTTGTTTCAAAGCTATAGTCTGAATTTCATAAGGGAATTATGATTTGCTTCCCCCATGGCTGATTGTTCTAATATCACCTGTAGACCTCCCAGGGACAACGGACTCTTCCATCCTTATGACGCTGTCATTGGCAGTCAAAACAATTTTAGCATGATAAAGATGTGTTACAATAACTCTTGATTATAATACATCTTTATTGAGTTAAAATGCTTTGATTTCTAATGACAGAGCAGTGATAGCTCTGGGGTGATTATGGTGAAGGGATTTAACAGTTGGAAGCCCTGAGTACCACCTGTCATCACATGATGGACTTCATTGGAGGGAACAGATATTAGACAGGAGGCCAGGATGGCCCAAACTATAATGAGAACCCCACTGACAGATCCTCGGCTTGTCTGGAGAGAATATAGATCCTTACCAAGATGCCGACTTTTAGCCTGGAGCTAAAAAGCAGAAACCAGTGCTCCTTCTCACTTCCCCCACCCCAACCCACACCTTTATGTTTGAGAAAAAAGGTGATTGGCTTTACAGTATAAATATACACTGCTTGCAGAAAACTGGTTAGGAACTCAGACACAGGCTCAGCTCTTGACTGAATGTCTTGGGCCAGCAGGGCTGGAGTAGGTTGGTACACAGCTTCACAGACAGAAAAGCCTGAGAAGCCACTTTCAAAAAAAAAAAAATCCGTGATGATAAGCCCAAACAATGAATTAAATTTGACATCTAAAGGAACAGATGGGTTTAGGTTTCTCAAATAAACATGTCATGGTAACAAAGAATATAAAAATCCATCATTCTGATAAAGAGCTGCCTTCCCCTTAAACTGAGAAATCAGAGGATCATTTTCATTTTGTTTATTGTTCTTACCCAGGTGATAAGATTGCTCAGAGGGTATTGATTATCTCTGCTCTCCGCGGTGCTCCCCTCCCACGTGTGTGTACTTGCTTCTAGTCTGCGATTTTCTTCCCCACAGCAGGCCCTGTGACCACGAGGGTTTTAATCATCACTGATGGATATCTCTCCTCTATAGAGTACAAATCTGTCCCTCTTGTTTAATCTCGCCCTGGTCTCTTTGAGCAGAAATGGCATCAAGGATGTTCGGGAAGATGCCTTGCACAGCTTTTCAAAGTTGCGGTCGTTGTTGCTGGGGCACAACCGAATATCCAGCTCTTCGCTCACGGATCACACCTTCAGCAAGCTTCGCAGACTGCCTGTGCTCAGCCACAACGCCCTCCACACCCGGCAAGGGTCTTGGTTTCGAAACACCAGGGGCCTGACCCGGCTCCAGCTGGATGGGAATCAGATCACTAATCTGACGGACAGTTCTTTTGGAGGCACACGTCTCCACAGTCTCAGGCATCTGGATTTATCTAACAATTTTATTTCCTTTATTGGGAAAGATGCCTTCTGGCCCCTGCCTCAACTACAGGAAGTAGACCTTTCTCAAAATAAATTGGCCCACATGCCGGACGTTTTTACTCCCCTGAAGTAGTTAATCCTTCTGAGTTTAGATAAGAACCAGTGGAGCTGCACTTGTGATCTCTACCTGCTCGCCTGATTCTTAAGAAACTACATAAAGTCTGCTCGCAGGCTCAGAAGTGCCAAGGACCTAAGCGGTCCGCTGGCCACCATGGCTGCAGCCACTACAAACAGTGTACTGAGGCTGTCTGAGACCAGCTGTGATTCCAAGGCTGCCAACCTCACTCTGGTTCTAAAGGACAGAAGTACCCTCTTCCCAGGGCAGGATGTGGCCCTGCTGACTGTCCTTGGCTTTGCAGGTATGACAGGGAGAAGTATACCCATCTCTTCTCCATATTCTTGAAATTCACTAAATGATGCCTTTCTCTGGCAACTGGGGAGCCTTTTCAGGGCTTGTAGAAGAGAGACATTGTCAGTAGTATAGGAAGATGCTAGCTGATTTGGTATAGGTTGCAACAATTTCCTGTTGCAAAGAAACTGTCTAACACAGAGGAAACGGCCTTGAGCCAGAATTCAAGAGCTCTGTGTCGATGTGCGGGTGTGTGCTAAGTCGCTTCTGTCCTGTCTGACTGTGACCCTGTGGATTATTGCCCACCAGGCTCCTCTGTCCATGGCATTCTCCAGGCAAGAATACTGGAGTGGGTTGCTATTTCCTCCTCCAGGGGATCATTCCAATCCAGAGATCAAACCGGCATCTCTTACTTCTCCACATTGGCAGGCAGGTTCTTTACCACTGATGCCACCTGGGAAGTCCCAAGAGCTCTGGTCCTGGTATAACAAGCACTGTGATATTCAGTACTTTGCAGTTCAGACTTTAGTTTTCTTGTGTGTAATGAAGGAATACCCTATATTTCAGTCATCCATTCACTGATGCGTACTGATACATTCATTAAGATATTAGGGGTTTCAAAAAGTCATGAGACCTAGTCTTTTTCTTCAAGGTACTCATATCTGTGTGCCTCTCTGTGGTAGTAAGAATCAATGGGCTTTACCAAGTACTGCTGCTAAGTCACTTTAGTCGTGTCCAACTCTGTGTGACCCCAGAGACGGCAGCCCACCAGGCTCCACCGTCCCTGGGACTCTCCAGGCAAGAACACTGGAGTGGGTTGCCATTTCCTTCTCCAATGCATGAAAGTGAAAAGTGAAAGTGAAGTCGCTCAGTCGTGTCTGACCCTCAGCGACCCCATGGACTGCAGCCTTCCAGGCTCCTCCATCCATGGGATTTTCCAGGCAAGAGTACTGGAGTGGGGTGCCAAGGGGGAGGCTATAATGACAATCTGGTGTGTCCTGCTTTATAGTGCTTGTATAAGTGATGATTGGGCTTCCCTCCTGGCTCAGTGGTAAAGAATCCACCTGCTAATGCAGGAGATGTAAGTTTGATCCCTGGGTTGGGAAGAGCCCCTGGAGAAGGAAATGGTAACCCACTATGGTATTTTTGCCTGGGAAATCCCATGGACAGAGGAGCCTTTGTGGGCTACAGTCCAAGGGGTCACAAAAGAGTCAGACACATCTAGGGACTAAACAAAAACAAATAAGTGATGATTAAGGGCATGACCTCCACAGTTAGATTACCCAGGTTGGAAATTTGTTTCTGCTCTTACTTGCTGTGTGGCTTGGGCAAGTTATTTAGCTGCTCTGTGCCTTGGTTTCCACCTATTTGGGGATTTTGAATTTTTTTAAGATTTCTGTTTCTCTAACTTGTTCATAAACTTGGCCCATTACCACACCCACTCCCAACTGACTAAGGAAAGGATGCCATTCAACCCTTTAATTTTTCTATAGTAGTTTTAAATTTTTTAAACTATTCATCATTACATCTCATTATATATCATTATGATGTAGTGTAATGTTTTGTTGTCATTAGTCAAATATGCATGAGATTTGTTGAGTTATCTAGATGTTTGTACACTTTTAGTGCATGGTGAGATCCTTTGTACTTGGGGGTACCATGGTGATGAAAAGTGTGTGTGTGTGTGGTTTTTAGCTCCTAACACTTCTACTTTTAATCAGGATAGATGGAAACCAGTGTCAGGTCTAGACACTGAAACTACCACCAGCAGAAATCAAATTCACTTGAAAGTGAGTTCAAATCCTTTCAGAAAGATAAACTGTTTTAGAAAATGTATAACCATCTCAGTAATTATATGTGCTAATAAACAGTTTACTACAAAAGGCAAAAACACTAGGGCATCAGAGAGTTTTTCCTTAAATGTGTTTCTTATCATAGAATCCTAGTTCAAGGGGGAAATTAGTAGATATTCCAATAAAAATACCAAGAGATGCCTATATAAGCAATATGTTATCAGGTTCAAATAGATTTGAGCAATGCTGGATTAAAGTGAAATAGGCTTCTTTATCACAGCATTTCTTATATCTTTCATTTTTCTAATAAACATTATGAGTCTCTAAGAGGAAGATATACTGTGGAGCATTTCTCAGACTTATTTGACCATTAACCTTTTTTTTCCCCCACAGAGGAAATTTTCATTAAACTTGTATTTTATAGGAGGTTGCTTTGGAAATATTGCAATAGATACAATTTTTAGTATCACCTAGGTATTTTTGAAATATATTTTTAGAAAAGATTTTGCCAAGTTAACAACTCTGCATTAGTGTGGAGATACATAAAAATTCTGGAAGATTCCAAAGGTTTTATCAAAACGATAGGAAGCTAAACATTAGAAATATTATTATATGCCTATTAAGTTATAGCATGTGAAATTAGCAGAAAAATGTACCCTTCATTGATTAACTATTACAGATGCTCTTTTTAAGAGAGATTCATCTTTAAGACAACTCTTGACTTTTGATATCAATTTACTCCTTTTAAGGTGTTATTTCTCCTAAAGCAAAAGTGTGATCAATAATCTATATCTCTAGATTGTGGGAAGAAGACTTAGGACTAAAATTTGGCCTCTGATTTTATTTTCTTCTTTGACTATAGATAAATCATCAGAATTCCAAAGAATATATAAAATCATATCCTGTGAATTTAAACCAATAAGTGGCTAATTGGTACCTAACCTCTTGACCCTTCCTCTTCTGTGAACTGGAAGATAAACAAAGAAAGCTTTCCTGAAGCTGTAACATTTCCAATACTTTGATGAGATTTTTATCATTAATACTGCATTTTTCTAACTCAGAAGGATTGTTAGAATACTTTTTTAAAAATAGCAACAATGCCCATGGCAATGAAAATTCAGCCATCTTCCTGACAGCAGGTTCAAACTGCCTACAAGCTTCATTTTCTGCTTTTGCTCTCTGTACTAATAGAAAGCGACCATACCTGAGTGGTAACATGATACAGACATAGCTCTAGCATCAATAGTGGGAGAGTGAGTGGTTCCTTGCTGTTTGGACACAATTACAGAGAAACTTTATCCCATAATCAAATTATATGTACTTTCATTTCAATGGTTGAGTCATCTGTTTAATAAAATTGAGGTCTTTTCTTTCTTTATTATGGTTTAGTAACTGCATCAGTCATACAAAGTATTCTCTTAATAATTTGTTTGGACTTTTCCCCCTAATAGCTGAGGCTTCTAGGATCTAATAGAACAATACAAAGCCTACTTTTGTAGCACCAGCAATTATAACCACAATAATACATAACAATCACCACTCACTGAATCTCACTATGTCAACGAACTGTGTTAAACATGTCACATATACTGTCTCACTTTATCTCTGAGTGGTATTAATTATTCCTATTTGATAGAAGAGAAACAATAAGGCTTAGAGAGGTTAGAAAATGTGCCCAAGAAAAGTATTAGAACAGAGCTTTGAGTCCTAAGCTTTCTTACTCCATGTAAGAAATATAGAGATGTGTCTAAAATTTTATTATTTTCATACTTTTGACATTTAAAAATCAAAACTTTTATTTGGAATAGCCCAGACTCTGAGATCTTGCAATTAAAATGTTCTGACCTAACTTAACTACTTAAAAAAAAAAAATGTTGTGTCTTTATTAGAGATTTCATTATCTCAATATGTTATCACATTCTCCAAGAGTGTATTGCCATCAAATAAATTAAAATGGGGTGCAAAACATTAAGATCTGGTAAGCTACACAAAGGTGAGCAGATTTTTGTTTGGGATTTTTTTTTTTAACCAGAAAGTGCTATTCTATTTGGTTAATCTTCATCTTTAACAGAAAAAAATGGAACAACTATGCTTGATAACTTCTCTTTTCCTGAAAGTTTAAAGAGATATCATCACATTTTCACTAAAGTTATCTGCCATAGAGAGAACCAGGCAAAGTGCTATAAAGGAGTCTAGAAAGCTGATTCTGGACTCATTCACTGCGTTTATCTCGAGTCAGGGAACTGAGTTTACAGGGCAAGTGACTTGTCCAAGGTCACACAGCAAGTTATAGATAAAGCTGGATGTAGAGCACAGAGCTCCAAACTCAGCCTATACTGACAACATGTTCTCCTGATTACCGTTCTGGAGATTTGCGAGATTAGACCACTCAGTGCTTTTCATTATTAGCATTCATAAACAGAATTCTTTCTGTTTACTTAAAAATATTCAGTAAATATTTCTGGAGTGCCTCCTCTCTGCCAATGTTGTGGTCACTGGAGATACAATGTCAGACAAGACTGAAAAAGTCCATTTCCTCACAGTGCTTAATTCTAACAGGGGAGGACAAACAGTGAACAAGCAAATGAATAAGTGAACACAAAATTTTATATCATTGTAAGTGCTAACAAAAAGGAATCACTGTGTCAGAGGAAGAGCTGGGTGTAACTGAGACTTTGGTTTGAGCATCTAGGTGGCTGAGGATGCCATTTGTCAAGATGAAAAACTGTGAGGCAGAAATAGGTTAGACTCTACACTCGAGTCTGAGAAATACTGCCCTTTCCTACTATATTTAGATGATAAGCTAGCCTACAAAGAACATGAAATGACAGTACCAGGAATTCTGAGATTAGATGTCAAGGGAGTTCATAGAAGGGGGTGATCTTTCCAAGATGGAAAAAAAAATCACAAAACTATCAAGAAACCATGAGGTATTGGTTTAGATTTTAAAGGATAAATGAAATTCAAATAAGCAGAGATAGGAGAAAGTATTATAAGCATGAGTAAGAGAATACACAAAGGCTTCGAAGGACATTTTAAGACTAATGAATTGAAGAGTCTGAAGCATAGTGCTTGAATGTGAAAAATAATTAAAAAAATAAGGCTAGGAAGGAAGGTTACAGCCAAATTAGAGTCTTGAATGCCAAGGAGTTTGACCTTTATACTAATAGAAGCCAATGATGTATTCTGAGGTAGGGGATAAATCTTTAGGGATGATTAAAATATGGCAATAGCTTGTAGAATCTCTTTTTCTTTGGGGGAGGAGGTTATTGTATATGAGAATTTCATGGTATATGCTAAACATTGTCTATTTTTATTAACTATGGGATTAAAAAATGGAAGTTTCATTTCCTTTAGGCAGAAAAGAATTTTAATGTAGGAATTATTTTAATTTGAATGAATTTCAGTCCATGAAAAAACTTTTTCTGTCAAACACATTCCAGATGGTATTGTTTCTTATAATTTTTAATAGATACAAAGAAAGATCCAAATTGGAAAACAGAACAATGTTGATTAAATAGCCTCTATCTGAACTAATATTTTCCACATGGTGATAGATCGCCCACCCATTTCAATGCCCTCTAAGCCATTAACCTTGGTACTTGTGGATTTCACATTTGACGATTTATGTTTCTTTCTATGATGTTATCTTTTAATAGTCTCTCCATTTGTCACAGGAGCTGTTGGTCTCACTTGCCTAGGTTTAGTTGTATTTAACTGGAAACTTCAACAAGGCAAAGCAAATGAACACACATCAGAAAACCTTCCTTGCAGAACCTTCAATGAATCCCTGTGTGATCATGAGGCAAGAAATTACCACGCTCAGGGATACTGTAACTGCCACTTAACTCAGGAAAACGAGATAAAGGTCATGTCCATTGTGGGGGCCGGAAAGGAAATGCCACTTTCACAGGAAAGCAGCCATCAAGCAGTACAGGCCTCTGGCTCCACAGCCCTTGACAGATCATTTAGAAACCTGAGAGGGAAGGGCCATGGGGCAGACAGCACTTTCTTCTGCTTTGGTGGCAGATTGCTGCAGTCAGGATGTTCAGAGCCTTCTGGGAATATGGCAGCTTTTAATGAAGCTGGCTTGCTTACGAGATATTGTCCACAGAGAGTTGAAGGGTGGAGGAATCATGAGCCTGGGGAAGGTCAACCTCAAACTCTGCCACAGCATGTAACAAGAACGACAGGTGAGTTGTCTTGTTTGAAAAGTCCCATTTGGTTTAAATTTCTTTTGATTTCTTCAAAAGAGTAATGCCATAACAATCACCATGGCACTAGGTTATTCTTCTCCTAAAGATACTGGACATGGATTTTTTTGTGTATGTATGTACATGTGTGTTTACAGTGAGGTGTACATGGATGCTTCCAACCCTCAGGAGCTGAGAGTACATCTTGTACCCCTTGGAAAGTGAATTTCATGACCCAACACCTAAAAAATTTTTTTAAAGAAGACTTTTCAATAGCAATAGCACTGTTAAGATTAATGGGAGGCTGAGTATTGGCTTCTGTTCCAACATCCGTTGAGCTCTAATGCCAGTTCTGCAGTAAGCAACCTTCCCAGAGCATGACATGTTAGAAGAATGGGCCTTCTAATGCTAGTGATTCATTTCAGGAATGATGTCAAGACACACACTATGCTTGCTGAGCTGTCAGGGATGATAACTTCCCAGTTCAGGGAAAGTCAGGACTTAATTCATCGTCCCATGTTGGGAGCCAAGTGAATCTGGCCGTGACACTACCCGCTGTACATGGGAGATGTCAATATTTAGGTGGAAGCAATGAATTAAATGTCTTCCTTTTTCTCTCTGAATAGTAAGGCAATGCTCTCAGGCTCAGTGGTGAAAACTTTGACAGCCACTCTGTAAAGAGGTTCCTGTCATTTATTTGAATTGGTTTACAAGAAGCAGAGCTTTCTCTCAGAACATGAATGACAGAGGTGCTGCACCAAGAAATTCTTACCATGGGGATCTGGCCCTAAGGATTTAGGGACAATTGGAAATGAATGAAATTGTATGTTGTTTCACATGTGATATAAAGTAGGGCGTGAATTTATGCCACTGCGTCCCCCAGACTTCAGATCTTACCAGTTTTGGGGTCATCATGATTTGATTGAAAAGAGAAATGGCCAAGAAAGGAAACGTCTGTTGTAGAAACTTGATCTGATCAGTTTTATTTTATAAAGGAATAAGCACTTAACCTTTCCATAAAATCATACCTTAGGCAGATATTTCATTTTAGCTTTGTCGAGAGCCTTCGCATCTCTGTGTGAAACTCCTATACTGAAGGGAATGTAGTCTCTTAACCATTTAAAACCCAGTCTTTTGTTTCACACAGAGAAAAGTGATTTTTCAAATCAACACAATCACTTTAAGAAAGACTTGAAATTCTACATGCCAGGCATTGTACTGCATCCAGAAAAAGAGAAAAACAGTCAAGACCACACCTGCTCTAAAGAAGTCTGCAAGAGGCAATGTCACTCTGATTAGGCCTTCTAAGTCAGAAACACAGAATTACAGTATTTCAGGGGTAGAGGAGACTTTGGAGATGATCTGGTCCAAAAGCTTTTAATATTTATCTTTGAGCCATGGAGCTGTCTTAGAATATGACAAAGGCTAGAAATTATCTCCCTAGAATAATTTTATAACTGCAAAAGTTCCCTTCTAGTCTAATCTCCTGATATTCAGTGAGTTAATGACTTCTCCAAGGTCATTCTGAATGTCAAAGGCAGATCTTAGATTAGAACTGGATGCAAGCTGGGGCTATTTCACCTGTTTCTTTCTATTGCTCCAAGAAATACTTCTTTGGATAAAACAATTTCACAGACCAAGAGGAAGAACACTGAAAAGATGTAGTTTTAAACTTAATATGCATTGTGGAAGAGGATAGGGTTTAGCATCAGAAAGATCTGTGTCAAACTCTGCCCATATCATTTAGCTGACACGTGACTGGGGGAGAATATTCAACTTCTCTAAACTTGTTTCTTTCTCTGTAAATGTGATAGGATAATAGGACTTATCTAATGGATCAGGTCTCTTAAATGAAATAATCAATGTACACTATTTTGTACAATGCTGACCTCTTAGTACATGTTCAATTAATGGTGCACTATTACTATTATTTTTGTTATTAACATTATTTAACATGATTCATTAATATTATATTAATGCAAACCATTTAAAAGTCTTCAGCATAGACCAGGCCACAGTCCAAAACACATTCATTTAACAAATATTTAATGAATACACTCTTAAGTGAAGTAAAATAGATGTGGACTCCACATGAATGGAGCCAGTAATATATGTATATCTGTTGCTGCTGAGGTTATCATCTGCTTGAAACCTGTTACTCAATATTGTATTATGTTCTTCTTAATGATTTAGTTCCAAGTGGTAAATGAGTTAAGAAAAAGTTACTATAGCTATTTGGAAAGAATTTAAACATTATTCATATTTAAAGCTAACCTAACTGACAACTAATCTAAAGATTTACAACTATGAATATTTTAATTTCTAATTCCACAACTTTTACATCAGCATCAATCACAACTGATTAAAATGTGTCCATAAAGAGTGTCTTTGCAAACACACCAAACTGCCAAATGTCCCTTAAGTATTTGGCTAAAATATTAAGGAAATATTCAAGAATTGCCATAATTGGAGGAGTCCTTTTTGTACCTTTCATAAGGTTTCTAAGCATCTGTTTGGTTGGGGTAATAAAACTATGCTCAGTGCTAAATTCCTGCATTTATTGTTCAGCAGATATCAGCAGTGACACATTTAGTAGAAGATATGCAACATCGGCTTCAGCCTTGGCAAGGGAAAGTCTTGAAAAGCATTTAACAAATGAATCATGGCAGCCTCCAATGGAAAAAGGAGACAATGGCTTACAACCTCACAGGCAGAGACATTTTATTACAGGCTCATCATCCAAGGCTTGTGAGCCCAAGGAACACTCTGTACAAAGGATCTTGCAAAAACACAGATCAAAATATGATGATCCTTGTAGACTGTTAACACAGAGCAGTCCTCGGCATTTTCAGCCAAACAATTCTCTTATCTGTAAATATGTGCCCTGTGATCAATTTCAAGATTACATGAAAGAAAAGAAGCCAAATCGTCGAAAACGTTCAAAGCCTAAGAAAGAGCAAATCCAAATTAACAGAGCAATAGAAAAATTCCTCGTGAGTGAGAACAACATGGAGTTATCAGGGTTATCAACAAAAATCAAGAAAACATATTCCCCTAAGAGGGTTAGCTTCCATCATCCTGATTTAATAGAAAAAAATAGTTTGGTGATGTCATCCAAAACATCAAGCCATTGGAAAGAGCAGAAAAATGAAAGTAACCTGACCAACTTGGATCTCAAAAAATGTAGCAACCCTCGTGAGAGAAACAAAGGAGGAAAGGGGCTTACTGATCCACAGATTCTGAGAAAGAAGAGAACCAATCCAGCTGACTTCAAAGGGAAAACTAAAGGACAAAATTTAAGGATAAAATTAAATGTAAGCCCTTTTAGAAAAGTCAGAGTCCATCCAGAAAAATCCTTGCCAGATCTCTCAAAGAAACTCAAACAAGCATCATTACCTCCTGATAAATTCTTCACAGCTTCTGAGAAAGAAGCCAGAGTAAACCTTGAGCCCTCTGCAGATTTTCGCCAACAGTCAGAGGTTAACAACTATGCTAAATTCACTGCAAAGAGGCTGCCTCTCAAACATGCCCCTAAGCAGACCCCGTATTACAGAAAAAACATGAAAAAGCCTTCTCTGCTCAGTGTTAACGACTTGTCTGTGGCCAACCAGAGCTCTATGGAAGGCACCTGTCACCCTACTGGTCATATTCCTGATGGAGACCCATTAACACTGGCTCAGCCCACACCCACTGTTGCTGAACACGGACATTCACACTCCTCCTCAACGGAGCACGTGGGCGGTACAGCTTGCATGGTAATGGGCATCCCAAGTTATTTACCAGCAACTTTGGAAAACATAGGAAGGGATGTTTTACCATCCCACCATTCTAGGGGGGCTACTGACCAAGGGGCAACAGAGCCCACTGAGCACATGGAGCAGGATAAACTGAAGACCAGTGAGCTAAGCCAGTTTTCTGTGTCCCTAGGGAATCACATCTGCAGGACTGACACCTACGAGAAACATGCTTTGAAGCAAAAGCAAACCTTAAAACATACAGAGCAACTCTCAAGTCACGAACAACTTGGAAATGAAAAAACATTAATGACAAAACCCAAAATATCACATCCAATTGTGGAAAGCTGTGTTATGGATGAGGGAAATGATGTAGAAACAAAACTTCCTAAAACAGAGACTTTTGATTGCTCTCCTGTTCCCCAGACACAATCCAAGGGCAACTTAACATTTATGAAGACAAATTTTATTCCATACCAAAATAGAATAGCGCTTCCCAAGGATATCAGTACCTCTCTGAGTGCTCAAGCCATCTGGCCTCTAACCAATAGGAGTGAAAAAGGAATTGACAGCATAAATGCGTTGCCCAGAGATGACGGAGCTGAAGCACTGGAGACAAAAATAGTAGGGAAAGACGAGAAAAAAAGGCTCGCTGAAAGCACGGCAAATCCTAGTATGTTAATTAGGGCCACACAGATGACCTTAAATGGCACCAGAGAAGAAAAGCAACACACTTGGGAAAATGGAAAAAGTGAAAAACATGTATTATTTGAGTCAAATTCTGTGGAGGCAACTAAAGATTTAAGAATGATGAGTTCCCATGAAACCCAAAATAGACTACCTTGTAGTGAAATAGATCTTAAAATTAACAGTAATATGCATTATTTGAAAGAAGTTCAAAATATTCAACCAGATAAAGATAGCAGTGCACATGAAGAAGGTGCAATGACAGGGGAGACATTACCAGAGTTAAAAGACATTAGTTTTGAGGCAGAAAATGAGGTGCCAGAATAAATGAAGCTGAAAACTCTGCTCCTAAACCCACACTGTATCCACCAGCTGCTGAATATGTTAATTCATCACCTTTAGAGGCAGAACAAAGTGAACAAAATAACTCAAATAATAATCCTTTTCTACTTCAGCTTTCTTAAAAAAGACACACCCTCTAGCCTTTGCATGCATTTCAAATGCACTATTTTGAAGGAAGATTCCTCAGTGACTCTTTGTTATCAATAAAATAAAAGTACATAGTTGAATATAACACAAAAGTCAAAGATAGAGCCATAAGATATGTTTGACACAATTAATTGAGTTTGCTTCTCTAAGGAATGGGAAAATGGGAAAGAAGAATTGGGCCTATTCCT
Organism: Budorcas taxicolor; assembly: GCF_023091745.1. Taxonomy (NCBI): domain Eukaryota; kingdom Metazoa; phylum Chordata; class Mammalia; order Artiodactyla; family Bovidae; genus Budorcas; species Budorcas taxicolor. The sequence goes on from NC_068912.1 coordinate 70,422,539, forward strand.
GGAAAAGAAAGCAAACATTAAAAAAAAAAAAAAGCCTTAAGCAAATGAAAGATTAAAAAGGAAAAAGTGCTTGAGCAGATTTACACTTGATGATTATTTTATGGAAATTACTATACACATCTCAATTAGTGGTATTACAATATTGCTTTCTACACAGATGATTATATATTCATATTTGTGCCTGGTCTGTTTTCCTAATTATGGTATGAAAATAAAAATTGAGCTTTGTTAACTGTAGTCTAGCTGATATGCATATTGGCATGTTTCAACCATTTGCAAATGTTCTGTTAACAATTATGCTAGGTCCTAAGTAGAAGTCTTTAAAACCTGTTATTTCTCAAAGGGAAAAACATTACAGGTTTCCAGAGGTAGTAGGCCATTTATGTAAAATCTGTTAAATCCTATAAATCCACTAGGTGGAGATCTCGACTTCAATCATTTTAGAACAAATGGGGCTTCAAAATCAACACAATAGCTTCAGAACAAAAGGCATCTTAACAGGCTTTATTGCCAGTTGTTATTAACTTAAGATTTTGAAAACTAAATAACCCATTAGCATGTAAGCTTTCAAGGCCTGAGCTCTTGAATTTAGCATGCCACTACTGTTTGGTGTGTGTATTCCTCCTTGTGCACAGGGATTAAATGTCTTCATAAATATTAGATTTCAAGCAATGGTAGAATAAGCATTTCTTATTCAAGGCCAAACTTATTTGAAAGCTAGAGATATACTCAATTTTATTAGTGATATCCTAGTAAAATGTTGAAACCATATATTCATGGTATAGAATAATATAATATTTCACATTTCCTAGTGGGATAAAAAGGTTGCAAAGACAACTTTCTTTTCCCTATCTCCATATATGTCTCTGTATCCTTGTAATCTACATGTGGCAATATTATAAAGCTTAAAAATCTTTTAGAACAATGTAAATATTGCTTAGAAGGCCACCTGTCTCCCGTTTTCTTTCCTATTCAGAATTGCTGGATAATGACAAACTTCTTATTCTGAAAAGTCCCTAAACTTATTCTCTCTCTTTCTTTCCCATTTTACCTGGGTTTCAGAATTTTCTTGCCTTTCATTCCTACTCCTCTCCCCTCTCTGCTTGAGCTCAACTCCTACGCCATCTGTCTGCCTCACCTGATCCCACTTCATTTTGTCAAGTACCTTGAAGGTGAGAAGTTTGCACCTACGCAAACCCCTTGCACAGTAAGTTTACTGTATTCTAATTCCTGAGCTTCTCTGGCTGAGTGGTAAAGAATTTGCCTGCTAATGCAGGAGACATGGGTTCAACCCCTGGGTCAGGAAGATCCCCTGGAGAAGGAAATGACAACCCACTCCGGTATTCTTGCTTGGGAAATCCCATGGACAGAGGCGCCTGGTGGGCAACAGTCCATGGGATAGCAAAAGGGTTGGACACAGCTTAGTGACTAAACAATTCTAATTGCCAGCTCTCTCAGTTTTGTAGAGCTGGTTACACTTTTTCTCTGTAGCTATCTTTCTTTTTCCTTTTCCCACTTTTAAAAACACCTTCATCTTACTGCAGACCCCTTAACTTTGTTCTCTTGTCACTGCCAATAATGCCCCTGATACATAAGGGCCTAAAGTACTCTGGTCACTAGCTTTCACTCAGAGGGCAGGGATGATGGTTTTCCTGGACTCTTTCTTCTCATCCATCCATCCATCTTCATCTCATCCTAAATCCTGTCTTTTACCTCCTTCTCTTTCCTTTGAAGAAGTTCTCGGATTTAGCGCTGCTCCTGAATCCCCATGGTAACCATTGTTGCCTTTGTGTTGTAATCAACTGGATTATTACTGCAATGGCAGCCCAGTCAGAGGCTCTGACTTCAATGCCTTTGGCTTCTGTTTCTAGTCCTCTGCCTTTATTAGGAGCAAATCACCTGCGGTACATGTTAAAATGCAAAGTCGCAGGCTCCATCCCAGCGATTTTGATTCAGTAGATTTAGAATAGGGTCCCAGAATCTTCATTTTGACAAACATTTCAGGGTAATCTGGAGAATGTAATATATAGCCTATACTAAGAAACACTGCTTAGCTATTCCAGTGCACACTATGAGATAATTCAGTGACTGCCTCACCATAGGAACTACGTACAATTCTCTAAGTGAACAAATCTTTCATACTAAACTCCAGTGAACTTTCCAGAGAATTAACTTTTGTCATATCTTTCACTACTTTAGGGAAAAAATATAATTGTCTAAACTTTCATGTCCAAATTCTCTATTCTGGTTTCCAAAGCTTTCCAAAATCTGATCCCATCTCATAATCAGAACATTTTCCCCCTTCTCACTGTTTTCCAACAAGCATCCTCTATCTCTGATAGGCTAATGTTTTCATTGTCCTCTTGTTTTGTTAAATATTTATTTATTTGGCTGTTTGAGTGTCAGCTGTGGCATGTGAGAACCTTGCTGTGTCAGGCAGGATTTTTCTTTGCAGTGCATGGACTTTCTAGTTGTGGCATGCAGGTTCCAGAGTACACGGCCTTTAGTAGTTGTCGCACGAGGTCTTCAGTTCCTTCACAGCATGTGGGACCCTAGTTCCCTGACCAGGGATCAAACCTATGATCCCTGAACTGCAAGGCAGATTCTCAACCACTGGACCACCAGGAAGTCCCATGCACTCTTCTGTCTTTATGGCCTTGGCTAAGAAGACATGCACAGGAGACAATAATGTGCTTCAAATTTAGGGAATGAAGCAAAGTCAGACATAAAAGAAAGAGTGAGAAGTAAAGCTGATAACCTACCAAACACTGACCAGGCAGTGTGATATTAGTGTCTTAGATCTAAAGATGAATTTGTTTCAAATGAGTGTCTGGGACAGTCCCTCAGTAGCTATTAATACAGTGTTCCAGCGACTAATAAGTCTCTCGTGTCTTTTCTCACAAAGAATTTGCCTTTGCTCTTTGTTCCCTACTTGCTGGAACTCCTTTAGCATCCACTCTCATCTCATTTATTCCTGATTTCCTTCATTTTTGCTTGTAACTATAAAACCATAAATGTGTATATGATATTAATCTCCATATGACTGCTTAGGCCTTTAAATGCTATGATGGGCACATCTCCATTGAATCTCCTCACCCATTCCTGAGGCTGTATTCAGTAGAGATTCAATAAATAATTATTTAAGGAAAGAGTGAAAACTAGCCCATTGTTCCCTTTCTTCTCACCACTTAGCTTACTGACCAGCTGAAGACCTTACTGGGCAATGCAATGATGACTTAGGCATGTCACATACAGAGCCAGCTCAAATTTAGACCACTGAGATGGATACCACAGCCAAGCCAGGACCCACCTGACTGAGTGACTGAGAAGCCCAGACTTTGCCAGCCAGTCCGAGACTTGGCCTTTCCTACTATACTCTTTCTCCATCCTCCTCTAGAAGAACCACATCCCCGGACCCCAGAGTTTGTACTGCCCCCTGCTTAGCAGTTAAGAGTCTTCTACTAAGCACTCAATTTTTGGCCTCAGTATTTTTATTTTTAATCTTTAATAGTATTTTCCTTTGGTCCTATTCTGGTTTCTCTTTCTCATTTCCCAAACTGTTACTTGGGCACCTATCCTACCCACCAAAAAAACGAGAAACCTGCATACTGCGACTAGAGAAAAGCCAGTGTATCAAGGAAGGCCCAGCACAGCCAGGAAATTTTAAAAATAAAATTAAAAAACCCCAAAAACAAAACAACCACTGGTCATGGAGTCTGCTTGCAGGCCTGCCTCATGGTGAAAGGCCCACACAAATCCATCCTGAACCAAACTTCCTTCTTAAAAAAATGACTAAGTGTGGCTCAAGCGTAGTTAATAAAATTGCAGCTGAGATGAGACTGAGTCATCTGTCATACCCTGGTCTCTCTTTTACTAATCAGTTGTGAGAAACATTTCAGAACCAGAGAGCGGCGGCAAAGAAATATGAGATGCTCAGACTTCTCGAGGCAATTAGCGACTAAAGAGCAGAAGGCAAATCAGTCTTTCTGCCTTGACAGCCTTAAAATACACACGGAACGTAGACTTTGGAGCTACACTATTGGTGACAGATTTTGACCATAACACATTTGCTAAGAGGAAATAAAAATTACTCACTTCAGGACACGCATTCCATCCTCGCATAAGCAGAGATGCTATGGGCTTTGGGATGGAATAGCCGATGGGAGGTCGGATGTGGTGGTAAGCCATGTCTGCTGCCGCAGCCGCTGCAAACCAAATGGTCATGTCAGTTTTGAAATTCACATACTTATTGCAAGAAACATAGTAACAGACAACAAAGAAATCATTAAAAATCAATCTGTGCAACATCAGCAGAGATTCAAAGAGGGCTCTGTGATGTTTTTTTAAGTGCTTAAGCAACATAGTGGATAAATTGCTACTGTAAGTTGGTAGTTGTTCATTCTTTCAGTTATTCATTCAACAAATGGTGAGCAGAAGGGGTTTATACAGGAACAAAGAAACAAAGGAGCATACAAGCAGCAAGTAGTACTGGGTATGTACATGATGTTTCAGGAAGTAAAGACTGAAAGGCAGATTGGACCAGGCTATACGATGCCATAAATCCCAGGCTAAAGCACTTATATTACACATAGTAAGACGAGGTACCACCGATCTTTGCTCCCCTGAGAGCACTTGTATCATTTGGGCAAAATAGGTTATTTTTTAAAGCTTAAATCTGGTTACTGGTTACAAGAACGTTGGCATTTTAATTTTTAATATTTATAAAGTAGTTATTATCTGCTAAACTCAGATACTTCAGTCCATCATTTTAGCTAATACTGCTCGTTGATTGAACTCCCTAGTGTTGCCTGCTTGCTTAGATTTCTGAATATTGCTCATCACAAAGTCCCCATCACTGTTTTGTGATTCTTGGGACTTCTTTGTAGATTCCTGATTGCTGATTATTTTTTCTGTTGTGCAATCAGTGATTTCTGTACTCCCTTGGAAATGAAACTTATAGTTACTTTTATTGAACATTTTTTATATAAAGTATCATAGTAGATAACGTACATAAATTATTTCAATCCTTTAAAACTATGCATGAAAGGTAGGTGTTACTGTTACATGTGTTTGTGTGCGTGTATATATGTGTATGTATCTTGCATGTATGTGTATTGCATGTATGGAGAAGGCGATGGTAGCCCACTCCAGTACTCTTCCCTGGAAAATCCCATGTATGGAGCAGCCTGGTAGGCTGCAGTCCATGGGGTCACTAGGAGTCAGACACGACTGAGAGACTTCTCTTTCACTTTTCACTTTCATGCATTGGAAAAGGAAATGGCAACCCACTCCAGTGTTCTTGCCTGGAGAATCCCAGGGACGGGGGAGCCTGGTGGGCTGCCATCTATGGGGTCGCACAGAGTCGGACACGACTGAAGCGACTTAGCAGCAGCAGCAGCAGTATTGCATGTATGTGGTGGGGGAGGGGGGTGTATGTGGGTAGTTTTTAATTTATAAAAATTTTTACTATAACCAGTAGTTAGCATGGCCTCTTTTTTCCTTCATGCTCTCTTCAGCCACTTCACATTGAAAGTACTTAGTAAACAACACATGAAGCTCTTTTATTCCTCTGAAAAATTGCTCTGCACCCATGGGAGGCCAAAGTTCCAGGACACTGCTTCCTGTGTGCTTATGATGTCACAAGCATCTGTCTCTATCTTAATGACTTTTGAGATATGACCCACAACCACTACCTGTCTTTTACCGAAGTTTACTCAAATTAAATTCCACGTATGGATCTATATCCAACAGCTGTAATGCAATCATATGCAATGTCACTTAACATTTTGCTTTATGGATCATTCAGAATTACTACATAATTTCCCAAAATGTAAAATTAATACTTGTTTTTCATACAAGTTTAGAAAATTAAAATAATTAGATTATAATCTTATTATTCAGAGGAAACAATTGTTAAAGTACCTTGAGCATTTCTTATATATTCTTCATATCATTGAGCTCATGTCCAATATAAAATTATAGAATATTTTTTCTCCTAAATTAAATATAAGCATTTTCTCATGCTATTAAAATTCTATGTTAACATATTTTTAATGACTGCTGCTAAGTCACTTCAGTCATGTCCGACCCTGTGTGACCCCATAGATGGCAGCCCACCAGGCTCCCCTGTCCCTGGGATTCTCCAGGCAAGAACACTGGAGGGGGTTGCCATTTCCTTCTCCAGTGCATGAAAGTGAAAAGTGAAAGTGAAGTCGCTCAGTTGTGTCCGACTCCCAGCAACCCCATGGACTACAGCTCACCAGGCTCCACTGTCCATGGGATTTTCCAGGCAAGAGTACTGAAGTGGGGTGCCATCGCCTTCTCCATTAATGACTGCATTTAATGTGATTTATCTAATTATTTCTCAGTTTTAGGTTGTTCAAATTTGGGTGTAAACACTTCAAAGAATATGTTTTACAGTATAACTTTCCCAATTCCATAGATCATTTTTGAGGTATTTTGAGGAGTGAATTTATATGTCAAAGGCTGTAACCACTTTAGAGACTTTTGATACATACTAATGAACACTTTTCCCAAACAGTTGTAATAGTTTATGCTCTCAATAAGAATTGCGTGAGAACATTGTCATTATACCTGCATCAGAGTTAGGTTTTCTCATTTTATAAAAGATTTTGCTAATATGAGAGGTAAATATATCCCAGGTGGCACAGTGGTAAAGAATCCACCTGCCAATGCAGGAGATGCAAGAGACATAGGTTCGATCCCTGAGTTGAGAAGATCTCCTGGAGTGAGGAATGGCAACCCACTCCAGTATTCTTGCCTGAAAAATTCCAAGGACAGAGGAGACTGGCAGGCTACAGTGCATGGGGTCGCAAAGAGTCAGATATGACTGAGTGACTGGGCATGCACACACACACAAATATATCTGCTCATTTGTTGCTGTTTAAATTTTGTTCTTTCATAAGTAGTTAGGCTTAATATTTATTGATTAGTTATTTGTGTTTGAAGTCTTAAGTTCATTCCCTTTGCCCACCTGGAACTTCAATATTTCCTTCCAATAGCCATCTAACTGTACAGTGGTTCCAGGCTTAGGGAAGAGTCAGCAATTTCATTCCTGCTTTTGTCTTCAATGCCCTTTGTAATATATTTATTACATTTTCAATCCATTTCTGGCCACTATCAAGTAAACTTACAGTTGCTGATACTAAGAAAACAAAGAAATAAAAGACTCCTTATAACATATTTAGCAAATTTAAAAACATGACATAAAATATGTCTTTTGTGTCACAGAAAACTAGGCTTTTTAGATTCCTCCAGAGGCTACTCTTGACTATTTCTCATTCATTTTAGAATGATCTAAATAAATAAGCAAATAAACTGATGCTTAATGATCATTGGTCTTCTAACCCTGCTTTTTCACCTTATGATCATTTGCATATTGTTGAGCTGGTGCAGCCATAAGCATGCAAACCAGTGTAGTGAACACATTTAAACTAATTATACATCTCCTAATGGGTGGGGAGGGACTATTCATAAAGTGAGTTAAACTCAGATGCAGGTGCCAAACGTCTCCTCTGAAACTCTTTTAGACTCTGATACCAAGTATATAAAGTTACTTGTTTGCTTCTTGGCACTGTGTCTGAAAAATCAGTTTAAGATGAATGATATTTAATTCTTCATTATTCAAAGTAGATTCTGCAAGGCCTTGGCATCTCCTTCTCCCTTTTGCTTTATGCATTGTTGGCAGTGATACTACTCATTAGCACCTCTGCCAGAAAATGGGCAATGCAACTTGAGGGTCATGGAATTGAAATTTGTCACCTTTGAGATTGCTTTGCTTTGTCAGTCTTGCCAAAGTGGCCATGCTACACTAGCAGCTGAAAACTTTCTGGTATTCCAGATTCAGGAAAGAGAACTGTCGGCCCATTAATCAAATTTTTTACCTTGATTGCTACATAAAATATGTGAAATGACTTACATAAACATTGGTTTCCACTTTCACAACTGAAACTTTGCTATTAAAAGAGAATAAAGATACACTTGAAAATCAATAACTTTTTATTGAGTGCCTTTTATTTCTTCAGTACTGCTCTGATATAGTTATCAATAGATTGGCAAATTTATAATCTAGATTCTAGAGTAGGACTGTCCAATAGAACTTTCTGCAATGATGAAAATGTCCTTCTGTCCTGCTCAATATAGTAGCATATGTCTATTAAGAACTTAAAATGTGGCTAGTGTGACTAAGAATCTTTTTAATTTTACTTGGTTTCTATTATTTTAAATTTAAATAGCCATGTATGTCTCGTGATTTCCATACTGTACAGCACAATTCTAGAGCACACTTCCCATTATCCTGAGTGAGACAAATTAAACACAAATTTGTGAGTCAACCTCAGGTGTTTGCATAACTGCAGTTTGATTTGTGGATTCAAGTTCTTTGTTACCAAGAAAAGAAAAGATATGAAAGGAGACTGTGAATGTTGTCTCTCCAGAGAGGCTAGTTACAGAAGAAGCATTCCATACAACATGCGTTAACCTTCATTCATTTATTCAACATGTATTGCACATTCTGTGTGAGTGACGACAGGCAGAAGAAAATGAAGTGCTATGCTTTTCAAAGAATTACTAAATGAATAATAATGAATTACTGTAATTTTCACTGATTTAATAGTTCAACCATAAGTTCCGAAATGTGACTCTTTTTGCCTATGATTCCTTTTTCCCTATCCTCTTTCCCTGCATTACATCTACTGTCCTTTAGGTCTTAGCTTAGATAAACTCTCTCTGGGTCCCTTCCTATGGACTCCCATAGCACTCTATACTATAATAGCAATTACTTAACTTAATTGCCTAGTTACTTGCTTTTCTCTACAAATAGATCACAAGCTTCTTGAGGTCAGGACTGTGTCTTTTCACCATTGTCTCTGTGCACAATGATTAGCATTTAGCAGCATTCAATAGACAGGTAATGATAAATCAACAAATGTGTTAGTTCAAAATATGATTTCATTGGAAAAAATATAGATCATGGTATATAGGACTCACTACACATCTATTCTAGAAGTGAATGAAGATGATGGATTAATGCCAATTAATATGTTGCTTATTATTATGTTTTTAGGACAGAGCATAATGCTTAGCTATCAAGAAATGTAGAATGAATACTAGGTTTTGTTTGATGTGAAATTAAAACATACTTAAATTATTGATATCTCATGACATATTGTTGGAGAAGGAAATGGCAACCCACTCCAGTATTCTTGCCTGGAGAATCCCATGGACAGCACAGACTGGCAGGCCACAATCCATAGGGTTGCACAGTCAGACACGACTGAAGGGACTTAGCAGCAGCAGCAGCAGAATATCTGGACAGCTAATTTTCAGTCTGGCTTTGCTTTTAATTCTCTGGGAGATCCCAAATAAGCCAGTTTGCCTCTGTGAGTATTAATTTCTCTAACTGTAAGGTGAAGCAGGGAGGACACACTGTAATGGAGACAAGCATGGGTTTGGGGGGCAAGAAGCCATGAATTTAAGTCTTGACCATACCTGTTGGTAGCAGATGATATTGAGCATGCATCTTATCCTGATAGAGCCTGATTTGTGGGTTACAGTTAGAATCAAATAAAAGAAAGTCTACGTAGAGCACCTGTCACATTGTTGACTCTCAACAAAAGTTAGTTGTTGTTGTTGTTGCTATAATCATTACCTACAGATCTAAGGCTCTTACTGCTTTTTTTTAGTCTGAGCCCAGAGAACCAGATATAAAAAAAAATATTATATATTTTCTATTCTCTTTAGACCCCAACACATTGCATTGAGTTACTGCAAATCACAAGGCTAAAAACCACCTCATCTGTCATCAGCCCGATTTCATAACATGACATAGCCATTGCAGAGAGGATGAGTATGCAGTAACCCATGATGAACTTAATTGGCTTTACATTGTTTATGTAAAGCTAATTCCGATGACTAGATTCTGAATTCCTCAAGGAACCTATCACTTCCTGTCTTATGTTTTATAGAAGTAAAAAGGAGCAACAAAGTACAACATTTTGTTTGTAAGTTTTGACTAAGATAAAATTGCCAGTATTTTTTTTCTGGTTTGTGTGTATATGTGTTATAAAAAACACAACTGATTCTACTTCATTGTTTTTGATGGGTAGGGATGTGGTGAAACAAAGAAAAGGCAGTCTACCATCCCAGCAAGAGCTAAGACACATTCTTTGTTAAACTGACACTTCTCAGTGATGTATCACCAGAGGATACAGCATCTGAGAGAGACCATGAGATTGCAATCTTGAGATTGTACTAAGAATGGCTTAATTTTTTAAACCACATCCCATTCTCATTACAGGCTGTCAGAAGAATAGATTAATTTGCACCATTGTCTGTTCTCATTGCAATCTTTGTCAGTGTAATGAAGTATTGGAATGTTAATATCAGCTATATTCATAGAAATATCACCATCCATTGGACCGATTTGATCTTTCCTGTGATCTGTGTAGTGACTGGCTGGCATTACTCTTCTGAGTAATAAACTGATAGGATTAGCACAGCAAACATAGGACTTCAGAACTTTAGTTCACTCCTATTTTCCTATCACTGCCAAAGCACTGGCCACATCTGCAACGTGCTTCTGCCTTTTGAGGTTATTCTGTATCATGCCCTTTAGGATCCCAATCATATATGGAGCAGCAGCAGCAGCATATATGGAGCAGAACATAGTCATCTAGTATTAAGCAAGGGTAGAAAAAGCAAATGGCTACAAATATATGAGATCTGTGACATAACTGGGTCTCTAATTTACATTATTCATATTTTTTAAAATCACATGTGACACACAAAAAGTTTGCAAGCCATATTTAGCTACTGGACTATAGGTTTGCAACTCTGACTTAAAGCCTCAATATGAAGTTTCACCAAAATTTGGCTAAATTGGATAAATTGTCAGTTGTTCTTAATTTGCTGCCATATCCCAAACTTAGTTAACAGTCTGGCATTAAGGAATCCCAGGACACTGAGTTGAATCCCCTTGCGAACCAGATGGCAGTATACATGGCAACAAAAGGAAAATAAGAGGCTCTTTTCTCTGGCTCCAAACTATAATCCAAAAATGACCCGCAGAATTGAGTACCTAGTTATAAGGGAATGTGACTTGATAAAATATGGACTGATGAATTAATTCATCCCAGACTTCTCCTTTCAGTTCAGTTCAGTCGCTCAGTCGTGTCCGACTCTTTGCGATCCCATGAATCGCAGCATGCCAGGCCTCCCTGTCCATCACCAACTCCCGGAGTTCACTCAGACTCACGTCCATTGAGTCCATGATGCCATCCAGCCATCTCATCCTCGGTCATCCCCTTCTCCTCCTGCCCCGAATCCCTCCCAGCATCAGAGTCTTTTCCAATGAGTCAACTCTTTGCATCAGGTGGCCAAAGTACGGGAGTTTCAGCTTTAGCATCATTCCTTCCAAAGAAATCCCAGGGCTGATCTCCTTCAGAATGGACTGATTGGATCTCCTTGCAGTCCAAGGGACTCTCAAGAGTCTTCTCCAACACCATAGTTCAAAAGCATCAATTCTTCGGTGCTCAGCCTTCTTCACAGTCCCACTCACATCTATAAATGACCACTGGAAAAATCATAGCCTTGACTAGATGGACCTTAGTAGGCAAAGAAATATCTCTGCTTTTGAATATGCTATCTAGGTTGGTCATAACTTTTCTTCTCCTTTAGTTTTCATGATATATGAGAGGAGACAGACCCAGGAGAGAGATAAAATCTGGGAAGCAGGTGTTGGTTTCCTTCTTTAAAATGTATCCAGGGCAGGTCTTGCTTGCCAGGTCATACCAGCTTCTTTTTCTTTTTGCCTGATTCTTCTCTGCTTGGCTTCAAAGCTTGGTTCCTCCTCCCTCCCATCTCATCATTTCTGTCAGAGATCTGCTCTCTTTCTGTGTCCATCATCTTCCAGCTGGCTAAGTCAGAGGCCCAGAGGCAGTCCAGGACTTCTCCTCCTTCGTGCTCTCACCTCAATCTGTTGACGAGTCCTGTTAAAAATCTCTCAAAACCAGCCTCTCCTTTCTCTTCACTAGTGAAATCTTAGTTAAGATTTGATACATTCTCTTCTGGATTACCTGGTTTCCTTGCTTCTTTTTCAAACTTCTCCAATTTACCCATTGTTTTGCAGCAAGAAGGAACATTCTAAGACAACAGAGTTGTACCAGAGACCTGCTCAAAATCCTGCAGTGACTTCCACTATTGACAAAGAAGGCTCTTTACCCTGAAGCTCTAGCTTTTTATTTAGAGTGTGTCTCTTGCTGCTGATTCCCTTATATGCTCTGATTTATCCCTCCTGAAAGATGCCCCCGCACCTTGCCCAGGCTGCCTTCTGCCAGGATACCTTTTCCATCTCCCCACTATTTGCCTATTAAACAGTACTCATCTTTTAAATATGCAGTTCGGTATCATCTGTCTAAGAATCCTTCCCTGATATCCTATTGCACCACCATTCTGGGCAGGAGAGCCCTCCAGGGAGCATTCTTGGCACTTTCTGATTCGCTCAGTTGGGATATACTCTGCTGATTGTTCTTTTTCTCATGCTCCCTCTACACTACGAGGTCCTGAGCAATGCTGTTTTCCTCTTTGTCTTCCTCTTACTTTAGCACAGTTTCTGGCCAGAGGAGTACTTAATGATGACTTAAGATAATATTTATAGAGTGCTTACTATTACCAGCCATCATTCCAACCCTTTGAGGCAAGTCCTGCTATTATCCCCATTTTAAAAATAAAGACACTGAAGTACTCAAGTATAGCTTGTTTAAGCAGCTTTGAGTAAGATTACAAGACTCATGCTTTTACACTTATGCCAAGTCTCTTTAGCCTGAAAAATATTTGAGTTAGCCTGAAAAAAATTGAGTTAATTGCCAATGTTTAAAAATCTTTCGATTTCTGAAGAAGCACACAGAAGTTAGTTGATATGGCAACAGTGAGCAGGCATCCCTATGTTTCTTTCCTGGCACTGTTTGGCTGCAGCTAGGTAGCAGCTGTCCGCTTGAGTCAGAGCTTGTGATTTCCTGTCCACCACACTGCCCTGCATCAAGCATTTACTTGCTTCCCCTGATTGTGGGGGCATTTGATCGTGGGATGCTGGATGTGATAGCTTTTTCAGTTTTTTCTGAACCTGAGATTATAAGGTTAATTTGAATATATTTTGTGTAAAACAGACTTTAGCTTCAAATTCTTCTAAAGGCACACTCATCACTTACATCACTTGTAGTCAATGCTAATATTTGCATTCTATTTATATATTCCTCCCAGGAAGTAGGATTCTGTTAAATCCAGGAGGATGAGCCATGTGTAATGTTGCTGTTCCCATAATTGATAATGCTGTCCCACACTGTAGTCATGGATTTGTTCCTTATTGTAAATGGCTAATATGTAGCTTATATTGAATCTGATCCTTCACATAATTTATTGCTGAACATTTGCTAAACTGCCTAACCACTGCAATGATATTAACAGTCTCAGTTCTTGATGCATGATAACTGTCTAACTTTAAAAAATTCAGCATCTATCATAAACAAACTCTTTTTTTCCAATAAAGTTCTATAAATTCTAATATATGAGATATTGGATTCAAGTTATCTTTGGTGAGACTTCTGTTTTATTATATAATATTCTCCCTCCAAAAACAGTAAATATTTCTGAGGGCCCATGAGAGCAGGAATCTTTATCTTTTTGAAATATTCACTTTATAATTAGCAAAGGGTAAAAGAGTAGAGAAAATTGCAAAAATATATAAATAAAATATGATAAATACAATAATAAATGTCAACCTAGGGCATGGAAGAGACTGCACTTAACTGAATATTGAAGAATTTAAGAGGCTATTTTTGGAAGAAGTAATATTTAAATTAAGACCTAACAGTAAACTGGAGTTAGTATGATGAAAAGTGGGGAGGAGTGTGTCTGACAAACAACTCCCATGTGCAGGGACATGGAAGTGAGAAGAAATGTGTCACATTGAGAAAATGAAACAGTTCACCATGACTGAGCATAGAGAGGCTACGAGTGGGAGGTGCTGGACCTGGAGAGGCAAGAAGAAGCCTAACCACAGGGCCTTTTAGATTGTTTTAAGAATTTTTTTTTTAATCTTAAGAACAAAGGAACTTATTGAAGATTTTAAGTAAGGGGAGCTAGATGATCAAATTTGAGTGTCTAGAAAGCTATATCTAGGGCTTCCCTGGGAGTTCAGCGGGTAAAGAACCCGCCTGAGACCCTGGGTTGATTCCTGGGTTGGGAAGATCCACTGGAGAAGGGATAGGCTACCCATTCCAATATTCTTGGGCTTCCTGGGTAGCTCAGCTGGTAAAGAATCTGCTTGCAATGCTAGAGACCTGGGTTCAATCTCTGGGTTGGAAAGATCCCCTGGAGAAAGGAATGGATACCCACTCCAGTATTCTAGCCTGGAGAGTTCCATGGACTGTATAGTAAACTGTTACTGTGATGTTTTGCAGCAGTTACTTTACATTGTAATTTTTTCCTTTAGTCCATCAGGATGTACTTTTTGGGGGAAGAAATGCTGGAGCCCAAAGAAGAAAATATGGTGGCAGCTAAGCACACTTGTCAGTGCTTTAATAGCTGGCATTGCTATTCCTGCCATGATCACTGGCATTCCTGTATACCAATAGATTATTTTAAAAATGTTTTTTTAATCTTAAGAACAAAGGAACATATTGAAGACTAAGTAAGGGGAGCTAGATGATCAAATTCGAGTGTTTAGAAAGCTATATCTAGTTATAGTATGGAAACTGGTGAAAAGAAGATGGTGAGAAAAACTGGAGACATTTAAGACAGTTAAGATACTCTGCAGAATTCTACTTGTGAAATAAGGAAGTAGCCATGGAGAGGGAGGTGCTGCTGCTGCTGCTAAGTCGCTTCAGTCGTGTCCAACTCTGTGCGACCCTATAGACGGCAGCCCACCGGGCTCCCCCATCCCTGGGATTCTCCAGGCAAGAACACTGGAGTGGGTTGCCATTTCCTTCTCCAATGCATGAAAGTGAAAAGTGAAAGTCAAGTCGCTCAGTTGTGTCCGACTCTTAGTGACCCCAGGGACTGCAGCCTATCAGGCTCCTCTGCCCATGGGATTTGCCAGGCAAGAGTACTGGAGTGGGGCGCCATTGCCTTCTCCAGTAGAGGGAGGTAAGTGGATATATTTGAAAGATATTTAGAAAGAAGGATTGAAAAATAAGAAAACAAGTGAAAAACAAAAGTAAATAAGGAAGGAAGGAAAGAAGGATGGAAGGAAGGAAAAAGGAAAGAAAGAAGGAAAGAGAAAAGTCAAAGATGATTTTAAAGTTTTTATATGGGCTCCTGGCAAATGATAATTCCACTCAAGCACAGAATCATAGGAAGCCTTGACCCTGCATTACAATTTGCCCTCATTTTTTATCTTATAGTTTCAGAGAGATTTGAATTTATAAAATTCAGTCACAGAATCATCTCCTTTGATCCTCAGAGTAATCTCTGTGCAGTCATCATTAATTGCATTTACTGAAGAAACTGAGCTTGTGAAAGATACTAGAGGCCAGATGAACTGCAACACATTCAAGAAAGAAAAGAAGGTTTGAGTGGCTGGAGCACAGAAAGTGAGATAATATGAGCAAGGTCAGAGATCCTGAATCATGTAGAGTGTTGCAGGACATATTAAGAATTTTGAGATTTATTCCAAAGAACAAGGGAAACCATAGGATGGTTTTAAGCAATGGTAACATAGTCACATTTATATTCTTAAAGTATCATTGCAGTGAATGTGTAGAGATTGGAGAGGAAAAGAAGAACAAAGGGAGAATGGTCAAAGAGCTATCGCAGCAAAGTGATAAAGATGGCACTTGGAACTAAGGTGGTGGTGGATAAAACTTTAGATGAAGATAGGGTATATATACTTCACTAATTCTATTCAGTATTGTACCAGAGACCCTTGCCTGTGTGAGAAAGCAAGAAAAATATATGAAAAATACACATATTTGAAAGAAAGAAGTAAAATATTCTTTATTCTGAGATGACATAATCATCTGTTTAATATCCCCAAAAATGTATAAGAAAGCTACTTGAACTGATAAGCAAATTTAGCAAATTTATAAGGCACTAGGTTGTTAAAAATTAATTATATCTCTATACTTAAAAAAACCATTATTCATTGAAATTAATAAACCTTTAAAATAGCATCAAGAAACACAAAATACATAGAAATAATTCTAAAAAAATATGTGTAAGGTTTCTATGATGAAAACTACAAACATATTGATGACAGAAATCAAAGACCTAAATGAAGGGAGAGATATAGTGCTTCTCAATTGGAAGATTCAATGTGTGTAAGTTGTCAGTTCTTCCCAAATTGCTCTACAGATTCACTGCAATTCAGTCAAAATTACAGCAAAATTTTTTTGTAGAAATAGACAAGCTGGTTCTAAAATTTATATGGAAAAACAAAAACTTTACAATAGCAAAAGCAATTTTAACAAAGAAGAGCAAAGTTGGAGGATTCACATTATATGATTTCTAGATTCACTATAACATCAATACAGTGTGATATTGGCATAAGGGAAGACTTATATTGATGGAACAGAATAAAGTCCATACATGTAGTCAATTAATTTTTGATAACAGTACTAAAATAACTTAATAGATAAAGAAAGTGTTTTAAATAAATCATGCTAAAAAATAGGCATCTATATTTAAAAAAATTAGAGAATACAAATTCAACTCTTACCTTATACCTTTAAAAAGTAATTCTAATAGATCTTATAAATATAAAACCTAAACCTATAAGATTCCTATAAGTAAACACAGGAGGAAATATCTGTGATCTTAAGTGTAGCAAAAATATTTTAGATAAGATACATAAAAATATTTATAAGTTTGATAAGGTAAATTTCACTGAAATTAAAAAAAAAAAAAACTTTTGCTGTTTGAAAGGCATTGGTTAGATTATGAAGAGGCAAGTCACAGACTAGAGGAAACTACTTACAAAACACATAGCAAATGAAAGAGTCTACCTAGAATCTAAATATTCTTATTAGTATATAAGATAATTTAAACAAATAATTCACCAAAGAAAGAGATATGAACAGCAAATAAACACACAAAATTATCAATATTATTAGTCATTAGAGAAATATAAAATAATACCACAACTATTTACCATAATATACCTACTCAAATTTTTAATAATTTATTTTAAGTGGACAATAAAAAGAGTGCTGGCGAGGATCGGCTGAAATTCTCATACACTTCTCATACAAGGCATACTGGTACAGATGCCTTGGAAAAAATCTTCCTGTAATATCTAGTAATTATCATATATATTTGTCCAAGAGTAATTAAAACAAACACACAAAAACCTAAATGGTTTTGGCAATTACATTCATAATAGCACCAAACTGAGAATAACTCAGATGATCATCAACTTGTGGATGGATAAATAAAACCAAGGTACATTAACACACCTCTTCATAGATCACAGCCTTGTGATGAAAAAGCTTGCATAACTCAATAAAGCTATGAGCCATGCCATGCAGAGCCACCTAAGACAGATGAGTCATAGTGGAGAGAGAGTTCGGACAAAGCATGGTCCGCTGGAAGAGGGAATGGCAAGCCACTCCAGTATTCTTGCTGCAAGAAGCCCACAGATATGAATGGTATGAAAAGGCAAAAAGCACGACACTGGAAGATGAACCTCCCAGGTCAGAAGGTATCCAATATGCTACTTGGGAAGAGTGAAGGGCAATTACTAATAGCTCCAGAAGGAATGAAGGTCTGCACTAAAGCAGAAAGGATGCTCAGTTGTGGATGTGTCTGGTGGTGAAAGTAAAGTCTGATGCTGTAAAGGACAATATTACATAGGAACTTGGAATGTTAGGTCCATGAATCAAGGTAAATTTGAGGTGGTAAAGCACGAGATGGCAAGAGTGAACAACGACACTGTAGGAATCAGTAATTAAAATCGACAGGGATGGGTGAATTTAATTCAGATGACTATTATATCTACTACTGTAGGCAAGAATCCCTGAGAAGAAATGAAGTAGCCCTCATAGTTAACAAGACATGCAGTACTTGGGTCCAATCGCAAAACAAACAGATTGATCTCGGTTCGTTTCCAAGACAAACCATTCAATATCACAGTAATCCAAGTCTGTGCCTCAATCACTGATGCCAAAGAAGCTGAAGTTGACCAGTTCTATGAAGACTGACAAGACGTTGTAGAACTAACACCAAAAAACACAGATGTCCTTTTAATCATAGGAGATTGGAATGAAAAATTAGGAAGTCAAGAGATACCTGGAGTAACAGGCAAATTTGGTCTTGGAGTACAAAATAAAGCAGGCCAAAGGCTAACAGAGTTTTGTCAAGAGAACACATCGATCATAGCAAACATCTTTTTCAACAGTAAGAGAAGACTTTGCACATTGTTGTTGTTCAGTCACTCAGTCGTGTCTGACTGAGCAACCCCATGGACTACAGCACACTGGGCTTCCCTGTCTTTTACTGTCTCCTGGAGTTTCTTCAAACTCATGTCCATTGAGTTGATGATGCCATCCAACCATCTCATCCTCTATACCTCCTTCTCCCCCCTGCCCTCAATCTTTCCCAGCATCAGGGTTTTTTCCAATGAGTCAGCTCTTTGCATTAGGGGGCCAAAATAGTGAAGCTTCAGCTTCAGCATCAGTCCTTCCAATTAATATTTAGGGTTTCCTTTAGGATTGACTGGTTTGATCTCCTTGCAGTCCAAGGGACTCTCAAGAGTCTTCTCCAGCACCACAGTTCAAAAGCATCAATTCTTTAGTGCTCAGCTTTCTTTATGGTCCAACTCTCACATCCGTACATGACTACTGGAAAAAACATAGCTTTGACTATATGGATCTTTGTGGGCAAAGTGATATCTCTGCTTTTTAATATGCTGTCTAGATTTGTTATAATTTATCTTCTAAGAAGAAAGTGTCTTTTAACTTCATGGCTGCAATCACTGTCTGCAGTGAATTTGCAGCCCAAGAAAACAAAGTCTGTCTCTGTTTCCATTTTTTCCCCATCTATTTGCCATGAAGTGATGGGACCAGATGTCATGATCTTAGTTTTTTGAATGCTGAGTTTTAACCCAGCTTATTCATTGTTCTCTTTCACTTTCAGCAAGAGGCTCTTCAGTTTCTCTTCACTTTCTGCCATTAGGGTGGTATCATCTGCGTTTCTGAAGTTATTGATATTTCTCCCAGAAATTTTGATTCCAGCTTGTTATTCATCCAGTTGGACATTTCTCACCAAATGGTCCATACCAAAATCAGATTGATTATGTTCTTTGCAGCTGAAGATGAGGAAGCTCTATACAGTCAGCAAAAACAAGACCTGGAGCTGAAACTGTGGCTTAGATCCTGCGCTCCTTATTGCAAATTTGAAGAAAGTAGAGAAACCAGCATACTATTCAGGTATGACCTAAATCAAATCCCTTATGATTACATAGTGGAAGTGGTAAATAGATTCAAGGGATTAGATCTGATAGAGTGCCTGAACAACTATGGACAGAGGTTCATAACATTGTATAGGAGTCAGTGATCAAAATCATCCCAAAGAAAAAGAAATTCAAGAAGGTAAAGTGGTTGTCCGAGGAGGCTCTCAAATAGCTGAGGAAAGAAGAGAAATGAAAAGCAAGGGAGAAAGGGAAAGATATACTCAACTGAATGCAGAGTTGCAGAGAATAGCAAGAAGAGATAAGAAGGCTTTTTGTCAATGCAAAATACAAAGAAGTAAGGAAAAACAATAGAATGGGAAAGACCAGAGATCTCTTCAAGAAAACTGGAGATATCAAGGGAAATTTTCATGTGAGGATGGGCATGACAAAGGACAGAAATAGTAAGGACCTAACAGAGGTAGAAGACATTATGAAGAGGTGGCAAGAATACAGAGAAGAACTGTACAAAAAAGGGCTAAATGACCTAGATAACCACGATGGTGTGGTCACTCACCTAGAGCCAGACATCCTGGAGTGTGAAGTCAAGTGGGCCATAGGAAGCATTACTACAAACAAAGCTAGTAAAGGTGATGGAATTCCAGCCGAGTTATTTCAAATCCTAAAGGATGATGCTTTTAAAGTACTGCAGTCAACATGCCAGCATATTTGGAAAACTCAGCAGTGGTCACAGGGTCATTCCAATACCAAAGAATGGCAATTCAAAGAATGTTCAAACTACTGGACAACTGCACTCATTTTGCATGTTAGTAAGTTAATGCTAAAAATCCTTCAAGCTAGGCTTCAATAGTACATGTACTAAGAACTTTCAGATGTATAACCTGGGTTTAGAAAAGGCAGAGAAACCAGAGATCAAATTACCTACATTCGTTGCATCATAGAGAATGCAAGGGAATTCCAGAAAAAATATCTACTTCTGTTTCATTGACTATTCTGAAGCCTGTGACTGTCTCACACACACACACACACACACACACACACACACACATATCAACACAATGGAATATTACACAGGAATGTGAAAGAATAAATAACTGATAAATGTACTAACATGATTCCATTTATTTGACATTCTGGAAAAGGCAAACTTACAGGGACATAATTCAGATCAGTGATTACTAGGGGCTGGAGGTATGAAAGGTGAATTGATTCCAAAGAGGCATGGGGGAACTTTCAAAGTATTGGAACTACTGTTTATCATGATTGTAGTTGTGATTATACAGCTGTATATAGTTGTTAAAACTCCTTGCATTATTAGCCTAAAATGGTAACTTTTACTATATTATAACTTTTAGTATAAGTTGAGATATAACATATCTCAACTTATACTATATAAATTAAACATAATTTTTAAATTTGACAGTTGCAATAATTTAAATGACGAAGATGGTGGCTTGAGCTAGGATGGTGGAAGATGATGATAAGTAGTGGATAAGTCTAAGATGTTCTTAGGATGTAAAATCCACAGGAAGAGGTGAACGGATTGATACAGGAGATGAGAAGGGAGACATGTGCAGTGAAAGTTGCTCAGTTATGTCAGACTCTTTGTGACGCTATGAACTATACAGTCTATGGAATTCTCTAGGCCAGAATACTGGAGTAGGTAGCCTTTCTCTTCTCCAGGGGATCTTCCCAACCCCAGGATCAAACTCAGGTCTCCCACATTGCAGGCAGATACTTTACCAGTTGAGCCACAAGGGAAGCCCAAGAGAAGCACAAGGGAAGAACAAGGGAAGCTCTGATAAAAATACTAAAATATGTCTAGAATTACAGTGGATTTTTTAATATACTCATAAATCTTACCAGAAATCATATTCTAAGTGGTAGAGAGATGATAACAGATCAGAAAAAGAAATAAACAGCAATTCTTATCCAGTTCAAAATAGAGTCCTCTTATCCACACTATAATAAGGGCCAGATCCCATCATTTAAAACTATGAAAGCATATAGAGAAAAATTAGGACAATTATGTACAGAGCATATAATTTGTGAAAAGCTCTTGGTTAGACAGTATGCAGAGTGTAATTAAAGACCATATGGTTATTAGGAGGAAAATACCTTGAAAAGACAGTATGAGATATGGCTATTACTTTGCACATGAGTACTAATAAGTATTGTGATCCTGGTTAAGACTTTGAACTTGTGTGAATACCCACATTTGTAAGGTATGTCTTTCCCTAACATCCCTTTCGACTTGATCCTTGTGACATATTTGTGCTTCCCTGGTGGCTCAGACAGTAAAGAATCTGCCTGCAATGAGGGGGACCTGGGTTTGATCCCTGGGTTGGGAAGATCATCTGGGGGAGGGCATGTCAACCCACTTAAGTCTTCTTGCCTGGAGAATCCCCATGGACAGAGGAGCCTGGCAGGCTGCAGTCCATGGGGTTGCAAAGAGTTCGGACACAACTGAGTAATATTCACTTCACCTCTGACATATTCTGATAGGGTGACCACTTAAAGAGCTTACACTATAGTTCATTATAAAATTTCTTTATGATTTAATTTGAAAACTACTTTTGAATCATGGTAAGTTTTGGGGATGCAAAGTCAAGGGGTTTTTAGACTCATGGTGAATACAAGTAAGTAAACAATGTGACCAGACAAAAAGAGCAGAGCAAATAAAATAGAGAGAAATGCAAATCAAATTTACTTCAAATATTTGTACATTTTTCCCTGTGATTAGATTCCCTACCTCCATCTTCTGCAGTTACACAGAGTATAATGTATATTATCAAATATAATCAACAACAAAATTATAGGCTCACTCACAAAGTCCCAATTTTCAAATGCATCTATATATATAAAACAAAATTAGAAAAAGCCATTCTCCTTTGATAAGGTGAGACAAGCCGAAGCAGACCTGACAGATAGCTTTTATGTGTTGTTGCTTTCAGCTCACCTTTATATGCACACCAAAAAGGCACTTCTAAATCAAATCTCAAAAAGTAAATATGGCGTTATTTACATTATTTGTACCCACATTCCACTTGGCCATCGTCATCTGCTTGTTTTATTAACAACAGATAAATCAAAACCTTAAGCTTTAATAATAAAATATACCTACGCTTCTGTGTGTCTATGTCCAAAATCATATAGTTATAGGCCAGTAAGTCTTCTGGATTGGGCACATACCTTTGCCAATCCACCAAGAACTGTCATTTTTGGGGAACAATGTTTCTTGAATTTGTGAAAATACAGAGAACTCTGGAAATCAGAGAAATCTTTTTTTTTCCACCCCCTGGCTGCACCCTGCAGCTTGTGGGATCTTAATTCTCCAAGTAGGGCCCTCGGCAGTGAAAGCATACATTCCTGACTACTGGACCACCAGGGAATTCCCTCAGAGAAGCCTTAACTGCGGCATGGCTTACCTGGCTTGAGATGAGCGAAGGGAATTTCTCCAGTGAGAAGTTCCCACAGACACAGAGCATAGCTGAAGACGTCGGCTTTGATTGTGTAGCGTGTACACTGTGTGAACACCTCAGGAGCCATCCAGCGGAGGTTCTGCGGGTCAAGAAACATTCATAAGTCATTGACCAAGTGTTTAGTTCTTCTACTGCAGGACCATGTTCTTCTTAGCGAGGATTTGTTAAGTATTCTATGTTCTCAAAAATATAAACGTAAAGTAACATCAATACTGCCCTCAATATGTGCAATAATAAACTGGCACATTTACACAGAAATGTTTACTGCTTTTAGTTTTAGTTTTAGTTTAGAAATGTTTACTGCTTTTAGTTTTTCAAAGGGTATTTTTTCAATCATTGGGAGATCATGCAATCCATAATTCTTCCAAATATACTGCAACAATATTAATTGCCAAGTAAAATGGTGAGCACAGCAGCGGTACTGTTTTGCTTATCTCTGAGTATCTTTCCCCTGGAAGCCTTGCAAGCTTCTGAACAGCCATCCATGGATTCATCCAAGAACTCTATGCCTCCCTGGGTGTGAATCATGCACTCTGGGGGGAAGCATCTCTCCTTTAGAGCTTCAGGTTGTAATTTAGGAAGTCACTAAATTAGATCAATAAATAGTGCCCTGATGACTGAGGAGAGAAAGGGTCTCAGGGGAGTGCCCAGAATATTCACTGAAGGAGATGTCTCAGTGGCGGAATCAGGTCTGTCATATCTCCTTTGTTTGCCCAGTGGTGTTATTTCTAAATGCTGTTTGTGCAATATTCCTGAAAGCAAGCCCATAAATCATGACAAGTTTCTCCGTACAAAGTTCTACCCTCATGTTTTGATAGCATCATTTACATTCTTTTTATTTGCAATTGTATATTTTTTCATTTTTAAATATAAGTTTCCATTACGGGATGCAATTGCATAAATTTGGTTTATGTGTGGTTTAGGAAAAAGAATACTAGAGGTAGGGAAGGAAAATTCTAGTCCTGGGCCTACTATCAACTATTTGGGTGGTTCTGAGAAAGTCTCCGATGCTTCTTGGATCTGAGATTCCTCAAGGGTAACACAGGAGGCAGGCCCTTCTAGCTCTAAAATCTCGTGGCTTCATAATCATATCAATGAACTTCGCCAAATACCTTCTGTCTTTGTATTTCCCCTGAAAGAAACTAGTATTCTCTTCTTACTCTTGGTGATATTCTGTGTGTAGTGCTACCTGCTGATAATTCTTTTGAAGTGTCTACATTATTTTGAAGTCATGCATAATTGCAGCTTTCCAAGAATGTCTTTATTTCAATTATGGTGCTTATATGCAATCCTTCCACATGAGCTTTCACATTCCAAGTAGCCTCCAATTATATAGCAGATTATGAGTTTTGTCACAACAATGCATCAGCAGGAGTAAGCATACAGTATGCCCATTTTTTTCACAGGGGGTAATAGAGTAATTAGCAAACTTATATGAGGCCACATAACTAGTAAGAAATAAAATAACCTTCAAAATAAATCTTGACTAGGGCTGTGCTTAAAGACTCCACTCCTAGGATAGAAGAATGTTACTTGCTTTGCAGAAATTCAATTCAATTTCATTCAACAAAATAATATTTAACCAGAGTCTCCACTAGCTACATTTTAGAATCTCCTGGGGAAACTTTTAAAAGATACATGTACTCAAGATGAACCCTGGGACAATGAGATCAGAATTTCTTGGGGCTGGATTCAGGTTGAATGCTTTTACAAAAGTTTTCAAAGTGATTTCAATGTGCAGCCACGGTTGAGGTCCACTGAGTTAGCTATCTCTATGTCAAAGATGCCAGATAAGATCTGTATGTCCTGTCAAAAAAAGGACCCACTCTTCCCTCCTCTCTCGTATCTTACCATACTTCTCCTTTCTTACTCCACTTCAGTCAATCTGGCCTTGAACACACAAAGGACTCTCCTGCTGCAGGACATTTGCGCTTACTGTCCCCTCTTCTACGCTGCTCTCCTCTTATGGATAACTCCCACATAGGTCTCTTATCAAATGCTATCTTTCTATTTCACTCATCTAAATGACACCCTCTATCACGTTCCATTCATCTGCTCTGCTTTGTCTTTTTCTTCATAACACTTATCACCACCTGATATATACTTTACTAATTTGTTCAATGTTTATCTTCTTCCATTAAAATATTAGCCCCATAAACACAAGAATTTTGCTTTGTTCATGGTAATAATCCCAGGTCCTTGAAAATGTCTGACACTTAGTAGGTATTCCATAAATGTCTGTTGAATGAATGGAATTTAACTGGGGAAACCAGCATGCTTAATCCTTAATCCATGATGTGGTTCCTGCCTTCCTCTTTAACTCCTCTCTCACTGTGTCTTCTCACACAGGGCATGGCAACAATGCCAAGCTATTTAAAGTCCCCAAGGAAAGCTGGTGTTTCTCCTTCCCCTGTGCCTTTGCTCATGTGTTCATTCTGTTTGAACTGATTTATTCCTGTTCATTCTGCCTGAGCTCCCATGAGGCTTTGCCACATCTCTGTCATTGAATGTCCATACTGCCTTCACCCTTACTTGCACATGGATTTTCCCACTACAAAATGAGTTACTTGAGATCAAAGACAAGCTCTTATTCACATTTTGTATTCCTGGCCCTTGTACAATGCCTGACACATTGTAGACCCTTCAGAAATATTTGTCCAGTGAGTAAGAGTACTACCTAGCAGTGTGAAAAAAGTGCTACAAAAGCACAGACAGAAAAGTGTGTGGGGAGGAGGTCGAAGGGGCAGTTTACAGGATGGAAGGTACTTAAAATGGGTAAACTTTTCTTGGCCATGCAAGATAATTAGACTTTCTTGAGGTGAGATGCAATGAAAGGTTTTTGGGCAGAGAATATGACCCTGGGAGAGTCATAAATCTGTGAAAGTGAATAAAATATTTGGGGAATAGCCAGATGGCTTGTATGTATGTTGCAAGAGGCATAGGGGACTTGAGAAAATGTTTAGTGGGAAATGAACTCGTAGAAGAGTCTTGGATTCAGACTGGGGGGAGAGTGTTATAACATTTTAATGTTTCCTAGGTGGTGCTAGAGGTAAAGAATCTGCCTGCCAAAGCAGGAGATGCAAGAGAAGTGAGTTTAATCCCTGGATCAGGAAGATTCCCTGGAGGAGGAAATGGCACCCCACTCCAGTATTCTTGCCTGGAAAATTCCATGGACAGAAGAGCCTGTGGATTATAGTCCATGTGGTCGCACAGTCAGACAGGACTGAATGTGTACACACGCATACAACATTGTAAGAAGCATCATTGACGATTTACAGGAAGAAGTGAATTGTCAGAACACAACACTTGGCTGATGTTGCAAAGAATGAACTGGAGGGGAGGACTGGAATTAAAAGCCTAGAACAATGGTCCAGAAAAGAGATGGGGAAGACCTGAACTGAGGCAGCGGTAAATGAAAGTTTGGGATAAACTAGAAAAGAAGAGAAATAGAAACAAACATAAAAAGTGATTGAGCAGTGTATAAGCAGAAGCAGGAAAAGGAAGGAACAGAAAATTAGCCCAAGCTTGGGTAATTAAATAACACAGCTAGCTCAGAAAGAGAAGTACACTCCTTCATGGGGAGGGGAGAGGGAAAAGCAGATAATGAATCTAAATGCAGACATTTCAAGTGTAATTTATGTTTGCTTCAGATGTTATAATTTATATTTTTCTTAAACATTAACGCTTGACTGTATCACCTATCACCTTACAATGTTAAAATGGAAAACTATAAATTGTTAATAGATGCAGGTAAACTATGGACTTTATGGTTAGCTATTAAATTTTAACTCTACCACTTAATAAGGAGATCTAAACATGAAAGTCAATTATCCATGCCTGCCATGTACTTTTCAATTAGATTTGAAACAAATTCTGTTACTTTTTCTGTAACATTTTTCAAATATATATCTAATCTATTTCTCTAACAGAGCTTTGAAATAGTTCTTTTGGGGGCTTACTAAAAATAAAAACATAAAACATTATCCTGCCTCTGGGACAATGACATTTCTTCCAGTTAAAGCTGCTTTCGTCTCCTTTTCTCTCATGCTGAGTTTACACATTCTAATTGTTTCATAATTATAGGGAACATGAGCAGCAACAAACCCCAGGTTGTTTTGTCATGTTGTCTTCATCCAGAGACTGCAGAAATCTTGATTCTGGGGAAAAGAGAAAACAAATTCATGTCAAAGGAAATATTTTAAAACCAAGGTCAAAGATCATAGCTAAAAGTTTGAAACCCCAAGGAAACCTCTGTCTTATTTAAATTTTTACTTCCATTTTTTTTTAGCTGAGGATATAAAAGAGGAAAAGCTGAAAAGAAATGACATATTTTTTAAATTCATTGAAAATTTTTGAAATTTATTTGTTTTTAATTGGAGGATAATTGCTTTACAATATTGTGTTGGTTTCTGCCATACAACAACATGAATCAGCCATAGGTACACACATGTCACCTCCCTCTTGCTAATTGAAAACTTTTTCCAGTACCCCTCCATGATAACTTGAAATGTGAATAATTTAGAGAAATATAGCTGTCAGGGTGATATCCATTTCCAGGTTTATCATATAATATCTCCACCAATGAGGAAGGAAGAAAGAAACTGATGTCACTGGGGGCATTATTCATAGAAATCTCACCTCCGAAATCTGCCACCACAGCATGCCCATCCTCGTAGAGAAGAATATTGTGACTGTAAAAAAATAAAAAGTAGATTTTGAGTAAAGCTTACTATTTTCAGTCTGAATGGTCTCTCAAGGAAGAGGATGACAATCATCATTTGTTTAACCTGGAGGTTAAACAACTCCCCAAAAGTTAACAGACATCTCAGTTTGGTGACTCTGATTTTCTGAGTTTGCTTATTTGTAAGAAATGTTTATATAATGTGATCATCTTATATCTGACTTTGAAAGTATTCAAAGTATTTTACTTTAGGTAAACCTTCTAAACTTCTCAAAGACCCATTAGCTGAAGATAAGTTTTCCAGCTCTTTGAAGTTCAGTTGCTAACAAAATTTGGTTACAGGCAATAGTAAAACGTATCTGTGAGCATATCAGAGTCAGAGTAAGTGAACAAGTTTGCTAGAACTCTCGGTACAAGGGCAGTTCAAGGCAGGACCTGACATGAATACAGGAAAAGGACTCTTTATGGAAAATGTCTTGGTCAATATGTTCTAGCTGGTATCCTAGGAAAAAGAAGTGTTTTTAAGGCCTGTGAAATGAGGCCAGTTAAAGCACTTTTTAAGCTCTTGGAGAGGAAAGCACAGAAAGGTCTTCAAAGTCTCCTTTCCAAACTAGAATTCAAGCTAGAACAAGGCTGTCCTTTTCAAGAAGTAAACCAAGGTTGGGACAGTTTAACTAGAGGCCATTTCTCTCACAAGTTGGTGAATTGAGTTGTGAGATCTCTTATGGAAGAACATATTGTGACCCAAGATGGTCTTTGAGTGTTTCTTATTGAATGCCTTTCTTTATGCTCACTTCATGTTTAGCTTCTAAATGAGTCATTTCAGCATTAGGAGATAACCCACTTTTAGTGGGTTATCTTTTAGTGCACATAGGCCATACAACATTAATTTATCTGCTCTTTCTTTCATTGTTTTGCTTCATGATCGAAAAAGGAAAATCTTTTAGTCTGAATAACTCCAGTATGATATTGAACCATTTATATAAGTGCTTTCAGGTACTGAGTTAAACATTATAAGAAAGTTAGCTTTGAACTTCTCTTGTATCATAAATGAATTTTACTTTTATGGTATATACTTAATTCTCTTTTAAACTAGCAAAAATCTAGAATGTGTTCAAGCTTTTTTTTTTTTTTTGGCCTGGAAGAGACCAGTGTAGAAGTAATGTTGCTGCCAAGTCACTTCAGTCGTGTCTGACTCTGTGCGATCCCATAGACGGCAGCCCACCAGGCTCCCCTATCCCTGGGATTCTCTAGGCAAGAATACTGGAGTGGGTTGCCATTTCCTTCTTCAATGCATGAAAGTGAAAAGCCAAAGTGAAGTCACTCAGTCGTGTCCAACTCTTCGCGACCCGGTGGACTGCAGCCCACCAGGCTCCTCCGTCCATGGGATTTTCCAGGCAAGAGGACTGGAGTGGGCTGCCATTGCCTTCTCCAGAAGTAATGTTAATTAATTGCTAATTTGTAACACATAATAAGTGAGCACATGCTCAGTTGCTCATTCATGTCCAACTCTCTGTGACCTCCTGGACTGGACTGTAGCCTGCCAGGCTCCTCTGTTCATGGGATTTTCTAGACAAGAATATTGGAGTGGGTTGCCATCTCCATCTCCTGGGGATCTTCTTGACCCAGGGATAGAACCCCTGTCTCCTGTGTCTCTTGCTTTGGCAGACAGATTTTTATATCACTGCCACCTGGGAAGCCCAGAGAAGTAAGAGGATGTCAAAATGAAAAGCCCCCTGAGATGTTATCTTTAATTGTAAATTGCCAATTAATACATTCTGTGAGAATGACACTGTCAAGATAAAGAACTCTCCAGTATCAGGAGCTCTCTGGAAGTTTAAAGGCAACAAGAAGAATGCATCAAAAATGCTGTACCACTAGATTACTTCAAGAATTTAGGTGAGTTATTATACCACAGTCCCTTAATCTGTCAAAAGATAATGAGGGTCACAGTTCATAGATATCATTAAAACATGCTAAACATGAATTACCAATTGAATTAAATGATTATATGTATAGTATCGTATCCATTAATTTAATTTTAATTCAAATTAATAATGTAGAACTATGGTTATCAAAATATTTGGCAGCATATTCGCAATACAAAATACAGATATCTAAATAAAGTTGCCTTAGTTGAACACTGGAAAAAGCTGACAGAAACCCTACTTAATCTTCACCTGTTTCAAAATCACGGTCCTTGAGGCAACAGCTTAAAATTTTGGAAGTTGTGTGGGCATGCCTGTTAAGTCACTTCAGCTGTGTCAGACTCTTTGCAATCCTATGGATGGTAATCCACCAAGCTCCTCTGTCCATGAGAAGTGTTGGGCATATTTTGTTTATTCATTTGTGTGTTTAAATTTCTTCTAAATATTTTATGTTACTAAGAATAAGGGTGATAATGCCAGGTAACTGGAATTGGGGGTAGTTTAGCATAATTATGGAGAAGGAAATGGCAACCAACTCCAGTGTTCTTGCCTGGAGAATCCCAGGGACGGGGGAGCCTGGTGGGCTGCTGTCCATGGGGTCGCACAGAGTCGGACACAACTGAAGTGACTTAGCAGCAGCAGCAGCATAATTTTAGTCTTCAAGCAAAAGAAATGGCTCCTGGTGGCTCAGTAGTAAAGAATCCATCTGCAATGCAGGAGACACAGGTCCAGTTCCTGGGTTGGGAAGATCTCCTGCAGAAGGAAATGTCTACCCATTCCAGTATTCTTGCCTGGAAAATCCCATAGACAGAGGAGCTTGATCGGGTACAGTCTATGGGGTTGCAAGGAATCAGACACAGCTGAAGTGACTAAACAACAGCAAAAGAAATGAATTTGATCACTGGGCTGCCCTGTTCCTCCTGGTATGAGGGGCAGGATGTCTCAGGATACAGGGATCATGCTCATAGTCGTAACTACAGCATTTTTAGCATGTGCTTATTTTTGGCATGCTGCTTACACTCCTTATCACATTTGAGTATACACATAAATGTTTTTTAAACAAATAAAAGAAACTTAAACTAGAAAGTCACAAGTTTGGTAGCATAAAGATCATATTAGTTAATAGGTAAGTACTTATTGAATTGTGGTTGTTTAGATACTAAGTTGTGTCTCACTCTTTGCGACCCCATTAACTGCATCACGCCAGGCTTCCTTGACCTTCACTATCTCCTGGAGTTTACTCAGATTCATGTCTGCTGAGTTGATGATGCCATCCAACCACCTCATCTGCTGTCACCCTTTCCCTCCTCCCCTCAATCTTTCTCAGCATCAAAGTCTTTTGTAATGAGTTGGTTCCTTGAATCAGGTGGCCAAAGTACTGGAGGTTCAGCTTCAGCATCAGTCCTTCCAGTTAATATTCAGGGTTTCTTTCCTTTAGGATTGACTGGTTTCTCAAGAGTCTTCTCCAGAGCCACAGCTCAAAAGCATCAATTCTTCCATGCTCAGTCTTCTTCCTGGTCCAACACTCATATCTATGCATGGCTACTGGGAAAATCATAGCTTTGACTATACAGATCTTTGCTGACAAAGTTATGTCTTTGCTTTTTAATATGCTGTCTAGGTTTGTCATAGGTTTTCTTCAAAGGAGCAAGCATCTTTCAATTTTGTGGCTACAATCGCCTTCTGCAATGATTTTGGAGCCTAAGAAAAGAAAATCTCTCATTGTTTCCACTTTTCCCCATCTATTTTCTATGAAATGCTGGAACAGGATGCCACGATCTTCATTTTTTGAATATTGAGCTTTAAGTCAGCTTTTTCACTCTCCTCTTTAACCCTCATTGAGAGGTTCTTTGTTTCCTCTTCATTTTTTTGCGATTAGAGTGGTAATATCTAAATAACTGAGGTGGTTGATATTTCTCTCAGAAATCTTTATTCTAGCTTGTGAGTCTTCCAGCCCAGCATTTCCAATGAAATGATGCATATAAGTGAAATAAGCAGGGTGACAATATATAGCCTTGATGTACTCCTTTTATGATTTTGAAATAGTCCACTGTTTCATGTCCAGTTCTAAGTGTTGTTTCTTATCCTGCATACATATTTATCAGGAGACACGTAATGTGATCTGGTATTCCCATCTATTTAAGACTTTTCCACAGATTGCTGTGATCCAAACAGTAAAAGGATTTAGTGTAGTAAATGAAGCAGAGTAGATATTTTTCTGGAATTCTCTATTTTTCTATAATCCAATGGATGTTGGCAATTTGATCTCTGTTTCCTCTGCCTTTTCTACACCCAGTTTGTACATCTGAAAGTTCCTGGTTCACATACTGCTGAAGCCTAACTTGAAGGATGTTGAGCATATTCTTACTAGCAGGGGAAACGAGCACAACTATACGGGTGCTGTTCAGTCGCTCAGATTGTCTCACTGTGACTCCACGGACTGCAGCATGCCTGGCTTCCCTGTCCTTCACCGTCTTCCGGAGCTTGTTCAAACTCATGTCCATTGAGTTGTAAATGCCATCCAACCATTTCATCCTCTGTCATCCCCTTCTCCTTCTACACTCAGTCTTTCCCAGCATCAGGGTCTTTTACAATGAGTCTGAACTTCTCATCAGGTGGCCAAAGTATTGGAGTTTCCGCTTCAGCATGAGTCCTTCCAGTGAATATTCAGGACTGATTTCCTTTAGGATGGACTGGTTGGATCTCCTTACAGTCCAAGGGATTCTCAAGAGTCTTCTCCAACACCACAGTTCAAAAGCATCAATTATTCGGTGCTCAGCTTTCTTTATAGTCCAACTCTCATATCCATACATGACTACTGGAAAAAAACATAGCCTAGACTAGATGGACCTTTGTTGGCAAAGTAATGTCTCTGTTTTTCAATATGTGTCTAGGTTGGTCATAGCTTTTCTTCCAAGGGTCTTTTAATTTCATGGCTGCAGTCACCATCTGCAGTGATTTTCATTTCAGTTCAGTCGCTCAGTCGTGTCCGACTCTTTGCGACCCCATGAATTGCAGCACGCCAGGCCTCCCTGTCCATTACCAACTCCCAGAGTTCACTCCGACTCATGTCCATTGAGTTAGTGATGCCATCCAGCCATCTCATCCTCTGTCGTCCCCTTCTCCTCCTGCCCTGAATCCCTCCCAGCATCAGAGTCTTTTCCAATAAGTCAACTCTTCGCATGAGGTGGCCAAAGTACTGGAGTTTCAGCTTTAGCATCATTCCCTCCAAAGAAATCCCAGGGCTGATCTCCTTCAGAATGGACTGGTTGGATCTCCTTGCAGTCCAAGGGACTCTCAAGAGTCTTCTCCAACACCACAGTTCAAAAGCATCAATTCTTCGGTGCTCAGCCTTCTTCACAGTCCAACTCTCACATCCATACATGACCATAGGCAGTGATTTTGGAGCCCCCCAAAATAAAATCTGCCACTGTTTCTATTGTTTTCCCATCTATTTGCCATGAAGTGATGGGACCAGGTGCAATGATCTTAGTTTTCTGAATGTTGAGTTTTAACCCAACTTTTTCACTCTCCTCTTTCACTTTCATCAAGAGGCTCTTTAGTTTTTCACTTTCTGCCATAACGGTGGTATCATCTGCATATCTGACGTTATTGATATTACTCCCGGCGATCTGATTCCAGCTTGTGCTTCTTCCAGCTCAACACTTCCCATGATGTACTCTGCATATAAGTTAAATAATCAGGGTGACAATATGCAGCCTTGATGTACTACTTTTCCTGTTTGGAACAAGTTGTTGTTCCATGTCCAGTTTCAACTGTTGCTTCCTGACCTGCATACAGATTTCTCAAGAGGCAGGTCAGGTGGTCTGGTATTCCCATCTCTTTCAGAATTTTCCACAGTTTATTGTGATCCACACAGTCAAAGGCTTTGGCATAGTCAATAAAGCAGAAATAGATGTTCTTCTGGAACTCTCCTGTTTTTTTGATGATCCAATGGAAGTTGGCAATTTGATCTCTGGTTCCTCTGCCTTTTCTAAAACCAGCTTGAAGATCTGGAAGTTCGTGGTTCACATACTGTTGAAGCCTGGCTTGGAGAATTTTAAGCATTACTTTGCTAGTATGTGAGATGAGTGCAATTTTGAACATTCTTTGGCATTGCCTTTCTTTGGGACTGGAATCAAAATTGACCTTTACCAGTCCTGTGGTCACTGCTGAGTTTTCCAAATTTGCTGGCATATTGAGTGTAGCACTTTCACAGCATCAGCTTTTAGGATTTGAAATAGCTCAACTGGAATTCAATCAACTCCACTAGCTTTATTCATGGCGATGCTTTCTACAGCCCACTTGACTTCACATTCCAGGATGTCTGGCTTTAGGTGTGTGATCACACCATCATGATTATCTGAGTCGTGAAGATCTTTTTTGTATAGTTCTTCTGTGTATTCTTGCCACCTCTTCTTAATATCTTCTGCTTCTGTTAGGTCTATACAATTTCTGTCCTTTGTGGTGCCCATCTTTGCATTAAATGTTCCCTTAATATCTCTAATTTTCTTAAAAGAGATCTCTAGTCTTTCCCATTCTATTGTTTTCTTCTATTTCTTTGCACTGATCACTAAGGAAGGCTTTCTTATTTCTCCTTGCTATTCTTTGGAATGCTGCATTCAAATGGGTATATCTTTCCTTATCTCCTTTGCTTTTTGCTTCTCTTTTCACAGCTATTTGTAAGGCCTCCTCAGACACCATTTTGCCTTTTTGCATTTCTTTTCCTTAAGGATGGTCTTGATCCCTGTCTCCTGTACAATGTCACAAACATCCATTCATAGTTTCAGGCACTCTGTCTATCAGATCTAATTCCTTGAATCTATTCATCACTTACACTGTAAGGGATTTGATTTAGATCATACTTGAATGGTTAGTGGTTTTCCCTACTTTCTTCAACTTAAGTCTGAATTTTGCAATAAGGAGTTCTCGATATGAGCCACAGTCAGCTCCCGGTCTTGTTTTTGCTGACTTATGCAGGTTCCCCATCTTTGGCTGCAAAGAATGTAGTTAGTCTGATTTCATTATCGACCATCTGGTGATGTCCATGTGTACAGTCTTCTCTTGTGTTGTTGGAAGAGCGTGTTTGTTATGACCAGTGTGTTGTCTTGGCAGAATTCTATTAGCCTTTGCCCTGCTTCATTCTGTACTCCAAGGCCAAACTTTCCTATTACTCCAGTTATTTCTTGACTTCCTATTTTTGCATTCCAGTCCCCTATAATGAAAAGGATATCTTTTTGGGGATGATAATACTAGAAGGCCTTGTAGGTCTTCATAGAACCATTCAACTTCAGCTTCTTCAGCATTACTGGTAAGAACATAGACTTGGATTACTGTGATATTGAATGGTTTTCCTTGGAAATGAACAGAGTTCATTTTGTCCTTTTTGAGACTGCATCCAAGTACTGCATTTCAGACTCTTTTGTTGACCATGATGGGTACTCCATTTCTTCTAAGGGATTCCTGCTCACAGTAGTAGATATAATGCTCATCTGAGTTAAATTAAATCATTCCAGTCCATTTTAGTTTGCTGATTCCTAAAATATTGATGTTCACTCTTGCCATCTCCTGTTTGACCACTTCCAATTTGCCTTGATTCATGGATCTAATATTCCAGGTTTCTATGCAATATTGCTTTTTACAGTATCAGATTCTACTTCCATCACCAGTCACATCCACAACTGGGTGTTTTTGCTTTGGCTCCATCTCTTCATTCTTTCTGGAGTCATTTCTCCATTGATCTCCAGTAACATATTGGGCACCACTCACCTGGGGAGTTCATCTTTCAATGTCCTATATTTTTACCTTTTCATAATTTTCATGGGGTTCTCAAGGCAAGAAATCTGAAGTGGTTTGTCATTCCTTTCTCCAGTATACCACATTTTGTCAGAACTCTCCACCATGACCTGTCCATCTTGGTTGGTCCTACATGGCATGGCTCATAGTTTCATTGAGTTAGACAAGGCTGTCATCCATGTGATCAGATTGGTTAGTTTTCTGTGATGTGGTTTTCAGTCTGTCTGCCCTCTGATGGAGAAGGTTTATGGAAGCTTCCTGATGGCAGAGACTGACTGAGGGGGAATCTGGGTCTTTTTCTGATGGGCAGGGCCATGATCAGTAAATCTTTAGTCCAATTTTCTGTTGATGGGTGGAGATGTGTTCCCTCCCTGTTATTTACCTGGGGCCAAACTATGGTGGAGGTAATGAAGATAATGCTGACCTCATTCAAAAGGTCACATGCATGCACTGCTACACTCAGTGCCCCCAGCCCTGCAGCAGGCCACTGCTGACTTACACCTCCGCCAGAGACTGCTGGACATTCACGGGGAAGTCTGGGTCAGTCTCTCGTGGGGTCACTGCTCCTTTCTCCTGGGTCCTTGTGCACACAAGGTTCTGTTTGCGCCCTCCGAAAGTCTGTTCCCCTAGTCCTGTGTAAGTTCTGGTGGCTCTATGGTGGGGGTAATGGCGACTTCCTCCAGGAAGGCTTATGCCACACCCAGGTCTGCTGTACCCAGAACCCTGCCCCTGTGCAGAACCCTGCTGACCTGTACCTCCACAGGAGACACTCAAATACAGCTCTGTCTCAGTCTCTGTGGGGTCTCTGGGTCCTGGTGCAAACAAGGTTTGTTTGAGCCCTCTGAACATTCTGGTTGGTATGGGGTTTGATTCTAAACACAATT
This sequence comes from Budorcas taxicolor, assembly GCF_023091745.1. Lineage (NCBI taxonomy): Eukaryota > Metazoa > Chordata > Mammalia > Artiodactyla > Bovidae > Budorcas > Budorcas taxicolor. The sequence continues at coordinate 70,458,730 of NC_068912.1, forward strand.
TCGCCCCTCCTACAGTCTTTCTGGGGCTTCTCCTTTGGTCTTAGATGTGGGGGTATCTCCTCAAAGCTGCTCCAGAGCCGTGCAGCTGCTGCTCTAGTGCCTACTATCTTGAGGGGGCTGCTCCTTTAAGATTCATCTATTTTTTAGTTAGTTACTGCTAAGTCATACTTCCTATTTGGAGTGAAATAAATGGAGGGGCAGGTAGGGATGAAATTTATGGGATCTGTGCTAATCAGTCAGAGCACCAAGGCCTCCTGGTAGGTGTTAGTTCAGTGAGGTCATCTGATGGGTCACCAGCATCAGAGTGAAGGGTTCCTAGGGAGAGGAAAGACCTTGGAGTGACACAGCTGCTATAATAGAAGTGGTATGATAATTATTAATGATGAACTCAAGGTTTATCACTGAGTTTTCTAGGAGAAAACTCTGAGGAGAAATTTTCTAGGATAAACTTTCTAGGAGAAGCTGACCCTTGCATCTAGATGGATCCTGAGGAGCCAAAAATTGCTATGTCCAGATGTCTGGACAGAAATCCCAGAAATTTTGTTTGATAGGTAAAGAACCTGCCTGCCAATGCCCAAGATGCAAGAGACTTGGGTTTGATCCCTGAGTCAGGAAGATCCCCTGGAGTAGGAAATGACAACTTGCTCCAGTATTCTTGCCAGAAATATTCCATGGACAGAGGAGCCTGATGGACTACAGTCCATGGGGTGGCAAAGAGTCAGACACGACTGAGTGACTAAATACACACACACACACACACACACACACACACACACACACACACACAGGTCTATGAGGACATCCCTTGTGGTCCAGTGGTTAAGACACCATGCTTCCATTGCAAAGAGTTGCAGGTTCCATCCCTGGTTGGGGAACTAAGATCCCATATGCCATATGTTATGTATGGCCGGGGGTGGTGGGGGTGGGGGGGAGAGAGAGAGGTCTACCAACTCGTGTCCAAAATACTTGTGCTTGATGTATGACTATAAGGTAATGAGACTGAAGCCAACAGGCTACATGGAATGTAATCTAATAACCTCTGTACCAAGACACAGCAGGCAAAGACTAACCTTCCTCCCTTTCAGAGCATGATTGATGGTCATATGTAGGAATGAAGCATAGCCACTGTGAACTGGGCCTTGCAATCTGACCTGGGGAGTAAGCCAGACGGGAAGAATGCCAGTGCCTTGGATACTGTCATCAGAATCAGAAGAGAGAAACAAAATAACAGTGATGGGAATCCTGAGACTTCCTCTCCCCTAGAAGACCATTTGGGAGGTTGATATTATCTCTTTGCTTTTGCCGAAGGTTCTGGGGAGAGGCAGTCTGTGGTTAAGTTGATGCTTTATAGAGCACCTTCACCACATGGTAACATCTGGTGGAAAGAGCCCTGTGAGTCAGACCCTTTTGATTTGAACTTGATAGATAAACAAACCAGTCAGTAACTGCTGGCTCTAGCACCTTAGCTCAAATCCTTCCTCCTGGGAAAGTAATCCCGGCCAGGTAAGGGGCAGGACATGAGACAGGATACTCTGAGAGGAAGGAGGAAATGGAGAAGAGCCACTCTAATATACCAGTCTGTACACATGATAGCACCCATGTCCACCAATAGACATGCTTGTCTCCTAAATTCTCAAGACATGTGGTTTAAAGTGAAGTGCCACCAAGGAACACTCTAAATAGCCATGAGTTTGGTAAACCACTAAAACAAATAGATAAAGGTCCATGCTAAGTCGTTTCAGTCATGTCTGACTCTTTGTGACCCCAAGGATTATAGCAAACCAGGTTCCTCTGTCCATGGGATTCTCTAGGCAATAACACTGGAATGTGTTTCCATACCCTCCTCTAGGCAATCTTCCTGACCCAGGGATCGAACCAGCATCTCTTACATCTCCTGCATTGGCAGGTGGGTTCTTTGCCACTAGTGCCACCTGGGAAACCTCAGATGGAGGTTCACAAGTCCTTAATTCTTACAGTAATTTTTCGCAGTTCTGGATTTATCATTTTGATTTAATCTAAGTGAGTATGATTTTAAAGTCCATGTTATTTGCTAACTTTTGATTTTGTTGTGACAAGCTGCTTGCCTGACAAGTGTGCCAGGTCACCCTGGCAGTATCAGCAGCTCAGAACGCTTCCTAGCTGCCATGGGTCATCTTGCGTTGTAGGAGAAATGATAAGCTGTAATGATGGTCACCCCCGTGAGCATTGCTCAGCTTCACTCTTTCTGCTCTAAAGGCTTAGACTTTTGTGCTAGAATCTGCAGTCTTTGCTTTCAAAGAGAAGGCAGTCTGATTGGAAATGCAATGCAGACTCAAAGAGATAAACTTTATCACCACAAGCTAGAATTTAAAGCCGTTTTCATTGTGAAAGACCCAAAGAAGAATACAGTAACTGTAAGAATTAATTCTGAAAAAGATCGTTAACAAAGGAGAAGAAAGGAGCTTAGGAAGAGGAGGGGTAAAAGGTAATATGTAGGACAAGGACCCATATTCAGGATGCCTGGTTTTGCTGTTTCTAGTCCTGTGAGTAAATTATAATACATAACATCAAATTTAATAATACTTAAACTTTTTGAGTCGTCCTTTCCTGTCTTTAAAAATTGTGAGGTGAATGAGGAAATTAAAAAGAGATAACACATGGGATTTTGTAAACTGTAAACTTCTAAATAGGTTTAGTTTATTATTAATAAACATAAGACCTAGCTTACGGAGTATTTGTATGACTTAAAGGCAAATGTGCTGTACAAACTACACAGCCATATAGGAGCCCTGAATCAAAACCACAATAGAAACTGACTTATGAAATATTTCAACTCACTCTTAGCCCTAGCATCTCTTCTCCTTCCGTTCTCATTGTCTAAGCCTACAAGACTATCACTTCTTGACTGAACGACTGCATTTCAAATAAAGGCATCTTTGTTCCCCTGACTATGTGGATATTGCAATATTTGGACTTGGCTCTAGCTTTGTCTTCCATTAGAAAGCAAATGATTTGGGTCAATTGTTTATGTAACAGAACTGAGTATTTATCTCTTTGAAGTTCTATCCCTTACAGATCACTCCACAATAATGTTTTTTTAACCTTAACAACGCATGTGCTTAGCAGAATACAGAATACAACTGAGGGCAAGATTTACTTCATACAAATAAGTGATGTGAATACAACTGATGCTCTGACCTTCAGTTCTGTCTTCTACAGTAACATAGTTCACTTTTAGAAAAGAATAAGCTGTTTTCAATGTGATGTGTGTGAGCCTGAGTCTATGTGTTTATATCGTTTCAGTGTTTTCTTCAATTTTCTTTTTAACACAAATAAATGGAAGTTAAATTTTGCTGGTTCCTTGCAACAAAAGAAAATTTTCTCTAACTTCATAACTGAATTAATTTAATGAAGTCATTATGTAAGCATCATGAGTCTTTTCATTTTAATTGCCTGTATTGAAAATTTACCTAAAGTGCTCAAATGATTCATAATCAGTTGGTTATGCACTATAGTCCAATACTAATTGTCACTATTAATCAGACTGGCCCGATTATTAGACCATTTTCCAATTCTGACTTTCTTCCAGAGCCAGACTGAGGTTCATAGTGGCTATAGAAGGATCAAGGTGACTTGCAACACTCACTCCACTGTCATTAAGAGTTTTTTTAAGCCACTTTTAAAAATCGCATAAATATTAATTCATTTTTTTCTGAATTATAGAACCATGTAATTGGCTATGTCAGTTGCTACTAACAAATACTAGTTTAAGGGCACCATGGCCAACCTCTCAGTGTCCTTATTTGAAAAGATGACAGCCCCAGAACTGTAAATCTAATAACAGAACAGAAATGCATCCCAGACTTCCTAGAAGCCACTGTTTTCTGTTCTATGCCTGAAGGTGATTAACTTACATGATTAAAGACACATGGCTATCGGCATGCCTGGAAGCATTCCAAGGGTTAAATCAGTGGAAGCAATTAGGCTTCATTTTCAGTCTCATCACACTGTGAAAGTCATTAGTTTACAAACACATCTGTTTGACAAGCAATCACTCAGACCTGATGCTGAGGAGTCCTGAAACTGCCTCCTGTCACATTTTGCCAGTGGTACGGTGGTACTACGTGATGGCCCAGGACTCTCTTCCTGCTAAAGACCGCTCTCTGGGGAGCACTGCCCTCTTGACCTCCAGCATAGGCAACCGCATCATTACTCTCTCCTCACCAGCCATCCTTGAACCTTCACCACTGCCAAACTCGGTGTGGCTGCTTTACCTCTGAATATGTGACCCCCATACTTTGAACTGCTTCCAATTTGTTTCAAATGTAATCCAAGGTACTAACTAGACTCTTGAAATGCAGTGCAACTCACATTTACTTGCTTTGGAGCTTTGTACCTTTTCCTAAAAATATACTTCCAAGTCATCTAAATTAGCTTCTTGTAGTCCAGACGTACTCTCACAGTTCCCCTTTTGGGGGCATATCTTTCTACCTCTACTTCTTACTTCATTAGATAACAACAACTAATCAAAAACTCACTATTTTCATGAGTGGTAACTGCTGAAAGTCTTGGGTTTGAGCTCCAGATAATGGGGACAGCACATTTGGGTTCAGAGAAATTACTGATGGTCACTTACTATGTATGTTATGTGGTAAGAGGACCCTCACCAACCACCTGAGAGTCCTACGATTTAGGCTTCATGTAGAAACCTGGTAACATTCATACAATAACCAGAAATCACATACTCTGCTTCATAGCCAAATAAAGTCTCTACATATATTTTTTATGCTTTCTTTGTACTCTGGGGCTCAATAGAAACTATTCTGAGATGCCTACCACAACCATGAAATTCTATTGTCAATCTTCTTCAAGAAGTACGAAGCCTCTGAAACCCAATTTTTAAGATTTTATTTCATCAGGGTACCCTCCTTGCCAAAGGCCAGAGAAGTCTAAGCCTATATTTCTCTATTAATCTCTTTGAAGGTAGTTCTTCACTAGAAATAAGAACTGTAATTTTATTTTTTCATGCTGCCAAAAAGTGACCCTGGTTTGACTTTATACAAACTGACTTGTATCTACACTTGATCCTTTGGAAAAGGCATGTAGGGAAGAACCACGTTGACAGAACAATAGCCCCTCAAGCTTATTCATGAATAGCAATATGCTGATCTTGAACATAATCAAGGTAAGAGAGAAAGACTTCACTAAAGTCCCATATCATGAACTTCTAAACACTGAAAGCCTAATTTCAGTGAACTCCTGGAAACCATGGAAACAGAAAACTCCAATAAACGCAGAGGACTGCAGAACCTTGCCTTTTCTTAAAACAAGCCCCAGTCTGTCAGTAGAAGTATATTTGAAGGCTTACTTCTAAAGCTACTGGATTTGTCCCATTGCCAGTGGGATTGAAGAGGTGGATTATAAGATTTGTATTGTAGTTAAACCCATTTATTGAGGGTAACATGAAAAAAACTCCATACTTTTCACTCACTGTTTGCTCAGGACCATGAAAAACAAGTGGAGCCGGGAGAATGACTGAATAAATCTAACCACACAGACACAGACACAGACACACACACACCCCTCCCCCCCCCCAACACTCACACATACATACACACACACTATTGATGTGATGTTTCTGCAAGCTAGTGCCCTAGAATAACAATGAAGTATGATTTACATTTCTATGTATGGCTAACCATAATGCTTATCAGCTTCTTAACAGGGCATAATCTTATGAGGAATCTGAAGTATGCAAACTGCAAAATGGAACCTTTTTAAATGAGAAAGTGACAATCAATATCACAAGCATCAACAGCTGTGTGTTCATTATATATCATTTGTTTTATTTTAATTCAAAATTGAGAAAGGGAAAATTGGAAAACATCATATTGACTACATTTTCTCCACAGAGTCTAACATTTTCCTAATGCACTGGGGCCATGGATGAGCAGAAGGTTTTGTCTTCAGACAATTGGTTGTGAAACCTATGTTTTTTTTGGGGGGAGGGGGGTTGTCACAGGACAGTGGGGGGCAATTTCTCCCATGGTCAAAATTTTGAGGAAAGATGAAAATTCAATGATGTATGATATAAAAGAGCTAATTATTACTTAACAAAGAGTTAGACAAGTAATAGTTAACTAACCTGATTATCAAAATAAAACCAGAAAACCAAAACCATTGAAAAATTTCCAGCTTTTGCTACTTCTACTATCATTTAAATGCTGCTTCCCAGTCACTTTTCTGAACACACTGATTTTTTTTTAAACCTTATTTTATAATGGAATATAGTGGATTAACAATGCTGTGATAATTGTGGAAAGCAAAGGGACTCAGCCACTCAAATATACATATACATGTAGGCATACTCCCCCAAACTCCCCTCCCATTCAAGCTGCTATGTAACATTGAGCAGAGTTCCCTGTGCTATACAGTAGGAACTTATTGGTTATCCACTTTGAACACTCTGATTTTTAAAGTTTATCTATTTTTAATTGAAGGATAATTGCTTCACAATGTTGTGCTGGCCTCTGCCATACATCAACAGTAGTCGGCCATAGGAATACACATGTCCCCTCCCTCTCGAAACTCCCTCCACCCTCTCATCCCTTTCCACCCCTCCACATTGCTACAGAAGTGCAGTTTGAGTTCCCTGAGTCACACAGCAAATTCCCACTGGTTATCTGTCATACATATGGTAGTGTATATGCTTCCCTGATACTCTTTCCATTCATCCTGCGCTCCCCTTCCTCCTGCCCATGTCTGTAAGTCTATTCTCTATGTCTCTGTCTCTATTGCTGCTCTGCAAATAGTGAACACTCTGATATTTAATAATACCCCAAACTTGTAAGGCCATATGCAAATCCTACTTTGTATGAAAACTCTGAAGTGCACTGGACATTTATTTATCTGTGAGGAGAGAACATGAGTCTGTCAAAACAAAACATAGACTATAATATGGAAACAAGAACTAAAGGTAACTTAGGACAAGCAAGAGATAGAGCAAGCGGTATTTTAGAATTTGAAAGGATATTAGAAATTATTACATGATCTGTTCATAGAGGAAGAAGTTAAAGTGCTGTTTTCTGTCAAGGTCACTAGTGGATCTCCTGACTAATAACTATTCATATTCTTGCCTCACTTCATTCTTCCTGATCTCTAAGGATGCAAGCAAGTCCCCAGTTCACGTTAAATTCAGAGATGTAGACCACTACAGGTAACCCAGACTCACGTGTACCCGAAGTGCCGCAGGGCTCCTCTCACCCACATTTAAGAGGGCAGTGAAAGTGACAGTGCTAGTTGCTCAGCCATGTCCTACTCTTTGCCAGCTGGTGAGTCTCCTCTGTCCTTGGAATTTTCCAGGCGAGAATACTGGAGTGAATTGCCATGCCCTCCTCCAGGGGATCAGTGCCAACTCTTTGAGAGTGTTGGGCCTTCTGAGCATCTATTCAACACTCAGACACAAAAGATCTGTGAAAACCCTCTATCTCTGCATGTTAAAATTAGATCCTAGACACTGGTGGGGAAAAAGAAAAGGCCAGAGAGAGGGCAGAATAAGAATGGAAATATATGAAAAAGTGAGAAGAAAAATCTATGACTTTGGCATGCACACACCATTGATTATGTGCCAAGTTTCCTGTTAAAATACCCCGAAGTAGGTGTACATGTGTTGAGCAGAGGAGAGCTGAGCTTAAAAATAACAGCTGAGAGGAGAGCTGGGCTTTATCAACAAATAAGGCTCCCTGAGAGCAGGGGAAGAGGCGCTATCTCTGACAAACAGAGGTGCGCTCCTGCGGAGCTCGACCTCTGAGTGTCTCTTTCTAACTCTCAGAATGAGCCACGGATGAGTATTTAAACAAGCGTGGCTCCAGGGGAACTTGTTTGCGGTCCTCCAGGAAGCAGGGATTTGTAGCTAAGTCAGGAAGGGAAACCTCTGACCTGCCGGAGTAATCGGACGCTATGGCTTTTACTGTGGTATCTTCCTTCATCCCTCTCCGTGAGCACAGAGAGACTAAATGCCCACGTCTCTGCAAAAGGGCAGGTTAAAAATGTACTTAATCCTGCATGCCTTCCTTCAAGGACACTTTGAAAATTCAAAAGAAATGAACGAGTCTATTTTTATTATTTTTTTTAACTCTCTGAATCGTTCTGCAAGAAGAGGAGCCGTTAGTGTTTTTCAAGACACTAGATGGTCTATCCCCGTGGGTTAGAGCTTTAGTCACAGACACAAAACTCATCAGCCATGAAGGTTTGGGGCTATTTTAGTTCTAACCCTTTGTCAGTGCTGAGTGGCTGTCCCCACATACCCCTTGGCCCTTCCTCCCGCTCTCCTTCACTTTGTTCCTGTTGTCTCTTTCGGGTTTGAATTCACTTCCAACTTTTCCTCTAAATAAATAGCCCCATTTTCCAGCATCCAGTCCAGTGATTTTTTTTCTCATCCTGGCTTTCCTAGCACCTGACCCCAGTATGACTATAAACTCCACAGGCATAAGATCCATGAACCAGGGAAATTACTAGTGATCAGTAAACTCTCATTGAATTACATTTTCTTCTTGATACTAGAGAACTAAAGGTAAAGAAAGAATTACAATGATTGGAAACTTTATGGGGTGGTTATATTCAGCAGTGACTTTTCCTAAATTTCATAGAATTGATTCTGTAGGTATTCTGACCAAATTGTCATTGCATATTTTCCATAATAGATCCAAATTTGTGACTCAGATTAAGTTCTCCGAGACTTAAGACCTTGATTTCACTTTTTAGCCTTATTCCAGGAAAATTCTTATTTGTCAGTTTCCTATAAAATCTGCATTTACCAAATATTTGGTCAATATTTATTTGGTATCTACTATACTGCTGAACACAGACAAAGCTTTAGAACAACCCACCCTTCTGTTAAAGATAAGGAGATGAGCTGAACAAACACTTCTCACTTGATCCCTCTGACTGCTCTGTCTAACACGTTCTTCACCCGGTTGATCCTTTCTCCATGCCCCTGATTTATTAGCTGCTTCAAGAACAAGCTTACCCAAATATTCTAGTGCACATCAGTGACTCTGATACTGAATGCCTGTAACACTATTGTTCAGTTCCCTACATCTAGCATTTAGTATTTGCTCTTTTCTTATTTCTTCTATATCTTATTTCCCTAAGAGATAGTAAAACTATCCTTAAGCCATTTTATTATACTTTGCTCCCTAGGACTTGACAAATTATAGCAGTTCAAGATATATGGTTGTGAATAATCAATCTAAATACTAATGCAACATCCTGATTTTTTCAAAGTAACCCTGTAGACAAGATCCTATTTCTCTCCTCCCTTTCATGGTACATATTCTTAAAGGGCTTTCTTAAATTTACTGCTGCTGCTTTTTTAATGACTATGCGCTCTTCAATCCACTGGTCTCACTTTTACTCTGCCACTCTAATAAACCTTTTTTCCACCGTAAACTTCTCTTCTGCTAAATGCCATGGGCTGTTAGTCTTTGTATCATATGCTATCTTAAGCTCTCTTTGGCCAAACTGGCTTTTTTTCTCTGAGTGAAAGATATCACCATGAATTGAGCTACCCAACTAAAAACCAGGGAACCAACCTTGATTGCTTCCTGTCCTTCAGTCCCCTCATAAAAGTCAGTCATCATGTCCTATCAATTCTACCTTTCTAATATGTTCCATATCTGCCCAGTTACGCCTTCTACACTGGAGCACTTATTCCCTTTGGACAAGTCAATAATATTTACCAGCATCCCATTTGTAAAAAAGAACTATCTATAGGAGATCTTTCAATGTTAGACACGGTATCAGGCATTAGGTAATAACAGTAAGTAACACTTAAATATAACTATGCACTAGGCATAGTTCTAAGTAATATTTGTTAACCTATCTGATTGTTACATAACCCACTGAGGTAGGTATAATAATTATACCATTTTAAACATGAAGAAATTGAATCATAGAAAGGTTAAGTAACTCCCTTAAGGTAACACAGCTAGGAGCTCTGAATTCCTCATTTCAATATGTTTCTGTAGTAGCCTTACATGGTGGTATTAGCATTTCAATTTATAGCTGAGGAATTAATGCTAAGAAACTCAAAATAATTTTCCTTAAGGCTATATATTTGGTAAAAGTGTCAGAATTATGATTGGAATCCACATCTAGTTGCTTTGCTAATTCGTTTACTGTCTTCCACACACGCTTTAACAAGGTCACATGGAAGAGTTCAAGAAACATTAAAAGGTACAGCCTAATTTTTAATCTGTCATATTAATTTAGGAACATTTATCCCTGGTGGCTCAGAGGTTAAAGCCTACAATGAGGGAAACCTGGGTTCGATCCCTGGGTTGGGAAGATTCACTGGAGAAGGAAATGGCAACCCACGCCAGTATTCTTGCCTGGAGAATCCCATGGACAAAGGAGCCTGGTGGGCTACAGTCCACAGGGTCGCAAAAGGGTCAGACACGACTGAGCGACTTCACTTTCACTTTGATTTGAATATTGTTTTAATGAAAGCAAAGAGGATGAGCATCAAAATAGTAAAGTCTATAAATTAAAGAAAGTAAGTGCAATACAGTACAGAAAATAATGACTAAAGAGAAAAGACGACAATGGAAAGAGGAGGAGAGCAGAGAGGTAAAGCAGAGAGGTGAGGTGGGAATGTGGAAGAGTGGAGGAGCGGGGCAGCAGGAGCTAAGCTGGAGCATGAGAGGATGAACTGCCTTGATAGTGTTTAGAAAATCTAATGAGAATGTGTTAATAGAAAATGTGACATGTGACTAAATAGTTCAACGACATGCATATTTCATGATTCTGGCCTTATGTGACTGGGTTACTCATGAATCTATCAGCTGAAACAAAGCCAAAATATACCCAGTGATTTTATTCAAGTTTAACATCTACCCGGTCTTTGCATGCAGGGTGGAAGTGACACGATTGGTATTCTAAAAACGTCTACAAGCTATCCAGCATATTGTGGATACTTTGTATTCTGTACTTACCCAGCACTGCAGAACATTTTGTTCCTAAAGTATTTAGTGGTTTTTTGTTTTGTTTGTTGTTTTTGGCTTTGGTTTTGATTTGTGTATAGCCCTTCTATTTAACTTCATGATGGAAACAATAATCCTATAAATGTTACCCATAAACCCTGAGTAGCCAAGGAAACAAATGCAAACATCTATTTGAATGTCTGGTTTCCAGAGGATGTGATGACTTGAAGTGGACCTCTATTTAGGCCCTTGACGTTTGGGTAGAGGGCATTTATGGAACATGGGATGAGTAAGGCCCTGGGAATCAGAGCAATTGAGTCCAAATATCAGCTCTGCCATTTAGTCAACCGAGTGACTTGAGTGAAGAAGTTAATTTACTGAACTTCAAGTTTCTCTTCTTTAGCATTGTTTCTTGAAAGCAAAGATTAAATGAAATAATACTTGTAAAAAATTCATGTAACCTAAACCTGACACAAAGACAGCAATGCAAACAAATAAATGATACATTCTGAGACAGGTTGGGGGACCTTGGACCCTTTGCTGCAGTGCTGTAATGCTTGAACCTGCATAAACTTGTCCCCCGGTAAGAAAATACAAACCTGTCCTCCAGAATGAAAAAACAAAACAAAACAAAACTGTATGCATGTGCAATTGGGCAAATTCCGGACAAAAGATACAAAAAAGACCCAAAATCCCACTTGCCACTTCTGAAGAGCCTGGGGCAAAAAAAGGGTACTTATTTTTTGTCCTGAGCAAAAGCAGGGTACTGAGTTTGCTCCTTGCACTCAACACCAGCAGAGGGGTGGGCAAACCACCAAAGCCACCCTCTGGCCCAATCCCTGGACACACTCCTACCCTTACCCCATTTAAGGTATAAGCTTGCTCCCCTTCAAGAAGTGAGCAAGCAAGGAAAACTGTTGTTTGTTCTCACCCCCCCTCCCACTTTAGCACGGGCCCCAATAAAGCCTTGCCTGAATTTCTTGTCTGACCACTAATCAATTTCTATTTATTGGAGAAGGCCAAGAACCCTGGTTGGTATCAGTTCCTCATAGAATCCCCATGAGAATGGGGATGTATGATCAGTTTTAAATTGTGGGCAAAAGAACAAATAACCTTGAAATCACTTAAGACATTAAGTGGCCCCAAAGATTTCAAGTCATTGCATATCTCAGAAGGGTTGATTTATCCCCCAGATTTAGAAAACTCATTTTTAGGAGGAGTAGCTCCTAAAAAGAAGCTATTGCACTGAATAAGTTAAACAGCATAACAATCTAGATCTCTTGTTTTTTCCTTGACTCTCATGTTGCTCTTAATTTTTCAGGTTTTGTTCATCTGGGGAAGACTCTTTCAGAAGGTTGCTAAATAGAGAGTTTGGTGGTCAGGAGCACATTCCATATAAGAATGCTTATTGTGGTAATCTGCAGAGTGGGCCCAGTGAGCACCCACCTCTATGACATGACTCATGTCTACTCCTGCCAGCTTTCAGGTGATGTTAGTATTCTTATGCTTAGCAGTTAGACCTCTCCTGTGAAGTCCCTACAAATTTCTTCTTCCTATAATCATCTTTGTTCCTAGTTTAAACTCTTACAGCTATAGCATTAATAGAAAGAACAGTACATTTAGAGAAACAAGACTTGGACTTTAATACAAGTTTCCCAATAAGGAAGCTTTTTTGAAAAAAAATTATTCAAATTATTTATGTTACCTGAAATTCTCTTATCTTTAAGAGCTATTAATATCTTTTCAGGTTATGGTAAAGATAAAAAAACAAGTTGTATGACTTTAGCAATATGCAAAACACTATAAAATGTAACCATTCATCACATAGGTGTATTTCTGCATCCTTCATGAGCACTTTACCAACACGAGCCCTCTTTTTTATGTATTTGAATCTTCAGGGATTAGAAGTTGGTGAAGTTTTTGTTCTCGTTTTCTGCCCACAGGGCACTCTATAGATATCCATGCTGGCAGTGTTGTAGGAATTGTCAAATAGCAGGAAAAACCTCTAAACTTCATAGGAACTCCTAAGAAAGTTCTAGTAATTTCTCTCCCATCTAGAAGCTAATAGGTAACTGATAATGACTATAGATAGAGATAAAATACATTCAAAATAAGAAAAAGAGGAAAACTAATTAAAATTACAGACAGTACAAGTAAGAACAAACTATCTTTCCCCATTTTAAGGTGGCATGTAAACTTGAAGTCAAACAATTATTTTCAAAGATGGATAAAAGTCACATTGCTAACTTGAAAGAGCTACCATGAGATAATGTTTCCTCTGACACTTATTACAGCTATTGCTTAAACTGGCATCTGTAGAACATTATGTCTTAATGCCAACATTGCTTTGTTATAGCTTGAGAGGAGGCATTGCAGTTTCGCTGCAGCTGCTTTATATGAAAAAGAATTTTGAAAGTTGAGATGCTGTTTGCAGTGTCTTTTCCTGATAAAGGAATAGTGTTGGAGATGTATGTTGATGTTTGATAATTTTGAAAGCTTTGAGAAAGCTAAGACCGCTTGGCAAAACATGGATGGACAGAAAACTCTGAAGCATTTCTGGAGTCCAATGCCTAACCTCAAAGGCAAAGTGAAAGTCAAGAAAGACACTTCACGGAAGCAATTCCAGCACCTGCCTCTGGCAGCCTTGCTAGAATCCTTTCTTGTTCTTTTCTTCCTTTTCTTTGAGCAATTAGATGCATAGAATGGAATATATGAGATCCAAAATGTTTATTTTCAAACAGCAGCTTTTAAATGCATAAATTTTAAACATAGAAAACATCCAGCAAATGTTTATTTGCAGTTTTACATTAGGATTTCTTCCATATAATTTCTGCTTTACACTTACACAGATTTCTACATCTCTGGTAGTTATACATGCATAAAATGCATGCTAATGTATTTATTCAATCATTTCATACATATGTGGTAAAAGAACAAAACGCACATCTCCAAACCAAATGCTGAAGCCACAGGAACTCTCATTCATTGCCAGTGTGAATGCAAAACAATACAGCCATTTCAGAAGACAGTTTGTCGGATTCTTACAAATCAAACAGAACTCTTACCAAAAGATCCAGCAATTGCATTCCTTAGTATGTACCCAAATGAGCTGAAAGCTTATGCCCACACAAAAAACATGCACAGGGATGTGTATCACAATTTCCAAAACATTATTCACAGTTTTTAAAATTTGAAAGTTGATGCATGGGTAAATAACTGTGGTTCATCCTGGCAATGGGATACTTTCAGTGCTAAAATGAAATGAAATATCAAGCCGTAAAAAGACACAGAGGAGACTGAAGTGCATACTACTAAGGGAAAGAAGTCAATCTGAAAAGACTGCACATTCTATGATGCTCTGTATGTCCAACTATATGACATAAACTATATGAAAAGGCAAAACTATGGAGACAGTAAAAAGATTAGTTGCCTCAGTTAGTGGAGAGGGAGGGATGAATAAGCAGAGCACACGAGATTTTTAGGGTAGTGCAGCTACTCTCTATGATACTATAATAGTGGATACATGTCATTATAAATTGGGTCAAACCTACAGAATGCAAACACCAAGCGTGAACCCTGATGTAACTAATGTATTATATGTGATAATGATGACGTATAGCGTAGATTCATCAACTGTAACCAAGGTATCACTCTGCTAGGGGATGTTGACAATGTGGAATGTCAATGCACATGTGGGGAGAGGAAGTCTCTGTGACTTCCTCTCAACTTTTCTGTGATCCTAAAACTGCTCTAAAAATAGTCTATTTTTTTCTAATGCACCTCTTTCCTAAAATGTTTGTCTTTTTTCTGTCCTTGACTCCCATGCCACTTGATTTCTCCTTGGATACTTACTATTTTCTCTTTTGATATATAGACATTTATATTATATTATACTCTTCTAAGATATTGTGGAGTCTTTGTTAACTTCCTGTATACATTGTGCTTGGTATCTAGTAGTCATTTAGGAAATGTGTATTGAATGAACAAATAAAATAAGACAGCTTTTGCCATCAGTTTCCATCTGTTATGCTACTTTGATAATATTCTATGTAGGTTATCAAGAATTTCTACCTTTTGGAAGAAAACTGGGGTGAAACATTTGCCTGAAAAACTACCATATCATTTAATATAGGTCCTGATTACCTAACTTGTATACACTTGTTACTGGGTAGCCCTGAGCTTCCTTATGGAATAAACACACACACAAACACGTGCCCACACACGTCACAAATATATATAAATACATACACACACACAAATTCTACAACAGCACTGTGATATACACATAATACACAACAGCACAAATCAGTGATTGGCTAATCTTTTGAAAGAAATCCCCTTAACTGTAGCATGGATAGTGTTGAATGGTGGGTTGAATGGTGGTCTCAAAGAGATATGTCCATCTTCTAATCCCCAGACCCTGTGAATAATACCTTATTGGTAATCTTACATTATCATCATCTTATTTGGATCTGGGTGGGTCCTAAATCCAATGACAAGTGTCTTTGTCAGAGGCAGAAAAGGAGAGGGTAAGGTGATTTAAAGACAGGCAGAGATCGAAAGATGTGGCTAAGAACCACCAGAAGCTAGAGGAGGCAATGCAGGGAATTTTCCTTAGATCCTCAGGAGAGAATGAAACTGATTTTGGACTTTTAGCATTGATTTTGGAATTCCAGTCTCCAGAATTGTGAGGTAATACATTTGTGCTATGAAGCCACTGAAAGTGTGACAATATGTTATGGCAGCCATAGGAACCTACCATAGATGGGACTGGATAGAAATTGATTCCCTGCTAAATTTTCACAGAGGACCACCAGAAACAAGGGAGGAACTAGGAGAAGGCATCCACATTCTCCTTAATGATCATCACCTATCTATTATGTAGGACCATTCAGATTTTGATGTATCTAAATGTATCCTGATAAATGATTAAAAATTTGATCATTGACAATACCCTATAAGCGTCCAAGAAAGAAACTGAGTTAAGAAAAAGGGATAAAAGTCATATCTACTTTAGGTTTTTTCTTGACAACCTGTAGGCCATAAGGCAATAGAATATTGTTCCATAGTGTTCTGGGATAATAGGATTTTAATCAAATAATTCTATCCCCACCTATTTACTAAACATTATTTTTTGAGACTCTGCTATGTGCTAAACACAGTTAGAGTCACTGACAGAAAATCAGTTAGAGAACAGAGATCTTAAGTGACATAATAGGTTGGTTATCTTCAATAAGTAGTGCTCGAAAAACTGGACAGCTACATGTAAGAAAAAATCAGATTAGAATATTTCCTCACACTATATACAAAATAAACTCAAAATGAATTAAATGTCTAAATGTGCAACCTAAACACATAAAACTAGACATGAACATAAAACATGTCAAAGAACACTCTTTGACATAAGTCATAGCAATATTCTATTAGATCTCTCTCCTAAGGCTAAAGAAATAAAAGCAAAAATAAACAAATGGGACCTGAGTAAACTTAAAAGACTTTACACAGCAAAGGAAGCCATAGACAAAATGAGAAACCCACTGAATGGAAGAAAGTATTTGCTAATTATATAACTAAAAAGGGGTTCATATGCAAAAATATATGAACAGCTCACGCAACTCAATATCAAAAAACAAACAATCCATGTAAAAAATGTGCAGAACTAAATAGACATTTTTCCAAAGGAGATATACAGATGGCCAAAAGGCACATGAAAAACATTCCCTACACACACACATATATATACATGTATACACACACACACACATATATATATACACACACACACACATATATATATATATAATGGAGTATTACTCAGCATAAGAAAAAATGAAATTCTGCCACAGATGGACCTAGAGAAAATTATGCCTATTGAAATAATCAGATAGAGAAAAACAAATTCTTTATTACTTACATGTGGAATCTAAAATATAAAATGAATGTAAATAAAACAAACAAAAATAGATTAAAGAGAACAGACTAGTGAGAGAACAGGCTACCACCGGGAAGAGGAAAGGGGAAAGGGGCACAATAAGGGTAAGGTAGTGAGAGATACAAACTGCTATGTATAAAATAAATAAGCAACAAGGATACTGCTGCTGCTGCTGCTAAATCGCTTCAGTAGTGTCAGACTCTCTGCGATCCCATAGACAGCAGCCCACCAGGCTCCCCCATCCCTGGGATTCTCCAGGCAAGAACACTAGCCATTATTCTATAATAAATTTAAATAGAGTATAATCTATAAAAATATTGAATCACTATGCTGTTTACCTGAAACTACAATAATATTGAAACTACATTTCAGTGGAAAAAAGTACAGAGTTTTAGAAGGTATTTGTCTTAAGGATCTAGAAGAATGGACTAAGAAGAATGTTGATTTGGGAGTGGGGATGGAAATCAAATCTTCAGCTTTGAGTGCTATGTTAATTTAAATTAGCTGTCTAAAGAAACTCAGTAACAAATAAGTTCTTTAACTAGATAGGAGTTTGTTTCCCTCTCTTGTTAAAGAATCCTGGAAGTAGAAAGTCTAGGGCTCCCTTGCTAACTGCAAACATTAGGAATCCAGACTCCTTTCTTTTCTGCTCTGCTCTCTCTGATGTGTTGCGTCATGGTTTAAGAACACTGCTTGGAGGTGGAATCATAAAAGCGGCAACTGGGGCAGTAAACTATGCTCCTACAATAGAAGATCTGAGCAGCACATTTTCACCGTTGCTGTAACATCTGATAGTTCATTATGTTCCTAAGAACTGAAATATTCTCCTACCAGTGTCATTATTAGGCCCCTGAAATTTCATGCTGACACAGTTATCTAATATATTTTGAGATATTTTTTAAATGTTCAAGTGGAGATGACCAGTAGACAGTTAACTACTATAAGCTTCTGGAGTTCAGTGTGGAGTTAAAAGGTAGAGGCAACCTAGCCAAAGTTTTATTAATATTCCCTGGTGACTCAGACGGTAAAGCGACTGTCTACAATGCGGGAGACCCGGGTTCGATCCCTGGGTTGGGAAGATCCCCTGGAGAAGGAAATGGCAATCCACTCCAGGACTATTGCCTGGAAAATCCCATGAACAGAAGAGCCTGGCAGGCTACAGTCCATGGGGTCGCCAAAGAGTTGGACACGATTGAGCCACTTCACTTCACTTCAAAAGTACTAGGAGGAGATTATCAGATATTCAAAGGTTCAGATTATACACACATCAGTCTTTCACACAGATATACTCTAGAAGAAATGAACAGAACAACAACAACAAAAAGATAGAAATGGAGCAATTGTGGTGTATCAGAACTTCAGAAAACATTGCTACCAGCAAAAATAGGTACGATTCTCCAAGTGAGAGTAGGGAATACAACAAAATTAAATTGCAAGAGCTAAAATTATTCTTCAAAGACAAGATATTTAATACAAGCAGAAAGATGTATTAATAAAAATAAGTGTATCTAATTTCAAATAATGTTAGAAAATATTAAGAAGTGGAAAAACAAAAGCATATTAGAGGCCTTGTTTTCAAAACAGTCCAAAGTTACAATACAGTTCTTCACTTTATATAAGCTCTCTTTCCACAACCCCACCTATTAAGTGTCTATCTCCTGGAAAAATTTACTCTAATAATTTCTAGGGTGCTGAGAACTATGTCATGTGTGCTAACAAATTCTTCTTTTCAGTTGCTCCATGCCTACTCAACAGGCCCTACTGCTTCAGCTCTGCCTGTTACGCTTTATCATTAGCACAGCTCTTCCAGGGCACCACACCATGGTACCTTTTGGTAGGACCCACTGTGACGTCCTAGGCAATTATCACCAGAGGCTCCTGCAAATCATCCACTGAAAAACTGACTCAGCTTTTGGAATTCTTCTGGCCTTTGAATTCTAATCTATGCTGTTTCATGTCAAAGCAGGAAAAATTCCCTCTCCCAATTATGTGCCATATTGGACATCTGAGAACCAGACATGCTGCTATGAAAAGAGTAACTGTTACTGTAATGCAGAGCCCCTGAAAGATTTCAGAACTGAGACTCAGAGGAGTCTGGGACCAGACTGAACTTGATCAATGCTAGTTCTCTCCTTTCCACACAGATGCTTCTTTGTGCTCTTTCTGTACACAGAACTCCTCAAGCAAACCATCTAAAAAACAATCTTGCCTGAAAGGAAAACCAGAAATGGCTACACATCAGTAGTAGTCACCACTTGGCCAAATGCTAGGACTCCCACCTCCCCTATAAAAAACAGAGAGAAAAAGTTCAACAGTGGTTTGTAGAAAAGCAAAGATGACTACAACCTACAAACAAGAACAGGGTGTATATTGTTCAAATCACTGGGGAAAAGAAATACAAAGACATCTCATTCTATATACAAAAGACATACTGAAATAACAAGGAAACATAAAAAAAATTCAAAAGCAGCAAAAGAATAGAAACCAGAAAGTATTGGGTTGGCCAAGAAGTTCTTTCAGGTTTTTCCATAACATCTTACAAACATCTGAATAAACTTTTTGGCCAATCCATTTAGTAAAGTCTAATAGAGATTATGATAACAAATGTGATTGTACTTAAGGCCAGTACTAAAAGACAAGGATTTTTACAAAAAAGACTTTTTTAAAGTAAGGGAAGATTTATCATATAAATAAAACCAGCAAAAACAATCAAAGAATGTGTGGAGCCCTATAGCGAGGTCACAGGTTCCAAGCCTTGTACCAAGACCATAGATGTGGAGCCCCACACCAAGGTCATCTCCAGAACTGACTGAGTCCCATAGCAACCATTGCCATGAGCGCCTTAGGTCTAAACTGGCCAGTTCCCTGACCCCACACTAGGTAAAAATACCTACTCTATTACTCACCCGATAGCCCCTTAACCAATCACCTAATGGCACCTTTTCAGCTGGAATTTTCTTTGTCTTGAGGGTCTAAAAATTGGCTAGTAACCCCTGTTTGAGGTCTGCTCTCCCACGAGCCAGGCTAATGTTCAAATAGCATCTCCTGCACTAATAAACTCTATTTTCTTATTCTGCCTCATATTTGGAAACTCTTTTCCAATCTGTGCACAGGTCATGAGAGAAGGGATGGTAAAAGTTAAAAAAAAATAGATACTATATCAAGAAATAATTTGTTGTTATTTTTCAGTCACTAAGTTGTGTCCAACTCTTTGTGACCCATGGACTGCAGCACACCAGGCTCCTCAGTCCTCTGCTATCTCCCAAAGTTTGCTCAAATTCATGTCCATTGTGTTGGTGGTGCTAAGTGAATAAAACATATAAGTTCCGACACTCATGAATTTATGTACAGTGGGATAAGTAAATTAACATTTAGCAAACCACTGATTTAAATACATGAAAGTATGAGAAGGGATGTGTAGGAAAACCCAGCAGAGTAAGGAAAACAGGAAAAGTGGGGGAAGAAGGTTCTGGGCAGATGGAGCAGAAAGTGTAAAGTTCTGAGGTTGAGTTTGGAGTGTTCAAGGAACAGTAAAGGAGTAAACCAGAGGGAGAGTACTAGTGTTCACATCAGAGCATTAGCTGGGACCAGAAGATGTAGGATCTCTTAGGCAATTGCATTTCGACTTTTATTGCAAGTGACCTGGGGAGTTACTGGAACATTCTGAGGGTAGGATTGACATGATCTGGCTTTTTTTTTTTTTTTTAAATGCCTTATTTGTTTTGTTGAAAATAGAATCAAGAGTTGAAGGGATCAAGAATGGAAAGGGAAGATAAATTCTAGATTTACTATGATAGTCCAGGTGAGAGATGAGAGAGGTTGGGATAAGGATAGTAGTGGTGCACAGAGTAAGAAATGGTCTAATCTGGACATGTGTTCAAGAAAGAGTTGATAGAATTTTCAGATTGGTTAGATGCCTTTTATAGCTCTTGATTTGCTTGTTTGTCTTCCTTACAAGAATTTAAGTTTCACAATGACAGAATAAATGTATTATTTAGCTTATAACCTTTGCACTAACATAGTATTTGCCCTATAATAAGCAATCTGTATTTTTAACTTAATTTAATTTTTATATACAGATCGTTTAAAATGAGCACTGTCAGATGATATTAGAGGCAGCAAAACATAAAATGCACTCAATGTCACCCAGGAATTATGAGCCCATTACTCAATGTAAATCATAAGAATAACAATCTACTGTAGAACTAAAAGAAAGGCTGAGATTCATTCGCTGGACCAAACAGTCAGACATTTCATTCATTGACATAATTTTTCATGCAAAACTCCATGCATATTTTATTCTTTAAAATGAACTGCTATTAGAATCTTACATCATAATGTCAAAACATAAATTTTAGAGAAAAAGCACAATACATTTAGCACTACAGAATCAAAGTAAAACAGCCAGCATAGATGGTTATGCACAGTTGGAACATTTTCAAGTCAAAACTTCAAAAGACTTTTAATAAGTGGTAAATTCAGATGTTACAAGTACAGTAATAATAAACACAACAGCTCGATTATAAAATCATTAACTCTCAGAGCACTCAATGATCCATTAATTCAAAATTTTTACAGTAGGCTTTGATGGGACTAAAACCAGCAGAGTGTTCCTATTCTACCACCATGTAGCAAACAGTCACTGAAAAGGACGGGCTCATCGTTATGTAATCCAATAGATGGTATACATCTTAAAGCAGTCTAAGTGTGAAATAAATATACCCACTTTAAATCCTTCACCATTATGCAGCTGAAACAACTGATTACAACTGATTTCACTGTAATCTATATATTGTTCTAACTTTACACATTCTTTTCTATTCTCTTTTAAAAACATTTTGAGCATATTTAGGAAATAACACTAAAAAGTAAAGTAAGTCTGGATGCACACTGAAAAACCAAGTACATTACCCAACTATAAACACATTTTTGGTACTTCCTTGCATTCAAATTAGGCAGAACTCTCAATATTCTTCATATAGAACATAAAGGGCCTCCAATTAATTTCCATTAAATCTGGATCTTCAAAATTACGTTAAATGCAATGACTCATATAATTTGCATTAAAGACATTTCATCAGAGAAGCTCAGTTAATTTCTTGAACATTATCAAATCAGATTTTACAATACTCCTGAAATTTAGGAAGAATGTGTGGCTCTCCTGTGACCACTCCTTCAAAATTGATTATCACTGTGTTAGACACTGAGCTTCCCAGGTGGCTCAGTGGCAAAGAACCCGCCTGCAAAATGCAGGAGAGGTGGGGTCAATGTCTGGGTTGGGAAGATCATTTGAAGAAGGAAATGGCAACCCACTCCAGAATTCTTGTCTGGGAAATCCCATGTACAGTGGAGCCTGGTGAGCTACAGTCCATGGGGTTGCAAAAAAGTTAAAAGTGCAAAAGAATCACATGTGACTTAGTGTCTAAACAATGACAACATGTTAGAAACTACTATAGCTTAGAATTGTTTAGGATGAAGTATGAAATACACTTTCTACAGTGAAATGTATTGTGTTGGTATATTGGGAAGAGGCTAGAAAAGTTTAACAAAGTATATCTTCTAGACCCTGATGCTGGGAAGATTTTGGACAGGAGGAAAAGGAGGCGACAGAGGATGAGATGGTTGGATGGCATCACTGGCTTAATGTACATTAATTTGAGCAAACTCCTGGAAATAGTGAAAGACAGGGAAGCCTGGCATGCTGCAGTCCGGGGGTGGCAAAGAGTCGGACACGACTTAGCGACGAACAACAAAGTGACTACCTAACGCTAACTAGCACTGTCCTCTAGGGCCAACAAACACACTTATGAATGTGACCAATATTCCTATCCTGTTGTTATTCAGTTGCTATCTACTTGTTATTTAATGCTTTGTAGAAGAGTCTGTCTTATTCCTTTCTCTGCTCCTACAATGCCTGACACATGGTAAATATTTAATAAATGTTTAAATAGACAGTTATACAAGTAAAATAAACAGATGAATGAATTAGTTAACTGACCAACTGATTAACCAAGGCATTGTTAATTGGACATCACTGATACAAACCCCTCATCTGAAACCAGGGGCGATGGCTGGGAGGAGCAACCCCATGTCCAAGGAGCGGTGGTCGCGCAGGCACAGGAGGGCCTAGAGGAACTATCCTACGCTGAGGTCAGGAAGGGCAGCGGTGAGGAGATACCCCTCATCCAAGGTAAGAGCAGCGGCTGCACTTTGCTGCAGCAGCCATGAAGAGATACCCCACGCCCAAGGTAAGAGAAACCCAAGTAAGATGGTAGGTGTTGCGAGAGAGCATCAGAGGGCAGACACACTGAAACCATACTCACAGATAACTAGTCAATCTAATCACACTAGGACCACAGCCTTTTCTAACTCAATGAAAACAAGCCATGCCTGCAGGGCAACCCAAGATGGGAGGGTCATGGTGGAGAGGTCTGACACAATGTGGTCCACTGGAGAAGGGAATGGCAAACCACTTCAGTATTCTTGCCTTGAGAACCCCATGAACAGCATGAAAAGGCAAAATGATAGGATACCAAAAGAGGAACTCCCCAGGTCAGGAGGTGCCCAACACGCTACTGGAGATTAGTGGAGAAATAACTCCAGAAAGAATGAAGGGATGGAGCCAAAGCAAAAACAATAGCCAGCTGTGGATGTGACGTGATAGAAGCAAGGTCTGATGCTGTAAAGAGCAATATTGTATAGGAACCTGGAATGTCAGGTCCATGAATCAAGGCAAATTGGAAGTTGTCAAACAAGAGATGGCAAGAGTGATTGTCGACATTATAGGAATCAGCGAACTAAAATGGACTGGAATGGGTGAATTTAACTCAGATGACCATTACATCTACTACTGCAAGCAGGAATCCCTCAGAAGAAATGGAGTAGCCATCATGGTCAACAAAAGAGTCCAAAATGCAATACTTGGATGCAATCTCAAAAATGACAGAATGATCTCTGTTTGTCTCCAAGGCAAACCATTCAATACCACGGTAATCCAAGTCTATGCTCCAACCAGTAATGCTGAAGAAGCTGAAGTTTAACGGTTCTATGAAGACCTACAAGACCTTTTAGAACACCCAGAAAAGATGTCCTTTTCATTATAGGGGACTAGAATGCAAAAGTAGGAAGTCAAGAAACACCTGGAGTAACCGGCAAATTTGGCCTTGGAATGCAGAATGAAGCAGGGCAAAGACTAATAGTTTTGCCAAGAAAATGCACTGGTCATAGCAAACATCCTCTTCCAACAACACAAGAGAAGACTCTACACATGGACATCACCAGATGGTCAACACCGAAATCAGACTGATTATATTCTTTGCAGCCAAAGATGGAGAAGCTCTATACAGTCAACAAAAACAAGACCAGGAGCTGACTGTGGCTCAGATCATGAACTCCTTATTACCAAATCCAGACTTAAATTGAAGAAAGCAGGGAAAACCACTAGACCATTCAGGTATGACCTAAATCAAATCCCTTATGATTATACAGTGGAAGTGAGAAGTAGATTTAAGGGCCTAGCTCTGATAGACAGAGTGCCTGATGAACTATGGAATAAGGTTCGTGACATTGTACAGGAAACAGGGATCAAGACAATCCCTACGGAAAAGAAATGCAAAAAAGCAAAATGGCAGTCTGGGGAGGCCTTACAGATAGCTGTGAAAAGAAGAGAGGCAAAAAGCAAAGGAGAAAAGCAAAGATATAAGCATCTGAATGCAGAGTTCCAAAGAATAGCAAGAAGAGATAAGAAAGCCTTCTTCAGCGATCAATGCAAAGAAACAGAGGAAAACAACAGAATGGGAAAGACTAAAGATCTCGAAAAGAAAATTAGAGATACCAAGGGAACATTTCATGCAAAGATGGGCTCGATAAAGGAAGAAATGGTATGAACCTAGCAGAAGCAGAAGATATTAAGCAGAGGTGGCAAGAATACACAGAACTGTACAAAAAAAGATCTTCATGACCTGGATAATCACGATGGTGTGATCACTCATCTAGAGCCAGACATCCTGGAGTGTGAAGTCAAGTGGGCCTTAGAAAGCATCAATACGAACAAAGCTAGTGGAGGTGATGGAATTCCAGTGGAGCTATTTCAAATCCTGAAAGATGATGCTGTGAAAGTGCTGCACTCAAAATGCCAGCAAATCTGGAAAACTCAGCAGTGGCCACAGGACTGGAAAAGGTCAGTTTTCATTCCAATCTTAAAGAAAGGCAATGCCAAAGAATGCTCAAACTACCACACAATTGCACTCATCTCACATGCTAGTAAAGTAATGCTCAAAATTCTCCAAGCCAGCCTTCAGCAATATGTGAACCATGAACTTCCTGATGTTCAAGCTTGTTTTAAAAAAGGCAGAGGAACCAGAGATCAAATTGCCAACATCTCCTGGTTCATCGAAAAAGCAAGAAAGTTCAAGAAAAATATCTATTTCTGCTTTATTGACTATGCCAAAGCCTTTGATTGTGTGCATCACAATAAACTGTGGAAAATTCTGAGAGAGAGGGAAATACCAGACCACCTGACCTGCCTCTTGAGAAAACTGTATGCAGGTCAGGAAGCAACAGTTAGAACTGAACATGGAACAACAGACTGGTTCCAAATAGGAAAAAGAGTACGTCAAGGCTGTATATTGTCACTCTGCTTATTTAACTTATATGCAGAGTACATCATGAGAAATGCTGGACTGGGAGAAACACAAGCTGGAATCAAGATTGCCAGGAGAAATATCAATAACCTCAAATATGCAGATGACACCACCCTTATGGCAGAAAGTGAAGAGGAACTCAAAAGCCTCTTGATGAAAGTGAAAGTGGAGAGTAAAAAGTTGGCTTAAAGCTCAACATTCAGAAAACGAAGATCATGGCATCCGGTCACATCACTTCATGGGAAATAGATGGGGAAACAGTGGAAACAGTGTCAGACTGTTTTTTTTGGGGGGGGTTCCAAGATCACTGCAGATGGTGATTGCAGCCATGAAATTAAAAGATGCTTTCTCCTTGGAAGAAAAGTTATGACCAACCTAGATAGTATATTCAAAAGCAGAGGTATTACTTTGCCAACTAAGGTCTGTCTAGTCAAGGCTATGGTTTTTCCTGTGGTCATGTATGGATGTGAGAGTTGGACTGTGAAGAAGACAGAGCACCAAAGAATTGATGCTTTTGAACTGTGGTGTTGGAGAAGACTCTTGAGAGTCCCTTGGACTGCAAGGAGATCCAACCAGTCCATTCTGAAGGAGATCAGCCCTGGGATTCCTTTGGAAGGACTGATGCTAAAGCTGAAACTCCAGTACTTTGGCCACCTCATGCGAAGAGCTGACTCATTGGAAAAGACTCTGATGCTGGGAGGAGCTGGGGGCAGGAGAAGAAGGGGACAACAGAGGATGAGATGGCTGGATGGCATCATGGACTCGATGGATGTGAGTCTGAGTGAACTCCAGGAGTTGGTGATGGACAGGGAGGCCTGGTGTGCTGCAATTCACGGGGTCTCAAAGAGTCGGACACGACTGAGTGACTGAACTGAACTGATATAATCCTTGCATTGGATTGCTTCTAGCCATAATGAGTATCTTTTCCTGAGTTACCTACATTTGCTTTTATGACTCACTTAGAATGCATGGCCTATATTTGAGGAACAGGGAATTAAGATTGAGTGTGACCAAGAAACTATACAAAATCACGTGGCTTTTTATCATTGAGACAAGGTGAGACAATGTTTAGAAGGAATCTTGAATATCCTGAATATTTAAAAAAAAAAAAAAAAAACACAATAAAACACTGGCTGCCTCCACTTTCTCCTCCCATGTTCTAGTTGCATCCAGCTTCTCCCTGTTCATAGCGTGGGTTTCTCTACATGGTTACAGTAGTGTTCCCAAGGGCAAGTCTCAATGAACAAGCACTTATCAAACCTCTGTGTGTGTCGTGTTTCCTGATTTTCCTTTGGTCAAATTTAATCACCTGTCCATGCCTTAAATAGGGGTAAGAACAGACCTCACAGGGAAATGGATACCCAGGAGGCATGATTTATTGGGGTGGTGGGCTTAATATTACAACATACCAAAGCAAAATATAGCTCATTATATATTCTGGAACAGTCACCCCAGACACAAAGTAGAGAACTGATAAATGTGAGGAAGATGAAATTTTGAAGGACCTGTTCAGAGCCTATTTCAGCCACTAAAGGAGAGATATTATTAGCTCAAGCAGAGAGGGTGGCATGGGGACACAGAATAGCAAGTAAATTTGAAAGCTATTTATGAGTTAAAAATTAAAGGACTTGGTAGGATGGGATACGGGAATGACAAAAAGGGAATTATACAGGATGACTCTAAAACTTTTGGTATGTGTACTTGGGTAAATGGCAGTACCATTTCTGAGAAAAGAAACATTGGATAAGAACACTGCTGTGATCACATGTTTGTTGCTGGATATCTTGAGTTTGAGACTATCAGTTATCCAAGTGAGAAGGCCAAGTACATAGCTGGATGTTTAGATCTTAAGCATAGAAGAGAAGTTGGCGCCAAAGAAAAAACTGAGATCATAACTGAAGTCACAATTAAAGTCATGGCTTTGAATATTGCAATGGGGTAATCAAGGTAGAATTTCAGATGAATGAGTATAGAGTAGGTAATGGGAGAAGTAATAGTGATAGCTTGGTGTTTCTAACTTTCATTAGAAGCTTGCTTGTGATGGGGAGAGAACCTATTGAGATAGCTGAAGGGAAAAGTGGAGTAACAAACTGTTTTTTTCACTAATTCTCTGAAGACAGGGAAAATGTGAACATTTAAAAATTCTCGCAGATAGATAGAAACTTAAAGAAAGATGAAGGCATGAGCCCTTCTTGACTCATATCCTTGTTTTATTGTTGAATCTAGTATAAATAAATCTTAAGAATCACCTGCCATTAATTGATAAGAATACATTCAAGAGGTGTTTGGACATTAATAGGAAACAGTTTCTTAATTTATGTAATTCTCTCAACCTGGAAAGCCTGTTCTCCATGATTCTATGTGCCCAAATCCTGATCATCCTTTAAGGTCAGATTCAAGCACACATTCTCTATTAATTCTTCCCTCACGCCCACTCCTCCAACAGTTAGATATCAGTATTTCCTTACTTTATTTGTATCCCTTATGTTCTTTCTTTTGAATGTTTTTTCTTTACCTATCCTACTCTCTTCTTGTGAGTAGTGATTTTTCTATTCCCTCAGTGCAAGACACATAATAGGCAATCGAGAATGATTTAGTGAATAGGTGTGTTGGCAGAATTTCAGGCAGCAGTCAGAGTTCTTTAAAGCCATTATTTCTGGACAAGAGGATTGCACATGTGTATGTGCAGTGAGGGGAAATTTTTCTTCAATGCACACCATAGTGTTTGTTACCTATTTGACATACTCATTAGACCCCTTTATGCTGCATTTGTACCAAGAATTTCTAATTGAGGGTTGTCTCAGGTTGATATGTACAAGAGCCAATGAGTTTTACCCATGGTTATTATCCTCTCTTTTAGATAAAAAGTTTTTATCTCAGGGTATCCACACTTAGTTGCATCCCAAATGGTTTATAATGATGATAATTAGCATTTAAATAGAACCTTACCTGTTCAGGGGCCTTACAGTCATGCTTATTATTTAATGGAACGGTCACACATTTATCCTTCATTGAGAAGTCTTCAAATATAAAAACCTACAGTATATAGTTATCATAAAAGCCTAGCAGCTGATAGAGTTAGTGATGCTATGCATTTTGCCAGAAACTTCAATTTTATGCTATAAAATTGAAACGCAGAAGACCATTAGAACTCTTCCAGCCCTGAAACTTAGCATGCAATGTATGCTCTAAGGTAAAACTGCATAAAGACAAAAGAAAAAAAAGAAAAAACAAAAACAAAAAAAACAATTCCACAATGACCCACCATTTGCCAAAGAGAGAAACCTTTTCTTTATAACAATCTCTTAATCACCACAGGACATGTGTGAGCACTGAAAGAAATCAGTCTGTTTGAAACTCGTGGTGGGATCATTCAAAGCCAGTCTCAGGCTGTGATCACTCATAAGATAATGCTGATTTTGAGAGCACCCTAAGAGGATAGTTAGGCCTTCAAAGAATAAATCTCAATTCAAGATCTCTATCGGCATTTGACGGTTATCTCATCATCTTGGCTATTATACTACTGTATCTTGGAAGGAATACTATGTTTTTTTTCCCCCATTCGCCTCTTATGTCAAGTTTATATCTGGTTTTTCATGGCTTAATTTTACAGCTGATAAGCTCTTAAGAGAATACAGGACAAGGTCTAAAACCCAGTTGATGAAAGAACTATAGTATAACTTGAGGTCAAGGGTGAAATGCAGATAAAAATAGAAATTTCTTATTCTGCTAGAAATTAAGTATACCTTTCTATTTCTTAAGAGATACAACATTTATACTCTCATGAAATTTGGTAAATTCAAATATTGATGGAGACTAAAGTAGTGGAGGGAGAAAATAGGATTAACAGTCAGACTTGAGGCACAGTTATAATTCCCACTTATATTAACTTGTTGGGTGATTTGGGAGGGGGATTAAAACAACGTCTCTAGGAAGTATTAATTTGTGTGTGTGTGTGTGTGTGTGTGTGTGTGTGTGTGTGTATGTGTGCTCAGTTATGTCTGACTCTTTCTTACCCCATGAACTCTAGCCCACCAGGCTCCTCTGTCCATGGAATTTTCCAGGCAAGAATACTGGAGCCAGTTGCCATTTCCTACTCCAGGGCATCTTCCTGGAAACTGCATCTCCTGCTTTGGCAGGTGGATACTTACCACTTTTCCACCTGGGAAGCCAAGATAATCATCATGGGACTTTGCTGGTAGGGAAGTGAATAAGAATCCACCTGCTAATAAGTAATTGGAAGTTAATTGTTACTCTAATTGTATATTTTGAGGTGAGAGTCTATAGATGGAAATATATGATTAAAAAGTAGAAATTGCCTTTACTGATGTGATTAGAAGCTTGGGTTCTCTAATACCCATCTAGAAATAACTCATCATATAGAATCCCATTATCATATTCATCAGTCAAGAATTATTTTAAAACAAGATCGTTTTCACATGTGCTTTAAATTACTTTTACTAAGACAACTTTATGCTTAGGCATCTTTCACAGAAGCCAGTTGTTGAGGTATTTCCAAAGAACCTGTGTTTTTCAGAGTATCTAGGAATAACCACTGAATCAGTTGGAATGCTCTTTCAGATTTACTCACTGGCTTTCACAGTAAAGTCACTATACTATCCAAGTGCCAATAATACTAAAATCTTATTTTCAAAAGTTCTACATAAAATTTTGAGATATATACAAATACAATCAGAAATATGAAATAAAATATTTATATGCCATAGAATACATAGTTCAAAGCATTATGAATGGAAGCTTAAGAAAAACCAAAGCAATAAAGAACCCCTTTAATATATTTCAAAATAATGACAAAAAATGGAAAAAACAAGTTAGAGCAACCTGGGAATACCAGGCCACCTGACCTGCCTCTCGAGACACCTATATGCAGGTCAGGAAGCAACAGTTACATGGAATAGACTGGTTCCAAATAGGAAAAGGAGTATGTCAAGGCTGTATATTGTCACCCTGATTATTTAACTTATATGCACAGTACATCATGATAAATGCTGGGCTGGAGGAAGCACAAGCTGGAATCAAGATTGCCGGGAGAAATATCAATCACCTCAGATATGCAGATGACACCACCCTTATGGCAGAAAGCGAAGAGGAACTAAAAAGCCTCTTGATGAAAGTGAAAGAGGAGAGTGAAAAAGTTGGCTCAAAGCTCAACATTCAGAAAATGAAGATCATGGCATCTGGTTCCATCACTTCATGGCAAATAGATGGGAGAAAAGGGGAAACTGTCAAACTTTATTTTTTTCAGCTCCAAAATCACTGCAGATGGTGATTGCAGCCATGAAATTAGAAGACACTTACTCCTTGCAAGAAAGGTTATGACCAACCTAGATAGTATATTAAAAAGCAGAGACATTACTTTGCCGACTAAGGTCCATCTAGTCAAGGCTATGGTTTTTCCTGTGGTCATGTATGGATATGAAGAAGGCTGAGCGCCTAAAAATGGATGCTTTTGAACTGTAGTGTTGGAGAAGACGCTTGAGAGTCCCTTGGACTGCAAGGAGATCCAACCAGTCCATTCTGAAGGACATCAGCCCTGGGATTTGTTTGGATGGAATGATGCTAAAGCTGAAACTCCAATACTTTGGCCACCTCATGCAAAGAGCTGACTCATTGGAAAAGACTCTGGTGCTGGGAGGGATTGGGGGCAGGAGGAGAAGGCGACGACAGAGGATGAGATGGCTGGATGGCATCACTGACTCGATGGACGTGAGTTTGTGTGAACTCCGGGAGATGGTGATGGACAAGAAGGAGATGGTGATGGACAGGAAGGCCTGGTGAGCTGCGATTCATGGGGTTGCAGAGTCCGATACGACTGAGCAACTGAACTGAACTGAAACTCTCTTAGCCTCAATTTCCTCAGGTATAAACTGGTGATAAATGTGTCTTTCCTGACTATTTTACAGGTTGTTGAGAAGATCAAATGAGTAATGGATGGAAAAGTATTTATAGATTTCAAAGTGCTTTGCCAATGTTATTTTATTTGATGGAGCAGTAGCTAAACCTGGCACTAAGCAGAGCCTTTGTTCTTCTTGCTATGTAGAGGCATTAGATCAGTGTCAACTTTCTTGAAGCCTTCTATATTTACATATAATGAAGAGAAAAATTTTTCTAATTAATGGGTATGTATGATGAGTTAACGGAGAAGGCGATGGCACCCCACTCCAGTACTCTTGCCTGGAAAATCCCGTGGACAGAGGAGCCTGGTAGGCTGTGGTCGATGGGGTTGTGAAGAGTCAGACACGACTGAGCAACTTCCCTTTCACTTTTCACTTTCATGCGTTGGAGAAGGAAATGGCAACCCACTCCAGTGTTCTTGCCTGGAGAATCCCAGGGATGGGGGAGCCTAGTGGGTTGCCATCTATGGGGTCACACAGAGTCAGACATGACTGAAGTGACTTAGCAGCAGCAGCAGCATGATGAGTTAAAATAGGTTTTCTACAAAAATGTACAACACCACAAAATAACTTACACAGATTTGCATTATGAAATTGCCAAGTTCAATGTCAAACTGCAGCCTTAGCCTGAAGGACTGCAAAATTTCACACTGTGCTGCATTTGGATTTGAAGCAGGGACTTTTGATTTGTTTATCAAGACATACCAAATAAAGAAGGATTTAACATTCTAGGCCTATGACCTGAGACTAACTTGAGTTTACTTGATTAATAAGGAACACAAAATTAGGGGTCTGTATTTTCTAAATTTGATTTATGGGAGGATAAAATATGAAGGGTAGATGTATAACTGCCTAGAGAGAATGAATGACTGGAAAAATAAGAATGCATACTTGACAAAAGTAAGAAAGAGAGAATTGAGAAAAGGAGACATATTTGTTATATCTGTTACATGCTTGGCAGTGTGAAATGTATCTTAGAAACATATCCTCAATCAGTCTTCACTGAAGCAGGAATGCTGGGCAAATGGCAATATTAATTTCAATTTTTATAGAAGAAGAAAGTGGGAGTGAATAAAATGGAATACTTGATATTGCCCACGAGCACTAAATGGCAGAGAGAAAAGCATTTTGGTGATAGCTAATGGCCATGGAATTAAAAGACGCTTGCTCCTTGGAAGAAAAGCCACGACAAACCTAGAGAGTGTATTAAGAAGCAGAGACATCACTTTGCCAATGAAGGTCCATGTAGTTGAAGCTATGGTTTTTCCAGTAGTCATGTATGGATATGAGAGTTGGACCATAAAGAGGGCTGAGTACCAAGGAATTGATGCTTTCCAACTGTGGTGCTAGAAAACTCTTGAGACTCCCTTGGACAGCAAGGAGATCAAATCAGTCAGTCTTAAAGGAAATATTTGAATATTTGAATATTCATTGAAAGGACTGATGCTGAAGCTGGAGCTCCAATACTTTGGCCACCTGATGCAAAGAGCTGACTCACTGGAAAAGGCCTTGATGCTGGGGAAGATTGAGAGCAGGAGGAGAAGGGGATGATAGAGGATGAGATGACTGGATGGCATCACTGACTCAATGGGTATGAGTTTGAACAAATTCTGCAAGATGGTGAAGGACAGAGAAGCCCTGCATGGTACAGTCCATGGGGTTGCAAAGAGTCAGACATGACTGAGTGACGGAACAAAAAGGGGCCTTTCTAAAGTCAATCCATCATAAGAAAAACAAGCCATACTGAAAAATTGTCATCAACTTTGTACTCAGAATCCCACCCACATACCCACAGAACTTTTTGGTAGGAAGCAAGTTTGACTGGTTACTATGAAGTATAAGGCTCTCATGTCTAGACATTACAGTGTGGCGGGTAGAGAGAAAATCACCTTGTTCTTCAAGTGGTAAAAGAGGGGTTTTTAGGAATCTAGGGATTTCTTGGAGACGAATGGTTATAACATTGGCCACGGGGGTGGTAGTGGTACAAGCGGAGACAGGCAGAGAGCAAAGTAGCTCACATTTGTGAAAGAGATCTACAAGGATAAGTGACATCATGGAATAGAGACAAAAACTTGGTAATAACCATGGGCACACCCAACAGGGTCTGCACAATGAGTAGGTGGCTACCAAATGCCAGAGTTCTATCTTTCTCCCTATTCAGGTATCGTAAGAGGTGTCTCCTTATATTAGCCTCTAGCAGATCTAGAGAAGCCAAAAGCTCCAACATCTTCTCTCACTGGGACCTAAGAAGAGTTCTATTTTGTACCATCCTGTGCAATTCTTAATACAGAATGGGAATGAAGGTTAGAGACCAGAGAGAGTTGTCAGGTATCAGGAGGCATCATCTCCTCTTGGATTGTAACAGTCTCTATACTTGGAGCACAATGGTTTTTTATGTTGGGCATAGTACTTTTCATCTTCCTGGCATGCTAAGTATTTCTCTCAATCTCTAACACTAGAGGATTTAGGTTTACAGAAAATAGATTTCTTCTCTTCTAGAGATTTAAAAATGAGAACCAGAAAAATGCTGGCAAAGATGGGAGAAGTATTCTGATAATCATTTGTCTTGCTGAATTCTTCCAAATCACCAAGGAATGTGGCTTGAGCTTCCTTGTTTTCTGTAACACTAAAAGAAAATAATGAAAATTCAAGTATTTCAAAGTGAAGACAGGGCATGAGTCTGGAGAAGACATAGGATCCAGCTAAACTCTACTCTAATATATTTTTTCAGAAAAAACAAAATAACAATAAAACCTGTGATTGTACCAAATGCAAAGTTGCAAATCTTTAATCATAAGACCTTGAAAATGTTAATCACTCAGTCAAGTCTACCTCTTCATAACCTGGAGGAGGACATGGCAACCCACTCCAGTATTTTTGCCTGGAGAATTCCATGGATGGAGAAGCGTGGTGGGCTATAGTCCATGGGGTCACAAAGAGCTGGGCATGACTGAAGCGACTTAGCACACAATCATAAGACCTAAAAAAATGGTTCCTTTAATAATTTATAAATTTATACAGTTATAAAATTATAATTTTATAATTGTAAAACAATATAATACTAATTTAATTTCCTATTGCTTCCTGCCATCACATTTCCTTTTCACATTAGGTCGCAGAATTACATTTCTGTGTATCTGATATGGCAGAAATCCCTGCTGGAAGACAAAGCAACATAATAACGGCAATCAAGGATATTATACAATTACATCTTCCAAGGAGTTCTGAGTTAATAGCATATTTAGAAGCCCCTGGTAGACTTTCTAGTGTAGATTAACTGCATCATCAATAGTTGAATTATTTGTCATGCAATATTGACTTTCAGTGGAGAGGGGGTGGCAAAAATGTGAGCAAATAATCTTCACTGATTCTCTCATTAACTTTGGTTTTCATCGAATACCATGCCTTCAAATATACATACTAATCTTGTGTGTTCATTAGCTTAAAAAGAGCTCAAATCAACAACTGATTTATTGTATGCAGCTTTGACAGAAATGCATTTTCAGTGATACTAAAGATGCTAACTTTGACAAACGGAGTGACAAAAGTGGAGAAGAAAGAAAGAAGAAAAAAGGTAATTATAAAGCAATTAGTCTGATGCAGCCTATTTATGGAAACTCTTTGTGTCAAGAGTGGAGAAGCAGAGAAATTCTGCACTGACAATGGTAAATGGCATAAGCCATTCATACTGGACCACAATTTCTATTTACCTTAGTAAATGGAAAGGCCTAATAGGAGTTGTGGTAGGCAGAATAAGCCGCCCAAGATATCCACACTCTCATCCCCTTAATTGTGACTATGTTAATTATTATATATGTGACAAAAAGGACTCTGCAGATGTAATTAAGATGACAGACATTAAAATAGACATATTATCCTGGACTGACTCGAAGAGCTCAATGTAGCCACCAGAGCTCTTAAAAGTCCAGAAATTTCTCAGTTGGAAGCAGAAGAGATATGGCAGAAGCCAGAGAGCTCCCATCAAATTTGATGAGCTTCTCATCAAATCCATGAGAAGGATTTGATGTGCCTTGTTGCCTCTGAAATGTAGTGGTCAACATATCAGGACTAGAGAGAGGTCTCTAGGAGCTACAGGAAGCTTCTATCTGGCAGGCCCTTTAGTCCTATGACCACAAGGATTGGGTCTGAATGACTCTGGAAGTGGTTCTTCCCAGAGCCTCCCAATAAAAGCCTAATTGACTGGCACCCTTTTGTACTTTTTTTTTCCTTTTCCAAAAATAAAAGCCTCAGCCAAGCCAACCCAAATTTTCTCCCATAGAACTGTGAAGTAATAAGTTTACATTCATTTAAGTTAATAAATTTGTGGTTATTTGTTATAGCGGCAACTAATTAGCAGAAACTAATTAATGAATATAAGTAAATGTGAAGATGTCAATGTATAGTAGAAACCAACACAATATTGTAAAGCAATTATTCTTCAATTAAAAATAAATTAATTAAAAAGAAGAATATCAACATTCAGATGTAAAAAATCCAAATTAGCACTCAGTTTACTTTTTGAAAATCATAAGGGAATAATACTACATTAGTTGGCTCACTCTAATATTACTCAAATCTTTAAGTTCAGTTCAGTTCAGTTCAGTCACTCAGTCATGTCCGACTCCTTGCAACCCCATGAATTGCAGCACGCCAGGCCTCCCTGTCCATCACCAACTCCCGGAGTTCACTCAGACTCACATCCATTGAGTCAGTGATGCCATCCAGCCATCTCATCCTCTGTCATCCCCTTCTCCTCCTGCCCCCAACCCCTCCCAGCATCAGAGTCTTTTCCAGTGAGTCAACTCTTCACATGAGGTGGCCAAAGTACTGGAGTTTCAGCTTCAGCATCATTCCCTCCAAAGAAATCCCAGGGCTGATCTCCTTCAGAATGGACTGGTTGGATCTCCTTGCAGTCCAAGGGACTCTCAAATCTTTATAGGGAACTTAACAGTTGATTACAAAAAATCACATTTCTTTCTTTTCATTTAAAAAATATTTTGTAAACTTATGACTATACAGTGGAAGTGAGAGATAGATTTAAGGGACTAGATTTGATACAGTGCCTGATGAACTATGGATGGAGCTTTGTGACACTGTACAGGAGACAGGGATCAAGACCATCCCCAAGAAAAAGAAATACAAAAAAGCAAAATGGCTGTCTGAGGAGGTCTTACAAATAGCTGTGAAAAGAAGGGAAGCAAAAGCAAAGGAGAAAAGGAAAGATATAGCCATTTGAATGCAGAGTCCCAAAGAATAGCAAGAAGAGATAAGAAAGCCTTCCTCAGTGATCAGTGCAAAGAAATAAAGGAAAACAATAGAATGGGAAAGGCTAGAGATTTCTTTAAGAAAATTAGAGATACCAATGGAATATTTCATGCAAAGATGGGCTCAATAAAGAACAGAAATGGTAGGGACCTAACAGAAGCAGAAGATATTAAGAAGAGGTGGCAAGAACACACAGAAGAACTGTACAAAAAAGATCTTCACAACCCAGATAATCATAATGGTATGATCACTCACCTAGAGCCAGACATCCTGGAATGTGAAGTCAAGTGGGCCCTAGAAAGCATCACTACAAACAAAGATAATGGAGGTGATGGGATTCCAGTTGAGCTATTTCAAATCCTGAAAGATGATGCTGTCAAAGTGCTGCACTCAATATGCCAGCAAATTTGGAAAACTCAGCAGTGGCCACAGGACTGGAAAAGGTCAGTTTTCATTCCAATCCCAAAGAAAGGCAATGCCAAAGAATGCTCAAACTACTGCAAAGTTTCACTCATCTCACACGCTAGTAAAGTAGTGCTCAAAATTCTCCAAGCTAGGCTTCAGCAATACATGAACTGTGAACTTCCAGATGTTCAAGCTGGTTTTAGAAGAGGCAGAGGAACCAGAGATCAAATTGCCAACATCCGATAGATCATCAAAAAAGGAAGAGAGTTCCAGAAAAATATCTATTTCTGCTTTATTGACTATGCCAAAGCCTTTGACTGTGTGGATCACAATCAACTGTGGAAAATTCTGAAAGAGATGGGAATACCAGACCACCTGACCTGCCTCTTGAGAAACCTATATGTAGGTCAGGACATGGAACAATCAGACTGGTTCCAAATAGGAAAAGGAGTACGTCAAGGCTGTATATTGTCACCCTGCTTATTTAACTTAATTGCAGAGTACATCATGATAAATGCTGGGCTGGAGGAAGCACAAGCTGGAATCAAGATTGCTGGGAGAAATATCAATAACCTCAGATATGCAGATGACACCACCCTTATGGCAGAAAGTGAAGAGGAACTGAAGAGCCTCTTGATGAAAGTGAAAGAGGTGAGTGAAAAAGTTGGCTCAAAGCTCAACATTCAGAAAATGAAGATCATGGCATCTGTTCCCCTCACTTCATGGCAAATAGATGGGAAAACAGTGGAAACAGTGTCAGACTTTATTTTTCTGGGTTCCAAAATCACTACAGATGGTGATTGCAGCCACGAAATTAAAAGACGCTTACTCCTTGGAAGGAAAGTTATGACCAACCTAGAGAGCATATTAAAAAGCAGAGACATTACTTTGCCAACAAAGGTCCGTCTAGTCAAGGCTATGGTTTTTCCAGTGGTCATGCATGGATGTGACATTTGGACTACAGAGAAAGCTGAGCACCAAAGAACTGATGCTTTTGAACTGTGGTGTTGGAGAAGACTCTTGAGAGTCCCTTGGACTTCAGCAAGATCCAACCAGTCCATCCTAGAGGAGATCAGTCCTGGGTGTTCATTGGAAGGACTGATGTTGAAGCTGAAACTCCAATACTTTGGCCACCTGATGTGAAGAGCTGACTCACTTGAAAAGAGCTGATGCTTGGAGGGATTCAGGGCAGGAGGAGAAGGGGACGACAGAGGATGAGATGGTTGGATGGCATCACTGGCTCAATGGACACGGGTTTGGGTGGACACGGGTTTGAGTTGGTGATGGACAGGGAGGCCTGGCATGCTGCAGTTCATGGAGTGGCAAAGCATCGGACACGACTGAACGACTCAACTGAAGTGAACCATCATTCTTTTATCTAACTAACCTGTTCAATTTTTCCTCTTGGTGTATCTATTGGTTCTGCCATAGACAGTGAAATGGTCCTTGAGAGTTTTCTTTTTTGTATACGGGATATTTCATTAACAGTTTAAAAAAATCTCTTTAGTTTTTTGAATATCAGTTTTCATTATTTTGGTGTATTTTCTCACTGTTATTCACTTAGATCTTTGCTTATTTCCCTAAGAGTAGTACTTTCCACTACTTTCTAATTCTAAATAGGTTTTGAGAATCAGATCATCTACCTGATTAAAATCCAACGACTCCCTACAGATCCATACTCCCTTGCTTGACCTCAGCAACCTCGTATATTTTAGCACATGCTTAATTCTTTAGCCTCATGTTCTTTTTAGACTCACAT
Source organism: Budorcas taxicolor (assembly GCF_023091745.1). NCBI lineage: Eukaryota > Metazoa > Chordata > Mammalia > Artiodactyla > Bovidae > Budorcas > Budorcas taxicolor. Next base: position 70,497,609 of record NC_068912.1, read on the forward strand.
CTAATACCCTTTGATTAATCACACTGAGATTCTTCAGTGTTTCACAGTTATTTGTAGATGCTCCACCGTCTCTGTGTGTCTTGACTTTATCCGTCGACTGGATAACTCCAACTAGTACCTCAGGGCACAACTGAGGCACCTTTTCTATCTAGAAGTCTATTCTGCTCCTGTGTAGTCAGGGTTAGATCTCTCATTTATGTGTTTTTGTAGAACTTGATCTTAACATTATCATAAAACTTACTGTATTGTATTGTCATCAGCTTTTTAATGATCTCTCCCTCTTAAACTATAACATTCTTTATAATAAAGCAAGCATTTTCTCATTTGCATAGACAATGAATGTCACATACTAGGCATGAAGTAATACTGATGATCATGGAATGAATTAATAATATGAATAATGAATTAAATAAGTTAACAGAGCTCTGGTTGTTCTTCAGGTCTAAGAAAACCAAAGCCAACCAACCAACTAAACACACAAATCTGAGTTAGAATTGGGAGTTTAGTTAGCAGGCATACAGTGGGCTGTAAATACACATAAGAATTAGAGCCCAAAACATAAGTGATTCATATAAAGGGAAAAGTTTAGGGGATTGGCATAGGCCAGTGGTTCTCAAAGTGTGGTTAAAAAACTAGCAGCATCAGTCTCACCTGGGAACTTGTTAGAAATGCAAAGTTTGGCTCTAACCCAGACTTACTGTACTGGAAGCCCTGAGAATGGAGTCTAGAAACAGTACTTTAATGATAGTAGTCTGAGAACCACTGGCATAGGCCAAGATAATAAGATGGGGCTCTTGGAGCTTAGCAAGCAGTGTCAAATATCTAAAGGATCAAAATTGCTGGGAAGAAAGGTTGGAGTTAAGAGACACTAGATATAAAAAGTTAAGCTACCAATAGTGATGGAATTGAACAGATACAGAGAGATAGAGAAATAATTACAGGGGGAAAGAAAGCAAATAAGACTGCAATATTAAGCCAATATTTTCTAAGGTGGTAAGTCTCAATAGGTTAGTGGCAATGGTAGGTATGGATTCTGATACACCCTTGGGGGTGATGAAATACACAGGAGTAAGAATTCATATTTAATAAGATCTTTCTAGGTGACTCAGTTATGTATTACCCTTTGTTCCTCGGTGAGAGGCATTAGCTTCTTATAATCCTTATCCAAACATCCTGACTTGGAGCACAACTAAAGCATAAGCATGGGTAGGAAGCAGTGGGTCTAGTTCATATAGCAGGATATTGGGGGTAGGAACCAGCTTCTTGACTGATATACATCCTTAAATAGATTAAACATAAATAAGACCAAACAATTTTCAATTCCTTACTCAAATGAAGGTAATGAGAATAGGATGTAGGCAAAATGAAGCACAACACTTGAAAACAAATACTCAGCTTGTTTTCCATCATTCATAGTAATGTAATTAGCATGGACTTTAGCCAAGTCTTTCAACTATGCTTCTCATTAACTATGCCCAAGAATTCTTAGCAAGAACAACAGTTTCCATGTGGCTGTGTATGTGATGCCAAAGATTCACATAAGAATGAAAACCCAGCAGATGATTTAGAAATTTCCTCAAATCTAAATGTCTGGTGTTGTATAAACAAAGCCACTGATCTATTTTCACTTGTTATGCAGGTGTTCTGATAGCTACGGCCGGTACAATGTTTCTTGTTTTTTACTCCCTTTGGTAACTTGCTATTGTTTTGAGCCTATTGATCAAATGTCTATTGAATCCCACTATATGTTCAGCAATGCTTAATTAAATTAGCAGTGAGATATCCAAAGTTTGGCAGTAATAGAGGAGAGGAGAGAAATAAATGTTACTTCAGAACCAAGAAAATTCAGAACAAAATACAATCCTATCTGCTATATGGAATTGAACGTGAAACTTGATGTTAACAAATTAAAAATCAGTTAAAAGAGGCTGTGTCTTTAGAGTTCCACTTCTGGTGATAGCACCTCAAACTTCATTCTGATAGGATCTATGTTGTTTAGTGTTTCAGTTTTGTCCAACTCTTTGCAACCCTATGGACTATAGCCAGTCAGACTCCTCTGTCCATGGGATGTCCCAGGCAAGATTATTTAGATGGATTGCCATTTCCTTCTCCAGGGAATCTTCCTGACCCAGAGGTTGAATCAGTGTCTACTGCTTGGCAGGCAGATTTTTTACCATTGAGCCACCAGGGAAGCCTGAGAGGAGCTATACAAAGCATTAAAAAAAATCTATTTGAAGACATAAAATGGTTAAAAATCAGTGCAGAATTAAGGGGATAAGATAAGGAGGAAGAAGGAAACACAGAGATGTGAGACTAGAATTGAAGGGTCATTTTCCCACTTTGAGAATTTCCCTGTTGTATTCCCAAATAAATAATCAACAGAAGTACACACATATGACCACCAAAAGACATGTAAAGAATGTTCAGCACAGCATACTCATGCTATGGAAATAGCCCAGATACCCATCAACACTAAAATGGAAAAATAAGTATATTTGTAGAATAGAATACTACTGTTTTAAATGGATGAATTCATAAAAAGACTGTGGAACAAAGGAAGCCAGGTGTTTTCAAAGAGTGTCTATAATCTAATATACAAAGCTAAGAACCAGGCAAGATTAATTTACAGTGTTACACATCAGGAGCAGGGAAGGGGTGATGCTCAGCCATTCAGCCTTGGATCTGATACTCCATTGTTTAAGACTTCAGAGTATATCTTAGAATGGGAGAAATGAGTTTTCCATATGGTTCACAGCAGAAACAAGTTTCTCAGTAGGTTTTTGGAGCCAAATTCTGAGCTAACAATTCCTTACTATTCCTTGCTTTGTCACAGTTCTCTGTACTAAAACTTCCTCAGGGATTTCTAAAGGAAGAGCAATATAATCACCATTAAGGCAGGCTTTAGGCTTACTGGATTGCCCACTGAAATTTCATCTTAATATTGCTCCATTCCTTTACTTCCAAGAGTCACAAAAATTACTGTCAAGAGTTGATAAAAGAAGTCTGGTCACTTGATCCAGTACTATTTTGATTTAAATACATTTGGATGACTATGATGGAATAAAAGTTAGTTATTAAAATAGAAAGAAATAAACTAAAAACATGAAGGATGCAGCTACTCAGGTTATTCCATTGTGAGTTTATCATTCAGGGTTCAATATACACCAATATAAATTTTGTATCATCTTTATGAATATCATTTAGGATGGCAATAACAGGGATAGATCCAAAATTGCATTCTTTCCTCTTAAATAATGAGTTCCCCTCAAAATGCAAATAGTATGGATGATCCAAAGTCCAAATGTACTAGCAAACCATTGCTTGAAGAATTTAATATTGAAAAATAAAATAAGCAAAGTTTTAAAATAATTACATAGCCATCTTATTATTTGAATTTATATGGCAAAGACAGATCTGATTATATTTGACATCTTATTTCTTTTGTTATCTCCTTCTGTGTTTAGCTGTTATTATCTCTCTTAACTCCCTATTGGGAGAATTATATTTGAGCAATTGCCTCTCCAGCAACATTTATGAAAATGAGTGTAGTACTCTGAAAATACCTCCCTCCATAGCTCATTAAATGCTCTTTTCTAACTTGTTCACATGGAGTATGGATTATTTAGCTTTCCCATAACTGAGCAGTAGAATTTACCAAACAATGTCAAGCTATTTATATATTTTTGCTTTTTGTTACAAAATGCACACAGGTACATGCCTTTTCATTGATAGTGTTATTAAAGATTTAATACAACTTGTGAATTACAAAGGGCTGGATTATATAGTTAAGTATTAAAACTGATAACAAGTTTTTAGAAAATCTTTTTCCTACTGTGAATGCATTAAAAAAACCTTTAGCTCATCACAAAGAAATGTACAAAGTACCAGAATTGCTATGACCTGAAAAAAAATCAACAAATATGGGCATTTAGTAGTGTATCCTATATATGTATGCAATGGATTTGAATATGTTATAGAAGGAAACATATGTTTGTCTCTCGCATAGCTATATCTGCATGGAAGTAAAGAACCCTTTGCTGGTCCAGAACAGCTACTTAAAAACTTACTTTTAGTACAAGGCTCATCATCAACTTTGAAAAGAAAGTGAATCTTGAATTTAAGAGTTTAAAACTTTTCAATATTCCCAACATCCTATCTCTAAGTGCTACTGAGGTCAGCTCTATCTTAGATTGTAAAAATCACACAAAACTTTTCGGATATTTTCTTATTTCCTCATAAGATGAGAATTGAAATGGTTCAGTACTCTGCTCTCAAAGACACTGCTGCAGTAATCGGAATTTCTTCCTATTCCTCTATCTCTCACCAAGAGGTGCTGGTAAACTCTTTTTACTCCTCCCTTTTTAAATTGACTTCTCTATTGCTAAATGGGGCTTCCCTCCTGGCTCAGGGGTAAAAGAACCTGCCTGCAATGCAGGAGACATGGTTAGAGCCACAGGTTCAATTCCTGGGTTGGGAAGATCCCCTGGAGGAGGAAATGGCAACCCACTCCAGTGTCCTTGCCTGAAAAATCCCATGGACAAAGGAGCCTGGTGGGCTACAGTCCATGGGGTCACAAAGAGTCGGACATGACTTAGCGAATAAACACACACACACACCACACTGCTAAATAGCTCTTGAGAAAAGCTGTCTTATCAAGTAGTGGTCTGAGATGTTGTATAAGGTTTTTCTATAAATGCTTATGATGTTTTAAACTGCTCCCAACCTTCCTTATCTCATTGGTGTTTGTGTTTGTGGTATGTGTAAACAGTCAAAGTTTTCCCTTCTGACCCTCATGTACCTATTCTCTTAACTCATACAGCAGTAAGAGTTTAGGAATCCCTCTTAAGCATCAGATTACCCTGGCTTATTTTAGTCATTGCTGTTATACTTTTTGTTCTGGCTGAAAATTCTTATTCTGTTAAGTCCTACCTCAAATATCATTGTGCCTGTGAGCTCTTTCACATTCTCTGTATAGAGTTGGTTACACTTTCCTAACAACTGGTTGATTGCTCATCAGTTTTGTCAAGGCCTAGAGCTCCTTGAAATGGAAATTACATCTTAGTCAAATTCGAATTTCTTGGTACAAAACATAATACGCAACAGACTCTCAATTAATCCTTCCTGGATAAAGGAGTAAGCTGGGGCTTCCCCAGTGGCTTAGAGGTAAAGATTCCACTTGTAGTTCAGGAGACACAGGACACGTGGGTTTGATCCCTGGGTTGGGAATATCCCCTGGAGGAGGGCATGACAACCCACTACAGTATTCTGGCCTGGAAAATCCCATGGACAGAGGAGTCTGGTGGGCTACAATCCACAGACTTGCAAAGATTCAGACATGGCTGAAGCGATTAACTCCAGCAAACGAATAAGCCAATTACCTGTAAGAACAAGGCAAGCCTATACAAATATCTTTCACTGTATAATCTTTATAGCAGTGATGTCAAACACATATGCCATTGTCCCTAGTGGCAATGGAGTTATTTCATGGGGATTACATTGTTGGAAAACTGTTATTTTTGTTTGTTTAGCATGCATTCTCACGGCTTCATTTTCCTTTAGGAATTTCTCTCCCTCTTCAGTTTTAGTTCATGAGGTTCATGTACATCTAGGATTCTAGGAGTGGTTTATGAATTATCTGGCCAGTTAGAACATTACATTCTCCTGTCTATAGAGACTGGCTCAGGAATAAGCATGAGGCCACAGCAAGGCCAGTCAGAGCCAATGATACACAATTCTAGGACATGTGTTTGTGATGTGGAACCGGAAGATTAATTTACCCTGCAGCAGGGGCCACCAGGTGAAGATTAAGAATAAAGCCAAGAATGGGTAAGTCAGTAAGGAAAAAAGCCTAGACATGGGGAAAAACAAGTCTGATGATATAATTTGAAATCCTTGGTCTAGCCATGGTTAAAACACATCTATTTGTGGACTTTTCAGTTATGTAAGAAAAAATCATTTCCTGTTTTGCTTAAGCCAGTCTGAGGTTGGGTTTTCTGCAATTTGTAACTTTAAAAGGCTAACCTTGTTGTTTAGTTGCCCAGTCGTGTCCAACTCTTTGCCACCCCATGATCTGCAACACACGAGGCCTCCCTGTCCCTCACCATCTCCTGAAGTTTGCCCAAGTTCATGTCCATTGCATTGGTGATGCCATCCAAGCATCTCATCCTCTGTCCTCCTCTTCTCCTTCTGCCCTCAATCTTCCCTAGCATCAGGGACTTTTCCAATGAGTCAGCTGTTCGCATCAGATGACCAAAATATTGGAGCTTCGGCATCAGTCCTTCCAATGTGTATTCAGGGTTGATCTCCCTTAAGATTGATTGGTTTTATTTCCTTGCTGTCCAAGGGATTTTCAGGAGTCTTCTCCAGCATCACAGTTCGAAGGTATCGATTTTGTGGTGTTCTGCCTTCCTTACAATCTAGCTCTCACAACCATATGTTACCACTGGGAAGACCGTACATAGCCTTGTCCATATGGACCCTTGTCAGCAGAACAATGTGTCTGCTTTTCAACGCACTGTCTAGGTTTGTCGTAACTTTCCTGCCAAGAAACAATCGTCCTCTGATTTCATGTCTACAGTCACCATCCGCAGTGATTTTAGAGCCCAAGAAGAAGAAATCTGTCACTATTTCTACCTTTTCATGGTCTATCTGCTATGAAGCAATGGGGCCAGATGCCATGATCTTAGTATTTTTTTTTTTAATATGTAGTTTGAAGCCGCTTCTTCACTCTCCTCTTTCACCCTCATCAAGAGGCTCTTTAGTTCCTCTTTGCTTTCTGCCATTAGAGTGGTATCATCTGCATGTCTGAGGTATGGTCAGGCACCCAGAGCCAGACATTCTGGGGTGTGAATTCAAGTAGGCCTTCCTTAGGAAGCACTCCTGCTAACAAAGCTAGTGGATGCAATGGAATTCCAGTAGAACTATTCAAAACCCTAAAGGATCATGCCGTCAAGGTTTTGCATTCATTATGTCAGCAAATCTGGAAGACCCAACAGTGGACACAGGACTGGAAAAGGTCCATCTTCATCCCAATTCCCAGGAAGGATAGTACTAAATAATGTGCTAACCATCAGACCATTGCACTCATCTCCCATGCTAGTAAGGTCATGCTTAATATATTGCAAGCTAGGCTTCAGCATTATGTGAACCAAGAACTTCTAGACGTCCAAGCTAGGTTTAGAAAAGGAAGAACCAGAGATTAAATGGCAACATTTGCTGGATCATAGAGAAAGCAAGGGAATTCCAGAGAAATATCTACCTCTGTTTCATCGACTATGCTAAAGTCTTTGACTTGTGGACCATAACAAACTGTGGAAAGCTCTTGAAGAGATGGGAGTATCAGACCATCTGACCTGTCTGCTGAGAAACCTGCATGCGGGTCAAGAAGCGAACAGTTAGAACCCTATATGGAACAACTGATTAAGATTCAAGATTGAGAAAAGAGTAGAACAGAACTGTCTGCTGTCACTCTGTTTGTTTAACCTATGTGCTGAGCACATCACGAGAAATGCCAGGCTGGATGAGTTACAAACTGGAATCAAGATAGGTGGGAGAAACATCAACAACCTCAGATATGTGGATGATACCACTCTAATGGCAGAAAAGGCTAATATAGCCTAACAATCCAAATTTGCACTAAGCCTTGTCTAGTGATTAAATATATAAATGTACATGTTCCACACATATACATATATGTGTATATATATATAATTTGCATATGTGTATATATACGCTAATATTTTTCAAATATATGCAGCATCACTATAATAGATAAAAATTGTTTATAAGGGTTACTGATATTGTACCAACTTGGTTATGCATTTTCCCACTTGATGGACTCTAAAGGTAGAACAGCATCCCTGAGGTCTGTCCAACTGTTAACACTCAAAGAGATTATCATACTCAAAATCATTGTTACCACTGATTTGGAACATTTGGGGAGGTTCTGAATCTCTACTCCATGTTCAGCAAATATATATTGATTGATTTCATTATAAAAGACATTTTCACCATTAAAGATAGTATTACGTTGAATCATATGATATTGTCAGTTTGCAACCACTTTGACAGAAAAAAAAAAAAAACCAATTTCATATGGTTCAACCTAATAGAAGCCCAATAAGTAAGTATCTATTGAGTGAATGCATCAATCATTCCAAAAAAAGCAGAAAAAAAGCAATTTTGTGAGTACTTGCTACTTGACTTACCTTCAGTTCTGTTCTGTTCAGTTCAGTTCAGTCACTCAGTCATGTCTGACTCCTTGCGACCCCATGAACTGAAGCATGCCAGGCCTCCTTGTCCATCACCAACTCTTAGAATTTACCCAAACTCATGTCCATTGAGTTGGTGATGCCATCCAACCATCTTATCCTCTGTTGTCCCCTTCTTCTGCATTCAATCTTTCCCAGACTCGGGGTCTTTCCAGATGAGTCAGCTCTTCGCATCAGGTGGCCAAAGTATTGGAGTTTCAGCTTCAACATCAGTCCTTCCAATGAACACCCAGGACTGATCTCCTTTAGGATGGACTGGTTGCATCTCCTTGCAGTCCAAGGGACTCTCAAGAGTCTTCCCCAACACCAAAGTTCAAAAGCATCAATTCTTCAGTGCTCAGCTTTCTTTATAGTCCAACTCTCACATCCATACATGACCACTGGAAAAACTATAGCCTTGACTAGACGGACCTTTGTTGACAAAGTAATGTCTCTGCTTTTTACTATGCTGTCTAGGTTGGTCATAACTTTCCTTCCAAGGAGTTCAGTTCAGTTCAGTTCAGTCGTGTCCAACTTTTTGTGATCCCATGAATCACAGCACGCCAGGCCTCCCCGTCCATCACCATCTCCCGGAGTTCACTCAGACTCACATCCATCGAGTCCGTGATGCCAACCAGCCATCTCATCCTCTGTCGTCCCCTTCTCCTCCTGCCCCCAATCTCTCCCAGCATCAGAGTCTTTTCCAACGAGTCAACTCTTCGCATGAGGTGGCCAAAGTACTGGAGTTTTCAGCTTCAGCATCATTCCTTCCAAAGAAATCACAGGGTTGATCTCCTTCAGAATGGACTGGTTGGATCTCCTTGCAGTCCAAGGGACTCTCAAGAGTCTTCTCCAACACCACAGTTCAAAAGCATCAATTCTTCGGTGCTCAGCCTTCTTCACAGTCCAACTCTCACATCCATACATGACCACAGGAAAAACCATAGCCTTGACTAGACAGACCTTAGTTGGCAAAGTAATGTCTCTGCTTTTGAATATACTATCTAGGTTGGTCATAACTTTCCTTCCAAGGAGTAGGCGTCTTTTAATTCCAAGAAGTAAGCATCTAAATTTTAATTTCATGGCTGCAATCACCATCTGCAGTGATTTTGGAGCCCCTAAAAATAAAGTCAGCCACTGTTTCCACTGTTTGCTCATCTATTTGCCATGAAGTGATGGGAACAGATGCCATAATCTTGGTTTTCTGAATGTTGGGCTTTAAGCCAACTATTTCACTCTCCTTTTTCACTTTCATCAAGAGGCTCTTTTGTTCTTCTTCACTTTCTGTCATAAGGGTGGTGTCATCTGTATATCTGAGGTTATTGATATTATTTTTATTCAAACAGGTGCCTGTGTTTAGACTTTGTCTAAGAGACTGAAAGTGCCCGGGAAATTTTCATTTGCATTTCTTGGTCTGAAATAGCCATTTCAGGGGCCTGAACACCAGTAGCTGTTTCTCCATCACTATTTAAAGTGAACTCACTTTTTCCCCCCTCTTCATTCTTGATGGTTGAGCCACACCTCTGTGTGTGTGTGTGTATTGTTTTTTTTTTAATCTTTATTTATTTTACAGAAATATAGTCGATTTACATTAGTTTCAGATGTACTACATAGGGATTCAATATTTTTCTAGGTTATACTTTATTCAAAGCTATTAAAATGTTGGCTACATTCCTTGTGCTGTACATTACATTCTTGTGTCTTTTTTTGTTTTATATTTAGTAGTCTGTACCTCTTAATCCTCTGTGCCTATCTTGCTCCCCTCCCTCCAGCCCTCCCCCTACTGTTCTCTGTATCTTAGAACTAGTTTGTTCTCTATATCTTTAAGTCTGCTTTTATTTCATTATTTTCATTTGTTTCAATCTTTAGATTCTACATATAAATGAAAACATATAGTATTTGTCTTTCTCTGTCTGACTTATTGCAGTAAGCTTAATATCCTCTAGGTCCATCCATGTTGCAAATGGCAAGATTTCACTTTTTTGGCCAAGTAATATTCTGTGTGTATGTGTGTGTGTGTGTGTGTGTGTGTGTGTGTGTGTGTGTATACCACATCTTCTTTATTCACTTGTTGGCTAGAAGGTTGCTTCCATATCTTGACTATTGTAAATAATGTCACTATGGGAGTTCCCTGGTAGTCTAGTGGTTAGGATTTGGCATTGTCTCTGCAAAGGCCTGGTTGGGAAACTGATATCTGACAAGCCACACAGTGCAGCCAAAAAAAAAAAAAAAATTTGTATCTTTTTGAATTAGTGTTTTCATTTTCTTTGGATATATATCCAGGAGTGGAATTGCTGGATCATATACTAGTTCTAGTTTTAGCCACTGAAATTTTTAAGGCCCTGAATATAATTTAGCAGGAACACCATCACAGGCAATCAGTTTTTGTTCTGTTGCTAAAGCTATTGGACATATCCTAAAGTGATTTTTTTTTTTTTTTGGTCAGAGTGTATGACAAGAAAATAAGGTTTAACCAATATGCAAATCAAATGGTCTCCACTGGTATTATTAATCTAGAAAGAAATACTTGCATAGTTACTAGTAAGAGGAAGGACATTTAGTCTATACTTTCAAATGGGATAATCATTCTAAAGAGCTGGCAAAATTTCTCCCCAAGTTAGTATAGATTATATGCTATGTCATAAAAGATAGCAATCATGAAGTGTTTTTTTTTTTCAGTATTTGCTTTTAGAGAAAAATCCTAAATTTTGTAGGGACTTCTGATGTCAGAAAATTATGAAATGTAAGAGTATATTTAGCAATCAGGGTGACTTAACTCATGGTAATTGGCATATGTATAATTATAATTTGCATTCCAGTTATTTAAACTGAGATATCCTTGATCAGGTTGAACATACTGTGAATAGAAGATCTCTTTTTCCAAGAAATAAGATGCAGACAGTCTTTGGAGAATGGCCTCACTGAACTGGTAAGTTAGCTTTCTCCAGATTTTGATGATTTCCCCAGTTCTTCCATAATTCCTCAGTGCTCTGGTCATTTTCTGGTAAGTCATGGTCTTCCGGTTGCCTTTTCTTTTTCCCCAGAGTTGGGCAAGTTTTTCTTTGGTTTTTTTTTGATACAAACTGAAAGATTCCTTTGGTTTGATCTATCCACTGAATACAAGATGCCATCTCTGGATTACATAAGGATTCATGAAGGTATTCAAACAGTCGGAGCTTCTTCCTGCCTTTTCCTCCCTTTTGCTGGAGAAGAACAGGTTGTACCAGCTGGTTTTCGGGGACGTTCTCCAGAGATTGATGAATATTTCCTTCAAAACAGAGGTCTGCAGCACTGTTTATGACTGTTCTCCAATTATAGATGGGTTCCTCTGCAGGCTGCACACCATAGCTGTTGGAATTTCCTCTGATATGAGAACGGTGGTTGATAAAAGCCAGGTAATTTTTGTAATCTGAGGAGTACTGAAAGTCTCCAGTTGAATGCTGCCTCAGTACTTCAAAAGCATCTTCAAATGCTTGACCCAGCTTGTCTTGTTCAGCACTAGCCATGCTTCATTAAAAAATTGACAATTCTGTCCATCAGAGGCCAATCCAATGTTTACAAGTGCTCCAGGTGGAAACAACTTTCCCCTCTGAAGCACAGGTCTGCAACACTCTCCTATTGTTTTTTTTTTTTTCCATTAAAAAATAATTATGTGGCATGCTGATCCAGAAAAGTGCTTATAAATAACTTTTTTATTAAGATTTCAAAACTTCTCTGTGCTTACATTTTCCCCAGAAGTCTTTACTATTCTATTTGTATGTCCATCTGATTCAGGGTTCCTTTCTCTCCTCACTGTTTGAAATACCTGAGAGATCATCGAGAATGACATTGAAGAAAACTGCCTTGCAATTAAGAGAATAAAAGCAATGTAAAACCAGGGCCCACTCCCGTCTACCTCCACCTCTCCCCCAACACACTGTGTTCTCCTATTTGTCACAATATCAACTGTGCATTTTGCTTGCCACCTCTATGAGGACTACATGTTGTGTTTTTTCTGCCAGGCACTTGTGTCACAAAGAAGAGCGGCCCTAAGAGATCTGTATTTAAGTAGGAAATGTTCTCAAAATTCTAGATACACAATAGTTTATTTGTATTCCTGAAGACATTTAGGTACTGCCTGAACTTTAGTTATGCTTCTCAACACTCACAAAATTAAAGCCTCAAATTAAACATCTCATCGGGGTAGCCCCTTTGCAATTCATCTATTTGTTTCAGAAATGATAAAGGAGGAAAATGATGCATTTTAGGAGGTACTTGGTCACAAACTCACATTTATTAGGAAGTCTCAGAAAATAGAAACTGGAAAGCCTGTTGAGGGAAGAGTGTGGAATATAGGAAGTCAGCCAAGTGAGTAAACATGAAATGGAGGATTATCCTTATTGGTAGAGAATCCATTACAGCAAGAAATTGAAACAGGATATTCTGCATCTAAAACGGTAAGACTACTGACAATTTCCAAATGCCCTATACCATATGTCTCACAATGTTACATAAAGTATTGATGATTATTTCACTGGCATTTCAAACATACATGGCTGAAATTGTTTTCAACACTCTTGTATCTTGATGTACAAATCATCATCTCCCCAGTTACCCATAGTATCTTGATATCTTTCCATTTTTTCCCCTCTTGATCCTCACTTCAGATCAGTTACCAAATCCAGTCAATTTTATCTCCACCATAGATCTTTAATCCTTTTATTCCTTTACTTCCCCACTGCCATTGCCTCAATTCAGACCCTTATTACTTCTGGCATGGGCTACTTTAACTCTCTAGTAACCTATGCTTGATTCATGGACGTAACATTCCAGGTTCTTACGCAATATTGCTCTTTACAGCATCAGATCTTGCTTCTATCACCAGTCACATCCACAGCTGGCTATTGTTTTTGCTTTGGCTCCATCCCTTCATTCTTTCTGGAGTTATTTCTCCACTGATCTCCAGTAGCACATTGGACACCTACTGACCTGGGGAATTTCTCTTTCAGTATCCTATCATTTTGCCTTTTCATACTGTTCATGGGGTTCTCAATGCAAGAATACTGAAGTGGTTTGCCATTCCCTTCTCCAGTGGACCACATTCTGTCAGACCTCTCCACCAGGACCCTCTCATCTTGGGTGGCCTGATACGGCATGGCTTAGTTTCATTGAGTTAGACAAGGCTGTGGTCTGTGTGATCAGATTGATTAGTTTTCTATGATTATGGTTTCAGTGTGTCTGCCCTCTGATGCCCTCTCGCAACACCTACCATCTTATTTGGGTTTCTCTTACCTTGGTCGTGGGGTATTGGAAGTGGTCAAACAGGAGATAGCAAGAGTGAACGTCAACATTCTAGAAATCAGCGAACTAAAATGGACTGAAATGGGTAAATTTAACTCAGATGACCATTATATCTATTACTGTAGGCAGGAATTCCTCAGAAGAAATGGAGTAGCCATCATTGTTAACAAAAGAGTCCGAAATGCAGTACTTGGATGCAATCGCAAATGCAACAGAATGATCTCTGTTCGTTTCCAAGGCAAACCATTCAATATCACAGTTAGCCAAGTCTATGCCCCAATGAGTAATGCTGAAGAAGCTGAAGTTGAACAGTTCTATGAAGACCTATGAGACCTTTTAGAAGTAACACCCCCAAAAGATGTCTTTTTCATTATAGGGGACTGCAATGCAAAAGTAGGAAGTCAAGAAACACCTGGGGTAACAGGCAAATTTGGCCTTGGAATATGGAATGAAGCAGGGCAAAGGCTAATAGAGTTTTGCCAAGAGAACACACTGGTCATAGAAACACCCTCTTCCAACAACACAAGAGAAGACTAAACACAGACATCACCAGATGGTCAACAATGAAATCAAATTGATTGTATTCTTTGCAGCCAAAGATGGAGAAGCTCCATACAGTCAGCGAAAACAAGACCAGGAGCTGACTGTGGCTCAGATCATGAACTCCTTATTGACAAATTGAGACTTAAATTGAAGAAAGTAGAGAAAAACATTAGACCATTCAGGTATGACCTCAATCAAATCCCTTATGATTATACAGTAGAAGTGAGAAATTGACTTAAGGGACTAGATCTGATAGATAGAGTGTCTGATGAACTATGGATGGAGGTTTGTGAGATTGTACAGGAGACAGGGATCAAGACCATCGCCATGGAAAAGAAATGATAAAAGCAAAATGGCAGTCTGGGGAGGCCTTACAAATAGCTGTAAAAGAATGGAAGCAAAAAGCAAAGGAGAAAGGAAAGATATAAGCATTTGAATGCAGAGTCCAAAGAACAGCAAGGAGAGATAAGAAAGCCTTCCTCAGCGATCAATGCAAAGAAATAGAGGAAAATAATAGAATGGGAAAGACTAGAGATTTCTTCAAGAAAATTAGAGACACCAAGGGAACATTTCATGCAAAGATGGGCTTGATAAAGGACAGAAATGGTATGGACCTGACAGAAGCAGAAGATATTAAGAAGTGTCAAGAATACACAGAAGAACTTAAAAAAAATATCTTCATGACCAAGATAATCCCAATTGTGTGATCACTCATCTAGAGCCAGACATCCTTGAATGTGAAGTCAAATGGGCCTTAGAAAGTATCACTACAAACAAAGCTAGTGGAGGTGATGGAATTCCAGTTGAGCTATTTCAAAACCTGGAAAATGATGCTGTGAAAGTGCTGCACTCAATATGCCAGCAAATTTGGAAAACTCAGCAGTGGTCACAGGACTGGAAAAGGTCAGTTTTCATTCCAATCCCAAAGAAAGGCAATGCCAAAGAATGCTCAAACTACAGCAAAATTTCGTTCATCTCACATGCTAGTAAAGTAATGCTCAAAATTCTCCAAGCTAGGCTTCAGCAATATGTGAACTGTGAACTTCCAGATGTTCAAGCTGGTTTTGGAAAAAACACAGGAACCAGAGATCAAATTGCCAACATCCACTGGATGTTTGAAAAAGCAAGAGAGTTCCAGAAAAACATCTATTTCTGCTTTGTTGACTATGCCAAAGCCTTTGACTGTGTGGATCACAATAAACTGTGGAAAATTCTGAAAGAGATGGGAATACCAGACCATCTGACCTGCCTCTTGAAAAACCTATATGTTGGTCAGGAAGCAACCAGAAAAGGAAAAGGAGTACGTCAAGGCTGTATATTGTCACCCTGCTTATTTAACTTATATGCAGAGTACATCATGAGAAACACTGGGCTGGAAGAAACACAAGCTGGAATCCAGATTGCCTGGATAAATATTAATAACCTCAGATATGCAGATGATATCACCCTTATGGCAGAATGTGAAGAGGAACTAAAAAGCCTCATGATGAAAGTGAAAAAGGAGAGTGAAAAAGTTGGCTTAAAGCTCAACATTCAGAATACTCAGATCATGGCATCTGGTCCCATCACTTCATGGGAAATAGATGGGGAAACTGTGGAAATAGTGGCTGACTTTTTTTGGGGGGAGCTCCAAAATCACTACAGATGGCGATTGCAGCCATGAAATTAAAAGATGCTTAGTCCTTGGAAGGAAAGTTATGACCAACCTAGATAGTATATTCAAAAGCATAGACATTACTTTGCCAACAAAGGTCCGTCTAGTCAAGGCTATGGTTTTTCCAGTGGTCATTCATGGATGTGAGAGTTGGACTGTGAAGAAAGCTGAGTGCCGAAGAATTGATGCTTTTGAACTGTGGTTTTGGAGAAGACTCTTCAGAGTCCCTTGGACTGCAAGGAGATCCAACCAGTCCATTCTAAAGGAGATCAGTCCTGGGTGTTCTTTGGAAGGACTGGTGCTAAAGCTGAAACTCCAATACTTTGGCCACCTGATCCGAGGAGTTCACTCATTGGAAAAGACTGATGCTGGAAGGGATTGCGGGCAGGAGGAGAAGGGGATGACAGAGGATGAGATGGCTGGATGGCATCATCGACTTGATGGACATGAGTTTGAGTGAACTCCGGGAGTTGGTGATGGACAGGGAGGCCTGGCATGCTGCAATTCATGGGGTTGCAAAGAGTTGGACACGACTGAGCACCTGAACTGAACTGAACTGAACCTATACTTCCTTTCTAAGCCACCCTCTATAACACTGCCAGAGGTATGTTTGAAAATTTATCTTATGGTGTCCTGAATCTGTGGTCTGTCTTCTTGCCCACTTAAGCTAGCAGTGAGATTGGATATGCTCTCTCCACTCTGCAATGCTCTTACAATGGTACGGGTGCTTTGAGGTGGCTAACCTTTTGTATTGGCAGGCAGCATGCAAATGTTACATGCAGGGGATGAGGATTCCTAGCAAGAATGGCAGCCTCTGCACTGTCCTGGACCTACCTACCAGCTCTTGTCTCTTTTGAAAGCCTAAAGGAGAAAGATCCCTGAGAGATGTTTCTCTGGGCAGTGTGAAAGTTCTGAATGGGATTCTGTGCCTGTGATTTGATGGTAGATTTTTCAAGAAACAAAATATAATAGTAAAAAGGCCTGAAAATGTCTAAATATGGCAACCATTTACTTTGTTCTTTTTTTCCTCAGATAAGCCAAAAGATGTAAGCTATGATTAAACAAAACATAAACAAAAAAGTATGGAAGTGTTAATTCTGAATTATCCAATTATTTATGGTGATCCAATGTTTCCGTTTTACCTATTGACATCTCAGGGCTTTATTAAGGTAAGATCTGACACTACAGAGAGAGGAGAAAGAGACTGACTCTTTATGGCTTGACTTTTAGAAGGTATCTTTTTAATAATGAGCTTTAGGCTATTAGTTCTTCTTGTTGCTCTTGCCTCTGTACTTCATTGTCTTTTTTTTTTTTTTTTTTTTTTTTTGATATGGACCATTTTAAAGTTGTTATTGGATTTGTTACAATACTGCTTCTGTTTAATGTTTCGGTTCTTTGGCTGTGAGACATGTGGGATTTTAGCCCCCTGACCAGGGATCAAACCTACACTCCCTGTATTGGAAGACTAAGTCCCAACCACTGGACCACCAGGGAAGTCCCTTCATTGTCAACATTGTCATCCTCCTCTTTTCTTCCTCTTCTTTCTGTACCTCCCCTTCCCCTCCTTCTTCATTCTCTCTCCCTCTCCACACTCACGCCCCTCTTCTTACCTTAAGAACACCAGGAAGTTTGGTTGAGTGAGAGAGTAAGAAGTCAGAGAAATAGTTACTAAGTTTTTTCCTTGAGAAATATTCTTTGCAACTCTTGTTTGTAGCAAATATATGAGTTGGAACTTGAGTAAACATCCAGGCAAATAAATTACATGTGAAACCATTTTAGGAGAAAGGAGCAAGTTGTGCCAAGACCTGGCTATAAGGTAGGTACCTTGCCTATTTTATAAATGAAGAAACAGATGCTTAGAAATACTTTATTAGGGAATGGCAGATTAAGGCTTGATAGTTCTGACTTGAAAATACACAGTCTTTCTGCCATATCTGGAATATATTTCTCTTTGATACTAAACTGCTCTTAAAACTGCTACTTTAATTTTTAATTTCTGTATTGCTGGCCCAAACCTACAGGAACTTTCTTTTTATATAAGAAATGATATTGTAAGCTGGTGTGGGCAAGCCAATCCCAGCTTTTGAGAGAAGAGCTTTAATTTGAGAAGAATCAAAGGTTTCCTTGTTGCAACAAATCACACTTCTGAGTGTCGGCCTTCAGAGCAGAAACTTCTTGTGTATAAAGTTCTGTAAACTTACTGGTTATAACAGCACTTTATTGATCAAATGCTCAAAATATAAATTTTAATTACATTAATTACTTGATTTCTTTGGAGGGTGTACTTTCACCAAGAGTATATTCTCTTAGTTCTTGCTACAGTAGAAGCTTTTTTTTTATTTACCAAAGAAGCCCCAAAGACAAAAAAACATACTTTCCTTTAAAACATTCTGAAAAATACAAAGTAAATATATATATATATATAATATATATATTTATAATAAGATACTTGCAGTATACATTTATTGAGACATTTGACCAAAGACGTCTAAACTTTTAACCTAGACAGTCTAAGTTTCCTTCAGTAATTCAGTAATTGTTTTTTTGTAGTAAAAACTATTTGTTAAATGTATTCTTTAAATTAGAATAATACATATAGTTGATACATTACCATGTAGCTTATATATAGAAATTTTAACATTTAACGTAAGCAAATGGCTAGCTGAAGTGACTAAACTTGCCTTGCTCTCATAACAAGTAGAGTAGCTTAGTATCCTGCTAAATTTAGCAACATAAATGAACTACTGCTCAACTGAGAACCATCCAAACTATACATTTCTGAGTCATTTACAGTCATAAAGAGAAGATTCTGTTTATCACACCTTCATTGTGTTTATTGTTGAAGCTTAAACATTCACATTGATCACGTAATGCCCTTGTCCCAAATAATTTTCAATTTTCTGACCCAATGTTCTGAATTTGGGCTACACTGACCTCAGATCAGAATGCAAATGGGAACACTTTTCACAGAGCAGGTAAATGACATATGCTTTTTCATTTACTGACACTTATATAAAAGTGTTTAACAATTCTAATTTTGAAGAAATCTGATATTGTATTTCTTTCACATGAGTTATTTTGTTTATCCAACCTCACTTCCATAATCTTGATTGTAAATTAATTCCTTCATTGTATCTTTTCTGAATCACATCAATTTTCATTAGACATCTTAGATGTCTTCTCTCATATATGCCATTTTAAAACTGAAAAAGCCAGTTGGCTGCCTCCCCATGATCCACAGTTTCATGCTGCATATCTAGGAGCACATTGCTTTTAATCAGCTCAGTGATATCAGGGTAGTTTTTTTCTTTCCAGATATTGTATCTGCCAGTTTGCAATTTTTGATCTAATGTCTTCATCCCATCAGTTCTTTTTTATGATATATAAATACTCAGGGCCTTTTTTTTGCCATTCAACGTATGCACTTTCACATTTGGCTCAGGAGTAAATTCTGGTACTGAATGTCATTTGCATCAGACCAGAACCTACAAGAATAAATAGAGGGTAAGTGCACAGTCTCAAAGACGCTCTCTCATCTTCCTTTCTGTCAATGTCTACAGTCCTCTGACTGAACGCTAACATTTGCAGACAGCTAACTTGACCTCAGTGTGATACAGATTTGTATTCAGTGATGGCATCTGGGTAAACCTTTTTTCTTCCAATTCAGTTATGTTGATTCTTCTTCTCCAGCCAGAATTGATTTTGATATCCTCAGTGAGATTATTTGGTAAATGTTTATTTCTCCTTTTTAAGGTTTTAAAAAGAGTGAATAAATACCTTTTATTCATGATTAGAAAGGTACAATTCATATTACTTTGCCTATCTCTTTTTAAGGATTTCACTTTTTATATTTACCACTTACATTAGGGAATTCATTTGTATTCATATTAGAAGGAAGAACTCATCTATTTAAAAATAACAATTCAATGAATTTTGAGAGTCATATGCTCCTGTGAAATCACTGTCTCAGTGAAGATACAAAACATTTCTGTCACCTCGACAGAATTCCTTACTCCCTTTGCAATTCATCCCTCTCTCAACTCAGCCCTAGGTAACCACTGATCTGCTTTTTGACACTGGAGATTAGTTTGCATTTTCTAAAATTGTATATAAATGAAATCTTATGGTAGGTACTCTTTAATGTGTGCCTTCTTTTATATGGCATAAGTTGAATGTAGACAGAGAATGCAGACCATATTTGAATCCATATTTGGGATAATTCTGATCAGTTAGGAGTGAAGAGTAACTAAGAGGTGAAAGGATAATTTAGGTAAATTTTTTTGTGTTAAAAAAAACAAAGGAAACAAGTCTTAGTATGAGTAGATGACATACTATATTTGTACTGTTGAAATTACAAAGAATATTTTAAAAAGGAACACAAATCCTTACCAGAAAACAACTTCTGAGTCAGTTAAAAATTAAAACTTTTCCATTAAGGCATCCAATAATCACTGTATTTAAGAAGCTGAACATCAACTTTAAAAAATTGTGAAATGATTAATTTAGAGATAAAAATATAACAAGTTCAGGAAATGTCACCACTGGTTTTTCAGGTTCACATGCATCTGATTTAGTTTCCACATACTCTTTTCAGAGGATATTTAAATAATTTGACTGTGACAAGCTAAACTGTTTTGAGACCTCATTGAAAGTCAAATGAAAACATTAATCAAATGCAAAAATATTCCAGTCAGGCATAGAAGTGCTTCAGGTTAGAAAATAAAATGTTGCCTATGAGAAGGAAAGTCAATCAATTTACAAAAAGGAGGTATTGGTACAAATCTACATGGTCAGTAGTGACTAGAAATCACTAGAAATTCAGGGGATGGTATTTTTCTTAAGAATCATCAGACAGTCTTCAGTTCTTTGTTTGGCTAACTTTTCACCTGTGTAAATTAGAAAATCAGAGCAGTCAAACAGCTGATTACATTTTCTTTTCTTACTGTCTTTACTGTTTTTTGGACAAGCTTTAGAGACTAGCATGAGAATAATTATCTATGGCACAAAACAGCTAGGTGAGTGACCTGTGGGATAGCAGTCTTAATTGAGCACAGGAATGACTTTCATTTTATTAAATGCTACTGAATTGTTCAATATTAACTAAAAATTACCCTCTCATCTCTGCTATGAATTCTATAAACTACACTCCCTCTGTAAGGCAATATTTCAACACTGTTTTGCTCTTCAGTCAGGGCTGCTCCTGGTTTGAGGGACTATGACTATATATCTCTATGTATTAGACTACATGAGTATATAGTATGGGGAATAACCTTAGTTTGTCGCTTACTGACTGTATCACCTTCATAATTCGCTTACTCTCTTTAAGCATTTCTGTAACATATTTTTTAAAAAGCTATCATACAGAATTATGAATATTTAATAAGCTAATATCTAGAAACACTGAGCTCAGTACCTGGCACAAAGAAACATTAATATATGATATTCTCATATACCTTTAGATGTTATTCATTCATTCATGCAGTTGATAAATATGATTTGAATTTTTATTAGGACCCAGTCACTGTGCTAGCATGGTAAAGAATCTGCCTGCAATGTAGGAGACCTGGATTCGATCCCTGGGTTGGGAGGATGCCCTGGAGGAGGGCATGGCACTCTAGTATTCTTGCCTGAAGAATCTCCTTGGACAGAGAAGCCTGGAGGGCTACAGTCCATAGGGTAGCAAAGAGTTGGACATGACTGAGTGACTAAGCACAGCACTGCACTGTGTGAAACATTTGGGAATAAAATGGTATAAAATCCAGAGCCCCTGTCCTGAGTGTATAGCAGAAAAGGTATTGAAATACATGAGAAATTTTAAGAGTGCTATCCTGAGATAAGTAGGATGTGCTGGGGGAACACCTAGGAGTGCTTCCTGGAAGAAGGAGCAGGAATTGGATAGGAGAAAGGAGGTGAGAGAAGGGGCACTAAGAAGAAGAAAGGAAGGAGGTTTGGGCAAGGGTGGGTATTTTCATCAGAACAAATAGCATGTGTTAACTCCTGTATTAAGTTCTATATTTAAGAGCATATAGATGCAATTCAATGGACAAAGCCAGAAAAAGAGAAAGCCCCAAACAAACAAACAACAAAACAACAACAACAGAAAAAACCTAAAACAGAATAAAATAATAAAAATAAATCCCCAAACTTTTGTTTTCTCTCTACTACTTACAATTCTGGGAAGAAGCTTAGTAAAAAGAAATTCTTTAGCCTCATATTTAGGAAGCAAAAGACAAAAAACAGAAACAATTTTTGTCAAACCCAGTAGAAGTTAATAGAAGTTCAATGCTAAAATGTCTGCCCTAAAGGCCAACCATACCTCAATAGAAGGAAACTCAGAATATCTTTCTCATTCTTTGTATGAAATGGGAAAAAAGAAATTAAAGAAAGAGAAAGAATTAGAGGAAGGCTGTAATCAATTCTTTCCTTTACAAATCCCAGCAATTCAGGAGGCCTGCCAGCAACTAAATCTTTCTGGGACCACAGACAGGAAAAAGCCTATTAAAATGTGCTCCATTCCCAAAGAAAGGGTCACTCAAGATCCTCAGACCCTTAACTCTGAATAGATTTAATGAAAGCCAACTGCTATTTTAAGAATTTAGAAGGGGATTTCCCTCCGCAAAGAAAAGAAGCCAGACATCATCAATGCTCTAACACTGTTTCATCTATGGCACCAGGCATGCTTTTCACTTACTTTCTGTAGGTTGTTAAAGCCGCTAAAAGAGGGTTTAGTGACTGAGAATACAGTTCTTGGCATACAAGGCTTAAAATGTAATTGATACAAAGACCATCCCTCCAGGATTAAAGAGTTCTAATCATTCTGTGAGGCTCATGTGCTCTTTTCTCCATGCTGGTCAAGGTAATAGTAAGCCTTTCAGAAAAGGAGTTATGTTGTCTCCCATACCATTTATTAACCACAACAGCTTTCACCTTCGGTGAGAGGAAGATAATTCAGACTACTCTACAAATAGTAGAGATCCAGCAGTTGGATGCAAAATGAGTCTTTCTCTGAGACTTTCTGGCAACCCAGTACCATATGATTAATAAAAATGTTATACTGATTTTTCTTGTAGAGTATTTCTCTAAAGTGCTCCATGTACCTTTGTCCTGACACCCCTATTAACTGCAAAGATATCTCTGTGAACAGGTAGACACAGACATCATTATCTTCATTTGCAAATGAGGAACCTGAGGCAGAAAGAAGTCAAATGACATGACAAGGGTGACACGATAAGAACAGAAATAGAAATGAGAAAAATGATGGTCTTCTGGGAATCAAGAGGGTGTGATAGGATGAATTTTTTCCTTTTCTTTTACTACTGAAGGAGGAGCAGAGGGAACCTTCTCAATGGTAACTTTGAAAACATTCTCCTTTTCTCCTTAGAGTGAGAAGGACAGTGTCTTAGCTGGGTAGCTGGGTGAGCTAACTGGGTGCACGGAAGGAAAGATGCCTACCTACCTAGATGCCCCACCCCATATATCCTCTGCAAAATCCGGGTTTTTCTTACTTGACCTTTTTACCTGCATGAACTCTGGGATGTGCCTTCCCCGTCTCTGACATTGTGCTCCCAAGCAATGATTGTTGAATAACGGAATGGCAGGTATTTAAGCTGTATGTTTAAATTGTGTGAATGAGCCCTAGGAAGAAAAATCACTGAGAAGGGTATCAGAAAATCAAATAACCCTGTCAACCCTTAGCTATGTTTTTATCCAAATTCTGTTCTACATCTGCATCAACCCAGTGTGACAGACTGGATCCCTGCTGCAAGTTTGAACCATGAAGGGATAGAGAGGTCTCAATGAAGGAAGTAATATGGGACGAGATTTCCCTGCCCCGTCTTTGTATATTGTCAGTTCAGTTCAGTTCAGTCACTCAGTTGTGTCCGACTCTTTGTGACCCCTTGTGACCCCACGAATTGCAGCACGCCAGGCCTCCCTGTCCATCACCAACTCCTGGAGTTCACTCAGACTCAAGTCCATCGAGTCAGTGATGCCATCCATCCTCTGTCGTCCCCTTTTCCTCCTGCGCCCAATCCCTTCCAGCATCAGAGTCTTTTCCAATGAGTCAACTCTTCGCATGAGGTGGCCAAAGTACTAGAGTTTCAGCTTTAGCATCATTCCTTCCAAAGAAATCCCAGGGCTGATCTCCTTCAGAATGGACTGGTTGGATCTCATTGCAGTCCAAGAGACTCTCAAGAGTCTTCTCCAACACCACACTTCAAAAGCATCAATTCTTCAGCACTCAGCTTTCTTCACAGTCCAACTCTCACATCCATACATTACCACTGGAAAAACCATAGCCTTGACTAGATGGACCTTTGTTGGCAAACTAATGCCTCTGTTTTTCAATATGATGTCTCGGTTGGTCATAACTTTTCTTCCAAGGAGTAAGCATCTTTTAATTTCATGGCTGCAGTCACCACCTGCAGTGATTTTGGAGCCCAGAAAAATAAAGTCTGACACTGTTTCCACTGTTCCCCCATCTATTTCCCATGAAGTGATGGGACCAGATGCCATGATCTTATATAAACAGTTGTTATTTAGTAGCTAAGTCATGTCTGACTCTTGCAACTCCATGGACTGTAGCCTGCTAGGCTCCTCTGTCCATAGATTTCCCAGGCAAGAATACTGGATTGGGTTGCCATTTTCTTCTCCATACATAAAGAGATCTACAGTCAAAGAATCCAGTTAGCTCTTACATCTTTATGACAAGAAGAAACAAGGCATCTGAGATATCATAAAAAAAATTTGTGGCACTATAATAAAAAAGGGAGCCGGGTCTTTGCTGCTGCTGCTGCTGCTGCTAAGTTGCTTCAGTCGTGTCCGACTCTGTGCTACCCCATAGACGGAAGCCCACCAGGCTCCCCTGTCCCTGGGATTCTCAAGGCAAGAACACTGGAGTAGGTTGCCATTTCCTTCTCCAATGCACAAAAGTGAAAAGTGAAAAAAAAGGGAGCCAGGTCTTTAAAAACATTTAATTAAGTAAAGAAATTTGGGCATTTAAGAATATTAAGTAGTGAAAATATTCCTCAGGAAAAAAAAATAAAAAAAATAATGACAATAATGTCTAATGTGTTTTCTCCTTAAAACCCAGTAAGATAGGTATTATTGCCATCCTGCGAACTCGAAAACTGTTATCTAAACAAGTTGCAGAAGGACATAAGTAAGATGTAACAGTTGGTACTTGAACCTGCACAGTCTGGTTTTCTGAAATCTCAATTACTTCATCCTATAGCCTTCTAATAGGGTGGTAACTCACAGCAATACAGATTGCCAAAACTTTCCATGCTGCAAGCTCAAAAGAAGACTAATATTACTGGAAAAGTTGCTTTCTCACAAGGCTGACAAGGAAGATTTTGAGATAGAAAATATTAAACAAGGCAAGAACATTTATGATTTTCTGCATCTCTTTTTCTAGATCAAATTCAAGGTAGAGCTATTGGAAATTCAATCAATAGAAAAATAAATATCCACCTATTTTGTTCCTCATTTATTAGCTAGAAATTCTGGTTGTGGGCTCTGAATTAGGTTGGTGTCTATTAAACTCCAGGATCTTAAGAACACAACCACATAAATGAATCTCAGCAAACAAAGGTTGAAAATGATGAACTGAGAAACAGATAACCACAAGGCGGCATTAATATTATTGAAAGGTTAGCTGCTTAGGAAATCGACAAGGTGCCAAGAGGGGCCCTCACAGTGCCTCCCAAGAAATGAGAGCAGAGAAGAAAGGAGACAGACCACAGAAAAGCCTTTTTGACATTTTCAAAAGCTAACTTTATATAGGCTGTATTCCCGAAGGGTAGAAAATGGCAATGTGAGGAACCAGCAACACTAGAAAATTGCAGGCCAGTAAGTTCACTGCCCAGAACAGGGAAGCACTGGAAAGATTTTGTCAGGTCAAGAGGGGTACTGCTTTTCCTCCAGCTCCAACCTAGGTGAGAGAAGGTAACCCTGCCCCAGGCTCTGCTGCTTTGGGAATTCCCAAGGTATGGCTGTGTATTGAGCAAAGAGGCAGTGGACTGAACCAGCTTACCACAAAAGGCACTGATGTAAGAAAGCCAGAGGCCAGGTTTCATCGTGGGGCAGTAGTATTTTTATGTCAAACCAAAAGTGAATTTTGGTATCACAGAATTTCTGTTTGGCCAAACCATGACCTTCTACATTCTCTTTACACATACATTATTTTGGGTGCACACATAATCTTGTGTATTGTGTCACATGGTGTAGGGTAGCTTAGATTCTACCTCTATGATGTGAGATTCAGGGTTGTGTCTAACTGGGAGGACCAAGGCAAAGATTCTGATGGAAGTTACCGTGAAAGATGGCAGGTTCCACTAGGTTTGTGTTAGCAATATGATAGTGTGGGCAGAAGGAACAGAGCTTTCCTCTGATTTAAATATACCTGCTTTAATTTAAAGGAAGTATGTTCCTAAGGGAATTTGCTTAATGGGGTGTTAAGTATGAACACTATTTTTAGAATTAGTAGATGCAGCCAAAATTAAATGAGAGGTTCTAATGGAGGCAGCTGAGAGAGGAAGAATATTTTAACTGGCCCTCTGAGGAAACTTTCTATTTCTACTGGAGTACAAAGAAAGGACAACTCAGGACTAAGGGATATTATAGGATAGAGTAGGGGAGGGGGCGGCTGCTAATTTGGTTCAGGATGAGGAACCAAAATGATATGTTCTGAGAATGTTTGGGACACAGCCGACCCTCTGGGAACTGTGAGAATCAGGTAAGAAGGCACGGCTAGATCTACTATCAGAGAAGAGGAGGATGAACTGGGTGATGAATTCTATTTAAATAACAGGTGGAGAGTCAGAGGGCACTGCCTGCTTCTTCTGGAGGTTCATGGAGCTGAGGACAGACAGACTGACTTTAAACATGTCAGAAATGGGAATGGAAAATGTGACTGAATATCAACCCCTGAGTGAAGCTAGGACATAGGATCAATTTGTAGAATTAAATGTTTGAAGAATCCTTTCATATGGATATGGTATAATAAGGTTCTTTGAATACCATGATCAGAGCCTGTGTTTTAATTTTCACCTTTAAAGAAAAATGTATGTGTGTT
Source organism: Budorcas taxicolor (assembly GCF_023091745.1). Classification (NCBI taxonomy): domain Eukaryota; kingdom Metazoa; phylum Chordata; class Mammalia; order Artiodactyla; family Bovidae; genus Budorcas; species Budorcas taxicolor. The sequence goes on from NC_068912.1 coordinate 70,524,409, forward strand.
TTCACTGGCACAGAGCAAATTGAATTGTGAGATGTTTTTGAATTTATATAACCTATTTCATACTGCTATATCTTACTACAGTACATGTTGTTACTCTTGAACCATGTTTTGGTTCAGGGACAAGCTCCATCATTTCCAAAGCTATTCTTATATTTTCAATGTAACAAAGTGAAAGAAAATTATTTTTAAATTAATTTATATATAATATGCTTTACTGAGTAGCTTTCACTACATTTCCCGGTTAGTGGTATTAGTTTATACATTGTGAAAATATGTTTATAGACTAAAAATATTTAGTATGCAGTTAACATTATGTTTGTGCAACTAGTTCATGCCAATCTAGACCACCTTTCTACCCAAACCCTAGTACCTGTTATCACTAGTGCAAAGAAGGTGAATGTAATCCAGACTGCTGGCTGTCTACCAAAGATCATTTCCTCTTCTGGGCAGACAGCTAGACTACATTTCTAAGAACTCCTGGCAGTCAAGCATGGCTATTTGATTGAGCTGTGGCCAATAACATGTGACTGAAAGTGATATATGCCACTCTTTGCCGACTAAGGTCCGTCTAGTCGAGGCTATGGTTTTTCCTGTGGTCAAGTATGGATGTGAGAGTTGGACTGTGAAGAAGGCTGAGCGCCGAAGAATTGATGCTTTTGAACTGTGGTGTTGGAGAAGACTCTTGAGAGTCCCTTGGACTGCAAGGAGATCCAACCAGTCCATTCTGAAGGAGATCAGCCCTGGGATTTCTTTGGAAGGAATGATGCTGAAGCTGAAACTCCAGTACTTTGGCCACCTCATGCGAAGAGTTGACTCATTGGAAAAGACTTTGATGCTGGGAGGGATTGGGGGCAGGAGAAGAAGGGGACGACAGAGGATGAGATGGCTGGATGGCATCACGGACTCGATGGACGTGGGTCTGTGTGAACTCCGGGAGTTGGTGATGGACAGGGAGGCCTGGTGTGCTGCGATTCATGGGGTCTCAAAGAGTTGGACACGACTGAGTGACTGAACTGAAATGAATGCCTGGTCTGTAAAACATTTCATGCACATCTCACATATTCTTGTTCCATTGATGCTCACTTGAATGGAGCTGAAAACGAAGGAGACTGCAGACACCACATGTTGAAAATGGGTCCTGAACACCTACATGGATAAGGGACAACCCCAATAACTTATTCATTCACACAGTCATGATACAAACTTCTATTGCTTTTGAACCATTATGCATTTTGAGGTCTATTATTGCAGTAGATAACCTACCCAATGTAGATAACCTACTCAAACAAATCCAATGTTCATCTGGGAAAGCTGTATAGTTTAGAATTTTTCCTCATTACTCAGAGTAGTAATGAAATTGAAACAGACTGTATCTGATTACTTAATTGGTAGATGAATAGATAAAGAAGTTGTGCTACATATATGCAATGGAATATTATCAGCAATAAAAAGAAACAAATTTGCATCAGTTGTAGTGAGCTGGATGAACCTAGAGCCTATTAAGCAGAGTAAAGTCAGAAAGAGAAAAACAAATATTATATATTAACACATATATATGGAATCTATAAGAATGGTACTGATGAACCTATTTGCAGGGCAGGAATAGAGATGCAGAGGTAGAAATGGACTTGAGGACTCGGTGGGGGGAGGGGAGGGTAAGACGAATTGAGAGAGTAGCACTCATATATGCACACTACCGCGTGTAAAAGAAATACCTAATGGGAAGCGACTGCAGAGCATAAGGAGCTCAGCCTGGTGCTCTGTGATGGCCTAGAGGACTGGGATGGGAAGGAGGTGAGAGGAAGGCTCAAAGCGAGAGGATATATTTATACTTCTGGCTAATTCACATTGTTGTATAGGGAAAACCAGCACAACATTGTAAAGGAATTATCTTATAATTAAAAAAAAAAAAAACCTTTTGAAAATCTTATGTCACCTTACAAATTTGGATATGGACATTTCACAACTACAGGCACCCCTTAAGCCCTTAGGCCCTAAGCCCTAAGCTCCAAGGCACCCCTTGCTTGTAATGAATTAATTTTCCTTCTATAAATCCCAACTGGTGACAGCTATGTCTCATCCTTAAACTGAGAAAAATATCTCTCAAATTATTTTCCTCCAGGCTTAATTTCCTCAAGACTGCAGATGATAAAGAATGGAAGCATCACAAAAACATGAAAATGTGCATGCTTATTTGTTTACTGATATATAATATTAACATACACATTTATGCACATCTTTATATATGTGTATGTTAATTTATTACATGTAGGTCTGTATCCTTCCAGGGTTTTATAGCCTTGAATACCTATATGAACTGTGTACACTGCAATTGTCCAAAATTGAAACTCTTACTTCTTTTTGGCTACTGGTGAAGATTCTACCCTCCTGGGAACTTTCTAGTATTAACTACAGATTAGAAATTAGATGCTCTAGAATGCATTAGTATACACAGCACAATTCCCATGATTAACTGTTGGATCTTGGAACTTACTCTGTAGCAAGGGCATCATAAGCATGTGGATCTTTTGCCTTAGTTGTTGAATGAGTGAATGAATAAATGATGATACTGGATTTGGGGCAATGATTCACAAACTATTTAGAATTACACGGTAACTTGATTCCCCGATATTCCTACTCCACCCTGGCAGTGGAGAAGGATGAAATTGTATAGCAACTGGTTAAGAGGAGTAACTGGTATTAGACTAAAAGGTAATTCTCATTGCTGCCTGTATGTTTGAATGCTTGTAGTGGTCTCTGAAAATATAACACTTGGGCATAGACCCTGAGATTCTGATTGAAGCAGCATCAGCGTTTCCTTGAACTTTTCCTACAAATTCTAGTGTTAGTCACTCAGTCATGTCCAACTCTGCAACAACATAGACTGTAGCCCATCCAGCTCTTTTGTCCATGAAATTCTCCAGGCAAGAATACTGGAGTGGGTTGCCATTCCCTTCTCCAGGGGATCTTTCCTACCCAGCGATCGAACCCAGGTCTCTTGCATTGCAGGAAGATCCTTTACTGTCTGAGCCACCAGGAAATGTGCAGCCAAATTTTAGAACCACTCCAACTACAACAACATTTTCTTCTCGCTTGATTATACGAATTATCTGGTAATCTTTTTCTTTTAAGTATCGATTCTCAGGCCAATTTAGGATATTCTCAATCTGTGCCTTCAGAAGGGGGTTTCTGAATTTGTTTTTTAAATGAGTAGATGATACTTATGACAGGGAAATGCTGGGAAATAATACTTAGGCTCTAAGCTCTGCTGGAAAAGGGCTGTTGGTCCTTCATTCTCAGCCATTCTTCCAGGCGTTGCATAGACTCTAGCTCATATCAATCATTCAAGTACTGGATATTAATTAATTAATTACCTTAATTTTTAAGTCCAAGTAAATGAAAAACTTTTGACATAATTAAAAATGCCACTTGTGATTGGTTTTTTACTAGAGATTTACACAAGGAGAATTGTGAAAAATTTCATGAGTTTCAAGGGTTCTCTTTTAAGACTTACTATAAATATTGAAGTGTAATCAATTACTTGGCCTATATTCAAGTATTCAGAATTCTCTGCAAGATGGTACCTGCCAGTGAATGCTAAATTCTATTCATATAACCAGTTATTAGATAAGTCACAAGTGAAAGGACTAGCTGAGAGTGAACTCTATAATTCAGGTTAATCAAGGAATACAATTGTACCTAATAGGTAATTAGAAAACAATAATTTGTTAATGTGTACTTAATTTATGGTTTTTTTAATGCATGGTTTTTATATTCTGTATTCAACAGAAAGGCAAATGTATATATCAACTTAAAATAATTATTAAAAATTATAGTCAATATTTTCTTAATACTTTCTGAAATCTTCACTAATTTAGTTAAATCCATTTTCAAAATTAAAATTCTTTTACTAGTGCTGTCATTTTAAATTATCTGTCATTTGCCATCAGCAAGTTGGCTGTTTTTAAATCATCTCTAATTATTTTTCTTTGTAGTCACTCGAATAAGCTGACACTCAAAAATGTCCTCACATCTAGACCTAGAGTCCCAATTAATTAGTTGTGTTATATAAGAATACATATTCATATAAATGGGAATATTGAGGAGTGTCTTTCCATCCTCATAAAGGAACATGAATTGCAATAACAGCTGATGTCTGTGTAGTGCTTCACGGTTTACAGGGCTTCCCAGGCAGTGCTAGTGGTGATACAAGAGGCTTTCACTTATATCACTCTTGGGAACGTCATGGCCACTCTGTTGGAAATGTCACTGTTTTATTGGTTACCGTGTTGTTATACTATATACAAGCTCCGGGAATTGGTGATGGACAGAGAAGCCTGATGTGCTGCAGTCGCAAAGAGTCGGATATGACTGAGCAACTAAATTGAACTGATACTATATAATTATGTAGGGGAAAGACCATTTATTTGATGTTTGCAGTGGTGTTTGGTTTCAACATAAAAAATTTGGAAAATGTACTTTTCCAAGAAAACATAGCTGCTTGTATAAAGTATAAACATTAAAATGTGTAGCTGTAAACCATATTTTTCAAGCTCCAATGCCACGAAGTGAATATATAAATTGGACCAGATATATAATGGTAAGTTGGTAGGTGGTGGGATCCATGATAAACTGGAAAGTACATTCTTGTCTAGAGCTACACATTTAAAAATATTTAAACACTGCAGATGGTGACTGCAGCCCTGAAATCAGAAGACGATTGCTTCTTAGCAGGAAATCTATGACAAACCCAGACAGTGTGTTGAAGAGTAGAGACATCACTCTGCCAACAAATGTCTGTATAGTCAAGGCTATGGTCTTCCCAGTGGTCATGTATGGTTGTGAGAGCTGGACCATAAAGAAGGCAGAAAACCAAAGAATTGATGCCTTTGAACTGTGGTGCTGGAGAAGACTTCTGAGAGTCCCTTGGACAGCAAGGAGATCCAGCCAGTCAATCTTAAGGGAAATCAGCCCTGAATGCTCATTGGAAGTGAGAGAGTCATTTCCTAGGCAGGTTGATAAGAAGTCTAGGGGTCCCCAAGGACAGAGGGGTCTGGAATTCTGAAGGAGGAAGAAAGGACAAACGTTTTTGTCCCTCTACAGTCCTTAGGATTATAGAACAATAATGTATCCTGCTTGAAGACAGTCTCTGGAAAAAACCTTCTGGCTAATCCTGTTATCGTAAGGTGTAAATTATGGGAGTAGGTCTAGTGAGGTCTTTACAACCTCCAGACATTCTTTTGATTCACTGTAATAACTAATTCAGTTCAGTTCAGTTGCTCAGTCGTATCCGACTCTTTGCCACCCCATGAATCGCAGCACACCAGGCCTCCCTGTCCATCAGCATCTCCCGGAGTTCACTCAAACACATCCATCGAGTTGGTGATGCCATCCAGTCATCTCATCCTCTGTCATCCCCTTTTCCTCCTGCCCCCAATCCCTCCCAGCATCAGAGTCTTTCCCAATGAGTCAACTCTTTGCATGAGGTGGCCAAAATACTGGAGTTTCAGCTTTAGCATCATTCCTTCCAAAGAACACCCAGGGCCGATCTCCTTCAGAATGGACTGATTGTGGACATGGAACGACAGACTGGTTCCAAATAGGAAAAGGAATACGTCAAGGCTGTATATTGTCACCCTGCTTATTTAACTTATATGCAGAGTACATCATGAGAAACGCTGGGCTGGAAGAAGCACAAGCTGGAATTGAGATTGCCGGGAGAAATAACTAATTAGAGAGTATATAACTACATGGCTAACACTAGCAAGGGGGTACTCTTTCTGCCCCCTTTTGATGCCTATGTCAGAAGCTTTCTCTACCTTCTTTATACTTTAATAAAACTTTATTATACAAAAGCTCTGAGCGATCAAGCCTTGTCTCTGGCCCCGGATTGAATTCTTCTCCTCCAGAGGCCAAGAATCCCGGCGTCTTCATGTGGTTCAGCAACAACTTTTCAGAAGGACTGATGCTGAAGCTGAAGCTCCAGCATTTTGGCCACCTGATGGGAAAAGCTGACTCACTGGAAAAGTCCCTGATGCTTGGAAAGATTGAGGGCAGAAGGAGAGGAGGGTGTCAGAGGATGAGGTGGCTAGATGGCACCACCAATGCAATGGACATGAACTTGGGCAAACTCTGGGAGATGGTGAGGGACAGGGAGGCCTTGGTGTGCTGCAGTCCATGGGGTTGCAAAGAATCAGACACATCTGGGTGACTGACCAACAACAGTGAACACTTTGGGACGAAGAAAACAGCTCCGTGTGCCTCATATGCAACCTCTGCTCCATACTTGCAGAACATGGGGTGTAGAAGAAGAAATAAAGCAGAAATAAAGAAGCACAAGGAGATGATATGAAAAGTGATTTGGGTCACAGGAATTTAGCCTACAGGACTGAGATACAAAGAGCAAGGCTGATAAATATGGCTGATGCTCATCCAATATCACCAGCTTCTTTCTATCTGTCTGTACTGACTTGGTTTTGTTGTTGTTGTTGGGACAGCACAATATGTCTATAAGGATGTGGCTCTGGGCATAATACCTTTAGTCAATTTCCTTACAGTAAAATGGCATAATAATAATTACATTATAGAATTTCTAAGAAATTAAATGAAACTATACATGACAAAGGCGTAACAGAGTTTTTTCACACTGTAAATACTAAATAAATTATTATAACCACTGGGAAGAACTACCTCCTTAAGCACTACTTGAATTTCTAATATATACTAAAAATCGAAAATAACATTCAGATTTATATGGTAAGAAATTTACAAGGGAAAGGCAAAGTTTTTTTCTTTCACTCAAATAAATCAATAACCATGAAACCAAAGATACAAGTTTCCCCTCTGTGTGGATTGATCTATAACCACAAACATCTTCTTTCCTTTAGAACTGTAAAAGGTACTAGGCAAGTTATTCGGACTCTATCTACAAGTAGTCATACTTGTACCAACTAGATCACTGCTTTCTGAAATGATGTTCATAGAAATGCCTCAGGAATTTGGTTCAGTTAAAAATGCATTGACTGAACAGTACTGTGTGAGACGCTATGCTCAGTTTTGTAAATCTGAGATGAGGAGAGCAGGATTGCTGATCCTGAAGCCCTGACCTGCCCAGAATAGAGAAGAGAAACATGGAAGAAGGTTATTTCAATACAAATGCAATGCCTGAGTTCTTCATTCTGTTTTATATATTTTTCCTTCCACCTATTTCAGTGGGAGAGGATTTGTAAGCACTGTGCAAATGCAAGGATCACTATGTTATGAAAAGATTGAGGGATGATATACACCTAGCCTTCAAAGTCTAGTTTTAGCTCTATATCCTCCAGGAAGTTTTCCATTCTATTGTGATTTTTAATTTACTAAAAATCCTTTGAAAATGGCTGATTAATCATTCTCCATTAAATGACAATTAATTTGCTTCCTGAGCATATGTTTTATGTACCTAACCAGATTGTAGTAAGCCCTCTGAGGAGAGGACTGTTTTGGGCAGTATGCATGCTACATAAACCTGAAAAGCTAATGTTTTATTGTCACTAGACTAAGAACTAGACTAGACAGATGGACCCTTGTTGGCAAAGCAGCGACATTACTTTGCTGACGAAGGCCCATCTAGACAAAGCTATGGTTTTTCCAATAGTCATGTATGAATGTGACAGTTGGGACTATAAAGAAAGCTGAGCACTGAAGAATTGATGCTTTTGAACTGTGGTGTTGGAGAAGACTCTTGAGAGTCCTTTGGACTGCAAGGAGGTCAAACGAGTTAATCCTAAAGGAAATCATTCCTGAATATTCATTGGAAGGACTGATGCTGAAGTGGAAACTCCAATACTTTGACCACCTGATGCGAAGAACTGACTCACTGGAGAAGACTCTGATGCTGGGAAAGACTGAACGCAGGATGAGAAGGGGACGACAGAGGATGAGATGTTTGGATGGTATCACTGACTTGATGGACATGAGTTTGAGGAAGTTCCGTGAGTTGGTGATGGACAGGGAAGCCTGACGTGCTGCAGTTCATGGGGTTGCAAAGAGTTGGACATGACTGAGCAACTGAACTGAACTGAGACTAGGGAGCAGTAGAAAAGAATGTCCACAAATAATAAATATAATAATTTGGTACTCTATTTATATTGAAAGCTCCTATGAGCTTTCATAAGACTTTTTGGTACAATATAAGTATTTAGGTTAGAGACAGAAGAAATGGTAAATATAAACTTCTGTTATATAACAAATGTTCTATTGAAACTTTTAACCAACAACATTTCTATTTTGGGTCCTGCTTTATTACCTGGTGGTAACAATTTACACTTACTCTCAGGGCAACAGAACACACATTCAACTGCCCCATAAATGAAGAATTGCAGCCAGAAAAAACTCAGTGATCTCTCATTTAATGACACATGGCAACGGTGGTTGGGATGAAAAATAATATGCCTAAAACTCACAAATCACCAGTTTGAATTTGATAATTTATCACCTAAATCTAAATTTCCTAATTATTGCTACTAAAACTCATAGAAAAAATATGCTTCTTAACATAAATATTTTTGAAAGAGATGTAAAGAAAATAATGGGCTTCCCTGGGGCTTCAGATGGTAAAGAATCTGCCTGCCTGTGGGAGACTCAGGTTTGATCCTTGGGTTAGGGAGATCCCCTGGAGAAGGAAATGGCAACCCACTTCAGTATTCTTGCCTGGATAATTCTATGGACAGAGGAACCTTGCAGGCTACAGTCCACAGGGTCACAAAGAGCTGGACACGACTGAGCTACTAACACACAAAGAAAATAACAGGAAAGAAATTAATTTTATTTGAAAACTAGCAAATAATTATAAATAGATTGAGTCCTATATATGTTTACTTCCAATATCTAAGATTCAGCCTCTGCTTATATTTAATTTTATCGCTCCTATATTTCATATCTGTCTCTTCCTTTCATTTCCTCTGCCATTAGTGAAATTCTGCTTTTCATTACTTATCTAGATCACTGCAACAACTGCTTCACCAGTTTCTTCACTTTCTGATCAAGCGATCTTTTACAAAGATGCTGAATTAATCTTTCCATAATATAGTCCCAAATTTCTGACTCCTTGCTCAAATATTCTCAGTGCCTCCTTCTTGCTTTTAAAGCAAGGTCTAAACTGCTTTACTCTAGCATTTAATAATTTCTGTGCTCTTGTTTCAATTTATTTTTCTCTCCCAACAGTCCTCTTCATACATTACATACACTAAATACGTTTATACATTTCATCCACTGAAGTGAAACTATTCAGTACTCCTATAATATGCCTTTAACTTTCTTTTTTTTTTTTTTTTAATTTTAAAATCTTTAATTCTTACATGCGTTCCCAAACATGAACCCCCCTCCCACCTCCCTCCCCATAACATCTCTCTGGGTCATCTAACATCTATTTTTTTCACATCTTCCCTAAGCCTGGGATGCTCTTCCACACTCTATCCATCCTTTAGGGTCAAGCTCGAATGTCACCTATTTCATAAAGTTGTTTTTAAATTCTTCAGAAGTAATTTTTATTCTTCTTTCTGAAATTTTACAGAAAATATTTCACTATCTCCTTAAAATAAATTATTGGTTTATACCTAAAGTATATTGAGTACTGCAGTCTATGGCAGTTTTACCTGGCTCTGTTGTGCCAAGTACAAAGGCTTTGAACATAGTAGATACCTAAGTAGTTGTTGAACAAATGACTGGCATAATTAATGAATATTTAGTAGTTTCAGAACTGTGGACTTTGTATAAAGGGTCATACATGGGATCTATTTGAACCTTATTGACAACCATAAAATAAACATATTGATTTTGAATAATCTGACTTCTTTCATAAACTAGTGATTTATCAGATTTTTCCACCTTTTCTCCTTAGCATCTCTGGGATTACAGAGAGATGGCCCAAGGAGCTCCCTCTTTGGCAGTGAGAAATGAACAGTAGAGAAATGAATTCTCTACTGTATACTTAGCCTCTGACTAAAGCTGTCCCACTTTGTGTATCAGCCTCCCTGTAAGACTTTGCTTAGAGAAAGCATTCACTACTAAAATAGACAAACAAACAAAAAACCTTGGGATTCCACCACTGAGACACAATAATTCTCTATTTGTTTCAAGTCTCCATTCCACATGAAAACATCTTCATGTGATAGTGAGGTAAATGAGCTGCTGTGTTTTGGCTGAGTTTGTTCTTATAAGAAAAATACCAAAATGTTAGCACAAAAGTAGTATTTCAGACAATTTTATATCAGGTCCTCCTACAATACCTAACTTTGAATGAGACATGACATTCTATAATAATTATCATTGATCTCAATGCTTGATCTGACTCTAGTGGCCTGAGAACTAGCTAGCTGTTGAATTTTACAGATGTTATAATCTTTCTGGATATTTTTCATAGATTTGAAAGACCCCGGAGAAATAGTTATACAGCTTTATATTTCTGTAAAAGACAATGGTGCAACATTCTATTGCCTAAGCTAATGGTAGCCCATCCCCTCACCCACAGAGTAGAAAATTGTATCCTACAATAAATATAAAATGTATCTTCACTGAAATCTATCTTAGACTCCTGGTCAGTTACACAATTTCAGGTTCATTATTTAGGGGGAAAAATACCTGTTTAAGTCACGGTGAATAATTGGCTGTGTCAAGTTGTGAAGGTACTCCATACCTTTGGCAACATCTACTGCAATGATTAATTTTGACTGCAAATCAAGTATCCTAGAATTTAAAAATAAATTTAATGAGGATGAAATGGTCAAATCCAATACTACATCTTTTAAAACAAATCAATAGTGTGTGTAATTTGTTATTCTGTACAATTTCAGCCTTTTTTTGCTTGATTGAAGGTTAAGCTAAAAACTCAACATATGTGGAAAAATAGCTTTTCTACGCTTGATAATGCTTAACTATAGATCAATTCAGATACCAACCCCTCTTATTTAAACATTCAACTTGATTTTATAACATTTATAATATTACACTTAATTTCTTTAAAATAACATAAAAAGGAAATCTAATTACTAAGTAAAAACCACATTCTAATTATCATATGCATAGATCTAGGAAGTTAATTCAAATTAGACTTGTACAAGATTATTCTTTCTTAAAACTTTTAAAAATAAATACTGCGACCCCTAGTAATTATTTTATTTTGAGCTTACTGGTACGTCAAATTTAGCCTAATTATTCAGTTACTAATTTAAATTCCTTGAATTTGTTATCTTAAACTGGATTCTTGTTAAGAAAACACAGAAGTCTTTCTATTCATTCAAAAATAATTATTGGGCATAAATTATTAGCTATCTTTAGAATGCCCCATTTCCTAAACCTCAGAGATTTCAGAAAGCAAAGTCTCATCTAAGCAGAAAGCATATGAGGTTTTGTAACTGTAATTCCAATGGCATGCAAAATGATAAATCAGTGACCATACCTCTTCTGTTCATGAAGGAGGGAGAATAGGGAACCCCCTGATATGTACTGAGTGACAATGGCAAACTGGCTGGGATCATTCAAGCAAGCACCCACAAACTGAATGATACATGGATGATTAAGCCGGCAGAGAATGGACACCTCTCGGCAAAACATATCCACATCTGACTTGGAGCAGTAGGTATTGGCTCGGTAACTGGAAAACACAGCAACAGGAAGTCTTCAGTCACCAGATGAATCAAAACAACGGGCTCACCATGCGTATACTTCTCAACGTTTACTACTCAGATGCTAAGATTTCTCATTTGCTTGCTTACCGTTTTATAGCCACTATTTTATTTCTGCATCGTCCTTTATACACTTTCCCAAAAGAACCTAAAATTGTGTAAGACAAACAAGTAAACACATGTTATCATATGGAGCTCATTAAACTGAAATAGACTAGTATTTTCTTAAGTTACCTGAGCCGATAATCTCATGGAACTCAATTTCTGAGAGCTGAAGATGGAAATGTGAAGGCAAGCCAGCCCTTAAGAGGAGAACATCTGCCTTCTCTGCAAACAGGAATTGTTATTTTATATTTTTTAAAAAATAAACAGCAAACCTGTGGATGTTTAAACACACATGCACATATATGCTTACCCAAAAATATCTTTCCCTAGTACCATTTAATTTTCCAACTGTAACTGACTATTTGGACATACAAAAACCTTATCATAAATGATCCCTATCCCTGTGCATTAAAAACATGTTAGCTCTATGCCTTTGCTACCTGACCTTTGTTGAGAGTTTATACCTGATTTGGCCAACCACTACTTGTCCGTATGATGTGGTAACTCTAGAATACAGTTCACATCACATCATGATAAAGTCTTATCTGGTCAATCCCTTCAACCTATCACAAAAAGCTTAGTCAAATAGCCATAAATTCAACCTTAAAGAGATATCAATTAGGAAATAAGCATGTGAATCATTCAGAAGACACATTCAAAGCCAGAAATAATATTTTTTAAATTTCAAACTCTAAATAGTTCCATATAAATTTACAGTTGTATGTGTTTTACTTCCCTGATTCAGTGGTAATAATTTCTGTATGTAGTATACATTCAAAAAGTTACCAAAGTATAACTTATTTGGGATCTCTTGAAAAATAATTAATTTTTTTTCAGTTTTTTCCCTATGACAAACTTATTACCAATTCTTATGAAAGATATTAATAGTTACAACTTACCTTTCATTAAAAATACAAAAGTCTATGAGAATTTGATCTTTTTTAATATTCATATGGAATTTTCACTGTTACACCTTCATGAACTAAGCGGACATATGCAAAATAACAGCAGATGAGGTTAATCGTTGAAAGAATGATCAACTAATAACATTACTTATGCCTGCAAAATAGTCATTTGTAATATGTAAGACAAAATATGAAGTTATCATATTTGAGGCGGTAATTACTCAGTAATAAAATATAACAATTGTCCCATATTAAAGTACCTTTTGTCATGCTTTTGATCTTCCCCAAAGGAGATGGAACAGACACATAGGAGCCATCTAAAATCAAATTATATTATAGAGTTAAAAGTAGCAAATGATTTTTCCTACATGAAAGTTAAACATTATACAAAGAAGCACATAACAAAAGAAAACTTGCTAATAACAAGAAGTGAGAGTGTAACTTAAGCCCAGGTCTTTCTCTGGACACTGAAACTGTATAGCAAGTATTTATTTAGAGTGTACATAAAATGATTAAAAATAAAAATCCAAGGTCTAGTAGACTCCAGCAAATTTAATTTGTGTCTGCATATGAGTATTCTCTGTCCTATCTTAATAGATTGCTGAAAGGGAAAATGACTGCTCAGCTTACTAGGCCTTCCCAGGCATGTACCAGCCTCATAAACATCCAGTCCATGGGATGTAAAACTTGGAGGAACTGCAGATGGGTGAGTTAGAAAGTAGCCCAAGTAGGGGCTTCTTTATTTTCAGCCTTACTCAGACATAAATTTTCTTAAAATAAAGCTAATCTGATAGGCCTTCCTCCCAGACCCTAAAATGTTGCTAACAGAAACACAAGTTTACCTTTGGCCACAATATCACTACAATGAAAATTTAAAAAGAAAGAGGGTACCTCCTCCCGGCTGAGAATATTCATTACAGGGCAATTCATCCTGACTTCTCTTATAATGTTTCAGAAGTGTGACAATTGCATCATGTCCTTTATGAAAAGACAAAGAAGGGCAAAGGGTCTTAATTCTTATTTGATCTATTCAGCTCACCATCTAATTGCAAAATAACCAGAGGTAGCTTGAAACAGGATGAATCTTAGGAAGTAATACACTGCAATAGGAATTGAGAACTTTCATTCATGCATTCATTCAAAATAATTCATTAAGACTCCACCATCATTTTGTAACACATAAAAACATTGAATCACAAAGTCATTTACCTGAAACTAATAAAATATTGTAAGTCAAGTACACTTTAATTAAAAAAAAAAGACTGCTATATGTGAGGCACTATTTCAAGCACTAAGTTGGGTATGGGGGATGCAATGAACAAGGCGACTGTGGTCCTACTCTCACGAAGTTTAGTGTAATTGAACAAACAATAAGAATTGTAGAATTTCTAAATGAGTAAACATCATGTGCAATGGGAGTATATAAAAAGATCATGATTAGCAGAGTGAAAAGTACATTTGGTAACCAGGAAGGAGAGATTTATTTGCTGTGACCGAGCATTACATTTGACTGGCAAGTACAGTATAACAGGGCATTAAGATAATTTCCATAGATTCCTGTGGCAGGAGACACCTGGCTGTCTACCAATATTTGTAGTTCCCATTCACAGAGTGAATCTGTCACTAAGAATGGCTGCCCATCCAGGGACAAAAGCTCTGTATCCCCATTGTATCTAACTGTGGCTTTGTGACAAATACCCATCAAGTAAATATGAGCAAAAGTGATGTCATTTCCAGGTCTGGACTTTGAGAAATAAGTGAGTCTTCTCTCCTCTCCCTATTTGCTAGTTGGATGTGGAGGGCTCTGAGACCATATGGGAGGGGGAAAAAGCAATCCACTGACCAGAAATGCCTACCCTGAACTGCAATATGACTGAGAAATAAATTTCTATTACATAATACCACCAAAATTTGGGAATTTGTTAATTGTACTATGAACTTAAAATTACAAAGAATAAAATGTCAAATGCTCCTTGAGTAGACAGACAATTTTCAATAGAACTAAACGTTGATACTATTTTATGCTTTAACTGTGAAAATAATCTACTGTAGCTAATTTATACAAGAAGAAAACAAAGTCAGCCTTAAAGACCCTGCCAAGAGACTTGTGAATTGCAACAGAACTCACTGTATAAAGGGCAAAATTTAGAAACTGAAAAAGTAAAAATGCTTATCTATCATGAAGTGTTCATAGTTAACATGGCTTCAGATACATTTAGCTAGAATATAGAGAATATGCTGTGAATTGTGCCTGCTTATTAAATCCTCCCTTCAAAAGAGAATTAAAATGAATAGAGCATGAAGGATCATGAGATGAAATGATTAAGATATTTATCAGCATTAAAAGCTTTTTAAAATGGAACATTTCAGATCCAGATTCAAGTTAAAAAAAAAGAAAACAATTGTTTTCTTTTCTATGATTGTTTAAACTTGTAGAAAAACATATTTACAGTTAACAACTGGTGTCCATTATTTTATCATCTGTAGCAGATCAATGGTTTTTTCAAATCATTGAAACAGGTAAGGAGGGCATGGCAAACCACTTCAGTATTCTTGCCTGGAGAATGCCATGGACAGACGAGTCTGGTGGGCTATGGTCCATGGGGTTGTGAAAGAGTCAGACACGACTGAAACAATGTAGCATGCACACATGAGTGATGAAATAATGGGAAACTAGTACCATCAGTATTCTTTTACTGGACTCTCATGTGCTCACAATCAGGGAAACTGCAAAATATGAAAGGTATAAGCCAACAGGTAAATTTCTAAAGAAAGATCTACTAATCGGAAAGAAGAGATAAGGTAAAGAGACCCAAATGGGAGAAAGCATGACATGTTCAGAAAATGAAAGACGGCCAGTTTGGCTGGAGCATCACAAGCAAGGATGAGTGATCCAGATTTAGCTGGAGAAGTACATTAGTGTACATCATGTGGAGGAGGGCTTTTCAGACTTAACTGTGTGTACAAGAATCCCCTGGAGGACATGTTAAACCACAGATTCCTGAGCCCTATTCTCAGAGATTCCGATTGAAAAGGTCTCTAGTGGGATCTGAGTGTTGCTATTCTAAAAGTCCCAGGTGAGGCTGATCAGTAATCCACACTTGAATACTACTGATGTGGAGCTTTACAGCTTATAGGTGAGGATAAGGAGTCTGGATACTAACGCAGAGAAGATGGGAGACTGCTGGAAGATTTTGATTAATTGAAGGGCATGATTTGTTTTTGCTTTTCAAAAATATACTTGTTTACAGATTAGAGGTGATGAGACTTTTTCATAAGGCTGTCGTAAAGATTAAGAGAGATAATAGATGTGATATGCCTAACAGTTCTAACACATAAATATGCCTTTTGGATTTTTTCACTGCTTTCTTGCCTTACTATTTTGCTTCAAGAATTGTAAGTGAACTTGGAAACTCTATTTTTGGAACTTCAGATAAATTTTATAAATCAGTTCAGTTCAGTTGCACAGTCGTATCTGATTCTTTGCGACCCCATGGACTGCAGCACACCAGGCCTCCCTGTCCATTGCCAGCTCCTGGAATTTGCTCAAACTCATGTCCATTGAGTCGGTGATGCCATCCAACCATCTCATCCTCTGTCTTCCCCTTCTCCTCTCACCTTCAATTTTTCCCAGCATCAGGATCTTTTCAAATGAGTCAGTTCTTGCATCAGGTGGTCAAAGTATTGGACTTTCAGCTTCAGCATCAGTCCTTCCAATGAATATTTAATACCAGTTTAAATACCAGTATATTCATTTTTTTTTTTTTTTTTTGCTATTGTTAATTACCACAGATATAGTGGTTTAATTCAACTCTACTATGTTGTAGTTCTGGAGATCAGAGTCCAACATGATTCTCACCGGGCTAAAATCAAGCTCTTGGCAGGCCTGCATTCCTCCAAGAGGCCCTAGGGAATATCAATTTCCTTTCCTATTCCAGTTTCTGAAAGTGAACGTGAAGTAGCTCAGTTGTGTCCGACTCTTTGCAACCCCATGGACTGTAGCCTACCAGGCTCCTCCCTCCATGGGATTCTCCAGGCAAGAATACTGGAGTGGGTTGCCATTTCCTTCTCCAGGGGATCTTCCTGACCCAGGGATCAAACCCGGATCTCCTGCATTGCAGGCAGACGCTTTAACCTCTAGAGGCCACCAAAATTCCTGGGCTTGTAGCCCCCTTTCGATATCTTCAAAACCGTCACCAGCAGGCTGAGTCCTTCTCACATCCTATCACTCTGGCTTCTGCTTACATTTTAGGAGCCCGATGTTACATTAGGCCCATCTGGAAGATCCAGGTTTATTTTCTCTCTTTCAAAGTCAGCTAGTCAGCAGCCTTAATTCCATCTGCAAACTTAATTCCCCTTAGCCACTTGATATGTAAGGCAGCATACTCTCAGGTTCCAGGGAACAGGACTTCAGCATCTTTGGGGGCCATTGCTCTGCCTACCAAATCAAATCTCTGTGTGCTTATGTTTGCATGTTGGTACTGCTTTTCTTTCTTCTCCACTGCTAATGACCATATGAGCCTCAGGCAAATTAGCACCACCACCAAGAATTTCCCACAGAATTAAAGCACCCCTTCATCTGTCCCACTGCTAGATTCTTAGGCTCTAAGGTTTTATCTGCTCCTATCCACACTATCTGATCCTACTTAAATAAGACCTGTGTTACTTTTGAAATTGTTATTTTACTTAATTTGATTTTTAAATGTTTGGGACCAGGAAGAACAGAACAAATCAAAAACAAATCTTTTTTTCTTATTTCTGTTTTTCCTAAGAGAGGCTCCTGTGGGGAAAGAAAAGAACCCAAACCATAAGCACTTACCCAAGCACAACAAAGCTTAAATCACAGAGCCCACCTCCTCACCAGTCTCAGCCCCTCTGTTGGACTGACAGTGGCTGACAGCTGAGAGGGCCTCCTGCTTTCCCTAGTGAAGCAGAAAGCCACATCTTGAATCTTGAATGCCTGTGTGAGTCTGTGATCACACCCTTGATGTTACCTTTCATCTCAACAGCTCTCTTGGCTCCACTTTCTCTGAGCAGTTTTAATTTCCTGCCAGCACAGTGGCACAATTTGCTGGCATTTTCCTTAGGATGCTTTTCATCAAGAGCCTAATGAGTGCCTGGGTTCTGGCGGATGATAAGCACGAGGCTGCCAGGGAAATGCCAAGAGGCCCCCTTGGCTCTGGAAGGCATCTCTGCCTGATTTCCCACCTCCTGCCACATGTACGGGCAATTCTCCTCTACTAGCATTGCTCTGACAAACTACCAGTGTGTGCAAAAAAACCTGAAAAGCACTAGAGCCCAGTACCCTGATACTTGGCTGTGAGGGATTAAGCAGAAAAAGACCTTGATGGAACTCACTAAATGGACTTGTGAGCCAAACTCCTGATAATGGATATACCCAGATAACCAAGGTACACTAATGGAACACATCCAGAGATAATCGAAGTCACTAATTAAATAAAATGTTTTCCCATATCTAAGAATTTACTATCTACATCCAAGTGTTTTACTCAAATAGGAGGTTGCTATGTTATTAGCCTAATGCAGTTATAATAATGATTTGCACTTTCAGACTATTACTCACGGGTGCCCTTGAGGGTTTTGGCATATGGGACTCTTCCCCGCTGGCTTGCAGTCACTTTCATTTCCAGCTCCCTGCTCTTTCACTCCTGTCTTTATTCCCCAAGCACCAGGCTTCCCCTTTAATGTCTTCTTCTTATGATCCTTTATTCCTTACATTAGGAGTGATTCCCCCCCCCCCCCCCCGACACCCCACACACCCCAACTTTCTGAATAGCTCTTTATTTTAAAACCTAAGTTGTCCTTTAAGGCTACAAGTCCATTCAAAGAGCTGGAACACGGACAATTTAGTATCTATATTGTGGCCACATACACAAAAGAGGATTTGCAATTATTTGAGAAAGGAAAGTACAAATGTTATTACTTCCCTGTAAGGTTGTCTGTCAGTCCCTACCATTTCGTCCTAGAAACAATGAATGTTGTTCACTGGTATGAGAAATTATTTTAAGAACACAGAAGAAAGCTTGCCATGAAAATCATTTTAAAAACTAGATCTAAAGAGTAATGGTGAATGACACCAGTGTTAAGACCTTCTCTGACTTTCTGACTGTGAGGCCCTGTGGGTCTGAGATTAAGTAGAAAACATGGAGATTTGATCTTGATAAAGAAGCCAAGAAATTCTTATTGATCTCATATATACCACATGTCCAGGCTATCAAAAGAACTGTTTGGACCTTCTTTATACCTGCCTCAAAATATAAAACTCTCACAGCAATGATATAGATGGGCCTTTGCTCAATATTTTGCTATTCCCCCTTATATTCAGGTTAAAAACCCATTTTCCAGAAACACTGAAAAGTGAGATCAGAGGATGGCTCCTGATGTTTGTTTGCGCTTCAGTGGCTCATTTTCCTCCTGACAGTCCTGGTTCCTCACACTGTCAATAAAATCAGATGGAACAAAAATTTCAGACTTGTGACATGTTCTTCTGACATAAATCTGAAAACTGATTTAATTTGATATCATGAGAAAGAGAACACACTCCCTGTTTCCCCCATGATTCTTGTTCCTTACCAAGAATTCTTGTTCCTTGCTCACCAGGACCAGATAGAATGTCGCTAGTCTTCCTTCATCTTGAGATAAGACTCCACAAGGATGAACACTCTTTGGCAAAAGAATATTTATTCAAACCATGTAACACTCCTCTTTCCTCTTCTTCCTCCCTTTGCACTTTGCCTTTATTTCCCCTTCCTTTCTCTTCCACACATATTTATTGAGTGCCCATTAGAGACCTGCTCAAACAATATCTTTCCAGGGAAGCCCTCTGCGACTTTCTCATTTTAATAGTGTCCTTGAACTTTATACTTGCTATTATGTTTCCTTTTTATTTTATTCTTAGCACTTATTATCTGATAGTTTCTATTTGTTATCCTTCTGATGACATGTCTCTTCTGCTAGAAATGCAAACTTCTTAAGTGTAGGGAGATATTATCTCTTTTGCTCACTATTTTACCTCAGTGCTAAGTATACTGTCTATCACATATTAGTTTTGTGACACAGATTTTTGAATGAATGAATGAATGGCACAAAGTACAAGAGTATCATGTTGAAACAGAAATTCCCTTTACTCTTGTAATGTTGTGTAATAGAAAAACATATATGTATACATATTCACTGTAAATTTTGTGTGTTGTATAGTGTGTGTATATATATATATATATATATCTTTTATATATTTGGTTTAGAATACAAATATTTTGGTTTAGTCACTAAGTCGTGTCCAACACTTTTGCAACCCCAGGGACCGTAGCCTGCCAGGCTCCTCTGTCCATGGGATTTCCCCAGGCAAAAATACTGGAGTGGGTTGCCATTTCCTTCTCCAAGGGTCTTTCTGACCCAGGGATCAAATCTGTGTCTCCTGCATTGGCAGGCGGATTCTTTAGGAAGGAAAGGTAGAAGATGCTGTGAGTATGCATAACAATGTTATTTTAAAATAGGCTGGAGGGGTCAGGGAAGTGTTCCTCGAGGAATTGTCTTTTAAGCTGAACTTGAAAGATAAGCATGAGTTATTAAGCAAAAAGGGAGAATAAAAGCATTCTAGCCAGATAAAAAATTTTGCAGTTCCAATGAGTAGAAAGAGGAAGTTTATTTAGAATATTCTTTAAAATCTTTTGCCTATTACTTTGAGTATTAGAATTGTGCAGTTAATACAAAAACCTACAATATTTTTAAAAAATCCCCACAGAGAAAACAGATATCAGTAATTAGTGCTCTTGAAAATATCAACTATATTATGACTGATTGTATGCCATGTAGTGAGATACCTAATAGAATGTTATGACTGAAATATCCCCTCATTCTCTATTTCACGTCAACAAATGTGTATTGAACAGCTATTAGGAATCAGCCATTGAATTAAGGTTTTGGAAGACAGAGATTAATAGCCCAAATGTTTGTCCTCAAAAAGTTATGGGGAATAAAGTTTCAACCAGAGACAGAAGTATGAGTATGGCACAATAAAAGAAACGGATATGTGTACTAGGCTGGAATGTCAGGGGAGACTTTCTAGAAGAGAGGATCCATAAACTCAGTCTTGAAGGCTAAGCAGAAATCAGAAATTTAAAGTGAAGTGGAGTAGGCAAGGTGGAAGGGTATAGTGAAAGAGAGAATGGCATGAGAAAAGATTTAGAAAACTGTAATAACAGGACATGTGTAGGGAGGAGCAAGTAATTTTGCATTAGCTATAGTGTGAATGGGTTTCCCTGGTGGCTCAGCGGTAAGGCATCCTCCTGACAAAGCAGGAGATGCAGATTCAATCCCTGGGTTGGGAAGATCCCTTGGAGAAGGAAGTGGCAACCCACTCCAGTATTCTTGCCTGGGAAATCCCATGGACAAAGGAGTCTGGCAGGCTCTAGTCTATGGGGTTGCAAAAAAGTCAGACATAAGTTAGCGACTAAACAACAGAAACATAATGGGAATAGACACTGTCTTACAGGGTTGTTGTGTAGATTTAATGAGATAATGCAATTTGGAATATGCTTGGCATACAGTGAATGTTGAGTGAGCCTCAGTGAATGTTAGTGATCTAAAGAATATGATGATAATTGTAGCACGTGGATCACTCATGTGACAGGAATGACTGGATATGATATTTGAGAGGTAGGAAGGGCACAGAGTATGCCATCATAACAAACTGAGGTAATGATAATAAACTGGGACTTTTTTCTATAGGGGAGAGTGTGTCAGTGAAGGAGTTTAAGCTAGGGAGTGATATGGTCCTATTTACACCTTGGATACATCTTTTAGATCACAGTTGGAAAATGGAATCAAAGCTGAAGACAAAAGAGAAAAAAAGTAGTTATAAGGTGAATAAAATGGATCAGGAGAAGAAGGAAAAGGTTATGGACTAAAACAGTGATAGTAAAAAAAAGAATAGATTCATACTTATACTTCATACAATACTTATACTTCATATAAGTATGAAGTAAAATGACAAGACTTTTTGATTGAATGGATGTGGGGAAAGTGAGGAGGAAGGAGAAACAGTAGTCAAGGATCAATCCAGATCTCTGACTCAGGTGACTAAGAAAATGGCAATTCCATTCAATGACATCATGAATAAGGGATATGGTAGGAGACCCTGACTGATGAAGGAAAAAGAAGACATTAAGTTCAATTTTGGACTTGTTGAGTTTTATATGCTCCTCAGATATCTAAGTAAAGGGATCCAACAAATCAGACGGTATAATGGTTTGAAAACATAGCCATCGAATCTTATAATTCTCCATGACTGAAGGGGGACAATCCTGCTGGAGCAGAGAGACTTGGAAATCTGTACTAAAATTTTAAAATATTATGTTATATATTTATTTGTATGCAACTACACAGATTAGGGGGCTTCCCAGGTGGTCAGTGGCAAAGACTGCCTGCCAAGCAGGGGATGCAGGTTCAGTCACTGGGTCAGGAAGATCCCCTGGAAAAGGAAATGGCAACCTATTCCAGTATTCTGGCTTGGAAAATCCCATGGACAGAGGAGCCTGGAGGGCTACAGTCTGTGGGGTCAGAAAGAGTTGGAAATTACTGAGTGACTAAGCATGCACATATACATATTAGAACGATGATTTTCAGTTGCTTAACATTTTGATGAGTGATCTTCAAAACTTCCTGCTGTACTCCTTAAATTTTAAGTTTTCAGTGAATGCTACTATTTGTCATAAATAAGAAATATATACACAACCAAATAACACAAGTGATTTCTATATTCTGGATTTGGCCAGTGATATCTGGCTTCATGAAAAGGTTTAAAAAGGATACCCATTATCCTAATATGTTAACGTCATATTTCTTCCTGGACACTAGCGCATGTTGTTAATTAGGAAAGATTTTGAGATTTTAAAGTTTTGTGGAGCATGACTGTATCTCTTCTGTGCACTTAATAATTCTCAATATTTTTTTTATTGAGAATCTGTAATCCAAACATTATTTCTTATTCCTAACCCATAGCAGAATTCTGTAAAGTAGCTATTAATTTATTTAAATTTGAAGATTAAACCTCAGAGGGATTAAATAACTTGCCCAAGGTCATTCAATAATAAGTATGGAATTTGGACTTAGATTTACTTGATTCTAGAGTAAGGTGGTTAGGTTGATCTGTGTCATCAGACAGACCTCTGTTTGGTATTAAATTTCCACCAAAGAGCTATGTGGTTTGAGCCAGCATGACTTCACACCTCAAAGTCACAAACATTTTATCTGTAATACAATTGTAATACCAATTTAAAGGGTTATTTTGATAAATAAATTACATATATATATATATATATATATATATATATATATATATATATATATGTATGCATGCATATGTAGGGCTTCCCAGTTGGATCTGTGGTAAAGAACCCACCTGACAGTGCAGGAAAGGCAAGAGACTTGGGTTCGATCCCTGGGTTGGGAAGATCCCTTGGAGGAGGAAATGGCAACCCACTCCAGTATTCTTGCCTGGAGAATCCCATGGACAGAGGAGCCTGCAGACTACAGTACATGGGGTTGCAAAGAGTTGGACACAGCTGAGCAACTGAGCATGCATGCATGTACATAGGCATATGTAATAAGTGATTAATGAGTGTAAAGTTCTCTGCTACTAGTTGTATTAATGTATACATTTTCACATATAGTTATTATGTTTCAAAATTTTTTGTATTATCCCCCTACTAGAATAAAGGTTCTTCCTATTCTAATGAGAGCTGCTGCTGCTGCTGCTGCTGCTAAGTTGCTTCAGTTGTGTCTGACTCTGTGCGACCCCATAGACAGCAGCCCACCACGCCCCCCTGCCCGCCCCTGGGATTCTCCAGGCAAGAACACTGGAGTGGGTTGCCATTTCCTTCTTCAATGCATGAAAGTGAAAAGTGAAAGTTGGTATTATTTTATTTATTTTTTAAAGAGACAGAGTTAACTAAACATGTAGAGAGATAACCAGGAGACAGAAAATTACACATAGAATTTTAAACACCACCTAAACGTTCTGTTTATTCCTTCCTTTACCTCATCCCGATCCACCCTGGCATAATAAACTATGTTTATTAAACTAAGTAACTAAACTCCAAGTAGGTAAGAATTCAACATAGAAAAAGACTGAGAGTTTATAAACCAAGGATGAAGATTTATCAAAAAATTTAATGAAGTCACTTCTCCTTCCTTCTACTCCTCCCTCACCCTTATCTCTTGGTTATTTTTTACTGGCTGAAAACTGTAGAAACTCACAACCATAAGACTTCATTACTTTTAGAGAATACACTATGGTACGTTTACTATAAATAATTCACACCATACTACACTTGTCAAAAGGAATGAACAAAGTATATATCATGGTAGAGGAGCCTTGATTTTTATTGTTTTTGCTCACTTACTCACTAATTTTCCAACTGCAGCTCCCTGTCACTGTGAATTAGAGTAGTTCCGCTATATACAAATATTGTATTCTGGGTAATTAGATATTGGAATAGGAGCCTCTGTAAATTACTTTAACTGGTGTCAGTACTGAAGCAAATAAGAAGTTTTTAGTTCTGTTTCTGGTTTGGGTTATTTTCTGACCATAAACAGCCTGACATAAAGGAGTGCTTTTCTTTATCAAAAGCAGCCTTTTCAAATCTAACTGCCAGACACACTATTGAGCTATGTGTTCAATTCTAATTGGCTGAGATCTTTTCAATTCGGCAGTTTCATCTTTAATGCAATGGATGTAAGATTATGTGTGGCTCTTTTCAATGAGTTTTCCATACTGGTGATTAGGGCAGAGGATTTGAACATAAGCAGGCTGCTGGCTATTTCTTCTGGCCAATTTAAATTGATTTATACAAGTCCTTTGTACCCCAGGGGAAGGGCAGAACAAATCCCAGTGAGTGAGCCAGATATGGCTACTCTCAGAAGAGTAAAAAAGAAGAGGGAGGACCGACTGGGGAGAGGAAACACTAAGTACTGCAAAATTGGAGCTCTGAGCAGTCTGGCAGAGAAATATTGAAACTTAACCAGTAGGCTTCTGTATAGAACCAAGGTCACTGGGAAAATTATTTCCAAGATTGATTTTGATATATTTAGGTTAAAAGGACTATGTAAATAGAAAATATTCTTTATACTTGATCCCACAGGGAGCCATAGTGAGCAAACTCTTTTCTGAAAGTATTCTAAAAGACAGTAGATAATTATTTCAGAACTCCAAAGCAGCTGTATATGTGTGATAACAGAATAGTAGAGTGGGTCAGCTAACAATTTTGTTTGGGACAGATGCAAAATTGGCCTTAGAATCATTCATAGATGAGTTCTGTTGAAAAAGTCTCCTAGTTTTCTGTTTCGAAGGTACACTAGGAGGAGCTATTCAAACAGGGCACATCCAAAAGCAATCCTTTTCAAACAGATAGACTCTGGTTATAAAGCTCTCTTCTGGGTTTTCTCCTTTAAGGACTGGATAGGGTACAGGCAAACCATGGTGGGGTCACTTCTATTATACATCATCTCTATTTCAGGAAGAAAGAACTCCAAGTTAAGTTTTAGTGCTTTTTCAACTCCATTTCCAAGCAGCTCAGAAAATCCTTGGTATGCCAGATCAATTAATTTGGTGACTCCCTCTCTGAAGGAGAATGTAAACTATTTATCCAAAGAAAACAGGGACAGTGCACTGAGGACAATATTTTAGCAATGAAATTTCAATCCTCCCTGAACACATGAAAACAAAGAAACGTTTCTCTAGCAAGAGAAAATAGCAACAGTTTTATTTTGTTGCTTTGACTTGCTTTGCCCTAGAACATATGCAAAACATCCATCTGTCTCCTGAGTGGTAACATTCAATTTGTTAAAATTCATAGTAATAATGAAATGCAACACTGATGCCTGCCACATTAGTTGAACAAATAAGGGTGACAACTATGGCATATGTTGCAGAGACCAGTGGGTAAATCCTCTAAGCTAAAGGATTTTTGCTGTTGTCTTTTGGTAGGAAATCTTAGGAGCTTGCACAATGATTCAAGGTTTTATAAAGTGTAGAACTCCACAGAAAATAAAAGTAAAGCCAGTTTTCAACCATCGTTCTCAATCAACTAAAAACAAACAAAGCCAAACCCTGTGAAGAGCTGGCTGCAGCAGCTATTTCTGAGCTGTCTGCCGGAAGACTAATGCTTTGTAAAATCTTTCTCTGAAACTCAGATTTCTTGAAAGGTGTTATCTGAGAATCATTGGAATTAATGCAACATAACTAGAACTTAGTAAGGCTTCTTGAGGTTTAAGAACAAGTGAACTTTTTCAACTGACACACAAATACAAAACTACCTGGACTTCCCTTTATACAAATTAGAAGGCAGTTATACCTAACAGAAATGTGCATAGATATTCATCAAAAGATATGTATGTGATATGTACATGTATAACAGCTATGTTCCTAATAGTTCTCAATTATCCAAAAACCCTGAAACAGCAGAATAAATAAATTGTAATATAG
The DNA here is from genome assembly GCF_023091745.1 of Budorcas taxicolor. Taxonomy (NCBI): domain Eukaryota; kingdom Metazoa; phylum Chordata; class Mammalia; order Artiodactyla; family Bovidae; genus Budorcas; species Budorcas taxicolor. The sequence continues at coordinate 70,550,589 of NC_068912.1, forward strand.
TTAAAAACAATACCATAAAATAAGAATGAATGATCTGGAGCTGTATGCAACAATATGGATGAATCTTGCAACTCACTGGGCTAAGCAGGTTGGACATTAAGACGTACACATCACAGCCTGTCATCTATATTAAGTACATGTGTGCATGTTCAGTTGCTTCAGTCGTGTCTGACTCTTTGTGACCCTATGAACTGTAGCCTGCCAGGCTCCTCTCTCCGTGAGATTCTCCAGGCAAGAATGGGTTGCCATGCCAAGTGATCTCCAGGCAATCTTCCTAAACCTGGGATTGAACCCGCATCCATATTAAGTACAGAAAGAGGTAAAGCTAATCTATGCCTCAAGAAGGCAGTGATACCATTTCTGGTGAGTGAGCTGAACACAATGTCAGTGGGGCTTTTTGGTGTGGATCATGTTCAGTTTCTTCATCTGAATGCTTAGTGAGTTCAGTTAGTGAAAATTCTTTGAGCTAGAATGTGCAGACATGTGTGTGTATGTGTGTGTAGCTGTATTTATACAATACTCAAATAAAAAGTAAAAACATAACAGGCCTATATCTTAACTCATGCCTTGTTATTCCATGTCTTTTCACTTTTCTTTTTTGTAAAGTAACTTGTTTATCATTTCCTCACTAGCAGTCTTCAGACCTATATGCTTTTCTTTCTCCTTGTCTATGTGCTTACAATAGCTCTCTATTTCTATCCATCAAACCTCACCTCTCCTTTCATTAATGGACTTTCATGTCCTACTTCAGACAGAAAATATTTTAGATCACCTTGACAGCCTAAGAAATCTTCCAGTTTAGTAACTGTTCTTGTAAGCATGGTGTTCTAATACTTAAAAACATAAGAATACTTCTTTACATACTTTGAACATACTAATAAGGCAATGCAGACATCAAAATTGGATATATTTTACAGTATTTAGTTGTATCTCTCTGATTTCAATACTGTTCCATCTCACCTGAAGATTTAAACTCTGTTTGAGTTTATGCGATTTATGTAGAGCTCGCTTAGGAGGTATAATATATCTCAATAAAAATGACAAAATCATATTTTACCTTCTGTTTGTCTCTAGTTTCCTTTCCCTTAAAAGGAAAATTTATTAGTTTTCATTTTCATTCTTTATTTATGGACTACTACTATAACCACTACTATCATTGCCAATATGCCAAGTATTAGGTGTTTATTTTGTGCCAGTCACTGTGATAGGCAATTTGCACATATTATCTCATTTAATCTTTACAATCTCATGAAGTTGCTACTGTCTTCATTTTTCAGATGAAAAAACTAAAGTTCAGCAAGTATAAATAATTTGCTCAAGATTAGCATTATAGTTTGATTTAAGCTCCATGTTCTTCCAATCCAAGCTTTCACCACTTTGAGCTCAAATAAGTTTATACTTAAGCACTGAACATTGGTTCCCTTACTTTTTCAAATACAGGCATTGTTAGCAGGGTTAGATATGACAAATATGCATTCATTCTTTCTTTGCATTAATTTAACTTTAATAATTCAAATCCACATCCAAATTCTTCCATATAAGAGGTGAAGACTAGCCCTACATTTCCAACAAAGTAATTAACGTTGCCTATCACAATTTTGTTTCTCTAGGCACTAGAAATGTGACAGCTCCTTCTCTCTTCAAAATGCCAATGCCAAAAGTGCCTTCAGCTCACCTGCAGCCCTGGAGTTGCCTTCCCTACTGTACTCTTTGATCCACATTCCTAGTGATTCAAATACAATCTCCAAAGGAAATGGGAGTATACAAGTCATGGAAGCAGAAGAACTACTGATGTAATGACATCAACAGTGCTCACAGCTCAATGTTATCACTACAGCAATGCAATGGTGAAACATATACCTTTTTCATAAGCCCACATCAAACACGTTTGCTCATCTTTTTCCCCACTAGACCTGCTTGGATCACAAGCTACCAGATTCATATCAGCTCCATTATCCAGTAAGAACTGAACCAGGCGAATGTGACCATGGTAGCAAGCAGAGTGCAACCCTATAATAAAATAAGAATGAAAATATGAAAGGAGAAAAGGGAAACTGAACCCCAATTTTCAAAAGATAATCATTAACACATAATAGCATTGTTGCCAGATAGTCATTACCACATAATAGCACTGTTGCCAGAGATATATAACCAAAGCTGAGTTCTCTGACAGATAATTAATTCTATCTTTGAGAAAAAAAGACGTACTTTAAAGAAGCATCTGGTTGATATATAGAGAGACTACCTTTTGCTTAAGCACACTTTTTAGTATTTTTACATCCACTGTACTTACCAGAACAAACATTAGCATCTTTGTATAAATCAGAGAATAAAGACCTCAAGCAAACAAAAAAATTTTTTTTCAGCGGTAAACCAAGGGTAAGACAGTATGATCAGTGTGTTCCTGATGCAGGTCATAATGGATGCACTGACTGTAAATACTTTTGCACCAAAATGAAACTGACCAAAAGTCAGTCTGTTTTCTATTATCACCATGCACCATCAATTTAAAAAATGTCATTGATAAAATATTCCTCATCATTGGGGCTAACCACTGCCACTGCTCCCCTCCCTCTTGACCATACTTCTCTTGAGCATTAATATGCATCAGAAACTGTTGTTCTCACAACAGTCTTACCTGTGTGTCCGTCCCTTCCTTGGTGGTTGATGCTTATGACATTCTGATCAAGAAGAAATTTAACCAGGTCAATGCTCTTGCCATAAGTACAAGCACTGCAAAGATATAACAGGGGAAATAGAAGGCCTCTCTTATGGACTGAATGTGTCCCCTCCAAATTTAATATGCTGAAGCTCTGACTCCCATAACCTTACAATGTGACTATAGTTTAAAGAGGTATAATTTACAGAGGTAATTAAGTGAAAGTGGATTAATTAGGGTGGGCTGGGCCCTCATCAAATATGATTGGTGTCCTTACAAGAAGGAAAGATTAGAAGATTAGGACAGGGACAGGAGGACAGCTCATGAAGAGACAGAAAAGAAGGTGACCATTGGCAATCCAAAGAGAAAGGTCTCAGGAGAAACCAAACCTGACACCTTGATGTTGAGTTTTCAGACTCCAGAACTATAAGAAGATCACTTTCTGGTGTTCAAGGCACCTAAGGCATGGTATTTAATTATGGTAGCCCTAGAAAATTAAAGCAGCCCTGATTTACCCAGGCTATTTTAGATGCTGGTGTTTACATAAGAGTGCCAAAAAGCCAGAAAAGAGAGAAGGAGGAAAGGAGAGAGAAGCAGGGGTGATAAGTAAAAAAAAGCACAGAAAGCAATACAATCCTGAAGATTCTCAAAGATGAGCCTTTAAGAAAAGAGCTGTATAAAATTTCTAGGATTTTCTTATTAATTATTAAATAGTTCTTATGATATGACTTCTTTTCTAGGCATTCTGCAGGGAAACTGAATGGAATGAAGGAACCCAGGAAGGTTCTGAGAAATTTAAATGAAACATTACACTTGTGATTACCTCTGAAGCAGGAGAGACAGCCCTGTGAAATCTGATGCTAATTCCAGGTAGGTAGTGTCAAAAATAATTTGAACTGGAGGACACCCACTCAGTGACTTCAGAGAACTGGAGACCTGTTTGGTGTAGAAAACCCTTATACGCAGCTGGTATCTTGTGTTTGGAAGTGAGGTATTGTGTGTTATGGGACAGTACAGAAAAACAGGGATTTTTCCTTCCAGGTTTGTTCCAGAAGAGGTCATTCACTGAGTGTTACTATTTCCTCTTCCTGGGATGACTTTGCCTAAATCCTTTTTTTATCATGGATTCTTATTATTTTCTTTAAATAAAATGCCACTATTTATCTAGTTGAACTGATGTTCCCTCTATGAAGTCTTCTCATGAACCAAATGTTGAGTTCATTGTTATCTCCTCTGCTTCCTTGTTAGTTCAGTTTTATGGCGCTTTTCATATTGTGTTATGATAATGGATACACCTGTCTGTGCTTTGATGCCTTACAACAGAGTTTCCTTAAGGAGGGAAGGGATTGTGTCATGTCAATGTTCCTACCAGAGACAACACAATACAGCTCCTTAATAAGTTTCTCTTGAATAGCTGAGTGAATAAAAAGTCACTATTAGTGTAATAGATTCTATCACCATTAGTTATTTGTTAATAGGACTCTTAACACTATACTTTTAATATTTGTCTGAATTCCCTCATTGTTTCCTTTCAAAGTAACTATTTACAGGAAATGATAATTTCTGAACATACATATATATATATATATATATATGCAAGTGTGTATACAAATGTGTGTACATATAGCATATGAAAACAATAACAGAAATGTACTGAGTGCTATGTGCAAAGCACTGTGATTTGTACATAGAAAAAACCATAATTGTAGTGAGCTCTTCATGTAAAAGGAGTATTTCATATAAATATATACTTAAAATGAATAGAATATTAATATGTTGTTCCTAGTAGCCACAGGATTGTACAAAATAAAACAATTGAATACATACTTTTAACTCACTTCACTAATCTCCTTATATGCAGAGTACATCATGGTGAAATGCCAGGCTGGATGCAGCACAAGCTGGAATCAAGACTGCCAGGAGAAATATTAATAACCTCAGCTATGCAGATGACACCACTCTTATGGCAGAAAGCAAAGAGGAACTAAAGAGGCTCTTGATGAAGGTGAAAGAGGAGAGAGTTAAAAAGTTGGCTTAAAACTCAATATTCAAAAAATGAAGATCATGGCATCTGGTCCTATCACTTCATGGGAAATAGATGGGGAAACAGTGAAAACAGTGGTGAACGTTTTCTTGGGCTCCAAACTCATTGCAGATGGTGACTGCAGCCACAAAATTAAAAGACACTTGCTCTTTGGAAGAAAAGTTATGATCAACCTATACAGCATATTAAAAAGCAGAGACAATACTTTGCCGACAAAGTTCTGTCTAGTCAAAGCTATGGTTTTTCCCATAGTCATGTATGGATGTGAGAGCTGGACTGTAAAGAAAGCTGAGCACCAAAGAATTGATGCTTTTGAACTGTGGTTTTGGAGAAGACTCTTAAGAGTCCCTTGGACTGCAAGGCCATTAAACCAGCCAATCCTAAAGAAAATCAATCCTGAATATTCATTAGAAGGTCTGATGCTGAAGCTCAAGCTCCAATACTTTGGTTGCCTAATGCGAAGAGCCAACTGACTAGAAAAGACCCTGAGGCTGGGAAAGATTGAAGGCAGGAGGAGAAGGGGATGACAGAGGACTAGGTGGTTTGATGGCATCACCGACTCGATGAACATGAGTTTGAATAGGCTCTGGGAGTTGTTTATGTACAGGGAAGCCTGGTGTGCTGCAGTCCATGGGATCACAAAGAGTCAGACATGACTGATCAACTGAATAACACCACTCATATTCTCCTATGGACAATCTTCTGAAGGTGATGATAATCCTCAGATTATAACTGGTTTCAGTGTGTGCACAGAGTAGCAGAATGATTTGAAAACTAGACTGGGGTGTCAGCCTCCATAAAAATGACCTATTGGAAAAAGTGGACTTGAGTACCTCACAAATATCAGTTCTCCCGATTGCCCCCTTTAGGGACAAATTCCATGATCCACTTTGACTGAAGGCATGATCTAAAGAATTCATGCATCTGTTCTGTGACAGAATGTGTAGAAAATAGGCAAAATATTTTGGTACTAGATCATGAAGATACATAAAAACACAGCATTTGGAATTAGTCAGGCATTTAATTAGAGCAGGCAATGGCACCCCACTCCAGTACTCTTGCCTGGAAAATCCCATGCACGGAGGAGCCTGGTACGCTGCAGTCCGTGCGGTTGCTAAGAGTCGGACACAACTGAGCGACTTCACTTTCACCTTTCACTTTCATGCATTGGAGAAGGGAATGGCAACTCATTCCAGTGTTCTTGCCTGGAGGAGAATCCCAGGGATGTGGGAACCCTGGTGGGCTGCCGTCTATGGGGTCGCACAGAGTCAGACACGACTGAAGTGACTTAGCAGCAGCAGCAGCAACAGGCATTTAATACATAATTTTCTAGCCATAAGAATCTTTGGCAAGTTAGTTTTCTTGAGCCTCGATTTTCTCACTGGTAAAAAAGGGATAGTAAATCCAACTTCATACAATGGTGATGAGGATTAAATGAAATAATGGATGCAAATCATCCAGCACATATTCACTGTTCCATAAACGGAAGTTGTCTTCACCTCCCCTTTGGCTGACCTCTTTGCCTGGTAAGACAAATCTGGAAAACCCAAGTGAAACTTGACACGTTGATGCCTGATGCAGAAGTATAAGCTTAATTTTAGTTCAGTGTTAATCAGTAGTTAGTCTCTCATTTCTATCATTCACCAGCAAGGTACAGACACTATATAAATAACACGTTAGTCTCACGTACATGTTTTAGGTGTTACAAACCAGCCGAGAGATCTGCAATATGTAGGTGAATGTGTCTTATATTCAAGGTTTACTCAATTTGAATGACTACACTTTTATTTAATAAGCAAAACAGTAGCCTGTTAATGAGGGTTTTAAATTATATGGATATCTGCCTTCCTTTGGCACATTTTAGGGACTTATGCCTCTTGAGTTTTTATCAGCCCTTTTCTTCCCTCTCTCCTTCTCTTTTCTTTCTTAGTCACAACTTTTCCAAACCTAGATGTTCCTTCAGTGTGCTTTTCCAGAGCTCACTCTAAAGGACTCTAATGTATTCCCAGCAAGGAGTTAATGCCTTCTTATGTATCTCGGTGGCCACCCTGACTAAGCTCTTACAGGCTGACAGATGGATGTCTTAGATAGGTAGATACATTTGCACATAAGGTTTAAGTGGTAAGGAAAAAAATGTCACTTTTGATGCTGATGAATTCTGGTAATGAGATTCTTGTCGGAGGAGGATTATGGGCACTGCTCCTTTTGGCAGCTTTCTGCAGAGTGGAATGGAATAGAAGCAATATGCTTACAGATGTTGACATGCCTGTTGCCTTGGCAACATCAGCCCCTATCTTTGTAGCTGCTGCCAGCAAGGCAGCATCTGGCTCCAGCCCCATCTGCTGTACTGACTGCAACATCTGCCTCTACCTTTTCTTCCGTGCATCTAGCTTGGACTTCCTATCCTCCGCCTACCCTCTGCTCTCACTCTCGGACTGTAACATCTGCCACTATTCATTCTTGCTTTACGTACACGACTTCTGGTGTTGAGGAGTGTTCGCTTAGTGGCAATTGTGCTTAAATATTCCTTTACCTGTGAAAAGCTGTTTCACTGAAGATGTTTTCTTTAGTCAGACTTTCTATTCCTGATATTTGAATGATTTCCTTGGCAACTTCAAATTTGCCATTGTAGCATGCCCTAGAGATAAAGAAAATACTTTGAGAAGAGTAGGAAGGAACACACACTATACCTGGAGTACCTATGGAATGATACATAATACTCACAGGTGCAAAGGGGTGTCTCCATAGATATTGACGGCATGTGGCTGAACTTCTAAGTCACTCTGGAGCAGGTACGTCACTATACTGTGATGTCCAAAGCGAGAACAGAAATGGAGTGGAACATGATCTTCATTGTCCTGAGCGTTTACTGTCATCAAAAGAAAGATATGTTTTCTAGAATTCTCTATTTCTCAACCTCCTCCTGTGTAGTGTCAGGGACTTTTCTAAGTACCTAAGAGACTCCTGGGAATTGCCAATTAATGACAACAATAAAGAAAATTAAGTGCAACCGATTAAAAAAGTTATACTTCTCTTCTATAGCCCATTACCACATTAAGCAGGCTTTCTTCTAGCTCTCATAAATCTATGGGACACTTCTAATCAAATCTACCTTGCACAATGAAAGAGTTCAGGAAACTAGTAAGTATCTAAAAGGTACTCATGGCCTTATTTCTACAAGTATCACTGTTCAAACTGATTATACTTCCACCCCTCATGGAAGATGTTAAAAAGTTCAGACTCTGGACAGAGCATCATTTTCCCAAATATTGGCCCAATATATTAGCATGAGGCCTAGCATGCTGTATGTTTATAGTGCTATTTAGGAGGTTCTGATATTCCCTCAACTGAAAAATGTTATACTGTAATATACAAAACATGGTATAATGAAAAGACAACAAGTGATTCAGACCTCATTAATTGTTACCCAAGACAAGTGTTTAACATTAACTGCAGTTTTAAATTGTCCAATTGGTAGTGATCATTTGACTTTTTCTTTGTCCAGTCCAGCCTTATAACCTCTTCTGACATTTGGGAAATTCCCTATGTTGAAAGTACTAACTAGATGCCAAAATCACATTTTATCATAGAAGCTGGAAAAATGCTTTCCAAGTCTCCTTTGCAGTTAGGGCACAGGATTAGCACAGGGTGACCATATGTCCCAGTTTAGTGTTCTTATGCTAGCATAGTTTTTAATAGCAACACTTTCACTCTCAACCATGCCATGGTTGGACGCTTATCTGCAGGCTCTTCTATTCAACACGTTACTTCAGACTCTTACATCAGAGCTGATGACATACAAAAGCAGAGTCTCTTCTGTTTTGGGAAAGTAGCAGTGGTGGAATAGCTCCATCTAATTTCCAGTAGTAGTGTTTCCAGCCACAGACTGGGTACCCTGCATTGTTGGTGTCAGAAACACAAGGGCTGGTGTGTATGTTAGTAGGGGTGGAAGTGTGCCTCCAAAGGATTAATTTTTGGGGTGTGATTTTGGATACCATTTCTCTCTGTGAGAATGCCAAATCCAGTTTTTTGCTCTGTTCTGGGGAAGATTCTACGATAATTGATATCATTTAATATATTTCCTTCATGCTTAAATCAACAAGTGTTAGTTTCCAAATCTGGCAAATAAGAACACCTGACTGACACAATCATTCCTCAACAAGTAATAAATGATCAATATGCACCAGGCACTGTGCTAAGTGTTGTGGATATTGATTTCTTATCAGTTGATGGAATAACATTGTTGGGCAGCAGAAATGCTGAAAGGATTAAAGGAGATAATTTCGGGAAAGTATCTAGCATGATGGCTGCCACATATTAGACATCTAATAAAAATGTCTACTTTACCTTTTTACTAATTTCCCTCTCAGAAATTTACCAAATGCTAAGGCCTATAAGGTATAAACGCATAGAGTCTATGCCCTCAAATATTTTACAATCTAGTTGAATAGTCAATAATTATAGGCCTGAAGAAACACAAGTCAATACCAAGCTGCTAAATTGCGGATTTGCTTTAGCACAATTTTTAAAATTAAAAATAATCAGATCAACTGCTCTACAGCCACTTTTTGTTATTTTATTACTCTGTCCATCTGTGTAGAGGGCTTTATTCAAAATAGAAAAAAAATAGCCTTTAATATTCATTTTCATTATTATATGTAATAGAAATCATCCGTTGAACCAAAAAAGTTTATGGAAAGATTTTCTTTTAATAATAAGCAATAGGAAGGAAAAGAAAGTCAAGATACTAGTTTATTTTTTTAAAGTTCAAATAGAATAATCATTAACATCTAATGAGCATTGATTTAGGCCTTATAGCGGCTATATTTGTAGACAATGATTCTTATTTTATTGTTCTGTAAGATCTTAAGCCAAAAAGAAATCTTCAACAAAGTTACTGAACTCCTCCTCTCAGGGCTGTTATTGAAAAATGAATCTTTGAATCTTTTATATTAATGAGTGGCTCAGAAGGACACTCTTCCTTCAGAAGAATGTTCCTGGCTGTTTTGATTATCTTCCTTTTTAAGATTCTTTTCCTTTGTTCATATTCTGCTGGAAGTCAGGGAAAGTCAATACCATGAGTCAATGCTTGAGAACAGTAGGGAGTCCAGGGAATCAGGAGGTCACATGAGGATTCTTGAGGTCCAGAGGGGACATTGTAAAACAGAATAAAGCAGAATATTCCATTAATTCATGATTTTCCTTTGGCCAGCTCTGGCCCCACCCAACATTGTTCTTCTCTAGTTAAATCAATAAACTTCAAATCAGATTATTTCCTTGATAAATTATCAGCAGTAGCCTGGACATTATTCCCATCAAAGAAGATATTAATACCAACCAAAGGGACAGGCCAGGAGAAATCTGGATCAGATGCAGAGTTTATATATTATATATAACTCCATTTCTGCTTCAGCCATTCTGCTACCTTAATTTTGTCATAGACCAATTTGCAAAGATAAAAAAACATATATTATTATTATTATTATCTGAGGAAAACTGAATGTATGAATGATAGTCTGTTTGTTCTAACTTAATACATAATTTAGAGGTCTAAGGAAAGGAAAATTTTAAAGAAAGGAATACGTGTAAACCATTATTAGAAAAATATGTAGTCACTAGTCCTCTACCTTGAAGAGCATATGTGTTCAATAGTGTATTTTGAAAGGAAGAGTAATGAATATGTAGGTAGATGGATGCTACTTCCTGCTTAATTCTGCTCATTGATCTTAAAGATAGAATAAATGCTTCCATATTAACCCAGCAATATTAGCACATCCCAATAACTCAACTTCCAAATGTATCTTAAATAAATTTTCAGTAACAAATCTGTGTGATAGCTCTGACAAGATATATTTTTTTAAATAAATTACTTCTCTTTACTGACCATGTCCTAGAAACTTTTGTGACTTTTTCTGATATCCATGTCCATGTTAACAAAATTATATCTTCATCAGATGACAGAAATTAATAGTTTCTAAACTTAAAAATTTCCGTTTTTAACTCTGTATCTCTATTTTTAGAAATACAAAAAGAATTTAACTTTGTACCTATATTTTTACAGATGCAAAAAGAACTGTATCTCTATTTTCTTCTTATGGAGTCAAGCAATATTTGACCTTTTCAATCTCAATCAACAAGCATTATGTGTCTCCTTTTTCATTTCCCTACAAGGTATAAAGAAGACTAGGGACTTAAAACATATGTGACTGAATAGGTCAGTCTCCTAAACATGCTGAACATGCTTTCGGAATTACATTTTGGTTAATTTTATAACCTTAATTTATTTTCATTTGTGATGTCCTGTTACCATGGAAACATAATGTAAATACCAGATTTCAAATTGTGCTCCTTTTGGGGTCATTCATTTACTCCTCCCCTTATGTCCATTAACCACAGGCAAGGTTCAGACCTAAAATAAATCATCTGAAGGCTTAGATATATTTTAGAGTAAGTGAACTAGCTGATAATAAATCTTGTGCAGCATCCACTAGCACTAAAGATTTTCTGGTTTATTCTTTGCAATTGGTTTAAGTGCAAAAGGGACTTAAATATCAATTGTGTATTAGAAGGAAATACAATGCTTAAAAATCTGAATCATGTCTCTTGATTCTTTTAAAAAAAATGATTGAGTAGGAGGCATTAGAGTGCTTCTGTGAGTCAGAAAGGAAATGCTAAAAATTATATCATATGATGCCGGTATGTACAGGGAATACGGGTGCAGCACACATTTCAATGCCTTTTGTAGAAGAGTCCTTTGATCCTGGAGACATGCTGATCATAAATGACACTCATTTTGACACCACTGAGCTTTGGAGTTGTTCAGAGGAATAAAAGGCTGAGGTTGGCATTGATAATAAAAGGAAGAATGTGAGCAGTTCCTGACCCCTTGGAAAAGTGAGGCAGTTTCAAACACAATTATGTGCTCAGTGATTCACACTAGTATACTTCTGACTATTCTAAAACAACAGAATCAAAGAGACTGCTTAAATAAGGTCCAAGGAACAGCGCTCCTTGCATCCTGACAACACAGTTTGTTTATGATAATGCTATAGAAAAATTCCTGATTTTCTGTACACTGGCTCAGAAAATGATAGAAACTACATTTCTCAAACATTGCCAAATAAAACGGTCCTGTTTCCAACATGGAAATGAAACTGCCTTAACCTCTTGCCACAGTTGTCCCTGGGAGCCTTTGTGTTTTCCTTATGAGTAGACGGAAACATCGATTAGTTTTATTAACTGAATATCAGTCTCAACCTTGGACCAAGGAAATGGCAGTTCTAGAGCTTTGACAACCTTGTGCTTTTGGAAATGTGCATCATTTCTGCTGCAAAGGCCAGCAGTTCTTACAGCTGGGCTTTTAATTAGGTCTCTTGAGGGTCAGTGGAAGAAGGCTGGATATGCCTGAGAGAATTTAACAACAAGATGTAACTCTGAGTGAATCTGTGTCAAGAAATAAAGTTTGTGAGGAAGATAGAAAAAGAGAGAGAAAGAACTTTTCTTTAAAACTTTCAGTTTTCCAAAACACATTTTGTAATTTAAAAACTAAAAAAGTTGCAGAAAATTTTATTCTATTAAATGCATCTAAAATATTTCTGTGTATTCTAAAGCTTTTTTCCAAAACTGACCACACTCTAACTCTATTTCCATTTAAAATAATAGTAGTCTTAAATACTGAGGTGGATGTGGGGAGTAACATGGAATGCTCATATATAGCTGTGGGAATGAAAAATAGTGTAAATATTTTGGAAAGCTGTCTGAAATTTCTCCCAAAGTTAAACATGTATATGACCTTTGATTCAGCAATTCTCTCTCTCTCTCTCTCTCTCTCTATATATATATATATATATATATATATATATATATATATCTTCATTTTCTAAAAAACAGGAAAAATTAACCTATGGCAATAATAGAAGCCAGAATATTGATTATCTTTGGTGATGAAAGCTATTTACTAAGAAGTGGGCACAAAGGATCTTTCCAGGTGAAATATTTGCAACCTTCCAGATAAAAATACTATATCTTGATCTGGAGGCTTTTGTGTATGTCTATTCAAAAGGAAATATTCACTTAATACTCAGTTAAGATTTGAGAATTTTGCTACATGTAAGTTTTACCTCAATTAAAGAAAATATTAGTGAGTAATAACAAGTAGGAAAAACTTAGAAAAAACCCTTACTTTTATGGTCATACCTAATATATTAAGTTGAAATAAAATATGCAAAGAAAGATTAACATATAGGTTTAATTAATATATTAAAAAAATAAATTATGACTTGAGGAACAAATTAGGACTTGAAAACTAGAATCAATCAACTTCATGATTATTCTCTAGCAAATAAGTAAAGTAGAAGAAAAAGTATACATAAAGTAAAAGACTTCAAAATTCTTCTAACCATAATCTTACCATCTGCTTTGCTGCCTTCTTCCACCAAGAGTTTTGCAATATTAAAGAATCCTTTTGCAGATGCTAGGTGGAGGGGCCTATCTCCAACTTCACCACTTACATTTACATCAGCACCAAATTTCAAAAGGAGGCGAGTTACCTAAAGGATCCAAACATTTGAGATTAGTGTCAAATGTCAAATAATAATGCAATGCTTTCAGCAGTATGGAAGGAGACATATCATTAAGATGTTCTTTTGGTTAATTTTTGCCTGAAAAAAATCCTAACTCAATTGGCCTAAACAATAAGGCATTTATTATTATATCACCTAGCAAGAAATTAAAACCTGGAGCAATTTCAGAGTTCGGTCTTCATTGTACATAAACAGTCTTCTCTAAAGTCACCCATAATCATCTCTGAACAATCCTTTAAATTCTGGCCAGAGTCAGCAGTGTTTATGTGATTCTTCATTTTCATAGCGACTTCATGCATAGGTCACCAATGGTCATCCTGTGATCAGGATTCTAGGTCCTGTTTTGATTTGTGAGTAAGCAGGAGATAGCCATACCTGCCTTTAGCATCTTCCCACACTGGTTGAGATTCACAGCTCAGGAGTCTTCCAGGGGTTGTTTCTGGTAATTTATGGGATTTGTTCAAATTATTTACACATTCACTTAGGATTCTTTCAAATACTTTTTCTAAACTTGACATTGTTTCCTCTGGGAATTTCAGAAGTCATCACAGTGATCCCAAGAGATAAGTTAAGTTGTACCAGTGCCATTAAAATAACAGTTACGGGAGGACTCCTCAAAACTCTTGACCATTGAGGGCCTTCCACTGTGGTCCAGGCGTTAAGACTTTGCCTTCCAATGCAGGGCGTGTGGGTATGATCCCTGGTCAGGGAACTGAGATCCCACATGCCTTGCAGCCAAAAAACCGAAACATAAAACAGAAGCAGTATTGAGACAAATTCAATAAAGACTTTAAAAATGGTCCATATCAAAAAAATCTCTAAAAACAAGTCTTGACCACTGACGCATCAGCATAAATGTGAATTCAAGCTCTGAAACTATTTTGTGGCAGCAAATAAATATATTTTGGGCAGAAGCCTCTCAAGAATATGGTATACATTTGATAGAAATCTAGGTGGAAAAAATAGCTGGTGGAATGTGGGAGAACTTCTTATTGTGTGCAGTGGGTAAAGAAGAAAGGCTGTGAAATTGGGCTTCTATTTTTTCGTTATGTCACTTTGAGTAAATGATTTGGCCTTTTCAAAATTCAGTTTCTCCATTGCTAAGATGGGAATACCTCATAGGGTTGTTGTGAGGATTAAATAAATTATCACACATGAAACACTTAGAAAAGTGCCTGGTACTCAATAAATGATATCAGAAGAGGTAGCACCAGTGTGGAATGTGTGTTTTATTCATTTGTTGGCTAATGGGTACACCAATGTTTAATACAGGAGAAAGCTGAACAGTAGTAGACATTTAGTTTCAGGAACCTTGCACTCCTAAGCAGATATTTCCACTTATACAGACTCCACAAATTCTGATTATGTGACTTTATAATGGACAGATTTAAACTATCATTGAAATCGATTGTCTATTAAGCACTGTTATTATGTACCTAGGAAATATTGCTCTTGGTACAAAACATCTACTCTTCCACTTAAAAATAAGTAAATAAACAAAGGCCAAGGAACATGGCATATCAGGCACATTTATAAACCAAATGTGCCATCTCCATGTCAGCATATTTTAGTAAGTGACAATAGCATCCATAAATTACTTATGTGCTGTCTTTGCACATAGAAAGTGAGTCCCTTATCATAAAAGGGCCATCCACATTTTAGCATAATTTTATAATACTGTGACTATATATTCAGGGAAAGGAAACAAATTTAACACTCCACATAACATGCAGAGAAGCTCTTTATGTTTCTGCTGGGTGATGAGGTTAATCGCCAAAGAGGATGACTTAACAAACAATGTGCATTGTGTATATCCTGCCTGTGCCTGAAATCAGAAAAAGTTTGGAGTTTTTCATCACTTGAGCTTTGGACCCTGTACTTTCAGAAGCATTTTCAGTACCCAGCTTTCCAGTGCACTCCAGTGCACTCTGAGCAGCACATCAATGAAATGAGCAATCTTCCCTAGCTAGAGGTCACGCTTCACAAGCTTGAGAGTGTCCAGGCATATGCCAGCCAGCAAAGAAATAAAGGCACAATGACTGGAACAGCACAGAGACAAAAATAAGTTTGATTTTCAACTTGGGGTCCTCAGGAAGTGCAATAGCATGACCTCTACAAAGGTGTAATTCTGCTGCATAACTGAGTAATACTAGAGATCTAGGGAGATAAAATGAGGAGGAATGAAAATGGTCAGTCAAAATGAATAACTTGGTAGCTGCTATTTTTCTGTGGCTCTACAAAAGCTTTTCAAGGGTGGAAGTGATGAGAAGATGGCAAAAATGATTCAAAGGATATCTCAAGTAGCCTTTCTTTGAATATAGTACACTTTAAGAAAACCCTGGAACACTTAAGCGACGCCCCAGGCTTTGGACTTACCTCGTCACTTACTTACACACTTACCTGTTCACGCCCATAGTGTGCTGCAATGTGCAGTGGAGTGAAAAAAACTGAGTCTTGAACATTGACATTAGCTCCATGCTGCAGAAGCACATCGGCAGCCTGGATAAAAAAGAGCTGGCTTAGGAGATTCACTGGGGGCATCTGTCCAACAAATTCATTTTACAATTAAAATGTATTAATATAACTCGTCTTTAGGAGTCACCATTCTAAAACACAGTATTTTTCCATCTCCCTTCTTTGAAATCTCCAATGGCTTGCTTCTGCCTAGAAAATAAAAGCCAAGCTCCTTACTATGGTATTCAAGGTCCTCTCAATCTGATGGTATCCTTGAAAATGTACTTTCCATGACTCTCTTTCATAAACCCAACTGCACAATCAAACTGCCTCCATTTCCTACTTCTCTGAGTCTTTGTTCACATTATTTCCTCAGTCAGAAGTTCTCTTCTGCCCAATCTACAGATATTTACACCCAAGCTAAATGCCATCTCCTCCAATATTTCTTTACTTTCCCTCTATTTGTTGCCAAATTATTTGCTAAAATTGTCTTTCTTCCTTTTACGTCTCGCTCAACTTTCTTTCATACTATTTAGAACATTTACAAATTTATATACGTGCCTTATCACCCTTATTAAAGACCAAATTCTTTAAGGACAAAATGTATGCCAAATTCATCTATATAATTCTACCCTAGCATGTTGCCATGAAAATAGTAATCATTCAATAAAAATTTGTTGAATGAATGAGTGATTAAAACAAACAAAAACCAGCAGGAGCTATGGACCAACTGCCTTCATGGAAAGGCACAGACTGCCAACAAATCTGCTGACCCTTTAGATTTATTGTACCAAAGACTCATCTCCAAGCCTCTTTTCTCTAGAAAACTGATTGAAGTCATTTCCTCCAGATGTGTTCTTTTTCACTGTAAATTTTTCTAATGTACTCTCTGTTCCTTAGCTGGTAAAATAATATATATTTGGGGAAATTTTCAAAAGTCTGTTAGTCTTAGAAGAGAGAACATGAAGCTGAGATCAAAGAGCTCAAGGAACATCTGTTCCCACACCTCTTCTTTTCTCTTCTATGCCTTCATCCTAAGTCGAGGGCATAAATGGTAACTGGAGTGCCTCTGTCTCACCCCAAAACATAGAAAGATAGGTTCCACTCTCCCATTTTAAAGGTAAAGACACTGAGCCTCAAGAAGGATTTTTAACCTATCTGAGGTCATACAGTTAATAAGAAGCAGAACTGGAATTCAAATTTTGGCTTGTTTGAAGTTTCTTTGCATCAGCTCCTTCCTGTGACCTTGATTGCATTAACACTAACCTTTAAGCAAATGAACTAACTGAATCAACCTCAGGTAAAATGAAGCTTTCTGTCAGTAGAAGCTTGTTAGATTCAGCTTGGAATTGAATTCTGGAACCATTTATATCAAATGTCTGCTATCTTAGACTTCACATGCCTGTGAATTCAATCTTGGGAACGTTTAAAGGAGGTCAAATATGATCAAGGTAAATGGAGCTTTTTACAAATTCTCTTATTTTAAACATAGCATACAATAAAGTAGACAGCATGAATTTTTATTGTAAAAAGGATTCTCAAATGTTAACATATAGACCCAATTTCTTAGGCATAGTTCCAGAACTTACTTTCATTCTAAAAGATAAGGGCTCTTAGTCCAATGTAATTTTTTCCTAAGTTTGCACTTATCCAGTTATTCAGAAGGTCAATCTTTTGGCTCAATATTCATTAATTATGAAGTGTTGGCCTTCTGAGAAACTGTCAAAATGTAAGATTTAATGAAACCACACAGAGTCATTATTGAACTGTAGGTTTTAGTTTGTTTTAAAATTCAAGAAAATAGTTAACCATTGAGAGCAATGTACATTGGAATTATCTGAATAATTTCACAGGCTATTTATATACATTTAATGCATCTATTGGTTCTTATGATATTTCAAGTCATGATAGGGAGTATATCTCCTACCAATTTTACGGGGATACAATGTATCATGATATACAAATATGCTTGTCATTGTGGTTAAGATAAACGCACTAATATTAATGCTTAGGCTGGAACATATATCCATTAAATAATTTCAACCATGCTTCCCCTAATCTAGAACCTGAAAGAGTGGGTAGATCAATTTCATCTCCTTTCCACTACATGAAGTCCCATGAAGTCCCAGACTGAATCGCTTTTATTCACCACTATGCTAAATATATAATAGGCATCCAGATAATTATTGAATTGGACTGTATTTCTAGTTAAAAAATAGGAATATATATCTATTAGTCATAAAGGAATTTAAACATTAACAATTAGGACCCAAATATATGATAGAAATTTTTCAATAGTTCAACACACACATTTATTGATCCTTTACTCCGAATTAAACTTTAGTAAATCCCAAGTGCTTGCTCCATGCCAGGAACTGTCACTGGCATTTTTACATACAATGTCGAATTAAGTTTTCTGCTGGCCATAAAATTCTGTTATATTAAATAATTTTGAGAAAATCCATAGTTTTGATTTTTCTCCCCCAAAATAATAACAAAACTACTACTGAAACTGTATACTAGAAAAAAATCTTATAACAGAAAGGATGTCTTAATAATCTTTAAACTCCTTAAAATAAAGAACTTTATCATACTTAGATTTGTATAAATGATATACATATACATGAGTATATATATTATTATTATTATTAAAGAACCAAGATTCAAACATTCAGTTCAGTTCAGTCGCTCAGTCGTGTTTGACCCTTTGAGACCCCATGAACCGCAGCACACTAGGCCTCCCTTTCCATCACCAACTCCCGGAGTTCACCCAAACTCATGTCCATTGAGTCAGTGATGCCATCCAACCATCTCATCCTGTCTTCCCCTTCTCCTCCTGCCCTCAATCTTTCCAAGCATCAGGGTCTTTTCAAAGGAGTCATGTCTTCGCATCTGGTGGCCAAAGTATTGGAGTTTCAGCTTCAATATCAGCCCTTCCAATGAACACCCAGGACTGATCTCCTTTAGGATGGACTAGTTGGATCTCCTTGCAGTCCAAGGGACTCTCAAGAGTCTTTTCCAACACCACAGTTCAAAAGTATCAATTCCTTGGTGCTAAGCTTTCTTTATAGTCCAACTGTCACATCCATATATGACTACTGGAAAAATAATAGCCTTGACTAGACAGACCTTTGTTGGCAAAGTAATGTCTCTGCTTTTTAATATGCTGTCTAGGTTGGTCAGAACTTTCCTTCTAAGGAGTAAGTGTCTTTTAATTTCATGGCTGCAATCACCATCTGCAGTGATTTTGGAGCCCCCGAAAAGAATGTCCACCACTGTTTCCACTGTTTCCCCATCTATTTGCCACAAAGTGATAGGACCAGATGCTATGATCTTAGTTCTTTAAATGTTGAGTTTTAAGCCAGCTTTTTCACTCTCCTCTTTTAATTTCATCAAGAAGCTCTTTACTTCCTCTTCACTTTCTGCCATAAGGGTGGTGTCATCTGCATATCTGAGGTTATTGATATTTCTCCTGGCAATCTCGATTCCAGCTTGTGCTTCTTCCAGCCCAGCATTTCTCATGATGTACTCTGCATATAAGTTAAATAAGCAGGGTGACAATATACAGCCTTGATGTTCGGGTATTCTTTATTGATGAAACGAATAAGCATGACAAAGTGTCTGTCACAAAGTCATTGTTTTATGAGCACAAAAAATGGGTTGGAGCTCTTTGTTTTGATAGGAAAAGAATTACTATACATTATTCACTAAAAATATTTTCATTTGCTAGTTGACTTCTCAAAATATCCAAGTAGAATCTCTACAATTTCCAGGTTGTAATTTAAATACTTATTCGAACATTCTGCTCTTTCTTCCTAGAAAGTTTCTGTTTTCTTTCTCTGACTGTAGTATACCTAGTCTCAAGGCCAAGCTCAGTTCCCAGGTCCTCTGAGAACCTTTCACAAATACTTTACTGTATTAAACATTTCTTTCTTTAAATGCTTATATTATTTATTCTCACAACTCAATCTTTTCATTAATTATCACTGTGTGTAAACCACTATTATACAAAAATTAATTAAACTATTTTTATCATGTTCTGAACTTGTCTCAGCGAAGTGTAGGAAGTTTTGATTCCAGATTAAGAAGGATTTTTCACCTGAGACGTGAACGTGAAGTTGCTCAGTCGTGTCCGACTCTTTGCGACCCCATGGACTGTAGCCTACCAGGCTCCTCTGTTCATGGGATTTTCCAGGCAATAGTACTGGAGTGGACTGCCATTTCCTTCTCCAAGGAATCTTCCGACCCAGAGATCGAACCTGAGTCTCCCACATCGTAGACAGACGCTTTACCGTCTGCGATCCCAGCCTAAAGGCCGAGACCTGAGACCTGAGACACTGGGATTTAAGCCTTCTAACTAGAAGAGTTATACCTTATCATTTTAAATTCCAGATATTTAAAAAGTAATGCCTACAAGAGAAAGGTCCTCATTGTTCTTATTTGCTGAATGTTTCTGCTACAGCATGGCTTTAACTTATTGACTTACACCCAACTGGCTTCCGACTATGAACTTCATCTTCTGAAAATCAGTGACAATGATGAAGAAGAAAAAAATGACTACATCAATAGGAGCTAAATGTCTCATGGAAGAGAAAGTAAAGTAAGGTAAATTCTACATGGGATAAAATGGCAATCAATCAGAGCTGAAATTCCCAAAATTAAATATAAGAGTTTTATACCTAGTAGACTTTCCATAGATATCTACACTTTGAAATTAAGTTTTTCTTTGCTTTATTTAAAGTGATATCTCATTTCTTGTGACTTCTTTGGAGTCTCCCTCAAATTCATACTTACATTGATGTTCTCCTTAGGATTTGTAGTTTGTTTAGAGCCACAGTTTTCTCTTCTATATATCTTTATCTAACCTTTACTATTGAGACTTATAGAGAACAGAATCATGACTCTCTTTTGGGATAATACCCACTTCCATTTAGTAGAAAATCTATATTAACAAAGTTTTAGAAGAAAATGTTTTTGAAAGTTTATGCCTCAGGAAATCAAAATGATCCCAAAGATTTTAATATGCAAGTTGATTTAGATTTGAAAATTTTCAATGCTCCCAGTTCTAACTTTCAGTGTGTGTGCTCAGTCACTCAATCGTGTCCAGTTCTTTGCCACACCATGGGCTATAGCCTACAAGGTTCTTCTGTCCATGGAATTTTCCAGACAAGAATACTGATCGGGTTGTCATTTCCTCCTCCAGGGGATCTTCCTGACCTGGGGACAGAACCCACATCTCTGGTGTTTAACTTTCAATAACCCACTCCAATTGTGTCCCGTTGAACAATTACCCTCTCTTCTAAACTTTTCATTTTTCTTCAAGAGTAGTCTGCATCTTTTATTCACATATTCTCACCTCTTAATCACTGCTCAGCCCACCTATAGTCTGGCTTCAGACCAGAATTTCCAAACTTCAGGGAAATTTCTTTGGAAAATGACATCAAAGATCGCCCAACTGTCAATTCCAATGTATATCCTTGGGTCTTTCCCTTATTTTAACATTTCTCCAGCATTTCTTATGATTTGTCTTCTCCTTAAGATCCTATCCTTCCTTAGACTGACTGACATAACGATCTTTGAGTTTAATCCCTACCTCTCTGCCAGCTTTTTATTATCCTCTAGAGGTCACTCTCTGTTTATCTCTCTCTTTTTTTTAAGGAATGTATTGTTACATTTATTTAGATTTTTTTTTGTATATGTAATTTTATTTTATTTTATTAAAAAAAATTTTTTTTAACTTTACAATACTGAGTATTTCTCCAGTGTTGCTTTTTTATCACTAACATTGGATTGCCTCCTGATTTCCTTTGTCTGCTTTAAATGCCTTGAATTAGTTAAGATAATACACGGAAATCATTTAGGACAAAACTTGGTAAGCTAAGAGGACGTGTTCAGTGTTAATTATTAACTATCTTGCCTTAAACATTCTCTAGTTGATTCTGTCTATCACTATTGCTACCACTGCTGCTACTAATACTGGTACTATTTCTACAACACACATACACAAACAAACACACACACACTTCTCTCTCCAGATGCATGTATTTTACCCAGATTCCCCCAATATGGGGTCTACCTTACTTAGCAACTCAGAATTTGATTAGATGGGGGCTTCTCAGGGGGCTCAGTGGTAAAGAATCTGCCTGCCACTGCAGGAGATGCAGGTTTGATCCCTGGGTCAGGAAAATCCCCTGGAGTAGGAAATGGCATTCCAGTATTCTTGCCTGGAAAATTTCATGGAGAGAGGAGCCTGTTGGGCTACAGTCCATGGGGTTGCAAAGAGTTGGACACAACTGAGCTACTGAGCAGCAGCAGCAGACTGTTTATATATTTCCCCTGTTTCCCAATTACTTACTCTGGGTTTATTTCAATGATTTCATCTTTATCACTTGCCCTTTGATTTTTGGTAATGTGAATGAAGCATTAGAATGTGTGCTTTGAGAATGCTGTTATTTAGTTGCTCAGTTCTGTTTTTTTTTTTTTTGCAATGCCATGGACTGTAGCCCAGCAGGCTCTTCTGTCCATGGGCTTTCCCAGGCAAGAATACTAGAATGGGTTGCCATTTCCTTTTCCAGAGGATCTTCACAACCCAGGAAGTGAACCTGCGCCTCCTGTACTGCAGGCAGATCCTTTATGACCGAATCACTATGGAAGGCCACCTATGAGCTCATATTTAGCTAAATAAGGATATCTCACAACAATCTCATGGCTGCTGCTGCTGCTGCTGCTAAGTCGCTTCAGTCGTGTCTGACTCTGTGAGACCCCATAGACGGTAGCCAACCAGGCTCCCCCATCCCTGGGAGTCTCCAGGCAAGAATACTGGAGTGGGTTGCCACTGTTACTAATAATCCCATTTTAAAAATAGGAAAAATAAGGTTAAGAATTACACAGTTTTAAGGAAAAGCACCAAAATTTAAACTCGAATCTATAGATGTCCAAAGAATCATACTACTCCACAGTGTTTTTCTTCTTACGTGTGCTATTGTTTGGGGGCAGCCTATAATTGCTTGCCACCTCAGACAGTTCTATACAGGATATAGCCTTGGTTGATGTTCTTCAAGGATTTTCAAGGACATTTGTGTAGCCAGTATATCAATAAGTATGATTCTGACTTTGTAATTGCTTGCAGATAACTGAAAAAAATAAAAAGTTATTCTAAGTAGACATTATATGTTAGGGAACTTGAAGAATCATATATACTATGACAAGACTTTTAGAATTTTTCCTGAATTTTTTCCGTGAAGGGTTTGACCAACAGATTTCCAGCAGAGCAAAATATATTCTGATTTGCACCTTAAAAAGATCCTTCTGGTAATAGTATAGCAAATAGACTGAAAAGACAGCAAACTAGAAGCAGAGTGACCAGCTAGCAGGGTTCAGCAGCCAGCTAAAAAGAAAAAGATAAGGATAAAAATGGTCTAGCAGATAAAATGACGTAGTAGTAGTATCCAAGAGATGGAGAATGGACTTTAGCGATATTAAGACGATACAATTGCATGACTCAGCATATTGGGGGAAGGGGGAGATGATGGAAGTTATTACCAGATGATGACTATAAAAGAGGAAGACTATAAGGAGAAATAAGCATGAGGGTAAAACTGTGTCTAATTTGCGAATTTAAGAAGTAGGAACATCACCTATAGTTTCTCTCAGGTTAATCACTTAACATATTTAGTTTATTCTAGTTCCCTTTAGCAATTCATTGTGAGCTTATCCAACACCACAGCTGTTTCAGCTGGGGTTGATCCCTCAATCAAAATGCAAACATAATTCCTGAGTTTTTAAACAACTACCAAAAGCTATGCCAATTAAAAAAAACAATAATCGCTTATCCATTTGTATTTAAGGCTTCATTACCTAGCATTTTAGATCATAACATTGCCTTAGATTTATCATAAGCACTTCTTTTGATTTTATGCTCTATTTTCTGTAAAAAATTTTAACTGTATATATACTGACTTCTCTACACCCATTACAACTGTTAAGTGAGAACTCCCTATCATATAGTTACAGAGGTTTTTCATTTATTTTTGTAAACTAAATGAATATTGAATATTTTTGTAAAGACTTTTTATTTTACCTGACATAGCTCTAATTAAATATTTGAGTACAAAAACGTACTGGAAAATAGTTTCTTCAGGCTGTCACAGAAATGAGGCTCTCTTATGTGATCTTTCTCTTATTATCTCAGGTTAAAATTAAATCTGGTCTGAAAATTACTCAGAAAATGATTCCACAAGATAACATTATCAAAGAAATTAAAGGGACACTTCATATTCTTATGTTGTAGAAATAGAGCTTAAAGGTATATCAACTTATATACATAAAGTAAAAGAATTCCATTGATTATACAAGCCTATAGTTTCTCAGGAAATTATAATAATGTAAGTAGAAAAGCTGGTGGATGAAGAGTGATGAGAAGCTGTGAGGTCAAGGCTGGAGCTACAAGTGGGATCATTTTAGAGAAGTAATAATTGAAGTTAAGTGATAACAACCGTTCCATAGGTAAAAGGAGATACTTGAGGGCTATTTATGGCTAAAAAGTGGGAAAGAATGAAGCCAGCAAAGGGAAGAGAAGAGTCATCCATGAAAGAAAAGGAGAACAAAGGAATGATTGTTAAGGAAGCCCATGGAAGAGAAATTTTAAAGAAAAGACAGGCTAAATTTTCTGAGCCTTCCAGCTAATCGTCGTCTTGCTGTGCTATTTTCTTTCTTATATATATTCTTTTTTGCAGCATTTCCTTATGTGAGGGTCTTATTTTAAAATCCCTGGCTGAGAAAACAGGCTTTCTATGTTTACTGTGTTATGAATACATCATGTTCTATGCATTTCGAAAGCCACAATTTTTTCTTCCTTATGAGATTTATTTTTATAGCTTGCCAAAGGTCCAGCATTTTTCGGCTATACTGCAATTGTAGAGACTTGAAAATTGTAGTACGAGTTAGGCTCACTCTCATGGATGATCTTCCTTACACTGCCTATACCCTAGACATTGTAACCTGACAAAGAATTTTCTCATGACCTGTCCTGCAGCCCATGACACCTACTGAAAATCATGTAATTTGCCTCTACTTGAAAAATAAACTTCTAAATTACAGTTTGAAGGTGAGTTGCAGTCAACTAATAGAACATAGTTCAGTTCAGTTCAGTACAGTTCAGTCGCTCAGTCGTGTCTGACTCTTTGAGAACCCATGGATCCCAGCACGCCATGCCTCCCTGTCCATCACCAGTTCCTGGAGTTTACCCAAACTCATATCCATCGAGTCGGAGATGTCATCCAGCCATCTCATCCTCTGTCTCCCCTTTTCCTCCTGCCTCCAATCCCTCCCAGCATCAGGGTCTTTTCCAATGAGTCAACTCTTTGCATGAGGTAGCCAAAGTATTGGAGTTTCAACTTCAGCATCCGTCCTTCCAAAGAACACCCAGGGCTGATCTCCTTTAGGATGGACTAGTTGGATCTCCTTGCAGTCCAAGGGACTCTCAAGAGTTTTCTCCAACACCACAGTTCAAAAGGACCACATAAAGATTTTGGCTCTTAGATAAAAATGATTAATAAGAATCTTCCTAAAAAATATTTCAAAGATCAATTTATTTCCACCAGCAGGGATTTAAAAATCAAAAAAGACAACAGTTAAGTCTCAGGTTCAGGGGTTAGTCCTGTTTCAAGCACACTATACAGAATGTTTAGGGCTTTTCTTTTTGAGCTTCCTCATTAGATAAGGCAGAAAACATTATTTGATAAACTGCAAGATATTAACTTAAGTAATCAGTTATATCCTATAGGCTCTTTATTTAACAACATAATTAAAAATGTTGGTCTGCAATAACTTAGAATAAGTGACACAATAATATTGGTAAATCCAGTCATAACCGATTATGAAACAGTATGTATTGACTGGTATACAGATCAGTTATAGATAATTTTCTTTCTCGATAAGTTTATTAAAAGAATATCCATCATTCAGTCAGAGACTTATTATCAGGACAGAAAGCAGAAGGAATAATGTTGGTAACTATTAAAGTAAGTTAAACTAAGATAAACACAGGAAGACTAATAATTGAAGCCTACAATGAAAATGAAAAAAAGTGCAATACCAAGTATGCCTGTCAGCTTCAGACATAGAAAGGGCTAAGAAATAACTGTGGGTGAGACTCGAGCCCAGACTTCTAACTGTTTCACATGGGTAGTAAATGGCAGAACCTGGATACAAAGAAACCTAGGCAGGTTTGTGCCAGAGACCACATACCTAATGACTAGTCTATATATTATATATTGATTTTCCTCGAAGCTCAGTTGGTAAAGAATCCACTTGCAGTGCAGGAGTCCTCCTGCAATGCAGAAGACTCAGGTTTGATTACTTGTTTGGGAAAATCCCCTGGAGAAGGAAATGGCAAACCCATCCCAGCATTCTTGCCTGGAGAATCCCATGGACAGAGGAGGAGCCTGGAGGGCTACAGTCCATGGGGTTGCAAAAGTTGGACATGACTTAGAAACTACATCACCACCACATATATTATACTGCTGTAGCCAAAAAACATTACTCTAGAATCCCAGTTTCTTTAACATTTCAAACATTTTTCAAACTTTTACTTAATGAACTCAGCATAAATACTCAGCAGGGGTACTCTGATAGAACTGGCTTGGGTGGCTCCTGGATGTAGGAGGCATGAGCTTATAACTCCTTCCTTTCTCCTTAAATAAGCTCCAAGTTACCTCTGGAATGCTAGACATCCAGAAAGTGCGTACTGGAAATAACTGTTCAACAAAAGAGTTGCTAGTTTGGGGAAAACAGAATTGTCACCACATTTACCTTCTAGTCATCTTCGATTCTAAGAAAAAGACAGGGTCAAATAATATAAGTATAGAATCATGCCAAGTTTCCTGGGTTAATAGAGCTCTTCTCTTCTAGACATAATTTATAATCCCACTATAAATCTATCTACGTATACATTTGTTATCATCTTTGAGAAAATGTAAGTGGTATTGCTATCTATGAGGCTAAGTAGTTCCCTTGAATGTCGGAATGACATTTCTCATGAATATTAACAGAAAATGACAAAAGTTATGAAATATCACTTCCAAGATTAGGTTACAAAAAGACTGTGACTTCATCTCACTCCATCACTCTTGGACTTGATCTCTCTATCACTCTCTCTGATGGAAACCAGATGTCTCATTATGAACTTTCCTAAGAATAGCAGCCCATGGTAAGGCCCTGGTGTCTTTAGATAATAGACAGAGAGGACCAAAACCTGCCAACAGCTACAAGAGTGAGCACAAAAGAGGACTCTCTTCATTCAGTCCTTAAGAAGACTGCAGCCCCATTAGAAACCTTGTGAGAGATACTAAGCCAGGGGACTCAGCTAAGGTCCTGAGATACCTTAGCTGAGATACCTTTTGTTGGACTACAAAAATGGCAAGATTAAAAAATGTTTATTGTTTTTAAGCCATAAAGTTTTGATATAAATTTTTTATGCAGCAAAAGTTAGCTCGTATATGGTTGTGACTCAATTTATTACTAAAAAATCCAGGTCACAACTGACATCTAATATTAAATAGTTAAATAGGCCACTTCTGAATATCAAGAGGAACAACAGTTCAAATCAGCAAATATTTATGAGTGCCTAAGTTTTCTAAGCACTGTGCTAGTTTCTGGGGATCAAAGATAAATTAATTTTTCAAAAGTATTACATAGGTCAGTGGAAGAAACAAAACAAAATGATTATGATATAAAGATAGAGTAAAAATAGATTTGATATGTGATAATACATGGACTAACATAACAAAAGAAAGGCTATCAAAATAAAAGAAGTTATAAATTAGTTCTGTAAAGACAGTGAAACCTATAGCCGGGAAGGTACATGGAAACTGAAATAGAAGTTTGCTAAGTGGAAAAGGGAAGATCATTCATTCATCCCTTAAACTTATTTGATCATCCAATAGTAACTGGCACAGAACATACGTTTGCCAAATTCTACTATTTCTTAAAATCTAGTTCAAATTCTACGCACCTCTTGAAATATTTTTAGACTTCCAGGTTCATTGAATTCATCACTGAGACAAACGATAACGTATCCCAGTATCTTTAGAATTACCTTGAGGCTTTATAAGAATGTATTACAGACACCCTCTTTCAAATTACTGAATCAGAATTCCTAGATACTAAAAATGTGCATTTAAAAAAAAGCTTCTTAGAAACTTTCTCTTGCATCCAATATGGAGTAACAAGGAGTAGTCTGGAGAAGCTAAGGTAGCTAGAGGTCATAAGAGAGAGTACCAGAAACAGAGAGTTGAATAAAGAGAGAAATACAAAGACCTGGAGAAGGTTCCCTTAGAGGATAAAGCTGAGCACTGAGTAGTGTGTGCTTGTGAGGCAACTACCCCTGAATGGGAAAAGAACCAATGAAGATTAGTGATAATTGCACCCAGTGCTCACACAAGTCCAGGGAGAATGCATAGGCTCATCACCCAGACTGGAAATGCTCCTGATTCATGGGGCATTGAGCAAAATACTCACAAGAGACTTCTCTCAGTAGCTGGTCATTAGCCTTACACGGATTATCTGGGTCGTGAAGATCTTTTTCACATAGTTCTTCTGTGTATTCTTGCCACTTCTTAACATCTTCTGCTTCTGTTAGGTCCATATCATTTCTGTCCTTTACTGAGCCCATCTTTGCATGAAATATTGCCTTGGTGTCTCTAATTTTCTTGAAGCGATCTCTAGTCTTTCCCATTCTATTTCCTCTATTTCTTTGCACTGATCTCTGAGGAAGGCTTTCTTTTCTCCTTGCTATTCTTTGGAACTCTGCATTCAAATGGGGATACCTTTCCTTTCTCCTTTGTCTTTTGATTCTCTTCTTTTCACAGCTATTTGTAAGGCCGCCTAGAGAGCCAGTTTGCTTTTTTTTGCATTTCTTTTTCTTGGGGATGGTCTTGATCCTTCTCCTGTACAATGTCACGAACCTCCTTCCATAGTTCATCAGGCACTCTGTCTATCAGATCTAATCCCGTGAATCTATGTCTCACTTCCTCTGTATAACTGTTAAGGATTTGATTTAGGTCGTGCCTGAATAATCTTGTGGGTTTCCCTATTTTATTCAATTTAAGTCTGAATTTGGCAAGAAGGAAACAGTTCTACTTCATGGCAAGTAGATGGGGAAATAGTGGAAACAGTGGCTGACTTTATTTTTCTGGGCTCCAAAATCACTGCAGATGGTGATTGCAGCCATGAAATTAAAAGATGCTTACTCCTTAGAAGTAAAGTTCTGACCAACCTAGACAGCATATTAAAAAGCAGAGACATTACTTTGCCAACAAAGATCTGTCTAATCAAGGCTATTTTTTTTCCAGTGGTCATGTATGGATGTGAGTTGGACTATAAAGAAAGCTGAGCAGAGAAGAATTGATGCTTTTGAACTGTGGTGTTGGAGAAGGCTCCTGAGAGTCCCTTGGACTATAAGGAGATCCAATCAGTCCATCCTAAAGGAGATCAGTCCTGGGTATTCATTGGAAGGACTGATGTTGAAGCTGAAACTCCAATACTTTGGCCACCTGATGCGAAGAGCTGATTCATTTGAAAAGACCCTGATGCTGGGAAAGATTGAGGACAGGAGGACAGAAGATGAGATGGTTGGATGGCATCACCGACTTGATGGACATGGGTTTGGGTAGACTCTGGGAGTTGGTGATGGAAAGGGAGGCCTGGCGTGCTGCAGTTCACGGGGTTGCAAAGAGTCAGACACAACTGAGCGACTGAACTGAGCTGAACTGAACTGAAACAGTTTGTCAGCTTCTTAAAAAATTATACATAAATCTACCAAATGATCCAGCTTTTCTACTCTTAAGATTTGTTCAAAGTAAAGAAAAGCACATGTCCATATGAAGACGTATACAGAAATCTTCATGTAGCTTTATTTGAAATTCCTAAAAACTGGAAACCACTCAGATGTCCGTCAATAGGTAGATAAACACTGTGGCATATCCAAACAAAGAAAAACCACCTACTGACTAGACATCTTATTTGATCATTTATCATGTAATTGACATTTAAACTTTTCACATTTATGGATCTTCAACCCTCTACTTCCAATTCTATACACACACATAATATTCCCCCATTGTTCCTCATCACAATGAATTGGAAATCCTTTATCCAGTTGCTGACACCAGAAACCTGTGAGTTTTTGTGGACATCATCGTCTCCTGTACCCCCTCATATATAATCCATCAGCACATTAATTTAATTTTACCTTCTAAATATTTTGCAAATCTGCTCTTATCTCGACATGTCTACTAATACTACCCATACTCAAGCAATCATTATAGATTATTGACTCCAAATATATTTGCTTGCATAAATTCTTCAAATTCAGTTGATTTTAAACATTGTACCTATAATTATTCTATCATAATGCAAGTCTCATCATGTTGCTGCTGCTTCTGCTGCTAAGTCACTTCAGTTGTGTCTGACTCTGTGTGACCCCATAGACGGCAGCCCACCAGGATCCCCGACCCTGGGATTTTCCAGGCAAGAACACTTGAGTGGGTTGCCATTTCCTTCTCCAATGCAGGAAAGTTAAAAGTTAAAGTGAAGTCGCTCAATCATGTCCAACTCCTAGTGACCCCATGGACTGCAGCCTACCAGGCCCCTCTGTCCATGGGATTTTCCAGGCAAGAGTACCGGAGTGGGTTTTCATTGCCTTCTCCGCTGATCATATTATCACTTCTCAAAGGCTTTTCATTGTTTTTAGGAGAGGAGAGAGAAAACTCCTTAACACAGTTTATCATCCAACCCAGGGAGATTTTGAGAGTAAAAGAGGTATTCGCTTAAAGAATAAAGGGAGCTTAGGTCAAAAATATGATCAGGGATTTTCCTGAAGAACCAGGAATATAATATCACTCTACAAATAAGTCTAGTGGGCACCGGACCCCTCACCTTTTACTCTTTGTTTTTCATTTTCTACCCATCTCCTAGGTCCCTTATCTCCATCCACACACATTATGGTCTTGTTGCTGTACTTCTATAGTCAGACAGTTTTAATATATACGATTTCCTCTTCCTGGAAAGATCTCTCTGTTTCTCAACTTCTCATCTGTAAAGTAGAAATGAGTTTGCCTATTTTGAAGGGCTTTTTAAAGGATTAAGAGTTAATATATGTAACACTGAAAGTAGGAAGTAAAGAAATACCTGGAGCAATGGGCAAATGTACCTTGGAGTACAGAATGAAGCAGGGTAAAGGCTAACAGAGTTTTGCCAAGAGAACGCACTGGTCATAGAAAACACCCTCTTCCAACAACACAAGAGGAGACTCTACACATGGACATCACCAGATGGTCCATACCAAAATCAGATTGATAATATTGCTTGCAGCCAAAGATGGAGAAGCTCTAAACAGTCAGCAAAAACAAGACCAGGAGCTGACTGTGGCTCAAATCAAGAAATCAGATCAAGAATTATTGCCAAATTCAGAGTTAAATTGAAGAAAATAGGGAAAACCACTGGACTATTCAGGTATGACCTAAATCAAATCCTTTAGGACTATACAGTAGAAGTGACAAATAGATTCAAGGGATTAGATCTGATAGACAGAGTGCCTGAAGAACTATGGACAGAGGTTCCTGACACAGTACAGGAGGCAGTGATCAAGACCATCTCCAAGAAAAAGAAATGGAAAAAGGCAAAATGGTTGTCTGAGGAGGCCTTACAAATAGTTGAGAAAAGAAAAAAGTGAAAGGCAAAGGAGAAAATGAAAGATATATGCATTTGAATGCAGAGTTCCAAAGAACAGCAAGCAGAGATAAGAAAGCCTTCCTCACTGATCAATGCAAAGAAATAGAGGAAAACAATAGAATGGGAAAGACTAGAGATATCTTCAAGAAAATTAGAGATACCAAGGGAACTTTTTATGCAAAGATGGGCACAAAGAAGGACAGAAATATTATGAACCTAAAAGAAGCGGAGGATATTAAGAGGTGGCAAAAATACACAGAAGAACTATACAAAAAAGATTTCCTGACTTAGATAATCACAGTGGTGTGATCACTCACCTAGAGCCAGACATCCTGGAATGCAAAGTTCAGTGGGCCTTAAGAAGCATCACTATGAGCAAAGCTAGTTGAGGGGATGGAATTCCATCTATTTCAAATCCTAAAAGATGATGCTATGCAAGTGCTGTACTCATTATGTCAGCAAATTTGGAAAACTCAGCAGTGGCCACAGGACTGGAAAAGGTCAGTTTTCATCTATTCCCAGAGAAAGGCAATGCCAAAGAATGCTCAAACTTCCACAGAATTTCACTCATCTCATACGTTAGTGAAGTAATGCTCAAAATTATCCAAGTCAGGCTTCAATAGTATGTGAACTGTGAACTGTGAACTTCCAGATGTTCAAGATAGTTTTAGAAAAGGCAGAGGAACCAGAGATCAAATTGCCAACATTCACTGGTTCATCAAAAAATCAAGAGAGTTCCAGAAAAAACATCTATTTCTACTTTATTGACTATGCCAAAACCTTTGCCGGTGTGGATTACAACAACCTGCAGGAAATTCTTCAAGAGATGGGAATACCAGACCACCTGACCTGCTTCCTGAAAAATATGTATGCAGGTAAAGAAGCAACAGTTGGAACTGGACATGGAAAAACAGACTGGTTCCCAAGTGGGAAAGGAGTATGTCAAGGCCGTATATTGTCACCCTACTTGTTTAACTTATATGGAGATTAAGTACGTCATGAGAATTGCTGGACTGGCTGGAATCAAGATTGCTGGGAGAAATATCAATAACCTCAGAAATGCAGATGACACTACCCTTATGGCAGAAAGCAAAGAAGAACTAAAGAGCCTCTTGATGAAAGTGAAAGAAGAGAGTGAAAAAGTTGGTTTAAAGCTCAACATTAGAAAACTAAGATCATGACATCTGGTCCCATTACTTCATGGCAAATAGATGGGGAAACAGTGGCAGACGTTCTCTTCTGGGGCTCCAAAATCACTGCAGATGGTGATTGCAGCCATGAAATTAAAAGATGCTTGGTCTTTGGAAGAAAAGTTATGACCCACCTAGACAGCATATTAAAAAGCAGAAACATTACTTTGTCAACAAAGGTCCGCCTAGTCAAAGCTATGGTTTTTCCAGTAGTCATGTATGGATGTGAGAGTTGAACTATAAAGAAAGCTGAGCTCAGAAGAATTGATGCTTTTGAACTGTGGTGTTGGCGAAGACTCTTGAGAGTCCCTTGGACAGCAAGGAGATTCAACCAGTCCATCCTAAAGGAAATCAGTCCAGAATATTCATTAAAAGGACTGATGCTGAAGCTGAAACTCCAATACTTTGGCCACCTGATGTGAAGAACTGATTGCTTTGAAAAGACCCTGAGGCTGGGAAAAACTGAAGGCAGGAGAAGGGGATGACAGAAGATGAGATGGTTGGATGGCATCACCAACTCAATCGCAATAATTTGAGTAAACTCTGGGAGTTGGTGGTGAACAGGGAGTTCTGGCATCCTGCAGTCCATGGTGTTGCAAAGAGTCGGACATGACTGAGCAACTGAACTGAACACTTGAAGTAGCCATTATTGCTACTACTGCTACTGTCAGGTGTGTTTCTTCTCTTTACTTGCTAAGGAGACTCAATGGAAAAGACCCTAATTCTGGGAAAGATTGAGAGCATAAGAAGGGGATGACAGAGGATGAAACAGTTGGATGGCATCGTCGACTCAATGGACATGAGTTTGAGCAAACTCTGGGAGATAGTGAAGGTCAGAGAAGTCTGCCATACTGCAGTCCACAAAGTTGCAAAGAGTTGGACACGACTGAGTGTTGAACAACAACTTGCTAAACATTTACTGAGGTCTTGGGTTATAAGCCAAATCATCAGTTCCTCAGAGATTCTCTCCTAATCTCAATTGACTATGGGCATATTCATTTAGAAAATGCTAATTATGTGTCTCCTATAAGCCAGGCAGGCCTTGTGCTCGGAATTGAGGACAACAGAGAGAAAATGAATAGCTACAAAGGCTATGTCTTTGTTGAGCTTATAATTTAGCATAGGAGACATTTGGTAAAGCAAAGGAGATAAACGATAGGCTATTATATAGTGATCAGTGCTGGAAAGAAATAAAGAAGGAGTAAATAAGGAGTGCCAGAGCTTTGCAAAAACACATAATCTGGGAAAACCTTATTGAGAAAATTACATTTGAACTAGGATTTTAAGAAGATAGGGAGTAAATTATTCGGTTAGTAAAAAAAAAAAAAAAAAGCAGTTTAGACCTGACAGAGCAGTGCAAAGGACCTGAGGCAGTTCATGCCTGGTATGTCTAAGGAACTTAAAGTTGAAAAACAACAAATAAGAAAATGGTGAAAGTTATAGTTTTTGAAATTCTAAATGAAATAAATTTTAAAAGGCTCACTCAGGCTTTCTTGTCAGAAAAGGCTGAGGGGGAAAGGACAGAAGGAGTGGGATCAAACTAACCTCTTTTAGATAGAGACCCAGGCTGACATTCACAGCTCTTCTCACAGAGGCAATTTTGTTTGTGTGATTTTTTTTTCCTTTTTTAAAAAATTTTATTTTATTTTACTTTACAATATTGTATTGGTTTTGCCATACATCAACATGAATCCACCACGGGTGTACGTGAGTTCCCAATCCTGAACCCCCCTCCCACCTCCCTCCCTATACCATCTCTCTGGGTCATCCCAGTGCACCAGCCCCAAGCATCCTGTATCCTGCATCAAACCTAGACTGTGTGATTTTTTTTGATTGCCTGTTTTCCACTAGACTGCAAGCTCTGTGAAGCTAGGTTTTACACATCATTAAATTCCGTGTCAAATACAGACCTTGGAATCTATTACTTCCTTAATAGATAGTAATTGGACAATTGAGTGGAAGTAAGCATGAAGGTACACTCTTGTATTCCAATTTTTTATTTCTTTACTAGATTGCAAGCTCCTAGTATGGTACTTAAAGATACATTTTATACTTCTGTCAATTTTTACCACAACTAGTCTACATTCTTGTGTATAAATGTTCAATAACCATTTACTGACTTGAATTGTTTTTCCCTAGTCAATTTTTACATCTTCTACACTATAAACATCCTTGAAGAAAAATCTTTAGAATAACAAAAGTTCTATAAGCCAAGATAAGTTTTGAAAACCCTAAACAGGGAACATGAACTCTTAAGGTTTACACATTGCCAGAAACTATGAAACTTTCACAAGGGAGAACCAATGATGAATTTTTTCCCTGTCTTTTGGGAAATAAGACTTTATAATAGAAATTTATTTATAATCATAGCTGCAAAATTGCCTCTAGGAAAGCAATAATACTGGGGCAAGCTATCTTGTTTTCTTACAGATCCAATTAAAAAAAAAGAAACTAAAATTTGGTCCTATTTGTCAAAAATACACTGAGAAAAATCAAAGCTACAGTATTTACCAATGAAGTCTCAGTCCAGTTTACTAGCATTGAAATAAACAAATGTAGGATCTGTTGACTGAAGTATGCAAAAATAATGTATTTTTGTTTGGGAATACTTGATACATTTGAAATATATAATAAATACATTATTCATTCTCTAGTGATTCTTTGCTGGGTTGAATATATACAACCCAGAATATATATATATATATATATAAGAATATATTTTTAAAATACCAGCTTAGAAATAGGATTTAAACTAGGCCAATAACAGAGTCTTCACTGTCTCTGATTTCTTTTTCCTCTCTAAAGTTACCTAACTTGTAAAATTGCTGTTATGAGCTCTCTTTCACTATGTCACAAATCCCCATGACTAAATCAAGACAAAACCTAATTTCATTCTATAAACACTCTGTATGCAAATCATGGACTATGCAGCATTCATATGGAGAGAAATTTCAATGAGTGTGGCTTCTTTCCAGAAATATATTTCCATATGCTTGTGTTTTGGTCACAGTTAGTGGAGGTTTAGTAAAAGACACTTTGTGACTCTTTTATGATTGGACATGCAATGAGGTAGAGACCTAAAACACAAATTTCCAATTGCTTTTATTTCCCTTGTCCAATTTCTTAAGTATAAACTATGAATAACCCAAATAATTTTCCTAAGCTCTAGCAAACTACAACATATAGCTTAAGAGGCTGTGGAGTATCATTATTATTAACCAAGTATGCTTTCCCCCTCTCAATTCTAATCAAACTAAGAACAGAAACATTTTTACATGTAATTTTCTACTGTCAGTCTTCCATTTAATTATAATTTTGATAATTTTCCTGCTGAAATATTTTCAGCAACATTTATAAATTGTATGAGAAGTAGGGCCATATCTTGCTGTGCAACCTATGCAGTCACACAGGATTCCATGCTTAAAATAATCTCCACACTCGTTTTAATGATCTGCTGCTGCTATCCAGAAATGAAGCCCTATTTTTAAAACAAGGGACTTCATATATTTTTCGTTGAGATCTGCAAATTATGTAGCCAGTAAAGATATGAAATAAACTGACTAGTCCAATCTTTAAGCAGAGCAATAATAGAAGCTTTTCTGAAAAAGAAGAAAGCAACATGTGGAAACATAAATCTTTAGGTTCCCAGATAGCAGCTGAAGCAAAAGATACAGAAACAAATGTAATTTTAAAAATGACTAAAAAGTGACATGTTCTCTGTCGAAAATTTTTTTAACAAGATTTTCTTTTAAACTGAGTTAAAAAATAAAAGTTAAAGGATGATAGGAAGTATAATTTTCAAAGATTTACCTTAAATAAATAAAAAAATAAAAAAAATAAAAAATAAAGATTTACCTTATTAGTGAGGAATTCTGAAAAGCATTTTTTAAAAAGAGCCAAATTTAGAAGTAGAAATACTTAAGAATATATACCTTTTTCCTATTAGTTTCCCTGAGACAATGTTTCCAAAAGTCCTCTCTCTTTGGCTCTATAGAAAATTAAGAGCTCAGTTTTTAGAGCAGACAGCGTGGGTTAGAATTTGAACTATTGATACTTAACAGCTATGTCATTTGGTGCAAACTAGTTCATCTCTTTGAGCTTTAGTTTTCTCATCAATAATGTTATGTGAGAACTGTGTAATAATAAAATAAGAAGAACATCTGACTAAAGGAAATCCTTCATAAATGTTCATTTCCTCATCTCTCCTGTTAGAACATCAGCTCTACTGACACCTTAGAGAGAGCAGCTTCCAACCAGGATAGAATAGTCAGTGAGATGGCATAGGATCCAAATCATGCCTGATGCCATGTCTAAAGGCAAAGAAAGTTTAGTTCCAGTGGGGCAACTCCGAGGGCTGAATCTGTGCAGGAAGCCCAATAGTTATGGGTCCCGAGTGCACTAATATAGTTCAGCAGGGCGATAATTATCTTCTGGGCAATCTGTTAACTTCAATTCAGTTCAGTCACTCAGTCGTGTCTGAAGTCTGATAAGATGAATATAGGAAAGGAGGAACCCAAACAGAGGCCACCTGTGAAGTCATGTGAGAAAATTGTGACTCCAGAGCAATTTCAGACTGAGTCAACCAGTCATTCATTTACAAGCATCTCATTCCTATTCTGTGCCAAGCACAGGAGACAGAGAGATATGACCAATACTGTAATTAATGAGGTTATTGTCTTGGGTGAGAGACAAATAAATATATGATAAAAAACATAATGAGAGTAGTATGCTAGAAAAGAAATGTAGTGCTATAGGGCAAAGATGAGACACTGGATAGGAGAAGTGGCTCCCCTAAAAAGATAATGTATTATAATCTTGCTTGCAAAGATGCAAGGGAATTATACAAGAGAAGGGTGAAAGAAGTTCCAAACATATAAAACTAGAGGAATCCCAGGTTCTACAGTTCAGGACAATGAATCATTCTCAATTTCATAGGAAGGGACCAGGTAAAATGTGACTGGGGCTCTGAATATTGTCTGCTTAGGTTCAGATTGGTCTTAAATCAAAACTGAGTCTTCTTAGGAGAAACCAATTTCCTAATAGGATAAGCCAGGAAGACTGAGGCTAAGAAATTGGGGCAAGGGGAACAGAGAGAATAATAGAAGAGAGAATAGCAGAGTTGGGAACTATTCCAGGATTCCCCGATTCTCATTTTCATTAAGATTCACCCCTTCTCCTCTATGGAACATTTAATTAGTGTCTAGTGAAAAGGCCAGATGTCATAATCTCTTCTTTTCCTAACCACCTAATCAAGGTGATGATGAAGACAGAAATGGCCAAAAAGATCATTTGGTAAGGTTAGCTAGAACACTTTACCAATTAGATAATAGTTCAGAATAATAAGGAATTGACCTCCTGATCTAAGTCCTCTTCATAATTTAAATTCTTTATGTTTACTTAGACTGAAAATAAAAGAGACCTCATCACCACTTCTAGTAAATCTGCAAAGACAAGATCAGTCTTCAGTAGACTGAGCTTCAGAAGACACCCTGGTTTTTTAACCTTATGTTTTGTTTTCCCTTGACTCATCCTTGCTGAAAATTCATGAACACATTCTGTGATACACCTTGTATCTTGTGTTACCCTAGACCCAAATCAGTCAATGCCATATACTGTTGGACACATAAATCTTGGAGTAGAGGATCACTGAGAAGACAAAAGGAATTCCACCTGCTGGCTTCTTTGGCAGGTGACTGCATAAAACAAAGGAGACTGATGTTGATTTATCCTATTTTTGGTAATCTATAAAAGAGACATTCCACTATTTCTTTGTAATTATATCTCCCTCCTGACTTGCTTTTTATGACCATATGCTTCATAAATTAAAAAGTAAATAAGTGAATAAACATATGCAAATTTCAACACAGTAAGTATAATAATCAGATATCCCCAGAAAAGCTGTTTTTCTTTTAAAAATCAAGGGAACAGGGAAGTCATAGAATGTTAATACATACAACATGAAGTGAAAATCACAGAGGTGATCACAGCCTATTAAGCTTACAAAGTTAGGCAAAACACAAAGATTTATAGTTTATATTTTAATCATTCATGATTAGGCCAAAAAGCTGTGAAGTTGTAAGTTCCTCAAAACATACACCTACACAAAATATAGTGTATCTATCATTTAGCATATAGCTTTATATAAAAAGTAGGGAATTTTCTCTGCACAAAATTTCAGTATTCAGAGGAGAGGCAGAGAGAACAAAGAGAACAAAATTTCATCTTCAGACCCATGGCAAGACTCACTCCCATTTACATGGCAAAATGCTCTAAGAACAAAGAAATCTCAAGTCTGGTCCAGATAACAGAAATTTCCTAGTCATTCCTAAAAATAATTCACTGCTCTTGATACCACCATAAATGTGCCCTGGGAGTCTATTATAGAATAAAAGGGCTTACATCTGCTTTTGTCATGTTTCAGGTATTATATTCTTCTGTGTTAATATAGTTAGAGCTGTTTTCATATAAAAATAGGGGATGTAACATATCTAATCCTACTTCATTGGAATTAAGGGAATTTATAATTGGACTAATGACTATCTTTACTAAAAGAGAAATTAATTAAAAATTTTAAAAATCCTCCATTGTATATGACAGATTTTTTTTTTTTTTTCCTGACAGCTAGAAACCAACAACTTCTGAATTAATATGTCTGGTTATGATAATTAAAATCTTATTAGTGTAACTCAGTTTAACTCCTAAATTCCTCCATATTTGTATAATGATTCACAAGTAATGACTAAAAGTTATTTTTTAAAATATCAAACAGTTCTAAATTTATCATATAGTATAGTTCAAAGTCAGTGACTCTTTCACTTTAAAATTAATTGTGGAAAAATTAAAAACAAACTTATCCAACAATACGCAGAACTATAACTTGAAATCTCTGTCCTGAAAGAAATAGTTTAACTGGGGATGAAGTGACTCAGAGCTGTCTGAAGTTCAGTTCTGCCTTGTTTAAAAGTGTGGGGAGGAAAGCGCAGTGTAGAGGTAGAGATGACTGTACCGGATCATCCTCTGTCCTCTTGAATGAGGTATTCCATCAGCGAAACTAAGTGAACAAAAGGTGTCATGTCACCAAATGCAAATAGGAGACATGGCAGGTACTTGCCGGTCAGACAGGAAGGAGTTGATTTCCTGTCATGTTACATATA
This sequence comes from Budorcas taxicolor, assembly GCF_023091745.1. Classification (NCBI taxonomy): domain Eukaryota; kingdom Metazoa; phylum Chordata; class Mammalia; order Artiodactyla; family Bovidae; genus Budorcas; species Budorcas taxicolor. The sequence goes on from NC_068912.1 coordinate 70,590,404, forward strand.
GTCAGCTACATTTTAGAAGCAAGCCAGATTCAGCATCATGAAGAATCATCTGGGAGTGATATCAGCAAAATGATAGAGTAGGACATACCAGCCTTTGTCCCCTCGGTCAATAGAAGAATGATTAAACTGCAGTTCATGAAGGAAGATGGCCCTCGAAGGGTCCAAGAGGCCAGATAGGAACCTGCAGCAATACAATGGAGCAAAAAATGGAGAATAACCACACTCATAGGATTTCTTGGGAGATGTGGATAGCTGAGATGTCTGGAGCTGGCTAGGAAAAAGAGGGTGAGCACTATAAGTATCAGTCACACTAGGTACCACGTGGTCCTCAGTTACCTGCTCTGCAGAAGATCCCAGCAGCCTTTTCTTTGAAGAGCCCAATAGCCTCTACATAGATAGCAGCTTTCACTGGAGGAGTGTGTTGCAGTGTTCACTGGTACAGACCCAGTGGCCTGCTCTATAGAGGACATATATATATAGAAACCTTTTAAAGACTCCACCAAAAAAAAAACAAAAACCTGCTAAAGTCAGTAAGTAAATTCAATAAAAATGCAAAACATAAAATAAAATTGAAAACTAAAAATCAGTTGCACAAATAAACCAAAGAGAAATGTAAATGGAAAGATACTTCATGGTCATGAATTAGAAGTATTAAAATTGCTAAAATGTACATACCTCTCAAGGCAGTATACAGATTCAAGGCAACCTCTATCAAAATTCCAATGGCATTTTTCACAAAACTAGAACAATTTACATGGAGACCACAAGAACCCAAATAGCTAAGGCAATCTTAAGTAAGAGCAAAAATAAAGGCATCACACTTACTCAATTCAAATTATTAATTTGATAAAAATTAAAACAATATGGTAGCAGTTTAAAAATAGACATTTGGATCAATGGGACAGAATAGAGAGCTCAGAAATAAAACCAAGCATACATGTTCAACTAATCTTTGACAACGGTACCAAGAATACACAAAAGGATAGGATAGGCTTTTTAATAAATGATATTAGGAAAGCTGGATATCCTTATGCAAAAAATAAAATAGGATGCTTATTTTATATTATGCACAAAATCAATTCAAAATGTATTAAAGACTTAAAACATAGACATAAACCTAAAAATATAAGGGAAAGCTCCTTGACATAGGTCATAGTAATGATTTTTTGGATTTGACACCAAAAGCACAACCAACAAAAGTAAAAACAAACTGGGACTCTGTCACACTTAGTAGTTTCTACACAACAAGAAAAAAAAAAAAAAATGAAGGGAGAACTCAAGAAATGGGACATAACATTTGTAAAGCATATGTCTTGTCAGGGGCTAATATCCAAAATATATAAGGAGCTCATACAACTCAATAGCAAATGACAACAACAGCAACAACAAAGTCAATTTAAAAATGAGCAAAGGATGTGAATCAAAATTTTTACAAAGAAGATACACAAATGGCCAATAGGTATATGAAAGATGCTTAATACCATTAATTATCAAAGAAATGCAAATCAAAACCACAATGAGACATTACCTCAACCTGTTTGTATGGCTACTACCAAAAGTCAAAAATAAATGTTCATGTATATGTAAAGAAAACAGAACCCTGTTTACTGCTGATGTTAATGTAAATCAGAACGCCAACTGTTGAAAGCAGCATGGAGGTTCCTTAAAAAATTAAAATGTAACTATAATATTATCCAGGAATCCCACTTCCAACTATGTATCCAAGGAAAATAAAACCAAATTGTCTCAAACTGGTATCTTCACATTCATGTTCATTGCAGCATTATTTACAAAGTAGCCACAATATGAAAACAACCTAAGTGCCATCAACAGACTAATGGATAGAGAAAATATAATATATATAATGAAGTATTATATAGCCTTATGGAAAGGAAACCCAACCCTTTGCAACAACATGGATGAATTTAGAGAACACTATGGAGAAGACTCTTGAGAGTCCCATGGACTGCAAGGAGATCCAACCAGTCCATTCTAAAGGAGACCAGTCCTGGGTGTTCTTTGGAAGGAATGATGCTAAAGCTGAAATTCCAGTACTTTGGCCACCTCATGTGAAGGGCTGACCCATTGGAAAAGACTCTGATGCTGGGAGGGATTGGGGGCAGGAGGAGAAGGGGACAGAGGATGAGATGGCTGGATGGCATCACTGACTTGATGGACGTGACTTTGGGTGAACTCCGGGAGCTGGTGATGGACAGGGAGGCCTGGCGTGCTGCAATTCATGGGGTCGCAAAGAGTTGGACACGACTGAGCGACTGAACTGAACTGAACTCATGCTAAGTGAATTAAATCAGACACAAAAAAGGCAAATACTTATCTCACATATGTGAACTCAAAAAAAAAAAAAAAACTTAAACTCATAGAAACTGACAGTACGGTGGTAGTAACAGGAGACTAAGTGGGTGGAGGAAATATGATGTTGGTCAGAGGGCAAAATTCTGTCACATATGAGTAAGTTCTGGAGACCTAATGTACAGCTTGATGACTGTAATAATAATGTGTTGTACATCTGAAATTGCTAAAAGAGTAGTTTCCAAATGTTCTCATCACACACACAAAAACTTAACAATACGAGGTGACGTTTATGTTAAATAACTTGATTGTGGTAATTGTTTCACAATATATATGTATATCAAAAACATCATGCTGTACAACTTAAAATATACAATTTTAATTTTTCCATCATGCCTCAAGAGAGTTGATAAAAAATAGGGACAGCCAATGAGAACTGGAGTGGGAGTTTATATAGCCTGTCCCAAAGTGATTGCTACTTATCTAGCAAAACAGAGGCTGGTGATATATTTCTCAAACATTTGCAGCTGGTAGGTCTTTTCAAGAACTTGACTTCCTCCAATCTGAACCATCTGCTTCCCCCAAATCAGTCATATTTCATCCCAAATTTGATAATGCTAGTTTACTTGTCATTTTATGTATGTAATTTATATGAGTATTAATGAAAACTAACCAGATAAAAATAGTGATAAAGCGGGAAAGAGGATTCTGAACACCAACCGAGTGATCTGCATTGAAAGTAAAGGCCTTGGCCTCATATCAAACGAATGATGAATAAATGTGTATTCATATGTCAAATTAAAACAACATAGTCAAATATACTATGCATTTTAATATAAGTTCTCTTTTAAATCAATGTGTTTTCAATTAATCAATTAAATTTGGGTCCTGATCACCTGAGATAAGAGGTTTGTAATGTCTGAAAAGGTATGACCTAAGCTGCCAGACCAACAGCACAGTCCTCAGCTGGCTGCCTTCTCTGGGGATTTCCCTTGGCTAAAGAGAGCTGCCTTGTAACCAGAATCTAATGATAGGTTATTCTGCCAGTATCAAAGCTGAGCCAACTCATTCCAACTTGAAAAACTCTCAAAGGTCATCCCAGCTTCAGAGCTCTCTATCGGATTGACTGAGCATTTGTTGAAACTATTTCACAGTCCAGTTTCTCCCCAGCTCAGTCCTACTTTCTCCCCTTCACTATAGGTGCTGATCCTGAAAGTGGGCTCCGATAAACACCCTGAACTTAATGTCTGTGTGAGTCTGCTTCTCATGAGTCCTGCAATAGGCTTCCACAGCACTTTCACTTTAATCTGGCTCTCAGAGAACATCTAACCGCTTGCACCCTGCCTGAGAATCAATGTCAAAGTTGACAATCTGACTTAGACACAACACAGAGCTACAGTCTTCAATTTCTTTCCATCCCTTTACCTCTTTCAGCTCCTCTCTCCATGCCTCCTTCTCCTGTGCAGGCCCACAAAAGTGAACAGCAAATTTCCTACTTCAGTGCGCTGTAACTTTCATTATATCCATCACCATAGCATTGTAATTAACAACTATAATATGGTAACATCAGCTCCTGCAACAAACACATTTACGTCTCAAACCCCACAGAAGTACACACTTAATCATTTACCAATAATCAATACAGAAACAAATTGGCATTATAGCCCTCTTCTACACAGTTGTTTGGATGTTTCTACTATTTTTATTGAGTGGTTTCCAAGGTTCCTATGAGAATTAACTTCTTTCTAGTCAACTAAAAGGGGCAAAATGTATGGAGGAGTAGCTGAGAGGGTTTTGGGTCCACACCTAGAAATGGTGTTCCTTGTTTTCACTGAGTCTTCGGTTGAGAGGCCACATTCAACTGCCAGAAGGACTGGGAGATGAAGTCGTTTTGAATATCCAGGAAAAAATGAAAGAACACTGATTTTGTACGAAAGAACACTTGTTCAGTAGCTCAGTCATGTCCGACTCTGTGACCCATAGACTGCAGCATACCAGGCATCCCTGCCCTTCACTATCTCTTGGAGTTTGCTCAAACTTCTCAATCTTATGTCCATTGAGTTGATGATGTCATCCATCCATCTCATTCTCTGTCATCACCTTCTCCTCCTGCCCTCAATGTTTCCCAGAATCAGAGTCTTTTACAATGAGTTGGCTCTTTGCATCAGGTGTGCAAGTTATTGGAGCTTCAGCTTCAGCATCAGTCCTTCCAATGGATATTCAGGGTTGATTTCCTTTAGGATCAACTGGTTTGATCTCCTTGCTGTCCAAGGGACTCTCAAGAGGCTTCTCCAGCAGCACAGTTTGAAACCATCAATTCTTTGGCACTCAGCCTTCTTTATGGTCCCCTCTAAGATCATCAAAAGACTTTAACTCCCAGAACAAAGGGGATCACTCTTCTGTACTAAATTTTCATTGTGTTTTGGGGGCTTGTGACTATCCTGTGAATCTGAACTAGTCTCTGTTAGACTTTCTCCACCTAAGCATTTAATATGACTGTTGCTGTTACAATCTTTTTTTTTCTGTTCTTTTCTGGAAGTATCTGGGTTACTTACAATCTTCCATATTACTCCTTACTAACACACACAAGAGAGAAATATGTACCTATTTTATTTTTAAGCAGTTTTATTTAAGTATAATTTTATACAAAGAATTGCATATGTTTAATGTGTATGAGATGGCTGGATGGCATCACTGACTCGATGGACGTGAGTCTGAGTGAACTCTGGGAGTTGGTGATGAACAGGGAGGCCTGGCATGCTGCGATTCATGGGGTCACAAAGAGTCAGACATGACTTAGTGACTAAACTGAACTGAACTGAACTGAACTGAATGTGTATGATTTGATGAGTTTGTGTATATGTAAACACTCATGGTATCGTTACCATAATCAAGGCAATAAATATATCCAGTACTAACTCAATAGCAAAAATACATACTCTTCTATTAAAAAATGGGCAAAGGACTTGGACAGACATTTCTCCAAAGAAGACATACAAAGAGCCAACATGCATGTAAAAATTGCTTAATGCCATTATCCAGAAAATGCAGATCAAAGCCACAATGAGATGTCAACTTACACCTGTTAGGCTAGCCGTTATTAAAAAGAGAGAGACAGAACAAGTGTTGGTGAGCTTATGGAAAAACAAGAAACCTTGTATACTATTGGCAGGAATATAAAATGCACAGTAGCTATGGAAGTACAGATATTCCTAAAAATTAAAAATGGAACTACTGTCAGATTTAGTATCCCCATTTCTGAATATATATTCAAAAGAACTGAAATCAGTATCTCAAAAAGATATTAGCTCTCCCATGTTCACTGTAGCACTATTCAAGATAGCTGATATAGGGAAATAACCCAAGGGTCCATCAAATGGTGAATGGATCAAGAAAATTTGGTATATACTACAATGAAATATTATTCAGCCTTATGAAAGAAATTTTTCTATATGCAACAATGTGCCTGAATCTAGAGATCATGCTAAGTGAAATAAGTCAGAAGGACAAATATTGCATGATTCTTCTTATATGAGGTATCAAAGTCAAATTCTAAAGTAGAAATACAACAGTGGCCGACAGGGCTGGTGTACAGGGAAAATGGAGAGTCTTCTCCAACAGCACACTTCAAAAGCATCAATTCTTCGGCGCTCAGTTTTCTTTATAGTCCAACTCTCACATCCACATATTTGTATGTTTATTTATATGCCTAAATCAGCAAATTATTCAATTTAATACAATATACAATACAATATTGACTTCCCACTCCATAAGGTGACATTCAAGTCCTATCATAAAAGCCACTGCCTGCCTCTCCAGCATCATCTTTCCAAATCCCAATTATTTTAAACCACAATGAGGTACCATTTCACACCTGTCAGAATGGCTGTGATCCAAAAGTCTACAAGCAATAAATGCTGGAGAGGGTGTGAAGAAGAGGGAACCTTCTTACACTGTTGGTGGGAATGCAAACTAGGACAGCCACTATGGAGAACAGTGTGGAGATTCCTTAACAAACTGGAAATAGAACTGCCTTATGACCCAGCAATCCCACTACTGGGCATACACACTGAGGAAACCAGAATTGAAAGAGACACGTGTACCTCAATGTTCATTGCAACACTGTTTATAATAGTCAGGACATGGAAGCAACCTAGATGTCCATCAGCAGATGGATGGATAAGAAAGCTGTGGTACATATACACAATGGAGTCTTACTCAGCCATTAAAAAGAATACATTTGAATTAGTTCTAATGAGGTAGATGAAACTGGAGCTTATTATTCAGAATGAAGTAAGCAGAAAGAAAAACACCAATACAGCATACTAACACATATATATGGAATTTAGAAAGATGGTAAGGATAACCTTGTATGCAAGACAGCAAAAGAGACACAGATGTATAGAACAGTCTTTTGGACTCTGTGGGAGAGGGTGAGGGTGGGATGATTTGGGAGAATGGCATTGAAACATGTATAATATCATATATGAAATGAATCGCCAGTCCAGGTTCGATGCATGATACAGGATGCTTGGGGCTGGTGCACTGGGATGACCCAGAGGGATGGTACGGGGAGGGAGGTGGGAATGGGGTTCAGGTTGGGGAACATGTGTCCACCCGTGGTGGATTCATATTGATGTATGGCAAAACCAATACAATATTGTAAAGTAGTTAGCCTCCAATTAAAATAAATAAATTTATATATATAAAAAAGTTCAAAGTCCAGACACAGAATTGCTTATATTCACCTACATACCCTATTATGCTTCTTGCCTCTGTGACTTTATTTATACTGTTTGCTCCACCTTAAATGTTCTCATGTCAAAAAGGGTGACTTAGTTTCCATATCTATAAAATGAGGATAATACCATCACCTATCTTATGGTGTTATTACAAGAATATAAAGAGATAATCAATGTAAACTGCTTTGAAAATAACTGGCATTTTGAAAACACTCAATAAAAGTTGTTTTCAGACAGGTGGCTTAATCTGTGTTATATTTTACTTCCCAATAGTTTAGGCAATGACATACTGTTAGTATGGAAATCTACTATATCAAGATTTTTCTTTCAAAATTGCTAAAGTCTCTACTTAGGTAACCGTAAATATTGGGCTCACACTAGCAGCATGATAAAACAGCAAGATAAACAGGATTACATACAGATATATTGATAAATTATCTAAGTGAAAAATAAACTTCAATGTTCTGTCATAAAGGTGCAAGAGCCAGTTACCATAAGCATCCAAACACATAAAGTCACCACCAGTTAGCACTTTTCAGGTTCGAGGCTGCTATCGTTTTGGTGGCAAATAATTTGACATGTTTCATAGAGTCAATAATTCAAGAGTTCTTTATTTCTGTTTCCCCCTCCCCCTGAAGAAAAGGACCTCACTCTATCTCTTTCCACCTCTAATATAATTCAAAAAAAAAAAAAATAACATCAAGTCTAAATTTAAAATGAGTGATGTAGCACAGAGTTTCAGACAAAATATATCTTCAAAGCTGTCAGTTTCCTTTCACTACTCTTCCTATATTCCAAAAACAAGTTTAAATTAAACATTGATCAATAATAAATCTGCCAGTTGCTGTCTTATTTATGGCTTTGTTAGAGGAGCTACTAATGTTCTTTTATAAGCCAAGATGGACACTTTCTGATTTCTTAGAATTTAAATTAAAACAACTAAAATATTTTATGGACTTTCATTAAACATGAAGTGTCTACCATTCTGATAATCTTAAGTATTATTACTTCATGCATCTCTCATATAAGGTAGAGGGAAGTGTGTTCTATACAGTATATGAGAGAAGAACCTCAGTTTTCATAGCCTAAACTTGATAGGTATAAAATTATGATATGATTTGAGGATTTAAAAGGACAGTAGAAGATGACTTAACCTAATACCTAGGACTTGATCTATTGCAGATTTATGATACCGCTAAAAATTTAGATGATTTAACTCCAAATTGAATGATGAGATATTAGTTAATATATAGCATAAAAATTATACTTATCAATTTGCAGTTGTACACTTATGTTAAATGCAATATACACACAATAATTTATTACTTTAATGTTTACTTTCAAAATTGTATAAATGAACACGAGTTCTCACTATAATCATTCATTATTTGTACTCCCTTACTATACTGTGGTGTTTGCGTCTTTGTGACACAAATATTGGGTTATCTGTTGTGCACCTTCATTTTCTACTTTTTGAACAGGTGTCTACTGTGATAATATATGCCTAGTTCACCACTGTATGCTGGGTGTTTTCTTAGAGACAGATAATTTGTCTCTTTCATTCACAGGAATTCAGATTGAGATAAAGCATAGTAGAGACACTGAACTCAAGGATTTTCATCCACACTTGGACCTAATTTACTTTATGAGATCCTGGAATCTGAGTATGATGAAGTAATGAAATATAGCTTTTGTAGAGAAGTTGGAGAGGTAAGTATATTTTGAACTCAACATCCATTTATGATAAAAAACTCTCCAGAAAGCAGGAATAGAAGGAACATACTTCAACATAATAAAAGCTATATATGACAAACCCACAGCAAACATTATCCTCAATGGTGAAAAATTGAAAGCATTTCCCCTAAAGTCAGAAACAAGACAAGGGTGCCCACTTTCACTGCTACTATTCAACATAGTTCTGGAAGTTTTGGCCACAACAATCAGAGCAGAAAAAGAAATAAAAGGAATCCAAATTGGAAAAGAAGAAGTAAAACTCTCACTGTTTGCAGATGACATGATCCTCTACATAGAAAACCCTAAAGACTCCACCAGAAAATTACTAGAGCTAATCAATGAATATAGTAAAGTTGTAGGATATAAAATCAACACACAGAAATCCCTTGTATTCCTATACACTAATAATGAGAAAGTAGAAAAAGAAATTAAGGAAACAATTCCATTCACCATTGCAACGAAAATAATGAATATGGGATTAAAGTAAAGAAGCGAAAAACAATACAGTTACAATATCACTGAAATTAACAAACTGATTTTTAAATTTATAATGGATGTCAAATGCCAAAAATGGCAAAAAATTCTTAAGAACAAGATTAGCACACTTATACTTCTGGATATGAAAACTCATCATAAAGCTTCAGCAGTGAAGACAGAGTGATTCTGACATCTGTAAAACAACTAGATCAGTAGGACAAAACAGAGTCCAGAAACAGATGGTTATGAATACAGACACCTAATTTTTGGCATAAAACAAGACAGAACAAATGGAAGCACAAAAAAATGTTGGCAGATTTAACGCTGAATATGTAAGTAATAACATTCAGTGCAAATGGATTAATCTTTAAAAGAATGAATATCTGAGCAGGATAAAATAAAATTCAATCATATGCTATTTGTAAACAATATCTCAAAAGTATAGTTTTTATAAAGGCTTAAACTAAAAGGATAAAAAATATATATGTGCAACAAATTCTAAGCAGGAATAGTTGGTATTGCTATATTGATATGAGAAAAATTAGACTTTTTAGGTAACAAAACGCACTGCTGGAGATAAAGGCCATTGCAATGGCCTTTACAATTTCATTGTAATGAAAGGATCACTTCTTCAGGAAACTATAATCATGTTAAATTTCTGCATACCTAAATAGCACATAGCACCAAAGTGAAAGTGAAGTCGCTCAGTCGTGTCTGACTCTTTGCGATGCCTACCAGGGTCCTCAGTCCATGGGATTTTCCAGGCAAGAATACTGGAGTGGGTTGCCATTTCCTTCTCCAGGGGATCTTCCCGACCCAGGGATGGAACCTGGGTCTCCCGCACTGTAGGCAGGCGCTTTACCACCTGATCTACCAGGAAAGCTAGGTAAAACCTTACAGAATTAAAACAAGAAACAGATGCAGAGTCACGGTGGGAGATTTCAACACATAGTTGATAGAATAAGCCCCTCTCCCACAAAAGGATATAAAAGATATGAAGGACAGAAACTTTTGACCTAACTGGCAATAAAAAACATGTAATAAACAACTGTAGAATGAATATTCATTTGAAGAACACATGAAGGAGTGACAACCTTCACCTGCTGCAAATTTACAATACCTCTAAAAATATACTGGTCTGTATATCAACACTTACTATATTTGAAATATTGGGGAAATTAATGATAAAATTTTATGACCATGATGCAAATTAATTTAAAAATCAATAAGAAGAGGTTAAATTAAAAAAAAAATACTATGTTTAAAGTTGGAAACTTACTTCTAAATAATTTGTTGGTCAAAAAGAACTCAGTAGAAAATACTTTGAACTGAATAATAAAATATGACACATCAAAAGCTGAAAAATATGTCAAAATAGAATACTGAAATGTATAGCTTTAAAGGCTATTAGGAAAAAGGTTAAAAATCAATGAACTAAGCCCTGCACTTACCTTAAGGAACTGGAAAACAAACAGTAAAAGTTAACCAAAATAAATTTAAAGGTAAGAAAAGAAAGGTTTGAGCAAAAAGTTGGTGAAAAAGAAAACAAACATAATAAACAGCAAAGCAAGAAGTTGATTCTTGAAAAGACTTACAAAATTGCTAGGCTTCTGATGAGACTGACACGTAAAAAGAGAAACCACTATAACTAGTATCAGGAATGAAGATGAATATAGCACTATTGACGGTGTGGAAAACTAAAAATCCTAAGAGAATATTGTAAGCAATTTTATGTGATGTTTGAATATTTAGATGAAATGTAAGATTTTTTCCTATGGATAGTAATTAAGATAATATGATAATGTTCTATGGATAGACAAACTGACTAACTGAACATAATAAAACCTAGAAAAAAACTCACAATGAAATAGATATTTAATATATCACAGAGTTGACATTATAGATTATCAATAAGGAAAACACAGGCTTTTAAATAAATGTTGACAACTGAACATAGAAAAAATTAAGCTGGACCCATATCTCTCACCATAAACTGCAATCAATTTTAGATAGGTGAATCACTTAATATTAAAGACAAACCACAGAACTTTAAAATGAAAATAAAAGAAAACAGCTTCATGAAACTGGGTTTTGGGGATTCTTGAACATATATGCAAGCTTTAACCATAAATCAAAGAAGACAATTATAGAACATGTGACCATAAAGAAGAAAGGATAGGCTGTTTAAAACAGTGATTAAGGTCATGGATTACGAAGTCATACAATCTAGGATAGAATACCACCTACATCACTTACTATTTATGTGACCTACATAAAGTTATTTCACCTTTCTACATGTGAGGCTCTTAATTTTTAAAACAAGACTAACAATTAAGTCTATCCCCTAGATAAAATAAGACAGTTCGTATAATGTACTTACATTTCCTGGCACATAATATGTATAAATGCTATTATTATCATTCATAAAACACTGAAAACAATTCCACTGAATCAATTAGATTAACAATTCAATGAAAAAATACGAAAAGGCACTTCACAAAAAGAAGAAACTTCACAGAAAACAACAAAATTCTGTAAAGCAATTATCCTTCAATAAAAAAAATGTTAAAAAAGAAGAATCTTCAATAGTCACATACATGTAAGAAACGTTAAATCTCAAAAATAACCAGATAAATGCAAATTAAAACCAAAACACTCCATACCCACCAGTTTTGGGGAAAAATAAGTCTTCTATACGAATGTCAGTGACAATATAAAGCAAGAAAACACTCATTTATTCAGTCATCCACTGGGTGGATAGTTCAATTCCTTGAATATTTGCATCCTGTATAACTAGCAATTCTAATCTTAGATTTACATTCCAGGGACTATCTTAAGATAATATTCCAGGAAACATATACAAAAATTATCATATAACCTGTCTGTAGTAGAAAATTATTTAATCCAAATATCAATTCATGAGTAAACTGGATGAATAAATTGTGGAAAAAAATAATAAATGAGTTACAGCTCTACAAATTAACAAGGACCTTACAAATTTAATGTTGAACAACATAAACTAAGTCACAAAAATTTTATGTGTGTGAGTCCATTTACACAATGTTCAAGAACACGAAAATCAAAAACAATATGACTCAGGATGGTATACATGTACACATACATATACATAATATCTAGGAAAGCAAAAGAATAACCACGGTAAGTCAAAGGAGATAAGAGTGATGACTCTAGGGAAACGAGATGAAACTGGATGGTCACATAAAGCTCATACAAGGAAGCCCTTATATCTCTATATATATCCTTTTATATGCATGATACTTTTCTCGATAAAACATATTTTAAAAGAATAAAACAATGCATTGCACAGTTGGAAAGGTGTCTAAAGTATTTTTAAATATGCAAAAGATGCTTTAGAAGTATTTAGTATGATTCCATTTTTGAAAAAAAAATATATATGTGAAAAAATCTGGACGAAACCCATCAAAATATCAACAGCAGTTATCTTTGGCTAACAATGAGTGCGAGAGGTATGTAGTCATTAATTTATAGCTATCTCTGTAAAGGTTTTTTTTTTTTTTTTTTTTAAGAAAATCTATTGACTCTTTCAGGATTTGAAACAGCTCAACTGGAATTCCATCACCTCCACTAGCTTTGTTCGTAGTGATGCTTTCTAAGGCCCACTTGACTTCACATTCCAAGATGTCTGACTCTAGATTAGTGATCACATCATCATGATTATCTGGGTCGTGAAGATCTTTTTTGTACAGTTCTTCCATGTATTCTTGCCACCCCTTCTTAATATCTTCTGCTTCTGTTAGGTCCAGACCATTTCTGTCCTTCATAGACCCCATCTTTGCATGAAATGTTCCCTTGGTATCTCTAATTTTCTTGAAGAGATCTCTAATCTTTCCCACTGTGTTGTTTTCCTCTATTTCTTTGCACTGATTGCTGAAGAAGGCTTTCTTATCTCTTCTTGCTATTCTTTGGAACTCTGCATTCAGATGCTTATATCTTTCCTTTTCTCCTTTGCTTTTCGCCTCTCTTCTTTTCACAGCTATTTGTAAGGCCTCCCCAGACAGCCATTTTGCTTTTTTACATTTCTTTCCCATGGGGATGGTCTTGATCCCTGTCTCCTATACAATGTCACGAACCTCATTCCATAGTTCATCAGGCACTCTATCTATCAGATCTAGGCCCTTAAATCTATTTCTCACTTTCACTGTATAATCATAAGGGATTTGATTTAGGTCATACCTGAATGGTCAAGTGGGTTTCCCTACTTTCTTCAATTTAAGTCTGAATTTAGTAATAAGGAGTTCATGATCTGAGCCACAGTCAGCTCCTGGCCTTGTTTTTGTTGACTGTATAGACCTTCTCCATCTTTGGCTGCAAAGAATATAATCAATCTGATTTCGGTGTTGACCATCTGGTGATGTCCATGTGTAGAGTCTTCTCTTGTGTTGTTGGAAGAGGATGTTTGCTATGACCAGTGCATTTTCTTGGCAAAACTCTATTAGTCTTTGCCCTGCTTCATTCCACATTCCAAGGCCAAATTTGCCTGATACTCCAGGTGTTTCTTGACTTCCTACTTTTGCATTCCAGTCCCCTGTAATGAAAAGGATATCTTTTGGGGGGGTTAGTTCTAAAAGGTCTTGTAGATCTTCATAAAACCGTTCAACTTCAGCTTCTTCAGCATTACTGGTTGGGGCATAGACTTGGATAACTGTGATACTGAATGGTTTGCCTTGGAGACAAACAGAGATCATTCTGTCGTTTTTGAGATTGCATCCAAGTATTGCATTTTGGACTCTTTTGTTGACCATGATGGCTACTCCATTTCTTCTGAGGGATTCCTGCCCACAATAGTAGATGTAATGGTCATCTGAGTTAAATTCACCCATTCCAGTCCATTTTAGTTCACTGATTCCTAGAATGTCAACGTTCACCCTTGCCATCTCTTGTTTGACCACTTCCAATTTGCCTTGATTCATGGACCTAACATTCCAGGTTCCTATGCAATATTGCTCTGTACAGCATCGGATCTTGCTTCTATCACCAGTCACATGCACAACTGGATTTTTTTTTTTTTGCTTTGGCTCCATCCCTTCATTCTTTCTGGAGTTATTTCTCCACTGATCCCCAGTAGCATATTGGGCACCTAATGACCTGGGGAGTTCCTCTTTTGGTATCCTATCATTTTGCCTTTTCATGCTGTTCATGGGGTTCTCAAGGCAAGAATACTGAAGCGGCTTGCCATTCCCTTCTCCAGTGGACCACATTCTATCAGGCCTCTCCACCATGACCCGCCCATCTTGGGTTGCCCCACAGGCATGGCTTGGTTTCATTGAGCTAGACAAGGCTGTGGTCCTAGTGTGATTAGATTGACTAATTTTCTGTGAGTATGGTTTCAGTGTGTCTGCCCTCTGATGCCCTCTTGCAACACTTACCATCTTACTTGGGTTTCTCTTGCCTTGGTGTGGGGTGATGGAATTCCAGTTGAGCTGTTTCAAATCCTGAAAGATGATGCGTGAAAGTGCTGCACTCAATATGCCAGCAAGTTTGGAAAACAGCAGTGGCCACAGGACTGGAAAAGGTCAGTTTTCATTCCAATTCCAAAGAACGGCAATGCCAAAGAATGCTCAAACTACTGCACAATTGTACTCATCTCACCTGCTAGTAAAGGAATGCTCAAAATTCTCCAAGCCAGCCTTCAGCAATACGTGAACTGTGAACTCCCTAATGTTCAAGCTGGTTTTAGAAAAGGCAGAGGAACCAGAGATCAAATTGCCAACATCTGCTGGATCATGGAAAAAGCAAGAGAGTTCCAGAAAAACATTTATTTCTGCTTTATTGACTATGCCAAAGCCTTTAACTGTGTGGCTCACAGTAAACTGTGGAAAATTCTAAAAGAGATGGGAATACCAGATCATCTAAGCTGCCTCTTGAGAAATCTATATGCAGGTCAGGAAGCAACAGTTAGAACTGGACATGGAACAACGGACTGGTTCCAAATAGGAAAAGGAGTACGTCAAGGCTGTATATTGTCACCCTGATTATTTAACTTCTATGCAGAGTACATCATGAGAAATGCTGGGCTGGAAGAAGCACAAGCTGGAATCAAGATTGCTGGGAGAAATATCAATCACCTCAGATATGCAGATGACACCACCCTTTTGGCAGAAAGTGAAGAGGAGCTAAAAAGCCTCTTGATGAAAGTGAAAGAGGAGAGTGAAAAAGTTGGCTTAAAGCTCAACATTCAGAAAATGAAGATCATGGCATCTGGTCCCATCACTTCATGGGAAATAGATGGGGAAACAGTGGAAACAGTGTCAGACTTTATTTTTTTGGGCTCCAAAATCACTGCAGATGGTAATTGCAGCCATGAAATTAAAAGACACTTACTCCTTGGAAGAAAAGTTATGACCAATCTAGATAGTATATTCAAAACCAGAGACATTACTTTGTTGACTAAGGTCCGTCTAGTCAAGGCTATGGTTTTTCCTGTGGTCATGTATGGATGTGAGAGTTGGACTGTGAAGAGGGCTGAGCGCCCAAGAATTGATGCTTTTGAACTGTGGTGTTGGAGAAGACTCTTGAGGGTCCCTTGGACTGCAAGGAGATCCAACCAGTCCATTCTGAAGGAGATCAACCCCGGGATTTCTTTGGAAGGAATGATGCTAAAGCTGAAGCTCCAGTACTTTGGCCACCTCATGCGAAGAGTTGACTCATTGGAAAAGACTCGGATGCTGGGAGAGATTGGGGGCAGGAGGAGAAGGGGACCACCCAGGATGAGATGGCTGGATGGCATCACAGACTCGATGGACATGAGTCTGAGTGAACTCCAGGAGATGGTGATGGACAGGGAGGCCTGGTGTGCTGCGATTCATGGGGTCACAAAGAGTCAGACAGGACTGAGTGACTGAACTGAACTGAACTGATTCACTCTAGTAAGAAAATCTTTCACTCTAGTATCAAGCTAAAAAGAAAAAAACAAAGAAAATGTAGTAAGCAAGCTTAAATGAGAATATATGCTTGACAATACCTTGTTTATCTCTTTCCATGTCAATGTATAATTTTGTACAATGCCACGTTTATTGCACAGTACTGCACAGTTGCAAGGTATCCCACTGCACCCATGTACCTTGTTGATTTAGTCAGTGTTTATTGCTGGGCATTTAGCTTGTTTTATAATATCTTCAGGGGTATTCTTATAATTTAACTTATAATTCCATAAAACAAATTTCTAGAAGTCGATTCGCTAGGCAAAATGCATGAAAAATTTTAAGGCCAAAAATGCAAAAAGTTTTCATCATAATTTGACAGCAGTATTTCAAAGATAAATTTATTATTCACATATTGGTCCTGTGTTTTGTTCAATTACAAATGTTATATAAGCTTAGAGAGATTTGAAAGGTTTAGTTACCAAAATTAGACACCATTGCAACAATTTCAGCAGCTCCAGGGAGGGCTCAGACTTGATCTCTTGCAAAAAGAAAAGAAATATAGAATGGCAAAATACATACGTGTACCCCCAAACTTGGTATATTACCCCATATGTGGAAATGTTCAACAAGTGCTTTCTTAGCTAGAAATTCTAAGTTTTCTTGGTTGACAGAGGATTTCCAGGGTAAACCCAGAAAAGTTAGAAGCAACTATCTAAAGAAACAGCAAGACAACAAGCTAAAAACATTCAGAGGCTTTTACAATAAAATCTTATAACGCAGAGCCTTTTGAATGGATTTTCAAGGAATTATGCTGTCATACTTGCTCATGGGATTCCCGACATCTAAACTAACTTACTGTACTTATTGGAACATCACATTTCAACCCTTCTTAGCATCATCAGTGTAAAAGCTGCACATTCATTTTGGCTACAAATTACACTAAAAGATATAAAATAGAACTGGCGAGTGTGTTGACTTTGTTGTTTAGTCATGTCCAACTTTGCGATCCCATGGTCTGTAGCCCACCAGGCTCCTCTGTCCATGGAGATTCTCCAGGCAAGAATACTGGAGTGGGTTGCCATGCCCTCCTCCAGGAGATCTTCTCAACCCAGGGATTGAACCGAAGTCTTCCACATTGCAGGTGAATTCCACCATCTGAATTACCAGGGAAGCCCAGGAATACTGGATCAGATAAACTATCCCTTCTTCAGGGGATCTTCCTGACCCAGGGATTGAACTGGGGTCTCCTACATTGCAGGCAGGTTCCTTACCAGCTGAGCTACCAGGGAAGCCCAAACTGGATAGGGATTAGGCAAATAGCAATTCTCTAATTATTAGATCAGTGTTCGGGGGCAGCGGGGAGGGGGGGGGGGAATGTTAGATATAAATAATCCAAAGATCTTTATTTATCTTGACAGTTCACAAGTGGATCACAAACTATCAATATAGAGGCTCTGTGATAGCACAGGACAGTGCGTCAGTAACTGATTGTATGCTAGAGAACACAATTCACATGATGGCTTCGAGAAAATATTATCGATTAGAATGGAGATTAAGTAAAGTTCAGCCAAGTCATAGAAAGAGACATGCAGATCTAACCCATGATTCAGCCATGTCCACTGTGAGCACTCCCTTTTGGGAATGCTGGATTTCATTTTGTGCAGTAGAATAAAATTTAAACTCTGTAAAATTTTCTTTTTTTGGTTAGGGATAAGCTTAATCATTATATTAAGTTCAAATTCCTCATTCATTTGTTAAATAGGTTAAAAGATGTATTGAATGGACAGAGAAAAAATTTTAAAGATGAAACTTGATCATTAGTGTGTCTGCATAGTCTGTATACTTCATTTTACAGAATTTATAAAAGTAATTTTTATGAAACTATTCAGAAAGATTGTTTGTGACTTTGTAAGCTCTTTTTCTTATGGAAGATATCATTAGAATTTCTTCTGCATTTATTGAATGTAGGAATAATTTTACTCATTTTGTATAATTTTTAAAACAACACTTGAATTATCATTAATATAGTCATTTGACAAACATTTATTAAAAATTTATACTATATGCAAAATCAAACTTTTACCTGTGAGGGCTGTAAAGATTTTAACATGCAGTTCCGATGCACAAGAAAAATACATAATAAAGCAATCAAATAAAACCATGTTTATCAAACAAGCAGTACTAAATGCTACAAAAAAGTATAAAGTGCTGTGTTGTTAAGAGCATGGAACCATCTCAAGTTGGAGGGATCCAGGAGTTTCATGAAGGTGGGATTTTAGCTGATCTTTGTGGGTGGAATAGGCTGTGTATAAAGAGGCTGTAATGTAATAAAAATCATAGGGCATATAAATGGGGCATTTAATTTAATTTAGAGCATGGGTTGCAAAATTAAGAATATGAGGATCCATGACTGAAAATGTAGCTGAGCTGGGTCATTACCAATCTAATCCCTTTTAGGGTGTATCTTGAGTCACCAAGGTTCTTGGTCAGAGGAATGACTTTATCAAAGTCATGCTTTAGAGAACCCAGTACATCTTTAGGAATTCTTAGGATAAAGTGAACTGTAAAAGACTGGAGGACAGCCTTATAAGTCAGAGTACTACCACAAGAAGTCCAGGAGAATGATGACAGCACAAATGAAGAGAAGACTGAAGCAACATATTGACCACTACTAGGAATATTCTTGATAGTTCCAGACAAATGATGTACATCCATTGCCCTTTGTCTTAATTCATTTGGAATTTCCTCCAAGTTTCCCAGACAGTCAATATATACCTTTTCAGGAGGGAATTATGAGAATGATTCTTCGACTTCTGGCAGAACATGTTCAGGTGTGGAGCTTTGCAATAATCATGGGGCAGCTCAGCCCAGAGATTTGGGAGTTAGTTAGTAGCCTGCTCCAGGCACAGAAACAGGGAAATGGGCAGAGAGGTTAAAGTTGTTTCAAGGGGTTCCACTTGAATTGCTTCTCAGGATAACTACTGAAGGCTTTATGTGCCTTTCTGAATTTATCCATGCTTTATAATAGCTATACTGGCCTGATAGTTGTGCAAGAATACATGATGAAAAGTAGCATTGCTGAGTGCCTTTAAGGGGCATCTCAGAAAAGAGATGAGAGAGGGCAATTGTTGGAACCAGTCATGGGGTTTTTAGTCTCTTACTTCCAATTAATCTCAACAAATTTCTAAAGGTTTTTTTGAGAGCCACCAAAGGAAGTCATCAAGGAAAATAACACACAATATTCAGAGAAGATAAAATACTTAAAGGGCTCTACTCCCTAAATGCTATCCGAGAATGAAGTATCACCGAGAGAAAGTTAGTTAGCATCCACAGTCTACTTTACTAGTATCTATTTACTGTTGGATTTGAAGGTCAGGTAGAAAATATTGGTCTTCCAATGTATCTGTAATTGAGGAGATAATAATGTTTGGCCCTCCTGAGACATAGGATGCCTGGGGGTCTGAAACTCTGGGGATATAACTTGAGCAAGCTATAGAAACCTTGATTTAAAACTCAGCTTTCAAATATCTGCTAGGGAGTGTGGCATGCGAAAAGAAACTTATATGCAGATGTATTCAAAATATACAGCTGTTTCTTAAATGCCTAACAAAGAAATTTCTATAGCTGATATCCTGTATAACATAATTTATATATGAGTGATACAAGATACATATAAGTCCTCATAGCTATATTTATATCCATCTATCTATCTATTTTTCTAATGTGTGAAGGACCTAGGGTGTTGGAATCAATTCAGTGCATAGGAGGGTTAGCATAGAGAGGCAAATTCACAAAAACACTGAATGGTAACAATGGGATTTCTAATTCAGATTGATTTGATTAGTAACAATCTTTGAATGTAATTTCTCAAGTAATGTTTCTTGCATCATTTTATAGAGTAGCAAGCTGATGAATATCTCATCTAAATTTTTATTAGCTTATAAAGCTTTCCTTGCTTATGCTATTTTACCTTACCCCAAATCCCCAAACACAATACTTAATGTTTAATAATACCCTATAGAATCAATGACAAAGACTTAAGTGCCAGAAAGAAAAGTGATACTCAGCTAGTATACCCTTACAACTCTCTGACACTTGATACACGCTTAAGGCATTGCTTCTGAGACCATAATATTACTGATTATGATGCATGATCTATGATCTTGTCTTAGTCTCCAGACCAAAAGCCTAGACAGTAGGAGACTGCCTTCAGGCCTTTAATAAACAGTATTCTGCAACACAGGGCACATTCAGTAATTGGAGCATAGAGTTTCTAGTTTTGGCTTCTGAGAAAACCTTCTGAATGCCACATAAGATATAGTGTTCCTAAATCAAGTCTCAGTTATTGAAGACAGTGTTGAGTTTTGGTCTTAACCAATTTGACTTGAAGCTTTCTCAAACTTTGGCATCATGGAACCACAAATGACTATTCAGACAAAGTTTAGAGTTAATGGCAATGAATGGTGATAAGAATACCTATCAGTCATTTATGGCTTCAGTAGGGTGATATGTTGGAGAGGGCAATGGCACCCCACTCCAGTACTCTTGCCTGGAGAATCCCATGGATGGAGGAGCCTGGTGGGCTGCAGTCCATGGGGTAGCTAGGAGTCAGACACGACTGAGCAACTTCACTTTCATTTTTCACTTTCATGTATTGGAGAAGGAAATGGCAACCCACTCCAGTGTTCTTGCCTGGAGAATCCCAGGGACGGGGGAGCCTGGTGGGCTGCCGTCTATGGGGTCACACAGAGTCACACACGACTGAAGCGACTTAGCAGCAGCAGCAGCAGCAGGGTGATATGTAAGCAATAATTTAAAATGATGTGCATTGACTGGCATAGTTGACCCTTGTTTATGTTTTTGTACTTGAATTGTGGTTAGCCCATGATGTTCACATAGGATTTATTCCTGTCTGCAAAATTTGGGGTGAAATCAGAGATAAGGTAATAGTGTTGCATACTATGAAATCACATAGTGTTATATACCAGAATCTCAGAGAAAGAGAAACAGACACACATAATGAAGTTTGTAAACTCATTTTACAAATCCAGCATTTATTCCAAAGCCTGACAAAGATAATTGGAATAGATTGATTAGGGCCCCTCCTGAATGCTGTCAGATTTATACATTGAAGCCCCAGACCTCAGTCCTTCAGAATGTAATTCTATCCTGAGATAACACCTTTAAAGATATAATTAAGTTATGGTGGTCCCTAATTCAATACAACTGATATCCTTATAAGAGGAGGAGATTAGGACACGCACATGTGCACACACACACACACACACACACACACACATAAACACAAAGAGAGACACCAGGTATGTGTACACTGATTCAGCCATGTCCACATGTGCAGAAGGCCACCTGCAAGCCAAGGAGAGAAGCTTCAGAAGAAACAAAACCTGCCTACACTTCGATCTCAAATTTTTAGCTTCTAAACTGTAAGAAAATAAATTGTGATTTAAGCCATATAGTTTGTGGCATTTTGTTATGGAAGACCTAGCTAACTAATATAACAATACAAAAAAGAAAACCACAGACTAACCTCACTTACGAATATCAGCAAAACAAGCTCAGTAGCAAGCTAAGAGAATAATATTTCATGACCAGTTGTGTCACTGTGGAAGTACAAAATCATTCAGCAGAAGAATGACAATTGTTCTGGGAGACTCAGCCAATGAAATTAGGAAAGAGAAAAACAAGATTTTAATAGCTGAAGGAACCAAAATTATTATCACATTTGGAGAATATAACTGTCAATCAGGGATATACTAAAGATTCACCTGAGATATCTATTATAAACAGTAAAATAAATCAGTAAGTTCAATGGTTATAAATTAAAAATCAATAATCAATAAGTTTCCTATAAACAAACTTTAACAAATTAAAAAATACAGTGTCATTTGCATTAGTGGCAAAAAAAAAAGAAAAAAAACCCTAGCAATAAATTTTAACAAAGCCACAGGGAAAATATTCTACAGAAATTTTAATAAATGGAAAGAAACATATTGTTCTTGAATAGGAAGACCCAATATTATGGGATTATTAATTTTTCTTAAATTAATTTATAAATTAGGATTTATATTAGGATTTAACTAATCCTAGTTAGGATACCATCATATGTTTCCTTAGAGAAAAATCAAGTAACAATTAAATCAGAAACAAATGAAACATGATAGCCAAATTTCTTAGCACTTTATGTTCTAGACAGTGCCTAAAATTTAAAATATATTAGGTCACAATATAATACACACATACACACAGCCAATAGGGTAGGTGCATAATAATATAATCAGTTTTCTAAAATTAGAAAATTAGATATTTTCTGAGATTTAAATTCAGAGAATCTAGCTTTGGAGTTCATGCTCTTATTATTGTAAATGAGTGCTTCTGAAGGTCATTTAAAAATAGGAGAAAAGTCAGAAAAGTTCTGTGAGAAAAAAAATAGAAGAAAAAGGTGCCAGGAGAGAGTACTTGCACTTCTAGGTATTAAAACATAACCTAAATATACACTGACTAATAAAAGAGCTGTGTTTGCTATTAGCATTGGAATACACAGATATACCCAAATATTTAAGACGGGGGGAAACAAGAAGAATTCAGTACACATTGATTTAGAATACCTGGATAATCTTGGGGGGAGAAAACTAAAAACTGGATTCCTATTTATTATCACATATTGAAAAACATTACAGATATAAATCAGCATATGGGAGGAAAAACAAAATTAAAAGTACTTGAAGAAATATTTAGGACTTCCTTTTTTTATACCGTATTTAAAGGACCAAGTCTTTCTAAGCAGAGGCCATAAAGCAAAAAACTAAAAATCTGGTCGTAAAAAATTTGAAAATACACATAAAAATTCTGAAAGGGGAAACTAATAAAATAGGCTGCAACAGATATGACAAAACTTAATTCCTCAAAATACTTTATTCTTCCAAGTCAGTAAGAAAAAAGTTAATATAAAATAGACATCACATAGAATAAGGAATATAAAAATCAATAGTATATCAATTAAAAAAAAACCTCAATCCCTTATACTTAACAAGATTTTATTATTTAATTTGGAAAAGATAATAAATATTGATATTTTATGCAAAGGAAAGACGGTATTCCTACTGTAAAAAGTAAATAAATCTACTTTTTGAAAGGCTTTTTGGCAACAATTATAAAAATATAAAATTCACATACCCTTTTGCTCAGCTACACATATAAGCATAAATAATCATGGATGTTCAAAGCTAGATAGGTCCATTGCACCTCTCCTACTGTAGCAGCATTCACAACTCAATGGCATTTTCAGGGTTCATCTATGTTGTAGCACATCTCAGTACTTCATTCCTTTTTACTGATGAAGAAAATTCCATAATAGGTTATACCAAATTTTACTTATTCCACTCATCAGTTGATATACATTTGTCTCTACTTTTTGATTATCATAAATAATAATGATATGAACATTCATGTACAAGTTTTTGTGAGTCTTGGGTATATACCTAGAGCAGAATTAGTGGGTCCTATAAGTAACTTGGAATGATGCTGAAGCTGAAACTCCAGTACTTTGGCCACCTCATGCAAAGAGTTGACTCATTGGAAAAGACTCTGATGCTGGGAAGGATAGGGGGCGGAAGGAGAAGGGGACGACACAGGATGAGATGGCTGCATGGCATCACTGACTCGATGGACATGGGTCTGAGTGAACTTCAGGAGTTGGTGATGGACAAGGAGGCCTGGTGTGCTGCGATTCACGGGGTCGCAAAAAGTCGGACACGACTGAGCGACTGAACTGAACTGAACTGATAAGTAACTCTATGGTGAAACCATACCAAAGAACTACCAAACATACCATACTTGAAGAACTACCAAACTGTTTTCCAAAGCACCTGCAACATTTTATATTTCCACCAACAATGTATGAAGGTTCCAGTTTCTCCATATCCTCACCAGTCCGTGTTATGCTCTTTTAATAATTATATTTATCCTGTTGGATATAATGTGGCATCTCACTGTGGTTTTGACTAGCTTTCTCTAATGACTAATGATGGACAACTTTTCATGTGCTTCTTGGCCATCTGTATATCTTCTTTGGAGAAACATCAATTTAAATCTCTAGTTAATTTTTAAACTGGATTATTTATAATTATAGCTTCCCTGGTAGCTCAAATTATTGTGTTATATCTCCATTATATTTTAAATTTTCTTATAGTAAATACTGCTCTTATAAGATTTTTATCTCAGAAAGGAAAATAGAAGTTAACATGCACTGAGTACCTACTATGTGTCATAGTATTAGGCATATGATATACATGGTGAATGTTTATGATCCTGGGCTCTGGAATAAGCTCTGATAATGTTGCAAAAGTTACTAAAATAATTCAAGTCAGGGTTGGCAAGAAGCAAAATTATAAAACAAATGAAGATAGTACTTCTTTGTAATTATTTGTGATATTTCCAAGCTACCCTCTCACAGATATCTCCTTTAAATCTAACTTCTAATATTTTTCAGGGAAGTGCCTTTTAAGTTTGAATATGTATCTCAGTCACCTGGGAATCTTGTTAAAATGCTGATTTTAGGTACGTCTAAGATTCTATTTTTTAACTAGCTCCCTGATAATCCTACTTTGTTGGTCAGTGGATCATATTTCAATTAGTGAAGTTTTAAGGTATGAACTGATTAGTAAGATTTTAACTACAAGAGCTAACTTCAAGCATTAGGGAATTTTGCATTGTTAGAGATGTCTTAAAATTTACAAGTGCTTCAAAATCTAAAGAATGAGCCTCTGTTAGACAGGGGAATTGATCACCTTGAACTGGGGTCTTGTCTAGTGCTCATGTAAGAGGTGGTATGCCCATTCAGAAACAGGCCTTACTTGACCGCTTTCTTAATGGAGGTGTTCCTAGCCTGACAACTTGAGCACATGCTTTTGACTACATAATATAGTTTGAGAATCTGAAGTTTAGTTGAAATTTTTCTTCCAGCATCAATTTATAATGAAAACAGAGGAATAGCTGAAGAGAACTGCAGTTACACTATTGACTGAACTATATACATTTTGATAATTTGCTAAATAAAGGCATATATAATTATAACATGATTCTGATATAAACCAATCCTGTTGAACTAGATAAACCTTGAAAATGTTACGCTAAGTAAAAGAAGTCAATCACAAAAGATCACATATTTTATGATTCCATTTATATGAAGTAGCCAGACTAGACAAATCTGTAGAGATGGACAGTAGATTGGTGGTTGTCTAGATAGGGGCCATGAAAGGTAGATGGGACTGATGCTACTGGATATCACATTTCCTTTAAAGGTGACAAAATTTTTCTAAAATTAGATTATAGTAATTATTATACAACTTTGTGGATTTGGTAGAAAACCACTGAATGTCCACTTTAAGTAGGTGAATTGTGTGGCATATGAATTATACGTCAAAAGAACTGTTTAGAAATACAATGCAGAAATATCAGAAATTAGGAATAGAGCTTAGAAGAATGGGGTTCATATAAAAAGGGACTGGAATATCTTGATGTGCTTAGTCTTTGAGACAATTCAGAACTGAGAATATAAGAAATTTCCCTGACATTTGAATTCTGAGCTTCTGAAGCTTAAATTCTGGTCAGGTGGACTGAGAGGTTTTTGCACAGATTAGAAGAAGGGTAGTATAGCATTGTGAGAGCTGGCTCTGACACCACACAGCATGTAAACATCTACTCGACCAATCATTAGCGCTGTCACCTTGGACAAGCTACTTAACTTCTCTGTACCTCGGTTTTTTTAAATCTGGAAAATGAAGATAAAATCTCAAATGAAGATTAAGTCAATTGCCTGATTGAAAATGAAGTTCATAAGGAATTACTGCCTAGTCATAAATTGGAGGCACATCTGATAGTTTTTAGCTATAAAACTCATGAGTGCAATATCTCTTAGAGAGAGAGAAACCATATTTTATAATTCCAAGCATTCACTTGTTGTGCCTTTGGAAAGAAAACTTCAGCCATTTTAAAGAAACAAGTCAGAAGATTTTTGGCAAACAAAACTCTCTCCTGAAGCATTTAGAATATTTAGTTAAAAATGAACTGGAAAAACATCAACAACATTTCCTTGAAATCAGATATAAATTACAAAAAACTGAGAAGTATTTCTGAAGCAGGGTTTTCAACAGTCCCAAAATAGGATAAGGTAGGACAGAATAAATTCAACTATGAAAATAATATATCATCTGCACAAAGTATACATGAAACTATACCTTTCTGTGAAAAATAAAACACTCCACAATTCCTGTACATTATACATTGCATCATTCCAGACATGCTTTTCTCATTGCAATTCAGTTTTCTAAAGCTACACATAACTGATTTGTCTCCTGATAACTGCAGAAACAATTGCATGAAACATCAAAATGTAACAGCTTTTTAAAGAGATACTTGACTAAATATAATGTGTTTTCACTTGGGGTATGTGTGTGTGTGTGCATATGCGTGTGAGGGGATGTGTATATACTGAATGCTCACATACATGCATTATATCCCCATGGGTTCTTATGACCATTTACTCAGCATCATATAAAGTTATACTTGAATCAATTAATATTGCTTTAATTGTACTCATAGAATATCTGGGCCTCAGATAGTAACATATTCAGTTTCCATTCTGTTTTCTGAATACTTGTTTTGTGCCTTATGGCTGTAAGCCCTGTTTTAGCAATATATACAAGAGTCATCATCTGATACAAACAGCCAACTCATTGGAGAAGTCCCTGATTCTGGGAAAGACTGAGGACAGAAGGAGAAGAGGGCATCAGAGGATGAGACGGCTGGATGGCATCACTGATGCAATGGACATGAACTTGGGCGAACTTTGGGAGATGGGAGGGACAGGGAGGCCTGGCGTGCTGCAGTCCATGTGGTTGCCAAGAGTCAGACAACTGAGCGACTGAGCAAGAGTCATAAGGGAGTAACTGTCTTTTTATTTACAAAATCAGGGATTTGGAGTCAGATAACCAGGCTTGAGTCCTATTCATCTCATTTATTTATTCTCTGCATGATCCTGTGGAAGTCACTTAACTTCTGCAATCCTCAGTTTCCTCACTGGTAAGCGGACTCTAAGGATAGCTACCTCAAGAGAACCGAATAACAAGCATATGTGAATGATAAAACACTACCACATGTTAGCCAATAGTTTCCAATTTCCAGGCTTGAGAGAGCATATGATTCGTGTGCCCTCTGGACTCAAAGAGGAGAAAAGGGCTTAATGCTTGTTTATTGATTGCTGACAGGATCTTAGCCTTGTACAAAGCAGCACATGCATAGGTTCTGATAGATGGATAAATCACTCAGGGAGCAGTAGTGAGACCCAGGACAACCAATATTTGCCTGCTTTTCAAAGCACAGTAAATCTAAATCTGAGTCTCAAATTGCAGTCAGCATGTCTCAGAATCTGCAGCACATGTTCTCCTCTGTTATTGAAGGGGACAGCTGCTTAGTCAATGTAAATTTTATTGCAAAATTGTTTAATAGAATTCACAATTATGGGAGAACCAAAACACTTGAGACAGTAATGGAGGGTCTGAATTTGATATGCGTAGACAAAGAGGGCTGTCAGACAGCATCAGTCATTGATTCACAGAAAAAACAGTGGGCAATAAAGGAAAGCGACTACTAATGAAAGGAAACTCCCAGCGATCCACTGCCACCATTCCTGATAACCAAGAGTAAAAACTAGTATCTAAAACTAATGCATATTCCACTCCTATTATTTATATTTTATTCTCTTACACTCAAATTTTCTGCATCATTTGATACCCAGAATACTTTATCTATTGAAACTCTGCATCCCCCTAATGACTGTGAGGTTACAATATGCTTGTTTCCCTCATACCACTCCAACCAATCCTTCTTTTCTTCCTCAAAGGCTGTTCAGTAATTCCTAAAGTCTCTGTAGATAGGCTTAGTTCTCAGCCACATTTCAGCTACTGATATGCCTGCAAATATCCCATATAATTTCCTAAAACTTACATTAAGTCCCAAATTCTTCACTGTATACTAACTGTATATTTTTAAATTATTAACAAATTTTTCCACTTGAAAAACTGGGTATTATCAGCAAATCTACATGTCTGGAGGTAAATAGTTTTTCCTCAGAATTGAATCCTCTACCCAGTTTGTCTTCATCTATTTAATTATCATATTATCACTCTGGAATCAATACAAAACACTGAGGTCAAAGAAATCCTCTTCAACACTATATATCATGCATCCAATCATTCTCTTGTTCAAAAAGATTTAATGTCTTCTCATTTCTTATTGGAAAACAATCGTATTTGTTGTAAGTATCTTGAAGAGTGGGAATTTGTATGTTCTATTCATCTCTTTATCTACCATACCATCTGGTCTTGCGTATAGTACGTCATGAACTATATTTGCTTATTGAATTAAATTAAACTCCTTGGACTCCCATTTTTAGTTTCCTTAATCTGGTCCATTCCTAACACCCAGATTTACTTAAAGGGACTCTTCACAATCTGTTTCATGCTATCATTCTATTTACTCTCCCCTAAATGTACTTGAGAAGAGATAAGAAAGCCTTCTTCAGTGATCAGTGCAAAGAAATAGAGGAAAACAACACAATGGGAAAGACTAGAGATCTCTTCAAGAAAATTAGAGATACCAAGGGAACATTTCATGCAAATATGGGCTCGATAAAGGACAGAAATGGTATGGACCTAACAGAAGCAGATGATATTAAGAAGAGGTGGTAAGAATACATGGAAAAATTGTACAAAAAAGATCTTCATGACCCAGATAATCACAATGATGTGATCACTCATCTAGAGCCAGACATCTTGGAATGTGAAGTCAAGTGGGCCTTAGAAAGCATCACTACGAACAAAGCTAGTGGAGGTGATGGAATTCCAGTTGAGCTCTTTCAAATCCTGAAAGATGATGCTGCGAAAGTGCTGCACTCAATATGCCAGCAAGTTTGGAAAACTCAGCAGTGGCCACAAGACTGGAAAAGGTCAGTTTTCATTCCAATTCCAAAGAAAGGCAATGCCAAAGAATGCTCACACTACTGCACAATTGCACTCATCTCACATGCTAGTAAAGGAATGCTCAAAATTCTCCAAGCCAGGCTTCAGCAATACGTGAACTGTGAACTCCCTAATGTTCAAGCTGGTTTTAGAAAAGGCAGAGGAACCAGAGATCAAATTGCCAACATCCGCTGGATCATGGAACAAGCAAGAGAGTTCCAGGAAAACATCTATTTCTGCTTTATTGACTATGCCAAAGCCTTTGACTGTGTGGATCACAATCAACTGTGGAAAATTCTGAAAGAGATGGGAATATCAGACCACCTGACCTGCCTCTTGAGAAATCTGTATGCAGGTCAGGAAGCAACAGTTAGAACTAGACATGGAACAACAGACTGGTTCCAAATAGGAAAAAGAGTACATCAAGGCTGTGTATTGTCATCCTGCTTATTTAACTTCTATGCAGAGTACATCATGAGAAACACTGGACTGGAAGAAACACAAGCTGGAATCAAGATTGCTGGGAGAAATATCAATAACCTCAGATATGCAGATGACACCAACCTTATGGCAGAAAGTGAAGAGGAGCTAAAATGTCTCTTGATGAAAGTGAAAGAGGAGAGTGAAAAAGTTGGCTTAAAGCTTAACATTCAGAAAACGAAGATCATGGCATCCGGTCCCATCACTCCATGGGAAATAGATGGGGAAATAGTGGGAATGGTGTCACACTTTATTTGTTTGGGCTCCAAAATCACTGCAGATGGTGACTGCAGCCATGAAATTAAAAGACGCTTACTCCTTGGAAGAAAAGTTATGACCAACCTAGATAGTATATTCAAAAGCAGAGACATTACTTTGCCGACTAAGGTCCGTCTAGTCAAGGCTATGGTTTTTCCTGTGGTCATGTATGGATGTGAGAGTTGGACTGTGAAGAAGGCTGAGCGCTGAAGAATTGATGCTTTTGAACTGTGGTGTTGGAGAAGACTCTTGAGAGTCCCTTGGACTGCAAGAAGATCCAACCAATCCACTCTGAAGGAGATCAACCCTGGGATTTCTTTGGAAGGAATGATGCTAAAGCTGAAGCTCCAGTACTTTGGCCACCTCATGCAAAGCGTTGACTCATTGGAAAAGACTCTGACGCTGGGAGGGATAGGGGGCAGGAGGAGAAGGGGACGACCGAGGATGAGATGGCTGGATGGAATCAAGGACCTGATGGACGTGAGTCTGAGTGAACTCCAGGAGATGGTGATGGACAGGGAGGCCTGGCGTGCCGTGATTCATGGGGTCGCAAAGAGTTGGACATGACTGAGCGACTGAACTGAGTTGAACTGAACTGAAATGTACTTGACTCATTTTTCTTTCATAGTTTTAGACATAATTCCTCTTCCTTTCTCTGTCCAGTTCTACCACTTTTCAGCCTGATTTTAAACAACTTCTCAGAAACCCTTCCCAAAATCTTCTAATCTACCTTGATCTCAATCCCCAGTGAAATCCTCACACTTTTCTCTGTTCTTTGCACATATTATGCAATGATCATATTTCTAATTATTCCTAATATCAAACCTGCTCTGTTCTTTGACTCTTTCCTTTCCTATTCATATGACTATATTGCTATTTTACTTTTGAATTCTTTATATACATTTTCCATTTTCTATGTTTGGCTATGATTTAAAGTCTTTAGGAGGAGAAACTAAGTCATATTTTCTTGTATCATTCCCATATTCTAACAAAAGACTATGGAAAAGTAGAGGCTGAAAAATATTTGTTAAATGAATGAATGAATGAATATAAAGTTGGTACTGCAATTACTAACTGTGAAAGAAATAATTCAAAGAAAAAAATCTGTATTTTGAAAATGATGCTTTCAGGTTTTTTAAACACAGTCTTCCTATAAGATCTGTAACTAAATTAATCCAATAGATAAGAGAATAAAGATTAATGTATATACACCTTATTATGGCAGTATTCATGATTGACTATAAAAGTCGTTAAATATTACACCAGAGCTAATGAAGGAAGTTGGAAAACTCTTGGAGAATTGCACCAGAGGAGTAGATGTCTATTTGGAATTATTTAGTAAAATTTGACCTATGGCTGGCAGAATCGATATAATTCTTACTTCCCTACTATGATTTAGAAAGCAAGAAAACAGTTATTTGAATAGTAGACAAAGACACCAAACTCAACCATCTTGCTTTTGACCCTGTTATAATTCTATCACTCACAAATGTAATCAGTTAAGTGTTAAACAAAAAGGATTTTGTTTTGCAAAATGTTTCCTGGCATTAAGAGGTTGAATGTATTTTACTGGGACTTAATGTCTACCTCATCAATTCTTCTACCCAGATTTCTGTATATTTACCTTCCATTTAGTTTATCACTGATATCAGTCAGTTTCTTTTTTGGATAATATTTATATTTAAGTGATTCTAATGGGATTTCTCTTCTCCTAATAAGTAATACAAATTCATTTATATCTATAATGAATATCATAAAAAAGCTTTATATTCTGGGAAATGAGATAATC
The DNA here is from genome assembly GCF_023091745.1 of Budorcas taxicolor. Lineage (NCBI taxonomy): Eukaryota > Metazoa > Chordata > Mammalia > Artiodactyla > Bovidae > Budorcas > Budorcas taxicolor. The sequence continues at coordinate 70,622,136 of NC_068912.1, forward strand.
TATTTTCAGGGAAATACAGTAAGGAGCGGAAATGTCAACACAAAGGAAATTATTTTACTCCCAATGAGATATGTTAATATTTATTGAATGAAGAGACCTTTGAATTGACACTGTTAAGAGGGATGACACACACCTATTTTTACAGGTTTTATGTGTGATTTTACATGCAGTTCTGTTTGTTCACAGTTGTGCCTGTGTGTTAGTGAGGAAGGTATACCTTAACTTGCAAAATGATTAAAAGAGAGAAATAGATAATGACTTAATAATGAAGACACAAGACTGCTCATTTATTACAATATTGCATTTACATGGGTTTCCCTTGTGGCTCAGCTGGTAAAGAATCTGCCTGCAATGTGGGAGACCTGGGTTCTATCCCTGGGTGGAGAAGATCCCCTGGAGAAGGGAAAGGCTACTCACTCCAACATTCTGGCCTGGAGAATTCCATGGACTATATGTATAGTCCTTGGGGTTGCAAAGAGTCAGACAGGACTGAGTAACTTTCACTTTCACTTTGGGCTTCCCTCATAGCTCAGTTGGTAAAGAATCTGTCTGCAGTGCAGGAGACCCGAGTTTGATCCCTGGGTCGAGAGGATCCCCTGAAGAAGGAAATGGCAACTCACTCCAATATTCTTGCCTGGAGAATCCCATGGACAGAGGAGCCTGGCAGTCCATGGGATTGCAAAGAGTCAGACACGTTACATGTGGGTACCACAATTAATAGCATGTGAAAATCATGGGAGTTTGAGTAAAATGACCAGAATTCCAAACATGGCATTTTTTTTCTCCATGGCTTTGTAATCTGTAATGATAATTACTGTATAACAGCCTTGGTTTCATATCTATTAAATGGCAGTGATGATAAAAACTATTTCATGAGGATTTCTGCAGTAAATTAAATAATTCAAATTAAAGTGTTCCTCATATATAAAATAATATTTCAACAATTAAATTTTAGATAAGAGCCAGAGTCCCTTCTATGGCCTTTAAAACACTTTGCAATCTTATTTGTAACTGTCACCTGACCTCATGTCCATCACTCTACTTCCAGCTCATATATACTAATGACTTTGGCTTACTTGTGCCCTTCAAATACACTTAGCTGTCTCTGCCTCAGGGCTTTGCAGGTACTATTACATATATTAATCATAGCTTCACTATATAGCTTATTTAAAATGGTGCCTACTTCTTCATGCTGTTTTCATTTTACCTCATTTTATTATTTTTCTTATATTCACAACTAACATTATATAATATTTTTTTCCTTATTGCTTGTTTTGTTCTCTAAAACTAAATTCCAAAATATTTCCTGTCTTACTTGTTACAGTCACCTCAGCAACTAGAACAATATCTGGTATACAATAGATGATTAATAAATCAAATAATGCATGAGTGAATGAATTACTGAATAATTTTTCACTGAGTCTTTACCTTGAGTGAAACAATCTGCAAAGTCTTTTATATGGATCATCTAATTTAATCCCTATGATGGGCCCATCATTTCTATTTTATAATGAGGAAAACAGATGTTTGAAGATACAGTAACTTGCTTGAGGTAAATCTAGCAAGTGGTAGCAACAGTTGCCTGACTCCAGTATCTATGTTTCTAATAACTGCTATATGCTGCTACTTAGTTGCTCAGTCATGTCCAATTCTTTGCTGCTCTATGGACTGTGTCCATGGAATTTTCCAGGCAAGAATATTGGAGTGGGTTGCTATTTCCTTCTTTAGGGGATATTCCTGACCCAGGAATCAAACCTGCATCTCTGATGCCTCCTGCTTGACAGGTGGATACTTTACCACTGCAGCACCTGGGAAGTCTCTCAGTGCTATATAGCCTCTATGTATCTAGCCATCTTTATATTAATAAGTATTTGATTACACTGTTATGAAACTGAACATCTATTCAGCTTATTTCGGTCTCTCTCAAAATGTGTGGATTCATTAGCTAAAATTAAACCAGCTCCTAGAATTTCAAAAGTCAGCATTTGAAAACAGTTAAAAACAAGATTCCAAAGAGGCAGATTTGTTTTTGCAGGTGACCAAGGTGTGACTTACCTCTAGGTGACCAGCAATTGTAGCAATATGCAGGGCCGTGAGGCCACCATACCCAACCTGCTGTATATCAGCTCCACTGTGAAGCAGAGAAGTGATCAATTCCACACTATCCTGCAAGGAAACACATCTTTAGCATTACTTTTCTCTTAATAGCAGGTTTGAACACTGTGCAACAGGATATATTGATTCCCTGACTGTCAGCCAGTTTATGCACCCAGAGAAAACTGAAGTGTGATTTCTAGCAACAGAGCACATGAAAAAGCAAAGAGCAGCTCTCAGATGGTTGGAATGTAGGAACAGATGACAGACTGTTCAGTTATAACCAATCTTCTACCACTTGACCATGAAAGACAGAAAGGACATTTACCTACAGTAAGACACTTGCAAACTCAACTCAATCTTTCTTGTAGGTCACTCCAATAAATATGTTTTTTTCCAGCAACTGCACTATTGAACTGGCTGCAGTGGACCATTTCATGGTAGTTCAGTAATTGATTCTCCTCTAACACATATGTTTCATGGGTCCAATACATAATTAAAGCACAGTGTCATGGACTGTATATATAATCAATCAGTGGTGGTTTTCTTATTAATAACTTGACTCATTAAAATATTTTCACTCAGTGAAAATGTTTGAAGCATTGTTTGAACATTTAAGTTAGAGTAATGTATGTGATGAGCAAATTATTTTCTTCATACTATTATTTGCATTATACTCCTCTCCATTGTCTTTGGAGAGACATGATACTTTTTAATAATGTTAATAGAAATGAACATTCATTGAATTTTTATTATGTAATTAACCTTAAACTGATACATGGTGAGACTTCAAAAATAGTTGCTGACAAGAAACACATTAAGAATAAAATTTATCTAAATGATCTCAAGAAAAATAAAACTATAAACCTCATTTTATAATTCAGAACTTTCAAAAGAGTAATGTGGACTGGCACATATTCACAGAATTCCAGATCTGGAAGGGAATGTGAAGAAAGGTCTTCAGGTTTAACTCTCTCCCTCAAAGGGAGAATTCAAGCCATAACTTGACAATACTTGGCCATCAACATGTCACACACCCAGTGAGAAGAAAGCCAAGTCTTCATGGGATAGGCCAGTGCATTTATGCATATAATGTAAAATACTGTCAGTTAAGAAAATCCTCCCATTAGAAAACAAAGTCTGATTTTTTAATGCTGTCACACATAAGTGAAGGTCTGGAAGTCGTAAAAATTGAAAAAAGAAAAAAATTTTGACAAAGTACTTCAAATAGCAACATTAATGTTATATTTTCCAAATCTTTCACTGTTTACTTGCTCTAGAAAGAAAGTTAAATAAAAAATTCATCTTCCTTTACTATTCCATTGGCTCCTTCTGCTCAAATAACAGACTTCATGTTTCTTCCACTCTAAAACAAAAACAAATCAAAAAACCCCGCCATTTTTTTCCACTGAAGTAAGCTAATTTTATCAATATCCTTTCTGTCTCCAAAAATCGAGTGATTTTGGAGTGTAGCCCCAAGCTATTTTCTCATTCTAACTGCCACATTTGATTATTCTTACACAGTCCAATAACTTCATTTTCAGTCCTGACTTCTCTGCTAAGTCCAAATTCCATATATCCTGACTACCAATGCCATCTCAAATTAAAAACTCAAAAATACTGTTGTGAAAACCGTTCATAATTTTCCAAGTGTTTTCCAGCTGTCATCTCCTAGCATTCCTTATTTACATTAATGGCACTTTCTCATTCCAAATGACCTTGAGTCCCTCCAACTCAATCAGTTTCAGAATTGTGCTGGTTTTGACTCACTAGTACCTCTCACATTTTTTCTCCTTATTTCTAATATCACTCTCCACAGAAATAAGATGGAAATAAGCTTAGAGTATTTAAGATCAGTGCTGAGTACAAGGTTAAAAAAAGTAAAAGAAGGAAAGAGTACTGTGCAAGATGAGATCAAAGGCATCTGATCTTACTGTAGGGTTTGCAGGCCATTGTACTAGGTATTCAAATTTTTCCAAATGTAATAGCAGTAAAATGATATGTCACTGATATAAAGAAGAACAGGAAAAGTCAGTTTCTGAGGTAGAAATAAAATGTTCTGTTTTTCAAATATTAAATTGGGATACTTACAATGCAGGGTTAAGATTGTGTTAGAATTAGCCTCCCTAGTTAGAATCCCAGATCTGCTAATGACTATATAAACTAAGGCAAGTTACATAACCCCGTTACACTCATTTCTTGCATGAATAGTCTCTGAGATAAATGGGAGACATATCACCCTAACACATGCTTCCTTGCAGATGAACAAACATTTAAATGTAAAGAGATGAAGGTGGCATTTTTAAGCATAAAATAATCTTTTTAATAGAGGGAACACAAGCAAATAAAAGCACGAGGAAAACAATATTGTAAGAAAATGACAAATTGGAGAAAGATATTCACAACATATAAAACTGACAAGTGGTTTGTATATTTAACATATGAAAAACTCATATAAATCAGTAAAAAGATGGATATGCTTTAATTCAGTGAATATTTATTAATGGATATATACCTTATGACAAGTACCATACTAAGCTAAATTAAAATAAATTATATGAAAATCATTGAGCATATGAAATATTTATCTATTGGGCAGATTCTTGTAAACACACATTCATCTTTTTCTCAGCTGACTTTGTATGTCCTCTTAGCTGGAATTTGTGGGTTTTAAGAGAAAGTATATTATGATTCCTTCAGAATAGGTAAATAGTGAAGTTAAAACTTTAAAGTAATAAATCACCTTTTCATATATCAGCTGGATTTCTCAAGCTGACTTCTGATTTATCCAAATATATTTTTATTAAATACTATAAAAATAGAACTCTAATTCTATCAAGTTATGCTAAAATGTAATAAAATAATCATTGCTACTTTTACATGATTTTCTATGAGCTAAGTACCAAGTAAAATGTTTAATCTACACCTCTTTCAAGTCTCACAATTTACCTATAAGAAAAATATTATTATCCCTACTTTACAGGGATAAAGAATTGATGCTTTTGAACTGTGGTGTTGAAGAAGACTCTTGAGGGTCCTTTGGACTGCAAGGAGATCTAACCAGTCAATCCTAAAGGAAATCAGTCTTGAATATTCACTGGAAGGACTAATGTTGAAGCTGAAACTCCACTACTTTGGTCACCTGATGCAAAGAAATCACTCATTGGAAAAGACCTTGATGTTGGGAAAGACTGAAGGCAGGCAGAGAAAGGGATGACGGAGGATGAGATGGTTGGATGGCATCACCAACTCGATGGACATGAGTTTGAGCAAGCTCCAGGAGTTGGTGATGGACAGGGAGGCCTGGCTTGCTGTAGTCCATGGAGTCGCAAAGAGTCCAACACAAATGAGTGACTGAACTGAACTGAACTGCTTTATAGTTGATGACAGTTAGGCTCAAGAATTTAAAGTTCTTGCAGAACCAGAAACACTTTGTCTAAGTGTTGCAGCTAAATACAAATTCAGGTCTGATTCCAAAGTCCACACTTAACTTTTGACTATCCATAGTGGTTTCACTGATTTTTCCTTGGTTTCAATCTCAAGGAAAAAATTGAGAGGATTTACTTTTATTGTATTTTGTTGTATTTAATTGACACATACCAAACATTTCTCCCCTACTCTACAGGAATATTTTTTCCTGATGAAATAATTTAAAAATTCAGCAATCTGGTGCACATCTCCTGGAAAGGAAATTCATAGAAAATAAAAGTATCAGGCAAATTTTAAATATTATAAAGCTGACCTCACTTCCTGCTTGTATTCTGTAATATATAAAAAGTGTCTGAGGGCAAGTGTTTAAAAAGAAAGACTCAAGATGTGGTTTGGGAATATTATTTTGGGGAACTGACAGGCTTTCCCTTAGGTTTTCCCTTTCAGCCAAATTTGCATCATTATTATTTAGTGGGGTACACAGAAGCATTCTAAAGTATGTAATAAATAAGCCTCTGTAACACTTTCATGTGTGAAACACTTATGATTTTTAAACAAAGGAAAATCCTTGTGTGAAAGAGTGAGGCTTGGACAGAAAAATCAGTCCAGCTATCTAGTTGAAAAAACAGAATTAAGGGTACAATAGACCTTTGAAGATGTATGTAAACTGATGAAAATTTTTTATAGTGGTAGCAACTCAACATTTTCCTATGCACAAAACTTGAATACAGGATCTACTATCTTGCCTTTTATTAACCCTACAGTTATTATAGGTAAATCTAGAAAATGTAGGTATTAGTATGAGAGAACTCAGATTCTCTACTACTAAATTACATAAATTAAAAATACACACACTCACACAGGCACACACACACACACACACACACACAGGTTTTTGCCAAATCTATTCCATAATAAAAATTAAACTGGGATTGTTTAATGTCTAAATTTTACTTTCTTCTGATTATGCAAATATGTCCTCTGGTGCATGCATGCTAAGTTACTTCAATTGTGTCTGACTCTTGTGACCCTATAGACTGTAGCCCACCAGGCTGCTCTGTACTAGAATTCTCCAGGCAAGAATACTGGAGTGGGTTGTCATTTCCTTCTCTAGGGTATCTTCCTGACCCAGGGATAGAAATCGTGTCTCTTACTTCTCCTGCATTGGCATGTGGGTTCTTTACCACTAGTGCCACCTGGGAAGCCCCATATCCTCGGGAAGTTTTATTAATTAAATATAGTAAGCATTCATTTACAATCTTTCCATTTAGATGTGAAATCTATATTCCTTCCCCTCATATCTGGGTGGATTGTGACCAAAAGAATATGGCAGAAATGAGCTACATTTCTTCCAAGGCTAGGTCATAGAAAACCACATAGCTTCCTCCTTGTTTTCTGGAAAATTTGCTCTTGAAGCTCTGAGCTACCATTTAAGAAGTCTGACTTGAGGCAGTCATGCTGTACGGAATCCAAGGCCACATGAGAAGATTCAGTTCAGTTCAGTTCAGTTCTGTCACTCAGTTGTGTCCGACTCTTTGCGACCCCATGAATCACAGCACACCAGGCCTCCCTGTCCATCAACTCCCGGAATTCACTCAGACTCACGTCCATCGAGTTGGTGATGCCATCCAGCCATCTCATCCTCTGTCGTCCCCTTCTCCTCCTGCTTCCAATCCCTCCCAGCATCAGGGTCTTTTCCAATGAGTGTACACAGCATATAAAGGTTCTCCAATCAAATGACCCACATAAGACCAGCCTTTTAGTCATCCCAGCCCAGGCACCAGACATGTGTAATCTCCAGATGATTCCAATTCCTCAGTTGATGGAGTAACTCCCAGTCATTCATGTCTTTTCAGCTAAGGCCCTACACTTGGTGGAGTAGCATCAAGCCATCACCACCATATCTTGTCTGAATTCCTGAAATGATTGTTGAATGATAAAAATAAGTTTGGGGTAGTTTGTTATGCCTCAATAGATAACCAAAGTATCTCATAGTAGAAAATGTAGAAAACAAAGGAATAAAAATTTTAATAACCTGCATCCTACCATATAGGCTTCCTCAATGCCTCAGTGGTAAAGAATCCACCTGTCAATGCAGGAGACATGGGTCTGGTTCCTGGATCAAGAACATCCTCTGGAGAAGGAACTGGCACCCCATGCCAGTATTCTTGCCTGGGAAATCCCATGGACAGAGGAGCCTGGTGGGCCACAGTCAATGGGTCATAAAAGAGTTGCATACAACTTAGCAACTGAGCAACAACAAACCTACCATATAATCACTATCACCATTTATGTGTGTATTTATTTTCTTTCATTCTTTTCCCTATGTATGTACCTCTATAAAACTAAATAGAGCACAGACTAGTACAGCAAACAAACCTGTGCTTGCATACTGCAGGGCACTTCCTGCATTTCTTTACCTCTGGAGCTCTGGATAAATTTTTTCCTGTAAAATGAAGTTAATAACAGTACAAATCTCATAGGGTTGTGTGGATTAAATCAAACAATGTAATAAATTTATCATAATGTTTGAAACATAATTTTTATTATCAATTATTAGGTACACAATTAAACTCATATTACATATAGAGGTAAGTAATCTCTTTTTCATTTAACATAAAATCAGGAGCATTTTCCCATGCCTGGCAGATGCAGAGATGTACCGCTCAGATCCCCCTTCAAAAAGATTGTGCCAGGAGGGTGGTTAGCTGGCAGCCTCCCTCAGCTAGCTATTTCAGGATTCTCTGTAGCATTTGAGCTGAGATTATGATTTTTTTCAAGGTGGCCCCAAGTCTATTACTGAGAAAGGTGGTAGTAAAAGAGCCTAGCTATTTCCACTCAATGAGACACTCCTAGGCCAAAGTTTGCTCTGGAGATCCCACTGGGCTGGTAGAGATTCCAGAAAGGTACTGTGGTCTGACAGTACCTCCAGACCAATCCTACCTTCTTTTTCCTTTAATTTTTTTTTTTATTTTTTGCTTTCATTTGTCACTTTTATTTTTTATTAAGATAGAAATGACATATAACATTAGCCTTAGATGTACAACATAATGATTTGACATATCCTTATATTGGAAAATGATCACCACAGTAAGTCTAGTTAACATTCATCCTCACATAGTTATCTTCTTCTGTGTCTGTGATGAGAACTTTTCAGATCTACTCTCTTAGCAAGTTCATCCTTTTCCTATCTTTAAAATAAAACATTCAGAATATAATCCAAGATTTTCTTGATGATTTTAGAGTCTACTTCAACACTTTATCACTTGACAACTCTAATTCTCCAAATCTGCCCTTTACTTTTAGTAAGGACAAAAAAGAACCTTGCTACTATCTCTGAATGCCATAATGGTGCCATATAGTATTATCACTGTAGGAAAAAAAATCATTGCTCAAAGAGGTGTTATTAACTTGTTTAAATTATACAGAGTGATATGGCTTCCATCATTGCTACTCCATGGGCTGAAAGTGGTTCTCAAATTCGAGTGTGCATCAGATGCCCTGAGGGCTTATTAAAACAAAACTGGCTTGACTCCACCACCAGAGTTTCAGATTTAGCAGGTGGAAGCCTAATCATTTTCATTTTCATTTTATTTATTTATTTATTTCGTGGTAGTTTTTTGTTGTTGTTATTGTTTGCTTGTTTTTAGTATAAATTTATTTATTTTTATTGGAGGCTAATTACTTTAAAATATTGTATTGGTTTTGCCATACATTGACATGCATCCACCACGGGTATACATGTGTTCCCCATCCTGAACCCCCCTCCTACCTCCCTCCCCATACCATCCCTCTGGGTCATCCCAGGGCACCAGCCCCAAGCATCCTGTATCCTGCATCAAACCTGGACTGGCAATTCATTTCACATATGATAATATACATGTTTCGATGCCATTCTCCGAAATCATCCCACCCTCACCTCTCCCACAGAGTTCAAAAGACTGTTCTATACATCTGTGTCTCTTTTGCTGTCTTGCATACAGGGTTATCATTACCATCTTTCTAAATTCCATGTATGTGCATTAGTATACTATATTGGTGGTTTTCTTTCTGGCTTACTTCACTCTCTCTGTATAAGAGGCTCCAGTTTCATCCACCTCATTAGAACTGATTCAAATGTGTTCTTTTTAACAGCTGAGTAATACTCCATTGTGTATATGTACCACAGCTTTCTTATCCATCCATCTGCTGATGGACATCTAGGTTGCTTCCATGTCCTGACTATTATAAACAGAGCTGCGATGAACATTGGGGTACACGTGTCTCTTTCAATTCTGGTTTCCTCAGTGTGTATGCCCAGCAGTGGGATTGCTGGGTCATAAGGCAGTTCTATTTCCAGGTTTTAAGGAATCTCCACACTGTTCTCCATAGTGGCTGTACTAGTTTGCATTCCCACCAACAGTGTAAGAGGGTTCCCTTTTCTCCACACCCTCTCCAGCATTTATTGCTTGTAGACTTTTGGATCACAGCCATTCTGACTGGTGTGAAATGGTACCTCATTGTGGTTTTGATTTGCATTTCTCTGATAATGAGTGATGTTGAGCATCTTTTCATGTGTTTGTTAGCCATCTGTATGTCTTCTTTGGAGAAATATTTGTTTAGTTTTTTGGCCTCTTTTTTTATTGGGTCATTTATTTTTCTGGAATTGAGCTGAAGGATTTTCTTGTATATTTTTGAGAATAATTCTTTGTCAGTTGCTTCATTTGCTATTATTTTCTCCCATTCTGAAGGCTTTTTCACCTTGCTTATAGTTTTCTTTGTTGTGCAGAAGCTTTTTTTAATTAGGTCCCGTTTGCTTATTTTTGCTTTTATTTCCAATATTCTGAGAGGTGGGTCATAGAGGATCCTGCTGTGATGTATGTCGGAGAGTGTTTTGCCTATGTTCTCCTCTAGGAGTTTTATAGGTTCTGGTCTTACATTTAGATCTTTAATCCATTTTGAGTTTATTTTTGTGTATGGTGTTAGAAAGTGTTCTAGTTTCATTCTTTTACAAGTAGTTGACCAGTTTTCCCAGCACCATTTATTAAAGAGATTGTCTTTTCTCCATTGTATATTCTTGCCTCCTTTGTCAAAGATAAGGTGTCCGTAGGTGTATGGATTTATCTCTGGGCTTTCTGTTTTGTTCCATTGATCTATATTTCTGTCTTTGTGCCAGTACCATACTGTCTTGATGACTGTGGGTGTAGTAGAGCCTGAAGTCAGGCAGGTTGATTATTTCAGTTCCATTCTTCTTTCTCAAGATTGCTTTGGCTATTCGAGGTTTTTTGTATTTCCATACAAATTTTGAAATTATTTGTTCTAGCTTTGTGAAAAATACCACTGGTAGCTTGATAGGGATTGCATTGAATCTATAGATTGCTTTGGGTAATATACTCATTTTCACTATATTGATTCTTTCGATCCATGGACACGGTATATTTCTCCATCAATTAGTGTCCTCTTTGATTTCTTTCACCAGTGTTTTATAGTTTTATAGTTTTCTATATATAGGTCTTTAGGTATATATATTCCTAAGTATTTTATTCTTTTCATTGTAATGGTGAATAAAATTGTTTCCTTACTTTCTCTATTTTCTCATTATTAGTGTATAGGAATGCAAGGGATTTCTGTGTGTTAATTTTATATCCTGCAACTTTAATCTGTTCATTCATTAGCTCTAGTAATTTTCTGGTGGAGTCTTTTGGGTTTTCTATGTAGAGGATCATGTCATCTGCAAACAGTGAGAGTTTTACTTCTTCTTTTTCAATTTGGATTCCTTTTATTTCTTTTTCTGCTGTGATTGCTGTGGCCCAAACTTCCAAAACTATGTTGAATAGTAGTGGTGAAAGTGGGCACCCTTGTCTTGTACCTCACTTTAGGGGAAATGCTTTCAATTTTTTACCATTTAGGATAATGTTTGCTGTGGGTTTGTCATATATAGCTTTCATTATGTTGAGGTATGTTCCTTCTATTCCTGCTTCTGGAGAGTTTTTATCATAAATGGATGTTGAATTTTGTCAAAGGCTCTCTCTGAATCTATTGGCTTTTATTTTTCAATTTGTTAATGTGGTGTATTACATTGATTGATTTGTGGATATTGAAGAATCCTTGCATCCTTGGGATAAAGCCCACTTGGTCATCGTGTATGATCTTTTTAATGTGTTGTTGGATGCTGATTGCTAGAATTTTGTTAAGGATTTTTGCATCTATGTTCATCAATGATATTGGCCTGTAGTTTTCTTTTTTTGTGTCACCTTTGTCAGGTTTTGGTATTAGGGTGATGGTGGCCTCATAGAATGTGTTTGGAAGTTTACCTTCCTCTGCAATTTTCTGGAAGAGTTTGAGTAGGATAGGTGTTAGTTCTTCTCTAAATTTTTGGTAGAATTCAGCTGTGAATCCGTCTGGACCTGGACTTTGGTTTGCTGGAAGATTTCTGATTACAGTTTAAATTTCCGTGCTTGTGATGGGTCTGTTAAGATTTTCTATTTCTTCCTGGTTCAGTTTTGGAAAGTTGTACTTTTCTAAGAATTTGTCCATTTCTTCCACATTGCCCATTTTATTGGCATATAATTGCTGATAGTAGTCTCTAATGATCCTTTGTATTTCTGTGTTGTCTGTTGTGATCTCTCCATTTTCATTTCTAATTTTATTGATTTGATTTTTCTCCCTTTTGTTTCTTGATGAGTCTGGCTAATGGTTTGTCAATTTTATTTATTCTCTCAAAGAAACAGCTTTTGGCTTTGTTGATTTTTGCTATGGTGTCTTTTGTTTCTTTTGCATTTATTTCTGCCCTAATTTTTAAGATTTTTTTCCGTCTACTAACCCTGGGGTTCTTCATTTCTTGCTTTTCTAGTTGCTTTAGGTGTAGAGTTAGGTTATTTATTTGACTTTTTTCTTGTTTCTTGAGGTATGCTGGTATTGCTATGAACCTTCCCCTTAGCACTGCTTTTACAGTGTCCCACAGGTTTTGGGTTGTTGTGTTTTCATTTTCTTTCATTTCTATGCATATTTTGATTTCTTTTTTGATTTTTTTCTGCGATATGTTGGTTATTCAGCAGTGTGTTGTTCAGCCTCCATATGTTGGAATTTTTTAATAGTTTTTCTCCTGTAATTGAGATCTAATCTTACTGCATTGTGGTCAGAAAAGATGCTTGGAATGATTTCAATTTTTTTGAACTTATCAAGGTTAGATTTATGGCCCAGGACGTGATCTATCCTGGAGAAGATTCCTGTGTGCGCTTGAGAAAAAGGTGAAATTCATTGTTTTGGGGTGAAATGTCCTATAGATATCGATTAGGTCTAACTTGTCTATTGTATCACTTAAAGTTTGTGTTTCCTTGTTAGTTTTCTGTTTAGTTGATCTGTCCATAGGTGTGAGTGGGGTATTAAAGTCTCCCACTATTATTGCGTTATTGTCAATTTCCCCTTTCATACTTGTTAGCATTTGTCTTACATATTGCAGTGCTCCTATGTTGGGTGCATATACATTTATAATTGTTATATCTTCTTCTTGGATTGATCCTTTGACCATTATGTAGTGTCCTTCTTTGTCTCTTTTCATAGCCTTTGTTTTAAAGTCTATTTTATCTGATATGAGTATTGCTACTCCTGCTGTTTGGTCTCCATTTGCATGGAATATCTTTTTCCAGCCCTTCACTTTCAGTCTGTATGTGTCCCTTGTTTTGAGGTGGGTCTCTTGTAAGCAGCATATAGAGGGGTCTTGTTTTTGTATCCATTCAGCCAGTCTTTGTCTTTTGGTTGTGGCATTCAACCCATGTATGCTTAAGGCAATTATTGATAAGTATGATCCCATTGCCATTTACTTTATTGTTTTTGGTTTGAGTTATACACCCTTTTTGTGTTTCCTGTCTAGAGAAGATCCTTTAGCATTTGTTGGAGAGCTGGTTTGGTGGTGCTGAATTCTCTCAGCTTTTGCTTGTTTGTAAAGCTTTCAATTTCTCCTTCGTATTTGAATGAGATCCTTGCTGGGTACAGTAATCTGGGCTGTAGGTTATTTTCTTTCATCACTTTAAGTATGTACTGCCATTTCCTCCTGGCTTGAAGAGTTTCTATTGAAAGATCAGCTGTTAACCTTATGGGAATCCCCTTGTGTGTTATTTGTTGTTTTTCCCTTGCTGCTTTTAATATTTGTTCTTTGTGTTTGATCTTTGTTAATTTGATTACTATGTGTCTTGGGGTGTTTCACCTTAGGTTTATCCTGTTTGGGACTCTCTGGGTTTCTTGGACTTGAGTGATTATGTCCATCTCCATTTTAGGGAATTTTTCAACTATTTTCTCCTCAAGTACTTTCTCACGGTCTTTCTTTTTGTCTTCTTCTGGGACTCCTATGATTCGAATGTTGGGGCATTTAACACTGTCCTGGAGGTCTCTCAGATTTTCCTCATTTCTTTTAATTCCTTCTTATTTTTTCCTCTCTGATTCATTTATTTCTAACATTCTATATTCTACCTCACTTATCCTATCTTCTGCCTCCATTATTCTATTTTTGGTTCACTCCAGAGTGTTTTGGATCTCATTTATTGCATTATTCATTATATGTTGACTCTTTTCTATTTCTTCTTGGTCCTTGTTAAACCTTTTTTTGCATCTTCTCAGTCCTTGTCTCCAGGCTATTTATCTGTAACTCCATTTTGTTTTCAAGATTTTGGATCATTTTCACTATCATTATTCGGAATTCTTTCTCAGTTAGATTCCCTCTCCCTTCCTCTTTTGTTTGGTTTGGTGGGCATTTATCCTGTTCCTTTACTCCTGAGTATTTCTCTGCCTTTTCATCTTGTTTAGATTGCTGTGTTTTGGGTGGGCTTCCCATATTCTGGCAGTTTGTGGAATTCTCTTTTGTGGAGTTTTCTCACTGTTGGTGGGGTTGGACAGGTGGCTTGTCAAGGTTTCCTGGTTAGGGAAGCTTGTGTGGGTGTTCTGGTGGGTCGAGCTGGATTTCTTCTCTCTGGAGTGCAATGAAGTGTCCAGTAATGAATTATGAGATGTCAATGGGTTTGGAGTGACTTTGGGCAGCCTGTATATTGAAGCTCAGGGCTATATTCCTGCACTAGTGGAGAATTTGTGTGGTATGTCTTGCTCTGGAGCTTGTTGGCCCTTGGGTGAAGCTTGGTTTCAGTGTAGGTATGGAGGCTTTTGGATGAGCTCCTGTCAATTAATGTTCCCTGGAATCAGGAGTTCTCTGGTGTTCTCAGGATTTGGACTTAAGCCTCCTGCCTCTGGTTTTCAGTCTTCTTCTTATAGTAGCCTCAAGACTTCTCAATCTCCTTTTGAAGACAATGGGCTCCTTTTCTGGGTGCCTGATGTCCTCTGCTGGCATTCAGAAGTTGTTTTTTTGGAACTTACCCAGCGTTCAAATGTTCTTTTGATGAATTTGTGGGTGAGAAATTGGTCTCCCCGTCCTATTCCTCTGCCAGCTTAGGACTGCCCCCCTTCTTTTTCCTTTTGAAATGTCACTTCCTCATAAATTTCTTATACTTCCAGATGATTTTCAGGTCTGCTACCCAAGAATTAAACCGGCACACCATAACATAGAATATTTTCTTTAAATGTGTATTTAAATCAAAACCAATCTGGAATTTGAACTTAGGTCTCCTGGGTAAGATATGTTACATCTACTGCCAACCACCTTTCTACTAGAAAAAATTTGTTTTTCATGTGCAAGCCTCTTGTATATATCATATGTAATTGCAATGAGTAAAAAATGGTATAAGTATGTAGAAATGTGAGTACATACCATATACTTACAAGTATAAGTTTATATATTCATATTAATGTACTGACCCCATGACTGACTTAATTCTATGATAATAACTGTTCATGAAAGTTCATACTTTCATGGCTTTTCTGAAATAATTCTGAATATATCTTCACAAAAGATATGATTTATTAAAGCTTTCAGTGTGATGAAAATACATCACAGTTCAAAAGCATCAATTCTTCAGGGCTCAGCTTTCTTTATAGTCCAACTCTCACAACCATACATGACTACTGGAAAAAGCATAACTTTGACTAGACAGACCTCTGTTGGTAAAGTAGTATCTCTGGTTTTTAATATGCTGTCTAGGTTGGTCATAGCTCATCTTCCAAGGAGCAAGCGTCTTTTAATTTCATGGCTGCAGTCACCATCTGCAGTGATTTTGGAGCCCCCCAAAATAAGTCTCTCACTGTTTCCATTGTTTCCCCATCACCATGAAGGGAGGGGTCTGGATGTCATGATCTTAGTTTTCTGAATGTTGAGTTTTAAGCCAACTTTTTCACTCTCCTCTTTCACTTTCATCAAGAGGCTCTTTAGTTCTTCTTCACTTTCTGCCATAAGGATGGTATCAAATGTATATCTGAGGTTATTGATATGTCTCCCAGCAATCTTGATTCCAGTCTGTGCTTCATCCAGCCTGGCATTTCGCATGATGTACTCTGCACATAAGTTAAATAAGCAGAGTGTCAATATACAGCCTTGTCATACTCCTTTCCCGATTTGGAACCAGTCTGTTGTTACATGTCTAGTTGTAAGTGTTGCTTCTTGACCTGCATACAGATTTCTCAGGAGGCAGACAAAACAGGGTCCACTGGAGAAGGGAAGAGCAAACCACTTCAGTATTCTTGCCTTGAGAACCCCTGAACAGTATGAATGATATAGTATGTCTCTAGTAAATGTTTTTGAAATAAAAGTTCAACAATAATAATTAGCTTTTATTAAATACTTACTATGTACTAGGTATTTTGCTGCATGTCATACTGCACATGGTTTTTCCTTTTTAAAGCTGTAAACCACTCAATGAAATCAGAAATTATATTCCCTCCATTTCAGAGATACAGAGAAAGAGGGCAATTTGTCTAAGATATACACTGTTTAGTCTCAGAACTGATATATTAACAAGAATAGTGTAGCTTTTAAGCTGGCAGTATTTATTAAGGTACATTATTGAATAAATAAATATCAAGCATTGTTTGTACTAATGTTTGAGTACCCATCAATTCCTCAAAAGTATTTATCAAGGATCTTCACAATTTGTACACATTGAGGAAACAAACAAACAAAAAGACCAATGCTCAAAGTTCACATGTGAAATAAACAAATTAATAATTACAAGAGCTGTCATCAAAAACAAACAAACAAACAAACAAACAAACATGAATTTGTAACTGAAACCCAAAAGAGAGTACAGTAACATCTGTTTGAGAAAGCTCAAGAAGGCTCAATTTTCTTGTTTTTACACAAATAATACTTTTATATCAGGAAAAGAAATAAAAAAAGATATTCAAGGAGAAGAAATAACAACAATAAAAACACAAGTATGAAAGTACATAATCTAAAGAATGGAGTAATCTAAAATAGTGTTTTTCAAACTTTAGCTCATAAACCTGTTATGTGGGATTTTTCTTTTCTTTAAAAAAAGCACATTCTGGCTGAATAGGGAGTAAGATTCTTCATTCCCCCAAATCTCTCATTTGAGGCAGATGCAGCTGATTCTCAGACCACAATGTGAGTTGCAAGACTTGAACTAAAATCCTCAACATGTAGCCTTTGACTGCTTGCATCAAAACTGCTTTAACTATTTGCTAAAGAAAATTATATTCTCAGCTTATATTAGATGTATCAAGTTAGATTATGGTGATGTGGAGAGGGAAATATTCATTTTAAACCTGTAGTTACCCCCATTAAATTTGAAAGCCATTAATTTTGGAAATTCAGAGGATGCAAGAGAAGAGACTGGAAATTGAAATCAGCAAAATGATGAACTAAGGGATCTTGAATATCTAATTTAGGAGTTTGAATTTTATTATACAGGCAATGGGTGGCCATCAGATCTAATCCTTTGAATATGTTTGTCACTTCCACTGTATAATCATAAGAGATTTGATTTAGGTCATACTTGAATGGTTTTCCCTACTTTCTTCAATTTCAGTCTGAATTTGGCAATAAGGAATTCATGATCTGAGTCACCACAGTCAGCTCCCAGTCTTGTTTTTGCTGACTGTATAGAGCTTCTCCATCTTTGACTGCAAAGAATATAATGAATCTGATTTTGGTACTGACCATCCAGTGATGTCCATGTGAAGAGTCTCCTCTTGTGTTGTTGGAAGAGGGTGTTTGCTATGATCAGTGCATTCTCTTGGCAAAACTCTGTTAGCCTTTGCCCTGTTTTGTTTTGTACTCCACGGCCAAATTTGCCTGTTACTCCAGATATCTCTTGATCTCCTACTTTTGCATTCAAGTCCCTAATGATGAAACGGACATCTTTTTTGGGTGTTAGTTCTAGAAGGTTTTGTAGGTCTTCATAGAACCATTCAGCTTCTTTAGCATTACTGTTTGGGGCATAGACTTGGATTACTGTGATATTGAATGGTTTGCCTTGGAAATGAACAGAGATCATTCTGTTATTTTTGAGATTGCACCTAAGTACTGCATTTTGACTCATTTGTTAACTATGAGAGCTACTCCACTTCTTCTAAGGGATTCTTGCCCACAGTAGGAGATATAATGGTCATCTGAATTAAATTCACCCATGCTAGTCCATTTTAGTTCACTGATTCCTAAAATGTCAATGTTCACTCTTCCCATCTCCTGCTTGACCACTTCTAATTTACCTTGATTCATGGACCTAACATTCCAGGTTTACTTGAGATCATTTTAGAGGCAACCTAAAAATATATGTGATCATGACTGTATAACCTGTATGGATTTTCCCTATTGACAAGGTGAAATGTATAAAATGGAACAAAATATAGACACAACTGTTCTCAGGCAATAAAGAACATGAAGAAGGAACTTGGGAGATGAGAAAGATACAAAGTAAGCCTCCACAATATTCCATGATCTCCCTGGCTTTCTGCCTGTAACAGAAGAGAAGGTAGAAAGGTAGATTTACTGAGTTGAGAATAAAGATCAGATTTACAGGATTATGGGTTTCCCAGGTTACTCAGTGGTAAAGAATCCACCTACCAATGCAGGAATTGCAGGAGACCCGGGTATGGTCCCTGGGTTGGGAACATCCCCTGGAGGGTGAAATCACAACTCACTTCAGTATTCTTGCCTAGAAAATCCCAAGGATAGAGTAGCCTGGTGGGATACAGTCTATAAGCTTGCAGAATTGGACATGACTGAACATGAGTGAGTGAGTTCAAAGATTATAAAATGGCTATAATCTGAGGAACAGGGAAACTGAAGAGAAAAAGAAGTTGCACAGAGAGAGGACTGTAGAAGTCTGCACGGAGATTCAATACAGGTTCTTTAGTTGGGCTTCAGAGAAAGAATCTAGGATGTAGGAATCACCACTTGATTTATGACCAAAAAGTGAATGGTAAGCAAATCAGAGGTTATGGTAGTGCTAGGAGATTTTAGAGTTTCACTCAGCCAGAAGTGTGAGGTATTATCAAGTCTCTTGGGCATTCAGGTGAGATACTACAAACCCAGGCCTTAGAAATAAGAACCATATTCACAGGTCATTCTCAAATCAAGACTAACTGTAAAACATGGATCCACCAACATAAATTTACTGCCAGAAACAAAAAAAAAAACTCAACATCTTTAAGGGAAGATGGCATAATGAAGATTTCTTGCAACAATCAATACACCTGCCTAACATGTAATAAAAATTGGTATGTAAGGAAAACAAAAAATGTAATACATAGTCAACAGAAAAAGCATTCAATATAACAAAAACTGCAATAATCCAGGTATTAGAAACAATATATAAAGCATTTAAAATAGCCATTAATGAAAAGCTCAAGAATTTAAATGAAAATATGGAAACATATTTCCCAAATGGGGAAAGGAGTATACAAAGGCTGTATATTGTCACCCTGATTATTTAACTTAAATGCAGAGTACATCATGAGAAATGCTGGGCTGGAGGAAGCACAAGCTGGAATCAAGATTACTGGGAGAAATGTCAATAACCTCAGATATGCAGATGATGCCATCCTTATGGCAGAAAGCGAAGAACTAAAGAGCCTCTTGATGAAAGTGAAAGAGGAGAGTGAAAAAGTTGGCTTAAAACTCAACATTCAGAAAACTAATATCATGGCATCCAGTCCCCTCAGTTCATGGCAAATAGATGGGGAAACAATGGAAACAGTGAGAGACTTATTTTGGGGGGCTCCAAAATCACTGCAGATGGTAACTGCAGCCATGAAATTAAAAGACGCTTGCTCCTTGGAAGAAGAGCTATGACCAACCTAGACAGCATATTAAAAAGCAGAGATATTACTTTACCAACAGAGGTCTGTCTAGTCAAAGTTATGGTTTTTCCAGTAGTCATGTATGGTTGTGAGAGTTGGACTATAAAGAAAGCTGAGCACCAAAGAATTGATACTTTTGAACTGTGGTGTCAGAGAAGACTCTTGAGAGTTCCTTGGATTGAAAAGAGAGCCAACCAGTCAATCCTAAAGGAAATCAGTCCTGAATATTCATTGGAAGGGCTGATGTTGATGCCAAAACTCCAATACAATCCTTGGCCATCTGATGCAAAGAATCAACTGATTGGAAAAGACCCTGATACTAGGAAAGATTGAAGGTGGGAGGAAAAGGGGATGCCAGAGGATGAAATGGTTGGATGGCATCACTGACACAATGGATATGAGTTTGAGCAAGCTCTGAGAGTTGGTGATGGACAGGGAATCCTAGTGTGCTGCAGTCCATGTGGTCACAGAGTTGAACATGACTTAGCAACTGAACTTAACTGATGGAAACATAAATGAAAAGAAGTGTAACCATAGCAGAGAATTTGAAATTATATTTTAACACTAAGTGGAAATTCTGGAACTGAAAATTACATCTGAAATGAATAATTCTTAGTAGATTAATATCACATGAGTGATGGCAAATAAATGGTATTAAAACTTGGGAAAACTGGTCAACCACTTGTAAAAGAATGAAACTAGATCACTTTCTAACACCATACACAAAAATAAACTCAAAATGGATTGAAGATCTAAACATAATACCAGAAACTATAAAACTCCTAGAGGAGAACATAGGCAAAACACTCTCTGACAGAAATCACAGCAGGATCCTCTATGATCCACCTCCCAGAATACTGGAAGTAAAAGCAAAAATAAACAAATGGGACCTAATTAAAATTAAAAGCTTCTGCACAACAAAGGAAACTATAAGCAAGGTGAAAAGACAGCCTTCAGAATGGGAGAAAATAACAGCAAATGAGGCAACTGACAACTAATCTCAAAAATATACAAGCAAATCCTGCAGCTCAATTCCAGAAAAATAAATGACCCAGTCAAAAAAGGGGCCAAAGAACTAAACAGACATTTCTCCAAAGAAGACATACAGATGGCTAACAAACACATGAAAAGATGCTCAACATCACTCATTATTAGAGAAATGCAAATCAAAACCACAATGAGGTACCACTTCATGCTAATCAGAATGGCTGTGATCCAAAAGTCTACAAGCAATAAATGCTGGAAAGGGTGTGGAGAAAAGGGAACCCTCTTACACTGTTGGTGGGAATGCAAACTAGTACAGCCACTATGGAGAACAGTGTGGAGATTCCTTAGAAAACTGGAAATAGAACTGCCTTATGACCCAGCAATCCCACTGCTGGGCATACACACTGAGGAAACCAGAATTGAAAGAGACACATGTACCCCAATGTTCATCGCAGCGCTGTTTATAATAGCCAGGACATGGAAGCAACCTAGATGTCCATCAGCAGATGGATGGATAAGAAAGCTGTGGTACATATACACAATGGAGTATTACTCAGCTGTTAAAAAGAACACATTTGAATCAGTTCTAATGAGATGGATGAAACTGGAGCCGATTATACAGAGTGAAGTAAGCCAGAAAGAAAAACACCAATACAGTATACTAACACATATATATGGAATTTAGAGAGATGGTAATGATAACCTTGTATGCAAGACAGCAAAAGAGACACAGATGTATAGAACTGTCTTTTGGACTCTGTGGGAGAGGGAGAGGGTGGGATGATTTGGGAGAATGGCATTGAAACATGTATAATATCATACAAGAAACAGATCGCAGGCTAGGTTCCATGCAGGATACAGGATGCTTGGGACTAGTGCACTGGGATGACCCAGAGGGATGCTATGGGGAGGGACGTGGGAGGGGGGTTCAGGATTGGGAACACGTGTACACCCGTGGCAGATTCATATTGATGTATGGCAAAACCAATACAGTGTTGTAAAGTAAAATAAAGTAAAATAAAATAAAACCAATTATCAGTAAATCCTTCAACAGGTAGATTATTAAACTGTGGTATATCCTTATAAGGGAATACAACTTTCCAATAAAGAAATGAATTACTGATCACACAACAGTAACATGATAAACCATAGACAAAATGAAATAAACTGAATGGACTACATTCATATAAAATCCTAAAAAGGGGGAAACTGTAGGGGTAGAAAAGGCATCAGTGGTTTCCAGAGGCCATGAGACATGGAGGAAGGAATTAATTGTATAAAGGTAGGAGGGGACTTTTGTCTATGATAGAAAAGTCCTATATGATGATAACAATGATGTACATGAATATATACATTTTCAAAAGTCATCAACTATTACACGTAAAATTGTGAGTTTTATTGTGCATAAATTATATCTCAATAAATCTGATTCCTTCAAAAAAACAACCAAACAAAAACAAAGAAAGAAAAGTATGGCATCTAACTATTCATATGGCTTTTAAAAGCTTATCATCTTCTCTGTTCTTACTAATGAAAGCAGACATGCCCTCACCTGTGAAAAATACTTAGCTCGGAGGCAGGCCCAGCATTGGAGGATGCATAATTGAATGTGGCTAATAAAATGATTTGAAAATTAAATTATTCTTTTTGTGAGTATTAAGAATAGAATAAATTTCAATTGTAACATTTCTAAAAATCAAAAGAACCATATACCAATTATTGTTCTGTACATATCAAAAATACTCAGATCAAGAAAGGCAAGGCAAATCAGAGAAACTCCTTCAGATTAAAGGAGATTACAGAGACAAGAAAACAAGAAACATATGATTCTGGACAGAATGCTAATCAAAACTAAAAATTAATAGCTATAAATGACAGTATTGGAATAGCTGACCAGATTTGAATTTGGAGTACAGATTAGATAAAGAGTACAGTGTCAATTTATATTTTCTGATTTTGATAACTGCATTGTGATTATATAAGTGAATTTCCTTTTTCTTCAGAAATAAAGATATCAATAGATTTTAGTAGCTATGGGGAATGTTGTCTTCAATTTATTTTCAAATGATTCAGAGAAAGAACAGACTGATGATGGAGATGGGACAAAATGTGAGCAGTTCATCTGGATAAAGTGTTTCTTGTAATAGTCTAGAAGTCATTTTATTTAAAATGATAGTAAAATAGAATAAAAAATTATGTGGGGGAAGAAAACTACAGCCCCAAATGAATCAAGAGGCCTACTGCAGTAGTCCAGGGAAGATATAATTAGAACTACATTTACTACAACATTAGTATGAATGACTATATTGTTTCCATGTTTACACAGGAATTGTAAATTTCATTTGTTTTTATCTTTGTTAAAAAATAACTGGGCTTCCCTGGTGGCATGCATTCTATTATCGCTTCTTAAAAATTTTTGCCTACTTTGTGTCCTAAGATTCTAAATTTGTTTGAATTTGTTATTGAAAAGTTGTAGTCCATATATCCTTTGGTAAAATATAAGAAAACAGAACAACTAGAGCAAGGGAAACTCTAAAAATGGAAATTTAGGTTTCATAAACAGAGGTGGAAAGAAATATATTTTCTTAAGATTGTAGTACTAAATCATTCAGAAACTGTTTGGGTGGTTGTGTCATGCTGTCTTAGGAAAATCGACTAATATAGAAAGACTCTCCCAGACAATCAGATTCAGGGTTGCACAATACTGACTTGACAGTCCATCACCAGCTTCCTATTCCTTGGAGCACTTCTACTGTCACATCCTGCCATTTAGCAGAAAAGCTGGTATCAGACACTGTTTCCAATACCCTCAACTCAGTCTTCATTCAAGTTCTGTAGGATGATTCAGTTCAGTTCAGTTCATTTCAGTTGCTCAGTTGTGTCTGACTCTTTGCGACCCCATGAACCATAGCACGCCAGGCCTCCCTGTCCATCACCAACTGCTGGAGTCTACCCAAACCCATGTCCATTGATGTCCATTGATGCCATCCAACCATCTCATCCTCTGTTGTCCCCTTCTCCTCCTGCCCTCAATCTTTCCCAACATCAGGGTCTTTCAAATGAGTCAGCTCTTCGCATGAGGTGGCCAAAATCCTGGAGTTTCAGCTTCAACATCAGTCCTTCCAATGAACACCCAGGACTGATCTCCTTTAGGATGGACTGGTTGCATCTCCTTGCAGTCCAAGGGACTCTCAAGAGTCTTCTCCAACATCACTGTTCAAAAGCATCAATTCCTCTGCACTCAGTCCTCTTTATAATCCAACTCTCACATCCATACATGATCACTGGAAAAACCATAGCCTTGACTAGATGAACCTTTGTTGACAAAGTAATGTCTCTGCTTTTTAATATGCTGTCTAGGTTGGTCATAATCTTCCTTCCAAGGAGTAAGCATCTTTTAATTTCATGGCTGCAGTCACCATCTGCAGTGATTTTGGTGTTACAGACAACTTAGCACTTACTGAAACTCTCTTCCAGAAGGAATTGGATAAACTGTCTAAGCATTGACTGAGCTTGAAAAAGGATGAGGATTAGGACATTTGCACGATGAATCACAAGAACATATGTGAATGTGAATCATGGGAATATCAGCTCTCTCCCCCCACACCTTTGAGATAAACTATCTAAAGGTTGGGGGAGGGTTGCAGAGCAAAGTGAAAGTGATCCAGATACAAGCAAACAGCTGCCCCCCTCCACCCCCTGCCCAAACCACTACCACACCTGCACATACAAAACTGAAATAAAATCCTGTTACAGATTCATATGACATTGAGAAAGAACAATATATGCAATAAGAGCCAACTGTACTTAATACTAATCATTTGTTGTTGTTCAATCGCTCAGTTACGTCTGACTTTTTGTGACCCCATGAACAGCAGCATGCCAGGCTTCTCTGTTTAGATATCCAACTTTATTTTTCAATCTCCTTTTCCATAAAATAAGGACTAACAGGAAATTCACTAAGTTATTTTAATGTTAAAAAAATAATGTATATAAAACCTAGTGAGATATTTAGCTTGTAATAAGTACAGAATAAGTAGAAGCTTACTACAATCAGAAAATGAGCTTTTATGTTTAATTTATATGTTGAATAAATTCATATTTATGACAGTGTCAAGGATCTATCCCACGACTGAGTATCCCAGTTTATCCAATCCACTTTTTTTTTTTTAAAGGTACTGAAGTTATGTTAAAACCAAGGTCTGATGCAAAGGGGAAGAAAAAAAAAAACCTGAAGCACAAATATGATAAAAGAAAGAAACTAAAGGGAGCCCTAGAGATATTTTGTTTATTAGGAAAACACACAGAAAAATGCAGCTTCAACGTGCTTCTTTCATCCTCAAATGCAGCTTCATCATCTTCTACATTAAGGCAGCTTGGTCTCTTTGGAAGGAGCTTTGGCAAGAAAACCAGGCTGTCAGATCTTAAATTCTGGCTAACCACTAGCTAACCATGTAACCCTTAGATAATAATATGATTTATTCCCAGAGTTCTTGTGAGAATTAAATGAGATAAAGATGGAAAGCTGTAAAGCGAATATGTTCTGATGATATCTGCTCAACAAAGAAGTAGCTAGAAGTCTATCCAGTAACATAATGCTCTCATCACCCTGCATATTTCCATGATCATTAATTTGAAAAATTAAACAAAAAACAAAGCCCATCATCTTAGGTTCTAATACAAAACTTGTGTACCTTGTAAACTGCCAAATGCAAGGCTGTAAATCCATTTCTTGTCAGTCGAGATGGGCGGAGACCTTTTAACATAAGGGTTCTAATATGTGACTTGTTGCCTTAGAGAGAAAAAAATTGAGAAAAGTCAAATTGTGGAGATAGACGAAGGGACTTCAAAATCTTTAAGTTAATCTTTAGTGGAATGATAAACATCACACCAATGTATGAAAATGTCAGACTGCTGTTCTGCAGGCCATTTGTTAAGTTTTCAGTTAATCAACAGCCTTACTTATTAGTGAACATTTCTGCTACTACATTTATAAAACTTTGTATCAGTGCCTGTGTATTTTAATGAATTTATGCTACATTTTTATTTGGTGCTCTTCTAATAATGCTTTAAAAAGTAAAAACATGAAAACATTCATCCTAGTAAATGATTTAATATTTGTGAAAAAGCTTAGATAGAAATCAGAACATCACTACATCATTAGTTTATTTAGATCAGAGAAATATGGAGGAAATGACTAAGGTTGGAAAGGTGTGTTTAAATTTGGGAAGATATGTTGTTTGGGGAGTGGTGATGGGATATATTTAGAGTTAATACTTATACATTAGTTTTCTTTTAAAAACTGAGTCCAAAGCATACTAGCTTGGATTAACAAGAAAAAGCATTCATTTACCAATTCAGTAAATTTACTGAGTACCTACTATATGCCAGGCACCATCCTAGATGCTTGGGATACATTAATGAATGGAACAGAACAAGTTATGAACCAAATTTCACTTAGTCTTCACTTTGACCAATTTTCACTTTGGGATTTTGTCTTTGGCATTTATTACCTTCTATACATTTTACTGCAGATTGTGAAGCGATTGCTTGATGATGTTTTGAGGAATGCTTTAAGTGCATCTGAATTTAACCTAATCCCTGACTAGCATGCCTGATACTGAAAAAAATGCCTTTAAAAAATTTCCAAGCATACCGGATTCAAGGTAGGAACACAATAAAACTTAAATTCAGAGTTAAATCAATTGGAATATCTGTCTAGAAGTTAGTTACTTCTTCACCTGAAGCAAAGCAAAAGAAAAAAAAGTATGAATAGAATTCTCTTGTAAACTATAAAGCAGCTCAAATCACTGACCATGTATCCATATAACTAGTTTACAGAGTATTGAGTTCCAAGCACTCACCTCCACAAATGCAACATAAATGAAGTAGAGACAGACCATTTTCTGTGCGATAATTTAAATTGACTTTACTGAAGGCATCATCAGAGCTAAAAAAAAAAATGTACATATGATTACAAATTTCAGCTTTTAGTTTATCATTTTCTCATTTGAAAAATTATGTGTCTTGTTACTACAAATTCAGAAATATGCCTCTTTTAGGATTCTTATGTACCTAGAAAAAATAATTTTGATTATACCTCTAGATGAAGAGGGGCTTCCCTAATGGTTCAGCAGTAAAGGATCCACATGCCAATGCAGCAGATGTGAATTCCATCCCCGGGATGGGAAGACCCCCTAGAGAAGGTAATGGCAACCCACTCCAGTATAATTGCCATGGACAGAGGACCCTAGTGAGCTACAGTCCATGGGGTCGCAAAGAGTCGGACATGACTTGGTGACCAACAACAACTAGCTGAAGAACAATTAAAATCATGAGAAATAATATTACAAGTTTGAGAGATCAAGTTTAATGATTCTCATACAAGGTATGTTCTATGTATAATTTGAACTTCTCAGGGCACCCTGATGAATTAAAATTTATGTATAAGTAGAAAACACAGATATTTGAAAGGAAACTCATTTGTCTCACAATCAACACCTTATATAATACTTATGGAGAAATTCAAGAAATTCTCTCCAAAAAGAAAAAAAAGAAAAAGAAAAAGTAGCATTTGGTAAGATTCTGCAGGAATAGAGTCCCTATGTATTACAAATTCTGCCTGAAGGAAAATTTTCTTATACTCTGACTGGGTCAGATTTCACAGATAAAAAAGGTCTAAACTCTGATAGGGTACTATGATACAGTCCCAGGTGAGAAGAGAAGTAGTGTTACTGATTCAATTAATGAAATCCTTGACTTTGTCTGAACAAAGACCATTGCCCCAGGAGGGCCCTAGAGAGCCATAGGTAGCCTTTGAAAAAAATGTAAAGCTAAAATTCTTGACCTCTTGAGGTCACTGGTACTGCCAGGGCATTTTTTCAGTAGATATGAGATCACATCTTTGGCCTCCCAGGTTATTTTCAGGCTGCCTCCTGCCATTTAAATCTCCAGCAGCTTTAGTGAGATAGCAAAGTCTTTGGTGAATAAGCCTTCTATTATCATTCGTAAAGTACGTACACTTGAAAGGTACTATGAATTCAGAACATTATTATCAAGGCACCCAGTTAAAGACTTCAAAAGCTATTGAAATTTTAAAACAGAAAAAGAAAAGGCGCTATTCTCCAGAGTGTTGCTAAAAAGAGAGGCCTCTAATTCGAGAAAAATTGAAGGATCTCAGTAAAATGCTTTAATTAGCAATGGCAAGTCCAGTGGTTTGTTTTCAGAGACAGAATATTCCAGAATTTTCCCACCCCCTTAGCCTTCTTGCTTCAACTTATCAGTAGCAAAACCCATAGACACATTTACTCATATTGAGAAACATACCTCAACTCACTTTGGAATGCCACACATAGAAGTACAATAAATTCCAAGTCATTTTTGCTAACTGTTAATATAGCAAGGAGCCGAGGATTTCACGAAAAATAGTTAAGAATTTAACTTGCTTCTATTTGCACTGTCTCCTACCTCAATGAACAATGCAAAAAAAAAAAAAAAAAAAATCGAATGAAAACACCGCTATTTAAATTGTCTACCCAAATGAGCCTAATTGTAAATGGTATACCTATTTCATAGTACGAATGGAAATTTTATGAAATAATTTGGTTCTTGGAAATATATGGCCTTAGGCTGAGCCAGACATCTAAATTCTCAAAGTTAATTGTATTATAGATGTGTTGGAGATATTTCATTGATAGGTAATCCTTAAAAAAGTGCACTCAGTAGCCCAGACTTGGAAATGCATTCACAGACATCTTCTCTATAGTTATGATTTCAAATAACACAGGTTATCTGAAGAGCTGAACTCAGCTTTTAAAACTAGGTAGACTGGATTTTTCTCTTAACATCTGTAGGAAATTAGTGCCCATAATGGGCTTCCCTGATGGCTCAGATGGTAAAAATCTGCCTGCAATGCAGGAGACCTGGGTTCGATCCCTGGGTGGGGAAGATCCCCTGGAGAAGGGAATGAATAACTCCAGTATTCTTGCCTGGAAAGTTCCATGGCAGAGGAGCCTGGCAGGCTACAGTCTATGGGGTCTTAAAGAGTCAGACAAGACTGAGAGACTAACATTTTCACTTTCGGTGTCCATAATAAAAAGGAAAAGAAAACTGTAAGTAGCAGCTGAAGATTGCTCTGAACTGCTTTGGCTTTTCTTCCTTGGTCCTGTCATCCAGCAAAGGAAACACACAATAAGAATACAAGACAGAATACAGAGCATTGGAGTGGGGCAGGAGAGGGAAGCCTTCTGTTAAATGTAAAGAACTATATAAAATCTTCAGCATAAGAGGGAATGGGAGAAAGTACTTTCTTGTGAGCTAACTATAATGGAATATATGGCAAATGCAGAAAGAAGATAGAACTTGAGAGCTCCTCTGGAGTAATAAACCCTTGAGTAAATTAGTTTGTCAATGTGTATCTCTAATATTATGCAGCAATATCTACCATGGTTTGATGTTTTAAAAGTGGAAGAAATCATTTCAGCAGTGTAAGTACTTAAATCATGGGCCTTGTATATACACCAGGATTGAAATCCTGTTTCTGTTTTTTTAAGCAGTATTTTTTCCCCCTCCAATTTGAGCAAGTTATTTAACCTCCTCAAGCCGTGTTTTCTTCAGTTACAAAATTATTAAAATGATTCATATGACATTGCATTGTGAAGAAAATGAGATTAAGTACTTACTATAGTATTTGGTACATGATACATTATTAAATATTATTTTGACTTTTAGCAAGTTTACTGTGAATATATGACTTTCCTTTTGTAGTCTAAATCTTGAGAGAATTTTAGCACAGTTTTCAAACCAAGTTTGACCTTCTTTGACCTCTCACATTTGACAACCTGCAAATTTCCCTATTTTGACTAAGTTCACTGTTGCGACAGATAGCTAGCAACTATCAGTGATTCAGAGCAACTCTCAGTGATTCACAGCGCAAACTATCATGGTTTTGTGATGCAAGTCCAGCAGCATCATTATTATGGGGAAGGTATTAACACTGAAGCGATTAAAAGAACAAAATCCAAAAGAAAAAAGGTTGTGCTGAAAATCATTTTACTGAGAAGATAGACTTAATTGCTTTCTTTTTCCATGATCTAGCTTTGATGATATATTCAATCAGTCTGGCACAGCATCTACTGAACATCAACTGTGTGCTTCACCTCTGTTCTTAATGCTTGTTTCAGACTGTTTTCAACAGTCTATTTGATAGAAACTACTCACTAATTCCCAGATCATTTAAGTGCATCAGTCTTGGGAATATGCATACTAGCTAGAATCCTGCAACTGACCTTAGCATTAATCCTGATCTCTAATGCTTCAAGCAGCTTTGCAAAGGAAGTACATACTGAATAAACAGAAAAGTAAAGTGCTAACATCCAGTGTTTTATTTTTTAAAAATACCAAATGAATGTCTATTTACATAAGACTGAATATATGAATTAGAGACTTTTTATTTAACAATCATTCTTTAACTTATTAAATCTTATACTAGACATGACCATTCATAAGTGAATCAGTAGTAGTGGTGGTTTAGTCACTAAGTTGTGTCCTACTCTTGCAACTCCATGGACTGCAAACTGACCCAGGAATCAAACCTGCACATCCTTCCTTACAGGTGTGAATCAGTATACAGTGCTAAATAGCATTTTGTCAAAACTGAGCTGTAGTCTCTTTTGTTTTCCTCTTGAATTCTTGAATTCTACTCTCCCTGAACTCATGCAGTTTCTGTGATTGCCAACAAAATAAATAAGCAGAAAATAGACTCCCACAGTGGCAGTCAAGTGCAATTTTAATAGTAAAATTTTAATCTAAATTTTAATGACTGGAATGTAATTTTTTAATGAGAG
The DNA here is from genome assembly GCF_023091745.1 of Budorcas taxicolor. Taxonomy (NCBI): domain Eukaryota; kingdom Metazoa; phylum Chordata; class Mammalia; order Artiodactyla; family Bovidae; genus Budorcas; species Budorcas taxicolor. The sequence goes on from NC_068912.1 coordinate 70,652,672, forward strand.
TAACTTTGGGGCTATATTTGAATTCTAATTCTTACTTCCCATTTGCTTATAGTCAAATATTTCTGTTTTGACACATGCAATTAAAGTATTCAAGATTTTAAAGCAATCATTCCTGGGATAGATATTTCTTTTTCTCTTCTTCTGCTTCTTCTAAGGAACTGTATATGTCAAATTCACTGCCAAATGAATATCACTTACATATTCTAATATTCTAAGCTCAATTTATTTTTTAATTCTCCCTTACATTTTTCATCACCTGCCATGCCACACTGTAACTTAACATATCCTAATGAGTTCACAGTGCTTGCTGGGGCATGAATGAAGTTCCTAATTAAAATGAAGTCACTATTATGAATATACTTCTAATAGTAAATTCTGTCCTTAATCATTAAAAATGGTTGTTTTGTGTCCAAAGGTTACTTTCTTTCTTGTAACATAATGGACTCTTTCCTTAGCCTTTATCTTTTATCCTGAAAAGTATGCAGTTTTGTGATCGAATTAAACTTCTTCTCATGACCCCATCCTTTCAAGGAAATATGTGACATGATCACAAATGGAAACTTACTAAAATTTAATATTTGAACACTTGGCAAAGGCAAAATCTAAAGATAGGTAGATACATTTCTTAAATTAATTTATTGGCTGAAATGTAGGTAAAGGCGAAGAAGATAGAAAGAAGGCCAAATTTTGTTATGGGCCAGCTAGTTTCCAAAATTGATCATTTAGGTTTCAAACGGCTGGTTGTAACTTCTTGTGTAGTTTTTAATGGATGCTGCTGTTACCCGCCCACCCAAAAATCCCTAATACAAACAGAAAAATCATCCATAAGACCTAGTCCCAGGATGTATACCCAAGAAATACACAGAAACATATTTCTGCAGTATCTCCCAGATCAAGCTTGCAAACTAACACTATGAAGCATATTCATTCTTTCATTCACACATTAAAAAATTATTGAGATATGGTGGTAGATAAAGAAGAGTTGGGGATTCCATGGTAGCTCCGCTGGTAAAGAATCTGACTGCAATGCAGGATACCCTGGTTTGATTCCTGGGTCAGGAAGACTTGCTGGAGAAGGGATAGCCTACCCGCTCCAGTATTCTTGGGCTTCCTTAGTGGTTCAGCTGGTAAAGAATCAGCCTGCAATGTGGGAGACCTGGGTTCAATCCCTGGGTTGGGAAGATCCTCTGGAGAAGGGAATGGCTACACAATCCAGGATTCTGGACTAGAGAATTCCATGGACTGTAAAGTCCATGAGGTTGCAAAGAGTTTTTGACATGTTACTGTATTCCTGGAGCTAAATGATATCAAAGAAAAAATAAAGGACAGAATGGTATGGATCTAACAGAAGGAGAAGATATTAAGACGAGGTGGAAAGAATACACAGAAGAACTATACAAAAAAAAAAAAAAATCTTCATGAACCAGATAACCACGATGGTGTGATCTCTCACCTAGGGCCAGACACCCTGGAATGCAAAGACAAGTGGGCCTTAGGAAGCATCATGATGAACAAAGCTAGTGGAGGTGATGGAATTCCAGCTGAGCTATTTCATATCCTAAAAGATGATGCTATGAAACTGCTTCACTCAATATGCCAGCAAATTTGGAAAATGCAGCAGCAGTCACAGGACTGGAAAAGGTATTTTCATTCCAGTACCAAAGAAAGGCAATGCCAAAGAATGTTCAAACTACTGCATAATTGCACTCTTCTCACATGCTAGCAAAGTAATGCTCAAAATTCTCCAAGCAAGGCTTCAACAATACATGAACAGTGAAATTCCAGATGTTCAAGCTGGATTTAGAAAAGGCAGAGGAACAAGAGATCAAATTGCCAACATCCGTTGGATCACAGAAAAAGCAAGAAAGTTCCAGAAAAACATCTACTTCAGCTTTATTGACTATACTAAAGCCTTTGACTGTGTGGATCATAACAAACTGTCTAAAATTCTTAAAGAGACGGGAATACCAGACCATCTTACCTGTCTCCTGAGAAATATGCAGTCAAGAAGCAACAGTTAGAACTGGACATGGGACAAAGGACCGGTCGAAACTGGAAAAGGAGTATGTCAAGGCTGTATATTGTCACCTGGCTTATTTAACTTATATGCAGACTACATCATGCAAAATGCTGGGCTGAATGAAGCACAAGCTGGAATCAAGATCACTGGGAGAAATATCAATAACCTCAGATATGCAGATGACACCACCCTTATGGCAGAAAGCGAAGAGGAATTAAAGAGGCTTTTGTATGGTGAAAGAGGAGAGTGAAAAAGTTGGCTTCAAACTCAACACTCAAAAAACTAAGATCATGGCATCTGGTCCCATCACTCCATGGCAAATAGATATGGAAACAGTGGCAGACTTTATTTTCTTGGGTCCACAACCACTGCAGATGGTGACTGCAACCACAAAATTAAAAGATACTTGCTCCTTGAAAGAAAAGTTATGAGCAACCTAGACAGCATATTAAAAAGCAGAGACATTACTTGCCAACTAATGTCCATAAGGTCAAAGCTGTGGTTTTTCCAGTATCATATATGGATGTGGCAGTTGAACCATATAGAAGGCTGAGTGCCGAAGAATTGATGCTTTTGCACTGTGGTGTTGGAGAAGACTCTTGAGAGTCCCCTGGACTGCAAGGAGATCCAACCAGTCCATCCTAAAGGAGATTAGTCCTGGGTGTTCATTGGAAGGACTGATGTTGAAGCTGAAACTCCAATACTTTGGCCACCTGATGAGAAGAAATGACTCATTGGAAAAGACCCTGATGCTGGGAAAGACTGAGTGCAGAAGGAGAAGGGGATGACAGAGGATGAAATGGTTGTATGGCATCACGACCTCGATGGACATTAGTTTGAGCAATCTCTGGGAGTTTATGATGGACAGGGAAGGCTGGCATGCTGAAGTCCATGGGGTCACAAAGAGTTGGACATGACTGAGCAACTGAAGTGAAATGAAAGTAGTTAAGGAAAATAAAATTGATATAATAAGAATTCTCACCTCATAGGGTTATTTTGAGGTTTAAATGAGTTAGATCTTTTAAGACTTTTGTAAATACTAGTGCTATAATAATTATTTTTACTAGAGTGTTGAAACTATTGGTATTAATTATTTTAGCCTTTTTATTATTTTGCTTTGCATTTTAGAAGAGGGATAGGAAAGTAGAAAGGAAAGAAGAAGCCAGCGTGGGATGAGAGGTAAGATCGGAAGGAGGATAAAATGGAGAAAGACAGTAAGACTGAGTGAAGTACTAAGTTAAAGAGAAAGAGGCAGAGAGAGAGAGAGAGTGAGTGAGAGTTTGAGATCAAGCTGCTTGAATGTTTTTGCACAATATTCCTGTAAAACTATTATTCATAACTAGTTTTACTTAGTAGTAGTAGTGTTAGTTGTTTAGTCCTGTCCAACTCTTTGCAACCCCACGGACTGTAGCCCACCAGGCTTGTCTGTTCATGGAATTCTCCAGGCAAGAATACTGGAGTGGGTTGCCATTCCCTTCTCCAGGGTATTTTCCTGACCCAGGGATTGAACCCAGGTCTCCTGCATTGTGAGCAGATTCTTTACCATCTGAGCCACCAGGAAACCCCACTAAGTTTTATGTAGACAAACAAGAAAAGATATAGAGAGGTAAACAGTCTTGGGACAGTGTGAATCCTCTGCTTTTTGGTTTGCATCTTTTTTTTTTGTTGTTTGTTTTCTGTTTCATTGTTAATTAACAAAATGCACTCACCAAACATACCAAATAATCTTTCACTCAATTCTATTAAGATGTAATTTCCTCCCTCAACACTCTATTTAGTGCCCTGATAGAGAATTTCACTCTTTTTAGGCAAGATCAGCCTGTATTGTTTCTAAAGCTATTCATTTTATAACAGCTAAATTTCATAATTGTTTATAGTTCTGAAAAAGTAGATTCAGGGGAGATATTTCATTTGTTGGATAAGTACGGTGGACTGCAGCTGGGCCCAGAGGAACTTTTCAGGAAGAAAAGAAGCAGGAAGATACAACTCAGAAAATGCCTTAATTATTTTTACCTTTCCTTTTTTGTTTTTTTTAATTCCTCTTAACATTGCAACTGCTTTCTTATGGGATAGACTTTTGACTATTTTTATTTCTTAAACCTAATCAATTTCAAAGTGAGACATTTCACAATTTCAAAGTGTTAATACAATATTGACCAAAGCATATCTATTCAATGTCAAAATAAGGTTAAAAATGAGAAAAAAACAAATAGGGTACTTCTGATTATGTTGAAAAGTGATAGCACTGAAAAATTATAACTTCTTTGGGGATCTCTTATAGATATATTACAGATTAAGCAGGTAAAAAATAGATTTGATGATGAAATCAGAAAAACATAGTTTTAAAATTTCTAGAGACTTAAAAACATTGAAACAAAACAATTAAATTGGAAGTTTTCAAAAGTTGCACATGGAAAGCCAACTTGAAAGTGGTTTACAAAGATCATGGAAGAAGTCGATGAATCACCAAGGGGTGGAAGTGGGATTGTAAATTATTTTCCTCCACTACCACATGTAGGGACAGTACTAATACACAGGACATAGCAAAAATGTACAGTGGCATTGTGAAAGTGAAAAGTTTTCAAAGATAATATTATCCATTTTTATTTTCCCTCCAGTATGGGATGGGAGAGAAGAACAGAGGGAAGAAAAAAGAGGGAAAGATAGTGAAAGTAAGGTACTAAGTTAGAGAGAACTATGTGTAACTGGGTTCAAGCCAGTTTAATTTGATTAGCCTCATTTTCTTCAGTTATAAAATGGTAAATGCAATACATACCCCAGAAAGATGTGAACATAAATAATGATGATCAGTTTTAAACTAATATTTTTGAGTGTTGTCCGTGTGACAGTTACTGTGCTCAAAGCACCTTACATGTATACAATTACAATTATAAGAGTTAGCACATATTGGTAGGCATTAAACTGTCAATTTGTTTTCAAGTGATATACAACTAGGTATTACAAATAAATGCAACTATAAAGCTGAATAGACAAAGAAGCTGTCTTTAGTGAACATATATATTAATACCAGTTAATAGACAGATCTGTAAATTGATAAAGACAACACCAAGCAGTAAGTATTATTATATTGATAAACACAAAGATCAGAGGTGGTGCAGAGGAGGACATAACCACACAATGTACTTCAGGGTACCACTTTTGTCTTTCCTTCTTCTGCTTCTCTATTTACTCATCTTTTCCAGTCTCTCATCTATTATCTTAAGAAATGTTCAAAATTAAGAGTGAATGCAACTTTATTATGGAAGATGAAGGAACATTCAATTTCCATTCCTCTTCTTTCCCACATCAAGTTCCCTTTGCAAAGCTGCTATAAATTGGTATAATCAATCATCTTTTAGCTCTTTTTTAAGTTTAGCACTTATATTGCTTTGTATTATGTTGTGAGTGAAAGCTATACCGGAGATTGTGTATTTGATGTGACGTAAGTCAGTAACTGAAGTGAATTCTTGCTTTATGAGGCAGAAACTCTCTTTTAATGAATGGGATTAGTTGCTATAAAGAACAAATGAAAACAACCAAAAAACTGCAAAAAAAAACCAAAAAAAAACCAAAACAAAACAAAAAAAAACACCAGACAAACTTATGTTTGCACTAGTGATCCTTCAGCTATGACTCTAGTATTAGATGATTCATTTTAGGCACTTGATAGTTTTCCTGCTATCTACCTGTTCAGAGGAAGCCTGATGTCAAGCAGCATAACAGAGTTGCCCATCACTGAAGTACTCCTTATATTACATAAGGCATGAATCAAAATGAGAAAGAGTCTAAGATTTAACAGCTAAAATGTCCTAGATGCTCAATTAAAATGTGATCTCATACAATATTTGGTGTCACTCACTCATTTGTGTCTGACTCTTTGCAAGCCCGTCAGACTCCTCTGTCTGTGTAATTCTGCTTAAACTTAATTATTTTTAAAATTTTGGTGTGTGAGCCAATGAGTAAGACAGTTTATAATATATTCTCAGTACTCCACTTTTTTCTTTGCTTGTCATCTATCATTTTATTCTAGAGAAAAGAAAAAAATCCCAGAACGTTGCCTTAGGCAGGATTGACTTTCTTTCCCTCTGATGCTGTTTGCCTTGATAGCAGAGCAGAGTACTCATGTTTTGTTTGTTTGTTTGCTTCCTTGTCTCTCTATAGACTATACTAGTTGCCTTGCTTTCTGTTTTCATGTTCCTCATCCCTTTACCAATATCACAGCAAGCAGAGTTCTCAGTGCAACTTAGCTATCTTTCTAGAAGTGTCATTTCCAAACTTGAGCTGAAGTATCATTTTTCATATGCAAAGGTATTACCTGGGGGAGCTTGTTAAAAATTCAGGTCTCTTGAAATCAGCCCCAGAGATTCTGATTCACTTGATATGGGATAGAATGATGGAATCTAAAGCTTTTGTTAGAAAACTATGGGAGGTCCTTAGCCCTTGGAGAGATATGATTCTAGGCTGTGGATAATCCTGGCCTCAGCCTCATTATTACTTCTGGATAATGGGACATTTCTACAGCTTCTTTAACAGCTTCAGCACCAGGCTACCAACCTTCCTTTCCTCAAAATGCCCTACCATCTTTGACATCCATTTTGATGAACTTTCTAATATTCTAGTCTGAAAAATGTTCAAATCCCTCTTGATAGCAATCTTTAAAAGTTATATATCAGATTTTGGCACTATTTTGAATTGTTTCAACATTTTACATTTTTATTTTTGAAAATGCCTTCTTGATGTAAAAAACACTTTACCCTAATTTTCTCACTTCTTAACTTTGAATAAACTTGTCAAAGTTACTCCCACTTGTCAATAAGGTGTTCAGTCTTTCAAATGGCCCTTATTTATCCAATTAATAATGATAATCAATACCTCCAACTATTCAATGCATACTGTGCATTAGGCCCTGTATTCATAATTTGACATCATTTTTTAAAGTCCTGTGAGACTGTAATTACATTTTACAGTGTAAATGAGGCTCAAGGAGATAAAGCAATGTAACCAAGTATACATTGCTTGTAAATGCTGACTGAAACAGCTTTTTTACTCTACTTAGAGAAAATGGCCAAGACATAAAGTTTTCTTCTTTGTAGTAGACTTTCCATGGTACTCATCCATTCTTGCCTATATATACTTACTTAACTCTACCTTTTATCTGGAATGCTTTATAAAACCAATGAATAAATCAAGACATCAAACTTCATATTTTTTATATTTGAAAACTGTCCTGTTTTTCCTTCCACTTAGCGCTTGTCATAGACTGTCTTCTGTGAGTTATTTGTATATGTGTTTCCTCTCAACGAGATTGTGAACTCCTGGAACAAGAATCAGGATGTGGTAGGAAAAGTTCTGTCTATGCAGCTAGGTAGACCTTGCTACAAATCATAGTTCCAATGCTTGACCAAATGATCTTGACAAGATCCATCAGCTCTACTCCTTAGTTTATTATCCACCAGAATGAATATTGCCTATCACACAGTGTCATGGTGATGATTTAATAATGAATGGTTCATATTCGATGTATCTGGAATAGTACCTTGAATATAGCTGGCACAATAAATTCTGAACTATAAGTTACACTGATTCCTGTCTTTCACCTATGCCCCCTACAATACTAATCAGCAAAAAGGAGTTCACATTTATCACATATAGTAGAAATATAGGAGAAAAGTAGGCCAGAACAGGACCTGTAGAAACAGCTACTTCTTGTTGATATGGTTTGAGAGAAAAAGTACATTTCAAGCTTAATCTTTAGAAGGATATGTCTGTTTAAATTAGCCTTGACATATTTGCATAATACTTCCCAAATTAAAAAAAAAATGACAAATAAAGTTGAGGAAAATCTCCACTTTAATCACATCTTATTCAGCATATTTATCTGAGTCAATAAGAACTAGAGGACTTATGATTAAGTTCTATATTCATAGCTTTTTTCTAACAAAATTAATATGTATGCATAAATCTGTTATACCACAGTGTTAGTCACATCTAGGAATTTCAAATGTTTTCCCGTAAGACAGTATGTGATAATACTTGCAAAAGCCATCCCAGGGTATGTCATCAAAGTGTCAAAATGGAGCTAATCATTTTGGGCTAAATAACATAGAGAACTAACTATTTCCCAAACTATAAACTGAATACTTGTGAAGCCTTATTAAGCCACTGACAATTTTATATAAACTATATTATACATGGGTAGTTTTATTTGCCAGTTATGTGAGCTTTGTATGTTTACTATATCTGAAATTTTTCTTAAAAATATGTCATTTGGTCATTGCTTTATTACCTTTATTTTCCAAGTAAAATGGATAGAGTTCTTTGTTATAAAAGTATTATATGATTAACACAGCTCTAAGTGAACATGGCTAATTGGCCTTCATGGAACTCTTCCTCAGTCAGGCAGCTAACTCAAATTGACTCTCCAAAATATATTGTTTCTCAATACCATATTCAATTTCTCCAGAAGGTTGCTAGTGTGTATAAGGGCTCTGCTCCTCTTTTCTGAACATTTTGTGTCTTACAAGGTTGTGACACTATGCCAGATTATTTTTATCTTGTTATCATGGAACAAAACCCAGTGAAAGCCTGAAGCCAATATTACACATTGTTATATGATTGTTCAAGGGCAGAGCGATACTCAGTTTCATTAAGGGACAGCCTTTCAATGTCAAGGGACCAAAGGGTTTGATAAATCTGGAGTTCTCCGGTAGTCCAAAAAGAAAATGTGGCCAGTATTCCATCACCATTTGAGAAGAGAAGTCTTAGTGTTTGTCGATGGCATGGCTTATAAGAGTGACCTAATTCCAGAGATTATTCAGATCAGCAACAGTTAGTTTTCAAAGGCTAACCTTCAGGTTCCTCTCTCTTTAAACTTAAGTGATGGGAACAGGCAAGGCATATTTTAAGGAGGCAAGATATTTGTATTTTAGGGACTATATGAATGGTCAGGGACTACATGAAAGGTTAGAATATAATCTTATATTCTAAGGTTAATGTTGAAGGTTACATGAGTTGCATTTTTAAACATAGGTATAACTAAAAACTAGATCAACAATGAAGATATATACATAGAAATAATAACTCTGACAACTTTACCCAAATATATGCCTCAGTTCTGTAAGTTCTTTTTCTTTGATCTGCAGGTCATCTTCTAATCTTTCTATTACAATAACATAAGATTCACTGACTTTTTTCTTCCATTCATCTAGTAAAGAAAAACAAAAAGGGACTGATTCATAGCTGTGCTTTGCAAAATGTAGACACAGCTCATAACATACAAGTGATTAAAACCCTGTTCTTACTCTGAATTAAACAATACTTAATTTAAATTACTGATTGAGTTTAAAATGCAGATGTTTATATTTAAAAGGCAATCATATAGAATTGTAGTAGTTAAAAACCCATTTGATACTGGATAATATATTTATATAGAAGAATATATTTGACTTATTTCATTTGATTTTATTGCATTATAATTATAGCAATCTCTAGTTGCTAGACTAGAGTTTTTAGGTTTTAAGTACTAGATACTTAAGATGTAATCCTAAAATCCCTATATTCAACAGTATTCCAAATTTTTTTCTATAGCATTATACCTAGGAACTAAAACACTACAGTATTATAAAACAATTTTGTGGTTTTTTCTAAAGATTTTTCAGAGAAAAAATAATTTGAGTTCAGATAATCTTAACACTTTTGCATAAATTTTGTCTTGTCCTCTTGCAAAAATTAGTAGATATTCCAGTGAAATGTTAACTATATATAATACCTACTGAATTATATTACATTTAAAGATATAGGAATAATTACCAGTACAAGTTTGCGTTGGTCTGGATTTATAATTTCCCATTTGTTAGAAGTTTCTTCTTTTCCCCAGTGCAGTTCCCAAGGTTGCAAGATTCCAAGTTCAAGTGCAGTAACAGTCCAGTTGAAAAATACTTTGATAGTCTGGCTAAAAATAAGCTGACTGTCAAATGGAATGTCATGCAACAGTGACAAAGAACAAAATAGTTTGTGGTTTCAAGGGTGAAATCATGAAAGGAATTAATCAGTCTATTTAAAAGAGCTATAGGAAAGATAAAGAGTAAATGTTTCCATACAATTACTTGCCTCCATCCATTGATTATCTATCCATATGTACCTTGATGGACATTTCTTTTAATCTAGAAAGTCATTCTGTTACATCTGAGGTTCAGAAAGAGCTATTAAAACTGCCTAGATCGTCTTTCAGGGTCATTTTCTCCTAAGCCAAAGTAAAGGTTGTTGGAAAATGGGTGACTTGTGATAGAATTCGTCTCGATAGAATATAAATAATGGAAATCAACATCCTATGGCATGCTACTAATAGAAATGAATGTGAATTTGGCCTAGAGCAGAGCTACAAAATTATTTTTCCAGGAAGAAATTCTCAACATAGACCATGATTAATTTATACCACTTGTTGATTATATTGACCATGAGTCACAGATAAGGATCTAAGACAGTGATTTCTATAAATAGCAATTCATAAAATAACAATGACAAGAACAATAAGATTACAGATAATAAGATGGAAAGCTTAGTGTGCCAGACACTAATCTAAGTGTTTTATGTGCATTTTCTCATTTATACCTTATACAATCCTGCAAGGTGTATAGTATTCTCATCTTATAGATGAGAAAATCCAGATTTGCTAGCAATCTGAAATCAACTCTGAGTCATATGATTCTAAAGTCCAAGTTAGATATTACACTTCACAGTGGCATTACTCTTTGTACATGCATATTTCTATTGATATAAATGAACTCAGGGTATAATGGAGAATAAATGGAAAACCCAGAGATTTTCAACTATATATTTCCTTTGGATAATGTAATTATTTATACCTAGAATACACACATGTCAATCTTGAAATCCTTTAGAGGCTATACTTTCAATGTAATACACATGAATTTCCTATTTATTAAAATTGAATGTTCAAATACCTGCTTATTTTTGAAGCAACTGCTTAGACAAATTAATCATTTTCCACAACTTTTTCTCAGCAAAGGTAATCTAAGTTCCAGAGGGACAGTCTCTATACTGATCAGATATAGTTAGAGAAGTCGGTATCTAACCTTATGGACATCTCTGTCCTCCCCTGGATATAATTCTGATTTCTCCTCCCTCAGTATATGCTGCCAGGGCCATTGATATCTGCTACACTATGGTGGCCTCTGGTTACTTGATCCACGCACTCTGTATTTTCCTTGTTTGAGGACTTCAGCTATACCAGCTTTCAGCACTTGTGTGATGCCTATCCCTTTAGGTCAGAAAGTCCTTGCTTTCCCCAGACATGCTCTTCTCAGGCTCACTGGCCTAGGCACCTGACTTCCTAAATGCTTGGTTTTGGTGACCAAGGATTCAGTCCCATCCTGAAGTCCTGAAGACCAAACTAGATAGTCTTTTTAAAGAGGCTGGCAATCTCCCAGAGCTACATCGTAGAATGTAATATACACGTTCCAGTCTCTCAGATTTCCATGGTTTTCATACCTTGAATTGAGAGGGACAGGGATGGGAGCCAGGGCTTTTGACCTTCTTGAGGACATCTAAATCTGTCTGTTTTTTTCTGATCTTCTCTCTTATTTTTCTCCCCACTATTTCAAACCTTACATCTCTGTGTATAAGTGGGTGTGCATTGCCTCTACCAATGAAGGAAAAGCTAATACTTATATCATCTTACACTGTCTTTTCAAATTCCCCTTTGGTACATAAATTTAATGCATTGATCTTTAGGATTTTTCCTTTTAATTTTTGCAAATATTTTTATTATCTCAGAAAGCTTGGCTCTTACAAATGAAAGCTTTGACTTTCAAATCTACAATTTTTGCAATAGGTTTTTTTTCTTCTAGGAAAAATCCACTTTATTATAATAGAGTTCTCAACCCAAAATCATCAAAATAAACAATAATTTAAAATATACTGTAATTTCAAAATCAATGACTACTTTTACATGCATTGATTTTCTAAGTTCAATAATGAGTATCATATTATTTCTTTAAAACTCAGAAAAATTTATTCAACAATTAAATTTCCATTGAACATCTACTTGTAGAATGTGAGATAGATGAGTTTTATTTATTTATCTATTTTTTGCTGTCCAATTCTTTTTTTTTTAATTTTTATTTTTTTACTTTACAATACTGTATTGGTTTTGCCATACATTGACATGTCAATGTACATAAGTTCCCACTCCTGAACCCCCCTCCCTCTGGTTTATCCCAATGCACCAACCCCAAGCATCCTGCATCCTGCATCAAACCTAGACTGGCGATTCGTTTCTTATATGATACTATACATGTTTCAATGCCATTCTCCCAAATAATCCCACCCTCTCCCTCTCCCACGGAGTCAAAAAGACTCTCAATTGCGTCTCTTTTGCTGTCTCACATACAGGGTTATCATTACCATCTTTCTAAACTCCATATATATGCATTAGTATACTGTATTGGTGTTTTTCTTTCTGGCTTACTTCATTCTGTATAATCGGCTCCAGTTTCATCCACCTCGTTAGAACTGATTCCAATGTATTCTTTTTGATGGCTGAGTAATACTCCATTGTGTATATGTACCACAGCTTTCTTATCCATCCATCTAGGTTGCTTCCATGTCCTGGCTATTATAAACAGCGCTGCGATGAACATTGGGGTACACGTGTCTCTTTCAATTCTGGTTTCCTCAGTGTGTATGCCCAGCAGTGGGATTGCTGGGTCATAAGGCAGTTCTATTTCCAGTTTTTTAAGGAATCTCCACACTGTTCTCCATAGTGGCTCTCCTAGTTTGCATTCCCACCAACAGTGTAAGAGGGTTCCCTTTTCTCCACACCCTCTCCAGCATTTATTGCTTGTAGACTTTTGGATTACAGCCATTCTGACTGGTGTGAAATGGTACGTCATTGTGGTTTTGATTTGCATTTCTCTGATAATGAGTGATGTTGAGCATCTTTTCATGTGTTTGTTAGCCATCTGTATGTCTTCTTTGGAGAAATGTCTATTTAGTTCTTTGGCCCCTTTTTTGATTGGGTCATTTATTTTTCTGGAATTGAGCTGCAGGAGTTGCTTGTATATTTTTGAGCTTAGTTGTTCGTCAGTTGCTTCATTTGCTATTATTTTCTCCCATTCCGAAGGCTGTCTTTTCACCTTGCTTATAGTTTCCTTTGTTGTGCAGAAGCTTTTAAGTTTAATTAGGTCCTATTTGTTTATTTTTGCTTTTATTTCCAATATTCTGGGAGGTGGGTCATAGAGGATCCTGCTGTGATTTATGTCAGAGAGTGTTTTGCCTATGTTCTCCTCTAGGAGTTTTATAGTTTCTGGTCTTACGTTTAGATTTTTAATCCATTTTGAGTTTATTTTTGTGTATGGTGTTAGAAAGTGATCTAGTTTCATTCTTTTACAAGTGGTTGACCAGTTTTCCCAGCACCACTTGTTAAAGAGACTGTCTTTAATCCATTGTATATTCTTGCCTCCTTTGTCGAAGACTACAAAGCCACAGTCATCAAGACAGTATGGTACTGGCACAAAGACAGAAATATAGATCAATGGAACAAAATAGAAAGCCCAGAGATAAATCCACACACCTATGCAGTAGGTTTTAAAATCCAATCAACAACTCAGTTGAATTTCTCTACACCTTGAGGCAATAAATTTTGCTAAAAATGGTGAAAATTATAATCTCAATATCTAAAATATTAAATGTTATTGAATTTCCTGCTTCCAAAGGAACACTATCTATTAGGCCTTTTGTGACTGTGAGTCAAGGTCATGGGTTGAAGGCAATACAGACGCCTTCAGGGACAATGAATAAAAGGCTGGAATAAGCAAATGATCCAGGATAACAATCCTGTTTTTCTTTTCTAAGGAATCCTGGAGGGAATCCACACAGAAGCAGGAACTATTTCCTTCATTGCACTGTATATCTCTGTAAAAATTATTTCTTTTTACCTTGAGTTGATAACATGCTCTAAATTGAACTTTACTCTTCCCAGTTCTGAAATTTTCAGAAGTACAGAATGTCAAATATTATCAAAAATAGAACCCAATTAAAAAAATGACTTTAGTCATTTTTCTTAACTTCTCAAACTTCAGTGAGAGTGAACACTACCTGAGAAGCTTTATGAAAACATAGAAACCAGGACTCTTTACCCAGAAATCCTGATACCGTAGAATTTCTTTATCCAGAAATTCAGGAGTAGGGCTTAGAATCTAATTTTAATAGGCATCCCTAGTGATTCTAAAGTAGATGCTTACTTGAAGCTTTGAGGAGCACTATTTTAAGATGCCTTAAAGTGAGATGCATACTCACCAGGAATTTTCTGAGTCCCTGAATTCCGTGTATGGGAAAAGAGAAGAGAAAATTCAGATAAAGAGAAAAAGAAGATTGTTTCAGATTTTCAGTGAGTTGTATCCTATGGTAATCAGTTAGGCAATATGTGATTTGGCTACACATCTATAGATGCATGGGTTTCCCAGGTGGTGCTATTGGTAAAGAACCTATCTGCCAATACAAGAGAAATAAGAGAAGCAGGTTCAATCTCTGGGACAGGACAATCCCCTGGATGAGGTCATGGTAACTCACTCTAGTATTCTTGCCTGCCACAGATGGAGGAGCCTGGTGGGTTACGGTCCATAGGGTCGCAAAGAGTCGGACACAACTGAAGCAACTTAGCACGCACACATGCATATACTCCTGTACTGTAAAAGTGAATCACAAAAGTGGAAGCAACAAAGATGCCTTTTACAGGTGAATAAACAAATGTGAATGGACATTCATACAATGGAAACTTATTCAGCAATTAAAGAAAGGAGCTACCAAGCCAAGAAAAGTCATGGAATAAACTTTAAATGAGTATTGCTAATTAAAAAGCCAGTTAGATAAGGCTGTACACTATATGATTCCAACTACATTTTGGGAAAGGCAAAACTATGGCAACGGTAAAAAGCTAAGTGGTTGCCAGGGGAGCAGTGAGAAGGGGAGGGAGGAATAGGTGGAACACAGGGAAACTTGAGGGCAGTGAAATTATTCTGCATGATATTCTAATGGTAAATACATGCCATTATATATTTGGAAGAAACCACAGAACTGTAAAATAGTAATGTAAACTCTGAATTTTAGTTAATAATGTATCAATATCAGTTCATCAATGGTAACAAATGTACCAATCTCATTTAATATATTAATAATAGGGGAAAATGTTCTGGGGGAAAGGAAAGAATGAGTATATGAAAACTCTATACTTTCTGCTCAGTAATTCCTGTAAATCTACAACTGCTTTAACAAAAGGGTTTTATTAATTTTAAAAAATTTTTATGGGAGTATAGTTGATTTACCGTGTTATATTAGTTTCAGCTGTACAGTAAAGTGAATCAACTATACATAAACTTATTGTTGTTGTTCAGTCACTAAGTCGTGTGCAACTCTTTGTGATCCCATAGACTGCAGCACACCAATCTTACCTGTCCTACTCTATCTCCCAGAACTTTCTCAAACTCACGTCCACTGAGGCAGTGATGTTATCTAATCATCTACTCCTTTTCTGGGGGGTACTTCCCAGGTGGCTTAGTGGCAGAGAATCTGCCTGCCAATATAAGAGATCCAGGAGATGTGGTTTTGACTTCTGGGTTGGGAAAATACCCTGGAAGAGAAAATGGCAACCCACTCTGGTATTGTTCCCTGGAAAACCCCATGGACAGAGGAGCCTGGCAGGCTACAGCCCATGGGGTCACAAAGAGTTGGAAACAACTGAATATTCATGCATTATTTTTTAGATTCTTTTCCCATATAAGCCATTGCAGAGTATTGAGAAGAGTCTCTTGTACTATATAGTGGGTACTTATTAGTTATCCATTTTATATATAGTGGTATGCATATGTCAACCCTAATTTCCCAGTTTATCCCTTCCCGTTTACTCCCTGGTAATCATAAGTCAGCTTTCTACATATGCAACTCTACTTCTTCTGTTTTTGTCTCTTGTTTTAAAGATTTTTTTTTTTCCCCCATGTAGGCCATTACAGAATATTGAGTCAAGATCCCTGTACTATACAGGAGGTTAGTGTTAGTTATAAATTTTGAGCCTGATGGGCTGCTGTCTCTGGGGTCACACAGAGTCAGACACGACTGCAGCAACTTAGCAGCAGCAGTAGCAGCAGTGTATATATGTCAGGACCAATCTCACAATTTACCCCTAACCCCTTCCCCTAGTCCTCTGGTAACCATAAGTTTGTAGAAAAGGTCTATTATTCTTTTTTAATTCAGGAAAATATAAAACAATAAATAAACACGAACAAAAACAGTAACTCCTTAGCAAGACCACTTGAATTTTTCCAGGCGTGTCTGTTTATAACTCATTAAGAAAGACTATCTCTAAGGAATATATAACTAACAGTATTTGTTTTTCTTTTATACTTGCTTGTATGTATGTGTTTTTTCATTCAAAATGTCAGGGTAGATTTAGTAAATACCTTATTTCTTCAACTATTCCTTTTTGACTAACATTCATGTTCTACTGAATTGCCTAAGTCTAATGTTAATGACTTCATCTTTTCAACTGACTCATCAGAACACTTTAGCACATACATATATATTCTAATACGTCTGCAATAAGCCTATCTACATTCTTTTTTAAATTCCTTTATTTTTGGTTATATGATTTATTTATCCCAACCTATGTTATGCATCTGCTATTTTTATTTTATACTAGTCTCTTCATAAATATTTTAAAGGATGCTTTCAAGATGAAAAATATAAATTTGACCTTGACACTTCTTCTATCTTTATGATTCCAACAGAGAAATTGTAAAGAACATGTACCTCATGAAATCAAACCAATGCACTTAAAACAACTTTTATCATATTTAGGACTGTGAATTCACTTACACTTAAACCTAGATGACTCATCCATTGTTTATATGAGTTCTTATTAAGATATGCCCAAGTTTTAAAAGTTTAAATTTTTGATGTGTTGCATCTGGTTGACAAGCAATTTAAAGAATCATAGCTTTAAAAATAATAAGCCAGAATTACTAACTGATATATATTAGGTTTTTGCCTTCTTTTAATAAACATTATACATATTGAAACAATGTTATCTAAAATAAAAACTGAACACTAATATGTCTATACCTATTCAATTAAAAACATTATTTGATTAACTTATTTTCAAACAACATATTTTTATATTAGACAAGCATAATTTGTAAGATTACTATTTTAAAACAAATTTCCTTTCTTTTCCAATAGAATATCTAAATTTACAGTATTTTGGGTGGAACTATAAATCACCATCAGGAATCTGAACATTGTTGAGGTAATATTCAGATTAATCCTTAAAAATGAATAGGACGTGCTATATAATATTTAAAGTAACTATGTATAAAAATGAAAGCAAATGTGAAAAAAAATCAATATCACAGTAATTTTAACTGGTGCTCTCAGTATCTCTAACTGTGAGAGTATATTAAAGAGAAAAAAAAAAATCACTATTTTTGTTTCCAATATACTACAACTGAAAATGAAAAGATTTTAATTTTTCTTGTACCTTCCTTTGTTGCTGAGTGAACATGTAATAGAGTTAATTAAAGAATCTAAATTAAATAGTATATCTCTGTCAGTGTCTAAAACTTTCTTTCCCAAATTGATAGGACTTCTTTCAGTTGTCAGCTCAGCTCTTCATTGGTTGATTGATTTGTTTATTCACTCAATAAGGATGAACAGTACCTAGCACTCCAAAGAGATCACGGGGCCTGTGACAGACATGGAAATAGGAAATTGTAATATAGTATCTGTCTTATGATGGATATATATATACGACTCATAATGAGACGGCACATCTAATAAAGCCAAGCTTTCAATTGGAAAATATTTCTTTGAGGTATTAAAACCATCAGACCAATCTAAACTTCATGACTTAGACCACTTTCATTCTTTCATTATCCTATTTCCCTCCTCCTGAGAGTCAGATGGCCTGCTAAGGAAATATTATTGTTTTATAATTATAATTCAGTTAATAACTACTTATTATCTTTGGGCAAATACCATTTCCATGTCTGAGGTTCCTCATTTAAAAACAAAGGGAAAAAAGGTGGACAAAGGAAAAAAAATGGGTTTACTGAAGTTTTTCTTTATCATTTATCCACTTGTGTCTGTGTCTCAAAGTGAAAACTAATTTGATGTAGGTAAGTTAAATTACTTAAAGCTTCAAACAATGGATCTATGTAACATGTGGTTGTTAAAGAGTCTGCTGAGTGATTACATATGACCAGTTCTTTGTTTAGACCCTCCAAGCAGAAACAATCTCAGTAAGTAGTCTGTCCAAACATAGTTATCATTATCATTATTATTTACAAAAATAATGTATCTTCTATACTGTATCTTCTTGGTGGTAGACTAGTGATAATTGTTACCATGCCTTACAGTTTCATGCCATCTTCCTTTCAATTCGATATCATGTCAGTGTTAGAAACAGCAACCTTCTTTGGCATGTACACAAAGTTCCTGATCTCCCTTCTGTTTACATTTTCACCTCAGTATTCCACCAATCAGAACTGACATTGACTGAATTGCAAAATGTAATCTATCCACATTATACTATAGTAGAAGAACTAAGCTGGCTCCCTTCACAGTTGAATTTTACAACATATAATCTTGAATATAAATTAAAAGCAGTGTTATGGTTAAATTGGTGTAATATTGTTGGGGGTACAAAAAAGTCAATTTTTACCCACAGCTCCATTAACAGATCAATACTTTTGGTTGGGTGAATCAACAGAAAGTCACAGTTTATAGGTCTACACAGTATCTGATTTCTTCGTGCAGGGGCTATTGTCTCTGAAGCCAATTATTAGGGGACCTATTATTACAAGTAATGTTTTAGTATACCTTTAATACCAGGCAGACTTTTGATAATAAACCCAAGTTCAGTGCTTCCAATTTTATAGTCAATATATGTCCTAATATACTTATACCTAATTTTACTGGCATTCAAATAATATATCCTTCCCATCCAGAATTTAATAATCTAAGTATAAATTTAAAAATTATGTTTTAAATTAGACTTTGTGAACAGTTATATACATTTTCTTCATAATTTTATGTCTTTTCTTTAATGTGGATTATCCAAAATAGACTGTAATTGTGAACTGCAAGACAATTTATTTTCTATTAAATCTGGACATGTACTAATTCACAAAATCATCTTAAGATCAGGGAAGCATCCTTTAAAGTTATTAAGGGTGGTTATTGTACCTTTTCAGTGGTCAAATATATTTATATTTGACAAGTATGTACTATAACTATATATGCGTATCCATACAGATTATATATACAAACATAAGCATAAATTACATACATATATAATATATGTATATGAGAGTGAGTGCTCAGTCACTCAGTGATGACTGACTTTTTGGGGCCCCATGAATTGTAGCCTAACAGGTTCCTCTGTCCATGGGCTTGTGTGAGTCAAAGTCGCTCAGTCGTGTCCAATTATTTGCAACTCCATGGACTGTAGATTATCCTGGCAAGACTATTGGAGTGGGTTGTTGTTTTCTCCTACAGGGGATCTTCCCAACCCAGGGATCAAACCTGCTCTCCTGCATTGGCAGGCAGATTCTTTGCCACTGAGCCACCTGGAAAGCCCGAATATATGTATACGCTTTTCACAAAAATAATAATATAACAAACTGACATTGTGAAGTCCTACCCTGAGTAAAGCCTATATGAAGGCAACATTTACTTCTATTAAAGCACTTATTACAGATGATAGAACTAATGCCTTCATCTCTCCTGTTAGGCTGTGAGCAGTTTAAGAGCAGAAATTATGTCTTACTCACTTTTGCATACCCAACAGCCTAGCATAGAGCCAGACAGATATAAATATAAATTTAATTGTTTCGGTTTGAATCGAACTGAACTAAACTGAACCAACCTGTATTAGACTGAAACAATTAAATTGAGTAGACTCAACCTCTTCGGTAATGGAAATATTGCTCAGGTCTAAAACAGTGGTAAAGTGAGTAGAGATGAAACCATCGCCAATTCTGCAGACAAAATATGGCAGCATTTTGAAATTCCATGCAAAGATAAATAATTCTAATCTATTTATGCTTTCTCATCTTCTCTTTAAAATTTTACCTATTTCTTAAGAAGTTTTTGCATTACTTGGAGTTGTTAACAATAAACATTTTTATAAGATATACGATGTTCTAGCAAAAGTTTACAAATCAGACTTAATGGAGAGTTTCTAAACCCTACAATTACCAGGAACTGATCAACTAAGATTGCCGAGAGAAATATCAATCACCTCAGATATGCAGATGACACACCCTTATGGTAGAAAGTGAAGAGGAACTAAAATGCCTCTTGATGAAAGTGAAAGTGGAGAGTGAAAAAGTTGGCTTAAAGCTCAACATTCAGAAAACAAAGATCATGGCATCTGGCCCCATCACTTCATGGGAAATAGATGGGGAAACAGTGGAAACAGTGTCAGACTTTATTTTTGGGGGCTCCAAAATCACTGCAGACGGTGATAGCAGCCATGAAATGAAAAGATGCTTACTCCTTGGAAGGAAAGTTATGACCAACCTAGATAGCATATTCAAAAGCAGAGACGTTACTTTGCCAACAAAAGCCCATAGTCAAGGCTATGTTTTTTCCAGTGGTCATGTATGGATGTGAGAGTTGGACTGTGAAGAAAGCTGAGTGCCAAAGAATTGATGCTTTTGAACTGTGGTGTTGGAGAAGACTCTTGAGAGTCCCCTGGACTGCAAGGAGATCCAACAGTCCATTCTAAAGGAGATCAGCCGTGGGATTTCTTTGGAAGGAATGATGCTAAAGCTGAAACTCCAGTACTTTGGCCACCTCATGCGAAGAGTTGACTCATTGGAAAAGGCTTTGATGCTGGGAGGGATTGCGGGCAGGAGGAGAAGGGGACAGCCGAGGATGAGATGGCTGGATGGCATCACTGACTTGATGGACATGAGTTTGAGTGAACCCCGGGAGCTTGTGATGGACAGGGAGGCCTGGCGTGGTGTGGCTCATGGGGTTGCAAAGAGTTGGACACTACTGAGCGACTGAACTGAACTGATCAACTAAATCAGAATCCACTGGGATCAGGCCCTTGAATTAGGGGGAAAAAAAAACTTCCAAAGTGATTACGACACTGTTTGTCTATAAAATAAGTATACAGTAGGGTCCCTGTCTGCTGCATGTATATGTCTGAATATAACCTAATTTTATATTCAAAAGTATCACTTACCCTACAAAGTAGTTTTTGATGTACATTAATGAATGGTGCAAAACTACCTCCATGATAAATAAATTCAGAAGAGGAAAGGGTTACATCAGTCTGGTTCAGTTCAGTTCAGTTGCTCAGCTGTGTCCAACTCTTTGCAACCCCATGAACTGCAGCACTCCAGGCCTCCCTGTCCATCACCAACTGCCAGAGTCTACCCAAACCCATGTCCATTGAGTCAGTGATGCCATACAACCATCTCATCCTCTGTAGTCCCCTTCTCTTCCTGCCGTAAATCTTTCCCAGCATCAGGGTCTTTCAAATATGTCAGCTCTTCATATCAAGTGGCCAAAGTATTGGAGTTTCAGCTTCAACATCAGTCCTTCCAAAGAACACACAGGATTAATCTCCTTTAGAATGGACTGGTTGGATCTCCTTGCAGTCCAAGGGACTCTCAAGAGTCTTGTCCAACACCACAGTTCAAAAGCATCAATTCTTCTGTGCTCAGCTTTTTTTATAGTCCAACTCTCACATCCATACATGACTACTGGAAAAACCACAGTTTTGACTAGATGGACGTTACAGAAGGATTTCTGAACATAGCAAGACTTAAATAGGTCTTGCTTCTTATGGTGTTTTTAACATCTTGGAACAGAAATAACTATTTAAGCTTGAGCATATGATAAATTGAGAACTTGGACACAATTTAAATCATTATATCAAGAGACAATTCAGATAAATGTTAAGAATATATTCATTAAAACATCTACTATTGTTCTACAGAGTAAAACAAATTAAAACTGATGGGATCAAAGTGGGGCTTCCCTGGTGGCTTAGGCAGTAAAGAATCTGCCTGAAATGTTGAGGATTTGGGTTCAATTCCTGGGTGGGAAAGAGACCACCCACTCCAGTATTCTTGCCTGGAGAATTCAATGAACAGAGGAGCTTGTTTTGCTACAATTCATGTGGTTGCAAAGAGTTGGACATGACAGCGACTAAGCATGCAGGCATGCATGAAGGGATCAAAGTAATTTAAACTTAATTTTGATTTTTTTTTGAGACTAACAATGGATGAGATTAAGTTAGGAAAAGTCATGTTGCTGCTGCTGCTTAATTACCAAATAATAGAGAAAGTACATAAGGTGATAGCAATGGTGGAAAACAGGAACAGGAAAGACAATAAAAGTTTCAAAAGGAAAAAATGTCAAATCAAGAGATCTTAGAGGAGGTTCAAGAGGGAGGGGACATACATATACTGTGACTGATTCATGTTGACACATAGCAGAAACCAAGACAATCTTGTACAGCAATTATCCTCCAATTAAAAATAATTATTTTTAAGAGGGGAGAGCTTAGAAAAGCTAAGACAACTTTAATGGTCAGAGGAGAGCAGCACCTGGGCAGAAGCATAAACCAGTGTCTATCAATGAGAGGATTATGCAAACTATATTTGAATTCAGGGTACATTATGGCAAGAAATACTGAGGAAGTTGAGTGGTTTAAACATTGGCATAATTTCTTAAAGAGGATAATAACATTTTGCTTGTTTAAGTCTCGAGATTACATTTGAAATGTAGTATTCAATATCTACTCATGATCATGAAAGAAAGAACAATCAAAGAAAGAAAATTTTTCTTGGAAATGCAGAAATGGGTTATGAAATATATTACTGGCTCAAGAGAGTAACTGCACATATTCTCTAAATGGTCCTTTAATAATTCCATTAAATTTCCCTAGATATCATAATTGAATAGGATGTACATTTTTACCCATTTAGAAGGTGTTTTGTTTTAAATTTGAATTTGCAAAAGGCTTTCCAGTAAATTATATCAAACCATTTCAGACTTACACTGCCTAGCGGCCTTTGGGGTTCAGAGATCTTAACTTATGGCTTAATGCAGATCACAGGGAGTTAAGGGTAGTATTAGGAACCAATCTAAAGCACTGTCCAATTTTTATACTTTGCTCTATGCTGAGTTTTATGCTTAAATAGAAAATTACATTCTGTTTTTACTCACTAGATAACTTTGAAGATGGTTTCACTGCTTTCACTGACATCTGATTATGGACTATAAAATATGCAATTATGTAAGTATTTTGATTATTGTTGATTCTATTTTTCTACTGTGTAGCTTTCTACAATGTATATAACTACAGAAACATAATCTTTTTGCTCTTTAAGTCAAATTGATAAAATACCGTCATATGTGGTATCATTTCTATATTAATAAAAAAGCCACCTGCATACTGAATTTTTAGTTCAGCAAAAATAATGATAACATCTTATAAAGACAAAAGATAGCTATTTGTGTCTAAACAAAAATATTCTCCAGAAATATGTGTTTAAAGAGAATATACAGGATTAAGGTGAAAGAGGAGAGTGAAAAAGTTGGCTTAAAACTCAGCATTCAGAAAACGAAGATCATGGCATCTGGTCCCATCACTTCATGGGAAATAGATGGGGAAACAGTGGAAACAGTGACAGACTTTATTTTTGGGGGCTCCAAAATCACTGCAGATGGTGACTGCAGCCATGAAATTGAAATATGCTTGCTCCTTGGAAGAAAAGTTATGACAATCTAGACAGCATATTAAAAATCAGAGACATTACTTTGCCAACAAAGCTCCATCTAGTCAAAGCTATGGTTTTTCCAGTAGTCATGTACAGATGTGAGAGTTGGACTATAAAGAAAGCTGAATGTTGAAGAATTGATGCTTTTGAACTGTGGTGTTGGAGAAGACTCTTGAGAGTCCCTTGGACTGCAAAGAGATCTAACCAGCCAATCTTAAAGGAAATCAGTCCTGAATATCCATTGGAAGGACTGATGCTGAAGCTGAAACTCCAATACTTTGGTCACCTGATGTGAATAAGTGACTCATTTGCAAAGACCCTGATACTGGGAAAGATTGAAGGCGGGAGGGGAAGGGGATGACAAGAGGATGAGATGGTTGGATGGCATCACCGACTCAATGGACGTGAGTCTGGGTAGGCTCCGGGAGTTGGTGATGGACAGGGAGGCCTGGCATGCTGTAGTCCATGGGGTTGCAAAGAGTCAGACATGACTGAGTGACTGAACTGAACTGAAAATACAGGATTAAACACTAAAAATGTTGAAATTGATCAACTTTTTTTTCCCCCAAGTTCAAAGCAAACACACTTCTGTGAAATATGCTATGTTAACGTGCTTGTGAACTTTTCTTTCCCCCAGTTTCTTCTTTTCTGTGTCATTTCTACACAGTTCAACATGCAGTACTATCACATGAATCACCACTTTCCATTATCATTTCACTAGGAAGTGATATGTGGGGATACACTGGATATTTTTTAAACTTCTCCATTTTTCACTGTCCAACAGAATCTCATGTCAATTTCGTCACTTGGTAGTCAAATACTGGGATGATTACCCTCACCCATCACACACACTACTGCACGGCTAGTACTATTATTACTGCTACTTCTACCACCCCTCCTACCACTACATCACTTCCTTCCTTTTATTTTTGGTCAGCATTTTAATTTCTAAGAAGGCACCTGGATACTTTTATAAACGAGTATAAGTTAACCTAAAGAGTAGATATTTCCTCAAACCAATCTTACTCTCACACACTACACTTCAGGCTGGGCCTCTTTTAAACCCTCCTATGACCAGGCACTCCCTCCTCCAAATCTTCACAAATACTGCTCCCACTGCTAAAATACATTCATGCACTCATTCTCTCTCCTCCTACCCTCCAAAAACAATCAAAGAAATATAAATAGGCCAATCTTACTTGTCTCTCAAGGTCTCAGTATAAATGTCATATGTCCTCAGAGGCTTTTCTTAATTACACAGTCCCTTAAGCTGGATGACATCCTGTTGGTTGCTTATTGTAGCTCTAATCATAAATTTCAGACTTCCCTGGTGGCTCAGATGGTAAAACATCTGCCTACAATGCAGGAGACCTGGGTTTGATCCCTGAGTTGGGAAGATCCCCTGGAGAAGGAAATGGCAACGCACTCCAGTACTCTTGCCTGGAAAATCCTGTGGACGGAGGAGCCTGGTAGGCTACAGTCCATGGGGTCGCAAAAACTCGGACACAACAGACTGACTTCACTTTCACTTTCACTCACTAGTTACTGCAATGGATTCCTTTTTCCATCTGTCTTATCATTTGCTAAACTGGAAAATCCTGAGGGTCTAGCAAAGGTGCTGACACATAGTTAACATTCAATATATGTTTGATACTTTGAAGTCAGAGAGGGCCTAACAGTGGCCTATATTATTTATCTGTTTGAAACTATAATCTTATTTTTGAAGGAACTGTGTAGATTTATTTCCTACTTTAAAGTACATACATTGAACACATTTTTGTTTGCTTATGCATCCTCTGACTTCCTCTGTGAAGAGTTATCATCTCTAACATACCATCTCATAAGAGACACTATGCTAGGCGCTGGGCTGTTTGCCTCAATATACGGTTTCCTTAACATGGCCTAAAAAGGGATGAGATTCTAGATGTTTACCTTATCTCACTTTTTCCTTTTCATACTTTCCTAAATTTAGCATTTCAATGATCGTTATATTCCATGACCATGATATTCATTATAAAAATATCTACTGGTGCCAACCCCTCCACTTATATACTATGCACTCTACTATTAAAAACATACCATGACTAGGGAAAATGTTAAATAATAAGTCAATAAATAAAAAATGATAATGTATGCTTCATTGGATGATAAGAGATGACTGAGTTCTAAACTCTAAATAAAATATTTAAGTAATAAACACAAATATCTGAGGAAATAAAAATAATAGAAGAGTATATAAAAACCATTTTAGGGCAAAGTTTGAACCCAGAAATGTAAATGGGAAATGGAATATGTTTTTGCCCTGAGGAAATAGCCAAAACTACACATTTAGTCTCAATCAGAGGGTGGCCCAGTATTCCCACATGTTAGAAATTCTTAGATGGGATCATTGATAGATTAAGCAGGAACTCCTCCCTCACCTGCCAAATATGTCTTTCAGATTAAAAATCAACTAGAAGTAAAATCTGTCATACTATACTCCAGACCAAAATAATTGTGGAAAAGGCTGCTTTGGCATTGAGCAAAACAGGGGAAATGAAAAAGAAAGTAAAATAATATCCCTGAGAAATTCTGGCCCTAAATATGCTCAATATGGACTTCTCCTGTGGATATGCAGAGCTGCATGGGCTAGAGAACCTCAGGTAAACATAATTTAAGATTGTAATACCTCTCCAGTCTCCTGACCAAAGCAAATGCAAAGCCCTGGGGGGAGGGTCCATTCATCTTAGGCCATGGGGAACTTCCACAGATATTTTACCAAGGACAATGAGCCACAGATAATGCTAATCAGACATAAGAGAAAACATGGTGATATGAGCTGAAAAACTAGAATTAGAAGCTAGTGGAATTATCAAATACAGTCTATAAAACAACTGTGCTTGCTTACCACATTTAAAGGAAAAAAACAAGAGTAAGCATGAGACATGACAGCAATAAACATATCTCTAGAGAATAGGAAGCTCTCAAGGAAAAAAGCAGACTTCAGTGAAAAGGAAATCCATGAATTAAAAAATGTTTAAGAATCAGAAATTTTTCATTTCATTTTTTCAAAATATTTTTAAAAAACCAACTAAATTTTGTTTTCAGTTTACATTCACATATGGAATTTCATATTGAAAAGAAAAAAAATACACCCTACAAAAATATTGATCAATTTAACAAAAAATGGTTAACAATTTTATTAAGTGTTATATGTTTGAATTTTTAGAGCCCCTAGCAAATTATTTTTAAAAAATCTTGGCAAAGTTCAACTTTCTTCTGTACCTAATGCTACCCATTATTGCTGAAATATCTTTATTTCAGATTCCTGATCTTTCAAAGACCACTGGGAAGTGACTGTATTTATTTTGCCTTTTTAACTCTTTAACACACATGGACTCAAAGCTCAACCTAAAATATGATAAGTATACTGGCCACCTATTATTCCCCGTTTCCTTACTGAAATAAACTTATTAGGAGTCCCTGCTATAATGATGGTGTATTTTGTATATTTCTTTGAATAAATAATATAGAGGAATCTTTTAAATGCATATTCAGTGGGAAGCCATCTGGCTCCATGTGAATTTATGAATATTTTAGCTTGCTCAGCGAGTCAAAAGTAAAATCTGGCACTTGGGATTATCATGTAGATTTGTGACATATATCATAAAAATTTGCTTCTATAAATCAATGATTGGCATATCTACTAAAGTAAATAGTTTCTTTTTTTCATCATTAATTGAGTCCACTTAAACTATGTGTAATATGGCATGGTTAGTTTGGAAGTCATGGTAATTCAACTTGAATCAGAACATGCAATGTTTTATTAAAATAGTTGCATATAAAAAGAGAATCTTGGATTGGGTTGAACTTTATAGGTTACTGTTGTGGACACTGTGATGTGGCCTCCACATTTTTCTTCTATGAAGGGTTTATCACTTCGGTTACTTCAGCTACTGGGAGTGCTGTCAATAGATATATTTCAGCTGTCAACCCCATTCAAAGATTGCCTCAGCCACGGAGAGCTATCTTGCCCAAAATGCTCCTTCCCAAGATAGCCATATCCAGTGATAGTTGGTGAGTGCTATAAGTTGTGACCACTAAGGTCCAACTCAGGATTGCACTAAAGTGCCATTCTGGCACCTGAACTTCTCCTGGGATTAGCCAAACAAGACTGTCACTGGGCCTACATCACAGCTTGACTTCTCCCTTCTGCTCAATCCTGCTTCTGTGGCATTCCTTGAGCAATTATTAGTCTCAAAAGCATTTCTTAAGAAATGCACTGCTCTCTAGACTCCATCTCAGATACTGCTCTCCAGAACACTCAACCAGCAGCCATTTTCTAATCCTACCTCTTATCAAAAAAAAAAACAAAAAACAAAAAACAGTACTTCATGGGAAAATTCTTGGGTAAATTGTCTTCCAGTCACTTTGCTTCAATATTTCTGGCATTAGGAAGCTTATTATCTAATAAGACTGTATTATTGGGCAAAATTATTTCTAATATCGTATGAAGACTTTCTTCCTTGTAATCTCTCAAACAATACAAAACCAACTTCATCAGTCTACTGATTTAATCATTAATGAATTAAATAGAATTCTGATGAATGTTCACAATTTATAGAACAATTACATTCTTAACATTTTTGAGAAATATACTTTGATAATTAGAAATATAGATTCTAGAGGTGATAGTACACAAATGATATACAAATGAATGAAATCCCAAAGGAATGAAAGCGGGTAGAGAAACCTGAACACAATGACCTGTGATCTTCCAGTAATATGAGGTAAGAGTGATGATGAGGAACAAATTATTGACACTTCAAAGGAGAGTGAATGAATCAGGAAAAGAACTAGTACTATGGGATTCCCTGAAGCCAAATGAAGAATGTACTGCAAAGGCATGATCACTTGAAACAAGTGCTGCTGACCTGGCATAAAGATGAGAACTAGAAAGAATACTGTATAGTTTTTCTTCTAGTTTAATTGAGACATAATTGACATACATTACTGCATAAGTTTAAGGTGTACAGCATAATGATTTGACATATACATCAAGAAATAATGATCACAATAAGTTTAGTAAATATCTATCATCTCATACAGATATGAAATTAAAGGGAAAATATTTTTTCCTTCTGATAAGAACTCTTAGGATTTACTCTGTTAAAACGTTCATTCTTAACTTATAACAGTGTTAATTATATTGTTTATGGTGCACATTACATTCCTAGTACTTATTTATAATTGCAAGTTAGTCTTTTCTGACCACCATCATTCTATTCACTTTCCCCCTACCTCTTGCCTTTTTGTTTTTTGACTTGTATTTAAATGTTCTTAGGTAATTATTTATAATTACCAAAAACAAGAAATAATTCAAATTTCTATCAAGTTGAATGGATAAACAGAATGCAGTATATCCACACATGAACATATAACTTAATAAACTGTAAACATGTTCAACATTATGCAGAGAAAAAAAACTCCAGGTATAAAAGTATACATACATTATAGCTCCATTTTTAATTAAATGCTATAAAAGATAAATCTATCATAACAGACTGCTGATCAGTGTTTGCTTGAGGCTGGAATAGAGACTGACCAGGAAGATATTCACCTAGAAAGGTCACGTGTAGGTGATCTAGTCAACAGACTCAGCTGAGTCCAGATTCTAGGTCATCCCAGTATCCATACCAGATATGTTACAGAAGCCTTTGAGAGGATTCCAGTTACCAATCATTTCAGTATTCCCAGGTGAGACCACAGACATCATGGGAAGAAACCAGAGAATCTGGATGTACTGTGTTCAAATTCCTGACCTCCAGAATCTCTAAGTATAATAAAGTAGTTGTTATTTATGTCCCCAAATACTTTTTAAAATATAAATTTATTTAATTGGAGGCTAATTACTTTACAATATTGTACTGGTTTTGCCAAACATCAACATGAATCCACCATGGGTGTACACGAGTTCCCCATCCTGAACCTCCCTCCCACCTCCCTTCCCATACCATCCCTCTGGGTCATCCCAGTGCACTAGCCCCAAGCATCCTGTATCATGCATCGAGCCTGGACTGGCGATTCATTTCATATATGATATTAAACATATTTCAATGCCATTCTCCCAAATCATCCCACCCTCCCCCTCTCCTAGAGAGTCTAAAAGACTCCAGTTTCATCCACCTCATTAGAACTGATTCAAACATATTCTTTGTAATGGCTGAGTAATACTCCATTGTGTATATGTACCACAGCTTTCTTATCCACTCATCTGCTGATGGACATCTAGGTTGCTTCCATGTCCTGGCTATTATAAACAGTACTGCGATGAACACTGGGGTACACGTGTCTCTTTCAATTCTGGTTTCCTCGGTGTGTATGCCCAGCAGTGGGATTGCAGTTCTATTTCCAGTTTTTTAAGGAATCTCCACACTGTTTTCCATAGTGGCTGTCCTAGTTTGCATTCCCACCAACAGTGTAAGAGGGTTCCCTTTTCTCCACACCCTCTCCAGCATTTATTGCTTGTCGACTTTTGGATTACAGCCATTCTGACTGATGGTACCTCATTGTGGTATTGATTTCCATTTCTCTGATAATGAATGATGTTGAGCATCTTTTCATGTGTTTGTTAGCCATCTGTATGTCTCTTAGGAGAAATGTCTGTTTAGTTCTTTGGCCCCTTTTTTTGATTGGGTCGTTTATTTTTCTGGAATTGAGCTGCAGGAGTTGCTTGTATATTTTTGAGATTAGTTGTTTGTCAGTTGCTTCATTTGCTATTATTTTCTCCCATTCTGAAGGCTGTCTTTTCACCTTGCTTATAGTTTCCTTTGTTGTGCAGAAGCTTTTAATTTTAATTAGGCCCCATTTATTTATTTTTGCTTTTATTTCCATTACTCTGGGAGGTAGGTCATAGAGGATCCTGCTGTGATTTATGTCAGAGAGTGTTTTGCCTATGTTCTCCTCTAGGAGTTTTATAGTTCCTGGTCTTACATTTAGATCTTTAATCCATTTTGAGTTTATTTTTGTGTATGGTGTTAGAAAGTGATCTAGTTTCATTCTTTTACAAGTGGTTGACCAGTTTTCCCAGCACCACTTGTTAAAGAGACTGTCTTTTCTCCATTGTATATTCTTTTCTCCATTGTATATTCTTGCCTCCTTTGTCAAAGATAAGCTGTCCATAGGTGTGTAGATTTATCTCTGGGCTTTCTATTTTTTTCCATTGATCTATATTTCTGTCTTTGTGCCAGTAACATAGTGTCTTGATGACTGTGGCTTTGTAGTAGAGCCTGAAGTCAGGCAAGTTGATTCCTCCAGTTCCATTCTTCTTTCTCAAGATTGCTTTGGCTATTCGAGGTTTTTCGTATTTCCATACAAATTGTGATATTATTTGTTCTAGCTCTGTGAAAAATACCGTTGGTAGCTTGATAGGGATTGCACTGAATCTATAGATTGCTTTGGGTAGTATACTTATTTTCACTATATTGATTCTTCCAATCAATGAACACAGTATATTTCTCCATCTATTAGTGTCCTCTTTGATTTCTTTCACCAGTGTTTTATAGTTTTCTATATATAGGTCTTTTGTTTCTTTATGTAGATATATTCCTAAGTATTTGATTCTTTTCATTGCAATGGTGACTGGAATTGTTTCTTTAATTTCTCTATTTTCTCATTATTAGTGTATAGGAATGCAAGGGATTTCTTTGTGTTGATTTTATATCCTGCAACTTTACTATATTCATTCATTAGCTCTAGTAATTTTCTGGTGGAGACTTTTGGATTTCTATGTAGAGGATCATGTCATCTGCAAGCAGAGTTTTATTTCCTCTTTTCCAATTTGGATTCCTTTTATTTCTTTTTTTCTGCTCTGATTGCTGTGGCCAAAACTTCCAAAACTATGTTAAAGAGTAGTGGTGAAAGTGGGCACCCTTGTCTTGTTCCTGACTTTAGGAGAAATTCCTTCAATTTTTCACCATTGAAGATAATGTTTGCTGTGGGTTTGTCATATCTAACTTTTATTATGTTGAGGTATGTTCCTTCTATTCCTGCTTTCTGGAGGGTTTTTAACATGAATGGATGTTGAATTTTGTCAAAGGCTTTCTCTGAATCTATTGAGATAATCATATGGCATTTTTTTTTCAATTTCTTAATGTGGTATATTACATTGATTGATTTGTGGATACTGAAGAATCCTTGCATCCCTGGGATAAAGCCCACTTGGTCATGATGTATGATCTTTTTAATGTGTTGTTGGATGCTGATTGCTAAAATTTTGTTAAGGATTTTTGCATCTATATTCGTCAGTGACATTGGCCTGTAATTTTCTTTTTTGTGTGGGATCTTTGTTAGGTTTTGGTTAGGGTGATGGTGGCCTCATAGAATGAGTTTGGAATTCCTCTGCAATTTTCTGCAAGACTTTGAGTAGGATAGGTGTTAGTTCTTCTCTAAATTTTTGGTGGAATTCAGCTGTGAAGCCGTCTGGACCTGGGCTTTTGTAGGCTGGAAGTTTTCTGATTACTGTTTCAATTTCCTTGCTTGTGACGGGTCTGTTAAGATTTTCTATTTCTTCCTGGTTCAGTTTTGGAAAGTTGTACTTTTCTAAGAATTTGTCCATTTTATTGGTATATAATTGCTGATGGTAGTCTCTTATGATCCTTTGTATTTCTGTGTTGTCTGTTATGATCTTTCAATTTTCATTTTTAATTTTTTTGATTTGATATTTCTCCCTTCGTTTCTTGATGAGTCTGGCTAATGATTTGTCAATTTTATTTATCCTCTCAAAGAACCAGCTTTTGGCTTTGTTGATTTTTGCTATGGTGTCTTTTGTTTCTTTTGCATTTATTTCTGCCCTAATTTTTAAGATTTCTTTCCTTCTACTAACCCTGGGGTTCTTCATTTCTTGCTTTTCTAGTTGTTTTAGGTGTAGAGTTAGGTTATTTATTTGACTTTTTTCTTGTTTCTTGAGG
The DNA here is from genome assembly GCF_023091745.1 of Budorcas taxicolor. NCBI lineage: Eukaryota > Metazoa > Chordata > Mammalia > Artiodactyla > Bovidae > Budorcas > Budorcas taxicolor. The sequence goes on from NC_068912.1 coordinate 70,685,455, forward strand.
TATGTCTGTATTGCTATGAACCTTCCCATTAGCACTGCTTTTACAGTGTCCCACAGGTTTGGAGTTGTTGTGTTTTCATTTTCATTCATTTCTATGTATATTTTGATTTCTTTTTTGATTTTTTTCTGTGATTTGTTCATTATCCAGCAGCGTGTTGTTTAGCCTCCATAGGTTTGAATTTTTAATAGTTTTTCTCCTGTAATTGACATCTAATCTTACTGCGTTGTGCTCAGAAAAGACGCTTGGAATGACTTCAACTGTTTTAAATTTACCAAGGCTAGATTTATGGCCCAGGATGTGATCTATCCTGGAAAAGGTTTCATGTGCACTTGAGAAAAAAGTGAAATTCATTGTTTTGGGGTGAAAATGTCCTATAGATATCAATTAGGTCTAACTTGTCTATTGTATCACTTAAAGTTTGTGTTTCCTTGTTAATTTTCTGTTTCGTTGGCCTATCCATAGGTGTGAGTGGGGAATTAAAGTCTCCCACTATTATTGTGTTATTGTCAATTTCCCCTTTCATACTTGTTAGCATTTGCCTTACATATTGCGGTGGTCCTATGCTGGGTGCATATAAAATTGTTATATCTTCTTCTTGGATTGATTCTTTGATCATTATGTAGTGTCCTTTGTCTCTTTTCACAGCCTTTATTTTAAAGTCTATTTTATCTGATACGAGTATTGCTACTCCTGCTTTCTTTTGCTCTCTATTTGCATGGAAAATCTTCTTCCAGCCCTTCACTTTCAGTCTGTATGTGTCCCTTGTTTTGAGGTGGGTCTCTTGTAGACAACATATATAGGGGTCTTGTTTTTGTATCCATTCAGCCAGTCTTTTTCTTTTGGTTGCAGCATTCAACCCATTTACGTTTAAGGTAATTATTGATAAGTATGATCCCGTTGCCATTTACTTTGTTGTTTTGGGTTTGAGTTTATACACCCTTTTTGTGTTTCCTGTATAGAGAAGATCCTTTAGCATTTGTTGGAGAGCTGGTTTGGTGGTGTTGAATTCTCTCAGCTTTTGCTTGTTTGTAAAGCTTTTGATTTCTCCTTCATATTTGAATGAGATCCTTGCTCTGTACAGTAATCTGGGCTGTAGGTTATTTTCTTTCATCACTTTAAGTATGTCCTACGATTCCCTCCTGGCCTGAAGAGTTTCTATTGAAAGATCAGCTGTTATCCTTATGGGAGTCCCCTTGTGTGTTATTTGTTGTTTTTCCCTTGCTTCTTTTAGTATTTGTTCTTTGTATTTGATCTTTCTTAATTGATTAATATGTGTCTTGAGGTGTTTCACCTTGGGTTTATCTTGTTTGGGACTCTCTGGGTTTCTTGGACTTGGGTGATTATTTCCTTCCCCATTTTAGGGAAGTTTTCAACTGTTATCTCCTCAAGTATTTTCTCATGGTCTTTCTTTTTGTCTTCTTCTTGTGGGACTCCTATGATTCAAATGTTGGGGGCATTTAACATTGTCCCAGAGGTCTCTGAGATTGTCCTCATTTCTTTTAATTCATTTTTCTTTTTCCTCTCTGATTCATTTATTTCTACCATTCTATATTCTACCTCACTAATCCTATCTTCTGCCTCCATTATTCTACTATTCGTTCCCTCCAGAGTGTTTTTGATCTAATTTATTGCCTTATTCATTATATATTGACTCTTTTTTATTTCTTCTAGGTCTTTGTTAAACCTTTCTTGCATCTTCTCAATCCTTGTCTCCAGGCTATTTATCTGTGATTCCATTTTGATTTCAAGATTTTGGATCATTTTCACTATTATTATTCAGAATTCTTTATCAGGTAGATTCCCTATCTCTTCCTCTTTTGTTTGGTTTGGTGGGCATTAATCCTGTTCCTTTACCTGCTGGGTATTCCTCTGTCTCTTCATCTTGTTTATATTGCTGTGTTTGGGGTGGCCTTTCTGTATTCTGGCAGTTTGTGGAGTTCTCTCTTTTATGGAGTTTCCTTGTTGTGGGTGGGTTTGTATGGTTTGTATGTATCAAGGTTTCCTGGTTAGGGAAGCTTGTGTTGGTATTCTGGTGGGTGGAGCTGGATTTCTTCTCTCTGGAGTACAATGAAGTGTCCAGTAATGAGGTATGAGATGTCAATGGGTTTGGAGTGACTTTGGACAGCCTTTATATTGAAGCTCATGGCTATGTTCCTGGGTTGCTGGAGAATCTGTGTGGTATGTCTTTCTCTGGAACTTGTTGGGTTGTCACCAAATACTTTTAACAACCTGAAAAGTGCCACAAGTCCAGTCTGTCTCCCTTCAGAGGCATTGGCAGGCCATGGACTATTCTGCCAGAGAAAGGAGCAGTCCACACAACTCCACAGCAAGTTCTCAAGGGACATTTACCTGGCTCCTCTGTCCATGGGATTCTCCAGGCAAGAATACTGGAGTTGGTTTTCATGCTCTTCTCCAGGTGATCTTCCCAACCCACAGATCGAACCCAGGTCTCCCACAGTGCAGGAAGAGTCTATTAAGACCTTTCTTTAAAACTCCATGGCATGGCAGTTGTGTGAGAAACCAGATAGAACCTGCCTTGGTAATATAGACATACAGTTGGGGCCCTCTTGCCCTTAGTAACCACAAACCTCATCTCTTTTCCTATCAGCTTATTTATTTATTTATTTTGTTTTTTTTGAAGTATTGGGTTGGCCAAAAAGTTCGTTCAGATTCCTCTGTACAATGAGAACATCAAATGAACTTTTTGGCCAACTCAATATTATGTTCTTCTAACATTATAACCAAAGAAAGATGTTCTTTTCATTATAGGGGACTGGAATGCAAAAGTAGGAAGTCAAGAAACACCTGGAGTAACAGGCAAATTTGGCCTTGGAATGCCGAATGAAGCAGGGCAAAGACTCATAGAGTTTTGCCAAGAAAATGCACTGGTCATAGCAAACACCCTCTTCCAACAACACAAGAGAAGACTCTACACATGGACATCACCAGATGGTCAACACCGAAATCAGACTGATTATATTCTTTGCAGCCAAAGATGGAGAAGCTCTATACAGTCAACAAAAACAAGACTGGGAGCTGACTGTGGCTCAGATCATGAACTCCTTATTACGAAATTCAGACTTAAATTGAAGAAAGTAGGGAAACCGCTAGACCATTCAGGTATGACCTCAATCAAATCCCTTATGATTATACAGTGGAAGTGAGAAATAGATTTAAGGGTCTAGATCTGATAGATAGAGTGCCTGATGAACTATGGAATGAGGTTCGTGACATTGTACAGGAGACAGGGATCAAGACCATCCCCATGGAAAAGAAATGCAAAAAAGCAAAACGGCTGTCTGGGGAGGCCTTACAAATAGCTGTGAAAAGAAGAGAGGCGAAAAGCAAAGGAGAAAAGGAAAGATATAAGCATCTGAATGCAGAGTTCCAAAGAATAGCAAGAAGAGATAAGAAAGCCTTCTTCAGCGATCAATGCAAAGAAATAGAGGAAAACAACAGAATGGGAAAGACTAGAGATCTCTTCAGGAAAATCAGAGATACCAAGGGAACATTTCATGCAAATATGGGCTCGATAAAGGACAGAAATGGTATGGACCTAACAGAAGCAGAAGATATTAAGAAGAGGTGGCAAGAATACATGGAAGAACTGTACAAAAAAGATCTTCATGACCCAGATAATCATGATGATGTGATCACTCATCTAGAGCCAGACATCTTGGAATGTGAAGTCAAGTGGGCCTTAGAAAGCGTCATTACGAACAAAGCTAGTGGAGGTGATGGAATTCCAGTTGAGCTGTTTCAAATCCTGAAAGATGATGCTGTGAAAGTGCTGCATTCAATATGCCAGCAAATTTGGAAAACTCAGCAGTGGTCACAGGACTGGAAAAGGTCAGTTTTCATCCCAATCCTAAAGAAAGGCAATGCCAAAGAATGCTCAAACTACCGCACAATTACACTCATCTCACACGCTAGTAAAGTAATGCTCAAAATTCTCCAAGCCAGGCTTCAGCAATAAGTGAACCATGAACTCCCTGATGTTCAAGCTGGTTTTAGAAAAGGCAGAGGAACCAGAGATCAAATTGCCAACATCCGCTGGATCATGGAAAAAGCAAGACAGTTCCAGGAAAACATCTATTTCTGCTTTATTGACTATGCCAAAGCCTTTGACTGTGTGGATCACAATAAACTGTGGAAAATTCTGAAAGAGATGGGAATACCAGACCACCTAACCTGCCTCTTGAGAAATCTGTATGCAGGTCAGGAAGCAACAGTTAGAACTGGACATGGAACAACAGACTGGTTCCAAATAGGAAAAGGAGTACATCAAGGCTGTATATTGTCACCCTGCCTATCTAACTTCTATGCAGAGTACATCATGAGAAACACTGGACTGGAAGAAACACAAGCTGGAATCAAGATTTCTGGGAGAAATATCAATCACCTCAGATATGCAGATGACACCACCCTTATGGCAGAAAGTGAAGAGGAGCTAAAAAGCCTCTTGATGAAAGTGAAAGAGGAGAGCGAAAAAGTTGGCTTAAAGCTCAACATTCAGGAAACGAAGATCATGGCATCTGGCCCCAACACTTCATGGGAAATAGATGGGGAAACAGTGGAAGTAGTGTCAGACTTTATTTTTTGGGGCTCCAAAATCACTACAGATGATGACTGCAGCCATGAAATTAAAAGACGCTTACTCCTTGCAAGAAAAGTTATGACTAACCTAGGTAGAATATTCAAAAGAAGAGACATTACTTTGCCCACTAAGGTCCGTCTTGTCAAGGCTATGTTTTTTCCTGTGGTCATGTATGGATGTGAGAGTTGGACTGTGAAGAAGGTTGAGCACCAAAGAATTGATGCTTTTGAACTGTGGTGTTGGAGAAGACTCTTGAGGGTCCCTTGGACTGCAAGCAGATCCAACCAGTCCATTCTGAAGGAGATCAACCCTGGGATTTCTTTGGAAGGAATGATGCTAAAGCTGAAGCTCCAGTACTTTGGACACCTCATGCGAAGAGTTGACTCATTGGAAAAGACTCTGATGCTGGGAGGGATTGGGGGCATGAGGAGAAGGGGACGACCAAGGATGAGATGGCTGGATGGCATCACGGACTCGATGGACGTGAGTCTGAGTGAACTCCGGGAGATGGTAATGGACAGGGAAGCCTGGCGTGCTGCGATTCAAGGGGTCGCAAAGAGTCGGACACGACTGAGTGACTGAACTGAACTGATCTGATGAGAATGATCCAGGGGGGAGGGAAAACCCTTGAAAAAAGAGAGAAGAGAGAATTGCTGGTGTACTATCCTTGTTCACCTGCTGGTGTACTATCCTTGTTCACCTCCTTTCTGTATCCTTGAAGGCGGTAGGAGAAGAGGACAACAGAGGATGAGATGGTTGGATGGCATTACTGACTCGATGTACATGAGTCTGAGCAATTTCAGGAATGGTAATGAACAGGGAAGCCTGGCGTGCTGCAGTCCATGGGGTCACAAAGAGTCGGACACAATTGAGAGACTGAACTTAACTGATCATTGTCCAAGAAATTACAAAGAAAATCACATTTAAAGATTTTAATGCTAAATGATGGTGATTCAGAAAACTCGACATATATGTTGATTTGAGAGTAGGCAACTTTAGGAATAATATACTATATTCCTAAAACCATTTCAGAAGTCGTAGATTCTTTGGAGTCACTAGAATACTACAGAAAAGACACAGACAAGATTACAGAGCCTTACAGGACATTCTGCTGCTAAGTCACTTCAGTCGTGTCTGACTCTGTGTGACCCCATAGACGGCAGCCCACCAGGCTCCCCTGTCCCTGGGATTCTCCAGGCAAAAACACTGGAGTGGGTTGCCTTCTCCAGTGCATGAAAGCGAAAAGTGAAAGTGAAGTCACTCAGTCGTATCCAACTCTTAGCGACCCCATGGACTGCAGCTTACAAGGCTCCTCCATCCATAGGATTTTCCAGGCAAGAGTACTGGAGTGGGGTGCCATTGCCTTCTCCATACAGGGCATTCTAGAGAGTAGAAAATAAAATGCTTCAAGCTCAGTTGATAAGAATAAGAGATATTAGTTTTTATAGTAAAAAACTCTCCTTATATACTTTTTATACCATCTTACAAGGTTTCAGCCTCCTCCCATAATCACAGTAAATCAATATCCAAAAATATGTAGCAGTATATTACTTTTAAAAGTTTTATAGTAATAACACGGACTCAGTCACTAAGCACAGGGAGACTTTTTGGTTGTACTAGTTTACCTTATGCTCATACTGTTCATGGGGTTCTCAAGGATAGAATACTGCAGTGGTTTTCGTTCCCTTCTCTAGTGGACCACATTTTGTCAGAACTCTCCCCCATGACCCGTCTGTCTTGGGTGGCCCTTTACGGTATGGCTGATAGTTTCATTGAGTTAGACAAGGCTGTGGTCCATGTGATCAGTTTGGTTAATTTTCTGTGATTGTGGTTTTCATTCTGTTGGCCCTCTGATGGATAAGGATAAGAAGTTTATGGAAGCTTCCAGATGGGAGAGACTGACTGAGGGGGAAACTGGGTCTTGTTCTGATGGGCAGGGCCATGCTCAGTAAATCTTTAATACAATTTTCTATTGACAGGCGGGGCTGTGTTTCCTCCCTGTTGTTTGACCTGAGGCCAAACCATGGTGGAGGTAATGAAGATAATGGCAACCTCCTTTAAAAGGTCCCATGCATGCACTGCTGCACTGAGTGTCCCCTGGGTGCACTAAGTGGCAGGCCACTGCTGACCCACGCCTCTGGTGGAAACTCCTGGACACTCATGGGCAAGTCTGGGTCAGTCTCTTGTGGAGTCACAGCTCCTTTCTCCTGAGTCCTGGTGTGGACAAGGTTTTGTTTGTGCCCTCCAAGAGTCACAAAAGATAGGACACTGAAAGATGAAATCCCCAGGTCAGTAGGTGCCCAACATGCTACTAAAGATCAGTGGAGAAATAACTGCAGAACAAATTAAGAGATGGAGCCAAAACAAAACCAACACCCAGTTGTGGATGTGACTGGTGATGGAAGTAAAGTCTGATGCTGTAAAAAGCAATATTACATAGGAACCTGGAATGTTAGATCCAGGAATCAAGACAAATTGGAAGTAGTCAGACAGGAGATAGCAAGAGTGAACATTGACATTTTAAGAATCAGTGAACTAAAATGGACTGGAATGGGTGAATTTAACTCAGGTGACCATTATATCTACTACTATGGGCAAGAATCCCTTAGAAGAAATGGAGTAGCCATCATAGTCAACAAAAGAGTCTGAAATACAGTACTTGGATGCAAAAACAACACAATGATCTCTGTTTCCAAGGCAAACCATTCAATATAAGAGTAATCCAAGTCTATACCTGACCAGTAATGCTGAAGAAGCTGAAGCTGAACAGTTCTATGAAGACTTATAAGACCTTCTAGAACTAACACCTCCCCCCCCCCCCACCAAAAAAAAAAAAGATATCCTTTCCATTATAGGGGACTGGAATGCAAAAGTAGGAGGTCAGGAGATACCTGGAGTAACAGGCAAATCTGGCCTTGGAGTACAAAATGAAGCAGGTCAAAGGTTAACAGATTTTTGCCAAGAGAATGCACTGGTCATAGCAAATACCCTCTTCCAACAACACAAGAGAAGACTCTACACATGGACATCACCAGATGGTCAGTACTGAAATCAGATTGATTATATTCTTTGCACTCAAAGATGGAGAAGCTCTATACATTCAGCAAAAACAAGACAGGGAGCTGACTGTGACTCAGATCATGAACTCCTTATTGCCAAATTCAGACTTAAATTGAAGAAAGTAGGGAAAACTATTAGACCGTTCAGGTATGACCAAAAGCAAACCCCTTACGATTATACAGTGGAAATGACAAATAGATTCAAGGGATTAGAGCTGATAGATAAGAGTGCCTGACGAATTGTCCAACAGGCAGTGATCAAGACCATCCCAAAGAAAAGCAAATGAAAAGGCAAAATGGTTGTCTGAGGAGACCTTACAAATAACTGAGAAAAGAAGAGAAGCAAAAGGAAAGGAGAAAAGGAAAGATATACCCATTTCAATGAAGACCACAAAGAATAGGAAGGAGAGATAAGAAAGCCTTCATCAGTGATCAATGCAAAGAAATAGAGGAAAACAATAGAATGGGAAAGACTACAGAGCTCTTCAAGAAAATTAGAGCTACCAAGGGAACATTACATGCAAAGATGGGCTCGAAAAAGGACAGAAATGGTCTGGACCTAACAGAAGCAGAAGATATTAAGAAGAGATGGCAAGAATACACAGAAGAACTATACAAAAAATATCTTCATGACCCAGATAGGCAGAATAGTGTGATCACTCACCCAGAGCCAGACATCCTGGAATGCAAAGTCAAGTGGGCCTTAGGAAGCATCACTATAAATAATGCTAGTAGATGTGATGGCATTCCAGTTGAGCTATTTCAAATCCTGAAAGACGATGCTGTGAAAGTGCTGCACTCAATATGCCAGCAAATTTGAAAAACTCAGCAGTGGTATAGGACTGGAAAAGGTCAGTTTTCATTCCAATCCCCAAAAATAGCAATGGCAAAGAATGCTCAAACTATTGCACAATTGCACTCATCTCACATGCTAGCAAAGTAATGCTCAAAATTCTCCAAGCCAGGCTTCAACAGTATGTGAACCGAGAAAATCCAGATGTTCAAGCTGGATTTAGAAAAAGCAGAGGAACCAGAGATCAAATTGCCAACTTCTATTGGATCATCAAAAAAGCAAGAGAGTTCCAGAAAAACATCTATTCTGCTTTATTGACTGTGCCAAAGCCTTTGACTGTGTGTATCACCACAAACTATGGAAAACACTTCAAGAGATTGGAATACCAGACCACCTGACCTGCTTCCTGAGAAATCTGTATGCAGGCCAAGAAGCAACAGTTAAAATTGGACATGGAACAACAGACTCCAACAACAGGTTCCAAATAGGAAAAGGAGTATGTCAAGGCTGTATATTGTTACCCTGCTTATTTAACTTACATGCAGAATACATCATATGAAATGCCAGGCTGGATGAAGCACAAGCTGAATCAAGATTGCTGGGAGAAATATAATAACCTCAGATATGCAGATGATACCACCCTTATGTCAGAAAGCAAAGAACTAAAGAGCCTCTTGATGAAAGTGAAAGAGGAGAATGAAAAAGTTGGCTTAAAACAACATTCAGAAAACTGAGATCATGGTATCCAGTCCCATCACTTCATGACAAATAGATGGGGAAACAATGGAAATAGTGAGAGACTTTATTTTTGGGGTTCCAAAATCACTGCAGATGGTGATTGCAGCCATGAAATTAAAAAATGCTTGCTCCTTGAAAGAAAAGCTATGAACAAACTAGAAAGCATATTAAAAAGCAGAGACATTATTTTGCCAACAAAGCTCCATCTAGTCAAAGCTATGGTTTTTCCAGTAGGCATGTATGGATATGAGATTTGGAGTATAATGAAAGCTGAGCACCAAAGAATTGATGCTTTTGAATTGTGGTGTTGGAGAAGACTCTTGAGAGTCCCTTGGACTGCAAGAAGTTCCAACCAGTCCATCCTAAAAGAAAGCAGTCCTGAATTTTCATTGGAAGGACTGATGCTGAAGCTGAAACTTCAATACTTTGGCTACCTGATATGAAGAACTGACTCATTTGAAAAGACTCTGATGCTGGGAAAGACTGATGGTGGGAAGAGAAGCGGGCAACAGAGGATGAGATAGTTGGATGTCATCACCAACTTGATGGACATGAGTTTGAGCAAGCTATGGAAGTTGGTGATGGACAGGGATGCTTGGCATGCTGCAGTCCATGAGGCTGCAAAGAGTCAGACATGATTGAGTGACTGAGCTGAACTGAACCTTACACTCAACTTTCAAAGTTAAAGAAAGCACCTGTATTACAGAGGACAATATTTATTTATATATATAAAACCTTATCAAAGTATATCTTGGAAATGAAAGGCCCTTAGGTTCTGTTAAGTATCCTGACATGTCTGAATATGTGAAGATCAGCATAGTGTTTGGAATACAGTCTGGAGAGAGAAGAACTGGGAAACTTATTAGAATGAGAGGATTCCAGTTCCTGGAGATAATCTATGTGATTTATGTACATATATAATGGGGGAAAGGGATTTTTCAGGGAACTGAAAAGTATACTTTTTCTACTAAACTCAGGACAAATATTTATTTTGTATTTAAACAGATTCAGTTGTAACAGGGAAAAAGAGAATTTCCATACTTTATTCCTTCCTTCTCATAGACCAGCTTCCAAAAATAGTTTCTGATTTGACTGGATAATGGTTAATTATAAACGGCATTAACTTTAACCAATTATAATGAGTGATGATCTTTATTGTTAAATTTCATTAAGAAAGATCCCATTGATATATAAGCAGTGAATTTCATAAGTTAATTTATGATCTTGTCAGTGCACCTGTACATTTAAATCTGTACTTGGAGCACTTGCTATGATCATAATTACTTCTTTGTGTAGCAAAAGTTTTTTAGCTCTCTATTTTATTAAAAGTGAAATTTCTCAAAGAACAGCATATTGGTGGGTATAATTTACTTTCTTAGACCCCAAGGCTAAAATAAATAGGAAAGAAACCAATCATGAAAACTTCATTGAGTGCAACGTTTGTCAATCTGCAAACAAAAGAAACACTTACTTGATTTCCAGAGTTGTGTTTTAAAAGATTTCTGCCTCAAGATGTAAATGCTTTAATTCTTTTCAGGGCAATATTTAACCCTCTTACAATGAAATGGTAAAGCAAAACTAATATGAACCATTTGAATGATCTGCAGAGAGAAAAAGAGTTGATACTAGTGAAGAAAAGAAATTTAAAATATCATTCATGTTACTTAGGCACAGTGTTGGTTGTAAGCAAAGATATTAAGAGCCTTTAAGGAGGCTGAAGATTCAATAACCAGGTTGGTGACACACCTTAAAAGAGTGCCCAAAGAATATAGACATTAGAGTTTTGATTGCCTTAGTGATGCACTGAAGCACAATTGAAGAAATATAAACCTGGTACAGAGAGCTAGGAAATGACAGTAGCAGATGGATTGCATCAGTCTGCAACAATCAGGGATGAACTGCTGTTTGAATGATTGAATTTTACACTTTGGAAGGCTACTAGAGTCCTACAGCCAAAGGTTTCAAAAGATAGACTATTTGTCCAACCATCCCAGAAGAGAACATTAAGTCTGTTAGTTTCAATCATTTACTTACATGGGTTTCACATCTTTAGACACAAATGTCAATAATCAGGATGTGGTACAGGTAGATGATAGCAATGACTAATTCACAGGCATTTTCTAACTTAAACTCTTGCAGGTACAGATACAGTAGGGGATCAATATTTATTATATAGTTATTCCATTTTGAAGGCATTTTTAACTGAGGTATAATAGACAAACATTGTATTAGTTTCAGTAGAAACCTTGAGGATTTAAAATTTTTATATATTGTGAAATGATCACTACAGTAAGTCTAGTTAATATACATCACCATATATGAAAAAGGAAAAAAAGTGAAAGTGCTAGTCCTTTGTGACCCCATCAATTGTAGCTCATCAGGTTCCTCTGTTCATGGGATTCTCCAGGCAAGAATACTGGTGTGGGTTGCCATGCCCTCCTCCAGGGGATCTTCCTGACCCAGGGATTGAACCTGGGTCTCCGGCATTGCAAGAAAATTTTTTACCATCTGAGTCACCAGGGAAGCTCATCGCCATAATGAGAACCTTTAACATTTGCACACTTATCGACTTTCAAATATGCAATATAATATTATTACTTACAGTCATCATGGTGTACATTACATCCCCATGACTTATTTTATAACTGGAAGTTTCTACCTTTTGAATCTTTTCACCCATGAGGCCCACACCTCACAGTCTACCTTTGGCAACTACTAATCTGTTCTCAGTATCTATGAGCTTGGTTTTATTTTTTTATTGTGTGTTGCTATTAGGTTGGTGCAAAAGTAACTATGATTTTGGACCCTGAATTTTAAATCATTATAACTAGGCTCAAACAAATCTCTATTAATCAAAATAGGAACCATTACAAATCAACACATTTTTGCCAATGAGAAATGTTTGTTTATTCTTGTAGCATAAAAATCCATGCTTTAGGATTTAACAAACTTTTGGAAAGCATTTTCTGCTTCCTGCTGGTTGTGGAAACATTTTCCCTGCAAAAAGTCAAGATGCTTGAAGAAGTGGTAGTCAGTTGGCAAGAAGTCAGGTGAACATGGACATAAGGCAAAACGTCGTAGCCCAATCATTGAGCTTTTTAAGTGTTGGTTGTGTGACGTGTGATCAGGCGTTGTCATAGAGAAGAACCGGGCCCTTTCTGTTTACTAGTGTTGGCTGCAGGCATTGCAGTTTTTGGTGCATCTAATTGATTTGCTGAGCATACTTGTCAGATGTAATGGTTTCACTGGAATTCAGAAAGTTGTAGTGGATCAGACTGGCAGCAGACTACCAAACAGTGACCAAGCCCCTTTTTTTTGGTGCAAGTTTGGCTTTGGGAAGTGCTTTGGAGCTGCATCTCAGTTCAGCCACTGAGCTGGTTTTCACGTAAAATCTCCTTCTCCTCTCATGTCACAATCTGATCGAGAAATCGTTTGTTGTTGTTGCACAGAATAAGAAAAGACGACACTTCAAAATGACTTTTTTTTTTTTTTTTGGTTAGCTCATGAGGCACCCACTTATCGGGCTTTTTCACCTTTCCAATTTGCTTCAAATACTTCGTGAGTTGGTGATGGACAGGGAGGCCTGGTGTGCTGCAGTCCATGGGGTCGCAGAGTCAGACACTACTGAGCGACTGAACTGAACTGGACCAAATAACCATAGAATGGTTGATGCTGAGTTCTTGGGCAACTTCCCCTGTAGTTGGAAGAGGACCAGCTTCTCTCAATGGTCATTGTCAACTTCCAATGGCTGGACACTATGCTCATCTTTAAGGCTCTCATCTCCTTTGCAAAACTTCTTGAACCACCACTGCACTGTACATTCATTAGCAATTCCTGGGCCAAATGTGTTGTTGTGAGTTTCTCTCTGCTACTTTATGACTCATTTTGAACTCAAGTAAGAAAATCACTCAAATTTGCTTTTTGTCTAACATCATTTCCATAGCCTAAAACACATATAATATAAACAGCAAGTAAAAATTCATTAGCAAAAAGTATAAAGCAAGAAATGTGCATTACAAGGATGCATAATGTAACCACATTTAAGAATGCATTCCATGAAAGTATTCCAAGAATGTATCAAATCGCAAAGTTCAACAATGCAAAACCACACTTGCGCACCAAGCTAATATTTTTTAAATCCCACATTACTCCATTTCATTATATGTGTGTGTGTGTATTCTACTTCTCTAACTATTCCTCCATGAATGAAGACTTACATTGTTTCCATATCAACTACTGTATTGCAAACATAATGCTGAAATGTACACGGAGGTACATATATCTCTGAATTAGCATTGTGGGCTTCCCTTATACCTCAGTTGGTAAAGAATTCACCTGCAATGCGGGAGACCTGGGAAGATCCCCTGAAGAAGGGAAAGGCTACCCACTCCATTATTCTGGCCTGGAGAATTCCATGGGACTGTATAGTCCTTGGGGTTGCAAAGAGTCAGACACGACTGAGTGACTTTCACTTTTCATTTTAGGGGAATAAATACTCCAAAAGGAATTGCTGGATCATGTGGTAATTCTATTTTTAATTTTTTGAGGAAATTTGATACTGTTTTCCATAGTAGCTGCAGCAATTTACATTCCTACCAATGCACAATGGTTCTCTTTACTTCATATCTTTTCCAACATCTATCATTTCCTGTCTTTTAAAATACACCATTTTAACAGATGTGAGGTGATATTGCATTGTGGTTTTGATCTGCATTTCTTTAATGACAAATGATGTTGATTATATTTTCACATACCTTTTGTCCATCTGTATGTCTTATTGGAAAATATCTATTTAGATCTTCTGCCCATTTTTAAATCAAATCTTTAGTTTTATGAATTCATATATTTTGGATGTTAGCTCTTATTAGATATATGATTTGCAAATATTTTCTGCTGTTCAATAGGTTGCTTTTTCATTTTGTTGATGGGTCCCCTTGCTGTGCAGAAGTTTTTCAGTTTAATGTAGTCTCTCTTACTCATTTTTGTTTCTGTTACTTTTGTTTTGGTGTCAGATTCAAGAAATCATTACCAAACCTATGTGAAGAAGCTTACTGTCTATGTTTTCTTCTAGAAGTTATATGGTTTCAGGTATTACTTCAAGTCTTTAACCCATTTTGAGTTAATTTTTGTGTATAGTGTAGGATAATGTAGAAGTTACATTCTTTTGCATGTTGTCTAGTTTTCCCAGCTTCATTTAAGAGGCTGTTCTTTTCCCACTGTATACCCTTGGTTCCATTATCATAAGCTAATCAACATATACATATACAAATGTATATTAACATATATATATATATATATATATATATATATATATATATATATATATATATATAGTTTTATCTCTAGACTCTCTATTCTGTATCTGTGTGGTGGTTTTTATGCAATACAATGCTATTCTAATTACTATAGCTTTATAGTATAGTTTGAAATCAGGGAGTGTGATGCTTCCAGCTTTGTTCTTCTTTCTCAATACTAGGGATCTTCTGTGGTTCCATGTAAATTTTAGGATTGTTTGGTTTATTTCTGTGAAATATGCCATTGGAATTTTGATAAGGCGTGCACTGAATCTGTAGATTGCCTTAGGTAGAACAGGCATTTTAACAATATTAATTCTTCCAATCCACTAGCATAGAATCTTTCCATTTATTTGTGTCTTCTTAAATTTCTTTCAATAATGCCTTATAATTTTCAATATGCAAGACTTTTAACTCTTTAAATTTAACATTAGCCATTTTATTCTTTTCAATGCAACTGTAAGTGAAATTATTTTCTTAATTTCTCTGGTAGTTTCTTACTAGTTTATAGAAAGACAGCATATTTTTGTGCTTTGATTTTGTATCCTGCAACTTTACTAATTTTCCATTAGTTGTGTTTTATTTTTATTTTTCTGTGGAGTCTTTAGGGTTTTCTATATATAGTATTATACCATCTGCAATAGTGACAGTTTTACTTCTTCCTTTCCAATTTGGATGCCTTATATTTCTTTTTCTAGCCTGACTGCTCTGGCTGGGACTTCCAAAACTCTGTTGAATAAAACTAACAAAAGTGGGATACTTAACTTCTTGTAGTTAGAGGAAAGGTTTTCAGCTTTTAACCACTGTATAGTATAGGTTTTATACTATTCTTTCATTTGTACCATACTTCTCTTTTATTTTGCTTAACTTTCTGTATTGGTTTGTACACAGTAGATGAAATCATCACCTCACTCTGTCTAAAGGAGTGATCTCACGTAGGAGATGAACCTTGTCACTCAACCCACCCTAGCTCTTGTCCTTCAAATCTTTGTGTTTGTCCAATAAGCTATGATATTTTAATAGCTCCTAGAAGATAAAGATGCTCCAAGACCTGTCAATATCTCAAAGGGGAGGATATCATTATCTAGATTCAGGCTGACTGGAAGCCAGACCTTCACTCAGCAGCTTTAAAAGTATGCAAATATATACTCTTGTGTGGGACCACAAACCCAAGTCCCACTAGCCATCAGAGTCAGGTAATCTAGGTGTCCCATATGTAGCAATTGCAAAAATAGGAGCCCTAGACAAGTCATGTCCGACTCTTTGTGACCCATGGACAGTAGCCTGACAGGCTCCTCTGTCCATGGGATTATCCAGGCAAGAATACTGAAGTGGATTGTCATTTCCCTCTCCAGGGGATCTTCCCAATCCAGGGAAAGAACCCATGTCTCTTTACATCTCTTGCTCTAGCAAGCAGGTTCCTTTACCACTAGTGCCAACTGGGAAGCCCAAGACAAGTGAGTGAGCTCATTTTTTTTGGAGATGCCAGAGAGCTGGTGCAAGGAAATGCAGAGTACCAAGGTTGTGTCCATAGCCAATGTTCCTTAACAGCAGTTTGGAAAGCCACAAATCTGAAGCCTGCCCCTCAGGCCAAAGATGCAGGACAAGCAAAGAAACAGGTCTATTCAGATTCTCTGCCCATTTTCCAGTTAGATCGTTTATTCCAATTTTCAACTTAATCCAAAACTGTGGTCTATTAGAGTACACCCAAACTGGCAAGTCTGAATGATATGGCATATTTGGCTTGTTGTGGCTCATGTAGATAGCTCTGTCAGAGACAGGAACTGGTTGTTTCCCACCAGAAACTGATGCAATTTGCTCTTTATAATACGTTAAAAACAAATGAGCTCGAAATTTCCCATTCTGACAAATGGGAACATGAATACTAGCTTATTGGAATTGAGCTTATCAGTACTGAAAGGAAGGAGAATGTGACTTGTGACGAAGTTCTGTACATGAATTATTAATAATATAATTTCACTAAGTATAAACAAAAAAAGTTGTATTCCTCAACCACAATACAAATTGGCTTTATCTAACCCACTCCAGTGTTCTTGCCTGGAGAATTCCAGGGATGGGGGAGCCTGCTGGGCTTCTGTCTATGGGGTCGCACAGAGTCGGACACGACTGAAGCGACTTAGCAGCAGCAGCAGCAAACATATTTTATAGGAACAAAAGATTTAAGTTAAACTATGCTTAAAAATAATGGGCTTCCTTCATGGTTCAGACAGTAAAGAATCTGCCTGCAATGCAGGAGACCTGGCTTCAACCCCTGGATAGGGAAAATCCCCTGGAGAAAGGAATGGCTACCCATTTCAATATTCGTGCCTGGAGAATTCCATGGACAGAGGAGCCTGGAGGGGGTGGTTAGCCCACGGGGTCGCAAAGAATTGAACATGACTGAGGTACTAACATGAACAATACAGCTCATGGTAGCTTAAAATATTTCTCCTGAAATATTTAACATTAATCTATAAGAATAGTTATTGACATAGATGAAGAGTTGGGTTTCATTTAGCTAAACAAAAAGAGCACCTGAAATGCTTGACAATTTTAAGCAAATTGATAAATGCTTTTCCTTTTTTTTTTTTTTAACTCTTTCAGATTACATCAAGGTTCCTAAATTTTGGGTCTCTAAGGTGCTCAAGTCCAGAGGATATTTTGGTGTAGGTGAATGGCAGGTGTAGCATGCTAGTTATCAGCCATGATAGCCATGCATATATTTTGCAGCAGGCAAAATTTGATTTTGGCTCTGTGCTAAATTTGGTAATCTTTAACAGAGGTAATATTGTCTAGACTCAGAAGATGAGTGGATCATTGCTTGTGAGAAGTGATTCTGGATTCATTCCATCAAATTTTTGTGACTGTCAGCATTACTTGGATTTTTGAAAATTTACTTCCACTTTATATAATTAATACACACTCTTTACTTCTGTTTTGTTTAGTTTGGAAGATAAATGCCCAAGATAGAAGATCATAATCAAAAGCTGCATTTTTTCTATGCTCTTCTTGGTCATTATTAATTCATCAGTAAGTTTACAGAATATATTTATTTACAAATAGTAGTTGTCCTTTACAAACCTTGAAAGCCTATGATTTAAAGGCTGTGATTTTATGAAGTAAAGATGATAAAGGAAGAGAAAATGTTCAATTTCTTACTTATTCATGCATGGGATTATCACATTGGTTGATTTAGGTACAGTGCTAGTGGTACATGTGTGGTACTATACACCAAGAGGTGCATATTAAAGGAGACACTGCCAAATTCTCGGAACAGATAATATTTCAAAGCAATTTAGTATTCATACATCGTGCAGAAATATGATTAACCTGGTGACCGCCAACTTCTCAGAAACCTCCCACTGATATTAAATAGAAGCCGACCACCTTCAAGAGATGTGATTAAGGCAAAAGTGAAACAACTTCATCAAGTAATGAAGCATCAGCATCCAACTTGCAGAACAAGTATCTGGTGGCCACGGCTTGCAGGTCAATCCAGGCAGGAGTGTGGTGGTGGCACTTGAAGAATATGCAGCTTTATCAATACCTTTGATAGCAAAGGTGGTACTAGGTGGAAACACATGGATCAACCACTTTTAAGTTGAATACTGCTTTAGAAAAGTTTGTCTCTAGATGTGAAGCTATGGAAAGTTTTGACTGTTTTTTAATATTTCACTTTTTTGTTTCTTTACATGTATATGCAAAAGGGTTACATAAAACAAATCTATATAAGTGCTTTTCAAAAAGATTTCCAATAAATAAAAATGTCAAGTAATGAGAAAAGCATTGCATCTTATTTTATTGGCAGTTTTCTTTTTCAATGAAATATAATGATTCTTAATAACTGATGGTACCTTAAATCAATTAGATTAGAAATATAGCAATGAATTTTTAATGAATGACACATAACATCCTGTGAAACCTCTGCAAGTAAATCAGTAATTGGTAAACAACAGCTACCATATATCTTTATTTTCCTCTTGAGAAGAAACTTGGAAAAAATACACATAAATATCATAATTGAGACTTGCTGATAAATCACTTCTGGTTTATCAAACAATTATTTTCATATTGATATGCTAATTTCATATTGACATATAAATAATACAGGCACAGACCAGTTCTATTTCAATTTATTCATGTTAAAACACAAAACTCTTGACAAAACTTTTCTCTATTATTAGATTTTGGTATGAAAACATTTCAAATATGTGCCTATACCAAAATAAGAACACAGTGCTCAGAGTTCCAGCCAACTTTTATTGTCTTGAAGCTGTTTATCATCTGTATATTTTCACAGTCATTCTATTTTTCTGGCTCCTTCCTGCTGCCTACCTTTTGGCCATTTACTGCTTCTCAGTGTCATTACTAGTGCATGGTCAGAAAATTAAAAAATGAAAAGTAAAAATCCATCCATCTGGTAATTTTAATAGTTCTGTTAAAGGATTCATGAGGGAGGATGAAGATAATGTCCAAAATGAACTTATATGAATTATCAGGGAATCCCAATTATTCCGAAATTTTCCTATACAGATTCTTGAGTTTTATGTGTATGTATGCTTTCCTATTGATGAAATTTTGGGGAAAAATTTTAAGATACACAAACATGGGTTCAAGTTTATAAGGATAAAACAGCACATATATCCTTTTGGTTTCATTTTGATAAGATTAATAAAAGAGACTTTTATCATCAATTTCAGAACAGTTTGTACTTCTTAAGACTATCACAATAGTTTAAGCACTGATTTTATCTGACTGTCTGCCACAGATTTGTTTCTGAAAACGTACTTCTACATCATTTCTACAGTGTTTTGAAGACCCTATAGTATGGCATGCTTATAATAGTTCACCAGAATAGGATTAATGCACTTGAGGAGAAAACTGCCAGTGAATACTTAGAACTTCATTTGAACCAAAGTCCAAAAGAAGATGAAAAACTTTAAAGGTTTATAAAATCACCTTTAAGACTGTTCTACTACTCTGTGAATAAATAACATTCTACAAATCCATCTTTATAAGAAAAGTTAAAATAGTGATAAAACTTTAAAAACTCATTTTTCTAAACTTACAGCACTACAATATTAATTTTTATTAAAAAGGTTTATATTTTTGTTATTAATGTGCTACATCAATCATGTTAATATAATTTTCATTAATTCACTTCAATTAAAAACCAACTGTCTACAGAAAACTCCTGCATTTGCAATCTTGCTCAATCAAGAAAGGCAAAGTATACAATATTTGTGCTCAGAACTTCAGTCTTGTCCAACTCTTTGCAACCCCATGGACTATAGCCCATGAGGCTCCTCTGTCCATGGGATTTTCCAGGCAAGAATATTTCAGTGAGCTGCCATTTCCTTCTCCAATACAATATTTAATAAGATGTCTCTCAATCAGACTGCTTCCTATTCAAAGTAATTTCTAGAAAAATTTGTTCCCTATAAGTTATCATGTCTTCTGCATCTTTGTAGAAAAGCATTTCTTCAATGGACAACAGCTTATAGTTATTCAGGCTGAATGATGACTTGCTCTGTACAGCATTTAACATCTTTAGGGATGTTGTCACTGAATCACTCAAAGAAGAACAAACTGGGAAAATACGAGCATTCCACAAGCTCAAACATGTCTTGTTTCCAGAGAATAGTTCCTCTGTAACTTTGAGATTCCAAATGTCTAAGCATGACAGGAAACAGACCCCAAAGAATTGAAGTAACTTTACATCTGACAATGTTTTAACATTCTTTTTCAAGTTGTCTTGCACTCCACATGCCATTGTTGAATACTTTAAGTGTCCATTCATCTTCAAGCTTAAGGAACACACAAAAGAATATGCAGGCAGGACAGCTGTTGTTTTGACATAAGCACCACTAATGATGCAATTTTCCCCAACTGAAACATCAGGCCCCAATCTGGAATACTCCACAACTGAGCCAGGTGTCACAGAACATGTTGAATCCAGTATACTTTGGATAATACAGGGTTTGTTAGTAGAATATTCTGGTATCGATGGAAAGAGGCTAAAAGCTATAGACTGTAAGCCAAGCTCTGACTTCAAACTGCTATCTGCAGTAAAATGAAACAAATATTCTTCTGTTGTTCCAATGTGATAAAATTTGGAGTTATTAAGAACAACAACATTTAATGGTGTTCCTTTAAGAAGATGAAATATTCTCTGCCTCATGTCTACCAACTCTGACTCTTCTTTAGTAACATTTGATGTGTTTTTGGTGTACTCCACAGTTGCTCCAGGTCCCAAAGCCTGAAGAAAGTCTCCATAGGCATCTATTTCACAGTGTAGCATACCTATTTTTTCATAAAAAGCAAGTAACTTTTTTGCTGTTTTATGGTCCATGTAAAATAGGCTGTCTGTATAGACATACTCAGGCTCTAATTTAAGAGAAGGCATGTCACTCCCAGCAAATTCCTGTTGAAAAAGATTTCTAGGTGTACACACAGCATCAAACTCATACATTTCTTCTATGCTGGGTTTATGAAGGAAACGATGGCAACTTCTGTATTCGAGGTCTCTATATTCTAAATGGTTAAAAGGTTCTAAGACAAACACTCCATGTGTTGTACCAACAGTCAAACTAGAAGGATGAGCTAAAGCAGTAAAGCCAGGTTTGTCAAACCTAATAAACTCAGATTCTCCAATACTATAAAGTTCAATATCATCTGCACAGGTAATCAGAATCCCAGGATTCATATGTGAGGGGAAATCAATGTACATGGCTAGTTTTAATTCCAACATCTGATAAATGGGGCTACCAAAAGGTAAAGCAGTGAAAATTTTCCCCAGAGCGCTTGCACTTGGAAGGCGTTGACTGTAGCCACCTATATAGAATTAAACAAAATAACTGTTTTAAAATGTTTATAAGATTGTTTATAAGATTTAAAAATGTAGGAGCATCAGTTACAACACAAGATATCTCTAAAGATATTTAAAATATATGCATTACTATACCCTAGGAAAGAATGATCAATTTCAAATTTCAAATTCAAAGAGCAATTCTCCTGTAAAGATTTGATATAATGCAGTTCTAGACTAGGAAAGAATTCTAAATTAGCTTCACAGGCTATGACACTTTTTTGAATCAACTATAGAACAAGTAAAAAGGAAAATGAGCAAAAATATGAGCTTGTATCTACAGTTTAAACAGTAAATTTCAACCATGTGTAAACTACCATATTAAAAATCCACTTCATGGGAGAAAAATGTCACCAAAAAACCAGTATACATAATTATCTATTAAAGACTAATTTCCAGTTGCAACATTTTTCATCAAATTATTACCTACATTTAAAAGCAGTAAAGGTTCATTTATATAAAGGCATTTTACAATATATATGTTTTTAATTTAAAAAGGCTTTTCCAACAATGATGAGCCATATGACTTAATTCCTTGGAAAGTGTATTCTCTTAAATACATTAAATACATTATAATTGGTTACATCATTTTATGTAACTATGTAACTAATTATAGTGAGAGACAGTAGAAAGAGTCACATAAAAATGGGTTTAAATTCTGGTATACCATTTTTTAATTGTTTATCTTTGTATTTACTCTAAGACAGCAGATGTGGAATAATGCTTTATTATTATATTAAATTATATTTATTATATTTATTATTATTACATCAATAATAGATGTAAAGCACTCACCTCAGAGTACATTGTTCAACCAACAGGAGTTAATACTTTCTTTTTCGTTTTCCAAATACTAACCAACAGTAAAATTTCGCATTACAAGAATTACCTATTTTTAATTATACTTGACCCTGGAAGAGTAAGGGTTTGAACTATACCAATTCCTTTACATAGGATTTTTTTCAATAAATACTGTAAGACTGTATGACCCCAGGTTGGTTGAATCCCTGATGAGAAACTGTGGATATGCAGAGTGGAACCACCTCTATAGAAGTTCAACTACGAAGTTACATGCAGATTTCAGACTGTGTAAGGGTCAGCACCCCTAAACCCTGTGTTATTCAAGGATCAATTGTATATATTTTCTGGTGTCTAACTTAATTTTTACTAAATTGGTAATAATAATAACGTTCTGGAATAAAACTCTAAGCCTTTTTTTTTAACCTTTTAAATTAACCTTAAAATTAGAACTTGGATGCTTTACTTGATATCATCTTTAAAAAGAATTGTTGTGTGTGTGAATCATAAGAAATGAAAAGTGCCTTGGTAACCATATGGACAAATGGTTCTAAAATATCTGTAACTGAACAGTGCAGGTCCATGACAAAGTTTCACCAGTCCTCAGTTCACAGAGGGAAAGTAACAGAGGTTTCTATCATACAACCAAAATTTTAATACAACCAAGCTTGTCCAATCTGAAAACTATCCTTTATTCTGAGATTATTTCTTTCTTATATTTCTACCACCTTATTTGTATGGGATTTCCCCTCTTTTATACTTTGTCAACTCTATGTTCTGTCACACCTTTTCTTTTGTTTTTAAACTCTTTAAGGATTATAGACTTTGGCCACCAATAACTAGATAAAAATGTGTAACAGAAGGTTTTGTCTAAAGTCTGGTAATCATAGTACTAATGCAGCCTCTCCCCTAAAGCAAGAATCCTTTCTAAAGCATTATCAAGAAATGCTCATATTTCGATGAGTTCTATCTTAGGGAAATGGAACAATGTCCATGAAAAGCTGATAATGTACGTGATTCATAATTTTAAAGTTAAATTTTGTGAAAGATATTATGCTACTAACAACCTAACAATATCAAGAAATACATGAAATATTTGCTTCCAAAGCAGAATTAACTTCAAAACAAAAGAACAAAATGAAAGAAAGAAGTATTGGTATGGGTAAAAAACGTCCCTGAGATATCATGGGTAAAATACTAAAAGAAAATGTATATTAGTAAAGTATAACATTACCAGAGTGAATTAATAGGATAGTAAAAGAATTCCATTCATCTCCATAAAGCTTTTCCAAACATCGAAGGGCACAAAGGGTTGATCCTCCATTTCCTTAAAGTTAAAAAGCAGGGTTTATTTTATTACAGTAAATTTAGGTGTTATAACTTTGAGGATAAGATCCTTTGGCTAAAATTAACTAGGCAGAGAGCAAAGGTACAGGCAAAAGAATCAAATTAAATACACATTTCCTGGCAATTAAATAATTAGTAATAAAACCCAGAGATCAGGCCTTGGTAATAAAAGTTGAGTTAATCCTTTCATGAAAATAGTAATATAAAGAAAGAAATGATAAATTAGGCACTAGAAGACTATAAATTTGCACATTCATTTGGACTTAAGAACCATAAAATTCATTAAAATAATTCTCCCATATGATCAAATATGTGCCTTAGATTTACTCTCCAAAAAGGTTTTTAGAACCTGATTTCCTAAAAATCATGTAAGTTTCCTAAAAATTTACAAATGGAAGTAAACGTAACTTCCATTTACTCGTTACCTTGGACAAGTTACCTAACATTTTGTGCCTAAATCTCATTCAAACATCAGAATCACAGAAGTACTGGCCACATTTTACAAAGGTTAAAACATTGGCTAATTAGGACATGCCAATATTAAATATAAATACCCTAAATCTGGTATCAAGGGGCTTCCGCTTTAAGTATCACATGGAAAACGGCCCCCAGAAAAAATGGCATGTATTTTTATTTATAAGGGAAGGTCAAAAGGCAAAGCTGACAACTTGTTTTTAAAAGTAAACATCTTACAATAATTATGCAATTAGACTATACTCTTTCACATTGTGCACTGTGGTCTCAAGAGGCAGTATGTATTCTTCCTAACTTGCTCCCTTCATTTAATTTCTGAACAAACTGTGGAGTTTGGAGGGAACTTAAAAGAACTATGGATAAGGTTCAAAGGAATGTTTACCATCAAAATAAATTTTACTAAGACTAATAAATTTTAACATAGAATAATATTCTGGAAGTTTTCCATGTTATGTCCACAATGTGCAAAAACACCTGCCATCCCTTTTATCTTTCTTAAAAAGTGAATTTACATTAAAAACTTTTATATTTTTAAAGACTACAGGTGGAAACACACATAGCCCATAAACTGCAAGCCACAGGAAAACTTTTCTTCAATGATTATTCTACCCACAACTTATGATATAAATCTAACCATAAACACATACCAATTTTGGCTCCAGCAGGATCAACAAAAACATGATATTGAACTCCAAGGGGTAACTCCTTTTTTTTCAGTTTTTCTGAAAGCTGTTGCTTATAAGCAAGTTCCTGTTTTTCATCAGCTGCTGTAATTGCAACAATGTCCCAGAATTCTCCAGCTGCCATAGATTTGCCTATGTGC
This sequence comes from Budorcas taxicolor, assembly GCF_023091745.1. Taxonomy (NCBI): domain Eukaryota; kingdom Metazoa; phylum Chordata; class Mammalia; order Artiodactyla; family Bovidae; genus Budorcas; species Budorcas taxicolor. Next base: position 70,710,246 of record NC_068912.1, read on the forward strand.
AAAAAGAAAGAAAAGATAAATATTATTAGAATTCTCTAGCTGTTACAGGTTTTACCTATTTGGAAAAAAGGAAGAAAGAGGCAACAGTATCTCCAAAAATGTATCTTCTTCTTTTGAGAATTTGGGAATAATGAGTGTCCAGCTAGCAGGATTCAAAATAATTCCAATAACGATTGTTGACAAATTCTTTTTCTCTTGTAAGGACTGTTGACAAATTCTATTTCTTCCTCTCTTTTAGATCACTTATTCCTTTTTTGGTCTACCATTCCATTTACTTAGATATTCTGAGAGTTAAAATGTTTCTTGATTAAGAGAAGCACTTTTGACTTGCTAAAGATGAGCTCAATTCTTAAATAAAAAGAGGAGCCAAAGCAATCAATGAATCTCCAGCTTTGAAAATCAATTTTCACATATGGGTAGGACTTAATGTTTGTTGGCTAAGAAAGATTAAACCCAGGGATCTACTGCTACAATGCTGGTGTTTATAAATATGGGCACATTAATTTTTAATTACCTTAAGCTGAATCATGCAAGCTTACAAAGGTTATTGGAGAATGATACCAAATTCCGGATAACAGAAAAGTTCCCAATTCCTTGAACTCAACAAAAGATAGGCTGAACTTTTGGCTGATGGTGAGGTTATCTAAGTACTATTTTCTGTATTTTTAAGAGCAGTAATGTCGATAAAAACATAACCTATTAGATAGTTGTATAAGAAATGACAAGTGGTATAGTCTTTTAAAAAAATTAAAAAATTTTTCTAACCCTTTAAATATTTTGTCCATAATTCCACCATATTGTTTGGCTTTTCTCTTAGTAAGCGTTCACATTATGGAACAAATTGGTGAAATAGGTAGGGACTGGAAGAAAGTTAAAATTGTATTTATAAGCGTCAAAACACTATGCTTTAGATCTTTTAGGTTTATTTGAAGTAATTTTTGTTAATGAACTAACCAAATGTTTAACTTGTATTTATAGCTTCACTAGTCAGGCCAGTGTCTTTCTTCTCCATCCTCCTCACACATATGCAATAAGAAGTAAACTTAAAGGAGGAAAGTAACAAGCACAACGTAAAGAAAGGAGAGTGACAGAAGAATAAAAAACAGGAACATTAGCTCCGCCTGGGCCAGTGTCCTAGGTCCGCAGGTGATTAGTAAAAGGAAGTGGCATTCCAGCAAATATCCCAGCACGTAAAGCACTCCTTCTATCCATTGCAGGGGAGGTGGTAGGGTTCCTCCTTTGGTACCTCTAAGCTCTGAAAACCTCTGCAACCTTCGCTGGGTGGCTTCTCGCAAAGATCGGCCGGCAGGGGCACTTTCAGCTTCCATAGTTTCACCTTTCCCAAGGCCGCCGAGGACTTCCAGGTATGCCGCAGGCAAGCATCGTACGCATGCGCCTTGGGACATAACCCGGTCTTTGGTCCGGTTTCGCGTCTGTCCCGCCCCCTGCGTGCGTCCTTTACGTAACCACGCCCCCGAAGCTCTCTGGCCCGCCTAGGCAAAACCACGATGGGGTCAGCGCAGAGCCTCGCCCCGTTCCCTTAGTAACGGTCTCTGGAACGGAAATGGCCACCTAGAGATTTGTCGGACAGTGCCGGGTCTGGGCCGCTAGTTCCCAACTCATAAGGCATTGCAGCCCGATAGACCCGGTAAGTGGTTCAGTTTGGGCGACGAAATTTCGAGAATTCACCAGTGTAAGGAGAATTCGAAACTACAGCCTATCTTGTAGCTTTCTCTCAAAGGTGATTCGTCCTAACGCGTGGTTTCTTTTAGCCAGAAGCAGTTCCCAAGGATCTCTTGAAAGATAATCCCTAATCCTTGGATCGTCATCTGAAGCCATCTGCTCCATCCCCAGTGTTCAGATATACATTCTGAACTTTTAAAATCCATATTTATTCAGGAGGCTTTGTGGCTTCTTTCTCCTTGCATTACTTGAGAGTGAGCCTCACCATCTCTCTCAGTTTTGAGATCACTTAATAAGCTTTTGGAAATTGTATAAACTTATGCAATGAGGCCCTTAACATTTGTGGTATTTTTGGCTGTTTCTTTGGCATCGTTTCGTGTACGAAGATTAATCTAGAACTTTCAGTTGCATCCCTGGGAATAATCAGTTTTATTGGACGTGTTTCTGTTAGGTACCGATAAATAAGTGTATTCTCTTGTAAAGCACGAGTTTATGATGAGTTTTACAGATTCTTCTTTCATCTTTATACATGAGAAAGCTATGAATCGGAAAGAATAGTGACTTAGTCCAGGTGTCAAAATTAGCAATAGAGAGAAGATTTAAGCAGGATATTTCAATTCCAAACTCAGAAATCATTCCACTGCACGGTACAATTTAATAAGACTGTCCTCATTAAAGTTTTCATCAGCAACTTAAAACATTCAAGGGCTTACAAGTTACTACCACGAACTTAACTTAGTTTTTTCTTCTAAAGTCTTAACCCTGTTATTCAATTCTGTACTTAGAAAGCATTTGAGTAAAAAGGGAAATTACTCTCTTGTCGTTTTATTGTTTAAAAGCTTTCTTTTCTGTTAATAAAAAAATGCATTAAGAATGTTTAGAAAATATAGAATACTTAGTGAGGTGAGTGAATGAAAGGAAAAAAATGGCAAGAGAGAAGGTCAGAGAGATGACAACAGCCTAAGTAAAAGATTTTCCTTTACTGAGTGAAACAAAGCCATTGCTGGGTTTTTATGCAACTTCCTTAATGGTTGAAAATAGACTGTAATGGAAGATGAGGCAATGATAGAAACAGGGAGACTTGTGTAGAGGCTTCTCCAGCAAAACACGTGAGAGCTGGTGAAGTCTTGGCCAGTATAGTAACAATGGGGGTGATGAGAACTTGGTTAGATTCAGGATGTATGTTTGAAAGCACAAATAATACAATTTGCTAACAGAATGGCTGTGGAATGTGAAAGAGAGGAGTCATGGATAACTGCTTGAAGGCCAGAGGGACAAGTGAAATGGGAAAGGCTATGGATTAGGAAGTCTAGAGACAGTTATTGGGATAGCACGGGGAGTTCAACATTTGGTTTTGTACACATAAAATACACAGATGTATATGTATGCAATGCATATGTAATGGGCACTTGAGTGTGTATGCGTTTGTTTGCATTGTACATGAATTTGGACTTTGTGAGACCGATCTGGGCTGGAGATATAATTTGAGGAGTTGTCAGCAGATAAGTTTAAGTGAAGTCGCTCAGTCGTGTCTGACTCTTTGTGACCCAGTGGACTGTAGCCCACCATGTTCCTCTGTCCATGGGATTTTCCAGGCAGGAGTACTGGAGTGGGTTGCCATTTCCTTCTCCAGAGGATCTTCCCAATCCAGGGATCGAACCCAGATCTCCCGCATTATAAGCAAGATGCTTTACCGTCTGAGCCACCAGATAGATGGAGTTAATTTTTAAATTATAGAACTAAATAATTATAGCCCTAAGGAAAGAAAATCAGTAGAGCCTATTAGCTGAGGGATTGTATTAATACTATATCAGCTATGGTTTTTGTCCTTCCTCTGCCTTTTCTTTTTTCTTCAAATTTTTACTAATATTAATTTTTAAGTAAAAAGTGAAAAGAAATGTTATATACTGTGTGATTGGGAATAAATATCTTTGGCAGTTGATTATACTGGTAAAAAAAGTTAATGGATTTTATTTAAGTTTATGTTTTATATAATCAGACAGTGTGATATAGTTGTTTGAACAGTCATAAGCTACAGTGACCAGAATAAAATAAATCGATAAAAGATTAGTTCAGTTCAGTTCAGTCGCTCAGTCGTGTCCGACTCTTCACAACCCCATGAATTGCAGCAGGCCAGGCCTCCCTGTCCATCACCAACTCTGGGAGTTCACTCAGACTCACATCCATCGAGTCAGTGATGCCATCAAGCCATCTCATCCTCGGTTGTCCCCTTTTCCTCCTGCCCCCAATCCCTCCCATCATCAAAGCCTTTTCCAATGAGTCAACTCTTCGCATGAGGTGGCCAAAGTACTGGAGTTTCAGCTTTAGCATCATTCCTTCCAAAGAAATCCCAGGGCTGATCTCCTTCAGAATGGACTGGTTGGATCTCCTTGCAGTCCAAGGGACTCTCAAGAGTCTTCTCCAACACCACACTTCAAAAGCATCAATTCTTCGGCACTCAGGCTTCTTTACAGTCCAACTCTCACATCCATACATGATCACAGGAAAAACCATAGCCTTGACTAGATGGACCTTAGTTGACAAAGTAAGTAGTAACCCATTATTCTGTATAGAATGGAAATGATGTGATTGATCTTGAGTTCCATATTTTAAAAGGGACATCAGACAAACCAAACCATAATAAGTTGAAAAAAAGATATTCTTTGGGGGCATTTGGGCTTTTTTTTTTTTTTTCCTATTGGAAGAGAGTATGTGAAGAAGTACCATAAAAAGAAGTGAAATAGACTTTTGAAGAACTTTTCTGAGTTACAGTTTACATACCATTAACTTTACCTGTTTTAAGTGAGAAGTTTCATGATTTTCGGTAAATGTACAGAGTTGTGTAACTGTGACCACGTACCAGGTACAGAGTTCCATTATCCAAATAAGATGTTTTGCTTTGGCCACCTCATGCAAAGGGTTGACTTATTGGAAAAGACCCTGATGATGGGAGGGATTGGGGGCAGGAGGAGAAGGGGACGACAGAGGATGAGATGGCTGGATGGCATCACTGACTTGATGCACGTGAGTTTGAGTGAACTCCGGGAGTTGGTGATGGACAGGGAGGCCTGGCATGCTGCGATTCATGGGGTCACAAAGAGTCGGACACGACTGAGCGACTGAACTGAATTGTGCTTATTAACAATAATACCAGTTTACTTATTTTTATCACTATGGGCAAAACTATGAAGGTTGTGTGAAAATTATCGTGAGACATTAAATTTTTATTCTCCTTCATGAAAAGAAGCTGAATCCAAATGAGGTCCTGGATTATGGACCATGGAGCTCAGGTTCTTGGCCCGTTTATGCTGGGGTTCTTATTTTTTCTATTATTTGAGTATCATCTCTCTGTTTAACCACTCTTCCTCCTCTTACTCTTCCGGATGTGGAGTGGAAAGCAAAAAAATCTCTTTCTTTCTCTCTCTCTCTCTCTCTTTTTTTTTTTTTTTACTGTTTTCTTTCTTTGGATTTTTTTACTCAGCTAGTCTGGTCTCAACCTATTCACTATTTTTTTCCCCACTGTGTCCTATTGAAGAAATCTTCACCCCCTTTCTGTAGGGCAAAGGGAAACCTTCTCCCCTAACTTGTATTTTGCTTTCTTTATTTTTTAAAGCAGTTTTAGGTTCATGGCAGAATTTAGAAGATGGTACAGAGGTTTCCAATATAACCCACACAGGCATAGCCTCCCTTATTGTCAGCATACCTACCAGAGTGGTACATGTGTTGAAATTGACGAACCTACAATGATACATCATGGTCACCCAAAGTCTGTGGTTTCCTTTACAATTCACTCTTGGTCTTTTTATTTTGTGGGTTTGGACACAGTATAAGGACATGTATACATTGTTATAATACTATTCAGAGTAGTTTAGCTCTCCTAAAAATCCTCTGTGCTCTGCCTATTCTTCCCTCTCCCCAAATCCTGCATCTGCTGATATTTGTGCTTTCATGTTTTGCTTTCTGCAGAATATCATATGGGTAGAATTCTAAGTATGTAGCCCTTTTATATTGGCTTATTTCACTAAGTAATATGCATTTAAGATTACACCATGTCTTTTCATTGCTTGATCAGTTCACTTCAGTTCAGTCGCTCAGTCGTGTCCAACTCTTTGCGACTCTTTGCACGCCAGGTCTCCCTATCCATCACCAACTCCCGGAGACCACTTAAACCCATGTCCCTCGAGTCGGTGATGCCATCCAACCATCTCATCCTCTGTTGTCCCCTTCTCCTCCTGACCTCGATCTTTACCAGCATCAGGGTCTTTTCAAATTACTCAGCTCTTCGCATCAGGTGGCCAAAGTATTGGAGTTTCAGCTTCAACATCAGTCCTTCCAGTGAACACCCAGGACTGATCTCCTTTAGGACGGACTCGTTGGATCTCCTTGCAGTCCAAGGGACTCTCAAGAGCCTTCTCCAATACCACAGTTAAAAGCATCAATTCTTCTGTGCTCAGCTTTCTTTAGAGTCCAACACTCACATCCATGCATGACCACTGAAAAAACCATAGCCTTGACTACACGGACCTTTGTTGGCAAAGTAATGTCTCTGCTTTTCAATATGCTATCTAGGTTGCTCATAACTTTCCTTCCAAGGAGTATCTTTTAATTTCATGGTTGAAGTCACCATCTGTAGTGATTTTGGAGCCCAGAAAAATAAAGTCAGCCACTGTTTCCATTGTTTCCCCATCTACTTGCCATGAAGTGATGGGACCAGATGCCATGATCTTAGTTTTCTGAATGTTGAGCTTTAAGCCAACTTTTTCACTCTCCTCTTTCACTTTCATCAAGAGGCTCTTTAGTTCTTCTTCACTTTTCTGCCATAAGGGTGGTGTCATCTGCATATCTGAGGTTATTGATATTTCTCCCAGGAATCTTGATTCCAGCTTGTGCTTCCTTTAGCCCAGCATGATGTACTCTGTATATAAGTTTAATAAGTAGGGTGACAATATACAGCCTTGAGTATATATACATACTCCTTTTCCTATTTGGAACCAGTCTGTTGTTCCATGTCCTATTCTAACTGTTGCTTCCTGACCTGCATACAGGTTTCTCAAGAGGCAGGTCAGGTGGTGTGGTATTCCCATCTTTTTCAGAATTTTCCACAGTTTATTGTGATCCACACAGTCAAAGGCTTTCGCATAGTCAATAAAGCAGAAATAGATGCTTTTTCTGGAACTCTCTCGCTTTTTTGATAATCTGGCGGATGTTGGGAACTTGATCTCTGGTTCCTCTGCCTTTTCTAAAACCAGCTTGAACATCTGGAAGTTCACGGTTCATGTATTTCTGAAGCCTGGCTTGGAGAATTTTGAGCAGTACTCTACCAGCGTGTGAGATGAGTGTAGTTGTGCAGTAGTTTGAACATTCATTGGCATTGACTTTCTTTGGGATTGGAATGAACACTGACCTTTTCCAATCCTGTGGCCACTGCTGAGTTTTCCAGATTTACTGGCATATCGAGCATATTGCTTGATAGCTAATTTATTTTCAGTGCTCAATAAATACTTCCTTGTCTGATGTACCACAGGTTATTTATCCATTCACTTACTGAAGTATTTCTTGATTCTTCCCAATTTTGATGATGAGGGAGGCCTGGCGTGCTGCGATTCATGGGGTCGCAAAGAGTCAGACACGACTGAGCGACTTTACTGAACTGTACTGAAAGCTGCTATAAATATCCATGTGCCTGGTAATATGTTAAATAAGTTTTCAACTTCTCTGGGTAAATACCAAAGAATGCACTGCTGGATTTTATGGGAAGAGTATGTTTAGTTTTTTTGAGAAACCAACAAACTCATTTCCAGAGTGGCTATATGATTTTGCCTTCCTACAGGAATGAATTAAAGTTCCTGTTGCTCTGCATCCTTGTCAGCAGTTTGTGTTATCAGTATTAGACTTTTGGCCATTCTAATTAGGTGTGTAATGGTAACTCATTCTTGTCTTAATTTTCTTGTTCCTGATGACATGTGATGAGAAGCAACTTTCATATGATTATTTGCCACTTTTCTATCTTCTTTACTGAAGTTTGTATTAAGGTTTTGCCTTTTATTTTTAACCTAGTTCATTTTCTTATTGTTGAATTTTGAGTTCTTTGTACATTTTTAGTGAGTCCTTTATCACATGTGACTTTTACAGAAGATTTTCTCCTAGTCTGTGACTTGTCTTCTCATTCCTTTGGCATTAACTTTTGCAGATCATGTTTTTAATATTAAAGAACTGTAGGTTATAACATATTTCTTTCATGGATTATGTTTATGATTTATCTAACAAAATCATCATCATCCCTAATGTCATCTAGGTTTTCTCCTAAGTGATTTTCTAGGAGTTTTATAGTTTTATGTTTTATATTTAGGTAATATAGTCCAATTTGATTTAATTTTCTTGAAGGTATAAAATCTGTGTTCAGATTGTTTTTTTTTTCCCCCCATGTGAATGTCCAGCTGTTTCAGCACCATTTGTTGGAAATATGTCTTTGCTCCATTGCAGTTGATTGTATTCATGTCTGTCTGTTTCTTAGCTCTCTATTCTGGTTCCATTGATCTACCTCTTTTCTTGGCAGTACTATTTTGTTTTGATCACTATAGCTTATAGTGAGTCTTAAAGTCAGGCAGTGTCATTTTTCTAACTTTGTTCTTCTCCTTGAATATTGTGTTTGGGGGATCTCTTGCCACTTTATATAAAATTTAGAATCATTTTGTCAATATTGATAAATAATTTGCTGAGATTTTGACTGGGGTTGTCTTGAATGAAAAGATAAATTGGGAAACTGACATCTTGACAGTACTGAATCATTCTATCCATGAACATTAAGTCTTTCTGCATTCATTTATTCTTTGAATTTCTCATTAGCATTTTTGTTTGTTTTTCTTGTGTTTTTTTTTTTTTTCATTTACACAGAAATATTTTATTTTTGGTAGTGGTAAATGGAAATAATGTTGTGTTTTTAACTCATTCTTCGCTGGTATAAGAGAAGTGTTTGACTTTTGTGTTTTAACCCTCAATCTACAACTTTGCTGTAACCACTTAGTATTAATTGTTCCAAGAGTATTTGTCTAGTCTTTTGAATTTCCTACACTGATGATCATGTTATCTGTGAACAGAGATCTTGTCTGCATATTTTTCTTTCTTTCTTTTTTTTTTTTTTTGGTGTCATTCATTGCATAAGCTAGTGCTTTTCAGTACAATGTTGGGAAGTAATGGTGAGATGGGACATTTCTAGTCTTGGACTTCTTATTCGAAAAGCTTATTTTTTTCCTGATCACTAATTATGATATTAGCTGTAGATTTTTTAAAAAAACAATGTTTATCAAGTTGAGGAACTTTTTTCTGTTCCTAGTATACATAGAGTTTTATCATGAAAAGGTAATGGATTGTGTCAGATGCTTTTTCTGCATCTGTTGATATAATCATGTGATTTTTCTTTTTACCTGTTGATGTGATAGATGACATTAGTTGGTTTTGAATGTTGTAGGAGTCTTGTATATCTGGAATAAATCCAGCTTGGTGTTTTTGTTGTTGTTCAGTTGCTCAGTAGTGTCTGACTCTTTGCAACCCTATGGACTGCAGCATGCCAGACTTCCCTGTCCTTCACCATTTCCCAGAGTTTGCTCAAACTCAAGTCCATTGAGTCAGTGATGGCATCCAACCATCTCATCCTCTGTCATCCCCTTCTCCTGCCTTCAATCTTTCCCAGCATCAGGGTCTTTTGTAGTGAGTCAGCTCTTCCCATCAGGTGGCCAAAGTACTGAAGCTTCAGCTTGAGCATCAGTCCTTTCAATGAATATTCAGTAATATTGAATAATCAATATTCAATGAGTATTGATTTCCTTTAGAACTGACTGGTTTGATCTCCTTGCAGTCCAAGGGCACCACAGTTCAAAAGCATCAATTCTTTGGCACTCAGCTTTCTTAGGGTCCAACGTTCACATCCATACATGACTATTGGAGAAACACTAGCTTTGACTAGACAGCCCTTTGTCAGCAAAGTAATGTCTCTGGTTTTGAATACGCTGGCTAGGTTTGTCATAATTTTCTTTCAAGGAGCGAAGAGTCTTTTAATTTCATGGCTGCAATCACCTTCCTCAGTAGTAGGTGTATGATTCTTTTTGTACATTGTTGGGTTTGATTTATTAATTTTTTTAAAGGATTTTTATATCTGTTTTCATGAGAAATACTGGTCTGTAGTTTTGTAATGTTTTTGACTGGCTTTAGTATCAGGATAATGGTGGCTCATAGAGTGAGTTAGAAAGTATTCCCTATGCTTCTGTCTTCTGAAAGAGATTGTAGAGAATTCATATAACTTCTTCCTTAGTATTCCCTATTGAACCCCTCTGGGCTTGGTGTTCCTGTTTTGGAAGGTTATTGATTGTTGACTCAATTTCCTTCTTTGATATACACATATTCAGAATTATTCTTGTATGAGTTTTGTCAGATTATTTCTTTTAAAGAATCAGTTCATTTCATCAAGGTTATCAAATTTGTGTGCATGCAGTTATTCATAGTACTGTCTGTGGGATCTGTAGTGTTTTTCCATTTCTCATTTCTGATAGTGGTTATTTCTGTCCCTTCCACCCCCTATCTCTTTCTCTGGCTTGGCTGGAGTCTTATTTATTTTATTGATCTTGACAGAGAACCAGTTTTTAGTTTAATGGATTTTCTGTATTGATTTCCTATTTTCCATTTTGTTGATTTCCAGTCTAATTCATATTATTTATTTTCTTCTCTTTGATTTAATTTTCTCTTATTTTTCTAATTTAATATGTTTAGATTGTTACTTTTAGATCTTTCTTCTTTTGCAGTATATGCATTCAGTGCTAAAAATTACCTTAAAGCACCAATTTTGCTGCATCTCACACATTTTGATAAGTTGTATTTTTATTTTCATTTGGTTAAAAAATATTAAACGGTTTATCATGTGATCATTTTGAGCTTTGCATTGTATATGAGTTATTTAGAAATGTGTTGTTAATGTTCACCTATTTGGGGATTTACAAGCCATCTTTCTGCTAGTGATGTCTACTTTAATTTCATGGAAATATGGAATGGATATTGTATAATTTTTTTAAGTTTGCTAAAGTTTATTTTATGATCCAGAATGTGTTCTATCTTGACAGATGTTTCATGTGATCTTTTGGTGAGTGTATATTCGGCTCTTGTGTGATTAAGTAGTCTGTGGATGTTAATTACAGTTGGTAGTGTTTTTTGAGTTCAGCCATATCCTTAACTGATTTTTCTGTCTGCTGGATCAGTCCATTTCTGTAGAGAGGTATTGAAGTCTCCTGCCATGATAGTGGATTCATCTGTTTCTACTTGCATTTCTTTCAGTTTTGCTTCAAATAGTTTTACCCTGCTTTTAGGAGGATAAACTTTATCAATTAGTATGTCTTCTTGGAGAAATGACCCCATTGTCATTATGTAATGCCCTTCACTGGGATTCTCCAGTAGCTCAGCTGGTAAATGGCAATCCACTCCAGTATTATTGCCTGAAAAATTCCATGGTCAGAGGAGCCTGGTAGGCTACAGTCCATGGGGTCGCAAAGAGTTGGACACGACTGAGCTTTCTCATTTTTAGCTGGTAAAGAATCACCTGCAATTCTGGAAACCCTGGTTCGATTCCTGAGTTGTGAAGATTTTTTGGAGAAGGGAACAGCTACCCACTCGAGAATTCTGGCCTGGAGAATTCCATGGACTGGATAGTTCATGGGGTAATGCCCTTCATTATCTCTGCTAACTTTCCTTGCTTTGAAATCTGTCTGAAGTTAATAAAGCCACTCCTGCTTTCTTTTGATTAGTATTAGCATTTTATATCTTTCTCAATCACTTCACTTTAATCTATATGTCTTTATCTTTAAAGTGGGTTTTGTTGTAGACAACATATAGTTGAGTCTCATCTTTTTTTATCTCCTTTGAGAATCTGTCATTTTGTCAATTTCTTGTCATCATTGCATTTTGACTACTAATCATTATGATTATTGCTATACTTTGATTAATACCTGTCATATTCACTACTGTTTTTTGTTTATTGCCACTGTTTTTTGGTTTCTGTTTTTGCCTTCCACACTTTTTCTGGCCTGGTGTTAATTGAGCATTGCATATGAATCCATTTTCCTCCATTATTAGTATATTTGTTATAGTTCTTATTTTACTTTTTCTAGTGGTTGTCCTAAAGTTTGCAATACACTTTTATAACTAATCCAATTCCAATTTCAAGGAGGTCTGAGTACCTTATAATAAGAAAATAAACCTAACTCGTTTCTTCTGTCTCTTATTATTACTGTGATTAATTTCATATATATAAGGATTCATAATTTCATATGTTTGCTTTTAGTATTTTGACAAATTGGTATCTATTAGAACAGTTAAGAAGAACAAAACTAAAAAGTTTTATTTTACCTACACCTTTTTATTTCACAGTGCTTTCCCTTGCTTTTTGTAGAACTGAGTTTCTGAACTACAGTATATTGCCTTTCTCTAAAGAACTTCTTTTGATATTTCTTGCCAGTTAATTTTTGTTGTTCAGTGACTAAGTCATGTCCTACTCTTCGTGACTCCATGAACTGCAGCAAACCAGGCTTCCCTGTTCTTCACTATATCCTGAGAGTTTCCTCAAGTTAATGTCCATTGGCTCAGTGATGCCATCCCACCATGTCATTCTGTGTCTCACCCTTCTTCTGCCCTCAATCTTTCCCAACATCAGGGTCTTTTTCAGTGAGTTAGTTCTCCATACTAGGTGGCCAAAGTACTGGATCTTCAGTTTTAGCATCAGTCCTTCCAATGAATATTCAGGACTGATATCCTTTAGGATTGACAGGTTTGATCTCCTTGCAGTCCAAGGGACTCTCAAGAGTCTTCTCCAGCACCACAGTTTGAAAACATCAATTCTTTGGACTCAGCCTTCTTTATATTCCTACTCTTAAATTTGTACATGACTACTGGAAAAAGCCTAGCTTTGACTGTACGGACTTTTGTCGACAAAGCGATGTCTCTGCATTTTAATATGCTGTCTATGTTTGTCATAGGTTTTCTTCCAGTGAGTAGGTGTCTTAATTTCATGGCTGCAGTTACTGTCAGCAGTGATTTTGGAACCTAGTAAAATAAAGTCTGTTACTTTTTCCAGTTTTTCCTTTCTATTTGCCATGAAGTGATGGGACCAGACACCATAATTTTTGTTTTTGAATGTTGAGCTTTAAGCCAGCTTTTTCACTGTACTTTTGCCCTTATCAAGAGGCTGTTTAGTTCCTCTTCTCTTTCTGCCATGAAAGTAGTATCATCTGAATGTTGGAGGTTGTTGGTATTTCTCCTGGCAATCTTGATTCCAGCTTGTGATTCATCCTGCCCAGCATTTCACGTGATATATTCTGCATAGAAGTTAACTAAGCAGGGTGACAATATATGCTCCTTTCCTAATTTTGAACCAGTCTGTTGTTCCATGTCTTTTTCTAACTGTTGTTTCTTGTCTTGCATATAGGTTTCTCTGGAGGCAGGTAAGGTGGTCTGGTATTTGCATCTGTTTAAGAATTTTCCACAGTTTGTTGTGATCCACACAGTCAAAGGCTTTAGTATAGTCTGTGAAGCAGAATTCTTCTTCTTTTTTTTATTCCCTTGTTTTTTCTTTGATACAATGGATGTTGGCAATTTCTGGCAACTTATTCTTTCAATATTTGCTTGTCTGTGAAAGTAATTATTTCTCCTTCACTTTGAAAGGTATTTCAGAGGGTACAGAATTCTAGGTTAGAGAGGTTTTTCTGGAAACACTTTAAATATTTTACTCTCTTTTTGCTTGTGTGGTTCTGAGGAGAAGACAGCTATAATTCTTATCTTCTTATCTGTGTTCTTATGTTAGATATTTTATCTTCTGGTCTCTTTCCAGAATTTTTCTTTATCTTTGATTTTCTGTAGCTCTCTTAGTTTTATTTGTAGATTATTTCAAATGACTCCTGGGTAGCAAAATCATCTTATACCTATCCCAATATTAGCATGAGTTTTTTTTTTTTTTTTTTTTTTTCTGGGGCATAGAAAGGGCATGTGGTAAAGAAATAAATGAGCAGAATCAGTAACTAAATTTCAGTTTGTAAATATGCTATCTATTATGTTTTTAGAAGTATGTTAATGACCCAACTTAGAATAGTCACACTCTGTTTCTCGAATGCTAACCAAGGTTTTTTAAGCTACAATAAATATTGCTATGCTAAATATCGTCTATATTTTTATTTTGTTCTTACATTTTTTTCTGGGTATTTTAATTATCAGTAATTTTCCTTGTTTTATATCTATCTCTGGCTCATCACAATTTAGTTTTTTTCAGGTTTATGGGTTTAGAGTCTGGGAGTATGGAATAGAAATTGAAAACTGAAATTTTCACAAAAGTTTTTTTACTAACAGAAATATATGTAGCTTCCTAAATTTTAGAAAGCAAATGCATTTACAGGGGAAAAATAGCATGTCCTGATTACAAGTGAGTCTTAATTTCTTGCTCCAAATTGTATTTTATGTCATTTGAAATGAAAATGCAATGTTTCAAATAATTGAATGTATTTATATTAATTTATAAACCAGCTAAATTTCATTTCCCAGAAGAGATGGAATATTTTGACTATTCAAATAACACCCCTCTTTAGTTTTTAAAGTATATTTTATCTGTGGTGCACAATTATAGCAAGTCTTCTTCAAAACAAGATAAATTCAGTAAATTTACTAGCTAAATTTAAAAAGTATTTTAAAATATAATTGCTATATATGTTATGGATTTCAGTCTTCCGCAGATATTCTACCCTGCAAATAGTTTGCTGCCATGATATATATAAAATATTGCTAACTATAATCCTTATATTTTGATTTTCAAAAAAACTTTGTTTTTCTTCTTTTATATGATTTTCTTTTATATACAGAATCTTATCAGCTCTTGTAAAAATTCTAGAATCTATTATCCAGCGTTCTACTTGTTTATAATATCATAACTAATGTTTATAAAATGTTACTGCAACACAGATCATCAAAACTAATATTATATTTTCTTACACTTTTAACTTAAAATAATGTATCTGTATTTCTAGCATTCAAAGTTCCAGGGAATAAGTGTGATGTCTAAAGGTCGTTGACACAGTTAACAAATAATTTATTTGAAAAATACTTAAATATTTTTATATATACTTTTTTTTTTTTACTTTTCAGCTTTTAACTTAGGTATTCATCAATCATAACCACTTATACTTTCATTATGTGTATTTTCCACCAATTTTTTAAATGGAAAAATTTCATAAAAATGAAATTTATAATTGATATATTTATTGTATAAAAACATGGTTTTTATAATTATCTGATTTAAAACATGATTTTTTAATTTAAAATGTATGATAACTGAAAAGTTAGTATTGCAATCAATAGAAACTAGTGAAAGCTTAGTGACAGTGGTACTGATATCTTTTTATATATACATACATCTATATATATATATATTTTAATGTGTTCTTTATTATTTTTTAAAATTTTACTTTATTTTACTTTACAATACTGTGTTGGTTTTGCCATACATTGACATGAATCTGCCACGGGTATACATGAGTTTGCAATCCTGAAACCCACCCCCCCATCTCCCTCCCCATATCATCCCTCTGGGTCATCCCAGTGCACCAGCCCCAAGCACCCTGTATCCTGTATCGAACCTAGACTGGCGATTCATTTCTTACATGATAGTATACATGTTTCAATGCCATTCTCCCAAATCATCCCACCCTCTCCCTCTCCCACAGAGTCCAAAGGTCTGTTCTGTACATCTGTGTCTCTTGCTGTCTCGCATACAGGGTTATCATTACCATGTTTCTAAATTCCATATATATGTGTTAGTATACTGTATTGGTGTTTCTCTTTCTGGCTTACTTCACTCTGTATAATCGGCTCCAGTTTCATCCACCTTGAAACAATTGATTTACAATAATATGTTAGTTTCAGGTCTGTAGCACAGTGTTTCAAATATATTCTTTTTTTGATTCTTTTCCCCCTTATATTGATGCTGTCATTCAGTCACTAAATCATGTCACACTTTTCGTGACCCCATGAACTACAGCATGCCATGCTTCCCCGTCCTTTACCATCTACCAGAGTTTGCTCAAACTCATGTCTATGAGTTGGTGATACTATCCCGATATCTTTTCCTCTGTCACCCTCTTCTCCTCTTGCTCTTAATATTCTACAGCATCAGAGTCTTTTCCATGTTATGTGGCCAGAATATTAGAGCTTCAGCTTCAGCATCAGTCCTTTCAATGAATATTCAGGGCTGATTTCCTTTAGGATTGACTGGTTTGATCTCCTTGCTGTCCAGGGGACTTTCAAAAGTATTTTCCAGCACCACAGTTCGAAAGCATGAATTCTTTGGTGCTCAACCTTCTTTATGGTCCAACTCTCACATTCATACATGACTACTGGAAAAATCGTAGCTCTAGCTATGTGAACCTTGGTTGGCAAAGTGATATCTCTGCATTTTAATATGCTGTCTAGGTTTGTCATAAGTTTTCTTCCAAGGAGCAAGCTGTTTTTTAATTTCATGGCTGTAGTTACTGTCTGAAGTAATTTAGGAGCCCATGAAAATAAAGTCTGCCACTATTCCACTATTTCCCCCTTATAGTTTAGTAGAAAACATTGAGTATAGTACTCTGTGCTATACAGTAGGTCCTTGTTGATTATCTATTTTAGAGTAATGTTTATATGTTAATCCCAACATCCCAATTTATCCCTCCCCCACCCTTTTCCTCTTTGTTAACCATAAGTTTGTTTTCTGTATCTTTTGGTGTGTTTCTGTTTTGTAAATAAGTTCATTTGATATTGATTACTTTTTAATTACAGAGCTTCTTTGAAACTGTAACTAGATCCAGATGCTTTCTCTGTTGTATATCTATACTTAAATTTGCCTTTTAAACATATTTGACATTAATATTATACACATTTGAACTTACTAATATTATTGTTTGAACTTTATATACACATTTGTATATATGTTTAGCAATATAATTTTAAAATTATTAAAGTCTAAAAGGAACTGAAGACAACTTCTTAAATTTTCGTATTTAAAATTAGCAGCACTTGTTACATAGGCTTTTATCTTGGTAGAATAGGAGCTATCAATTGTAGTACCTACTGAGGTACAGTTGATATATAGCATTATGTTAGTTTCAAGTATAAAAATAATGATTTAATACTTGTATATATTGAAAAATTATCATAACAATAAGTCCAGTTAATATCTATCACCATACCATTCAAAATATTTTTTGTTTTTGGAGAAAACTTTTAGGGTATAATCTATTAACAACTTTCAAAGTAAAACAGCATTATTAACTATAATCGCCATGCTGTATATTATTCCTGTGACTTATTTATTTCATAAATGGAAATTAGTACCTTTTGAACCCTTTACTCTATTTGCCAAACTTGTACTATCCACCTATGGGAACACCAATCTTATCTGTATTTATGAGCCAGTTTTTCATTTTTACTTTTGTTTTTAAGACTCCATGTATAACTAAAATCATACAGTATTTGTCTTTCTCTGACTTATTTCACTTGCCATAATAGCTTCAAGTTCCTTTCTTGTTCTCACAAATGACAAATTTCATTCATTTTTATGGCTGAATAATATTCCATTGTACCACACACAAATACATCCCACATCTTCTTTATCCATTCATTCATCACAAGACACATAGGCTGTTTCCATGTCTTTGCTCTTTAAATAATGCTACAGTGAAAAAGGGGGGCATCTAGATATTTTTTCAAGATCGTGTTTCTGTTTCTCTAGAGAAGTACCTTGAGGTAAAATTGCTAGATCATATGGTTTTTCTATGTTTAGTGTTTTTGAGGAACCTCCCTACTCTTTTCCAGAGTGATTGTAGCAGTTTACATTTCTACAAACAGTGCACAAGGATTCCCTTTTCTCCACGTCCTTGCCAACCCTGGTTATTTCCTTTGTAATGATAACAATTTTGATGGGTGTGAGGTGATACCACTTTCTGGTTTTGATTTGGATTTCCCTGGTGATTGGTGATGTTGAGCATCCTTTCATATACTTGTTAACCAACTCTATGTCTTCTTTGGAAAAATATCTATTCAAATCTTCTACTCATTTTTTATTGGAATTGTTTTTTGCTGTCGAGCTGTATGATTATGTACGTTGACTGTTAATCCCTCATCAGATATATGATTTGCAAATATCCAATAGGTTGTCTTTTCATTTTGTTGATGGTTTTCTTTGCTGTACAAAATATTTTTAATTTGATGTATTTCTCTTTTTTTATTTTTTTGCTTTTTTTGTCTTTGCTTTTGGTGTTCAGTTCGTTTCAGTCGCTCAGTCGTGTCTGATGCTTTGCGACCCCATGTACTGCTGTGTGCCAGGCTTCCCTGTCCATCACCAACTCCCGGAGCTTGCTCAAGCTCATTTCCATTGAGTCAGTGATGCCATCCAGCCATCTTATCCTCTGTCTTTTGATGTTAGATCTGAATATTATCACCAAGATCAGTGTCAAGGAGTCTGCCTCATATATTTTCTTCAAGGAGTTATATGATTTCAGGTATTACTTTTAAGGCTCTAATCCATTTTCAGTTTATTTTTGTGTATAATGTCAAATACTGCTCAAGTTTCATTCTTTGGCTTGTGTCTGTGCAGTTTTCTCATCACTATATAGTGAAGAGACTTTTTTCTCATTGTATATTATTTTGTTCTTTGTTCTAAGCCAATTGACTATATATGAATGGTTTTGTTTCTGCACTATCTACTCTGTTCCATTGATCTATGTGTTTGTTTTTAATGCCAGTACTATACTGTTTTCATTACTATAGCTTTGTAATACAGTTTGAATTAGGGAGTATGATGGCTTCAACTTTGTTCTTTTTTCTCAATACTTTTTGGCTATTTGGGGTCTTTTGTGGTTTCATCCAGATATTAGGATCTTTGAAAAATGCCATTGGAATTTTGATAAGGTTGTTATTGCAACAATCTGCTGGACATGAATTTAAGCAAGCTCCAGGAGTTGGTGATAGACAGGAAAGCCTGGCATGCTGCAGTCCATGGGGTCCCAAAGAGCCGGACTCGACTGATCGACTGAACTGAACTGATACTGAACTGTAGATAACACTGAGTATCTACATGGATATTTTAACATTATTAATTCTTGCACTCCATGATCACAGAATATCTTTCTTGTCTTCTTCAATTTCTGTCATTTAATGTGTTTACTTTTTAGTGGATAGGGTTTTTACTTCCTCAGTAATATTTATTCCTATGTATTTTATTCTTTTGAGACAGTTATAAATGCGATTGATTCTGTTTCTGGTAAGTTACTATTAATGTACAAAAATGCATCAGACTTTTATGTATTGAGTCTGTATCCTATAATGTTACTGATACTTTAATAAACTTTAACAGTTTGTGGTGTGTGTGTATGTTAAATCCTCATGATTTTCTATATGTAACATGTTGTCATTTGCAGATGGTGACAGTTTTCCTTAATTTTTTTTTTCAATTTTAATACCTTTTACCTTTTATTCTTGCCTCAGTGTTCTGATTAAGACTTCCAAAAGCATGATGAGTAAAAGTGCTAAGAGTGGGCATCCTTGTGTTGTTTCTATTCTTGAGGTAAAAGCTTTCAGCTTTTCAGCATTGAGTATGATGTTAACTGTGAGCTTGTAGCTTATGGCCTTTATTATGTTGAAGTATGTTCTGTCTATACCAAGTTTTGAGAGTTTTTATCATAAACTGATGTTGAATTTTGTCAAATGCGTTTTCTGCATTTATTGAGATGATCATATAATTTGTAATGTTCAGTTTGTTAATGTGGTATATCACATGGACTGATTCGTGGATGTTGAACCATCCTTGCTTCTCTGGAATAAATATCACCTAATATGGTATATAATCCTTTTAAAGTATTGTTCAGTTCTGTTTGATAATTTTTTGTTGAGTATTTATATATATATGTTTATAAGGGATATTGATGTATATTACATTTTTCTGTAATATCTTGTTTTATTTAAGGTGGTACAGTCATGCTGGCCTCATAAAATGAGTTTCAGAACGTTCCATTATCTTCTATACTTTGGAAGAATTTGAGAAGAATTTATATTAATTCTTCATTGAATGTTTAAGGATTCACCTCAATCATTTTACTTTTATTCTACATTTATCTTTATGTAAAAAGTGGCTTTCCTATGAACAACAACATATAGTTGAACTACTTTCTGATCCACTCTAAGTTTGATCCACTCTGTCTTTTTTTGATGCTTACACTATTGAAATTTAAAGTGATTTATTACATAGTTGGATTAATATCTATATTTGTTAATCTATCTATTTATTGTTTTTGGTACACAAATAGCCTTCTTCTTTTCTGCCTTTTATGATTTTCAATAGAACATTGTATATGATTCTGTTTTCTATCTTTTCTTAGCATATCCATTTTACTTAAAAAATTTTTTTTAAACCATTTCCCTAGAGATATCAAAAATTCCAATTCAGTCTCAATTAACACTATACTACTTCATCTATGGCATAAATATCTTATAAATATATACCTAATTCCTCTGTCATTTCCTTGTATCCTTACTGTTATTCATTTATACATAAACATAGTTACTGATACAAAACTGTGCAGTTGACTTTTGAACAACATGAGTATGAACTGTTGGGTCCGTTTCTGTGCTTTTTTTTTTTTTTTTCAGTAAATGCTCAGCTCAGTTCAGTCGCTCAGTCATGTCCAACTCTTGGCGACCTTATAAATCGCAGCATGCCAGGCCTCCCTGTCCATCACCATCTCCCGGAGTTCACTGAAACTCACGTCCATCGAGTCAGTGATGCCATCCAGCCATCTCATCCTCTGTTGTCCCCTTTCCTCCTGCCCCCAATCCCTCCCAGCATCAGTCTTTTCCAGTGAGTCCAATCTTCACATGAGGAGGCCAAAGTACTGGAGTTTCAGCTTTAGCATCATTCCTTCCAAAGAACACCCAGGGCTGATCTCCTTTACAATGGACTGGTTGGATCTCCTTGCAGTCCAAGGGACTCTCAAGAGTCTTCTCCAACACAACAGTTCAAAAGGATCAATTCTTCAGTGCTCAGCTTTCTTCACAGTCCAACTCTCACATCCATACATAACCACTAGAAAAACCATATCCTTGACTAGATGGACCTTTGTTGGCAAAGTAATGTCTCTGCTTTTCTATATTTACACAATCTGTGGTTGATTGAAACTGGACATGGAACAACAGACTGGTTCCAAATAGAAAAAGGAGTATGTCAAGGTGGTATATTGTCACCCTGCTTATTTAACTTATATACAGAGTACATCATGAGAAACACTGGGCTGGAGGAAGTACAAGCTGGAATCAGGATTGCCAGGAGAAATATCAATAACCTCAGATATGCAGATACCACCCTTATGGCAGAAAGTGAAGAAGAACTAAAGAGCCTCTTGATGAAAGTGAAAGAGGAGAGTGAAAAAGTTGGCTTAAAACTCAACATTCAGAAAACGAAGATCATGGCATCCAGTCCCATCACTTCATGACAAATAGATGGGGAAACGGTGGAAACAGTGGCTGACTTTATTTTTCTGGGCTCCAAAATCACTGCAGATGGTGATTGCAGCCATGAAATTAAAAGACACTTACTCCTTGGAAGGAAAGTTATGAGCAACCTAGATAGCATATTGAAAAGCAGAGACATTACTTTGCCAACAAAAGTCCATCTAGTCAAGGCTGTGGTTTTTCCAGTGGTCATGTATGGATATGAGTGTTGGACTATAAAGAAAGCTGAGTGCTGAAGAATTGATGGTTTTGAAGTGTGGTGTTGGAGAAGACTGTTGAAGGTCCCTTGGACTGCTAGGAGATCCAACCAGTCCATCCTAAAGGAGATCAGTCCTGCATGTTCATTGGAAGGACTGATGTTGAAGCTGAAACTCCAATACTTTGGCCACCTGATATGAAGAGCTGACTCATTTGAAAAGACCTTGATGCTTGGAAAGATTGAGGGCAAGAGGAGAAGCAGACGACAGAGGATGAGATGGTTGGATGGCATCACCGACTCAATGGACATGGGTTTGAGTGGACTCCGGGAATTGGTGATGGACAGGGGTCCTGGCGTGCTGCAATTCATGGGGTCAAAAAAGTCGGACATGACTGAGTGACTGAACTGAACGGAGCTGAAGCCAAAGATGCAGATCCTCGGATAGTTGTGTGGAGGGCTGATTTTGTGACTTGAGCATTCATGGAATTTGTTATCTGCGGTGGATTTTGGAACCAATTTTCTGTGGCTACTGAGAGACAAATGACTTTTAACTGTGTGAGTGTTTTCACCCCTACCTCCAGCCGCGTTGTAGAAGCATCAGCTCTACATAGGTATGAGTATATAATCAAATACATTTTTACTATTAATATTTGAATGAACTTTTATCTGTTATATATACTAAAAATAAGAAAAATAAGAGATTCTTATTTTACCTTCAGTTGTTCCTGCCCTAGAGTTCTTTCTCTTTTTTTACATAGATCTGAGCTTCTGAACTGTACTATTTTCTTTCTCTCTAAAGAACCAATCTTAAGGCAGGTCTGCTGACAGGAATTTTCTTGTTTTTGTCTGTAATTCTTTTTTTCTCATCTACTTTTTTAGAATAATTTCACAAGGTATAGATTTCTTCCTCTCAACACTTCACTCCACTATCTTCTTGTTAGCCTGGTTTCTTAGGGAAAGTTAGATAAAATTCTTATTTTTTCCTTTCTGTGAACAAAGGGTTTTCTTCCTATGGCATCTTTCACATTTCTTTCTGTATCCTTCATGAAATTTAAAAATGGTATGTCTAGTTATATATATATATATATATATATATTTTTTTTTGGATCTCTTTCTTGCTTGATGTTTTCTGCTTCCTTGTCATTGGTTGTATCTAACATTAATTTACATAAATTCACCAGCATTATTTCTTCAGTATATTTTTATGTTCCTTTCTCCTTTAGCACTTTCTTCTCATTCTGGTATTTCATGTATGCGTATTGAATGCTTTCTGTAATTATCCCACAGTTTTGGGTTATTCTGGTCTGCTTTTCTCAGTCTTAGTTTTGTTTGCTTTTCAGTTTTTGAAGTTTCTATTGACATATTTTCAAGCTCAGAGATTCTCTCGTCAGCCACTCAGCCATATCCCATCTACTAAACGAGCCCTTAAAAGGCATCTATCAATTCTGTGGTAGTATTTTGTATCTCTAGCATCTCTGTATTATTTCTATCTCTCTGCCTTATACCATCCATCTGTTCTTGTTTATGATCTACTTTTTGTTCATTCAGTTGATTAGCATGTAAATCTTCTATGTTTTAAATGTCTAGTCTGGTATTTTCAACATCTTTGCCAAGGCTGATTCTAGTTCTTATGCTTACTCTGTGTTTTTGTCTTTTAGTATAGTATATCTTGCAATTTTTTTGTTGAAAGACAGACATGATATACTTGTGAAAGGAACTCGTAAAATAATGCTGTTGTGTAGTGACAAGGTGTGGGTAGAAAGAAGTATTCTCCAGTTATATCATTAAGTCTTAGTCTTTCAGTGAGCCTGTGCCATTGGGTTGTGGATTTCACAAGTATTGCTTACTTTTCCTACCTCTTAGATGGGCAAGAGGGTAGGAGTGGTCTAGAGTCGAATATTCCTCTTCCTCTAAATGGAATGCTAGAGGGGGATGGAATTGAGTATTTTTCTTCTTCTGAGACTTTAATAAAACCTCAATCATGTAAGGTCCATTCAACAGTTTTCTTTGAGGACAGGCCTTATTAAGAGCAGAATGCTCTGGTATATTTGAGAATTATTTATTTTCTCCCCCCTTTTGAAAGCATAAATGGATTTTTCTCCAGTGTTCACTTTGTGGATGTGTGAGAGCTCCTAGGTATTAATCTCACAAAAGCAAGTAGGGTTCCCATCATTGACTCCTGGAGTTTTTAATCTCCTGTCAATACAGTTCAGTCATTCAGTCATGTCTGACTCTTTGCAATCCCCTGAACCACAGCACGCTAGGCCTCCCTGTCCATCACCAACTTCTTGAGTCTACCCAAACCCATGTCCATTGAGTCGGTGATGCCATCCAACCATCTCATCCTCTGTTATCCCCTTCTCCTTCTGCCCTCAATCTTTCCAAGCATCAAGGTCTTTTCAAATGAGTCAGGTCTTCATGTTAGGTGGCCAAAGTATTGGAGTTTCAGCTTCACATCAGTCCTTCCAATGAACATGCAGGACTGATCTCCTTTAGGATGGACTGGTTGGATCTCCTCGCAGTCCAAGGGACTCTCAAGAATCTTCTCCAACACCACAGTTCAAAACTATCAATTCTTTGCTGCTAAGCTTTCTTTATAGTCCAACACTCACATCTATGCATGACCACTGGAAAAACCATAGCCTGGACTAGACAGACCTTTGTTGGCAAAGTAATGTCTCTGCTTTTGAATATGCTGTCTAGGTTGCTCATAACTTTCCTTCCAAGGAGTAAGTGTCTTTTAATTTCATGGCTGCAGTCACCATCTGCAGTGATTTTGGAGCCCAGAAAAATAAAGTCAGCCACTGTTTCCACCGTTTCCCCATCTATTTGTCATGAAGTGATGGGACTGGATGCCATGATCTTCGTTTTCTGAATGTTGAGTTTTAAGCCAACTTTTTCACTCTCCTCTTTCACTTTCATCAAGAGGCTCTTTAGTTCTTCTTCACTTTCTGCCATAAGGGTGGTATCTGCATATCTGAGGTTATTGATATTTCTCCCGGCAATCTTGATTCCAGCTTGTGCTTTCTCCAGGCCAGCATTTCACATGATGTACTCTGCATTTAAGTTAAATAGGGTGACAATATACTGCCTTGACATACTCCTTTTTCTGTTTGGAACTAGTGTGTTGTACCATGTCCAAGGGAACATTTCATGCAAAGATGGGCTCAGTAAAGGACAGAAATGGCATAGACCTAACAGAAGCAGAAGATACTAAGAAGAGGTGGCAAGAATACATAGAAGAACTGTACAAAAATATCTTCATGACCCAGATAATCATGATATGTGATCACTCACACTCACCTAGGACCAGACATCCTGGAATGTGAAGTCAAGTTGGCCTTAGGAATCATGACTACAAACAAAGCAGTGGAGATGATGGAATTCCAGTTGAGCTATTTCAGATCCTAAAAGATGATGCTGTGAAAGTGCTGCACTCAGTATGTCAACAAATTTGGAAAACTCAGCAGTGGCCACAGGACTGGAAAAGGTCAGTAGTCACTCCAATCCCAAAAAAAGGCAATATCAAAGAATGCTCAGACTACCTCACAGTTGCACTCATCTCACATGCTGGTAAAGTAATGCTCAAAATTCTCCAAGCCAGCCTTCAGCAATTCTTGAACCGTGAACTTCCAGATGTTCAAGCTGGTTTTAGAAAAGACAGAGGAACCAGAGATCAAATTGCCAACATCCGCTGGATCATCAAAAAGGCAAGCGAGTTCCAGAAAAACAGCTATTTGTGTTTTATTGACTATGCCAAAGCCTTTGACTGTGTGGATCATAATAAACTGTGGAAAATTCTGAAGGAGATGGGAATACCAGACCACCTGACCTACCTCTTAACAAACCTGTATACAGGTCAGGAAGCAACAGTTTGAATTGGACATGGAACAACAGTCTGGTTCCAAATAGTAAAAGGAGTACGTCGAGGCTGTGTAATGTCAATACAGAGCATGTCGTAACTTGTCAGTTATAGGTTTTCCTATTGGGAGACACTGTTTTCTCGAGAGACCTTTGCAGGTGAATTTCCACTCCCATAGGTTCTGAATCTCTATATCTGCCTACCTGTCTCTGATTTTGGGGGTATTGATTCTCCCTGTGACCCTCCCTTCTTTGGTGAATCTAAGAAGACTTGTTGATTTTTCAGTTAATTGTCCTGCTTTTACTTGCTAAGATGGGGTGACACCTTCCCAGCTCCTTACATGAAGGACTGAAAACCAGAAGTGCCCTCACTTACTTTTTGAGTAGACATTCTATCTTGAATTGTTAATTCAACTAGATATTTGCTTTATAAGTAATATTCATCTTATAGTGCTTGCTATGTGCCAGACATTGTTCTAAAGCCTTTATACACACTCGTTTAGTCCTCATAACAATCATTTCCATCAAATACTGTTACTTATCCACATTTTATAGATGAGGAAATTGAGGCACATAATTTTGATACATATGAAACAGAAGATACTTAACTTGCCTAAGGTCACCAAGCTCAGAACAACTTTTATTTTTGTCTTTATTTAACTCCCTTAAAGCTGGTTCAAACCATCAAAATAACTTCCTCTGAGCAATAGAATGTCAAAGAGTTAAAGCTGTGCAAGTTCGACATAAACGTTTAGAAGGCCTGACATATTCTATGTTTATACTTTTTGGAGCCCTGATTCAACCATATGAAAACCTTGCTTCCTTATTAACAGAGACAGATGAATATACATGTGAGAAGATGACATCATGAGTACTGCTATAGTTAGAGAAGCCTTGATATAGTATGGTGAGAGAGACCCATACATCCCAGCATCCTAGCAAAACCTACCTTCCTGCTGTCCTTGCCAGTGTTTCACATATGTAAATTAGCCACCTTGGAGGTATTTGAATGAGTCCCACAAGATTGACTCTCAGGTCAACATCACTTGGAAAAGAACTGCCATTTGACTAAGTCAACCCACAGATCTAAGCAAGAATAAATGTTGATTTTTTTTAAAACACAGTAGGTTTTGGGGTGCTTTATTACGCAGAGGAAATATATGAAAAAAATGTGCACTTTAAAAAAAGACATTGGATATTGGTTGTAGAGAATTGAAACAGGGATTTCAAAGAATTAACATATTTAAATCTAAATCAGCTAAACGCATTAGGAATCTTTACTTTCAGGTTTATTGTGATATAATTGATATATAACATTGTACAAGTTTAATATATACAATATGATAATTTGATACACATATACATATACTTCATGGGAAATAGATGGGAAACAGTGGAAACAGTGTCAGACTTTATTTTGGGGGGCTCCAAAATCACTGCAGATGGTGACTGCAGCCAAGAAATTAAAAGACACTTACTCCTTGGAAGAAAAGTTATGACCATCCTAGATAGCATATTCAAAAGCAGAGATATTACTTGGCCGACTAAGGTCCGTCTAGTCCAGGCTATGGTTTTTCCACTAGTCATGTATGGATGTGAGAGTTGGACTGTGAAGAAGACTGAGTTTTGAAGAATTGATGTGGTTGAACTGTGCTGTTGGAGAAGACTCTTGAGAGTCCCTTGGACTGCAAGGAGATCCAATCAGTCCATTCTGAAGGAGATCAGCCCTGGGATTTCTTTGGAAGGAATGATGCTAAAGCTGAAACTCCAGTACTTTGGCCACCTCATGCGAAGAGTTGACTCATTGGAAAAGACTCTGATGCTGGGAGGGATTGGGGAAAGGAGGAGAAGGGGACGACAGAGGATGAGATGGCTGGATGGCATCACTGACTCAATGGACGTGAGTCTGAGTGAACTCCGGGAGTTGGTGATGGACAGGGAGGCCTGGCGTGCTGCGATTCATGGGGTCGCAAAGAGTCGGACACGACTGAGCGACTGAACTGAACTGAACTGATACATTGCAAAATGATTACCGTGGTAAGGTTCGTTAACACACCTATCACGTCATTACCTGTTTTTTTGTTTGTTTGTTTGCTTGTTTATTGTGTACGAGGACATTTAGGACCTACTCTCTAAGTGACTAAGTATACAGTATAGTTTTTTTAACTATAGTCATGGTGTTGTAGGCTTCCCAGGTGGTACTGGTGGTAAAGAACCTGCTTGCCATTGCAGGAGGCATAAGAGACAGGAGTTTGATCCTTAGGTCAGGAAGATCCCCTAGAGGAGGGCCTGACAACCCACTCAAGTATTCTTGCCTGGAGAATCCCTGTGGACACAGGAGCCTGGAGGGGGACAGTCTACAGGGTCACAAAGAGTCAGACACGACTGAAGCAACCTAACACGCCCTTGTGGTGTTCTACATTGTATCCCACAAACTTGTTCATTTTATAACTGGAGTTTCGTTCCCTTTGTCTAACATCTTCCCATTTCTCGCACCCCATTTTGGCCACAACTGGCAACCACCAATTTAATTTCTATTTGAATAAAGTTCAACTGTTTTAGATTCTACATTAAGCAAGATAATATAGTATTTGTCTTTCTCTGTTGACTTATTTCACTTAATATAAAGTCCTCAAGTTTCATTTATGTTGTAGAAAATGGATAAGGAGGGGCTAGGGATAAATTGGGAGATTTAGACTGACATAAACACACTACTGCATATAAAATAGATAACTAAGAACCTTCACGGGGAGCTCTACTCAATACTCTGCAATGGCTTATATGGGAAAAGAATCTTAAAAAAATGGGTGGTTATGTGTATTTGTATAACTGATGCAGTTTTCTGTATACTAATAATACAGCATTGTATATCAGCTATACTCCAATAAAAATTTAAGAAAAACTCAAAAATGCTTTGGGATGGAAGATTCTTAAGATTAAGATTTCTAAGATTCTTACTCTTAGAAAATATTATTTTCAGACACGTTTATTTGAGAAAAACTCAAAATTTCTCATTTTTTCTTAGATGTTTCATGGAACAATCATAGAAGAGCTAACCAATCACAGAGAATGGAGTCACTATAATGAAAATATAATAGAAGATCAAAAAGATTTTGTTTTTGTGAAGTTCAGTGGCCTTCATTTAAAATCTATGGAAAATCTTCAATCTTGTATCTCTCTTAGAGTATGCATCTTCTCAAACAATTTTATTACAGATATTCGTCCACTTCAGAGTTGCATGAAATTAATCAAACTTGATCTCCATGGAAATCAGGTAAGCAGTAGTCATTTCACTTGTTTGCATATAAATGAAGCTGATATCTAATAAGCTCGTAGGTTATCTATACACAGTATTTCTCCCAGGTAGTCTTTTGTGTGAAATATAAACAATTCGGAACTAAATAAAAAATAAAAAAAATATAAACACAAATATAAGCAAACACTTAAATTAACCATTTAATAAACACTTTAAATATAATCAAACATTTGTAATTTAAAATATGTAAACCCAACAGTGTGTGATTTGGTTTATTTTGCTTCTTAAATCCATAGTGTTAAGACTACTTCTTGACTGCTTCATTTTTTTAATGATATGTACTAGACATACAGCATTATATTAATTTCAAGTATACAACATAATGATTCAGCATTTGTTTATATTGCAAAATGATCACAATAAGTCAAGGTAGCATCCTTCCCTAAAAAATTAAAAATTTTCCCTCATGATGAGAACTTTTATTATTATTATCTATTTTCTTAACAACTTGCAAATATATAATCCTATGGTATTAACTATACTCACCCTGCTGAATATTATTGAATATATCCCCAGGACTCATTTATCTTATAACTGAAAATTTGTATCTTTTTTAGCACCTTCACATTTCCCCCACCACCTCTGCCTCTGAATCACTGATAGTTCTCTGTAGGAGTTTTTTTTTTTGTTTTTTTCAGATTCCACCTGAGTGAGATCACATGGTACTTGTTTTTCTCTCTTATTTCATTTAGTGTAATACCCTGAAAGTACACCATGTTGTTTCAAATGGCGTGATTTCATTCTTTTTTTGTGAGTCAATAATATTACACTGGATGTGTATATCACATTTTCTTTACTTACTCTTCCATAGACAGCAGGAGACAGACATTTTGGTTGCTTTCATGTCTTGGCTATTATAAATAATACTGCAGTGAACATGGGAGTGTATGTGTCTATTTGAGCTAGTATTTTCACTTCCTTGTAATACATTTCCAGAAATAGAATTGCTGGGTCATATGGAAGCTTTACTTTGAATTTTTTGAGGAACCCCTGCTGTTTACCTAGTGACTACACCAATTTACAATCCTCCAAACACTGCACAGGTTCCCTGTTCTCCACATCCTTGCCAACACTTTATTTTTTGTCTTTTTGATAGTAGCTATTCTCACAGGCATGAGAATGGTCCCATGGTTCAGTATGCATTTCCCTGATGATTGGTGATGCTGAGTAACTTTTGATGTACCTGCTGGCCACCGGTATGTCTTATTTGGAAAAAACATTGTCTTAGATCCTCTGCCTATTTTTTAGTTGGATTTTTTTTCCTATTGTTGTATGAGTTCTTTATGGTTTTTTGATGTTGGCCTCATCTCAGATGTGATTTGCAAATATTTTCACCCATTGAATAGGTTACCTTTTCTTTTTATTGATGGTTTCCTTTATGTGCAGAAGCTTTTTAGTTTGACATCATTTCACTGTTCAGTTTTGAGTTTTTTGCCTTTACTTTTGGTGTCTAATTGAAAAAACTATCACCAAGACCCATACCAAGGTGCTTACCACCAGTGTTTTCTTCTAGGAATTTTATGGTTTCAGATTGTGCCTTCAAGTCTTTAATCCATGTTGAGTTTACTTTTCTGTACAGCATAAGATAGTGGTCAACTTTCATTCTTTCACATGTGTATGTCCCGTTTTTCCAACACAATTTATTGAAGAAAATGCTCTCTTCTTAGTGTATGCTCTTGACTCCATTTTTGTAAATAAATTGATCTTTGCTGTAAATCAGTTTTGTAAATCAATGTGTAGGTTTATTCATGGGCTGTGTTTCTGTTTCATTGACCTTTTTAAAAAAAATGCCAGTACCATTCTGTTTCTTTCTTTCTTTTTTTTTTTTTATTGTAGCTTTATATTATGCTTTGAATTCATGAAGTGTGACAGCACCAGCTTCATTCTTTCTCAAAGTGTTTGACTATTTGAGTGTTCTTTAGTTTCGTACAAATATTAGGATTATTTGTTCTATATATGTTAAAAATGCCACTGGAATTTTGGTATGGCTTTTGTTGAATCTCTAGGTTGCTTTGGGTAGTATAAATGTTATAACAGCAGTAATTCTTACAGCCCACAAGGACAGAATATCTTTCAGTTTTTTGTATTCTTCAATTACTTTTCAGTATGTTTTATAATTTTCACTGTATATGCATGTCTTTCACCTCATTGGTTAAATTTATTTCTAAATATTTTTACTATTTTGATGTAATTATGAATGAGATTATTTTATGAATTTCCCCTTCCAATATTCAATAGCTCAGGCATAGAAAGACTGCATAATTTTGTGTATTGATTTTGTATTCTGAAATGTTAATTGATTTTGTTTATTCTGACAGTTATTTTCTGGAGTATTTAGGGTTTTCTGTATACAGGCATACTGTATTTTAGTAGGTATCACTTTATTGCACTTCACAAGTACTACATTTTTTACAAATTGAAGATTTGTGGCAATCCTACATTATCAGATGATGATTAACAATTTCTAGCAATAAAGTATTGGAGTAGGCAATGGCAACCCACTCCAGTACTCTCGCCTGGAAAATCCCATGTTCGGAGGAGCCTGGTAGGCTGCAGTCCATGGGGTCTCTAAGTTGAACATGACTGAGCGACTTCACTTTCACTTTTCGCTTTCATGCATTGGAGAAGGAAATGGCAACCCACTCTAGTGTTCTTGCCTGGTGAATCCCAGGGATGGCGGAGCCTGGTGGGCTGCCGTCTCTGGGGTCGCACAGAGTTGGACACGACTGAAGTGACTTAGCAGCAGCAGCAGCAATACAGTATATTTTACATCAGATGTATACTTTGATTTTTTTCTAGACATAATGCTGTTTCACACTTAATAGACTGTGATATAGTGTGAACAATTTTAATATGCACTGGGAAACCAAAAAACTCCTTCTTTATTGCAATATTTGCTATATTGCAGTAATCTGAAACCAAATGCACAAAATCTCTGAGGTGTGAATGTAGGTCATTTAATTTGCAAAAAGTGACAGTTTTACTTTTTCCTTTCCAATTTAGATGCCTTTGTTCCTTCTTCTTGCCTAATTACTTTGACTAGGACTTCTAGCTCCCAGTGCCATGTTGAATGAAAATATAAAACTGGGCATCCTTGTCTTATTCTTGCTGTTAGAGGGAAAGATTTTATCTTTTTACCATTGAGAATGATGTTAGCTGTAATCTTGTCATACATGGCCTTTATTATGTGGAGGTACATTCCTTCTATACTCTTTGTTGAGAGTTTTAACTATAAATGGATGTTGAATTTTGGCAAATACCTTTCTTATATCTATTGAGATGACTATATGTTTTTTATCCTTCATTTTTGGAGTATCATATTGATTGATTTGACCCCTTACATTTTTCATGTAAGGGAAATATTTTAGAAAAGATTAAAAAGTCTACTTATTACAAAGGAATTTTTATTGAATGGATTATATGTTTGTTTGTTTAATTACTCTAGTAATTACAGGTACCTAATGTATTTTAGTTTACCCCAGTCATCCTTTGGACAATTAGAAATTCCATTTTTGTTTACTAATGAGAAATTTGCTATTTACATTGAATATTGAATTATAGAAGATATTTAATGTTTTTCCTTTTTTTCCATATAATTCAGGGATTACTGGTATTTGTATTTAAAGTATTACTATTATTGCTTCAGATAAAGAGTCTACCAGGTACCAAATTTTGGAGTGGATTGAAGAATCTAAAACTTCTCTATCTACATGACAATGGGTTTGCAAAGTTAAAGAATGTATGTATGTTATCTGCCTGTCCAAGCCTCATTGCCCTCACTATGTTTGATTGTCCAGTAAGCCTTAAAAAAGGATATAGACATGTTCTTGTCAACAGTATATGGACTCTCAAAGCATTGGATCATCATGTGATTTCTGATGAAGAAATAATTCAAAACTGGCATCTTCCTGAAAGATTCAAGACATGTAACCACCGACTTCTCTTTAATTTCTGCTCTGCTTTGAAAAAGGTAGTTGGCTTCATTTGAGTTTCGTTTTAAATAAATGAAGTAAAACCTTAACTTCTAATTTCTATTACCTAAGTTATACAAATCAGTATTTTTATCACTTACATGAAATATCAGAAACTAGTGAATATATTATCATACTAATGTCTTAACAAAATTTATAAAAGCTTATGTGCCTACTGCTAAAAATTACTGATCATGTGATTATCAAATTGTGGAGAAACAAGTATTTAACATTTTGAGGGGTCTCCATTATGTTTAATAGCTTTAGGAACGTATAGCTTATATGCTATAAAATTTACCCATTTTGCATTTATGAGTCCATAATTTTGGTAAATTTGCATTAATATATAACTGTATAATTGTCTTCACAATCCAGTGTTAGAAATTTCCACCATTCCCAAAATTCTCCTCCTTCCCATTTGCAATTAACCCCCACTGTTACCTTGGTCTTACGTAATCATTTGTCTATTTCTGTCTCTGTAAATTTGTTTCTCTAAACATTTTATTTATTTTTAATTCAAAAAACATTAATTAAACATCTTTCTACAGCACGCTAGACAGTTTAAGGAAATACATACACAAAGATGAATGTAGAATAAAATATTTCCTTACTGGCAGCTGATAGACCACATGGGATGAAAAATAATCACTAAGAAAATATATAGGGCCCAATTATTGGGCCTGTTATTGAGGATCCTAGAAAGTTTTTGTTTATACAGATTATATACATAGATATTAATGTATTAAAAATTAAAAGAGAATTTTCAAATATATACTTAAGTCATTTGAAATAACAAACCCATTTTATATCAACATAAACACATTTTATGAAAAAAATATACTTTCCAAAATAAAAATAATTAAAAGAATGACATTATTTTACATTTTTGTACATCTCTTCAATATGTCTTAATAAAACAGATATTTTCTCATATCTACTTCTGCATTCAAACTGTTGTGATATGTTGTTTTGACTGAAGTAAATAAAGAAAATATGGCCTCATACAGATATGTAATTAGAAAAAGAAGGCCCTCATGGGTTCTTGAAGGGTCTTGGGGCCTCCCAAGGATTCTAAAATCACATTCTGAGATTTACTGAATTATAAGAAAAAAACATTCTATCAAATTATGTCAGTTATAATTCTAAAATGAAAGTAGTTAGATTGGGCATCCCCTGTCTGTATTAAAATACTAAATGAGAATTAATCTAACAACTTAATTCTTATACTCAGTAACCTAAATGCCGAAGGATTCTATATCTAGAATCCACAGGATTTTCTTTTCTTTTTTTTTTCTTTTTTAAGTAAAAGATCATCATATAGTACAGTTGTTTTTAAACATGGCTGCTCATTAGAAACACATCTGGAGCTTTTGAGAAAAATATCAATACCTGGGCATTTGTATTTTTCGAAAAATTCCATGATAATTCTGATATGCATCTGGATTTTAAAAAATGATTACAGGATTTGTATTAAATGGTAGAGTTAGTGATATAGAATTCTATTATTTTCTGTTTATCAATCATGATACAATGATATTAAGCAAATAATAGTTATATAATAACAATAATAAATTATATTTATCAGTTTTCTTAATCAGTTCAGTTCAGTTGCTCAGTCGTGTCCGACTCTTTGCGACCCCATAAATCGCAGCACGCCAGGCCTCCCTGTCCATCACCAACTCCCGGAGTTCACTCAGACTCATGTCCATCGAGTCCGAGTCCGTGATGCCATCCAGCCATCTCATCCTCGATTGTCCCCTTCTCCTCCTGCCCCCAATCCCTCCCAGCATCAGAGTCTTTTCCAATGAGTCAGTTCTTCGCATGAGGTGTCCAAAGTCCTGGAGCTTCAGCTTTAGCATCATTCCTTCCAAAGAAATCCCAGGGTTGATCTCCTTCAGAATGGACTGGTTGGATCTCCTTGCAGTCCAAGGGACTCTCGAGTCCTCTCCAATACCACAGTTCAAAAGCATCAATTCTTCAGTGCTTAGCCTTCTTCACAGTCCACAGTTCACAGTCAAGCCATAATGGAAACATGATTAACCTAACTATAAAATAATTGAATACAATTTGGGGGGGTCAATTGGAGTGATTAGTAAGTGGAAATGCATACGTACACATGTTTTCATCTGCCCAGCCAGTCTATGTCTTTGGGTTGATGCATTTAATCCACTTACATTGAAAGGTGGTTATCAATATATATGATCCTATTACCATTTTCTAAATTGTTTTGGGTTTATTTGTTGTTAAGTTTTTTCCTTATCTTGTATTTCTTGTTTAGAGAAGTTCTTTTAGCTTTTGTTGTAAAGCTGGTTTGGTGGTGCTGAGTCTCTTAACTTTCGCCTGTTTGGAAAGCTTTTGATTTCTCCATCAAATCTGAGCAAGAGTCTTGCTGGGTAGCATATTCTTAGTTGTAGGTTCTTTCTTTTCATCACTTTAAATATCCTGACCTTCTCCTCTGATTTGTAGAGTTTCTGTTGATAAATCAACTGAAAACATTATGGAAGTTCCTTGTATGTTACTTGTCATTTTTCCCTTGTTTCTTTTGACATTTTGTCTTTATCTTCAATTTTCATCATTTTGATTACTATGTCTCAGTGTGTTCCTCCTTGGGTTTATCCTGCATGGGACACTCTGCACTTCCTGGACTTGGTTGACTATTTCCTTTCCCATTTTTTTAGGAAAGTTTTCAGCTATACTTCTTCAAATATTTTCTCAAGTCCTTTCTCTTTTCTCCTTCTAGGACCCCTATAATGCAAATGTTGGTGCATTTAATGTTGTCCCAGAGATTGCCAAAGAATTGATGCTTTCAAACTGTGGTGCTGAAGAAGACTCTTGAGAGTCCCTTGGATCTCCAGGAGATCAAACCAGTCAGTCCTAAAGGAAATCAACCCTGAATACTCATTGGAAGGATGGATGCTGAAGTTCCGATACTTTGGCCACTTGATGCAAAGAGCAAGCTCTTTGGAAAAGACCTTGATTCTGGGAAAGATTGAGGACAGGAGGAGAAGGGGATGACAGAGGATGAGAGGTTGGATGGCATCACTGACTCAATGGACATGACATTGAGCAAACTCTGGGAGATATGGAGGACAGGGAAGCCTGGTGTGCTGTAGTCCATGGAGTTGCAGTCAGACACAGCTGAGTGACAGAACAATAAATCAGTTATAAGGGAACACAGGAAAATTCACAATTATGTAGAGATTTAAAAACTTACAACAACCAATGTATTGAAAAAAAAATCTTAAATGAAAACAGAATGACAACTAATAGGATATAGTAAAAGCTGTTTAGAGGTCATTTTATAGTGATAGATGCCTACATTAAAAAAAGAACTCAAATGAACAACATAACTTTATACCCCAAGGAACTAGAAGAAAAGAACAAATTAAACCAAATTTTGTGAGAAGAAGGAGATAAAGACGAGAAATAAATGGAATAGACATTAAAAAGACTACAGAAAAGATAAATGAAACCAAGAGATTTTTTTTTTTGAAAAGATAAACAAAATAGACAAACTCTTTGTTATACTTGAGAGAGAGGATTCAAGGAAGTAAGGTTAGGAAGAAAGAGGAGACATCACAGTTGATACCATACAAATACAGAAGATTATGAGAGACTGCTATAAGCAATTGTATGCCAACAGACAACATAGAAATGGATACATTCCTAGAAACATACAACTTACTAAGACTAAATCATGAAGAAACTAAGGCACTAATTAGCAGGGAGATTGAATCAGTAATCAAAAGTCTCCTAACATAGAAGTTTAGAACCAGATGGCTTCACTGGTAAATTCTATCAAACATTTAAGGAAAAACTAATACCAATTTTCTCATACTTTTCAAAAGAAATAGAATCTAAAGGAACACTTAACTGAAACCAAAACTATATGAGGACACTAGAAGAAAAATACAGATCAATATCCATGATGAATATGGATACAAAACCCTCAACAAAATGTTAGCAAACTGAGTTCACTAATATATTGAAAAGATCATACATCATGATGAGGTGGGATTTATCCCTGGGATAAAAATATCCCTAGTGAATATAAACACAAAAATCTTTAACAAAACATTAGCAAGTGTAATTTAGCATATGTAAGAAGAATTATATACCATGAGGAAGTAGAACTTGTTTCAGGGATTCACAGCTGATTCAATATTTGAAAATGAATTAATATAATCTCCCATATCAGAAGACTCAGGAATGTTTTCTTCCTAAGGCTGGGAACAAAACAGATGGCTCTTCTTATTCCTCTTGTCAACATGTTGCTGGTAAGTCTAGGTGGTGCAAAAAAGTGAGAAAAGGAAATAAAAAAATACCGATGAGAAAAGAAGAAATAAACTATTTGCAGATGAAATGTTCACCTATGTGGAAAATGCCACAGAATCTACCAAAAAATTTCTTAAAACTAAAAAGTGAGCTTAACAGGGCTACAGGGTGCTAGGTAAACAAAAATCAATCCTATTTCTGTGTACTAACAGTGAGTACATGGTCAACAAAATTAAATACATATTGTCATTTATAATCACTCAAAAATGAAATACTTAGATGTAAATCTAACAAAATATGAACAATTGAACTTGATGGAAAAAATATAGCTTTTTCAATAAATTTTACTTGGAACAGTTGGACATACATATACAGAGACATACACACACAAGAAATGAACTTCCTTAAGTTTTACAACTCAAAAAAATTAACTCAGATTGGTTCTTGGAGTTAAATGTAAAACTGAAAACTAAAAAACAAACAAAAAAAACAACAAAAAACTTTTAGAAAAAATAAAATTGAAGGAAATCTTTAGGATCTAGGCTGAGGCAAAGACAGATCTGATACTAAAAGCACAATCTTTAAAAGAAAAAATGGTGAAGTGAACTTCATCAATTTTTAAAAATACTCTGTAAAAGACCCTATGAGGTGAATGGAAAGATAAGCTCAGAGTCAGGGAAAGCATTTGGAAGTGAAATTTTTACAATGACAATAGGGGTGGTCCTAAGATGGCAGAGGAAAAGGACGGAGAGACCACTTTCTCCCCCACAAATTGATTGAAAGAATATTTGAACGATGAGCAAATTCAACAAAACAACTTCTGAATGCTGGCAGGGGACATCAGGCACCCAGAAAAGCAGTCCATTGTCTTTGAAAGGAGATGGATAAGTCTTGAGACTACTGTAAGAATAAGACTGAAATCCAGGGGCAGGAGGCTTAAGTTCAAAACCTGAGAACACCAGAGAACTCTTGACTCCAGGGAACATTAATCAATAAGAGCTCATCCAAAAGCCTCCATACATACACTGAAACCAAGCACCACCCAAGAGCCAACAAGTTCCAGAGCAAGATATACCATGCAAATTCTCCAGCAACACAGGAACATAGCCCTGAGCTGCAATATACAGGCTGCCCAAAGTTACACCAAACCGACTGACATCTCAAAACTCACTTCATTGTACTCCAGAGAGAAGATATCCAGCTCCACCCACCAGAGCACCGACACAAGCTTCCTTAACCAAGAAACCTTGACAAGCCACTTGACCAACCTCACCCACAGCGAGGAACCTCCACTATAAAGAGAAACCAAAACTGCCAGAATATGGAAAGGCCACCACAAACACAGCAATCTAAACAAGATGAAAAGGCAGAGAATTACTCAGCACGTAAAGGAACAGGATAAATGCCCACCAAACCAAACAAAAGAGGAAGAGATAGGGAATCTACCTGAAAAATAATTCAGAACAATGATAGTGAAAATGATCCAAAATCTTGAAAACAAAATGGAGTTACAGATAAACAGCCTGGAGACAAGGATTGAGAAGATGCAAGAAATGTTTAACA
Source organism: Budorcas taxicolor (assembly GCF_023091745.1). Classification (NCBI taxonomy): domain Eukaryota; kingdom Metazoa; phylum Chordata; class Mammalia; order Artiodactyla; family Bovidae; genus Budorcas; species Budorcas taxicolor. Next base: position 70,748,674 of record NC_068912.1, read on the forward strand.
AGGACCTAGAAGGAATAAAAAAGTAAATATATAATGAATAATGCAATAAATGAGATCAAAGACACTCTGGAGGGAACCAGCAGTAGAATAATGGAGGCAGAAGATAGGATAAATGAGGTAGAAGATAGAATGGTAGAAATAAATGAAGCAGAGAAGGAAAAAAAGAATAATTAAATGAGGACAACCTCAGGGACCTCTGGGACAATGTTAAATGCCCCAAAATTCAAATCATAGGAGTCCCAGAAGAAGACAGAAAGACCATTGGAAAATCCTTGAGGAGATAATAGTTGAAAACTTCCCTAAAATGGGGAAGGAAATAGTCACCCAAGTCCAAGAAACCCAGAGAGTCCCAAACAAGATAAACCCAAAGCGAAACACCCCAAGACACATAGTAATCAAATTAACAAAGATCAAACACAAAGAATAAACATTAAAAGCAGCAAGGGAAAAACAACAAATAACACACAATGGGATTCCCATAAGGATAACAGCTGGTCTTTCAATAGAAACTCTTCAGGCCAGGAGGAAATGGCAGGACATACTTAAAGTGATGAAAGAGAAAAACCTACAGCCCAGATTACCCAGCAAGGATCTCATTCAGATATGAAGGAAAAATCAAAAGTTTTACAGACAAGCAAAAGCTGAGAGAATTCAGCACCACCAAACCAGCTCTCCAAAAAATGCTAAAGGATCTTCTCTAGACAGGAAGCACAGAAAGGGTGTATAAACTCAAACCCAAAACAACAAAGTAAATGGCAACGGGATCATACTTATCAATAATTACCTTAAATGTAAATGGGTTGAATGCCCCAACCAAAAGACAAAGACTGGCTGAATGGATACAAAAATAAGACCCCTATGTATTTTGTTTACAAGAGACCCACCTCAAAACAAGGGACACATACAGACTGAAAGTGAAGGGCTGGAAAAAATTACTCCATGCAAATAGAGAGCAAAAGAAAGCAGGAGTAGCAATACTCATATGAGATAAAATAGACTTTAAAATAAAGGCTGTGAAAAGAGAGAAAAGAAGGACACTACATAATGATCAAAGGATCAACCCAAGAAGAAGATATAACAATTATAAATATAAATGCACCCAACAGAGGAGCACCACAATATGTAAGGCAAATGCTAACAAGTATGAAAGGGGAAATTAACAATAACACAATAATAGTGGGAGACTTTAATACGCCACTCACAACTATGGAAAGATTAACTAAACAGAAATTTAACAAGGAAACACAAACTTTAAATGATACAATAGACCAGTTAGACCTTAGTGATATCTAAAAGACAATTCACCCCAAAAGAATGAATTTCACCTTTTACTCAAGTGCACACGGAAACTTCTCCAGGATAGATCACATCCTGGGTACAATCTAGCCTTGGTAAATTCAAAAAACTATGAAATCATTCCAAGCATCTTTTCTGACCACAATGCAGTAAGATTAGATATCAATTACATGAGGAAAACAATTAAAAATTCCAACATATGGAGGCTGAACGACATGCTGCTGAATAACCAACAAATCACAGAAGAAATCAATAAAGATAAAAATATGCATAGAAACAAATGAAAATGAAAACACAACAATCCAAAACCTATGGGACACTGTAAGCAGTGCTAAGGGGAAGGTTCATAGCACTACAGGCTTACCTCAAGAAATGAGAAAAAAGTCAGCTAAATAATGTAACTCTACAACGAAAGCAACTAGAAAAGAAAGAAATGAAGAACCTCAGGGTTAGTAGAAGTAAAGAAATCTTAAAAATTCAGTTCAGTTCAGTTCATTCGCTTAGTCGTATCCAACTCTTTGTGACCCCATGAACCACAGCACGCCAGGCCCCCCATCCATCACCAACTACCAGAGTTCACCCAAACCCATGTTCATTGAGTCGGTGATGCCATCCAACCATCTCATCCTCTGTCGTCCCCTTCTCCTCCTGCCCTCAATCTTTCCCAGCATCGGAGTCTTTTCAAATAAGTCAGCTCTTCTCATCAGTGGCCAAAGTATTGGAGTTTCAGCTTCAGCATCAGTCCTTCCAATGAATATTCAGGACTGATTTCCTTTACGAGGGACTGGTTGGATCTCTTTGCAGTCCAAGGGACTCAAGAATCTTCTCCAACACCACAGTTCAAAAACATCAATTCTTTGGCGCTCAGCTTTCTTTATAGTCCAACTCTCACATCCATACATGACCACTGGAAAAACCATGGCCTTTATTAGACAGACCTTTGTTGACAAAGTATTGTCTCTGCTTTTTAATATGCTAAGTTGGTCATAACTTTCCTTCCAAGAAGTAAGCTAAATGCAAAGAAACAAAAGAGACCTTAGCAAAAATCAAAAAAGCTAAAAGCTGGTTCTTTGAAAAGATAAGTAAAATTGACAAACCACTAACCAGACTCATCAAGAAACAAAAGGGAGAAAAATCAAATCAATAAAATTAGAAATGAAAACGGAGAGATGGAAACACAGAAATATAAAGGATCATAAGAGACTACTATCAGCAACTATACACCAATAAAATGGACACTTGGAAGAAATGAACAAATTCTTAGAAAAGTATAACTTTCCAAACCTGAGCCAAGAAGAAATAGAAAATCTTAACAGACCCATCACAAGCATGGAAATTGAAACTGTAAGCAGAAATCTTCCAGCACACAAAAGCCCAGGACCAGACGGCTTCACAGCTGAATTCTACCAAAAATTTAGAGGAGCTAACACCTATCCTACTCAAACTCTGCCAGAAAATTGCAGAGGAAGGGAAATTTCCACACTCATTCTATGAGGCCACCATCACCCTAATACCAAAACCTGACAAAGATGCCATAAAAAAAGAAAACTGCAGACCAATATCACTGATGAACATAGATGCAAAAATCCTTGACAAAATTCTAGCAAACAGAATCTAACACCATATTAAAAAGATCGTACATCATGATCAATTGGGCTTTATCCCAGGGATGCAAGGATTCTTCAAAATCTGCAAATCAATCAATGTAATACACCACATTGACAAATTGATAGATAAAAGCCATATGGTTATCTCAATTATCATATGCAGAGAAAGCCTTTGACAAAATTCATCATCCATTTATGATAAAAACTCTGAAGAAAGCAGGAATAGAAGGAACATACGTCAACATAATAAAAGCTATATATTACAAACCCACAGCAGACATTATCCTCAATGGTGAAAAATTGAAAGCATTTCCCCTAAAGTAAGGAACAGGACAAGGGTGCCCACTTTCACCACTACTATTCAACGTAGTTTTGGAAGTTTTGGCCACAGCAATCAGAGCAGAAAAAGAAATAAAAGGAATCCAGATTGGAAAAGAAGTAAAACTCTCACTCTTGCAGATGATATGATCCTCTACATAAAACCCAAAAGACTCCACCAGAAAATTACTAGAGTTAATCAATGAATATAGGAAAGTTGCAGGATACAAAATCAATACAGAGAAATCCCTTGCATTCCTATATACTAATAATGAGAAAATAGAGAAATTAAGGAAACAATTCCAGTCACCATTGCAATGAAAAGAATAAATAACTTAGGAATATATCTACCTAAAGAAACAAAAGACCTATATATAGAAAACTATAAAACACTGGTGAAAGAAATCAAAGAGGACACAAATAGATGGAGAAATATATCATGTTCATGGATCGGAAGAATCAATACAGTGAAAGTGAATATACTACCCAATGCAATCTATAGATTCAGTGAAATCCCTATCAAGCTACCAACGGTATTTTTCACAGAGCTAGAACAAATAATTTCACAATTTGTATGAAAATTCAAAAAACCTCAAATAGCCAAAGCAATCTTGAGAAAGAAGACTAGAACTGAAATAATCAACCTGCCTGACTTCAGGCTCTACTACAAAGCTTCAGCCATCAAGACAGTATGGTCCTGGCACAAAGACAGAAATATGGATCAACGGAACAAAATAGAAAGACCAGAGGTAAATCCAAGCACCTGTGCACACCTTATCTTTGACAAAGGAGGCAAGAATATACAATGGAGAAAAGACAATCTCTTTAACAAGTGGTGCTGGGAAAACTGGTCAACTACTTGTAAAAGAATGAAACTAGAACCATTTCTAACACCATACATAAAATAAATTCAAAATGGATTAAACATCTAAACATAAGACCAGAAACTATAAAACTCCTAGAGGAAAACAGGCAAAACACTCTCCAACATAAATCGCAGCAGAATCCTCTATGACCCACCTCCCAGAGTAATGGAAATAAAAGCAAAAATAAAAATATGGGGCCTAATTAAACTTAAAAGTTTTTGCACAAAAAAGGAAACTATAAGCAAGGTGAAAAGACAGCCTTCATAATGGGAGAAAATAATAGCAAATGGAGCAACTGACAAAGAATTAATCTCAAAAATATACAAGCAACTCCTGCAGCTCAATTCCAGAAAAATAAATGACCCAATCAAAAAATAGGCCAAAGAACTAAACAGACATTTCTCCAAAGAAGACATACAGTTGGCTAACAAACACATGAAAAAATGCTCAACATCACTCATTATCAGAGAAATGCAAATCAAAACCACAACGAGGTACCATTTCCCTCCAGTCAGAATGGCTGCCATCCAAAAGTCTACAAGCAATAAATGCTGGAGAGGGTGTGGAGAAAAGGGAACCCTCTTACACTGTTGGTGGGAATGCAAACTAGGACAGCCACTATGGAGAACAGTGTGGAGGTTCCTTAAAAAACTAGAAATAGAACTGCCATATGACCCAGGAATCCTACTGCTGGGCATACACACTGAGGAAACCAGAATTGAAAGAGACATGTACCTCAATGTTCATCACAGCACTGTTTATAATAGCGAAGACATGGAAGCAACCTAGATGTCCATCAGCAGATGAATGGATAAAGCCGTGGTACATATACACAATGGAGTATTACTCATCCATTACAAAGAGTACGTTTGAATCAGTTCTAATGAGGTGGATGAAACTGGAGTTTATTATACAGAGTGAAGTAAGCCAGAAAGAAAAACATCAGTACAGTATACTAGTTCAGTTCAGTTCAGTCACTCAGTCGTGTCTGACTGTTTGCGACCCCATGAATCACAGCCCGCCAGCCCTCCCTGTCCATCACCAACTCCCGGAGTTCACTCAGACTCACGTCCATCGTGTCAGTGATGCCTTCCCTCCATCTCATCCTCTGTCGTCCCCTTCTCCTCCTACCCCCAATCCCTCCCAGCATCAGACTCTTTTCCAGTGAGTCAACTCTTTGCATGAGGTGGCCAAAGTACTGGAGTTTCAGCTTCAGCATCAATCCCTCCAATGAAATCCCAGGGCTGATCTCCTTCAGAATGGACTGGTTGGATCTCCTTGCAGTCCAGGGGACTCTCAAGAGTGTTCTCCAACACCACAGTTCAAAAGCATCAATTCTTCGGCGCTCAGCTTTCTTCACAGTCCAACTCTCACATCCATACATGACCACCGGAAAAACCATAGCCTTGACTGGACGGACCCCTGTTGGCAAAGTAATATCTCTGCTTTTCAATATGCTATCTAGCTTGTCATATATATATATATAGAACTTAGATAGATAGTAAATTTAACCCTATATGCGAGACAGCAAAAGAGCCACAAATGGATAGAACAGTCTTTTGGACTCTGTGGGAGAAGGGGAGGGTGGGATTGTTTGGGAGAATGGCATTGAAACATGTATATTATCATATGTGAAATGGATCACCAGTCCAGATTCAATGCATGGGATAGGGTGCTTGGGGCTGGTGTACTGGGATGACCTAGAGGATGGGGAGGGAGGTTAGATGGGGGTTCAGGAAGGGGGGAAAATGATAATAGATACTTCAAGTGGTGGAAATTTGTGTTAAAGTTTTTTGCTCTTGTACTTTCATCTGTCCTAAAAATTTTAGTGTTTTATTATTATGCTTCTAAATTTTTTTTTGGTTATTTAATGTTATTTAATTCAGGTGAAATTTTTTAATTGGTGAATTGTCTAAAGTTTGTTCCCAAAGTGTTTACCAGTGATCCTAAGAAATGTTGATTTAAAATAATATAAAATCTTTCTAGCCTTTGTGGGGAGTTTCAGAGATACTCACCATTTCATGTGAGTGTTAAAGTGAATATATTACAGATAGAATAAAAAGGTGAATACTGCATGTTTTTATTCTATGTGAAATACATACTTCTGGGAGTAGCATAATTTACATATTTCAGTTATGCTGAGACGAATGTGTCAAATCAGTAAATTCTGATGGAATAAATTACAAATAGAATTTTAAAAGAGTATAGGGAATAGATACATATAAAAGAAATAAAAATGGTGAAAAGGAAGAAAATATAAGTACAGGTGTATTTAGAATATCAGATTAATTGGGAATCTTTGTGTAATTATATTTACAATCTGAGAAGAATGTAGTTTGAAATTTTGTTTTTTAAGCTATGCTTCATGTTAGAACACAGAGCTCTATCTTCCATACGAATCATGTTTCCAAAATTCTTCCCTTTCTTGGAAATGCCTTGTTATGCTTTATGCAAGGATTTGCAGTAGCCATTTTTTCATTCCAAGATTAAAATGGCAAGTGAGAGAGTACAGATATTTCATTATTTTATCATCTGTTTTTTTGATTCTTGATAATATTTTCTGTAAATGTGTGTTGTCCTTTGGCAAGCTTTTTACTATAATTCTTTAATTCATTTTATTTGGTTGAAAATATTAGTTTACAGTTAATTTCTTAATTTTGTTATGTTTGAATAAATTGCTTAGTAAATTCCTGTACTAATTTGTTAAATATCAAATAGAATAAGGTATACAGAAGTCCTTAAGCTGTTGACAGATGACCTTATTTGGTTGCTTTAAATGTTTTAGCACTGTTCTATGTGCTTTACAAATATTTTCTCACAAAACCCAAATGACGTTTTCTCTATTTTACAGATGATTAATAGGGGACAGATGGGTTACTTACCCTAGATTGCATAGTTAGCAAGTGGTAGAAATGGAATTTAAACGTAGGCAGTTTTTCTTTAGAGTCATCACTCATGTAGTATAGGAAATATGCATTAGTTTCCCTTAGAAAATACATCCATTTGTCCTCAGCTATCAAATGGTTTATGGCATTTGTACAAGTTTGCAGTGATGTCTTTTTTTTTTTTTTTAAATTTGGAGTGTAGTTGCTTTATAATGTTGTGGTAGTTTCTGCTGTACCTCAAAGTGAATCAACCACACATATACATATGTACCCTCTTCCTTGGATTTTCTTCCCATTTAGATCACCACAAAGCATTGAGTAAAATTCCCTCTAGTATACAGTAGGTGGTATCTTTATTGGCATTTTACAGCATAATTGTTTTAGGACATCATAAATCTTGACTATTGTCTAGAGGTTACTTGCTTTTTGGCAAAGACTCCTATGCTACCCACAGCTGATGATTTTCTTTATTGCTTAAAAGAGAGGGATTATCCATACCTTGGAGGGAAGCAAGACTCTGCTGTAAACTGCAGTGTGAGCTTGATGGTTCTCTGCTGGTGAGAACTGTGGAGTCTGACCAGGACCACTTAAACCTAGCCATCTAAATTCTTTCCTGTATTACTATTCCTCACTTTCAAACTAGAGGATGAAAAACAATTTTCCCTCTACCCTTCTGAGCTCTTGGCTGAGACCCTGTAATATAAGACTGGTTAACAAGAGAAAAACAAACAGAAGCTTATTAACATTTATATCTCATGAGTACTGAGAAGATGCTAAGGGAGAACTGAGCATCTCCTTGAGATGGGAATTCATTCTTAATACCATCTAAATAGGGGGAAAGGGAGGGAGGATATAGGCCTCTTATGAGACAGTAAATTATTTTTAAGAAAGACAAATGGCTCTCTAGAAGAATAGATGGGAATTTGTGACAAAATTCATTTGGTTGTAATGTCTTCTAATTTTCTCCCCTTCTAATCACCTGATCTCCTTTCTTGTGATATGACTCCTTTCCTGGTTGATAAAATATGACAATTGAATGCCTTTGGAGGAATCTGTCTTTAGAAAGATAAAGGAAGTTCAGAGAGTGCCTCTCCCTGCATTTGCTGTTTTTCAAATGCCTCTGACTCAATAATCAGTATACAGAGAATGTTTGAGGCGGCATACTTTATTACTCTAAACACACATGCACATACACACATACCGTGAGCTCAAATGCAATGAACAAAAAACTCAATGAAGACTGGAGGAAATCACATCTTTACTAGAAACCAGTAAAGGATAGGAATTAAGTAATAGATTGTATCACAGAGGTACCTTTATACATAATGAAGAATTTTTGATATAATGAAGATATGATTGAATTAAAGGTAGGGAATGGGTCAGCCTGACTTTGAGCTATTCTTCCTGAAATGTAAAACAAAATGACAGAAATTAGAAGAGATTCTGCAAATCTCCCTATTTGTCACAGTTGATAGTAGACTAACAGATGGAATCTCTTGCTAGAAATCAGAGGATACATGTCATGGAGAGGCCCTCATACAGGCAGGGTTATAATAGCAAACTGTTATAGTTTGTGGAAGGACTCGTCTGTGATAGGGCAGACAGGAGTTGCAGAAAGGAGCTTAGGCTCAGCCACATAACTGAAGTAGTTGACAAGCTATTAAAAAACCTCAGTATGAGAAAGCTAACCTTTGACAGCATGGCTTCACCAAATTGAGAAAAAATAACTGAAAATGATGAGAAAAAAATGTAAAACATCGAGGTGAGCTCTAGAATACCTACTACACATGAATAGGAATTAGAGTAGAGAAAATAAGGAAAATTAAGGAGAAGCACTAATCAAAGAGATGGGAATACCAGACCACCTTACCTGTCTCATGAGAAACCTGTATGTGGGTCAACAAGCATCAGTTAGAACTGGACATGGAACAACTGACTGGTTCAAAATTGGGAAAGGAGTGCCACAAGGCTGTATATTGTCACTCTGCTTATTTAACTTGTATGCAGAATGCATCATGTGAATTGCCAAGCTGGATAAATCACAAGCTGGAATCAAGATCACCAGGAGAAATACTAACAACTTTAGATATACAGATGACAAGCACTCTGATGGCAGAAAGTGCAGAGGAACTAAAGGACCCAGTGATGAATGTGAAAGAAGAGTGAAAAAACTGGCTTGAAACTCAACACTCAAAAAACTAAGATTATGGCATCCGGTCCCATCACTTTACGGCAAATAGATGGGGAAAAAGTGGAAGCAGTGAAAGATTTTATTTTCTTGGGCTCCAAAATCACTGCAAATGGTGACTGTAGCCATGAATCTAAATATGCTTGCTCCTTGGAAGGAGAGATATAACAAACCTAGACAGCGTTATTAAAAAAACAGAGACATCCCTTTGCTGACAAAGATCCATATAATCAAATCTATGGTTTTTCCTGTAGTCACATATGGATGTGGGATTTGGACTGCAAATTTAGGCTGAGTGGCAAAGAATATTGATATGTGGTGCTGGAGAAGACTCTTGAGAGTCCCTTGAACTTCAAGATCAAATCATTCGATCCTAAAGAAAATCCACCTTGAATATTCACTGGAAGGATTGGTGTTGGAACTGAAGTTCCAAAATTTTGGCCACCTGATGTGAAGAGCTGATTCATTAGAAAAGACCCTGATGCTAGGAAAGATTGAAGGAAGAAAAGAAGGGAGTGGCAGAAGATAAAACTGTTAGATATCATCACAGGCTCAATAAACATGAATTTGAACAAACTCCAGGAGATAATGGAGTACTGGGGAGCCTAATATGCTGCAGTCCATGGAGTTGCAGAGTTGTACGTGATTTAGCAACTGAACAACAGCAGCAGTAATCCAAGAAATAATGAGAAAAAAATATAGATCTGAATATGGGACAAAATCTGTGAAAGATCTACATATGTTTTCTTTAAATTTTTGCACTTCATACCTACGTGGGAAAACAGCAAAATCAAAAATATTTATACTTCAGATGAGTTTTTTTGAAAATAGGAAGTAAAGTAGATAGAGATGTTGGCAATTGTGGAATGTTGAGATAGAGTAAAAAGCATGGCAAAGGCACAGAGGTGACGCTAAACGCAGTTAAGTGACCACAAGTGATTTAGTGTTCTTGGGGTTTAGAAGACATGCTTGAGCATGACAAAGGATGCTGGAATCAAAAATAGGATTAATAGAGCAAAGGGAGTTACGTGTAATACTAAGAATATAGCACAGTATGTTGTAAGATTTGGGGGAAATATTTAAGGATTTTAGATGACCTGATTTTCATTTTAGAAAAAAAGTCTTATATTCTGTAATTTTGGAGTGGAGGGAAATTGAACATAGGGAAATTAGAGGAAAGTCTATAGGTCGGACCCTAGTTTATAAGAGCTGATTTAGTAAATTGGTAGTACATATAGATTATAGGGAACAGATTGAAGAGAGATGTTTTTGATGGAATTAAGTGATTTAGTAGATGGAAAGGAGAGAGAAAGAAGAATGTGAGTTTATTTGGTTGATAAGGTAGAAAATAATTTTAATGACTCCATCTGTAATGTGGTATGAAGTATAGATTGTGGGTGTTTTCAAATGGGAAGAATTATTTCAGTTTTTGACATGTAAGTAGACAAATGGAACTAGAAGTTCCATTGGAATTAGATAATTCCAAGAATTATCTCAGAGATAATTCTTGCTAGGAGATATATAGGATAATCAGCATATGTGAAATAGTAACATATAGCAAAGAAGGTGCTCATTCAAAGAAACTTAGCACAGAGAAGTGAAAAAAGAAGCAAACCTAAAATTATATTCTACTTAAATAGTTATAGAAAAAGAGCAAACAGGAAAACAGACTGAAAAATAAAAATCCAAAAGGTAGAAAAATTAGTATGTTACTACAACCAAGTAAGAGTTAAGTTATAAGAACAGATTGACATTGCCACAGCAAGCTTGGAGACCAATATGAAGGTGTACAAGTGTCTGTTACTTAGTGATTTAATAGTCAACTGATATTTGAATGCCAGTTACAAACTAGATAGCTTACTTACTCATAGAGATTCAGTATAAAGAAAGAGGTGTTACACTTGATGAGTTTATGTTGCAGTGGGAAGGACAGACCAATAATTACTTTATAGCATAAGCTTATCAAATAAAATAGCAAATCAGGACTTAAGAGACTTTTTCAAAAGGATTATCTCAATGGAGGGATAAGGGCTATTGCAATAGGCAAATGAATATTATTGCAGTAAGGAGAATGCTTCTGTTAAGGTCTATAGCATCTTAAAGGTGATATTTTGCCTTCTTTTAGAGGAGGGATTAAGGCTAGAAAGAAATGGTGTGGCTAAGTAGAACGGAAAGACCCTGATGCTAGGAAAGATTGAGAGCAGGAGGAGAAAGGGGTGACAGAAGATGAGGTGGTTGGATGGCATCATTGACTTAATGGACATGAGTTTGAGCAAACTCTGGGAGATAGTGAAGGACAGGGAGGCCTGGTGTGCTGCAGTCCATAGGGTCACAAAGAGTCTGACATGACTGAGCAACTGAAGAACAAAGTAAGGTGAGGGAAAGTGGCATGATCTGACAATAGAACAGAAAAAGAGAGCCTGGGATGGTTCAGGGTTTCTGGATTAGGTTTGTATGGGCAGTACCACCATTCACTAAGAGCATGTGAGAAAGCAAGTTAGGGAGGAGGATTCATATTTGGACAAGTTGAGTTTATAGGCATATCTCATTTTATTGTGCTTTTTGATCACAAATTGAAATTGGTGACAACCCTGCGTGGAACAAGTAATAAGTGCCATTTTTTGGGGTGGCTAGCATTTACTCACTTCATGTCTCTGTGTTATGTTCTGGTAATTCTCACAATATTTCAAAATTTTTCATAGTTATATTTCATTATTGTATATTTATGAGAATATAGGAGTCTGTGGTTCCAAAATCTAAAAATATACAGGACCAAATATCTTAGAGATAATTTCTTTAAAGATAATATAGAAGTCTTTACCCCAGGGAATGTACTGTCTTCCTGTAAAATATTTAGTTAAGATGCAACAAAATTTTGAACTGCTGCAAGTTGTTATAAATCCAACATATATAAGTTTCATCTATGATGATTCACAGAATACTTTTAAGGGTCTTTGGATATCTATTCATGCCCCTACCTTTCAGAGATCAACATGATTATGGACAAAATTTTATACCTGTGATAGCAGATAGAAGAATCTAGAATGGAAAAAGTTATCCTCATTGATCTTGAATTTTGTGTAAAGATTTGAAATTATTTTGTGCTACTAATTCTTGACCTTATGATCTAATAAAAATAGATTTGAAAATGTATATGTTACTTAAGTATTATGTGTATAAGACAGCTGTGAATGTTTTAATAAATAGTTTATACCATCAGACTAGCAAGTTAAAATATCTTTTGGAAATACTTTCATGAAATATGATTATTAAGTAATTTTCTTTATACAGGGATCAACCTATGAAGATGAAATTGATAATATCAAACACATTATTTCAAAAGTTAATGAAATTCTGGCTCATAACTCACCAGTTTTGATTATTCAAAGATGGACACGTGGTTTCTTAGTTAGGAAAAAAGTGAGGTATGTTTTATTTTATTCACTATTTCAATATTAAAAGATAATTGACAAAAGTCATTTCTGTAATAATATGCATTTTTGTATTCCCTATCAACCTGGTAATGTATAGACTATTTAATTTTGAGAAAAACATCACAGACTCTATAATACTATAATATTTAGTATAATCATTTGATTACCTTCTTTCTTTTAAAATGGCCATATAAATAACTAATCAATAAAGTTTTTATTAATCTTGAGTAATTCTGACAGTGTTATAAATTAAACTTAAAAGCATTAGTAGAAAATGTAAATTAAATTTCTCTATGTAATGGGACATAATAGAAATATAAGCCATGTACAATATAAGAAAAAAGTACAAGCCATGAATATATGAGGATTTTGTGTTTTGTTTGGATATGAAGATAGTTTTGCCAAAACATCTGCTACCACCTTAATCTACATTATCCTTTGATTAATACTTTTCCCTCTCTCTTTGTTCCGTGCATCCCTTTTCAGTAGCAGACATTTTACAAATACAGGAAATTTTTCCCTGTAAGACTCAACATTGTATCTGGAGAGGGAAGATAGTATACTGTGACATCAGTGTATTTGTGTTAGTCATGCAAAACACTAAACACATGAGAAAAGAAATGAGCTTTCTCCTAAAGCTTATTTTCAGATGCTAAACGGTAGAGTTCATAAAATAGAAACAGAACATGGCCCTGAAATACAGGTAGGATTAAATAGATCTGGAGTTGGGAAACAGACATTCCTTGAGAAAGAAAGATTAGGAAGTATCACTGAAATGATATTCAACGTTCTGTGGTAAAGCAGAGACAGTGTTGTCTTGTGTTAGCCTGCATGTACTACATCATAGATGGCAATAGCCCTGATAGAGATCAGTATGGAAGACAAAACTGAACATAATACAGTGCCTGCAACTTCTGAAGAAGAGATTCCATATACTTCTCTAACAAAGGCCAAACTGTGGGAGAGACTGGGCTTATGAATGAAGAAAAGTAAAGTGGTTTGGAGTAAAAGATGTGAAAAGAATCAGGCAGTTGCTAATACATACATATTTATTTAAAATATTTTTTCTATCTCATGTTTTAGTTAAATTGTATGTATTTTATGTGAAATAAACATTTAATTAAATGGACTTGTCTTTAATTTATGCCCCTGGGATTGAGTTTTTCTCTCTTAGAATCAAGGTTTCCTTTGATATTCATGTACCATGAGATAATAACCTTGTACATGGAAACAATCTGAAAATTCAGCAGGCAAGAAAAGGGTCTGAATGAGCTTTGTGGGGAGAAATGTCAGTAGTAAAAATATATCACAGTACTTCAAGACAGACTGATTTTAATTCTTTTTCTTTTTAAAATGCCGTTCCATTAGGTGTATTACTCACCTACTGTGGGCCGGAGTTTCCTGATAAATTACTAATAAATGGTAGAGAGCAGGGGCTAATAGCAGTACTTAATTTTCTACTTGCTTGTGAGAATTGAGGTCATGAATATAACCCACATAGTATCAGGCAAATGTGAATATTCCATTCTTAATAGCTGATTTTTTATATATCATTATTATTGTTGTTCTATCTCATATACTCTGTGCTATTTGTTTGCATGGGAAACAATCTTTCCTTGAATTTCTTGCTCCCTTCCAATTACATTTACTACAGCATTCACAGAGTAATCTTTTAAAATTATAAATCAAATCTTAAAATCCTCCAGTTGCTCCTAATTTGCTTAGGGCAAAGTATTGGGATATTGGCCTCTACAATGTACATCACATACTTGCATTATCAACATTTGGAATACTGTATTGAAGTTGTCTGAATAATTATTTATATCTTATACCTACAGATATGTTCAGTTCAGTTCAGTTCAGTCGCTCAGTTGTTTCCAACTCTTTGCGACCCCATGAATCACAGCATGCCAGGCCTGCCTGTCCATCACCAACTCCCGGAGTTAACTCAGACTCACGTCCATCGAGTCAGTGATGCCATCAGCCATCTCATCCTCTGTCGTCCCCTTCTCCTCCTGCCCCCAATCCCTCCCAGCATCAAAGTCTTTCCCAATGAGTCAACTCTTTGCATGAGGTGGCCAAAATATTGGAATTTCAGCTTTATATCAGTCCTTCCAATGAACACCCAGGACTGATCTCCTTTAGGATGGACTGGCTGGATCTCCTTGCAGTCCAGTGAGACTCTCAAGAGTCTTCTCCAACACCACAGTTCAAAAGCATCAATTCTTTGGCACTCAGCTTTCTTCACAGTCCAACTCTCACATCCATACATGACCACTGGAAAAACCATAGCCTTGATTAGACGGACCTTTGTTGACAAAGTAATGTCTCTGCTTTTGAATATGCTGTCAAGGTTGGTCATAACTTTCCTTCCAAGGAGTAAGCGTCTTTTAATTTCATGGCTCCAATCACCATCTGCAGTGATTTTGGAGCCCCCCAAAATCAAGTCTGACACTGTTTCCACTGCTTCCCCATCTATTTGCCATGAAGTGATGGGACCAGATGCCATGATCTTAGTTTTCTGAATGTTGAGCTTTAAGCCAACTTTTTACTCTCCTCTTTCACTTTCATCAAGAGGCTTTTTAGTTCCTCTTCACTTTCTACCATAAAGGTGGTATCATCTGCATATCTGAGGTTATTGATATTTCTCCTAGCAATCTTGATTCCAGCTTGTGCTTCTTCCAGCCCAGAGTTTCTCATGATGTACTCAGTTCAGTTCAGTTGCTCAGTCATGTCCGACTCTTTGTGACCCCATGAATCGCAGCACGCTAGGCCTTCCTGTCTATCACCAACACCCGGAGTTCACTCAGACTCACGTCCATAGAGTCAGTGATGCCATCCAGCCATCTCATCCTCTGTCATCTCCTTCTCCTCCTGCCCCCAATCCCTCCCAGCATCAGAGTCTTTTCCAATCAGTCAACTCTTCGTATGAGGTGGCCAAAGTACTGGAGTTTATACCCAAAGAGAGTAAAAGGGAAGGAATAATAAAAATAGTATCAAAAACTGATGAAATATAAAACGAGGATACAAAGAACATGAGAAAATTTGCAGGAATATCAATAAAGCCATGAGTTGGTTATTTTCAGAGTAATACATTGATAAAGCTCCAGCATGACCGCTCTAACAAAGAGACAGAAGGAAAATTTTACCATGATAAGGAATGAAAAAACAACATTGCTGCAGATCCACAGAAATTAAAGGGAATACAGTGAATAAATTTATGCCAAATAATTTGATAATGTGTGTGAAATGGACAGATTCTTTGAAGGAACACAATTTTCAGTCTGACAGAAGAAATCACAATGCTGAATAGTCATTCATACATTAAAAGAACTGAATCCATTATTAAAATCCTTCCCATGAAGATTCTTCAATTGTAGGTTACTAATGAATTATCCTGGACATTTAAGGAATGTTTAACACCATCTTAAACCAAAATTTCCAAAGAGTGGGAGAGAATGCTTTTCAGGTTTTGAGAGATCAGCATAACTTTAAAAGTAAAACCTGACAAGAACGTTATAAGAAAGGAAACTTTAGGCTGTCTTATGTATGCCCATGTAAAAATTGTAAGTAAAATATTAGAAAATTAGACACAGAGCTATGCAAAGTGGTTAACATCCTATAACCAACATAGGTTTATTCCAGGAATAAAAAGTTAGTTTAACATTAGGAAACCAATCACATTAATACAATATGAGTGAGGGAAAAACACCTCAGTGTTTCTCACTTTGTTATCACATTAACTAAAATTTGTGCATACTTTGAATGTACTCTCATTTTTCAAGCTTCTAAAGTAACTGAGATTTGATCTCATCTAATTTGTGATAGGCAGAATTCCAAGATGGCCCACGTGATCTTTGTTCCCTGGTGTTACTCCCATGATCATGTTATATTGCAAGGCAGATGGTATTTTGCAGATGTCACAAAGTTCTTTACTAATAAGCTGACCTTAAGATAGATTTTCTGAGTTAGTTTAACCTAATCAAATGGCCTCTTTAAAAACAAGAGTGTTTTCTGACTGATAGCAGAACAGGATATCAGAGAAAGTTGAAACGCAAGTAGGATTTGATATACTGTTGCTGTGTTAAAGGTAGAGTGGACCACATTCAAATGACCTGAGAGTGACTTTATGAGCTAGGAGTAACCCTCCACCAACAATCAGCAAGAAAATGGGGACATTAGTCCTACACAAGGAACTGGATTCTACCAACTACTTGAATGAGCTTAGAAGCAGATGTTTTCCCCTAAGCTTCCAGATAAGAAAGAACACAGATTGCTCAGTTTGTGCAATTTGTTACTCAGTAATAGAAAAAATAATATGCAGTAGAACTGTGCAAAATGACAGTATAGTTCTGGTATGCACAGGGATTAATTAATGTAGTTCTGTGTAAAGTGAGGACTGCCTGAATACAATCATCTTAATGTCTACACAAAAAATATAAAATTCAGCACTTATAAAAGGTTAAAAAAAGAAGAACACTTTTAGCAATCTAGGATTAAAAGGAAACTTTCTTAATCTAATTATATGTATTTTAACACATTTATTAATACTTAGCAACATCTTGAAATTATTTCCCTGAGATTAGCGAAAAACGACAAGGGCATCAGCTGTTAGCACTTTTGTTTAGTATTGCTCTGGAACTAAGTGGAACTGTTCTGGAACTATTGCTAATGAAACAAAGTAAGGAAAATAAAAAGATAAAAGATAAGATAGGAAAAAAACAAAATTATAATTTCTTATAGCTGTTATGATTTGAATGTGAAAGCTAATAAAAATACAAAAATCAATATTATTTAGATATGTAGTACCAATCACCAACTTGAAATTAAAATCTACCATTTATAATAGTATAAAAACCCCGCTACTTGTTGGATTGATCTTTAAGAGGCAGACACATAAACTAGATTAAGTGTACAAGAAATTTATTGGGAGTAATAACTTTGACAAACAAAAGAGGAGGAAGTGGGAATAGGCAGGGAAACATATTCATGCTTTTATGCTAATCTGTGAAGGGAGAGAGAAAATGAATTGGGCAGAAAGAATTCAGCATCACAACTCTGAAAAAATCTAGGCCAGACCAGTGGGGGATCCCTGAGCAAAGCTTGACCATTTTAGGAATCCTCCATCAGGTAGAAATGGGCCAGTTCTATTACAATTCCTCAGTCAATGACTGGGAATAGCCTTGGCAAAATGTAGTGATGGATCTAAAAAAAAAAAAGGCAAGAGCTGGGGCTGTCAGTCAGCTGTGCTCCTCGTAGTGGGTCTTCTTCAAGGAGATCTGAGCAGTACACTTCCATAGCTGTCATTAAACATGTACTAAGGATACATGAAAGGCAAGATGTGAATTACCTCTAAAAAGAAACCTACCAAACATTACTGATAGAACAAGATGGAAATAAATATAAGACTATATCATTTTTATGACATTGAATGAATCAGTGTAATAAAAATGTCAGTTTTTCCTAAATTGATTTGTATGTGCAGTGCATTCCTAAACACAATTGTAGGAGTTTTCCTTTAAAACACATACTTTGAAAAATAATATCATGCTGGCCTTTCAGTTTGCCTTTGCTCACTCTAAATCCCATTTAACTGATAATGTGAGGATTTAGAAAGGCAAAGGGCAAGAGAAGTGTGAAGAGAAAGATGGCAACAAAATTTTGCAAAGTAAGAAGCAAATAGGTATGTATAACTGACTTTGCAGATCTTAGAAGTCTACAACTAGAAATCAGAAAACTATGGTTCCTAGGACGGCAGCCTGATTTTGTAAATAAATTATATCAGAACACAGTCACACCCATTCTTTTATATATTGTCTGTCAATGTGCTTTTTAAGCTATAATGGAAAAGCTGAATAGCTAAGATACAGACTGTAGTGGCCACAAACCTAAAATATTTGCTATCTGTATTTGGCTCTTAAAGGAAAAATTTGCCAACTTCTGCTATAGCTTATCCTGACTATATCAGAAGCCCAAGAGTAAAGCTGTGATTCATATTGCAAAACGCAGGCATAATTAGAATTTAAAGATGCTAGGAACCAGTGCTGCACGAATAGGAACATTTATTAAATCCCTGTTTAGAATCAGTTAAACTCTCCTAATTTTATTCTAATGTAAGTTATTTAGTGTTTTATTCTAGAGATGAAAGTATAGCTGACCATCACTAGACATTATTTAATCACTCTAAAATTATAGACTAAAACAAACAAAAGCATAGGGAAATTTTTTTCCTGTGTGAAACTTGATATATACTTTTGAGAATTCTAATTTTATGCTGATAGATATTTTCCTTTAGCTCACTGAATATATTTTCACTATTTTTGGCTTTCATTGTTGCTGTTGAAAGTTAAACTATCAGACTAATTTTTCATTTACAGGTTATCTTTCTTTTCCCTCTTACTACTTTTAAATCTAAGGTATTTCTGATATTTTTCTAAAGATGTTTTCTTTGACAATTCTAAAAATCACTTTATTTTTATTATGCAGCTTAATATTTATGCATCTAGGGATTGGTTTCTCCTTTATCAGTTCTGGATGATTTCCAGCCATCATTTTATTTATTGATAATCTATTCAAAATATCTATATTTCCCATTTTTCTTATGATGGGAAGTTACCGTCTTTACAGTGGTGTCTGTAAGTAAATTAACAGGTAGACTGGAACAGAGGTCATGGTCACAGACTAACTTGACATTTGGTAATGCCATTGGGTTTAGGATTTCTTCCTATTGATCCCAGAGTCTAATTGGAGATAATAATCAGCCCTCCATTGAGTTTTGTTCTGGTTTTATTTTCTAATCTCTAGCTCAGTTTCTTCTCTACTCTATATTATGGGTAAATTTTAGTGGTTCTTTTATATTGCTTTGATTTGATTTGTGAAGCAAGATCTTTCTCTTATAATTTATTTAGGATGCCTTTTAATTGTATCCCATTCTCATTGCCAGCTGTAATGGTGGAAAGTTACCTAGATGCTGTGACAGCCTCCAAGTAAGTTACCAGGCAGTCTGTTTCAGAGCTCACAGAATAAAAAACCTCAGAGATCAAATTAAGATGCTTGAATCAGGTTATTTAATCTACTTAAAACATATAGCAAGAAATGAGGGAGAAAAATGGAACAGAAGTGAGTACAAGTGGGGTGAAATGACCATGTTATCTGAGTCATGTATTATGCAGTGTTCATGTATCCTGTTTCTTACTTTGTTCCATCAGGCTTTCTCTGATGGTTGGGTTATAAGAACCAGAGTAGAGGTGAGTGAAGGTCTTCAACAGCCAGAAAATGATTGGAGCCACCATACTCTTGACTTTTTAGAGAGGTGTAGGAGCAAGTGTTCCTCACCATAGCTATGAACTAAGTAAATGACAACCTGCCAAGAAGTGATGAGTTTTATTTGCATGTTTTGGGTATAGCATGCATGAGGTTGTATTAGGTTACTGATGGATGATTGATTTGGTGGGAGCCATAGCTGTGCCTCTGAAGATAATGTAATAAATGCTTTATGAATGTTCTAAAATGTTAATTTAGTCCTTCCATGCTTTATTCCTTCCTTTATGACAGTATTCTTCACACACTTGCTTCATTTATTACATAGTGTTTTTCAGGTTGCTACCTTACTATGTATACCTGAGACACCTTATGAATCTTACCTGTATCTCTCATTTGCTTGTTCAATATCTATACTTGGCATCTTAAGAGGTTTGCCTGTTCTAAGTGTTTGTATTCTTTCCCTTTAAAATATAATTGAATATTCTTAAATCATACAACAAATACAAATTTACAATGTCTATTAATATTTATTTTATAATTATTTCTATTCTACATCCTATACAGAAGATCCTTAATCTTCTAGTTGAATAATTTTCTCCTCAGTGATATATAATCTGCTATTTAGCCATTGAAATTTTCATTTTAATTATTATATATTTTAATAGGTAGAAGTATTGTTTGGTTCTCTTTCAGATTTTGTTTTCTTAATAGCTCTTTTCTCCTATTTTTAATATCCCTTTATTTTTTAAAAAAAAAACATTAAGCATACTTATTTCAGTAGTCCATAACTCTAGTAGTTGCTGTCTTTATGGATTTGATTCTGCTATCTGCTTTTACTATGGATTTCACCTACTGTGCATTATTCCCTTGTCCACTCTTAATTTTGAAAGTCAACTCATATTCCTTGGAACTTTTTCTAAAGTCTTTGATACTCTGTTATGAAGATTGGTTTTTCCATAGAGGATGTTTTGGTTACTTTTAAGTGTCTATTGAAACTGAAAAGGATCATCTCCAGTTTTTACAGATTACTCAGGTCATGTGAGAAATATATTGCTTTTAAAACTTTTCAGTAAAGACTGTTTTCCTTTCTTTGGACAAAGTAGGTCCGTGATGGAAACTTTCTTCTTCTGGAAATTTTTAGAGTGAGGGGAATAGTGATGTTGGTGCACTGGAAGTGCACTTCATATGATCCTAGATTTTTTGTGAAAGTTTCTCATTATAACCACCTTTCTGATGAGATGCTACACTCTCCTCTATTTGTAATACCCAAGCCTATGAGTAATACCAAAGGTCAAGATTATCTGAGTGAAGTAAATGTCCTGAGGTTGAAAGTTGGGTTTGGGTTTATTTTTATCTCTTTGCACTGAGGCTTTCAGTTCAGTTCAGTTCAGTCTCTCATGTCTGACTCTTTGCAACCACATGAACGGCAGCACGCCAGGCCTCCCTGTCCATCACCATCTCCCGGAGTTCACTCAAACTCACGTCCATCGAGTCGGTGATGCCATCCAGCCATCTCATCCTCTGTTGTCCCCTTCTCCTCCTGCCCCCAATCCCTCCCAGCATCTCAGTCTTTTCCAATGAGTCAGCTCTTCACATGAGGTGGCCAAAGTGCTGGAGCTTCAGCTTTAGCATCATTCCTTCCAAAGAAATCCCAGGGCTGATCTCCTTCAGAATGGACTGGATGGATCTCCTTGCAGTCCAAGGGACTCTCAAGAGTCTTCTCCAACACCACAGTTCAAAAGCATCAATTTTTCAGTGCTCAGCTTTCTTCACAGTCCCAACTCTCGCATCCATACATGACCACTGGAAAAACCATAGCCTTGACTAAACGGACCTTTGTTAGCAAAGTAATGTCTCTGCTTTTGAATATGCTATCTAGGTTGGTCATAACTTTTCTCCTTTTGTGTTTAAATTTGAAGGAATGTAAGAATTTTTTAAAGGAAGTAAAATTTAAAAAAGTAAATTGATATAGATTTCTGCATTATGAGAAAGATAATGGCCACATAGTTTACCTCTCTACACTTTACTTAACAGTAAAGAGACTCTTATCAAGCATCCATTCTCATGCATTCTATATTCTTAAAATTTAATATATGTTTCTTAATAATGTTAAAATTGATGCTTTTGAACTGTGGTGTTGGAGAAGACTCTTGAGAGTCCCTTGGACTGCAAGGGGATCCAACCAGTTCATTCCGAAGCAGATCAGCCCTGGGATTTCTTTGGAAGGAATGATGCTAAAGCTGAAGCTCCAGCACTTTGGCCACCTCATGTGAAGAGTTGACTCACTGGAAAAGATTCTGATGCTGGGAGGGATTGGGGGCAGGAGGAGAAGGGGATGACAGAGGATGAGATGTCTGGATGGCATCACCGACTTGATAGAAGTGAGTCTGAGTGAACTCCGGGAGTTGGTGATGGACAGGGAGGCCTGGCATGCTGCGATTCACGGGGTCGCAAAGAGTCGGACACGACTTAGCGACTGAACTGAACTGAACTGAATAATATTAAAAATAAACACATAAATAAACAGATTTTGGTAATTCCATCAATGTTAATGACCTATTGTGAAATATTTTATAGTTGACAAGATTTAAGGAGTACTCATTTATACAAGTAACACCAGTGTTCCTATATATTATCAACCTTTTACTTGTGTCCTCTATATTTAACTGTTCCCAATATGTGTAATATGATTTGGGCTGATTTGACTATACACATCACACCCAGATGAGTGATTTCTGACATAAGGAACTTTGTTTTTATTAATACTAAGATTGATTTGATTATCTTAATAAAAGAAGTAGAAGATCAAAAACATTTTATATTAGGGTAGAGCCAATTAGCAATGTTGTGGTAATTTCAGGTCAACAGTGAAGGGACTTAGCTATACATATACATGTATCCAAAATAGTTGAACAGAGGAAAAAAAAAGAAATAAAAATATCCAAGACAAACTAGTATAAACAATAAACAGATATATTAGTTTATGTGAATGAGCAGACAGACCTACAGATATTGATTTGGAATCCCAAATAAAACCTGAATCCCACCCTAACCCTGATATTACCCTTGAAGTTTGTACCAGTTTGAGCTTTTTACTGTTATGTGTAAAAAGAAGTTGATACTATAAGGAAGAGATTTCAAATTGTAAAATTGGCTAAACTGAAAAGAGAATGGTGATAAATTGTTTGTCCTGAGCTGGGCAGTTGGTCTTTCTTTTTATGTAGTTGAGAAATAGTTGGTTAAATTTTTATTTATATTATAGATTGACCTTTGCCTACAGAAGGTATGAAATTAAGATGATTAGTTGGAAAAAATAACAGATATTGAATATTTTGATTACTTTTGGGGTCCTATGTATCATCAACATTTTGCTTATCTCTTCTCTAACTCTAATAGTATATTATTTTAAGAAATATGCATATAATAATTAACTTGAAATGGATATAAATGAAATCAGTGAAGGAGGAACATACAACTTTGCCAAGAAGTGTCTTTTTTGCCCATGATCTGGGATTCAATTTGATGAAACTTTTGCCATTTGGGAGTCTTATCAAATAGAAAGGAAAATGTATTTTCCCCAAGATAAAGTTAGGACTTGGAAAGGTAAGACATTAGAAGAAACTAGTATCTTCTGTAAAGCATTCTCTTTCTGAGTCAAAGACTAGTAAACCTCACTAGAAAGGTAGAACCTTTGATGTTAAAGAAATACTAGTCGACCCCCAGGCAGAGCTTAGCTGAAGTTGTTAAACTTAATCCTGTTGGGAGGGCAGAGAAGAATGTCTTCATGCTGACAGAAAGGTTTTTTTCCATCTAGAAAGTTGTTTGTTTTCAAGGGTGGGCATTAAAAATATGAACTTGCATACTGAGTTTTTAGGGAATGGAGTGGCCAGATAAATCTAGAGCTATTTTATTTATTTATTTATTTTTTTAGTGTTAAGACTGCTTGGTCTCTTTCAAGGCAATTTTATCATCCTATTTTTGCTTTGACTTTTTTTTTTTTTACTTTATTTTTCTTTACAATACTGTATTGGTTTTGCCATACATCAACATGAATCTGCCACGGGTGTACACGTGTTCCCAATCTTGAACCCCCCTCCCACCTCCCTCCCCATACCATCTCTCTGGGTCATCCCAGTGCACCAGCCCCAAGCATCCTGTATCCTGCATCGAACCTAGACTGGCGATTTGTTTCATATATGATATTATACATGTTTCATTGCCATTCTCCCAAATCATCCCACCCTTTCCCTCTCCCACAGAATCCAAAAGATAGTTCTATACATCTGTGTCTCTTTTGCTGTCTCGCACACAGGGTTATCATTACCATCTTTCTAAATTCCATATATATGTGTTAGTATACTGTATTGGTGTTTTTCTTTCTGGCTTACTTCACTCTGTATAATCGGCTCCAATTTCATCCACCTCATTAGAACTGATTCAAATGTATCCTTTGTAATGGCTGAGTAATACTCCATTGTGTATATGTACCACAGCTTTCTTATCCATTCATCTGCTGATGGACATCTAGGTTGCTTCCATGTCCTGGCTATTATAAACAGTGGTGCAGTGAACATTGGGGCACACATGTCTCTTTCAATTCTGGTTTCCTCGGTGTGTATGCCCAGCAGTGGGATTGCAGTTCTATTTCCAGTTTTTTAAGGAATCTCCACACTGTTCTCCATAGTGGCTGTCCTAGTTTGCATTCCCACCAACAGTGTGAGAGGGTTCCCTTTTCTCCACACCCTGTCCAGCATTTATTGCTTGCAGACTTTTGGATCTCAGCCATTCTGACTGGCATGAAATGGCACCTCATTGTGGTTTTGATTTGCATTTCTCTGATAATGAGTGATGTTGAGCATCTTTTCATGTGTTTGTTAGCCATCTGTATGTCTTCTTTGGAGAAATGTCTATTTAGTTCTTTGGCCTATTTTTTGATTGAGTCATTTATTTTTCTGGAATTGAGCTGCAGGAGTTGCTTATATATTTTTGAGATTAGTTGTTTGTCAGTTGCTTCATTTGCTATTATTTTCTCCCATTCCGAATGCTGTCTTTTCACCTTGCTTATAGTTTCCTTTCTTGTGCAGAAGCTTTAAATTTTAATTAGATCCCATTTGTTTATTTTTGCTTTTATTTCCAGTATTTTGGGAGGTGGGTCATAGAGGATCCTGCTGTGATTTATGTCGGAGAGTGTTTTGCCTATGTTCTCCTCTAGGAGTTTTATAGTTTCTGGTCTTACGTTTAGATCTTTAATCCATTTTGAGTATAATTTTTGTGTAAGTTTTCTTTCTTTTAATGTATTTCACCCTAACTGTGGTGCTGGAGAAGACTCTTGCGAGTCACTTGGACAGCAAGGAGATCCAACCAGTCCCTCCTAAAGGAGACCAGTCCTGGGTGTTCATTGGAACAACTGATGCTGAGGCTGAAACTCCAATATTTTAGCCACCTCATGCGAAGAGTTGACTCATTGGAAAAGACCCTGATGCTGTGAGGGATTGAGGGCAGGAGGAGAAGGGGATGACAAAAGATGAGATGGCTGGATGGCATCACCGACTTGATGCACATGAGTTTGAGTGAACTCTGGGAGTTGATGATGGACAGGGAGGCCTGGCGTGCTGCAATTCATGGGTTTGCAAAGAGTTGGACACGACTGAGCAACTGTACTGAACTGAACTGTTTTATTCTTTTAATGTATTTCACCCTAATTTTAACTCATCAGTGAAAATATTTAAGTGAAGGAATAAAGTGATAGAACCCACTTAAAACATTTCAGAAATGAAAAAATTGCTTTCCTTGGTTAATTTTTTCTTTTGCTGTTTAATAGTAATGGTAGCAGTAAGCTTCCTACCTGTTTCATCATTTTAGTTCAAATGATTTTGCTCTTTCATCACATGTAATAAATATTACCGGTTTTTGGTGATTGTCTATATGATATTGAAGTAGCTTATTTTATGTCCGCTCTTAAAAATTTTTGAATAATGATTGGTTATTGAATTTTATCTTGTGCCTTTCTGCATCCATTTATATATTTTTACATTTTCTCTCTATTATTTATGTAATGAGCTTTGTAATAGTTAATCATAGTGCTCTTATTATTGTTTGCTTACATTGCTGAATTCTTTTTACTCATGTTTAGAATTTTTACATCTGTTCTCAAAGATTAGATTGGGTATGATTTTCTTCTTATTGCCTCATTGGACTGAACAGGGCTTTGAGTACAATGTTGAATGTGTTGAATAGGTTGGGTGAGAGATGTTATCCCTTGTTTTTGATCTTACAGAACTAATGTTTATTATTTTATTATTACAATATTAAGTTATTTATGTCATTTATCTAGTAATATTTTGAATACATTAAGTTAAATAAAACATAATATAGTCATCTTTTTATCTGCAAGAGGTTGGTTTCAGGACCTGCTGCAAGTACCAGAATTCGCAGAAGCTCTAGTTATTTACCCTTGGTCCTGTATACCTATGGTTTTCACAGTGTGATAGATTCAACCCACCACAGATAGTATAGTACTTTTTTTATTGAAAAAAAATTCATGTATAATTGACTCATGTAGTTCATACTTGTGGTGTTTATGTGTCAACTGCATTAAAATTAATCTCATCTATTTATTTTCACTGTTTTTTAGCGTAGCTAATATAAACTTTTAAGTTATTTTATGGCATACGTTACATTCTCTTGGACAGTGTTGCTGTAGAGTAGTATTCCGAGGTGGAAATAAGGTATTTCATAAATGGAGAAAGAAAGTAAGAAGAGCTCACATTGGTTATCTTATATCCCTATAGATAATTTAGTCATGTTCTAACATTATATTATAAAATTCATAGCCAGGTGTAGTTTGATAATTGTTTGGGCATTCATATCACCAGAAATTTCTTAGCACTCATTCATCCCTTGATGAATGTTGATGAGAAAGTCCTAGAGTGCCTAAATAGTTTTATATAGTAATAATATGAAAACAAGTATATTAAATTTACCACTATGTTTTCTAAAATGTAAGTGAACTCAAAAGTAGTTTTCTCCCACTTTTTTTGGTAAAAAGACTAAACGGGAATTCCGTCTTCCTTATATTCAGCCACTTGTTCTTGTATAAAAAACGTGAAAAATCTATTAGTGAATGTGAAAAAAGATGGATTTACAAGCACAAAGGATTTGATGATAAACTCTTTAAGGAACTCTTTTTTCAGCCTGGAACTAATATAACAGAAAAGTTTGCACGCTGGAAATATGTAAGTACAATTATTTTATTATGTTTCTCTTTTATTACTATTTTTATTTCTTTATTTTTTATTATGTTTCTTTGAAATACTGTTAAGATACTATAGTTATAGTTCATATTATATTAATAATTTCCTTAATCTCTTTTAATATCTTCTATTATCTTGTTAATATTCTTCTTGATATTTTTGTGGTATGATAAAAGTCATATAATATAGTATAAATATAATTTTTGTGGTATATTAATCACTCAAAAACTAATTTCTGCTTTGTATATATGTTTTCTCTTATTATTACAAGTAATTATTAACAGTGATGTAAAATCTCTTCTCAGTAGCTGAAAACATAAAGAAATATTTAGTTTATTAAAGACTGCTAATTGTACATATAGCAAAATATTCACTGAGTGATTTATGCTAAATTATGTATTGCTTTAAGGACACAATAAAAATAGAAAGAAATTTGTATTTATTGAGTGCCTACTATGTACCAGGCACTGTGCTAGATATTTCGCATGTGGTAGGTAGTTTATTCTTCACAATACTGTAATATAGGTACTTTTACCTCTTTTTTTATGAGTAGGGAAACTAAAGCTCAGAGGGGTCAATTAACTTGCTAAAAGCCAGACAGTTAAGTGACGTTGCTGGGACTTAAGTCAGAGATCTTCTGACCTCAAAATTTGTGCCTTTTTTATTTTTTAGAGTTTTGCTTTGAACGCTAAGGTTAAAGCGTCTGCCTGCATTGCAGGAGACCTGGGTCTGATCCCTGGGTCAGGAAGATCCCCTGGAGAAGGAAATGGCAACCCACTCCAGTATTCTTGCCTGGAGAATCCCATGGACGGAGGAGCCTGGTGGGCTACAGTCTATGGGGTTGCAAAGAGTCGGACACGACTGAGTGACTTCACTTTATTTTTTAGAGTTTTGCTTTGAACACTAGGTAATTGTAAAAATGAAAACTTGGCATTATAGTATAATTAACTGAAATGAACTTTTTGCGAATTCTAAAGCACTGTTTTTGTATGTAAACTCCTTCGTATTTGCAATTGTACCTGAGTAGCCTAAGCTACAAATGTTTCTATTACATTAACATAATTAGAAGGAAATGCATAATTAGAAGGAGTGCAATTAGTCTGATTTCAGTGTAATTGAGGACATGTGTTCTAGACACAGTAGATATAGGAATGTCCTCAATCCCTTAAATCCCACCAAAGTTTTTCCATTGAATAAAAGGATAGATTTTAAAAAGCAAATTATCCTATTCAAAACATTTTCCTCACTAGCACTCAGTGCCAACTGTATTAATTTACTCCAGATAATAGTATGCACTGTAAAGATTATGTGAAACATCTTTTGGCTCTCTTTGTAGAATATAAATTTAGTAATTTCAGCATGTCCCATGCTTTTTAATGTGCTTTATATAGAGAAGACTTTCACTGATGTTGTATAGTGATATCCAAGTTGGATATGGATGTGTTATATACTGATAATCAATTTAGGTATGCCAATATCTAATAACCATATGTAAATACAGATCCATATATACATACATTCATATATAATATGTTGTATTATAGCAAGCAACTATTACAGATAAATAGGAATAGGATATATTATAAAGGTTATGTTATTTAATGCCTATGAAGATATGTAAAATATACAATTTTGGATCTTTGGAAGTATTTTGAATACTACAAATATTTTGCTAAAATATATTAATTATAAGGAGTTTTCTAAAGCTCCTTGATGTTAGTAACACTATTAACCACATCACTACTAATGTCATTTATTAAAGCTATTCTTTTCTAGTCTTATGTTTTTTCACTGCTTATAGCTACCATTCATGGAGCATTATTCATAGAACATTATTGAAGTTGTCTCCAAAGCTCAATTTCTTTTTTAAATTTATTTTTTGCTGTGCTGTTTCTTCATTGCCTTGTTGGCTTTTCTCTACTTGCGGTAAACCAGGCTACTCTTGCTCGCAGTGTGTGGGCTTCTCGTTGTGATAGCGTCTCTTGTTGGAGCGCATGGGCTCCGGAGTGTGTGTTCTTCTGTAGCTGTGTCATGTGGAATCTTCCTGGATCAGGAATCAAACCTGTGTCTCCTTACCACGGAGCCACCAGGGAAGCCCAAAGCTCACTTTCTGAAAGTAACTGAAGTACTTTTTCTCTGTAAGATTCATCTTTGAATCTATGCCTTTTATATAAAATTGCCATTCCATCTTATGTTAGTTTCATTTTTAGTCTTTTCTTCAGCTCACTCTGTTGATATATTATTCTTTTATTATTTTTACTACTCACTTGTCTAGTCTTTATTGACTTGGTTTGTTGGAAACTATAGTGAGAATAATTAATACCCTAGATGCCTAAGAAAACCTAGGATCCAGAAAACACTAAAGAAGTTAGGGAGGAGAGAAGGGGAAGGCTTGAGAAAATATCAGCATTTAATAATGGAAGCTCATTAGAAAAATATACTGAGAGCAAAGTAATGGAAAGGGTTAAACAAGAAAGGAATTCAGGTTTCAGTAATTAGATAAAGTAATCATTGTCTGAATCTGCTCCTCTTTTGAGATGAAAGAGCCAGAGGAGTGAGTTCAAGACACATTCATTTAGGAAATGTGTTTTAAAGCCAAAAGTCCCTTGAACATCCACAGTTCATGGTGCAAGAATAAAGTGTAAATGAGATACAGAACCAAAAATCAGAAGCCATGATGAAAGAATATGAAAAAAAAAAAAGTATTGACACAGAAGAAATTGAGAATCTAAAACAATTGCTATGGACATTATTTGTCCCTGGCTTACAGATTTTCATCAGAGGGTGGTTTTTCTATTGTTACTGAATCAGTTCAGTTCAGTTCAGTCGCTCAGTCATGTCCAACTCTTTGCAACCCCATGAATCGCAGCAATCCAGGCCTCCCTATTCATCACCATCTCCCGGAGTTCACTCAGACTCACGGCCATTGAGTCCGTGATGCCATCCAGCCATCTCATCCTCTGTCGTCCCCTTCTCCTCCTGCCCTCAATCCCTCACAGCATCAAAGCCTTTTCCAGTGAGTCAGATCTTCACATGAGGTGGCTAAAGTAGTGGAGTTTCAGCTTTAGCATCATTCCTTCCAAAGAAATCCCAGGGTTGATCTCCTTCAGAATGGACTGGTTGGATCTCCTTGCAGTCCAAGGGACTCTCAAGAGTCTTCTCCAACACAACAGTTCAAAAGCATCAATTCTCCGGCGCACAGCCTTCTTCACAGTCCAACTCTCACATCCATACATGACCACAGGAAAAACCATAGCCTTGGCCAGATGGACCTTAGTCAGCAAGTAATGTCTCTGCTTTTCAATATGCAATCTAGGGTGGTCATAAATTTTCTTCCAAGGAGTAAGCGTCTTTTCATTTCATGGCTGCAGTCACCATCTGCAGTGATTTTGGAGCCCCAAAAATAAAGTCTGACACTGTTTCCTGTGTTGCCCCATCTATTTCCCATGAAGTGATGGGACCGGATGCCATGATCTTCGTTTTCTGAATGTTGAGCTTTAAGCCAACTTTTTCACTCTCCTCTTTCACTTTCATCAAGAGGCTTTTTAGCTCCTCTTCACTTTCTTCCATAAGGGTGGTGTCATCTACATATCTGAGGTGATGGATATTTCTCCCGGCAATCTTGATTCCAGCTTGTATTTCTTCCAGTCCAGCGTTTCTCATGATGTACTCTGCATATAAGTTAAATAAGCAGGGTGACAATATACAGCCTTGATGTACTCCTTTTCCTATTTGGAACCAGTCTGTTGTTCCATGTCCAGTTCTAACTGTTGCTTCCTGACCTGTACAGATTTCTCAAGAGGCAGGTCAGCTGGTCTGGTATTCCCATCTCTTTCAGAATTTTCCACAGTTGATTG
Source organism: Budorcas taxicolor (assembly GCF_023091745.1). Lineage (NCBI taxonomy): Eukaryota > Metazoa > Chordata > Mammalia > Artiodactyla > Bovidae > Budorcas > Budorcas taxicolor. The sequence goes on from NC_068912.1 coordinate 70,779,641, forward strand.
TGATTCACACAGTCAAAGGCTTTGGCATAGTCATTAAAACAGAAATAGATGTTTTCCTGGAACTCTCTTGCTTTTTCCATGATCCAGTGGATGTTGGCAATTTGATCTCTGGTTCCTCTGCCTTTTCTAAAACCAGCTTGAACATCAGGGAGTTCACAGTTCATGTATTGCTGAAGCCTGGCTTGGAGAATTTTGAGCATTCCTTTACTAGGATGTGAGATGAGTACAATTGTGCGGTAGTTTGAGCATTCTTTGGCATTGCCGTTCTTTGGAATTGGAATGAAAACTGACCCTTTCCAGTCCTGTGGCCACTGCTGAGTTTTCCAAACTTGCTGTCATATTGAGTGCAGCACTTTCGCAGCATCATCTTTCAGGATTTGAAAGAGCTCAACTGGAATTCCATCACCTCCACTAGCTTTGTTCGTAGTGATGCTTTCTAAGGCCCACTTGACTTCACATTCCAAGATGTCTGGCTCTAGATGAGTGATCACATCATCATGATTATCTGGGTCGTGAAGATCTTTTTTGTACAGTTCTTCCATGTATTCTTGCCACCTCTTCTTAATGTCTTCTGCTTCTGTTAGGTCCATATCATTTCTGTCCTTTATCGAGCCCATCTTTGCATGAAATGTTCCCTTGGTATCTCTAATTTTCTTGAAGAGATCTCTAGTCTTTCTCATTCTGTTCTTTTCCTCTACTTCTTTGCATTGAATGCTGAAAAAGGCTTTCTTATCTCTTCTTGCTATCCTTTGGAACTCTCCATTCACATGCTTATATCTTTCCTTTTCTCCTTTGCTTTTCACCTCTCTTTTCACAGCTATTTGTAAGGCCTCCCCAGACAGCCATTTTGCTTTTTTGCATTTCTTTTCCATGGGGATGGTCTTGATCCCTGTCTCCTATACAATGTCATGAACCTCAGTCCATAGTTCATCAGGCACTCTATCTATCAGATCTAGGCCCTTAAATCTATTTCTCACTTCCACTGTATAATCATAAGGGATTTGATTGAGGTCATACCTGAATGGTCTAGCGGTTTTCCCTACTTTCTTCAATTTAAGTCTGAATTTGGTAATAAGGAGTTCATGATCTGAGCCGCAGTCAGCTCCCGGTCTTGTTTTTGTTGACTGTATAGGGCTTCTCCATCTTTGGCTGCATAGAATATAATCAATCTGATTTCGGTGTGACCATCTGGTGATGTCCATGTGTAGAGTCTTCTCTTGTGTTGTTGGAAGAGGGTGTTTGCTATGACCAGTGCATTTTCTTGGCAAAACTCTATTAGTCTTTGCCCTGCTTCATCTGCATTCCAAAGCCAAATTTGCCTGTTACTCCAGGTGTTTCTTGAATTCCTACTTTTGCATTCCAGTCCCCTATAATAAAAAGGACATCTTTTTTGTGTGTTAGTTCTAAAAGGTCTTGTAGGTCTTCATAAAACCGTTCAACTTCAGCTTCTTCAGCATTACTGGCCGGGGCATAGACTTGGATAACTGTGATATTGAATGTTTTGCCTTGGAGACTAACAGAGATCATTCTGTCGTTTTTGAGATTGCATCCAAGTACTGCATTTCGGACTCTTGTTGTCCATGATGGCTACTCCATTTCTTCTGAGGGATTCCCGCCCGCAGTAGTAGATATAATGGTCATCTGAGTTAAATTCACCCATTCCAGTCCATTTTAGTTCGCTGATTCCTAGAATGTCGACGTTCACCCTTGCCATCTCTTGTTTGACCACTTCCAATTTGCTTTGATTCATGGACCTGACATTCCAGGTTCCTATGCAATATTGCTCTTTACAGCATCGGATCTTGCTTCTATCACCAGTCACATGCACAACTGGGTATTGTTTTTGCTTTGGCTCCATCCCTTCATTCTTTCTGGAGTTATTTCTCCACTGATCTCCAGTAGCATATTGGGCACCTACTGACCTGGGGAGTTCCTCTTTTGGTATCCTATCATTTTGCCTTTTCATACTGTTCATGGGGTTCTCAAGGCAAGAATACTGAAGTGGCTTGCCATTCCCTTCTCCAGTGGACCACATTCTGTCAGACCTCTCCAGCATGACCTGCCCGTCTTGGGTTGCCCCGCAGGCACAGTATAGTTTTATTGAGTTAGACAAGGCTGTGGTTCTAGTGTGATTAGATTGACTAGGTTTCTGTGAGTATGGTTTCAGTGTGTCTGCCCTCTGATGCCCTCTTGAAACACCTACCATCTTACTTGGGTTTCTCTTACCTTGGGTGTGGGGTGTCTCTTCACGGCTGCTACAGCAAAGCACAGCCGCTGCTCCTTATTTTGGACGAGGGGTATCTCCTTACTGCTGCCATTCCTGACCTTCAACATGGGATAGCTCCATAGACTAACAGACATATAGAATTTGGTGGTAATTAGATCAAGCTATAGGGACATTTATATATTATTATGGAGGATTTTTTTGAAAATCTAGATATTATTGTGATGAATTTTGGTGGGGTACCCAAAAATATTTGAAATCTGCTTTGGCACAGTCAATCTTTTTACTCGAAACGTTACTCAAAAGTTACCAAGGAGAATATATGTATAGAAAGTAATAACTAACAAAACAGTTCCTAACTGAGGCTTTGGTCTAAAATTAAATTGCAATATTTTAGTAACCTGGACCACACTATGAGATATTTTTTGTCACCTATGCTTTTTTATCTTGAATAGTTATTTTCTATATTGCAAACATGAATTTTAGAAGGGATATAGTATAAGAGAAAGTCACACTCATTCTAATCTAAAGGTTAAGATTTGAAGTCAGGGAAAGGAACTTGTCATGTATTTCTTTCAGAGTAGCTTTGTTTGTGACTGAAAGACTACTCTTTCAGAGTAGTGACTCTTTGTGACTGGATGGACTGCAGCACAACAGGGTTCCTGGTCCTTCACCATCTCCTGGAGCTTGCTCAAACTCAGGTCCATTGAGTCGGTGATGCCATCCAACTGTCACATCCTCTGTCATCCCCTTCCTCTCCTGCCTTCAGTCTTTCCCAGCATCAGGATTTTTCCAGTGAGTCAGCTCTCCCCATCAGGTGGCCAAAGTATTGGAGCTTTAGCTTCAGCATCAGTCCTTCCAATGAATATTCAGGGTTGATTTCCTTTAGAATCGACTAGTTTGAGCTCCTTGCAGTCCAAAGGAATCTCAAGAGTCTTCTGTAATACACCATTCGAAAGCATCCATTCTTCGGGGCTCAGCCTTCTTTATGATCCAGTTCTCACATCCGTACATGACTACTGGAAAGCCATTGCTTTGATTATTCAGACCTTTGTCAGCAAAGTAACGTCACTGCTTTTTAATATGCTGTCTGGGTTTTCAAAGCTTTTCTTCCAAGGAGCAAGCATCTTTTAATTTTATGGCTACAGTCCCTATCCAGAGTGATTTTTGAGCCCAAGAAAATAAAGTCACCATGTCCATTGTTTCCCTATCTATTTGCCATGAAGTGGGATGGGAGCAGATGGGACGAGAAGATGGGACCAGATGCCTTTTCTTAGTTTTTTGAATGTTGAGTTTTAAGTCAGCTTTTTCACTCTCCTCTTTCACCTTCATCAAGTGGCTCTTTAGTTCCTTTTTGCATTGTGCCATAAGATGATGTCACCTGCATATCTGAGATTATTGATATTTCTCCTGGCAGGTTTGACTCCAGCTTGTGCTTCATCCAGTCCGGCATTTTGCATGATGTACTCTGCATATAAGTTAAATAAGCATGGTGACAATATACAGCCTTGATATACTCCTTTCCCAATTTGGAACCAATCTGTTTTTCCATATCAAGTCTAACTGTTGCTTCTTGACCTGCATACAGTTTTTTCTCAGGAGATGAGTAAGGTAACCTGGTATTCCCATCTATTGAAGAAATTTCCACAGTTTGTGTGATCCCCACAGTCAAAGGCTTTATCATAGTCAGTGAGCAGAAGTAGATTATTTTCTGGAATTCTCTTGCTTTTTCTATGATCCAACAGATGTTGGCAATTTGATCTTTGGTTCCTCTGCCTTTTCTAAATCCAGCTTGTACATTGGGAAGTTCTCAATACACATACTGTTGAATCCTAGTTTGAAAGATTTTGAGCATTACCTTATAGCATGTGAAATGAGTGTAATCATTTGGTAGTTTGAACATTCTTTAGCATTGCCGTTCTTTAAGATTGGAGTGAAAGCTGACCTTTTCTGGTCCTGTGGCTGAATTTTCCAATTTTTTGTGGCCTATTGACTGCAGCACTTTAACAGGATCATCTTTACAATTTGAAATAGTACAACCGGAATTGCATCACCTTCACTAGCTTTGTTCATAGTGATGCTTCTAAGGCCCATTTGACTTCACACTCTAGAATGCTTGTCTCTAGATGAGTGGTCACACCATCGTGGTTATCTGGGTAATGAAGATCTTTTTTGTATAGTTCTTCTGTGTATTCTTTCCACCTCTTCTTAACGTCTTCTGTTTCTGTTAGGTCCTTCCTGTTTCTGTCCTTTATTGTGCCCACCTTTGCATGAAATGTTCCCTTGGTATCGCTAATTTTCTTAAAGAGATCTCTAGTCTTTCCCTTTTTATTGTTTTCTCTATTTCTTTGCATTGTTCATTTAAGAAGACTTTCTCATCTGTCCTTGCTATTCTTTTGAACTCTGCATTCAGATGGGTATATCTTTCCTTTTCTCCTTTGCCTTTTACTTCTCTTCTTCTTTTCAGCTATTTTTAAAGCCCACTTAGACAACCATTTTGCTTTTTTGAGTTTCTTCTTCTTAGAGATGGTTTTGATCACTACCTCCTATTCAGTGTTATGAACTGTTTGATCCATAGTTCTTCAGGCACTCCATCTATCAGATCTAATCTCTTGAATCTATTTGTCACTTCCACTGTATTATCGTAAGGGATTTGATTAGGCCATACCAGAATGACCTAGTGGTTTTCCCTGCTTTCTTCAATATAAGTCTAAATTTCGCGATAAGGAGTTCATGATCTGAGCCACAGTCAACTCTTGCTCTTGTTTTTGCTAACTGTATAGAGCTTCTCCATCTTTGAGCGCAAGGAATATAATCAATCTTATTTCACTATTGACCATCTGGTGATGTTCATGTGTAGATTCTTCTTTTGTGTTGTTGGAAGAGTGTGTTTGCTATGACCTGTGCATTCTCTTGGCAAAACTCTGTTAGCCTTTGCCCTGCTTCATCTTGTACTCAAAGGCCAAACTTAAGGCCTATTACTACAGGTATCTCTTGACTTTCTACTTTTTATCCCAGTCTCCTATGATGAAAAGAATATCTTTTTTGGGGGGTGTTACTTCTGAGTTCTCGTAGGTCATCACAGAACCATTCAACTTCAGGTTCTTTGGCATTAATGGTTGGGGCATGTACTTGGATTACTGTGATGTTGAATGGTTTCCCTTGGAAATTAACCAAGATCAATCTGTCGATTTTTGAGATTGCACCCAGGTACTGCATTTTGGACTCTTTTGTTGACTTATGAAGGCTAGTCCATTTTTTCTAAGAGATTCTTGCCCACAGTAGGAGATATAATGGTCATCTGAATTAAATTCACCCATTCCAGTCCATTTTAGTTCATTGATTCTTAAAATGTCAGTGTTCACTCTTGCTATCTCCTGTTCGACCACTTCCAATTTACCTTCATTCATAGGTTCCTGTACAGTATTGTTCTTTACAGCGTTGGGCTTTACTTCCATCACATGTCACATTCACAACTGGGCGTTGTGTTTTCTTTGGCTCCATCTCTTCATTCTTTCTGGAGCTGACCTGGGGAGTTCATCTTTCAGTGTCATATATTTTTGCCTTTTCATACTGTTCATGGCTTTCCCAAGTCAAGAATACTGAAGTGGTTTGCCATTCCCTTCTCCAGTGGACCACATTTTGTCAGAACTTTCCACCATGACCTATCCATCTTGGGTGGCCCTACATGGCATGGCTCTTTGTTTCACTGAGTTAGAAAAGATTGTGATCTATGTAATCAGTTTGATTAGTTTTCTGTGATTGTGGTTTTCATTCTGTCTCTTCTTTGATTGATAAGGTAAGAGACCTGTGGAAGCTTCCTGATGGGAGGGATGGGCTGTGTGTAGAACTGGGTCTTAACTTTGGTGGGCAAGGCCATGCTCAGTAAATCTTTAATCTAATTTTTTGCTGATGGGTGGGTTTGTGTTCACTCCCTGTAGTTTGGCCTGAACGACCTCCTTCAAAAGGACTTATACTGGCAAGTCCTACTCAGTCTATTGTGGGGTCACTGCTCCTTTTTCCTAGGTCCTGGTGTGCACAAGGTTCTGTTTGTGCCTTCCAAGAGTCTGTTTCCTCAGTCCTTTGGAAGTTTTGTAATCAAAATCTCATTTGCCTTCAAAGTGTAATTCCCCGGACACTCTCAGTCCCTTTATCAGATCCTCCGGTTTGGAAATTTCAGTTGTGGGCTTACAACTTTCATAGCAGTGCGAGAACTTTCTTTGGTATAATTGTTCTCCAGTTTGTGGGTCACCTGCATGGCGACTCTATGGTAGGGCTAATGACGACTTTCTCCAAGAGGGCTTACATCATACTCCCCCTCTTCCAGGACTGCTGCTACCTTGAGAACCCCTGTGGTAGGCCACGGCTGACCTGTGCCTCTACAAAAGGCACTCAAATACTCAAAAGCAGGTCTGGTTTAGTCTCTTGTGGAGGCCACTGCTCCTTTCCCTGAGTCTTGATTCTCACAAGGTTTTGTTGCGCCCTTCGAGCAGCTTAGTTGCCTCCTTTCCTGTTGCCCTCATAACCTCACATCTGAATCTTCCTTGAGCTGGTGTAGTAATATGTTGTTTGGTAGGAAAGGAATCACCTAAGAGGTAAGAAAACGTGATGGCCTGGAACCTTTGCAGTTAAAACCTCCTGGAAAGGAAGAACATTCTATGTGTTGTGGATCTCTATCTTCTTTGGCAGCCCAACTCCTAGAATCATATTCTAATTTTTTCTTAGGACTTCAGCAACAGTCTCCTGTCTTGAGGCTCTGATATTGGAATTTCACACCCTTTATCTTGACTCATCTTCTGGAGAGGGTACATATGTTCTCCCTAGTAATCAGCAAATGAGGAAAAAGATCGATAGGGCAATCCAATCAGCTTCTCTGAAACAAATTTCTTAGTTTGATCTACTTCTAACACAATGAATGTTCACATCTTGTTCTCCTTATGGCATTATATAGTTCCTGGAAACATAATATAATATAGGAATCATCTATACTAAAGTAAGATTTGCTTTAGAACTGCTAATTTGTTTGAATTCTAGGATACTTTTATTGATTTTCCTTTGCTTCCAAAGATTTATTTTTAGCATAACTAATACAGATAAAACTATTACATTTCATGTTGAATACCATTTCTGTAAAATAAAATAGAGCAGAGTATACTCAAATTTAATCCTCCTGTGAACCTTTTCCATTGATCACTGTTAAATACAACACACACATACACATACACACACACACACCCCTGAGGTTGTTTAATGTAATATTTAATAAGATTCAAAACTATAAACTGACTTTTAAATTATATCATATATGCATTCAAAATACATGAAAATCCAAACCATCAATATGTTAATTGTGGTTATTTAAGAGGCAGAATGTTATTATTCCTTTCTTTCTGACAGTTTTGTATATTCATTTTTCTAATTGAAACCATGTTTTATTTATATAATAAAAACAACGTTTTTGCATTGTGAATGAAAACATTTTTCCCCATTTTTTATAATATAAGTATATAAATATTGGAGAAGGCAATGGCACCCCACTCCAGTACTCTTGCCTGGAAAATCCCATGGGTGGAGGAGCCTGGTAGGCTGCAGTTCATGGGGTTGTGAAGAGTAGGATATGACTGAGCGACTTCACTTTCACTTTTTACTTTCATGCATTGGAGAAAGAAATGGCAACCCACTCCAGTGTTCTTGCCTGGAGAATCCCAGGGACGGGGGAGCCTGGTGGGCTGCCGTCTGTGGGGTCGCACAGAGTCAGACACGACTGAAGCGACTTAGCAGCAGCAGCAGCATATAAATATTGCTTTCAGGAACCTCTATTTTGTGTTATATTCCACATTAACTATTCTCTTTTTTTAGTTAAACATTCTCTTTAGAGCACTTTTAGGTCCCTAGCAAAATTAGCAGAAAGTAAGGAGAGTCTCTATGTACTGCCTGTCCCCACATATGTACAGTATCCATTATCCACATCCCATACCACAGTGGTATATTTGTTACAATCAGTGAACCTACATTGACACAACTCTATAATATTATAAGCCAAAAAATGCTGAAAGTACTTTTGACCTTTTCTTTGTTTAGTTTAACAGTAAATTATATTAAAAAGTATTAAGATGGTTGATCTTATATCAGATTTAGAAAATATGGAATGGGTCACTTTATTTCATTAAGTGGGTTGTTTAAAAAACTTGTGGATAGATATTTCAATTTTTGCATTTCATTGTTTTCTGAAGAGACATTCCTTACACTAGGAACTGACCTTTGTTATCATGAGCTTCTGGGATGTTGTACTAACTCACCTCAGTCTTAAGAAAAAAGCTTTGTAATAACTTCCTTACATCTTGTCTAAGAATTGCTCTTTATTATTGCCTATTAGTCATTTTCAGGCCCTGTCAGCATAACAGCTCATTTCAAATGGGTATTTTTTGAATACTTAGAATGCCCTTAGCACTATAACAAATTCTAAGACCTTAAAAATTGCCATCAAGCAGTTACTATCTGGAACTTTTAGGGAGATGGGGGGAAATAGGAGAAACTTACTGGGTAGGGACTGATGATATAATATGTAACTGAAAGGTGTAGGCAGATTCAAAGCAAGTTTCATCAGTTGCCTGACTGATGTCTAAGGGTCTGATCAGAGGAGTTGGAGTTTTGGGAAATAGTGGCTTTTAGGGTAAGATAGAAATATGAGATATTTATCAGAAGAGTCTCTTAAAAGTAGATACTTGGGCTACCAGGAGTTAAGGACAGTTTAATTCACCCTTCTTTTGGGACCCAAAGAAGGAAACATGATAACTTATAAGTGAAGCTATGGCTTACTGACTTAACACATAGGGGCTAACTTTTATCATTTTTTTTCTTTTTTCAGTGAAATATTTATTTATTTAAATATATAGATTTATTGAAGTATAGTTGATACAATGTTTCAGATGCACAGCAAGCTGATTCAGTTACACAAATACACATATATTATTGAAATTATTTTCCATCATAAGATTACTAGATATTGACTATAGATCCCTATGCTATACAATAAATCTTTGTTGCTTGTTGCATATCTATTTTTTAATTAGAAATCTAGCATTCTAGTTATACTAAGTCAAACAAGTAGAATCAAAATGTCATAATATTTTAATCAGGCAAAAATTCATAAGTTTTCTAAAATATATATATTTACATATTTATATATATATGTATATGAAAGTTCTACTACACTTGATAAAGACTTAAAAAAGAACATCAAAAAAATGAGATGGAGAAATTTTAGAACATAAACTAAATGAAATGGGAGCACTAAGTATGAAATAGAAAAAGTGAAACAAACTAAATAAAAGTGAAAATTATCATATAGTCCAGCTTTTAAACATGACTGCTCATTAGAAACATATCTGGAACTCTAGAGGAAAAAAAGCAATACCTGAGCATTTGTATTTTTCAAAAAATTTCAATATAATTCTGATATGCATCTGGGTGTTAAAAAGTGATTACAGGTTTTTCTGTTAGACCCTAATTTTGGTGATATAGAGTTCTATTATTTTTCTGTTGACCTATCATGATACAGTGGTATTCAGTGAGTAATAGTTACATAATCACACTAGTAAAAGATGTTTATCAGTTTCCATAATCAGTAGCCAAACAAAAAATAAAAGACAATTACAATTGCAAGCCATAAGGGTAACCTGATTAACAATATCAATGGTTACATACAATTTGGAGGGGGGGTCAAGCAGAGTGAAGTGGTAAGTGAAAGTGCATACATGCACATGTTTTCATCCACCCAGTCAGTCTATGTCTTTCGCTTGGTGCATTAATCCATTTACATTTCAGGTAATTATCAATATGTGTGATCCTGTTAGTGTTTTCTTAATTGCTCTTGGTTTATTTTCTGCAGGTCTTTTCCTTCTCATGTGTTTCCTGCCCAGATAAAAGTTCCTTTAGCATTTGTTGTAAAGCTGATTTGGTGGTGCTGAATTCTCTTAATTTTTGCTTATCTGGAAAGCTTTTGATTTCTCCATCAAATCTGAAGGAGAGTCTTGCTGGGTAGAGTATTTTTTGGTTGTAGGTTCTTCCCCTTCATCACGTTAAATATATCATGCCATTCCCTTCTGGCTTGGAGAGTTTCTTTTGAGAAATCAGCTGATCAACTGATGGGAGTCCCCTTGTATGTTATTTGTCATTTTCCCCTTGTTGCTTTTAATATTTTATCTGTCTTTAATTTTTGTCAGTTTGATTACTATGTGTCTTGGTGTGTTCCTCCTTCGGCTTATCCTTCCTGGGACTCTTTGTGCATCCTGGACTTGATTTACTATTTCCTTTTCCATGTTAGGTAAATTTCAGCTATTATCTCTTCAAATAATTTCTCAGGTTCTTTCTCACTCTTTTTTCCTTCTGGGACCCAAATGTTCATGTGTTTAATGTTGTCCCAGAGGTCTTAGGCTGTCTTCATTTCTTTTCATTCTTTTTTCTATACTCTGTTCTGTGGCAATAATTTCTACTGTTTTGTCCTCCAGATCAGTTATCCATTCTTCTGCCTCAGTTATTCTGCTTTGGTTTAGTTATTCTTCCTTCTCATATATTTTTCATCTCTGTTTATTTGTTCTTTATTTCTTCTAGGTCTTTAATAAAAATTTCTTGCATCTTCTCAATATTTGCCCCCACTCTTTACCCACGATCCTGGATCATCTTCTCTATCATTGTTCTGAATTTCTTTTTCTGGAAGGTTGCCTATCTCCACTTTATTTAGTTGTTTTTTAGGGGTTTTATGTTGTTCCTTCATCTGACAACTTTCTACTTTTTCATCATGATTAACTTTCTGGAATATGGTTTTTGGTTTAGCTGCTGTGGGATTGTTCTTCTTGCTTCTTCTGTCTTCCCTCTGATACATGAGGCTAAAAGTTTCCTGTAAGCTTCTTGATGGGAAGGACTTGCTCGGGTGGGCAGGGCCTTGTTCAGTAAAACTATTATCAGCTGATGGGTGGAGTTGCACTTCCTCCCTGGTAGTTGTTTGGCCTGAGGAAATCCTGGGGCTTAGGGGCTCCATGATAGGGTTAGATGTTTCCCCATCTATTTGCTATGAAGTGATGGGACTGGACACCATAATCTTAGTTTTCTGAATGTTGAGTTTTAAACCAGGTTTTTCACTCTCCTCGTTCACTGTCATTCAGAGGCTCTTTAGTTCTTCTTCACTTTCTCTCATAAGGGAGGTGTCATCTTTGTATCTGAGGTTATTGATATTTCTCCTGGCAATCTTGATTCCAATCTTGATTCCTGGAATCAATTCCTCCAGCCCAGCTTTTCCCATGATGTACTCTGCACATAAGTTAAATAAGCAGGGTGACAATATATAGCCTTGACATACTCCTTTCCTAATTTGGAACCAGTCTGTAGTTCCATGTCCGCTTCTAACTGTTGCTTCTTGATCTGCATACAGATTTCTCAGGAGGCAGGTAAGTCTGTTATTCCCATCTCTAAGAAATTTCCAGTTTGTTGTGATCCACTCAGTCAAAGGATTTGGCATAGCCAATAAAGCAAAAGTAGATGTTTTTCCAGAACTCTTTTGCTTTTTTTGATGAACCAGCATATGTTTGCAATTTGATCTCTGGTTCCTCTGCCTTTTCTAAAACCAGCTTGAACATCTTCAAGTTCATGGTTCATGTACTGTTGAAGCCTGGTTTGGAGAATTTTGAGCATTACTTTGCTAGCACGTGAGATGAGTGCAATTGTGTGGTAGTTTGAACAAACTTCGGCATTGCCTTTCTTTGGGATTGGAATGGAAACTGACCTCTTCCAGTCCTGTGGCCACTGCTGAGTTTTCCAAATTTGCTGGCATATTTAACAACATCAATTTTGGGGGATTTGAAATAGCTCAACTGGAATTCCATCACCTCCATTAGCTTTGTTCATAGTGATGCTTCCTAAGGTCCACTTGACTTCGCATTCCAGGGTATTTGGTTCTAGGTGAGTGATCACACACACCATCATGATTATCTGGGTCATGGAGATCTTTCCTGTGTAGTTCTTCTGTGTATTCTTGCCACCTCTTCTTAATATCTTCTGCTTCTCTTAGGTCCATACCATTTCTGTCCTTTATTGTGTCCATCTTTGCATGAAACTTGGTAGAATAATAATTAACAAATAGTGTAGGAATAATTTAATTGCCATATATAAAAATATAAAGGATTTTTCTTGTAAAATTAATTTTTTCAAAAAATTTAAGTATAGTTAATTTATAATATTAAGCTAGTTTCAGGTATACAGAATAGTGATTCAGAGTATTTTTCCAGATTATACTTCATTATAGGTTATTAAAAGCTAATGGATATAATTCCCTGTGCTAAATAGCATACCTTTATTGCTTATCTATTTTATATATAATAGTTTGTACCTGTTAATCCTATATCCCTAATTTGTCTGTCCTCCCTTCCCTCTCCCTTCTGATAACCACAAATTTGTCTCTGATAACTATGGTTTTGTTTCTGTTTTGCATATACTTTTATTTGTTTTAGTTTTTAGATCCGATATATAAGTGATATCATATAGTATTTGTATTTCTCTGTATGACTTACTTCTCTAAGTATAATATTTCCTAGGCCCATCCACATTGCTGCAAATGCCAGTATGTCATAAAAAATATATACATAAAGTTATATCCTTATTACAATCCCAAACTAAATAATCTCTAAATGGAATAAATATTTAAAAGTAAAAATACAAAAGCAATAATGTCAGAATAAAATGATTCATCTTTTTATAATCCCAGAGTTGGGAAGAATTTTTTTTAGCATTGTATAAAGAATAGAATCCCCAAATACTCACTGGTTTGATCACTTTAGAATTAAAATTTTCTGAACAGAAAATGACACTAATAAATAAAAGTAATATACAAATGATAAGCTGGAAAAAAACATGATAAAGAAAAATTCACTGAAATTATTCCTTCCAAATTAAATGGAGTAAAATTCTATATGGCAAGTGCATACCTACAGAATAATGTAAAAAGAATATGAGCAAAGAAAAAGATAATAAAGATAAGTCACAAAGTAAAAATAAAAGTGGTCACTGTAAAGAAGTTATCTTTTATTAATGATAAATCTAAGTCAAATTTGCATGTTTCATAATACAACTATATTATCTTATTTGTTGAGACATTTCCAAAGAGTTTAAGGTTTACAAAGTCATTTAAGTTTATAAATTTTTAAAGTTAATTATCAAACTGTGACATAATCAGAGGTAAGAGCCAATGAGCCATAGGATATCATTTAGAAGGGGATATTAATAATTTTGTAGCATAATGGAAAGAAAAATTACAGTAATAGGTTGGGAACTTATCAGGAAAGGGGCCTGTAGCAAATTTAGCTTACTTCAAGTGAAGGAGAGAAGAAGCAAAAGGACAGCTGTCTGAAAGTGTACAATAAGACTATGGTTTCAGAATTACAGCAAAAACCATGATCATGCCAGAAAACCTATCTTAAGAAATGGTGGTATAAGTGCCTATAGTATGGAAAATGAACTGGATGAAAATAAATTAAGGACATAAACTTGAGCCAGTTTTCTTCTTGTCATAAAATCAGTATTCCCCTCTGAGTCAGTTGCCAGGAAAAAAAAAAGGGAGGGGGACCAAGAAACTTTGAATACCAAAGAGAACTGAGCTGAAGAGTGTGTGTTCTCAGCTGCTTAGTCATGTCTGATTCTTTGTGATCTCATAGACTATAGCCTGCCAGCCTCCTCTGTCCATGAGATTTTCCAGGTAAAAATACAGGAATGGATTGCCATTATCTCCTCCAGGGGATCATGCCAACCCAGGGATTGAACCCATGTCTCTTGCATCTCCTACAGGGTACCAGGTATATTTCTAGTCTTTCCATGATATAATTCAGAGAGGAATACTCCTTTCAGTCCTTGGAAATGTGGACACAGTATCTTTATACACAGAGCAAAAGGTAAATTCCACATTGTATATTTTAACCAAAGAAGTTCTGTGGTTACAGTGCCAGCTGTTCTCTAACTAGTGCCAGAGGGTCAGGATAACATGAAGATATATGAATATGAACTGCTGAGGTGGAAATATGATTATGAAAAACATTTTTCAATAAGAGAAAAATGGATATTTCATTGAATAATATTAACAATAAAGGAATTTTTACTTACATTTGTATTTCTATTTGTCTTATAACCCTTATGAGAAAGTCAACATATTGTATATTACAGTTCTTAGGTATGCATGTGGAATCAACAGAATTGACATTTGCAAGGAGATGTTAAATCATGCCAAGAGTTACCATCTCGTATAATTTATAGGTATCTCCCTTATAAGTTTTTCCTCATTTCTATCTATCTCAGGTTTAAGTCACTTCATTCTCCTTTATTAACCTCAGTATACAAAGTATTTGCTGAGTAGTACGGGCTTCCCAGGTGGACCTAGTGGTAAAGAATGCCTGCCAGTGCAGGAGACATATGAGATGCAGGTTTGATCCCTGGGTTGGGAAAATCCCCTGGAGAAGGAAATGGCAACCCACTCCAGTATTCCTGCCTGGAGAATCCCAAAAGAAGACTGTCAGGCTACAGTCCATAGCATCACAAAGAGTCATACACAACTGAAGCAACATAGCACACATAGTCTGTCATGAGCACTTCATAGTTCCAGTCCCTGTGCCTTTTCCACATGTATTATGCTCTTAGGTAAATCATCTGCTCAGTTCTGTCATTTCCTAGTGAGCTCTCTGGTGACTCAGGCAACCCTCACAGTTTCACAGCTTTAATTATGTGTTAATATAGCATTCACTTGCTACTTTTTAAAAATAATTCTGAAATTTCTGGATTTAAAAAATTTTCTTATCATGTCTATGGAGTCAAGCACAGTTTGTGATGTCACAGGTTTTTCCAGAAAGGAAGTACCATGGCAGTTAAGTGTACAAAAGTTTTAATGGGAAGTAACACTCTTTAAGGGCTTCCCAGATGGCACTAGTGTTCAAAGAGCCCACCTGCCAATGCAGGAGACATAAGAGACATGGGTTTGATCCCTGGGTTGGGAAGATCCCCTGGAGAAGTACATGGCAACCCACTCCAGTATTCTTGCCTGGCGAATCCCATGGACAGAGGAGCCTGGCGGGCCATACTCCATAGTGTCACAAAGAGAGGGACATGACCGAAGAGACTTAGCATGCACACAGAAAACACTTCAAAGGAAAATGGAAGAAATGGAGAGTCAAAGTTTCTGCCAACCAACCAGGAGCTCTGAAGCAAAGTCTGTCTCTATCTGAAAGTCTAATAATGACCAGTAATGGCCAGGTCCTTGTAACACTGCCTTAATCAGTAATCACCTAAAGCTGGCCCAGAGAATAATATGACCTCAACTTGAAAGCAGGGGTGAACACTGAACAGCTAACAGCTGGAGCTGTCAGCTAGCCACATCCCTTGCATCTGAGTAGCTACAAATGTTGTCTCATATTACCCTACTGTGACTCTGTCCTCAGTTCAGTTTAGTTCAGTCACTCAGTCGTGTCTAACTCTTTGCTATTCCATAGAGTGCATGACATTCTTTGCCAACTAAAGTCCATCTAGTCAAAGCTATGGTTTTTCCAGTAGTCATGTATGGATGTGAGAGTTGGAATATAAAGAAAGCTGAGCCCCAAAGAATTGATGTTTTTAAACTGGTGTTGGAGAAGACTTTGAGAATCCCTTGGACACCAAGGAGTTCCAACCAGTCCCTCCTAAAGGAAATCAGTCCTGAATATTCATTGGAAGGACTGATGCTGAAGCCCCAACACTTGATCACCTGATGTGAAGAGCTGACTCATTGGAAAAGACCCGGATGCTGGGAAAGATTGAAGGTGGGAGGAGAAAGGGATGATAGAGGATGAGATGGTTGGATGGCATCACTGACTCGGTGGGACATGAGTTTGAGGAAGCTCTGGGAGTTGTTGATGGACAGGGAAGCCTGGTGTGCTGCAGTCCATGATGTCGCAAAGAGTTGGACATGACTGAGCAAGTGAACTAAACTGATTTAATTATGTGAACTTATGTGCGTATGTATTCACTTATGATGCTTATGTGTAAATCTAACTAATGACAGCAATGGTACAAAGCATAATTAGCATAATTAGAAATTAGAATTACTTTCTTATTAAATGGCACTTAATTGTACCTGTGAAGCTGTATAGTGTTAATTTAAGTGAACTTGGATGAGTTAGAAGTTTATATTGCAAACTGTGACAACAATTAAAAAGATTTTAATAAAGGATTAATGGTATTCTAAGAAAGGAGAGAAAATGGAATTATATAAAAAATGCTCAATTAAAATTACAGAGGTCGGAAATAGTATAGAATACAAGAATGAGAACAGAAAAAGGAAGGAATTCAGTAACAATTAGGATAAATATTAATCCAACTATATATAGCCACTTTAAATGATGATCCAAGTGCATGTTATATATAAGAAACTTACTTTAATTATTAAATACATATGTAGATTAAAAGTAAATGGTCAAGGAAGGATATACCATGTTAACATTAATTAAAAGAAAATGGAAATAGCTATGTTAAGTTCAGACAGAGCAGACTTCACAGCAAGGGAAGTTGTCAGGCATAGAGGAGTATTTGTTGTTATTGTTCAGTTGCCAAGTCATGTCATGTAGACCCCATGGACTGCAGCATGCCAGGCTTCTGTGTCCTTTACTATCTCCTGGAGTTTGGTCAGACTCATGTCCATTGAGTCATTGGTGCCATCCTCTCATCCTCTGTTGCCCCCTTCTCCTCCTGCTCTCAGTCTTTCCCAGCATCAGGGTCTTTTTCAGTGAGTCGGCTCTTTGCTTCAAGTTGCCAGAGTATTGGAGCTTCAGCTTCAGCATCAGTCCTTTCAGTGAATATTCAGGGTTGATTTCCTTTAGGATTGACTGGATGGATCTCCTTGCTGTCCAAGGGACTCTCAAGAGACTTCTCCACAGTTCGAAAGCATCAGTTTTTTGGTGCTCAGCCTTCTTTTTGGTCGAACTCTCACATCTGTTACATGATTACTAGAAAAGCCATAGCTTTTACTATATGAACCTGTGTAGCAAAGTAATGTCTTTACTTTTTAATACACTGTCTAGTTTTGTCATAGCTTGTTTTTCAAGGAGCAAGCAACTTTTAATTTTGTGACTGCTGTCACTATCTGCAATGATTTTGGAGCCAAATAAAATAAATTCTGTCACTGTTTCCATTTTCTCCCCCTGTCTGTTGGCCATGAAGTCATGGGATGGGACTGGATGCCATGATCCTCGTTATTTGAATGTTGAGTTTTAAGCAAGATTTTTCACGCTCCTCTTTCACCTTCATCAAGAGGCTCTTTAGTTCCTCTTTGCTTTCTGCCATTAGGGTGGTCTCATCTGCATATCTGAGGTTATTGGTATTTCTCCTGGCAGTCTTGGTTTCAGCTTGAGCTTCATCAAGCTGGCATTTCACATGATGTACTCTGCATATAAGTTAAATAACCAGGGTGACAATATATAGCCTTGATGTACTCCTTTCACAGTTATGAACCAATCCATTGGTCCATGTCCCCTTCTAACTGTTGCTTCTTGACCTGCATACAAGTTTCTCATGAGGCAGGTAGAATCATCTGGTATTCCCATCTATTGAAGAATTTTGCAGTTTGCTGTGATTCACACAGTCAAAGGCTTTAGCATAGTTAATGAAGCAGAAGTATATGGTTTTGTTTTCTTTTTTTTTTTATTTCCCTTGCATTTTCTATGATCCAGTGGATATTAGCAATTTGATCTGGTTCCTCTGCCTTTTCTAACCGATCTTGTACATCTGGAAGTTTTTGGTTCACGTACTGTTGAATCCTAGCTTGAAGGATTTTGAGCATTATCTTGTAGCACGTGAAATGAGTGCAATTGTTCTATAGTTTGACCATTCTTTGGCATTGCCCTTCTTTGGGGTTGGAATGAAACTGACCTTTTTTAGTTCTGTGGGTATTCTGGGTTTTCCAAATTTGCTGGCATACTGTGAGTGCATCACTTTAACAGGATCATCTTTTAGGATTTGAACTAGTTCAGCTGGAATTCCATCCTGTCCACTAGTTTTGTTGGTAATAAGGCTTCCAGTGTCCCACTTAACCTCACACTCCTGGACGTATGGCTTTGGGTGAATGATCACACACTCATGGTTATCTGGGTCATTTAAATCTTTTATGTACAGTACTTCTGTGTATTCTTGCCACCTCTTCTTAATATATTCTGTTTCTAATAGGTTTTTACCATTTCTGTATTTATTGTGCCCATCTTTCCAGTAGACTTTGCATTTTCATTCCTAATTGATACAGATTTACTCAGCTTTTTTGTTTCTTTTCCAAACTTTCCATTTTATTTTTTCCGTTTTCTTTTTTCCCTGTAGCTATTTCAAGCTTGATTTTTCTTTTTAAAAACCTAGTAAGCAAAGTAACTCTATAGCCTACATCAGTTTAAATAACTCAGGTCTTTAGTACTGGTCACTGTATTTGAAATTTTATTTTATGGAATTTTGGACTCTAGAAGGAAGATAGTTTCCTCCAGATAGTATTTCCATTTGCTCTCACCAAGTTCCATCAATACTGGTCTAGCTGAAATTTCAAAACTTGAGATTTTATGAATTATTCAAGTTTCATTTTTGTTTACTACTGTTCGCTTACATTTTAGCATGTAGTCTTTTGAATTCCCAGTTAAATGTGGACAACATCCTCTCCTTGGGTGGACATGGGCTTTGATAATTGACTCTCAACCTCCTGAGCCACCAAATCTGTACTTTAGTTTAAAAAGTTGTTTCTCCAGATAATCTCAGAACAAAAGCTGCTTTTAGTGCTGGGCCTACCTTGCTGGGGTTTTCCCTTCTCTTAAATTTTGACCTGATAAATCCTGACTTTCTTGATAAATCTCTCCTGCTTTTCAAAAGAATTTTTAAAAATTCTTTTATCTGGAATTTTTAAATTTCAGAATTGGCCCAAATTTCTGTTCTATCAACTGTGAGTGTGTGTTGACTCTATATATTCCCTTTCTGTTATTAAATAACTGGAACAGTTTTTTTTTTTTTTTTCCCAATAGCTATTGTCTTATTTTCTTAGAGTGTGTTTTAAATCTCAAATCTAATTTACTTTACATTGATTTTATAATTTAAAGGGTTAACTGTATTACTCAGTGTTTCTTTTTGCAGTCACTGCCACAATAGTCTGTATCTTACACATTATTGTTTGCTATGGAGTAACTATTATGTGTTTGGTGGAATATGTACCCAATAATTGTCATTATTCTTTTATTTTACAGTTGAATTCTGATAATGTTTTATCTCAGCCTTAAAATAAATGGTTTTATAGGTTTCTCTCTCAGTTTTAAGTAGTATAGCTTGAAACTTGATTCATTATAACTTTTTAAATGCCACTGATAATTTGTGTTGGAGATTCAGAGTAATAAAACATATTAAAATTCTATTAATGAGTTCAAATGAAATTTCTTAAAGTGTATATGCTTCAGTTCAGTTGTTCAGTCATGTCCAAATTTGCAACCCATGGACTGCTAGGATTCCCTGTCCATCACCAACTCCTGGAGCCTACTCAAACTCATGTCCATTGAGTCAGTGATGCCATCCAACCATCTCATTCTGTGTTGTCCCCTTCTCCTCCCACCTTCAATCTTTCCCAGGATCAGGGTCTTTTGCAATGAGTCAGTTCTTTGCATTACATGGGCAAATTATCAAGTGTCAGCTTCAGCATCAGTCCTTTGAATGAATATTCAGGACTGATCTCATTTAAGATTGACTGGTTTAATTTCCTTGCATTTCAAGGGACTCTAAAGAGTCTTCTTCAATGCCACAGTTCAAAAGCATCAATTCTTTAGCACTCGGCTTTCTTTATACTTTCACATCCATACATGACTACTGGAAAAACCATAGGTTTGACTAGATGGACATTTGTTGGTAAAGTATTGTCTCTGCTTTTTAATATGCTGTGTAGTTTGATCAAATTTTTCTTCCAAGGAATAAGTGTCTTTTAATTTCATGACTGCAGTCACCATTTGCAGTGATTTTGGAGCCCCCCCAAATAAAGTCTGTCACTGTTTCCATTGTTTCCCCTTCTATTTGCCGTGAAGTGAAGAGACAAAACATGGTCCCCTGGAGAAGGGAATGGCAAACCACTTCAATATTCTAGCCTTGAGAACCCCTTGAATAGTATGAAAACACAAAAAGATAGGACACTGAAAAATGAATTCCCCAGGTTGGTAGGTACCCAATTTACAACTGGAGATCAATGGATAAATAACTCCAGAAAGAAGAGACAGAGCCAAAACAAAAACAGTACCCACTTGTGGATGTGACTGGTGATGGAAGTAAACTCTGATGCTCGAAAGAGCAATATTGCATAGGAACCTGGAATATAAGGTCCATAAATCAAGGCAAATTGGAGGTGATCAAACAAGAGATGGCAAGAGAGAACATGGACATTTTAGGAAACAGTGAACTAACATGGACTTGAATGGGTGAATTTAACTCAGATGACGATTATATCTACTATTTTGGGCAAGAATCACTTAGAAGAAATGGAGTAGCCATCATAGTCAACAAAAGAGTCCGAAATGCAGTAACTGGATGCAATCTCAAAAACGACAGAATGAACTCTGTTCATTTCCAAGGCAAACCATTCGATATCACAGTAATCCAAGTCTTTGCCCCTTCAGTAATGCTAAAGAAGCTGAAGTTGAATGGTTCTATAAAGACCTACAAGACCTTCTAGAACTAACACCCCGAAAGGATGTCCTTTTTATTATAAGGGACTGGAATGCAAAAGTAGGAAGTCAAGAAACACCCGGAGTAACAGGCAAATTTTGCCTTGAAGTAAAGAATGAAGCAGGGCTAAGGCTAATAGGTTTTGTCAAGATAACACACTGGTCATAGCAAACACCCTCTTCCAACAGCATAAGAGAAGACTCCACACATGGACGTCACCAGATGGTTGACACTGAAATCAGATTGATTATATTCCTTGCAGCCAAAGATAGAGAAGCTTAATACTGTCAGCACAAACAAGACCAGGAGCTGACTGTGGCTCAGATCATGAACTCCTTATTGCCAAATTCAGACTTAATTGAAGAAGTAGGGGAAACCATTAGACCATTCAGGTATGACCTAAATCAGATCCCTTACGACAATACAGTGCAAGTGAGAAATAAAATTCAATGGATTAGATCTGATAGACAGAATGCCTGAAGAACTATGGATAGAGGTTTGTGACATTGTGCAGGAGGCAGGGATCAAGACCATCCCCGGGAAAAAGAAATGCATAAAGGCAAAATGGTTGTCTGAGGAGGCCTTACAAATGCTGTAAAGAGAAGTGAAAGTGAAAGGAGAAAAGGAAGGATATACCCATTTGAATGCAGAGTTCCAGAGAGTAGCAATGAGAGATAAGAAAGCCTTCCTCAGTAATCAATGCAAAGAAGCAGAGGAAAACAATTGAATTGGAAAGACTAGAGATTACATCAAGAAAATTAGGGATACCAAGGGAGCACTTTATGCAAAGAAGGCCACAATAGAGGACACAAATGGTAAGGACCTAACAGAAGCAGAAGATATTAAGAAGAGGTGGCAAGAATACACAGAAGAACAATACAGAAAAGATCCCTATGACCCAGATAATCACGATGGTGTAATCACTCACCTAGAGCCAGACATCCTGGAAAGCGAAGTCAAGTGGGCTTTAGGAAGTATCACTATGAACAATGCTGGTGGAGGTGATGGAATCCCAGTTGAGCTATTTCAAATCCTAAAAGATGATGCTGTGAAAGTGCTGCACTCGATATGCCAGCAAATTTGGAAAACTCAGCAGTGGCCACAGAACTGGAAAAGGTCAGTTTTCATTCCAGTCCCAAAGAAAGGCAATGCTAAAGAATGTTCAAACTAGTACACAACTGCACTCATCTCACACGCTAGTAAAGTAATGCTCAAAATTCTCCAAGCCAGGCTTCAGCATTACATGAACCATGAACTTTCAGATGCTCAAGCTAGATTTAGAAAAGGCAGAGGAACCAGAGATCAAATTGCTAACATCCATTGCATCATCAAAAAAGCAGGAGTATTCCAGAAAAACATCTACTTATGCTTTATTGACTATGCCAAAACCTTTGACAGTGTGGATCATAACACACTGTGGAAAATTCTGAGAGATGGGAATACCAGACCACGTGACCTACCTCCTGGTAAATCTGTATGTAGGTCAAGAACCAACAGTTAGAACTTTACATGGAACAACAGACTGGTTCCAAATTGGGCAAGGAGTACATCAAGGCTGTATTTTGTCACCCTGCTTATTTAACTTACATGCAGAGTACATAATGTGAAATATCAGTCTGAATGAAGCACAAGCTGGAATCAATATTTCTGGGAGAAATATCAATAACTGCAGATATGCAGATGACACTGCCGTTATGGAAAAAATCAAAGAACTAAAGATCCTCTTGATGAAAGTGAAATAAAAATGTGAAAAAAGTGGCTTAAAGTTCAACATTCAGAAATCTAAGATCATGCCATCCGGTCCCATCATTTCATGGCAAATAAATGAGGAAACTGTGGAAACAGCCGCAGATTTTTTTTAGGCGGGTTGGGTGGTGGGGGGCGGGGGCTCCAAAATCACGGCAGATGGTGACTGCACCCATCTAATTAAAAAATTTTGCTTCTTGGAAGAAAAGCTATGACCAATCTAGAGAGCATATGAACAAGCAGAGATGTTACTTTGTCAACAAAGGTCCATCTAGTCAAAGCTATGGTTTTTCCATTAGGCATGTAAGGATGTGAGAGTTGGACTCTAAAGAAAGCTGAGCACCGAAGAGTTGATGCTTTTGAACTGTGGTATTGGAGAAAACCCTTGAGAGTCCCCTGGACTGCAAGGAGATCCAATCAGTCCATTCTAAAGGAAATCATTCTTAAATATTCATTGGAAGGACTGATGCTGAAGCCAAAACTCCAATACTTTGGCCACTTGAAGCAAAGAACTGACTCATTGGAAAAGACCCTGATCCTGGGAAAGATTGAAAAAGGGAGGCAAAGGGGATGACACAGGATGAGATGGTTAGATGGCATCACTGACTCAATGAACATGAGTTTGAACAAGCTCCAGGAGTTGGTGATGGACAGGGAAGCCTGGTGTTCTGCAGTCCATGGTGTTGCAAATAGTCGGACACAACTGAGTGACTGAACTGGACTGATGCCGTGATTCTCATTATTTGAATGTTGAGTTTTAAGGCAATTTTTTCTCTCTCTTCTTTCACTTTCTCTAAGAGACTCTTTAGTTTTTCTTTGCTTTCTGCCATAAGGCTTGTGTCGCCTGCATATCTTAGGTTGTTGATATTTCTCCCAGTAATTTGATTCCAGCTTGTGCTTCATCCAGCCTAGCATTTCGCATGATGTACTCTGCATATAAGTTAAATAAACAGGGTGACTATATGCAGCCTTGATGCACTCCTTTCCCACAGTCTGTTGTTACACGTCCAGTTCCAACTGTTGCTTCTTTACCAGCAAGAGATTTCTCAGGAGGCAGGTCAGGTGGTCTGGTATTCCCATCTCTTGGAGAATTTTCCATAGTTTGTTGTGATCCACAGAGTCAGAGGCTTTGGCTTAGTCAATAAAGCAAAAGTAAATATTTTTCTGGAACCCTCTTACTTTTTCGATGACCCAGTGGATGTTGACAATTTGATCTCTGCTTCTGCCTTTTCTAAATTCAGCTTGAACATCTCTAAGGTCACGGTTCATGGTTAGTTTTTGATAAATGTGTTGTTTTGCACAGGTAGTTTGCATTTCAGTTTCAGCAAATACTAAAAAAAAAAGATTCTGCATGTTTATTTGACTTTTTGTTTACATTCCTTAACTATAATGAAGAACACTTCTATAGTTTTTTGAAAACTTGAATCCTAAACACCTGGAAAATCATGTCTCTTAGTATTCTGTTAATAATTTTGATACTTTATAATTTAAGCATTTCATTAGAATTCTGACAAGCACTACTGAAACTATTCTCTACAGTTTTTTTTATAACATCTCTACTGAGATATGACTTACATAACACAAAATTCATCCTTGTTAGGTATATAACTCAGTGGTTTTTAGTCTTTTCACAAACATTCCCAAACCTACTATCTAATTCCAGAACATTTCGTCAAAACCAAAAATACCCCACACCTATTAGCAGTACTCCCAACAGGCCTTCAGTTCATTTCAGTTCAGTCGCTCAGTTGTGTCCGACTCTTTGCGACCCCATGAATTGCAGCACGCCAGCATCCCTGTCCATCATTAACTCCGGAGTTTACTCAAACTCATGTACATCGAATTGGTGATGCCATCCAACCATCTCATCCTCTATTGTCCTCTTCTCCTGCCCCAAATCCCTCCCAGCATCAGGGTCTTTTCCAATGAGTCAACTTGCATGAGGTCACCAAAGTATTGGAGTTTCACCATCATCATCAGTCCTTCCAATGAACACCCAGGGCTGGTCTTTAGGATGGACTGGTTGGATCTTCTTGCAGTCCAAGGGACTCTCAAGAGTCTTCTCCAGCACCACAGTTCAAAAGCATCAGTTCTTCGGCACTCAGCTTTCTTCACAGTCCAACTCTCACATCCATACATGACCACTGGAAAAACCATAGCCTGGACTAGATGGACTTTTGTTGGCAAAGTAATGTCTCTGCTTTTGAATATGCTATCTAGGTTGGTCATAACTTTCCTTGCAAGGAGTAAGTGTCTTTTAATTTCATGGCTGCAGTCACCATCTGCAGTGATTTTGGAGTCCCAAAAAATAAAGTCTGACACTGTTTCCACTGCTTCCCCATCTATTTGCCATGAAGTGATGGGACCAGATGCCGTGATCTTCATTTTCTGAATGTTGAGCTTTAAGCCAACTTTTTCACTCTCCTCTTTCACTTTCATCAAGAGGCTTTTTAGTTCCTCTTCACTTTCTGCCATAATGGTAGTTTCATCTGCATATCTGAGCCTTCAGTTCTGTTCAGTTCAGTCTCTCAGTCGTGTCCGACTCTTTGTGACCCCATGAATTGAAGCACCCCAGGCCTCTCTGTCCATCACCATCTCCCACAGTTCACTCAGACTCACGTCCATCTAGTCAATGATGCCATCCAGCCATCTCATCCTCTGTCGTCCCCTTCTCCTCCTGCCCCCAATCCCTCCCAGCATCAGAGTCTTTTCCAATGAGTCAGCTCTTCGCATGAGGTGTCCAAAGTACTGGAGCTTCAGCTTTAGCATTATTCCTTCCAAAGAAATCCCAGGATTGATCTTCAGAATGGACTGGTTGGATCTCCTTGCAGTCCAAGGGACCCTCAAGAGTCTTCTCCAACACCACACTTCAAAAGCATCAATTCTTCGGTGCCCAGCCTTCTTCACAGTCCAACTCTCACATCCATACATGACCACAGGAAAAACCATAGCCTTGACTAGACGAACCTTAGTCAGCAAAGTAATATCTCTGCTTTTGAATATACTATCTAGGTTGTTCACTTTTCTTCCAAGGAGTAAGCGTCTTTCAATTTCATGGCTGCAGTCACCATCTGCAGTGATTTTGAGCCTTAGCAACCATTAATTTATTTTCTATCTCCATGAGTGTGCCTCTTCTGACAATTTAATATAAATTGGATATAAAATGTGTGATCTTTGAGTGGCCTCTGTCAGTTAATATAATATTTTAAAGATTTATCCATGTTGTAACATGTATTAGTCCTTTATTTTTATAATTTAATAATATTTCACTATAAGAATATACCACATTTTAAAGTCAGTCATTATTTGTATTGCTTCCTGTTTATGACTGCTATTACTAATTCTGCTCTGAATAGGCATATACAAATATTTGTGTGGACATGCTTTCCCATTTTATTGTGTATATATCTATTAGTGGAATTATAGGATGATGCAGTAATTATGTTTAACTTTCTGAGGAACTGCCAACTATTGTCCACAGCAACTGCACCATTTTACATTGATATCATCAATATACAAGACTTCTAATTTCTTCAAATACTCACCATCCCTTATTGTTTTCTGTATTTTTAATTATAGATATAGTGAGTACGAAGTAGTACACTGTGACTTTTATTTGCATTTTGCTAGCAGAGACATTACTTTGTCAAATAAGGTCCGTCTGGTCAAGGCTATGGTTTTTCCTGTGGTCATGTATGGATGTGAGAGTTGGACTGTGAAGAAGGCTGAGCACCGAAGAATCAATGCTTTTGAAGTGTGGTGTTGGAGAAGACTCTTGAGAGTCCCTTGGACTGCAAGGAGATCCAACCAGTCCATTCTGAAGGAGATCAGCCCTGGGATTTCTTTGGAAGAAATGATGCTAAAGCTGAAACTCCAGTACTTTGGCCACCTCATGCGAAGAGTTGACTCATTGGAAAAGACTCTGATGCTGGGAGGGATTGGGGGCAGGAGGAGAAGGGGACGACAGAGGATGAGATGGCTGGATGGCATCACTGACTCAATGGACATGAATCTGAGTGTTTCCGGGAGTTGGTGATGGACAGGGAAGCCTGGAGGGCTGCGATTCATGGGTTTCAAAGAGTCGGACACGACTGAGCGACTGAACTGAATTGATCTGAACTGAACTGAGTGGCTAATAATGCTGAGAATCTTTTCATATATTTACTGACCATTTGTATATCTTCACTGGAGAGCTATCTATTAGAAAATCCTGTGATCATGTTATTATAACTTGTCTTTTCATTGTTGAATTATAAAAATCCCCTGTATATTTTTGGATACAAGTCTGTTATCATACATATTATTTGAAAATAGTTTGCCATAATGTATGTTGTCTTTTCACTTCCTTAATGGTATCCTTTGTCGCACATAGTTTTTAACTTTGATGAAATCCAATTTACATGGTTATTTTTGTCACATATTTTTCTGGTGACATCTAAGAAACCATTTTCTAAACCAGCGTCTCAAGGATTTATTTTTATGGTTTTTCTAAGAGTTTTCTAAATTTAGCTCCTAAATGTAGGCATATGATTCATTTGAGATGATCTTTATATAGTATGAGATAGAGGTTCAAAATCATTTTTTTAAATTAAATATCCAGTTGTCTCACACCATGTTTTTTGAGGGGAAAACAGAGAAAAACTTCTCCTCCTCCTATTTAATTATCTTGGTACCCTTGATTGACTATATATAAAGATTTATTTATGGACTGTAAGTTTTATTTCATTGATCTATATGTCTATCCCCCGCAATCAGTTTTTACTCTGGAATTTTTAGTATTTAAATAATATGCAACTGTAAAAAGAAAGCCCAATGTCTTACACATATCTAGCAAATCTCTATTTTGTTATGCTTAAGATTTAAATTTATATCCTCAGATTTGTGTTTGATATCACCATAATCAAATTCAAAGATGAATCAATATGGAAACTCCTCTCATGTGTTCCAATGATATATTACTTACTTCCAAGTTTTTAAAAAGTTTTTCAATCTTAAGATTCATGGATAGATAGAAAATTTGATGTGGGGAGAAAGTTTCTATGAATTGACAAGTAGAAAGAATATTCAAAGACCTTAGAGACAGAGACTTCTTATATCCATAGAATTTTTGTTTATCCTACTGAGAGACCACAGTGTATATTACAAATTTTGTGGCCTTCATAATACAAAATCAACTTTGCCTGCATACTTTAAATATAACTGATATATATTAGCATACTTATATATATTTTTTTTTATATGAATGTTAAAACCTGGTATTATTTTTATCAATTTTCATTGGATTTTACCTGGAGAGGGAAATGGTAACCCAGTCCAGTATTTCTGCCTAGAGAAATCCTTTGCGACAAAGGAGACTGGCAAGCTACAGTCCATGGAGTTGTAAAGAGTCAGACATGACTGAGGAAGTAATCATGCATTGGATTTTAATTGCCTAACAATGTTGTGGTAGTCTCTGCTGTACAGCAAAGTGAATCGGTTATATATACACATGTCTCTACTCTTTCCTAGATTCCTTTCCTATTTCAGTTCAGTTCAGTTCAGTCGCTCAGTCGTGTCTGACTCTTTGCGACCCCATGAATCGCAGCACGCCAGGCCTCCCTGTCCATCACCAACTCCTGGAGTTCACTCAGACTCACGTCCATCCGGTCAGTGATGCCATCCAGCCATCTCATCCTGGGTCGTCCCCTTCTCCTCCTGCCCCCAATCCCTCCCAGCATCAGAGTCTTTTCCAGTGAGTCAACTCTTCGCATGAGGTGGCCCAAGTACTGGAGTTTCAGCTTTAGCATCATTTCTTCCAAAGAAATCCCAGGGCTGATCTCCTTCAGAATGGACTGGTTGGATCTCCTTGCAGTCCAAGGGACTCTTAAGAGTCTTCTCCAACACCACAGTTCAAAAGCATCAATTCTTCGGCACTCTGCCTTCTTCACAGTCCAACTCTCACATCCATACATGACCACAGGAAAAACCATAGCCTTTACTGGAGGGACCTTAGTCGGCAAAGTAATGTCTCTGCTTTTGAATATGCTATCTAGGTTGGTCATAACTTTTCTTCCAAGGAGTAAGCGTCTTTTAATTTCATGGCAGCAGTCACCATCTGCAGTGATTTTGGAGCCCCCCAAAATAAAGTTTGACACTGTTTCCACATCTTTAGGTCACCATAAAGCATAAGTTTCAAGTGCTATGCTCTAACTTTAGTGCTTATTTTCACCTCAGCATACTGTGGGAACATCAGAGGGGTGGAATTTTTTGTTCTTTAGGAGATTGTCATTTATATGGGGTTATAGAAAATGACCAATACATCTATATAAATAAACACAACATGTGATAGAAATATTAAAAAATGAACATCAAAAATGAATAAATCAAAGGTTCAGTTTAGTTCAGTCACTCAGTCATGTCCGACTCTTTGCAACCCCATGAACTGCAGCACACCAGGCCTCCCTGTCCATCACCAACACCCGGAGTCCACCCAAACCCATGTCCTTTGAGTTGGTGATGCCATCCAACCATCTCATCCTCTGTGTCCCCTTCTCCTTCCCCCAATCCCTCCCAGCATCAGGGTCTTTTCCAATGAGTCAGTTCTTTGCATCAGGTGGCCAAAGTATTGGAGTTTCAGCTTCAACATCAGTCCTTCCAATGAACACCCAGAACTGATCTCATTTAGGATGGACTGGTTGGATTTTCTAGCACTCCAAAGGACTCTCAAGAGTCTTCTCCAATGCCACAGTTAAAAGCATCAGTTCTTCGGGGCACAGCTTTCTTTATAGTCCAACTCTCACATCCATACTTGACACTGGAAAAACCATAGCCTTGACTAGATGGACCTTTGTTGACAAAGTAATGTCTCTGCTTTTCAATATGCTGTCTAGGTTGGTCATGATTTTCCTTCCACGGAGGTAGCGTCTTTTAATTTCATGGCTCCAGTCACCATCTGCAGTGATTTTGGAGCCCCAAAGAATAAAGTTAGCCATTGTTTCCACTATTTCTTCATCTGTTTGCCATGAAGTGATGGGACTGGATGCCATGATCTTAGTTTTCTGAATGTTGAACTGTAAGCCACCTTTTTCACTCTCCTCTTTCACTTTCATCAAGAGGCTTTTTAGTTCCTCTTCATTTTCTGCCATAAGGGTGGTGTCATCTGCATATCTGAGGTTCTTGATATTTCTCCCGACAATCTTGATTCCAGCTTGTGCTTCCTCCAGCCCAGCGTTTCTCATGATGTGCTCTGCGTATAAGTTAAATAAGCAGGGTGACAATATACAGCCTTGACATATTCCTTTCCCAATTTTGAAGCAGTCTGTTGTTCCATGTCCTGTTCTAACTGTTGCTTCCTGACCTGCATACAGATTTCTCAAGAGGCAGGTCAGGTGGTCTGGTATTCCCATCTCTTTCAGAATTCTCCACAGTTGATTGTGATCCACACAGTCAAAGGCTTTGGCATAGTCACTAAAGCAGAAATAGATGTTTTTTTCTGGAACTATCTTACTTTTTTGAAGATCAAAGATTAGACTGAAAAAAGTGTGAACAAAATTGTGGAAGTGAAAAATAGCTTCACAAATGTGTGAATGGGAAGGGAACTATGAGAGGAACTATGCAAACTGAAGTTGGTTAGGGCTGTTAATGGACATTTTAGTCTTCACTTGAGTGCTTAAAATTATTATTTGGCAAAAAAAATGTCTCTCGTACCTTTTAATACCATATGTGCAGCTATATATCTATTGAATTACTTAGAATTAATAAGTTACCTTTACTGTTCAACTTTGTATAGGATAATGGGCAATGAAATCTTAGAATGATTATTTAATTATTTATGTTGTAAAGGAGAGAGTAAAGAGTGAAATCTTATAAGCCTAAACTTGTCTATGTGTTAAAATGTCACAGAGGGCAAGAGAATGTAGAAAGTTTTCCAGAAACTGGGTGAAAGAGCCTTGTTGTCGAGTTGCTCAGTCGTGTCTGACTCTTTGCGAACCCATGGACTGCAGCACCCCAGGCTTTCCTGTTACTCACCATCTCCCAGAACTTGCTCAGACTCATGTCCATTGAGTCAGTGATGCCATTCAACCATCTTATCCTCTGTGGTCCCCTTCATGTCCTGCCTTCAGTCTTTCCCAGCATCAGACTCTTTTCTAATGAATCAGCTCTTCATGTGAAGAGCACAATACAGGCCATTGATTCCAGTACTTCATGGGAGTTTTATAATTTTTTATCCATTTATGCTTGCTCCTTGGAAGAAAAGTTATGACCAAACTACACAGTATATTAAAAAGCAGAGACATTACTTTGCCAACAAAGGTCCATCTACTCAAAGTTATCGTTTTTCCAGTAGTCATGTATGGATGTGAGAGTTGGACTATAAAGAAAGCTGAGCACTGAAGAATTGATGCTTTTGAACTGTGGTATTGGAGAAGACTCCTGGAAGTCCCTTGGATGGCAAGGAGATCAAACCAGTCAATCCTAAAGGAAATCAGTTCTCAATATTCATTGGAAGGACTGATGCTGAAGCTGAAACTCCAGTACTTTGGCCATCTGATATGAAGAACCAAATCACTGGAAAAGACCCTGATCCTGGGAAAGATTGGAAGCAGGAGGAGAAGGGGACAACAGAGGATGAGATGGTTAGATGGCATCACCGACTTATTGGACATGAGTTTGAGTAGGCTCCGGGAGTTGGTGATGGACAGGAAAGCCTGGCGTGCTGCAGTCCATGTGGTCAGAAAAAGTCAGACACGACTGAGCGACTGAACTGATGTTTTCATTGCTTCTTGCTTCCTATTCTATTATACACAATATATTTCAAATGGCTCAGTCTCCTCACCTTTCCGTTCAGTCTCCTGTTTGCCCCCATGCTTTTCTTATGTGAATTAAGCATTATCACTTATTGTACATGTGCCTGATTCATGTACCCAGTTTCTTCAAGATGCTTTCCAATGAGCTCAATCTTATAATATTTCATGTTCAAAAATACCATTCAGATTTGAACTTTAACGTGCATTTAAATGGCATATTAATTAAAGCAAAATTGTATAGGCTAAGAAAGAATTTGGACTTGGCCACTGGAGCAGGATGGTTATAGTGCTAGGAACTAGCAGAGGAGGGTCAGTTTGGTAAGTAGCTTCATCTCTAGTGAGCTCTATTCACTGTCTACATGACTAGCAACAAATGACCTACTGATATGAAAAAGTTTAGCAAAATGAAAATTGAGTCATGTTGAGAAAAAAATCGGTATTAATGAAATCTGTCATTAGGTATTAAAGCCTAGACAGTGCTCAACGACTTTAAAAACAAAAACAAAACAAAAAACGGGTACTTAAGACTGCATTGCTCAAATGGAGTCATGTTAAATTGTCCAAGGCACGTGTCACGTTAGAACTAGGAAACATTTCAAAGGTAGAAGGGAATGGTGAAGGCTTCAGAATGATGCAAAATACAAATTAGCATAATATTGTGTAGCAATGAGCAAAGGTAAATTAATAGGAAATTCCCAAGTATTGGTCTGACTTCAGTCTTATCTCCTATGTTAGTTAAGTCCTAGAATTGAAAGGAGAATGGAGTCTGTATATTGGAGATTTAACTCCAAAGCAGGGAAAGGATGCTTACAGAAACTGAGCATTATATCTCACCAGCACCTTTTCCTTCAGAAGAGAGCCATTTCTGCATTTTGTATAAGATTAAAATTAAACTCAGTAGAATTAACATTTGATCCTGGCTGCTGTGAATCAGCCAGTTATTGAGAGCAAAGTCTTTTTCAGAGATAGATCTAATGTATAAAATATTGCTATGTATTTCCTCCAATTCACCCCCATTTCAGCACATTGCCTTCTTTCTACAATTACACCATCATACAGCCTTCATCTCAAAGTAGGGACTAAAATGCTTTTGTTCATTCACCTTAAGGTTTTGGTGGCAAACCCAAAGCCTCCTTCCTGGAATCTCATCTTTACTTCCTTTTAAGAATGAGATTATTCCCAGAATTGTACCTCTTATCTATTTCTCTCTTCAGTTTACAGCATTAAATAAAATAATAAAATCCCTGATGTGGTCCAGAACAGAGATTACTTCTCTTTTTATATCAGAGGAAATTAGTTTCTCTCAGTTAAAATATTGTTAGTAATATTTTTCTTATATCTACTTCTATGTAAAGTTATCTACACCATACTTCCTTAGAAGGTGACTATTTTATGTAAATGTCTTTATTCTAGGAATATAAGCCACTTTATGGCAGATTGTAATTTATTTGTTTTTCCACCTTTTACCTAGCACAGTAATATGCACATAGGAGGCACTCAACAAATATTTACTGATTTAAAATTCTATTATCTGCATTTACAAGAAGTTTGAACTTAACTCATATTTTGAGTCATAATTTATAACTCATGGCATGGTTTTGGTATATTTTCTGAAAATACTAATGCACTGTGCTAACATGAAAAGAGTAGCTAATAGAATTCTGCTTATCATTGAGATCTTTGTGTGGGACAGAAATAATTAAGGTTATCATTGCAAGAAGATAGATTAAAATAAGATGCAAGTCAAAAATAAAATATAGAGTGTAAAAGGATCTAACAAAGTTTTGAACTATGTAAATAAAGCAGATTTTCTTGCTGGGCCTGTTAACAGAAGAACTTAGAACACCTTTCAAAGACAGAGAAGGAAAAGGATTACCATACTGTGATAATTATAATAAAACTCATTATTCTGGAAATGCTATAGGCCAATGATATAAAAAAACTAAGTTATGTAGATAAATTAACTAATAGTAAACCCTTAATGAGTTGTTAAAGTAAGTGAAAATACTCTGTTGAATAGCCTTGACTGTTCACAGCATTTCTTTTTGCTGCTGTTAGAGGTAGGATGTTTGATTTAGGGGCAATTGATCTGACTTATTATACCATGTCATTTCTCCCCGAAATCTTAGGAATGCTGATATAATTTTGAAAATACAAAAAGATCCACACATTTTTAATTTGGTGGCTAGTCTTTATGTGTAAAATCATGTATATTTTCCACCACTAAATATTTATAGAAAATACATACACTCATTTCATAAGAAACATCTTAAGGGAGAGTAGAGGTAGAAGAAAATATTTAAAAATTATGCCTTTTCTTTTTAGTTTTAACTTTTGAGTTCATTGAAATGTGAAAAACCTATCAGTCATATTTTTAGATTTATTTCTATCATATAGAAAACCATGATCATTAGAATTCATGAGCACCTGAAACCAAATCTGGAGCTCACAGTCCTCAAGGCAAAATATAATGTTTGCTGACTATTGTTAAATAATGGTGCACCTCAAGAGTTTTAACTGTATTTTTTTCCATCTTTAAACTTTATTACCTGTATTTTTCTTCAGGGTAAAAAAAAATTATGGGTCAATTTTCACTGAAGTGGGCTGGATTTATGTATTCACCTCTCATCAGTGTCAAAGGAATTGTGCCCATCATTCCCTGGACAACAGGATGAAAACCTGTCTCTGATTGGACACTAGGGATATCAGCTGTACACACAAGATAAGTGTAAAGTTGAAAAGAGAAATACACTTAATAATCATCCAAGCATGCATGAATTAGCTATTTGAAACTTGCATAAAAATGTTCATGAAATTATTTACTTCCTCATGCAAGAAAGCTAATATTACCATTTTTAAATCCAGTGAAATGTACTAGCAAAAAAAAAAAAAATGGCTTTGCAAAGACTGCTAATGCAAAACTTTTCAAGCTGTCCATCTTTTTATAATAAAAAGAAGCAAAGTTAATAAAATGACCTTTCTTTACCACTTACTTAAAATGAATTTTTATTTGTTCATGGTAAGAGAGAGTAGCTATTTCAGTGTATTTTAATATTGGTCTAAGCTTTGAAAGACAAAGATTTGTGTATTATGACTCATCTGGACATTGATAGGACTAAATTTTCTCAAATCAAATTTAACACCATGACTTGGAAAATATTAATTACTGAATCACATTGCTGCTCACAGATCTATTAAGATATTTTTAGAGACATTCCATCTAAGCATGGATTTAGCTGATTATATCCATCTAGAAAGCCTGTAGAGACTCATGGTAAATTGCAGGCATTTCTTTATATTTAAGTTTTTGCTTTACAAATGATAATGATTCTGACAATACCTACTTTATTAGCTTAAGAACTGCAAATAAACCTGTTTGCTTTTGAAAGTTTTAGTAGCTACAGTTTTGAGCCATTTACCTAGCCCCAGGAGCATTTGACTTCCTGTAAATAATAAACATTTGGACCATGGCTGAAATATTTTCTACTGGAAATAAGAGCAGTAGGATTGAAGTTGTTTAGGAAGCTGTGCTGAATACATTGTGAAGTTGAATAGACTGAGATTTGTACTGAAGCTGTAGAACTTACAGGCTGGCAATTCAGAGTTAATTAAAGCACTTGGTTGAGCCTTTCTATTTATCTGTCTCAGGAGTGTGTGTACATATACTGTTTTACACACACACAAACATATGTAGACATATATATTATAAATCCTGACTATCATATAATCCACTTTTTGCTCAAAGCAGTCCCCGCAGTTTATTTTTTATATATATATATATATATGTGTGTGTGTGTGTCATTTGGAGGGATGAAGCATGATTATACTGCATTTAAAACAATTGTTTTAGTCCTTGGTATAGTAATAAAATCTTACATGAAGCAAAATTTACAAATATTCTGAATTCCCCAAATGAGTATATCATTGCCAGGTACAGAAGTCTAAATCCTCAGTTCTAGAAAATATTATCCAAGTAGTTGTTACCAAGTCAATTTAATATTTTATGAATATGTATTTATAAAGCACATTTGAGATGTACATAGTATGCTTAGCTCAGTTGGTAAGGAATCTACCTGTTATGCAGGAGATTGTGGTTCAATTCCTGGGTGGGAAAGATCCCCTAGAGAAGGAAGTGGCAACCCATTCCAGTATTCTTGCCAGGAGAGCCTGGCAGGCTACAGTTGATGGGGTCGCAAGAGTCTCACAATTTAGCAACTAAACAACCACCACTTTACACAATTATATCTATGGCTACTATGTTAATTTATTGAGATCTTTATGGTAAATATAAACACTTTCTCAGATTCTAAACCAACTTAAAACTTTCTATAATGTTATATCTGCTTAAGGTGTGTAGGTTAAGGACTTCCCTTGTGGCTCAGCTGGTAAAGAATCCGCCTACAATGAGGGAGACCTGGGTTCGATCCCTGGGTTGGAAAGATCCCCTGGAGAAGGGAAAGGCTACTCACTCCAGTATTCTGACCTGGAGAATTCCATGAACTGTATAGTTCATGGGGTTGCAAAGAGTCCTACACGACTGAGTGGTGTAGGTTAAAGAAGAATAACCTAAACATCATAAAATATTGGCAGTTTCAATTTTTGCTCTTT
Source organism: Budorcas taxicolor (assembly GCF_023091745.1). Classification (NCBI taxonomy): domain Eukaryota; kingdom Metazoa; phylum Chordata; class Mammalia; order Artiodactyla; family Bovidae; genus Budorcas; species Budorcas taxicolor. The sequence goes on from NC_068912.1 coordinate 70,815,734, forward strand.
TCTCCTTTTTTCATAAATACAAACATTGTTCAAATATACCTAGAAATATAGATTCTTGAGCTATGTATTTTACTGTTAATGAAATAGTTCTTGGTTTTTTTTTTTCCTAAAAATACTATTTCATTGCCCATCATTACATTTTTCCACCAGCATGTTAGTGATCTCATTTGGGGATTACTGAAGGAAACGGCAATCCACTTCACTACTATTACCTGGAAAATCCCATGGACAGAGGAGCCTGGTAGGCTACAGTCCATGTGGTACAAAGAGTCGGACACGACTGAGCGACTTCACTAAGCAGTATTAACTTATATTACTAATGCATAGTATGTCTCTTTCATTTCAAAATGATTAGATTTAAAAATTATTTATTTACTAAACATTATTTTAACCAATTGAATTAATACTTGGGTGTAATAAAATGCAGATTTTTATCAGGAATGTGTTTAGCAGTCAGCCTGTGCTTTCTACTATGCTTTTTCTCACTTTCAATATTTTTATCTTGCTTCTGATATTTTCCATATCTATATAGAGGGTTAATAATTAAATCATACCATATTTTGAGAAGTATATAATTTAAATATTCATGAAATAAAAAGTTTGTACCTTTGCCTAGCATGGTACCATGGATATAGCTGGCACTCAGTTCATATTTGTTGAAACACTAATCAAATGTCTCAATTCTTTTTTGTTGTTTGTGAATTGATACTGCAACAGAGGTTGAAGAATCCAGTCAAAGTGGTGCAGGGATATTGAGATAAGTAAACTATGGCCCCAGTTCTCAGAGAGAATAATGTCTTCTAGGGATGAAAAATGTACTTAACTATTATATGAGGTAGAATGCAATAAGTGCTTGAAAGATATAAAAAATGATATTGATTATAGAGTTATATACTTTTTAAAATGTGATCCTTAGGTAAATCAGATACAGAATTATTTTAAATTACTACTATATAATATGTTAGCTATTAGACAATGTAAAAATGTCTTAGAAAAAAAGGATCATGAATAGAATTGCATTGTCATGTGAATAGTAATTAATCAAACATATTTCTGGAGAGATTTTTCAAAGAAGCATAAACCTGTATACTCTGAAATGTCCTCATGCTCTTCTGTTCTATAGTATCAGTTATTATTATTGAAGAACTACCATTGTATTCTCTGAACTTGAAATTATAACTTACTTTGAAATCTGGAAGTTTGCAACATCGCTTTTTACTGAGTTTTTGACAACTGCTGCTACCAAACAGTTGCTATATTGCCAGTGTCATATAGCACACTTAAGAGTGGGCCTCAATGATTTGCTTAATGGCACCCCTGATCTTGGTAAGGATAGACCTTAGACTTTAATCATTCTTCAATTGAGGGAGCATAACTTCCTATGATGCTTTTTTCACATGTTCTTTAACTGGACAATTGCAGCAAAATATAATTTCAGCTATCCTTATTTCTGTGGCTATTTTCTAAATAGACGAGAAATGTCGCATTTCATTTTATATCTACTAGGTTTCTCCTGTATTTGTTTATCCAGGTTTGTGAAATGTCTTCCCCATTTATCAAGAATATTATCTCTTCATTTCTAGTCTTTTTTTTTGTTATGATAAAGTAAGATTTGGATCAAATATAAGATAGTAGCATTTTTCAACTAGCAGTTAAACCTGCCAGTTGCTTAAGGGGAATATCTTAAAAAGTAACTTTTTCTCATAAAACTTTTTATCTTAAATCATGCCCCTTCCTCAAGGGCTTTTCCTGTTAACCAACACATTGTTGAAAGCCAAACTTAAGTGGAACTCGCCATGCATGGATCACTATGCATCATCAAAAGTTTTGTTTACTAAGTTAGTGACAGGATGTATAGCCAAACACTAGAGCTACTAGTTATCATTCAGACAAAAGAGAACAACATTTTTAGTTTGGATTTTAGCATATTCCTAAAGTTTTCTGAATATTATATAGAATACCTAAGATCTGGATTAGCACTTTTAAAAATCATGTTTTGGCTGAGAAGAGGAAAGGCAACAGAAACAACAACAAATGGGGTAGGGCAACAGGGCCTGGTATCTAGGCTGTGTTTCTGAGGAGGTTTTTAGAAGCATCATTAAAATGGAGACTACTTACAATGAATAATAGATAACATAGTCAAAGCAAATGCTTGTTCAGGTATAGGATACTACAGATAGTATAGGCATAAATAGATAACATACCAATGAGTCTCCATTAACAATCTGCTTTAATCAAAAACATAATTTCCTTTAAAGTCAGTTCAGTTCAGTTCAGTCACTCAGTCGTGTCCGACTCTTTGTGACCCCATGAATCGCAGCATGCCAGGCTTCCCTGTCCATCACCAACTCCCCGAGTTCACTCAGACTCACATCCATCAAGACAGTGATGCCATCCAGCCATCTCATCTTCTGTCGTCCCTTTCTCCTCCTGCCCCCAATCCCTCCCAGCATCAGAGTCTTTTCCAATGAGTCAACTCTTTGCATGAGGTGGCCAAAGTACTGGAGTTTCAGCTTTAGCATCATTCCTTCCAAAGAAATCCCAGGGCTGATCTTCAGAATGGACTGGTTGGATCTCCTTGCAGTCCAAGGAACTCTCAAGAGTCTTCTCCAACACCACAGTTCAAAAGCATCAATTATTTGGTGCTCAGCTTTCTTCACAGTCCAACTCTCACATCCATACATGACCACTGGAAAAACCATAGCCTTGAATAGACAGACCTTAGTCGGCAAAGTAATGTCTCTGCTTTTCAATATGCTATCTAGGTTGGTCATAACTTTTCTTCCAAGGAGTAAGTGTCTTCTAATTTCATGGCTGCAGTCACCATCTGCGGTGATTTTGGAGCCCCTCCAAAATAAAGTCTGCCACTGTTTCCACTGTTTCTCCATCTATTTCCCATGAAGTGCTGGGACCAGATGCCATGATCTTCATTTTCTGAATGTTGAGCTTTAAGCCAACTTTTTCACTCTCCACTTTCACTTTCATCAAGAGGCTTTTTAGCTCCTCTTCACTTTCTGCCATAAGGGTGGTGTCATCTGCATATCTGAGGTGATTGATATTTCTCCTGGCAATCTTGATTCCAGCTTGTGCTTCTTCCAGCCCAGCATTTCTCATGATGTGCTCTGCATAGAAGTTAAATAAGTAGGGTGACAATATACAGCCTTGACATACTCCTTATCCTATTTGGAACCAGTGTGTTGTTCCATGTCCAGTTCTAGCTGTTGCTTCCTGACTTGCATACAGATTTCTCAAGAGGCAGGTTAGGTGGTCTGGTATTCCCATCTCTCTCAGAATTTTCCATAGTTTATTGTGATCCACACAGTCAAAGGCTTTGGCATAGTCAATAAAGCAGAAATAGATGTTTTTTCTGGAACTCCCTTGCTTTTCCGATGACCTTTCTTTGGGATTGGAATGAAAGCTGACAGTTTCCAGTCCTGTGGCCACTGCTGAGTTTTCCAAATTTGCTGGCATATTGAGTGCAGCACTTTCACAGCATCATCTTTCAGGATTTGAAAGAGCTCAACTGGAATTCCATCCCCTCCACTAGCTTTATTTGTAGTGATGCTTTCTAAGGCCCATTTGACTTCACATTCCAGGATGTCTGGCTCTAGGTGAGTGATCACACCACTGTGATTATCTGGGTCGTGAAGATCTTTTTTGTACAGTTCTTCTGTGTATTCCTGCCACCTCTTCTTAATATCTTCTGCTTCTGTTAGGTCCATACCATTTCTGTCCTTTATCAAACCTATCTTTGCATGAAATGTTCCCTTGATGTCTCTAATTTTCTTGAAGAGATCTCTAGTCTTTCCCATTCTGTTGTTTTCCTCTATTTCTTTGCATTGATCGCTGAGGAAGGCTTTCTTATCTCTCCTTGCTATTCTGTGGAACTCTGCATTCAGATGCTTATATCTTTCCTTTTCTCCTTTGCTTTTCGCTTCTCTTCTTTTCACAGCTATTTGTAAGGCCTCCTCAGACAGCCATTTTGCTTTTTTGCGTTTTTTTTTCCATGGGGATGGTCTTGATCCCTGTCTCCTGTACAATGTCTCGAACCTCCGTCCATACTGCAGATAGTATAGGCATAAATAGATAACACACCAATGAGTCTTCATTAACAATCTGCTTTAATTAAAGACATAATTTCCTTTAAAGTCAAAGGACTCTTATTTGCATAATATATATTGTGAAAACCCAACAATCTTCAGAACATGTAACTACACTAAATTTAGAACTCAGACCACTAAGGATTGGAAATGAATCTTGATTTTCAGAGACAGAAAGTTTAACTTAAAATATTTACCCTTGATCTAGAAAGAAGACTGAGGAAATTGTTACCACTCTCACCATTCTTGGGAAGAGGAATTAAATAGCTAGTACAGTCAGCCATCTGAATTTTACAACCATGTACTTGTATGGTTCGTCAATTACAAGGAACTCCATGGATCCTCAGTTAATCTATTCTAATTTTCCTTAACACTCTGAGTTTTTTCCTCATTACAATTGAATGAGATTTATTCATATACAGATTATCTCTCCCTATTTTAACACTACTTACTGATGATTTTTTTTTTTTTTTCTTGGCTTCTCTACTCAGTATTTTCAAGGAAGAACTCTTTCATTGTGATTTTTGTTCTCTGGCTTATTGTGATGTAGAAATCAAAAGAACAGGTACATAGAGAGATGTACCTGAATCATATATGTGTGTGTGTGAGTGTGTGTAAATATATATATATATATATAATAATTGTTTTTACCAGATGGTTATGTTTTTCTGTGGGTAGCACATTGAGAAATGGTAAAGTTAAAGAGCCTTCAGGAAATTTAGAGAGTCTCTGTTGATGTATATGATAAAATGCTTAGAAGAAAGGAATAGGAGAATTGTAAAGGGTTGCTCAGTTAAATGCTTTGGAGTAGACCTAGAGTAGGAAAAATTTCAGGAATTAAAGAACCGATTATTTTAAAGTGTTACTTGGGTTCACTTCAGTTCAGTCCAGTCGCTCAGTCGTGTCTGACTCTTTGCGACCCCATGAATCACAGCACGCCAGGCCTCCCTGTCCATCACCAACTCCCAGAGTTCACTTAGACTCATGTCCATCGAGTCAGTGATGCCATCCAGCCATCTCATCCTCTGTCATCCCCTTCTCCTCCTGCCCCCAATCCCTCCCAGCATCAGGGTCTTTTCCAATGAGTCAACATTATTTGGGTAGAGTCCTTTAAAAAAAATTAAATAAAAATTAAAAAAATAAAAAATATAAACTAGCAATATAGGAAAATGTCAGTTTTCATTTCAGTCCCAAAGAAAGGCAATGCCGAAGAATTTTCAAACTATCGTACTGTTGCACTCATTTCACATACTAGCACAGTAATGCCCAAAATCTTTCAAGCTAGGCTTTCACAGTATGTGAACCGAGAACTTTGAGATGTTCAAGCTGGATTTAGAAAAGGGAGAGGAACCATAGATCAAATTGCAAACATATGTTGGAGCATAGAAAAAGCAAGGGAAACACCATCCTCTTATGTTTCATTGACCATGTAAAAGCCTTTGACTGTGTGGATCACAACAAACTCTGGACAATTCTTAAAGAGATGGAAATACCAGACCATGTTACCTGTCTCCTGAGAAACTTATATGAAGGTCAAGAAGGAACAGTTTGAACTGGATATGGAACAATGGACTGGTTCAGAATCGGGAAAGCATTACATCAAGGCTATATATTGTCACTCTGCTTTTTAAACTTCTATGCAGAGTAAATCATGTGAAATCCTGGGCTGGATAACTCACAATCTGGAATCAAGATTGCCAGGAGGAATATAAACTTCAGATATGCAGATGATATCACTCTCATGGCAGAAAGTGAAGAATTAAAGAGCCTCTTGATGAGGGGAAAGAGGGGAGTGCAAAAAGTTGGCTTAAAACTCAGCATTCAAAAAACAAAAATCATGGTATCCGGTCCCATTACTTCATGGCAAATAGATGGGGAAAAAAATGGAAGCAATGACAGATTTTATTTTCTTGGGCTCCAAAGCCATTGTGGACATTGACTGCAGCCATGAAATTAAAAGATGCTGCCTCCTTGGAAGAAAACCTATGAAAAACCTAGACAGCATATTAAAAAGAAGAGATTTCACTTTGATGACAAATGTCCATCTAGTCATAGCTATGGTTTTTCCAGTAGTCATGTATGGTTATGAGAGTTGAACCATAAAGAAGGCTGAGTGCCAAAGAATTTATGCTTTTGAGTTGTGCTGCTGGAGAAGACTCTTAAGAGTCCCTTGGACTAAGGAGATCAAACCACTCAATCCTAAAGGAAATCAGCCCTGAATATTCACTGGAAGGACTGATGCTGAAGCTGAAATACTTTGGCCACTGAAGTGAAGAGTCAACTCATTGGAAAAGACCCTGATTCTGGAAAAAATTGAGGGCAGGAGGAGAAGGGGGAGCAGAAGATGAGATGATTGGATGGCATCTTTGACTCAATGGACATAAGTTTGAGCAAACAGTGGGAGACAGTGAAGGACAGGGAAGTCTGGCGTGCTGCAGTTCATGGGGTCACAAAGTGCTGAACAAGACTTAGCGACTGAACAGCAATGTCTAGTTGTTAGACTATTTCCAAAAAACGAGTGTGTATTATGTTAGCCAATGTTCCTAAACCTCCACTCGTTGCTTCTAGCACTTCTCTTTAATGCTATTCATTCCACATGTAATAAATAATTATTGAGTATGTGCTGAGTGTCAAGGGCCACTCTTCACTTTGAGTAAACAAGATAAGCAAAGTTCTTAGTGCTTTGTGGACTAGATTCTAAGAAAAAATAGATAACCTTAGTAAACAAATACAATTGTGATAAATGTTACGAATTAAATAAGGTGCTGAGAGAGAGAATAATAGGAGGATGCCTACTTCTCATAGGATTTTCACAAAATGTTTTCTTTCTGAGGGGATAATATTTAAAATTAAGACATAAAGGATAAGAAGCTAGTCATGAAAAGTATAGGAAGGAGAGTGTTCTAGGCAGAGGAAAGAGCTTACACAAGGAACTGAGGCATACAGTAGCTTATTCAGTTGGATTGGGTTCAAGGGACTGAATGAAATCCATATAGTAGGAGTATAATTAACCAAGTTGAGTAGCACAAGATAGTTTGATTGTGTATTTGAGAGCCATATTTTACTGAGTTTTTGTGTCTCATAATTAGGATTTGGACATAGTAAGGACCTTGGAGAGACATTACTTTGCCGACTAAGGTTCGTCTAGTCAAGGCTATGGTTTTTCCTGTGATCATGTATGGATGTGAGAGTTGGACTGTGAAGAAGGCTAAACGCCAAAGAATTGATGCTTTTGAACTGTGGTGTTGGAGAAGACTCTTGAGAGTCCTTTGGACTGCAGGGAGATCCAATCAGTCCATTCTGAAGGAGATCAGCCCTGGGATTTCTTTGGAAGGAATGATGCTAAAGCTGAAACTCCAGTACTTTGGTCACCTCATGCAAAGAGTTGACTCATTGGAAAAGACTCTAATGCTGGGAGGGATTGGGGGCAGGAGGAGAAGGGGATGACAGAGAATGAGATGGCTGGATGGCATCACTGACTTGATGGACGTGAATCTGAGTGAATTCCAGGAGTTGGTGATGGACAGGGAGGCCCGGCGTGCTGCGATTCATGGGGTCTCAAAGAGTCAGACATGACTGAGGGACTAAACTGAAGGACCTTGGATGGCCATTATGGGATTTTAAAGCCAAAGAAAAACAATGCTCAGAGTTACCTTTTGACAAATGTAAATATATCTTGTGAGAGCAAGGCAGAGACCAATAGGAAACCATTGATATTTCTGTTTGGAAGAGATGATTGTAGATTATACTAAAAAAGTGAAGTGAAGTCAGAGAGAAGCAAACAGATTTGAAATAGATTTAGAAAGTAGAATTGCCGAGATTTGCTGATGACTTAAAGTGTTTCAGAAAAAGGATAAAATAGAGGTGAAATTCTAAATTTCTATGATTTGAAGAAGAGAATGGTATCCTTTTAGAAGATAAGGAAGATCGAAGTTAGAGTACATGAGAAGCCTGGATCTCTATTACCTCTTCTCTACGCTTATGCATAGCTTATTTATGTAGGTCTTATTTTAAAAATAACTCAGTAGGTAGGCTCCTTTCTTTTCATAGTCCAGGGTATCTTTAATCTGAAAATCTGTTGCTCTGACCTGACATAGTACTTTGGCTATGGTTCTGATCAGAAATAAATATAGTAAGACTGTCATTTCCCTCATTCTAGATAGAATGCTTAATACAGCATAAAAGTCATCACACAATAGACTTTTACTATAGTTTTAATTAAAATATTTTTATCATTCATGTTTTTAATAATATTATTTTAGTGATTAAATGTATTTTCCCAACTGCAATATTTATTCCTATTAAAATTCATCTATTCCAATTTGACCCATTTCTCCATCTATCTGTAATCTTTTAAATTTGTCTGATCTTAACTGATTTTGTTCTTTTACCACCTCCTTTGAAAATTTGATAAGAATTTTCCTTACAGTTTTAGTCACATCATTCAGATAAATATTGATCAGCATAGGGCTAAGAATATGTCCATGTATCATGACATTAGAGAGTTCCCTTCATTTTATTAATCCATACTATTTTCCATATGATAACCCGACATCTCTGATCTGTATCTAATTGTATTATCTTTTGATAAAGTAGTGAAAGTATTTATCAAATGTTGTTGGGTCTATCTTATAAAGGGTATTTGAACCTGATCCTGACTCTGTTAAAAATAAAATTATACCTGATGTAATTAGTTTGTTTTCAATATATACTGCTCCTTGGTGATTATTTCTTTTCTAAATGCTACCAAAAATCCTTAAAATATTTCCCTAAGTTATTGAAGACCAGTGTAAGGTTAAGGCACTTTAGTTAATAGAATATCTTTTCTGTTATTGAAAACAAGATACTTATTAGATTATCTCCAGTGTTATCATGACTTGCTTTCTCTGTGATTTTGAAGATCAATCAATAAATGGGTACATCCTTCCTTTTTTTAATTGTAGTATATAAAACAAAAATCCAATTTTATTTATATTAACAGCTTATATAAGTCTCAGTTCATTTGAAGTTTTAGACTCTGATCATCTTTCTATAGATTTGTTTCATATCACATATGCATCCTGTGTCATGGATTCTTCTTTTATAAAGTCCAAGGAAGGGAAAATTATTTTAAATGATGACAAACAATGATATGTGAATTATATGTTAAAAAGGATAAGGGGGCAAACGAATATATATATTGATTTGACTTGAGGGCTTTAAAATTACATGATTCTGCAAATAAACTTTATTTTTAATAGAGTTTGGCTACTCAGATTTGACAAATATATACATTTAAAATTTTTTCTATTCTTCTGGAGGGGTAAAGGAATAAGTACTAGTAGAAAAAGAATTGTTAAGTGTACCATTTCATTCTACTTTTATTATTTTCTTATAAGGAGAATGTAAGTGTGAGATCGTAAAGAAAGAAACAGTCCATTTCTATCACTGAATTAGAATTTGAATTGATTTTTAACATATGATGAATTACATTGTTAAGAGGGAGAGACAGAACATGGTTACCAAAACAGAGCAAAATTCATAGAAGTAAAAGGATACAAGAATGATAATATGTCATGAAGAAGATTGATGGACAAATTTGAGACTGAAAAAGCCTTTGAAATTGGTTGTTAAGATTTGGTTGCAAAACAGTAGTCTACATTTTTCTATCATACTTTGTTTAGTGGAGAGAATTGAGCCCAAATGAAAATAGAAACAGCATTATTTAAAATATTGCCATTCTTTGATAATGTGTTACTGTGTGTTACTATAATTATTCTTGATAACCTTAAGAAAAATTTCTAAATATAGAGAAAATAGGTGAGCTCAAAAGTAGCTACCTATTTGTCTTTCTAGCAAAAAGTAGTACTTTTGTCATGTAAGAAACTGAAGTAGTGTTGAGTAAAAGTTATTAGGGAAGGATTTTTTAGAGCAGAATAAAAATTGAGATTCATTCCAGGACCAGATAATACAGAGTACCTAACACAAACATTAAAAAGAAAATTCCTTGCATAGTGAGTCACTACATAGAGACTGTGCTTTCAAAAAATAATTTAGAGGACATATAGAATTTTAAAGATAAAAAGAAATTCAAGGATATGTAATTAAATATGTCTATTATATGGTACAGAAATTTGTTCATAAAATTGTGAATACAGGGGACTAGAACACATATCCAAGTGTTCCTTCTAAACTGTAGAATAAAAGAGGTTTTGCAACTGGACAGTTAAGGCAAGGGGACTATGAAAAAAAAATCTGTTTAAAAATTCTATCACCTATCATATATTAGAGAATTTTTGTGAGTTTCTCCCCTTCATGAAGGTACTACTATTCCCAAGAACTAGAAATAAGTACTAAAAGGTTTAGAGGAAAGTTATGACATCAAAACTCTTGAGTATGTTGTGTCTGTGAGATTTTCAAAAGAGCTCAGTTAATAATGGTTATGAGTGTTACATAAATTAATATCTATTAAGAGCATAAAATAATGGCAAATGTGATAAACACTATACAAGTATTCGATAAACAAATATACAGAAACAAATTTCAGAAAAGAGATCTACCTGAGGACACACACATACACATATATATGTGTGTGTGTAAATATATATATATATTTACAAATTCACAAATTACAAATATATTTATGATTCACAAATGTATATATATATAAACATACACACATATAAATATATATGTCTAATCAAAATTTAGACCAATGAATCATCAAAATTTAGACCAGTGGTTCTCATCAAGGAAAGCATAATATCCTGGAAAGGTTTTTCCTAATACAAGCGTTTGTCCCTTCCTAAAATTCTGATTGATTATATATATATATATATTTCTGTAGCAATGTGTTAGTTGTGTACGAATGTCTGTCCTTCTCTTCTTTTTTGGTAACAGACCCACCATTTTACTCCAGGAAGTAAAGTCCATAGCACAAAAGCTGCATTTCTTGCCTTCTCAGTTTCAGTTGTGGGAAGTCAATGAGATGTGAATAGAAGTTACTGGAAAGGCCTCTAGGAAAGTTCCTTAAGACAACATGGCCTGTGCCCTTTTATCATTTTATCCTTTGTTCCATCTTGCTGACTGAAATATAGATATGATATTTGATGCTCAAGTAGTTATCTGTACCAATCCTGAATGGACTGTGAAGAAAGAGATAACACAGTATCAATTATTAAATCATTCCCAACCAGTTTACAGGGATTGTATGGTTTACATCTGAGAGTGCCTCTGTTCTCCACAGAGCTCCTTATCAGTATGCTACTTATTATCCTTTCCACACATACTTTTAAGGCTTGTGATAATTTTGACCCCAATTATTTCTTCCTATTTTACTGTCTTTTAGTGTTCTGTGAAATAATTTTGTCCCTTCTTTCTTAGAATCTTCCTTTAGGCTCTCTGAAGGAAAGCTTCTTGCTTCTTTTGTTTATTCTTATTTCTTCTCCTTTCGAGTTCCTTTGTCATGTCACCCTCCTGACGGATCCCCTTTCCCTTCCCCTCAGTCTCTGTTAGAACATTGTCTTAAGTATATCATCAGCTCTTAATAGGCGGGCTGTTTATCAGAATCATACATAATGGAACTCTTTTCGTCTATTTTAAACTCTGCCTACCTCACAGAGGTTTTGATGTTGTTTTTTAAAATAAAAGTCAATCATGATAATGTATTATAATACATGTGAGAGTTCTTTGTGAACTCTAAAACATATATGAGATATTATCATTGTTGTCATTGCTTTTATTTTGTTTCCACAGAGTATATATTCACCTGTTGATTTAAAATATTCTACTGAACAGAGAAAACATGTTTCTTCTATTTTATATGAATTAAAAACAAGAAAACCAAGATATCTCATTCAAAAAGGTTAGTTGTATGAATTTTTAAATTATATTTAATAAACATATTTTGATGAAGAGTAATTATATTTGTTAAACATTGGGCATGTTAATTTGAACTATAAATATAACTCCATGAAATATATGTTGAGACTTCTAAATAAAATATATATATTTCATTTAATATTTTATAAATATATACATATTCAGAAAGTTGTTTCATGAATATGAAAGCCCTGATTTTGACTAGCAGTTGGGAATTAGAAATAAGTATTATCAAGAAGGGCTCCCTCAGTGGATCAGCAGTAAAGAATCTACCTACAATGCAGGGGACGCAGAGACGTAGATTTGATCTCTGGGTCAGGAAGATCCCCTGAAAGAGGGCATGTCAACCCACTCTACTATTCTTGCTGGGAAAATCCCATGGAAGAGGACCGTAGCAGACTACAATATGTGGGGTTGCAGAGTTGGACACACTGAGCAACTGAAAACACACACACACATTAGCAAGAACCATATTGAATTTTTTTGTTACTGTATAACTGTGTCAGCATGGTACATCCTTCAGGAAATCTGTCAATTATCAGATTAATATAAATCATTTAAATTAAAAATGATATAAAATGTCTTTCAGACTTGAAGATAATTATTTCTTATTACACAAAAACTCTTATCTTAATAACATTTTGGTCATCATATCTGTGCATGCATGCTAAGTTGCCTCAATTATGTCTGACTCTTTGCAACCGTATGGTCTGTAGCCCACCAGGCTTCTCTGTCCATTGGTTTCTCCAGACAAGAATACTGGAGTGGGTTGCCATGCCATCGCTTAGTGGATCTTCCCAATGCAGGGCTCGAACTCTCATCTCTTATGTCTCCTGCATTAGCAAATGAGTTCTTTACCCCTAACACCACCATCATATGTGTACTTGTTTTTATTTTGCTTTTACAGAATTTCATCTGATAAAATGTTGTACTCTAAGCAGATGACATTACTTTCTTTATCTCTGTCTTTCACAGAAGACTGATAAAACCAGTTCTGTAAAATAATTCAGTTCAGTTCAGTTCAGTCGCTCAGTCGTGTCCGACTCTTTGTGACCTCATGAATCGCAGCACGCCAGGCATCCCTATCCATTACCAACTCCCAGAGTTCACTCAGATTCACATCCATCGAGTCAGTGATGCCATCCAGCCATCTCATCCTCTGTCGTCCCCTTCTCCTCCTGCCCCCAATCCCTCCCAACATCAAAGTCATTTCCAATGAGTCAACTCTTCACATGAGGTGGCCAAAGTACTGGAGTTTCAGCTTTAGCATCATCCTTCCAAAGAAATCCCAGGGCTGATCTCCTTTAGAATGGACTGGTTGGATCTCCTTTTGGTCCAAATTAGAAGGGCATTGCTCTTTTTTTTTTTTTCCTCAAAGTTTCTCTTCAGTTCAGTCTCTCAGTTGTGTTTGACTCTTTGTGACCCCATGGACTGCAACATGCCAGGCCTCCATGTCCATCACCAACTCCCAGGGTTTTTTTCAAACTCATGTCTATTGAGTCAGTGATGACATCCAACCATCACATCCTCTGTCATCCCCTGCTCCTCCTGCCTTAAATCTTTCCCAGCATCAGGGTCTTTTCAAATGAGTCAGCACTTCTCATCAGTGGCCAAATATTTGAGCTTCAGCTTCAACATCAGTTCTAGTGAACACTCAGGGTTGATCTCCTTTAGGATTGACTGATTAGATCTCCTTGCAATCCAAAGGACTCACAAGAGTCTTTGCCAACACCACAGTTCAAAGCATCAATTCTTCGGTGCTCAGCTTTCTTTATAGTCCAACTCTCACATCCATACATGACTACTGGAAAACTGTAGCCTTGACTAGACAGACCTTTGTTGACAAATAATGTCTCTGCTTTTTAATATGCTGTCTAGGTTGGTCATACTTTTCCTGTCAAGGAGTAAGTGTCTTTAATTTCATGGCTGCAGTTGCCATCTGCAGTGATTTTGGAGCCCCCCAAAATAAAGTCTGCCACTGTTTCCACTGTTTCTCCATCTATTTCCCATGAAGTGATGGGACCAGATGCCATAAACAGTTTTCTGAAAGTTCAGCTTTAAGCCCACTTTTTCACTCTCCTCTTTCACTTTCATGAGGAAGCTCTTTAGTTCTTCTTCACTTTCAGCCATGAGGGTGGTATCATCTACATATCTGAGGTTATTGATATTTTTCCCAGCAATCTTAATTCCAGCTTGTGCTTCTTCCAGCCCAGCATTTCTCATGATGTACTCTGCATATAAGTTAAATAAGCAGGGTGACGATATATAGCCTTGTCATACTCCTTTTCCTGTTTGGAACCAGTCTGTTGTTCCATGTCCCGCTCTAACTGTTGCTTCCTGACCTGCATACAGATTTCTCAAGAGGCAGGTCACGTGGTCTTGTATTCTCATCTCTTTCAGAATTTCCCACAGTTTATTGTGATCCACACAGTCAAAGGCTTTGGCATAGTCTTTAAGGCAGAAATAGATGTTTTTCTGGAACTCTCTTGCTTTTTTGATGATCCAGCACATATTGGCAATTTGATTTCTGGTTCCTCTGCCTGTTTTTTTTTTTTTTTTTTTCAAGGTACCCACCTGCTTTCTTTTTTATTTTTTTACTTTACAATACTGTATTGGTTTTTGCCATATCCTCTGCCTTTTTAAAAGCAGCTTGAGCATCTGGAAGTTCAGGGTTCATGTATTGTTGAAGCCTGTCTTGGAGAATTTTGAGCATTACTTTACTAGCGTGTGAGATGAGTGCAATTGTGCAGTAGTTTGAGCATTCTTTGGCATTACCTTTCTTTGGGACTGGAATGAAAGCTGAGCTTTTCCAGTCCTGTGGCCACTGCTGAGTTTTCCAAATTTGTTGGCATATTGAGTGCAGCACTTTCACAGCATCATCTTTCAGGATTTGAAATAGCTCCACTGGAATTCCATCACCTCCACTAGCTGTGTTCCTAGTGATGCTTCCTAAGGCCCACTTGACTTCACATTCCAGGTCTGGCTCTAGGTGAGTGATCACACCATCATGATTATATTGGTCATGGGGATCTTTTTTATACAGTTCTTCTGTGTATTCTTGCCACCTCTTCTTAATATCTTCTGCTTCTGTTAGGTCTGTACCATTACTGTCCTCTATTGAGCCCATTTTTGCATGAAATGTTCCCTTGATATTTCTGATTTTCTCGAGGAGATCTCTAGTCTTTCCCATTCTATTGTTTTCCTCTATTTCTTTGCATTGATCGTTGAGGAAGGCTTTCGTATCTCTCTTTGCTATTCTTTGGAACTCTGCATTCAAATGGGTATATCTTTCCTTTCCTCCTTTGCTTTTTGCTTGTCTTCCTTTCACAGCTATTTGTAATACCTCCTCAGTCAGCCATTTTGCTTTTTTCCATTTCTTTTTCTTGGGAATGGTCATGATCCCTGTCTCCTGCTGAATGTCACAAACCTCTATCCATATTTCATCAGGTACTGTGTCTACTATCAGATCTAGTCCCTTAAATTTCTTTCTCACTTCCACTGTATAATCGTAAAGGATTTGATTTAGGCCATACCTGAATGGTCTAGTGGTTTTTCCTGCTTTCTTCAATTTAAGTCTGAATTTGGCCATAAGAAATTCATGATCTGAGCCACAATCAGCTCCCGGTCTTGTTTTTGCTGACTGTATAGAGCTTCTCCATGTTTGGCTGCAAGGAATATAATCAGTATGATTTCAGTGTTTACCATCTGGTGATGTCCATGTGTACAGTCTTCTCTTGTGTTGGTGGAAGAAAGTGTTTGCTATGACCAGTGCGTTTTCTTGGCGAAACTCTATTAGCCTTTGCCCTGCTTCATTCCGCATTCCAAGGCCAAATTTGCCTGTTACTCCAGGTGTTTCTTGACTTCCTACTTTTGCATCCCAGTCCCCTGTAATGAAAAGGACATCTCTTTTGCATGTTAGCTCTGAAAGGTCTTGTAGGTGTTCATAGAACTGTTCATCTTAAGCTTCTTCAGTGTTACTGATCAGGACATAGACTTGGATTACTGTGATACTGAATGGTTTGCCTTGGAAACAAACAGATCATTCTGTCGTTTTTGAGATTGCATTCAAGTATCTCATTTTGGATTCTTGTTGACTATGATGGCTACTCCATTTCTGGGATTCTTGCCCACAATAGTAGATATAATGGTCATCTGAGTTAAATTCACCCATTTCAGTCCATTTTAGTTCGCTGGTTCCTAAAATGTCCACATTCACTCTTGCCTTCTCCTGTTTGACCATTTCCAATTTTCTCTTAAACCCTTTAAAAAGTATTATGATAAGACCACTTAGCATTAGGCTTACCCTCTTAACAGATTTTTTAAGTGTACAATACATTTAGCTATAGGCACAGCAGATCCTTCTGACATTTTCATCTTGTATAACTGGATATGTATAATATCTAAACCTAGTTCCCCATTTTTCCCTCCCTCCATCCTTTTAATTCTTAAATATTTGATTATTTTTCTTTTTAAAAATTCATGGTGATGTCTTTATCCTTCCTGTTTTTTTGTCTTCTGTGTACGTGAACTCATCATCTACTATATTCTTATTTGTCAATGGCTTTGTTTGTTATTTCATCACTTCTCTATTAAGTTCATGTAGTTTATATATTTCCTAAAGCTCTGCATCTTTTATTTAAAAGTAATGTTATTTTAATCCAATTATTTAAATCCTAGGTTTACAAGCCAAAATGAAATGAAGGACATATAGTGGTCCCATGTTCCATACCCTCCTACTTACTTTTGTAGCTTCCCCAGAGCAATAAACTTTAATAATTTTTGATGACTCTTCTGTTACTCACTTTCATATTTCCAAGTTATATATTTATTCTGGTAAAATTTCTTTTTTAATTTTAGAATTTGTATGCAATTTCTACTGTAATAGATGAAGATTTATTTATAATAATTTATTTATAATTTATTATTTATAAATCCTCTCTAATACACATTCTTAACATATCCCCTCCCCTTTTCTCCTAATAGAATTATATTCTCACTATTTGGGGATTAATTAGTAATTAACATTTTAATTATGGCTATATAAATAACTACTTACAGCTGAGTCATACAATATAGTAGGCTATGTTTGCTTTCTTATACTATTATTTAAAAACTTGTTTGGAAAACTCGTAAGAGTCAACTTTCACCAAGCACATCCATGCATATATATTTTTTCAATATACTTCTGCTTGAGACCTTAATTTGCTAATTTACTCAGGACTACTTGCTTTCTAAACCTGTTTTTAACAGCTGTCATATTGGTACATCACTTCATCTTGGTGCATTCATTCAGTACTGTGATCCTGAGAATTCATTTGTCTTGTATACTGTGTTATGACCTGTTTACAGGGTTCTATATCTTTTTTTCTTGGTTTATTTTCTTATATTAATATAATACTTTACTAGTTTACAGAGAAATTATACATTAGAAGTAATTTTAAAAAGCTTAAAAGCCTAATATTTTTATGCTACATATATATTTAATTGATGATTTAACTGTGCAGTCTTCATAGTTTTCTCAGAATTGCTTCATTGTCTTCTAGCTTCCAGTGTTACCTTTGAGAAGTCCATTGCCATGTTATTCTCATTCTGATGTGTGTGAAGTTCTATGTGTTGTTTTTGTCTTCTGATTAGAAACATTTAGCAGTTTATCTCTGTACCAAGTATTCTGCAATTTTGCAGTGATTTGGCTCAGATATTTGTTTGCTGGTGAAGATTTTCTTTTTTTATTGTGACTTTTCAATCTGAAAATTTATATCCATCATTTGTCAATATTTTTCTTGTCTTATTTAAGATAATACATATATTAAATAGAACATACCATTGTAACCATCTTAACTGTACATTAAGCATATTTATATTGTACAATCATCATGACCATCCATCTGCAGGAGCTTTTTATAAACTCTTTCAAGTGGAATGTTATACCCATTGAACACTAACTTCCATTCCTCCCATCCTCCCCTTTTCTGGAAATCACCATTCTCATTGTGGTTTTGATTTGCTTTTCCATAATCATTAGTGATATTGAGCATTTTTATTGCGTTTATTTATTATTTGTGTTTCGTCTTTGGACAAATATCTATTCACATCATTTGCCCATTTCCTTGTTAGTTTGTTTGATTTTTGTTGTTGAGTTGTATGATTTATATATATATTCTCAATATCAACCCCATTTTGGATATGTAATATGCAAATATTTTCCCCCATTCTGTGGATTGCCTACTTTTGATGTAGAAAATTTTAATGAAGTTGAGGTATTTAGGTTGTTATTTTGCAATGGTATGTTAGTTTCTGCTGTACAACAGTGTGAATTAGCTGTACCTATACATATATCCTCCCCCTGGGCTATTTGTTTTTGTGTGTGTTGTATGTGCTTTTGGTGTTATAACAAAGAAATCATTCAAAATCCTGTCATGAAGTTTTTTGCCCTGTGTCTTCCTCTAAGAATTTTATAGTCTTAGTCCTTATATTTAGACTGTTAATCCATTTGGGGTTAATTTTGCATACGATGCTAAGTAAGGGTCCAGTTTCACTTTTTTGCATATGGAATGCAGTTTTTCCAACATTTTGTTGAAAGGTTGTCTTTCCCCATTGAATGGTTTTGATACCCATGTTGAAAGTCATTTGACCATACCTGCAGAGGTTTACATCTGGGCTCTTATTCTGTTCCCCTTAATTTGTGTGTCTGTCTTTATATCAGAGCCATGCTGTTTTGATTACCAAAGCTTTGCAGTAAGTTTTAAAATGGGGGCTTATGTGTGAGAAAAAGTCGATTTTTATATGGATTGCATTGAATTTGTAGATTACTTTGAATAGTAGCCTAACAATATTAAGTCTTCAAGTTCATAAACGCAGGATGTCACTTACTTGTGTCATCTTTAATTTCTTTCATCAGTGCATTAACGTTTCAATGTACAGTTTCCTCACCTCTTTGGTTAAGTTTATTCTGTGTATGGTAGTCTTCTTGATACTATTATAAATGGAATTTTCTTAATTTCCTTTTTGGATTCTTTGAGAATGTGTAGAAAAACAAAAGATACTTGTGTATTGGCTTGTATTCTGTAATTTTGCTGAATTTGTCTATTAATTCTGACAGGATTGGGGGCATGTCAGAGTGTGTGTGTTTGTTTAAAATCTTCAAGATTTTTCTAAATATCAGATCATGTCCTCTGTGAAGAGAGATAATTTTATCTCTACCAAATTTGCATGTCTTTTAATTCATTTCTTTGCCTAAATGGTCTGGCTAGGACTTCCAGTACTATATTAAATACAAGAGACAAAAGTAGGCATCCTTGTCTTATTCATGATCTTAGAGGAAAATTTTTTCAGTATTTTACATTGACTGTGATGTTAAGTGTGTTATTTTCTTGTTATTTTCATTTGCTAAGTTTTGTCTGACTCTTTTGTGACTTAGTGGACTGTAGCACATCAGGATCATTTGTCCATAGGATTTCCCAGGCAAGAATACTAGGGTGGGTGGATTTTTCCTTCTCCAGGGAATCTTCCATCCAGGAGTCAAATTGCTTCTCTTGCATTGGCAGGTGGATTCTTTACCACTGAGCCACCAGGGAAGCCCTTATATTTTCCCATATGATGTAAATTATGTTGAGGTTTGTGCATACATGCATGCTCAGTCATGTCTGACTGTGACCCCATAGACTGTAGCCCACCAGGCTCCGCTGTCCATGAGATTTTTCAGGCAAGGATACTGGAGTGGGTGGCTATTTCCTTCTCCAGCTGATCTTCCCAAACCAGGGGTTAAACCTTCATCTCCTGCATTGACAGGTGGATTCTTTACCACTGAGCCAACAGGGAAGACCGTGTTGTTGCCCTCAGTTCAGTTCAGTCGCTCAGTCATCTCCAACTCTTTGCGACCCCATGGACTGCAGCACACCTGGCTTCCCTGTCCATCACCAACTCCCAGATCTTGCTCAAACTCGTGTCCATTGAGTCGGTGATGTCATCCAACCATGTCATCCTCTGCCGTCCCCTTCTCCTCCTGCCTTCAGTCTTTCCCAGCATGAGGGTCTTTTCCAATGAGTTAGTTCTTCATATCAGCTTCAGCTTCAGCATCAGTCCTTCTGATGAATATTCAGGACTGATTTCCTTTAGGATTGATTGGTTTGATCTTGCAGTCCAAGGGACTAGCAAGAGTCTTCTCCAACACCACAGTCCAAAAGCATCAATTCTTCGGCGCTCAGCTTTCTTTATAGTCCAACTCTCACATCCATACATGACTACTGGAAAAACCCATAGCTTTGACTAGTCGGACCTTTGTCAGCAAAGTAATGTTAATTTCCTATACTAACTTATATTGAGATGTGTGCATGCATGTGTTCTCAGTGATGTCTGCCACTTTGTGACCCCATGGACTGTAGCCCACCAGGCTTCTCTGTCTGTGGGATTTTTCAGGCAAGAATACTGGAGTGGGTTTCCTCCTCCAGGGGATATTCCCAACCCAGGAGTAGAACCCAACTCTTGTGTGTCTCCTGCATTGACAGACAGAATCTTTATCACTGAGCCACTTAGCAAGCAAGGTAGTTTCCTTCTGTTCCCTGTTTGTTGGGTATTTTTTATCATCAAAATTTGTTGAATTTTGCCATTCTTTATCCTGCACCGACTGAGATAGTTGTGTTTTTTTAATTCATTCTGTTAATGTGTATTACATTGATTTTCATATATTGTACCATTTTTTGGATTTCAAGAATAATTCCCACTTGGTCTCAGTGTGTAATATTTTAAATATGCTGTTTAATTGAATTTTGTTGAGGATTTTTATATCAATATTCATAAAGTATATTCATTTTCATTATTTATAATTTCTTTGTCTGGCTTTGGTATCAAGCTAATAATATAACCTCATAGGAGTTAGGATATAATCCTTCCTCTTCAGTTTTTTGAAAGAATTTGAGAAGTATTGTTATTCATTCTTCTTCACTAAGGGAGCCATCTGGTCTTCAGCTTTCTTTGGGAAGATGTTGGGATGTCTTTGATTATTTTTCAATCTCCTTGTGAATTATAAATCCATTTAGAATTTCTGTTTCTTCATGATTCATTGTTCATAGTTGCATATTTCTAGGAATTTGACCATTTCTTCTAAGTTTTCCAATTTATTTGAATATAACTTTATAGTACTCATAATATTTTTTATTTTTATAATATTGATTAGTCCCCTTTGATTTCTGATTTTAGCTATTTGATCCTTATCTATGTTTTTCTCTTAGTCTTTCTAGATAAAGTTTTACAAACTTTGCTTACTTTTTTGAAGAAGTAAATCCTGTTTTCTGTTTTTTTTTTCTGTTGTTTTTATAATTCTCTTTTGTTATTTCTATGCTAGTATTTAATATTTCCATTTTTTCTGCTAGCTTTGAGTTTAGTTCATTCTTCTTTTTCTAATTCCGTAAGCTATATAGTTTGTTTACTTCCAATCTTTCTCTTTCTGTAATGTGATCACTTTACACTTTATTCTTGCTTCTTGGCACTAATTTTGCTGCATCCCATAAGTTTCAGTATACTGTGCATGCATTTTTATTTGCCTCAAGATATTTTATACTTTCCATTGTGACTTCTTCTCTGACTTATTGGCTCTTTAACAGTATGCCATTTAACTTTCACAGATTTATGAATTTTCCATTTTTCCTTATGCTGTTGATTTTTTCATTCCCTTATGATTTCAAAATACATTTGGTATGATTTCAGTATTTTAACATTTTTTAAAACTTATCTTATGGCCTTACATATTGTGTATCCTGGATTATGTCCCATATACACTTGAGAAAAATGTATATTCTGCTGTGGTTGACCGAGTGTTTTGCATATGTCTGTTAGGTCCAGTTGATCTATAGTTTTGTTTGAATCTTCCATTTACTTTTTGATCTCTCTGTTGTTCTATCCTGTATTGAAAGTGAGGCACTGAAGTCTCCTACCATTTATTGCAGAGATGTTTATGTCTGGTTTCAATTCTGTAAATGTTTGCATCATATATTTTGTGCATCTGAAGTCTGACACATGTGTGTTCATAATTATTATGTTTTGTTGGTTAACTCACCCTCTTTTATGTAATGCCTTTATTTTGTTATACAACATCTTTATTTTATTATATAATATCTTTCATGTCTTTATTTTATTATAGAATATCCTTACTCAAGGTCTATTGGTTAAGTGTTAATATTGTCCAAAATTTACCTTCACAGAAACATCTGGAATAATGTGTGACCAAACATCTGAGTACCATGGCCTAGATTGTCATATAAAATTGACTATCAAAGGTAGTTTTACTAAATATAAAATTCTCAGTGGACACCTTTTTTTTTTAATTTCAGCATTTTAAATATATCATCCCGCTGTCTTCTCAATTGTAAAGTTTCTGCTGATGCATTTGCTGGTTGTCGTATTGAAAATCCTTTGTATGTGATGACTCACTTTCTCTTTTGGCTTTCAAATTTCTCACCTCGTTTGGGACTTTTGACAGTTTTTTTATTCTGTCTTTCAATATGAGTCTCATTTTGTTTATCTTCCTTGGGATTCATAGAGCTTCTTTGATTTGCAAATTCATATATTTCCTCAAATTTGAGAGTTCAGCCAATTTTTCTTCAAATAACCTTTCTGCTCCTTTCTCTCTTCTTTTTCTGGGAATTCTGTAATGAATATATTATAACATTTTGTGGGATTTTATAAGGTTTTTAGTCTCTGTTCACTTATCTTCATTCTCTTTTCATTTTGTTCCTCAGGCTCAGTTATTTCAAATGACATCTTTAAATTTTGCTGATTCTGCTTTCTTTTTTAAAGGTCTGTTTTTGAACCCTTCTCATGAACTTTTTGGGCTTTCCTGCTGGCTTCAAATCGTAAAGAATCCACCTGCAATGCAGGAGACCTGAGGTCAGACCCTGGGGTGGGAAGATTTCCTGGAGAAGGGACTGGCAATGCATTCCAGTATCCTTGCCTGGGGACTCCCCATGCACAGAGGAGCCTGGCAGGCTATAGTCCATAGGCTTACAAAGAGTCAAACATGGCTGAAGGACTAGGCACTGCACAGTAAACTTCTCAGTTTGGTTGTTATATTTTTCTGCCCCCCCAATTCTGTTTCTTTGATTATTTCCATGC
Source organism: Budorcas taxicolor (assembly GCF_023091745.1). Lineage (NCBI taxonomy): Eukaryota > Metazoa > Chordata > Mammalia > Artiodactyla > Bovidae > Budorcas > Budorcas taxicolor. The sequence continues at coordinate 70,838,800 of NC_068912.1, forward strand.
CTTCATTGATATTTTATTCAATGATTGTTTTCCTTATTTCCTTTACTTCTTCGTCTATATTTTCCTTCATATCTTTGAGCGAATTTTAAAAGTGTTGTTTTAAAACTTTTGGGGTCCAATAAAGTTGATATGAATGTTTCTTTGGGGAAAGCTTCCGAGTATTTATTTTTTGTCCTTTGAATAGGCCTTGTTTCCCCATTTCCTTTGTATGCCTTGTTGAAAATATGACATTTGTAAAATAGTCACATGTTCCAGTCTTTGCAGACTTGCATGGAAATCTCTTACTAGTTGCTACTGCTGCTGCTAAGTCCCTTCAGTCATGTCCAGCTCTGTGCGACCCCAAAGATGGCAGCCCACCAGGCTTCCCCATTCCTGGGATTCTCCAGGCAAGAACACTGGAGTGGGTTACCATTTCCTTCTCAAATGCATGAAAGTGAAAAGTGAAAATGAAGTCACTCAGTCGTGTCCAACTCTCCACGACCCCATGGACTGCAGCCTATCAGGCTCCTCCATTCATGGGATTTTCCAGGCAAGAGTACTGGAGTGGGTTGCCATGGCCTTCTCCCTCTTACTAGTTAGCAAACCCGTTAAACTTGAGTTTAACCCACGGTGAATATCCTTAAGGCTTTTTTGGGTCTTTTCTGGACATGCATCCTGTCTGGGTCAGTGAATCCCACCTCTCCCACCCTTTTCCCTTTGGTAACCTTAAGTTTGTTTTCTATGTCTGTGAATCTATTTCCATTTCCTAAATAAGTTCATTTGTGTCGTTTTTTTAGATTCCACGTATAAGTGATATCATTTGCTGTTTGCCTTTCTTTGTCTGGCTTGCTTCATTTATGATAATCTCTAGGTCCATCCATTTTGCTACAAATCACATTATTCTATTCTTTTTTACAATGGCACCCCATTCCAGTACTCTTGCCTGGAAAATCCCATGGGTGGAGGAGCCTGGTAGGCTGCAGTCCATGGGGTCTCTAAGAGTCGGATACGACTGAGCAACTTGACTTTCACTTTTCACTTTCATGCATTTGAGAAGGAAATGGCAACCCACTCCAGTGTTCTTGTCTGGAGAATCCCACGAATGGGAGAGCCTGGTGGGCTGTAATCTATGGGATCGCACAGAGTCGGGCATGACTGAAGCGGCTTAGCAGCAGCAGCAGCGATATTACATTATATATAATATATAATATTACATATATTATTAATATATATAATATATATAATTATATAATATATAATAATAATATATAATATATAATATATAATTATATATATGTATATTATGTATACACATATTATGTATATTATATAATATATATAATATACATAATATATATATAATTATATATAATATTATATATAATATACATGCCACATCTACTTTTCAATTCATCTGTTGATGAACACTTAAGTTGCTTCCATGTCATGACAATTTTAAATAGTACTTCGATGAACATTGGGTTGGATGTATCTTTTCAGATTATGTCTTTCTCCAGATATATGCCTAGGAATGGGATTGTGGGATCATATAGTAGCTCTATTTTTAGTTTATTAAGGATCTTCCATACCATTCATTGTGGTTTTACCAGTTTACATGCCCATAAACAATGTAGTGGTTTGTTTATTCTCCACACCATCTTCAGCATTTATTATTTATAGACTTTTTTTATGTTGGCTATTCCAACTGGTGTGAGATGATACCTAACTGTACTTTTGATTTGAACTTCTCTAATAATTGGCAATGTTGACTATCTTTTTAGGTACCATATGGCCATCTGTATGTGTATTCTTTAGAGAAATGTCTATTTAGATCTTCTACCCATTTTTTTTGCACTCTAATCCTAGGTTTATTCAACACAATTATTTTATTCTACACAACAAAACGGAAACACAGCATTATCTAAAATGCTGCAAAGTTAAAAAACTCAAAACAGAAAATTAATAATACTGACTGTACAAGAAAAGCCAGAAAAGAATGTACATGTTGCCAAGGTAACTTGCACAGCCTCCATGAATACCAAAACCACAGGGGGTTTTGTGATGACCTATCGAGCTGGCTTGCAACTTACCATTTCAGAAAGAAAGGGAGATGTGGGTGTGTTTGTGTGCACACATGTGTATACACATGAGTACATGTGAAAAGAATCATTTTGGGCAGATAACAGGCAATATTTGACCCTAGAGATCAGAAGACTCAAGCAGGGAAACAGGGTCAGGCTAACAGGAAAGGCAGTTGTGTAAAAGCATTCCGTTTCCCGTAGGACTCTGCAGGCCAGCAGGTTAGGTCCTGACCAGACCACCAGAGGGGCCCCAGATCATCTGTGGAATGGCAAAACAAGCTCCCACCTGGAGCTGTAACACCACTTGAAGCCCTCTGTTCATCCCTGCTGACTTTGCCGTTGAACTAACTCTCAGGAACTGGAAGTGTGGAATCTTTCTAGCCAGAAAGTAAGAGGTCATCCTTATAAGCACAACCCCAAACCAACAACATGCCTGCAACCCAAATCATGCTGACAGAGGAAATATCTCAGTTGGTTGCTTCATCTTTGAAGCCTGCCCCCAAGTGAGGGATTTCTTTCCTGGCAATACTCCTTGGCTAGAAAAGTGACAAGAGTGTGTTGGATGGGATACAAGTCACAGGGGCAGGACTTCAGTGGCCCTGCTTATAGGAACAGTCGGAGCTGGAGTGCCTTCTTTGGCGGGCCACAGGAGGAGCAGGCTTTCCTTTGCAAAGAGGCCCTGTGCCAAGGGGAAAGCGACCTTCTCCTCATCCATGGGAGTGACCTGTGCCATGTGGGAGGTGGTAGTAGCATTCTCCTGAGAGGACTGACTGGAATTGCCGGTGGAGCTGGCTGAGGCCAGGGGACCAGCACAGCAGTGGCAGTGCTCTCCTGACCATCAATTTGTCCTCCATCCATGTGCTTCAGTGTCTTTTCCACCTCATCTGGATTCTCAAACTCCATTTATGTGTTGTCTTTAGACAGATAGGGGTGCATCCTTTCCACAGACATGTCAGTCATCAGTCTTCCCAGAGTTGGAGTGTATCTGCATGATGTGATCCTTGGTCACGTTCATGGTGAGCCTCCTGATGTGCACTTTGGTGGGTTTGGGGGAAGGTTTCTGCCTTTTCTTTTCATTTTCTTCTCTTTTGGGAGGTTTGAATTTGGAGGGGGAGCCCCACCTGTTGTCATATTTGCCCTGAGAAGGACTCTGAGACCCAGAGGTGCTGCTGGAGCTGGAGATGCAGGATATGCTGGAACTTCTGAGAGGCTGGAGGCTGAGGATGAGCCGGAGCTGCTGCTGGAGGCCGTGCTGGGGCCCAAACTGGAGATGGAGCCAACTGAGACCTGGTGCTGCTGCTACCACTGGAAGCACTGCACCACTTTTGAGTTTCATACCAGTCATGATCCTTCTCTCCTGACTCCTTGGTGGTCACTGTATCTCTAGAGCGATCCTTGGAGTTTTATCAGAGTGATCTTTGCACTTGGTAGGAGAAGGAGCAGGAGCCCTAGTGCTGGACCTTTTATTGTCTTTGACTCATAGCAAACTTCTCTTTCACCTCTAAGAAATCCATTCTCCCCTTCCGAGGTGTTAAAAGCAGCAATGGGGACCTCACTTATCTGAACTCTCACTTCTAACTTAAATCTGAGAAATGATCCCTGATCAAGTGAAATTTACACCAAAGTGCAGACTCTTCCCACCTCCATAACCTCCTCCAGCTATGCTCAGCCTCTGAAGCAGGCATTTCTCTGTTCTGCCCATTTTTTCATTGGATTCTTTTACTTGTTTGTTTGTTTATTGAGTTATATGAGCTGTTTGTATATTTTAATTTGAGATTAATCTCTTGTCAGTTACATCATTTGCTAATATTTTCTCTGATCCTATAGGTCTTTTTGTTTTATGGTTTCCTTTGCTGTGCAAATGCTTTTAAGTTTAATTAGGTCCCATTTGTTTATTCTTGTTTTATGTCCCCAGGTGAAATGTCTTGATTTCCCAAAGAGTTTCTACCCAGCTTTATTTTGGGATCTCAGATTTTCGATTTGTATTTCTCAGTCCACACTGCTTTCCCCTGGGGTCTGTGGATCAGCAGTTCCCTGCAGTTTTTACAGTGTTCACCACTGTTTCTTTGGTTTCTAGCCTGGAATCTTTATTTCCATTTCTCTTCTGATCTTTAGGTCAGGTGAGAGACAAACTAGTCAATCAGGCAGCCCCAAAACAAGCTGGAACATTCCAAAAAATTCTACCCAGTTCCTTCCAACGAAAGTAAGAGAACTGACATTGGTTTGATTTCTACCAACTCTGCTTCACCACACTGGGAAAGGAATCAGTTCAGTTCAGGTCAGTTCAGTTGCTCAGTCATGTCTGACTCCTTGCTACCCCATGAACTGCAGGAGGCCAGGCCTCCCTGTCCATCACCAACTCCTGGAGTTCACTCAAACTCGTGTCCATCGAGTCAGAGATGCCATCCAGCCTTCTCATCCTCTGTCGTCCCCTTCTCCTCCTGCCCCCAATCCTTCCCAGCATCAGAGTCTTTTCCAATGAGTCAACTCTTCAAATGAGGTGGCCAAAGTACTGGAGTTTCAGCTTTAGCATCATTCCTTCCAAAGAACACCCAGGACTGATCTCCTTTAGAATGGACTGGTTGGATCTCCTTGCAGTCCAAGGAACTCTCAAGAGTCTTCTCCAACACAATGGTTCAAAAGCATCAATTCTTCGGCCCTCAGCTTTCTTCACATTCCAACACTGACATCCATACATGACCACTGGAAAAACCATAGCCTTGACTAGATGGACCTTTGTTGGCAAAGTAATATCTCTGCTTTTCAGTATGCTATCTAGGTTGCTCATAACTTTCCTTCCAAGGAGTAAGCATCTTTTAATTTCATGGCTGCAGTCACCATCTGCAGTGATTTTGGAGCCTCCAAAAATAAAGTCAGACACTGTTTCCACTGTTTCGCCATCTATTTCCCATGAAGTGATGGGATCAGATGCCATGATCTTCGTTTTCTGAATGTTGAGCTTCAAGCCAACTTTTTCACTCTCCTCTTTCACTTTCATCAAGAGGCTTTTTAGTTCCTCTTCATTTTCTGCCTTAAGGGTGGTGTCATCTGCATATCTGAGGTTATTGATATTTCTCCCAGAAATCTTGATTTCAGCTTGTGCTTCATCCAGCCCACCATTTCTCATGATGTACTCTGCATAGAAGTTAAATAAGCAGGGTGACAATATACAGCCTTGCCGTACTCCTTTTCCTATTTGGAACCAGTCTGTTGTTTCATGTTCCGCTCTAACTGTTGATTCCTGACCTGCATATAGGTTTCTTTAAGAGGCAGGTCAGGTGGTCTGGTATTCCCATCTCTTTCAGAATTTTCCACAGTTTATTTTCCACACAGTCAAAGGTTTTGACATAGTCAATAAAGCAGAAATAGATTTTTTTCTGGAACTCTCTTGCTTTTTCCATGATCCAGCGGATGTTGGCAATTTGATCTCTGGTTCCTCTGCTTTTTCTGAAACCAGCTTGAACATCTGGAAGCTCACAGTTCATGAACTGCTGAAGCCTGTCTTGGAGAATTTTGAGCATTACTCTACTAGCGTGTGAGATGAGTGCAATTGTACAGTAGTTCGAGCATTCTTTGGCATTGCCTTTCTTTGGGATTGGAATGAAAACTGACCTTTTCCAGTCCTGTGGCCACTGCTGAGTTTTCCACATTTGCTGGCATATTGAGTGCAGAACTTTCACAGCATCATCCTTCAGGATTTGAAATAGCTCAGCTGGAATTCCATCACCTCCACTGGCTTTGTTCGTAGTGATGCTTTGTAAGGCCCACTTGACTTCACATTCCAGGATGTCTGGCTCTAGATGAGTGATCACACCATCGTGATTATTTGGGTTGTGAAGATCTTTTTTGTACGGTTCTTCCTTGTATTCTTGCCACCTCTTCTTAATATCTTCTGCTTCTGTTAGGTCCATACCACTTCTGTCCTTTATCAAACCTATCTTTGCATGAAATGTTCCCTTGATATCTCTAATTTTCTTGAAGAGATATCTAGTCTTTCCCATTCTGTTGTTTTCCTCTATTTCTTTGTGCTGATTGCTGAGGAAGGCTTTCTTATCTCTCCTTGCTATTCTTTGGGACTCTGCATTCAGATGCTTATATTTCCTTTTCTCCTTTGCTTTTCACTTCCCTTATTTTCACAGCTATTGGTAAGGCGTCCTCAGACAGCCATTTTGCTTTTTTGCATTTCTTTTCCATGGGGATGGTCTTGATCCCTGTCTCCTGTACAATGTCCCGAACCTCATTCCATAGTTCATCAGGCACTCTATCTATCAAATCTAGTCCCTTAAATCTATTTCTCACTTCCACTGTATAATCATAAGGGATTTGATTTAGGTCATAGTCATACCTGAATGGTCTAGTGGTTTTCCCTACTTTCTTCAATTTAAGTCTGAATTTGGCAATAAGGAGTTCATGATATAAGCCACAGTCAGCTCCCGGTCTTGGTTTTGCTGACTGTGGTTTCCATCTTTGGCTGCAAAGAATATTATCACTCTGATTTCAGTGTTGACAATCTGGTGATGTCCATGTGTAGAATCTTCTCTTGTGTTGTTGGAAGAGGGTGTTTGCTATGACCAGTGCGTTGCCTTGGAAAAACTCTATTAGCCTTTGCCCTGCTTTTTTCCGCATTCCAAGGCCGAATTTGCCTGTTACTCCAGGTGTTTCTTGACTTCCTACTTTTGCATTCCAGTCCCCTATAATGAAAAGGACATCTTTTCTGGGTGTTAGTTCTACAAGGCCTTGTAGGTCTTCATAGAACCATTCAACTTCAGCTTCTTCAGTGTTACAGTTGGGGCATAGACTTGGATTACTGTGATATTGAATGGTTTGCCTTGGAAATGAACAGAGATCATTCTGTCGTTTTTGAGACTGCATCCAAGTATAGCATTTCGGACTCTTTTCTTGACCATGATGGCTACTCCGTTTCTTCTAAGGGATTCCTGCCCACAGTAGTAGATATAATGGTCATCTGAGTTAAATTCCCCCATTCCAGTCCATTTTAGTTCGCTGAAGTTCACTCTTGCCATCTCCTGTTTGACTACTTCCAATTTTTCTTGTTTCATGTTCCTATGCAATATTGCAATATTGCTGTTTACAGCTTCGAATCTTGCTTCTATCACCAGTCACAAACAACTGGGTATTGTTTTTGCTTTGACTCCATCCCTTCATTCTTTCTAGAGTTATTTCTCCACTGATCTCCAGTAGCATATTGGGCACCTACTGACCTGGCGAGTTCCTGTTTCAGTATCCTATCATTTTGCCTTTTCTTACTGTTCATGGGGTTTTCAAGGCAAGAATACCAAAGTGGTTTGCCATTCCCTTCTCCAGTGGACCACATTCTGTCAGACCTCTCCACCATGACCTGCCCATCTTGACTAGCCCCACACAGCATGGCTTGGTTTCATTGAATTAGACAAGGCTGTGTCTGTGTGATTAGACTGAATAGGGAGCTGCAAATAAAGATGTTATGAAATGTCTTACTTTTCTGTCAATTTATTAATACATATTTTCATTAAATATTAATAAGTATTATCTTTCTGATAAAATATATTTTCTGCCATATGTTTCTACATCTAAATGATCCCTTGAAATATCTGACTCTTTTGAATGTGGCTTTTTCTGAATTGAATGCTTACTTAGTTGCTGTAAATTATTGACTCATTTCCAGAGCTTGTATAAAGCTGTTTTAGCCATTCTGTAGTTATTTATTTGATTTCCCTATGAAAGATTGAGGATATGGGTGGTACTCTCTTAGATTCCTAGTCTACCATCTTTCTGACGCATTATTCTTGTATTTATTTCATCCATTTTATCTTTCTAGAATCCCTATTATTCAGACAGACCTCTTGGACTGATCCTCTTACTTTCCTACTTTTTATAACCTACTTCCTCCTTTCTTAATTTTCCCTCTTTTATGGAATATTTACTGAGTTTTTCCTTCTAACTCTGTTTTTTAAATTATGTAATCAAAATTCTAAAATCCACACTAAAATACACAACAAGAGTTCCTAGTTAATAGATGCAATTTAGTTAATAGATGCAATTTATTCTCCTTATCCTAAAATACTAATATCACATAGATTTGATGTTTTTTATTGGAATATAGTTTCCTTACACTTCTGTGTCAATTTCTGCTGTACAGCATAGTAAATCAGCCATACTTACACATATAGCCCCTCTTTGTTGGATTTCCTTCCCATTTAGGTCACCATAGAGCACTGAGTTCTCTGCAAAACTTGATATGATGACCCTCATTCCCCAATTTTTCAGTCAGGTACCCTGGAATCCTTAGCTGTACTTATGTCCCCGAATATAGAATCTCTCTAGTTTAACTTTTCTGCAAAATGAATCTTTAATCTCCCATCTCCTACAAAGGGATGGAAGAGTCACTTGGTTACATATGGTTGCTAAAAGTTCTGTTGACATAATTATGCCTTTAAAACAATTATTTAAGTCATGTTTCCAATTCTCTGCCTTTTTAGTGTTCTGTATTGTGAATCAGCTTTCTTCTTGTTTCCTTGCAGTAAATTTTAACTTTATAATATTTATTGTCCATTACCTTTTATTCATCTGCTTTCCTGCTTCCAATTTTTTTAATATGTCACTGCTATTTTCTTTCTTTCTTTCTCATTGTCTTTACATGTTTTTTTCATTTTTTTATTATGGTACTCAGCTGCAGGGAGGAAGCAAAAATTAATATGTTGAAACAATTTAACTTATTCTTTTAAATCTGAAATAAACATTGATATTTTAAATTGAGCTGACTAGTATTCACAATTTATATTAGATATGTGAAAAGAAGGTAAGATAAGAATGTGAAAAGGAGGGAATATGAAGTTTTGGAACATATATTCTGTTAGAGACAAGGGAGTTTTAACCCTTGGAAAATGTCAGTTATAAATTATGCTGAATTCTGATTGACTTCCTTCTCAAGGGAATACTTTTTGTAGCCATCATCAGCGGATCATGAAGATTAAAATGTGTTAACCATCCCAGATAATGTCACATTGTAACATTTAATTTAATTTATTGTTTCCCTTTTATAGATGAGGAAAGTGAGTTTAAAGAACTAAGATAGTTTACTCAAGGTCAAATAATCCATAAGTGCCAGAGCTTTGCTGTTCCCAGGCTGTTTCCTGATTCAAAGTCTAATGGCTTTTCTATTTCACCATGATGCCTCCTGAGGACCATAAATGTATCACTATGAAATAATTAAAATCATATGCATCGGAATATGGTTGTATTAGATTAAGCTATCTGAATCCATGAGGCCTAATAAAATCTGTCACTCCCTCTGTCATTCCAAATATTGTGGGACCACCCACTTTGTATAAAATTCTATTAATTATTTCCTATTTATTCTAATATTCCTGATGTTTAAAAAAAGCCATGAAAGTTAAAGAGTATCTTACTTATCTAAAATCATTATACTTATCTAAAAACATTGGAATTAGAGTAAAAAATAACATTTCTCCCTATATTTTTAAATTTAAATCACAGACAATTACCTTATACTTGCTTTAACAAATTGGTCAATTTTAATCAGCTAGAAATTATACTGATGTTACTTCAACAGTTTAGTATTTTTTTTGCATAAGATTTTATCAATTCAGTATTAAAGATCACTTTTATTTTTTTAACTAAGTATTTTCTGTTGCTTTCCAATTATTGCATTTTTATATTTAGGATTATCTTAAATCATTCTACCAATTTCTATACAATAATATATTCAAATATATAGTCAAAGTGATATAGAATGAGAAATACTTTTCTACTGAGCAGTGTTTCTCCTTTCTTCACTATAAAGATTTCCTTTCAGAATGATTGGTATAATTTCTTTCTCTGAACATATTCAAGTGTGAGTTCAATAAACCTTAGTTTGAAAGATTAGGAAGTTTGACAGTTTCTTTCTACTATTTAGTTAATATCAGGTAATACCATTGTGTTTGTGATGCAAACCTTTCTGCACTAGTTAATTCATTTCCTCTAAAATGAAAGATGAGCAATTCTGGGAGTACTGAGTGAGAGGAGTGCTTTTGCAATCCCACAGGAAGCAGCGTCTTTTAACTTTCATGATTTTCATAAGAAGAACCTTTTTCAATCCCAGCTTATACCTACTCTTTGATATTTGTAAAAAAAAAGTAGTTATGACAAATTCTTAAGTCCATTGGATCAAACTTTGCATAGTTATCCAAATATTCTATTTTTATTATCCAATTACTTCTGCCTCCTGATTTTTCTTTTGTCTACTTAACCAAGAATTGAAAGAGATACACTGAAATCTTCCACTATAATTGCGAATTTGTTTGCTTCTCCTTAATTCTGTCAAATTTTGTTTTCCTCATTTTGAGGTTATTTTATTAAGTACCTACCTGATTATAATTGATACACATTTTTGGTAAGTTGAACCTTTTATTATTATCTATTTACCTTCTCTCTTCCTAATAATGTTTTTTTCTTCGTATTTTGTTGTCTGATGTTAGTATATATGCTCAACTATATTTTAGTTTAAATTTTCCATATATACTTTTTCATCCTTTCATTTTGAATTTATATATATATAATGAAAATAGGAAATTGCTGGTCCAGTTCTGTAGTCCATTTATTTTTACTATATTTATTGAGATAACTGGGCCTATTTCTAGCTTCTACTTTTTTCCAGTTCTAATCTTGTTTACTTTCTTGTTTTTTCATAGTAAGTATCTATATTTTTCCTTTCCTTTGACTTATTATTTTGAAATAATTTCAAATTGCAAAAAAGGCACATATATTACAAGTTAATCCTAAATACCCTTCACCTGTTCCCCAGATGTTACCATCTTATATAATCATAGCACAGTTATCAAAACAGGAATTTAATTAACATTCATACCATACTGGTGGTTCAGATGGTAAAAAATCTGCCTGCAGTGTGAGAAACCCAGGTTCAGTCCCTCCAGTCAGGAAGATCCCCTGGAGAAGGAAATGGTAACCCATTCCAGTATTCTTGCCTGGAGTATTCCATGGACAGAGGAACCTGGCGGACTGTCCATAGGGTTGCAAAGAGTCTTGCGGGACTGAGTGCCTAACACTTTCACTCTCATACAATCCTATTAATTTATCTGTGAACCATATTCATGTTTTAACAGTTGTGTAATGTTTTTGATTTGTCCAGGATCCAGTCCTAATATTGCCTAGGTTTTAGTTGCATCATTTTTGTTTAATTTTAATTTTGAAACCTTTTTTTAAGAAACTACAAATCTTGTTATTTGTTGACCTTTCCATATCTTTTGCAGCATCTCCTTGATTTATTTCTTAACTTGTTGCACCTCACTTTTCTTCAAAAGTATTTATTACGTGAGGCTATAGTAGAAAACCTTTCACCTTTTATCCTAGACACTAATTTTTTACCTCACATTTGAATAATAAGTTGACTAAATTTTTAAGTCTATGTTTAAGATTATTTTCTTTCTATACAAGCATACCTCAGTTGTTGTTGTTTTGTTTTGTTTTTTTCCGTACTTTGTGAATGTGCATTTTTACCAACTGAAGATTTGTGGCAAAACTACATCAAGCAAGTCTCCTAAACACGGTTTTTCTAACCACATTTGCTCTCTTTGTGTCTGCTTCACATTTTGTTAATTCTTGCAGTATTTCAAACTTTGTAATTATTAAATTTGTTACGGTGATCTGTAATTATATTTGATCTTGCTATTGTAATTGCTTTGGGACACCACAAACCATGCCCATAAAAATGACTAACTTAATCAATAGCTGTCATATGCATTCTGGCTCCTCCACCCACCAACCGTTCACCCGTGTCTCCACCTCTCTTTGAGCTTCCCTTATTCCTTGAGACACAAAAATAGTGAAATTAGGCCAATTAATAACCCTACAGTGGCCTCTAGATGTTCAAGTAAAGGAAGATTCACACATCTCTAACTATAAATCAATAGCTAGGAATGATTTAGGTCACCACAGAGCATTGAGTAGAGTTCCCTGTGCTAGGGAACAGTAGGTTCTCATTAGTTCTCTATTTTATACATAGTATCAAGAGTGTATATACATCAATCTCAATCTCCCAATTAATCCCAGCCCCCATTTCCCCTTTGGTATCCATATGTTTGTTCTGTACATCTGTGTCTATTTCTGCTTTGCAAATAAGATCATGTATGCCATTTTTATAGATTCTACATATATGCGTTATCCAAAAAAGAGGCAATATGCACATATCCAGAGCAGTTTCGCTTTGCTGTATAGCAGAAGCACAACATTGTAAAGCAAGTATACTCTAATTAGTTTTAAACAGAATATGAAAAAGATATCTGTGGGGCTTCCCAGATGGTACTAGTGGTAAAGAACCTGTCTGCCAGTGCAGGAGACATAAGAACTGTAGGTTCGATCCCTGGGTAGGGAAGATCCCCGGGAGAAGGAAATGGCAACTCACTCCAGTATTCTTGCCTGGAGAATTGCATGGAGAGAAGAGTGTGGTGGGCTACGGTCCATGGGGCCACAAAGAGTCAGACACGACTGAAGCAATTTAGCAGCAGCATCTGAATAACTTTGCTACACAGCAGAAACTAACACAACATTGTAAATCAATTATATTTCAGTTAAAAAAATTTAAAACTAGAAATGATTAAGCTTATTGAGAATGGCAAGTTTTGCTGGGCATTTTGCACCAGTTAGCCAAATTGTAAATGCAAAGGATGCATTTTTGAAGGAAATTAAAAATGCTGCTGGAGAAGGAAATGGCAACCCACTCCAGTGTTCTTGCTTGGAGAATCCCATGGACAGAGGAGCCTAGTGGGCTACAGTTCATGGGGTCTCAAAGAGTCGGACACGACTCAACAACTAAAACACCACCACCACCAAAAATGCTACTCCAGTGAACACATGAATAATAAGAAAGTGAAACATTCTTACTACTGATACTTAGAAAGTTTTAGTGGTCTGGATAGAAAATCAAGTCAATAACAACATTCCCTTAAGCCAAAGCTTAATCCAGAGCAAGACTCTAACTCTCTTCAATCCTGTGCATGACAAGAGAGGTGAGGAAGCTGCAGGAGAAAAGTTTGAAACTAGCACAGTTTGGTTTATGAGGCTGAAGGAAAGAAGCCATCTCTGTAAAATTTAAGTCAAAGATGAAGCGCCAAGTGCTGATGTAGAAGCTGTAACAAGTTATCCAGAAGATCTTTCCAAAGTAATTAATGAAAGTGGCTACACTAAACAACAGATTTCTAATGCAGACAAAACAGCCTTATATTGGAAAAGGATGCCCTTGAAGACTTTAATAGCTGGCGAGGAAAAGTCAATGTTTAGATTCAAAGGTCAGGATGACTCTTTTATTATTGGCTAACATAGTTAGGGACTTTAAGTTGAAGCCAATGCTCATTTACCATCCTAAAAATCCTAGGATTCTTAGAGTTGCAACCTTAAATCATCTCTGTGTTCTTTTACTAGAACAATAAAGCTTAGATGACAATAACATGTTTTCCTGACTATTAAGTCTACTGTTTAGACCTACTGCTTAAAAAGGAAGAAAGATTGCTTTCAAAATTTTACTACTCATTGACAGTGCAGCTGGTCATGCAATAGTTCTGACTGAGATGTACAGTGAGATTAGTGTCACTCTGATGCCATAATGTTCTGTGGTCCATTTACCAAGAAGTAATTTTGACTTTCAAGTCTTATTTTCAGAAATACATTTTGTAAGGCTGTAGCTACACTGGTTAGCAGTTCCTCTGACTGATCTTTTCAAAGTCAATTGAAAACCTCCTGGAAAGGATTCACCATTCTAGATGCTCTTAAGGACACTTGTGATTTATGGGAGGAGGTCAAAATACCAACATTAATAGGCATTTGAAAGAAGTTGATTCCAACCCTCCTCGATGACTTTGAAGGGTTTAAGACTTCAGGGAAGAAAGTAACTGCAGATTTTGTGGAAATAGCAAAAGAATTAGAAGTGGAGACTAATGATCTCACTGACCTGCTTCAATCTTACCATAAAACTTGAACAAATGAGGAATTGCTTCTTATAGATGAGCAAAGTGATTTATTGAGGGGGAATCTACACCTGGTGAAGGTGCTGTGAAGATGGTGGAAATGACCAAAAAGGATTTAGAATATTACATAAACTTAGTGGCTAATGCAGCAGCAGGGTTTCAGAGGATTGACTTCAATTTTGAAAGTTCTACCGTGGGTGGCTCAGACATAAAGCATCCTCCTGCAATGCAGGAGACCTGTGTTCGATCCCTGGGTTGGAAAGATCCCCTGGAGGAGGGCATGGCAACACCACTTCAATATTCTTGTATGGAGAATCCCCATGGACAGAGGAACCTGGCAGGCTACAGTTCATAGGGTTGCAAAGAGTCGGACATAACTGAGTGAGTGAGCACACAGATCATGGGAAAATATGTTATAGAGAAATTGTTTGTGAAAGGAAGAGTAGATTGAAGAGGTAAATTTCATTACCATCTTATTTTACTTGCCACAGCCACACTGACCTTTAGCAACCACCACCCTCCAGCCAACAGCCATCAGTGTCAGGGCAAAATCCCCTGTGACTTGCTGAAATCTCAGATAATGGTTAGCAGTTTTTAGTAATAAAGTACTTTTAACTAAGATATATACATTTTTCAACATGATACTTTTGCACACTTAATAGACTATACTATAGTGTAAATATAATTTTATATGCACTGGGAAACCAAAACTTTGTGTGTCTCACTTTATTGTGATGCCTGCTTTATCATGGTGGTCTGGAACTGAACCTGTAGTATCTCTGAGTTATACCTGTGCTTCCAAACTATCACTCCATTGTCTTCTTGCATTCAATGTTGCTGCTAAGCAGTGTGATGTCATTTTATTCTTGTTCCTTTAGAAGTTTTTAAAGCTGTCTGACTTTGGCCCTACAATTTTACTATAATATGGTTATATATATATATACACACACAAGCATATATATAAAATTAAAAGTAAACATGGTTATATGTATATTTTACTATTTCTCCCTTCTACTTAGCATATCTTACATTTATTTGTTCATATATTTTCTGCTCTCCATTTTTCTTTTTCTCATCTTCTAGGAAACCAGTTACCTCAGCACTTTTACTTCTCTATATCTTTCCATTTCTTTTTAATTTTATATTTCTTCATCCTTCCCAGAATTCTTTCAGAAAATTGGTCAGTCTGATCTTCAAGCTCATGAACTATTCTTTAGTAACATCCATTTTACTATTTGTATCATCCACCTACATAAGATTTTCACTTCTAAACTTTATTACTATTTTTTCTCATTCTTATTTTATTTTATACTGTTTTTATTCCCCCTTTTTTGGTAAGTTCAATGAATTGAAATTCTTATTCTGTCTAATATTGCTTCTTGTAGCATCTCTTGTCCAGCTTGTTATCTTTCTTGATATAGTTTTATTTTAACCTGTGAGGACGTATTCCCAGAGATTCTCTGCTATCTCAGTACTTATTCTTCTTACCGGGTCTATGTTCTAGTTACATATAAAGTGCTACTTACAATTCCAAGAATATAACATTTTTCCTGTGCTTATGTTTTTTCCTCCAACTGAAAATACGTCCATTTTTGCCTTTTGAAATCCACTTGTTCTGCAGTACCTTAATTACATTTGTTTTCTACACTAAGTTTTTGTTCTCCTTAATAATAACAATTAATGCCTTCATCTTATACATTCCATAACACTCTATTTGTCCTTTTTATTGTGGTTGTTTTGAGCAACCTTCCCCTTGCCAAAATATGAATTTATTGAAAATGATGGATTTTCTGTCTCTGTGTCTTCCTTAACATTTGGCAGCTTATCATATCCACATGGAGTACTCTTAAGAGATCGCAAATAAATATATAAATGAAGTTTATATTTATCTGAGCAAGGCAAATTACATGGCAACAAGTATGCAAATGGATAAATAGAATGTGGGTATGCAAACTATCCATAAGGATAATATATGATTTTTTAATGTTTAATTAGAAATGACACATAATTATGTCATACTATGATTTTTCTAATCCTTATATTGTTACTGTAAGGCCAGCAAGAATAATTCATATTTTATATATGCTGAGTATTTTAACTCCTACATAGGGCCATATTTCCCTATTTACTTTCTCACTGTGATATTTCAAGTAGCCAAAACTTGTAAAATATTTACCAGATAAACAAATAGAGTAGTGAATGAATGACCCATGGTTGTTTGTACCATGACCATGTACTTATTGCTCTATAAAGTCTCTATTAGTGCCTGCTGTCTTGGTATAATTATTAATAATATTGCCTTTCAATCTTGAACATGTTCTATGTTTCTATGACTTTCTCCAGAGAGTGTAACCTTATAGATTCTGAGTTTATTTAATATAAGCAATCCTTTAGCCAGGCATCATCCTGCTAAGGGCATTGGATAGATAAGATCTCTTCCTCCTAGAAAATATCATGTTTTTTTTTTTTTTTTGGAGTTCCATTTGATATGGGGATTAGATCAGATCATGCGTATTCTTTCCTTTCCCCCTGGGCACTTTACAAACAGAATGAATGAATCACCGTCCAAATACTTTAACTCCGTCTTCCCACACCTCCAACAGGTTTTGAAATTTAGAGAGCATTTTATTACACTTAGTTTTTTTTAACTACACTTTAGATTATTATTACATATATATTGTTAACAGCTCTAGGTATTCAGAATCCAAGAGTAAATAAGGCATATAAAACTCAATCCTCATGAAGCTAGTGTGTTAGCGGTAAAGATGATATTATATATGTCAGTGGAATTTCTGTAAGATTATGGTTATAACATATGCTTAAGGATATATACTATATTGTTTCAATTATATTAGCAAATAAATCAATCGAATTACACATGACAGCTTAACTACTGATCATTTTTGTCGTAAACATTATCCAAAATTCCTCTTTCTAGTTATCAACTTGTAATAAATATATGTTTTACATAAATTAAACCTGTTATCCCTTCTAGTTTTTATTCTAAATTGCCTAACCAAATATTTTATTTTTTCTTCATGAAATACAGCATGTCAGATATTTTAAAGAGATATGATGTTTCAGGAATACTTATTCTATCTTGTATTTTGAGTTTTTTCCATTATTTGAAATTAAACATATAAATTTCTTGATTTATACTGAAGGGATATGGCACACCAAGCAGACATTGCAACCCTACAAGTATGTGCTAGTGTTTTCTTAACCTTCTGTTATAAGTATAGCTGAAAGATGGGACAATTGCAGTTATTTCAACAAAATTTATACAGATTCAGTTATGAAGAAGCAAATTCAGATATTTTTCACAAAGTGCCAGCTGTTATATAAAAGACATTTCTGAGAACAAAACTGCTATTTTCAATTCAGAATATAAGGTTACAGGATTAATTATTTGAGGGTCATTATTATATCCAAGTGCCTGTGATCAGATTTATACAATCTTTAGTTATTTAATCTCCATTATGTACTTTGTCTTTCTCTAAATCCACTTATGAGTCTGAAATGAAGACTCTCAAGGAGATTTTACGGTTTCCATTGAAATGCATTACATTTTCTGCCTCCAACATTTTTCTTCCAAATTCATCGAATTTATCATATCTTGCTGATTTCAATCCACTTGTGCTTTAGGCAGTTCTATCAGTGCTTTTTTTTTTTTTTTTTCCCCTCCTAAATTGTTTGCTGGAATGACTGAATTTTAGTCCAGGATATAAAACAGTATAAACTAAATTACTTCAGATGACTAATTAGAGCATACTCATGCATGTAAATCTAGAAATGTTTGTTGCTGGATTTAAAATTGAAGGCAAACAAAATTTATTTTGTATCAGTATAATAGTTTAAATTGCTTTTTAAGTATTTTTAATATTCTTACTACCAGGAATAGAGAGGAAGAAGGTTAAATACAAATGAAAGTAAGTATAGCTTGATGGAAAGAAAATAGGCTTTGAATCAAATATATTGGTTTTACTTTCTAATTCTAAGCCACAATACAATTATATTCCAGTCCAGTATTCCATATACCCCCCAGCATTGTCCAGCTTCCCATGCACTAAAAGAGTATATGATTACTTCTGCCTACTTGACTGTGAGCAAAAGTGAAACTTATCACTTCAGAGAAAAAGCAATTAAGAGTATCATTCTCTTTCCCCCCTTATAGATCTTGGAGCCCATGTGTCCATTAGCATATTTAAAAGGTACTGCTGACACACATTGGTTCTTAGATGAGAAATGGATAAATCTTTACTAAGCTACTGGGTTTATAGAGATAGAAGAAATTAAGATTAATTGTGCTAATAAATACAGAAATTGATATATAAGAAAAACCTTAAATATGGCCTCACTTAGTGACCACATATGAAAACTGTTAGAGATTGGGAAAAATTGGCAGTCTAAGTTTTGTAGTAGCAAAGCATTTCCCTGTTATAACTTGGAAGGCAAACTGTGTGTCCACTAACTTAACAGCTTTAGGGGAAAAACAGAGTATTGATTTTGTGTGTTGGTTGTACTCTACCGTGTTTGGAAAGTTACCCTATAGAAAAGAAGAGTTCAACAAAGTAGGGGCTTCCCTGGTGGCTCAGAGGTTAAAGTGTCTGCCTGCAATGTGGGAGACCCAGGTTTGATCCCTGGGTTGGGAAGATCCCCTGGAGAAGGAAATGGCAGCCCACTCCAGTATTCTTGCCTGGAGAATCCCATGAAGAGAGGACCCTGGTAGGCTACAGTCCACTGTGTTGCAAAGAGTCAGACATGACTGAGCTACTTCACTTTCACTTTCAGCAAAGTAGCTGGTTTTCAAGGCCAAATAAAAGAGAATGAAGAGTTCAAAACTTTTAAGGCTTTGGAAAATCTGTCTGCTTTTGTAATCCCAGATAGTAAAACAAAACAGGAAATTAAAAAAGGCTTTGAGACAAAGGCCCAAACCTCTTAGTTGAAGATGATGACTTAGCTGAAGCAACTGACAAACAACTAATCTCAAAAATATACAAGCAACTCCAGCAGCTCAATTCCAGAAAAATAAATGACCCAATCAAAAAAAGGGCCAAAGAACTAAATAGACATTTCTCCATAGAAGACATACAGATGGCTAACAAATGCATGAAAAGATGCTCAACATCACTCATTATCAGAGAAATGCAAATCAAAACCACAATGAGGTACCATTTCACGCCAGTCAGAATGGCTGCCATCCAAAAGTCTACAAGCAATAAATGCTGGGGAGGGTGTGGAGAAAAGGGAACCCTCTTACACTGTTGGTGGGAATGCAAACTAGGACAGCCACTGTGGAGAACAGTGTGGAGATTCCTTAGAAAACTGGAAATAGAACTGCCTTATGACCCAGCAATCCCACTGCTGGGCATACACACCAAGGAAACCAGAATTGAAAGAGACACTTGTACCCCAATGTTCATCGCAGCACTGTTTATAATAGCCAGGACATGGAAGCAACCTAGATGTCCATCAGCAGATGAATGGATAAGAAAGCTGTGGTACATATACACAATGGAGTATTACTCAGCCATTAAAAAGAATACATTTGAATCAGTTCTAATGAGGTGGATGAAACTGGAGCCTATTATACAGATTGAAGTAAGCCAGAAAGTAAAACACCAATACAGTATACTAATGCATATATACGGAATTTAGAAAGATGGTAATGATAACCCTGTATCTGAGACAGCAAAAGAGACACAGATGTATAGAACAGTCTTTTGGACTCTGTGGTAGAGGGAGAGGGTGGGATGATTTGGGAGAATGGCATTGAAACATGTATAATATCATATATGAAATGAATCTCCAGTCCAGGTTTGATGCATGATACTGGATGCTTGGGGCTGGTGTACTGAGACGACCCAGAGGGATGGTATGGGGAGGGAAGAGGGAGGAGTGTTCAGGATGGGGAACATGTGTATACCTATGGTGGATTCATGTTGATGTACGGCAAAACCAATAGAATATTGTAAAGTAATTAACCTCCAAGTAAAATAAATAAATTTATATATATTTTTTAAAAGATGATGACTTAGGACAGAGGTTAGATTAAGTGTATGGGCTTCCCACCTACTGTTGTGGATAGCTTCATAGTAACTTCCATTAGATTGGTAGAGTAAGAGAGATTGGAAGAAAGAAAGAAAAAGCAGATCTGAACACTATATATGACTCCAAACGACTTTTACATGTGATTACTGATACTTAGAACTGAGAGAAGAAATAGGTCAACAGCTGAAAGTTTCATGGAAAGGTATTACAAGAGTATCTTAGTCTGAAGTTACTTTGAGCATTCAAGACTTAAATATACACTTGAATTCCAATCTTTAGCAAGCAAGAAATACACTGAGAAAGCTGTTGTACCCTTCAGAGTAGGCAATTCACCCCATCTGAGATGTGACCAAGAAGGATAATGAAAGACAGAACTTCTCACAGAAAGCAATATGAGAGACTAATCCAGGAGCCATCCACACCTAAAGGTAGGAGAAGTTCACAGAGAAAACCAGTAACTAGTGTGTTCCTCCTGTTCTCCCCATTTGTAGTTGATTTTTCCCTATACCAGTATGTGTCTGGGTGGGTGATTCAGGAGATGACTTGTCTTTGTAATTCATGTCTTTAGACAAAACCTTATTCAGGCCTGATTGATAGACTTAAAAACATCTAGAGATTCTGGACTTGATGGGACTTTCAATTGTTTTTCTTCAGGAGTATGTTCTATATTTAGGGGAAAAAGGATCATATGATCTGTGATGACTTGTGGCAAGGATTTTGTGCTTATACAATATTCCAGTTTTTTGTCTACAATTCCAAGCCTCTCTCAAAATTTGAATGGGAGGCCATAGTTTAGTTCTAGTTGATAGATTGTGACTCAAATTAAGTATATTACTTTAGGATAAGGTATTTAAGCATACCTTTCCCTCACTTTTTTCCTGTGGAGTCCTTGGAGAGCTCATGTTTTCAGATGGTTTAGCTACATTATAGAAGATGGCTATCCTATCTACTTTAGATTTACATGAGCAAAATCAACATTTATGAGCAAAATCAACCTTTGTTAACCATTTGACTTTGTTTTTATCTGTTGCTATATTTAGAATTAAGGGCCTCCCTGGTGGCTCAGTGATAAAGAAACTACCTGCCAGTGCAGGAGCCACAGGAGACACGGGTTCAATCCTTGGATCAGAGAGATCCCCTGGAGGAAGAAATGACAACCCACTCCAATATTCTTGCCTGGAAAAATCCCATGGACAGAGGAGCCTGATAGGCTACAGTCCATGTGATTGTAAAGAGTCAGACACAACTGAGCGAGAGCATGCACACATGTGCAGTTAGTGTTAATTATTCCAAACATAGTGATCCCATTTTACTTAGTCAAAAGGGTATACTAAAAGGATGTACTAAGAGTATTCCACAAGTTTGCTATAAAAATTAAACAATAACATATGTATAGTACTTAGCATGAAGCTTATCACATGGCATATACCCATACAGTAAAATGTCTAACATGTAGTAAATGTTCAGTAAATGTTAGCTGTTATTATTATTATTATTATGCTGTTATTATTTCTGTTGTTATCGCTAGACCTCATGTGCCCACAAGTGTTAAAGCAATAATAGATAGATAATGTCTATACAGTCTGTCTTGATTTCAGGAATATCTTTGAATTAAAAAAATTCTCATAAGAACATTTAGGATAAAGTGGAAAATATTTAGACAGTGGCTCAAGTGGTAAAGGATCCGCCCGCAATGTGTGGGACAGAGGAGATGCAGCTTTGATCCCTGGGTTGAGAAGACCACCTGGAGAAGGCAATCCCATGGACAGAGGAGCCTGGGAGGCTACAGGCCATAGAGTTAGAGTTGGGCATGGCTGAAGCAACTTAGTATGCATGCATGCACTTCCCAGCTACTAGTCTCTGGCTTCAGTTCAGTTCAATTCAATTCAGTCACTCAGTTGTGTCTGACTCTTTGCTACCCCATGGACTATAGCATACCAGGCCTCCCTGTCCAACACCAACTCCTGGAGTCTACTCAAACTCATGTCCATTGAGTTGATGATAATATCCAACCATCTCATCCTCTGTCGTCTGCCGGGGTCCAGCCCCGGTGGATCCAGGGTAATTCAAAGCAGGGACGGAGTCAGCGTCTTAAGAATTAATTGCTTAATTAAAGATATAGAGGGAGATTAGAAAGGAATAGTGTAGTAGGAAAATTAGTGGAGAAAAAGAGGCTGAATAACTTGGTATATGTGGGATACCAATAAATCTTCGAGACAAGAAGCTTACACCACCCACGCAGGCCACCGGCACCCACTTGAATATCGGTGGGTGCCCCGCCTTGGGCTCCCTCTTGCGTGGAACTTAAAAGCCAGGGCAAAATCAGCAGGCTTGGTGAGCACCCACGCTCCAGATGGGAATTCAGCCAGAAAAACGGAGAACAAGAAAGAATGACACGGGGGAATCAGTCTTTCCAGAAACTGATCTGTTTTCTTTATTTTCAGGTTTGCTTATATACTTTGTTACACATAGAGACAAATGGAAATTTTAAAGTCACATGTGGGTCAGCAGTCCTGACCTTTATCAAAATCAGGTGCTTCATATAAATGTATACAAAAAGGTCTTAGGGGTTTTACATCATCTTCTGGCCATGAGGCCTGCTGACATTTTATGATCCTTTCTTTCTGATAATGGTCAGTCAACCAGAAACTTATTTTCCAGGGGTGATTTTTCTTAAACCAGGCACCACCCTCCGAAGGTACCAGATAAAGTTGCATTCCTATAGGGTGAGGGTATAGTGGGTTACAATTAAGAAAGGAAATTACTTAGCCTAAGGTTAACATGATTAATCTTAAAGGTTAATACTTATTTCTTCTATATGCTAGTTATATTCATTATAAGGGCAGAGAATATGGAGACTTCGTAGCAAATATTGGCTCAACAAATGAAAAACCCTTAACCAATATAATTTCTAATCAACCCACTATACTATACTAATAATTTTCTAACTTCTCAAAAGAATCTGTATTTAGAAAGTTTACAGCACCTCATGCCTCTCACAGTTGGGAGGCTGTAAATAATCACATGTGGCCGGATGAACCTGTACAGGCAGGCTAGATAACCTTCAGAGGAGTTTGTAAGTTGAAACACTCTTGTCACACCCAGGAATTTTTATTAACTGGAGCTGCAGGTTAACTCCTTCTCCGAGAGAGGTGATGGGGGAGAGCCCCCCATAAAGTCAGAGGTGTAGGTGAGAGCATAAAACAGTAAAGTAGGCAGATTCTGGTTTGGGGGGTAGATGCTTGGGAACAGGGGGTTTCCTGAGGCTCGATCCCACCTTTGCATATGCCGAAGCCTCCTTCCTCATGACCTTTGCCATGGGCGGAGTTCCTCACACTGGCTCCCGGCAGTCGTCCCCTTCTCTTCCCGCCTTCAATCTTTCCCAGCATCAAAGTCAGCTCTTCACATCAGATGGCGAAAGTATTGGAGCTTCAGCTTCAGCATCTGTCCTTCCAGTGAATATTCAGGACTGATTTCCTTTAAGATGGACTGGTTAGATCTCTCAAGAGTCTTTTCCAATACCACAATTCAAAAGCATCAATTCTTTGGCACTCAGCTTTCTTTATAGTCCAACTCTCACATCCATACATGACCACTGGAAAAACCATAGCCTTGACTAGACGGACCCTTGTTGGAAAAGTAATGTCTCTGCTTTTTAATATGCTGTCTTGGTTGGTCATAGCTTTTCTTCCAAGGAGCAGGTATCTTTTTATTTCTGCAGTCACCATGTGCAGTGATTTTGGAGCCCAAAAAACTAAAGTTTGTTACTATTTCCACTGTTTCCCCATCTATTTGCCATGTGGTGATGGGACTAGATGCCATGATCTTGGTTTTCTGAAGTTTTCTTAGATTTCTTAGTCTCTGGCTCAACACTGGTCAAAAGCATATATATATATATAAATTATGATAGCAGTCTCCAAAACCACACACACACACAACAGTAGAATTTAAAAACCTTAATTGGATAAGGGGATAAACACAGTCCTTGACTGATAAGTGGCTGTGCTGAACCAGAGGCTGAACTTGACTAGGTGGCTAAACTAAAAAAAATTGGAAAAAGAGGAAGAGGACCTGACCAGGAACGTGCGGCTTTGCACTGAGAGGGAAATAGACTTCAAAGAGGTACTTCAGTCCTGTTATTGAATAAATTAGAAAAATGACCAAGCAAACAGCATCGGCCCTTGGTGGGGATGGGTGGGAATCAACATCCTGAGTTGCTACCATATACTATATTAAAATGTCCAGATTGCAGTGGAAGATTATGAGATCACAAAGAAGAAGAATGTGTAAGTCATACACAGGGCGGGAAAAGAAGCCAGCAATAGAAACTGAGTTTAAGAGGATCTGTTTTAGTTTCCTTTGCTGGAATAACAAGTCACACTAAAAAGAAACAAAAGTATATTATCTTATAGTTCTAGAGGCCAGAAGTCCAAAATTGACCTTAAAGGCTGAAACTGAGATATTGGCAGGACTACTTCCTTCTGGAAGTGCCAAGGCGGAATCCATCATTGCCTCTCCTAGCTCCTAGAGGTTGCCAACAGGCCTTGGCTTATCACCACAGTCCTTTCCCTATGTCATCACATTTCTTTCTCCAGTGAGAACCAGTGAGCAGAAACCTCTGAAGGAACCAATGCCAGAGTAGGAAAACCTGAAATCTAATTAATGGATTGCTAGAGGCACAGTGGTACTGGAGAAGACTCTTGAGAGTCCTTGGACTGCAAGGAGATCCAACCAGTCCATTCTGAAGGAGATCAGCCCTGGGATTTCTTTGGAAGGGAGGATGCTAAAGCTGGAATTCCAGTACTTTGGCCACCTCAGGCGAAGAATTGACTCATTGGAAAAGACTTTGATGCTGGGAGGGATTGGGGGCAGGAGGAGAAGGGGACGACACAGGATGAGATGGCTGGATGGCATCACTGATTTGATGGACGTGAGTCTGAGTGAACTCCGGGAGTTGGTGATGGACAGGGAGGGCTGGCATGCTGCGATTCATGGGGTCGCAAAGAGTTGGACACGACTGAGCGACTGAAATGAACTGAACTGAACTGAACTGAGAGGCACAATGTGGAGAAGTCTGAGCGATAGAAGTGATATGGGGACCCATTCATTGAGGGCTTCCTAGATTTTTGTTAGTTTTACCTCCTGGAACATTAAATAAGTTCTCATACAGTGAATATTGGGGAAATATCCTTTCAGGTTTCTGACAAGTGTGGGGTGAAAGGAATCACTTTGAAATACATAGGCGCATTCTATTCCTCCTATGAGAAGTTTTTTTGTGTGTTTTTTTTGACAAAAATCAGAATGGACTTTGTTGTTGAAATAAAGTTAATGTGCAATAGTAAATAATTTAGAGGTGTACAATATAATGATTCACAATTTTAATGGTTATACTGCATTTAGAATTACTATAAAATTTTGGCTATATTTCCTGTGTTGCTTAATATATCCCTGTAGCTTATTTTATACAGTATATTAATAGTTTGTACCTCTTAACCCCCTACTTCTTTATTGTTCCTCCTCCCTTTCCTCTCCTCACTGGTAACCACTAGTTTTTCCTCTATATTTGTGAGTCTGTTGCTTTTCTGTTTTATTTACTGATTTATTTTATTCTTAGTTTCTACAAATAAGTGGTATCATTCAGTATTTGTCTTTCTCTGTTTCAGTTATTTCACTTAGCATAATACACTCCAAGTCCATCCATGTTGTTGCAGATGACACACTGTCATTCTTTGTTATGACTGAGTAGTATTCCATCATATATATACTACTGCTTCTTTGCCATTCATGTATTGGTGGACACTTAAGTTGCTTCCATAACTTGGCAATTGTAAATAATAATCTATAAACATTAGGATACATGTATCTTTTCAAATTCATGGGTGATTTTTGAGGGGTTATACACCCAGGAGTGGAATTTCTGGTTCACATGGCAGTTCTAATTTTAGTTTTTTGAGAAACCTCCATACTGTTTTCCACAGTGGCTACACCAGTTTACATTCCCATAAACAATGTCTGGGAGTTCCCTTTTCTCCATATCACCACCAATACTTATTGTTTGTAATCTTTTTGATGATAACCATTTTAGCAAGTAGGAGGTAATATGTCTTTGTGATTTAAATTTTCAATTCCCTGATGATTGCTGATGTTGAGCATCTACTCATATAATCACTGGCCATCATTGACAATCTGCATGTCTTCTTTGGAAAAATGTTTTCCAGTGCAGTTCAGACCCCATGGACTGCAGCACACCAGGCTTCCCTGTCCATCACCAACTCCCAGAGCTTACTCAAATTCATGTCCTTTGAGTTGGTGATCCCATCCAACCATCTCATCCTCTGTCATCCCCTTCTCCTCCCGCCTTCAATCTCTCCAGTTCTTCTGCCAGTTTTTAAATTGAATTGTTTTTTGATGTTGAGTTATATGAGATGATTATGTATTTTGGATATTAACCTCTTATTGGCTATAACATTTGCAAATATTTTCTCCCATTCAGCATGTTGTATTTTCATTTTGTCAGTGGTTTCCTTTGCTGTTTGAAAGCTTTTAAATTTCATTAGGTCCCATTTGTTATTTTTATTTCCTTTGCTTTAGGAGACAGAGTCCCTCCTTTCCCCCGCCCTCCCAAAAAAATTACTGTTGTGATTTATGTCAAAGAATGTTCTGCCTGTGTTTTCCTTTAAGAGTTAAACTGGTAACTGTTAAACGTACTTTGTGCATCTATAGA
Organism: Budorcas taxicolor; assembly: GCF_023091745.1. Taxonomy (NCBI): domain Eukaryota; kingdom Metazoa; phylum Chordata; class Mammalia; order Artiodactyla; family Bovidae; genus Budorcas; species Budorcas taxicolor. The sequence continues at coordinate 70,865,616 of NC_068912.1, forward strand.
TTTGTGTTTCTTAGACATTCCACATAAATGTAACAAGAAAATATGAAGTCTTTTGTGTCTGTTTCTTTTATATTGTGATGTTTGTAAGGATCTTGCATGTTGTAGCATTTTTCAGTATTTCATTTTTATGACTGAAATTCATTTTATAGATATAACATTATTTATACGTTATATAGATACACCATATTTTGTTTATCAGTTGATACTTTATTTTTTCAATTTTAGAGCTATGATTTTTTTTTTTCATATATGAGTTTTTATGTGGACATATATTCTCAGTTCTTTTGGGTATATAGCTAGGGGTGGTATTGGTGTGTCATATGGTAAGTCAGTGTTTAACATTTTGATGAATTGCTTTCAAAAGTGGCTGTATCTTTTTTATAGACAGCAAGGTATGGGAGTCTATCAACAATACATGAGGCTTCCAGTTTCTTCTAATTCTCACCAACACTGATACTGTCACTTAATGATCGCCATACAAGTGGGCATGTAAAGGAACTCTCACTGAGTTTTATTTGCATTCCCTTGATTACCCTTTGGTTGAGCATCTTTTTAAGTGCTTATGGCCATTTGAATATCTTCTTTGGATTAATTTATTTCAAATACTTTGCTTATTTTGCAACTGAGATATTTTCCTTTCTATTATTAATTTGTAAGTGTTCTTTATATATTCTGGATGCAAGTCTTCTAGCAGATATGCATATATTTTGCATATATTTTCTCTATGTCATTAGTTGTCCTTTCACTTTTTTGTTGGTATCATTAGAAATACAAAGATTCTTTTAAAAAAATTTTAATATTCAACCTCTCTCTCTCCTGTCTGTCTCCCTCCCTGCATCTTTCCTCCCCTTTCTTTTCCTTCTCTCCTTATTTTAATTTTAATTGACTTGCACTTTTTGTTTGATAATTAAAACATCATTTCCTGAGCCAAAGTTATGAAGAACTATTTCAGTGTTTTCTTCTAAAAGATTTTTAGCTTTAATTTTTACACATTTGTCTATGATCCATTTGAATTGATTTTTACATTTGGTGTGATAAATAAGGATCCAAGGTCACTTTTTAGAATGAATTATTTAATTTTCCCATCACCATTTATTGAAAAGACAGTACTACTATTCCCCCATTGAATTGTCTTGGCACTCTTGAAAAAATCAATTGACCATAAGTGGACTTATTTTTGGATTCTCAATTCTATTAAACTGATGTTGATTGATGGACAGGGAGGCCTGGTGTGCTGCAATTCATGGGGTCACAAAGAGTCGGACACAACTGAGCGACTGAACTGAACTGAATGTTTATCTTTATGCCAGTATCACCCTGACTTAAATACTGTAGGTTTGTAAAAAGTTTTTGAATAAGGAAATGTAAGTCCTCCAAATTTTTATTTTTCAGATTGTTTTGGCTATTCAGAATCTCTTGCAATTTTGTATGAATTTTAAGATATCTGCTTTTTTATTTCTTCAAAAAAAGTTCCTTGGCATTTTATTAGGGATTATTTGACTCTCTAGATTTGTTTGGGTATTATTGCCATTTTTAACAATTTTAAGTTTCCTGATGCAAGAACATGATGTTCTTTCCATTTATTTAGATCATCTTCAATTTATTTTAGCTTTTTTTTTAGTTACAGTATACAAGTCTTACAGACTTTCCTGGTGGCTCAGCAGTAAAGAATCAGCTGACAATGCAGGAAATGTGGGTTTGATCCCTGGAAGATCTCCTGGAGAAGGTAATGGCAACCCACTCCAGTATTATTGCTTGGAAATCCTATGGACTGAGGAGCCTGGGCTACAGTCCTTGGGGCGGCAAAAGAATCCTAAATGACTTAGTGACTAAACAATAACAACATACAAGTTTAGTATTTGTTTTACTAAATGTATTCCATAATATTTTTCTTTTGATGCTATTATAGATGGAATTATATTCTTAAATTCTTTTTGAATTGTTCATTACCAATGTGTAGAAGTAAAATTGACTTTTGGATATTACTGAACTTGTTAGTTGTAATATTAGTAGTTTTCTAATGTAGTCCTTAGATTTTCCATACAGTATATCATATAATCTACAAGTGGAGGAAATTTTACAATTCCTTAGTAATTGTGACCCATTTTTCTCTTTTTCTTGGTGATGAGCATTGGCTAGAGCCTCCAGCACAGTGTTGAGTAGATGGAGAAAGAAAAGACATCTTTGCCTTGCTCCTAATCTTAGAAAGAAAGCTTTAAGTACATTGTTAGGTGTAGGATTTTTGTAGATAATCTTTATAAGATTGAAGCCGTTACTTCTGTTCTGAATTTGTTGAGTCAAGAAAGGTTGCTGAAACTTTACTTTTTCTCCATTTATTGAGATGATCATGTAGTTTTTGCCCTATATTCTATTGATCTGGCATACTACATCAATTACTTTTTATGTTCAACTTTGCTTTCCTAGGATAATTCAACTTGGTCATGATGTATATAATACTTTAATGTAAGGCTGGATTCAGATCACTAGTATTTTGATGTTGGTCTATAGATTTATTTTGTTGTCTTTGGTTTTGGTATCAAGGTACTACTAGCCTCTTAGAATGAAATGAATTGTGCTCCTTCCTCTTCTGTTTTTTGAGAGGGTAAGAATTTGTGAATAATTGGCATAAATTCTTTTTTAAATGTTTGGAATAATTCCCCAGCGAAGGCATCTGGTTGAATGGTGTTTCCTAAAATATCAGGGTCTAATCACTGTAATCTATTAATGTGACCTTGTTAGAAAAAGGGTCTCTGCAGTTGTGTTTAAGTATCCTGAGATGAGAACAGATCCTAGATTATCTGTAAAGTCCCTGGATGCCATCACAAATGCCCTTATGTTAAAAAAAAATGTAGCAGGAGATTCCACATACACACAAATGTGAAGAAGAGAAGATAATGTCAAGATGGAGGCAGATAAGTAAAGGAATGCTGGCAGCTATCCAGAAGTTGAAAGAGGCAATAAACAGATTCTCTCCCATAGCTTCTGAATGGAATGCAGCTCTGCTGACATCCTGATTTCAGCTTAACAAAGGTAATTTTGAATTAATGGCTTCCAAAGCTGTAAAGAGAATATTTTTTGTTGTTTTCAGCCAACAAGTTTGTGATAAGTTTTAAAATAGTCACAGGAATCTAATATACCACTTGTAGCTAGGGTTTTATTTGTATGAAAACATTAAACTGCTGACTTGATTTCCTTAATTGTTATAGGATTATTCAGATTTTCAGTTTTTTCTTGGGTCAGTATGAAAAGTTTTTGACTTTATAAGAATTTATTCATTTCATCTAAGTTACATAATTTTGGAATTTGTTATTCATTGTATTTCTTTATAATCCTTTATATTTCTATAAATTTGCTTATGTACTTTCATTTTTTATTTTAGTAATGTGAGCCCATTCTTTTTCTCTCCCTCTGGCTTTTTTCATGGAAAAATCAATCTAAAACTTTCTCAATTTTGTTGGTCATCTCAAAAAAATCAACTTTATTTTTGTTGATTTTTCTCTATTTTTCTATTTCCACTTATATTTACAACTACTTTAATCTTTATTACCACTTTCTTTCTTCTGGGTATCAGTCAGTTCAGTCACTCAGTCATGTCTGACTCTGCAACCCCATGGACTGCAGCATGGACTTCCCTGTCCATCACCAGCTCTCAGAGGTTGCTCAAACTCATGCCCATCGAGTCAGTGATGCCATCCAACTGTCTCGTATTCTGTTATCCCCTCTGCTCCTGCCTTCAGACTTTCCCAGCATCAGGGTCTTTCCAATGAGTTAGTTCTTCTCATAAGGAGGCTCAAGTATTGGAGCTTCAGCTTCAGCATCAGTCCTTCCAATGAATACTGAGGACTGATCTCCTTTAGGATGGACTGATTGGATCTCCTTGCAGTCCAAGGAACTCTCAAGAGTCTTCTACAACACTACAGTTCAAAAGCATCAATTCTTCGGTGTTCAGCATTTTTTATGGTCCAACTGTCACATCTCTACATGACTACTGGAAAAACCATAGCTTTGACTATATGGACATTTGTGGGTAGTGTAGTGTCTCTGCTTTTTAATATGCTAAGTTGGTCATACCTTTTCTTCCAAGAAGCAAAAGTCTTTTAATTTCATGGTTGCAGTCACCATCTGCAGTGATTTTGGAGCTCAAGAAAATAAAGTCTGTCACTGTGTCCATCGTTTCCCCATCTATTTGCCATGAAGTGGTGGGACCAGATGTCATGATCTTAGTTGTTTGAATGTTGAGTTTTAAGCCACATTTTTCACTTTCCTCTTTCACTTTCATCAAGATGCTCTTTAGTTCTTCTTCACTTTCTGCCATAAGGCTGAGGTCATCTGCGTGACTGAGGTTATTGATAGATCTCCCAGAAATCTTGATTTCAGCTTGTGATTCATCCAGACCGGCATTTCACATGATGTACCCTGCATGTAAGTTAAATAAGCACAGTGACAATATACAGCCTTGATGTACTCTTTTCCCAATTTGGAACCAGCCTGTTGTTCTATGTCTGGTTCTAACTCCTACTTCTTGACAGCACACACAGTGTGACCCGCACACTACCTTAGTCAGCTAAGGTAGTCTGATCTTCCCATCTATTTAAGAAGTTTCCATGGTTTATTGTGATCCACACAGTCAAAGGCTTTGGTGTAGTCAGTGAAGCAGCAGTAGATGTTTTTCTGGAACTCTCTTGCTTTTTCTGTGATCCAGCAGATGTTGGCAATTTGATTTCTGGTTCCTCTGCCTTTTCTAAATCCAGCTTGAACATCTGGAAGTTCTTGGTTCACATACTGTTAAAGCCTGGCTTGGAGAATTTGAGAATTTGCTAGATTGTGAGATGAGTGCAATTGTGCAGTACTTTGAGCATTCTTTGGCATTGCCTTTCTTTGGGATTGGAATGAAAACTGACCTTTTCCAGTCCTGTGGCTACTGCTCAGTTTACCAGATTTGCTGGCATTTTGAGTGCAGCACTTTTTTTTTTTAATTTTTATTTTTACTTTATTTTACTTTACAATACTGTATTGGTTTTGCCATACATTGACATGAATCCACCACGGGTGTACATGCGATCCCAAACATGAACCCCCCTCCCACCTCCCTCCCCACAACATCCCTCTGGGTCTAACAGCAGCATCTTTTAGGATTTAAGGTAGCTCAACTGGAATTCCATCACCACTAGTTTTGTTTGTAGTGACGCTTCCTAAGGCCCACTTGACTTCACATTCCAGGATGTCTGGCTCTAGGTGAGTGATCACACAATCATGGTTATCATGATGTATTCTTGTTACCTCTTCTTAATCTCTTATGTTGCTGTTAGGGCCTTTCTGTTTCTGTCCTTTATTGTGCCCATCTTTGCATGAAATGTTCCCTTGGTATCTCTAATTTTCTTGAGGAAATCTCTACCCTTTCCTATCCTATTGTTTTCCTCTCCTTCTTTGCATTGATCACTGAGGAAGGCTGACTTATCTCTCCTTTCTATTCACTGGCACTCTGCATTCAGATGGGTATATCTTTCCTTTTCTCCTTTGCCTTTCACTTCTCTTTTTTTTCTCAGCTATTTGTAAGGCCTCCTCATACAACCATTTTACCTTTTTGCATTTCTTCCTCTTGTGAATGGTTTTGATCACTGCCTCACAGTGTTATGGACCTCTATCCATAGTTCTTCAGGCACTCTTATCTCTCAGATCTAATCCCTTGAATCTATTTGTCACTTCCACTGTATAATCGTAAAGAGTTTGATTTAGGTCATAGCTGAATGGTCTAGTGGTTTTTCCTACTTTCTTCAATATAAGTCTGGATGTGGCAATACGGAGTTCAAGATCTGAGCCACAGTCAGATTTTTCCCAGTCTTATTTTTGCTGACTGTATAGAACATCTCCGTTTTCAGCTGCAAGGAATATAATCAATCTAGTTTCAGTATTGACCATCTGGTGATGTCCAAATGTAGAGTCATCTCTTGTGTTGTTGGTACAGGGTGTTTGCTTTGACCAGTGCATTCTGTTGGCAAAACTCTGTTAGCCTTTGCCCTGCTTCATTTTGTACTCCAAGGCCAAGTTGCCTGTTACTCCAGGTATCTCTTAACTTCCTACTTTTGCATTCCAATCTCTTGCGATGAAAAACATTGTTTTTTTTTGCAGTTAGTTCTAGAAGGTCTTGTAGGTCTTCAGAGGACGGTTCAATTTCAGCTTCTTTGTCATTTGTGGTTGGAGCATAGACTTGGATACTGTAATATTGAAGAGTTTGCTTTGGATTTACCTTGGATTACTGTTATATTGAATGGTTTGCCCTCTGTTGGGTTTTGATTACCTTATCTTACTAGTTTGTTGAGGTGGAAGGTTAAGTTATCTATTTGAGAACTTTCATTTTAATATAGGTGTTTACAGGTATAAATTTTGTTTTGACCAATGCTTTTGCTGAATCCCATGATTTATTTTTCTTTTCTGTCATCTTATATTTTTCTAATGTCACAGGTGATTTCTTCTTTGATCTATTAGTTATTTGGAACTGTATTTCATTTCCACATATTTCTGACTATTCAAAATTTCTTTCTACTACTGATTTCTAATTTAATTACATTGTGATAAAGGGCATGCTTTGTATGATTCAGTATTTCTAAATTCATTGACTATTGAATATCATTGACTATTGTTTCATAGCCTGGAAAATGGTCTATTCTATAAAATGTGGGAACTTGAGAAGAATATGTTTTATTCTGTCATTGGGTGGTCTCTTAGGATTGATTAATTTAGTGTTAGTGAAGCCTTGTATACAATTGTAGATCTTCTTCCCAACTCATTTCTTTTTGTTGTTTTTTAGTCACTGATTCGTGTCCAATTCTTTGCCACCCCATGGGCTGTTACCCACCAGGCTGCTCTGTCCATGGGATTTTCCAGGCAGGAACACTGGAGTGGATTGCTATTTCCTCCTTCAGATGAGCTTCCTGACCCAGGGATCAAACCTCCATCTCCTTCGCTGGCAGGTGGATTCTTTACCACTGAGCCACCTGGGAAGCTTCTCTGTATATACACTATTTACTTATCAGTTATGAAGGACATCTTGGTTACTTCTAAGTGTGGTGGTTATAAGTAAACTTGCTATAAATACTAATGTGCAGGTTTTTGTGTGGACATAAATTTTCAGTGTATTTGGTTAAATACCAGGGAGCATGATCACGAGATCAGATTGCATAGTAAAAATATGTTTGGTTTTGTAAGAAACTGCCACATTATCTTCCAAAGTAACTGTCGTTGTTGTTCACTTGCTTGGTCATGTCTGACTCTTTGTGACCTCATGGACTGCAGCCCTCCAGGCTTCCCTGTCCTTCACTTTCTCCTGGAGTTTGAACAAACTCATGTCCATTGAGTTGCTGATCCCATCCAATCATCTCATTCTCTTTTGCCCCCTTTTCTTCCTGCCCTCAGTCTGTCAAAAAATCAGGGTCTTTTCCAGTGAGCTGGGTTTGCTTGTACATCTGGAAGTTCTCAGTTCATGTACTGTTGAAAACTAGTTTGAAGATTTTCAGCATTAATTACCTTGCTTGCATGTGAAATGAGGGCAGTTGTGCAGTAGTTTGAACATTGTTTGGCATTGCCCTTTTTTGGGATTGGAATGAAAGCTGTACCATTTAATATTTCTGCCAGCAATGAGTTAGATTTCCTATGCTCCACATCCTCCCCAGAATTTGTTATTGTCATTGTTTAGATTTTCACCATTCTGATATGAGTGTAGTATATCTCCTTATTGCTTTTATTTCCATTTCCTTAATGATATATGGGGAGAAATATCAATAATCTCAGATATGCAGATGACACCACCCTTATGGCAGAAAGCGAAGAGGAAGAGCCTCTTGATGAAAGTGAAAGAGGATAGTGAAAAAGTTGGCTTAAAACTCAACGTTCAGAAAACTAAGATCATGGCACCTGGTCCCATCATTTCCTGGTAGATAGATGGGGAAACAGGAAACAGTGATGGACTTTACTTTTGGGGTCTTCAAAATCACTGCAGATGGTGACTGCAGCCATGAAATTAAAAGACTCTTGCTTCTTGTAAGAAAAGTTATGACCAACCTAGAAAACATATTAAAAAACAGAGAGATTACTTTTCCCACAAAGGTCCATCTAGTCAAAGCTAGGGTTTTTTCCAGTAGTCATGTATGGATGTGAGAGTTGGACTATAAAGAAAACTAAGCACTGAAGAATTAATGCTTTTCAACTGTAGTGTTGGAGAAGACATCTAGAGAGTCCCTTGGACTGCAAGGAGATCCAACCAGTCCATTCTAGAGGAAATCATTCCTGAATATTCATTGGAAGGACTGATGCTGAAGCTGAAACCTCAATACTTTCACCACCTGATGCAAAGAACTGACTCATTGGAAAAGACCCTGATGCTGAGAAAGATTGAGGGTGGGAGGAGAAGGGGACGACAGAGGATGAGATGGTTGGATGGCATCACCAACTCAATGGACATGAGTTTGAGTAAACTCCAGGAGTTGTTGATGGACAGGGAAGCCTGGTGTGCTGCAGTCTGTGGGGTCACAAAGAGTTGGACACAACTGAGTGACTGAACTGAACTGAACTGAATGATATATGGTATTGAATATCTTTTCAGAGGTTTATTTACCATCTATATATCTTCCTGGTTGAGGTGTTCATTTTATGTTTTACCAGTGTTTTTATCTGGAGTGTTGTTTTCTTATTGTTGACTTTTAGGAGTTTTTCTATATTTTGAATAATAGCTGCTTATCTGGTATGTGTTTTGCATATGTTTCCTCCCAGTTTGTGACTTGTCTTCTCATTCTATTAGTGTCATCTTTCTCAGAGCAGAAATTTTTGATTTTAATAATGTCTAATATATCAATTTTTTTTCAAGGATTGTGCCTTTGGTGTTACATCTGTAAAGTCATTTCTTCACCCAAGGTAATCTAGGTTTTCTTCTGTGTTTCATCTAAGAATTTTCTTAGTTTTATTTTTTACAGTTAGGTTCATGATCCATTTTGAGTTTTTTTTAAAGGGCATAAAATCTGTGTTTAGATTCATTTTTTTGCTTATGATGTTCAGCATCACTGGTCAAAAAGACTGTTTTGATCCCTTGTGTTGGCTTTGCTCCTTTGTTAAAGATTAGTCACTGTGTTTATGTGGATCTATTTCTAGGCTTTTTATTCTGTTCTGTTAATCTATTTGTCTATTCTTTCTCAATACCACACTGTGTTGATTACTGTAGTTGTACACTGTAAAATATATATTCTTTGGTATGTGAATTATATCTTAATAAACATGATTTGAAAAAACATCAGAAAGAATAGTTAACAAGTAAATGGATAAACAGTTTTCTTTAAACTGAAACTTAATTGCAAACCTGGATTAATAACAGTTTTAAGATTCACACAATCAAGAGTTTTGTTTTAAGACACCCAGGTGTGACAGATATATGATACTAAAACAAGTGTAGTTCCAGTATAAAGAGAGAACAGTTTAAGAAGAGATTTGTAATCATTGTATAATAAAAGGTTAATCACAGTTTATTATCTCACATATAGTAAATGTGTATCAGTTCATAGTGTACTCTGATTAATTGTAGCAGTCTGCCTAAAGTACTGTTTTTAAATTCTGAAAAACATCTGGGAGTGTGAAAAAAGGCTTTTGGGTAAATCAGTAATGTTTGCCATCATCAAGGAAGTGAGAATTTATAGTGTTCAAAATGAAATTAATAGTTGAACTAATAAAATTGAGATTTAACAAATTCATCCTATGCACAAAATGTTTCACTCAACAATAATATTTCACAGCTAATCTATAAAGAAAGCACTTTTGCTCTTCAGTTTTATAGATGAAGAAACAGTGGCATAGGAAATTAAGTGTCTTGCTTAAAGTTACTTTCTGGAATGCTAGAATATTCCTAGTTCCTGTTTTTATATTCCTAATCACTATCCAGTAGTAGCTGTTATTGTCCAGTGATTCAAAATCAACAGAATGGTAGAGTCAAAGCATTTTTTCAATAGAATTGGACTAGTATGATCTGTGTGATCAGTATGGTCCAAGTTAAACACATATTTGACAGATTTCAGGTTAAGAAGTTTAGATCCTCAAATTAAGATAGGGTAGTTGGAGGGAAAAAAAAAAAAAAAAGAGCCATCATGTTCCTTAGAAGATTACAGAAATGGTGAACCTGAGTAAAAGGAAGTAATATAATCATCAAAAGACTGAAAGAAATTGAAAGCATTAGTTATTCAGTCATGTCCAACTCTTTGCTACCTCATAAACTGAAGCCTACCATGCTTTTCAGTTCATGGAATTCTCCAGGCTAGAATATTGGAGTGGGTTGCTGTTTCCTTCTCTAGGAGATCTTACCTTCAAACCCAGGTCTCCTGCATGACAGGCAGATTCTTGACCATCTGAGCCACCAGCAAAGCCCATATATAGAAAGTTCGCTGATCCAAAATTTGTGGAGAGTTGATTGTGTTTTTCACTGTTTATGGCTAGGTGTGGAATTGGTTTGAATATTTTGTTCTATCTAAAATTACCACAGAAGTAGAACTATATAAAACTATACAAAAGGCAAACTTAAAAAGGAAAGAAATCTTAAAGCTGCAACTGACTTCTTTGAAATAATGAAACTCATCACAAAAGGCCATTTTATGATCTATCTGTAATAAATGTTGAGAATACAGTCTATAGGGATATGATGTAGATAAGCCATTGGCTAGGGTTGGGGAGATGGTGGAGGCTGGGGGATAGAAAGTGACTCTAATAGTTATAGCATTTATTTTTGGCATAATAAAAAATGTTCTAAACATGGTGATGGAGGCACAACTCTGCATGTGCCATTGTGTTATACACTTTAATGTTTTAATGGTTAATTAGTATGATATGTTAACTATATCTTAATAAAGATCTTTTAAAAAGTCACTGTGAACATTTTTAAAACACATGAATGTCAACAATGGTGATGTTTATCTGAGATGTTGCTGTCATTAACAGGAGGAATTGAAACAGTTATTTGTAACCAGCCTTACTAGTTTATGACAAAGTAACAATATTTTATTTATTTTACTTATTAGTATGTAAGGTGCTTGTAAATATGTTTTTTTTTTTTTTTACTGCTATCATGTTTAAAGAATTTGGGGGGTAGATTATAAGGTTTTGTATTTAACTCATAATGCATTACAATTTCTTCCATGTAGAATATACAGATACAGTTTCTTGGATAGCATGTCTGCATAGAATGTCTAGTTTCAAGAAATATATTCATGGTATTAAGTGGAGAGATGATTTCTCTGTATCTATCTTTCTATCCTATTGTAATCAGTTTTCAGTATGCCTCTGTTTCATTTGAGATTTACGATTTTTGGTAACATTCATTATTATGGCAATCGTGAATCATACATAGGCTGTCTATGTGTGAATGTGTAATAGGATAGATAGGGTAGGGGAAGCCCTCAGACACTTTTGTATTGTTACCAAGAAAACTGATGGCCACTGTAATTTCAGTGAAGTTTATATGCCTAACAAATCAGGAAAAATTCAGTGCATGACAGAAGTCAGTGTCACTGCTTTTTCCTTTACATTTACTTTCTCTTTCCCTCTCCCTCCTATTCTTTGCTACACCTGAACTCAAAACTGCCTCAAAGCTTGTTTACCGTGAAAGCCATCCACTTGTGCTGAGATATCAGACACTTTTGTTGAAAAGAGCAGCTGCTTCAGACCCATTTTTGACCATTCAGATCATAGCTACACTGATTTTAAATAGTCTTAAACTGTTTGTTTCTTCAAAGATAGCTCATAAATCTATAATCCATTTAGAAGGACCAGACAGGCTCTGTTGACTGCAAATGGTACTACTGGCTTCTGTGTTCCTATTAAAGGTTCACGTGACAGTAAAACTATCTATTGAGACAATTGAAAATAAATGGATTATAATGTGGTCTAGTTGTTTTGTTCTTTAATAGAAAATTTCATATAAAGTACAAATATAAGGATAATTTCCTTTTAGCAAATAGTTATTATTCATATGATAAACTATAGCTAAAGAAATTATATCACCCTTTGTTGAATAAAAGTTTCTGGACGTTATAGCTGTACCTCAAAATTCCCTAGTATTATTAAATAAAAAGTATTAGTTAGTTCAGTCGCTCAGTCATGTCCGACTCTTTGCGACCCCATGAGTCACAGCATGCCAGGCCTCCCTGTCCATCACCATCTCCCGGAGTTCACTCAGATTTACGTCCATCGAGTCAGTGATGCCATCCAGCCATCTCATCCTCTGTCGTCCCTTTCTCCTTCTGCCCCCAATGAGTCAACTCTTCGCATGAGGTGGCCAAAGTACTGGAGTTTCAGCTTTAGCATCATTCCTTCCAAAGAAATCCCAGGGTTGATCTCCTTCAGAATGGACTGGTTGGATCTCCTTGCAGTCCAAGGGACTCTCAAGAGTCTTCTCCAACACCACAGTTCAAAAGCATCAATTCTTCAGCACTCAGCCTTCTTCACAGTCCAACTCTCACATCCATACATGACTACTGGAAAAACCATAGCCTTAACTAGAGGGACCTTAGTTGGCAAAGTAATGTCTCTGCTTTTGAATATGCTGTCTAGGTTGGTCATAACTTTTCTTCCAAGGAGTAAGTGTCTTTTAATTTCATGGCTGCAGTCACCATCTGCAGTGATTTTGGAGCCCCAAAAAATAAAGTCTGACACTGTTTCCCCATCTATTTCCCATGAAGTGATGGGACCGGATGCCATGATCTTAGTTTTCTGAATGTTGATTTTTAACCCAACTTTTTCACTCTCCTCTTTCACTTTCATCAAGAGGCTTTTTAGCTCCTTTTCACTTTCTGACATAAGGGTGGTGTCATCTGCATAACTGAGGTTATTGATATTTCTCCCGGCAATCTTGATTCCAGCTTGTGTTTCTTCCAGTCCAGCGTTTCTCATGATGTACTCTGCATATAAGTTAAATAAGCAGGGTGACAATATACAGCCTTGACATACTCCTTTTTCCTCTTTGGAACCAGTCTGTTGTTCCATGTCCATTTCTAACTGTTGCTTCCTGACCTGCATACAGATTTCTCAAGAGGCAGTATAAAAAGGTGTAATTTTCCTCAATTTTTGAGTATTATTAGTAATCATGTAAATAGAAACAAACAATATGAGTTCAAAATATTTTTTCTTATTTTTAGAAAAAAATCTTAAATGACATTGTGTAGCAAAAATGATGTTTTAAATTAAAGAATTTAAATGTGATCTTATTAAGGAAGTGTTAGCTTGTGTTTGAGTATGAAAGCTGTGAACTTCAGAAAGAATAATATGTATAAGCATATTTAATCTAGTTCACCAAATCTGATTTTCCTCCTGTATTTCCTGTCTCAATACATGGCATCACTATCTAGCCCCTCAAGCCCAAATGCGAGCATTCATCCTTAATTACTTTTCCCCCTCTCCTCTATGATCTGATTTATTGTCGAGCCATATTGGCCTTGCTTTTAAAACATATCCTAAATCTTTCCTCTTCTGTGCAACTTCATTGCTTTCACTCTAGCACTGCTGCTGCTGCTGCTGCTAAATCGCTTCAGTCGTGTCCAACTCTGTGCGACCCCATAGATGGCAGCCCACCAGGCTCCCCCGTCCATGGGATTTTCCAGGCAAGAGTACTGGAATGGGGTGCCATTGCCTTCTCCGTCACTCTAGCAGTACCTGCCATCAAATCTTATTTGGGCCACTACAGGAGCCTTGTAAACAAGTTTCCTTCCTTTACCTGCTTGTGGTCCACATTCAGATCCATTTTCTTCATGGTAAAATCACATATCATCTCACTCACCTACTTAAATGGCTCTGAATCTCAGAATAATATCCAAGCATTCCATCCAGTTATTCTATGACCTGTATTGTCCCATTTAATCTGACTCCTGTCTTACTTCTCTGACACATCGCGCATCACCCTCCTTTTGCTCACTGTGTTCTAGCAAAAGTGGCTTTCTTTCTGTATCCCCAACAGACCATGTGTTTTCCTGCTTGGTTTCCTTACAATAGCTTCTCATTTCTCCTACCATATGCTTTTCCCCAAAATTCTGCCACTACGTATCCTTTATTATCTTTCACATTTGAGATGAAATTGTATTTATTTTAAAAAATCTTGTCTACCTAATATAATTACTAGACTTGCTGTCGTTTTAACCTGATTGATCTCCACCAGAGAACTTATTTCCTGATATTTTCTTGTTTACGATTTTGTTATGTATTTCTCCCACTAGGAGTTCAATGAGACTGTACCTTTCATAGTACTTCTTCTCCTTGTGTTTAAGTGTCTTACACATAGCAAATGTTCAATGTTAAGTTTATAGTTTTTATACATATTGTATTTGTTATTTGATTGCTTTGTTTAGCAAGTAAAAACATTTTTTATTAAAGAAAGGTTGAAAATATACATAGAAAACAAATAATTCTCAAGCCATTAAAAATGAAAATAAAATTTAGAGGAAAATCTAAGAAAATAAGACCTGGAAGGGGTTTAAATAAGAAATTTCATACTTGTGTTTTCTGAATTTCAGTTGAATTTTCAAGCTCCTAAAATATGAGTGGATGGATGGAGGAATGGATAGATAGATGAATTAATAGATAGATAAATCAAAATGATTTCAGGAAGCTTGAAGCTATTAAATTCTTCATTGAGACCATATGTAATTTTAAGTAGCTGCCATTGCGAGAAATTGGTGTCTATTACATTAATAAAACACTGAAATTGAGAGTTGAGATCTGAGGCTGGATAAATGTTCACAGAAGCTTGGACTTACTAGGTCAATTATCCAAAAAGAAATTAAAATAAAAAAATCATTAACATATCAGAATGAATTATAATCAAAATGAAATAGGAATTAATAATTTAGGAATGAGAAAAAGAGAAAAATGACTTCTAATATGACCACAAGCAACAATTAAAATCTTAAATAGCTCCATTGTAGTGGAGTGTATTTAGTCTATGAAGGTTTTTTAAGGTTTCTGACATTTCATTTCTGTTTATTGATTTATACTTTGAAGCTTGTATCATTGGAACTTATAAAATTAGATCCTTTAGAGGTTATTCTAAGAATTACTTAAAGGGACTTATTTAAATAACACTTAAGGTCAACTGTTCTGGCTTCTCTAATTGCTGTACTGGAACTTGGCATTATCTTTTGGTCTCTACATGTTTAAAGTGAAGAATGATATAAAAGAAAGGGTGAAAGCAGGGAGTGAGGAAATATATCTCTCATTGTTTGTATTACAGACACTTGTTAAATTCAAGGTGGAGAGGTGCATTTGTGGATTAGGCCTAACTCTATATTTTTATTAAAAATTATTTTTGGTATGGTAAGAACTCTTAACATGAGATCTTTCCTCTTAACAAATTTTAAGTGTACAATACAGTATTGTTGAATACTGATACAATATAGAAAAGTCTCCCCCCACCCCGAACATTTTTCAGTATGTCTGCTGGCCATTTTGTATATCTTCTTTGAATAAATGTCTGTTCATGTCTTCAGTACATTTTTAAAATTGGAATGTCATTTTTTATTATTGTGTTGTAGGAGTTCTTGATTTGTTATAATTTGCAAATATTTTCTCCCATTCCGTAGGTTGTCTCTTTATTCTATTGATTGTTTGCTTTGTTGTGCAGAATCTTTTTAGTTTGTTGTAATCTCTATTTTTTTTTTTTTTTTTTTTTTTTTGCTTTCATCGCCTGTGCTTTTAATGCCATGTCCATTAAATCTTTGTCAAGACTGATGTCATGACATTTTCTCCTATGTTTTCTTCTAGGAGTGTTTCAGAATTAAGTCTTTAATCCATCTTGAGTGATTTATTTTTATATTATATGAGATAACTTTTCAATTTCATTCTTTTGCATGTAGAGATCCAATTTTCCCACACAATTTATTTAAGAGACTATCCTTTCTCCATTGTATATACTTGGCACTCTTGTCAAAGATCAGTTGACTATATGCGTGGATTTATTTCTGGCCTCTATTCTATTCTCCTTTGGTCGATATATCTGTTTTTATGCTATTACATTAGTGTTTTAATTAACTACTGTAGCTTTGTAATATATTTTAAAATCAGGAAATGTAATCCTTCTAGCTGTGTTCCTAAGATTGGTTTGGCAATTTATGGTCTTCTGTGTTTTCATTTCAAGTGTAGAGCTGTTCTTTTTCTGTTTCTGTAAACAATGCCTTTAGAATTTCGCTAGGGATTGCACTGAATATGTAGATCACCTTGTGCCGTATGGACATTTTACTAATACTCTGCTGGTCCTTGAACATGAGGCATCTTTGTGTCTTCATTTTATTTTATCAGTGTCTCCGTGTTTTCGGTTTAGAGCTCTCCCTTAACTGCTTGATTAAATGTATTTCTTAGTATTTCATTGTTCAGTAAATGTGACTGTTTTATTAATTTCTTTTTCACATAATTTATCATTAGAATATGGAAATGAAACTGATATTTGTATGTTGATTTTATAACTTGCAACTTTACTGGATATATCAGTTTTAATCATTTGTGTGTGTTGGGGGAAGTCTATAGTTTTTTTCTAGATATAAGATCATGTCTTGTTGCAAACAGGGAAAATTTTACTTCTTCCTTTCTGATTTTAGGTGCCTTTTATTTCTTTTTCTCCTCTAACTACTCAAAGAACTTCCAGTATTGTTTTGAACATCCTTGCTTTTTCCTGATATTATAGGTAAAGTTGTGTGAATTCATTACCCATAAACCTGCCTACAGGAAAAAGGCTAAAGGGAGTTCTTTAACTTGAAAGAAAAGAATACTAAAGAGCAAATGATAAACTATCTATTTTTAAAACAAATAGTAAGGCGTTCTAAGACACTAAGCCAGAGACCTATTTTATGCCCTCTATTATCTACCAAAACAGTATTAAGCATTTCATCATTTTGTCTGTATGTACACTCCGTTTACCCTCTGCTTAAGAAACAGCAAAAAGAAGGAAAAAACAATGAAACAGAAAAGTTTCTGAGTATATTTATACCATAAGTGTATTTTGCTAATTTATTTTTTTTTTTACCTGGAGTGTTTGTGTTAGATATAAAAGACTTCTTTGAAATGGAGTTTCTCATTCTAAGTGTGGAGGTCTTCAGGCCATTTTACAACATATTTTCAAACAGAAATCATTGGCAAGGATGACATCCAAACATGACTGCATTATTTTACTCAAAGATTGTTTAGTGAACAAATTACATTTTTTAGTAGCAACGTTAAAAAGAAAGAAAGAAAATCAGCCTAACATGAATTTTGCTTGGGTTTCAGAATTTCATGTTATTTGCTTAACAGTTTCAATTTGTTAAACATCTCTTTTTGTATTCAGGAAGTAGAAATAATCATTAATTTCTTGGTAAATGTTAAAGAGCTTCTCAATGTCAGTCTCGGTTCAGTCACTCAGTCGTGTCTGACTCTTTGTGACTCCATGGACTGCAGCATGCCACGCCTCCCTGTCTATCACCAACTCCCAGAGCTTACTCAAACTCATGTCCATTGAGTCGGTGATGCCATCCAACCATCTCATCCTCTGTCATCCCCTTCTCCTCTCGCCTTCAATCTTTCCCAGCATCAGGGTCTTTTCCAGTGAGTCAGTTCTTCGCATCAGGTGGCCAAAGTATTGAAGTGTCAGCTTCAGCATCAGTCCTTCCAGTGAATATTCAGGACTGATTTCCTTTAGGATGGACTGGTTGGATCTCCTCGCATTTAGAATTTCAGCCTAAGGTTTCCAAGAACACCTGTGGATGTACCCAATTATGATTCTAATAGCCTGCTCTTGTCTTTCAGATTAAATGTGCAACTGGAAGCTATGTTAATACCTTATTTACTTCCATCTTATGGCAGCTCTTTAAATCAGTGACCAAGTAATTGTCATTTCTAAGCCTACAATTCAAGTAGTCAATTCTATGTGTGTGTTTTTTTCCTGTAAATTTAAAAAAAAATGCTATGCAAAGGAAGAGTGTTAAATAGGATTATATAAATTATTTTCTTAAGAGATTCAATAGTTTAGGTAAAGAATTAATTTCATAATAATGTCAAGCAATGTTTGGGAAATATGCATCAGTCCATCTGTTGGCATTTTCCTATGGTAAGCTTGGATCAGAGGTGCAGTATCAAAACTACCTCATGTCACATTTTTCCTTTTCTATTTGAACAGTATTTTGTTTGCAATATTTTTATGTCAATGCCCTTCATATTCAAAGGTGATGCTCCTTATTGTGTTGCTTACCTTGTATATATAGATAGGTGACCTTCGGGACTTTTCATTTGGATTGCATTTATTGTCAATTCCCAGTTCACAAAAAGGAATGTCATTTTGGGGCCTATTGTTATTGAAAAGTTTTTGCCGGATATCAAGTCACTCCAAGTCATACAGAAGCTGCTTACATATCAGGTCAACAAGCTACCTCAAAGATTTGAACTTGTATAATGAAGGAGACTTTGTGATTATTATTTTTGTTTTATAATGTAAAAGAAGCAGAAAACAATGTCACCAATACAAAACTGTTATACATGTAGACCTTATACTTGCTTGTATAGAAAGTTCACTTTGCAACCTCCTAGATTATTAAAGTCACTGTTTTGATCCCTAATGCTGTCAACTAGATCTGATAAAGACCCTTGATACCATTGTCAGGAAACACATAGTTGAAGCAAAAAGACTGTTAATTGGGAAAAGATGCCAGTAGAAGGGAAAGTGGAATGAAAGTATAAGTTAACAGGATGAGGAAAGTAAATATCAAATAAATCAAATTGTCCATCCATCTACTATACTTAAATCTTATAGTGGAACTCTTTGATTTCTTTAGGAAACACAGGCTGCCTTTGAGAAAAATTAATATATTTAAAGTTCATTTCACACATATACTTTTTTTAATTCCAGTTTTGTATATGAATACTTATATTCAATAAATAGCTGAGTTTTTAAAATCATATACCAAAAACGTAAAATATGATTTTAACTATAGAAGATATAAAGAGATATAAGATATAGTCCTCATCCTTTAAAATCTAAAACTTATAAAATGAGTTAAAATGGATAGTTATTGCACAAGCAGAATTCTCTATGAACCATATGAGTGGATTTTGTCCCAGTTTTATAGGATAGTGCTTCCAGTTATGGCACCAATTAATAATAATAATATTTATGTTTGTTGTGTTAAAATGAGAGAATTTGTAATTAGTAGAAAATGTGTTGTTTATATTATAAATTACAGTCATAAAAATAGAATATAAATGATTAGATATCAAATTTTAAATTTATATAAAACTTATAAGTAGTCTTCAGAACCATCTCATTGATGGACTTGAGCCTGAATCCCATGAACATAAAACATTTACATCAGATGTAGTGATTTTTAAAATGTCCACAGACCCACTGATACTCTTCCCTTCAAAAAGTAGACCCTAATTCTCCTCCCTTTGTGGAGTAGATTTAGTAAATTAATTTTAATGAACAGAATATGACAAAAGAGATGATATGTGACTCACTGTGTCCTGCTCTGGGCTCTCTCTGTTAGATCACTTGATCTGGGCAAAGTCAACTGCCATATCAGAAGGATACATATATTTGGATACATGCTACAACTGTTGCTTAGTCATTCAGTCTTATCCAACTTTTTGTGACCTCATGGACTATAGCCTGCCAGGCTCCTCTATCCATAGGATTTTCCAGGCAAGAATACTGGAGCAGGTTGACATTTCCTCCTCCAGGGGATCTTCCCAACCCAGGGACTGAACCAACATCTCCTCTGTCTCCTATATTGCAAGCAAATTATTTACCCTTGAGCCACTGGGAAAGCCCACACATAAGTATACCAAGTAATTATTTTGAAAGGCTCACAGACAAGGAACTGAGGCTTTCAGCAAACAGCCAGTAAGAAACTCAGACCTTTGTCAATAGCCATGTTAATGAGCAAGCTTGGAATGGAATCCTCCAACTCCAGTACAGCCTTTGATTGTCTGCAACCCTAGCTGACATCTTGATTATAATATTGTTGGGAAACTCTGAGCCACAACCACCCTGCTAGGCTACTCTAACATTCTTAACCCAAAGAAACTGTGAAAAAATAAATATTTATTGTTTTAAAGCATTTGTGTTTTAGAGTAATCAGCTAAGTAACAGTAAGCATCTAATATACCAATTTTTAATGATAATCATTTTTAAGTCTTCATAGTCTCCAACAGGAAGTAATTTAGGCTGAGTAACTGATAAAAATATAAAGTTTTTCTATAATAATTTAGACATTTCCAATAGTTGAAATATTCTGTGCAAGAACTTATTTTCCTATTTCTTTAATTGACAGATATAACCTTGATTGTGTATGTATGTATGAAAATGTGAATGGACTTCAAATATAGTTGAATTTGTATATCATCTTATATTTCAAAATTATGATGAAATTCTAATTTACAGAAGAAAAGCCATTTTGCTTCTAGGAAGTATATCATTAAATATGTATATCAACCAAGAATAGATTGAAGTATCTGATATATCTGAACAGTCACCCCTCTATATCTGAGGGTTTCACATCCACAAATTTAACCAACTGGATCAAATATATACAGGGAAAAAAAATCCAAAAAGTTACAAAATACGAAGTTTGAATTTGCTAGTCACAAGCAACTATTTTCATAGCATTCACATTGTGTTAGGTATCTTAAGTAATCTATATATGATACATTATATACAAATACTATACCATCTT
Organism: Budorcas taxicolor; assembly: GCF_023091745.1. Lineage (NCBI taxonomy): Eukaryota > Metazoa > Chordata > Mammalia > Artiodactyla > Bovidae > Budorcas > Budorcas taxicolor. The sequence goes on from NC_068912.1 coordinate 70,886,327, forward strand.
ATATAAGGGACATGAGCATCTGTGAATTTTGGTAACCACAGAGCCAGGCAGGGTGGGGTGGGGGGTTGTCCTGGAACCAACCCCTTGTGGATACCAAGGGATGATTAGACTGGATTTGGAAGGCCCTACCCCAAATCAGCCACACCTTGCACTATGTGCCATGTTAAGAACCTATTTCATGAGTCTCTTGTCAATAGTAAACAGCACCATACACAGTAACTCACTGCTCAAGCACATTTTCAAGTGACAGAAAGCCTCCTCAGCCACCTTCTATTGCCGTGACTGTAGAACAGTGTCAGACAATGCATGAACTCAAAAGACTATATAAAATTTATGACAAAAGGGAGCATAATGGCTGTAGAAACTCCAGTCTCTACCAGGGTGACCAGTGGACCATATCTAGTGAGACCTCTCATTCTGGTTTTTACATGCCAGCCATCTTGCTGTGTGCTCAGTGTGGCCCTTTTTGAGCATGTGTGCAAGGAGAAGTGGTGAAAGCAAGCTCTCTGGTGTCTCTTTAAGGACAGTAATCCTGTTAGAGTGGGCTTTCCACCCATTTTATTTGTTATCTGCTCTGTTTTGTATGTGTGTGTTAGTAGCTCAGTGGTGTCCAACTCTTTGTGACCCCATGGACTGTAGCCCACCAGGTTCCTCTGTCCATGGGATTCTCCAGGCAAGAATACTGGAGTGGGTTGCCATTTCCTTCTCCAGGGGATCTTCCTGACCTAGGGATTAAACCCAAGTCTCCTACATTGCAAGCAGACGCTTTAACCCCTGAGCCACCAGGGAAGCCCATTTTTTGTATTGGTCCCTAGTTTTTGTTTCTGTTTTCTTTTTTCCTATTTTCTTTTTGATTATTCAAATAATTTTTAATACATTTTAATTTATCTGTTGGATTTTTAGTTGAACCTCTTCACATTATATATTTATTTTCTTTAGAGATTATAATATAAATACTAAATTTAGCACAATCTATGTAATATTGTACCACTTCACAGAGACTACAGAAAGAAGGAATCTAAATAGCATATATGGTTGCATGAGTTCTGTATTTTATTTGAACTGCTACCTTTCATGAATCTTTCATAGTATAATTTTTATTAATACTATGTGTTTTGGGCTTCTTTAGTGGCTCAGATGGTAAAGAATCTGCCTTCAGTGCAGGAGACCCAGGTTCAACCCCTGGGTTGAGAAGATCCCCTGGAGAAGGGAATGGCAACCCACTCCAGTATTCTTGCCTGGAGAATCCCACGGACAGAGAAGCCTGGTTGGCTACAGTCCATAGGGTCACAAAGAGGACACGACTGAGCAACTAACACTTGGGTTTTATTGTTGGCATTGCAAATATTGTGTTTTAATTCTCTGGATTGTGTTTTAAGAGTGTTAATATTTTTGTTTTAACATACTCTTAAAATCTACTTGCTTCTGATCTTTTTCCAAAGTCTTTAGGCCTTTTTTTTTTTGCCAGATATTAAGTATTAAGTTCTTACTCCAATGTATTGACTACTTCTTTAAGCCTCAGTTTCTTTACCTGATAATGGGAATAAAAATAGTATAGTACTTACCTCATAAGTACTCCAGCTGTGTGGTGCTGGATCAGCTGTGAGGAGATGCCCCACTTCCAAGGTCAGGAGCAATGGCTGTGAGGAGGTACCCCACATCCAAGGTCAGGAGCAGTGACTGTGCTTTGCTTGACTGGCTGTGTGGCGACACCCCACGTCCAAGGTCAGAGAAACCCCAGTAAGATGGTAGGCACTGGAGCAGCTATGAGGAGATACCCCACATCCAAGGGCAAAGGAGAAGGGGCGAGATGGTAGAAGGGGCGAATTCGCATTTAGAATCAAACCCCTTTCCTACCGGAGATGCTCAAGGGCTCAAACAAATCTTATGTGTACCAGTACCTAGGGACTCCACAGAGACTGAGACAGAACTGTGTTTGAGCATCTCCTGTGGAGGTACAGGCAGTGGTTTTCCACAAGAGCAGGAGCTTTGGGTGTGGATATGGCATAAGTAAGTCCTCTTGAAGGAGGTCGCCATTAACCCCACCATAGAGCTGCCAGAACTTACACAGGACTGGGAAATAGACTCTTGGAAGGCACAACAGAACCTTGTGCACCTGGACCCAGGAGAAAGGAACAGTGACCCTACAGGAGACTGACCCAGACTTGCCTGTGGGTGTCCAGGAGTCTCTGGCATGGGTTGTTGGTGGCCTACTGCAGGGTTGGGGGCACGGATTGTAGCAGTACATGCATGGGATCTTTTGAGGGAGGTCACCATTATCTTCATTACCTCCACCATAGTTTGGCCCAAGGTAAATAGCAGGGAGGGAGCACAGCTCCACCCATCAAAAGAAAATTGAATTAAAGATTTACTGAGCATGGCCCTGCCCATCAGAACAAGACCCAGTATCCCACTCAGTCAGTCTATCCCATCAAGAAGCTTTCATAGGCCTCTTATCCTAATCCATCAGAGGACAGAGAGGCTGAAACCACAATCACAGAAAACTAATCAATCTAATCACATGGACCACAGCTTTGTCTAACTCAATGAAACTATGAGCCGTGCCATATAGGGCCACCCAAGACAGACAGGTCATGGTGTAGAGTTCAGACAAAATGTGGTCCACTGGAAAAGGGAATGGCAAACCACTTCAGTATTCCTGGCTTGAGAACCCATGAACAGTAAGAAAAGGCAAAAAGAAAGGACACTGAAAGATGAACTCCCTGTCAGTAGGTGTCCAAAATGCTCCTAGAGGTCAGTGGTGAAATAACTCCAGAAAGAATGAAGAGACAGAGCCAAAGCAAAAACCAAACCCAGCTGTGGATGTGACGGGTGATGGAAGCAAGGTCCGATGCTGTAAAGAGCAATATTGCATAGGAACCTGGAATGATAGGTCGATGAATCAAGGCAAATTGGAAGGGATTGAACAGGATATGGCAAGAGTGAACATAAACATTTTAGAAATCAGCCAACTAAATGGACTGGAATGGGTGAATTTAAATCAGATGGCCATTTTATCTACTTCTGTGGGCAAGAATTCCATAGAAGAAATGGAGTAGCCATCATAGTCAACAAAAGAGTCTGAAATGCAGTGCTTGGATACAATCTCAAAAACGACAGAATGATCTCTGTTCATTTCCAAGGCAAACCGTTTGATATCACAGTAATCCAATTCTATTCCCCGACCAGTAATGCTGAAGAAGCTGAAGTTGAATGGTTCTGTGAAGACCTACAAGACCTTCTAGAATTAATTAACACCCCAAAAAAGATATCCCTTTCATTATAGGGGACTGGGATGCAAACGTAGGAAGTCAAGAAACACCTGGAGTAACAGGCAAATTTCACCTTGTAGTACAGAGTGAAGCAGGGCAAAGGCTAATAGAGTTCTGCCAAGAGAATACATTGGTCATAGCAAACACCCTCTTCCAACAACACAAGAGAAGACTGTACACGTGGACATCACCAGATGGTCAACACCAAAATCAGATTGATGATATTCTTTGCTGCCAAATTTGGGAAAGCTCCATACAGTCAGCAAAAACAAGACCGGGAGCTAACTGTGGCTCAGATCATGAACTGCTTATGGCTAAATTCAGACTTATATTGAAAAAAGTAGGGAAAACCACTAGGCCATTCAGGTATGGCAATAAATCAAATCTTTAACTATTATACAGTGGAAGTGAGAAATAGATTTAAGGGACTAGATCTGACAGAGTGCCTGATGGACTGGGGACAGAGGTTCGTGACACTGTTCAGGAGACAGGGATCTAGATCCTCCCCAAGAAAAAGAAATGAAAGAAAGCAAAATGGTTATCTGAAGAGGCCTTACAAATAGCTGTGAAAGGAAGACAAGCAAAAACCAAAGGAGAAAAGGAAAGATATAAGCATCTGAATGCAGAGTTCCAAAGAATAGCAAGGAGAGACAAGAAAGCCTTCCTCAGTGATCAGTGCAAAGAAATAGAGGAAAACAATAGAATGGAAAGACTAGAGATCTCTTCAAGAAAATTAGAAATACCAAGGGAACATTTCATGCAAAGATTGGCTCAATCAAGGACAGAAATGGTATGGACCTAACAGAAGCAGAAGATATTAAGAAACGGGGCAAGAATACACAGAGGAACTGTACAATAAAGATCTTAACAACCCAGATAATCACGCACGATGGTGTGATCACTCACCTAGAGCCAGACATCCTGGAATGTGAAGTCAAGTGGGCCTTAGGAAGCATCACTACAAACAAAGCTAGTGGAGGTGATGGAATTCCAGCTAAGCTATTTCAAATCCTAAAAGATGTTGGTGTGAAAGTGCTGCACTCAATATGGCAGCACATTTGGAAAACTCAGCAGTGGCCACAGGACATGAAAACGTCAGTTTTCATTCCAATGCCAAAGAAAGGCAATGCCAAAAAATGCTCAAACTACTGCACAATTGCACTCATCTCATACGCTAGTAATGCTCAAAATTCTCCAGCTGAGGCTTCAACAATATGTGAACCGTGAACTTCCAGATGTTCAAGCTGGTTTTAGAAAAGGCAGAAAAACCAGAGATCAAATTGCCAACATCTGCTGGATCATCAAAAAAGCAAGGGAATTCCAGAAAAACATCTATTTCTGCTTTATTGACTATGCCAAAGCCTTTGGCTGTTTGGATCACAATAAACAGTGGGAAATTCTAAAAGAGATGGGAATACCAGACCACCTGACCTGCCTCTTGAGAAATCTGTATGCAAGTCAGGAGCAACAGTTAGAACTGGACATGGAACAACACAGACTGGTTCCAAACAGGAAAAGGAGTATGTCAAGGCTGTATATTGTACCCTGCTTATTTAAATTCTATGCAGAGTACATCATGAGAAATGCTAGGCTGGAGGAAGCACAAGCTGATATCAAGATTGCTTGGAGAAATATCAATAACCTCATATATGCAGATGACACCACCCTTATGGCAGAAAGTGAAGAAGAACTAAAGAGCCTCTTGATGAAAGTGAAAGAGGGGAGTGAAAAGGTTGGCTTAAATCTCAACATTCAGAAAACAAAGATCATGGCATCCAGTCCCATCACTTCATAGCAAATAGATGGAGAAACAGTGGAGACAGTGTCTGACTTTATTTTTGGGGGCTCCAAAATCACTGCAGATGGTGACTGCAGCCATGAAATTAAAAGACGCTTACTCCTTGGAAGAAAAGTTATGACCAACCTAGACAGCCTATTAAAAAGCCGAGACATTACTTTGCCAACAAAGGTCCATGTAGTCATGGCTATGGTTTCTGCAGTAGTAATATATGGATGTGAGTGTTGGACTATAAAGAAAGCTGAACACTGAAGAATTGATGCTTTTGAACTGTGGTATTGGAGAAGACTCTTGAGAGTCCCTTGGACTGGAAGGAGATCCAACCAGTCCCTTGTAAAGAAAATCAGTCCTGAATAGTCAATCGAAGGACTGATGTTGCAGCTGAAACTCCAGTACTTTGGCCACCTATTGTGAAGAGCTGACTCATTGGAAAAGACCCTTATGCTGGGAAAGATGGAAGGTGAGAGGAGAAGGGGACAACAGAGGATGAGATGGTTGGATAGCATCACCAACTTAATGGACGTGAGTTTGAGTAGTCTCCAGGTGTTGGTGATGGACAGGGAGGCGTGGTGTGCTGCAATCCATGGAGTCGCAAAGAGTCAGGCTTGACTGAACAACTGAACTGAACTTACCTCATATTTGGTAAATGAGATAATTTATTTAAAGGACTCAAAACAGTTTGACATAAAGTAATCATTCAGTAAATATTAACTATATTCTTATGATTGCTGGTCAGTAATATCTATCTTATGAAGTAATCAATGTAAATGGTAAAAATATTGCATAAGAAAGTAAGCCCAGCAGGTGCCACATAGTAAGGGCTCAATAGATGATAGCATTTATGTTACTCAAGATACAATCTTTTTATAGGTGTTGATTCACATGAAGTCTTTCATAATATTGGAAATAGCAGTAGACAAAGATAAGAAGTATCTAAGTCCTGTTCAGAAGTTGTAACTTTTATATTTGAAGTGTAGGTTTTTTAAAGTGAATAATGAGAGATATGGGGAATATTGAAAGGAAAATGAAGAAGTAAGAAGTAAGAAGTAAGTGCAAATTTATCATCAGTAGCCTTCAAACAAAACTGGAGAGTGTCCTTGAGCTGGCCTAACTGTCTCTAGAAAAAATGTTTGTTGAAAGTAGTAGACACATATTTATTGAAAGAATGGACCAGACATTCTTTAAAGTGCTTAGTATAAACTGGTAAACAAAATAGGCATGGTTGTAACTTTCTTGAAGCCTCAAGGGTTTCTTAACCTAAGTTTTAACAAAAATATTTATTATATTTCTACTAGGTCCTAGGCATTGTACTAAGATCTTTATTTAACTTAAACAATGAAGATCACACAGTGTTACTCTCCTCCTTCTTGTCTATCATTGGACAGTATCCATGTAGCTAGGGTGACCATATAATTTTCTTTCAAACTAGGTCACTTCTGAAGCTAAACTTCACCAGGATGGTAGGCATAAACTGGGACTATCTATGGCAAACCAGGATGCATACATATACCAGTTTCCTTTACATATAGTGATTTCTTTAGAGACTTACATGTAGAGTCTGGGAAACATTTTTCCTCCTTAATGTTTGGTTTACCTAGTATGTACTTGATAATTATTGATTTCCCAAGATTCTATCTTAAGCTCTCTTGTCTTCCTTTGATTATGTTCATTAGTTAGTTCAGATGCTCAGTCGTGTCCAATTCTTTGCGACCCCGTAGATCACAGCACGCCAGGCCTCCCTGTCCCTCACCAACTCCCAGAGTTCACTCAAACTCATGTCCATCAAGTCGGTGATGCCATTGAGCCATCTCATCCTCTGTCGTCCCTTTCTCCTCCTGCCCCCAATGCCTCCCAGCATCGGAGTCTTTTCCAATGAGTCAACTCTTTCGCATGAGGTGGCCAAAGTATCGGAGTTTCAGATTATGTTCATAGTTATACCTAAAAAACTCTGTGCTATTGTTACCCAAATATTTATCTCCCTATCTTTCAGCATTTAGATTATGTTCATGTACCTTCTTGCTTACTGGACATTTCTAGCAACTAACTGCTGATAAAAGCTGTGTGTGTTAGTCACTCAGTCGTGCCCGACTCTTTGCGACCCCATGGACTGCAATCCACCAGGTTCCTCTATCCATGAGATTTTCCAGGCAAGGATACTGGGGTGGGTTGCCATTTCCTTCTGCTGACTTTATATTTTGTAAAACCAAATTTCACATTTCTTTTTTTCACATCTGCATCTTTGATTATAAAATTCTTTTTTCCTGGGAATGCCTTATTTCCTATTCTCTTAGCTATACATTTTGCAAGTTCATTATATTTTCCCTCATACCCAAAACATGAGCTTTATAATAATACAAATATAAAATAATGTCTCTCTTTAAAAGCAAACCCAATTGTTACTTTCTCCAGAACATTTTTGCTGACAACCACCTACCTGACCCAGACATCTTTCTTCAGTGATTATTAGGCTCCTGTGTATACTTTTGTTTTAACACATGCCAGAGTCCTTAGAAGTTGCCTCCTTTATGTATTTGCCTTCCCCACTAGACTTAAAATTTTTTCTTATACTGTAGGATTCTTGAGAGTCAGCATTATTTTCATTTTTTCAAGACCCTGGATCATAGGTACCCACATATTTATTTAACTAAGTCAAATTGAACTTTCTATTTGTAAGACTATAGTCAAAGGACCTGATCTTGTTTTCTCTTTTCTTGTTCTGCCACTCAAAAACTACCTGGAAATTACTCCACAAATCATTTATGTCTTGCCTATAGCAGTTAGAAATGCATGTTAGAAATAGTTTGAAAATTATATTGGGTGAGAAAACAAGTATAAACTCATGCAAAGTTTTGTAGGCTATGGCAAGAACTTGAATTTTATCATGAAGGCATACATAAGTCATAGATCTTTAAACCCACAATTTTAAGAGATTACTCTGGCTTGATCACTGTGTGGGATGTGTGTTGAAAAATGCAGAGACTACTTAAGAAGACATTGCAAATAGTCTAAGAGTTAATAAAAACCTGAAGTAGGGTGATAGCAAGGAAATGGAGCAAAAAAAATCAGTTAATTTGAGCTATATTTTTGAGATAAAAATCTATAAGACTGATTGATAAAATTGAATAAGCTATTAGGTATTATTTGTTGAGATAAGAAGGGCTATTTTTTAGAGGCAATAGATTACTGGTAGCAAATGAGATCTTTTGAATATGTTTTGAATGTGCCAAGTTTGAAAAATACATATAAGACTTCCAACTTGAAATGATAAAATTGAGAGTTCTCAGCATAGAAGCTGATATTTAAGGCCATGAGTGATTCATTTCAGCAGAGAAAGTGGAGATGGGAAGGGGACATAGTATCAAATCTTCAACCACTCCAGAAATTTGATGAAAAGTAAGAGTCTTCAAACAAAACTAAGAAGTCATCAGAAAGCTAGAAGAAAAATCAGGAGAGCTTTAGACAATATGGGGGGGAGAAGGGGGGGACAAGATATCTTCATGATACCAGAAGAGTTTGAGAGAATCTAGAAATCAGAAAATATGAAAAAATGTTTTTCAAAAAGGACAAGTGATTGACTCTGTTAAATGCCATTGAAAGTCCAAGAAAGATTAGAACAGAAAAAAAGGTGTCCTTTATACTTCCCACCATAGAAGCTTTTGTTAGGGAGAGCTTCAACAAGTGGGTGAGAACAGTAGAGTTAAAATCTATATATAAAAAAAAAAATGGTAAATTGACGAGTTACTAAAAGGTGAATACAACATGGTACAGGGAGACAACTTTCTCAATAGCTTTCATTCTAAAATTGAATAGGAAAAATGAATGGTAACTATAGGGCAATGAGGGTCAAGGAAATGTGGTTCTTGCATTGATGGTGGTAGCGGCAGTTATGGTTGTTAAAACATGGCTGTGAATGATCCAGTAGAAAGGGATGATAAAGGAAAAAGCTTAGATGATCATAGAAACAAAGCTATAGGGGATCGGGCCAAAGCATGTATGAAGAATTTCAGGATAGAAGAAGATGCATGAATATACAGACAAGTTTATATATTTGGTTATGGAAACATGAGAGCATTTCTATCACTTGATTTCTATTAATATTTTTCCTATAATGAATGAGATGAATTATACAGTCTTGAAATAAAATACATATACAAAGAAGGCTTGCTTGTACTTTCTATGTTAAGTGTCCAGTGGATGTTGAGGGGTGTGAAAAAGTACCTTGGTGTCTTTTCCCTATTCATTACTAAATTATATGGCTATTTGAACATAATACCATTGATGGAAATAAAGAGATAAAATAAACTCGTTGTTTTCCATATCAAATATAATGAAAAAAGAACAAAACAAAACACACCCTAACATCGTTCTTACTCTTTGTCAGGCATTGTTCTAATAATTATATATACCTTGTTGGGCTTCTTTATCTTAACTCATTTAATCCAGTTAGAACCCTATAAATTGGGAACCCTATAAATTGGGTATTATTATATCCATTCACAGTTATCATACTGAAGTCCAAAGAAGTAAATAACTTGCCTACACCTAGTAAATCCTTGGTGGCTCAGACAGTAAAGTATCTACCTGCAATGCAGGAGACTTGGGTTCAATCCCTGGGTCAGGAAGATCCCACTCCAGTATACTTCTTGGAGAATTCCAAGGACAGAGGAGCCTGGCAGGCTATATGGTTCATGGAGTCACAAAGATTCAGACATGACTGAGCCACTAACACATGCACACAATTTCATAGGCTAGAAGTGAGAGGATTACTACAACTATTTGGGGGGAGGGGAGGAAATTTCCAGAAATTTCACCACTCACTTTTTGGCCTTTTATGATCAGCCTCAGAACTGTCATGGTGCCTGCAGGAGTGCCATTTAGCTTATTGATGTATTACAGTGAAGGTATAATGAGGCTCAAGGTCTGCTGGAAGTCGAATCTTCAGCCATCTTGGGCCTAGTAGGTTCTAACCAGTTTTTATGTTTCCTCATGAGTTATGTCATTCTTTTAAAGATTGTTCCCTGCCCCTTTCTCTCCTGTGATAGACTTGCAGTCGGTGTCCAGAGAGGAAAGGGGGCAGACAGCCTGGTAGAACTGAGCTCATAACCTGTGGAATCTGATCCTATCTCTAGATACATAGTGCTAGAATTAAGTTGAATTGTAGGATACCCAGCTGGTGTCAGAGTATTGCTTAGGAGTATGGGAAAACTCCACCACACACAAATCAGAATTTGTAACCAGAACCTTTAGGAATATTGTGTTTTCTAGCCCTGACCTTTAATTCTTGGCCAACTTTCTCGTGTCAAGCTATCCATATAAAATTAAATTTATACATAAGAGTGCCTTTTCTAGGTAGTCATTCCAGACTATATCCTGTTTACTCTAGACTTGAAATTCTGGCTTTCATCCCTATGAGTCTCTAGTGCCTTGCTATGGACTCAACCCTTAATACTTATTTCTGGACACTTTGGCTTTGTATCCTGGTGGATTACCTTTTCTACTTGCTAGCTCTAGAATCTGCTTCCTTTTCTAATGTTAATATTCCAGAGGTCTTTAGTGATAATCCTACCTGTCCACTTCTTTCCTACTGCCTGACTAGCCCACAGGCTCTGCCATTCTTCATGGCTACCTTAATGTCCATGTATTTACTCCACCATAAAATTTGGCATTATGACATATGAAACTTTAAGAGAATCTTCTATTAGAAGATTAAAAGATTAGAAAAGATAGAACCCTCATAGATGAGAGTAAGCAGCGATGCAGTTTTAATAGCAATAATCAATCAATTATGGAAAACATTTTTTCTGAAGATGAATCAGTATTTTTTTTCACCTGTATTTGCCACCTGAGCCTCACTTCATCCACCGGCTTGTCAGAAAATAAATAATTAACAATAACGTGATTCATTTAGATTGCTATATTGGATGGGTTGGCTATGATTAAAATAAACAAGCCTAGAAATGTATGTTGATCAAATATAATTGCCTTTTATTTCTGGCTTCCGTAAGAATCCAAGTTGGATAATCCTGGTCACTGAGTACTTTTATGAAAAATCAGGGATTCAGGGAGCCAGAGTCCATTGATCTACCATCTTCTAGCACTTTATCCTCATCTCTATGCAGTGGGTCAGAAGCAGAAAGAAAATACAGAAGAAGCACATTTGTGTCTTAATAGCCTTGGTCCAGATATTACCCATATAACTTCTATGCACACTCTCCTGGAGAAGACTTAATCTCATGGCCACACATAAGAATAGAGGAAGCTTAGAGATTTTGTTTCTTTGCGTGTTCAATGAAGAGAAAAACAATTTTGATGGCAGCTATTAGTTCTCACTAGAGTTAAGAAAAATAAGGTAAAATGAATTACAAAGTCTTTTACAAATGTGAGATAATAATTGTTGTTTAGTTGCTAAGTCGCATCTGACTTTGTGTAATCCCACAGTTGGCAGCCTGCCATATTCCTCTATCTATGGAATTCTCCTGACAAGAATAGTAGAGTGCGTTGCCATTTTCTTCTCCAGGGGGTCTTTCTGACCCAGGGATTGAACTCATATCTCCTGCATTGCAGGTGGATTCTTGTACTACTGAGCTACCAGGGAATCCCAAGATAATAATAACTATATGTAAAAATGATATGTATAATTACATACTTAGTATAAGATAAAATGCTGCTACTGAGTCAGAGCAAGCTAAATAATTGTGAGAAATAATAAAGGAAATAAAGTAATCTGTGTATTTCTTTGTTAAAATGTTCCAATAGTGATTTTTCTCTCCAAAATCATGATTAAATCACAAACTGAAAAGGAATATCAGTTGGGAAAATGTTTCTTAATAAGGTAAATAGTAGGTTCTTGTCAACTTTATTAATGTAGCTTTCAAAACAATTGGGACAGAAAATAAACTGTGCTTAACACTTGTGTAATGGATTATATTTGTCTGCTGTGATGTAGGTCAGAAAGAGTCTGAAGAGGAAACTGAGGATGAAGAATTGGATGTCAATTTTAGGATATCAGTGTTCAAACTACCCATACATACTTTAGATTCATTGAGATATGCTGCACTATTGAGAGCAAAAGAACAAGATTATTTTCCTATGTATGCCCAGCCATTTTCTCCTGCTCATCAAAAACCAATAGTCAAAATAAAAGACGTGCCGATGGAAAAGAAAATAAGAAGAGAGTTTTTGGCAACACACAGAGCTGGTATGAAACTCCAAGCACTTTGTGATGTTGATAAATATTTCTCAGAACAAAAGAAGCAGGAAAGTAGTAAAAATAAAGTAACAGCTGTAAGCATGGCACAAATAGCCCAAGAACGAAGTAGAATAACTATTAGAGAAAATTTAAATAATAAAATATATGCTACACATAAACTGACTGCAAGAGATGATGAGATAATTCAGGATGGTTTACAACAACTTTATCAGGATAGATCCAGCTACCTTGAGAAAGTTAAAGAGAGAAGAGCTCAGTTCCTGAAAGAAAAAAAACAAAAGGCTAAAGACCGTTTATTAATTCAGAACCTAAATAATGAGCGCACTCTTTTGACCAAAGGAATGACTGCAATTGACAGATTGAAGAATAAGCAGGCTGCCTTGAAAGAGAAAAGTCTGATTGTTCAGCAAAAACTGGCAACTGAAAAGTACCAAAGGGATTTACGTAAACAAATGAAGGAAATTAGGTAGGTACAGTTTTTATATAATAGTAGCTTTCAAGTTGTCAGGGAGGAAGAAATTTGCCTCTGCCTTCTAGGTTCTCCTGGCTGGTTTAAGAATTAAACTGATATAAGACAGAGTAATGGGAGAAAATCAAACAAAAGTTTAATAACATCTATACATGGGAGAGACCCAGGAAAACTGAGTACCCCCCCCCCCTGCAAGTAGCTGAAGCCATCACCATAAATATCATTTTCAGCTAAATATAAAAGGAGATTTTGGGAACAGAGAACCAAATATGAGAGGTTACCAGGAAAAGCACAGTAAAAAAGGTAAGGTTGACAGATCTCAGTCATTGTCTTCTCCATCAAGTTTCTAGAGGTTTGGTCATCCACCTCTCCCTCAACTTAGAGTTGTAGGAAAGCTCAAAGAGATGGAAAGACACACATAATACTAAACGGTACACTAGACAGGACCCCAGTAATTTTTTTACCCTTTTTTACCCTTGTGTGTTCTTCACACAGGTTTGTTCATTTGCTTTTTCTAATATTAGAAAGCCATTTTTATCCTCAATTCAGTTCAGTCAGTCAGTCAGTTCAGTACTCAGTGGTGTCCAATTCTTTGCGACCCCATGTATCGCAGCACGCCAGGCCTCCCTGTCCATCACCATCTCCCGGAGTTCACTCAGACTCACGTCCATCGAGTCGGTGATGCCATCCAGCCATCTCATCCTGGGTCATCCCCTTCTCCTCCTGCCCCCAATCCCTCCCAGCATCAGAGTCTTTTCCAATGAGTCAACTCTTCGCATGAGGTGGCCAAAGTACTGGAGCTTCAGCTTTAGCATCATTCCTTCCAAAGAAATCCCAGGGTTGATCTCCTTCAGAATGGACTGGTTGGATCTCCTTGCAGTCCAAGGGACTCTCAAGAGTCTTCTCCAACAGCACAGTTCAAACGCATCAATTCTTCGGCACTCAGCCTTCTTCACAGTCCAACTCTCACATCTATACATGACCACAGGAAAAACCATAGCCTTGACTAGATGGACCTTACTTGGCAAAGTAGTCTCTGCTTTTAAATATACTATCTAGGTTGGTCATAACTTTTCTTCCAAGGAGTAAGCGTCTTTTAATTTCATGGCTGCAGTCACCATCTGCAGTGATTTTGGAGTCCCAAAAAATAAAGTCTGACACTGTTTCTACTGTTTCCCCATCTATTTCCCATGAAGTGATGGTACCGGATGCCATGATCTTCATTTTCTGAATGTTGAGTTTTAAGCCAACTTTTTTGCTCTCCTCTTTCACTTTCATCCAGAGGCTTTTTAGCTCCTCTTCACTTTCTGCCATAACGGTGGTGTCATCTGCATATCTGAGATTATTGATATTTCTCCCGTCAGTCTTGATTCCAGCTTGTGTTTCTTCCAGTCCAGCGTTTCTCATGATGTACTCTGCATATCAGTTAAGTAATCAGGGTGACAATATACAGCCTTGACGTACTCCTTTTCCTATTTGGAACAAGTCTGTTGTTCCATGTCCAGTTCTAACTGTTGCTTCCTGACCTGCATACAGATTCCTCAAGAGCCAGGTTAGGTGGTCTGGTATTCCCATCTCTTTCAGAATTTTCCACAGCTTATTGTGATCCACACAGTCAAAGGCTTTGGCATAGTCAATAAAGCAGAAATAGATGTTTTCTTGGAACTCTTGCTTTTTCCATGATCCAGCGGAGGTTGGCAATTTTTATCCTGGTGACACATTAAGTGGCCAAACCATGAATACATATGTTTAAGGCTTATCTGGAAATACATAAAGATCATGACAGTGAAAAGTGAAAGTATTAGTCCCTCAGTCATGTCTGACTCTTTGAGACTACATGGGCTATAGCCCGCCAGACTCCTCTCTCCATGGTATTCTCCAGGCAAGAACACTGGAGTGAGTTGCCATTTTCTTCTCCAGGGGAACTTCTTGACCCAGAGATCAAATCCCAAGTCTCCTGCATGACTGCTTATTTCATTTACATTTTTAATTGCTATTGTTTTAAAAAGTAGTCTGTACTACAAAGAAGTATAAAATAAAAAGAAAGCATTTGTCTTTTCCTCAGTTCAGTTCAGTTCAGTTGCTCAGTTGTGTCCGACTCTTTGTGACCCCATTAATCACAGCACGCCAGACCTCCCTGTCCATCACCAACTCCCAGAGTTTATGCAAACTCATGTCCATCAAGTTGGTGATGCCATCCAGCCATCTTATCCTCTGTTGTCCCCTTCTCCTCCTGCCCACAATCCCTCCCAGGATCAGAGTCTTTTCCAGTGAGTCAACTCTTCGCATGAGGTGGCCAAAGTATTGGAGTTTCAGCTACAGCATCAGTCCTTCCAATGAACACCCAAGACTGATCTCCTTTAGAATGGACTGGTTGGACCTCCTTGCAGTTCAAGTGACTCTCAAGAGTCTTCTCCAACACCACACTTCAAAAGCATCAATTCTCCAGCGCTCAGCTTTCCTCACAGTCCAACTCTTACATCCATACATGACCACTGGGAAAACCATAGCCTTGACTAGACAGACCTTTGTTGGCAAAGTAATGTCTCAGCTTTTGAATATGCTGTCTAGGTTGGTCATAACTTTTCTTCCAATGAGTAAGTGTCTTTTAATTTCATGGCTGAAATCACATCTTCAGTGATTTTGGAGCCCCCCAAAATAAAGTCTGACACTGTTTCTACTGTTTCCCCATCTGTTTCCCATGAAGTGATGGGATCAGATGCCGTGATCTTTGTTCTGAATGTTGAGCGTTAAGCCAACTTTTTTGCTCTCCTCTTTCACTTTCAACAAGAGGCTTTTTAGTTCCTCTTCACTTTCTGCCTTAAGGGTGGTATCATCTGCATATCTGAGGTATTGACTCCCGGCAGTCTTGATTCCAGCTTGTGCTTCTTCCAGCCCAGCGTTTCTCATGATGTACTCTGCATATAAGTTAAATAAGCAGGGTGACAATATACAGCCTTGACGTACTCCTTTTCCTATTTGGAACCAGTCTGTCGTTCCATGTCCAGTTCTAAATGTTGCTTCCTGACCTGCATACAGATTTCTCAAGAGGCAGGTTAGGTGGTCTGGTATTCCCATCTCTCTCAGAATTTTCCACAGTTTATTGTGATCCACACAGTTA
Source organism: Budorcas taxicolor (assembly GCF_023091745.1). Classification (NCBI taxonomy): domain Eukaryota; kingdom Metazoa; phylum Chordata; class Mammalia; order Artiodactyla; family Bovidae; genus Budorcas; species Budorcas taxicolor. The sequence goes on from NC_068912.1 coordinate 70,902,197, forward strand.
AAGGCTTTGGCATAGTCAATAAAGCAGAAATAGATGTTTTTCTGGAACTCCCTTGCTTTTTTGATGATCCAGCAGATGTTGGCAATTTGATCTCTGGTTCCTCTGTCTTTTCTAAAACCAGCTTGAACATCTGCAAGTTCACAGTTCACGTATTGCTGAATCCTGGCTTGGAGAATTTTGAGCATTACTTTGCTAGCATGTGAGATGAGTGCAATTGTGTCATAGTTTGAACATTATTTGGCATTGTCTTTCTTAGGGATTGTAATGGAAACTGACCTTTTCCAGTCCTGTGGCCACTGTTGAGTTTTCCAAATTTGTTGGCATATTGAGTGCAGCACTTTCACAGCATCATCTTTCAGGATTTGAAATAGCTCAACTGGAATTCCATCACCTCCACTAGCTTTGTCTTTTCCTAGCTATAAGCAAATTTAAAACTATTTACTGAGGTACTTTATATCTTTTTAAGTATGAAAAATATTTTATATTTTCTCCTCCAAAGTTTGCAAATATTTTCCTTAATGTATACCATGTTGGGGAGGGGGAGAAAGATTTTGAAAACAAATTTTTATAATTTAACAGAAAATATATTTTGGAGGAGCGAATGAAAAGAGAATGAAAGCTAGTCTATTATATCAAAATATAAGTCTAGCACAAATCAGTGTTAAAGAGAATTTAATCAACTTGGTTTTATTACAGCAAATTGAATATCTGCCCATCATTAATTTGTAGAAGATACAGAGTCAAGTAAGCTTCCTGATGTGTATTAACTGAATTATCTCTTCTTGTAAGCTGCTGCAAAGATATCCTTGAAAGCACACAGGAATAAGGCAATGTTCTGATTATGTCAGTAATGTTTCCTACAAGGCATTATGAGTCTTATTATAAACATTTTCAAATAAAGATTGAGTATCAATGTGCAGAAAAGAGCTGTGACTCAAAAAAGTAAAACCTGTGTAAAGACTTCAGAAGTTTTTCACTTATTTTTTTTGCCAGTTGAGTCTTCATTAATGTATCAAACACTACTAAAAGCATTCTAATGAATCTCAATAGCTAGTGAAGTCATTACCGAGAATATAGCTTCATGATCCTGTTCTGGAATGAGGGAAAATGAATGAAGAAAGGGGAACTGCAAAGCTCTAGTTTAGGAAGTTGATAAAATACCCACAGGAGTGTTTAAGAATGAATTTAAAAGAGTCTTTAAAATGAAAGAAGTTCTGTATTAGGTAAAAGCCTGATCATAACTTTCCCCAAATATTCTTGTGCCTACTCTTAAAAAATGATGACAGTGCTCAGTATTGTACCCATTTTAGAGTAGAGTATCATTTAGCTTGGAAGATCTGGCACCTAAGGCAATTATCCAGGTACATCATCATCTTCTTGTCCTTAATCTTTGTCATCAGTTGACCTCCTGTCATTCCCTGTAGTCTTTCTATGTTGATGCATGAAGCTTTCCTTTATCCAACTTCTGCCTTTATCACAGTTAACTTCGGAATTCATAAGAACAATTCTCTTAATTGCCTAACCTAAACATTATTGAATCCCAACAGCCTTTTAACTCATTTCCACAATCATACAAGTGACCCCTTATCTCTTGGAACTGCCCCACCTCTTAAATTTTATATCCCTGTATATTTATTTATGACTAAAATCTTTTATATTTTCAATTCTTTTTTTCCTTTCCTTTCCCCACATGTATTCTTCAAATATATTATGACACTCATCCCTCAAATAACCCTTTTTATAGACTTTCTAATGTAGCTTCCTGGAATCTTACATTGAATTATTTTTCCCATTTCATCCAGTGTCTCTGAAGTCCTTTCCTTTCATTGCCTCTACCATGCTAACCACCTCAGCCCGTACATTGGAACAGTCCAATTATGTTTCTTCATTTTTTGTATTCAGGTAAAAATGGCTGGAAGGCATCAGTGATTTGTAAATTTATGCTGAGTTTAATTCTGTGGCATCCAGCTTTAGCAGTTCTCTCAAGTGCTTGCTCTTTCTCTCATTACCTAAAAAGATTTCAACTTCATCAGCTATGGAGCTTCCTATGCAAATGCCACCTCTGACCTTTCCTACTCAGCAAGCCATTCACTTTATCCCAAAGGAATTTTAGTCCTTCAAGCTTGAATTTGTTTCACTTCTCTTGCACTATTTATAAAATTCTGTGTGCATGCGTGCTAAGTCACTTCAGTTGTATCACAACTCTTTGCAACCCTATGGACTGTAGCCCACCTGGCTCCTCTGTCCACAGGATTCTCCAGGCAAGAATAATGGAATGGGTTGCCATGCCCTCCACCAGGGGATCTTTCCAACCCAGGGATCAAACCCACATCTCTTAAGTCGCCTGCATTAGCAAGCAGGTTCTTTACCACTGGCAACACCTGGGAAGCCCAAAAGATTCTACATATCCTATATTTATCATTTCATTTTCTACTGTCTCAAGATTAGGTTCCTATTTTCCTGTTAATAATGCCTCTGTTTTTGCTCTTAGTTAGTCTTGAAATGAGTAATGCAAGACCTCTGTGCTAGGCAGAATTACGGCCCACAAGAAGATGCCATACCCTGATCCCTAGGACTATGAATAGGATAAGATACGGGAATGGGTAGCTATCCTCTTCTCCAGGGGATCTTCTCAACCCAGGTCTCCTGCATTGCAGGCAAATTCTTTACCATCTGAGCCACCAAGGATGTCCACTGTTGGGGTTGGAGATGGAATTTCCTCTTTCCCCATTAGTTCCTTTTGGCTGGCAATTAAAATAGCATAAGACAGATTGACAGAAGAAAATCTAATTACATGTACAAAGGGAATCCACAGAAGTATGAAGAATTCCAAAGACATCAAGGCAGATACACCATAACTTAGGTTATTTAGGTTATTTTTTCTTGTTTCTTGAGGTATGCGTGTATTGCTATGAACTTTCCCCTTAGCACTGTTTTACAGTCTCCCACAGGCTTTGGGTTGTTGTGTTTTCATCTTCATTCGTTTCTATGCATATTTTGATTTCTTTTTTGATTTCTTCTGTGATTTATTGGTTAGCAGCGTATTGTTCAGCCTCCATATGTTGGAATTTTTAATAGTTTTTCTCCTGTAATTGAGATCTAATCTTACTGCATTGTGGTCAGAAAAGATGCTTGGAATGATTTCAACTTTTTTGAATTTACCAAGTCTAGATTTATGGCCCAGGATGTGATCTATCCTGGAGAAGGTTCCGTGTGCACTTGAGAAAAAGGTGAAATTCATTGTTTTGGGGTGAAATGTTCTATAGATATCAATTAGGTCTAACTGGTCTATTGTATCATTTAAAGTTTGTGTTTCCTTGTTAATTTTCTGTTTAGTTGATCTATCCATAGGTGTGAATGGGGGTATTAAAGCCTCCCACTATTATTGTGTTATTGTTGATTTCCCCTTTCATACTTGTTAGCATTTGTCTTACATATTGCGGTGCTCCTATGTTGGGTGCATATATATTTATAATTGTTACATCTTCTTCTTGGATTGATCCTTTGATCATTATGTAGTATCTGTCTTTGTCTCTTTTCACAGCCTTTGTTTTAAAGTCTATTTTATCTGATATGAGTATTGCTACTCCTGCTTTCTTTTGGTCTCTATTTGCATGGAATATCTTTTTCCAGCCCTTCACTTTCAGTCTGTATGTGTCCCTTGTTGTGAGGTGGGTCTCTTGTAGACAACATATATGGGGGTCTTCTTTTTGTATCCATTCAGCCAGTCTTTGTCTTTTGGTTGCGGCATTCAACCCATTTATGTTTAAGGTAATTATTGAAAAGTATGATCCTATTGCCATTTACTTCATTGTTTTGGGTTCAAGTTTATACACCCTTTTTGTGTTTCCTGTATAGAGAAGATTCTTTAGCATTTTTTGGAGAGCTGGTTTGATGGTGCTGAATTCTCTCAGCTTTTGCTTGTCTGTAAAGCTTGTGATTTCTCCTTCATATTTGAATGAGATCCTCTGGGCTATAGGTTATTTTCTTTCATCACTTTAAGTATGTCCTGCCATTCCCTCCTGGCCTGAAGAGTTTCTGTTGAAAGATCAGCTGTTATCCTTGTGGGAATCCCCTTGTGTGTTATTTTTTTCCCCCCTTGCTGCTTTTAGTATTTGTTCTTTGTGTTTGATCTTTGTTAATTTGATTACTACGTGTCTTGGCGTGTTTCGCCTTGGGTTTATCTTGTTTGGGACTCTCTGGGTTTCTTGGACTTGGGTGATTATTTCCTTCCCCATTTTAGGAACGTTTTCAACTATTATCTTCTCAAGTATTTTCTCATGGTCTTTCATTTTGTCTTCTTCTTCTGGGACTCCTATGATTTGAATGTTGGGGCGTTTAACACTGTCCTGGAGGTCTCTGAGATGGTCATCATTTCTTTTAATTCATTTTTATTTTTTCCTCTCTGATTCATTCATTTCTACCATTCTATCTTCTACTTCACTAATCCTCAGTTCAGTTCAGTTCAGTCACTCAGTCGTGTCTGACTCTTTGCAACCCCATGAATCGCAGCACGCCAGGCCTCCCTGTCCATCACCATCTCCCGGAGTTCACTCAGACTCACGTCCATCGAGTCGGTGATGCCATCCAGCCATCTCATCCTGGGTCGTCCCCTTCTCCTCCTGCCCCCAATCCCTCCCAGCATCAGAGTCTTTTCCAATGAGTCAACTCTTCGCATGAGGTGGCCAAAGTACTGGAGTTTCAGCTTTAGCATCATTCCTTCCAAAGAAATCCCAGGGCTGATCTCCTTCAGAATGGATTGGTTGGATCCCATTGCAGTCCAAGGGACTCACAAGAGTCTTCTCCAACACCACACTTCAAAAGCATCAATTCTTCGGTGCTCAGCCTTCTTCACAGTCCAACTCTCAAATCCATACATGACTACTGGAAAAACCATAGCCTTGACTAGATGGACCTTAGTCAGCAAAGTAATATCTCTGCTTTTGAATATACTATCTAGGTTGGTCATAACTTTTCTTCCAAGGAGTAGGCGTCTTTTAATTTCATGGCTCCAGTCACCATCTGCAGTGATTTTGGAGCCCAAAAAAATAAAGTCTGACACTGTTTCCACTGTTTCCCCGTCTATTTCCCATGCAGTGATGGGACTGGATGCCATGCTCTTCGTTTTCTGAATGTTGAGCTTTAAGCCAACTTTTTTGCTCTCCTCTTTCACTTTCACCAAGAGGCTTTTTAGCTCCTCTTCACTTTCTGCCATAAGGGTGGTGTCATCTGCATATCTGAGGTTACTGATATTTCTCCCATCAATCTTGATTCCAGCTTGTGTTTCTTCCAGTCCAGCGTTTCTCATGATGTACTCTGCATAGAAGTTAAATAAGCAGGGTGACAATATACAGCCTTGACGTACTCCTTTTCCTATTTGGAACCCGTCTGTTGTTCCATGTTCAGTTCTAACTGTTGCTTCCTGACCTGCATACAGATTTCTCAAGAGGCAGGTTAGGTCGTCTGGTATTCCCATCTCTTTCAGAATTTTCCACAGTTGATTGTGATCCACACAGTCAAAGACTTTGGCATAGTCAATAAAGCAGAAATAGATGTTTTTCTGGAACTCTCTTGCTTTTTCCATGATCCAGCGGATGTTGGCAATTTGATCTCTGGTTCCTCTGCCTTTTCTAAAACCAGCTTGAACATCAGGGAGTTCACGGTTGATGTATTGCTGAAGCCTGGCTTGGAGAATTTTGAGCATTACCTTACTAGCATATGAGATCCTATCTTCTACTATTTGTTGCCTCCAGAGTGTTTTTGATCTCATTTATTGCATTATTCATTATACATTGACTCTTATTTATTTCTTCTAGGTCCTTGTTAAACCTTTCTTGCATCTTCTCAATCCTTGTCTCCAGGCTATTTACCTGTGATTCCGTTTTGATTTCAAGATTTTAGATCATTTTCACTCTCATTATTTGGAATTCTTTATCAGGTAGATTCCCTATCTCCTCCTCTTTTGTTTGGTTTGGTGGGCATTTATCCTGTTCCTTTACCTGCTGGGTATTCCTCTGTCTCTTCATCTTGTTTATATTGCTGAGTTTGGGGTGGCCTTTCTCTATTCTGGCAGTTTGTGGAGTTGTCTTTATTGTGGAGTTTCCTCGCTGTGGGTGGGGTTGTACAGGTGGCTTGTCAAGATTTCTTGGTTAGGAAAGCTTGTGTCGCTGTTCTGGTGGGTGGAGCTGGATTTCTGCTCTCTGGAGTGCAATGAAGTGTCCAGTAATGGGTTATGAGATGTCAATGGTTTTGGTGTAACTTTGGGCAGCCTGTATATTGGAGCTCAAGGCTGTGTTCCTATGTTGCTGGAGAATTTATGTGTTATGTCTTGCTCTGGAACTTGTTGGCCCTTGGGTGGTGCTTGGTTTCAGTGTAGGTGTGGAGGCATTTGATGAGCTCCTGTCAATTAATGTTCCCTGGAGTCAGGAGTTCTCTGGTGTTCTCAGGATTTGGACTTTAGCCTCCTGCTTCTGGTTTTCAGTCTTATTTTTACAGTAGTCTCAAGACTTCTCCTTCTATACAGCACCATTGATAAAACATCTGGGTTAAAGATGAAAAGTTTCTCCACCGTGAGGGACACCCAGAGAGCTTCACAGAGTTACATGGAGAAGAGAAGAGGGAGGAGGGAGCTAGAGGTGACCCGAATGAGATGAGGTGGAATCAATAGAGGAGAGAGTAAGCTAGCCAGTAATCACTTCCTTTTGTGCACTCCACAACTGGACCGCTCAGAGATGTTCATGGAGTTATACAGAGAGGAGAAGAGGGAGGAAGGAGACAGAGGTGGCCAGGAGGATAAAAGTAGGGAATCAAAAGAAGAGAGACAGATCCAGCCAGTAATCAGTTCCCTAAGTGTTCTCCACCTTCTGGAACACACAGAGATTCACAGAGTTGGGTAGAGAAGAGAGGGGGTAGGGTGGAGACAGAGGCGACCTGGTGGAGAAAAAGGAGAGTCAAAAGGGGGAGAGAGCAGTCAAGCCAGTAATCTCGCTCCCAAGTAAAAATGGGTACTGAAGGTTGGGTTCTTAAAGGTACAAAATTGATAACAAATACCAAAAAGCAAAGATTAAAAATCTAGAGTAGAGTTTGGAATTTCAAAAATACAATATTAGAGAAAAGAAGAAAAAAAGTCACAAAAATTGTAATATATATATATATATATATATATATATATATATATGAAGTTTGCTTTAAAAAATAGGGTCTTTTTTTTTGCAAAGTAATAGTAGGTTATAAAAGTGAAAATTAAAGGAGTAATAGAGAACTTAAAAATTTTAAAAATTAAAAAAAAAAGGATGATCATAAAAATAGTAAAACTATATCTAGGACTTTCTCTGGTGTTGTTGTGGGTATTGTGCGGTCAGTTCATTTTTGGATAGTTCCTTGGTCCGGCTTATATTTCTCAAGATCTATAGGCCCCTTCCTATGTAGTCGTACTAACAACAGGGTTTTAATCTATTGCACCTGTCCCTTCCAAGGCAGTTCCCTCTGTTTTAGCTTCTTCTGCTTGCTGGTCTCTTCAGTGTCTGATTTTTGCCCTGACACAAAGAGGGTGGTGGTGGACCCTTGTTTTAGGCTCACTTGTTCAGTCTCACTGTGGGGAGGGAGGGACGCTGCAAACAAATAACGTTGGCATGTGCTCGCAGTGCCTCAGCCACACTGGGCCTGCCCCCACTCACTTTGCGTGTGCCCTCCCCGCCCACACTGCTCAGGCTCTAGGTTGCTCCACTGGGAACCATCCGAGGTCGGCCCTGGGCTGCACGCACCTCCCAGGTCTAAGCCGCTCAGGTTCAGGCACTTGGGTAGTTCTCAGAGGCGCAGACTTGGTTGGGCCTGCGTTTTGTGCCCTTCCCTGGTCCGAGCAGCTCAGGTGGTGAGGTGTTTGGTGAGTGTGGTCGCTACGACTTATCACCTTCCCTGTCCCCGCCGCTCGGTTTTCTGGGTGTACAACTGGCGCACCTCAAGCGGATGTTGACTGTCTAGAACCCCAAGAAGTCTAATTAGTAAAGAAGCCTGCTTGCAGTTTGGTAGATAATGTTTCTCTGGGACTGTGACTGCTCCCTTCCGGCTCTGGCTGCCTGTCACCGGAGGGGGATGGTCTGCAGCCGGCTAGTTCTGTTCAGTCCTTTGTTCTGTGCCCCGGCCTGGCGGTGTCTTAGGGCTTTTCGTGTTGTAGCTATCCCACAGTCTGGTTTGCTAGCCCAAGTTAGTTCGCTCAGATTGCCCTCGGGGCATTCAGGCCAGATCCTTACTCTAAGCGATGCAGCCCGCGCCCCCCTACCCAGCCCCCGCTTGCTAGTGGCAGGTGCAGGCGTCTTCGCTGCTTCTCCGCTGGGGCAGTTACCGTTGGGCTCGTAATCTGTGGGTTTTAATTATTTATTTATTTTTCCTCCCTGTTATGTTGCCCTCTGTGCTTCCAAGGCTCGCCACAGACTCAGCAGTGAGAGTGTTTCCTGGTGTTTGGAAACTTCTCTCTTTTTAAGACTCCCTTCCTGGGATGGAGCTCCGTCCCTCCCTCTTTTGTCTCTTTTTGTCTTTTATATTTTTTCCTACCTCCTTTCGAAGACAATGGGCTGCTTTTCTGGGTGCCTGATGTCCTCTGCCAGCATTCAGAAGTTGTTTTGTGGAGTTTACTCAGCATTTAAATGTTCTTTTGATGAATTGTGTGGGAGAAAGTGGTCTCCCCGTCCTATTCCTCCTCCATCTTAGGACCGCCCCCCTCTCATGGGTCTTTAAATGCAGAAGCAGAAAAGAAAGTCAAGAGACTCAAAGAAGAAGGAAGATTTGACACGACATTGCTGACTTGAAAATGAGAGGAGTCATGTAGGAAGAGTGAAAAGGAAATGAATTCTTTAGCAATCTTGGAAAGAGGACCCCAAGACCTGAATGAGAACCATGGCCATGCTTAACACCTTATTAATTGTTGGGTACACCAGGATTTTAAATGCATTAACTCATTTAGTCCTTCACTAAATCCTATGAGTTGAATTATTCCCTTTTAAAAGATGAAGAAAATGAGGTAGAGAGAACTTAAGTAACATTCAAAATCATGGAGTCAATAAATTGCAGACTTTCTAGACTTAGGCCTCTCTTCCACTCCCCAAATCCACATTTCTGAGTATACCTAAATACAAATATATGTATAATAATATATATTTCATTTATATATTCATATACCTTTATTTCTCTTTACCTTCTATAAGTGTCTCATAATTATACCTTATTTATCTTTGTTTCAAGCATCTAGGGATAGTGGCAAACATTATAGTATATAACTCTTGAATGAATGAGTATTAATGAAATAATTCTCCTAAAGCCTATGGCATTTCTCAGGTTTGCCTACGTAATCTGGTTCAAATTTCTCTAACATAGTAAGAGTTTATTGGTCTGCCGATGGCACCCCACTCCAGTACTCTTCCCTGGAAAATCCCATGGGTGGAGGAGCGTGGTAGGCTGCAGTCCATGGGGTCGCGAAGAGTCGGACACGACTGAGCAACTTCACTTTTACTTTTCACTTTCATGCATTGGAGAAGGAAATGGCAACTCACTCCAGTGTTCTTGCCTGGAGAATCCCAGGGATGGGGGAGCCTGGTGGGCTGCCGTCTATGGGGACCCACAGAGTCGGACACGACTGAAGTGACTTAGCAGCAGTAGCAGCAGCAGGGCTACCATAGCAAAATAGCACATATTCGGTTATTTAAGCAACAGAAATTTGTTTTCTCAAGTCGTGGAGAGTAGAAGTCCAAGATGAAGACGTTTTTAGGATTGGCTTCCCCTGAGGCCTTTCTCCTTGGTTTGAAGATGGCTACCTTCTCACTGTGTCCTCACATAACCTTTGTTTTATGTGTGTGTATCATTGATGTCCCCTCATGTTCTTATAAGGACACCTCTAAAAGACCTTTCTCCAAATACAGTCTCATTCTAAGGTACTGTGGGTTAGTATTTCAACATGTGAGTTTGTGGAGTACTGTCCACAGATAGAGTCCTAGACAGAGCTTGGATTTAGTGAGGCTTAAGTACAAATTCTGCAAATCATGGCAGTCTGGTTTAGAAGCCACTTTGGGAATCTAAGCCAATGTTTTTAAGAATTCTCAGTTACAGCTAATAGAAAACTTAGAAATATTAGCCAAAGATGAATATTATTTAATGATATAATAAAATTTTATGCAGTAAGTGGAGCTTTATCTTTCTCTCATTTGTATGTATCTATTTTGAAGACATCTAATTATAGTTACAGTGTAATTGATTGTTATGGTTTTAGCTGTGTAAAAGTATCTCCTTCTGTTACCTTTCTTTGTTCTTAGGGCTCAAGAAATACATAAAAGACACTATGAAGAAAAGTTTGTTAATGATATGATTGCCTTTGAGAAAGCTTGTGAAAGACTTCAAGATGCTAGAACAAAAGCTGCAATTGTGAAAAAGAAGTTAGTCACTAAGGTTCCTGATGGAATGACAAAGTGAACTGAAGCCAGATCACATTCTGTGGTCATTTTGAATTATGGCCATTGTTTAGTTAAAGGACTTTGAAATAATACTGTGAAAGAAAAAGTACTCTATGTCACAAGATTGATTTGTAAATATATCTTCTAAAATATAAAGAATAATTAAAATGTATATCTTCTTGATCATAACTTAACTTAAATCAAGTTGACTTGGCACACCTAAAGATTCCTTATATATCTAGATATCCAGGGAACGATGAAAGCTGACTTAATTTATTTCAGGAATTATTGCAAAGCCATTACTTTTATTGTTTCATATTATGAGTTCAGCAATTTGTAATCGATTTACAGCTTCTATGGCAAACTTTGAATAGTTTTTGTGGTCCCAACTGTTGACTTTTATTGAGACACTGTGTTCATTGATCAGTTTCATAGCCTGCTTTCATATATTTAATTATATTTCATGTTTATTTTATTAAAACTTTCTTTTTTCAAAATAAAAGTTTCACCATTATATCGGTGACTTGTGTTCTTATAAGAATTCAGAAAATATAAATTGAAAAGGAAAATTAAATATTTGTAATAACTTCCTAGAAGACTGTAAGATTTTGTATATTTACTTTTGTTGTGTTAGCCTTCACTTATATAGGGAACAGAGGAGAGAGTTAAGAGAAAGAACACATATAATCAAGTAACTGTGATTATAAAGTATCCAGAAATGGTATATAATCATTTTAAATCTATGTAATATATCAAGATTGCCAGGAGAAATATCAATAACCTCAGATATGCAGATGACACCACCCTTATGACAGAAAGTGAAGAGGAACTAAAAAGCCTCTTGATGAAAGTGAAAGAAGAGAGTGAAAAAGTTGGCTTAAAGCTCAACATTCAGAAAATGAAGATCATGGCATCCGGTCCCATCACTTCGTAGCAAATAGATGGAGAAACAGTGGAACAGTGTCAGACTTTATATTTTTGGGCTCCAAAATCACTGCAGATGGTGACTGCAGCCATGAAATTAAAAGACACTTACTCCTTGGAAGAAAAGTTATGAGCAACCTAGATAGCATATTGAAAAGCAGAGACATTACTTTGCCAACAAAAGTCTGTCTAGTCAAGGCTATGGTTTTTCCAGTAGTCATGTATGGATGTGAGTGTTGGACTGTGAAGAAAGCTGAGTGCCAAAGAATTGATGCTTTTGAACTGCGGTGTTGGAGAAGACTCTTGAGAGTCCCTTGGACTGCAAGGAGATCCAACCAGTCCATTCTAAAGGAGATCAGTCCTGGGTGTTCATTGGAACGATTGATGCTAAAGCTGAAACTCCAATACTTTGGCCACCTAAGGCGAAGAATTGACTCATTGGAAAAGGCTCTGATGCTGGGAGGGATTGGGGGCAGGAGGAGAAGGGGATGACAGAGGATGAAATGGCTGGATGGCATCACCGACTCGATGGACATAAGTTTGAGTAAACTCTGGGAACTGGTGATGGACAGGGAGCCCTGCCGTGCCGTGATTCATGGGGTCTCAAAGAGTCGGACACGACTGAGCAACTGAACTGAACTGAACTGAATATATGGTATAGAATTTAAAATGTAAAGAACAATATAAAAATACATGAAAAGTCTTTGTAAAATTTTGGATGATTTTCAATAGTATTTTCAATCTAGAAAAATAAATGTCTCACTATTATTATGACATTGTTCACTTTATGCAGTAGAGCTAATATCATTCAAAATTTCTCTTTACTGCTCATCAGTTATATATGCAGGGTTTGTGTTTCTTTTTTAAAATTCTCTAATTTTCTTAATCTATGCTAAAGTTCCAAAAATTAAGTATTTTGCAACAGCAGTTATGCATTGTGCTTCTTTGCTGGACTGCTAAAAAATCCTAGTAGCATTTCCCTAATTTTCTGTAAAATCGTAACTTTCTATTTAAATCATGATTCCAGCTCTCTGTTTTCTTGTTAATTTGCAGAAAGCTAATGAGCAAGTCATATTGGTATTTTTAATTATCCTTCAAAAAGAACAAAGGGGGATACTGTGATAAAAGTATGACAGATGTAGAATTCCATAACAAATTAGATAATCTCTTTGTTACCCCATTTTTCTGTTCTGTATTTAGAACAATACATATCTTCTGGGGACTTAATTAAAAATAATAGTCCATGTCACATAGCATTGTTATGAATTGAATGAAAAAAACATAAAAAGCAACTTAGTGCATTCCACAGAGTAAGCACTTAATAAAGGTAAGTGTATACATATTATATTACACACAATGCTTTTTCTGTCTATAGCTCTGTTTTCCTATTTATGTGTAGTCCCAAGTCAATCTCATGACTTTTACTGCTGCTTACTGTTTATATTTTGAAGAATCAAAATTCTGTGTCCCTGGGTTATATCTTAAATTTAATATAGCTCCTATATGTCCAAATGCATGCTAAATACTTCTGCTTTGAAGGCCTAAAATCTTTTGAAAATCATACATTGAAATGGAATTTATTTATTTTTTTATTTGCTTCCCTCCCTTTCCAATGTTGCTTTTCTTTCTATATGCCCAACCTCCCCTAGGTTCATAACCATCTGAAGTTTCCCATATTAAAATTTTTGAACATATCTTTGACTTTTTTTTCTCTTACCTCACCACATCTTATTAGATCTCCAGCCCCAAAACTTTATCTGCAAGGTCTCTTTGGCAGAGACAGGCTCGCTTTTCACCAAACCCATTTTCTGTTTCTTCAGGACACAATTAGCCTATATTTTCCAGCCTCCTTACTCAGTTAATTGAAGCAAAAGACTGAATTTTGATCTGTGGAATCTGGGGAAAAGTGATTGGCAGCCCTTCCAGGTACATACCATGCAGTAAACTCCGTGATTTTTCCTCTTCTTTTGCTATCTTGGAAAACACATGTTAAAGATGGCTGAACCATAAGATGGTTCTGGTTGGGAACCAGAGTCCTGACCAAATCATGGCGGTAGGGTGAACAACAACACACATTTTGTTCCTTGGCAAACTTTTTCACTAAAGCCAAGATAGTAAATACTTAATATTTGTGGACCATATGATATCTGTTGCAACTGCTCAATTACATGTTGTAAAACAAAGGGAACCATAGATAAGATGAAAAACAAATAAGTATAGTTGTTTTGCAATAAAAACTTATTTACAAAATAAGAAGTTGGTCAGATCTGGCCTATGAGTGATAGTTTTCCATAAAGAATTAGACTTGCAGTTTTTTAGACCTTATATACACAAGAATGCTAGATTCTTCTAACCCAAAACAAATGTTAGACATAACAAATTTCTCACATAAATAAATACTTATTCCTATATAAGTAAGGCTACTCTAAAGCATTGTTACAGATTAAAATAAAATTGTTTACACATGGTAATAATACTGAAGTACTTCAAAATAAATCACCACTAAAACTAATATACAAACACCAGGACAAAATTTGCTTAAATAGGAAAGTGCTATACCAAAGCCAAGGTTAACAGGAAGAAATAGCGGGAGTTTATGCAAAAAAGAAGGTGATGGAAAAAAGTGGGATTGGAGCCAAGAAGTGACATACTATGAGCCCTTTCTTTGAGTAGTGAGATACTGATAGAAGAAGAAAAGGTTTCTTTTGTCTTCTTCCCAGAGATTTCTTAACAGAAGCAGTGACCACCAAGGATTACAGGAGCAACATTTCATCTTAAAATTAAGAGGTCAGTTAGCAACTTTTCCTTCTTTATATTTCTTAGAATCAAGAGTAAACTTGTATTTTCTGTCTGATAATCAATCCACTAGTCCAAATTAGTAAGAGAGTACAATGTTTAAGGTCACCAACTTTGAAATAAAAAATATTTAAGCTTAAATTCTTTGTCATTTTATTAATTGCTTGACATAAAGTTATTGAAGCTCAGTAGAAATTTCGGTTTCTTCATAGATGAAGTATGCAATGCATTTAGGATGTTAGTGTATCACAGTAAGCACTCAGTTCATGATAGTGATACTTATGTACAAAGACAATAGAGATTCCATGAATTCACAAGGAATGACTCATTCTCTTGAAATTCACCTGATGTCTTTTTCAATACCTTTGTATTGTGTTTTGAAGAATATATTTCCTAAAGTTGCACATTTATCTGCTAACAGGAGTGAGCCTTGTAATTACAGAAGCTAAAAATGCCTATCATTTTCTGGGAAGGTGAAAAGGATGAATAGAACAGAAGCAAGAGAAAGGAGATATTATGCAGATATATGTTCTTTCACATAATCACACGAGGGCAAGCATAGACAGAGACTCAAAGTGTTCCCAGATAAATTTTATGCATATTATTTTGACTATTTATTATTAACTACAATGATTTGTTATTGGATACACAATATTAAAAAGATGTATTTTGTAATATCAATGACCTAAAATGTGAGTGAAGAGGTAAGTATAGTTTCTGTATGTTATCAAAGTTAAGCTGTTATTATGTTAACATGTTAGCATAACATATTATAACTATAATAGATTTTATGTTAACCTCATTGTAACCACAAAAGTAAAACCTGTAGTAGATACACAAAAGATTAAAATAAAGAGATCAAAGTATACCACCACAAGAAGTCATCAAATCAAAAAGGAAGACAGCAAGAGGAGAAGAAAGGAACAGAGACATTGTGAAACAGTGAACAGTTAACAAAATGGCAATAGTAAGACCTTAACTATCAATAAGTACTTTAAATGTAGATGGATTAAACTCTCCAATGACGAAATAGAATAACTGAATGGATTAAAAAATAATAGACTCACTTTAGCTTTAAGGATAAAGTGAAGGAATAGGAAAAGATATTATAAGAAAATGGTAATCATAGAGAGCAGGAATAGTGATACATACATATATATATATATATATATATATATATATATATATATATACTGTAGACTAAAAATGGTGAAAAAAGACAACAAAGTCATTAAATAATGATAAAAGATCAATTCACAACAAGATATAATGGTGTTAAATATTTATCCACCTCACACTGAAGGACCTAAATGTATAAAATGCAGAACTAAAAGAAGAAATAAGCAATAGTACAATAACAGAAGACTTTAATACTTGACTCACAGCAGTGGAAAAGTTATAAGACACAATAAGAAACTATATTTGAATATTTTAGACAAAATGGACCTACCAGACATATATACAACATTCCTTTGAGTCACAGAAGAATATGCATTCTTATCCAGCATATATGGAATATTCTCCAGGATAGATCATGTGTTAGGTCACAAAACCTGTCTCAACAAATTCAAGAAGATAGAAATTGTATCAAGTATCTTTTCGAAACACAATGCTACAAAACTAGACATGAATAGCAGGAGTAAAATAGAAAGTCATATTTTCCCATACCAACTAGCCAAAATGGGTAACCAATATCTCTTAGACTCTCTCACCCTCTGTCCCTCTCTGCCCCCCTCTCTCCATATATGTATGTATTGTGCATGTATGTAATATCCGTTTGACAGCTAGAGAGCTGTAAATGAAAAGAAAACTAGAAAATTAATTCTTAATAAAAAGAAGCCCTTCCTAGGTAAGCAGAAATGCCAAAATCTGGGATGGTAGGATGAAACGGGCTTCTTTGGCAGAGAGATTTTACTGGGGTAATTGAAATTTTATAGTTTCATGAGTTATAAATTTACAAAGATTTTTGGGCTAATGTGATGTATTAGAGTCTTTAAAACCCTCAGATAGAGAACTAGTTCTTGTTAAATTTCTCCAGTGGAACTTCTGCTGAGTTTTTAGTATTTCAGGAAGTTGGAAGGCTATGATTGAAAGCAGAGAGAGAGAGAGAGCAATTTATAACCATCATGCTTAGATTCCAAAGACCTGCTAGAATGAGGAATTGGTAATATGCATAAGGTTGATTTCACCCTCAAAGCCATAGAACAAGAACCTGCTAAAGCCTCCACAGATTCCTTCATCCAACTCAATCTCTAATTGGACAAAAGTGATCAATTCCTTACTCTTAGGGTCCTGAAATGTCTTGCCCTCTTTAAGGGAAAACAAAATGTACTCTATTCTCTCAAGTTATTTTAAACACATTGTCTTATGTATAAAAAAGAAAGCTGTGAGACATATGAAACATAGAAAAATATGGCCACAAATGCCCCAGATGTTGCAATCATTAGACAAGAAATTTATGTAAAATAAGCGACATAAATATTTAAAGAAATTAGATGGAAAATCACTTAAATAGATTAAAAGATGGAAAATTTTAAGGGAAATAAAACATCTAAAAGAGAATCAGATCAATTTCTAGAAGTTAAAAAATGCCATATAATGACACCAGTTCAAGATGGTGGAGAAGGATGTGAGCTCATCTGCTATGAGAGCATGAAATTGCAACTAGCTGTTGAATAACCATCAACAAGAGGACACGGGAACCCACCACAGATGATACCCCACGTCCAAAGACAAGAAGCTGCAGCAGGACGGTAAAGGTGCAATCATGATAAAATCAAATGCCATACCCACCGTGTGGGTGACCTTCAAACTGGAGAACAATAACACCAAAGAAGTTTTCCCACTGTTGTGAAGGTTTTGAACTCCATGTCAGGCTTCCCAGCCTGCTGATCCAACAAAAGGACTGGGAATCCCCAGGGAATCTGATCTTGAAGGCCAGTGGGATTTAATTATAGGACTTCTACAGGACTGGGGAAAAGACTTCGCTCTTAGAGGGAACAAAGTCTCATGTGCACTGAGACCCAAGGGAAGGGAGCAGTGACCCCACAGGAGACTGGACCAAAAATACCTGCAAGTGTTGAAGAGTCTCCTGTGGAGGCATGGGTCAGCAGAGGCTCACCACAGGAAGTAGGGCACTGGCAACATCAGTCTGGGAAGGCCCTCCTTGGTGTATGCCTTGGAGGTTGTCATTAACCCTACCATAGAGCCCTTACACCCCCGGGCTGTCGACTCAGGCCACAAACTACCAGGGAGAGAGTGCAACCCCACCCATCAGCAGATAATTGAATTAAAGTTTTACTGAGCAAGGCCCTATCCACCAGAGCAAGACCCAGTTCTTCCCCAAACCAGTCCCTACCATCAGGAAACTTACACAGGCCTGTTAGCCTCCTTCATCAGAGGGCAGACAGAAGCATGAAAAATCACAGTCCCACAGGGCTAAAACAAAAACCACGTTATAGAAAGTTAATCAGGATGAAAAAGCAGAAAGTTATATCCCAGAGGAAAGGACAAGATAAACCCCCAGAACAAGTAAATGAAGTGGAGATATGTAAGTCCAGGAAGCACAGAGAGTCCCAGGCATGATAAACCCAATGAGGAACACACTGAGACACATAGAAAACAAATTGACAAAAATTAAAAACAGATAAAATATTAAAGGCAAAAAGGAAAAATGACAAATAACATATAGGGGGACTCCTTCCAGGCTATCAGTTGATTTCTCAACAGAAACTCTACAATCCAGAAGGGAATGACAGGATATATTTAAAGTGATGAAACACAAACTTTAAACGATACAGTAGAACAGTTAGACCTAATTGATAGTTATAGAACATTTCACCCCAAAACAATGAATTTCACCTTTTTCTCAAGTGCACACAGGAACCGTCTCCAGAATAGATCACATCCTGGGCCATAAATCTAGCCTTGGTAAATTCAAAAAAAAAAAATGAAATCATTCCAAGCATCTTTTCTGACCACAGTGCAGTAAGATTAGATCTCAATTACAGGAGAAAAACTATTCCAACATATGGAGACTGAACAACATGCTGCTGAATAGCCAACAAATCACAGAAGAAATCAAAAAAGAATTCAAAATATGCATAGAAACAAATGAAAATGAAAAAAGCACAACAACCCAAAACCTGTGGGACACTGTAAAAGCAGTGCTAAGGGGAAAGTTCATAGCAATACAGGCATATCTCAAGAAACAAGAAAAAAGTCAAATAAATAACCTAACTCTACACCTAAAGCAACTAGAAAAGGAAGAAATGAAGAACCCCAGGGTTAGTAGAAGGAAAGAAATCTTAAAAGGTAGGGCAGAAATAAATGCAAAAGAAACAAAAGACACCATAGCAAAAATCAACAAAGCCAAAAGCTGGTTCTTTGAAAGGACAAATAAAATTGACAAACCATTAGCCAGACTCATCAAGAAACAAAGGGAGAAAAGTCAAATCAATAAAAGTAGAAATGAAAATGGAGAGATCACAACAGACAACACAGAAATACAAAGGGTTATAAGAGACTACTATTAGCAATTATATGCCAATAAAATGGACAACTTGGAAGAAATGGACAAATTCTTAGAAAAGTGCAACTTTCCAAAACTGAACCAGGAAGAAATAGAAAATCTTAACAGACCCATCACAAGCATGGAAATTGAAACTGTAAGCAGAAATCTTCTAGCAAACAAAAGCCCAGGTCCAGAGAGCTTCACAGCTGAATTCAACCAAAAATTTGGAGAAGAGCTAACACCTAACATACTCAAACTCGTCCAGAAAATTGCAGAGGAAGGTAAACTTCCAAACTCATTCTATGAGGCCACCATCACCCTAATACCAAAACCTGACAAAGGTGACACAAAAAAAGAAAACTACAGGCCAATATCACTGATGAACATAGATGCAAAAATCCTTAACAAAATTCTAGCAATCAGAATCCAACAACACGTTAAAAAGATCATACACCATGACTAAGTGGGCTTTATCCCAGGGATGCAAGGATTCTTCAATATCTGCAAATCAATCAATATAATACACCACATTAACAAATTGAAAAATAAAAGCCATATGATTATCTCAATAGATGCAGAGAAGGCCTTTGACAAAATTCAACATCCATTTATGATTAAAAAAACTCTCCAGAAAGCAGGAATAGAAGAAACATACCTCAACATAATAAAAGCTATATATGACAAACCCACATCAAACATTATCCTAAATGGTGAAAAATTGAGAGCATTTCCCCTAAAGTCAGTAATAAGACAAGGGTGCCCACTTTCACAACTACTATTCAACATAGTTTTGGAAGTTTTGGCCACAGCAATCACAGCAGAAAAAGAAATAAAAGGAATCCAAATTGGAAAAGAAGTAAAACTCTCACTATTTGCAGATGACATGATCCTCTACATAGAAAACCCTAAAGACTCCACCAGAAAATTACTAGAGCTAATCAATGAATATAGTAAAGTTGCAGGATATAAAATCAACACACAGAAATCCCTTGCATTCCTATACACTAATAATGAGAAAATAGAGAAATTAAGGAAACAATTCCATTCACCATTGCAACAAAAAAATAAAATACTTAGGAATATATCTACTTAAAGAAACTAAAGACCTATATATGGTTTAGTTGTTAAATCGTGTCTGACTCTTGCAACCTCGTGATATGGTTTAGTTGCTAAATCATGTCTGACTCTTGCAACCTTGTGGACTGTAGCCTGTAAGGCTCCCCTGTCCATGGGATTTTATAGGCAAGAATACTGGAGTGGATTGCCATTTCCTTCTCCAAAAGACCTATATATCTCTCTTTCTAAAGACCTATATATAGAAAACTATAAGACACTGTTGAAAGAAATCAAAGAGGACACTAATAGATGGAGAAATATACCATGTTCATGGATCGAAAGAATCAATATAGTGAAAATAAGTATACGACCCAAAGCAATCTATAGATCCAATGCAATCCCTATCAAGCTACCAGCGGTATTTTTCACAGAACTAGAGCAAATAATTTCAAGATTTGTATGAAAATACAAAAAAAAAAAAAACCTTGAATAGTCAAAGCGATCTTGAGAAAGAAGAATGGAACTGAAATAATCAACCTGCCTGACTTCAGGCTCTACTACAAAGCCACAGTCACCAAGACAGTATGGTACTGGCACAAAGACAGAAATATAGATCAATGGAACAAAATAGAAAGCCCAGAGATAAACCCACACACCTATGGACACCTTCTCTTTGACAAAGGAGGCAAAAATATACAGTGGATTAAAGACAATCTCTTTAACAAGTGGTGCTGGAAAAACTGGTCAACCACTTGTAAGAGAATGAAACTAGAACACTTTCTAACACCATACACAAAAATAAACTCAAAATGAATTAAAGATCTAAACGTAAGACCAGAAAATTTAAAACTCCTAGAGGAGAATATAGGCAAAACACTCTGACATAAATCACAGCAGGATCCTCTGTGACCCACCTCCCAGAATATTGGAAATAAAAGCAAAAATAAACAAATAGGACCTAATTAAACTTAAAAGCTTCTGCACAACAAAGGAAACTATAAGCAAGGTGAAAAGACAGCCTTCAGAATGGGAGAAAATAATAGCAAGTGAAGCAACTGACAAACAACTAATCTCAAAATTATACAAGCAACTCCTGCAGCTCAATTCCAGAAAAATAAATGACCCAATCAAAAAATGGACCGAAGAACTAAATAGACATTTCTCCAAAGAAGACATACAGATGGCTAACAAACACATGAAAAGATGCTCAACATCATTCATTATCAGAGAAATGCAAATCAAAACCACAATGAGGTACCACTTCATGCCAATCAGAATGGCTGTGATCCAGAAGTCTACAAGCAATAAATGTTGGAGAGGGTGTGGAGAAAAGGGAACCCTCTTACACTGT
The DNA here is from genome assembly GCF_023091745.1 of Budorcas taxicolor. Classification (NCBI taxonomy): domain Eukaryota; kingdom Metazoa; phylum Chordata; class Mammalia; order Artiodactyla; family Bovidae; genus Budorcas; species Budorcas taxicolor. The sequence goes on from NC_068912.1 coordinate 70,923,276, forward strand.
TGGTGGGAATGCAAACTAGGACAGCCACTGTGGAGAACAGTGTGGAGATTCCTTAAAAAACTGGAAATAGAACTGCCTTATGACCCAGCAATCCCACTGCTGGGCATACACACCAAGGAAACCAGAATTGAAAGAGACACGTGTACCCCAATGTTCATCACAGCACTGTTTATAATAGCCAGGACATGGAAGTAACCTAGATGTCCATCAGCAGACGAATGGATAAGAAAGCTGTGGTACATATACACAATGGAGTATTACTCAGCCATTAAAAAGAATACATTTGAATCAGTTCTAATGAGGTGGATGAAACTGGAGCCTATTATACAGATTGAAGTAAGCCAGAAAGTAAAACACCAATACAGCATACTAATGCATATATATGGAATTTAGAAGATGGTAATTCGAACCCTGTATGTGAGACAGCAAAAAAGACACAGATGTATACAACAGTCTTTTGGACTCTGTGGGAGAGGGAGAAGGTGGGATGTTTTGGGAGACTGGCATAGTAACATGTATAATATCACGTATGAAATGAATCACCAGTCCAGATTCGATGCATGATATTGGAATATTTGGGCTAGTGCACTGGGATGACCCAGAGGGATGGTACAGGGAGGGAGGAAGGGGGGGCGGGGTTCAGGATGGGGAACATGTGTATACCTGTGGCGGATTCATGTTGATGTATGGTAAAACCAATACAATATTGTAAAGTAATTAACCTCCAATTAAATAAATTTATATTTTAAAAAGTGATGAAAGGGAAGAAACTGCAGTCAGCGATACTCTACCCAGCAAGACTCTCATTCGAATTTGATGGGGAAATCAAAAGCTTTCCATACAAGCAAAATTTGAGAGAACTCAGCACTGCCAAACCAGCTTTACAACAAATGCTAAAGAAAATTCTCTAGGCAGGAAACACCAGAAAAGGAAAAGACCTGCAGAAAATAAACCCAAAAGAGTTAAGAAAATGATAGTAAGTTCAAATGCACCACCCAAAAGACATAGACTGGCTCAGTTCAGTCATTCTGTTGTGTCCGACTCTTTGGGACCCCATGGACTGCATGCAGCATGCCAGTCTTCCCTGTCCATCACCAGCTCCCAGAACTTGCTCAAACTCACGTCCATTGAGTCAATAATGCCATCCAACTATCTCATTCTCTGTTGTCCCCTTCTCCACCTGCCTTCAATCTTTCTAGGCATCATGGTCTTTTCCAATAAGTCAGTTCTTCACATCAGCTGGCCAAAGTATTGGAGTTTCAGCTTTAGCATCAGTCCTTCTAATGACTGTTCAGGATTGATTTCTCTTAGGATTGACTGGTTGGATATCCTTGCAGTCCAAGGGTCTCTCAAGAGTCTTCTCTAACACTACAGTTCAAAAGCATCAATTCTTCAGCACTCAGGTTTCTTTATGGTCCAACTCACATCCATACATGACTACTAGAACAGTAGACTAGACAAACCTTTGTTAGCAAAGTAATGTCTCTGCTTTTTAATATGCTGTCTAGATTGGTCATAGCTTTTCTTCCAAGGAGCAAGTGTCTTTTGATTTCATGGCTGCAGTCACCATCTGCAGTGATTTTGAAGCCCAAGAAAATGAAGCCTGTCACTGTCTCCACTGTTTACCCATCTGTTTTCCATGAAGTGATGGAAACAGATGCCATGATACACTGGCTGAGTGAATGTAAATGTATGCATGGATGCACTTCCACTTACCACATCACTCTGCCTGACTCCCCAAATTGTATGTAATTATTTTACATTATTGGGTTAATCATGTTCATATTATGGTTTGCAATTGTAATTATCTTTTTTGTCTGGCTATTGATTGTGATAAATTAATAAACATCTTTTATACTGTGATTAAAAAAAAAAAAAAGGAATCAGTCTTGCAAGGGGACTCCAGTTCTATCCCTGGTCTGGGAAGATCCCGCATGCATCAGAGCAACTAAGTGCCTGCACCACAACTGCTGAACCTGCACTCTAGAGCCTGAGAGTCACAGCTACTAAGCCCACATATAGCAGCTACTGAAGCCCAAGTGCCTTAGAGCCTGTGCTCTGCTACAAGAGATGCCCCTGCAACAAGAAGCCCTTGCAATGCAGTTATAGAGTAGCCCCAGCTCACCACAAGTAAGACATAGCACAGCCGACATAAATAAATAAACAAATAATTTTTTTAAAACTTTACAATAAATTGAGAGTATACTGGAAGGGCTTAATAGCAGACTGGTCAGAGCAGAAAAAAACAATTAGTAAACTTGAGAAGTTTACTAATTTACTAATTTCAAGAGAAACTACTAATTTACTAATTTATTAGCAATTACTAATTTACTAATTTCAAGACAAATTGGAAATTACTCAAACTAGAGCATAATTAGAAATTATCCAAATTAGAATTTATTAATTTACCAATTTCAAGAGAAATTAAAAATTACCCAAACTAGAGCATACAAAGGAGACTATATGTGTGTGTGTGTTGGTGAAATATTTGAGGCTTTGAACTGCAAGGAGATCCAACCAGTCCATTCTGAAGGAGATCAGCCCTGGGATTTCTTTGGAAGGACTGATGCTAAAGCTGAAACTCCAATACTTTGGCCACCTCATGTGAAGAGTTGACTCATTGGAAAAGACTGTGATGCTGGGAGAGATTGGGGGCAGGAGGAGAAGGGGACGACAGAGGATGAGATGGCTGGATGGCATCGCTGACTCGATGGACGTGAATCTGAGTGAACTCTGGGAGTTGGTGATGGACAGGGAGGCCTGGCGTGCTGCGATTCATGGAGTCGCAAAGAGTTGGACATGACTGAGCGACTGAACTGAACTGAACTGAACATCTAAAAGTAATGAAGAATTCATAACAAACACCATCAAAAATAATTACTGAAAGCCATGTGTTACTGGTGTTACTAGTGTTTGTGTTACCAGTGTTAGACCCCTCCCCTGCCTTTGAATCTCAGTATTTTCAGATTGCTTTTATCTAAAATCAACAGAAAATTTTTCTCAAACTGAAACAGTAATATTGCATATTATATATGGAAATGTAAATAAATAAATGTATATATATATATATATAAATTTTCCCTACTTCACTCTTTCACCCAGTTCATTTTTTAAAGCTTCTTAGAATTCTGTTGCAGTATTTCATAGAATAACTCTTGCCTTCAATGTAAATTCTAGACTTAATCAGGATGATATTTTTAAATCTCTACCCATTCACAGATACAGATCCCATATATGTGCATACATAGAAAAAATAAAAAAAATCTTAAAGAACAATATTTGACCTCTGCTAGAATTCTCTCTTTAGAAGTGCTACCAAATTCCCTGATTTGTTTTTTATATTTACCTTCTAATACTATTCTTGGTTGCTTATGTTCCAATCATGCTGAATACCACTGATTCTTGAAAATGCCATGATTTTCTGCTTTCCTCCTTTGATGTCAATATTTCTCCCTCCCAGCTACAATACTCCATATTGCAAACACTACCAGAATGATTTCTCAAGAAATATCCCAACATTGTGGTCTATAAAAATTTGACTAATTCTTTCAATTGTTGCTGTTCAGGAACTAAATTGTGTCCAATTATTTGAGATCCCATGGACTGCATTCCAGGTTCCTCTGTCCTCCACTATCTCCCAGAGTTTGCTCAAATTCATGTCCATTGAGTTGGTGATGCTATCCAACCATCACATCCTCTGCTGCCGCCTTCTCTTTTTGCCTTCAATCTTTCACATCATCAGAGTCTTTTAAATGAGCTGACTCTTCACATCAGTAGCCAAAGTATTGGAGCTGCAGCAACATTCTTCCAATGAATATTCAGGGGCTAATTTCTTTTAGGATTGACTGGTTTGATCTCCTTGCAGTCCAAGGGATTCTCAAGAGTCTTCTCCAGCACCACAAATTGAAAGCATCAATTATTGGGTGCTCAACTGTCTTTATGGACCAACCCCACATCTGTATAAGACTACTGAAAAACCATAGCTTTGACTATATGGACCTTTTTCAGCAAAGTTGTGTCTCTGATTTTTAATACACTGTCTACTTATGTCGGAGCTTTCCTTCCAAGGAGTAAGGGTGTTTTAATTTCATGGCTGCATTTACCATCTGCAGTGATTCTGGAGCCCAAGGAAAGAAAATCTGTCACTGCTCCCACTTTATCCCCTTCTCTTTGCCCTGAAGTGATGGGACCAGATGCCTTGATCTTAGATTTTTGAATATTGAGTTTTAAGCTAGCTTTTTCACTCACCTCTTTCACCCTAATCAAGAGCCTTAGTTCCTCTTTGCTTTCTGCCATTAGAACGATATCATCTGCATATCTGAAGATGTTATTTCTCCTGGCAGTCTTGTTTCCAACTTGTGATTCATCCACCCCTGCATTTCACATGATGCACTCTGCATAGAAGTTAAATAAGCAGGGTGACAATGTATAGCCTTGTCATACTCATTTCCCAGTTTAGAATCAGTCCATTGTTCCCTGTCTGGTTTTAACTGTTGCTTCTTGATGTGCATACGAGTTTCTCAGAAGACCAGTAAGGTAGCCTGGTACCCCTATCTTTTGAAGAATTTTCCATAGTTTGTTGTGATGCAAACAGTCAAAGGCTTTAGAGTCATCAATGAAGCAGAAGAAGCTTTTATGGAACTCCCTTGGTTTCTCCATGATCCAGCCAATATTGGCAATTTGATCTCTGGTTCCTCCGCCTCTTTAATACTCAGCTTGTACATCTGGAAATTTTTGGTTCATGTACAACTGAAGCCTAGCTTGAAGGATTTTGAGTATAACATTGTTGTCATGTGAAATGAGCACAATTTTAAAATAGTTTCAATATTCTTTGGCATTGCCCTTCTTTGGGATTGGGATAAACACTGAACTTTTCCAGTCCTGGGATTAACTCTGAACTTTTCTAGCCCTGGGGTAATAACTGACCATTTCCAGTCCTGTGACCATTGCTGAGCTTTCCAAATTTGCTGACATATTGAGTGCAGCACTTTGACACATCATCTTTTAGGATTTTAAATAGCTCAGCTGGAATTCAGTCACCTCGTGTAGCTTGTTCACTGTAATGCTTCCTAATGTCCACTTGACTTCACACTCCAGGATGTCTAGCTCTAGGAGAGTGACCACACCATTATGGTTATCTGGTTCATTATGACATTTCTTAGAGTTCTTCTATGTATTTTTGCCAACTCTCCTTAATCTCTTCTGCTTCTCCTAGGTCCTTACCATTTCTGGCCTTCATTGTGCCCTTCCTTGCATGAAATGTTCCCTTGATATGTTCAGTTTTCTTCAAGAGATCTCTAAATTTTCCCATTCTATTGTTTTTCTTTATTTCTTTGCATTGTTCATTTAAGATTTTCTTTTCTCTTCTTGTTCTTCTCTATAACTCTGCATTCAGGTGGGTATGTCTTTCCCTTTTCCCCTTGTATTTTGCTTTTTTTTTTTCTTTTCTCAGCTATATGTAAAGACTTGCATTTCTTTTTCTTATGGATTGTTTTTGTCACTGGCTCTTGTACAATGTTAAGAACCTCCATTCATAGTTCTTCAGGCAATCTGTCTATCAGATCTATTCCCCTGAATCTATTCACCACCTCCACTGTATAATCATAAGGTATTTGATTTTGATCATACCTGAATGGCCTAGTGGTTTCCCCTACTTTCTTCAGCTTAAGCCCAGATTTTGCAATAAGGAGTTCATGATCTGAGCCAAAGTCAGCTCTGGGTCTTGTTTTTGCTGACCGTGTAGAACTTCTTCATCTTTGAATGCCAAGAACATAATCAACCTGATTTTGAAAGTGATCATCTGGTGATGTCCATGTGTAGAGGTCATCTCTTGCATTGTTGGAAAAAGATGTTTTCTACGACCAGCATATTCTGTAGAAAAAGCTATGTTAGCCTTTGCCTTGCTTCATTCTGTACTCCAAGGCCAACTTGCCTGTTATTCTGGGTATCTCTTGACTTCCTACTTTTGTATTCCAGTCCCCTGTAAGGAAAAGGAGAATCTTTTTTTGGTGTTAGTTCTAGAAGGTGTTTTAGGTCTTCATAGAACCAGTCAGTTTTAGCATCTTCAGCATTAGTTTGGGGCATAGACCTGGATTACTCTGATGTTGAATGGTTTTCCTTGAAAACGAAATGAAATCATTCTGTTGTTTTTGAGGTTGCACCCAAGTACTACATTTTGAACTCTTGTTGACTATGAGGGCTACTCCATTTCTTCTAAGGGATTCTTGCCCACAGTAGCAGATATAATGGTCATCTGAATTAAATTTGCTTATTCCTGTCCATTTTCATTCACTGATTCCTAAAATGTTGATGTTCACTCTTGCCATCTCCTGTCTGACCATGTCCAATTTACCTTGCTTCATGGACATAACATTCCAGGTCCCTATGCAATATTGTTCTTTATATCATTGGAGTTTTTTTTTTTTTTTTCACCACAAGACACATCCACAACTAAGCATCATTTTTGCTTTGGCCCAGTCACTTCATTCTTTCTGAGCTTTTGGTAATTGCCTTTCACTCTTCCCCAGTGGCTTCACTAGTGCCTCAGACAGGAAAGAATCTCCCTGCAATGCAGATTCAATCCCTGGGTTGGGAAAATACCTTGAAGAAGGGAATGGTTACCCACTCCAGTACTTTTGCCTAGAGAATTCCACGGACAGAGGAGCCTGGTAGGCTACAGTACGTGGGATTACAAAGAGTCAGACATTACTGAGTGACTAACACTTTCTTTCTTCTCCAGTATTGTATTGGACACCTTCCAACCTGGGGGGGCTCATCCTCTGGTATCATATCTTTTTGTCTTTTCATTCTATCAGCGGAGTTCTCCAGGCAAGACTGCATGAATGTATTCTTATTTCCTTCTCCAGTGAATCATGTTTTGTCAAAACTCTTCACTATGTCCTATCTGTCTTATGTGGTGTGCATGGCATGGCTCATAGCTTTATTGAGTTATGCAAGTCCCTTCACCCAAGTCTGTGATCCATGATGGGAAATTCTTTCAATTATATGTATTCTGTTCCTTCTTTTGAAACACCACAGTACTTAAAATATCGTATTTCGATTATAAAAGCATTATCATGATTTAAAAATAGAAAATACAGTGAAACAAAATTAATAGCACTTAAAATATGCAACCTGTAGGTAATCACTGTTAAAATTTTGATGTTTTTCATTTCACATTGCCAGGCATATATGTGTCCTTCTCATCGATGTCTCTTCCATGCTTCCCACCCAACCCCTCCACCCCACTTTCTGGGTCATGCATGGTTGTTAGCTGAGCTCTTCTTGTCTTTGACCACATACACATCCCTGTGGTAACTAGGTCTAATATGAGCTACTATCAGCACTACCCAACACATCCAAGCATATCCTCCCTCTGACCAATGTTTATTATAATTCATGTATCATAAGTGGTGAATATACAGAGTCATTCAGCAGAATCTAACATAAATAGTGGCACTTGCACAGATTGGGAAAGAATTATCCCATTTTTATGCTTCTATAGATCCAGAGTTTGAACCAGGAGGCAGAAGTGGTAGTAGGACAACCTATCTTCATACTTTAAGAAAGTGAAGTCTTTTCAGCTCCACTGGCAAAGTGGAGGCAAAGTACTGATAGACTAGAGAATTTTTTTCTCAGTTTGGTGGGTATTTAACCTTGAAAAAACTGTATTGCAGCATCCTTATTATATTTGCAGACACTTCTCCCACTTTGCAGGCTTTTAAAGGAAAAAACAGATCTGTCTACCACAGTGGAGGGGGTTTTTTATTTTAACTATGGCCTCATAAATACATACAGAAATAAAGATTACAGCTTCTACTCATACTGTTTTCATAGTTGTGTGATGAACATATTTGTATAGTTTAATTAATATTTTTTTCCTCCTCTCCATTTTTCCAAGTCCTTATATGTGTATTATTAATGTAATCATAATAGAACTAAAGAGGAAAGGACATTGCATAGTGATCCTGAGCTCAATGTAAGATATAGTAACTAATGAGATTTGAATTATTTCCCTTATGGAAGTAGATGCATTTTCTTTTTGTTTAATGAAAACATTTATGCTAGAATCGAGTCACTTTGGGGGATTGAGAAGTGTTAGAAGAAAAATGTAGCTGCGAATTTGTCAAGGTTTTTTATTTTTGTCTCTATACCATCTGAATGCCATTTCTGGGGAACATATCCTTTAGTTAGATCATATTTTGAGGTACAAACCCATGTCCCAACACAAAATTTAAAAGGATCAAATAATTTTCACCCCAGCTTCTGCCAGTCATTTGATGTCCATGCTATCACTTTTAATCCTAAAAGAGTAGTACAAAGACCATTAAGAAGTTAAGAACAGACCTATGGACATAGGTGGAGGGGTGGAGGGAGAGAATGAGATGTATGGAGAGATTAACATGAAAACTTAACAATACCATGTGTAAAATAGAGGTCAATGGATATTTGCTGTATGACTCAGGGAACTCAAACAGGAGCTCTGTATCAACCTAGAGGGGTGGGATAGAGAGTGAGATGGGAGGGAGTTTCAGGAGGCAAGGGACAGGGGTGTACTTATGGCTGATTCTTGTTAATGTTTGTCAGAATACAACAAAATTCTGTTAGGCAATTATCCTTCAATTAAAAATAAAGTGGCAAAAAAAGAAGACATTAACAGTGACATTAAGAGTTCAATAGTGGTAGCATCAAATTTCCAGCATTAGAAATCCCAAAGTTGATCATTTCTGTGGTATTGCCCAGTCTGGATTCCTGCTACCTAACCTCCCTTGGTTTTAGCCTATTTTGTGAGCTTTGTCTCCAGATTGCTCCTGTTGATTTGAGTTACCTAATATCCTTCCAGTGAGTACCTTTATTGTTTCACTAGCAATGTTCTCAGTTGCATGCAAGAACAAGAATCTAATACACTTAGTTTGTCTCAAGTGTAAATTATATCTTTTCTGAAACTGTAACAGTAGGGTTTTTGCCTTAATCATTTGCCAAAGATTATAATAACATAAGTATTATATATGTATTATATAATTATTATGTAATAATCTATAATTATTATAAAATAATGAAGATTTTAAATGTAGTGAATACAATGCACCCAGAACAGTGCCAGGGCTGAGAGAAACGCTATAATAATGTTATTAATCATTGTATTAATTTATATTAATAAATTATTATTTTTAATCATTTTCAATGCTGTAACTATTCAGCTTTTAGGGAAATTGGAAAGGGATGCATCAGAGGTTGATAATGAGAAGGCATATATTGAAAGTAAGTCATGGTACTTTGAGGCTACAATCCTGCGACACTCATCTTTTCTTGTACTATGGTCACTTGTCTTTTCGTATAACATCTCTAGTTAGGGTATAAAATTCTTGGTGTCAGGAATATGTGTCATCATTTTTTTGTTCCAAGCTGTCTCTACCAAAGTCCTGTACACTATAGGTGGTCCTCAGTGATCATTCATTGATGTTTTTCTCAACTGTGATTTAGTCAGTGTTCACTTCAATAACTAAGTGGAAAGACTTTTCTTAAAGCCTACATCCAAAAAAAAGAGCAGAAAAACAGCTTTTATATATTTATTTTTATTATAAATGTGTATACTGAAATACACATATCAATTCTGTGAAATCAGATTTCCATTACCTTCTATGACACATTAGTGAAAAAACCTTTAAAAATATCACTAATGATCTTCTATGGCTAAATTAAATCAACATTTTTTAGTTCTTATTTTTCTGGAGTTTGTGGAAGCATCGGATAATGTTGATCTCTTTCTTCCTCTTTGCTGCATCTGCTCTCAAAATTCTCCATCTCTGATTCTCTAATGACACTATCTAATTCTTATTATTTCTTTCCTCAAATCTACCTTGGATATCATCCTAAAATGCAAATCCACTCTTTGGTTGTGTCTTCCACTTATAGGAGACATGGAGGATGGAGTCAAAAACCTTTTCATTTAGCTGAAAAAAAAAAAAAAATCTTTAGTGATCTTGATAACCTCTATCTTTCCAGCTCTCTCCAGCCACCAGAACTCTCAATCCCAATGTTTCAGCTATTGGACTAGTCACAATTTTCAAATTCCTTTGTCTGAAGTTGTCTTATATTCTGGTCTGCTTGGAGAATTTCTGATTACAGCAAAGTTGATTACATAATGTTCCACTCATTTGACTAGTCCAGTACAGTCGCTCAGTTGTGTCCAACTCTTTGTGACCCCATGGACTGCAGCATGCCAGGCTTCCCTGTCCACCACCACTCCAGGAGCTTGCTCAAACTCATGTCCATTGAATCGCTGGTGCCATCTAACCATCTCATCCTCTGTCATCCACTTCTCCTGCCTTCAATCTTTCCCAGCATCAGGGTCTTTTCCAATGAGTCAGTTCTTCGCGTCAGATGGCCAAAGTATTGGAATTTCAGCTTCAGCATCAATCTTTCCAATGAATATTCAGGAATATTTATTTTAGGATTGACTGGTTTGATCTCCTTGCAGTCCAAAGGACTCTCAAGAGTTTTTTCCAACACCACAGTTCAAAAATGTCAATTCCTTGGTGCTCAGCTTTCTTTATAGTCCAACTCTCATATCCATACATGACTTCTGGAAAAACCATAGCTTTGACTAGATGGACTTTTGTTGGCAAAGTAACATATCTGCTTTTTAATATGCTGTCTAGGTTGGTCATAGTATTTGACTAGTATTGCATTTATTTTGGTTTCCCTAGTGCTAAAAAATGAAAATAGGATTTTTTAAAGAAATTTTCTGTGTATATTACTTAGTCCTTGGAATAATTTCAAGACCAAATGGTTGCCTTTAATATATTTGGTTTTCATTAAAATATTTTTCATCAATGTAGGGAAAACAGATTGATGAATATGTAGACTAATAAAATTGAGATAAGAACATTAAGTGCCACTAAAATTTCAAGAAGTAAACTCAGTTCTATCTTATTCTTTGAATTAACTATCTCAATTGTTCTGCTGATGAATCAAATTTTAGGTTAAAAGCCCCATTTTTAGTAATTCCAGAAACCTCCTTCTCGCCCTTCTTTCCCACATTTAGAGGGGAAAAAACAAACTTGAAAACTGATTTTTTTTTTGAATTTTGCTTCTTCTAAAAATGTGGTTCTTTAGATAAAGAAGAAGAGTGATTATGGGAATTTAAATAAAGAATGAAGTACTTTATCATAGCTTTGGAAAGAGTTCCTAACATACTACCTGCATGCATAATTGTAACTATGCTTTTCCTGGCATCCTCTCTCCTTTCCTGTTGCATTCTCCTTACTAGAATACAGATTGCAGTTAAGCTGTTTGCGAAAATGAGAGCCATGGTCATGCCACTACCCTCATGATACACGAAGTAAAGTACTTTGGAAAAGAGGAAAGCCTGCTCCTTATCCTACAGACATTGATTTTCTTCTGTTTGAAGGGCCAGGGAGTACTAACTCCAAGAAATCATCAGCACAGGGCTTTAATTCTTAAGGTAATTTGCCTCAGAGAACAATATGTGGCCTTAGCGATGAGCTGGGCCTTGTGAAAATGATTGACTTATGTGTCAGAAATCTGTAGACATTCGCCTTGCTTACCTGATACTGGCCTGTGGTAAAGGTCTCTGTTACAAACAAAGGTCTCTATTACAAAGTCATCTTAATACATGGTGGAAAAAAACCCAACAGATCATAAAATATATGCTCTTAAGTCTCTGAGTACATGTGTGTTTTTCCATTTGTATATAAATATGCAGGTGCCAGTTTATATGTGTAAATGAGCACTACTGAAAGTAACTGAAGCTAGGAAAAGCAGTAGTTTAAACACTCACCAAAGGAAACATTTCTTGGATTTAATTGCTTAAAGGGGAAATATATACATGATAATTTCCCAGATCATGAGGAGAAAAGGCCTTTTTAATCTAGTTTACTTTAGGAGAGTGAGACAAATCCCTGCTGTAAATGGAAACCCAATGCCTAGTGCCAAGTAAGAGTTATCTTTTTATATAAGTTTACTTTTGGAGAGTGAGATAAACACCTGGTGAAAACAAAGATAGCACCTAGTGCTAGGTATGAAGTGTAATGTGAAAGACTGGGTAGGGCTGGAGCCAGGGTTTTGTCTGTCTGGAAATTTATTCAAATTGGGAGAATCCTTTTGACTCAGACAGTAAAGAATTTGCCTGCAATGCAGGGGACCTGGATTCAATCCCTGGGTTGAGAAGATACCCTGGAGAAGGGCGCAGCAACCCACTCCAGTGTGCTTGCCTGTGCATTCTGTGGACAGAGGAGCCTTGGCAAGCTACAGTTCATGGGTTGCAAAGAATCAGGTACAACTGAGCAACTATTGCTTTTTTTTTTTTTTTTTAGAAAAATTATCCAAAATTATAAACATGAAATTAGACAAAGACGTTGGAAGGGACCTATAAAATGGCAGGTACAAAAACTTAAGTCCTATTGTCTTCCTGTACAGCCTGAAACCTAGAAATCTCTTGATGAGGTAGGAAAAAATTCTTGAGAAAATGAGACTGTCAGAGCTACAGAATCTTCTTTCATCTTCTCATAAATTGAGATGAACCAGGCAAGAAATGAATGTTGTGTTTCTACAGTGTGCAGTACTTCTGAAATGATGTGCGTGGTTTCTAGAATTAAAAAAATGTTTCAAATGTAATCTCTGTGTTTCATATCAATGCTTCCTCTGTCATACTAAGATAATCTCTTCATGCTTGCTGGGTTGAAACAGTCAAGCTAGGGTAACAGACCCTTCAGTCTCAGTGGCTTAGTTCTACTTAGTTCATTTCTCACTGATACTATGTGTCCAATGGGCCTAAGGAAAGTGTCACCATTTTATAGCTTCAGCATCTGTTACACATGGCTGCCAAGGCTGCTATGGCAAGGAAAGGGAGCATAGTGAAAAGAAGATAGTCCAACAGCCCTTAAATGTCTTGGCTCTAAAATGATATATATCACATCTGTTTATAGCTCTTTGTCCAGAAATTTTTGCATGGACTTGCCTAACACAACAGCATTGGGAAATGCTGGGGAGCAGATAAAATGTATTGGGTACATGTACAGCCATACTCACCGATACTATGGAGACTATTTGGGCATTCTTTTAGATCAATATTCCCAGGGAGAATTCATTTCTGATATTTATGCTTATATGGAAACTTAACATCTATGCCATTTATATAATTAATAATTAGCATAGTGATTGGTATAGACAGAGTCCTTAAAAATGTTTGGCAAATAATTGAGTGAATGAAGAAATTAATGAATACAGATTATTCACAGTGACTCTAATTCCTGAAAGAAGCAAAAAGCGAGCATATTTCTCTATAACATACATCAAGTCCTAATACTCTAACTTTGTGCTGCTGCTCCTCTTCCCCTTCCTCTTTCCCATTCTTCTCCTTCCTCTTCCTCCTCTTCTTTCTTTTCTTCTTCTTTTTTTTAATTTCTCTTTTCAAGTGTGACCTGATTGTAGCTTTTACTAAATAAAATTATTTGCAGTTCAAAAATCTTATATTCAATCAAATGAGCCAGGTTTAGAAAATAATTTGAACTCAGAATTCTTAATAGGTTTGATATATTTTCAACCAAAAAAAAAAAAAAAAAAAGACCTTGAGAAATTAAATGTCAGGAAAACCAAATTAGGCCCAGGGAGAATTTGGCTGTCAACTATAGATCTACTTGTCACTTGCCTCAAAAGGAGCTGAGAAGGAAAACTGAGAAGATATGTGTTTCCTTTAAAGAGGGAAATTGTCTAAATTTAATGAATAAATTTTCATGATCATTGGTTTTGGTGAATCTTTGGTAGAATCTTTCACTTCTTATGATTGTTATTTAAACATACTCTATCACTCTGTAGTTTTTCATTTTTAATAGCGCTGATATCTTGTCTTTGTCATGCAATTTTACAACTTACTAATATTTTAAATGAATTTATTTCTACTAGATTGTATTTTGTATGGTGAATTGAATAATATAGTTTATTGCATTATAGCACTATTTGAGTGATATTATTTTATCTTGTACTTTCCACTGGCTAATGTCTGGTACAGTCCTAAAATATCATGTGTGAGATTTTTTCCCCTGCATCTTCACTACTGCTTTCTGTAGAACTGTAAGATCCAGTAGAGTTCACCTGATTCTGCCTTTCCTTTCTCCTATAAATTACAGGCACTATCCTTTCTGTAAACTACTGAGTTTTCTTTGAAGAGACTGGCTTGCACACTTATTTTATGGTGTCTGAGTCCATCACCAGCAAAGAGCCTTGGGAAACTGTTTTCACTAATGGACTTCATAGTCCCCAGTGTAGTTAATTTTACCCTTATGGTCAGAAAGAGTTAATGTTCTTTGCTATCGGGGTGTTACTATGTGTTTTTCCAAAATGGATATCCTTACAAGTCATTAAGAATTTATCTTCAGAAGTTTTCCTTTAGTTTTTTGTTTGTTTGTTTGTTTACTTCCAGAAACTTTAAAGTTATTTAATATACAACCATCACTTTTCAGATAGGGCATTTCAACAGGTTTGATTTTCTTAAATATTTTTGCCTTTTAAACAACTTGATGAGTTGCTTCATTAGTCTCTTGGTCTCCGTGCCTCTCCTCCATCTGGCATCACGAGCAGATGGAGACAGAATTGCTTAGATATAAAGGGACAGACTCCAACTGCAAATGCATTACAAAGATAGCAAACAAAGATACTTTGTGATTGCTGGATGGTAAAAAATTTGGGTAAACTCCATCTATTATTTAATGCAAATTATTAAATATAGATTTTAATAATTTGTAATTATGGTATATAGAAGATAATTGTTTCCATAAATTGTTAACAGTGATTTGCACATTTATTCAACAAGTATTTGTTGAATACCTACTATGTACCATAAAAGCTTGGGAGAAAATAGAGGACAAAATAAGACAATTTTTGTTATCAAAAATATATAAATAATTGTTCTTAGGATTCCTCATATTTAAGGTTACACACAAGAAATATATAAGGTTTTCATAAATATGCTATGCCACTGTTCTTCTAACCCTCACACATAAAATCTTTTTCAAACCTTTACAACCTTTATCCAACTTTACTCAGTATGTATTAGAGTCAACACATAGCAATTGATCAATGAATTCAGTTGTCAAGAAACAAATCTTTCCTGAGCACCCACTATTAGCCGTATATTGTGTGTGACCTGTGATAAATGCAAAGAATAATAAGGAAATGCTCACTCTTTGCTCAAAGAATTAAAAAAAATATATACTTGGCCAGAATAAAAATGCACATGAAATAGTAAATTACAATAAAAATGAACGTGATATATCCCAGTCAGTTCATACAGAAATATACACTGGGAATTCCAGTTTGAAAGTTGGGAGGCACCTCAAGCCCATGACCAAACGTAGCCTCATCTCTTCCTCCATGCCACCAGTACTGCTCTTCCCAAGGTCCCACCATCCAAGGCAGACCCCAAGACATCATTCTGGACCCAGCTTTTCCACTGATGCCTCTCTTTTCCTCGCATCTAGAAATCTATAGACCATTTCTGTTTAAAATCTATTTATTAAAGCAAAGTACATTTTGCCATCACTAGTTCAGACCCTCATCATCTTTGTCTTGGATATACTGCAACAAAGTCATTTAACTCCTCTCCTTCTAGCTTTTCTGTCTCTAAACCTGAGACATATTGATCTTTCCAAAGTAAAAATCTAGGCCCACTTAGCTAAAAAAAACAAACAATTAATACCTCCCCATTACTTTGAGATTAATATCTAAGCAATGTAGCACAGCACAGAAAGCCCTTTAAGATCTAGCTCCTCCTTCTGCCTCAGCTCTCCACCAGTATTTATTAATTACACTATTTTCCAGTCACACACAGACACTCTGAAGACAGTGTCCCTTTTATTCCTGGTGTATTCCAACCCACACCACCTACTTGTTTTGAGAAAGAATCCACCTGCAATTCAGGAGACACTGGTTCAATTCCTGGGTGGGGAAGATCCACTGGAGAAGGGATTGGCCACCCACTTCAGTATTCTTGGACTTCCCTTGTGCCTCAGCTGGTAAAGAATCCACCTGCAATGCGGCAGATCTGGGTTTGATCCCTGGATTGGGAAGATCCCCTGGGAGAAAAGAAAGGCTACCCACTCCAGTATTCTGGCCTGGAGAATTCCATAGTCCATGGGGTCACAAAGAGTCAGACACAGCTGAGGGACTTTTGCTTTCACCCATATTCATAATTGAAAGATTGCATATGTATACCTTCCTTGGAAAGTTATCTTTCTCACTTTATTCTTCCTATTCCCATTCTGGGTCTAGAGTCTTTTCCATATGTGCATACAACTCTATAGATGGTTTTGATTATTTTTCGTCATATAGTGATGTATTTGTCCATTGACTTTCTTCCCTTAGGCTGTAATGTTCTTGAGTTTGAGACCTGTCCTCTCATCATTTTCTCATCAGCAACCCACACAATGCCTGAAATCTAATGAGCACTTAGTAAATATTTGTTGAGCTGAGTCAGTAAGTATCCTGGACATTCGGAAGAGTGAGCAGTTACCTTAGATATAATGACTTACTCATGGAAATAAGTAGGAGATCAGTCCTGAATGTTCATTGGAAGGCTGGAGGTGAAGCTGAAACTCCAACACTTTGGCCACTTGATATGAAGAGCTGACTCATTTGAAAAGACCCTGATGCTGGGAAAGATTGAAGGCAGGAGAAGAAGGGGATGACAGAGGATGAGCTGGTTGGATGGCATCACTGACTCAATGGACATGAGCTTGAGTAAACTCCAGGAGTTGGTGATGGACAGGGAGTCCTGGCACGCTGTAGTCCATGGGGTCACAAAGAGTTGGACATGACTGAGCGACTGAACTGAATTGAAATGAACTGGAAATAAGACCAGATAAGATGCAAAAGACCCAGCAGACATTGTCTGTAAGGCATAGAAGCTGCTCAATTAATGCTAATTCCCTTTCCCTAGAATTATCTATTAAAAATTGATTGCAATTCATTCTACATGAATGAAGATGGAAAAGAAGAATTTTATAAATTAGTGACTGTATCAGTCAGCTTCAAAAGGTATTTTTGGGAGTAGAGGGAATTTAGAGAGTAAAGAATATATGAGGAGGTGAGGAAAGGAAGGCCTGAAAATGGAACTGGAGGATTGTGTGTGTGCTAAATTACTTAAGTCATGTCTGACTGTTTGTGACCCCAGAGGAGATGCCAGGCTCCTCTGTCCATGGACTTCTCCAGGCAAAAATACTGAAGTGGGTTGCCATGCCCTCCTCCAGTGGATCTTCCCAATCCAGTGATCAAACTTACATCTCTTAGGACTCCTGCATTGACAGGCAGGTTTTTTACTACTAGTGCCACCTGGGATTAGACAGCTAGTCACTGACTATTGCCAGAAGCATGGCTGGAGAGGCTTGGGCCCACACAGAAGTTCAAGAAGATGCAGTGCCTTGTGCCTTGTGGTGGTGCTGGTGTCATCTAGTGGGTTCAGCACAGGAATAAAGTGCAAAGGAAATGGGAGGAGATAATGAAACATTAGTTGAGATCAGAGAGTAAAGCAGGGAAAAATTGTTGAGAAAATTAGATTGGCCAGGTAAAGAAGCCTGAGAGGCTGTGGGGGAAACGGGGAAAGTTTGGAGTTAGAATAACGTGTTATCAATCCAGACTCTCCCATTATTAGCTATATGATCTGTCTAAATATTTAATTTCTCCAAGTCTCAGTAACCTAATATGGAAAATGGGGATAAACCTTGTAGGCAAAGTTGTCATGAGGATTAAGTGAAATGATATATGTAAAACTCCTGGGCTTGACACTTATTAGACACCCTGTAAAATTTAACTACCATGGTATCTTTGTAGATCCTTAGGTCTTTCATGGCCATTTTGATATCTGTTGTTCTTAATAGTATTAGCAGTGGAATCCCGATGAACTTTCAGCAAAGAATTGGAGACATTCATCTATGACACTTGAGCTGGTACTTGAAATATTGCTCTTTAAATATCTGTAATGTGTTTTTCTAGTGTATCTTACATTTCCAAGAGAGTATATTAAATGAATTTCATTAGATTACATCATCATTGAGGGCAGAAGCTAAGGGTCCATCTACTTATAACTTTCCATAGTACTTACTGCAATCTGGTATCCTGCACAGAGTTGACAGCTGATGAATGTTGTGAACAGCAACAACTGTATCAATTCCTGCCTCATACTACCTATAAGCTTCCCAAACTTGAAATGAGAAAAAAAAAAAAAAGCAGGGGGAAAGAAAAAACATCTTATGTGTTGAAATGAATTGACCAACTATGCAAAGTAGCTAAAACAGATGAACAATATGAAATAAATTTTGTATAAATTCAAATGTGAAAAGGCAATACTAGAATAAACATAAAATAACTTGTATTGTTTGATTTTAACCCTAGCTGAATGGCTACAATAGAAATTATCACAAGAACATTTTTGAGATGACCTCGTACTTGAAGTTATAAAAGTATCCATGGAAATTTTCATTTTCAGAAGGTCATAGTAGTACATTTTTCATACTGTGAAAAAATCAACAATCTTATTGTTAAAAGTAAATCTGCAAGACTTAGATAATGATCTGTTTTCTGGTCAATTGTTTTCTCTCCATTGTGTGCAAAACTAGATCATTCAGAGGGCTCTCATTTGTCTTGAGCTTTATGGCATAATTTGCCAAATACCCACAGAGGCGTTAGCCCAGAATTCCAATTGATTTCCAAATGAAAATGTGTAGGCATATTTAAAATAGAAACCAACAGCACAGTGATATATAGGTTTAATTTTTTTCTCGATTTTAATGATGTGAAAAATTCTTCTAGGAACAAAGAATTGATTGTGTGAACATTGTGTAAAAATAGAGCAAGAAGATAATTGGACTCTGCAGCAATTAAAATCAGATTAGTCACTACTACAGTGTACTGTATCATCCTTACAATATCTTTTTGTTCCTTTATTAAGTGAGTAAATATGGGCACATATCAGTGATCCTTCTTGGTCATTTCTGTTATCTTGAATTGCAGTTAACTTACTTTAACCCTGGCATATCTTTATTGAACCAGTAAGCTAGTAGCTCTTACAGATTTTATTTACCCTTTTAGGTGATAGGACTATCTATTAACATATTAGAGTCAAGACAATAGAGAAGGAATAGATTTACTTTCTGAGAAAGCAACAAAGAGGAGATACAACATGAGGATATTAATAAATGTCCACTGACAGATGAATAGGTAGAACAAAACAACCAAAAAAATTAAAAAAGAAAACTTAAAAAATACTTTTTAATCTAACTCTAAAATTTTTGGCTACTTTAAAAGTCATTTTTAAATTAAAATCAAATCCCAGCTTTCATGGGATCTGTTCAGCAGAGCATGTGGCACAGGCCCAGGGCAGCAGTGAGATTCTCTGTTGCTATAAGGAATATGACATGGTATTCAGTGAACATTCCTCTTCAGCAGACCTCTTTCCTCCCTTTATCTCTGAACTTTGCAACTCAGAGTTAAATTAAAAGTGAAATTTCATTTTTTGTTTCATTTTAGATATTAATCACCATTAACAGTGGAAGAATAAAAGCATGATAGATAAGATTATGGGTTCAATCCTGGGTTGACTATTGGCTGAGAATATCCTCCAGCACTTTCAGATTACACATATAAGTGGTATCATTGGTCTTTGTCTGACTTACTTCACTCAGAATGATAATCTCTAAGTCCATCCATGTTGCTGCAAATAGCATTTTTTCATTCTTTCTTTATGACTAAGATTTTAAATCCAGAGCTGGAGCTTCATGTACCCAAGTTATCAGCCTATGGTCCACTACAAAGTTCAGCTCTAGAGGCTCCTTGGGACTATTGTTTTCACATTGTTGTAGGATCTGGTCCTAGAAGATGTGTTGAGAGGATTCTTTCTCAGGCAAGATACAAATGCGTGCAGAATGCAAGCTGTTCATTCAGGCTTTGCCGTCCTTTCTTGGCCCTGGGAGTACATTTAGAGGTATACCTTCTACTATTGTTATTCAGAAAAAAAAGGTGTGGTACTTCCACACAGGTTATACTCAATAACGTTTTGTTAAATGGAATTACCTCTGGTGACCTTTAAATGTTACTTCCTTAGAGGATAATTCCCTCTCACACTCAGTCAAGTCCTTGTTTTGTGTTATCATAGCACCCTTTATTTCCTCATAGACTTTGTATAGCATTAATTAATTGATTAATTAATTGTCATCACTTAATATATATTCTTCTGAAGATTCAGGCAGTTATTGTACCTGTCTTACTGACCGCTGTTCCTACACTTGTTGCACTCAAGATATTTTATAAATCAGTGAAAAATGCTTAAACAGTTACTGCCTCATTCTGCAGTTACAGAAACTAAATTTTATTCCTCTGTCCTATGCAGCCTGTTCACTTACTCCATTTATATCTCATAATATGTTAAGTCTCTGTGTATGTATAGTGCGTGCATGCTAAATCACTTCTATATAGTGTCCAGCTCTTTGTGACCCCATAGACTGTAGCCCACCAGGCTCCTCTATCCATGGGATTCTCCAGGCAAGAATACTGGAGTGGGTAGCCATTCACTTCTCCAGGGAATCTTCCCAATCCATGGACTGAACCCATGTCGCTTATATCTATGTGCATTGGCAGGTGGATTCTTTACCACTAGTGCTACCTGGGACACCCGTGTATGTATTACTTGCACCCGATAGGGCAAACTTTGGCCTGCATTTTATTCAATCCAATTATCCCCTCTTCCACTGCTTTAAAGGAGTGTTTTGAGAGTTAATAATGTAATTACCATATTTTTCAGATTCCTCTTTTCTTTCTTTCCTCTTTTGCTACTCACCTTTTGGTCATTTCCCTGATAATTAATCCTTTAATTTGAATTTGCTTTATGAAATATGTTATTTGCGGTTTAGGCAAGGAAGTGATTTGTAAATCTAGCTATCTTTGCTATTTTCTATACTCTGCTCTCTTAGATAATAAAAAACTGAGTGTACATCATGACTTTTCTTAGATTAAATTGAAAAGCTATAAATGCAACCTTAAGAGATATTTGATTCCTTTAGTTAGATCAATATTTTTATGGCTGTTATTGTTCTATCTCTATATTAGAAACCAAAATCTAAGAAACTTTTTGAGAGAAAAATAATTAGCTTTAGTAGTGTATAAAGTGGTATAGTAGATAATAAGTTACTTAGAATTCTATTGAATTTTTCATATAGTTTAATCACAGAATAAAAAGTATTTTACTAATTATGTTACCTTAAATAAAATCTGCTCTCATCCATCCTTCCTAAAATAGAAGAACAAGTTTCTCTCTGTTTTCTGTGGAGAATCAAATGGAGAAATACATTCCTTTAAAAAGCTGAGTTGTTCTAAACAGGAGTTTCTTTATCTTTGTTATCTTTCTACATGGTACAAAAAATTGGCTTGTCCCTAAGCAATCATGTTGTAATTAGTCAATAATGACAGTAAACAAGAGTCCTACTCTCACTCCAATATTTCATTCCTCCAACAAAATGATTTGCAGAGTTAGTTTAATGGATTGCTGTCACCAGATTAATGGCCTCTCTTTGAAACTATGTCAACCTCTTGACTGGACATGCTTTTGATAGGTGTCCCAGCATATAGTTATAAGAAACAACCTATTAGCTTGTAACAAAGTTGTAGTTTTCTGAAGCATTCAAAATGTGTACTTTGTTTGCACTAATACACCAAATTATCATATGTGTGCTTCTTTATTTTACAAAAAAAAAAAAAAAAAAGAAATGCAAGATTTTTCTTTCTTTTCAGTCTTGGAAGGTGAATGTACTTTGTGCAAAGTACTACACAGAGCTATGCATGATTCCCGTTTTGCAAGGTGGAGGATGAAATCCTTTAAAGTATAGTATTTTTCTCTCCCTGTAAAAAAAAATTTACATTTTTCTTTCTGAGTGGCAGGTATTTGTGTCTGTGTGAATTACACTTGATTTGCAAAACAAAAGAGCTCTATTTTATGAACAAAAGCTTTACTTCTCTAGTCTTTTTTTTTTTTTTTAATATCTCCAAATACCTATTTTCTTTAAAAATCTCTTGCATGTTAAGCTCTTCAGTATTCTGAAGCAAAGCACTGGAGGATTTCTTGTGCTGGGATGGCTTACTCTGTAAGAGAGACATATGTTTTAGCCATGCATCTTGGCATGCAAATTGTTCAAGTCTGGCCACCTTAACGCAAACTACTTTGGGGAATATAAAATCCTTTGGGGAAATGAAGTACTTTTCATCTTAGGGGACTGGAATGCAAAACTGGAAGTCAAGAGATACCTGGAGTAACAGGCAAATTTGGCCTTGGAGTACAAAATGAAGCAGGGCAAAGACTAACAGAGTTTTGCTAAGAGAAATCAGTAGTCCTAGCAAACACCCTCTTCCAACAAGACAAGAGAAGACTCTATGCATGGACATCACCAGATGGTCTATACCAAAACCAGATTGATTATATTCCTTGTAGCCGAAGATAGAGAAGCTCTATAGTCAGCAAAAACAAGACGAGGAGCTGACTGTGGCTCAGATCATGAACTGCCAAACTCAGACTTAAATTGAAGAAAGTAGGGAAAACCACTAGACCATTCAGGTATGACCTAAATCAGATCCCTTACAATAATACAGTGGAAGTGACAAACAGATTCAAGAGATTAGATCTTATAGACAGAGTGCTAGAAGAACTATGAACAGAGATTCATGACATTGTACAGAAGGCAGTGTTCAAGACCATCCCAAGAAAAAGAAAGGCAAAACAGTTGTCTGAGGAGGCCTTACAAATAGATATGAAAAGAAGAGATGCTAAAGACAAAGAAGAAAAGGAAAGATATACCCATTTGAATGAAGAATTCCAAAGAATAGCAAGGAGAGATAAGAAACCCTTCCCAGTGATCAGTGCAAAGAAATAGAGGAAAACAATAGAGTGGAAAAGACTAGAGATCTCTTCAAGAAAATTAAAGACACCAAGGGAACATTTCATGCAAAGATGGGCTCGATAAAGGACAGAAACGGTATGGACCTAACAGAAGCAAAAGATACTAAGAAGAGGTGGCAAGAATACACAGAAGAACTATACAAAAAAGATCTTATCCAGATAATCACGATGGTGTGATCACTCACCTAGAGCCATCCATCCTAGAGTACCAAGTCAGGTGGGCCATAGGAAGCATTACTATGAACAAAGCTAGTGGAGGAGATGGAATTCCAGCTGAACTATTTCAAACCCTAAAAGATGATGCTGTTTAAGTGCTGCACTCAGTAAGTCAGCAAGTTTGGAAAACTCAGCAATGGCCACAGGATTGAAAAATGTCCGTTTTCATTCTACTCCCAAAGAAAGGCAATGCCAAAGAATGTTAAACTACAGCACAATTGCACTCATCTCAGGCTAGCAAAGTAATGCTCAAAATTATCCAAGCCTGACTTCAACAGTCTGTGAACCATGAACTTCCATATGTTCAAGCTGGATTTAGAAAAAGAGGAGGAACCAGAGATCAAATTGCCAACATCCATTGGATCATAGAAAAAACAAGAGAATTCCAGAAAAATATCTACTTCTGCTTTATTGATTACACCAAAGCCTTTGACTGTGTAGATCACAACAAACTGGAAAATTCTTAAAGAGATGGGAATACCATACAACCTTACCTGCCTCTTGAGAAATCTGTATGCAAGTCAAGAAGTAACAGTTAGAAATGGACATGGAAGAACAGACTGGTTCCAAATTGGGAAAGGAGTATGTCAAGGCTGTATATTGTCAATCTGCTTATTTAACTTACATGCAGAGTACATCATGAGAAATGCTGAGCTGGATGAATCACAAGCTGGAATCAAGATTGCCAGGAGAAATATCAATTATCTCAGATACACAGATGACACCACTCTTATGGCAGAAAGTGAAGAAGAATTAAAGAGCCTCTTGATGAAAGTGAAAGAGGAAAGTGAAAAAGCTGGCTTAAAGCTCAACATTCTAAAAACGGAGATCATGGCATCTGGTCCCATCACTTCATGGCAAATAAACGGGGAAACAATGTAAACGTGTCAGACTTTATTTTGGGGGGCTCCAAAATTACTGCAGATGGTGACTGCAGCCATGAAATTAGAAGACACTTGCTGCTTGGAAGAAAAGCTATGAGCAACCTAGACAGCATATTAAAAAGCAGAGACACTACTTTGTCAACAAAGGTCTGACTAGTCAAAGGTATGGTTTTTCCAATAGTCATGTATGGATGTGATAGTTGGGCTATAAAGCAAGCTGAGTGCTGAAGAACTGATGCTTCTGAACTGTGGTGGTGGAGTAGACTCCTGAGAGTCCCTTGGACTGCAAGGAGATCCAACCAGTCAATCCTAAAGGAAATCAATCCTGAATATTCATTGGAAGGACTGATGCTGAAGCTGAAACTGCAATACTTTGACCACCTGATGCTAAGAACTGACTCATTGGAAAAGACCCTGATGTTGGAAAGATTGAAGGCAAGAAGAGAAGGGGACAAGAGAGGATGAGATGGTTGGATGGCATCACCAACTCGATGGGCGTGAGTTGAGCAAGCTCCAGGAGTTGGTGATTGACAGGGAAGCCTGGCATGCTGCAGTCCATGGAGTTGCAAATAGTCAGACAAGACTGAGTGACTGAACTGAACTGAATTTTGGGAACATCAGCAACTAACTCTGTGAGTCCATCATGAATTTATCTTATATAGAATATTACTTCTTTGTGTCTGTTAACTTTAGAGCAATATTCCAGTATATTTAGATTAGTGAAATTTATTCTCCAAAAATGAGTTTGCTAGCAGAAAAAAGTACTGGCAGGAAGCAACATGTATCTTTTTTTCTGAATAATTTTGTGCTTTACTAATTCACCCATTTAGGAAAACTTTCCTGAATACTTAACTATGGGAAAGTACTGATAGGTGTTAGAATAGTGAACAAGTTAAGATACGATGCTAGCCCTCACAAAATTTAGAGAGGAGCTGAGTGATAAGTTCTACAACAGGGTTAAGTACTGAGTTTTCTGGTCATATGTGATGGCAGAGGAGGATAGCACGTGATCCAGCCTTTAGAAATTCAGGGAAGTTTTATGCAAGAATCAAGGGCTCAGCTGAGTTAGCCACATGAAGAGATGATGTAGAAAGTGTATTGCAAGCGGAAACAAAAGCAAGAGCAATGACCTGAAGGACAAAAATTGCAGAGTGAATTCAAATAATTGAAATTCATTTTTTTAAAAAATGCCTAACAGTTATTATTAGTGTTTGGAACCTATCCTAAGAGCAGTTAAGATAGGTAAGATATGTAAGATAATCTAGGATTTTGAGGATAGGAATGACATAATTAAATGAGCGATTTAGGAAGATCACTCAGGATTTAAAATGAAGAACGGGTCTGGCAGGGACAAGATTGGGGGCAGGAAGCCCATTAGGAGGTTGTTAAAAATAATCTTAAGTAGAAGATTCTGAGGCTTAAATTTAGGAAATGAACCTGGAGGTGAAGTAGGAGACAGTTAAAGAGACATAACAATTCCAATGTCTCTCTCTCCAACTCTACTTGTGTTTTGTGAATTAGCTAAAGGTTTTGCCTGTATCTCTACTAGTGACAGAATACTTAGACTTCTAGATGCCTTAGAACCCTCAATATTAGAAAATGTCACTTGGCTAGGAATTTTATGAGCTATTGCTGAAACAACTGTTGGATGAGAATGGACAGAAAATTTATTTGTGGGTATGAATGGTGTCATCTCTATCTTCCTCCAAAGATAACACAAAGGAAATCCTAGAAAGAAGGCTTTGACCTTTGACAATTAAAAGTTCAACGGATACCAGAAGCAAAAACAATAATAACAAGTGGGGTGACATCACACTAAAAAGCTTCTGCACAACGAAGGATCATCAGCAAAATGAAAAGACAACCAACTAAATGAAAGAGAATATTTATAAATCATATGTCTGAAAAGTCCTTAATATCTAAAATATATAAAGAGCTTATACAAAATTATAGCCAGCTGGTTAACACCTGGGGTGGCCCTCTAGATGCATGAACTTGTGGGTACTGCCTGAACTGAAGCCTTCTAAAAGACTGTGCCCTTAACCTCTGGCATTTGGCTTACTTTGGGTAGTATAAATCATTCAGAATGTAAGATGAAAAGCATTATTAATAATAAAGATGGTCATAATATAATCATGATCTTGTTTTTCTCAGGAAAATATAGTCTACTTTTAATAGAATGGGGCTTCGCTAGTGGCTCAGAGGATAAAGAATCTGCCTGCAATGCAAGAGACCAGGGTTCCATTCTTGGGTCAGGAAAATCCCTGGAGAAGGGAATGGCTACCCACTCCAGTATTGTTGCCTAGGAAATCCCAGGGACAGAGGAGCCGGGGGGGGCTAGTCCATAGAGTCTCAAGAGTTGGACACAATAGAGCAGGTTTAAAATTCAAGAAGCAAACTTGCTAGAACAAGATATATTTTCTAAAATTCATCATGATAGTGGGAGAATTTAATGTACTTATATTAACTAATAGCTCAGACAAAAAACTTAGTATGATATAAACATGAACACCATAATTAACAGTTAACAATTTTGATTTCTCTATCTACTTAGCACTCACAAACTAGAAAATGCACATTTTCAAGCATACATGAAATGTTTAAATATTGACTATGTGCTAGACCATGGAAGTCTCAACAGTTTTCTACCCCAAATGGTATTATCTTACATTTAACTCATGAAAAATTAAGGCTATGTCTTTTACTCTGTAGAACATACACATTTATCTGTGTGCTTTTTTAAAGAGGCATCCAGTACTATAAATGAAATTCCTTGAGACAATGGCACTCCTTTCTAATACATGTAACTGTAGGACATGTGCAGAACCAGGGATCTGTTAAATTTTGGCTCCTGTGGCCTGCAGCTTGACTTTAGGAGTTCATTGTCAATGTGTGCATGTGTGTGTACCCATGTCCTTGCAATTTACTGCCTAAATTTACCGTTCTCAACTCAATACTTTAGCTTGTTTGTATTTTTCCCTTGATTATGTAACTCTTGACCTATTTGGTAAGCGTGGCAATTTCAGTAATTAATTATGTAGAAAGTCTCATCAATGATGCTGAACAGTTTAATGAACTTCAGTATGCACAAATGTATAATATTAACATATAGCCTGAGGGCAATGTTCTTTGTCTTTCTTTAACAGAGGTATAATTTGTTCTAAGACTGCTTCAATTGGTCTCACAGTGATTCAAAAAAATTAACTGCAAGATAAAATCCATTTGAAGATTGAAAAATGAAAAATTATTCTGAAATCATGATAAAACTCTTGAGCACCTCCCTTTCTTGAAAAAGGTCTTTTGACATACAATGCTGTACAGTACTTCCTATCACAGCTTCCCAAAGTTGAACGTGCATATACATTACCTAATGATCCTGTGAAAATGCAGATTCTTGTCAAGTGGGTAAATAGAGAAACCTAAGATTCATTTCTAACAAGTTTCCAAATGATATTGGTATTGCTTATATATACACACCATATTTTTTGCATCAAGCTGAATATTATACTGAACTTTGATACCTTATTCAATGTATGTAACTATTAGACTTTTTTGGGGTGTTAGTTCTAAAAGATCTTGTAGGTCTTCATAAAACCGTTCAACTTCAGTTTCTTCAGCATTACTGGTTGGGGCATAGACTTGGATAACTGTGATATTGAACGGTTTGCCTTGGAGACGAACAGAGATCATTCTGTCATTTTTGAGATTGCGTCCAAGTACTGCATTTTGGACTCTTTTGTTGACCATGATGGCTACTCCATTTCTTCTGAGGGATTCCTGCCCACAGTAGTAGATGTAATGGTCATCTGAGTTAAATTCACCCATTCCAGTCCATTTTAGTACACTGATTCCTAGAATGTCGACGTTCACCCTTGCCATCTCTTGTTTGACCACTTCCAATTTGCCTTGATTCATGGACCTGACATTCCAGGTTCCTATGCAATATTGCTCTTTACAGCATCGGATCTTGCTTCTATCACCAGTCACATGCACAACTGGGTATTGTTTTTGCTTTGGCTCCATCCCTTCATTCTTTCTGGAGTTATTTCTCCACTGATCTCCAGTAGCATATTGGGCACCTAATGACCTGGAACTGGAATGCAAAAGTAGGAAGTCAAGAAACACCTGGAGTAACAGGCAAATTTGGCCTTGGAATGCGGAATGAAGCAGGGCAAAGACTAATAGAGTTTTGCCAAGAGAACGCACTGGTCATAGCAAACACTCTCTTCAAACAACACGAGAAGACTCTACACATGGACATCACCAGATGGTCAACACTGAAATCAGATTGATTATATTCTTTGCAGCCGAAGATGGAGAAGCTCTATACAGTCAACAAAAACAAGACCAGGAGCTGACTGTGGCTCAGATCATGAACTCCTTATTGCCAAATTCAGACTTAAATTGAAGAAAGTAGGGAAAAACACCAGACCATTCAGGTATGACCTCAATCAAATCCCTTAGGATTATACAGTGGAAGTGAGAAATAGATTTAAGGGTCTAGATCTGATAGATAGGGTGCCTGATGAACTATGGACTGAGGTTCGTGACAGTGTACAGGAGACAGGGATCAAGACCATCCCCATGGAAAAGAAATGCAAAAATCAAAATGGCTGTCTGGGGAGGCCTTACAAATAGCTGTGAAAAGAAGAGAGGCGAAAAGCAAAGGAGAAAAGGAAAGATACAAGTATCTGAATGCAGAGTTCCAAAGAATAGCAAGAAGAGATAAGAAAGTCTTTTTCAGCGATCAGTGCAAAGAAATAGAGGAAAAGAACAGAATGAGAAAGACTAGAGATCTCTTCAAGAAAATTAGAGATACCAAGGGAACATTTCATGCAAAGATGGGCTCGATAAAGGACAGAAATGGTCTGGACCTAACAGAAGCAGAAGATATTAAGAAGAGGTGGCAAGAATACACAGAACTGTACAAAAAAGATCTTCACGACCCAGATAATCATGATGATGTGATCACTCATCTAGAGCCAGACATCTTGGAATGTGAAGTCAAGTGGGTCTTAGAAAGCATCACTACAAACAAAGCTAGTGGAGGTGATGGAATTCCAGTTGAGCTGTTTCAAATCCAGAAAGATGATGCTGTGAAAGTGCTGCACTCAATAGTCCAGCAAATTTGGAAAACTCAGCAGTGGCCACAGGACTGGAAAAGGTCAATTTTCATTCCAATCCCAAAGAAACGCAATGCCAAAGAATGCTCAAACTACCGCACAATTGCACTCATCTCACATGCTAATAAAGTAATGCTCAAAATTCTCTAAGCCAGGCTTCAGCAATACATGAACCATGAACTCCCCGATGTTCAAGCTGGTTTTAGAAAAGGCAGAGGAATCAGAGATCAAATTGCCAACATCTGCTGGATCATGGAAAAAGCAAGAGAGTTCCAGAAAAACATCTATTTCTGCTTTATTGACTATGCCAAAGCCTTTGACTGTGTGGATCACAATCAACTGTGGAAAATTCTGAAAGAGATGGGAATACCAGACCACCTAACCTGCCTTTTGAGAAATCTGTATGCAGGTCAGGAAGCAACAGTTAGAACTGGACAGACTGGAACAACAGACTGGTTCCAAATAGGAAAAGAAGTACATCAAGGCTGTATATTGTCACCCTGCTTACTTAACTTATATGCAGAGTACATCATGAGAAATACTGGACTGGAAGAAACACAAGCTGGAATAAAGATTGCTGGGAGAAATATCAATAACCTCAGATATGCAGATGACACCACCCTTATGGCAGAAAGTGAAGAGCAGTAAAAAACCTCTTGATGAAATTGAAAGAGGAGAGTGAAAAAGTTGGCTTAAAGCTCAACATTCAGAAAACGAAGATCATGGCATCTGGTCCCATCACTTCATGGGAAATAGATGGGGAAACAGTAGAAACAGTGTCAGACTTTTTTTGGGGGAGTTCCAAAATCACTGCAGATGGTGATTGCAGCCATGAAATTAAAAGACACTTACTCCTTGGAAGAAAAGTTATGACCAACCTAGATAGTATATTCAAAAGCAGAGACATTACTTTGCCGACTAAGGTCCGCCTAGTCAAGGCTATGGTTTTTCCTGTGGTCATGTATGGATGTGAGAGTTGGACTGTAAAAAAGGCTGAACGCTGAAGAATTGATGCTTTTGAACTGTGGTGTTGGAGAAGACTCTTGAGAGTCCCTTGGACTGCAAGGAGATCCAACCAGACCATTCTGAAGGAGATCAGCCCTGGGATTTCTTTGGAAGTAATGATGCTAAAGCTGAAGCTCCAGTACTTTGGCCACCTGATGTGAAGAGCTGACTCATTGGAAAAGACTCTGATGCTGGGAGGGATTGGGGGCAGGAGGAGAAGGGGACGACTGAGGATGAGATGGCTGGGTGGCATCACTGACTCGATGGACGTGAGTCTGAGTGAACTCCGGGAGATGGGGATGGACAGGGAGGCCTGGCGTGCTGCGATCCATGGGGTCGCAAAGAGTCGGACGCAACTGAGTGACTGAACTGAACTGAACTGAACTGAACTATTAGACTTATTCAGATATTTTACCCAGACTCATTTAAGAATTATTTTGTTGTTCAGTTGCTCAGATGTCTCCAACTCTTTGCCACTCCATAGACTGCAGCATGCCAGGCTTTCCTATCTTTCACCATCTCCCAGAGTTTGGTCAAACTCATGTCCATTGAGTTGGTGATGCCATCCAACCATCTCATCTTCTGTCATTCCCTTCTCCTACTGTCTTCAGTCTTTTCCAGCACAGGGTCTTCTCCAATGAGTGAGCTCTTTGCATTAGGTGGCCAAAATATTAGAGATTCAACATCAGTACTTCTGATGAATATTCAGAGTTGATTTCCTTAAGATTTGACTGGTTTGGTCTCTTTACTGTCCAAGAGACTCTCAAGAGTCCTCTCCAGCACCACAGTTCGAAAGCATCAGTTCTTCAGCCCTCAGCTTTATAGTCCAAATCTCACATCCATATATGACTACTGAAAAACCATAGCTTTGAGTATATGGACCTTTGTCAGCAAGGAATGTCTCTGCTTTTTAATATGCTATCTAGGTTTGTCATAGCTTTTCTTCTTTGGAGCAAGAGTCCTTTAATTTTATGGCTGTAGTCACCATCCACAGTGATTTTGTAGGCCAATAAAATAAAGTCTGTCACTGCTTCCACTTTTTCTCCATCTATTTTCCATGAAATGATGGGACTGGATGCCATCATCTTAGTTTTTTGAATGTTGAGTTTTAAGCCAATTTTTTCACTCTCTTTTTTCACTATCATCAAGAGGCTCTTTTTAGCTCTTCTTCACTTTCTGCCACAAGCGTGATGTCATATGCATATCTGATGTTATTGATATTTCTCCTGGCAATCTTGATTCCAGCTTGTGATTCATCCAGCCCAGCATTTCTCATGATGTACTCTGCTTATAAGTTAAATAAGCAGGGTGACAATATACAGCCTTGATGTACTCCGTTTCTAACTTTGAATCAGTCCATTGTTTCATGTCTGGTTCTAACTGTTGCTTCTTGACCTACATACAGATTTCTCAAGGGGCATATAAGGTGGTCTGGTATTTCCATCTGTTTAAGAATTTTTGCAGTTTGTTGTGATCCACACAATCAAAGCCTTTGGCATAATAAAAGTTTTGTTTTTGTTTTTTTTTTTATTTTACCAACTAAAACATGTTTTTGGGAAAATCTGAGATAGAAACCAAAGCCTTTGACTGTGTGGATCACAATTTCCGCAACTGTGGAAAATTCTGAGAGAGATGGGCATACCAGACCACCTGACCTGCCTCTTGAGAAACCTATATGCAGGTCAGGAAGCAACAGTTAGAACTAGACATGGAACAACAGGAAAAAGAGTACGTCGAGGCTGTATATTGTCACCATGCTTATTTAACTTATATGCAGAGTACATCATGAGAAACGCTGGGCTGGAAGAAGCACAAGCTGGAATCAAGATTGCCGGGAGAAATATCAATAACCTCAGATATGCAGATGACATCACCTTTATGGCAGAAAGTGAAGAGGAACTAAAGAGCCTCTTGATGAAAGCGAAAGAGGAGAGTGAAAAAGTTGCCTTAAAACTCAACATTCAGAAAACGAAGATCATGGCATCTGGTGCCATCACTTAATGGCAAATAGATGGAGAAACAGTGGAAACAGTGGCAGATTTTATTTTTCTGGGCTCCAAAATCACTGCAGATGGTGATTGCAGCCATGAAATTAAAAGATGCTCACTCCTTGTAAAGAAAGTTATGACCAACCTAGACAGCATATTAAAAAGCAAAGACATTACCTTGCCAACAAAGGTCTGTCTAGTCAAGGCTACGGTTTTTCCAGTGGTCATGTATGGATGTGAGAGTTGGACTATAAGGAAGCTGAGCACTGAATAACTGATGCTTTTAAACTGTGGTGTTGGAGAAGACTCTTGAGAGTCCCTTGGACTGCAAGGAGATCCAACCAGTCCATCCTAAAGGAGATCAGTCCTGGGTATTCATTGGAAGGACTGATGTTGAAGATGAAACTCCAATACTTGTGGCCACCTCATGCGGAGAGCTGACTCATTTGAAAAGACCCTGATGCTGGGAAGGATTGAGGGCAGGAGGAGAAGGGGATGACAGAGGTTGAGATGGTTGGATGGCATCACCAACTCGATGGACATGGGTTTAGGTGAACTCCAAAAGTTGGTGATGGACAGTGAGGCCTGGCGTGCTGCGATTCATGGGGTCACAAAGAGTCGGACACGACTGAGCGACTGAACTGAACTGAGATAGAAGAGTACTTAAACATGGTGGGTCAATAAATAATGCCCATATAACATAAATATTTATTATTTGGTCTGTTATGTATTGAGAAGACTGTCTTTTCAGCAAATATGCTCTCATCATTTTGTAGAAGCTGCTCTCTATATATTAACTTGATTTTGTACCACTTACCAGTAGATGGCAGTACATATTCAATCTTAAGAGAGTTTGTATAATAACAACACAGTAGCCCCTGATATTCAGGTGTCATTGCGTGTGTGTGTGTGTGTGTGTGTGTGTGTGTTCCTATAAGTGCTCCCCAAATCCCAAGACAAAATCCCGAATTCTTATTTCTAAAATTGCCTTTGTTTGGTATAGGTTCTAAATATTTACTTTATTCAACTTGGATATTAATACACATTTTTATGTCATGGAATCAGAAAATCCTATATGATGTCAGATAAGAAAAATAAAATTAAGAATCTATTAGATATTTAGTTCACATTTGTGTTTTGGGTGTTCTGGGAGGAGTAATTTTCTTTTAATGTAGGTATAAAATTAAAAAAAAAACTTGGAACTTAAGTAAGAAGAGCTTTTCTTTGAAAGGATTATTACAGCAGAAAGAGTCTGTTTTAATGGTGGAGAGGGACTATTGCAGTGAGCTTTGAAAGCATTCAAAACTTAGTCAAAAAGGGTTTTTCTTTCATAGGTAAAAATAAACAAGGCTAGTAAAAACAGAATGTGGGTAAGTGGGATGGGAGTGTATCAGGGATTGTGTTACCCTGAGCTGTCTATTCTCAGGCGGGACTCTTAGTAGGAGTTTTATGCTGGCTCAGGTCAAAGTTCAGAGGTTTGGTGGAAGGAGAGAGGCTAAAGCAAACTTTGATTAACAATCATTTTGTCCTGATAAATCAGTGGAGACAACTAGTTCAGCTAATCATTTGTAAGTGAAAGAGAGAGATTTTATCTGTCTTTGTCGTAGGTCAACAAGGGGAGCCTTGATTAATCTTATCTAACTCACATGGGAAACGTTGTTTCTTTACAGTAAATCACTGCCTGGAACACAAAAAGATGTTTTGTTTATTTTAATTATTACTGCTTTCCCAGGTCACAGGATTTTGATAAATTTCAATATCGTCATAGGTAAAAAAAGTTTTAAAACAGATTTAAAAACAAAGAAGATTTATTTTGGTAGTAATTTATTCTATAAATATTTATTGAAAAGTCAAGCAATGGGTAGATGTGAGCTGTTGCCCTTGAAGAGCCATATGTTATAATTAAAAATTCTCCCCAAAGATCTTGCTGCATATCCAGTGCTGAGCATTCTATAATTACCTGGGTAATTTAAAAAAATGGCTTGATTTTTCCTAAATAATCTAGGTTAATAAGTCAAACTAGGTACTTAATAAATGTCGGATAAATGAATAGATTCTGCAATACACATATCATTACATATTTATATATTTGGTCTGCACTAAATAGGAATTGACTAAAAAGTTAATTTTTTTCAAAATGTTCACTATTGCTTATGGACAAAATATTTTAGGTGTTTTTTACTGTCTAAATGTTATTTTTCAGGGTGTGTTCATGCTAAGTCACTTCAGTTGTGTTTGACTCTTTGTGACCCTATGAACTGCAGCCCGCCAGGCTCCTCTGTCCATGCGATTCTCCAGGCAAGAATACTGAACTGGATTGCCATGCCCTCCTCCAGGGGATCTTCCCGACACAGGGATCAAACCCATGTCTCTTATGTCTCCTGCTTTGGCAGGTGGGTTCTTTACCTCTAGTGCCACCTGGGAAGCCCTATGTTTCAGGGTACACTAGCGTATTTTTTGTAAGTTTGCACAGTCTAATTATTCTAGAGTACAATATAACATCATTTTCACTTTTTTTTTTAATTTAAATTTTTAATTTAATTTTATTTTACTTTACAATACTGTATTGGTTTTGCCATTTTATTCACTTAAAAACCTGGGGTTATGGAGATAAGTTGAAAGAATAAAGGAATATTTCAAGCCCTGTCTCTAAGATCAGGATTTCAAAAAGAGCCTTGACCTCCATCTGCTTATGAAGGGGGTATGGTTTTCAGAGGATAATGAAGGGCTGGGAATCATCATTTATATCTAGACACTTAATGAGTTTTTTCATGTAATAATCCTAACAAGTTTTATAGGATCAATGGGTTCTGATAAAGATCTACAACAAAATTTTTTAGATTTAAGATACTTTTCCAAGTTAACATATTGTGGGAAAAAAAAAAAAACAAACCATAAATGTAGGAGAGAGGATTTTGAGTAAATTCATTTAGTCAAAATTTGTTATTGAATAATACTTTGTTCCAGAATAGGGCCAGGTGCTGAGAAATACATGGCTGAATAAACAGTGGTCCCTGCCCTTGAATATTTGTCACCTAAAGAAATCAAATGGTGGAGGTACCAGGATAGTGTTCTGCTTGAGTGCAGAGAGGAGTGGTTAATTCTTTGAAGGAGGGAGGTGGTCATCAAGAAAAACTAGATGAGGGCGAAATGTTCTCCACAAATTTGGCTCCCTACTTCCACAGGATGAAGTTGGTGCTGGTAGAAGGGTCTCCAGCCATCCGCTGAATTTTCCAGTCCTCCCTGCATCCATGTAGGGCTGTGTGTTCTCTCTAGTGGGGTCTTTGTCCAGTGGAAGGTGAGTAGAGTGATGTATGTCACAGCTAGACTGGGCTTCTCCACTATGCCCCTTGCTTCTTCTGAGTAGAAGCAGAGGACTCTGAGGCTCCAGTGGAGGATGGAGTCACTAGATGGAAGAAAACATGGATTTCCTGAGTCAGAGTGTCGCAAAAAAATCACCTGTTGGAGAGGAATACTATTCTGTGGATTAAAAATAAAATTATGTTATTTTAAGCCATTGAAATTTTGGGGTGTACTTGCTATAGTAATTATTACTCTAATTACCTAGTAGTTACTCCTAAACTGAGTTATGATAAGTTGAATTACATAGGTCAAATAACTTTAGGTTGCAAGGAACCTTATACATCTCTTCCATTTTTCATTTTATATACCTATAGAACACCCAGTTCAGTTCAGTTCAGTTCAGTCACTCAGTCGTGTCTGAGTCTTTGCGACCCCATGAACTGCAGCATGCCAGGCCTCCCTGTCCATCACCAACTCCCGGAGTTCACTCAAACTCATGTCCATCGAGTCGATGATGCCATCCAGCCATCTCATCCTCTGTCATCCCCTTCTCCTCCTGCCCGCAATCCCTCCCAGCATCAGAGCCTTTTCCAATGAGTCAACTCTTCGCATGAGGTGGCCAAAGTATTGGAGTTTCAGCTTTAGCATCATTCCTTCCAAAGAACACCCATGACCGATCTCCTTTAGAATGGACTGGTTGGATCTCCTTGCAGTCCAAGGGACTCTCAAGAGTCTTCTCCAACACCACAGTTCAAAAGCATCAATTCTTTGGCACTTAGTTTTCTTCACAGTCCAACTCTCACATCCATACATGACCACGGGAAAAACCATAGCCTTGACTAGATGGACCTTTGTTGGCAAAGTAATGTCTGCTTTTCAATACGCTATCTAGGTTGGTCATAACTTTCCTTCCAAGGAGTAAGTGTCTTTTAATTTCATGGCTGCAATCACCATCTGCAATGATTTTGGAGCCCCCCAAAATAAAGTCTGACACTGTTTCCACTGTTTCCCCACTTATTTCCCATGAAGTGATGGGACCAGATGCCACCCAAGGACACATAGCTAATTCATGATGAACTTAGGTCTACAATCTTGGGCTTTCCTACCAAGTGTCCTTTTTTATTTTTTGTATGCCATGGCATTTTTATGTAACTCTTATGAAAATCACCTAATTTGATGTTTAAATATTGATTTTAAGTCTATTTCTTTAAGTCATCTGAGAAAAACTTACGATGGTTTTTCCTATAATCACCTTCTCTATGGTTTAAGTCAGCCATTTTTCACTCAAATATCTTAGTTTTAAGCCAAGATGTATAGTTCATTGAACAGTTTCACATTCATTTTATTTAATCAGAATCATCTTAAAATATATCTCTCATCTATTGTATCTTTTCTGAAATAAGAGATTCCAGAATTGCTTGGGAGAAAGAATTCAAGGCTAGATATGAATATTATATTCATCTTAAATATATGAAAATTATACTCAACTTAGATTTGTGATATACTTATTATGGGATCTCCTTGGTGGCTCAGATGGTAAAGAATCTGCCTGCTATGTGGGATACCTGGGTTCTATCCCTGGATAAGGAAGATCCCCTGGAGAAGGGAATGGCTACCCACTCCAGTATTCTTGCTTGGAGAATTCCATGGACAGAGGAGCCTTGCAGACTACAGTCCATGTGGTTGCAAAGAGTTGGGACAGGACTGAGCGACTAGCACTTTCAATTTTTACTTTTTCATACTTACCATAGATATTTCTACAAGAGCCCTGATTAACTTGCATTTCTATGAAAAATGGTTGCTAACCAAGTATCTCCAGTCCTTCCTCCATCAAGAAACATGGAAGAATTGTGTTTCATGATCTCCTTATTGGTTGGTGGGGAATATGACTGGTCTTATGCCATGAGCTGTGAGTGGACACTACATGTGTAACTTCCATGCCATAGCTAGTGCCAGAACTTTGCCATAGCCATAAGCAGTGCTCACATTTGCGGCTGGTCCATCAACCTTTGTCTTTGAATGAAGGTGTCAACTGTCCCTCCTAAGCCATGGTGGAACTATATTGGGAGTAATAGATAGAACTTTATTGTTTTAGGCTTTGGGGATTTTTGGTTATTCCTACAGCACAATCTAGCCTATCCTGACTGAAATCATAGCACTTCTGACATTATGAGTATGACATTGAACAATTCACTAAATTTCTTGGGTTTCAAGTCTATGATTTGGAAATTAACTGTTATTTGGAGACCAAATTAGATGATGGTGGGAAATAGTAGAGTAGGAGTCAGAAAGTCTGAGTTTTACTGTCTACTCTGCCACTAACTTGTATAACTTAAGGTATCTATTTCTTCTTTCATTTATTCACAAAACACTTATTAAGCATCTGTGGCGGTAAAATACTAGAAGACAAAGATGAATAAAACATAGTTTTTGTCCTCACAGGAGCTCACAGGCAATATGGGGCAAGTAGATGTAAATAGACACAGAAATATGTTGAAAGGTGTAGTAGAAGTGCAGTTTATTATGCAAAGCCTAGGGGAGACTGTTGCATGGCTACAGGGGAGTTAGGAAAGGTATCACAAAGAAGATATTTCAACTTGAATCTTTTCATTAGAAGAAGTAGCATTTTTAGCAGGAGAAATAAGACGTGAAAATACTTTAAATAAAAAGGCAGTAACTTTTTTTTCTCCTCCAACATTCACACGTCTAACCTCTCCCCGCCACCCCTCCCACCCCCCCATCCCCCGGGCAGGAGTATGCAATGTTTGTCATGGTATCCTAGTGGACCACTTTCAAAGATCCAATAATCCTTCAGACATTATCTGGGACTTGAAAAAGAATAGAAAAAGACGGTAAATGTGCTCTTTATTAAAAGATTCAGTTCTACATAAATTGTGGCCAGGGAAAACAGTGCAGGCCTTTTGCACAGAGAACAAAAATTGTTTTAAGGTCAGTTCAGTCACTCAGTCATGTCTGACTCTTTGTGAGCCCATGGACTGTAGCACACAAGGCTTCCCTGTCCGTCACCAACTCCTGGAGCTTGTTCAAACTCTTGTGTATTGAGTCAGTGATACCATCCAACCATCTTTTTCTCTGTTGTGCCTTTCTCTTCCTACCTTCAATCTTTCCCAACATCAGGGTCTTTTCCAATGAGTTAGTTCTTCACTTGAAGGTGGTTTTCTATTATTATTTCCAATGTTCTTATTAAGGTCTTCTCTGGTGTATACATGCCTTAGTAGTTGCCCACCCCAAACTACACAGGGAATTAGGAAGTGTGTTGATTGTACCTCACACCATGATAGAGATTTAGAGAAGAGTATACGTGGTGTGACAAGAAGTTTCCTAGTGCACTCCCTGGACTCTACTGCCGAAGCCTCACGGTTCCAAAGCTAGAACAACTTTAATTGTTATGGATGGATTGGAGTATCTTGGGGGAACTAGGTAGGAGTAGGATTGAGCTGAATACTAATCCTGGGTGCACTGAAGTATGCAGTTACTTCAGAGGGAGAAAGGAGAAAAGTAGGATGGGAAAGCAAGTCTAGGAACAAAGGAATAAAGGATTCTTTTTCCTTGAACACAAGAAATGGTGATTCATAGCATCTAGATTTGTTTTACATTCATTTTAATTCTTCTAATTATCAACACTGCAATAACATCTCATATCCAGAAGACTATTTGTCTTGATTCTTGTGGAGAATTAAGGGATGGGCGCATAAAGGAAGGAGTGTCTGTCCCTATATCATTTTCCATTGCAGCTGCAGAAGATTAGAGCATCCTGAAGTACCAGGTGGTATCCAGCCACAGAGTTAATGATGACCAGAGCTGAGAGCAGAGGGAAAGTCATATCTCATACAACAGCAACACCAAAGGGATAACTGAGGATCAGATATAAGACATACTCACTTTTCCCCAAATATACTAGAAAAAGGGAGGCTAACATTCTGTGTTTACAATGTGAAAGTGCCTGTCATATTTGGGTAAAAGTTAATATTTCATTGTAGCTATAGCACAGAATCTATGGGATGGTAGACCAAGAACACATACATAAACCAGGAAAGGGACCTAAATCATAAGGCAGTTCATACTGAGAAGAGATAGTGGATTCAGTGTTAGTCCCACAGGATAGCAGAAAATTATTGAGAGCTTTAGTCAAGGAAAATTGTAATAAGATTTGTGTTTTGTAAAAATTCTTCAGGAAATCTGTGCAAGATGGATGAAAATGAAGAGCATGTGCTAAGTTGCTTTGGTCCTGTCCGACTCTTTGCGACCCTACACTACTCTGTCCATGAGATTTCCTGGGCTAGAATACTAAAGCAGGTTGCCATTTTCTTCTCCAGGGGATCTTCTCAACCCAGGGATCAAACCCACATCGCCTGTGGCTCCTGCATTGTAGGCAGATTCTTTACCTCTGAGCCATTAGGGAGCCTGACGCAGTGTCAGGTATTAAAGACCATACAGAAAGCTGAGCACTGAAAAATTGATGATTTTGAACTGTGGTGCTGGAGAAGACTCTTGAGAGTCCCTTGGACTGCAAGGAGATCAAGCCTGTCAATCCTTAAGGAAGTGAAGTGAAAGTCACTCAGTTATGTCAGACTCTGCAACCGCATGAGTTCTAGCCTGTCAGGTTCCTCTGTCTATGGAATTCTCCAGGTCAGAATACTGAAGTGGGTAGCTGTTCCCTTCTTCAGGGCATCTTCCCAACCCAGGGGATTGAACCCAGGTATCCCACACTGCAGGCAGATTCTCTACTGTTTGAGCCACCAGGGAAGCCCAATCCTTAAGAAAATCAACCCTGAATATTCGCTGGAAGTACTGATGCTGAAGTTGAAATTCCAATACTTTGGTGACCTGATGAGAAGAGCTAACTCATTGGAAAAGACCCTGATGATGGGAAAGATTGAAGGCAGGCGGAGAAGGGGATGACGGAGGATAAGATGGTTGGATGGCATCACCAACTCAATGGACACCAGTTTGAGCAAATTCTGGGAGATGGTGAAGAACAGGGAAGCCTGGTGTGCCTGCAGTTCACGGGGTCACAAAGAGACGGACATGACTGAGTGACTGAACAACAACAATGATACAGAGACAAACAGAATTTTGCTGTTGTATTTCCAGTGTATGTTGCACAGAAATAGCTGTGGCATGAAAGAATGGAGGCAGTGATGAAAACCTGAAATTCCTCTGTGGCTGTGGATAAGTGACGTGTTTAGGATATGAAAATAAAGAGCACATGGATCACTAATTGGGTATGGGGTGACAATGACCTTTGGCTGATTTCCGACAGCTTTAACCCAAAAAGAGAAATCATGGAAAACAATTTTGTTTAATTTGAGCTTAACTTTGCCTGTTGTTGTTGTTTAGTTGCTGCTGCGGGAAGTTGCTTCAGTCGTGTCCGACTCTGTGCGACCCCAAAGACGGCGCCCACCAGGCTTCCCCGTCCCCGGGATTCCCCAGGCAAGAACACCGGAGTGGGTTGCCACCTCCCTCTTCAATGCATGAAAGTGAAAAGTGAAAGTGAATTCACCCAGTTGTGTCCGACTCCTAGCGAACCCATGGACTGCAGCCCACCAGGCTACGTCATGTCTAACTCTTTGTCACCTCATGCATGTACTGTTGCCTCCTCGGTCCTCCACTATGTCCCCGAGTTTGCTCAGATTCATATCCATTGAGTCAATGATGCCATCTAACCTTTTTTGCCTAATAGAGCTTAAGTCCACTATTTTTTTAAATAAGGAAGACAAAGTATGAAGTCTCTAGGTTGTCAAACTGCTCCAACAGTTAATGATTTGATGATTCTAAAATGTTAAATAAAAGAAAATAAACTACTATGAAAAAAGCTACTATTAGTAGAAATATTGGCTCCCAACAATTCACGGTTATACCAGAAGTTCAGTTATTGGTGAATGAAGATGACTACTTGCAGGCTCTTGCTTGACCTTTTCTGTTTTAACAGCTAATTGTCTTGCCCATTGTTTGTTTCTTTTTAGAGAGCGTCATACACCTTACATTTCTGCTTAAACTTATGAACTGTGTTATCAGTCCATTTTGCTGGATTTTGACTTATAATATCTTTCTTTATGCTCTCCTTTAAAAAAATCACTAAGTGCACATCTGCATTTTGATCCTGATCTTCTATCTATTTACTTTTGGTTAACTTTGAATTTTTCACCTGCTCTTAAGATAGTAACAATCCTACTTGGCTTGGAATTATCTGAAAATGCACTGGTTTTACTCACAAATATATTCTTGAAATCATTTATAGAGATAAATGCTTATCAATTCCATAATAACAGTAAACAATCAGAGAATAAAATCTAATAATTTAAAATTCCACTGACAGTAACAAATAAATGTAAAGCATGTAGAAATAGCTCTAATAAGAAATGAATGAAAGCATGCTTGAATAAATGAGTATACCATATTT
This sequence comes from Budorcas taxicolor, assembly GCF_023091745.1. Classification (NCBI taxonomy): domain Eukaryota; kingdom Metazoa; phylum Chordata; class Mammalia; order Artiodactyla; family Bovidae; genus Budorcas; species Budorcas taxicolor. Next base: position 70,965,176 of record NC_068912.1, read on the forward strand.
CTGGATGATAAGTCTGAATACTGTTAAGATATTAGCTTGTCTAAACTTATATTGTAAGTTTAATATAAGTAAAATAAAGCCCAAATTAGAATCTTTTTACCTTGATAAAAATATTTTAAAATTCTTGCAAAACAGTGCTCAGAAATAAATAACACAAAAGAAAAAGTAGAATTTATAATACTTTTATAGATTATATTACATTTAAAGTTGTTATAAAATAATGACTGTATTTCCATGTGCTGTAGTATTCTTGCCTGGAAAATTTCATGGACAGAGGAGCCTGGCAGGCTACAGTCCTTGGGGTCACAAAGAGCTGGACACGACTGAGTGACTAAACCACCACCCTCTTGCCCCTTGCCATCCCCTCTCCCTCTGGTAACCACTAGTTTGTCCTCTATGTTTGCAGGTCTGTTTCTGTCTTGTTATGTAGGTTCATTTGTTTTATTTTTAGTTTACACATATAAATGAAAACATAGAGCATTTTTTTAGTCTGACTTATTCCATTAAATATAATACCCTCTATCTAGGCTGTTGCAAATGGTAGACTTTCATTATTTTTATGGCTGAATAATATTCCATTATATATGTCTATCACATCTTCTTTATTCATTTGTTGGTGGATACTTGGGTTGCTTCCACATCTTGGGTATTATAAATACTACCACTGTGAATATTGGGGAGAGGGTACATGTAGCGTTTCAAATGAGTGTTTTTATTTTCTTCAGATATATGCCCAGCAGGGGAATTTATGGATCATATAGAAGTTCTATTTTCACGTGTTTGAGAAACCTCCATACTGTTTTCCATAGTGGCTGAACCAGTTTACATCTCCACCAATAGTGTTCCCTTTTCTCCACATCCACATCAACATATTTGTACACTTTTTGATGTTAGCCATTTTGACAGGTGTGAGATTATATCTTGTGGTTTTGATTTTCATCGCTCTGATAATTAGTGATATTGAGCATTTTTTCATGTACTTGTTGGCCATCAGTATATCTTCTTTTGAAAAATGTCTATTTGGGTCTTTTACCCATTTTTAAATTGGGTTGGCTTTTTAAAATATTAAGTTAAGTATTTTAATGGTAAATTGTATGAGCTGTTTATTTATTTTAGACATTAAATTATTCTTAGTCATATCACTTGCAAATATTTCTTCCCATTCATTAGGTTTCCCTTCTGTTTTGTTGATGGCTTCTTTTTTTTTATTAAATTTTTATTTTTACTTTATTTTACTTTACAATACTGTATTGTTTTTGCCATACATTGACATGAATCCACCACGGGTGTGCATGAGTTCCCAAACATGAACCCCCCTCCCACCTCCCACCCCATATCATCTCTCTGGATCATCCCCGTGCATCAGCCCCAAGCATCCTGCAATCCTGCATCGAACATAGACTGGCGATTTGTTTCTTACATGATAGTATACATGTTTCAATGCCATTCTCCCAAATCATCCCACCCTCTCCCTCTCCCTCTGAGTCCAAAAGTCCGTTATACACATCTGTGTCTTTTTTCCTGTCTTGCATACAGGGTCGTCATTGCCATCTTTCTAAATTCCATATATATGTGTTAGTATACTGTATTGGTGTTTTTCTTTCTGGCTTACTTCACTCTGTATAATCGGCTCCAGTTTCATCCATCTCATCAGAACTGATTCAAATGAATTCTTTTTAACGGCTGAGCAATACTCCATTGTGTATATGTACCACAGCTTTCTTATCCATTCATCTGCTGATGGACATCTAGGTTGTTTCCATGTTCTGGCTATTATAAACAGTGCTGCGAAGAACATTGGGGTACATGTATCTTTCAATTCTGGTTTCCTCAGTGTGTATGCCCAGCAGTGGGATTGCTGGGTCATAAGGCAGTTCTATGTTGAGTTTTTTAAGGAATCTCCATACTGTTCTCCATAGTGGCTGTACTAGTTTGCATTCCCACCAACAGTGTAAGAGGATTCCCTTTTCTCCACACTCTCTCCAGCATTTATTGTTTGCAGACTTTTGGATCGCAGCCATTCTGACTGGTGTGAAATGATACCTCATTGTGGTCTTGATTTGCATTTCTCTAATAATGAGTGATGTTGAGCATCTTTTTATGTGTTTGTTAGCCATCCATATGTCTTCTTTGGAGAAATGTCTATTTAGTTCTTTGTCCCATTTTTTGATTGGGCAGTTTATTTTTCTGGAATTGAGCTGCAGGAGTTGCTTGTATATTTTTGAGATTAGTTGTTTGTCAGTTGCTTCATTTGCTATTATTTTCTCCCATTCTGAAGGCTGTCTTTTCACCTTGCTTATATTTTCCTTTGTTGTGCAGAAGTTTTTAATTTTAATTAGATCCCATTTGTTTATTTTTGCTTTTATTTCCAGAATTCTGGGTGGGTGGATCATAGGGGATCCTGCTGTGATTTATGTCAGAGAGTGTTTTGCGTATGTTCTCCTCTAGGAATTTTATAGTTTCTGGTCTTAACGTTTAGATGTTGATGGCTTCTTTTGCCATGCAGACACCTTTAAATTTAACTAGGTCCCATTTCTTTATTTTTGCTGTTATTTATTTTGCTTTAGGTGACAGAGTCCCAAAAATATTGCTAATGTTTATATGAAAGAGTGCTGTGCCTATATTTTCCTCCAGGAGTTTTATATTTTCAGGTCTTACATTTCGGTCTTTAATTCATTTTGAGTGTATTTTTTAATATGATGTGTGGAAATGTTCTAATCTTATTCTTTTATATGTAGTTGTCCAGTGAGTTCTGCCTTTTTCCTATTCAAGTGTCAGTGTATTGTATCTTGCCATCAAAATAACCTTTAAACCTAAGAAAAAAATATAAGAAACTAGAGGAAAGGGGATCCTTTTTTATACATGGCAGAAAGATTACTTGAATTGTGTTCTCTATTTATAAGTGATGAACTTGGATATTTAACTGAGATTTCCAAGCAAAGTACTGAAGATGAGGCTTGGTTTCTTCTTCTTGCTTCTAGTAATAAGTGGGAGGAAGCAGTAAATTGAGTAAACAACTATTAATCAAAAAAGAATCAGATTTTGATGGTCTTGAAAAGTTTCAGCCTATCTAATTGTAAAAAATTAAGAGGTTCACAGTCAAAAAAGTGTACTTTTAAGAAAACCAAGGATCTGGTTGGACGAGTTTTTGTTAGTACCCCAGAAAGAACAAGAAGTCACAGTATGCAGTCACACATAGGACTCTTTAAGGAAACTAGATTCATGACTCACGCATTCCCTTTGCCAACTTGTTATTGCTGTTCAGTTGCTAAGTTATATCCCACTCTGTGACCCCCTGGATTGCAGCACATCAGGTTTCCCTGTTCTTCACTGTCACTTGGATTTTGATCAAATTCATGTCCATTGAGTCAGTGCTGCTATCTAACCAACTCATCCTCTGCCAGCCTCTTCTCCTTTTGCCTTCAATCTTTCCCAACATTAGAGTCTTTTCCAATGAGTCAACTCTTTGCATCAGGTAGCCAAAATTCATCAATTGGAGCTTCAGCTTTAGCATCAGTTCTTCCAATGAATATTCAGAGTTGACTTCCTTCAGGATTGACTGGTTTGCTCTCCTTGCTTGAGAGTCCTTAGGACATCAAGAGTCTTCTCCAGCATCACAATTCCAAAGCATCAATTTTTCGGTGCTCAGCCATCTTTATGATGGGCCACTTCTCACATCCATACATGACTACTGGGAAAATCATAGCTTTGATAATATGGACCTTTGTCAACAAAGTGATGTCTCTTCTTTTTAATATGCTGTCTAAGTTTGTCATAACTTTCCTTCCAAGGAGCAAGTGTCTTTTAATTTCTTAGCTGAAGTCACCATGACAAGGCTGTGATCCATGAAGGGGTTTGCCAATTTAGGAAGCGTCAAAAATATAGATGGAATTATCTAGGAAAACCTGTGAAGAAGCTTCTTGTTTAATGGAATGAATCCCCATGACATACACAGAAAACCCACAAAGTTTTGAGACTATTGCAGCAGCAAAATATTACCAGCTTTATCCTAAATGGATAGAGTGGAGATAAAATGAAAGGAGGCTGTTGGACTCTCCAAAGCCTAAAGGAAAACAGGAAATAGGCTGACTGAACTACTCAGCTACAAACACATTCTAACCTTCATGAAAAAGAAAGAATGACTCAGAGTGGCACTACTGGCCCAGAGTGGTGAGACTCAAGTCTCAGAGGATTATTCCTAGGCCTTAAAATGTAATGAAACAGGATTTTGAAATTACTTAAGAGCAGTGACTTTTTCTCTTTCATTTTCTCTCCTTTTGAGTGGGGTTGTCTAAAACTTTTATGCTATGACTCTCTTAGCATTTTATTTGGAATGCAATTACTGTTTTCTAGGACTATGTAAGAAGTCAGCTTGGATATTTAGCTGAAAATTTTTAAGAAAAGTATGGAAGATGTGGCCTGGTTTCTTCTTGCTGCTTGTAGTAAAATGCAAGAAGAGAGGAGATGATAGAAAATAGATTTGAAGATGCCACACTTCGATGATTGAGGAAGTAGCCACAAACCAAGGAATAAGGAATAGAAGTTGAAAAAGGCAAGGAAATAGACTTTCTCCCTAAGACTCAGCAGAAGGAAAATTAATTGATTATAACTGCCTAGGTTTATTTCTGGGCTCTGTGTTCTGATCCATTGATCCATGTGTCTGTTTTTGTGCCAGTGCCATGATCTTTTGATTACTGTAGATTTGTAGTACTCAAGTTAGGCAGCATGATACCTCCAGCTGTTTTCTTTTTTCTCAAGATTGCTTTGCAATTTGGGGTCTTTTGTGATTTTATATAAAGTTTTAGTATTATTTGTTCTAGTTCTGAGAAAAATGTGGGTAGACCCAGAGAGTATTATGCTCAGTGAAATAAATCAGACAAATACATTATGTTATCACTTATATGTAAATCTAAAACATCAAATGAATATGTATAATAAAACAGAAACAGAGTCAGATAGAGAGAACAAACTAGTGGTTACAAGTAGGAGAGAGGGGAGGAGAGGAGCAATATAGGTATGAGGGATTAAGAGACACAAACTGCTTTGTATAAAATAGATAAGAAAAACAGTTATATTGTTTAGCTCAGGGAAATATAGCTGCTATTTTATCATAGATTTAAATGGAGAATAATCTGTAAAAATGTTGAATCACTTATATTGTATCTGAAATTAATATTCAAAATATAAACCAGCTATAGTTTAATTAAAAAACAAAAAGAAAAAAGTTCACTTTTTATGTGAATGAAGGAACTGGTTAGTAATGTCTTTTTAGAACGGCAGAAGATTAGAAGCTGATATCTGAGATTTTTCTAATCAGATTACAAAGGATGATACACCAGCAGGATATGTCAACACCTGGGTCCACAGAGATTTTGATGAAGGAAAAATATTATTATTTTCTGACTCAGAATCTTATTGTATTGATTTGAAACAAGTTATGGAGTATGGTATGCAGAATTCTGTGATGGCCCCCAAGGGTTCCACCAACTGGCATAAGATCTTCCTATAATCCTCTCCTCTTGAGTGTGATCAGGACCTGAGGACATGATGGGGCAGTTATTCTCCTGGTTAGATTTTGTGATGCACAAGTGCTTAATTTGAGGAATTGAGGATCAAGGTTGTGGCAGCTTAGCTAGGACCTGACAGCGGCCTCCAATAGCTGAGAATGAGCCACAGCCACTAGCCATCAAGAAATGAAAGTCTTAGTCCTAAAACAGAATTCTTCCAACAATTTGGAAGAGGACCACAAGCTGCAGATGAGAATACATCCCTATCTGACTCCTTTATTATAGCCTGATAAGACCTGGAGCCGAGTACCCAGTCAAGCCACACTTTGACATCTGACACATGGAGAAAATAAATTTGTGTTGTTTTAAACCACTAAATTTCTCTTTATTTGTTATACAATACAAGAAAACTAATACATGGGGTAAACTTTAGTATAATATCTTCCTTTAAGAAAGAGTACTATTACCCTTAGTAGCTTGGCCTGGTGCACTCTTCTGCTATTTTCTAGTAAAGACTGGGAATACACTCGTACCCAGGGGATACTGCATTTTCTAAATCTTGTCTTTTTCAGAGTTTCCCCTACAGAAACTGGAGGAAGTAAGAGAAAACCATTGTAGGGTGCCAGCTAGGTTTCAAGGACTATACTTTCTACCTTTTCCTCGTTTTATCCTCAAAAATTCATGGAGAACCAGCTATTAGGAGCCCCATGTCTTAGAAAAATGGACTCATAATTATTTGGTCACTTGCAAAATGTGATGCGGTTAGCGAAAGTCCTATCCCCCAGATCCTGCTGACTTTTAGTCTCCTCTTTGTTCATTAATATTATTTATTCCTTTTCTAGACATTCTACTTTAACTCCTCAGCCAACCTTAGAACAAATAACAAATATCTATCTGTGGCTGATAAACTGGCAACCCAGTCTATCCATAATTATTTCATGTTTCTTGAGAATAAGGTGAAAAAACTAGCAGCTTTTTTAATGTATAGAAATAACTTGCATAATTATACAATTAATATAATTTTTTACAAGATAGGGATTATACTGTTAGTCATATCATTAGTTGATTCAAAAGTATTTTCAAATGTCGAGGTGAAACCTAATATGAAACTATTCAGCAAGATACAAGGCAACTTCCAAGCCAACATCTCCACTTACAGTTACTTTGGGATTTTGTACTCTTTAAATTGTCTTAGATTACATTCTTTCCAGTTACATGTTTTATGAGGTTTTATCTTTTTTTAATACAAATAATGCCTAAAAATCATCAGTAACATTTCAGGGAAGCTCAGAGTTGTAGAAGCAATTACAGTCAAGAGGGAAGTTATCAACCAGAATGAAAAGAGCTAAGAGATCACAAGACATTGGCTGCATTCTCTCCTTAGAGAGGACTTCATCAGAATAATACTCACACTGATGTCAAGATTAATGAAATTTCTAAATCTGGGGCATGACAAAGACTTCAAATGCCAGTTAATGAAGAAGATGTAGAAAAATATAGTTATTGGCTATACAAAAATGCTATCTATTGCTTGATTGATCATTGTCAATAAATTTATTTTATGAATACCTACTTTTAGATACTCAATTTTAAAAATTAGTTATTTACTCACTCTTCACATTGATATTGTATGTATTATTGACAGGCCTGATATATTATTTTATTTATTAGAAAAAAACTTTTGCTTTTTCTTTAATATGATACATTTTATTTTGTGCTAGAATTATTCACCACTTTTCAGGAATTTGAGAATCCACCTTCTATTGCAGGAGATGCAAGAGACATGGGTTTGATCCTTGAGTTGGGAAGATCCTCTAGAGTAGGAAATGGTACCCTACTCCAGTGTTCTTGCCTGGAAAATTCCATATGCAGAGGAGGCTGGCAGGCTACAGACCATGGGGCCACAAAGAGTTGTATACAACTGTGACTAACACACACAAATAATAAAACTTATCTTTTACTCCTGCACTTTTTATCTAAAGAGAAGAGACTTGAGGTATTACACAAGCCAATCTCACCCAACTGAGTCCCTCACCCTTATTATCCCTAATTCAAACCAAGCCTTTTCAGACTCCAACCAGGCCTGCCATCTCTCCCATCATAGATGCTTACAGAACTTTTGGAGAACAAAAGAGGAGGATACTGGAGGAGAGAACAGAAGACGTTAGACCTACCAAGTACAAAGGAACTTAAAGCAATCAGCTCCATGTGTAGCGGTGGTGTTCAGAACTAAACACATATGTGAATAAGGAGAGAAAAGATGACAACAAAAAGACCTGGACTGGGAATCAAGCAGTCTGGATCTTAATCTTGATTCTAAAACACATTTTCTATGACCAGTGTGTTCTCTTGGCAAAAGTCTGTTAGCCTCTGACCTGCTTCATTTTGCACTCCAAGGCCAAATTTGCCCGTTACTCCAGGTATCTCTTGACTTCCTACTTTTGCATTCCAGTCCCCTATAATGAAAAGGACATTTTTGGGGGGTGTTAGTAATAGAAGGTCTTGTAGATATTCATAGAACTGTTCAACATCAGCTTCTTCAGCATTACTGGTCGGTGCATAGACTTGGATTACTGTGACACTGAATGGTTTGCCTTGGAAATGATTAGAGATCATTGTGTCTTCTTTGAAATTGCATCCAAGTACTGCATTTCAGACTCTTTTGTTGACTAAGGTGGCTACTCCATTTCTTCTAAGGGATTCTTACCCACAGTAGTAGATATAATGGTCATCTGAGTCAAATTCACCCATTCTAGTCCATTTTAGTTCACTGATTCCTAAAATGTTGATGTTCACTCTTGCCATCTCCTGTTTGATCACTTCCAGTTTGCCTTGATTCATGGACCTAACATTCCAGGTTCCTATGGAATACTGCTCCTTACAGCATTGGACTTTACTTCCATCACCAGTCACATCAACAACTGGGTATTGTTTTTGCTTTGGCTCTGTCTCTTTATTTTTTCTGGAGTTATTTCTCCACTGATCTCCAGTAGTATATTGGGCACCTACCAACCTGTTGATTTCATCTTTCAGTGTCCTATCTTTTTGCCTTTTCCTACTGTTCATGGAGTTCTCAAGACAAGAATAATGAAGTGGTTTGCCATTCCCTTCTTCAGTGGGCCACGTTTTGTCAGAACTCTCCACCATGACCTGTCCAGCTTGGGTGGCCCTACAGGACATGGCTCAAGAGAATGCACTGATCATAGCAAACACCCTCTTCCAACAACACAAGAGAAGACTCTACACATGGACATCACCAGATGGTCAATACCAAAATCATACTGATTATACTCTTTGCAGCCAAAGATGGAGAAGCTCTATACAGTTAGCAAAAACAAGACAGGGAGCTCACTGTGGCTCAGGTCATGAACTCCTTATTGCCAAACTCAGACTTAAATTGAAGAAAGTAGGGAAAACCACTAGACCATTCAAGTATGGGCTAAATCAAATCTCATGATAATACAGTGGAAGTGACAAATAGATTCAAGGGAATAGATCTGATAGACAGAGTGCCTGAAGAACTATGGATGAAGGTTCCTGACATTGTAGAGAAGGCAGTGATCAAGACCATCCCCAAGAAAAAGAAATGCAAAAGGCAAAATGTTTACCTGAGGAGGCCTTACAAATAGCCGAGAAAAGAAAAGACATGAAAAGCAAAGGCGAAAAGGAAAGATACACCATTTCAATGCAGAGTTCCAAAGAATAGAAAGGAGGGATAAGAAAGCATTCCTAAGTGACCAGTGCAAAATAAATAGAGGAAAACAATCGAATGAGAAAGACTAGAGATCTTTTCAAGAAAGTTAGAGATTCCAAGTGAACATTTCATGCAAAGATGGGCACAATAAAGGACAGAAATGGTATGGACCTAAGAGAGGCAGAAGAGATTAAGAAGAGGTGGCAAGAATACACAGAAGAACTATACAAAAAGATCTTCATGACCCAGATAACCACGATGGTGTGATCACTCACCTAGAGCCAGACATCCTGGAATGTGAAGTCAAGTGGGCCTTAGGAAGTATCACTATGAACAAAGCTAGTGGAGGTATGAAATTCCAGTTGAGCTATTTAAAATCCTAAAAGATATGCTATTAAAGTGCTGCACTCAATATGCCAGCAAATTTGGAAAATTCAGCAGTGGCCACAGGACTGGAAAAGGTCAGTTTTCATTCCAATTCTAAAGAAAGGCAATGCCAAAGAATGCTCAAACTACTGCACAATTGCACTCATCTCACATGCTAGAAAGGAATGATCAAAATTCTCCAAGCCAGGCTTCAACAGTATGTGAACCATGAACTTCCATATGTTCAACCTGGATTTAGAAAAGACAGAGGAACAAGAGATCAAATTGTCAACACCAAAATCTTTGATTGTGTGGATCACAACAAAGTGTGGAAAATTCTGAAAGAGATGGGAATACCAGACCACCTGACCTGCCTTCTGAGAAATCTGTATGCAGGTCAACAAGCAACAGTTAAAAGTGGTCATGGAACAATATTCTGGTTCCAAATCGGGAGAGGAGTATGTCAAGGCTGTATAATGTCACCCTGCTTATTTAACTTATATGCAGAGTACATCATGAGAAATGCTGGGCTGGAGGAAGTACAAGATGGAATCAAGATTGCTGGGAGAAATATCAATAGCTTCAGATATGCAGATGACACCACCCTTATGGCAGAAGGTGAAGAAGAACTAAAGAATCTCTGGATGAAAGTGAAAGTGGAGAGTGAAAAAGTTGGCTTAAAACTCAGCATTCCAAAATGAAGATCATGGCATACAGTCCCAAAACTTCATGGCAAATAGATGGGGAAACAATAGAAACAGTTTCAGACTTCATTTTTTCGGGCTCCAAAATCGCTGCAGATGTTAACTGCAGCCATGAAATTAAAAGACACTTGCTCTTTGGGAGAAAAGTTATGATCAAACTAGACAGCATATTAAAAAGCAGAGACATTACTTTGCCACCTAAGATCCGTATAGTCAAAGCTATTGTTTTTCCAGTAGTCATGTATGGATGTGAGAGTTGGGCTATAAAGAAAGATGAGTGTCAAAAAATTGATGCTTTTGAACTGTGGTATTGGAGAAGGCTCTTGAGAGTCCCTTGAACTGCAAGGAGATCCAACCAGTCAATCCTAAAGGAAATCAGTCCTGAATATTGATTGGAAGGACTGATGCTGAAGCTGAAGTTCCAAAACTTTGGCCACCTGATATGAAGAACTGACTCAATGGAAAAGACCCTGATGCTGGGAAAGATTGAAGGCAGGAGGAGAAGGAGTTGACAGAGGATGAGATGGTTGGATGTCATCACTGACTCGATGGGCATGAATGTGAGTAAGCTCCATAATTTGGTGATTGACAGGGAAGCCTGACCTGCTGCATTCCTTTGGGTTGCAGAGTCAGACACCACAGAGCAAATGACCCGAACTGAACTGAACAACACAGCAAGATAAACCTCCATAATAAAGAAACCGTAACTTGCAAGAGAATTTTTTCCTTTTTTTTTCCTTTCTTAATAAAATGGCTTATGTTACTGTCATTTTCAGATTAGCAGAAAAGGAGAAAAAACTGGGCAAGACACTTTATGTTAAAATAGTGTGAAGTCATGCACATTATTTCCATTTCCATCCCATTGGCTAAACCTAATTATATGGTATACTTTTCCCACATTGTATACATCCAAGGGCATCATTGGCATTGGATTTTGTGATCATGATGCCCCCCTGGTTGTGTGCAGAGTGGCAGCCCTGGCTTGGTGGCTTCTACTGCGAGAGAGCTGTAGTAGGCAGAATTGTGTTATCCATGACCTTTGCCCTCTAATGTTTCTCTAAAGATTATATTTAATTATAGGTCAAATGGGGTATAATTATTATTACTAATGAGCTGAATTTAAGGTAAATAGGTTATCCTAAAATATACAGTTGGGCCTAATATAAGCAAATGGAACTACTAAAAGCAGAGATATTTCTGTGGTTGAAACAGAAGGGGAAATCAGAGATTCAGAGCAAGAGAATTCAGTATGCCACTGATGATTTGAAGATGAAGGACTATGTATTAAGAAAACAGAGACCTCTCAGTTTTAGAAGTGGCAAGGAACTCAATTCTGCCTACAATCTAACTGAGATTAGGAGCAGATTCTTCCTCAGAGTCTTCTGGTAAGAGCTTAGCCCAGCCACCATCCTGATTTTGGCTTTGAGAGGCCCTGGGTCAATAATGTAGCTGAATCTACATGGACTGCTTGCCTACAGAACTGTGACGGATAATAAATGGGAGCTATTTTAAGCTGATAAATTTTGATAGTTTGTTATGACAGGAATAGAAATCTGATTCAGGAAGTTTTAAAATACAGTCTCTAGCTATGAAGCCAAATGTGAAGCCAAAATTTATTACTAAAAGGCAAGAGGAGAGAATGTGTATTGCGGTGAATCAGTGGACTCTACAACAGCCACTCTGCAAGACTGTGGCCTCAGGTTATTCATCTGTGGAGATTTGACTTAACCAGAGGATCTCTGTGGTTCCTTTGCTATGATACAATATGATGGCAACATTAAGGATAGAGTAAGTTCTGTCTTTCTATGCAGACTACCCTGCATAGATTAAGAACTTGGTACTTTCATTGACTGCAGGAAGCATGGGTTTGATCCCCATTTGGGAACTAAGATCCATCATGCTGTACAGCATGGCCAAAAAAAAAAAAAAAAAAAAAAGTGGCAGAATATAGTAAATTTTCTGTTAGAGCTGAACCAGTTAATTAATATTTGATTCTAAGACATATAAGTCATTGCTTATTTTCAGACTCAGGTGAGTCTGCTCTCAAAAACTGCACAGTGAAGTCTAATGAATTCCCCGCATATGGTAACAAATGATAAAACGATTGTATCTGAGGTTATGACCTTCCTCACTACTAGCTTTTGATTTTGCTTTTGTTCCATTTAAGGTCTTATAAGATCTTAATTTCCTCCAATAAAGGTTTACTTAAGAACTGAAACTCATTAAACTCTGAAAGGACTCATAAAAATTCAGGTCTACTTTCCCTGTGAAATGCTAACTAAATTTCAAGTAATGCAATAAAGTAAAATGAAGCTTTTTATTTTTTTGTCCCCACCACGTATCTTGTTAGTTGACAAGCTTGGAGTTTAGTTTGTATGATGTTTCTTCCCAAGAATATGATGAGTCAGAAATTTCTGTAAGAAAACATGCTCCTCTATAGTCTCAAACTGATATATCATTAATGAATTGTGAAGAGTCTCAGTCTTAAAAAAGTTTTTTAAAAAATTATCTTTAGCATCTTTTCATAAAAAATCACTTGTCACTTAGTTATAAGGTAGTAGAATTTAAAAAAAATAATTTAAAAAAATTACTCTCCATACTTTTACTGCAGATGGAACCAGATATCCATTTAAAAACCACTGAAGATGCCTTTTGTGTACCCTCAAAATGATGTTGTACCCTTGATACCTGTGAATGTGACCATATTGAAGAACAGATGATCAAGTTAAAATAAGGTCTAAAGTGTGTTCTATCCTATATGGCTATGTCCTCACAATGGGAAATTTGGACTCAGAGATAGATGGACATACAGGGAAGATGGTATAAAGACACAGGCAAAATATCTATAAACCAAAGCCTGAAGCCACTAGAAGCTAGGAGAGAAGCATGGAACAGATGTATCCTTACAGCCCTGAGAAGAAACCAACCCTGCTGACACATTGACTTTGGACTTTTAGCTTCCAGAATTATGAAACAATAAATATCCATTGCTTAATCCACCTAGTATGTGGTACTTTGTTATACACAGCCCTGAGAAATAACCATGAGTCCCAAGTTTAATTGTTTGCTAGAAAGAAATCTGGGCTTCCCCAATGGCTCAGCAGGTAAAGAATACACCTGCAATGCAGGAGACATAGGAGACATGGGTTTGAGCCTTGGGTTGGGACGATCCCCCTGGAGGAGGAAATGGCAAACCTCCAATATTCTTGCCTGAAAAATCCCATGGACAGAGGAGCCTGGCGGGTTACTGTCCAAAGGGTCGCAAAGAGTTAGACATGACTAAGCACAAGCCCAGAAAGAAATCTATGCTAAACAGAGGAGAGGGCAAGTTATCTTCATGGATGCTTTCCTCTGGATATTTCCTGAATGGATACTTTTTTTAAAATCAATAAAAGTAGACATAAAGATGGAATTAATCAATATGCTCTTAAAATAGAGATGCTTAAAACATGCTTAAAATAAAATATCAATTGTCCCTAAGTCAATTTAAAAATACCATAGTTTTAGTTTTCTAGAACTATAAAAACTTTTAAAAGTTTATATATATATAAAAAAATTAACCAAGCAAGATCAGCCTGAGAACTCTAATAAAGTGGAGTCATATAACAAAATATCACAGACTTGAAAGACTTAAAACAACAAAATGTACCATTTCACAGTTTCTGGAGGTCAGAAGTCAAGCTGTGATATAACTAGCTTCTCTGCTCAGGGTGTTACAGAGTTAAGATGCTGGCTGGGCTATCTTATCATTTGGGGCTCAGAACCCTCTTCCAATTTCCTTTGGGTCCTTGGCAGGATTCAATTTCTTGCTGCTGTACCACTGAGGTCTCCATTTTCTTGCTGACTGGGGGTGGTAGTTTTTTATCATTTTAAGAAGTTGCTTATGATCTTCGACATGTGTCCCCCTGCTTTTTCAAAATTAGCTGTGGAATATTTTTTACTTGGTTTTGAACTTCTTCCTTCAAAGCCTACCTAGATTAGGCCTGTTGTTGTTCAGTTGCTAAGTTGCGTCTAACTCTTGTGTGACCCTATGGACTGTAGCCCACCTGGTTCCTCTGTTCATGGGATTTCCCAGGCAAGAATGCCAAGGTGGGTTGTATTTTCTTCTCCAGTGGATCTTCTGGACCCAGGGATTGAACCTGGGTCTCCTGCATTGGCAGGCAGATTTTTAATCACTGAGCTACCAAGGAAGCACCAGATCAGGCCTATCTGGGATAATTTCTTTCTCCAGTCAGCTGTGCCACAGAACATGCTAATCAAGAGAGTGATAGTCCATCATATATATACACAGGTGTCTTCTGCATTCAAGGGCTGGGGGATTATGTAAGGGTTTGGATCACTCGGTGGTCATCTTAGAATTCTGCCTACTGCAAAGCAAAGGTTATTCATTACAATATAGTTTAGGATGGTAGAAATGTAGCTTCACAACAGAGTACTATGCAATAAAAAGCATAAAGACACTTGGTTACAGAAAGACACGTTATTAAATTAGAAAAATGTCAAAAGCAAAGCAGTATAGAGCTATTTTTATCTTTGTGTAAGACTTGGAGAAAATAAGAGTTTAAAGTTATTTTTTATATTTGTGTACATTCATGTAAACACTGAAAAATTAAAGGGAGTTGTTATATTTTGGGTATAGTGGGGAATGGTCAAGGGTGGATAGAGATGTGAGTAAAAGCTTTCAATGAATAATTTTTTATACTATTTTGATTGTTGAACAATTAAAATATATTATCTATTAAAACTAGAATTTAAAATTATAGGAAGCAAACAGTTATTTCTACCTACTATGTGAAAATCCTTGCTGGGTAAAGAGTAAAATAATAATTAAAGTACAGTTCCTGTTGTAAAGTAGCAGAGAGTGTGCTAGTGGTCAAAAGTCAAATCCAGAATTGACTATAATTCAGATAAAGGAAATGTCATAACAGAAAGATTAGCAAACTATTCACTGGTTTTAAAAGAGAAAGTGATTGCACCAAGTGCCTGCATAACCTAGTTTATTAGTTGGATATACCCTTTTGTCTGCAAGAAAGGGCAGTTTAGATCATTGTCTATTGATCCACATAATTCAAACTTTCACATTTAAAGAACAAGAGGAAGCATTCGCATCCCTCAAATCTCATTAGGTATCATTACATCATTGATTTCTACATATTGATTAGAAGGCAATATACAGTTTGCATGATTAAAAAAGTATGTTCTTTTAAAGCATTAGTGTGTGTGAAAGATAGAAAAATAGGATATATTTCCTTTATTTTTGTTAAGATTGCTACACAAAGAAAGCTTGCTGGTAAATTGTAAACAAGACATGCTTATTAGATAATTAGACTACCCAAACTCTCCGTGTCTACTTTAGAATATCATTATTTAAACCTGAATTTCTTCTTTAGTTATTTCAAAGTTCCCATATTCATTCATATTTTAAGGAATAGCAAAATAAGTTCACTGGATTTTCATGTATCTTGCTTCCTCACTTCTCTCACATCTCTGCTCAAATGTCAACCTTACAATGAGAACTTCTCTAGAATAACCTCACCTCCCTACCCAAGTCCCTGTACTCTTATCCTGCTTTTTCATAGCACTTTCCTTTGAAACTATTACATACACTGTTACATATATGTGCTTACTCCTACTCCATTACAATGTGTGGTCTATGAACAAAGCAGGGGCTTTGTTCTGCTTACAGTTGTGTTCAGCACAACTAGAACAGTATTTGGCTTGGTGGTTGAAAAAAATCCATATTGAATGAATAAATAATCAATTTTAAAAAGAACAAACTCTGCTTTACATGCTCAAATGATCTAGGTTAATTCTTGCCTTTCTTTTTTTTTTAAAGGAAGTTTCCAGCAAATATTGAAAGAACTAAAGCTCAGTGCATCCTCTCTGCTTTGCTAGAAGCTGCCTCTTCATGGAAGCAGCCTGAGGACAGTTATCAGGTCACTGTAAATATCCAAGGGGGATAACCTGCCAGGTTGCCTTTCTTGAAGTGCAATACAATGAAAAGTAAATATCTGGTTTTGTCCCCAGTTCCCAGCATAGAGCTTTTTGCAATTTAATGTTGCATATGCTTAAAAAAGGGGGTTTTTCTGGTGGCTCAGTGGTAAAGAATCCACCTGCAATACACGAGCCAAAGGAGAGGTGAGTTCAATCCCTGAGTCAGGAAGATCCCCTGGAGGTGGGCATGGCAACTCACTCCAGTATTCTTGCCCGGAGATCCCATGGACAGAGGAACCTGGCAGACCACAGTCCACAGGGTTGCAAAGAGTCAGATATGACTGAGCAACTTACCATGCACACAGGCCTGCTAATAAAGTTACTCTGAGTGGGCTTCTAGATAGCTTCAGGATAGGGTCTTGTTATCCCAAAAAACCAATTGCATAATTAGAGTGTTAGAACTTTCAGCCTCCCCTGCCCCAGTTTTGGGGATGAGAAAGGGGTTAGAAAATGAGTAATTAATTGCCAATGACTTAGATACCCACTTAATGAAAACTCCATTTATTAGCTACATCAGGAGTCAGGGAGCTTTCCAGGTTGGTGAGTCCATCACTGTGCTGGCAGGCTGGTGTGCCCAGAGAGGGCATGAGCTCTGCACCCCCTCCCCCTGTATTCTCCCCTGTGCATCTCTACCATTCGGCTGTTTCTGAGTTATCTTTTATAATGAACTGGTTTTTGTAAGTAAAGTACTTTTCTGAATTCTGTGAATCATTCCACTGAATTATCAAACCTGAAGATGAAGTTGTAATGACCCTTGAATTTGTACTTATCTGGGCAAAAGTGTGGGTAGCCTGGACACCCCATTTTCAGCTGGCATTTGAAATAAGGGAAGTTTTGTGGGGTGGGGTCTGCATCAACTGGGTAGTTGGTATAAGATTTGAAATGCTGAGCACCCAGTTGGTGTCAGATAATTAGAGAATTGGTTGATGTTAAAATAGATACTATGTGGAATTTTAGAAAACGCCAGCAACTGCAGTCTCTCGGAGTGGTTTCTCTTAAGCATCTCTTCAATTGTCTGTGGAAATACCCTCTTCCAGTTGCCTTCTTTCTTTTAGTGGATAACTGCTATTTGGAGAAATTCCTTAAACTCCTTAGACTTTTACTTGAATAGGTAGACAGAAGGTTGCGTAGGGATGATGGTTCGGTAAGTTCTAGAGGCATGTTTTTGGTGAGTTTCTTTTGAGGTTTTAGATGCAATTCCAAAGAAACACAAAAAGTCTTAATCTCCACCCTGAAATGAAGAAATTAATAGTTAAATTTCTTATTACACATATTTGCTTGACTTTAATTTTGTGAGGACTTTGTGAAGGACTTTAACTTAAGAGAATATCAAAATTCATTCTAGGGCTAACTGGACTTATGGCTGATGTTTGAAAGATAGCTCTTAGCTTCTCTAATTATTATCTTTGGAATTCTTAAAACTAGCCATAAATTATAATTAATTCAATTAAGGACAAATATATTTTGACACACATATATATGTGTCATATATGTATATATGCTTAAATAATTACAAAAATAAAATCTATTGACAAAGTAGAGATACAACTAAAATTTGAGATTATGTAGTAATTCTAACTGAATGTTAAATTGACCTCGTCATTTTAGAAGCAAATATAAAATGGGTATCATACTGTTACTTAAGTCTTCTTTGTCTTAATAATAAGAGACATGCTCTCTTTAACCAGTATTGATAGATACGTTAATGGAATTTTTAAGTTTGACGGCTTTTGTAAGAGATGCTAAAGACAGAGAGGAAAATATACTTTAACAGCAGTTTCACAGAAGGAAAAGAGGAAAATAATAAAAACAACATTACCATAAAAGAGTGCTTGACACAACCCTGGAATTATACAAAGAACTTTATATATGTATATATATATATATATATATATATGTGTGTGTGTGTGTGTGTGTGTGTGTGTGTGTATATAAAATCAAAATTGAATTTATAGAAACTCTGTGAGGTACAGATAAGAGAACTCATTTTATAGAGATTTATAAAAATTATGCAGTTTTCCCAAGGTCACACCAGTTGATAGTAGTCAGAACTAAATTGAGGAACAGATCTTTTATATTCTATTTATTTTGATGTCATGTCCCACTTCAACTATATCCTCTTTTTGTTTCCATTTTTAATAGCAAAATTTCTTGAATTATCCATTGTATACTCTGTATTCCTCCGCTTTCATCATTCCTTCAACTCTTGTGAATCTGACTTCCACAACTACCATTCTACTAAAATTGTTTGTCATATTTTGTATCTGAAAACAATTCACTATCTTTCTAAAGTCAGTGTCTGCTTTTCTCTCTTCACTTTACTAGATGTCAACAGCATTTGACAAAGTAGATGACACCCTCCTCCTTGGAATTTTTTCTTCTTCTGGATTCTATGGTAATAAATTTTGTTGGTTTTGTTTTCCCTTGTGACTCTGCTTCTCTTTTACCAATGACTTCTGCCTCTCTTCAATGTCTTTGCACAACTTTTAAACAATGATATGCCATACATCTTGTTTGTGGGTACCATTTTTTTTTTTTACTGTATGTCCTGTTGTTAGGCGATTTCCTCCAATTTTATGGCTTTAAATTCAGTCTCTTTGCTGATGAATCCTAAGGCTTATTTTTACCTCAATCTCTTCTCTAAGCCTCAACTTTCTATGAGTTATCTATTTAGATACTTAAATATCTCAGTTATTAAGCATTCAAAGCAGAGGTCTTGGTCCTCCATCCCAACTTAATTGTTTCCCAGTCTTTCCCATCTAAGTGAATGCTATTAATATTTAGTATCTCAGCCGCAAACCAGAGGAGTCAATCTTTGTTCCTCTCTTTCCCTCATTTCTGACAAACATCTCTAAGTTCTATAGACTGTTCCTTTAAAATGTCCCCAAACTGTCTGCTCTTTTATTTCTCCAGTGCTACCATTTAGTGTCATGATGACAAATGAAATAGCCTCTTAACTGATTTCACTGTTTCCACTGTTTGTTCACTTCCTCCCTAAACTGTGCCTTTGCTAAACCAGTCTTTACAGAGTATGTGTAGGACATTTGGAATCATATTCTCTCATCTCCTTAAAATCTCCAATTACACACAACTGCACTTACAATTGACTGGAGTCAAAAGAAGAGGGTGGCAGAGGATGAGATTAATGAGCATGAATTTGAGTAAACTCCCAGAGATAGTGAAGGGCAGAAAAGCCTGGTGTGCTGCAGTCCATGGGGTCATAAAGAGTCAGATACAACTTAGCAACTGAACAACAACAACACATTTATAATAAAACTCAAATTCTTAGCTTACATAGCTCTCCATGATCTTCTCCCTGCTTATCTCTCTGCCTTTATTCCATGTTCCTTTGCCTGGAATGCTTTCACCAGATTTTTGAATGGCTGGCTCCTTGTGACTACATAGTCTTGGTTTAAATATCTCTTCCTCAGAAAACTGTTTTCTGATTATTCAGTTTGAAATAACTCCATATCACATCACACATTTATTTTCACCATAGGGCACTTGTCACTTCTTTATCTTGCTGTTTATTTTTCTGTGTCTCCAGTGGAATATAAGATGTGTCACATCTGTTTATTCTTTGCTATATTCACAGTGTCTAGCAAAGGATTTGGAAAAATAGTAGGCTTTTAAGAAATGCTCATTGAATATATAAGTACATATTTGGAAAACAGTAGGCTCTTAATAAATGCTCATTGAGTATATGAATGATGAGATAAATGATTATCCTTCTTGTGTATTGTATACAAAAGATTGGAATTGACACATTCACACTGTTGTATATAAAGATAACTAATAAGGACCTACTGTATAACACACAGAACTCTACTTAATACTTTGTAATGGCCTGTATGGGAAAAGAATCTAAGAAAGAGTGGATATACGTATATGTATAGTTGATTTCCTTGCTATACACCTGAAACTAACACAGTATTGTAAATTAATTTTACCCCAAAGAGTTGGACATGACTGAGCGAATGAACTGAACTGACTGAATAAAAATTAAAAAGAGAAAAAATTGAGAACTGCTTGAAATAGATAGAAGGACATTTTCAATCGATTAAAACTTAAAATTATACTTTTGAAATGACTTTTATTACTTTTAGGTAACCTAATCTAGATTAAGAAAGAATTGCATGGAACCTGCTAAGGAACCAGATTTAAAGAACAGAAGACAATGAATTTCATTTATACTATTGATTACTTTTATGCAGATAGATGCTTCTAATTACCTTTAAGGAATTCTTTTAAATCAGATAAATAGTTTTCCCTGTAAATCTTTTTCATATTATTCTTTGGCTTTGAAAGTAGACTTTTTTTAATCCTTGAATTTACAAGTATACAATTCACTAGTCTATGCCTGAATAATTACACATTTTAAATAGCAGAGTCTGAAATAATGTGATTCCTGTAATGACAATGAAATTTTAAAATACTTGGTATATAGAAGTTATTATCTGAATATCTTAAGTGGTTTTTCAGCCTGTATTTTTAAAAATTTTAAATGTATTGAACAAACAATGATAAAAATAGATTTAAAAAGGTAAATACCAACTGATCCTGAAAGATCAAAATTAGTTAAGATCAGGTTGGCTATCTACCACTATGTTTTGCGACCAGCATGTTATTTGTTCTTATAGTTCACAATCTTTTGGTGACATTTTAGTTTTCTTATCTTATAAAAGATTAATTAAAATTCTCTCAGTATATCTCCCTTCCTGATTTCCATCCACAAATATATATTGCACTAGGTTTTATAGTATATAAACAGTATATACACTATGTAACCCCATAAAGTTATACAAAGGGCTATATAAAGTTCGTAAGTTTAAATACATTTGCTTGTGCTCTGTTTGGGATAGAAGGATAAGCAACAGGCAATAACTAATATCTTGACTGATTTTTTTCACAACTTGCATAACAAGCTGACATTTTCATCATGCGTAATGTTAATAATATGGTAGAAACTCTCTTAAAAAGGTAAAGTGAGCAATCACAAAAAGTGATGTATGTAAACTGAAGTTTTTGAGTATAACTTAAACACATACTCATTTGCCAATAGCTGAATGATTTCTTTTAGTACAGGTCTGCTGATTGGGCTTCTGTGAGGTCTTACATAAACCATTCCTACTATGTTTCATCTATGATTTTCAGCCTTAGTTTCTTTCAAAGGAGCAAGAACAGACACTTGGGAAGTAATCTGTCTGAAATCTTTCTTTATTTTTATTTTTGATGCTAAAGTGGTTGCACAAGCAAATAATTCAAGAGAATTTCTTTCTATTGAGCCATCTTTATTCAACTCCCAAAAGAATCCACTTAATTTTATAGAAAACAATTATTTTTCTTAAGGTTTTTTTTTTTGTTTTTGATTTACAAGTTATTAAAATAGCATAATTTCAAAAGAATGACAACTGACCTTAAAAGTTTCAGGCTCCAACTCAACTGATTCTTGGTAGCAAAAAACCCAAACTCACGATGAAGAATACTTTTCAGTACTCTTGAGTATTAAAGAATGGCCTGGTGGTTACAAATATTCAGTGTGTGATAAACATTGTTCAGTATGTTTTTCTGGGGGGGTGGAGGATGTCAATCTATGGAAGATATTTAAGAAGGTATTTTGTAATGGCATCTACCTTATAAAGTTTATGGAAGAGTTAAATAGATTACAAGAAAGCAACTAACAGAATGCCAGGTACATGATAAATGCTTAAGACATTATACTATTTCTACTTTGTATTTAGTATTATTTATCCCTCAATAGGGCGTCCCTCGTGGCTCAATGGTAAAGAATCCACCTGTGATGTCGGAGTCACAGGAGATGCAGGTTGGATCCCTAGGTCGGGGAAATCCCCTGGAGGAGGGCAAGACAACCCACTCCACTGCTCTTGCCTGGAGAATCCATGGACAGAGGAGCCTGGCAGGCTCATAGTGTCATAAAGAACTGGACATGACTGAAGTGACTTAGCATGCATGCATGCATCCCTTAATAACAGACTAAAAGCTTTACTTTGGTATTTGTCTCTAGGACGATTCTTGCCCATACCATGCTTCTGTGGGAATTAGGAGAAGCACTCCATCTGAGAAAGCCAAGTCCTTCAGATCCATGGTTTCTGAGAGGAGAATACTTCTGTGTGAATTAGAAAAACATGTTACTTCTTCTGGAAGCATGTCTTGGCCTGTGAACTGGACGTCAGTTCCCTGTTACCCACTTAGCTAGATGTCTTTGTGTGGTTAACAATGACAGAATCTTCCGTTGCAGGTCAGGATTACAGCCCTAGTCTTACTGAAATTTCTGCAAGTATTCACTTTCCAGGGCAGTTCAGGGTTTGTGAACGGGTCTGCTGAGGTCAGTTGACCCAGCCTCTCCTTGTGCCAGAAAGGGAAATCCTTGTTCCCTTTAGATGATCACATCCATTCTTCTCTTTTCATATCTGTGCAACTAGTCTGTGTATTTCCATCAGTGTTTTCATTGCAAGTTCACGTTGGTGAGGGAGTCCCTTTTAGATATCTGCCTCGGATGCAAAGGATGAAGTTTGAGTGTTGATGAGGGATGACTCTCCAGCTAACAAAAAAGTGCATCCATAATAATGCATGCTGTTTCACCTCTAAACAGGATGACAGAACAGAAGAAAAATGTGGATGAAATACCAGCTTCCCATGTGTTTCTTCCTTGAATGGAGAACTGAATAACTTCCTCCTACCTGGTCTAAAGAATAAGTTTACGCATAAACCAACAAGAATTTGCTTCTGCTTGGTAAGAACTACCCATCCTTTTGGTCCCTGAAGTGCTACAGATTTCAGGAGGCAAGACATTTAATTTCACACAACTTAAACTTGGGAATACAGTCATCCTCTTTCTTAGATTTCTTGCTAGTACTCAAGTCAGACTTATAAAATATCAAGTGGGACTTTTTTTATCACTTGGAAGCAACATGCACATGAAATGACAGGTTAGTCAAATTCTTTCTTGAGCTTAAATGATTTTCTCCCCGGTACTCTGGGTATAAACAATGTCTTTCAATGGGAAACATACTTTTCTACATTGAGATCTTCTTTTGCTGAATACTGATTCACAGTGGGATTCTACTCATTTGGACTTATTCATGAGTAGGGCAGACATTGAAAGACATGGCAGACATGAAGGATGGACAGTTATTTGCTCTGAAAAATGTTCTGGGAATTGGAAGGCTTAGCAACAAGTTCTACAAACTGGTAAAGGGATGAAATGGTAGCTCAGTGGTAAAGAATATGCCTGCCAAAGCAGAAACTGAAGGAGACTCAGTTCGATCCCTGCATTAGGAAGATCCCCTGGAGGAGGAAATGGCAACCCATGCAAATATTCTTGCCTGGAAAATCCCATGAACAGAGTAGCTTGGCAGGCTACAGTCCATGGGATAGTGCAGAGGTGAATAAGACTAAGCATGCATGCATGCATGCACAGGGAAAACTAAAACATACATGTTGACTTTGAAGGGCTGGCTGGCCTTTTGACTATGGGAAGACTTATGATTACCTTGCTGTTGTTTAGTCGCTCGGTCATGTCTGACTCTCTGAGACCTCATGGACTATAGGCTGCCAGGCTCCTTTGTCCATGGGATTTCTCAGGCAGGAATACTGGAGTGGGTTGCAATTTCCTTCACCGGAGAATCTTCCTGACCCAGGAATTGAACCCATGTCTCCTGCTTGGCAAGCAGATTCTTTACCACTGAACCACCTGGGAAGCCCTATGATTATCTTGCTGCTGCTGCTGCTAAGTCGCTTCAGTCGTGTCCGACTCTGTGCGACCCTATAGATGGCAGCCCACCAGGCTCCCCTGTCCCTGGGATTCTCCAGGCAAGAACACTGAAGTGGGTTGCCATTTCCTTCTCCAATGCATGCAAGTGAAAAGTGAAAGTGAAGTTTCTCAGTCATTAGCGACCTCATGGACTGCAGCCTACCAGGCTCCTCCAGCCATGGGATTTTCCAAGCAAGAGTACTGGAGTGGGGTGCCACTGCCTTCTCCGATGATTATCTTAGGGCAGGTCAAAAGCAAAGATGAAAATAACATGGGGTTTGCTGATAAATGCACGACTGCTAAAAGAATAAGCCATCAGTAAACACAAAAGGGACATATATTTTAGCTGGATTTAAAAGAAAATATGCCCTTTTAATTTTAAAAATGCTAAGAAAATGAATACTTTTGCAACATTTTTCAATTTTTACCTTTCTTGTGTTTTCAATGTTATCTTTTCTCAATTTCCCATATTTCCAATTTTATTCTTTCACAAAATATTTCCTAATCTATTCATCCAGAAGTAAGGCTATCTTGGTCTCTGAATGCTCCCTCTTAAGATACGCATGGTTTTCTAACTAAATCAGATTAATATGTGTATGTATTTTAGCTTTCCTGCTATTAGATTCTTGAAGGCAAGATCAGTGCCTCACCTTTGGAGAATGTTCCACAAAATTTGGAGGATAAATGAAAGAATGGATACCTCTGTTGTAGAGCACGATCACAGCATTTTAGATGTGAGCTCCTGAGGGCTATAAAGGTAAAAATGTTCCAGGGTAAGTATATCATATCTGACATAAAATATTAGGAAACCTTAAAAACATTATTAAAAAGGAAGGTAATGATAAATAGAACATAAAGTTTGTGTTTTTAGAAGACATGATGTCAGCTGAAACTCATTAAGTTTAATGTCAAAGTGAAATGACAACTTGGGTGAAACTGTTAAACCTTTGTTTAATGGAACTTAAATAATGTTAAATGGGACTTAACGTGAAAGTTAAGGTTTTTAAGGTATTCTAGCCTTAAAGTGAAAGAGAAGACTGAAAAGTTGGCTTAAAGCTCAACATTCAGGAAAATGAGATCATGGCATCTGGTCCCATCACTTCACGGTAAATAGGTGGAGAAATAGTGGAAACAGCGGCAGACTTTATTTTTCTGGGCTCCAAAATCACTGCAGATGATGATTGCAGCCATGAAATTAAAAGATGCTTACTCCTTGGAAGGAAATTTATGACTAGCCTAGACAGCATATTAAAAAGCAGAGATATTACTTTGTCAACAAAGGTCCGTTTAGTCATGGCTATGGTTTTTCCAGTGGTCATGTATGGATGTGAGAGTTGGACTATAAAGAAAGCTGAGCACCGAAGAATTGATGCTTTTGAACTTTGATGTTGGAGAAGACTCTTGGACTGCAAGGAGATCCAACCAGTCTATTCTAAAGGAGATCAGTCCTGATGTTCATTGGAAGGACTGATGTTGAAGCTGAAACTCCAATACTTTGGCCACCTCATGCAAAGAGCTGACTCATTGGAAAAGATCCTGATGTTGGGAAAGATTGAAGGCAGGAGGAGAAGGGGACGACAGAGGATGAGATGGCTGGATGGCATCACCGACTCAATGGACATGAGTCTGAGTGAACTCTGAGAGTTGGTGATGGACAGGGAGGCCTGGTGTGCTGCAGTCCATGGGGTCACAAAGAGTCGGACACGACTGAGTGACTGAACTGAACTGAACTGAGCCTCTAGCAGAGATAGAAACAAGTTGGTATCCTATAGGAAAAAAAAAGAAAGCAATATAGAAATATGTTGTAGGTACATAGAAATCAGTTTTACCTGCAGTGTACTAAACTGAAGTGAAAGTTGCTCAGTCATTTCTGACTCTTTGTAACTCCATGGACTATACAGTCCATGGAATTCTCCAGGCCAGAATACTGGAGTGGGTAGCCTTTCCCTTCTCCAAGGGATCTTCCCAACCCAGGGACTGTTTTGAAACCAGGTCTCCCACATTGCAGGTGAATTCTTTACCCACTGAGCCACAGCTGAAGGCTTGACCATAAATTTCTTAATGCTATGTTATAAGAAGTGCATATTTCATTAAAAGTGGTAAGGAGACAAAGTACCCATGTCAGTTTGATCATGTGGGTCAGGAATCATTGTCTCATATGATTAAAATATTGCAGGTGAATCATTTACATATCACCATTGCTGGGCAGATAAGTTTTATGGGAGATTAAATAAATTCTCTCCTTTCAGAATCATGTTAGTAGCTCAACTGTCATATCCAGAAGACTGACAAATGATGGAAAGGTCTAACTGAGTTTCATTTTAATGAAGATTACATATTTGCAGAAACAGAAGTAAATTAAACTAGTGTAAAGAGGAGGAAATGCTTGTACACAGGTGTTGACACAGGTGTGTCCCATGGAGCACTGTGGCAAAAAGTATCCTTGAGACTCCAGTAGGATTGAAATAAAATTGTCAGGCTGTGAGGTAGAAACTGTCTTGATCTTTCTTTCTACGGAACTCATTGTTTCTCATGGTGGTTTCCCCTTTCAAGTCCATTTGATTTTTCTCTTTCTGCTTCTCTGGGCATATAATGGCAGATCATTTTCTTACAGCTGCCAAGTTTAGCTGTTGTCAATTCAACTAACTAGCAGGAACCCACATCTCTCTTTCAATAAACTTCTGGTAGAGGTAATGTTAGTGATCCAGCTTAGGGTACACCTTGTCCAGTCAAATATGCTCAAGGAGTGTCAGATACTGCAAATTTAGCTGCCGAGGCTTGACCCTTTGGAGAGAAGTGAGTTCTTAGTGAAGGGAGGTGGGTGATTATTGTGTTTGAGAGATAATTTAACAAATATTTCCTACTCTTTTCTTTCTTTCTTTTTTTACCATTTAAACTTTTTATTTTGTATTGGAGTATAGCTGATTAACATGCTTTGCAACCCCATGAACTGTAGCCCATCACAACCTTCTGTCTGTGGGTTTTTCCAGATAAGAATACTGGAGTGGGTTGCCATTTCTTCCTTCAGGGGATCTTCCTGACCCAGGGATAAAACCTGAGTCTCCTGCATTGCAGGCAGATTCCTTACAGCTGAGCCATTGGGGAAGCCACCTTCAGATGAGGGCACCATTAAGTGGTGAAATAATCCTTAAATGGGGCAACAGAGCAGAAAGTTAGCTGTCATTGTAAACTGTTGCCAAGTGCGTAACACTTTAGTGCATGGAAATGTATAATGCCTCCTGACTGCCTATACTCACACATCTCAGAAATTTGATAGGATATTCCCCAGGCTGCAAGATCTACCAGTCTCACTGGCCTTCCTTCACCCAGATGAAGAAAAATTGTCAGACATGCAGGGACACATGTGGGGAGAATGCCAGTTGATGACGGAGGAAGGGGTTAAAGTGCTGAAACTGCCAGCCACGGAGTCACAAGGCTGGCTGGAAAACCGCCAGAAGCTAGGAAGGTGCAAGGACAGATCTTCTCCAGGAAGTTTCAGAGGGAACACAGCCCTGCCATCACCTTGATTATGGACTTTCAGCCTCCAGAATTGTGAGACAAAAAATTTATGTTGTTCTAAGCCACCCCATGTGTGTTATTATGCTATGGTGACCTTAGAAAACTAAGACAATATGTAACAGGAAAGTCTGTAATTGTAGAGTTATAGCTGATTTTGTGTAATCATTTGTTAGATGTACCTCTTGAAGGATTGCCTTAGATATACCACTTCTCATAGCAGAATGACAAGAATTTATACCAGAGGTGTAGTCTAGGAGAATTGGATGAGAAAATAAGATGGGAAATTGAAGGGAGCTGAAATAAACCAGCAAGATAGTAAGAGGGTGAGGCAATGAGGGGTGGAGAAAAAGCCGGCAAGGGAGTGCTGGTGGCAGTTTTAGTAAGGGAGTGTCTGATACAGCTGATATCCAATATCTGTGGATCCTCTGTTTTCAAATTTGCCTGTGTGCTAAAAGTTATTTGTAATCTCTCAATCAACTCCCAGTGCTTTTGTAGCAAATGGCAGATTAGCAAAAAATTCTAATCTTTGGATAAACTCATTCCCAACTGAGGTCAGTGAACAGGAGCTACGCGGCTGCCTTGTTTTAGTGTTCAAATTGCAAATGTGTGTGTGTGTGTGTGTTTTGCAGTATATTTAGTGCTACATTTGGGGGCATTTTTGGGGTAATTTCTCTGTTCAAAATGGCCCCCAAGCATAGTGCCAAAAGTGCTGTCTGGTGTTCCTAAGTGCAAAAAGTCTGATATTCTTTGCAGAGAAAATAACATGTGCTAACTGAGCTTCAATCAGGTAGGCATCCTGTCAGTCACATACAAGGAAGAATAAGAAGAGAGACTGCAGCATCAACTCTACTAGAAGGTCATGGTTAGTTTGGGATTCCTGTGGTTGCAAGATTTGACTGAGTTGAGCTACAGTCCAAGCATCATTTTTTTCATTTATCTGTTTAAGAAACATTTTTTTTTTTAACAGTGCCTGCTTTGTATCAACCAGTGTTTATGCCCTGAAAATACATCAGTAAATAAGTTGACCAGGTTTCTGCAGTCATGGAGCTTACATGTCAATTGAATAGTCTCACAATAAACATAAAAATGTTTAAGGTAAGAGCAAGGGCAGGAATAGGTGTAGTGATGATCAGAGAAGCCCTACCTGAGGAAATGAGTTTTAAACTTGAACCTGAAAGATGAATAGAAAGCAGTCATAAGGATCCCTGCAGACAAAAATAATCCAAGCAGAGAGATGAACAAGAGCAAATGCCTTGGAAGAGAATAAACTTAACTCCAGGGACAAAGTGAAGACCAGTGAGGCTAGAAGATAGCAAGTAATGGCTTCCCTGGTGGCTCAGACATTAAAGAATCTGCCTGCGAAGCGGGAAACCTAGGTTCAATCCCTGGATCAGGAAGATCCCCTGGAAAAGGGAATGGCTACTCATTCCAGTATTCTTGCCTAGAGAATTCTAAGAACAGAGAAACCTGGTGGGCTACATTTCATGGGGTTGCAAAGAGTCAGACACAACTGAGCAACTAACATCAACATGAAGTGGGGACACTGCAGGGGTTTAACTAAGTGAAATGGGCAGAAGCTGGGATACCCTAGGCTTTGAAAATGCTTTTTATTTTACTGTAATTGCAATAGGAAGTTATGGGAGGGAAGGGAAGAGATAGGGGTTGACATAAAACTCTGGTTGTTTGGAGAATGACCTTGGAAGGTTATTGGAGACCTGGGCAGTTAGGATCCTTATTCCCTCTCTTGGAAGTACACTCAGCCCACCATTTCCACAGCTGGAACCGCTTTTGAGGATGCAGCCTTAAGAGAGTAATGTGTTATTAAGATCACCTGGATGGTATAGTGATTAAATCCAGTTAAGTCCTTGCTATAAACTTGTCAGGTGGCTCAGATGGTAAAGTGTCTGCCTGCAATGCGGGACACCCGGGTTTGATCCCTGGGTCAGGAAGATCCCCTGGAGAAGGAAATGGCAACCCACCCAGTACTCTTGCCTGGAAATCCCATGGACGGATGAGCCTGGTAGGCTCCAGTCCTTGGGGTCACAAGAGTCGGACACGACTGAGTGACTTCACTTTCACTTGAAGAGATTGTCACATTCTTGTAGGTGTGCTGAGATCTACTCATCTTGCCAACCATCCAGGACAAGACTTGTAAGTAAATACTCTTTCGCTCATGAAACCTGCCACCTACCAATCTGGACGAAATGCTTCTTTCTCCAGTCTCTACTCGCTGTCTGTGTATGGAGGCCATCAACAAATGAACCTTGGGGATAAGACTGGTGAGAAAACAGAGAATGAGAGAAATCACTGGAGCTCACTGAAGATGTCCAAGAGACAGATGGTGGTGACTCAGACTAGAATTATAGCAATAGGGGTGGTAGGTTTCCCAGTGAATTTGAGGTTCTTCTAGAAAGAATTTGGAGACAAAGCAGAAAGGTTAAGAAGTAAAGTAAAAGCTTATTTAAGCAAAGGTATGCTCTCAGAAGGAGAATGGGCAGAGAAGTGAGGAGCTGCTGCCCCTGGTTTCTTTGGCAAGCTGGTTACGAGAGGCATAAGAGGAAGGGGCACAATGTTCACTGGGAAAGGAGAAGTTTGGGGGTCGTTTTCCCTGATTTCCTGAGTGGACTTGGGATATTTGTTCTCATAGGTAAAGAATCCGCCTGCAATGAGAGAGACCTTGGTTGGATCCCTGGGTTGAGAAGATCCCTGGAGAAGGGAAAGGCTACCCATTCCAGTATTCTGGCCTGGAGAATTCCATGGACTACAGTCTTGGAGGGGGGCGGGGGGCGGTGTGGAGAGCCACAAAGAGTGGGATACAACTGAGAGACTTTCACTTACATACTTACCAAGTGTCATGGCGTCCGTGCATGAGGGTACTTCTTATCTGCACGGCTAATTTTATTGTGATAAGAGTATGATGAGCAACAGATTACATTTGGAGCAGGAGATTCTTGCCTTTCTCCACCTTCCTTTGTCGACCCTTACCATCTAAAATGTGTGGTTTCCTGTCAGTCTGGTGGTTCCTGTTTCCTGTGTCTGCCCATGGACCCTACTGTTTACAAGATACGTGATTTCCTGCAACCTGGTCCCTGCCCCATTTCTCTGCTCGTACCTAGCTACCTGCCTGCTGTAACAGTAGGAAGCAGTTGAGTAAACAATATATTTTAAATGGCTGATGGATTGGATCAGAAATTGAGAGGAATCGTGGGCATAAAAGGGCATGGTTAGGAAAAAGATGGCTTTGTAGGTACCATCATAGTGAGCGTGTATTGATCTCAGCACTGAAGGCCTTGTGTCTGGGGACCTCCCACAGAATCAGCCCCACTGCCTAGGGTCAAGATCCAGGGCCCTGAATGAAAGGAGTACAAATTAAGTCAATACTTAAAATCACTTCTTAAATTATATGCTCCCAAAAATACCCATTTTTACCCCTGATAACCACATGGCATATGGGCTGTGTGAGTGGGCAGGATTCTATTTAGAATCCTGTGTAATGTACTGTACCCCACAGCTGGAGCCCATCTAGCATATTAGCAAGCATCCTTTAGAAAAAAGGAGGAGGGGGCATCTATTGTGTAATGATCTATAGTGTGCATCTATTGTGTAATGTTTTGGTGGGACTCAGTCACATATTGAACATAACTCTGCAGATGGGCAACCCATAAAAGCTGTACTGAGCTCATTGGAAATGTGTGACTCTCACTGAAAGCCTACTCCCAGCTAGCCTTGTGAGTCTGACCTGCTTCTGTAAATTAACCTTATTGGCTCATTATCTCTATAGGATAGAAGCACTCCCTTCAGCCTCAGCAGTGTTCCAAGCCTTGGTAGGGTGGATGAATTTTAGGACTGAGATCTCCCGGGGTGAAAGGACCCTCTCAATGTCAGGAAATGAAACCTCTCTTTCTCTTTTCATGTCCCAAATGTTCAATTGCCAAAACATCTACCTTTCTAAGTTCAAGCTATAAAAGTTTTCTCAGTGGGCTTCTTTGAATGATTTTTTTTTCTCTTCCTCAGCTTCCTTCCTATCTTGTCCTCACCCCATTCTCCTTTTCTTCCTTTCCCCCCTCCTTCTCTTACTTTTTTCTAAATGATGCTTGCTAATATGCTAGATGGGCTCCAATTGTGGGGTATTGTACTTAAATTGATCACACATACTGTTGGTCTCTTTTGCTTTCCCCAGAAGCAAATCAGACATTTCTTTTCTCAAATGAGGTTGCTTTCTCCTTGTACATTTAGCTTCACTATAGCTACACATAGTCCATTTGAGATTTTGCTGGGCTCTGAGTCATGATAGCAGGCCTGATGGGGTAGGGACCGAGAGAGTCACACTCCAGATCTTAGTTCTAAAAGGTAACTCAATAATGATCAGACTCTCAATGGCTTCAAGACAGAGCACCAGCTGTATGCTCTCCAGAAGGCACTCTCAGTCCTTCACAGGAGCACTTTCCAAAGCATTCAACGTATTCCTCTGGATGTGTTCTATAAAAAAAAATCTGAAGGTCAGTGCATTGGAAAATGCTGGATTAAATGAATTATCAATGCTTTTAATAGAACTTCAATTTCTAAGTTTTTAGAATTCCCTTATTATGAAGAAGCAGATCACAAAATCCCTTTAAGAAATACCTCATGGGGAAAGTACTCTATTCCCTGCTGTTGCTCAATTATCTATAGTCACCTATGCCTTTTGGGAGAGTTAACTTTGAGGCCACTCGAAAGAGCAGTAGTGAGGACAATAGAAGCAATTTAGCCAATTGATTACCATCTTCCCTGTGGGTAGGCACCATGTGCTCCAAAAGAAAAGCATCTCTCCCTAGGGGAACTTAACTCATTTTCATTTTCTGAAAGCAGTTTAACAAGGAAGGGTTCCCCAAATGGAAACATTTTGACCTTGAGTGAGAACAAGGTTTATGGGTATTTGGTAATTGCCCAGACTTTGAGCTCTGACCACAGTTCCCTTTGATTTTTGGCATTGTTGTTCTCTCATAGCAGAGAAACTGGTTTAATTTCTTTAGCTTCTTTGTATCCCTAATAAATATGCCCTGAGAACAGTGAGAGTTGTTCTCTTTCTGGGGTATGTTGAGAATTAAACTGTGGCATTGCAAGAGGTTGTTTAGAAGCAAAAATGCAATGTTCATTAACTATATTGGTTATACCCTATAGCCCTCGCTTATTCCGGTCACTATTTATTGTGTTTTGCTGCAGAAGTTCTTTGTGCCTAAGGGCCAGCTGTTGATAAAGTACAGAAACAAAGTCAAATATGTGCTACCGTCAAGTAAGGGATGTGAATAGAACTAATAATCTTATTGGATTTTCAAAAAGAATGCTTCTAGAGTAAAGCTCTAGGCAATTTGAAATACAATAATAAAGGATAAAACTGTCATGCAATTGATTTTTACCCTGATTGCTTGCTCTACAGAGCAGTGTCTTAACCTCTGACTCAGGGGTTCCTTTGGATCCTAGAAGATATCCTGACTTCTTACCTGATACACTTTTTTATATACTTTCTTATCCAGAAATACTCAGACCTCTGTAGACAATCACGAGTTTTATTTGATTATGTGCTAACCATTGTAAGGTAGTCTAGAGACACTTGTATTCACTGCCTATAATGTCCAATCAAAAGACTGTTTTTATTCTAGAAGTTAGAAGTTACCAGAGAAAACACTTCCTCATTGTTTAAAATTATCCAACAAATATTAAGTGCTTCTGTGTGCAGACAATGTTCTTGGTACTTGGAATCCAGAAAAGCCAGGTATCTCTCAGTGCCATTTTATGACTTCATAATGCTACTGCAGAAAGATTGGCATTATTTAGAGAATCATTACAGCAACACCTCAAAAGGGCAGAAGGACAGGGCAATCTACTTGTTTAACTTCAGCTATCTGAGAGGTGCTGTGCTTTACAATAACTACTTCATTTGGCTTTGAGCTAGGACGCAGCTCCTATATAACAAAATGTTACTTTCACATCTCTATTTAAACACTAAGAAAATATAGTGGCCATCCCTTGGGGTGATTTAGCCCACACTGATTGCCCTTCTGGATTACGTGACTCTGACCTACTGGCCATAATTTAGTGATCTAGGAAAAGAAACTTGACCCTTGGAGCTGTGTCAAGGTAATGGTAGTATTCTAGGCTCTAGAATAAAAATCCATGAATCCTAGCTATTATGGTGTCTGGACCTGTCTGCTGCCTCTTTATACTGAATCTTAGTTACTTAGCTCTTCCTTTGATTACAATATTATTAGATATGTTATATTGTTAATATTAGCAACTTTAGTCTTTTTTAAGTCAATTATTTGACTTGATATACCAGAGATATTTAAATATTTTCCCCTTGAGACAAGAATTCTTACTAGATCAATAAATATTATAGAAGCTTGTCCAACCAAAATCTCTCACTTTAAACTAGTTCAGTATATTCTTTAACAATAAGCACGAATTTGATGGCATTGCACTTCCATTCAAGACAGTCCGGAACTCCCATTACGTTGCTTCTAACCTCTCTTCTTTCTCATTACAACAGATGAATTACTATTGTCTTAATATACTGTCTTTTACCCCGAGCCAAAGTCTTCCTTTAGACTTTTTGACCAATTCTGGGTTTTCTGGCTTGGCATTCATGGTCTGTGAGCACCTTAGTTCAGACTCCATACTATGATTGTCAGCACCATCCCCTATAGGATCAATTACTCCAACTTTAACTCTTTAAACTCTGACTTTAGTTGGTCAGAGCAGTGAATGGACCCACCCTGATTCTCTACAGGAGGATGTAGGGGAATATTTCAGTTGGCAATAAAGGACAGATTACTAAATATTATGATTTATGATTTGAAATCTTTATCACCTTTTTGGTTTCTTTTCAATACACTTAA
Source organism: Budorcas taxicolor (assembly GCF_023091745.1). NCBI lineage: Eukaryota > Metazoa > Chordata > Mammalia > Artiodactyla > Bovidae > Budorcas > Budorcas taxicolor. The sequence goes on from NC_068912.1 coordinate 70,999,609, forward strand.
ACCAGTTTAAATTTTAAATCAGACTTCTGTGTCTTTTTGAACACAACAAAGTATTCAAACTTGAAATCACCTCTGATATTGTTTATTAATATGTCTGCTATTCATCCCACTTTAGGAAGCGGCGGTCATGTCTGATGTTTTTCTCTATCCTGAAGTTCTGATACAAAACTTCTTTTATATTTCAAAAAATAAACTTTTGAGTATGTTAGACCAGGCCCAAAAATTTTTTTTTGAACTGACCTTTTACTACTTATCAGTTACACTCTAGTTGACTTAATTAAGAAATTTTTGATTTTACCATTTTTCTTTCCTTCCTGTCTGTTCTGTAACTATATTCCTTTGGGTCTGATAATATTTTGAATCTATATTAAATCTTAGTTATATAATCTATGAAAAGCAAGTTTTAGGTGTATACATTTAATATTTTAGAAAATTCTGCTATTTTAATATAAGGAAGATGGTTTTGCAACTTAGAACTCAGGTTAAAAGTGGCCGAAATATTGGCTTTGAAGTTTTGAAGAAATTTCAATAGATTAGACTCAGAAGAATCACCTTTCAAGCAGTTTTAAGAAATATAATCCTTGTATACAAAGGCCCCAGACTGGAAATAGGAGTTCATATGATAGACAATTTACTTGTTAGGGTAAATCAACTGGTGTGAAAAGAACAAGAAAAGACTAGTTTTCATAAATACTATTTGGGGAAGAAATGATTTGGAAAAGAAATAATTTCATACCAGTCTATTCAAAAATTTGAGAATTTTTATCAATGTAAAATGGTACTAAGACTGATAAAATATATGATATGACCTTAAGCTTGACTTTCATGATGAAAAATGGTTTCAACTCAGGACCAAGCATTTGATTGCCAGGAGAGACTCTCAGTACTTTTCTTTTTTGTGTTCTACAATGATAGGTCATGTTCCAAACAGTGGTTGCAGCATTAACTTCTCAGAGTGAGGACAATATGTGCATATAGTACTGGGACTGTTACTGCACCATAGTCTGTCCTGACTGATACTCTAAGAATGCGGCAGAGGCAGGAGTTGCAGTGAAGATGAAGAGTTTTGTTTTGAATAAGTCAAATTATTTATGTACAAAGGACTGGTAAAATCACAACTCTTTAATAGAAGTGGCACCAACTGTAAATGTAATGGGGTTCATCACTCTTTTTTCAAGTTTTGGAGATATAGACTAAACTAGGGTTACCAGAAAGGATCAGATCTGAAGTCCATGTAAATATAAGGTGGGACGACTCTGAGAAACCATTTGATATTGATAATGACTATCTCAGGTTTACATTTCAGCTGCCTGTCTCAATTGTATAATTTCACTATACACATGAATTCAATCACTTGTGTACAGACACACCACCTGCTCAGAAAATTTCCAAGGAATCCTTCAATGCCTTCAGGCAATAGGCTTTTGGAAATTGTTTTCAAGTTCCATTCTTTAATATTCTCTTCACAAGTAATTTTTTGGTTGATCCTTATGTGTTTTGTTGGATGACAGAGCATGAAGGAACCTTTTATTGAGCTCAATGGCAGTTTGATCAAAGTAATATCTAATTTGGATGCATTGGCTCTGAACATTTTCTAGGAAGTGGAGAGGTGCCAGACATCCCCAGGGCTGCGGAGATGTAAAGTCTGATCAACAGCATCTCCTGTGGAAAGACTAGACTTTGCAATTCAAATATCTGAACCAAAGTGTTGGTATTTTGCTGGGTGGATTAGTAGGTGCACACAACAAAGTGTTTAGGAGCCTCTAATCTCACCTGATGTACTGAATTTCTCATGGCATTTCCTGCTTGCATCCAAGGTGTCAGCATTTCTTCCATCATCCTTCTTGTTATAATACACTCACATATCTATTCCTGTTCTTTTGTTTTTACTTTACTGAGTGTGATTGTTTCTTCTGTTCTTTCTCCATTTCCCAAACTCTTATTCATCCTTCAGATTCTGCTCAAAAAGTGCCTTTCATTATGCTTGTGTTAAAGTGTCAGTGAATTTATTAATACTTGCACCTTTCTAGTTCCACAGTGTTTTTTCCATTTAGTAAGCTCATCTGAATATGGAAGGGACACCTAACCACCTTTATATTGTCTGTTCTCTGTAAGAGCCATAATAATGTTACATACACACATAAGTGCATGCTCAGCCTCTAAATTACATCCAACTCTTTGCAAACCCCATAGACTGTAGCCTGCCAGGCTCCCCTGTCCATGGTATTTCCCAGGCAAGAATACTGGAGTTGTTGCCATTTCTTTCTCCAGGGGATCTTCTCGACCCAGGGATTGAACCAGTGTCTCCTGCAATACAGGCAGATTCTTTAACACTGAGCTACCCGGGAAGCCCTATATACACATAGAGAGCTCAATAAATGTTTATTAAGTTTAAATGGAATCAAATAATTTACAATCTCTTCTCCCTAAAAAAACCTTTTATCTAAAGAACCAGTAGCTCAACTTCTCTTGTATATCCTTTGTCCTTAATGTCATTCACTAATTCATGAGAGAGACCAAAGCAGAACATTCTTTCATATCTGTATAGTGTTTTATATTTTTCGACATACTCTCATGTGTATGATTGCTTTCAGAGGATCAGAGCAGCCCTTGAAATGGAAAGGGCAAGTATTATTACTTCCAGGCACGTGATTAAAAAACAGAGAAATGGATTGAGCATGTTCTCAACACTGGTCACCAGCTATGTCAGGACTCAAATTCTGGTCTCCTGACTGGTGGAGAACTGTCTCTTGCTTCTTCCTTTATCTCATTTCATTCTGCCACAAGAATTCCTTGCAGTTCCAGCATGTTCTCAGCCTAGGAATGGACTCTCTAGCCCACATAAATTTATTGGTCAGAGTAAGCTGTCCTGTAGCTCATCTGTGGCTGCAGCAGGAGACTGTCACTTCTGTGCATGGGAAGCATATTTATTCCTTTGAAAAGTGTGAATAGTTGCTTGGTTTTGCATGCCAGTACACAGGGCTACTAGGTAGATGATTTAACCTGATCAACAGCCTCTCCATCTTATCCCAGAGTCATTAGAATCTTTTCAAATTACCACTTGTCTGACTGAATCAACTGGCCCAAGTAAATTAAGAATTTGTTAAACTTGGCAAGGTTGGAGTAGAATGTATAATAGTTTGGTGAAAATCATAGATAGGAGAATCATAGAATATTTAGTAATTTCAAACATGACATATGTTTAAAAGAGAAAGTTAGTACAAATAGGTTGAAAGCAGAGCTATAATTAACAAAATACCAAACTCTTGGACTATCCTGATAATTAGTACATATTAGTAAAATCTACAATAACTTTATTGTAGATAAATTTATTATAAATTTATTGTAGAGGAAAATAATAGAATGGGAAAGACTAGAGATCTCTTCAAGAAAATTAGAGATACCAAGGGAACATTTTATGCAAAGATGGGCACAACAAAGGACAGAAGTGGTATGGACCTAAGAGAAGCAGAAGATATTAAGAAAAGGTGGCAACAATACAGAGAAGAAATGTACAAAAAAGATCTTCATGACCCAGATAACCACAATGGTGTGATCACTCACCTAGAGCCAGACATCCTGGAATGTGAAGTCAAGTGGGCCTTAGGAAGCATCACTATGAACAAACCTGGTGTAGGTGATGGAATTCTAGCTGAGTTGTTTCAAATCCTAAAAGATGATGCTGAGAAAGTGCTTCACTCAATACACCAACAAATTTGGAAAACTCAGCAGTGGCCACAGGACTGGAAAAGGTCAATTTTCATTCCAGTCCCTAAGAAAGGCAACGCCAAAGAATGTTCAAACTACCGCACGATTATACTCATCTCACATGCTAGCAAAGTAATGCTTAAAATTCTCCAAGCCAGGCTTCAACAGTATATGAATCGTGAACTTGAGATGTTCAAGCTGGATTTAGAAAAGGCAGGGGAACCAGAGATCAAATTGCCAATATCCATTGGATCATCAAAAAAGCAAAAGAGGTCCAGAAAAATATCTGCTTTATTGACTAAGCCAAAGCCTTTGACTGTTGGGAATACCAGACAACATTAACTGCCTCCTGAGAAATCTGTATGAAGGACAAAAGCAAGAGTTAGAACTGGACATGGAACATCAAATGGGTTCCAAATTGGGAAAGGAGTACATCAAGGCTGTATATTGTCACACTTCTTATTTAACCTGTATGCAGAGTTCAGTTCAGTTTCTCAATTGTGTCTGATTATTTGCAACCCCATGGACTTCACCGTGCCAGGCTTCCCTGTCTATCACCAACTCCTGGAGCTTACTCAAACTCATGTCCATAGAGTCGGTGATGCCATCCAGCCATCTCATCCTCTGTTGTCCCCTTCTCCTCCTGCCTTCAATCTTTCCCAGCATCAGGGTCTTTTCAAATGAGTCAGTTCTTCACATCAGGTGGCCAAAATATTGGAGTTTCAGCTTCAGCATCAGTCCTTCCAATGAATATTCAGGACTGATTTCCTTTAAGGTAGACTGGTTAGATCTCCTTGCAGTCCAAGGGACTCTCAAGAATCTTATTCAACACCACAGTTCAAAAGCATTAATTCTTCAGTGCTCAGCTTTATTTAATTCTCACTTCCATACATGACTACTGGAAAAACCATAGCCTTGACTAGACGGACCTTTGTCGGCAAAGTAATGTCTCTGCTTTTTAATATGCTATCTAGGTTGATCATAGCTTTTCTTTCAAGGAGTAAACATCTTTTAATTTCATGGCCGCAGTCACCATCTGCAGTGATTTTGGAGCCGAAGAAAAAGTCTGTCACTGTTTCCATTGTTTCTCCATCTATTTGCCATGAAGTGATGGGACCAGATTCCATATCTTAGTTTTCTGAATGTTGAGTTTTAAGCCATCTTTTTCACTTTCCGCTTTCACCAAGAGGCTCTTTAGTCTTCTCCGCTTACTGCCCTAAGAATGATGTTATCTACGTATCTAAGGGTATTGATATTTCCCCGGCAATCTTGATTCCAACTTGTGCTTTATCCAGCCCAGAATGTAATGTACTCTGCGTTTAGGTTAAATAAGCAGCGTGACAATATGCAGACTTTACGTAGTCCTTTCCTAAAATGCCAGGCTGGAGAATAACAAAAAGGCACTAGATTTCAAGACTTTCAGAAAGTCTTAGGATGTTCTTAACTATCTTACTATATTTAAATGATTATGGAATGAATGGTTCAACTCAGGATCAGAAAGAATTTGGACCCATAGACAATAAATCTTGTTCCCAAAGAGTAAACCTAAGGTTACTACTTCCCAAGAGTGCAATAAAGTTGTACATTTAATAGGGAAACTTGGGAGAGTTCTTAGTTATGGAAGAGTCTCTCTTTTACTCTGTAACCTGGAGCCTGGAATGGAGGGAGATTCTTAGTAAAGTTACCTAATCTGAAGTATTCAGAAGAAAAATCTGTTTTCTTATTTGGAATGAAGTTATAAGTTACAAAGCAAGAACGGAACAAAAAATTACATCTACTTGAGCTTAAACTTCAGCTTCTAAACTCTACTTGGATAAAAAAGAATGAAAGATAAAGCTATATCTCATGTTTTCAAGTCTTATGTTTAATAAAAATCAAATGTAACTCTGCCAAAAGGGCAAGTGGGAGTCAGATGTATAATTAAACTTCCTTCTGGAATATATGCCACTCAGAGATCAAATGGCTAGCATTAAATTGGTCTTTCCAAATGTGATCTATTGCCTCATGGAAGGCTGTTAATAGTTTTTCACCATGGAAATTTAAAGAAATAGATTTTTTTCAAGTAGATGTTCTGACTCAGTTAAGAATCTAAGCACACATTTAGAGGAAGAGAAAAATGAATAGTATATTTTAAATTGCACTTAATACAAGTAGTATCTCTGACTTTAAGAAGATTGCATGTTGAGTTTCTTTTAGAGTTAATGTCACATATGAGTTATTCCCCAGGCTTTTCTTCTTAGACCTCTCTCAATAATAATTTACAATAAATGGATGGGTATAGCTGTGTGATAAATGACATTTTATATAAAAACACTGAATATTTGAGTTTGCCCTTTTGTGACATCTAAGGAAAGAAAAGGAGTTGAGGGGAGGAGTTGTCAGGAGATATTCATAGCCAGAATAGAGCAGATGAAAATCCACCATTACCTTTAAATACCATTCCGCATAGACAAGCTCACTCTGTAAAAAGAGGTAAATAACATTTCAATTACAGGAAAAAAAAATTGTTTGCACAAGCACTCCCTTCTACTCCAAAGCCCAAAACGGATGCTTTTTTATAAGATTATTTCTATGATAATGATTGCGATTCATTAGATATCATTAAATAGCTATTCTCAAAACCAATGTACTAAAAATAAATGTCATACATGTTTCTGGCATTTTCTATTCAGAATTTTTTTTTAAAAGGAGAAGTCTTGCTTGAATGCAACGAGCAGTTATTTCTTCTATTAAAGCGACAGGTTGCAATTGATCTTTTCCAGGGTGGTTAATGAGCAAAAGCAGTTCCCATGGCACCAGAAGGGAAGAAGCTCTTATTGTTTGAAATCATATTTGGATCTTGGAATTTTCAGTTTTTCTTCATATTGAACAAAGCACATAGATATCATTCTGAATTTGATTACTGATTTTTGTTGTACACTCTTTTTCTAGGTAAAACCTAACTATAATCTTGTATTCAGGGTTAATATAGCTTGCCTCAATAGGTGGCACTAATCTAAGGAAATAGTAAATTAAGCCCTTCTCTACTAAAGGTAACCACTCTTAAGAAGTTTATTGTTTCTTAACAGTGAGAATAAACCTAGAAACCATCCTATTTCTAGGAAGCTGTCTCTCCCTTTTCCATGAGTGATGTTATACACTATTCTGTACTAACGTTCTTGCTGTACTAACGTAACATGATCTTGGCCTCCCTTTGAGTTTTCAACTAGGAAAAGGATTATTTCTCTTGCTTCATGACTCACACAGGATTACTGCATGCTGAGCACATTGGCGGTAGTTATCTCCCTTGAGGTCAATAGTAGTTGAATGTATCTTAGGGAAGATCTTAAAGCTCAATGTAGGCAAGACTGTAGGATGTCTTCAGCTTGATGGGTTTGTAAAGAGAAAAGTTGTACCCTCTGTTAAGCAAGTCATTAGTGTCATGGGAGAGTTCACGTAACTCTGTTCCCTGAATCTTGCCTCTGGATAAAGGAAAGATACAGAGGACAGTTAAATGACTGGAACATGGAATTGGGGATTCATATACTTTATTTCTGTCATTAACATGCTTAGGCTAGCCATTAAATTTTGCTTAATTAGTTTGTAAATGCTCAAAGTTCCCTATGAAAGAAAATATGTATTGTTTAAAACAGTTTTTTCTGATAAAACCTCTATGGTCACAACCTTCTTATTTTCTTCTGTAATGTTAATATACATATGGAAGTAGTGTAGAATAGTATTAAAGAAGTTCCTGTTGCAGCATTAGATTTTTTCTAAAGTTACAAGAGTAATTTTGGAGATGCAGATCACCTTTTGCAGGCAAAGGGGCATATATTTCATTCAACAGCAACAATAATTAAAAACAACCAGCAATGATTAGCTGGAAGTTCAATAGAAGTATAAACTACAAATGAACTATCCAGTCAATTTTGAAAAACTGGGATGTTTGGCACAATGTTTAGAGTTGTGACACAGTTTCAAAAAAGTTAATTCCTTTTGACTCCTGCCAGTTAGTATTAAACTTATGAGGCATGAAATCATCTAATTCTCAATAATAGGTTTTCTATAGAGTTCCCAATAGAAAACATTTATGCTTGAAACATATGTGCCTAGATATCACAAACCACAGGAACATTTATTTACAAAAATGCAGACTGTCTTTCCCTTTCAATGCTCAGAAACGAAATAATTTTTTAGAAAGATGGGGGGAAATGGTCCATAAATTTGCCCATATCTTTTGTGAAGCCTCAACAAATCAACCGAGTTAAAGCCTGGGATATATTACATTTGCATATTTATGTATCCAAACTTTTGGCAATTGCCACTTTCCCATCTTCTCCATTTTACTCCAGTTTTCTTCATTATTTTTTCTATTGGAGTGGTATGTTTTATTTTTGTCATCAAGTGAAGAGGTACAGGATGCCTGATAAAATCAAACTGAGATGAAAAATTATCCCATTTTATAGTATGAAAAGATCAATTTTAACACATCAAGTTTCATGAAAGGCAGGAGAGATAAATGTGTATTGGACACTGAACTGTCACTAACTTATTCTCAATCCTATTTTCGCCCAATATTTCAGAGTATAGTCAGACCCTTATGACAGAATTCTGGATTGAAATCTTGAAATTGTTTAGATTCAAAGGAAAGTATATCACTGCAGTTTAGTGCAGCTCATGATCTTTTTGAACATGCTGACCACTTATAGAAAATAGTTGGCTCTCAGTTTCTTCTTTTCCTTCAGGTTTCAAAACATCCCCCAGAAGATTATTCTATTTTCATGAATCTCTAATATCTTGAAGTTTTCACTCTGGGCATCTATTTTAGTATGAATTTCCATTTAGTGAAGTTTATATGTTGTATCGGGTTTAGATATAGTACATTTTACTGCAGAAAACATAGAAAATAAAAGTACAAAGAGTAAAATGAAAAACATTTGCAATGTTCAAGTCTAGAGATGATCATATTTGTGTCCATCTCTCTCTTTTTGTGTACATCACACACACACACACAACCATTCATACATGCATACACATAAAATTAAAACTATTATAAAGTGACACTGAAGTTATACTTATTTTCTTTATCATCATCTTAACAGTGAGGAATCTTTTCTTTAAACCCTGCCTGTACATTATAGTCACCTTCAGGAGCTATGAAAAAATTTTTTAAATGTCTGTCTTAGCCACAGATATTTTGGTTCAATTGTATTGTTATACTGCAGAGATAATTTTTTTTTTAAAAAGAAAACCTCCCCTGACATTTCTACTTCTCTACAAAGTAGAGAATAAATGCTATAGGAAATTCTTATTTTCTCTAAATCATTGTCCTTGGGAATTGGTTTACAACTTCATATTACAATAAACTCCTCCCTATTTGATGTCTGAGGGTTGATCACATCCTTTGATTGTAGATTGGATTGAATTATAGTTTTAAATTTTGACTTTGTATATTTTTGCTGTTGCTCAGTCATTAAGTTGTGTACAACTCTTTGTGATCCCGCAGACTGCAGCAAGCCAGCCTTCCCTATCCTTCACTACCTCCCAGACTCATTGAGTGGTGATGTTATTTAACCATCTCAACCTCTGATGCTCCCTTCTTTTGCCTTTAATCTTTCCCAGCATCAGGATCTTCTCCAGTGAATTGGCTCTTTGCATCAAGTGGCCACATTATTGGAGCTCTAGCTTCAGCCCTTCCAATGAGTATCCAGGGTTGATTTCCTTTAGGATTGACTGGTTTGGTTTCTCTACAGTCCAAAGAACTCTCTCAAGCATCTTCTCCAGCACCCCAATTCAAAAGCATCAAGTCTTTGGTGCTCAGCCTTCTTTTATGGTCCAACTCTCACCTGTACAGGACTACTGGAAAAACCATAGTTTTGAGTATACGGACCTTTGTTGGCAAAGTGATGCCTGCTTTTTAATATGCTGTCTAGGTTTGTCATAGCTCTCCTTTCAAAGAGCAATAGTCTTTTAATTTCATACCTGCAGTCACCATCCACAGTGATTTTGGAAAGAAAATCTGTCACTGCTTTCACTTTTCCCCCTTCTATTTGCCATGAAGTAATGGGACCAGATGCTGCGATCTTAGTTTTTTTAAATGTTGAGTTTTAAACCAGCTTTCTCACTCTTTCACTCTCATCATAGTATACATTTATAAATTCATGACACCCTTTTGAAATAACTTTGTAAACCTCTATTGTTAGAGTCAGTGGAGTATGTATCTCTGATCCTTTGATATATGTCTTTCTTGGGCCAATAGAATGTTGATGAACATAAGATGAGAAAGAGTTTAAAGATATTTCCCATATGCAGTGAGGAAAACATGCCCACTTAGTAGTAGTCTGGTCAGCAAAATGTACCATTAGGTCACACAGAGGGCACCTAAACTCAACCTGTAGCTGAAGTCAAGGCTGGCTTGCTCAAAGCATGAAGCAGAAATTTCCTGCTAACATATAGGTCAATAACAAAGAAAAACAGATGTTTGGTTTTAAGCACTAATATGTTGAGGATTTTTATATAGCATCAGTACAGAAAATAAAACTGACAGGTTTAACCCTTGTTCTGATGTTGTTGTTGTTGTTATTTGTTTCTATGACACTATATACTGCTTCTTATTATACCTGTGACCTTTCTTTAGATATTTGGCCTCTCTCATCACCACTTAAATAATGTTGCCCCAAAACTCCATCCTCAACCCTTATCATTCTTACTCAAATTCTTCCTGGCTATTCCTTTTGTTAATAATTCCCATTACTTCAACTATATTGCATCTTGATCAGTAATGCCAGAATTTGAATAGAAAGTTCTTGTATTTTATACATGAAATTGCCATCGAGCCTTATATTCAGTCGTGAATCACCCATACTGGTTAAGAGTACCACCTACATTGTTAGTTCAAGTAAAAAAAAAAAAGAAAAGAAAAGAAAGAGGTAGGGAAAGAAAGATTCTTTCAGGCTTCTATCTTCTTGAACTCCCATAGCCAATAAATTGGTAACCTGGCGAACTTCTTGTACTACATCCTCAAAATCCATTTTATGAAGAGTTTCCTGGCTACTACTAATCTCCAGAAAATTTAATAATCCTGAACTGCTTGTTATCACTTTGCTTTAAAGCTTGCATTTATATTTTTTCCTGACTTCTTTCTCCAAACTCATTTATGTCAGGGCCTATATTGTCTTCATGTTTGATTTTATAGTGGCCAACAAAGTGCTGACACATGGTAGGTATCCAGAAAATATTTTGTCAAGTGAATTGTGTCATAAGGTATCCAAAGCCAGATTAATAATAATGGCCTTGTCAGATACTGGCAGTATGACCAAGAATAAATTACTTCATGTTGATTATTTTCAGTTTTCATGTATATCAATTGGAAATATGCTATATTATTTATCTTCAGCAAAGAGATGTTGAATGATTAACAAATAGTCATTTAAAACAAAAATGAAGTGCTAGAGAAATGATAATGAATTATATTAGATTATAGAACTTGGCTCATTGTGTTATTAGTATTCTGTCTGTCTATTGAAATCACATTGCCAAATGATGACCTAATTATATCCCATTTGCCAGATGGTTAATTGTGTCAAGCAAAGAAGATTTGGAGTTATTGTAAATATTATCTTTTGATAGTAAAACATTTTCCAGAATTACTAATTTATCTTTTAAAATGATAATTTCTACCTTGCAACTTCAGAAACCTACTTCTGACTAATACAATTATTCTGAATACATAAAGAGAAGATAATGATTCAAAAAGGACTAGACTCTAAATAGCCAATTCGAATTTAAAACAATTCAATTTTATTTACAATGTTGGGACAAATTTTGTTTCAAGGAGCAGGATAATATAACATGACCCGTTACATATCTTCCAACTATTTCTCCTCTTTTTTATTCCTAAGAAAGCCTCAGGCTCTGAGATACAAGCTGTGCATGTCCAAATTTCAATAAACACTCCTATCAACATTGTGAAATTAGAATTCATACTCATCATATCCCATAATATGCAGAATTCATGTTCATAATATATGAAATTAGAATTCATATGCATAATATATAAAAGTCATTCTAATGTATATATAATATGAACATGCAATAGTTATTCTAATGAATAACAATCATTCTAATATGAATATATATCATTCTCATGACTCCAAAGTATAAATATATAAAAATCATTCTAATAAAGTGAACATATAGCAATCATTCATATTATATGATATATAATAATATGATATGTAACAATCATTCTAATGTACAGAGCTTAATTTATTCTTCAGTGTCCAAGGTAGCACTTCACCTTCCCCAAAATACAGTGCCTACTGAAACTTTTAAAGCATCTGTGCTACCTCTAGGCCTCACTCAATCTGGTGTAATTCAAAGCAAAACCAGTACAACATCAAATAAAGTTTTAATGTCCAATGGTGTTACTATTTCTTGTCATAAGTAGTTCTATACCTTTTTATAAAATATAAAATTATTCCAAAAGTTGGTGTTCTGCTTTGCTCATTCCTTTATTTCTGGTCTGCCTATTAGGTCATCTCGATGTAACCCAAAGGTTCTCTGACTTGCTATTATCCATTTATTTGATTCTTATGTCCACTATTGATAGTCACCTTGCCACTCTTGAATCAAATATGAAAACAAAAGGCTTTAGACTGACAAAATGTATTTTAAAGGTATTATTCATGTGTCAAACTATTTCTTGCTATAAGGAAAGTTAAACTATCAAAAGAAGAAACAAAAACAACTTCATAAAATTAACATATATTTACTGAATCCATGCCATTTGCAATATATTGGGCCTTATATGACTTTACTTTCTGAAAAGTTTAGCTTTACTTTATGTTATTATTTGCTGAACTCAGGCAAATGGATTGCAATAAAGTCACAGCTTACAAATACTAATGTTCCATGACATTCATTTCTTATCTTTAACACAGTTCAACATATTAAAAAAATAAAAGGTATTTACTATGTTATACTCATTAAGGTCCAACATTGATCAAATCTGTACCATATCACATAATCACCTTAATTGTAGAATGAATTGCTTAGTCACACATTTAATAATGAGTAGAATTGTCCTTCATAACTACTTCTCTATTGTTATCAATCAGCTATTTACATAGTCATGGGGGAAACCATATCATTATTCACTGTGAGACAGAGTAACAAACATCAAATTTAATTGTCCTACTAGGCACTGGAGTCATAATCTTTATGCAGCACTTAATGTTTTCATTACTTATCAATTCACTCATAATTATGCTGCACTCACAAAAGTTAAGCATCTAGCAAACAGTAGCTCTTTATTGCTGTTTATGCAGAGATGAACAAATAGATGCAAAATGTGTTTGAGTGAATCTATTAACTTGAATGATTATATAGAATGTCAGTTGTTCCAGTTTAGCTTTACTGATATTGTTGAAACAGATATCAGACATGCTTACTTTGTATGGGTGAAGGTTTCATACCCTTTTATTGATGTTAATTTTTTAAATGGCTTTTCCTAAGAAATTTTTAATGTTGTTGCTATCCATTAACGCCATTTTTCTAAAGAAGTTATTCTGAGAGACATGAGATGACTAAAATATACAATGTCATTCATGTATTCATTCATTCATTCCTAGTGCTTTTAAAAAATCATACTAGGATCTCAGAATATAAAAAATAATTAAAAAAATGATTTAAGAAAAGTTATATCCTACGGCATCTTATTTTGTTGAAAACTTTCCTTTTGAATTTGAAACAAAATGTTGATATTAGTATTTAGGAGATATTATATTGGATGCCCCATCCAGAACAATAAATCAGGAAGTTTTTTTTTAAGTTATGAGAACAGATAGGAAGAAATAAATGTCAATATCCACAAACAGCATACTGTGCCTGTATAAAATCCAAAGATTCTACAGACAAACTTAAAAACTTAATAATTAAACTATTAATGATCCTGGGTACAAGTAAGTTCAGTTCAGTTCAGTCACTCAGTCGTGTCCGACTCTTTGCGACCCCATGAACTGCAGCATTCCAGGCCTCCCTGTCCATCACCAACTCCCGGAGTTCACTCAGACTCACATCCATTGAGTCCGTGATGTCATCCAGCCATCTCATCCTCTGTTGTCCCCTTTTCCTCCTGCCCCCAATCCTTCCCAGCATCAGAGTCTTTTCCAATGAGTCAACTCTTCGCATGAGGTGGTCAAAATATTGGAGCTTCAGCTTTAGCATCATTTCTTCCAAAGAAATCCCAGGGCTGATCTCCTTCAGAATGGGCTGGTTGGATCTCCTTGCAGTCCAAGAAACTCTCAAGAGTCTTTTCCAACACCACAGTTCAAAAGCATCAATTCTTTGGCACTCAGCCTTCTTCACAGTCCAACTCTCACATCCATACATGACTACTGGAAAAACCATAGCCTTGACTAGACGGACCTTAGTCGGCAAAGTAATGTCTCTGCTTTTGAATGTGCTATCTAGATTGGTCATAATTTTTTTTCCAAGGAGTAAGCGTCTTTTAATTTCATGGCTGCAGTCACCATCTGCAGTGATTTTGGAGCCCCAAAGAAATAAATGCTGACACTGTTTCTACTGTTTCCCCATCTATTTCCCATGAAGTGATGGGACCGGATGCCATGATTTTCGTTTTCTGAATGTTGAGCTTTAAGCCAACTTTTTTGCTCTCCACTTTCACTTTCATCAAGAGGCTTTTGAGTTCCTCTTCACTTTCTGCCATAAGGGTGGTGTCATCTGCATGTCTGAAGTTATTGATATTTCTCCCGGCAATCTTGATTCCAGCTTGTGTTTCTTCCAGCCCAGCGTTTCTCATGATTTATTCTGCATATAAGTTAAATAAGCAGGGTGACAGTATACAGCCTTGATGTACCCCTTTCCCTATTTGGAACCAGTCTGTTGTAAATGAACAAAATTAATTGGCTTTCTATATTCTAGTGCCAAATGAATAAGAAATGAAAGTCCAAATCAGTACAATTTACAATAACATAGAAAACTACCTAGGAATAAATCTAACAAATATATACAAATCCTCTAAACTGAAAATTATAAAACATCAGTGAGATGCAGAGCTAAATAAATGGAGAAATATACCTTTACATGGATTGGGAAACTCAGTATCTGTCATGATATCAGTTACCCCCAAATTGATCAACAGATTTAACAAAATTCTAGCAAAAATTTTTGGTTTTTTTTTTTTTTGGTGGAAATTGAAAATCTGATTCAAAATTTATCTTGAAATGCACAGTACCAAAAATTGTGAAGGCAATTTTCAATAAAAATAAAGAGTAAAGCTGAAAGACCTACATTAATAACTACCAAGACATAAAAAATAATTACTAACTGATTCCATTTCCAGGATGCCAAGAAAGCAAGCAGATTGGTGCTTTGTATTTAGGGATGCATGCTTAGATAGTAAAACTCTCAGAGCTTTTATTATATAAGTCGTTATCAGTGCTTTACTTTGGAGGAGTAGTAAAAGCATGCTGTGACAAGATAAGGGTATGAGTTTATGCACATAAAATTCTACCTCTTGACTTATCTAGTGGTTATTTGAATGATGTCTTTATGATAAGTCATTGAGAAGTCCGATTTTGCTTTGTGTATTTTTCTGTGTTATTTTATATTTCATGAGAAAAGCATTAAAAATGATATACTGAAACCTATAAATATACAGTTGCTCCTCAAACAACATGGGTCTGAACTGTGAAGTTCCCTTTATACATGAATTTTAAAAAATAAATAACAGTGCTCCATGAATTATGTTTAATTAAATCCACAGATGCAGAATTCAGATATGGAGTACTGATTAATTTGTACTTAATTTTTGGCTGCACGCAGAGGATTTGTGTCCCTAACTTCTGCCTAGTTCTTGGGTCAACTGAGCTCTGAGATTGATGCTTTGGAAGAAAATAATCCCAGACTATGAGAGAATATAACAACCAGAGGAGGAAAAGCTTGAACTGAGCACAAGTATGCCAGTGGAGAGTGGAGACAAGGGAAAGAGCATTCCAGAGAGAGGAAGAGTCTGTGTTAAAGTCCAGTAGTGGAAGAGAACAAGGGCACTCAGGAATTGAATAAAGCCTATTATGCCTGGGATAGGGAGAAATGTAAGAGCTGCTCAGTTTGAGGTTTGAATGGTTGACCTGGCTACAGAGAGGTTTGTAGGACAGGTTATTCTTGTGAGCAGTGGGGAGCTATTCCAAGTTTTTTTTTTGCTGTTCAGTCACTAAATCATGTCTGACTCTTTGTGACTCCATGGGCTGTAGCCTGTCAAGCTCCTTCCATGGGATTTCCCAGGAAATTGGAAGGTTTAGAGTGGGGTTTACTGGAGGCAATGTAATCAGATTTACATCTGAAAGAGTAGCTCTCTTCAGTGGAAGAGTTTGAAGAATGGGTCAAAAGGCCAGAGAACATAATATGGGGATCAGTCAGTAGGCTATGAAAATAGTCTAGATGAGCACTCAAAGGATACTGGCAGTGGAGATGGTAAGAAATGGATAGATATGTAGGAGTTCTAAGTTTGGAGACAAACTATTGAAACATGATTGCTTTCTTGGCAAAATAATGCCTCCTATGCTACTAGCTGCTGAATCCATTTTCTTTAGAGGAGCAGGAGCTTCAGTAAAGGGGACAATAACAATCTGCTAATAATCAGTTGCATTTCTTTCTTTAAGAAAAACTAGTACCGTATGCATTTATCTGGGATTCTCCAGTGGCTCAGATGGTAAAGAATCTGCCTGTAATACAGGAGACCCAAGTTCAAAACCTGGGTAGGGAAGATCCCCTGGGGAAAGGAATGGCAACCTAGTCTAGAATTCTTGCCTGGAGAATTCCATGGACAGAGGAGCCTGGTGGGCTACAATCTATGGGGTCACAAAGAGTGGAACATGACTGAGTGACTAA
This sequence comes from Budorcas taxicolor, assembly GCF_023091745.1. Lineage (NCBI taxonomy): Eukaryota > Metazoa > Chordata > Mammalia > Artiodactyla > Bovidae > Budorcas > Budorcas taxicolor. The sequence continues at coordinate 71,016,208 of NC_068912.1, forward strand.
ACACACACACACACACACACTTATTTCTCCTTCCTGGCTCAAATTAGAACATAGAGGTTCTACTTCTTAGGCTGTATCTATCAGCCCAGTTTCCTATCTGTAGATGCAGTGAGGTCCTTATTTCCCCAGTATGATTGTACAATGAAAGTTAAAATGCAGATAACCTTATGCATTGTTTTGTCTCTTACCTCCTTTTGCATTTCCCTCTTTAGTCCCCATCTCCCCACTACTTTATCAGTTGCCCATTGTATTGCACAGTGAAGGATCCCACCGACTCCTTAGTTACTGAAATTTCATTTGAAAAATTATTGCCTTTGAATCAGAATTGGCTTAACAATTGTCTGTGAGTCAAATTTCATATTCTACTTCCAGCAACATGTTCCCCTAGTCCTTAGAGTTGGAGTGATTCCTTTTACTCCCCTTTACTTTTAATTTTTTTCAGTGAATTGTACGGTGATAAACATCTCAGAAAGAATTTTAAAATATGAGATTTAATTATGCTATGAAAATGCTCCCTGGTCATAATACTTGATTACTATAAATTCCAGATATCTAGGGCAACAGACCATCCTGGTTCAAGTGGAGAAAATGATGTGTGGCAATTTCAACTGATTGATCAGTCCTGTTGAATCTTGGAGGTCAATGTTTTACTAGGTTTTAACTCTAATTGCAGACTTTTCATCATAGCCTTGTCTCAATCATTTGCTTAAAAGGCAAGTGTTTGTTGCTTGTGATAAAAGTAAGCAGGTTAAAGTAGCTAGATTAAAGTAATCTATCACTGTAAAGGTCCTCAAGTGAGAACAAAATCCTGCTAGTATTATACCCACATCTTATACCATTTTTGAAACTGAAGTTAGCTATTTTTTATCATATGTAGATTAATACATGCAGGACTGAAACATTTTTGAACTTTAACTCTTCCTTTTAAGTTATCACCTAATCATTATTCACTATATGACCACATAAGGAAAAGTTAAATAATTCATAAGTAATGCTTTGAGAGATGCATTGTTCAAAAAGAGCAGAATTACTTTTCTCATTTCAAGTAAGAGTTTTCTGAAATATATTTCTTAAAGAAAATAAAATATTAACAAGTAGTATAGTGGGTTACTGAAAACTTTTATTCTAAGTTCTCTGATATTCTCTTCAGAGCTATTTAAAGGTTGCCTTTACCACTTTGATATATTTGTTCTTTAGTTTTCTTAACCATTCTCTCTGGGCAATAGTTTTTTTCTGGTAAAATTGAAAAATGCCCTCCTTACCTTCCAATTCTCCTAGTATAGCTAGTTCATATAGACTGTTGGAATTTCCCCCCTTTTCCTCTATATTCAAGTTGTATGGATTTTGAAAAAATGTCTGAGCAGTTTGAGCAAGGCTGCTTTGGTTGATTGACTGCATACAATATAACTGATCAAGGCAAAGGCTCACTTCTGGTAAGAGACATGGTGCTTACCCCACTTCTTCCTTTCCAACACTGCATACTATCATAGAAATTCATGTCAGTAAATTGTCCATTCATGGCTGCACAGGGCTATGTAATCTGTGATCTGAGTACTTCTTCCCATGAGATAGGGTGAAATCCACAATACATTATGGAGATGATTGAAGTCTACATTCCAGTGTAAGACATTTTACTATTTTTGTTGCACTTTTACTGATCTAATTGCTTCCCTGTTGGCTCGGACAGTAAATCTGCTTGTAACGTGGGAGACCTGGGTTTGATCCCTAGGTTGGGAAGATCCCCTGGAGGAGAGTAAGGCAACCCACTCCAGTGTTCTTGTCTGTAGAATCCCTGGGGACAGAGGAGCCTGGCGGGCTACAGTCCATGGGGTTGCAAAGGGCTGGACATGAAGCACACAAGCACACACACTCTGTGTCTCTTTAGTAAAAGCCTTCTGCAAAGCTGATTATTACATACAAGTTTGTTTCAACTCTTGTTTTGCCTGCAATATATTTACATAATTTTAATATAGAGTATAATATCAAACTGTAAGTATGTTTATGATGCTATAATACTCTCGCAAATTATCAGTCTCATTTGCTTTGTGGTGCTTTTTCTTTTGTAATTATAAAGTGATGGTAGAGGGTAACTTGTGAGTAACCCATTTTCATCTTAGGGATTTTAATGACCACTCACTTAAAATTTAAAATTCACTCACTCATAACAAATGTGAAATGTGGTTTTGTTTTGTTTCAACTGTTAATTGGGTATGAAAATGGTTATATTGCTGTCTTTTCATCTTCTCTTTGGTTATAATTGACCTAATATTTAAAATATAAGAATTTATATCAAGTGTGTAACTCTCCCACTCCCATGTTTGTGTTTCATGTTTAAAGGCTGACTATACAGTCTTATAAAGGTAGCTAAAGATCACATAATTTATAAATAATAATGTATAGTGTGTTGGGCTGGAATGTGTGAAAATCTACAATATAATGAAGCTCTAGATTTTCCAGAAAATTTTTTCTTTAAAATTTCAACTTAGAATTTAGACAGAGTTTTGAGTTATGAGGTTCACACTTTAGTTAAAAATAACAGAGACATAAAAGATGAAAAGTCATCACTATTATTACCACTATAATAACTATGATTTAGACAGTTCATTTTTTAATAAGAGTAATGCTGAATATTTTGAGTAACTCCAATTCAAAAGTTAGTCTTTGGGGCTTCTGTTTCAATGGGACAAATACAGTTGTTGGTGATCATTTTATTCATTTATTTAAAATCCCTCTTTTTCAATATTTGAATGTAAATAGCAAGAACAATGACTCTTTTCCTGACTAGCACAGAGGTAAAAGAAATATGGGACAGGAGCAAGGAATGATTTCAGGCAGGTAGTGACAAGACATGCACTTCCTTCAAAGATGAATTTCAGGCAGGGAGTTAGATTTCTGCTTATGTGCTCCAATTTCTCTCTTATTGGAGTCAGTGACTGCCTCATGCTCTCAGCATTACTCCATTTTTGCCTTCTTTAAATGGAAGGTCCACGGAAAAAGACAGCATATGTGGATGATTTATTATGGTCTGGAAAAGGTCACATTGGGAATAAATTACTATTTTTTTTTTTTTTAAATTTCTGAGCATGCATCATGTAAGCAGTTTCAGCTATTGTTCAGATAATCATTTAAGAATCTGATTTTGGAAACCTTTTAAAGAGAACTTATTTCGAAGAGAAAATGCTTTCATTTCTGCTTATTTGCATACAAACTTGAAATTTAAAACTTCTGATTTTATTTCTATTTTTAATTCCATTTTCTTTCAATAAGCCCAATACTTTTTTTTTTTTTTCCTAATTGGACTTGAACTTTTTACAGCAAGTTCCATGCTTCTGCTAGCTACTCTGATTTTATTTTACATCCACCCTCCCATTTTGTTCTGCCAGACACTTCCAAAACCAGACATGGTCATTCATAGAGTTTCTCTGATAGACTGGTTCCCATTTTCCTTCAAGAAGAGATGCTATTTTGAATAAATCCTTTTGTTTATTGCTGTCCCCATTTGAGAGACAATTACTTATATGAGTAACTTGCAGAGACATTACAGTACCCTCTCAATTCACAGTTACTATTTCCATAGCTGATACAGTTGCACTTCCTCCTTCAAGTTGACTTGAACTATTCCATTTATTAACCATTCTTTACCTTCCTTTTGCAATGCTGTCATAGCCATAACACAAATTAAATTTATCCTGAGACTTCTTCTTTTAAATATCATTTTGACTAAACATGCATCATTATAAATTACACAAGGCACAAGCACAGAACTCTTAATAATTTTAAGGGAAAACATGAATAGTCAATAGTAAGTTAATACTCCCTTTGCCTTTGTGTTATCTAAGGATCTATGTGTATACTCAAATGTTCCAATTTTATGATCTTGAAATAGCATTTTTGAAGTTGACTTTACTTTTACGGGGTTAAAGAATTACACATTCTAGATGTTAAAAGTACTTTTGAGCCCTGTACATTAGGCAGTTGTTCAAATGATTTGTCTTACTCCTCAGATCTAGACTTCAGAACCAGGGATAGTAGAGGTCATCTCTCACTTGTATTGGACTCATCCAACTGTTACTGTTTTGATTTTTGATCACAAATCATCATTCTTGGCAGTGTCTATTCAGTGCTTGCATAAGGCTGACCTAATAAGAGAAAAAGGCTCCCCACACCTCCCAGATAGTAGGTCCTAAATTTGGTTTCAGGTGACGTGAAAAAACATTGAACACATTTCTCCTGCATTTCAAATAACAATTTGTGGCTACTGCGCTCTAATGTGTTGGAGAAGAGAGCCCATTATCCAGACCTAAACCACAGGCAGAATGGTCTTGTGCCCCTGCAGTCAAGTAAAAGTGTCATCTCTGTCAACAAGAATCAGACTCACTTCTCAGCAATGCAGCAGCCAGGAGTCCTTGCTAACAGTTCCTCTGAAACTGCTTAGGGGCACCCATGCAGAAAAAGCAAAATCTCACCGTCAGTCAGGGAGTTTGTGAACGTAACACAGTCAACCTGTGTGGATTCATACGGATGAAATAAACCAGAAGACAGTGCTTGCTGTTGATGGGCATTCTTTTTTGGGGACCTTAATTTTACTGTGCTGATAATTTTTGCAGAGCATGAAGCCAGGCTTCCTTTGGATGCAAATGACTTATGAAGGTTATTTCTTTGGAGGAGGGCTGATTCCACCGTGTGTTTTGTGCGAGGTCACACGCCATCCTTTGAATTCTGTGTGTGTGTTAATTGCAGCAATTTGAATTATTTTATTTAAATTGCCAATGAAATTGTAGCAATTAGAACAGCATGAACTGTTTCTGTTTGCTTTTTTCTCTGCTGCATATGCCATTTTGGACTCTACCAGGTTAACTTTATTAGTGCTCTAATTTACTCCTCAACTTTTATATCTGCAGGTTTTACAGAGGATTGATATCAACAATTTGAGACTGACTTTTTTCATATATAATTTAGACAATGCCACGTAAACTGTAGCTCTCTTCAAATGAACAGATAGTTTTCTTTCAAAGATCATGCATTAAAATTTCTATATTTTAAATGTTAATGCCTGCCATGGAACTAAAGCGATAAATCTATAGATTCCACGTCTCAGTCTTCATCCTGGACAGGTGCTCTTGCCTTAAGTCCCATATACAAAGATACATGGGAAGGTTCTTAATGAGTTTTTGCATCTTTGATAGAGAAATGTTACAGGCAATTCTGATCTATAGCTTTTTCCTAATAGCACACACTGCAAATTTGTTGTTTAGTCGCTAAGTCATTTCTGACTCTTGCTATCCCATGGAGTAGCCTGCTAGGCTTCTTATGTCCATGGGATTTTCAAGGCAAGAATACTGGAATTGGTTGCCATTACCCTCTCAAGGGGATCTTGCGACCCAAGAATCAAACCTGTGTCTCCTGCATTAGCAATTGGATTCTTTACCATCAAGCCACCAGGGGAGCCTCAGAGTTGCAAATAGAAATTAGTGACACTAATCCATCCTTCCCTTGCCTTTCCTATACACATTAAAGTCCATTTCCTAACCATACACTTGAGAGTAAACTCCCTAGTCCCATAATTGTAGATATCTGTTTGAGGAAAGGCTACTTGAAGGACTAATTTTTTTCTCTGAATGTAAAGGTTTTTTTCTGGTTTGATGAACAAAGTTGATGGGTAAAAGAAGACCCAGTACAAGAGTCCATCTCCAATAGCTTATTTGTCACACCAGCTGAGTCAAATCTAAATATCCATACAAAGTCTCGTTTGAAAAGATTCTTTTAACCCAATGTTCATAGAACTACTATTTACAATAGTCAAGACATCGTAGCAACGTAAATGTCCAATGACAGAAGAATAGATAAAAAAAAGATGTGGCTTATTTGTGTATGAATCCCAGGGACGGGGGAGCCTGGTGGGCTGCTATCTCTGGGGTCGCACAGAGTCAGACACGACTGAAGCGACTTAGCAGCAGCATGTATACTTACCACAATGGAATATTACTCAATCATAAAAATAATGAAATCATGTCATTTTCAACAATATGGATGGACCTAGAGATTATCATACTAAGTGAAATACATCAAAGACAAACATATATCATAAGAAACCACTTATATGTGGAATCTAAAACTATGACAGAAATAAACTTATTTACAAAAGAGAAACAGATTCACAAGCATAGAAAATTTATGATTACCAAAAAGAAATGAGTGGGGGGGATAAGTTAGGAGTCTTGCATTAGCAGGTGATGGATAGGGAGGCCTGGCATGCTGCGATTCATGGGGTCACAATGAGTCGGGCACGACTGAGAGACTGAACTGAACTGAACTACTATGTATAAAATAGATAAACAGCAAGGTCTGACTTTATAGTCCAGGGAATCATATTCAATATCTTGTAATAAACTATAATGGAGAAGAAAAAGCAAATACCCTTCTAATAAGTTACAGGAAGACTCTATGAACACACTGTCATACACACAAACCATGAACATTTTTAAGAGTTGCAAAGGGATTTATAATGTCATTTGCCTTGGTTCACTCATGTATCTTTCATGGCATCTTAAATTGTCTTTCAAATTCTTCCTCACAATCTTTTTTCTATAATACTTTTTTGGTAAAGAATAGTCTAAGAAAATATGTTGCATTTTTTAAAATTAAGAACATTTTAAGAATATTCAGAGCAATTGATATTTAAAACTAATAGTCCAGAAACCTTTTTTTAGATTGTGACCTTTCAAATACTACTGTGGACTGAAAATGTGATTAACTCACAAACATGCAGATGTTTCTCTGAAATCTTAAACAAAATTCATCTCCCAACCCTCACAAACCTATAGGTTCCATCTATTATCTATTTAATGATATAGGTTATTCAGAAGCATTCAGCCATTATGGATATGAAATTTTGGTCAAATTTTATTTTGTAAGGAGACATATTTAATTTTGGGCCAATTTTCCAAGTGTCAAGATTATTATCACCAAGATCTCTACCAAACTTTCTACAGTGACAGGGTAGGCACAGCTCTGAGGACCCAGTCTGTCAAATGTGTCTGTGTTACTAATCATAGTCTGCCACTCTAAAGATTAGTTTGCGATGACAATGAATCTCAAGAGACTAAATCAGACAGGGAATGATTCATGGTTGCAAAATGAAATACCACATTGTTTCAGGTATTTCAGAATATTTACCTTTTTCATGGTACCAATCAGCTACAGCATGTGAGGTCATAGGGTCAGTAGTTAGATCCTTGATTTAGTTGATTGTAGTGAGAGCAGAGTCACCATAGTCTCTCCTGGACCCCAAATGTGATTAGTCCAGGATAACTTGTGAGCATGAAAGTCTGGAATTAGCTTTCTAAAAGAATAGTTTTTCTGGATGCAAGGCTTTGGGTCATGGAAGTGACTACCTTTGTTGCTTAGTAGTGACTTTTGTTTACAACTTTGCTCATTTGGAAATGAGGTAAGGAAAACCTGGTTTCCTTACCCAATCATGACGTAGAAATAAAATGGACCCATGTGAAATACTATTGCTACTACAGATCTCCAAGTAATTAAGGAATGTAATTAAGTATGCTGTGGCCATTTATCATATGGTACCTCTTGCTGGATTCAGTGTGAGCACAGGGGACCAGCGGAGATAATGCTTCTTCCCCGCCTTGATTCTAATAAAGGAAACTGCTGGCCTCTGTACTTCAATTTATGGCTTTTGATTTATTTTAGCTGAGTCATCCCAATGATATTCTTTTTATTAAATTTTCTTCCTGCTTAAAGTTTTGCTTTCCTAAAAATGAGAAATTATAGTGCACCCTAAAGAATAACTTTTCATAGTACATGAATTCAGACTACCAGATCTTAAGAGATGCTCTACTTCCTTACCTGTGTAAATTTCATTCATCAGTCTCTCCTCTAAATTCCTAAAGATTTTGCAGTTCAAACCAGATATCCCACCACTTGATTATACACTGTATGCTGTAGTCATTTGTGTAGTGATTCTTAAAACAGGGACAGGCCCAGAGGATGATTTCCAATGACCCAGAGCACCTGGACTTCTTCCTCAAGTGCACCTTTGATGATATACAACTCAAACTCTGTTCATTGCTTTTGTGGTTGATGCATTAATACAGAAAATAATAATGATATTTATTCTTTTAGCTATATCTCTAATTGTTCATACAATAATAAAGATGAATAGAAACATTTTTATTTTCTATATGTACTTATAGAATAATGCATATAAATATGTGGTAACTTTATATCAGATAAATTACACAGCCAATTAAAAGAGGGAAAGAATGATGCCATTTTTCATTTGGAAGAGGCTTTTGACAGCAGAGTCCTTATTTCTGCCATGAAGAGATACAGTTTTCACCTGAAAAATCAGTCAACCAAAGGCAAATCCTTAAGTAATAGGTTCTGAAGTAGGCAGAACTGGATTTAAGTCCCTGTTCAATTGCTTACTATCTTTGTAACCTTGTAAAAGCTGTTTGTTTATTCTCTGGGTGAGAAAATAATCAAATGCACTTTCTTGGGATTGCTGGGTGGGTTCAGCACATAAATATATGTGAAAATGTCTCATGTAATACCTGGTATCTGACAGGGGTTCAGTTAGCATCCTCACTGACTGGAGAAATCTCAGGGACACAGAAAAATAGGATGTTTTTTACACCATGAGGAGATTCCCCAGTGTTGACACTGTCAGATTTTTTAAATTTTCGTTGTGATATTTTGTTTATTTCTTAATTTCTTCAACCTGTACAAGTGGTAGAAAGCTGAGACTAAGTATGAGCTTTTGCATAAAGGAATTCGGATGATATTTTCAAAGTAAGCAAATGATAGCAATTTTGAAAAGAGCCCTTTTGGATTAAAAAAAATGAATGAAAAAGAGGGAAAGTAACATGAACTACTCCCTTTGCCATATTTTAATTCTGAATTTATATGAATTGTATTAAAGCTTCAATGTTTAATTTTTAAAAAAAATTATATATGTTACTGGCATTTCAAAGAATAAATATTTTTAATGTTTAGTCACACAGTTTTTGCTCCATAAGTGATGGCATTTTAATTGTATTTTCTTTTAAAATACATTAGAAAATTATTTCCCATAAAAAGCTCCTTGACTGTGGTCTTGTCTTAGTGTACATATTTGTTGTCTACTGGGAGACAGTGGAGGGATGCCATATCAGTGTCCATGGCCATATGTTTTGTGGGAAGACATGGCAAGTATGTGATTTAACAACAGTCATTCATTCTCACTCCTATGACTCAAAAAATATAGAACAGAACAATATAGTAGAGATATGATTAATTATATAGTTTGTTGCACTAAAAAGATCTTAAGTATCTCCCACTTCTTTATTTTTCCCAGAAGTTCTCACTACCATCATCTCTGAGATGATCTAGCCTCATGATATACCCCTGAAAACTATAAGAAAATTGTAATTGATATTAAAAAATTACCAAATATATAATTTCTATATAGAGAGCCAGATAATAATAAACATAGCCTTTTTTAAAATTTATTTTTAATTGGGGGATAATGGCCTTACAATATTGTGCTGATTTCTACTGTCCAACAGTGTGAATCAGTCACAAATCAGTCATAAACATACATACATCCCCATCCTCTGAACCTCCCTTCTATCTCTCCATTCTACCACTCTAGATCATCACAGCAACTTCCCACAACCTATCTATTTACACATGGTAGCATACACAATTGGAGAAGGCGATGGCACCCGACTCCAGTACTCTTGCCTGGAAAATCCCATGGACGGAGGAGCCTGGTAGGCTGCAGTCCATGGGGTTGCAAAGAGTCAGACACGACTGAGCGACTTCACTTTCAGTTTTTACTTTCATGCATTGGAGAAGGAAATAGCAACCCACTCCAGTATGCTTGCCTGGAGAATCCCAGGGATGGCGAAGCCTGGCGGGCTGCCGTCTCGGGTTGCACAGAGTTGAACACGACTGAAGCGACTTAGCAGCAGCAGCGGCAGCAGTGTACTAACATCTCTATATCAATATTATAATGAATAAGTAATTAATGAATAAAAAGGAGAAGAAAAGGAAAAGAAATACGGAAACCTTATTTTAGGAACCACTAATTGTTGTTTGTTGAATTCCATGAGAATATACTTATATCTGAAAATTTTCTATTTCAAATTTTGAAAATTCAAGATAGTGTCAAATGTATTATTGCTGCTACAAGGGGTCTTTCAACACATCAAATTTCTGTGTGTGTATTTACATATTTTCCCTAGTCTTTCACTAAAGAACATTTATTGACTACTGCACTAGAGATTGAATACATTTCTAACAAAATGTAGAAAGCACATGAAGACTATTTCTGACTTTTAAGTGTTTGCAGCCAGAAAGAGAAACATATGTGACAACAAAGACACTAAAAGTCTTTGATATAAAGTGACCACAGTCCAACTGCTGCCGCCGCCACTGCTAAGTCGCTTCAGTCGCGTCCGACTCTGTGCAACCCCATAGACGGCAGCCCACCGGGCTCGCCCATCCCTGGGATTCTCCAGGCAAGAATACTGGAGTGGGTTGCCATTTCCTTCTCCAGTGCATGAAAGTGAAAAGTGAAAGTGAAGTCGCTCAGTCGTGTCCGACTCTTAGCGACCCCATGGACTGCAGCCCACCAGGCTCCTCCGTCCATGGGATTTTCCAGGCAAGAGTACTGGGGTGGCGTGCCATTGCCTTCCCCGACAGCCCAACTAAATAGGCCTAAATAATCACAGGAACTGAGCTGGCTCAAATAACTGATAAGTCATTTTCAGGGAGGACAGATATATCAATTATGTAGTCAGAGATCTATATTTCTCCAAATTTTGGCTTTAATGCCTCTGATCTGTCTGACTTGTGTGATTTAGGTAGATTCCAACCTTACAGATGCAGAGTAACCAGCAGAAGTAACAAGCTCCTCAGGAGAAAGAGACCCCCTCTTTCTGAGTAACTCTAAGAAAGTACTGTCCTAGAAAACACTTCACTGTCCCAGAGTGTGAGATGCTGTCAATAGTACACCTAGGGTCACATTCTGAGGTCTAGGACCTGAGTAGTGTACCCTCAAAATATAGGCAGAAGAGGATTCTTCAGAGGAAAATCAGGGTGCTATTTCCACAAAACAGCAGGAGTGTTGAGTGCCAGGCAGGACAAAGATCATAGTTTCAAATGCTTAGAGTGACGGCCATGTGCACTGTTGTTACTGTCTTTGTAACTAGGGAAATGGTCCTAATTCTTGGTCAGAAACTATTAGTGTGTTGTCTTAGCTGCAGATAACACAGCAACTAGGTATTTTTTCCTGCCATGTACTCTGCTCTAACACTCACTTACAGGACCAACTGATGTTGCAGTTTCTGGCAACTAAGCTCAGAGTTGTCCTGCTGTCTGAAGACCAGCCAGTCTCCTGCAGGCAATTCATAAAAGGATCACAGCAGGTGTGAATAGATATCCAGGGATTAGTAAGGGTCACAGTCATAGCATTTCCCTTCCCATCAACCTGGCTAACTCATACTCATCTCTGTAAATGTGACTCATAGGGTATCTGCGACAAGACTCAGTTCCTGACCCTTTTTTGTGTAGGAAGAATAGACTACTATTCTTTCCCTTGGGGGTTTGTGTGGAGAGAGAGATGAGGGGATACTGAGAGCACTTGCCCTTTTGTTCTAGAGGACTTGAAAAGGAATTATGAGGCTGATGGGAGCAGATAGAGGCAGAGAGCAGTGAACAGAGGAAGACGTGAACAAAATTATGGATGGCTTTGAAACACTGTGCTACCATTTCATAGTGGCATTAATGTTCTCTATATGAAGTTTTAAATTTTATACTATGTTGTCATATGATGGGCTTACTGTAGGTAAGAGAGTTGTCACAAATATGTATATGGGTAGTAGAAGATTGATTGCTGGCTATGGGAATACTGGAGATGGAGTCTCTCTATAAACTGAACAAAATAGCAGTGACTGAAGTACCAAAGAAATGGTGATTAACTTCAACTGAATAAATAAAAGTATCTCTTTTCCTAATATTAGTAGTAGAATTGGTTTATGTGTAATGACTTTAATCACCAAAGGGTATATTTGACATTTTCTTAATGGAACCTTATCTAAACCAGCATTATGCTATTTTTTATATTCTTAAATACACTGAACATTTACAACCCTTTTGTCTTTTCTCCGGAACTGTTGATAATTTGCTGTGATTAAACAAAAGCAAAATGTACAGCTCATTTCTCAGCTCTCTGGACTTTCTGAATTCTTGTGGCTGATGACTACAACTTGTTTCTTCCTTTGCTCTTAGGTTCTCTATCAGCTGTTCCCTTCCCATCATTGTCCCTGTGTTTACATAAAATAATGTTGCATTTGATGTTCATAATAGTGATTATGAATGTTACGGAAAAATCAAGAAGTTCTTCCTTTATCCAATTTCGTACTTAAACTGCTAAAGACTTAGAAGTCAGAATAGTAAGTTTGTGATTGAATGGTGTGTGTGCTTGCTGCTGCTGCTGCTGCTGCTAAGTCGCTTCAGTCGTGTCTGACCCTATGCAACCCCATAGACGGCAGCCCACCAAGCTCCCGCATCCCTGGGATTCTCCAGGCAAGAACACTGGAGTGGGTTGCCATTTCCTTCTCCAAATTGTGTTCAATTCTTTGTGACCTCATGGACTGTGCATGTCAGGCTCCTCTGTCCATGGAAATTTCTAGTCAAGAATACTTGAGTGGGTTGCCATTTTCTCCTCCAGGGGATCTTCCCACCCAGGGATTGAACAGGCATCTCTGGCATCTCCTGCCCTGGCAGGTGGATTCTTTACCACTGGCACCACCTGGGAGAGTTTGCTATAAGTGTTTGTAAATTAAAATCAATAGTCTCTCTGTAAGACCCACAGAGTTCTACATAAGTAATGTTCTTGGGGGTATGGGGCATAGATTTTAAAAAATAGGTTATCTTTGATTAAAATTACTATTCTCCTGATAATTTTAAGGTAGTAATCATTATGCAGGGTTGAGATAGACCCTCCATCCAAAATTTGCTTTGGGCATTGAGAATGATGATGTCATACATTCAATAGGATCTAAAATGGTTTAGTATGCAAATTAGGCTTTCTGGGCAGAGCAGGAAAGCCTGCTAAATAGGTCCAAAAATGACTCTGGAGATCGGGAGTAACAAGGTTGGAATTTTATGGTGGATAGAGGGTAGACCAGGGATGAGGGTTCCCCTATATGGGTTAAGGCTTGTATGGTTTTAAATTCCCATCAGTTCCCTCCTCCCCTCCCAAGAAAAGGACACCTGACTCTATTAGCTTGCCAAGATATGGGGCAGAAGGGAAGAGAGTAGGGCTTAAAAGCTATCACTAATCAAATATTTAAAAAAAAAATGAAGTCAGACCCTACTATACCTAATAAATATTGGATTGGCCAAAAAATTCATTTGGGTCTTTGTAAGATGGCTTGGAATAACCTGAACTAACTTTTTGACCAACCCAATAATTAAGCAGTTGATTTAAAGAAACACTTGATCTAGTCATCAAGCTTTGTTTGTAAATCCTATTTTGTCAGGCCCACTTCTTTAAAGATGAGTGATTCAGGCTTCTAGGATGCTTGTGATCCTCAAATGGAGATAGTTCCTTTCCCTAACTTTCTTTATGAACAAAAACTAACTAACCAACAAAACAAATGATAGAGCAGATATGAACCCACTTCCCGCAAAGGGTTTCTCTACCACATATCTCTTCACAAAGGCTTGGACTGCTCAAGCGTCTCTGTACCTACATGATGTGCTGTCAGTGCTCTATGAAAATGAGACAATGGTGGTAAATTGGAGATCTATGGGGAAGCACACAGCAGAGCAAACTGGCTGCTTCTGAATGACCATCAGCAGGATTTGCTTCCTTTTATCTCATTCGTCTGTGCAACAGAGGGCTTGAAGTGCCTCAGGAAGTTCCTTTATCCTGGGCAGAAGGGGTTTGTGAGTCTTGATTTCAATGCCCTTTTATACTGTCACTGTCAAAGGAGATGCTGTGCAAAGAGTGAATCTGTAACAGAAATGGTTGTCATGGCAGCCTTAAAGAGCCAGCATCAAAAATATTAGCAAACAATTTAGTAGGTCAAGCACATGAATAGTCTGGGCCTGTTGCCATATAACATCCATCTGGGTGGGAAAATACTGCAGCCGGATCAGAGGACAGAGGTGGAGGGGACAATGGCATGCTTCCTGGTGTCAGTGGAACCTTTTCAGTTTGCTCAAAAAACTGATAATCACCATACCTGATACAGGTCATTTTTCTCTAAGGACCTGTTAGGAGCTTCATAGGAAGTCCAGAGGGATTATATTTCTGGGTTCTGTTACAGTTTTCACCACAAGTTGTACCAAAGTGTTCCCTGTTGAATGTGTCCCATCTCACTTGAGATGTGTAATTTCAGCCCATTTTAGTTTTGAAAGTCCATTCTAATCTCCCTTGTTGATAGTAGCTTGTTTATGTAGAATGATTCTTATTGACAGTTTTTGTTATTGTCCTAGTCGGATAATAATTATAAAATGTTTTATACTATAAAAGTTGAATTCTGTTTTCTAGCTTCTGTGTCTCTTTCAAACTTAGACCAGTTTTTTGCTGGGGGTGTTGGGAGATAAAAAGTACATTCTTGCTTTTGCTTTCCAGCATGGGCCTTTAAAAAACAGCATAAACTATATAGCATGTTTATATTGATGTTTTCTGCATGTTTCCAGGTGTGTGTGTATATGTATATCATTTTCTCTCATTTAGATATTGCTATTCTGTAACTCTTGGATGATGAATGAATTGGATTGCTGGAAACACTGCATCAAGTTCATGGGTAGACTATAAAATTAAAGAGAGCTCAGTCTCATCCTGTTTTGTCACCAGGCCTCAGGGCTTAGTGTACTACTCAGTTTAACATAGTGCTCAGAAAGTATTTGTTGAAAGAATAAATGAGCTAATGTTATAGAACTGCTTTCCTTGCAATCATATACCAGAATTCTATGTGTTGGTTGTTATTCTTTTGCTTTTTAAACCTTTTTTTTACCCCTATTTTTATTTTATTTTTGTACTTATAAATAACGGGCAATGTAGATGTATTTGAGGAGACATGACAGGCTCTTATTATTTCTTCAACTGCTAATCTTATCTCCATTCCTGCTCTCTGTGTGCCATGCTTACGTCAGAAAACATTGATCAATATTCACATTTGATTTGTACAGTCATTTGGCAATGTCAGTTTAGTGTCCCTGTTTTCATAGGAATGACTATGGAGAGCAGTACTTTTTTCTCATTTATCTTAATCTATAATGTGCCCTGGGACAAACAGTTGCAAGTTATTTTACACAGGATAACCATCATTTCAGTTCAGTTGCTCAGTCATGTCCAGCTCTTTGTGACTCCATGTACTGCAGCACACCAGGCTTCCCCGTACATCATCAGCTCCTGGAGCCTACTCAAACTCATGTCCATAGAGTCAGTGATGTCATCCAGCCATATGATCCTCTGCCATCCCCTTCTCCATCTGCTGGGATCTTTCCCAGCATCAGGGTCTTTTCCAGTGAGTCAGTTCTTTGCCTCAGATGGCCAGAGTATTGGAGCTTCAGCTTCAGAATCAGTCCTTCCAAAGAATATTCAGAACTGATTTTCTTTAGCAATGACTTGGTTGGATCTCCTTGTAGTCCAAGGGACTCACAAGAGTCTTCTCCAACATCACAGTTCAAAAGCATCTATTCTTCAGTGCTGTTTTCTTAATAGTCCAACTTTCTGTGAGATGTTGTCACAGCATCCATATGTGACTACTAGAAAAATCATAGCT
Source organism: Budorcas taxicolor (assembly GCF_023091745.1). NCBI lineage: Eukaryota > Metazoa > Chordata > Mammalia > Artiodactyla > Bovidae > Budorcas > Budorcas taxicolor. Next base: position 71,032,011 of record NC_068912.1, read on the forward strand.
TTGTCTAGATGGACCTTTGTCAGCAAAGCAGTGTCTCTGCTTTTTAATATGGTGTCTAGGTTGGTCATAGCTTTTCTTCCAAGGGGAAAATATCTTTTAATTTCAGGGCTGCAGCCACCATCTGCAGTGATTTTGGAGCCCAAGAAAAGAAAGTCTGTCACTGTTTCCACTGTCCCCATCTACTTGCCATGAACCTATGTGACCAGATGCCATGATCTTGGTTTTTTGAATGTTGAGCTTTAAGCCAACTTTTTCACTCTGCTCTTTCACTTTCATCAAGAGGCTCTTTAGTTCTTCTTTGCTTTCTGCCATAAGGGTAGTGTCATTTCCATATCTGAGGTTATTGGTATTTTACCTAGCAATCTTAATTTGAGCTTGTACTTCATCCAGTCCGGCATTTTGCATGATGTATTCTGCGTATAAGTTAAATAAGCAGGGTAACAATATACAGCCTTGACGTACACCTTTCCTGATTTGGAACCAGTCTTGATCTGCATACAGATTTCTCAGGAGGCAGCTAAGGTGGTCTGGTATTCTCACCTCTAAGAACTTTCCACAGTTTGTTGTGATTGGCATAGTCAATAAATCAGAAATAGATGCATTTCTGGAACTTTCTTGTTTTTTCAATGATATAATGAATGTTGGCAATTTGATCTCTGATTCCTCTGCCTTTTTTAAATCTGGCTTGAACATGTAGAAGTTCACAGTTCACATATTGTTGAAGCCTCATTTGGAGAATTTTGAGCATTACTTTGCTAGCATGTGAGATGAGTGCAATTATGCAGTAGTTTTAACATTCTTTGACATTGCCTTTCTTTGGGATTGGAATGAAGACTGCTCTTTTCCAATCCTATGGCCACTGCTGAGTTTTCCAAATTTGCTGCTATATTGAGTGCAGCACTTTCACAGCATCATCTTTTAGGATTTGAAATAGCTTAACTGGAATTCCATCTCCTCCACTAGCTTTGTTCATAGTGATACTTTCTAAGTCCCACTTGAGTTCGCATTCCAGGATGTCTGGCTCTAGGTGAGTGATCACACCATCATGGTTATCTGTGTCAAGGTGATCTTTTTTGTATAGTTCTGTGTGTTCTTGCCATCTCTTCTTATATCTTCTGCTTCTATTAGGTCCATACCATTTCTTTCCTTTTTTATGCCCATGTTTGCATGAAAATTTCCCCTGGTATCTCTAATTTTCATGAAGAGATCTCTAGTCTTTCCCATTCTGTTCTTTTCCTCTATTTCTTTGCATTGACCCCTGAGGAACGCTTTCTTATCTCTCTGTGTTATTCTTTGGAACTCTGCATTCAAATGGGTATATCTTTCCTTTTCTGCTTTGCCTTTAGCTTCTCTTCTTTTCTCAGCTATTTGTATGGTTTTCTCAGAGAACCATTTTCCTTTTTTGCATTTCTCTTTTGTGGCATGGTCTTGATCCTTGCCTCCTGTACGATGTAATGAACCTCCATCCATAGTTCATCAGGCCCTCTTGTCTATCAGATCTAATCCCTTGAATCTATTTCTCACTTCCACTGTATAACTGTAAGGGATTTGATTTAGGTCATACCTGAATGGTCTAGTGGTTTTCCCTACTTTCTTCAATTTAAGTCTGAATTTTGCAATGAGGAGTTCATAGTCTGAGCCACAGTCAGCTCCCAGTCTTGTTTTTGCTGACTGTATAGAGCTTCTCCATTTTTGGCTGCAAAGAATATAATCATTCTGATTTCTGTATAGACCATCTGGTGACGTCCATGTGTAGAGTCTTCTCTTATGTTGTTGGAAGAGGGTATGTGCTATGACCAGTGTGTTCTCTTGGCAAAACTCTATTAGCCTTTGCCCTGCTTCATTCTATACTCCAAGACTAAAATTGCCTATCACTGCAGGTATCTCTTAACTTCCTACTTTTGCATTCCAGTCCCCTATGATAAAAAGGACATCTTTTTTTAATAGGGGTGTTAGTTCTATAAGGTCTTGTATGTCTTCATAGTACCATTCAATTTTAGCTTCTTCAGCATTACTGGTTGGGGCATAGATTTGGATTACTGTGATATTGCATGGTTTGCCTTGGAAATGAACAGAGATCATTCTGTTATTTTTGAGATTCCAAGTACTGCATTTCAGACTCTTGTTGATGAAGATGGCTACTCCATTTCTTCTAAGGGATTCTTGCCAACAATAGTAGATATAATGGTCTACTGAATTATAGTCACCCATTTCAGTCCATTTTAGTTCACTGATTCCTAAAATTTTGATGTTTTCTCTTGCCATCATCTTTGTGACCACTTCCAATCTACCTTAATTCATGGACCTAACATTCCAGGTTCCTATGCAATATTGTCCTTTACAGCATCAGAATTTGCTTCCATCACCCATCACATCCACAACTGGGTGTTGTTTTTGCTTTAACTGTCTCTCTATTCTTTCCGGAGTTTTTTCTCCATTCTTCTCTAGTAGCATATTAGGCACCTAATGCCCTGGGGAGTTCATCTTTCAGTGGCCTATCTTTTTGCCTTTTCATACTGTTCATGGGGTTCTCAAGGCAAGAATATTGAAGTGGTTTACCATTCCCTTTGCCAGTGGACCACTTTTTGTAGAACTCTTCTCATGACCCATCTGTCTTGGGTGGCCCTACATGGCATGGCTTATGGTTTCATTGAGTTAGACAAGGCTGTGGTCCATGTGATCAATTTGATTATTTTTCTGTGATTGTGGTTTTCATTCTGTCTGTCCTCTGATGGGTAATGATAAAAGGCTTGTGGAAGCTTAATGGGAGACACTGATTTTGGAGAAACTGGGTCTTGTTTCTCGGAGAAACTGGCCTTGATGGTCAGAGCCATGTTCAGTAAATCTTTAATCCAATTTTTTGTGGAGGGGTTGGGCTGTGTTCCCCCCTGTTGTTTGACCTGAGACCAGACTATGGTGGAAGTAATGAAGATAATGGCAACCTCTGTCAAAAAGTCCCATGCACGCACTGCTGCACTCGGTGCCCTCGATCCTGCAGCAGGCCACCGTTACCCCTTACCTCCACCGGAGACTCCTGGACGCTCACAGAAAAGTCTGGGTCAGTCTCTTGTGGGGTCACTGCTCCTTTCTCCTAGGTCCTGGTGCCCACAGGGTTTTGTTTGTGCCCTCTGAGAGTCTGTTTCCCCAGTCCTGTGTAAGTTCTGTAATCAAATCCCACTGGCTTCCAATGCCAAATTCCCTGGGGGTTCTCAGTCTCTTTGCCAGATCCCCAGGTTGGGAAATCTGTTGTGGGTCCTACAACTTTCTTAACAGTGTGAGAACTTGTTTGGTATAATTGTTCTGCAGTTTGTGGGCCTTCTGCTCAGTGGCTCTATGGTGAGGTTAATGGCAACCTCCTCCATGAGGGCTTATGCCACATGCTGTGTGACCCAGCTCTGCTGCATCCAGGCCCCCAGCCCCTGCGGCAGGCCACTGCTGACCAGTACCTCCATAGGAGATTCTCAGACACTCAAAAGCAGGTCTGGCTCAGTCTCTGTGAGGACTCTGGGTCCTGATGCACACAAGGTTTTGTTTGAGCCCTCTGAACATCTCTGGCAGGTTTGGGTTTGATTCTAAATGTCAGTCTGCCCCTCCTACCATCTTGCTGGGGCTTCTCTTTCGCTCTTGAATGTGCAATATCTCTTTTTGGGGGGATCCAACATTCTCCTGTCAATGGTTCTTTAGCAATGAGTTGTAATTTTGGAGTTCTCACAGGAGAAGATCATAATAACCATAATTTTGCCTTTTAAAGCTAGAAGTCTAATGTTTAACTACACAATGGTTGAGCTTCTTGCTGATTTAGTTTCTGATTGTCTACTAGCTTAGAGATTTCACATTAATTGATGTCTAATTTGCCTTAAATTGAGAGTGCTATTTGACCTTAGTTTCCTTTCTCACTAACACAGTTATTCTGCTCGTCCTATCACTACACACAAGCTTTGTGGGCCACCCAAGGCCATTTTTGTTTTGTTTTGTTTTTTCTGGAGAACTAAGAATGAATGCAATCAGAAAAATTTCCCCTTTTTCTTCCTGGAAAAAAATTTGGGGCAGATGTGCAATACTCAGTACCACTGACGGGAAATATGTAACATGTGTATGGGAATTTTTATGTCAGCTATAACAAAATAGGAAGTGGTCAGTAGTATGGTTAAGGAAAAAACAAAACAAAACAAAACACCAAAAAACACCAAACTGTATGCCCTGACTTTGTGTGTTAGTCACTCAGTCGTGTCCAAATCTTTACAACTCCAATGGACTGTAGTCTACCAGGCTCCTCTATCCATGGAATTCTCCAGGCAAGAATACTGGAGTGGGTTGGCATTTCCTTCTCCAGGGGATCTTCCCGACCCATGGATTGAACCTGGGTCTTCTGCATCGCATGCAGATTTTTTATCATCTCAGCCACCAGGGAAGCCCAAAGGTTATCAAATTTTGTCTTTGTAAAAACTGTACCAACAAAGTAAAATGCATTTTTGAGCCATATTTGGATTATAGGCTACCTTTTCATTAACTGATCTCAAGACTCCTTGTTGAGTTCTTTAGCCCTTGCAGTACCTTTGTTTGATATTGGCATTAAGAAAGATGGCATGGGTGGACACTCTACTTTTATAGTCATTTTACTTCAGTTAGAGACTTGGGTGTCTTTGTTAACTGTGAACTTGAACTATTGTTCCCACATAGCCGTGAAGCCCGTGGCTTTTGGTTCTTCTGCAGTCTACTTACTGCTTCATTATCACATACCAACTATCTGATCATCCCTCTTCACTCATGAAAGACTTTGACACCCAATTCATATGTTTACTGCCTGCCCTAAACACTTGTGGACTTTGCATGTCTTCAACAAACATGTTGGGAAACTGGCTTTTAAAAAAATATTCTGGTCTCTCAGGCCCCTGACTTCTTCATCTTTAGGCATCATTACTTCCATGCATTTTATCCACTCATTCCCATGCTGATACTCTGAGCTTTCTCATTATTTGGAAATAGTACCCCTTTAAAGTACTAAATTCAAAGAGTCTACTGTCTGACACAGTTTCCTAACCTTCAGATAGTCTAAAAGTTACTGCTGATCCTCCTCATTTAGCTATTCAATCCTTTGGTCCTACTTTTTCTCTAACAGCCTCCTCTCCTCATCCCTACTTTATTTCTTCTTCAGATTAAACTTCAAGTTACCATTACCTTCATGACTCTCTTAGCAATATTTTCAACTCTATTATCTCTTCTGCTATTGAACTTGTGCAGGAAAGACATCTTGATTAATCTAATAATCCTGTCTTTCCATTTGAAGTGCTTAACATAGCTGAAGAATGTATAAAATAGTAGTTTTGTTCAACATAAATTTATGTCTTCAGCTTCCACTGTGCATTTAAAACTGCTTCTCAGTCCTTCCATGTTTTATTTTTTTAACCATCTCTCCCTTATGTAAATATCTCTCAGAAGACCTAATGTACTAATTTTTCTCGCCCACATAGCCTCACCTTTGCTTCCTGCTGATTCCTTTCTATAAGCAATTGAACATGCTCTTGTTACTATGCAAACAAATAAAACATAGAGGAAAAAACAAACACAAAAACAAAACAGAACTCTGGATCACAGTCTCTTTAGATAGTATAGTTCCTTCTTTCATTCACAAAGTTCCTTCCTTCATTCACTGCTGTACTTTTTTCTGCTTCTGTGTCATCCACTCTTCTCTCAGCACTTTGTTCTTACTACAGTCACCAAGGTTATCATTGTTGATAAATATCAAACGTTTTGAGCCCATATCTTCCTGAACCTTTTAGCTACATTTGACACTGTTGACTCTCTGTTCTTAAAGAATATTTCTTTTGCTTTGTTGACACCAACTCTCTTGGGTTTTCTCTTACTATCATGGCTGCTAACCTTTATGCTAGCTTTAGTATTACACTCTATATGGTCTTATTTCTCTACAACTGTACTGAATCTGTATTTTACACACTTGATCTATACTTTCTATGGCACTGTGAGCTAGACATCTCTATTTGGAGGTCCCTGAGGCACTGAAATCTGGATATTCCCCAAACTGAACTCATTACCTCTCTTCTCCTTAATTCTGTTCTTGTCCTGCTTTTCCCTTTCCCTGTGAATGGCATATCCTTCATCCAGTTTCCCAGTCTATAAACTTCATGTTTCCTTCCATCATTCTTCACATAGAGAAGAATCCCACCAATTTTGCTACTCAGCATTCATGATTAAATTGATTCACAGTTTTGTAAAAAAAAGTTTACCAAAGAGATAGGGGCAATAAAAGTATGTTATGGGAAAATCTAATTTATATTTTAGTTCAAAGGGAACTGACATTAAGTTGATAGAGTGTCTGACAGTCATCCATTTGTAGACAGTGAGTGATGACGGGGTGAAGAAGCTCTTAGGGGAGTAGGAACATCAAATAAAAAAAAAAATGGAGTCTAGTAGGGGTAAGGCACAATTAAAAAAAAACAGAAAAATAAGTATATATAAATTATCAGGGTAAAGGAGAGAGTGGAATAAGAAATGAAGCTGATATGGAAAGTCAAGGCTAGTTTGTGGGAGCTTCATATCTTCTATCAAGAATTTTGAACTTTAAGAACAAAGGAAAGTTGAGTTCTAAGCAGGAGGGTAACATGACCTGGTGATATTTAATTTAGTAACAATAGGGACTTGTTGGTTTCATAGCATGATTTTCATACACACACACACATATATGAATCATTGTTCAGTTGCTAAGTCATGTCCAACTCTGTGACCCCATGGACTGCAGCATTCCAGGCTTCCCTATCTTTCACTATCTCCTGGAGTTTGCTCAAATTCACATCCATTGAGTTGCTGATGCCATTCAACCATCTCATTCTCTGTTGCCCCTTTCTCCATCTGCCCTCAATCTTTCACAGCATCAGGGTCTTTTCCAATGAGTTGCCTCTTCATATCAGGTAGCCAAAGTATTTGGACTTCAGCATCTGTTCTTCCAATAAATATTCAAGGTTGATTTCTTTTGCATTGATTGGTTTGATCTCCTAGTGGTCCATATGTATCTGTACATATATTATATATGTATTTATATAATCTTTCTATATATTCTGCTAACTTGTCCTAAATAGCTTGTTTGCCTCACCAAAGAAAAGACCCTTGATGGAAAACATGTTTCTAATAACTCAAGAAGTTCTTTCTGGAAAAGATAATTTTGATTTATGCTATAAGACACATTCTGAAAGTTATTATCTATGCCTATATTTTCCACATAGATTTGGTAGATTTCTTTCCACAGGACCAATTTTTTTTTTTTCCAACTCACACAATGTGGTGCAAGTAGGTGGCAATTTAAAGTCTGTTCACCTCTAATTGAGAGATGATAAGAAAAATACTGTTCGTGGTTTGGAGATTTTATTCTGATTTGACAAATAATGAGTAGTTTTCTTTGATAGCACTTTTTAAGATGCAGCTGGATCAAAAATCAACCACAAAGGGAGTTTGATTTTATTTATCATTAATTTTGACATGTTTCCACAGATGTTTTCTGGAAATCACTGTAACCTGCTTAATTTGTCTCTGTATAATAGGAAGCAGATAGCCTCAATTAATGTACTGATTAGCACGTTTTTAAATGAGTTTCAGTAGTTTTACTCATTATTGTGATATAGTACACTGAATCCTAGAAGTTGGGATTTAAGCATTATTGGAACATAAAACCTGAACCATTGCAGAATTGCTTTTCTATGGCACATTTGTTGTTTACTAGTAACTTCTCTCTGTGCGTATGTGTAAGCAGGGAAGACATTGAAACCACATGGAAATGAATCCATAGAATTGTGAAGTTTGCAGACTTGCTGATAAGTCCATGCAAGCCACAGATAAATGGAGGACTGGTTGTGGTAACCCATTGGTGACTACAGAATTATAATTCATTTTAAAGATGTGGCTGATACCAAGAACCAAAGCAGACTCTAACCTCACTTCATGATGAATATATGGATATTTTATACAAAGAGTTCTTTTGTGTACTTTTTACTGTGAGGAAGAGATAAAATACTTCATCCTTGGAACATGGATTAACTCCTTTAGGAGGCAGTTTAAGTATAGCAGTAGGGTTTTTAGAAAGATATTAGCAAGTTTCTTTTGTCCTGAACAGGGAGCAGTAAAAACACCCACTGTCTATACATTACCAAGAAAATAGTATATTCTCTGGCTTGATATCTGAGTCTTCTAAACCAGAAGATTTAAGACCTGTGGGATCTTCTAAATATTATAGGTACTTTGATAGCAATGGCCTTTTTTTGTTGGAACAGGAATACAGAAACCATGGTCAAAGCATCAGGCTTACTTCTGTGAAAGTTTACAGCCAATTTTTCTTCTGTTTCTATTAAGGGCATTTATTGTTATAGCTGTAATGTGCCAGATGAAGCAAAGACCTGAGTATCTTGCAACTGACTGTTAGAGAACTCTTCCACAGAAAGGTGCTTCCTTGTTGCCAATTTTATGGTAACATAAAGTTTCATGACATTTATGGAAGTGTGTGTCATGAAGCAGATGGCCTGTTAGCCTGTTTTAGTAATCTCATTCATATCCATACAATATTAAAACTTTTCCAAGTTCATGAATTATAAAAGAACACTAGATGCTACGTGGTCCAAAGAGTCCTTTAATTATTAAAATTAGATATGCCAAAGGATTCAAACCTGAGTGGAAATTAAAGATGAGCTTTGAATCAAGATAAGGATCCTGAATTTGATTCATGCAAAATTACTTCTCTTCAGGAGGTACTGAATTTCTACTAGTATTATAAGTACTAATTCAACTTTATCTCTTATTATTTCCTGACTGAAAACCTTTGTGAGAGCTAAACTTGTATTACAAGGACTGTTCACTTCCCTAGGAGCATGAAATGCACTCTATTAATTTAGTGCTTTTGCACATGCTGCCTTTATGTCTGAAAATTTTTTCCTTAGCTTTCTCACATGCAACTTTGAAAAATCTACCTAAACGTCAAGGCCCATTTCAAACAAAATTTCCTCTAAGAATGTTTTCATGAGGACTTCCTTAACAGTCCAGTGGCTCTGTGTTTCTGCTGCAGGGCACATGGGTTCCATTAATGGTTGGGAAACTAAGATCCCACATGCTGCAGGATGTGACCAAAAAATGAATGAATAAAGAATGTTTCCGTGATCCCTGCAGTCATGTGTGATTCCTCTCTCCTCTGAATCCCATTATATTCCTCTGTATTATTTCATATCTTGTCCAATATTATGTTCATGCAGTTTTTGTCCTGTGTCATCCATTAGACAACACTTCAAAATCTGATGACTAAAGGAAAATCTTAGAAGTAGTAGGTGCTTAATGGATATTTATTGAATTTTATTTTTTAAATATGCTCATAAAATATTATAAAATGTTATTTTAATAGATATTATTTTCTTATTTAAGTGTGAAAATCATATGATCTTTTTATGTTGACTCTCAGGAAGTTGTGAGCTGACTTCTGTTCATTTACAATACCTTCTCTTAGGCTTTGCTGATAGAATTTTTCTGTTCCTTCTCCATCAGGACCTGGCTCTATCTTTGTATTCTTATTTCTGTGGTTATAGATTTTATTACAGCTTCTAGCTATATCAGATTCTCAGTCATTCACTTATGAGACATTTATTGTCTTTTACATGGTAGACATTTAGGCTAGACACTAAAGATATGAAAATTAATAAGAGTTTATGTAGTCCACAGCCTAATAAAAGTGTAGTTGAAGTACTAAAACAATTACAATAAAGTAAATAAAAACAAAAGCATAGCTTTCAGTTCTTTGTTCTTTCCCAATGGTGGTAAAAGAAAATCATATTTGCCTTAGGAAAAGCTAATGCTTTTTCTTGCTTGTTCGTAAGAGTTCTCTGAAATTCTAGAAAGCTCCTTTCCCTTCTTCCTCAATAATCTTTTTTTTGAAGCAAATATTAGTAGTTACAGGCTTCTCTTCATCCAGAGAGGATGCTAAAGAAAATCCAGATCACTGAAAGCCTATTAATCTCTTTGGTTTTGTGAAATGTTTTGCTTCCTTTAGTAGAAGTGAATAAATTATTTAAATCTATTTCCAGGGTGATCTTGGAATTAGGTAATATGGCAATAATCAGATTGCCAGAAAATGTTGCTTTAGTGTCACCTCAAAAAACAAGCCAATTACACTTAAAAATGAGCACCCCAATCTTGAATTTTTCTTCATTGAAGCAATAGACTCACAGGGTGATGTTTACAGGTACATAATCAGAAGATGTAGTTTTTCACTGTTTGTAATTTTTCTTATTACAAACACTTGCTTTTCAAATTTTGTTAAACTATTTCTCAAATAGTTTAACACATAGTTTTATATCCCGATTAGTGTTGTGGAAAGAACATTAACTTAACAAATGAAACATCTGAGTTCAAATTCTAACACAGGGTACTTGGTGTCACCAAATTGTTGCTGGCGTGGGACTTCTCTCAACCCTTATCTACAAAATGCAAAGACTGGACTTGTATAGTCTCTAAGATCTTTTTAAGCTCCCCAGTTTTCTACTATTGCAGGTTTGATTTAAGAGATTCTGTGAACAAAATTAATTAAAATAAAGATTATTTTATTTAGATAATTTATTTTGCATTCTTTTCCCCATTTCAGTTAAAATGGAATCTTAACTTCATTAATTTGCTACATTAAAAAAAAAGTATTCTGAGTATAAATTCATAAGTGTTCTGTTTCTACAAACATTAGGACTCTAAAAAAGAAAAAAGCTATGTTTGATCTCTTCATCTTGGCAGATAGTAATTGGACTGATCACTTTGAAAATTCACTGTTGGCCAATTAGCAAGAGCCAGTGCATTTAAAATATGCATTCTGGGTGACTAATGTTATGTAAAATTATGTACAAAAAGTCACATAATTATAATCAGATCCCCATTTGTTTGTAAAAAGGTGATTTTTCCCAATTAAAAGCAATAAAGATGAAGTATAGGTTTTTTTCTTCTAACTTAAGCCTTTACTAAAACCAGTATCTAATGATATATGAGGAACATATGTAGTTTAAAAACAGACAACAAAAGCAGTGTTATACATACCTATAGAGTACTTAACGGTTCATCATGAGTCCTTCTCCTGTCCATCACGATCAAACCTCCTCTACACATCAGAATTGAGGCCATTTCCTAGACAGTCTTTCTTAATTAGAAGTTTTGAAGATTATTGTGGTATATTTATGAAAATTTTTTTAGAAAGTTCTCTCTGAAATGTGCCTGGGATAAGCACATCATTCTTTACTATAAAATCCAGAGGTGGTGCAGTTCCCTTCACATCCTGACCTCTCTGTGTCAAACCAATTACCAGCCAATTTTCAATAATGAGCAATCATATAATCACAAGATTGGAAGAGACCTTGAGAAGGCATATGGTTCACCCTCCTATCCCAATTTGGCCTGCACAGAAATCATTTTGTAAAGTGATTCTCTACCCTTTTCTTTCATATTTAAAAGTGAAGGATCCACAGTTTCTGAGCTCTAGTTAACCACTATAGTAACTGGCTTGATGGTACACCTTTTATTGCCTTTCTTTTCTTCCCTATCTCATTCCTCACTCCTCCGATGACATTTCTTGGGATCAGCTCCCAAATGAATTGCTTGTACTCAAATCCTAATCTCAGAGTCCACTTTAGGGGAACTCAATTAAGACACTCTAATTATAGGCCTTAATAAAAAAGAAGTCATCAATTACATAAAGCAGTAGATTGTTACATAAATATTAACTTAAACTGTATCTTCTGATATGTATATTGTTACTAAAATCAGGTGCCAAAATGTCCTTCACATAAAATAGCTGTTTTGTATTAGTCATTATGCTGTTTCTAAATCCTGGGCTGCTTAGCTTTAACTTTCATCATGATAATAGAGGTTTTTGATGCACAATTCTTCAGGCATTTCATTCAGGAATAGCTAGAAACAAATCTTTATAATATTGAAGGGATGTGGAAAAGCTTTTTAGGGAATACTTCAGCATATCTGTCAAAAAGAGTTGGGAGTCTCATCCTATTCTTATATTTCACAGATGTAGATAAATATGGGTTGGAAAAAGTCATCTTGGCTAAATCTGTTAGAGCTGTATTTTAAGTAATGTGTAAAAATCAGATTTTAGCTTAGTTGATTAGAATTAATATAGATCAAGCACTGCTGATAGCTCAAAATGTCAATTAGAACAATTTGAATACGTAGCCTGGCTGGGGGCCACACAAACTAGAATTTTACTCATTCTTCACTCTGTACTTCAAGAGTTATAAAGAAAATGTTAAAGGCTACACGCAGGCAATTCAGTAGGTCATCATAAATTATATTCTGTCCCCAACTCCTGAAAATAGGAGGGTGAATCTTAGGGACAAGCATATAAAAACACTACATCTATAAATTTTCCCTTCAGTCTCTTTTTCTGTTTCATCATTTATGGAGATAATAGATGGGTAAACAAGTTTAAGTTTCCTCATTTTTATTCCTCCTTTTTGAATGGTATGATATACTAAGGTATACCACTAGTTTGAGTGGTAGCCTATAACTCTGGCAGCTCAATTTTCACCTGGGTAAAGACAAAGCAAGCCTTTGAAGGCTACTCTCCATAATCCATTTGTAGGCATACAGGCTCACTGGGTCATGTCCAACTCTGTGACCCATGGACTTCAGCCCTTCAGGCTTCTCTGTCCATGGGATTTTCCAGGCAAGAATACTAGATGGGTTGCCATGTCCTCCTCCAGGGATCTTCCTGGCCTGGGGATCAAACCCACATCTCCTGCATCCATAGGCAGAGTCTTTACCAGTGAGCCACCTGGAAGCCTTTGTCGGCAGGAAATCAGGAGGCTTATGGTATCTAGAGGCTTATGATATTCTGTACCTGCCATCCCCTTCTTGATCTTTGTATCTTAAACCTACTGTATAATGCAGCCTTCCTTTCATATACTCACTGTGAACATCAGTCAGTTGGACTTAGTTTTCTGAGTATGTTTTTCTCCACCAGGAAAAGCTATCTGTTCTTTATTCAATTGATCTGATTAGAGTAGATATTTTATCCATTACTTCACCACCCCATTGGTGAAGGGTAATTCTCATCTTGAGGCTATGGAGATGACCAAATGCACAATATCTAATCCTGGAAAGGAAACTTCAACAGAAGTGTACTGATTACGCATACTCACAGCTTGGGGGAGGAAGACACTGAATGCAGTCAAGGGTGAACAAGCAGGGGGTTGGGAGACGGGCTTTGTTGTAACAAGAGGGTTTGGGAACCCCTGGTTCTTGTGAGAGGAGACTATTGATTTGCTTGAATCATTTTGAGGACTAGCAGAGAAGTGAAATCCAGTAGGCTGAGCACTAGGAGAAGTAGAGCTGGCCTGGCTGAGAGGGAAACTAGCCTGGTGAGAGCCTTTCTTCCCTCATCCATGAGGGCATGTCTGGTGAGAGTAGGGGAACTCACAATTAGCTCTTCAGGGCCCTGTGAGTTTTAAAGATGTCAAGACAGCACAGGACATATTTGGTCTTGTAATAAATTAACTTTAATTGGAGTTTTGGGGCTAGTTTGGTGTTGTCCATAATATTCTGATCCTAGTCTGATCTCTGAATAGGATTATCCTTGTTATATGAAGAACTGTCTGTTTCAAGTCTACCGGTTTGGACTAAACTTGGAATATCAGTTTAGTCTACTTGGTGTTGATGATGGTTACCATCAGTTTGGACTAGAATTGGAGTCACCACATTTCTTATAACAGTGTGGGTTTCATAAATCATGTACCGGCAGGTTGAGCCATCAAATCTAACTTTCTCCAACCTTGCACTTATCTCTCCTTCTGAACTCTCACCACGCATTACAACTGTTTTGAAATCTCCTATGCCAGGTATAAGGGCTTCCCTGGTGGCTCAGCAGTAAAGAATTCAGCTTCAATGCACAAAACACGGGTTCAGTCTATGGGTTGGGAAGATCCCCTGGAGAAAGAAATGGCAATCCACTCCAGTATTAATGCTTGAGAGATCCCATGAACAGACGAGATGCTGGAGCCCAAGGGGTCTCAAAAGAGTCAGGCATGACTTAGCAAATAACAACAATGCCAGATATATCAATGATCCCTAAGAGTAATTTTCAAATCACATTCTTTACACCAGTTCTGTTCAAGTTTCAGTAAAAATGAAAATGTTAATGACGATAGAATACACTATGGTGTGTGTGTATGTACTACGTCGCTGCAGTCAGGTACGACTCTTTGCGACTTCAGGGACTATATAGCCTGCCAGGCTCCACTGTCCATGGGGATTCTCCCTCAAGAATTATTATGTATTCATTATTATGTGCCAGTTGCTTTGCTGAGTTCTTTATATACATGTTCTCAATTAATTCTCACAATCATGATTTCAGAAGTAAGGAAGGTTAGGCTTATCTGTCTTAGGCAACTGTTCCATCATCAGACAGTTAATGGCAAAGTCAAAATTTGAATATGAATCTATCTTTGACTCCAAGGATTTGATGCATGTCTTAAAAATCTCATAAAAATTTAAACAATGCAATTAAGCATCTCTGAAGTTCCAAATGAAGACTGTGAGTTCCTGGAGTTTTGGAAAACCTTGACACTTATTTAGAGACCCCTGAGCCTGACCAGGACAAGTGCCCAGCACGATGGTCTCAGATGTTCACCTAGCATTAGACCTATGTTGCCAGCCATTATGTCATCAGATAATACCTACAGTGCAAGGCACAAAGCAGAGATCCTTGGGGAGACAAATTTTAGTACGGGAAAGAGGCTTTTAATGCAAGAGTAACATCTTTCAGCAGGGCAACAGACCTGAAAATGAAGTTATTAGACTTATACATTATGGGGAACAATGCCATGGGTTAGAGAGTAGAAGGGGGTGTTCTTATAGTAGCAATGAAATCTTCTAAGTCTTTTGGGACACTATACCAATGATTTATAGGGTACAAGGATTATGTCTTCCTCCCTTCCCTGCTTAGTTTTGTGGCTAGCGCAATTAAGAGCAGTTTAATACTCCTAATAATTGTAATTTGTATCTCACCTTCTTGGTGTATGACAATTCCAAGGGAAGAAAAGAAGACAGTCTGCCACGCTGAAGGATTTATAGCTTTGGCATCCCCATCTGGGAGGGACCCTGGTACCTCATAGGAACAGAGTAATGGAAATTTTCCATGCTCAGGGTTGATTTGAGTTTGCCTATCTGGTCAGTGCCAATGTATTCTGTGGGAAGCATGTGTGAATCCCAAGATATTTTAGTTTTGTTAATCTGATCAGTGCCAGTCCATTTCTGGCTTTCCTGTCCACCTGCTGACTCCCTGGTGTTGGCTTCCTGCTGCTCTGTCCATCTGTTAAGAATTTATTTACAAAATACACTAAAATGCAGACTGCACCAGAGTGGGACTTAGCATCCCCCTGCTCAGGAAATGGCATTGCGCCAGAGCATAATTTCCTATTGTTACTAAGCTTGAGTACAAGAAATTGGAAGATGCAAGGGACTCTGACTTCCTCTTGAAATCCCTCAGGCAACATGGCAATGAAAATAATCTTTATTTCCATCCCGGGTAGGCAATGCTTTTAGAGAAGTAGAGTCTAATTTCAGAGTGGTTTGTAGAGATAACACTGGATTGGTAAACAGGAACCTGTGCTTATGAGCCTAGGTCTCTTATTACCTGTTTATGTCACTTTAGTTAGAGCTTTACTTCTGGAAAAAAATTGCATATTAATATCTGAAGTTCACTCTAGTACACAGTCAGGGTTTTTCTTACTTTCATGTAGATACATAAGTGCATATAAATGAAACATGTAGTTGTAACATATATGGAAGCAAAGTAAAACAACTGAAGATGTTGACTGTCATACACACTGAGGGTAGGATATTTTTATGAGATACAGGTTGCCTTGGAGGTGGAGAGGGGGGACTCTTAGATTGATGAAATAGGAAGTCTTCCAAAAGGACAAAAAGTAGAAACAAATCCAAATAGCTCAAAAACTATCAAGAGAAAGAGAAAGATATCTTTTGAAGTGCAAAGAAAGTAACTGAGTAAAAAGAATCTGCAGTTTTTCTATTTCTCTTGGTTTAAGGCTATGTGTGAAAGCAAGACTTGGGATATTATTCATCACTGAGCATAGAAAAGGTGATTGGATTAATACCTCAACATACAAATGTTTTTATGAAACAAAGATTTAGAGGAAATGTTTCTGTTATAGTTCTAGTCAGAGAACCATGGTAGAAGGGTCTTAGCAGAGCCCAGCAAGGAAGGTGGATTAAAAAGGCCCTCCATTATTTTAGCCATCACAAATAATATGAACAAAATTGGGGCTCAGTAATATATAGAATTTTCACTTTCCATGTGCCTTACACTGGCTTAATGATCATCACATATAATTTTCTATTAAATGTCTTTACTGATCGTTGATGTAAAACTTAGCAATTAGTTCGGCAAGATGTTATCTGTATGTCAGATATTTCCAAGAGGAGTCAGAAATGGTAAGGGTGTGGATACCAATTAGGGTAATATTGTGTAAATTCTTAATCAGTATTTCCTAGATAGGATAAATAATATTAATGTATTTTGGGCTTTTACTAATTTATTCAGCAACCATTGTGCTCTGATCCTTATGGAGCATATAGTCTAGAAGTAGAAGGAGACATTAAATAATTTTAAAGTATAAATTTAATATAATTTTTAAATAGCTTTTGACTTTTAGTTTTAGGCTTTCAGAAATATTGTGTGTTTAAGTACAGAGTTCTTATGTACTAGAGTTCCTCCTCACCAGCATTTTCCCTATTAACATTTTGCTTTAGTGTGGTTCATTTGTTACAATAAAGAAACAGTACTGATACATTGTTATTAACTAAAAGTCATCATTCAGAGTTTACTCTTTGTATGATTTCAGTGGTTTTTGACAAATTTGTGTCATATTTCCAGCATTATAGTATCATAAATAATAATTTCAGTTATAAAAATACCCTATGCTTCACCTATTTACTACTTCCTCCCCATCCTCAAACCCCTGAAAGCCACCAATCTTATTTTCTCTGTAATTTTTCCTTTCTCAGAATGCCATAGTTAGAGTTATACAGTATGTAGATTGTTCCAACAGGCTTTTTCACTTAGCAATATGTTTTTAAGTCCCCTCTGTGTCATTTTGTGATTTGATAGTGCAACTTTTTACTACTTAATATTCCATTATATTTATATTTATTCATTCATCTATTGAAGGACATCTTGGTTGCTTTCAACATTTGGAAATTATGACTAAAGGCAATATAAATGTTCATGTGCAGATTTTTGCATGGTCATAAAATTTTAACTTATTTTTATATATACCTAGAGACACTATTGCTAGATCATATACTAAGCATATGTTTAGCTTTGTAAGAAACTTATAAACTGTCTTCCAAAGAGGCTGTGTTATTCTATATTCTTGGCAGCAATGAAACAGAGTTTCTGTTGCTCCATACTCTTGCTAGCATTTGTTATTGTCAGGGCTTGAATTTTGGCCATTATAATGGGTATGTAGTATTAACTGGTTATATGAATCTGCAATTTTGAGGTTGAACATCTTTTCGTATCCTTATTTATGATCTGTTACCTGCTTTGGTGAGATATATGTTCATATCTTTTGTCCATTTTTTATTGAATTATTTTGTCATTGTTGAGTTTTAAGGATACTTGTATAGTGTGGATACAAGTCTTTTATTAGATATGTGTTTGCAAAGTGAGTTTCTTATAGGCAACTTATACTTGAGTGGCTTTGTTAAAGAAAAAAAAAATGGTTAGATTTAATCACTCATAGTCTCTGTCTATGATTTGTATATTTTAACCATTCACATTTAAATTCATTATTTGTATAATAATTTTTTAATTTGTAGTCCTTTTCATTTTTTTTTTTGGTCTTTCACTTTTTTCTGCCTTCTCTAGTTTGAACTGAAGGGCATCTATGATTCCATTTTCTCTTCTCTCTTAATATGCCTATTATACTTCTTTAAAATATATTTTAATGTTTTTCTTAAAGTTTGGCATATACATTTACTGCTAATCTAAGTCTACTTTAAAATAACAGTATACTGCTTCATGGGTAGTACAGGTACCTTATATTTATTTAATTATGACTTTAAGTAGTAAGTTACAACGTATTTTATACTTGGGCTCTAAAATTACCATGGCATAGAATCCTTCATACATGTTTATATTATAGCAGAGCATAGCATATTGAATTATCAGCCTCTATTCTTTTTTTTTCAATATTTCCAACATGCCTCATTCCTTTATTTAGGTGTACATTCCCTTCTGGTACATTTTTCTTTCTGTTTTATTTTTTAATATAAATTTATTTATTTTAATTGGAGGCTAATTACTTTTAATATTGTATTGTTTTTGCCATACATCAACATGAATCCACCACGGGTGTACACGTGTTCCCCATCATGACCCCCTCCCACTTCCCTCCCTGTACCATCCCTCTGGATCATCCCAGTGCACCAGCCCTGAGCATCCTGTATCATGCATCGAACTTGGACTGGCAATTTGTTTCACATATGATATTACACATGTTTCAATGCCATTCTCCCATATCGTCTCACCCTTGCCCTCTCCCACAGAGTCCAAAAGACTGTTCTATACATCTGTGTCTCTTTTGCTGTCTCACATACAGGGTTATCATTACCATCTTTCTAAATTCCATATATATGCATTAGTATACTGTATTGGTGTTTTTCTTCCTGACTTACTTCACTCAGTATAATAGGCTCCAGTTTCATCCACCTCATTAGAACTGATTCAAATGTATTCTTTTTAATGGCTGAATAATACTCTGTTGTGTATAACAGCCTCTATTCTTTAGTGTACTGTAATGGGGCTTTCCAGCTGGCAATAATGGGTTTAAAAAAACCCATCTGCCAATGCAGGAAATGCAAGAGACTCCAGTTCTATTCCTGGGTCGAGAATATCTCATGGAGTAGGAAACCCACTCCAGTATTTTTGCCTAGGAAATCCTATGAACAGAGGAGCGTGGTGGGCTACAGTCCATGGGGTTTCAAAGAGTCAGACATGGCTGAGTGACTGAACACCACAGTGGTATTATTACACTGCATGTCTTTATGCTGGAGGGTGATGAGAGACAATTCTCCATGGATTGCTCATGTTTCTTCACAGCCTGGACTTTCTGATCTGTTTGAAAAGCAAGCAGCCCTGGAACCTAGAAATAGTATCTCCCTCTAGAGAGCTTTAGAAGTATATTTCCCCAGAGCTATCCCAGGGTAGTAAAAATAAGGCCTGAATGCAGCAGGCATGAATGACTTAAGAGTTAATAAATTTTAATGCATATCGATTTTGAAGAAAATATATTAAATAAAATTAATATAGTTTGTGGAATTTTAGGCTGTATGGAAATGAAAAACATTCAGGCAAATCAGACTTTAAGGTCTCTGCTAGCACCCGAAGCACCTCTGAACCTCAAAAACACCCATTCCTCAAGACACTTTACTTCCATCTGCTGGAAGATTGCTGTGATATCCTGATTTTGCTGGAACAAAACACTGCCATCTGCCAGTAAATTGTTGTCATAAATAAACAAATGGATGAGGTCTGTCCTGTGAATCGGTCTGCAGGGCACAAACTGTACAACCATATGGGGCAGCACTGAATGGAAGAAAACTTTTCTCAGAAAATTCACCCTATAGTATGGGATCCTAACCTGGAAGTCTGCACAAAGTTTCTGATCTCTTAGAACCTTCCAGCTTTGTACAGACTGCTCAAACCTCAAGTGACTTTCATGAAAGGGAAATGAGGCAAGGAAAAGGAATTTGGACTTACTGAATGCCCACTTACTACCTACCAGAGATAGCACTAGACATAGATGCTTCATAATGTCTAATTTAATTCTCCCACTAACATTTTGATTTGGACTAAATTATATGTGTTATATGGAGAAGGCAACGGCACCCCACTCCAGTGTTCTTGCCTGGAGAATCCCAGGGACAGGGGAGCCTGGTGGGCTGCCATCTAATGGATTGCAGAGTCGGACACGACTGAAGAGACGCAGCAGCAGCAGCAGCAGCAGCAGCAGCATATGTGTTACAAGATGAGAAAACTAAGGCTTGAGAGTACAAATTACATTCCCAGCTAATAAGAGATAGACCCAGGAGATATAAACACCAAATTGTCTATGCAAAAGCTCGAGACTTTCAGTGATAAAATTTTGCTAACACACTGAAATTCTTATCATGGTATTTATGCGGGAAGTTTGAGAGGAAATTCTTTACAAGTTCATATGCCTATTCATATGTATAGAACTGTTTCTATATGTATAGAAATACACATATGTATATTTGTATAGATATACATATCTATATGTATGCTGCTGCTGCTGCTAAGTCGCCTCAGTCGTGTCCGACTCTGTGCGACCCCAGAGACAGCAGCCCACCAGGCTCCCCCGCCCCTGGGATTCTCCAGGCAAGAACACTGGAGTGGGTTGCCATTTCCTTCTCCGATGTATGAAAGTGAAAAGTGAAAGTGAAGTTGCTCAGTCGTGTCCGACTCTTAGCGACCCAATGGACTGCAGCCTACCAGGCTCCTCCATCCATGGGATTTTCCAGGCAAGAGTACTGGAGTGGGGTGCCATTGTCTTCTCCATCTATATGTGTGTATATATATGTATGTATATATATTTGCCATATATACAACTATACATATGTATATCTGCATAAATATATTTCTACACATATTAATCATATACCCATGCTTCACAGTCTAGAAAAAAGTAAAAATTATCACCTTTTCAGTGTTTCCCAAATCTTGGATTGACTAATAGGCCAATATTTTGCTGTCTTTACTCAACACCACTAGGAAGGACTTCTTAGAAGAAAGTATGCTTAGTAAGGATTCACAAAGTAATGAGTTACATCCCATGTACAGAGACTAGCAATTTGGAGGATGTAGGAAATTGTCAGCCATGAAATTAAAAGATGCTTACTCCTTGGAAGAAAAGTTATGACCAACCTAGATAGTGTATTCAAAAGCAGAGACAATACTTTGCCAACTAAGATCTGTCTAGTCAAGGCTATGGTTTTTCCTATGGTCATGTATGGATGTGAGAGATGGACTGTGAAGAAGGCTGAGCACTGAAAAATTGATGCTTTTGAACTGTGGTGTTGGAGAAGACTCTTGAGAGTCCCTTGGACTGCAAGGAGATCCAACCAGTCCATTCTAAAGGAGATCAGCCCTGGGTGTTCTTTGGAAGGAATGATGCTAAAGCTGAAACTCCAGTATTTTGGCCACCTCATGCGAAGAGTTGACTCACTGGAAAAGACTCTGATGCTGGGAGAGATTGGGGGCAGGAGGAGAAGGGGACGACCCAGGATGAGATGGCTGGATGGCATCACTGACTTGATGGACATGAGTCTGAGTGAACTCTGGGAGATGGGGATGGACAGGGAGGCCTGGCGTGCTGCAATTCATGGGGTCGCAAAGAGTCGGACACGACTGAGTGACTGAACTGAACTGAACTGAACTGAACTGAACTGAGGAAATTGTCTGAAATTGTGGTAGAAATCAGAATGGTAGTTTCTTTCACAATGTTGGACATGTAGCCTTAACATTATGTTTCCCATTTTGCTTGTTGATTGTTTAAGAAGTTTGTAGGCTGTTTTGCAGAAGTTAAGTCTGTTATTCTGTTGCTAAGTCATGTCTGCCTCTTTGCGACCCCATGAACTACAGCATGAGAGGCTTTCCTGTCCTTGATGTGAAATCATGGTTCTGCCATGGGATCTTCAGAAAGATATTCTTGGATTTTCTCAGATAAGAAGTTAAGGTAATAAACATGGCAGGAGTAAGGGAAGATTAAATATATTTATCAGGGAATGTTATAGTCCTTATCTTTGTTGTCCTAAAAACAGCAGCAGAGTAATATTTTCCATGAATGAAATAATGCCATTTGCAGCAACATGGATGGACCTGGAGATTGTCATAGTGAGTGAAATAAGTCAGAGAAGGAGAACTCTCATATGACATCCTTTATATGTGGAATCTAAAAAGAAATGATACAAATAAACTTACAAAACAGAAAGACTAACAGACTTAGATAATGAACTGAATGGTTTCTGGGGGGAGGGGATAGTCAGGGACTTTGGGAAGATCCTGTACACACTGCTATATTTAAGATGGATAGCCAACAAAGACCTATTGTATAGTGCATGGAACTCCGATCAATGTTATGTGGCAGCCTGAATGGCAGGGGGGTTTGGGGAAAATGAATACATGTATACGAATGACTGAGTCCCTTTGCTGTTCACCTGAAACTATCACAACATTGTTAATCAGCTATATCTCAATACAAAATAAAAAGTTTAAAATAAAAATAAAATTAAAGTTTTCAGATATGACCATTAATAAACTATTGTCACAAAGTTAACAGTAAAATAAATAAATAAAAGCTGTGACAGCAGGACCTTTATCTTAGCAATGTCTTTCTTAAGCTGAACTGATTTACTGGCATTTCTGATAAATCTCCTAAGACGATTTCACTTGTGAGTAAGTCTCCGTCTTCCTCCAGCCATTCTCTGCTGGTGCCACTGACGCTTTCTACCTGTATATTGAGCTTCACTCAGTTTCCGACCAGCATTGATCTTGGAAAGGTACCTGTTGAGATCATTGACACCTCAACCTCTGGGATATGGAACAAACTTGATTGTCTTTGATCTGATTTTATCTCAGGCATCTGTGGGCTCTGCAGATTGCAGCTTGCCCTTTACATTCTCTACACCTGGGAAAAGTCCACTTTGCCAAAGTCATTTAACCTCATACCTGTTTTCTTATGGATCAATTTGCTTAATGAACAATTGATTTAAAATTTAACTCATTTTACTAGTTGTTACTTGCTCTTTCTTGGTTTGTATCTTTTCTTTATTGAAGCATCATCATCAAGAATCTAACTTGGTTCTGGAATGTGGTATCTAAGTTTTCAACTGGTACTGATGCTCTTTTTCACCTTCTGTCTACATCCTGTGGTTGGACATCCTCTATAGCTTTTGCTGACTGGATCCTATCCAATGTGATCCTATCCAGCTCTTGGCTGGTGATCTGCTCTAAATGGACTGAGAACTTCAAATCTGGCTGGGGATGCACGTCTGTGTTAATATTACCCATTAATAAAACTCACTACTTGGATTTTCCCTGACCCAGCTCACCTACTACAATGAATCTTCTGAAATGGAGTTTGCAAACTAAGACTGCATTCACAGCCTCTCTTACGACTGTACCCAGTACCTTGGGCTTCTAGTTAGCCTCTAGAGATGGGCTTATAGGCAGATTCCTTCTTGAGAATGTTCCCCTTCTTCCTAAGATGCTGGAGTTTTATTATAACTCTCATTAGAACCCACATCCAGTGCTCAGACTATGAGTTTTATCCCAGAAAACCCTGCTTATCTTTTGTTTGCTCATACCTTATATCCTGTTTATCAGTGTTTTGGTTTCTCATAACAGAACAGGTTGAGTAGAGACTCTTTAAAATCAGGTTTGAATAGGAAGCCAAGAACCTATGACTCCTAGAAGACAGTTTTCCTCCCTCAGCATAGACTGTTTGTGCTGGGCAGCCATGCATTTCTGCCAGAGTTTAATGGAATAATTTTTCAGAAATCCCTGTCAGTAAAAGAGGTGAGCAAGTGCACAAACAAAAATGGACTTAAGGCAAAGCAGTGCCCATTGTAAAGAAGAAAGTGGTACATTTTACTATGGGCATTCTCATTCAATATGTACAGCTATATCCGCAAAAAAAAGTCTCTAAGCATGTTCCACTGAAGTATTATTAAACATTGTATTTGGAATTACCGCTGACTGAATCAGTTTAAGGGTTTGTTCAATGTGATCTGTGGAGGCGCATTATTAAAGTGGCCTGTTCCAAAATAAAAAGTCAGATCCTCATTAACTGGAACAAAGAATGTTAGTATCCGAGCTCAAGAACAGAAGGAAAATCCCTATCTCCAAGTGACAGATGTGGGTGTTAGTAGCAATGTCACATAACCCTGGGAATTCATTAAAAGTGTCAGGCTGTGTCACAGGGGCACTCTGCATTGACAGGCCCAGTGGAAAAAAACTGTGATAATTGCTTTCATTCCTTGTTTACCTTTCACCTTAGCAAGAAATGCGATTGTAAATAAATAATCTGATGCTGACACATCACGAGTTTTGCGCAGAAAACTACTTTGTGAAATGTACATTTCAAGGACTGCAGGGCACTTTTCATAAGAGAACTAATAGAATTTATCCTGCTGGTTTTACTTATGTGACTACTGAATTCCCTTATTCCTAACTGAAACCAGGTTATTTAGTAACTCTTGACTTCTTGAAACAAAAGATAAAGTAGCCAATAGCAAAAGAGAAAAAAAAATTTGTAAAAACAGGAAAAAAAAGGGAAGAAAGAAATAAGCTAGGTAAAGAGGAAGAAAGAATGTGGGAGGAGAGAGAGATAAAGACAAAGAGAAAAAGAAGGAAGAAATAAAGAAAATGAAAGAATGAATCATGTTTTAGAGGGAAGCATGTTGTTGTTCAGTCACTCAGTCGTATCTGACTTTGTGACCGCACGGACTGCAGCACTCAAGGCTTCTTTGTCCTTTACCATCTCACAGAGCTTGCTCAAACTCATGTCCATTGAGCCTGTGATGCCATCAGACCATCTTGTCCTTTTGTCATCCCCTTCTTCTCCTGCCTTCTATCTTTCCCAGCATCAGAGCTTTTTCCAATGAGTTGGCATTTTAAAACAGAGACATCACTTTGCTGCCAGAGGTCCATATAGTGAAAGCTATGGTTTTTCCAGTAGTCATGTATGGATGAGAGAGCTGGACAATAAAAACATGCTGAGCACCAAATAATTGATGCTTTCAAACTGCGGTGTTGGAGAAGATTGTTGAGAGTCCCTTGGACTGCAAGGAGATCAAAGCAGTCAATCATAAGGAAATCAACACTGAATATTCATTGGAAGGACTGATGCTGAAGCTCCAATACTTTGGCCACCTGAAGTGAAGAGGTGACTCATTGGAAAAGAGGCAGGTATGCACAGGCTGAAGATCTCCCATTAATACTTTTACTGGTGGAAGGGCGTAATTATACTATTTACTATTAAACATTTATATTGTTAGCTGGTAATGCACCCACAAACAATCCAGAAAAATGTACAGAATAATCCTTTCTCTGGTTTGGGAATGTGTCTTTCTATTCATAAGGAATCCTCAGGGAACATCTAAGTGACTTTTCTCTTCTATTCAATTTTTCATCTCAGTTCCTAATGAGTCTTTCAGCCTCCATACTCAACATAACCCCTTTACCTCCATAAAAGCTAAATGTCCTTGACTTCCTTTTGCTTTCTCCTTTAATTCCTCTGCTCAGCTATTCTAGGGTACCTCTGTTATTTGCCTCAACCTCTAGCTCCAGTTCATTTCCAGCTACTTCTAGTCTATTTGGGCCCTAAATTGAGGGTATAGATGAGACTATTTAGAACATTTTTTTTCTTTTATTTTTTGTGGATACTTCATTTGTAGGATAATTTGACTTTTAATCCTGCCAAGACACATCCTCTTTTAGCCTGTTGTCTGTGCACCATTATGCTGAAAAGTCTTTGGTTATTATATAGAAAGTGACTTGGTCTCTTCTCCTACCTTGAATCTTAGTGCCACCTGCCTCCTTGTTGAGGAGGCTTTGTTATAAACAAGAACTTAGTAAGAGGGTTTTGAAAAGGGTGGGAACAGGAAAAAACCTTGGCTCTTTCAGTTTTATAAAAAGTATATATTCATGCTTGTTTTTTAAAAGAAGCTAAAGTAGAAAATACTCTAAAGATGTTTGGAATTTAGTGCACATTTAATAAATGGTAGCTGCTTGTATTATGGACTCCATTGCTGAAGAGGATCTGGTAATTAGTCTGTTGTATTGGACAAATGGACACTCCTTTGTCTATCAAATTTTATACTTGAATAAAACATGTTACAGTAGGATTATATGACAAGTGAGTTCTAGAACAAAACAACTCATTTGAGGTGACATTTTTATTTCTGGTACTTCATGGAACCTCAGGGTCATGTTAATAGCACACAGAATGAAATATAGACTTTGTCCTCCTGACCCAGAATCATAAACAATGAACTAAGGAATTAAGGAGATGGTTTTATTCAGGCTGCCAAAATAGGCACAGTGTTCTCTAATAAGGAACATCTCAGAGAAAAGTGTTGGGAACTGAGAAATTTTGTGTCTTCAAAGGAATTTTGAAGAAAGGAGGAGACAGGTCTTACCTCAGTTAATGAGGAAGAAGGCAGGTGGATCTTGTTTGGAAATAGTTCAGGGAGGGATAATTCTTGAAGATAACTGGCTAGCTGATGAGCCTATTAATGTCCAGAACACAAAAATATGCCTGGGGAAGGGTGGGAGTATTCTCAGTAGTCCTAGTTTCTTAGAGTCCCGAGCCCCCATAAAGTTCAAGTGTCAGTCTCCTCTTCTACTCAAAGCAAATATCATGTTATTGATCAATTTAGAGATGATCAGAAACCTCTTGAATGGGCCAAAACATGGTGAGAATAAGTGTCTGGAAGATTCTTGTTCTTATAAAACTAGTTGAATCATTTGTTAGAGCTGGTAGCAAAGATCAGCTATACTAAGAGAAAAATTAAATGCCAGATTAAAATAAAGAGTCAGAAATTAAATTATGGAGATTATTAGTTCAGTGAATTCCAAGATGATGGTGGAGGAAAATCTTTTGGTTATGCAGCGTGGGTTATTGAGTTTCTTCAAATTCTCAAGCTGAGAATGTCAATGCTTTTGTTGAGCCTGTCTACAGCGTTTGCTATTTTTTAATATAAGGACATCCATGATCTGAGTATTTCATCAAACTTTTACATTTTCTGATTGAAGTATAGATAATTTATAACATCGTGTTAGTTTCATATGTACAGCAAAGTGATTCAGTTATCCATATATTTATATAGATACATATATAAAATTTTCAAAAATTTTTTCATTTTAGGTTATTATAAGTTATTGGGTATCATTCCTTGTGCTATGCAGTAGGTCCTTGTTTTCCTCTTTTATATATACCAGGGTCTAGATGCTAATCACAAACTCCTAATTTATCTCCCTGCCCCCATCCCTGCCACTATCTCCTTTGGTAAACATGTTTGTTTTCCATGTCTGTAAGTCTATTTCTGTTTTGTAAATAAGTTAACTTGTTGCATTTTTTTTTAAGATTCCCCATGAAAGTGATATCATATGATATTTGTCTTTGCCTGACTTCACTTACTATGATTATGTCTAGGTCCATCCATGTTGCCGCAATGGCATTATTTCATTATTTTTTCTGACTGAGTAATACTCCACTGTGTGCGTATACCACATATTCTTTATCCATTCATCTGTCATTGGACATATAGACTGCTTCCATATCTTGGGTTTTGTAAATAGTGCTACTATGAATATTGGAGTGTATGCATAATATAAAATTAGAGTTTTTTCCAGATATGTGCCCAGGATTTAGATTGGAAGATCATAGGGAAGCATTATTTTTAGTTTTTAAAGGGACCTCCATACTATACTCCATGGTGGCCACATCAATTTACATTGCCACCAACAGCACAGTAACATTCCTTTTTCTTTACACCTTCTCAGCAGTTATTATTTGTAGACCTTTTAGAAAAGGCAGAGGAACCAGAGATCAAATTGCTAACATCTGTTGGATCATAGAAAAAGCAAGAGAATTCCAATAAAAGATCTATTTTGCTTCATTCACTATGCTAAACTCTTTGACTGTGCAGATCAAAACAAACTGTGGAAAATACTTAAAGAGATGGGAATACCTGACCACCTTACCTGTCCCTTGAGAAATCTGTATGCAAGTCAAGAAGCAACAGTTAGATCCAGACATGGAACAATGAATGGGTTCCAAATTGAGAAAGGAGTACATCAAGGCTGTGTATTGTCACCCTGCTATTTAACTTATATGCAGAGTACATCATGTGAAATGCTGGGCTGGATGAAGCACAAGCTGGAATCAGGATTGCCAGGAAAAAATATCAATAACCTCAGATATGCAGATGACACCAACCTTATGGCAGAAAGCGGAGAGGAACTAAAGAGTCTCTTGATGAAAGTGAAAGAGGAGAGTGAAAAAACTCACTTAAAACTCAACATTCAAAAAACTAAGATCCTGGCATCCAGTTCCATCAGTTCATGGCAAATAGATGTGGAAACAATGGAAACAGTGACAGAATTTATTTTCTTGGGCTCCAAAATCACTGTGGATGGTGATTGCAACCATGAAATTAAAAGATGCTTACTCCTTGGAAGAAAAGCTATGACAAACCTAGACAGTATGTTAAAAAGCAGAGACATAACTTTGCTGATAAAGTCCATATAGTCGAAGTTATGTTTTTTCCAGTAGTCATGTACAATTGTGAGTGAAAGTCATTCAGTTGTGCCTGACTCTTTGCGACCCCACGGACTAGAATACTGGAGTGGGTAGCCATTCCCTTCTACAGGGGATATTCCCAACCCAAGGATTGAACCCAGGTTCCTGCATTGCAGGTGGATACTCTACCAGCTGAGCCACAAAGGAAGCCCAGATATGAGATGTGAGAGAGGAACAATAAAAAACGCTGAACATAGAAAAACTGATGCCTTTGAACTGTGGTGCTTGGAAAACTCTCGAGAGTCTCTTGGACTGCAAGGAGGTCAAATCAGTCAGTTTTAAAGGCAATCAACACTGAATATTCATTGGAAGGACTGAAACTAAAGCTCCAATACTTTGGCCACTTGATGCAAAGAGCTCACTCATTGGAAAAGACCCTGATGCTGGGAAAGACTGAAGCAGGAAGAGGAGATGACAGAAGATGAGATGGTTGGATGGCATCACCAACTCAATGGACATGAGTTTGAGCATACTCCTGGAAATAATCAAGGACAGGGAAACCTGAGGTGCTGCAGTCCATGGGGTCACAAAGAGTTGGATATGACTGAGTGACTGCACCATAACAAGATTTTAATGATGACCATTCTGACAGGTGTGATGTGGTACCTCATTGTAGTTTTGATTCACATCTCTCTGATAATTGAGCATATTTTCTTGTGCCTGTTGGCCATCTATATATCTTCTTTGAAGAAATGTCTGCTTGGGTCTTCTGCCCATTGTTTGATTGGGTTGTTTGTTTTCTTGTTATTAAGCTCTATATGGTGTTTGTATCATTTGGAAATTAATCCCTTGTTGGTGGCATCATTTGCAAATATTTTCTCTCAGTTCATAGGTTGTCTTTTTGTTTTGCTTATGATTTTCTTTGTTGTGTGAAAGCTTTTAAATTTAATTAGATCCCACTTGTTATTTTTGTTTTGATTTCCATTATTCTAGGAGATGGGTGCAAAAATATATTTTTCTGATTTATGTCAAAGGATGTTTTGCCTGTGTTTTCTTCTAGGAGTTTTAAAATGTCAGCTCTTATATTTAGTTCTTTAATCTATTTTGAGTTTATTTTTATATATGGTGTCAAAGAATGTTCTAATTTCATTCTTTTACATGTAGCTGTCCAGTTTCCCCAGCACTGCTCATTGAAGAGACTATCTTTTACTCCATTGTATTAGTATATTCTTGTCTCCTTTGTCATAGATTAATTGGCCATAAGTGTGCGGGTTTATTTCTGAGCTTTCTACCCTGTTCCATTGATCTGTCTTTCTATTTTTGTGTCAGAATCATGCTATCTTGATTAGTATAGCTCTGTAGTATAGTTTGAAATCAGGGAGTCTCCTTCTTCCAGCTCTGTTCTTCTTTCTCAAGATTGTTCAATTTTATCAGAAGATTTTTCTGCATCTATTGATATGATCATATGCTTTTTATTCTTCAAGTTGTTAATGTCACTTTCTACAGATTGATTTGCTGATATTGAAAAATCCTGCGTCCCTAAGATAAATCCCACTTGATCATGGTGTATGATCATTAATATATTGTTGGATTAAGTTTGCTAATATTTTGTTGGGGATTTTTGAATCTATGTTCATCAGTGATACTGGCCTGCAATTTTCTTTTTTTGTAATATCTTTATCTTGTTTTGGTATCAGTGTGATGGTGGCCTCATAAAATGAGTTCAGAAGTGTTGCTTCCTCTGCAATGTTTTGGAACAGTTTCAGAAGGATAAGTATTAACTCTCCTCTAAATGTATGGTAGAATTTGTGAAGCCATCTTGTCCTAGACATTTGCTTGTTGTTAGTTTTTAACTACAGATTCAATTTTAGTTCAAGTAATTGATCTGTTCATATTTTCTATTTCTTCTTGGTTCAGTCTCGGCAGATTTTACCTTCTTAAGAATTTGTCCATTTCTTCTAGGTTGTCCGTTTTAATAGCACTTGGTTACTTATAGTAGTCTCTTATGAATGTTTGTATTTCTGTGATGTCCATTGTAACTTCTTTTTCATTTCTGATTTTATTGATTTGGGCCCTATCCCTTTTTTCATAAGAAGCTTTATTAAAGGTTTATCACTTTTGTTCATCTTTTTCCACTCCTCTTTCAGTCTGTATGTTTCTAGATACATAGAATCTCTTGCAGGCAGCAAATATATGTGTCTTAGATAGCAACTAGTCCAGAGAGAACTCCAGTCCATATAAGGTCTGCTACCATGGTAAGGTCTTCAAAAGCATCAAGCTTCAGCTCACAAGGCTTCTCAAAATCCTGAGAAAATGGCCAGCCAGAAGGCTATATAGAGTCCCAATGGGATTTATGTAGATTGGATTTAGATCTTAGTGACAGTGAATAAGGTGGGAAGGAGAAAAAATAGAAAAGCTAGGTTGAGTGGTATGCATTAGATATTGAAGAAAACAACAAAGAAAATTTGATAAAGATTAATAATTTAGAGGTTTTTTTCTGGAGATGTTTTTCCAAAGATAAGGGAAGGAGAGGAAATGAGAAAGTTAGTAAAATCTCTATCAAATAAGACAAGCCAGTGCATTGAAATACAGACTTTCTCAATAACCTTTCCTTGAAAATAAAGGTAAATATCTGAAAGCATCTAATATCTTTGTATTTTTAGAAATATTTTAAGGATTTCATCATAAGTGCCAAATATTATTATAGAAGCATCAATGTATGACTAATTTTCACACTGAAGTTTGTAGAAATGAAATTTTTAAGAGGCAAAAAAATAAGAGCATGTAGAGTTTAATCTCACTTTGCTATGTACACATATATATGTATTAATGTATATTTATTAAGATATATCTACATACATATATACAAATTACACATTTATACACACACCATATATGGAATACATTTATATGGTATTGACAATGGGCTTTTGCTGGATGTTAGTATTATCAATGATTTATATCTTTTATATCTTTGTACTATCATATTTTCTATGAAAAACTACGTAAGAATTATGTAAGAAAAGAATTTAAGGAATATTTGAATACATAGGGCAGCAGAGGATAAGATAGGTGAATAATATCACTGATTCAGTGGACATGAACTTGGGCAAACTCTGGGAGATAGTGAGGGACAGGGAGGCATGGTGTGCAGCAGTCCATGGTGTTGCAAAGAGTTGGACACGACTGTGACTGAACAACAATAACATACATAGAGCAGAATATGTCCACAAGTAATAGCAATTATCTAAACCCAAGGAGTCACATGATAATTACAGTGACAAAGAGAAATAGATCAAATCTTAAAAAATAAGATACCACTGCATGTTAAGTCCTTTGGACTGACATTTAGTTAATAATGGGTAAGAATGGCATTTAGTTAATTTCCAGAAAAAGCTGTGGCAAACTTCCTAAAAAAGAGATATTTAAATATATAGGGTCATTTAAAATTCTTACATTAAAAATGGATACAAATAATTTATAGAATTTACTTACTAGTTTTAAAATAATCCTTATGCTAATCTAATGGCAAATTAACACAGACTTAGATACTGACTTCTGATTTGCTGAAATCAATGATAAGTTTTTGCTCTTTGGATTAAATTCCGGTCTCTGTATTGTTTTAAAGATTACATGTGAAAGACATTATTTTAAATTTCTTTTATTAGTAAACATCTTGTTCTTATAAAGTCAAATTTATCAGGGGAGAATAAAGCCTCTTTTAATAAAAGGAGACTAGTAGAAATTCTGTAGAATTGAAATAAACTGTTCCCAGAAAACAACACTGTAACTTGTAGACTGTATCTTTAATATTGAAATGTCAGGATGAAAAATTAGATTGTGTGTAATGAGAATTACCTTAAAAACCATCAGAAACATTTAAAAGCACTGCCAGTATGACACATGACACAAAACATTCAGCTTAAAAAAGGAAAATATATTCAGATGGGTTATTTGTCATTGGGAAATGTTTTTGAGTGAAGATTCAAAATACAGCTCTTTCTCTAGAATGGGGTCTAAAAGATAAATCTAATTCAATGCATGGAATATTTTGATCTCTTGAAAATCACTATTGTAAACAGGGATATAGTTAGAGGGGTAAGAATGGTGGCAAGTAGAACCCCATTACAGGTCTCACCCAAGATCTCAGCGGCTTTTTCTGTCTCTTCTTGTCAGTTCCCATTTTTTCCACCCTCCATTTTGGGATACTTAGGGATATTTTGCTTCCCCGGTGGCTCAGTTGGTAAAGAATCTGCCTGCAATGCAGAAGACCCAGGTTCAACCCTGGGTCAGGCAGTCCACTCCAATATTCTTGCCTGGAGAATTCCATGGACAGAGGAGTCCGGTGTATTACAGCCCATGGGCTTGCAGAGTCGGACAGGACTGAGCAACTAACACTAATGTGCTGGGCAGTATTTGCGTGGGGCTAAATTTGTTAGTTTGGGCGTCGCAGATATTGTCAATGTCATCTCTCCTGGCTGATTCATAGACAACACCGGAAAGATGCTGATGGCTGCACTCCTAGACAAGAGGCAGAATAAAATTTTGATTACATATAATCGTGGTGTTAGTTACCTAGTCATGTCTGACTCTTTGTGACCCCATGGACGGTAGCCTTCCAGGCTCCTCTGTCCATGGAATTCTCCAGGCAAGAATATTGGAGTGGGTTACCATTTCCTTCTCCAATAATAGTGGTATGAAGGTGAAAATTTGGAAAATTTGAGTGGAAAATTTAGGTTGATTCTGAATCTAATCTATTGTTTTATTATGACCAAAGAATCTATTCTTTACTGCTCACTAGCTTATGTCTTTTGATTCCTGTTAGCCTCATTTGGAAGCTTAAAGAAAAGAATGTTGACTCATTGACCTTTTTTTTTTTTTGCATTTCTTCTATAACAATGCTAATTCTCCCCTAAGTAATATAAATGGATTCTTGGCTAGAAGGGTCACAGTTAATAAAAGGAAAAAAAGTTAAACATTTCTGTTTCAAGATGTTATTAAGGACTGGCCCTACTATAGATTCTTAACAAGGATCTCTGATCTCTAGTCCTCAAACAAAACCATCTTCACCAAACAACAGTGGGAAGATCTAATGATGCTTAACTAAATACAGTTTTTCCTCTATTCTGACAGTAGATTCATTTTTACCTTCAGCTTATTCTCATGCTCTCATGTCTTTTCTTCAGGTTAGTAGAGAACATCAACCCCAAATTTTATTTGTGTTTTTCTTTTCAGTGAAATTCAATTTACCAGAATCATCTGAAAAATAGATGTAAGGACAGATATTATATAGGTATACATCTATCCATTTTTATTCTCTTTTACTATAGAAAATGTGGTGTCTTTGAAAACTTCAGTTAAAAAAACAAGAATTCTTTCTGGACTTCCTCCAGTGACAAACATATCACTCTCATATTCATGATGAGAGCTTATATCTTATACAAACTGATGTATAATGGTGAATTAAAGAAGAAAATAAATTGTGAACATTTAATTGTGCTCTACTTTACTGGTAGCATAAGTAAAAGTATGCAAAATATAATGGTGCTATCAAAATATGGGTTCTTAAAAGATTTGAGTATATGTATTTTATCTGTGAAGTCATCCAGGAAATACCAGTAGGGGGTTATGGAACTAAGATTGAAAAGGGAAGAAATTTCATTGTGTTATCAAGTAGGTCAATACTGTGGACAAAATCTGCTCAATTCTGCTGGAGAATTCTGGTAGACAACATAGACTACTCTTCAGT
The DNA here is from genome assembly GCF_023091745.1 of Budorcas taxicolor. Classification (NCBI taxonomy): domain Eukaryota; kingdom Metazoa; phylum Chordata; class Mammalia; order Artiodactyla; family Bovidae; genus Budorcas; species Budorcas taxicolor. The sequence continues at coordinate 71,066,142 of NC_068912.1, forward strand.
AATGTCACGTTCAGTGGGTAGAGGAGTGGATACTCATATTTCATTGCCTCACTCTTGCTCCTAGGGACTTGAACTTCCAGCCTGCCCTCTTAATGGGTTAGAGTAGCAGGTTAATAGGTACTACTGATGTGCATCCATAGCATTTACTTCTGCGCGTGTGTGTGCACATGTGTGTGTGCACACACGTGCTTAGTCACTCAGTTGTGTCTGACTCTCTGCTGCTTAGTTGCTCAGTTGTGTCTGATTCTGCAGCCTCATGGACTGTAGCCCTCCAGGTTCCTCTGTCCATGGAATTTTCCAGGCAAGAATACTGAAGCCGGTTTCCATTTCCTACTCAAGGTGATCTTCCCCACCCAGGAATCAAACCCATATCTCTGACTTTTCCTGTATTGGCAGGCACATTCTTTACCAATGAGCCACCTGGGAAGCCCCAGCATTTACTATTACTGATGGTTTTAAAAAGTAATTTGAATTTAAATGCAGGAACAAATTTGGTGGAGGATTTTCCTTGTTGGCTCAGATGGTAAAGAATCTGCTTGCAATGTAGGAGACCCAGGATCGTTTCCCACATTCTGTTTACTTTATTTTTTAATGTATGAATATCACTCTTCTAGTCTGTTGAATATTGCCTCCATGGAATTGAAGTCTGCATTATTACTTGGGCTTGGGTGGTTACTTTCACTCCAAAATAAATTACTTACCAGTTGGTATTACTCTTAAAGATTAATACCAAAAGATACCTAAAATATAAATATTAAAATATAAACTGTGCTTCATGTACAGTTATTTACAAATGTATAGAAATTAAAGAAAAGTGCCTATGTGATATTCTTTGAAATGAAATATGACATCTTTTTGTTAATGACTTTACCATTTTATGTGATTATATCAGGTGAAAGGTTGCCACTTGAGCTTGGATGACAATAAATTAATGAAAAGAAAACAGCAAGTATGTAACCTTTTTCTCACCTGAATTATACATTTGTCCTAGAATTATATGAACTTTTAATTCTCTTTATGATCTTTTTTCTAAAAATAGGATCTTGATCATTTCTACAATATAGTAGTATAATGAAGTCTTAGAAATAAGGTTTAATAGATTATTTTCACATGGATATTTATACTATCTGGTAGAGAAGTATTACATTCTTTACTAAAATTGGAGAAATATTACTCATTATAGATTGAAGTCATACACTTATACTTCTGTGTTAATTGTTTTTATGCTTTCTCTTTTCAAAATGAAGTTGAGGCTGGTCTCATATTTATCTTAGTACAGTGATAATGATAGGAGAATCTTAAAATGGCTGTTGATTAATTGATAGGTTCATAGATATTGTAATAGGATAAAATAGGATATTAAAATTAAAATTATTTTTATTTTATCTTTTGTCTGAGACCTTAAAAGTTTAAGGACAAGACAATAGTGGCAAGTATTTTTACATTGAGGTGCAAGGCTATTTTTTTCAGATTTGCATTAGGAGATGGCCAAAATTCCGAAGATGCCACAGATTGTACTTGAATGGAAGTGAGGTTAAGAATATGCTTTTTCTGGTGACATCTTACAAGTCTCACTCATTCCACCTTGTAATTACAGATTACAGTATGAAATCTCTTTTCTATTAGTTGCATACTATTACTTTCATTTGACAGATATGGAAACAAAGGGTTTAAAAGGTTAAATAACTTGTAAATTTCTAAAACAATAATCATAAATATAATAGAAATAAGGTTTCTCTATATGTTACTATTCAGAGACTTAATGCCATTCTTATAATCTTGTACTTTTTTCTTTCTTATAATACACTTGTTAAAAAATAGGTAAATGTTTTTAATAATGTTAAGTAACTGAATGATGCTACTGTAACTAAAGAGCTGAGGCTAAATGGATTATGTTGTAGTATATCCACTGAATCTGAATATAAAGTGAAGTCACTCAGTCGCGTCTGACTCTTTGTGACCCCATGGACTCTAGCCTACCAGGCTCTATCCATGAGATTTTCCAGGCAAGAATACTGGAGTGGGTTGCCATTTCCTTCTCCAATAAATACCCTCAGAAAGAGGTAAAAACAGGTTTAAATTTCAAATAATAGATAACATACATAGGACACATGTACTGCTTACAATAAATTTGTGGAATTTATCATAGGATACCCAAGCCTGTTAAAACCTACTAAATGTAACTGTAAAGTATTGCTATTTCTGAGTGGGGGAGGGGAGTATGCATCATCTGTCGACAATTTGATAGCCTGTGATATGTGTAACCAATTGTTCTTATTTACATTAATTTGCATTGTGAAAAGCAATTTTACAGTTTCAGTCAGACTTAATAGGCAATTTGCAGCTGAGTGCCTAATGGCATAGTTACTTAAGCCTGCCCCAGGGGGGCTTTCTAGAACTGATATGAGACTAAACCTTTTAAATGTTCAATTGAACATCTTAAAAAGTCAAAAAGTCTTTAGCTATTAGACCAAGTTTGCATTTGCTTTGTCTTATTGAATGCTTCTGAAGACTACCTTTTTGTATTTAAAGACTATTTCTCTCTGTAGGCAAGAGATTAGATTCTATAAAATACTGTAGCATAAACCAGATGAGTTTTTCTTCAAGGCAGTAATTGAAACAATACAGATACCAGGTAGTTTGCAAGTGTAATAAACATGTCTTTGATTCAAGACTTGAAACTTTTTTCCTTGAACAAGGTATATATTAATATGGTTTAAATTATATTTCCTTTCAGGCTTAAGAAAATAAAACTTCCACAAAATTAAGTTTCTAGACCTTTCTCATTTACAAAGATTTTTTTTAAAAAAGCATTTTTATTACTCTCATTTAATCATTTCTGTGTCTTCTCGTGGTTTTATTGCCTCCTTTGTTTTTATTGAGTCTAGCAGATTTCTGCATACACAGTAGGCAATCAATAAATATTTATTGGAGTTTATAATTACTGGGAGTTGTTTGTTAGTTGCTCAGTTGTGTCTGACTCTATGTGACCCCATGGACTGTAGCCCACCAGACTTCTTTGCCCATGGGATTCTCTAGGCAAGAGTACAGGAGTGGATTACCACACCCTCCTCAGGCAATCTTCCTGACCAAGGGATTGAACCCCTGTCTCTTGCTTTGCAGGCAGACTCTTTACCATCTGAGCCACAAAGGAAGCCTAAATATTTATTGTTTAGAATTACTGAGAGAACAGGTATATGCATAGGTAATTTCTTAAAGAGTAAGCAAATTTAGTTAAAGATTGACTGTGTTTGCACACCATGATATTATCCATATAAGTGGTGATTTACACCCCTTGGGGAGTTCAGTTCAGTTCAGTCGCTCAGTCGTGTCAGACTCTTTGCGACCCCATGAATCGCAGCATGCTAGGCCTCCCTGTCCATCACCATCTCCCGGAGTTCACTCAGACTCACATCCATTGAGTCCTCTTCCCCCTGGGGAAGGTCATCTTTAGTTGGAGAAAGTACATTTCCCCCCTTGTACAGCTGACTGAGCCAAGATAATGCACACAGCATCTCTGGGTTTGGGTATAAATAGGTCTTTCTGTACTCAGCTTTTCTGTGGAGGCAAAAGGAAGAGAACTTGATGAATAAAGCTAGTATCATATTTTTTAAAGGTATACAAATGATCCCTCCAAAAATTACATCATATTTTAAAAGTATTTTCAAAATAGGCTGGGCAACTTGTATTGGTTTTCTCTACTCTGCATTGTTTAATACATAACACTCAAGGGGGACTGGAGAGAGTCACAGGCTTGAGCAAGATTCACTAGAAAAAATGTTGATCTACTCCAAAGAGTAGATGCTGTTTATGTGAAAAGTATTCCTATATGTTTCATATAGAATGGAGAGAAAACATTCTCTCTCTCTCTTTTTTTTTTATTTAACATTTCCTCAGTTCTTTTTTCTTATTTTCATTGTTCTTTTTGTTGTTGTTCCAAACTTTAAACTTTTTATTTTGTATTGGAGTATAGCACATTAACAATGTTGTGGTAGTTTCAGGTGAACAGCTAAGGAACTCAGTCATATGTACACGTGTGTCCATTCTCCCCCAAATCCCTGTCCCATCGAGAATGGCACAAAACATTAAGCAGAGTTCCATGTGCTGTGCAGTAGGTCCTTATTTATTATTCATTTCAAATATAGCAGTGTTGATTATTAATTTTAAATATAGCAACATTTAGAACCAGAGAAAGAACAATGGACTGGTTCCAAGTTGGGAAAGGAGAAAGTCAAAACTATATATGGTCACCCTGCTTATTTAACTTATATACAGAGAGCATCATGCGAAATGCCAGGCTGGATGAAGCACAAGCTGGAATCAAGATTGTCAGGAGAAATATCAATAACCTCAGATATGCAGATGACATCACCATTATGGCAGAAAGCAAGAGGAACTAAAGAGCCTCTTGAAAGTAAAAGAGGAGAGTGAAAAAGCTGGCTTAAAACTCAGCATTCAGAAAAAGAAGATCATGGCATCCAGTCCCATCAGTTCATGGCAAATATATGGGGAATCAGTGGAAACAGGGACAGACTTTATTTACTTGGGCTCCAAAATCACTGCAGATGGTTACTGCAGCCATAAAATTAAAAGACACTTGCTCCTTCAAAGAAAAGTTATGACCAAACTGGACGGCATATTAAAAAGCAGAGACATTACTTTGCCAACAAAGGTCTGTCTAGTCAAAGCTATGATTTTTCCAGTAGTCATGTATGGATGTGAGACTTGGACCATAAAGCACTTTTCTGAGCACTGAAAAACTGATGCTTTTGAACTGTGGTGTTGGAGAAGACTCTTGAGAGTCCCTTGGACTACAAGGAGATCAAACCAGTCAATCTTAAAGGAAATTACTCCTGAATATTCATTGGAAGGACTGATGCTGAAGCTGAAACTCCAATATTTTGGCCACCTGATGTGAAGAACTGACTCATTAGAAAAGACACTGATGCTGGAAAAGATGGAAGGCAGGAAGAGAGAAGGATGACAGAGGATGAGATGGTTGGATGGCATCACTGAATGAATGGACAATAGTTTGAGAAAGGTCCAGGAGTTGGTGATGGACAGGGAAGCCTAGTGTGCTGCAGTTGATGGAGTTGCAAAGAGTTGAACACAACTGAGCAACTGAATTGATTGAACCTTTGCATGTTTACATGACCTTCTCAAAGTCCCTAACTATCTCTTCCCCTCAGCCACCCTAAGTTCGTTTTCTGAGTTTGTGAGTCTCTTTCTATTTTGTAACTAAGCTTATTTCTATCATTTCTTTTTGGATTCTACACATAATTTTTATTGTCGTATAATTGCTTTACAATTTCATATTACGTTTTGCTGTACAACAAAGTGAATCAGCTCTATGTAAACATATATCCCTTCCCTCTTGAACCTCCCCCTCACCTCACCTCTTCCCACCCATCTAGGTCATCACAGAGCACTCAGCTGAGCTCCCTGTGCTATGGACTTAACTTTTGCTACACAGCCCCAAGAAAAATGGGCTGCTTTAGACTGCTAGTAACACATGCTGCTTGGGCTTCTCAGACACTTTCTTGCGTACTGCTAGATGTTACAGTAAAAAAAATGTTTTTGCAAAAGTTGACACGAGTGCTATAATTCTAAGTTAAGAAACTGAGTGTGTGAAGTAGAAAGAATCTGAGGTTTAAGAACAAAGCTCTGCTTTATAAGATATAGGTAAGACTTCACATTCTGCGGCTATGAAAAAAGTCACTTTCCTGGAGAAACCTGTACCTCACCTGCCAAATCAGGTTATTATCATACATTCCATGAGGGCATCTGAGATTAAATGAGATTCATGGCAAGAACTTGGTGAAAAAGGAAAATCAAGACATAAACTTTTTTCTAGCACCTATTACATTGCCTGATGTAAAATTAGGGTTTTTATATATTTGATAAGTGAATGAATAAATGGAAAGGTAGAAATAGGAATTTCCTCATCTTGTGCTTTACATAAATACACCCATATCTCTGTGACCTCAGAAGGTTTGTGAGATATCAGTTTAAGGAGTAAATCTGATCATAATAGGGATGGAATGGAATTTTTATGTAATTAGAATAGGAAGAAGGAGTCCAAAACGGCGGTGGCTAAAAGACAAAGAAGGGAAAACCCTGTGAAAATAGATCAAAGAAAGGTCTTAGGTCCAAGGAGTGAGGGCCTCAGGTAAAAGAAACAACTCTCCTGGCTAGTCCAATTTACATAGGGCAGGCTCAGAGCAGGGAGAAAAAAAACATAAAAAGAGGAGCCAAAATTGAGCTGGGGGTTTCTATTCTCTTCTTGTCTTTTGGATTGCCTACCCTCACACCTCAAGGATGTATTTTCCTTTGCTTGCCAATAAAACCAAGCTGTAACACTGGGTCCATCCGTCGCTTCAAATTTTTGCTGTGGCAAGACAGAACCGAGGAAATTACACATTTCCCAAACAGAATAAGAAATGAAAAGTCAGTTCAGTTCAGTTCAGTCACTCAGTTGTGTCTGACTCTTTTCAACCCCATGGATGGCAGCACCACAGGCCTCCCTGTCCATTACCAACTCCTGGAGTTTACTCAAACTCATGTCCATTAAGTGATACCATCCAACCATCTTATCCTCTGTTGACCCCTTCTTCTCCCACCTTCAATCTTTCCCATCATCAGGGTCTTTTCCAAAGAATCAGCTCTTTGCATCAGGTGGCCAAAGTATTGGAGTTTCAGATTCAGCATCAGTCCTTCCAATGAATATTCACGACTGATTTCCTTTAGGATGGACTGGTTGCATCTCCTTGCAGTCCAAGGGACTCTCAAGAGTTTTCTCTAACTTTTTTGGTGCTCAGCTTTCTTTATGGTCCAAGTCTCACATCCATACATGACTACTGGAAAAACCATAGCTTTGACTAGATGGACCTTTGTTGGCAAAGTAATGTCTCTGCTTTTTAATATGCCATCCAGGTTGGTCATAACTTTTCTTCCAAGGAGCAACTGTCTTTTAGTTGCATGGCTGTAGTCACCATCTGCAGTGATTTTGGAGCCTCAAAAGATAAAGTTTCTTACTGTTTCCCCATCTATTTCCCATGAAGTGATGGGGCCAGATGCCATGATCTTAGTTTTCTGAATGTTGAGTTATAAGCCAGCCTTTTCACTCTCCTCTTTCACTTTTATCAAGAGACTCTTTAGATCTTCTTTGCTTTCTGCCATAAGAGTGGTGTCATCTGCACATCTGGGGTTATTGGTAGTTCTCCCAGCAATCTTGATTCCAGCTTGTGCTAGAAATGAAAGAGTAAGTAGGAATTACTCTATGAATAGTACAAGGATAGTTCTGGAGTAACACATAGGATGGCAGTTTTACTACTGAAACAGAGTTTTATAAATAATCCATTACATTCTTTTATAGTTGTACCTTATTTTTTTTGCTAAAAGGAACTTAGGAATCATTATACATATATAGACTTTTAATTTGAGTCTGTTAATTTACTAAGTGAAGTATGAATAAAGAGTTCTATATTTTTTTCCCAAATAATACTTTTGGAAATAAGTTTTTGATGACACACAGAAAAAGTGGTTGTGTGGTCATTTAAAATGGGTCAGAGCTAAACATGAAAGTGCAATGGAAACTTGGCCTTGAATCTGCTTCTAGAATGAAAATCTACTACGCAAAGGAGACTGGGAGTGATCTTGAGCAGCCATGGCCTGCAAAGGCTTGGAGCAGGGCTTGGGTTTCCAGCTGGAGATTGAAGCTGTGTAGTGGCAGTGAAAGCATCAGATCCTAGGCACTAGACCAGCGGTCAGTGACAAGGGCCTTGGCCCTTTGGCTTTGCAGAAATGAATTCCCACAAAGATGGAAAGTACTGAAACAAGTCAAGTATTTGTTATGAGGAAAAAGAGTATAGTACGTGTGGATACATACAAGGGCAGACTCAGAAGGAGAGTGCCAGGTCACGCCCTCATGGCAGTTTGAATCACTTTGACAGGGCATTTCTTCTGGGTTTCCTTTGGCCAATCACTTTGATTTGCTTCGCTCACAGTCCATATTTGATATATCTCAGAACCTTCCCATGTGTATGCATGCATCGTTAACCAAAGTGGATATTACCAAAAAGGCATATGGGTAGGGAACATCCCTTGACATAATTCCCCTCTGGCCTCCAAAAAGCCTTTTATGTGTATGTGTTGTCAGGGAGGTCTCTTGACTTTAGGAATGAGAGGAATGTGGTCTGGCCAGGGTCCAGACTCCTGCCTTGATTGTCCTACTAATCTCATCTTGGAGTTTCAGTCCATAGGGAATGAATCTCCAATTGCTTTACCTTGGCAGGTAGGGGAGGTCCTGCCTCAGGAGGTTCCCTGGATAGGTCTGACTCTTTAATCACCAGCGTTAGTCCTGGAAAGGGCCTTTCTAAGTCCTAAATGTGTATAGCCTACTAGAGCATTTCAGTTTCCCTAAGTTTTCTTTTAGATATGTTTTTAAACCCTTTGTTTCTAAATAAGATGGTTGGTCTAGTTCTTCAGAGCATAGCAATGATACAGCTGGAGTTTCAATGAAAGCAGGTTTGTTGGAGTTCCCTAGTTCATTGTTTTTGTCAGAGATCCTAAGAAGTATCACTGTTGCAAGATGGGTTTGACTCAAGTTTTTTTATGTGATTACTCTATCAGTTTAATTGTTCATAGGACATAGTAGGAGTCAACACATGGCACATGCTATTCAATACACAATATTTTTATTATTTTCTGAGGGCAAAGGACTATTAAGGAGAGAAAAAGGATTAGCTTTCAACTAAGTTCAATTAAGTATCACCTAAAAACACAGTAAATAAAAAACAATTTCAATATAAATGTTGAAAGAAGTTTTCATTTATTTATGTTACTTTTCAATTAGGTGCTCTAATGAAGTCAAAGAATTTTTGTGATTCTCTCCCTAACTCTTCAAATGTAGTTCCTAGTTCAACAAAATTAGCATCACCCCAATTTCTGCTAGAAATTCAGAACCTTGGACCCATCTCAGATCAATTGAATCAGGAACTGCATTTTAATAAGATCACTAAGAGAATTAACACACATTAAAGTTTTCTCACTTTGTCCTTTTTTGACATGTACCACAGACTAACTTCTTTTACTTTACAGGTAAGGAAATTGAGACTTAGAGAAGCCAAACAATAGCCTTAAAGGTCATGGCCAGTTAAAGCCAGAAGTAGAACTAGCTGGGGCCCAGATGTTCTTTCCTTTACACCCATTAACAATCCAGTGGATGTACCCTTTATTGTGTTGTGTTCCATGGGCCTGTTTCAGAAGTCTTGCTATGAGGCAGTGACTGGGATAACAATATGGAGATGACTTACTTCTTTTAAACAAGACAGAGGATTTTGCTATTCCAATCAGCCAAGACAGAGGAGGAATGAATAGCAAGTGCAAACAGTATGCAACAGAAAGATTTAAGGCAAGTAAGTGTTTTAGCTAGGTAAAACCACCACAGACATGGAGTTCAATACACAGTTCCCTTCGTTTCATGAAGAAATAGCAAGTCTTTCAAAGAGATTTGCAATGGTTGCCAATCCTTGGCCTGCCCAGCATTTCTCTTTGCAGTTCCATTCATTCATTGAGAGAAACAAGGGATTTCAGCCTGTGACTGCATAACTAAACCCTCTTCTTTGCCTAGTGATTAGAGAGCAGTGTGGGACTGCTTACTTTAAATGCCTTGATAGAATGAAATCAGGGATGTCATTCCTCTTTTTAAAATGCTGATATCCATAGAGAGATGTAAATCTAATATTTTGACATATTGAAATTAACAGCTACAATGGTTATTCACTGGTTATTTGCATATGACTATTTCATGTCCTGGGACCTTTTTAAAAGCTTAAAGTATCTCCTGGGGAAAATTGGAAGCTCAAGGAAGTGGAATTCATGAAATAGATGAGTTCTCCCCTGTATTTCAGTGATTTTTACTATAGAATGAGATAATTAACTTATAGAAAATGTTTTCGAATTTACTATTAATTAATTTGTGCATTCATTTATTTTCATTTCACAGTTTTTCTCCAAAGGAATTTAAGCAGCTTCTAGGATCAAATTCACTAGAAGATAACAAATAAAACAGTTGAGGAATTAGGGTCTAAAGAAAAATGAAGCGGACAAAATAAAATAAAGCATGTCTGGGGCAAATGGGCTTCCTTGGTGGTTCAGACAGTAAAGAATCGCCTGCAATGTAGGAGACCTGGGTTCAATTCCTGGGTTAGGAAGATCCCCTGGAGAAGCGAATGGCTACCCACTTCAGTATTCTTGCCTGAAGAATGCAAGCCTGGTGGGTTACAGTCCATAGGGCTACAAAGAGTTGGACATGACTGAGTGACTAAAACATGGGGCAATCCCCCAAATGCTTACCAATATCCATTAAATCAAATTGAAATGTAAATGTTTTTCAGCTCCTTATAATCATGAAAAAATAATATATAGTCAGTAAGAGGATTTAAATTAGCTGTAGAAAAAAAAAGATGCTCCAAACTCAAAACAGCATTTCCCAATTTTTGGCTAGAAAGTTCTGTAATATTTTTTCTATTAAATAAAAGCACTTTAAGATCCAGGTGTTTTGTCCCACATCATAGAACTCTCTGAATAAGCAGTTTTCATATAATTAATCTTCATTTTAAAATTTGCCAGAAGATAAAATTTAGACATGAAATTGATATATAAAATGAAAAATACAACATTTTTTGAAGTGCTAGAAATTTTGATTGACTACTAAACATAGATAATATATGTTAATTTACAAATTAGCTATGAGGAGGTACTGATATGTGGCTCACAGTCTATATAAGGAGAAAAGATATATTGAAGATACACATGGCAATGAGAAAAACAAGTATAAAGCAACGCATCAGACCTAGCTAGCTACCTAAGCAATGTGAACACATTCTTTAGGGCACTTAGGTGACATGCAGCCATTAATTGGCTAGTTGGCTTTCACATGCTGTCAATTAATCTTTAAAACCATTAAAGCCTAGCATGGCACTAGAAGGAAAGCAATCACAGTAATCTTTCAAACTGGGAAATAAAGATTATTCTACTAATTAGTATCTTCTCTTTGCTGAAAGCAACTGAAATCTATGTTGGCATAATCATGCAATTTTTAGCAATCCTGCAACTCATTGGAAAAGACCCTGATGCTGGAAAAGACTGAAGGCCAGAGGAGAAGGCAGAGGATGAGATGGTTAGATAGTATCACTAACTCAATGGACATGGATTTGACCAAACTCTGAGAAATGGTGAGGGACAAGAAAGCCTGGGATGTTACAGTCCATGGGGTCAAGAAGAGTTGGATATGACTTAGTGACTGAACAGCAGCAACAGCAAATACTAAGTGTAGTGAAGGTGAAGGAAGTGCTATGGGAACATATAGCTAAGGGCAAGTTGGGAGAAATATCAATAATGTCAGATATGCAGATGACACCACCCTTATGGCAGAAAGTGAAGAGGAACTCAAAAGCCTCTTGATGAAAGTGAAAGAGGAGAGTGAAAAATTTGGCTTAACGCTTAACATTCAGAAAACGAAGATCATGGCATCCGGTCCCATCACTTCATGGGAAATAGATGGGAAAACAGTGGAAACAGCGTCAGACTTTATTTTTGGGGTCCAAAATGACTACAGATGGTGACTGCAGCCATGAAATTAAAAGACGTTTACTCCTTGGAAGAAAAGTTATGACCAACCTAGATAGCATATTGAAAAGCAGACATTACTTCGCCAACAAAGGTCCATCTAGTCAAGGCTATGGTTTTCCCAGTGGTCATGTATGAGAGTTGGACCATGAAGAAAGCTGAGCACCAAAGAATTGATGGTTTTGAACTGTGGTGTTGGAGAAGACTCTTGAGAGTCCCTTGGACTGCAAGGAGATCCAACCAGTCCATTCTAAAGAAGATTTCTTTGGAAGGACTGATGCTAAAGCTGAAACTCCAGTACTTTGGCTACCTCATGCGAAGAGTTGACTCATTGGAAAAGACTGATGCTGGGAGGGATTGGGGGCAGGAGAAAAAGGGGACAACAGAGGATGAGATGGTTGGAAGGCATCACCGACTCGATGGACATAAGTTTGAGTGAACTCCGGGAGTTGGTGATGGACAGGGAGGCCTGGCGTGCTGCGATTCATGGGGTCGCAAAGAGTTGGACATGACTGAGTGACTGAACTGAATTGAAGTAGGGAAACTTTTCTTTAGGAAGTGCTTGTTGAGCTGGGATGTGATGAATGAGGAGGGTGTAATAATGAGAAAGGGAAGAGTGAGAGGGAAGAATTTGGAACTAGGTCGGGGAGATGATGTAGTATTTCTGAAGTCGCTGAGAAGGAGCATTTCATATTCAAGGGCCTGAAAGGAGACAAATAGACTGTAGGTACAGTGTCTCAGTAAAAAGAAAAGAAGGGCTCCCTGGTGGCTCAGTGGTAAAGAATCAGCCTGCCAATGCAGGAGACACAGGTTCAATCCCTGGTCTGGGAATATCTCACAAGCTGTATAGCAGCTAAGTCTGTGCACCACAACTATTGCGCCTGTGCTCTAGAGCCCAGGAGCCACAACTCCTGAGCCCACATGAACTACAGTCTGTGCTCAACAACAGAAAAAGCCACGACAGTGAGAAGCCTGTACACCACAACTAGAGAGTAGCCCCCACTCACCGCGACTAGAGGAAAACTACAGCAACGAATAGCCAGTGCAGCCAAAAATAAGTAAATAAATAAAATTATTGTAAAATAAAGGAAAATGAAAGAAATCATCCCACTGATTGCAGCCCAATTCATTGTAGATTTTCCACTAAAGAAAGCAAAACCTAATGATAAGTGCTTTCCTGGAGCTCATACAGCTGGACTCTGCTGACAAGGCCACAGGCCCAGATTTTCAGCTCCTATGCTATGTGTGCTTGCCCTATTCTATACAATCTACCCAGAACTGTTCCTTGAATTTACCCAAAGCTCTTTTATTTCCTCCCCTTCTCTATACACAGAACACCATTAGTCTAAAATTAGAACTAGACACATAGTACCTGCCTCAAGGAGTGTGAAACACACTTGGCTCAGTAAGAAGTGTGTAAAGAGGTCAGTGTCCCACTCACTGCAGTATGTATTTCTGTAAGTACAATAATTTGGAGGGAAGGAAAAGAGCCTAAGAACTACGGCTTTATCCTGCCTTCTATAATAATGGCCAATATATTATGGTCTCTAAAATCTCAATTAACAGGATGAGGCAGAGAGAAATGTTAATTAATTTCATCAAAAGGCCTGTTGGGATCAAGATTAGCAAGACTAGCTCTCCAGTAGGAGAGAGCTAGGGTCCTGTGTATGCAGGCCACTAAGTCACACTGCCCACTGGCACATGGGATCATTTGGAAGTGGTCCTGCACTGGCATGAGGTTGGTGCAGCTTTTTAATGCTTGTCATTTCAGAAACAGCAGCTCATAGTTGTTTAATCATAAGTGCAGAGCCTACAAACTAGGCTTTCATAGAGTGGGCTGCATTAAAAAAATGATTCAACTCTTTAAGCCTGATACCACATTTCAGGTAGTAGAGATTATTAAGTAACTGGTTTTTTTTAGTTGTTGTTAACAAAAGACAATCTAATATTGAAATCACCAAGTTGCTTAAAAATTGATGTTTTGCCTCTTTTTATTGCTGTTTTTGTAGTTTTTAATGAAAGAGAGACACAATGAAAAGCCTTCTCTCCACCTGAGTTCTTATGGAGAGGAAGTCAGTCAGTAATCCCCATATATATATCTCTGTTGAGAGAATCAGGTAATGTTTCGTTCAAAGACCTTATGCCAGGATATGCTTCACACTGAAATATTGAAGTTACCAAGGGTGACTTATAGGTCCTTAATGATGATTTTGAGGGTAACATGTCAAAAAGCAAATATGAAAGTAAAATGAAGTTACATATTTGAATATTATATAGCAGTTTGAAACAGTGGTATGCAACTATATGGATGAACATTAGCAACATAATAGTAAATGAAAAAAGGTTCTGAAAGATTAAATACTGCATGCTAAAGTTAAAAATTAAAATATTAATTATATATATAATAAAATACATAAAAATAGATGCCAGGTAAAAATGAATAATGGCTGCCCACTCCAGTATTCTTGCCTGGAGAAACACAACTGAGTGACTAACTTTCAAAATGAATATGGTATTCAGGATGATGGTTAATTTGGGTTACAGAAAAAAGCACTAGGGTGATGGGGAAACCAGTGGTCATGTATGGATGTGAAAGTTGGACTGTGAAGAAAGCTGAGTGCTGAAGAATTGGTTCTTTTGAATTGTGGTGTTGGAGAAGACTCTTGAGAGTCCCTTGGACTGCAAGGGGATCCAACCAGTCCATTCTAAAGGAGATCAGTTCTGAGTGTTCTTTGGAAGGACTGATGCTAAAGCTGAAACTCTAATACTTTGGCCAGCCACCTCATGTGAAGAGTTGACTCATTGGAAAAGACTCTGATGCTGGGAGGGATTGGGGGCAGGAGGAGAAGGGAATGACAGAGGATGAGATGGCTGGATGGCATCACCAACTTAATGGACATGAGTTTGGGTGAACTCCGGGAGTTGGTGATGGACAGGGAGGCCTGGCATGCTGCGATTCATGGGGCTGCAAATAGTCGGACACAACTGAGCGACTGAACTGAACTGATGGGAAAACCGTATTGTTAGACTTAAGTTGATGCCAAATACTAGTTGTTCCCTTGGATGGTGGATTCTCAGGTATTTATTTCCTTTTTAAACATAATCAAACAAATATAATAGATTGATTTTTTTAAAAAAATGTCCTCAGTGTTTTCTCACTTTCTATTCCTGCCTTTTGCAGTGATTTTGTAATTGCACTTTGCAGAAGTGAGGGAGAAAGATTCCAGAAATAACAGACATTCCTGACCCTGATTGGTCATTTTAATTGTTTCTTTGAAGGGAGAAGAGAAATACAAACATGGCCAATCTGTCATACACAACTGGAAAGGCAGCATATAGCATCGTGGGAGATCTACAGAGCCTCAGACTGCCAGTAAACTTCCACTTGAGAAAAGCCTGTGCAGAAATAAAGCACAGACATTCCATATTATGAAGTTTTCTCAGATTATAGGCTTTACATTTCAAAGCTGTGTGGCACTGTAAAGATTAGGATTTATTGGGTGAAAGTGGTGTTGAGCGTTGCAGAGGGAGTGAACAGGAATTGCATGGTATTGGGAGAGGCTTTTTAACAAATGCATACTTTTGATGTATGTATTTGTATTATGTCACAGGTCTTCACACAGTCAATCTTGATCTCCCAGCTCATAATGAATTCTTTTCTTTACAATTCCAACAGAGGGTCTTTTGTGGGGGAAAAATCATTTTGCCTATATTAAAGAATTTACCTAATTGGTATACAACATGGTGTCGTGCTTGCTTATTTGCAGTTTTGGAAATCTCTGTTCCCCCTGGATTTCTGATTACAGCTAGTTCTATATCCATCTTTCACTGTACTTGTCAGTGCTTTTACCATTAGTGCCTTCTTTCTTCAGCAGTAATCGTATAATTTTTAGGCTTTGGGTTGCTATCTGAAAGTATTATGGTTTCTAGGGATATGTGCATTTTACTAAGAAATCTTTAAGCAATGGCCTTGGTCAATATACCTTTTGCTAATTAAATGTCAGAGAAATTGTTATCTATATGCTGCTTGTCTGAAGTTAGCCTATAAACTGACTTGGGATGTGATGTTCTAATTGGGGTGCTTAAAAATCGTGTTGTTTCTATTTGTACTGAAATAGTATTAGTAGCATTGTTTCTGAAATAACATGTGGAATTTTTATTTCAGTATCCAAACTGGCCTCAGAGCTTCAGTGTTCAATAGGAAGACACATTGTTTTGGCAAGGATCCGAGAGAGAAAGATAATAATTCATTCAGTTAGATCCCTACTGCTGGTTCAACTAAACATGAATTCAGCTAAATTATCTATGCTGATGGAGGGGAAAAGTGACCTAAGTGATCAAAAACTAGGAAAGAAAAAAAGATTGCCTGGATAATACAGAGACAATCTTTTTAAAACAAATGTTTAAAATTACCCTACTTTGTTCTTTCAGAATTCAATACTGATTTTCTTCTCTCTTGGAGCCAGTTAGATGGGGTGTTAAGCATTTTGCACAATGAAAAATAATAGTATTAACAGGAAATAAAAAAGCTATTAAAAAGGTGGCTCTGTGTTCAAGAATCTGTCTACAATGTAAGAGATGAGGGTTTGATCCCTGGGTCAAGGAGATCCCCCAGAGAAGGAAATGGCAAGCCACTCCAGTATTCTTGCCTAGGAAATCCCTTAGACAGAGAGGCCTGGTGGGCTACAATCCACGGGATCACAAAAGAGTTGGACATGATTTAGCAACTAAACAATAACAACAAAAATCTATTGAACACCTAATTTTGTTGTATATATAGCTATAAATAAGATATGATTATGTCTACTTTGTTTTTTCAATGCATATGTGTGTGGATTTCTTACTCGAGTAAGAGCTAACAAAATTTATCCATATTAAATATTTAAACAAAATCATTGAACAGCTACATTTTCTTTACATATGAACATCTGTGTACTATTGTAACACATATTATTTATTTTAAAAATTTAAATAATATTAAAAAGTTATAATGATGTGTGATAAAAAAGAATTATAATAAAAAAGTATAATTATCTGCCTTTCTCCTTTCACAAATCTAGAGTCCTTCTCTACAGATAAAACTACTTTGTAATCATTTAGATATTTCCTTGAATATTTTTTAAACAAAAAACTAAAAAATAAAACTACTCTTTCTGTGTTTGTATTTTGAGAAGTTAAGATTTTGCACTGTTATGTTTCTTATTAGGCATATGGTTAGGTAGCATCACTAACTCAATGGGCATGGATTTGACCAAACCCCAGGAGATAGTAGAGGACAGAGGAGACTGGCATGTTAGAGTTCATGGGGTCACAAACAGTAGGATATGGCTTCAGTTCAGTTCAGTCACTCAGTTGTGTCTGACTCTTTGTGACCACATGGACTGCAGCATGCCAGGCTTCCCTATCCATCACTAGCTCCTGGAGCTTGCTCAAACTCATGTCCACTTGAGTTGGTGGTGCCCTCCAACCATCTTATCCTCTATCGTCCCCTTCTCTTCCTGCCTTCAATCTTTCCCAGCATCAGGGTCTTTTCCAATGAGTAAGCTCTTCACATCAGGTGGCCAAAGTATTGGAGTTTCCGCTTCAGCATCAGTCCTTTCAGTGAATACTCAGGACTGATTTCCTTTAGGATTGACTGGTTTGATCTCCTTGTGTTCCAAGGGACTCTCAAGAGTCTGCTCCAACACCACAATTTAAAAGCATCAATTCTTTGGTGCTCAGCTTTCTTTATGGTCCAACTCTCACATCCATTTATGACTACTGGAAAAACTTGAGCCTTGACTAGATGGACTTCGGTGGCAAAGTAATGTCTCTGCTTTTTAATATGCTGTCTAGGTTTGTCACAGTTTTTCTTCCAAGGAGCAAGCATCTTTTAATTTCATGGCTGCAGTCACCATCGGCAATGATTTGGGAGCCCAAGAATGTCTGCCACTCTTTCTCCATCTATTTGGCATGAAGTGATGGAACCAAATGCCATAATCTTTGTTTTTTGTGTTGAGTTTAAGCCAGCTTTTTCACTTTCCTCTTTAACTTTTATCAAGAGGCTCTTTAGTTCCTCTTCACTTTCTGCCACAAGGGTGGTGTTATCTGCATATCTAAGGTTATTGATATTTCTCCAAGCAGTTTTGATTCCAGCTTGTGTTTTATCCAGCACAGCATTTCATATGAAGTTCTCTGCATAATCAGGCTTCAATATACAGCATTTATGTACTCCTTTCACAGTTTTGAACCAGTTGTTTTTCCATGTCTGGTTCTAACTATTGCTTCTAGATCTGCATATAGATTTCTCAGGAGGCAGGTAAGGGGTATCCCCATCTCTTGAAGAAGTTTCCATAGTTTGTTGCCATCCACACAGTTAAGGGCTTTGGCCTGTCAATAAACAAGAAGTAGATGTTTTTCTGGAACTCTCTTGCCTTTTCTATGATCCAACAGATTTTGGCAATTTGATTTCTGGCTCCTCTGCCTCTTTTAAATCCAGCTTGAGCATCTGGAATCTCTCAGTTCATGTACTGTTAAAGCCCAGTTTGGAGAATTTTGAGCATTACTTTGCTAGCGTGTGGGATGAGTGCAATTGTGTGGTAGCTTGAACATTCTTTGACATTGCCTTTCTTTGGGATTGGAATGAAAACTGACCCTTTCTGGTCCTGTGGCCACTGCTGAATTTTCCAAATTTGCTGGCATATTGAGTGTAGCACTTTCACAGCATCATCATATAGGATTTGAAATAGCTCAACTAGAATTCTGTCACCTCCACTAGCTTTGTTCATAGTGATGCTTCTTAAGGCCCACTTGACTTTGCATTCCAGGATGTCTGGCTCTGGGTGAGTGATCACACAATCGTGTTTATCTGGGTCATTAAGATCTTTTTTTGAATAGTTCTTCTGTGTCTTCTTGCTACCTCTTGTTAATATCTTTTGCTTTTGTTACATGCATACCATTTCTGCCCTTTATTGTGCCCATCTTTGCATGAAATGTTCCCTTGGTATCTCTAATTTTCTTGAAGACATCTGTAGTCTTTCCATTGCATTGTTTTCCTCTATATTTGCATTGATCACTTAGAAAGGCTTTCTTATCTCTCCTTGCTATTCTTTGGAACTGCATTCAGATGGGTATATCTTTCCTTTTCTCCTTTACCTTTTGCTTCTCTTATCTTCTCAGTTATTTGTAAGGCCTCCTCAGACAACTATTTTCCCTTTTTGCATTTATTTTTCTTGCAGATGACTATAGCTCTCATATCAACAAGGGTCCGAAATGCAGTACTTGAGGGGTGCAATCTCAAAAATGACAGAATGATCTCTATTTGTTTCCAAAGAAAACCATTCAATATCACAGTAAGCCAAGTCTATGACCCAACCACTAATGCTGAAGAATCTGAAGTTGAATGGTTCTATGATGACCTACAAGACCTATAACTAACACCGAAAAAAGATGTCCTTTTCATCATAGGGGACTGGAATGCAAAAGTAGGAAGTCAAGAGATACCTGGAGTAACAGGCAAGTTTGGTCTTGGAGTGAAAAATGAAACAGGGCAAAGGCTAACAGAGTTTTGCCAAGAGAATACATAGGTCGTAGCAAACACCCTCTTCCAACAACAGAAGAGATGACTCTACACATGGACATCACCAAAAATGCTGAAATTACATTAATTGTATTCATTGCAGCTAAAGATGGAGAAGCTGGTACAGTCAGAAAAACAGGACTGGGAGCTGACTGTGGCTCAGCTCATGAGCTCCTTATTGCAAAATTCAGACTTAAATTGAAGAAAGTAGGGAAAAGCACTAGACCATTCGCAAAGAATCAGACACGACTGAACGACTGAACTGAACTGAACTGATTCAGATATGGCCTAAATCAAGTCCCTTATGATTATACATGACTTAGCAACTAACAATAACAAAAAAATAGTTCAAAATGAACTACCCTCAAATTTAGTAGCCTAAAACGACAAACATGTATTATCTCACATTTTCTGGAAGTCAGGCATCCAGGAGCCCATATAGCTGGTTGGTTTTGCTCAGCGTCTCTCATGAAGGTGCCACTGAGATGTTAAGTGGGGCTGCATCATTTGAAGCTTCATTTGGGACTGGACAATCAAATTCTTAGCAGCCTTATTCAAGCAGTTGTTGGAGAGAAGCTTCAGTTCTTTGCCACATGGGACATTTCAAAGATGCTGAAAACTTTGTGTATCCTCAAGCATGGCAGCTGATTACCCCCAGAGCATACACATAGGCACAGGTATTTTTGAGTTAAAAGAATACTGTAACCTTTTGTAACCTAATCTTGTTGATGACATACTACAATTTCTGTCCCATTCTATTGGTCATACAGACAGACATCGGTCCAGTGCAAAAGGGAGTTATCTGAGGGAATGGACACCAAGAGGCAGAGCCACTGGAGTTCCTCAAAAGGGCTGAATATTACAGTTTGTAGCACTCTATCCCTTTGAGTCTTCTGCTGCTCCCAGTTTCTCTTAGTTACTCAGATTACCCAATGTGGCAATAGAACAATTTTATTTAGATCAAAGCTCAATTTATATCATATGGCTATTAGAGGTATATTTTGAGACTTCACATGTCTGAGAATTTATATCCTAACTCAGTCTGTCAGGGCATAAAAATCCAGGATGAAAATTATTTTTTCCCACAGAATTTCAAACACATGGCTCAATTTTTGTTTATCTCTTGTGGTTGCTTTTAGAAAGTGAGACACCATTCCTATACCTAGTTCTTATATATTTATTTCTGGAAAATTTTAAGGCCTTCTCTTTATTTGTGGTGTTTTGAAATTTTTCAGTGGTGTACCTCACAAGGTTGCAGTACAGAATGCCCCATTAAAGTTGAATTTCAGATAAATAATAAATATATTTCTCACAGAAGTATGTCCCAAACATTGCATGTAACATATTATACTAAAAATCACTGTTATACTTAAAATTATTTTGTGGCCCATCTTGCATTTTTATTTGCTGGATTTGCGAAACCTAGTATCTCAGAGAGGTTAGTGATCCATCCTTCCTTCCTTCTTTCCTTTCTTTCCTTCCCTCTCTCCCTCCTTATCTATCCCACTCTGTCTGTTGGTATTTTTCCAACTCTCTATCTTCTTCTTTCAACTGTGTGGAAAACCTTGCTATTCAATTTGGGGAGATGAAATAAAGATTATTTCTAAAATATCTCCTCCTCTTTGTTCTCAGTTAAGTGCCTGACACACGTGCTCTTTTCTGGGGAGACTGAGGAGCATTCTTCTGGTTGTATGTAGTGGAGATGGGACCTGGTTACAAATTTTCTTTATTTAGATTGTTTTGGTGTAAATGGTCTTGCTTCAGTTACATCACAACTACTATCTTCTCTGATACCTACCCCATGGCTCTAATTTACACATATTTCAAAGGATGTGTGTCATGAATTAGCTTGTATATTTTGTCATTTTGTGCAGGATTTTAGCTTTTAGAACTTAAGGTTAAATTTGCTGAGTTAAGACTATATTCTTTTCTTTTTCTGAAGTTTTCCACCCTTTCATCTTGCGTTAGTTTGAGGTCATCTAAGAGGCAGACCAGAGAAGGCGATGGCACCCCACTCCAGTACACTTGCCAGGAAAATCCCATGGACAGAGGAGCCTGGTGGGCTGCAGTCCCTGGGGTCGCAAAGAGTCAGATATGACTGAGCGAATTCCCTTTCACTTTCCACTTTCATGCATTGGAGAAGGAAATGGCAACCCACTCCAGTGCTTGCCTGGAGAATCCCAGGGACAGGGGAGCCTGGTGGGCTGCCGTCTCTAGGGTCGCACAGAGTCGGACACGACTGAAGTGACTTAGCAGCCGCAGTAGCAAGAGGCAGACACGAAGATTTTTTGGATAAGTCAGAAATATTACTCCTCATAGGAAATGCCTGTGAGGAAAAAGCAAGAGAGAGACCTGATGGAGGCTGGGAAATCTGTCAGACCAGTTTGCAGTTTTCATATTTTGAAGGAGTGAGGAAAGGAAGAAAAATTGAGTGGAGGAGTTTTAGGTAGTAATACAAGTCAGAGAATTCAGTAAAGTTGACGAAATTGATCAAGCTAAAGTCACCTCTCAAAGAAGTCCACATCTCCCAGGACCTGACCTGTGTTAGTATTCCTACGAAGCTTACCCCTTGGCCAGGAGCAGCTTATGGGAAATGCAGCCTCAGCGTAAATGCAGTGGTATGTTTCAGAGTGAAATAAATGAGCTATTGGTCATTTATGCTCCCCACAGTAGAAGATCTGAAAGGTGCGTTTTCATGGCTACTATATTCCTCCTCTTCCATTCACTATATCCTTATGGTTTATGATTATAATTAGCACCCCCCACACATATATGTTTTAGCACAGAATTTCACAGAAACATACACCACAAAAACATACAGATACATGTATATGTTAATATATATATATATACACATAGAAACTAATGCTGGAGAAGGAAATAGCAACCCACTCCAGTATTCTTGCCAAGAGAATCCTGTGGACAGAGGAGCGTGGAGGGCTGTTGTCCATAGGGTCACACAGAGTCGGATATGACTGAAGCAATTAGCATGCATGTATGTGTTGGAGAAGGAAGTGGCAACCCACTCCAGTATTCTTGCCTGGAGAATCCCAGGGACAGAGGAGCTTGGTGGGCTGCCGTCTATGGGTCAGACATGACTGAAGCAACTTAGCAGCAGTGGCAGAGGCTAATACATAGAAAAAAATATATATATATTCATATATATATGAATATACATATATATGATCATGAGCTCATTATTGTTTAATTCAGACTTAAATTGAAGAAAGTAGGGAAAACCACTAGGCCATTAAGGTATGACATAAATTGAATCCTTTATGATTATACAGTGGCAATGACAAACAGATTCAGGAGATTAGATCTGATTGACAAAGTGCCTGAAGAACTAAGGATGGAAGTTTGTAGTACTGTACAGGAGGCAATGATCAAAATCATCAATAGGAAAAAGAAATGCAAAAAGGCAAAACTGTTGTTTGAGGAGACCTTACAAACAGCTGAGAAAAGAGGAGAAGCAGAAGGCAAAAGAGAAAAGGTAAATTAAACCCATCTGGATGCAGTGTTCCAAAGAATAGCAAGGAGAGATAAGAAAGCCTTCCCAAGTGATCAATGCAAATAGGTAGAGGAAAACAATAGAATGGGAAAAAACAGAGATCTCTTTAAGAAAATTAGAGATGCTAAGGGAATATTTGATGTAAAGATGGGCACAATTAAAGAAAGAAAATGTATGAACCTAACAGAAACAGAAGATATTAAGAAGAGATGGAAAAGATAAACAGATTAACTATACAAAAGAGATCTTAATGACCTAGATAACCGTGATGGTGTGATCACTGACCTAGAGCCAGACATCCTGGAGTGTGAAGTCAAGCAGGCTTTAGGGAATATCACTATGAGCAAAGCTAGTAGAGGTGATGGAATTCCAGCTGAACTATTTCAAATAAAAAAGATGATGCTGTGGTAGTGCAGCATGCAATATGCCAGTTTTCACATTTGGAAAATTCAGCAGTGGCCACAATAGTGGAAAAGCTCAGTTTTCATTGCAATCCCCAAAAAAGTCAATGCCAAAGAATATTCAAGCTACCACACAATTGCATTCATCTCACACACTAGCAAAGTAATGCTCAAAATTCTCCAAACTGGGCTTCAGTAGTATGTGAACTGAGAAATTCCAGATGCTCAATCTGGATTTAGAAAAGGCAGAAGAACAAGGGATAAAATTGCCAACATCTATTGGATCATAGAAAAAACTAGATAATTCCAGAAAAATATCTACTTCTCCTTAATTGAGTACACTAAAGTTTTGACTGTGTTAAGTTCAGTTCAGTTGCTCAGTCGTGTCTGACTCTGCAACCCCATGGGCTGCAGCATGCCAGGTTTTCCCGTCCATCACCAATTCACGGAGCTTACTCAAACTCATGTCCATCGAGTAGGTGATGCCATCCAACCATCTCATCCTCTGTTGTCCCCTTCACCTCCCTCCCTCAACCTTTCCCAACATCAGGGTCTTTTCCAATGAGTCAATTCTTCCCATTAGGTGGCCAGTGTATTGAAGTTTCAGCTTTAGCATCAGTCCTTCCAATGAATATTCAGAACTGATTTCCTTTAGGATGGACTGGTTGCATCTCCTTGCAGTCCAAGGGACTCTTAAGGGTCTTCTCCCAAAATAGTTCAAAAGCATCAATTCTTTAGTGCTCAGCTTTCTTTATGGTCCAAGTCTCACATGCATACATGACAACTGGAAAAACCATAGCTTTGACTAAAGGGACCTTTGTTGGCAAAGAAAAGTCTCTGCTTTTTAATATGCTGTCTAGATCAGTCATAGCTTTTCTTCCAAGGAGCAACCATCCTTTAATTTCATGGCTGCAGTCACCATCTACAGTGATTTTGGAGCCCCCCAAAATAAAGTCTGACACTGTTTCCACTGTTTTCACATCTATTTGCCATGAAGTGATGGGACCCAATGCCATGATCTTCATTTTTTGAATGTTGAGCTTTAAGCCAGCTTTTTCACTCTCCTCTTTCACTTTCATCAAGAGGCTCTTTAGTTCCTCTTCAATTTCTGCCATAAGAGTGGTGTCATCTGCATATCTGAGATAATTGATATTTCTCCTGGCAATCTTGATTCCAGCTTGTGATTCATCCAGCCCAGCATTTCTCATGATATACTCTGCATGTAAGTTAAATAAGCAGGGTGATAATATACAGCCTTGATATACTCCTTTCCCAGCTTGGAACCAGTCTGTTGATCCATGTCCAGTTCTAACTGTTGCTTCTTGACCTGTGCATAGATTTCTCGTGAGGGAGGTAAGGTTGTCTGGTATTCCCATCTCTTTGAAGAATTTTCCACAGTTTGTTGTGATCCACACAGTGAAAGGCTTTGGTGTAGTTAATAAAGCAGAAGTAGATGTTTCCCTGGAACTCTCTTGCTTTTTTGATGATTCAATGGATATTGGTAATCTGATCTCTGGTTCCTCTGTCTTTTCTAAATCCAGCTTGAATATCTAGAAGTTAACAGTTTTTGTACTGTTTTGAGCAAGAATTTTGAGCATTACTTTGCTAGTGTGTGAGATAAGTGCAACGTCCAGTAGTTTGAACATTCTTTGGCATTGCCTTTCTTTGGGATTGAAATGAAAACTGACCTTTTCCAGTGACCTTGACTGTGTTGATCACAACGAACTGCGAAAAATTCTTAAAGTGATGAGAATACCAGACCACCTTACCTGCCTCCTCATAAACCTGTATCTGGTCAAGAAGCAGCAGTTAGAACCAGATATGGAACAACAGACCAGTTCCAAATTGGGAAAGGAATTCATCACGGCTGTATATTGTCACCCTGCTTATTTAACTTATATGTAGAGTACATCATGGGAAATCCTGCGCTGGATGAAGCACAAGATGGAATCAATGTTGGCAGAAGAAATATCAATAACCTTAGATATGCAGAGGACATCACCCTTGTGGCAGAAATCGAAGAGGAACTAAAGAACCTTTTGATGAAATTGAAAGAGAAGAGTGAAAAACCTGGCTTAAAACTCAACGTTTAAAAAATGAAGATCATTGCATCTGGTCCCATCACTTCATTGCAAATACATGGGGAAACAATGAAACAGTAACAGACTTTATTTTATTGTGCTCCAAAATCACTGCAGATGTGACTGTAGCCATGAAATTAAAAGATGCTTGCTCCATGGAAGAAAAGCTATGACCAACCTAGTCAAGATCCATCTGATCACAGCTATGGTTTTTCCAGTAGTTATGTATGGATGTGAAAGTTGGATCATAAAGAAAAATTGATGCTTTTGAACTGTGGTGTTGGAGAAGATTTTTGAGAGTCCCTTGGACATCAAGGAGACCCAACCAGTCCATCCTAAAGGAGATCAGTCCTCAGTGTTCATTGGAAGGACTGATGTTTAAGCTGAAACTCCAATATTTTGGCCACCTGATGCGAAGAACTGACTCATTTGAAAAGACCCTGATGGTGGAAAAGATTGAAGGTGGGAGGACAAGGGGATGACATAGGATGAGATGGTTGGATGACATCACCAACTCAATGGACATGAGTTTGAGTAAACTCCAGGAGTTGGTGATAGACAGGGAAGCCTGGCATGGTAAAGAGTTGGACACGAGTGAGTGACTGAACTGAATGGAACCGATGCAAAGAGCTGACTCATTGGTAAAGATCCTGATGCTGGAAAAAACTGAAGGCAGGAGGAGAAGGAGACAACAGAGGACTTGAAGGTTGGATGGCATCACCAACTCAATGTACATGAGTTTGAGCAAGCTCCAGTAGTTGGTGAAGGACAGGGAATCCTGTCGTGCTGCAGTCCATGGGGTCGCAAAGTTCAGACATGACTGAGTGACTGAAACACAAATATATAGATATCATATATGGTGTGTGTCTTATATACAAAAGCATTCCTATGTTATTAAGTTTTCTCAGATTAATTGTTTTACCCTCCAAAGCTGTGTGGCACTTTAAAAATAAGGATTTTTGAGATAAAAGTGATTGAAAAGCAGAGACATTACTTTGCCAACAAAGGTCCGTCTAGTTAAGGTTATGGTTTTTCCAGTGGTCATGTATGGATGTGAGAGTTGGACTGTGGAGAAAGCTGAGTGCCAAAGAATTGATGCTTTTGAACTGTGGTGTTGGAGAAGACTCTTGAGAGTCCCTTGGACTGCAAGGAGATTCAACGAGTCCATTCTGAAGGAGATTAGCCCTGGGATTTCTTTGGAAGGAATGATGCTAAAGCTGAAACTCTAGTTCTTTGGCCACCTCACACGAAGAGTTGACTCATTGGAAAAGACTCTGATGCTGGGAGGGATTGGAGGCAGGAGGAGAAGGGGATGACAGGGGATGAGATGGCTGGATGGCATCACTGACTCAATGGACATGAGTCTGAGTGAACTCCGGGAGTTGGTGATGGACAGGGAGGCCTGGTGTGCTGCGATTCATGGGGTCGCAAAGAGTCGGACATGACTGAATGACTGAACTGAACTGATGGCTGTGATAGAAGGATCAGTATTGAGGGATTAAATATTGTTACTATTGTAATCATTAAAGTTACTACTGTTATTCCCACTTTGATGGTGGTTTAGTGATTTAGTCACTAAATTATGTCTTGTCTCTCATCTATGATATCTAGAGTATGACTTGTAAGAATCAAAGGCTTGATACTGGATTCATCTGAAAGGACCTGCATCCTAGGTTTAATTGTTGATGTTGCCTGTTGGCTGGAAGCTTGGGTAAAAATGCTGCTTGACACACTTGCATGGGACTTCTCCATATGGATCGGGATTTTTTGCTTATTTGTTTGTTGTGTGTGTGTATGTGTGTTTAATAATAGGTGGTTAGTTTCTAAGGCAAGCATTCTGTGAGAGTAAGAATGAGAACATATTGCCTTTTTTTTTTTTTTTAATTTACCTTGGAGATTTCATAGATTTATACCACATTCTATTAGTAGAGGCTGTTATAAAATTTCACACTTGAAGGTTTAAGAGAAGAAAAATAGACCTCAGGCCTTGAGGAAGATGTGTTAATAAAACATGGTCAGAAGAGCAGGTTAGATGGGATAGCTCTATGTACTTACCTACCTACACTTGCATGGCTTCGTCTGGAAAATAGAGTCTTCCACATATCCTTGAATGAAAAGCAATGGGAAAACTGGAAAAGATCTAATTTGTGCTTGCTAATGAGTATAATGTAAATTTCTTAATATACTCATCAATTTTGGTATCATTTTATAAATACTGTAAACATATTGCTGCTTTAAAATAGAGAAGATATCAAGAAAAAGTAATCTTTGGTTAACACTTGTCTACTAAGGAGCAGTTTCTCTTAAAGTAGGTTTGTTTTGTTTAACAAGCTGTCCTTTCTATAGTCTCTGTTATGATGGTATAAGATCCAAAGTGTTGGATCTACACACAGTGTTTAAAGCTCAGTAGTCATATTTACTGCTTTTTTACCCTGGGCAAGTTATTTAACTTCTGTAAGCCTCAGTACCCTTCTCTAGGAAGTGGAGAAAGATAACAGCTAGTTTATCTTGATAGAAAAAAATGAATGGTTAAAAGAAATAATACATACAAAATACATGGCACGGAATACATCATTGTTATGTTTCCCTCCACTTAGAAACAGGTCTTTGGAAGAAGATTCCTCTTTGGATCAGTTTGTAAAGTAAGAAAATCTTTTGAAGCTATAATTATTTTGTCATGTAGATTCCAAATAGGTTAGGCTAAAAATTCACTTGAAAACATAAAAATATATTGCTTTATTTAATTATATAACTTGTGGTATAAAAATTTGAGAATAATCTAGAAATAGTGCCCAGAATTCTAGATTGTGTGGAACAATTCATTAAAAAAATCTTTACTGGGGATCCCTTATATGCCAGAATCAGGTGAAGGACTGGGCAAATCAGAGAACAAGGTATGCATGTCCTAATATACAAAGAAAATGTTTGCATGTTTGTTGTATGTATTTGTATATTATGCATGTCCTAATTTACAAACAAAATATTTATATGCTTATTGCATATTTTTGTCGTATTACATGTTGCTTTTCACTTTCATGCATTGGAGAAGGAAATGGCAACCCACTCCAGTGTTCTTGCCTGGAGAATCCCAGGGACGGGGGAGCCTGGTGGGCTGCCGTCTATGGGGTCGCACAGAGTCGGACACGACTGACGTGACTTAGCAGCATATTGTTCTTCTGCTCTTTTCCTGACATCTTGATGATAATTTATCTCCCATATTTTAATAACTTTACTGCTTTACACGTTCATTCCACATGACAGTTGTCTACGTCTTCCTTTTCCGTTATTTTAGAACTTTTGAAGGAGTCAGAGAACATCTGCCTTACTGGAAGTCACAGAAATTTTGAGTCGTAGATTAAATAAAATGTAACAGCTTCCTGTTTGACCTCTATTACTTTTAAAACATACTGGATTCTAAGGGATTTATAGAGTAAGTTTAAAATACACAGACTCAACACACATATTTCTCACTTGACACTTTAAGCTAGCTTCCTGCTTTTTTGCATCAGGAGGTGTACAATAACCCCAGGTAAAAATTCAGAAAACAATTTCATTTCTGGTGTGCCAAGCTGTGCCTGAAGGATGCTTAATACCACAACCTTAAATCCCAACGCTTGGTGTGGTAAGGAAGAGTGCTGGTATTAGGGATTTTTTGAGCTCTAACTGTGCATTATTTGCTCTAGCATAATGGATTTCCCGT
The DNA here is from genome assembly GCF_023091745.1 of Budorcas taxicolor. NCBI lineage: Eukaryota > Metazoa > Chordata > Mammalia > Artiodactyla > Bovidae > Budorcas > Budorcas taxicolor. Next base: position 71,095,024 of record NC_068912.1, read on the forward strand.
AGGTGCTGAGATTTTACCTGGCTTTTTCTCTGTACATATTCTTTGTACTTTCTTCATCTCAAATTTGCCTTTTAAAAATATTATGTAATGATCAGCAGAGTATATAATGCTCTTCCATGCAGGAAATATTCCTGAAGGATCGACAGAGAGGAGTTACTAGAAACCATGCCACTTAGGAAAAGAAAATGGACTAGGTGCTTCTCATTTTATGTTATTGTCACAGTACATGTGCTGTGTCACTTAGGTGTTTTGGGGAAAATGAATAAATATGCATTTTATAGTTCAGGCTGTAACATTTCAAAGTATACTTTGAAATTGCTTCTTTTGTGCTGATAAATTAGGTTATGATCAGCGTTTTATTACTTCCTCTCTGATTGTTCTTTAATTTGGTAAAATTTATTTTGATTAGGATAACAAAAGAAAAGATATTCATGGGCTAATATTAGATGAATCAACAATGGTTCCAGCAAAAATATTTCCCTTCCATATCTGTATATCTCCCAGTTATAAGTGCATTGCATCAAAAGCAGTAGACATGAAAATGATGGTTCCATTTAATTAAAATAAAACTGAGATTTGAAGTGGAGAATAATCAACAATGTTCACTAATTTTTATCTTTTGGAGTGATCCCTGAATGATCCAATAATTTTCTGTATAGCATATTGATTCAAGTGTCCCCATCAACATTTTTGAAGGCAGGCCTTATGCTGAAGGAGAAAAAAGAGGAGACCAGCAAATAATCAATCAACCCAAAACACATTGGCTTTGAATCACATAGACCTGGTTGTCATTTGCTGCCATACATCTTAATAGCTATGTGATTTGGGGTAGTTTATTAACCTCCCTTTTACATATTTTATCTGCAAAAACAGGTTATTCAGAATAAAATATAGAGTAATATGCCTGGCACACAGTAGATGCCCAAGTAAGTTTAATTGTTCTCCATCATTCTCCCTCATCTCTCAGGATTCTACATTGATAGAATCAAGGCCATATGATAGTATATAAAATTAACTGGATTTGCTGTAACTAGTTTTTAGCAAATTGTTTGATAGGTTTGATGTCTGAAGAGCTGACTCATTTGAAAAGACCCTGATGCTGGGAAAGATTAAAGTTGGGAGGAGAAGGGGATGACAGAGGATGAGATTTGTTGGACGGCATCACGGACTCAATGGACATGCGTTGGGTGAACTCTGGGCGTTGGTGATGGACAGGGAGGCCTGGCGTGCTGTGGTTCATGGAGTCACAAAGAGCTGAACACGACTGAGTGACTGAACTGAATTGACGAACTGAACCTGTCCAAAAAGTCACTCCAAAAAGAAAATCCAGCTTATTTATTTAAAAAATATTTATTGACTGATACAGCATTCAAGGCACTATGTAGAACTTCTAGAGGTTGCAGAAATAAATAAAACACAAAGAAATAAGGTCAAGTAGGGAGGACAAATTGCCATAATGCAAATCAGGATGACGGGGGAGCCTGGTGGGCTGCTGTCTATGGGGTCACACAGAGTCGGACACGACTGACGCGACTTAGCAGCAGCAGCAGCAGCAGCAGCAGCAGCAGCAGGGAGATGTACACATGTGACACGTGGTTCAGAGAAAGGAGAGAGAATATCAAATCATATAAACCTTCAAGTTGCATTTTATTCAGGGTTTAAAGATTTAAATTGCTAGAGATAGAGTGATATTCAAGGCAGAAAACGTAGCATGAACAGTACCCAGGAAGAAGCTTATGACTGTGGAGCAGATTTAGACAGCAGTTGATAGTTTTATACATGAGACTTGTGTAACATAAGCTTGCAAACAAGTGTTCCATCCAGTTTGCTTACATTGCATTCCAAGTAAACTGTAGGTTGTGAAGAGACAGTGAAGATTTCTGAGTAGGGGAGACTGGGAAACTCTTGAAGGCAAAAACTGATCTTTTCATCTTTGAATCACTAGTACCATGGGCTTCCCTTGTGGCTCAGTTGGTAAAGAATCTGCTTGCAATGAGGGAGACCTGGGTTCGATCCCTGGGTTGGGAAGATCCCCTGGAGAAGGGAAAGGCTATCCACTCCAGTATTCTGGCCTGGAGAATTCCATGGACTAAGTCCATGGGGTCGCAAAGAGTCGGACACAACTGAGTGACTTTCACTTTCACCATGGACAGTGCTAGAGCTTCAGTAGATGACATTGAATGACTTTTCATATTTTGCATTAATTCACTTATGACTGTTAACTATTTGAAAACAGAGACTATTGTTCTGTTGTTCTTTTTTGTATTATGAAAATATCTAAAGACTTTTATATACCTTACATGTACCAAGCACTGTTCTGAGCAATGTGTAGGTATGACTCTATAAGATAGAACTGTTATATCTCTGATATTTAATGCCTGAAATTTGGTGTTTCAAAGTGATTTGGATGTATTAATGCAAAGAGTAAATATATTTTTTGGTTGTTTCTGATTCACATGGAGAGAAGAGAGTGAAGGAGTGAGAGAAGCAAAATACCTGCCAATATATATCATGCAATTCTTTAATTTCTCCATGCACTTAGTGCCTATTGCCTGCCAGGCAATTGTGTTACTTGCAAGCTGACTAAAACCTGGTTGCTATGATGGAAACTGACATGTAGATATATACTCAGAGCACAATATGATAATTGCCCAGGGATTTGTAGGTGCTTTTTAGGAATTTGTTAAATGAATGAATTATGGTGGTGGTGGGAAGATACCCTGGAGAAGGGAAAGGCTACACACTCCAGTATTGTGGCCTGGAGAACTCCATGGACTTTATAGTCTATGGGGTAGCAAAGAGTTTCACTTAGTTACTAAGTCATGTCTGACTCTTTTGGCCTCATGAGCTAAAGCGTGCCAGGCTGCTCTGTCCATGGAATTCTCCAGGCAAGAGTACTGGAATGAGTTGCCATTTTCTTCTCCAGGGGATTTTCCCGAACCCAAGATTGAAGCCAGGTCTCCTTCATTGCAGGTGGATTCTCCCCAACTGAGCCACCAGCGAAGACCCTGAATGAATAGTGAGAGGTTGTAATAGTGGCCTAACTGTAAAGGTAGGGAGGCAAGGTCATGACAGACATTCAGAATCATATTGTACAGTATTTACATTCATAAATATCTATAAGGAGTTCTGGCTTTTCCAGACAAGAAGTATATAAAAATAATTCAGACATGGATCTTGCAGTAACTAGATTAACTGGATCCAGGCAAGGATGGGAACTAAAAGATTAAGAACACAATTGTGCTTGATTATTAGATAGTATGTATATTTTTGTTCAGGGAGGTGAATTGCTATTGTGTTAAAGGAAATAATGGTTTAGTGAGACTAGAAGAGAGAGCTACTTGTCTGTTATTGAGATTGAAAGAAAAGTAGCTTGCATGTCTGCATCAATACAACAAATTCACATCTATGTTTGATATGCAGCCTCAGCTAGCTGAGAAGCAGACCCCAATCTTATCAGGAGAGGAAACCCCAAACTGCATTAGATAATAAGCCTAAATTTCTTGAAAACACAAAATTATATCTTTTGTGAATTATCATAATTAATCTTGGGAACATTTAACATTAAATTTTGGGAAGATTAAATCAAATCCATAGTATTCATAGTTTTATGTTAAAATTGGAAATGAGTTGTGCTTCTTTGGTATTTTGAGTACTTGTAACATTTAAGATAATTTGATATTTTAAATGTATAATTTGCCAATTTAAAGCTCATAACAAATTGGACTTGTGATTCCAATGAAAAATTTGTCACTCAGTAATTGTGAAATATTTGTAACAGGATAACATGATTTTCCTAAATTTGTAAAAAGTGTTAGTATTTAATAAAAATTAAGATTGACTATGCTATGTTTAAAATTTTATGTTTATAATAACTTCATAAGTACTTGGGAGAGTTTATCTATTAGGCAATTTACTTAAAAGTAGGATACAACATGTTAGATATATAAGTGCAGGATAAAATCTTTAAGGACATTTGAATTAATAAAATCTCTTTTTCTTACTTAAGATTAACTAAAAATTTTTCAATTTTGTTGATATTTTTAAAGACTCAATATTTGGATTTATTTTCTCTTTTGTTTTCATAATCTTTTTTATTCATTTCTACTGTTTCTATTATTGGATTGGCCAAAAATTTCATTAATTTTTTTCCCATAACATCATATATAAAAACCATAATGAACTTTTTGGCCATCCCAATATTTATTCCTTCATCTTGCTCTAAGTTTAGTCTGCTCTTCCCCCTTATTCCCCACACCAGAGTTTTAAGATGTAAGTCTTGATTTGACTTATTTTTTCTTTTATAGCTATAATTTTCCCTTCTACGTAGGATTTTATCTGTATCTCATAATTTTTTGTTGTATTTTTATTTTTATTCTCCTTAAAGTATTTTATAATTTATCTTATGATTTATTTTTCTATTATCTATTTAGAAGTGTGTTCCTTAATTTCCAAAATATGTGTGAATTTCCAAAATTTCCTCCTGCAGAGATTTCTTATTTTATTCCATTGTAATCATAGACCATATTTTATATTATTTTAATTCTTTTAAATGTACTGAAATATCTTTTATAGTCAGTGTATAGTCTCTCTTGGAGTAGGAAATGACAGCCTGCTCCAGTATTCTTGCATGGATAATACCATGGACAGAGGAAACTGGTGGGTTACAATCCATGGGGTTGCAAAGTGTCATACACAATTTAGCAATTGGGTATATATTTTCTACTGGAGAACAGTTTATATTCACAGAAAGATTGCATTCTTTGTTTTTGGTTGGAGTGCTCTCTAAGTGGTGGTCAGGTCTATCTGGCTTATAATGTTGTCCAAGTCTTTTATTACCTTTTGATTTTTCAGCTTGTCTCTGTGTAAAAATCTAAAATGTGTCTCCTGTGGGAAAAATATCAGTGAATCTTGTCTTTTATCTAATCTGACAATCTCTGTCTTTTGATTGGATTTTCTAATCAAATCATAGCTAATACTATTATTGATACAGTCGAATTTGCCTGGCATTACTTTTGTCTTCAATAAGTCTTACATCATTTTTAGTCATCTAAGTAAGTATTTTCTAGTTATGTAACATTTTAATTCCTTTAATATGTATTTTTCTAGAATTTTGGACTTATTTTCTTAATGATTGATTAGGAATTACTATATTCAGCTTACTTATCAAAATATGCTTTTAGTGATACAGAGAAACTTGATTTTATATAGCTCTATTCCATCTTCCTAATTTTTGTGTAGCTATCATTTTTATCATTGTATATTCCAATTCTATGTATATTCCAAAACCAACAATCTCTGTTACAATAAATTATATATTTTATGGTTTTAAAGAAGTTAAGAGAAAAAGGAAATTGAGTGTGTATTTATAAAGTTTGTTATATTAACCTTTTTATTTACCATTCTGCTTGTTATATTAACATTTATTTACCATTCTGCATTCTCTTTGTCTGTTCAGTTCAGTTGCTCAGTCATGTCCAATCCTTTGTGACCCCATGGCCTGAAGGACACCAGGCTTCCCTGTCCATCACCAACTACTGGAGCATACTCAAACTCATGTCCATCCAATCAGTGATGTCATCCAACCATCTCATCCTCTGTTATCCCCTTCTCCTCCTGCCTTCAATCTTTCCCAGCAACAAGGTCTTCCAGTGAGTCAGTTCTCCCCATCAGGTGGCCAAATCATTGGAGTTTCAGATTCAGCATCATTACTTCCAATGAATATTCAAGACTGATTTCCTTTACGATAGACTGGTTGGATCTCCTTGCAGTCCAAGGGACTCTCAAGAGTCTTCTCCAACACCACAGTTCAAAAGAATCAATTCCTCAGCGCTCAGCTTTCTTTATAGTCCAATTCTCACATCCATACATGACTGCTGGAAAAAAACATAGCTTTGACTAGATGGACCTTTGTTGGCAAAGCAATGTCTCTTCTTTTTAATATGCTGTCTAGGTTGGTCACAACTTTTCTTCCAAGGAGAAAGCATCTTTTAATTTTGTGGCTGCAGTCACCATCTGCAATGATTTTGGAGCCCCCCAAAATAAAGTCTGTCACTGTTTCCATTGTTTTCCCATCTATTTGCCATGAGGTGATGGGACCAGATGCCATGATCTTTGTTTTCTGAATGTTGAGCTTTAAGCCAACTTTTTCACTCTTCTGTTTCACTTTCATCAAGAGCCTCTTTAGTTCTTCTTCGCTTTCTGCCATAAGGGTGGTGTCATCTGCATATCTGAGGTTATTGATATTTCTCCCGGCAATCTTGATTCCAGCTTGTGCTTCATTCAGCCCAGCATTTCTTATGATGTACTCTGCATATAAGTTAAAGAAGCAGGGTGACAATATACAACCTTGACATACTCCTTTTCTGATTTGGAAACAGTATGTTGTTCCATGTCCAGTTCCAAATATTGCTTCTTGACCTGCGTACAGATATCTCAGGGGGCAGGTCAGGTGATCTGGTATTCCGACCTGTTTAAGAATTTTCCACAGTTTGTTGTGATCCACACAGTCAACCGCTTTGGTGTAGTCAATAAAGCAGAATTAGATGTTTGTCTGTTCATTTGGATTCAAATTATTGTCTGCTGTCATTTTCTTACTCCAATAGAATTGTGCTCTTTTGTACCTCTTTTATGCTATTATTATCAGATATTTCTATCTACTATATCAAAGTTGTAGAATAATATTCATATAATTTACAAAATTAGTTTTTAAATTAAGAGCATAAAGGTGACAAAATATGTATTTGTTTTATTGAATAATTCCATAATTGTCTTTATCTATGACTCTTGAGAGTCCCTGGGACTGCAAGGAGATCCAGCCAGTCCATTTTAAAGGACATCAGTCCTGGGTGTTCTTTGGAAGGAATGATGCTAAAGCTGAAACTCCAGTACTTTGGCCACCTCATGAGAAGAGTTGACTCATTGGAAAAGACCCTGATGCTGGGAGAGATTGGGGGCAGGAGGAGAAGGGGATGACAGAGGATGAGATGGCTGGATGGCATCACTGACTCGATGGACATGAGTTTGAGTGAACTCCAGGAGTTGGTGACAGACAGGGAGGCCTGGCGTGCTGCGAATCATGGGGTCTCAAAGAGTCAGACATGACTCAGCGACTGAACTGATGCCTCTGTGTGTTTATATATTTGTTTGTTACTCTCTTATTCACATTCTTTCAGACTTTAATAAAAACTTCCTTTAGTATTTATTGTAAGGTATGCCTACTGTAGATGGATTTTTTTTCATTTTTTTGCTTATTTCAAAAAGTCTTTATTTTGCCTTCATCCTGAAACATATCTTTGCTGGATATGAGATTCTTATTTTCTGATTTATTTTCCCAGCACTTCTATCCCACTGTATACTGGTCTTTATTGTTGCTGATGAAAAATTAGTTCTTCACCTTATTGGAGTTCCCTTGTACATAAGTCCTTTACCTCTTGCTACTTTCAAGATTTTCTGCTTGTCATTGGCTTTCTATGTTTTCAATATGATGTCTTGGTTTTGAATCAATTTGTATTTACTTCTTTGGAGTTCAAAGAGGTAAATTCAAGAATTTAAATTCAAGAAGTTAGCTTCTTGAATGTACAGATTAAAGATTTTCATCACATTTGGGAAGGTTTTTCTCATTATTTCTTTGAATATTTTCTGCTATTTTTTTAACACATTTTTTTTTCTGGTACTCTGGTACTTAATGGTGTCCCATATTTCTTTATGGTTCTGCTTATTTTTCTTTATTCTTTTCTTGCACTGTTCTTTGGATTGTAAAATCTCTATTGATTTATCTTTATGTTTTCTATTTTTGTCTGTCATTTTAAATATAGAGTTGAGCCCTTTTAGGGATATTTTTATTTTTATTTTAGTTATTAAACTTTTCACTTCAAATTTTCTTTTGGTTACTTTTTATAATTTCTACTGTTCACACCTATTAATATTCCCTTTTGGTGAGACATGATACCTTTATTTTGTTAAGCCTATGCTTAATATATTTTTAAAAACTGATTTAATACCTTTTTTATGTCCAAGATCTGAGCCCTTTCACAGGCAGTTCTTGTTGTCTATTTTTTTTCCCTGGATATGGGTCACATTTTCCTGCTTCTTTACCTGGCTCAAAATTTTAAATGGAATACTAGAAAATAAATTTATGTGTTTCTTTTCTGCTTCAGAGCTTCTTGTTGCTGTTTCCTTATTTACTTGTTTAAAGACTTTGGTTGACTATTTTCATGCCTTCTGTTTTCCCCACAGCATACAACCTCTGACATCACCTCTCAGAGGAGAAAAACTCATTTATGCAGGTCACATTTGATGACTCTTTAGCAGGGTTCTCTTTGACTGTCTCTTGTCCTGATCACTCTATTAAACCAGCTGCTTCTATTGGTATCATATTCAGATTTAGGCTCTATTAATTGCTGTCTGATTACAGTATTTTCATCGGTGCCCTGGGGCATAAATTGCTTAACAATCTGATGCAATTAAATTCAAGTTCCTTTGCTGATTTAGTTTTTAAGGCTTGTCTCTGAGATAGGTTGTAACTCTAGGAAGACTTCTTCCTGTCTCTTTCTCTATTTCTTTCTGGTTAACTAGCTGGCCTATGATTTAGCAAGGGCTATCAGCCTCCTCTTAATTGTTAACCACCAAAATCTCCATTGTTTTGGGGAGTTCTCTGAGGTTTTTAACTTTTCACAATCAATTCCAAAAAAAGTGAGTTCCTTTGGGGAAAAGATTCTGAGCTATCTTTCCTTATTGCCTACCTTTCCTTCTGGAGATGGAAATGGCAACCCACTCCAATATTCTTGCCTGGAAAATCCCATGGACAAAGGAGCCTTGTGGACTACAATCGATGGGGTCACAAAGAGTTAGACTTGACTGAGCAACTGAGTGCGCATGTGCACGCGCGCACACACACACACACACACACACACACACACACACACCTCTTGAGTAAAACCTCTGAGCTACTATTTCAGAACTGGTTGTGGGACAGTGTCCCAGGGTGACATTGCTTCTTTACAAGCTGCACAGTGGGAGGAAGTGATAGCCTTAGGTGTTCTTGGTTTGCCTCCTCTGGAACATAACATTGGTCAACATTGAATGACAAGTTTACTGCATTATTTTAGGTACAAGAAAAAATTATTAAACTAAATTATCTAAAAGAGTATAAGCCTTATGGAACTCAAGGCATATACAAATTTTCCTGTAGAATGGGGGCATTTATTAATTCTGCAATCTTATGTTGAATGTTGGTGACTGACTAGAAATTATTCAGAGAAAATCTGGGATTGTGTGGGGAAGATACAGAGTTATCAGAGATCATGACTATCTCCAGATGGAGACAGCAGGTGTATGCCCAAGATAGCATATAGACTTGAGGAACTGCAAGGAGTTTAGTATGACTAGAGCTTAAGTTGGGAGGTGAAATGTAGGAAGATATTTGATTGTAGATTTAAGAAGGGCTAGATCATGAAGGCAATTTATATCAGGTTTTGTAGTCTCCATTAAACTGAAAAGTGGTGTTGTCCCTCAGTTATGAGAAGTGTTGGATTTGCAGTGCATTTTAAAAACCTTTCTCTTGTGGGTCACCCTTTGGTTTTATTTGAATTGAACTTTATTTTTCATGAAATATTCTTAAGGCTTGCATGAAGTGGAGTAGAGTATTTCTGAGAGTGATAAAAGGTATCTAAAGCAGAACCGGAGGGCATGAATGGATCCCAAGGCATCTTTTATTCCCCTGGCATCATAAAAACAGGTGAATTATGACTAAACCATGGAGAACTCAGCATCTAATACATAGATGAAATTGCATAATTGGAACACACCAGGGGGATGATATTGTCAAAACAGTTACATCTCTATTATGCTGTCCACTTTAGCCAGGTCACACACACAATTGGATTAGTAACAGCTCTAGGCTAGCTGAGTTAAAATTGGATGAAACTAAAACAGATTCATAAGGTTTTCGGTCTTTTGGGTATGACAGGAAACCACCTTAGGGAAAAGATATCCACAATTTCTATTCCACTGGGCTATTCATTGTCAGACTAAAGGGGATTTGGAAAATTGTTTATGCATGTTTAATTTTGTGAATTGTTCCCTTGGCCCTTAACTCTCACAGTTGCATTTACATAATTATAATTACAACATAGTTATTTCTGATAATTTTAAGCAAGTGAAAGATGTTTTCCCCCTGTGCCCATATCAGGCATGTAATTGGAGCTCAGTAGGTATATCTTGATTTATTTGGGAGTGAAGGGTCACAATCATTCTCACGGTACCTTTTAGATAATCTGGCACAGGTTCTGTCACTTAAAGACTCATCAATTCCTATTTTTAGTCATATTGAAACTAATGAAAATTTTGTCCCCATTGTATATTGATGTGTTTTTTGAAAAAGCAGACTACCAATGCTTAAAGAATTCCCCAGTCCTTTCTTCTGCCTCTTAAGTCCTTAGAATTGGTAGTGTACCCCTGGAGATCAGGGTGACATCCTTAATCCCACACTGTCTATGAGATGAATTTAGGTCTCTTCTTTTTTTTAATATGTTTATTAATAAATGGAAAGGTGAATTGATTCTTTAAGAAAGAATTGGGAAACAGGAAATTTGGAATTCCTTTCCATAGGGAGTAATATCTAAGAAATAGTATGAGTATACCTGTATCAGAGATTAGATAAAATGATACCTCTGTATGGAAAGAAAATCATTTCTATGGGGGTTCTTTTAGAGTTATAAGTATTTTAAAATTTTTAAAATGCATTAATATCTTATTGAAAAAATAGTTTTAATATATTTGGGAAATATAAAATATTCAAAGAACAAAATTAAAATTATGTATAATCTCATTTTAAGTCATAACTTCTGTTCATTTGAAGTATGTCTTAACCTTTTTGTCCTATATAATTTTTATAATTGGATACCCTTTTCCTCTCTTAACATTATTATTTGTACATTTCCACATTACTAAATAGTCAAAAATATTTTTATCTGGTGCTGGTATGTAGGACATTTAGATTGCTTCTATTTTTGTCTGTACTGAACAATGACATAATAATCTTTATCCATGTTTTTTTCACTCTTATTATTTCTTATGGGGCTTCCCTGGTGGCTCAGCAGTAAACAGTCTGCCTACAATGCAGGAGCTATAGGAGACACAGGTTCAATCCTTGGGTCAGGAAGATCCCCCTGGAGAAAGGCATGGAAACCCACTCTAGTATTCTTGTCTGGAGAGTCCCACGGGCAGAGGAGCCTGGCAGGCTACCATCCATAGGACTGCAAAGAGTCAGACATGATGCACGCATATAACACAATTAAAAAAAATTAGAGGATCTAAAATAAATGAAACATGATAAATATCCAAAAGTCCATATTACCTTATCTTATTAGTTGATCATGACCTTTTTTTCCTACTGAACCTGGTCAAGACCTCAGAATACTTTTTTAAAAAATTTATATATTTCTGTTCAAGATAGTCCAACAGTTTGAAACTTTTATTTTAATCTTACAACTTATGTCTGAGTTTAGCTAATTCAATTTTAATATCCTTGCCTACTACAATTACTAGACAGTCTAATTTATTAGTATGATTTTTACATTAGGTATTCACTCAGTCTTATCTACTCCAGATTTTATCCACTCTGTGATATCTTGCTCTACTTCCAGACTTACCTTCTTTTTTCACATCAATCCTATCTTGTTCATGGCCTTTCAATATACCTCTTAGCTAGGGAAATTAAATACAAGCTCTTAATTCCAATATTTGAAACATTTATAGAGAAAGTCCTATTTTTTGTTTTTTAAATGAAAACACTTAGGAAAGTTGGACAAAGGGTTAAGTACAGGTCAAAAGTATGGAAGTATGTTTGGATTTATGGCTTAGCTTTCTTTCCTTACCACACAGTAAACAATACTTTCCATTCAAGAAAATAAAATAAAGATGTCTTTGGCTAGCTAAAGAAAGAAAAAATCTAACAGCAAGAAATCTAATGAATGTCAGAGGCTTGGATTTCATACTAGCATGGAGATTGTGTGTTTATTGTCAATGGTCTGCATTAAAGTCAGTACTTTGGTTCCAGTGTTTAATTTCCTGAAGCGTATTGGCCACTGCCCCAACTTCAGTATGGATATATATTGCTTTATCATCTAAACTTAATAGCATCTTTTAAAGGAAATCATCAGTTAGTCACAATGGTATTTCATTTTTGCTTCATATCTATCATTCATATTTGATGGTACTGCACATATTTACTACCTATATTTTGGTACAAAACTGTGCTAACAAAAACCAGGCTTTTAATGGTAATGCTTCCAGTGTAAACTGGAAAATGCTAGTATAATTAGTTTCACTAGAGTGTGATAGGAATAGAGTGTTTTCTGTAGTAATCAAAGGTTCAGTGTCAGGAAATTAAGTAAATCTGTTTTTCCACAGAAAAATGGAAGAGGATTCCTTGAGTTTATGGTGTGTGTATATGTGCTCAGTTGTTAAGTTGTGTCCAAATCTTGGCAACCCCATAGACTGTAGCCCACCAGGCTCCTCTGTCAGGCAAGAATATTGGAGTGGGTCTCCATTTCCTCCTGCAGGGAGTCTTCCCCATCCAGGGATCAAACCCATCTCTTGCATCTCCTGCATTGGCAGGTGGATTCTTTACCACTGAGCCACCTAGAAATCTCTGAGTTTATGGTACATTATCATAAAGAGCTCAAAAGCAAAGTTCTCATAATTAGACCTTTATCTGCATCTCAAAATGCAGTTGTTGTCATTTACAGTGCTTTATGGGCTTGAAACTATATTGCAAAAATCAGTGCATTCTTTCAATGCCATCATTCTTACTCATGTACTCTTGGAATCTTCTGTTTAAAGTTTTCCAGTAGTCTTAGTTGTTCAGCTAGTCAATGCTACACTCTAATGTTCATACAATGCTGTATGTATGCAGGATAATTAGATCAGATTTCTGAGGTTATTTTTAGCCTTTTCAAAGAAGTTGGGAATGCAATATATTTGCTCCATGCTGTTATTTACGGGGAAACGACTTGTATTTGATGATAGTTTACTCTGATGGTATTTGAAGAAAATTGGCAAAGTTTTAACATTTTTTAAAAAAATCAATGGACTTCTGTTTTTGGCACTTGCTTCCAAAAAAACCACCATGACTGCTGTTGCACATAATAAATTCTTCACACCATGATCCAGCTCCAAGTCAACTTAGGGAAAAAATAGCCTGGGCTCTGGATCAGAGCCATGCATTCTGGAAGTGATGGACTTCTGAATTTTAAACTTGAAGTCTCATTATAGGAATGGTGAAAGTCATATGGCCTAAAGTCCAAGGAAAATGGATAGAGAAGTACATTTGGCTCTTTTGGCATCTACTACCATTTCATAGCCATGAAATTAAAAGGTGTTTACACCTTGGAAGGAAAGTTATGACCAACCTAGATAGCCTATTAAAAAGCAGAGATATTACTTTGCCAACAATGGTCCATCTAGTCAAGGCTATGGTTTTTCTAGTAGTCATGTATGGATGTGACAGTTGGACTGTGAAGAAAGCTGAGGACTGAAGAATTGATGCTTTTGAACTGTGGTGTTGGAGAAGACTCTTGAGAGTCCCTTGGACTGCAAGGAGATCCAACCAGTCCATTTTAAAGGACATCAGTCCTGGGTGTTCTTTGGAAAGAATGATGCTAAAGCTAAAACTCCAATACTTTGGCCACCTCATGCGAAGAGTTGACTCATTGGAAAAGACTCTGATGCTGGGAGAGATTGAGGGCAGGAGGAGAAGGGGATGACAGAGGATGAGATGGCTGGATGGCATCACCAACTCGATGGACGTGAGTCTGAGTGAACTCTGGGAGTTGGTGATGGACAGAGAGGCCTGGCGTGCTGCGATTCATGGGGTCGCAAAGAGTTGGACATGACTGAGCGACTGAACTGAGTTGAACCACATTCTGGTTCTAACACCATGGAAAAGTGAGTAGATCCTCAAGTGGGAGTGATTTGGTATTTGAGAAATATTAATATTTTATTCATTTTAGTTTTGCGTGATATTTGCTGCCACAAAGTGGAATAGTTTCCGTTTAGTTCAACCATCAAATGGTGGGTGCCTAAGAGGTATCAGAAACTATATGTAGTTGCTGTAGAACACAATTCCTTGTTCTGTAGAAGTTAGTGGTTTAGTACAAAAACAGCTGTTTAAATGAATGTGTACAACATCATGTGATAAACGCTATCTATGATATAGATAATGTGAGCTGACAAACTGTGCTTTGAAAATCAAAGTACCACTGAGGTTGGACTCTGTTCTGCTTCATGCCAGGAGTGAGGTTTGGGGATCTGAACTGCTAACCTGAATGCTAACATCCCTGTGAGGTTGCTGTGCCCTTGAAACTCAATGTGTGCCTCCAAGGTCTCTTCCCAGACCAAGTCTACCAAAGACTATGGTATTGACTACTCAAGTTACTCTTCCTTCCCCTTACTCGCCAAAAAAAAAAAAAAAAAAGTGTCATTTTAAAGAAGTTCTAGTTATGTGCCAAGCATATATTTGATTTAACATTGTGGTGGTTAAACAATTGATTTTGTTGACAAATCACTAAGCTTAATGTGCAGAAAATAAATTTGCATCTAATATGCAAGACACATTATGTATTATGTCACATTGGGTCTGTAAAAGTCTTATTTGGATTCCAAATGACACCTGCTTGGGTGTCATGTTTTTTTGAAGCTTTCTCTGCCCTGCTTTAAATGAGATAAATATATCCAACTCTATTGTTACTATCTTGACATAGGTCACATTATATTCAGGCTTTATAACTTATTAACTATGTGATTATGAACATGTAATTTAACCTCTCTTTCCTCAGTTTCCTCATTTGTGAAAGAGAAAGAATGACCCCTAACTCATAACTGTGCTCTGAGGGTTAATTGAACTTTGGATATAAAGTGTCTGGCACAGTATCTGACACATAGTGATTTATGATCATTGTTTTGTTTGGCTGTCTTGTAAGTCTATGCATTTCCTGGTGTCAGGAATAGCACCTTGCATAAGGTAGTATCTCTATAAATCTAGGCCTAACTTAATTATTTCTCTGTCCTAGATCTCAATATCTTTTAGGTAAAAATGGTGATAAGATGTTTTGTTGCTTAAACAATCTGTCAGAAGAAGAATTTCCTTTTAACTTATGGAAATTCTTTAACTTGGAGGATCCTGACAGAGTGATATTAAAGTAGAATGTGTTATGATCCTTTTTCAGGGCAATGGCAGTCTTAAGAGACCATATCAAGTCCTCAATTACATATCCACTTGTAATTCCGAGGGCAAACATGTTACCAGATTGAATAGAAGGCATTGTGTAATGTCCTTTCCAAAGATAATATCCAGAAGGAGCGTTTCATAAATTATGCAGCCTATACAAGGATAGAAGGAGAGCACAGAAAACACTATGCGTTACAGGCCACATTAAATGAGAAAGCAATTTTGAATGAGGAGAAAGTTTGAATTCCATCTCTACTGCCAAGCTAATCTGGGCAAATAATTTATTTTAAGTTCAAGGTTACTACCAGTAAAATAATTTTAATACTCTCTACTTTAGGGATTAGCATGAAAATGAAACATGTTATAGATAAAAGCACATTATACAATGCTTTCTCAAATATGGAGATTTTCATGACTGCTAGAAAGTTTTCTCAAAGGCAGTGGTTCTCAATGTTGGCTGCAGGTTAGAATCCCCTGTTGGAGATTTTAAAAGCCCCAATACCTTCCTACATCTTTGAGTGGCAGTTGGTGTTTGGATCCCTCTAAAATTCTGGGAGTAACTCATGTGTGTTCCTGATGCAAGCTATCTGCTGTGGTCTTTGCCTCTGTTTCTGGTACAGTCAGTCCTTCTGCGAGCTCCCAACCAGACACTGTAAATTTTCATGCTGAACATTGGGCATATGTATGAAAGTCTGTGTCTGCTTATTCCACACGGGGACCAAGTTCATTTCACACAGTTCAAACCCTCAGTCTGTCCAACTATAGTGCACTGCTCTGTTCACTTGCTTGCATGCTAAGTCACCTCAGTCGTGTCTGACTCTTTGCAACCCTATGAACTGTGGCCTGCCAGGCCCCTCTGTCTATGGGATCCTCCAGACAAGAATACTGGAGTGGGTTGCCATGCCTTCCTCCAGGGGATCTGTTTGCTTGGATATACCTTATCCCAAACTCGGCTAGAATTACGGTCTTAGAATTCCCGATGCAAAATACAAAGTCCTCCCTCGGCATTTCCCTCCAAAACCTCTTAAACACATAGGTTGAGATAATGACCGGACATCTGTTTCCCTTTTTCTGACTTCTTTATCCATCTCTAATCCATTAGTTCCATCTGGGTGATGCATTCACTTGTTGAAAAATTTTATCATCAATTGAATGTGCAGCTTAACATATTAAAGGGGATGGCAAAGTGCTATAGACTAAACATTGGTTTCAGTTCAGTTCAGTTGCTCAGTCATGTCCGACTCTTTGCGACCCCATGAATTGCAGCATGCCTGGCCTCCCTCTCCATCACCAACTCCTGGAGTTCACCCAAACTCATGTGCATTGTATCAGTGATACCATCCAGCCATCTCATCCTCTGTCATCCCCTTCTCCTCCTGCCCCCAATTCCTCCCAGCATCAGGGTCTTTTCCAATGAGTTAACTTTTCACATGAGGTGGCCAGAGTATTGGGGTTTCAGCTTCAGCATCAGTCCTTCCAATGAACACCCAGGACTGATCTCCTTTAGGATGGACTGGTTGGATCTTCTTGCAGTCCAAGGGACTCTCAAGAGTCTTCTCCAACACCACAGTTCAAAAGCATCAATTCTCCGGTGCTCAGCTTTCTTCACAGTCCAACTCTCACATCCATACATGACCACAGGAAAAACCATAGCCTTGCGCAAATGGACCTTTGTTGGCGAAGTAATGTCTCTGCTTTTGAATATGCTATCTAGGTTGGTCATAACTTTCCATCTAAGGTGTAAGCGTCTTTTAATTTCATGGCTGCAATCACCATCTGCAGTGATTTTGGAGCCCCCCAAAATAAATTCCACTGTTTCCCCATCTATTTGCCATGAAGTGATGGGACCAGATGCCATGATCTTAGTTTTCTGAATGTCGAGCTTTAAGCTAACATTTTTAAGCTCCTCTTTCACTTTCATCAAGAGCCTTTTTAGTTCCTGTTCACTTTCTGCCATAAGGATGGTGTCATCTACATATTTGAGGTTATTGATATTTCTCCCAACCCAAATCCATATGTTGAAACATGTTCCTCTAATGTGATAGTATTTGGAAATGGAACCTGTCGAAGGAGATCAGGTCATGAGGGCAGAACTATCACGAATGTGATTCATGCCCGTATAAAAGAGACGCCAAAGAGCTGTCTCACCTCTTCCAACATGTGGGGACATAGTGAAAAGATGGTGGTCTGTGAACCAGGAAATCGGTTCTCATAAAACACCAAATCTGCTAGTACCTTGATTTTGGACTTCCAAGCTTCCAGAACTATAAGAAATAAATTTCTGTTGTTTATAATCCTCCCGATCTATGATATTTTGTTATAGTGACCTGAACAGACTAAAGACACAAAGCAACTTAGAAAATCCTTTCATTTTCAAAAAATATTCTGTTTTAAGCCTGCTATTAAATCTCATTTTGGACTCTAATGATAAGCTCAACTCTCTCTAATATTTCTGCTTTTCCATCTGGCCATGGTTCAATGAATTTTAAAATATTGTTGCTGAGCTGGGCAGTAAAGCTCATATTTGCATTTGGGTACTCCCACAAAACAAGTAAGAGAGAGCACACTAATTTTCAGCTCCCTCCACTCCCCCCGCCCCCAACCCTTTTGCTACAATGTTTGGGAAAAGCAAAGTTTAAAATATTTTAGGAGAAACATATCCACTTAACCTAGCCTCAGTTAAGATTACCCATTCATGGAGAGTTCCCTGGTGGCCTAGTAGTTATGATTCAGGCTTTCACTGCCATAGTGTGGGTTCAGTTCCTGGTTGGGAAAATGAGATCCCACAAGCTGTGTGGTGTGGCTAGAAACAAAAATCCTTTCCCAGTATTATTCTCTTATTTTTATTTTAGAAACTTGTTTTAAGCCAAACATGATCAAATTAATTTCTAAATGATACTTTCTAGAAATTTTATTCCTAGTCCTTTATTCCAAGTATGGTAGTGCTTTAGTTGCTAAGGCGTATCCAGCTCTTGCAACCCAATGGACTGTAGCCTGCTTTGCTTCTCTGTCTGTAGGATTTCCCAGGCAAGAATACTGCTGAGGATTGTCATTTCCTTCTCCAGGGGATCTTCCTAACCCAGGTATCCAACCCAGGTCTTCTGCATTGCAGGTGGTTTTCTGCATTGCAGGCAGATTCCTGCATCACAGGTGGATACTTTACCAGCTCCTAATATAGTCCCTTTTTATTGGGAATGTTTTTGATCACCACCTCCTGTACAATGTTGTGAACCTTCAGCCATAGTTCAGGCACTCTCTCTATCAGATCTAATCCCTTGAATCTATTTGTCACTTTCACTGTATAATCGTAAGGGATTTGATTTAGATCATACCTGAATGGTCTAGTGGTTTTCCCCACTTTCTTCAATTTGTCTGAATTTGGCAATAAGAGGTTCATGATCTGACCCACAGTCAGTTCCTGGTCTTGTTTTTACTGACTATATAGAGCTACTCTATCTTCGGCTGCAAAAAATATAATCAATCTGATTTCAATATTGACCATCTGGTGACGTCCATGTGTAGAGTCTTCTCTTGTGTTGTTAGAAGAGGGTGTTTGCTATGATCAGTGTGTTCTCTTGGCAAAACTCTGTTAGCCTTTGCCCTGCTTTATTTTGTACTCCACAGCCAAACTTCCCTATTACTCCAGGTATCTCTTCACTTCCTACTTTTGCATTCCAGTCCCCAAAGGTCTGTATAGTCAAAGCTATGGCTTTTCCAGTAGTCATGTATGGATGTAAGAGTTAGACCACAAAGAAGGCTGAGTACCAAAGAATCGATGCTTTCGAACTGTGGTCTTGGAGAAGACTCTTGAGAGTCCCTTGGACAGCAAGGAAATCAAACCAGTCAATCCTAAAGGAAATGAATCCTGAATATTCATTGAACAACTGATGCTGAAGCTGAAGCTCCAATACCTTGGCCACCTGATGCAAAGAACTGGCTCATTAGAAAAGTCCCTGATGCTAGGAAAGATTGAAGGCAGGAGGAGAAGGGGATGACAGAGGAGGACATGGTGGGATAGCATCGCTAACTCAATGGACATGAGTTTGAACAGGGTCCAGGGGGTGGTGAAGGATAGGGATGCCTGTCGTGCTGCAGTCCATGGGGTTACAAAGAGTTGGAAATGACTGAGTGACTGAACAACAACAACCGGCAATACAGTGCCTAAATATTATAATGTTAATATTATTGTTAGTATAGCATTTGTTTCTATTCACCGTAACTTTATCATGAGGGTAGGCGTTTACAAATAACTTTAGAAGATAGTGTGTGATTATAAGCATAACCTTATCTGTCATTAAAGAAATCCTTTTAGGAAAATTCTTGTTACTAGATTTTCATGTTATTATCATTTACCCTTGTAAAACCAAACATTAAAAATATTTATGGTAGAGATCATCATACAGTTGAACACTGTCTCTAATTTCCATTCCAGTTACAACACAGAAGGACTTAGAAGTCCAACAAAGAGATTCTGGCTCTCCTGACAGCCCCTTTGTGTTTCATTCCAAGAGTACATTCATAAATTCGCTTTGTTCAAAAGTCCAACAAAGTTGGCCTAGGTCCCCAACTAACAATCAGCTATATGGTACCATACTGTAAACAGCTTATAATACTTTTCACATAAATAATACATAAAACACAAATCACAAAATAAAACACTTTTTTATCTTACAAAACAGTACCTTGAAAAGTACAGAACAACAGCTGGCACACAGAGGTGGCATTGAATGAACAAGCAAGAATAGTTACTGACTGGTGGAGGGAGAGGAGGTGGGAGATGGTGAAGCCAAAGGCTTGTCAGCAATAGGAGATGGAGGGCAAACTGCAGTTTCACTCAGGCCTGATGTTGATGGCACAGGTTCTGGTTGCTTGCTGGATTCAATTCCATCTACGCTCTTGAAAAAAAGCACCCAGTGATGTTTGAGAAGTAGCCCTTTATTTCTCATCATGGCTGACAGCGTAGCACTAGACTGAATTCTGAATGGCTACTGCAATCTTCCAGTGTCATGACTGTTTAGTCACTCAGTAGCGTCTGACTCTTGGCGACCCCCAGGGACCCATGGTTCCCTGTCCTTCACTATCTTCTGGAGTTTGCGTCAACTCATGCCCATTGCGTTGATGATGCCATCCAAACTTCTCATCCTCTGTCACCCCCTTCTCCTCCTGCCCTCAATCTTTCCCAGCATCAGGGTCTTTTCCAGTGAGTCAGCTCTTCACATCATGGCCAAAGTATTAGAGATTCAGGTTCAGCATCAGTCCTTCTAATGAATATTCAGGGTTGATTTCCTTTAAGATTGACTGGTTTGGTCTCCTTGCTGTCCAAAAGAGTGTCCAAGAGTCTTTCCAGCACCACAGTTCAAAAGCATCAATTCTTTAGCACTCAGTCTTCTTTATGGTCCAATTCTCACTTTGTACATGACTACTAGAAATAACTTAGCTTTGAGTATACGGTCCTTTGTTGGCAAAGGGATGTCTCTGCTTTTTAATACACTGTCTAGGTTTGTCACAGCTTTTCTTCCAAGGAGCAGTTGTCTTTTAATTTCCTAGATGCATTCACTGTCTGCAGTGATTTGGGGGCCTAAGAAAATAAAGTCTGTTAATGTTTCCATTTTTTCCCTACTTGCCATAAAGTGATGGGACTAGATGCCATGATCTTTGTTTTTTGAAGGCTGAGTTTTAAGCCAGCCTTTTCACTCTTCTCCTTCATTTTCATCAAGAGTCTCTTTAGTTCTCCACTTTCTGCCATTAGGGTAGTGTCACCTGTATATCTGAGGTACCTTTTCATCCTGTGCCTCAGAAACTAACAGTGCCTCCTCAAATAAAGAAAATGTCCTTGCCATTTCCTGCTTTCTGAATCTCTTTGTTCTCCAGTTACTTCTTCCTCTTGTCTCTCTGTCCTTTCTCTGAACACATTCACGTCATTGAAAGCTCGCAACTTGAAGGCTCATATATAGGGGACTTACTGTAAAAGAACTGTGAAAACATTCTTCCCGGATATGGGAAATTTACAACGTTTTTAGGATACTGACTCCCCTATTACATGACCCTATGACAGCTTCCCAGGTGGTGCTAGTGGTAAAGTACCCACCTGAAAATTCAGGAGGCATAAGAGATATAGGTTCGATCCCTGGATGGGGACGATCCCCTGGAGAAGGAAATGGCAGCCCACTCCAGTATTCTTGCCTGGAGAAACCCATGGACAGAAGAGCCTCGTGGGCTAGAGTCTATAGGGTCGCAAAGAGTCACACACAACTGAAGCAATGTAGCTCACACCATGAGGGCAAATGGATATTGTCTGCTTTTTCATCTATGTTCTGTCTCAAGTTTTTTTTTTTTTTAATGTAACCCAGAAGCTTTTAATTCAATGTTAAGAATAGCCATACTATCACAGACAAAACAAGCTCCCATTTCACAAAAACTAATACAAATACAAATTTTCTCACCTCAGAAAATTTATTTCTATATGTATCCATTAACATCAGAGAAGGCAATGGCACCCCACTCCAGTACTGCTGCCTGGAAAGTCCCATGGACGGAGGAGCCTGGTAGGCTGCAGTCCACGGGGTCGCAAAAAGTCGGACACAACCAAGCGACTTCACTTTCACTTTTCACTTGCATGCATTGGAGAAGGAAATGGCAACCTACTCCAGTGTTCTTGCCTGGAGAATCCCAGGGACAGGGGAGCCTGGTAGGCTGCCGTCTCTGGGGTCGCACAGAGTCAGACACGACTGAAACAACTTAGCAGCAGCAGCAGCCATTAACATAGAGACCATTTCAGCTTTATGTATATTCCACTGAATAATCTCTGTGGAGATGTTTTCAGACATGCTGGATTTTCTTTTATTATTTATTTATTCTGGCAGCACTGGGTCTTTGTTGTGCATTTGTGGTAAGCAGGGGCTACTGGCTAGTCGCAGTGCACGGGCCCCTCATTGCAGACAGCTTCTTCTTCTCAGGCACTTCAGCTTCACCAGCTTCAGCAGCTTCAGCTCGCGGGCTCTCCAGTGTGTGGGCTTCCGTAGTTGCAGCACAGGGGCTCATTAGTTGTGGCTCCCAGTTCCTAAAGTGCACAGACTTCAGCAGTGGGCTCACGGCTGTAGAACGCAGGCTCGGTAGCTGTGGCACAGTGGCTTAGCTGGTCCACGCCTATGGAACCTTCCCAGACACAGGGATTGAACCCGTGTTCTCTGCATTGGCAGGCAGATTCTAATCCACTGGGTCATCAGGGAGGTACACATGCTGAATTTTTACAAAGTCTATGTAAAAGGAAAACCATTAATTTACTAGAGGCATATGACTCTCCCACCTTGCCTAATATAGGGCATTAGACTCTTCTGTAGAATCTGGAATTGAGCTTATGGAGTCATAGGAAAATGTATTTATACAGTTAAATTGTATGTTCCCCATATGTTCCATTAGTTTAATTTTTATCATTAGAAGAGATAGAGAAAAATAGCTAGTGTTTGTTTTTGCACAGCACTAATGCATTGGAGAGGGAAATGGCAACCCATTCCAGTGTTCTTGCCTGGAGAATCACAGGGACAGAGGAGCCTCGTGGGCTGCCATCTCTGGGGTCGCACAGGGTTGGACACGACTGAAGCGACTTAGCAGCAGCAGCAGCAGCAGCAGCAACACATCAAAAGCAGTGTATGAAAAAAATAGTATTGCCTTTTTTAAAATGTACACATGTGTATGCTCTTTTAAAGTGATAAATATTTTTAAATTAGAAAAAATATTTATCATTTTCTTTATTCCTCAAGTTTTTTATAATGCATCTCTAGATACTGATTATCTATGTTTCCATTTTTTGTTTTTTTATTTTTTTATGGCATAAAAGAGGTTAGTTGAGGTGGTAAAGGCGTTCCCACATCACAAATTATTTATTTCTTTCTTTATTCCCATTTCAAAGTTTTCAGTAATATTTGTGCTTGCCTTGTCTCTGCCCTTATCAGGTGTTACAAATTTCATTTTTTCTTTCTCCTTCCATAGATGAAGAATAATTTTCTTCTATTTGATCATTTAAGCTCATGGAAAAATTATATGTAAAATATCCCAAGTATATTGTTAAAGTATACTTAAACAATACCAAACATATAGCATGTATTAAACATGTATTATAGTAGAAATTTTAAAAGTATAATTAAAAATTGAAAATCTAGCCAACCCCTATCTTTTTTCCACTTTTATTCTTCCAGTGTAGCTACTGACGATAGCTGGGCACGTATATTTCCAGGTTTTTTTTTTTTTTTTTAATACACATAAGTGCCAAATTTTAAGAGAAGAGGTTTAAATTCCCACCACATAAAATGCAATTTAAAAAACCTACAATATGGTGGCAGTAGTGGTAAAGAACCTAATGGCTAGTGCAGGAGAGATAAGGGACAGAGACACGGGTTCAGTCCCTGGGTTGGGAAGATCCCCTGGAGAAGGACATGGCAACCCACTCTAGTATTCTTGCCTGGAGAATTCCATGGACAGAGAAGCCTGGCAGGCTATTGTCCTTTAGGGTCACAAAGTGTTGAACATGACTGAAGCAACTTAACATGCACAGGTATGCACAATACATTAGATAAATGTTATCTTAAACCCTAATTTTTCTTAATATATCTTGAAATTAAAATATTAATTCCAAATTTGAAAAAAAGTTAATTTTTTGAGCTGAGGTCATAAAAAAAGATTTACATGCTTCTAAGTGTAATGTCTGATGGCCCAAGGTGAGGCAGAGAAATCAGTGGAACCTGCATTAGATTCATAGATTCAACCTTGTCACGGTAAAGAAAAAGAAAATGATGTCTTACTGTATGGTTAAGTTGATACTATTTCAATTAGTAAAAAATTTTTGTACCTTTAATGTGATGTTTCTCTGGTTTTGATCCTCTTTGCAAATATTATCCAGTCAACAGTTTTTCTCAAAATTCTTGGCTTCAGAATATTGAGGAATTATGTACTCACAAAATTTAAAGTTACTTTTAATTGAATTACATTATTAGAGAATATGTTTATATTCTATTGATGATATTACCAGTTTCATGACTTGCCTTTTTAAACTCAGAAATATGTAATGGACATTATTTTATATAGTACACATCTTAATATGTTAAATTGACATTTGTATTTCCTTTCTCTTTCTATTACAACTAATGTGTTTGGGAGTATTATTTTATAGATCTTCTTGTGAATATGGGTATATACATCTGCTGGATACATTTTAAAGATAGAAATATCAGATAGAATTGGCCTCAGAAGCCATTGTGCAGCCTTTTACTGCACTGTCTTGTGTGATCCAAATTACTACTCTGGTAGCTATTTTATGGGTTGTTCATTGAGCTCTAGTTTGAAGGCAGACACAGATTTTAGCAATGTTTAAATCTTGGGACTAACACAATCATCCAGCTATGGACTGAATGTGTCCTTCCAAAATTCATATTTTGAAGTCCTCCACCACAGTGTGATGGTGTTTAGAGATGAGGTCTTTGGAAGAAAATTGGGATTAGATAAGATAACTGGATAGAGCCGCATGATATGATTAGTGTCCTTAGAATAAGAGAAGAAACAAAACTGTCTCTCGGGTACCATAGAAAAGGCAGCTACCTGAATATCAAGATCACTCTCATCAGACGTCAAACTTGTTAGCATCTTGATCTTGGAGTTTCTAACCTCCAGACTGTGGGGAATGAATGTTTGTGGGTTAAGCCATCCAGTCTGTGATATTTTGTTATAGCACACTGAACTGACAAAGGCATATTCCATTTGTCCTTTAGTTATTTTCTTCCACTGAACCAACTACATCTCATTCCATCTTTAAGTTCCATTGGCCTATAATTTGGGGTTATTTCAACATCTTTCTAAGGGATCTCAATTTTTGGTACAATATATTGTTAAGGGCTTATAATCTCCCTTGGGATTTCTCACTCTTACGTGTAATCAATCACCCCCAAATTGGGAGATTTAAGACCATTTTATTTCAAAACTAGAAAACCATTTGTTTCAAAACTAGTCAGTAGGAAGCAGTTCTCAGATCTACAGCAGCCTTGCCTGGCATTGGCTGGGCTTACTTGTGTCTGGAGTCAGCTGCTTCATCAGCTGGAGTCTGACTGGTCAAAGGTTGCTCAAATATGAGACTGTATCTCTGCTTATGTCCTGTCTCATTCTTCAGAAGGCTAGTTCAGAGGGTATGGTCCCAATAGCAAGAGCAGAAGTGCAAAAAACCTGCCGAGGCCCAGGCTTCATACAACATTGTTTTCTCTAAGTTGAATTCACCAGGACAAGTAATAAGGAGAAACCCAAATCAAAAAGTGCATAAATGTCAACTCTTGATAAGAGGAACATAGAAAAATGGAAACAAACCTGCAGTCCATGCTAGAGTTTATCAATATTATAACTTCTGGAGACATCTCAGTGATCCAGTCAGCCTGCCAGTTATTTATGATGCTGTGTGTGTGTGTGTGTGTGTGTGTGTGTGTGTACACACATGCGCATGTGATAAACCCAGATTCATTGATTTGGAAATGGAGAAGATAAAAAAATTAATATTCATTTATAGGATATTCTAGTTAGCTATTTTATATTAAATTTTATTTTTCAAAGGATTAAATGCAAAAAGTTGTATAAAATAATATTTTAATCAAGTCTAGTGATTCTTTATAAAACTTAGCCCTAGTTCTTTCTACATTTTCCTAATATGTTTATACCTCAGTTTCTGTTAAATACATTGTCAGTGTTTTCATTACAATTATGCACATGTTGTTCATTACTGAGTCTAGGTATATGCTCTGGTTATAATTTGTTTTAGCATAAAATTTTATTTTCCAAGGTTTAACAATTTTTTCTGAGTTGCTTATTTTTCTTAGAACATATGATGAACGGTTCTCAAACACATTCACAGTTCCATAAATTACCTCCAAATATATGATCAAAATAGTTCTATAACTTACCAGTTCACTTATTTAGTCATTATTTTACTTTGGAGACATTCTTTCTGGAGGCTTTGGCCTATTGCTCCCATGTTAAAAGTTGTTCTCCAGCTGTTCTATTGTCTGAGACTTCCTTCTGCTATTGTGCTTGGAATTCTCATCTCTCCTCTGTCAGTTCCTCTATTATTATTTCAATCCCATTTCGTCTTTCTTGGATTGCTTTTTCATCAGCTAGTAGTTTCCCAATAAACGCTACATGGAAAATACATTTTAAAACATTAACAATCTGAAATTTTCTTTATTCTCTCACTTCATTGCTCTAAGTTAAATAACACTGTTTGGACAGTAAATATTCCTGTTGTTAAAATTTCTGTTGGGAATTATGAAGTCATTGTGATTATCCTTTATATGTATTGTTTTCTTCTTAGAAACTTAGAGATTCTTTTTCTTTGGTGCTAAGAAATTTATGATAGTTTGCCTTCTTTTGGGAGAAGGCAGTGGCAGCCCACTCCAGTACTGTTGCCTGGAAAGTCCCATGGACGGAGGAGCCTGGGAGGCTGCGGTCCATGGGGTCCCTAAGAGTCGGACATGACTTCACTTTCACTTTCACTTTTCACTTTCCTGCATTGGAGAAGGAAATGGCAACTCACTCCATTGTTCTTTTCTGGAGAATTCCAGGGACAGGGGAGCCTGGTGGGCTGCTGTCTATGGGGTTGCACAGAGTCAGACACGATTGAAGTGACTTAGCAGCAGCAGCCTTCTTTTGGGTTCTTTAAAATTTGTTGTTTTATGCATTGATTTTGTTGTTTTTGTTTTTCAGTCACTCAGCTGTGTCTGACTCTTTGTGACCTCATGGACTTCAGCATGAAAGGCTTCCCTGTCCATCACCATCTCCTGGAGCTTGCTCAAACTCATGTCCATTGAGCTGGTGATGCCATTCAACCATCTCATCCTCTGTCATCCCCTTCTCCTCCTGCCTTCAATCTTTCTCAACATCAGCATCTTTCCCAATGAGTCAGTTTTTTGCATAAGGTGGCCAAAGAATTGGAGTTTCAGCTTCAGCATCAGTGCTTCCAATGAATATTCAGGGTTGATTTCCTTTAGGATTGACTGGTTTGATCTCCTTGCTGTCCAAATGACTCTCAAGAGTCTCCTCCAACACCACGGTTCAAAAACATCATTTCTTCAGCGCTCAACCTTCTTTATGGTCCAACTCTCACATCCATACACGACTCTTGGAAAGACCATAGCTTTGATTATACACATCTTTGTTGACAAAGTAATGTCTCTGCTTTTTAACATGCTGTCTAAGCCTGCCATGGCATTTCTTCCAAGGAGCAAGCGTCTTTTAATTTCATGGCTACACTTACCATCTGCAGTGATTTTGGACCCCAAGAAAATAAAATCTGTCATTGTTTCCTTTGTTTCCCCATCTATTTGCCATGAAGTGATGGGACGGGATTCTTTGATCTTTGTTTTTTAAATGTTGAGTTTTAAGCCAGCTTTTCACTCTCCTCTTTCACCTTCATCAAGAGGCTCCTTGGTTCCTGTTCACTTTCAGCCCTTATGCACTGATGAACCCTTTTATTATGGAGTCTCACATTATAACATTGTATGAAATATTCTTGTACTTTCTTGGCAATTTTCTCCTCATTGTTTTTTTTGTGATATTTCATATTGAAGCTCAATATGGTTTCTTTTTCTTTTCTCTCTTCTGTTCAATTTTTTGGTCTTTGTTGTACCCAGTTTTATCTTCTAATTATTTTTAGCCCAAAACTAGCTATATTTTTAATTACAAAAAATTATTTTTTGTGCCTCCTTTATAACATCTTGTTTTTATGTATACATTATCCTCATTGTATGAG
Source organism: Budorcas taxicolor (assembly GCF_023091745.1). NCBI lineage: Eukaryota > Metazoa > Chordata > Mammalia > Artiodactyla > Bovidae > Budorcas > Budorcas taxicolor. The sequence goes on from NC_068912.1 coordinate 71,123,034, forward strand.
AAAAATAAATAATTTTATTTTTTTTCACTTGAGTCCTTTTGTCATATATTCAGTTCAGTTCAGTTCAATTGCTCAGTTGTGTCTGACTCTTTGCAGCCCCATGAATTGCAGCACGCCAGGCCTCCCTGTCCATCACCAACACCCGGAGTTCACTCAGACTCACATCCATTGAGTCCGTGATGCCATCCAACCATCTTATCCTCTGTCATCCCCTTCTCCTCCTGCCCCCAACCCCTCCCAGAGAGTCTTTTCCAATGAGTCAACTTTTCACATGAGGTGGCCAAAGTACTGGAGTTTCAGCTTTAGCATCATTCTTTCCAAAGAAACCCCAGGGTTGATCTCCTTCAGAATGGACTGGTTGGACCTCCTTGCAGTCCAAGGGACTCTCAAAAGTCTTCTCCAACACCACAGTTCAAAAGCATCAATTCTTCAGCACTCAGCCTTCTTCACAGTCCAACTCACATCCATACACGACTACTGGAAAAACCATAGCCTTGACTGGACGGACCTTAGTCAGCAAAGTAATGTCTCTGCTTTTGGATATGCTATCTAGGTTGGTCATAACTTTTCTTCCAAGGAGTAAGCGTCTTTTAATTTCATGTCTGCAATCACCATCGGCAGTGATTTTGGAGGTCAAAAAAATAAAGTCTGACACTGTTTCCACTGTTTCCCCGTCTATTTCCCATGAAGTGGTGGGACCAGATACCATGATCTTCGTTTTCTGAATGTTGAGCTTTAGGCCAACTTTTTCACTCTCCTCTTTCACTTTCATCAAGAGGCTTTTTAGCCCCTCTTCATTTTCTGCCATAAGGGTGGTGTCATCTGCATATCTGAGGTTATTGATATTTCTCCTGGCTATCTTGATTCCAGCTTGTGTTTCTTCCAGTCTAGCATTTCTCATGATTTATTCTGCATATAAGTTAATAAGCAGGGTGACAATATACAACATTGACATACTCCTTTTCGTATTTGGAACCAGTCTGTTGTTCCATGTCCAGTTCTAACTGTTGCTTCCTGACCTGCATACAGATTTCTCAAGAGGCAGGTCAGGTGGTCTGGTATTCCCATCTCTTTCAGAATTTCCCTCAGTTTATTGTGATCCACACAGTCAAAGGCTTTGGCATAGTCAATAAAGCAGTAATAGATGTTTTTCTGGAAATCTCTTGCTTTTTCCATGATCCAGCGGATGTTGGCAATTTGATCTCTGATTCCTCTGCCTTTTCTAAAAGCAGCTTGAACATCAGGAAGTTCACTGTTCACGTATTGCTGAAGCCTGGCTTGGAGAATTTTGAGCATTACTTTACTAGCTTGTAAGATGAGTGCAATTGTGCAGTAGTTAGAGCATTCTTTGGCATTGCCTTTCTTTGGGATTGGAATGAAAACTGACCTTTTACAGTCCTGTGTCCACTGCTGAGTTTTCCAAATCTGCTGGCATATTGAGTGCAGCACTTTCACAGCATCATCTTTCAAGATTTGAAATAGCTCAAGTGAAATTCCACCACCTCCACTAGCTTTGTTCATAGTGATGCTTCCTAAGGCCCACTTGATTTCACATTCCAGGATGTCTGGCTCTAGATGAGTGATCACACCATCATGATTATCTGGGTCGTGAAGATCTTTTTTGTACAGTTCTTCTCTGTATTCTTGCCACCTCTTCTTAATATCTTCTGCTTCTGTTAGGTCCATACCATTTCTGTCCTTTATCGAGCCCGTCTTTGCATGAAATGTTCCCTTGGTACCTCTAATTTTCTTGAAGAGACCTCTAGTCTTTCCCATTCTGTTGTTTTCCTCTATTTCTTTGCATTGATCACTGAAGAAGGCTTTCTTATCTCTTCTTGCTAATATATGGAACTCTGCATTCAGATGCTTGTATCTTTCCTTTTCTCCTTTGCTTTTCACTTCTCTTCTTTTCACTGCTATTTTTAAGGCCTCCCCAGACATCCATTTTGCTTTTTTGCATTTCTTTTCCATGGGGATGGTCTTGATCCCTGTCTCTTGTACAATGTCACGAACCTCATTCCATAGTCCATCAGGCACTCTATCTATCAGATCTAGGCCCTTACATCTATTTCTCACTTCCACTGTATAATCATAAGGGATTTGCTTTAGGTCATACCTGGATGGTCTAGCGGTTTTCCCAACTTTCTTCTATTTAAGTCTGATTTTGGCAATAAGGAGTTCATGATCTCAGCCACAGTCAGCTCCTGGTCTTGTTTTTGTTGTCTGGATAGAGCTTCTCCATCTTTTGCTGCATAGAATATAATCTATCTGATTTCAGTGTTGACCATCTGGTGATGTCCATGTGTAGAGTCTTCTCTTATGTTGTTGGAAGAGGGTGTTTGCTATGACCAGTGTATTTTCTTGGGAAAACTCTATTAGTCTTTCCTCTGCTTCATTCCGCATTCCAAGGCCAAATTTGCCTGTTACTACAGGTGTTTCTTGACTTCCTACTTTTGCATTCCAGTCCCCTATAATGAAAAGGACATCTTTTTTGGGTGTTAGTTCTAAAAGGTGTTGTAGGTCTTCGTAAAACCGTTCAACTTCAGCTTCTTCAGCATTGCTGGTTGGGGCATAGACTTGGATTACCGTGATATTGAATGTTTTGCCTTGGAAACGAACAGAGATCATTCTGTCGTTTTTTAGATTGCATCCAAGTACTGCATTTCAGATTTTTTTGCTGACCATGATGGCTACTCCATTTCTTCTGAGGGATTCCTGCCTGCAGTAGTAGATATAATGGTCATCTGAGTTAAATTCACCCATTCCAGCCCATTTTAGTTTGCTGATTCCTAGAATGTCGATGTTCACTCTTTCCATCTCCTGTTTGACCACTTCCAATTTGCCTTGATTCATGGACCTGACATTCCAGGTTCCTATACAATATTGCTCTTTACAGCATCAGACCTTGCTTCTATCACCAGTCACATGCACAACTGGGTATTGTTTTTGCTTTGGCTCCATCCCTTCATTCTTTCTGGAGTTATTTCTCCACTGATCTCCAGTAGCATATTGCACACCTACTCACCTGGGTTATTTCCCCTTTCAGTATCCTATCATTTTGCCTTTTCACACTGTTCATGGGGTTCTCAAGGCAAGAATACTGAAGTGGTTTGCCATTCCCTTCTCCAGTGGACCGCATTCTGTCAGACCTCTCCACCGTGACCCACCTGTCTTGGGTTGCCCCACGGGCATGGCTTAGTTTCATTGAGTTTGACAAGGCTGTGGTCCTAGTGTGATTAGATTGACTAGTTTTTGGTGAGTATGGTTTCAGTGTGTCTGCCCTCTGATGCCCTCTTACAACACCTACCATTTTACTTGGGTTTCTCTTACCTTTGGCGTGGGGTATCTTTTCATGGCTGCTCCAGCAAAGTGCAGCCGATGCTCCTTACCTTGGATGAAGGGTATCTCTTCACCGCCTGGCTTCCTGACCTTCAGCATGGGATAGCTCTTCTAGGCCCTCCTGTGCCTGCACAGCCAGCGATCCTTGGATGTTGGGTTGCTCCTCCCGGCCACCGCCCCTGGCCTCGGGTGCAGTTTGTCTCCTCCCAGCCACTGCCTCTGGCTTCGGGTGCAGGGTGGCTCCTTTCGGCCACCGCCCCTGGCCTGGGACACAGGGTAGGTCCTCCCGGCTGTTCCTGCGCCATTGCAGCCTGGCACTCTCGGCCGCTGCCCCTGACCTTGGACATGGGGTAACTCCTCTTGGCCGCCGCCCTTTGGGTATGGGGTCCTCCTGGCTTCTGCCCCTGACCTCGCAAGTGGGGTAGCTCCTCTGGTCCGCGCTTAGCGCGCCGGTCACAGCCGCCTGCGCTTAGCGTGCTCGTCGCACTGTATAGCCCATTTCAAATATTTATATATTGTAACCTTTGATTCCATTCTTCACACTTAAGAATGGGACAGTAAAATGCTTATTGGAATCTCTATACTTGGTGAGGTTAATGGATTGGTAGAAGTCACTATATGTAAGATAACTACTTGGATTTTAAATAAGAACACATATACACTCTCACATGTTCCCATCTGTGCTCTAGACATTCAGTTTTTTAGAGAAAAAGAACTTTCTAATTTTCTGAGAATTCTATATCTTGCTGCTGGCAATTCTGATATTTTTCAATATTCTACATTGGGATATAAACCTCCTGTATGTTTATAGCATAAAGGAGATAGAAAAAACAAAAAAAAGGCTGATGTTACAGAGGCTGAGGTCCAGAGAGTCTCTAATAACTTTGACATGCATTAGGATTAAATATATCCCTAATCGTAAAGGTCAGGGTGGAGATGAAGGGCCTTCATTTTCCTAAAACAAATTCCTAAATTATCCTATTTTCTGTCCTCATCTCATCCCCCTTTATGTGGTACTGTTTCTCCCAATTCCCATAAACTTTCATGCTTTTAAGTTGCTGTGCTTCTTCTTGAAGCCAACCAACCATCTTTTCCACTTCACTTTCACTACAAGCCTAATTGTACATAGGCTTGACTTTCCTTTTCTTTGCTAGCTATTTAATATTTCTCTCTTTTCAACCTTTATTCATAATTTCTTGGGTTAATAAATGCCTCTTTGTTTTATTGAAAGAGTTTTTGCTTCTCTTTTTCCTTCCCTAGATGGAGAAAGTGAAGAGGATCATTTTTATTATCCTAAATTGAAAGTGGGTAGCAAGTTCCTAATAATACTTGAAATAGCAAATCTTTTACTCCATCTTTATACTGCACTTATTTTCAAAATTGTTTGAGGTTAGTGTTTCCTTAAGAGAATAGCTTCAAATTTAAACTCTCCAATCCCTTTGCCATGTTTCTATCTTTTCATATAATACTGAGAAACTTTATCCAAAACAAGATGATTGAAACTGTCTCACAGTTCTGTATTATAGCTTGCATTGCTTACAATCTCTATTTTAGAAGATAAAATGAAGGATTCTATATTGCATGTGGTAGAGTCAGTGTAATATTAGGCTGCTATAACAAAGAGCTCCCCAAATAATATACATTTCACTTTTAGAATAGCTAGAGCACCATTAAAAATCATAGGTTACTATTACCTTATTTGCTTATTGTCTCAAAGGGCATTATTCTTATTTGATGGCTTAGTTTGCAGGACAGTCCATGTGTATATAGGAGTTCACTGCAGGAAATTATGGGACATATCGAGAAGTTATGATAGCATTTCTGCCCTTATTCCATTGACTACAACACATGTACATCCCCATTAAGTTATAAGGGAGGCTGTGAACTATAGAGACTTAACTATACAGCCATGTCCAAGCTGTAACTTCCTTATTTGGAAAGGAAATGTATTTTAGTTATTATTGCTTCATAATAAATAATTCTAAATTTTGTGGCATGAAACATCATTTTATTATGCTCACAGGTTCTATAGGTCATTAACATAGAAAGGATAGCTAGGAAAGCAGGGAGAGCTATCCTCTGCCCCAGATGCCTGTGACTTCTGCAGGTCAGACTCAGATTGTCTGGGGGTTACTTGAAAGGGATGCTGAAATAGCTGAGGCTAGAGATTCTAGTCCTAAAATGGTTTTTGCAGTCACATGTCTGGGACCTGGGCAAGGATGATTCAGCTGAGTGGGCCACATGACACTGTCAACAGGAATCCTTACATGTGGCCTGACCAAATGACTTCAACTTCTTATAGTTTATCAGCTAGGTTCCAGGTAGAGGTGAATGGAATTAAGCAAACTGAGGGAAGGTTTGGAAAATGTAGGGGATTTAGGTCTAGATAATTTAATATATTCCAGGGAGAGGAAATGTATGTCTTCCTCTCTGATCCAATCAATCCATGAGAATGATTTTCTATAAAAGCTTCCTAATCTTTACTGGGCTTCCCTGATAGCTCAGTTGGTAAAGAATCCACCTGCAATGCAGGTGACCCCAGTTTGATTCTTGGGTCGGGAAGATCCCTGGAGAAGGGACAGGCTACCCTCCAGTATTCTTGGGCTTCCCTTGTGGCTCAGCTGGTAAAGAATCTGCCTGCAATACAGGAGACCTGGGTTTGACCCCTGTGTTGGGAAGATTCCCTGGATAAGGAAAAGGCTACCCACTGCAGGATCTGGCCTAGAGAATTCACGGGGTCACAAAGAGTCGGACACGACTGAGAGACTTCCACTTTATTTGTCCAATTAAATCCTTGCTTCTTAGTGGTTAGATTCAATCCTGGCATCTTGCTACATCTGAAGATTCAGAAAGAATTAAATCTTCATCCCGATTGGATCCTTCTGCTCCCAGACTCTATGGTGTTTCTGATAATTTTGCTTCTGTCTTTAGATGCAAGAATGCACATAAAGGCCAAGGCCTCTGCTATCATCTCTTCCCTCTGGAATCCCAGAGGGGTTTTACTTTGCTTTGTGAATCATAACCCAAACATTCAACAACCATTCTTTGCTTCAGGTTGATTTAATATATCTTCCCCAGTTCCTGTCTGTCAGACTGTGGCTACAACTGGCTACAGTGGAGCTGTAAGAACTTGTGGTTCATCTCACCCTGGAGTCAGGATGAATCAAGCTCAGACAGAGGCAATAAACTTCTTTGTTAATTGTTATCTCTATTACACTCTGTCTGTGGTCCCCTGAAAATAGCTAATTATTGAATCTTTCCTTTCTGGGTAAGCTAGACATACCTGCACTGATTCATCTCTCAAAAGTGTTGGTTTAGCTAGGAATATATAGGATACAAAAATGTAATTCAATGCTACTTTAGGCACTGTTAGCAACATATTGCTAATTCTATGAGTCATCACATTTCTCCACACATTGTAGATAGTTTTTGTCTTCAAGCTCAAATTTAGAATTTTCATGCCTGTTCACTGCATTTGAGCAAATAGTAATCGTGCGTCATGTTTCTTTTTTCTTTTTAAGTTTAAAACGACAGAGGATTCCTCTAAAATAAAACATTGTAATAATTATTCACCCTAGCATTGCTGTAAAATGCAGGTTTTCAAACAAATATTTAAAAAATACATTGCTGATTTTACTTCAGAATGGGAGAAAATAATAGCAAATGAAGCAACTGACAAAGAATTAATCTCAAAACTATACAAGCAGCTCATGCAGCTCAATACCAGAAAAATAAATGCCCCAATCAAAAATAGGCAAAAGAACTAAACAGACATTTCTTCAAAGAAGACATACAGATGGCTAACAAACACATAAAAAGATGCTCAACATCACTCATTAATCAGAGAAATGCAAATCAGAACCACAATGAGGTACCACTCATACCAGTCAGAATGGCTGCTATCAAAAACTCTACAAATAAAAGTTGGAGAGGATATAGAGAAAAGGGGACCCTCTTACACTGTTGGTGGGAATGCAAAGTAGTATAGCCACTATGGAGAACAATGTGGAGATTTCCTTAAAAAACTGGAAATAGAACTGCCATATGACCCAGCAATCCCACTGCTGGGCATACACAGCAAGGAAACCAGAACTGAAAGAGATACATCATTGCAGCACTGTTTACCATAACTAGGACATGGAAGCAACCTAGATGCCCTTCAGCAGACAAATGGATAAGAAAGTTGTGGTGCATATACACAATGAAATATTACTCATCTATTAAAAAGAACACATTTGAGTCAGTTCTAATGAGGTGGATAAAACTGGACCTATCATACAGAGTGAAGTAAGTCAGAAAGAAAAACACCGGTACAGTATATTAACACATACATATGGAATTTAGAAAGATGGTAACGATGACAACAAAAGAGACAAAGATATAAAGAACAAACTTTTGGACTCTGGGAGGAAGCGAGGGTGGGGATGATTTGAGAGAATAGCATTGAAACATGTATATGACCAGTTGTGAAATAGATGACCAGTCCAAGTTCAATGCATGAAACAGGACACTCAAAGCCAGTGCACTGGGACAACCAGGAGGGGTGGGATGCGGAGGGGGGTGGGAGGGTGGTTTTGGGCAGGGGGACACATGTACACCTGTGGCTGCTTCATCTCAATGTCTGACCAAAACCACCACAATATTGTAAAGTGATTAATCTCCAATTGAATTAATTAATAAAAAAATATTTTGCTGATTTTAGAAAAAATCTCCAGAACTTATGTTTATATATTTTTTTAAATAAAGGGAAACATTGTATTTTTCTGGTAAGGTAAAGTTTATAAACATCCAATAATTAGTTGAATATTGAAAATATATTCTGGGTTTTGATAAACATTTAATAGGTACTATCCAAAAAGTGAAGTCGCTCAGTCATGCCCGATTCTTTGTGGCCCGTGGATAGTAGCCTGCCCTAAGCTCCTCCATCCATGGGATTTTCAAGGCAAGAGTACTGGAGTGGGTTGCCATATATTTCTATGTATTAAAAATTGACTTTTTTTATGGCAAATTCTGTACCTGACTCTCCTTTTCTCTAATTTCTGTACTTTTCACTTCCCCTGCTAATGGGACCTGAGTAAATATGATCATGTTTTATACGGATAGGTTCTAAGAATAATATCTGAAATTTGGATGCATCTTACAATCTGTTATTTTACAACTTGTGTTGATCAGATGACAGACATCACATAGCATGTCAACTTGATCATATTTGTTCATGCTGCATCAGATAAGTTGAGTTCAAACATTTTAAACAATAACCTGTTTGAGTTTAGTTGCTATTTCAATTAAGTTTAAGAAGGTTAAACTATCAGTATTTTAATAAAATATTACTTTGTGTATTGAAGTTTCCAATTAGAGTGTGACATTAATTTGATGTGTTTAAAGGGAAAATTTTCTTTATATGAATGAACACAGTTTATTATTTTCTTATAAAGCAACACACAAATGCTTTCCAATATTAAAGAATTTTTTTTGTTCCGAAGCACTTCCTTTTATCTTATTTTTTAATGATATGTGTGCAATATAATGGGCTGATACACGTATATATTGTGATGTGATCATCACAGTGTAATTAACATTCCATTACACACAATTATACATTTTTTTCTTATGATGAGAACTTTTAAGATTTATTCTTAAAAACTTTAAAATATATAATATTGTTTTCTATAGTCACCAGATTATACATTACAACCCAGGACTCATTTTATAACTAGAATCTTGTTGGAGAAAGAGATGCTACCCACTCCAGTATTCTTGCCTGGAGAATTCCATGGACAGAGGAGCCTGGTAGGCTATAGTCCATGGGGTCACAAAGAGTTGGACATGACTGAATGACTAAGCAGAATCTTGTACTTTTGATAACCTTCCCCAATGGGCCCACCCCCTCAACCTCCTCTGGCAACCACCGAGTGTTATCTATATTTATGGGTGTTGGGTTTTTTTTTTTAATTTAATTTATGTATAAGTATTTTTCTGTCTGACTTATTTCCCTTGGGAAAATGCCCTCAAGATTCATCCATGCTATAGCAAATGGTTGGATATCCTTTTCATGGATGAATAATATTTCATTGCATTTAGAATATTTATATATATTTATCAAATTTCAATTAAATAACTAAATAAATATAAATATTCTAAATGCAATGAAATATTATTCATCCATGAAAAGGATATCCAACCATTTGCTATAACATGGATGAATCTTGAGGGCATTTTTTTGACTGTGTGGATCACAATAAACTGTGGAAAATTCTGAGAGAGATGGGAATACCAGACCCCCTGACCTGCCTCTTGAGAAATCTGTATGCAATTCAGGAAGCAACAGTTAGAACTGGACATAGAACAACAGACTGGTTCCTAATAGGAAAAGGAGTACGTCAAGGCTGTATATTGTCACCCTGCTTATTTAACTTATATGCAGAGTACATCATGAGAAATGCTGGACTGGAAGAAACACAAGCTGGAATCAAGATTGCCGGGAGAAATATCAATCACCTCAGATAGGCAGATGACACCACCCTTATGGCAGAAAGTGAAGAGGAACTAAAAAGCCTCTTGATGAAAGTAAAGAGGAGAGTGAAAAAGTTGACTTAAAGCTCAACATTCAGAAAATGAAGATCATGGCATCTGGTCCCATTACATCATGGGAAATAGACGGGGAAACAGTGGAAACAGTGTCAGACTTTATTTTTTGGGGCTCCAAAATCACTGCAGCCATGAAATTAAAAGACGCTTACTCCTTGGAAGAAAAGTTATGACCAACCTAGATAGTATGTTCAAAAGCAGAGATATTACTTTGCTGACTAAGGTCCGTCTGGTCAAGGCTATGGTTTTTCCTGTGGTCATGTATGGATGTGAGAGTTGGACTGTGAAGAAGGCTGAGCGCTGAAGAATTAACGCTTTTGAACTGTGGTGTTGGAGAAGACTCTTGAGAGTCCCTTGGACTGCAAGGAGATCCAACCAGTCCATTCTGAAGGAGATCAGCCCTGGGTGTTCTTTGGAAGGAATGTTGCTAAAGCTGAAGCTCCAGTACTTTAACCACCTCATGCGAAGTGCTGACTCATTGGGAAGACTCTGATGCTGGGAGGGATTGGGGGCAGGAGGAGAAGGGGACGACAGAGGATAAGATGGCTGGATGGCATCACTGACTCGATGGATGTGAGTCTGAGTGAACTCCGGGAGTGGGTGATGGACAGGGAGGCCTGGCGTGCTGCGGTTCATGGGGTCGCAAAGAGTCAGACATGACTGAGGAACTGAATTGAACTGAACTGAACTGAACTGATCACATTTAAATAAATTTATCACATTTTCTTTAACCATTTATCCATTGGTGGAAACTATAGAATATCTTACAGGGTATCTATATTTTAAAGTTTTTGAGGAAGTTTCATATTGTTTTCCAGAGTTTCCATAGTGTCTGTACTGACTTACACTCCCACCAACAGTTCACAAAGGTTTTTTTTTTCCTCTGTCTCATTGCCAACATTTGTTATTTCTTATCTTTTTGAAATAGTTATTCTAACAGGTGTGAGATGATATTGCTATCAAGACCAGGCTCATACTGTTCAACAAAAAACAGGCAAATGAATTGAGAGATAAGTCACTATTCCATTTCCCAATAACAGTATAGAAAAATGATGGACTAGTGTCCAAAAGAAGAGTCTTATCTGAATTAGGATTCAGGCTTCTTTTATGCTAAAATGGGACAAGGGGGTGTGGCTGGTTGTTATAGACTTCTTGGTGCTAACCAGATGTGATAATCTTTGTTCTTAGAGCTGTCCAGGTAGGTCTAATCATGATGTTCCTGCAAACCTTCAGCAAGACAAATGTTTTCTTGTCTGTAGCTTTTTATCTCTGTATGAATGAAAGGTCAAGTGTGGGAGGCAGAACCTTGAGAAAGGGTTGCTATGCATATTTCAGGCTATAGATAACATTCTTTCACCAATTGAGGAGAGAAAGGTACAGAACCAGCCTGACTAAGTGCAGGCAACTGAGCACAAAGATTAGAGCTAGAGACCCAATACGGAGTCAGGTTTATTCTTCTCTATTAAAATATCTCATTGCGATTTTAAATTGCATTTTAATGATGATTAGTTGATATTAAGCATTTTTTTCATGTAATTGTTGGCCATCTGTATAACTTCTTTGGGGAAACATCTATTCAGATTCTCTCCCCATTTTTTTAAATAGATTGTTGGTTTCTATTGAGCTATATGAATTCTTTGGGCTTCCCAGGTGGCTTAGTGGTAAAGAATCCACCTGCAAATGCAGGAGGCTTGGGTTTGCTCTCTGGGTTGGGAAGATCCCATGGGGAAGGAAATGGCTACTGACTCCAGTATTCTTGCCTGGATAATCCCATGGACAGAGGAGCCTGGCAGGCTACAGGGCATGGGGTCACAAAGTCCACGGCTACGGGCCATGGGATCGGATGTGACTTAGCGAGTAAACAACAACAATAAAACAATATGAATTATTTTTATAATTTGGATATTCATCCTTTATTGGATTTGATTTATAAATATGTTCTTCCATTTTATAAATTGCCATTTCATTTTGTTGATGGTTTTCATTGCTATACAGAAGTTTTTGGTTAACTTTTTAGTTACTTAGTAAATAGATGATGTTAGCTACACTTTGTGAGAAAACATGAAAAAAAAAAGATTGTCTACCATATATTAAGCAAAGTAATTAAAAGCAGAAAATGCTGACAATTCCATGGAGCAGATGAAAGATTTCAAGGCAGCAAGAGACTGGTATGATCCAATCATGCATTGTACAGGACAGTGTTGATATAGCATCATATATCACTATGTCAGAAACTTCCAGCTGACTTTAAACAGAAGCTGCTTAACCTAGAGTGACATGTAATTCAGTGAAAAAGATAATGAGATATTATGTGTTATAGCTGAGCTTTTTCTTTCATAGGTGTGCATATAATAATGATAGATCTTACATTAGAGATGACATCTATATTTAAAGAATTATGGTAATAAAAATATACTGCTAAATATAGGGACTAAAGCAAGATTTTTATTAAGCTATTGAAGCTACAACTTGTATTTTTTTCTAATTTCTGATAATATTATAAGCCATCATTATTGTGCGCTATCAGTTGAAGAATTGTGGTAATCTTTTATTATGTATTTTATTACTAGAGACTATTCAGTAAGTCAAACATTACTCTCCACATTACATAGATTAAAAATCTAAATTAAAAAAAGGCCTTTAGTTTGAGTGCAGCAGTTCAGTTCAGTTCAGTCGCTCAGTCATGTCTGACCCTTTGCAACCCCATGAATCGCAGCATGCCAGGCTTCCCTGTCCATCACCAACTCCCAGAGTTCACCCAAACAAACGTCCATGGAGTTGGTGATGCCATCCAGACACGTTATCCTCTGTCGTCCCCTTCTCCTCCTGCCCCCAATCTCTCCCAACATCAGAGTCTTTTCCAATGAGTCAACTCTTCGCATGAGGTGGCCAAAGTACTGGAGTTTCAGCTTCAGCATCATTCCTTCCAAAGAACACCCAAGACTGATCTCCTTTAGAATGGACTGGTTGGATCTCCTTGCAGTCCAAGGGACTCTCAAGAGTCTTCTCCAACACCACAGTTCAAAAGCATTAATTCTTAGGTGCTCAGCTTTCTTCACAGTCCAATTCTCACATCCATAAATGACCACAGGAAAAACCATAGCCTTGACTAGACGGAGTACAGCAGAGTCAGAATGAAAATCTAAAACCTGTGCTGTTATGCTGTCTTTCAGTGATCTCCTTACTGGTTTTAAGGAAGTGCTCCATGTGCCCTTCTACCTGAAAGTCTACCAATAGTAGGTATATGCAGAGCACATTAGCTTTCAGATTTAACTGCATGTGTTGTTGTAGATCTTAAATCATTCTAATTAAATTAACTATGCTGGTCAAAATTCTTAAAGAGATGGGAATACCAGACCACCTGACCTACTTCCTGAGAAATCTGTATGCAGGTCAAGTAGCAAGAGTTACAACTGGACATGGAACAATAGACTGGTTCCAAATCGGGAAAGGAGTATGTCAAGGCCTTATATTGTCACCCTGCTTATTTAAATTATATGGAGAGTACATCATGAGAAACACTGGACTGGATGAAGCACAAGCTAGAATCAAGATTTCCAGGAGAAATATCAATAACCTCAGATACGTAGATGACACCACCCTTTTGGCAGAAAGCGAAGAACTAAAGAGCCTTCTGATGATAGTGAAAGAGGAGACAGAAAAATCTGGCTTAAAATTCAACATTCAGAAAACTAAGATCATGGCTCTGGTCCCATCACTTCATGGCAAATAGATGGGGAAACAGTGACAAACTTTATTTTGGAGGGCTTCAAAATCACTGCAGATGGTAACTGAAGCCATGAAATTAAAAGATACTTGCTCCTTGGAAGAAAAGTTATAACCAACATAGACAGTATATTAAAAAGCAGAGACATTACTTTGCCAACAAAGTTCCATTTAGTCAAAGTTATGGTTTTTTCAGTAGTCGTGTATGGATGCGAGAGTTGGACTATAAAGTAAGCTGAGTGCCAAAAAATTGATGGCTTTTGAACTATGATGTTGGAGAAGACTCTTGAGAGTCCCTTGGACTGTAAGGAGATCCAACCAGAAAATCCAAAAGGAAATCAGTCCTGAATAGTCATTAGAAGGACTGAGGCTGAAGCTGAAACTCCAATACTTGGGCCAACTGATGTGAAGAACAAACTCATGGCAAATACCCTGATGCTGGGAAAGAGTGAAGGCAGGAGAGAAGGGGATGACAGAGGATGAAATGGTTGGATCGCATCACCAATGCAGTTTGAGTTTGAGTAGGTGCTGGAAGTTGGTGATGGACAGGGAAGCCTGGTGTGCTGCTGTCCATGGGGTCTCAAAGAGTCGGACACGACTGAACAACTAAATTGAACTGAATGCTGGCCAACTCCTGTTTGCCCTCAGGTCAGTGCTCCAGTCTTCAATTGTTTTCCTTTAGATTATAAAACCCAACATTTATCAGTCTCACTGTCTTTTGATTTCAAGGAAAGATGTGGAATAAGACTGAGTACATGTGAAAAGGAGAGAAACCATATATTTATTCCCTTCTTTCTCTTCTTGTTTAGGCAGCAGGTTTGTCTTCTCCACACCTCCAACACCAGCTGGACAGCCTAGCTTCCAGAGTCTTATTATATTCTCTCCTTCCATTGCCTTTTCAGCTCTAAGGCTGATAGCTATTTCCTGATATTGCTAATCTCTGCGTTATATTGCTGCCCTTGATCTGTTTCTCAGCTTTTCTCTCACTTGTGTAACTAATTTCTTGTATTATATTCTGTTTGAAAGACCTAGAGTTGTTTATTTTCTAGGTGGACCCTGACTGTTACAACAGTGAAAAGTGAAAGTGAAAGGAAGTTGCTCAGTTGTGTCTGACTCTTTCCAGCTCCATGGACTATAGCCTACCATGCTCCTCTGTCTATGGGATTTTCCAGGCAAGAGTACTAGAATGGGTTGCCATTTCCTTCTCCAGGGGATCTTCCTGGCTCAGGGATTGAACCCAGGTTTCCAGCATTGCAGGCAGATGCTTTACTGTCTGAGCCACTCGGGAAGCCCAGTACTATCATAGTTGGAATTTTATAAGTACTTTTTGCTTATCAGCATCTATAATGGTACTAGATGAATAATAATAGAATGACGTTAATAACAACAAAAGCTTATCATACAATTCAGAAAATATAATGAGCATTTTATGTGTTTCTTTATTTTTACAGTAATCTCATCAGATGAAACAGTATTAGCATCCTAATTTTATAGATGAGGAAACTAAGGCATGAGAGAGATTAATACTTCCAATGCTACAGAATATAAAATGGCAGAGCTAGGGTATGATCTAGTGTGTTTGACACCAAATACTTTTGACAAAATTCAACACCCATTTATGACCCCAAAAACCTCCAAAAACTCTCCAGTAAGTGGACAGAGCACATACCTCAATGTACCTCCTAGAGTAATGGAAATAAAAAGAAAAACAAGCAAATGGGACCTAATTAAACTTAAAAGTCTTTGCACAGCAAAGGAAGCCATAAACAAAATGGAAAGACAGCTGACAAAATGGGAGAAAAGATTTGCAAATTATGTGACTGACAAAGGTTTAGCCTCTAAAATTTACAAACAGCTCATGGTTCAATGTTACAAAAAAACAAATAACCAAATTATAAATGGGCAGATGATTGAAATATACATTTTTCAAAGAAGACTTATAGATGGCCAAGAGGTACATTAAAAGATGCTCAATATTGCTAATTCTTAGAGAAATGCAAATCAAAACTAAAATGAGATATCACCTCACACCAGTCAGAATGGTCATCAAAAAATCTACAAACAATAAATTACAGAGAGGGTATGGATAAAAGTGAACCCTCCTATACTGTTGGAGGGAATATGAATTGGTACAGCCACTATGAAGAACAATACAGAGCTTCCTTAAAAAAAAACTGAAAATAGAACTACCATATGATCCTATGGCAGAAAGAGAAGAAGAACTGAAGATCCTCTTGATGAAAGTGAAAGAGGAGAGTGAAAAAGCTGGCTTAAAGCTCAACATTCAGAAAACTAAGATCATGGTATCTGGTCCCATCACTTCATGGCAAATAGATGGGAAAATAGTGGAAACAGTGACAGACTTTATTTTTTGAACACTGCAGATGGTGATTGCAGCCATGAAATTAAAAGACACTTGCTCCTTGGAAGAAAAGTTATAACCAACCTAGGCAGCATATTAAAAGCAGAGACATTTATTGCCAACAAAGGTCTGTCTAGTCAAAGCTATGGTTTTTCCAGTAGTCATATATGGATGTGAGACTTGAACTATAAGGAAAACTGAGCACCAAAGAATTGATGCTTTTGATCTGTGGTGTTGGAGAAGACTCTTGAGAGTCCCCTGGACTGCAAGGAGATCCAACCAGTCAATCCTAAAAGAAATCAGTCATCAGTCCTGAATATTCATTAGAAGGACTGATGCTGAAGCTGAAACTCCAATACTTTGGCCACCTGATGCAGAGAACTGACACATTTGAAAAGACCCTGATGCTGGGAAAGATTGAAGGTAAGAGGAGAAGGGGATGACAGAAGATGAGATGGTTTCATGGCATCACCAACTCAATGGACATGAGTTTGGGTAAACTCTGGGAGTTGGAGATGGACAGGGAGGCCTGGTGTGCTGCAGTCATGGGTAGCAAGGAGTCAGACATTACTGAGCAACAGAACTGAACCATATGATCCAGCAATCCCACTCCTGGGCATATATCTGGATTAAAACATCTTTTATAAATTTCTGATTGTTATTAATAAAATCAAGAAAAAGTGTGATCTTTGCAAATGTAGAAGATACCTTATTACTACTAAGTCACTTTAGTCGTGTCTGACTCTGTGTGACCCCATAGACAGCAGCCCACCAGGCTCCCCCGTCCCGGGATTCTCCAGGCAAGAACACTGGAGTGGGTTGCCATTTCCTTCTCCGATGCGTGAAAGTGAAGTGGCTCAGTCGTGTCTGACTCTTAGCGACCCCATGGACTGCAGCACACCAGGCCCTTCCGTCCATGGGATTTTCCAGGCAAGAGTACTGGAGTGGGTTGCCATTGCCTTCTCCTAAATCTTCTTTATAAAGGCTGAAAGATGCTTCTAGCAGACCCAGTCCTTGACCACAGAATCTATGTAGTTTCATTTTTAAATTTTCACAAAGAACTTTTGGCACAGAACACTTTAAAAATAATGTCAGATTGCTTTCTTTAAATCACAGCCTTTTTATATTGCATATATTTTATGACATTGAAATCTTCTCATAATTTCTATATTTCAAATATATCCATTGATAGTGTAATTCTAAAGCATTAAAGATATAAATATATCCTTTCATTTAAATATAGAAGCAAATCTTCAGTGTATATGTTGAGGACAAGCACAATTTTTTCTATCTTCAGGACAATAATAGCCAGTGAGTACTTAAGTGTAAGTGATTTTTGCCTTCTTGACACAGAATGATGTGTGAAAAAATAATGCAAACCAGGAATAATATAATTTTCTGTGTAAAAAGTTTATAATGTATATGTACTACCAAAATGTCTCCTTTCATATCTCAGCAAATATATAAATTAAAATGTCAAGATATTAATTGTCAGAAAGACATGTTAGAGGTTCAATAGAGTCTATGTGCTAATATTAGCACTTGGATATAAGCTATACATTTATAGACTTCAGGAAAAAAAAGGCAAACACTGGAATGAACTCATTATTCCAGACAATATTGGATGTCCTATAGCAGGAAAGAACATTTTTAATAAAGGTTTTTAAGATTTAAAATTGCATATAAATGATAATTATTTTCATGGTCATGCTAATCAAGACTAGATTAGCATGGTCATTAGGGTAAAATGTGGCTGGAACAGAAAATTATTCTAAAAGTCATCACTTGAACCTGCGTACTTTTTTTTTTTCTCTTAGTTCTTGCCATCTCCCAGGTGAAGGATTGTGCTAATTGCATCCTGGAGACCATTTATTCCCAAAGTCTGAGCATTACTAGTGGGTCTTTTTTCCTTTGTCTTCTTGACCCCACATACGTCATTTTTAGCAGGGCTTGAAGGATAATAAGAAGGTTTTTCCAAGGTTAGAACCAATGATAGATATAATAAGAAACCTGAGTTTAGGAGAGGTGGTGTATCATGTACAAAGACCATTTTGCTATTCTTGTGATAGTTTTCTAGTCTTTAAAAATAATTCTGTAAATAAATTATATATATATATATATATGGCTTATTTATAAATTGCACAAATAACCCTAGGATATTTCTCAGAGGAAAATTTTGAGAGTAGGACTGTCCAATAACATCCTCCAAAGGAGACTGATTTGATCTTGGCCTTCTGAGCCAATATAGGCTTTTATAAAATAGAAGGCTACCTTTGAGATTGTATATCTGTTTCTTGGGGCATGAAGCATATTCCATTACCTAGAATAGTTACAGAATAATCAACTGTTCCTTCCCTTCTTCATCTATCTCTTTTCCTTCTTTCCCTTCCACTGCCTTTCCATCCTTCTTCTCTTTCTTTAATTTTAGTTAGTAGCTATCATTCTGTTTTTTCTAATTAATACGTTATTAGAATATATCTTGGGATTGATAGCTCATGGTGAATGATGTCAGATTTGTGATCTCTGAAGAAGATTTAGCTTCAGGATCAGGGACTAGGCTTGATCACTCAAGAGCTTTTGTATAGCAGAGTTTTACTAAAGTATGAAAAGGGGCGAGAAATCTGACATAGACATCAGAAAGGGGATGGAGAGTGCCCCACTAACTAGTGTTAGCAAGGGAGTTATATACTTTTTAAATTGGTTATTACAATAAATCAAAAGAATATCTCAAGGTTGTAAAGATCTTAAAGGACCCACTCCCATAATTTACATTTTAGGATAACAGGATTAGAATTTAACAATAGAAAGATCCTATCAGACCCACTCCCATTATATACATTCTAAAATATCAGGATTAGTCAGATGGGTTTTCAGGAAGGAGAAACTGTCCTCAAGCAGGATACATTGTTGATATATAATCCCTGCGGCTAAGTCACTTCAGTCATGTCTGACTCTGTGCGACCCCATAGACAGCAGCCAACAACGCTCCCCTGTTCCTGGGATTCTCCAGGCAAGAACACTGGAGTGGGTTGCCATTTCCTTCTCCAGTGCATGAAAGTGAAAAGTGAAAGTGAAGTCACTCAGTCGTGTCCCACTCTTAGCGACCTCATGGACTGAAACCTACCAGGCTCCTCCATCCATGGGATTCTCCAGGAAAGAGTACTGGAGTGGGTTGCCATTGCCTTCTCTGATATAATACCTATTACAGAGCTTAAACTGAGTTGTTTGTTGTGTAATCATCAGTTCGGTTCACTCCCTCAGTCATGTCCAACTCTTTGTGACCACATGAATTGCAGTTGCAGGGCCTCCTCGTCCATCACCAACTCCTGGAGTTCACCCAAACTCACGTGCATTGTATTGGTGATGCTATCCAGCCATCTCATCCTCTCTCGTCCCCTTCTCCTCCTGCTCCCAATCCCTCCCAGCATCTGGGTCTTTTCCAGTGAGTCAACCTTTTGCATGAAGTGGCCAAAGTATTGGAGTTTCAGCGTCAGCATCAGTCCTTCCAATGAACACCCAGGACTGGTCTCCTTTAGGACGGACTGGTTGGATCTCCTTGCAGTCCAAGGGACTCTCAAGAGCCTTCTCCAACACTACAGTTCAAAAGCATCAATTCTTCAGTGCTCAGCTTCCTTCACAGTCCAACTCTCACATCTATACATAACCACTGGAAAAACCATAGCCTTGACTAGTTGGCTAAGTAATATCTCTGCTTTTTAATATGCTATCTGGGTTGGTCATGACTTTCCTTCCAAGGAGTAAGTGTCTTTTAATTTCATGTCTGTAATCACCATCTGCAGTGATTTTGGAGACCAAAAAAATAAAGCCTGACACTGTTTCCCCATCTATTTCCCATGAAGTGATGGGACCAGATGCCATGATCTTTGTTTTCTGAATGTTGAGCTTTAGGGAAACTTTTAAACTCTCCTCTTTCACTTTCATCAAGAGGCTTTTTTAGTTCCTCTTCACTTTCTGCCATAAGGATGATATCTGCATATCTGAGGTGATTGATATTTCTCCCAACAATCTTGATTCCAGCCTGTGCTTCTTTCAGCCCAGCGTTTCTCATGATGTACTCTGCCTATAAGTTAAATAAGCAGGGTGACAATATGCAGCCTTGATGTACTCCCTTTCCTATTTGGAACCAGTCTGTTGTTCCATATCCAGTTCTAACTGTTACTTCTTGACCTGCATATAAATTTCTCAAGAGGCAGGTCAGGTGGTCTGATATTCCCATCTCTTTCAGAATTTTCCATGGTTTGTGGTGATCCACACAGTCAACGGCTTTGGCATAGTCAATAAAGCAAATATAGATGTTTTTTCTGGAACTCTCTTGCTTTTTCAATGATACAGTGGATGTTGGCAATTTATTCTCTGGTTCCTATGTCTTTTCTAAAACCAACTTGAACATCTGGAAGTTTATGGTTCACGTATTGCTGAAGCCTGGTTTGGAGAATTTTGAGCATTACTTTACTAGCGTGTGAGATGAGGGCAATTGTGTGGTAGTTCAAGCAATTTTTGGCATTGGCTTTCTTTGGGATTAGAATGAAAACTGACCTTTTCCAGTCCTGTGGCCACTGCTGGGTTTTCCAAATTTGCTGTCATACAGAATGCAGCACTTTCACAGCATCATCTTTCAGGATTTGAAATAGCTCAACTGGAATTCCATCACCTCCACCAGCTTTGTTCCTAGTGATGCTTGTTTCTAGTGATCTAAGGCCCATCTGACTTCACATTCCAGGATATCTGGCTCTAAATGAGTGACCATACCATCGTGATTATCTGGGTCGTGAAGATCTTTTTTGTACACTTCTTCTATGTATTCTTGCCACCTCTTCTTAATATCTTCTGCTTCTGTTAGGTCCATACCATTTCTGTCCTTTATTGAGCCCGTCTTTGCATGAAATGTTCCCTTGGTATCCCTCATTTTCCTGATGTGATCTCTAGTCTTTCCCTTTCTATTGTTTTCCTCTATTTCTTTGCATTGATCACTGAGGAAGGCTTTCTTATCTCTTCTTGCTATTCTTTGGAACTCTGCATTCACATGCTTATATCTTTCCTTTTCTCCTTTGCTTTTTGCTTCTTTTCTTTTCACAGCTATTCGTAAGGCCTCCTCAGACAGCCATTTTGCTTTTTTGCATTTCTTTTCCATGGGGATGGTCTTGATCCCTGTCTCCTGTACAATGTCACGAACCTCATTCCATAGTCCATCAGGCACTCTATCTATCAGATCTAGTCCCTTAAATCTATTTCTCACTTCTACTGTATAATCATAAGGGATTTGATTTAGGTCATACCTGAATGGTCTAGTGGTTTTCCCTACTTTCTTCAATTTAAGTCTGAATTTGGTAATAAGGAGTTCATGATCTCAGCCACAGTCAGTTCCCAGTCTTGTTTTTGCTGACTGAATAGAGATTCTCCATCTTTGGCTGCAAAGAATATAATCAATCTGATTTCAGTGTTGACCATCTGATGATGTCCATGTGTAGTCTTGTCTTGTGTTGTTGGAAGAGTGTGTTTGCTATGACCAGTGCGTTCCCTTGGCAGAACTCTATTAGTCTTTGCCCTGCTTCATTCTGCATTCCAAGGCCAAATTTACCTGTTACTACAGGTGTTTCTTGACTTCCTACTTTTGCATTCCAGTCCCCTATAATGAAAAGGACATCTTTTTTGGGTGTTAGTTTTAAAATGTCTTGTAGGTCTTCATATACCCGTTCAACTTCAGCTTCTTCAGCATTACTGGTTGGGGCATAGACTTGGATCACCGTGATATTGAATGATTTGCCTTGGAGATGAACAGAGATCATTCTGTCATTTTCGAGATTGCATCAAGTACTGCATTTTGGACTCTTTTGTTGACCATGATGGCTACTCCATTTCTTCTAAGGGATTTTGCCCATAGTAGTAGATATAATGGTCATTTGAGTTAAATTCATCCATTCCAGTCCATTTTAGTTTGCTGATTCCTAGAATGTCGATGTTCACTCTTGCCATCTCCTGTTTGACCATTTCCAATTTGCCTTGATTCATGGACCTAACATTCCATATTCCTATGCAATATTGCTCTTTACAGCATTGGACCTTGCTTCTATTACCAGTCATACCCACAACTGGGTATTGTTTTTGCTTTGTCTCCATCCCTTCATTCTTTCTGGAGTTATTTCTCCACTGATCTCCTATAGCATATTGGGCACCTACCGACCTGGGGAGTTCCTCTTTCAGAATCCTATCATTTTGCCTTTTTATACTGTTCATGGAGTTGTCAAGGCACGAATACTGAAGTGGTTTGCCATTCCCTGCTCCTGTGGACCATGATTCTGTGTAATCATCAATTCTGGGCTTAAAGAAAAAAATGTTTTATGTGACTAAGACTTAGAAATGTGGAGGAAAAAAAGAAAAAAAAGTTTGTCCTTTTTTCCTCCCTAAGTACTCCAGACCCCTTTCTCCTCCTCAGAGACCATGGACTTTTTATCAACCTGTCTAGGAATTGACTCTCTCAGGATTTCACAGGATATTTTTCAAGTTAATTCTTCACTGGAAAAGAGCCTGAATTCTTTATTACATGCAGATATAATCTAAATCAGTCCTATCTCTACATCCTTCGGTCATTGCTCCTACTACATTGTCAGTTACTGGTATTCAGCATTCAGTTATGAAGGCACAGAGCACTTGCCAATAAGGCCCAATGTTATTTGTTATTAGATTGGATGCCAAGGTGAAACGGCCTAATTCACTTTGATATACTGTGCATCCTGCTTTGGCTACGATAAGCTCCTCTTGGTTACGAAGCCTCATTTCTGGCAAATTCCAGACCTACAGATTTATATTTACCTGGTGTTTGATCTATTTTCTTCTCTTCAAAATTGTAGATTTTCCAATCATACTAGGCCAGTGGGAGCTTTGAAAAACTTCTTGGCAGCCCTAGCCTGTCTCATATTTTTATTGCTTTCATGTTACTAGATGTTTTTGATTCATGCTTGGGATTTATCAGTTTAATTAATCTAATCTCAACAGTAGCATCCATGCTAACTGAAATGATTTCCAACAATGTTTTGTTGATCCCTGTAATTGCAGGATGAGAATAAAGATGCTGCAGCATATGGCAGGGTCCCTTATCTATGAGGCTTAAACATTTCGAGTTTGTGATCACCCCTCCAAAATCTCCTCCCCAGCTCAGTTTTAATTGGAGCTGCATTTACTTCTCTGATAAGGTCAGTTTTGCATGTTCATTCCTTGACAAAACTATCTTTAAGAGATTCAGAAAAATCATACTTTGTCATTACAAACTGCTGCAGGGTACAACTTTACATTTCAAAACTTATTATGAGGCTCATAATGCTTGAAACTGACAAGGTGTGGCTAAACTTGATCCAAGGGAGTCACCTTTGGAGGTTCAGATAGCCTTGTAATTAAGGTGGAGAGGCTCACAGGCTAAAATGTCCTTGGTGACAGGACACTATGCAGTGCATTTTCCCACATAATACTATGTTAATATGATGTGAAGCTCAGGAAACGAGCATTAATAGTCCCCTTAAAAACTTCATGCCTTTCATTTCCTACACAAGACTTCCAATTATTTAGGGAAGAAAATAAATTTCTCCACCGTGTTTTCCCCTCCTTTTCAATAAAAAAGTGACCTTCCTTTTGTGTGACCTGCTTGATGTTACTGTAGTGGTTGAAAATATCACTATTTCCTTTCCAGAGAAAAGGTCAATTACTCACAACATCCTCCTTTCTTTAAAATGTCTTTCAGACTACGTTTACACAGCAAAAAGTCAAGTGGAGATTCAGTTTACCTGGCTTATTGAATTGATATTTAGACAGCCAAAAAAGATAATTCATAGCCTAAACTTGCTTATTTTTTCAGCTTCACTTGTTTATTAACCAGAGTATATCTGTTTGTTTATTCATGTATTATTTTATTGTTAACATGAGTTTTGAGAACCAATCACAAACTGTCTTTCTGTCTTTCTTGTCCTTTTCTAGTATATTTATCGAGTTTCCATACATGTGTATGTTTCTAAGTTTTTTTTTTATAAGAAGTATAATTGTTATCATTGTGCTAATACCAGAATTTATAATAGCTTTGTAATAAATCTTCATACCTGTATGGAAAGATCCTCCCCACTGTCCTTTGTTAACAGTATCCTAGCTGTTCTTACTTTTTCAATGATCCAATGGATGTTGGCAATTTGATCTCTGGTTCCTTTGCCAATTCTAATTCCAGTGGCAGATTTTATTTTCTTGGGCTCCAAAATCAATGTGGGACAGTGACAGCAGCCATGAAATTAAAAGATACTTGTTCCTTGGAAGAAAAGCTATGACAAACCTAGACAGTGTATTACAAAGTAGAGACATCATTTTGTTGACAAAGATCTGTATAGTCAAAGCTATGGTCTTTCCAGTAGTCGTGTATGGACATGAGAGTTGAACCATAAAGAAGGCTTCAGTTCAGTTCAGTCACTCAGTCGTGTCCGACTCTTTGTGACACCATGAATTGCAGCACATCAGGTCTCCCTGTCCATCACCAACTCTGGAGTTCACTCAGATTCACGTCCATCGAGTCAGTGATGCCATCCAGCCATCTCATCCTCTGTCATCCCCTTCTCCTCCTGCCCTCAATCCTTCCCAGCATCAAAGTCTTAGTACTGAAGAATTGATGCTTTTGAACTGTGGTGTTGGAGAAGGCTCTTGAGAGTCTCTTGGACTGCAAAGAGATCAAAGCAGTCAATCCTAAAGGAAATCAACCTTGAATGTTCATTGGAAGGACTGATGCTGAAGCCGAAGCCACAATAACTTGTCCATCTGATATGAAGAGCCAACTTGTTGGAAAAGATCCTGATGCTGGAAACATTGAAGGCAGGAGGAGAGGGAGATAGAGAATGAAATGGTTGGATGGCATCAATGACTCAATGGACATGAGTGTGAATAAATTCCATGAGATAGTGTAGGACAGGGAAGCAGGGATGCTGCAGTCCATGGGGTCACAAAGAGTGGGCATGACAGTGAGTGAACAATAAAATAGGTGTTCTTGATCTTTTCCTTTTCAATATAAAATTTAAAACCAATATATCAAGTTCCCAAACCTTCTGTTAGGATATCAATTGGTATTATATTTAGCTTGATTGGTGTTATATTTTTAGATAATTGAGGTATCTATAATATTGAGTCTTTTTATCAATGTGGATGTCATGGTTATTCATCTATTTTAGTACACCTTTAAAATTTTATCTAATTTTTTCTCTATAATGATCTATTTTACATTATTCCTTAGTAACTTATTGTACTGTGCTAAAATTATATCTTTATATGGTTTCATTTTACATTTGTTTTATCTTTGTATTTTATTTAGAAGTTGGCCATCTATAAGTGAAATTGGCTTGTAATTTTTCCCTTTTATATTTATTCTTTATATGGTAATAATGTCACATTAACTTTACAAAATAAAGGTACATTACTCTTTTTATATTCTTTGGAACAATTTATGTATATCAGATGTCCATTCCTTGAATTTTTGGTCGAAATTTCATGTAAAACTGTTGGTATGTGATCAATTTTTAATGGCTACCAAATTTTTTAATGATTATAGATTCCTTCCATTTCTTCTTGAGCAGTTTTCGGAAGTTATAATCTTCTTGGTTATTTCTATTGTCTTAAAGTTTCCAATTTTCTCTCCTAAGTTTATTTATATTTATTAAGGACATGGCCACACTCACTGTAAATTGAAGTATGACACAGATATACCTAGATGTGGCACAGCAGTCAATCAAATTACATGGTGGTAGTAGGTCAGTCCTCGGAGAAGGCAATGGCCCCCACTCCAGTACTCTTGCCTGGCAAATCCCATGGATGGAGAAGCCTGGTGGGCTGCAGTCCATGGGGTCACTAAGAGTCAGAAACGACTGAGCAACTTCACTTTCACTTTTCACTTTCATGCATTGGAGCAGGGAATGGCAACCCACTCCATTGTTCTTGCCTGGAGAATCCCAGGGACAGGGGAGCCTAGTGGGCTGCCATCTATGGGGTCACACAGAGTTGGACACAACTGAAGCGACTTAGCAGCAACAGCAGCAGTAGCAGCAGCAGGAAGTCAGTCCTTCCCTGGAGGAGGGCATGTAACCCACTCCAGTATTTTCATGTGGAGAGTCGCATGGGTGGAGCAGACTGGTGAGCTGAAGCCCATGGGGTCACAAAGAGTCGGACATGACTGAAACAACTCAGCAGCAGCAGGTCAGTCCTTAAGCACTAACTTCCAACCTAATGGTATAAAAGGCAGCTGATTTCTGGACTGGGCTTCTCACTTGGCGGGTTTCTTATTCAGTGCAGGTGTGTGGGTCATATTCTGGAGGAATTGGCATTGGGAGCTTCATCTACTTGTATTCTTGTCTCTCTTTGTGAAAGTGAATGTGTTACTTGCTCAGTTGTGTCTGACTCTTTTTAACCCTGTGGACTGTAGCCCACGAGGCTCCTTTGTCTATAAAATTCTCAAGGCAAGAATACTGGAGTGGATTGCCATTTCCTTCTCAGGGGATCTTCCCAACACAGGGATGGAACCCCGGTCTCCTGCATTGCAGGCAGATTCTTTACCATCTGAGCCACACTCTGTTAAGGTGATAATAAAGGCAACTTGATATAGCTATGAATTTTCATTCTCACTAGTGTTCACAACTGGAAATAACACTTGTAGTATGCCTAAAGTCAATATTATTCTGTTATTACCATATACCTCTACTCAATCTGTTGTTATTTCTCTTTTCCCTTCCCTGGCTCTACCAATATTCCCACAGATTTAACTATTTTACAAAGCTTTAAGAAACTAGAAAACTATATTCTAACTTAGTTGATTCTCTTTTGTGTAGCTTCAACTTCCAATTTTATCATTTTCTGCATATTGTTTTTGTTCTTCAATTTCTTTGGAATTATTTTGTCTTTATTTTCTAATTTCTTAAATCTTACCACATTATTTTCAGCCTTTCCTTATCTCTAACATTTATATTTTAAATATTAAATTTTCCTCTAAGGATCACATTGATTATGTGGCCAAATTGTAATACTTTATTATTATTAGGTTCTAAGTAGTTTTGATATCTATTGTTATTTCTTCTGTAATTTAGAGATCATTAAAGTTCAATTCCTAAATTTCTAAAGGTTCTATAATACCTGCTTGATATTAATTTTTAAGATAATTGCATGTGGTCCGAGAAAATATTCTATATGAAACCAATTAAAAAAATTATTTCAGTTTTAAGGTTTTATACATGAGTATAAAGTAATGCTTAAAATTCTCCAAGCAATGCATCAGCTATACATGAACCATGAAATTCCAGATGTTCAACCTGGTTTTAGAAAAGGCAGAGGGACCAGAGATCAAATTGCCAACATTTGATGGATCATCAAAAAAGCAAGAGAGTTCCAGAAAAACATCTATTTCTGCTTTATTGACTATGCTAAAGCCTTTGATTGTGTGGATCACAATAAACTGGAAAATTCTGAAAAAGATGGGAATACCAGACCACCTGACCTGCCTCTTGAGAAATCGGTATGCAGGTCAGGAAGCAACAGTTAGAACTGGACATGGAACAATAGACTGGTTCCAAATAGGAAAAGGTGTACGTCAAGGCCGTATATTGTCACCCTGTTTATTTAACTTATACACAGAGTACATCATGAGAAACGCTGCGCTGGAGGAAGCACAGGCTGGAATCAAGACTGCCGGGAGAAATATCAATAACCTCAGATATGCAGATGACACCACCCTTATGACAGAAAGTGAAGAGGAACTAAAGAGCCTCTTGATGAAAGTGAAAGAGGAGAGGGAAAAAGTTGGCTTAAAACTCTCCATCAGAAAACTCAGATCATGGCATTTGGTCCGATCACTTCATGGCAAATAGATGGGGAAACACTGGAAACAGTGTTAGGCTTTATTTTGGGGGGCTCTAAAATCACAGCAGATAGTGATTTCAGCCATTAAATTAAAAAAACACTTACTCCTTGGAAGGAAAGTTCTGACCAACCTAGATAGGATATTGAAAAGCAGAAGCATTACTTTGTCAACAAAGGCCCATCTAGTCAAGGCTATGGCTTTTCCAGTGGTCATGTATGGATGTGAGAGTTGGATTGTGAAGATAGCTGAGTGCTGAAGAGTTGATGCTTTTGAACTGTGGTGGTGGAGAAGACTCTTGAGAGTCCCTTGGGCTGCAAGGAGATCCAACCAGTCCATTCTAAAGGAAATCATTCCTGGATATTCATTGGAAGGACTGATGCTGAAACTGAAACTCCAATACTTTGTCCACCTGATGCAAAGAGCTGACTTATTTGAAAAGACCCAGATGCTGGGAAAGATTGAGGGCAGGAGGAGAAGGGGATGACAGAGGATGAGATGGTTGGATGGCATCACCAACTCAATGGACATGGATTTGGGTGAACTCTGGGTGTTGGTGATGGACAGGGAGACCTGATGTGCTGCGGTTCATGGGGTTGCAAAGAGTCGGAGACGACTGACTGGCTGAACTGAAGTGATGTGTGTGTGTGTGTGTGTGTGTGTGTGTAGCAGTCTTTTTCTGTCATTTTTTAGTCATTCTTTGTCAGGAGGTATTTATTATACTTTTAGATCACATTTCTGTAAACTACTGTATAAATTTAACTGTTAATACAGGACATCAAAATTCAATGGAAGAATGATATTTTATTCTTTAAAATTATTCAGGGATACAGATGCTTTTAATGATAGGAAAAAAAGAAAGAAAATTTAAATTTAAATCCAGACATTGCCTCAGTAAATTTGAACTGAGAATTATTGATTTTTAAACTATTGGTAATTTAGTCTCATCCTTTAACACTGAATTAAATAGAAAAAATTTGCAAGAGAAGGTTAAAATCTGTAGGTAATTGACAGAAGAGAACTTTCACTAATATTAAATAAGAGATATGGTGGCTCAGAGTTTAAAGTGTCTTCCTGCAATGCAGGAGACCTGGGTTTGATCTCTGGGTCAGGAAGATCCCCTGGAGAAGGAAATGGCAACCCACTCCAGTATTCCCGTCTGGAGAATCCCATGGACGGAGGAGCCTGGTGGGCTACAGTCCATGGGGTCGCAAAGAGTCGAACATGACTGAGTGACTTCAGTCACTCACTATGGAGGATAAAGAATATGTTTCTAAGTTTAGTTGCCAAGGCAAAAACATTACTTGAAAGAGAAGTTAAATATTGTAAACCTTTAAAAATATAATAATCAACAATGTGGAATTTTAATTATATGTTTTGTTAATAAGTTTTAATCAAAAGTAGAGAAAGGTGGAAAGTATGCTGAGAATAGTCAAGAGGTAGATTTACTCACCATTTTGCACCTCTTCATTCTTTCTCCCTTCAATTTACTCATCTTTATCATATAACTCATATAGTGCAATGCAGTTCTGTAAGATTAAAGAAATGATTCTCTTGTTCTCACTGATTATTTTTTCATGAATGGTTTACATAGGGTTCATTTATGACCCTGAGGCAATTAGAGGATTGGAAACAGCAGGGGCTCATTCTTATACTTGAAATGGTGGCACTGCTTCCATTTTCAGTCATGCCATCCCTAACAGTTCAATGCTAAGTGGCTTGGGACTTTTCCCAACAACCTTGGACCCTGACTTTTTCCTAATTATTTCACATTTTCAGCATTTTTGGATGACCAAATTAAATATGAACCAATCCATCATCTAAAATAATACCCCCTATCACCCCAAAAAAGGCAAACCTGAACTTAAATAGTAAAACAAGGGTTATAAGCTGGGTACTAGTAACAGAATGTTTCAGCTCCTCTTATTGGTAAAATATTTATTTTGGGTTTCCAGGAGATGCAGTGTCTTGTTCAGTTCCCAGTAGAAGACAGACAAAAGAGAGAAATCCATTCATAAATTCTTAATTATGGAGACATGAGCCTGCTGAGTGACTTCAGGGACAAAGTCAAAGGAGCCTCACTGAATAATTACTGTTTATATGTTACTTAATGTATAAGATAGTGAACACTTTATTTAATTTCATCTTTACAACGGCCATGAGGTAGGTACTATTATCTTCTCTATCTATGAGAGAAAACTGAGGTATAACAGAGAAAAGGGTTTTCAAGTTCACTCAGCTGGCATGTGATGAAGACAACACAATGAGCAAGGCAATATGGTTCCAGAGTCTTCTTGGTCTTGGGTTAGCCAATAAGAGCCATTGATACCGTGCTTGATGAAGATACATGTTTCCTCTCAGATTCACAGTTTACCCAGTTAGGTTCAGCTTCCTGAAAAAGATTCTACTTAAAACTCCAAATCTCTCAGTGGTAATTATCAGTCAATATTTATGGAAGACAGTGAATTTAGCGATGCAGGGAGAAAAAAGTTTCTTCTACACTGTTATGGTCCCTGGGTGGGTCTGAAATTAAACTGATAAATTAGCAGGATAAAAAGTATATATATATGCACTTTATATAAAGTATACATAAAGTGTGTGTATATATATATATATGTAAAGTTTTACTTGACACAGGTTTAAAAAAAATGAAGACCAGAAGAAATGTTTAAAATTTTTTTTATGCTGGGTTTGATAAAGAACAGATAGTTCTGGAGAAATACAGTAATCAAGGGATATAAGGTAAGTGTAGCAATCTGGGGAAACCTTAAGAAGGCCTGTTTGGATCTTCTCCGGGTCCCATTGTCTTCAGAGAGAAAGCTGCTGCTCTCCTCTGGGTGGAAAGCCACTTTTACACGAGGATTTTACGGCCTGTTTCAGGGGAGAAGGGCAGGGGAAAGTTACTCTGAGTGACTTTCCTGCCTCTGTTATTTTCTCAAACTCCTTCAGTTTACAATATTCAGCAAACCAAGTGCCATCTTTTGGGATAGCATATCCTGAACCCTATTGGAGATATATAACAAAATGACAATAAAATTGCTTATTTTGTACTGAAAATATTAAAAAAAAAAGTTTACAAAGGGGAAAACATTTATGAAAATTTGACTTTAAATGAGAGAAAATTTATAGTGAGATGTAGTATTTCTTGAATGTTGATTAAGTCCTTAGTATTTTTTTAAATCCTCCACAAGGGCTCATTCTTTGACACAGCCATAAATGATCTATTTTCTAAAATTATCCTCTTTTTGCAAATTGGTGCTAATAGCAACTGTTTTCAATAATTGTCCCTGGAAATCAAGGCCATTCAACCTAGAAAAACTCCATCTGGAAAAAAGGATTGTAACTAGAGCTCATCGATTGTAAGTTGGCCATCAGAACTGACATTCTGTGTATCCACAATGAAGCTCTATAATGCTTGATAGAAAATCATAGGAATAGCTATCCACTTACTTGCTATTGGATATAAAATACAAAATAACTATCCAAAAAAATATTTTGTATAAAATACAAAATACCTACTATCTTAGGAAAAAGAAACAGTTTTTCTTCACCTGTTTGAATTGATTTTTAAATTATTTATAAAGGCTTTTTAAAAAGACAGATATATACATTACTACATATATAATTGCTAATATATTTATAAAAACTTTTTAAAAGGGGATATGTGTATATCTCTTTTTAATTGTTTGACTTCCCAGTACACTCCTTCACAACATCCACAGCTCTACCTGACTGTCATATATTTATTTTTCTAAACTTTGAAAAGTTGAAGGAAAAAAAAGGCCAACTGCAATTTAAGTACACATGGCACAGGCACTTGCAAAAATCTGTGGTTGCTTGGCAACAACAGGGTGCCTATTTGGAGAGCTCAGAGAAGTACACAATGTGACTTTAGGATGGATGAAGGGCAATGGGAGGCACTGAGTTGACTGAAATGATTCTGAACTTAGAAACAATATTCAAATAACATACATCTCTGTATGTTATTATTCCCAAATTATAATGTGACTGCTCAGCTCCCCTCTGTAGATCCAAGAAACAGAGAGCTTCAGAGACCTAATAGATTTTTGAATTTTACTTCTATAACTATGTCTCATGCAGTCAAGGTTTGTGGTAACAAGACTGAAATAGCATTTTAATGACCAGAGTATTTATCACTGCCTCTCTGGTCAATTGATATGTTAGTCAAAAATATTTGATTTCCGTCTCACCATCCTTAATAAAGATCAGCAATCTTTAAAAATTAACCACATGCTGTTTTAATCAACATATAGCTTTGTTAATTACTAGTTCATTCTTCATGTCCATCTGTTTTTAAGATTTTAGTGAACCTGTGCCATATGTTCGTGTAAATATAATAAGCTGGTTGCCATGTAAATATAACATTTTCAAGTGTGTTGTGTAACAGTCTTTCAATTTATGCATACTGTTGTCTGTGTTTTGTCTTCGGTGGCTTAAGTACAAAACTGATAACTTTGTTAAATGCCCCACTAGGCACAGTTTCTATCTGAAGCTGTTTTTATGTGTGTCTGTGTGTATGTTTGTTTCCGTTGTTTGGTTTTTAGTTATTGAATATTGTGCTAGGGGTTCAGACTCTTTTAAGATATAGCAAAGCATTTGCTTGAGAGTTCTGGAAATTTCAGCATAAAAGTGAGATAGAACTATTTCATACTCACTCCATTCAATAGTATAATAACTACCAATTCACAGCAAATATGATCCATTTATCTTAAACGGTAAAACTAAGTGATTCATGTATGTAGATGCTTTAATTTTGTGACTCTTAAGACTATCCCAGCCTCTAGTTTATTCAGAAAACTCACTTGATGAATTGATCAGACACAGGCATTTTCACGTTTTTACATAAGGGATTGCTGAAATTGATCAAACTGAAAGATGACGAAATTGGCCAGTAGAAAGATTGTAAGAATCAAATTAGGGCAAATTTGGGCTTTTTGAAGAAGAAAGTGCATTTTCAAATACTTCTCTGTACAATAGGCTTAAAAGATTGTTTCAGTAACAGTTTAATAGCAACCAAAATGTTTGAACCCAGGTGGTTATGGATATAGCATTCAAGAGGAATCTAAACCACAATATAACATTGAAAATGAAATGAATTTAAAGAAACTCAGATCAAAGTCAAATTGTGAAATAAGTATTAATCCCCAAGACTGTTGACTTTTTTCCTGAATTTAAGAGGCCAGTAAATTAAATTTGCTAATGAAGTTTAGTGGCAGAATATTTTCTGGATAGCCAAAGAGAAAAGACCTGGGGAGTTCTTTAAAAAGAAATGAGTTTGAATACATTAAAAAATCAATTTGAAAGGAAAATAAGATATCCTGTGTGAAAACAGGAGGCTGTCCTTTTGTGACGTCACAGGAGGGAACAAAGCAGGTCTCACTGAGATACTTGCTGCCAGGATCTCCAAGTGAAGTAGCTTGGTCATGTCCAACTCTTTGCAACCCCATGGACTATACAGTTCATGGAATTCTCCAGGCCAGAATACTGAAGTGGGTAGCCTTTCCCTTCTCCAGGGGATCTTCATAATCCAGGGATCAAATCCAGGACTCCCACATTGCAGGCAGATTTTTTTACCAGTTGAGCCACCAGGGAAGCCCAGGAATACCACAGTGGGTACCTATCACTTCTCCAGCAGATCTTTCCAACCCAGGAATCAAACTGGGCTCTCCTGCATTACAAGTGGATTCTTTACCTACTGAACTATCAGGGAAGCCCAAAGTATCTCCAAATACTTTGAAGTATCTCCAAAGCAAACTATAAATCAGAATAGTCAGAATGAGAATTTGGTAACAGAAACTCGGGAAGAGAGGGTTACAACTGCTTAACCTGTATTTACATAATGTCACTATTTATTGGACCTTTATTTACTTTTCTTTGAATGATTAAATGGGTACTACAGTTAGATGGTTCTAGCATATGTGATAAGATAAGTAGTATAAATCTGTCTACCACATTTTTCTTTTAATCACAACAGCTCTTCCCATGTTACCACTGTTCTTGAGTTCTGTAAGTATTTTTCCTTAGTTTTGTTGTATATGTAATAAACAAAGTTGAATATTTATTTCCTATGGGCCCCCAAATACACTGGATCCCATGAGTGTATTATTTTACAGAACCAGGCCAAAGGTACATTGAAGACAGAATTAAAGCTGTAAATTTTAAAGTATGAGAGACTTTATTTTTTTGAGTTCCAAAATCACTGCAGATGGTGACTGCAGCCCACGAGATTAAAAGACCCTTGATCCTTGGAAGGAAAGCTATGACCAACTTAGACAGCATATTAAAAAGCAGAGACATTACTTTACCAACAAAAGTCCGTCTAGTCAAAGCTATGGTTTTTCCAGTGGTCATGTATAGATATAAGAGTTGGACTATAAAGAAAGTTGAGAGCAGAAGAATTGACGCTTTTGAACTGTGGTGTTGGAGAAGACTCTTGAGAGTCTCTTGGGCTGCAAGAGATCCAACCAGTCCATTCTGAGGGAGATCAGTCCTGAATATTCATTGGAAGGACTGATGCTGAAGCTGAGACTCCAATACTTTGGCCACCTGATGCAAAGAATAGACTCATTAGAAAAAATCCTGATGTTGGGAAAGACTGAAGGCAGGAGGAGAAGGGGACAAAAGAGGATAAGGTAGTTGGATGGCATCACCAACGCAGTGGACATGAGTTTGAGTAGGCTTCAGGAGTTGGTGATGGAAAAGGAAGTCTGGCATGCTGCAGTCCATGGGGTCGCAAAGAGCTGGACATGAATGAGTGACTGAACTGAACTGACCCTGGATTATTCTGATGGGCCCTGTATATTTACATGCACTCTTAGAAACAGGAGGAGGAGGCAGAAAAGCTGTCAGAGAGAGATACAATCAGGGAAGGAGAGGCAACAGATTCAAAGCATGACAGGGACTTGACCTGACATTGCTGGCTTTGATTATGGAGGAAGTGGACTGTGAGTCCAAGAATCCAACAGCCTCTAGAATCTGGGAATGGCTCTCAGATGACAGCTAGTAAGAAACAGTCCTATAAGTGCTAGGAACTGAATTCTGCTAACTTAAACAAGAAAACAGATTTTCATTTAAAGCCCCCAGAGTGGAACACCCTGCTGACACCTTATCCTAACCTGTGTCAGATTTAACCCTCAACACTCTGAGATAATAAATGTGTGTAGTGTTGAACTGCTAAATTTGTGTTAAATTGTTACAGCAACAATAGAAAATGAATGCATCCCCCTTTCCTGCACAAACATATCATATTAATATATACTATAAATACCAATTTCAACTTTGTTTTTTTCACTTAAAAATATATCTTGGAGATCTCCCCATATCAGCACATAAACAGCATCATCATTCTCTATTTTTTCTTATTTAACATCTTCATAGAATTTCATTTTTGGTATCAATCTTACTTTATTTATTGATGGATATTTATGCAGCCCAAGCTTTTGCTTTAAAGGTAATGCTGCAAAAAACAGCATGATATGTGTGTAGGATATCCATAAAGTAAATTTCCAGAGGTGGAAGTAGTCAGAGAGTACATATATTTTTAATGTTAATAGACACCCAAATAGTACTCTCCGTAGTTGCTGTTGAGTCATTCAGTCATGTCTGACTCTTTGAGACCTCATGGACTGCAATACACCAGGCTTCCCTGTCCTTTACATCTTCTGGAGCTTGTCAAACTAAAGTTCATTGAGTCAGTGATGCCATCCAACCATCTCATCCTCTATTGTTCCATTCTCCTCCATAGAGGTTGTGCCAAATGCTATTAATAGTTATAAAATCTAGGTAATTTTGCCAATATTGCAAATGAATAATATTCCCACATGCACTTCAATACAACTTTCTCACAATGAATGAAATAACACAAAATTTATTCTAGTTTCAGTGATAAGTTGCATGGTCATTCTAATTTTGCTGCTATCTCTACATTCCTGAACCTTGTTCTTCACTTTTCCTCTCAATTTCCTTGTAGATTTTGGAGGGCCACTGATTTTGGTAATCCTTATGGTTACTTTGTAATATATGGATTTATATGTCTTTCAGGTTATGCTCAAAATCCTTTAATCTAGGCTTCAGCAGTACAGATGTACCAGCTTGGTTTAGAAAAGGCAGAGAAACCAGAGATCAAATTGCCAGCATTCATTGCATCATAGAGAAAGCAAGGGAATTCCAGAAAATCATCTACTTCTGTTTCATTGAGTGTGCTAAAACTTTTGACTGTGTGGATCACTACAAACTGTGGAAAACTCTTAAAGAGATGGGAATACCAGACCACTTTACAGCGTCCTGAGAAACCTGTATGTCAGTCAAGAAGCAACAGTTAGAACCAGACAGATGTGGAACAATGACTGCTTCAAAACTGGGAAAGGAGTATGACAAGGCTTTATATTGTCACCCTGCTTATTTAACTTCTACGTAGTGTACCTCATGCAAAATGCTAGGCTGGATGAATCACAATTGTAATCAACATTGCTGGGAGAAATATCAACAACCTCAGATATGGAGATGATACCACTCTAAGATGGCATAAAGTAAAGAGGAACGAAAGAGCCTCTTGATGAAAGTGAAAGAGGAGAGTGAAAAAGCTGGCTTGAATTTCAACATTCAAAAAACTAAAATTGTGGCTCCTGTCTCTTCACTTCATGGCAAATAGATGGAGCAAAGATGGAAACAGTGACAGACTTTAGTTTCTTGGGCTCCAAAATCACCACGGGTAGAGCCTGCGGCCATGAAATTAAAAGACACTTACTCCTTTGAAGGACAGCTATGACAAACCTAAACAGTGTATTAAAAAGCAGAGACAAATTTTATCAACAAAGGTTCATATAGTCAAATCTATGGCTTCTCCAGTAGTCATGTATGAATGTGAGAGTTGGGCTGTAAAGAAGGCTGAGTACTGAATAATTGACTCTTTCAAATATGGTGCTGGATAAGACTCTTGACAGTCCCTTGGACAGCAAGGAAATCAAATCAGTCAGTCCTAAAGGAAATAAATATCCCTGAATATTCATTGGAAGGATGGATGCTAAAGCTCCAATACTTTGCCCACCTGATGCAAAGAGCCCACTCATTGGGGGGTGGGGGAGAAACCCTGATGCTGGGAAAGATTGAGGGCAAAATGAGAAGGAGGTGGCAGAGGATAAGATGGTTGGATGGCATCTCTGACTCAATGGGCATGAATTTGAGGAAACTCCAGGAGATAGTGAAGGACAGGGAAGCCTAGTGTGCTGCAGTCCATGGAGTTGCAAAGATTCGGGCTTGATTTAGCAACTGAAGAACAACAATATGTCTTCCAGTTTCACAAAAATTGAAAGTTGCAATATTTTGTTTTGTTCTGTTTTTTTGTAATCACCTATTGTTTTCCCCTATGTGTATGTATGTATATATAAAATGAAAAGGGAAAGATGGTACTTCTTAACTGTGGTAGGCAGCTTCTTAGATAGTATCTACTGATCCCTGCCTCCTTATATTCATACCCCTGTGAAATGCCTTCTTCTTGAGCACAGGCTAGACTTTACTGACTTGCTTCTAATAAAAGAACACTGGAAAAATGATTGGTTGTCACTTCTAAGACTATGTTATAAAATAATATAGCTTGAGTCTTTTCTTTCTCTTACTATCAACTTGATTATTCAGTTTTGGAAAGCCAAGTACCTTATTGTGATATAGCACTATGACAGTCTCACGTGAGTGAGCTTGGCAATGGATCTGTTTAATCCTGCTCACAGCAATGACAGTGAGCTTGAAAGTTGATCTTTCCCCATTCAAGCCTTAGGATGGAATGTACCCCTGGTTGTATACTTGATTACAGCTTCCTGAGAGACTCTAAGGAAGAATTATCCAGCTGCACTGTTATTGAATTGCTGACCTATAGAAACTACACGAAAATAAATGTTCCTAGATTTAGGCTGCTAAATTTTAAGCTATTTTTTTTATAAAGCAATAGATAACATAAATCAATACATTTTCTACAGCTAACAACCAATTTACTATTATGGAGACCGAGAATAAATTCTAATATGGTTTTAAACTAAAAATGAAATAAAACATGCAAACACTTCAGAGAAAGAAGTTGCGATAACTTTATTATCTCAATTTAAGAAGCACCATCATTTATAAATTACCCAAACTGCACTAAAATAATTTTCTTTAACTTTAGAAATCTAACTTAAAAGAAATGTCACATGACCAAATATTGTTACTACTAAATCCAATTTAGGAAAATTAATGGAGATTAGAGGGATAGGTATACATATGAATTATTGTCAATATTTTCATTTTATATTTGAGGATTTTGTTTATCAAAGCTCAGTTCAGTTCAGTTCAGTCGCTCAGTCATGTCTGACTCTTTGCGACCCCATGAATCGCAGCATGCCAGGCCTCCCTGTTCATCACCATCTCCCGGAGTTCACTCAGACTCACGCCCATCGAGTCTTTGATGCCATTCAGCCATCTCATCCTGGGTCGTCCCCTTCTCCTCCTGCCCCCAATTCTCTCCTAGCATCAGAGTCTTTTCCAATGAGTCAACTCTTCGCATGAGGTGTCCAAAGTATTGGAGCTTCAGCTTTAGCATCATTCCTTCCAAAGAAATCCCAGGGTTGATCTCCTTCAGAATAGATGGATATATATGGAAAGTCATTTTTTCCCCCTATGTTCATGACCAGAAAGTCCCATGAACAAACTTAAAGATGATGTATCCACCTAACATAAATTATGTTTATCAAATTTTCATCCTTAATTTGAGATTATAGCTTGGAAAGAAAGAGTTACAATTAATTTTTAAGCTTAGTTCTTTAAGTATGTGACATAAGAACAATTCAGAATTTGAATCAATTTAAGAATAGGACACATAAAGGACAGAAATGGCAAAGGTCTAATAGAAGCAGAAAAGATCAAGATGTGATGGTAAGAATACACAGAAGAACTGTACAAAATAGATCTTAATGACCCAGATAACTGCAATGGTGTGATCACTCACCCAGAGCCAGATATTCTGGAGTGTGAAGTCAAGTGGGGCTTAGGAAGAACTGCTGCCAATAAAGCTATTGGTGGTGATGGAATTCCAGGGGAGCTATTAAAAATCCTAAAAAATGAAGCTATTAAAGTGCTGTACTAAATATGGCAGCAAATTTGGAAAAACCAGCGGTGGCCACAGGACTGAAAAAAGTCAGTGTTCATCCCAATTCCCAAGAAGGGAAGTGCCAAAGAATGTTCAAACTACTGGACAATTGTACTCATTTCCCATGCTAGAGGGATTCACTCATAGCTTAGTCAGTAAAGAATCTGCCTGCAAGGTGGACATCTGGGTTCGATTCCTGGGCTGGGAAGATCCTCTGGAGAAGGAAATGGCAACCCCTCCAGTGTTCTTGCCTGGGAAAAGGCATTCTGATGGGCTACAATTCATGTGGTTGCAAAAGTCAGATACAACTTGGCAACTAAACCACCAAGGCTAGTAAGGTTATTCTCAAAATCCTTCAAGTGAGGCTTCAGCAGTATATGAACCAAGAAATTCTAGATGTTCAAGCTGGGTTTAGAAAAGGCAGAGAAACCAGCAATCAAATTGCTAACATTCGCTGGATCATAGAGAAAGCAAGGGAATTCCAGAAAAACATCTACTTCTGTTTCATTGACTATGGAAAGCCTTTGACTGCATTCAGTTCAGTTCAGTTGTTCAGTTGAGTCTGACTCTTTGTGACCCCATGAATTGCATCACACCAGGCCTCCCGGTTCATCACCAACTCCCAGAGTTCACTCAAACTCATGTTCATCAAGTCGATGATGCCATCCAACCATCTCATCCTCTGTTGTCCCCTTCTTCTCCTGCCCCCAATCCCTCCCAGCATCAGAGTCTTTGCCAATGAGTCAACTCTTTGCATGAGGTGGCCAAAGTATTGGAGTTTCAGCTTTAGCATCAGTCCTTCCAATGAACACCCAGGACTGATCTCCTTTAGAATGGACTGGTTGGATCTCTTTGCAGTCCAAGGGACTCTCAAGAGCCTTCTCCAACACTACAGTTCAAAAGCATCAATTCTTTGGCACTCAGCTTTCTTCACAATCCAACTCTCACATCCATACATGACTACTGGAAAAACCATAGCCTTGACTAGACAGATCTTTGTTGGCAGAATAATGTCTCTGCTTTTTAATATGCTATCTAGGTTGGTCATAACTTTCCTGCCAAGGATTAAGCGTCTTTTAATTTCAAGGCTGCAATCACCATCTGCAGTGATTTTGGAGCCCCCCAAAATAAAGTCTGACACTGTTTCCATTATTTCCCATGAAGTGATGGGTCCAGATGCCATGATCTTCGTTTTCTGAATGTTGAGCTTTAAGCCAACATTTTCACTCTTATCTTTCACTTTCATCAAGAGGGTTTTTAGTTCCTCTTCACTTTCTGCCATAAGGGTGGTGTCATCTGCATATCTGAGGTTATTGATTTTTCTCCCAGCAATCTTGATTCCAGCTTGTGCTGCTTCCAGCCCAACGTTTCTCATGATGTACTCTGTATATAAGTTAAATAAGCAGGGTGACAATATACAGCCTTGACATACTCCTTTTCCTATTTCGAACCAGTCTGTTGTTCCATGTCCAGTTCTAACTGTTGCTTCCTGACCTGCACACAGATTTCTCAAGAGGCAGGTCAGGTTGTCTGGGATTCCCATCTCTTTCAGAATTTTCCACAGTTTATTGTGATCCACACAGTTAAAGGCTTTGGCATAGTCAATAAAGCAGAAATAGGTGTTTTTCTGGAACTCTTTTCCTTTTTCCATTTGAGTGTGTGGATCATAACAAACCTTGGAAAATTCTTAAAGAGAAGGGAATACCAGATCATATTTCCTGTCTCCTAAGAAACCTATATGTGGGTCAAGATGGAACAGCTAGAACATTATTTGGAACAACTGACTGGTTCAAAATTGAGAAAGGAGTACTACAAGGCTGTTTTTTGTTACCCTGTTTATTTAAATTATATGTAGAACACATCATGTAAAATGCTAGGCTGAATGAGTTACACACTAGAATCAAGATTACAGGGAGAAATATCAAAAACCACAGATATGAAGATGATAGCATTGTAATGGCAGAAAGCAAAGTGGAATGAAAGAACTTCTTGATGAGAGTGAAACAGGAGAGTGAAAAACCTGACTTAAAACTCAACATTCAAGAAATGAAGTTCATGGCATCCAGTTCCATCACTTCATGGCAAATAGAAGGAGAAAAGGTGGAAGCAGTGACAGATTTCCACCTCTTGGGCTCCAAAATCCCTGTGGATGGTGACTGCAGCCATGAAATTAGAAGACAATTGCTTCTTGTAAGGAAAGCTATGACAAACATAAACAGTGCATTAAAAAGCAAAGACATCACTTTGCCAACAAAAGTCCTTATAGTCACGGTTATGGCTTTTCCAGTAGTCACGTACAGATGTGAGTTGGATTATAAAGAAGGCAGAGCACTGAAGAATTTATGCTTTCCAACTGTGGTGCTAGAGAAGACTCCTGAGAGTCCCCTGGACTGCAGGGAGATCAAACCTGTCAGTCCTAAAAGAAATCAACCCTGAATATTCATTGGAAGGACTGATGCTAAAGTTTCAATACTTTGGTCACCTGACACAAATAGTTGACTCTTTGGAAAAGGTCTGATGCTGAAGTTTCAATACTTTGGTCACCTGACACAAATAGTTGACTCTTTGGAAAAGACTCTGATCCTGAGAAAAATTGAAGGTTTAAGGAGAAGTGAGTGATAGAGGATAAGATTGTTGATGGCATCACTGATTCAATGGATGTGAACTTGGGCAAACTCTGGGAGGTGGTGAGGGACAGAGAGGCCTAGCATGCTGCTATTCATGGGGTTACAAGGAATCAGACATGACTTGATGACTGAGCAACAACAACTACTACTGCTAGGAATAAGTAGAGGCCTAACATGATATCAAATCAGACAACCAGCTTTATCAAGTGTTTAAATATTGAATATATTATTGGTTACACTATGACATTATGTCCTCTATCATCATAACTACAGTGAAATTAGTTTTCCCTGGGAAGCCAAGACACATTTATATTCATTGTCTTCATTCCTTACCATTAGCTACTGAATGAAATGATCATACTTTTAAAAATAAACTCTTTAACTTCAGAATAATTCTAGATTTACAGGATAATTGTGGGGAAACTACACAGTCTCGATATATACTACACTAGGTTACCTTATTATTAACATCTAACAGTATGGTGCATTTCTAATAATTGATGCACAAATGTTGAAACATGATTCTTAACTAAAACTGTCACAAGTATGACAGTTTCTCAGACTTTTCTCATTTTTTTTTATGACTGATAGATATGAAGAGTATAGGTCACTTATATTATAGGATGTTCCTGAATTGAAATTTGCCTGATATTTTTCTAATGGATATACAGGTGTTGTATATTCTTGGGAAAAATACCTCAGAAGTAAAATAATGTTTTAATCACAAAAAGAACATACCCTTACTCTCACTTTACATTACTGATGTTAACATTGATCACCAGGCTGAGGCATTATTTTTCAGGATTCTTCACCACACACTTAAACTCGCAACCCCCCATAATGGACTCTTTCAAGGGAAGTCATTATGTACAGTTAGTGATTAAGGAGTGGGAAATTAGGTTCTACCTCCTTGAAGGCAGAGGATCAACATAGATACTTTGGAATTCTTTCACATGGATTTGTTTCCTCTCTCCCATTTTAGGCACCTATACACGAAATAAATCTATATACCAACACTAGAAGGCCTGCCAAACTGATGAGAAACTGCTACAACTCTCCTTGGAGCTGGAAGTGTCAAAGAGTGCCATTTTTTGAGCTCCCTCTCTACTTTGCATAAGTGCTGCCGGAAACATAATCCAGGTGCTCCAGTCAGCTTCCAAGACTGTCCAAGTGCAACTTAGAGATCTAGCCTACACTGGTTTTAACCATGCCCACTCCAACTCCACCTGTCCCACCAGGGTGATGCTGGTGTAGTGCATCCTAAGCCTGTTTCAGCTCCATCTACACCACCAGAGTGGTCTTGGGCAGCACCCATTTCAGCTCTAGCTGTCCAACTAGAATGACCCCAGTTCCACACCCAAGACTGACCCAACTCCAGCTATCTTACCAAGGAGACTTGGGCAAAGAGTGCCCTAGGGCACCTCTGGATCATTCCTGCTTTAGCTCCATCTAGCCTGACAAAGGGGCTTCCCAGGTGGTGCTAGTGGTAAAGAACCTGCCTGCCAATTCAGGAGACTTTAGAGATGTGGGTTTGACCCTTGGGTTGGAAAGATCCTCTGGAGGAGGGCATGGCAACCTGCTCTAGTATTCTTACTTGGAGGATCCCATGGACAGAGGAACCTGGCAGGCTACAGTCTATAGAGTCACACAGAGTTGGATACTACTGAAGTGACTTAGCACACACACAGCCTGCAAAAGCTGCCTGGCACAATTTATGCAGTGGACCCTCCTATATAAGTCCACATCCTTAAGATTAGGAGAAGTACCTGTTTCACCTAATTCATGGAAATAAACACAAGAACTCAAAATTAGGAAGCAGAGGAATATGTTCTAACTAAAAAAAAAAAAAGAGAGAGAGCAAGAAAAAATCACAGGAGAAAATCCTAATCAATGAAGATAAGTAATTTACCTGATAAAGAGTTCAAAAAATGGAAGAAGAAAGTGAGAACTTCAGCAGAGTTAGAAAATATAAGAAAGAGCCAATCATAGCTAAAGAATACAATAAGTGAAAAATATACAGATTAGATGATACTGAAAAATGGATAAGCTATCTAGAAGACAGAATGGTAGAAATCACCCATTCAGAACAATAAAAAGAAAAAATAATTTTAAAAAATGAGAACATTTTAAAAGGATCTCTGAGACAACATCAAATGCACTGACATTCACACTTCTGGTGTCCCAGAAATAGGAGAGTAAAGGGCACAGAAAATTTATTGGAAGAAATAATAGCTGAAAACTTTCTTAACCTGGTGAAGAAACAGACATCCAGGTCCAGAAAGCACAGAGAATCCCAAATAAGATGAACACAAAGAAATAAACACCAAAATAGACCATAATTAAAATGGCAAAAGTTTAAGGATTTTAAAGGCAAGACACAGCTAGTTATGTAAAAGGAGTCACTATTAGATAAGAGCTGATTTTTCAGCAAAATTTTTACGTGCAAGGAGTAACATAATATATTTAAGGTATTGAAAGAAGAAGAGGAAAAAAAAACACCCTTAACAGCAAGGATATTCTACCTGGTAAGATTATCACTCAGAACTGAAGGAGAGAGAGAATTTCCCAGACAAGCAAACACTAAAGGAATTCATCACCACTAAACTGGCCTTACAAGGAATTTTAAAGAGTCTTCTCTAAGTAGAAAAAAAGCCACAACTAGAAATAAAAATATATGTGAAAGTTCATGTGGTAATTCAAGGAACTGAGAATAGCCTAAACAATCTTGAAAAGAATAAATTTGGAGGGTTCACCCTTTCTGATTTCAAAATTTGCTTCAGATTTACAGTAATCAAGACTGTGTGGTACTGGCTTAAAGAAAAATATACATAGATAAATGAAATGGAACTGGGTGTCCAGAAATAAATGTTTAGTTACAGTTAGTTGATTTTCAACAAAGGTACCAAAATAAATCAATGGA
Source organism: Budorcas taxicolor (assembly GCF_023091745.1). Taxonomy (NCBI): domain Eukaryota; kingdom Metazoa; phylum Chordata; class Mammalia; order Artiodactyla; family Bovidae; genus Budorcas; species Budorcas taxicolor. The sequence goes on from NC_068912.1 coordinate 71,167,614, forward strand.
GAAAGGATAGCCTTTTCAACAAATGTTTCTTAGACAACTAGATACCCATATGCCAAAGAATGATGCCAAATGCAACCTCACATTGTTTACAAAAATTAACACTGAGTGGATCAAAAAACTTAACGTAAGAGCTAAAACTATAAGACTCTTGGAAGAAAACACAAGTTTAAACATTTGTTAGGCGAATTACACCATGCTTTCTTAGGTATGACACCAAAATCACAAATATATATATATTAAAAAACGGGTAAATCATACTTAAAGCCAAATCTTTTGTACTTCAAAGAATACTATCCAAAAAGAAAAAATAGCCCATAGAGTGAGTGAAAATATTTTCAAATCACATATCCCATTTGATAAGGTACTTGTATATAGAAAATATTAAAAAAACTCACAACTCAAGTATAAAAAGACAACCCAATTTTAAAATGAGCAAAAGATCTGAACGGATATTTCTCTAAATAAGATATGCAAATATCCAGTAAACACATACACATGGAAAAATGCTCAATATTATTCACCACTAGGAAAATGCAAGTCAAAACCACAATGAGATACTATCTCCTACTCACTGGAATGTCTGTAATAAAAAAGACAGATAATAACAAATGTTGGTGAGGATGTAGAGAAATTGGAGCACTCATAAAGTGCTTGTGAGTTTGTATAATGGTGTAGTTGCTTTGGAAAATAGTGTGGTAGTTCCTTAATTAGTTAGATCTAATGTTAACATATCACGCAGAAGTTGCACTCAAGAGAAATGAAAATATACCCACACAAAAAATTGTACACTGATGTTCATAGTAGCAGTATTCACTATAGTTGCAAATGGAAACTTATGAATGAAAAAAAGCATGTGATATATCTACACAATGGAATGTTATTCAGCAGCAAAAAAGAATGAAGTACTGATATATGTGACAACATGGATTAACCTGAAAACACCATATTAACTGAAAGAAAGCAGACACAAAAGACCGCCTGTTGTATAATTACACCTTTATGAAATGTCCAGAATAAACAAATCTATAGAAAAAGAAATAGATTTGTGGGTGCCTAGGGCTGGGGTTGGGGAGAAATGGAGAATGACTACTAATTTGTATGAGGTTTCTTTTTGAGTGATGAAATATTCTAAAATTGATTGTGGTGATGAATGTGTGATGATTACATAAAACTCTGAATATGCCAAAAGCCCCTGAATTGTATTCTTTAAATCCATGATGTGAATGATATCTCATTAAAACTATTATAAAAATCATTTAAAACATAATCAGCACATAAATGAGGCAAATGTAAAAATTTAGTTTCATTAATAACATTTCATACATTAAATGACTATGCATTTAAAAATGTTCCAGATAAATCATTCCTTTAAAAAAAGACAAACTATGATGTAAAAAACATAAAACATGGAGCAGGGAGAAATATATAGTCCTTTTAGGTAATATAGTACTTTTGATGGTAACATAATATTAAGCAAATTTAATACCCCATTTATCAATGGAGAGGTCAGAAATCAACATGGAAGAATTGGCCATTTGGCCAAATAAATGCAATGCACACATGCACACATATATATGGAACATTCCATCCAAAAGTTGCAGAATATATATTCTTTTCAGGAGCACATGGAACATTCTCCAGGATAGATCACATGTTAAAACAAGCCTCAAAAAATTAGTAAGATTAAAATAATATCAAGCATCTTTTTCTACCAAAACAGCATGGAACTAGAAACCAAATATAAGAGAAAAAAAGAAAAAGCACAAACACATGGAGACCAAACAACATACTAATAAACAATGAATGGGTCAACAAAGAAATCAAAGAGGAAATAAAAAAAAATTCTGGAGACAAATGAAAATGAAAGCACAACATTCAAATTTATGGGATGCAGGAAAAGCTGTTCTAAGAGGGAAATGCTCTAGCAAAACAATCCTACCTCAAGAAATAAGAAAAATCTCAAATAAACAATCTAACACATGAGTAAAACCAAAAGTTAGAAAAGACAGAAGAAAAGATTAGAGTGGAAATAAATGGAGCAGAGACACAAAAGCAATAGAAAAGATCAATGAAGCTAAGAGCTGGTTCTTTGAAAAGATAAACAAAATTGATCACCTTTAGCCAGACACAAAAATTTTAAAAAAAGAACATCCAAATTAATAAAATCAGAAATGAGAAAGGAAAAGTTATAACCAGTATCACAGAAATGCAAGCAATCATGAATCATGAAATTACTATGAAGAATTATACAGCAACAAACTGGAAAATGTAAGAAATTATTAAATAAGAAATTATTCTATAATACAAATTTTCTAAAACAGAATAGGGAGCAGGGAGAAATAGGAAACCTGAACTGACTGATTATCAGTAATGAAATTCAGTCACTAATCAATAAACTCCCAACCAGCAAAAGTCTAGGACAAGAAAGCTTTGTGGGAGAACTCTACCAAACATTTAAGGAAGATTCAATACTGATCCTCCTCAAACCATTCCAAAACCCAACAAGATTGCATCCAAATTTATTTTATAAGGCCAGCATTAACCTGATATCAAAACCAGACAAAACCACTACAAGAAAATAATGGGTCAATATACTAGGTTATTATAGATGCAAAAATCCTCAAAAAATATTAACAAATCAAATTCAGCAATACTTATGGGATCTTATACTGTGATCAAATGGAATTTAACCCAGGGTGAAATAATGGCTTAACATCTACAAATTAATCAGTGTAACATACCACATTAACAAAAGGAAGAATAAAAATTTTATGATTATCTCAACAGAGGCAGAAAAAAGCATATAACAAAATTTAACATCAGTTTATGGTAGAGATTCTCAACAAAGTAGAGAGGAAATAAACTTCAACATAATAAAGGCCATATGTGCCAAACCCAACATCATACTCAACAGTGAAAAACTTAAAAGTGTTTCCTTTAAGACCTGGAACAAGAAAGCATGTCCACTCTTGCCATTTATTCAACGTAGTTTTGAAAATACTAGCCACAGACATCAGATGATAAAAAGAAAGAAAAGGCATCCAAATTGGATGGAAACAAAACAGTCACACATGACATGATACTATATATAGAAAACCCTAAAGATTCCACCACATCAAAAAGAATAAAGTATTTAGAAATACATTTAACCAAGGAAGTGAAAGACCTAAATACTCTGAAAACTGTAAGACAATAATAGAAGAAATTGAAGATAATACAAATAGAGAGATAACCCATTGAACTGGAAGAATTAATATTATTAAGATGTATTTATTATACATACAAAAAAAATCTACAGATTCACTACAATCACAAAGTACCCTAGACATTTTTCACACAAGTAGAGCAAATAATTTTATCATTTGTGTGGAATCACAAAAGACTTCAAATAGCCAAAGAAATCTTGAGAAGAAATAACAAAACTGGAGGTATCAAGCTTTCTGATTTCTAACTGTATTACAAAGCTACTGGCACAAAAATAGACAAATAAGTTAACGAAACAGAATTGACAGCCCAGAAATAAATTCATGTTTATATGGTCAATTAATTTATGACAAAGTAAGCAAGAATATAAAATAGAGAAAACAGACTTTTCATTGATGTTGGGAAAACTGTATAGCTACAAGCAAAAAAAAAAAAAACAAAAAAACTAGACCACATTCTCATAACATATATAAAAATAAATTCAAGATATATTAAAGATGTAAATGTAAGACCTGAAATTATGAAACTCCTAGAGGAATATATAAGGCAGTATACTTTTGACATTGATCATAGTAATTTTTAAAAAATCTCTTTCCTTTGACAAGGGAAACAAAAGCAAACATAAATGAGATAATATCAAGCTAAAAAACTTTGGTACAGCAAAATGAAAAGGCAGTCTACTGAATGCTCCCATTTGGAAGTTATATTTGAAAGGGGTTAATATCCAATATAGATAAAGGACTCATACAATTCAATATTTAAAAACTCATTAAATAATGAGTAGAGGCTCTAAAAAAAACTTTTCTAAAGTCTTCCAGAGGGCTATAGACAGATAAAAAGATGCTCAACATCACTAATAACCAGGGAAGTGAGTCTCTCTGTCTTTACCAGCTGAGCCACCAGGGAAGTCCAATCACCAGGGAAATGCTAATCAAATCCACAATGGCTATCACCAAAAACACAACAAGGACAAGTGTTTTGCTGAGGATGTGAAGAAAAGGGAACCCTATGAACTGTTATTGGAACTGCAAGTTGGTGAAGTCACTATGAAAACAGTAGGGAGGTACCTTATAAAATAATGATACTTCCATAAGATTTAGCAGTTCACTTCTTGGTTTTCATTTGAAGGAAACAAAAAATTACTTTTAGCAGAAAATATATCTGCTCTCCAATGTTCTTTGTGTTCAGTTCAGTTCAGTCGCTCAGTCGTGCCCGACTCTTTGCGACCCCAGGAATCACAGAACACCAGGCCTCCCTGTCCATCACCAACTCCCGGAGTTCACTCAGATTCACATCCATCGAATCAGTGATGCCATCCAGCCATCTCATCCTCTGTCGTCCCCTTCTCCTCCTGCCCCCAATCCCTCCCAACATCAAAGTCATTTCCAATGAGTCAACTCTTTGCATGAGGTGGCCAAAGTACTGGAGTTTCAGCTTTAGCATCATTGCTTCCAAAGAAATCCCAGGGCTGATCTCCTTCAGAATGGACTGGCTGGATCTCCTTGCAGTCCAAGGGACTCTCAAGAGTCTTCTCCAACACCACAGTTCAAAAGCATCAATTCTTCAGTGCTCAGCCTTCTTCACAGTCCAACTCTCACATCCATATATGATTACTGGAAAAACCATAGCCTTGACTAGACGGACCTTAGTCAGCAAAGTAATATCTCTGCTTTTGAATACGCTATCTAGGTTGGGCATAACTTTCCTTCCAAGAAGTAAGCATCTTTTAATTTCATGGCTGAAGTCACCATCTGTAGTGATTTTGGAGCCCAAAAAAATAAAGTCTGACACTGTTTCCACTGTTTCCCCATCTATTTCCCATGAAGTGATGGGACCAGATGCCATGATCTTAGTTTTCTGAATGTTGAGCTTTAAGCCAACTTTTTCACTCTCCACTTTCATTTTCATCAAGAGGCTTTTTAGTTCCTCTTCACTTTCTGCCATAAGAGTGGTGTCATCTGCATATCTGAGGTTATTGATATTTCTCCCGGCTATCTTGATTCCAGCTTGTGTTTCTTCCAGTCCAGTGTTTCTCATGATGTACCCTGCATATAAGTTAAATAAGCAGGGTGACAATATACAACACTGACATACTCCTTTTCCTATTTGGAACCAGTCTGTTGTTCCATGTCCAGTTCTAACTGTTGCTTCCTGACCTGCATACAGATTTCTCAAGAGGCAGGTCAGGTGGTCTGGTATTCCCATGTCTCTCAGAATCTTCCACAGTTTATTGTGATCCACACAGTCAAAGGCTTTGGTATAGTCAATAAAGCAGAAATAGATGTTTTTCTGGAACTCTCTTGCTTTTTCCATGGTCTAGCGGATGTTGGCAATTTGATCTCTGGTTCCTCTGCCTTTTCTAAAACCACCTTGAACATTAGGAATTTCATGGTTCACGTATTGCTGAAGCCTGGCTTGGAGAATTTTGAGCATTACTTTGCCAGCATGTGAGATGAGTGCAGTTGTGCGGTAGTTTGAGCATTCTTTGGCATTGCGTTTCTTTGGGATTGGAATGAAAACTGACCTTTTCCAGTCCTGTGGCCACTGCTGAGTTTTCCAAATTTGCTGGCATATTGATTGCAGCACTTTCACAGCATCATCTTTCAGGATTTGAAATAGCTCAACTGGGATTCCATCACCTCCACTAGCTTTGTTCGTAGTGATGCTTTCTATGGCCCACTTGACTTCACATTCCAGGATGTCTGGCTCTAGGTGTAAATATTTGCAAAAACCAGGATATGGAAGCAATGTAAATGTCCATCAATAGGTGAATGGATAAAATATATATATTATATATATATATATATGCTATATGCATAATGAAATATTACTCAACAATATAAACATAATGAAATCTTAACATTTGCAATAACATGAATGAACCTAGAGGGTATTATATTAAGTAAAATAAATCAGAAAGATAATACTATACAATTTATCTTGTATGTGGACTCTAAAAATTAAAATGAATGAGAAAACAAAACAAAGACTCATAGATGTAGAGAACAAACTGGTGGTTGACTGAGGGGGGAAGTGTGGAGATGGGCAAAATAGGTGAAGAGGATTAGAACAAATTTCCAATAAAATAAGCCATGCAATACAATGTACAGCATAGGGATTATAATCAATAATAAGTCAATAATATAATTTGTATTATAATAACTTTATATGGTGACAAATGGTAGGTAGACAATGGGGATAATTTCATAATGTATAAAAACATTGAATCATAGTATTATATACCTGAAATTAATATGATTTTGTAAGTTTATCATACTTTAATAAAAAAGAGAAAAGAGTAAAAAACATGAATAATGAAACAAAAAAATAAGAAAAATAAAAATAACAACAAAAGAGTACCTTATAAAAAGACAAAGGTTAAAACAAACTTTAATACACTAAAGGGGGTCATAGTAAATGACCCATTGGGTTGATTTGTGTTAATATTTGCTGTTTTTTTTTTTTTTAATATAAAGCTGTTCAATTCAGTTCAGTTGCTCGGTTGTGTCTGACTCTTTGCAATCCCATAAACTGTAGCACACCAGGCCTCCCTGTTCATCACCAACTCCTGGAGTTCACTCAAACTCATGTCCATTGAGTCAGTGATGCATTCCAGCCATCTCATCCTCTGTCCTCCCCTTCTCCTCCTGCCCCCAATCCCTCCCAGCATCAGGGTCTTTTCCAATGAGTCAACTCTTCGCATGAGGTGGCCAAAGTACTGGAGTTTCAGCTTTAGCATCAGTCCTTCCAAAGAACACCCAGGACTGATCTCCTTTAGAATAGACTGGTTGTATCTCCTTGCAGTCCAAGGGACTCTCAAGAATCTTCTCCAATACCACAGTTCAAAAGAATCAATTCTTTTGCACTCAGCTTTCTTCACAATCCAACTCTTATATCCATACATGACCACTGGAAAAAACATTGCCTTGACTAGAAAGATCCTTGTTGGCAAAGTAATGTCTCTGTTTTTGAATATGCTATCTAGGTTTGTCATAACTTCCCTTCCAAGGAGTAAGTGTCTTTTAATTTCAAGGCTGCAATCACCATCTGCAGTGATTTTGGAGCCCCCAAAAATAAAGTCAGTCACTGTTTCCCCATCTATTTCCCATTAAGTGATGGGACCAGATGCAGTGATCTTAGTTTTCTGAATGTTGAGCTTTAAGCCAACTTTTTCACTCTCCTCTTTGACTTTCACCAAGAGACTCTTTGGTTTTTCTTCACTTTCTGCCATAAGGGTGGTATCATCTGCATATCTGAAATTATTGATATTTCTCCTGGCAATCTTGATTTCAGCTTGTGCTTCCTCCAGTACAGCGTTTCTCGTGATATACTCTACATATAAATTAAATAAGCAGGGTGACAATATACAACATTGACATACTCCTTTTCCTATTTGGAACCAGTCTGTTGTTCCATGTCCAGTTCTAACTTGCTTCCTGACCTGCATACAGGTTTCTCAAGAGGCAGGTTAGGTAGTCTGGTATTCCCATCTCTTTCAGAATTTTCCACAGTTTTTTGTGATCCACACAGTCAAAGGCTTTGGCATAATCAATAAAGCAGAAATAGATGTTTTTCTGGAACTCTCTTGTTTTTTGATGATCCAGCAGTTGTTGGCAATTTGATCTCTGATTCCTCTGCCTTTTCTAAAACCAGCTTGAACATTTGGAATTTCATGGTTCATGTATTTCTGAAACCTGGCTTGAAGAATTTTAAGCATTACTTTACTAGCATGTGAGATGAGTGCAATTGTGCAGTAGTTTTAGCATTCTTTTGCATTGCCTTTCTTTGGGATTGGAATGAAAGCTGACTTTTTCCAGTCCTGTTGCCACTGCTGGGTTTTCCAAATTTGCTGGCATATTGAGTGCAGCTCTTTCACAGCATCATCTTTCAGGATTTGAAATAGCTCATCTTCAGTTCCATCACCTCTACTAGCTTTGTTTGTAGTGATGCTTCCTAAGGCCCACTTGACTTCACATTCCAGGATGTCTGGCTCTAGGTGAGTGATCACATCATCATGATTATTTGGGTCATGAAGATCTTTTTTGTACACTTCTTCTGTGTATTCTTGCCACCTCTTCCTAATATCTTCTGCTTCTGTTAGGTCCATACCATTTCTGTCCTTTATTGAGCCCATCTTTGCATGAAATGTTCCCTTGGTATCTCTAATTTTCTTGAAGAGATCTCTAGTCTTTTCAATTCTATTGTTTTCCTCTATTTCTTTGCACTGATCACTGAGGAAGGCTTTCTTATCTCTCCTTGCTATTCTTTGGAATTCTGCATTCAAATGGGAATATCTTTCCTTTTCTCCTTTGCTTTTTGCTTCTCTTCTTTTCATAGCTATTTGTAAGGCCTCCTCAGACAGCCATTTTGCTTTTTTGCATTTCTTTTCTATGGGGATGTTCTTGATTCTTGTCTCTTGTAGAATGTCACGAACCTCCATCCATAGTTCATCAGGCACTCCGTCTATATGATCTAGTTCCTTAAATCTATCTCTCAAGGACCTCAGAAAAACACTCTACTTACCTTTTTCATTCATTGTATGGATACAACACAGGAACAGCCAAATAGAAGAGACACATAGGCAAAGTATAGCGGTATGTATTGGCATACAGAGATTCCATGCTCCTTCTAGGAAAACACCTTCCCAACACCTCAACAGGTATAGATTCCAGCCCTATCTCAAAAACCTGGAAGTTGTGAGGTGATGTTGAAAGTTCCAAACTTTTAATTAAGGCTTGATCTTTTCTGTAAAGCTATCTTGAAGCTATTTAGGGGCACTGCCAAGAGTTATATAATTTAAACAAAAAAGAACAAAACATACTTATCACCATTATCACTCATGGAATTCCCAGGGTTTTAAAAACTCTGTGCCTGGAACCAAGGTTAAAGACCAAATATATTCGTATAATAACACAGATGGCTTTAGGCATTTTTAATTAAATTATTTGGGATATTACCAGAAGTCTATTTCTCTGTGTAGTTTTCATATTTAGAATCTTGTCTCTTCTGGATGTTTTTCTCCTTTTGAGGAAAAATGTTTACATCATTAACTCTTATGTAAACTCTTAGAGCATGCACATTTTCAAAAATTTTTTCTATTCCATTTAATTTTATGTTGACTTGAGCTGGCCAGAAATGAAGAATTTGTCTAGTAAATATATGGATATTTATTTCTAGTCATGTTCATAGTAAACACAGAGATTGATTTCTGGTTTTTATTTACAAAGTTTGCACTTTAAGAAAGGAGTGCTTTGAGTGGGATGTGCTGTCTATAGAGCTTGGAAGCAATCCTAGATCAGTCACATTACAACTGAGCATGACAAGCTCACATGGATTAAGTAGGCACCTGTTAACATGGGACGAAGATACAGAAAGTTGAAACCACAAATTCTTTTAAAATTCAATGGAAGCCTTGAGAAGAAATTACTTCTTGGACCTTATCTAACTAGTTATGAGAACATAACTTGCTGTACCAAGATCTACAGCCTCTTTCCAGCTTTTGGATAATTTACAAATGAGCACAATAAGGAAATTCACACAAATCAGCCAGCAAGTTAGGGAGAGTTCAATAGCCTCGAAAAGAATTTGCAAGAATATGAGTTGATACTATGTTGAAATATCACTTTAAAATTGTAAAAGCCATGAATTTTACTTGCTTTTATAAACGTTAAAGCAAGCTTGCCTAAACTACTGTGCCCAATGTAAGCAAGTTTTAATATTTGAATGTCCACGCGTGGTATTTGTGTTTATCCAAAATGAACAAAGCTAGGATTTATTTAGTAGTTCTGGAGGATTTATAAGGATTCTGGAAGCACACATTTTAAGGAAACTGTGAACTCCAGGAACTCTTGAGGCCACAGAAATAATCTGTGGAACTCAGTGATAATCAAAAAATATGACTGCTACAGCTATCATTCAGAGGTGAATACTGTCATTCTATTTAAGGTGAGGAATATCTTTTATGTCTTTACTGATCTGTATTTTCATTTGGAACACTGCCTTTATAAATTCAATTTAAAGCTTATCCAACCTTAAGAAATGACCAGCAGACAATCCCAATGGCTATAGTTGACCTTTCATGCTCTTTGCCCATTATAAATACTCCTGAATGTGATGTTCATTCTATGCTTTCATGGTAGAAAATAAAACTAGAATAATGCTGCCTGGGGGTTAAAAACTGGTAACTAAACGGGACTTATCTATTGGAATAGTGTTTCATATATTTTTAAATTTGAATATTTTCTCAAAGGTCATGCACTCTGTGATCCCTAACAGTGTCCACTGTTCTGAATCCTAAATTTGCATTTTCTGTCTAGCCCCTACAATTATTTGAGTTTGCTACTCTTTCATTGAAAGTGTTAGTTGCTCAGTCGTGTCCGACTCTGCAACCCCCTGACTGCAGGCCATCAGGCTCCTCTGTCCATGGAATTCTCCACGTACTGGAGAATACTGGAGTGGGTAGCCATCCCCTTCTATAGGATATCTTCCCGACCCAAGGATCAAACCTGTGTCTCCTACATTGCCGGCAGATTCCTTATCATCTGAGCCACCAGGGAAGCTACTCTTTCATCAGACAGGTGGAAACCGAAGCTTATATGTTATGTCTAATAATCACCAATTTAAATATGTGTACAGCTTTCAGGATTTCTCTACCATGATTTAGCCAAGATTATTATGGGGATATGTCTGTATTTAACAGTTATCTAAAAAGGTACAATCTTAGAAGGTCAGACAGATGTCAAAGGAAGTGAAAGGTGAGGTCTCTGTCATACACTTCCCTCCTTGACTGCAGCTTTATTTTCATTTGTGTACACAAAGTTTATATATTTGGGCTAGAGGAAGACGACATATCAATGAAAGTCAAATTCAAATTAATATATTGGATTTGCTTTTGCAGATCTTAGTCTTCTCTCCCTCATTTATGTACTAGTAGGTACTAGAGTTCAAAGTGGATGTGCTAAGTTTTTAAAAAGGTAGTATCATTCACTGTCTTTTATCATTAACTTTCAACTTCTATCAATAGAATGATAACTATTTGATATTTACAATTATATATTTATTTGTGCTCTTAGTAAAGTAAGAGGGACACTGAGGTCAGCTTTAATCATAGCCATTTTAGTCATGGTAAATTATTTGAAGCTGAAATATTAAATTCTAATCATGGATAATATAGGTTTATATCTGAAGCAGACTTCTTTGATTATCTATATATAGCTGTATCTTAACATTATCTAGCAATCTGGGCTTCCATTTTATTAACATTTATTCTGAATAAATTCTTCTCTCAAATGTGAATTGGTTGAGCACCAGCAAAGATTCCTTTTTTTTTTTTTTTTTGCTGTCACATTGAGATGAAGCCTACTGTGATGAATTATTAGGACAATGAAAATTAAACAAGAGTGAAGGCTGTAATTTGAGAGGGAAATAAATCTGCAACTTGCAGAAAGAACAGTAGGTTGGAAGATTTATTCTCTCCTTTAAAGTCACCTGTCACAATATGGTAACGCTAGCCATCAGAATTTGAAAGATGGCTTCAAAATCTCCTTATTGACAATATTTCTAAGTGGCCAACTTTTCATGTGTCACTGTGTGGGGGTTGGGGGAGCTTGCTGCCTATCTTTTATTTTTGCCATGATTTGAAGGAGACTTTTATAGTAATTAATAACTGAGAAGGTAGGTTGTTTTGCCAAACATATGACTGTATAGTTAAGTCAGAACAGTGAAATAAATAGTAGGCACATATTATCGTAAACTGGTGATGGCATTTGGAGCAATGACAAGCAAGTATAAGGAAGAAATTACAGGTTCCTTATAATAGGACCCTTGGTCCACTATTCTTTACATAACATGTGCTATAAAATTAACTGTTTTACAGTTTATGCTCATGTATTCAAGTGTTAGTTGCTCAGTTGGTCCAACTCTGCCAGGCTGTAGCCCCCTAGGCTCCTCTGCTCAGGCAAGAATACTGGAGTGGGTTGCCATCCCCTTCTCCAAGGGATCTTCTCAGCCCAGGGGTTGAACCTATATTTCCTGCATTGCAGGTGGATTCTTTACCATCTGAGCCACCAAGGAAGCCCATGCTTATATTTTATATTTGGGTTAAAATAGTAATTCCTAATGTAAAATTTCAAAGTACAATGAAATGAACACAAATATGCATGTTTTAATCAATATTTCTCTCTTTTTTTTTCTCCCATGTAGTTATAGAATTTCTGCCATGTTTTACTCTGGAAAATATAAAGCAGTATGATACTAAGTCTCAGCCTGTGTATCACTGGAAGAGGAAAACACATTTATGGGGTACCTACTAAAACTTCAATAACATACAATCAGTTATGTGTAACATAAGTTTTATTAGCTCCAATTTTGCAGATGAGAAAGCACAGGCCTTGAGAACCTTGATATTATGAGAAAAGTCAAGCAACTAGTAAAAGTTAGCATCATAACTAGACCCCATGCTTGTCTAATTTTTCTTCTAATGCTATATGTCATTTTTCCATCCAAGCAAATAAACATCTACTTTGGGAATTTATGAGCATCAGGATGCCTAAGTTCAAATGCTAACCCCTTCATAGGGGCATGCTTTGAAACTTTTCTGAGCCTATTTTTTCTCCTGTTACAGGCCTGTGTAGGAGTACATATAGGTCATCTCCTGTGTAGGCGTACAGAGAGGTCTTCCAGTGTAACAGAGGTGCATGCAGAGGGTAAGATGAAGGTTATTTGGTAAATTTGGAGGAATAGCAAGTGCAAAATCTCAGTGAAATATGAAGCCAGCTCCTCCGTTGAGAATAAGGGCTGGGTGGCTCAGTGTTGCTCATATGGCTTCACTAGTGATTCATCATAACAAATTTTTCCCGTAGTCATGTATGGATGTGAGAGTTGGACCATAAGGAAGCTGAGCACCAAGGAAATGATGCTTTCTAACTGTGGTGATGGAGACGACTCTTGAAAGTCCCTTGGATAGCAGGGAGATCCAACCAGTCAATCCTAAATGCAATCAACCCTGAATATTCACTGGACGGATTGGTGCCAAAGCTGAAGCTCAAATACTTTGGGCACCTGATGTAAAGAGCTGACTCACTGGAAAAGACCCTGATGCTGGGAAGATTGAGGGCAGGAGGAGAAGGGGGCAACAGAGGATGAGATGTTTGAACGGCATCATTGACTCAATGGACATGAGTTTGTGCAAACTCTGGGAGATAGTGAAGGACAGAGAAGCCTGGCATGTTGCAGTCCATGGGGTTGCAAAGAGTCCGACACGACTCAATGACTGAACAATAGCAACAAAAACGTGAAATCTCAGCACAGAGGAATGTTTTTCTGTAGCCGTTTTCATCTGATCAGAGGCAGGAGTAGAATATGAGGATAGCTGGGTTTAGCCATGGTTGAGATTTAGCCCAACTGGTAAGATGGAGTGAGTCGAGGATATAAGCAAAGAAGAAATTTCATGAAGAAGCATTAGAACCTGATGGGAAGGATAATGCAAACATGCAGAAAGAGACAGAGAGGGGGAGAGATGGAGGGAACAGAAGGGAGAGAATGTGTGTATGTGTGTGTCTGGGGGGGAAGGGTTTGCAGGGGGGCAAAGTGATTAAGTGGTAGTGTCTGTAACTGGAAATTTAACTGGGCTCTAAGAAATGTTGGAGTAAGGGACAGAGGAGTGAATAGAATACCAATGAGCCAGACATTGTTCCAAGTACTGAGGATATAGCAGCACACAAAATGATGTAGAGATTGTTAATATTTTTGATAGTGAATTGATACCCCTATTTGCCAGAAAGCTCATAACCACCAGTCTAGACAGAGTTATAAAAACTTTAATTTACTTAATTCAGGGGTAGTAAAGAAAACTATCCACTGTGATTTTGTATCTGGACTCCAGGAAAAAAAGGAAAATGATTTGTTTCAGAGTTTTTGTGTCTCTTTTAGGTAATCTCACATTAAGGGAGAGTTCATAAAAAATATTTATTAGGCACCCATGTTCATAAATAGTACCTCAAAATTCATTTACTGCTGGGAGTAATTGTTGGGGAGGAATATATTTTAATAAGAATAAAGTACATATTTTATTTTTTTTCTGTGTATTTTTTGCAGAACATTAAGAATTAAATTCAGCCAGTGTTTATGAAGGTGTTGTACTTGACCTAAATGATTTTACAATTTAGTGGGGAAGAAAAATGTGTTCCAAAATTACCATAACAAAATGCATGAAGTGACAGGTGTCAAAAGTTAAGTATAAACATAATGCTATGGAGCCCCAAGGAAGGTATGATTAATTCCTGCTTGTAGTGACTGAGGACTTCAGGGGGAAATACAATTTTAGCTATATTTTGAAGAATGAGCAGCATTTATAAAGGCCAGATAGGGATGCAAGAAAAGAGAATATTTAGAAAAAGTTCTAGACTGAGTATAGAAGAAAGCCAGAGGCAAACAAATATAGGTTACATTCAAGAACTTGCAAATAGGATCTTGTGGCTGATTCATAGTTACCTTTGGAAGAAGAGTGAGATTATAAAGCACTGTCTGGGACATAGAATATTGCTTAATGTATACATTCCTGAAAGAGAAGAGATATGGCTAGCATAAAAGGTGTTTTTGCATCACTTCAGTAATATGATAATGCTCTTTTCTTAATGAACATGTACACTGGGCATTTTGAGTCTCTGACATTAGAAATACTTGTTTTTACATAAACATGGGTATAATTCAGTGGTAGAATATATTTTTGTGTTGTCATAAAGCTCTTACTACATCCTACTCTTGGTTGATGATTTTGGAGAATATTGTGAGAAATCCAATATGCCTACTAAAACCACAAATGGCTATAAGAAACTGTTATCAATTGTTTCAACAATGAATTTGCTATGAATAAACAAAGTAGGCTTTGAATCTTTTTCTTGTAAACATGAACAATATAAATGTAATTATGTGTCTATATGTTAATTTCAGAAATCTTTAGCATTTGTCAAAAGTAGCAAATCTTTTAATATCTCTAATGTTTTAAGCTATGAAAGGTAAATGATACTCCATTTTATTCTAAAGATCTTTAAGTATGTAGTGATATTTATTATGCTTCTAAAGTCTATTCTTACAATTTTTTGTTTGATGAGTCATTGCAGTTTTAATTAAGAAGTACATCAAATTGTGTGGCTCTGTGATTTATAATTATGGAAATATAGCTAGAAAGAAAAACTCCAGATTTATCCAATAAAATACATATACCATTGATTTCGCTGATATATATTTTGGATTACTCATTAATCTCATTAACTTAGAACAGTTTCAGAATAATTTTTCATTGAAAATATATAAAGCACTCGACCCTCAGTAAATCTCACCAACAAAGAACTAAGAATATTTTCATTGTTTTCATGGTGGCTGCTGCTGCTGCTAAGTCGCTTCAGTTGTGTCCAACTCTGTGTGACCCCATAGACGGCAGCCCACCAGGCTCCCATGTCCCTGAGATTCTCCAGGCAAGAACACTGGAGTGGCTTGCCATTTCCTTCTCCAATTTTCATGGTGGATTGAGGCCTAAAAGATTCAAAATGTTAATATTTGCATTGGTGTTTGTTCATGAACAGTTCTCTGTAGCCCAGTAATATTTTTACTTTCTGAAGTGAAACTAAATATATGGATATCTGGTTCTTTCTGGTTATTCCAGCTGCCCTGTAGTTTTCAGAAATTTTGAGAGAGCACATACAGAATTAATACATAGAGCTCATATCTTCTTTTGTTCCCAGAGACTGTTTCTCTGGGAAAGAGGTCTGATATCACTTTAGAGCAGAAAACAAATATGATAAAAGTCAATAGTTATATCCCCTAGTAATATGCTACAGTATGTTATTACATATTATTAACCAAATGAATCAACTGTGAATATAGATATATATGTATATGTACACATATGTATATAAAAGCTTAAATTATAGTACATTAAACTCTTATTTTTCATTCTCTTATGTGGCTATTAAAAATGTTTTTTCCCCTGAGTCAGATCTTCTATATTTGTCCCACCCTGTCCTCTATATTGTACAATTCCAGCTGATAAAGAATCATAATTTTATTAATTTCACATGTAGACACTGCCCAGTGAATAGCCTGTTCTTTATCATATTTATTATTACAGAGTAAACCTCTTTTGACTTTTACCAATAATGAGTGCCCATTTTAGTGGTAAAAACCCAGCCACTCTCTTGAACTAAACCAAGTGGAGAAAGATACAAGGAACTGGAAAAAGATACAACAATAAAATAAAATATTTGTACAGCTTTACTCTCCTTTGATTAAACTGCCCCAGAAACCTACTTGTGAGAGAGACTAAATTATTATAATTAATACTGTGGTCTGCTGGGTGATTTTATATAAGAACTTCAAGCCTTTAACTGATTATAATTTTCTTACTTGTGGAAAAAAGTATTTACTGGCTACAAAATTCTCTTTATATATATATATATATATATATATATATATATATATATATATATGTATATATATGACCAATTATAAATACTTATAATTTATATAATTTATACTATGTTTACTTTTGTAATTTTATATTATACATTAGTTATACATTATTTAAAGGCATGTACCGTAGAGAACACCCTAGAGCTTAAAAGGTACTCTTTAAACAGAAAAGAAGAACCTATAGAAAAGGGAAAATCATAATACAAAAGGCAAATAAATATATTAAAAAATTGAAGATCCCCTAAATAATACATAGATTACAAAAACAATAACTTTTTTTTTTGGTAAAAATGACTATGCATTCATGTGTGATCAGTTGCAAAGTCACGTCTGACTCTTTGTGACCCCTTGGACTGTAGCCTACCAAACTCCTCTGTCTAAGGAATTTTTCAGATAAGAATTCTGGAGTGGGTTGCCATTTCCTTCTCCAGAGGATCTTCCCAACCCAGGGATCAAACCCATGTCTCTTGCATCTCCTGCATTGGCAGTGGGATTCTTTACCAGTATGCCACCTGGTAAATTCTAAAAGTCAATATATTATAATCATTTGCAAAAGGATAACTATGAAGATGTAAAATAGAGCATCAACATCACAAAATGGAGGGAGGAAGTTAAAAAATGTAGATCTTTTAGAATATACTCAAATTGTATGACAATGAGCTTAAAGCAAGTAGACATGTGTTCTTGGATTGGAATAAACAATATTGTCAAAATGACTATACTACCCCAAACAATCTACAATCAATTAAATTTCTATCAAATAACCAGTGGCCTTTTTCATGGAATTAGAATAATTTTTTTATTTTTTTACTTTTTGTGTGCAAACGCAAAGGACTTTGAATAGCCAAAGCAATCTTAAGAAAAATGGAGCTGGAGAAATCAAGCTCCTTAAGTTCAGACTATAATGCAAATCTACAGTAATCTACATGTGTCAGCATGGCACTGACACAAAACTAAAGATCATTGGAATAAGATAGAAAGTCCAGAGATAAACACCAAGCATCTATCATAACCTAAACTATGACAAGGAGACAAGAATATCCAATGGAGAAAAGACAGTCTCTTCAATAAGTGGTGCTGGGAACTGGGCAGCTACATATAAAAGAATGAAATTAAAATGTTCTCTGAAACCATACACATAAATAAGCTCAAAGTGGTTTAAAGACTTAAATGTAAAGCTGAATACTATAAAATTCTCAGAGGAAAACATAGGCAGAACACTTCTGACATATGTTGAAGTAGAATCTCTTTCTAAATAAGAGATCTAAATAAAATTAAAAATGTTTGCATAGCAAAATAAACCACAAACAAAATGAAAAGACAGCTTACAGAATGGGATAAAATATTGGCAAATGAAACAACTGACAGGGGATTAATCTCCAAAATATACAATAGCTCATAGGGCTCAATATAAAAAATAAATAAATAAATAAAACAACCCAATAAAAAAATTGGTAGAAGATCTAAAGAGACAATTTCTCCAAAGAAGACATACAGATGACAAAAAAGTACATGAAAAGATGCTCAATATCATTAATCATTAGAGAAATCAAGTGAAAACTACAATGAGGTATCATTTCATTGTGGTCAGAATGGCCAAACAATATACAAATAATAAATGCTAGGCTATAGAGGTTGTGGAGGAAAGGGAACCCTCCTACACTTTTGGTGGGAAAGTACATTGATACAACCATTATGGAGAATAGTATGGCGATTCCTGAAAGAGTAAAAATAGAGCTACCATATGATCCTGCAATCCCACTCATGGGCATATAGCCAAAGAAAACTAATTTGAAAAGAGATATATATATATATACCCCAGTGTTCAGTGTAGCATTATTTACTATAGCTAGAACACAGAAGCAACCTAAAGAATCTCCATTAACAGAAGAAAGGATAAAGAAAAGTGGAACGTACATACAATGGAATATTAAGCAGCCATAAAAAGAATGGAATAATGTCAGTTACAGCAGCATGGATGTGTCTAGCTATTGTCATATGGAGTAAAGTAAGGCATACAGAGAAAAATAACATATAATATCACTTATATGTGGAAACTAAAAAAATGGTACAAATGGACTTATTTACAAGACAGAAATGGAGTCACAGATGTAGAAAGAAAACTTATGGTTAATGGTGGAGGAGAGAAGGGTTGGAGGAGAAGGGATAAATTGGGAGATTTCGATTGACATATACACACTGCTGCCGCTGCTGCTGCTGCTGCTGCTGCTAAGTCGCGTCAGTCGTGTCCGACTCTGTGCGACCCCATAGACGGCAGCCCACCAGGCTCCTCTGTCTCTGGGATTCTCCAGGCAAGAACACTGGAGTGGGTTGCCATTTCCTTCTCCAATACATGAAAGTGAAAAGTGAAAGTGAAGTCACTCAGTCATGTCTGACTCTTAGCAACCCCATGGACTGCAGCCTACCAGGCTCCTCCATTCATGGGGTTCTTCAGGCAAGAGTACTGGAGTGGGTTGCCATTGCCTTCTCTGCATATACACACTACTATATATAAAATAACTAATAAGCACCTATAGCCCAGGTGCTATAACTATTCAATAGTCTGTAATGACCTATATGGGAAGATAGCTTAGACTCCACCAGAAAATTACTAGAGTTAATCAATGAATATAGTAAAGTTGCAGGATATAAAATCAATACTCAGAAATCCCTTGCATTCCTATACACTAATAATGAGAAAGTAGAAAAAGAAATTAAGGAAACAATTCCATTCACCATTGCAACGAAAAGAATAAAATATTTAGGAATATACCTACCTAAAGAAACTAAAGACCTATATATCGAAAACTATAAAACACTGATGAAAGAAATCAAGGAGAACACTAATAGATGGAGAAATATGCCATGTTCATGGATCGGAAGAATCAATATAGTGAAAATGAGTATAATAACCAAAGCAATCTACAGATTCAATGTAATCCCTATCAAGCTACCAGCGGTATTTTTCACAGAACTAGAGCAAATAATTTCAAGATTTGTATGGAAATACAAAAAAACTCAAATAGCCAAAGCAATCTTGAGAAAGAAGAATGGAACTGGAGGAATCAACCTGCCTGACTTCAGGCTCTACTACAAAGCTACAGTCATTAAGACAGTATGGTACTGGTACAAAGACAGAAATATAGATGAATGGAACAAAATCGAAAGCCCAGAGATAAATCCACACACATATGGACACCTTATCTTTGACAAAGGAGGCAAGAATATACAATATAGTAAAAACAATCTTTAACAAGTGGTGCTGGGAAAACTGGTCAACCACTTGTAAAAGAATGAAACTAGATCACTTTCTAACACCACACACAAAAATAAACTCAAAATGGATTAAAGATCTAAATGTAAGACCAGAAACTATAAAACTCCTAGAGGAGAACATAGGCAAAACACTCTCCGACATAAATCACAGCAGGATCATCTATGATCCACCTCCCAGAATACTGGAAATAAAAGCAAAAATAAACAAATGGGTTCTAATTAAAATTGAAAGCTTCTGCACAACAAAGGAAACTCTAAGTAAGGTGAAAAGACCGCCTTCTGAATGGGAGAAAACAATAGCAAATGAAGCAACTGACAAACAACTAATCTCAAAAATATACAAGCAACTCCTGCAGCTCAATTCCAGAAAAATAAACGACCCAATCAAAAAATGGGCCATAGAACTAAATAGACATTTCTCCAAAGAAGACATATGGATGGCTAACAAACACATGAAAAGATGCTCAACATCACTTATTATCAGAGAAATGCAAATCAAGACCACAATGAGGTACCATTTCACACCAGTCAGAATGGCTGCGATCCAAAAGTCTACAAGCAATAAATGCTGGAGAGGGTGTGGAGAAAAGGGAACCCTCTTACACTGTTGGTGGGAATGCAAACTAGTACAGCCACTATGGAAAACAGTGTGGAGATTCCTTAAAAAATTGCAAATAGAACTGTCTTATGACCCAGCAATCCCACTGCTGGGCATACGCACCGAGGAAACCAGAATTGAAAGAGACACATGTACCCCAATGTTCATTGCAGCACTGTTTATAATAGCCAGGACATGGAAACAACCTAGATGTCCATCAGCAGATGAATGGATAAGAAAGCTGTGGTACGTATACACAATGGAGTATTACTCAGCCATTAAAAAGAATAAATTTGAATCAGTTCTAATGAGATGGATGAAACTGGAGCCTATTATACAGAGTGAAGCAAGCCAGAAAGAAAAACACCAACACAGTATACTGACCCATATATATGGAATTTAGAAAGATGGTCATGATGATCCTGTATGTGAGACAGCAAAAGAAACACAGATGTATAGAACAGACTTTTGGGTTGTGAGGGAGAGGGAGAGGGTGGGATGATTTGGGAGAATGGCATTGAAACATATATACTATCATGTAAGAAATGAAGCACCAGTCTATGTTCGATACAAGATACAGGATGCTTGGGGTTGGTGCACGGGGATGATCCAGAGAGATGATATGGGGTGGTAGGTGGGAGGGGGATTCAGGATTGGGAGCTCGTATACACCCATGGCGGATTCATGTCAATGTATGGCAAAACCAATACAGTATTGTAAAGTAAAATAAAGTAAAAATAAAATTAAAAAAAAAGAGTAGATATATGTATATGTATAACTGATTCACTTTGTTTACAGTAGAAACTAATATCACATTGTAAATAAACTGTACTTCTGTAAAAATTAAAAAAGAAAACCACAGCAAGCAGATAAAGTTATGGGTCCACACAATGGAAAACCAAGGTAACTACAAATTAAAAAGTAATAGACTCAAAAAAAAAAAAAAAAAAAAAAAAGAAAAAGAAAAGAAAAGAAATGAACCCAAGCAGAAACAAAAGACAAACATTAAATTGTGAAAGTTAAAAAACAAAACAAAAAAAAGCTATGAAATTAACTAGAAAACAAGGTTGAAATGGCAATAGATACATATCTACCAATAATCATTTTAAATGTCAATGAACTAAATGGTCTAATCAGAAAACACAGAGTGGTGGATTGGATTAGAAAGAAAAACACAATTGTACAATATGTTGCCTAGAAGAGACTTCAGGGTGAAAGACACAGATAGAAATTAAGAAAATGGAAAAAGATATTTCATGCAAATGAAAATGACAAGAAAGTGGGGGGTAGCAAAGCTCATATCAGACAAAATCAAAATTTAAGTTAAAACCAATAAAGATAGTAACAGACATTATATAAAAATAAAGAGATCAATTCAAGAAGAGGACAATACAGTCATTAACATGTATGCACCAAATACAGGAGCACCTAAATATACAAAACAAATACTAACAGACATATAGGGAGAAATTAACAGGAATATAATAATAGTAAAAGATTTAACACCCCATTGACATCAATGGACAGATCTTCTAGACAGAAATTTAACAAGGCAACAAGAGGTCCTAAATGATACAATGGAACAATTAGACTTAATTGATACTTTTAAGACTTTACTTTAAAAAAAAAAACAAAACACACAGAATACACATTCTTGTCAAGTGCACATGAAATATTCTCTAAGACTGATCATACACAAGGCCAAAAATAAGCCTCAACAAATTCAAGAGGATAGAAATATCATGAAGCATTTTTTCCTGACAATAACTATATGAAACTAGAAATCAACTGGAGAAAGAAAAAAGGGAAAATAACACATCAAGACTAAACAAACTACCAAAAAAACTCAATGGGTCAGTGATAAAACCAAAGAAGAAATTTTAAAATACCTCAATAAAATGACAATAAAAACAAAAACCTTACAAAAATCTATGGAATGCAGCAAAAGGAGTTCCAAGAGGAAAGTTTACAGTGATACAGGACTTCCTCAAGAAACAAAAACAATCTCAAATGAAGAACTTAACCTATCACCTAAAAGAAGTAGAAGAAGAAGAATCAAAACCCAAAGTCAACAAAAGGAAGGAAACAATAAAGTTTAGAGAGGATATAAGTAAAATAGATCAATAAGATGATAAAAAAAATCAACAAAACCAAGAGAGTGTTGTTTGAAAAGATAAAAAATATCAACAAAAGCCTAGTCAGGAAAACCAAGAAGAAAAGAGAGAATCCAAATAAAATAAGAAATGAAAAGGGAGAAATGACAACTGACACATGCTAGCAAGATAGTGTTCAAAATCCTTCAAGCTGGGCTTAAACAGTATGTGAACTGAAAAATCCCAGATGTACAAGCCGGATTTAGAAAAGGCAGAGGAACCTGAGATCAAACTGCCAACATCTGCCAGATCATGGAGAAAGCAAGGGAATTCCAGAAAAACATCTACTGCTTCTTTGAAAGGCTATGCTGAAGCCTTTGACTGTGTGTATCATACCAAGAAGTGGAAAAATTTTAAAGAGATGGGAATACTGGACTGCCTTACCTGTTTCCTGAGAAACCTGTATGCAAGTTAAGAAAAAAACAGATAGAAAGGGACATGAAACAACAGACTGGTTCAAAACTGGGACAGGAGTACATCAAGGCTGCATCTTGTCACTGTGCTCATTTAACTTATGTGCAGAGTGCATCCTGCAAAATCTCAGGCTGGATGAATTACAAGCTAGAATCAAGATGCCTGGAGAAATACCAGTATCGTCAGATATGCAGATGATACCACCTTAATGGTAGGAAGCAAAGAGGACCTAAAGAGACTCTTGATGGAGACGAAACAGGAGAGTGAAAATGCTGGCTTAAAACTCAGCATTCTAAAAACTGAGATCATGACATCCAGTCCAATCATTTTATAGCAAATCAGTTCAGTTCAGTTCAGTCACTCAATTGTGTCCGACTCTTTGCGACCCCATGAATTGCAGCATGTCAGGCCTCCCTGTCCATCACCAACTCCCGGAGTTCACTCAGACTCATGTCCATCGAGTCAGTGATGCCATCCAGCCATCTCATCCTCGGTCGTCCCCTTCTCCTCCTGCCCCCAATCCCTCTCAGCATCAAAGTTTTATCCAATAAGTCAACTCTTTGCATGAGGTGGCCAAAGTAGTGGAGTTTCAGCTTTAGCATCATTCCTTCCAAAGAAATCCCAGGGTTGATCTCCTTCAGAATGGACTGGTTGGATCTCCTTGCAGTCCAAGGGACTCTCAAGAGTCTTCTCCAACCCCGCAGTTCAAAAGCATCAATTCTTTGGCACTCAGCCTTCTCCTTAGATGGGGAAAAAGTAGAAATAGTGAGAGACTATTTTCTCGGGCTCCAAAATCACTGCAGACAGTGGCTGCAGCCATGAAATTAAAAGCCACTTGCTCCTTGGAAGAAAAGTTATGACAAAATTAGACAGCATATTAAAATCAGAGATATCACTTTGCCGACAAAGGTCCATATAGTCAAAGCTATGGTTTTTCTAGTAGGCATGTATGGATGTGAGAGTTGGACCATAAAGAAGTCTGAGCAATCAAGAATCAATGCTTTGGAACTAGAGCTGGAGAAGACTCTTGAGAGTCCCTTGGACAGCAAGAAGATCAATCCTAAATGAAGTCAACCATGAATATTCATTGGAAGGACTGATGCTGAAGCTGAAACTCCAAAACTTTGGCCACCCAATGCAAGTAGCCAGCTTATTAGAAAAGACCCTCATACTAAGAAAGATTGAGGGCAGGAGGAGCAGGAGGCAACACAGGATGAGATGGTTGGATGCCATCACCAACTCAATGGACATGAATCTGAGCAAACTCCAGGAGATACTGAAGGACAGGGAAACTTGGGAGGCTGCAGTCCATGGAGTCGCAAAGAGTCAGACAAGACTGAGTGACTGAACAACAACAACAACTGAGAAAGAATTTTTCAACCCAACATCTATCATGAATGTGGATGCAAAAATCCTCAACAAAATATGTGCTAATTTAATCCAATAATATATAAAGAGAAACATACACCATAATCAATTTAATTTCATTCCAGTGTAGAAAAAATGCTTCAACATATACAAGTAATCAGTATGACAGATTAACAAAAAGAATGACAAAAACAACATGATGGTTTCAATGCTGCTGCTGCTGCTAAGCCACTTCAGTCGTGTCTGACTCTGTGTGACCCCATAGATGATGGCCCACCAGGCTCCCCTGTCCCTGGGACTCTCCAGGCAAGAACACTGGAGTGTGTTACCATTTCCTTCTCCAACGCATGAAAGTGAAAACTGAAAGTGAAGTCGCTCAGTCGTGTCCTACTCTGTGCGACCCCATGGACTTGAGCCTACCAGGCTCCTCCATTCATGGGATTTTCCAGGCAAGAGTCCTGGAGTGGGGTGCCATTGCCTTCTCCGGATGGTCTCAATAGATGCAGGGAAAGTATTCAATAAAATTTAACACCACTCTTAAGGCAGAAAGTGAAGAGGAAGTAAAAAGCCTCTTGATGAAAGTAAAAAAGGAGAGTGAAAAAGTTGGCTTAAAGCTCAACATTCAGAAAACGAAGATTATGGCATCTGGTCCCATCACTTCATGGCAAATAGATGGGGAAACACTGGAAACAGTGTCAGACTTTATTTTCTTGGGCTCCAAAATCACTGAAGATGGTGACTGCAGCCATGAAATTAAAAGACGCTTACTCCCTGGAAGAAAAGTTATGACCAACCTAGATAGCATATTGAAAAGCAGAGACATTACTTTGCCAACAAAGTTCCATCTAGTCAAGGCTATGGTTTTTCCAGTAGTCATGTATGGATGTGAGAGTTGGACTGTGAAGAAGGCTGAGCACTGAAGAATTGATGCTTTTGAACTGTGGTGTTGGAGAAGACTCTTGAGAGTCCCTTGGACTCAAGGAGATCCAACCAGTCCATTCTAAAGGTGATCAGCCCTGGGATTTCTTTGGAAGGACTGATGGTAAAGCTGAAACTCCAGTACTTTGGCCACCTCATGCGAAGAGTTGACTCATTGGCAAAGACTCTGATGCTGGGAAGGATTGAGGGCAGGAGGAAAAGTGGATGACAGAGGATGAGATGGCTGGATGGAATCACCAACTTGATGGATGTGAGTTTGAGTGAACTCCGGGAGTTGGTGATGGACAGGGAGATCTGGCGTGCTGTGATTCATGGGGTTGCAAAGAGTTGGATGCAACTGAGTGACTGAACTGAACTGAACTGAACTGAACATTCATTCATGATAAAAACTCTCACCGAGGTAGGTATCTGATACATATGACCACTTTTCCCTTCCCTGGCACAGTTTTCTATTTAAATTATTGTGTTGCTTTTGTTACAATTGAGGACCCAATATTTAAACAGTATTATTAACTAAAGTCTATAGTTCCTGCCTCTCCTCATCTCTATTCTCTCCTGCTGAAACTGCTATGAGTCATATATGTTGAAGTATGAAGTGGTGTTAGTTGCTCAGTCGTGTCTGACTCTTTGCAACCCCATGGATTGAAGCCCACCAGGCTCTTCTGTCCATGAGATTCTCCAGGCAAGAATATTAGAGTGGGTTGCCATTCCCTTCTCCAGGGGGTCTTCCTGACCCAGGAATTGAACCCATGTCTCCTGCATTACAGGCAGATTCTTTAACATCTGAGCCACCAGGGAAGCCCAAGGTAGGAAGAGAGGGAACAGAATTAAACCCTTTTAAGACAAGTCCACAACCAACATAATTATCAATGGTAAAAGTCTTCCTACAAGTCAGGAAGAAGGCAATGGTGCCCACTCTCACCACTTCCAGTCAACATAGTATTGGGAGTTCTAGCCACAGTAATTAGACAAAGAAATGAAATAAAAGGTATGCAAGTTGGAAGGGAAGAGGTAAAACTGTCACTCTTTGCTAATGATATGATACTTTATATAGAGAACCGTGGTCACCACACAAAAACCATTAGAACTAATACATAGATTCAGCAAGGTAGCAGTATGCAAGATTAATATGCAGAAATCAGTTGCATTTCTTTACACTAGAATATCATAAAAATTTTTGAAATCCTATTTAAAATTGTGTCAAAAATTAAAATAACTAGGAATACACAAAATCCTAAAATATGATGCTGTTAAAGCATTGCACTAAGTATGCCAGCAAATTTGGAAAACTCAGCAGTGACCACAGGACTGGAAAAAGTCAGTTGTCATTCAAATTCCAAACAAGGGCAATGCCAAAGAATGTTCAAACTGCAACGCAATTGTGTTCATTTAACATGCTAGCAAGGAAATGCTCAATATCCTTCAAGGTAGGCGTCAACAGTACATAAACCTAGAACTTCCAGATATACAAACTGAATTTAGAAAAGGAAGAGGAACCAGAGATAAAACTGCCAATATCTGCTGTATCATAGAAAAAGGAAGAAAATTCCAGTAAAACATTTACTTCTGCTTCATTGACTATGCTAAAGTCTTCCTATGTGTCATGTCTGGGAAGCAGCTTTGCTGAGATCATGGCAGAGGCAGGAGCAAGATAGTGACCGGCACCTGAGCTCCTAACATGGTGGGGAGGGAGTCTGCAAAGTACTATGCACTCCCCTCAGGGCAGCCTGGCTACCAGGCCTGGACAATAACATCGAGGAACTGGAGGAGAGGAAAGGCTGGGGCCATAGCTCAGCTGGCAGTGGGCCATCAGGGCAGATGAAAGGTCCAAGGACAGCAGCCACAGCTGTGAGGCAAGGGAGAAATCTGCTCCTTAGCATCCTCAAACCATGGCTCCAACCTTTCCTAGACACCCTTCCTGGCAACTCCAGCAGGGTCTCTGCCTCAGCTCCTGGGCAGCACTTTGATGGACACCAGAGGGCAGGTAAAATTTTCAGTTCAGTTCCATTCAGTTATTCAGTTATGTCCGACTCTTTGTGGCCCCATGAACTGCAGCACGCCAGGCCTCCCTGTCCATCACTAACTCCTGGAGTTCACCCAAACTCATGTCCACTGAGTTGGTGATGCCATTCAGCCATCTCATTCTCTGTCATCCCCTTCTCCTCCTGCCTTCAATCTTTCCCAGCATCAGGGTCTTTTCAAATGAGTCAGCTCTTTGCATCAGGTGGCCAAAGTATTGGAGTTTCAGCTTCAACAGCAGTCCTTCCAAAGAACATCCAGAACTGATCTCCTTTAGGATGGACTGGTTAGATCTCCTTGCAGTCCAAGGGACTCTCAAGAGTCTTCTCCAACACCACAGTTCAAAAGCATCAATTCTTCAGTGCTCAGCTTTCTTTATAGTCCAACTGTCACATCCATACATGACCACTGGAAAAACCATAGCCTTGACAAGACAGACCTTTGTTGGCAAAGTATTGTCTCTGCTTTTGAATATGCTGTCTAGGTTGGTCATAACTTTCCTTCCAAGGAAGAAACATCTTTTTATTTCATGGCTGCAATCACCATCTACAGTGATTTTGGAGCCCCCCAAAATAAAGTCTAACACTGTTTCCACTGTTTCCCCATCTATTTGCCATGAAGTGATGGGACCCAGATGCTATGATCTTCATTTTCTGAATGTTGAGCTTCAAGCCAACTTTTTCACTCTCCTCTTTCACTTTCATCAAGAGGCTCTTTAGTTCTTCTTCACTTTATGTCATAAGGGTGGTGTCATCTGCATATCTGAGGTTATTGTTATTTTTCCCAGCAATCTTAATTCCAGCTTGTGCTTCTTCCAGCCCAGCATTTCTTATGATGTACTCTGCATAGAAGTTAAATAAATGGGGTGACAATATGCAGCCTTGACGTACTCCTTTTCCTATTTGGAACCAGTCTGTTGTTCCATGTCCAGCTCTAACTGTTGTTTCCTGACCTGCATACAGGTTTCTCAAGAGGCAGGTCAGGCGGTCTGGTATTCCCATCTCTTTCACAGTTTTCCACAGTTAATTGTGATCCACACAGTCAAAGGATTTGGCATAGTCAATAAGGCAGAAATAGATGTGTTTCTGGAACTCTTTTGCTTTTCCCATGATCCAGTGGATGTTGTCAATTTGGTCTCTGGTTCCTCTGCCTTTTCTAAAACCAGCTTGAACATCTGGAAGTCCACTGTTCACCTGTTGCTGAAGCCTGGCTTGGAGAATTTTACTAGCATTATTTTACTAGCGTGTGAGATGAGTGCAATTGTGTGGTAGTTTGAGCATTCTTTGGCATTGCCTTTGTTTGGAATTGGACTGAAAACTGACCTTTTCCAGTCCTGTGGCCACGGCTGAGTTTTCCAAATTTGCTGGCATATTGAGTGCAGCACTTCTACAGCATTGTTTGTAGTGATGTTTCCTAAGGCCCACTTGTCTTCACATTCCAGGGTAAAGGTTTACAGGCTCAATGAGGACCAATAGTATGACAACACATGTGCCAGGCATGTTGTCTAGCTACGTGGAGCTGCTGAAGGGCATGTCCCTGCTAGTCAGGGCCTGACAAAATGTGGTCCACTGGAGAAGGGAATGGCAAACCACTTCAGTATTTTTGCCATGAGAAACCCATCAACATAATGAAAAGTCAAAAATATATGACAGGAGAAGATGATCTCCCCAGTTTAGTAGGTGTCCAATATGCTACTGCAGCAGAGGAGAGTTACAGCTCCAGAAAGAATGGAGAGGTAGAGTTAAAACTGAAACTTTGCTCATTTATGGATGTGTCTGGTACTGAAATAAAGTCTAGTGCTGTTGACATTGACATTTTAGGAATCAGTAAAGTAAAATGGACAGGAATGGGTGAACTTAACTTGGAAGACCATTATATCTAGTACTGTGGGAAAGATTCCCCTAGAAGAAGTGGAGTAGCCCTCACAGTCAAGAGTTTGAAATATAGTACTTGTGTGCAATCTCAAAAATGACAGAATGATCTCAGTTCCTTTCCAAGGGAAACCATTCAACATGACAGTAAACCAAGTTTACACCCCAACCACTAATGGCAAACAAGCTGAAGTTAAATAGTTCAATGAAGACCTACAAGATTTTCTAGACCTAACACCAAAAAAAAGATGTTCTTTTTGTCACAGGGGACTGGAATGCAAAAGTAGGAAGTCAAGAAATATACAGAAAAATGGTCAAGGTTGGCCTTGGAGTAAAAAATGAAGCAAGGCAAAAGCTAAGAAAGCTTTGCCAATAGAACACACATAGCAAACATCCTCTTTCAACAACACAAGAGATGACTCTACACATGGACATCACCAGATGGTCAATACTGAAATCAGATTGATTATATTCTCTGCAGCTAAAGATAGAGAAGTTTCATATAGTCAGTAAAAACAAGACCTGGAGCTGACTGTGGCTCAGATCATGAGCTCTTTATTGCAAAATTCAAACTTAAATTAAAGAAAGTAGGGGAAATCACTGAACCATTCAGGTATGACCTAAATCTAATCCCTTATGATTTTACAATGGAGGTGACAAATAGATTCAGGAGATTAGATCTGGTAGAGTGCTTGAAGAACTATGGATGGCAGTTTGCAACATTGTGCAGCAGATGGAGACCAAAAGCATCCCCAAGAAAATAAAAAGCAAGAATGCAAAATATTTGTTTGAGAAGGCCTTACAAATAGCTGAGTAATGAAGAAAAGCAAAAGGCAAAAGGGAAAGATACACCCAACTGAATGCAGAGTTCCAGATAATAACAAGGAGAGATAAGAAAGTTTTCTTAATTGAACAATGCAAAGAAATAGAGGAAAACAATAAAATGGGAAAGACTAGAGACCTTTGCAAAAAACTGGAGACCTGAGGGATCATTTCATGCAAAATGGGCACAACAAAGGATAGATATGGAAAGGGCCTAATAGAAGTAGAATATATTAAGAAGAGGTGACAAGAATATACAGAAGAATTGTACAAAAAAGGGTCTTAATGACCCAGATAACCACAATGGCCTGGTCACTCACCTAGAGCCAGACATCCTGGAGTCTGAAGTCAGTTGGGCCTTAGGAAGCATTACAATGAACAAAGCTAGTGTGGAGATGATAGAATTTCAGCTGCGTTATTTCAACAAAATTCCTAAAAGATGATGCTGTGAAAGTGCTGCACTCAATATGTCAGCAAATTTGGAAAACTCAGGAGTGGCCACAGGACTGGAAAAGGTCAATTTTCCTTCCAATCCTAAAGAAAGGCAATGCCAAAGAATGTTCAAATTCCAATATAATTGCAATTGTATTGCAATTACAGTACCAGAATGTCAGATATACAAGCTGGATTTAGAAAAGCAGAGGAACCAGAGATCAAATTACCAACATCTGCCAGATCATGGAGAAAGCAAGGGAACTCCAGAAAAACATCTACTTTAGTTTCATTGACCACACTAAAACCTTTAACCATGTGGGTCACAAAAAATGTGGAAAATTCTTAGAGATGGGGATACCAGACCACTTTACCTGTCTTCTGAGAATCCTATATGCAAAACAAGAAGCAAAAGTTAAAACTGGACATGGAACAATGGACTGGTTTAAATTAGGAAAGGAGTACATCAAGGCAGTATATTGTCACCCTGCTTATTTAATTCATATGCAGAGTACATCATTTGAAATGCTGCGCTGGGTAATTCACAAGCTGGAATCAAGATTGCCTGGAGAAATATCAATAACCTCAGATATGCAGATGACACCACCCTTATGGCAGAAAGTGAAGAGGAACTAAAGAGCCTCTTGATAAGAGTTAAGGGGACAGTGAAAAAGCTGGCTCAAAAACTCAACATTCAAAAAACTTAAGATCATGGCATCTGGTCCCATCACTTTATGGCAAATAGATGGGGAAACAG
Organism: Budorcas taxicolor; assembly: GCF_023091745.1. Lineage (NCBI taxonomy): Eukaryota > Metazoa > Chordata > Mammalia > Artiodactyla > Bovidae > Budorcas > Budorcas taxicolor. Next base: position 71,198,934 of record NC_068912.1, read on the forward strand.
TGGAAACAGTGACAGATTTTATTTTCTTTGGCTCCAAAATCACTGTGGAAAGTGACTGCAGCCAGGAAATTAAAAGCCACTTGCTCTTTGGAAGAAAAGTTATGACATACATAGACAGCATATTAAAAAGCAGAGACATCATTTTGCTGACAAAGGTCCATATGGAAAAGCTATGATTTTTCCAGTGGTCATGTATGGATGTGAGAGTTGGACCATAAAGAAAGCTGAGCACCAAAGAACTGATGCTTTTGAACTGTGGTGCTGAAGAAGACTCTTGAGAGTCCCTTGGACTGCAAGGAGCTTAACCAGTCCATCCTAAAGGAAATCAACCCTGAATATTCACTAGAAGGACTGATGCTGAAGCTGAAGCTCCAGTACTTTGGCCATCTATTTTGAAGAGCTGACTGAATGGAAAAGACTGGTGCTTGGAAAGATTGAGGGTAAGAAGAGAAGTGGGCAGTATCATCTCATGTACATTAATTTGAGAAATCTCCAGGAGATAATGAAGGGCAGGGAATCCTGTTCTGCTACAGTTCATGGGGTTGTAAGGAGTCAAAACTTAGCAACTGAACAACAACAACATTTAGCCAAGGAGGTACTTTTTTTGAAAACATTAAAACACTGACAAATGAAATTAAAGATGGTTCAAAGAAATAGAATGATACCACGTGCTATTGGATGGAAGGATTAATGTTGTGAGAATGGCTATTCTTACCCTAAAGCAATCTACAGATTATAATCTCTATCAAAATACCCACAATATTTTCCACGGAACTAGAACAAGTAATACTAAACTTTATATGGAACCATAAAAGACTCAGAATTGCCAAAGCAATCCTGAGGAAAAAATCACAAAGCTACAAGCATTACCATTTTCAAACCTCAGACAATACTAAAAGCTACAGCAATCAAAGCAGCATGATACTGACACACACACACAGAAAATCATATGGATCAATAGCACAGAATAGAGTGTCCAGAAATAAGCCCACCCACCTATGATCAACTAATCTACGACAAAGGAGGCAAATTATTCAATGGAGAAAAGTCTCTCCAGCAAGGATTTCTGGGAAACCCGGACAGCTAGATGTAAATCAGTTAAATTAGGACCCTACCTCACATCATACAGACAAAGTTAAAATGGTTTAAAGACCTAAATATGACATGATCCATAACACTCCTAGAAGAGAATATAGGCAAAAGTTCCTTGGACAAAAATCATAGTAATATCTTAGATCAGATTCCCAAGTCAAAATAAATGCAAGCATAAATAAGCAAATGAGACTGAATCAAACTTAAAAGCTTTAGCACTGCAAAGGAAGCTATAAAAACAAACAAATCAACAACCAAAAAAAACAGCTTATGGAATGGGAGAAAATGTTTGTAAATGATGGATTGACAAGGGGTTAATATCCAGAATATACAAACAACTCATACAACTCAATAACAAGAAAATAAAAAATCCATTCAAAAAATGGGCAGAAGATCTAAAGAAATGTTTCTCTAAAGAAGGCATCAATTATTAACAGGAACATGAAAAGTTGCTAAACATCACTAATTATTAGATAAATACAAGTCAAAACTACACTGAGGTATCACCTCACATCTGTCAGATGGCTATCACAAAAAAATCTACGAACTTTAAAAGCTGGAGAGGGTGTGGGGAAAAGGGAAACCTCCTACTCTGTTGGTAGGAATGAATACTGTTACAGCCACTATGGAAAACAGTATGGAGTTTCCTCAAATATCTAAATAGAGAGCTACCATATCATCCTGCAATCCCACTCCTGGACATATATCTGGAAAAGATGAAAACTCTAATTGAAGATACATGGACCCCAATGTTCATAGCACTAGTTTTCATAAAATTCCCTTTTGAATTCTACCATTTAAAGCCAGGTGGGCTACAGTTCATGGGATTGCAAAGAGTTGGACATGACTGAGCGTGCATGCACAGCTCACAAAACAGTTTCAACTGGGAACAATATGCTATTTTCTTATGCCCCATTTTGCTCCTGCCCAGTGTTTTCTTGTTAGTGAGAGGATGGAAACTGATTCAGCACTAAGAGCATTCTGCTAGGAGTAAACTGTTGGTCTCTAATGGTAGTGAAAGCGAAAGTGAAGTTGCTCGGTCGTGTCCGACTCTTTTCCACCCCATGGACTGTAGCCTACCGTGCTCAGTCCATGGGATTTTCTAGGCAAGAGTACTGGAGTGGGTTGCCATTTCCTTATCCAGAGGATCTTCCCGACCCAGGGATCAAACCCGGGTCTCCTGCATTGTAGGCAGACACTTTGCTATCTGAGTTACCAGGGAAATCCTCCGGGAATGCTAATAACTATAGTATTTCTTAGTATATCCAAAAATCTTGAAATTGTAAATACAAGAGAGAAAATAGCATGTTTTGAAAGAAAGCTAAATTTGGCCTTACACTTGGAAAGCAATTTAATACAGTCAATCCATCCTTCCAACAATACTTTCTAAGATATGATGTCTTCTTTGATGGTATTACAAATTGTACATTTAAACTGTTGTTAACTGAATATTGTTACTAGACTCAAACAGCAAAAAAGCAGAGCAGCTGTGCTGGACTCTACTTTGGGTTTCCTATTCAGATTGTCATGCACATTCTCCAATTGCTTCTCCTTTTTGCCAGTGGAAATTGCCAATGGAATTCCTCCTTTGGAGTTTATTCTATGCTCATGTAACTTTCCTCCAACTGAGTAATAGAGGCCTCTTTCTTTCAGTGGAACAATTGGACTTGGAGGCAGAAAACCTAAGTGTTGGCCCCCTAGTTCTACCAAGATCTTGAGTATGGGGTTTCCCAGGTGGCTCAATGGTAAAGAATCTGCTTGCCAGTGCAGGAAACACAAGAGACATGGGTTTGATCCTTGGATCAAGAAGATCCCCTTGAGTAGGAGAGGGCAACCCTTTCCGTATTCTTGCCTGCAAAATTCCAAGGATGGAGAATACCGGTGGGCTACAGTCCAGGGAGTGGCAAAGAGTCACAGGACTGAGCACACACACATAAACAATGGGAGAGCTCTTACATCTTTCTTTCGTTACAGTGCCGCCATGATCACAACTGAACAAACCACAGGGAGCCCAGTCAGGCAGACAGAAGTTGAGCCACAGAAAGATGTTATAAGTGATCTTAGTTATCTAATTTGCCAGCATATAACTGGTGGTATGACTTCCCTGGGAGCTCAGTTGGTAAAGAATCCGCCTGCAATGCAGGAGACCCCGGTTTGTTCCTGGGTTGGGAAGATCCCCTGGAGAAGAAATAGGCTACCCATTCCAGTATTCCTGGGCTTCCCTGGTGGCTCAGCTGGTAAAGAATCTACCTGCAATGTGGGAGACCTGGGTTCGACCCCTGGGTTTGGAAGCTCCTTTGGAGAAGGGAACAGCTACCCACTCCAGTATCCTGGCCTGGTGGTATATACCAAGTTCAGTACTATAAGCATACCTGGAGAAGATATTTTACCATCTGACTTTACAAAATTGATAAGAACTGTTTGAAAATCAACTTCTACTTTGTTCTTGTAAAATTAACAAGCAGAAACCTCAGTTAAATAGAGTTGGGTGACAAGAAGGGGGAGCTCCTATATCCTGCGATGACAGCATTCCAATAGCAAGAAGAAAGACTCCTTTTCTTCCCAGGCAGGGACTCCACCTTTGAAAACTCATACTCATTGTTTGCTACAGCCCTCCCAACCTCCTTTTATCCTCCATTAAAGTCTTCTCCTTCCCTTGCCTATGAGAATTTGCCTATGGCTCACCATGATTGCAGACCACAAATTGCAACTCTCTGCTGATTCTAAATTAACCTATCTTATCCAGAGAAATATCTGACAGTCTATTTGTTTCAGGTCAGCATTTTTGTGGCCTATATGGGACCAGAGAAGACCCCTGATGGCTCTGGAGCTGATGAGCAGACAGGTACAAGACTCATAACTCAGCCCAATTTCACTCACTGCTTTTCTCACTGAAGAGTTTGAAGGTACATCTTTCTCTTGGATCTGAGTTCATGCCCTCTTTGAGTTTGAAGCTCTACAGGGTTTATTCAGGATCTGAATGAAGGTTTAAAGGTTTTGTTTTTCTAGTTAAGGCCTTGCTCTGTATGTACGTGCTTGTTTGGCTCTTCAGTCTGATCTTGAGATCAGATTGCTTCAACCAAAGCTGGCTGAAAATGCTTCAGCTCAGTTTCTTTAGGAAAGCGTTGCTTCAAATAAAATTGTGCCAGTTTTTCGGGCTTTAGCCTATTCCTTTGGAAAGTCTATTTTCTGGAGACTGGCTGAAAAAAAAAAAAAAAGCCTTCAGCCTGGCTCTTCCAGACTTAAGCAGTCATTTTAGGACTGGCTGGGATTGGCTTGCAAGTTGTTTGAAGATTGTTCTTTACTCTAGAGGAGAACTCCCTAGGAAACAGGGTCCCTATCTAAGTATTTTAGGGTGCCTGCCCAAGGACTGTGGCTAGTTTTATGTTTAAAACCTTTGTCTTTCTTCACACTAATTTCTAATTTAAATGGACTAAACTGGAAAAAGTCAATTTAGAATATCAATAGCCATTATGAGGAACTTTTGAAATCCTTTCGAAATCAAGAAAAACTTAATTTTCTTCAAACTGAATTGGAGTACAAAAGCTCAAAAACTTCCAGAATTGAGTGGAGTGCTTATTTTTATTGTATTTTGAGATTTTCCAATATCGGGAGTGTAAAATTGCTTCTCTGCAAAATAAGATTTTAAGACTGAGACAAAGAAAGAAAGAGAAAATGGCTTGCAAATCTTCAGGCTCGTCTTTTTGACTTCTTTGTCTCATGCTCTGCCTTCACCTCTTCTTCCTCCTTTCCGTGTATATATACCTCCCCTATACCTTCAGTTCAGTTTAGTTCAGTTCAGTCACTCAGTCGTGTCCGACTCTTTGTGACCCCATGAATCGCAGCACGCCAGGCCTCCCTGTCCATCACCGTCTCCTGGAATTCACTCAAACTCACATCCACTGAGTCGGTGATGGCATCCAGCCATCTCATCCTCTGCCGTCCCCTTTTCCTCCTGCCCCAATCCCTCCCAGCATCAGAGTCTTTTCCAATGAGTCAACTCTTCGCATGGGGTGGCCAAAATACCACTATACCTTAAGATCCTCCAAACTAATTCTCCCTCCAAACTTCCCCTTTTCTCTGATACTCTTTCTGCTCCCTTTTCTGCTGAATCTGTCAAAATCTGTCCCTTTAAAAGTAAGCATCAGAGAATCCAGAAGCGAAACACTTAATTTCTTATATTTCCTGGACTAAGGATGAATTGCAAGCCATAGTCAAAGATTTTCTCAAGGTAATTCCATACAGATTTGCTGAGGGATTTAATTTAAGTCATTCAAGTTTATCAGCCTGATTTCTCTGACTCTCATCAGCCAGTTTATATAAAACTGCCAAATTGGGAAAATCCTAAAAAACTCTCTAGAATTACAAATTAGAGACCAGTCCACTAACTTACATGATCAGGCTTGGGCAATCACTAGGTAACTTTATGGCGCAATTCCTAGGGCTTTTCCAAAGCCTATTGATTGGAACAAAATGCAAGCTTGCAAACAAAAATCTGATGAACTTTTTCATGATTATTACAATCCACTTTGGAATGTTATTAAAGGGAATTCTGGTCTTCCTTCAAATATTGATCCCACTCAGGTAGCTCTTAACTCTATGTTTACTAATGTGTTGTTGAACTGGGACCTTTCCCATCTAGTAAAAAGGACCAGGATGAAATGAGAAACTGTCTACTTTAGATTTAGTTAATCTGGCAAAACAATTCACACTTTAGATGAGTCACCTAAATGAAAGACCACCCTAATTCTTAATCTTCAATTCCAGCAAGTGAAGACCCCCAAAACAAAACTCTCCTAGTTTCTGTTATTAGTGTAAAAAAAGAGATGAGAGGACAGTTGACAAGAGATTGTTACAAATTTAACAGTACCTTCAGATGGTTAAAATTTACCTTCAGACCTCTAACCAGCCTTTCCAATACCCTTCCAGTTCTTAGAGTTCTGAGGTTCTATGGGAGGTCTTCCCAATCTTTCCTCTTACATCTTGGAGAAACATTTTGCTACATTGGGAATGAATTTCTTCCAGTTCTAACTGACTCTGGAGCCATACTCTTGATGTTTAATCCCACTACTATAAAGTAGCCAGCCTCTGTGTTAGAATATAAAAAATGTTTATAATGTGGGTCTCTCCAGTGACCCTCAAGAGTTTCCTTTCTCTGGACCTAGTCCCTTTTCTTTAGGCCCTTTAAGAGGTACAAACACTTTTTTCCTTAGTACCTCTGCTGCTGCTGCTAAGTCACTTCAGTCGTGTCCGACTCTGTGCGACCCCATAGATGGCAGCCCACTAGGCTCCTCTGTCCCTGGGATTCTCCAGGCAAGAATACTAGAGTGGGTTGCCATTTCCTTCTCCAATGCATGAAACTGAAAAGTGAAAGTGAAGTCGCTCAGTCGTGCCCGACTCTTAGCGACCCCATGGACTACAGCCTACCAGGCTCCTCCATCCATGGGATTTTCCAGGCAAGAGTAGTGAAGTGGGGTGCCATTGCCTTCTCCGAGTACCTCTGCCCCTCTCCATTTATTAATCCAAGACTTCTTAAAGGATTATCATGACAGAGTCTTTTTCTCCCAAAAGGGGGAAAGCATTCTAGAATTTGACAGTAGTAGTCAAAGTAACCAAACAGGTGAACTACACATTTGTTTAGACATCTTTTATTTGCTCCATTTCTGAGAGTACTAGAGCAGATTCTGGGAACTGATGATCATTTCCGTACTGAATCATCTACTACCTTCCTTATGTCAAAATCTCCAAATGATTTTGGCAAAAGTGACAGAGCATCTCCTGTCAAGATTCAAACAGACCCCTCAAAACCTCTTGCCTAGATTAACGCCCTATAAATATAGAAGCTGTTCAAGGCATAAAGCCTGTAGTAGAAGATTACAGGCTCGAGGCCACATTATCCCTGTAGTTGGAACACTCCCATTTCATAAGTGAGAAAACATTAGGGCAGAAATGAAGATTTGCCCAGGACCTCTGTGCAGTAAACTACATTATTATCCCTCAATACTTTATAGTTCCTAACCCTACTACTACTACCACACATTTGCACACATCTCACATGCTAGTAAAGTAATGCTCAAAATTTTCCAAGCCAGGCTTCAGCAATACATGAACTGTGAACATCCAGATATTCAAGCTGATTTTAGAAAAGGCAGAGGAACCAGAGATCAAATTGCCAACATCCACTGGATCATGGGAAAAGGAAGAGAATTCTAGAAAAGCATCTATTTCTGCTTTATTGATTATTCCAAAGCCTTTGACTGTGTGGATCTCAATAAACTGTGGAAAATTGTGAAAGATATGGGAATACCAGACCACCTGACCTGCCTCTTGAGAACCTGTATGCAGGTCAGGAAGCAACAGTTAGAACTGGACATGGAACAACAGACTGATTCCAAATAGGAAAAGGAGTACGTCAAGGCTGTATGTTGTCACCCTGCTTATTTAACTTATATGCAGAGTACATCATGAGAAACGCTGGACTGGAAGAAACACAAGCTGGAATCAAGATTGCTGGGAGAAATATCAATCACCTCAGATATGCAGATGACACCACCCTTATGGCAGAAAGTGAAGAGGAACTAAAAAGCCTCTTGATGAAAGTGAAAGAGGAGAGTGAAAAAGTTGGCTTGAAGCTCAACATTCAGAAAATGAAGATCATGGCATCTGGTCCCATCACTTCATGGGAAATAGATGAGGAAACAGTGGAAACAGTGTCAGACTTTATTTTGGGGGGCTCCAAAATCACTGCAGATGGTGACTGCAGCCATGAAACTAAAAGACACTTACTCCTTGGAAGGAACGTTATGACCAACCTAGACAGCATATTCAAAAGCAGAGACATTACTTTGCCAACAAGCGCCCATCTAGTCAAGGCTATGGTTTTTCCAGTGGTCATGTATGGATGTGAAAGTTGGGCTGTGAGGAAAGCTGAGCACTGAAGAACTGATGCTTTTGAACTGTGGTGTTGGGGAAGACTCTTGAGAGTTCCTTGGACTACAAGGAGACCCAACCAGTCCATTCTAAAGGAGATCAGTCCTGAGTGTTCTTTGGAAGGACTGATGATAAAGCTGAAACTCCAATACTGGTGCGAGTTTGACTCATGTGAAGAGTTGACTCATTGACAAAGACTCTGATGCTGGGAGGGATTGGGGGCAAGAGGAGAAGGGGATGACAGAGGATGAGATGGCTGGATGGCATCACTGACTCTATGGACGTGAATTGAGTGAACTCCGGGAGCTGGTGATGGACAGGGGGCCCTGGCGTGCTGCAATTCATGGGGCTGCAAAGAGTTGGACACAACTGAGTGACTGAATAGAACTGAACTGAACTGAACTGAACCCTAATACATCACTAAAGTCGACTCCCACTGGAAGTAAATTCTTTAGTAGAATTGATTTATGCAGGGCATTCTTTAGTATTCAGATATGACCTAAATCAAATCCCTTTCGATTATACAGCAGAAGTGACAAATAGATTCAAGAGATTACATCTGATAGACAGAGTGCCTGAAGAACTATGGACAGAGGCTCATGACATTGTATAGGAGGCAGTGATCAAGACCATCCCCAAAAAAAGATACAAAAAGGCAAAGTGGTTGTCTGAGGAGGCCTTACAAACAGCTATGAAAAGAAGAAAAGTAAAAGGCAAAGGAGAAAAGGAAAGATATATCCAACTGAATGCAGAGTTCCAAAGAATAGCAAGGAGAGATAAAAATGCCTTCTTCAGTGATCAGTGCAAAGAAATAGAGGAAAACAATAGAATGGGAAAGACTAGAGATCTCTTCAACAAAATTAGAGATACCAAGGGAACATTTCATGCAAAGATGGGTTCAATAAAGGATAGAAATGGTAGGGACCTAACAGAAGCAGAGGATATTGTGAAGAGGTGACAAGAATACACAGAAGAACTATACAAAAAAGATCTTCATGACCCAGATAACCATGATGGTGTGATCACTCCCCTAAAGCCAGACATCTTGGAATGTGAAGTCACGTGGGCTTTAGGAAGCACTGCTATGGATGAAGTTAGTGGAGGTGATGGAATTCCAGTTGAGCTGTTTCAAATCCTAAAAGATGATGCTGTGAAAGTGTTGAACTCAATATGCCAGCAAGTTCGGAAAACTCAGCAGTGGCCACAGGACAAGAAAAGGTCATTTTTCATTCCAATCCCAAAGAAAGGCAATGCCAAAGAATGCTCAAACTACCACACAGTTGCACTCATCTTACGCACTAGCAAAGTAATGCTTAAAATTCTCTATGCCAGGCTTCACTATCACGTGAACAATGAACTTCCATATGTTCAAGCTAGATTTTAAAAAGTCAGAGGAATCAGAGATCAAATCTCTAACATCTGTTGGATATCAAAAAAGCAAGAGAGTTCCAGAAAAACATCTACTTCTACTTGGGGAGAAACCCTAACTTGCCTAGATGTAAGCTGTGGGGTTACACTGTTAGCCCTTCTTATTTCTCACAATCTTGAAGGAGATTTGCCTGACACAAAGTCCCCCTAGAGGCTCTACTCTGTGGCAAAATAGCGAAGATTTGCTTCTTTTTGCTCCTTCTCAAACCTCTCAAGAAGTTGGTATCCCCTTGCGAAAGCTTTTAACCTTAAAGGAACATAAGTCTGCCAAGGAGAAATTGCAGTTTTCTCAAATCCAGGTTTAATATTTAGGGCATCTATGATTGGAACAAGCACTACCCATGGTGTCCTAGTTTCCCCATACCTAAAACTGCCCTTTTGGTTGTTACCAGTGAGAAATTATTGTGGGATCCCCTGTAACTATTTTTGTATCCCATATAGTAGCAGCTCTCCTAAATTCTCATTAAACTCAACATTTCTCAGCCAGCCCACCTCACCTCCTACGAAGTCCTTTTAAAAAAAATTGCCACTCACATAACTCTTTTATGTTGTAATCACCTGTCCCAGTTACTCTTCTCTCCTTCATCAGTGATGAAGTCCCTTGTGAAGTGAAGTGAAAGTGTTAGTCACCCAGTCGTGTCTAACTCTTTGCAACCCTGTGGACTATAGTCTGCCAGGCTCCTCTGTCCATGGAATTCTCCAGGCAAGAATACTAGGGTGGGTAGCCATTCCCTTCTCCAGGGGTCTTCCTGACCCAGATATCGAACTTAGGTCTCCTGTATTGCAGGCACATTCTTTACCATCTGAGCCACCAAGGAAGCCCTGATCCCTTACTACTACTTAACACTGATGGACCACGTCTGACTCCTCTGGATGATCCATACAAAATTCTACTGGATAAAGTTGACTTCTCATGGTTCATTGATGGTTCTTATTTAAGAGATGACATGGCAAATATTGTACTGTATATGCTATTGTAACTCTTTTTGGTATTGAGGCAGCATATTTACCTATGGCTACTTCAGCCCAACAAGTAGAACTCTATGGTCTTAAACAGATTTGCACATTAGCGAGGGACAAAGCTGCCAACATTTATACTGATAGTAGACATGCTTTTAGAGAGCACACAGTTTTGAAGTGTTGTGGAAGCAACATGTCTTCGTTCCAGAGTAAGTAAAATTATAAATGGCTCTATACTTGGGAATTACTAAATACAATAATTTTGCATCCTACTTTAGCTTTTGAGATTCTGGGGCATGCTAAACTTGACTCTTCAGAAGCTAAGGGAAATTACTCTTCTGATATTTCTGTAAAAAAAAAAATTCTGCTTTTAAAGGGAGCAATAGCCGCTAAACCACTAGTATAGTCCAATGGGATATTTCCACAAACAATAATTTAGAAAGACTGACAAGAAAGGCCAAGTAATTGGTCTCAGAAAAGGAAAATCAGGATTGGAAAACCAACACTTGTTGGTTTGATAAAATAAAAAAGCTCTGGTTTGGGCCAAATAATAAACCAATCCTTCTAAAACTCTCATTTGTCACTATTGTATGTGTACTAAATCACCAGCCTTCTGACAAATGATAGCCTTCATGAACCAATATTGGTAGAGAAGCATTAACAAGTCTGCAAAAAGTGTCCACCTCACTTGTTCCACTCATTCAAATTACAATCCAGGGAAGCCTGTTTGTACTGCTTTCAGACATCTTAAACTGCTGAATGGACCATTGGAGTTCTGGCAAATGGATTTCATACAACTTCCTTCATGTAATGGATATAAATATGTTTTAGTCATGGTCTGTATGCTTTCACACTGGACAGAAGCCTCTTCTGTGACTAAGGCCCTTTTGGCAAAGATTACCCTGTATATGGAGAACTCATCTCAAACCTCATAGTGATTGAGGAACCCATTTTACTTTGCCAAATGTTTCAACAAAGCTGTGCGCTGTTTGACTGGTTTTACAATGTTTTCAGTATGCCCTCTGGTTTAGTCAAATGCACTTAGCAGCATTATTAAGACTCAGATGGCAAAATTTGTAGAGGCCCTCCAAATATCTTGGTTAAAAGCAATGCCATTGGTCTTTCTAAATCTCAGATCTGCTCCCTTTTGGAACTCATGTTCTCCCACCCTTTGAGATAGTCTCAGGATTCCCAGTGACTTGGCTCTGGCTCCTTTTGACCCACAGCTGAGAAAAGGAGAGATACTCCAATATTGTAAAGTCCCATAACCATGCTATGGAACAGCAATCTTTTCACAATGCACTCTTGGGAGACAAAGGCCTTAAGAATCATACTTTTGCAGCTTGAATATTTTTTCTATTAGAAAAGACATCTCTAGAGAAACTCTCTTCACCCTCAATGGAAAGACCACTATCAAGTACTACTAACCACTAACCAACCCTTGTATTGCCAAACTCTAAGGATAGATTGTTGGGTTCATGTGACATAGTCAAAGAAGACACCAAACTCTGACTGAAACTGCACATCATTTGGACACAAAAGTTGATTTCCTAGAATTTAACCAGATGACATACAATGAAACAGATTTTCTAATTGGAATTTTGTCATTGAACATTTGATATTGGTACAACCCTTTAGATGATCTTCAGGATTATGGTCTTGATAGTATGTGGGCATTAGATTAAAAAGTATCTGAAAGTTCTCCTTCCTAACCCTCCTTGTTACTTGAATATGACTCTCATAATTTGCAATCTGTACACTTTCTCTTCAAGGTGAGACGTTATATCCAGGAGAGATCTTTCTGATACTGAGGTGCAAAAAGCCACTGAAACTGGAAAACCTGACCCTTGATCAGTGTTACTCTCAGAGAAAGATTTTGATCAAAAGGGAAAAAATTTTTAAAATTAATACACAGAAGCTTCAATTAAACAAATTTGGGAGACAAGAGGGATAATGCAGAGCCCAACAAGAAAAATTCCTCTTCTTTTCTGGCAAGGATACCACCAATGAAAAGCCACAAACTTTTTTCTTTTTTACTATATCCCTCCCAATGTCCTTTACCTCTTGACAAAAGTATTCTCTTTCCCTTGCCTTTGGGGGCTGTACAAGGTTGCAGATCCTGAATTTCAGTCTCTGCTGATCTTGAATAAACTCATCTTTGCTGGATAAATATCTGGCTTTCTATTAGTTTCAGGTCAACAGTCTTCTTTCTTACTAAGGGATTAGTGAAATTGTTTAAGCTAAGCCTCTCCACCCCCATTTTTGCCAAAGACAATTTTTTGACTCCAGTTCAGACAAGGTTTCTTAAGTTATCCAGGGTTTAATTTTTTTTCTACCTGTCTAACTTGCACAGAATTATATTGTGGATGTTTGTTGGTTTCAACATGCATCCCTCCTCCTACAGATGGGTATGATGACTTTGCTTTGGGGGACTTATCCCATTGAATATGATGCAATGAGACTTCATAAAAGGGCCTTCCCTTCTCCAGGCAAATGGCCCATGATCCAAGTTAAGCTAGTTGGATTCCGTCTTTCTAGAATTTTATTCCTAAACTGAAAATCACAAAGAAAAGATATGATTGGAGCTAATTGGTCCTGTTGGTGGTGGCCCAGAGAAATGTCTCACTGGTTCTTGATTCCAGGTTTCTGTAGCTGCTGTTCCTGAATTATTTGAATTCTTTTTTTTTTAATTTCCTTTAATTGTATGTTCTACCTCATACTCATCTTTTGAATACTCTTGGCAAGCACTGGTTTCAGTTCCCTGCCAAAGATCCTAGCTGATATAAGAATACAATTTAAGCATCTATTCACATTTTACCTACAATTGTTCTGATGACAGGTGTACCTATCAGAATTGTCTTTTCATTTTTTTGGTCTTTCTGCCCCTGTCTCTGAGTTCTGTTTTTATCCTGTCCTTACGTCTATTTTTGTAAAGAAGAGTATATCAAACTGTCCTCAGTTTGTTTTTAAACTATTTCTTATACTGGACAGAAAGAATAGATACAATTTATTTCTTGTTAATCATCTTGCCTTACAACTCACTCAGGCTGATTGTCTATTTGTTTCTCTCCTGTAGCTGTGTAGGTTGCAAACTGCTCAGCATAATACTAGTTGAGCCATCTTAAATGTTCATTAACTCTCAACCACTTTGAGAGTTATGATAAATTATTAAGATACTTAAGCCAAGCCTAAACACAACAAAAGCATTCTCTAATGGAGTGGTGGAGTTGACTGTGACTTTTAGATGCTGTTAAACTTCTAGATGCTGTTAGCACCTCAGGCCATTTTATTCTTATTAGACAAATAGCATTAGATGGAAAGATGGGCTTATGACCATAGCAGGGTCCTGCACAGGCTGTCCAAACATAGTACACTGAAATGAGATTCTACTCAGAAAAAAATGAGTTGATGTACTGAATAATGTAAAAAATAGCAGATCATTGATAAAAATAATCAGTTTATCACTTCAGAGATTAAAAGACAAGGTTTCCAATTGCAAACAGAATGCTAAAACATAAATGGAAAGGGTATAGAAATGACTATTATTAAAATATTTCCAATTAGCCTCAGACATTTACCCAGAAAGCCTCAGCAGTCTTGGACTAACACTTGAGCATAAATAACATGGATTTAAGCACCTAATATATGCAATGATTTCCACGAGTATGCTTGAATAGTTGCTATTTAAAAAGTCTAATGTTAAACCTCAGGAATTACCATAGCTTCACTAACTCCAAAATTCACCTTATCATTGGTATATCAGATAATGAAAGTATTGACACAACTTTTATTTGCTCCTGGTTGTTCACACATTTGGAGAATTAGGGCAGAATAATATGTTTTAGAAACATTTCTTTAATACAGCTTTAATACAAAAGAGTTCTTTGTTCTGAGATACATGGGCTTTGTGTTTCCCTACTTTAAATAATTACTGTATTCTCTGGAAAGGTGAATACCAAGTAACCTCTAGTTGGCTGAATTTCTGAATCCCTCAGAAATCCTCTTACATTCACAGTTAAATGTAACAAATTATCAGGAAGGTAAAGTCAGTACTATAAACAAAATTCTTAGTGCCCCCCTCCAACACAGGGTCTTTGTTATACTAGGAAACAACAAAAAATAATAGACAAAAGTGAATCTCCTAAAGCAAAAATAATTTTGGAGGAGGTGGGGTGTGATTGAGGTTTTCTAAAAAATAAAATATGTAACTTTATTCTAAAAAAAACAGTAAAATCTGGGCTAAAATCACAACTAATATTCTTAAAACATAGACTTGCTTAACCATTGCTTTTTACATTTAGACAAAACAGTTGTGTGATATTAATTTATTAGATTCAACTTTGATGATTGCAGCATCATAAAAAGGGTCAATGCTACAAAATATGAGTGTCATGTTTTTCCAAGAGCCACTTTTTATACCTTAAATCTCAAAGTATTATCCTTTGAAACACTTTGTTGATTTTCTCTTTTTCAATTGTCTACTGGTTTAAATCAGCCTGATCTTCATATTTCAGGGGCCTTGCCTGGGAATCCCAGGAGTTGTTCCAAGATAATTACTCCATTGTTAAAAAATTTCAATCTTTTGGTAATATTTGGAATTTTGCATATATTTTTAATAAATATGTAAGTGTTTTCAGTTTTACAACGAACCAGAAGATAAAGTTAACCTGAAAGTAAGGCTTGTACTAATGCTCAGAAGGATAAATGGCTGAATGGTTTTCCTTCCTGTGGGAAAAAGAAGCTGTAGTAACTCAGGCAATAGATAGACAACATTCACTTAACACACTGAAAAGTCAGTAAGGACTTAATTTGGAATTACCTTGAATTACTGATTGATGCTCAAAGTTTGTCAAAAGAATTAACGAATTATGAATTTGAAGATTAATGAAAATAAAACCTGATTATTCTTTGTCCTCATTGATAAGGACTTCCCTGTAGCTCAAATGGTAAAGAATCTGCCTGCAATGCAGGAGACCAAGGTTTGATCCCTGGGTTGGGAAGATCCTCTGGAGAAGGGAATGGTAAGCCACTCTAGTATTCTTGCCTGGAGAATCCCATGAACAGGGGAGCCTGGTGGGCTACAGTCTGTGGGGTTACAAAGAGTTGGACATGACTAAGTGATCAACACACAACACATCATTGATGAATCTCAGTGTTAGTAAAAACACAAATATTGTAAGCAGATTTATCACACTGCAGAACTTAAAAATGAAATAGCAAAATTATTTTTAATTTCTGCTCCCAACTTCCAATAGTATCTCTACTTTATGATTTTTCTTTGGGCACCCCAGCTGTCACTGATGACTCCTTGCTCTAGAAGCTCATGATCTGGTTTTTATCTCTGTAGACTTCCATGCCATGCTTGAGTAGGATGAAAGAAGAAAATAAATGAGCCATCTTTCAAAATGTGTGACACAGCTCAGAAATAATAGATTTGCATTATATTGATTGTTGGTAGATCTTATGTCTAGTCACCACTAAACAGTCCATGTGACTGCTGGTAAGTGAAGTGAAGTCACTCAGTCGTGTTCGACTCTTTGCAACCCCATGGACTGTAGCCTACCATGCTCCTCTGTCCGTGGGATTCTCCAGGCAAGAATACTGGAGTGGGTTGCCATTTCCTTCTCCAGGAGATCTCCCCAACCCAGGGATCACACCTGGGTCTCCTGCATTTCAGGCAGACGCTTTACCATCTGAGCCATGCTGGAGGAAGGCTAATTTATGCATTATTGTGCAGCTACACAATTAACTGTACCATGCATTTAGTTCAATAACTAAGCTGAATTTTGGCTTAGTTGGAGCTTTATATCTAAAGTGCTAGGTAGCCATGATCTGCCTATATAAATTCTAATGAAAAAGATTGGAAAATGGGGTAAGTATTATATGTCCATGATGTCATCACTTTTTTTCTTTTCTAGAAAGGACAATATCTTTTTCTCTTTCCTTTATTCCATCCAAATTCACCATAAAGTCTACCTTCATTTTCCCTTCTTTTTTCTGCATTTTCTCCCTTTGCATCATCTGCTCCCCTTCTCTTTGTCTCCTTTATGTTTGAATGTCTATTTCTTTAGTTATTATATTAAGAATCATTAACACTATCTCTAGAGCTGAGCCATGTAAAATTGGTCATATATAGCAAGGTCTAATACTATCAGGCACTGTGCTAAGTATTTTGACTTTTTCCCTTCTAAAAACCACAGGACATGGCTAGTATAATTAGCATGCTCACTTTGTATTATGTCGAGACTGGCTTGACAAGCAGGGTTACCAAAAGCACAACATGGCGAGAGAATGAGAAACAAGACACAAGAATTCAGTGAAAAGCGAGGATCAGGGGACCAGCACTGCTCCAAGGTGAAGGTGCTGAAACTGAATCCAAGCCAGCTTTATTAATACTTTCAGCCATGAAGGAAAGAATATGCGGGGATTTAAGCTATAACTCATGTGGCTTTCAGGGCCAAAGAACAAAATGATCATTAACCATTGAGTAACTAAGTCCCTTGGACTGCAAGGAGATCCAATCAGTCCATTCTAAAGGAAATCAGTCCTGGGTGTTCATTGGAAGGACTGATGCTGAGGCTGAAACTCCAATACTTAAGCCACCTCATGCGAAGAGTTGACTCATTGGAAAAGACTTTGATGCTGGGAGGAGTTGAGGGCAGGAGGAGAAGGGGATGACAGAAGATGAGATGCCTGGCATCACCGACTCAATGCACATGAGTTTGGGTGAACTCCAGGAGTTGGTGGTGGACAGGGAGGCCTGGCGTGCTGCAATTCATGGGGTGGCAAAGAGTCGGGCATGACTGAGCAACTGAACTGAACTGAACTGAACTGAACTGAACTAAGAAACAGTAATCAATAACAAATCGGTAACTAAGACGAATGTTCTTATCTATAGATTTTCCACCAGATACGTAAAACATGTGACTCTGAGACGCCAGTTGAGAGGCAGTCTGGGGTCAGTTTTCCAACCCCAGTATCATATCTTGTTTTCAAGACTATGAACTGTTCCCTTTGGACTTGTTCCAAGAGTCTCATGCCTTATAGCATCCCATTTATCAATAATTATAAATTTCTTTTGTGGCCCTTCCTGGGGCCTGCTTTTCTTTTATTCTTCCTGTCTCCTACAGTATTATATATGAGAAACTGAGGCAAAAAAACTAGGTCATAAAGCTGGTTAGTGGTAGCACTAGAATTTGAACCCAGATAACTTGGCTGCAGAGTCTGTAACATTAACAAGTATGCTATGGAGTCTTTCATAGAATAAGAAGAAAATTAGTCTTCCTAAAGATCAAGCAGTTTAACAAAGTATTATAATCAGGTGGGAGCACAGTCTTAAAAAATGTCACTTCTCATAAATTTAAAAGATTGGGGGATTGTCAATTGGCTTTCTTGGCTTCCTTTTCTCATTGAGAATAGCAGCAAAAGTGTTCATATTTTATTTATTTATTTAATACTCAGAGTCTATGTAAACTCTTTATAGGAATCATCAAACGAGTCATCTCATTTATGCAGACAGCTGAGAAGTCTAAATATGTATTTAAATGTAGTGAAAATTATTATTTTTTCCCTAAGTAAGCCTTCTATTATTCTTCTGGAATTTTTCTTATCCTTGTAATGGCCCTTTTGTTGGTAAGGCTTTCCTGAGTTATTCATTGACAGCTGCAAAACTGCTTTGCCAAGTTAAAAATAAAATCTGTATTTTGAAAGATATTTGTTAAACATGGGTTGATTTATTTAGCTGCCTGTTTATAACAGTTCTCCAGAGATGTAACTTTAGGAATATATTTTTATCCAAAATCACTATTAAGAGTTCTTTATACTCCTCAATGTTTAGGATTTTGTTCTTTCATTATTATAATACCCTCCTCAACTAAACACTGACAATAACTTTTTACTTTTATTTTCCCTATATCATTTATTATCAATGTCTTTCATAATTCTCCACTGTCACATAGATGATCAAATGAAAATTATCTTTGACACCAATTATAACTCAAAATAGCAGTTATGCCCTTCAAGCTAGTATTCATTTAGCTCTGTAGCAGTGCTGTGTCTTTTCTGACTCACCCCATTTCTTATTTCTTCTGAAAACAAGTTATCTTACTATAGAATTCCTATTACCTGCTCAGGGCTTAACTTATCATGGGGAGAGCAAACAGAAATTTAGAAGTAGTCATTTAATATAGGTTGATTGTGAATGAACAAGTGAATGAATGAAATGCTCAAAGGTTGGCCTCATTGCTTTATGCAGAGTAATTTACCTCTTGAAAAGGCCTTTTGGTTGGTTTATGCTACTTCCAAGACTTCTTACTGATTCTTATTTGCTCTCTTATCCTTCAGGTTAGCTTGATTTTTTTTTTTTTAAACAAAGTATAATATATGCAAATAAGCATGTTTAAGTTACTACTAAAATATCACCTTATTTCATTCATTTTCTATATTTAAAAATTTTCAGATATAACACAATGAATATAACAGTGACATTTTTGAGAAAGCATCATATACTTAATATGAAAACAGATCAGAGAATATCTAAGATTTGGTCCAGTACCTGCTTCTGTGTCAGACTCAGAGGTCTATACAACCCTAAATAGTGTATAAAAATCTCAAAAGTAGTTAAAACTTCCTTATCATCTCTTCTTGTCAAGATTTAGAATAGTTTCTGTAAAATACATTTGTATTTGTTGAGAAAATGCATTCCTAGAAAAACCATATCAAACTGAAATGTAGGGAGAGTTTGACCCTGAACTAGAGTCTGTGAGCAATCCCAGCCTTCCCTTGGCTCTACTTAAAGGGAAACCAATATGGTATAGCAAATGGTTTCCTGGATGCTACTGAGGAAGGCAGTAGGGGCATAAGGTTCAGCAGGTCCAAGATGGTGTTATAATTGTTTTATCTGTTTTGTGTCACTGATCTTAATTAGTCAGATCTGGGGTGATCAATGACTCTACACTGTATTACGTGTACATTAAGATTAGTTGAGCCAGTCAGTCTTCTGAAACATTCTAAGTATCTAGGCCATCATTGTAACCATAATGACTAACTCTATGGGGCATTGGTAGTCTCAGATTGCTTGTGTATCCTTGCTAACCTGTGTGTCTATACACAGAGTATGACTGGATTTGCTTGTCTATCTGTAATAGTTATTAGCCTGGACAGTATTTCTGGATTGATTGGAGTATTGACCGTACCAAAATTTCCCTTACCTTCTTCTCAAAACCTGGCTGAAATCCTGCTCTTCTTGTCAGAATGAAACTTTAAGATAACCAAGACTTAGGTAGACATAGAGGTCTTTATTAATTATGTATAAGAAATCCAGGCAGGTTTCATGTTGTGATTATGTATCTGGGCTCTTGGTCTACCCGCCTGCAGAGACACTTGACCTTTTCAATTAGCCCTTTCAACAATGCAGTAGGGGGAAATTAGATGTTCATCCCTCTCACTCCTTAAGGTTAGGGACAGGAAACAGGCCAAGTCAAAGGTGAAACCAGAGCATGTCTCAGGTTAACTGTATGACAATGTCACTGAAAAAATCCCGTTAACAATTCCCAGACCATAAAAGTGGAATCTGGGTAATGAAATGTAACCTTAAAAAAAATTCCTTTGTGCTTAGCCTAGTTTTATTTGTTCATTGGGTATTCTATGTAGAGGCCTTACATCTGACACTTCAGACCAAAGTTTCTAGTCTAAAATGGCTGCACCCAACATTTCAGGATGGCAGGTCATTTGCAGAGACACAGGACACAATCCCTCAATTCTAGGCTGTGTGCAGTTGCTGTGCCCTGCACTGATCTGGAGCTCTGAGCAGCACAGTTGTGCCTGAACTTCAAGAACTCCACCCGCTTCCCTGTTGATAAAAACCATATAAAGCAGTTCCACCAATGGCTTGTTATGAGAGTATGTACTCTAGAGTGCAAGATTGTACCTCTTCATTCTTTGGTCAAAAATTAAACTTTCCTTTGCTTCCGAACTGAATGTAGTCCTGTTCTGTTGGCTTGAATGACACCAGGAAGGGGGGCCCTTGCTGGGCCCAACTTGAAAGGGTATGTAACAAATTTCAGTGACCCAGATGATACAGAACATGCACTTCTTCACTAGGCTTTAAATTGCCCAGCTCCAGTGGGAGATTTGTGGAGGCTTTGGGAGGTCTGATGAAAATGACTGACTGTAATCTTTGAGCTCACTCTGTTTGGGTGGACTCCAGGAGTTGGTGATGGACAGGGAGTCCTGGCATGCTGCGGTTCATGGGGTTGCAAAGAGTCGGACACGACTGAGAGACTGAATTAAACTGAACTGAATTGATGGAGAGAATGAGAGCAGCCTTCAACAGAATTCAGAGCAACTCTCTCCAGGAACTGAATACTGTGGGATTTGGTTCACACACAGCATAACCCCCATAGTAATATGTACTGAACCCCCTTGAGGGGATTATACTACAGTATTATTGGGAATCAGAAACTAAAACTCATATATCATGTCTGCCCACTGCCCCTGGCTCGCCCTCCTGTGGTACCAGCTGCCACAGAACAATGGGGACCTGTGGATGAGAAGGAGCCATAGCAGGCTTGCTCTCTGTCTGGCTAGTAGTGTTGTTTTCAGAGGGGCTGTGCCAGGGCTTTTTATTCTCCTTGCTGACCCCACAGGGGTCAACAGTAGTATTCTCCACAGTCACTTTTGCTAAAGGAAAGTGGCTAGCCTTGTGAGCCAAGAGGCAAGACCAGTATAGGGTCCAATAAATGAGGACTGCCTGACAAAATAGGATGATAGTACTATATCTAAGCTCAGAAAAATAGCACAGGGGATGTCTGAGTGCAAAAAGGTCCCAAGATAAGCACATGATTGCTTACCTAACTTCTTCAGATTGGCTCTGGTTTCTCTGAAGTGGATCAAGAAGGCCTGTGAGCCATTCTAAGACCAGGAATCCCATTATTAGGAAACCCTGTGAACTGCAAAGAATAGGAAATTTCAGCATCCAACTCCTTCCTCTGATTTTGAGGGGTATCTCAATGGAGGTTTCACAGTCTCTCTGCCTCTATCGACAGAGAGTACCAGCTGCCCCAGTGATCTAGTGAGGACCCCATGGGAATTCCTTATGGTTTTAGCAGCAGAAGTGTGAAAACTCCTCCCTTTCAGCCAAAAGGAGGAAGAGGAAACCCCAGCCTCAGACAATTGTTCAGTTCAGTTCAGTCTCTCAGTCATGTCCGACTCTTTGTGACAACATGAATTGTAGCATGCTAGGCCTCCCTGTCCGTCACCAACTCCCAGAGTTCACTCAAACTCATGTCCATCGAGTTGGTGATGCCATCCAGCCACCTCATCCTCTGTTGTCCCCTTCTCCTCCTGCCCCCAATCCCTCCCAGCATCAAAGTCTTTTCCAATGAGTCAACTCTTCGCATGAGGTGGCCAAAGTATTGGTTTCAGCTTTAGCATCAGTCCTTCCAAAGAACACCCAAGACTGATCTCCTTCAGAATGGACTGGTTGGATCTCCTTGAAGTCCAAGGGACTCTCAAGAGTCTTCTCCAACACCACAGTTCAAAAGCATCAATTCTTTGGCATTCAGCTTTCTTCACAGTCCAACTCTAACATCCATACATGACCACTGGAAAAACCATAGCCTTGACTAGACGGACCTTTGTTGGCAAAGTAATGTCTCTGCTTTTTAATATGCTCTCTAGGTTTATCATAACTTTCCTTCCAAGGAATAAGCTTCTTTAAGACAGCTGTACCACCCCCTAATGGCCCATGCTGTTCAGGAATTAAGATGCAAGCTCCTCTAGCCTGGAGGCAACCCCATTTAAGCTCCGGTGCAAAATTCTGACTGAGGAGAGATGGTCTCAAACATGAACTATAACAATTCAAAGGGAATCCCAATTATATCAGAGTCCATACCATCTGGATGCCTTCTATTTTGGTCTTTTGAGGAATCCATTAACAGTTTGGTGATGGTTCTACATCACCAAGCCAGACAGACAAAGAACAAAGGCAATGCAGATCATTGTCTCTGCTATTTTTTGGGGGGCTGGGGATTCAAGCAGTTCCAAATAACAAGCCCAAATGGGATTACAGAGACAATGGAGAAGACAGAGGCTGACCTGATAGAAAAATATGATCCTAAAGAGATTCAGGGGCTTCCCTGGTGGCTCAGATGGTAAGAATCTGCCTGCCATGCAGGAGGCTTGGGTTGATACCTGGGTCAGGAAAATCCCCTGGGGAAGGAAATGCAGTCCACTCTAATATTCTTGCCTGGGAAATCCTGATAACTTATAGAGAATAATGTTGGATTTGTGATCTCCAAAGAAGATTTAGCTTCGGGACCAGGGACCAGGGACCAGGATTGATCATTGACAATCTTTTGTGTAGCAGAGTTTTACTAAAGTGAAAAAGAAACAGAGAAAACTTCTGCCATGGACATCAGAAGGGAACGGAGAGTGGCCCCACTTTCTAGTCTTATCAAGGCCTTATATACTTTTACCAGACCCACTCCCCTAACATACATTTTAAATTAATAAGATTAGAACTAACAATATAAAGGTCTTACCAGATCCACTCCCACAACAAACCTCTTAACATAACAAGCTTGCTCAGAAGGCTCTTGTTAAGGAGAAACATGTCCTTGAGCAAGATACATTTTTATGCTAGGCAAAGCAATATAGAAAAAAAAAATTGTCCTTTTTGCCCCCTTGAGAACCCCAGACCCCATTCTCCTCCTTGGAGAACCTGGGCTTCTTATCAACCTACCTAGGAATTGGCTCTTTCAATTCCATGGACAGAGGAGCCTGGTAGCCATAGTTCATGGGATTGAAAAAGTCAGACACAACTTGGTGACTAAATAACAACAATAGGAATCCTGGCAGCAGGAAGGAACCCTGCAGTTGAAAAAAGATATCAATCAGGAGCCAATGGAAAACTCTCTAACATTCCTTGACTGATTCAGTGCCTTGAATGTTTCCAAATCTATCTTAATGACATCCAGTAATTGGAAGGGAGTGGAATCCTGGTGAGAATTTTATTTCCCAAAGTGCCCCTGACATTAAGTGTAAAGTTTGGACTGACAGAATGTGGTCCACTGGGGAAGGGAATGGCAAACCACTTCAGTATTCTTGCCTTGAGAACCCCATGAACAGTATGAAAAGGCAAAATGATAGGATACTGAAAGAGGAACTCCCCAGGTCGGTAGGTGCCCAATATGCTACTGGAGATCAGTGGAGAAATAACTCCAGAAAGAATGAAGGGATGGAGCCAAAGCAAAAACAATACCCAGTTGTGGATGTGACTGGTGATAGAAGCAAGATCCGATGCTATAAAGAGCAATATTGCATAGGAACCTGGAATGTCAGATCCATGAATCAAAGCAAATTGGAGGTGGTCTAATAGGAGATGGCAAGAGTGAACGTTGACATTCTAGCAATCAGCAATTAAAATGGACTGGAATGAGTGAATTTAACTCAGATGACCATTGTATCTACTGCCGGGGGCAGGAAACCCTTAGAAGAAATGGAGTAGCCATCATGGTCAACAAAAGAGTCTGAAATGCAGTACTTGGATGCAATCTCAAAAAACGACAGATTGATCTCTGTTCATTTCCAAGGCAAACCACTCAATATCACAGTGATCCTAGCCTATGCCCCAATCAGTAACACTGAAGAAGCTGAAGTTGAATGGTTCTATGAAGACTTACAAAACCTTTTAAAACTAACACCCCAAAAAGATGTCCTTTTCATTATAGGGGACTGGAATGCAAAAGTAGGAAGTCAAGAAACACCTGGAGTAACAGGCAAATTTGGCCTTAGAATACAGAATGAAGGAGGGTAAAAGCTAATAGAGCTTTGCCAAGAGAATGCACTGCTGATAGCAAACACCCTCTTCCAAAAACACAAGAGAAGTCTCTACACATGGACATCACCAGGTGGTCAACACCAAAATCATATTGATTATATTCTTTGCAGCAAAGATGGAGAAGCTCTACACAGTCAGCAAAAACAAGACCAGGAGCTGACTGTGGCTCAGATCATGAACTCCTTATTGCCAAATTCAGACTTGAATTGAAGAAAGTAAGGAAAACCACTAGACCATCCAGGTATGACCTAAATCAAATCCCTTATGATTATACAGTGCAAGTGAGAAATAGATTTAAGGACTAGATCTGATAGACCAAGTGCCTGATGAACTACGGACAGAGGTTCCTGACATTGTACAGGAGACAGGGAACAAGACCATCCCCATGGAAAAGAAATGCAAACAAACAAAATGGCTGTCCAGGGAGGTCTTACAAACAGCTGTGAAAAGAAGAGAAGCAAAAAGTAAAGGAGAAAATTAAAGATATAAGCACCTGAATGCAGAGTTCCAAAGAATAGCAAGGAGAGATAAGAAAGCCTTCCTCAGTGATCAATGCAAAGAAATAGAGGAAAACAACAGAATGGGAAAGACTAGAGATCTCTTCAAGAAAATTAGAGATACCAAGGGAACATTTCATGCAAAGATGGGCTCAATAAAGGACAGAAATGTTATGGACCTAACAAAAGCAGAAGATATTAAGAGGTGGCAAGAATACACAGAAGAAATGTACAAAAAAGATCTTCATGACCCAGATAATCATGATGGTGTGATCCCTCACCTACAACCAGACATTTTTTAATGTGAAGTCAAGTGGGCCTTAGAGAGCATCACTATGAACAAAGCTAGTGGAGGTGATGGAATTTCACTTGAGCTATTTCAAATCCTGAAAGATGATGCTGTGAAAGTACTGCACTCAATATGCCAGCAAATTTTGAAAGCTCAGCAGTGGCCACAGGACTGGAAAAGGTCAGTTTTCATTCCAATCCCAAATAAAGGCAATGCCAAAGAATGTGCAAACTACCACACAATTGTACTCATCTCACACACTAGAAAAGTAATGCTCAAAATTCTCCAAGCCAGGCTTCATCAATACATGAACCGTGAACTTCCAGATGTTAAGGCTGGTTTAAGAAAAGGCAGAGGAACCAGAGGTCAAATTGCCAACATCTGATGGATCATTGGAAAAGCAAGAGATTTCCAGAAAAACATCTATTTCTGCTTTAATGACTATGCCAAAGCTTTTGACTGTGTGGATCACAATAAACTGTGGAAAATTCTGAGAGAGATGGGAATACCAGACCCCCTGACCTGCCTCTTGAGAAATCTGTATTCAGGTCAGGAAGCAACAGTTAGAACTGGACATGGAACAACAGACTGGTTCCAGAAAGGAAAAGAAGAACGTCAAGGCTGTATATTTTCAGCTTGCTTATTTAACTTATATGCAGTACATCATGAGAAACGCTGGGCTGGAAGAAGCATAATCTAGACTCAAGATTGCAGGAAGAAATATCAGTAATCTCAGATACGCAGATGAAACCACCCTTAAGGCAGAAAGTGAGGAGGAACTTAAATGCCTCTTGATGAAAGTGGAAGAAGAGAGTGAAAAAGTTGGCCTAAAGCTCAACATTCAGAAAATGAAGATCATGTCATCTGGTCCCATTACTTCATGGCAAATAGATGGGGAACACTGGAAACAATGTCAGACTTTATTTTTTGGGGCTCCAAAATCACTGCAGATGGTGATTGCAGCCTTGAAATTAAAAGATG
Source organism: Budorcas taxicolor (assembly GCF_023091745.1). Lineage (NCBI taxonomy): Eukaryota > Metazoa > Chordata > Mammalia > Artiodactyla > Bovidae > Budorcas > Budorcas taxicolor. The sequence continues at coordinate 71,224,951 of NC_068912.1, forward strand.
CTTACTCCTTGGAAGGAATGTTATGACTAACCTAAATAGCATATTCAAAAGCAGAGAAATTACTTTGCCAACAAAGGTCCATCTAATCAAGGCTATGGTTTTTCCAGTTGTCGTGTATGGATGTTAGAGTTGGATTGTGAAGAAAGCTGAGCACCGAAGAATTGATGCTTTTGAACTGTGGTGTTGGAGAAGACTCTTGAGAGTCCCTTGGACTGCAAGGAGATCCAACCAGTCCATCCTAAAGGAGATCAGTCCTTGGTGTTCATTGAAAGGACTGATGCTGAAGCTGAGACTCCAATACTTTGGCCATCTCATGCAAAGAGTTGACTCATTGGCAAAGACCCTGATGCTGGGAGGGATTGGGGGCAGGAGGAGAAGGGGACGACAGAAGTTGAGATGGTTGGATGGCATCATTGACTCAATGGACATGAGTTTGGGTGAACTCCGGGAGTTGGTGACTGACAGGGAGGCCTGGCATGCTGCAATCATGTCGCAGAGTCGGACATGACTGAGTAACTGACCTGAACTGAATGGAAAACTCTCCAGCATTCCTTGGGTGCTTCAGTGCCTTGAATGTCTCCAAATCTATCTTATTCATGACCCCAAGTAATTGGAAGGGTGCAATTGTGGTGAGAATTTTATTTCCCAATATCCCTTACATTAGGTGTAAACTTTGGTAACTATAAATAGATCCAGATACTCCTACCTCTTGAATCTGGTGGAGGTTGCCTACTGGATTTTTAATAACCCAAAAATAGAGGAGGAAAAATCAGAGGATGACTGGGCCTGGAGGCACGCCAACCTATTGGCTATTGCCTCCCAACATCAACTGATTAGCATGAAAATATGGACTATGTGTCCATGAGACTCTCTATTCTGGTGGGACACTCATTCCCCACTATGTGATAGCAAGCTAGGGAAATAAGAACCCAATCAGTGTGCCAAATGTAAAAAAGAGGGACACTAGAAAAGAGAATGCTATTGTCACCCCTGAAGGGCAACTAGGATGACAGAGCCTGGCCTCAACCCTTGAAGGAATATGGTCCAAACAGATGAGGAATGATAGGGCCAGAGGTGTCCTAAGCTGGCATTCAAATTGACCCACAGTGAACCCCAGCTGACATTGGACATAGGGGAAAAGCGTGTTAAATTCTTAGTTTACCCTGATGCTGTTGGTGCCACTTACTAAACTCTGAACACCAGATAACAAGAATTATAAAATTATGGAATATGAGGGCAAGTTCAAGAATGGACATTCACAAAGCCATTAGAGTACACATTGGATGAACATGCATTCACCCATCACTTCCTGTATGTCCCCCAAAGATCTTTAATATGCTAGAAAGAGATATATAAATTGGTGGCTATTGTCCCCCTAAAGGGAGAAAATCTATAGAGCGATGTCCTCTTAGACAAAGGGCACAAGATCATAATGTTCATGCTGGAAGACAAGCCTCTTCAGATAGAGTAAGTTAATCTCCCTAGAGTAAATCCTGAGGTCTGAGCCCAAGGATGGGATGGGGAGGAAGAGCTGTAGAAGCCAGTCCCTTGATAATTCATCTAAATAAAACCCAGACATTCATGGTTTGATAGAATATAGTACCTCCTCTATCCAGAGGCCTTATTGGGCAGCCTTGCTGGGCACTGCCCCATTATTCAGGGCCTAATTTTGAGAGTTGGACCATAAAGAAGGTTAAGCACTAAAGAATTGATGCTTTTGAACTGTGGTCCTGGAGAAGACTCCTGAGAGTCCCTTGGACAGCAAGATCAAACCAGTCAATCGTAAAAGAAATCAACCCTGAATATTAATTGGAAGAACTGATGCTGAAGCGGAAGCTCCAATACTTTGGCCACCTAGTGCAAAGAGCTAACTCATTAGAGAAGACCCTGGTGGCTGGGAAATATTGAAGCCAGGAGGTGAAGAGGGCAGGAGAGGATGAGATGGCTAGACAGCATCACTGACTCAACGGACATAAGTTTGAGCAAACTCCCGGAGATAGAGAAGGACAGAGGAGCCTTGGCTTCCCTGATAGCTCAGTTGGTAAATGCAGGAGACCCTGGTTCAATTCCTGTGTTAGGAAGATCTGCTGGAGAAGGGAAAGGCTACCCACTCCAGTATTCTGGCCTGGAGAATTCCATAGACTGTATAGTCCATGGGGTCGCAAAGAGTCGGACATGACTGAGTGACTTTCACTTTCACTTTCAAAGGAGCCTGGCATGCTGCAGTCCATGGGATCTCATCAGGTCTCAAAGAGTTGGATACAACTTAGGGACTGAACAACAACCATTGAAAAGGACCTTGTTAGATCACACCAATCAGTCTGTAATATCCCCATTCTCTCTAGAAAGGAACCCAATGGGGAATACTGGGTGGTACAGGATCTCATAGCAGTTCATGAAGCCACCTAGGATATAGGTGTCTCTAATCCCTACATCCTGCTGGCCACACAATCTAGTATTCTGTATTAAATTTAAAAGATGTCTTCTTGGGGCTTCTCTGGAGGTGCTGTGGATAAGACTGTGCTTCCCCTGCAGTGGGGCACAGGTTTGATCCCTGGTTGGGGAACTAAGATCCTACCTGCTGCACAGTGTGGCCAAAATTTTTAAATAAATAAAGCCTCTTTACTATATTAGCCCAGAGTCACAGGAAAGTCTTGCTCTTAAGTGGCAGAACCCAAATATGCAACAAAAGCAACAATACTGCTGTACAGTCCTGGCCCAAGTTTTCAAAAATTCCACCACCATCTTTGGGGCTAGCAAAAGATCTAAAAAATCCATATCTGGAGAAGAGAATCTTCCTCCAGTACACAGACAACAGTCTGATCACCAACCATAACTAAGGAGACCTCTGACTAAAATACTGTAACCACCGTGATTTCACCTAATTTATAAAAGGATATATGATGTCTAGAAAAAGGCTCAAATATCACAAAATAGGGTGACTTATCCAGGCTATATTCTCACAAAAGTCAGAGAAGACTATCCCAGGGGAAAAAAAAAAAAAAGAGTCATTTGCAGACTATCCCCTCCTAAAACTAGAAGACAGCTTGGGGGTTTCCTGGGGATGGCTTGTTTTGCTGGCTCTAGATCCCTCACTCTGAACCATTAGACAGACCTCTATATGAAAAGTCCAAAGGAAAGGACGATGAGCCTTTGAGGTGGCATAGTGGTAAAGAATCCACCTGCCAAAAGAGACAGCAGATTTAATACCTGGCTCAGGAAGATCTCCTGGAGCAGGAAATGGCAACCCACTCCAGCATTCTTGTCTGTAAAATTCCATGGACAGAGGAGCTTGGTGGGCTACAGTCCATGGAGTGGCAAGAGTTAAACTGAGCACACAGACACAGAGAATGCAAAGGGGCCTTTTAAGAACTGAAAAAGTAATTACTTGAAGCCCTTGCCCTGGCCCTCCCAGATTTAGCTAAACTCTTTGATCTTTACATTTCTGAGAGAAGAGGAATTGCGCCTAGGGTATTAGCTCAAGTGCTGAGACCTCTTCTCAGGTGGATGCTTATTTCTCTAAACAATTAGATCAAATCACTAAGAGATGGTCTCCTTGCACTTATAAGAACCCAGTCTGAAAATTCAGCCAGTTAGGATATGGTCCAGGCTTTAGTAAGTTCTCAGGGAACGTAATTGCTATCCCCCAGGAAGTCAATTAAAATTCAGCTTGTACTATTAGACAACCCAGTGGTTACCATAAAAACCTGTCACATATGAGAGGAACAAGATGGCGGAGGAGTAGATGTACATGGAATATATCTCTCTCCACAAATACATCAGAAATACACCCTCAGACTTAGGAGTGCATGCAGAACACCAGCTGAGAGTGGACAGGAGTAGGTGACCAGCAGAAAAGAATATATAGATCCACGCAAAACTCAGTAGGATGAAGGAACTAGGGGGGGAAATGGGAGTGTTAGTAGGACTGGACCTGCCCTCGGTGGGTTGGGAAATGGGAGCAGGGATCCGATCCCCACATCAGGGCATCTGAGTCAGAGGAGAAACAGTTAAATCTGCAAGGGAAACAGCTGATCTGTTGCAGCCTAAATGGAATGAGAATCAGACAGTCCTTGCCACAGCCATACATATCCTAGATGGTGCGCTGGCTGGGAGCTGGAGTTTAGGGACTGTGGAGCAATTGCAGGGTGAGGGCTGCTGTTGACTGCAGAGAAATGGATGGAGGGGATGTGAGGGAGGAGATTATGGTGGAAAATGTCTGTGGAGGAAAGCAGGGCAGCCATGGAAGCAAGGCGATACTGCTGAGTCATGGGTAGGGGGTGTAGCCATCACTATAGCCTCTCTCCCTACACAAGCCAGTATTGGCAGCTGAACAATGGAGAGGCTGGCCCATCAAACTCGTGAAGCACTGAACTACAGAGTAGGACCCCACCCAGGGTGCCCCTCTAAGTGCCTGACTTGCCAATCTACAGAGTAGGACCCCAGGCAGGGGGCCCCTTTATATTCCTGATGTGCCAAACAACAGAGAAGGACCCCAGGCAAGGAAGCTCTCCAAGTGTCTGAATGGGCGGAACTTCAGAGAAAGACTGGCCAACAAGGCCTTCTGATCACCAGCTACAAGAGGCTCAGAAAAAGTCTCTGATAGGGCCATAACTCCTGCGGCAGAGGCAGTCTGTGTCCCTGCACATTTGGTGCCACCAGGCTCCCTGCAAGGCAAGCAGCTACTGTCACGCTCAACTGTCCCTGGGGCAGAGTTGCCACAGGCAAAAGAGTCTTGCACCTATGCGTGCAGAGTCGCTCTGATAGTGTCCGACTCTTTGTGACCCTGTGGACAGTGGACTGCCAGGCTTCTCTCTGGGAGGGGGTTCTCCAGGGAAGAATACTGGAGTATATTGGCCAATACTGGTTGCCATACCCTTCTAGAGCACTATATTTCTTGCTGCCCTAGGTGCCAACTCCTCTGAGTACCTGGTGCTGCCAGAACCCCTGTGACTCAAGCAGCTGCACCACCTCTACACCTTGCCCTCACAGGGGCAAACCCAAGTCCTCCAGGGCAGCCTCAGGAGCATACCCCAGTGGACGACCCATATCCAGGGGTAGAAATAAAACCACAATTGAAACCCAGGGGCAGTGTGACTAATGAAGACCCCCAAACCCTCCCACCTGCTGTACAAGCTGCAGATTAAATCCACACGATCAACTAGGCAGAATCTATGTCTGTGGAATATATAAAAGGTCATTGAGAGCTCCCACAAGAGAAAATGCACTAGTTCTGATGGCAGTGGACATTGGTGGCAAGAACACAGAAGAGTAGGATCAGATTAGAACCTGAGCTGCCCTCACAGCAGATCCAGAGATCAGCACAGTGTTAGAGGCCATCCTGGGCTTCCATTGTGGCTCAGCTGGTAGAGAATCCGCCTGCAATGCAGGAGACCTGGGTTCGATCCCTGGATTGGGAAGATCCCCTGGAGAAGGGAAATGCTACCCATTCCAGTATTCCAGCCTGGAGAATCCCATGGGCTCTATATACAGTCCATGGGGTCACAAAGAGTCAGAAACAACTGAGAGACTTTCACTTTCACTAGGAAGGTGAAGTAGACTGTGACTCCCAGTGAGGGAAAGGACTCTGACAGCAGTGACCCAAGGAAAAAAATTATTATTCTTATGTTTTTGTTCCATAGATTCTTTTTTTTTTTTCTCTTTTTTTCCCTCCCCACCATCTGTTGTAGTTGTCAATTTTATTGGCACTATGAAATCTAACTAAGCTTTTGGGCTTTTTCTTTTTTCCTTTCTTTTCTCAGTCACATTTTTATTGCTATTATAAACCTTTGCTTCTATATTGGGCTTTTGCAGTTCTGGGGAGGTTTTTGTTTTTTTTTTCCTCTTTTTTTAATTTTAATTTTTTAAACCTATTATTACTTTTTCTACACTTATTCCTTTGTTTGCTTTTCCTGCTGTTCTTTCCCCCTTGCAGTTAATCTTTAATATATATAAATCTTCTTTATCTACTTCTACTTAACTTTGCATATCTATTCTTTCTTTCTTTTCTTTCTTTACCTTAGTCTCAACATATTTGTTAGTTCTATTTTCATTGCTTTATACCACAATTGGCACCTTGCTTTAGTTTTCTTTTCCAGTTTATGCTGTAGTTAGTTTTGTTCTGGTAGACATAATTTTTGGCTCCTTTTGTTCACCAGGTCAACATATTGTACTTTATTTCTGTTGGACTGTTTTGATTTTGCTTATGGGGGTATATGTGTATATGTACATTCAGTCACACATTTTATTGTTGGTATAAACCTCTGTATCTATGTTGGACTTTTGCAATTCTGTGGAGTTTTCTGGTTTTTCTTCCTTTTTTTCTTTCTCCCTCCCTGCCCCTTCCTTTTTTTTAAAAATCTTTTCTTTTTTATAATTTTAACTTTTAATTTTTTTAAACTGATTATATTTTTTCTACATTTATTCCTTTGTTTGCCTTTCCTATTATACTTTCCTCCTTGCAATTAATCTTTAATATATATAAATCTTCTTCATCTACCTCTACTTAACTTTGCATATCTATTCTTTCTTTCCTTTCCTCTCAACATATTTGTTAGTATTGTTTTCATTGCTTTATTCCCCATTTGGCACCTTGCTTTAGTTTTGTTTTCCAGTTTGTGCTTTAGTTTTGTTTCTTAACTGGTAAATATAATTTTTAATTTCCTTTGTTTGCCAGGTCAAATCTATTGTACATGATTTTCGTTGGACTGTTTTGATTTTGCTCATGGGTATTTAAGTATATGTGTATATTCCATTATCTTAATCATTATCTGCCTGATTTTGTAACTGCTATTTGTCTGGGGTTTAGCTTTGATTTCTCATTTTTGGATATTTGTTTTAATCTCACTTAATGCCATAACCAACCACTTGTGGAATCTTTATTCCTGACCAGAGATCAAGCCTTGAGCCTTTAGAGTGGGAGCACTGACTCTAAGACTCTAGGCTACCAGAGAACTAATCCTAGGGGTTATCAAATAGTGGGAACTCACACAAAGGAAACTACTGTAATGCAGGACCTGGCATCACCCAACCACCAATAGAATCCTGTGCAGGATACCTCATCAAAACAACAACAACAAAACAAAAATACAAAACCAGTCATCAGCAGACATGATTACCACCTCACTGATCCTTGCCCATCAGCGGAAAAATAAAAACTCAGCACAAATCTCACCCTATATAAAGCGTACACAAACCACTGGACCAACTTTAGAGGGCAGAAACCAAAAGGAAGAAAGTATTCAAACTTGAAGCCTGGGAAAATGAGATGTCAAACACAATAAGTTAAAATAATAATAATAATGAAAAGGCAGAGAAATACTACACAAATGAAGGAACACACTAGAAACACAGAAGTCCAAATAAATGAAGAGGAAATAGGCAAACTACCTGAAAAAGAATTCAGAATAATGATAGTAAAGATGATTAAAAACCATGAAAGCAAAATGGAGAAAATGCAAGAATAAATTAACAAAGACCTAGAAGAATTAAAGAATAAACATGCAGAGACAAACACCACAACTACTGAAATTCAAAATACTATAGAAGGAATCAATAGCAGAATATCTGAAGCAGAAGAATGAATCAGTGAGCTGGAAGATAAAATGGTAGAAATAACTTCTGAAGAGCAGAATAAAGTAAAAAGATTGAAAATAACTGAGAATATCTTCAGAGACCACTGGGACAATATCAAATACACCAACATTTGAATAATAGGGGTCCTAGAAGAACAAGAGAAAAAGGGTATGAGAAAATTTTTGAAGACATTATAGTTGAAAATTTCCCCAACATGGAAAAAGAAATAGTCAATCAAGTCTGAGAGGCACAAAGAGTCCCATACAAAATAAGTCCAAGGAGGAACACACCAAGACATATACTAATCAAACTAACAAAAGACTAAACACAAAGAAAGAATGTTAAAAGCAGCAAGGGAAAAGCAACAAGTAACATACAAGTGAAACCCCATACACTTCACAGATGGTCTTTCAGTAGAAACTCTGCAGGCCAGAAGGGAATGGCAGGATATATTTAAAGCAATGAAAGGGAAAAATCTACAACCAAGATTACTCAGCAAGGTAATCTTGTACCTTGTACCTTGTATTCAGCAGGATCTCATTCAAAATTGATGGAGAAATAAAAAGCTTTTCAGACAAGCAAAAGCTAAGAGACTACAGTACCACCAAACTGGCTTTGCAACAAATGTTAAACTGATTTATATAGTCAAAAACACAAGAGAAGAAAAAGAGATATATAAAATCAACCCCAAACAATTAAGAAAGTTGCAATAGGAACATATATATCAGTAATTACTTTAAATGTAAATGGATTAAGTGCTTCAACCAAAAGACACAGACTAGCCAAATGGATACAAAAACTAGACCCATATATATGCTGTCTACAAGAAATCCACTTCAGACCTCAAGACACATATAGACTGAAAGTGAGAGGATGGAAAAATATATTCCATGTAAATGGGAAGCAAAAAAATGTTGGAGTAGCAATCCTCATATCAGACAAAATAGACCTTAAAATAAAGAAGATTACAAGAGATAAGGAAGGACATTATATAACGATTTAGGGAGGAAGAGGAAGACAATCTAAGAGAAAGACAACAATTGTAAATATCTATGCACCCAACATAAGAGCACCTCAATACATATGCCAAACATTAACACACATAAAAGGAGAAATTGACAGTAACACAATAATAGTCAGTGCAGTTCAGTTCAGTCCCTCAGTCATGTCCGACTCTTTGCGACCCCATGAATCGCAGCACGCCAGGCCTCCCTGTCCATCACCAACTTCCAGAGTTCACTCAGACTCATGTCCATCGAGTCAGTGATGCCGTCCAGCCATCTCACCCTCTGTCGTCCCCTTCTCCTCCTGCCCCCAATCCCTCCCAGCATCCAGAGTCTTTTCCAATGAGTCAACTCTTCGCATGAGGTGGCCAAAGTACTGGAGTTTCAGCTTTAGCATCATTCCTTCCAAAGAAATCCCAGGGTTGATCTCCTTCAGAATGGATTGGTTGTATCTCCTTGCAGTCCAAGGGACCCTCAAGAGTCTTCTCCAACACCACAGTTCAAAAGCATCAATTCATCGGTGCTCAGCCTTCTTTACCATCCAACTCTCACATCCATACATGACCACAGGAAAAACCATAGCCCTGACTAGACAGACCTTAGTTGGCAAAGTAATGTCTCTGCTTTTGAATATGCTATCTAGGTTGGTCATAACTTTTCTTCCAAGGAGTAAACTTCTTTTAATTTCATGGCTGCAGTCACCATCTGCTGTGACTTTGGAGCCCCCAAAAATAAAGTCTGACACTGTTTTATTAACTATGCCAAAGCCTTTGACTGTGTGGATCACAATAAACTGGAAAATTCTGAAAGAGATGGGAATACCAGACCACCTGACCTGCCTCTTGAGAAATCTGTATGCAGGTCAGGAAGCAACAGTTAGAACTGGACATGGAACAACAGACTGGTTTCAAATAGGAAAGGGAGTATGTCAAGCTGTATATTGTCACCCTGCTTATTTAACTTATATTCAGGGTACATCATGAGAAACACTGGACTGGAAGGAACACAAGTTGGAATCAAGATTGCTGGGAGAAATATCAATCACCTCAGATATGCAGATGACACCACCCTTATGGTAGAAAGTGAAGAGGAACTAAAAAGCCTCTTGATGAAAGTGAAAGAGGAGAGTGGAAAAGTTGGCTTAAAGCTCAACATTCAGAAAACAAAGATCATGGCATCTGGTCCCATCACTTCATGGGAAATAGATGGGGAAACAGTGGAAACAATAATAGTAGGAGACTTTAATACCCCACTCATACCAATGTACAGATCATCAAAACAGAAAATTAATAAGGAAACACAAGTCTTAAATGATACATTAGATGAGATGGATCTCATTGATATCTTCAGGACATTTCATCCAAATGCAGAAGAATACACCTTTTTCTCAAGTACACATAGAACATTCTCCAAGATAGACCACATCTTGGGTCACAAATCAAACCTCAGTAAATTTAAGAAAACTGGAATTATATCAAGCATCTTCTCCAACCACAAGCTATGAGACTAGATATCAGTTACAAGAAGAAAACTGTAAGAAACATAAACACATGGAAAATAAACAACATGTTTCTAAATAACCAACAGGTTACTGAAGAAATCAAAAGGGAAATCAAAAAATTTCTAGAAACAAATGACAATGAAAATACAACTAATCAAAACCTATCAGATGCAGCAAAAGCAGTCCTAAGAGTGAAGTTTATAGCAATACAATCCTACTTCAAGAAACAAGAAAAACATTGAAGAGACAACATAACTTTACACCTACAACAATTGGAAAAAGAAGAACAAAAAAAAAAAAAATTAGTAGAAGGAAAGATATTATAAGAACCAAGCAGAAATAAATGAAAAAGAAATGAAAGAAACAATAGTAAAGATTAATAAAACTAAAAGCTGGTTCTTTGAGAAGATAAACAAAAGTGACAAACCTTTAGCCAGACTCATCAAGAAAAAAAAGAGAAGAATCAATTCAACAAAATTAGAGATTAAAAAGGAGAGGTTACAACAGACAATGCAGAAATAGGAAGGATTATAAGAGACAATTATGAACAACTATATTGCAATAAAATGTATAACCCAGAAGAAATGAACAGATTCTTAGAAAAGTTCAGTCTTCCAAGACTGAACCAGGAAGAAATTGAAATTATGAATAACCCAATTACAAGCACTGACACTGAAGTTGTGATGAAAAACATCTCCCCCAAAATAAAAGCCCAGGAGCAGATGGCTTCACAGGAGAATTCTATCAAACATTTAGAAAAGAGCTAATGCCTATCCTTCTAAAACTCTTTCAAAAAATTACAGAGGAAGAAACACTTCCAAACTCATTCTACAAGACCACCATCACACTGATACCAAAACCAAAAACAATCCACACACACACACACACACACACACACACACACACACACACACACACTACAGGCCAATATCACTGATGAACATAGATGCAAAAATCCTCAACAAAATTTTAGCAAACAGAATTCAGCAACACATCAAAAAGCTCATACACCATGATCAAGTTGGGTTTATTCCAGGAATGCAAGGATTCTTCTATTTATGTAAATCATATTAACAAACTTAAGGATAAAAACCAAAGGATCATCTCAAGAGATGCAGAAAAAGCCTTTGACAAAATTCAGCACCCATTTATGATTAAAACTCTTCAAAAAATGGGCATAGAGGAACCTACCTTAACATAATAAAGGACATATATGATAAGCCTACAGCAAACATTGTTCTTAATGATGAGAAACTGAAAGCATTTCCCCTAAGATCAGGAACAAGACAAAGGTGTCCATTTTTACAACTATTATTCAGCATAGTTCTGTAAGTCCTAGCTACAGCAATCAGAGAAGAAAAATAAATAAAAGGAATCCAGATTGGAAAAGAAGAAAAGCCCTCATTGTTTGCACATGACATGATACTATACATAGAAAACCCTAAAGATAGTGTCAGAAAATTACTAGAGCTGATCAGTGAATTTAGCAAAGTTGCAGGATAGAAAATCAATACACAGAAAACTTGCCTTTCTATATACTAACAATGGAAAATCAGAAAGAGAAATTAAGGAATCAATCCCAATCATTTTGGCAACAAAAAAGAGTTAAATATCTAGAAATAAACTTATCTAAGGAGACAAGAGAACTGTACACAGGAATTATAAGACACTGATGAAAGAAACCAAAGATGACATTAACAGACATGAAGAGATATTCCATATTCCTGGGTAGGAAGAATCAATATTGTGAAAATGACTATACTACCAAATGCAATCTTTAGATTCTATGTGATCCCTATCAAATTATCAATTGCATTTTTCAGAGAACTAGAACAAAAAATTTCACAGTTCATATGGAAACACAAAAGACCCTGAATAGCGAAAGCAGTCTTGAGAAGAATGGAGCTGGAAGAATCAACCTTCCTGACTTCAGATTATATTACAAAGCTACAGTCATCAAGAAAGTATGGTACTGGCACAAAAACAGAAATATAGACCAACAGAACAAGATAGAAAGCCCAGAAATAAACCCATGCATCTATGGGTACCTTATTTTTAACAAAAGAGGCAAGAATATACAATGGGGCAAAGACAGCCTCTTCAATAAATGGTGCTGGGAAAACTGGACAGCTCCATGTAAAAGAATGAAATTAGAACACTTCCTAACACCATACACAAAGACAAACTCAAAATGGATTAAAGACCTGAATGTAAGACCAGAAACTATAAAACTCTTAGAGGAAAACATAGGCAGAACACTCGATGACAGAAATAAAAGCATGATCCTCTATAACCCACATCCTAGACTAACAAAAATAAAACACAAAAGTAAACAAGTGGGATCTGATTAAACTTAAAAGCTTTTGTACAGCAAGGAAGCTATAAACAAGGTCAAAAGACAACCCTCAGAATGGGAGAAAATAATAGCAAATGAAACAACTGACAAAGGGTAATTTCCAAAATATAAAAGCAGCTCATACAACTCAATACCAGGAAAACAAACAACCCAAACAAAAAGTGGGAAAAAGACCTAAACAGACATTTCTCCAAAGAAGACATACAGATGGCTAACAAACACATGAAAAGATGCTCAACCTCCCCCATTATTAGAGAAATGTAAATTAAAACCAAAATGAGATATCACTTCACATCAGTCAGAATGGGCATCATCAAAAAGTCTACAAACAAATGCTGGAGAGGGTGTGGAGAAAAGGGAACTCTTGAACTTTTGGTGAGAAGGTAAATTGATATAGCCACTATGGAAGACAGTATGGAGATTCTTTAAAAAACTAGGAATAAAACCACCATCAGTTCAGTTCACTTCAGTCACTCAGTCGTGTCTGACCGTTTGCGACCCCATGAATCGCAGCACGCCAGGCCTCCCTGTCCATCACCAACTCCTGGAGTTCACTCAGACTCACATCCATCGAGTCAGTGATGCCATCCAGCCATCTCATCCTCTGTCGTCCCCTTCTCCTCCTGCCCTCAATCCCTCCCAGCATCAGAGTCTTTGCCAATGAGTCAACTCTTCGCATGAGGTGGCCAAAGTACTGGAGTTTCAGCTTTAGCATCATTCCTTCCAAAGAAATCCCAGGGCTGATCTCCTTTAGAATGGACTGGTTGGATCTCCTTGCAGTCCAAGGGACTCTCAAGAGTCTTCTCCAACACCGCAGTTCAAAAGCATCAATTCTTTGGTGCTCTGCCTTCTTCACAGTCCAACTCTCACATCCATACATGACTACTGGAAAAACCATAGCCTTGACTAGACAGGCCTTAGTCGTCAAAGTAATGTCTCTGCTTTTGAATATGCTATCTAGGTTGGTCATAAATTTTCTTCCAAGGAGTAAGCGTCTTTTAATTTCATGGCAGCAGTCACCATCTGCAGTGATTTTGGAGCCCCCCAAAATAAAGTCTGACACTGTTTCTACTGTTTCCGCATCTATTTCTCACGAAGTGATGGGACCAGATGCCATGATCTTCGTTTTCTGAATGTTGAGCTTTAAGCCAACTTTTTCACTCTCCTCTTTCACTTTCATCAAGAGGCTTTTTAGTTCCTCTTCACTTTCTGCCATAAGGATGTGTCATCTGCATATCTGAGGTTATTGATATTTCTCCCGGCAATCTTGATTCCAGCTTGTGTTTCTTCTAGCCCAGCGTTTCTCATGATGTAGTCTGCATATAAGTTAAATAAGCACGGTGACAATATACAGCCTTGACGTACTCCCTTTCCTATTTGAAACCAGTCTGTTGTTCCATGTCCAGTTCTAACTGTTGCTTCCTGACCTGCATACAGATTTCTCAAGAGGCAGGTCAGGTGGTCTGATATTCCCATTTCTTTCAGAATTTTCCACAGCTTATTGTGATCCACACAGTCAAAGGCTTTGGCATAGTCAATAAAGCAGAAATAAATGTTTTTCTGGAACTCTCTTGCATTTTCCATGATCCAGAGGATGTTGGCAATTTGATCTCTGGTTCCTCTGCTTTTTCTAAAACCAGCTTGAACATCAGGAAATTCATGGTTCATGTATTGCTGAAGCCTGGCTTGGAGAATTTTGAGCATTACTTTACTAGCATGTGAGATGAGTGCAATTGTGTGTTAGTTTGAGCATTCTTTGGCATTGCCTTTCTTTGGGATTGGAATGAAAACTGACCTTTTCCAGTGCTGTGGCCACTGCTGAGTTTCCTATATGACCCAGCAATCCCAGTCCTAGGCATATACCCCGAGGAAACCAAAACTGAAAAAGACACATGTATCCAATTGTTCCCGGAAGCACTATTTACAATAGCTAGAACATGGAAGCAACCTAGATGCCCACTGACAGATAAACGGATAAAGAAGTTGTGGTAAATATACACAATGGAATATTACTCAGCCATAAGAAGGAATACATTTGATTCCGTTCTGGTGAGGTAGATGAACCTAGAACCTATTATATACAGTAAAGTGAGTCAGAAAGAGAAAGATAAATATTGTATTTAACACATATATATGAAATATAGAAAAATGGTTCTGAAGACTTTATTTATAGGGCAACAATGGAGAAAGAGACATGGAGAATAGAGTTATGGAAGTGGAGAGAGAGGAGGGAGGAGAGGGTGAGATTTATGGAAAGCATAACATGGAAACTTACATTACCATATGTAAAATAGATAGCTAATGGGAATTTGCTCTATGGCTCAGGAAAATTAAACAAGGGCTCTGTATCCACCTAGAGGGGTGAGATGAGGAGGGAGATGGGAGGGAGGTTCAAAAGGGAGGATATATATGTATACCTATGGCTGATTCTTGTTGAGGTTTGACAGAAAACAAAATTCTGTAAAACAATTATCTTTCAATAAAAAAAAAATAAATTAAAAAACAAAACAAAACAAAAAACCTGTCACACATGAAATCCTGCCACCCACAGAAATGGGGCCTCTGAAGCATGATCATACAGAAACCACAGACACGGTCTATTTTAGTTGTCCCAACCTAGGAACAAGCCTCTCCCAAAGGGAGAAGAGGAACTGTTTACAGATGGTGTAGGGAAATATCAGTTAGCCAAGATGGTGGTGGTCAGGCTCTCTTGCCCAATGTTCTCTCAGTCATGCCCCATGTTCTGTAAACAATGATTCTGCATGGTTATGTAACAGGTTAGATCATTTATAGCACTGTGCACACACATCACGTTGTACTCACATCTGCTGAACCGGTGCTGTGCCAGCCAAGAGAGAATAAACATGTCTGCAGTTTTTCAGTTCAGTTCAGTCACTCAGTTGTGTTGGACTCCTTGTGACCCCATGGACGGTAGCATGCCAGGCTTCCCTGTCCATCACCAACTCATGGAGCTTGCTCAAACTCAAGTCCATGGAGTCGGTGATGCCATCCAACTATCTCGTCCTCTCTCATCCCCTTCTCCTGACTTGACTGCAGTTCCTCCAACTCCTTGAGAGTTTCATCCAGTTTCCCTGCTCATGCCTTGCCCTACCCTGGGTCCAATGAATAAGACAGATAGGCACAGCCAACTGGATACACAGTGATCTCCCAGATCTAAGTCATAAAATTACAAAACCAACTTTTGCCCCAAAGGTAGAACTGATAGCCCTCACCTGAGCCTTAGAGCTTGGGACAGGGAAGATACTAAATGTTTGCACAGATTCCTGATGTGCATACACCATTCTACAAGCACATAGGGTTATTTGGAAGGAAAGTGATATGCTTACTGAAGAGAATAAACAGGTGGAACATGGCTTCCAAGCAAATTGAAGCTCTTGGAAACAATACAGCTTCCAAAAAGGTGGCAGTGATTCAGTGTAGGGTCACCAAAGAGGGATGCAGAGATAATAAAGGGGAATAATGAGGTGGAAGCAAATGCTGAAAGGGCAGCCCTAGAACCAGTAACTTGGCAACTATCCCTCATACCTCCAAGGGTAGATCTATCTAATACTCCCTAGCCTGTACAAAGGAAGAATTAGACAAAAAAAAATGGGCCTCCAGTAGAGGCCTAGGAGGCCATGGGTGGTTAGCTGATGATCATGGACAATATTTCTTTCCCCAACTGCAGCTTGTCAAGCCATCTGGGAGGCTCATCAAGGAACTCAGTCCAGGTGGGAATCCGTATGTAATTGGTTACTCGAGGTCATGGTAATTTCTGTCAAGAAAAGTTTAATCAATGGGATAGCTGAGACTTGCACCATGTGCACAATGAACAACCCCCAAACCAGCCTCCCCAAAGGCCCCCAGATAAGGCCCACTGAAACCAGAGAGCTATATCCTGACCAAAATTTGAAGATTGGTTTCCCTGCCTATTGGGACTACTGGGAAATTTCAGGTAATCCTTGGTCCTAGTACACACATTTTCTAGGTGGACAGAAGCATTCTCTGCTAGAACAGAAATAGCAGCTGAAGTGGCTAAGGTGTTACTAAAAATAATAATCTTCAGGTTTGGGTTCCCAGGATCCCTGCAAAGTAATGATGATCCAGCATTTGAGTCTCAAGTGACAAAGTGGGTAACAAGTGACAAAGGGGGTAACAAGTGTCCTGGGCATAAAATGGACCTTCCACTCAGCGCAGAGACTCCAGTTATCAGAGAAAGTAGAGAGATGCAATCAGACCTTGATACGAGTGTTAACCAAGCTATGCCAGGACACTCAAAAAAATTGGATTAAGTTGCTTCTATTGCCCTGCTCCATGGGTGGTTAGCCCCAAGGAGTAAGTTAAAGTTAAGCCCATTTGAATTCCCATAAGGTAGACCCATTCCCCACAACCAAGAAAAGGGTAAACCAACACCATATCTCCCCTTGAAATGGAACAACTTAAGTATGCCCTCCAGGTAGGAGAAATCTTTAAACCTCTCACAGAATATGGTAACCAGGTGCTGCTTACACCCACTGATCAGACCCTCCTCCCCTCCCAGCCAGGAGGCTGAGTAAAGCTGAAAACCTGAAAAACCAGTAGCCCTTAAGATCAGCTCACTGCTAAGTGGAATGGACCTCACTTGGTGGTTCTAACCATCCACTATGCCTAAAGTTACATGAGATCACTCCATAGGCACATCTCACTTGAGTGAAAAGTCGCCAGAGCCCCAAGCCCCGGAGAATCAACATGGGGCAAGAGACCCCCTTGACTATGCTTGTGAACTCCACTCTAACTTACAGCTTCTGTTCTGGACAACAACAAAAGTGAGACCAGGGAAATTTAGGCCAAGGCAGTGAGCCTCAGCATCAGGGTATACTTTTGCCTACAGCGGAAAAAAAAAAAAAAAAAAAAAAACCCTGAATACCTTCATTTTCAGGAGAAAGCTGACATGTGACCATTATTCTCTTCTAATATTTGGGTCATGCATCTTAAACTGTCTGGAACCCTTTGTGTCCAAAACATTAGACAAATGGTGGTCATTCAGGGTAAATGCTCAGGGCTAAGGCCTGGGAACAATCAAACACATTTAAAAGGCAGCTGGGGAGAAGTACTGCTCCTCTCCCTGGATTATGATGATGCCTCAAGTCAGCAGAGGTAGTTACAAAAGACAGACCTGAATCCCGAGCACCTCTCAAGAATGAGGAGCAGGACAAACAACAGAAGAAGGGTTTGTCAACCAGCAAAGCTCATTAACAATACTCTGGGAAATAAAAATAAAATCTGAGTGGTAAAATGAAATCTAACCTTTTCTTTTCCACTGTGTTTCATCTAGTTTCACTTGCTTGTAGGGTGCAGGGACCTTGCCCCCTGGTACTTCAGACCAGGGCTCTTAGTGCAAAGCGGACACACCCAACTGACTCTTCAATACGAAAATGTGGTGGTGAGCTGTCTGCAGAAATGCTGCACCTCTCACATTGCGATCTGGAATAAGAGCTGTGAGCAATGAGGCTGTACCAGACTTGTAAGAACTCTGCTCCCTCCCCACTGACTAGATCCTTATGAAGCCGTTGTGTCATAGCTGCACTTAAGATGCAAGGACTCCACGCCTTCCCAGCTGACAAGACCCTGCCCATCCCCTTTCCCGGAGAGCTTGTACTCATGATTGCCAATGTGCTCTTTTCCATTCTATGATGAAAAATAAAACTACTTCTGAAGCAAACTTGGTCTTGCTCTATTGGCTCAAAGGACACCAGCCAGAAGGCCCCTTGTCGAGACCTGATTCTCAAACACCACTTCCCCATCTATGACCTTGAAGTAACCATATCCATGGATACATGTGTGTTCCTCTTGCTTTTGTGATTCCAGCATAGACTGTTTCCCATTTACCTGTCCTTGATACTGAAGCTGATGTAAGTAAATTGAACCTGTTCAATACAAATAACTTGGAAGCTGGAGCCACTAACCTTGGCTCTAATCTCTGCATTTTATTGCCTAATTGACTTAGTACAAAGAGTGTAAAATATCTTAAGCTGAGTTTTTTTGTTTCCTATAAAATGAGAAAGTAAAAATTCTGGGTAAATTATAATTTAGGTGCACCCTAGTTCCCTCATATTACTGTATATCTTTATGGTGCTGAGCAATGGCAGCAAGGCTTAATAGGCAGGTAATGCTAATGGGGCCAGTCTGTCCAGTTACTGGTAGAAAGAGCTGGCTCAGGAGTTTGTGTGTGTATGCTAAGTTGCTTCAGCAATGTCTAACTGTTTGTGATCCCATGGACTCCTCTGTCCATGGGATTCTCCAGAAAAAATATAGCCATTCCCTTCTCCAGGGGATTTTCCCAACCAAGGGATCAATCCCAGGTTTCCCACATTGTGGGCAGATTCTTTACCATCTGAGACATTTGGGAAGCCCAGCTCAGAAGTTCATGTCCTCATGAAAGAGGAGCCTGGGGATATAGCATCCAAGAATCCAAGGAGTGAGCATTGGTACATAGAAGATTCTACAAATAGCTTGGTCTACAGAGATCACAAATTACCTCAGATGATGATGGGAGGTGGAATTTAATGTGTTTGTGTCCTTATGGTACATGAAGATCTAAAAGAAATTGCAAAGATGGGCTGAATTCAATTTTTCTCTTGGGTCTGGGGGTCTGGGTGGAACTGAGAGCTTTCTGCTGGGTGACAACTGGAGACTGATATATTGATGCCTTAGACATGCCAGTTCACAAGGGCAGAGGCATTTGCACTTTCATAATTCACTGGAGACCACATAAGGTATCCCAGAAGCTGGACTGGAGCCCCAGTAAACCTATAAAAACAAACAAACAAACAAACAAAAACACATATTCTAACAGGAATCCAGTAGTAAGTGAGAGGAAAAATAAGAAGAATAACCAAAACAGATGGCCTTTAATGAATCTGAGCTGCTATAGAAGAAACATGAAAATGTGAACCAAATTTTTAAAATGATAATTATGAGAGCACATGGGGAGATTGCAGCAGCAGTCACTAAATATTCATGAACTTCACTATTTAACCAGTTTTGCCCAGTGGCTCATAAACAGGACTGATGTTTGTCATTTTTAGGCTAAGATAATAAAGAGCTAGTGAGCCACTTTCATCTTTTCCTGCCACAGTGACTTTGGTGATCACTGTTCCAAATGGCCACCCTATAAAGCAGAAGATCACTATTCCTATGCTGAGTTGCAACATGTATGAAAAAAGACAAAAATCCCCAATTACTATGGTATAAAGTCACTGAGATTTCTAAGTTTGTATATTGCCATGACATAAACTAGTGCTACTCTGAAAAATGTTGACACTTGTTTGCTTTTGGGCCATGTTACTACATAGTCTATTCTCTTTCTCCAAGTCGCTTAGGCACTAGGCAACCGAATACATAGATGATCAAGAGCTTTTAATACTTAGGATCATATGCAGGTTCTCTTGTTCTGGAATGCAAATTTTAAAGCATTCCTTCTCCAACTTTAATGTGTATATGAAATAACTAAGGATCTTGTTAAGGTTCAGATTCTAATTTAATATTAATACCTCTGAGACCTCTTAGAGATTCTGAATTTCTAGCAATCTCCCAGTGACACTCATGCTGCTGATCAATGGGCAACACCTTGAGTAGCAAACTTTTAAGAGGTAGATAGAAAGTTGCTGTCACCTAACCTCTCAAAAGCTTAACTATTTAGTTAAGACTTTCTGCTGTTAGAAGTCTTCAGGTGACAAGGCTTAGGCTGATTCCACTGAAGTTATCTGTGTGTGATTGGCCTCATTGTGGAGGCAATCAATCAATTTTTTTCTCTCATCTTTCTTCTCCTTTCTCTCCACCTCCATCTTCCCCCAATCTGGCCCCAGCAGTTTTAGTAGCTGAAAGAATTTGGGAGCATGGTGGGGTGCAGTGTGACTGAGCTAGAAGCAGAGAACACTACTTATATTGTCCTCCCACCTATTGGTCTTAACATACCAGAGGTACATACTTCCATAGTATGAAGTTCTCCAGGGCAACACCACTGGATCAAATATTTGATCTGAAGTATAAGTGATGTAGATTTTACTAACTCCAGGAGCCTATTCTAATATACTCAGCTGTTCAGCTAGAGTCGGTGAACTATTGTTAGCTCTGTGACTATGAATGGCTACAAAGTCTGGGAAAATTAGACATTCCATCAGTTGTCACCATTGCTTAGCCCTGGAGAGTTACCGTTGCTGCCGCAATGCCATTATGTGCCACATTTAACGTTTAACTTCCTCTTCTCCCATGGTAGCCATTTCATTCCTAAAACACATCCTGATTCGGGGGAAATTTGTCGCTTTTTAAAATAGATAGAACAATTTTCTCTACCACCTATCCAAAACTTAGTGTTAAGTTCAGAATTAGGAAAACAAGCACTTTTTTTTTTTTCACTAGAATAAGCTAAGACTAAGTTATGTTGTGCATCTCTATTTTGGCTACAGGCTTCCTTAGTGGCTCAGTGGTAAAGAATCTGCCTGCCTATGCAGGAGCTGCAGGAGACATGGGTTTGATCTCTGGGTTGGGAAGATACCCTGAAGAAGGAAACAGCAACCCACTCCAGTATTCTTGCCTGGGAAATTTTGTGGATAGAAGAGCCTGGTGGGCTACAGTCCATGGGGTCATGAAGGGCCAGACACCACTGAGTGACTGAGAAAACAGGGAATTACACAGAAATTAATATTGTGAAAAAAAGTTCTGAAAAGGAAGCATTCATACTCTGTCATGTTGAAAAAATAATTTCCCATGTCATCTTGTATTTTCTGAAGGGTTTTTAAGCATTTTGATGTATTTTTACAGACTCAGATTCATTAGTCTTCTTTTATTCACCAAATCATTAGTGAGTTTTGAGAGCACCATTCACCTTTACACAGTGGATCTTTCTCGGGTAATGGTTGATGCTTTACTTTACTTTAGTTAGCCCCCATGCTAGGGTTCTTTTCTGTCTGTGATGTCATTATGTGGTGAATGAAAATTTTTAGACCTAAGTATCATTCCATATTGCGCAGAAAGCAATGGCACCCCACTCCAGTACTCTTGCCTGGATAATCCCATGGACAGAGGAGCCTGGTAGGCTGCAGTCCATGGGGTCATGAAGAGTCGGACATGACTGAGTGACTTTACTTTCACTTTTCACTTTCATGCATTGGAGAAGGAAATGGCAACCCACTCCAGTGTTCTTGCCTGGAGAATCCCAGGGACGGGGGAGCCTGGTGGGCTGCCATCAATGGGGTTTTGGGCCAGGTATAAATTTTCCATCACTACATCTTAGTTCAAGAAATGTTTGGGATTGTATGTACACCCATGGTGGATTCATGTCAATGTATGGCAAAACCAATACAGTATTATAAAGTAAAATAAAGTAAAAATAAAAAGTTAAAAAAAAAAGAAAAAAAAAAAGAAATGTCAAATTGATTTTTTCTAAATCAAATTAAATCTTTCTGTGAAATTCCACCTGTTTGAATGGTAAGAATATAAAACTTTTATTTGTGGTAGTCCTTCCTTCCACCTAGAGTTATATGAGAAGCAAAAAGACTTACATACAAGTTGACCAGAAAAAAAAAAAAATCATTAATTGTCAGTTCTTAATAGTTGTTTCTGAGATGCATTTTTTCTATTTCTCTAAGAAAAAAAATCACAATGTCCATGCTAATCTTGTATAATGAAAATTCTTGAGGAATTTGGAGACTTGGTATAGCCACTACCAAGAAATTTCTCTGTGAAGTTATATAACCATTTCAAAGTTCTCTGAGGAATGATCCTGGTAGAATTGATGTAGGAATTATTAAAAATGGGAGAGGAATTATTGGAGAAAATAGTCATTTCAAAGAATGATAAAGTAGATTAGCAATATGTGTGATGTTTCACTGGAGCGTTGCAGTTTGTAATCATGTGTTCAAAATGAGACTGGTCATTGGGATGGCTATCTTTTTCCTTTCTACATTCAATTTCACAGAAGAAGTGCTAAGAAGGCAGAGTTCAGAGTATGATGGAGAGAGGAGCAAATGACTCAAGGAAGTAGTTATAACTAATCATGAAATTTAAGATGGATGCAGTGAAAAGTATTAGAATTAATAGATTCAAGGTGATAAAGAATAGTTGGAGTTGTGGAACTGGAGAGAGTGACCTGGGCAAAAAGAGATGATGGTCAGATTATGGCATAATATTGATATATGGAGGGTTGCAATTACTGGTAATGATAAGATATGGGAATGATAGTTTTTGACTAAGAAAAACTGTAAAAAGAATGAATGATCTAGTACCATGTTGTCTAATATGGTAAACATTAATAAGAAATAGCTACTTCAAATTAAAATTATGTTCATTACAAATTTTGTTCCTGAATACAATTCTCTATTAAATGGAGCTAGAGATCCTGAAATAAATGTCTGATTCTAGGGTTGGGACAGGTAAAACAAACAAACAAAAAAGAAAATGAGATTATCAACCAAAATTTCAGAGACAGAAATCTGATTGAAATAAAAAGATGTATATTAGGGATTTGTTAGGACTGATGTCTGGGACACATAGATTCAAGAAGCATTTGAATTATGTTCTGCTGGACTACAAAATGAAAGAGGCTTATAAAGGCAAGCTCTAAGGATACAGTTAATTAGAGGAACTATAGTTAGAGCTGGCCAGTAGTAAGGGTGCTTGCTAATTTAGGATTGACTGAGATCTGAAAAGAGTGTATAGTTACAAAGGAAGACCTTGAGACAATAAAGGTGCAGCTGGCAGGTGTTGTTCTGAATGTGGCTGGGCTGGTGGTGTCCTTGCATCTGATATAGTTCAAAGAAAGTTCAGGTTTTCAGTGGTGAGTATCTGGTCTTCAAGATCCACCTAAGACCAGACACTCAGTGGCCACCTAACTCTGTTTTTTTATGTCTGAGCTGTATTTCATCTGTAGTACAGTCATTAAGTCATGTCCAGTTCTTTGCAACCTCATGGACTGTAGCCTGCCAGGTTCCCTTATCCATGGGATTTCCCAGGCAAGAATACTGGAGTGGTATGTAGTGGGCTTTCTGACCCAGACAGGGATCAAATTTGCATCTCCTCATTGGCAGGCAGATTCTTTACCCCTGAGCCAACTGGGAAGCCCACTGAACTATATTAACCCATTGTAATTTCAATCTGTCATTAGTCTAGAACATTTTATAATGCCAGAAAGTAAAAAACATGCCTTCTATCTCTCTCTTGCTCTCTCTCTCTCCCTCCATCTTTTACACACACACAGATGGGATATGGCAAATGACATGCAAGCTAACTTGGAAAAGCTCCTTCTGATCAAAGCTAGAACAATGGAAACAAAATATATAGTAATGCAGTACAGAGAGAAAAAAAATACCCACAAGTCCATACTGTTATAGATAAGTGAATGAATAAATGAATGAATTAATTAATAAATAAACATAGGTGGAGGGTCAACTCTTTTTTACAGAAGCAATACAGTTAATAAATGCAGAAGGAGTAAGGAAATTTTAAAATCACCATTAGTATTTCATAGTAATAACTGCTTCAGGAGAGAACCACTAATAAATATTAACATTAGTAGGTGAAACTTTAAGGAATAACAGAATTGTTGCATACTCTGAATGTATCACTCCCCTCCCCCAATTTATTAATTACTCTGATGACTTTAATATATGTCCACAAATTCTTTGATAGTGCTCTTTCCATGAGGTAGGACTTAACTCTTCCCCTTGTATTTGGTCTGTATTCTAACACAGATCATGTGGAAAGATATAACTTTGCAGTGGATAAACCTGACAGGCACGTCCTTAGCTATGCAATCAGTATCAACTTTGTTTATATGATGAGATGAGGAGGGTGAACCACCTATGTGATATTATTCCCCCAAATTCATATTCACAATCCAATTACAAAAAACATCCTACAAATAAATATTGAGAAACATTCCACAAAATAGCTTGCCAGTTTTATTTGGAAGTGCCCAGGTCATGGAGGACAAAGACATGTAAGAAATTCACAGACTGGATATAAAGTGATTAAATGGAACGTAGTATCCTGGATGAATTCTGGAATAGATAAAGGACGTTAATGGAAAAAAAATGGTGAAAATCAAGTAAAGATTGTAGCTTGGTTAATACTATTTTACCACTACTTAACATTTTAGTTTTGATCAATGTTTCATAGTTAACTCTAGTGAAAGCTGAATGAAACTTACTGAGAAATTCCTTATACCATCTTTGCAACTCTTCTGTAAATCTAAAAGTATTTCAAACTAAAAATTTTATAAAATTATACTCAGGAAAAGATTAAACTCTTCTGTTGTACTAGCAACATTTCAAGTGCTCCATAGTCATGCATGTTTAGTGCCACTGTATTGGAAAATGCAAACAGAGAACATTTCAATCAATGCAGACTGTTCTATTACACAGTTCAGTTCAATTCAGTTTCTCAGTCGTGTCCAACTCTTTGCGACCCCATGAATCGCAGCACACCAGGCCTCCCTGTCCATCACCAACTCCCGGAGTTCACTCAGACTCACATCCATCGAGTCAGTGATGCCATCCAGCCATCTCATCCTCTGTCATCCCCTTCTCCTCCTGCCCCCAATCCCTCCCAGTATCAGACAAAGCTGACCAAAAAAGACAGGAGGAGAAAAAAAAAATATATCCACAATGAATCACAGGCACAGATAAAGAGGGAAAACACAAAAAATAAAATCTTACAGCAAACATGATCTAGCATAGGTTCGATTGGAGATCCACCTGAGAAGAGAAAAATAAAAAAATTTATAATTAAATATATAATGGCTAAAAAATTCCAGGAATTGATTAAAGAATTAGAAAGCCCAAAGAATTCCTAGCAGAGAAAGTAGATTGAAATCTACATTGATCCATATCAGTGAAAGTTCTGAATACCAAAGAAATAAAAATATCTAAAATGCAGCTGCTAGGGGAAAAAAAAAACTAGCAGTCAATCGATTATTCCACATCAGCAAGGAAACAAGAAGCTAGTAGAAAAATAAGCTTTACACAGTGAAAGAAAATAAATATAAGCTTGAAAGTTAATAATCAGCAAAGATATCCATCAAAAATGAAGGCAAAATAAAGACATTTTTAGGATGACAAAAGTGAGAATTAGAGTTTATGATCAGCACACCCCAGACTGGAAAATCCAACAGAAACTCTAAAATATGTTTTTCAGTCACAAGGAAAATTACTCCAGATGGAAAGGGAAGAAAAAGAAGGAAAGAAGGAAAATTTAGGGAAGGAAGGAAGAAGCAAGAAATAAAATGATAAATATGTGGGTTAAACTGAAAGGATGTTGACTGTGCAGCAATAGCTACAGTCTTTTAGGGTTTAACATATATAGAAAAATAAAGTACACAACACTAAAAGAGCATAAGGTGAAAAGCAAATAAATGGAGTAAGAGATATATGTTTCTTTCATAGTGTATGAAGAATAAGGGGAAAAAAAGGAACTACCAATCAACTCCAAATTTTTATAAGTCAAGGATACATACTATAGCTTCCTAGGTTATCATGAGATGACTGAATAGAAAAAAAAAGAAACAATTTTCAATAAGCTTGAAAGGAAAAAAAAGGAAAAATATTATAAAAGCAATGAGATAAGGAATAAATAAACCATCAGATTTTTATTTAAAGTAAGTATTATTACATTCCAGGCAGGTGGACAAACTTTCAGCTAAAGATTGTCAGAACTTTTAAAAGATGCAATGAATTATTTACATATATATACATATACACATATATAAATAATATGCATTTTTAAACAAGTGACACCTTGAGAGCATAAGAATTCCCTGAAGTTGAGAGGAAAGAATTAAATTAAAAAGAATATTATTTCTGTGGCAGTCCAGTGGTTAAGGCTTCAAAGGGGGATGGGTGTGGTCCCTGGTCAGAGATTTGATTCTGCATTCCAAGCAGCTACCCAGATGGCACTAATGCCAGAGACAAGAGACGAGTTTGATCCCTGGGTCAGAAAAATGTATGGGAGGAGAAAATGGCAACCCATGTCAGTATTCTTGCTGGAAGAATCCCATGGACAGAAGAGCCTGATGGGTACATGGGTACAGTATATGGGGTCGCCAAGAGTCGGACACGACTGAGTATATGAGCACACATGCTGAGTGGAGTGGAATAGTAAAAAAAAAAAGAATTATTAGATATAAATACCATGCAAAAACTAATCAAGATAAAGTCGGTTACTATATTAGATTACAACAAGCTTTTAAGACAAAAACCTTGAAGACAGATCAAATTAAAATGATAGTAGGTCTGAATAATCAAAAAGATACAGTTATTCTAAATTTCAAAATACTTAAGCAAAAAATTGACAGATCCACAAGGGGAAGAATACAAATGCACAAAGGATGATATATTTTATTTTTCAGTTCAGTTCAGTCCATCAGTCGTGTCCGACTCTTTGCAACAGTATAAATGGCAACTCCCTGTCCATCGCCAACTTCCGGAGTTCACTCGAACTCATGTCGATTAAGTCGGTGATGCCATTCAACCATCTCATCCTCTATCATCTCCTTCTACTCTCCCCTTCAAACTTTCCCACCATCAGGGTCTTTTCAAATGAGTCAGCTCTTCGCATAAGGTGGCCAAAGTATTGGAGTTTCAGCTTCAGCATCAGTCCTTCCAGTGAATATTCAGGACTGATTTCCTTTAGGATGGACTGGTTGCATCTCCTTGCAGTCCAAGGGACACTTGAGAGTCTTCTCCAACACCACAGTTCAAAAGCATCAATTCTTTTGTGCTTAGCTTTCTTTATAGTCCAACTCTCGCATCCATACATGACTACTGGAAAAGCCATAGCTTTCACTAGATGGACCTTTGTTGGCAAAGTAATGTCTCTGCTTTTGAATATGCTATCTAGGTTGGTCTTAACTTTTCTTCCAAGGAGAAAGTGTCTTTTAATTTCATGGCTGCAGTCAAAATCAGCAGTGATTTTGGAGCCCCCCCCAAAAAAGTCTGACACTTTCTACTTTCCCCATGTATTTGCCATGAAGTGGTGGGACCAGATGCCATGATCTTAGTTTTTTGAATGTTGAGCTTTCTTTTTCACTCTCTTCTTTCACTTTCATCAAGAGGCTCTTCAGTTCCTCTTTACTTTCTGCCATAAGGGTGCTGTCATCTGCATATCTCAGGTTACTGATATTTCTCCCAGTAATCTTGATTCCAGCTTGTGCTTCTTCCAGCCCAGTGTTTCTCATGATGTACTCTGCATATAAGTAAAATAAACGTGGTGACAATATACAGCCCTGACGTACTCCTTTTCCTATTTGGAACCAGTCTGTTGTTCCTTGTCCAGTTCTAACTGTTGCTTCCTGACCTGCATACAGGTTTCTCAAGAGGCAGGTCAGGTGGTCTGGTATTCCCATCTCTTTCAGAATTTTCCACAGTTTATTTTGATCCACACAGTCAAAGGCTTTGATATAGTCAAAAAAGCAGAAGTAGATGTTTTTCTGGAACCCTCTTGCTTTTTTGATGATCCAGCAGATGTTGGCAATTTGATCTCTGGTTCCTCTACCTTTTTTAAAACCAACTTGAACATCTGGAAGTTCACGGTTCACGTGTTGTGGTAGCCTGGCTTGGAGAATTTTGAGTATTACTTTACTAGCATGTGAGATGAGTGCAATTTTATGTTAGTTTGAGCATTCTTTGGCATTGCCTTTCTTTGGGATTGGAATGAAAACTGATCTTTTTAGGTCCTGTGACCACTGCTGAGTTTTCCAAGTTTGCTGGCATATTTAGTGCAACACTTTTATAGCATCATCTTTCAGGATTTGAAATAGCTCAACTGGAATTCCATCACCTCCACTAGCTTTGTTCGTAGTGATGCTTCCTAAGGCCCACTTGACTTCACATTCCAGGATGTCTGACTCTAGGTGATTGATCACACTATCGTGATTTTCTGGGTCATGAAGATCTTTTTTGTACATTTCTTCTGTGTACTCCTGCCACCTCTTTTAATATCTTCTTCTGTTAGGTCCATAACATTTCTGTCCTTTATTGTGTTCATCTTTGCATGAAATGTTCCCTTAGTATCTCTAATTTTCTTGAAGAGCTCTCTAGTCTTTCCCATTCTATTGTTTTCCTCTATTTCTTTACTGATCATTGAGAAAGGCTTTCTTATCTCTCCTTGCTATTCTTTGAAACTGTGAAATCTCCAAGAGTACTGGAGTGGGTTGCTACTGCCTTCTCTGAGTGGTTATCCCTACTTTCTTCAATTTAAGTCTGAATTTGGCAATAAGGAGTTCATGATCTGAGACACAGTCAGCTCCTGGTCTTATTTTTGCTGTGTGTAGAGCTTCTCCATCTTTGGCTGTAAAGAATATAATCAATCTGATTTTGGTGTTGACCATCTGGTGATGTCCATGTGTAGAGTCTTCTCTTGTGTTGCTGGAAGAAAGTATTTGCTATGACCAGTGTGTTCTCTTGCCAAAACTCTGTTAGCCTTTGCCCTGCTTCATTCTGTACTCCAAGGCTAAATTTGCCTGTTACTCCAGGTGTTTCTTGACTTCCTACTTTTGCATTCCAGTCCCCTATAATGAAAAGGACATCTTTTTAGGGTGTTAGTTCTAGAAGGTCTAGTAGGTCTTCATAGAACCACATGATTTCAGCTTCTTCAGTGTTACTGGTTGGGGCATAGACTTGGATTACCGTGATTGAATGGTTTTCCTTGGAGAAGAACAGAGATCATTCTGTCCTTTTTATTTTTAAACATCTGTTTCAGTTGACACATACCAGATAAATACTAGATTTCAGTAGATAAATTTACCAATAGATAAATAATAAGGATACAGGAAATTTGAACAACAGAGTTAATGTGTGCTGTAGTTAAAGAACACTAGATAGTTAAAGAACACTCACTGAAAATCTGTGGCATACATCACCTACTAAAGCCTATTAAAGCACACATAAAACATTTTTTTAAAAGACAGAATGGAAGAACATGAAATCTTAGGAATTCTTAGGAATCCACACATTTTCAAAGATTAAATTCATACAGAATATGTGCTATACGAGAATTAAATAACAAAAATTATCTAAAAATTTCTAAACATTTGAGAACTAAAAAATATACTTCAGATATTAAAAAAAAAATACATTTTAACTTTGCTTATAAATCGGCTCTGAATATTCACTGGAAGGACCAATGCTGAAGCTGAAGCTCCAATACTTTGGCCACCTGATGTGAGGAACTGACTCATTTGAAAAGACCCTGCTGTTGGGAAAGATTGATGGAAGGAGGAGAAGGGGATGACAGAGGATGAGACAGTTGGATGGTATCACTGACTAAATGGACATGAGTTTGAGCAAGCTCTGGGACTTGGTGATGTACAGGGAAGCCTGGCGTGCTGTAGTCCATGGGGTTGCAGAGTCAGACATGACTGAGTGACTGAACTGAACTGATGCCTTTAGTTATTATTATTATTATTATTATTATTTTGAGTTACAGATGAAGAAAAAAATGTTCATAGTATTAAAAAATAAATAACCTAATAAATATAATTCATTAAAATTCAGTTAAAATTAATTAATTCTATAAACCCTTCTTATTCCAGCTGGACAATATATATTAAAGAGGATTTTACTCAATCAGCTAGAATCCACCATTTAGTACTATTTTAAAGTATATATTTAATAGTCATGCTTCCATCTATGGGGTCGCACAGAGTCAGACATGACTGAAGCGGCTTAGCAGCAGCAGCAGCAAGTTCTGAGGCATACTGTTTTGTCATGGTCTTTACTTTGATTAGGAAACACTGACTGGTATCTCTGAATGAGTAAGGCATAATAAATTTTTAGGCATGAAAAAAGTACAAATGTCTGTGCATGCACATATTTATACATATGTGTTGAAGGAAGACTCCAGAGGGTCTTCCATAAATTCCTAAGTTTTATAGATTGTTATTATTGTTTGGTCACTAAGTCGTATCTGACTCTTTTGTGATCACATGGACTGTAGTCTGCCACGCTCCTCTGTCCACAAAATTTTCCAGGCAAGAATAGTGGAGTAGGTTGCCATTTCCTTTTCCTTCCCTGTGTTGGCAGACAGATTCTTTACTGCTGACTCACCTGTTGCTGTTCAGTTGCTAAGTTGTGTCTGGCTTTTGATACCCCATGGCCTGCAGCATGCTAGGTTTCCCTGTGCTTCACCATCTCCCAGAGTTTGCTCAAATCCATGTCCATTGACTTGGTGATACCATTCAACCATCCTATCTTTTGTTGTCCCCTTTTCCTATTGCCCTCAGTCTTTCTCAGCATTAGCGTCTTTTCCAAAGAGTTACCTCTTCCCATTAGGTGGCCAAAGTATTGGAGGTTCAGCTTTAGCATCAGTCTTTTCAATGAATATTCAGGACTGATTTCCTTTATGATTGATGAGTTTGATCTCCTTGATATCCAAGGGATTCTCAAGAGTCTTCTCCAACACCACAGTACAAAAGCATCAATTCTTTGGCACTCAGCCTTCTTTATGGTTCAACTCTCAGATCCATACATGATGACTGAAAAACCATAGCTTTGACTATACAGGCCTTTGTTAGCAAAGTGATGTCTCTACTTTTTCATCCTCTGTCTAGATTTGTTGTAGCTTTAGTTCCAAAGAGCAAGCATCTTTTAATTTCACGGCTGCATGAAATCACTGTCCACAGTGATTTTGGAGCCTGAGAAAATAAAATCTGTCACTGTTTCCACTTTTCCCCCATCTGTTTGTCATCTGGAAAGGCCCTCATGTTAACTTTTATTTGTATTTAAATAACACATGTGCATAATCAACAGTCAACTCTCCTCTCACAACTGCTTTTTTGTTCTGCCTCAAGTTTTCATTTTTAATAATCTTCTTACTACTTTTCCTTAAATTCCCTGGTTAAATTAGAAAATCCTTTTCTGTATAACCGGATGCCAATTCTTTTCTTTTCTTTTTTTTTTTGTAAGCTTCCATCTCCTGCTCCAATTTAAATGGGTCAAATGGGTTTCTTTCTTCCAAGTTTGCTGGGCCCCTCTCCTGCACTAAGATGCCCCACCTTTCTGGATTTAATTCTTTTGTTTTAGTGGAGCATCTTACCCAGAAAGGCAGCAAGAACATATTTCCAAGGCCCTGTGTGTCTTCAAGCAGAATTCTAGGCTGGAGAGCAGTATCTTCCAGCATTTTGAGCCCCAGCTACACAGGCTTCTGGGGCTGCTACTGAGAAGGCTCCTGCCTTCCTGATTTCTTTGTAAGTGATCATGCTTTCCTGATCCCCAATTTCAAATCCTAAACTCCAACCTCATGTTCTGGATTTCATGGTGATGCAACACAGTGGACCCTCAGCATCTTCCGTCTGGAAATGTGTACCAAACTACCAGAACTTTACTGTTGAAAAGTTCTAATTTCTTTGTAGTATTCAAAATTTTGAGATTCATGGCTTAGTCTGTATTTTTATAAAATAAAATATTCATTTAATTTTGGGGACCACAGCTGTTTTTTTACTTCTATGATTCAGCAGCATTTTAATCATTCTGTTTTAGCATAATCATAGGTTGACATATAAATTTATAATATTTAATGTAGGAAAATAATACATTTGGAATTTTATATGGTTTCACATAAATGACAGTGACTTGTAATTAATTGTGAGTTTCAGCTCCTTCTGTTAGTCTGTAATCTCTTCAGAGCAGGTATTTTTGTTTTCACATTGGAAATTACATCATCAAGCCTCATACCTGATGAAAATCAGCTCTAAAAATGTTAAAATTTGAAATTCTATAGTTTTTCTTTGATAGGGAAAAAGTTGGAGACATGAAAAGCAGAATGGATAATTTTTGAATTAAAACAACTAGAGCCTATTCTTCCTTCTTTGTAGACCTCCTAGTTCACAGCCCTTAACATTTTTCAAAGTAGGTTTCCCTCATGGCTCAGACTATTGTAGCCTGGAGAATTCCATGAACAGAGGAGCTTATTTCATTTGAAATGATTTAAAGTGCATATGTAAATAAACATGTTGAACAAACAAGTATTAAAATAGTGCTTTTTTAACCTCTTAAATATTTTATTTTTAAATTGCACACTGAGTTAATTTAGAATAATGTTACAATGACAGAATTTATTTATTTTCTCTAAATGAAAAATATTTTTACCTGATTACATCTCAGAAAAACTTTTGCAATCAGGTAACACTGAAAGACTCACAAATTTACAGGCCATTTGTCACAAAAATCAAGTTGAAAAAAAAAACAAACTTTACACTGCAAGTAAAGTGTTTGCTACTGCACTGCAAAGGGAAAAAAAAAAAGATCAGCTTTTCCTTATCATAGTCTTTTCAGAAATATATTTGTTTTTACTTTTTTAAGAAAAATGATGTTCATATTATTTCTATAATTTTAGATTGCATCTAAATGGATCAAGTTATTTAAATCCTTGTCAAAATAACTTAATTTTGTTGATTTCTGGAAAATTAGAGCAGAAACATTGATTATCTCAACTTTGTCTTGTCATTCCTTTTAATTTACTAACTTAGTCATAAATTTTAAGCTGTATTTCAGTGTAGATGTTAAATTTGAATATTATTGAAGATAAGTAACTAAACTTCTTTTAATTCCATATTTAATGATGACAGAGCAAATGCTTTGAAGATGGAAATACCTGACCTAGGAATGGATACAGAATGTTCAAAGAGGCTGGAGCTATGAGTGTATTAAAATGTCAGGAGAGAATATTCAGTTTATAGGAAGACAAAAGGTGATTTTTAAAGAGGCAATTAAATCGCATCCTGCTTGAAAACTAATGTATATTTTATAGCCTTTTAATATATCCACTCAAAATATAGCTTCTCTCATCATCAAAGTCTCTCTTTTACTTATTTATACAACTTTAGCTCTAGAAACTATTATATTACAAAATAAATACAACTTGCCAATCAGCTTATTTATTCATCTTGATCTCTTTGAAAGGGAATATAAGATAAAACATGCTAGCATTCACACTACAGTAGGAAATGGCAACCCACTCCAGTATTCCAGCCTGGGAAATTCCATGGACAGAGGAGCCTGGCAAGCTACAGGGTTGCAAATAATCAGACACAACTGAGTGCACACATGCACACAGCACTCACTTTTATGATATAAGGCATATATAACTCTGTTTCTGTTTTCAGAGCATTGATTAATTTATGTAAAATAGCAGATGTATCATTTGGTACATAATTGCCAGTTAACATTTAATAGTTTCCTATTCTTTTGGGCTCAATAGATCTGAGGGTCATTAACATACAAAGTGCGATTGTATGAGCATAGACATTACCTACAAAATTTTTCACATATGGATGATTCTGCCTCAGATTATAATGTATGGAAATATCATTGATATGGTTAGTCATGCTAAACATTAAAGCATATTTTGTTTTCTATGTTAGATTCTTTAAGCATTATTGTTTTATCATATTAGACTGGAAGAACTGGGAAAAATGAAACGTGAAAAAAAACTGTGGAAAATAGAAATGTTTTCTCTAATTTGGAAAACTTGGCTTCTGTATCATTCTAAGGGCTCAGTGTCTGATGATTTGGATTTGGTAAGTGAAATTTGAGATATTCCTAACTCTAAATTGTTAACTATTTCCTGCGTCTCAGGCCACCCCCATGGATCATAGGATTTAATACGACTCAGAACCAGACTAGTTAGAGTTCAGGGATTTATGCTGACCTTTCTATTTGAACTATCAATTGATGAGGAAAGAAGACACATTTAACCTAAGTTGCACATGCCTTGGGTTTAACGTTTTCAAGTTGGGGAAAAGAGAAGAAGAAAAAACAAAATATAAACACTTAATTTCCCTGCATCAAATATATTTTCTTTTTTAAAGTTTTTTGCAGATATTTATTTTGTATTGGGGTGTAGCTGATTAACAATGTTGTGAAAATTTCAGGTGAACAGCAAAGAGCTCAAGCTATATACATATACACACACACACACACACACACACATACTTTCTAATGTGCACAGGCATCATTGTGTGGTCTAGTTTAAATAGACTTAGCATATCTATTTTTGACCTTGCTTGAAGTCTTGTTTTTACTTTTTGGTATCATTCAACATCTTTTGTTCCAAGGCTCTGGCAATTCTCCTTGGTACTTGGTATATAATTTCTATTGAAACTCTGTTTTTGGCCAAGAATCCCTCATTCTTCAACAGCTCTTTTCAATAGCATGTCACCTGCTCCCTCAGTGATTTCTTACACAGACAGTTCGGTTTAGTTCAGTCACTCAGTCGTGTCCTATTCTTTGCGATGCCATGGACTGCAGCATGACAGGCTGCCTTGTCCATCACCAACTCCCAAGTTTACTCAAACTCATGTCCATCTCATCCCCTGTCGTCCCCTTCTCATCCTGCCTTCAATCTTTCCCAGCATCAGGATCTTTTCAGTTGAGTCAGCTCTTCGCATAAGAGCTCTTCGCATAAGAGCTCTTCGCATAAGTGGCCAAAGTATTGGAGTTTCAGATTCAACATCAGTCCTGCCAATGAATATTCAGGACTGATTTCCTTTAGGATGGACTGGTTGCATCTCCTTGCAGTCCAAGGGACTTTCAAGAGTCTTCTCCAACACCATAGTTCAAAAGCATCAATTCTTTGGCACTCAGCTTTCTTTATAGTCCAACTCTCACATCCATACATGACCACTGGAAAAACCATAGCCTTGACTAGATGGACCTTTGTTGGCAAAGTAATGTCTCTGCTTTTTAATATGCTATCTAGCTTGGTCATAACTTTTCTCCCAAGTAGTAAGCATCTTTAATTTCATTGCTGCAGTCACCATCTACAGTTATTTTGGAGCCCAAGGAAATAAAGTCAGCCACTGTATCCACTGTTTCCCCTTCTATTTGCA
Organism: Budorcas taxicolor; assembly: GCF_023091745.1. Lineage (NCBI taxonomy): Eukaryota > Metazoa > Chordata > Mammalia > Artiodactyla > Bovidae > Budorcas > Budorcas taxicolor. Next base: position 71,260,248 of record NC_068912.1, read on the forward strand.
ATGAAGTGATGGGACCAAATACCATGATCTGAGTTTTCTGAATGTTGAGCTTTAAGCCAACTTTTTCACTCTCCTCTTTCACTTTCATCAAGAGACTCTTTGGTTTTTCATTGCTTTCTGTCATAAGGGTGGTTTTATCTGCATATCTGAGGTTATTGATATTTCTCCCGGCAATCTTGATTCCAGCTTATGCTTCATCCAGCCCAGTGTTTCTCATGATGTACTCTGCATATAAGTTAAATAAGGAGGGTGACAATATACAGCCTTGACGTACTCCTTTTCCTATTTGGAACCAGTCTGTTGTTCCATTTCCAGTTCTAACTGTTGCTTCCTGACCTGCATATGGTTTCTCAAGAGGCAGGTCAGGGGGTCTGGTATTCCCATCTCTTTTAGAATTTTCCACAGTTTATTGTGATCCACACAGTCAAAGGCTTTGACATAGTCAAGAAAGCAGAAGTTGATGTTTTTCTGGAACTCTCTTGCTTTTTCAATGATCCATCAAATGTTGGCAATTTGATCTCTGGTTCCTCTGCCTTTTCTAAGTCCAGCTTGAGCATCTGGAAGTTCATGATTCTCATACTGTTGAAGCCTGGCTTGGAGAATTTTGAGCATTACTCTACTAGCATGTGAGATAAGTGCAATTGTACGGTAGTTTGAGCATTCTTTGGCATTGGCTTTCTTAGGGATTGGAATGAAAACTGACTTTTTCCAGGCAGGTCTCTTACACAGACGGGGGATGGGTTAGAGATACCTTTATTTTTGGCACAGAGAGAATATGGTGGTCTATGAATTTGGAAGAAGTTAGGAATCTGATTATAATAATCAACCTTCTATTTTATCCTTTCTTGACAATGACCAAGTACTGATCCTATCAATTCCTTTTCTTTGAAAATCTGGAGTACTGTCCTAATATGCACACAATAACTTGGACTCAGATCTGTTTTCCTTAACCTGACCATATGCTTTTCTACACAATTTTCTTTTCCTGGTTTCATACTCGTACCCAGATCCTTATACTCTGTTGATCTGGGGGGGAATCTTCTATTTTCTGTACTTTGGAACTACTTTCCCACATTACTATGTGATATTTGTCAACTTTTACTTTTGATGAAATGTTCTGCATTCCCACTGAACTTTCCCAGCTGTTGCCTTGCTCTGTTCCTCAAGATCTGTCTCCTGGTGGTTCTAATTCATACTAAAGAGTGAGAAAGTTATTGAAACCTTCTCTGAGTCTGTATTGAAAAAAGACATTGTTTTTAGAAGAATGCAGTATTTTGTAATTAGTGCCTTAACAAATTACTTCCTAACTCAAAACCCTGCAAAGTTAAGTAAAACAGCAGTCTGATCTTTATTATGCTCTGCAAAATGCTGAAACCTAATCTGTTTTCAGTTTCCACTATTTTTAAAGGCTTTTTAAAAAAATATTATTAAGACTTTAGTTCTTAGAGAAGTTTAAAGTTCACAATAAAATATAAGTAACATATAGAGGTTCCCTACATGCCCCTTGCTCACACACACACACGGTCTCCCTCATTTTCAATATCCAACACCAGAGTGGTACATTTGTTAAAATCAATGAACCTTCATGGATACATCATTAAAACCCAAAGTCTATCATTTATATTAGGGTTAACTCTTGGTGTTGTACATTTTGAGTTTGGACAAATATAAAATAATGACATGTATCCATCATTAAACTATCATATAGAGTATTTTCACAATCCTAGAAAACCTCTGTGCTCTAGCTCTTCATGCCTGCTTCCCCAACTTCTGGCAACCACTGATATTTTGACTGTCTATAGAGTTAGCCTTTCTGCAATGTCGCATAGTGAGAATCATACAATATGTAGTATTTTCACCTTTTTTTTTTCATTTAATTATATGCATTTAAGATTCCTCCATATCTTTTCTTAGATTTATAGTTCATTTCTTTCTAGCACTGAATAAAATTCCATTGTCTGAAGATAGCACAGTTTATCCATTCACTTCAGTTCACTTCAGTTCAGTCTTTCAGTAGTGTCCAACTCTTTGCGACACCATGAACCGCACCACACCAGGCTTCCCTGGCCATCACCAGCTCCCGGATACACCCAAACCCATGTCCACTGAGTTGGTGATACCATCCAACCTTCTCATCCTCTACTGTCCTCTTATCCTCAAGCCCTACTTTCCCAGCATCAGGGTCTTTTCAAATGAGTCAGCTCTTCTCATCAGATGACCAAAGTATTGGAGTTTCAGCTTCAACATCACCTTCCATTGAACACCCAGGACTGATCTCCTTTAGGATGGACTGGTTAGATCTCCTTGAAGTCCAAGAGATTCTCAAGCATCTTCTCCAACGCCACAGTTCAAAAGCATCAATTCTTTGGCCCTCAGCTTTCTTTATAGTCCAACTCTCACATCCATACATGACCACTGGAAAAACCATAGCCTTGACTAGACGGACATTTGTTGGCAAAGTAATGTCTCTGGTTTTGAATATGCTATCTAGGTTGTCATAACTTTCCTTCCAAGGAGTAAGCGTCTTTTAATTTCATGGCTGCAGTCACCATCCGCAGTGATTTTGGAGCCCAGAAAAATAAAGTCAGCCACTCTTTCCACTGTTTCCCCATCTATTTGCAATGAAGTGATGGGACCAAATACCATGATCTTCGTTTTCTGAATGTTTAGCTTTAAGCCAACTTTTTCACTCTCCTCTTTCACTTTCATCAAGAGGCTTTTTAGTTCCCCTTTACTTTCTGCCATAAGGGTGGTGTCATCTGCATATCTCAGGTTATTGATATTTCTCCCAGCAATCTTGATTCCAGCTTGTGCTTCTTCCAGCCCAGCATTTCACATGATGTACTCTGTATATAAGTTAAATAAGCAGGGTGACAATATACGGCCTTGATGTACTCCTTTTCCTATTTGGAACCAGTCTGTTGTCCTGGTCCAGTTCTAACTGTTGCTTCCTGACCTGCATACAGGTTTCTCAAGAGGCAGGTCAGGTGGTCTGGCATTCCCATCTCTTTCAGAATTTTCCACAGTTTATTGTGATCCATACAGTCAAAGGTTTTGGCATAGTCAATAAAGCAGAAGTAGATGTTTTTCTGCAACTCTCTTGCTTTTTTGATGATCCAATGGATGTTGGCAATTTGATCTCTGGTTCCTCTGCCTTTTCTAAAACCAGCTTGAGTATCTGGATGTTCATTGTTCATGTATTGCTGAAGCCTGGCTTGGAGAATTTTGAGCATTACTTTACTAGCATGTGAGATGAGTGCAATTGTGTGTTAGTTTGAGCATTCTTTGGCATTGCCTTTCTTTGGGATTGGAATGAAAAATGACCATTTCCAGTCCTGTGGCCACTGCTGAGTTTTCCAAATTTGCTGGTGTATTGAGTACAGTACTTTCACAGCATTGTCTTTCAGGATTTGAAATAGCTCAACTGGAATTCCATCACTTCCACTAGCTTTGTTCATGGTGATGCTCCCTAAGGCTCACTTGATTTCACATTCCAGGATGTCTGGCTCTAGGTGAGTGATCACACCATCATGATTATCTGGGTCATGAAGATCTTTTTTGTACAGGTCTTCTGTGTATTCTTGCCACGTCTTCTTAATATCATCTGCTTCTTTTAGGTCCATACAATTTCTGTCCTTTATTGAGCCCGTCTTTGCATGAAACATTCCCTTGGTATCTCTAATTTTCTTGAAGAGCTCTCTAGTCTTTCCCATTCTATTGTTTTCCTCTATTTCTTTGCATTGATCACTGAGGAAGACTTTCTTATCTCTCCTTGCTCTTTGAAACTCTGCAATCAAATAGGTATATCTTTCCTTTTCTCCTTTGCTTTTCACTTCCCTTCTTTTCACAGCTATTTGTAAGGCCTCCTCAAAAATAGCCATTTTGCTTTTTTGCATTTCTTTTTCTCGAGGATGGTCTTGATTCCTGTCTCCTGTATAATGTCATGAACCTCCATCCATAGTTCATCAGGCCCCCTGTCTATCAGATCTAGTCCCTTAAATCTCTTTCTCAGTTCTACTGTATAGTCATAAGAGATTTGATTTAGGTCATACCTGAGAGGTCTAGTGGTTTTCTCCACTTTCTTCAATTTCTTTCTGAATCTGCCAACAAGGAGTTCATAATCCAAGCCACAGTCAGTTCCTGATCTTGTTTTTCCTGACTGTATAGTGCTTCTCCGTCTTTGGCTGCAAAGAATATAATCATTCTGATTTTGGTGTCTACCATCTAGTGATGTCCATGTGTAGAGTCTTCTCTTGTGTTGTTGGAAGAGGGTGTTTGCTATGACCAGTGCATTCCCTTGGCAGAACTCTATTAGCCTTTGCCCTGCTTCATTCTGTACTCCAAAGCCAAATCTTCCTGTTACTCCAGGTGTTTCTTGACTTCCTACTTTTGGATTCCAGTCCCCCCCATAATGAAAAGGACTGCAGGATATTAGTAGTTTCCAAGTGTGGATGATCATGAATAAAGCTGCTACATGTGTTATATAGTTCTATGATTAGCTCTCAGTCTTTTAGTTTGTCTTGGAATATGAACTTCGCAAGTTTTTTCAGGTTTTTTTTTTTTTTTGCCTCCACTCTTAGGTGCAACAAGAGGGTAGAGTGAGCTGCATTATATATATATATATATATTTCTCCTATATGGAAGGATAGAGCTGTCTAAAGTTGTTTATTTCTTTGTTGTTTATTTTAGAGTTTCTAGAAAGTCCTCTCTGGAGTTTTTAGCTCTCCGATTTGTCTTCACTGACTCTTGAGCAATTTGTTGATTACAGATCAAGTTTTCTTACCCTCATCACTGGTTCCCATGGGTATTTCTGCCCATAGGTCTCTGCTATAGTAAACCGTGACTCTCTTTATTCAGCTGTCTCAGTCTCTAATCTTGCGGTCAGCATTTCTCATTGAGTCCTACCCTTTCGTATAAATTCAAGAAGAGTTGTTGATCTTTCAGGCTGTTCAGCTCTTGTTAGGATAGAGTGGAAAACTGAAGCTCCTTATATGCACTACTGGAAAAGTCATCACTATTGTAGTTGATGTCCCTGAAACTCTGGAGAAGGCGATGACAATCCTCTCCAGTGTTCTTGCCTGGAGAATCCCAGGGACGCAGGAGCCTGGTGGGCTGCCGTCTCTGGGATCGCACAGGGTTGTAAGCGACTGAAGCGACTTAGCAGTAGCAGTAGCAGCAAACTCTGTATATCCTAGTGACTTTATGTGGTATATTCTTTCTTTATATCCTTTTCCTAATAAGTATACATCCAAACGCAAGTGATCACTCAAGATCCAAAAGAAATGATACTTTATTTAAAAAAAAAAATTTGAGCATATATTTGAGAAGGTATTTTCTCACCTATAAATTCTAGCGAGAACGGCAAGTATAATTGTCTGAATCATACCTACTTATGCACATATTGGCCCCTACTAGTAAATAATCTGTATCTAATTCAAAGCATCACTACCAACAAAGCTAGTGGAGGTGATGGGTGATGGAATTCCAGTTGAGCTATTTCAAATCCTGGAAGATGATGCTGTGAAAGTGCTGCACTCAATACGCCAGCAAATTGGGAAAACTCAGCAGTGGCCACAGGACTGTAAAATGTCAGTTTTCATTCCAACCCCAAAGAAAGGCAATGCAAAAGAATGCTCAAACTAACACACAATTTCACTCATCTCACACGCTAGTAAAGTAATGCTCAAAATTCTCCAAGCCAGGCTTCAGCAATACTTGAACCATGAACTTCCAGGTACTCAAGCTGGTTTTAGAAAAGGCAGAGGAACCAGAGATCAAATTGCCAACATCCGCTGGATCATCAAAAAAGCAAGAGAGTTGCAGAAAAACATCTACTTCTGCTTTATTGACTATGCCAAAGCCTTTGACTGTGTGGATCACAATAAATTGGAAAATTCTGAAAGAGATGGGAATGCCAGACCACCTGACCTGCTTCTTGAGAAACATATATGCAGGTAAGAAAGCAACAGTTAGAACTGGACATGGAACAACAGACTGGTTCCAAATAGGAAAAGGAGTACGTCAAGGCTGTACATTGTTATCCTGCTTATTTAACTTATATACAGAGTACTGGGCTGGAAGAAGCACAAGCTGGAATCAAGATTGTCAGGAGAAATATCAATAACCTCAGTTATGCAGATGAAATCACCCTTGTGGCAGAAAGTGAAGAGGAACTAAAAAGCCTCTTGACGAAAGTGAAAGAGGAGAGTGAAAATGTTGACTTAAAGCTCAACATTCAGAAAACTAAGCTCATGGCATCTGGTCCCATCACTTCATGGGAAATAGATAGAGAGACAGTGGAAACAGTGTCAACTTTATTTTCTTGGGCTCCAAAATCACTGCAGATGGTGACTGCAGCCATGAAATTAAAAGACGCTTACTCCTTGGAAGGAAAGTTATGACCAACCCAGATAGCATATTCAAAAGCAGAGATATTAGTTTGCTAACAAAGGTCCGTCTAGTCAAGGCTATGGTTTTTCCAGTGGTCATGCATGGATGTGAGAGTTGGACTGTGAAGAAAGCTGAGCACCGAAGAATTGATGCTTTTGAAGTGTGGTGTTGGAAAAGACTTTTTAGAGTCCCTTGGACTGCAAGGAGATTCAACCAGTCCATTCTAAAGGAGATCAGCCCTGGGTGGCTGTTCTCTGGAAGGAATGATGCTAAAGCTGAAACTCCAGTACTCTGGCCACCTCATGTGAAGAGTTGACTCATTGGAAAAGACTCTGATGCTGGGAGGGATTGGGGGCAGGAGGAGAAGGGGACGACAGAGGATGAGATGGCTGGACGGCATCACTGACTTGATAGACGTGAGTTTCAGTGAACTCTGGGAGTTGGTGATGGACAAGGAGGCCTGGCGTGCTGCGATTCATGGGGTTGCAAAGAGTTGGACATGACTGAGTGACTGAACTTAACTGAACTGAATTCATTAATACACCCTCTAGCTCATTGTATAAAGTACTCACCACAGTGCTTTCAATATTAGCCTGACAGAAGCTACAGCAGACTTTACCTTGTGCATTGTCCTGAACAACTTCAAATTAAATCGATGTTCATATCAAATAATTTGTCATTAAAAAAAGAATCTTTAAATTTTATGGTAATATTTAATTCACAAAAAGTTGCAAAGATTATACAGAAAACTTCTGTATATACTCATCCTAGTTTGTTTACATTGCTATGCTGTATTTGTCAAAACTAATAACCCACTGTTAATATATTAATATGAATTAAGCTTCAGACTTTATTTATAAATTCCACAAATACTTTCATTTATATCCTTTTTTTCTGTTCCAGTTTTGTCTCAAATATAATTTGGAATTTTCAGTTTTCATTTAAACAGGAGGCAACATAGCAATATTACCAGAAATATTATGGGTTTCAAGACTGGGAAATATGTGGAAGAAATGTTGGGTTAACAATATTGTCTTCTTGGTTTCTATAGATAACTTAGTTGTACAATAGACTGATAAAACTCTAATAGTAAAGTAATTTTCATTTATGTATTTGTATGTGACTCTTCCCTAATCTCCTGTATGGAACTTGAGAATTTTGTGTGTTCCTTTCAGAGCATCATAGTTCCTTTTATTTTTATTCATTTATTTTTTAAAATTTAGAACAAAAATGCTACATTAAAAAAAAATTGTGCACTTACTAAATTCTGAGCACTGTGCTAGACACTCAGATCAAATTCGAATCTCTGTCCACACCACATGGTGTGCAAGAAACACGGTATGTATTCAGCTCCTACAAATTAAGAGTTGTTGCTTCTGAGTCTTCATTCAGTTGAATTGGCATGGAATTCTGAAGCTCTCATTCATATGCTTCCTCCTCCGCTTCCTCCTTGGAGAATTGTGTCAAAGTTCTGATAGCTTATAGGCTGCCAGGCCTTTGATCAGTCATCTCTCTCACTGGTTATTGCTGAGGCATCTATTGTCTCTGAGTACATGGCCCTTTTAGACCTGGGGACTCTCTACTCTTTTCTGCAATGATTAGGATGGAAATATCCTTTGTAATGCTGGATGCTGATGGAGTATAAGGGTCTGTTCCCTAAGAAAAGTCACGTAGTCTTTTTTCTCAGGATGTCGCAACCCCCTGAATTTATCCAGGGTTCACAGATCTCTCTCTGCTTACAGTCCAGGGAAACAGTTTTACTGTTCAGCAGGGAAAAAGTTTTCCTCTTGCTTATAGTTTTCCATGGCCTCTCTTTTCCCTCCTGTCTCTTTTCTAAGTCCTAGTTCTCAAGAATCCATAAGAACTGCTTACTACTGTCCCCCCATCCTGCGTGTAACATCAGATTCATGCAGGTGTCATGGGGCTCAGTCATATCTGACCTTTGTGACCCCATGAGGAATGTGGACCTCCAGGCTCCTCTGTCTATGGAATTTTCCAGATGAGAATACTAGAGTGGGTTGCCTTTTTTTTTTCCCAACCCAGGGGTCGAACCCACGTTTTCTGTGTCTCCTGTATTGGCAGATGAATTCTTTGTCACTGTGCCTCCTGGGAAGCACATAACTTACCTCCCCTAGATAACAAAGCAGCACTCCTTGAGAGGGAGGCGGTTGATACCTATACTCAAAACAATACAATGACGTAGGTAATTTTTCTCATTTTACAAATGACAAAACTGGTGAAGATCTTAACATTCTTACCTATTAAATAAGTGACACAGTGAGAGTGGGTAGTCCCAGAACACTGAGTCACAGAGGGTCAACATAGAAAATTATTAGATAAGATTAAGCTATGCTTGAAATAATGGATGATATCACATGCAATATACATACTTTAACACTCTTAAATTTTAAAGAAAAATGAGTTTCCAAAGCATGGGGTTGCAGACTACATTTGATTTTGAAATTCTGTGCGGAGCACATGTCTTCACTTGAACAGAATGTGGTAACAGATGCCTTTACTTACTTCTAGTGAGAATTGAGAACTTTGATTCATAAATACAAGGCAACTTGCCAGTATACCTAATGAGATTTCATATTCTCCCACGCTGATGCTTTTAGCAATCATACTGTATCATCTTATATTATTACCTTGCACATCATGAAACACAGTATCTACTAAACGGGGAATGAGGATGTAAGTGAGTGGGTCAGTAGTCATTTCCTTCATGAAACATAAATAAAAAGGATATATATATATATATATATATATAGTTTTATGGATAAATGAGAAGCAGACAATACAAGTACAGTTAAAGACTGAACTTAGAATCATATCACAGAAAGGTAAATCAACTTTTAAGTTTAGTTATTGATGTCTTTAAATACTATACTTATTACCTCTGGTAATATTTTAGATCCAAAGCCATCCTGCTCCATTTCAATTATAAGTATTTATGAAGAATTGGAATTAGTTTGGTTTTTCTCAAAAGCATTAAACTATATGGCTTAAACACTTTATTTTTGAATTTGTGTACATTTACTTGGATTTTGGCCAGACATTTACGTTTGTAAGCCAAAAAACAATGTGTTTTTAAAAAGATGATTTAAGAAGAAATATTTTGCTATGAAAGGTGTGCTGTCCTGTGCTTAGTCACTCAGTTGTGTCCAGCTCTTTGCGATGCTATGGACCGTAGCCTACCAGGCTCCTCTATCCATAGGATTCTCTGCTGCTGCTGCTGCTGAGTCGCTTCAGTCATGTCCTACTCTGTGCAACCCCATGGACTGCAGCCCACCAGGCTCCGCCGTCCCTGGGATTCTCCAGGCAAGAACACTGTAGTGGGCTGCCATTTCCTTCTCCAATGAATGAAAGTGAAAAGTGAAAGTGAAGTTGCTCAGTCGTATCCGACTCCTAGCGACCCCATGGACTGCAGCCCACCAGGCTCCTCTGTCCATGGGATTTGCCATCTCTAGGTAGGGATAATAGAGTAGGTTGCTATGCCCTCCTCCAGGGGATCTTCCCAACCTGGGGATCGAACCCAGGTCTGCCACATTACAGATGGATTCTTTTTTTTTTTTTTACAGGTGGATTCTTTACCATCTGAGCCAACCAGGGAAGCCTGTTATGAAAGGTAACATTGTTTTTAAACTTTAGGAATTTTCATGAAATTACAAGGTAAGAATTCAAGTTCTGCAGACACAAAATAAAAATTGTTCTTATATAATCATTTCAATCTATTTTTATAAAGATGATTTCTTAGAGCAGGTTTACATTCACCACAAAATTGAGAAATAACCTATTTACTCCTTGTCCCCCACACATGCATAGCCTTCCGTGTTATCAGTATCCTCCAACAGAGTGATGCATATGTTACAATTGATAAAAGTACATTGACAAATCATTATTACCCAAGGTCCATAGTTTATACTAAGGTTCACTTTTACTGTTATGCACTCTATAGGTTTCATAAGGTATAGTGACATATATCTACCACTATAGTATTATACACAGTATTTTCCATTTCCTTAAAAATTTTTTGGCCTAATTTCAGCTATTATCTGGCTCTGAAATTCCTAATATTAAATTATTTTATAATCAACTCAAGGTTTATTTATAATCTATTTATTTTCTATTTCAAAAATAAATTTATTAATTTTTGTGGATACTTAATTTTATTCTGTGTGGATTTACACTAAATTATGCTATAATAGATTTTTAATATTACCTTTATTTATTATAGATTTCAGTTGATTCCTTAAAAAGGATATGAAGTCACTAAAATAGTGTAAGTTGTGGTAAGAATGTCAATATAGAAATTCCAATTTTAAATCTAGTTGTGGAAAGAAGTGAAGCAAATTAGAGTTTAGGGTTAATGTTAGAACTAAAGTTAGGGATTTTTAAATTATTTTAGTTTCAATATAGAAGGAAATGTCAACCCACTCCAATACTCTTGCCTGGAGAATTCAATGGACTGAGGAGCCTGGTGGGCTATGGTCCATGGGATTGCAAAGAGTTGGACACGACTGTGCAACTAACTTTCTCTCTTCTTTCTTTCTTAGTTTCAGTATGCGCTGATTTTAGCTCTGACCTTCCTGCCATCCAAAGCAGTAAACTAAAAGTTCTTATCTGAAGAAAAGAAGCATACCTGTTCTGTTGAATAGTGCAGAACATTTAATTAAGAAGTAAAAATACTTTCTTATTGCAGAAAATTCTTATTGCACAAATTTTCTCCTTGGCATATTAGATGAGACATGGAATAGATCAAGCTTATTACAGTAATTATGCAAACAACCAAAAGCATGTCTCATATAGTAATGTTTACATAAGTAATGAAGATATATCTGTATAGGGTACAAGGAAATGTGGAGCCTACTGGAATGGAACAACTGGGGTAAAGCTGAAGTGTTCTAAGTTTCACACTTACGATTTACACTTAAGTATGAACAGTTCTTTCAGTTTCACTGCCTTCAGTTTTTGTTTCAAATTTTGTTACCTTCAAGTGAGGTAAACCTAAAAGAAAAACAATGGTGAAAGAAACCTGATTAGTTAAAAAGAGCAAATTGCAGCTATTTAGTAGTCAAGTAGAAAGATGAGTTACAGTTATGATCAGGAAGGAAATTATACTATTTTTGACTATGCAACTAAATGGGGCTTCACAGGTAGCTCAGCGGTAAAGAATCTGCCTGCAATGCAGGAGCCACAGGAGATGTAGGTTCGATCCCTGGGTTGGGAAGATCCGCTGCAGAAGGAAATGGTAACACACTCTAGTGTTCTTGCCTGGACAATCCCATAGACAGAGGAAACTGGCAGGCTGCAGTCCAAAGGGTCGTAAAGAGTTGGACATGACTGAAACAACTTAGCACATATGCACCTACAAATGTGTGTCAAGTTGCAGGACATGGTATTGGCCACTGAGGCGTATTTCTACTCCCAACATTAAAAGAGTAAGAATCGTGCTGTTGTTGCTGTTCAGTCGCCAAGTTGTGTCCGACTCTGCGCAACTCCTTGAACTGCAGCATGCCAGGTTTCCCTGTCCTTCACCATCGAATTGGGCCATATGAAATTGCCAATATTCAATTATCATATTACTTACTAAAATAGAAATTTCATATGATTCAAATTAATAATTCAGTTCATATGGTTGAGAGAAAGTTATCAGAATCACGATAGGGAAAGTATAAAGGACAAAGTTGATGATGATGCCAGGATGAAGACAAATATATGTACAGAAGACAAGATATGTATAGAAAAAAGAACAACCGAAGGATAATAGCTGAATTCCTTGGGATTCCCTCAGAAATGATTCATAGTTAGTCAGACTGGGTATGTATCTAATTTCATTGTTTAATCTTAGACCGAATGTGAGCAATTCTGTGATACACTCAGTTCATGTTCATATATATATATATGTATATATACATATATATACATATACATATACATATATATTATACATATAACTGCATATATATATATATATATATATATATATATATGTAGTTTCTGGAACAGAGGGAAAATGCTCCCCAGGAGTACAGTAATGTATGATGTTATTTGAACAAGTGAGCAAAAGATATATATATATGTGTAGTAAAAATATGAAGACTAGTTTGTTAAACACAAATGAAACTCTAGAACTGAACTAATTGATGCAAAAATGTTTCCCAATAAATAAATGCAAAAAAGGTGTAAGGTATTACACAGAACATTATATTATTTATCCGAAAAAGAGATAATAAGTGGGTGTATTCACAGAAGTTATTTTTGGAACGATAATAATCTCTGTGAGTACTTTTGGAGAATGAATTCAGAGATTAAGTTGAGAAAAGTTTTTATTTTTCATCATATGTTATATTTTTTAAGGGATGAGCTTAATAGGATAGTTATAATTTTATTCTACTTATTCTTTATTTTTGGCCATGCTGGATCTTTGTTGCTGTGCAGATTTTTCTTTAGTTGCAGCAGGTGGAGAGTACTGTCTAGTTGCAATGTACAAGGTTCTCAGTTTGGTCGCTTCTCTTGTGCAGCAGAGGCTGTAGGGCACGTGGGCTTCAGTCGCTGCAGCAGTGGGCTCAGTAGTTACAGCTCTTGGGCTCTAGAGAGCAGGCTCACAGTTTTGGCACAGGGGGCTTAGTTGCTTTGTGGCATGTGGGATTTTCCTGAATCAGGGATAGAACTCATGTCTCCTGCATTGGCAGGTGGATTCTTTACCACTGAGCAACCAGAGAAGCCCTTATATGACACTTTTACAGCTATTTTTGTCATGTGTGGGTTTACTTTTGAAGTGGATATTAATTTAGTTTTTTAGAAAGTATAATAATACATTGCATTTTAAATTATATATGAATATACAAAGAACCACATATGTGGGCAATGTATATTACAGTATCCATATATGTTATGAAACATTATTGTGACTATTGATGCAGTTACAGCAAGACTATGTCTTAGAGGCTTTTTAACTCAAATAATAAGTATTTCTTCTAAATATTGATGTGAAGGAAGATCTAAATATAGATGTATTAGGAAGACAGAATCTTGGCTTGGCAGCCAAACCCCAGAGAAACAGTGCGATGATAACATAGCTGGGACTTTCACAGACTAGAAGGAGGTTAAGTTATGGAAATGTTGATCCAAATCCAAAACAGCTCTAGCAATTGCATGATGTTTATTGTCTATTTAGTAGCTGAAATGTATTAATTTCTATTGGCAACTACTGAGATTCATCTACTTACTCCATTACAGAGAAAATATGATTGATTTGGGTAATCCTGCTGTTGGCAACACCTTATAGGCCTTTGTATAACATGTAATTTGACATCTTCCCTTCCTTCCCTGCCTACTGCCTGTGGTCTAGAGTTGTGTCAGGTTGGACAGATCACATCACACTAGACCAGCCGAGAGGCACATATTATGGGAAGTTTGTTAAAAGGGTTTGTAGGTTTGGAAAGTTCTGTCTTGACTATCCATGTAGGATATACTATACTTCAGGGGAAAAAAATTTAATTTTCCTATCTTTCAAGGCATTCAGTGAATGAAAACCTATCAGTTCTTAACATCTAATGCTGATTATTCTATGAATTTTGAACGCTGGATTAATGTTCTCCTATGTTCAGAACATACACAAGTCATCTACTTGTTAAAGCAAGCTACCATACTCTTTTTAAAAAAGTTATTATGTAATATTTGATATATACAAATATGTATAAGAATGTTACGTATGTATGTGTGTGTGTGTGTGTGTGTGTGTGTGTGTGTGTGTGTGTGTGTGTAGCTATAATATGGACTTTCCAGGTAGTGCAGTGGTAGAGTCACCTCTCAATTTAGGAGACTCAGGTTCGATCCCTGGATTGGCAATATCCCCTGGAGTAGGAAGTGGCAAACCACTCTAGTATTCTTGCCTGAAAACTTCCAAGGACAGAGAAGACTGATGGGCTGCAGTCCATGGGGTCACAAAGAGGTGGACATAACTGAGTGCAAACATACATACACATACATATGAAATTGTAAATTATGAAGTATAATAATGAAAGCAGAAATGGTTCTAGCTTTCTACTTAATAAATAGATCAAGCCAATATTGTTTCAGTTTCTTATACATACTTCCTTCAATGCATCTCTCTCATTCACACAAATAATTCTTATTCTAAATTTTTAGTTTGCCATATACTTGTTTATAGACTTTAATCATATATATAGACAATTACTAAACAAAATATTTTTCAATATTGGCAGTTTTTGAAATTCGTCAAAATGATACCTCAGTATGTGAAGCCTTTGTTATGAACTCAACTTATCACCCTCAAAAATTCATCCATGTTGATGCATGAACCTATTATTCATTGATTCTCCATTTGCATGGATTAATTTATTGTATGAATCTACCTCAAATTATCCACTCAATTTCCTTTTGAAAGATATTTGGATTGGTTCTAGGATTTTGCTATTTTGAATAATACTATTAAAAACATTCTAGTGATTGTTTACTAATTAAAAATTCAAAAATTTCTCCAGAATATATCCACAGAAATGGAATCATTGCTTATAGCATATATCATAGTAAGAAATTATGCCAAATGTTTTCAACTGTGTTTAGGTGAGTTATGCTCTTAATAGCAGTGTTCTTCCTCCAGTCTTATCTGCTAAGGGGCTCAGTCGTGTCCGACTCTTTGAGACCCATGGACTGTAGCCCGCCGGGCTCCTCTGTCCACGGGGATTCTCCAGGCAAGAATACTGGAGTGAGTAGTTTATCCCTTCTCCAGGGCAACTTTCTGACCCAGGAACTGCACTGGAGTCTGCATCGCAGGTGAATTCTTTATCAGCTGAGTTATCCGGGAAGCCACTCCAGTCTTATAGACACTTGATTTTGTCAAAATTGTTTACTGACCTGCTAAGTGTAAAAGGTATCTCATTGCAGGCTTAAGATTCATTTTCATGTTTCTCACAAGGTCCTTTTAAAGATTATTGCTTCATTAATGTTTCTTCTTATAGTAAATACCTATTTAGGTATTTTCTCTACTTTAATTGTATTATTTAACATTTTTGTAAATCCTTAATATATAATAGATAATAATGCTTCATCAAATTTTTCATGGTACAAATATCTCTTTACAATCTTTGACTTATCTTATTATGAACAAATGTTAATAGAGTGCTGTTAAAAATTTGTTTCAATGGAACCCACCAACCTCTCTGAAGTTCTAATATATGTTTCCATATGATTTGTGCTATTATATTTTGCATTATAGATGCTAACTATTGTGCTGTGTATATTTGAAGTCATTTTTATGATACACAATAAAATTCAAAATTCAGTTTTTAATATAAGTAGCAAAAATTAAAGATAGTCACCAAAGTAGAGCTTACTTTAGGGTCACAGTTAAATATTTTAGACTATAGTGGTTTTAAAGGAATGAATTGTTTAACATAGCATTACAAAATAAAGCCTTATCATTATCTTTTTATATGGGCTTTATCACATCTATCAAACCATTTCCACATATTATTTGTAAAAATAAAAATGGTATCTATTATCTGTGGCAATCAGTATGTCTGTCATTACTATTTAGTGAACAAAAAAGCAACAGAATTATGCCAAACAGAAATAATGTATCAGTTCATTATTCTATGTGATTAAAATAAAAACAGTCACCCTGAAAATATCCCATAAATTGATCAAAATATACACTTACATGAAAGTGAAAAGAGAGTTTCTCTTCATTGCATAAAGTAGAGCAACAGGCATGCTTTTTTTAAAGAGGATGTTTTACAAGATGGTGTCAAGAGGAAATACATATCTCTAAGGAGAGGACGGTAAAGCATGGTGGAGAAGAGTAGGAAAGTGCTTTAAAAATCAGTTCATGATGTTTCCCCAAATTGAAGAGCTGAGAACCTGCAAAGATAGTTCAGTTGAAAAATGGTGAATACACTTTGAAGATATGTTCTTTCCCTTCACTGCTGAAAAATAGCATTCCCAAGACTACTGCTGGAAGAGACGTCCAGCAATGCCTTTGTTTCTTAAGCCCAGAGAAGGATGCTGGAGGTAGGAATAATCTCCTCTGAGCAATTATGTTGGCCCAAAATGAGTGCAAACAAAGGCAGCCAGAAAGGAAAACAGAAATTCAGGGCCTTAGGATAACAATACAATCTAGCAACCATGAGAACATATCACTAAAATTGCAACCTTGCTTCTAAATAAGTACAATAGTGAAAAAATTAAAGTGTTAGTCACTCAGTTGTGTCCGACTCCTTTCAACCTCATGGACTGTAGCCTGCAAGGCTCCTCCATTCATGGGATTCTCCACGAAAGAATACTGGAGTGGGTTGCCACTTTCTTCTCCAGGGATTTTTATGCTAAGGTCCTGCATTTCTGTTTTCCTTTCTGGCTGCTTTTTGCAGTACAGTAGACCTGGGCTCCATCCCTGAATCAGGAAGATCCCTTGGAGAAGGAAATGACTGCCCACTCCAGTATTCTTGCCTGGAGAATCCCATGGACAGAGGAGCCTAGCAAGCTACAGTCCTTGGGGTCGCCAAGAGTTGAACACGACCGAGAGACTAAGCACAGCACAGCATAAAAATATGATCTAACGACCATGAAAAGTGATGTGAAAATGAAGTCTCTCAGTCATGTCCGACTCTTTGCGACCCCATGGACTGTAACTTATCAGGCTCATCTGTCCATGGAATTTTCCAGGCAATAGTACTGGAGTGGATTACCGTTTCCTTCTCCAGGCCACCAGGGAAGCTGGTAAAAGAATCTGCCTGCAGTGTAGGAGACCTGGGTTCGATCCCTGGGTTTGGAAGATCCTCTGGAGAAGGGAATTGCAATCCACTCCAGTATTTTGGCCTGGAGAATTCCATGGACTGTATAGTCCAAGGGGTTGCAAAGAGTCAGGCACGACTGAGCGACTTTGACTTCCCTTCAATCATCTCTGGGCATGGCTGCTCAGCCACTAAACGACCATGAAAACATGTCATTAAAATTGCAAACTTGCTCTCAAATAAGTACAAGTCCCTTGGAATCCCCAGGGGATGGATTCTAGGACCCCTGCAGATACTGAAATCTGCAGAGGTTCAAGTTTTTTATGTGAAATGGTGTTACATTTATGTATAACCTATGAATCATCTCTAGATTACTTATAATAACCTAATACAATGCAATGCTACATAAATAGTTTTTATACTGTGTTGTTTAGGGAATAATGACCAGAAAGATCTTTATGTGTTTAATACAGATACAAGGATCTTTTTTAAAATAATTTATTTATTTATTAATTTACTAATTTTTGGTTGGGCTGGGTCTTTGTTGCTGCACATGGGCCTTGTCTAGTTGCAGTGAGCAGGGGCTACTCTTTGTTGCAGTGTTAGATCTTCTCATTGTGGTGGCTTCTTTTGCTGTGGAGCATACACTCTAGGCACATGGCTTTGGTAGTTGCAGCAGGTGGACTCAGTAGTTTCAGTTTTGGGGCCCTAGAGTATGGGCTTAGTGGTTGTGGCACATGGGTTTAATTGCCTTGCAGCAAGTGAAATATTCTGGAGCAGGGATTGAACCTATGTAACTGCATTGGCAGGCAGATTCTTATCCACTGTGCTATACTGTGGAGAAGGCAATGGCAACCCACTCCAGTACTCTTGCCTGGAAAATCCCATGGACGAAGGAGCCTGGTGGGCTGCAGTCCATGGGGTCGCTAAAAGTCGAGCACGACTGAGCGACTTCACTTTCACTTTTCACTTTCATGCATTGGAGAAGGGAATGGCAACCCACTCCAGTGTTCTTGCCTGGAGAATCCCAGGGACAGCGGAGCCTCATGGGCTGCCATCTATTGGGTCACACAGAGTCGGACATGACTGAAGTGACTTAGCAGCAGCTTAGCAGCTATACTGTGCTTAGTCGCTCAGTCGTGTCTGACTCTCTCTGACCCCCATGGATTATAGCCCGCCAGGCTCCTCTGTCCATGGGGATTCTCCAAGCAAGAATACTGGAGTGGGTTGCCATGCCCTCCCTGAGGGGATCTTCCCAACCCAGAGATCAAACCCTGGTCTCCTGCATTGCAGGTGGATTCTTTACCATCTGAGCCACCAGGCAAGCTCAAGATACTGGAGTGGGTAGCCTATTCCTCTTCCGGGGAACTTCCTGACCCAGGAATGGAACTGGGGTCTCCTGCATTGCAGGTCGATTCTTTCCCAGCTGTGCTACCTGGGAAGCCCCATCCACGGTATCACCTGGGCAGTCCAAAGATGCAAGGATCTTGTAGGCCTAACTACACAGAGCATGTCAGCAAGAGCAAAATGTTTTCTTTAATTCTTTCAACACTTACAGTTGACTTTCCTTTAATGACTGGAAGGGGAAATAAATAGAATAAAACATGGAATAATTAAAATACAAGTACATATAAAAACATAAATGAAGAAAATATAAATTCATTATCTCTCTCTCACACACAGACACACAGACACACACACACAAACTGCTAACACCAAAACTCTGGCTCTTCTCTCTTGATAACTCTCGGACAATGATGTTGATGGCAATGATGACTGTCATATGGTACCTAGAGTGATGATATGGTGTGTGGCACTAAAGGGAAGTGTGAGACACCAGGCTAACCTGAACCTTCTGACAGGATGTCAGAGGAATTACCTATGTTTGAAGAACTGGGTTTTGATTGCAGACATTGATGCTTTGGAGAAGGATCAATAATACTAATGTCAGGATCTGTGGAGGTTGAAGGCAGAGGATCTTCAAGGTTGAAGAGCAAGGCCTCACAATTGCAGATGCATTAGTGAAGAACATCATTATAAGTAGCTCTTTCTTTTTCTTTGCATCCTCAGATACATTTTGCATTGAGATGTTATTATCTCTCAGGTGACACAGAGGATTCTTTCCATAGAAGGATCATACTCAAGATAATATCCTTTAATTTCTGCACTAATTTAAAAACTGCTGAAAATTTTTCAAGTGCCCACATTGATGGCTCTGCCTCCTGTAAACCTTAATTATCATCATCATCATCATCTGCAAAGGACTTCAGTGGATCTTCAAGCTCCTCATTGGTAAGCGTTCCTCTCTGCTCTTCTGTGAGTTCCTTGACATTGTCCTCAGTTGTGTCAGAGAAGCCTTCTTTAGCAACTTCCCTTGCAACCTTCAAGATCTTCTTGACTTCTGCATCCATAGTGGGGAATGCCCTGGAATCAATGACTATTTAGCTCTGTAAGACTTTCAACACACATTGACTGTCTTGGGCTTGACAGCATCTATAACCTATGCCATAAGAAAATTGTACCTGCAATTGTGAAGTTTTTTCATAAATCCATGATGCTGCCATCAATGAGGTTAACATGAGGATAGGACAAACCCTCCCAAAGGTGAGGTAGATGTAAGTTGCCTTAACGCACTTGATTAAGTGTCTGCATCAGTTACATAGTGCTTAGATGCAGGAACATCATTTCCATTTCTCTTTGGTGAAGCAGAGAGATTGGGAATGGCCAGGAACATTATTAATTATGAGGAGAACCTCAAATGTCAATCCATTTTCTCCAAGGCATTTCTTTACTTTGGGAACAAAGCACTGGTAGAACCTTTCTAAGAACAAGACATCCATCACCCAAGTCTGACTGTGGTGCCAGAACATGGGCAGGCAATTTTTGGTCTTGTTTTTAAGGGCCTGGGGATTGTTTTCTTGCTAGTGGAGGCCTGGCTTGATCATGTGAACTGCTATGTTGACACATAACACCAGAGTAAGGAAAATTTTTCAGGCCTTGCATGCTGAGGTCTGTTTGGCACTCTTATGAATGTGCAACCATGTATCTTCTTCTGGAACAAGCCCTTTTCATGACAACTGAAGGTGTGCTCTGGAAGGTAGCCTTACTCATGAGTTTCTGGAGCTTTTCTGGGAACACTGATTCTGCCTCAGTATCAGTCAATGCCACCTCACCTGTGATCTGTAAATTCTTGGAGCTGTAAGAGCTAGCCAGTCATACTTTACAGTACTAGCTTTAAAGGCATTCCTCTGGTTCTCCTCAACACTTTCACAGCAGTGCTGATAGTGCTTTCTCAGGCATAATTTTGTCATCAGCAGGGATGTGCTTCTGTGATATGTCCTCTAGCCCCACATTTAATGCTTTCTCAGTCTTTGTAAGCACTTTATCACAAACCAGAGAGACCATTTTTGCCATTATAAGGGAAGCACTAACACTTCCATGAATTTCAACTTCCTTCTTTCTGCCTTCTCACACACATGGTCAATACATTCTTACCTCACAACCTACTTTGGCAAGCTGCGTGCCACTTCACAAAAGACTTAAGATTTTTATTTCCTTGTTGAGACATAGCAATTTACCGGTTCCCTTTGACTTTGAGGGATTGCATGTTAGGATTCTTTTTTTCTCCCCAAAGAAACAAAGGGTGCCCACAACACAAGTAGCTCAAATAACAAATGCAGGCGAGAGACTGAGAATCTGTGGAATATTAAGAGGCTACAGGCAGGGCATGCCTGCCTATGACATCATCTGCATGGACTCATTGTGCTGGGCATGTAGCAAGTTCAAGTTTGGGAAGTTTCTGGATTTTTTTCAAATATTTTTAAAATATAAAAATATGGTTAAATCTATGGATACAGAGGGCCAATTATTACTTTTGCTGGTAAAAATAATCTTCTTCTATAACAGCAGATTTGCATGCTGAACAAATTTTTCAACAAATATATATATAGAAAGACAATAAATTTAAGCCTTCTCTGCTATCTATCCCCAGGTAGGTTGATGGAAAGTGATTGTCTCTTTAGTTGAGTAAGAGTGGGGAGCAGCAAGTCAAAAGTGGTGAGCAGAAGGGAGCCCTAGGTGCTACCCTATGGAGATGTGTTTTAATGCTTTCTCTGATGATTTTGCAGGGAATACTGTTCTCATTCCAGGTCCTTTAAGGACAGCCCCACGTTATTGTGAGGGCTGTTTTTTTTTTTTTATTCCATATGTTCCTGAAACCTGTATGCAGGTCAGAAAGCAACAGAACTGGACATGGAATAACAGACTGGTTCCAAGTAGGAAAAGTAGTACATCAAGGCTGTACATTGTCACCCTGCTTATTTAACTTATATGCAGATTACATCATGAGAAATGCTGGGCTGGAGGAAACACAAGCTGGAATCAAGATTGCCGGGAGAAATATCAATAACCTCAGATATGCAGATGACACCACCCTTATGACAGAAAGTGAAACGAACTAAAGAGCCTCTTGATGAAAGTGAAAGAGGAGAGTGAAAAAGTTGGCTTAAAGCTCAACATTCAGAAAACGAAGATCATGGCAGCTGGTCCCATCACTTCATGACAAATAGATAGGGAAACAGTGGAAACAGTGGCAGACTTTATTTTCTTGGGCTCCAAAATGACTGCAGCTGGTGACTGCAGCTATGAAATTAACAGACGCTTACTCCTTGGAAGGAAAGTTATGATCAACCCAGATAGCATATTCAAAAGCTGAGACATTACTTTGCCAACAAAGGTCTGTCCAGTCAAGGCTATGGTTTTTCCAGTGGTCATACATGGATGTGAGAGTTGCACTATAAAGAAAGCTGAGTGCAGAAGAATTGATGTTTTTGAACTGTGGTGTTGGAGAAGACTCTTGAGAGTCCCTTGGACTGCAAGGAGATCAAACCAATCAATCCTAAAGGAAATCAGTCCTGAATGTTCATTGGAAGGACTGATGTTGAAATTTAAACTCCAATACTTTGGCCATCTGATGTGAAGAGCTGACTCATTTGAAAAGACCCTGATGCTGGGTAAGATTGAGGGCAGGAGGAGAAGGGGACGACAGAGGATGAGATGGTTGGATGGCATCACTGACTCAATGAACATGGGTTTGGGTGGAATCCAGGAGTTGGTGATGGACAGGGATGACTAGCATGCTGCGGTTTATAGGGTCACAAAGAGTCAGACAGGACTGAGTGACTGAACTGAACGGAACTGTATGTTCCAGCCATTGAGTAAAATCTTCATTGAAACTGAACTCATTGTTAACAATCAGATACCAATTTTCAAACTGAGCTTTGTGAGAAACCTGCCTTACTATGAGGCTTGCAGTTCCTGGTTACCAAGACACTTAGTCCTTCTAGAATCCATGTGAGTTTTCCAGCCCTGTTTAGAAAATGTTTATTTTCTAAATTTTATCCAACAACTCTGAGTCAGTTTGTTTTCCAAACTTATTATCCCTAACTTCTACCTTCTTCATGAATAAACGATAATTTTAACCAATACTTAAGAGCACTTACTAATTTCTAGGTACTGTCATGAACACTTTACATTTGTTAATTCATGTGTTTCTACCAAAAAAAAAACCAAAAAAACCCATTGACAGTCCTTATTGGATGTTTTGTCAAAATAATCTAAGTTTATTCCTTCATTTGTTTCTTATATTCTCCTTCATTTATTTAACAAGAATTTACTGAACACTTTTATATGCCAAGTGTACGTGTAATGCTATCAGTGGTCAAAAGGACCTGAAAACTTCCTTTGGTGAATTTTAGTTGGAGAGTTTTAGTCTATCTGAAGTCCTGTCATGTCTTACCTGGGTGTGCTAGTATTTTATCAAGTTATTTATGATAGACAGATGTTGTTTTAACTATTTTAATCATAAATGGTATATATGAAAGTTTAGAGGAAAGTCTGGGCTGTTTAAGCTATTTCCTAGGTATAAGACTTTCTGAAGTCTTTTATATTCTATTTACTGTGTTGACTATACCAGGAATCCCCCGAGTAATGACAACCTCAGCATGTCAATAAACCCTTGATAAACCAAAATTAAACAAAGTCTGATTCATTTAACTATCTTGTTTTCTGTTTCATGATGTGCATGCTCAGCCTCTCAGTCGTGTCCAATTCTTTGCGACTCCACAGATTGTAGCCCACCAGGCTCCTCTGTCCATGAAATTTTCCCAGCAAGAATACTGGGGTGCGTTGCCATTTCCTTCTCCAGGGGATCTCCCTGACCCAGAGATAGAACCTGCATAGCTTCTGTCTCCTGCATTGGCAGGTGGATTCTTTACCACCGAGACACATGGGAGTCTCTGTTCCATGTTCCTTTCTATTTTTCAATCAAAATCTAACCTTTTTCTGCTCCCTTCTTTGTGCTGTTATCCTCAATGCATCTTTATCTTACTATTTTTCTAATAATTCTTTCTCTCCCAATGCAAAACAATTGAGTTTCTTGGTTGATCCTTCTATTGAATACTATTTTAGGGATTTCTTCATATACCTATTCTTCTGCATAAAGAAGCATTATATACATTTGATTAAAGTCCCTTCCTTTTGGGTGATGCAATGAACCTAACAGTTTTGTCCCTTATCACTCCCCTCTGTTTATAAGCTTGTTCTAAAAGTGTTGGTATTTTAACTTGATCCCAGTTTTAAAATTCCAAAGTCATTGTCCTTGGGCAAAGTGTAAAGTTTCCTCCTTATCAGAGATTTATACTCAAACTGAGCTAAAAATTTATCATGTTAACATAATAATACATATGAAATGTCATAAATTAATGTATCTAAACTGAACTGAACTGAAACAAAGCTTAGAGCACATGCACAGACATCAATGAAATGGAGAAAAATAGGGAAAATTGCAATGGCTTGGACATTTCTTTTGTATAAAATGAATAATTACAATACTTTTATCTCTCCAGATAAGAGCTAATAAAGAGTAAACATCAACGTTATTTTGGAAAAAAGTGACTTTCCTTGGTTCTTATCTTTAAGTATATTGTTACCATCTAGGTTTTTCACAAAGTTTCCCAAATGCACAAAATTATAGATTAAATTGCAACATAATAAATCACAATCGATTCACATGGATTCCTTGCTCCTCAGCACTGTGTTTTTAAGATGGAGTGTGCCCTTTGCCAAGATGAAAATATGCCTAGAATTGCAGCTCTGCAGCTCTACATTGAACTGCTGTCTCTTTGTGGAAATCCTTTTGAAGTAGGGCCCTTGTGATCTCATGCTAATTTAAATGCAAGTGAACTGGCAATCTATGTATTTAATGACTCTTTAAAAAATGAACAAATTTTCAAATTGAGCAAAATAGAAGTATAGAAATTTACATTTGAAAAGTAAAGTACATGACAAAATGAGTCATAGAACTTTTATGTCATTTCATAATAATTCCACTCCAGTATTCTTGCCTGGAGAATCCCATGGATGGAGAAGCCTGGTAGGCTACAGTCTGTGGGGTCGCAAAGAGTCAGACACGACTGACCACCTTAAATTCATAGAGTGCTTTTGTCTGAAAAAATCAAAGTGTCCTACATCTATTCATTTATTTCTGTACTAACAGTTTATGTTCATTTATTTCATTGTATTATTTTAGAATTAGTGAAGGGAAATAACAGGGCATATTGAGAGAAATTAGTTAGAAAATGAGATTATTAAATAAAGAGACTTTGGCTTATTTATTCACAATACCTAATTAAGTTTCTAGCATTATTAAGCACTTAAGAATATGTGTTTTGTTAAAGAAGATATTTTGGAAAAAAGTTACTAGAAAACATTGTGATTTAATATAAAGAGTATGGAGTTTGATGCTAGACAGATCTGGGTTTGCACATTAATCTAATTGCTTACTGTGTCTTGGTTGGTTTATTTAAACTCTCTGAGCTCCAATTTACTTGCTTGTAAAGTGAAAGAGTACTGATTATATTAAACAATACAAGGAAAGATCCTAGCTCCTTTCCTGGTGTAGCACGGTGACTATTATTCATTATTGTAAAAATATGCCATTGATTTCAAGATAATAATCAGTTTCTTTTGCCCAAGTATGCTTTGCTCAATTCTTTTTGTTACCCTCATTTTGAGATTGTTTTATCTCTTTATCAATAATTTTGGGCTGCTTTTAGAATGGGAACCATAATCTCCATTTTCCCCTCTAGAGATTTGAAACAACTAAAAATTAAGACAAAGTACAGGACTGATGTGGGAAGAATGATCACTCTTATTATTGATATAAAATTAGCTGGGAGACATAGGATACTGTGGAAACTAGTGAATTGCACCAGTCACACTTTCAGTGTGGGGGTGGTGGGGAGGTGGGGGTGGGGGTGGGGTGGAGGTGTGTGTGTGTTTAGGGTGTGGTGGTGAGACTTGAACAGTCTTGCTCCCAAGAAGTTAACAAAAGTGCTGAACTAAGTATTCTTATTACATAGTCCACCCAAACAGATAAGATCCTCTGGAGCTTCCTTATATTATTGTGTATATTTTGACTTATTGTCCTCCTTTCTATACCCATTTGTCTTCCCTTTGAGGTCCTTGAGGTCAGAAAATCTATTTTACATTTCGTGTTTCTAGGACCCACTAACAACTGATAAAAACGGAGAACTCAGCACTTTTCAGTGACATGAATAAGTGAATGTTAAGGATTCTAACTGAAAATCAACAGCCTTCTCTCCTGTGAATTCAGGTAGCATATATAACTTGTACCTCCTGTCTTATTATTACCAATGGTTTGCATTGGTTTTATAGTTTAAAATACATCTATCACTGACTTGATGGACGCAAGTCTGAGTGAACTCCGGGAGTTGGTGATGGACAGGGAGGCCTGGCGTGCTGCGATTCATGGAGTCACAAAGAATCGGACACGACTGAGCGACTGAACTGAACTGATTCTTGTCTCAATGAGAATGGTTGCTCCGAAAGACAAAAAGAACATCTCAGACACCACACAATTAGGTACAGTGCTAAGTACAGAAAATATAACTAGCGTATTCAACATTTGAATGATAACACATAGTCACTTTAAAAAAAATGAGAGTAGCTTTGTAATTTTCTAATTTCAAAGAAGTTTTCCCATCTAGAGATAGTATGATATTATCATTTTTCTCTGTCTTTCATTCTGTGCCCACACACAGGCACATACACATGTGTATGTGTGAATGTGTGCATAGCTATTACAAAACAGAAAATTATGTGACACATGGTCTGTTGAAACCCATGGTTTCTATTATATATGCATCATTAACATCTCCCTATGTCAGTATATATAATTAAGCCATATAATTTCTTTTTTAAAAATTTATTTTATTGAAGTATAGTTGATTTACAAGCTATATAATTTCTAATAGCTATATAAAAGTATAGAGTTAGCAATTTTTAATTATGACACTTGATGAAAGTGAAAGAGGAAAGTGAAAAAGTTGGCTTAAAGCTCAATATTCAGAAAACTAAGATCATGGCATCTAGTTCCATCACTTCATGGGAAATAGATGGGGAAACAGTGGAAACAGTGTCAGACTTTATTTTTGGGGATCCAAAATCACTGCAGATGGTGATTGCAGCCATAAAATTAAAAGATGCTTACTCCTTGGAAGGAAAGTTATGACCAACCTAGATAACATATTAAAAAGTAGAGACATTACTTTGCCAACAAAGGTCCGTTTAGTCAAGGCTGTGGTTTTTCCTGTGGTCATGTATGGATGTGAGAGTTGGACTGTGAAGAAAGCTGAGCACCGAAGAACTGATGCTTTGAAGTATGGTGTTGGAGAAGACTTGAGAGTTCCTTGGACTGCAAGGAGTTCCAACCAGTCCATTCTTAAGGAGATTGGTCCTGGGTGTTCTTTGAAAGGAATGATGTTAAAGCTGAAACTCCAATACTTTGGCCACCTCATGGGAAGAGTTGACTCATTGGAAAAGACTCTAATGTTGGGAGGGATTGGGGGCAGGAGGAGAAGGGGATGACAGAGGATGAGATGGCTGGATGGCATCACTGACTCGATGGACGTGAATTTGACTGAACTCTGGGAGTTGGTGATGGACAGGGAGGCCTGGCATGCTGTAGTCCATGGGGTCGCAAAGAGTTGGACACAACTGAGCAAATGAACTGAACTGAACTGAACTGATGGATAAAAAATAATGTATGGATGAAAAATAGTTTTATTGGGACTTCCCTGGTAGACCAGTGTTTAAGACTCCATGCTCCCAATGCAGGGGTCACAGGATCTATCCCTGGTCAGGGAACTAAGATCTTGCATGCCATGTGGCATGGCCAAAAAATAATAATAAAGTTTTATTGATACTCAAAGTTTAATTTTTGTATTTACTAAACTAAATTTGTAATTAATTTTTTGAATTGACTCTTTATATATCTTTTGCCCGTAATTCAATTTGTATTTTTATTTTCAAAAATAAAATTATAAGAACTTTTAATTAATTTATTTATTTCTTTAATGGGTTTGAGGAATTTGTTTTTTTTTTTTTAATTTTTAAATTTTTTTTTTACTTTATTTTACAATACCGTATTGGTTTTGCCATACATTGATATGAATCCACCACGGGTGTACATGCGTTCCCAAACATGAACCCCCCTCCCACCGCCCTGCCCATAACATCTCTCTGGGTCATCCTCGTGCACCAGCCCCAAGCATGCTGTATCCTGCGTCGGACATAGACTGGCGATTCGATTCTTACATGATAGTATACATGTTTCAATGCCATTCTCCCTAATCATCCCACCCTCTCCCTCTCCCTCTGAGTCCAAAAGTCCGTTATACACATCTGTGTCTTTTTTGCTGTCTTGCATACAGGGTCGTCATTGCCATCTTTCTAAATTCCATATTAAACCTGTGTCTTTAACAAATATTCTAAACATTTCTCCAGATCTCATTGGTCTTTGCAAAATGTAGCTTATGCCAATCCTCCCAAAATAAACTTTTCAGTAGTTTATCATTACTCTAGACCTATAGATTTATACCTGAAAGCATGATTATTTTCTTGTCCCTAGTTCCTCCTGCACATATTTCAGGCCTCAGGGTTCCAGCTGCAGTTATCACACTATGCCTAATCAGTCACTGCACTTCCATCGGATTTCTTTCCATTTTTGTCTTCTTTGACATCCTCTTTGATATTGTGGATTTATATTTTTATTATTCTTTTACATCATCATAAAATTGTCATGATACAGAGAGGAGATTATTTGGCTCTTTAGAGTCAGAAGCCTAGAGCATATTTTGGAAAGTAATTTAGTAGAAATATGATAAAGAGCCTATGACAAGATCATGTGAGATCTTATAATATCTCTCTTTTTTGTCCTTAGTGTAGGGTAGGGATGAAATAATTTATCATACTCAGTATTTGAGCATCTACTATGTGACATGGATTTAAAGGGGAAAAGACAGGATCCTTGTTCTCAAAATTTCAATATCAAGAGAGGAAGCTTCTGCCATTTTAGTAACAATGGAAAATCTTAAGGAAGGTGGTAGCATTTGGTTTATTTTTAAACATCTCTGTCTCTCTCTCTCTTTAGTCAGTAAGTTGTATCTACCTCTTATGACCCCAGGGACTATAGCCTGCCAGGCAACTCTGTCCATGGGATTCTTGAGGCAAGAATACTGGAGTGGGTTTCCATTGCCTTCTCCATGGGATCTTCCAGAGCCAGGTATCAAACCTGGGTCTCCTGCATTGAAGGCAGATTCTTTACCAACTGACCTATGAGGGAAGCCCAAGATTTCAATTGTGGAAATAGGAGGAAATGATATTCTGAGTTGGATCAGCATTAGCAACAGCAACAAATAAATGGAATCAAGGAGTCTGTTGTCATATACAAAGAGATTCAATTATTTACTATCTATCTATCTATCATCTATCTGTCATCTATTTTTGTATCATGTTTTTTCCCTTAAGTGGCAGTGATGAATTTGAACCAAGTGATATAACATACATTTTAATGCTTTATGGGAACAATCACAATTTGTATGGCTTCAGATGAATGTCATTGTAAGTATATTTGCTTTCTAAAGTACAAAATATGGTCTCTATGGTCTCCTTTAGATGTATCCTTGCTTGCTTGCTCACTTAGTGGTTCAGTCCTGTCTGACTCTTTGAGACCCCGTAACAGACCCCTTGGACTGTCAATGTATCATGGCCAACATTTAATGCCATGGCCAGCAAATTGAGGGTCAATCTCAAGAAGGTGTCATCTAAACCAGCTGCAATAAGAATGCTGCGTTACTTACAAAACTCTTAAAGTGAGCCTATTTTATAACTGCTGTCTTTGTTATTCATTTATATACATGAAAGATGTTTTAAAAAACTCTGTTATTTAAAACCTAAAACCTTCAAGTACTTCAAAAATGGTATTCGCTAGGGTATTTTTCTTAAAAAGGAGAATGAATACTATGATCCCCTGTAGATTCTCACACAGTATTGTAGAAAAGATATGTTTAAACAACCGTTTCTGCCCACCTGTGAATTTCCTGATATTTCTTTAATATAATTGCATGACAGAACAAACACAAATTAATGCTCCTGGGCCCCAGTAGAATCCATTTGGAAGTGTTTATATGCACTGCTGAACTAAAAACAAAAAATAAGGTTGCAAATGCCCCTATCAAAGAAGTAGCAGCAACGCATTGTTCTGTTTCTGTGAGCACACACATAGTGAAAGTGCTTGTCAGTCACGGAAAGGCTTGGACTTCAACGAGACAGCTATAAGCCGCTTCTAAAACTACAGATCCAAATAGTACAGCTGGAGAACAAGTGTTTGACGCTTAAAAATATTGTGCCTCTAGGACTAATTACGCTTTTGCAAACTTAGTAAAACATTGCTGTTTATTTAAACTTCGGCTGCACAAGATCTCCCTCAAATGAATGGTAGCTATTCTGAAGCCTGCACATAAACATCTATTTTGTGGAGAAACTGGCAATTAAGGACTTGTAATGAATTCTAGTCTTTTTCAATCTCTTTAAAAGAACACTATCAAATGAAAGAAAACAAGATATGAAGCATTCTTAAAAAATCTGCCCTGTCTTTCAGATGACTTAAAATACCAGGAAAATAACTTGTTTTCCTATGTTGTACATTTATATGTTCATTTTTTGGTAACAAATCCAAAATAAATTAAAATTCATGATTCCCCAGCAGGACTTCACACATAATTTTAAAAATTTAAAGCTCTTTTAAACTATTCCGGGGAGGTACAATTCCAGATATATTTCCTTGACATGCTAGCTACATGATAGAGTTTTGTTTTATAGGTTCATTGGTTTTAAGATTACTTACGTCCTTTATAATATCCTTTACAATATTTATCATAAGAGTGTGTGAAGGTATTTCATAAATACTGAATTTATTTTACTGTATGTAAGTATAAATTCATGTCTATTGTTTTTAGGAACATAGCAGATGATACAACCTTGTTGAGATTATAGATCTGCTATTTCTCTGTGTTAAACTGAGCCAAGGTTAAAGAATATATAATTACTCTGATTTCAATTTTCATATTTTATTAGTAACAAAAATTGTAGCTTAATATACAAAGTAAAAAGAAAAATATTTTAGATTGATGGCTACTTGATCATTACATCAAAATTTTACTCTGAGAGAGCCAGATATTTCAGAGATGTAGACTTTGATATTGAAACCACTCCTATAAAATCCTTCTTTCTACGTGGAATGAATTTGTTGGGAAAGGTCACAGTGCTCCCTTTGTCTCCAATGGTGTTCTCCCCATGGATTGCACATGGTGGAGGATCTTTTATGTATTGCGACTGTTGGTGCATTTTTGATATTCTGAATCATAAAGAATTCATAGAGCAAAAAAACCAAACAATTACAAAACTAGAAAGGGCTAAACCCAAGTATTGCCTCATGCTAGATTATTCTCCTTTGAATTTCATGGGTGTCTGAAGTTGAATTGGAATGCCATGCAAGTTTCAAGGCAATTATTTGGATTTTACCTGTATCAACCGATGTCCACAGTGCTTCTCTTTCTATAAAAAGAAGCCAAACAAATAAACAAAACAATAATAAAAGGAAAACTCTAATTTCTTGTAGAAATTAACATTAACAACACAACAAACACATACTGTCTATGTAAGCCCCACAATAGAATCATTCCATTGAGAACGTGTGTTATTATTAGTGACTACATGTGACTTTTTATATTTGTCTAAGATATCAATGAACTAATGACATTCCATTCTTTTCTTCTTACATAAATAGGACACTGGTATTTGTGTTATTTTTTCCCCATTTGTCATGGTTAAGCTCTTAGGAGGTATAGTTTTAATTTATAAGATTGTTCTTTCACCTGGAAAATAAGAGGTTGTAGGAAGGATTAAATATCATTTTGAAAATCCCTGTTCTAGTACCTGTCTCATAGTAAATGCTCCATAAATGTTTGTTGAATCCAAATATGATTCCTTTTGGTGTACTGTCAATCCAGACAGTCTCTTATCCCATCTCTGCTTTTAGCACTCAGAAGTGATACCACAGATGCATTAATAAAAGAGATATAATGGCTAAAAAAATAGCACTTAAAAATTTTTATTTTGGTGGTAGAATTAAGGCACTGTTGCAATTTAGTAGCTGTTAAGATTGCTCCTAGTAGAAGCAGACCAGTGGGTACCTGTGCTACGACATTTGAGGATCAGCAGAAACCAAGTTTACTCACTCTGCTTTCAAAACAATTTCCTCTATTCTAGCATTTACCTAATGGCAATTATCTCCTCAGTTTTTGCATTTCCAAAAGATACTGTCCAGGTCGCAGAGTATTTTCCAGTTATATTTATCCCTGTATCACTAGCACACATTTTAGCATCTGGCACGTGACGGTCACTGCATAAATTCCCCTAAGAGGGTGTTACTACTGATTATAAAGCAGACACAAGTGATATTCTGTGGAAGGAAAAGAAATAATCCACTGATGCTAACAGAGATCGTGGGCAGAAGAAAAAAGTTTCATGGGATATTTTATGTGAGCTAGTCACAAGGAAAAGTAGTGCAGGCTGAGGAAATTAAAGGAAAAAGGGAAGACAGCTCAACTGAGAATACATGAAGGGAGAATGATGAAAAGGGGATAAAAGGTGTCAAAGTTAAGTGTCACTTCCTCCACACCTATGCCAGGAGTAAGCCCTGACTGGTGAGCCTTTTCTTGACTGGACTGCCAGTATATCAATTCCAATCCTTTGGTTTTGAGGAGTTTCATGTTCTAACTTCCTTTTTTCAATGCTCCTCAAAGGGCACCCACTTTCTGTTAAAGTATCTGTGAAGGCTGTCAAGTGAAAGAGGAACTGTGGTGGAAAGAGCATGAATAAATCCAAGGAATACATCAAACTGAGCAGAGATATGGTCAAGAGACAGGTGGTTGACAGGGTCAAACCTGAAGAGGCTCCTGACTATGAGAGTGGGTATTAGGTTATGAATTGACATTGAAAGAGTTAAAGATATATTTACGTCAGACGATTATAGTGAAAATAAGTGCCCAGTTCTGAGCAGTAAATTACCATAAGAGACATAAGGGACATAAGGGACATAAGGGACATAAGAGGTAGAGGGTAATATGCCATAGAAGTTTGAGTAAAACTTGAGTAGGCAGCTCTTTAACAGGAAATTCTTTCCTTGAACTTCATACTGCATCCATATTTGTTTGAATCTCCTCTTAAGAATCTCTATTGCTTCTAAATATTACAGTCTCTAGTAGCAATCCGAACTTGAGCAAGTAACTAATAAAGTGGTAAGCTAGAGATGAGTACTAGACAGAATGAATAGACAGATTGAGTACTAGACAGATGAGTACAGAAGCTGATTGCTTAATTTTTCAAGGAATTTGGAAGGCAATTGTTAACTGCAATCATTATAAAAAAATTAAATGACAACCTTAAAATAGAGTTCAGTTCAGTTCAGTTTCTGAGATGTGTTTGACTTTTTGGGACCCCATAGACTGCAGCATGCCAAGTCTCCCTGTCCATCACCAACTTCCAAAGATTGCTCAACCTCATGTCCATCTAGTTGGTGATGCCATCCAACTAACTCATCCTCTGCCATCCCCTTCTCCTCTTGCCTTCAATCTTTCCCAGTATCAGGATCTTTTCCAATGAGTCAGTTCTTTGCATAAGGTAGCCAAAGTATTGGAGTTTCAGCTTCAGCATCAGTCCTTCCAGTGAATATTCAGGACTGATTTCCTTTAGGATGGACTGGTTGCATCTCCTTGCAGTCCAAGGGACTCTCAAGAATCTTCTCCAACACCACAGTTCAAAAGCATCACTTCTTCTGTGCTCAGCTTTCTTTATGGTCCAACTCTCACATCCATATGTGACCACTGGAAAAACCATAGCTTTGACTAGACGGATCTTTGTTGGTAAAGTAATGTCTCTGCTTTTTAATATGCTGTCTAGGTTGGTCATGACTTTTATTGGAAGGAGCAAGCGTCTTTTAGTTTCATGGCTGCAGTCACCATCTGCAGTGATTTTGGAGCCCCCAAAATAGTCTGTCACTCTTTCCATTGTTTTCCCATGTATTTGCCATGAAGTGGTGGGACCAGATGCCATGGTCTTAGTTTTCTGAGTGTTGAGTTTTAAGGCAAATTAAGCCAACTCTCCTCTTTCACTTTCACCATGAGGCTCTTTAGTTCTTCTTCACTTTCTGCCATAATGGTGGTGTCATCTGTGTTATCTGAGGTTATTGATATTTCTCCTGGCAATCTTGATTTCAGCTAGTGCTTCATTCAGCCCAGAGTTTCACATGATATCTGCTGCATATGAAATAAAATAGTACGTTGTATTAAAAGATAGTTTGTATTAAAAATAAAGGTAATTATTATTTTAAAATTATGTACTACACATAATTATTTTAGTAATGTTTATAGTAAAATTATGTATATTGTGTGTGTGTGGGAGGGGGGCTTCCCTGGTGTCTCAGCTGTTAAAGAATCCCATACTTTGGCCACCTGATATGAAGAACTTATTATTGGAGGAGACCCTGATGGTGGGAAAGACTGAAGGCAGAAGGAGAAGGGGACAACAGAGGATGAGACGGTTGGATGTCATCACTGACTAGATGGACATGAACTTTAGCAAGCTCCAGGAGTTGGTGATGGACAGGAAAGCCTGGCCTGCTTCAGTCCATGGGGTCACAAAGAGTCGGACACGACTGAGCAACTGCATATATACAAACATACACATACAAAAATTTTTTTTAGAAAGCTGGGTGTTAGTTGTTAAATATTTACCAGCATGCTACTGAACTAAGTCTTATAAACTTTAGTCTTTGATAAATTTATGAAAGTAACCTATTAAGGTTATTGAAGAAAATAATTGGGATAATACAATACTTATTAAATGGTAGATGTCATCATGATTATTTATTATTTTTAAAAAAACAATATATTAGTTTTTGATAAATACATGTAGGTAGCTCTTAAATGTGTAATGCTTTAAATATTTAAGCTACATGATTAGTTTTCTAATCAGAAATGATGTTTTTGCATACTTATTAGGAAGAACTCAGTTCCATTAAGAAGCTTGTCTGAAGACTCTCTAGAAAAGACAGGTTTTGAGAGTTGCAGCCTATTAAAGAGTTGCTAAGGAAACCATTGCTTGCTAATAATGTAGTGACAGCAAAGAAAAGATAATTTGAGGAACAATGCTTCTCAAAATTCTGAGGAGAAATACAGCTGAACAACCCCCCACCCTATTGTAAAAAAATAACTGGCCATGAGCAGTTTCTTTCTTGAATTAGTTATCAGATTGAGAAATTAGATGTGTTCTGCAAGATGGGGAGACTTAGGGGCCAGAGCATATTTTGACCCTTCTAAGATCCCATTGCCTTGACTTCTCATCATTACTTTCTCATGATTTTAAAAATAATGGAATTTGAGACCCACTATAATAATCTTAAATCTGGATCCTAGCATTTTGATGATGACATTAAAGTATTTATTGTCATGTTGGTTGCATGACACATGAGAATATATGAAGGGAGAGTGATGAAAAGATAATAAAAATATGTCAAAGGTAAGTGTCACTTCCTCCGTGCCTGTACCAGGAGTAAGCCCTGATCAGTTTATTTCTTTTAAGTCAATAAACATCTTAGAATTTGGAGAGGTTAGATTTGAAAATCTAAATTGATAAACTAAACAATAGCAAATGTCACATGCTTGTGTGATATGGCACTCTCAAATCTTTATTCAGTTTACTTCCTTTTGCTTTATATCAATACAACAAAATGATGAATTAACTTGAAAATTCAGTTGAGGCCTTTAGTAAGAGAAGGTATTAAACAGAGCTACACTTTTTGTTTTTATATATACTTTGTCTTTTATTAATCTAAAGATTTAATATTACCACTTTTCTAATGATATGACTGAAGTGTCTATAAAGTAAACCCTATAAATTGGTAAATGCTAAACCCAAATTTTATTCTAAGCCAATCAAATCTTAAGCTCAGATTTCTTCATCATTGTATTGAATATTAATTTATTTTAATAGAGACAGATTTAAAACTCTTTAATCTTACAATTTTAGGACCAGTTCTATCTTACTTTGCTCTGCTAGATTTTTCAGGTTTTTAGGTCTCTCTCTATATGTATGGCTTTGTTGATAGAAAAAAAAATCTCATTTTCCAAGTTGGATCTGGTTAAAAAAAGCCATCGCTTTTCCTTAAACACAGTAATATTAATTTTGACTGTTGACCAGCTGCAAATTATCTTGCAAACAAGTAGGAAACAGAAATCATATGCAGACACTAAGATTTAGATCAAACAGTTGTACTCCATATAAATTCCTTAATTGGCAAGGTTGCATCTGGATATGCTGGACACAGAAATGAGCAAAAGAAAAGGTTTCTATTTATAAATTTGACAGCATCACATTATGATTTGACATGGACACAGACTGAGGTGGCAAACAGCGATGAAGCAACAGCTGCAAACAATGCTTAATACATCTTTAAATCAAATCTACAAAATAATTGCCCTAGAGAAAGAAACTTGAAATATTTAAGTAACAGATTGGCAATCTAAGACTTCATTTTACCCAGACTTTTTCTTCTCTATCTTGTTGGCTATTTATTCTACATTTAATCCTCTCTGAGTCATAATCCTCACATATTATATTTGCAAGTTTGCAATTGCCAAACTATGTATCTTTCCACAATAACACTTTTTACAGGAAAACTGTTTAAAAATGTATATGCACAAAATGGTCATTGTGAAAAATCCATGCTCCTTTGTCATTTTATCAAAAACAAGTAGGAATTAATGGGTACAATGATATCAGTGTTCCTTGGGACAGTTTAAATTAAAAAGATGCTTAAAGGGCAAAGGAGAAAAATTGATTAAAAAAATCCTAATTCCCTGAGACTTCACTGAATAATGAGCTCTAACTAGGCATGGAAATTTGCTCACATATTATGCAGCTAATTTAGGAGAGAATGAAGAATGGACTGTTGTAAAAGACACACATTATTTCCTCTGGAAAAGCTTTAAACAGTTTGCAAAGTCAAATTTAAAATGTTTTTAATTGCAGTCCTTTATTGTTGCCATGTAAAAACGTGGTTGAAGTCTGTTGAGCAGATTGGATCTTAGAGGAGATGAATGCTAGTTAATATAAAAAAGGATCTTTGAACTCACATTTTTAATGCATACATTTGCTCAGTAAATTCTTTGTCTATGGTTGTAAGACAACCTTTTGTAAATGAGTTTGTGCTTCTTCTGTTCCTATCTTATTACATATCAAATAGACATAGACAAATAGTCCCAGTGGAAAGTCACCCATCATAGCATTGCTGCCCTTTTTGAAATTTCTGTATACTTATATTAGCTCTCAAAATGACTATCCTGCTCACTCATATAAAACATTAGTAGTCACATATTCTATGTAAGTTTCACATAATATTAATTAAATTTTACTTTTCTTCAAGAAACACACTTTTCAACATTTTTACTAAGTCAGCATTTTATTTGTATTCAATTTATTTGAAAGGAAAAAAAGATGGATCTGTTAGTTAACCAGGCTCTTCCGTTTACATAGTGCAATTTAAAAGCTCTGAACTCTTTCGTTTGCAGTGTTCAGGGCTCTCCATCTATGTCAAATTCCTGCAAACTGACTCTACATTTCTTAGGGATAATTTCCTTTTCAGAAGTAAAACATACAAACCTAATCCATATCACTCAAAATACATGCACACTACACCATAAGGTAGAATGTGGCATTATATCACTTAAATTTGCTGAGTTTTGGAGTTGCTGTTTTAAGAGTTCTTGGGCATTTCATTAATTTCTTGCAATTTACATAGGCAAAGTCATGACATTAAACCTAACACTTGGATTTTTTTTGCCCTGCTCATGTAGATTTTCCAAGGGAATACTATATGACTTTGTTTGTGCAACCAGATTACCTATGTTGTGGCTTCCCTGGTGGCTCAGTCAGCAAAGAAACTGCCTGCAATGCAGGAAACTGACCTCAGTACAAGAGCCTCAGGTTCAATCCCTGGGTTAGGGAGATCCCTTGGAATAGGAAATAGCAACCCACTCCAGTATTCTTGCCTGGGAAATCCCATGGACAGAGAAGCCTGATGGGCTATGATCCATGGGGTTGCAGGAGTCAGACACAACTTAGCAACTAAACCACCACCATTATCTATTTTACCAAAATGTGGCACAGATGCAGTCATATAAATTTTCCTAACTAGGAAACTTGCTAGCACAGACCTTTATTTTCAAAAAGTCTAATGTCTTCATTTTAAATTCCTCCCATTCCATTATTATAGTTTATTGCTGACAAAGTCTACATTCAAATTCAGATCTCTTTACTTCAGGTCTTGTTTTCCTTGTTACCTAAGTTTAATTTGTTAGAAATTGGAATGAAGATGTTTGATTAAAATGCACCAGTGTAGAGAGGTAGGCCTATGCTTATTCATACGATATTAGAACTTTAAATATATCTTCTTTCTGGTGCTGTGCTCAGTTGTGTCTGACTCTTTGTGACCCCATGGACTGAAGCCCACCAGGCTATCCCAGCAGGAATACTTGAGTGTGTTGCCATTTCCTACTTCAAGGGATCTTCCTGACCCAGGGATTGAATCTGAGTTTCCTGTGGCTCCTGCATTGGCAGGCAGTTTCTTTACTACTGCCGTTGGGAAGCCACTTCTTTCTGGAGTTCCTACTTATTATCTGAGCTCAAGTCCCTAAATCTTTAACTGTCTATTGAGCATCTCTCATTAGTATATTTCACAGGAATTTCCAAGTTAGTAGGTGTATCTCAAACCAAATTTAAAATCTTTATCTCTAACCACTTTTTTTTTTTTTTTCTCTCAAATTCCCTAACTGGTTAAATGCTCTCACCATTTAACCAGCCTCTGAAATAAAACATTTTACTAATTCCTGTGATTGTGCCATATCCCTGGGTTCTCATGTCTTATGACTTTTCACATCTGTAAGTATAGCTAAAGGTATGCCACTAATGTCATTCCATCCTTCTGTCTTTTCCACTGCAATAGTTCAAGCCCACATCATCTTCCATTTGAAATTTTAGCCCCGTGCTCCACTCTCCACATAGCAATGATTTAACCTCCTCACTACTATCAGAAGTAGTTTACAAAAGACACTAGGGATCAACTTTCTTTATTGAGAAAAAAGCTCTTGCTCATTTCTTGCAGCTTATAGCGTGAAGTCCCAGCTCTTTAGCACCATATTCATCTGAATGTATCACTGTGCTATCAGTCCTTTGTTGTATCTACAGACTTAACCATTTCAGGGTACTCCTCCTGCTAATATTGGTTTTTCTGTGACTAAGAATTTTTTCCCCAGTAAAATGAATGGCTGCTTTGATGGTACATGCAACAGGTTGCTATAACTGGAGAACCAACACTCTAGGAAACAGCCTTCAAATAATGACACTGGGATCTGGTGAATTAAAACTACAAATCTCACCAATGCTTCTGGTAGAATAATTCTGAGATGAGTGTTTTATCCCATTCCCCAGTTTCTCCACGAGGCTAAGGTCCAGTCACCCAGTTACTCCATTGTCTTGGCCAGCCTAATAGTGCAAATTCATTGACTGCATTCCTTTCCCTGAGTCGTTTCCCCATTCCTCTTCTGATGCCCTTTCCTCCAAGTAAACTACCTGCATTCAAATTCTTATTAAAGTATCTGATTCTGGAGGACACATACTAACAAACACGTCAGTCATATTGAACATTATAACTTCATTCTTGGCCACTTTTATCCATTTACCCACACTCTAGTTCAACAAGAATTGTAAGAACTATACGCTTTCCCCAGAGTGAAACTTACACTGCCAATCTTTCCATATTCATTCATACATTCCCTTCTTTGTCTAATGTCTTACTTCTCTCTTTATTTGGAAAAATAATGTAGTCTTTCAAGGGCCTAGTAATGATGTATGCTCCAAATCCCCAAGAACTCATATTTTCTTCTCTGCTTCTCTGGAAAGTTATTAGGACCTTATTACTCATCACATTATATTACAGTTAATTGTGTCTGCACCTAGCTCCTCCTATTGGAGAAGGAAATGGCAACACACTCTAGTATTCTTGCCTGGAGAATCTCAGGGACAGAGGAGCCTAGTGGGCTGCCATCTATGGGGCCGCACAGAGTCGGACATGACTGAAGTGACTTAGCAGCTTGCTCCTCCTGGATTGTTTCTGAGCTCCTGGATGGAAATGTTAAAGTTATGCATTTATTTTCCCATAAGGAATTATGACAAATGATTATATTCCAATGCAGGAATTCAAAAGAAAATATGATGTTTTTATTACTACCTTCTGCCTTCTCTATGCCATGCTTAGTCACTCAGTCATGTCTGACTCTTTGCAACCCCATGGACTGTAGCCCTCCAGGCTCCTCTGTTCATGGGGATTCTCCAG
The DNA here is from genome assembly GCF_023091745.1 of Budorcas taxicolor. Taxonomy (NCBI): domain Eukaryota; kingdom Metazoa; phylum Chordata; class Mammalia; order Artiodactyla; family Bovidae; genus Budorcas; species Budorcas taxicolor. The sequence goes on from NC_068912.1 coordinate 71,300,268, forward strand.
GCAAGAATACTGGAGTGGGTTGCCATGCCCTCCTCCAGGGGATTTTTCCAACTCAGGGATTGAACCCAGGTCTCCAGGTCTCTGCATTGCAGGCAGATTCTTTATCTTCTGAGCCACCAGGGGAACCCTGTTAATAGATACAGTTTGCAATATATTCTGAAGTTATTTAGTTAAATAGAATCTTACAAACTAATTCAATGGCTGCATGTTTTAGGCTTACATTCTTTTTCATTATCTGAGATTTATAAAAAAGATGTTGCCTGAAAAAAATAACCAATAAACTTAGATAGATCTTCACCTTTTTGTAAGTTTTTCAACTAGTTTATTCATCAGAGCTGATTGCAACAATTATTTTATCAACTTAAAATACTAACAGAAATTTATAAAAATAATTATAAATCCTTAAGAAAAGCAACTAGGAAAAACTACCATTTTATGGACATTAGTCATTGTGTAATTCACCAATTACTAATATTTAAATAGGGCCCTACAAGTAATTTGATACCAGATTAGATCACTAACTTAAAAAATTATGCATTGATAGTCACTATAGGACCACGGTTATTCTTTAAAAGGTGTTGAAACTGAGATAAGTAGGAAGAGATATAATGTACCCTGTTTATGTTGAAAATTTTTCTTTTTGCCGTTTAGTGTCTTCATGCAGCAGCCAGATTTTTTTCTTTCTTTTATAAAGATAGTTTTTAAGTTCCAAAGAAGTTAAGATTATTAAGAATCATTTCAAGATTTAATAAATATTTTCTAAAACAAATCCATTAAAAAGATGTATTCACTATAATCTATTGAATGTAAGTCGTTATAGTCTTAGGATGGGCTTCCTAGGGGGCTCAGTGGTAAAGAATATACCTGTCAATGAAGGAGACATGGGTATGATCCCTGGGTCAGGAAGATCCCCTTGAGAAGGAAATGACAACCCACTCCAGTATTCTTGCCTGGAAAATCTCATGGACAGAGGAACCTGGTGGGTGATAGTCCATGGGGTTATAAAGAGTTGCACTTAACTTAAGTGACTAAAACAACAGTAACAATTCATATGATAAGATACTTTCCACATGCTAAAATTCCAAGTTATCTTTCTTATAATTTTGAGGGAAAAAATGTGTCTAACTTTGGAAAACTTTTCACTTTTTAAATTATATTTTATTGTGCTCTGTGCCATTCTGCCAAAAGCAAAGATAAAGAAAGTAAAGTGGAGACAGAAGTACGATTGAAGCTTAAAATACATACATACATATGTAAATACAGTTATACCTTTAATGCAAGAGAACTGGGTTCGATCCTTGGGTTGGGAAGATACCCTGGAGAAGGAAATGGTAGCCCACTCCAGTATTCCAGCTTGGAGAATTCAATGGACAGAGGAATCTGGTAGTCTACAGCCCATGGGGTTGCAAGAGTTGGACATGAGTGAGCAACTAACATGCACATATCCTTAATAGTGGTTTAATGATCAACATAGCTAGAATGATAAGTTAGAAAAAATGATTATAGATAGTAATAAAACAGACTGTTAGGGGAAACACATTGACTGAAGCTGTCCACACTGGTGGCACCCTAGTAACCATTTACATGAGCTGTTTTATGACAGGAGGTCCCGGTAAGGAACATGGAGCTAATAAGCCAACCTGAAGATTTCGGGAAAAGTCAAAAGGAGACATCACATGTCCAACCACCTCCCAGAATCCTTCTTGCTGGCATCCGTCTTGCCTGAGCCACCAGGAAGGACTCTGAGTCAGAATGATTGGCTAAAGATAACCTGGAAACTAATACCATCAACATAAAACAGGAGACCTCAAGTCAGAGCAGTCCTCCTGGGTTCCCTTACCCTACTGCTCTCCGCCCGGACGCCCCTTCCTAATAAAATCTCTTGCTTTGTCAGCACATGTGTCTCCTCAGACAATTCATTCTGAGTGTTAGACAAGAGCCCACTTTCAGGCCCTGGAAGGGGTCCCCCTTCCTGCAACAAGACTTTCTCACTTTTTTTTTTACTTTTATGTACAAATTTGTTTATAGAAATTTTGGTACAATGTATATTGAAAAACATGTTAAAATATTGACATTTCTTACAAAAAGCATTGTAGTACCTGTAAACTTCAAACTGGTGCTTGCCATGGGCACTTGCCATCTACCTCTTCAAGGATTAAATCACAGGTTCTGCTGCAGCTGCTGACTTTCAACACTCCCTAAAGGAAGTTCATGGTGGAGAGCACAAATGAGGCATTTTCTGCTCTGAAAAAAACTGGAAGAATAGGTCTTCAGATAGATATTTTCCAGAGCGGGCTTTATGAGCCCAATTTTTGTATCTCCTCATATCTAGAAATTCTGAAAGAGATGGGAATACCAGACCACCTGACCTGCCTCTTGAGAAATCTGTATGTAGGTCAGGAAGCAACAGTTAGAACTGGAAATGGAACAACAGACTGGTTCCAAATAGAAAAAGGAGTATGTTAAGGTTGTATATTGCCATCCTGCTTATTTAAGTTATAAATAGAGTATACCAAGAGAAATGCTGGGCTGGACAAAGCACAAGCTGGAATCAAGATTGCTGGGAGAAATATCAATAAACTCAGATATGCAGATGACACCACCCTTATGGCAGAAAGTGAAGAAGAACTAAAGAGCCTCTTGATGAAAGTGAAAGAGAAGAGTGAAAAAGTTGGCTTAAAGCTCAACATTCAGAAAACAAAGATCATGGCATCAGGTCCCATCACTTCATGGGAAATAGATGGGGAAACAGTGGCTGACATTATTTTTTGGGGCTCCAAAATCATTACAGATGGGACTGCAGCTATGAAATTAAAAGATGCTCACTCCCTGGAAGGACAGTTATGACCAACCTAGATAGCATAGTAAAAAGCAGAGACATTACTTTGCCGATAAAGGTCCTTCTAGTCAAGGCTATGGTTTTTCCAGTAGTCATATATGAATGTGAGAGTTGGACTACAAAGAAAGCTGAATGCCAAAAAATTGATGTTTTTGAACTGTGATGTTGGAGAAGACTCTCGAGAGCCCTTTGGACTACAGGCGATCCAACCAGTCCATCTTAAAGGAGATCAGTCCTGAGTGTTCATTGGAAGGACTGATGTTGAAGCTGAAATTCCAATAATTTGGCCACTTGATGCAAAGAGCTGACTCATTTGAAAAGTCCCTGATGCTGGGAAAGATTGAAGGCAGGAGGAGAAGGGAATGACAGATGATGAGGTAGTTGGATGGCATGACCGACTCAATGGACATGAGTTTGGGTAAACTCCAGGAGTTGGTGATGGACAGGGAGGCCTGGTGTGCTGCAGTCCATGGCATCACAAAGAGTCGGACACGACTGAATGACTGAATTGATATCTAGAAAAGGGCTAAATTCTTTCATGGTGACATCTATTCCTTGTGACCAGCAGGAACTTTCTGCAAAAATATATGTTTGCTTGCATTAACTCCCCCTTCACTAAATTCATACATATATTGATCTTTCTCCCACCCCACACCTCTTTGGAGCAGGTTCTCAGAGCTATCTGAAATGCTGTCTCCCAGGCTACAGTCCTCGTTTTGTCTTCAGTAAAACTTAACTAGAAACTTTCACATTGTGCATTATTTTTAATCAGCATATTTTAATAAAGGTTCATTTATAAAATGTTAAGGGTGTATCTGGATCATTCTTCTACCTCCATTAACCAGCATTGCTTCATTCCATTTAATTTCAGAGACTCTCTTACAAAGGCAGCCATTCTGCCTTTAATTGCCATTTTTCTTCGACCAATAGCCCCTTTTGTTCATCATCACTCCTTCTGAATATCAACTCTTAAACAACTGTAGGAGGTCATGACACCCCACCTAATTCTGGGCACTTTCTTCAGAACATCTAAAGTGTGTATCTGATAATATTCTCAGTAGTATTATAATCTTTTTTCAGGCACCATTTTCTTGGATAAAGCTAATCTTTTAGCACAGGAGGAGGGACTACAGCTCACAGGTCTCATCTGATCTGTTCCCTTGTTATTTATTTATTTATTTTGGGGAGGTTAATTACTTTACAATATTGTATTGGTTTTGCCATACATTGACATGAATCCACCATGGGTGTACATGTGTTCTCCATCCTAAACCTCCCTTCCACCTCTCTCCCCATCCTATCCCTCTGGGTCATCCCAGTGCACCAGCCCCGAGCACCCTGTATCATGCATCAAACCTGGACTGGCGATTTGTTTCATGTATGATAATATATATGTTTCACTACCATTCTCCCAAACAATCCCACCCTCGCCCTCTCCCACAGAGTCCAAAAGACTGTTCTATACATCTGCATCTCTTTTGCTGTCTCACATACAGGGTTATCGTTTCCATCTTTCTAAACTCCATATATATGCATTAGTATACTGTATTGGTGTTTTTCTTTCTGGCTTACTTCACTCTGTATAATAGGCTCCAGTTTCATCCACCTCATTAGAACTGATTAAAATGTATTCTTTTTAATGGCTGAGTAATACTCCATTGTGTATATGTACCACAGCTTTCTTATCCATTTGTCTGCCAGTGAGCATCTAAGTTGCTTCCATGTCCTGGCTATTATAAACAGTGCTGTGATGAACATTGGGGTACACATGTCTCTTTCAATTCTGGTTTCCCTGGTGTATATGCCCAGCAGTGGGATTGCTGGGTCATAAGGCAGTTCTATTTGCAATTTTTTAAGGAGTCTCCACACTGTTCTCCATAGTGGCTGTACTAGTTTGCATTCCCACCAACAGTGTAGAGGGTTCCCTTTTCTCCACACCCTCTCCTGCATTCATTGCTCATAGACTTTTGGATAGCAGCCATTCTGACTGGTGTGAAATGGTACGTCATTGTGGTTTTGATTTGCATTTCTCTAATAATGAGTGATGTTGAGCATCTTTTCATGTGTTTGTTAGCCATCTGTATGTTTTCTTTGGAGAAATGTCTGTATAGTTCTTTGGCCCATTTTTTGATTGGGTCATTTATTTTTCTGGAATTGAGCTGCAGGGGTTGCTTGTATATTTTTGAGACTAATTCTTTGTCAGTTGTTTCCTATTTTTTTTTTTTTTTGTAAATGAAGTTGAATCAGAACAGTCATAATAATGTCTTTATATATTGTCTATGACTATATTTATACCACATTCATAGATCTGAATACTTTGAAAGAGAGTAAATAGACCTCAAAGCCTAAAATATTTGCCATCTAGCATTTCACAGAAAAACAACTTTTCTGATATATACTCTAGCAGATTCTTCATGAAGGACACATGTCCACAGTGTTCCCTAATTTCTGACACCTTTCTATATAGTTTTTCCTATTGCCTTGATATTTCAAAAAAATCTTAACCAGTTTGCACTGGTTTAGTTAAACTTTTTGAAATTGCTTCTCTCTTGTTGCCTTGTACATTTATTTCAAGAAATCTAATACCAGTGGACTTATTTTGCCTTTGTAAGTTTCATTTTATTTGTAAAAATGTATCTTTAAAATTTGGGGCTTCCAGGAGACTCAGTGGATAAAGAATCCACCTGCCAATCCAGGAGACCTAAGAGACATGAATTTGATCCCTAGGTCAGGAAGATTCCCTGGAGGAGGGCATGGCAATTCACTCCAGTATTCTTTCCTGGAGAATCCGTGGACGGAGGATCCTGGAGGGCTACAGTTCATAGGGTTGCAAAATCTTTGACACTATACTGAAGGAACTGAACACACATGCATACATCTTTAAAATTTAGCAGTTTTACTAGGTTACATACTACAGCTGATTATTCTGGATCAATTTTTGTTAATGTGTAAATTCAGGTATTCTGTTTCTGGAAAGTTTTCTTAAAATGTAGTTTTAATGATTAGTTCTGTTACATTGTTTTTATTTTATTCTATAGGGATGTAGTTACAGACATCTATAATTTACCTCTTTGCCTATTTTCCATTTCAGCCACCTTCTACTGCTTTTTATTGCTTGCTTATCTTGTTTGATTTCTCATTTATTTATTTTAAAAATTACTTTATTGTGATGTAATTAACATACAAAAAGAAGTATATATTTAATGTATACAACTTAATGAGTTTGGAGATAAATATATACCTGTGAAATCATCAGTACAATCTATGCCATAAATATACATATTCACTTCAAAAGTTTGCTTCCACTCTCCTTATTTATTATTATTATTTTTGTTTGTATATATGATAAGAACACTACACAAGATCTGTTTGCTTAGCAAATTTTTAAGTATTTAATACAGTGTTGTTTACTATAGATACTAAGATATAATAGTATATATAAATAGATCTCCAATACTTATCTTGTATAACAGAAACTTCATACCCTTTGATTACTACCTCCCTTTTCTCCACTTTTTACTTAAAATTTTAATTATTATACTAATCATTTACTTTATTTATTGTAATTATCTTCATTCTTTTCTTTAGGTTTTCATTACTTTTGGTTTAAATCTATTTTCCTTTTGGTCTGCAAGTAAGATAATTTGGTTTTCTTGTTCTATTTCTTCACTGTTTGATTTGGTTTATTTTTTCCCAGCTTTTATTCACTTTTGTTCCTGGATTTTTATTTTCAGGCTTACAGTGTTTCTTGTATCTAGATGCTGGCTTAAGAATATTTGATTCAGCTTTGAATTTTGATTCTTCTTGTTTTTTCAATTTTATGGTGTTTTGGGAGGCTATGTTTTTATTAGCAGGGTGTCTTCTGTGTCTTCTGATTTCTTCCTGTGTGTGTGTCTGTTTGGCATTTCCTGCAATGGGTTTTTAGTTTGTGAGCTACCACTACCCCTGCCAGCCGCCCCCCACCTCCAGTAGTTCTGATTTATGGATGACCGTGGTTTTGTAGTGTGGTGCAGGTAAAGAGTTGATGAATCTTGTTTTCTTTCCATTTCTTATGACCACAGTTCCTTTGTTTCCTTTATTTTTGCTCCCATTCTCCAAATAACTACCTCTTTTCCAGAGGCAATGCTTCTTCAAAACTACCATTTCTGGTTCTACACACTATTAAGTTCTTTTTCTGTAACCAAGTCTTAGCTTGTAGTTAGTACTTTGTCATTCATTCCAGTTTCTCTTTCAGGTGGTGCTTTAATCTATGCTTTGCTTAATATTCCTTTCCCCTGAGCTCTTCTTCATGGAATCTTACACATTCCTCCTTACCGTTCCTCCATCCCCAGAGGCAATAGGATATCTATAGGCAATTTAAAGTTTGAGATATACTCTGTTAGTAATGCTAAAAATGGGTAATCTGTATAGTTCAATTTGTTCTCAATGTTGATTTTAAATTTTTCATTTTATACTGTTTTTGAGGGCATCAGAGTGATTAGAAACGTGTTGATTTTCATTTTTCTCCACATCCTAAAGAGTTAATCTCAAGTAAGAGTTTTTATTATGGATGAATTTTAAATTGTAAGGCTTTTCCCCCTCATATCTATTTGAATGACCATATGGCTTTATTATTTATGTTTGTTAATTTACTGTAAAAGTTTTTCATTATTTTACAATTAACAGTGTTATATCTTTCTAGGAATTCCATATAGTTCTTAACCAAATTGGTTAGTACTTATTTATTTTTGGCTGTACCAAGTCTTTGTTGCTGCATGTGGGCCTTCTTTAGTTACAGCAAGTGGAGGCTGCTCACCAGGTGCAATGTGTGCAGGCTCCCCTTTGTGGTCCTTTTCTTGTTGCAGAGCACGGGCTTTAGGGTGCAGGCTCAGCAGTTGTGGCTCAAGCGTTTAGTTGTCCTGCAACACGTGGGATCTTCTTGGACCAACATCAAACTTGTGTCCCCTGCGTTGGCAGGTAAATTCTTAATCACTGGACCAAAAGAGAAATCCAATTAGCTCTTTCCTAGTTTTTATGCTAATCTTTTAATTTTATAACCCACCAAATATATTTATTTTATATTGTGTCTGACGATTTCAATACCCAATGAAACTGATGTATAAGTTTTAGCTTCCTTTTGTGTGCTATGCTTCTGTGTGTGTGTGTGTGTGTGTGTGTGTGTGTGTGTGTGTATGACTGTACTGAGAAAATAGTTTTCTTTGAAACTTCATTTGTGGGAATTCTTTGACATGCGTTGGGGAGGGAAACTTTCCTCTTACCTCTCGGTCTTTTTGGCTGGTTGAATAATTAAAATGACATAAGACAGATTAATTAGAGAAAAATAAATTTAATTACATATGTACAAAGAATCCATGTTACATGAGAGTTTCCAAAGACAGTTGGGTAAAATGAGGTATATATGTCACCCAAACCTGAATATTCATTTGAAGGACTGATGCTGAAGCTGAAGCTCCAATACCTTGGCCACCTGATGCAAAGAGCCGACTCATTAGAAAAGACCCTGATGCTGGGAAAGATTGAAAACAGAAGGAAAAGTTGGTGGTAGAGGAAGAGATGGCTGGATGGCATCACCAACTCTGGACATGAGTTTGAGCAAACTCTGGGAGATAGTGAGAGGGAAGTCTGGTATGCGGCAGTCCATGGGGTAGCAAAGAGTCGGACACGACTTAGCAATGGAACAACAACAACAACAAATCTTGGGGTGGCCTGTCCTGAACCCCATTACTTGATATGAATAGGCTTTTTCCCAGAGAAGATATATCTCCCTTTTCTCTCATTTTTCTGGGGAAACCACCAATCGTGGATTAATTTAAATTAAATTTTCACTTTGAGGTCATTTTGATCACTAAGGTAAATAATATTTTGGGGAAAAAATGAAATGAGGGTATAAACTTGGAAAGAAAAGTATAACACTGAAGCTGTCTTTCATCCTGAAGACATTTGCTACAAGACAAAATTGATCTCCAGTTTACACAATATTACAGGACTAGGCTTTTTAAGAAAACAAAGCCCAGAAACTTGCCATGGAGGGATGTTTAATATGACATAACCATGTAAGGATGTAATTCCTGGTGTAACAGTGAACTAGAAACAACTCCCACACAAGGGCCTGCAAGGATAACTGGCTAGTTTATAACCTGATTCTTAACAAGCAAAAACTCTCTCCATTGCTACATGAAATCTGAGATTCATGGCTCACAAGGGTTTGTAGCTGAAATTCCCATTCATTGGGAAATATTTATGATATTTGTTAAAAAGGCATATCTGCTGAATCAGATGGGATCAAAGATTATGAATTTTAATAAACTTTTTAAAAAATTTCATTGAAATTTGAGAGTCATTTCTGTTTGGACATTTTTTGGTATCAAAATGCTATGACGTAGTCTGTGCTGAAATGGATTCCTTTGTGTAGGTGATTATGTTAATAATAAATTTCAGATAATAGAGCTCTACTATTTTATACTTCACATTACCTGTCTTATTTTTGATATCTAAAATATTCACATTTACTTCAAATCAACAGCACAGATTATTGGGTCCAGTTAATACTTGAACTAAAGCAATTTAGAGTTTAAACAATGATAATAAGTTAGCAATTGCTTCAGAATACTGCCATTGAATCTAAGCACTTTTCTCCTTAGGTTACCAAGCTGAAGATTCAGTTCTCCAAAAAGAGAATCTAAATGGTTTCTCTTGATTTGTGTGCCCCCTGCTGCCCCCTGCTTTGAAAAAGAGAAGGCAGGGGGTTGTTATGAACAAACTTTGATTGATAAACATGATAGAAAAAACATGAAAATAAAGTCATACTTCTCCAGTGAATACTGAAAAGGGAGAAAAAATGATGGTCAGGCATAAATAATAGGTGTACACTATGATGATATTCTATTAAGTAAAATCAATGCTTCAGGAATATATGGCTTTGCATTGAATGAACTTGGCACCTAAGTATATATATCAGATTATATACTATTTTGAACTAACCCAAAAGATTGGATTGTCAAATCATATTCACAAAAAGAGCAATTGCTGAGTGTCAAACTCTAATAATAAGTTTAAAGGTATCAGCAAACAAGGAGCTAGAAGAAGCGTGCATAAGGAGTCATCCTAGAGACTGAAGGTTCTCTGACTCAGAGTTAGTAAATTCTTCAAGTTAGGTACTCATGTTTTTAGTCAACTAACAAGAACTGTTAAATCTTAATAACACAACCTAAATGACATTTCCCAGGGAGACACACCTTAGGAATACATAGCTTCTAAATTTATGTACTATATAAGCAGTGGACATCTGGGATTTCCTGATAAGAATATTTTTTATGTAAGTACCCTTTCCTAGTAAATATAATTAGTCCATCTACCCAGAGGTCCAGTTATGATGTTAACAGGAAGGTAAACCAGGTCACCTACTGTTATAGACTGAATAGCTATGCCTTTCCAAAATTCATATGTTGAAGCCCTAATTCCCAATGTGATGGTATTTGGAGATGGGACCTTTTGGATGTGAATATAGGTTTAGATGAGGTCCTGAGATTGGAATGCCCTATGATAGGAATGGTGTACTTATAAGAAGAGACAGAAAATCAGAATATTCTTTGTTTTTTTTTTCTGTATAAGGACACAGTGAGAAGAAGGTTGTCCATAAGCCAACAAGAAAATCTCATCAGGAACCAAATTTGCTAGTGCCTTGATCCTGGCCTCCAGAATTGTGAGAAACAAATGTCTGCTGTTTAAGTCAGTCAGGTCATGGTATTTTGTTAGAGAAGCTGGAGCTGACTAATATATCTGCTTTCTTTTCATTATCCTGGAGACTTTCCTATAACAAAGAGGAAGAAATAGCCTATAAGTCAGATCCTTTAAGTTTTACTTTCCATATATTAAACAGTTTTTAAAAATAGGTAAATTAGATGTGTAGAAATCTACTTTTTATAATAAAGCTTAAAACGCTTAAACATATCTCTGCTTAACCGCCCTCTTTTAAATCTCCACATCATAATTGCTTTATTTACTATAATTATTTAAGTATTACCTTCTTAGGGAAACCTTCATATAGTACTCTACTTAAAATTGGAAACAGTTCCTCTTTATCTCCCTTCTCTTTTATTTTTTCCGAGGTATTCATATCATTGCTTAACTTATTTTACTTATTTTTTCCCTCCTTTCTCATCCTTAACTGTATCACTAGACTATAAATGCCAAGATAAAAAGTTTAAAAAAAAAAAAAAAAAACTACTGTAAATCTAGTGCCTGGACTTTGTCTGGGACTGAAAAATTACTAGTCGAATTTTTAATGAATTAAAGAATGAAAAGAAAGAAGCTGTTAATGCTTTCATTCTTTTGAAAGTAAGTATAAAAAGTAAAATGTGAAGTGAAAATGAACGTTTCTTAGTTGTGTTTGACTCTTTGCAACCCCATATACCCCCATGGAGCCTGCCAGGCTCCTCTGTCCATGGGATTCTCCAGGCAAGAATACTGGATTGGGTTGCCATCCTTCTTCAGGGGATGTTCCCAACCCAGATACCAAAGCCAGGTCTCCTGCATTCCAGGTGGCTTATTTATTTTCTGAGCCACCAGAGAAACCAGAAGATTGGAGCAGGTAGCCTATCTTTTCTTCAGGGAATATTCCTGACCCAGAAATTGAACTGGAGTCTCCTGCATTGTAGGCAGATTCTGTACCAGATGAGCTACCAGGAAGTATACAGTAAGCATCCATTAGATGTTAATTTTTAATGTTTGTCAGCATTTTAGAGGAATTTGTTTCCAGCCACCTTTTCTAATAGGCAGAGCATGCTCCATTTAAAAATGAACACTATTTCAAAGAAACCTGAAAGTTTAAAGACTTAGTTTATAAATTTGGAATATGTAGTTCTACATCATCCAAGACTATCAGGGCCCTTTCCTCTTCTTTTGTAGTAACAGAAAGTTGCATGAAATCACATGTTTAAATTGTCTAGCACAAGATCTGGATAATGATAGAACTGTAAAGTTTAGCTCTTTTTGGCCATTTCCAGGTCCCCAAAATCACTGCAGATGGTGATTGCAGCCATGAAATTAAAAGATGCTCACTCCTTGGAAGGAAAGTTATGACCAACCTAGATAGCATATTCAAAAGCAGAGACATTACTTTGCCAACAAAGGTCCATCTAGTCAAGGCTATGGTTTTTCCAGTAGTCATGTACGGATGTGAGAGTTGGGCTGTGAAGAAAGCTGAGCGCCAAAGAACTGATGCTTTTGACTGTGGTATTGGAGAAGACTCTTGAGAGTCCCTTGGACTGCAAGGAGATCCAACCAGTCCATTCTAAAGGAGATCAGTCCTGGGTGTTCTTTGGAAGGAATGGTGCTAAAGCTGAAACTCCAGTACTTTGGCCACCTCATGCAAAGAGTTGACACATTGGAAAAGACTCTGATGCTGGGAGGGATTGGGGGCAGGAGGAGAAGGGGACAACAGAAGATGAGATGGCTGGATGGCATCACTGACTCGATGGATGTGAGTTTGAATGAACTCCTGGAGTTGGTGATGGACAGGAAGGCCTGGCGTGCTGCAATTCATGGGGTCACAAAGAGTTGGACACAACTGAGCAACTGAACTAAATTCAACTATTTTTCCATTTTCCAATTTCCATACAGAATAATGAATACTTGGATTAAATTTACTTGATGGTTAACTTTATATATCAACTTGACTGGGGCTCAGGGTTACCCAGAGAGTTAACAAAACAATATTTCTCAGTGTGTCTGTCATGGTATTTCTGGAACAGATCAGTGTTGGAATCAGTAAACTGAGTAAAGAAGATCAGCTGTCACTAATATGGGCAGGTATCATCTAAATCCTTGAGGACTAAATAGAATAAAAAGGTGAAGGGAGAATTTTCTCTATCTTCTCTTGAGCTGAGTCACTTGTCTTCTGCCTTCAGACACTGAAGTTCTTGATTCTTGGGTCTTTTGCCCCTGGGACTCACACCAGTGTTCCCCAGCCCCTCTTCTCAGACCTTCAAACTTGGGCTGAATTATAATACCAGCTTTCCTGGTTCTCCAGCCTGCAGAGAGACTATGGGACTTCTTAACCTCTATAGGTGTGTAAGCCAGTTGCTATAATAAATCTATGCATCTCCTTGGGTTCTATTTTTCTAAAGAACCCTGAATAGTCCAATTAATAAACATTCAGTTCAATTCAGTTCAGTTCAGTCACTCAGTCGTGTCTGACTCTTTGTGACCCCATGAATTGAAGCATGCCAGGCCTCCCTGTCCATCACCAACTCCTGCAGTTCACCCAGACTCATGTCCATCGAGTCAGTGATGCCATCCAGCCATCTCATCCTCTGTCATCCCCTTTTCCTCCTGCCCCCAATCCCTCCCAGCATCAAAGTCTTTTCCAATGAGTCAACTCTTCACATCAGGTGGCTAAAGTATTGGAGTTTCAGCTTTAGCATCATTCCTTCCAAAGAACACCCAGGACTGATCTTTAGAATGAACTTGTATCTCCTTGCAGTCCAAGGGACTCTCAAGAGTCTTCTCCAACACCACAGTTCAAAAGCTGATACCTAGATCTTTAGCACAGTTTTTCAAACTGTGGTATAACTATGAACTCTATTTACTGAGATGGGAGGAAACAAATATTTTTAAAAAAGACAGAGGCTAGAATAGAACAGAACAGAAAATATTGCACATTTTAAGAATGACCCAAGTTTGGGGACTTCCAGGACAGTCCAGTGGTTAAGACTCTGTAGAGGGCCTGGATTCAATCCCTGGTTGGAAAACTAAGATCCCAGATACCCATGAGGTGCAGCTGAAAAATAAAAAAAAATTAAAAAAAAAAAAAAGACCAAAAAAGTGAAGTGAATGCGCTCATTCGTGTCCAACTCTGTGACCCCATGAACTGTAGCCTACAGGCTCCTCCGTCCATGGGATTTTCCAGGCAAGAATACTGGAGTGGGTTGCCATTTCCTTCTCCAGGAGATCATCCCAACCCAGGGATTAAACCTGGGTTTCCTGCATTGTAGGCAGATGCTTTACCATCTGAGCCACCAGTGAAATGATTATTTCAGAAGTGTGTGTATTGTGTGCACACAGGGTTGCCTTGTAAAATACATTCTGTTCTTTGGTTACAGTGCAGAAAGGTTTAAGAACACTGACTTAGTACTGATAAATCAATATGTGAACTACATTTAAATCTTTTTAAAGTGGAGTTACTATTTGTGAAGACTACTCTTTGTGTTTTTATTGCTGAGGCCCACAGAGCATTCTAAGGACCAAATAAACTTCCAAGGAACATTTTTTTCATCTTGGTGTACAGACTACATTCTTTGCCTTAATATAATTTGCATCACTTTCTCAGACCCAAAACTATCCTTCAAATTTGATTATTAATAAATCACAAAACTGGCAGTTCCATTTTGTCTCTGAAATCATTTCTAAGTACCAGTAGTGCTAATTACGAACAGTAAACAAAATTATCAAGCAAATTCACGGTAAAATATATACAATTTTTTCAAAACCACAATTCCTGTTTCTAACTTTCTTTGCAACAAGGAATCTTCTTTGAGTTTTAACAATTCCACTATTACTCACAACTGGAAACAAAGTAATGGAAACAACATGGAATAAACAGATACTATTCAATCTCAAGAGGGTAGTTAGTGTTTCTAAGAACACTCAGAATTACTGATATTGAATTTAAAAATTTTCAGCTATGTCTTCCACTGAACATTTTCTCATAATATTTATATCTGAAGCAAACCAATCCCTTGATGTTAGTCTCTTAATAGTTCATTATAAAACATTAATAAATAAACTTCATGAGAATCAGAAATTCTTCAAATTTGATAAGCTCTGAAATGGGAAAAAATTATAGAGCACGTATATTCTTGGAAGGTCAGAAACTTTCGTGAAAAGGACTAAGTCAACACTTGATTTTGCTATCAAGCTTATATTCTGTGAAGCAATCTGATACATGGCTTAGATACTATAGCACTTTGAGAAACTGTTAGTAGCTACTTGGAGATCAAAGTGATTTTGAATTGTAGAAAATAGATTTATGATGTATTTAGACAAATGAAAGTACAGATTACTCTGATGTCCAAATGCTCTGCAAATGTGATTACTAATGTTTTGGAAACAGTGTTTGATTTTTTAAAAAGTCAACTTTATTAAGGGCTATTTAACTTGCAATAAAATGTTTTAAGAATGCCATTGATGAAATTAGTTGAAAATACCACCACAATCAAGATATAATGTTTCCATTACCCCTGAAAGTTCCTTCATCTCTCCTTCTTTCTTTTTTTTTCATCTCTCTTTCTAAAATTTATTTTTAATTGAAGGATAATTGCTTTAAATATTGTGTTGGCTTTTGCCATACATCAACAAGAATCAGACATATATGTACATATGTCCCCTACTTCTTGAAGCTTTCTCCCACCCTTTCACACACCTCTAGGTGTCACAGAGCCCTGGTTTGAGTTCCCTGAGTTACATAGCAAATTCCCACTGGCTACCTATTTTACATACAGTAGTGTTTGTGTTTCCATGCTACTCTTTCAATTCATCCCACCCACTACTCCCTCCACCCAGTGTCCATAACACTGTTCTCTATGTCTATGTCTCCAATGCAGCCATGCAAATGGATTCATGAGTTTCATCTTAGATTTTGCATACATGCCTTAAACAAACAACCCAACCAATAGTGGGCAAACGACTTAAACAGACATTTCACTCAACAGACACATGAAAAGATACTTGACTCATCAGTTCAGTTCAGTCGCTCAGTCATGTCCGACTCTTTGTGACCCCATGAATCACAGCATGCCAGGCCTCCCTGTCCATCACCAACTCCCAGAGTTCACCCAGACTCGCCTCCATCGAGTCAGTGATGCCATCCAGCCATCTCATCCTGGGTCGTCCCCTTCTCCTCCTGCCTCCAATCCCTCCCATCATCAGAGTCTTTTCCAATGAGACAACTCCGCATGAAGTGGCCAAAGTACTGGAGTTTCAGCTTTAGCAACATTTCTTCCAAAGAAATCCCAGGGTTGATCTCCTTCAGAATGGACTGGTTGGATCTCCTTGCAGTCCAAGGGACTCTCAAGAGTTTTCTCCAATACCACAGTTCAAAAGCATCAATTCTTCGGCGCTCAGCCTTCTTCACAGTCCAACTCTCACATCCATACATGACTACTGGAAAAAAACATAGCCTTGACTAGTTGGACCTTAGTCAGCAAAGTAATGTCTCTGCTTCTGAATATGCTATCTAGGCTGCTCGTAACTTTTCTTCCAAGGAGTAAGCATCTTTTAATCTCATGGCTGCAGACACCATCCGCAGTGATTTTGGAGCCCCCCAAAATAGTCTGACACTGTTTCTATTCTTTCCCCATCTATTTCCCATGAAGTGATGGGACCAGATGCCATGATCTTAGTTTTCTGAATGTTGAGCTTTAAGCCAACTTTTTCACTCTCCTCTTTCACTTTCATCAAGAGGATTTTTGGCTCCTCTTCACTTTCTGCCATAAGGGTGGTGTCATCTGCATATCTGAGGTTATTGATATTTCCCCTGGCAATTTTGATTCTAGCTTGTGTTTCTTCCAGTCCAGCGTTTCTCATGATGTACTCTGCATATAAGTTAAATAAGCAGGGTGACAATATACAGCCTTGATGTACTCCTTTTCCTATTTGGAACCAGTCTGTTGTTCCATGTCCAGTTCTAACTGTTGCTTCCTGACCTGCATACAGATTTCTCAAGAGGCAGGTCAGGTGGTCTGGTATTCCCATCTCTTTCAGAATTTTCCAGTTTATTGTGATCCACACAGTCAAAGGCTTTGGTATAGTCAATAAAGCAGAAATAGATGTTTTTCTGGAACTCTTTTCCTTTTTCCATGATCCAGTGGATGTTGGCAATTTGATCTCTGGATTTTCTGCCTTTTCTAAAAACAGCTTGAACATCAGGGAGTTCATGGTCATGTGTTGCTGAAGTCTGGCTTGGAGAAATTTGAGCACCACTTTACTAGCTTGTGAGATGAGTGCAATTGTGTGGTAGTTTAAGCATTCTTTTGCATTGCCTTTCTTTGGGATTGGAATGAAAACTGACCTTTTCCAGTCCTGTGGCCACTGCTGAGTTTTCCAAATTTGCTGGCATATTGAATGCAGCACTTTCACAGCATCATCTTTCAGGATTTGAAATAGCTCACCTGGGATTCCATCACCGCCACTAGCTTTGTTCATAGTGATGCTTTCTAAGGCCCATTTGACTTCATATTCCAGGATGTCTGGCTCTACATGAGTGATCACACCATCGTGATTATCTTGATCATGAAGCTCTTTTTTGTACAGTTCTTCTCTGTATTCTTGCCATCTCTTCTTAATATCTTCTGCTGCTGTTATGTCCATACATTTTCTGTCCTTTATCGAGCCCATCTTTGCATGAAATGTTCCCTTGGTATCTCTAATGTTCTTGAAGAGATCTCCAGTCTTTCCCATTCTCTTCTTTTCCTCTATTTCTTTGCATTGATCACTGAAGAAGGCTTTCTTATCTCTTCTTGCTATTCTCCGGAACTCTGCATTCAGATGCTTATATCTTTCCTTTTCTCCTTTGCTTTTCACTTCTCTTCTTTTCACAGCTATTTGTAAGGCTTCCCCAGACAGCCATTTTTGTTTGTTTGCATTTCTTTTCCATGGGGATGGTCTTGATCCCTGTCTCCTGTACAATGTCATGAACCTCAGTCCATAGTTCATCAGGCATGCTATCTATCAGCTCTAGACCCTTAAATCTATTTCTCACTTCCACTGTATAATCATAAGGGATTTGATTTAGGTCATACCTGAATGGTCTAGCGGTTTTCCCTACTTTCTTCAATTTCAGTCTGAATTTGGTAATAAGGAGTTCATGATCTGAGCCAGTCAGCTCCTGGTCTTGTTTTTGTTGACTGTATAGAGCTTCTCCATCTTTGGCTGTTTGGTGTTGACCGTCTAGTGATATACATGTGTAGAGTCTTCTCTTATGTTGTTGGAATAGGGTGTTTGCTATGACCAGTGCATTCTCTTGGCAAAACTCTATTAGTCTTTGCCCTGCTTCATTCCGCATTCCAAGGCCAAATTTGCCTGTTACTCCAGGTGTTTCTTGACTTCCTACTTTTGCATTCCAGTCCCCTATAACGAAAAGGATATCTTTTTTGGGTGTTAGTTCTAAAAGGTCTTGTAGGTCTTCATAGACCCGTTCAACTTCAGCTTCTTCAGCATTACTGGTTGGGGCATAGACTTGGATTACTGTGATATTGAATGGTTTGCCTTGGAGACGAACAGAGATCATTCTGTCATTTTTGAGATTGCATCCAAGTACTGCATTTCAGACTCTTTTGTTGACCATGATGGCTACTCTATTTCTTCTGAGGGATTCCTGCCCACAGTAGTAGATATAATGGTCATCTGAGTTAAATTCACCCACTCCAGTCCATTTTAGTTTGCTGATTCCTAGAATGTCGACGTTCACTCTTGCCATCTCCTGTTTGACCACTTCCAATTTGCTTTGATTCATGGACCTGACATCCCAGGTTCCCATGCAATATTGCTCTTTACAGCATCGGACCTTGCTTTTATCACCAGTCACATCCACAGCTGGGTATTGCTTTTGCTTTGGCTCCATGCCTTCATTCTTTCTGGAGTTATTTCTCCACTGACCTCCAGTAGCATATTGGGCACCTACTGATCTGGGGAGTTCCTCTTTCAGTATCTTATCATTTTGCCTTTTCATACTGTTCATGGGATTCTCAAGGCAAGAATACTGAAGTCATTTGCCATTCCCTTCTCCAGTGGACCACGTTCTGTCAGACCTCTCCACCATGACCTGCCCATCTTGGGTTGCCCTGTGGCATGGCTTAGTTTCACTGAGTTAGACAAGGCTGTGGTCATAGTGTGATTAGATTGACTAGATTTCTGTGAGTATGGTTTCAGTGTGTCTGTCCTCTGATGCCCTCTTGCGATACCTACCATCTTACTTGGGTTTCTCTTACCTTGGCGTGTGGTATCTCTTCACGGCTACTCCAGCAAAGTACAGCTGCTGCTCCTTACCTTGGATGAGGGCCATCTCCTCCCGCCGTCCTTCCTGACCTTCAACGTAGGATGGCTCCTCTAGGAGAAATGCAAATCAAAACTACAATGAAATATCACCACACATGGGTCAGAATGGCCATCATCAAAAAAACCTACAAACAATAAATGTTGGAGAGGGAGTGGAAAAAAGAGAATCCTCTTATACTGTTGGTGGAAATGTAAATTGATACAGTCACTATGAAAGGCAGCATGGAAATTCCTTAAGAAACTTGGAATAAAACTACCATATGACCCAACAAGCCTTCGTGTCTCTTAATTACGTTCACTTCTGGCTCAAGGCCAGCACTAATCTGCTCTCTTTCGCTATAGATTAGTTTTGCCTCTTCTATAATTTCAAACTCAATTTGCTTTTGAGATTCATTTATGTTGTTGAATGTAACCAACAGTTTGTTCCTCTTTTTTCACTCAGTTGTGTGTGTAATCCTTGGGGCTTCCCCAGTGGCTGAGTGGTAAAGAATCATAGCTACTGGAAAAATCATAGCTTTGACTATACAAACCTTTATTGGCTAAGTAATGTCTCTGTTTTTTAATTCTGCCAAAATAATTTCAAAAGTGTGTGTACTATTTTATGTTTTTGCTAATAGCAAATATTGAACACTTCAGTTGTTCTGTATGCTCACCAGTATCTTATATGGCTACTTGTTTTAGCTTTTGTCATTTTAGTGGATCTATGTTTCTATCTCACCAGGTTTTAATTTGCATTTCCTTGAACACTAGTGATGTTAACCATTTATTCATATCTTCATTGGTCATTTACATATCTTCTTTTGTTAGCCATTTATTCATGTTACTGTTTCACTTTTAAATGTAGCTATTTTTCTTATTATTGAGCATTATTTGTATATCCTGTATTTTATACAAAGTTTTTGTCACATTGCAAATATTTTCCCCAATCAGTGACTTTATTTTTAATTTTTCATAGTTTCACTATATATTATAATTATTTTTAAGTAGATAAAAGATTTTTAGTTGGAGTTACACTATCAAACTCTCAAAATGTAATAGAAAGAATATACAGAAATATAAAAGGATATAGTATACCTAAAAAGCACCATGAACCAATTCAACATAACTAAGATTTATAAAAATTTCACATAAGAGTAAGATGTTGTTTTCTTTAGGAAAAAAAAAAAGAATCCAGTTCTATTTTTTACTGGAGGTGAATGCTTCATGTCTCTGTATTGTGTAGACAGAATTTTTTCAAAGATTTGAGGAGATAACGCTTTCATCTACTTCCATCAATCCTCTCAAATTCTTTTCTCTTTCTCTGAAATACTTCAAGTGTCTGGTTTTGAGCCCCTGTACGTTGCTGTAGGACACAGATTTACTACTTGACTGCAGCTTCCTTGTTACATATTCTAGGATACAATGTTCTTTTCCAAGTTTCTTTATGAGAAATTCTCTGTTTTATTTTCTAATAATTATTTGAAAAGTAGCATCCTCTTTTTATTTATTGTTATTTTTTCATTTATTATGATTTCACTAGAGTCTCAGATGAAACATGATACCTATATGTGCTCAATAGATCATCTTAAACTAAAAGTCTTTTTCAATCAGTTAGAAACCAATCTGAGGCTAAGTCCTTTACAACAATGAAGTCTAACCAGGTCCTGACATCACTTCTCTTTCCTCTCCAATCAGTTAGAAGAGTAATTCTGGCATATGCTCTGCTGCTGCTGCTGATAAGTCGCTTCAGTCATGTCCGACTCTGTGCAACCCCATAGACAGCAGCCCATCAGGCTCCCCTGTCCCTGGGATTCTCCAGGCAAGAACACTGGAGTGGGTTGCCATTTCCTTCTCCAATGCATAAAAGTGAAAAGTGAAAGTGAAGTTGCTCAGTCCTGTCCGACTCTTAGCAACCCCATGGATTGCAGCCTACCAGGCTCCTCTGTCCATGGGATTTTCCAAGCAAGAGTACTAGAGTGGGGTGCCATTGCCTTCTCCAAACCATAGTACTGAACTCTTATGTTTTCAAACCAGCAGAGTATTGACCACTGATTTCCCCCCCCCCCCCCCCACCCCGGTAGCTCAGTTGGTAAAAAATTCGCCTGCAATGCAAGAGACCCAGGTTCAATTCCTGGGTCTGGAAGATCTGCTGGAGAAGGGATAGGCTACCCACTCCAGTATTCTGGCCTGGAGAATTCCTGGACTGTATAGTCCATGGGGTCAAAAGAGTCAGACATGACTGAGTGACTTTCACACACACACACACACACACAAATAGCAGGAGATGAGCAATCTGAATTTGGGATAAAAGTACCTGTGTATGACTAAGAAATTCTTGGAGGTACAAGGAAATCTGATGAGAAATTTTGACTACAACTATCATTGTATAGTCTCATTTTGATTATACCCTGTTCTGATCAACAAAATGAAGTTTTGTTTTGTTTAGTGGCAAGAATTGATTTATTATTTTTTGTTTGCTTGTTTAGAACACAAAAAAGAATGGTAAATCGATCCCTGAAATCTCAGAGTGGAGAATAATGTCATACAATAGAAATCTTTCAAGTGGGTCATGGAGTGGCATAAAAGTTTATTAAGCAATGGGTCAGATTGCTTTAATGGGAAAGCCTTCTGAGGAATAGGGGAGCTCTCTGCTGCTGCTGTTAAGTCGCTTCAGTTGTGTCCGACTCTGTGCGACCCCATAGACGGCAGCCCACCAGGTTCCCCTGTCCCTGGGATTCTCCAGGCAAGAACACTGGAGTGGATTGCCATTTCCTTCTCCAATGCATGAAAGTGAAAAGTGAAAGTGAAGTTGCTCAGTCGTGTCCAACTCTTCGCGACCCCACAGACTGCAGCCCACCAGGCTCCTCCATCCATGGGATTTTCCAGGCAAGAGTACTGGAGTGGGGTGCCATTGCCTTCTCTGAGGGGAGCTTTCTAACCTCTGTTAAATGTTGGAATCTGAGATATTTCTGCAAGTACTGATGGGTCATTAAAAACCATTCTTTATAGGAAGTTATATGGGCTGTTTATATATCTGTTTTAGCTAATGAACCATTAATTTTGCCATCTTTTACCTCAAACTAAATGGACTTGACTTCAAATCCTGGCTTATCCTTTATGAGCATATAACTACAGGCAGGATACACAAGTATACAGAACCTCAATCATCTGATATGTAAAATCATGAGATAGTATTTCAAAGGTAAGTGGTAACTTTATAAATCATATAAAAAGACACATAAAACATGTATTTCTCACAAAATACATGTTTTACAAATTATAACATCATCACCACTGTAATTTCAATAACTGCATTTCACTGCATAGATGTAATTGCACTCCTTTTATATTATCTTATTTTTGAAGAGGACAGGAATTATTTCTCTATTTTCCATTTTTTGGTCCAGGTCAATATGGCTAAAGAAAATTCATATTTAGTATCTTCAAAATGAACACACCAGTTTCAAGTAGGTTATAGCTCTGGGTATGTATCTATTTTTCTATACATTGTGATTTCCTTTACTTTTCAGATATCTTTAGGAAGCAAAAAAATCATGTTCATATTCCTAGTATGAAGGAGTTGACAGGAACAAAGCATTTAGCAAAATAGTATAAAAGGCAAGTTTGCAACAGCCCAGCAGGAGAAAGAGATCAATGCCCCAAAGCATCCTGTAATATATTTTGAGTGATTAAAAAAATACTCCCTTTCTGCCTGCTCTGAGAAATCTTTGGTGCATGTGTAAAATCACCTCTACAATGGCAACTGAGCAAGGAGTTGCCAACTGCCTTGATACTCTGGGCTATTCCCATTCACATACCTCCAGTAACCATCTCATAAGAGTATCTTTTCAGAGCATCTGCAAACAAACCTGGATGGACCACCCCCAAACCATACACCAAACTGTGGAAGTAAAGTCGTCCTCTCTCATAGAATAAAGAAGTGCCCTGATTAAAAAATAAAGTACAGTGTCCTATTCACTATTGCTTAATCTCCACTATTTTAGAATAGAACTCTTGAAAGACATAGTCCCCAGATACTGAGCTAAATACACAAACACTCAGAATTGAAACAAGGAACAAGAAAAAAACAACCTTCAACATGAGCAAAATAGTGCTAATAAAGTATGTTTGTTTTGGTTCGACTAAAGGAGATTTCAACAGTGTTTCATAATTGTAATTAAAAAATCATCAGAAAAACACAAAATTCTTAAAAATTCAAAGTTTTTTTTAATTAGTAAACTAATTTTTAGTAAGTTTATGTTTACAGAAAAACTGAGCAAGAAAATGAGTTTCCATTTAGACCCTCACCTGACCTATCTCTTGAGAAACCTGTATACAGGTCAGGAAGCAACAGTTAGAACTGGACGTGGAACAACAGACTGGTTCCAAGTAAGAAAAAGAGTACGTCAAGGCTGTTTATTGTCACTCTGCTTATTTAACTTACATGCAGAGTACATCATGAGAAATGCTGGGCTGAATGAAGTACAAGCTGGAATCAAAATTGCTGGGAGAAATATCAATAACCTTAGATATGCAGATGACACCACCTTCATGGCAGAAAGTGAAGAACTAAAGAGCCTCTAGATGAAAATGAAAGAAGAGAGTGAAAAAGTTGACTTAAAGCTCAACATTCAGAAAACTAAGATCATGGCATATGGTACTGTCCCTTCATGACAAATAGATGGGGAAACAGGGGAAACAGTGGCTGACTTTATTTTTCTGGGCTCCAAAATCACTGCAGATGGTGATTGCAGCCATGAAATTAAAAGATGCTTACTCCTTGGAAGGACAGTTATGACCAACCTAGACAGCAAATTAAAAAGCAGAGACATTACTTTGCTGACAAAGTTCTGTCTAGTTAAGGCTATAGTTTTTTTCAGTAGTCATGTATGGATGTGTGAGTTGGACTATAAAGAAAGCTAAGCACCGAAGAATTGATGCTTTTGAACTGTGGTGTTGGAGAAGACTCTTGAGAGTCCCTTGGACTGCAAGCAGATCCAACCAGTCCATCCTAAAGGAGGTTAGTCCTGGGTATTCATTGGAGGGACTGATGTTAAAGCTGAAACTAATACTTTGGCCACCTGATGCGGAAAACTGGCTCATATGAAAAGACTCTGATGTTGGGAAAGATTGAAGGCAGGAGGAGAAGGGGATGACAGATGATGAGATGGCTGAATGGCATCACTGACTCAATGGACATGGGTTTGGGTGGACTCTGGGAGTTGGTGATGGACAAGGAGGCCTGGCGTGCTGTGGTTCATGGGGCTGCAAATAGTTGGACACAGCTGAGCGATTGAACTGAACTGATATACCCTCAATCCCCTGGATGACAGTTTTCTCTATATTAACATCTTGAATTAATGTGATACATTTGTTGGAATTAGTAATAATTAACGGAGAAGGCAATGGCAACCCACTCCAGTACTCTTGCCTGGAAAATCCCATGGACGGAGGAGCCTGGAAGGCTGCAGTCCATGGGGTCACTGAGGGTTGGACACGACTGAGTGACTTCACTTTCACTTTTCATTTTCCTGCATTGGAGAAGGAAATGGCAACCCACTCCAGTGTTCTTGCCTGGAGAATCCCAAGGATGGGGGAGCCTGGTGGGCTGCCGTCTATGGGGTCGCACAGAGGCAGACACGACTGAAGTGACTTAGCAGTAGCAGTAGCAATGAGCCAATATTAATGTTATTATTAATGAAATTTATTTTACATTAGGTTTCACTTTTGAGGTTGTAAGGACTTCTCAGATGGCCCAGACAGTAAAGAATCTTCTTGCAATACAGAAGACCCAGGTTTGATCGCTGGATCAGGAAAATCCCCTGGAGAAGGAAATGGTAACCCACTCCAGTATTCTTGCCTGTGCAATCCAATCCCATGGACAGAGGAGCCTGGCAGGCTTCAGGCCATGGGGTCACAAAGAGTCAGACACGACTGAGCAACTAATACTTTCAGCACTTTGGGATTGTACATTCTATGAATTTTGAAACATGTTTGAAAACATGTGTCTTATTTGCTTAAACTGCAATAACAGAAGATTAAGTGGATACCAACAATAGAAATTTATTTCTCATAATTTTGGAGTCCAAGAAATCCAAGAACAAGATATAGGTAGATAATCATGATCGAATCAATTCCCACAGGCCTACCACCAAATATCATCACAGTCTGCAGATTGTCTCAATATATGAATTTGGGGTGAACACAAACATTCAATGTATAGAAACCTGTACCATCATTCAGTTCAGTTTAGTTGCTCAGTCACATCCAACTCTTTGTGACCCCATGGACCATAGCATGCCAGACTTCCCAGTCCATCACCAACACTTGGAGCTTGTTCAGAACTCATGTCCATTGAGTCAGTGATGCCCTCCAACCATCTCATTCTTTGTCATCCCCTTGTTTTCCTGCCTTCAATCTTTCCCAGCATCAGGGTCTTTTCCAATGAGTCAGTTCTTTGCATCAGGTGGCCAAAGTATTGGAGCTTGAGCTTCAGCCTCAGTCCTTCCAATGAATATTCAAGACTGGTTTCCTTTAGGATTGACTGGTTTGACCACCTTGCAGTCCAAGGGACTCACAATAGTCTTCTCCAACACCACAGTTCAAAAGCATCAATTCTTTGGCACTCAGTTTTCTTTATGATACAACTCTCACATTCATACATGACTACTGGAAAAACCATAGCTTTGACTAGGCAGACCTTTGTCAGCAAAGTAACGTCTCTTTTTTAACACTCTATTCAGACTGGCCATAGCTTTTCTTCCCAGGAGCAAGCATCTTTAATTTCATGGCTGCAGTCACTATCTGCAGTGATTTTGGGGTCCAAAACAATAAAGTCAGGCACTGTTTCCCTGTTTTCCCATCTATTTGCCATCAAGTGATGGGACCAGACACTATGATCTTAGTTTTTTTAATGTTGAGTTTCTAGCAAGTTTTTTCACTCTTCTCTTTCATTTTCATCAAGAGGCTCTTTAGTTCCTCTTTGCTTTCTGTCATAAGGGTGGTATCTTCTGCATATCTGTGGTTATTGATTTTCCCCCCATCAACCTTGCTTCCAGCTTGTGCTTCATCTAGCCTGGCATTTCACATGATGTACTCTGCATATGTTAAATAAGCAGGGTTACAATATGTAGCCTTGACATAGTCCTTTCCTAATTTGAAACCCGTCCATTGTTCCATGTTTGGTGCTAAGTATTTCTTCCTGACCTGCATACAGATTTCTCATGAGGCAGGTAAAGTGGTCTGTTATTCCCATCTCTTGAAGTATTTTCCACAGTTTATTGTGATCCACACAGTCAAAGGCTTTGGTATAGTCAATAAGGCAGAAATAGATGTTTCTCTGGAACTCTCTTGCTTTTTTGATGATCCAGCAGATGTTGGCAATTTGATCTCTGGTTCCTTTGCCTTTTCTAAAACCAGCTTGAGTGTCTGAAAGTTCATAGTTCACATATTGCTGAAGGCTGGCTTGGAGAATTTTGAGCATTACTTTACTAACATGTGAGATGAGTGCAATTGTGCAGTAGTTCGAACATTCTTTGTCATTGTCTTTCTTTGGAATTGGAATGAAAACTGACCTTTTCCAGTCCTGAGGCCACTGCTGACTTTTCCAAATTTGCTGGAATGTTGAGTGCAGCATTTTCACAGCATCATCTTTCAGGATTTGGAATAGCTTAGCTGCAATTCCATCACCTCCACTAGCTTTGTTCATAGGATGCTTCCTAAGACCCACTTGACTTTGCACTCCAGGATGTCTAGCTCTCGGTGAGTGATCACACCATCAGGGTTATCTGGGTCATGAAGACCTTTTTGTACAGTTCTTCTGTGTATTCTCACCACCCCTTCTTAATATCTTCTGCTTCTGTTAGGTCCATACATTTTCTGTCCTTTATTGAGCCCATCTTTGCATGAAATGTTCCCTTGGTATCTCTAGTTTTCTTGAAGAGATCTCTAGTCTTTCCAGTTTTATTGTTTTCCTGTATTCTTTGCATTGATCACTTAGGAAGGCTTTCTTACCTCTTGCTGTTCTTTGGAACTCTACATTCAGAAGTGTATATCTTTCCATTTCTCCTTTGCCTTTTGCTTATCTTCTTTTCTCAGCTATTTGTAAGGCCTCCTCAGACAACCATTTTGCCTTTTTGCATTTCTTCCTCTTGGGGATGGTCTTGATCCCTGCCCCTGTACAATGTTATGAACCTCCATCCATAGTTTCAGGCACTCTGTCTATCAAATCTAATCCCTTGTATCTATTTGTCACCTCCACTGTACAATTTTAAGGGATTTGCTTTAGGTCATACCTGATTGGTCTAGTGGTTTTCCCTACATTCTCCAATTTTAGTCTGAATTTGGCAATAAGGAGTTCATAATCTGAGCCACAGTCAGCTCCCAGTCTTTTTTTTTTTTTTGCTGACTAATTTTCCCTTTTCCAGAATGTCAACTAGTAGGAATTATATGGTAGTAACCATTCAGATTGGCTTGTTTCATTTAGTATATGAATTTTTGACATTCCTTAATGCCTTTTCATTGCTTAAGAGTTGATTTCCTTTTATTTTGAATCCAATTCAACTCAATTCAATTCAGTTGCTCAGTCATGTCCGACTCTTTGCGACCCAATGGACTGTAGCCTACCAGGCTCCTCTGTCCATGGGATTTTCCAGGCAATAGTACTGGAGTGGATTGCCATTTCCCTCTACAGGGGATCTCCCCAACCCAGGGATCAAACCCGGGTGTCCCGCATTGTAGACAGACGCTTTACCATCTGAGCCACCAGGGAAGTGTATTTTATCATATGGATGTCCCACAATTTGTTTCTGCATTCCTCTTATTGGCAAGCATATTAACTGATTTACATTTGATAACTATAAAAAAAGTTTCTATAAACATTCATGTACAAATCTTTTGTAAAGAAGTCAGCTTTCATCTCATCTAGTTAAATGATGTATTTAGTTAAATACAAAGGAGCATGATTACTGGATCTTATGGTAAGCATATGTTTAGTTTTACAAGAAACTACCAAACTATCTTCCAAAGTGTCTGTGCCATTTTATATCCCCATTGTGATAAATAAGGTTTCCTGTTACTCTACATCATCATGAGTATTTGGCATTAACTTTAACTTGAATTTTGATAATTCTCTTAAGTGTATAATAGTACCAGTTGTTTTAATTTGCTATTCTTAATAGCATGTGATGTTTATCATTTTTCTCACATGCTTAGTTTCCATCTGCATATCTACTTTGGTAAGATGTCTGTTCAGATCTTTGCCCTTTTTTAAATTGATTTTTTGCTCTCTTATTATTAAGCTTTAAGATTACAGTTTTGCTAACTTGATCCATACAAAAGACACAGAATTATTGACATAATATTGAAGAAGAAAAACAAAGATTCACAATAAAGCTAAAATAATCAAGACAGTATGGTGTCAGTTTGGTAAATGTGAAATCATAGGATACTTCTGTCATAGTCTAACAGTAGACTGTTGGCTGAACAGATAAACCTGTTGCAAAGTAAATGGCATAGTTCAGATCAGTTCAGTCGCTCAGTCATGTCTGACTCTTTGCGACCCCATGAATCGCAGCACGCCAGGCCTTCCTGTCCATCACCATCTCCCGGAGTTCACACAGACTCATGTCATCGAGTCCGTGATGCCATCCAGCCATCTCATCCTCTGTCGTCCCCTTCTCCTCCTGCCCCTAATCCCTCCCAGCATCAAAGTCTTTTCCAATGAGACAACACTTCGCATGAGGTGGCCAAAGTACTGGAGTTTCAGCTTCAGCATCATTCCTTCCAAAGAAATCCCAAGGTTGATCTCCTTCAGAATGAACTGGTTGGATCTCCTTGCAGTCCAAGGAACTCTCAAGAATCTTCTCCAATACCACAGTTCAAACGCATCAATTCTTCGGCACTCAGCCTTCTTCACAGTCCAACTCTAACATCCATACATGACCACAGGAAAAACCATAGTCTTGGCTAGACGGACCTTAGTCGGCAAAGTCTCTGTTTTTGAATATACTATCTGGCTTGGTTGTAACTTTTCTTCCAAGGAGAAAGCGTCTTTTAATTTCATGGCTGCAGTCACCATCTGCAGTGATTTTGGAGCCCCCCAAAATAAAGTCTGACACTGTTTCTACTGTTTCCCCATCTATTTCCCATGACGTGATGGGACCAGATGCCATGATCTTAGTTTTCTGAATGTTGAGCTTTAAGCCAACTTTTTCACTTTCCTCTTTCACTTTCCTCAAGAGGCTTTTTAGCCCCTCTTCATTTTCTGCCATAAGGGTGGTGTCATCTGCATATCTGAGGTTATTGATATTTTTCCTGGCAATCTTGATTCCAGCTTGTGTTTCTTCCAGTCCAGCGTTTCTCATGATGTACTCTGCATATAAGTTAAATAAGCAGGGTGACAATATACAGCCTTGATGTACTCCTTTTCCTATTTGGAACCAGTCTGTTGTTCCATGTCCATTTCTAACTGTTGCTTTTTGACCTGCATACAGATTTCTCAAGAGGCAGGTTAGGTGGTCTGCTATTCCCATCTCTTTCAGAATTTTCCACAGTTTCTTGTGATCCACACAGTCAAAGGCTTTGGCATAGTCAATAAAGCAGAAATAGATGCTTTTCTGGAACTCTCTTGCTTTTTCCATGATCCAGCGGATGTTGGCAATTTGATCTCTGGTTCTTCTGCCTTTTCTGAAACCAGCTTGAACATCAGGGAGTTCACAATTCATGTATTGCTGAAGTCTGGCTTGGAGAATTTTGAGCATTTCTTTATTAGCATGTGAGATGAGTGCAATTGTGCTGTAGTTTAAGCATTCTTTTGCATTGCCTTTCTTTGGGATTGGGATGAAAACTGACCTTTTCCAGTCCTGTGGCCACTGCTGAGTTTTCCAAATTTGCTGGCATATTGAGTGCAGCACTTTCACAGCATCATCTTTCAGGATTTGAAATAGCTCAACTGGGATTCCATCACCTCCACTAACTTTGTTCGTAGTGATGCTTTCTAAGGCCCACTTGACTTCACATTCCAAGATATCTGGCTCTAGATTAGTGATCATACCATCATGATTATCTGGCTCATGAAGATCTTTTTTGTACAGTTCTTCCATGTATTCTTGCCACCTCTTCTTAATATCTTCTGCTTCTGTTAGGTCCATACCATTTCTGTCATTTATCGAGCCCATCTTTGCATGAAATATTCCCTTGGTAGCTCTAATTTTCTTGAAGAGATCTCTAGTCTTTCCCATTCTGTTTTTTCCCTCTATTTCTTTGCATTGATCGCTGAAGAAGGCTTTCTTATCTCTTCTTGCTAGTCTTTGGAACTCTGCATTCAGGTGCTTATATCTTTCCTTTTCTCCTTTGCTTTTCACCTCTCTTCTTTTCACAGCTATTTGTAAGGCCTCCCCAGACAGCCGTTTTGCTTGTTTGCATTTCTTTTCCATGGGGATTGTCTTGATCCCTGTCTCCTGTACACTGTCACAAACCTCAGTCTATAGTTCATCAGGCACTCCATCTATCAGATCTAGGCCCTTAAATCTATTTCTCACTTCCACTGTATAATCATAACGGATTTGATTTAGGTCATACATGAATGGTCTAGTGGTTTTCCCTACTTTCTTCGGTTTAAGTCTGAATTTGGCAATAAGGAGTTCATGATCTGAGCCACACTCAGCTCCCAGTCTTGTTTTTCTTGACTGTATAGAGCTTCTCCATCTTTGGCTGCAAAGAATATAATCAATCTGATTTCGGTGTTGACCATCTGGTGATGCCCATGTGTAGAGGGACCTGTGACCAACATAAAAAGCATATCATGGAATGTTTATTTCAGTGACAGAGAAAACTAGATAAGGAGATGGAGAAGCTTCAGGAATTGCCAGTCTCAGTTGCAATTGTTCTATGCTGGCCCCCTTGTGGGATATCATAGCGGAAAGGATTAGTTATCTCTATTGTCCAAGGTCTCAGGTATATCGTATACATATTTTGAGTGCTTTCTTGTAATGGTGTTTTCTTTTTCATTTCAAATTCTAATCATTCACTGCTTATGTGCACAAAAGTAGTTGACTTTTGTGTGTTAAATCTTAAATCTGGCAACTCAACTATAATTGTCTATTTGTTCTTGGTTTATTGTTGTTTTTGACTCTGTGACCTTCTGCATAGATAACCATGTCATCTGTGAACAAAGATAGTTTTATTTTTCCCTTCCCAATCTGTTTACCTAGTATTTACTTCTCTTGTCTTATTACATTCATTATGGCTTTCAGTACAATTTTGAATAAGAGTGGTGAGAGGGATCATCTTCCCTTTGTTCCTTGTCTTACTGGTAAAGCTTCTATTTTCTTACCATTAAGCATGATGTTAGCTGTAGATTTTTTGTAGGTAAAAGTTTTAATAAATTGTATCTTTCAAGAAATTGGCCCATTAACTTAGGTTATCAAATCTGGAGAGCATAGTGTTGTTCATAATATTCCTCTATTATTCTTTTTTTTTTTTTTTTTTTTGTCAGAAGAATGTTTTATTAACTTACTTTTCTCTACAACATAGGGCTTTAATGTCAATTATTATCCTGTTAATGTCCTTTTGTCATTGTTTAGTCTCTAAGTTGTGACCAACTCTTTTCTGATTATATGGATTATAGCCCATCAGGCTCCTCTGTCCATGCAATTTCCCAGGTGAGAATACTGTAGTGAGTTGCCAAATTCCTTCTCCATCTGATCTTCGTGACCCAGGGATCAAATCTGCATCTCCTGCATTGCAGGTGGGTTCTTTACCACTGAGCCACTTGGAAATCCCCCAATGTCCTGTTAGTTAAGACATGATACAAATCTTACTAAAAGAGAATTTCTGATCTCTTCTTTCGCTGAGAGTAAGAACTTGGCTTTTTAAAAATTCATGTGTTGTGAGGCACCTAGAGTTTAGGTTACATTTTAAGCTGATGTCATCAGAAGAGGAAGTTCTTACAGATATAAGCTTTGATTTTTGAAGAATGTCAGTATTTTAAATATTCTAAATAAAACTGAATAAAGAAGATTACAGAAGTAAACTCTAAAGTCAAATACAAAGACAAAAAAAATGAACTTAACTCTACCAGAAATTACCAAACATAATGAAATATGAAAAATATTTTTTCAAGAAAATTTTGAATACTTTTCTTTGTGTGCAATCATTAATGTACAGTCTAAAAAATAAATAAATAAAAACTTCAAAGTCATCTTGTCCTTAACTTAGAAAGCTATCTTTTAGATATAGTAATATAGCAAGCTTCTTGGATGTTTGTTTGCTGTTTTTCATCAACTTGAGAAATCATAAAGAAATCACAGGTTCTTTTAAAGATAGATAACAAAGGACAGCAAAGTTGTAGGATAACTTAATGCACACATGCTTCTTGTTTTCTTCAAAATATGGATAACAATTAGAGATTATTTTATATATTTTTCTCCTTCCAACCATGGTAAAATCTCCAAGGAGTCACAAAATTATTGTCACAAAGGAGAGTATGCAACACTTAGTTAAGTAAATCAATAAAGGTTGAGTTCTACTAAGTCATATTTATCTTTGTAATATTTCTTGAACCTATCTCCTTATATTCACTGTCAGTTTTTTCAGCTTAGTCTCTCAGTATTTTTAACTGGGAATTCTGAATAGGGCCTCCACCTCCAGTTTTTTCTGTTTCTCTCAAGTACCCATCTGCTTCAAGAATGATTTCTAAGACTTAACATAACTTTAGCTAATCTCTGGCCTAACTTTTGATGGATCATCATTGTTTATAACCTCAAGTCTAAGTTCCATACTAGGTCATTAAGTGTACTCTTTCTCCCCTACCCATTCTTACTTTTCTTTGGAAACACATGTACTCACACAATACGTTCTAGGCATAGTTAGCTATTTTTAGATACCTGATGGTCGCTCACTTCCTCATCATTGAAGCATACCTCTCTTGTTTCTTTACTTTGCCCTTGAAGCATCTCTTCATATCTCATTTATTACAGGAGACATTCCTGACAAACATAGATTACAGAGCTCAAAAATGCAAGTGTCACCTATAAATACAGAAATCGAGATCAAAGTTGATGTTAGTCCAAATGATAAAATTCATAAGGGAAAGATGTATGATCAACCCAGGTCTTCTGATTATAAGCTTTGTTCTCATTCTGGCATAGGAAAAAAAAAACAGCTGTCATATAAAATATTTGATTCTTTATAGATGATTGTTATGATTTTTATGCAAATATCTAAATTATTCTAAGTCTCAGGTTCTTGTAAAATGGAATGCACATAATACCTATATTACAAAGTTGTTGTGAAGGTTAGATGAAATAGTTATACAAAAATTTTTGTTCTAACTTCTAGAGGCTAGAAAGATGATAGCAGAAATACTTTTTACAAATCTTTACACATTTCAAAAGATTTCAAAATTCTGACTCGATTTTTTTTTAAGAAGGAAAAATTTAAACATTATTTACTGAGTCCATGCCATATGCCCTCAAGTATATTGATTACATTTAATTATCACAACAGCACTTTAAGAAAGCAATCATCATTTTTATTGGGTAATGTAGCACCCAGAATCTCCCCATCTGCTTGCATTCTGTCCGGAAATAAACCTTGTGGCTGCAAGATTCCTTGGGAAACAGCCTCAGCTGAGGAAAGTTACTCACCCAAGGTCATAAGCTCTTCACTGCTCATATCAAAGGACTTGTCAATTTGGGATTATGAAAGCTCATGCCTCTCAACCCATCTCCATATAACTCTGAAGCATCACTCTATCTTCAGAACCCAAGTAGAGTGAGCTGAAGTGTCTGTTGATACATTACAGTTTAATTTCTCTTTCTGCTCACTCCTGCTTCTTCCCTTTCCTTTCATACATATCGATGTCAAGAGCACTCACTAATAAACCTCCTTCATGCTTATAGCTAGCTGTCTTGGAGTCTGCTTCTTGCAACAGCCACGACTCAAATGAGAAAAGAGAAAACCATTCTAAAAGCTGCAAAATGTGTCACCTATCCTCCAAAACCAAACCTCCTACTGGTGTCCTTTTCTTTTGCCCTTTCTGATGAGAGCTCCATGGGTCTTCCCAGTAACTACTATAGAGTAACTAGCATTCTGAGTACATCGTGTGATTCACCATTCAGGGAATGGTAGCTCTCTGAATTTAAACCTTTTTCACATGCTCTGTAATTTCTGACACATGCTTGCTCCTCTTCTGTACATCATTATTTGAAAGTATAAGGTTGGATGCTGTCTTGAACCCCAATTTTGGTTACAATTCATCAGAGACCAGTATTTTTATTCAAGTTTTTTAGGGCTAGGACAGAGTCCTTAAAAACAAGACTGGAAGGCTGTCAGCTATATTCAAAGATATCCTCATATGACAACTTAGACATCATTTTCTCTCATATTTTTTTGTCATTTTTTCTTTGTTCCCTCTCTTATCCCTTGTTTCCACTACAATGACCATCTAGACAAAGCAGTTTGGTTGACTTTTTAAAGTGGATCAATTATCTCCCTTTTTAAAAAAATAAAATCCCTTTAGTCACTGGCTTCACATTTCCACCCCCAATGTTTATCATCTGGTAGTGCATCTTCAATGCAAGGCCAATAAATATAAATGGAAGCGTGTTTGAACAAGTTCTGTGGTGATAGAACATTACTCAAAAAAGATATTCAAAGGATTAGATTAAGTCCAGATAAGAGTGTATCATTAGGGGCAAAAAACCATTTGCCCTGCTAATATAGTACAATAGATGATAGAAAAATCATCCAGCCAGAAGTCCTCTTTATTCCCCATAAAAACTTTCCTAAATTGTCCTTCAGCCAGAACTAATGTATATAATAAAAAATGCAGTGGCAATGAAGTTGGCAACTGTTTCTTAATGAATATGTGCTAGGGAAAAAAATATGCTTAATTGACAGCCCTGGAAACACAAGCACTATTGCTCCAGGAACAGATACAGCGGAAAATATTCCTGTACAATCTTCTTTTATTGCGTCCCTCTGGACGGGCTGGTTTTGACATATGAAAAGGCAATTAAATCTGTTTAGCTTGTGTATAGCTGAGAACAAGGCATGTGCTGAGTCCCCATAAAGACAGGCATTAGGTTTGTTTTGTTTTGTTTTTTAAAGCCTTTTTTTTTTTTTTTCCTTTCTTTCTCAGCAATGGAATCTCTGAACTGAGATATTGGTTTTTCTAAAGGTGTCATTCAACCAGAGAGTGTTTCTCAATCCTGCAAGAAAATTTAAAGTGTTCTTATTGATGGAATAAGTTAGAATACAGGGCAAGTGGTTTCACTCATTTAAACTGGCATAATAGTCTTCGCCTCAAAAATCACAACCACTCCATTTCTCCCCAAAGTTTCTTGTGACAATCATCTGGCTTATAATTCAGACAGGCAGATGGCTGCTAGAGTTCAAGTCAAATCTTCATTTCTCCAAGAGATGGAAATCAAGTCAAGGGAGTAGGTGTTAAATGGAAGAATTATTCAGTACACTGACCAGGAAGAAGGTTTGGGAAATTATTATGAAGGAATCATTGAAACTATCAGTTCAGTGCAGAGTGGTAGGAAAGGAAAGTAAACAAGATAGTAGGTGATGTGAGTATCAAAAGAAAAAGGAACAATCAGATATCATTCCTTTATACTGTACTTTTTTATCCCTTCTGTAGTAATCTTAGATCTTTGATTCTGTGTTGCCAAAAAAAAAAAAAAAAAAAAAATGACCATGGGGCAGACAGGTAATGTAATGTCTACTGGCAAAATGACAGTAACTTAAAAGGTTTTGAGCGGAACAAGACAGGTTTTCCTGACAGATGGATGTCAATTAGAAGAAGAGAAAAATAACACTAGCTAAGATTTACTGTGTTCATGCATTAGAAAATACCCTAGCACATGGAATGGTAAAATATACTAATAAATTTAATCATTTGACATCTGAAAAAGATCAACATTATGCTCATGTTGGAGTTAAGAGAGAATACAGGCTCAAAAAGGTTAAGTATCTTGACAAGGTCACAAAGATAGCAAATTTTGAGATTAATTTTTTCAATAGATGATGATTTTTAAATCATATATATCATATTCATTTTATACATAGGGAAAACTTAATACATGTAAATATAAAGAAATATGTATAGATGTAAATTTATAGCTAATGGGGCTATAATATAGATGTCAAATCATTTTAGTTGCAAGAAGAACTTATTCATTTTTACCCTTGAAAAAATAACTGAGACATTAGAGAGAGACAAAATAAAATACTGCATGATCTCATTTATATGTGCAATCCAAAAAAAAAAAAAAAAGGATTTTGAGTCTTGTCAAAAGAAATCAATTTAAAAGCTTCTACTAGAAAAAATATGGAAAAATTTTGCTATTAAAAATCCCCTAGTGATTGCAATGAATTCAAAGACATCAAATATGTTTAAATCCATGATTATATAAAAATAACAATATGAAAAAAGAAAACTAATCTGTCACTCTGGGAGGGTTCTAGTGAACTTTGTCATTTTTCAAAAATAAGTCAATAAAATGAAATAATAGATCATATATCTTGCCTCCTCTATATGGTCTCCACCCTCTAACAGTCCATTAACTGATGAGAGAAGTTTTTGTTATAGAAGTTTTCCAGTTACTAAACTGATGGAAGAATAATAGAATTGTATATTACCATTAACATTTCTTAAAAGAGAGCTATCCAGGAATTATGTTCTTTTTATTGGGAGGACACAAAGCTCTGTAAAAACCATCTTATCAAAATATTTTGAACTTAAATGTAATTCCACCTATAGATTCAACTACCAGAAAATCCTTATAATATTAGAATCACCTACTCTGTGAGGATACAATTAGCAAATCCCAGTCTTTGGGAAATTCTACAGGAAAAAGGAAGTAATTACTTTAATGTAGAACTTACAAGAAAAGATGAGAGATTGATGAATATTAAATCTAAATATTTTGGAGAAGGAATATTAAATCTAAATATTTAAAAAGCTTTAATATTAACGTAATATGTTGACCTCATTTGTATACTCTAAACTATCCATGCCCATCCACCCATGCCCACCCCATGCTTACTTACACACACATGTGTGTATATGAAAGTATTATATAATTTTGTGTGTGTTAATCATTTAGTGTGTCTGACTCTTTGCGACCCCATAGGATGTAGCCCACCATCCTCTCTCTATGGGATTTTCCAGTTAAGAATACTGGAGTGGGTTGCCATTTCTTTCTCCAGGGGATCGTCCTGACCCAGGGATAGAACCTGAATCTCCTGCATTGCAGGCAGGCTCTTTACCATCTGAGCCACTAGGGAAGCCCATTATATAATTATATCTATAAATATATTGTCTCTGTGTACATATATGCAGTATAGTAATATGTCATGTATCTATCATCTCTCTATCTAGAGACTGAGAAAGAAAATGAGGAGTCAGAAAGGACATGAAGAAAGAACATACAAAGTGTGGCATTTATGAAATAATTGAATTTGAAAAGGGGGAATGGCTATATAATGATGTTAAGAAATTATTGTTCTAGATTTTTAGATGTGGTAATGGTATTTTGATTATTTTTAAAAGCCATTATCAGATAGATAGATAGTAAATAGACTGGAGAATTCATGGATTAAATAATACAATAACTGGGGAAATGAGAGAGTGGATGGACTTTGCAGTTCTTATCTGGGGTTGGTTTTGTCCCCCAGTGGATGTATGATGAGGTCTGGAAATATTTCTGATTATCATAACAAGGGATCAGAATCTACTGGCAACTAGAAGCAGAGGCCAGGGATCCTACTGAACAAATTAAAATGTACAGGACAACCTGCTTCCTCCCAAACACACATAAAGAAGTATCTGGTCTTAAATGCCAATACCACCAAGATTGAGAAACCACAGGTTATAGATAAAAAAGAAAACAACAACTTTTGTTTACTTTTGTACATGTTTAAACTCTAACACAAAAAAAATGTAAAAATAAATTAAATAAAAGAAGGTGATTTGAGGAGATTTAATTGTGTTCAATGATGATTTAGAAGATGTTCACATATGACCAATAGATTTACCCCACAGAAGAACTCAGTCACAGGAATGTGCAAATTATGGAATCAATTTAAGATGATATAATAATCAAAATGCAAAAATGTTTTTATTCTTAGGAAAAAATTCAAACTCCCCAAAATAGTTTTTAGGCTGGAGAAATTTGACTAAAATAGGAGAAGCAGGGGACCCTATGATAAGAAAACCTAATAAATGAAAATCTGGAATTTAAGATGAAATGCTTTAGAGAGTGATGATTCACTTAATAAAATACATCTTTAAGAAAGATTCACTGTGCAATTTCTTTAAATAAATTTCTTTTCTGCATTAATTTGAATTGGTTTACACATATTTGACTGAAATGCAAATTTTGGGGAACTTGAATAGAGTGTGAATAAAATGTGACAAAAACACTAGGTTTACAATGTGCTTAGCTATGTGCTTAAAAAGTTCAGTAAGAAAACCCTTGAACACCTTTAAGAAAATTCTCTAGTTCGAAGCTGATTTATAGTTGAGTCTGTAATCCTTCCTCCATTTCTTCCTTCCTTCCTTTCTTTTAGTCAAACCACAGCTTATGGGATCTCAGTTCTCTGACCAAGAATGTAACCTGTGCCACTGCTGTGAAAACACTGAATCCTAAACACTGGACCACCATGGCACTCCTTAGTCTGTAATACTTTAAAATACTTAGTCATTTAAATTTCTTCTAGATTAGTGAAAAATCTCAGGAAAAGAGCAGTAACCTAGAAAATTTATTAAGACAGGAGCAATAAGGAAAGAAAAAAATCCACATTTGCTTATTTACCAGCGTGTTAGAGGGAAAGCAGGTGGCATGAGTCACGTTTCTCTACTCCATTCTGATAGAGTGATATAAATGCGAAGAGTGGTTCCCACCTTTTTCCTAAAAGGAAATTTGACATCCTACTGTTTTTGTTAAGAGTTTTAATAGGTAGAAGGTAATCACCATGCCAACAATAGCTATCAGAAATTCTTTGGTGACATTTTGCTCTAATAAAATACATAACTCATTAAAATTAACCATATACAAGTCTTATGACAGTATCTGAAGATGCCATGCTATCAGTGAACTCAGCAAATGAAAATTATTAATCTATCTAACATGTTTGCTTAGCACTTGTATGTGTCAGGAACAGTTTGTCTTTTCACAACGTATCATGAAGGAGAGGGAAAATAAACCATTAAAAAACACTAAATGTCAAGTAGTGATAATTTTTCTGAAGAATATTAAGCTGTGAAGACAAATGAGCAGTAAAAGGAAATAAGAAGTGACTGGGGATGCTATTTATGATAGAGTGTTGAGAGAATAGCATCTGAGGAACTGATATTTCAATTATGAGAGGAAATAGCCATGGAACTTTCAGGCACACAGCAAGAGTCCTGAAGTTTGAATTTCCTTGGCACACATTAAGAATGGAAAGAGGCCTGGTTGGTCAGAGCACTGAGATAGGAAAGTGGAAAGAAAGATGCTGAGAAATATCCAGTGTTTGGGATTTATTCTAAGTGCTGAGGGAACTGTTAAATGTTGGAGAGCAGGGAAGCAACATCATCTGATTTGGGTTTAAAAAGTTCAGTGTTGTGTAAGGGATATATTTGAATAAAGTAAGACAAAGAACACCATGCAACAATCCAAGGAAGATAGGCTGGTGCTCTGGATCAGTATGTATGGTTGTAACAATGGTTGTTGTTCAGTCGCTAAGTAGTGTCTGACTCTTGGTGACCCCATGGACTGCAGCATGTCAGGGTTCCCTGTCCTTCACTATCTTCCTGAATTTGCTCAAACTCATGTCCATTGAGTTGGTATTGCCATCCAACCATCGCATTCCTCTCTTCCTGCCTTCAATCTTTCCCAGCATCAGGGTCTTTTCCTGATGAGTTGACTCTGTTCCAGGTAGCCAAAGTATTGGAGCTTCAGCTTCAACATCAGTCCTTCCAATGAATATTCAGGGTTGATTAACTTTAGTATTTAGTGGTTTGAGCTCCTTGCTGTCCAAGGGACTCCCAAGAGTCTTCTCCAACACCATAGTTCAAATGCATCAGTTCTTCAGTGCTCAGCTTTCTTTATGATTCAACTCTCATATGCCTACATGACTACTGGAAAAACCATAGCTTTGACTATATGGACCTTTGTCTGCAAAGTGATACCTCTGCTTTTTAATATACTGTCTAGGTTTGTCATAGCTTTGCTTCCAAGGGGAAAGTGTTTTAATTTCATGGCTGTAGTCACCATATGCAGTGATTTTATAGCCCAAGAAAATAAAATCTGCCACTGCTTCCACTTTTTCCCTATCCATTTGCATGAAATAATGTGACCAGATGTCATGATCTCAGTTTTTTGAATGTTGAGTCTTAAGCCAGCTTTTTCACCCTCCTCTTTCACCCTTATCTAGAGGCTGGTAGAGTAGTATCATCTGCATATCTGAGGTTGTTGATATTTCTCCTAGCACTCTTGATTCCAGTTTGGGATTCATCCAGTCCTGCATTTCTCCTGATGTACTCTGCATATAAGTCAAATAAGCAGGGAAAAAATATGCAGCTTTGACCTAGCAATGGTATTATCAAAAAATGGTGATTCAGGATCTATTTTGATGATTATTACATTAATGCTTGCTTACAGATTAATAATGTGATAGGAAAGAAAAGAAGAATAAAGGAGAACTCTACAATTTTTGGCCTGATGACTACTTAAAGGAATGGGGGAATTTGTTGAGGAAAAGTGAGAAAGAAAGGCTTTAGATGGAGGAAAAGAATGCTGTTTTGTAGCAGAAGAGTGGGAGGTGCCTATTATTTATGAAGTGGAAATATGAGAAGGCAATGAGATATATTGGAGAAGGCAATGGCACCCCACTCCAGTACTCTTGCTTGGAAAATCCCATGGATGGAGGATCCTGGTAAGCTGCAGTCCAAAGGGTCGCTAAGGGTTGGGCACGACTGAGTGACTTCACTTTCGCTTTTCACTTTCATGCATTGGAGAAGGAAATGGCAACCCACTCCAGTGTTCTTGCCTGGAGAATTCCAGAGACAGTGGGCCCCTGTCTATGGGGTCGCACAGAGTCGGACACGACTGAAGTGACTTAGCAGCAAAGGGATATATGAGTGTTCAGTTCAAAATAAAGATTCAGAGGAGAGATATAAATTAGATATCATCAGATTATGAATAGCAATTTTTAAATGAGGTTGAATACATTTATATAGGTGTATTTGTACAGAGAGAAAAAAGAAGAGCTGACAAATCTGAATACAATTAGAAGGTTTTCAGAGGAGCAGGAGCTTTGAGAGATACTGAAAAAGTCTCTTGAAGTAAAAGTAAAGGCAAGTTTGTGTTGCGTCCTAGAGTCAAATGCTGAACATATCTTAAAAGAAAGAATTCCATTATCTGGATCTGGTATTTCAGTAAGATGTGGTGAGAACATCAGATTGGGGATTATGGAAGACATTGGTCATCATTGTAATAGTAGTTTTAATGGAGTTATAGAATCACCTTCATTTAGATTGAACTAAATTGGTTACAAGAAAAATATTCAGTTCAGTTCAGTTCAGTCGTTCAGTGATGTCTGACTCTTTGTGACCCCATGAATCACAGCACGCCAGGCCTCCCTGTCCATCACCAACTCCCGGAGTTCACTCAAATTCACATCCACCAAGTCAGTGATGCCATCCAGCCATCTCATCCTCTGTCGTCCACTTTTCCTCCTGCCCCCAATCCCTCCCAGCATCAGAGTCTTTTCCAATGAGTCAACTTTTCACATGAGGTGACCAAAATACTGGAGTTTCAGCTTCAACATCATTCCTTCCAAAGTACACCCAGGACTGATCTCCTTTAGAATGAACTGGTTGGATCTCCTTGCAGTCCAAGGGACTCTCAAGAGTCTTCTCCAACACCACAGTTCAAAAGCATCAATTCTTCAATGCTCAGCTTTCTTCACAGTCCAACTCTCACATCCATACATGACCACACAAAAAACCATAGCCTTGACTAGATGGACCTTAGTTGGCAAAGTAATGTCTCTGCTTTTGAATGTGCTATCTAGGTTGGTCATAACTTTTCTTCCAAGGAGTAAGTGTCTTTTAATTTCATGGTTGCAGTCACCATCTGCAGTGATTTTGGAGCTCCCAAAAATAAAGTCTGACACTGTTTCCACTGTTTCCATATCTATTTTCCATGAAGTGATGGGACCAGATGCCATGATCTTCATTTTCTGAATGTTGAGCTTTAGGCCAACTTTTTCACTCTCCTCTTTCACTTTCATCAAGTGGCTTTATTAGTTCCTCTTTACTTTCTGCCATAAGGGTGCTGTGGATCACAAGAAACTGTGGAAAATTCTGAAAGAGATGGGAATATCGGACTACCTGACCTGCCTCTTGAGAAACCTATATGCAGGTCAGGAAGCAACAGTTAGAACTGGGCATGGAACAACAGACTGGTTCCAAATAGGCAAATGAGTATGTCAAGGCTGTATATTGTCACCCTGCTTATTTAATTTGTATGCAGAATACATCATGACAAATACTGGGCTGGAGGAAGCACAAGCTGGAATCAGGAGTGCCAGGAGAAATATTCAGTACAAAGAGAGAAAAAGAATTGGTATTCATTTTTTCTAGCAATTTTTTATGTCATGCTGCATATGCCAAAATATAGAACTAAACCAATTTATAAAATACAAAAACAGTAAAAAATAAAATATTTTATGAATTTATATAAAAGTAATTCTTTTATAAAATGAAGTCAAGAATCTTAGGAAATAGGTGAATTGTTTTTTTTCCCTTGATGAAGGTACAATTCAGAAAAATAAGTGTTTTATGAACACAGCTGTTAGTATAATTATTATTGGACTAGCTGTCAAGTTTTCCTGTAACTTTGGAAGAATTCTGTGGGAAAACTTAAAAAGATAACTTCAGTCAGTACCATTTCACTTTGACTATTGCCCACTGGAGTGCCTATAACAAAGATGTGATATTTTACTGTTGCCAAGATAAAGTGCAAATTAAAATATACCTCATCTTTAGAACTTACTCTTGAAAACAGGACAAATTT
Organism: Budorcas taxicolor; assembly: GCF_023091745.1. Lineage (NCBI taxonomy): Eukaryota > Metazoa > Chordata > Mammalia > Artiodactyla > Bovidae > Budorcas > Budorcas taxicolor. The sequence continues at coordinate 71,343,216 of NC_068912.1, forward strand.
TGTTGGTTACTCCTCATTTCATTTCAAAATAGGCCAAAAATGCACATAGATGTTCAGAACAATGATTATAGGAAGGCAGCCTGCCTTAAACAAAGAGCATTTCAATGACGGAACTTTAAGGCTGGATCCTAAATGTCCTTAAGATTGTGAGATCTTTCTTCACCACTTTACATGATTGGTTTTAAATGATTGGACTTTAGGAAGAAGTGAAGCATTTTATCGATCCTTTTATTTTATAATACAGAGCCAGATACCATGCAAGCGTGTGTGCACCTGAGTGGTTCAATGCATGACATTCTCCAGATTCACTGTATTCCTTAGTCAATTGAGAAATAGCTAAAAAAATAAAAATAAAAGCCCTGAACCACTTGCTGGATGGAGAGTCATATTACTTCATTTTCTAACACTGCCATATGCCTTTGCCACACCAGGAAGACGGCCATTGTCTGGCTTGGCTTCTTTTGACCCCAACAAAATGAGATGTTTAGCAGTGAAAGAATCCAAGCCAAACATAAACATCTGTAAAGAGATCTCAGCTTCTTCCACCACTCTGAACTTATAGGATCATACTGTAGACATGGGACCTAACTTTCCTAGTGGCACTCTGGAGAGTCTAGTTGATACAACCTGGAAGTTTGAGAGAGTTAATATGCCTGTGGTCAGTGGTGGGCCACTGAAACTCACCATCACAGAAAACTAACCAATGTAATCATATGGACCACAGCCTTATATAACTCAGAGAAACTATGAGCCATGCCATGTAGGACAGAACATAGTGGAGAGTTCTGGCAAAATGTGCTTCACTGGAGAAGGCAATGGCAAACCAATTCAGAATTCCTGCCTTGAGAAACCCATGGACAGTATGAAAAGGCAAGAAGATAGGCCACTAAAAGATGAACATCCCAGGTCGGTAGGTGCCCAATATGCTACTAGAGATCAGTAGAGAAATAACCCCAGAAAGAATGAAGAGATGGAGCCAAAGCAAAATTAACACCCAATTGTGGATGTGGCTGGTGATTGATAGAAGCAAGGTCCATGCTGTAAAGAGCAATATTGCATAGGAAGTTAGGTCCATGAATCAAGGCAAATTGGAAGCAATCAAATAGGAGATAGAAAGAGTGAATGTCAACATTTTAGGAATCAGTGAACTAAAATGGATGGAGATGGGTGAATTTAACTCAGATGACCATTGTATCTACTGCTGTGGGCAAGAATCCCTTAGAAGAAATAGAGTAGCCATCATAGTCAAAAAAAGAGTCAGGAATGCAGTACTTGGATGCAGTCTCAAAAAGGACAGAATGATCTCTGTTCCTTTCCAAGGCAAACCATTCATATCACGGTAATCCAAGTCTATGCCCTGATCAGTAATACTGAAGAAGCTGAAGTTGAATGGTTCTATGAAGACCTACAAGACCTTTTAGAGCTAAGACCCAAAAAAGATGTCCTTTTCATTATAGGGGACTGGAATGCAAAAGTAGGAAGTCAAGAAACACCTGGGATAACAGGCAAATTTGGCCTTGGAGTACAGAATGAATCAGGGCAAAGGCTAATAAAGTTCTGCCAAGAGAATGCACTGGTCATGGCAAACACCCTCTTCCAACAACACAAGAGAAGACTCTATACAAGGACATAACCAGATGGTCAACACCAAAATCAGATTGAATATATTCTTTACAGCCAAAGATGGAGAAGCTCTACATAGTCAGCAAAAACCAGACTGGGGGCTGACTGTGGCTCAGATCATGAACTCCTTATTGCCAAATTCAGACTTAAACCGAAGAAAGTAGGGAAAACCACTAGATCATTCAGGTATGACCTAAATCAAATCCCTTATGATTATACAGTGGAAGTGAGAAATAGATTTAAGGGACTAGATTTGATAGACAGAGTGCCTGATGAACTATGGATGGTGGTTCATAACATTGTACAGGAGAAAGGGAGCAAGATCATCCCCAAGAAAAAGAAATGCCAAAAAGCAAAATGACTGTCTAAGGAAGCCTTAGAAATAGCTGTGAAAAGAAGAGAGGTGAAAAGCAAAGGAGAAAAGGAAAGATATACCCATTTGAATGCTGAGATCCAAAGAATAGGAAGGAGAGATAATAAAGCCTTCCTCAGTGATCAGTGCAAAGAAATAGAGGAAAACAATAGTGGGAAAGACTAGAGATCTCTTCAAGAAAATTAGAGATACCAAGGGAACATTTCATGCAAAGATAAGCTTGATAAAGGACAGAAATTGTAGCCACCTAACAAAAGCGGAAGATATTAAGAGGTGGCAAGAATACACAGAAGAACTGTACAAAAAATATCTTCATGACTCAGACAATCACGATGGTGTGATCACTCACCTAGAGCCAGACATTCTGGAAAGTGAAGCCAAGTGGGCCCTAGGAAGCATCACTATGAGCAAAGCTAGTGAAGGTAATGAAATTCCAGTTGAGCTATTTCAAATCTTAAAAGATGATGCTGTGAAAGTGCTCCACTCAATATGTCAGCAAATTTGGAAAACTCAGCAGTGGACACAGGACTGGAAAAGGTCAGTTTTCATTCCAATCCCAAAGAAAGGCAATGCCAAAGAATGCTCAAACTGCTACACAATTGCACTCATCTCACTCTCTAGCAAAGTAATGCTCAAAATTCTCTAAGCCAGACTTCAGCAATATGTGAACTGTGAACTTCCAGATGTTCAAGCTGGTTTTAGAAAAGGCAGAGGAACCAGAGATCAAATTGCCAACTTCCATTGTATCATTGAAAAAGCAAGAGAGTTCCAGAAAAACATCTATTTCTGCTTTATTGGCTATGCCCAAACCTTTGACTGTGTGGATCACAATAAACTGTGGAAAATTCTGAAAGAGATGGGAATACCAGACCACCTGACCTGCCTCCTGAGAAATCTCGTATGTAGGTCAGGAAGCAACAGTTAGAACTGGATATGGAACAACAGACTGGTTCCAAATAGGCAAAGGAGCACGTCAAGGCTGTATATCATCACCCTGCTTATTTAACTTATAGGCAGAGTACATCATGAGAAATGCTGGGCTGGATGAAGCACAAGCTGGAATCAAAATTGCTGGGAGAAATATCAATAACCTCATATATGCAGATGACACCACCCTTATGACAGAAAGTGAAGAGGAACTAAAGAGCCTCTTGATGAAAGTGAAAGAGGAGAGTGAAAAAGCTGGCTTAAAGCTCAACATTCAAAAAATGAAGATCATGGCATTCGGTCCCATCACTTCATGGCAAATAGATGTGAAAACAGTGGAAACAGTGGCAGACTTTATTTTCTTGGGCTCCAGAATCACTGCAGGTGGTGACTGCAGCCATGAAATAAAAAGATGCTTACTCCTTGGAAGAAAAGTTATGACCAACCTAGACAGCATATTAAAAAGCAGAGACATTACTTTGCTAACAAATGTCTGTCTAGTCAAGGCTATGTTTTTTTCCAGTAGTCATAGACTTCCCTGGTGGCTCAGACGGGAAAACATGTGTCTATAATGCGGGAGACACAAGTTCGATCCCTGGGTTGGGAAGATCCTTTGGAGAAGGAAATGGCAATCCACTCCAGTACCATTGCCTGGATAATCCCATGGACAGAGGAGCCTGGTAGGCTACAGTCCATGGGATCGCAAAGAGTCAGACATGACTGAATGACTTCACATTCACATATATGGATGTGAGAGTTGGGAATATAAAGAAAGCTGAACGCCAAAGAACTGATGCTTTTGAACTGTGCTATTGGAGAAGACTCTTGAGAGTCCCTTGGACTGCAAGGAGATCCAACCAGTGAATCCTAAAGGAAATCAGTCCTGAATGTTCATGAAAGTACTGATGTTGAAGCTGAAACTCCAATACTTCAGGCACCTGATGAAAAGAACTGTCTCACTGGAAAAGACCATGATGCTAGAAAGGATTGAAGGCAGGAGAAGAAGGGGATGACAGAGGATGAGATGGTTGAATGTCATCACCCACTCAATGGACATGAGTTTGAGTAAACTCTGGGAGTTGGTGATGGATAAGGAGGCCTGGCATGCTGCCGTCCATGGGGTTGCAAACAGTCGGACATGACTGAGTGACTGAAGTAAACTGAGAACCCGGAGTCAGAATCAAGAAGTCTGAAGATAAATCTTCCTTTCTTTCTCTTGGTGACTGTTGCAAAGCCCCAAGGTCCTCTTCAAGCTCTTCTACATGCTTCATATAATCATATCACAGATAGCTTGGAAATACATACACTTTAAATGATTTATCTTCTTCTCTCCTTTAACCCTTAATGCCTTGGGATTGTACCTCTCAGTAAAGTCTTAACCTGTAACAAAATATCAGGTTGTATTTTGTAAGAAATCTGTATTAATACAGAAGACTTGACAGAGAGATGAAAAGTGGTTTTACCACATTTGAACAAATGTAAGCATTTTTTTTAATTAGGGAAAATTCTTCTAATTGTAAATGATTTAAAAAATGGAGTAAGGATATTTCATATTTATATTTATGAAAATGCTTATTTTTAAGAAAATATTTACTAGATGGACCTAGAGGTCATCATACTAAGTGAAGTAACCAGAGAGAGGAAGATAAATATCATATGATCTCACTTATATAGGGAATCTAAAAAAAAAAAAAAAATGCAAGTTAATTTACATTGAAAACAGAAATAGACCCACAGACTTAAAAAGCAAACATAGTTACAAAGGAAAAAGTGGTGGGGAAGATAAATTGGGAGCTTGAGATTAACATAAACACATTACTAGATGTAAAATACATAACCAGCAAGGACCTATAGTGTAGCACAGGGAACTCTGCTCAATATTCTGTAATGACATAAATGGCAAAAGAATCTGAAATATATATATATATAAAACTGAATCACTTTGCTGTACACCTGAAACTAACACAACATTGTAAATCATCTATACCTCAATGGTCTATTGAAAGGATAATCCATCTTCTTGGGGAAATCACATATTGATGGTACCATTTGGTAGGGGGAGAAGTTATGGCTGCAATATCATAATAATTCTAGTGATAGGAAGAGGAAGTATAATCACACATTTCCTCCAACTCTGAAAAACTGTAGACAGTTGGAAGTAGTGATGGGGTGACAGTAAGGAGCATTTGAAAATGCACACATGGGAACTGTCAACCTTAGAAGATACACAGTTTCTGTCTCTAATACAGTTTCTGCTTCTAATATGCCTACATCAAGTATCATAAAGAAGAGAGTTACAAGAGTGCCCTGGACATGAACAGGAATTTAGTAAATAATCAGAACCAACTAAAGCATAGGGTATGTGTCTAGGGGTGATGTGAGGTATGACTGGAGTTAAATAAGCTAGAGAATTAGCTGATTGTGAAAGACTGTATTATCCACAGTAGGAACTTTATATTTCTGACAGTAGAAAGCCATGGAACAATTTTAATTAGGGGAAAGTAACCTTGCCTTTCTTCTTAAGCTAGGCCAGATCCAGTTCCTGGGCATGCACAATGGAGGACCACCAAATATATATATATATATATATATATATTTATTCATTTGTTCTATCACCAGCTGGTCTTCATTTTCCACATCAAATTTGCATCAAAGTATGGGCAGAAAATTTGATATGCTGTGTCCACATATTTCAATTCAGCAAAATTCTGGAAATTGATTCAAAAAAATGCAACAGCATCTCATTTGTTAATGAAAAAGGTAAGAAAGTGTTTGTTTTTTTAAAATTGAAACAATGAAAGATGTCACAAGTAAAATTTGTGTGAATTCTGACAACAAGACATGAATGAAAGAAATGTCCTCCTTGTTAGAGGGGTAAGAACTTCTATCTCAAATTCATAATTGAGCATAAAGTCTCTGGAGTCAGGCTTTCTGGATTCAGACTCAGCTTTGCCATTTGCTATCTGTGAATTTGTGGGTCAGTTGTTTATCCTCTTTGGATGTTAATCTTCAATTCAGATAAGAGAGTATAGAAATATACCTATATTTTAATAGGTGAGGATAAAGTGAATTAACATATATATATATATATATATATATATATATATATAAAATACTTGGCACAGTGCCTGGGATATTGTAAGCAGCTTAAATATATTAAAGGCTACTGAGTAGAACTTCCCCCTCTTAACCTTGGTCATGTGTTTTTTTGTCTTCTGCCTTCGTAAGTACTCACCTAGTGGAGATGAAAATCAGGAGGATTTGAAGAGATGCAAGGAATATAACCTCAGGAACAAATACACTTAAGGTTATTATTGTTAACGTCTTTCTATTGCAGGATTGAAAGTATTCAGAAGCACTTTAAATTTTGAAAAATATAAAAGCTGGACCTCATGACTTGGGTCAACTCTAGAATTAATGGAAAGCAAGGACCTTCAGATCTGATTACTAGAAGAGTTTCCAGGACAGAACTGTGTAGAGAAATAATGTTGTGTATTTTTATGTAATATGCCATGTGTTGTCTTTATTGGAAAGCTGATGGTGGCATAAATGTTACAGAAGGTGAGGAAACATATTGTTCCCTGGGGTGGGGGGGGGGGGTTGCTGGTGGCCTTCTCCTCAGGTCCCTCACGTTTCTTATTAGAGAAGCTGAGATTTTTAAAGACCTGGCACCTTTTTCCTGAAACTTCTAATATTTACTTTAGGAAAGGGCAGGTTCTCTCAGCATGCCACCTTCTGAACACCAATGTGCACAGCAACAGAGAGAAAAGCTTGTTATTTTATCTTCCAGGCAGAGAGAATGAATAGCAGGCAGGTGGCTGTGGGATGTAACAGGCTGGTCTACAAAGAGAAGAAAATGTTTCTCTCCAGAGGTTCCCGAGCTTCACTTTGAGTTCTGCCACCTGAAGGGGAAAATGCCAATAAATTTACATCATCATTAAATTAGCGTAAGATGATTCTGATGATCTCATTTTTCAGTATAGATGGGACAAAAAAGGAAACAAGTAATCCTGAGAGAAGTCATATCTCCAGTTGCACTGAAAGATGAACTGTGTGTCATTAAATATCAATAGATACAGATGAGAAGATAAAAATAGATTTTCCTTTACATTAGCAGAGCAGAGACTAAAAAACACTAATGAAAAAGAACCGCTTGCTCCAACCAGTCACCGCATGATGCCATACAGCGGGCAGAACCAGACAAGCTGCCTCTGCAGAATCACTGACACTGTTAAGCTTGCCAGAGAAGCCTTTCTTTACGTCTAACCTTTAACAACATGAAAGCATTCACACTCTGTCCTCACCAAGTTACCGTCTGCACACTGTCTTACAGTGTGAGCTCTTTTAGCTTTCTTTCATTTAACTTAGGACATGTATATGGACATCACCAAGGTAGATATTTTCAGTTCTAATTATTCTCCTAACGGGAGAGATTCTCTGGGGCAAGGAAAGAAGTTTCGTGGAAGCCACCTGTTAGATGGCGTGTCTCAGTTCTCCACTATCAGCTTTGTGGCAACCTGTCATGCTCAGCCATCCTTTCTCCCACAGACCTTTTTCTTTTCCCTCCTTGATCGCTCTCACTTTCTCTTCACCTCCCTTCCCAAGAAGAGAGATTTGAGTGTGATATCTTTTGACATCGTAAGCAGTGCAGGGCACAAGTTGCCCATTACAGGCTTGTGAACAGATGGTCAGTTGGACAGAACATATTGACCCATGATTTACTGAGAGAAAGATTAAAAGGAAAATCATGAGGTTGAGGCACAGGATATTGGCTCTTTCTATCAGAATAAGTATTTCTTATAATAGCACAGTGAATATTTAACTAAATACCAGAGGCTTTAAAATATTACAAAGGTTTCCTAAAGTCCCTGTGTAGTATTCTTGCTATAATTTATAGAGCATATGTGTCCAAGCATTCAACTAAGTGTACCTGCCTATCTTGGAAAAAACAACATGGAATTGTGATGAGGTGGTAAATGGGGAGAAAGAGTGATGACTCGTTGTCCTGTTTATATATTTAAGCCTGAGAGGAATACACAGAAGAGAAACTCTTCTCCAGTCCACTCCTCAAAATCAATCAAAGAAAGATTGAATACTTTAGAGATTAAGTGCCAATGCACTTAGATTAGAGAAATGTTTTCGGGTTCAGATATCTGTATCTGTGGCTATTATCTTAGGTCCAGTTACTTAGTAATAAGTGGCAGAAATCCTTGTGCAAGTGACTTAGTGAAGAAGAAACCTGAGTGATCAGGCAGGGGAAAAAGCTATGCAGAGATCTGTTTTCAGGGTAAATGTAACCACCCAGGCCAGAAGTTACTAGGAGTTCTGGCACATAAATTATACTGGACAAGGTCCTGAGTTATTATGCTCTCCATAAGTCAGTCAAGGGCTTACTGGTGGCCCTGTAGAGAGGCATAATCTTTCAGGAATCTCCCTGTAAAGTAGTTCCCATTAACCAAGGATGAACCTCAAGAGAAGAGTGCAGGTTTGAGTGGTTAGTACCAACACTGCAATAGCTGAGGCAGGTGTGAATCAGACCTGCAAAGGTGATCTGAATGGGCATCAACTGTATTTGCTATAGGAACATTTTCCAATTCAGTTTAACCCAACAATTTTTGGACATTCAATACTTTTAAGAAATAAGTATAAGTGATACAGAGATTAATAAAATATATAATTTCTAGCTTCAAGGAAACAAATATATCCATAACTATCCAACTATGATCTGAATTTTTTCCAGGTTTTCTTATTCATTAGTAGGTGACATATTAATATTCAAGTTAACATCAACAAATTGCATTGGCTTATGTGGTCTCTCCATTCTGATCAAAGTCTGTTCTCAATGGTGTCAACAGGTGAGTCACAAAGAAGTCGGGTTCACTTTTCTTGTCTATCCTTACTTGAAAAAAGTATTTCATCATATCTCAAGGCTTTGAAATCCACCTGGTAACTGCCACATCTATATTTCAACTTGAACATGTCTCTTCAACTCGAGAGTCAAATATTCAAATGCATATTGCATATCTCCTTCTTGGATATCTAATAGGCACCTAAAACTAAACAAGTCCAAAGTGGAACCCATCATAGCCACTTCCTACCCACCTCCAGCTACTTTTCCCGCAGATTTCCCTATCTCACTAATGATTCCATATGTGGCTAACAAAATTAGATTCATCCTTAATTATTCTCTTTTTGTAATACTTGTATCAGCAAACTATATCCACTCAATCTCTGATATATTTAGAATCAGAACTCTTCTCACTTTGACTGCTGTTACCTTGGCCTAAGTGGCATCAGCTATCAGTCCTTTCCTGGATTATGGCTAAACTACTAAATGATCCATACTTATTTTCTTTAACTTTCCTCTCCCTGACTTCACTCCCCAACCCGCCCCCCCCACCACCACATATATAGTCCTCTGTCACCACAACAGCCAAAATACAGACACTATCACATCAATCCTTTGCTTTCACCATTTCACTTGAAGAAAAATATAGTGTCTTTCAATAGCCTACACAGCACTCTATGACTTGGTGCAATTATAGTATCTGTCAGAATGGGCTATAAAGATTTTTTTTTGAAAATTTATATTGTAAGTTAGCCCCCAAGTCATTCTACAAGTTGAAGCTCAGAAAATGAACCAGTGCTAGCTCTGAAACGTGGCAATGAATGTATCTATGGGCTTGTACTTTAAATTATGTGTGAGATTATCAATACATTTGTAGAAAAATAAGTCAGAAGACAAGAGGTTTGGCACAGAACTGTGAGAAACTTCCACTTTTCATGGTCACGTGAAGGTTGTAAGGACAAGCTTGAGAAATGAAGAGTAGATACTAGGGACCAAGAAAAGTAATCAAGAAAAGTGTGATTAAAAAAATTTTAAAAAGTGTGATATCAGGAAAGCTATGAGTTATATAGAAAAATGAGACATCTCTAATCTTAAGAAGCTAGTAGTCAACCCTTATCTGTGAACTAATTCAATGACTGAATTTCTCGATCTTGCACTGGATATATTCTACAATCATTGACACTTTATAATATAATTATAAAAGCTAGACTATTCTCTCTATGTTCTGTAGTAATCACAACGTCAAGTATTGGCAATAATGATAATGACGTTACACTTATTGAGTGCCTATCACATTGTACATCTATCTCAGCAGTTCCTATTTCCATGCTTTTTCATGGCCATTCTTTGAGAAATACTTTGAAAATGCCTAGTTATTTGGCATTTTTTTCTATTGTAAATAACTTTGATAGTCTTAGCAATCTTACATTTTCTATTTAAGGAGAGAAATGATCATGATGTTTAACCTATATACCTTCTGATTTCTTGTCCATTGAATAACAGATTTTTACAGTTTGTACAACGTATGAAAACTTAGGAAATTTTCTATATACTTTAAGGTGTCAGTGAATGACCACAGGAATTTAAGCTCTTTAGAACAGAGTTAAATATATATATATATTATATATATATATTTATCTTACACAGTTGTGATGAAAATTAAAAGAGATGATATATTACAGTGCATTTGGCAAAGGATAAAATATTATATAGGCATGATTATTCATTCATCAAATAGACGTTATGATGCATACAGAGGTAGAACACCCTCTGATGAGCAAAGGGGTAAATATGACAAAGATGATTTATCCTATGACTAAATCTCTTTCCTCAAGATGTTTTCATTCTACTATTGGAAGACTCGAGTAACTTCAGCATAAGTAGAACTATACTAAATGCAAAACTCAGATGACAAACTCCTTAAAGATGGGGACCTCTTCATGTTCACTATGATTTCTTCAATGCTGAGAAATGGTACTTGACAGGTGCACTCAGTACTTACTGAATAAATTGATGAATATAAATAAATAATAGAGGCTCAACAGAAATAATAGATGAAACAGGTCATAAAATATAAAGCCATATTCAAATGTAAATAAAAGACAGTATTATGAATCTTCAAAGGAAGGAAAAATCACTTCTGAATAAGAAGAAATAATTAAGCTCCATGGAGAAATGGCATTTGACAGAACTAGGGAAATTTTAACAAGTAAAGATTAAAATTGTTTTTAAGATGGAGAAGTGATGAAAGCAAAGGGCAAAAAGTCTCATGTTTCACATATATTAATAGTATATAATTGGAGAGCTATAAAAGACAAGGTTGTTTTAATATAGGTTTAGATCTGAACATGGTAATCAATAATGTAGTCTAAATTTGCAATGTAAAAGAAAGCTGATTTTGAACATTTTAATACATTGAGAGATATTAAACTATGTGTTTGAAAAAGTAGTCATTCTGTGGTGAAGAGATAATTTGATTAAAAGTTAAGACATTTTAAATTAGTCATATTGGATAATTAGAAAAATAACATTGACTAAATGTTGACTAAATAGGACCTTTCACTCCCACTGGAAAACCTATTAAGGAAAAAGGCTATAAACTATGGAGAAATGTTTGCTATTTGTCACTGTTTAAATAACTACCGCATTGACTAAAATGTTTAAAGAACCAAATATTTTTCCACAGTTGCAGCCACCTGGTGAGTTGCTAACAGTTAGACAAAGGCAACCTTAAGGAAACATATTTATCACTACACCCCATGCAGTTCCAGTCATAAAGAGTTCAACTCCAAAATGGATATTTCCCTTAAGCTGTAAAATTGGGTTTCAGAAAAAAGCTCCCTAGAGGAATTAAACTTTCTTTTAAAAAAATTGATTTGAGTTTAATAGTTATTCAATTATGCTATTGTTCAATAAACTTTTATTAAACCTACATATGCCTAACACAAGTCCAGGCACTGTGGGGATAAACAAGATAAAACTTCATATTATTATAATAGACACTTAAAATGTAAACATTGCATCTACACTTGATGGCAGAGAAACTCAGAGGGACATTTTCTAATCATTTATGCAGAAGATACAAAAATTTTCTTTATTACATCTCTTTTGATTCCAGTGCCAGAAATATACATAAGTGGCAATTAGACACAAAATTATGACCTGCATAACGATCCATTTACTTTAAAGATAAATGAGATTGGAGATAAAATCATACTACATTCAGATCTAAAGATACTTTTCATTGCTTTCCCAGGTTTTGTCAAGAAAGCTTCTCATATAATTTTATTTAATGTATACACTTATTGTAGAAAATGTAAAAAATACAGATGAGTATAAATCATAAGATAAATTACCTTTGATCCAACTTCACAAAAATAACAGTGTTAATATCTTAGATTTTTTCTTAGTAAGTTCATCACAAACTATTTAAAAAATGGAAATAGAGTAAACTAAATTTATTTTCAATATTTTCTTTCTGCATGATATAAAGAGAAAGATGAAGCCCTTTCTCACAAGCTCCAGTTCATCTTCAGGTCACTCTCTTCTCCCTTTAGAAACAGGTATAATATTCCTGTCTTCTCTCTGAATTTACCCACCTCTCTCCATTTCCCCTTATTCTTTGTTTTCATTTCTTTACTTAACAATCTGCAAGTGTGCTTTTGTTTTTAATAATAATTGGATCATACTATGCAGGGAGAAGGCAATGGCACCCCACTCCAGGACTCTTGCCTGGAAAATCCCATGGACAGAGGAGCCTGGTAGGCTGCAGTCCTTGGGGTCGATAAGAGTCGGACACGACTGAGTGAATTCACTTTCACTTTTCACTTTCATGCATTGGAGAAGGAAATGGCAACCCACTCCATGTTCTTACCTGGAGAATCCCAGGGACGGGGGAGCCTGGTGGGCTGCCATCTATGGGGTCACACAGAGTCGGACATGACTGAAAAGACTTAGAAGCAGTTAGTAGCATATTAAAGACACTTACGACTTGGAAGGAAAGTCATGACCAACCGAGACAGCATATTCAAAAGCAGAGACATTACTTTGCCAACAAAGGTCCATCTAGTCAAGGCTATGGTTTTTCCTGTGGTCATTTATGGATGTGAGAGTTGGACTGTGAAGAAAGCTGAGCACTGAAGAATTGATGCTTTTGGACTGTGGTGTTGGAGAAGACTCTTGAGAGTCCTTTGGACTGCAAGGAGATCCAACCAGTCCATTCTGAAGGAGATCAGCCCTTGGTGTTCATTGGAAGGACTGAGTGAATGAACTCTACTGAACTGAATTGATGGGTAATGGTCTGAAACAATTTTTAACATATTGAGAATATGTTATTTCAATATATAAAGATTTAATTTATCCTTTGTAGTGGCTCCTAGTGTTCCATGATATGGATACTTCACAAATGTATTCAACAGTGCTCTCGCTGTTAAATGTCTAATTATCAATGTTTATTATTACAAAAAATGGAATAATAAATATACAAATGCATATGAAACCTTATGGGCATTTCTGGAATTAGTGATAGTCAGAAATAGGTTATTCCTATTGAAAATTTTAATAAAAATGTTGAAATTATATTCAGTTCAGTTCAGTTCAGTCGCTCAGTCGTGTCCGACTCTTTGCGACCCCATGAATCGCAGTCCGCCAGGCCTCCCTGTCCATCACCAACTACTGGAGTTCACTCAGACTCATGTCCATTGAGTCAGTGATGCCATCCAGCCATCTCATCCTCTGTCATTCCCTTCTCCTCCTGCCCTCAATCCCTCCCAGCATCACAGTCGTTTTCAATGAGTCAACTCTTCGCATAAGGGGCCAAAGTACTGGAGTTTCAGCTTCAGCATCATTCCCTCCAAAGAAATCCCAGGGCTGATCTCCTTTAGAATGGACTGGTTGGATCTCCTTGCAGTCCAAGGGACTCTCAAGAGTCTTCTCCAACACTGCAGTTCAAAAGCATCAATTCTTCGGTGCTCAGCTTTCTTCACAGTCCAACTCTCACATCCATACATGACCACAGGAAAAACAATAGCCTTGACTAGATGGACCTTTGTTGGCAAAGTAATGTCTCTGCTTTTGAATATACTATCTAGGTTGGTCATAACTTTTCTTCCAAGGAGTAAGCGTCTTTTAATTTCATGGCTGCAATCACCATCTGCAGTGAATTTGGAGCCCAAAAAAATGAAGTCTGACACTGTTTCCACTGTTTCCCCATCCATTTCTCATGAAGTGATGGGACCGGATGCCATGATCTTTGTTTTCTGAATGTTTTAAGCCAACTTTTTCACTCTCCACTTTCACTTTCATCAAGAGGCTGTTTAGTTCCTCTTCATTTTCTGCCATAAGGGTGGTGTCATCTGCATATCTGAGGTTATTGATATTTCTCTCGGCAATCTTGATTCCAGCTTGTGCTTCTTCTAGCCCAGCGTTTCTCATGATGTACTCTGCATATAAGTTAAATAAGCACGGTGACAATATACAGACTTGACGTACTCCTTTTCCTATTAGGAACCAGTCTGTTGTTCCATGTCCAGTTCTGACTGTTGCTTCCTGACCTGCATAGAGGTTTCTCAGGAAGCAGGTCAGGTGGTCTGGTATTCCCATCTCTTTCAGAATTTTCCACAGTTGATTGTGATTCACACAGTCAAAGGCTTTGGCATAGTCAATAAAGCAGAAATAGATGTTTTTCTGGAACTCTCTTGCTTTTTTGATGATCCAGTGGATGTTGGCAATTTGATCTCTGGTTCCTCTGCCTTTTCTAAAACCAGCATGAACATCTGGAAGTTCACGATTTACGTATTGCTGAAGCCTGATATTATATTAGAAACATTTTATTTTTATGTTTTTTCTGTTCTTCAATCCTGTATATATTATTTATTAAGATTCAATTATTTATTAGGTTTGATGGTAAATGCTGCAGATATATTGTTAAATAAAATACAATCTAAGCTGATAAAGTTTGGAGTGGGAAACTTTGGGATCTAAATAAGTAATTTTACACAGAATGGCAAACACGTCATAGAAGGAAAAAAGAAAAAAACCACACCTAAGCTCAGTCCAGAGGAATCAAAGAAATTCTTGTGGAAATACTTTTAATTTGGACTAGTGAGAGCTCTTCAAGTGAGGTTGGGTTATAAGAAAATAACCTAACAAGAGTAAAAAAGCATGTATTAGGTGGTGAAAATTCAGGGTTCCCCTCTGACCATTTCTGGGCATGACCATACTTGTTTTCACCCTAATGAGAACCCTAGGGCAGTCTCCTGGTGCACCCTATATGCATGCATGCTAAGTTGCTTCGATCGTGTCTGACACTTTGTGGCCCCATGGACTGTAGCCGTCTAGGTTCTTCTGTCCATGAGATTCTCCAGGCAAGAACACTGAAGTGGGCTGCCCCACCCTCCTCCAGGGGATCTTCCCAACCCATGGATCCAACCTGAGTCTCTGACGTCTCTTGCGTTGACAGACAGGCTCTTTATCACTAGCACCACCTGGGAAGTTCCCTCACTGGGTCTGACTCTTCTGATAAAAAAGGTCTTAACATGAGCACCTCTGCTCATGACACCATGACATCATGACACCTCCCTTATGGCAGAAAGTGAAGAAGAACTAAAACGGCTCCTGATGAAAGTGAAAGAGGAGAGTGAAAAGTTGGCTTAAAGCTCATCACTCAGAAAATTAAGATCATGGCATCTCATCCCATCACTTCATGGGGAAACAGGGGAAACAGTGCCATACTTTATTTTTTGGGCTTCAAAATCACTGCAGATGGTGACTGCAGCCATGAAATTAAAAGACACTTACCCCTTGGAAGGAAAGTTATGACCAACCCAGACAGCATCTTAAAAAGCAGAGACATTACCTTGCCAACAAAGGTCCATCTAGTCAAGGCTGTGGTTTTTCCAGTAGTCATATATGGATGTGAGAGTTGGACTGTGAAGAAAGCTGAGCACCGAAGAATTGATGCTTTTGAACTGCAGTGTTGGAGAAGACTCTTGAGAGTCCCCTGGACTGCAAGGAGATCCAACCAGTCCATCCTAAAGGAGATCAGTCCTGGGTGTTCACTGGAAGGACTGATGTTTAAGCTGAAACTCCAGTACTTTGGCCACCTGATGCAAAGAACTAACTCATTGGAAAAGACCCTAATGCTGGGAAAGATAGAAAGTGGGAGGAGAAAGGGACAACAGAAGATGAGAGGGTTGGATGGCATCACCGATTCAGTGGACATGAGTTTGAGTAAACTCTGGGAGTTGGTGATGGACAGGGAGGTCTTGTGTGCTGCAGTCCATGGGGTTGCAAAGAGTCGGACATAACTGAGCAACTGAACTGAACTGAATGTGAGCAAATATCTATTGGAAAAACAGTGAAATTAGAGCTATTGGAAGGAACACACTGGTTTTGTAGTGGTGGAGAGAGAGAAAGCTCAGTAGCTGCAAAGGGAACATCTTAGACTCTGAGATGTATTGCAGCTAGAGGAACATTAACGCTATCTGACTTTCAGAAGGTCCTTCACCCCCTACCTTTCTAACAAAGGAAAAGCCCTGTGAGGCTCTCCTAAATGATTTCAGGTATTGCTTAAATGACCATTGGGTTACCCATCCTTCATTAGATGACTCTGACTTGACCATGATTTAATTACCACCCTTCTTATCTTACTGAGAAGTATATCCTCGGTTAGTTGGGGGAGCTTCCTAGAGGGAAAGGTAGCTCATTATTTATGTATACTTCATAGTCAGATATCTGTACAACGGGGGTTATCCAATAAGAAAAAAAAAAAAAAAAGGTTATTTACTTTTTCCTTGACTTTAGCTGATACTACCAATTTGCATTAAATTCAAGTCAACATCAAATCACTGACTAGGGTTATTGGGGTGTTGAACTCATCCTGCATGTTTCCCTTGCTGGCCAAGGTAGTGACTGTGAAATTACTAACACATTCTTCTGTACCTAAATTGATGCTTTGGGCCAAGTGAAGAGGTTAATACACAAACTTTAGGAAGGTCAGCACACAAACAAGGAAAAACCCACTTTGATTTCTAAGTTAAACTCTGGTGGTTTATGGGATTTTTTAAGCTGGTGGTGTCTGGGAACTTGACTTTGAGGTCAATACTACAAGTTGGTCTCATCCTGATGCTTGAAGCATTGTTAGTAATCTTTATCAAATGGCCTATCAGACAAAGTGAACAGGTTTGGTTTCAGCCTCT
The DNA here is from genome assembly GCF_023091745.1 of Budorcas taxicolor. Taxonomy (NCBI): domain Eukaryota; kingdom Metazoa; phylum Chordata; class Mammalia; order Artiodactyla; family Bovidae; genus Budorcas; species Budorcas taxicolor. The sequence continues at coordinate 71,360,185 of NC_068912.1, forward strand.
GTGGGTCAGATTTGTAAAAGTGGCCAATAGAGTATTGTATTTATGGGAAATTCACCAAGACAGGGGCCTCTCTACACTCTAAATCACATCTGGCATGATCCAAGGTTTCTAGGCAAACAAAAATATTCCCATCAAGGTTAACATTCCAAAAGTTTAGAAATTATCTCCCAGAAGTAAAGGTTAAAATTTTTATTATGCAATATCTCACTTTACTCTATGATTGATTCCTGTCTTCAATATGTCATAACCCAGAAAAACTAGCCATCTATGATTTTGAAAACTGGTTGTCTTTTCATTGTGTGACATGTCTGGTAATAGGAAACTAATTACCTCTAAGATAGATTCTTTTTATTTATCATTTATATTGAGACTTCAGGTAACATATGATACACATTGCTTTACATCTAGCACAGAACTTTGTGTCTAATTTTTGTTAATTAAAGTTATTCGAAATGAATAAGAGCACATATTGTATTTTTGCTCTACCATGAACCAAAGTCTAATATCACATGTGACTGCAACTAGACATTTATAAAAATGAGAGAGATAAAAAAGGAAGTCCCCTGAAATAAGCAAATGAGGAATGGAAGAACTTCTCTTATTAACGAAAGAGAGAGAAAAATCTCAACAGAATATGATATTTTGCTAGTAGGTACATATTACAACTTATATGAACAGTATGCTATAAATTGTGTTATGCTGCTGCTAAGTTGCTTCAGTCATGTCCAACTCTGTGTGACCCCACAGATGGCAGCCCACCAGGCTCCACCATCCCTGGGATTCTCCAGGCAAGAACACTGGAGTGAGTTGCCATTTCCTTCTCCAGTGCATGAAAGTGAAAAGTGAAAGTGAAGTTGCTCAGTAAGTGTCCAACTCTTCGTGACCCCATGGACTACAGCCTACCAGGCTCCTCCATCCATGGGATTTTCCAGGCAAGAGTACTGGAGTGGGTTGCCATTGCCTTCTCTGAAATTGTGTTATACTGATAGAGAAATAATAAATCAAGAGTGAGTCAGGCAAAATAAAACTGTGATCTCATGATGCCTTCAAGGTAGCAGAGGTTATTTGATGGATAGCTGACCTTTCAAATATAAGGTGAAGAGAATGTACTTCTTATTGGTATTTCGCTCTGTGTTTAAGTTTACTGATTTTTCTCTCTGAACCCAATTAATAGAGAATAAAATTGAGATTGTAAAATGATCTTTAGCTTAATTACTAATTCAACTCTATTCACAAGCCAATTGAAAAACTATAAAATATTTTGAGTGTTGAAATGGTGACCTTCTTTTCGGGCTACCACAGTGCACTTTATTTCTCCATTTCAGTTCACTTTATAGATTCAATATTGAAGCTAAGCAGTATATTTACAAAATACTTAAAGTTCCCAGTGTCAAACTGATTATCTTTGAGTTTTCCTCATTTCCATTGCCTTTCAGAAGCTAATTTTGCCCATGCTTTTAATGTCCTGGAATCTTAATATTCTTGAAATTTTCGTGTTTTATTTCCCTGTCATTTGAGTGAGACAGTAAATTTGGAACTCAGGCTAAATTAAATCTAAGTGATGACTGTGTATATCCCACATGTATGCCATCCCCTATACAGCCAAAGAATTATAAACCTACCTGTCCCATGTAAGAGACATATGAATTAGATGGATTATAATCAAGGTAATGTGTGTGCTCAGTTGCTCTGTCCTGTCTGACTCTGAGGCACCATGTACTATAGCCTGTTCATGGAATTTTCCTGGCAAGAATACTGGAATGTCATTTCTTACTCCGGGAGTCTTATCGACCCAGCTATTGGATGCACGTCTCTTACATGTCTTGCATTGGTAGGCAAATTTTTACCACTAGCACTACCTGGGAAGCCCATAATCAAGGTAAATTTCATGTAAATTAGACATAGATGATTATATTTAACTGCTGTAACAAACTAATTTTTAATCATTGAAAGAGAAAGTGAAAGTCGCTCAGTTGTGTCCAACTCTTTGCGACTCCATGGAATATACAGTCCATGGAATTCTCCAGGCCAGGATACTGGTGTGGGTAGCTTTTCCCTTCTCCAGGGGACCTTACCAACCCAGGGATCGAGCCTAGGTCTCCCATACTGCAGGCGGATTCTTTACCAGCTGAGCCACAAGCGAGGCCCAAGGACACTGGAGTGAGTAGCCTATCCATTCTCCAGCAAATCTTCCTGACCCAGGAACTGAACCGGGGTCTCCTGCATTGCAGGCAGATTCTTTACCAACTGAGCTATCAGTAAGCCCAATTTTTAATCATTAACCAATTTAACATACTATGATTTATTTTACTATTTTTGTGACCTCTGTATATCACTTTAGAGACTAGATATGATTAAATAAATGGATCATATCTATGTTACAAATAGACTAAACTAGCTTATCAGTGCTCTGGATCTCAAAATAAAGCAGAGATTTAAATTATTTAGTGATTCTGATCCATGTGCATTGACTAAACATGGTTTATGGTCATGACAAGAAAGAATAGTTAAAAAAAACTCTGTCTAAAATATATACATTCATTTATTGAAGAGGTCAAAGTTAAATAAATGAATGTATATATTTTAGACAGAGTTTTTTTTAACTATTCTTTCTTGTCATGACCATAAACCATGTTTAGTTAATGCACATGGATCAGAATCACTAAATAATTTAAATCTCATTTTTAAGTATAACAGTTCAGTAGTATTAAGTACATTTATGTTGTTGCACAGCCTCACTACCACCCATCTTCAGAACTCTTAATTTTTCAATAATGAAACTTGATACCCATTAAAGAGACTTCTCAGGTGACACAGTGGTAAACAATCTGCCTGCCAATGCAGGAGATGCATATTTGATCCCTGGGTTGGGAAGATCCCCTGGAAGAGGAAATGGCAACCCACTCCAGTATTCTTGCCTGGAAAATTCCAAAGACAGTGGAGCCTGGTGGCCTACAGTCCATGGGATCACAAAGAGTTGGACACGACTGAGCGACTGCGCATGCATACCCGTTAAAAATTAACTCTCCATTCCTTTTTCCCTCCAGCCCCTGGCAACCACCATTCTATTGTCTGTGTCTATGATTTTGATTATTCTATTTCATGTAAGTGGAACCATACAATATTTCTCTTTTTATGGCTGGCTTATGCCACTTAGCAAAATCTTCCTCGAGGTTCATTCATTTTGTAACATATGTTAGGATTTTACTAACTTTACTTTTTAAAGATTGCATGATATTCCTTTGCATCTGTATACCACATTTTATTTACCCATTCTTCTGTGAATGGATACTTGTGTTGTTTCACATTTTATCTATTGTGAATGATGCTGCCATGAACTTGGGTTTATAATAAGTCTTTAAGAATCTGCTTTAAATCTATTGGACACATGCAGAAGACGAATTGCTGAGTCATATGGTAAAACTTTTTAAAACTTCTTGAGTATCATCACACTCTTTTCCATAGTGCTGTCCCATTTTACATTCCTACCAATAGGGTACAAGTGTTCTAATTTCCCCATATCTCACCAAAACCTGTTATTTTCACTTTTTGTTAGTAGCCACCCCATTAGGTGTGATGTACCTCATGTAGATGGTTAAAAAAAAATACCTTTGATGAAAAAGCAATACTTTCCTGGCTCAATTTCTCCAAATTTCACCTCCTAGAAGAAATTTCTGTCAAGTTTGTTATCAAATTTTTTAAAAATTTTTGCAGTCCTTATCTTTCAATTAGATATCTTTCCTTCCTACAATGAAATACACGGATTTGATTTTTTCCCTTATTACAGACACACATGCACACGTACACACACACACACATTGTCCCTTTACCCTTTTTCTGGTTAAGTTTATGTCTCCAATTTTGTTTACAGCAATTAAAAGTTTACATTATTTATTATTTTTCTTTATAGCAATAGGTAAAGTTTACATTATTAATACGATTTAAATATTTTCACAGCTGAGTCAGGTAATGTGAAAAGAAAGTGTTAGTTGCTCAATTGTGTCTGACTCGTTGAGACCGCATGCTCTATAGCCCACCAGGTTCCTCTCTCCATAGCATTCTCCAGGAAAGAATACCAGAGTGGCTTGCCATTCCCTTCTCCAGATGATCTTCCTGACCCAGGGATCAAACTCTGGCCTCCTGCAATTCAGGCAGATTCTTTATCATTTACATGGCACTCACTATCCTCAGGTTATGTATCTGCAGATATGGAGAGCTGACTAAGGGATGTGAGCATCCATGGATTTTAGTTTGTATAAGGTGTTTTGGAACCAGTCCCCTGTGGATTCAAAGGGGCAACTGTATTTTATTTTTCACCCAAACTTTTGATTGCCTTGGAGTTAATAACTGGGACATTTTTGTTTGTTTAATTTCGTAAGATTGGTTGCAGTTCATTATCAAACTCTCACAGAAAAATAAATCTCTAAGAAAAATTTGCTGAGTACCTGCTAGATTGCTAGGTACTGCTCTGAGAATCTATAGTATAACAGATGTAACAGTATTCCATAAAAAGCTACTTGACCATTTGGAGCTTACTTTCTCACTGGTAGGTGAGACAGATAATAAACACTACTGTAATAAACAAAAGTACTACCAATAATGTCAAAAGGGCTGGAAACTGTGGGGAAAAAAACAGGTAAGCATAATGGGTAGAATGCAATTTTTGGTATTAATAGGAAGTTGGGACAGGCTCCTTGGAAAGCCAAATTTGAGAAGATGTGAGAGGAGTGCAGGCTTCAAAGTGGACAGTGAAATAAGGAAGGATGCCTGGCATGTTGGAGAAACATGTGTAGCAAGAACTGAGGAAGTAAAGAGGTGAGGGGTAGGAAATGAAGTTAGGAAATGGAAACCACCTAAGAGTTTGTCTTTCATTCTGAGGGAAAGAAGCTTTTAAGTCTTGAGCAGAGAAGTCTTCATCTGATATCTGTTTTAAAAGAATCTTCTGGGACAACCTAGAGGGGTGGGATAGGATGGGAGGTGGGAAGGAGGTTTAAGAGGGAACCTGTGGTTGATTCATGATGATATGTGGCAGAAACCAATACAATATTGAAAAGAAATTATCCTCTAATTAAAAATAGATAAATTTAAATTAAAAAAATATAATAGTAAATAAAAAGAATCTTCTTAGCTGCTGTGTTGAGAAAAATGGGTACTATTTGGAGGGGAGGTCAGAAGACAGCTGGGTAGAATAGGAAGAATTAAGTGGCAGTTACAGTGAGTCAGGTGAGATTCTTGGTGGTTCTGTTGTTTACATACATCAGGAACTCTGTACATTTTGTGTTTTTATTTAATCATTTTTGCCAGTACTTTTGCAGCTTCCTGGGTGACACTAGTGGTAAAGAACCAACTTGCCAGTGCAGGAGACAAAACAGAGGTGGGTTTGATCCCTGTGTCAGGATCATGTACTTTTTTTTTTAATTTTTATTTTTACTTTATTTTACTTTTCAATACTGTATTGGTTTTTCCATACATTGACATGAATCAGCCACGGGTGTACATGAGTTCCCAATCCTGAACCCCCCTCCCACCCCATATCATCTCGCTGGATCATCCCCGTGCACTAGCCCCAAGCATCCTGGATCTTGTATCGAACATAGACTGGTGATTAGTTTCTTACATGATAGTATACATGTTTCAATGCCATTCTCCCCCTTGCCTCTTTCTCAAAAACCTATTGAAATATTTGTTTCATAAAAATGGAATCATCAAGAAAGAAGAAGACTTTGAATAGTAAATGGTACATCCTTTGAAGGCAAAGGGCATCCTGGTGATGATGGTGAACAGAAATTCCAGTTAAGAACACAGATGTGAAGTGGTCCATTTAGACTGTTTAATGAAGGCCAGGAGGGCTGTGTGCTCAGTCATGTCCGACGCTTTGTGATTCTATGGGTCATAGCCCACCAGGCTCTTCTGCCCATGGGAGTCTCCAGGAAAGAATACTGAAGTGAGTTGCCATTCCCTCCTCCAGGGGATCTCAACAGAGGAATAGAAACTATAAAAAATAATCAATTTGAAGCCTGAAAATATTTTTATTACAGTCTCACATTCAATAGCTACCTTGACTGAGTAAACAATTCTAATACAAAAGTAACTCCTTTTAGAATTTTGAAGAAATTGTTACTTTGCCTTCTGACTTCCAATGTTGAATTTTCATATCATAGCAATGGGACCCCAGTGTGATTCGTTTCTACCTCCTTTTCTTCCATATTGTATTTTGAAGACAAGAAACAAATGTTTTAATCTCTGGGAAATCTTCCAGTATTATTTATTCTTTATTAATTCCTTTCTCTATGTTTTCCCATTTATTTATGTTTGAAACTTTTATTATTTAGATATTAGATCTCCTCTGTTCAGTTTAGTTCAGTCTCTCAGTCATGTCCGACTCTTTGCGACCCCATGAATCGCAGTATGCCAGGCCTCCCTGTCCATCACCAACTCCCAGAGTTCACTCAGACTCACATCCATCGAGTCAGTGATGCCATCCAGCCATCTCATCCTCTGTCGTCCCCTTCTCCTCCTGCCTCCAATCCGTCCCAGCATCAAAGTCTTTTCCAATGAGACAACTCTTCGCATGGGGTGGCCAAAGTACTGGAGTTTCAGCTTCAGCATCATTCCTTCCAAAGAAATCCAAGGGCTGATCTCCTTCAGAATGGACTGGTTGGATCTCCTTGCAGTCCAAGGGACTCTCAAGAGTCTTCTCCAACACGACAGTTCAAACGCATCAATTCTTCGGTGCTCAGCTTTCTTCACAGTCCAACTCTCACATCCATACATGACAAACCATAGCCTTGACTAGACAGACCTTAGTCGGCAAAGTAATGTCTCTGCTTTTGAATATACTATCTAGTTTGGTCATAACCTTTCTTCCAAGGAGTAAGCGTCTTTTAATTTCATGGCTGCAATCACCATGTGCAGTGATTTTGGAGCCCCCCAAAATAAAATCTGACACTGTTTCCACTGTTTCCCCATCTATTACCCATGAAGTGATGGGACCAGATGCCATGATCTTCATTTTCTGAATGTTGAGCTTTAGGCCAACTTTTTCACTCTCCTCTTTCACTTTCATCAAGAGGCTTTTTAGTTCCTCTTCACTTTCTGCCATAAGGGTGGTGTCATCTGCATATCTGAGGTGATTGATATTTCTCCCGGCAATCTTGATTCCAGCTTGTGTCTCTTCCAGTCCAGCATTTCTCATGATGTACTCTGAGTATAAGTTAAATAAGCAGGGTGACAATATACAGACTTGATGTACTCCTTTTCCTACTTGGAACCAGTCTGTTGTTCCATGTCCAGTTCTAACTGCTGCTTCTTGACTTGCATACAGATTTCTCAAGAGGCAGGTCACGTGGTCTGGTGTTCCTATCTCTTTCAGAATTTTCCACAGTTTATTGTGATCCACACAGTCAAAAGCTTTGGCATAGTCAATAAAGCAGAAATTGATGTTTTTCTGGAACTCTCTTGCTTTTTCCATGATCCAGTGGATGTTGGCAATTTGATCTCTGGTTCCTGCCTTTTCTAAAACCAGCTTGAACATCAGGAAGTTCACAGTTCATGTATTACTGAAGCCTGGCTTGGAGAATTTTGAGCATTACTTTACTAGCTTGTGAGATGAGTGCAATTGTGGTGTAGTTTGGGCATTCTTTGGTATTGCCTTTGTTTGGGATTGGAATGAAAACTGACCTTTTCCAGTCCTGTGGCCACTGCTGAGTTTTCCAAATTTGCTGGCATATTGAGTGCAGCACTTTCACAGCATCATCTTTCAGGATTTGAAATAGCTCAACTGGAATTCCATCACCTCCACTAGCTTTGTTTGTAGTGATGCTTTCCAAGGTCCACTTGACTTCACATTCCAGGATGTCTGGCTCTAGATTAGTGATCACACCATCATGATTATCTGGGTCGTGAAGGTCTTTTTTGTACAGTTCTTCTGTGTATTCTTGCCACCTCTTCTTAATATCTTCTGCTTCACATTTGTAATATTCTTATTCCTATTTTATAACTTTTTATTTAGTTCAAATCTTGAGAAATCTCCTCATACTCATGCTCATGTCAACTGAAGATATTATTTCCTTTCTCACTGAAGATAATTTTTAAAAAATTTATAAATTTTTACAAACTCATACTTAACACCAGTTTACTCAGATATTACTCTCTGGTCCCATCTGTTTTGCCTGTTGTCTGTGCGATGGATGAATTACCCATACTTCTATCAAAGACTCCATAGGCTTTCACATACTCAAAGACCCAGTCAATTCTCTGTCACTTCTCCAAATATTTTGCCTATATCATTTTTTTTATTCTCCACAGGATTATTATTATCAGTGTGTCATCACACTATAATTTACTTCATCTTAAAATGGCTTGATCCTACTATCCTCTCCCTCTGACCACTCATCTTCTCTGCCTTTGCAGGAAAAAAATAATTCTTGGAAAAATTGTCTACATTCATTGCTCCATTTTCCCTTATCTCCTTCTTTCTGAAATCCAGGCAAAATTGATCTTTGTTGCTAGTAAGTCACTTTTTGCACTTGTTACCACTGCTGTTGTTGTCAGTGACCAACTTTTTGATAGTCTCAAAGGTCAGTAATTAGCATCTTTCAATACACAATATTACTTATCTTATTTTTGGCCTGCATTGCCCACCAAAATGTAAGCTCCATGAGGGAAGAATACAGGTCTATTTTGTTCACTGACTTAGAGCAGTAGTTTTCATTATCTTTTAATTGACGCTTGTTAAAATAATTGGATCCATTACCTCCTTTAATATCTCTGTGGATATTAATTATCAATTTGCTTCATTTTTTCTAAGCTGTTTACATTTTATTTCATTATTTGCCAGTTAATTCATTTATTTATCCATTTGTTTCACGCCTTTCATGTGGAATGATTTCTTTAAAAGCTTCATGATCTATGACTCTAAATTGAATACAATAAACTGTGGAAAATTCTAGAGATGGGCATACCAGACCACCTGACCTGCTTCTTGAGAAATCTGTATGCAAGTCAAGAAGCAACAGTTAGAAGTGGACATGGAACAACAGGCTGGTTCCAAATAGGAAAAGGGGTACGCCAAGGCTGTACATCATCACCCTGCTTATGTAACTTATATGCAGAGTACATCATGACAAACGCTGGGCTGGAGGAAGCACAAGCTGGAATCAAGATTGCTGGGAGAAATATCAATCACCTCAGATATGCAGATGACACCACCCTTATGGCAGAAAGTGAAGAGGAACTAGAAAGCCTCTTGATGACTGTGAAAGAGGAGAGTGAAAAAGTTGGCTTAAAGCTCAACATTCAGAAAATGAAGATCATGGCATCCGGTCCCATCACTTCATGGGAAATAGATGGGGAAACAGTGGAAACAGACTCAGACTCTATTTTTCGGGCTCCAAAATCACTGCAGATGGTGACTGCAGCCATGAAATTAAAAGACGCTTACTCCTTGGAAGAAAAGTTATGCCCAACCTAGATATTCAAAAGCAGAGACATTACCTTGCCAACAGAGGTCCGGCTAGTCCAGGCTATGGTTTTTCTAGTAGTCATGTATGGATGCGAGAGTTGGACTGTGAAGTAAGCTGAGCATCGAAGAATTGACGCTTTTGAACTGTGGTGTTGGAGAAGACTCTTGCGAGTCCTTTGGACTACAAGCAGATACAACCAGTCCATGCTAAAGGAGATCAGCCCTGGCTGTTCTTCGGAAGGAATGATGCTAAAACTGGAACTCCAGGACTTTGGCCACCTCATGTGAAGAGTTGACTCATTGGAAAAGACTGTGATGCTGGGAGGGATTGGGGGCGGGAGGAAAAGGGGACGACAGAGGATCAGATGGCTGGATGGCATCACCGACTCGATGGTAAGTTTGAGTGAACTCCGGGAGATGGTGAAGGACAGGGAGGCCTGGCATGCTGTGATTCACGGGGTTGCAAAGATTCGGACATGACTGAGCGACTGGACTGAACTGAACTGAACCCTTAGATGGCAAATTTAAGAGAGAAGCACTTTAAAGCAGCTGTTATCACTTTATTCAGTGATATTAAGCAAAACATGCTTAAGATCAATGAGCATATATGAAATCTCAACACAGGAATAGAAACTATAAGAAAGAATCAATTTAAAATTCTACAATTGAAAAGTAAATGAAGTTAAAATGACTGGATAGGCTTAAGAGAAAAAATATAAATCATATTATCTTATTTGAAGAAATAGAAAAAAAATGTATTGACCCCATAAATGAATGGAAAATAAAGTATCCTGTAAAATCAAAATTTCCAATATATAAGCATTTCAAGTCCCAGAATGAAAAGATGGAAAAAATGAACAAAAAATATTTGAAAATTTTCCAAATTTAGTAAAAGTCATAAATTTACATATTCAGAAGGTCACTGGCCCTAAAACAGTATAAATACAAAGTAAATTACATTTTATTCAAAATAAGATAATCAAAGAAAAAGACAAAATCTGAAAGCAGAGAAAAAGCATGCATTAGAACAAGGGACAACCATTTCAAAACTACGTATATCCTGTCAGAAACAATGAAGGTCAAGACAGTGGAACTAATCATGACAGTGAAACATCCTGAGGGCTAAAAATAAAGTAATGTCTATATTTGGGGACATTAATAATATCCTTCAACTATAAAAGCATAATAAGGTATATTTAAAGGAACGAACTTTATAAAATTAATTGCCAGAAGATCTGCATTAAAGGAATATGTTCTAAATGGAAACATATATTCAGAAAGGAATATGAAGTGCACCAGTAATTAAGATTATGAATATAGCATTTATTTGTGAATTTAAAATTATATTTATACTTATAAAGTTTTTTCTTAATTTATTTGATATACATATGAGTGTTTAAATAAAACATACAACCTGTACCAGGCTCCTCTGTCCATGGGATTTTCCAGGCAATAGTCCTGGAGTGGATTGCCATTTCCTTCTCCAGGGGATCTTCCCAACCCAGGAATCGAACCCGGGTCTCCCTCATTGTAGACAGACGCTTTACCGTCTGAGCCACCAGGGAAGTCCAGATTAAAATCTATATCCATATAAAATGAAACTATAACATAAATTATGTGGAGAGTGGTAGTTCAGTTCAGTTCAGTCGCTCAGTCGTGTCCGATTCTTTGCGACCCCATGAATCGCAGCACGCCAGGCCTCCATGTCCATCACCAACTCCCGGAGTTCACTTAGATTCACGTCCATCGAGTCAGTGATGCCATCCAGCCATCTCATCCTCTGTCGTCCCCTTCTCCTCTTTCCCCCAATCCCTCCCAGCATCAGAGTCTTTTCCAATGAGTCAACACTTCGCATGAGGTGGCCAAAGTACTGGAGTTTCAGCTTCAGCATCATTCCTTCCAAAGAAATCCCAGGGCTGATCTCCTTCAGAATGGATTGGTTGGATCCCCTTGCAGTCCAAGGGACTCTCAAGAGTCTTCTCCAACACCACAGTTCAAAAGCATCAATTCTTCGGCACTCAGCCTTCTTCACAGTCCAACTCTCACGTTCATACATGATCACGGGAAAAACCATGGCCTTGAATAGATGGACCTTTGTTGGCAAAGTAATGTCTCTGTTTTTGAATATACTATCTAGGTCATAACTTTTCTTCCAAGGAGTAAGCGTCTTTTAATTTCATGGCTGCAATCACCATCTGGGGTGATTTTGGAGCCCAAAAAAATAAAGTCTGGCACTGTTTCCACTGTTCCCCATCTATTTCCCATGAAGTGATGGGACCGGATGCCATGATCTTCGTTTTCTGAATGTAGAGCTTTAAGCCAACCTTGTTACTCTCCTCTTTCACTCTCATCAATATACTTTTCAGTTCCTCTTCACTTTCTGCCATAAGAGTGGTGTCCTCTGCATATCCGAGGTTATTGATATTTCTCCTGGCAATCTTGATTCCAGTTTGTATTTCTTCCAGTCCAGCATTTCTCATGATGTACTCTGAGTATAAGTTAAATAAGCAGGGTGACAATATACAACCTCGACCTACTCCTTTTCCTATTTGGAACCAGTCTGTTGTTCCATGTCCAGTTCTAACTGTTGCCTCCTGACCTGCATACAGATTTCTCAAGAGGCAGGTCAGGTGGTCTGGTATTCCCATCTCTCTCAGAATAATCCACAGTTTATTGTGATCCAAACAGAGTGAAATTCTTGTCTGCATGCCTGCTAAGTCGCTTCAGTCATGTCTGTGTCCGTTTCCAACTCTATGAGACGCTATGGACTGTAGTCCCCCAGGCTTCTCCATCCATGGGATTCTCCAGGCAGGGATATTGGAGTGGGATATCATTTCCTTCTCCAGGGGATCTTCCCAACCCAGGGACTGAACCCTGAACTTCTACATCTCCTACACTGGCAGGCAGGTTCTTTGCCTCTAGAGCCACCTACGGGGTGGTAAACAGAACTGTTGGTGAAAATCTTGGAATTTACATTAAAAAAAGTACAATACCAAGTCTTAAGGAACCTGGAATGTTAGGTTCATGAGTCAAGGCAAATTGGAAGTGGTCAAACAGGAGATGGCAGAGTGAACGTCAACATTCTAGGAATCAGCAAACTAAAATGGACTGAAACAGGTGAATTTAACTCAGATGACCATTATATCTACTACTGCCAGCAGGAATCCTTTAGAAGAAATGGAGTAGCCACCATGGTCAACAAAATAATCTGAAATACAGTACTTGAATGCAGTCTCAAACATGACAAAATGATTTCTGTTCATTTCCAAGGCAAACCATTCAATATCAGAGTAATCCAAGTCTATGCCCCAACCAGTAACGCTAAAGAAGGTGAGGTTGAACAGTTCTATGAAGACCTACAAGACCTTTTAGAACTAACACCCAAAAAAGATATCCTTTTCATTATAGGGCACTGGAATGCAAATGTAGGAAGTCAAGAAACACCTGGAGTAACAGGTAAATTTGGCCTTGGAATGTGGAATGAATCAGGGCAAAGGCTGACAGAGTTTTGCCAAGAGAATGCACTGGTCATAGCAAACACCCTCTTCCAACAACACAAGAGAAGACTCTACACATGGACATCACCAGACAGTCAACAACAAAATCAGATTGGTTATATTCTTTGCAGCCAAAGATGGAGAAGCTCTTACAGTCAGCAAAAACAAGACCGGGAGCCGACTGTGGCTCAGATCATAAACTCCTTATTGCCAAATTCAGACTTAAATTGAAGAAAGTAGGGAAAACCACTAGACCATTCAGGTATGACCTAAATCAAATTCCTTATGATTATACAGTGGAAGTGAAAAATAGATTTAAGGGCCTAGATCTGATAGATAGATTGCCTGATGAACTATGGACGGAGGTTCATGACATTGTACAGGAGACAGGGATCAAGACCATCCCCATGGAAAGGAAATGCAAACAAACAAAATGGCTGTCAGGGGAGGCCTTAAAATAGTTGTGAAAAGAAGAGAAGTGAAAAGCAAAGGAGAAAAGGAAAGATATAAACATCTGAATGCAGAGTTCCAAAGAATAGCAAGAAGAGATAAGAATGCCTTCCTTAGTGATCAATGCAAAGAAATAGAGGAAAACAACAGAATGGGAAAGACTGGAGATCTCTTCAAGAAAATTAGAGATACCAAGGGAACATTTCATGCAAAGATGGGTTGATAAAGGACAGAAATGGTATGAACCTAACAGTAGCAGAAGATGTTAAGAAGAGGTGGCAAGAATACACAGAAGAACTATACAAAAAAGATCTTCACGATCAAGATAATCATGATGGTATGATAACTCACCTAGAGCCAGACATCCTGGAATGTGAAGTCAAGTGGGCCTTAGGAAGCATCACTACAAACAAAGCTAGTGGAGGTGATGGATTTCCAGTTGAGCTTTTTCAAATCCTGAAAAATGATGTTGTGAAAGTGCTGCACTCAATATGCCAGCAAATTTGGAAAATGCAGCAATGGCCACAGGGCTGGAAAAGGTCAGTTTTCATTCCAATCCCAAAGAAAGGCAATGCCAAAGAATGCTCAAACTACCGCACAATTGCACTCATCTCACACACTAGTAAAGTAATGCTCAAAATTCTCCAAGCCAGGCTTCAGCAATATGTGAACCGTGAACTTCCAGATGTTAAAACTGGTTTTAGAAAAGGCAGAGGAACCAGAGATAATCATCGAAAAAGTAAGAGAGTTCCAAAAAACATCTACTTCTGCTTTATTGACTATGCCAAAGCCTTTAACTATGTGGATCACAATAAACTGTGGAAAATTCTGAGAGATGGGAACACCAGACCACCTGACCTGCCTCTTGAGAAACATATATGCAGGTCAGGAAGCAACAGTTAGAACTGGACAAGGAACAACAGACTGGTTCCAAGTAGGACAAGGAGTATGTCAAGGCTGTATATTGTCACCCTGCTTATGTAACTTATATGCAGAGTACATCATGAGAATGTACTGGAATGCTGGGCTGGAACAAGCACAAGCTGGAATCAAGATTGCCGGGAGAAATATCAATAACCTCAGATATGCAGATGACACCACCCTTATGGCAGAAAGTGAAGAGGAACAAAAAAGCCTCTTGATGAAAGTGAAAGAGGAGACTGAAAAAGTTGGCTTAATGCTCAAGATTCAGAAAAAGAGATCATGGTATCTGGTCCAATCACTTCATGGGAAATAGATGGGGAAACAGTGGAAACAGTGTCAGACTTTATTTTTGGGGCTCCAAAATCACTTCAGATGGTGACTGCAGCCATGAAATTAAAAGACGCTTACTCCTTGGAAGGAAAGTTATGACCAACCTAGATAGCATATTCAAAAGCAGAGACATTACCTTGCCAACAAAGGTCCATCTAGTCAAGGCTATGGTTTTTCCAGTAGTCATGTATGGATGTGAGAGTTGGACTGTGAAGAAAGCTGAGCATCAAAGAATTCATGCTTTTGAACTGTGGTGTTGGAGAAGACTTTTGAGCGTCCTTTGGACTGCAAGGAGATCCAACCAGTCCATTCTAAAGGAGATCAGCCCTGGGATTTCTTCGGAAGGAATGATGCTGAAGCTGAAACTCCAGTACTTTGGCCACCCCATGCGAAAAGTTGACTCATTGGAAAAGTCTCTGATGCTGGGAGGGATTGGGGGCGGAGGAAAAGGGGACGACAGAGGATGAGATGGCTGGATGGCATCACGGACTCGATGGACGTCAGTCTGAGTGAACTCCGGGAGATGGTGATGGACAGGGAGGCCTGGTGTGCTGTGATTCATGGGGTCGCAAAGAGTGGGACACAACTGAGCGACTGAACTAAACTGAATGACGGTGGCAGGCGGGTTCTTTACCTCTAGCGCCACCTAGGCGGTGATAAACGGAACTGTTGGTGAAATTCTTGGAATTTTCATTAAAAACAGAATACCAACTCTTAAGCAGACTATGAAAGGTTGTATATTATAACCCTAGATGGTGTAAATGAAACTTTTATGTATTGCCGTTTGAAGCATAAACTGGCATAACTGCCTGAGAAAATTGCTTGCAATACCTAAAACAGTGAATCATATGTTTATCTTATGGCCCAGTAATTACACTGCCAGTTTTATTTCCAAGAGAGACAAATGCATTTGTCCACTAAAAACATGTACAAGAACATTCATGACCACTTTTTTCTTAGTAGTTATATACAAATTGTAAATTTCCTCCTGACCTCAATCTTTCCCAAAATCAGCGTCTTTTCAAATGAGTCAGTTCTTTGCATCAGGTGGCCAAAGTACTGGAGTTTCAGCTTCAACATCAGTTCTTCCAATGAACACCCAGGACTGATCTCCTTTAAGATGGACTGGTTGGATCTCCTTGCAGTCCAAGGGACTCTCAAGAGTCTTCTCCAACACCACAGTTCAAAAGCATCAATCTTCTGCGCTCAACTTTCTTTATAGTCCAGCTCTCACATCCATACATGACTACTAGAAATATCCTATAGTATCTTTTAAAACTTGATTCATAAAAATAATCAAATGTAATTACCACAATTATATTTTAATATTTTGGCAGATAAAAATTCACATTATCATATATATTTATATAACTTAGATGAAATACTTAATAAATATTGTTATTTATCTACTAAGAGTTAATGGTAACCTTGACTTTCAAAAGTTATTAATTATATCTATCAATAGTAACAATAATTTCTCAAATCTGAATTTTGATGAGCCAACATTTATTTAGGAAGTTAAATTGTAATTTCCCTTTTCTAAGGACCTAGAAGCACTTTTCCCTACATAATTGTTTAAATATAGAAGTTAGTGTAAAAACAGAGTAATGAAAAAAATAATCATTTATCTTTTAATCATGTGCACTTATTGATATTAGGTATTAACATAATCTTATATATGAGAGGGAAATTAGTTTATTGGTTTAATAATTGCATTTTAATACTTATTATATGTAGTCTGAATTATAATCATATGGATCAAGTTTGCCACATCATGCCTTAGTTCAAAATGGTATCATTAGAGCCCTAATAAGAGATAGAGAATGTATGACTGAGTGTTTCCATTTATAACAAAACAAGACCAATTCCGTAAGGTTGTCAGTTGTTATTACACAACTTCATTAAAATCTGCCATCATCAATTATTTGTAATCTATTTTGAATTTTTGTTTTGTTTCAAATTTTCACATGAAACTTTTAACCATGTCTTGTAAATCAATAATTTAGAAACTAAATGCTGTCTTTTTCATTTATCTTTTGTTTATTTTTGTTTAATTAGCAGGACAGTAAAACCAAGGGCCCTGTGATTGAATGAGACAAAGTCACCAACTTTGTGAAAAATATGGCTAAATTCATACTTTATTCTCTTATTAATCATTTTATTTAAGCTGTTAAATATAAAGGCTTATAAAATTTAAGAAAATATAGTCTTTATGATATTAGTTGATAAGAATAATTCCGTGTCTTTCTATTTTTAAAGAAATGTACCTCCTTGGCATTTTTCTAACAACTGTAAAAAATAAGATTCATCATTTCTTGTTTTAAAACTGTTGGTAAATTTCATTATCTGGCTAACATATCATGCATCTGCACTTCAGAAAGAATGCAGCAGGTGTTCCATTTCATGGCCATCATTGCATAAATATGACTAAAGTTTCATTCTCTGTAAAGAAGATAACGATATACTAGTAAATGGATAAACAAGATATCTCTGAAAGAACCTGTAGCAAATCCTTTTGCTCTTCAACAGAATTAATCAAAATATTTCTGGTTTTTTCCACTGATATGGTGACGAAATGAGTGCAAATGAATTACTTTCTTTCATTGGCAATATTTATTAGTCAGTAGTTCTAAAGTACCAACTTTTATAAGTCACCTGAAAATTAGGCAGCCATGAGCAAAGTACATGCCTTCCCTTCAAAGCCCTTCCAATTTGATGGGGTTGGACACTGTTATATTTTAAATGAATAATCAACAATGACCTACTGTATGTAGCACAGGGAATTCTGCTCAATGTTATAAGGCAACCTGGATTGGAGGAAGTTTGGGGAAGAATGGATACGTGTATAGGTATGGCTGAGTCCCTTTGCTGTCCACCTGAAACTGTCACAACATTGCTAATCAGCTATACTTCAATACCAAATAAAAATGTTTAATAATAAAAAGAAAGACAAAGTAGTTACAGTATGATAGTGTGAAAGTAAACCATGGTGCTAAAGTGAAACATCTCCTTAAATGACACAAAACACATAACAGAAGATCATGGGCTCAATTAATCTTTAAGTTTGTTTAAGTTCTTATATTGATTCAGGGCAATAGTTGATATACTATGCTATGCAGTTTGTTTCAAAATGATAGATTCTTTAGAAGTCAATTTGTTGCTATTTAATAGAATAGACTCATTGACATTGGATCATACTTTATCTCACCCTGTACTTTTCTTGGCTTCTAACATTTTCCTTCTGAAGTTTCTGTCCTATGTATAAGAGTTTATCTTACTTTTCATTTTTTTCCTAAACACTTCAAATCTGTCATCCTAAAGAACTCCATATAATTACTTTTAACTTTCTCAAATAGAAGTTGACCAAAAAGTCAGGTTTTTTCTGACATGATGCTGATACTCCAAGGTTACTTTTAATTTTTTTTTCTAAAATAGCTAGTCCTCTATTAATGCATTCATAAGACTACATCCCCCCTCCCACTTTCCATCAACTTAGCTCATGCATGCAGGTGTCTAAGGTACTCACTTTGCTTTGATGAGGACTTTGGCACTTATTTCAAAAGCTCCCCCTACCCCAATTCCTGTTGTCATTTTGGACTGTTTTTAAATCCAATGATGTGAGTCATAAAACCCATTTTTAAACCAATATGTAATATTTATGTACTGAGCATTGTGTAAATCATTAGAAATACAGAGCTGATTATTTCAGAGCCTCCAGCTTCAGGAGCTCATATTGTGAGACAAACAAGTGAGCCAAAGAGTTATGGTACAATCTTTCATTAAATATAAGACAATTTTGTTTAAAAGCCTATGGATAGAAAATCTAAATAATTCTTACTTAATAAAGTAAGACATATGCCATTTTATAACCTTGACTCCAGTCTAACCCATTAATCTGATTTCCATATCTTCATTTACTAATCTCTGAATTTCTCTGCTTACCACCCAGCAGAACTCCAGACTTTATCTTCATTGAATTTCTCTCCATTCTTTAAACTTGCCATGGCTTTTGTATTTCTGTGCTGTTTTTCATATGGTTCCATCTGTCTGAAATATCTACCACCCTCCTTGGCCATCTGTCAAACTCCTATTCATACATTCTAGTTTAAAAATTAACTATCAGATGAAACTTTCCCTGATACTGCAAAAAGGTTGTAAAAATCGACTCTTCTGTTCTCCCATGCCCTTTGTGTGTACCTGACATCATATATTATAGTAATTTAAAATGCCATCTCTTTAACATGTTTCTAAGCTCCTAGAAGGCAGAGTCTGAATATATATACTTAGTAGTTGGCACATAATGAGTGATCAAAGTTTTTTTTTTTATGAAATGAAGATTGACACATAAAAGAGGGAAGATACTAGAGAAATTCACATCAAAGGAGAGGTTTTATTTTATTCCTGTGATGTTTCTTAGATGCAACTTTCCTGTTAATAATTGATAAATTTTTAAGTGTAATGAAATTACCTTTAAGGTCTCTCACTTATCTAGACATCTTTATTAGTCAGGTAAGCTAACTTCTCTCAGGAGCAAGCCTCAAATTAGAGTACTTAACACAATAAATTTTATTTTTTGTTCATATAAATTCCTATTCTGATGTTCCTATTAAGTAGTTTTACAAGGTGGCCCTGTTCCATGTGGTGTCTCTCACAAACCCAAGCTTCATGCAGCTTATGAATTTGCCATATGTAAAATATGATTTCTGAATGTGTTGACAATGAAAGAAGAGCTCCTCTTCCATTTTCCTTCTAGCTAACCTCTCAGCCAGAAACTGTCACCTATCGATTCTTCTCATATTTCATTGGCTAGAATTAGTTTCTTGGCGTTATCTAGATACAAAGGATTGGGAGATATTCCCAGGTGCAACTTATACTACAGAGATTATGGATATCAGTGGTCCATTAGCCTTCTGTGTTGCACAAGTGAACTGGCTTAAATAACTGTAAATAGTAATTATTAGGCTGAAGCTAGGATTTGATGATAGATGCGAATTTGAACCCACTAAAATATGCATCTGTAGATGACTAAAGAAGAGGCATAATTAACTATGAATTGAATTAACTATTTTGAGATGTTCTCTTTAATTTGGATAGGACCTTAAATTTTATAATAGATAATTTAATAGACCAAGAAAATACACAACAGTGACTTGTTTTCTGAATTTTATTGTTGTTTTAGAGGAAATATGTTTTAGGCCATGATCCAGCATAAAACATGTAAGTATTATTTAAAGTTCAGAAAATTGATACAAGGAATTGGAATTTTTGGTTTCCTTGGTGCCTCAGATGGTAAAGAATTCACCTGCAATGCAAGAAACACGAGTTCGATCCCTGGGTTGGGAAGATCCCCTAGAGGAGGGAATGGCTACCCTCTCCAGTATTCTTGCTTGTAGAATTCCACAGACAGTGGAGCTTGGTGGGCTGCAGTCCATGGGCTCTCAAAGAGTCAGACATGACTGAGCGACTAACACTCACTTTTCGTTGGAATTTTCTTACCCTTAATCCAAATGATCTAAGTCTCTGTGGAAAGCTGATTTCATGTGCAGTTGCTCCTCATGTATGATTTCTGTTCTTCTGTGACAAATGGGCTCACAATTCTCTCTCAGTTATAATAGAAATACGAGTTTGAGTATTTTGGTTTTGAATCCAAACTTGCACATACATGGCAAACTAGAGTTGATAGCCAATATTACTATTTTGCCAAAATGTTTATTGATTGCTGTCTATATGTCACAAAATTACAAGGCACTAGACCTTTGCAAAATCTCAGTTAGATGAAATTATATGAGATTATTTTCTGTAGGATATACAAAATCCCCTTTTGTATGCTACTATTAATTTTTCTTACTACCACTGTATCTGCCTACCACTGCAACCTGAACATATGATAATCATTTTATATACTGACAGATGTTTATTGTGTATTTGTTTTTTGTGCTAATCTTAGTGCTGGGTATGAAGAATACAAAGATTAACAAAACTTTTTGTAAACTTCCAGTATGCAGTGTTTCTCAAAATTAATTGATACAGTCTCTTATTTAAAAAACAAAACAAAACAAAACAAAACAAACTTGTTTTGACTTACCAACATTCCAAGGAACTTTCAGTTCAGTTCAGTCTCTCAGTCATGTCTGACTCTTTGCAACCCCATACTGCAGGCTTCCCTGTCCATAACCAACCCTCGGAGCTTGCTCAAGCTCATTTTCTTCTAGTTAGTGATGCCATCCAACCATCTCATCCTCTGTCATCCCCTTCTCCTCCTGCCTTCAATCTTTCCCAGTATCAGGGTCTTTTCCAATGAGTCAGTTCTTTGCATTAGGTGGTCAAAGTATTGGAGCTTTAGCTTCAGCATCAGTCCTTCCAATGAATATTCAGGACTGACTTCTCTTTAGGATTGACTGGTTTGATCTCCTTGCAGTCCAAGGGACTCTCAAGAGACTTCTCCAATACCACAGTTCAAAAACATCAATTCTTCAGTGCTCAGCTTTCTTTATAGTCCAACTCTCACATTCATACATGACTACTGGAAAACCATAGCCTTGACTAGATGGACATTTGTTGGCAAAGTAATGTCTCTGCTTTTTAATATGCTGTCTAGGTTGGTCATAGTTTTTCTTCCTAGGAACAAGCATCTTTTAATTTCATGGCTGTAGTCACCATCTGCTGTGATTTTGGAGCTGAAGAAAATAAAGTCTGTCACGGTATCCATTGTTTCCCCATCTATTTGCCAAAAGTGATAGAACCATATGCCACGATCTTTTTTTTTGAATATTGAGTTTTAAGTTAACTTTTGCACTCTTTTCTTTCACTTTCAAAAAGAGGCTCTTCAGTTCCTCTTTGCTTTCTGCCATAGGGGTGGTATCATCTGCTTATCTGAGGTTATTGATATTTCTCCCAGCAAACTTGATTCCAGCTTGTGCTTCATCCGATCTGGCATTTCACAAAATGTACTCTGTATATATGTTAAATAAGCAGGGTGACAATATACAGCCTTGTTGTATTACTCATAACACATTTTAGAAATATTACATTTATATATAACACAACAGATACAATTGAAGTAATCCTATCCTTTTAGCAGAATAAGAATGGGTTTCAGAATGTGATGCAACTTAGTTTGAATTCTTCCTTTGCCATGTTATATCTATCTAATTTAAAGCATATTTCCTAATCTCTCTAAACATCATGTTCTCAAACCATAAAATAAAATTGTTGTTACAGTTAGTTAAAGAACATGTGAGAAATAATTGTGCAGAACACAAATGTACAGCAGTTCCTTAATAAATGTTAATTTATTTTCACTTCAGCTTTTAATTTGTTTTTTCAAATCAAAATAAAAGAGGTTTAAAGACTTGATGTTAGTCACTAGATTACAAACAGCATCTCTACCTTTTAAAATACAGGAAAATATAACGATGTTCACCCAGTAATAACAGTAGGTCATCTGGAAGATATGAACATGTAGCTTTCATGCTTCACAATATGAATTATAAGGAAGCAGCCTTGCTAAATTGCTAAACACATATCCATTACGTTCATACATCAATCCAAATGCTTAATAATGTAAAGGAACAGTGTAGATTAACTTCAGAGAAGATTGCCTGTATCTTGCAACAGTGAAATAATCATGCTCAGAGATCATATAGAATATTTTGTTTATTTAGCTCAACAATAGAACAATTTACTGGTAAGAAAAATAATAGCTGAATATTCAGTTTTGCATCTTAAAAAAATAGTAGCTTGTGAAGTGATGGCTTTTTATCCTCTACCATATCTTTCATCTTTTTATTCATACATTCTTCCAGTTATTCAATAAACATTTGTTGAGTATCTACTGTTTTCCAGAAATTTTACTAGGCATTGGAGTCACTTATAAGCAAAAATATGTATGGTTCTCAACCTCGTGAAAATTTAAATTATTCTTTTAGAATTAACTAATAGTGATATCTAACATCGTTGATCTTAATTTTTTTACCAATTCTATAAGATAGGCACTATTATTATTTTGATTTTGAGTCTATTGAAGTAGGGTTATGATGAAATCACAGAGTTACCAAGTGCTGCAACGCAGGCAGTTTGCTCTAGAGTCTACATGCTTAATTAAGCACCATGATACACTGCTACCACTGTAGTGGCTTTCATCAGTACAAGATGCCTCACTGCAGGGCCTAATGAAAGCCGCTTGGAGATTTTTAACCTCATCTGGTAGATGTGTAGCACTCACTTATTGACAAAGATTTTGGAAATTAAGTAAAAATAAAGATTCAAGTTTTTAAAAAGCCATCTATAGAAATATAAAAGTGCCTTTTTACAGGGTACAGAGTTTCAGGCGTTTGCTTCAAAGTTGAGTATGAATTTCAAGAAATAAACTCACATAAAATAGTTTTAGTTATACTACATTAGATATGTTGGGTTGCTCTGTTCCACTTAGCTCCAAATGTAACATTATATTTTCAAAACCATTGCTGTGCCATCATTTTTTTACTCTCCCCTCGAAAATTCCTAGAAGTTGATATGCTTCCAATATGACAGATGCAGCAAAATGGCTAACTATTTTAGGAGAAAGCTATTATAAATACATAAAAAGAAGAGCAATTCATTTTGTATTTTATTTGCTACTTCCTATAGGTTATAACACTAGTGTTTATGATATGACTGGTTATTTTCAAGGACAGAGAAAATATTCTCTACCTAATAGGTTTCATTTTTTTTTACTTTCTTTCAATTCCATTGTTTTAACAACAGCAGCAAAAACTGCATATTTTATAAAACAAATATACTTCAGGAAACAATTCTTTAAGAAATGTGTTATTGTGAGACTCAAAATAACAATAATATAAATCAATATTCTATTGCCAGCATGCTGCTGCTGCTGCTGGTAAGTCGCTTCAGTCGTGTCCGACTCTGTGCAACCCCAGAGACTGGCAGCCCACCAGGCTCCCCCATCCCTGGGATTCTCTAGGCAAGAACACTGGAGTGGGTTGCCATTACCTTCTCCAATGCATGAAAGTGAAAAGTGAAAGTGAAGTCGCTCAGTCGTGTCCGACTCCTAGCGACCCCATGGACTGCAGCCCACCAGGCTCCTCCGACCATGGGATTTGCCAGGCAAGAGTACTGGAGTGGGTTGCCAATGCCTTCTCTGATTGCCAGCATGGAAAACATTAAAGTCTGATTTACATTTATTTTCATGTTGCTTCTTCCCTCTCTTTCTTGTTTTCAATAACTACTTATGGAACTCTAAGCTGTAACCAAAGGAATTAAAGATAGTAATAAAATATTACTGGATATATAAATATATTTCTGTTATTCTGAAATTGATATTTTATCCTCCTTAATAAATATTCTATTTTTTCCATGTATTTAACCAAATATTTTTTTTGTTTGTTTCTATCAAGTAGAATATCAATGCAATAAATTTTCTGGAATATTTACTAATTATAACAAAAAATAAAAATAAACAATAAGAACCAAACATGTTCAACTAGTATATAATTCTTATAAAATTATTTTTCCCTTCTTGACTAAATATTCCAGAGTACTAGGTAAGGGAAGATTTGTCATTTTATAGTCAATATTTTATTTTCTGTGTGAGCAAGTGAGTGAGTGAAGTCACTTAGTTGTGTCTGACTTTTTGCGACCCCATGGACTGTAGGAGCCTACCATGCTCCTCTGTCCTAGATAAGCTCTAAATATTAAGTTGGCTCTAGACAAATATTTATTTTGACTTTTGGTATTATTTTAATAAATATATAATATTTTTCTTCAATTTATTTTGCATGGTGTCAGGAAGGAAGAAATTTTCCTCTACCCTTCTAGGTTCTTCTGCCTGGTTTAAGAATTAAACTGACATGAGAAAGATTAGCAAAAGAAAATCAAACAAAAGTTTAAAATCATGTAAACATGGGAGAGATCTCAGAAAACTGAGTAACTTTTCAAAATGGCTGAAACTCTCACCTTAAATATCATCTTCAGCTAAAGGCAAAAAGATGTTGGGAGTAGTGATTTGAGACCTCAGAAGGAAGAAAGGCAATTGCTATGGAAATGGAAAAGTAAATGCTTTGTAAACAAATGTTTTCTGGGCCTTGCAGAGACAGTCGGACACAGAGGAATTTTAACAGACTTTACTAGGTTCCACATGTAATTTTGGGAAGATTCCCTGGGGGAGGGCATGGTGCTTGGGGAATTCCATGAACAGATGATGTTGGCAGGCTACAGTCCATGGGGTTACACAGAGTGGGACACAACTGAGTGACTAACACCTAACTGGTACAAGATTTATCTGTAGTGATATCTCCCTTCTTGGAACAGGTCCTCTATCTTCATTCCTTGGGCAGTTAGGGGAAGATCTAAGTTTTTTCCTGAGTCATTTGGACCTTGATTGTTTTTAGTTTGAAATAATCCATATGTCAAAGAGACATTTTTGAAATGGCAAATTTTATCCCCTATAATAACATAGGGACAATAACATAAGCATATTTTATTTAGTTTATATGGAGCTTTTACAAATCTAATAGCCTCTTTCTATCTCGGTTTGCTTAGTTTGAAAGAAGAAAGATAATGCCTAACTTTGTTTATATTAATAATTAGAAATAGTTTGAAGAAAGTGCCTGGATTATAGTATGCACTCAATAAATGGTAGCTAAATTTAAAATGCCAAAAATTCTTTGAGACAGATTTTTGTGAATGAATTGTGTCTAACTCTTTGTGGGAACCCATGGAACATAGCCCACCAGACTCCTCTGTCCATGGGATTTTCCTGGCAAGAATACTAGAGTGGGTTGCCTTGCCCTCCTCCTGACCCAAGGGATCTTCCCTACCCAGGGATCAAACCCACATCTTCTGTGTCTCCTGTATTGGATGTGGATTCTTTACCTGATGAGCCATCAGGGAAATCCAATTATATGTATGGGTATATATATATATATATATATATGTATATATGAAGGAAATGGCAACCCACTCCAGTATTCTTGCCTGGGAAATCCCATGAACAGAGGAGCCTGGTGGGCTGCAGTCAAGGGGGTCCCAAAAGAGTCGGACCAGACTCAGGGAGTAAAACAAAATAACTACATGTATATGTACATACCATAATGAATTTTAAAGATGAATATGGCAATAATTTTTATCCTACTGGATAGCTGGATACCCATGGTTATTTAGTTAATTGTGCAAAATTGCTTTCCCAAGTACATCCTCAGTACTCTTTGAGCTGTTTTATCTATGAGTATTTAGTCACTACTAAATGATTTGTGTCTTAGAGGCTTTTAACTCAGTCTTTTGGGCAGTTAAGAGGTTCTGTTCTTCCTTTATTCTTTTTATTATTCACTCATTCTTTCATTCATTCATCTCATTTATTCACCCATTCACTCATACTATGTTCACTTAATAAATCTATACAGAGAAACGGTTATCTGCAATAAAAAATATTAACAGTGCCCTTCCCTCATAGCTTAGACTACTTTTGACTTTTATTCATCAAACATTGATCGGGTATGAATGTTGTGTCAGGCTCTTTTCTAGGAGTTGAGAACATAGGTGAGGAAGAAAAAAAGTACCCTTCTTTCTCTCTTGGAATTTATGCTGTCATAGAAAAATAAAAACAGGTGTATGGAATAAATAGAATATAATATTATACAAGCAGTAATAGAGTATAAAGGAGCTTCCCTGGTAGCTCAGATGGTAAGGAATCCACCTGCAATGCAGGAGACCCCCTTTGATTCCTGGGACAGGAAGATCCCCTGGAGAAGGGATAGGCTACCCACTCCAATATTCTTGGGCTTCCCTGGTGGCTCAGACAGTAAAGAATCTGCTTGCAATACGAGAAACCTGGGTTCGATCCCTGGGTTGGAAAGATCCTTTGGAGGAGGGCATGGCAAACCCCTCCAGTATTCTTGTCTGGAGAATTCAATGGCCAGAGGAGCCTCATGGGCAGCAGTCCATGGGGTTGCAAAGAGCTGGACAAGGCCGAATGACTAAGGACAGCACAGCAATTGAATGTAAAAAAAAGTAACATAGTTACTCTGACTGAGCAAAGCCTTTCTTCATGATCAGAGATACATACTTTTATAGAATCCATTTTTATAAGTTGGATTTTTTTCAGTACCTCCATTTTGGTGCCACTATTTGCCATTGTCCTGCTGTGCTTTAATTTGTCCTGAAGCTAAACTGTCCAAGAATCAAAATTGATTTTTATTTTCAGCTAATTAATATTTTTCTAATTTAGCTTATTTTCCCTGTTTGGGAAATGAGAGCAAATATTTCTCTGATCTTCCTTTATACTATCAAGATAAAATGGAAATTGGGACCTTGCTTCTACTTCCTCTTTGTCCACTTGAGTGTGTCTCTAGTGAAGAGAACTTCTCAGTCAGAATCAGATGATTGTAAAGTAAGAGAGCTGCTGAGTGCCTAAGGCATGTCTGAGCAAGCTTTACTGCCCTATTTATAAGACAACAGGGTGCTTTGCTTAGAAAACCCAGCTTCTTCTGGGAGCCTACAGGCAAGTTGGTTACCAGGCAACAACTGATTTCTTATGAAAACCAAATATAAAAGCCTACATCATTAATTAAACAGATAAGGATACAGTCTTCCCATAGTTACTAACCTGAAAGCAAGGAAGTTATGCATCTAATATATATAAATCATCATTTTGGTTTTGCAAAGATGCTCTTGTTTTAGTCATATACAGCAGGTAACTGCTGTGAGAATAAGATGAGTAGCCTATATTAAAATGTCACTTATTGGTTAGAGCAGTTGAATAGTTTTTATATATTAGAAAAGAGATTATAGCCAGGAGGTTTATATGTAAATTTCAGGAAAGGTGCACACATTGTTGTTGTCAGTTTAGCATAAGCTGTGCCATTTCAGTCTTAGGTGATAGATAGAAAGAGGACAGACAGAGAATAAGCATGTTATGATAGGCCTCAAGGAAGCAAAGCAGAAGAAACAAAATAAATTGCAGCATTCAAAGTCCTCTTAAGTAGATCATTGTCAGTATTTAGATTTCCAAAATTAAGTCAGAGGGGGATGTCATACAATTGAGCAGTTCTTTTCTAGAACCATGATGTGGCGGCTACTGCTGTAAGCATTAGTCAGAGGCTAACTGCACTCTGTTCCACTCGTAAGCTCTACTAGGCCACAACGAATAAGTTGGACAGATACAGAAAGGAAGGAACACCCAGCACCTTACATTATTTCTACCAAGAGATGAATGATAGGTACGGGGATGTTAGTAGGAACAAGGAATTAAACTTGTCCCCAGGAAGGTAAGAAGAAGATGTTTGCAGGCAGATATTAGTCTGGTGATCTCAGAGAATATGAGCTGGTTTGAATATCGCAGAGCATTTTTGTGAGGTGTTTCTCTGCTTGCATTCATAATTCCTGTAACTGGTTTAATTTTGATGTCCTCTGAAGTTTGTTGTCCTCTGATAGGCAGGTGCCTAAGAATGTTGACTTGGAAAGATGTAGTTATATTTTCTGTAGGGCTTCCTAGGTGATGCTAGTGGTAAAGAACCTGACTGCTAATGGGGGAGACATAAGAGATATGGATTCTATCCCTGGGTCAGGAAGAGCTCCTGGAGGAGGATATGACAATCCACTCTAGCAGTCTTGACTGGGGAAGCCTATGGGCACAGGAGCCTGGCAGGCTACAGCCCATAGGGTTGTAAAGAGTCAGGCATGACTGAAACAACAGCACACACACACACACACACTCACACACACACACACACACACACACACACACACACAGAGTTATATTTTAAAATTAATTTTAGTAATATTATCTTTTTAAGTGGGTAGAATGATGATGTACTTGAAGAGAATACAGTTGACCACTCTTTGTATGTGTACGTGTGTGTATATTTTTTAAAGTCACATGATGGTTGTTTTATCCTTGACAGGTAGATTGAATTGTATACCAAATCATATACCCTTCTCCACTTACCCAACTTGTCACTTGAGCAAATGTTGACTGAAATTTTTGTCTCTGAAGCAATTATGAATGAGAAAACGGTTATGAATATACACCAGTTTTTCAGGACAACTATATCCTTATTTCCTAGTTTTTTCAAGGTCAGGAGAAGGCCTATAATAAGTCACGTAGCTTGACTATTATAAGCAACTGCCACCCTGAATCTTTGAATAATTCTTCCAAAATCTAATTATAATCTGCATCCAGTGTGATGTCAAATGCTCGTCTGTAAAAGGTAAGAAAAAACCCAGATTCTCTTCTCTGCCTCCTCTGGGAAGTGTCTCTGGTGATAAGACTGGAAAATAGGATGATAAGAGTTAATTGACATTACTACAAATTTCTTTCAAAAGTTGAGCAGTTCAATGTTTTTTCATGATTAGATTCAAGTTATGCTTCTCCAATAGATATACTATAAAAGCTTTTTTTGTGACCCATTTGAGGTATCACATTCAGATAGAAATGTGGCAAAATAAAAAATGGTTAATCTGAATATATATGGGATTTTCTTTTACTATTTTAAAAACTTTTCAATAAATTCATTATTATTTCAAAATAAAAGTTCAAAAACTAATTATGATTGACTTTGGGATGCATTTCATAATAAATTCCTAGTGATATTCTTATTAGATAAGCTTGAAATATATTTTTGAGGCTATTAAAGTTATTATATGGTTGTTTTCCTTTGTCTACTTTTCTCTATGTCTTCCTGTTTGTCTTAAACATGATCATATGGATGATTAATTCTGATTTTTGTAACTGTAAATATTCAGTATTAATGACTACATTATTAAGTTCTAATTCCCACATTTTGATTTAATTTAAAAGATAAATGAAGTAGGTTTTTTTAGTGATCGCTTAACAGATTCCACATTTTTGCTAGTGCTTTCACTTGTGTTATCTAATTTAATCTTTCTAATAACACAGTGATTAATGTGCTGTTGTCTCAATATTTTAAATGAAGAAAATTACTTTCAATACATATTTTTTCAGGGTCATGAAATTTTAGTAAATGAGTCAACACTGGGATCCAAAGCTATCTGGCTTAAAGTCAATGGACTTTCAGTACAGTTTCACTTCAGGATTAAATTTGTTATTCACAATTTTAATTTTAATAGGTATTCTACATGATCTATGTTGAAAATAGTATGACTGTGATAAGGGAACACTTAAGAATAAGAAATTTTCAATTTAATTTTTAAATAAATATTTCTCAAGCACCTAGTAAGATGTGTAGATCAATATATTGAGTACATATTAATCAGCAAATTAAATCAGATCTTTTCTATCTTCACCATACATTTTCAATTCAGAAGTTGACTAAATCATTGATACAGGTTCAAATTTGTTGGCATGATTAATACAAAATTGTATGTTTTTTTCTGTGGTTCTAACATGGTGATTCTCAACAGGAACGAGAAGGGGAAATATATATATATATATATATATATATATATATATATATATACACATATATAACCACTTACTGTTTCTCCTATCCCACACTTACCTCTGAGGGTACAATGGAATCTGGGCATGATTTAGACATTGGGTGTATAAAAGCTTTGCTTATAAATCTTGACAAATGCCCTACAAAATTCTCTCATAATCATTCTGTAGTTTGGGAATAAAGTTATATTCTGATAATATCATATCACCATTCAAGAAGACAAATCAGAGAAAGTATTTATGCCTTTATGACATTGGCTATTACTGGTGACTTTGATCTAGTCTACATAAAAAACTAACATTTAAGAGATTTAACACTTCTTAAAGATTATATATTATGTGATTAATATGCTTGATTTTAATATTTTTAATAACAAAAAATACGAGGCCGTACTTGCCCTCTGCAACAGCCCATAGTCTTGTCTGTGGAGTGTGTTTCTCTCGAAGTAAATGCAGTTCTTACCAATCAAAAATAATAATAATAATAATAGTAGTCAGGCAAATTAGGATGTCCAGGGTCATCTCATACCCCCAATAATATCTATATCCATTATATAACAATTTTCATTTCTGCTTTGAAATTATTAAATAATATATCTTCTCCTTTCAATTTTTTTGACTGTGCCTTAGTGCAGGCTATATAGTTAGATTGTTGCAGTAAAATAAATTATCAATACAAATAAAAATTTATGTGTATGAGTATGTGTGTTCACCAAAACCTGCAGAGTTCCTCCATCTCATCTAAGATCAAATTCAATCTCCTGAGCCCTGTGTTGCTTTATTTTTTGTTCTGAGTCATTTTTATTTATAACTTTTTATGGGGCATTCATATCTGCTATACATATGGCCCTAGAACCCAAAACCTCTTATGAGGATGGGGAGGGAGACAGGAGGGAGCTTCAGAAGGGTGGGGATATATGTATACCTATGGCTGAGTCATGTTGAGGTTTGACAGGAAAACAGTAAAATTCTGTAAAGCAATTAACCTTCAATAAAAAATCATTTTTGAAAACCTCTTATACTTCACTCTGTATAATCGGCTCCAGTTTCATCCATCTCATCAGAACTGATTCAAATGTATTCTTTTTAACAGCTGAGTAATACTCCATTGTGTATACGTACCACAGCTTTCTTATCCATTCATCTGCTGATGGACATCTAGGTTGTTTCCATGTCCTGGCTATTATAAACAGTGCTGCGATGAGCATTGGGGTACATGTGTCTCTTTCAATTCTGGTTTCCTCAGTGTGTATGCCCAGCAGTGGGATTGCTGGGTCATAAGGCAGTTCTATTTGCAATTTTTTAAGGAATCTCCACACTGTTCTCCATAGTGGCTGTACTAGTTTGCATTCCCACCAACAGTGTAGGAGGGTTCCCTTTTCTCCACACCCTCTCCAGCATTTATTGCTTGCAGATTTTTGGATCGCAGCCATTCTGACTGGTGTGAAGTGGTACCTCATTGTGATTTTGATTTGCATTTCTCTGATAATGAGTGATGTTGAGCATCTGGGGCTGGTGCACGGGGATGACCCAGAGAGATGTTATGGGGAGGGAAGTGGGTTCACGTTTGGGAATGCATGTACACCCGTGGTGGATTCATGTCAATGTATGGCAAAATCAATACAGTATTGTAAAGTAAAATAAAGTAAAAATAAAAATTTAAAACAAAAGAAAAAACAAAAAAAACCCTCTTATAAAATATTATTCTTATGTATTTCCCAAGGCATAAATACTCTTTCATATTTCTAGACCTACATTTTGAAAGCCATGTTCAGCTATAAACTGCTTAGCACAGTGTATGCTCGTTCATATCCACCTCTTTGCAACCCCATGGACTGTAGCCCACCAGGCTCCTCAGGTCATGGAATTTTCCAAGCAAGAATACTGAATTGGGTTACCATTTCCTACTCCAAGGATCTTCCCAACCCAGGGATCAAACTCACATCTCATCTCTGTGTTTCTTGCAATGGCAAGTGGATTTTTTACCTCTGTGCCATGCAAAGCCTAATATTTAATAAAAGCTTATAATAGCTGCCATATATTATTATTATTTTTACATTGATTGATTGGGCACTTATTAATTGCTAAGGCTAGCTAACTACCTCAAAACTTTTGTGCAAGGCTGTTAGCTAAGAGAAAACAAGATGCCTGTTTTACTAATATTGAAAAAAGTGGTGAAAAATTTAATTCCCATACCCCATTGATGAGTCTGGAGTACAGTCTTTTTTTCTATGAAGAAAAGCCCATTGCTATTGCAAAAACTATTTAGATGACATAAGTATTGAAAAGTGCGTTATTCCAATTAAGTGACATGTATTGGACTCAGTTTATATAAAGAGGCAAATGATCAGAATAGCCAACACAGTAATGAAGGAGAAGGACAAGAACACTACCCTGTCTCAAGTCTTGCTATAAAGCTACAGTAGTCAAAGGGCCTCCCTGGTGACTCAAATGGTAAAGACTCTGTCTGCAATGCAGGAGACCCAGGTTTGATCCCTGGATTGGCAGGATCCCCTGAAGAAGAGAATAGCAACCCACTCCAGTATTCTTGCCTGGAAAATCCCATGGACAGAAAAGCCTGGGGCGCTACAGTCCATGGGATCGCAGAGAGTTGGACACGACTGAGTGACTAACACTTTCACTTTCATAGTAATCAATACAGTATGATATTGGTAAAAGAAAAGACATATAGATCAATGGAATGGAATAGAAAGCCAAGAAACAGATCGCATAATTATAGCCAAGTGGTATTTGACAAAGGAGAAAAGACAACACGATAGTGGAAAGTTGTTCTTTTCAACAAATGGTGCTGAAAAAAATGAACATCTGTATGCAAAAAAGGAAAAAAAAAAAAACTAAACACAGACCTTACACCCTTCACAAAATTTAATACAAAATGGATCATTTTAGGCTTAAATGTAAAATGTAAAAGTATAAAACTTCGAGAAGATAACAGGAGAAAATCCAAATGACTTTGGATATGGTGATAACTTATCAGATACAGCACCAAAGAAGAAATAATTGATAAGCTAGATTTCATTAAAATTAAAAACTGTGGAAGAGAAAAAGAAGCCACAGACCTGGAGAAAATCTTTGCAAAAGACATAAAGGGCTCATTCAAGATATATACAAAAACTGTTAAAACTCGGCAATAAGTAAACAAACAAACAAAAATGGGCCAA
Organism: Budorcas taxicolor; assembly: GCF_023091745.1. NCBI lineage: Eukaryota > Metazoa > Chordata > Mammalia > Artiodactyla > Bovidae > Budorcas > Budorcas taxicolor. The sequence continues at coordinate 71,393,446 of NC_068912.1, forward strand.
AGACCTTATAAAACATGTCACCAAAGAAGATACACAGAGGGAAAACAAGCATGTGAAAAAAATCCTTTGCATCGTGTGTCATCAGTTCAGTTTAGTTCAGTCGCTCAGTTGTGTCCCACTCTTTGTGACCCCATGAATCACAGCACGCCAGGCCTCCATGTCCATCACCATCTCCCAGAGTTCACTCAGACTCACGTCCATCGAGTCAGTGATGCCATCCAGCCATCTCATCCTCTGTCATCCCCTTTTCCTCCTGCCCCCAATCCCTCTTAGCATCAGAGTTTTCTCCAATGAGTCAACTCTTCGCATGAGGGGGCCAAAGTCCTGGAGTTTCAGCTTTAGCATCATTCCTTCCAAAGAAATCCCAGGGCTGATCTCCTTCAGAATGGACTGGTTGGATCCCCTTGCAGTCCAAGGGACTCTCAAGAGTCTTCTCCAACACCACAGTTCAAAAGCATCAATTCTTCAGCGCTCAGCCTTCTTCACAGTCCAATTCTCACATCCATACATGACTACTGGAAAAACCATAGCCTTGACTAGATGGACCTTTGTTGGCAAAGTAATGTCTCTGCTTTTGAATATGCTATCTAGGTTGATCTCCTAGATCTTTTTTGGAAGAGAAAACTTTTCTTCCAAGGAGTAAGCATCTTTTAATTTCATGGCTGCAGTCACCATCTGCAGTGATTTTGGAGCCCCCAAAAATAAAGTCTGACACTGTTTCCACTGTTTCCCCATCTATTTCCCATGAAGTGATGGGACCGGATGCCATGATCTTCATTTTCTGAATGTTGAGCTTTAAGCCAACTTTTTCACTCTCCTCTTTCAGTTTCATCAAGAGGCTTTTTAGTTCCTCTTTACTTTCTGCCATAAGGGTGATGTCATCTACATATCTGAGGTTATTGATATTTCTCCTGGCAATCTTGATTCCAGCTTGTGTTTCTTCTAGTCCAGCGTTTCTCATGATGTACTCTGCATAGAAGTTACATAAGCAGGGTGACAGTAAACAGCCTTGACGTACTCCTTTTCCTACCATGTCCAGTTCTAACTGTTGCTTCCTGACCTGCATACAGATTTCTCAAGAGGCAGGTCAGGGGTTCTGGTATTCCCATCTCTCTCAGAATTTTCCACAGTTTATTGTGATCCACACGTGTGTCATCAGGGAAATGTAAATTAAAACCAGATACAGCTATGCATTTACTAGAATGATGAAAATCCAAAACACAACATCAAATGCTGACTGTGATGTAGAGCAAAAGGAATTCTTACTTATTACCAGTGGGAATGAAAAATTATGTTACTTTTGAAGAAAATTTGATTAGTTCTTGCAAAACAAAACATGATTTTACCATATGTTCTAGGAATTATACTACTTAGTATTTACTCAAATTACTTAAAACTTATATCCACACAAGAACTTGCACATGATTGTTTATAGGAGCTTTATTCATAATTGCCAAAACTTGGAAGTGACAAGATGTCCTTCAGTAGGTGAATGGATTAATAAACTGTGACAGTCCAGACAATGAAATATTCAATTCAGTTCAGTTGCTCAGTTGCGTCCAACTCTTTGTGACCCCATGGACTGCAATACACCAGGCTTTGCTGTTCATCACCAACTCCTGGAACTTACTCAAACTCATGTCCAGAGAGTCAGTGATGCCATCCAACCATCTGATCCTCTGTTGTCCCCTTCTCCTCCTGCCTTTAATCTTTCCCAGCATCAGGGTCTTTTCCAAAGAGTCTATTCTTTGCATCAGGTGGCCAAAGTATTAGAGTTTCAGCTTCAGCATCAGTCCTTTCAATGAATATTCAGGACTGATTTTCTTTAGGATGGATAGATTTCCTTTAGGATTGGCAGATTTCCTTTAGGAAGGATCTCCTTGCAGTCCAAGGGACTCTCAAGAGTCTTCTCCAACACCGCAATTTGAAAGCATCAATTCTTTGGTGCTCAGCTTTCTTTATAGTCCAACTTTCACATCCATACATAACTACTGGAAAAACCAAAGCTTTGACTAGATAGACCTTTGTTGGCAAAGTAATGTCTCTGCTTTTTAATATGCTGTCTAGTTTGGTCATAGTTTCTCTTCCAAGGAGCAAGTGTCTTTTAATTTCATAATGAAATTTTATTTGGTGCTAAAAAGAAATGAACTACAAAGTCATGAAAAGACAAGGAAAAAAACCTAAAAATATATTAATAGGTAAAAGAAATCTCTGAAAAATGCTATATACTGTACGATTTTAACTACGTGACATTCTGGAAAAGACAAAACTATGGAGACAGTGGAGAAAAAAATATCAGTAATTTCCAGAGGTTGGGAGGTGAATGAGGCATAAATACACAGAGCATGGAGGATTTTAGGGGTAATGAGAATATTATGTATGATACCAGCATCATACAGATGTGTCATTATACATTTGTCAAAACTCATAGAATGTACCTGACCAAGAGTGAACTATGGACTTGGACTGATAATATGTATCAATGTAAGTTCATTGACTGTAATAAATGTACCAATTTGGTCCATGAAGTTTATAACTGGGTATGATGTGTGAGTGTGGGAGCAACGGGCATATGGGAACTCTTGTTCTTCCTTCTCAATTTTGTTGTGAAACTAAAGCTGCTCTAAAAAAAAAAAAAAAAAACCTACTTAATCAGAAAGTGTACATTGAGCTCCTACTACATGTCAGACGTTGGCTTTGGGGTATAAAGATGCTTTAAGCACACAATGGAAGTGGATAATTAAACAGATAATTTCAACATAATTTTTTGGGTGATAAGATAGTGATATACATAAAGCCCAGAAAAGGGAATATAACAAGGCAAAAGAAAAAGTCAGAGAATTCTTGGAGAAGAATTTTCTTTCTGCTTGAGCTAAAGTTTTAGAATTGTGTGATGATGGCTCGGATGGTAAAGAATTTGCCTGCAATGCAGGAGACCTGGCTTTGATCCCTGGGTAGGGAAGATCCCTTGGAGAAGGGAATGGCAACCCACTCCAGTATTCTTACCTGGAAAATCCTATGGACAGAGGAGCCTGGCAGGCCCATGGGGTCACAGAGTTGGACATGATTGAGTGACTAAACACTTGAGCGAAAAGCTTTAGAATTGTGTGATATAATACATAGTATAGGAGAAACAAATGGGAAATCATTTTCATTTATCACTTTAGCAAAAATAATCTTTTAACATTTCAAGTTTGTATAAGGTAGAGTAGGAGTGTAATTTGATTTATTACACTCCTACTCTACCTTATACAAACTTGAAATGTTGAGTCTGAGTGAACTCCGGGAGTTGGTGATGGACAGGGAGGCCTGGTGTGCAGTGATCCATGGGGTCGCAAAGAGTCGGACAGGACTGAGCGACTGAACTGAACTGAACTGAACTAAGGAGTGTAATTGATGAAAATATCTTTTATAACCCATGAAAAAATTCCAAAATACTACATATTTGGAACAAATGCTCAGAGGTAAACATTTAGTATTACTCTACCATATTTTAGATTTATAAAGAATTACCAGAAAATGATTTATTTTCTCACTTGTATGTTTTCTTGTATTGTTTTACATCAATTAAATCTTAAGCCAATATGTTGGCTTACATAGCTAAGAAGTCTAGAGATAAACATGAGTTTAAATAGGATTGAATCTAAGACTCATGGAAAGTAATTAAAATCGTGTCTATCTCTATCCTTTGATTTAGCTTTACTCTCTATTGGCTTCATTCTTAGGCTCCATGTGGTACTTAAATGACTGCCAATAGCTCCAAGACAATTGTGCCTCATATTCACTTCAAATGGAAAGGAGAATGTAGTTCCTACTCAGGTCCAAGGATTATTTGTTTGTTCCTCAGTAAAATTAATACCCATCCCAGAACCAATCAATGGACCAGCAATAAAAAGTTATTCTAATTAATATGACCTGGGTAAAATGTCCCACTTCTGGAATTAGAGAATAGAAACCAAACTGAAAGTTAGATACAGTGAAAAATATATGATTCTATGCAGAAAATTCATGATGCTGAATAAAGGATAGACACATGGCAGCTAAAAAACTTCAAATGTCCTGGAGATATCAACTGCTCACTAAGCTCCAGTACCCAATATGTCTTCTTTATTCAGATACTAGAACATCTGAATGTCAGCCATACATGTACTCCCTTGAGTGTAGGCAATATTTCCTAGTCTGTCTTAAAACTGCATGAGTTATTCATCTAAGTTTGAGCCAAGGGGTAAGAGCAGAGGTTGTGTTTGAAACTTCTGAATGATCTCTTTAAAAATGGTTGTAGAGATGTGGTTGGACCAAGAGTCTGTCAAATAGAGTGAAGTAAATCAGAAAAAACAAATATTGTATATTAATGTATGTATGTGGAACTAGAAAAATGGTACAGATGGACGAATAAAGTTGAGGATGTAGAGAAGGGTGGAGGGAAGGGGAAGGTGAGGTGAACTGGGAGATTATGTTTGACATAAAAACACTAGTATATGTAAAATAGATAGCTGGTGGAACCTACTGTATAGCATAGTGTTGTATAGAATCTGCTGTATATTTATAGCTCAATGCTCTGTGATGATCTAGATGGGTAAGATGGGGAATAGTTTCAGAGAGTCCAAGAGGGAGCAGAAATATGTATACATACAGCTGGTTCACTCCATTGTACAGTAAAAATTAATAAAGCATTGTAAAGCAATTATACTCCAATAAAAAAAATGGTTACTCTGAACTCTCTTCTCCAGCAGATCTTTCCAACCCAGGGATCAAACCCAGGTCTCCCACATTGTAGGCAGACGCTTTCCCATCTGAGCCACTGGGGAAGTCTATCCCATTTTACAAGCAGTGAAATGACAGTGATTTTTGGCAACATTGGAAGTGTCAGGGAGGGGAAAATTTCTTTCTCTTCTTCTTGGTTCTTTGGGCCAGTAAATAATTAACTTAATACAAAACAGATTAACAGGAAAAAAAATAATTTGGTACATGTGAAGGTCCCTTAGACATAAGACTTAAAAAGTGACCAGAACAGGCAGTTTTTCTACCTTTAATAAAGAAACAATACATTTGTGAAGATTGAAAACACAGAGAAGTTTGGGCTTGGGATAGCAAATTAGTGAAGAAGTAGCAAGGTTTGTGCATACAGCCTTCTTGGCTTCTAAATTCTCCATTTCAGGTGATAAAGATGCCTCTCTGCTTCCTAGTACTGGGAGAGGATCATTCACATGGGAGATTTCTTTTCTCCTTTCAAGGGGCTCAGAGCGCTTTTCTTGCACCAGCTATTTCTTACGTAACTTTAATTCAAAATAATCAGTACGCCAAAGTGGCATGTTTGGGGGCAGCCCCTTGTGCCCCATCAGAAGCCAAATCTAGAACCGATGACTCTTTCAATACTATGAAAAATATCTCAATATTTTGAAGGCAAACATGTATATCTGTGTGTTTCCAAACAACTAGTTGATTTTTTAGCCACTTTTATTTCAATAAATTACTGTTATAATTGCTTAGAGTTATGCTGGGATCAGCAATGTAGTTTGTCTAGAGAAGAAAGACGTTTTCAATTTTATGCATAATACTCTGAACCTACTCACATTATTTCTAATTTTTTTCTTTTAATAGGTAAACTCTACACTTAAGAGGAAAAAAAAAATGACTTCAAATCAGACACTTGACTAAAGTAATAAATAAACTCTACATTCAGCATTGTTTAGGTTCAGGTCTATTTTACCGATCACTGAATGGCACAGATCAACTCTTTCCTGGCCAGGTAGAACTGCCTTCAGACTTGTCCCTGAGGAGAAAGTTATTAGTATCTGTCAATGCCATCAAAATTATCACAAAATAAACAGATATTATACTTCAGAAGGGATTGTTTTAAACACAAAGTTTGATTAATTTTGACACAAACCATGTTGTGGCTCTAATTAAGTGTCCTGGTGGGTTAGCCTCTGTTAAGAAGATTTCCTTACCCTTAATGACAAGTATAAATGAGAAGAGTTGCTCTTTCAGACAGGAGATGTGAAGGCTTCCAAGGCAGCACATTTTCTTGCAGAAAAGCATAACATTCAGAACAGCAAAAATTAAATGAGGCTTAAAAAACCCCAATCTGTAATAAGTACAGATTGTCAATATACTCAAAATACTATTGTTTCATCCATCGGTGAGTCAAATGGTTTGAGTTCATAAGTAATACTTCTCCCAGGTACTTGTCTTTGCACACACCTCACCTGTTAGTGTGAGTTTACACTAAAATAAGTATGCACAATCCAGGACTGAGAATTTACATAAGATCCAGGGTCTCAAAACTTAAAGAACATAATGAACCAAGTAATAAGCTTTCCAAACCTAGTGGATTTCCTGAATATTTATAAACTAGCAATTATGCAATGCAGGAGACGTAAGAGACACAGGTTCAATCCCTGGGTTAGAAAGATGCCCTGTAGCAGGGCATAGCAACCCACTCCAGTATTCTTGCATGGAGAATCCCATGGACAGAGGAGCCTGGTGAGCTACATTCCATAGGGTCACACAGAGCTGGACATGACTGAAGTGACTTAGCATGCACAAAACATCTATCATTTAATCTAACTTCAGACACATTTCTGAGTGTTTTAAATGTATTAGTTCAACAAATTCTCCTAATAACTCCATAAAAAATGGTAATACATTATCTCTATTTTACAGATAAATAAGCAGAAGCCTGCAAAGTTTACATAACTTGCTCAAAGTCAGCTAATAAGTGACAGGGGGCAGCTATCAGATGCAACCAATCTGATTTCATACTCTATACTCTATTTTTTAAGAAGATAAAATCTATTGTATGGAAAATGTTGATGTTTGAAAGAGAAGGAACTGATGAACTTTAACAAATGTTTATGTTCATATGTTTTTAATGAGAACGAACATATGTGTAATGGTTACTATAATTCTAACACCAATTTATTTGGTCTTTAAGAGGCCCAAATCATACAATGATACTTTTTCCAGGGATGGGAAAGTGGTTACTAGATCTGTTACTGGTTTGTGAACAGTGAAATCCTAAATTTTGAGACTTTTATTCTACAGTGAAAAAGAGAGATTGAGATGGAAAGGAGATGGTTATCTAGGAAGTGTAGATGCCGGAAACCAGAGTAAAGCAAGAATATAGCAATATTGCAGGGGGCATGGGAGCCTTAAGAGTGACAGAAGAGTTTGTGGGCAGAGGAGGTAGTGTTGGAAGCTACTCTTTGTGTGCTTCTCACATTTATAAACTGATTTTTAAAAGATAGTCTATGTCTATTTAGTGGTTACTCACCAGATTTGATCTGCTACCCATACTTCATAAATATTAAAAAAATAACTTGAACACATTCTTGCCTTCTGCTTATGTCATGTTGGCTCTTCTGTTCTCGCCATTTACAAAACCTGTATTCCAATTACCTGAAGGAATTTTACACCCATGTGTTGTTCTTTGCTTAGCTTGCTGAAAAGAATAAGCATCTTTATTTAGTTAAGTGAGTTTAGGGTGTGCCATTTGTTTTCCAGCTTTAGATATTTCTCACTGAACAAGGAAGATACTTTAACCTTTTACCCTGAGGCTGTGTCTGTTGGAAGCAAGGAAACAGTAAATCCATTCTTTCAAATATTGGTTAATTTAAGAAAGACAATACATTCCATATAATTTTAGACTGAGGTTGCTGAAGTGTTGTCTACTTCATGCCAAAGGGTACGCTCTATAAGTACAGAAATATTTATGAGAATATTCATCTATTTTATATTAATTAAATAGTAATTATTAATGGCTTTCAATTGATCAAATACTGTAATATGCTGAGATATATTGATGTCCTAAAGGAATTTTCAGATTAATAAGAAATAAAGGTAATGTTCATTATAATTTGTTTAGCGCATATGCGCCAAGGAAAGTGCTGGGGACTTTATATGCATTATTTCATTTGGTTCTCTTGGGAAGGAAAATAAAATTCCCTTTCTGGTTAGTATAATAATTAAATTGACAGATTTAAAGAGAAAATCAAATTTTAATTTTGTATGTACAAGAGTTCACGGAAATATGAAACTCAAAGAAAAGAGCAAAACAGGCAACATTTACATCATTTGGACTGGACTTCTCTGGTGGTTCAGATTGTAAAGAATCTGCCTGCAGTGTGGGAGACCTGGGTTTGATCCCTGGGTTGGGAAGGTCCCTAGAGAAGGGAATGACCACCCACTCCAGTATTCTGGCCTGGAGAATTCCATGGAGAGAGAAGGCTGGTAGCCTACAGTCCATGTGATCACAAAGGATTGGACGTGACTTAGCAACTAATACTTACATGCCTTTTAGACAAAGATTTAATACATTTGTGAAGAAACTGACAAGACAAGTAAACTTCGGCTTGGATACTAATTAATGAAGAAATTCAGCAAAGTTGCCTTACATTGTTTTCTTTATCCTGAATTCCTTGTCTCCAGGGTAAGGTTGTCCCTCTCCCTCTTCATGCAGACAGAGTACCTTTCATATATGAGACGTGTTTTCTGCTTTCAGAGGGGACAAAGGAGTGTCAGAGCATCATTCTTGCACCAGGTGTTTCTCAAATAACTTTAATTCAAATTAGTCAATAGGCCAAAGTGGCATATTTGGGGGCAACTTGCTTTGAACTCTATTAGTCCTCAAAGCCATTCTAGAGTTTAGGCACTCTTATTAAAAATGGCTGACATTTATGTGCCTCCCAGTGCACACACGAAGCTCCCTCAGTGAAAGTGGAGTCTTGCTCCAGCCCCTTGGATCTTCCCTGGTTTGTGAATGCTGTGCTAGTTTCAAGTCTAGCCTCAAAGACCGTTGCTGGGTTTTGCTACCTGCCTATGGGAGATTTGGACACCATGGAAGCAGTGCAGGCTACTTTAGCAGAGACAGAAGCTCGTGTGGAACCAGACATGTACAGGAAGAGGTCAACTTGGAATCCTGCTGTATCTAGCCTTCGAATAATTCCAATATTGCTGTTGTTCAGTCGCTCAGCCATGTCTGAGTCTTGGCGACCCCGTGAATTGTGGCACACCAGGCTTCTCTGTCCTTCACCATCGACAGGAGCTCGCACAAACTCATGACCATTGAGTAAGTGATGCCATCCAACCATCTTGTCTTCTGGCGTCCCCTTCCTTCAATCTTTCCCAGCGTCAGAGTCTTTTCTAATGAGTTAGTTCTTTGCATCAGGTGCATTAGAGTTTCAGCTTCACCAGTCCTTCTAATGAAGAGTCAGGATTGATTTCCTTTTGGATTGACTGGTTTGATCTTGCAGTCCAGGGGATTCTCAAGAGTCTTTTCCAACACCACAGCTCAAAAGCATCAATTATTTGGCACTCAGCTTTCTTTCTAGTCCAACTCTCAAATCCATACATGACTACTGGAAAAACCATACATTTGACTACATGGAACTTTGTCAACAAAGTAATTCCTCTGCTTTTTAATATGCTGTCTAGGTTGGTCATAGCCTTTCTTCCAAGGAGTAAGCACGTTTTAATTTTGTGGCCTCAGCCAACATCAGCAGTGATTTTGGAGCCCCCCTAAAATAAAGTCTGTCACTGTTTCTACTGTTTCCCCATCTATTTGCCATGAAGTGATAGGATAAGATGCCATGATCTTCGTTTTTTGAATGTTGAGTTTTAAGCCAGCTTTTTCACTCTCCTTTCACCTTCATTAAGAGGCTCTTTAGTTTCTCTTTGCTTTCTGCCATAAGGGTGGTGTCATCTGCCTATCTGAGGTTATTGATATTTCTCTCAGCAATCTTGATTCCAGCTTGTGCTTCATCCAGGCCAGCATTTCCCATAATGTACTCTGCATATAAGTTAAATAAGCAGGGTGACATTATACAGCCTGGAGGTACCCCTTTCTCAATTTGCAACCAGTCTGTTGCTCCATGTGTGGTTCTAACTGTTGCTTCTTGACTGGTGTATAAGTTTCTCAGGAGGCAGGTAAGGTGCTCTGATATTCTCATGTCTTTAAAAAATTTTCCAGTTTGCTGTGATTCACACAGTCAAAAACTTTAGTGTAGTCAGTGAAGCAAAAGTAGATTTTTTTTTTTTTCTGAAATTCTCTTGCCTTTTTTATGATTCAACAGATGTTGGCAACGTGATCTGTTTGCTCTGCCTTTTCTAAATCCAGCTTGAATATCTGGAAGTTTTTGACTTACATACTGTTGAAGTCCAGCTTGGAGAATTTTGAGCATTGCTTTGCTAGAAAGTGAAATGAGTGCAATTGTATCATAGTTTGAATGTTCTTTGGCATTGCCTTTTTTTGGGATTGGAATGAAAATTGACCTTTCCAGTCTTGTGGCCACTGATGAATTTATCTTCAATGAAGTAGTCATAGTAATATTTTTAAAACATAACTTTCTGCTGAGAACTCTATAATTGTTTCCCTTTTGACTCAAAGTGAAAAAATCAGTCTTTACCACACTCTTTCTTTTGTCATTCTTACATATTCCTCTTTTCTTTCCTTACCTTATTTCAGCCACACTGACTTTCCTGTTCCTTGGCCTCGTCAGATTCCTAACTTGCAGCCTCTGACTGACTGCTGTTTGTATGAGGAAAGCTTTATTGTTGTTCAGTTGCTCAGTTGTGTCCAATTCTTTGATACCCCATGGACTGAAGCATGCCAGACTTCCCTGTCCTCCACCATCTCCTGGAGTCTGCTCAAACTCGTGTCCATTGCATCAGTGATGTCATCCAACCATCTCATCCTCTTGCATCCCCTTCTCCTCCTGCCTTCATTCTTTCCCAGCACCAGTGTCTTTTCTAATGAGTCAGCTCTTTGCATCAGATGACCAAAGTATTGGAGCTTCAGTGTCAGCATCAGTCCTTCCAATGAATATTCAGGGTTGATCTCCTTTAGGAAATCAGGAACCAGGAGAGCTTAGCCTGTGTATCACCGTAGCCATCTCCCTCGCCTCCTTCAGTGTGTCTATCTAACCTCATCATTGCACATCATTGCCATCCTTTTCACCTTTCTCTGTGTTTTCTTTGTGTCAAAGCAATTATCTCATTGTAACATTCTATATTTAGTGATGTATGTATGCATCATATGTTTGTTTTTCTCCTCTCTTTTCCAGTATTACTTCCATGAGGACAGTGGTACTTTTGATCATCCTTCTACTCTAAGGGCTCAGTGGGTAAAGAATCTGCCTGTAATGCAGGAGACGCAGGAGACATGCATTCAATCCCTGGCTTGGAAAGATCCCCTGGAGGAATAATTGGCAACCCCCTCAAGTATTGTTGCCTGGAAAATCCCATTGACAGAGGAGCCTGGTGGACTTCCGTCCAAACGGTTGCAAAGAGTCGAACGTGACTGAGCACGTGCTCCTACATGCCACTCGGAATACCTTAAACATGCAATTGATTATATCTGTCACATGAAGAACTAAATGAGTGGTTCATGGGGAAAGTTTGGATGGTTTAAAGTGGTGTTTAAAATAAAAAAAATAAAAAGTCACTGAATCGAAAGATTTCACCAGCTTTAAACTTCTTTTAAACAAATCAAGCTACCCAATGATTTTCTAAGTTTTCGAAGAAGTGAAGATAGAATAAGTTGAATCTTTACTTAAACTTTGCAATAGCCTGACAAATATTTTTGGATCAAATATTTGGTAATATTGTATTTTATATTCTGTAGTTTCATCACAAAATATAATGAAGCACCCAATCTAAAAAACCATGTTAATGAAATATATACATCTGTTTTATGATACTTGGGGATGGAGCTTCCCAGGTGGCACAGGTGGTAAAAAACTGCTTACCAAACAGGAGATATAAGAGATGTACTTTCGATCCCTGGGTTCAGAATATCCTGGGGAGAAGGAGATGACAACCCATTCAAGTATCCTTGCTTGAAAAATCTCACGGAGAGAGGAGCCTGGTGGGCTACAGTCCATAGGATTATGGAGTCAGACACAACTGAGGTGACATTCAGCACTATGATACTTGAAATATTATTTTTAGTAATAGACAATTATAAATATAGTGTATTTTTTTTTAATCATAAATCCTTAGACATTTCTCTGGTTTATTTTACAATTACTAATCAGGAAGTAATTCCTTCTTCCTAATAAACTGATCATAAATTATGGGAGAAACAGAGTCATCCTGGATGAACCCCAGGTTTTGATCAAAGCAACTGGACAGATGGAATGGCCATCAGCTAAAATGGAGAAAGATACACATAGGGCAATTTGAGGGGGTGAGTAATCAGGAGCTTTAGGATATATTGATTTTGATATCTCTACTTAACATCTAAGTTTATCTATTCAGACACTTCTTTGCAGCATCTAAATTCATGAAATCATCGCTAGAAAGAATAGCTGCAGATTGCTGGCAAATGATGTTTGCAAAACTATTTATTGGTTTTTTTTAGTTGTAAAATGGGAAGACAAATACCAAACTTTTAGATTTGTTATGAGAATTAAATATATTAGTAATATTAATACATCACAATTTACCTTGCATAGAATAATATGTTAGCTGTTTTCATGTTATGTGTAAAAAAGGACTTAATAACTAAACTGGTTCTTCATCATTACAAAGTGCAGAGAATGGTAACTTCAACTAGATGTGATAATAAAATATCAGATGTCCGTTCAAATACATATAATCTAGTAATTTTTGATAGCACAGACATAATAAATCACAAACCAAGGAGACTCAAATGAAGATCATTTGCTTTGTGCTTGCATAAGCATTTCTTTCACCTTTCCAAAGCTTAAGATTGAGAGCTAACTAGAGATCTGAGGGAAAAATGGCAAAATTTAGGCCTGGTCACATACTGATCACAAACTTCTAGAAAACACAGTGTAGGTAATGGCCTTCTCTTACTCTGGGGACCTAGTAATTGTGTAGACCTTCCCTTCCATAACTTCTGTGAATACAAATGAAGTGTTCAGGTGGAATTTACATAATAGGTGACTGCAGTTATCTTATCATGAACTTGACTTTTTTTACATAGCTACAAATAGCAAATTCCTTAAGTGCATAATATATATTATAAACTGGTAGATTTTACAATTTAAAGTTTGAAAGAGTTTTTCCCTAAGTTCATCTAGACTGCCCTGACACCTTAAAAGTGAATGTTTCATTTTTTTTCCCCCCCTTTGGCTGCTACAGAACAGATGAATATTAATACTTTCAAATGATGGTGAATGCATTTTTTTAATTGGAGAATTATTGCTTTACAATGTATGGTGGTCTCTGCTGTGAATCAGTGTGAATCAAGCGTGATTATATACATATAGGTCCTCTCCCTCTTGAGCCTCTCTATCCCTCTCATTCCATCCTTCTACATCATCCCAGAGTGCCAGGATAGGCTCCCTGTGCTATTAGCAGTTTCCCACTAGTTATCTATTTTGCACATGATAACCCCGTGTTTTAAAACGTTATATATATATATATGGAAAACTAATTTTGTGTCCAAAGGTGGTATTGCTATAAGATATGTCACAAATATACTTCTAGCAAAATATGGACAATACTTCCTTTACCTCAACCCCAGTTGTGTAATGGAGTCTGTCAGGTGACTCACCTTAGAGTATAAAAGCTACAGGAAATTTACTTCTCTCTTAATTTCTCTAATTCAAGAGGAAAATACTAGAACATCAACCTACCATGCTAATTATTTGCATTTGGGTCACAATGTTCTACTTTCCCATTGAATCATGCTGTTTCCTTTATCAATATTTGTTCATGCACTGCACTGATAGCCAAAAAAAAAGTGTCCATGAAATAGTCTTAGGACAATCTTAAATCCGGTACAGCAGTTTTTGCTTGGAGTGACAGATGTGAGTGTGAAGGAGGGGTTAAGATCCATGTGTGTCATGGTGGTCCTGTGCTGATATCACATGCTGTAAAGCAGATTATAGTGTCAGTTACAGTTGGTGGTGACATTAGAACCTTCGCTTTTTTGTTCCTCCTGCATTACCTCTTGAAAATAAATTAGAATAAAAGCAAATAAGCAGAATAGTTTTATGTAATAGTAACTGCTATAAACAGAATTAAATGTTAAAAAGGAAATAGGAGTATGATAGGAGTGTGATTTAAAGAATAAAAGCAAATAAGCAGAATAATTTTATGTAATAGTAACTGCTAAATAGAATTAAATTATAAAAAGACAATAGGAGTATGATGGGAGTATAATTTAAAGAGTGGTCAGAGAATAAGTCTCTGAGAGGTGCCTTTTGAGGTGATATTTGAATGACAAGATGATACAAGCCATGAGAAGAATTTGGGGTCAAGTGAATAAAATGGAAACTATGCCAAGTGCAAACAGTCTAGGAAGGAAATGAGGTTGGTGTGATCTAGAGAAGCAAACAAAACCAGTGTATAGTAAGGGTGAAGTTGAATAGCATGAAATAAGGTTTACTTATTTTGTAGTGGGAAGGAAAATTATTGCATTAATAAATGTCATCAAAATTGTTCCTAAAGAAAATTCTCTATATCTAGTAAAATAACCATCGATCTTGGAAATATTCAGTTAGAAGAGGAGACTATATTCTGGAGCAAGGCAAAGAAAAAATAGCCAAAAATCTCAGCATGAGGAATAAACATAATTTGGAAGGAAAGGGAAGAGGAGCAGAAAAGAGAGGAGCAAGACAGAACAAAGACCCACTTTGGGATTCTGACCCTAACTTGATGGAAACAAATCCAAGGTCCTTTGAAAAACTGATATTTTTAATGATTAATTTTTGACTGTAGCCACAAAATTAAAGCTCTATGCAGTTAGCAAAAACAAGACCAGGAGCTGACTGTGGCTCAGATCATGAACACTTTATTGACAAATTCAGACTTAAATTGAGGAAAGTAGGGAAAACCACTAGACCATTCAGGTATTACCTAAATCAAATGCCTTATGATTATACAGTGGAAGTGAGAAATAGATTTAAGGGACTAGATCTGATAGATAGAGTGTCTGATGAACTATGGAATGAAGTTCATGACATTGTACAGTAGACAGGGATCAAGACCATCCCCATGGAAAAGAAATTCAAAAAATCAAACTGGCTGTCTGGGGAGGCCTTACAAATAGCTGTGAAAAGAAGAGAAGTGAAAAGCAGAGGAGAAATGAAAGCTATAAGCATCTGAATGCAGAGTTCCAAAGAATAGCAAGGAGAGATAAGAAAGCCTTCCTCAGTGATCAATGCAAAGAAATAGAGGAAAACAACAGAATGGGAAAGACTAGAGATCTGTATACTATCATGTAAGAAATGAATCATGTTTGATGCAGGATACAGGATGCTTGGGGCTGGTGCACAGGGATAATCCAGAGGGATGGTGTGGGGTGGGAGGTGGGGGGGGGGGGTTATGTTTGGGAACTCATGTACACCCGTGGTGGATTCGTATCGATGTATGGCAAAACCAGTACAGTATTGCAAAGTAAAATAAAGTAAAAATAAAAATTTAAAAAAAAAAAGAAAATTAGAGATACCAAAGGAACATTTCATGCAAAGATGGGATCGATAAAGGACAGAAATGTTATGGACCTAACAGAAGCAGAAGCTATTAAGAGGAGGTGGCAAGAATACATGGAAGAACTGTACAAAAAAGATCTTCATGACCCAGATAATCATGATGGTGTGATCACTCACCTAGAGCCAGACATCCTGGAATGTGAAGTCAAGTGGGCCTTAGGAAGCATCACTATGAACAAAGCTAGTGGGGGTGATGGAATTCCAGTGGAGCTATTTCAAATCCTGGAAGATGATGCTGTGAAAGTGTTGCACTCAATATGCCACCAAATTTGGAAAACTCAGCAGTGGCCACAGGACTGGAAAAGGTCATTTTTCATTCCAATCCCAAAGAAAGGCAAAGCCAAAGAATGCTCAAACTACCACACAATTGCACTCATCTCACACGCTACTAAAGTAATGCTCAAAATTCTCCAAGCCAGGCTTCAGCAATATGTGAACCATGAACTTCCAGATGTTCAAGCTGGTTTCAGAAAAGGCAGAAAAACCAGAGATCAAATTGCCAACATCTGCTGGATCATGGAAAAAGCAAGAGAGTTTCAGAAAAACATCTACTTCTGCTTTATTGACTATGCCAAAGCCTTTGACTGTGTGGATCACAATAAACTGGAAAATTCTGAGAGAGATGGGAATACCAGACCACCTGACTTGCCTTCTGAGAAACGTATATGCAGGTCCAGAAGCAATAGTTAGAACTGGACATGGAACAACAGACTGGTTCCAAATAGGAAAAGGAGTATGTCAAGGCTATATATTGTCACCCTGCTTATTTAACTTATATGCAGAGTACATCATGAGAAAATCTGGGCTGGAGGAAGCACAAACTTGAATCAAGATTGCTGGGAGAAATATCAATCACTTCAGATATGCAGATGACATCACTGTTATGGCAGAAAGTGAAGAGGAACTAAAAAGCATCTTGATGAAAGTGAAAGAGGAGAGTGAAAAAGTTAACTTTAAGCTCAACATTCAGAAAACGAAGATCATGACATCCAATCCCATCATTTCATGGGAAATAGATGGGGAAGCAATGGAAACAGTGTCAGACTTTTTATTTTAATTTGGGCTCCAAAATCACGGCAGATGGTGATTGCAGCCATGAAATTTTTTTTTTATTTTTTTTTATTTTTATTTTTTAAATCTTTAATTCTTACATGCATTCCCAAACATGAACCCCCTTCCCACCTCCCTCCCCATAACATCTCTCTGGGTCATCCCCATGCACCAGCCCCAAGCATGCTGTATCCTGCGTCAGACATAGACTGGCGATTCGATTCTTATATGATAGTATACATGTTAGAATGCCATTCTCCCAAATCATCCCACCCTCTCCCTCTCCCTCTGAGTCCAAAAGTCCGTTATACACATCTGTGTCTTCTTTGCTGTCTTGCATACAGGGTCGTCATTGCCATCTTTCTAAATTCCATATATATGTGTTAGTATACTGTATTGGTGTTTTTCTTTCTGGCTTACTTCACTCTGTATAATCGGCTCCAGTTTCATCCATCTCATCAGAACTGATTCAAATGAATTCTTTTTAACAGCTGAATAATACTCCATTGTGTATATGTACCACAGCTTTCTTATCCATTCATCTGCTGATGGACATCTAGGTTGTTTCCATGTCCTGGCTATTATAAACAGTGCTGCGATGAACATTGGGGTACATGTGTCTCTTTCAATTCTGGTTTCCTCAGTGTGTATGCCCAGCAGTGGGATTGCTGGGTCATAAGGTAGTTCTATTTGCAATTTTTTAAGGAATCTCCACACTGTTCTCCATACTTGCAGCCATGAAATTAAAAGACGCATACTCCTTGGAAGGAAAGTTATGACCAAACTAGATAGCATATTGAAAAGCAGAGATATTACTTTGACAACAAAGATCCATCTAGTCAAGGCTATGGTTTTTCCAGTAGTCGTGTATGGATGTGAGATTTGGATGGTGAAGAAAGCTGAGAGCTGAAGAATTGATGCTTTTGAAGTGTAGTGTTGGTGAAGACTCTTGAGAGTCGTTTGGACTGCAAGGAGATCCAACCAGTCCATTCTAAAGGAGATCAGCCCTGGGATTTCTTTGGAAAGAATGATGCTAAAGCAGAAACTCCAGTACTTCGGCCACCTCATGCGAAGAGTTGACTCATTGGAGGGGACCCTGATGCTGGGAGGGATTGGGAGCCGGAGGAAAAGGGGACAACAGAGGATGAGATGGCTGGATGGCATCACTACCTCGATGGACGTGAGTTTGAGTGAACTCCGGGAGTTGGTGATGGACAGGGAGACCTGGTGTGCTGCCTTTCATGGGGTCACAATGAGTGGGACATGACTGAGCGACTGAAATGAACTGAACTGAACTGAACAAAATTGAAAGATGGTTGATCCTTGGAAGAAAAGCTATGACAAGTCTAGACAGCTTATTAAAGGGCAGAGACATCACTTTGTTGACAAAGTTATGTCTAACCAAAGCTACAGTTTTTCCAATAGTTATGTACAGATGTATGTGACAGTTGTACTGTAAAGAAGACTGAGTGATGAAGAATTGATGTTTCCGAACTGTGGTGCTGAAGAAGACTCTTGAGAGTCCCTTGTGCTGTAAAGCGATCAATCCAGTCAATCCCAAAGGAAATCAACCCTGAATGTTTATTGGATGGACTAATGCTAAAGCTGAAGCTCCAATACTTCGGTCTCTTGATGTGAAGAGCCAACTCATAGGAAAAGACCCTGATGTTGGGAAAGATTGAGAATAGGAGGAGAAGAGGGTAGCAGAGGATCAGAAGTTTAGATAGCATCACTGACTCAATGTACATGAATCTGAGCAAACTCTGGGAGATAATGAAGGACAGGGAAGCCTGGCATGCTACAGTTCATGGGACTGCAAACTGTGACACGAGTTAGTGACTGAACAAGTACAGCAAAATGACATAATCATTTGATTTTTGTATATATTACAAAATGAGTAACACTAATCATTTATTACTAAAGGAGTTCTACTAAAAGGTAGAGCCCACATTGAGAAAGATAAAGCCTTAAATGGTGCTGTTTGCTGTCACCTAACCCTCACCTCTTAGCTTCCATTAAAATTCTACTGCATACAGCTGCCTGTGTTGATTTGGATGTGGCATGGAGATAAGAAAAATCACCGTAGGATTTGAAATGGAGAATGAGAATTCCACAAAAGCCAGAGTTGGAAGAAAGGTAGAGTAAGGAAATAACATTCACAGACAGCTTAGTTCAGACAATCTAGCATATACCATAAGATGCAGGGAGGAAAGAGTCTCTGCTATTACACAGTCTCACCCTTCATCTCCACAGAATTCTTTCTTTTGTCCTAGAAGCAATGAGGATTCAAATTAGTAAAATCAGGCCCTGCCAGCACCAATTATGTATCAGTATTGGCCAATCATTGATGATGAATTTCTGTTATCATATTTCACAGGGGGCAATCTTCAAACAAACAAACAAAGCAAGCTTTCCTAACCAAACTGAAGATCAGAAAAATGTACTACCCTGAACTCAGCTCTGACCTCACACTGGTCAGAATGTCCATCCTCAAAAAATCTACAAAGAGTAAATGTTGGAGAGGGTGTGGAGAAATGGGAACTCTCCTGTGCTATTGGTGGGAATGTACATTGATGCATCCCACTGTGGAGAACAGCATGGAAGTTTCTTAAAAAGCTAAAAATAGAACTACCATATGACCCATCAATCCCACTCCTGGGCTTATATCCAGAGAAAACCAGAACTCAAAAAGATATATACGCCCTTATGTTAATTGCAACACTATTTACAACAGCTAGGACATAGAAGAAACCTAAATGTCAGCAACATGGATGGAAATAGAGATTGTTATACTGAGTGAAGTAAGTCAGAAAGAGAAAGGTAAATATTATCTAATATTATTTATACATGGACTAAAAAAAAAGGTACAAATGAACTGATTTACAGAACAGAAGTAGAGTCACAGATGTAGGAAACAAACATACAGTTCAGTTCAGTTCAGTCTCTCAGTCGTGTCCGACTCTTTGCGACCCCAGGAATCGCAGCACGCCAGGCCTCCCTGTCCATCACCAACTCCCGGAGTTCACTCAGATTCATGCCCATCAAGTCAGTGATGCCATCCAGCCATCTCATCCTCTGTCGTCCCCTTCTCCTCCTGCCCCCAATCCCTCCCAGCATCAAAGTCTTTTCCAAAGAGTCAATTCTTCGCATGAGGTGGCCAAAGTACTGGAGTTTCAGCTTCAGCATCATTCCCTCCAAAGAAATCCAAGGACTGATCTCCTTCAGAATGGACTGGTTGGATCTCCTTGCAGTCCAAGGGACTCTCAAGAGTCTTCTCCAACACCACAGTTCAAAAGAGTTACCACGGGATAAAAAGAGTAGGGAAAAATTTAGGGATTGTGACTGACAATATACCCACTAGTATATATAAAATTGATAACTCGTAAGACCCTGCTGTATAGCACAGAGAATATAATGGGCTATATTTTAAAGAGAATCTGAAAAAAAAAAGTGGATATATTTAAATGTTAGCTGATTCATTTTGTTGCATACCTGAAGTGAAATTCACTCAGTCGTGTCTGACTCTTTGCGACTCCATTGACTGTAGAATTCTCCAGGCCAGAATATTGGAGTGGGTAGCCTTTTCCTTCTCCACGGGGTCTTTCCAACCCAGGGATTGAACTCACGTCTCACGAATTACAGGCAGATTCTTTACTAGCTGAGCCACAAGGGAGAATCTAGTACAAATTTGTAAATCAGCTATACTCCAATAAAAATTAAAATAAATACTAAAGCAAGTAAAAAACAAAAGCAAACAAACAAAAAAAACCCCCAAAACTTTCCAAATCAAAGGTCAGTAAAATGTACTAAAAGTTACAGTTTTGAAGAGACACTAAACCCTTGTGAAATTACATGAGAATCAAAATTGCTGAGAACTCTGTCTACATATTTTTGCATTCAATTGTCTGCTAAAGATAAAATTGACTCTATGGTCATAAAAAATAACACTGCTGCAGTGCACTGGCCTCTGGATAAACGACAAAAATACAAAATCCGGACTTGATTGGTATTTTTCATGAAAATAAACATGTTGGTTCCTCAGCTTAAAATCAGTTTTCTTTTTCTTAGGTGCTGGGAGCAGATAAAAACAAAGCTGTCAACTCCACACTATGTTGAAGGTGACATCTGCAAATGCAGGTTTCCTTCTTCCATTGTCTGAATCACTTTAATCATTCATATTTGCAGCTGTTTGAAAGGGCTCTTTATATGCATCTTTTTCTTGGGGGCAGAGAAATGGAACTGACTATTCATTTAGTCCACTTAGAAAAAACCCCAAACCGTGTATTCTGAGATTCTGAGCCTATCTTTTTGGAGTTGCAGCTGTTTTCTAGCACCGGTTCTTTTATACTTCTGAGAAGGAAAAGAAATGGCTTTATTTATTGCTTAGAAAAAAATGAATCTTCTTGAATTTGCTGCAATTAGATTTCTAAAATTGAATGCATTGAACTTGAATCACTCTGGGGTTAAGAAATAATAAAGCATGTGCTTGATTACTGGAAAGGCTTGTTCTTGTTTGTATCTCATATTTTTAAAATTTATTCAAGAATCATCACTGTTATTTTCATCACTTTTTGTCTCCCTTTGGTATTCCAGACACTGGAAGGTCAGCACAGTGGCTGTGGAGAGACTGTTCTGTTCTCCCTGGACCTGGCCATATTGTCTGGATTTCTCTGTTTTTAGTATGGAGCAAGTTGCAAATAGAAATGTCCAAAAAATGGAGTGGTGATTTCAAAATGCACAAAAAATAAGCAAAAATATTATGCAGATGAAAAACAAATGTGATTTAAGACAGGGAAAAGTTATAGAAGTGATGATAGAGTTACCATGAAGTCAGAGGCATTAGGTAAAGCATCTGCATATATAAAAAGGGGAACAATGACACACTACCTTGTGGGCTAATTGGCTTCAAGAACTCGATATGACAGTTATATTATATTTCTTGTGTTTTTGACACTCTTAGGACGGAAGATTGATGAGAAGAGCATGAAGGGGTTTAAAACAATCTTGTTGGGTGTGAGTAGCATGAGAGCACCTTCTCATTGGCACCTGAAAAAAGGTGGTTTACAATTTACTAAATAACCATGAATATTTCATTGCAATCCTATATTTCTTGACTATCAATTCATTCATTCATAAATGTTCACTACTAGCAGAACACATAAGAAAGACAGCAGAAATTACCAGAAAAATCAATCACTGTAAGAAAAAGTTCCATGCGAAAGTAATCAAGAATCTGAAACACATTTATTTTTTAGAAGCAACATCCAAGGTGGGTTAACATTAGAAGAATTAACTGCTTAAAAAGTTAATTAAAATTTTTGTTGAGTAATTACTAAATGCCATTCTAACCAATGTACAGAACAGACTGAATTCAGTGAAGATATGTGTAAAATGGTTTTATGTTTTGCCAACCACTGCTTTCAACCATACACTGCCAAACCTGTCTTTCTAGGGCATTAATGATTCCTCAGGCAGATCTCATAGCTTCCCAGTCATTTTCAATCATGTTTATTTTACTCTGGTTGGAGTGAACTAAAAATCTTATATTCAGTTTAGTGGTTACTTCATTCTATTTCCCAGACCAGCCCACTTTTCAGAGTGAAGGACTGCAGGCAGTAAGCTGGTAATAAATTCTCAGCGAGGAAAATTTTCTGGGCTCCCAGGAAAGGTGAATTTGCATTGTCATGCAAAACACTTAAGACTAGTAGGAGTTGCTTCACTTCTCTTCAGTTATCCTGAGAAGTGAGCTGTGATTTTAGGTTTTCTGCCTTTCCTCTGGGTTTGTTTACTTGCCAGTGTTTTGGGATTTGCTGAACCAGAGCTGTTTTTGTCTGCAGTTGTTTTGCTGCTGCTCTGGATAACATCTCCCCCACCCTGCCCCCCACCTAACCTCTCTATAGCAAGCATCCAAATCCTCTGGGGCACACGTGTGAGCTCTTTAAAACTTTGGGTGTCTCTTCATGGGGCAGGTCCCTGTAGAATGTCTCAGTCTCTCTGAGATCCCACCCCTGTCAATCCACCCCACTTTCTCTAGCTGCCAGGGTCTTTCAGAGCTGGGATATTGGCGAGATGGCTAGTCTACTTTAGTCTACTACTGTGCATAGTGTCTTGGCTCATGTGAAATCACATGTCCACATCAAACTGTGTAGGTTCAAGCCTCTGCACTGAGAACTGTACCCATCCACCTCCACATTATCTTCATTTTTATCTATCACTGTGTATATAAACACAAAATGTAGACCAGCGAGGATCTTGGTCTGAGATACCAATCTTTCCATCTTATTGTCAACAAGTCTTTGTATGGAATTCTCTTGGAGCTCCCTTCACTCAGTTTGGTACTTTCCCATGGACTGAAAAATTCTCCTGATCTCTGTTCCTTGTGTACTGATATAGCCTAGGGGTTAATTACGGCCTGGGATGATGGTTGGGGTAACGTAGCTTCACATACTTGAAACAATTTTATCCCCAGATTTAAGTTCAGATAGCCTTTTGTGGAACAGTAGAAAAAGCGTCATGGCACTTTCAAGAGTTTAAAAATTACTTTGTATTATTTCTATGATTAATCTAGCGGATAAAATAAGACCTTATTTGGCTCTATGCAGAGATAGTGTAAAGTTTTAATCATATGGATTTGTTGTTGTTTAGTTTCTAAGTCATGTTCAACTCTTTGCAACCCCATAGTCTATAGCCCACAGGCTCCTCTGTTGATGGAATTTCCTAGGCAAGAATACTGGAGTGGGTTGCCATTTCCTTCTCTAGGGAATCTTTCCAAACCAGGGATCAAGCTCACATCTCCTGCATTGGCAGGTGGATTCTTTACTGCTGGGCCACCAGGGAAACTCCAGTCATATGGATTTTGTCATAAATTTCTGTTGGAAGAACTGCTTTACATTCACAAAGTCCTTCCCAAACTCTTGACCCAATAGATACCCACTCTGATGTAGTTTGCCAGAAGTGAGATTAAAAGAGGTCACAGAGATTCTGATGACATGTAGGTTACAGAAAATAAATAAGAATATTAAAAAGGCCAAGTGTAGACAAATAGCAAAGATTTTCCTCCGATGAACATCAAAGTTAAATATGAATAAATTCACAAGGAATAAGTTAGTGGCAAAATTTTCCCTGGAAGAAGTCAGAAGAACATTTTTATTTCTACCATTATTTATTTACCAAATAGTTACTGAGCGTTTTTTGTCATGCATTGAGATACAACATTTACCTCAGAATATATGTTTCTTACCTTCACAGAACAATCATAAAACATGTGAAGTCATAGTCTATACATGTTTTAAGTGTCTATGGTAAAAGTATGTTTCAATGATTTTCACATTACAAAATTAGAAACATGGAGGCATTTGTGACTTTGAGCAATGAAGCTAGATGATCATGTTTATGTTTTACTGTTTATAATTTGGAGAGCAATATGAACGATGGGCAAGGGGAGATTTGAGAGGGAAATAAAAATTAAAAAGGACATTTGGGAGGTTATGGCACAGATTTCTTAAACACTTAACATTCCCCAAGGTAGTTTCTTATAAACATATAATGTTGGAGATATCAAGGTACAAGGCATGGTTGCTAACATGAAGGAACCTGTATTCTATTATGAAAAGTAAGAAGTGTGCGTGCATGTGTGTGTGTGTGTGTGTGTGTGTGTGTGGTGCTCCTGTAAAGGAAATTGATGCCAAATGAAATGACTGGCAATTGTTGGCTACTTAGCTTCATGATCAGAGAAGGCAATGGCACCCCACTCCTGTACTCTTGCCTGGAAAATCCCATGGATGGAGGAGCCTGGTAGGCTTCAGTTCATGGGGTCACTAAGAGTCGGACACGACTGAGTGACTTCACTTTCACTTTTCACTTCCATGCATTGGAGAAGGAAATGGCAAGCCACTCCGGTGTTCTTGCCTGGAGAATCCCAGGGATGGGGGAGCCTAGGGGCTGCCGTCTATGGGGTCACACAGAGTTGGACACAACTGAAGGGAGTTAGCAGCAGCAGCAGCTTCATGGTCTATAAATTCTTAATGGCACAATGAGCTATAGGGAGCAGTAGTTCTGGAGTATTTTCTACTTATTTTCATTCAGCTAACAATGAATTGCATTTTTTCCATCTATTATAGGATAGAAATAATGTAGGTAATACAGTATAATAAATGATAACTAAAAATTCAATACAGTGTCCAAAATAAATTAATATAAATTAAAATGCCCTAATTTGGGACTTAAATATTACCTTACTCTATTGCCCTGAGCACACAAACCACTTAACCTCCACCTTGGTTTCCTCAAACTGGGAGCTAGCAATTATTTACCTACCTCATAAGAATGTGAGGATTAATTAGTTAATGTTTATAAAGTGCTTTAAAGAGGAAAGAAGCTGAATAAGTAGTGTTATTAATAGTACCGCCACTTAATTTGATTTTAGTGTTTGAGAACAATGCATGTCTAATCCAGCAGTTGCCACACAGCCATGGTTGCTATGCCTTTAGAATGAATTCATTTTTGGTTTCTTAAAGAGCAGTACCTTATAAAGCAACTACTATAATACTAAAATACTACATCAACTATAATTTCAGAAGACACTGGTTACATGGACCTTCTTAGGTGGCTCAGATGGTAAAAAATCTGCCTGCAATACAGGAGACCTGGGTTATATCCCTGGGTCCAGGAAGATGCATATGGCAACCAACTCCAGTATTCTTGCCTGAGCCTGGCAGGCTGCAGTCCATGGGGTCGCACAGAGTCGGACACGGCTGAGTAACTAACACTTTCACTTTCACATAGACCTAGAGCCAGGTAACTTAAGATCAGAATGCTTTCATCAAATAAAAATTGTGTAGAGGATGGTACACAATTTCTATGTAAATGATTGCTAGCATGCATTTATTCAACTCTTGCAGCTTTGTAAGAACAGTTCTGTCTTATGTAGATTATCTCATGTAGTCCCAATAACTATTCTATCGGATAGATACTCTGTTCCACTTTACATGTGGTATTTTGTGGTTCAGAAAAGCTAAGTAATTGGATCTAAAATACATACTTTATTGATAGAAACAGAATTTAAATGTGACATGTGTGCGGTTAACTATTGAGGTGGATTGCCTCCTAAGAATGATCATGGAAATTTGAATAATATTTGTCCTTATTTACTTGCCCTAAGTCTCCATTAGAAGAAACTTAGAGTTCCCCACTGTGCTGTCTCTTCATATCCACATTTACTAGCAAAGCCTCTAGATGCATGACTACCTCTTCCATCTTTAAGCATTGGCCTCACTTCTGTCTCTTAAGGCATTTACAAGCAGGTTGTAGCGACTCAGGTAGATTGATACAGTAGGGTTTAACCTACCACTAGGGTTCATAGTGGACTTCGCTGGTGGCTCAGCAGAAAAGAATCCACTGGCAATGTAGGAGATGCCCTGCAGAAGGAAATGGTAACCCACTCCATTTTTATTGCCTGGGAAATCCCATAGACAGAGGAGCCTGGAGGTCTATATTCCATAGGGTCACAAAAGAGTTGGATGTGACTTAACTCAACAACAAAGGTTTATAGCAAAGATTCCACACACTATAGACAAGACTTACAATGTTTCTGTGCCATCTCGTGCCTGCTAGCTATCTGCCTTTCATGCTCTATTTTGGATTAGTGTATGTATTTATAAATTCAGCTTTCACTAACTCCAAGACCCTTCCATCTTATTGCTGGGTCCTTTAATTCAATGTCTTTGCTCTCTGGTAGTACGGCATTTATTGTTTATTGCCTCCTCTTCATCCAGTGTCTTGACCTCCTAATTTCCCTACCCAACAATTTTTGGCATATTAAAAGTAATCAACAAATATTTCAATGAAATATTTTAATGAACAAAATCTGGCCAGGAAATTGGGCAACAATTCACAATTGCTTCCCTGGAGGAATCACCTTCATGATCTTAACTAAGAACTCCAAGTGTTCTTCCTCTATCCAGTCAGAAGTACTTATGAAGGGTCCAAGAATCCTGACTAACCCATGCTTATGTGGTCATTTTCACTTTACTAGATAAAAAGAGCTCATTCAATTTGTGATGGAGTACTTAAAGGCAGTAGCCAGAACTTTGAGGAGGGAATTTCAGACACCTCTATCTCTGGTGTCCATGAGCTTGTCATGTGGTCATGGCCTACAGCTGAAACCAAGAAAGTATATCATAAGTATGTATAATAGATTTTTTTCAAATTAGAGACTGTGATGATTTATTAGATATATGCAAAGAATGTTATGCAATGCATTTAAACTATATGGTATATACTCCCTTCTAGTTTTAAAATCCTATGATTCTAATGGTTTTCTATCCTTATAGAAATTTTAAGATCATACACATTTCAGAATAACTTAATAGCATAAGGTTATTTTGCTGTGTCTTATCATCCTTTAGATATGCTGTAAAACATTGATGTGATAGTTATATATTCTTCATCAACAGCTTGTAGTAGGCAAATGACATGTGAGCTAAAGTGTTGTAAACCTCTTATCTAGAGCACTGTCATATTTTATAGTTAAGGAAACCAGTGACTACAGAGTTTAAAATACCCATTTCCAGTTTTATAGTTATGACAAAAATAAGTTACAATTAGAAACAAAGTCACTTGCCAACATAATCACATATTTCTTTTCATATGTGACTTTACCCTTTTTCACATAACCATTCTCTTCATAAAACAGCTCACATGATTTATATGCATATTTTCTACATAGCATTACAGAATGCTATAATTGAAAGGGAACCCAAGGGTACTTTAGCTTTACAGATGGAGAAATTGAAGATGAAATTTATACCAAGACACAAAGCTCTTGCTAAGATACAGCCAGTTTGAGCACAGATGTCCAAGTCCAAGTCTAGTGATCTTTTACAAGGCCATCAAAGTAGTATTCTGGAGGAGAAAATTAAAAGTTTGAAAAAAATCTGATTTTATTAATGCTATAAAATATGGTTGGTGTGTCAGTTTATCATAAAAAAGTATATTTTTTAAGAACTGTTGATCATGCTGCCTCAGCAGGCTATATGACAACCAAATGAGCAGTTACAAAATAGGAAGCTAGAAAGTATCTTAAAGCAAAGGATGCCATACTTTTCCACATTCTACATAAAGAGACCCAATGAGTAAATAACAAAAAACAAATAAAGGCCAGTAGACTTAAAGCTAAAATTCACCTTTCTTTATTCTTACTGCTAAATATTTCTAGTGAGATAAGGAGTATAGACTCATCTCTAGATTATATGTATTCCATTAAAAAAGATAATAATCATAGATATGTTTTAAACAATGAATTAGACATGCATTTTAGGCCAAAAAAAAAAAAAAAAGGAAAGGCATAAGCTTTTTTCATTAATTTTCACAGATATGGAGTTATTAAAAATTCAAGCACCATATTTGATGGTAGATATTGGAATATCTTGATTTTGTAGTACCCTTTGTAACTCAATAATGAAACTTTTGCATGTTCTATATGTAACCTTGCCTTTTGAATGCTAATATAAATGTTTCCTTTCCATTATTATCATTACCCTGCATTATGGAATAATTTGTCTTATAGATGGCTGTTTTCCATGTCGCTTTTACTGCAGGTCTGTCAATGAACTTGGAATCAGATGTTTCTATCAGCTTACTGTCTAAGAGAAACACTAGAGGAAATGCAAAAGCATCAGGAACAGAATTGTGGCTAAGGTCACTTATATTTGTGTGCTACAAGCAGCTTACAACAAAACCTACAATGTCCTTTATGAATATGTTTGCTTAAAGTAGCTCACCTTCACATTGTCTTCTTCCTTTCTGAAGATTTACCTTTAAGCACTTTTCCTTCTTGTTTTGTAGAAATCACTCTGTGACTTACGAAATGATGGATGAAGCCTTCATCACTGACCCACTTTGTCCTACTGAGAGCATTTTTCTATTGCTCCCTTCTTTTGACCCTATCCTATTCTTCTTTTAAAAATAACAGTCATTTCTAATCATCTAATTGTATATGGGATAGGATTATGCAAAAATTACTTTGGTTGAAGTAACACAACTCCAGGTGGGCTGTCAATTTGGTAAGATTATCAGAATTGTGGTTTTATCTATAGGCTATACTAGCATTATGATTTATTGGTCACTTACATGAAAGTTAAAAAATATACACCAGAAAGGTGAAAGATGGTTTTCCCAAGGGATATACAATGTAAACCACATACAAAAGTTAGAGGGAAGAAGGCGGAGGAAAACAGCAGAGTAGAAGGACTTGCCCTCATTTTCTCCTACAAGAACTCCAAAATTACAACTCACTGCTGAACAACCATCGACAGGAGAATGTTGAATTCCCACCATAAAAAGATACTCCATGTCCAAGGGCAAACAAAGGAGAAGCCCCAACAAAATGGTATGGAGGCAAAATTGCATTTAGAATCAAACCCTATACCCATCAGAGACACTCTCAAACAAATCTTGTGTGCACTAGGACCCAGAAAACCCACAGAGACTGGGCAAGAACTGTCTTTGAGTGTCTCCTGTGGAGGTATGAATCAGCAGTGGCCTGCCACAGGGGCAGGGGATCTGGGTGCAGTAGACCTGGGTATGGCATAAGCCCTGTTGGGGGAGGTCACTATTAATCCCACCATAGACCACCAGAACTTACATAGGACTGGAGAAACAGACTCTTGGAGGGCACAAATAAAACATTGTGAGCACCAGGACCCAGGAGAAAGGAGCAGTGACCCCACAAGAGACTGACTCAAACTTTTCCATGAATGTCCAGGAGACTCTGGCATAGTCATGGGTCTGAGGTGGCCTGCTGCAGGGTCGGGGACACTCAGTGCAGCAGTGCATGCATGGGACATTTTGAAGGAGGTCACCATTATCTTAATTATCTACACCATAGTTTGGCCTCAGGTCAAACAACAGGGAGTGACACAGCCTGGCCCATCAATAGAAGATTGGATTAAAGATTTACTGAGCATGGCCCTACCCAGCAGAACAAAACACAGTTTCCCCCTCAGTCAGTCTTTCCCATCAGGCAACTTTCATAAGCTTCTTATCCTTATCCATCAGAGGGCCAACAGAATGAAAATTACAAACACAGAAAACTAATCAAACAGATCACATGGACAACAGCCTTGTCTAACTCAAAGAAACTATGAGCCGTGTGCTTTAGAGCCGCCAAAGATGGATGGGTCATGGTGGAAGCTCGGACAAAATGTGGGTCCAATGAGAAGGGAATGGAAAACCATTTCAGAATTCTTGCCTTGAGGATCCCATGAACGGTGTAAAAAGGCCAAAAGATAGGACACTGAAAGATGAACTCCCTAGGTCAGTAGGTGCACAATATCCTACTGGAGATCAGTGGAGAAATAACTCCAGAAAGAATAAGGAGATGGAGCCCAAGCAAAACAATACCCAGTTATGGATGCAATTTGTGATGGAAGTAAAGTCCAATGCTATAAAGAATAAGACATAGGAACCTGGAATGTTAGGTCCATGAATCAAGGAAAACTGGAAGCAGTCAAACAGGAGATGGCAAGAGTAAACATCAACATTTTAGGAATCTGTAAGCTAAAATGGACTAGAATGGGTGAATTTAACTCAGATGACCATTATATCTACTACTATGGGCAAGAACCCCTTAGAAGTGGAGTAGCCATCATAGTCAACAAAACAGTCCAAAATGCAGTACTTGGATGCAATCTCAAAAACAACAGAATGATCTTTGTTTGGTTCCAAGGCAAACCATTAAATATTGCAGTAATCCAAGACTATGCCCTGACCAGTAATGCTGAAGAAGCTGAAGCTGAAAGGTTCTATGAAGATCTACAAGACCTTCTAGAACTAACACCCCCAGAAGATATACATTTCATTATAGGGATCTGGAATGCAAAAGTATGAAGTCAAGAGATATCTGGAGTAACAGGCAAATTTGGCCTTGGAGTACAAAATGAAGCAAGTCAAAGGCTAATAGAGTTTTGACAAGAGAACACGCTGATCATAGAAAACACCCTCCTCCAACAACACAAGAGGAGACTCTACACATGGACTTCACCAGATGGTCAATGCTGATATTAGATTGATTATATTCTTTGCAGTTAAAGATGGAGAAGCTCTATACAGTCAGCAAAAACAAGACCCAAGGCTGACTGCGGCTCAGATCATGAACTCCTTATTGCCAAATTTAGACTTAAATTGAAGAAAGTAGGAAAAACCACTAGGTCATTCAGGTATGACCTAAATACCTTATGATTATACAGTGGAAATGAGGAATAGATTCAAGGGATTGTATCTGAAAGAGTGCCTGATGAACTATGGATGAAAGTTCGTGACCTTGTACAGGAGAAAGAAATGCAAAAAGGCAAAATAGTTGTCTAAGGAGGCCTTACAAATGGCTGAGAAAAGAAGAGAAGCTCAAGACAAAGGAGAAAAGGAAAGATATACCCATTTGAATGCAGAGTTCCAAAGAATAGCAAGGAGAGATAAGAAAGCCTTCCTCAATGATCAGTGAAAAGAAATAGAGGAAAACAATAGAATGGGAAAGACCAGAGAGATCTCTTCAAGAAAATTAGAGATACCAAGGGAACATTTCATGCAAAGATGAGCAAAATAAAGGACAGAAATGTTATGGACCTAACAGAAGCAGAAGATATTAAGAAGAGGTGGCAGGAATACACAGAACAACTGTACAAAAAGATCTTCATGATCCAGATAACCATGATGGTGTGATCACTTTCTAGAGTCAAGCATCCTGGAGTGTGAAATCAACTTGGCCTTAGGAAGCATCACTACAAACAAAGCTAGTGGAGGTAATGGAATTTCAGTTTAGCTACTTCAAATCCTATAAGCTGATGCTTTGAAAGTGCTATACTCAATATGCCAGCAAATTTGGAAAATTCAGCAGTGGCCACAGGACTGGAAAAGGTCAGTGTTCATTCCAATCCCTAAGAAAGGCAATGCCAAAGAATGTTCCAACTACTGCACAATTGCACTCATCTCACATCTTAGCAAAGTAATGTTCAAAATTCTCTGAGTCAGGCCTCAATATTACATGAACCATGAACTTCCAGATGTTCAAACTGCATTTAGAAAAGTCAGAGGAACCAGAGATGAAATTGCCAACATCCGCTGGATCATCAAAGAAGCATGAGAGTTCCAGAAAAACATCTACTTCTGCTTTATTGACAGCACCAAAGCCTTTGACTATGTAAATCACAACACACTATTTAAAATTCTGAAAAAGGTGGGAATACCAGACCACCTGACCTGACTTCTGAGAAATCTGTATGCACATCAAGAAACAACAGTTAGAACTGGACATGGAATAACAGACTGGTCCCAAATTGGGGAAGTAGTACTCAAGGTTGTATGTTGTCACCCTGCTTATTGAACTTACATGCAGAGTACATGATGTAAAATGCTGGGCTGGATGAAGCACAAGCTGGAATCAAGATTGTTAGGAGAAATTAGCTCAGATATGCAGACGACACCACCCTTATGGCAGAAAGTGAAGAAGAACTAAAAAGCCTCTTGATGAAAGTGAAAGAGTAGAGTGAAAAATTTGGCCTAAAACTCAACATTCAGAAAACTAAGATGATGGCATCCAGTTCCATCAGTTCAGTTCAGTTGCTCAGTTGTGTCCGACTCTTTGCGACCCCATGAATCGCAGCACGCCAGGCCTCCCTGTCCATCACCAACTCCCAGAGTTCACTCAGACTCATGTCCATCAAGTCGGTGATGCCATCCAGCCATCTCGTCCTCGGTCGTCCCCTTCTCCTCCTGCCCCCAATCCCTCCCAGCATCAGAGTCTTTTCCAAAGAGTCAGCTCTTAGCATGAGGTGGCCAAAGTACTGGAGTTTCAGTTTCAGCATCATTCCTTCCAAAGAAATCCCAGGGTTGATCTTCAGAATGGACTGATTGGATCCCTCTGCAGTCCAAGGGACTCTCAAGAGTCTTCTCCAACACCACACTTCAAAAGCATCAATTCTTCAGCGCTCAGCCTTCTTCACAGTCCAACTCTCACATCCATACATGACTACTGGAAAAACCATAGCCTTGACTAGACGGACCTTTGTTGGCAAAGTAATGTCTCTGCTTTTGAATATGCTATCTAGGTTGGTAATAACTTTTCTTCCAAGGAGTAAGCGTCTTTTATTTCATGGCTGCTTCATGGCAAATAGATGGAGAAATAATGGAAACAGTCAGAGACTTTACTTTTTTGGGCTCCAAAACCACTGTAGATGGTGACTGCAGCCATGAAATTAAAATACACTTGTTCCTTGGTAGAAAAGTTATGTCCAGCCTAGACAGCATATTAAAACGCAGAGACATTACTTTGCCAACAAAAGTCCATCTAGTCAAAGCTACGGTTTTTCCAGTGGTCATATTTGGATGTAAAAGTTGGACTATAAAGGAACCTGAGAACCAAAGAATTGATGCTTTTAAACTGTGGTATTGGAGAAAACTCTTGAGAGTCCCTTGGACTGCAAGGCGATCCAACCAGTCAATCCTAAAGGAAATCAGTCTTGAATATTCACTGAAAGGGTTGATGCTGTAGCTGAAACTCCGTAACTTTGGCCACCTGATGTGAAAAACTGACTCATTTGAAAAGACCCTGATGCTGGGAAAGATTGAATGTTAGAGAAGGGGATGACAGAGGATGAGATGGTTGGATGGCTTTTCTGACTCGATGGACATGAGTTTGAGTAAGCTCTGGGAGTTAGTGATTGGCAGGGAAGCCTGGCATTTTGCAGTCCATGGGGTCGCAAAGAGTCAGACACGACTGAACAACTGATGTGAACTGAAGAAGATTAGATGCTTACTATTTGATATTGTAATTTTATTTTTCCTGGATTCTGTTGGGTACTATCCCAAGATAATTTCTTCTAAAGTTTGTCTTTAGGGGAGGGGAAAGGAAATCAAAGATTATACCCTCCACTTATTGATACCGATTAAACATCAAGAATCAGATGCTTTACATAAATGATGTAACAGTACAAAAACTGATGATTATTCTCAATGGCCATAGTTTCCCATGGAATGAACAAAAAATTGAATGCTAGGTACAGAGTAGGAGACAAGAGACAGTTATATCAAGATGAGTACTCCATGTCATTGCCTTGATCTCAAGGAAGATTAAGCCAAAATAAATCCAAAATGAAAATGCTTTCAAATTAAAAGCTTTGCCTCATTAATCAAATTGGATACCTAAATTGGGAAAGGATAAATCCAGTCACATTTTGGATTTGTTAAATGTCTGGAAATATTTTCAAATGAAAGATCTTCCTAAAATTCAATGAAACAAAGTATCAGTCACTTTTATCTTTAATTTTAAAACATCTGAGTAATGTAGACATAAAATGTATTCCTATGCTTTCAGATTATTTTAGTCATTTGATTAAAAGTTTGCTTTTTGGGAGATTTTCAAGAAGACAGCTTTCAAAGGTTTCAAATTTAATTAAATAAGCTTGGTGAATTTAGCTGTTCTATTTTGAAAAATTTCTACCCAATGCTAATTGGTCATCATGCATCCAACTATTTCTTTTTTTTTTATGAATATTTAGCTGAAGGTACAAGATGATGCAAGCATTTGAACATATGTTATTAATGCAAAGTCAAATGAAGGGTGTTATAGGACTTTATTATTACTATTTTGTGATAATAAAAATTAAACAATCTAGTAAATGATATTGCTAAAATACCAGCTATTTTATTTTTAATAATCAGCTATTTTATTTTTAATAATCAGAGTCTATATGGGAAAGCATTTATTAATGTTATACACCAGAATATATGCTTTGGAACATAGAGAAATTGATTGAACACCTTTTCATGCTAACAGCAATCTCAATTCTTTTAATATATAATAGCCTATTGTTTTGGTTTTGAATGAAACTTTATAATCCCTGTTTGTTCCTCTGGTGGATTGTGTTTCAAATTCTGTAATGTTTAAAATAGATTTTGAAGATTACAAGTAGGCTCTTTTGAGTTATAATTTAGAATCTGGGTCTGCCTTTTAATATAGCTATATTTTTATTATGGTTGATGGACAGTCTTCTAGGGTTTTGGAATTTTATTTTCATTCTGTTAGTTTATATAATTTCTTTTTAGTTTTGATTTTATGTATGTGAGTGGGAAATTGGTAGTGCTTCAATAAGCTGCTAGATAACACCATAGTGCATCACTGATGTTGGAATATTCTTCTGTGACTTACTTGGGCACATATGCAAGAGCATGAAGACCTGAGAAGTAATGTTTGGGAATGGCCAATGGAACATGGTTTAGTATAGTTAGAACAACTTTTTCTATACTCTTTAAAGAACTTGCTTCTAATTTCAATATTTATTTTTGTTTTTAAAAAGGAAAATTCACAATTGAACAGTTAATATTTACATATCACAAAAACTAAGTTACGCAGTGAAGCATTTCCCCTTCTCCCTTGCTTCAACAACCCATGTTATCACCTGATCATATAGGTAGCTCTTGGTTTTGATATCCTGAATATTCTTCCAGATTCTTGAAAACATATACAAGGAAATACAAAATGCCTTTTCCCCTCTTACTTTCTTAGCACAAGCAATTGTATACCTCTGTTTTATAATTGGCTTCTCTACTTGACAATTTTTGCATATGAAAGGATTTCCTTATTCTTCATTTACTATCTTGCAACTTATTTAACCCAATATCCTATCAATGTCCATTTAAAAATTTTCAATATTTTTCTACTAGAGATAATGCTTTAAAGAATATACTTTACACTTGAATGTGCATAATTTTGTGCAAGTACGAAGGTGTCTGAAGTATATATTCCTAGAAATGGACTTGCTGAGGCAAAGGGCATACAAATTTACATTTTGTATGGATCTTGTTAAACCTTCCTTCATAAGGATTTTATTTATGCATGTTATACCATCCTTAAATGGGACTGTTTTCACACACTGTTGACAATAAAGTTGTTGTCAAACTGTCTTCTTTATTGCTGTTGTTCAGTCACTAAATTGTGTCCAGGTCTTTGTGACCCCATGGACTGCAGCACACCAGGCTTTCCTGTTCTTTATTATCTTCCAGAGTTTGCTCCAACTCATGTCCACTGAGTTGGTGATGCTATCTAACCATTTCATCTTCTGTCACTCTCTTCTCCTTTTGCCTTCAGTCCTTCCCAGCATCAAGATCCTCTCCAATGAGTCCACTCTTCACATAAGGTGGCCAAAGTATTGGAGATTCAGCTTCAGCATCAGTCCTTCCAATGAATATTCAGGGTTGATTTCCCTTCAAATTGACTGGTTTAGTCTCTATGCTGTCCACGGGACTCTGAAGAGTCTTCTCCAGCAACACAGCTTGAAAGTATCAGTTCTTTGGTGCTCATCCTTCTTTATTGTTCAACTGTCTTATCTGTGCATGACTACTGGAAAATCCATAGCTTGACTATATACATATCTATATATTTGGATTTTGTTATTCCATTATTGAGCATCTTTTCACATTTAAAACCCCTTTGTACCTCCTTTACAATGAATTAATTGTTTACATCCTTTGCCCATAATTTCTAGTGGTCATTTTTGTATTCATTTAAAGGCACACATTATTAGGGAGATTAATCATTTTTTCTACTATGTTAGAAAAAACAGTTTTTCTACTATGTTAATTGTAATATTTCCACACTTTTAATTTGCTTTTTGAGTTTTTTGTTTTTTTTAAATCACAGTCTTTGCCTTACAGTTGAATTTAGATTTTGTGATATAATTCTATAAATCTTCTCTTTTATTCGAATCTATTGGAGTTGTGTTGTAGTTTTAAAAGCTTCTTGACTCTGAAATACAAAATAATATCTCTAATTTTTCTTTTAGTATTGTGTGTTTTTGTTTCAAATTTATATCTTTGACTTTTGAAGATAATCAATTTAGAAAGATATAAATTATAGATCCAGTTTTATTTTTCTGAAATGGCTATGGTGCTGTTCCAATATCATTTATTGGGCAGACAATTAGATTTCTCTGTGATTTGAGATGCTATCTTTTGCTTATTAACTCAGTTCATTCAACAAATGGTTATCTAACTGCATGTCAGACATTGCTCTAGAAACTGGTAGTTTACCAGGGCATAAAATTTGCAAAAATCTATCCTCAGAGAGTTTATGTTTTAAAGAAGGAGACAGAATACCAAATTGGAAAGTAACACATATTATGAACACTCTTAAAGGCTAAAGTGAAAGTGAAAGTCCCACAGTCATGTCTGACTCTTTGCAACCCCATGGACTATACAGTTCATGGAATTCTCTAGGCCAGAATACTGGAGTGGATAGCCTTTCTCTTCTCCAGGGGATCTTCTCAATCCAGGGGTTGAACCCAGGTCTCCCGCATTGCAGGCAGATTCTTTACCAGCTGAACCACAAGGGAAGGCCAAGAATACTGGAGTGGGTAGCCTATGCCTTCTCCAGTGGATCTTCCTGACCCAGAACTTGAACTGGGGTCTCCTGCATTATGGGAGGATTCTTTACCAATATCAGGGAAGCCCACTAAACCCACTGAAATGCTAAAGAGAAAATAAAATAAGTAAATAGATTTCTGAGGGAGAAGTTCTGTTGTCATCTTTAAATAGGGTGAAATATTTTTGGCAAAGGTTGAATTTGAGGGGAATAAAAGAAGATAAAAGAAAAAAGCTTCAAAGAGTGAAGAAGTGAGTTTTTTTGAATATAAGGGATAAGAGAAATGTAGGAGGGAGAAATAGTCAGCATGAATCTCTGAACCTGGCATTCACCTGGTACATTCTCTTTAAAACTGGAAGATCTACATGACTGAAACAGAATAAGCAAGGGGAGAACAGCAGGAAATAAGATCTGACCCTTGATTAGGTATCAGGTTGTGAGAGCTCTATGTAGGAATCTTACATTTTACTGAATGAGATAGGAAGTCAGGGAGGGGTTTGCACAGATAAGTGGGATGATCTGACTTATATTTTTAAAGATCACACTGGTTGCTTATGAGAGAATAGATTGTAAAAGAAAAAAAACAAAGCAAAACAGGGAGACATTTAGGAAGCTGTACCTGCAATAATCTGGGTGAGAACTAATTTGGAATAGAGTTGTAGTTCACTCTGGATGCAGTGGTAAAACACAACACAGAGGAATCCAGGACTGAGTTTATTTTGTTATTCTCTGTGCTGTTTTCAAAGTTTTTTGCTATAAGGACTTCCACTTAAATTTGACCATATGTCTGTTGACTTGATATAAGGTTGTTATAGAATTCCAGGGAGTAAGATGTGCTGTCTCTAATACTCAGAGTGACTAATCAGGTGTTGGACCTCCTGAGTAGTTTTTAACAGCTTGCCTTTAATGTTCTTGGGTTATGGTTTAGATAGCTCCCATAGTGAACACTTG
Organism: Budorcas taxicolor; assembly: GCF_023091745.1. Taxonomy (NCBI): domain Eukaryota; kingdom Metazoa; phylum Chordata; class Mammalia; order Artiodactyla; family Bovidae; genus Budorcas; species Budorcas taxicolor. Next base: position 71,431,321 of record NC_068912.1, read on the forward strand.
GGTGGTGGTGTCTTAGATTACGTCCTCCATCAAAGTCCATTCATCTTTTTAAGTTTTGTTTAGATAGCATTCAATGCAATACAAGCAGTTTTCTCAGCAGAGGCTATTGTCAAAAGGTCATTTTCATATGGATTGTATATCTACCAACAGTTTACATTTGTACTAGAGTTTATCTCACTCACTGATACCCTGTTATAAAGGCAAATTGATTTTGTTTTCCTCTCCATTGTTGCTGTCATTAGTGCCTAAGTCATGTCTGCTCTTTTGCAACCTCATGGTCTGTAGCCCAACAGGCTCTTTTGTCCATGGGATTTCCAGGCAAGAATAGAGAGGGTTGCCATTTCCATCTCCAGGGGATCTTTCCAACCCAAGGATAGAATCCATATCTCCTGCTTGACAGGCAGATTCTTTACCACTGAGTCACCAAGAAAATCTCTTTCCCTCTCACTGAGTCTGAGCACCAGTACTAAATGCCTGAAGTGGTAGCATATTTAGTCACTGTTAAAGTGAAGAGGAACTAAAATGCCTTTTGATGAAAGTGAAAGTGGAGAGTGAAAAAGTTGGCTTAAAGCTCAACATTCAGAAAATAAAGATCATGGCATCCGGTCCCATCACTTCATGGGAAATAGACGGGGAAACAGTAGAAACGGTGTCAGACTTTACCTTTTTGGGCTCCAAAATCACTGCAGATGGTGACTGCAGCCATGAAATTAAAAGACGATTACTCCTTGGAAGAAAAGTTATGACCAACCTAGATAGTATATTCAAAAGCAGAGACATTACTCTGCTGACTAAGGTCTGTCTAGTCAAGGCTATGGTTTTTCCAGTAGTCATGTATGGATGTGAGAGTTGGACTGTGAAGAAGGCAGAGCGCCAAAGAATTGATGCTTTTGAAATGTGGTGTTGGAGAAAACTCTTGAGAGTCTCTTGGACTGCAAGGAGATTCAACCAGTCCATTCTGAAGGAGATCAGCCCTGGGATTTCTTTGGAAGGAATGATGCTAAAGCTGAAACTCCAGTACTTAGGTCACCTTATGCGAAGAGTTGACTCATTGGAAAAGACTCTGATGCTGGGAGGAATTGAGGGCAGGAGGAGAAGGGGACGACAGAGGATGAGATGGCTGGATGGCATCACGGACTCGATGGATGTGAATCTGAGTGAACTCCGGGAGTTGGTGATGGACAGGGAGGCCTGGCGTGCTGTGATTCATGGGGTCGCAAAGAGTCGGACACGACTGAGTGACTGAACTGAACTGAACTGAAAGTGAAATCGCTCAGTCATGTCCAACTCTTTGTAACCCCATGATCTGTAGCCTACCAGGCTCCTCTGTCCATGGGTTTTTCCAGGCAAGAGTACTGGAGTGTGTTGCTATTTCCTTCTCCAGGGGAATCTTCCCAACCTAGAGATCGAGCTCAGGTCTCCAGCATTGAGGGCAGACGCTTTCCTGCCTGAGCCATAAGGGAAGCCCTAGTCACTGTTAAGATGTCAAAGAAAACAGCAAAACAATTTTCTTATTTGAGTCTCTGTGGCACACAATAACGATATATTCCACTAGTCAGGATATTAAATTTAGAAATGACTTTGAGTAACACAACTTCATGAGCTAGCTATCCTCCGAGAAAATCAAGTAGTTTTTTTCCTTTTAGTCTGAGTTATTTCAACTGTACAACCTGGGCATGATACATATCATTGTTGGCTACACATTCCACTGAATCTGAGGAATAACCCATAACTATTCCAGCTTGTACATGTATGTGGTAAACAGAACAGTAAGATGCCCTGAAGATTCCTAAACTCTTGCGTACTACTACCTTTTCTCAATTATTCAGTCAATCATTAATCTTGGTACCTCTCTGGAGGGATTTTGAACATGTAATAAAGGTGCCAAATCAGTTGATATTAAGATAGAGAGACTATCCAGGTGGGTTTGAGCTAACCATGTGAGCCTTTAAAAAGCAAGGAGTTTTTTCCTATCTACTGGTAGAAGAAGAAATCAGAGATTTGAAGTATAAAGAAAAGTTTAAATAAGGGAATTCTGTTTGCTCACTTGGAAGTTGGAAGGGACTACGTGGAAAGAGACTGAGTGCTCTATAAGATCTGAGAACAGTCCTTTTCTGACAGTAGATGACAGAAACAGATTTGATCCTACACCTGCAAAGAACTGAATTCTGTCCACAGACTGAACGAGCTTGGAAGAGGCTCAGAACTCCAGATGAGAACATAACTTGCAGACACCTTGATTTCAGTCTTGCGAGACACTCAGAAGAGAGCACAGCCAGGCTTATGCCTGGACTTTTGACTTGTAGAACTTGAAGCTTATAAGTGAGTGTCAATTCAAGCTTCCATGTTTACAGCAATTTTTATGCACATTAGAAAATAATACAGCACTCAAGCTCTCAGAGTATCTTTATCAAAATGGCAGAACAGGATGGTAGGCAAAGAGCTAACAAATATATTTCACATGGGCTTCCCTGGTGGCTCAGAAAGTAAAGAATCACCTTCAATGTAGGAGACTAGGGTTCAATCCCTGGGTTGGGAAGATGCACTGGAGAAGGGAATGGCTATCCACTCCAGTATTCTTGCCTAGAGAATTTTGTGAACAGAGGAGCCTACAGTCCATGCATGGGTTGTTGCAAAGAGTCAGACACAAACTGGTGACTAACACGTTCACTTTGTTTACTTCATCTTTTGTATTGCTACTTAGAGAATTTCAGCTAGACTCACTAGTCTTTGTAATTCTATCAGTTTTCCAGCTTTCAGAAATAATTTCATATATGTTTTAGCATCTCTTCAAAGAACTTTGCCTCCTATTTTCTACCTATAAAAAGTATCACCATCAGGGAGTTTTCCCTTGTGGTGTATGTATCCTCATATCTTTTAGATAAACTGCTTGTGTGAGAGTTTAGTCCCTTAAAGTTTCCAGCTATGGTTTCATCTCATCTGGGCTGTGAATCATATACCTCTGAAGTCTTGCTGCTTCCTAGATTAATGGACAACCATGGCCACTCTATCTTCTTCTGAGATCTAAGCCAATGATACCCCAGTAGCCACTCCAGAAGATTCTGGGCTAATGGACACTATGGCCATACTGTGCAGTCTTGGGTCATTTGGCTTACTGGTGAACATTTGTCTGTTGTCTCTAGGTGTCCCTAGCTTTCGAACCCTAGGGTTTTCCAGTTAGCCTAAAACTCTGTAAACACAAAACCCTACTTTATCCACCAACTCTCATGAAGATATAACAAAGGTAGTTCAAGAGAAAAGAAATTATATATATATATATATATATATGGCTAGAGAATTAACAGGAGAAGGCAATGGCAACCCATTCCAGTGCTCTGGCCTGGAAAATCCCACGGACGGAGGAGCCTGGTATGCTGCAGTTCATAGGGTCGTGAAGAGTTGGACACGAATGAGCGACTTCACTTTCCCTTTTCACTTTCATGCATTGGAGAAGGAAATGGCAACCCACTCCAGTATTCTTGCCTGTAGAATCCCAGGGACGGTGGAGCCTAGTGGGCTGCCGTCTATGGGGTCGCACAGAGTCAGACACGACTGAAACGACTTAGCAGCAGCAGCAGAGAATTAGCAGAGCACAAAATACTCCTGAACTCTCATTGTTTCTCACCATAAATTTTCTGCATTCATTATGGCCAGCTTAACTAGAGAACAGTGTTTGCCTTCTCCGGAAGGCAGGAACAGAATCAGAAGTACCTCAAGAGCAAGCCCTGCATCTATGCTGATTTGTATTTACAGATGATTATTACAGGGTCTAGGGAACCCCGTCCTCATCATCATCCTCTGAATAGCAAGAAATTGAACGAGATAATTCTGCATCCATGGACATCATTAGAAACAATGCAAACCAAAGGCCGAAGGCAGCATACAGAGGGTCCTGAGAGCTGCCTTATTTGTTAGAAATGATGACTTCACAGAAAGATGCTGATGCCTCTCTTCAGATGGACTCATTTCAGCTGTTGTCAGTTCTTTGCTAAGCTATCCCCCAAACAGAAGTAAGAGGTATATTTCAGACAGAACTTGTCTTTCTGAATTTCAGAGTTTGTCTAGCCAGATTTGTCTCTCATTATATTGATGCTCATGCTCATGTGTAGTATGTCTATTCACATTATTTTCTAGATACTCTGTAACCTGTGTTTGGTTTCACTCTCTGAAAAAAGAGATGTTTAAGAAAGAGTTTTACACTTCCAGTTGGTAAATACTTTTGTTTCATGGTTTAACCATTAATTTCTAGTTTTATTCCATTTTTTTTTAGATAATATTGTGTTTGTTGCTCTTTCTACCTTGAAAGGTTGCCTTTGATAGTTAGTAAATGAAAAATTTTAATAACTTCTATATAAACAATTGAAAAGAAAGCCTACTCCTACTCTAAAATCTTTGAAGCAAAGAGAAAACCCAAGAAAATCACCATTATGTCATTCCTTGGGTCTCAAGATCATAGCCTATTTACCTTCTCTTTAACTTTCAGAGACATCTTATGTTTGTTTTATACATTTTATTCAAAATTTTAGTTGTTTTCAGTGGATAGATAAAGAAAAGTATGCTTATTACATCTACTTTATATCACATCAATTTTCAAATCATTGATAAATCTAATTAATTTTATTATTATTTTTATTGAACTATATTTGATACACAGATTGCTGGGAGAAATATCAATAACCTCAGATATGCAGATGACACCAGCCTTATGGCAGAAAGTGAAGAGGAACTAAAAAGCCTCTTGATGAAGGTAAAAGAGGAGAGTGAAAAAGTTGGCTTAAAGCTCAACATTCAGAAAACAAAGATCATGGCATCTGGTCCCATCACTTCATGGGAAATAGATGGGGAAACAGTGGAAACAGTGTCAGACTTTATATTTTTGGGCTCCAAAATCACTGCAGATGGTGACTGCAGCCATGAAATTAAAAGACGCTTACTCGTTGGAAGAGAGTTATGACCAACCTAGATAGCATATTCAAAAGCAGAGACATTACTTTGCCGACTAAGGTCCACCCAGTCAAGGCTATGGTTTTTCCAGTGGTCACGTACGGATGTGAGAGTTAGACTGTGAAGAAGGCTGAGCACCGAAGAATTGATGCTTTTGAACTGTGATGTTGGAGAAGACTTTTGAGAGTCCCTTGGATTGGGGAGATCCAACCAGTCCATTCTGAAGGAGATCAACCCTGGGATTTCTTTGGAAGAAATGATGCTAAAGCGGAAACTCCAGTACTTTGGCCACTTCATGCGAAGAGTTGACTCATTGGAAAAGCCTTTGATGCTGGGAGGGACTGGGGGCAGGAGGAGAAGGGACGACAGAGGATGAGATGGCTGGATGGCATCACTGACTCAATGGACACGAGTCTGAGTGAACTCTGGGAGTTGGTGATGGACAGCGAGGCCTGGCGTGCTGCGATTCATGGGGTCGCAAAGAGTCAGACACGGCTGAGTGACTGAACTGAACTGAACTGAACTGACCATATTAATTTCAGGTGTACAACATAGTGATTCAGTATTTAAATATATTACAGAGATCACCATAATAAGTCTTGTTACCATTTGTCCCCATGCAAAGATATTACAATATTATTGACCATATATTCCATATGCTGTATATTACATACCTGTGACTTATTTATAATATAACTGCCTCTGCACTGGAGTTAGAGTATGTGAGATTTTGCATGCATGTTTTAGAGCAGAGGCTCTATTTCCTATAACCTTCTTGTTCTCCTGAACTTAAGCCCAACTTGTTTTCAAAGCTGGACATTCTGGGGGCCCAACTTCCTGGCACAGGGCCTGTAGGCTGGGAAGCCTGATGCAGAGCTCAGACTCCTTGCTCCCTGGGGAGGACCACTACTGTTGTGATATTTCTCATATTTGTGGGGTGCAGACTTGGGAGTATGCGTTCTGAGTAGACTGTGTCTTCACCCCTCCTACTGTTTTCATTATGGCTCCTTCTTTAAATCTTTGGTTGTATAACATCTTGTCTGTTAGTTTTCAAGTCATTTGCATAGAGAGTTGGTCTCTATGTAGTTGTAATTTTGTGCTCCATGGGAGGAGATGAGTACAGTGCCATCTTGGTTCTACCTCCATAAATGTTTATTATTTCTGAAGCAAAGATTCCTTTGTGTATGTCTGAGTTTTATAGTCATCTATCTGGTAACATGTCCCTAAGAAACTTTGTTATACTTTTCTTGTTGTGCTGTTTTGATAATGATAAATTCTCTCAATTTTTTTTTTTTTAAAATCTGAAAATATCTTTATTTTGCCTTTATACCTGAAAAGTATTGTTATTGGATAAGGAATTTTGCAGCTTCCCTATTGGCTTAGTGGTACAGAATCCACTTGCCAGTGCAAGAGATGTGGGTTCCATCACTGAGTCAGGAAGATCCTCTGGAGAAGGAAATGGCAACCCACTCTAGTATTCTTGCTTGGGAAATCCAATGGACAGAGAAACCTGGTGGGCTACTATCAATGGGATTGCAAAAGAATTGGATATGACTTTTCAACTAAACAACAACAGAGGAGTGTTGTTATTATTCTTTCATCACTTATGTGAAGGACTCATTCCATTATTTTAAGATTTGTGTAGTTTTTAACCAAAAGTTAATGGACATTCTTATTACTCTCTTCAATATTAATTATTTCTTTTTTATTCTCCATCTCTTTTTAAAATTTTCTTTTTAAATTTGGTTTTAGTAATTGACTATGGTATACTTATGTGTGCTGTTCTTTGTGTTGATCCAGTTCTATTTCATTCAGATATGTGGATATTTAGATTTATGACTCAATTTCATCATAAATTTTGATGTACGTCTACACAAGGACATCACAAGATGGTCAATGCTGAAATTAGATTGATTATATTCTTTGTAGCCAAAGATGAAGCTCTATACAGTCAGCAAAAACAAGACCAGGAGCTGACTACGGCTCAGATCATGAACTCCTTATTGCCAAATTCAAACTGAAATTGAAGAAAGTAGAGGAAACCACTAGACCATTTCTGGTATAACCTAAATCAAATTCCTTACAATTATACAGTGGAAGTGAGAAATAGATTCAATGGATTATATCTGATAGACAGAGTGCCTGAAGATCTATGGAAGGAGGTTTGTGACATTGTACAGGACGCAGTGTTCAAAGCCATCCCCAAGAAAATGAAATTCAAAAAGGGAAAATGGTTGTCTGATGAGGCCTTGCAAGTAGCTGAGAAAAAAAGAGAAGCTCAAGGCAAAGGAAAAAAATGAAAGATATACCCATTTGAATGCAGAGTTCCAAAGAATAGCAACGAGAGAAAAGAAATCCTTCCTCAGCAATCAATGCAAAGAAATAGAGGAAAATAATACAACAGGAAAGGCAAGAGATCTCTTCAACAAAATGAGAGATCCAAAGGAATATTTCATGCAAAGATGGGCACAATAAAGGACAGAAATGTTATGGACCTAACAGAAGCAGAAGATATTAAGAAGAGGTGGAAAGAAGCACAGAACTATACAAAAAAGATCTTCATAACCCAGATAATTACAATGGTGTGATCACTCACTTAGAGCCAGATATCCCGGAATATGAAGTCAAGTTGGCCTTAGGAGGCATCACTACAAGCAAAGCTAGTGGAGGTGATGAAATTCCAGTTGAGCTATTTTAAATTCTAAAAGATGATGCTGTGAAAGTGCTCCATCAATATGTCAGCCAGTTTGAAAACACAGCAGTTTGGAAAACCGACCTGGAAAAGGTCAGTTTCATTTCAATCCCAAAGAAAAACAATGCCAAAGAATGCTCAAATTACTGCACAATTGCACACATCTCAAACGCTAGCAAAGTAATGCTCAAAATTCTCCAAGCCAGGCTTCAACAGTACATGAACCTTGAAATTTCAGATGTTCAAAAAGGCAGAGGAACCAGAGATCAAACTGCCAACATCTGTTAGATCCTAGAAAAAGCAAGATAATTCCATAAAGACATCTCAATTCAGTTCAGTTCAGTCGCTCAGTCGTGTCCGACTCATTGCGACCCCATGAATCGCAGCACGCCAGGCCTCCCTGTCCATCACCATCTCCTGGAGTTCACTCAGACTCACGTCCATCCAGTCAGTGATGCCATCCAGCCATCTCATCCTCTGTCGTCCCCTTCTCCTCCTGCCCCCAATCCCTCCCAGCATCAGAGTCTTTTCCAATGAGTCAATTCTTCTTCACATGAGGTGGCCAAAGTACTGGAGTTTCAGCTTTAGTGTCATTCCTTCCAAAGAAATCCCAGGGTTGATCTCCTTCAGAATGGACTGGTTGGATCTCCTTGCAGTCCAAGGGACTCTCACGAGTCTTCTCCAACACCACAGTTCAAAAGCATCAATTCTTCAGCACTCAGCCTTCTTCACAGTCCAACTCTCACATCCATACATGACCACAGGAAAAACCATAGCCTTGACTAGACGAACCTTAGTCGGCAAAGTAATGTCTGTGCTTTTGAATATGCTGTCTAGGTTGGTCATAACTCTACTTCTGCTTTATTGATTGCTCCAAAACCTTTGACTGTGTAGGTCACAACAAACTGGAAAATTCTTAAAGAGATAGGAATACTAGACCACTTTACCTGCTTCCTAAGATATCTGTATGCAGGTAAAGAAGCAACAATTAGAACCAGACATGGAACAACAGACTGGTCCCAAATCGGGAAAGGAGTACATGAAGGCTGTATATTGTCACCCTGCTTATTTAACTTATATGCAGAGTACATCATGAGAAATGTTGGGGTGGATGAAGGACAAGCTGGAATCAAGATTGCTGGGAGAAATATCAATAATCTCAGATATCCAGATGACACCACCCATATGGCAGAAAATCAAGAGGAACTGAAGAGCCACTCAATGAAAGTGAAAGAGGATAGTGAAAAAGTTAAACTTAGCATTCAAAAAAATCATGTAAGAAATGAATCGCCAGTCTAGGTTCCATACAGAATACAGGATGCTTAGGGCTAGTCCACTGGGATGACCCAGAGAGATGATATGGGGAGAGAGGTGGGAGGGGGGTTCAGGATTGGGAACTCATGTACACCTGTGGTGGATTCAGGTCAATGTATGGCAAAACCAATACAGTATTGTAAAGTAAAATAAAAAATAAATAAATTTAAAAAAAAACAACAACTAAAATCATGGCATCAGGTCCCATCACTTCATGGCAAATAGATGGGGAAACAGTAAAAACAGTGCCAGACTTTATTTTCTCAAGCTCCCAAATCACAGCAGGTGGTGACTGCAGCCATGAAATTAAAATACACTTCCTCTTGGGAAGAAAAGTGATGACCAACCTAGAGAGCATATTAAAAAACAGGGACATTACTTTGCCAACAAAGGTCCATCTAGTCAACGCTATGGCTTTTCCATTAGTCATGTATGGCTGTGAGAGTTGGATTATAAAGAAAGCTGAACACCGAAGAACTGATGCTTTTGAACTGTGGTGTTGGAGAAGACTCTTGAGAGTCCCTTGGACTGTAAGGAGATCCAACCAGTCCATTCTGAAGGAAATCAACCCTGAATATTCATTAAAAGGACTGATGCTGAAGCTGAAACTCCAATACTCTGGCTACCTGATGCGAAGAACTGACTCATTGGAAAATACCCTGATACTGGGAAAGATTGAAAGTAGGAGGAGAATGGGATGACACAGGATGAGATGGTTGGATGGTATCACTGATTTGATGGACATGAGTTTGAGTAAGCTTCAGGAGTTGGTGATGGACTGGGAAGCCTGGCGTGTTGTAGTCCATGGGGTCATAAAAAGTCGGACACTATTAAGGTACTGAACTTAACTGAAAGGGTTAATTGAAGCTATACATATTTCTGGGTCTCCTTTTCTGCATATCTCCCTTTTCTTCAGTTCCCTGCCCTGAAAAAACATTGCCACCTCCATATCACTGAAATCTAACTTTTGTTTTTTTTCTAAATAGCAAGATCTGTAACCCTTGAGCTCCATTTCTCTATGTATAGGTTGGAAAGGGCTGCCAGGCAGAAAGTTATTACACTTGTGAGGCTAAAATAATGTGTTTCCTTCTTTCAAAGTTTATGAGATAGCAACTGTGCACTGTTTTTTGTTAATTTCCTGAACATAATACTTTCATATATTTTTTACTGAGTTTAGCTGCTTATGAGAGAAGATAAGTTAGGGATCTATTAATTCACCCAGACCAGAACCAAAAGATGGCCCTATTCTGGAGGCTGTAACTTAACTTTTACTTTATTTTGTTGTTTTATAATTGTTTCCTAAAAAGGAATATGGAAAATGCCAATCTTTACAAACATATTTGTTTCAGACATCTTAGTAATTAGACATCTTAGACATCTTAGTAATTTCTTATTTAAGAAAAAGAAATTTATTTAAGAATAAGAAATTTCTTTATTTAATATTTCTTGGGTATGAGGCATGGCCCATCACTATCTCATGTGATGGAGATGTAATGAAGAATATCTCAATTATATCCATCTCCCTATTGAGTTTTGGAAAATAGCAAGAGATTTTGCTAGAAATTTAGGCAAAAATAAATAAAAACAATTTGAATGCTTTATAAAGACTATACTTAATGACCTTAAAGTTACAGATAAGCATGAAAACATTTAAGACTACATTTATATGGGAAGATAGTGCATTGCCTGGAAAGCTTTTTTGGGCAATGGAAGTCTATATATTAGCACACATAAGTAGTATTATGTGTTTGCCTCCTTATATCCTTTAGTGGGGCTTCCCGCTTTGCTCAGTGGTAGAGAATCCACCTGCCAATTCAGGAGACTTAGGAGACATGGGCTTGATACCTGGGTCAGGAAGATTCCCTGGAGGAGGGCATGGCAATCCACTCCAGTATTCTTCCCTGGAGAATCCTGTGGGCAGAGGAGCCTGGCAGGCTGCAGTTCATAGGATCACACAGAGATAGACATGAGTGACTGAGCATGCACATATCCTTTATTGAGGAAATGGTTGGGCCTTGGGACAAGACTAAAGGGACAAAGGGTAAATAGGGTAATTGGACAGTCCCAAGGGGCTCCAGGTTCAGTATACTGACATGGGATAGGACTGAGAATATCTGTGATATAAAAAATATAATCAAGGTCACTAGATTTATAATGAGGTTCTGGATACTTGTAAATATGTGAGCCTCATAGGGAGTCACTGATGCCAAGAGAACCCTAGGACAATGGGTATGCATATGAGGGGCCTGTGAAAAAATTGTTAGGAGATCACACTAATTCAGTTTAGTCATCACTCACTTGTGATACTTCCCCCATCTCTCCTTTTCTTACACTTTTAGTGTGACTATGCGATAATTAAATGGAAATGTTCAGAAAATGGCATTGAAGAGAATCACTTGATTCAACAATAAAGATTTTAATGTCATCGAAATCTAGGTTTCTTTAAAGTCACAGACTTTAAGAAGAGGATCATGAATGAAATCCTGCAGGACACTGATTTTCAAAAGTGAAGTGGAGGAATATAACACTATATAGGAAATTTAGAGTTCAGTAATGAAGTGAGGCAAAGGTTGTAAGGACAAGAAAACCAAAGCTGAGAGTTAATCAACACTAGACCTGTATTACAGAAATGTTGTAAAGAGCTCTTCTACCAGACACAATAGAGCTACTATACACAAACCTGTGAATGAGGTGATAAGTAGAGAGAATCAGAAAATTGCAAATATCTACCAGAAAAGGTTTTTAAATACTCTATTACAGAATAAAGGTTAATGAGAGAAATTAAAGGAAACAGTTATTCATACTGAGAACAAACAGGTGGTTTCCAGATGGGACAGAGTTGGAAAAAGAAAGAAATAGGTAAAGGAGATAAGAGCTACAAACTTCCAGTTGCAAAATAAATGAGCTATGAATATAAAAGGTACAGTGTGGGGAATGTAGGCAACAACTACGTAATACCTTTGTAGGGTGACATAACTTGATTTATAGTGGTGATCATTTAAAAATATACAGAAATATCGAATCAGTGTATTGTATAACTGAAACTAACATAGCATTGTGGTCAATTATACTTCAAAAACCAAGAAAGAAAACAGTTAACAATGTCAATACTTCAAAGGAATCAAATATGATAAAAATGTAAAAGTTTCTATTGTAATTTGTAATTAGCATGTCACCTTTAACCCCTGCCACAGCAGTTTCAGTGATGGGTTGGGAAAAAACCCACCCAGATTGCTGTGAATTGAAAACTAAATAAATGGTAATAAAAAGGGTAACAAAGACTATAGACACCTTTGTCATCCCGCTTCACTATTAATTAGGTAATGGCTTTTTGCTGCTTTTTAAATTGTTGTTAATTTTAAGATCAAAGATAACTTAAAAGTGTTTATGTCTTGAAGAAGCAGTAGAGGGGAAGAATGTAAGGAAATAGGAAGTCAGGTCTCTGAAGAGGTATATCCAGAGTAAAGAATTAAGCCCTCTTTTACTGAAATAGAAAAAATAAACTAGTGTGATTTTTGATGTGTGTGTGTGTGTGTGTGTGTGTGTGTGTGTGTATGTAAATGTTTGTGGCTGGCAGAGTAAGAAAGTTGATGAGATTATTGCCCTCTTAGATGACAGAAAAGTCACATTTTCTTCTGAAGTAAAAGTTAGAGGTATCTGCTAAAAGTGAAAGTGAGGTATGAGTGTCTTAATGAGACCAGGAGGAGTTTGGAATGACTTCAGCAGGCATTAAAGAGGAAGTCAAACAGAGGTGCATCCTTGGATTAATAGTCATAGTCATATTCAAGGTCCCAAGTGAAGTTGGGAACACAATCCTACAGCAGTGATAATCTATTCAGTTGGCTTCCCCCCATCCCCCCACCCACCGTTCCTTATGCGGGGTAAAGAAAGAAAGAAGATAGGCAGTTGGTATGATAAAGGATTTTGGTTTTTGTAGGGACAATTCAGAAAGGGATTAAAATGTGAAAAGACAATTTATGGAAATTCTTAATGATGTCAAATGCTATAGAAACATCATGGCACATGAGAATTTGCAACAACCCTTCTGTTGATCCTTGGGCTTTCCTGGTGACTCAGTAAAGAGTCTGCCTGCAATGCAGGAGACCAAGGTTTGATCCCTAGGTTGATAAGATCCCCTAGAAAGAAATGGTTACCAGTCCAGTATTTTTGTCTGGAGAACCCCATGAAGAGAGGAGCCCGGTAGGCTACAGTCCATGCAGTCACAAAGAGATGGGCATGACTGAGGGACCATCACTTTCCATTGACACAAAGAGTGAGATTTTAGAATGTTTGTGTTCTCCAAAATGACAGCAGAATCTTTATTATAGCATGCTGCCTCCTGTCTGTCTTCCCAATAACAAAAACTCAGTATCATTTAAAATTTATTTTATTGATATTAGCTCATATAAGAAGGAAAGTACCTTCATTTAGACAATTTAGTCTGAATATGAAAGGGATAAATATTTTATAAACTGTTATTATTCTTAGCTATGGTTCTGATAATTTAAATTTAATTTTCATGTTCTCTTTATACTTTTAAGTAACACTTTAATTATTATCTTACTATATTCACAGCAGCTGCACATGCTCCTGGGGCTGTCTTTAAAAGTACAGGATTTACGTTTGGACGGTACACACAGTATAGTGAAATTTTCACATATGTTACTTAGTATTCTCATTAGGAACCTGAATGTTAGGTCCATGAATCAAGGGAAATTGGAAGTGATCAACAGAAGATGAAAAGAGTAAAGATCAACATTTTAGGAATCAATGAACTAATATTAGGCAAAGGACAATAGAGTTTTGCCAAGAGGATGCACTGATCATAGCAAACACCCTCTTCAACAACACAAGAGAAGACTCTACACATAGACATCATCAGATGGTCAACACCAAAATCAGACTGATTATGTTCTTTGCAGCCAAAAATGGAGAAGCTTTATACAGGCAGCAAAAACAAGACTGGGAGCTGACTGTGGCTCAGATTATTAGGCTACAGTCAAATTCAGACTTAAATTGAAGAAAGTAGAGAAAACCACTAGACCATTAAGGTATGACCTAAATGAAATCTGTTATAATTATACAGCAGAAGTGAGAAATAGATTTAAGGGACTAGATTTGATACAGTGCCTGATGAACTATGGACTAAGGTTCGTGACATTATACAGGAGACAGGGATCAAAACCATCCTCATGGAAAAGAAATGCGAAAAGGAAAATGGCTGTCTGAGGAGGCCTTACAAATAGCTGTGGAAAGAAGAGAAGCAAAAAGCAAAGGAGAAAAGAAAAGATATTCCCATTTGATGCTGAGTTCCAAAGAATAGCCAGAGAGATAAAAAGCCTTCCTCAGCAATCAATGAAAGGAAATAGAGGAAAATAACAGAATGGGAAAAATTAGAGATCTCTTCAAGAAAATTAGAGATATCAAGGGAAAATTTCATGCAAAGATGGGCTCGATAAAGGACAGAAATGGTATGGACCTAAGAGAAGTGAAAGATATTAAGAAGAGGTGGCAAGAATACACAGAGGAACTGTACAAAAAAGATCTTCACCACCCAGATAATCACGATGATGTCATCACTCACCTAGAGCCAGACATCCTGGAATGGAAGTCAAGTCGGCCTTAGAAAGCATCACAACGAACAAAGCTAGTGGAGGTGATGGAATTCCAGTTGAGGTATTTCAAATCCTGAAAGATGATGCTGTGAAAGTGCTGCACTCAATATGCCAGCAAATTTGAAAAACTCAGCAGTGGCCACAGGACTGGAAAAGATCAGTTTTCATTCCAATCCCAAAGAAAGGCAATGCCAAAGAATGTTCAAACTACCGCACAATTGCACTCATCTTAAATGCTAGTAAAGTAATGCTCAAAATTCTCTAAGTCAGGCTTCACCAATACGGGAACCATGAACTTCCAGATATTCAAGCTGGTTTTAGAAAAGGCAGAGGAACCAGAGATCAAATGGCCAACAACCGCTGGATCATCAAAAAAGCAAAAGAGTTCCAGAAAAACATCTATTTCTGCTTTATTGACTACACCAAAGCCTTTGACTGTGTGGATCACAATAAACTTTGGAAAATTCTGAAAGAGATGGGCATACCAGAACACCTGACCTGCCTCTGGAGAAACCTATATCCAGGTCAGGAAACAGCAGTTAGAACTGGACGTGGAACAACAGACTGGTTCCAAATAGGAAAAGAAGTACGTCAAGGCTGTATATTGTCACCTGCTTATTTAACTTATATGCAGAGTACATCATGAGAAATGCCAGGCTGGAGGAAGCACAAGCTGGAATCAAGATTGCCAGGAGAAATATCAATAACCTCAGATATGCAGATGACACCACCATTATGGCAGAAACTGAAGAGGAACTAAAAAGCCTCTTGATGAAAGTGAGAGAGGAGAGTGAAAAAGTTGGCTTAAAGCTCAACATTCAGAAAACGAAGATCATGGAATCTGGTCCCATCGCTTCATGGGAAATAGATGGGAAAACAGTGGAAACAGTGTCAGATTTTATTTTTCTGGGCTCTAAAATCACTACAGATGGTGATTGTAGCCATGAAATTAAAAGATGCTTACTCCTTGGAGGGAAAGTTATGACCAGCCTAGAGAGCATGTTAAAAAGCAGAGACATTACTTTACCAACAAAGGTCCGCCTAGTCAAAACTATGGTTTTTCCAGTGGTCATGTATGGATGTGAGAGTTGGACGGTGAAGAAAGCTGAGAGCCGAAGAACTGATGCTTTTGAACTGTGGTGTTGGAGAAGACTCTTGAGAGTCCCTTGGACTGCAGGGAGATCCAACCAGTCCATCCTAAAGGAGACCAGTCCTAGGTGTTCATTGGAAGGACTGATGCTGAGGCTGAAACTCCAATACTTTGGCCACTTCATAGGAAGAATTGATCATTGGAAAAGACACTGATGCTGGGAGGGATTGGAGGCAGGGGGAGATGGGGATGACAGTGGATAAGACGGCTGGATGGCATCATAGACTCAATGCACATGAGTTTGGGTGAACTCTGGCAGTTGGTGATGGTCAGGGAAGCCTGGCATCCTGCAATTCATGGGATCGCAAAAAGTCGGACACGAAGGAGCAACTGAACTGAACTGAACTGAACTGAACTAATATGGTCAGTAACCTTTAATCTGATTTTCTGTTGATGGGCGGGGCTGTGTTCCCTCCAGATTGTTAAGCCTGAGGCCAAACACAAGCTAGACTTTAAAAAGACAGAGGAACTGGAGATCAAATTGCCAACATTTGTTGGCTCTTAGATAAAGTTAGCAGAGAAGGCAATGGCAACCCACTCCAGTACTCTTGTCTGGGGAATCCCATGGGTGGCGGAGTCTGGTAGGTAGGCTACAGTCCATGGTGTCGCGAAGAGTCGGACACGACTGAGCGACTTTCACCTTTCACTTTCATGCACTGGAGAAGGAAATGGCAACCCACTCTAGTATTCTTGCCTGGAGAATTCCAGGGATGGGAGCCTGGTGGGCTGCCGTCTATGGGGTCGCACAGAGCCAGACACGACTGATGTGACTTAGCAGCAGCAGATAAAGCTAGAGAATTTCTGAAAAGCATATACTTCTGCTTCATTGACTACACTAAAGCCTTTGACTGTGTAGATCACAACAAACTGTAGAAAATTCTTAAAGAAATGGGAATACCAGACCACATTACCTGCCTCCTGAGAAATTTGTATGCAGGTCAGGAAGCAACACTTAGAACCAGACATGGAACAACTGGTTCCAAATTCGGAAAGGAGTACATCAAGGCTGTATATTGTCACCCTGCTTATTTAACTTCTATGCATAATACATCATGCAAAAATTCAGGCTGGATGAAACATGAGCTAGAATCAAGATTGCTGGGAGAAATATCAATAACCTCAGATATGCAGATGACATCACCCTTATGGCAGAAAGCAAAGAGGAACTGAAGAACATCTTTTTGAAACTGAAAGAAGAGAGTGAAAAAGCTGGCTTAAAACTCAACATTAAAAAAAAAAACCAAAGATCATGGCATCTGGTCCTATCACTTCATGGCAAATAGATGGGGAAACAATGGAAACAGTGACAGACTATTTTCTTGGGCTCTAAAATCACAGAAGATGGTGACTGCAGCCATGAAATTAAAAGGTGCTTGCTCCTTGAAAGAAAAGTTATGACAAACCTAGACAACATATTAGAAAGCAGAGACATCAATTTGCCAACAAAGATCCATATAGTCAAAGCTATGCTTTTTCCAATAGTCATTTACAGATGAGAGAGCTGGATAATTAAAAAGGCTGAGTACTGAACAGTTGATGCTTTTGAACTGTGGTATTGGAAAAGACTCTTGAGAGTCCCTTGGACAGCAAGGGGATCAAATCAATCTATCCTAAAGGAAATAGGTCCTGAATATTCATTGGAAGGACTGATACTGAAGGTGAAGCTCCAATACTTTGGCCACCTATGCAAAGAGCAGACACGTTGGAAAAGACCCTGATGCTGGGTAAGATTGAAGGCAAGAAGATAAAGGAAGAACAGAGGATAAAATGGTTGGGTGGCATCACTGATTCAAAGGACATAAGTTTGAGCAAACTTCAGGAGGTGATGAAGGACAGGGAAGTCTGGCATGCTGCAGTCCATGGGTTGCAAAAAGTCAGACACGACTGAGCAATTGAACAACAACAAACGCTCATTATATGGCTTCCCAGGTGGCTCAGTGGTAAAGAACCCACCTGCCAAAGCTGGAGACATGAGAGGTTTGAGTTCCATCCCTGGGTCAGGAGAAGGACATGGCAACCCTCTCCATCATCCTTGCCTTGAAAATCCCCACGGACAGAGGAGCCTAGAGGGCTACATTCTGTAGGGTCACAAAGAGTCAGACACAACTGAAGTGACTTAGTACATACTTATTACAACAGATCTTAGAAGTATTTATCATTTTATGCATGAATAATCAATTTCATAGGTTTAATACCCTGCCTAGAATTGCAATGTTTTTAAATAATAATAAACAGTAATTAAGCCCAATCTGTAATAAAAGATGTAATAAAATCTGTAATAAAAGATGTAATATCTTTTAATAAGTGGTTTAGAAAATTTCCACTACATATTTCTTTCCATGATTCTTCCTAACATTTGGTTTCCACAGCCCTCCTGCATATGAAACACCCCATTCCTAACTTCTGTTCCCTGATTTCTGAAGTAGGTACTGAGACAACATCATTGCAATCCATAACTCTGTAAACAAAAGTTTTTAAAATATTCTTTTAGGATAAAAAGACTAACTTTTCACAGATACATCAAAACATGGACTTATTCATGATGCGTTTCATCTTAAAAATCCAATACATTTGAATTTTAAAGATTAATTCATTTTTAAAAATGACTTGGATCTCCTTATTTGGAATTATCTTCTAAAGCTCCACACATTGTCTGAATTTCCTTTCCTTTAATTTTCTTTAGTGGTGGCATATCAGTATTGTTCTTTTAGGGTTAGGTTTGTTTTTGAAAGGGTCATTTTATTGAAGTCATCAGTCAGTTCAGTCATTCAGTCGTATCTGACTCTTTGCAACCCCATGGACTGCAGCACGCCAAGCTTCCCTATCCATCATCAACTCCCAGAGCCTACTCAAACTCACATCCATAGAGCTGGTGTGGCATTCAACCATCTCATCCTCTGTCATCTCCTTCTCCTCCCACCTTCAATCTTTCCCAGCATCAGGGTCTTTTGCAGTGAGTCAGTTCTTCACATCAGGTGGCCAAATTTTTTGAGTTTCAACTTCAGCATCAATATTTCCAATGAATATTCAGGACTGATTTCCTTTAGGATGGACTGGTTGGATCTCCTTGCAGTCCAAGGGACTCTCAAGAGTCTTCTCCAACACCACAGTTCAAAAGCATCATTTCTTCAGTGCTCAGCTTTCTTTATAGTTCAACTGTCACATCCATATATGACTACTGGAAAAACCATAGCCTTAACTAGACGGACCTTTGTTGGTAAGGTAATGTCTCTGCTTTATAATATGCTGTCTAGGCAGGTCATAGCTTTTCTTCTAGGAGCAAGTGTCTTTTAATTTCATGGCTGCAGACACCATTCACAGTGATATTTGTCAAACTGAATGCCAAGCACTTGACATTTTTGTTTAACTTTAAAAATTTTAATTCTCACCACAATCTAAGCACTATTATTGTGTACTTCATTTTATAAATCAACAACTGAGACATAGTGAGATTAAGTAATTTTTCACAAAGTCACTGATATAATGAAGCTAGAACTTAAATATAGATCTATCCAGTTAAAAATCTAAGACTATTCATTCATTCTGCACACTGTGTCGCAGAATGGGAATCTTTTAAAGCAGTGCTCAAATGTTTTCAAATTGATAAAATTTTGAGTAAGTGTATGTTCTACAGGCAAATACTCCAGAGAAGTATGTATTTTTGTATGTAAATATTTTGGTGAATTTTAAAAAATATTGATATAGGCCCAAGATATTAATTTTTATCTCAATATTTGCCAGCTAGGAGAAATCATACAATTTCAAAGTCCATAAATTAAGAGTTAAGAAAATGAATTGGATTTGGTGAGCTTGGAGGATTGTAAGGGAGGTATTTATTTCTACTTTTAATATTTCAACCCAGGGTTCAAATCCAGGTCTCCTGCTTTGCAGGGAGATTCTTTACCATCTGAGCCACCAGGGAAGCCCATTAATAGGTTACTAGCTGTGATAGGTTTATAGCTACACAAATACTTTGTAAGAAATAATTCCCATTACTGATGGATTAATCCATTTTAAAACACAAATTAGAATGTTTTCCAGAAAGGCATGCCTTATTTTGTCAAATGGTTGAAGGGATAGCAAATATTTACAAAATATCTGTATTGGCAAAGAATGTATTTGGTACATTTCACTCTTCAGCAAAGGGAAGAAAAAAGTACCTAATGTAAGTTAAATAAAAATTTTTCTTTATAGACAGTTATTTTCTCTAATCATTAAGGTCAAAGAAAACAAAATTTAGATGGAAGGTTATTAAGTAAATTGCTTAGAGGTAATTGATACAGCTGTCAAAGTAAATAATTTTAGTCTTTGTGCTATCATATTTTAAAAAGGTATCTAGTAATAGTTAGATATTTATTTTGAAATAATATGACAAATCTTGATGATGTAAAAGTATAGGCAAAAGTGCTCAATTAAAATTCTCTTCTATTTGGAGAATTCTTAGTGAAAGTGAAGTCGCTCAGTCGTGTCCGACTACTTGCCACCCCATGGACTGTAGCTTACCAGGCTCCTCCATCCATGGGATTCTCCAGGCAAGAATACTGGAGTGGCTTGCCATTTCCTTCTCCAAGGAGAATGCTTAGGCACTATCTTTGTCTAAAATCTTTGTGATGATTCTAAACACAAGATTTTATTATGTTTATTTTTTATTATGATTATTTTTATTCTATAAGTGCCTGAAAGTGTAGTGGGTTGCCAATGTAGAAACAGAGCTATAAGATTACAAAGGAAAGCCAATTTTTTTTTTTTTTTTTAGGGCAGTGCTGGGGGCTGTAAATTTTGAATAGAAGAAAAATTACTAAATATGTCAATAAACATCATTCTCCTTGGGTTCGAATAATAGCTTTATCCATGCAGAAGGCAACCTGATGCAATTTTTTGTCTGCAGTGTGCATTTATCTGGATTTTCCATCTCTGTCTTAACTGGAAATTATTGTATGTATAAAATACATCACAGATTATGATGATTTTATTTTGCTCTCAAATTTTGTTAGAATAAATACTGTGTACTTTAACTAATATAGGGTCATTTAAGCTTCTTGATAATACACATATCTGTAATGAAACAAAAAAATGAAATTATAGGGCAACATTTAAATAAGTACAAATGTTGCCTAAACAAAAATTACAAGTTAGTCTACTGTGGAGATGTAGTTTGTATCTCCATCTTTTGAACCATGAACTATTATTGTTATTGGTATCTGAAAGTTAGAGTAAAATTCTATTTGTTTAATATGATTTTTTTTTCTTTAATGAGTTAGTGATGTCTGAAGTATCCACTGCTGATATAAACCTGGCAGCATTCTCAACTCATTTAGCTACTATCTCAGTAGGCAAACAAAGCCTGGTGGGAGTGATGATTAAAAAGTAACTATTGAGGCTGAACCGACATGGACAAACCAAATTTATAATGGAAACTTTACTGATGTTGGGCTCTCCTGTCATTTCAGAGAACATAGTGCCTCAATTATACAGTATCTTTGTTGAGTGAAAGTCACACTAGAGAGGCAGCATGGATGAAGGAATGGTGAATGAACCTCCTTCTCATCCTGTGTCTAAGAGATGCAGTCCTGAGAATGAATAATATGAACCTTGCCTCTCAAGCTGTTAGCTGTTACTTATAAGGAAAAAATAAGATAATTATCTCTCACGCACTGATAGGAAGTGGGAGAGTGAAGGAGAAGAGTTATTCCTATAATATACAATTATTTTATTAATAAGACTTTCAGATTCCTAATTCCAAGGATTTTGTAATCAAAGAGAAAATTAAATCCAGGGTTGCCCCTGAGATAAACTCTGCATTTTGGAATACATCTCAGGAAGAATTCCTGACTTCATTTTTATATCACAAAATACATTGAAATTGGATTCACAATTTAAAAAAATATATATATATATATATTTTCTATTTTCTGATAGAAAAATAAATTTTCAGCTTGAGGCTTATTCTCTTATTCCACACATGTGGACTGTCTGGAGTAACTAGCATCTCTGTTGAAAATCACTGAAAGATATATAGGTATATCTTTTTCCTGAAGTTTTAGGATCAAAAGAATGATTTACAAAGTGATCCTCACATTGCACAATATGTAGAAGACAAATTATAACTTTTGACTAAATGTACGTGAAGTATGTGAATGTCAACATCTTTTCCTGATCATTGAGAAATGCAACTTTATGAACATTTTATAAAGATAATTTATCTTTTTTCTGTGAATCTTAGAATAACTGCCTCTTTATTAAGATATTGTATCAATGTACTTTAATACAGTAATGTTATTATGTTTACCTTCCTGACCTTAATCAATTAATAATGATTTATATCAAGAAACATTTAAAATGTTTATAAAATCAAAAGTTGCCTCTAATCTCTTCAGTACAAATTCACCCCCTCTCACTATTTAGAGAATAAACAGAGAAAAATATAGAAAATAATGTCAGTTTAACATGATCAAATCAGGTCTACAATTATAATCTGAGGATCAAAAAGCAAAATAAATCATACACATCCTTTTTCATATGACAGAAGCAGGTTTGTTTCTTGCACAAACAAGACAAAAATGGTTTCCGTAGGAACAAGGCATCATGTGAAAGCTCTCAAAACAAATCCCTCTACCAGATAGTTTCATTCTGAACCTCTGCTTGTAGATAAGATTGCATGGAAAATCAGCTATCGCCTCTCTCAAAACTGACAGGTAAATTCAAGCAGGTAGAGAAAGATGCCAACAGGTAACGGCACATGCATCACTCAGGGATGCTTGCATGTCAGGAATGATTTGTATCAATCTGTTCCCAAACTGAACAGCCCTTTAAGAACAATTGTATTTTAAAAAGAAAAAAAAATGATAAAAAGAAAATATCTTTGAGCTTTGTTTTCAGCGATACATGTAAGACGTGGTTGGGGGAGGATTCTGAGGCAAACACTTCTGAGTACTTATTTGAAAGGTTTTCACTAAAACAAAAGTGCGAAGGCTCTGCATGGTGGCTGATGACCATTGTGGGTGGCAGGAATCTTTTGAGTGAAATAAAATCTAGCTGGTGGGATAAATGGGGATTTTATAGTGCCTTAACTGTAGGAAAGTTAGTGGACATTCGTCAAGCTAGGTTAATGGTGGGTGAATAGAAAATGGTTTAAGGTAATTTCTGAAATGGTGAGCTATAGTAGGTGTAGATTTGCATAAATTGCAAAATCCATTAAAGGGCTCCTTTTTTTGGGCCACAAGCAAATTTTTCATGATTTCTTTTGAATCCCTTAGAAAATTAGTAGCTGCAAAATTATATCCATTCAGTGTGGACCCTGGAAACTACTTAGGAAGAGCAATAGAATTAAATGGACTTCTGCAGTTAAGCCAGATTGAGCAGTGCCTTTATTTCCTTGTGTTTAATTTGTTTGTTTGTCAAAAGGTCAAAAAAACAATACATTTGAGGAAAAATATCAGAAATGTCAGGAGAAGAGATGCAATTTAAAGTATAAGGTGATGTGAATATAGCGTAGAGATGCAGCATTCTATTTTATACTTGACATTAACTGATTAAGAGAGCCATGAGGGTGGGGCTAGGTGAGATGCAATGCCAGGCAGAAAGAGAGATTTTAATGGACATGCAGTCCCAATGTATAAACATTGTTGTGATTCAAATCAACAGCTCAACAAAGGAGTTAAAAGTAGACATAGGTATCATTTTGCTATCTAGTAGAGGAAAATTATGACATTCAAACTGGCTAGGAGATATAACAATTATTAAAATCCAGTGTTAAATATTTTCAAAATCAGTAGATCTGAAGAGTGAATAAATAGTTATTTATAAAATCATATATTCTTTTATATTTCTATATATGCCTGGAAATCTACAAAATCAATAGCAAGTGTCTTCTATTTGTATATCAATTAGACTACTACCAACAAAGACAATGCTGTAAATATAATTGAGACTTCATCAAACTTGAGCTCCTTTAGGATAGGTAATTTTCTTTTCTCTTTTTCCTTTATTTGCAGCTTCCTGAACACCTACAAAGGGCCCTATACAGGATGTTTCAATGAGTGTTTAATTAATTAACTAGACATACAAGACGACTCTATGCATACCTGAAATAAGTGCCACCATCATTTTCATCTTGCATTTAGTATTCTGTTTCTTTCCTATTTCTACCCAGGCTAGGATTTGTGATTTGTGCCACACATAGTTGTGTGAGTACAGATGGACTTCTTTGATTGGGTTTGGTCACTGCTACTGTTAACATTTTCAAAGGCAGAGACAGATTTGCTTTTTTTTGGCTCTCTAGCTTCAAATAGAGAGCGTCCTATACTTAACAATAAATGTTCATCAAATGAATGCATAGAGTGCTACAAGCATGGAATTCTGATTCCAAAATAGAATATAATCTTTTAGAATTCAGATGGTGTATATTAAGAAGAATAGTGGCTAAGAACATGGACTTCGAGGTCAAATGAGACTGTTCACAGTCAGGTTTTTTGCCACTTTAGTAGTCAGGCAGCATTGAGCAAGTTAATTAAGCTATATGCCTTTACTTTTTAATCTAGATAATTGGATTATAATAATATCTATATGAAAATCTTATGGAGGAATAAGTAAGGTAATACATGTAAAATGTATAGGCTATTGTCTGATAAGTAGTAAGTGTTTAATTTCTGTTAACTTATGTAATACCTGTGCTCATATGAATATGGCATCAAACCTGTGACTTTACTTCTTATTAGTTTAAGTTAGGTAATGCTGAACAATATAAATGGTTAACAGAAACACTGTATATCAGAATATTTATATGGTTGATTAGTTCATCTGTTTGCATACTGCATAGGCCTAGAATATGCTAAAGGACAAAGTCCTCTCTTACATTTTCCTGCTTGATTAATTGATGGATGAATAGGATGGTGCACGGTTGAGAATCTATTCCTTACAGTTATCATGTATTCTTTCGGAGCCAGAACTACTACTAGGATCATGATAGGACTCATTTCTTCAGGGGCCTGATATATATTTTCATTATAAACAGGAATTTAAGGAGTACCTGATTCAGGAGTCAAGGTGTTCCTGCTTGAGAAGACCATGGCAGATGAACCTTCCCCCTTACCTGCAGTTGTCTGGTCCCAGAAAACAATCAAAGACCCATAATGCTATTTTTATGGAGATAACCACTGAACACAGCTATATCAGCTTTCCAAAATCTCAAGTCAAACCTTGGTACAAGATTTAGACTGGTTAAACTCTTAGAAACTTAAAGCATCAAATAATCTTAATAGAGAAATGGATGCTCAAACACAAACTAGGGGGAAATGTAGCAATGAGGAGCTACACAGGAAAGACACAGAGTGCAAGCAGCATTGGTCACTAAAAGTGTAAGCATTAAGTCTCAAATCTTATCCTGAAAAGAAAACAAAAAAACAATAAAAATTAGCTTTGGCCCATAGATGAGAAGCACTTCAGAGAAGGATTATTAGAAAATAAAATTAATTAACATAAAACTTGGAACAATCCGACTTCCCCATTTTATAGATCAAGTACAGAGTTATCACGTCATGCTCTTGTCAAAAGTTCAGGTCAAATTTACTAGTGAGGATTTAACTAAATCTCAGTTCTTTTATTACATATGCTCCTAGTGAATTAGAGGAAGGAAAAGAAATAGACAAGTGATTAACAGAATTGTCACATGCCCTGACTATATTCAGCAAGCTCCTTCCCATCTTAAATGGTCCACACAGTCAAAGGCGTTGGCATAGACAATAAAGGAGAAATAGATATTTTTCTGGAACTCTATTACTTTTTGATGATCCAAGGATGTTCGAAATTTTATCTCTGGTTCCTCTGCCTTTTCTGAAACCAGCTTGAACATCTGGAAGTTCACGGTTCAAGTATCGCTGAAGCCTGGCTTGGAGAATTTTCAGCATTACTTTTCTAGCATGTGAGATGAGTGCAACTGAGTGGTAGTTTGAGCATTCTTTGGCAATGCCTTTCTTTGGGATTTGAATGAAAACTGACATTTTCCAGTCCTGTGGCCACTGCTGAGTTTTCCAAATTGGCTGACATTGATTGGAGCACTTTCACAGCATCATTTTTAGGATTTGAAATAGCTCAACTGAAATTCCATCACCTCCACTAGCTTTGTTCTTAGTGATTCTTCCTAAGGCCCACTTGACTTCACATTCCGGGCTGTCTGGCTCTAAGTGAGTGGTCACACCATCACGATTATCTGGGTCATGAAGATCTTTTTTGTACAGTTCTGTGTATTCTTGCCACCTCTTCTTAATATCTTCTGCTTCTGTTAGATCCATAACATTTCTGTCCTTTATTGAGCACCTTTTGCATGAAATGTTCTCTCAGTATTTCTAATTTTCTAGAAGAGATCTCTAGTCTTTCCCATTCTATTGTTTTCCTCTATTTCTTTGCACTAATCACTGAGTAAGGCTTTCTTTTATCTCCTTGCTATTCTTTGGAACTCTACATTCAGATGCTTATATCTTTCCTTTTCTCCTTTGCTTTTTGCTTCTCTTCTTTTCACAGCTATTTGTAAGGCCTCCTCAGACATCCATTTTGCTTGTTTGCATTTCTTTTTCATGATGATGGTCTTGATCCATGTCTCCTGTACATTGTCATGAACTTCCATCCATAGTTCATCAGGAACTCTATCAGATCTAGTCCCTTAAATCTATTTATCACTTCGGCTGTATAATCATAAAGGATTTGATTTAGGTCATACCTGAATGGTCTAGTGGTTTTCCCTACTTTCTTCAACTTAAGTCTGAATTTGGCTGTAAGGAGTTCACGATCTGAGCCACAGTCAGCTCCTGGTCTTGTTTTTGCTGACTGTATAGAGCTTCTCCTTATTTGGCTGCAAAAAACATAATCAATCTGGTTTCAGTGTTGGCCATCTGGTGATGCCTGTGTGTAGAATCTTCTCTTGTGTTGCTGGAAGAGGGTGTTTGCTATGATCAGTGTGTTCTCTTGGTAAAATGCTATTAGCCTTTGCCCTGCTTCATTCTGTACTCCAAGGCCAAATTTGCCTGTTACTCCAGGTAGCTCTTAACTTCCTACTTTTGCATTCTGTCCCCTATAATGAAAAGGACATCTTTTGGGGATGTTGATTCTAGAAGGTTTTGTAGGTCTTCATACAATTGTTCAACTTCAGCTTCTTCAGTGTTACTGGTCAAGGCATAGACTTGGATTACTGTGATATCAGATGGTTTGTCTTGGAAATGAACAGAGATCATTCTGTCATTTTTGAGATTGCATCCAAGTACTGCATTTTGGGCTCTTGTTGACAATGATGGCTACTCCATTTCTTCTAAGGAATTACTGCCCACATTAGTAGAAATAATGGTCATCTGAGTTAAATTCACCCATTCCAGTCCATTTTAGTTTGCTGATTCCTAAAATATTGACATTCACTCTTGCCCTCCCCTATTTTACCACTTCCAATTTGCCTTGATTGATGGACCTAACATTCCAGGTTCCTATGCAATATTGCTTCTATCACCAGTCACATCCACAACTGGGTGCTGTTTTGCTTTGGCTCCATCCCTTCATTCTTTCTGAAGTTATTTCTCCACTGATCTCCAGTAGCATATGGGGCACCTATCGACTTGGGGAGTTCCTCTTCCAGTGTCCTATCTTTTTGCCTTTTCATACTGTTCATGGGGTTCTCAAGGCAAGAATACTGAAGTGGTTTGCCATTCCTTTCTCCAGCGGACAATATTCTGTCAGACCTCTCCATCATGACCTGTCCATCTTGGGTGGGCCCACATGGCACGGCTTAGTTTCATTGAGTTAGACAAGGCTATCGTCCATGTGATCAGACTGGCTAGTTTTCTGTGATTGTGGTTTCAGTCTGTCTGCCCTCTGATGCCCTCTCAGTGCCTACCGTTTAACTTGGGTTTCCCTTACCTTGGACATCAGGTATCTCCTCACAACCACTGCTCCTGAGCTTGGACATAGGGTATCTCCTCTTGGCTGCTCCTGTGCCATGCAGAAAGAGATGGGAATACAAGAACACCTCACCTGCCTCTTGAGAAACTTGTATGCAGGTCAGGAAGCAATAGTTAGAACTGAACACGGAACAACAGACTAGTTCCAAATAAGAAAAGGAGTAGGTCAAGGCTGTATATTGTCACCCTGCTTATTTAATTTATATGTAGAGTACATCATGAGAAGTGCTGGGCTGGAGGAAGCACAAGCTGGAATCAAGATTGTTGGGAGAAATATCAATAACCTCAGATATGTAGATGATATCACCCTTATGGCAGAAAGTGAAGAAGAACTAAAGAGCCTCTTGATGAAAGTGAAAGAGGAGAGTGAAAAAGTTGGCATAAAGGTCATCACTCAGAAAATTAAGATCATGGCATCCGGTCCCATCACTTCATGGAAAATAGACGGGGAAACAGTGGAAACAGTGTCAGACTTTATTTTTTTGGACTCCAAAATCACTGCAGATGGCGACTGCAGCCATGAAATTAAAAGATGCTTACTCCTTGGAAGGAAAGTTATGGCCCACATAGAGAGCATATTAAAAAGCAGAGACATTACTCTGCTGACTAAGGTCCGTCTAGTCAAGGCTATGGTTTTTCCAGTAGTCATGTATGGATGTGAGAGTTGGACTACAAAGAAAGCCGAGAGCTGAAGAATTGATGCTTTTGAACTGTGGTGTTGGAGAAGACTCTTGAGAGTCCCTCGGACTGCAAGGAGATCCAACCAGTCCATCCTAAAAGAGATCAGTCCTGGGTGTTCATTGGAAGGATTGATGTTGAAGCTGAAACTCTAATACTTTGGCCACCTGATGCAAAGAGCTGACTCATTTGAAAAGATCGTGATGCTGGGAAAGATTGAGGGCGGGAGGAGAAGGGGAGGACAGAGGATGAGATGGTTGGATGGCATCATCAACTCGATCGACACGAATTTGGGTAAACTTTGGGTGTTGGTGATGGACAGAGTCCTGGCGTCCTGCAGTTCATGGGGTTGCAAAGAGTTGGACACAACTGAGCGACTGAGCTGAACTGAACTGAACTCTTTAGACTTGTCAGTTCTTCCTTTCGACCACTGTCAGCTTCCAGAAACCCAGTTCACAGCAATCCCCTCTGAAGCAATGCATTCCACCTCACAGCTGGGGCACTAAACTGATTTTCTTTAAGCAAAGTTTATTGATACAATATATAATTGAGTGTTCTGATTCTCTGTCTTCTTTGAGGTCAAAGATATAATAAGACAACAGATTCAGATTGCATTTTATAGGGCTGCTACTCAAATTTCTTGGCTTCTCAGATGGCGAAGTGGAAAAGAATCTGCCTGCCAATGCAGGAGATGCAAGAAACACAGATTCAATCCCTAGATCAGGAAGATCCCCTGGAGTAGTAAATGTCAACTCACTCCAGGGTTCTTGCCTGGAAAAATTCAACTTATAGAGGATCCTGGAGGGCTACAATCCATGGGGTCACAAAGAGGCTGATGCGACTGAGTGCATGCCCACATTTAAATTTCTAGTTTATTCTTTGACTCCCTTGACCCTTCTAGTGGATGACCACTTGTATGTATCAAGAGTCTTGTTAATAAGAATCATTTGACTCTATTTGTGGGAGAACTATTTGCCTGTCTCATTTTTTATTGTTTGATGTTTATTTCCATTAAAGAGAAGCACAGTTTTACTCTAACCACAATTTCTTAAACAATGCTTCACTTTAAACATGCCAAGTTTAATTTTTAATATTGTCTTTTAACACTCAGGAAAAGAAAAATTATGCTCTCACACATGCTTGTTTAAAAAATCATGATATTGCTTTAATTTTCAATTTTCTTCAGCATTATTCATTTTCTAGTAAGACGGCTAATACTGAATCAATTTTGCATTCTGCTCTACATTTTATAAAATTCCTTCATATAATACATGATTTGGGTTTCATAATGGCATACAAAGGTAAACAGGCAGTTCCCATCATCCATATTATAAAGAAACCGAATTTAAGAATTGGGACTTTCCAAAAGTCATATTGCCAATGAAAAGGATAGAGTGTTGAAACTTAGGTCTTTTGATTTTATGCCTTAATTTTTTAAGCAGATTGTTCTTAGGAAAACAACAACAACAACAACAAAGGAAATGACACAGATGGCTTTTAAAACAGTCTTCCAATGGTTTATCTTTTAGCATTATAGTTACCATCTTAAGAAAATGGACATCGTATATGGTTATGTATGATGTATGCTTGCTAAAGCTTATCTTTTGATATTTTTAAATTTTTTTTCCTCAAAAAGTAGATTCATAAGATGCTCATTGTAGTTGAAAGGAAAAGTTATAAATCAGATAAAGACAGCATTCAAAATCATTTTATGTTGAGAATAATAAGGGATGAGCTTAGTTATTGCAGAATTACCATGTTAGCAATAAACTGGAAAGACTATAGAAAGAACCAATTTCCTATTCTCATGAACAAGTTGCTGCTTTGAATAGCTTTTATTGGTGCCTGGAAAGGAGAAGGGAGGCCTCCAGTTTGTTTTGTGATGTGTAATGATTGAGTAATTGATGATAGCACAGCAGTTTTCACTGTGATTATGGAGTAAACTTTTTCCACAGTGGGGTGCTCCTCCCTGAGAATGAAGGATGAGTCATTTTCTTACATCTATTGGTGAACACTGAACTTAAAAATGAGACTGTTTGTACTTAGAGAGGGCTTCCCAGGTGGCTCAGTGGTAAAGAATGGCCAAGCAGGAGATGCGGATTCGATCCCTGGGTCGGGAAGATCCCCTGGAGAAGGAAATGGCAACCTACTCCAGTATTCTTGCCTGGAGAATCCCATGGACAGAGAAGCCTGGTGGGCTAAGGTCCATGGTGTCGCAAAAGAGCTGGACACAACCAA
This sequence comes from Budorcas taxicolor, assembly GCF_023091745.1. Classification (NCBI taxonomy): domain Eukaryota; kingdom Metazoa; phylum Chordata; class Mammalia; order Artiodactyla; family Bovidae; genus Budorcas; species Budorcas taxicolor. The sequence continues at coordinate 71,461,891 of NC_068912.1, forward strand.
GTGGCTAAAGAGCAGCAGCAGCAGTGCTTAGAGCTACAGTTAACAACAGTATGAAGCATGGTTGAAATGATTTTAGAAAAGAGAATTAGCCTCAAGTTATTTAACAACAGTGGATTAGACGTACAGATAGTTTATATGTTTATTAATGATTTTGAAGAAGTAGATATTAAGTTGGCAAAGTGTGCCCATTACACTGAGTTTTTTCTCTGAGAGTAAACACTTAGGATGATTGTGAGAAACTCTAGATGAAGTATTAGATAGCATACTTTCAGAAAATATTAGATGGGTCTAAAATAATGTGTCAGTTAACAAAAAACAAAGCCTCCTTTATGTCTGCAGATTTTTTTAAACCTCGTGACAGTTCAATCAGTCCCTGTGGGACTAGAGTCAATTGATGTTTAAAGTGTGACAGTAATGGAAAATAACAATATTTTGTAAGAGATTCATGATTCAGATGACAGCTGCCATGATTCTATGATCTCACCTCTCAAAAGGAGTGCCCTTTTTTATAGCTGATTATTTCATCTGAGAAAAACCATAGAGAGTATGTGTTTCAAGATAAGAGAAATATGTAATTTTAAAAGCTGACTAAACCAACTATAAACCATTCATAAATATGATATTTATTTGATGATAGGAAATACTCTTGATTGAGCTATTGCATTCAATACTATAAAAAAATGAGAAAATTATTTCCATCATATTGTCCTTAATATTTTATTAAATGACTACTTAATTCAAACTACAATTAAGTCATTAGATTAAAAATAAAATGTGTCTCTTTTTATCATGAATTCCCCGGTGGCTCAGATGGTAAAGAATTTGCCTACAATGCAGGAGACCAGGGTTTGATTTCTGGGTTGGGAAGATCCCCTGGAGAAGAAAATGGCAACCCCCTGCAGTCTTCTTCGTTGGAGAATTCCCTGGACAGAGGGGCCTGCAGGCTACAGTCTATGGGATCAGAAAGAGTCAAACACAACTGAGTGACTAACATTTTCATTTACCATGAATTAGAAATTTGGGAAGGATTTGGCACCCCACAGTGATGTACTACCTTTATTTTTTTTAATACATTTAATCAGATGACAAACTGTTTGAAAATACTAGTCAAATGTGGATTTTAAAAATTTCTCTTCATAACACAGAATCACAGTTAGTATATTGATTATGATATTTTTACATGCCTTCTCTGTCTTAGGTGTTAAACAATCTTGTCTGGATAGATTACCATTTAACTGTGTACACAGGCTCAGGTAAGAATGAATCCTACCAGTAGTATTGGGAATATGATATGTGTCAAACTGTGCTTTGTTCTGGGACTAAATACTTGCCCTCTGAGAAATCTTCAGACCTTAAGATGCTAATCATATTTCAATGCAATACAGTAAAGACTCTGAGATACACAGCTATTTTGAAAACCCATAGACAGTACTACTCAGCTCATTCTGAAGTAACGTATGGGAAGATATTTGGAGAGAATAAAAGTTAAGTTAAAATTTGAAATATAGGTAGGATCTTTCAAGTTAAAAATTATTAAATATATTCAATGTGAACTTCATGAGGTGGAGAATAAGACAGTGTGTTATATAACTCAAAATGAATTTTATATATGATTTATATTATGTCATTATGAGACATGGAACAATGGACTGGTTCAAAATTGGGAAATGAGTACATTAAGGCTGTAAATTGTCACCTTGCTTTTTTAACTTATATGCAGAGTACATCATGTGAAATGCCAGGCTGGATGAATCACAAGCTGGAAACAAGATTGCTGGGAAAAACATCAACAACCTCAGATATTCAGATGATACCACTCTAATGGTAGAAAGTGAATTGGAGCTAAATAGCCTCTTGATGAGGTGGAAGTGGAGTGTGAAAAAACTGGCTTAAAACACAACATTCAAAAACTAAGATCATGGCATCTGCATCCAACTCTTTGTAACTCCATGGACTGTAGCCTCCCAGGTTCCTCTGTCCATTGGATTCTACAGGCAAGAATACTAGAGTGGGTTGCCATTTCCTTCTCCAGGAGATCTTCCTGATCCAGGGATAAAACCAAGGTCTCCTGCTCTGGCAGGCATGTTCTTTACCACTAGCACCACCTGGGAAGTCCCTCATGGCAAATAGATGGAGAAAAGTGGAAACAGTGGCAGCTTTTATTTTCTTAGGTTCCAAAATCCCTGAAGATGGTGACTGCATCCATGCAATTAAAAGATGCTTGCTTCTTAGAAGAAAAGCTGTGACAAACCTGGACAGTATATTAAAAAGCAGAGACATTGCATTGCCAACAAAGGTCCATGTAGCCAAAGCTATGATTTTTCTAATAGTCATGTATGGATGTGAGAGTTGAACCATAAAGGCTGAGTGCTGAAGAAATGTTGCTTTTGAATTGTGTTGCTGGAGAAGACTCTTGAGAATCCTTTGGACAGCAAGGGGATCAAATCTGTCAATTCTAAAGGAAATCAACCCTGAATATTCATTGGAAGGATTAACGCTCAAGTTGGCCAACTGATGCAGAGAGCCAACTCAGTAGCAAAGACCATGAGGCTGGGAAAGAGTGAATGCAAAAAGAGAAGGCAGTGGCAGAGGATAAAATGATTAGATAGCATCACTGACTCAATGGATATGGTTTGAGCAAACTCTGGGATACAGTGTAGGACAAGGAGGCCTGTCATGGTGCAGTCCATGGGGTTGCAAGGAGTCAGACACAACTTAGCAGCTGAACAACAGCAATATATTGTAAGGGTATGAAATGTACATTTGTGCATGTGTATTTGGAGACTTATAGGGGTCTGTGTGTGTGTGTGTGTGTGTGTGTGTGTGTGATGTGAACTGGAGTGGGGATTGAGAGAGCCTTCTAAGAGACAGTTTTGTCATTTGTGTAGGGAAAAATACTTAAAATAATTTGGACCCTTCATGATAAATGTTCTCTCCTCACAACACACTCTTGTAAATTTGAATCCAGCGAGCCTTAATAGGCTTGTTCTGTCTGATCTTAACTGCTGTGAAGTAGTCTCAGACCTGAAACGTGGAATATATCAAAAAGCCTCTTTCGTTTATTTCAGGATGAAGGTCACATCCATATTAATTGCCCTTATAGTGAAGCCTTCCTAGAGGCCACCTGTCAGAACATCTGGAGCTTGTGTTGCTGCTGCTGCTTCCAACACGGCACCATTTCCACCCTTCCTTTGACTTCTAAGAGACCCATCAATGTTGATGGTAAGAATCTGGCAAGGGACATGGCGAGATTTACTGGCTCAGGCTCAGTTCTCTCCTAGAATACTAAAATTCCTTTTTCTCTGTTTCTGGATCTAGCAAATACAGGTCATGTAAATTTAATGTTTTCCAAAAGGCCCTTTGAATAGACACTTACTAAAAAAATATATTAGTTGATTTCCCAGGTTTTCCTTCAGGTTTTAGACTGAGCATTAATTCAAATGTTTTAGGTTGAACATGAATTCAAATGATCTGTTTTACATTTTTGTGAAATAAACAGCACCACTGCAGGGACCTCAGCTACATTTGGGCTATGTTGAATAGGTGCTTGTGCTTAGTTGTTCAGTTGTGTCTGACTCTTTGTGACCCTGTGGATAGACTCTAGCCTGCCAGGCTCCTCTGTCCAAGGGATTTCTCAGGCAAGAATACTGGAGTGAGGTGTTATTTTCTCATTTCCTTTTTAAAAATATTTTTGATTCATTTTCTCTTTTTTTTATTGGAAGATAATTGCTTTACAATACTGTGTTGGCCTCTGTTACACACTAACATGAATCAGCCACAGGTATACGTATGTCCCCTCCCTCCTGAACAAGCCTCCCATTTCCCACCCCATTCCACACCTCTAGGTTGTCAAGAGCACTGGGTTGAGTTTCCTGTGTCTTCCCACTCGCTATCTATTTTATATATGGTAACGTATATGTTTCCATGCTATTTTCTCAACTGGAACCATCCTCTCCTTCCTCCATGTGTCCACATCTGTTCTCTATGTCTGTGTCTCCATTGCTTCTTAATTCTCCTTATTATTTATTTCAAACTTGTAGTGGATGCATGTGGTGTAGGAAAGATGAACTAGTCATTGATGAAATAGTGTGAGAAACAAGGGGTATACAGACAAGGAGGCTTCTTTGCTTCAATGTTTCTTAGAGTGTTTGATATGTTAATACCCATTGAAAACCTTGTAGAGAGGTACGGCTAGGAGGAAGAGTTATTGATCATATTTTCTTAACCTATTTGATTTTTTACCTGTATTTTTTCATTGTTTTTATTTTCCAAAGCATTTCATAGAGCACACTTTAGGAAATTCTGGCTTAGGTTATGTTATTCAAGTAGATTATTTTCATGTGGCTCTTAGTACCTGTTAGCATTCTGTTGGAGACAGATTCTCTCGTCAGTGAGTCTAACCCTACCCAAGACTAGCTCTGACCTCTTGATGTCAACCATATCTTGGCCAGTATTTTGTCTTTTTTACCATCATACCTAGACCCTGGACCAGCAATCTGCCTGTAGTCTAAATTTCCTACTGCCTCAGGTGTCTACTTGTATTACTTTGGATGACGAGACAGGTAATAAATTTATAGAGTAGTATGCTAAATGGAGATCAATGCTATGGAGAAAAGAGTAAGTAGCAGTAATAAAATAAATGAGTGATCAGATACTGTTTTAGGTAAGGAGGCCAGAAATGACTTCTCTAATGAGGTGATGTTTGGACAGAGACCTACTAAGGGTACATAAGTGATCTGATGATAAAAGACGAAAGTAGGTAAGGTGGGCTTCATGGTAACTTTGAGTGTAACTTTTCTTTTTGCAGGACCATCATTACTCTCCATTTGAAAATCCTTAGCAGTACAAGAACATCATTATTTTTAATTTTTAATATAAATTTATTTATTTTAATTGGAAGTTAATTACTTTACAATATTGTATTGGTTTTGCCATACATCAACTTGAATCTGCCACAGGTATACACAGGGTTAGTAGAAGGAAAGAAATTAAAGGAATTAAAAATCAGGGCAGAAATAAATGCAAAAGAAACAAAAGAGACCATAGCAAAAATCATCATTTTTATAGCTCAAATTCACTTATTTGAAAACTATAAATGTTTTTCCTTCTTTAAAAAATGTATCAAGTGATTAAATGGTATTTGGTATCATTCTGATTTTTTTTCAATACAGATTTAAATCTAAACTTAAGCTGTTTATAAAAGAAATAATTTCTTAGCTTTGTGTATGCCTTTCTAAGTACTCATAACTCTAAGAATAGTTGCAATCCAGTTGTATAACTTCTATTATAATACATAACACGTTTCTTCTCTGAGTCAGCATCACGTTTATACCTTGCTGAACTGACAGATATGGTCTTGAAGAAAATTTGTTATTCCCCTATTTTTCTCCTTAAGGGAACCAGAAGTCACCTATTATAACTAATTTCTCTTATTTTGAATATTCTTATATTTTAAAATAATAATAACAGTTCAGTTTATAAGTCTCATTACAATTTTATATAATATTTCACCAAATTAGTTTCTATAGCAAACTTAAAATTAATATATTTGAATAATCACTATCAGTGGGTGCTCTCTGAAGTGCTGAGTACACAGAGTAATATAGGTAGTCTAGACCTTCTCTTTTGAGACATTTATATCCCAGAGTAGAATATAGCCAGGTCATGTGAGGTACTATTGATTTTTCTGTTCTATGGGTGAAGACACTGAGGCAGATTGACCTTGGGTTTACCTCACTTTATACCCTCTGCTCTTCATTGTTTTGCCATTTCTGCATGTTATCTAGGGAATTAGGGAAACTCATCAATAAACTGAAAATTCAATACAGTATTGGTCCATATTTTATGGCTGAAGGCATAATGCCAAGTTCTGGAATCAAAATTTGTCATGTTGTAAATCAACAGCTCTTCTGCATCAGGTTGGGGAAAAAAACACCTTGGGTACCATTTAAAAGAAAGATTTCTTCAGCTATATCTTCAGACAATAAGTCTGTAATAAACTGCATTTTTAACAATTTCTTGAATGATTCCGATGCAGATGACTTGTGAGCCAAGCTTTGTGAAATGTAGTTAATAGTAATAAGGTCTGCAAAATGTTAAGGGAGACAGTCAGTAATAAGCTAATGGGTCCATCAGACAACACAGGAATGAATAGGGCCACAAAAGTGCAGCATCAAAGAGAGCTCTTGGTAAGGTAGAAGAGTGAAAAGGTAAGGATGCAACTGTGATCTTGGCATTTTTCTTTAAATCTCAGATTGTACTAGTTGATTTGTGTCTGTTGGTCTCATCCAATGTCCAGTCACTGGGCTCGGGACTCCATTGGATTTCATTACTCAGGGGAGCCTCAGTCCCCTGCTTGTCAGAGACACACTCAGCATAAGCCTAGAACAAGCTTCCTCCCATACCTGAAGAGGTCATGACCTCTTAATATCAATGACCACAGACTAATTATAAACAAAGTGTAAGCATCCTGCTCTTATCCAATTCTAAGTTTAGAGATTTTTCAAGCATTGCAGGCTTCGAAGAAGATGGCATACACATGCAAAAAAAAAAAGAAACATTCAAGATTTTTTTTAAAGCATTATAATGATCCTTTCGAATTCATTTGAGACATAATCCATAAACCTAAATTTATTATTTAGTATATAGCATTGAATGTAGATACTGTTTTTGCTTATAAAATGTTCTTTGTTGACTTCATTCTAAATGGAAAAAGTCAGAAGAAAAAGTACTGAAAACAACTTGAAAGACTTGTGCTGCTCTAAAATCTCTTTCATGGGTAAATAATAACTGATTCATAACTTCAAGGTTTTATATTAGGCCAGAGTAAATTCTTTGTATAAATTTTAAATGACATTTAATTACCCAGTTTTTCAGAGGTAAGTGGATTTTTAGATTCAGGTAGTTTATTTTATTGGTCTTTTGTCTTTGTGTAGTTTGAGGAAAAGAATAAGCACATTTTTTTTTTTTTCCTGTCTCTTCAGAGGAATGATTTCTAGAAACCATTCATTTCAAAGATACTTTGTCATACTTCTACTGCAGCTTACTCTTGAGAATTCCTTTTAAAGACAACAAGGAAGAATGTTGAAGAGGAATCTACTGACAATCCAAAAGCTCACTGAAGGCACCTTTTTCAGCATCAATATCTGAAGAGTCTGATTTAGCAACAAGTTAATCGAAATAAATGAATCCTGCTAGTGAATTAATGTGAGTTTAACTGGAATTCACTCTTTTCAAATAATGTTGCAGCTTTTGTGGTTTAATAGTTTGATTCAAATTATGAGAATTGCAAATTTTGTCAGACCAGCAAGTGTTTTGTGAAAACTCCCAAATCCCATCACACAGTTGATATTTCATTTAACTTATGACAAGATTAGGAAGTGATTTCAAATATGTCAATGTGTCCACTGGTGTTTCTTAAAGGCTTAAGAAAACATTAAGCAGTATGCATTCAATTATTTAAAGGGAAAGAGTAAGTGTCAATCATCTCATTCCATCTATGATTTTCTTATTCTTTGAAAAAACAAACAAAAAATACTTCCCATATTTTCTGATGGTTATATACTTAGTATCTTTCTCTTCCACTCTGTTTTTTAATTAGGAACTTCTGGGGACTTTTGTCATAGTACTTAGTTCGTAGATACTGAATAGATATTTGCTGATTGAATGGATAGATGAATTAATAGGACATTTATTTTGTGTTTGCACAGAATACATTTGTCTCTGGAAGGAAGGAAGCAAAGAGGAAAAATGTACAGTAAAAGACTTCTTGGGACACATAATCTGGAAACAGGGTGAAGGCATGCCTAATCACCAGGGTTTGCTTTCATTATGTGTGGAGTGGCCAGGTAGAAAAACCTATCACATATGCCATCACAAGGCCAGGGAGACAGTGGCATTTCTTCCACTTAATGACTACTTGACCTTGGGTAAACACCTTAATTCTGATTCCTCATTTTATATATAAGTTTTTGTATAAAGCTGCTCCCACAGACTCAGATGATTATGAAAGGCACATACAATTCTGCTTGAACCTTTTAGTCCTTCTTCCCCAATAGCCAGCTGCCCTATATTCTGTGCTCTGGGAGGAGGGTAATGATTTTATTTTAAAACGTTGCGGATGTATTTCCTGAGTATCTGTCTGAAAGCCCTGCGATTCACTCAGGCTTAACTTACAAAGTGGCAGATCTCTCCCTTCAGGGCAAACACATCCACTGCTGTGTTTACAAAACCAGTGAAGGGATATTCCTCTTTCTCCTTTAAAGTTTATTCATGCTTCCATGTGCTCAAGGAGGCATGACTAAGCTGCATGGCATGAGGAAGTCTCAGGAAGTAGAAGTTTTTTAATAGCTATAGAGCCTAGTTCTAGCAATACAGATTGATTAAAGTGGTGCAGCTCTTATAATTTATTTTGTGCATATGAAAGTAATTTTTACATATAAAAATGGAACCTTCCTCTATCAGGCAGCATCCAGGCACATTTTCACATTATTTAGCTGCATAAGTACTGAACTGAGAATCAGCAATTATGGGCTTGGTTTGTCTCTGACTTGTTTTTTTGACCTTGACTTAGCCCATGACTGACTATGAGGGAAAAAAAGCATGACAAAAACTATATGCTTAATAATGATCAAGTGTGTAGCACTTCCATCAAAAAAAAAAAAAAAAAAAAAAAACAACCCACAAACCTGCAGTCTCTGAATTCATTTTACTTTTCTAGCGGCTTTTATTCAATTTAAACTTCAAATGCCAAAATGGTAATATTTTTTAAACATAAATTTGATCAAAAGTCTCTGATAATTCTGACACTCCATTGCCTATGGTAATAACTCCTAAACTCTATAGCCTGGCATTCAAACCCTTTCACATATCTTGCCTCAGCCTAGACTGGAGCTGAGCAAACAGGTACAGAGCAGGGTCTTGCTCCTTCCTCCCCAATATCTCACACCCCTGCCCATCTCTCCTTTGCACCCTGCACTTGTTACATTAGACTACTCTTAGTCCAGAAAACAGACCAAATATGTTTCCTTTATATTCTCTTTGCTGATGCTGTTCCTTCAGCTTAGAATGCCCTTTCCTTTTATAGTCCCTTTTCCACAGAGGCAGGAGGAGAAGGGGACGACAGAGGATGAGATGATTGGATGGCATTACCAACTCGATGGATATGAGGAGGGAGGAAAGGAACAGGCCAAGCTGACTCCATCTTGAAAAAGAAGGAAACTCAGTCTTGCACTTTCGAGCTTTGGACTATGCCTGGCAGCCATGGGGATAACATACCTACAGCTGAATTGACCTACCACACTGATAAACACCAGATTCCATACCAAGATTTCCTGTCGCCAAGAAGAATGTAATAGTCCCTATGTGGTCAATCACCTTTGTCATCTTTATGGCACCCATTGGTGTAGGCTACAATGTATAACCAGCTGAACCTTCTGACTATGAATCATGGCTGTAATCTGATTGTATCTCCCTTTAACACTTTCTAGGATAGATTTAAGGAATTTGGGGATGTGGGCTTGAGCAGTACACTTAAGGTTTTTAAAGTTTTCACAAAAGTCAGTCAGGGTCCTTGGCTAAGAGGAGACTCTGCCTTGGGCCTGCTGGTGTAATAAACTGCCCTCTACTATCTGTATTGTCCTTCTGAGTAAGTTTGTTTCCTGGAACGTGTCGCTACAACAATGAGTTTGAGCAAGCTCTGGGAGCTAGTGAGGACAGGAAAGCCTGGTGTGCTGCAGTCCATGGAGTTGCAAAGAGTGGGACATGACTGAGAGACTGAACTGAACTTCCACAGATGACCTATACAACCTTTTCCCTATAGCTTTCTCTAACATATATATTTACCCCAAAATACATGTTCCCTGAATCATATGTAAGCTGCCTTAATGCGTCTGTGTGTGCTAAGTCACTTGTCAGACTCGTGACAATGCTATGGACTGTGGTCAGCCAGAGTCCTCTGTCCATGGGATTCTCCAGGCAAGAATACTGGAGTGGGTTGCCATTTCCTCCTGCAGGGGATCTTTCCCACCCAGGGATCAAACTCTGGTCTCTTATGCCTCCTGCATTGGTAGGTGGGTTCTTTATCACTAGGGCCACTGGGAAGCCCCCAAGCTGCTATAATAGGTAGTACAATGTTGTATTTCACTCACTTTAGAGTAATTGTTACCTCTATTTTTCTCTTGCTAGACTTTGAGATATCTAAGATCAAGGACTGTGTCTTGTTTATTTTTAATTTTCTTGTGTCTTCCACAGTAATTTGTACTAAGTGACCATTTGATATTTGATGAATGGCATTGCATTTCTGGTACTTTTTAAATTAAAAGACGCTTCCTTCTTGGAAGAAAAGTTATGACCAACCTAGACAGCATATTAAAAAGCAGAGACATTACTTTGGAACAAAGATCCATCTAGTCAAGGCTATGGTTTTTCCAGTAGTCAAGTCTGGATGTGAGATTTGGAGTATAAAGTTGAGTGCTGAAGAATTGATGCTTTTGAACTGTGGTGTTGGAAAAAAGTCTTGAGAGTCCCTTGGACAACAAGGAGATCCAAACAGTCCATCCTAAAGGAAATCAGTCCTGAATATTCAATGGAAGGACTGATGCTGAAGCTGAAACTCCAATACTTTGGTCACCTAATGACTCATTTGAAAAGTCCCTGATGCTGGGAAATATTGAGGGCAGGAGAAGAAGGGGATGACAGAGGATGAAATGGTTGGATGGCATCACTTACTCAATGGCCATGAGTTTCAGTAAACTCTGGGTGTTGGTGATGGACAGGGAGGCCTGGCGTGCTGCAGTCCATGGGGTCACAAAGAGTTGGGCACGACTGAGCAACTGAACTGAACTGTTTATTTTTAGCAGAACTAATACAATGGAACTGATTTGAGACAATTTGTGGTTTCAGCAAAACTTACAATTTAATTGGTGGTTTTCAGTATGAGGTAAACAAAGTATTAATACTAATAACTAGCTTTATCAAATGATCACTATATACTTGGCACTATGTTAATGATTTTAGTATCATTTAATTCAATCCATTTATTATATCTGAAAGTGAATATTGTTTCAATTTCTAGTTGAGGAAAGTGAAGCTAAGAGAGGACAGATTGGTTGATCAAGGTATGAAAGCTAATTAATGGTTTAGCCTGGGTTTGAATTCAAGTTTATTTAGTTTCAATCTACACTGCTATGCTTAGCTGCTCTCTCAGTCTTGCTTAATTCTTTGTGACTCTGTGGACTGTAGCCCACCAGGATCCTTTGTCCATGGGGATTCTCCAGGCAAGAATACTGGAGTGGGTTGCCATTTCTTTCTCTAGGGGATCTTCTCAGCCCAGGGATTGAACCCAGGTCTCCTGCATAGCAGGTGGATTCTTTACCATCTGAGCCACCAGGGAAGCCCTAATACACTGTGGTTAGCTGCTTAGGACTCATAGACACAGCTATGAGTCCGCCTCGATTCCTCCCTATTCTTTATTCCCATATCCAATCCATTGGAGAGTTTTATGGGTATTATCTCTCTGGATAGAGTCCCAAGTCCATGTGTTTTCCCTCATCTCCATTTTGATCCTAACTACCATCACATCACTTCTTACTTTGACCATGGTAGTAACCTCATCACTGATCTACCTGTCCTTATGCCTGTTCCTTAGTCCATGGTTTATTCTTTACTCATTCCTGGAATCTTTAACACAGACATACACACATACACACAGATGCACGCGCGCGCGCACACACACACACACACACACACACATTCCCATGTTACCTTCTGCTTAAAGTCTTCCAGTAGCTTCTTACTGAATTTATAATAAAAATACACGACCTATGTTATCTGACCCCAGCCTTTGTCTCAGACATCGTGTCATGTTAGCTTGCAATTACACAAAATTCTTCAGTTGCGCAGGTCCCCTGTTTGTTTCTCAGCTCCATCAGTCTTGTTCTTATCTCAGGGCATTTGTATTTGCTGTGGTCTCTGCTTAAAAGTTCTTCCTCTAGGAAACTTCCATAGTAGGATCTTGCTAATCATTTAGGTGTCAGAGAGGCTTCTCAAATGTGAATAAGGATTCTATAACCTCCATTACTTTCTGTCATGTTACTTTTTTTTTTTTTTTTAATCTTCTTGGCACTCATTGCTCTTTGAAATAATTTATTTACTCTTTCTTCTCAGAAGAATCAAATCTTTGGTTGGTAGAGACTTTGTCAGTACTCCTCACTCCTGTAACTCCAAACCTAGTCAAAATACATATTTCAAATTATTTCTGCCATTGATAGGTAGTGTTATAGAAAAACACACAACTAATTTCTGTTTGACTCTGTGGGAGAGGGCAAGGGTGGGATGATTTGGGAGAATGACATTGAAACATGTATAATATCATATATGAAACGAATAGCCAGTCCAGGTTCGATGCATGATATTGGATGCTTGGGGCTGGTGCACTGAGACGACCCAGAGGGATGGTACAGGGAGGGAGGAGGGAGGGGGTTTCAGGATGGGGAACATGTATATACCTGTGGCAGATTCCTGTTGATGTATGGCAAAACCAATACAATATTGTAAAGTAATTAACCTCCAATTAAAATAAATTAATTTTAAAAATTAAAAAAACACAAATATTTGCAAAGTGGAATGAAATTAAACTTTTTAAATTTGAGAAACTGCAAAAAAAAAATCTGTTTGAAAATTTCAAGCTGATTTGGAGGTCAGGAACATTTTCTTCAATTCATGGTATGCTGTATTGGAGAATGAAGTCAAACAGACCTGATCTAAGATTCTGGTTCCATCATTTACTGAGCTTGTGCCATTGGGCTCTTTGACTCAATTTCTCCATCAGCAGACTTCCTAAAACATAGTATTACAATCTGCCAGATGACTGGCATATTGTCTGGCACTCATTATTTTGGAGATATTTTAATGTATAATATCACAAAAGAGATTCAAAGAAGTACTGAAGCCTAGCCCTGGAAAGATAGCCAAAGAAGGCTCAGTGGTGAAGGAAAGTTACAAGCTGGGTTGAAAGGATTTCTATAGGGAAAGGAATAAGAAATTTAAGCAGTGAGGACTGTGCTAAGGACACAAATGTGAAAAATGAAAGACTCCTTTGGTGTATTAAGGGTACAAAAGTTTTACCAGATTAGAATACTGTATTTAGAGTAGTAACTTAAAGGATATTTCTGGGAAATATGGCATAAAAAGAGGCAGAAATCAAAAAGATTTTAATTCTTATGCTCATCTACCTATAATTTGGAATTTGCATATGGGCTTTATTTTATAAAAGAAATATTAGTAACCTGAATTTTGAAAATTGCTATTATAATATGATATTATCCCTATTATATTAGTTTAGTTTCTTTATTCACATTAATATACTATATTATATTATCATTGCCATGGTAGTAAATGAATAACTTTGTTGTATTAATTATAACTATTAAAAGATATTATATACTACATATAAATACAAATATATATATAACATATATTATGTGGTTGTTTGTATACTTATGCATGTACACTTTTGTTTATTTTTTAGTCACTCAGTTGCTTCCAACTCTTTGTGACCCCATGGACTGTACTCCACCAGTCTCCCCATCTGTGGGACTTCCCAGGCAAGAATATTGGACTGAGTTGCCATTTCCTTCTCCAGGGGAGATTCCTGACCCAGGGACTGAACCCAGGTCTCCTGCATTGCAGGCAGATGCTTTACCACTGAGCCACCTGGGAAGCCTATATATCTATACTACCTATGTGTAAAAGAAACTTTATAGTTGCTGCACGCATGCTTAGTTGCTCAATAATGTCCAACTTTTTGTGACCCCATGGATTGTAGCCCACCAGGCTTTTCTGTTCACAGGATTCTCCAGGCAAGAATACTGGAGTGAGTAGCCATTCCCTTCTCCAGGGGATCTTCCTGATCCAAGGATTGAACCTGAGTCTCCTGAATTGCAGGTGGATTTTTTACCACCTGAGTCACCAAGGAAGCTCTCTTGAATAAATATTCATATTTAATTGTACTTAATTCTTTGTTAACTTGAATATCTGTTCATAGAGTTTCCATGGTTACTGTTTCACTTTTTGACTCAGATCAGGTACTGTTAAACACAATCTATGAACTGTTTATACTTTAAGAAAAATATTAATTAAAATCAAATGTTTTATATCTTTATTTCTTTTCCTCCACTCCAAGACATAGAGTAATATAATAGTTTTAGTTCCAGTATTTTTAAAGAAATATTTTGATTAATTTTTTGGCAACCAGATAAGGGAGTAGAGAAAGGGAGAGAAAGGGAAAGCAAGGGATTAGCTAGATTATAGGGTTTCTATAGGTACCAGATTCTATGCAAGGCATTTTCATACACTATTTTAATTTTGCTTTTATAGCCCTGATAAAATTAATGCATCATAGACTTAAAAAGATAATGAGTCTCTGAATTCAGAGGCAAGGATCCATATAAGGCTTCCAGGCTGTGTTGTGTTTTTTTTTTTCTTTCCTGAATGATCAATTCAGGCAACATACTGTTTCATACAGTGTCTTAGAAACCCTTATTGCCAAGTATTACTATTGTAGAAAAAATTAGAAATTGATTCTGAGACAGGTGGTTATTTCAAAGTTATCAGAGACATAAAAATATCTGGGTTAAAATATACCTAGGAAAAAGATATTGAGGACTGTTGAGGAATATAATCAGAACCTGGAGACAACTGCTGATTCTACCTCTGATGTGAGTCAAGCTACTGCATCAGAGGTTCGATATCTTGATTTAGAATAAAGATGTATTTAGGTAGAATAAAGGCTAAATTGCTGCAAAAAGAACCTATGAATACAGTGGTTTCAGTGCGATAGAAATTTATTTTTCATCCTAAAAACTTTGTTCCAGGAAGGATTCAGGGATCTGGTTTTCTCTACTATCACCTAGGGGATTTTCCACACTTTTTGGGTTACAGTTATGCTGTTATGTTGATAACTTGTCTGAGCTTCAGACTGATAAAAGGTGGTGCGGAGGGGAGAGCAAATGGAGTCCGGGACAAACCATTTCCCTTCATTGGTGAGAACTTGGCCATTTGACCATACTAAGTTACAAGAGAGACTAGAAATTGTTAGACTAACTGGATGATCATATACGTCAATAAAACTTAATTATTATAGAAGAAGGGACTAATGGACTCGGGGCGACAAATTACTATTACTACAGGGCTGACATTTCTCTCATTGACTTGTAAATGCAAGCACACTATTTAAAAAGTCTCTTTTATTTAAAAAAAAATCATGTCACTAAAAAGGATTTTACCTCTTCACCCTCTCTACATTCAAGGTCATATTTTAAAGTTGTGTGACGCCTGGTAGGCCATGTACTCCAATGGTTCTGTAGTATTTGGAGATCTGTAGCCAGTTTCCTCAACCTTATCCAATATATGTTGGCAACAGTTCCCATCCTCACCCCCAATTACTTGCACAGTCAAGCTACAGTTAGCTCATTATTTTCATTTGGCCAATTGATTTGTAAAGCTTGAATTAGAAATGTAAAGCTGTCGCTTTCCTCCTGGGAATGAAACCTTGCTTTTGATAACTGGTATTAATTTTCTGGTGGCTCAGACAGTAAAGAATCTGCCTGCAATGCAGGAGACCTGGGTTTGATCCTTGGCTTGGAAAGATCCCCTGGAGAAGAAAAATGGCAACCCACTCCAGTATTCTTGCCTGGAGAATTCCATGGACAGAGAAGCCTGCTGGTTACAGTCCATGGGGTTGCAAAGAGTCAGACAAAACTGAGCAACTAAGAATATTTATTATAGCAAAAACTAATCTCAAGTTTTAAATCTGATTTTATTCCAATTTCTGAAATTGTTTACTTAAAATTCTAAGTAATCATAAACACTGATACACGTGATAGACATGTTAGTTGAAAATATCTATATAGTTTTTCAGGTTTCATAGTCATTTTACATATAGTCAACTCTAAATTTTGATGTAACCAAGTTTTCTTTTAAAATATATATTAAAATAATTGTGACACAGGAATTTTAGCCAATACAAATATAATGCAATGAAAAAGATTTTTGTTATTTCAGACTTCAGCTGTACTGCCCAAAGATCAATAATTTTAATAGTTTGGTGGTTTTCAATTCAGAAATACTTCAGATATGCCTTTCTATCATCTTTAATGATCATGTATGAATATACCATTGGCATTGTTCCATACTTTGTTGTATTTTTTTCATTTAATCACACATACTGTAATGCAATGAGATCTACCCCAGTTAACCCTAAGGGCTACACTATTTCATTGTATAGATGTACTATCATTTATATAATTACTCTGTGTTAGTAGGCTTCTAGATTATTTCCAGATGTTTGCTATTATGCATAGACCTACCATTTCATCCCTGTGCATAAATCTTTTCTACATGTGCAAATATGCTTGTAGGAGAAATTCTTAGAAGATTTATTATTACAGAGTTTCATTTTTATTCTCTGAATTTTGTTTTTGTTATTTGCTTAAAGTTTGAGAGGAGTTATAAAAAATATAAAGGACTTCCTGGTGGTGCTAGTGGTGAAGATCATGCCTGCCAATGCAGGAGATATATGAGATGCAAATTTGATTTCTAGGTCAAGAAGAGCCCCTGGAGGATGGCATGGCAACCCACTCCAGTATTCTTGCCCGGAGAATCCCATAAATAGAGAAGCCTGGCGGGCTGCAGGCCATAGTGTGCAAAGAGGCAGCTTAGCAGGCAAACATGCATAAAAATAAAAGCAATATAATAAAATATGACAACATTGTATATGCAAATCTGTCTTTCTAACTAGATATACCTGTATTTATATCATTTTCATCCCTTTATCTTTATCTAAATCCTCTAAATTCTGGCCTGAGAGAGAGTGCTTCCACCACCACCCTACCCCTACCTTGGTAAACTATTGCCATTGGCCCCATTGCCAATGCTGATTGCTCCCATTGCTGATGGTATAGTTTTCATTTAGGGATTCTATTCCTGATACACTGCAACTATTTACATGTTTATTTGTAAACGTGTATTTGTTACATGTTTATTCACTCTTCAAGTTTGGCTGTGATTGTAAAATTTTGTAACTGTATTCTTCCTTCTCCGTAACAGTCTTCTCTTTTAAATGAGAGGAAATGAGACTAAGTCTCTTGTAGTTCATCAATATGACTCAATATGTTTCTATCTTAAACAAATACAGTATTGTAAAGCAATTATCATCCAATTAAAAATAAATAAATTAAAAAAAAAAAAAACTCGAACTCTTTTCTAGTTTTTAGCAACATTCAGATTTTTCACATTTTTTTGTTTCCTATTCCCTTCCTTGGAAACCTGAAAATGAATCAGGGTCTATAGGCATTTAGAAGGTAGAGACCTTGTGTTTGTCTAAGTTTTCAAGTGAATATATCTAAGGTGCATCAGTTAATCAAGTTGTACACTTTAAATATCATACAATTTTGTTAAATATACCTCAATAAATCTGGAAAAAAAGATAAAGTGACTATGTCCAATTTGACATATTTCTTTAGTTAACAAAGCAGAAAAACAAAATAATTACTTTTGACTTATATTCAAGTTATTGTTGCTATTTAGTCGTTCAGTCTTATCTGACTCTTTGTGACCCCCTGGATTGTATCACACCAGGCCTCCCTGACCTTCACTTCACCATCTCCCAGGATTTGCTCAAACTTATGTCCATTGAGTCAGTGATGCATCCAACCATCTCATTCTCTGTCATCCCCTTTTCCTCCTGCTATCAATCTTTCCCAGCATCAGAGTCTTTTCTAGTGAATCAGCATTTTGCATTAGGTGGCCAAAGTATTGGAGCTTCAGCTTTAGCATCAGTACTTCCAATGAATATTTAGGAATGATTTCCTTTAGAATTGACTGGTTTGATCTTCCTGCAGTCCAAGGGACTCTCAAGAGTCTTCTCCAACACCATAGTTCAAAAACATCAATTTTTCGATGTTCAGCCTTCATTATGGTCCAACTGTCACATCCATACAAGACTACTGGAAAAACCATAGCTTTGACTATGAGACCTTCGTCTGCAAAGTAATGTCTCTACTTTTTAATATGCTGTCTAAGTTTGTCATAGCTTTCCTTCCAAGAAGCAAGTGTCTTTTAATTTCATGGCTACAGTGACCATCTGCAGTGATTTTGGAGCCCAAGAAAATAAAGTCTGTCACTGTTTCCATTGTTTCCCCATCTATTTGCCATTAAGTGATGGGACCAGATGTCATCATTTTCGTTTGTTAAATGTTGAGTTTTAAACCAGCTTTTTCACTCTCTTCTCTCACCTTCATCAAGAGGCTCTTTAGTTCCTCTTCACTTTCTGCCATAAATCCACATTATTCTTCTATATTCTTAAAAATCATTGCAAACACCAGAGAGTTGAAAATTGTCTTCACTTAGCTTTTTCAGAGAGTGTGTAAGTGTTATATTTTCTGCGTATTGAATAGTATTTCCTGTACTGTAAACTTATCACAGGGACACTGCTATTCCTTTCTGGTTTTTAATTGGAGGAATGTTGCTTTATAATGTTGCATTGCTATTGCTACCGTTACTTCATCTTTCTTCTTCACTCTTTCATTACTGTCATGTTTAGATCATTTATTTCTGTTCTATTTTCTTCTTGTGAAACCTTTCATATTTAAGTTGGATTTATATTCATTCTTATTATTTATTACCTTCTTTCATATATTCATTTTCTCCCGTCTTTATTTATTTTTCTTCCTTTTTATTTTGATAAAGATTCTCATGTTTCCTGTTTATCAGTGGTCTGATATTCTTTCTAGTCCTGTTCTATGTTTTATATGTTAAAGACATATTGCATTAAACACATATGCATCAAATTATGCTGTTACATTTCAGGTGTTTTGAATTATTTTCTGATATTCTATACTTTTTCTTTTCTCCTTTATCTCAATACTGTCCTAGCTTCACATTTATCTATGCCTTTTTGTAGACACTATTCTTTCTAGGCTATTTTTTCTCTAGGATAGTTAACTGATGTTTTATAAACTTTTACTTTTTAAATGAAATATTGTTTTTGGAAATATGCTTTTACACTGAGACTTCCTGGTAGTGCTCTTTTATCTTTTTTACTGTGATTTTTTTCTTCATAGATGCAACTTTTTTTTTCTTATTTATCTCTAAATTGACAGAGAGATTTATAGGTCTAGTATTTGCATATCAGGTCTTTGATGCCTTGGTCATTGTTCACTTGCATCTGCTACCTCCTCCCATTCAAATTCAAATATGAAAACCAGGTTGATTATGTAGAGCCTCTGTTATGATTGGCAAACACTTGGTATGTCTTTAGTATGTCTTTAGTGTGTGTCTAGCGGACCTGGAGTGAAAAATCTCTTTCGTATTCTGTGCCTCATCTGGAAACTATAGTGAAAGAATGAGGTCAGGTCCCTGTATGCAGAGTTCCCAACACCTACTTTGACTTTCATAAAGCATTTTCTTTACATCTTTGAATACAACACAATCCTGCTTCATTATTCCATATAATGATTTTACACTTCATGGCAATTATACTTTCTAAATGAAAAGAGAAAGAGAACTGCAGATGGAGAAAAGGAAGAATGAGCAAAAGTCTCTCTTTGACAGTTAGAAAGCTGTCTCTCTGTTGGGAGAATGACTGACTTTTACCTGGTCAGTACAGCTCTGTGTCCTGGACTTAGGGCAATCAATTGACTGGTGATACGGCACAGCACTATTTGGTGTCCTTTCTCCTTTTGTCATTTGTAGATTGGAGCATGTGTTTTATGGCTCAACATGTATTTTTCAGTTCATCCCTATAAGTGATATAAATACTGGACATTTATCCAGGATTGTGGCATGTGAGTTTCTTTTGTCATTGTTCTATGTGCGTGCACACATGCTCAGTCCTTTGATTGTATCTAATTCTTTGCTATCCCAGGCTATAGCCCTTCCGGTTCACTGTCCATGGGATTTCCCAGGCAAGACTACTGGAGTAGATTGTCATTTCCTCCTCCAAAGGATCTTCCCAACCCAGGGATACAACTGGCATCTGCATTGGCAGGCATATTCTTTATCACTGAGCCACTTGGGAATCCCTTGTTGTTCTACACAATTTTTTTTTCCCCTTTAATATTACAGCTAGGGTGACTAACTTGGCCCAGTTAACCAGAGACTTTTTCTAGGATTCCCGTGTGTGTGTGCCAAGTCACTTCAGTCATGTCAGACTCTTTGTGAACCTATGGATTGTAACCTACCAGGTTCCTCTCTCCATGGGATCCTCCAGGCAAGAATACTGGAGTGTGTTGCCATTTCCTTCTCCAGGGGATCTTCCCGACCCACAGATCAAACCTGCATCACTTGCATACCCTGCAATGGCTCATGAGTTCTTTATCACTGGGCTTGCTAAAAATATTTATTTGGCTGTGCTGGATCTTAGTAGTGGCATGTGTAATCTAGTTCCCTGATCAGGGATCAAACCCAGTCTCCCTGCTTTGGGAACACAGAGTCTTAGCCACTGGACCACCAGCAAAATACCAGTTTCCTCCTAATTTATTTCTTCCACTAAATGACATTCCAATGGTTTTTTTGCCCCCTTTGCATTTATTCAAGCTGCTGTTTCTAATTACTGCCTTTTACTAGCTAATACATTTACTATTTTATACTTTTCCAAATATGTCAACTTTTTAATATTTTGAAAATCTTTGTATTGTTTGTTTATAATATTGTCTTACGTTTTTAATAAATTTCTGCTGCATCTGCAGTTGTTTTATATTTCTATTCTAAGTTTCTTATTTTGTCCTCTTTTTCTTAATTAGTTTTGCTAGAAGATTTTTTTTTTACTAATCTTTTTTGAGTATGCTTTTTATTTATTTTAAGATATTCAAATTTCTATCTCTCTTCTGATTTTTATTTTTATGTTATACTTCTTCATCCCTTTGCTAGCCTTCCTCACCTTCCTTCCTTTTGAGTTTATGTCTTATATGTTTCTTATAAAACAACATATGGCTAGATCTTGTTTTTTCTTAAATCCAATTGAATGCATTTGTCTTTTAATCAGCAAGGTTAAAAAACACAGAATTGTAATTACTGATTTGTTAGAACTTTCCCTTATATTTTATTTTAACTTTACTGTATCATACTTTCTTTCTCCTTCTGTTGAAAGCTTTCCATTAGAAATGTCAATTAGATATATCATATTTTCTTCTTTCAATTTATTTTTTTATTATTGATTTTCTGCTATTATCATATAATATTAGCCATTCCTGGGCAAGACACAAAGCATCCTATCAGATTATACACCTCTGATTAACTTGGTGGAAGGAAAGTACATCTTTTTCTATTCCAAGATTGTTTCTACTATTGTTCCTCTAGGATAAATCACTAATTATTGCAGATAACTCCCTCACCAACACTCAATAACCTTGCTCAGTATTTTTAAAATTTTATGCATTGTACTCACTCAGAGAGAGTCATTTGAGAGCTGCTGAAACTTAATGATTGCCATGAGCAATGTGCAGATATTTGTCAACTGGTCTGCACCTATTAGTGTTTTCTGGCTGCTCCTTCCCATGTACCTCCTTTGTTTGTCTATTGCCTCTTGCTGTTCCTGCTTTACTCCTGTATCAGGTAAAGAACACATCTATTGTGTTGGGGATTGAAGACAGCTACCAGTGCTTCTGATTCGTGGCTATGAGTTTTGGGTGGCTATTTAACAATGTTCATCAATGCTACTGTCACCTGGATAGCTCCAGTCTGGAAAATATGAGCAGGAAGCTCAACCTGAATGGCAAAGATACCTTTTACATGTGGTCCAGTAAAGAATGTGGTCCACTGGAGAAGGGAATGGCAAGCTACTTCAGTATTCTTGCCTTGAGAACCCCATGAACAGTATGAAAAGGCAAAATGATAGGATACTGAAAGAGGAACTCCCCAGGTCATTAGGTGCCCAATATGCTACTGGAGATCAGTGGAGAAATAACACCAGAAAGAATGAAGGGATGGAGCTAAAGCAAAAGCAATACCCAGTTGTCAATGTAACTGGTGATAGAAGTAAGATCTGATGCTGTAAAGAGCAATATTGCATAGGAACCTGGAATGTCAGGTCCATGAATCAAGGCAAATTGGAAGTGGTCAAACAAGAGATGGCAAGAGTGAATGTCGACATTCTAGGAATCAGTGAACTAAAATGGACTGGAATGGGTGAATTTAACTCAGATGACCATTATATCTACTACTGCGAGCAGGAATCCCTCAGAAGAAATGGAATAGCCATCATGGTCAACAAAAGAGTCTGAAATGAAGTACTTGGATGCAATCTCAAAAACAACAGAATGATCTCTGTTCGTCTTCAAGGCAAACCATTCAATATCACAGTTATCCAAGTCTATGCCCCAACCAGAAACACTGAACTGAAGTTGAACGATTTTATGAAGACCTATAAGATCTTTTAGAACTAACACCTAAAAAAGATGTCCTTTTCATTATAGGGGACTGGAATGCAAAAATAGGAAGTCAGGAAACACCTGGAGTAACAGGCAAATTTAGCCTTGGAATGTGGAATGAAGCAGGGCAAAGACTAATAGAGTTTTGCCAAGAAAATGCACTGGTCATAGGAAACACCCTCTTCCAACAACACAAGAGAATACTCTACACATGAACATCACCAGATGGTCAACACTGAAATCAGATTGATTATATTCTTTGCAGCCAAAGATGGAGAAGCTCTATACAGCCAACAAAAACAAGACTAGGAGCTGACTGTGGCTCAGATCATGAACTCCTTATAACCAAATTCAGATTCAAATTGAAGAAAGTAGGGAAAAGGCTAGACCATTCAGGTATGACCTAAATCAAATCCCTTATGATTATACAGTGGAAGTGAGAAATAGATTTAAGGGCCTAGATCTGATAGATAGAGTGCCCGATGAACTATGGACTGAGGTTCATGACATTGTACAGGAGACAGGGATCAAGACCATCGCCATGGAAAAGAAATGCAAAAAATCAAACTGGCTGTCTGGGGAGGCCTTACAAATAGCTATAAAAAGAAGAGAGGTGAAAAAGCAAAGGAGAAAAGGAAAGATATAAGCATCTGAATGCAGAGTTCCAAAGAATAGCAAGAAGAGATAAGAAAGCCTTCTTCAGTGATCATTGCAAAGAAATAGAGGAAAACAACAGAATGGGAAAGACTAGAGATTTCTTCAAGAAATTAGAGATACCAAGGGAATATTTCATGCAAAGATGGGCTCGATAAAGGACAGAAATGGTATGGACCTAACAGAAGCAGAAAATATTAAGAAGAGGTGGCAAGAATACATGGAAGAAGTGTACAAAAAAGATCTTCATGACCCAGATAATCATGATGATGTGATCACTAATCTAGAGCCAGACATCTTGGAATGTGAAGTCAAGTGGGCCTTAGAAAGCATCACAACGAACAAAGCTAGTGGAGGTGATGGAATCCCAGTTGAGCTGTTTCAAATCCTGAAAGATGATGCTGTGAAAGTGCTGCACTCAATATGCCAGCAAATTTGGAAAACTCAGCAGAGGCCACAGGACTGGAAAAGGTCAGTTTTCATTCCAATTCTAAAGAAAAGCAATGCCAAAGAATGCTCAAACTACCACACAATTGCACTCATCTTACATGCTAGTAAAGTAATGCTCAAAATTCTCCAAGCCAGGCTTCAGCAATACATGAACCGTGAAATTCCTGATGTTGAAGCTGGTTTTAGAAAAGGCAGAGGAACCAGAGATCAAATTGCCAACATCCGCTGGATCATGGGAAAAGCAAGAGAGTTCCAGAAAAAACATTTATTTCTGCTTTATTGACTATGCCAAAGCCTTTGACTGTGTGGATCACAATAAACTGTGGAAAATTCTGAAAGAGATGGGAATACCATACCACCTAACCTGCCTCTTGAGAACTCTGTATGCAGCTCAGGAAGCAACAGTTAAAACTGGACATGGAACAGCAGACTGGTTCCAAATAGGAAAAGGAGTATGTCAAGGCTGTATGTTGTCACCCTGCTTATTTAACTTATATGCAGAGTACATAATGAGAAACGCTGGGCTGGAAGAAACACAAGCTGGAATCAAGATTGCCGGGAGAAATATCAATAACCTCAGATATGCAGATGACACCACCCTTATGGCAGAAAGTGAAGAGGAGCTAAAAAGCCTTTTGATGAAAGTGAAAGAGGAGAGCAAAAAAGTTGGCTTAAAGCTCAACAGTCAGAAAACAAAGATCATGGCATCTGGTGCCATCACTTCATGGGAAATGGATGGGGAAACAGTGGAAACAGTGTCAGACTTTATTTTGGGGGGCTCCAAAATCACTGCAGATGGTGACTGCAGCCATGAAATTAAAAGACGCTTACTCCTTGGAAGAAAACTTATGACCAACCTAGATAGTATATTCAAAAGCGGAGACATTACTTTGCTGACTAAGGTCCATCTAGGCAAGTCTGTGGTTTGTCCTGTGGTCATGTATGGATGTGAGAGTTGGACTGTGAAGAAGGCTGAGCACTGAAGAATTGATACTTTTGAACAATGGTGTTGGAGAAGACTCTTGAGAGTCCCTTGGACTGCAAGGAGATCCAACCAGTCCATTCTGAAGGAGATCAGCCCTGGGATTTCTTTGGAAGGAATGATGCTAAAGCTGAAGCTCCAGTTCTTTGGCCATGTCATGCGAAGAGTTCACTCATTGGAAAAGACTCTGATGCTGGGACAGTTTAGGGGCAGGAGGACAAGGGAACAACCGAGGATGAAATGGCTGGATGGCATCACTGACTCGATGGACCTGAGTCTGGGTGAACTCCGGGAGATGGTGATGGACAGGGAGGGATGGCGTGCTGTAATTCATGTGATCGCTAAGAGTCGGACACGACTGAGTGACTGAACTGAACTGAACTGAAAGAACCTTTCCTAAATATATTGCTTGGTCCTGGACAACCCAAAGCAGTGAGAGAAAAAGGAAAAGAGATGGCTAAAATTCATGAATGCAACCAGTTAACCATCTTTGGCTCTTCTCCATGCCTGGTTGGGTACCTGCTAACATTCCTTCTTAAGCTATCTAAGCTTTGATTTCTCAGTTTTTATAGCCATATCTGAGTATGGATGTTCATTAACTAAAATTGCTTTATTATTTTTGAACTCAGAAATTTGTTATGAATTTAGAAGATTGCAGCTGATACTTAGTTCATTATTTTTTTTTTGATGCCAATAAATCTCAGTATCCTGTCTGGATTTTTTTTTCTGGTTCTACCTACCCTACTCAACATAGGATAGAGTTTCCTGTTTCCCCCATACTCTATGCTTGTCTAAATATTAGCATTTTCTGCCTCTTGAAATGGGCTGTAAGGTCTTTGATGGAACAAAAGAGTCTCTCTCAAATGTATGCATAGCATTGAAGAAATTTCCCAACACAGACTTGGCTAAACGATTTTCCTACCAAATGTCTTCAGGAAGATCAATGGGAAATCATCACAGGACAAATAAGTGTCAATCATTTTATGAAAAGTCCTGCAATGTAATTACTTTTCAAATCTATGATTTTGAAAGCTGGAAAATATTCTCTTTTCTTAATTTTCAACTTGTATAACTTACATCTGCTTAAGGAAGTAGCACAGCATATACTTACTTATCTTTGCTTCTAGAGGCTTATCTGAGAATCATGCTGCTAAGAATGGGAAGTGTGGTTAATGTCTGCTTCCTACAGGGATAAGGCAGACTTAGAAGAAACAGGATAAAAATAAACAGATTTAACAGATAATGCTCCTGATAGGAAAATTTAAAGTAAACTTTATTAAAATCAACTTGTTGTTAAAACTTGAAAAGAATTATTGCGCACAAAGATGAGAAAGAATAGAAAGCTATAAAAAGTAATCAAAAACATGCAATGTTCAGGGATGTATTTACTCATATCAATCTAATTTGCCAAGGAAGGGAAGAAAATAAGTGTTTTAGAATTGCAATCTTCAACTTGGCAATTCTCCATGTGAATTTTGACTAAATTTGTTCTGAAAGTAGAACAAACTGATTTTTCAAAGTGTATTTGATTTTTATCTATGTAACACAGATCCATCCCATCCTCGTCTAACTACAGAAGATCTAAGGGAAATAGGGTTTTTAAAAAGTCTTAGGTATCTAAAGGCTATCGTATCAGCTTATATATGGTCCAATAAATTGTATAAAATAAGTACTATTCTAAAAAGAACTCTGACTCAACTTCTGCACTTGTACTGCTGCTGCTGCTGCTGCTAAGTCGCTTCAGTCGTGTCCAACTCTGTGCGACCCCAGAGACGGCAGCACACCAGGCTCCCCCGTCCCTGGGATTCTCCAGGCAAGAACACTGGAGTGAGTTGCCATTTCGTTCTCCAATGCATGAAAGTGAAAAGTGAAAGTGAAGTCGCTCAGTCATGTCCAACACTAAAAGAGTTTACAGTTGTTTCCACTCTTATTGGAAAAACCCTGATGCTAGGAAAGATTGAAGGCAGGAGGAGAAGGGGAAGACAGAGGATAAGATGGTTGGATGGCATCACCGACTTGATGGACATGAGTCTGAGAAAGCTCTTTGAATTGTTGATGGATGGGGAAGCCTGGCGTGCTATAGCCCATGGGGTCACAAAGAGTTGGACTGAGCGACTGAACTGACTCCACTCCTGTCACAATGTGTCAACCCATATTTAGCACACGTGTGTGTGCGTGCTGTCAGCAGTCGTGTGTGACTCTTTGTGACCCTATGGGCTGTAACCCGCCAGTCTTCTCTGTCCATGGGAGTCTCCAGCAAGAATACTGGAGTGGATTGCTATGCCCCACTCTAGGGAATCTTTCCCACTCAGGGGTTGAACTCGTGTCTCATGATGTCTCCTGCAATGCAGGCGGATTCTTCACCACTAGTGCCTCCTGGGAAGCCCATTTAATGCAAATTCTATGACAATGACGATAATGATCTCTAACATGACTGAAGAGTTCACTTTTCAGAGGCTAATTGACCACTTTCAGATCCATGAATAAATTGCAACCACTTTTTTTTGCAAGTAAATCAGCCAGATGTAGCTTTAGTTGTTGAACTAATGCTGTGATTTTGCTTGAATGAAATAATGCTGACATTTTCAGGAGAAAGAAAAATATATAAATGAACACCATATCTAGTCTGTAGCAGCAATGTATATTAAAGGAGATGATTATACAATTCACACTTCTCATTTCAGTGCATCGGTGCCTTAACAAAGCCCATCTAAAATGCTTATTGAAAACGTAAAGTTACAGATTTCTTTATTTGCTATATTTGATTGCCAGCACAAGTTTTGTTCTCTTTTCCCTGATCTCTCCATTTATATTTGGAAGTGATAAATTTTCTCCATTTTACATTTTATATTTGGTTTATCTATTTATTTGTATTCATTTTGCATGTAGAATGGGATAAATCTATAGAATAATGCAACTCATATTGGATTTTGTATTGCTATTGGGCATATACTGCACATGAAGTTTATCTGATCTCTAACTTAATCACAGGGAACTCTTGCTAAAGGGAAATTTGCTTCCTAACAATGAGAGACCTATGTCTTGGTGAAATTTATTTAACTATAAACACAGTATATAGCATTAATATATAATTTTCCTATTTTCTGCCACAGTTAGATGTGATTTATTGTACATAGCTATTGCATTTGAGCAAAAGTAAATATATAAGTAAATAAGTCTTTATGTGATGTGATTTAAGCATATCTAGATAATGTGAATACACAGAAAATAAAATATATTTTGGAGGAATAAATTTTATGCTATTTAAAAGTTTAAGTGACAGAAAAAAAAAAAAAAAAAAAAAAACATAGTGTACCATGTATTAGCTCCACCACCTGAAGTAGTAGTAAGTTGAAGGCATAGGAAAAACTATATGTTAAAAACTCACAAAAAAACTTCCTGCAACATTTCATAAATCTATGGCTATATTTATCTCCTTTTGTGTTTCATTTAAGCCTATAAAAAGAGATATATCCTTTTATCATTATAATGCCATATTTGAAGTACTCCATTTATATTTGTAATGCCTTTCATGTCTATTTCATTATGTAGTTTAATGGCATCTAAGTTTTGTAGGCCAAGAAAAAGATATAGGTAAGGACAACTGAGTACCCTACTGCTGACTAAATGTCTGTGTTTGAAATGGGCATAGAAAACAATAAATCTTTGTGACCTATTACTTAAACTATACTCAAGATGGTATTGGGCTTCCCCATGGGCTCAGCTGGTAAAGCACTCACCTGCCAATGCAGGAGACTCAAGAGACACGAGTTTGATCTCTGGGTGGGAAAAATTCCCTGGAGAAGGAAATGGCAACTTGCTTCAGTATTCTTGCCTGGAAAATTCCATGGACATAGAAGCCTGGTGAGCTACAGTCCATGGGGTCTCAAAGAGTCTGACATGACTGAGCAGGCACACACACACATTAAGATGGTATTTGCTCCTAGTAACTGAGTTAAATACACCTACTTCAAATCAACTTCAAAATAAGTGATTAACTTTATTTTCCTTTTTGGGATCACTGCTTGCCCATTTTTTATGTAAACAGTTGTCATGGCATACTTTAATAGTGCCTGCTTTAAATAGCCAGAAAGGCAGTTACTCTTGGGTTCTTGTTACACTTCTCACTACATTTTCACCATTTAGCTGAAACTCCAGCAGAGTCATGTATCAGAAAATGCTATGCATTCACCTTTGCACATAAATTATTTTCCTGGAAGACAACAATACATTCCTATCGCAACAATTCTACCATAGTTTTACCTTCACTGAAATATTAACCAAGGAAGAATTTACTGAAGAGAAAAAATATTGAAGCAGTACTGTGTAACTAAAGAAAATACCCCTAATTCATATCTTTTTCTTGATAAGATAACATGGACTATATTCTAATAAGATACTTACTCTCCAGGAGCTATTTCTTAAGAAAAAAATCTGCTGAATACTGGTGATATCACGTGATCTATTAATGACTAGTAGACATGTAAATGGCACTCCACTCCAGTACTCTTGCCTGGAAAATCCCATGGACGGAGGAGCCTGGTAGGCTGCAGTCCATGGGGTCGCTAAGAGTCAGACACGACTGAGCGACTTCACTTTCACTTTTCACTTTCATGCACTGAAGAAGGAAATGGCAACCCACTCTAGTGTTCTTGCCTGGAGAATCCCAGGGACAGGGGAGCCTGGTGGGCTGCCATCTATGGGGTCGCACAGAGTCGGACACGACTGAAGCGACTTAGCAGCAGCTGCAGCAGACATGTAAATGGTTTCAGAGAAAAAAAAATTGCATGGATGCGCATGATATGTGTAAATTTAATTAAAATTTTATATACATTTCCATTATGTTATTAATAACCATAAAATTTGTCAATGATTGTTGTTTTATAAGAATCTGTCAGCTAATATTCAGCAGGATATTCTCAATAAGCATAATTTCACATAATTTATATTTTGGCATTTTCATTTATTCAGTTTCTATTTTATGATGATATTATTTGTTATATTAAATTGCAGAGTCCTCAGTGCAGATTCCCAATGAAACCTATTTTGGTATATAAGCCTTTGTTTAATCACCTCCCCTTGGTTATATATAGGTTTTTGATTTGGGTCTAACCAACTGAATATGGCAAAGATGGCACTCTCATGATTAAGTGATATAAGACTCAGTCCTTGGGGCTTCCCAGGTGGCTCAGTGGTAAGGAATCTGCCTGCCAAGAAGGATATGACATAGATCCCTGGGTCAGGAAGACCTCCTGGAGGAAGAAATGGCAACCTGCTCCAGTATTCTTGTATATTCCAAGGACAGAGGAGCCTGGTGGGTTGAGTCCATGGGGTCGCAAAGAGTCAGACAAAACTGATCGACTGAGCACATACAAACTATCTTCGGTAGAGTAGAAATAGAAACTCTCCTTGAAAGTCTGACGAAGGAAGCAGCATGTTGGAAAAGCTCATGTGGCAAGGTACTGTGGTAAGCCTCAGGAGACTGTGTAATCTCTGGAAACTGAAGGTAACCACCAACCTACAGGGAACTGGGTGACCTCTGGAAACTGAAGGTAACCACCAGCCTACAGAAAGCTAATGCCCTGAGTACAGTAACAGAAAAATAAATTGTATCAATGCCCAAGTGAACTTGGAAATGGATTATTTCCCAATCTGACCTCCAAATGAAAATGCAGCTGATTGCTTAATTGAAGTTTTGTGGAATCTGAGCAGAGGTTTTGGTCAAGTCCAATCCAGACCCCTTACATATGGAAACTGTGACTTGGGCTAACGAACTGAATATGGCAAAATTATAGAATGGCACTCTCAGTATTAAGTGATTTTATACAAGTCTCTGTCCTTGGGGGCTTCCCAGATAGCTCAATGATAAAGAAACTGCCTGCCAAACAGAAGACTAGGGTTAGATCCCTGGGTTGGGAAGATCCCCTGGAGGAGGAAATGGCAACCCACTCCAGTATTCTTGAATGGAAAATTCCATGGACAGAGAAGCCTGGCTGGCTACAGTCCATTGGGTCACAAAAATGTTGGGCATGACTTAGTGACTAAATAACAACAACTTGTTGAAGTTTTGTGGAATCCTGAACAGAGGATTTGGTTAATCCTGTCTAGATTCCTTACCTATGGAAACTATGAAATAATAAATATGTAAGATATCAAACCAAAGGCAATTATTATTTGCAACACAGTAATACAAAACAGCTATTTGTAAGGCCTCCTCAGACAGCCATTTTGATTTTTTGCATTTCTTTTCCATGAGGATGATCTTGATCCCTGTCTTCTGTACAATGTCGTGAACCTCTGTCCATAGTTCATCAGGCACAGTATCTATCAGATCTAGTCCCTTAAATCTATTTCTAAGTTCCACTGTATAATCATAAGGAATTTGATTTAGGTCATACCTGACTGTGGAAAATTCTGAAAGAGATGGGAACACCAGACCATCTTACCTGCCTCTTGAGAAATCTGTATTCAGGTCAGGAAGCAACAGTCAGAACTGGACATGGAACAACAGACTGGTTCCAAATAGGAAAAGGGGTACGTCAAGGCTATATGTTGTCACCCTGCTTATTTAACTTATATGCAGAGTAAATCATGAGAAACGCTGGGATGGAAGAAGCACAAGCTGGAATCAAGATTGCCAGAAGAAATATCAATAACCTCAGATATGCAGATAACACCACCCTTATGGCAGAAAGTGAAGAGGAACTAAAAAGCCTCTTGATGAAAGTGAAAGAGGAGAGTGAAAAGTTAGCTTAAACCTCAACATTCAGAAAACAAAGATCATGGCATCTGGTCCCATCATTTTATGGTGAATAGATGGGGAAACAGTGGAAACAGTGTCAGACTCTTGAGAGTCCCTTGGACTGCAAGGAGATCCAACCAGTCCAGCCTGAAGGAGATCAGCCCTGGGATTTCTTTGGAAGGAATGATGCTAAAGCTGAAATTCCAGTACTTTGGCTACCTCATGAGAAGAGTTGACTCACTGGAAAAGACTCTGATGCTGGGAGGGATTGGGGGCAGGAGGAGAAGGGGACGACAGAGGATGAGATGGCTGGATGGCATCACTGACTCGATGGACATGGGTCTGAGTGAACTCCGGGAGTTGGTGACTGACAAGAAGGCCTGGCGTGCTGCAATTCATGAGGTCGCAAAGAGTTGGACATGACTCAGCGACTGAACTGAACTGACACAAAGCAAACAAAATCATCAGTTCACAGTGACGTACCTAATGTCTTAAGTATGACTCGCTGAGGAATTGACTGCAAGGAAATACTAGTACTCAGAATCTAGCTGCAATCACAGAACAGGGATACACTACAAATAAA
Source organism: Budorcas taxicolor (assembly GCF_023091745.1). Lineage (NCBI taxonomy): Eukaryota > Metazoa > Chordata > Mammalia > Artiodactyla > Bovidae > Budorcas > Budorcas taxicolor. Next base: position 71,493,729 of record NC_068912.1, read on the forward strand.
TAATGTAAATCTATTTTGTGCTAGAAAAGTGAATCTAAAAGTTTAATGCATCTGGACAAATAACACAAAAAGAAATTTCTGAATATAATTTTACTGGACTAGTCATTAGCTTGCCCCAAGGCAAAATTTACTATCTCTTAAACTTTTCTTAAACTAAGAGCAGGAGGCTGCGACCCACGCACTAAGCGTTGCCGAGAGGAGCTACCCCACGTCCGAGGTCAGGGGCAGAAGCCGGGAGGACCCCATGCCGAAGAGTGGCTGAGAGTGCCATGCTGTGATGGCGTAGGAATGGCTGAGAGGAGCTACCCCATGTCTGAGGTCAGGGCGGTGGCCAGGAGGAGCCACCCTGCATTCCAGGCCAGAGGCGGCAGCTGGGAGGACCAACCCCACGTCCAAGGAGCGGTGGCTGCACCAGCACAGGAGGGCCTAGAGGAGCCATCCCACGTTGAAGGTCAGGAATGGCGGCAGTGAGGAGATACCATTCATCCAAGGTAAGGAGAAGCAACTGCGTTTTGCTGGAGCAGCCGTGAAGAGATACCCCACACCCAAGGTAAGAGAAACCAAGATGGTAGGTGTTGCAAAAGGGCATCAGAGGGCAGACACACTGAAACCCTACTCACAGAAAACTAGGCAATCTAATAACACTAGGACCACAGCCTTGTCTAACTCAATGAAACTAAGCCATGCTCACGGGGCAAACCAAGATGGGCGGGTCATGATGGAGAGGTCTGACAGAATGTGGTCCATTGGAGAAGGGAATGGCAAACCACTTCAGTATTCTTGCCTTGAGAACCCAAGAACAGCATGAAAAGGCAAAATGATAGGATACTGAAAGAGGAACTCCCCAGGTCAGTAGGTGCCCAATATTCTACTGGAGATCAGTGGAGAAATAACTCCAGAAAGAATGAAGGGATGGAGCCAAAGCAAAAGCAATACCCAGCTGTGGATGTGGCTGGTGATAGAAGCAAGGTTCGATGCTGTAAAGAGCAATATTGCATAGGAACCTGGAATGTCACGTCCGTGAATCAAGCCAAATTGGAAGTGCTCAAACAAGAGATGGCAAGAGTGAATGTCGATATTTTAGGAATCAGCGAACTAAAATGGACTGGAATGGGTGAATTTAACTCAGATGGCCATTATATCTACTACTGCGGGCAGGAATCCCTCAGAAGAAATGGAATAGCCATCATGATCAACAAGAGAGTCCGAAATGCAATACTTGGATGCAATCTCAAAAACGACAGAATGATCTCTGTTCATCTCCAAGGCAAACCATTCAATATCACAGTAATCCAAGTCTATGCCCCAACCAGTAACGCTGAAGAAGCTGAAGTTGAACGGTTCTATGAAGACCTACAAAACCTTTTAGAACTAACACCCAAAGAAGATGTCTTTTTCATTATAGGGGACTGGAATGCAAAAGTAGGAAGTCAGGAAACACCTGGAGTAACAGGCAAATTTGGCCTTGGAATGGAGAATGAAGCAAGGCAAAGACTAATAGAGTTTTGCCAAGAGGACACACTGGTCATAGAAAACACCCTCTTCCAATAACACAAGAGAAGACTCTACACATGGACATCACCAGATGGTCAACATCAAAATCAGATTGACTATTTTTCTTTGAAGCCAAAGATGGAGAAGCTCTATACAGTCACCAAAAACAAGACCAGGAGCTGACTGTGGCTCAGATCATGAACTCCTTATTACCAAATTCAGATTTAAATTGAAGAAAGTAGTGAAAACTGCTAGACCATTCAGGTATGACCTAAATCAAATCCCTTAAGATTATACAGTGGAAGTGACAAATAGATGTAAGGGCCTAGATCTGATAGAGTGCCTGATGAACAATGGAATGAGGTTCGTGACATTGTACAGGAGACAGGGATCAAGACCATCCCCATGGAAAAGAAATGCAAAAAATCAAACTGGCTGTCTGGGGAGGCCTTACAAATAGCTGTGAAAAGAAGAGAAGCAAAAAGCAAAGGAGAAAAGAAAAGATATATGCATCTGAATGCAGAGTTCCAAAGAATAACAAGGAGAGATAAGAGCCTTTTTCAGGGATCAATGCAAAGAAATAGAGGAAAACAACAGAATGGGAAAGACTAGAGATCTCTTCAAGAAAATTAGAGATACCAAGGGAACATTTCATGCAAAGATGGGCTCAATAAAGGACAGAAATGGTCTGGACCTAACAGAAGCAGAAGAAATTAAGAAAAGATGGCACGAATATACAGAAGAACTGTACAAAAAACATCTTCATGACCCGGATAATCACGATGCTGTGATCATTCATTCAGAGCCAGACATTTTGGAATGTGAAGTCAAGTGGGCCTTAGAAACATCACTACAAACAAAGCCAGTGGAGGTGGTGGAATTCCAGTAGAACTGTTTCAAATCCTGAAAGATGATACTGTAAAAGTGCTGCACTCAATATCTATTTCAGCTTTATTGACTATGCCAAAGCCTTTGATTGTGTGGATCACAATAAACTTTGGAAAATTCTGAGTGAGATGGGAATACCAGAACACCTCACCTGCCTCTTGAGAAATCTGTATGCAGGTCAGGAAGCAACAGTTAGAACTGGACATGGAACAACAGACTGGTTCCAAATAGGAAAAGGAGTACATCAAGTCTGTATATTGTCACCCTGCTTATTTAACTTATATACAGAATACATCATGAGAAACGCTGGACTGGAAGAAACACAAACTGGAATCAAGATTGCTGGGTGAAATATCAATAACCTCAGATATGCAGATGACACCACTCTTATGGCAGAAAGTGAAGAGGAACTAAAAAGCCTCTTGATGAAAGTGAAAGAGGAGAGTGAAAAAGTTGGCTTAAAGCTCAACATTTAGAAAATGAAGATCATGGCATCTGGTCCCATGACTTCATGGGAAATAGATGGGGAAACAGTGGTAACAGTGTCAGATTGTATTTTTTGGTCTCCCAAATCACTGCAGATGGTGATTGCAGCCATGAAATTAAAAGACACTTACTCGTTGGAAGATAAGTTATGACCAACCTAGATAGCATATTCAAAAGCAGAGACATTACTTTGCTGACTAAGGTCCGTCTAGTCAAGTCTATGGTGTTTCTAGTAGTCATGTATGGAAGTGAGAGTTGGACTGTGAAGAAGGCTGAGAGCTGAAGAATTGATGCTTTTGAACTGTGGTGTTGGAGAAGACTCTTGAGAGTCCCTTGGACTGCAAGGGGATCCAACCAGTCCATTCTGAAGGAGATCAGCCCTGGGATTTCTTTGGAAGGAATGATGCTAAAGCTGAAACTCCAGTACTTTGGCCACCTCATGCGAAGAGCTGACTCATTGGAAAAGACTCTGATGCTGGGAGGGATAGGGGGCAGGAGGAGAAGGGGACGACAGAGGATGAGATGGCTGGATGGCATCTCTGACTCGAAGGAAGTGAGTCTGAATGAACTCCGGGAGTTGGTGATGGACAGGGAGGCCTGGCATGCTGTTATTCATGCAGTCACAAAAAGTCGGATATGACTGAGCGACTGAACTGAACTGAACTGAACTGAAACTTTTCTTAAAAGTGGTAATTTAACATCATGTATTTTCAATTTTTTAAAATTAAGCATTGTAATTTCTCTGGTAATCCAATTATTTTATTTTCCCCCACAAAATTTTAAATGAGTAGTTTCTAGTTCACAAAAGGAGTTTTGTCAATAAATACAGAAGAAAGACCAACTATAGGAGAAACATTCAAAGTTGTGTTTTCCACATATAGCATTAACTGACATGATATGAACTACTGCCAAGAGTCTTAGGAAACCAGACAAATAATATGCTCAAAAAGAAAACAGAGTTACCATTTGGCAGGATTCCTCTATCAAATGGCACTTTGTCGTTGCACACTATCAGTGGCATATATTATAGAAGAAAAATTAATAGCCCATATGTGTATTAATAGAAATATCAAATTAGAGTTGCCTAAAACAACTGACATTAAAAATATAAATCAGTCCTAGGCATATGTTTGGGACCTATATAAGGCTCAGCGACTTATTTTTTAACTTTTTATTTTGAAAGAATTTTAGATGTATAGAAGGTTTGTGAAGATTGAACAGAGAGATCCCCTATATCACAGTTTCCATCTCATACGTTCATAATAAATTTATCAAAATTAAGAAAATCATATTGGGAAGTGATATTAAATTTTATACTTTTTCAGATTTCAATAGTTGTTTTATTTTTCTCCCCACTTTTGTCCTTTTTATATCCCAGCACACAATTCATTTTACAATGTTGCTTTAAATAATCATTTCACCTTGAATATGTGAAAGTTACTCAGTCTATACTTGTCCTTCATAACACTGACAGCTTGGAAAACTATCGATCAGGTATTTTGCAGAATATCCCTCAATCTGGGTCTGTTTGATGTTTTTTCATAATTAAACTGAAGTTAAAGATTTGGGGGAAGATTATTCTAAAGGAGAAATGTCCTTCACATTGCATCAGTATATAATTTCAACATGATTTATTACTGGTCATTTTAACCTTGTGGATATAGTTAAAGTGATATTTGCTGAATTTCTCCACTGTAAAGTTATATTTTTTTCCTTTCCATAATCTATTGTTAGAATTAAGTCACTCATTCTGTTTCCATACTTAAGGCAAGGGGAATTAAGCTCCACATCTTGGAGGGAGAAATATCAAAATTTTATGGGTATAAGTTAAAAAACCATATTAACTAGGAAGTATTTGCAGGGAGATATTTTGAGGTTATGAAATACTGTGTTTCTCCTTAAAGTTTACCAGCTAATTATATCAATCATTTTTGGTTCTTGCCTACAGCCATTCTCATTGTTGTGGTTTAATGGTGATTTTCTATTTCCCTCATTTCTTCTACATGTATTATTTGGAACTCATCTGTAAGATCTTTCCCTCTTCTCTATTTTTTATTCAAAAATGTACTTATATCAGTATGCACTCATGTACAATTGATCTTTGAACAACATGAGTTTGAACTGTGTGGTTCTATTTCTAGGCAGATTTTTTTTCAGTGGCAAATACTACAGTACTACACTATCACCAGTTGTTTGAATCTGCTGATGTGGAACGATGCATATGGAGGGATAGCCAGAAGTTACAGGCAGCTTTTCAACTCTCCACTGTGACCCTCTTTTATGCAGTTACTCATCCTTAAGGGGACTTCCCATGTGGCTCAGTGGTAAAAAATCCACCTGTCAATGCAGGAGACACAGGTTCTGTTCCTGGGTGGGGAGGATTCCCTGGAGAAGGAAATGTCAGTCTACTCCAGTATTCTTGCTTGGAAAATCCCATGAACAAACAAGCCTGGAAGACTGCAGTCCCTGGGGTCACAAGAGTCGGACATGGCTTAGTGACTAAACAACAACTCCCCCATAAACGTCTGACAACCACTGATCAGTCTTCCACTCTTATTGTTTTGCCTTTCCCCAAATGCCATGGAAGTAGAATGACACAATAAATAGCCTAGGAGTCTGGCTTCTTTAAATGATAAAATGTATTTAAGGTTAATTCATGGTGTGTGTGAACCAGCAAATCTTTTCCTTTAGGCTGAGTAGTAATCCATTTTGTAAACATACAGCAATGTTTTTAGTCTTTCACCTGTTGAAAGATATATTGGGATTCCCAGGCTTTGGGCATTATCAGTAAAACTGCTATGAATATTCACATGCAGGTTTTATATTAGCAAAGGTTTCAATTCACTTAGGTAAATATCTAGGAGTGAGATTGCTGGACTATGTTTAACATTACATGGTAAAACTGTGAAACCATTTCCCAAAGTTTCTGTGTCATTTGTCTTTCTCACCAACAATGAATACAAACACCTGATGCTCAGCATTGCATTTCCCCAGAATTTCATATTGATAGTTTTCTCCTGAAAAAAATTTCTTTTAGTTATTTTGAAAGTACGCTGTGATATATCATCATGGTTTTAGTTTGCATTTTCTAATTAATTAATTTCTTATGCTTTTTCTCATGGTTTTTGCTCATCTGTGTTTATTCAGATCTTTTGCCTACTACTTCACTTGAGGTGTTTTTTTTTTTTTTCCCTGTGAGTGTGTTTTGTTTTTATTGTGGAGTTGTAAGTGTTCTCTTGTTTTCTTGGATTCCCTTGCGACTCAGTCAGTAAAGAATCTGCCTGCAATGCAGGAGACCCAGGTTTGATCCCTGGGATTATCCCCTGGAGAAAGGCGTAGCAACCCACTCTAGTATTCTTGCATAGAGAACTCTGTGGATAGAGGAGCCTGGTAGGCTACACTCCCTGGGGTTGCAAAGAGTCAGACGGGGACTGAGAGACTAGCACTTTCACTTTCACTTTCACTTTAGAACTTAGGTGATTAGCGAATATGTTCTCTCAATACGTGAGCTGTACTTTTAATTCTCTTACAACTTTATTTTGCAAAGCAAAAGATTAGTCCAATCTATCTATATTTTCTCTGTGCATTGTGCTTTTGCTCCTATGCTGCTCGTATTCCTAGGCACTAATTATCAAACTTAAGATCATGGCAGATTTTCTATCTTTTCTTCTAGAGATTGTGTAGTTTTGCATTTTATATTGAGGGCTAATGATCTATTTTGAGGACTTCCCACGTGGTGCTAGTGGTAAAGAACACTCCTACCAAAGTAGATTAGACATAAGAGATGTGGCTTCGATCACTGGGTCAGGAAGATTCCCTAGAGGAGGGCACAGCAGTATTTTTGGAGTGGAAGAATCTAAATACATAAAGGAGCCTGGAGAGCTGCAGTCCATAGCACTGCAAAGAGTCGGACATGACGGAAGCCATTTAGCAGGTACACAGTCTATTTTGAGTTAACATTTATATAAGGTATGAGGCATGTATTGAGATTAATTACTTTCCATATGAACACTTAGTTGGCACACAACATTTGTTGAAAATATTTCTCTATCAAATTTCTTGTGTATTATGGTCAAAAATCAGTTGCCTAGGTTTTTTTTTTTCTTACTCTTAAAAGACTTTGGCCACCTGATGTGAAGAACTGACTCTTGGAAAAGACCCTGTTGCTGGGAAAGATTGAAGGCAGGAGGAGTAGGGGATGACAGAGGATGAGATGGTTGGACGGTATCACTGATGCAATGGACATCAGTTTGAATAAGCTCCGGGAGTTGGTGATGGACAGGGAGGCCTGGCATACTACAGTCCATGGGGTCACAAAGAGTCAGGCACAACTGAGCAACTGAACTAAACTGAACTGAAAAGACTTTAAAGAAGGTTTCAGTTCAGTTCAGTTCAATCGCTCAGTCGTGTCCGACTCTTTGCGACCCCATGAATCGCAGCACGCCAGGCCTCCCTGTCCATCACCAACTCCTGAAGTTCACTCAGATTCGCATCCATCGAGTCACTGATGCCATCTCATCCTCTGTCATCCCCTTCTCCTCCTGCCCCCAATCCCTCCCAGCATCAAAGTCTTTTCCAATGAGTCAACTCTTCGCATGAGGAAGGTTTAGGCTTAAACAGAATTGGAAGGAATGTTACAGACATTTCCCAAAATCTGTTGGCCCGTCACATGGTAAGTCCCACCTGTTATCAACTTTGATCACCACAATTGTACATATTTTTACAAAGGGTAAACCTACATGGGCATCCCATAATAAGCCAAAGTTCATAGCTTACCTGAGAGCTCATTCTTCATGGTATGAATTCAAAAGGTTTGAATAAATGTATATTAACATGTATATGTCAATACAATATCATACAGAGTATTTTAATCACCCTAAAAATCCTCTGCTGTCTGCCTATTCACTTTTTCCTGTTCCAGTCCTGATAACCACTGATCTTTTTATTGTTTCCATAGTTTTGCCTTTTTTAGTATGTCAGAAAGATGGAATCATATAGTATGTAGCCTTCTCAGATTGACTTCTTTCTCTTAGCCTTACATATTTAAGTTTCTTCTGTGTCTTTTCATGGTTCAACAGATCATTTCTTTCTAGCACTGCATGCTATTTCATTGTATGAGACTATTCACACATTCACTGAAGATAAATGAAGATCTTGGATGCTTCCAAATTTGGAAATTATAGGTAAAGCTGTTATAAACATCCCTGTGCAGAGTTTTGTGTGGACGTAAGTTTTCAATTCCTTTGGGTCAATACCAAAAAGCACAAACATTTAAACCATTTATATATAATGTAATTACATTTATATGTAATGTAATTATTGATATGGTGGGGCTTCAGATGTGACTTAGTGGTAAAAGAATCTGCCTGCTAATGCAGGAGACTATGGTTTAATCCCTGGTTCAAGATCCCCTGGAGAAGGAAATGGCACCCCACTCCACTATTCTTGCCTGGAAAATGCCATGGACAGAGAAGCCTGGTCCATGGGGAGACCTGGGTTTTGTCCATAGTGTTACAAAAGTCAGGCATGACTTAGCAACTAAACAACACAACTATTTATATGTTAGAAATTAATTCAGCCATTTATGTTTGTTTTTTGTTTTTCCTATTTTTCCCATATTCCTGTTGGTTACTTAAGCATATTTTAGAATTTTATTTTTACTTATCAATAGTGTTTTTCAGCATATTACTTTGTACAGATTTTTTAAAGGTTGCTCTAGATATCAAATTATGCATACATACCTTATCATAGAGGAGAAGACAGTGGCACCCCACTCCAGTACTCTTGCCTGGAAAATCCCATGGATGGAGGAGCCTGGTAGGCTGCAGTCCATGTGGTCGCTTGGAGTCAAACACGATTGAGCGACTTCATTTTTACTTTTCACTTTCATGCATTGGAGAAGGAAATGGCAACCCACTCCAGTGTTCTTGCCTGGAGAATCCCAGGGACAGGGGAGCCTGGTGAGCTGCCATCTCTGGAGTCGCACAGAGTTGGACACGACTGAGGCAACTTAGCAGCAGCAACCTTATCACAGAACTGAAGAAGAACTAAAGAGCCTCTTGATGAAAGTGAAAGAGGAGAGTGAAAGAGTTGGATTAAAGCTCAACATTCAGAAGACTAAGATCATGGCATCTGGTCCCATCATTTCATAGCAAATAGATGGGGAAACAGTGGCTGACTTGATTTTTATGGGCTCCCAAATCACTGCAGAGGGTGATTGCAGCCATAGAATTAAAAGACGCTTACTCCTTGGAAGGAAAGTTATGACCAACCTAGATAGCATATTAAAAAGCAGAGACATTACTTTGTCAGCAAAGGTCTGCCTAGTTAAGGCTATGGTTTTTCCAGTGGTTATGTATGGACGTGAGAGTTGGACTATAAAGAAAGCTGAGCGCTGATGAATTGATGCTTTTGAAGTGTGGTGTTGGAGAAGACTCTTGAGAGTCCCTTGGACTGCAAGGAGTTCCAACCAGTCCATCCTAAAGGAGATCAGTCCTGGGTGTTCTTTGGAAGGACTGATGTTGAAGCTGAAACTCCAACACTTTGGCCACCTCATGCAAAGAGCTGACTCATTTGAAAAATCCCTGATGCTGGGAAAGATTGAGGGCAGGAGGAGACGGGGACAACAGAGGATGAGATGGTTGGATGGCATTACTGACTCAATGGACATGGGTCTGGGTGGACTCCTGGAGTTGGTGATGGACAGAGAGGCCTGGTATCCTGTGGTTCATGGGGTCGCAAAGAGTTGGACAGGACTGAGCTACTGAACTGAACTGAACCTTATCACATTAGGTATGTACATATGGTATGTATACAGTAGGTATGTATGTATACACCAGTAGGTGTCAAATTTTTACCAGTTTAAGTTATTGGAAATCTTACCTACTTTTCTGTCCCTTGTTCTCTCTTATTTATGATGTAATTGTCTTAATAGATTTCCTCTATATACTTTGACAGCTGTGTCAGACAGAATTGGAATTTTTGTCTTGATTGCCAAACATTTTATAGTAAACTAAAGTAGAGAAGGATGAAAGTTAAAGTGTAAGTCACTCAGTCATGTCCAACTCTTTGAGACTCCATGGACTGTATAGTCCATGGAATTCTCTAGGCCAGAATACTAGAGTGGGTAACCTTTCCCATCTCCAGGGGATCTTCCCAATGCAGGGATTGAACCCAGGTCTCCCGCTCTGCAGGCAGATTCTTTAACAGCTGAGCCACAGGGAAGACCAAAAATACTGGAGTGGGTAGCCTATCCCTTCATCAGCAGATCTTCCTGACCCAGTATTCGAACCAGGGTCTCCTGCATTACAGCTGGATTCTTTACCAACTGAGTTATCAGAGAAGCCAAAATAGAGAAGGATAATCATTATATTTATCCATATGTTTGTTCTTTTCATTGGTCTTCCTTCACAATGTGCCAAAATGTCATCTTTTATTATTTCTTTTGTGGTTAGAGAAATTATTTTATTCATTCTTTTAGGTTAGGTCTGCTGGCAATAAATTCTTGTCTACTCTTCCTTAATTTGAAAATGCATTGATGCCCCCTTCTTTTCTGGAGGATATTTTAATAAATATAGAATTCTATACTGACAGCTATTGTCTTTTAACACTTGAAAGAGGTTATGTCCTTCCTTCTGACCTTAATGGTTTCTGATAAGGACTGAGCTGTCATTTGAATTGTCATTTGCCTCTACATAATACTTCATTTTTCTCTTTTTGTTTTCAAGATTTTTCTTTGTAGTTTTTAAAAAAAATTGATAATGATATGCCTTGGTAGTTTCCTTTGAGTTTCTCTTTTTAGGAACTCTATCAGCTTTTTAAATCTGTAGGTTGTTTTTTTGTCATATTAGAGAAATTTTCAACCATTATTTTTAAAAATATTTTTTATCAATGGCTACCTCTCCTCTATAACACTTACCCTGGCTTATCCTCTCCTTCTGAAATTTGATGACATGTGTATTAAATTGTTTGCTGTCAACCCATTTGTTCTTAGTTTAATTTTTTAGGTTCTTTCTTAGTTTTTTTTTTTTTAGGTTCTTTTTTTATTATTATTATTTTCTTTCTGAAAGTGTAATCTTGGTGTTGGCATTATTAATTATCCATTTTCATTCAAGTCACAATTTTCTTTGTTTTGTTACAATGAATAACTTTTTATTATAACCTGAAAACTTGAGTATTATGTTATGAGATTCTATACCTATTTGAATCTTTGGTTTTAGCAGGACTCTGACAATTCTGGCAGAGGAAACATCACTACCTCATAACTGCTAGGAAACCACGTTCCCAGTGTGACTTTCATTGACACTGGGAGTGGGTCTCCTTACCACTGGGTAGTAGTGAGAGTCCTGATTCTTCACTAGGTTTCTTCTGACATTATCCCAGCAGGGAGAAGGAAAAGTACCAAATAGCAGTGGAAATCCATACTTTCCAAGTGCTTTCTGTGGACATCATGCAAGGTGGTGGCTTAATCAGCACTAGATATGCATAAAATTTTTGGTTCTCTGCTTAGCATTCTTTGACACTATGCTGGCTGGGGCTTACATACTTCCTTAGAGTGTAGCAAGAATGGAAGTCTAGGTTTCCCACTTGACCAACAAACTGAGAAGGCTGTAAATGAGGCCATAGTTTTCTCTGGGATATATGGCTGGACAGCTGTGGTTATTTTCTAAAAATGTTATGTCTTGCTAGGCCACCCCTTTTCAGATCCTTTGATTAGCACCGCAGGTTTTTCTTGTGGCTTTTTATAGTCTAGACTCTTTGGCATTTACAGGTGCCTGTTTTTCCAGCACCCATTCTGGATATATGAGGCAAAGAGAAAATCCAGGGAAACAATTGCCATTTTGTTCTTTGTGTCCTGAGGTCACTAGCCAGTCTTCCTTCTTCTTGTCACCTTTCTCAATCTTGTTTATGCTTGTTCTATATGAAATACCCATGGTTTTTAGCCATATTTACCTAGAGTGATAGGGAAAAGTGGGCTTCCCATGTGGCTTTCCTGCCAATGCAGGGGCCATAAGAGATGAATGTTTGATCCCTGGATTGGCAAGATTTTCTGGAGGAGGGCATGGAAACCCACTCCCATATTCTTGCCTGGAGAATAGCATGGACAGAGGAGGTCGGAGGCTACTGTCTGTGGGGTCCCAAAGAGTCGGACATGACTGAAGTGACTTAGCACAGCATAGGGAAAAGTAGAATCCATTATCATTTTGAAAGTCTAATGCCTATGTTTTTAACCTGCCTTTTATACTAAGCCTCAGTGAAGCAACTAAGGCTTTCTGAGCAACTGAGTAGCTAACACTTTTGCTTCACATTTTCTAATGGTACCTCTACAAATAGGAATTGCAATTTCAGAGATTTCAGTAGAAAAGAACTGGAAGAGAGAAAATGCAAAATATAATATCAAGGATAAAACTAGATAGGAATTCAACCAATAACAATGATCTTTATTTTCTCAACTACAAATTTATATGTCAGTGTTTAAAATTGTTTCTTTAATTCTGAATATCTTCTTATGAAGCAGACAATATTATCATGCTATTTTACAGATGAAAACACTCAGGAAAACTGAGTTAAGTCAAATTACCTAGCTTTAAAACAAGATAATATGTAGAGAGAGGTAGCTTTAACTAGGCAGTATCCCTTTGAAAAGTCAAAGTGAAAATGTTAGTAGCTCAGTCAAGTCCGACTCTTTGCAACCCATGGACTTGTAGCCCTTCAGGCTCCTCTGTCCATAGATTCTCCAGGTAAGAATACTGAAGTGGGTGGCCATTTCCTTCTCCAGGGGATCTTCCTGACCCAGGGATTGAACCTGAATCTCCTGCATTGGCAGGCAGATTTCTTACTGCTGAGCCACTGAAGAAAGCCCAGTAAAACTCGCTATTAGTGTCTTAAACCTTAGTCCATTTGTTTGCCACTTATTTAAATTGTTGGTAAAGGAAGGCAGGGAATGAGTAATTATAGAATGCATCCGATTATACTGAAACTGAATGTCCAGTAAAGAACAAAGTTTGCCAAAGTGTGGTCTCTAAATAAACAGGAACTGCATGACCTAGAAAATTGCTTAAAATGCTAATTTCAACATCACCCCAAACCTGGCTGAATAAGATATTCTGGTTGTGAAGCCTCCCAATCTATTTCAATAAATCTATATAATCTGAAAACCACCAATGTAAAAAGCACACTTCAACTTCTGATCTTCAATTTCTATTAGCTAATGCTATTAATTTCAACATGTCAATTCAACCCAGTGCAATCATAAAATCAGCTCTATTAACACAAAAGAGGTGTGTCCAATAATTACTGTTGTAGTACAGTACAGCACCTTTGTCGGTGCTTAGGCTTAGCCCACTACTGAGATATATCTCTACTTCTTCCACTGACAATTTTTCCTTCCAACTTTACTGCTTTCTTGAAACATTATTCATTCTTTGAACCTCAGCCATCAGTTCAGTTCAGTCACTCAGTCGTGTCTGACTCTTTGAGACCCCATGAATCACAGCACGCCAGGCCTCCCTGTCCATCACCAACTCCCGGAGTTCACTCAGACTCACGTCCATCAAGTCCATGATGCCATCCAGCCATCTCATCCTCTGCCGTCCCCTTCTCCTCCTGCCCTCAATCCCTCCCAGCATCAGAGTCTTTTCCAGTGAGTCAACTCTTCGCATAAAGTGGCCAAAGTACTGAAGCTTCAGCTTTAGCATCATTCCTTCCAAAGAAATCCCAGGGCTGATCTCCTTCAGAATGGACTGGTTGGATCTCCTTGAAGTCCAAGGGACTCTCAAGAGTCTTCTCCAACACCATAGTTCAAACGCATCAATTCTTTGGCACTCAGCCTTTTTCACAGTCCAACTCTCACAACCATACATGACTACTGGAAAAACCATAGCCTTAACTAGACGGACCTTAGTCGGCAAAGTAATGTCTCTGCTTTTGAATATGCTATCTAGGTTGGTCATAACTTTCCTTCCAAGGAGTAAGCGTCTTTTAATTTCATGGCTGCAGTCACCATCTGCAGTGATTTTAGAGTCCCCCAAAATAAAGTCTGACACTGTTTCTACTGTTTCCCCATCTATTTCCCATGAAGTGATGGGACCAGATGCCATGATCTACGTTTTCTGAATGTTGAGCCTTAAGCCAACTTTTTCACTCTCCTCTTTCACTTTCATCAAGAGGCTTTTGGGTTCCTCTTCACTTTCTGCCATAACGGTGGTGTCATCTGCATATCTGAGGTTATTGATATTTCTCCTGGCAATCTTGATCCCAGCTTGTGTTTCTTCCAGTCCAGCGTTTCTCATGATGTACTCTGCTTCATACTCTGTGAAAATCCAACCAGTCTTGGAACTAGAGTGGACCCGTGCCTTTTATTGATTGTCCATAGCATGTCAGTCATTGAGATTACAAAGATAAACAAAATATCCAAAATATATATGTTCATAGGGTTTGTATGTGAGTGGATGACAAATATTTATGAAAAAATTTTCAGGGTGAAATGTTATAAAGAAGTTTATGAAATAGGAACATGCTCTAGGAAAAAGACATTTTCCAGATTGGAGAGTAACAGAAGATTACTCTAAGTACATTTATGTAGCATCCTAGAGCAGGAGGAGCAAAAATTATCTAGATGCAGGATACATGAGGAGGAACACACACAAATCTCCTATGGTAGTAGGATAGGGTATTTAAACATTTGAAAGAAGTATAGTTGAAAGACAGTGACATGAGGGGGAAGGTGGGGAAGAATATGCAGTTGCTCAGTAATCAGTTTGCGAGTTAGATACTCAAGACCTGTGTGCAAGGTAAAGGCTACTGAACTAAATTACAAAGGTAATTAAAACAAGAACAACAAAATCGATGATGAGTGGTATTAAGACATTTGACATTAAGAAATACTGCTCAGAAGACTGAAGATAATGACTGTGGGGAGGATAAGAGCATATCTCAGGAGAGGAGGCAGGAATCTATTCCTGGGTTTGGGTGAGGAGGAGATAAGGATGCTTTGATTAGAGTAATGCTATTGGAGATGAGTGTGGCAGATGGATTTGAGAGATGGTTAACTGTTGCCAGGGGGAGTCAAGAATAAAATCTGGTTTCTATTATATGTGAATTGACAATATCAGTATTCTTACTTCAATTTTTGCTTTCATCCATTTATTTCTGG
Source organism: Budorcas taxicolor (assembly GCF_023091745.1). NCBI lineage: Eukaryota > Metazoa > Chordata > Mammalia > Artiodactyla > Bovidae > Budorcas > Budorcas taxicolor. The sequence goes on from NC_068912.1 coordinate 71,508,751, forward strand.
ATGTATTTTCAAGTTCATTTACATTTCAAATTCATATATATATTCTCAATAAACCTCATTTAATTAAGGGTTGAAAGACTTAACAATTCTTAGGAAAGAAAGTCTTTTTGATTGTTATTCGCGTAAGAATCAGTATTCTTTAGAAACACAGATATTCTCTATATTATGCATAATGATATTTTGGATGTGAAGTGAAAGGCTTAGATTCTTTAAAATATGAATGTATCATGGCTGAATAATGCATTCATATTTTAAACATTACTCAGTCATGGGAATGAAGGAAATCCTGCCATTTGTGACAAGGTGGATGAACCTTGAGGGAACATTGCTAAATGAAGTCAGACAGGTAGAGACAAATACCAGCTGATATATCATATGTGGAATCTAAAAAGCTGAACTTGTAAAAACAGAGTAGGACAGTGGCTACCAGCTGAGGCTAGGGGAATTATGAATATTCTGTTTAAGGGCGTAAACTAAGACCTAGTAGATAAATAAGTTCTGGAGAGCTAATATACAATGTAATACTTATAGTTAATGCTGCTACTGCTGCTAAGTCGCTTCAGTTGTGTCCGACTCTGTGCGACCCCATAGACGGCAGCCCACCAGGCTCCCCATCCCTGGGATTCTCCAAACAAGAACACTGGAGTGGGTTGCCATTTCCTGCTCCAATGCATGAAAGTGAAAAGTGAAAGTGAAGTCACTCAGTCCTGTCAGACTCTTAGCGACCCCACGGATTGAAGCCCACCAGGATCCTCCATCCATGGGATTTTCCAGGCAAGGGTACTGGCGTGGGGTGCCATTGCCTTCTCTGATTATAGTTAATAATACAGCATTATTCAGTTCAGTTCAGTTCAGTTCAGTTCAGGCGCTCAGTCATGTCCGACTCTTTGCGACCCCATGAATCGCAGCACGCCAAGCCTCCCTGTCCATCACCATCTCCCGGAGTTCACTCAGACTCACGTCCATCGAGTCCGTGATGCCATCCAGCCATCTCATCCTCTGTCGTCCCCTTCTCCTCCTGCCCTCAATCCCTCCCAGCATCAGAGTCTTTTCCAATGAGTCAACTCTTCGCATGAGGTGGCCAAAGTACTGGAGCTTCAGCTTTAGCATCATTCCTTCCAAAGAAATCCCAGGGCTGATCTCCTTCAGAATGGACTGGTTGGATCTCCTTGCAGTCCAAGGGACTCTCAAGAGTCTTCTCCAACATCACAGTTCAAAAGCATCAATTCTTTGGCTCTCAGCCTTCTTCACAGTCCAACTCTCACGTCCAGACATGACCACAGGAAAAACCATAGCCAAAAGACTGGATCTTAATTGTTTCTACAAAAAAAGAAGTGATGAATTTGTGATGTGACAAAGCTGTTAACTAAGCTACAACAGTAGGCATTTTGCAACATGTAAGTGTATCAAATCAACTCATTCTAGACTCTAAACTTATACAGTATTGTATATCAATTTAGTTTAATAAAATAAAAATCAGCATGCATCATATTAGAAAAGTATTACTTCATTTTTGTTGCTTATTTTCTCACACAACACACTGGGGAGAAAGCTTACTGATCACCATTTATATTTTACAGTTACATAATAGTTAAAATTGACTCAAATCAAGAGGCATGATTCTGACCACCAATTGTATTCCATGACTAACTTTAATGTGTAATATCAATTATCTTCATTGCTGCTACATAAATGGTATTCCATAAACATTGACATTTATGATTTTTTGCATTATATTCACAAAACAATAAACTGAATGGAAATCTCTTCTTTTATAACATGGATTTTGAGTATTAAAGTGAACAAGAAATCACTCAATTTCAGGTGCAACTTTGAGATATAGATAGAGCTGAAAGGAAGAAGGCAATGGCACTCAACTGGAGTAGTCTTGCCTAGAAAATCTCATGGGTGGAGGAGCCTGGTAGGCTGCAGTCCATGGGGTCGCTAAGAGCCAGACACGGCTGAGAGACTTCACTTTCACTTTTCAGTTTCATGCATTGGAGAAGGAAATGGCAACCCACTCCAGTGTTCTTGCCTGGAGAATCCCAGGGATGGGGGAGCCTGGTGGGCTGCCATCTCTGGGGCTGCACAGAGTCGGACACGACTAAGGCAACTTAGCAGCATAAGCAGCAGAAAGATCATTGCTTCCACTTATTACAAGAAAGTAGATGAACATACAGCAGTTTAACATTTTCTTGATTCCATTAAGGAACAGATTGAAGTGTGTATATGTGCTTAGTAGTGTTCGACTCTTTGAACCTCACGGACTGTACCCACCATGCTCCTCTGTCTATGGAATTTTACAGGCAAGAATACTGGAGTAGATTGCCATTTCCTACTCCAGGGGATCTTCCTGACCCAGGGATTGAACCCATGTCTCTTGCATCTCCTGCACTGGCAGGTAGATTCTTTACCACTGCACCACCTAACTCAGATAGAAGAACAAATGAATAACCCAAAATGTGGAGAGAGACAGGAACCTCCAGGGAGAAACCAGACTTAAACATTTGGTTACATAAAGCAGAAGACATAGAACATCACAAAAACTAGTAAAAAGTTTCAGCTAGGATTCTTAAGAAAGTGTTAACTCTAAGAATCAAGTTTACAGTACCTGCCTAAAACTGTGGTCTAATCAAAGAATGTCATTCCATTCCTACCCACCACCAACACAATAAAAACTATCACATAAAACTAAAGTGGAATACAAGGAGAGCTACAAAAGAATTTTCTCTGGGAAGTAGTACTAAGAGAAGACCCAAAGCCAAGTGAGCAGAAAATTCATCAAAGGAATCTAAGGGCTCAGATGCACTGAGGGTAACCATAGCAACAATAAGCTTCAAACCCAAATCAGCTCTTCAATAGACAAAAAATAGAGATAAATGCATCAATACTTCTATCCATAGAGCTTGTGCAGTCAGTACATATTAGTACCAAACTTCACCTTTGCCTATGCATATTTTAATTAATATGACCCTAAACAGATGTTCAGGTTTGAGTGTCTACTCCTTTATCACTCTCCTAATTCAATTGCTTGATAAATCTTTCCAGTTTATGCTCTAAGTTATTTTTACTTTACTTATCCTTCTGTTCCATTCCTACTTTGGCCTTCACCATACTTTGGAATTCTGCACCAGTTTGTAAATTATTATTTGCTTCAGCACATCTTTCATCAGTACTACTGTCAAAGGTTTCCTGCCCAGGCATTCCTCTTTGGATTTGAACATAATCCCTGAGTATCTAGGGAAAAAAAGTAAGTAGAACAAGATGAGCATACTTTTACTGCCACTTCCACAGCTTTCCTCTAACTCCTATGGTCCCACCTTTGGGACTTCAACCTCCTACTTGCACAGACCAGGTCAGAGAAAGCTAAAGAGTAGAGCTGGAAGGCCTTCTCTTGCATTTGGTGGCTCAGATAGTAAAGAATCTGCCTGCAATGCAGGAGACTTGGGTTCAGTCCCTGGGTGGGGAAGATCCCCTGGAGTAGGAAATGGCAACTCACTCCAATATACTTGCCTGGAGAATCTCGTGAACAGAGGAGCCTGGTGGACTATAGTCCATTGGGTCCTGAAGAGTGGAACATAACTGAGAGACTAACACTTTCACTCTCTTTACTGTCTGAGCCACCAATGATCTCTACATAAATATAAAAGACAAACCAGAGCCTTTCATGACACTTTCACTTTTGAGATCTAAATAAGTTAAGGTATATAATTTTATAAATGATGAAAGTAGGATAGTTTAAAAATAGTTTGGCCTCACCTGATATCCTTTATTCTCTTATAAATATAAATATTTCCTGATCTCTTTACATGTGCTTTGCTCCAAACTTCTAAATGAATTATGTAACATGAACTGTATATACTGCATAATATTCAAGGAAATTAGACTGTTATAAAGACTTACACTGACCAAAAGAAGTTTCTCAGAAAAATAAAATGATTTTATTATGTGGAAATAAGAGAACAAGTAGGCATTATCTACCCTCAAACTTACAGAATTAGCTAGGTTTAGACTAGATCAACTAAATATGAAGCATGTATTATTAGTGATGGGATGAGAATTGCAAAACACAGCTAAGGCAAAGAAACTTTTGGCTTTTTTCCCTCAAAGTGTTAGTATAATACAAATTCATTGCCCCATGTCCCCTGCTCCTTAGAAACAAGAGGTCAAGAGCTTAATGCTTACACTTTTTTTTTTTTTTGACCACCTATTCAAGACATTTGTTTCTTCTGATTTCCTCCTTTCCCGTCAAAAATCTAAAAACACTAAATTAAAAAAAGCACCCAAAGTCCCTTTCCCTCAAATGAAAATTAAAGCCAAAAATGGAAATATTTGATTCTAGCCAATGTCATTCTTGGGACTGAATATTCCTAGTGCTTTTGTTCAAGTAAATCATAAGCAAATTCAGCAACCCATAATGCATTGTCATTTACACATTCATAAATTCTATCTTAGTAACTACATGTCATTTTTAAAAAGAAAATCTACATAATGCTAAAGAGTACCTTATTCACATACAGATGTATCTTACTGGCTTGGTTGTCATGGATACACACCTTTTGTTTGTTAGAGAGATTTATAAATTGTGTCTGCATGTGAATTCCTGCTTGCTATATCTGCAGTGATATTAAAGGTATTTTTACAGTAGTAAATAAAATTAAGTATCTATGCAATTTATGATGAAAGAATAAACACATTTACCTGCATGAATTTTAATAAATCTGTCCTTACTGACATTTAAAATACAAGAAACTGAATACTATATTACTCAAGGAAGAATATGGTTTACAAGACTCTGCCTTTGCCTTGTAAAATTATATTACACAGAGTGTAGGAAATCAACAAACTGTGAGAAAAAAAATACAATAGGACACCATATCTATTTTAAAATAATATTCATTCATTTCAAGAGGGAGTTTTTATTTTAAAAACAATATATATATTTTGTTCTCAAAATATCCTAAGTCTTATTCTTGTTCTCATTGTTTTTCCATTTCTCATGTGTCATAATAAAATCATTTTTATGAGTTAGTAGAGGTCATGAAAAATATATATATATATATATTACAGTCTGCAAGTGCTAAAAGAGCAAAGCTTATAGCTAGGGCTATATTTTTCCTATTGAAAAGTCACTGGGACAAGAGAAGAAGATGAACAAAGAGCTATGAATGTATGCATTGGATGGGAGCTTCTGGAAGTTATATGTTACTTTGTTCAGGAGCACAAACCACAAAAAATTCTTAATGTCACCCCTATTGAGAGGTCAGTTCTGGTTTGGCAGTCACTCAGCCTTGATTTAAGCCTATACATGTACAGAGAGAAAGTTCAAGCTAGAGTAACTCAGCATTGATGTACAGTATTTCTGAAAGAGAAGAAAGAATCTTTTGAGATTATTGTCATATTCTGCCATTATCTGTTGCTCAGTTTGCACAAGCTAACATGTTTAATAATTTAAGCTAAGTGAACTAAACTATGGATCCTGTAGCAGAGTATGATAATATGCATTTACTGTTTGCAGTCAATTAACACTTCTGCTATTTATCATATGGCATGACAATATTCAGTCTGTCTTCCTAAAAGTAATGATGCAATAGTGTAAAATGTCTTTAATCCATGGTTTGTTACTGTTCAGTGTCCAGACATCAATTCTGCATTTCTTTATATTAAAAATATATTAAGAAGGGCCATGTACAGAAATGAATAAGCATGATAAAGAAATAATTTTTTTCTTTTTTTATTTTTATTTTTACTTTATTTTACTTTACAATACTGTATTGGTTTTGCCATACATTGACATGAATCCACCACGGGTGTACATGCGTTCCCAAAAGGCTTTACTTCTATCTTAATGGACATGGAAATTTAGAATTTCTAGTAAAAATAAATAAACTATGTAAATATCTGGCTTACAAATTGGTTAGAAAAGTTCACTGCTGATTTGATAATATGGGTAAAGTTTCACAGGTCTTCCCCGATGGTTCAGCTGTTAAAGAATCCATCTGCAAGGCAAGAGACACAAGAGACATAGGTTTGATCTCTTAGTTGGGAAGATCTCTTGGAGAAGAAAAGTGGCAACCCGCTCTAGTATTTTTTCCTGGGAAATGCCTGGCAGTCTAGGATCCATAGAATCACAAAAGAGTCAGATGCAACCGAGTCACTAAACAAAAAACAACATGAAGTTTCGTGCTCTTTGAAGGTCTTGCTGGTTATAAAAACTTACTAGTCTCCTCATTGATGAAAATTATTTAGGGATACATTTTCACCCTCCATAAACATAAGCTTATTCAGTGAATAGCTTATCCGTTTGAGATTAAGAAACTTGTTCAGAAAGACAGGAATTATTTTAGTATTTGTCCTGTGAGTAGCTAATGATTAAACACTAAATATGGGTCACTGAATATATTCTAAGAAATATATATTTTATACATATATTTCATATAAAATATATTTTTCAGAAGCTCTATGGTTATGTGGGCTATAGGGAGATGTCAGAACACGACAGGTTATTCCTTCAAGCCTTCTCATTCTGCCTGAAACAATAATGCTTTAGGCTGTATAATGTTTGTAGTTTAATGAGGGTATTTTCTAACACTATCAGGAACAGTGAATAGCTTCATTTAAGGAAAGGTTAAATAACGTTCTTAAAAGGTCTATCTTTCAATCAGCTAGTAACTAAAGTTGGATTCACACCACTGTAAGTTTTTTTTTTTTTTTAATTTCTTATGGGAAAATTTGATAAATTTCCATGCAAACTTTATAACCTAGCTTAATTAAAACTACAACTTTAGCTAAAAATAAATTTACTTGAAACCTATTCTCATGCACTTTTTCGTGTGTGTGTGTGTGTGTGTGTGTGTGTGTGTGTGTGTGTGTGTGGCTTGCAGGATCTTAGTTCCCCAACCAGAGAATGAGCACCATCTGTTTCAGTAACTGATTCACTAGATGCACTTAAATGAAAATGAGTCAACTTTTTATGAAAGAAAATTTTAGATGTTTCCAATAGAATCCATGGAAAATTCTTAAAGAGATGGGAATACCAGATCTCCTGACCTGCCTCCTGAGAAATCTGTATGCAGGTCAAGAAGCAACAGTTAGAACAGGATGTGGAACAGTGGACTGGTTCAAAATTGGGAAAGGAGTACATCAAGGCTGTATATTGTCACCCTGCTTATTTATCTTATATGCAGAGTACATCACACAAAATGCTGGGTTGGATGAAACACAAGCTGGAAACAAGATTGCTGAGAGAAATATCAATAACCTCAGATATGCAGATGATACCACCCTTATGGCAGAAAGCCATGAGGAACTAAATAATTTCTTGATGAAAGTGAAAGAGGTAAGTGAAAAAGCTTGCTTAAAACTCAACATACAAAAAATGAGCATCATGATATCTGGTTCTAAGTCCTAATGACAAATAGATGGGGGAACAAAGGAACAGTGACAGACTATTTTCCTGGGCTCCAAAATCACTGTAGATGGTGACTACAGCCATGATTAAAAGATGCTTGCTCCTTGGAAGAAAAGCTATGTCAAAGCTAGACAGCATATTATAAAGCAGAGACATTACTTTTTTTGACAAAAGGCTCCATAGTTAAAGCTATGGTTTTTCCAGAAGTCATGGATGGATGTGAGAGTTGGGCCATAAAGAAAGCTGGGTACAAAAGAACTGATGATTCTTTGGTGTTGGAGAAGACTCTTGAAAGTCCCTTGGACAGCAAGGAGAACAAGCCTGCCAATTTGAAAGGAAATCAGTCCTGAATATTCATTAGAAGGACTAATGCTGAAGCTGAAGCTCCAATCCTTTGTCCACCTTATGTAAAGGGCTGACTAATTAGAAAAGACCCTGATGGTGGCAAAGATTGAAGGCAGGAGGAGATGACAGAAAATAAGATGGTTGGATGGCATCACCGACTCGATGGACATGAGTCTGAGCATGCTCCAGGAGTTGGTGATGGACAGGGAAGCCTGACATGTTGCACTCCGTGGGGTCGCAAAGAGTAGGACATGAGGGAGAGACTGAACTGAACTGAATAGAATCTGTATATTGGATAGTCCCATTGGAACATAAAAGAAGCAAAAAAGAAGAAGATGAAGATAATATCCTCAAGACATTTATTAAGTAAACTTTTCAGTCAGTCAGTTCAGTCACTCAGTCATGTCTGACTCTTTGAGACCCCATACAGTCCAAGAGGTCTTTGTGACACTATGGATTGAGTCTATAATGCCATCAACCATGTCATCCTGTCATCACCTTGCCTCCCATGATTTTGGAGCCCTCCAAAATAAAATCTGTTTCCATTGTTTCCCCATCTATTTTCCTTGGAGTGACAGGACTGGATGCCACGATCTTAGTTTTCTGAATGTTGAGTTTTAAGCCAACATTTTCACTGTCTGCTTTTACTTCTTTCAAAGGCTCTTTAGTTCTTCACTTTCTGCCATAAGGGTGGTGTCATCTGCATATCTGAGGTTATTGATATTTCTCCCAGAAATCTTGATTCCAGCTTGTGTTTCATCCAGCCCAGCATTCCTCATGATATACTCTTCATATAAGTTAAATAAGCAGGGTGACAATATATAGCCTTGATGTACTCCTTCCCCAATTTGGAACCAGTCTGTTGTTTCATGTCCAGTTCTAAGTGCTATTTCCTGACCTGTATACAGATTTCTCAAGAGGCAGGTCAGGTGGTCTGGTATTCCCATCTCTCTCAGAATATTCCACAGTTTATTGTTATCCACACAGCCAAAGGGTTTGGCATAGTCAATAAAGCAGAAATAGGTGTTTTTTCTGGAACTCTCTTGCTGTTTTGATGATCCAACAGATGCTGGTAATTTTATCTCTGGTTCCTTTGCGTTTTCTAAATCCAGCTTGAATCTCTGAAAGTTCATGGTTCGCATACTGTTGGAGCCTGGCTTGGAGAATTTTGAGCATTATTTTACCATCGTGTGAGATGAGTGCAATTGTGTGGTAGTTTGAGCATTCTTTGGCATTGCCTTTCTTTGGGATTGGAAAGAAAACTGACCTTTCCCAGTCCTGTGGCCATTGCTGTTTTCCAAATTTGCTGGTATATTGAGTGCAGCACTTTCACAGCATCATCTTTAGGATTTCAAATAGTTCAACTAGAATTCCATCAGCTCCACTAGCTTTTTTCATAGTGATGCTTCCTAAATCCCATTTGACTTTGGATTCTAGGATGTCTGGCTCTACGTTAGTGATCACACCATCATGATTATCTGCATCGTGAAGATCTTTTTTGTGTAGTTCTTCTGTGTATTCTTGCCACCTCTTCTTAATATCTTCTGCTTCTACTAGGTCCATATCATTTCTGTCCTTTATTGTGCCCATCTTTGCATGAAATATTCCCTTTGTGTCTCTAATTTCCTTGAAGAGTTCTCTAGTCTTTGCCATTCTGTTGTTTTCCTCTATTTCTTTGCATCCGATCACTGAGGAAGGCTTTCTTATCTCTCCTTGCTATTCTTTAGAACTCTGCATTCAAATGGGAGTATATCTTTCCATTTCTCCTTTGCCTTTTGCTTTTCTTCTTTTCTCAGTTATTTGTAAGCCCTTGACAGGCAACCGTTTTGCCTTTTTGCATTTGTTTTTCTTGGGGATGATCTTGATCCCTGTCTCCTGTAAAATGGCATGAACCTCCATCCATAGTTCTTCAGGCACTCTGTCTATCAGATCCAATCTCGGTAAAAAAGAGCAGTGAGCACACAAGAGACTGACACAGACTTGCATGTGAGTGTCCAGGAGTCTCTGGCAGAGGTGTGGTCAGTGGTTGCCTGCTGCAGGTTTGGGGGTACTGAGTGTAGCAATGTGTGCTTGGGACCTTTGAAGGAGTTCTCCATTATCTTCATTATCTCCACCACAGTTTGAAGTGAAGTCGCTCAGTCATGTCCGACTCTTTGCTATCCTGTGGACTGTAGCCAACCAGGTTTCTCTGTCCATTTCCAGGCAAGAATATTGGAGTGGGTTGCCATTTCCTTCTCCAGGGGATCTTCCCAACTCAGGGATCGAACCCAGGTCTCCCGCACTGTGGGCAGATGCTTTATCCTCTGCGCCACCAGGGAAGCCCAACCATAGTTTGGAGCCAGGTAAATAAGAGTGAGGGAACAAAGCCTTACCCATCAACAGAAAAATTGGATTGAAGATTTACTATTGCCAGGAGAAATATCAATAACCTCAGATATGCAGATGACACCACTCTTATGGCAGAAAGTGAAGAGGAACTAAAAAGCCTCTTGATGAAAGTGAAAGAGAAGAGTGAAAAAGTTGGCTTGATGCTCAACATTCAGAAAATAAAGATCATGGCATCCGGTCCCATCACTTCATGGGTAATAGATGGGGAGACATTGGAAACAGTGTCAGACTTTATTTTTTGGGGCTCCAAAATCACTGCAGATGGTGATTGCAGCCATGAAATTAAAAGACACTTACTCCTTGGAAGAAAAGTTATGACCAACCTAGATAGCATATTCAGAAGCAGAAACATTACTTTGCCGATTAAGGTCCATCTAGTCAAGGCTATGGTTTTTCCAGTAGTCATGTATGGATGTGAGAGTTGGACTGTGAAGAAAGCTGAGCGCTGAAGAATTGATGCTTTTGAACTGTGGTGTTGGAGAAGACTCTTGAGAGTCCCTTGGACTGCAAGGAGATCCAACCAGTCCATTCTGAAGGAGATCAGCCCTGAGATTTCTTTGGAAGGAATGATGCTAAAGCTGAAACTCCAGTACTTTGGCCACCTCATGCAAAGAGTTGAGTCATTGGAAAAGACTTTGATGCTGGGAGGGATTGGGGGCAGGAGGAGAAGGGGACGACAGAGGATGAGATGGCTGGATGGCTTCATGGACTCGATGGACGTGAATCTGAGTGAACTCCAGGAGGTGATGATGGACAGGGAGGCCTGGTGTGCTGTGATTCATGGGGTGGCAAGGAGTCGGACACAACTGAGGGACTGAACTGAACTGGAGCATGGCCCTGCCCATCAGAACAAGACCCAGTTTTCCCTTCTGTCAGTCTGTCCCATCAGTAAGTTCCCATAAGCCTCTTATTATTTTTCAAAAGAGGGAAGACAGTCTGAAAACAACAATCACAGGAAACTAACCAATCTGATCACATTGACCAACAACAGCTTTGACTAACTCAATGAAACTATGAGCTATGCCTTGTAGGGCCACCAAAGACGGATGGGTGATGGTGGAGAGTTCTGAAAAAACGTGGGCCACTGAAGAGTTCATTTCAGTCACTCAGTCTTGTCCAACTCTTTGCGACCCGATGAATCGCAGCATGCCAGGCCTCCCTGTCCATCACCAACTCCCGGAGTTCACACAGACTCATATCCATCTAGCCAGTGATGCTATCCAGCTATCTCATCCTCTGTCGTCCCCTTCTCCTCCTGTCCCCAATCCCTCCCAGCATCAGAGTCTTTTCCAATGAGCCAACTCTTCGCATGAATGGCCAAAGTACTGGAGCTTCAGCTTTAGCATCATTCCTTCCAAAGAAATCTCAGGGCTGATCTCCTTCAGAATGGATTGGTTGGATCTCCTTGCAGTCCAAGGGACTCACAAGAGTCTTCTCCAACACCACAGTTTAAATGCATCAATTCTTCGGCGGTCAGCCTTTTTCACAGTCCAACTCTCACTTCCATACATGACCACAGGAAAAATCATAGCCTTGCCTAGACGGACCTTAATTGGCAAAGTAATGTCTCTGCTTTTGAATATGCTATCTAGGTTGGTCATAACTTTTCTTCCAAGGAGTAAGCGTCTTTTAATTTCATGGCTGCAGTCACCATCTGCAGTGATTTTAGAGCCCCCCAAAATAAAGTCTGACACTGTTTCCACTGTTTCCTCATCTATTTCCCATGAAGCGATGGGACCGGATGCCATGATTTTCGTTTTCTGAATGTTGAGCATCAAGCCAACTTTTTCACTCTCCTCTTTCACTTTCATCAAGAGGCTTTTTAGTTCCTCTTCACTTTCTGCCATAAGAGTAGTGTCGTCTGCATATCTGACGTTACTGATATTTCACCCAGCAATCTTGATTCCAGCTTGTGTTTCTTCAAGTCCAGCGTTTGTCATGATGTACTCTGAATATAAGTTAAATAAGCAGGGAGACAATACACAGCCTTGACGTACTCCTTTTGTTATTTGGAACCAGTCTGTTGTTCCATGTCCAGTTCTAACTGTTGCTTCCTGATCTGCATATAGATTTCTCAAGAGGCATGACAGGTGGTCTGGTATTCCCATCTCTTTCAGAATTTTCCACAGTTTATTGTGATCCACACAGTCAAAGGCTTTGGCATACTCAATAAAGCAGAAATAGATATTTTTCTGGAACTCTCTTGCTTTTTTCATGATCCAGCCGATGTTGGCAATTTGATCTCTGGTTCCTCTGCCATTTTGAAAACAAGCTTGAACATCAGGAAGTTCATGGTTCACGTATTGCTGAAGCCTGGCTTGGAGAATTTTGAGCATTACTTCACTAGCTTGTGAGATGAGTGCAATTGTGTGGTAGTTTGAGCATTCATTGGCATTGCCTTTCTTTGGGACTGGAATGAAAACTGACCTTTTCCAGTCCTGTGGCCAATGCTGAGTTTTCCAAATGGGCTGGCATATTGAATGCAGCACTTTCACAGCATCATCTTACAGGATTGAAACAGTTCAACTGGAAATCCATCACCTCCACTAGCTTTGTTCGTAGTGATGCTTTCTAAGGCCCATTTGACTTCACATTCGAAAATGTCTGGCTCTAGATGAATGGTCACACCATCATGATTATCTGGGTCGTGAAGATCTTTTTTGTACAGTTCTTCTGTGTATTCTTGCCACCTCTTCTTAATATCTTCTTCCTCTTTTAGATCCATGCCATTTCTGTCCTTTATCAACCCATATTTGCATGAAATATTCCCTTGGTATCTCTAATTTTCTTGAAGAGATCTCTAGTCTTTCCCATTCTGTTGTTTTCCTCTATTTATTTGCATTGATAGCTGAAGAAGGCTTTCTTATCTCTTCTTGCTGTTCTTTGGAACTCTGCATTCAGATGCTTATATCTTTCCTTTTCTCCTTTGCTTTTCACCTCTCTTCTTTTTATAGCTATTTGTATGGCCTCCCCAGACAGCCATTTTTCTTTTTTGTATTTATTTTCCTTGGGGATGGTCTTGATCCCTGTCTCCTGTACAATGTCATGAACCTCATTCCATAGTTCATCAGGCACTCTGTCTATAAGATTTAGGCCCTTATATGTATTTCTCACTTCCACTGTATAATCATAAGGGATTTGATTTAGGTCATACCTGAATGGTCTAGCAGTTTTCCCTACTTTCTTCAATTTAAATCTGAATTTGGTTATAAGGAGCTCATGATCTGAGCCACAGTCAGCTCCTAGTCTTGTTTTTGTTGACTGTATCGAGCTTCTCCATCTTTGGTTGCAAAGAATATAATCAATCAGATTTCAGTGTTGACCATCTGGTGATGTCCATGTGCAGAGTCTTCTCTTGTGTTGTTGGAAGAGGGTGTTTGCTATGACCAGTGCATTTTCTTGGCAAAACTCTATTAGTCTTTGCCCTGCTTCATTCCGCATTCCAAGGCCAAATTTGCCTGTTACTCCAGTTGTTTCTTGACTTCCTACTTTTGCTTTCCAGTCCCCTATAATGAAAAGGACATCTTTTTTGGGTGTTAGTTCTAAAAGGTCTTGTAGGTCTTCATAAAACCGTTCATCTTCAGCTTTTTCAGCATTACTTTTTGGGGATAGACTTGGATTAGTGTGATGTTGAATGATTTGCCTTGAAAATGAACAGAGATTATTCTGTTGTTTTTGAGATTGCATCCAAGTACTGCATTTAGGACTCTTTTGTTGACTATGATGGCTACTCCATTTCTTCTGAGGGATTCCTGCCTATAGTAGTAGATATAATGGTCATCTGAGTTAAATTCACCAATTCCAGTCCATTTTAGTTCCCTGATTCCTAGAATGTCAACATTCACTCTTGCCATCTCTTGTTTGACCACTTCCAATTTGCCTTGATTCACGAACCTGACATTCCAGGTTCCTATGCAGTATTGCTCTTTACAGCATCAGACTTGGCATCTATCATCAGTCACATCCACAGCTGGGTATTGCTTTTGCTTTGGCTCCATCCCTTCATTCTTTCTGGAGTTATTTCTCCACTGATCTCCAGTAGCGTGTTGGGCACCTACTGACCTGGGGAGTTCCTCTTGCAGTATCCTATCATTTTGCGTTTTCATACTGTTCATGGGGTTCTCAAGGCAAGAATACTGAAGTGGTTTGCCATTCCCTTCTCCAGTGGACCACATTCTGTCAGACTTTCCACCATGACCCGCCCATCTTGGGTTGCCCCGTGGGCATGGTAGTTTTTTTGAGTTAGACAAGGGTGTGGTCCTAGTGTGATTAGATTGCCTAGTTTTCTGTGAGCATGGTTTCAGTGTGTCTGCCTTCTGATGCCCTCTTGCAACACCTGCCATCTTACTTGGGTTTCTCTTACCTTGGGCATGGGATATCTATTCACGGCTGCTCCTGCAAAGTGCAGCCACTGCTCCTTACCACTCTCCTCACCGCTGCCCTTCCTGACCTTCAACGTGGATAGCTCCTCTAGGCCCTCCTGCGCCCATGCAGCCACCACTCCTTGGACGTGGGGTTGCTTGTCCTGGTTTCTGCCCCTGGCCTCAGGCGCGGGGTGGCTCCCCCTGGCCACCCCTGACATCGTACGTGGGGCAGCTCCTCTCGGCTGCGTGGCTGACATGAGCTGCCTTGCATCCGAGGTAGGGGCAGGAGCCAGGAGGACCCCATGCCAGAAATGTGGCAGCCGAGAGGAGTTACCCCATGTCCGATCTCAGGGGCAGTGGCCAAGAGTGCCAGGCTACAAAGGCACAGGAACAGCCGAGAGGAGCTACCCCGTGTCTGAGGTCCACTGGAGAACGGAATGGCAAACCACTTCAGTATTCCTGCCTTGAGAACCCCATGAACAGTATGAAAACGCAAAATGATAGGACACTGAAAGATGAACTCCCAGGTCAGTAGGTGTCCAATATGCTACTGAAGATCAGTGGAGATATAATTCCAGAAAGAATGTAAAGACAGAATCAAAGCAAAACCACCACCCAGTTGTGGATGTGACTGGCAATGGAAGTAGTTTGATGCTGAAAGAGCAATATTTCATAGGAACCTGGAATGTCAGGTTGGTGAATCAAGGCAAATTAGAAGTGCTCAAACAGGAGATGGTAAGAGTGAACATCAACATTTTAGGAATCAGTGAACTAAAATGGACTGAAATGGGTGGTTTAACTCAGATGACCATTATATCTACTATTGTGGGCAGGAATCCCTTATAAGAAATGGAGTAGCCATCATAGTCAACATAAGAGTCTGAAATGCAGTATTTGGATGCAGTCTCAAAAATGACAGAATGATCTCTGTTCATTTCCAAGGCAAACCATTCTATATCACAGCAATCCAAGTCTATGCCCTGACCAGTAATGCTGAAGAAGCTGAGGTTGAACGTTTTTGTGAAGACCCACAGACCTTCTAGAACTCGCACTTCCAAAAGATGTCCTTTTCATTATAGCAGCAGGAATGCATAAGTTGCAAGTCAAGAAATACTTGGAGTAACAGGCAAATTTCTCTTTGGAGTAGAGAAAGAAGCAGGGAGAAGGCTAATAGAGTTTTACCAAGAGAACACACTGGTCATAGTAAACACCCTCTTCCAACAACATAAGCGAAGACTCTACACATGGAAATCACCAGATGGTCAATACCGAAATCAGATTGATTTTAATCTTTGCAGCCAAAGATGGAGAAACTCTATACAGTCAGCAAAAGCAGGACCAAGAGCTCACTGTGGTTCAGATCATGAACTCCTTATTGCCAAATTCAGACTTAAACTGAAGAAAGTAGGGAAAGCCACTAGACCATTCAGATATGATCTAAATGAAGACAACTGTTAACTGTTGATAAAACAATAGTTTAAAATTTGTCCTTATTAAACTTAATGCAAAATCCCTCAATTACAAAAAAAGCTTCATGTTTTCCTTTTTCACATATTGTGATGAAACAGATTGAAAACCCCCAATCAAGAGTTAAACACACAAACACTGACACATACACACTAAAATTGTAGAGAGTATATTAAAATTATTCATGTAAAAGAATCATTGATCTGGCAGAAAATGAGAATATTTTCAGAAAATTTTCAGAAAAGAAGAGGAATATTTCAATCCTCAAAATCATGTAAAACAAGGGATCTGAGAGGTAGATGTTTTTCAGAGCTTGCCTTTAACCTGAAATTGTGTGATGAACCCTGGTTACCAGAGGTTCCACATTGGTAGCTTCACCAGAAGTGAAAAACAGTATAAAATCACAGTTCAGTTCAAAGTGAAGAATCTGAAAGTAGAATCCCCACATAAAGCTGAAACCTAAAAAGGATACATTTTTACTACAAAATTAAATAAGAAATAAGCCCTACTATTTAGGAAATGATAGCTGGGAAACCTGCTTGTCTTAACTCTGACATGGAAAGAAACAGAAAATATGTCCTCTGACATTTGAAACCGCAAATCCTCACTAGTAGTTGGAGTTTTAAAAGTTACTACCTCTATTTTGGTTCAGACAGACAAAGATCAAGCAAGCAAAAGAAAAAAAATATATATATATATATATTGAAAACTTCTTAGGTTGCCTGCATGCCAGAAAGTAGCAGAAAAACGTCCACAAGTGCTCTCTAGAGGAGCTCAACTTTGAAATCAGATCTGAAATTATATCACATTAAGTTGGAAAATAATTAGTAGTTCTCAATCAAAAATCACAAAACCCAAGGGAAAAATAAGAGCCATATATGAGTATCAAAACCAACAACAGACAAAGACTAGGCATATGAGACCATCTGTTGTATATCTACATATGGACTCTTTATATTGATAGTGTACAACACCAAAGACAGTAGCGTCATCAACTCAATGGACATGAGTCTGAGCAAACTCCAAGAGATAGTGAAGGACAGGGAAGCCTGGTGTGCTGCAGTCCATGGGAGTTGCAAAGAGTTGGACATAACTGAAGAATAGCAAAAGCCAAAGAAAAAAACACAAACAATTTACAGGAAATAAAATTAATGTAATTAAAACCTAAATTCTCAGCTGTAATAAAGAAAATCCAGAAGACTTGAAACAGTAGAGTGAAATGATTAGGAATAAACAAAAATTATTAAACCAGAGTTTTATATCTAGACACTACATGTTTCAAAAACGTTGAAATGACACTTTCAGATTTAAAAGAAGCTAAGATATTTTACCATAAAAAAATTATAAAATTTAATCTCAGAGAAAATACAGATATCGAACCCACTCCAGTATTGCCTGGAAAATCCCATGGATGGGGGAGCCTGGCAGGCTACAATCCATAGGGTCGAAAAGAATCAGACAAGTCTGAGAGACTTCACTTTCATTTTAGAAAAGCTTAGCAAATCATTATCATAAGTATTTTACCACATATCTCTTATTAAGGTATATGTAAAAGTGACCAATAAAAAAAAGCAATGAGGGCAGAGATGCTCAAGAGAGAGGAGATGCATGTGTGATATATATATATCTATATATCTATATATATATCATTAGAATTGATTCATGCTGTTGTAGGGAAGAAACCAACTCAACATGGTAAAGCAATTATTCCCCAATTAAAAAAAAATCAATGAGGATATAGAAATTTTTACCTGCACAAATAATACAAATTGCTTGCTGCACAATTTTATAAATATATCTAAAATTTCATCTGATTGTTAGTGAATACATATTCTTTTTAAAACATTACAAAATATTTATAAAAATCAACCACATATTACCCCATAAACCTAGCCTCAAAATATTAAGTGTTGCTTTAGACAAACCATATTTTTTAGTCATAAATAATAGAAATAATCAGGAAAAATATGCACATATTTAAATTAAAAATATCTGAATGACCCCTGGGACAAAATACCCACCATAATAAAATAGGAAAAAAAATTTAAAATATATGGGAAAAAACCAGCAAATAAAACTTGTGAGATACAAATAAATCAGTATAAAGAATAAAATTTTCAAATATATGTTCTTAGATTAGTTAAGATAGAAGCCCAAAGTTAGTCAAACCACCACTTTAAGTAGTAATGGAAAGTTCCCATACGGTATCCTTTTAGTTAATTTATTGTTTTCTATTTCAGAGGAGCATATAAACTGAACTTGGCTAATGATACAAATAAGGAGCATCTATTGAATACTTGGAATGTTCCAGGCAATATTATAAGATTTAGACTAGTCACAGTACTTTTCTAACCACCTGAAAAGAGCATGAACAGCTGTCTCAAATCAAGCTTAATAGGATTATCTCAAGAAGAGGTGTTTTCTCTTTCGATTTACTTAAACTTGCTGCTAAGTCGCTTCAGTCGTGTCCAACTCTGTGCGACCCCATCGACGGAAGCCCACCAGGCTCCTCCGTCCCTGGGATTCTCCAGGCAAGAGCAATGGAGTGGGTTGCCATTTCCTTCTCCAATGCATGAAAGTGAAAAGTGAAAGGAAAGTCGCTCGGTCGTGTCCAACTCTTTGCGACCCCACGGACTACAGCCTACTCGGCTCCTCCGTCCATGGCATTTTCCAGGCAAGAGTACTGGAGTGGGGTGCCGTTGTCTTCTCCGACTTAAACTTGGTAGGGAACAAATAAACAACCAAATCAAACAAACAAATGTCTTCCTGGTGGATGAACAGTCCCCATAGAGATCCTGAAAATGAAGCAAACATAATAGAATGCAGAGTCTAGGGATGAGAAATAGGTGCTGATAATATTATTTGAGTTTCTAAATAAGATGGTTAGTTAGCTGTTGCCATTACATAAGCCAGTTCATTACTCTTTAATTTCAATCTGCTTGAGCTGAATTTTCTCTCTTTGTAAAGCAATGTCATAATCAATTAGGGCAAAATGATAAAACACTTATTGTAAATGACATCAACTCTTTTGGTTAGTTGAGTTTTACTGCAGATCACTAGGAAATTTTGTGATGTTTCTGAATATTACTTGGCTTTAATTAGGAAATTGATTCATTTTTCAAGCTATTGAGAGGTGTGCCTAGAATATAATTTGGAAAAAATGATATATTGTATGGTGATAGTTTTATATTACATATCTTTTTCAGATATATATGGTCTCAAAAGTGAGATCTAAGGCACATGAGTTCAAAGCAATGGAATTCTTTTAAATAGCCAAAAAGGTATGAAGGTAGAAAATATTGCCTTTATAGAGGCATTAAAAGAATGGCTAAACATATTGCACAGGTTATACAAGTGTACTTTGGCTGATTGGAACTTATGACCTTTAAATTCCTTCCATCCCTGCAATTTTAAGAATTGACTGAAAAAGCTGTATTATCATTCTGCCCAACATTTGGGTAAATCACATTTTGTTTGAAGTTAATATTTTCCCCCATTTAAAATAGGTTATATATGTATTAATAATTATGAGCACATGTCAATATGCAATTACAAGAAAGGACAAAAATATTAATTATGAAACAAAACAGGCGAATATTCTCTTATGATATTTTCAAAGAGTCTGGTAAGGGAGAAGGTGGTAAGCAATGTTTAAAAAATGCTTTAAAGAGAGAGCATCAATAACTCAATAATAGCACTTCTAATGTAACATGCAGAGCATCTGATTACTTCAGAAAAAACAGCATGTTACAACATAGTACTTTGACAAAATGTCAATCGAATGTGGTACAATTTAGAGCGTAAATAGTTGATATTTTAAGCCAATGTTATCATATTTTGCAGGAGATAACTAAAGAATCTAGCCCTTTAGGATCCTTGCCTCTGTAGAATCAAGACAGTTATATGTATTGAAATTATATTATGGCATCATATATCATTCAGAAGGTCAACAAATCTATCAAAACCTTAATTTGAATGTTTATCGGTAATCTTATAGTTTTGTTTGTATATTGCTGTCTATGAATTAAATGCAATGAATAACTATACATATATATTTTAACATATGTTCAATTTAGAAAACTCTCGGATTAAAGAAAAATACTTAATATCCTATCCTGTTAATATATGATCCAATCAACATTCTAAGGAAAAAAACTGCTGTAGTGAATATGTACACTTCATGGGCTATGCATACCATGAAGTGAGGGCAGTGGTATGTAATGAAAATATTTCATGTTAAGAGTCAAATTTGGATAGTCTGTTACTTGGCTTGATGTTGAAGAATTTGCTTTTTGCTTATAACATCAGGTAGCATAGAGTAGCAATTAAGATTATAACAGTGGAATGAGACAGCCTGAGTTAACCTATACTAGTGCTTCGATACTGGGCAAGTTACACATATCTCTGTGCTTGGTTTACTTATCCATAAATGAGAAAGTCTACTTCAAGTCACAGTATCAATGAATAGCAGCTATTACCAATATTTGGTTTCCCAAGTGGCTCAGTGGTAAACAATCTGCTTGCCAGTGCAGGAGACACAAGAGATGGGTGTTTGATCCCTAAGCTGGGAAGATCCCTTGGAGGAGGAGATGGCAACCTACTCCAGTATTCTTGCCAATCAAATCCCATGGACAGAGGAGCCTCGAAGGCTATAGTTGGGCTATAGTCCATCGGATAGCAAAGAGTCAGACACTACTGAACAACTGAATAATCTTGCCTTAGGCAATTAATATAAAGGACCATTAAAGTAGATATTCTTCAATGACCTAAAATAAACGTTTAAGTAAAATTCCATAATATTTTAAATACAAATCTATGTTTTTGGGGAGGCCACCTTCAATAACACATTTAAAAAAATCAAAACCTCAGTAAAATACAAATAAGTAAATACAATTCTCTTTAAATTGTGGGTACATGGGCAAACTAGTATCATAAGTAATTTAATACTTATAAAATACATAGATAATTAATTAGATTCTTATGAAATATCTAGACTAGGAACAAGATCACAACATGACTGTATTTTGGCAATTCATATCTCAGCAACTTTAGGTTTCCAGTGATATATGTACAAAACTTGAATAAAAAGCACACAACTTATAAGCTTTGTGATATTGCAGTTCTTATGATGCAGTGGTTTTGACCTTTGGAGAATATATATATATAAAAAAAACAGATAACATGATCTTTATCTTCTCAGCATGGCACATTGATATATTCTCAACTTATAGTCACTCATTGATAATGAGGTATGTTTGATCTTTATGCTTGTTTTTTAAGTGTCTCATAATTAGCCTAGTAGGATAATAGATGATTATAGATGATAATAGATGATCATAATTAGATGATCATTTTGGAATTGACACATTAACTTTATGTGTAAAATAACTGCACTTTCATATACAAACAAGCTCTTCTTTGTTGAATATAACATAAAATTATTTAGCTTTGGTTTGGGGAACATCATTGATGCCATGTGTTATTAATAGGTTTCTGTGTCTTAGCTTATTATGTAGAGAAGGAATCCTTCACTGACTTTTACTAACATTTCAACATCTTAAAATGTTGAAATCTATCAATTAAAAAAGTTAAAAAAATGATCTCAAAATTAGATTCTAAAGCACCTATACTTTTGTGTTTTCTCAGGTTGTCATATAAATGGAATTATATAGTATTTAGCTTTTTTGTGTGTAGTTTCTTTCACTTAGTATGATGCTCTCAAGATGCAATATCTTATTGAATGTATTGACAGGTATATTATTTTCATTTCCTAGTAGAATAAATGCCTCAATTTATCCATTTATCAGATAATGAACATATGAGTTTTTTCTAGTTTTTAGCGGCAACGGATAAAACTATTTTAATATCATGCTTATATTTTGTGTGGATATATGGCTGGCCTGGCATGCTGCGATTCATGGAGTCGCAAAGAGTCAGACATGACTGAGCAACTGAACTGAACTGATGGCTTTTTTTCTCTTATGCAAATACTAGATATGAAATTTCTCATCATACGTTATTTTCAATTTTAAATTATTTTAAATGACTATACCAAAATTTTTATTAAATTCAAGCTTTGCAATAATGATATTTACATACTTTTAAAACTTACTTATGAAATTTTGAAAAGGTACAAGAATCTGGAAAAAATACCCACTAGTTTCCCAAGGATTCTTACTTTCTGTATTCTATAAAACTGAGAGGTAAAGTGCTTTCCGCAAATCCACTGTTACATTTGTTTACATGTAACTCTGAGGCAGTTCATTAAAATATCCTAGCATTGTATGACATAGATTTTCAATGTTATTCTTAACTACACATAAAATCTGTATTATTGTGCCACTCTAAGTAAAGAACTTTTGTTGGAATTCTATGTCAGGGAGATGTCAAATAAGATGGCATCATTTCTCCCCTTTTATGGATATCTGTCAAATTTAATAGCCAAAATAATCCTTTCTCTTCCATGTAGAACATTGATCTTCACTTTGGAGTCAGCCTTTTTCCTTCTAGTCAGAGAATTGAACTCTATCCCTAAACTAATCATTCTTATGAGTCATTTCTTGCAGAAGCCCCACGTTGAATTGAATTTTAAAATGTATTTAGGTCCCAAATGATTTTAGCCTAATACTTGTAGACTTACATCTTTTGGAAAATACTGAGATATAATGAAATCAAATAGTCTCTTCAAGATAATATGTTAGATGGCTTTAGCTACCTCTTTGATGGATTTTGTTATTTTTCTTTGAAAAATCTTATGGTCAATATATATTTTCCACCAATATAACAAAAACGTTTTCCTTTATTCTTCAGGAACCTATTACTGGCTATAAATCAAATTTACTTAACTGTGAAAGTGAGGCGTAGTCTTCCTGGAATGTCTGAGAGGCATTCTGTGTTGTCTGTGGGGTGACAGTGTGGTGCTGGTGGTGATGGTGATGTCAATGTGAAACCACCTTGACTAAGGATAGAGGAGCTTAGCCCAGTATTTTCACACAGTTATTGCTGTAAAATTTGAAACTTGATGAATAAAACTAGGTGAATGTAGCAGAGTTTCAATAGCTTTAATTTCTTTACTTACATTCCAGAAGTCTGAGGGAGGACTGGACTACCTGAAAACAATATTGATAGCCTCATGCTAAACATTATAAACAGTATAATTCCTAAAAATGTTCCAGACTCCTGCAGAACATTTTATTAAAAGGACAGCATACTTGTTGTAGAACACTCATGGAAGTGAAACCATTATATTATAGGTTATGTCAACATGGAGGAAAAACATATATTCACTAGAGGGAGTTTACAGAAGTATAAACATCATTAAAGGGTTACTTGTGACTTAAAAAAGAAAGGTTAACATAACCAAATTTTGCTCATTTAAGTCTGTAGGGGAGAAAGAAGAGAAAGGCAGCTTTGATCTTTTAACTGCCATTTTTGTGTCCATTGATCATGTTGAACTTGTTTTCAGTTCTTCATAACATGCTGCTTTAAAATATATGATCTAGAAGCATATTGGCTTTTGCCCCAGCAAAACATATTGCCAAATGCCATTTAAGTTGTTTGTTTTCCAGAACTTAAGAAATGTATGTGAACATGATTTTCTCATACCAAAACTTGTTACAACTACTGAGAAAACACAATAGTAAAGCTAAAGATTTCAAATATTTTTGACTAAAATGTTACACTTGGGTTTTAGTGGTAAGTGTCCTTTTCCCAGGTGGCACAGTGGTGAAGAATCCGCCTGCCAATGCAGGAGATGCAGGTTCAACCCCTAGGTGGGGGAGATCCCCTGGAGTAGGAAATGGTAACCCACTGCAGTGTTCTTCAGTGGAAAATTCCATAGACAGAGGAGCCCGGTGAGCTATAGTCCATGGGATTGTAAAGAGTCAGACACAACTGAGCATACACGCACATCCTTTTCCCTGGTCAATCAATGTCCACAAATGACAAGCAAACATACATAAATATTTGGAAAGGTGTCACTGATGTAGAAGGCACTTCCTGATTGCACATTCTGGAGACTCTCTAAGTTCCCATGACCAACTTCAATGAATATTATTTAACACACTCATATAGTCCTATGTCAATTATGCCGTTGACTTTGAATACATCAGTAGGATTTGCCTACTGTCAGCTATTGCTTAAAAGGAAAAGTTAGTTTCAAGTCCTCAGCTTGGCATCAGAGGAAAAGATTCAACTCTAGGTTTTTAAAAAATCAAGATTTGAGGCAATATTTATTGGCCAGAAACAGTGAGATTATATTTGACCTCTTTCTGTTACTAAAAATGCTGAAGACAAATTCATGTGTTCAAACACTAAAAATTCAACTAACAATTGAACAAGTATATGATGATTTGGTTCTAGTAATTAGTCCAAAACTTCAAGATTCTTATCTCCCAAATACCCAGTAAAAGTGACTCTTCCTCTTTTTACCCATCTGTTACAAATAAAACAGAAGTTCTGGATACAATTACTTCATAGACTATGCAATATTAAGATTGTTCAACAAAATTTATAATGAAATTTAAGTTTTATTCCCTCCTTTATGTTTTTTCTGAATTAATGAAGATTTTACCAATGTATAAGGACATATGTTCTATATCAGAATAGATGATATCTTGTTTCTTATATAACTTCTATTTGCAATGAAGATAAATCCACAAATGACTATAACAAAGTATCAGAGTATACGAAATTCAGCTACATATATTTAGGGCAATTTTATGTAGCCTACTTCAATTGTACCCGTGCAGAAGGAAATGGCAACCCACTCTAGTATTCTTGCCTAAGAAATCCCATGGACAGAGAAGCCTTGTGGGCTATAGTTCATGGAGTCACAAAAGGGTTGGACACAACTTGGCAACTAAATAACAATAATTTCAATTATATCTTCAGTACATAAACTAGCAATTTATTTTATTTTTAACTAAAACAGAAAATTATGAAAAATACAAAAGGTCATCATTTTTATCATAGATTTAAGAAAAAAATAGAATATGAATGTTATTGTACATAATAATTTAGAAGCCTTTTGATGAAAGTGAAAAAGGAGAGTAAAAAAGTTGGGTTAAAGCTCAACATTCAGAAAACTAAGGTCATGGCATCCAGTCCCATGGATCCAGTCACTTAATGGCAAATAGATAGGGAAACAGGGATATGTCAACAGTAGCTGACTTTATTTTTCTGGGCTCCAAAATCACTGCAGATGGTGACTGCAGCCATGAAATTAGAAGACACTTACTCCTTGGAAGGAAAGTTATGACCAACCTAGATAGCATATTCAAAAGCAGAGACATTACTTTGCCAACAAAGGTTTGTCTAGTTAAGGCTATGTTTTTTTCCAGCGGTTATGTATGGATGTGAGAGTTGGACTATAAAGAAAGCTAAGTGCCAAAGAATTGATGCTTTTGAACTGTGGTGTTGGAGACGACTCTTGAGAGTCCCTTGGACTGCAAGGAGTTCCAACCAGTCCATCCTAAAGGAGATCAGTCCTGGGTGTTCATTGGCAGGACTGATGTTCAAGCTGAAACTCCAATATTTTGGCCACCTGATGTGAAAAGCTGACTTACTGGAAAAGACCCTGATGTTTGGGAAGATTGAGGTCAGTAGGAGAAGGGGATGACAGAGGATGAGATGGTTGGATGGCATCACTGACCCAGTGGACATGAGTTTGGGTGGACTCCGGGAGTTGGTGATGGACAGGGAGGCCTGGCGTGCTGTGGTTCATGGGGTCACAAAGTTTAGGACACAGCTGAGTGACTGAACTGAACTGAATTTAGTTTTATGCCACTAGAAAATCACTTTTATTAATAGAGTTCACCAGGCTTATAAAGAACAAATGACCATGTGCTCTTCAATCTTATAAAACTGGATCTCAAGTTTTCTGACTTTTCAATTTTCTCTGTCACTTCTCTCTTTCTTCTATTTTTTCAAAGTCATTTCTTGTTTCTTAATGCCAGTTATTTTTCTCTCATACAAGATTTTTTCCATTTTTACTTTCTTTGCTTAATTTCAGATACCATTATATTTTTCCCCCCTATTCAATGTGTTTTTAATACACATGAACTTACACCATGCATTGTCAATATTTTTTCTGTAAAGGGATAGATAGTAAATGGTCTAGGCTTTATGCTCAATACTGTCTCTATTATAGCTACTCAGTTTTGCTCTCAATATTTTAAGTTTTTCTGAATTTTAATTTTAATTCATTTTTTCATTTATTTGTTTTAGCAGACCCACTTACTATAATATAGACAACTAGGTTTTGCAGGCTTCTTTGAGAAGGTGGCATTTTTTATGAATTCTCATCTAAATTAGTTGTTACATAAATAAACATGAGAGTAAGCTCCTCTTTCATGGGCTCTTACTGGAGATCAAAACCAGGACCAACACAGTGGAGGTCTAAGCTACATCTCCTGGTGGCCTGCTCCAGCAAGCCTGTCCATGTAACTCACATCTTTCTTATTATTATGGAGACTCAGCAACAAATAGCACTGACTTATAACACAAGGTTAGAGACTGAATAGAAGCAATAGACATCAAGACAGTATGGTTTGGCACAAAGACAGAAATATAGATCAATGGAACAAAATAGAAAGCCCAGAGATAAATCCACCCAACTATTGACACCTTATCTTTGACAAAGGAGGCAAGAATATACAATGGAGAAAAGACAATCTCTTTAACAATTGGTGTTGGGAAAACTGGTCAACCACTTGTAAAAGAATGAAACTAGAACACTTTCTAACACCATACACAAAAATAAACTTGAAATGGAATAAAAATATAAACGTAAGACCAGAAACTATAAAACTCCTAGAGGAGAACATAGGCAAAACGCTCTCCGACATAAATCACAGCAGGATCCTCTATGACCCACTTCCCAGAATACTAGAAATAAAAGCAAAAATAAACAAATGGGTCCTAATTAATCTTAAAAGCTTCTGCACAACAAAGGAAACTATTAGCAAGGTTAAAAGATAGCCTTCCGAATGGGAGAAAATTATAGCAAATGAAGCAACTGACAAACAACTAATCTCAGAAATATACAAGCAAATCCTGCAGCTCAATTCCAGAAAAATAAACGACCCAATCAAAAAATGGGCCAAAGAACTAAATAGACATTTCTCCAAAGAAGACATACAGATGGCTAACAAATACATGAAAAGATGTCAACATCACTCATTATCAGTTCAGTTCAGTTCAGTCGCCCGTCATGTCTGACTCTTTGCGACCCCATGAATCCCAGCACACCAGGCCTCCCTGTCCATCTGCAACTCCTGGGGTTTACTCAGACTCACATCCATTGAGTCAGTGATGCCATCCTGCCATCTCATCCTCTGTCATCCCCTTCTCCTCCTGCCCCCAAAATGCAAATCAAAACCACAATGAGGTACCATTTCATGCCAGTCATAATGGCTGCAATCTAAAAGTCTACAAGCAATAAATGCTGGAGAGGGTGTGGAGAAAAAGGAACACTGTGACACCGTTGGTGGGAATGCAAACTAGTACAGCCACTATGGAGAACAGTGTGGAGATTCCTTAAAAAACTGCAAATAGAACTGCCTTATGACCCAGCAATTCCACTGCTGGGCATACACACTGAGGAAACCAGAATTGAAAGAGGCATGTGTACCCCAATGTTCATCACAGCCAGGACATGGAAGCAACCTAGATGTCCATCAGCAGATGAATGGATAAGAAAGCTGTGGTACATATACATAATGGAATATTACTCAGCCATTAAAAAGAATACATTTGAATCAGTTCTAACAAGGTGGATGAAACTGGAGCCTATTATACAGAGTGAAGTAAGCCAGAAAGAAAAACACCAATACAGTATACTAACACATATATATGGAATTTAGAAAGATGGCAATGATAACCCTGTATGGAGACAGCAAAAGAGACACAGATGTATAGAACAGAGTTTTGGGCTCTGTGGGAGAGGGAGAGGGTGGGATGATTTGGGAGAATGGCATTGAAACATGTATAATATCATATAAGAAACGAATCACCAGTCCAGGTTCAATGCAGGATACAGGATGCTTGGGGCTGGTGCACTGAGATGCCCCAGAGGGATGGTACAGGGAGGGAGGAGGGAGGGGGGTTCAGGATGCGGAACATGTGTACACCAGTGGTGGATTCATGTTGATATATGGCAAAACCAATATAGTATTGCAAACTAATTAGCCTCTAGTTAAAATTAATAAATGTATATAAAAAATAATAAAAAAGAAAGCAATAGACAGTATATAAACTAAAGAATTAGCTCTGTTAAATTAAACATTATCTACAAGAAAAAGCAGTGGGCTGGTTTTAGCCTGAGGACGATATTTTGCTGATCCCTGACTTAGATCTAAGCTCATCATTTTAAAAGACTTTTAGATTGCTTCCCACCAAATTGCTATCACTCTTTACCAAGGTGAAGTTTACAGAAGATGCTTTGTTTTAGATGTTTTTTACCCCTTCCTCTTTCCTTCCTTTTTTTTCTTCTTCTTCATCTTTCTCAATCAGGTTTTGAAGACCCCCATAAATATTCCACGTATATGTGGCTTCTCCTTTCAACTGAATTGTAAGAAATGCCATATAGGAAACTGATTTCTTTATTCCTGAGAACTAGTAACTATCTTCTGTTTACACTCCATAAGCTTTCTTTCATACTTAATTGACCCTTTGCACTATACAAATCAAAAGGAGGTACAAGTGTTTGCTGTTACTGAGTAAAGTGGGTCTCTTCTGGATCTTGATCTTTTTTATGCCAAATGAGTTTCATCTAGTCCTCCAAATCTCACATATTAGGTATCAAGACAAATTCCAAATCACATAAAAATATTAAGAGACTTCACTGGGAATTTATAGATATAAAGGTCAGTAGGAGAGGGCATTGGTGATCTTGATTTATTCATCATCTCGTCATCATGTTGCTAAGGTCAGGGATCAGCAGAGTTTATGTTCCAGGGGAAAGACTTTTTTGCTTTGGATTCTCTAATCTTTAATACAGATTGCTGTATGGTATACACACAGGGTGGAATTTCTAGGTTTTATGTTCTACATATCTACTCTTGTTCTAAGTGACTGTAACAATTTGTCTCCCCACAAGCAGAGTATTATTGTAAGTAGAATTCTTATTTCTTCATAGTTTTGCTAACACTTGATATTTCTATTGCTTTTAATTTAGAGTCATTTGGTGGATATTACTTTTTTAAACCAATCCTTTAATAATTTTGTAGCTTTAAATTAAATCTATACACATCTGCCAAAGAAAACAGCAGGCCCTAAAAGAATGCGCAACAATTGAGGACATTTAAAAAACATTTATATGATTGTAAATATTCAAATTAAAATGTTCTTAATAGCTGACCCAGTGGGATACAGGTTTTGAGAGGAGAGGAACCTTAGTTCCTCTTTGTTATTTCAAAGTTAGTAGTTGTCACAACAATCACAGTAGATTATCTATATATTATTCCACCCCAGTTTAGTTTGATTTGTGTTAACCAAAGCAACAGCAAGCTGCGTGTTCTCCTTCTTAACCGGCTCTTTCCACTTCTATTTGTTACCTTTGAGAAAGACACATTAACAACTTGCCCTGAGCAGCAGATTTTGTCGGGGACTTGCTGCCAATTGGGTATTAAAGGGAATTGGGAACACATGTTTTGTTTTAAAAATTCCTAACAATTTGGACTGCTTGGCTTTGGACTGGACTAATTGACAATCAATCATTGTCATGCTGCCTAGCCCATGTGTGATAATCACTTGGGGGACAATAGTTTGCAAGTTGCACTTCATGACTTTGGATCTGAATGGCAGTATCAAAGTAAGTGCTGCCATCTGACCCATTCCACAATGGAGTAGGAAATGCAGCTCTTAGTGAAATTCAAACTGTACTAATTTATATTCATCTGATAACTCATTGAGGGGAAAATGGGAATGAGCTGGCAGGTGGCCTTTCAGATATAAAGGGCACATGGCAAAGTGGTTGTTTGTTGCTTACTCACACTGGAATACTAAAGATATCACAGAATATGTGTATTTCTGGAATTTATTTTTTATTCCGATCAGTATTCTATTCACAATCTAAATATTATAATTTAGAAATCTTCTTACATAAGTGAGACTCACTTGTGTGTATTTAATACATTTATGAGCATAACATATGGTTTGTTCTTAACAGCTCATGTTAGAATTAGAGCTAGGATTACTGTATTATCATTTATACGGTTTTAATGCATACAAAATTTTGTGGAATTTTTTTCCCCCAGCTTAATGAATGAAAATTAAGCCACTCATTTTTCTTTAGGCACTGGTGCACTGGATCTAATGTTTTCTCATAATGCTGGCACAAAATGACTGAAAAAACATCTTTCTGAAATAGGAGTTTGGAAAGATATTCTTGAGAACACATTTAGATGAAAGTGAGAAAAGATTTTTAAAAATCTGAAAATCAGAATGACCAAGTGTTTTCATTTTTATATGTGTATACATACACACACAAACACACACACACACACACACACACACACACACACACACACACACCCCTAAGTTCAAATAAAGGCAATATTCTATTAGAGCTTTTCTCTTTAGAGATTATTGTTTGATTACAACCAAAGCTTGATATGTTTCCTTTGTTTTAATTTTTTAGAATTATATTGGTCTGATAAAATAGAAATAAACTTTGCTGACTCTTCAAGGTATATTTTCTTCAATATCTACAAATCAGTCTGAGAAGTAACTTTCATTCCATGAGTTGTTTTGCTAATGAATTCAGATCAATTCTATAGTGAAAGTGGGGCTTCCCAGGTGGTGTGGTGGTAAATAATCCACCTGCCAATTCAGGAGATGCAGGAAATGAGGGTTCGATTCCTAGGTCCGGGTGATCTCCTGGAGTAGGAAATGGCAACCTACTCCAGTATTCTGGCCTGGAGAATTACATGGACTATATAGTCCATGCATTCACAAAGAGTTGGATATGACTGAGTGACTGTCATTTCCCAGTATTCTTGCTTTGGAAATCCCATGGGCAGAGGAACCTGGTTGGCTATAGACCATGGGTTTGCGGAGTCAGTGAGCACACATAAAATAATGATAAAAAGTGTCAACTTACTAATTTTTTTTAATGTACTTATTCATCTGTTTCTGCTGCTGCTGCTACTAAGTCGCTTCAGCCTTGTCAGACTTTATGCGACCCCAGAGATGGAAGCCCACCAGGCTCCCCCATCCCTGGGATTCTCCAGGCAAGAACACTGGAGTGGGTTGCCATTTCCTTTTCCAATGTGTGAAAGTGAAAAGTGAAAATGAAGTCACTCAGTCATGTTCGACTCTTTGCGTCCCCATGAACTGCAGCCTACCAGGCTCCTCCATCCATGGGATTTTCCAGGCAAGAGTACTGGAGTGGGGTGCCATTGCCTTCTCCCCATCTGTTTCTAACACATACGTAATAATGTGATAAATCTTTTAAAAACACAACATAACATTCTATGGGCTAATATGTATATACTCAGGTAGCCTATCTTAGAGGAAATTTCAACTTTATTTTTAAATATTAAAAGATTAAAGAGTAATGTGGTAGCAGTGCTGCAGCTCAGTCATTTCCCACTCTTTGTGACCCCATGGACTGTAGACTGAATACTTTACCACTGTGTAACTTGGGAGAACCCTTCAAGGTTAATAATTAATACAATATATGAAAAGAAAAAACACAAAATAATATATTCCAGAACTGCTTAAGAAATAATATTAACCAGAAAGAAGCATATAAAATAATATATTAAATTAGGAGAATTTGAAAATTAAGTCTAGCAATAATGACAATTGTTTAAATTTCACTGTGTCTCTGAAACTCCACTAATCACCTTACATGTTTATCTTATTCAATCTTTGGAACAATTCTGTGAAGTAAATTTTATTATTTATGTTGTATGTATATTTGCATAGCTATAGATTACTCAGACATATATATAAATAGTGCTATGCATAAGTATTTATATTTTACAGATACAATTATGGGCAGCCAGGCTTCAGCGATATGTGAACCGTGAAATTCCAGATGTTCAAGCTGGTTTTAGAAAAGGCAGAGGAACCAGAGATCAAATTGCCAACATCTGCTGGATCATGGAAAAAGCAAGAGAGTTCCAGAAAAACATCTATTTCTGCTTTATTGACTATGCCAAAGCCTTTGACTGTGTGGATCACAATCAACTGTGGACAATTCTGAAAGAGATGGCAATACCAGACCGCCTGACCTGCCTCTTGAGAAACCTGTATGCAGGTCAGGAAACAACAGTTAGAATTGGACATGGAACAACAGACTGATTCCAAATAGGAAAAGGAGTACATCAAGGCTGTATACTGTCACACTGCTTATTTAACTTATATGCAGAGTTCATCATGAGAAATGCTGGGCTGGAGGAAGCACAAGCTGGAATCAAGATTGCTAGGAGAAATATCAATCATCTCAGATATGCAGATGACACCACCCTTATGGCAGAAAGTGAGGAAGAACTAAAAAGCCTCTTTATGAAAGTGAAAGAGGAGAGTGAAAAAGTTGGCTTAAAGTTCAACATTCAGAAAACTAAGATCATGGCATCTGGTCCCATCACTTCATGGGAAATAGATGGGGAAACAGTGGAAACAATGTCAGACTCTATTTTTGGGGTCTCCAAAATCACTGCATATGTTGATTGCAGCTGTGAAGTTAAAAGACACTTACTCCTTGGAAGGAAAGTTATGACCAACCTTGATAGCATATTCAAAAGCAGAGACATTACTTTGCAAGAAAAGGTCCGTTTAGTCAAGGCTATGGTTTTTCCAGTAGTCATGTATGGATGCAAAAGTTGGACTGTGAAGAAACCTGAGCACTGAAGAACTGATGCTTTTGAACTGTGGTGTTGGAGAAGACTCTTGAGAGTCCCTTGGACTGCAAGGAGATCCAACCATTCCATTCTGAAGGAGATCAGCCCTGTGTGTTCTTTGGAAGGAATCATGCTAAAGCTGAAACTCCAGCACTTTGGCCACCTCATTCAGAGTTGACTCATTGGCAAAGACTCTGATGCTGGGAGGGATTAGGGGCAGGAGGAGAAGCGGATGACAGAGGATGAGATGGCTGGATGGCATCACTGACTAGATGGACACGAGTCTGAGTGAACTCCGGGAGTTGGCGATGGACAGGGAGACCTGGGGTGCTGTGATTCATGGGGTCACAAAGAGTTGGACACGACTTAGTGACTGAACTGAACTGAATTGCTCACAGTCACATAATGGATGTTAAAATGGGATTTGTCTAACTTAAAGTCCAGATTTCATCTTGTTTCATCATCAATGACCTGATGACTCTATAGGGGATATTTGTTTTGAATACAGATGAAAGATCCTAAAATTGTAGAAGAAATGAGAACTTCTGGACTGCTCAGAACTCTACTGAGCAACAAAAAGGATATTTGCAAATAATCAAAGTATGATTTTATGCTTATTTTCTTGAAAGGAAAATCTCACAGTAAGGAAGAGCACAAGCTTATTTCTTGTAGTAATCTAAGACTGTTCTATAAGACAGTATATAAATGAGTATTTCATAGCATTAAAGTCATTTTAAATGTAATTTCTTTTCTTTTTTTTTTTGCCTCACTATAATTGCTTTGGCCACTTCAAGAATGACATTGCTTTTGGTCTGTAAAGAAAGGCTACATATGAATCATAAAGATTTCATGTAATAGGTGCTCAACTCATGTTTATCAAA
Source organism: Budorcas taxicolor (assembly GCF_023091745.1). Taxonomy (NCBI): domain Eukaryota; kingdom Metazoa; phylum Chordata; class Mammalia; order Artiodactyla; family Bovidae; genus Budorcas; species Budorcas taxicolor. The sequence continues at coordinate 71,542,457 of NC_068912.1, forward strand.
TAGAATGAATGACTGAAGATATGATGATATGACTTGCTATAACTGAATAAGTTATTTAATAAAGCACTTTAGTAAACAATCATAAAGTCATTCACAATCTATTTCCCTTCTATTATCTGACCCTGTTATTATCTTTGCCAAGTGTTTTAATTGCTATGTGAATTCATGTTTCATGCATATAAAAGACTCGAATTTCCATACTTTTGTGCTGCAAGACAATTTTGCATTGGGCACAGATTTTTAAATTGTAAAAAATAGAAGTACATTTCACACAGTATCATTTCAGTTCAGTTGCTCAGTCGTGTCCGACTCTTTGTGACCCAAGGAATCGCAGCACGCCAGGCCTCCCTGTCCATAACCAACTCTCGGAGTTCACTCAGACTCACATCCATCTAGTCGGTGATGCCATCCAGCCATCTCATCCTCTGTCATCCCCTTTTCCTCCTGCCCCCAATCCCTTCCAGCATCAGTCTTTTCCAATGAGTCAACACTTCGCATGAGGTGGCCAAAGTATTGGAGTTTCAGCTTTAGCATCAGTCCTTCCAAAGAAATCCCAGGGTTGATCTCCTTCAGAATGGACTGGTTGGATCTCCTTGCAGTCCAAGGGACTCTCAAGAGTCTTCTCCAACACCACAATTCAAAAGCATCAATTCTTTTGCTCTCAGCTTTCTTCACAGTCCAATTCTTGCATCCATACATGACCACTGGAAAAACCATAGCCTTGGCTAGATGGACCTTTGTTGGCAAAGTAACGTCTCTGCTTTTGAATATACTATCTAGTTTGGTCATAACTTTTCTTTCAAAGAGTAAACATCTTTTAATTTCATGGCTGCAATCACCGTCAATGGTGATTTTGGAGCCCAAAAAAATAAAGTCTGACACTGTTTCCACTGTTTCCCCATCTATTTCCCATGAAGTGATGGGACCAGATGCCATGATCTTAGTTTTCCGAATGTTGAACTTTAAGCCAACTTTTTCACTCTCTTCTTTCACTTTCATCAAGATGCTTTTTAGTTCCTCTTCACTTTCTGCCATAAAGGTAGTGTCCTCTGCATATCTGAGATTATTGATATTTCTCCTGGCAATCATGATTCCAGCTTGTGCTTCCTCCAGCCCAGCATTTCTCATGATGTACTCTGCATATAAGTTAAATAAATAGGGTCACAATATACAGCCTTGATGTACTCCTTTTCCTATTTGGAACCAGTCTGTTGTTCCATGTCCAGTTCTAACTGTTGCTTACTGACCTGCATATAGTTTTCTCAAGAGGCAGGTCAGGTGATCTGGTATTGCCATCTCTTTCAGAATTGTCCACAGTTGATTGTGATCCACACAGTCAAAGGCTTTGGCATAGTCAATAAAGCAGAAATAGATATTTTTCTGGAACTCTCTTGCTTTTTTGATGATCCAGCGGATGTTGACAATTTGATCTCTGGTTCCTCTGCCTTTTTGAAAACCAGCTTGAGCATTTAGATACTGTGATTACTGACTACAAGTTTACTGAGAAAGAACACAATACAGCAACTTATTAAATAGCATTAGTTACATTTTACCAGTGTTCTTGCCTGGAGAATCCGAGGGACGGGGGAGTCTGGTGGGCAGCCATCTATGGGGTCGCACAGAATCGGACATGACTGAAGCGACTTAGCAGAAGCAGCAGCAGCAGCAGCAGATGTTTATGAAATTTACGTGTGTGTGCTCGGTTTCTCAGTCGTGTTTGACTCTTTGTGACCCCATGAACTGTAGCCCACCAGGCTGCTCTGTCCATGAAATTCTCTAGGCAAGAATATTGGAGTAGGTTGTCATTTCCTCCTCTAGGGCATCTTCCCAAACCAGGGATCGATCCCACATCTCTTGCATCTTCTGCATTGGCAGCCAGATTTTTATCACTCGCGCCACTTGAGAAAAGTGAAAGTCAGTGACTCAGTTGTGTCTGACTCTCTACAGTCCATGGAATTCTCCAGCCGAGAACACTGGAGTGGCTAACCGTTCCCTTCTCCAGGGGATCTTCCGAACCCAGGAATTGAACCCAAGTCTTCCATATTGCACGAGGATTCTTTACCAGCTGAGCCACAAGGGAAGCGAAACCATGAATTTTATAATAAGTAATAGTATTATAGTAGTAATATAGTAAATATAATAAGTAAAGAATCTGCCTGCAATGTGGGAGACCCTGGTTTGATACGTAGGTTGGAAAGACTCCCTGGAGAAGGGAATGGCAACCCATTCCGGTATTCTTGGAAAATCCCATGGACAGAGGAGCCTGGTGAGCTACAGTCCATAGGATTGCAAAGAGTTGGACACAACTGAGGAACCAACATTTCCTTTCATTTTATCATTTTATAGTTACTCCAATGAAATTTAAAAAATTTTAATCTGAAACCTTTGGGGCCTATGCAAATATTATTAAATACTCTATTTTTAAGTGATTTCTGTGTTCTTAATGTATATATGTTGTGCTTAGTCACTCAGTCATATCTGACTCTTTGCGACCCCATAGCCTGTAGCCTGCCAAATGTCTCTGTCCCTGGGGATTCTCCAGGCAAGAATATTGGAGTGGGTTGTCATTTTCTTCTCCAGGGGATCTTCCTAATCCAGAAATGGAACTGGGGTCTCCCGCATTGCAGGCAGATTCTTTACCAGCTAAACTACAAGGGAATAAATTTTACTCCAAAAAAACTTAGCAAGATATTCAATAGAAAAAATGCTGGACTTGGAGAATATCATCTACAGAGCTATAAGATGTATTATCTTGGGCATATCTTTAACTTTGTGTAGTTTATTTGTATTTAATAAAAAAAAAAACTATGGTTTGTACTGAGTAGTGTGAGTTAAAATAAAATTATATTCTATGTATTTTTTAAAAAATAAAGAAATGTATCACTCTAACATAATTTTGATTAAATAAAACTAGTAAAACATCCAAGCTTGCAATACTCTGGTTTCTCTTCAGATCGTATAAATTTTTCACCTTTTATCAAGCTTTCAGACTACTTTTATTAGCACAATGTTTATTGGTTCTTCAACTGTACGATATTTAGTGAATCTTATAAACATGTGGAACACTATGATAAACACTGTGAGGGACTCAAATATTTACCAAATGTATTTTATCTTTCAGGTGACTGTAGTGAAAATATCAAGATATATCACTTTTGAAAGTATATATTAAAAAATAATGAAGAGTTTACAGAAATTTATAGGAAAAAGCTAATTTCAATTCTGAAATTTTGGTTAAAATAATTCAGCTGAGAGCTAAGTATAGTTCTGGGTGGGATATTGTTTGGGAAAAGACAATACCATATAAGAAAAATAAAATAAGAGGTGGTGCTGGGAAAAATTCTGGGGAACATGGTAGCAAATCAGAAAATGGGATATGGCTTGTAACTTAGCTATGTCGACAAGGTCACTTTAGTGCAACTATTTGTTGTTGTCATCTTTGTTGTTGAGTTGTGTCAGACTCTTTGTTACTGCATTAACTTCAGCACGCCAGGCTTCCCTGTCCTTCACTATCTCCCAGAGTTTGCTCAAACTCATGTCCATGGAGTCAGGGATGCCATCCAACCATCTCATCCTCTGTTATCCTCTTCGCCTAAGTTTTTCCCAGCATCAGAATCTTTCCAATGATTTGGCTCTTTGCATCAGGTGGCCAGAGTATTGGAGCTTCAGCTTCAGCATCAGTCCTTCCGATGAATGTTAAATAAGGAATATTTTAATACTTACATTTATTTTCTACTTCTTAAAAGAAACTAGACTATAAAATTCTTTGCACAATAAAATATACATTAACATCCTTAGATCACACTCTTCATTTCTTCTCTTATCCTCTCCCTATCTGTGAACCTTTCCTTTTGCCCATAATTTCTTTTCTTGAATTAAAAACTTCATAAGAAAATCGCCAAGGCAAATATTCCTGAAATTAAAAAGACCATATTAAAAATTCCTATTTTGATAGTAACTGTTCTGGCTAAAATAAAAACTAAATATAGAAGAGAACTGAAAAATAAGACTCAATAGGTAGAATAGACTTAATTAACCAGTATGGATTCTGGAACAGTAATATGATTAAAACAATGTTTAAGGGTCAGAACTATGGCAATAATAGTAGAATGGATTTGGAATATAGTCCATCAATTACAATGAGGACAACTGTGGGGAGATCCTGGTGGTATGCACAAATAATTTAGGCTGGACAAAGTGGCGGATGTTAAAGTTGGAAAAGACATGTGTGAAAGACATTTCATCTGGACAGTAGGAGAGGATGATGCCCAATTGAATATTGAAAACAAAGATGATCCCTTGAATTACAACATTAAAGCTATTAATAAAAATAGGAAAGTTAAGAAAAAGAGTTATTTTTCAATGAAGATAATGATTTTTGTTTTGGATATTTGAAGTTTATGCTAGGAGAGTCACATACTGATTTTTAATGTTTATTATCATTGTTCAAATTTATGACACCTAGTTTTCAAAAAAAGGATTTAATTTTTTTTAAATACCTCAAAATTAATCAGTTAAAGTATTATCAACTATAAAAAGCAAAAACAGATAGGAAACATTTGAATTGATTAACTATTTAGGAAGAGAGAAAATTAGCTGGAATTTATTTTCTTTTAGTTGTTAAGAATTAACTAATTTTGGTCCTAAAATATTTTATTAATAAATGTAATACTTAAAATCTACTCTAGTTTTTAAAAGCTAGCCTTAAAAATTTTTTTTTGAGAATCTACCTAGAGAAGTGATCATATAACTATTAAACAAATTGCATAATGCATGCCCTCTCCAGCTATGATTTTTGATAAACAAATATATTATTATACAAAGTAATATTTTGTCTTTTATAAATGTAATATAAACTATCCCTTTTACAAATGTAAAGCTGAGGCCATATCATCAAATTGCTATTTCATATTAGTACTGTTGCAAACAATTAGTATTGTTTCAGTAAAGGTAAGATAAGATACATAAAGTATGTTGCATATGTGACTGAACTTAATACAAGGATAGGGTTTACTGACCATTTTCCTCTCTTGGCTGTTAGAGTTTTGGGCAAGTGCTAGATCAATTTAGTTGCAAATGCATTGGCAAGAGACTAGACGAATGATATTCTGCATGTTGATTGTAGAGTTACCTCTATGTTTTAGATTCTAAACTTACAGTAGCTAACTTTCTAAAGCATTTAGGAAGCCTTAGCTTTGTTCTTATCCTGATTGTGGGCTTCTCCGTAAGTGAGCTGGTGGTACAGAAATAAAATGGAGGTGAGAGTTTGAACCAACAACAACAAAAAATACTTGAAAATGGAACAGTTAAAAACACAAAATATAAAAGTGACACAATTATTTTTAATATGTCAGAAGGTGGTATACATGAAAGATGAAAGAAGTACTATTGTATACAGAATGCAGCTTATTAGATTGTGCTAATAGAGGAAATGAATCATTTGCATATATATGAGAAGGAGAAATAGTCTGGAGATCTTAGGAGAGATAATCAAGATTTAAAGATTATCTAAATAAATATGATGGAAAGGGAAGGATCTGAAATAACTCCAAAGATCCCAGCTGGGCAACAAAGTATCAGTTTATTAATAATAAGAGGAGGAACATAACTGGAAAAATAGTCATGTGAAACAGAAAATTCCCCTAACAAGAAATCAGCAAGAGTCAGGAATGGGCAAATGATTAAAAAAAAATATATATATATATATATATACATATATGCATTTTAGTGTATATTATATATGCACACATACATATATAGAGTCTAGATAGATATGTCTATGAAATATTTTATATGATAATAACTAATGAAAAAACAAGTTATTATACAGCCAAAAAAGAAGTAATAATCATTTTTATTTCAGCAATGAGAGAGGGTTGATTGTGGCATTTCAGAAGGGATTGTGGTGAAAATAAGGAAATTTTTACGCAGGAAGTTGCTCTGTGTCAGTACATAAAAACATCACATTACAAGGGTTAAATACTATGAAATATATGAGTAGGATATTCACTGCACTTAAGAATCTTTGACATTTAAACATAGCCTCTAAAATATTTTTTCTCAAAGTTGCATTATATTTTTCTTCTGTCTCATGAACATATTCTCATGGTTTCAAGTGCCAACTCAGTTTATCAAAGCTCACAAGAAGCTACATTTATGGTTGAGCTTAAGAAACTAGACCAATGCTAAATGAAAATAATAATAAAAAAGTAGTGGTGTGTAATGAAATGTTGGTCAAAGGACAAGAGATAGAGTATGTATCACATTTGCAATTAAATGAGAATTAGGTAAAGTAATGTATTTAGACTAAAATAATGTACTTAGATGTTCATTTTAGCTTCTTTTTTTTCTGTTCCTACTTTAAAATGTATATAGTCTAGGAGTGAATTCTACTTGAGTTTCATGTAGAGAAATACATGATTCAAAATTTGTCTTTATGCATATTGTAGGAGTAGGAAATATCAGGTTCAGCAGCAAATATTTCTTTCCAAATGATATTAGGAACTTGACTGTGCTTTCTGCACCCTTTGTCTCCACCTTAACCCCCTAGAGGACCCTCTTCATTAAGCATGCATATACGTTAAGTCACTTCAGTTGTGTCCAACTCATTGGAACCTTATGGACTGTAGCCCACCAGGCTCTTCTGTCCGTGGGATTCTCCAGGCAAGAGTACTGGAGCGGATTGCTATACCCTCCTCCAGAGGATCTTCCCAACCCAGGGATCAAACTCTCATCTCCTGTGTCTCCTTCATTGGCAGGCATGTTCTTTACCACTAGTGTCACCTGGGAAGCCCCATTAAGCATATTATTTACTAAAAGAAGATCTTGTTTAACTCTTAAGGAGGAGATGCTTCTATGAAGGTACTGCTGTCCATTAGAAATATCATTTACTTTTTTTATTTCAAAGTATGATCAAGAATCCCCTGGATCACTATATTCCAGAGTCCTCAGCAAAACAAAATCACCTGGGCCTACCCCAGTCCTACTTATTTGACTGTCTGATGGTCAAAACTCTGGGATCTGATTTCACAAAACACCCAGGTGATTCTTATAGACATGAAAGCTGGGAAGTCACTGTTCTAGGGTAGAATGTGGTTGTTTTCCTTTTTGTCACATGTAGGAAACCCCTTTCAATAAGTGACTCATATTATTTTGAAGCAGGCATTATTATGAAATAACCAACCCAATTTCATCACACATATTGATTAGGGATAGGCCAAGTACTTGAACTTGGAGGGCACAAAGTTGAATAGACTGTGGTACCACCTAAAGCAGTCTGTGAGTTTAGGGGTGGGAGTGATTAAGTCACTTGAAAAGGATGGAGGTAAATTTCTCAGAAAGTACCCTTGAGCTGAGAATTGAAATATGAGGCAGAATTTAATAAACAGAGTAAAGGAGACAGTTTCAACACCACAGTTTGAAAACATCAAGTTATCAGCACTCAGCCTTCTTTATAGTCCAACTCTCACATCCATATATGAATGCTGGAAAAACCATAACTTGAACTATATGGACCTTTCTTGGCAAAGTAATGTCTCTGCTTTTTAATATGCTATCTACGTTGGTCATAGCTTTTCTTCCAAGGAGCAAGTGTCTTTTAATTTCATGGATGAAGTCACCATCCACTATGATTTTGGAGCCTAAGAAAATAAAGTTTGTCACTGTTTTGGTCTTTATTTCCCCCAAAATGAAGGGAGGGTTAAAGTATGTATGCCATTCACAACAGCATGGCAGATTCTGAGTGAGAGAATGGCTCGGGCAAAGGAAGGGAAATATGAATGAGAGGTAATTTGTTCTGGAAATTGAGATAAGTGTTTGATGGGACTGAGCTTAGCAAGTAGTGGAAGAGGATTTCTCTGTCAGTCTTTGGTGGCTTTCTCCTAGTACCTCACTCCTGTTCTTCCTAACTGAATACTTCAGTTGAATAAAATCCTAAATGTTTAACTCTATGTTCACTTTTTATACAACAATAGCCTACTGATGTAATTGATTGCTGTGGAGCTCACAAATTCAAGGGAGTGTTCTCATACCTCCTTTCAGCCAGTGATCCAGGTTCCGTGCATGGTCACAGATCATTCCTATCAAAAAAAGGACCTGGTGAAGACCTGCAGTTGACACACGTGAGTGCCTGATTCCACAAATGTTATTGTTGTTCAGTCCCTCAGTTGTGTCCAGCTCTTTGCAACCCTATGGATTGCAGCATACCAGTCTTTCCTGTCCTTTACCATCTCCTAGACCTTGCTCAAACTCATGTCTATTGAGTTGGTGAGGCCATCTAATCATTTCTATATCATTCCCTTCTCATCCTGCCTTCTTCCCTTCCCAGCATTAGGGTCTTTTTCAATGAGTCAGCTCTTTGCACCAGGTAGCCAAAGTATTGGAACTTCAGCTTCAGCATCAGTCCGTCCAATGAATATTCAGTATTGATTTTCTATAGGATTGACTGGTTTGATCTCCTTGCAGTCCAAGGGACTCTCAAGAGTCTTCTCCAACACCAGTTTGAAAACACAAGTTTTTCAGTGCTCAGGCTTCTTTATAGTCCAACTCTCACATCCATATATGACTACTGGAAAAACCGTAACTTGCACTATATGACCTTTCTTGGCAAAGTAATGTCTCTGCTTTTTAATATGCTATTTAGGTTGGTCATAGCTTTTCTTCCAAGGAGTAAGCATCTTTTAATTTCATGGATGAAGTCACCATCCGCTATGATTTTGGAGCCTAAGAAAATAAAGTTTGTCGCTGTTTTTGTCTTTGTTTCCCCCAAAATGAAGGGAGGGTTAAAGTATGTATGCCATTCACAATAGCATGGCAGCAAAACTTTTATAGCTTAAGGACACCTACAGGTATTTTGTGAATATCATTATTAAAGGTATTTTGAGTCCTTTAAAGTTTTTATTTTTCTCTCTTTATCTGCTGCCTTTTCTGATATTGAAACTGAGTCAGGATCTTTTCCCAATGAGTCAGCTCTCTGCATCAGGTGGCCAAAATATTGGACCACCAGCTTCATCAACAATTCTTCCAATGAATATTCAGGGTTGATTTCTTTCAGGATTGACTGATTTGATTTCCTGACAGTCCCAGGGACCTCAAGAGTCTTCTCCAGCACCACAATTTGAATATGTTGCCTTATGAACGTGTTACCTTATGGCAAAAATGACAACTATTTTGAGAGGGGAAACTCATTCTGGAAAATCTAGGTGGCCCAGTGTAATCAGAAGGGACCTTATAAGAGATGGCAGGAGGGTCACAGTGAAATTGTAATGATGGAAGGACAAGTCGGAGTGATGCACCTTGAAGTTGAAGGAAGGGGCTAGAAGGCAAAGACTTCAGATAGCCTCTGGCAGTTGGAAAAGGCAAGAAAGTGCATTCCTCTAGAGATTCAGAAAGGACCACAGCTCTGCTGTCATCTCAAATTTAGCAGATAAAATCCATGTTTGTTTTCTGACCTCTAGAATTATAAGAAAATAATAATTGTGTGGTGTTTGAACTACTGAATTTATCATTTATTTTTACACTAGCAGTAGAAAACTAATATATCTCTCAAGGCAAGTAAGCACTTTGAGAGGGAGATATCTTGTAGTAGCATTCATCCAGTACAAAATATGGCTATCATCTTCCCCTAGGTGAAGCTGATTGGAGGCAGTCCTGCTCAAGAGTGATTGAGATCCACTGATTTTGCTTGCTTTGGATGCCAGACTGGCCTGGAAGCTATCTTATCCAAGATGTCCTAGAAGACTGTGGAGGGGCCAAGGTCCTGGTATCTCTTTTACAATGTCAATTGCAGATTTTCTTGTTTCTTGGCAAGATCAGTGTAGTACAGATGGTCTATCCATGCAGAAGTTGTTCTCTTTGTCCCACAGCATCTAATTCATATTGCTGAGGCTAGCTTGCCCTTAGGGTTTCCAGCAATTAAAACTGCCATTTTCTCATCTGAATACTCTGTTCTTTTTGGAAAACAACAACAGCTAATTTCCAACTCTTTACTGAACAGCAGTGTTTCTAAGTACTGAATGCCTGTGTCTTTTTGATTGTAGGTGTATTTTAAAAAGTAAACTACATGATTAAGTTCTCATACTACACATCCTAGCTGGTTAATATTCTCTCATTCTCTCCCCAGTGCCCTACAGAAATATTTTCTCATGGTTAATCATGCATTCACTAGGCACTCTGGATTTGTTTCTATCACCTCTACGTTGGTAGCCTCAGAGGTTTCTTATGTTCCTGGTGGCACACACATGATGGTTCACCAACCATTGGAAAAGCCTTGATTGTGGTTTTGTAGCTCATAGTTCTCATTAAGCCAATGCCATCTCTCTTCACAATGGTGACAATTAGAACTAGGAGAGTCCCTTAAGTTCACCCAACCTGCAAGCTCAGACAGGCTTAATTATAAGTCAACGTCAGTTTTCAAGTTGAAAAGCAGAAATTACAGCAACACAGAATTAATAGTGAGGCTAAAATTTGAAAGCCATCTATACAAAGTCATAGGGTCTCACTGCCTATTAGAGAAGTCTTCCTTTTTTTCACTGGATTTACTTTTTATGTGCCATGTATAGTTGTTTATTAGAAAAACTGATACCTAATTTATACAGTATTAATAATTATTTCATAAAAATATAACCATTCTGTAACCCAGATCATCCCCATTCTGCTGGCTTTCTAATTTATTACAAAGGAACAATAGTTGAATATGAAAACAATATGCTCCTGTTTTGGATTGTAGGATGAGTATCTGGCTTGCTCTATGGTGACGTGTGGCAGGACAGGGTGTGTATCTACTTATTCTTTTTCTTTCTTCTGCTTTTCAGTCTTGGCTGAAGTAAAGGGAGATGATCTTTGAAAAGAAGTAAGGAATTTGTAAGCCATGACTTGCCAGGTGTGTTTAATAAGCAATAATTATTATAAAGGTTGGTAGATGGGACATATAGTAGGCTTTGTTAGTTTTACAGATTATGTTCTGAAGAATCTGAAAGATGCTTCCTTAAAAATGCAGTTAGGACTGCCTGTTGCCTCTTTAGTTAATAGGACTTTAAGAAAATCAAGAACCATAATAATAGGTGAGAGAACAAGGAAAACAGGAGAAAGAGTAGAAAGTTAACACCCATTTAAGGCTAGCTGTAGGTGTTATGGCCAACCTAGATAGCATATTCAAGAGCAGAGACATTACTTTGCCAACAAAGGTCCATCTAGTGAAGGCTATGGTTTTTCCAATGGTTATGTATGGATGTGAGAGTTGGACTGTGAAGAAAGCTGAGCGCCGGAGATTTGATGCTTTTGAACTGTGGTGTTGGAGAAGACTCTTGAGAATCCCTTGGACTTCAAGGAAATCCAACCAGTCCATTCTAAAGGAGATCAGTTCTGCGTGTTCTTTGGAAGGAATGATGCTAAAGCTGAAACTCCAGTACTTTGGCCACCTCATGCAAAGTGTTGACTCATTGGAAAAGACTCTGATGCTGGGAGGGATTGGGGGCAAGAGGGAAAGGGGACAACAGAGGATGAGATGGCTGGATGGCATCGCTGACTCGAGGGATGTGAGTCTGAGTGAACTCCAGGAGTTGGTGATGGACAGGGAGGCCTGGCATGCTGCAATTCACGGGGTCACAAAGAGTTGGACACAACTGAGCGACTGAACTGAACTGAACTGTAGGTGAACTGCAAGACTATGATGAGAGAGCTGACTGGCATATTTGCCATAGCTGAGAGAGAGTAAAAGCTATCATTCTTAATGGTCTGCACTGAAAATCCTTCCAGGCATTGGATATGCATTGTTGTTTTTGTTCAATGGCTAAGTTTTTTCTGACTTATTGAGACCCCATGAACTGCAGCATACCAGGCTTTCCTCTCCTTCATTATCTCCTGGAATTTGGTCACACTCATGTTCATTGAGTCAGTAATGCTATCCATCTATCTCATCCTTTATCTCTGGCTTCTCCTCCTGCCCTCAATCTTTCCCAGAATCAGGGTCTTTTCCAAAGAGTTGGCTCTTCACATCAGGTGGCCAAAGTATTGGAGCTTCAGCTTCAGCATTAGTCCTTCCAATGAATATTCAGGGTTAATTTTGTTTAGGATTGATCTATTTGATATCCTTGCAGTCCAAGGGGCTCTCAAGAGTCTTCTCCAACACAACAGTTCAAAATCATCAGTTCTTCAGCGCTCAGCCTTATTTATGGTCCATCTCTCAAATTCATACAGACTACTGGAAAAACCATCACTTTGACTATATGGACCTTTGTCAGCAAAGTGGTCTCTGGTTTTTAATATGTTGCCTAGGTTGGTCATAGCTTTTCTTCCAAGGAGCAAATATCTCTTAATTTTATGACTGTAGTTACCATCTTCAGTAATTTTGGAGCCCAAGAAATAAAATCTCTCACTGTCTCCACTTTTCCCCCATCTATTTGTTATGACGTGATGGGACCAGATGCCATGATCTTCATTTTTTGAATGTTGTTTTAAGCCAGCTTCTTTACTCCCCTCTTTCATCTTCATCAATAGGCTTTTTAGTTACTCTTCACTTTCTGCAATTAAAGAGGTATCATCTGCACATCTGAAGTTATTCATATTTCTCCTGGCAATCTTGATTCCAGCATGTGCTTCATCCAGCCAAGTGTGTCTCATGATGTACTCTGCATATAACTTAAATAAGCAGGGTGACAATATACAGCCTTGAGGTACTACTTTCCCAATTTGGAACCAGTCTGTTGTTCCATGTCTGGTTCTAACTGCTGCTTCTTGACCTGCATACAGTTTTCTCAGGAGGCACGTCAGGTGGTCTGGTATTCCCATCTGTTTAAGAATTTTTCACAGTTTCTTGGTGTAACTATTTTAAATTATGTTCCCTTTTATTCTTAACATAAAAATAATTAACAATGTTCATAAATTTTTAGAAAATGCAGAAGAATATAATGAAGAATATGAAAATAATCTGCAATGTCAACATCCAGTAACAACTACTGAAAACGTTTGGCTTGATTTTAGATATATATGCATATGTATATTTTAAGAGATGAGAAAGTACAAATACAATGCAAGTACAATAATTTTCAACCAAAAATGCAACATAGAGTGCACAACAACATAGAGTATATAATACTATAATACACATTATATTACTCTTAGCAATAATGAAACCTTAAAAAATAGACTAACAATAAGGGAATAGGTAAATAAATGATCAAATATCTTGAAAATGAGAGACTTTGTGAGTGCTAGAAACCATACCTCATGAATACATAATCATATGTAAATGCTTCCCTTCCGTGTGATGTTAAATGAAAATAAATATAAGAAGCTGGTAAAAATTATGCCAAATTGCACTTTGTCCAGAGTTGCAGCATCCTGTTTGCAGAAATGAAAATGTTAGGAAAAGAATGACAAAGAGAGGAGGTAGACAGTCCCCTGCCTAAACTTTCAAACTAGAATCCAGTTTCCATAATCAATAAAGTAAAACTCTAGGAGAAAATGTGATGCTAGTACAGTAATCCACTGTTTATAGTTGGTAATGTTTGGCTCTATTTTGTTATGTGCTCTATGTTATGTATATATATTCATATATATACATATGCGTGTGTGCTGTTCTCAGTTGCTCAGTCATGGCCTACTCTTTGTGACCACATGGACTGTAGCCCTCCAGGCTTTTCTGTCCATGGAATTTTCCAGGTAATATTGGAGTGGGTTGCCATTTCCTTTTCCAGGGGACCTTCCCAGGCCAGAGATCAAACCAGCATTTCCTGTGTCTCCTGCATTGCAGGAAGATTCTTTCCACCGCAACACCTGTGAAGCCAAGGAGAGATGTAAGTCACCCACCTTTGAATGTCCACCACCTCCTGCAACAGTACAGTCCATAGATGGGTAGGGGCCAACTGGCCAAGTCAGAGCAGAGCAGACAACTCAAATGTCTACAAAAAACTCAGTTCTACCTGCTACTTTCCCCAAAATATTTGTCTATATATTACATTTTCTATTGGGATAGATTTCTGAAAGAGAAAACACTCCATCAAAGTGTGTTCACTATTCTATGGCTTATTTTATCTTACAATTTAAACAATTTATTTAGCAACAATGACAAAAGCCCATATTTCATGCATTTATCCCACCTCTCCATCTGCCTTTGGCAACCACCAATCTATTCTTTATATCTTTGAGCTTGTTTATTTTTCTCCTTTAGATTCCACATATAAGAGAGATCATAATGTATTTTCTGTCTCTACTTATTTCACTTAACATAACTCTAAATATATTCTAATTCTTGGCATATTTTATGGCTCTTAGTATAGATTGGAAATAGTTTTTAAAAGTGTATCAATATATAAATCCACCAATAATTTATGACAGTGCTTATTTTATTGTACTGTTTAACACATAGCATCATTTTTAAAAGTACTCTTTTTCTAATTAGCCAAAAAAGAGTAAATGTTAATAAGAAGTTTAGTGGTTATTGCTAGACTGTGAGATTACTTGATTTGGAGTTGGTAAGAACTGGAAAATTCTAGGTATAATTTCTTCTTTAAAATAGGGAGCTATACTTACCTCATAAATTTTACACATGGAAAATGTTGATTGGTTTATATAAATCATCTCATTTCGTGGCTAAAAAGTAGTATGTGCTCCATAAGTGATCACTGTTAAAGTGAACTTATTATTTCATTGAATTATGTATAACAATTTTTGCATTAAATGAATTACCTGTGAATTTCAATTGCATTTTTTAGTAATAAGGTTGAACATTTCTAGAAGTTTATCAGCTAGGATATGTCTGTTGCCTTTCTCTTACAGTCTATTTTTTAATACTCATATTTTAAACATTTAGCCATTTATTTGGTTTCATCAAGGCTTAGTTGCTGCACACTGGATTTTTAGTTGCGGCATTTGAACTCCTAGTTTCAGCAAGTGGGATCTAGTTCCCTGACCAGGGATCAAACCCAGGTCCCTGCACTGGGAGTACAGAATCTTAACCACTGGAGCACCAGGGAAGTCTCTTTTTAATAACAATTGTTTTAAACAAAATCTTTATGTATCAAGGTTGCATATTCATTGTTAATTTGGAAATAAGTTATCATTTTTATTGTCTTTTTGTATTACTGATATATAACTTTTGATTTTATGTCATCAAATATTCTAATTGTTTCTTTGATGTTTTTTCTATTGTTTTCATACTAAAGAGACCATCTTTTCCACAAGATTACATCGAATTTAACTTTTTAAAAATTTCTGCCTCTTTTTCATTTCCTTGGCTGAAAACATATAAGAAGAGTGGTAAACTCTTTCTTGGTATCCATTCTATCCCTAAAGTATAGGAAAGGATTGTGTGGGGTGGGTCATGTGCACATTTGGGACAAAATGTGAGGTAACAGAGAATTTATTGGAAAAAGGGAAATAAATTTAGCATTATTTCTCTCTCTTTTGTGCAATTGTTCTTATGTATTTTGTTTACATCTGTGAATTTATTTTGTAGAAGCCTTATTATAGTGAGGGTCCAGTGAGGCAGAACTTGATATTTATTTATCTGTTTTCAATATTTTTTTGAGTAGCCAGCACTAAAAACATGTTGATATATATATGTCAAAATGTTATATATATATTAAAAACATGTTTTATATATATATATATATATATATATATTAGAATGAAAACTGACATTTTCCAGTCCTGTGGCCACTTCTGAGTTTTCCAATATTGCTGGCATATTGAGTGTAGCACTTTCACAGCATCATCTTTCAGGTTTTGAAAGAGCAAACTGGAATTTCCTCACCTTCACTAGCTTTGTTTATAATGATGCTTCCTAAGGCCCACTTGACTTCACATTCCAGGATGTCTGGCTTTAGGTGAGTTATCACACCATTGTGATTATCTGGGTCATGAAGATGTTTTTTCTACAGTTCTTCTGTGTATTCTCGCCACCTCTTCATAATATCTTCTGCTTCTGTTAAGTCCCTAACATTTCTGTCTTGTATTGTGCCCATCTTTGCATAAAATATTCCCTCGGTATCTCTAATTTTCTTGAAGAGGTCTCTAGTCATTCCCATTCTATTGTTTTCCTCTATTTCTTTGTGTTGATCGCTGAGGAAGGCTTTCTTATCTCTCCTTGCTATTCTTTGGAACTCTGCATTCAGATGGGTATATCTTCCCTTTTCTCCTTTGCTTTTTGCTTCTCTTTTCACAGCTATTTGTAAGGCCTTCTCAGACAGCCATTTTGCTTTTTTGCATTTCTTTTTCTTGGGGATGGTCTTGATTCCTGTCTCCTGTACAATGTCACGAACCTCCATCCATAGTTCATCAGGCACTCTGTCTATCAGATCTAGTCCCTTAAATCTATTTCTCACTTCCACTGTACAGTCATAAGGGATTTGATTTAGGTTATACCTGAATGGTCTAGTGGTTTTCCCCACTTTCTTCAATTTCAGTCTGAATTTGGCAATAAGATTAGTTTTCATTCCAATCCCAAAGAAAGGCAATACCAAAAATGCTCAGACTACTGCACAATTGCACTCATCTCACACGGTAGTAAAGTAATGCTTAAAATTTGCCAAGCCAGGCTTCAGCAATACGTGAACCAGGAACTTCCAGATGTTCAAGCTGGTTTTAGAAAAGGCAGAGGAACCAGAGATCAAATTGCCAACATCCACTGGATCATCAAAAAAGCAAGAGAGTTCTAAAAAACATCTATTTCTGCTTTATTGACAATGCCAAAGCCTTTGACTGTGTGGATCACCACAAACTGTGGAAAATTCTGAAACAGATGGGAATACCAGAACACCTGACCTGCCTCTGGAGAAACCTGTATGCAGGTCAGGAAGCAACAGTTAGAACTGGACATGGAACAACAGACTGATTCCAAATAGGAAAAGGAGTATGTCAAATCTGTATATTGTCACCCTACTTATTTAACTTATATGCAGAGGACATCATGAGAAACACTGGGCTAGAGGAAGCACAAGCTGGAATCAAGATTGCCAGGAGAAATATCAATAACCTCAGATATGCAGAGGACACCACCCTTATGGCAGAAAGTGAAGAGGAACTAAAGAGCCTCTTGATGGAAGTGAAGGAGGAGAGTAAAAAAGTTGGCTTTAAAGCTCAACATTCAGAAAACTAAGATCATGGCATCTGGTCCCATCACTTCATGGGAAATAGATGGGGAAACATTGGAGACAGTGGCTGACTTTATTTTGGGGTGCTCCAAAATCACTGCAGATGGTGATTACAGCCATGAAATTAAAAGACGCTTACACCTTGGAAGGAAAGTTACGACCAACCTAGGCAGCATTTTGAAAAGTAGAGACATTACTTTGCTGACTAAGGTCCATCTAGTCAAGGCTACGGTTTTTCCAGTTATCATGTATGGATGTGAGAGTTGGACTGTAAAGAAAGCTGAATGCCAAAGAATTGATGTTTTTGAACTGTGGTGTTGGAGAAGACTCTTGAGAGTCCCTTGGACTGCAAGAAAATCCAACAAGCCCATCCTAAAGGAGATCAGTCCTGGGTGTTCAGTGGAAGGACTGATGTTGAATCTGAAACTCCAATATTTTGGCCATCTGATGTGAAAATCTGGCTCATTGGAAGAGACCCTGATGTTTGGAAAGATTGAGGGCAGGAGGAGAAGGGGACGACAGAAGATGAGATGATCAGATGACATCACTGACTCAATCAAATTGGATTTGGGTGGACTCCTGGAGTTGGTGATGGACAGGGACTCCTGGCCTGCTGGGGTTCATGGGGTCACGAAGAGTCAGACATGACTGAGAGACTGAACTGACTGACTATCTAGAAATGGAGACATGAGAGTAATTTGGTGCACATCTTTAGTTTTAAAAAGAATCAATTAATAGCCATTGGAGAATATAACAACAGGATATTTTTGGACTAGATGATGGAATGTATAAACAAATTTGCATAGGCTGTTGAGATTCAATATTTTTAGAGCTTCTGTTAAGAAACAACACATGCATTTGAGATAAGCCAATGGAAAGGACACTAACTTTTCCCATGAAGAAACTAAATTAAGGAAGAGAGTTCCCTAAACGTGATCAGTTCTTTATGTGAGAGCTTGGTGCTCAGGATGGAGAGGTTAGTTATTTGAGGTTCAGAATGTGTTGAGGTTTTAATCTGCATTTGAGAAAGCTACACTAGCATTCTAAATATACTCTGGGAGAAATAATTATGTATATAAGAAAAAGGAAAGATTGAAATATGTGGGAAACACTATTACCAGTAAAGGAAAGCTATAGTTAGTAGAAAGCCAAGCATACACAAAAGTTTCAGATGATGAAATTACCACACTCAGACAATAACTTATGTGTGTCTCATGCATTTGATGGAAAAAAACGAGGTCTACAAAATTATGATTATACATATTTGTATATATATATAGCTTTCAAATAACTTACAGAACCAGAATTATAAAAATTAGTAAATATAACAAAATATTAAAATATTTCATAGTAAAACATGAATGACTCAGTAGACTATGCTTATACCAATTTGACACTTTGTTTGCTATCACTTCATATCATATTTTTATTGTCTTGTGAAGCAAATTATATTGTACTAATCTTTATTTTTTAGATAAGCTATGCTTTATTTTTACTGACAAAAATTTGTTTTTTTATTTTAAAGAATGAGTCAAACACAAAAATTATAAAATCATAAGTAGGAAAAGAGAAAATAAGTAAAGTAAGGAAAACAAAAAGTAAATGTAAAATTCCCACTGTAGATAAGTATGAGGATTAAGATTTCATAGCACATAAGGAAAGCAGCCTTGATGAATCCTAATTATCACACATGTGTTCATATATACACACCTTATTATTATTACATGAATTTACTTATCAGAAAGTGGAAATAATAGATATTTTAAAAAGATAAGCTGAACTATAGGCTTTTTCATTCTTCTCCTTGTATTTCAAAATACTATTCGTTGGGGCTTCCCTCATAGCTCAGTTGATAAAGAATCCACCTGCAATGCAGCAGACCCCAGTTCAGTTCCTGGTCAGGAAGATCCCCTGGAAAAGGGATAGGCTAGCCACTCCAGTACTCTTGGGCTTCCCTTGCAACTCAGCTGGTAAAGAATCCACCTGCTTTGTGAGAGACATGGGTTTGATTTATGGGTTGGAAAGATCCTCTGAAGAAGGGAAAGGCTACCCGTTCCAGTATTCTGGCCTGGAGAATTCCATGGACTGTATAGTTCATGGGGTCGCAAAGAGTTGGACATGACTAAGCGAACTTCACTTTCATTTTGGTTGGAGTCATATAATATGCTTGATGTCCACAAATAGGTTGAGATGAAGAAATGGTCTACATGGCCAGGAGATTAACTATATATAGGAAGAGCTCTCAAATAAGTAAATACATTGAAGACATGGTGAGGATGGACAGTTTTCTTAATATTAAAAATTTTAAGTAAAAAGGAAAGGTAGAATAAAACTTATGATGTTGAATTGGGATTGAAAACATTATTGAAAATGCAAGATTTTCCATATATACAGATAATATGTAGATGACTGTGTGTGAGAGAGAGAAGGAGGGGGGAGGAGAAGGAAGAGAAATAGGGGTGGTGAGAGAGAGAAAGGGAGATAACATATTTTTCCTAATTTTCTCTTTTGAGAGATTCCAGAAACAATAATAAATCTCTGTCAATACATAGACTTTTTGGTTTTGAGATACTATCTCCTCTAAAATCAATCAGCACTTCTTGAAGAAATACCTCAATTCAGGGCTAAAACAAGGAAATTAAAGATGAGAAAGTAAACATGGAATACCTTGTTCTCAAAGAAAGGGAGTGTGCAAAGAAGGGCACTTAACAGAACACAGCATCTAGTTACTAGCTACGTCGGGAAAAATTTGAAGATCCTAATAAATAATTTTAATAAGCACTTATAATTCTGAAAAAAATGCTGTTGTTTAGTTGCTGAGTTGTGTCTGGCTTTTTAGTGACCCCATGGACTGTAGCCCACCATGCTCTTCTGTCTTTGGAATTTCCCAGGCAAGAATACTGGAGTGGGATACCATTTCTTTCTCAGGGAATCATCCCAATTCAGGGATGGAAACCACATCTCCTTTGTCTCCTACACTGGAAGGCAGAGTCTTTATCATTGAGCCCCCAGGGAATCCTTCTGAAAAAATAGAAATCCCTTAATCTTTATTTGCATCAATTAATGAATGAATAAATGAATCAACCAATTAATCATAGAGAATGGAAAGCTCTGAATTTAGCAGTACACTATCTCATAAATGGAAAGGAATGATGGAATCAAGCTATTTATTTATTTAGACACCATCAAAAGAATGTTTAATTCAAGCAAGACTCTTTAATGGATATTAAAACTGATGGCTAAATGTTTGAGAGGGGACAGAATATTTTAAAGCTTTCAAAGTATTCTCTATAAAATATAGACTAATTTTATAAATAAAATTATACTTATTAATTAATAAACTATTAATTCTTATGAATAATTTATTAATTAATAAATTAAATATTATTATATTTCACTAGGAAATCCTGACAGAAATAATAGCATTTTAAGCAATTGCTAAAAGTTTAACAGTACTGACAGTGGGGCAAACTGGCATTATATGTTTTCTGGTGGGATTTATTGAGAACAACATAACTTTTTGGTATTCCTTCTGAAAGTATTAAACTTGTGAGGAAATATCAGACAAACTGAAATTGATAAGCAATCTACCCAGTAATTTCCTTTTTACTGCAAAATATTAAGATTATGAAAGATGAGAATAGACTCAGGAATAATTTCAGAATAAAAGCTGCTAAATTTATGTGTGATCTTGGATTGGATCTTGGATCTACAAAGGAAATTACTGGGAGAGTACAAGATTTGAATAAATGTCTGAATTGAGGGTAATATTATGTCAATGTTAATTTCCTGTTTTTATGTTTTACTCTGGTAATGTAGAGGAATATTCTTACTTTAGAGTAATATTCTTACTTTAAACAGATACATGCTTAAGACAATTGGAACATTATATCTACAATTTAGCATCACAGAACTCAGACAATTGAAAGAGACAGTGAGAAGAAGAGATATGTGTTAAAATTTTATAATCTGGAAATGTAGTGAATAACATGTAATAGCTCTTTCTGTTACTTGAGAAAATTTTATTTAAATTTGAATTTGTTTCACAACAAAAGTTTTAAAAAAGCACAATGCAGTATTACCACACACCTACTTGAATTGCTAAAATTAAAAAGAAGGGAAACAAAACACCAAATGTGTATTAAGATGAGAAGCAAAAGGGTCACTAATAGTTTGTTTATGAAAATATAAAATTGTGCAACAATGCTGGGAACTGACAATTTTTAAATAAAGTTAAATATAGATATTTATCTAAGATAAAAACATATTTACAAAAAGACAAGGGTACAAGAATGTTTATATTAGCTTTATGTATAAAAATCAATGCTAAGTTGTCAATCAAAGACTATGAAGGGTTTTGAATTTTACCCTGTTAGTTAAGCAGTTAAATCTTCTACCTTTTGATTGGTACTGGAAAGAAGGCATGAGGTTCTCTGACAAAGACAAAGGATAGTTCATTACTTATAGTCATAGCATTAGATAGAAAGACATTTTGGCACATGTTTAAGCACCAGTTCCCACAGGATGCCAAGTGATGGGGTTAAGTGTTGCCTACACATGCAAAGGAGTGTATAACAAGAGAAAATCCTGGAGATTAAGATTTCCTGATCTTATATAGAAGCTGCTAACAAACCTGTCCAGGTTTCCCTGGTAACTCAGCTGGTAAAGAATCCACCTGCCATGCAGGAGACCCCGGTTCACTTCCTGGATTGGGAAGATCCCTTGGAGAAGAGATAGGCTACCTATTCCAGTATTCTTGGGCTTCCCTTGTGGCTCAGCTGGTAAAGAATCCACCTGTATTTGATCACTGGGTTGGGAAGATCACCTGGAGAAGGGCATGGCAACCCATTCCAGTGTTCTGGCCTGGAGAAACCCATGGACAGAGGAGCCTGGTGGGCTACAGTCCATGGGGTCACAAAGAGTTGGCTGAGTGACTAAGCACAGAACAGCACACTTATCTATCTTTCCCTCTGGAAAAAGACATTTTCTTTAATGTCCTTCAACATAAGCAAACTTTTTCTAAGGAAGAAAGCAAGGTATCTCTATATGTGTTACTCTGGAAAGTAAATGAATCTGTTCCATTGGCAATCAATGTCTCTCTTTCTTCAAGGGCTGTTTTCTTATATAAACATTTTTTAAAGACAGGCCAAAATAAATCAACCATGAATGACTAGAAATATGAAAAGGAGAGTGATTCATGGATAATTGCATCCCGATATCTCAAACCTTGCAATAAATCATGTTCATCAAAAAGAGAATCGATTAAAAACATATTTATACTATTTGTGATATTAATATATTAGACACAACAATAAAAAGGAACAAATTTATGATACATACAAAAATGAATGACACTCAAACATAGTATTTTAAGTGAAAAATGTACATAAATGACCCCATTTATATAAATTTCCCAAACAAGCAAAATCCTATGATATAAATCAGAACATTATTTTTAGTTCTGTGATTCAGACATGGGAAATCTTTCTGGAATAATGGAAACATTCTGAATCAATGTAGGGATGTGCATGAATTGTAGTGTCTGTATTTGTCAAAATACCATAACAGTAGTTCCTAAGATGTGTGCATTTTACTCTATGAAAATTATATCCGTAAGAACAAAAGTGTGTTCTACCCAATTAATTCAGAAAGCATTCCTATAAAAATAGGCATCTATGAAACAAAAATTATCAATTATAAATCATGAAAAAAGCAAGTTATGATCATAGATTAATAAATCTAATAGTTGAAATAAATACTTAAGTGAATACTCTAGAGATTAATAAACTGGAATATGGTGCTATAGAAATCTCATTGATTAAAGCATTAAATATTATGAAGCATTCATAAAAAATAGATATCAAAAATTTTTAAAGATAAGTGATAAAATAAAAAGATAAGTAATGAAACAAAGAACTGATTGAAAAGACCAACCTTAAACTCAGATGTTTCAAAAATGGAAAATTTAGAGGAAGGTACAGAATAAATATTTAAGGAAATAATGGCTGCAAAGTTATCTGAAAAGAGACAGAGTCTATAAACGGAATGAAAACAAAATGATAGGAAATTAAATTATGAAAGGGATGAAAGAAGCAAGCAAGAAAGGAAGGGTAGGAGAAGAGGGAATTTATGCTTTTCTATATAAAACCAAAACTTTAGAATGATAAATTTACCAGAAAAAAATAAACTTTTAAATTTTACTTAAAAGGAAAAAAATTAGCCTTGTTTGTATTTTCTATTCAGCAGTAATGGATGCCAAAAGAAAATTAAATTTTATCTTCAAAGTGCTAAGGGAAAATAACTGTTAACAAAGTATTCTCCACGTAAATGAATCACTAAAATAAGAATACAGTTAAATATTTTTCCAGTTATACAAATCATACAATCACACAAAAACTAAGAAAAATATCACACATACAATCTCAGTGAAATAATTTAAAAACTATGTACATTACATGTGGGAAAATAAAATTCTCAGGTAAGAAGGAAACAAGCAATAAACAAGACATGAAGGAAAATGATACAAATAAATTAGTGGAACTAATTAACACTTATATGTATGTACACATATTTTAAACATTGAAACTAAAATTTAGATTGTTATATAGAAAATTGGGGAGGGATTTTGGAGATTATTATTTTGTTTATAAATGTGTAAGTCTATGAATAATATAAGAATGTGTTAGCAAAAGATAAAATTAGCTATACATGCAAAATCAATTTAAAGATAAAAGCCAAAAGAATAAAACACAAATGTAAACCATTTAAATCACACACCATTGTAGCAATTAAAATTAATTCACTATCAATAACATTTATGGAGAACTGCAATGTTCCATGCCATGTCAAGTGTTGGAAAACAGGGACACATATGGCAGAGTTACTGTTCTCTATGAGCTTGCATATCAATGGGGAATAAAGGAACAGGGACAAATATATACTGCATTTTTATTAAATGCCTTGTTATAGCCCAAATTCTGTGACAAAGGATTGCATCAAATTAATGACTTCATGATAATCCTGCTATTCAAATGAAGAAACAAAAATTGAGATAGTTTATATAATTTGTTCAAAGCTTCACAACTAGTAAAGGAACCACATGTCATAACTATTTGTCTCCAAAATCCACCATAGTACAGTGGCTCTCCAAGGAAATCTACCAACACTTAAAGTGAGACATGATCAGTATACTAAATAGTCACTGAGGGGAAGGGCTGCTAAAGTTTTGGGTGGAGACGAATGTAAAGATATTAGTTTAGGAATATGTAGGAGATGGTTACATGCATTACAAGGGAAAAAATAGTAACATTTCAGAAAATAAAATATATGCGAAAAGTTTCAGAGACATGAGTGCATGGTTTATTTCAAACAAAGTAAGTAGATTTTATATTCTTGGGCTCCAAGATCACTTAGGATGGTGACTGCAGCCATGAAATTAAAAGACCTTGGAAGGAAAACTGTAAGAAACCTAAACAACATATTAAAAAGTAGAGACATCACTTTTCCAACAAAGGTCCATATAGTCAAAGCTATGGTTTTTCCAGTAGTCAAGTGCAAATGTGAGAGTTGGACCTTAAAGAAGGCTGAGCACCGAGGAACTGATGCTTTTGAACTGTGGTGCTAGAGAAGACTTTTGAGAATCCCTTGGACTGCAGGGAGATCAAGCCAGTCAATTCTAAAGGAAATCAATCATAAATATTCATTGAAAGGACTGATGCTGAAGCTGAAACTCCAATACTTTGACCACCCGATGACAAGGGCAGACTCATTGAAAAAGACCCTGATGCTGGGAAATATTAGAGGCAAAAGGAGAAGGGGGCAGAAGAGGATGATGTGGTTAGATGGCATCACTGACTCAATGGACATGAATCTGAGCAAATTCCAGGAGACAGTGAAGGACAGAGAGCCCATTGTGCTGCAGTCCATGGGGTCACATGACTAAGTGACTGAACAACAACAGTTTACCATGCCTAGCAAATAACGCATGTTGGGAAGAGGGGTGGATAAAGTTGAGAAGAAGTCAAGTCAGGCTAAGAAGAGCCTTGTTTTTCAGTTGTTAAGTCATGTCCAATTCTTTGTGACCCCATGGACTGTAGTCCACAAGGCTCCTCTGTTCTTAGGACTTCCCAGGCAAGAATACTGGAGTGGTTTGCCATTTCCTTCTCCAGGGGATCAGCCAAATCTAGGGAGCCAACTCACACCTCTTATATTGGGAGATGGATTCTTTACTGCTGAGCCAACTGGGAAGCCCCAAGAACAGTCTTGTGGGCATGGTAAATCAATTCTGGTGAATCAGTGACATGTTTCAGGGTGCAGAATGAAGGGTGGAGATCAATATGCTACAGTGATTCAAGTTATTTTATATAAAAAATCAGCTCATCTTTACATCCTCCGATTCCATTGCATCTTTGTTTATAATATGACACTTAATCATGGTATAGGGGATGTGTGTATAATAGAACATATATATGTATATAATTCATATTTTTTAATCTCCTTTGACAATGCTGAGCACAGTTAATGAAGTAAGGAGAGAGATCAGTAACTTTTCCTTGAAGAAATCTTGGGGTCATTTTGTGGTTTTTAAGAAATACAGTTTAGCTGTAGCATAGTAAGAAGCTGTTGAAAATGTTCTGATGTGAGAGGTATAGAAAGTCAACAAAAGAAATATACCTACATCTTCTAGCTCTTGTAAACTGGAGGAATAATTTTCTCTGGGGTTCCTGTGGTATTGCTTTGGTCCCATTTGCCTCATGCTGAATGACGCATATTAGTTCAAGTGAAGGATTCTGAAATTGTCTTCCTTATTGACCTCATTTTCAAGCACTGGTTTTTCTTGAGTTCTTTTCCTCCCAAGAATAGTATACTTCAAAAATGCAATTGTTGTCTTGAAATTGTTACCACAGGGCTTGAAAAATTATCATCTTAAAGCAAGTATGAGTAGCTTATATGAAATAGAAAATGCAGGTTACTGTAGAGAATAGTGTTGTGTTTTAAATCTTCCATGGATTTTATTCTGTCAATTTTCCTTTCTCTCTCTTATATATTCAGCCTGCCCTCACATATAAAAGCTGGTTTCCAACAGCACTGAAAATGCAAACCTCTCTTACTTTACAAAAAAATACAAACCAACAAAGATACTTTCATTTAACCCATAACCTCCCCATCCCCTGTACTGCCCTCATTCATCCATTAATTCATTTATTCAATGAAACATTTGTAAACTCCAGCACCATGCAATATACTTGGCCTGTAGCAGGAAATAAAACAAAGCCTCTGCCTTATGGAACTTCATTCTGGTGAGGAGACCAATGATCAAGATAATTAGAAGAGTGGAATGAAACTCTAGGAAAAATGAACAGGGTAGCATTATGAGTTGAGATCTGAATGACCAAGAAGAAGTAAGGAGGGAGCATTAAATTCAAAAACAAAACAGAACAAGCTAGGCTATTTTGGAACTGAGAGGTCATTGTGGCTGGAGTAGTGCAAGCAAAAGGAAGCCCAGCACTGGCGAGCTGGGAGAGATGAGGAGGGGCTCGATTATCAGGGCCTTTTAGCCTGTGGGATTTTCTTCCAACCATAGTGGAAACCGACTGGGAAGTTTTAAGCTGACTTTTTATGATCTCATTTATGTATTTGATCGCTAATACTTTGCCCTTAGCCAGTGAGATTTTGTGAATTGAGAGGATATTTTTTTCCTCTCATTTTTCTATTGGTGACTGAAAGGTTTCAGAAAATGTTTGCATTTTGAGAGTTTAAAGTAAACAGTAGAAAAATCCTTGGAACATTTATTACAGACATAGAATTAACATATATTAGGTATAAAGAACTGTTAAAATCAATAAGGAAATAAACTCTCTAAAATAGAAGTGTGTAAATCTTTTCTTTCAAAGAGAAAAATATAATATTAAAGACAGCACAATAAAGTTTCTTGTTTTATAGGGGTGCAAAGAGATTAGTGAGATGCATTCTAAGTACAAAGCAGTGGTTTAGAATGAGTTTGGGAATGCCATAATAAAAAGTTCTGAATACCCATCCCAGATACACCTCTGGCATCTCAGATATAGCAGGTACAAATGTGGAGTTATATCATTTTCTAGCATGTTTTCTCCTCAACCCGCCTTCTTATAAAGACATCTTTGTATTTTCTTCCTCCTCTGCTGTGTCCATTTTAAAAATGTGCATTCAATTTTAAGGGGGCTTCCACAGTGGCTCAGATAGAAAAGAATCTGCTTGCAGTACAGGAGACCTAGGTTCAGGAAGATCCACTGGAGAAGGAAATGGCAATTTACTCCAGTATTCTTGCCTGGAGAATTTCATGTACAGAGAAGCCTGGTGGTCCACGGGGTCTCAAAGAGTTGGGCATGACTGAGCAACATTTTTGCATTAAACTTTTATGACTTCTGTTTTCTAACTGTATGTTAAATCTCTCCTCTACTTCTCTCTAACTTCACCTCTGCTTCTAGTAAAACACCATTTCTTGTCTCCCTTGAACTCCACACCCTATTATATTCTTCCATAATATCCTGTGGCTATTTCTCATATTATTCATTAAAATCTTAACTATTACATAAATATCTGAATATAGCACTATATTTTAAGCTTTATAAGACTGCACATGTATCTGCTTTGTGCCATTATAGAGTTTGGCACATCCTGTGGACTTAAATATATTTTCAGTAAATTGAATAAATATGAATACATAAAAAATTGGAGTTGTGAATCATTCATAGACCAAGATGAAAAATGACAAAGAATCTGAAAAGAGATTTTGTTTAGGTGATGATTTCTAAAACTGTCCCCGAATACAGCACATGTGCATATGCAACATAGTTATTTTACCTACACAATCTTTACTTCTTAAGATAAGGGGTTATTATTAAAACCAAGGATTTAGCTTGGTGACTCAGAGTGTGGAGGGATAGAAACAAAGGCAGGATTATCCTCAAAGTTATTATTACTAGGAAGTTACTTTCAGTAATAGCAGGAAGTCAGTGGTCAGTAAGGAACATAACAAACCGTTTTCTCTGTCAGCTTTATTGTAGTCATTCTTTGAATATAGTTTCTTCTTCTTCAGCACACAAATACGAAAATATTTTGTGTATCCAATGTTAATTATAATTAGTTTATAATTGAAGATGTCTTTTAGGAATATTTTATAGAAGGTATATTTTAAATTGCAATGACAGTTAAATTAAAAGGTAAAACTTTAAAATATTGGCTTAGAAATATGTCCTTCTGACACTAAATTAGAGAAATAATTTGTAGGTGCTAAGAATATAATTCATACTTGTGAGTGAGTGCTCTCTCTGTACCATGTCACAAGAAGAAGGTAATTGAAATGGCTGTATCCATTCAGTAACTCACTCAGGATTCAAGAATTCATTATATCTATCAAAGCTTTATTACTTTTTTTAGTAGCTAAGGTGGGTTTTTATTTGAAAGTACTGGGTGATATACAGTGTACTTGTATAATATGACACCATTAGTTAGAAAATATGGAGCCTTGCTATGGCACCATTATGTTCAGATTATAGCTAGTCTGGTCTTCCTATTACAAAAAACAATCCTGCATTTTGACTGTAATTTTGACCAAGGGACCACCTGCTTGAGATTTTTAATCCATAAAAATGTTTAAATCTTTAACTTAGAATGAACTGTGCATAATTACTAAACTGTTTATACATATATTAAAATTTTTAAATTCTAATACAAAGGCTTGCTTGTTCAGTAACAACATCAACATCAATAAATGTATATCTGTTAATATTTTATATTACTTGACTCTGTTAGGAAATGTGTAAATTTTTAAAATATGGACACCTTATCTTTGACAAAAGAGGTAAGAAAATACAATGGAGAAAAGACAATCTCTTTAACAAATGGTGTTGGGAAAACTGGTCAACCACTTGTAAAACAATGAAACTAGAACACTTTCTAATACCATACACAAAAATAAACTCAAAATGGATTAAAGATCTAAGCATAAAACAAGAAACTATAAAACTCCTAGAG
The DNA here is from genome assembly GCF_023091745.1 of Budorcas taxicolor. Lineage (NCBI taxonomy): Eukaryota > Metazoa > Chordata > Mammalia > Artiodactyla > Bovidae > Budorcas > Budorcas taxicolor. The sequence continues at coordinate 71,571,562 of NC_068912.1, forward strand.
GAGAACATAGGCAAAACACTCTCTGACATAAATCACAGCAGGATCCTCTATGACCCACCTCCCAGAATGCTAGAAATAAAAGCAAAAATAAACAAATGGGACCTAATTAAAATTAAAAGCTTCTGCACAACAAAGGAAACTATAAACAAAGTGAAAAGACAGCCTTTGGAATGGGAGGAAATAATAGCAAATGAAGCAACTGACAAACAACTTACCACAAAAATATACAAGCAACTCCTGTAGCTCAAGTCCAGAAAAATAAACGACCCAATCAAAAAATGGGCCAAATGACTAAATAGACATTTCTCCAAAGAAGACATACAGATGACTAACAAATACATGAAAGGATGCTCAATATCACTCATTATTGGAGAAATGCAATGGTACCTCAATAAAAATGGTATTTCAAAAAAAATGGTATCTCAAAACCACAATGAGGACCATTTCACACCAGTCAAAATGGCTGTGATCCAAAAGTCTGCAAGCAATAAATTCTGGAGAGGGTGTGGAGAAAGGAGAACCCTCTTATACTGTTGGTGGGAACGCAAACTAGTACAGCCAGTATGGAGAACAGTGTGGAGATTCCTTAGAAAACTGGAAATAGAACTGCCTTATGACCCAGCAATCCCACTGCTGGGCATACACACTGAGAAACCAGAATTGAAAGAGACACGTGTACCCCAATGTTCATCACAGCACTGTTTATAATCGCCAGGACATGAAAGCAACCTAGATGTCCATCAGCAGATGAATGGATAAGAAATCTGTGGTACATATATACAATGGAGTATTACTCAGCCATTAAAAAGAATACATTTGAATCAGTTCTAATGAGGTGGATGAAACTGGAGCCTATTATACAGAGTGAAGTAATCCAGAAAGACAAACATCAATACAGTATACTAACACATATATGTGAAATTTAGAAAGACAGTAATGATAACCCTGTATGTGAGAGAGCAAAAGAGACACAGATGTATAGAACAGTCTTTTGGACTCTGTGGGAGAGGGCAAGGGTGGGATGATTTGGGAGAATGCATTGAAACATGTATAATATCATATAAGAAATGAAAAAAATAATGTTTCACTTAAGTTCACTATAATACTAAACAACCTCTCCAAGCATGACACAAAGAAAGTGACTTTCTAGTCCTGTTTAAATCTTTTTGTTTGTTGGTTTTGGTTCTGAGTACCTAACAATTGTCTTCTGCATACATGGTAATATAAGTCTTGAGTTGGTCTGAACAGAGACAAAATAAAGTCTTGTAGCTGTGCTAATACATTAATTTCAAAGAATTATGAAGTTCTTTGCTGCAATTTTCAAATGTCCAGACTTAAAATACAGAATCATCAACTATGAAAATATTTCTAACTAATTTGTTTCTGCCAGCTATTCTACATAGGAAGACTATATTTCTATACCAGAAATGGTACAGCCTCCTTATCAAACTATTAATTTTTTGGTTTGTTATTGCCATTGTGTTTATTCTTAAGCACCAAACACTTTACCAGCTATCCAGGGAAGTATCTTCCCTATTGACATTCTTTCTCCTTACTGCAGTTCAATTGTTCTGCTATCTCTAATTTTTGTTTTTGCAGTTTTATTGTGACATATTTCCAGAAAAGCTATGACAAACCTAGAGAGCATATTAAAAAGCAGAGACTTTTATAAAAAGCTTTTATAAAAGCAGAGCATATTATTTTTCTGACAAAGGTCCGTCTAGTCAAAGCTATGGGTTTTCCAGTAGACTCATATGGATGTGAGAGTTGGACTATAAAGAAGGCTGAGTGCTGAAGAAATGAAGCTTTCAAACTGTGGTGTTGGAGAAGGTGCTTGAGAGTCCCTTTGATTGCAAGGAGATCAAACCAGTCAATCCTAAAGGAAATCAGCCCTGAATATTCATTGAAAGGACTGAGGCTGAAGCTGAAAGTCCAATACTTTGGCCACCTGATGCAAACAGCTGACTCATTAGAAAAGACACTTACACTGGGAAAAATTGAAGGCAGGAGAAGGGAATGACAGAGGATATGATGGTTGGATGGCATCAATGACTCAATGCACATGAGTTTGAGCAAGCTCCAGGAGATGGTGATGGACAGGAAGCCTGGTATGCTGCAGTCCATGGGCTTGCAAAGAACAGGACACAACTGAGTGACTGAACAACAACAATTTCATTTTGTATTTCCATGTAAAATGTACAGTTCACTCTTTCTTAGTATATTCATAGTTTTAAAACCACTCCCATAATTTAATTCTGAATATTTTCAACAGTCAAAAAGAAACATTGAGTTGTCAGTAATTACTCTCCATTACTCTCAATCCTGCCAGGAAAAGGTAATCAGAAAGGTAACTATCTGGGATTCCCTGGTGGCTCAGTGTTAAAGAATCTGTCTACCAGTGGTAAAGGATGCAATGTAGTAGATGCAGATTTGATTCTTGGGATTGGGAAGATTCCCTAGAGAAAGAAATGGCAACCCACTCTAGTTCTTGCCTGGGAAATCCCTTGGACCAAGCAGCCTGATAAGCAACTGCCCATGGGGTTATTAAAGAGTTGGTATGACTTAGTGACTAAAACAACAATAACATTCTATTATCTGTCTCTATAGATTTGCCTATTCTAGACTTCTCATATAAAAGGAATCATGCAGTGTTGTGATGTTTTCCTATCTGGCTTCTTTCAATAAGCATGATGTTTTCAAGATTCATCCATGTTATGGATGTGTCAGCAGTTTATTTTTTATTGCCAAATAATATTCCTTGCAAGGATAGACTACACTTCATTTATCTATTAACTGTTAGAAATTTATGTTCTTTCTGCTTTTGGATATTATGAATAATGCTGTTATGAACATTCATGTATAAGTTCTTTATTTGGGCATGTTTTTAGTTCACATGGACCTATACTAAGGAAAATTACTAAGTCATATTGTGAATCTAAATTTGGCATTTTTAGAAATCGTTTAAGTTTTTAAATAAAGTGATTATACATTTTATATTCCTACCAGGAATGTGTAGGACTCAAGCTTCCCCACATCTAGCCAATGCTCATTATTTTCTGTCTTTTTGTTTTTAGTCATTGTAATAGGTGTCATGGAGTCAAATGCTTTTCATGTCTATTGCAATTTAAAAAGCTTTTTTAAAAAAGTTGATTAATTTGGTGTATTTCTTTGATTAATTTTTATATGTTAGTACAGCTGTGCATTTTTGTGATAAATCTCACTTGGTCAAGATGTGTAACCCTTTTCATAGGTTGCTGAACTCAATTTGCTAGTATTTTGTTGAAGATTTTTATGGCTTTATAAATAAGAGATTTTCATTTATAGCTTTCTTTTGTTGTGACATCTTTACCTGTCTTTGTTTTGTAATACAGATAATAATGGGCTTATAGGATAGGTTGGGAAGAGTTAGTTTGTATCCTATTTTTGGAAGAGTTTACAAAGGATTTATATTAATTTTTTAAGTGGTAGAAATCATCAGAGAAGTCATCTGGAGTTAGAATTTCTTTGTGGGAAGTTTTAAAATTAGTAACTCAATGCCTTTCCTAGTTAGAGATCTATTTAGATTACCTGTCCTTAGTTTCAGAAATTTGGTTCAACTAAACTATCTAACTTAGGCATATGGCTTACCACAGCATTCCTCTACAACCTTTTTTATTTTTATAATAATAGTAGTGATACCCATATTTCCTTCCTCATTTTACTAATATTCGTCTACTTCGGGGGATAAAGAAGTAGAGTAGCTAAAGGTTCTTCATTTTGTTGATCATTTAAAAGAATCAATGTTTAGTTTCATTGAATTTTCGCTGTTGTTTTTATATTTTCTGTTTCATTTATTTCTGCTCTATTCTTGATCATTTTTTTCTTCTGCTTATTTTGGGATTAGTTTGCTCTTGAACTGAACTGAGCCCATTGTAGTCATCCTCTCCCTCATAAGGAGTGATTGAAAGAGAAATTAAAACACTTGTGATTTTTACTGTCCAGAGGCCAAAGTTCATTAAAAGACAGACCTAATCATTGTACTATAGAACTTCCCCCAGCCCCAATGTCTCATCACCACAATACTAAAGGCCTATTTACAAAAATTTCTTTTACCTAGTACATCATGTCTGAAGAAGAAGAAAAAATTACCAGAAGACAGAAAAACACAATTCAAAGAGAAAAAGAAAGCCTCAGAATAACATATGGCAGGATTGTTGAAATTGTCTCACCAGAAATTTAAAAGAACTATGAAAATAAAATTTAAAATTTTAATTTAAGACAATATTCTAAAGACTCTAATAAATAAAGTAAAAGCAAGCTAGAGCAAATGGTTAATGTAATCAGAGATGGAGATCCTAAGACAAAACCAAAAATAGATCAGAAACATTGTAACTGAAATGAAGAATGCCTTTGATGAGCTGGACAGGGCCAAGAAAAGAATCTCTGATTTGGAGGCTATCACAATAGAATCCTCCAAAAATTGAATCTCTAAAGAGAAATAATACTGGCAGAAAACCAGAATAGAATATCTAAGGACTGTGAGACAACTACAAAAGGTCTAATATATATGTAATGGGAAGAACAGAAGGAGAAGAAAAAGAGACTGAAGAAATATTTGAAATAATAATGACAGCATTTTTTCTAAATTAATATCAGGCACCAAACTACAGATGAAGGAAGCTCAGAGAACGTCAAGCAGTATAACTATTCCCCTAAACTATACATTGACATTGGAGAAGGCAATGGCACCCCACTCCAGTACTCTTGCCTGGAAAATCCATGGACGGCGGAGCCTGGAAGGCTGCAGTCCATGGGGTCGCTGAGGGTCGGGCACGACTGAGTGACTTCACTTTCACTTTTCTGCATCGGAGAAGGAAATTGCAACCCACTCCAGTGTTCTCGCCTGGAGAATCCCAGGGACAGGGGAGCCTGGTGGGCTGCCCTCTATGGGGTTGCACAGAGTCAGACATGACTGAAGTGATTTAGCAGATGCACTGACATTATTTTTTAACAATAGAAAATTCAAGAGAAAGAGAAAATCCTGGAAAAATCCAGAGGGTGTGGGGAAGAAGACACCTCACTTACAGAGGAACACAGATAGGAATCACATTTGACTGCTCAGAAACCACTCCTAATGTACAGAGTATTGATTAATCATTAAGGACTATAAAGAGGGTGAGGGTAAACATGAGAAGGGATCTTAATTATTTCCTTTTGTGAAATTCTGCAATTTTAATTAAAACAGACTTTATCTTCCCTCATAGCTCAGTTGGTAAAGAATCCACCTGCAATGAAGGAGACCCTGGTTTAATTCCCGGGTTGGGAGGATCCGCTGGAGAAGGGATACACTACCCACTCCAGTATTCTTGAGTTTCCCTTGTAGCTCAGCTGGTAAATAATCCACCTGCAATGGGGGAGACCTGGTTCAATCCCTGGGTTGGGAAGATCCCCTGGAGAAGGGAAAGGCTACCCACCCCAGGATTCTGGCCTGGAGAATTCCATGGACTGTATAGTCCATGGGGTCAGAAAGAGTCAGACATGACTGAGCGACTTTCACTTCACTTCCCTTTATCTTCCTGGGCTTCCCTGGTGACTCAGATGGTAAAGAATCTGCCTGCAATGCAAGACATCCAGGTTCAATCCCTGGGTTGAGAAAATCACCTGGAAAAGGAAATGTCAACCCACTCCAATATTCTTGGAGAATTCCATGGACAGAGGAGCCTGGTGGGCTACAGCCCATGAGATCACAAAGAGCAGGACACAACACAACTGAGTGATTAACACTCTCACTTGTTTTATCTCAGTGGACAAATATCCATATTAATCCATCTGATGCAACAAAATTTGACCATTATCTCTTTCCCCCTCTGTGACTCAGGTGTTTTAATCAAATTGCTGTTTTCATATCAAGTCAGAAATTTATGTGGTGATTTTATATTTGCATAATGTTTCCCTTTGCCATTTCCTAAGGACTAATTATAAACTGGCTGAAAATGGTGCTGTTTTTGTAATATACCAGTGAAAGATATTTCATACTGACACAGAAAAATCATGCCAGATCCTTTTCAGCAAGCACTGAAACAAAAACTACATGTGGCTTTGTCATGCCACACTATTCTTAAGATGCTGGATCCGCTGTTACTAATTGCCGGAAGAGAACAAAGACCTTGGAAAGTAAGGTATTCATTGATTTATTTCTGAAGCTTTGATTGCATGTCATCAGCCTGGGTGAATTTGGTGAAAGGAAAGATGAAAAACACCGCATGTTCTAGACAAGTCGCTGAGACGAGTTGAGGTGGACACTTTGGGGAAGGCTGCTCAGTGAGCTGTGACTTGTGAGCTCAAGCATTTGTCCACATGCTTTTTGCTATGTGACTGTTTATCTTCTGTCTCACAGGTTGATTTATGAAGTTTGACATGGCACTATGTAAATGCAACACTATGTTACATGGAAAACAAGAGAAAATGATATATTAAGTCACAGTGGCCCAATTGTTTTGAGATCTTAAGTCCCATGCCATAGCAAGACAAATGAAAACTCATTAGAGTAAATATTGCTGTCCTTCATACTTGAAAACGGCCTTTTGAGCAACTGCCAGGAAGATCTCTATAGACTTTGAGAAGTCTTAACATCCTATGCATAAGTATTCTCTTCTTGTGCTAACTGACACTCTAATGCTATATTGTACTTTATTTTCTGATAATTTAATCAATTCATCTAAAAAAACAAATTGAAACTTACCATGGATTTTCATAAAGTTACACATGGAAGTAAGTGAAAAGTCTAAATTTAGTGCATTCCCAATTACATCTACAAGCTAGTTTATCTAACAATAAGAATGACTCTGTAAACTGATTTTGTGGTAGGCTGCGATAAGGTGAAAAGATCTTCACAACCCAGATAATCACGATGGTGTGATCACTCACCTAGAACCAGACATTCTGGAATGCAAAGTCAAGTGGGCCTTAGGAAGCATCACTACAAACAAAGCTAGTGGAGGTGATGGAATTCCAGTTGAGCTATTTCAAATCCTGAAAGATGATGCTGTGAAAGTGCTGCACTCAATATGCCAGCAAATTTGGAAAACTCAGCAGTGGCCACAGGACCAGGAAAGGTTAGTTTTCATTTCAATCTCAAAGAAAGGGTAATGCCAAAGAAGGCTCAAACTACTGCACAATTCCACTCATCTCACACACTAGTAAAGTAATGCTCAAAATTCTCAAAGCCAGGCTTGAACAGTATGTAAACCATGAGCTTCTGGATGTTCAAGCTGGTTTTAGAAAAGGCAGAGGAACCAGAGATCAAATTGCCAACATCCATTGGACCATCAAAAAAGCAAAAGAGTTCCAGAAAAACATCTATTTCTGCTTTATTGACTATGCCAAAGCCTTTGACTGTGTGGATCACAACAATCTGTAGAAAATTCTGAAGGAGATGGGAATACCAGATCCCCTGACTTGCCTCCTGAGAAATCTGTATGCAGGTCAAGAAGCAACACTTAGAACTGGACATGGAACAGTAGACTAGTTCCAAATCAGGAAAGGAGTACATCAAAGCTGTATATTGTCACCCTACTTATTTAACTTATATGCAGATTACATCAAGAGAAATACTGGGCTGGATGAAGCACAAGTTGGAATCAAGATAGCCAGGAGAAATAGCAATAACCTCAGATATGCAGATGACACCACCCTTATGGCAGAAAGTGAAGAAGAACTAAAGAGCCACTTGATGAAAGTGAAAGAGGAGAGCAAAACATTTGGCTTAAAACTCAACATTCAGAAACCTAAGATTATGGCATCTAGTCCCATCACTTCATGGCAAATAGATGAGGAAACAATGGAAATAGTGAGAGACTTTATTTATTTGGGATCCCAAATCACTGCAGTTACTGCAGCCATGAAATTAAAAGACACTTGCTCCTCAGAAGAAAAGCTATGACAAACCTAGAAAGCATATTAAAAAGCAGAGACATTACTTTGACAACAAAGGTCCGTCTAGTCAAAGCTATGGTTTTCCCAGTAGTCATGTATAGATGCGAGAATTGGATTGTAAAGAAAGCTGAGCACCAAAAAATTGATGCTTTTGAATTGTGGTGTTGGAGAAAACTCTTGAGAGTCCCTTGGCTTGCAAGGAGATCCAACCAGTCCATCCTAAAGGAATTGAGTCCTGAATATCCACTGGAACAACTGATGCTGAAACTGAAACTCTAAAACTTTGGCCACCTGATGTGAAGAACTGACTCATTGGAAAAGACCCTGATGCTGGGAAAGATTTAAGGCAGGAAGAGAAGGGAACGACAGAGGATGAGATAGTTGGATGGCATCACCAATTCAATGGACATGAGTTTGAGTAATTCTTGGAGTTGGTGATGGCCAGTGAGGCCTGGCGTGCTGCAGTCCATAGGGTTGTAAAGAGACATGACTCAGTGACTGAAATGAACTGAACTGTACTGAATACTCAGTATGGTCCAGTAAGGAAATTCTGAGCATCATATGTAGTTAAGACATTTCCCAAAACATGGAACAGCTTGAGTCTGAAGAGCCTGCAGTGATATAGCAAGGACCTAGTAAACCTCTTCTGTACTTTATTTTAGATGATACCTCTTTCTCTTATATTTATGTCCCATTCTCTCAGCTGTTATTTCTGATCCCTCAGGTTTCACAGCTGTGCACAGGAAAAGAGGATGTTAAAAGGGACTAAAAAGAAGTCATTTTACTAGTACATATATAATCAGGTATTGGGGCATATTGCAAATGATGGATTTGAAAGGTGACCTTTTCTCTTATGAATGATTCTGTGGGTTTCTCAGAGATTTTCTTACTGGGAACATCTATCCAAAATTTCTGTGATGGATTTTTCTCTGGCTTATTTTATTCCAGCCCCTGTTTCTGGCATCATACAATCTAGTCAACACAACTCTTTTCACGGGAACCCTATCATACCTCCAAGTGATTTTTGGACAAAGTCCCTTTGGAGAGGACTCCTGTGGGCTCTCTATAAAGTGTTAGTCATTCAGTTGTGTCCCACTGTTTGTGAGCCCAGGGACTATAGTTCTCCAGGCTCCTCTGTCCATGGAATTCTCCAGGCAAGAATACTGGAGTGGGTAGTCATTCCCTTTTCCAGGGGATCTTCCTGATCCAGGGATCAAAACCTGGTCTCCTGCATCGCACTCTATAAAGTGGCCTGCGTCCTTACTTGTGTCCATCATGCATAGCTTCTGCCCAACAGCCACCTCTTCTCCCTCTGCTACACAACTTCATAGGCCTTTCCAGGCCCAAATCGCTACCTTAGTCTTTTGTATGTTGGCCAGTTAGCATTGCTTTCATCTTTTATATCCCTTCCCCAGTCCCCAAAAAAGATCCTTGGTGGTAAATATAAAATTTTTATGTAGCCCTCTGAAAAAGTTTATTTCACTAGACATAAGGAGAATAGAAAGACTCCCTTCACAAAACCCTGAGACCCTCACATTCCTCAAGGCAGCAGGGAAGCTCAGAGAGAAAATTCATCTAGAAAGTTATTTCAGCCTGGTCTCAACCTTTTTGGATATTCAAGTTCAGGATTGTGTTAGGCGTCACAGATTTTTCTTACATTCTCAGTAGATCCAGCAACAGTGTTCTAGTGCCTCATTTTGTACTGAGAGAATACTTGCCATTTGTTACTTAATTCTCTAGTAGTTATGCTGTGGCCAACACTAACAGAAGATGTTCACAATGACATCCTGTGACATGAGAATTTGTAAAAACGGAGTGTGAACAACTCTTCCAATCCCTTTTCAAGAATGGTCACCAAAGAGAGTAAGAAACATGATGGAAAGGGATCCAATAGCCTGAAGAATTAAATAGTCAAAACTGTAAAATATTCATGATGATAAAATATATTCATAAGTGAGATTGTTCATCACTGTGGTAAAACTGAAAAGGGGAGAATTAATTAAATATATGACATATATAACTTAACATATTGTGATGCACACATTGTTCTCAGTTGCTTGCATCATGTCAACTCTTTGCAACACTATGGACTGTAGCCCACCAGGCTCCTCTGTCCATGGGATTCTCCAGGCAAGAACACTGGAGTGGGTGGCCATGTCCTCCTCCAGGGGATCTTCCCAATTGAACCTGCATCTCCTGTGTCTTCTACATTGCAGGCAGATAGTTTACCTACTGGGAAGCCCAACATAGTGTACATCCATGAAATTAAATTCTGTAGAGACACTGTCAGAAATCAGGGAGTAGAAGCAATGCCTATATTCATCTTATAATGGATTTATTACAAAAATTTGACATAACACAGGCAGTGAAGATCTGGAAGTTGGGAGTGGGAGAATCAATAACCAGTATGTCTAAAGCAAGAAGCCAAGTGCCTTTGAACACCAGAGAGGGACTAGGAAGAGGAGACTTCCACGAAACTCTATTGAAACTGACACTTCTGAGGAATGTATCCCTGTGTTTAGCTATTGCTGCTGCAGGTTCTCAGCCAAATTCTTAATGGTGGGCTTGAGTCCATTCTTGGTTAGCATGGCCAGCTGAACGTAAAACAGAGAAGAGTGAGGAGTAGCTGGGCATTTCTGTCTGTCATTTTGGCTGATTGTGACAATTTTTTCAGAGTAATGGTTTCTGATTTCCTTCTGCCAAATCTCATGCATTGTTGACCTTTGGCTAACTCTCACCCAGCTGTGTACAGGGAAAATGATTCTGGAAAACAGTGCTCAGCCTTATCCAACTTGTCATAATATGATCCACTACACTGTCTTTGGACTTCCCTGGTGGTTCAGATGATAAAGAATCTGCCTGCAGTGCAGGAGACCTAGGTTCATTCCCTGGGTTGAGATGATCTCCGGGAGGAGGGCATGGCAACTCACTCCAATATTTCTGCCTGGAGAATCCCCATGAACAGAGGAGCCTGGTGGGCTACAGTTCATGGGGTCACAAAGAGTCAGACAAGACTGAATGACTAAGCACACTATCTTTGGGTTTCCCTGGTAGCTCAGATGGTAAAAAATCCATTTGTAATGCTGGAGACACAGGTTTGATCCCTGGGTAGGGAAGATCTCCTGGAGGAGGAAATGGGAACCTGCCCCAGTATTCTTGCCAGGAGAATTCCATGAACACAGGAGCCTGGTGGGCTACAGTCCCTGGGGCCACAAAGCACCAGAGACTACTGAGCATCTGAGTATACACACACACACACACACACACGCACACAATCAGTTTAAATTTTCAAAAGCTAATTGATTACCTACTTTGTGCTAGTCACTGTGGCTGCATGATTAATATGTGTAAAAATGAATCATATCCTCACAGAATATTTACTCTAGTAGAGGGGAGAATTGCAAATAATGAAAAAATCCCAATGCAAAAATCACAGTGATAGGGAAAATACAAGGAGATCTCAAAGTACATAAAAACTGCATCTAATCCAGACATGGGATCAGAGAATGCATTCCAGAGGCAGTGACTTTTAAACCTGAAGTTGAGTAAAAGGATAGAATTTATCAAAAGCATTTGTGAGAATGTATATCAGGGGACAATTTCATGGATAGTATATGGAGAAAATGACACAAAGTCATTGTTTCAGAAAGAACAAATATTTTAACACTTGCAAATACTCTGTAGCAGATGCTGTAAAGTCTTATTTTATGCATCCATAATTGCCTGAAGACTTTTTGCCTGTAAAACCATGCTTATCCTAAGGTCATATTACAGCTTCTGTGGGTCCTAGATTAATTGGCCCTCGTAAGCCCTTTCCTTCAGAAAAATATATTAAAAATATTTTATGACTTCATTTTATGAAATTTTATATACTTTATATGTTGATATGGACTTCCCTGGTGGCTCAGACAGTAAAGTGTCTGCCTACAATGCGGGAGACCCGGTTTCAATCCCTGGGTGGGGAAGATCCCCTGGAGAAGGAAATGGCAACCCACTCCAGTATTCTTGCCTGGAAAATCCCATGGATGGAGGAGCCTGGTAGGCTACAGTCCATGGGGTCACAAATATAATTTATGCTGTATTATATTTATTTTTTCTTAGAATTTAAAAGAAATTAAAATTTCTAAAGGCCTCTAAAATTATCATAGGCAATAGGTACTTCTTAATGTATAAATTGGCCTGGGTTTGGTCCACACTCAGGCCAGGCCAGAGTTGGTTGCCAGGGAGCCTGTTACATCTAAAACCCAGAAACCTCCCTGGTATAATCTGAAACCAGCCTGTCTATGCAAAGGGAAGGAGAGACCAAAGAATGAGGCAGACCACACCATAGGTAGGTGGGAGGCTTAACAAGCAAGGGAACTTACTAGGTTGTCTTGGGAGGCCACAAGCCAGGGGAATCTCTATACATGCCTGCCAAACCTAAAAGTTTAAATAGAGGCCTTAACTAGGTTCAGTCACGTATACGATCAGTTGCCTCAAAACACCATATTGCTATCTCAAGGTATCCTTGGAGCCGTTTCTGCTCCAAAAAAGACAAATTAGATACACATTCCAAGGATATGGAGTGGATGGGGAACTTTGTTGTTGTTCAGTCACTCAGTCATGTCCAACTCTTTGTGACCCCATGGACTGCAGCAGGCAACCAGGCTTCCCTCCCCTTTACCATCTCCAAAAGCTTGCTAAAGCTCACATCCATTGAGTCAGTGATGCCATCCAAACATCTCATTCTCTGTTATCTCCTTCTCCTGCTTTCAATCTTTCCTGACATTGGGGTCTTTTCCAGTAAGTCCATTCTTTGCATCAGGTGGCCAGTTTTGTAGCTTCAGTTTTAGCATCAGTCCTTCCAATGAATATTCAGGGTTGATTTCCTTTAGGATTGACTGGTTTTATCTCTTTGCAGTCCAAGGGACTCTCAAGAGTCTTCTCCAACACCACAACTCAAAGTCATCAATTCTTTGGCACTTCACCTTCTTTATAGTCCAACTGTCACATCCATCCCAATAATGTCTCTGCTTTTTAATATGCTGTCTAGGTTGGTCATAGACTTTCATCCAGGGAGCAAGCATCTCTTAATTTCATGGCCACAGTCACCATCTGCAGTGATTTTGGAGCTCAGAAAAATAAAGTCAGCCATTGTTTCCACTGTTTCCCCATCTATTTGCCATGAAGTGATGGGACCATATGCCATGATCTTACTTTTCTGAATGTTGAGCTCTAAGCCAACTTTTTCACTCTCCTCTTTCACTTTCATCAAGAGGCTCCTTAGTTCTTCTTCACTTTCTGCCATAAGGGTGGTGTCATCTGCATATCTGAGGTTATTGATATTTCTCCTGGCAATCTTGATTCCAGCTTGTGCTTCATCCAGCCTGGCATTTCTCATGATGTACTCTGCATATAAGTTAAATAAGCAGCTTCACAATAGAATCTTGAGGTACTCCTTTCTCAATTTGGAATCAGTCCATTGTTCCCATGTCCAGTTCTAACTGTTGCTTCTTGACCTGAATACAGGTTTCTCAGGAGGCAGAGAAGGTGGTCTGGTATTCCCATCTCTTTAAGAATTTTCTACAGTTTTGTAGGCTTTAGCTTAGTCAATGAAGCAGAAGTAGATGTTTTCCTGAACTCTTACATTTTCTATGATCCAATGGATGTTGGCAATTTGATCTCTGGTTCCTCTGCCTTTTCTAAACTCAGCTTGAACATCTGGAATTTCTCAGTTCATGTACTGTTGAAGCCTGGCTGGGAGAATTTTGAGCATTTCTTTGCTAGTATATAAAGTGAGTGCAATTGTACGGTGGTTTGAACATTCTTAGGCATTTACTTTCTTTGGGATTGGAATGAAAACTGACCTTTTCCAGTCCTGTGGCCACTACTTATTTTTCCAAATTTGTAGGCATACTGAGTGCAGCACTTTAACAGCATCATCTTTTAGAATTTGAAATAGCTCAGCGGGAATTCCATTACTTCTACTAGCTTTATTCAAAGTGATGCTTTCTAAGGCCCACTTGACTTCACACTCCAGGATGTCTAGCTCTAGGTGAGTGATCACACCATCATGGTTATCTGGGTCATTAAGGTCTTTTTTTTGTATAGTTCTTCTATGTATTTTTGCCACCTCTTAATATCATCTGCTTCTGTTAGGTCCATACCATTTCTGTCCTTAAACGTGCCCATCTTCACATGAAATATTCCAACATGTCATCTCACCTGGGTACTTCAATGTGAACGCCCCTGGTTAAAAAAAAAAAAAAAAAAAAGCCAGCTGTAGGTCTGGGAGTAAGAGCAGCAAGCCACATTTGAAAAGGAAAAGAAAATAACAAATAAAAACATCTTCCAAGCACGGCTTTTGAGTGTCTGTGACGTCAGGAGGTATAGATCAAGGCCTATGGCAGAGAAACAGGAGGGAGTGCCCCTAGGACTTTAGTTCCAGTCCTGGCAGGGGAAAGAATCTGAATATACCCCTATAAAGCAACAGTCTCTAGCAGTGCACAATGCTTCTCCAAATGGAGCTTCTCAGAAAGTGAAAAACAGCAGCAGCTGATGGGGTGAGCTCAGAACACTTTGGCAGGTGATTACACTGTGCCCTGGTCTTCAACCCTCTCCACTGACAGACGGTTCTAAAGAGATTAAATCTATGGCTTGAACACTGGAAAGCTGAGAGATGGACGATCATGAATAAGCCATGTGGGGTCAGGGTATATGAAGATACTACTATGTATCTTTCACAAATAGTCATTTTTCCTTCAGCTTTAGTATTTCTAGTCGTTTTGTAAAATGCTTGGCTTTTTTAAAAGGCAATTTTGATAATACCCTTTGAAGGTAGAAAAACATCACACATATGCAACATACATCTACAGACATGCATAAACATGTATCAGTTCAGTTCAGTTCAGTCACTCAGTCGTGTCTGACTCTTTGCAACCCAATGAATCACAGCACGCCAGGCCTTGCTATCCATCACCATCTCCCAGAGTTCACTCAGACTCACGTCCGTCAAGCTGGTGATGCCATCCAGCCATCTCATCCTCTGTCATCCCCTTCTCCTCCTGCCCCCAATCCCTCCCAGAATCAGACAGGTATCAGTTCAGTTCAGTCGCTCAGTTGTGTCCGGCTCTTTGCGACCCCATGAATCGCAGCACGCCAGGCCTCCCTGTCCATCACCAACTCCCAGCGTTCACTCAGATTCACGTCCATTGAGTCAGTGATGCCATCCAGCCATCTCATCCTCTGTCATCCCCTTCTCCTCCTGCCCCAACCCCTCCCAGCATCAAAGTATTTTCCAAAGACTCAGCTCTTCTCATGAGGTAGCCAAAGTACTGAAATTTCAGCTTTAGCATCATTCCTTCCAAAAAAATCCCAGGGCTGATCTTCTTCAGAATGGACTGGTTGGATCTCCTTGCAGTCCAAGGCACTCTCAAGAGTCTTCTCCAACACCACACTTCAAAAGCACCAATTCTTCAGTGCTCAGCTTTCTTCACAGTCCAACTCTCACATCCATACATGACTATTGGAAAAACCATAGCCTTGACTAGACGGACCTTAGCCGGCAAAGTAATGTCTCTGCTTTTGAATATGCTGTCTAGGTTGGTCATATAGAGAGACACAAACAGAATCCTATAGTTGTTTCTTTTTTTTTTTTTTTTAACTTTCTATTTTGTATTGGGGTATAGCTGAGTAACAATGTTGTGATAGTTCAGGGGAACAGTGAAGGAACTTAGCCAAACATATAGATGTATCCACTATCCTCCCCCAATCTCCCCTCCCATCCTGGCTTCCACATAACATTAAGCAGAGTTCCACGTACTATTATTTAGCAGTGAATCAGCCACTCACATGACTAAATCTTTTTACTGATATTTGTGATTTCACAGAGTCTATGGACTGGATTTTTGAGTCAGGAAACTTCTATAACAAGTCTGTGTTTTAAAAAGCCTCTCCTTCTCCTCCCTCTATGGCTTTTTTTTTTTTTTTTTTTCCTTTAGTCTCTGTAGGCAATATTTTGGTTATCTCCTGGGCTGTGTGCATTTCAGAGACATGAGATTTGTACCTTCAAGAGAGAGAGAAAGAATATATGTTTTGTCATAAACATTTTGAAGTAATCACTATTTAAATTTTCCCTCGTATTAGGAGTGAGACTGCAAGGGACATTTTCCCTGTTTTCTCAATAATCGTCACAAAGACCCCCTCTTCATTCTTATCACTTCCCCAGAGATTTCATCTCTTAGTATGCTAATCAGATTTTGTGACAAGTGTCTAGATCTTAATCCACAACACTGTGCCCTCCTAGCTTTGGAGAACATCCCTCTAAAGTCTCAAATTTGTAATCTTGCTTTTCCACCTTGTTTCCTAGCCCAGAAGCTAGCAGAGTGTTGGACAATTGCATGTCTTTCTCTAACTGCAGATCTCTTAACTTTATAACTTAGTTTTCAACCTTTAGTTGGGCATGTGTCCAGTTGAACTGCCTGCATTAGAGGCCAGCTCTCTGCAACAATCGGTGTGTCACTTCTTTGTCACAGTGCTCTATGCACAGTTCCTCAAACAGACGCATTAAGGCAGTTGGCACCTTTAAGGTATCCCTGTACTCACAAAGCAGTTCACAAGCACTAACACAAGAGTCATCCCTACCCACACAGATGTCAATGGACAACTTGGAATTTCCCGCAAGGATGCCTCTAGCCCATAAGTCATTTATTTGGCATCTTGTCAGGCTCACCAATCATTGCTTTGCAACCCTGGAGCTTCCCAGGTGTAAGCTGAAACCAACCCCCATATTCAGAAGGCAAGAGAGGCCAAAATGAGAGGCAGATTACTCCAAATGTTAGGTGCAGTTTTAATTAGCAAGGGAACTTACTGAGAGTTGTCTTAGATGGCCAAAAATAAATAGATCTCTACAACTTCCTGCCAAATCACTAAAATGTATATATAGTACTTAACTGGGTTCTGTCAAATATATACCCTCCAGATAATATTAAGATCATATTTCTATCTCAGAGCTATATATTTGGGGAAGCTTCTGGAAGTGAGTGAGAAAATTGCAATGCACATTCTAAGGAGAGGGAGGAGGGTGGGAAGCTTCCAGGTGTCCAAGACTGGTCCCTGGGTCATTGGTGGTCATGTCTTCTGGATGACCTCCCTTAACAGAGCCTTATAAGAAGTTCATAAAAATTAGGATGGGAGATGGTAGATAAATACTCCATCTCCTCACCACTTGGATGAGAATTCTTATAGAGTGTATATGACACAGTCTCCCATAGGCCCTGGTCCATTACTCATGATAGTAACTTACAAATTAACTCAGCTGAATTGGCTGCCTAATATCATCTCGAAAATAAACCATTAACATTCAAGTTACTTCCTCAAGGTCTTTTTTTTTTTTTTTTTTTCTGGAAGAACACAGATAAGAAAAATAATGGCACATTTGAGGAAATGAAAGATACTCTGTGTGTTTGGGATGTAAAAATACAGGGAGAATATTGGGAAACATCATCCTGACAAAAGCAGGGCAAGATCTAGAAGGACTTATAACTACTTTAAACTGTTTGGATTTTATCCTAAGGACTAGAGAAAACCACATGAAGCTCAAGAGATCAGCCAGAACAGAATTGTTTGAAGAAGATCTTACTGTAAGGTGCTATAATCAAGAACATTCAAACAAGAAGGAGGGAATCATGTTTGAAGCTGATGAATTAATCCAGGCAGAAAAGGGGACATGGTGTTAGTTCCTTATAATAAGAAGGAGAGAAATTAAAGATTGGGAAATGTTTTAGAAGACAGTGATGGCATGATTTGATAACAGGTGGAGAGAATAGAGTGAGGAGGACATATAAGGCTGGCACTAAAGTTTCCAACTTATTAATCAGAAAGTAGGGCTAGAGGCAGATTATAAAATATTGCAGTAGTTTAATTCTAAGTATATATATATACATATATCTATGTTTGTTTGCTTTCTTATTTCCATTATCATACACATTTGTACCTATAAAATTTTTAATTAGAGTTGCTTTAAGATAAGTGTGCATGGAATAGTAAAGAAAGCCTAATGTTAATTGAAATGAGGTCATTTAAGGTGGAGAGTTTTGTTTGAAGAAAATTAGCAATCCAGTTCCAGAAGTGACTCATTTATTTTGGACCCATATATCAAATGTAGCATGTAATTCATATCCACTTCACATTTTTACTGTTTACCCATATTCTAAAATCTGGTTCCAAATTAGTGATTTTGATCTAAATATTTTCTTCAAGTGTTCTTCTTTAGTTACATAGCCATTCTTCAAATAGGGCTATGGAAGTTTGTGTAATGGAGACAAGTAATCATTTAGCTAATTTGATCATCAATAATGGCTAATTTGATCTCTGTGCCCCAAACAGAAATCTATGATATTTTAATCTTATGGATAAGCTACCCTCAATGGAGTAGTTATCCAAATAATGATAAATAGTCACTGTTTGAACCATCCCTTAAGAATTTGTCATTTCATTTATCCAGTTGAAATTCAATATTTTAAATATATCCTAAGAAAATGATAAACTAAGATTAAATGTTTGTAACATTAATCAGTTAATCTTCTTAATAAATAATACATTACAAATCAATAACATATACAGACATACACAATGACAACAGTAATAAGAACTAACTTGATTTAAAAATGTCCATGGGTAGGTCATTTGTAAAACAGTAGATATAAATTGCCAATAAACATGGCACGATATAAATCTTAGCAGCAAAAATATACTGTATATTAAGAATAAAGACCGATTTTTCTTCAATCAGCCAAAACTCATTATTTAGAAAGGTTAGTTATTTACGTAGTTTAAAGAATGCTCTTCAGAGATGTTATGGGGAGGGAGGTGGGAGGGGGGTTCATGTTTGGGAACACATGTAAGAATTAAAGATTTTAAAATTAAAAAATAAATAAAATAAAAGCCAGAAGGCACAAAGTAAATAAAAATAAATAAATAAATAAAAAGAAAAAAAAAAAAAGAATGCTCTTCCATTCTACTGTTTTTAGTATTATATCCTCTCTTAAAGCAATTTGGCCATGTATATCAATAAACTTAACATATGTATCCTTTGAGATTCTAAGACTTCTGAAAGAATAATAATACACTTACTAAGCTTTTTATATAAAAGGATACTCAGAATTATTTTTATAATGCAAAAAAGTAATAAATCTAATAATCAAAGATATTTGTTTGGTTAAAACTTATTGGTGGGACTTCTTTGGTGGTCCAGTGGCTAAGACTCTGCACTCCCAATGCCGGGGGCCTGCATTTGATCCTTGGTCAGGGAATCAGATCCCACAGGCAGCAACCAGGATTTCGCATGCCACAAGTAAAAATCCCAAATTCTACAACAAAGATTCTGTGTGCTGCAAATAAGAACAGACACAGCCAAAAATAAGTAAATAAGCAAATATTTTCACAAAAAATTATTGGCATATATATGTGATAAATATTAGGCTGCTATGAATATTTTCAAAGAATATTTGACAATATAAAATATTCTGTAAAACAGTGGTATGTTCTAGACACATTCCTTTGATTTATGTAATATTAAAGTATAGATGATCGTCTAAATTGTCTATCTAAATTATGGGAATGGTGAGGTAATCAGGACTCCTCTAACACACAGATGAATTCTTAGAATGACCTTCTAATACATAACTCCCAAAATGCCCAGATATAGTTACCAGTTAGTGTTCCCTTTACAAGGTATAAATAAGCTGACTAACTTAGGGGATGGGCCAGTTTGTATATTGCCTTTTGATCTTTATGCACAGAAATTATCCACAATAAGGGTTCCAAGAAAGTCCGATTTATTTAATATTGCTATAGATTTATCAAGGGAATTTCAGCTAAATGTATTGGAAATTTGTTATTCCAGCAAACAAAACAACTAAGATATTTATTTCTACTCATAAATTCTGAAGTTAATCAATACAGAAAGATCACTGTGTAATTTACAGTCCTAATCTTTTAGTGCCAGTTGATACTTCAGACAACTTGTATGACATTCCTTGAAAGATGTAGTTCTTTTAGAAGGATATATATACAAGTAATTTTTGCCATCTATTTTCAGTTCACTACAGTTCAGTTCAGTCATTCAGACATGTGCAACTCTTTGAGATCCCATGGACTACAGCATGCCAGGCTTCCCTGTCCATAACCAACTCCTGGAGCTTCCTCAAACTCATGTCCATCGAGTCAGTGATGCCATCCAACAATCTCATCCTCTGTCATCCCCTTCTTTTCCTGCCTTAAATCTTTCCCAGTATCAAGGTCTTTTCCAATGAGCTGGTTCTTCGCATCAGGTGTCCAAAGTATTGGTGTTTCAGCTTCAACATCAGTCCTTTGAATGAATATTCAGGACTGATTTCTTTCAGGATTGACTGGTTGGATCTCCTTGCAGTCCAAGGGACCCTCAAGAGTCTTCTCCAGCACCACAGTTCAAAAGCATCAATTCTTTGGCACTCAGCTTTTTTTATGGTCCAACCCTCACATCCATACATGACTACAGGAAAAACCACAGCCTTGACTACACAGACCTTTGTTAGCAGCAATGTCTCTGCTTTTTAATATGGTGTCTAGTTTGATCATAGCTTTTCTTCCAAGGAGCAAGCTTCTTTTAATTTCACGGCTGCTGTCACCATCAGCAGTGATTTTGGAGCCCCCCAAAATAAAGTCAGCCACTGTTTCCATTGTTTCCCCATCTATTTGTTATGAAGTGATGAGACTGACGCCATGATCTTAGTTTTCTGAATGTTGAGTTTTAAGCCAAATATTTCACTCTGCTCTTTCACTTTCATCAAGAGGCTCTTTAGTTCTTCTTCACTTTCTGCCATAAGCGTGGTGTCATCTGCATATCTGAAGTTATTGTTATTTCTCCTGGCAATCTTGATTCCAGCTTGTGCTTCATCCAGCCCAGCATTTCACATGATGTACTCTGCATATAAGTTAAATAATCAGGGTGACAATATATAGTCTTAATGTACTCCTTTCCCTATTTACCAGTCTGTTGTTCCATGTCCAGTTCTAACTGTTGCTTCTTGACCTGCATACAGATTTCTCAGAAGGCAGGTCAAGTGGGCTGGTATTCCCATCCCTTAAAGAATTTTCCACAGCCATCTATTTTATGTAGCTATAATTCTCTGGAATTCTTAACCTTTTTATGATACACTTTATTTCACCCTGTTTTTTGTTTGTTTGTTTCTGCTTATATTCAAGGGATCTAATCAATTTTCATGAAAACATAACATCGTTATGAAGAAATACACTCTCCTTAGGAAGATACTCAAAGCCCTGAAATAGTTTTTATTAGTTTAAATTATCTCAGTCACATTTAAATCTCAACAATCACTTTCCAAGTTCTCCAAAGACTTTTATACTCCAGATCAACTACTCAATCAATATTCAAGAGAAGGAAAAATGGTCCATTCACTTATTTATTCATCTAATAAGTATTTATGGATTATATTCCATGATTTACCTCATGATAAAAAGTATTTGCCTTCATGTAATTGAATAACTAAAATGAAAACCAAACATTTCCATGATTATTACAGCATTATTTAATTACAATTAATATATAATCATAACAATATTTTTAATTTGTTGTATATCAATAGCAATTAAAATTATCAGATGTATTAATTAATTAATATAATCTCTGAGCTTCTGTTTTGTGACTGCACAAATTCACTGTTCACTTTATATATAAAAAGCAAAAAAAATGAATTGTGTTAATGCTTTTTGAAAGGGTTCTTAGTGCATCGTAGTCATTTCAACTTTTCAGGTTTCTATTCAAATTTCTAATCAAACATTGACTGCTCTTAAAGAAGGCCCAGCATAAATATTATGCACCTTATGACTCCCTAACTGACTTTCTATCCAGAAGTGTTTCTCTTTCTCAAAACAGCAATGACACTTAATTTGGAACTTTCTTTTTTTTTTTTTAATTAAAAAAAAATTGTTTTTTTTTTTTTTTTTTTTTTTTAATTTAAGGATACTTGCTTTACAGAATTTTGTTGTTTTCTGTCAAACCTCAACATGAATCAGCCACAGGTATACATATATCCCCTCCCTTTAGAACCTCCCTCCCATACCCCTCCCCATCCTACCCCTCTAGGTTGATACAGAGCTCCTCTTGGAGTTTCCTGAGCCATAAAACACATTCCTATTGGCTATCTATTTTATATATGGTAATGTAAGTTTCCATGTTACTCTCTGTACATCTCACCCTCTCCTCCCCTCTCCCCATATCCATGACTCTATTCTCTATGTCTGTTTCTCAATTGCTGCCCTGTAAATAAATTCTTCAGTACCATTTTTCTAGATTCCACATATGTGCATTAGAATATGATATTTATCTTTTTCTTTCTGACTCACTTAACTCTGTATAATAGGTTCCAAGTTCATCCACCCCATCAGAACTGAATCAAATGCATTCCTTCTTATGGCTGAGTAATATTCCATTGTGTATATATACCACAACTTTTTTATCCATTCATCTATTGATGGGCATCTAGGTCGCTTCCATGTTCTAGCTATTGTAAATAGTGCTGCAGTGAACAATGGGATACATGTGTCTCAATTTTGGTTTCCTCAGGGTATATGCCTAGGAGTGGGATTGCTGTGTCATATGGTGGTTTCATTCCTAGTTTTAAATAAAATCTCCATACCGTCTTCCATAGTGGCTGTATCAATTTATATTCCTACCAACAGTGCAAGAGTGTTCTCTTTTCTCCACACCTTCTCCAGCATTTATTATTTGTAGATTTTTTTTATGATGGCCATTCTGACTGGTGTCAGGTGATATCTCATTGTGGTTTTGATTTGCCTTTCTCTAATGGTGAGCAATGTTTAGCATCTTTTCATGTGTTTGTTAGCCATCTGTACATCTTCTTTGGAGAAATGTCTGTTTAAGTCTTTTTCCCACTTTTTGATTGGGTTGTTTGTTTTTCTGGCTTGGAGTTTTATGAGCTGCTTATATATTTTTTAAATTAAATCTTTGTCAGTTGTTTCATTTGCTATTCTTTTCTCCAATTTTGAGGATTGTCTTTTCACCTTTCTTATAGTTTCCTTTGCTGTGCAAAAGCTTCTAAGTTTGATCAGGTCCCATTTGTATACTTTTGTTTTTATTTGCATTACTCTAGGAGGTGGTTCATAGAGGATCTTGCTTTGATTTATATCATCAAGTGTTCTGCTTATGTTTTCCTCTAAGATTTTTATAGTTTCCAGTCTTACCTTTAGGTCTTTAATCCATTTTGAGCTTTTCTTTGTGTATAGTGTTAGGAAGTGTTCTAATTTCATTCTTTTACAAGTAGCTGTCCAGTTTTCCCAGCATAATTTATTGAAGAGGCTATTTTTGCCCCATTGCATATTTTTGCTTCTTTTGTCAAAAATAAGGTACCCATAGGTGCACGGGTTTATTTCTGGGCTTTCTGTCTTGTTCCATTGTTCTATATTTCTGTTTTTGTGCTGGTACCACACTGTCTTGATGACTGTAGCTTTGTAGTATAATCTGAAGTCAGGAAGATTGATTCCTCCAGCTCCATTCTTCTCTCTCAAGACTACTTTGGCTATTCAGGTTCTTTTGTGTTTCCATATGAACTGTGATATTTTTTGTTCTAGTTCTGTGAAAAATGCCATTCGTAATTTGATAGGAATCACATTGAATCTGTAGATTGTGTTTGGTAGTATAGTCATTTTCACAAAATTGATTCTTCCTACCCAGGAACATGGAATACCTCTCCATCTGTGTATGTCATCTTTGATGTCTTTCATCAGTATCTTATAATTTTCTGTGTACAGTTCTTTTGACTCCTTAGGTAAGTTTATTGCTATATATTTAATTCTTTTTGTTGCAATGGTGAATGGGATTGATTCCTTAATTTCTCTTTCTGATTTTTCATTGTTAGTATATAGAAGTGCAAGTGATTTCTGTGTATTAATTTTGCATACTGCAACTTTGCTAAATTCACTGATTAGCTCTGGTAATTTTCTGATACCATCTCTAGAGTTTTCTATGTACAGTATCATATCATCTGCAAACAGTGAGAGCTTTATGTCTTTTCCAACCTGGATTCCTTTTATTTCTATTTCTTTCTGATTGCTGTAGCTAGGACTTTCAGAACTATGTTGAATAATAGTGGTGAAAGTGGACACCTTTTTCTTATTCCTGATCTTAGGGGGAATGCTTTCAGTTTTTCACCATTGAGAATAATGTTTGCTGTAGGCTTATCATATATGGCCTTTAGTATGTTGAGGTAGGTTCCTTCTATGTCCATTTTTTGAAGAGTTTTAATAATAAATGGGTGCTGAATTTTGTCAAAGGCTTTTTCTCCATCTCTTGAGATGATACTATGGTTTTTATCTTTCAGTTTGTTAATGTGGTGTATCACATTGATTGATTTGGTTATGTTGAAGAATCCTTGCTTTCCTGGAATAAACCCAAATTGATCATGGTGTATGAGCTTTTTGATGTGTTGCTGAATTCTGTTTGCTAAAATTTTGTTGAGGATTTTTGCATCTATGTTCATCAGTGATATTGGCCTGTAGTTTTTTTGTTTATTTGTTTATTTGTTTGTTTCCTGTAGGGAACTACAAGGCTATGGTCAAGGCTTGCTCTAGTCAATGCTATGGTTTTTCCAGTGGTCATGTTTGCATGTGAGAGTTGGACTGTTAAGAAAGCTGAGTGCCAAAGAATTGATGCTTTTGAACTGTGGTGTTGGAGAAGACTCTTGAGAGTCCCTTGGACTGCAAGGAGATCCAACCAGTCCATCCTAAAGGAGATCAGTCCTGGGTGTTCATTGGAAGGACTGATGCTTAGGCTGAAACTCCAATACTTTGGCCACCTCATGTGAAGAGTACTCATTGGAAAAGACCCTGATGCCAGGAGGGATTAGCGCCAGGAGGAGGAGGGGACAACAGAGGATGAGATAACTGGATGGCATCACCAACTCAATGGACATAAGTTTGGGTAAACTCTGGGAGTTAGTGATGGACAGGGAGGCCTAGCGTGCTGTGATTCATGGGGTCGCAAAGAATTGGACATGACTGAGTGACTGAACTGAACTGAACTGAACTTTCTTTTTTGTGTGTTGTCTTTGTCTGCTTTTGGTATCAGGGTGATAGAGGAATGAGTTTGAAAGTGTTCCTTCCTCTGTGAATTTTTGAAAGAGTTTTAGAAGGATAGGCATTAGCTCTTCTCTAAATGATAGGTAGAATTCTCCTGTGAAGCCATCTGGTCCTGGGCTTTTGTTTTTTGGAATATTTTTGATCACAGTTTCAATTTCAGTGTTTGTAATTGCATTATTCATAATTTCTATTTCTTCCTGGTTCAGTCTTAGAAGATTGAATATTTCTCAGAATCTGTCCATTTCTTCCAGGTTATTCATTTTATTGCCATATACTTGTTCATAATCATCTCTTATAATCTTTTGTGTTTCTTCATTGTATGTTGTAACCTCGCCTTTTTCATGTCTAATTTTGTTGATTTGATTATTCTCTTTTTCTCTTGATGAGTCTGGCTAAAGGTCAATTTTGTTTATCTTCTCAAAGAACCAGCTTTTAAGTTTATTAATCTTTACTATTTTTCTTTCATTTCTTTTTAATTTTTTTCTGCTCAGATATTTATTATTCCTTTCCTTCTACTAATTTTGGGTTGTTTTTGTTCTTCTTTTTCCAGTTGTTTTAGGTATAAAGTTAGATTGTCTATTTAATGTTTTTCTTGTTTCTTGAGGTAGGATTGTATTGCTATAAACTTCCCTCCTAGGACTGCTTTTGCTGCCTCCCATAGATTTTGACTTGTCATGTTTTCATTGTCATTTGTTTCTGGAAATTTTTTTGACTTCTCTTTTGATTTCTTCAGTAACTTGTTGGTTATTTAGAGACATTTTGTTTAATCTCATGTGTTTGTGTTTCTTACACTTTTTTTCCCTATAATTGATATCTAATCTCATAGTGCTGTGGTCAGAGAAGATGCTTGATATGATATCAATTTTCTTAAATTTACTGAGGCTTGATTTGTGACCCAAGATGTGGTCTATCCTGGAGAATGTTCCCCATGCACTTGAGAAGGTGTATTCTTCTGCATTTGGATGGAATGTCCTGAAGATATCTATGAGATCCATCTCATTTTATGTATCATTTCAGACTTATGATTCCTTATTAATTTTCTTTTTTGATGACCTGTCCATTGATATGAGTTGAGTGTTAAAGTCTTCTACTATTATTGTATTTTCTGTCAATTTCTCCTTTTATGTATGTTAGTGTTTGTCTTATGTATTGAGATGCTTCTATGTTGGGTGCATAGACATTTACAATTGTTATGTCTTCCTCTTGGACTGATCCCTTGATCATTACATAGTGTCCTTCCTTATCTCTTGTAATCTTCTTTATTTAAAGTCTGTTTGTCTGATATGACAACTACTATTCCAGCTATCTTTTGCCTCCCATTTGCATGGAATATATTTTTCAATCCTCTCACTTTCAGTCTATATGTGTCTTGGGGTCTAAAGTGGGTTTCTTGCAGGCAGCATATATATGGGTCTTGTTTCTGTATCTGTTCAGCCAGTCTATGTCTTTTAGTTGGAACATTTAATCCATTTACATTTAAAATAATTATTGATATATATGTTCCTATCCACTGGAGAAGGGAATGGCAAGCCACTTCAGTATTCTTGCCTTTAGAACCCCATGAACAGTATGAAAAGGCAAAATGATAGGATACCAAAAGAGGAACTCCCCAGGTCATTAGGTGCCCAATATGCTACTGGAGATCAGTGGAGAAATAACTCCAGAAAGAATGAAGGGATGGAGCCAAAGCAAAAACAATACCCAGCAGTGGATGTGACTGGTGATAGAAGCAAAATCTGATGCTGTAAAGAGCTATATTGCATAGGAACCTAGAATGTCAGGTCCATGAATCAAGGCAAATTGGAAGTGGTCAAACAAGAGATGGCAAGGGTGAACATCAACATTCTAGGAATCAGCGAACTAAAATGGACTGGAATGGGTGAATTTACCTCAGATGACCATTATATCTACTACTGTGGGCAGGAATCCCTCAGAAGAAATGGAGTAGCAATCATGGTCAACAAAAGAGCCCAAAATGCAGTACTTCGATGCAATCTCAAAAAATGACAGAATGATCTCTGTTCGTCTCCAAGGCAAACCATTCAATATCACAGTTATCCAAGTCTATGCCCCAACTAGTAATGTTGAAGAAACTGAAGTTGAACGGTTTTATGAAGACCTACAAGATCTTTTAGAACTAACACCCAAAAAAGATGTCCTTTTCATTATAGGGGACTGGATCGCAAAAGTAGGAAGTCAAGAAACACCTGAAGTATCAGGCAAATTTGGCCTTGGATGTGGAATGAAGCAGGGCAAAGACTAATAGAGTTTTGCCAAGAAAATTCACTGGTTATAGCAAACACCCTCTTCCAACAACACAAGAGAAGGCTCTACACATGGACATCACCAGATGGTCAACACAGAAATCAGATTGATTATATTCTTTGCAGCCAAAGATGGAGAAGCTCTATACAGCCAACAAAAAAAAGACCAGGAGCTGACTGTGGCTCAGATCATGAGCTCCTTATTGCCAAATTCAGACTTAAATTGAAGAAAGTAGGGAAAACCGCTAGACCATTCAGGTATAACATAAATCAAATCCCTTATGATTATACAGTGGAAGTGAGAAATAGATTTAAGGGCCTAGATCTCATAGATAGAGTGCCCGATGAACTATGGACTGAGGTTCATGACATTGTACAGGAGACAGGGATCAAGACCATCTCCATGGAAAAGAAATGCAAAAAATCAAACTGGCTGTCTGGGGAGGCCTTACAAATAGCTGTGAAAAGAAGAAAGGTGAAAAGCAAAGGAGAAAAGGAAAGATATAAGCATCTGAATGCAGAGTTCCAAAGAATAGCAAGAAGAGATAAGAACGCCTTCTTCAGTGATCAGTGCAAAGAAATAGAGGAAAAGGACAGAATGGGAAAGACTAGATATCTCTTCAAGAAAATTAGAGATACCAAGGGAATATTTCATGAAAAGATGGGCTCGATAAAGGACAGAAATGGTATGGACCTAACAGAAGCAGAAGATATTAAGAAGAGGTGGCACAAATACACGGAAGAACTGTACAAAAAAGATCTTCACGACCCAGATAATCATGATGATGTGATCACTAATCTAGAGCCAGACATCTTGGAATGTAAAGTCAAGTGGGCCTTAGAAAGCATCACTACAAACAAAGCTAGTGGAGGTGATGGAATTCCTGTTGAGCTATTTCAAATCCTGAAAGATGATGCTGTGAAAGTGCTGCACTCAATATGCCAGCACATTTGGAAAACTCAGCAGTGGCCACAGGACTGGAAAAGGTCAGTTTTCATCACAATTGCAAAGAAAAGCAATGCAAAAGAATGCTCAAACTACCACACAATTGCATTCCTCTCACACACTCATAAAGCAATGCTCAAAATTCTCCAAGCCAGGCTTCAGCAATACGTGAACCACGAACTCCCTGATGTTCAAGCTGGTTTTAGAAAAGGCAGAGGAACCAGAGATCAAATTGCCAACATCCGCTGGATCATGGAAAAAGCAAGAGAGTTCCAGAAAAATATTTATTTCTGCTTTATTGACTATGCCAAAGCCTTTGACTGTGTGGATCACAATCAACTGTGGAAAATTCTGAAAGAGATGGGAATACCAGACCACCTAACCTGCCTCTTGAGAAATCTGCATGCAGGTGAGGAAGCAACAGTTAGAACTGGACATGGAACAACAGACTGGTTCCCAATAGGAAAAAGAAAACGTCAAGGCTGTTTATTGTCACCCTGCTTATTTATTTATATGCAGAGTACTTCATGAGAAATGCTAGACTGGAAGAAACACAAAGTGGAATCAAGATTGCTGGGAGAAATATCAATCACCTCAGATATGCAGATGACACCACCCTTTGGCAGAAAGTGAAGAGGAACTAAAAAGCCTCTTGATGAAAGTGAAAGAGGAGAGTGAAAAAGTTGGCTTAAAGCCCAAAATTCAGAAAACGAAGATCTTGGCATCTGGTCCCTTCACTTCATGGGAAATAGATGGGGAAACAGTAGAAACAGTGTTAGACTTTATATTTTGGGGCTCCAAAATCACTGCAGATGGTGACTGCAGCCATGAAATTAAAAGACACTTACTCCTTGGAAGAAAAATTATGACCAACCTAGATAGTATATTCAAAAGCAGAGAGATTACTTTGCCGACCAAGGTCCGTCTAGTCAAGGCTATGGTTTTTCCTGTGGTCATGTATAGATTTGAGAGTTGGACTGTGAAGAAGGCTGAGCACCAAAGAATTGATGCTTTTGAACTGTGGAGTTGGAGAAGACTCTTGAGAGTCCCTTGGACTGCAAGGAGATCCAACCAGTCCATTCTGAAGGAGATCAACCCTGGGATTTCTTTGGAAGGAATGATGCTAAAGCTGAAGCTCCAGTACTTTGGCCACCTCATGCAAAGTGTTGACTCATTGGAAAAGACTCTGATGCTGGAAGGGATTGGGGGCAGGAGGAGAAGGGGACGACAGAGAATGAGATGGCTGGATGGCATCACTGACTCGATGGACGTGAATCTGAGTGAGCTCCGGGAGTTGGTGATGGACAGGGAGGCCTGGCGTGCTGCAATTCATTAGGTCGCAAAGAGTCAGACATGACTGAGCGACTGAACTGAACTGAACTGATTGCTATTTTCTTGATTGCTTGGGGTTGATTTTGTAGATCTTTTTTATTCTCTTATATTTCTTGACTATTTAAATCCCTTTAACATTTGTTGTAAAGCTAGTTTGGTGGTACTGAATTCTCTTAACTTTTGCTTATCTGAAAAGCTTTTGATTTCTGCAACAATTTTGAATGAGATCCTTGTCAAGAACAGTGAATTTGGTTGTAGATTTTTCCCTTTCAGTACTTTAAATATACCCTACCATTCCCTTCTGGCCTGCAGAATTTCTGCTGAAAGATCAGATGTTAAGTGTATGTGGTTTCCCTTGTATGTTACTTGGCGCTTCTCCCTTGTTGCTTTTAATATTCTTTCTTTTTTTTAGTCTTTGTTAGTTTTATTAGTATGTGTCTTGGCATGTTTCTCATTGGGTTTTTCCTGTATGGGACTTCTTGTCCCTCTTGGACTTGATTGACTATTTCCTTTTCCATGTTGGGGACATTTTTAACTATAATCTCTTCAAAATTTTTCTCATAGTGTTTATTTTTCTCTTCTTTAACCTCTGAAATTCGAATGTTGGTGTGTTTGATATTGTCCCAGAGGTCTCTGAGACTATCCTCAGCTCTTTTCATTCTTTTTACTTTATTCTGCTCTTCAGAAGTTATTTCTACCATCTTCTCTTCCAGCTCACTGATTCATTCTTCTGCTTCAGATATTCTGCTATTGATTCCCTTCAGAGTATTTTTAACTTCAGTAATTGTGTTTTTTGTCTCTGTATGTTTATTCTTTAATTCTTCTAGGTCTTTGTTAATTGATTCTTACATTTTATCCATTTTGTTTTTAAGGTTTTTGATCATACTTACTATCATTATTCTGAATTATTTTTCAAGTAGTTTGCCTATTTCCTTTTCAATTATTTGGACTTCCGTGTTTTTACTTTGTTCCTTCATTTGTGTAGTATTTCTCTGCCTTTTAAATTTTTTTTTTAAACTTATTGTGTTTGAGGTCTCCTTTTCCCAGGCTTCAAATTTGAATTCTTTCTTCTTCTTGGTTTCTGCCCTCCTAAGTTTGGTCCAGTGGTTTGTGTCAGCTTTGTATAGGGTGAGATTTGTGCTGAGTTTTTGTTTGTTTTTCCTCTTATGGGTAAGGCTGAATGATGTGGTAATTCTGTCCAATGATGACTGGGTTTGTATTTTTGTCTTGTTTGTTGTTTAGATGAGGAATCCTGTACAAGGTGTTACTGGTAGTTGGGTGATGCCAGGTCTTGTATTCAGGTGATTTCCTTTGTGTGAGTTCTCACTATTTGATACTTCCTAGTGTTAATTCTCTGGTAGTCCAGGGTCTTGGAGTCAGTGCTCCCACTCCAAAGGCTCAAGGTTTGATCTCTGTTCAGGAACGAAGATTCTGCAAGTGGTTTGTTATGGCATTAAGTGAGATTTAAACAAATATCCAAAAATAATAAACCAAAGATGAACACCAGACAAATGGCAGTACAAAATCAGGCAAATAATGATTAAAATAATGGAAAATATACATATACATATGAATCCATGAGCAAAGTCAAAGCAACCCAACAAAAATAAAGTACAATAAATTGGCCTGGCAAACAAAGGAAATAAAAAATTATATTTACCAGTTAGAACAAAACTAATTAAAGCACACTGGAAACCAAAACTAAAGCAAGGTGTCAAGTGGGGAATAAAGCAATGAAAACAAAACTAACAAATACGGGTAAAGGAAATAAAGAAAGAATATGTATACAAAGTTAAATAGAGGAAGATGAAGATTTATATACATTAAAGACTAACTGTAAGGGGACAAGAACAGTAGGAAAGGTAAACAAAGGAAATAAGGTAGAAAAAATATAACAGGTTAAAAAAAATTAAAAGTTAAATTATAATAATGAGAAAAGAAAAAAAAATGAAAGAAGAACAAAAAAAAAAGAGGAAAAAAAATAAGGAAAACTTCACAGAACTGCAAAAGCTCAATGCAGATACAGAGTTTTATAGCAACAATAAAAAGTGTGACTGAATATACACATATACATATACACTCATAAACAAAATCAAAACAGTCCAAAAATATAAAGTATAATAGATTGACCTGGTGAACAGAGGAAACCAAAAATTATGTCTACTAGCACAAAACTAACTAAAGCACAAACTGGAAAACAAAACTGAAGCAAAGTGCTAACTGGGGAATAAAGCAATGAAAATAAAACTAAAAATATGTTGAGAGGAAAGGAAAGGCAAAAAAAGAAAGAAAGAATAAATATGCAAATTTAAATAGAGGTAGATAAAGAAGATTTATATACATTAAAGGTTAACTGCAATGGGAAAAGAACAGTAGGGAAGGCAAACAAAAGAATAAATGTAGAAAAATAATAATAGATTTTAAAATTAAAATTTTTAAAAAGAGCAAAAACAGGAAAAAAAAAAAAAGAAATGAAAATTCTCCAGAAGTACAAAAGTCCAACGTACAGGCAAAGGTTTGTAACAATAAAAAATGTGACTGAGAAAAAAAAGAAAAAAGAAAGCTCAAAACCTTCATTAGATTTCATAGTGCCAATAAAATGGACAACTACAACAGAGGGAGGGAAGAGGAAAACAGGAAAAGAAACCAAAACAATCTACAGAACAAGTCAAAACATAAGAATAATAAATGTTTTTCTTAAGTCACTGCTGTCAGAGTCCTTTCCCTTTCTGGGAGTCACAGTCCACCTCACCCCCCTAGGACACCCTCCAACAATGTGCTGATCTCTGGACCAGTTGCAGGGCAGCCCAGATTCTAATCTGGTCCTACTCCAATGTGTTCTTGCCTCCAATGTCTGCAGCAGTCAGAACTAGTGAGTTTTCTTTTGTGGGAGTTTCTTTTGTGGGACCTTTTATATATTCCATAGACACAGAGTCTGCCTAGTTGACCGTGTGGATTTAATCTGTAGCTTGTACAGCTGGTGGGAAGGTTTTGGGTCTTCTTCCTTAGTCACAGTGCCCCTGGGTTTCAATTGTGGTTTTATTTCCACCTCTGCATGTAGGCTATCCACTGGGGTTTGCTCCTGAGGCTTCCCTGGAGGATTTGGGTTTGCCTCTGCAAGGGCCAGGTGTGGAGGTGGTGCAACTGCTTAGGTTGCAGGGCTTCTGGCAGTACCAGGTACTCAGGGGAGTTGGCGGCTAGGGCAACAGGAAATATAGTGCTCTAGAAACATATGGCAACCAGTATTGGACAATATACTCCAGTATTCTTGCCTGGAGAACGCCCCTCCCTGACAGAGAAGCCTGGCAGGCCACAGTCTACAGGGTTGCAAAGAGTTGGACACTACCAAAGCGACCCTGCACACAAAAACACAAGACTTTTTTTGCCTGTGGCATCTCTGCCCCAGGGAGAGCTGAACGTGAAGGTGGTGGAGCTGCCTTGTGGGGACCCTGGTAGTGCCAAGTGTACAAGGACATGGACTGCCTCTCCTGCAGGAGTTATGGTCCTATCAGAATATTTTTCTGAGCCTCTTGTAGCTGATGATCAGAAAGTCTCTTGGGCCAGTCTTTCTCCATAGGGCTGCTTGTTCAGGCACTTACAGGGCTCCCTTGCCTGGAGTCCTTCTCTGTTTTTCAGCATGTCAAGCACATAGAGGGGCCCCGCTGGCTGGGGTCTTACTCTGTAATTCTGGGCATCAGTCACTTAAAGGAGCACCCTGGTGGGGTCCTACTCTGTAGTTTAGTGCTTCAGGAGTTTGATGAGCCAGCGTCTCTACTGTTCAGCTGCTGATGCTGGTGTGTGGAGGAAGAGAGACCGTGGTGATGGCTCCAGCCCCTACACATGACTCAGCAGTATTGCCTTGCTTCCATGGCTGCCCAGCTTTCCTCCACAGGCATTTCCCACCACAATCTCCTCTCTCATATCCCCTTGATTTTTCTCTCTGCAGTAAACATCAGCCCTCCCCTGGGATTGTTCCACAATCCCTAAACTCCAGCTCCCAGCTGTTGCACCTTCCAGGAGATCTACGTCCCTGTCTGGGGTGTGTATGGCTGCTGAAAGGACTGTCTGATTCTCATTCCATTTAGCCTGCCACAGATCATCTGTTTCAGTCTCAGCCTTAAATGGTTCTCCTTTGACTCAGACAATTGTCCCAATGTGATGTGAAGATCGGACCCCTGCTTCAGTTCCCCCACCTGCTGAGGGCAGGTCCAGTCCTACTAACAACTCCTGTTTTCTCCCCTAGTTTCTTTATCCTACCAAGTTTTTCATGGGTCTATATATTCTTTTCTGCTGGTCAGGTACTCTAGTCTGGTCTCAGCTGGTGTTCTGCATGCACTTTTGTTTATGAGGGTGTATTCCTGATGTATCTGCAGAGAGAGATGTACTCCACCTTCACCTATTCCTCTGACATCTTGTTCTCTCTCTGGAACTTCCTTCTGAATAGTATAAACTTTTTTATTTATTTATTTTTAAAGATACAGTTGTAGGCATCTATTCCCCTTACTGTAGGATAATTTTGAAATTTTGGACCACAGTATTTAAATTTTAATGTTTAATACTTTGCTGTAATATGTATCCAGTAAATGTTGTTGAATTAACAGATGCATTAAAATGCATAAAATGAACATGAGTATTTGTGTATGTATTTGTGCTTCCCAGATGACACTAGCCATAAAGAATCCTCCTGCCAATGCACAATATGCAAGAGACATAGGTTCAGTCTGTAGTCGGGGAAATCCCCTGAAATAAGAAACAGCAACCCATTCCAGGGTTCTTGTCTAGAAAATCCTGTAGCCTGATGGGCTACAGTCCAGGAGGTCGCGAAGAGTCAGACATGACTGAGCACACACACGTGTGTGTGACAGCACTAGAGGCAAGAATTTTATACTCTCCAGAAACATCTGTTTCTAACAAATCTACAACTCGCCACAACCCCTAATAGAGCAGGAGTATTGAAATACGACTTTTTTTCTGAGTCTGATGTTTATCACTCTGAATGCCATTTCTCTCTAGCCCCGTTTTCATGGTCTTCAGGGGGTTTTGTTTGTTTGT
The DNA here is from genome assembly GCF_023091745.1 of Budorcas taxicolor. Taxonomy (NCBI): domain Eukaryota; kingdom Metazoa; phylum Chordata; class Mammalia; order Artiodactyla; family Bovidae; genus Budorcas; species Budorcas taxicolor. The sequence goes on from NC_068912.1 coordinate 71,606,206, forward strand.
TTAATCTGATAATTGAGTCTCCCACCGTGGAGACAAGGAACTTTACTAGCAACTTGAACTCTGAAATATCTCATTAAGAGACCATAGTATTACAACAACCTTAGGCAAAACACATTCAGGGCATCACAGATGAAAAGCCCTGTTTTTTTCTCACCTGGAGTCATCATGGTATAGTTCAAAGAACTTGGACTTTAAAATTGAAGGGCAAGTACATAAGGCAAAATTGAAGAAACTCTTGAGGATGTATAAGATTTAGCCAGGTGAATAAAATAAGAAAAATGTTCCAGGGAGAGTCAGAGTTGCATGAAAAAATAAAGAACTAACGAAAAACTCTGGTGATTACAAAGCAGTTATTTTGCATTGAAAGTGAAACTGATATTTGCTCAGTTGTATCTGACTCTTTGTGACATTTTGGTCAGAAACCCGCCAAGCTCCTCTGTTTATGAGATTTTTCAGGCAAGAATACTGGAGTGGGATGCCATTTCCTCCTCAAAGGGGATATTCCCAGTCTGGAGACAGAACCAGAATCTCCTGTGTCTTCTTCATTGCAGGTGGATTCTTTACCCACTGAGCCAACACAGTAAATAAGGAATGTGACTCTAAGGTTGGGAATAGAGATGAGGAGAAGATGGCTTCAAAAGATGTCATAAACCTTAAAAAACAAGATTATTTGCTTGTTTACATGTTTATTCTAAAGAAGGTGGGTCTGTAATGATCTGACAACACCAATGAAGAATGAGAAATTCAGCATATATTAATATCAGCCATACTCTTGGCAAATAGAACTTTTCTGGTAAAAAGCATGGGGAGTTCTTGAACAGTGATTGAGAATTTGGGGAAGGAAAAGTGGAGTCTGTACTTTTTAAAAGGTAAAATTGGTAGCATTTAGGCACCATTTTGTTGTGGGTAGTGGAGAAAAGGGAGAAGTCAAGGGAACTAACTCAGTTATGGTCTCAGTTTTGGATGACTATTTGCACCATAATGACACTGCAATATTAAGAGGATAACCAACCTGGTTTTGGATCCTGGCCTCGTCTCCTATCACCTACGTTCTCCAAGATACATACCCAGCCTCTTTGAAAGTTAATTTTCTTGATTGCAGAATGATAGCATTACCTACTTAGTATTGCTGTGTATTAAGCAATAGTATATCCATAAAAATAACTACCATAGATCCTAATAGACAATATCAGACACTATAAACATTAGCTATAATCCAATTTTTATCGTTATTTTTCCAAAGCCTTTTTACAGAGAGATAGTATGACTTGAAAAAGTGAAAAGGGCAAGGGACTTCTGTGGTGGTTCAGACAGTAAAGAATCTGCCTGCAATGTGGGAGGCTCTGGTTTGATCCCTGGTTCAGGAATATCCCCTGGAGAAGGGAATGAGTACCCACTCCAGTATTTTTGCCTTGGGAATTCCATGGAGAGAGGAGCCTGGTAGGCTACAGTCCATGGGGTTGCAAAGAGTCAGACACAACTGAATGACAAACACACAGTTAGTATGATTTAGTGGATATTGGACTTTGAGCTAGACAAATGAGCTCAAATCTGGGCTCTAGAAATGGTGTATTAATTAATCTTTCTAAACTTCAGTATCCTAATCTTAAAAAAAATGATACAAAATATCAACATTTCAGTGTGTCCCAAGGATTAAATAATATATTTAGATTGCATTGCCAAATAAATGCAAGTCATATTGTACTTGAATTAATAAAAAAATATTTATTCTTAGATTTCTGAGAGGACATTTAAGATAGCCCCCATACTGGATTCAAAGATTCTCTCTTTGTTGCCTGCATTACTTTTTGTGCCTTCCTAATGAATAGACATATGTACTTACCAAGAGCAGTAAATTTCAAGTATCAATGACAGTACTATGTATATCTCCATTCATGATGCATAATACAAGGGGAATTGCATTCCGTCAAATTATTATTAGTGTTTGACCTCAGAACTGAGGGCAATCACTCTTGAACCATGTTCCTACCTGTGTTTGAAGCATGGTTAGTCAGTCTGAAGCACATACACAGTTCATGTGACCACTGCTCGGTATGCTGTTTGCACTATAAAAAGTATTCTGTTTGCTTCAAGTTCTGAGTAACACTTTTAAGTTTTTGGAAAGCTTGATTAGCTAAAACAAGCCTGGCTAGAATGGAATATGGCAGGGTTGCACAAATTCTGTCAGGATATATTTTTTTAAAGATTGTGGAAAAAAAACCCTGCCAAATCTGGTCCATCTGTTCACATATGAGTTTTTCAATATTAATAGGCTGGGCAATTGGGAGATTTATTTAATTAATCTTCATGGCTAGTGCATCGGGTAACAACAATTATCTTTACTCTTATCACAGCAGTGTTGCTGTTTAAAATGAGTTCAATTTGTGTTCAGAACATGATTTTAACTGATACTTTTACCCTGACAAATAAGTAGTATCATGATGTTACCACTTGCCGTGAAGCAAGCAAATCAATAAAAGAGAAAATCAGAAATAGTCTGAGTAAGAACTGACTGGACCAAAAACATTTCTGACGGCCTTGGTCCTGGAGTCATTTCTATAGGATTGGATTTATATAGATTGCTTTAGTGCCTGGAATTTACATAGTAAGAAGTGAGGTCAATGAGAGTAAATAGTCATGAGTTCTAACCATCTTTACTATCTCCTGCCTGTCTGATACCCACTCCAGTGTTTTTTCCTGAAGAATCCCAGGGATGGAGAAGCTTGATGGGCTGCCATCTATAGGGTCACACAGAGTCAGACACGACTGAAGTGACTTAGCAGCAGCAGCAGCAGCAGCCTGTCTGATATGGATAAAATATGTAATATTTTTGTAAAGTGAAAATAAAAAACTGCTATAAAAGGCCACTGAATATGGACATACAATATGCCTAGCATTCTCAATAAATATTTGTTGAATTGCCAGATAAAATGATGTATATTATATATGCCTTCCCTGAACAGTGCTTCATAGATGGAATCAGTACTGTATGAATGCAGCTTTCTTTCTCTTTTAGGTAGATAATAATAGGAAAATAGATACATAGACAATTAGAGGGAAAGGGTTGAAAAAGCAGATCCTTCTTTCTTCAAAGTACCTCCTCCAGTCACTACATTAAAAATTCCACCAATTAGAAATTGTTGCACTTGAGCTTTGAAATAATTTTGGTAATTGTGCATGCTTCAAGGGGAAGATAATTAACATTTATTGGATGCTTATTTATATGACACACACTGAATTGGGTATATTGCCTGTTTTTTTTTTTTCATTTAAATTTTAAACGTTTTTAATAAAGTAGTTTTTACTACACTAATTTACATTTTTTTTTTAAAGTGAGCATGAAATTTATTGTCCTGTCTATGGTCATGCAGACATGCCACAAATATTATGAGAAACTAAAATAGAAATAAGAAAGTGAAGTCATTCAGTCATGTCCGACTGTTTGTGACTCCGTGGACTGTAACCTACCAGGATCCCCTGTCCATGAGATTTTCCAGGCAAGAGTACTAGAGTGGGTTGCCGTTTCCTTCTCCAGGGGATCTTCCCAACTCAGGGACTGAACCAGGGTCTCCCACATTGCAGGCAGACGCTTTACCGTCTGAGCCACCAGGGAAACCAAAATGGAAATAAGAACTGACCCCAAATATGTGTATATCTTCTTATTCTATCAAGCTATCCCATGATGAAAACAAAATCATTTTGACTTGGTGAGCCTTCATCTATTGTCAGTGGATATTTTGGTAGAAATACAAGAAAGACAAGGTAAAAGTAATAGACTCCCCGGATTTTCTGTTGAGCTACATAGTTTTCCTTGTCACTAATTCTTCACTTCTCAACTAGAGCTTTCTAAAGTTTCATGAACACTGTTTGGAATTATACTCTTATTCTACTAATTAGATATAATGGCTAATTTTATATGTCAACTTGGTAGGCTACAACACCTAAATGTTGCTGAATAAGTATTTTTTAGATGAGATTGGTATTAAATTGGTAGACTTTGAGTAAAGCAAATTACCTTCTTTTGCATGAGTGATATTCACCCAACGGCTGAAGATCTTAACAAAGTTCCCCCAAAGAAGTTTAAATTCTACTTCCAGACTGCACTGGACTCAAGCTGTAACATCATCTCTTCCCCCAAACTCCAGACTTTTGGACTTACCAGTACCCACAATTGCATGGACTTCCCTGATGGCTCAGACGGTAAAGCATCTGCCTACAATATGGGAGACCCAGGTTCAATCCCTGGGTCGGGAAGATCTCCTGGTGAAGGAAATGGCAATCGACTCCAGTACTCTAACCTGGAAAATCCCATGGATGGAGAAGCCTGGTAAGCTACAGTCCATGGGGTTGCAAAGAGTCAGAAATGATTGAGTGACTTCACTCACTCACTCACAATTGCATGAGCAATTATATGACACATACTGCATATATATCAGTTCAGTTTATTTCAGTTGCTCAGTCATGTCTGACTCTTTGCTACCCCATGAACCACAGCACACCAGGCCTCCTTGTCCAACACCAACTCCCAGAGTTTACCCAAACTGAAGTCCATTGAGTCTGTGATGCCATCCAACCATCTCATCCTCTATCCTCCCCTTCTCTTCCTGCCCTCAATCTTTCCCAGCATTGGGATCTTTTTAAATGAATCAGCACTTCACATCAGGTGGCCAAAGTACTGGCGTTTCAGCTTCAACATCAGTCCTTCCAATGTACACCCAGGACTTATCTCCTTTAGGATGGACAGATTGGATCTCCTTGCAGTCCAAGGCAAGAATACTGGAGTGGGTTGCTATTCCCTTCTCCAGGAGATCTTCCCAACCAAGAGACTGAAATCAGGTCTCCTACACTGCAAGCAGATTCTTTACCATGTGAGCCACCAGAAAGATTCCACCACAATAAAACATGAGGTTTTTTTTTTTTTTTTTTTTTTTTTTGCTGAAGACATAGATATTGAAACCAAAGGTCTTTGGTTCTAAACAAGACAAGATAAATTGCATTCACTATTATTTTTACATATCACATTCCTCTTAAGCTTTGTCTTGCATATTTCCTTTCCTAATATGTTCTATATGCCAAATGAGCATTCAGTTCAGTTCAGTCGCTCAGTCGTGTCTGACTCTTTGAGACCCCATGAATTGCAGAACACCAGGCCTCCCTGTCCATCACCAACTCCCAGAGTTCACTCAGACTCACGTCCATCGAGTCAGTGATGCCATCCAGCCATCTCATCCTCTGTCGTCCCCTTCTCCTCCTGCCCCCAATCCCTCCCAGCATCAAAGTCTTTTCCAATGAGTCAACTCTTCGCATGAGGTGGCCAAAGTACTGAAGTTTCAGCTTCAGCATCATTCCTTCCAAAGAAATCCCAGGACTGATCTCCTTGAGAATGGACTTGTTGGATCTCCTTGCAGTCCAAGGGACTCTCAAGAGTCTTCTCCAACACCACAGTTCAAAAGCATCAATTCTTTGGCACTCAGCCTTCTTCACAGTCCAACTTTCACATCCATACATGACCACAGGAAAAACAATAGCCTTAACTAGACGGACCTTAGTTGGCAAAGTAATGTCTCTGTTTTTCAATATGTTATCTAGGTTGGTCATAACTTTTCTTCTAAGGAGTAAGCATCTTTTAATTTCATGGCTGCAGTCACCATCGCAGTGATTTTGGAGCCCCCCAAAATAAAGTCTGACACTGTTTCTACTGTTTCCCCATCTATTTGCCATGAAGTGATGGGGCCGGATGCCATGATCTTTGTTTTCTGAATGTTGAGCTTTAAGCCAACTTTTTCACTCTCCTCTTTCACTTGCATCAAGAGGGTTATTAGCTCCTCTTCACTTTCTGCCATAAGGGTGGTATCATATGCATATTTGAGGTTATTGATATTTCTCCCGGCAATCCTGATTCCAGCTTGTGTTTCGCCCAGTCCAGCGTTTCTCATGATGTACTCTGCATATAAGTTAAAGAAGCAGGGTGACAACATACGGCCTTGACATACTCCTTTTCCTATTTGGAACCATCTGTTTTTCCATGTCCAGTTCTAACTGTTGCTTCCTGACCTGCATTTAGGTTTCTCAAGAGGCAGGTCAGGTGGTCTGGTATTCCCATCTCTCTCAGAATTTTCCACAATGTGATCCACCCAGTCAAAGGCTTTGGCATAGTCAATAAAGCAGAAATAGATGTTTTTTGGAACTTTCTTGCTTTATCAATGATCCAGTGAATTTTGGCAATTTGATCTCTGGTTCCTCTGCTTTTTTTAAAATCAGCTTGAACATCAGGAAGTTCATGGTTCACATATTGCTGAAGCCTGGCTTGGAGAATTTTGAGCATTACTTTACTAGCATATGAGATGAGCATTCTTTGGCATTGCCTTTCTTTGAGATTGGAATGAAAACGGACCTTTTCTAGTCCTGTGGCCACTGCTGAGCTTTTCAAATTTGCTGGCATATTGAGTGCAGCACTTTCACAGCATCATCTTTCAGGATTTGAAACAGTTCAACTGGAAATCCATCACCTCCACTAGCTTTGTTCGTAGTGATGCTTCCTAAGGGCCACTTGACTTCACATTCCAGGATGTCTGGCTCTAGATGAGTGATCACACCATCGTGATTATCTGGGTCGTGAAGATTTTTTTGTACAGTCCTTTTGTGTATTCTTGTCACCTCTTCTTAATATCTTCTGCTTCTGTTAGGTCCAGACCATTTCTGTCCTTTATCGAGCCCATCTTTGCATGAAATGTTCCCTTGGTATCTCTAATTTTCTTGAAGAGATCTCTAGTTTTTCCCTTTCTGTTCTTTTCCTCTATTTCTTTGCATTGATCACTGAAGATGGCTTTCTTATCTCTTCTTGCTATTCTCTGTAACTCTGCATTCAGATGCTTATATCTTTGCTTTTCTCCTTTGCTTTTTGCCTCTCTTCTTTTCACAGCTACTTGTAAGGCCTCCCCAGACAGCCATTTTCCTTTTTTGCATTTCTTTTCCATGGGGATGGTCTTGATCCCTGTCTCCTGTACAATGTCACGAACCTCACTCCATAGTTCATCAGGCACTCTATGTATCAGATCTAGTCCCTTACATCTATTTCTCACTTCTACTGTATAATCATAAGGGATTTGACTTAGGTCATACCTGAATGGTCTAGCTTTTTTCCTTACTTTCTTCAATTTAAGTCTGAAATTGGTAATAAGGAGTTCATGGTCTGAGCCACAGTCAGCTCCTGGTCTTGTTTTTGTTGACTGTATAGAGCTTCTCCTTTTTCGGTTGCAAAGAATATAATTAATCTAATTTCTGTGTTGACCATGTGGTGATTTCCATGTGTAGAGTCTTCTCTTGTGTTGTTGGAAGAGGGTGTTTGCTATGACCAGTGCATTTTCTTGGCAAAACTCTATTAGTCTTTGCCCTGCTTCATTCCGCATTCCAAGGCCAAATTTGCCTGTTACTCCAAGTATTTCTTGACTTCCTACTTTTGCATTCCAGTCCTCTATAATGAAAAGGACATCTTTTTTGGGTGTTAGTTCTACAAGGTCTTGTAGGTCTTCATAGAACCATTCAACTTCAGCTTCTTCAGTGTTACTGGTTGGGGCATAGACTTGGATTACTGTGATATTGAATGGTTTGCCTTGGAAACGAATAGAGATCATTCTGTTGTTTTTGAGACTGCATCCAAGTACTGCATTTCGGACTCTTTTGTTCACTATGATGCCTACTCCCTTTCTTCTGAGGGATTCCTGCCCACAGTAGTAGATATAATGGTCATCTGAATTAAATTCACCCATTCTAGTCCATTTTAGTTTGCCAATTCCTAGAATGTCGACGTTCACTCTTGCCATCTCCTGTGTGATCACTTCCAGTTTGCCTTGATTTGTGGACCTGACATTCCAGGCTCCTATGCAATATTGCTCTTTACAGCCTCATACCTTGCTTCTGTCACCAGTCATATCCACAGCTGGGTATTGTTTTTGCTCGGCTCCATCCCTTCATTTTTTTTCTGGAGTTATTTCTCCACTGATTTTCAGAAGTGTGTTGGGCACCTACTGACCTGGGGAGTTCCTCTTTCAGTATCCTATCATTTTGCCTTTTCATGCTTTTCATGGGGTTCTCAAGGCAAGAATACTGAAGTGGTTTGCCATTCCCTTCTCCAGTGGACCACATTCTGTCAGACCTCTCCACCATGACCCGCCCATCTTGGGTTGCCCCACAGGCATGTCTTAGTTTCACTGAGTTAGACAAGGCTGTGATCCTAGTGTGACTGGATTGACTAGTTTTCTGTGAGTATGGTTGGAGTGTGTCTGCCCTCTGGTGCCCTCTTGCAACACCTATCATCTTACTTGGGTTTCTCTTACCTTGGGCATGGGGTATCTCTTCACGGGTGCTCCAGCAAAGTGCAGCCGCTGCTCCTTACCTTGGACGAGGGGTATCTAATATGTTCTAATATGTATCTAATATGTTCCTAATATGTTCTATATGCCAAATGAACATTAGTACACCAATAAGTAGCCAAGAACATAGAGAAAGGGGAGTTCTCTGAGTCCAAAAGGACTTAGTCACCCTGGAGAAGGATTATGAAGAAGTACACACAGGATCTTCTCTGGAGTCCATTGGTTAAGATTTCACCTTGCAGTGAAGAGAACACAGGTTCAATCCCTGGTGAGGGAACTAAGATTTCATATGCCTCTGAGCAACTAAGTCTGTGTACCACAACTACTGAGCCCACACACCCTGGAGCCAGTGGGACACAACTAGTGAGTCCATATGCTGCAACTAGTCCATGTGCCACAGTGAAAGATCCCACATGCCACAATGAAGATCCTGCACACCACAGCTAAGACCCAATACAGCCAAACAAATAACGTAAAATATAAAATATAATAATGGAGCACAGAGTATATTGTTAGCAAAGATGAGACTGAGGGATTCTCACAGGGATGGAGTACCTTGGCACCTGTGGTGACTGGTCTTTTTCCTTTTTTGCTCATTCTGTTTTTTCATAACCTCTTACAAATCGTTGACTCATGGACATGACTTTGAGCAAACTCCTGGAGACATTGAAGGACAGGGAAACCCTGTGCACCACAGTTCATGGGGTCGCAAAGAGTCAGACACAACCGAGTTACTGAACAATAACAACCTACAAATACATTCCAGATTGCAAGTGAAAAACAAACAAACAGAAAACAAATAGCTCATCAAGTTATAAATTCTCAACTCAAACAGGCTACCTGATTCTGGAACACCTGATATTTCTTACTCTTCCTTAGCTGTGCACAGGGCCACAAATCAAGGTGAACGCTATACTAAAATGAGATGCATGCACTGATTTTAGTTCCAGATGAAAAAGTAAGACACAATTTGAAGCACTTTGAAGTAAATAATGGTTTACTAGAGCACTTACTGAAGAATTTAAAATTTCTGGGTTAGTTTTTTAACACTTTCAAAAAGGATATTAAGGATCATGAAGTGAAAACATGTCTTGGGTCACATTTAGCCCCAAGTGATTTTTACTATCTACTTTCAAAATCAGAAAATTGATTGTATTGTGGCTAAGCAGTTCTTCACTGATGTCTTTTAAATCATCCATTTTTAATATCATTTATTCACATGACTGTTTCCTTGGTGCCTTGTTGAACCTTTCTCCTGGACACTCGGATATAAAAAAAGTAGTTTCTGGCCATACTTTTCACTTTTTCTGAACTTTTGCCAAAGTTATATGAATTCAAAAATAGTTAACATATAAAATGAGTTTGTATATATTTATTTACTTTTAAATAGAAATTGTATGTTTCAGATGTACAACATGATCATTCAATATAGATAGCGAAAAGATTATGTAGCCAATCTAATTAACATATTGTTTTCTTACATGATGTATGTGTGTGATGAGAGCACCTGAAGTCTACTATCACAGTATATTTCCAGAATTCTATATAATAATATTATTATTTAAGATTATCATCTTGCTCTATGTTAGATTTCCAACTTATCTTCTCTACAAAAATGCATATATTCATTAACTAACATCTCCCCACTCCCCAGCACGATTACACCACTGGTAACTATTATTCTACTCTATTTCTATGAACTCGAGAGTTTTTAAACTCCACATTTCAGTAGGATAATGCAGTATTTGGCTTTCTGTGCCTGGTTTATTTCACTTAGCATAATGTTTTCATATTGTTAGAATCCTATCATTTAGACTTAAAGAAATTTTTTTAGTATTTCATCTAAGGTAGATATAATGATGATGAACTCTGACAGTTGTGTTTCTGAGAAATTTTTTAAAATATATTTTGTTTCTAAATAACAATTTTGCCTGGTACAGTATTCTTGACTGTCAAGAATTTTCTCTAAGAACTGTGAATATATCATCCTAATCTGTCTTCCATGAGGTTTCTGCTGACAAATCCACTATGTATTTATGGGGATACCTTTATATATGAAGATTTGCTTTTCCTTTTCTGCTTTCAAAATTCTCTGTTGGTTTTTGACTTTTGAGAATTTATTTAAATGTGTCTCATTTAAGATTTCTTTATATTTAGCATATTTTAAATTCTTCAGGGTTCTCGGATCTGGATAGTTTGCTCCTTCTCTAGGTTAGGGAAGTTTTCTGTAATTATTTCTTTAGAATGGTTTCTGCTCCTTTCTCTTTCTTTGTTCCTTTGGGCTACTATAACACATATTTTGTTTTGTATAGTAAAGTTAGGTAGAAAGTTAGACATAAGCAATGAGGGGAGATCTGGCTGAAAGGGATGCAAGCTGTTCTCTAAACTTCATCCCAGACATACCCAGGAGAGCTCACAGATGTTACAAAATAACCACAGAGATTTTCAACTCCTGGGCATGCACCCTAGGCACACAGTGGATACAAAGTAACCATGGGGGTTTCTCTAAGTAACCTTAGCCAGTTAGGCAGTCAAGAGCCCCGTTAGGGGCTCATGAATATTGACTATCCTGCATCTAATTATAACAGACTGAATTATGTGAAGATATAAACAACACAGCCTACTGTCATATAACTTGAAATTATCAGTTGAGTGTATGCCCATTTGCAATGCCCTTCATTGATCGATGGTGAGCACAAACGTTACTTTACACTGGGCATAACAAAAAGTAAGAGCATGAAAGTATAAAATTGGCAAACAGGGATCAATAGGAAGGACAGGGAGGATTCCTTTGGGAGCATCTGACTAATAAAAGATCTGTCTGCTTGAGCTGTAACGTGTCCGTTGTTCCACAGTTTTTAGTCCATCACTCCAAATTTTTGTTGTGATGAGGCAAGAATCGAGGAAGAGAAATAAACCAACCTGACAATGGTATTATATTTCCTTGATTACTTGTAATTCCTATGGATTTGAATGGTTGTCTACACATTCGAACAAGTAGGCATCTCTTTAAGTGTTTACAAACGGGTTTTAGCAGCTAAAGCCCTTCACCAGTGGTTTTGATCAGATTCTGGAAGGCCATTTGGTTGAATCTGTGAGCAGATTCATCTGGTGCCTATGTCAGCAGGTGGGCAGGTTTGGTGTCTGAATTCATGGGAAGAGGCCTGAAGCCTGAGTCCTCATGGACAGATACGGTACTTAGTTACAAACAACAAGCTTGTAAATTGAATCCACAGTGACAGTCTTGAGAAGTATATTCATGTGAGTGAACCTGGATCCTGGGTCTGTGGGCACCTAGCTTGCACCAAGGACCACTGGGGCAAGTTATGACTGCATCTATTGTGTCAATTCTGGAGACTGGTCCACAGGACTTGGCCTGGAGCCTTGGTCTACAGGGTCCAACCTGGCTGTGGGAAAGGTCTTGAGTTAAGTCTGTGGAAACAGGCCTGGCATTTGGCATTTAAGTGGATCTAATGCCTTGGTCCCTGGGGACATGCTGGGTCCTGAGTGCATAGGTGCTAATCTGATGCTGGGACCCACTGAGGCAGGTGTAGTGCTAGAGTCTGTGGTGAAGTCTGGTACACACTTCATTCTCCTTCCCCATGGAAAGGGTAACTTTTGTGGAGCTGGCTGGTCTAGATTTGGGGAAGGGTTAATATGGATAATGTGAAATTGTCTTTCATATACTCTTCCATGCGTCTGTGTTTCACTCAGTTGCTATAATCTTTCACCAGGAATCCTTAGCTCATATAAAGGTATTTTTGAGTATCAGCAATTATTCAAATTGATGTTTCTTGGAGGGGACAAGCACTGGAACTTACTATTCCAAAACCTTGATAATTCTGCTCCTCTGATATGAGGCTTTAATTGGACAGAAAGAAATTACTTAAAAGCTTACTGAGTTTCTAAGTGTGATTAAACTCTATATGTTTTTCTGACTTAAGAGTGATGTCAAAATGAAGTTCTGCTTAAATGAGATAGGAAGATGAATGTATAGGTTTCCAAAGATAATGAGAAAAAATTTAGGTCTTTTAACCTTTGTTAGTAGTTTTGTTATCCAGGTGTCCAGGCTACCTCCAGACTTCCCATTTATATGTCCTATATAAAACCTCAAAATGCATATGTTTATAGGTGAAATCATCATTGTCTCCCTAGATTTACATTAAAATTTATTATTTGACCATATCCCAAACTCTCAAGCTATAAACTTCTGTACCTCTTTTTTTCCTCAAACCTGATAGCTTTTAAAACATATTAATTCTAATTTTAAAATGCTTTCCCAAATTATTCTCTCTTGAACATCTTTGCTGCAGTTTTCTTAATAGATGATAGTAAATAGGTGCAAAAAATGTCTGGTTTAGTGGCTAGTGGAAATATGCCATCTACATCATGACGATTTCATTAATCTATTATATACTCTTTCTCATTAAGAAAACTATTCCCCAGTTATCTTCTTCTAATTACTGAGATTTTGGACAGGATGAAGGAGGAGGAGTAATTAACTCCATTTACCCTGTCCACATTCTGGATGAATTGAATGGATAGGTTCAGAAAATGGAAATAAATGTATAATTTTATTAATAATGTAGGTAAGAGAAACTGGCTTAGATGTGTGGGAACAATGAATTTTAGTATTGAATCTCAGAAGTAGACACATTACTGCATTAGGAATCTAAGTCACCCTCTTCATTGTGGCCAGCCTAATACAATATAAGTGGAGAACAGCAAAACAGCATGCTTGTTCCCTGTAAAAAGCTGTCTCTGAAGGAAAAGTAGGAAGAGACACTAGGGTGAGTTACAGACCCTGTTTGTCTCTTGAGGTACTTAGGTTGCCTTACTCCATTTCCCTAGGCAGTAGTAAGAGATAATACAAAGTAGTCAGTATTATTTAGAAGAAAATGGAGGAAGTGTTTCACTAATATCACTGACGATGACTCAGAAGACCAAGTTTATTTCCAATCCCTAACCCAGACTATCTGGAGCTAGTTAAATTTATGAGGTTAAGGGCAGAGTCCTCCATTCTGCCACTTTAATCCAAGACATCTAACCCCAACTCAAACATTTAGGATTCAATGGCAAAGTTAGAGGGAAGAGTCATACAAAGTCATTCAAATTTCTGACACCAACTGCAAGTCTGAGGGTTTCTCAAAACAACCCTTAGGTTTAATAATTCAATAGAAAATGTTTACAGGACTTCCTGAAACCTGTTATATTCATGGTTATAATTTTTACTGAAGAGGATACAGAAAGCCAGCCAGAGGAAGAGACAAACAAGGTGGAATCTAAGAGCATTCCAACTGAAAGGCTTCTATTGTCCTCAGGTTGGGTTACCCTACCAGCATCAGTGTATGATAATACACGCAGTGTTGTCAATGCTGGAGGCTTACCCAAGCTTTAGTGACCAGAGTTTTTATTGAAACTTTATATATGATTGACTGGCATGATTGGTTGATCGACTGCCCATGTTGAACTTAAAAACATGTGTGGTTTTTAAATCGGACTCAGTCTCTGAGTTGACTGACTTTGTCTTATCCATAGCCCCCTACCTAATATTATATAGTTGAACTTAATAATCAATTCCTATCTAATATGATAGGATGTGGCTGTCCCCACCTGGGGACATTTCTTTAGAGTAAAAAAAAAAAAAAAAAAAAAAAAAAAAAAAAAATTCTTAAAGAGATGAGAATACCAAAACACCTAACCTGCCTCCTGAGAAACATGTATGTAGGTCAAGAAGCAACAGTTAGGACTGGCCGTGGAACAACAAACTGGTTTAAAATTGGGAAAGGAGTATGTCAAGATTGTATATTGTCACCCTGCTTATTTAACTTATATGCACAGTACACATCATGCAAAATGCCAGGCTAGATGAATTATAAACTGAAAACAGGACTGCTGGGAGAAATATCAATAACCTCAGATATGTAGATGACACCACTCTAATGGCAGAAAGTGAAGAGGAACTAAAGAGCCTCTTGATGAAGGAAGAATGAAGGAAACCTCTTGATGATGAAAGAAGAGAATAAAAAAGCTGGCTTAAAACTCAACATTCAGAAAACTAAGATTGTGGAGTCTGGTCGGATCACTTCATGGCAAATAGATGGGGAAGCAATGGAAACAGTGATAGACTTTATTTTCTTGGGCTTCAAAATCGTTGCAGATGGTGACTACAGCCAGGAAATTAAATGACGCTTGCTCCTTGGAAGAAAACCCATGACAAAATTAGACAGCATATTAAAAAAGCAGACACACCACTTTGCCAACAAAGATCCATATACTCAAAGCTATGGTTTTTTCAGTAGTCATATATGGATATGAGGGTTGGACCAGGAGGAGATCAAATCAGTCAATCCTTGGTGTTCAGTCACTCAGTTTACTCAGTCATGTCTGACTCTTTATGACCCCGCATGGACTGCAGCACTCCAGGCTTCCCTGTCCTTCGCTATTTCTCAGAGTTTGTTCAAACTTATGTCCATTGAGATGATGATGCCGTCCACCTATCTCATCCTCTGTCACCCCCTAATCCTCTTGCTCTCAATCTTTGCCAGTATCAAGGTCTTTTCCAATGAATCGGCTCTTCACATCAGGTGGACAGAGTATTAGAGCTTCAGCTTCAGCATCAATCCTTCCAACAAATATTCAGTATTGATTTCCTTTAGGGTTGAATGATTTGATCTCATTGCAGTCCAGGGGAATCTAAGAATTTTCTCCAGCAACACAGTTCAAAACCTTCATTTCTTCAGCATTCAGCCTTCTTCATGGTCCAACTCCTACATCTGTACTTGACTACTGGAAAAACCATAGCTTTGACTATACAGACCTTTGTAGACAAAGTAATGTCTCTGCTTTTTAATATGTTGTCTAGGTTTGTCATAACTTTTCTTCCAAGGAGTAAGTGTCTTTTAATTTCATGGCTGCAATCACCATCTGCAGTGATTTTGGAGCCCAAGAAAATAAAATTTGTTACTGTTTCCATTGCTTCCCCACCTATTAGCCATGAAGTATGGGACTGGATGCCATGATCTTAGGTTTTAGAATGTTGAGTTTTAAGCTAGCATTTTCACTCTCTTCTTTCACCTTCAAGAGGCTCTTTAGTTCTTCTTTGCTTTCTGCCATAAGGGCAGTGTCATGTACATATCTGAAGTTATTGATATTTCTCCCAGCAATCTTGATTCCAGCTTGAGCTTCTCCCAGTCCAGCACTTCTCATGATGTACTGTGCATATAAGTTAACTAAGCAAGGTTACAATATACAGCCTTGGTGTACTTCTTTATCAATTTTGAACCAGTCTATTGTTCCATGCCCAATTGCAGCTGTTGCTTCTTGACTTGCATACAGGTTTCTCAGGAGTCAGGTAAGGTGATCTGTTATCCCTCTCTTTAAGAAGATCCCACAGTTTGTTGTGATCCACACAGTCAAAAGCTTTAGCATAGTCAATGAAGCAGAAACAGATGTTTTTTTTATGGAATTTCCTTGCTTTTTTATGATCCAATGGATGTTGGGAATTTGATCTCTGATTCCTCTGACTTTTCTAAACTATTGGTGGTACTCAACTTTCTTCTCAGTTACCCACACACAGTGTTTCTCACTTTAAGACCATTAACTGTCAAGAATCATCTCCTTTCAAAGAAGAAAAAGGAAAAAGAGGGAGAAAGGGAAGGTGGAAGGAAACTAAATTTATTCATGTCATTTACTTTTTTTTTCTGTTTAAAAACTTTGCTTTTTTGCTGATTTTCATCTCTTTTGTGGTATATAAAGTCCTCTAAAATCTATCTAACTTACTGTTCCACTTCCTGACATTCACCTAAGAGCCCATAGTCCATGCCTTATTCTTCACTGATGGCCACTGTTTTCTGATTATTCTTTCACTTTTTTGACTTAGTCTTTTGGTGTTGCTTAGTCCTATAATATCCTCAGACCTTCTTTGTCTGGAAAGCTCTCATTAAGTTTTCAACCTCCAATATTTGAACTGTCTATAGTAAAGATAGTGTATTAGTAAGAGTGGACCAATTGTTATAATTGCTTTTTTCTTTGTTTTAATCACTAAGTCATGTCTGACTCTTCTGCAAACCTGTGGACTGTAGCCCATCATGCTCCTCTGTCCCTGGGATTTCCTAGGCAAAAATACTGGAGTGGGCAGTCATTTCCCTCCCCCAGGGGATCCCACATCTCCTGCATTACTTGTGTATTCCTTACCACTGAGCCACCATGAAAGCCCAATTGTTGTTAAAATAATAAATAGCCCCCCAGTAGTTTGGCCACCTGATGCAAAGGGCCAGCTCTTTGATAAATATCCTGATGGTGAGAAAGACTGAGGGCAGGAGGAGAAGAGAGCGAAAGAGGGTGAAACCGTTTGATGGCATCACTGATTCAATAGACATGAGTTTGAGGAGGGGATAGTGAAGGACAAGGAAGCCTGGTGTGCTGCAGTCCATGGGGTTACAAAGAGTCCCACATGACTTAGCAATGGAACAACAACATACTCAATGATTAAATATAATGCAAAAGATATATTTTGCCTTATTGAGTATTTGGCCGCCTGCCTTCCACACAGTAATTTAGGGACTCAAACTTCTTTTAGCTCAACAATGTGATTTTAATGTAGACTTCAGAATCCTCCACTGGATCTGCTATATTCAATCATGTGTTGAAAGAATGAAGATCTTTAGAGAGATTTTTAAAGGCCAGTTCCTGGAAATGATATATGTCATTTCTGCTTCTACTAGTGAGATGTAGTCACATGGGGTCATCTAGAGGCAAAGGCCCAGGAAAGGCAGCCTAGCAGGAAGATTCAATGGATAAACTGCAGAAAAACTGGTAAACACCTAGAAAACTTCAGCCAAAACAGTTTATATTTTACCACCTCACTGTTTCCTTCAAATGCCTCTCAGATAGAAATATTTTTTCTCTCCTTGATGATGGCACAATGTTTGTCGCTGTACTGCCATATGCCACATGGACTGCAATTTATTTATTTTCATATTTACTTCCTTTTGAGTACTATGAGCTCTTAGAGAAAAGAGACTGTTTCATTTATCTTTTTATCTCCAGCACTTATCATTCTGACATGTAGTAGGTGTATGATAAATATTTGTGCTTTATATAATTAATGAAAGTCATTCAAATATATCAAATTATAGGAAATTTGTCTGGCTAACTTTAGAATCATTAAACAAAATGTGAAACAAGCTTTGTGACTTAGAATTTTAGAAATAGGGGAGGCTCTGCTATCAAAGTGTTCCCCTGGTAGCTCAGTGGTGAAGAATCTGTCTGCCAATGCAGGTTTGATCCCTGGGTTGGGAAGATCTCCTGGAGAAGGAAATGGCAATCCATTCCAGTATTCTTGCCTGGAAAATTGCATGGACAGAGGAGCCTGGCAGGCTATAGTCCATGGAGTCACAAAAGAGTTGGAGTCAACTTATTGACCAAAGAACAAAAACCACTATCAAAGAAGGAGAAAGAAAGGGAGAAAAGGAAATGGTGATGATGTTAAGGGAAGTAAAATGGAATTTAAAGAATCTTTTACAAAATTTGCACTCTCATGAATACAGGGAAGAATCTAAATTTTAAAAACCAGTCAACAATAATCTTGAATGTTTGATCAGTGATCTTTTATTAGAAATCATTGGTAAGGATTATACTTTTTTATTCAGGAATTATTACTAACAATCATTTAAAAGACTTAAATATGACCATATGCTGTTTTTAATATATAAGCTAAATGTCTACTCGTTGCTATATTATTTTATTATGGCATGTAACTATTAATGCAAATATGCATCCGTGTAACAAATGAACATGTAATGTAGTTCAATTTTTAAAAAAAATCCTGGATACACAAGGTTTGGGTTTCCAAGTTGGTGCTAGTGGTAAAGAACCTGCCTATCAATGCAGGAGATAGAAGAGATGCAGGTCCAAATCCTTGGGTTGGGAAGATCCCATGGAGAGGGAAATGGCAACCCACTCCCGTATTCTTGCTTGGAAAATCCCATGGACAGAGGAGCCTGGTGCGCTACAGTCCATGGGGTTGCAAAGAGTCAGGCACAGCTGAAGCTACCGAGCCCACAAAGTTAGGGCAATTAATTGAAAAGAAAGAAAGGAACCAAGATAGTGACCTTGGTTTCTGGATAAGTACCTCATTATTGCCATAGGTAATTGGAATGGGGACTATGAGGGTAATTTTAGATGAATATATACATAGCATTGTAAGTAAAAATAATCTAGTATTAATTTCCTAGAGCTGCCATAACAAAGTATGACACCTTAGATGGCTAAAACAAACAAAAACTGGAAATATATTCTCTTACAATTTTGAAGGTAGAAGACTGAAATCAAGGTATGGTTATGGCCATCCTCTCTCTCTGAAGGCCTGTAGGGGAGGATGGGTCCTTGTCTCTTCTAGCTTTTGGTTGTCTTTATCAATTACTTGTGTCCCTCAGTTTGTAGAAGCATGATTCCAATCCTTGCCTCTGTTGTCATGTGACATTCTCTATGTGTGTCTGTGTCCTAATTTCCCTCTTTTTCATCAGCCACATGGAATTAAGGTCTATCCTCTGCCCTCATGTTAACTTGTTTAAATCTATGAAGACCTTGTTTATAAATAAGATTACATTTACAGGTACTTGTTGTTAAGACTTCAATATATGTTTTTGGGGAAGACAGAATTTAACCCACAACTAATTTATAGGGGGAACCCAATCCAGATGCTTAGTTAATCTCTTTTATATTTTCTATGCACTCCAGTTCTAGCTTTTATTGTTGTTTACTGTGATTTATATAGAAAAGACAAGAACATTTTATATCTGGGGAAAAAATTGGTGTCACTTTCTTCCTTCAACTTTTTGAAGAGTATTAGCATTGCATCCTGGAAGATAACAGCAGTTTTACTTCTTCTCTTTGTGCCTAAGGAGACCAGTTGATGTTCACACACTAAAAGTTTCCAAACAAAGTTATTATTCCAAAAAGCTCTTGTGATTTCCACAGCCTCATTGGCTACTGAGCTTTTCAAAGTCAGTCTCTTAGGCTCAATTTTAACATAGTCATTGGCCAGTTGTTGAGATTTCTCTTCTATCACTAGCCAGGTGGGCATAATTATTAGATAACATTTTTGACCTGGAATTAAAAAAAAAAAAACTGCTAGATATTCCTCCAACAAAAATGTATTTATTCAAGATCAATTCCACTTTCACAATAATGGTGAACCACAACAAGGGAAAGAGAATGCTTTTATACAGAAGAAAAGGGAACGGGGAGGGCTAGTGAACAGAGTTCACAGCTTTTGAAAGAAAGATTGGGTTGAGGTTATTATTATTGATTAAAGTGATTTTGTTCATAAGAAAGAAATTTGGGATCTGATTTTGGCAAAAACAACTAATCCAAGAAAATCTCACAGTAGATACTTAGTATGGGGAATCTTAGAGCACAATGAAATTTATCCCGATCAAGGTGTAGTGCTTGTTCCAATACTAGATGCTCTGAATACTGACTTTAGGTTTGGGCAAGCTGCAATTTTTCTTTGGTAACCTTATGTCCCTTTAAAGGACCTTATGTTCTTTAAGGCTATGGTCTTCCTATGAGGAGGTTTGAGAAAACCAAAGAAGCAAATTACCAATATATTGCAACAAAGTAGAACCTCTAGGGAAAGTTATATCATCCAGATCAGCCTTCAGGATTTGCAAGAAATAAGGACTCTCAGTAAAACCCTGAGGCATTACCATCAAATTGCTTTTCTTCCCAAGTGAAGGTAAAGAGGTATTGGCTAGATTCATCAGCTGAAATTCTAAAGGATGTACTGCATGAGTATTACAGTAAAGAATTTACATCCAGTGATGTATTAGAATTAGGAAAACCTAGATAGTATATTCAAAAGCAGAGACATTCCTTTGCCGACTAAGGTCCATCTACTCAAGGCTATGGTTTTTCCTGTGGTCATGTATGGATGTGAGAGTTGGACTGTGAAGAAAGCTGAGCACCGAAGAATTGATGTGTTTGAACTGTGGTGTTGGAGAAGACTCTTGAGAGTCCCTTGGACTGCAAGGAGATCCAACCAGTCCATTCTGAAGGAGATCAGCCCTGGGATTTCTTTGGAAGGAATGATGCTAAAGCGGAAACTCCAGTACTTTGGCCATCTCATGTGAAGAGTTGACTCATTGGAAAAGACTCTGATGCTGGGAGGGATTGGGGGCAGGAGGAGAAGGGGACAACCGAGGATGAGATGGCTGGATGGCATCACTGACTCGATGGACGTGAGTCTGAGTGAACTCCGGGAGTTGGTGATGGACAGGGAGGTCTCGCGTGCTGCGATTCCTGGGGTGGCAAAGAGTTGGGCACGACTTAGAGACTGAACTGAACTGAATTGAACTAAACTGAACTGAGGGATAGCAATGCAAAGCTCTACCCTTATCCCTTAGATTCTCTTACCAGTAACAGGGGAGTGTTACAATGACCAAAACAAGGGATAATGACGCATTGAAACTTGTAATCTTCTATTATGGGCCTTATGCTTTGAAGGGCTTCTTTACAAAGTAAGTAATCCTGGGAAGAGATTTTGAGAAGTCAGTTTGAATTTTGATGGGAGATGCAGAAGGAATTTTATCAACATTCTCTGGAGACTTTGCAGATAAGAAAAGCAGTAGCTGATTCAATAAGGACAAATGAATCACTGTTTCTGGAATCTACTCAAACTCTGTCAGAAATGGAGCAAATGAAAGATGTCAAAGAATCATTTTATTCAGCTGATGGTTTACTTTAATGACTCTGTCAATTTCTAGAACTTCTTTCAGGAGAAGGAAATTCCAACATGATCCTTCTCTTAAGAAACCTTAGCCCAATAAAAGGATGGGGAAGGGTAGGGTGAAGATTAAGGAGAAAAGGGTATATATCTTTCATAAGACCTAAACAAAGCGGAAAAGGAAGAAACATCTTGAGGTTCATTAGCACACCCATTATTTGAACTGTTTTAACACTGTACCAAAGGTGAGGATTGTTTTATAATATTGAGGTGAGCATCGAGTTTGTGGCTCTGGTATCACTTTGAACTGAGAGAGATTCATCCCCAATCTGGAGAAATGTGTTTTCAAGCTGATTAAGAGGAAAGATTGGGAAGATCCCCTCGCCCATAGATCCTCAGAATTCTCTTGGAGAATTGGGAGCATATTGGAAAGACTGGTTAGAGGTAACCAAAATGCTTAAATTTGTAACAGTGTCTTCTCCGGTGTTCTGGATGTTTAGAATAGCAGAAACTAGGAGGTTTTGTTTAGGAGCCTTCATTTGCTGGAGTTATCAAGAATTTTGGTAGTATTCCTTTAAGGTAACCCGTCTAGGATGTGAGAGTTGGTTTGCCAGATTAACTAAATCTGCATTGGTCATGGTTTCCCATTCCATCCTGGTCCTTATTACTAGAAGGGAAAGATCTCGGTTCAACCTATTAATATAAACAGAATTAAAAGGTATCTGGATGGAATCAACATCTGAAGGAAGACCAGAATTTTCTTTATAAACATTCTAAAGTAGATTATAAACATTGTGAAGAGGATCAGAAGAATTTGGGGTGCAAGCTTGAATTTTGTTCCAATCAACAGACTTTGGGAAAGCCCTAGGATTTGCTCAGTGAAATTGCCCAGTGATTGCTGGAGCCTGTTCATATAAACAAGTTAGCAGACTGGTCTCCCATTTGTAATTTTAAAGATTTTTTGGGATATATCCAGTAATCACTTTTTATCCATTACTGGGCCTGGCCTTTACTGACTAGCATCTGAATTTAGCTGTTGAAAGTCAAAGAAACCAGGTTGACAAGTTTGAGTGACCAGATTAAATTCCTCAAAAATCTCTAAGGATCTTTGGTTACTTTGGGAAAATCTTTAACTGAAAAAAATAAAAACAAACAAATACAACTTGTCCTGTACTTCCCCTTTGATCCAGGGAATATAAGAATTAAGTTTAGACTCTGGATCCTCAGACGAATTAATTTTAGAGATAGGTTCTGAGAAAACTACAGAGTGCAGAGAGTTTCAGAGGTAAGGGCAAGTTTAGCTAGAGAATTGTGTGTGTGTGTGTGTGTGTGTGTGTGTGTGTGTGTGTGTGTGTGCTCAGTCGTGTCTGGCTATTTGTGTATCCTCCCTGGCCCCGCTGGACTGTAGCCCATCAGGCTTCTCTGTCCATGGGATTTCCCAGGCAAGAATACTGGAGTAGGTTGCCATTTTCTTCTCCAGGGGATCTTCCCAACCCAGGGATAGAGCCTGCATCTCCTGCATTGCAGCTGGATTCTTTTTTGTTGAGCCATGTGAGACTCCCAGCAAGAGCTTTAGTATGAAAGTGAAAATAAAAGTTGTTCAATCCTGTCTGATTCTTTACGACCCCAAGGAATTCTCCAGGCTGGAATACTGGAGTGGGTAGCCATTCCCTTCTCCAGGGGATCTTCCCAACCTAGGAATCGAACCCTGGTCTCCAGCATTACAGCTGGATTCTTTATCAGATGAGCCAGCAGGGAAGTCCAAGAATTAGTCTGGGAGAAATCAAGGTTTAGAGGTAGTTGGTATAGAGGGGAAGAAGAAAGATTATGTCTGAGGTGGAGTTTGATATTGAGATTCCAAGGAGAGAGACACCATGGCATCAGAGGTGGAACTTGAGACAAAAAAGTCAAGGACATTAGATTGAGGCTTCAGGAGCCATTTTACCTTTCTTTCATTTTTTATTCATCTCAGTTAATCTTAAAATCTTATTTTGCAAAGAGGTGATTTTAGACTCCTGATAACCCTGGCAAGTCTCAAAATACCAATCAGAGTAAGCATTCCTCTCAGTCCTAGAACTTTTTGAGCTATTATAGTCCAATTCATTTTTATGGAAATTAAGTCTGGAGGTTTCAGAATTTTCCCATAATGGCCATGGCTATTCTAAATTGGCTTTGGTAAGGGCAGTCCACTTAAGTTAGAAATCCACACGAGGAAGGACTGACGTTTTTACTTATTTATTTGACTGCATCGGGTCATAGTAGCAGCACTCAGAATCTTCAGCCACAGGATGTGGGATCTATTTCTTCTTCTTGTTTTTTTTTTTTTTAGTTGCTGCATGTCAATTCTTTGTTATGGCATGCAAACTCTTAGTTGTACCATGTGGGATATATTTCTCCAACAAGGGACTGAACCCTGGCCCCCTGCATTGGGAGCACAGAGTCTTAGCTACTGGACTCCCAGGGAAGTCCCAGAACTGAAGTTTTTAAACATCAAATGGTTGAGTGTCCCTGTTGGTTGTGCTCACTCCCTCCAGATATATAGATAAACCTTAGGAATCTCATTATTCAGAGGCTCTTTCTCTAGAGTGAAAACAAAACAAAACAAAACAAAAAACAAAACACTTTCAAACAACTCAAAAAGATTATAGCACAAACAGTTCAGTTTAAACAGCTTGCAAGCTAATACCAGCCAGTTCTAAGGAGATAGCTTGGTCCTGGAGGAGCCAGGGTAAAGACTTTCTTAGCCAGTCTCCAGAGGAAAACTCCTTCCAAAGGAACAGGATAAAGTCTGAAAACTGGCACAGTTTCAGAGAAACAACCTTTGTTCCTAAAGGAATAGGTTGAAGGCTAGCCAGTTTCAGGAGAAACAGTCCTTGTCCTTAAGAGAATGAGCCAAAGCCTTCTCAGTCAGTTTCAAAGAAATAGTCTGATCTCAAAATCAACTGAAGTGCCCAAAGAGTACTCCCATACAGAACAAGATCTTTTTACCAGAAAGATAAAATCTTTAAATTGATCTTGAATAAAGTTTGGAGAGCTTCAGACACAAAGGGGATTTGGGCTCAGATCCAGGAGCAAGTTGTATCTTTTGACTTCAGGGTTGGTGAATGACAGTGAAGTCCATTGCTGGAATCAGATTCATTTGCTCATCAGCCCTGGGACCATCAGAGGTTTTCTGTGGCCCCTGTTAGTGCCACTAAATTGTTGGTCTGAAATAAATAGACTGGCAGATATTTCTCTGGCAAAGCTGGGTTTATTCAGGTTCAGCAGAGAATTTCAATTTAGGTCTGCAACCTTAGGGAGCCATGTGCAAGCCCCTGCACAATGGAAGGCTAGCACTTTGACAGAGAGGAAAAGGAAGTTGAGAGGGCTATAGTGGACAAAGACACATGGCTTTTCATTGGCTGAGTCCTCACCAGGAAAGAAAAGGAGACTTCTTGTTGGGCTCTGCTGTTATCACATGGTATAAGAGCTTCCCCTGCTGGTCTCTCAACTCTACTTAATTTGTTTATAATACTTATTTATTTACTTATTTTTACAGAATTCACTGGACATATAGTTGAAGAACCAAACCATAGGTCATACACCTGGCTGTATCCAAATATAGCAAATGTAAGACAATCAAAGCCATCTCCCAAATACACTGGCATTACAATGAAATATCAGAGTGGACTTTTCCCTGCAGATTTTCTGTTTCAAAGACAAGTTAAATGTGTGTTTTGTCTTTTTTCTGCAAAAATGTTGAGGGAGACATTTAAAGTTTTCTCTTGACCTCTTCTTTGTTTTCTGAAATAAAAAGAATCAAATAATTCAATAAAAAAATCTTAATACCAAAAAGAGGAAAGAAGAAAGCTGTGTATTGCCAGGAAATTAAACAAAACTATACCTGGAAGGAATCACAATGGGGTAGCTAATTAAACATTTGAAATCTTGGAAGTATGAACTTACAATATTGGCTTCAAGCTTGATTGCTTTTCTTGTTCTCTTTAATGTAATTCACCAGAATTAAGGTAATATGAAGTTAATACATTAAACACACATGCATGAACACATGCCATGGTTCTATAAAGATAACAATATAGGCTATACTGAATTTAGAGAGAGGCTTCCCTGGTGGCTCAGAAGGTAAAGCGTCTGCCTGCAATGCAGGAGACCTGGGTTCAATCCCTGGGTCAGGAAGATCCCTTGGAGAAGGAAATGGCAACCCAGTCCAGTACTCTTGCCTGGAAAATCCCATGGACAGAGAAGCCTGGTAGACTACAGTCCATAGGATAGCTAAGAGTCAGAGATGACTGTGCGACTTCATAAAGAGGTATAGATTTTATACTCCTGCAGAGAAGAGGCTTTTTTTTTTTTAAGTACACAAACTCTGGGAAAATATAATTTATATGTAAGATGTTTCCTGATGACAATCTTTTCCACAAAATTTTTAGCACTTGCTATATGCAAAACTCCATGTTAAGTGCTATCAGAGACAAAAATGTGGCATTAAAGAGGAAAAATTATAATGTTTGAAAATGTGATGGAAACATTAAAGGTAAATAAAATTAGCTATGCAAATTGTGAAACAGTTTTATCATTCCATAATTTAAATGAAAGTATAAAAATTCTACATTTCTCAAGATAGAAAATTAAAAAAATACACTTCTTCAAATAATCTATCATAATAAACATCTCTTGCCACATATACAGTATTATCATCACACTATGTCGTCATGGAGAATCTAAAGGCAAATTAGACATAGATTGGTCTTAAGCTGTTAAATCTGGAATGGTATTCCATCTGGGCATATATGGTAAGAAGCTGATTCTTAAAAATGAAGACTGAAAGGTGTATATGTAGCTATAAATATTTTTCTCACACATCAAACTGAAAAGTGAAAGTGAAAGTCACTCAGTTGTGTCTGAATCTTTGCGACTGTACAGTCCATGGAATTCTCCATTATTCCATTCTTTTTATTAACCATTATAATCCCAATGTACTACTGAGATTCATGGAAGTATAGTATATTACATGGGATGAACAAGAATGGAACACCTCTTGGTTCCTTCATATACTGAATTATTGATTATTTATTGAATGTTTATAAGGAGGAATATTGTGCTCTAGATGACAGCATATCAAAGTAAACAAAAGTGCAGAGTCCTGCCTTCAAAGAATTTACCTTCTGGGAGGAAAAGGAAGGTAATGGATAAGCAAATATAAAAACTATGCTTTCAGAAATTGAAGAGTGTTATAAACATAAATTTAGTGATATAAAAGAATGAGTAAGAGGGGCAGTAACTCTAGAGAAGACCCATGTAAAGAGATCCAAATGAGGACGAAGTTTTGGTTATGCAAAAAGAAATGAGGAAGTGTCTTTAGCCAGAAGAACTATTAAATTTCAAGCACCAAAGTCTAGAAACAAGCTTTTCTAGACTTTGTTGTTTGCAAGGAACAATAAGAAGACCAGTGTGGCCTAAGGTGAGAAAGAAGGGTAAGAGATAAAAACGGAGGTACTTCCAGTTTTTGAAGGGCCTTGTAGCAATGGTAAAAAGTGTGGATTTTATTTTAAATAAAGTGCACTAGAAGCTAGAATGAAGTATATTGTTGTTGCTTAGTTGCTAAGTCATGTCTGACTCTTTTGCAATCCCTGGGCTGTAGCCTGCCAGGCTTCTTTGATCGTGGGATGCTCCAGGCAGCCATACTAGAGTGGGTTGCCATTTCCTTATCCAGGGAATCTTCCCAACCCAGGGACTGAACCAGTGTCTCCTGTATTGAAGGTGGATTCTTTACTGGTAAGACACCAGGAAAGCCCTAGCATAAAGTATAGCAGAGAGGAAACCTGAAATATATATTGAAAGTTTGCTCTGGCTACTCTATAGTGAATGAATTGTGGGGGAATTAATCCTTAGGGCAGAGACTAATTTCTGTAATATTCACCTCCTCACTAGAGAGAGAGGAAGGAGTTCCATTGCAGGTATGCATCTCCTCTAAAATGGATCATCCCCAGACCTGGACCCTTCTCCTTTGTAGCTTTCAGTGGTGCTATCATTCTTCATTATCTCCATTCACAAGCATCAGATCCTTATTCCAGCCCACAGAGGAAGAAAATGGAGAGCTAGCAATTTCTCTTAAGTGAAAGTTAACACACATAACTGCTACCCACACTTCGTACGTGATGTGAAGTTGCTCAGTCGTGTCTGACTCTGTGACCCGTGGACTGTAGCTCACCAAGCTCCTCCATCCATGGGATTCTCCAGGCAAGAATACTGGAGTGGGTTGCCGTTTCCTTCTCCACTTCATAGGGTAGAATTAATTATGTGACCACATACTCAGTTAAACTTTGTAATTCTATTACTACATGAAAGAAAGGTGGAAACAGAAAAACCAGGTAGAAAGTATATACAGCCATCTAGTCTAGGCTGTGGGGAGGATGGTGTCTTGGACTAGGAAAGTCACAGAGAAGAAATTGCCTTAATATCCTAAGCATGCTCTGTGTTTTGTCACACATTGATCAAGCCATAGAACTCATGTCTCATATTCAATGCCCATCCACCTAAAGAAATGCATTTCTCTTTTTGTATGTGAGTCAGCCTTTAATGCATAGTTTGTGTGCTGCTAATGATGTGAACTCCAGGGGCTAAATCACTTCACTTCAGTTTTTACCTCCATATTTACTACCTCTGTGACATTTAGTAAATCACTCAAACTTTCTGTTCATTTTTCACACCTGTAAGTAAGTAGGTAATGACGGTACCTACCTTTAAAAATAATTGTTTCTAAGAAGGCTTCCCCGGTAGCTCAGATGGTAAAAAATTTGCCTGCAATGCTGGAGACCAGGGTTCAATCCCTGGGTCTGGAAGATTCCCTGGAGGAGGAAATGTCAACCCACACCAGTATTCTTGCCTCGACAATTTCATGGAAAGAGGAACCTGGAGGGCTAAAAATCATAGGGTCACAAAGAGTTGGACATGACTAAAGAAACATAGCACATTATATAAAGTGACATTTACATAATTTATAAATTATATAATGACTTCCCTGGTGGCTCAGATGGTAAAGTATCTGCCTACAATGCGGGAGACTGAGGTTCGATCCCTGGGTTGGGAAGACCCTCTGGAGAAGGAAATGGCAACCCACTCTAGTACTCTTGCCTGGAAAATTCCATGGATGGAGGAGCATTGTAGGCCACAGTCCATGGGGTTACAAAGAGTAGGACATGATTGAGAAAAAAAAAAAAATTAGGCTTAGGTTTAGGGTTAGGGTTAGAGGATTAGGGTTAGGGTTTATAAAAATTATTTATACTGTAATTGTGCTAGGCATACAGTATATACACAGTAAGTGCTGGGAGTTGATTTTTCAAAGGTAAAAGTCCAGTTTATGTCTTAGTGGAATAAATACCCTAAAATGGAGTTTCATACATCCTTCTTTTAATAGTCCTTTGAAAAGTTATGACTAACCTAGATGCCATATTCAAAAGCAGAGATATTACTTTGCCGACTAAGGTCCATCTAGTCAAGGCTATGGTTTTTCCAGTAGTCGTGTATGGATGTGAGAGTTGGACTGTGAAGAAGGCTGAGTGCCGAAGAATTGATGTGTTTGAACTGCGGTGTTGGAGAAGACTCTTGAGAGTCCCTTGGACTGCAAGGAGATCCAACCAGTCCATTCTGAAGGAGATCAGCCCTGGGATTTCTTTGGAAGGAATGATGCTAAAGCGGAAACTCCAGTACTTTGGCCACCTCATGCGAAGAGTTGACTCATTGGAAAAGACTCTGATGCTGGGAGGGATTGGGGGCAGGAGGAGAAGGGGACGACCGAGGATGAGATGGCTGGATGGCATCACTGACTCGATGGACATGAGTTTGAGTGAACTCCGGGAGTTGGTGATGGACAGGGAGGCCTGGCGTGCTGCGATTCACGGGGTCGCAGAGTTGGATATGACTGAGCGACTGAACTGACTGAACTGACTGACTGAACTTTTATAGAACTCAGTCCTTACCTACTCTTTTTGGTAATTTGCTCTATTGTGTTTCTTCTCTAGGCCTCCACTTGAGGTGCCAAAGAAAGGAAAAAAAATATCCTTCTACTTTGTTATATAAAAAGTGCATACACATAAAAATTTTTCAGTTCAATTCAGTTCAGTCGCTCAGTCATGTCTAACTCTTTGCGACCCTGTGGACTGCAGCATGCCAGGCCTCCCTGTCCATCACCAACTCCTGGAGTTTACTCAAACTCACATCCATTGAGTTAGTGATGCCATCCAATCATCTCATCCTCTGTTGTCCCCATCGATCTTTCCCAGCATCAGAGTCTTTTCCAATGAGTCAACTCTTCGCATGAGGTGGCCAAAGTATTGGAGCTTCAGCTCTAGCATCATTCCTTCCAAAGAAATCCCAGGGTTGATCTCCTTTAGAATGGACTGGTTGGATCTCCTTGCAGTCCAAGGGACTCTCAGGAGTCTTCTCCAACACCACAGTTCAAAAGCATCAATTCTTTGGTGCTCATAAAAATGTTTATTTGCTGCTTATTTGCTTCTGGTGTTAACAATTACAATTTTTTAGAACTGGCATTGCTTGCTTATGTATCTATTTTAGATGTACTTTTAACAGTTTGATCAGATACGGCTCATTATAAGTTGATATATATTCTCTCACCTTAGATGTATATATGCATTAATAGGGTGATGGTCACAGTTGCCTCATGCCTCACTACTTATCTGCAGGAAAAGAGAGAGCTTTTGATATAGATTTGTTATTCAGTCACCCATTCATGTCCATCTTTTTTTAACCCCATGTACTGCAGCACATAAGGCCTCACTGCTCTCATCATCTCCTGATGTTTGCCCAAGTTCATGCCCATTGGATCAGTGATGCCATCCAGCTATCTCATCCTCTGATGCCCTCTTCTTCTTCTGCCCCCAATCTTTACCATGATCAAGGAATTTTCCAGTGAGTCAGCTGTTTATATCAGGTAACCAAATGCTGGAGCATTGACATCAGATATAGATATAGATCAATAAAAATGTTTGTCATATTTCCAAGAAGGAATGGAATAGCTCTCTTCTTATGAACCCCCAAACCAGTTTTACAAAATTCAGGATATTGGCCTTAAAAATGTGAAACAAAAAGCAATAGTTAGCAAAGTATTCAGGATCAAGGGTCATGAGTAAAAGGCAGCTTGAAGAAGATCTATATGCTCAACTAAGAGAGACACCAGTGAGAAAAGATACATAAGTAAATTCATACAGCATCTACTGGACAATAAACCAGATTGGAGACAGGGGAGGAGAGAACTGAGATTCACACAGATCTGCACAACTGAAATATATGTGGAGTTAAATATCTGAAATGGATGTTAAAATATATTTTAGTTTGGAGTTAAAGAGAATTGCCCAGGTAAAATATAATAAACACATACAATGAACCTTGAGTCTGTTTAGTGGCAATAACTCAAGGTTCTCCCAAAGGTCACAAGATGCACAGAAAGCATGCTTATTTTCATTATGTTTATTCTAAATACAATCTTCCTAAAGCTACTTAGGAAAATGGCTTCAATTTGCACACACTGAATTAATGGTTCATCCTATTGTTCATCATTCATGTGGAAGAAAAGAACTGAAGATTACATTATGGCAGAAAAGCACAATCTCAGGACACACTTCCCGGGAGAGCTGTGTACAAGACCAAATAGAAGAGGTGGTTTGAACAGGAAGGCACATTTTCATAAGTGATCACAAGTGACTGTAAACTGCTTTCTTCAGAATGAGGCACTTGGTGTATACATTTGAAGGGCAACATATTAAGTAATAAGAATGTTAGAAGAACATAAAATAATATCTGAATGCTCTCCAGAGAGAGAGAACATTTTAAGTAGGACAGAAAACCCAGAAACCACAAAAAGACTGACAGACTTGCTATACACAAGTTAAAATGCCTGAATGGTAAATATACCCAAACAAAAGAAAAGGACACACCATAAATTGACAAAATGTAATTATCATTTACATAATAAATTGATACTTGGTGTGTTCTTAATATTTGAGGGCCTTCTAAAAATTGATTTTAAAAAAGACACAATCAAGAGGAAATAATGTCAAAGATTATAAATAGGCTATCCATGAAGAGGAAGTACAATTGGTCAGTAAACAAAAATTAAGAAGCCTCTAATTATATGACAGGAAATGCAATCAAAAACAGGAATATAGAGTCTTTACTCATCAAATTTGAAATCTTAAAAAAAAAAATCAAAGTCATGTATTCTGTCAGCAATTTACAGAATTGGGCTCTCTCAAAGGTCACTTTAGAAGATAATATGGTATTAGAATCTATCTTACATTTACAAAGTATCTCCATATAAGGATACACAAATGAAATTTTTCATTACAAAAATTGTTTATGATTGGGAACAACTAAAAAAACATGAATATCTGTACCCTACAAATTATATTCTAATGATCGCAGTATAAGAGGAAAATTTAATAAATATAAAAATTAAAGAAAGAGGATCAGGGCACGGGAACAAAGATTGGTACCCTAGCCAACTAAGTTACACGGTAGCATTTCGCTCATCTTGGGAGTGTGTTATATGTGATATAAACAATCTTTCTGGTTGAGAGTCCCTTGGACTGCAAGGAGATCCAAATAGTCAATCCTAAAGGAAATCAGTCCTGAATATTCATTGGAAGGACTGATGCTGAAGCTGAAACTCCAGTACTTTGGCCACTTGATGTGAAGAGCTAACTTATTTGAAAAGACCCTGATGCTGGGAAAGATTGAAGGTGGGAGGAGAAGGGGATGACAGAGGATGAGATGGTTGGATGTCATCACCAACTCAATGGACATGAATTTGAGTAAACTCCAGGAGTTGATGATGGACAGGGAGGCCTGGCATGCTGCAGTTCATGGGGTCTCAAAGAGTCGGACACAACTGAGTGACTGAACTGAGCTGAAGTTAAATAAGATAATGAGATGCAGTAATCTGAAATGGAAATTTGGGAATTTTGAGTTTAAGATACTAGGTTTCAGAGTCTAGCTTATTTCTCCGATCCTCCTTTTTCTCATCTGAGAAATGGAGTTCAAATGCTGAAATCCCAGGGCTGTTTTGAGAATGAAAGAGATAACTTTAAATCACAGAATGTATGTCCTTATAGAGTATACGTGCTTGATTTAGGGAAAGAAGCGCTGTAAATATATGAAGATTCCCCCAGCACCAGCTTCACCAAGACTCATCTCCATATTGAAATAAGTAATTGGCACAGGATCAGGAGCAAAAGTCTGACTCATTGTTCATGCCAAACATGCAGATGAAGAAAAGTGTTATTTTTAATTTAGTTGCTTTGAAATATTGTTGTTGTTTTTCAGATACTTCCTGAGCATATAAATATTCATGAGTGCAAATCAAATATTTAGTTATCATCCAAATTAAAAGATGCAACACTCCTTAAGAGGAAAGGATGCTTTTAAAAAATACTTTTTAAAGTTTTGTAACTTCGATGTAAAATATAAAGCTTTAAAAGGGTATTGAAATTTATGGAGCTTAATTATTTTTCAACAGAGAACAAAGAAATTAAGACTGGTCTAAATGTCCCTATTTTCTAGAAAGTAATAATACAAGTTAATTCTGTCATGACTTTGGGAAAGCTCTTTCACAAATACCTATTCTCACTCCCAACAATCCACAACCACTGTTAAAAAAGCCTGGAGTTTAAATTTATGCAAAGAGTGTATGAGACAGAATCACAAAAGAAATACTGACTCATACAAGTATGCTTCCTTTACATAGGAAGGGAGGTAAACCTGTACAACTTCCATGAGTTTTTCCCCATACTTTTTCTATGGAAGTTAATGGTTATGTAGAGTTGAGTGAGTGATGATTGGCTGCATGCCAAGTGTAGGAACATTCTTTATTCATATTAGCTGTTTATTGGCACTTAAAAAGATTAGTTTAAACTTAGTTGCAGATTTAGAATGACTTTTATAGTAGAGTTTCATTTTAAAGCTTAAATATAATACTCTATGAATTTATAAAGTTGTGTTGCATTTGAGAGAGCAATCCCAACTTCTAGAAGTCAATCCTAAGGCACAAGTATTTATACCATATATAAATTAGGTTACAAAGATATTCATCATAGCCTTTTTTTTTTTTATAAGTGAAAATAAGGTATCAATATAAAGTGTTCCACAATAGAAGACTAGCATGGGGCTTTTCAGGCAAGAATACTGGATTGAGTTACCATTCCCTTCTCCAGGAGATCTTCTTGACCCAGGGATCTAAACTGCTTCTCCTACCTCTCTTATGTCTCCTGCTTTGGCAGGCAGATTATTTAACACTGAGAAACCCAGGAAGATGTTACCAGACACCTACCTATTCAATGTAATACTATTGTCATCAAAAATGTTGAAAATTAAATGTATTGCCTTGAGATGAAGTTTACAGTAATTTGGTAAGTGAAATATGACTCCTTAATATATAAAATGTCAATATGTTTTAAACATATGCATATACAGACAAGCAAAAGCACACTGAATAATTTTCTAAATGAATCTAGGTAAACATATTGTTCACAGTAATTATCTTGGGAGATATTTTATATTTTAGCAAATATGTTGCTTATCAACATGATCTCATTGTTTTTAAAATCAATACATATTTCTCTTTAGTCACAGAAAGTGTGAAGTATGTTAGTTGCTCAGTCGTGTCTGACTCTTTGCGTCCCCATGGACTGTAGTCTGCCAGGCTCCTCTGTCCATGGAATTCTCCAGGCAAGAATACTGGAGTGGGTAGCCATTCCTTCTCTAGGGGATCTTCCAAATCCAGGGATTGAACCCAGATCTCCTCCATTGCAGGCAGATTCTTTACCATCTGAGCCACCAGGGAAGTCCAGTCACACAAAGCAGGATTACAAAAGTAGTAGCTGCTAACATTTGTTGATTGCTTACTACACGCCAGGATCTATTCAAAGTACATGCTGTGTATTTTTTCATTAATACTTTCAACAACCTTGTTATATTAGTACTATTTTTTTTAAATGTTTTACAGGTAAAATAAATAAATAAATAAGTAAATAAAAATAAAATAAAATGTTTTACAGGTGACAAATCTTGGGTATGGAGCATGGCCACAGCAAAGGTAAGGGTGTTTACCCAGGCAACCTGGCTTCAGAAATAATCCAGAAATTTAGTTTACTTAAATATCTAATGGTCACATGAACTGTGTGTGTGTGTGTGTGTGTGTGTGTGTGTGTGTATGCATGTATGTATGGTAACCTCTTGCTTATTTACCCCAAGGCTTTTGTAGATGTTCCCTGCAAGCCTCTGTGTTCCTATGGTATACACAGCAAACCTTTGTCTTTGAGCCAAATTTCTTTACATTTTTGATTTATTTAAATTTTTTGTCTTTAGACTTTTTAAGTTACTTGAGTATGATATTGTATTTTTATATCCCCAGCATACAGAAAATACTTGTCAAATAGAAGATTCTCAATCAATATTTGTTGAATGAATGAATGAATGAGTGAATGAATATGGTCCAAACTATCCTTATGTAAAAAATTACATTATATTACACTTGGCATGATTCATGCTTCTCTGTGAGTCTGATATTTCAAAATAATTCATGGCAAGCCCTTCAAATGAGAGGAGAAGAAAGCATGTCTTTGCTTTTCTGTATTCTCTCCTCACTCAAAACAATTGTAAAGTAAAAGCAGCAGGCACACACAGATCATTAATTTAGAGAGAAGAAGCCTTTCAAGATGAAGAACAAAAATACAAGCCTGTCTGAGAGGAAAATTTAAGAGGCAGAAGAAAGAACTATATCTCTTATATTTTTACCAAAGAGAAATTACTCCATTCAAAACTATTTTAAAGAGAGGGAAATACAGATGAAATGAGAATGAATTGTGCCAATTCAATGAATGATTTCATGGCAAAGTTATTAGTAGATTTCAATCAGGTGATGCTTCAATTGTGATGAGGTTTCTGTTTCTGTTTTCGTTGTTGCTATTGTTGTTAGTCCCACTTCATAACTTAATTAATAAGCAAGGAAAGAAACAAAGTCAAGGTAACTGGGAAACTGAAAATTTAGACAGTGTTTTGATCGCGGATCTACAGTAATAGCATCTCTCACCCCCACTTTGACTTTCTCTAACCAGCCTTATTGAGGACTAGGAAGCAGAGAAAAGCAAGTTTCATTCATCTAGGATAAGTACAGACATGTGTTTAAATTCTTTGAAGTTACATAAAGTAATGTGAATAAAGACGAAGAATCATACAATGACCAAATTTCAGATGACGATCAAATTTCACTTTAAAGAGTGGGGATATTTACCGCTGGTCATGATTATTTGATTCCTGTTTGAATGAACAGTGCATGCAATGAATAACTGCTCATCTGCTTTATAACAGGAAAGAAAGTTTAAAATTAGCCATCTTTAGTTCTGTCATTTTGATTCTTGAAATAATACAATATAACACCAATAGTGTATAGAAAGATAAAATACTGCATTCACAAAGTGCAAATTCTAATATAGGGATTAAGAAATATATTGTTAAATATATTTTTACATTAAGGCAAATAGATGTAGAGAGCCTTTGATACTGGCTTGTACATTATTTTAGTACAAATTACTTTTGGGTATTCTTAAAAATTTTTGTGTCCTATTCTTCAAAAATTGCTTTAGGACTAAACTTTCTACTTTAATTATGGTGTGTGTGTGTGTGTGTGTGTGTGTGTGTGTGTGTGTGTGATGTCTTTGTTTAGTTAACTCTTTTGCTGAATGTCAAACCTACCTGTTTACCAGCATTGTTTCCAGAAGTTTCAGGGACTATTTTTGGATCTGTTTCAGAATCTATCAAGTGATAACTTGTTTTACCCAGGCTGTAGTTCCTCTGCTTAGAAACATGGCCACCACATGGAACCCATGGTAGTCATTAGTGGCCTTCTTATTCCCTACAAGGTGTAGAGACCACTTAATCCTGATTTATATGGGAAATGTGATCACTCTTTGTTTTAATGCTAGCAGCTTGAACCAGTCATTTCATCTGCTCTGAAGCAAAAGCTGTCTGAGCATTTATATTAAATAAGGATCATAAAACCAGTACTAGTAAATGTCACAAAGAGGGCCATTTTGTTCAGTTTCCTGGGTTTGCTTTAATCTACCGAGTGTAATAAGATTTGTTAGTGGACTGTGAGCTCCACTGAAAGTGGCCAGTTCAGAAGGAGAGATCCCTAATAAGTCATTTCAGAAGCTTAATGTCTGCCCTCATTCACTTTGGAAGGAGATCAAGGAACACGCCATTTGAGATGCATGACTTGCTGTCCTGAAAAAAAAAAAAAAAGCTTTTGGCACGAGTAGGATGGAGAAAGAAAGTGTTTAGGCAGCACCCCAGAGATCTATTTAGCAAAGTCCAACATCAAAGTGTTACATTTCCCAGCCCACTGTAAGACTTTAATGTCTAAAGGAAGTACAGGACTGTATAGCCCCTAAGTGAAAGCTAAAGCTTGGATATGCAAGCATACTCATGTGCTCAGTGTGACAACAAAACAGTTTAACAAGCTCTGCCAATGGTGATCTCGGATGTCATTTTCTCATGAAAAGAAATGCACATTAGTATCCCTTGGTCAACTGGAGTATCTGTATTAATTTTTCCAACTCCAGTAGACATTTCTGAGTATAGTATGCATCAGACAGGGTTTTTCAGGGGCGCTAGTGGTAAAGAACTCACCCAATGTGAGAATAAGAGATGCAGGTTACATCCCTGCGCCAGAAAAATCTCCTGGAGGAGGGCATGGCAACCCACTCTAGTATTCTCACCTGGAAAATCCCATGGACAGAGGAGCCTGTGGGCTACCGTCGCAAAGACGTGGACACGACTAGTTAAATTCCTGTGCTATAAATAGTATCTAAGTGGGATCAGTCAAGTAGTTTAATATCATGGGCTTCTTTTGTATCCCATGCCCAATGTTTTCTTTCCCAATTATGGCTACCTCAGAATGAAAATGAAAGAAACCAAAACATTTTTGTTGTCAGTTGAAAGATGTCCATGGTTTTTAAAAAGAAAATTTCTCTGAAGTTAGCTATGAAAATGCTTCATATACACACTATAAACTCAGTTATCTTTAGTAGTATTTCAGGCCATAATCTTTACAATTTAGGTTTAGAGAATTGCCTTATTTACAATGACAATTCAAGAGAAGAAGGGAGAGATTTATAATAGAGGTAGTAATTTTTTCTTTTTTTGAATTTTCTACCAACATATGATTTTTCTATACAACATGTCTTGCTGAGTCTGATTCTTGAGGGATTTAGTGTTATTGATAGAAGAAGAAAGAATAGAGTTGGTTATGTGGATAATTTATTTGATTTTACCATGCTGCATGTTTTTATAAGAAAAACTTAAAAGAAAATTAAACTCATTAAAAAAGCACATAAATTGTTTTTGCAACAAAGCAATTAAGGAAGCCTGCCTATCCAAAGTGATGGGTAATATTCTAAGCACAAAAAGGGCTAAATTGCCTTCTGTTTGAAAATTGTGTGCTATCTCTTGAGGTTTAATAAGAAAGGGATGTTTGGGATTAATATGAAGATTCAGCACCCTCTTTACTTATGAATTACTAAGAATTTGCTACAAGTTTTAAAGTTAGAATCAATTCAAATAAATTTCTCTATGCATAATTTTTCTCTAGTCTGTCCCTGAAACTAAGCAAAAACATTTTAAAGTAAAACATAAAAATAAAACTCAGAGATTACTTTCTATTACTTATGAAGATACAACCAGGGCAAAAGGTGCATCTTAACTTTTAAAGTAGTCACCAAAATTAAACATAAATGGATTCAGAAAGTTATTTTCCTGTCTCCATATCTTTCCCTAGACTGTATTAAGCACATATGATTTATGTCTATTTACATTCAAGCAGAAGTAATATACATGGAGGAAAGAACAGAATCGAGACAGAGCATGGCATGTGTGAGTAACTGCATGAAGGTTTTTTTTTTTCATTTTTAAACAACTTTATTTATCTAAAAGTTTTACTCCATATCATGCATTTTTTTTGTTTTACTTTATTTCATTTATTTATTATTGAAGTATGGTTTATTTACAACCTCCTGTTAGTTTCAGGTATACAGCAGTGATTCAGCTATATATATATATATATATATATACACACACACATACATATGTATGCATATACATAACACTATATGTATCATGGTATAATTGATTATACACTGATTATCACTGTATAATCATACTGTATGTATATGTATACATATATGTATATATATATTTTTCTTTTTTCAGATTCTTTTCCCTTATAGGTTATTACAGAATATTGAGTATCATTCTCTGTGCTATACAGTAGGTTCTTGTTATTTATTTTATACATGCTGCTGCTGCTGCTGCTAAGTCGCTTCAGTCGTGTTCGACTCTGTGCAACCCCGTAGAAGGCAGCCCACCAGGCTCCCCTGTCCCTGGGATTCTCCAGGCAAAAACACTGGAGTGGATTGCCATTTCCTTCTCCAGGGCATGAAAGTGAAAAGTGAAAGTGAAGTCACTTAGTCGCGTCCGACTCTTTGCGACCCCATGGACTGCAGCCCACCAGGCTCCCCCGCCCATGGGATTTTCCAGGCAAGAGTACTGGAGTGGGATGCCATCGCATAGTAGTGTATATATGCTAATCCCAACCTCCTAATTTATATCTCCCACTACCCTCCTACTCCTTTGGCAACCATAAGTCTGTTTTTTTTTGTTGTTGTTGTTTTATATTTTATTTATTTATTTTACTTTACAATACTGTATTGGTTTTGCCATACGTTGACATGAATCCACCACGGGTGTACATGAGTTCCCAATCCTGAACCCCCCTCCCACCTTCCTCCCCATATCATCTCTCTGGGCCATCCCAGTGCACCAGCCCCAAGCATCCTGTATCCTGTATCGAACATAGACTGGCAATTCATTTCTTACATGATCATATACTTATTTCAACTCCATTCTCCCAAATCATCTAACTCTCTCCCTCTCCCACAGAGTCCAAAAGTCTGTTCTTTACATCTGTGTCTCTTTTGCTGTCTCGCATACAGGGTTATCGTTACCGTCTTTCTAAATTCCACATATATGTGTTAGTATACTGTACTGGTGTTTTTCTTACTGACGTACTTCACTCTGTATAATCAGCTCCAGTTTCATCCACCTCATTAGAACTGATTCAAATGTATTCTTTTTAATGGCTGAGTAATACTCCATTGTGTATATGTACCACAGCTTTCTTATCCATTCAGCTGCTGATGGACATCTAGGTTGCTTCCATGTCCTGGCTATTATAAACAGTGGTGCGATGAACATTGGGGTACACGTGTCTCTTTCAATTCTAGTTTCCTCAGTGTATATGACCAGCAGTGGGATTGCTGGGTCATAAGGCAGTTCAATTTCCAGTTTTTTAAGGAATCTCCACACTGTTCTCCATAGTGGCTGTTCTAGTTTGCATTCCCACCAACAGTGTAAGAGGATTCCCTTTTCTCCACACCCTCTCCAGCATTTATTGCTTGTAGACTTTTGGATTACAGCCATTCTGACTGGTGCATAATGGTACCTCATTGTGGTCTTGATTTGCATTTCTCTGATAATGAGTGATGTTGAGCATCTTCTCATGGGTTTGTTAGCCATCCATATGTCTTCTTTGGAAAAATGTCTATTTAGTTCTTTGGCCCATTTTTTGATGGGGCCATTTATTTTTCTGGAATTGAGCTGCATAAGTTGCTTGTATATTTTTGAGATTAGTTGTTTGTCAGTTGCTTCATTTGCTATTATTTTCTCCCATTCCGAAGGCTGTCTTTTCACCTTGCTTATAGTTTCCTTTGTTGTGCAGAAGCTTTTAATTTTAACTAGATCCCATTTGTTTATTTTTGCTTTTATTTGCAATATTCTGGAAGGTGGGTCATAGAGGATCCTGCTGTGATTTATGTCAGAGAGTGTTTTGCCTATGTTCTCCTCTAGGAGTTTTATAGTTTCTGGTCTTACGTTTAGATCTTTAATCCATTTCAAGTTTATTTTTGTGTATGGTGTTAGAAAGTGTTCTAGTTTCATTCTTTTACAAGTGGTTGACCAGTTTTCCCAGCACCACTTGTTAAAGAGACTGTCTTTAATCCATTGTATATTCTTGCCTCGACCTGTGTTTTGAATGTGGGGATTAATAAACCATTTTGATTAGAACTTCAGAGACCGTTCTTAATTTTGGTATTTGTTGATTTTTATCTTTATGAATGACTAACCTTTTTTTTTGATCTTGATAATAGTTTCTTTTTCCCATATTTGTTTGCTATGACTTACTTTAGTCTTCTGTGATGGTTACATTTATGTGTCAGTTGGCCAGACCATGAAATGTCTAGATTCTATCTGTTTAAACATTACTTTTGTGGATCTGTGAGGGCAGAAGAGATTAGCATATGAAGTGGTGAACCGAGTAAAGTAGTTGTCCTCCCAAGTTTGGGTGAGCATTTTCTTATTCTGTTGAGGACTTGAATATAACAAAAAAGCAGAGGAAACCTGCATTTGTTCTCTTTCTGACTGTTGAGCTGGAACATCAATCTTCACCTGCCACTAGCATTACTAAGTTCTCAGGCCTTCAGACTTGAACTGAAATCTACACCATTGACTCTCCAGTTCTAAGACTTTCTAACTATCCCATTACTGTCTTGGGTCTCTAGTTTGCAATGACAAATTGTAAAACCTCTCAGCTTTCATAACAATGTGAACCAATTCCTTATAATAAATCTCATTATATATAGATATATTATGCATAATATAATTATACAATTATAATATATTTAGTTATATGCAAGTTAATCAAATCTATAAATATATAGATACATATCTATATATGTCATAGTTAGATCCCTCTTTATATGTGTATACATATATACATACATATCTTATATAAATATATCTATCTTTTCCATTAAATATATTCTATTGATTCTCTTTCTCTGGAGAACTTTAATAGAACTTTCTTAAAAATCCACTAATATTACATTTATTATACTCAATTACTTTTTCAATGTTGTTATACAACTGATGGTACTCTTTCTGTTTTATTTTTTTATTAGTGCTGTCTTGTCATGGATTTATAATTTTTAAGTATATTGTTCTGCCATTTAAGATGATACATACACAGAATGAAGAGAGAAATCATACTTCCTATTTCTGGACCTATTGTAAATGTATAGAGGTCGACTTCATGGTTTTAACTTGCAATTACATAAAATATAACAAAGCAACAAAATAGAAAGCTCATAAAAAACTCACACCTATGATTTATTTTCAATAAAAGTGGCCATGTAATTTGATAAGCAAAGTCTTTTTCATCATATGATGGGAAAATTGCAAATAAAATGCCCCCCAAAATGAATCTCAATCCTTACCTTAAATAGTTTATAGTACAATAATTAACTGAAAAGAGAGATGGCGTCAGTGGTAAAGAGTCTGCCTGGCAATGCAGGAGCAGTAAGAGAAGTGGGTTTGATCCCTAGATTGGGAAGATCCTCTGGAGCAGGAAGTGGCCACCCACTCCAGTGTTCTTGCCTGTAAAGTTAAATGGACAAAGGAATCTGGTGGGCTACAGTCCATGGGGCCTCAAAGGGTCAGATATGACTGAGTGATTGAGCACATAGCCATAAGTGGAAGAGTTAACACTACAACATGTGAAGAGTAATACTTATGTTGGACTTTCCTGGTGGTACAGGGAACGTGGATTCATTTCCTGATCTGGGAAGATTCCACATAGAGCATTTAAGCCCATATGCCACAACTACTGAAGCCCACATGCCTAGAACCTGTGCTCAGCAAGGAGAGAAGCCACCAAAGTGAGAAGCCACACACAGCAATGAAGAGGAGCTCCTGCTAGCCACAACTGGAGAAAGCCTGCCTACTGCAACAAAGACAGAGCACAACCCAAACACAAACTTTTCCAAATAAGATCTAGAACTAACAAACAACAATATTAAAAGATGCTTAATACCATTAGTCATTAAGGAGATGCAAATGAACAAAACAATATAATATCATTAATCTCTTTTAGAATGATTTAAAATTAAAAAACTGACTATACCAAATGCTCTTAAGGATATGGAATAATTGAAATTCCCACCTGTTTATAGTAGCAATGCAAAATTACAAAGCAACTTTGGAAAACAGTTTGGAAGTTTCTTATGAAAT
Organism: Budorcas taxicolor; assembly: GCF_023091745.1. NCBI lineage: Eukaryota > Metazoa > Chordata > Mammalia > Artiodactyla > Bovidae > Budorcas > Budorcas taxicolor. The sequence continues at coordinate 71,648,500 of NC_068912.1, forward strand.
TAAATATATTACCTATCATTTAATCCAGCATGCCCACTTCTGATTTTTACCCCCCAAATGAAAACTTGTATCTGCAAAAAGATAATTTCCTGGTGGCTCAGGTGGTAAAGAATCTGCCTGGAATGCAGGAGATTCAGGTTCTATCCCTAGGTCGGGAAGATCCCTTGGAGAAGGAAATGACAACCCACTCCATTACTCTTGCCTGTAGAATTCCATGGACAGGGAAGCCTGGTGGGCTACAGTCCCAGGGTCACAAAGAGTTGGACATGACTGAGCGACTTTCATTTTCCACTTTTTATAGAAAAGATGGGCTTCCTAGGTTGCACTAGTGATAAAGAACCCGCTTGCCAACGCAGGAGACAGAGGAGATGTGGCTCAATCCCTGGGTTGGGAGGAACCCCAGGAGGAGGGCACGGCAACCTACTTCAGTATTCTAGTCTGGAGAATTCCCATGGACAGAGGAGCCCAGCAGACTACATACAATCGATGGGGTTGCAAAGAGTCTGACAAGACTGAAGCAACTTAGCACAAACCCATAGAAAAGACAAAAAAAAAAAAAAATTATGGCAGAAAACAAATGAATTGTTACCAGGGATGGTGGGGATGGAGAAAGGACAGAATATAGAAAAAGCCACAGGTAAATTTGGGGGGCTATAAAAATATGTTAAATCTTAATGTGACATGAACTCACAACTGAATATATTTGTCAAAACTTAACAAACTGTACAGTTTAGGATCACATTCACCGTGCCATAAATTAATATACATCATAGTTTTAAAATAAATTGTATGTTTTGCATATTATCAATTGATTTCATAACATATCTATTCAATAAGTACCTAGCACTTTTCTAAAGCATCAAGAAGAATACATTTTTCTTCAAAAAATATTTTATTAAAAGAAAATTATATATTAATCATTCTTAAATAATAGCTGCTTTTACAATGATTATACTTTCTGCTTTTAAAATGTATTTCTACTGATCAGTTGTGAACTGTAGGAAGCTAAGAACAATGCACATATAAATTTGCTTTGTAATACATCGGGAGTTTGGTCTTGTAAAAGTTTTAATATCATGAGGTATGTCTGGTTGTAAACCTATGTATTCCTAAAAACTCAAATAGAGAAGCCCCTGCACCCAGCAAAGGGATCAAATGTACTTCTGTTCTTCTCTGACTCATGACAGAAGTTTCAGAGTGCAAGTCTGAAAATTCCTGTATTTGTTTCCTAATTAAGTGGAAATCACTTATTATGGGATTCCTGTCTTAAAGGATAATGAAGCATAACAGCAAAACAGAACAAAAATATTCATTTTGGTAAAAAATTAAATTATAATGCCTATATTATAAAAAATTAAAACCATACATACATATGAACAGCATTTTGAGAGAGATAACTCTGTTTTTATCTTGGATTTGAAACAGATTTTTATGCATCAAATCTCTAAATAATATACAACTGTTTACCTCCTTCACATATACTTATATTGCCATATGAATTATTTTTAAACAATCCAGTTTCTAGGTCATTTGAAAGGACCAATCCTGCAAAAGAGATCATATTGCAAAGACAATGAAGCTGATAAAGAAAAAGAATTTTACTTATGATATTATATTTCTATACTATTAAAATTAAGTTAACATAAAATAATATAAAATCTAGGCATACTGGATAAAAGGAATTTATCAAATAGAGAATATTTACAAAATATCTTTCTTCAGAGAGTTTCAATGTTCACATACATTATCTCATATTTGATAATGCAATATGAATAATACCTCATTAAAATTATGGCTGGGATTAAATAGAAGCACACTTAGGAAGTCAAGGAGGCTGCAAAATATGATAAAACCATATTTTATAAGACTTCTCATTTGACTAAAAATTAGTTTGAAATCTTCAGTGTGGTCACTGAAAAAAATTTAGTCTGTCTTTGAGGTTAAAAAAAGATCTGCTGAAGAAGAAATAATATAGTTATACTTTATATTCATTTTGTGATACAGAAGACACATTATTTTATGCTTATATTACACAATTAAATTTCATTATAAAAACAAGATTAGAAGAGAACTTTGTAATTTAAAAACATACATATATGAATTTTTATAATAAAACACTTTCTGGATGATAATGTTTCTATGCTTTTAGATCATTAAACATCACAATGTACAGAAGTAAATTTTAGGCTTGTTTTTAAGTTTAAATCAAAAGAATTTGCCATTTAATCCCCAAAACATCTGTAATTTATTCTGCTATCTACAATGCTTGACACTGATTACCTCTATTCAGAGTAGGCATGCAAATGTTTGCAAAACATGAAAATGAGAGTTGCGGGTATGCAATCTGATAATAGTGGGCACTCTAACTTCACCATAACTGGTAGGGTAAAACAGTATAACACCAAAGCCCACCAGAAAATATGAAAATAGATAAAATTCTACTGTAGTAATTTTTCATCCAGTATACCAGAAATAACTCATTTATTTAAATGTAGTAGCTTAACTGAAATTACATTTTTTGCCAGTCACTACACTAATGCATCATTTCATAAAGCAAAAATCATAAGGATCAAATCAATATGGATATTTCTCTTTCTGTACATGACTGCTTATTGCTCTTTGAATGCAGAGTTACTTTGATGTAATTTACAAAAATTAATCTTCATTTTTCTTCTAGCATTTCACAGTAAAATGAATACCTCCTGTTAAATCCAATTCCAATATAATGCGAATGTAAAATTATTTCTATTTTAACAGTGCTATCTTGAATCCTACGAGTCAACTAATTTCCTAAGTAATTCTATGGAATGATTTCTTATTAAGACTATTAAATAATATTAATACAGATGGACAATTAAGAGATTCTTTAAAATGGTTTTGTAAAATTCTAAACTATTTAGATATAATGTGGAAAGAATGCCATGATAAAACATGATGCCCTTCTAACTATTCATTATAAGCTCCAGAATACTGTGCTAATTTTTCTCCATTCAGAATTTCTAAAATTCATAAAAATAAATACTGAAACATATAGAACAGAGTGAGAAACTATGTTTTCTGTCTGAGTTTTAAAAAAATTATTGGAATATAGCTGATTTACAATATCAATATACAGTTGGTATTCCTATACAGTAGGTCCTTGTTGGTTATCTATCTTATACATAGTAGTGTGTGTATGTTCATTCCAAGGTCCTGATTTATCCCTCCCCCTCCCATGTTTCCCTGCAGGTAACCGTAAGTGAAAAGTGAAGTCACTCAGTCATGTCTGACTCTTTGCGACCCCATGGACTGTAGCCTACCAGGCTTCTCTGTCCATGGGATTTTCCAGGCAAGAGTAACAGAGTGGGTTGCCATTTCCTTCTCTAGGGGATCTTCCCAACCCAGGGATTGAACCATGGTCTCCTGCACTACAGGCAGATGCTTTACCCTTTGAGCCACCAGGGAAGCCCTAGGTAACAATAAGTTTGCTTCAGTACCTATAAGTTTGTTTTTTCTTTGTAAATAAGTCATTTGTGTCATTTTTTTAAAAAATTTTTACTTTAGTTTACTTTACAATACTGTATTGGCTTTGCCATACATTGTCATGAATCCACCACGGGTGTATACAAGCTCCCAATCCTGAATCCCCCTCCCACCTCCCACTCCATATCATCTCTCTGGATCATCCCCATGCACCAGCCCCAAGCATCCTGTATCCTGTATCGAACATAGACTGGCACTTCGTTTCTTACATGATAGTATACATGTTTCAATGCCATTCTCCCAAATCATCTAACCCTCTCCCTCTCCCTCTGATTCCAAAAGTCCGCTCTACACATCTGTGTCTCTTTTGCTGTCTCGCATACAGGATCATCATTACCATCTTTCTAAATTCCGTATATATCTGTCAGTATACTGTATTGGTGTTTTACTTTCTGGCTTACTTCACTCTGTATAATTGGCTCCAATTTCATCCATCTGATTAGAACTGATTCAAATGTATTCTTTTTAATGGCTGAGTAATACTCCATTGTGTATATGTACCACACCTTTCTTATCCATTCAGCTGCTGATGGACATCTAGGTTGTTTCCATTTCCTGGCTATTATAAACAGTGCTGCAATGAACATTGGGGTACACGTATCTCTTTCAATTCTGGTTTCCTTGGTGTGTATGCCCAGCAGTGGGATTGCTGGGTCATAAGGCAGCTCTATTTGCAATTTTTTAAAGGAATCTCCACACTGTTTTCCATAGTGGCTGTACTGGTTTGCATTCCCACCAACAGTATAAGAGGGTTCCCTTTTCTCCACATCCTCTCCAGCATTTATTGCTTGTAGACTTTTGGATCGCAGCCATTCTGATTGGTGTGAAATGGTACCTCATTGTGGTCTTGATTTGCATTTCTCTGATAATGAGTGGTGTTGAACATCTTTTCATGTGTTTGTTAGCCATCCATATGTCTTCTTTGGAGAAATGCCTATTTAGTTCTTTGGCCCACTTTTTGATTGGGTCTTTTATTTTTCTGGAGTTGAGCTGCATAAGTTGCTTGTATATTTTTGGGATTAGTTGTTTGTCAGTTGCTTCATTTGCTATTTTTTTCTCCCATTCAGATGGCTGTCTTTTCACCTTACTTATAGTTTCCTTTGTTGTGCAGAAGCTTTTAATTTTAATTAGATCCCATTTGTTTATTTTTGCTTTTATTTCCAGTATTCTGGGAGGTGGATCATAGAGGATCCTGCTGTGATTTATGTCAGAGAGTGTTTTACCTATGTTCTCCTCTAGGAGTCTTATAGTTTCTGGTCTTACGTTTAGATCTTTAATCCATTTTGAGTTTATTTGTGTGTGTGGTGTTAGAAAGTGATCTAGTTTCATTCTTTTACAAGTGGTTGACCAGTTTGGGTGCCCAATTTCACCACTACTATTCAACATAGTTCTGGAAGTTTTGGCCACAGCAATCAGAGAAGAAAAAGAAATAAACAGAATCCAAATTGGAAACAAAGAAGTAAAACTCTCACTGTTTGCAGATGACATGATCCTCTACATAGAAAACCCTAAAGACTCCACCAGAAAACTACTAGAGCTAATCAATGAATATAGTAAAGTTGCAGGATATAAAATCAACACACAGAAATCCCTTGCATTCCTATACACTAATAATGAGAAAGTAGAAAAAGAAATTAAGGAAACAATTCCATTCACCATTGCAACGAAAAGAATAAAATACTTAGGAATATATCTACCTAAAGAAACTAAAGACCTATATATTTAAAACTATAAAACACTGATGAAAGACATCAAAAAGGACACTAATAGATGGAGAAATATGCCATGTTCATGGATCAGAAGAATCAATACAGTGAAAATGAGTATTCTACCCAAAGCAATCTACAGATTCAATGCAATCCCTATCAAGCTACCAGCGGTATTTTTCACAGAACTAGAACAAATAATTTCAAGATTTGTATGAAAATACAAAAAAACCTCTAATAGCCAAAGCAATCTTGAGAAAGAAGAATGGAACTGGAGGAATCAACTTGCCTGACTTCAGGCTCTACTACAAAGCCACAGTCATTAAGACAGTATGGTACTGGCACAAAGACAGAAATATAGATCAATGGAACAAAATAGAAAGCCCAGAGATAAATCCACACACCTATGGACACCTTATCTTCGACAAAGGAGGCAAGAATATACATTTGTGTCATTTTTAAAATTAGAAAATATGTATGAGCCACATCTTTTGATATTTGTTATTCTCTGCCTGACTTCAGTTAGAATGATAATCTCTAGGACGATCTATGTTGCTGCAAATGGCATCATTTTATTCTTTTTGTATCTGAGTAGTATTCTAGTGCATATATGTACCATATCTTCTTAATCTACTCCTCTGTTGATGAACTTTTATAAACATTTAGGTTGCTTCCATTTCCTGGCTATTTTAAATGGTGTTGCAATGAATATTCAGTAACATAATTCTTTCTGAATTATGGTTTTCTCAAGATATAAGCCCAGCAATGGAATTGATGTATCATGTGGTAGTTCCTTTTTAGTTTTTTAAGGTGCCTCCAAACCAATCTTCATGTTTGTTATATCAATTTACATTCCTACCAACAATGCAAGAGGTGTCCCTTTTCTTCACACCCTCTCCAGCATTAACTGTGGATTTTTTAATGATGGTCACTATGACTGGTGTGAGGTGGTATTTCAATATAATTTTGATTTACAAATCTAATCACATGGACCAGAGCCTTGTCTAACTCAATGAAACTAAGCCATGCCCTGTGGGGCCATACAAGAGTCGGGGGGGGGGGGGGGGGTTATGGTGAAGAGGTCAGACAGAATGTGGTTCACTGGAGAAGGGAATGGCAAACCACTTCAGTATTCTTGCCTTGAGAACCCCATGAACAGTATGAAAAGGCAAAATGATAAGATACTGAAAGGGGAACTCTCCAAGTCGGTAAGTGCCCAATATGCTACTGGAGATCAGTGGAGAAATAACTCCAGAAAGAATGAAGGGATGGAGCCAGAGCAAAAACAATACCCAGTTGTGGATGTGACAGGTGATAGAAGCAAGGTTTAATGCTATAAAGAGCAATATTGCATAGGAACCTGGAATGTTGGGTCCATGAATCAAGGCAAATTGGAACTGATCACACAGGAGATGGCAAGAGTGAACGTCGACATTCTAGGAATTGGCGAACTAAAATGGACTAGAATGGATGAATTTTACTCAGATGACCATTATATCTACTACTACGGGCAGGAATCCCTCAGAAGAAATAGAGTAGCTATCATGTTCAACAAAAGAGTCTGATGCAGTACTTGGATGCAATCACAAAAACGACAGAATGATCTCTGTTCGTTTCCAAGGCAAACCATTCAATATCACAGTAATCCAAGTCTATGCCCCAAAAAGTAATGCTGAAGAAGCTGAGGCTGAATGGTTCTATGAAGACCTACAAGACTTTTTAGAACTAACACCCAAAAAAGATGTCCTTTTCATTATAAGGGCCTGGAATGCAAAAGTAGGAAGTCAGGAAACACCTGGGGTAACAGGCAAATTTGGCCTTGGAATACAGAACGAAGCAGAGCAAAGAATAACAGAGTTTTGCCAAAAGAACACACTGGTCATAGCAAACACTCTCTTCCAATAACACAAGAGAAGACTCTACACATGGACATCACCAGATGGTCAACACAGAAATTAGATTGATTATATTCTTTGCAGCCAAAAATGGAGAAGCTCTATATAGTCAACAAAAACAAGGCCAGGAGCTGACTGTGGCTCAGATCATGAACTCCTTATTGCCAAATTTAGACGTAAATTGAAGAAAGTAGGGAAAACCAGTAGGCCATTCAGGTATGACCTAAATCAAATCCCTTATGATTATACAGTGGAAGTGAGAAATAGATGTAAGGGCCTAGATCTGATAGAGTGCCTGATGAATTATGGAATGAGGTTTGTGACATTGTACAGAGACAGGAATCAAGATCATCCCCATAGAAAAAAAATGCAAAAAGCAAACTGGCTGTCTGGGGAGGCCTTACAAATAGCTGTGAAAAGAAGAGAAGTGAAAAGCAAAGGAGAAAAGGAAAGATATAAGCATCTGAATGCAATGTTCCAAAGAATAGCAAGGAGAGATAAGAAAGCCTTCTTCAGTGATCAATGCAAAGAAACAGAAGAAAACAACAGAATGGGAAAAACTAGAGCTCTCTTCAAGAAAATTAGAGATACCAAGGGAACATTTCATGCAAAGATGGGCTCAATAAAGGACAGAAATGGTAGGGACCTAACAGAAGCAGAAGATATTAAGAAGAGGTGGCAAGAATACACGGAAGAACTGTACAAAAAAGATCTTCATGACCCAGATAATGATGATGGTGTGATAACTCATCTAGAGCCAGACATTCTGGAATGTGAAGTCAAGTGTGCCTTAGGAAGCATCACTATGAACAAAGCTACTGGAGGTGATGGCATTCCAGTGGAGCTATTTCAAATCCTGAAAGATGATGCTGTGAAAGTGCTGTACTCAATATGCTGGAAATTTGGAAAACTCAGCAGTGGTCACAAGACTGGAAAAGGTCAGTTTTCATTCCAATTTCAAAGAAAAGCAATACCAAAGAATGCTCAAACTACCGCACAGTTGCACTCATCTCACATGCTAGTAAAGTAATGCTCAAAATTCTCCAAGCCAGGCTTCAGCAGTACGTGTGCCATAAACTTCCAGATGTTCAATCTGGTTTTAGGAAAGGCAGAGGAACCAGAAATTAAATTGCCAACATCGGCTGGATCATGGAAAAAGCAAGAGAGTTCCAAAAAACATCAATTTCGGCTTTGTTGACTAATCCAAAGCCTTTGACTGTGTGGATCACAATAAACTGTGGAAGATTTTGAAAGAGATGGGAATACCAGACTACCTGACCTGGTTTTTGAGAAACCTATATGCAGGTCAGGAAGCAAGAGTTAGAATTGGACATGTCACAACAGAGTTATTCCAAATAAGAAAAGGAGTACGTCAAGGCTGTATATTGTCACCCTGCTTATTTAACTTATATCCAGAGGGCATCATGAGAAACGCTGGGTTGGTAGAAACAGAAGCTGGAATCAAGATTGCTGGGAGAAATATCAATAACCTCAGATATGCAGATGACAACACCCTTATGGCAGAAGGTGAAGAGGAATTAAAAAGCCTCCTGATGAAAGTGAAAGAGGAGAGTAAAAAGTTGGCTTGAAGCTCAACATTTAGAAAACGAAGATCATGGCATCTGGTCTCATCACTTCATGGGAAATAGATGGGGAAACAGTGGAAACTGTGTCACTCTTTAATTTTTTTTGTGTTTTTTTTTTGGGGGGGGGGCGGTGGGGAGGTCCAAAATCACTGTAGATGGTGAATGCAGCCATGAAATTAGAAGAAGCTTACTCCTTGGAAGGAAAGTTACGGCCAACCTAGATAGCATATTCAAAAGCAGACACATTACTTTGCCAACAAAAATCTGTCTAGTCAAGGCTATTGTTTTCCAGTGTTCATGTATGGATGTGAAAGTTGGACTATGAAGAAAGCTGAACACTGAAGAATTGATGCTTTTGAAGTGTGGTGTTGGAGAAGACTCTTGAGAGTTCCTTGGACTGCAAGAATATCCAACCAGTCCATTCTAAAGGTGATAAGTCCTGCTTGTTCTTTCAAAGGACTGATGCTAAAGATGAAAATCCAATACTTAGGCCACCTGATGCAAAGAGTTGACTCATTGGAAAAGACTCTGATGCTGGGAGGGATTGGTGGCCAGAGGAGAAGGGGACGACAGAGGTTGAGATGGCAGGATCTCATCACCGGCTCATTGGACTTGAGTTTGGGTGATCTCCGGGAGTTGGTGATGGACAGGGAGGCCTGGCATGCTGTGATTCATGTGGTTGCAAAGAGTGGGACATGACTAAATGACTGAACTGAACTGATAATTAGTGATTTTGAGCATCTTCTGATATGCCTTCTGTCCATCTGTATGTCTTGAGAAAAAACTGCTTTAAAAGATAATTTATTTATAGCCATAAAAATTTCAAAGAAATTTAATACAGAGAACAAATACACTTGTTTTTCTTCTTTTTTCCTGTATGGTCTTCCCTGATGGCTCAGCTGGTAAAGAATCTGCGTGCAATATGTGAGACCTGGGTTCGATCTCTGGGTTGGGAAGATCCACTGGAGAAAGGAACAACTACCCACTCCAGTATTCTGGCCTGGAGAATTCCATGGACTGTATAGTACATGAGCTCACAAAAAGTCAGACACAACTGAGCAACATTCACTTTCACTTTTCATTTTTCCTATACATAATACATTTGATAATACTAATAATGGGATATGCAATATAATTTATATTTATTTGTATAATGATATTGAATTTATATTTTTGAAAATTGGCAAAAAATCATATTATATTATTCATATGTATTTGTTTCAATCAAAGTTACACATGAATGTGGCTTTAAACAGCTATATAAATGATTCTGACTAAAATTAATTGCCTACTATAATCTTTCTTTCCTGCTGAATAGAACAGAAAATTCTGAAGAAAATACAAAAAGCAATTAGCTAACAGAGAAGATTCTGGGATGATAGTGTCATAGGAAGCATCAGGAATTTGTCTCCCCATCTAAATAATAATCACACTGGCAGAATTAGCCTGATGTATAGTTGTCGTTCGTCACTAACTTCATGTCTAACTCTTTGCAACTCCTTGGACTACAGCATGCCAGGTTTCCTTGTCCTTCACTATCTCCCAGAGTTTGCTCAAACTCGTGTCCACTGAGTTGGTGACACCATCCAACCATCTCATCCTCTATTGCTCCCCTTTCCTCCGTCCCTCAATCTTTCGCAGCATCAGGGTCTTTTTGCATGAGGTGTCAAAGTATTGGAGCTTCAGCTTTATCATCAGTCCTTCCAATGTGTATTCAGGATTGATTTCCATTAGGATTGACTGGTTTGATCTTGCTATCCAAAGGACTCTCAAAAGTCTTCTCCAGCACCACAATTCAAAAGCATCAATTTGATGCTCAGCCTTCTTTATGGTCCAACTCTCACATCCACACATGACTACTGGAAAAACCATAGCTTTGACTATATGGACCTTTGTTGGCAAGTGATGTCTCTGCTTTTTAATACACTGTCTAGGTTTGTCATAACTTTTCTTCCAGTTTCATGGCTTCAGTCACCATCCACAGTTATTTTGGAGTCCAAGAAAAGAAAATCTGCCACTGTTTCCATTTTCCCCCATCTATTCGCCATGAAGTGATGGGACCAGATGCCATGATCTTAGTTTTTTCCCTGATGTGACCATTTTGTAATTCTGGAGTGTATAGAAGGATTGCATTTTGCGAGGAAGACTTGGAGGATAACTTGAGACTAATTTCTGTTAATTTCAGCTCTTAACACATTAGCAGCTACCCTTATTCCACCCAAGACCTGTGGTAGGTAGTTGGGCACATAGTCCTTGAACAGCTTACACACAGCTTGCAAGGGGTAAGGTTTGAAAAATAGAACCTATCTTCCAAATAAGTGGGATCTATGCTTTGATTGTTGTTTCTGATCACAAAGGTACAGATTGCAAGCCCAGTGTACATTTTTATTACTCTTCCTTCCATGTTGCAAACTCCTCCCTCTATAGCTGAAATGACTTCTAGGAAATTTAAAGTTCCAGTGCCTTTTCTCTCCATGCTCTATATTTTTAAAAACATTTTTTTTCTTTTTTTGTGAGTCATATTTTAAAGACTAGGATATACAGAAGCAAATACATAAACAGAGGAAATGAGGAAATAATCATACAAGCCCAGGAAAAGATGCAGACTTAGAAAAGACCAAAGAACACCTGACTTTTACACCTCAGGTGATACTTATTTAGTACAGAAACAGCTCACAATAATACAAAATAAAGATATAAGAATTTTAAAAAGTAGTAACAAAAAAACAGCAAACCTTGTTGAACAAGAAGAATCTGATTTCCAGAGTTAGCTTGCTATTAAATATAAATGTCCGGTTTTCAACAAAAAGCCACAAGGTATTCTAAAAAGTAGAAACTTATAGTACAAACAAAGGAAAAAATAGATTTAAATAACCAATACTATACTATACTAAGTCACTTCAGTCATGTCCGACTCTGTGTGACCCCATAGATGGCAGCCCACCAGGCTCCCCCATCCCTGGGATTCTCCAAGCAAGAACACTGGAGTGGGTTGCCATTTCCTTCTCCAATGCATGAAAGTGAAAAGTGAAAATGAAGTCGCTCAGTCGTGTCCAACTCTTCGCGACCCCATGGACTGCAGCCTACCAGGCTCCTCCATCCATGGGATTTTCCAGGCAAGAGGACTGGAGTGGGGTGCCATCACAGAAACCTGGAAAAGGCCCACCAGCAGATCAATTTAGAAAAACTTTAAAACAGCTGTTTGACAATGTTTAAATAAACAAAAAAATATGTAAGTAAGCTAGAGAATGATTAATAAGCAAAGTGGAAATATCAATAAAGAGAAAATATTGCAAAAGAAAAAATCTGGACTTGAAAAGTACAATCTCTAAAATTAAAAATTTCTTAGCGGTATTGGAATACAGATTTGTCCAAGGAGAAGAAATAATCAGTGAACTTGAAGATGGAAAATGGAAATTATTCATTATAATGAACATAAAAAAGGCTGAAAAAGTAATCAGAGTCCAAGAAAATCATGAGACACAAACAAACAGATCCAAATATTCATTGTGGGAGCTCGAGAGAGAAAAGGTAGAGGAAACAATGCTTGTAAACTTCCCAGATTTAATAAAAGACATTAATAAAAATATCAAAGAAGTTCAACAAATTCCAAATATTATTAACTCCAAAAGGAACACACCTAGACATTTTAGTCAATCTTTAGAAACTAAAAGAAAGAAAAAGAGAGTCTTGCAATCAGCAAGAGAGAAATGACTTATCACATACAAGAAATCATTAAAATATTATGAGCAGATTTCTCATCAAAAATAGTGAGGTTAGAGATCAGTGGACCAATATATTCAAAGTGCTAAAAAAGTTAACCAAGAATCCTATATCACTTAAAAATGTTCTTCAGGAGTTACAGAGAATAAATGATTATCTAATTAAATAAACTCTGAGCTTTTTTACCACCAAAACTGCCCTCTAAAAATGTTCAAGAGAATTCTTCAGGGTGAAATAAAAAGACACTAGACAATAACGTGAAATCATATAAAGAAATAGAGAACTCAAAAAACTTAAAAACATGAAAAATGCATTACATTTGTAAAATACATAAAGCCAGTAATATTGTAATAATATTTTCAGTTCTACTATGTTTTAATGTGACCTCAGAGACCTATATGTATATATATTAAAATCATCTAGATGCTAATACTATTGTAACTTTGGTTTATAACTCTGTATAATTTTTGGTTTCTGCATAATTTAAGAGATTAACGTTTAAAAGAATTAGTTTATGTTTTGGTACACATAATGTATAAAGACATAATATTGTGACATCAATAACCAAAGAAGTGTGGACAGAGCTGTAAAGGAGTCATGTTTTTGTATGTTATTGAAGTTAAGAGGCTAATTATTCAAATAGTGTGCTATAAACTTAGAAGGTTAGATGTAATCTCCATGGAAACCCCCAAAATAGCTGTAAAATATATACAAAATGAAATAAAAAGAAATTTAAATATTTTCTTACAAAAATTAGTTAAACCCAAAAATGTTTATAATGCCAAAAATGGGGAACAAAATGTATAGGGCATATAAAAAATAGCAAATGACAGAAGCAATTCTCTCCTTACTGGTGATCACTTTAACCATTAAAGGATTAAACTCTCCAATCAAAAAGCAAGAGAATGGCAAAATGGATGAAACATGATTTAATTTTATAGTATCTATGAAAGTCACATTAGATCCAAATATGAATAGATTGAAAGTAAAGGGATGGTAAGTGATATTCCATGCAATAGTTCCATGCAAAAGAGAACAATACGGGCTTTACTGATATCAGAAAAAAATTAGATTTTTAAATAAAAAAAAGGAGAGATGGGGACAATAGATATTTAATAAAAGGTTTAATACAGTCAGTTGATTTAACAATTATAAATATTTTTTTATCTAGTAACATACCATCAAAACATATAAAGCAAAAAAAAAAAAAATGAGCTTAAGGGACTAGACAATTCTACAAAAATGGTTGGAGATTTCAGTATTCAACTCTTAATAATTATAGAACAACCAGATAGAAGATAAGTAAGTAAACAGAAGAACTAAATAATACAAAAAACCAACTGAATCCTATAAACATACAGAGAACACTCTACCCAATAATAAAAGCATACACATTTTTCTCAAGTGCCCATGAGACATTTTTCATGATAGACCATATATTAGGCTACAAATCAGAATCTAAATGGACTTTTAAAATTATTGAATAAAGTAACTACCCAACTACAGCTGGATAAAGTTTGAATTCAATAATAGCAAGTAAACTGGGAAATTTGCAGACTGGTGGACATTAAGCAATGCAATCAATCAGTGAATAAAAGAAAAAGTTACAAGAGAAACAATTAGCTGAGGACTATTGAAAGTACTCAAAAACACATGTATCATGAAGGGTAATGAAAACTTGGACAATCAATTATCATAGAATAAAAATTACTTCTGTTGCCACTACACTTCTTTATCTCTGTTGGTTTTGGATCAAGGCTTGGCCCCAGTCATGTTGCTTCTTGGTGACACAGTAGCCAAAAGTCTAATATAGAACCAATTTTCTAGCCAGGAAAAGTGAAAAGATGGCCCCTGCCCCTTGAACAGATGTCAAGAATGTGGGGAAAACTCTGAGAGAGATAATGAGCTGAAAAAGATGTTTTAATTATGTATATAAATCTACAGGTCTTATCTTGGGATTTTATCAGAGCTATTTTGCAACAAAAATTATGAAGTCCAGGCATGAAGGCTTAATGAAGTCCTGAAAGAAGGAAAAGTAAGAAAACTTTCTTCCACTGAGATTGTTCTAAAAGAAAAACTAAAGAATATAATTTAGTATAAAGGGAAAAATATAAGAGAGTTACTTGGAAATTTGAGAATGAGAGAGGAGCAACAGAAACAGCAAATCTTTGGGTGTATGTAAAAATAAAAATTCCAATGGTAAATAAATAATACCTAAAAAATTCATATAATCAAAAACAAGCCACAAATGTAGGACCAAAGGAAAAACAAAACAGAGTGGATAAACAGAAAAAAAAAGTACAATGAAAGCGCTATATGGAACCTTATAAAAAATTAAGTTAAATCTAAATGAGATCTAAAAAAATGGAAAGAGATTGTCAGATTGTGAGTTAGAAAACATAACCCAACCACCTGATGTCCATAAAAAATTCATTTTAAATAAAAATTAAAAATAAAATGATAGAAAACCATGTACACCAACACCAAGAGAAAGCTGGAGAGGTTGCATTAATATAAAATAATGTATATTTGAGTAAAAAGAATATACCCAGGGATAAAGAAGACATAATAATCCTAAATGTGTGTACATCAAGCAACAGAGCTCCAAAATACATGAAACAAACACTGGCAATACTGAAAAGTGAAGTACCTCACATCACATATGTAGTTCGTGACTTTGACAGTCTTTTCTCAGTAATAAACAAAACAATCAGAAAATGAGTAAAGATATCAAAGACCTGAACAATATTTTCAACCAAATTTATCTAATTGACAATTATGGAGACTATTTTACCCACCTGTAATAGAGTACACATTTTTTTTTTCAAGAGCATATGGAACACTAAACAAAACAAAACAAAACAAAAACCTAGACAATAAGACAACATCAACAGATTGTAGGTAATTAAAATAGTAATTAAAAAATATCTGACCCTAACAGAAAGAAATAATGTGTGAAAAAAGGCCATATTTGATGAGATAAAAAGTGAGAGGGAAGGAAGAAAATGGAGGCAGTATTTTCCTAGATTTCTTTCTCAATGCATATTTCTGCTAGTGTAAGAAAGATAAAGGGGATACAGTGTGATATTAAGAGAAAATATTTCCTTCCTTATTTATTTCCTTCCTTCTTTCCTTTCTCATTTACTTATTATTTTCTAGTGTGTGTTTACTTAATTTTAGGAAATGCTAGGCATGTCTCCCTGTCTACTAGCTCAATTCTGTATACATAGCATACTAAATATCCAAGCTGAGAAGGGATGGCAAAAGTAAACAAACATATGACATTTTGTGTATAATTTCTTGGGAAGGCTCTTGCCAGAATGTAGAGCATCTGCTTCAATCAAGCCTTGATTTTTTTTAAGGTTAGATGCACATACTTTTCTCAACTTTTACATGTACTGTCAATGAATTTTGAAAAAGTTATACAGTTGTGTAAGTACCACCACAATTAAGATGTAGAACATTTCGATAAACCAAAAAAAGCTTTTTGTGCTTGTTTGCATTAAGTTCTTCCCACCCTTGCCCTTGGCAAATACTGATCTGTTTTACATATGGAGATGGGTAGCTTTTGTTTGTATTTATTTATTTCTTTTTTTCTTTTTAAATAATTTTTATTTTGTATTGGAGCATAGCTGGTTAACATTGTTGGATTAGTTTCAAGTGTACAGCAAAATGACTCAGTTATACATATACAGGTATCTATCCTTTTTCAAATTATTTTCCCAATTAAGTTATTACAGAATCTTGAGCAGAATTCCCTCTAAATAAAGAGGTCCTGGTCATTTATCTATTTTAAATATAGTTGTATGTATATGTCAATCTCAAACTCCCAAACTATCCTTTCCCCCTACCTTTCCTCCCAATAACCATAGTTTATTCTTTAAGCCTGTGAGTCTGTTTCTGTTTTAAAAATAAGCTCACATGTATCATCATTTTTAGATTTTACATATAGTAATATCATATATTTGTTTTCCCTCTGTCTGATTTATTTCACTTATTAGGATAATCTCCAGGTCCATCCAGGTTGCTACAAATGACACTATTTCATTCTTTTTATTGGCTAAGTAATATTCCATTTTATATATGTTTTACATCTTCTTTATCCATTCATGTGATCATTGCACAAATAAATGAAATAGAAATGAACAAAGCAATAGAAAAGTTCGATGAAACTAAAAGCTAATCTTTGAAAAGATAAACAGAATTGATAAATCTTTAGCCAGACTCTTCAAGGAAAAAAGGGAGAGGGTTCAAGTCAATGAAATTAGAAATGAAAAGAACTTACAGTGGACAGTAAAGAAATACAAGGAATTGTAAGAGACTACTATAAGCAACTATATGCCAATAAAATGGACAACCTGGAAATAAATGTACACATTCTTAAAAAGGTATTACTCCCAAGATGGAACCAGGAAGAAATAGAAAATATGAATATATCAATCACAAGTACTGAAATTGAAATTGTGATTTAAAAACTCCTAACAAACAAAAGTCCAGGACCTGATGGCTTCATGGGCAAATTCTGTCAAATATTTAGAGAAAAAAATAACATTTATCCTTCTGAAATTATTTCCCCAAAATTTCAGAAGGAACACTCCCAAACTCATTCTATGAGGCCATCATCACCTTGATACCAAAACAAAGACACTGCAAAAAATGGAAAACTACAGGCCAATATCACTGATGAAAATATACACAAAATGTCAACAAAATCCTAGCAATCCAAATCCAACAATACATTAATACAATCTTTTGAGAAGCCTCAGTATAAAGCAGATAAATGCAGATTTATTGGTAAAGTAAATTTAGGAGGAGGCATCTCTAGCCGTGATGTGCATAAAGCTTCAGGAAACCCAGCTATCTCAGGAAGATGCTGAAAACAATTATACCTTTTTCTACTCTCCTAAATATGGATGTTTTGAAACTACAGAGTACATTATTGGTGAGTTAACAGGTTGCCTCTTCATAAAATATTCAATCTTCCTGAAAAAGGAAAACTATAAATCTAGAGGAATACATTTTTAAAAATTCACATAATTATGCAGGCAATACTGTAATCAGGTTCACAGGTGCTATTAGTATTGATTTTGGTGATATTAAAATCTATTCATCATTGGTGATAAATCTAATGTGAAAACTTTCTACACAGACAGCTGATAGAGCTCATGATTTCATTTTGCCTACAGACATTTGTACCCAAAACCTTTAAACATATTATCATTTCTTTCTTGAATGAAAATATTGACAAACTCTCTTGTAATACTCTTGGAAACATTTTAATCTATATTTGTTTTAGGCTATTTTTTTACTTTTTCATTTTTTTTAAATTGATGTATCCTTTATATAAGTGAAATGCACACCTTTAAATTATGTTAGTTTTGACAGTTGCATAACCACCATCAACCTAGAAAGTGTATTGTGACTCTTTTATTGTCAACCTCTGAACCCCTACAAAGTGACAACTACTTTTCTAATTTCTATTAGCAAACCTTCATTTTGCCTGCTCTAGAAATTCACATAAATGAAATCATAGAATTTGTATAGTAAATAGTATGTATATAGAGCATATTTTTGAGATTTAACTATATTGTTCTATGTTCCTTTCTATTGCTCAATAAACATGTTACAATTGGCTGGTCCCTTGACTAATTTATGGACATTTGCTTTATGTGAGTAAAACTGAAATGAACATACATGTACAGATCATTTATAAACATATATTTTCATTTATCTTTAATATCTGGGAGTATTGCCATAGAGTAGATTATATTTAACTTTACAGAATCAGGCTAAAGTATCCTCTAAACTGATTGCATTAAAGTTCTGGTTGATCTCCATCCTCAACACTTATTCTCAGATTTAAAATAGTTTATGATTTTGACATGAATTTTCTTTACTGCTATTAAAATCAGACAGAAACAGATATCATAACTGAAAATTATCTGAGCAGACAGACCGGTTAGTCACTGAAACACAACTTAGTTTAATAATAGCTTATTTTGCAGGATAAGTGAGGTTAACTTCACCTGAGTCACTACTTGCTTTTGCCTTTGAAAAAATAAAGTGAAAGAAAGTGAAGTCGCTCAGTCGTGCCCGACTCTTTGCGACCCCATGGACACCAGGCTCCTCCATCTATGGGATTTTCTAGGCAAGAGTACTGGAGTGGGTTGCCATTTCCTTCTCCAGGGAACTTCCCAACCCAGGGATCAAACCCAGGTCTCCCACATTGTAGACAGACGCTTTACCGTCTGAGCCACCAGAGAAGTCTTGAAAAGATAAATAAAGTCTTGAAAAGATAAGTAAATTTTAAATAGCAACCAAAATTGATATGAGATAACCAGTACTCAATTCCCTTTTATTTAAGAAAATTTTATTGTAATCAATCAGTGTAAAGAATAAGCCCTCATTGCCTTCACACTATATGATCTGTTTTATAGAAATAGACCTTGAGCCTATCCCATCCTTTAGTTGAGTGTTCCTGTTTTGCAAACTGCCTTTCTGTGTATGCACAATCAACTTTTACTAATTACTGCTCAAGTGGATCATTGGTTTTATTTATTTATTTTTTTTTATTAACTTTTGACACTGTTAATGATTTTGAAGATTTTGTGCATCTTATCTTGTGTCATGGGCCATATATATATATGTATATATATATAAACATTATTTTTGTACCTAGTAAAATCAATTAGATGTATAACTTTGAATCAGTTTCCAGACTACCTTTTTTCATATCATTTCCCTATATTTTCATTCTTGCATAAACATCACCCCATCTTGATTAGCATAGCTTTATAGTAAGGCTTTAATTTGGATAAAGTTCTTTTTACAAGATTGTCTTGGCTATTTAGATATGTTGAAATTGCATATGAATTTTAGAATCAGTTAATTTTGACAAAATCGTGTACTGGGTATTGATTGGCACTAAATTGAAATTATAGATTAATTTGATCATAATGGCCATCTTAATATTGAGCTTCCCAATCCATAATCATGTTATAGCTTTCCTTTCATTTATGTATTCTTAGATTATTGACTGTAAGCCTGTCTTCTTTTCTAAAATAAGCATTTAAAGGTATAGATTTACTCTTAAGCACTGTTTTGGCTAAATTCTTCAAATACCGATGGATTTTTAAATTACCATTCCTATGAATCATACACACATATGTTCACACACAAATATCATTTTCTTTGTAATTTTTATTTGCTTCTTGGACTATTTAGAATTGAGTGACTTACTTTCTAAGTATTTAGAGGTTTTCTAGCTATGCCAATGTTATTTAATTCTACTTTAATCTTACTATGTTTAGAGAGCATATTCAGTAAAGTTTCAGACTTAAAGTATTTTGAAAATTGTTTTTTGGCTTAAAATAAGATTTATATGAATATTACATATACATTGCCTTATTTAGAGATGTAGTGTTCTATTAATTTCTATTAGGTCACTTTAGATAAGAGAATCATTCAAATCTGCATTTTTACAAATTGTCCATCACCTACTAAAAGCTATGTTAAAATTTACAACTATGAATGTGGATTTGTCTATTTATCTTTGTATTTCTGAAAATGTTTCTTCCATATATCTTAAATTTCACTTATAGTTGCTATATATGCTGAATTTTATTTGTCAATATTTTCTTTCATCATCATCCTTATAAAATGTCTCATTACTAGTGGTAATACTCCTTTCCTTGCCTACATTATTTGACATTGTTATAGTCCCATGAGGGCTTCCCTCATAGCTCAGTGGGTAAAGAATCTGCCTGCAATGCAGGAGACTCTGGTTGGATTCCAGGCTGGGAAGACCCACTGGAGAAGGGATAGGCTACCCACTTCAGTATTCTTGGGCTTCCCTTGTGGCTCAGCTGGTAGAGAATCTGTCTGCAATGCAGGAGACCTGGGTTCAATCCCTGGGTTGGGAAGATTCCCTGGAGAATGGAAAGGCTACCCACTCCAGTATTCTGGCCTGGAGAATTCCATGGACTGTGTATTTCATGGGCTCACAAGGAGTCAGACATGACTGAGTGACTTTCACTTCACTTCATAGTCCAACTAGCCTACTTATGCTTAGTGTTTGAATCTTTTACTATCCTTTGACTTTTCATAATTTATCTAACATCTATTTTTCCCTAGCTTGAAAATACCAACTTTAAATGTTGAGTGTTTAATCCATTTACATTTATAGGATTGATGGGGGTGGGGGGTGGGGTATGTTTGATTTAGAATCTTTTTGCCACACTGTTCTTTCTCTTTTTCTGCCTTCCTTCTGTTTTCTGTGTCATTTCAGTCTTTTTTTTTTTAATGCCAGTCTCTCTGTTCTATGGGCTTATTATCCAGAACTCTTTTGGTTGTCATTGATTCTTCATTGCTTTCCTAGAGATTACAGTATGCATTTTAGAATTATCACAGACTACTTATAATTGTGTCTAAGTATAATTGAAACCAGGGGTTTAATTTGCCTGCTGTGAGGCTGAAGAAAGCTGCCATGCTAAGCACTGAAATTAATTGAATGTTACTAGCCTTTCTTCATCAGGTATTCTGAATGCTGCAAGTGTTCCAGTAGACTACAAAGTTCAAAAATAGTTGATTCCATAGTTCTTGCTAACCCAATAGTTGTTTTATTGGAGGGAATTATTCTTAAAGCTTCATATTCTGCCATCTTCCATGACATTACTGGAATACTAGGTTTTTGAGTGTGGGACAAAGTAATGTTTACTTTTGCCTCCAAATTTTCCAATGAAAGCCTAGGCAAGCTTATCCCAAATTGTCTGCTCAGAGATATCTCCTTGAATAAAAGAAATTCTTAAATATATACTTTTCAAATGTATTAAAGTAATTTTCACAGGGTTACCTCACTGGAAGCCGTATTACACATTATAGAAAATTGAAGTTTGTAAAGTTTGGGGAAATTGCCCCAAGAATGCAATCAATAAGACAACCTACATGTTTCACATCTTGCTTATCTTTTCTTTATGGTACCATACAAAGTTAGCTAGTTTAGGTGTGGAGTTTGAACTCAAAGGTCTAGAAAAAGTGCAGGAAGATCCCAAGGAAAGCTTAATCTGCATTTGATTCATTTGAGGAAAATGAGGAAGAGTTGAAAAAGGACTGTGGAAGATTGGTATATTCTTTAAAATGTGATATATAATATTTTAATATGAACATTTCACTTTGACATTTTTAATGTGATAGTATTTAATGTAACAGAATGCTACTGCTGCTACTGCTAAGTCACTTCAGTTGTGTCCAACTCAATGTAACAGAATAAAAGAATATAAAACTACTCCTAAAATTTAACTCAGAAAATTATTCCTTTCATAAATACTACAACCACATTCTTTTTTTCCTAAAGGCCTCTCTATGCAATATTAATATATATTCTTTTTATGCAAACTCATTTTGACAGCAATGGTGCAATCATATGATTCATTTCCATTTAGATTCCTTACTTATTAAAAATAATTTAAGAAAAGAGTTCAGCTAGCATAATTTATTAGGCAGTACAAAGACATTTGTATGATGCTTATAGTTCAAACTTGATTTAACATTTTATAATAATTTATAAAAGAAAAGGAAAAAATACATTCATGCTGACACATGTCTTGAAATTCAAAATATATGCTAAATATGAATAGATATCATACACTTTTCTCTATAATGATTTACTCTGCAGTTGGAGAGAGAACATTTTAAGAAATTTTCATTTGAATAAGAATGAAAAAATTCTGAACATTAAAACGTACTAAATTGATTTCAGTTAAAAGATGTTAATGCTGTTTTAGCCCTCCATCCCTTCCATATCCATTGTCCAAGAATTGCAATGATTTCAGTCCATTATCATGACTTTTATTTCTAAGTGGTATGATATATCTGAGATTGATATGAGCTAACAGGAATTGCTAGGCCAAAGAATCGCATAAGGGAACACTGAAATCCATAGCAAGTTGGAAGAATAACACTGGCATCGAGATAGTAAAGTTGTATATAAAATGAATTATTTGGTGTTTCATACTGTACATAGCAGATTGGTCTCAGTTACCTTGATAATTTAAAGAAAAATTATTTAGAATATTATCTCCATTTTATTTTGGATTGATCTGAATAATGCTGACCTTGGAAAAAGAGAAAATGAATTTTATTCGTTCATTATCTTTGCAATCTTTATTGAGATCCTTTGTGAACCTTGTATTCTGTGCTGAAATTTCAAAACAAGGATCTCACAGTCTAGTGACAGAGCCAGACAAATTAACAGATGCTTAGAAGAATGGTGTGACTGGGGCTATAAGAGAGGAAAACTCAGAATGAGCGGGAATATGGAAAGCTATTTAATGGACATAAAGGTAAGAGTCTCACTTGGGTCTAAAAGGAAGTATTTTGGCTGAATAATTCCTCATTCATTTCATTTGATAACTCTTCATCTTTTACAGAACTCTGATGTTTTTGCTTTAAAATAATTAAACTTAAATGACATTGTCACAAAGTAATCTCATCTGCTTCCCTGGCATTAGTAATCAGATGTTCATTTAAAGTAGGTATGACATAAACTTAAACTGGAATAAATAATATAACATGAATTTCTGTCTCATGTAAAATTTCAGATAGGTAGGGAGCCTCTACATGTGTGCGTACTCAGTTGTGTCCAACTCTTTGTAACTTCATAGATTGTAGTCTGCCAGGCTCTTCTGTCCATGGGACATGTCAGGCAAGAATACTGAAGTGGGTTGCCCATTTCTCTTGCATTGGCAGGAGGATTCTTTACCGGTGCACCACCTGGGAAGCCAAGGGAGCCCCTAGGCTATCTATAATAGTTCTGTCCCATACCTATTCTATTTTTTTCAATACATGGCCTTAATTGCTGAGATTACTTCATGATCAGAGATGACTGCTTCAGCCACAACTACTCTATCTACATTTCAAAGAGAAGAAAACACAACAAGAAGGGGTAGTTTGCATACTTCAGCATGGCTTTTAAGGGAGGATTCCAGAAACTGATGCAGTGCACGTCTATTTACATTAAATTTACTTAATCATACAACTACAACTGGTTCTTCTTAGGTGGCTCAATGGTAAAGAACCCACCTGCCAATATGGGAGTTGTGGGTTCAATCCTTGAGTGGGGAAGATCCCCTGGAGGAGGAAATGGCAATCCACTCTAGTATTCTTGCCTGAGAATCCCATGGACAGAGGATCCTGGGGGTTAACAATCCATGGGGTCGCAAAGAACCGACACGACTGAGCAACTGAATAACGAGAATAACTACAACTGTTAATAGCTGCTTTAGAAGCTTGGGATATGTAGTCATTTTAAGTTATCATTTTTATAGAAAAGTTGACAAATAGTAGAAATCAAAGTGTCAGTTAATGTTAGACATTGGTACAGCAAGGATGAATGTTTTGCTAAGCCACTAAATAGAAAAACAACATATAAATACGAGTAATATAGGAGGAAAATAAAATTAAAATTACCTTTTAAAAACAAGACAAGGAAAAAAAGTCAAGACATTAAAAAATAGAAGGGAAATACTTATTTTATAATATATCTCCAGCATTTTTTTAAATCAAAAACTAGCTGTGGCATGTTTTTGATGAGACTGTATAAAGTGGAAAGAGTATAAGGTGAACTCAGTAACCTGAGGATGAGTAAAACTTCCTGCTGAAGGGCAAGACCAATTCTATCTCTTGCTGACAGTGTGACCCTGGGAAATTCTCTTCAAACAGCTAATCTTCAATCACATTTATAAACTGTAGAAAATAAAATATAGGACTGGAACTCTGGTTGACTTCTGTGTAAGTTTTAAGTGGGCACTTCCAAATACATTTTGTAGATAACTAACATTATTTTAAATACAATATTTTTTTAAATCAAAATTATTTCAAAATATGAATGATGAACAAAATTTCAAATTTTTACATTAACTTAAGGTCTGATCCTGTCCTTACAGGTCATCTCAATTACCCCAACTTCATCCCTGTCCTGGTAAAATGTCTGCCTCACAAAGTTATTATAATACTCAAAAAGTACATAAAAACCAGTTAAAAGCTCAATAAAACAAGATTATATCAATTATCTGATTTCAATTTGAATTTTACATTTCTTTCTTAAGAGAAGTACTAACATTTGGCTCGAAGTGTTTAATTTACTTCAGAAATGCAAACATCACAATACAAAAGTAACAATAAAATCTGTGATACTAACTAGGATTTCTACTGCATAAAATAGAACTGATATTTTACATGAAAATGCAAGTTCTCAGTTATGATCTTGTTACAGACTGATTCAGCATTCCACTGTCATTTACTTTTTGGCATAGCTGCTCTAACAGGTTAATGGTTCTTTTTCACTTTTATTATTTATTAAGAATAACAAATTCATGTTTGAATGCTAATACAGAACTTGGTGAAAGGTGTGGTACAAGTGGAGAAAAGAAACGGGCTTTTCATCATTAAATAAAATATTATTATGGTTTCTTTTAGTCATAATTTGATACAGTTTTCAAATTAAAACTAACAACTTGCATACAAAAGAATAGTTTGGAAATTGGCACTGGGGAAGAACTTCTCCACGTGCCAAACATAGGAAGGGTTTTAGAACTTCTTTAGAAGCAAAATTAATTTTTACAGAAAATTTTAGACAAGACCTATGAGGTCTGAAATTGTCATATTAGCACATGTGCTTTCACAAGTAGATACAGAAATACTAATAATTCCATTTTGGCAAAACTTTAATTCAAATACAAGTTATTGTTTAATCAAGAACAGATAATTTAAGAAATGTCTACACAATACCATATTAGTAACTCTTATATAGGAAAACTAAATATTTTAATTAAATATTATTTAAGGAGGCTGTTTGAAAATTCACTACCTGTATTAAAATCTCTACTTTGCAGTTTAATCACTATGTAATGTTGGGTAATCTGCATAAACTCTGTATGGTCACTTTTTTCCATCTGTACAATGTAAATAAAAATTTAACTGACGTACTAAATATATAGCACTTACTAATGTGTATGTCACAAAGTGTGAAATAAATGTGGACTTTAATATTTACTAACCATTACCTCATTAATATACCCAGAAAACGTTTTTGAGACTATAACATAACTGCCAGGCACATGATCCTTCTTATTCTACAGTATTGTCTTCTTTGCTGTTAGTTTGCTCACTAACTTTTTTTCACTCATATGTCAGACACATTGCATAACTTGGAATATTTCTTTTGCTCTCAACAATAGAGAATTAGCACTTTTATTAGAATATCACCAGTTTTATGAGGGATATACTAAACTATGTTTGGCCTCTGAACACTCATAACTTTATTTGAGTAAACTATGTATTTATAATTTGTGTTTATAATTTTGTCTCTTCTCTACTATTGCTTAAGGATAGTGGATGCATCATCTCCCTCTTTTTATGCAGGGTCTCGAGAGTACTGCATTGAGAACAGAGATCCACAGAAATTGTCATTTAAATTGATGGATCAATAAGCTTGAGCTGCATTAACTAGAACAATTGGTAGCTGCAATCTGTTCCCTTAAATGGAGGAAGGATGGGAGATCTATTACAAATTGTTTGGATTATCTTGTAAGTGTAACTGTCATATACAAAAGAGGTGAATTATAGTAATGAAGATTTCAAAGTTCATCATGGATCATGATAAAGACTCATTAATATCCAACATTAGGAAAGAACCCTTATGCAAGAATTAAAGTTCTGTTGGGGAGGTTAACAGTTTAAGTGACAGAATATTATCCTCTATTTTAATAAGGTATTAAAATTTGCATTTTATGTTTCTTCAGCTATAAATTTTGCCTATGGCCATGGTGATCTGAGACAGATTTATTATTTATTTCTGACAGATTATTTGTGACACCTCGTATATTTACATATGATACTATGGCTAGTTCTTTCACTGCTACTTTATCTTCTCCCTTCACCCAACTCCATGCTTCTTTTTTTTTTTTACAAAAAGAGCAAAATGCATGATAAGGTCTGTTTTCTGATAAACATTTGATGATATTTGAAAGATGTTTTGTGTTGAAACAGGTGGTAACAAATTAACTAAATGAGGAGTGTATTTGTGAAAGAGAGAGTGAGAAGCTGCAAAACATAGAATTGTGGTTGTAGCTTTTACTCTGGACAGAAGGGGTATATCGTGTGGCCCGTATTCCAGATGCTTTTTTACACCATTTCACATGCCCTGCAGCTGCTACTTCTGTTGTGATTGCTGCATCACCTCCTGTCATTGCCCACTTGAAAGTGAAGAAAAGGACCTAACAAAATGAACAAAACAGCACTCTCTGTGATTCATTTTGTTTTTGTTCTTTGGTTGAAATATCACAAATCACAGATACTACCCCTCTCCCCAGAACTGTGTCTCTCCTAGATCTCTAATTAGGTAAGATTATAATTTACTCCAGAAGCTTTAAAATGCATTGTATATTATGAAAAGCAAGTACAGTTCATATTCAATTTGACTTCTTCATAAATTTTTAAATATCAAAGTGATTAGGTCAGATTTAGGACCAATTCCCTGAGAAAGTTCATGATTAAAAGGCTCAGTTAGTCCCTGGCCATGAGATTATCAAGCAGTCAACACACTTTTAGAATTTTATGAAGAAGGAGGAAAGAGGTCACTGCTCTCTGCTTTCTATATTGCCAAACTGATGTGTACATGGAGTTTGGGTAATATAATACATATTCATGCTGACAGCTAATTTTCAGGCTAATGCAATTCAAAACAGAAAAGATAATGAACCCTAAAAAAACAGAGTTTGTAAATGGAAATGCTGACAGACTCTTAACTCTAATAGCTATGCTATTGGGCACTACAAAAATAACAAAGCTAATTTTAATGAAGATTTGAAAGTAGATGAGGCATTCATCTTTGGTAATTATGGTGTTTCTGTAGTACTAATATCTAAATGGAATTTAAACCATTTAAATGACCCAAGGGAAGGGACAGTTGTAGGAATAATTCTCAGTGTGATTCCATAAAGGTAACATGTATATTTCAAGAACATTTTTCCCTTGTGGAACCAGCCACATGCCAATTATAAATAAATATACTAATCCTTTGTAACTTTGATTTGAGGATATGTTTCCAAAACAAATCTACTTGAAATTTTCTTAAGTGATGCTTTTAAAAATTAATTTATTTAAACCATTGTTGATAAGGAGGAAGATGTGTTACAAGCATTGCTATCTACCTATTTAACTTTTGGTATCTTACTAAATCCAGCAAATTGATTGACATGCCTTTAGAACTGCCCTCTAACTCTTTGGGCTAGTTTTATTCCTATATACTACAAATATCTGTTAAGAATAGTTCATATGCTAAAAAAGTATATTTAAACCTCTGGGAATTCAAATCCAAATAGTTTTCCTCCTGTATGGACTTTCAACCTAATCACAGAGACAGCTGCTGCTGCTGCTAAGTCGCTTCAATCATGGCCGACTCTGTGCTACCCCATAGACGGCAGCCCACCAGGCTCCCCTGTCCCTGGGATTCTCCAGGCAAGAACACTGGAGTGGGTTGCCATTTCCTTCTCTAATGCATGAAAATGAAAAGTTAAAGTGAAGTCGCTCAGTCGTGTCTGACTCTTCGCGACCCCATGGACTGCAGCCTACCAGACTCCTCTGTCCATGGGATTTTCCAGGCAAGAGTATTGGAGTGGGGTGCCATCGCCTTCTCCTCCACAGAGACAGAGTCCTATATAAAATACTATTATAAGCAAAGGCTCAGTTCAGTTTAATCCCTCAGGCATGTTGGACTCTTTGTGATCCCATGAACTGCCTCACGCCAGGCTTCCTTGTCATCACCAACTCCTGGAGCTTACTCAAACTCTGGTCCTTAGAGTCGGTGATGCCATCCAACCATCTTATCTTCTGCCCTCCCCTTCTTTCCCACCTTCAGTCATTCCCAGCATCAGGGTCTTTTCCAAAGTCAGTTCTTCCCATCAGGTGGCCAAAGTATTGGTTTCAGTTTCAGCATTAGTCCTTCCAATGAATATTCAGGACCGATTTCTTTTAGGATTGACTAGTTGACATTGAATGGTTCACAACATTTGGTGGCAAGAAGTAGAAATGGTAATTGAACTTTATCATCTATCTTTTTCAGTAAAAATATTTATTTTAGAATTGTTTCAGATTTATAGAAAAACTGTGAAAATACAAATAGAGCTCTTAAATATCCTGTCCCTAATTTCCCTCATGATCAGAAACTTATACCACTATGGTACATTTGTGACAACAATAAAGTAATATTTATGCCATATTATTAACTAAAATCTATGTTCCCATTTCCTTAGTATTTAGCAAATGTGCTTTTTCAGTTCTAGGATACAATTAAGGATGCAATACTATATTTAGTTGTTATGTGCCCTTAGGCATCTCTTGACTATGGCAGTTTCTTGGATTTTCCTTATTTTTTATGAACTAGACAGTTGAAGACTACTGCTTAGATATTTTCTAGATTATCTTTCTTTGAAATTTGACTAATGATTTTCATAGTTAGATTGGGTTTATGGGTTTGGAGGAGGAGTATCAAGGTGGTCAAATTCTATATTCATCATATTATATCAAGTGCACATACTATAGAGATGGCTTACTGTTGATGTTGACCTTAATTACCTTGTTCAGGTAGTGTTTGGCAGGTGTCTCCACTGTAAATTTTCTCTTTTCCTCTGTTAGATACTTACTTCTCTGAAACAAAGTCACTATGCACAGGATACACACAGGGAAGGGGTAGTGAGATTCTACCTGCTTAACAATAGAGTATTCAAACAAATTATTTGGAATTCTCTGTAGGAAAATAATTCTTCTACTCCACCTATTTATTGAATCACTTATTTATGTCAGTATGGATTCAGGGATATTTATTGTATACTTTAAGGTATAATCCAACACTACTTTATTTTGCTTCTCAAATAGTTCCAAGTTTGGCCATTAGAAGCAATTCCAGCTGGCTCTGGTATCCTTTTGAAACCCTTATGTTGTATATTTTCTTCCCCAGTCATTGAAATAATCATTTTTTTTCCAAAGAACTTTTGTTTTAGAAACCAACATCTGGGTGCTGGGTATGCTTCTTGCCATCATCTTATTTTTCATATAGTTCAATTTCCATAAAATTGCATTTTGTGTAGCATATGAACAGAGAGAAATGCTATATTATTATTGAGTTCCTCTAAAGGGTGAGTTCATTATTCTGGCTTTTGAAATTTATTACTGCTGCATGATACCTTTGCCTGCTATTCCTGATGTAATTTTACACAATTATTTGAGCTTATGTTTTGTGTTTCTGTTTATACATGAAGAAAAAAAGGTCTTTTTGATCTTAAACAATAATGTTTCTGAGATTATATATTTATGTATAATAAAAATAGCGAATGGTTGAACATTAACTCAAACACAAGGTAACTTTCCATAATACTAAAGTACTATGATAAGCTACCTCTTGCTTGTCATTGAATTCATGATACTATGGTAGCACTCACTATTAGTTTAAGAATTAAGTCTGGTTATAATCGGCCTTAGTTTCTGGTCTTAGTCAAAATGTGAATCCTTAGTCACAAGGCCAGTAAAAGCACTTCAGGGGAATGAGTTTATATTCTTATAAGACAATCAATGTGAAGAGTTTAATTCTTCAATTTTTTGATAACATTGAAAGATGAAGCTTGTTCAGTAAGAAAGCTTGGTGTGATAATATATTTCATATGTTCCTTAAGTAGGTATTAAATCCTACTATGTACTAGCAATACAATAAGTAATAGTGATAATTACTTTAGCATTTTTCCATATCAAAGGGATTTATATTTAGAAAGGAAAGAAATACATTTAAGCAAAAAAAAAAAAAAAAAAGAATAAAGACACATAATTAAATGTATGTGGAATTGAGTGAGATGGGCTTCTTAGACTTTAATGTGTCTAAGAATCATCATGGAATTTCATTAAAATATATATTCTGATTCAGTAAATTGAAATCTATAAAAGCATCACTCAAGTATACTGAGAAGCAACAGTGTGGATAACAGTAAGGTGCAAAGTGTATGTGTGCTAGGTTGCTTCAGTCGTGTCTGACTCTTTGCTACTCTATGGACAGTAGTCCACCAGGCTCCTCTGTCCATGGGATTCTCCAGACAAGAATACTGGAGTGAATTGCCATGCCCTCCTCCAGAAAGTAAGGCACAAAAGAATGGTTTATTTTTGAGGAGAAGAGTCTCGCTCAGTCGTGTCTGACTCTTTGCGACCCCATGGACAGTAGCCTGCACCAAGCTCCTCCATCCATGGGATTTTCTAGGCAAGAGTACTGGAGTGGGTTGCCATTTCCTTCTCCAGGGAATCGTCCCGACCCAGGGATTGAACCCAGGTCTCCTGCATTGTAGACATATGCTTTACCATCTGAGCCACCAGGGAAGTCCACAAATTAGAGTTAAAGTGAGTATCTGGATCAAAAAAATAGGACCAGAATTTTGGTAAAATATTAATTCCAAAACATTTCCACCTTTTGTTTGTGATATGAGATTTAGTTAGAAGAAATGTATTTTTATTATATAATCTGTCATCCAAAATATATATATTTGGGGCTATGTGTTTTTTTCTTTTTTCTTTTTTTTTTTTTACAGTGTTTATCATAGTATTTTTATTTTTTTATTTTTTTATTTTTTTTGACACTATGTGAAATACTGAGATTTATTTATTTATTTATTTTTTATCCCCAGATTTCTTTTTTTTTTTTTAATTTAAAAATCTTTAATTCTTACATGTGTTCCCAAACATGAACCCCCCTCCCACCTCCCTCCCCATAACATCTCTGTGGGTCATCCCCATGCACCAGCCCCAAGCATGCTGTATCCTGCGTCAGACATAGACTAGCGATTCAATTCTTACATGATAGTATACATGATAGAATGCCATTCTCCCATATCATCCCACCTTCTCCCTCTCCCTCTGAGTCCAAAAGTCCGTTATAGACAGCTGCGTCTTTTTTCCTGTCTTGCATACAGGGTCGTCATTGCCATCTTTCTAAATTCCATATATATGTGTTAGTATACTGTATTGGTGTTTTTCTTTCTGGCTTACTTCACTCTGTATAATCGGCTCCAGTTTCATCCATCTCATCAGAACTGATTCAAATGAATTCTTTTTAACGGCTGAGTAATACTCCATTGTGTATATGTACCACACCTTTCTTATCCATTCATCTGCTGATGGACATCTAGGTTGTTTCCATGTCCTGGCTATTATAATCAGTGCTGCGATGAACATTGGGGTACATGTGTCTCTTTCAATTCTGGTTTCCTCGGTGTGTATGCCCAGCAGTGGGATTGCTGGGTCATAAGGGAGTTCTATTTGCAATTTTTTAAGGAATCTCCACACTGTTCTCCATAGTGGCTGTACTAGTTTGCATTCCCACCAACAGTGTAGGAGGGTTCCCTTGTCTCCACACCCTCTCCAGCATTTATTGCTTGCAGATTTTTGGATCGCAGCCATTCTGACTGGTGTGAAGTGGTACCTCATTGTGGTTTTGATTTGCATTTCTCTGATAATGAGTGATGTTGAGCATCTTTTCATGTGTTTGTTAGCCATCCGTATGTCTTCTTTGGAGAAATGTCTATTTAGTTCTTTGGCCCATTTTTTGATTGTGTCGTTTATTTTTCTGGAATTGAGCTGCATAAGTTGCTTGTATATTTTTGAGATTAGTTGTTTGTCAGTTGCTTCATTTGCTATTATTTTCTCCCATTCCGAAGGCTGTCTTTTCACCTTGCTGATATTTTCCTTTGTTGTGCAGAAGCTTTTAATTTTAATTAGATCCCATTTGTTTATTTTTGCTTTTATTTCCAGTATTCTGGGAGGTGGATCATAGAGGATCCTGCTGTGATTTATGTCGGAGAGTGTTTTGCCTATGTTCTCCTCTAGGAGTTTTATAGTTTCTGGTCTTACATTTAGATCTTTAATCCATTTTGAGTTTATTTTTGTGTGTGGTGTTAGAAAGTGATCTAGTTTCATTCTTTTACAAGTGGTTGACCAGTTTTCCCAGCACCACTTGTTAAAGAGATTGTCTTTACTCCATTGTATATTCTTGCCTCCTTTGTCAAAGATAAGGTGTCCATATGTGTGTGGATTTATCTCTGGGCTTTCTATTTTGTTCCATTGATCTATATGTCTGTCTTTGTGCCAGTACCATACTGTTTTGATGACTGTGGCTTTGCAGTAGAGCCTGAAGTCAGGCAAGTTGATTCCTCCAGTTCCATTCTTCTTTCTCAAGATTGCTTTGGCAATTCGAGGTTTTTTGTATTTCCATACGAATCTTGAAATTATTTGTTCTAGTTCTGTGAAAAATATGGCTGGTAGCTTGATAGGGATTGCATTGAATTTGTAAATTGCTTTGGGTAGTATCCTCATTTTCACTATATTGATTCTTCCGATCCATGAACATGGTATATTTCTCCATCTATTAGTGTCCTCTTTGATTTCTTTCATCAGTGTTTTATAGTTTTCTATATATAGGTCTTTAGTTTCTTTGGGTAGATATATTCCTAAGTATTTTATTCTTTTCGTTGCAATGGTGAATGGAATTGTTTCCTTAATTGCTTTTTCTACTTTCTCATTATTGGTGTATAGGAATGCAAGGGATTTCTGTGTGTTGATTTTATATCCTGCAACTTTACTATATTCATTGATGAGCTCTAGTAATTTTCTGGTGGAGTCTTTCGGGTTTTCCATGTAGAGGATCATGTCATCTGCAAACAGTGAGAGTTTTACTTCTTCTTTTCCAATTTGGATTCCTTTTATTTCTTTTTCTGCTCTGCTTGCTGTGGCCAAAACGTCCAGAACTATGTTGAATAGTAGCGGTGAAAGTGGACACCCTTGTCTTGTTCCTGACTTTAGTGGAAATGCTTTCAATTTTTCACCATTGAGGATAATGTTTGCTGTGGGTTTGTCATATATAGCTTTTATTATGTTGAGGTATGTTCCTTCTGTTCCTGCTTTCTGGAGAATTTTTATCATAAATGGATGTTGAATTTTGTCAAAGGCCTTCTCTGCATCTATTGAGATAATCATATGGTTTTTATTTTTCAATTTGTTAATGTGGTGAATTACATTGATTGATTTGCGATATTGAAGAATCCTTGCATCCCTGGGATAAAGCCCACTTGGTCATGGTGTATGATCTTTTTAATGTGTTGTTGGATTCTGATTGCTAGAATTTTGTTGAGGATTTTTGCATCTATGTTCATCAGTGATATTGGCCTGTAGTTTTCTTTTTTTGTGACATCTTTGTCAGGTTTTGGTATTAGAGTGATGGTGGCCTCATAGAATGAGTTTGGAAGTTTACCTTCCTCTGCAATTTTCTGGAAGAGTTTGAGTAGGATAGGTGTCTTTGAAAGGATAAATAAAATTGACAAACCATTAGCCAGACTCATCAAGAAGCAAAGAGAGAAAAATCAAATCAATAAAATTAGAAATGAAAATGGAGAGATCACAACAGACAACACAGAAATACAAAGGATCATAAGAGACTACTATCAGCAGTTGTATGCCAATAAAATGGACAACGTGGAAGAAATGGACAAATTCTTAGAAAAGTACAATTTTCCAAAACTGAACCAGGAAGAAATAGAAAATCTTAACAGACCCATCACAAGCACGGAAATTGAAACTGTAATCAGAAATCTTCCAGCAAACAAAAGCCCAGGTCCAGACGGCTTCACAGCTGAATTCTACCAAAAATTTCGAGAAGAGCTAACACCTATCCTACTCAAACTCTTCCAGAAAAAAAGTGTTTTTTTCTTATTTTATGGACAGATTTTTTTAAGAAAACAGCAACATTTCTTAAAATTCAAATCAAGTCTTTTTCTGAATGCCTTTACCAGAAGGTGTGTGTGTGTGTATGTGTGTGTGTGTGAGAGAGAGAGAGAGAGAATGAGATGGGGTGTAGAAATCTTAAAATGTACCTCTTCTGAGATAGGTTTTGCCTCAATATTTCAAGTTTATTTGCTTGCATATAGATGAGTAGAGTGGAGAAGGAAATGGCAACCCATTCCAGTATTCTTGCCTAGATAATCCTGTGGACAGAGGAGCCTGGTGGGCTGCTGTCCATGGGGTCGCATACAGTCAGACATGACTGAAGTGACTTAGCATGCATGCATGCATTGGAGAAGGAAGTGGCAACCGACTCCAGTATTCTTGCTTGGAGAATCCCAGGGATGGAGGAGCTCGGTGGGTCACACAGAGTCAAACACGACTGAAGTGACTTAGTAGCAGCAGCTGCAGCAGCAGCAGATGAGTAGAAATTTGAAAGATCAAATTACTTTTTGATGACAGATACACTATCTTTCTACAGCATGATAATATGTACTCTTAATTATATTTTTAATTTCCTGAATTCTAGAAATAGTTTCCCGATGTATTTCCACAGTTCATTAATTAAAAATGTACAAGAATTGGGCAAGAGTTTGTTTTTTTTTTTTTTAAGGAGAGAAATATTCTATTTTCTTGGCAGCCCGATTCCATTAACCTTTTATCTTTTAACTGTTCTTTGATGTGTGTTCTATAAAACAAGTAGAATACTCCTTTTGAGATAAATTATTCAGTCAAAACATTTCTGTTACCATATAATGTAATAAAACAGCAAGCTATTGATTTGGCATTGCAAATGAACTAGTTTTATTTCTTTTTTCATATTGTAATTTATCATATTCTATTTGTATCTATGCATGGATCTTGCAAGCCAATACCATTTTACTCACTTGAGCTAGAGTTCAGTTGAAATATATTAACTCAGAAAATTGAAAAGAAATATATCAGATAGGTTTAAATACATGTGGTCATTAGAATTCCATAACGTACAGATGAAGTATATCTAGGAGAGACTCCAGTCTTCCAGCTGTGATAGAAGATGAACAAGATACCTATAAACATAAAATAGCCCTAAGTTAATTAAATGAAAACTCATGTAGCACTGTGCTGCATGAGTATCTTCTTCAAAGCTAAAAGAATGGGGAGTTGAATAAAGGTGCCTTCATTGTTCAATCAGCTATACATAACTACTGATACTTAAAAGGAGATTGGCACTGATTCTCACTGCATGCAAATCTTTGTAGAATTCACCTGGATAAAAATCACCTGATTTTTTAAAAGCCCTTAAAATAAAATAACCTTGAAAAAATTATATAATAATGAAGACTTCCAATACAACTTCATGATCACTATTCACATTTATTAGAATCACACAAAAGAATGTTATTTGTAACTTACTGAGGTTCACATAATACTTAAAGTTTGAGATCCCCGTCTCTAGAATCAAAAATCAACTCCACTAAGATTATTGTACAAGGTATTTAATTTCTTCAATCCATAGTTTCTTCCTCATTAAGTTAGGAGAATGAATGCCTACTTCAAAGGGCTGTTTTATGAGAAGATTGTATGGAACAGTGTATACTCTGAGTTCTTGGCACAATAACTGGAATGTTGAGTTTTATTATTATCGTTACTGCTTTAATCCAATTGCTAGATTCCTTAGTTCAATTTTTGGGAGAAAATATTTTCTGTTGATATTTCCATTCTGACCTAATGCTATTTCAGAAGAAATGAAAAAATGTGGCTTCCAGTATCTCTGAACATTTTATGCTTTCCATGTTCACTGCTTCATAAAATCCCAGACTTTCCTCTTGTTTGTTTGCTAACCTTCCTGTGCTCCCCTCCCCATAATTCCCATCATTGTCTCCATTATCACACAACCAAGGATTTATTTTTTTTGTCACTCTCTATTAGTTTGCATTTCTAAGAAGCATATACATGGAAATATACATAATATATTTCACTTTTCTGACTTTTTTCACATAGCATAATTATTTTGAGGTTCCCCCATAATATAGCAGAGACATCAGTTTTCTGACAAAGGTCCATCTAGTCAAAGCTATGGCTTTTTCAGTAGTCTTGTATAGACCATAGTCTTGTTGGACCATGAAGAAGGCTGAGAACCAAACAATTGATGCTTTTGAATTGTGGTGCTGGAGAAGACTCTTGAGACTCCCTTAGACAGCAAGGAGATCAAATTAATCAATCCTTAAGCAAATTAACCCTGAATATTCATTGGAAGGGCTGGTGCTGAAGCTGAAGCTCCGATATTTTGGCCACCTGATGCAGAGTTGACTCACTGGAAAAGACCCTGATGGTGGGAAAGATTAAAGGCAAGAGAAGAAGGGGGCAACAGAAGATGAAATGGTTGGATGGCATCATTGACTCAATGGACATGAGTTGGAGCAAATTCAGGGAAATAGTGAAGGACAGGGAAGCCTAGGATGCTGCAGTTCATGGGGTCACAAAGAGTCGTACATGACTTAGAAATTGAACAAAAACACCAACGTGATATAGCGTACATTTTATTGTTAAGTAGTATTTCAATGTGTAGATATACCACTGTTTATATGCCCATTCATGAATATTTGAATTGCTTTCAGTTCGAGGCTATTCTTAAAAAGCTACTATTCATGTTCAAATCTTTGTACAGACATGTCTTTCATTTTTCTTGAAAAAATGCCCAAAAGTTAGATGGCTGGATCCTATTGTGTGCTAAGTGTGCTAAGTCACTTCAATCATGTCCCACTCGGTGACTCCATTGACTGTAGTCTGCCAGGCTTCTCTGTCCATGGGATTCTCCAGGCATGAACACTGGAGTGGGTTACCATTTCCTTCTCCAGGGGATCTTCCTGACCCAGGTATCAAACCAGCATCTCTTACATCTCCTGCATTTGCAAGCAGGTTCTTACCAGTAGTGCCACCTGGGAAGCCCAGATCCTATTGTAGTTGTGTATTTAAATTGTTAATAAAATCCCAAATTGTTTCCAGTGAAGTTATTAGGTTTATGAAATTCCCATCTATTTCAACTTTCCTGAGAGTTTGTACCAGAAATGGATGGTGAATTTTGTCAGTTTCAAAGATCAGAAAAGCTAACTTAAGATGGCAAAGAGTAAAATCTTGGGAGTGAAGTTCTAGATGGTACTATGCGACAGACCTAAGACTTAATCTGGTATAAATCATTTAATCTGGTATAGGACGATGGAAGACCCTCCAAAAAAGTTATGTAAAATATTATTTTATATAGAAAAGTTACATATATATTGTTACACATACATTTATTTGTGCATATATCTCAAATAATCTAAAATAAGACAGGAAAAATTCCACATAAATGAATGTATAAGAAAAAAAAATTAATAACATTACTATCTCTGCAGTGAACAGTGTTTGCATATTCATCATGATATAAGCATTACTTATATTAAATTTCCTAAATGGCCTACAGAAAATACACATTGAAATTAAATTTAAAATTATGACAAGAAATATTAGTACATAATAGTTTTAGCCTTTACAATGCAAAAAAATGAATGTGCAGTTTACAGAATTTGGGAGAGGAATTTGAATAGAATTGATGAAGAGAAAGCTCATTTTTAAAGTGGGAATGGTAAGAGATACTAACTATGGCTATAAAAAGCAAGAAAAAAACGGTCCATGTTTCTATAACCCTCAAGGTTACAAAGATAAGCAATATCATGAATAAAGTTTGAAAGATATTATTAGGGGTGATGATACCACCCTTATGGCAGAAATTGAAAAAGAACTGAAAAGCCTCTTGATGAAAGTGAAAGAGGAGAGTGAAAAAGTTGGCTTAAAGCTCAACATTCAGAAAACGAAGATCATGGCATCTGGTCCCATCACTTCACAGCAAATAGATGGAGAAACAGTGGAAACAGTGTCAGACTTTATTTTTGGGGACTCCAAAATCACTGCAGATGGTGACTGCAGCCATGAAATTAAAAGATGCTTACTCCTTGGAAGAAAAGTTATGACCAATTTGGACAGCATATTGAAAAGCAGAGACATTACTTTGCCAACAAAGGTCTCTTTAGTCAAGGCTATGGTTTTTCCAGTAGTCATGTATGGATGTGAGAGTTGGACTGTGAAGAGAGCTGAGCACTGAAGAATTGATGCTTTTGAACTGTGGTGTTGGAGAAGACTCGAGAGTCCCTTGGACTGCAAGGAGATCCAGCCAGTCCATTCTGAAGAAGATCAGCCCTGGGATTTCTTTGGAAGGAATGATGCTGAAGCTGAAACTCCAGTACTTTGGCCACCTCAGGCAAAGAGTTGACTCACTGGAAAAGACTCTGATGCTGGGAGGGATTGGGAGCAGGAGGAGAAGGGGACGACAGAGGAAGAGATGGCTGGATGGCATCACTGACTTGATGGACATGAGTCTGAATTAACTCCGGGAGTTGGTGATGGACAGGGAGGCCTGGAGTGCTACAGTTCATGGGGTCACAAAGAGTCGGACATGACTGAGTGACTGAACTGAACTGAACTGCTATATTACATATATAATATACATGATATAATTGTATTATATATGCACCATATAATTTCATTACATCCCTTCTAAAACAGAACCCCATATGAGGACTAGTGCTAATTATTTGACATGTGCCATCTCATAGCAGCAAAGACAGTGAAAAATGGCAGTGAAATTCTAAGAATGGAAAGGAATTCAAGATGATGTATCAATTTTATGTGCACTTTTTGACAATGATCCAAAGAAACAAGAGTCGTTGTTTAGAAAATAAAATTGCTTGGCTCTGAAGGAAGAATTCTCAAGGCCTAGTGACACCCAAATCATAACTTGGAATAGTCTGTCCAAGAGATAAAGGAGAGGAAGCTTATCCTCCTTTGTCTCTCATGTTTTCCCCCAAGGAAGTTAACTTCCATTATCACAAGTTTAACAATCTGAGTCCTGTGGCAGCTCCTCCACTAGCCAATTCATATATTCCCTGATGTGGCATTTTCTGGTATCTGATATGGTAAAGGAGTCAGAGTTGGGACTTCATGTGGCAAAACTCCAGAGACCCACACAAAATAAGTTGGTGGTGGTGACAGAAGAGTAAGTAGCTGATGATCTAGGAGACAGATTAAAACCAGAGAATCTCCATAGTCAGCCCTTGGAGCTCTAGCAGAAATGCAGCGGGGAATGTGTTTACACTGTTTTCTGTGGTGGCTCCCCTTGGACTCACTCAAATGGAAGTTGATGATTAAGGAAGTCCACTGATGTAGTCATGTGGCACCAGAGTGATGGGCAGGGAGAGCCGTTTGGGGCACAGAGTTGGGCCTGAGAGGAGAAAAAAGTGGAAAGTGCATCTTATGGGCCAAATGGAAGATGCCAAGAGCCATTCTCATTGTTTACTCAGCACCGCTCTTTGATTCTTACACTCTGTTCATTGTATAATAACGGTGCTTGTAAGGGTTTACTTAACACTGACATCCTCAAAACTGGTCACTATTCTTTCTTCCTCTAGTCTTCTTTTTAGAACAGACAACAGAAGATTGACTTTGTGTCACCTGCAAAGTGCTTCTTTTCTCTCCTTCACTATCACAACTCAAATTTATTTTTTAACAAAGCGTCAACAAGTATTAAGTACACTTGCTTTATGAATACAAAATTATTTTATAAAAAACAATGAATGATAATATATTATCTTGAGGTAGAGAATTCTGCAATTAAAATAATGAAAATAATGTTTTCCTATGGGTTAGGACAATTTTGACTGGAAGACACCACAAAGGAATATGTAAGGATCACTGTTTGGCTTGAAATGAGCCTCGCGATTTGTAATTGTTTTCTATAAATGTTTTAATGTAATAATTTTGATAATAAAGTAAATAGTTAATTGTAAATCCCATTGGTGTTAAAATACAACTTCAATTAATGCCATTTATTAATATTGACAGCATTGATATCATGTAGATTTTGTGACTTATACAGATGGCTTATATTCTGAGCTAGTTGTATGAATTTGGGCAATCAATTGATCTTTCTGAATCTTAACTTTGTAATGGCTAATATCTACCTTACAGAGCTGTAGAATGAATGTATTTTCTTCTTTTCTACCACAAGAATTAAACATGCAAATTTGAATGGTAAGCACATTATTCAAATACAATATGGTAAGTGTAGTATCATTCAGTGTAGAGAACAGTATGTGTAAAAAATACAAAACAAAAAAGAAGGCAAGGATGATATATCTGAGTGTTCAGTCCTCCTAATGTGGGATATTCATATTTGTACATAAATTGTTAACATTTTCAACAATATGTGGAATATAAACAATTTAGGCAGTCATATAATTTATGCATACTTTTGTCTGATACAAGCATGAGTGTAATGTGACTTCTGACAAATCAATTTTGTTTTTATTTAGTCTCATGCTGTTAAAATAATTCCTAACTGTATATGGTTTGTGCATATTTCATTACAATAATCTCATGGGAACATTTTATGCATATTTCATTATAATAATCTCATGGAATCCTTTTTCAGGCAAGAAAACAGTTCCAAGAATAAAAAGATACAAGATAGAACTATTGACCTACATCAGAAATTAATTATTAAAATATGAGAGGTATGGGCAAAGATTTCACATGAACTTGACTTTTGATTTCCTCAATGAATTATACCAAAAATTAAATATGTAACCTATATGATTTTAATAATATTTACTTGCTACTGATGTCATGGTGTCTGTCTCCCTTTTGAGATTTAAATTTAGATCAAAATAGAACATACATATTTCTTAGATGGTTATGTGGGAAAAGCTCAAACACTCTTAAATAAAAAAAGCAAGAGGATTCTTCATTTGTAGTTAGCAAGATTATTATCATTGATGTAAGAAACAATCTGCTTTCTAATGTTAAGTGTTGAGTTGGGTCCTGGCA
Organism: Budorcas taxicolor; assembly: GCF_023091745.1. Lineage (NCBI taxonomy): Eukaryota > Metazoa > Chordata > Mammalia > Artiodactyla > Bovidae > Budorcas > Budorcas taxicolor. The sequence goes on from NC_068912.1 coordinate 71,689,699, forward strand.
CAGAAAAATCAAGAACTTTTAAAAAGTAGTATCTTCTGTACCTAAAGAGAGGACAAAGCAACCAGGACAAAGTTTTGATGCTGCTGAGAGAATTTAATTTTAAAACTAACATCACAATGTTTACTATGCTAAAGCCTTGGACTATATGGATCACAACAAATGGTGGAAAATTCTGAAAGAGATGGGATTACCAGACCACCTTACCTGGTGTGGAGATCAAAAATAAACATTTAGAACTGGACATAGAATAACTGACTGATTCAAAATTGGGAAAGGAGTACATCAAGGTTGTATGTTGTCACCCTGCTTATTTAACTTATATGCAGAGTACATCATGAGAAATGCTGGACTGGATGAAGCACAAGCTGGAATCAAGACTGCCAGGAAAAATGTCAATAACCTCAGATATGCAGATAACGCCAACCTTATGGCAGAAAGAGAAGAGGACCTAAGGAGCCTCTTGATGAAAGTGAAAAAGGAGAGTGAAAAAGCTGGCTTAAAACTCAAAATTCAAAAAACGAAGATCATGGCATCTGGTCGCATCACTTCATGGCAAAAAATGGATAAACAATGGAAACAGTGACAGACTTTTTATTTTCTTGGGCTCCAAAATCACTACAGATGGTGACTGCAGCCATGAAACTAAAAGACACTTGTTCATTGGAAGAAAAGCTATGACAAACCTGGACAGCATACTGAAAAGCAGAAGCGTTACTTTGTGGACAAAGTTCTGAATAGTCAAAGTTATGGTTTTTCCAGTAGTCATGTATGGATATGAGAAATGGACCATAAAGAAAGCTGAGCACCGAAGAATTGATGCTTTTGAACTGTGGTGTTGGAGAAGACTCTTGCTAGTTCTTTGAATAGCAAGGAGATCCAACCAGTCAATCCTAAGGGAAATCAGTCCTGATTATTCATTGGAAGGACTGATGCTGTAGCTGAAGCTCCAACACTTTGGTCACCTGATGAGAACTGACTCACTGAAAATACCCTGATGTTGGGAAAAATTGAAGGCAGGAGGAAAAGGGGTGCCAAGGGATGAGATGGTTGGATGATATCACTGACTCAGTAGACATGAGTTTGAGCAAACTCTGGGAGTTGGTGGTGGACAAGGAAGCCTGGTGTGCTGCAGTCGATGGGGTCGCAAAGAATTGGACACGACTGAGCCACTGAACTGAGGTGAACATCACAATATTGTAAAGTAATTAGCCTCCAATTAAAATAAAGTAATTACTTTTTAAAAAAGTAAAAATAAATTGTGGAGATAAAAAATTTGAGTGACTGTAACATCAAAACTCTAATAAAAAATACACTGCAAAAAATTAAAATAACAACTTTTAAAACAGGAAATATTTCATAAAGACATTCTATTTTCAAGGCATTTGAGGAGTAGCTAAAGCCAGGGGTAATTTTTCTATTAAACTGCTTTGTTTGTCGCAAACAATGAAAAGGATAAACCATATCCTGAGAAAAAAATATTAGCAATGCAGATATCTGACTTAGAACTTATATTCAGAATATATAAAGAACTCTTATAACTCCATTTAAAAACAATAAAAATGGGCAAAATTTAAAGACACTTCACAAAATATAAAAATGATCAATAAGCACATAAAAAAGTGGCAAGCACTATTTAATCATCAGGAAAGTGCAAACTAAAATCACAATAATACCATGGTATGGTAGACCCACAATGATGGTTAAATATAAAGATTAATCATTGTTGCAAGGATGAAGAGCAATAGACTCTCCTAGATTGCCGGTAGTAGTAAAATTATACACAGATTTTGCAAAACAGAATTTCTTATAAAGTGAAAAATCATTCAGCACTTCAATTCTTAGATATCTTACCATGAGAAAAAAGAAAATGTCTACAAAGTGACTTCTACACAATTGTTTATAGCAATATTATTAATGATGGAAAAGAAGTAAAAAAAAAAAAGGAGCAATCAATGTCCTTCAGTAGGAGAATGGACACACAAATTCGAGTATATTTATACAGCAGTATATTTATTACTCAGAAAACAAGTAACAAGCTATTGATTATTAAGGTAAAGTACATGCTGACTTTTTCAAATGTTCTGTTGTTACCTAATAAAATAATGTAATTACATTTTTTCTTTGATGTTTTAATATGATATGTCGACACATGAAATAATTATTTTTATAAGTTAAAAATGATCACATATCATCAATTTTATGTTTCAACCTCTATGCCATTTGGCAATTTTCAAATATAATATTTTTATCATGCCTGAAATTAATTTTCTAATCTAAAGTCTTATTTTCCTTCTAGTATTTTGGAAAATTTCCTTCTTTCTTTGTAGTATGAGTTTAGTAGTCTGTGAACTTGCCATTTATTAGAAGTTTTATATAACTCATCTGGGAAGGTGCCTAGATTTACTACTCTTTTTATATTAGTGTTTCTTACTTTTTGTATGGTTTCTTTATTTTCTTCTGTTACTTTTGTTAATGTATTTTATCATAACATCATTCATTTTATTCAGGCCTTTAATAATAAGACAAAGAAAAAAATCTCAAATATCTAATGTCTCTGTTACCCCACAGATAAATTTTCATTTGAGGGCATTGCTTTATTTCACTCAGTAGCAACAAGTGACATTTGTCAAATAAGCATAAAATCTACATTTTCAAATTGCTGTTGTTCAGTTGTTAATTCATGTCTGACTCTTTGCAACTCCATGGACTGTAGCATACCAGGCTATTCTGCCCTTCAAATTCATATCCTTTGAGTCAGTGATGCTATCTAACCATTTCATCCTCTACCACCTCCTTCTCCTTTTGCCTTCAATCTTTCCCAACACCAGGGTGTTCTCCAAAAAGTCAGCTCTTGGCATCAGGTGGCCAAATTATTGGAGCTTCAGCTTCAGCTTTGGTACTTCCAATGAATATTCAGGGTTGATCTCCTTTAGGATTGACTGATTTGATCTCCTTTCAGGGTCAGGCCTGGTCAGTATTTGGATGGAGAAATAGGCCTTGTTCTAGGCAATGATTTTCTTGAATTTTCCTATGGTATTTAGCCCTCCTAAGCTTATGTGATTGCATGTGCCACATTTACTTGCAAGTGTGCATCAGATTTATCTTCCTTATTAGATTTTGAATCATTTGGGACAAGAATCATATGTTACTAATCTTTGTTATTAACATCTTTCAGTGTCATTCAGAAAAAACAATAACAAATATTGAGAAGAAAAAGGGTTTACAAACAGGTGTCTCTTGAGGTTTTTCAATTCATTAAAGGGAAGGTGTACTTTTCATTAAAGAAAATGATCTCCTAATGGATAGAGAAAACTATGTAATCATATTATCTTACTGGTGGAAGAAATTTAAATTAGCTGGCTAGAATGACTAGGTTCAATATACATATATACTCCTAATGAGATTGAGGGCTTCTATATGTGAGCTTTCATTTCTCTTTTTAAAGAATCTCAGTTGCTTCCTTAGTGTGAGATAGCTGTGGCTTGAGAAGGTATTGTTATTTTCTGGGAAGAGTTCCTTCTTGGATCCTGAAACCTCCCAAAAACATGGAATGTGTTTTGCTTATCATCATTATACTTGTATTTAATAAATGCTTGATGGGTGGATGAATGCATGGATGAATGATAGATGAATTAATGAATAGCATATGACCTTGGGCAAGTTATTTTTCATTCTATAATTCTTTGATTGCCTCTGTAAATTATTTTCTTATCTATGGTTCATTCCTCTAACCCTTGATATTTTATCACTAATTAATACCTCAACCCTGGATCACCAAAACTATCTATTTTCTAAATCAGATAATCATGTTGTCATTTAATTATTCAGTTCAGTTCAGTTCAGTCGCTCAGTTGTGTCTGACTTTTTGTGACCCCATGCATTGCAGCATGCCAGGCCTCCCTGTCCATCACTAACTCCCGGAGTTCACTCAGACTCACGTCCATCGAGTCAGTGATGCCATCCAGCCATCTCATTCTCTGTCGTCCCCTTCTCCTGCTGCCCCCAATCCCTCCCAGCATCAGAGTCTTTTCCAAAGAGTCAACTCTTAGCATGAGGTGGCCAAAGTACTGGAATTTCAGCTTCAGCATCATTCCTTCCAAAGAAATCCCAGAGCTGATCTTCTTCAGAATGGACTGGTTGGATCTCCTTGCAGTCCAAGGGACTCTCAAGAGTCTTCTCCAACACCACAATTCAAAAGCATCAATTCTTCAGTGCTCAGCTTTCTTCACAGTCCAACTCTCACATCCATACATGACTATTGGAAAAACCATAGCCTTGACTAAATGGACATTTGTTGGCAAAGTAATGTCTCTGCTTTTCAATATGCTATCTAGGTTGGTCATAATATGTAAATAGTCAAATATTACCATCTGTCTATGGATCATACATTTAACCTTGTAATATATATTTTTATTTTTTATGAGGCAATTTGTCCTATATTTTTAACCTATAAAATATTACAAGCTAAATATTGTATCCATTATATACATATAAAGATGAAGTCAGACAGGTCAATTTCCTAGAGAGAACTTCTGTACGGGTTGTTTAAGCTTGTTAAAACAGAAAGGTTTCTTGTGAAGAGTAAGAGATAAATCTGGAGACATGAATAATGAGGAAAAAAGGGAAGGGGATAGTTAATGGAGTTTCTATCTCAGTGAAAATATTCAATAGAGGGTAAATGTCAAATTGAAGATGGATTTACCACAGCAATAATTGAATTTCTCCTTCTGCTTGTCAAGTGCTCAGATCCACTCCCAGAGGAAGCAGAATCAGTCAAGAAGTGAATTCCAATCAAAAGAAGTCAAATTAAGTGGCAATATACATAAATAATTTGGATCATGGGGTCTTAATAATAGAATTTAAAACAAAACACCTTCTACTTCAGATTCAATGCTTTCAAGATTTTTATTTAGGTAGAAGAAACAAGCTCTCTGCTATTTACCTTAAATTTTGAATATTCTGATAGATTTGTGATAACTTTATATGCTTATTGATGTGTGTCAGTAATTTTACAGTAATTAGTTAGAACTCTCATGGTTCTGGTCTTGGCAGAGTTGGTAGTATGTAAGATTAATCAAGATTCTTACCAGGGAATGATTTGGGGCCTCACTGGTAAAAATATCAGTGCAAAAGGGACCAAGACTTTGATTTGATTTCTGTGTGAATCAGTCAAATTTTGTCTATTTTATTCCACTGCCACATGATTCTAAAACCATCTGGCAAAATATTAGAAAAATAATAAGTGCTTTTGAATTACATAAATTTAATCCAATTTGCGATCATCTATATATTTACCTCCCTCTGTAACAGGATCATCAAGAGCTTAGTTGAATTGACAAGTCAATTGAAACCCTTGTCTTTTACATGGCTATGACATACATGATCTCAGTATCTAAAGAGAACCACATATTTTTTTTTCATTTTATAAGCATCTTATTGTCAACTACAACTGCAAAAGAAAAGAGTGTAGAAATTGGATCTAGGTCTAATTTTGGGCTTATTAGTTCTCTTATTTTAGAAAAAAAAAAAAATCCATGTTCCTACAATATTGGCTATACAGAGAGAAAAGTGATAATCTTCAAAGCATGTGACATAAATTTAAAATAATTCCTTTCAGAGTTCTTGTTTAATAATAATTTTATTTCTGAGATAGTCCCCACTGATTCCAACATTATTCAAATTGATTAGTTCATTAAAAGGGAATGTTAATGGGAGGGAAGACCTAATTACAAATAAGCCTCAATGCCTACTGTATTGCTATTAGAGCAAATGTTGAGGTTGAGCCTTAAAGCCCCAGAGTACAATGGTTTTGTATCTACAAAGTATTATTTTCCCAACATTACAAAAAATTAAATCATAGACAAATTATTTTCCTTTGAATTTAAAAGATTTTTTCTTCTTCTACTATGGTGTAAGTTTCAAGATCTTTAGCCATAGGATTTTTCCTTTATGTCAGTGACAAGTACAACCCAGAAGCTAACGTTAAATTAGATTGTGAAATTATCAGAAAATTGTTAAACTCTTTGCAGTCAATTAATATCTCAGCATGATGTAAAGAAAAGTTATTTGAGCTTTTGGGGAAAAAAAGATTATGTTTTAAAGCTCAAATTTGTTATATATACATATATATGTAGATATGTATATATATATATATACATATATATATATATATATTGAGCATAGCTTTGAACATGGTCCTAAACTTCTCTACTTCTCAACTTCATTTTCTGTAACACTGCACTAGTAATATTTTATAGAGTTGTTCCAGGTACTATAGAAAAGTATAGTGCAGTAAAAGAATTGACTACATGGTACATGTGGTTTTCAGAATTCATCATAACTTTAATAAGTATTTACCAAGCAATTAGATATTCCAGCCATTAAATTTGGAGTTTATATTAATGAAAAAACAAAGTCCTTATGCTAAAGAAGTTCATATTCTAATAGTTCATAGAATGAAAAATCAAAATGACAAGTAAAAATATGCAATATGAAATGTTTTTTGAGGACTACGGAAGAAATAAATTAGCAGAGAGGTCAAGAAGTACCAGCTTGAAGAGAGGGAAGGTAATATTTGAATACGGATGTGAAGGAGACATTGGAGATGTGGGTTCAGTCCTTGGGTCAGGAAGATCCCTTGGAGGAGGGCATGGTACCTACTCAACTATTCTTGCCTGGAGAATCCCCATAGACAGAGGAGACTGGTAGGCCACAATCAACGGGCTCACAAAGAGTCGGACACAACTGAAGTGACTTAGCATGTGAAAGATTTAAGGGAGTGAGAGAATGTGATGTTTCCTGACAGAGGGATTAGCAAACACAGTATCGCTGAGGCAGAAGCATAATTTGTGTATTTAAGGAACAAAGGAGAGGCCAGAGCAGGAACATGCAATGAAAGAAGAGGTAAAAGAGGCAACATAATTATGTAATATAAACCACTTTAAGGGTTTAGGGTATAACTCTGAGATGAAAACTTATTGGAAGGAATACGAAGAGGAGTGCCACAACCATTTTGAAATTTTAAAAAGATAATTATGGCTGCTGAATTGAGAACTGACATACAGAGGCAAACGCAAAAGCAGTTAGACTTGTCAGGGGATGAATGTCCCTTATCTTGATGATTTACTGTTTTGGAAATTCATTATTATTTTGCCAAACTGAATACATTAGGGACGGTAGAGCATGGCAGAAACCCACGTGCACATACAGCATCTCCTTTCTCTATTGCCGCAGTGTAAGTCCAAGTCTTACAACACTTAATTCAGCAATTGTTTACTGACTGTCAGCCTTTGAACTATGTTACTTGATTGAGTAGTGCTGTTGAAAGAACTGACTGTCCAAGAAAGTTTTTCTACTTAAAATGCCTGTAGTCTCATTCAAGTTAACAAACATTACTGAATGCCTAATAAGAGTAGATATCTGTGTTCAACAGCAGGGGAGATGCAAAGGGCATGTTCTCTGCCCTCAAGCAGCCATCTAAAATGTTTATGAAAAGGAGGTAGCATGAAAAATATTCCTTAATACAATATTAATTTAGAAGTTGTACATGGAGCATAGCAACTATGAAAAAAATTCTTTAGGAAAAAAAAAATGGAGGGAGGGAAAAAAGCCAGAATGATAATGCTATATTTGAGTAATGGGAAAATGAAACTGTTGGTGGACTTTTTAATTTTTATTTGTATTTGAAAATATCTTAAAAATGTCACTGTCCAAATGTTATTAAATGAAGTTGCATTCACAGTGGAAAATATGCTGAATTAGGTTACTTAGACAAAATTTTCTGATGGAAAAACATAAAGTTTAGTACACATTACTAAATTGATGGCTTTGAATTGTGGTACTGGAAAAGACTCTTGAGAGTGCCTTGGACAGCAAGGAGATCAAACCAGTCAATCCTAAGGAAAATCAACATTGAACATTCAACATAAAGATCGATGCTGAAGCTGAAGCTCCAATACTTTGGCCAACAGATGCAAAGAGCCGATTAGTTGGAAAAGATCCTGAGGCTGGGAAAGATTGAAGGCAGGAGGAGAAGGAGGTGACAGAGAATGAGATGCTTCCAATGACATCATAGACTCAATGGACATGAGTTTAAGAAAACTCCAGGAAATGGTAAAGGACTGGGAAGCTTGGCATGTTGTAGTCCATGGGATTGCAAAGAGTCAGACATGACTAAATGACAGAACAACACATATTATAAAATGCATTTTCTAAGAACTTTTAAATATGCTACCAGGGAAATATATGATGGAAAGTAGAAAACTAGAAAGCTTACTTAGTATTGAAAGCAAACGAGCAAATTATTTTTTTGACCTACAAAAATTTTCTATTTCTGGAAATATGGAAAGACCTATAATTTAAAAAAAGGATAGTATTGAAATTCCAGCAGCTTTTAAGTTAATGGATCTAACAGGAGACTCTCCCCACATTCACTTGGAGTTTCAAAGGGAAAGACACTTGATAAAATTTTATTCAAATCATTCCAAGGGCAAGGCATTGAAGGTTGTTTTGGCAATAGAGAGCAAAGAGAGAAAACATACAAGCATCTCAGATATTAGAATTATCTGAAATAAACATAAAATGTCTGTTTATTTGGCTAATGAGATTATATATTGATAATATTTAGAAGTAGAGGTGAGTCTTCTGTAAAATGAATAAAGCTTAAGTTTTAGTACCACTCAGTTCCTTTAAAGTCTTAGTACCTAATTGTTTCATCCTATTTTTTTTTTTTTTTTTTTTAGGGCTTCCCTGGTAGCTGAACATTAAAGAATCCATCTGCCAATGCAGGAATACCTGGGTCAGGATGATGCCCTGGAGAAGGAAATGGCACACTACACCAGTAACCTTGCCTTGGAAAACCCATGGACAGAGGGCCCTGGTAGGTTATAGTACATGGGGTCACAAAGAGTCAGACATGCCTTTTGACTGAACAACAACAACTATATAACATAAAATTTACTATTTAAGTATTACTAAATGTAAAGTTCTATGAGATTAAGTACATTCACAATGTGGAGCAAGCTCTGTATCTAACTTAATAATCATAGTTTTATTACACTTTCATACAGGTGTCTCTCTAAATTGTATACATATCAAGCCTCAAAAAACTTGAATAGCTGTGAAAAGAAGGGAAGTGAAAAGTAAAGGAGAAAAGGCAAGATATACCCATTTAAATGCAAAGTTCCAAAGAATAGCAAGGAGAGATAAGAAAGCCTTCCTCAGTGATCAAAGCAAAGAAATAGAGGAAAACAATAGAATAGGAAAGACTAGAGATCTCTTCAAGAAACTTAGAGAAACCAAGGGAATACTTCATGTAAAGATGAGCTCAATAAAGGACAGAAATGGTAAGGACCTAACAGAAGCAAAAGATATTAAGAAGAGGTGGCAAGAATACACAGAAGAACTGTACAAAAAAGATCTTCATGACCCAGATAATCACGATGGTGTGATCCCTCATCTAGAGCCAGACATCCTGGAATGTGGAGTCAAGTGAACCTTAGGAAGCATCACTACAAACAAAGCTAGTGGAGGTGATGGAATTCCAGTTGATCTATTTCAAATCCTGGAAGATGATGCTGTAAAAATGCTGCACTCAATATACCAGCAAATTTGGAAAACTCAGCAGTGGCCACAGGATTGGAAAATATCAGTTTTCATTCCAATCCCAAAGAAAGGCAATGCCAAAGAATGCTCAAACAATTGCACTCATCTCACATGCTCGTAAAGCGATGCTTAAAATTCTCCAAGCCAGGCCTCAGCAATATGTGAACCATGAACTTCCAGATGTTCAAGCTGGTTTTAGAAAAGGCAGAGGAATCAGAGGTCAAATTGCCAACATCCACTGGATCACTGAAAAAGCAAGAGAGTTCCAGGAAAACATCTATTTCTGCTTTATTGACTATGCCAAAGCCTTTGACTGTGTGGATCACAATTAACTCTGGAAAACTCTGAAAGAGATGGGAATACCAGACCACCTGACCTGCCTCTTGAGAAACCTATATGCAGGTCAGGAAGCAACAGTTAGAACTGGACATGGAATAACAGACTAGCTCCAAATAAGAAAAGGAGTATGCCAAGGCTGTACATTGTCACCCTGCTTATTTAACTTATATGCAGAGTACATCGTGAGAAAATCTGGGCTGGATGAAGCACAAGCTGGAATCAAAATTGCCAGGAGAAATATCAGTAACCTCGGACATGAAGATGACACCACCCTTATGGCAGAAAATGAAGAAGAACTAATAGGCCTCTTGCTGAAAGTGAAAGAGGAGAGTGAAAAAGTTGACTTAAAGCTCAACATTCAGAAAACTAAGATCATGGCATACAGTCCCATCCCTTCATGACAAATAGATAGGGAAACAGTGGAAACAGTGGCTGACTTTATTTTGGGGGGCTCCAAAATCACTGTAGATGGTGATTGCAGCCATGAAATTAAAAGACACTTACTCCTTGGAAGGAAAGTTATGACCAACCTAGACAGTATATTAAAAAGTAGAGACATTGCTTTGTCACCAAGGTCTGTCTAGTTAAGGCCATGGTTTTTCCAGTGGTCATGTATGGATGTGAGATTTGGACTATAAAGAAAGCAGAGTGCTGAAGAATTGATGCTTTTGAATTGTGGTTTGGAGAAGACTCTTGAGAGTCACTTGGACTGGAAGGAGATCCAATCAGTCCATCCTAAAGGAGATAAATTCTGGGTGTTCATTGGAAGGACTGATGCTGAAGCTGAAACTCCGATACTTTGACCACCTGATGTGAAGAAGGACCCTGATGTGGGAAGATTGAGAGCAAGAGGAGAAGGGGATGACAGAGGATGAGAGGGTTGGATGGCATCACCGACTGAACGGATATGGGTTTGGGTGCACTCTGGGAGTTGGTGACGGACAGGGAGTCCTGACGTCCTGCGGTTCATGGGGTTGCAAAGAGTCAGACACAACTGAGCGACTGAACTGAACTGAACTGAACTGAGCTGCACATGGAAGAGGAAATTTTAAAAAGCGATCTAGATTTGAAAATATAGCAGAAAGAAGATTTCAGAAAATGCTGAAATAACAGAAAAATGAACAAAAGCTCTTATTCTAGAAATCTATACTTAGTAAAATACTATTCAAATATGATGTCTATAAAATAATGGAACTGATTTGTATCTTGAGTGTACTGGTGTTTACATATACTCACTGATGCTGAAGCTGAAACTTTAGTACTTTGGCCAGCTGATGCAAAGAACTGACTCCTTTGAAAAGACCATGATGCTGGGAATGATTGAAGGCGGGAGGAGAAGGGGATGGCAGAGGATGAGATGGTTGGATGACATCACTGACTCAATGAACATGAGTTTGAGTAAGCTCTGGGAGTAGGTGATGGATAGGGAAGCGGTGATGGACAGGGAGGCCTCACGTGCTGCAGTTCATTGGGTCATGTTGGACAAAGAGTTGGACATGAATAAGTGATTGAACAACTGAACTGAACACACTCATTAAAACTCATAGGGCTTAACACCAAAAGAAAAGAAAAACATTCCTACTGGGGGATATTTTTAAAAAGTCAAACAAAAAGTGCAATACAAACAAAAAAGTATGCCAAAATAAACTTTTCAGACATACAAATGCTGAAGAAATTCATCACAAGAATCCCTCCTAGCAATGGAGAAACAGACATAGAGAACAGACCTATGGACGTGGGGGGAAGGGAGAAGGGAGATAGTGAGATGTGTGGAGAGAGTAACATGAGAACTTACATTACCATATGTAAAATAGATAGCCAATGGAAATTTTCTATATGACTCAGGGAACTCAAACAGGGGCTCTGTGATAGTCTAGGAGGGTGGGTTGGGGAGGGAGATGGGAAGCATCTTTGGGAGGGAGGGGACATGGATGTACCTATGGCTGATTCTTGTTGATGTTTGACAGAAAACAAAACAAAAAAATTCTGTAAAGCAATTATCTTTCAATTAAAATGTAAGTAAAGTGGCAAAAAAAAAAAAAAAAAAAAAAGAATACCTGCATTACAAGAAATGATTAAAATAAATGCCTGAGGCAGGAAAACAACAACAACAACAACTATGAGCTAGAAATCTGGATATAGATAAAAGAAGTAAAGAGCACTTTAGAACAGAATCTTATTTAGCCTAAAAATAAATGAGCTATCAAGCTAGGAAAAGACATAGAGAAATTATGAATGTATATGAACTAGAGGAAGTGAACTTGAAAAGACTATATAATATATGATTCCAACTATATGACATTCTGGAAAAAGCCACAATATGGAGACAATAAAAATATTAGTGGTTGCCAGGTGTTGGGGGTAGATGGGGAAGGATGGTTTTGCAAAGGAGAAAGGATTTTTAAGGCAATTAAACTATTCTCTATGATACTACAAGGGAGTTCCAGAAAAACATCTATTTCTGCTTCATTGACTATGCTTAAGCCTTTGATTGTGTGGATCACAACAAACTGGAAAATTTCTAAAGAGGTGTAGATACCAGACCACCTCACCTATCTCCTGAGAAACCTGTATGTGGGTCAAATAGTAACAGAATTGGACATGGACCAATGGACTGGTTCAAAATTGGGAAAGGAGAATGACAAGGCTATATATTGTCACCCTGTTTATTTAACTTATATGCAGAGTATGTTATGCAAAATGCTGGGCTGGATAAATCACAAGCTGGAATCAAGATTGCTGGGAGAAATGTCAACAACCTCAGACATGCAGATGATATCACCTTAATGGCAGAAAGCTGAAGAACTAAAGATCCTTTTAATGAGGAAAAAGAGGAGAGTGAAAAGGGTGTTTTAAACTCAGGATTTAAAAAACGAAGATCAAGGCTTCTGGTCACATTGTGCTATCTCTTCAGGTGTGTCCAACCCTTCATGACCCTATGGACTGTAGCCCACCAGGTTTCTCTGCCCATGGAATTCTCCAGGCAAGCATATTGGAGTAGGTAGCCATTTCCTTTTTCAGGAGATCTTCCCAACCTGCAGGTCAAACCCAGGTCTCCCACATTGTGGACGACTCTGTACCATCTGAGCCACCAGGGAAGCCAACAAATCAATTCTGAACTTTATATGGAGATGTAAAAGACCTAGAATTTCCATTTCCTTTTTGTGGTGAGTACATTTGAGATTCACCCTCTGAGCAAGTTCCAAGTATATAAAACAGTATTTTTATTTATTTCCACAATTCTGTGTATTAGATTTCCACAGTTTTTTTGTCTTCTCTCTGGAAGTTTGTACACTTTGATCAACTCTCTCCATTTTCTCACACCCCTATACCTGGTAACCACCACTCTATTCTCCATCTCTATAAGCTTGGCTTTCTTTGATTCCACATATAAAAAATATACTATATTTGTCTTTCTATGTCTCACTTATCTCACTTAGGTCCTGAAGGTCCATCTAGGTTTTTGCAATAGCATGATTCCCTCTCTTATGACTGAATAATATTCCACTGTGTGTATATTTCTATGTGCAAAACATCTTTATCCATTCTCCTTTAAAGGACACAGATATATATATATATATATGTATGTATGTATTTTGGCTATTGTAAATAATGCTGCAATAAACATGAAAGTGCAGATATCTCTTCAATATTCTATTTTAATTTCCTTTGGACTAAGGTTCTTTCTTCTCTACCTTCTCCCCAACTTTTGTTATTTGTGGTCTTTTGGAAGATAGTCATTCTGCAACACATGAGGTATTAGCTCATTGTTTTGATTTGCATTTCCCTTATAATTTCATGTGATTGTTGGCTATCTGCTTGTCTTCATTGGAAAGATGTGTTTTCAGGTCTTTTACCCATTTTCAATGAGGTTGCTTATCTGGGTTATTCCAAAGTTTCTCTCTTGTAAATCATTTATTCTTTCTTCTATTTGATCTACTCTGCTTTTTTAGAGAACGTCTTCTATTTATTGTTTTCTATCATTTTTCATTTCATTCACTGACTTCTTCAGCCATAAAATTTTAGTTTAGTTCTCTGGAAACTTGAGCTTCCACCAAGTCTCTTTTTGTTGGTGACTTCCCATGTTGCTGTTCTCCAGGTGTACCCACCGAGAGGGGCTATAGTGAATTCATAAGCTACTACTAGATTCACTGCTGGTAATAGGGTCTGTGTGCTATTTCCTGATGCACTGGTGGGCAAGACCCTCTTCTGTCCCTCAGTGTATTGTGCTACATTGTACAAATCCTACAGAGGCATTTTCTTTTCCTTACAGATGCATGCCAAATCTATGTTGTTGGGATTGGAAACAAACAAGACATATCTTATGCTGCCATGATGCTATCATAGTTTTTATATTTAAATGTATATAAACCATAAAAAATTTCTTAGTTTTCAAACAGAATTTTAATGAAATTCAACTTATGCATTTTTTGGCTAAATGAATTTTCTTCCCAAAGATTGACTTAAGTTCTAATGTTATTATGCTTTTTCTTAAAAACAAACATATGGTAGGGTAAAAAGAGCACAGATTTTATAATTATAGGAATGATGATTCAAATCTTGATTCTTCTGATTATTATTTGCTATAATATAAGCCAAAAGCTTATTATTGTGTTTGAAGACACACACAATTTAGATTTAGAATTATTAAATACCTGATTCACATACACTAATAAGAATTGACAACTAATAAAACCAGAAATGGCTTATTCCTCACTACATAAACATTCAATCTTTGTTTTTAACAATTAGAGCAAACAAATAAAAAAAAAAAGCTGATTCTCAAAGGCTGGTCCTGAAAAATCAAGATCAGATTCATCTATAAACTTAGAAATGTAAATTCTCTAGCCCAACTCAAACTTACCATGCCAGAAAGTATGAAATTGGGACCCAGCAGACGGTGTTTAAACAAACCATCCAAATGATAATGAAACACACTCAAGTTTAAGAACTATTGAATTAGGGTACGAAGTGACTGTGCAAGCTAACAATAACAACAAAAAAGTCAAGCATTATCTTACTTGGAGGATTCGATTAGAGTTGCTTTCTTTGCATTCAGTCACCACTTACTTCAAGAGAAAATATCCATTGATCTTTACTCATAGATGTCATTTACTTTAAGGAGAACGAGGAGATTGGAGTAATTTTATGACTTATTGTGAAAGAATTTGTAGCCATCTCAGTGCACTCAAAAGAGACTCAAGCAGACATTCTTTGCATATTTTTATGGTAGGCTGAAATTTTCTACAGTAACTGGAGTTCTGGGCATCTGAGACACATTTGCATCCTGTTGGTTTAGTATTGTATCATCCTTATTAGTTCATTAACCCAAAATATGTTACTTGTTTAAAAATTGTGTTTTATTTAAACATGTTTAAAATTTCAGGTTACTTATATCAAAATAACCTACACAATGCAGACTTATTGAGAAAATTATTCTGTCTTTGGGCAAGATAGCACAGTGTACAGCAAGTACA
The DNA here is from genome assembly GCF_023091745.1 of Budorcas taxicolor. Lineage (NCBI taxonomy): Eukaryota > Metazoa > Chordata > Mammalia > Artiodactyla > Bovidae > Budorcas > Budorcas taxicolor. The sequence goes on from NC_068912.1 coordinate 71,705,118, forward strand.
TTTAAAAATGTAAGGGGAAAATATGCTTAACAGTGTAGTAGGCCACTTAACATATTATAGCAAACACCTGAAAGGAGACATCCTCTACATGACTTATAAATTCCAGCTCTATAGTGTCTTTCCAAATTGGGCAGATTAGTGAAGGTAATATCTCTGCCTCCTCATCTGCTAAATGGAACTATTAGTAGTCAGGTTAACTTTTTTATAGGGTTGTTGTATGAATTTAATCAGATAAGAGACATAAAGTGCTGGAGACATGGTAAATTAGAAATGATTGATGACCAGTATCAGGCCTAACATCCTCAAGAAAAAGAAAAAAAAAGTGCAAAAAGGCGAAATGGTTGTCTGAGAAAGCCTTACAAATAGCTGAGAAAAGAAGAGAAGCAAAAGGCAAAGGAGAAAAGGAAAGATATACCCACCTGAATGCAGAGTTCCAAAGAATAGTAAGAGAAAAGAAAGCATTCCTAAGTAAACAATGCAAAGAAATAGAGGAAAACAATAGAATGGGAAAGATTGGGGATCTCTTCAAGAAAATTAGAGATACCAAAGGAACAGTTCATGCAAAGATGGGCACAATAAAAGACAAAACCAGTATGGACCTAACAAAAGCAGAAGATATTAAGAAGAGGTGACAAGAATACACAGAACTATACAGAAAAGATCTTAATGACTCAGATAACCATGGTGGTGTGATCATTCACCTAGAGCCAAACATCTTAGAGTGCAACGTCAAGTGGGCCTTAGAAAGAATCACTGTGAACAAAGCTGGTGGAGCTGATGGAATTCCAGGTGAGCTATTTCAAATCCTAAGTGATGCTGTGAAAGTGCTGCATTCAATATGCCAGCAAATGTGGAAAGCTCAGCAGTGGCCACAGGACTGGAAAAGGTCAGTTTTCATTCCAATCCCAAAGAAAGGCAATGCCAAAATGCTCAAACTACCACACAATTGTACTCATTTCACATGCCAGGAAAGTAATACTCAAAATTCTCCAAGCTAGATTTCATGTACTATTGTACATGAACTAAGAACTTCCAGATGTGTAAACTGGATTTGGAAAAGGCAGAGGAACCAGAGATAAAACTGCCAGCACCTGTTTAATCATCGAAAAAACAAGAGAATTACTGTACATAAACTACTTCTGCTTCATTGACTATGCTAAGGTCTTTCAACCTGCAGATCACAAAATTCTGTGGAAAATTCTTAAAGAGATGGGAATACCAGACCACCTTACCTGCCTCCTGAGAAACCTGTATGCAGGTCAAGAAAAAACAGTTAGACCTGGACATGGAATAAAAGACTGGTTCAAAACTGGGAAAGGAGTACATCAAGGCTGTATATTGTCACTCCGCTTATTTAACTTATATGCAGAGTACATCATATGAAATTCCAGGTTGGACAAAGCACAAGATTGCCAGGAGAAATATCAATAACCTCAGATATGCAGATGACACCACCCTTATGGCAGAAAGCGAAGAGGAACTAAGGAGCCTCTTAATGAAAGTAAAAGAGGAAAGTGAAAAAGCTAGCTTAAAACTCAACATTCAAAAAACTAAGATCATGGCATTTGGTCGCATCATTTCATGGCAAATAGATGGGGAAACAATGGAAACAGTAAGACATTATTTTTAGGGGGCTCCAAAATCACTGCAGATGGTGACTACAGCCATGAAATTAAAAGAGGCTTACTCCTTGGAAGAAAAACTATAACAGATGAAGTGTATTAAAAAGCAGAGACATTACTTTACCAACAAAGGTCTGTATAGTCAAAGCTATGGTTTTTCCACTAGTCATGTATGTATGTGAGAATTAGACCATAAAAAGGCTGAGCACTGAGGAGTTGATGCTTTTGAATTGAGACATTTGAGAAGATTCTTGAGAGTTCCTTGGACTGCAAGGAAATCAAACCAGTCAATCATAAAGGAAATCAATCCTGAATATTCATTGGAGGGACTGATACTGAAGCTGAAGATCCAGTACTTTGGCCACCTGATGCAAAGAGCTGATTTGCTGGAAATGACCCTGATGCTGGGTAAGATTGAAGGCAAGAGGAGATGGGGACAACGGAGGATGAGATGGTTGAATGGCATCACCAACTCTATGGACATGAGTTTGAGCAAGCTTCAGGAGTTGATGATGGACAGGAAAGCCTGGAGTGCTGCAGTCCATGGGGTCACAAATGATCAGATCTGACTGGCCTAGCTCTGCCAACAAAATTTAGAGTAATTTTTCAAATGAGAAGCAAAGAGGACATTGGGTTAAGGGTGGGCAGAGTGGAAGAAAATAAATTGAATGGGTCATGTTTACCACTTTCTTTAATATTTTTTTCATTCCAAAATGTCATAGTAGAGTCATCTTATTGAATTATACATGCTGCTGTCCTAAGAATTTTTTTTAAATTCATGTTCTGTACTATTTGTTTGTTATTTTGACATAGGAAAGCTGTATCATTTCCCCAAGCTGACAATTACACTTTAGTGAAGCATCATCCTCATTATATTTCAAGAGATAGAATATTGCCTTTACCCTGGGAACTCAACACTTTGTCATGTTAAGTTCCATTTCTCAGAGAGATTTTGCTAGCAAATCTTACATGATATCACAGGATGCTAGTATTCAAGATACAGGGCATGTTATTGCTTAAAGGGTCTATTACTGCATCATCACTTACTTTAGCATATCATTTTTAAACATTTTTATATACTAAAATTATACTCTGCAAGGGAGTTTATGATAGCACTAAGGGACTGTAAGGGATTCTTAAGGGATATGTATTTAATTCTTTTGCCTTCAGGCAACAAAGTAACTCAGTTGTCTTCTTCCTTTTAACAATACTTTTACTATGTATTTAAATTTTTCTCCAATATGTTCTTAAAATATTCACTGTGTCTGGGAACATCTGTCTGTGTTTTCTAATCTTCTTGTGAATTTGTTCAAAGCTATATTATCTAGGGTCCAAAAAAAATCCCAAGCATGCTGTTTTTGATAAATTTTGATGAGATTTTTAAAAATAATTGTTTTTTAAAATGTCTGGAAATTTTAAAAAACAGTCATGTCATTCTGAATTTCTAAAGGTGATAAGTATTTTCTATGAGCCAGACACAGTAAATATGTTAATGATATCTACAACAAAACATTATAATGTTGCCATATTCATATTTTTATATATTTAAAAACAGCAATTACAAAAATCTTCTATAATTGTCTAAGAGCACTGTAGCAGAACATAAGATGATCATACAATCTATCATTCAAATCAGGAATCTTTTGAGAAAGGCAACTCTATTAAAGTGTTCTGGATTGTATGATAATAATTAGGCTTAAGCAGGACAAAAAATATAACCTAGGACATTGTATGGTTACCATACAGACATAGCTAGCACTTTACTGCAAACTTTGAGGAGATATTGGTTAGGCATTCCACTTCTCAGACCCCATTCTGGGTCTCTTGAAATCTTCTGACTGCTTTTGAGTAATGAAATGTGAATGTAATTAGTGTCACAATTGCTAGAATAGTTAAGAAGATGAGGTTTTCTGTCCCTCTCTTCCTCCTTCTCTCAGCTGCATGCGTAGGACCAAAGGACCTGGAGAATGCCAGAGCCATATGTTGTAAGGTGACAGTTTAGCCTTAATCCCCAGGTAGAAGGCTGGGGATTTGTCAGTTTAGGTGAGCAAGGAACCAACCTTAATTGTGTTACAGTATAGAGTTTGTGAGTGCATTGGTGATAATGACGTATATTATCTTAAACAGATCTAATCACAGAATTGAAACGGGTGGCTTACTTTAAAAGACTAGAACTGGATATTAGCATATATGGGTTCTGATACACACTTTGAAAAATAAATAAGACTAGGACAAATCACTTTAGTATCCTGAGGTCACAGTAGTAGCTGCTGTTGTTAAATGTGGCATGCGTGCTAAGTCTCTTCAGTCGTGTCCCTCTCTTTGTGACCCCAAGGACTGTAGCCCACCAGGCTCCTCTGTCCATGGGATTCTCCAGGCAATAATACTGGAGTGAGTTGCCATGCCCTTCTCCAGGGGATCTTCCTGACCCAGAGATTGAACTCCAGTCTCTTAAGTCTCCTGCATTGTAGGCAGGTTCTTTACCACTAGCGCCACTTGGAAGCCTGTTAAGGGTGGCAATTTCCCTTTATTCAGTTCAGTTCAGTTCAGTTCATTATTAAGCCTTCTTAAATACAAATTATTGAACCTCACCCTATTTTTATGTATATTCATAAATAAGGTTGGCTTAAAATTTTTCTTTTTCTATACCACACCAGTTAGGTGTTTGCATAAATTTTAGGCTCATAAAAATAAAGGCAGAAAAACCTTCTCTTCCTACTATCTGGAAAAATTTGTGTATTATTACAACTAATTTTTGATTTAATATTTGCTAAAACTTTCAGTAGAAGCAACCTGGCTTTGGACTTTTCATACTATAAAGAAAAGGTGGCCTTCCAGTGTTGACTTTATGTTTTATATAGCAGATTTTTATTTGCATGTATAACAGAGTAAAAGACAAAAAATTGTCTCTTAATTGATGATCTAACATCATTCATATGACTTTTTAGACACAATAATGCAAGCAACTTGTATAGGTAAATATTTACATCCATAAGATATTGATCCAATCTATCTTTACAGAGTGTATAATAAATAAGCGCTTTTTTGTGTGTCATACAACTAAAATGAGCTAAAACAAAGATTATCTGAATATGTATGAGGATGCCTTATATTTCCTTTTCCTCTTTCAGTGAACACAGATGCACCTCTTTTTTTTTTTTTGGTAGGAAGAAAATACCTCTTTTGTTGATGGCTTCAGTCGTAGGATAAAAAATCAGTTGAAGCAGGACTGCATTATTCGTCACAGTTTCTAAGCTGCTCAACAGCATGGGAATACCTTGGGTTAGGTCAGATTTCAACTGGTCATAGTAATGAATCCCATTATTCATCTCCTGAGCAATTCAGTTCCACCCTTGAGGGCACTCCAAAGCTAAAATGTACTTTAGGTTAAATTTTCCAGGTTTTGAAATATATCTGTGTGTATTCACATTCCTACGTAGAACTACCACTGCTGCTGACAGGAGAAACCCTTGAGATGGCACAGGCAAACTTTAAGAATGGAATAAAAAGAAGCATTTTTCCTCTTTGATGATTTCAGCACTTTTAGAAGTAGAAGATTCTTTCTTTAAACGTCTTCACGATGCTTTGAGACAATCTTGTTTCAATAAAACTCTTACCTTCAACATGTTCCTTTTTCTCTTACTGACAAGGTTCCAGGGTACTCTACCCTCATCCACCATGTCTTGTTCTTCCCTAGAGGCTATGTCTGCCTCAGAGTCTGGTTCCAAGCACTTTGAAATTTCCTCTTTTGCACATCCCCATTAACCTGAACACTGATCTACAAGATCTCACATTTGTTCTCACTATTTCCCACACTGAGAGAGAGCCCCAGTTGTTTTCACATTCTTCCATCACTGGAACCCCTAAGCTTTCTGCTTTTTTTGTGAAATCCCTGCTTGATTCTAGGGTCTGGTGTGGACTCCAGAGCCTACTCTGCTGGTCTTGGATGTTTATTTCCCCATATTGATGTCTCTTTTTATGTATGGCTTCTATAGTATTTTTTACCTCCCTTTTTTTCTTGCATGGTTTTTGGAGTCTGTGTAGAGACATTCATATTTCAACAATTAACATTATCATAAGAGAACTTATGTGGCTGGGCAGTGAAGGCATTTCAAGTAAGGCAAACCGTGACGAATTTATAGTGTGGAAAGAATCATGCTACTACTATTAGAGGGTTGTAATATTGGCTTAGCTTGATCACTGATCATGTGGCATCCCTAAGGGTTTTATTCATACAAATAAATAAGAAATAAGGGAAAGTATTAACGCGAGTAGTCCTTTTATTCTACTGCAATTTTTAATAATGTTCCATGAGAATATGTGAATTGAATTCAAAGCTCACATGAAGCCATTCTTCCCCATTTTCTTCCAATCTTACTACAGATTTGTCACTTGAAGGAAGTGTGTCACTTAGCAGATATAGTGGAAAAAGACAAAACAGTACAATGCAGTATTATCCAGAAGACATGAGGCATGGAAGACAAAAGAGAGAGAACTATGTGTGTCAACAAATTATTTAGCACAAAGTGATACATGAAGTGCCCTCAGTGTCCTGAAATCTGAGTAACAGTGTTAACTGCTCCTCTAATCTGAGTAGGCGCACATAAAAATGGGCATTGGATCAAGAGCATTCTATGACTAGTATATATTGTGTCCAACATAGAATTTGTCATGTTAGAATTTCTCAATAGTAGTTTGATAAACAAATAATCAAAGAAATATATAAATGGGAAATAAACTTTACTAACTTTGGGCTTCATTTAACCTCTCTTATCTTATATGTATTGAATGTTTTGAACAGTAGTTTTCAACCAGGGTTTATAAACCCCTACTAAGGAAAAAGTTGAAATGCATGGAGTTATTTTGAGTTGTCCAGTGATGGTTCAGGAGATATTTAATGTGTGACAATTGAAGACAATACATACTTTGCAGTGTGTACAGTGTGTAGAGGCACAAGAAAAATCTTTTCCATCCAAAATGCCAAAAGTGCCCTGATTGAAGGCTACTGACATAGGTTCAGGTCTGTCCTAGGAGAGGCATAGCATTCCTAAGATGATAAAATAGGTTCCACTCTCAGAGACCAATAGTTTGAGGTTAAAATGTAACATGCAATATAGTTCTAACTATGGCACTGGTCCAACACATATAACAAGCATGTTAATTGTGGAAAGTAGAAAAACTGGAGAAAATAAAGCATCACTGCTAACCACTGCTCCCCAGGAACTAAATTTCCTAAAAATTTCATTTCTGCCAAAGACAGTGCTATAAGACTCCTGCTTGTTTGTGTCACTAGTTGCTCATTTCAAGTCTTGCCCCACGTGTTGGATTGGTACACCCTAGGTCATAGACCAATATCCTGGCTGTAATAATCAAACCCACTAAATGCAATTATCCCTTCTGTGGGAGGCAAAATATAGGTTCTTCAAACAAGAAAAAAAAGAAAACTAAGAGGAAGAGTTTGATAATGATAAATGACAAAGGTAGGATTTTAATTCTAGTGAGGACTTGATTGTTGATTTGCAAAATATTACTGGGATAACTGCCTTTGAGAAGAAACATGTTAGCTTCTTATTCATGTGTATAGAATTAAATTCTGAATTGATCAAAGATTCAAATGTAAGAAAGAAAATATTTTAAATGTTTATTAAAAAAATTAAAAGAATGTACTTATAACTTTAAGAATATGGGCAACATGCTTAAGTAAATCTAAAGACTGAAGAAAAAAAAAAAAAAGAATCCTCTTGCAATGCAGGAGATGCTGGTTCGATTCCTGGGTTGGGAAGATCAGCTGGAAAAGGGATAGACTATCCAACTTAGTATTCTTGGGCTTCCCTTGTGGTTCAGTTGATAAAGAACCCACCTGCTATGTGGGAGGCCTGGGTTTGATCCCTGGGTTGGGAAGATCCCCTGGAGAAGGGAAAGGCTACACACTCCAGTATTCTGGCCTGGAGAATTCCATTGACTGTATAGTCCATGGGGTCGGAAAGAGTTGGACCGGACTTAGCGACTATCACTTTCACTCTTCAAATCTATCCTTAGAATCTAATTCCTCAAATCAATGAATGTATCACCCAACATCACTAAAAAGACTTCACAGACATAATCAAGATTAAGGTCCTTGGGTTGGGAGATTATCTTGAATTATCTAGATGGACACAATCCAAATATATGAATTTTTTAAAGCAGAGAACATTTCCAGTCTCTGATCAGAGAGAGAGAGGTGACATGAAGAAGACTTGACTTGCCATTTCTGACTTTGAAGATGAAAGAGAGAACATCACTGCTTGCAGAATGCAGTGGGTCTAGTAACTAGAAAATTCTCTCGGATTTCAGCCAGCAAGAAAATCTGCCTTGGTGCTCTGCCTACAAAGAACTGGACTGTGCTAACAAGCCAAATGAACAGAAAAAGGATTTTTTCCTAAAGACTCTGAAAAAGAATACAATCTGTTAACATCTTTATTTTAGGCTGCTGAGACCTATTCCACTTCTGACCTAAAAAACTGTAAAGAAATAAATCTGTGCTGTTGTAAGAAACTAAGCTTGATGACTTGTTATAGCATCAATAAAAGTCTAACACCACCACATAACAAATAAAAGTGCTCACCTGCTGTCCAAACTGTAACAGCCCAAGTTCTATGAAGGTATTTATTTTCCAGGTATTAGGAAGAAAAACTTTGCGTGGTCCATTCCTCCTTCAGATTGACACATGCTCTCGTTTTATAAATCTTGAATTAAAATTGATAAAATTGTTAAGTTCACTGCCACATCATGCCTAAAAATATAAGAAGGATGGAGAAGAAATTAAAGGATATCATTTAAATCTGGAAATATATGTGGAAGACCTGGCTTTGATCCCTAGGTTGGGAAGATCCCCTGGAAAAGGGAACAGTTACCCACTCCAGTATTCTGGCCTGGAGAATTCTATGGACAGAGGAGCCTGAAAGCCTACAGTCCATGGCATTGCAAAGAGCCAGACACAACTGCACGATTTTCACATATTACACAAAATGGAAGAACATATATATGCTACTTTTCATTTCCACAACTCACCATAGGGACAAAGCTGAATTATTGCTTTCCTTGTTTTTCTTCAATTATTTTCATATTTATTTAGGTATAATTGAAAATATAATTGTAATATATTGTGTACATCATTGTGATTTGATAACATATACTCTATGAAAGGATTCCTGCTATCTAGTTCGTTAACATAGCTATAATCTCATTTTTTTTTCTTTTGTTGATAACGTTTAAGTTTCACTCTCTTAGCAAATTTTAGTTATATAATGTAATATCATTAACTGGAACAACAATGTTTTACATTAGATCTATTTTCATATTTCTCAAGATTGTTTTTGATTTCTGTATTGATTCTTTGTCCCATTAGTTGCTTTAGTAGCCTGTTGTTTAATCTCCATATAGTAATTAATTTCCAGTTTTTTATATTGTAATTGATTTCTAGTTTCATGTCATTATGGTCAGAAAAAGTGCTTGATATTAATATGATTTTAGTCTTCTTAAATTTACTGACTTACTTGGTGGCTTATATGTGACCTATATTGGACAATGTCCCATGTGTGCTTGAGACAAATGTATATTCTGCTATTGTTGGATGGAATATTCTGTAAATATATTGTGGGGCTTTTGGAAGACAATTAGATTATGAGGGCAGAACCTTATAAGAGAGGGGAGAGAGATGATATTCTCTTTGCCTAGTGAGTATAGAGCAATAAGGAAGATGTTTGCAAATCAGTAAAATGATCTCACCAGGAACCAACTGACTGGTACCTTGATCTTCCACTTCTTAGCCTTTAGAAGTATGAGAAATTAATGTCTGTTGTTTAAACCTCTCAGTGTATGGTGTTTCATTACAGCAGCCTAAACTGCTTCAGACAAACAACTTAAAAAATTGACATATGCTTGTCAAAACAAGAGGCAAAAATTGACTTTGAGTAATACAAAAGTTTGATTAATCTCTAGTGATTAAATATATTGAGTTTGTGAAATGAACATTTAAATAATTTTTTCCCTTTCCAGAAGAGAAAAATCTATGCCCAAGGGACTAAATTGTTATATTCTTTCAATACCACATAAATAATTTCAGGAAACATTGAAGGACAAAATGGAAACACTGCCCATTTGAGTACATAGGGCTTTTATTACCATATTACCAAAACCAGGAAAAGATATTGCAAGATATAAAATCTAAGAACTTATTCCTCATAAATATCAATGCTAGAAACCCTTAACTAAAAAAATTGTATAACAATCTCAGTGGATATAAAAAATGTATTTGACTTTAACAAAATTCGACACCCATAATGATAAAAAAATTTTATCTAAAACTACAAAGCAGTTTTATCAGTCGGATAAAAAACATCTATGAGAAATCTACAGCTAATATTTTACTTAATGGTGAGACACTGAAGACTTTCCCTCTAAAATTAGAAACACAGAAATGATTTCTATTTGTCATTGTACATGATGCCTCTAACTTCATAGGAAGCAATGTGTACCAAAAAACTTGAAAGGAAAAAGTAGAACTGTATTTGTAGGTTACATAAGCAAGTACATAGAAAATATTATGTAATCTACAAAATACAACCACTAGAACCAATAAATAAATTTTGTAAATCACAAGATATAAAGTTAACATGGAAATCAATTATGTTAATATATATATATCAATTACATATATGGAATAAAAATCTGAAAAACAAAAAATCATTTATAGTTCTATCTAAAAACATGAAATAATTTGACATAATAGTATCAAAAATTGTGTAAGACTACATTAAAAACAACTTCCTGAGAGAAATTAAGACCTTGAAAAAATGAAGAGATGTGTGTCCAGCCTCTAAGTGTTAATGCTAGTTCTTTTGAGGTTTATATCTCTTTTTTTTTTTTTGGCTGCAATATATGGTTTACAGGATGTTAGTTCCCCAACTAGAGAGATTGAAACCAGACTGACAGTGAGTCCTATCCATTGAACCATGAGGGAATTTCTTTGATGTTTATATTATTCTATGACTGCATTTTGGCCTACAGTAATTGTGAGAATTATAGGCTGTACTACGAATGCTATTTCAGAAATGCATGCACCTTAGAATCAATTTAACATGGCAATAACTAATATTTATTGAGCACTTATAAAATATCAAGAATATCAGTTTTAGATATATCATGCTTTCTCATTTAGTTTTCTCTAGTTACCTGTCTTTATTCCTATTTTATAAGCAATGAAACTGAGACCTAGGATCATATAACTGGAAATGGCCAACTTTGAATATAAGCTATTTGTCTCCAGAGATAGAACCGCAAACTATGTTATATTTTCTCAGTCTAACAATCTGAATTTTCTTGAAGAAGTAGTTCTTGTTTCAAAAAACAATATTACCAAATGCATGGTCTCAGCTTCAAATCTAGATATAAATTGCTCAATAGGTCATTGTATCCTCATGTATGAAGAAACACTGGGCTTGTCAATTATTTGCAGTCCTTAAAACTTATTTTCTTTCAATTATGTATAGTTCTCCAAATCATAACGTGGTTGTTAGGAGCCTATATGCATTCATACAGACTTCGATTGTGTATCATATTAATTGTAGAGTATAGCAATTCCTATTGAATTTATTTGTATATAAATGAGAAATAAAAGCCAGTGCTAATAAATAGAAAACATTCACAGGCAGAAATGAATCTTAAAAGCATATGATTCTTATTCAGAGAGCTTTGGCTGTTTATAACCTGAGCTGAGCAAGTGAATGTTATATTTTTAGTGCCTATTATAACAAAGTATTAGCATCATCCAGCAAACACTATGAGAAAATTCTTACCTCCTACAGCTATATCTACTGATAGAAATGGAGACAATATATTTTGAGGAAGCTTTTCAGCACAGATTGCAGCAGCAGGAGTGTTTTGCTCATTGTCATTTTATGTAACAGGATATGGTAATAATATCATAAATTATGAGAAATGGAAAATTATTTGCATTTTACCATAAAAATTTAATCCAAAAGAAACAAGCTGTTCTTTAATACATGGTAGAGGACAGTCTATTTATCATCAAAAGATATTTATCAAAATGAATCTCAATTAATTTCATAAAATTGACAGTTTAAAAACTTGCAGCTGAGACAATTGTTTTCTTAAGGCGGTAAGTGATTTGGAATCTATCTAGCATGAACTCCATGAGAAAGAGGGTATTTCAGCTCTGCTACACAGGAATGATTGTTAAATATTACAAAATACATTCAGGTTGCTATTTTAGTTAGATAAACTTTAAGATATGTGGAATATCATAAAGTAATATGAAAAAATACAATCTCTAGTGAGAATGCTGCATAATTGTAGTTGCACCCACTAATATTGTCATTAATGTTCATATATGCTAACAAAAGTCAAACATATTTGGCAGCAGAAAGTATCAGTAGTCGAAAAAGTTATGAATTTAATCCTGGAACTTAGTATTTCTCTCATTATTAGTGATAGCTTACTTACATTTGATTGATTTTAGATTGAATTGAATTTCTTTAACACTCAGAGACAGTAGGTCTTTACTAATCTGCATTGCAGATTATCTACGCTTTCAGTTTCAATAGGGCATTATTATTTCTTAAAATTTATCACTCTTTAAAAGATCTTTCTCTTAGATTTGCAACAGTTTCCCTATTAAACAGTTATTGTGCAAATGCCACTAAGTGATAGAGATGGGAGAGAGAGAATGAGCAAGAAGGTATGAGAAATAGGAAATGAAGAGAAAGAGAAAGGAGGGGAAGAAGGATCAAAGAAAAGGATATAAGAAATGCAATATTATTGGGGGTAGAGGAAAGTCCATGAATTTTTCACAATAGAAAGATGAAAATTATATCATGTCCTATGAAAGACAGTGCTGAATTCATCAGTAGATGTTTCCTTAATAAAAATAACTTTTATTAATTTAATTCTTAATACGTACAAATGCTTAACTATTATGAATGGATTATTTAGTTCTTATGTTAAGAAATTTGGACTTTATCCTACAGGTAATGGGTAATCACTGGAAGTATAAGTACAGTCAAAAGATGACCAGATTTGTCTTTTTTTTGTTTTTTTATTTCTGCACTGTGAGGCTTGTAGGAACTTGGTTCCCCAAATAAGGATTGAACCCAGGCCCATGGCAGTGAAAGCACCAAGTCCTAGCTACTGGACCTCTAGGCAACTCCCAGACTTTCATTTAAAGATCACTATGTAATATCAATAACAGATGATTAGAAAGCAACAATGACCTAAAGAGACCAGGAAGATTGCTGTCACTAATAATGAAGATAGAGCTAACAGGTGTTTAGTTATGCATTCAAGGAACCAGAAAGAGGCGTCGTAGGTGGTATCGTAGGTCATCAAGGCAAATGCAGACCATTATAAGGACTCTAGTCTTGATTGTGACAATGTGATTGATGATTTTGTCTAGAGAAGTGTCATGGTTTGACATATTCTTAAAAAGAATTACTTTTGATGATATGTGGATAAAATACAGTAGGGTCTTGTTTTGCAAACTGACCTCATATAAAGGATAGGAAAAGACTGAAGAAAAAGGGGGACCACTCCATATTGGTAGATGACTGGATTAATAAGCAAGAAAATATATGAGGTGTGTCATCTGTTCACAAGATGAACAGATTTCTGCACTACCCACCAAGTCTTAAAAGTTTATATAGATGTTTCAACCAGATTCAGTCCTGTACACTATTCAGAAAGTCTCAGCATCACATTTCCATCTTATGTCATTATCCTTATGGCAGCTTCTAGGAATAAGGAAGGAACATAGAATACACACTCTAAATTTAAGGGAGTGATTCCAGTTGCTTGGATTCTACTCTTGGATCAATGGAATGTCACATTGTCTCAATGATCTCCTGTAGGGAAAAAGATATGACACTGGAAGATATGCCCCACAGGTCAGTAGGAGTCCAATATACTACTGGAGAAGAGCAGATAAATAGCTCCAGAAAGAATGAAGAGGGTGGGCCAAAATGGAAATGATACTCAGTTCTGGATGGTCCTAGTGGTGAAAGTAAAGCCCAATGTCGTAAAGAACAACACTGTATAGGAATTTGGAATGTGAGGTCCATGAATAAGGGTAAATTAGATGTGGTCAAGCAGGAGATGCAAGAGTGAATGTCAACGTCTTTGGAATCAGTGAACTAAAATGGATAGAAATGGTATATTTAATTCAGATGACCATTATATCTACTACTGTGGGCAAGAATCCCTTAGAAGAAATGGAGTAGCCATCATAGTCGACAAAAGAGTGAAATGCAGTACTTGGATGCAATCTCAAAAATGACAGAATGATCTTTGTTTCCAAGGCGAACCATTCAACATTACAGTAATCCAACTTTATGCTCCAGCCACTAATGTCAAAGTAGCTGAAGTTGAACAGTTCTATGAAGACCTACAGGACCTTATAGAACTAACACAAAACATGATAGGGGACTGGAATGAAAAAGTAGGAGGTCAAGAAATACCTGGAGTAACAGTTAAGTTTGGCTTTGAAGTGCAAAATGAAGCAGGACAAAGGCTAACAGAGTTTTGTCAAGAGACACACTGGTCATAGCAAACACCCTTTTCCAACAACACAAGAGATAGCTTTACACATGGACATCACTGATGGTCAATACCGAGATCAGATTGATTATATTTGCAGTAGAAGATGGAAAATCTTTATAGAGTCAGCAAAAGCAAGACCAGGAGCTGACTGTGGCTCAGACCATGAACTCCTTATTGCAAAGTTCAGGCTTAAATTAAAGAATATAGGGGAAATCACTAGAACCCATTCAGATATAGAAAGTTAAGTCGCTCAGTCGTGTCCTACTCTTTGTGACCCCATGGACACCAGGCTCCTCAGTCCATGGGATTTTCTAGGCAAGAGTACTGGAGTGGGTTGCCATTTCCTTCTCCGGGAACTTCCCGACCCAGGGATCGAACCCAGGTCTCCCACATTGTAGACAGACGCTTTACCATCTGAGCAAACAAATCTCTTATTATACAGTGGAAAAGACACAGGGATTAGACAAAAAGTATTAAATTAGACAGATTAAAGGGATTAGACAGAGTGCATGAAGAACTGGACAAGAGTTTCATAACATTGTACAGGGGGTAATGACTAAAATCAACCCCAAGAAAAAGAAGTGCAAGAAAGCAAAGTGGTGGTCTGAGGAGACCTAACAAATAGCTAAGAAAAGAAGAGAAGGGATAGCAAAGGAGAAAGAGAAAGATCTACCCAATTGAATGCAGAGTTCCAAAGAATAAGAAGAAGACATAGGAAGGACTTCTTAAGTGAACTGAACAATAGCAACTGAACAATAACAATGAAAACAATAATTTTTTTGTCCTTAAACTAGAAGAGGAACTCCCACCCTGTGCATTCAGTTCAGATCAGTTCAGTCACTCAGTCATGTCCAGTTCTTTGTGACCCCATGGACTGCAGCACATCAGACTTCCCTGTCCATCAGCAACTCACGAAGCTTGCTCAAACTTGTGTCTATCGAGTCGGTGATGCCATCCAACCATCTCATCCTCTGCTATCCCTTCTCCCTCTGCCGTCAATCTTTCCCAGCATGGTGGAGAGTTCTGACAAAACGTGGTCCACTGGAGAAGGGAATGGCAAACCACTTCAGTATTATCGCCTTGAGAATCCCATGAATATTATGAAAAGGCAAAAAGATACGACACTGAAATATGAACTGTCCAGGTCATCCAGGTCGGTAGATGCCCAATATGCTACTGGAGAAGAGTGGAGAAATAACTCCAGAAAGAATGAAGAGACGGAGCCAAAGAGAAAACAATGCCTAGTTGTGGATATTACTGGTGATGGAAGTAAAGTCTGATGCTATGAAGAGTTTAAAACTGGCATTGCAAAATATAAAAATGACTGGTAAAATGTATAGATATAGAATATTAATTTTTCTTTATTTAGAATGGCATCAAATAAACCACCATGATGGGGCGGGGGGGGGGGGGGGAGGAGAGGGCGGGTACTGCAGAAAAGAAGAAGAAGAAGAAGAAGAAAACAAAAAAAACACTTTATATTTAGCAACTTCAACAGTGTCTCATTTTTTTTCCATTTTTAAATTTTGCATAGAACAGCACACATGTCTATCAACTCTTGAGTATATGTACCTCATGTCTGAGGGGTGCCTAAGGAAATAAAAAATGTTTTTAGATGTTGTAGATTAAATGTATGCAGGGTTGATTGTCAAAGTATTTGGAAGAGAGCCCTCATGTATAGGATATTCCAGGGTGAGTGGTGTATAAGAAGAGATGCAGGCAGGCTAAAGAATGGAAGCCATGGGCAAAGAGCAACAACTTGGCTTTTACTAACCCTGAGCCCATAAATGTTCAATATGAGATCCACTACTGTAATTCAGATAAGAGATGGTGCTGACAGATTAGAAATGATGTGTGTGTGTGTGTGCTCAGTCATCTCCAAACTTTTGTAATTCCATGGACAGTAGCCTACCAGGCTCCTCTGTCCATTTACTTTCCCAGCAAGAATACTGGAGTGTGTTGTCATTTCCTACTCCAGGGGAATCTTCCTGACCCAGGAATCAAACTCACATCTCTTGTACCTCCTGCATTGGCAGGCAGATTCTTATGATAAGAAAGACCTGGATGTATTTTTAAAATGAAACATCAGTGAATGTTGTAAGAGTTGCAAGTACCATGTCCAAGTAAAGCAGGTGTCAGGACTAGGAATTTTAGCCTGAAGATGGGAATGTAGAGGTATATGGCTATATGCATCCTAAATTGCTTCAGTCATGTCTGATTTTTTACAACCCTGTGGACTGAAGCTCTTCAGGTTCCTCTGTCCATGAGATTCTACAGGCAAGAAAACTGGGATGAGATTCCATGCTCTCCTCCAAGGGATCTTCCCGAGTCAGGGATCGAACTCTTGGGTCTCTTCATTGGCAGGTGGGTTCTTCATCACTACACCACTTGGGAAGCCCAGAGGCTCTATCTATTTGTTTATAGACATTTAGGCTTTTTCTAATTTTTCATGATTATGAATAAAGCTGCTATAAATATTCACTTTCAAGATTCTATGTGAACAAAAGCTCTCATTTTTTATAGCTAAATAACCATGAAGGGAGTTCCTGGGTTATAATTATACTTTTAACTTTATAAATAAATTGGCAAATTTTCAAAATAATGATACCATTTCACATTTTCATCATTGTATTTTAAGGGTTCTAGTTGTTCAACATTCTTGTCATCATTTGTTAATGTCAATTAAAAAATAATTATCAGTATGCAGTGGTATCTCAAGGATTTTGTATGTTTTCCCTTAATGACTAATGAAATTGAGTATCTTTTTGTGCGCTTGTTACCCATCCATTCTCTTTGGTAAAATGTATACTTATATCTTTGGACTATTTTTTTTATCGTTTTGTTCATTTTCTAACATTGAGTTTTAGTTGAGAGTTCTTTATATATTTAGGATATGAGTTCATTGTTAAATGTGTGATTTTGAAACAACTTCCAATTTGTGCCTTGTTTCTTTTTATTCTCCTAAAAGTGTCTATCATAGAACAAAAGCTTAAATTTTAATAAAGCCCATTTATCAATTTATTTATGAAGGAGTTTGTGTTTAATATTTATCAATAAAGTCAAAACAAAGAACATTGTTTGAGGATAGTCTGTTTAAAGATTTGTGTAAAGCTGTAATACTGAGTGAAATTACTGAGGAAAATGATAACAATAAAGAGGACTATAGACCTGAGTATTGTGCCCTAGAGAACTTCAAATTTTACACAGGAGAAAGATGAGAGATATCCAGCAAAGTGATAGGGGAGGATCACCCTGAGATAAGAACACAGAGAAAGGGAAGAAAGTCAATTAGTGGAATTGTTTCAGAGAAGAATGATCAGCTATCTAAACTCTCGTCAAAATTCCAGTGAGGTAAAGCCTAAGTGCTGATGATAGAATAATAATGAGGTGACCAGTGGTGACTTTCAACAAAAGTAGGTTTCTAGAATGATGGAAACAAAAGTCTGGTGAAGTGTTAAGTCAAGAGGACACACAGGAGAAGACAAGTATACTCAATACATTTGAAGATTTCTTTTTCTCTTGTATAATTGAGCAAAATGGGTAAGATAGAGATAATACGGGGTGAAATCAGGTTTTTTTAATTTTATATGAAATATATTTTATCATGCCCTTATGCTGATGATAATAGTGTAGTAGAGAAGGAGAATTTTGATGATGCAGAAAAGAGAAAGGAAATAGTGAGGAGTTTCTCAAGGAGTTTCTCAGGAAATTGAATCTGTTCACAAAGTGTTTGATCTTAGAAATGAGACTAGTTAATTAATTTAAATATGAGGAAAGGCTGAGAATGGGAACACCTATCTATGGATATGATGGGGATTTATTTATAGAAACAAGTGGACCTGTTCAGTTAATTTCTGTTTTTTTTTTTTTTGTTTATTCATTCGGTTTCGGTTTGCTGTTTTTTTCTCCAGTAACATAATCAAAGCATTGAATCAAATTATCTCCTTTCATTGTGTTACTATCCCCACATTATTATAGATTCATATAGACAAGTTCTCTCATTTTTCTTTATTCTTGCTTGATATCTTCAAATAGTTAAGCAATTTATTTGCAAATATTTTAAAGTTTAGAAAAGTGCCTTTCATTTCAATGCATGGTTTTAAGTCCTAAAACACACTTGATGCCAGCTCAGGGATTATCTATTTCTAAATGTGCTTATTTAAAATTAAAATATCTTAATTTGTCCAGTCCCTCTTCACCCCTCTGTTTTGCCTCTGTTTTACTTTTGTTTTAGGTTTGAAGGATTTGTTAACAAAAGAAATCACTCATTACACACACACAATAAATGAGTTAAATATTTAGTAAAGGATTATTTGACTTAGTTTCAAAACATAGTCATAAATAGAAACAATAGAAGCAATAGTGTTTACAGCTTCTCTGGTAGCTCAGTGCCCAAGAACCCACCTACAGTGCATGAAATGGTCAGGAAGATCCCCTAGAGAAGGAAATGGCAACCCACTCCAGTATTCTTGCCTGGGAAATCCCATGGACAGAGGAGCCTGATGGGCTATAGTCCATGGGGTCACAAAAGAATCGGACACTACTTAATGACTAAATGACACCAATGGTGTATACATCACCAAATTAGGCTGATAATCTATTTTCAGACATAAACAGTATTGGGAAGCCTCACATGATAGCAATCTGGAGTCCTAGTTGGGAAAGATTCCAGGCAGTGCATCCACTCCAAGGTTAAGACGCAAATTGTGATTCTGAAGACTCTGATATCATCATCAGTTTGCATGCAAAAACGGAGCTCTGGTTTTCTTTTAACTTAACAATGCAGTTTGTTTCACTTTGTGAGTCACAAGATTTTCGATACTCCAAGGGGCTGACCAGGCCTACAGGGGCTCAAGAAATTCCAAGATACACTCCCACTCCTGTCTTAGATGCCCCTTGTCTTGCTGATAACAACTGGTGCGCTTGCAGGGAGGTATGTAGTCCAGGCAGGATCCAGGCAAAGTCAGAAGTTGGTCAGAGACCTGCTCCCCTACTTCTGGAGTTTGAGCAAGAATACTTCCATTTTAATTTCCCTAACACCCTCTAATAACTATATCACATGAAACTAATCAAATTTCTCCTCCCAAGTTATATCACTGTTCCAGTTCTGAAAACAAAATTGCCAGTTTCTTTGAGTTATAAGCAGTAGAAAATAATGGTGCCAATCTTCAGTGCCCTAACTCTGGACTAGTTCTGTCTTTGTTTTGACATTGCAGTGTATAGAAATAAATCACTGCCACTAGGATACTTGTAAACCAAATCTGGAACTTCCAGATTGGCTTAATGTTATATCTATTCCCAAGATTACACCCTTTCTGTTGTTTTAGAACAGCAGTGACTAATACAGGGGTACTTCTTTTTACCTGCATATAACCAGGTTAAAAAAAAAAACAAACTTTTGTTTTATAAGAACTTATCAGAAAGACAAAAATGTGACTATAGGAACAAGATTGTACTAAAGAACTTGAGATATTTACCATTCAAATTATTTTATAACTGCTTAGAATTTTATTTAATACATTTTAGCTAAAGTGAGTTTATGAATATGAAAGATCATTTATTAATACAAAAACCGAAATTTTTAGTCAAAATTCTTGTACATGAGGATTTTCTATCTTGTATCCCTTCTATTAAAGACCATATTATAAGAATGAATTCTATAAGAGATGCAGAAAACATAAAGGATGCTTTATACTATTTCTCTGTCTTGGAAATTTATAAGTTTGAAAAAATGTGTTAAAAATCCCAAACAAGCCACTTAGTAAGAAATTCATTTGACTTTTGTTAACAAAGTGTTCAATTTATTCTATTTTCATTTTTCATAATATCTCTATCTCTGTCAATTGAGGTATTCATTTCCTTAAGAATAGGAGTTCCTGGTCACATACAATTTCTGATCCAAAATTATTTTAAATATTATAAGACAAAAATATTTAGATCAGGAATTTCTACCTATTTTAATATTTCTTGAAATCTAAATTGTCCATAAGGGAAGTAGAGCAGGGAATTGGCATTTAAACATAATCCACAGAATCAAATTTGCTTGCCTAACTTAAAGTTCTGCCTAAATACATAGTTAGAAAATAAAAAATGAAAATATTTGATTTTGAGGATATCATAGCAATAAAAGAATTCTCAAAGTTTACATGGAGTGAGACTTATAGATAAAAAAAGAAGAAATAATGGGTTTGCACTTCTTGAATGAACTTGGAACTAACACATTAAGTAGCCAATTCTAGAATTTATCAAATATAAAACATGGAGCAGGATTTGTGAGAATATAAAGGATATTTTGCATGTTTTAATTACACATGGTACAGTATGCCATATTCAGAAAATGGGAAAAGAAGAAAGCTTATCACCCATCCTATCCCCTACATTTTCCCTAGGAAACAGGATATTTTATGTACCCGACAATGTTGTTTTGCCTTCCTACGATTTTTAACTTCTAAGATCTTAGTTCTTTGACATCATGAGGGAGTAAATGCATTCATATGAGATGAAACTCTGACATATTTTCTGGGAAAAATTGATACAGACACATACACCATGCTATTGAAATGATAACAAAAAGAGTACATATATTCTTTATGGAATAGAGCTAACAGCAATCAAATAATTTGGAATTTTGAAATCACAAGAGCCAAATGGGGACATTAATTGATTCTCTATTTTGAGTAAGTAGGGGGCCCTTAAAAAGATAGAGGAATGAAAAAGGTAAAGCAGAAGAAACAACAAACTTTTCTTTTTCACAGTGTCATCTGAGATAGGTCCCTACATTTCTTCCAATAAATATGAAATTTTATTCAATCTGGGATACGACCATAACCTAGTAATACTAAAGTTATCTAAAATACAATAGAGAAATGGAAACTATTCACACTTTTGAAGATTCTTTCTGATTTAAAATTTGAATTTTATTCACATTGACCCCAGTTCTAACATTCTCAAAAGGATAATATTAAAGGAGAAAAAGAAATATGGATTAGAACATTAGTTTTCTGATTACATATTTCATCCATGTAATACATATTGCATACATGTAATATAAAACATGATAAAGACTTTTTTTTTTTTCCCACTCAAAGTAGATGGGCATGAAAAATCTTACAAGCTAACATCCAACAGCCCCAACACAGCTTTCAGGTATAATTCCTCTAATTACAGGATGTATATTTTTGCCAATTTAGATAAATAGATTCAATACCCTTTTTGTGGCTACAGTTTCTGTGTCCTTTGTACAAATAAAGGATATATTGACAGGCACTACTGAAAACGGTAGTATCAGTAGAAAACCCAACTTTGCAGCAGTGAGTCTTCTACAACAGAAGGTAGTGCCTTCAAACAGATGTTAGAGCTTTCCTGGCAGTGAGATCTTCAAAGCTGAATAAACTCACAAAGAGTGGAATGTGGCATCAGCAAACTCATTCAACTGCTAGGCATACCGTATATTTACTCACAAAATAGAGATTATGTATCAGGCAATACCGCACAAAACCTTGAAGGGATTCATTATTGCTTTTGATTTTGCTGATTGCTTATTAACTGACTCTCTTCAGCCACCTGGTTGTTCTAAATAAAAAAGAATCCACTTGTATTCTAAGTGATTATTGGCACAGTGATTGCAAGAGGGAATCATTCCAAGAACATGTTTAGTATGCCCTTGACCGCGTGGAAAGCACCCAATAAGGAGAATAGCATGCTAAATAGGGCCCATTACACTCGATACATCTCAAATAACTGCAAGTTGAAATATTGCAAACTAATACAATGACTACAAGGACACTCTAATGAAGCATTTCTATTTCTTATATTTACCTTCTCAGTGGGTACAAATATGGAGATCATGCTCTGAGTATTTGACACTCGTATCTCTCTTTGAATCTCCTAAAATAACTTCAGCTCTAAGAGAATATATAGTTTACTAACCACCAGAAAACAAATTTCTTTTACTTTAGCTAGCATATCTAAACTTTACCTAGTAAACCTAAACTAAGACATTTTACGGGCTTGCCATGTGGCTTAGTGGTAAAGAATCTGCCTGCCAATGCAGGAGACACAAATTTGATCCCTGGTTTGGGAAGATACCCTTGAGGAAGAAATGGCAATCCACTCCAGTATTCTTACCTAGGAAATCCCATGGTCTGCCAGGGCTACAGTCCATAGGCTCACAAAAGAGTTGGATTCAATATAGAGACTAAACAACAACATCAAAAAAAAAAGAAAGAAACTTTTAAAAATATTCTAATGGCTTTGATAAACTTTGTTCCTTTGATGTTTACTTTTCAAAAACTTGGATAGAATGGATAATATTCCTGTGTGAATTCTTGTATATCTATATTTAATTTGTATTGTTAAAACATTCTCTTGTTATTTTGCTGAATGCCTGAAAGTGAAAAGGTGAAAGTGGCTCAGTTTTGTCCAACTCTTTGGGAGCCCATGATCTGGAGCCCACCAGATTCCTCTGTCCATGGAATTATCTAGTCAAGAATACAGAAGTGGGTTGCTATTTCCTTTTCTGGAGGTCTTTCCAATCCAGGGATCCAACTAAGGTCTCCCACAGAGAGTTTGCAGGCAAATTTTTACCATCTGAGCCACAAGGGAAGCCCATTAAATGTGTGAGTTGTTGTTAAAATGTTCTCATGTCCTCACTTAGCCTTTTTTTCCTCCCATGAGGAAATACAGTCAGATTATTGATGTAGCACTATAAACTCAATGTATCTTAATCCAGCACCATTTCCATGACTTCTTAGCGATGTTGTTAATGTAGTGTGACAAAGGAGGAGACAAACACTAATGTAGGAGTTCTGTAGTATAGTTAATTTCATGGTAATTTCCACATAGCCGATTTCTAATGGTCCTGACTGCTTCCCAGGTGGTGCAGTAGTGAAGAATCCATCTGCCAATGCAAGAGACACAGGAGATGTGGGTTCAATTCCTGGGTAGAGAAGATCCCTTGGAGGAGGAAATAGCAACCCATTCCAGTATTCTTGCCTATAAAATCCCATGGATAGAGGAGCCTAGGGGGCTACAGTCCACAGGATGGCAAAGAGTAAGACAGGGACTGAGCACACACACAACGTCTTTGAGTAAAGCAGGAACCCTATTTATGTGTATATCCCCAATTCCCTTTTCTAAGTTCATATCCCTGATAATTGTTAAAAGTTAATAATCTTGTTATACAAAATTATCTCAGTGAATCATCTCAACTTCAATAGGTCACCTATAACTAGATACTGTTCAGTTCAGTTCAGTCACTCAGTCGTGTCCAACTCTTTGTGACCCAAGGAATCGCAGCACGCCAGGCCATCCTGTCCATCACCAACTCCTGGAGTTCACTCAGACTAAAGTTCATCGAGTCAGTGATGCCATCCAGCCATCTCATCCTTGGTCGTCCCCTTCTCCTCCTGCCCCCAATCCCTCCCAGCATCAGAGTCTTTTCCAATGAGTCAACTCTTCGCATGAGGTGGCCAAAGTACTGGAGTTTCAACTTTAGCATCATTCCTTCCAAAGAAATCCCAGGGCTGATCTCCTTCAGAATGGACTGGTTGGATCTCCTTGCAGTCCAAGGGACTCTCAAGTCTTCTCCAACACGACAGTTCAAAAGCATCAATTCTTCGGTGATCTCCTACAAATGCAGCCTTAATATTGCGAAAATGACAGTCTTCCCAAAACAGCACCCTTTGTAACAGAGGAGCATGTCAAGTCATTGACCAGGTTGTCATTTTATATAACCATTACATTTAAGCTTTATCATCCTGCTTTCTAATGATACTTGTCATTTTTAAAAAAGGAAAAAATGAGCTTACAGTTCAGGTCAGTTGCTCAGTCGTGTTTGACTCTTTGCCACCCCATGAACCGCAGCACACCAGGCTTCCCTCTCCATCACCAACTATCGGAGTTTACCCAAACTCATGTCCATTGAGTCAGTGATGCCATCCAACCATCTCATCCTCTGTCGTCCCCTTCTCCTTCTGCTCTCAATTTTTCCCAGCATCAGAGTCTTTTCAAATGAGTCAGCTCTTTCCATCAGGTGGCCAAAGGACTGATCTCCTTCAGAATGGACTGGTTGGATCTCCTTGCAGTCCAAGGGACTCTCAAGAGTCTTCTCCAACACCACAGTTCAAAAGCATCAATTCTTCGGTGCTCAGCTTTCTTCACAGTGCAACTCTCACATCCATACATGACCACTGGAAAAACCATAGCCTTGACTAGACAGACCTTTGTTGGCAAAGTAATGTCTCTGCTTTCGAATATGCTATCTAGGTTGGTCATAACTTTCCTTCCAAAGAGTAAGCGTCTTTTAATTTCATGTCTGCAATCACCATCTGCAGTGATATTGGAGCCCAAAAAAATAAAGCCTGGCACTGTTTCCACTGTTTCCCCATCTATTTGCCATGAAGTGATGGGACTGGATGCCATAATCTTCGTTTTCTGAATGTTGAGCTTTAAGCCAAGTTTTTCGCTCTCCTCTTTCACTTTCATCAAGAGGCTCTTCAGTTCTTCTTCACTTTCTGCCATAAGGGTGGTATCATCTGTATATCTGAGGTTAGATATTTCTCCCAGAAATCTTGATTTCAGCTTGTGCTTCCTCCAGCCCAGTGTTTCCCATGATGTACTCTGCATATAAGTTAGATAAACAGAGTGACAATGTGCAGCCTTGACGCACTCCTTTTTCTGTTTGGAACTATCTGTTGTTCCATGTCCAGTTCTAACTGCTGCTTCCTGAGCTGTATACAAGTTACTCAAGAGGGTCTGGTCAGGTGGTCTGGTATTCCCATCTCTTTCAGAATTTTCCACAGTTTATTGTGATCCACACAGTTAAAGACTTTGGCACAGTAAATAAAGCAGAAATATATGTTTTTCTGGAACTCTCTTGCTTCTTCGATGATCCATCGAATGTTGGGATATGATCTCTGGTTCCTCTGCCTTTTCTAAAAGCAGCTTGAACATCTGGAAGTTCACGGTTCACATATTGCTAAAGCCTTGCTTGGAGAATTTTAAGCATCACTTTACCAGCGTGTGAGACAAGTGCAATTGTGCAGTAGTTTGAGCATTCTTTGGCATTGCCTTTTTTGGGGATTGGAATGAAAACTGGCAAAATGAGCTATATCCTTCTTATTTTGTATTTTTCTGTATTGTAGAGTCTTGCAGTTTTTCAAAAATTGTCAGAAATAGTACATAAGTTCTAGTACAAAATAAAACCTCTTTAAGAGAAAAATATCAGGTACATTTTAACCATATGTCTTTCAAAGAGTACTATGTTTAAAATACAGATAGCATTCTAAAAGTATCATAATTTTATAGGTTTGGGAAAAAAAGGCTATGACAGAATGTCAAAATGCAGGTCTCAAAGTGTCATTAAAGTGAAGTATGATGGATTATTCCTATCAGTATACTAGAATCTATATTCTTATTTTACTTAATATGCATTTTCAAAGTCCAGCAACAAGACTGCCATAAACTTCTCCAGTGTTTAAAAGTGAACACATTTCAGCTGAGAGCGATAATTTTGCACCATCTTACTTTAGATACAACAAATTGAACAGCTATTCTTCAGTTAGTTGACTGTATAACTATAAGGGGGATGGCCTGGAAACTAGATATTAGATAAATCTTCAAAAAGCTTTCCTAATGTTGTACAGGTTTGGTAGGGGAAGTTTAGTCATACTCTATTTTAGTTTTCTTCCAGAAGCACTAATTTCTCATTGAGGACTGTAGTTGTGATGCATCTGTAGTTTCATTTTTTTAAGTTGGTATAAAAAATGGTTTTTCTCCCATATTCTCATAATCACTATCTTCAAGCTACAGTGGAAGAAAAATCAATTACATATAAGATTTCTATACAAAATAATGGATTGAGAAGGTGGGCCATTCAATCAACTTACTTCAGATAGTGCTTGAATAAGGAAAGGGGGAAATAGAGTCCCACATACATAAATTGAAATCTTTACAGCCAGGGAATTAACATTCAACTTGTTTTACTATGGGAGTTTATCTGTGTTCTCTCTCTTCCTTTAATTACCTACAGTGTTCATTCATTCATTCAAAATTCAACAAAGATTTATTGAGTGATCATAACATGACAAGAACTGTTCTAGGAATCAGGGATGCATTAGTGAACAGAGCAACCAGTGCTCTTGCCATAACAGATGTTAAAATTGAAGATTCAAGTTAATTTTAGGAGGGAAGGGTTTTTGAACACCTTTCACTCCTCATATCAGTTGCAGCATAGCCCTCTCCTTACCTCAATGAAGTGTTTGAAGATTCAGCACAGTACAACCAAAATCTAGTTTTCAACTATGGATGTGTGGTAATTATGCTTTTCTTCCCTTCTTCACAGCTCTTACAACTAGTCCATCACTGAGGTTTTTTCTTGCAGGGGGAAGAAACAATTCTTTGTTTCAAAGAATTCAATAAAACAGGAATAAAAACACAGTGACAGCGCTAAATAAAACAAAGGATTTCTTAAAACTTTTTGTTGTTGTTGTTGTTAATAAAGAAACACTGAATGTCTCACATATCTACAAATATAGTCTCCCAGGTAATACATCATTGAGATTTTTGAATCTTCTTAATATTTCTAGCTCCATAGCTGATAACATATCAATGGAATGAGTCAAAAGTTGAAAGAAAGGCCAGAATTATGATTGACCATTCTCAGAGATCAATACTAATTCTATTTTAAACCTATGATAATTGTGTCTCTTTAAAATCTTTTTCAGGTTATTATTTTTTTTTCAAATAACAAAATAGTGGCATTGATATTTGCAATGTCCAGCTGATGGATGAATTTGAGACAGGATTCCTGTATAATGTTTTATCATTTATCTATTTTTTCAAGAAAAAAAGATATATCATCATATGCCATTATATATATCTCAGGCATATTTACCAGAATTTTATAAAATACATCTCTTAATGAGTGACAATAGATAGATGATGCAGATTTATTTAGATTTTTAACATCCTTTATGTTTGTTTGCTACAATTAACATTATATATTTATTTATAATTATAGTTATATATTTATATAACTATAAGTTAAAATAGTAAAATTTGAAGTCTTCAATATATCTCAATTTTTTGCCCAGTATTGGTATTGCCATATTTTGTCTTCAGAAGTTATGCATGAATGGATCTGCATGATTATATGTGTTCAATGTTAGCAAAAGATGTGTTTACAAAGTTAATTGCCATTTAATGATTTTACATTGAAGAAAATATATCCCTCCAAGTAATGTTTCAATCAGTCTCTTGAAATAAACTAAGAGATAAAATTTTTTATTGTAAAAAATAAAACAAAACCCTTTTGGTTATTTATGAGGAGTAATATATGTTGAAAGCTACATTAGTTAGAAATTATAACTTCTACATTGGATTTATTTTATCTAAAAAGACAAATTCTTTCTTTAAAAATAATTTATTTAAAAACTGCATTTGAAATATCTCTTTCGCCATGAGGAAGCAATATAGTCCAGCATTATCTACCATTATAAACAAATGGACACATGGACAAAATACATAAAACAAGTTTCTTCAAATATTAGACAAAGACAGAACTGGACTCTGATTTCTGAAACAAAGGAAACTAAAGTGGAAAGCTCTACAATCTCCTCAGCTTTCTGCCGAGGGTCAATTTCTGGACCACAATGAAGGGAAAATAATCCCACAAAATATGGCAATTTTTGGTGGCTTGAGGAGAAACAGATCATAGTTTGGTAAGATGGAGGCATCTAAATTTTGCTGGTCAGACTACCAAGTATCATATAGAGACAGAGAAAGAGTGCTAGAAATCTGTTTAATTTTTCCCTTGAGTCTTTGGCTGAATATCAATCTGCATACACAGTAAAAACTTAGGAGGCCCAACCAAAACTTGTCAACAGGGCCTTGAATCATTCAAGTAAGTTCTCAACAGCCAGAGAGAAGAGACCTATCTTCAGTAAAATGGAAGATACGTGGTAGAGACAACAGAATTCCTTAAGACTCCTGGATTTGTGGGTGTATAGTTTCAAACCAACTTGCACTCTTTCTGGTCATTATTTTCTTCTAATTTTGCTTCTATTTCTATGTTTATGTCTCAAACATTTAGTAAACTTATTTCTCTGGACTGTGAATTTCATAAGTTCATATGTCTCATCTTTGCCCCATGCTTAGGTGATACAGGATGGCTTGAGTTGACCAGAATTGAATATTTCCTTTCCCCTCTTTAGTTAGGCTCTGATAATACTTTAGCTTAACCTTGGGTTAATAGGTTTTTGTTTCTGTTTTTTGATAACAGGTGTTATTAAGAAGAACAGTATATTTTAAATATACTCTGGTGTATATCAAAATGGCTTATTTTTATTTTATTTTTTTCTCCCTGCCAGAGGCCCCAGGGATTTCCTCTGATATTTGCTATGGGAACCTGATGGAACACTTGGAAGTAATTATAACGGTATTTTGTAGTCCTCCCAAACTCTCCCTGAGATTTTAATTTTCATAGTTGACACAACTGAGCCTCCAGAAATTTGTCTATTACATTTTATACTTTCCTAACCCAGCACTTGTTCTCAGCAATTTCTGTTGGTGAATCTTTGCTCTGATAAGTCTTGATGACCTGCACTCACCTGACTATCTCTGTAATTTTGGGGGCACATTTACCTTACATCTTCCTCTCTCTTTTGGATCCAGTAAGAGTTAATCTGACAACCCTTCCAGGTTTTTAATTGATTAGATGGAGTGGTAACTACCAAAGTCCCTATGTGTGAAACTGCAGTATGCATTTTTGTCTGTTCTCTTGTTCTTTCACTCTCTCTCCACGCCTTTCTTCTCTCTTCACATCCTTCTCTCACTCTCTTTCCTGCACACAAAGACATTTTTAACAGAAGGACTTTTAAAATTTCTTAGTTTGGGAACACAATATCCAAGGAATATAATTACACATCATCAAATATTTTGTGAAGTCATCATTCTTTGGATTCTATTTTGTAATAGAGACTTTTTTCTCAAAAATTTGCTTATAGACCAGTGACCTCAAAATCAACTAGTGGTTCAGTTCAGTTCAGTTCAGTCACTCAGTTGTGTCTGACTGTTTGCAACCCCATGAACTGCAGTGTGCCAGGCATCCCTGTCTATCACCAGCTCTCGGAGTTTACCCAAACTCATGTCCATTGAGTTGGTGATGCCATCTAACCATCTCATCCATTGTTGTCCCCTTCCCTTCCTGCCCCTCAATCCCTCCCAGCATCAGGGTCTTTCCAAATCAATCAGCTCTTTGCATCAGGTGGCCAAAGTATTGGAGTTTCAGCTTCAACATCAGTCCTTCCAATGAATACCCAGGACTGATCTCCTTTAGGATAGACTGGTTAGATCTCCTTGCAGTTTAAGGGACTCTCAGAGTCTTCTCCAACACCACAGTTCAAAAGCATCAATTCTTCTCTGCTCAGCTTTCTTTATAGTCCAACTCTCACATCCATACTTGACTACTGGAAAATCCATAGTCTTGACTAGACAGACCTTTGTTGACAAAGTAATGTCTCTGCTTTTTAATATGCTGTCTTGGTTGGTCATAACTTTTCTTCCAAGGAGTAAACATCTTTTAATTTCATGGGTGCAATCACCATCTGCAGTGATTTTGGAGCTCCCAAAAATAAAGTCAGCCACTGTTTCCCCATCTTTTTGACATGAAGTAATGAGATTGGATGCCATGATCTAAGTTTCCTGACTGTTGAGCTTTAAGCCAACTTTCACTCTCCTCTTTCGCTTTCATCAAGAGTCTCTTCAGTTCTTCTTCACTTTCTGCCATAAGGGAAATATGATATTTTCCAGTCCTGTTGCCACTGCTGAGTTTTCCAAATTTGCTGCATTTGCTGCATATCTGAGGTATTGATATTTCTCCCAGCAATCTTGATTCCAGCTTGTGCTTCCTCCAGCCCAGCGTTTCTCATGATGTATTCTGCATAGAAGTTAAATAAACAGGATGACTACATACAGCTTTGACGTACTCCTTTTCCTATTTGGAACCAGTTTGTTGTTCCACGTCCAGTTCTAACTGTTGCTTCCTAAAATGCATACAGGTTTCTCAAGAGGCAGGTTAGGTGGTCTGGTACTCCCAACTCTTTGAGAATTTTCCAGAGTTTACTGTGATCCACACAGTCAAAGGCTTTGGATTAGTCAATAAAGCAGAAATAGATGTTTTTCTGGAACTCTCTTGCTTTTTCAATGATCCAGCAGATGTTGGCAATTTGATCTCTGGTTCCTCTGCCTTTTCTAAAACCAGCTTGAACATCTGGAAATTCACGGTTCATGTATTGCTGAAGCCTGGCTTGGAGAATTTTGAGCACCACTTTTTGGCATTGCCTTTCTTTGGGGTTGGAATGAAAACTGATATTTTCCAGTCCTGTGGCCACTGCTGAGTTTTCCAAATTTGCTGACATATTGGGTGGAGCACTGTCACAGCACCATCTTTCAGGGTTTGAAATAGCTCAACTGGAATTCCATCATCTCCACTAGCTTTGTTCGTAATGATACTTCCTAAAGCCCACTTGCCTTCACATTCCACGATGTCTCTCTCTAGGTGAATGATCACACCATCGTGATTATCTGGGTCATGAAGATCTTTTTTGTATAGTTCTTCTGTGTATTCTTACCACTTCTTCTTAATATCCTCTGCTTCTGTTAGGTCCTTACCATTTCTGTCCTTTATTTAGCCCATCTTTGCATGAAATATTCCCTTTGTATCTCCAATTATCTTGAAGAGATCTCTAGTCTTTCCTATTCTATTGTTTTCCTTTATTTTTTGCACTGATTGCTGAGGAAGGCTTTCTAATCTCTCTTTGCTATTCTTTAGAACTCTGCATTCAAATGGGAATATTTTTCCTTTTCCCCTTTGCTTTTTGCTTCTCTTCTTTTCACAGCTATTTTAAGGCCTCCTCAGATAGCCATTTTGCTTTTTTGCATTTCTGTTTTTTGGGGATGGTCTTGATCCCTGTCTCCTGTACAATGTCACAAACCTCTGTCCATAGTTCAGCAGGCACTCTGTCTCTTACATCTAGTCCCTTAAATCTATTTTTAACTTCCATTGTATAATCATAAAGGATTTGATTTAGATCATACCTGAATGGTCTAGTGGTTTTCCCCACTTTTTTCAATTTAAGTCTGAATTTGACAATAAGGAGTTCATGATCTGAGCTACAGTCAGCTCCCAGTCTTGTTTGTGCTGACTGTGTAGAGCTTCTCCATGTTTGGCTTCAAAGAATATAATCTATCTGATTTCAGTGTTGACCATCTGATGATGTCCATGTGTAGAGTCTTCTCTTGTGTTGTTGGAAGAGGGTATTTCTTATTACCAGTGCATTCTCTTGGAAAAACTCTATTAGCCTTTGCCCTGCTCCATTCTGTATGCCAAGGTCAAATTTGCCTGTTACTCCAGTCAAATTTCTTGACTTCCTACTTTTGCATTCCCATCCACTATAATGAAAATGAAGCTCCAAAGATATCCATGTTTAATCTCCAGAATCTGTGAGTAAATTATATGAAATTGAAAAATAAATTTTGAAAATGTTACTATATTAAGATCCTGGATTATCCCGGTCTGCCCAGTGTAATCACAGGGATGCTTCTTACAAGAGGGGGGCAAGGTTATATGAGTCAGAGAAGGGAATGTGACTATGGGAATAGATATAGATATGATGTAAGGTCATAAGTGAAAGAATAGAAATGGAAGCCGAAAAAGGCAAGTGAACAGATATACGTCTAAAACCTTTAGAAGGCAAGGCAGACCTTCAAACTTTTTTTTTTTTACCCTCTGGCACTGATTTTGGACTTCTGAACTCTACAGATGTAAAATAAAAGTATATTGCTTTTAACCACTATGTTTGTGGGAGTTTGGTAGAATGGTAATAGGAAATTAATATACCCAATTTGAAACTGATTGCAAATGTTGTGTTTCAAGCCCCACTTCTGACTTACCAAATAAGAATATGCATTTTAACAAACTATCTAGCTAATTCATATGCATGTTACAGTTTGAGAAGCACTGCTTAGCACTGTGAGTTTTCTTAAACTTGTATCAAATTATTCTCTTATCCAAATGAAATACTGTTTTAATCATATTGATCAGTCAGTTGTCAATTTTTTAAAACTTCTGAAATGAAAATGTAAAGCCATTTGAAATCAATGAGAATGTTATTGACCCATGTTTCTTCTGTATTTAGATCCAAAATACTTATTTTGATTTCCTATCTATCTTGGATACACTGAACTTTTTAACAAAAGTGAGTAACAGAGAGCTATAAAACATAAATAAAAATACACTGGTCAAACATTCAGCTGTTTCAACTACATGGCTAGAGACTCAATTAGCTATATATGTTGTTTTTTTTTTTTTCCTCTTTTGATTCTGATGTTTTCTCATCATAGTTTCAGTCTAACTTAATAGGTAGCTCTTGTAATCATTTAGATTTCAAACTAAGGAGAGACTTTCATCACTGTAATACATGATTTCCAGTTTCAATTTTATTGAAAGACAAGCAATGAATTCTCAATAATTGCCCATTGACAACAACAAAGCCACATTTGAATTGCAACCATCTTTGACTATGTATGTGCTTGGACTAAGTGGTTATTTAGACATTTTTACTATCTGATACCTACATTTTGCATCCATCACTATGAAACAACATAACGATAAACACTGACTTCAGATAATTGTGTTAGGCAATTGTTGACTGAAATCACCCACCTTGGCCAGGCGGGATAGTAAGTGCCTGTATGATTACTCTTACAACATGAGGTCCAGATAAGGAACACAGTGCTGCTGCCAAAAATTAACTGGGAGATTTCAAAAGGAGGGAGAAGACACTGGCCCATAATATGTTCTGCCAACCTCCCAGAAATCTTCATGCTGGAATCCATCTTGGCTGAGAGATGCATGTGCTACCAGGAAGGAGACTGAGTCAGACCAAATATGGCAAGATGCCAGGACAGGCAAGAGACTACCCAGAAAGATAACTCCATTATCCTAAAACCTGAGACTGTGGTCCATGTGGTATAGTAGTTCTCTTGGGTTTCTTTACCCTGATGCTTTCAGCCCAGGTACCCCTTCCCAATAAATTCACATAAGTAAGTGAAATGAAGTTGCTCAGTCGTGTCCGACTCTTTGCCATCCCATAGACTGTAGCCTCTGCCCAGACAGAGGACCAGGCTCTTCTATCCATGGGATTTTCCAAGCAAGAGTACTGGAGTGGGTTGCCATTTCCTTTTCCAGTGTATCTTCCCATCCCAGGGGTCAAACCCAGGTCTACCACTTTGTGGGCAGACACTTTACTGTCTGAGCCACCAGGGAAGCAAAGTCACATAAATACATAAAAATTGTGTTCTGAATATAAAATTACATGTCAAAACATGTTGGTTCTTTTAACCAGGATACATAAGTTGTTCATTTTTCTTTCCTTCACATATTATTAAAGTGTAATTGATAAACCACACATATTTAAAGTATAAGATGTTTATATTTTGAGTGGTATACACTTATAAAACTATCACCAGAATTCAAAATTAAGATAACAAACACAGGCCCATTATTCTCAAAAGTTTTCTTGTGTCTTTTTGGTACCCCTCTATCCAATATTTCAAGCTCATCAACTTCAGGCAACCACTGCTTTGCTTTTATGTCACTATAATTAGTGTTACAAATTATTTATCTATTCAAATTTTGAAGTATATGTGGATTGTTTCCAATTTTTGGTTGTTGAAAGTTAGAATGAATATTTATGGTCAAATCTTTTTATGCATGTATGCTTTTTATCCCCTCATGTGGAAACAGAAGTAGACTCTTTGGGTCACATATCAATTACATTTTTAATTTTTTAAAGAAAATAACCAATCATTTACAAGGTGCTATAGCATTTTACATTCCACATTTCTTTTACATCCTTGCTAACATTTGGCACTGTTAGTCCTTTTCATTTTAAATATATGAAAAGATATATAATAGTATCTCATTGTAGTTATAACTGTATTTCCCTAATTATAACTTATTTTTCATATATTTTCATATGCCATAAAGATACCTTACTTGGTGAATTGTTAAAATGTTTTGTCCATATTTTACTATTGTCTTATAAAATTGATTCTTAAATGTTCTTTATATATTCTCAGTGGAACTCCTTCACCAAATTATGTGCTTTTTATTATTTTACCAGGTTGGTGGACTGTCTTTTCACAACAATATATCATGCAGAATGTACAGGCTTATTTTAATAAGATTCAATTTGTTTTTTTCTTTCTTTTGTCATATACCTTGCCTAACTCAAGTTATAAAGAATTTGCCCTATGTTTTTTTCAGCAGTTTTCTAGTTTTAGTTTTTGAATTTAGGCTATATTTTTAGTTAATGCTAATGTAGAGTGCAAAGTTTAGATCAAATATAATTTTACTGAATGTTTAATTATTCTAGCATCATCTATTAAAAAGATTATTCTTTCTCCTCTGAATATCTTAGCACCTATATTACTCAGAGTTCTCCAGAGAAAAAGTATCAATAAGATGAGCATGTATAGATAGGAAGAGCTTTATTATAAGAAATTGGCTCACTAGCTTAAGGAGTTTGCAGAGTTCAAAACCTTCAAGGTAGGTGAGCAGGCCCAAGAACCAGGAAAACAGATCCAATTCAAGCCAACTGGTGTGCCATAGAATTCCCTCTTGCTTGGGGGAGGCTGATTTGTTTGTTCTGTTCAGGCCTTCAGCTAATTTCATGAGACCCACCCACATTATGGAGGGCAATCTGCTTTACTAAAATTCCACAGACTTAAATGTTAATTTCATGCAAAACATTTTAACAAAAGCACTCAGAATAATGTTTGATCAAATATCTTGGTCTCCTGTGTTCTTGCCAGTTTGACACATAAAATTAACCATCAGAGCAGCTTTGTCAAAAATCGAATTATCAGGTATGAATGGATCCATTTCTAGACCCTCAAACCTGTTTCATTGATCTACTTGTCTATTTCAATTCTATGATTGCAATCTGGCTTAGTTTTATAGCAATTCTTGAAATCCAGGTTTGTCTCTCTTCTTCAAAGTTTTTTTGACTATTTTTCATTTTTGAATAAATTTTAGATTCAATGTAATAATTTTTACAGTATGAGTACATAAATTGATTTCAATAAAATTAATATTTTAGCAATATGGCCTTATCAGTTTTATCACTAAATACTTCATTTTTGATGGTATTACAAATAATATTCTTATTAAAATTTTAATTTCTGGTTCTTGGTTGTTAATGTCTGTGTGCATGCTAAGTCACTTCATTCATGTCTGACTCTTTGTGACCCTATGGGCTGTAGCCCATCAGGTTCTTCTGTCCATGTGATTCTCCTATACAAAAACACAGTTGCTTTACAGTTATTTTGAATGCTGAAACATTAATAAGTTGAGACTTTCCAGAGGTCTTCTGTTACTGATTTCCAGATATCTTGCACTATTAATTTCTAATTTAATTCCATTCTTTTCTCAGACAACACACTTTATATATTTAACATTCCTTTAAATTTATAGAGGCTTGTTTTATGGCCAAGAAGATGGTCAATCTTGGCAAATGTTTTATGTGCATATAAAATAATATGTTGGGAAAAGTGGAAAAGAAAACCTGCTGTTGGATAGAATTTCCCATAAATATCAAGTAGATTGATTTGGATGGTAATGTCAATCAAGTCTTCTATGCTCTTATTGTTTTTTCTCTACTGTTCTATTAATTATTGAACAAGGATTTGTTTAAATCCTTACTTAAATTATGGAATTGTCTATTTTTTCTAGCAACTCTTTAATTTTCACTTCATATATTTTAATACCACATATTCACAGATGTGAATTCATCATAAATTCCCTGTTTTTATTTTGGAGAATTTTTTTTTTTCCCATTCTGTTTCATTTATGTTGTTGGCTTCTCACAAATCTTTAATTTTTCTTTGAACCTGCTAGTAGTCCCAGCTAGTATGTTTCTCATGCCAGAAACTGCAATTGTCATCTATAGAAATGGATTTTGGCTATTTTAAAATATCTTCTAATGTCTCTACTTAACAGGCTCAGTCTTTCCACTATCATTTTCAATTTAATAGATGCATAATTATAACTGTTTTAATTTTTTTGTCTATTAATTTCCTCATTTGTGTAAATTCCAGATCAGTTTTGATTAGTGGATTCCCCTCCTCATTATGCCTCATTTTTTCAGCTTCTTTGCATGAAGAGAAATTTTGTATTGAATGTGAGCCATTATAAATTATACCTTGGATTCTGCTGAATATTTTTGGTACTTCTATAAATATTTTTAAGTTGTTTCTTTTCCCTTAGGGAACAGTTAAATTTGTTAGAAACAGTTTGATGCTTTTGAGTCTTGCTTATGCATTTTCTCAGGAGAGTCTAGAACAGCCTTAATCTATGGTTAAATCACTCTCATTACTGAGACAAAACACTGCTGAGTACTTTAACCAGTACTTGAATTAAGTGGTTTTAATTTATTTAACCATGTACTTTGTATTAAGTGGTTTTCTACTCTATCTGTTAAGATCCAGAACTGTTCCTCTTGGTCATGAGTGAGTTCTTAGAATTACATCTACAGTTTTGTTGTTTTCCCCCAGCAGTAGTTGTGACAGTTTCTTTTCATGAACATGTTTATCTGTATTCTCTGCATGTCTCTGGGTCTTTTCTATTCTCTCCTTTTCTCTGTTCAAACTCTTTTGCAAATTGGTTATACCAATTTACATTCCCATGAGCAATATTAACAGTTCAATTACTCTACAACCTCACCAGTACTTTGATATCATGAATATTTTTTATTTTAAATTCTATAATGGGGCATGCAGAGATTTTTTTGTGTGTGTGGTTTTACTGATGACTAATGATGTTGAACATCTTTTCATGTGATTAGTATCCATTTTCATATTTCCTTTGTGAATTGTTTTAACCTCCTGTCCTTTTTATTTTACAAAGCTATATTTTTGAGAAAACATAAAATGACTTTTCTTCTAAGCATTATCTACCTTTTTACCCACATATAGTAAAACTTATTTCTGTTGTACAGTTCTGTGAATTCTATCAAGTGTAAACAATCATGTAAACACTGCCACAATCAAGATAGAGTACAGTCTCACTGTGTCAGTTTGCTACAGCTATTGTAAAAAAGGGCTATGAACTAGGTGTCCTAAAATACAAAATTTATTTTCTCATAGTTCTTGAGGCTAGAAGTCCAATATCAGGGTGTCAACAGGTCAATTCCTTTTAAGGCTTGTCAATATTCTTGCCTGGAGAATCCCATGGACTATATAGTCGTCCCATGGACGACTGAGCGACTTTCACTTCATTTCCTTGACTTCAGTCATATTGGATTGGGACCCACTATAATGAACTTATTTTAACTTGATTTCTTCTGTAAAGACCTTATCTTCAAATAAAATCACATTCTGTGGCCCTGAGACTTAGGACATCAACATATGAGTTCTGTGTAGAACACAGGTCAATATATGACATTATTAACTCCAAGAATTCCCCTGTTCTGGTACTGTGCAGTCAATACCCTTCATAACATTCAGCCCTTGTAACCACTGATAGTTTTTCTTTCCTATAGTTTTATCTTTTCCAAAAAGATATTTGCCTTGAACAATATTTTATCATTTAATTGGAGTCATATATGCTTTATAACCATTTAAGTCCACCTCCTTTCCGTTATAACACTTTGGACATTAATCTAGGTTTGTTTTTTTTTTTTTTTCATTTATCAATATTTCTTGTTCCTTTTATTGATGAACAGTATTCTATTATATAAATATGCCCTAATTTGTCTGTCGATTCACCAGTTGAAGAGTATTTGGTTTTCTTCTCTTTTTTATGTTAGTGAACTAAGTCACTAAATTATTAGAAAATTTTGGTACTGGATAAGATATCCCATTCTTATGTCTCTATAACAACATAACTCTTTATATTATCTCATTGAAAAGTTT
This sequence comes from Budorcas taxicolor, assembly GCF_023091745.1. Lineage (NCBI taxonomy): Eukaryota > Metazoa > Chordata > Mammalia > Artiodactyla > Bovidae > Budorcas > Budorcas taxicolor. The sequence continues at coordinate 71,743,307 of NC_068912.1, forward strand.
TTATTTAAAATGTTAAAACACCTGTGAAATCACCATTAATATGGAAACTAGATATTTAATAAAAACTTACTTTACTTTTATGATCTTCACTGTTCTATACCTTGCCTTTCAAAATCCATTGCCCTAAGATGATCAATATTTTGAGTAATCTGACAATCATTCTGAAATTATCACATAATTTATCTTACAAGGTATTGATTTACACCTCCAAATAAAACATATGTCAAATGGTATAACCATCCCATCATTGGAAAATAAACGCCATAAACATCCCATCACCTTTCCAGACTGCAGCGGCAGAATCCTCATTCCCCAAAATATCCTACGTCTTACACTTAGCTAATTTTATGTATTAGTTCTGTTTCATGCAGAATTCCAATTTGATACACTATACATTGCAACAAGTTTGCAATGCACTTCAGCTATAAATAATAGAAAACCTAAAATATGTTTTAAACAATTAATAACTTTTTCATCACACGTAATAAGATATACTGCGGTAGGAAGTTCAGAATTCAACAATGCCATCAGGAAACCAGGATCTTAAGATTATCTCTTTCACTCTTAGAATAAAGAGTTGGTCCCCAGGTGTTCACTTCATATTCCAGAGCTTTCAGTTCTTGTTATAAGTAAGAACCAGGAGGGAAATAAATAGTTGACACCAGTAGTTTTCTGCTAAGTAACATTGGCTAAAATTATGTAGTCTGTACACTATTATCTACAAGGGAAATAAGTGAAATCAGTTTTATGTTTTGTTTCAAGTAGAAAAAAAAAAAACTGTGAATGACTTTTATGTATTCATCTTAGTAGTGTTCTTCATCAGGAATAACTGAAATCTATTCTCGAATCTTATGTATCCCCAACAAATGTCTTTATTTCACTCTAGCAGAAAGATGATGTATTGACTAGGATTCCTGTGTTACAGTTCATTTCTTTTAGAGTTTGGTGGATGACATTCCACTATCTAGTTTTCAGTGGTAAAGATGAAAAGTTCAATTCCAATTTTATTATAATCCAAATGATAACCTGTTCTTTTTCTTTTCTGGGAACACATAAGAAATCTTTGTATATCTAAAGAGGTCAAGAATTCAAGTGCTTGAGTGAATGTGTTTTCTCATGCAAGAGCTAACAACTTGGCTTTTTCCATCTGCACTTTCTCCTCTTTTTCCAACTCAAAAAAATATTTCTACCATTTGTTTAAATATTATCTTTGAAAACCTGTTTTATTTTTCATTAGAATACCCATTTTTGTAAAATATATCTCTAATCACTTCAAATTATCCTTTGCCTTTTGATTCTGTTGTCTTTATGTGCTGCTATATATTTCAAGATAATTATCACTTGTGTTTTTCCAAGCTGCAAAATCAAGCCTCAGCAGTGATGTTTTCTTCCTTAAATTCCTCTACTGTTATTATTTTTCTGAATTTTTTTTTCTGAACACTAGAAAGTGCTTATACTATAATGTTTTGTTCAAAATGTTATTTCTGTTCCTCTGCAGCTTTTTTCACAGTCATATTCCTTTCTTTCTCTCTCTTTTAATTTATTTTTGTTCTTCTCTATGATTGCTAATCCATCTTTATTTTGGGGTTAGGATTTAAGGTTTAGGATCTTAAAATATGTTAAATGATGGCAGGCAAGTCGTTATCTACTGTCATAGGCCAGGCCATAGTGACGGGTGCCTGAAGCAAAAACCCCTGTTCCAAATTTGTTTTATATTTTTCAAACTTTAGCAGCAAGAAAGGCTCATCTTTCCTTCCAGCTCTTTCTTGGACTAGGACACAAGGGAATGCAGATCATCTACATGTCACCTCACTGCTCCAAACACCTCAGAGATGCCCAGTTTTCCTAGGATATTTCTTTCTCACTAAACTGACTTCTAATTCCGCTCTGCAATAGGGGAAGGGAGACCTGGAGTAAACAAATCTTCCTTAAGATATTTCTGCTGGAAACCCACTGGAAGCCAGCATCTCTCTTCACTTTAGATGACTATTGCTTCACATGCTTTTGGGTCACAGAGACAGTTAATTGGAGTTCAGATTGGAAGAAGTGAAATCTGTGTTCTCAGTGCACCATTGTTTTACAGCATCCTTATTCTAAGGTCATTTCTTACTCTTCTCCTATTTGATTGGGTTGGAATAAGTTTACATCTGGTATTTTTAATCTTTCTTAGTTTTGCTTCTTCTTTGGTACTTCGAATCTTAGTTTATATGTTAATCGTGAATATGAGCTTGTCTTATGTTTGATGTTTTCATCTATTTCCTCTTCCTCTCTTTTTCTTTACATCCTTACTCTCTTTGTGAATGTTCTGCCTTGAGGGTCTCCTGGCTCTCAGTGAAAAACCAGGTATATGAAGGCAACTAGCACTATATTTTATCTTAATAAAATTCTAATGATAATTTTAATGTTATTGATAACTCTACTAAAAAGGAAGTTGGATTCTCCAGATTTGTTGGAATTTTTTCTACATACTCAAGTCCACTATGTTTCAAGTGTTTTTTGATAGGAACCAGCATAAAAATTTCAACTTACCTTTTAATTTGGTACACAATTATATATGTACCTATATGCATATCAGGAGAATAAACCATCAAAACAAATTATGCAAGGTTTCATGTCATGTACTCTAATATTATTTATTATATTGCTTTTTTTAAAAAATACTGATTTGAAATCAATTTAGAATGATTGAATGATTATACCATTCTAAATTGATTTCAAATCAAATAATGGGTTGCAACTAGGTGTTTGAAAAATACTGATCTCATTTCTCTGAGTAAGCAGCTTTATTAATATGTCTTTCTTAAGAGTATTTCTTCACAGTTTTTATCAAATCATTTTTATGGGCAGTGGGATTTCATACACTTTTTGGTAATTAAGCGATAGATTTGGTTCAAGTTCTTTTCTTCTTAAGGAGTATGTGACCATGCAGCACACAGTTCTGAAGTCTAGAAAGCTTGAAGCACCAGCTTTACTTACTGCTACATTTTTCCATTCTCTAATGGCCCACAAAAATCTCTGTCTAGTTTTTAAGTATGAATTTCTTAATTTATCCACTTTTGGTAAGCGCTTATAGATTAAAGTGATATGCAGTACTCATAGTTTAAACCTAGGACATTAATTTTGAATAAAATTAATGAACTTGATCAGTATATAAATACTTGAGAGTTTCAAATATTATTAAATCAGGGCTTCCCATGTGGCCATAGTGGTAAAGAACCTGACTGCCAATGCAGGAGACTCAGAAGACACATGTTTGATCCCTGAGTCAGGAAGATCCCATCGAGGAGGAAATGGCAACCCACTCCACTATTCTTGTCTGGAGAATATCATAGACAGAAGAGCCTGACCGCCTACTGTCCATGGAGTCATAGAGAGTTGGACACGACTGAAGTGACTTAGTACACACACACATGAAATCTATATATGGATGTACAGTACAAAATGCTAAATACAAGAGCAATTTACTTTGCAAAGTATACAGTTAACAGGCAAATGATGCATGAATAAAAATTAAGCACAAAGTTCAAATCTCCACTGTATCTAGTCTATATTTTAGATCTATTTCTGAGCTGCAGGTAGTGTTTACCTCATAAGAATGTCAACAAAAGAAAAATATCCATGTTCTGAAAGTATTCCCAGCACAGCAAAATAAATATATGATGTAAATATAGGGTATGATAACCATTAACATTATTATTATTCATTAGAAGGTCAAATATGCTGTATCTAGTTCAGTTCAGTTCAGTCGCTCAGTCGTTTCCGATTCTTTGTGACCTCATGAATTGCCAGGCCTCCCTGTCCATCACCAACTACCGGAGTTCACTCAGACTCACCTCCATCGAGTCAGTGATGCCATCCAACCATCTGATCCTCTGTTGTCCCCTTCTCCTCCTGCCCCCAATCCCTCCTAGCATCAGAGTCTTTTCCAATGAGTCAACCCTTCGCATGAGGTGGCCAAAGTACTGGAGTTTCAACTTTAGCATCATTCCTTCCAAAGAAATCCCAGGGTTGATCTCCTTCAGAATGGACTGGTTGGATCTCCTTGCAGTTCAAGGGACTCTCAAGAGTCTTCTCCAACACCACAATTTAAAAGCATCAATTCTTCAGCGCTCAGCTTTCTTCACAGTCTAACTCTCACATCCACACATGACCACTGGAAAAACCATAGCCTTGACTAGATGGACCTTTGTTGGCAAAGTAATGTCTTTACTTTTCAATATTCTATCTAGGTTGGTCATAACTTTCCTTCCAAGGAGTAAGCGTCTTTTAATTTCATGGCTGTAATCACCATCTGCAGTGATTTTGAAGCCCCCCAAAATAAAGTTATATTAAAAAAAGGCCCTAAAGTATATTATTTAATGTTTCACTTAGGCAAGCATTAAATCAGGTTTCCCATACACATTTCTCCACTCATTAAATTTGAGAGCATCTCAGAATTTTACTTGCCTTTTCTTGTCATATAATGTTTACATGCTCACTTCTCCTTCTCTATATATGTTTACATAGTGATTGCTATTTACTAAGTACTTTACAATCATTTATTAGTCAAATATTTCTTCAATAAACATAATAATTTACTTAATAATTTTCAAAAAATTTCATATATATGACAGTAGGACAAAGGACTCCTTTCAGCTTACTTATAAATAGAGAAAAAAAAAAATCACAAAGTTAGTTATTTCAGATTTCACAGTAGGTGGCAGAGATGAAGTTAGAATTCATATGTCCACTTTTCATCATCTGCATCATGCTTCTAAAGATTCTGGAATTTGGAAACCCTGCTGGGCAATTTCTTATGGTTTATAAGCTCAGTTTCTGTGGCAATATTCAGGCATAGTCTCAGGTGACAGATCAGATATAAATTAAACATAAACATAATGATCATACTTTTGTCCTCGGAAACCAAGGAAATGCCTCATAGAATCCTAGCATTCCTTGGAAGATGGTTTGGAAATTAATAGCATAAATCATTACATTCAAAAATGTGTTATGGGAAACACTTAAGTCCACTTAAAACAGAATTTTATCGGTGTGCAAGGAAGAAAAAAATTCCATATCTCATTTTTAAAGTTTTTTTGTTTGTTTGTTTGTTTTATTTGAAGGAAGTCACAGAGCCTGTGATATGCTCATTTTCAAAAGGAATAGATAAAAGATGAATTTAATTTGTATATTTATTCTAAATATTTGCCTTTAAAATTCTTTCATCCAAAGGCGGGGGGGTGGGACACAAAGAAAACCAAACCAAAAAACAAAACAAACAAACAAAAAAAAACACACCAGTGGTCCTCTGATATGATTGAATATTTGTACCCACCCCCAACCCCACAGCCTCAAATTCATATGCAGAAATCTAATTCTCAATGTTACAACATTTGGAGGTAGGGCCTATTGGAGGTAATGTGATCATGAACGTGAAATCATTATGAATGGCATCAGTGCCATATAAAGGGGGGAACAAGAGAGATTATCCCTCTTTTGGTTATAAGAGGATATAGTGAGAAGGTAGCTACCTGCAAGCCAGGACAGAGACCCTCACAAGAACTTGACCAGGTTGGCACTCTGACCTCAGACTTTCAGCTTCCAGACTGTGAAAAATAGATGACAGCTATGTAGGCCACTCAGTGTAGGGTATCTTGGTATAGCAGCCTGGACTAAAACATCTTCAGAACACAATTTAAAATAAATGTTGATATTTATATTCTGTGATCTATTCATAAGGTATTGAGATAACATATTCCACTCAGAGTAGGCTATTTTAAAGTAACAAGCACTAAATTTAACAAGGTGAGTATGAAAGTTGCAGTTTTTAATCTTTCCACCTATTATTCAAAAAGTTGATATATGGCAAAATCAATACAATATTGTAAAGTAAAAAAACAAAAACAAAAATAAGTTGAAGGTCCAAGTCTAATTTTTTAGAAAAAAGTCAATGAAAATATGTTTAGAAGTATGATGCCTTCTGATATTCATGTCCATAATTCAAGTGACACTGATTAGCAAAGATCCAAAAGGAGTGATCCTTTTATACAGCATTTACTATTTTAATTGACCATTTGTTCCCAGCATATTGCACTAGAATAATTTATAGAACTGTTTCAAGTAAATTTTGATCTATATATTAAAAATAGAACCTAGAAAATATTTTTAAAATAAAGGAATAAGCATAGGAACTAATGTCCAAGTATTTCCATTGAATTTAGAAACTATAAAATCCAAAATTTTATTATTTTTTTGTAAAAGTTATCAAATGGGAAGTCAGGCAAAATGGTCTCTGCTTTGCATATTTGTCTCTCTTCACCATCATCCTTCAGGATTTTGAGGGTTAATGTGGAATCAAATAAATGAGACTTACATCACTTTGTTTCCTGAAACATCTCTTCTTCATAAAATTTCTCATCAATCAAAATGAGTTCTTTAAAATGTATAGAGAGAACTCTGTTTATGACATGTTCCTCTTTGTGAGATTTGTGCTTTATTGACTATGCCAAAGCCTTTGATTGTGTGGATCACAATAAACTGTGGAAAATTCTGAAAGAGATGGGAATACCAGACCACCTGACCTGCCTCTTGAGAAATCTGTATGCAGATCAGGAAGCAACAGTTAGAACTGGACATGGAACAACAGACTGGTTCCAAATAGGAAAAGCAGTGCATCAAGGCTGTATATTGTCACCATGCTTATTTAACTTATATGCAGAGTACATCATGAGAAACCCTGGACTGGAAGAAACACAAGGTGGAATCAGGATTGCCGGGAGAAATATCAATAACCTCTGATATGCAGATGACACCACCCTTATGGCAGAAAGTGAAGAAGAACTAAAAAGCCTCTTGATGAAAGTGGAGAGTGAAAAAGTTGGCTTAAAGCTCAACCTTCAGAAAATGAAGATCATGGCATCCGGTCCCATCACTTCATGGGAAATAGATGGGGAAACAGTGGAAACAGTGTCAGACTTTATTTTTTTTGGTTCCAATATCACTGCAGATGGTGACTGCAACCATGAAATTAAAAGACGCTTACTCCTTGGAAGAAAAGTTGTGACCAACCTAGATAGCATATTCAAAAGCAGAGACATTAGTTTGCCAACTAAGGTCCATCTAGTCAAGGCTATGGTTTTTCCTGTGGTCATGTATGGATGTGAGAGTTGGACTGTGAAGAAGGCTGAGTGCTGAAGAATTGATGCTTTTAAATTGTGGTGTTGGAGAAGACTCTTGAGAGTCCCTTGGACTGCAAGGAGATCCAACCAGTCCATTCTGAAGGAGATCAGCCCTGGGATTTCTTTGGAAGGAATGATGCTGAAGCTGAAACTCCAGTACTTTGGCCACCTCATGCGAAGAGTTGACTCATTGGAAAAGACTCTGATGCTGGGAGGGGTTGGGGGCAGGAGGAGAAGTGGATGACAGAGGATGAGATGGCTAGATGGCATCACTGACTCGATGAATGTAAATCTGAGTGAACTCCGGTAGTTAGTGTTGGACAGGGAGGCCTGGCGTGCTGCCATTCATGGGGTTGCAAAGTCAGACATGACTGAGTGACTGAACTGAACTGAACAGAATCTGAAGAATATTTAGGAAAGTTTCCTCTTAACCCTCTGCTTACATTATGTTGTACACATCTAGCATGAAATATTAGTACCCAAATAATTAAGAATTTAAATGTTAAATCATATAATGATAGGAAAAGATAGGGTTTTTCTCCTGATGTAATAAGAAAAATAGTATAAACTTAGATGTATTAATTTTTACCATGTGCCAAGTGTTGCACTAAATGTTTTACATCACCGAGTCATTTAACACTTCAAACAATCCATGTTGCAGATGAGAAAACTGATGTATATAACTAAGATGTTTCATATCTAGTAAGTGACAGAGCCTGGACTCAAACTAGCTCTGTCAGCTCACAAACCTATATCTTGACCAGAACAAACTGTCTCTCAAAAAATTCTCAATTGAATGAGTATATTTTGCTATTAACTTGTAACAGAATACACTTTTCTTTTTTTCTTTTTTTTTTTTTTTTGCAGAATGGTCATGAGAAAAGAAAAAAATTTTCCCTCAAAAGTATAATTATTTTCAAACTATGTTGTTAATAAAAAGTTTCCAGAAGTAACCAATGAGTATATGGCTCTTTTTAAAAAAAAATATTTATTTTTTTGGAGGTTAATTACTTAACTATATTGTGGTGGTTTTTGCCATACATTGATATGAATCAGCCATGGGTTTATATGGGTTCCCCATCCTGAACCCCCCTCCCACCTCTCTCCTCATCCCATCCCTCTGGCTCTTTTTTTTGGAAATAAAATCAAGAAAAGAGATTGCTCTTGATTCTACCTTATCTTTCCAAAAACTAATCGTTCCTCAGAATAAAATAAATACAATCTTCCTTGAAGTCTTCTATAACCACTCTGTATTCTAATAGGTTTTATTTTCCTTTGAATCCTGTTTGGATTTGTGACTTTTTCTTACCCCTTATTTTAACTCCTCTGATTACTCATTGAAGAAATTTTGAGGCTTTAAACTGTATCTGTACTTATTTTGTACCTAGTCCCTATTATGTGTAGCTAGCTTTTAAAAGACACTGACCAATGGAACACATGACTTTGTTTTTTTTTTCTTTTTGTATTTTTGAGTGATATTGAATAAAAATATCTCTTTAAGCTGATCTCTGTTTGTATTTCTCATTTAACTTCAAGTAATTAAATACAATTTTTGTACATCTTCATGAATATTTTCTTCATACCCAATGCTACATTTACATTTGTTGTTATATGCCCTCACTGGATAACATCCCAAGCAAAGAGATCAAAAAATGATTTTGTTATGTTTATTACTGTAATTTCTATTTTAAGTTCAAGTTCATTTTGTTTCCTACATAGTTTTGCTCTGTAACCATCAAAGGACCGCTCATAACACGTTTAGGTAGGTGGCACATTGAGACTAGGATACACTCAGCTTAACATGTCTTCACACTCAAACTCAAGCATGAAATTCAAATGAAGTTTTTATGTACATGAAATATCAAGATTTCAAAATATTGAGCAAAAGTATGTGTAAGTAACATGCTAAGAGGAAATTCAATGTGATTTTTTTTCTTCATAACAATTTGTTGTTTTTGTTGTTGGGTTGCTAAGTTGTGTCTGACTCTTTGTGACTCGAGGGACTGTAGCCCTCCAGGTTCCTTTGCCCATGGGATTTCCCAGGCAAGAATACTGGAGTGGGTAGCCATTTCCTTCTCTAGGAAATCTTCCTAACCCAAGAACTGAAGCTACATCTCCCATGTCTCCTGGATTATCAGGTAGATTCTTTACCATCAAGTCACCAGGGAAACATAACAACTTGTAAATATACTTGATTCAATCAATAGTCTATGTAAATGATCAGTATAAATCCCTTAAATTCAAGAAAATGCTATGCTTTACAGGGCTTTAACAAGTACACAAAGAACCTGAGATTAACGAGAGTTTATGGAACTACTAAAATATATCTGACTAGAGAGAAGTGGGAATTTCTTCAATGAATCTACATAATAGTCATGCTTTTAAATTATCTCTTGCATTTATGCTAAGTTGCTTCAGTCATGTCCAGCTCTGTGCAATCCTATGGCATGTAGCCTTCCAAGTGTCTCTGTCTATAGGATTCTTCAGGCAAGAATACTGGAGTAGGTTACCATGTCCTTCTCCAGGGTATCTTCCCAATGCAGGGATTGAACCCAGGTCTCTTACATTGCAAGCAGTCTCTTTACCAACTGAACCACCAGGGATTAAACTAATTCTCCATGAAAAGGAAAAATCACTATAAATATTTACTAGGTACTAAATAAAAATAACAACATTTCTATCATATTTATATCTATTCAGTTCAGTTCAGTCACTCAGTCATGTCCGACTATTTGTGACTGCAAGAACCGCAGCATACCAGGCCTCCCTGTCCATCACCAACTCCTAGAGTCCACCCAAACCCATGTCCATCGAGTTCGTGATGCCATCCAACCGTCTCATCCTCTGTCGTCCCCTTCTCCTCCTGCCCCCAATCCCTCCCAGCATCAGGATCTTTCCAAGGAGTCAGATCTTCACATGAGATGGCGAAAGTATTGGAGTTTCAGCTTCAACATCAGTTCTTCCAGTGAACACTCAGCACTAATTTCCTTTAGGATGGATTGGTTAGATGTCCTTGCAGTTCAAGTGACTCTCAAGAGTCTTCTCCAACACCACAGTTCAAAAGCATCAGTTCTTCAGTGCTCAGTTTTCTTTAAAGTCCTACTCTCACATCCATACATGACCACTGGAAAAACCATAGCCTTGACTACATGAACCTTTGTTGGCAAAGGAATGTCTCTGCTTTTTAATATGCTGTCTAGATTGGTCATAACTTTCCTTCCAAGGAGCAAGTGTCTTTTTATTTCATGGATTCAATCACCATCTGCAGTGATTTTGGAGCCCCCCAAAAATGAAGTCAGCCACTGTTTCCATTGTTTCCCCATATATTTACCATGAAGTGATGGGAGCGGATGCCATGATCTTAGTTTTCTGAAGGTTGAGCTTTAATTCAACTTTTCTACTCTCCTCTTTAACTTTCATCAAAAGGCTCTTTAGTTCTTCACTTTCTGCCATAAGGGTGATGTCATCTCCATATCTGAGTTTATTGATATTTCTCCTGACAGTCTTGAGTCCAGCTTAAGCTTCCTCCAGCCCAGCGTTTCTCATGATGTACTCTGCATATAAGTTAAATAAGCAGGGTGACAATATACAGCCTTGATGTACTCCTTTTCCTATTTGGAACCAGTTTGTTGTTCCAACGTCCAGTTCTAACTGTTGCTTCCTGTCCTCCATACAGGTTTCTCAAGAGACAGGTCAGGTGGTCTAGTATTCTCATCTCTTTCAGAATTTTCCACAGTTTGTTGTGATCCACACAGTCAAAGGCTTCAGATTAGTCAATAAAGCAGAAATAGATGTTTTTCTGGAACTCTCTTGCTTTTTTCCATGATCCAGTGGATGTTGGCAATTTGATCTCTGGTTCCTCGGCCTTTTCTAAAACCAGTTTGAACATCTGGAAGTTCACGGTTCACGTATTGCTGAGGCCTGGCTTGGAGAATTTTGAGCACTTTACTAGTATGTGAGATAAGTGCAATTGTGTGGTACAACCATTTTGCCTTTTTGCATTTCTTTTTCTTGGGCATGTTCTTGATCACTGCCTCCTGTACAATGTCCTGAACCTCCATCCATAGTTCATCAGGCACTCTTTTTATATCTATATATATCTATAATATGTATATATGCTTTTTCCCATGTACTAATTTGTGAAATAAGTCTATTGCTTCATTTTACAGATGAGAAGCTAAAGCTGATAATTCTGCTCAAGTCAGACAATTGATTAGAGATCACAAACCAGGCTAGCCTGGGTGCAAGACCTACAAAGTTTTCATCATACCATTCATTGCATGTTCAAGCTCACCCCAAAAGATTTATATAAATTTTTGAAATCTCATTTCATGGATTTATGTATCATTTTCCTGGTCATCCACTCTGCAATTATATGATGACTACAATAGCACAAGATGGTGGAGTCCCTGCTTCTTAATCAGTAAAAGGTGCATTTATATCCCCCTCCCTCTCTGTCTTTCCCAAGACAAGGCTAAGGCAAATTTGTTCATCTTACAAATGATGATACTAACTTGACTTAGGATATCAGAAGAGGCTTATATTACATCATATGTAAGAAAGGTGAGATCTCAAAGACAGAACTCATCTACTATATATGTTTACTTGCAAAAGATTGTCAAATATGTGGTTGATTAAATGCAATAATAAATAAAGCTGCAAATATTTACACACTTTTTTTTTTCCTCATAAAAAACAATTTTAAGGAAATTAGGCCAGAGTTGTAGCAGTTCAAATGTGTCATCAAAGATCAAGCCTCCTTGGTTCCTACTTTGTTCCCTTAGCTGTTACCTTTGCCTGATAATCTCAAAATGACATGGAGCTTCCCATAAGGAAGCTGAGAGGCAGAAATAAGGAGTGGAAGACACCAGTCATATTAACAGTAATCATGAGCTATATGTAGAGAGAGCCTAAGCAGTTTAACAAATACTTTGGGGCAAAAAAATTTCTAAAATCAGAAAGAACCATACTTTCAGTATATGCTTAACCACAGTACACCTATAATTTGGCAGTTGTTTTCCTCTAGATTTTGTTATAAATGATTTTCATTGGCATACAAAAATAAAGTTTTTTTAATTGGATATCTTACTAAATTCTGCCCATTTCCTACATTATGGCCAAAAATTGTAATTTTAAAGGCCTTTGTTAAATAGACAGCTTACTTTAAATTCCCCTTAATGTTGGCTTTCACCCTGAATCATGAGTCAATTGTCAATAATACTTTGTTATACTCTCTTCAACCACCAAAATTGAAATTTGATAATTTTTTCTTTTCTTTTCTTTTAAAGTAATATGAAAATATAGAAAAATATATAATCTCTAACTATACATATATACATGTATTAAATTTTTAACAAGTTCCTATTGTACAGATGTAAAAACCATTGTTTTGATTGTGTTTACCTCTCATATCTTTGTACAAAATTAAACATTATTAATATATTTAATATATCATTTAGCAACTCCCAACTTCCTCATTTCCATCTGCCTATAGGTAATCACTTTCCTTATTTTGACATGTATAGAATATTGTTTATTTTACCCATATATATGTATATTTCCATAAATGATACTTCTTACTGTGTTGTCTTTTAAATATTTTCATTAATTAATATAATGGAAACTATGTGCATTTATATACTGCTTGTCTAGGTTATTCCACATGACTGGAAAAATTTTTATTTTTAATTTGTAGTATAGAATCCAACTTTGCAAATATATCACATATCTTGTATATATGATCACCTTCTAAATATTTCCAATTCTTACTTTTACCAAAAATAAAATGACAAAATAAACACACTTGTAAAAGTCACATGTGTGAATGGAGGTTATTTTCCTAGGCTGTGTATTCACAAGTGGAATTCCTTACTTGTAATGTATGCAAATTTTAACTTAAAGTTTTGGGTTGAATGACTAGTTTCATACAGTATGTCCTACTATTCCAAATTATACTTCAGAATGACTGTACAAAGTGACTGTATAGGGACTATTTTTTAACATTCTTGCAGTATTTTATATTATCAAAATCTTAATTTTTGTCAAATTAATGAATATTTCTCACATTTTATGTATTATTTATGTTATTGTGTATATTATATATATAATCATTAAATTATATGTATATATTTTATTTTATATTGTTTCTTTAACTCAACATCATCTTTGTGAGTTTTAAATCTCTAAGAATTTTGTTTGTAATGTTCTTTGTCCCACAGAAGTTATTTTGTAGTTAATTTAACCTATATTTTCTTTTCTTTCATAGTATAGAAGAATAAAGGCAGGTACTTGTTTTATGTTTTCCCACACTTTATCCTCAATATCTATTTCTGCCTATCCTTTGTATGTGTGAAAGTGTGAGTCCCTCAGTCGTATCTGACTCTTTGTGATCCCATGAACTATAGCCCACCAAGCTCCTGAGCCACCAGGGAAGCTCCACCTATCCCTTAGTAGGAGCCTAGTAAATATTAATTGAATGCTGATTAAATTTTCATTTTAATTTTTCTTCATGTATTTTTAAAGGAAGCAAATTGTATCCAGAAACTAAGATGGTTTCTTATGTTATATTTAATTTGCACTTATAAATAAAATATAGTTTCATATTAATCTTCATTAATATATTTAAAAACACATTTGGGATTTATTTCTGGAAGGTTTAGAAATGCGTAGTTAAATTCTCCACCTTTTAAAATGAAATGCCAGGTATACCTATGGGTGCTAAGTTGTTTCAGTCGTGTCCAACTCTTTGCTACACTATGGACTGTAGCCTGTGAGGCTCCTCTGTCACGGAAGTTAATTTGTGGTTTAATTTAAGCTAAATTTTGATTTTCCTTTCATAGTTGATAAGTAAGAGGGCAGGTACTTGTTTTATGTTTTCCCAACCTTTATCCTGTACATCTAGTTTTGTGCCTATTCCTTTTATGTGTGAAAGTGCTGGTTGCTCATTTGTGTCCAACTCTCCGTGGCCCCATGGACTATAGCCCACCAGGCTCCTTGTCTCTGGAATTTTCTAGGCAAGAATACTGGATGGATTTTCATACCCTCCTCCAGATGAATTTCCTTACCCAGGGATTGAACCCTGGTCTCTTATGTCTCCTGAATTGAAGTGGTTCTTTACTGCTGGCACAACTTGGGAAGCCCAGGTGTACCCATACCATATTTATATTCATAATGTTAATAATATTATAATAACAATAATGTACACTGCTACTTTTGTCCAAAGGTAACATAAAGTGGCACAGTGGTATAGAATCCACCTGTCAGTGCAGGAGATGTAAGAGATGTAGGTTCTATCCCTAGGTTGGGAAGATCCTCTGGACTAGGAAATGGCAACCTTGCTCCAACATTGTTGCCTGAAAAATCCCATGCACAGAGGAGCCTGGTGGGCTACAGCCCATGGGGTCGCAGAGTTGAACATAACTGAATGATTGAGCATACAAACAACATAATTCTATTAATAAGACTGTTTCTCTGGTCTCTTCTGGCTCACTGATTTGTCACTTGTGCCAAAACCATGTTAAATGGCTTTGCTAGTGATAGTTTGTAAAGTTGATTTCTCTCTTTTCTGTTTCTTTTTCAAAATCTATTTCAAACAAGGGTTTCTAATCTTCATCTTGTCCATTGGTGCAAGTGACTCAATTCAAACAATAATTCTGATCATTATTTATTCATTTTTTATTCTGTTCACTATTTAGAGTAAGACTTTGCATATTCTTTGACTCAAATAATTTGAGCTCCCTGATGTGCCAAGGGTCTTTTGCCTTAACTTCTCTCTTATACACACCAAACCATGTCACCAAAATATGTGTTTGGTCCTAATCCACTGACAGTTGCCAAGTTTTAACACTTACCCTACACTTCAACATTCCTGATGCTTTGCATTTTTGTTTTTTTTTTCTTGATTTCAAGCTCATCTTTATATTTTTAAAACATGTTTAAATATTTTATCCTTTTTTCTGTTCCTTTTTGATGTAAAGGAAGGACTATGAATCTATGAGTTTAGTTTTCATTTTTATTAAGACCCCTTGTTCTAATATCTTCAAGATTCAAGATATCTTTGGTAATATGATAAACTAAAATCTGTTAATGTGCATGTACATATCTAAATAAGGCTTTTCTTTTAAAATCTTTCTCTATCTCCATGCCAAATATGTTAGAAAAAAACTGATGAAATATTCAAATCAGTGAGAAGGGGAGGATATTTTTAAGCATCTTCCCTACCATTGCTTTGATCTCAGTTGTGCTATAGCCAAAGTGACCAAGCTACACAACTGATTGTTAATGTGCTTTATTGCCCTCAAAAGCCAAGGGATAAAAATTATCTATTCAAATTTCAGGTTTGTGATCATGTTGGGCCTTAAGATTATATAAAAATATCACCTACCAGAACATAGCATACTTTTTGAAATACATGAAAACAGAAGGAATAAACATCAATATTAGAAAATTAACACAGACACTGAATATGTCATATCTCATATAATAAACAAAATTTAGTATACTTAGTAGAAAAGCATGAGGCTAAGCAGTGAGATGTGAAAAATAGAGAATCTGTGTCTTTTTAATGAAGCAGTCAAAAGAGGGATAGGCAAATTTATCCAGAGCCAAGAATATAAAGCAACTCCCTTTCATGTAAATCTTCCTTGAGCTATTTCCAAACAGCATCAATACAGTTGGCAAAGTTGACATGAAAATGCATTGGTGATAATTTGTGCTTACCAAAAAAAACACAAAAAAACAAACCCAACAACAAAAAAAAACAATGTATTTAAAAACATGTGTTAATATCCCATTCCAAAATTTAGTTGTAGTTCTTTTACTTATATACTTTTTTCTCTTTATTTTTGGGGAAAAAAGAATACCAATTAAGACAGAAATGAGAAAAGAGAAAAAAATATGACAGGATTGAAAAGACTCAGGAAAAGATTAAGAGAAATATACCCATGTTAGGAACCCATCAAGAATTACTGAATATGTATTAAACTTAATTTGAATATAAAAAGCACCATTTATACAAATGTCTATATTCATTTTGTTTTTGTTTTTATTTTTTACATAAAGTTTGTACTGAAGTGAAAAATAATTTTTAGATTGTATATGTCATAGTGTCTAGCTTGATGGGATTTTGCAGTGTCAGTATCCAAATATACTATACCCAGATCATGAAATAGAACATCACCAGCATTCCAGAAACTCTACTAGATTCTCTTCCCAGTCAAAACCTCCCATTATGGGAGACAATTATCCTGGCTGTTTGTATTAATGTATTTAAAATATAATTCTGCATAGCTAATTACCATAGAAGTATTGGTGTTAAACAACACAAATTTATTATCTTAGAGTCTCCATGGGTCAGGGTTTTGGGTATAGTTAGCTCAGAATCTCACCAGGCTACCTTCAAGGTGTGGACCATAACTGTGATCTCATCTGTGGCTCAGGATGCTCTTTCATTGTAGGATCCAGGCCATTATTATCTGGCTGTCTTTCAGCTAGGGATCATTTTCATTCCTAGAGACTTCTCTTGGATCCTTATATCATGATCCCTTCCATAGACAGTACACAAAATGGTTGCTCGTTACTTTAAGGTCAGCAGTGAACCTCCCTACATTCAAAGCTATATCAAGAGCTTAGAATCTTTTTTAAAAGGCTCACCTGATTAGGTCAAGTTCTCCCAGTATAATCTTCCAGTTGATTAATTCAAACTCAACTAATGAGCACACATGCATGCATGAATAAAGATGTTAATTAAATCTGAAAAACTGCTTTCCCTGTTACCATATAATGTAAGCTAATCACAAGAGAGAAATCAAGTCATTTTCACAAACCTCATCCACAATCAAAGGATATATGCTCACCAGTGGGAGTGAACCTTACAGGTCATCTTAAAATTCTGTATATCACATTCTATATATTATAGATTAGGTATTCCTATTTTTGAATCTTATATTAATGAATTATATACATGTGTTTGTGCCTGGCTTCTTTTATTCATTAATGTTATAATGAAGTTCTTCCATACAGTTTTGTATAGCAATGGTTTATTCACTTTAATTTTTATATATTCATTCTCATTATCTCCATTTTATGAATACATCAAAATGTATCCACTCTACCACTGTCAAACATCTAGGTGGCTTCTAGTTTTACACCATTATGATAACATTTATTTCTTTCAGTGAACATGCATATGCATTTCTGATAAGCATATACCTAGGAGTTGTTATCTTCAGCTTTAATAAAAACAATGAGATTTCCCAAAGGTTATAAAAAAATTTTTTATCTTAACCAACATTTTATGTGAACTCTAGTTACTCAACATTCACACCAAAACTTTATGATAGCCACATTATTTTTCATTTTTTGACACTGTCTGGATATATATCTGTATTGGTTGTGATTTTCCATAATGGTTAGGACAGTAATGCATGCATTCGTACTTTTTTTTTTTTTTTTGGCATTTTGAAGTATCCTTGTTATAAAATTGAGAACACCTCATTTTTCTATTTGTCTGTCATTTGCTTACCTATTTGCGAGAGTGCTTGTATGTTTTCAAGACAATTCCTTTATCAGATGCATGCCTTGCATATATCTTCTGCTATTTATGTGGCTTTATCTATTTCTTAGTCATATATATTTAGATGAAGAAAAATCTTAATCTAAATGTAGTCTGAGTTTTTTCCTTTATTATTATTACTTCTGGTGTCAAAATAAGAAATTGATTTTCTAAAGTGAATTAACTATTTTATATTCCACATACAGTGTATGAGAGTTCCAGTCTATTCATATCCTTGTCAGTACTTGATGTCATAAGTCTTTTTAAGTTTTACTTATTCTATAATAG
Organism: Budorcas taxicolor; assembly: GCF_023091745.1. Classification (NCBI taxonomy): domain Eukaryota; kingdom Metazoa; phylum Chordata; class Mammalia; order Artiodactyla; family Bovidae; genus Budorcas; species Budorcas taxicolor. Next base: position 71,761,304 of record NC_068912.1, read on the forward strand.
TGTGTACAATAGTATCTCCCTTAGAATTACTGTATATTTGCATAATGATTAAAAATGTCAAACATCTTTTAATGGTTTATTTGCCATCCACATGCCTATATGGTAAAATGTCATTCAAACATTCTGCTCATTTTAATTAATCTTTTTTTAATCTTTATTTCATATTAATTATGTATCTGTTTTAGTGAGTTTTGATAGCTCTTTTTTACTTTGAATATGTTTTTATAAGATATATATTTTGAAATATTTTTCTCCCAACGTGTGGCTTTCTTTTACACTTTCTAAAGGTATCTTTCAAGGAAAAGAAGTTTTTAACTTTGATAAATTTGTTTATCAATTTGTAGATCATACTTTTAGCACTGCAATTAGTATATTTTTGCCTAAACAAAAATCACTTATATTTTCTCCCATATTTCTTTTAGAACATTTATAGCATGGGGTTTTGCTTTTATATTTAGGGACACTGTACATTAAAGATAGAAAAGTATTCCATCAATTCAGGGTAATTTATTGAAAATCCTTTTTTAATCTTTGGAAATTGCCAAAAGTCAGTCTTCTTAGAAGAAATACAATTATATGCCAGATTTGGTTCTCTGTCTTCTTAGTTTGTCCCCTCAAGTGTCCAATTTTTGTCTCTCTAGTCCTGCAGAACTCCTGAATAAGTTGATCCCCATCAACAATTCTCTGCTTGGACAAGATGTGTGTTCTGTCTTTTGTGTATATAGAATATGAAAATTATCTAATTAAAAAAAGAAATATCATTTCAACTTTTTAATTTACTTTTCATCTCTTAAAACTTAACTATCCTAGTTCTTGTTGCTCCAGCAGATGACTGATAACTTCAAAGAGATATGTTTTAGATTTTGTCTAGATTTTCTAGTAGTTCTAAGAAAAATTATTGGCCTGCCTTTAATAACTTCATTTGACTTCAAAGGGTTTACATTGTTTAAAATAATAATCAATATATAAGATTTTTTAGTCACAATTCTGCATTTCAATTTCAGTACAATTCAATTTAGGAATATTTCTTTGTAAAAAATGTTTAATTTTAAAATATGTTGGATAAAGTTTTATATTTAGTATAGACATTAAAAATGGGTTAAAGAGAATTCTACCTCTGGAATGGTTGCCTGAAAAGATTCATGGACCCATTCTCAAGTCAAACAGCCATAGCTGGTAAAAGTTATTTAAAAGTTAGCCATTTAAAACCTCTGGGAATTGTTCTAAGGCAAATTAAGAATATTTATTCAATAAAATATTTTAAGTCTTGGCAAGAACAAATTAAATCTGTGTCACTAGAGCTTCAAAAGGTCCCTTCCTCAACCCACCTCAAAGTGGCAGGAGAGACATTCCAGCCAGGTATGTGGTCAAGAAGAGGGGGCCTCTTTCCTCCCCAACTGAAAAGATCTGAGAATCAACCATGGAAGTAAATGACCATTTATTTCTCTTTTCAGTCAGCTGAGTTTCAGAGGAATTAAGTTCCAGGTGAATTCAAGCAAGAAGTTGGAAACCCCCTTCCTTCCTAGTCCCCTTCCTTCAAGGCCCAAACCATATGGCAGAAGCTGTGTTTCAGCTCTGAGAGGTAGAGAAATTTAATACCCTGATTTCTTTTGTGTAAAATCACTCATTGTTTTTGGGATCCACCCTGGAAAATGCAAACCAAGAATACGAGACTATCACCTTCCTTAGCTCCCCTCTTTATAAACCAGATGTTTCACTCCAAGAGATGTGTGCTATTGTCCTTGCCCCAGCTCTAGATCAGTAGTTCTGAGATTTTCTTATTTTGTCCATGAAGAGAATCAGATCATTAAAACAGAGAGCAACAAAGCTCAAGGACCTGAGTTTGTTTTGAGCAGAGATGGGGATGATGAAGTCTGAGGGCATTCTTATAAACAGTGGATATTTTGTTGGTAAGAAATTAAAAGAAGGCTTGAAAGCTCCATGAGAACAACAAACTAAGTAGTAAGCCAACTTACTGGAGAAAATCAGGGGAAGACCCAGCTAAGAAGCCTTCTAGGGTCAAAATGAGCTTCACAGATAGGCCTCAAAAATCATCCATGCAAAGAATACCACATTTAATTGTATCTGATTTTGGACAGTTGATGTTGCAGGGCACTATCAAAAACAATGGAGCAATAATCCATAAAATAGTGGCACCTGACAGATGGATATGATACCAACAAAGACCTACAGCTAAATGGAAAGATCAGAGGAAGTCAGTCAAGAAGAAGACTGCTTAAATCCCTGTCATTTTGAAGTAACTACACAAGCCTAGGACTGTATACTGTGAGGAATGATATTACAGGCTTCACACTGTGGAGGAAATATAATTTCCCAAACTATTCTAGACAAGTCACTAAACAAACAAACAGGTGGACAACAGCTATAGTAAGCTCCAGGAAGAGGGCTCATGGGCTCCCTCACAGACATTTTCTACTGAATATATATGACAGCGCCCAGGCATTGGACTTAATAACTACTTGAAAACAAGTTTTACAAATATTTTCAAATAATTAAAGTAAACTTGCTTATAGAAATAAAAGAAAGTGTGAAGACAAATAAAAGCTGGGTAAAGATAATCAGAGATAACAAACAAACAAACAAACAACAAAAACAAAAGTAAAATAAATATTTCTAACAGAACTATCTTATAGAAATAATAAAGAATGTTGTTCAGGGTGAAAGCAAGTGATCACGGAGACTAGTTTGAACATATATGAAACATATTGGTAAGTATAATTATGAATGGGTATCTTCTAATTTGTTCTATTAACAGATTTTTTAAAAAATGTACAAAACCATATTATACAATTTCATTGTTAGAGTCATTACATATAAAACTTTAATACATTTGGCAATAATAGTACAAAAGAGGTGAAAAGGAAGCAAAATTTTATTGGAGTAAGGAAATGACAATAGAGGGTAACATAATTTAGGTCTTCCCAGTGGCTCAGCAGTTAAAGAGTTTGCCTGCAGTGCAAATGTGTGTTCAAAATCTCCTGGAGGAGAGCATGGCAACCCACTCCAGTATTCTTGCCTGGAGAATCCCATGGAGAGTGGAGCCTGGTGGGCTACAATCCACAGGGTCACAAAGAACTAGACACAACTGAAGAAACTGAGCACACACACACACACACAGTAACATAATTCACAGAAACAAATGAAGAGAATCAGAAATATAAACGTTAATAAGATAAATTATATATATATTATTAATAAAATAACTTTTATTAATATATATAAATATATAATAAATAATAAATATCAGAAAAGGCAATGGCACCCCACTCCAGTACTCTTGCCTGGAAAATCCCATGGATGGAAGAGCCTGGTAGGCTGCAGTCCATGGGGTCACTGAGGGTCGGACACGACTGAGCGACTTCACTTTCACTTTTCACATTCATGGATTGGAGAAGGAAATGGCAACCCACTCCAGCTTTCTTGCCTGGAGAATCTCAGGGACGGGGGAGCCTGGTGGGCTGCTGTCTATGGCGTCACACAGAGTAAGACACGACTGAAGTGACTTAGCAGCATAATAAATATATATATATATTAATAAAAATGTTTATTAATATATATATATTAAACTCAGCTTCTTTAAATGACATTTTACATAAACTAATAAGAACAAAAAAGTACTTTTGGATTCATTTATGTGTATCAGTTCAGTTCAGTCTCTCAGCCGAGTCCGACACTTTGTGACCCCATGAATTGCAGCACGCCAGGGCTCCCTGTCCATCACCAACTCCAGGAGTTCACTCAGACTAACGTCCATCCAGTCAGTGATGCCATCCAGCCATCTCATCCTCTGTCGTCCCCTTCTCCCCTGCCCCCCAATCCCTCCCAGCATCAAAATTTTTTCCAATGAGTCAACTCTTCGCATGAGGTGGCAAAAGTACTGGAATTTCAGCTTCAGCATCATTCCTTCCAAAGAAATCCCAGGGCTGATCTCCTTCAGAATGGACTGGTTGGATCTCCTTGCAGTCCAAGGGACTCTTAAGAGTCTTCTCCAACACCACCGTTCAAACGCATCAATTCTTCAGCACTCAGCTTTCTTCACAGTCCAACTCTTACATCCATACATGACTACTGGAAAAATCATAGCCTTGACTAGACGGACCTTAGTAGGCAAACTAATGTCTCTGCTTTTGAATATGCTATCTAGGTTGGTAATAACTTTTCTTCCAAGGAGTAAGCGTCTTTTAATTTCATGGCAGCAGTCACCATCTGCAGTGATTTTGGAGCCCCCAAAAATAAAGTCTGACACTATTTCTACTGTTTCCCCATCTATTTGCCATGAAGTGATGGGAGCGGATGCCATGATCTTCATTTTCTGAAGGTTGAGCTTTAAGCCAACTTTTTCTCTCTTCTCTTTCACTTTCATCAAGAGGCTTCTTAGTTCCTCTTCACTTTCTGCCATAAGGGTGGTGTCATCTGCATATCTGAGGTTATTGATATTTCTCCCAGCAGTCTTGATTCCAGCTTGTGTTTCTTCCAGTCCAGCGTTTCTCATGATGTACTCTGCATATATGTTAAATAAGCAGGGTGACAATATATAACCTTGATGCACTCCTTTTCCTATTTGGAACCAGTCTGTTGTTTAATGTCCAGTTCTAACTGTTGCTTCCTGACCTTCATACAGATTTCTCAAGAGGCAGGTCAGGTGGTCTGGTATTCCCATCTTTCTCAGAATTTTCCATAGTTTATTGTGATCCACGCAGTTAAAGGCTTTGGATTAGTCAATAAAGCAGAAATAGATGCTTTTCTGAAACTCTCTTGCTTTTTCATGATGCAGCGGATGTTGGCAATTTGATCTCTCATTCCTCTGCCTTTTCTAAAGCCAGCTTGAACATCAGGAAGTTCACGGTTCACGTATTGCTGAAGCCTGGCTTGGAGAATTTTGAGCATTACTTTACTAGTGTGTGAGATGAATGCAAATGTGCGGTAGTTTGAGCGTTCTTTGGCATTGCCTTTCTTTGGGATTGGAAGGAAAACTGACTTTTTCCAGTCCTGTGGCCACTGCTGAGTTTTCCAGATTTGCTGACATATTGAGTGCAGCACTTTCACAGCATCATCTTTCAAGATTTGAAATAGCTCAACTGGAATTCCATCACCTCCACTAGCTTTGTTCATAGTGATGCTTTCTAAGGCCCACTTGATTTCACATTCAGGATGTCTGGCTCTAGATGAGTGATCACACGATTGTGATCATCCGGGTCGTGAAGAACTTTTTTGTACAGTTCTTCTGTGTATTCTTGCCATCTCTTCTTAATATCTTCTGCTTCTGTTAGGTCCAGACCATTTCTGTCCTTTATCGAGCCCATCTTTGCATGAAATGTTCCCTTGGTATCTCTAATTTTCTTGAAGAGATCTCTAGTCTTTCCCATTCTGTTCTTTTCCTCTACTTCTTTGCACTGATCACTGAAGAAGGCTTTCTTATCTCTTTCCACTATTCTCTGTAACTCTGCATTCAGATGCTTATATCTTTCCCTTTCTCCTTTGTTTTTCACTTCTCTTATTTCACAGCTATTTGTAAGGCCTCCCCAGACAGCCAGTTTGCTTTTTTGCATTTATTTTCCTTGGGGATGGTCTTGATCCCTGTCTCCTGTACAATGTCACGAACCTCATTCCACAGTTCGTCAGGCACTCTATCAGATCTAGGCCCTTAAATCTGTTTCTCACTTCCACTGTATAATCATAAGGGATTTGATTTAGGTCAAACCTAACTGGCCTAGAGGTTTCCCCTACCTTCTTCAATTTAAGTCTGAATTTGGCAATAAGGAGTTCATGATCTGAGCCACAGTCAGCTCCCGGTCTTGTTTTTGCTGACTATATAGAGCTTCTCCATCTTTGGCTGCAAAGAATATAATCAATCTGATTTCGGTGTTGACCATCTGGTGATGTCCATGTGTAGAGTCTTCTCTTGTGTTGTTGGAAGAGGGTGTTTGCTATGACCAGTGCATTTTCTTGGCAAAACTCTATTCGTCTTTGCCCTGCTTTATTCCGCATTTCAAGGCCAAATTTGCCTGTTACTTCAGGTGTTTCTTGACTTCCTACTTTTGCATTCCAGTCCCCTATAATGAAAAGGACATCTCTTTCGGGTGTCAGTTCTACAAGGTCTTGTAGGTCTTCATAGAACCATTCAACTTCAGCTTCTTCAGCATTACTGGTTGGGGCATAGACTTGGATTACTGTGTTTATTGAATGGTTTGCCTTGGAAATGAACAGAGATCATTCTGTCATTTATGAGATTGCATCCAAGAACTGCATTTCGGACTCTTGCTGACCATGATATCTACTCCATTTCTTCTGAGGGATTCCTGCCCACAATAGTAGATATAATGGTCATCTGAGTTAAATTCACCCATTCCAGTCCATTTTAGTTCGCTGATTTCTAGAATATCAATGTTCACTCTTGCCATCTGTTGTTTGACCGCTTCCAATTTGCCTTGATTCATGGACCTGACATTCCAGTTTCCTATGCAATATTGCTCCTTACAGCCTTGGACTTTGTTTCTATCACCAGTCATATCCACAGTTGGGTATTGTTTTTGCTTTGGCTCCATCCCTTCTTTCTTTCTCGAGTTATTTCTCCACTAATCTCCAGTAGCATATTGGACACCTACTGACCTGGGGAGTTCCTCATTCAGTATCCTATTATTTTGCCTTTTCATACTGTTCATGGGGTTCTCAAGGCAAGAATACTGAAGTGGTTTGCCATTCCCTTCTCCAGTGGACCACATTCTGTCAGACCTCTCCACCATGACCCACCCATCTTGGATTGCCCCACAGGCATGGTTTGGTTTCATTGAGTTAGACAAGGCTGTGGTCCTAGTGTGATTAGATTGACTAGTTTTTTGTGAGTATGGTTGGAGTGTGTCTGCCCTCTGATGCCTTCTTGCAACACCTACCATCTTACTTGGTTTCTTTTACCTTGGGCATGGGGTATCTCTTCACGGCTGCTCCAGCAAAGTGCAGCCGCTGCTCCTTACCTTGGACGAAGGGTATTGCTATATACAGGCACATATATGACATGAGTTTATGTGAACTCCAGGAGTTGGTGATGGACAGGGAGGCCTGGCGTGCTGCAATTCATGGGGTCACAAAGAGTCGGACAAGACTGAGCGACTGAAATGAACGGAATTGAAGAAGGAAGAATAGGGAATATACAGAAAAATTTTTTTTATCTCATTGGAATTAACAGTATAAATATAAAGCATGTTCTGATCAGTTATAGAGTAAAAGACCACTTGGAAAATGTAAAAGTAATATTGAAAAACGTTTAGTGAAATTAAAATGCTACACTAGAAGAGATTCACTTCACTTAAAAGAAATCAGTAAATAAGTAATAGAGGCGGGGAAAGACATTAAAAAAAAAAGTAGGATGGTAAATGTAAACCTATATATGTCAATTATCATGTTAAATGCAACAGGACTAGCAATTAAATTTCAAGGCAGAAATTGTCAGACTAGAATTAAAAGATATCTGATGTATGCTGTCTGTAGTAACATTTTGTAATTACAAGATACAATAAGTTGAATACAAAAGTTGGGAAAATGACATATGGAACCAGAAAGAAAACTAAAAAGATATACTAATATCAGATGAAACAGAAATTAAAACCAACGATTCTTACTAGAAATAAAGAAGGACATTGTATAGTAATAAAAAAGATCTATCTATAGCATTATGATAATTATAAGCATTTATATACATATATACATATATATATATAGTACATATATATATACAGTACATATATATATAGTACTATATATGTATATAGTACTACATATATATATATATATATATATATATATATATATATATATATATAGTAACAGAGCTGCATGATACATGAAACAAAAACTGACAAGAGAAAGGAGAATTTTGGCAACCCAAAAATAATAGTTTGAGACTTGAATACCACTTATTTATTTTATTTTTTTCTACTTTTTCCATTTTATTTATTTATTTATTTTTTTACTTTACAATATTGTATTGGTTTTGCCATATATCAACATGAATCCACCATGGGTGTACACGTGTTCCCCATCCGGCACCCCCCCCCCACCTCCATCCCCATACCATCCCTCTGGGTCACCCCAGTGCACCAGCCCTGAGCATCCTGTATCATGCATCGAACCTGGACTGGCGATTTATTTCACATATGATATTATACATGTTTCAATGCCATTCTTGAATACCACTTTTAATAACGAATAGACCATCTATGCAGAAGATCAGCAAGGAAAAGGAAAATTTGGACAGCTCTGTAAACAAATTGTACCTAACATACAGCTATAGACTATCCACTCAGTGACAGTGTAATATAATTTCTTTCTCAAGTGTACATGAGATATTCTCCAACATATAACATAAAACAAATTATGTCATAAAATTTTTCTCAATAAATATCAAAGAATTGAAATCATAGATTTATATTTTCCTATAATGGAATAAAATAAGACATTAATAAGGAAAAATTTGGGACCATCATAATTATGTAGAAATTTAAAATAACATCCTTAAAATATTCAACTAGTCAAAAAAAAATCACAAAGGAAATTAAAAAATGCTTTCAAAAAAGTTTAAAACACAACCACCCAATGTTAGGGGATGCAACAAAGTGTTGCTTACAACAGAATTTAAAACTATAAAACTTGTATGTAAAAAAGGTAAAGATCTCAAATGAATAATAAAGTTTTCTATCAAAATATGAGAAAAAGTAAAGCATGCTAAACCTAAAGTAAATAGAAAAAAGAAAATGGTAAAAATTTGAGTAGAAATTGATGGAATTAATAATACAAAAAGAAAAGAAAAAAACAAGGAAAGCAAAAGTTATTTGAAAGGTCAACAAAATTGACAGCCCTTCTGCTGGAATGACAACTAAAAAAGAGGAGCCTAAAAAGGACTAAAATCAGGAAAAAAAAGATGGGGGGAGGACATACCACTAATTTTCCACAAGTGAAAGGAATAATCAAGTAATATTATGAACAAATACACACCATCAAATTGCATAAAATAGGCAAATTTCTAACAGCAAGTCTCAAGCCATGAAAACTGATTTAAGAGGCAATAGAAAATTGGCATCTCTCTCTTTTTTTTTCCTTTTTTTTAAAGATTAATTTATTTGTTTTAATTAGAGGCTAATCACTTAACAATATTGTGTAATTTTTGCCATACATTGACATGAATCAGCCATGGGTGTACATGCATCCCCCATCCTGAAATCCTTCCCACCTCCCTCCCCATCCCATCCCTCAGGGTTGTCCCAGTGCACTAGCTTTGAGTGCCCTACTTCATTCATTGAATTTGGACTGGTGATCTATTTCACATATGGTAATAAACATGTTTCAATGCTATTCTCTCAAATCATCCCATCTTTGCCTTCTCCTACAGAGTCTGAAAGCCTGTTCTTTACATCTGTGTTTCTTTTGCTGTCTTGCATACAGGGTCATCGTTACCATCTTTCTAAATTCCATATATATTTGTTAATATACTCTATTGGTGTTTTCCTTTCTGACTTACTTCACTCTGTACAATAGGCTCCAGTTTCATCCACCTCATTAGAACTGATTAAAATGTGTTCTTTTTAATAGCTGACTAACATTCCATTGTGTATATGTACCACAGCTTTCTTATCCATTCGTCTGCTGATCGACATCAAGGTTGCTTCCATGTCCTGGCTATTGTAAACAGTGTTGCAGTGAACAGTGGGGTACATGTGTCTCTTTCAGTTCTGATTTCTTCGGTGTGTATGCCCATCTGTGGGATTGCTGGGTCATGTGACAGTTCTATTTCCAAGTTTTTAAGGAATCTCTACACTCTTCTCCATAGTGGCTGTACAAGTTTGCATTCCCACCTACAGTCTAAGAGGGTTTCCTTTTCTCTGCACCCTCTCCATCATTTATTGTTTGTAGATTTTGTGATAGCAGCCATTCTGACCAGCGTGAGATGATACCTCATTGTGGTTTTGATTTGCATTTCTCTGATAATGAGTGATGTTGAGCAGCTGTTCATGTTTGTTAGACATCTGTATGTCTTCTTTGGATAAATGTCTGTTTAGTTCTTTGGCCCACTTTTTACTGGATCGTTTATTTTTCTGGAATTGAGCTGCAGGTACTGCTTGTGTATTTTTGAGATTAATTCTTTGTCAGTTGATTAATTTGCTATATTTTCTCCCATTCTGAAGGCTGTCTTTTCACCTTGCTTTTATGTTGTGCAAAAGATTTTAAGTTTAATTAGGTCCTATTTCTTTGTTTTTGCTTTTATTTCCATAACTCTAGGAGGTGGATCATAGAGGATCCTGCTGTGATTTATGTCAGAGTGTTTTGCCTATGTTTTCCTCTAGGAGTTTTATAGTTTCTGGTTTTCCATTCAGACCTTTAATCTATTTTGAGTTTATTTTTGTGTATGGTGCTAGAAAGTATTCTAGTTTCACTCTTTTACAGGTGGTTGACCAGTTTTCCCAATACTATTTGTTAAAGAGATTGTCTTTTCTCCATTGTGTATTCTTGACTGCTTTGTCAAAGGTAAAATCTCCATAGGTGCATAGATTTATTTCTGAGCTTTCTATTTTGTTCCAATGATCTATATTTCTGTCTGTGTGCCAGTACCATACTGTCTTGATGACTGTAGCTTTGTAGTATAGTCTGAAGTCAGGCAGGTTGAACCCTCCAGTTCCTTTCTTCCATCTCAAGATTGCTCTGGCTATTTGAGGTTTTATTTCTAGACAAATTGTGAAATTATCTTTTCTAGTTCTGTGAAAAATACTGTCAGTAGCTTGATAGGGATTTCATTGAATCTATAGATTGTTTTGGGTAGTATACTCATTTTCACTATATTGATTCTTCTGATCCATGAACATGATATATTTCTCCATCTATTTGTGTCATCTTTGCTATATTTCATAAGTGTTTTTATAGTTTTCTATATATAGATCTTTTGTTTCTTTAGGTAGATTTATTCCTAAGTATTTCTTTCTTTTTACCACAATGGTGAATGGGATTATTTCCTTAATTTTTCTTTCTGTGTTTTCATTGTTAGTGTATAGGAATGTAAGGGACTTCTGTGTATTAATTTTACATCCTGCAACTTTACTATGTTCATTGATTAACTCTAGTAATTTTCTGGTGATGTCTTTAGGGTTTTCAATGTAGAGGATCATGTCATCTGCAAACAGGTGAGAGTTTTACTTCTTTTCTAATCTGGGTTCCTTTTATTTATTTTTCTTCTCTGATTGCTGTGGCTAACACTTCCAAAATTATGTTGAATAGCAGTGGTGAGAGTGGGCACCATTGTCTTGTTCCTGACTTTAGGGGAAATGTTTTCAATTTTTCACCAGTGAGGATAATGTTTGCCATGGGTTTATCATATATGGCTTTTATTATGTTGAGGTATGTTTCCTTCTCCAGTACTCTTGCCTGGAAAATCCCATGGAGAGAGGAGCCTGGTAGGCTGCAGTCCATGGGGTCGCTAAGAGTTGGACACGACAGAGCAGCTTCACTTTCACTTTTCACTTTCATACATTGGAAAAGGAAATGGCAACCCAGTCCAGTGTTCTTGCCTGGAGAATCCCAGGGACGGGGGAGCCTGGTGGGCTGCCGTCTATGGGGTCGCACAGAGTCAGACACAACTGAAGTGACTTAGCAGCAGCAGTAGCTGCATGTTCCTTCTATGCCTGCTTTCTGGAGGGTTTTTTTTTTTTTTTTTTTTTTTTTATCATAAATGGATGTTGAATTTTGTCAAAAGCTTTCTCTGCATCTATTGAGATAATCATATGGTTTTTATCTTTCAATTTGTTAATGTGGTGTATCACATTGATTCATTTGCAAATATTAAAGAATACTTGTATCCCTGGGATAAAGCCCACTTGGTCATGATGTATGATCTTTTTTTAATATGTTGTTGGATACTGTCTGCTGGAATTTTGTTAGAATTTTTGCATATGTTCATCAGTGATATTGGCCTGTAGTTTTCTTTTTTTGTGGCATCTTTGTCTTGTTTTGGTATTAGAGTGATGGTGGCCTCATAGAATGAGTTTGGCAGTTTACCTTCCTCTGCAATTTTCTGGAAGAGTTTGAGTAGGATAGATGTTAGCTTTTCTCTAAATTTTTGGTAGAATTCACCGTGAAGCCATCTGATCCTGGGAATGTGTTTTGTGTCCTTCCCAGTTCCAAGCAGCTCAGGCACCCAGGTGCTTGGTGAGTACCTTGTCCCAGGTGGACCATGCACCTTAATCAACTCTCCTGTCCCTGCTGCTTAGTTTCCTGGGTGTGCCAAGAGAGCACCGTCTCAGGTGTGCCATGTGTCTCCTCTAGGGAGCTGATCTCAGGCTGCAACCCTCCTGGCAGATGTCAACCATCCAGGATCCCAGGAAGACATGGTTAGCAGCTGGGAATCTGCTCACAGTTTGGTGGAGAATGTCTATCTCTGGGGCCGAGATTGCCCCTTGCCTTCCTACTTTGGCTGTTGCACGCTCGCCTCTCTGCCTATGGTCGGGGAGGGGACTTCATGCATCTGGCTAGGTCTCCTTTGGTGTTCACTCAATTGTTTGTTCTGTGAGTGGGCCAGGCTGAGTGTTAGATTAGAGCCTTTCACGGGAAAGTTCTCTTTTTTTTTTTTTCCTCTCTGGCTATCCCAAAGTTTTGGTTTCTATCTCATGTTAGCTCCCTTAGATTGTCCTCAGGGAATTCAGGCCCTGTCCTTACCCTAAGCTTGCAGCCCACGCCTCCCTGTCTAGCCCCAACTCTCTGGTGGCAGAAGCCAGCGTCTGGGCTACTTCTCCACTGGGAGTTGCAGATAGGTGCATAGTGTGTGTGTGTTTTTTTTTTTCTTCTCCCAGGTATGTTGCCCTCTGAGATTCCAAAACTCCCCACAGATCTGCTGGTGAGAGAGTTTCTTGCTATTTGGAAACTTCTCCTCCTTCACGACTTGCTCCCCAGGACGGGTCTCCATCCCTAACTCTTTTGCCTCTTATATTTTGTCCTCAGTTCAGCTCTGTACCTCAGTCATGTTGAGCTCTTTGCAACCCCATAAATTGCAGCACGACAGGCCTCCCTGTCCATCACCAACTCCCGGAGTTCACCTCAAACTCATATCCATCTAGTTGGTGATATCATCCAGCTATCTCATCCTCTGTTGTCCCCTTCTCCTCCTGCCCCCAATCCCTCCCACTATCAGAGTCTTTTCCAATGAGTCAACTCTTTGCATGAGGTGGCCAAAGTACTGGGGTTTCAGCTTTAGCATTATTCCTTCCAAAGAACACCCCGGACTGATCGCCTTTAGAATGGACTGGTTGGATCTCCTTGCAGTCCAAGGGACTCTCAAGAGTCTTCTCCAGCACCACACTTCAAAAGCATCAATTCTTCGGTGCTCAGCCTTCTTCACAGTCCAACTCTCACATCCGTACATGACTACAGGAAAAACCATAGCCTTGACTAGATGGACCTTAGTCGGCAAAGTAATGTCTCTGCTTTTGAGTATGCTATCTAGGTTGGTCATAACTTTTCTTCCAAGGAGTAAGCGTCTTTTAATTTCATGGCTGCAGTCACCATCTGCAGTGATTTTGGAGCCCAAAAAACTAAAGTCTGACACTGTTTCCACTGTTTCCCCATCTATTTCCCATGAAGCGATGGGACCGGGATGCCATGATCTTCGTTTTCTGAATGTTGAGCTTTAAGACAACTTTTTCACTCTCCTCTTTCACTTTAATCAAGAAGCTTTTTAGTTCCTCTTCACTTTCTGCCATAAGGGTGGTGTCATCTGCATATCTGAGGTTATTGATATTTCTCCTGGCAATCTTGATTCCAGCTTGTGTTTCTTCCAGTCCAGCATTTCTCATGATGCACTCTGCATATAAGTTAAACAAGCAGGGTGACAATATACAGCCTAATGTATTCCTTTTTCTATTTGGAACCAGTCTGATTGTTCCATGTCCAGTTCTAACTGTTGCTTCCTGAACTGCATACAGATTTCTCAAGAGGCAGGTCAAGTGGTCTGATATTCCCATCTCTTTCAGAATTTTCCACAGTTTATTGTGATCCACACAGTCAAAGGCTTTAGCATAGTCAATAAAGCAGAAGTAGATGTTTTTCTGGAACTCTCTTCCTTTTTCCATGATCCAGCGGATGTTGGCAGTTTGATCTCTGGTTCCTCTGCCTTTTCTAAAACCAGCTTGAACATCAGGAAATTCATGGTTCATGTATTGCTGAAGCCTGGCTTGGAGAATTTTGAGCATTACTTTATTAGCATGTGAGATGAGTGCAATTGTGTGGTAGTTTGATCATCCTTTGGCATTGCCTTTCTTTGGGATTGGAATGAAAACTGACCTTTTCCAGTCCTGTGACCACTGCTGAGTTTTCCAAATTTGCTGACATATTGAGGGCAGCATGACCGAGTAATTCCACACTATGGCATATAACAAAGGAAAGGAATATCATATCCACACAAAACTGTTCACAGCAGCATTGTTCATAAAAGCCAAAAAGTGGGAAAAGAAAAACCTCTATTAATTGATGAATGTGTTTAAAATGCACTATATCTCTGCAAAAATGGAATATATTTGTCAGCATAAAAAGAAATGGTTTATTGATACATACAACATGGATATATATTGAAAACTAAAAGTAAATGAAGCAAGTCCCAAAATACCATACATTGTATCACTTCACTTACATAAAATATCTATAATAGGTAAAAGGATAGAGCCAAAGAGAAGATGATTGACTGTCTAGAACTGAGGAGGTTGAGGGAAAACGGGGAGTGACTAATTCTGGATACTGAGTTTCTTTGTCAAGTGATTTAAATGTTCTAAAATTGGTTGTGGTAATGGTTGCACAACTTTGTGAAGATACTAAAGACCACTGAATTGTACACTTTAAATGAGAGAATTGCATAGAATGTGAATTATATCTCAAGAAAGTTGTTATATAGAAAACATGAGATTGAAATATATGTGATTACATATAAATATATAGTATAAATATATATTATCTAAACAAATATGTGTATAATTATATCAAATGTTATAGGCAACAGCCCAATGTATATATTTATTATCTAAACACTCAAACTTTTACTATCAACTTATTTTTCTTATGTACAACCCTATGCTGCTGCTGCTGCTAAGTCACTACAGTCATGTCCGACTCTGTGCGATCCCATAGATGGCAGCCCACCAGGCTCCCCCATCCCTGGGATTCTCCAGGCAAGAACACTGGAGTGGGTTTCCATTGCCTTCTCCAATGCATGAAAGTGAAAAGTGAAAGTGAAGTTGCTCAGTCATGTCCCACTTAGCGACCCTATAGAACCCTCCTAAGTCTATGGAATGCTCATGTATGATAGTTTTCTCATTCTGTAGGTAAGGAAACTAAGATTTTTTTTTTAAACTTCAAAATCTGTTCTAACACACAATAGATACTTTGTAAAAGATTTCAAAGTTCAAAAGGCAACTTTAATTTAAAATATCAGTTAAAATGGCATTAACCTGAGAAATACAACAAATAAATGAAATGACAGAATTATGACCAACCTAGATAGCATATTCAAAATCAGAGACATTACTTTGCCGACTAAGGTCCATCTAGTCAAGGCTATGGTTTTTCCAGTGGTCATATCTGGATGTGAGAGTTGGACTGTGAGAAGGCTGAGCACCAAAGAATTGATGCTTTTGAAGTGTGGTGTTGGAGAAGACTCTTGAGAGTCCCTTGGACTGCAAGGAGATCTAACCAGTCCACTCTAAAGGAGATCAGCCCTGGTATTTCTTTGGAAGGAATGATACTAAAGTGGAAACTCCAGTACTTTGGCCACCCCATGGGAAAAGTTGACTCATTGGAAAAGACTCTGATGCTAGGAGGGATTGGGGGCAGGAGGAGAAGGGGACAACCGAGAATGAGATGGCTGGATGGCATCACTGACTCGATGGACGTGAGTCTGAGTGAACTCCGGGAGTTGGTGATGGACAGGGAGGCCTGGCTTGCTGCGATTCACGGGGTCGCAAAGAGTCGGACACGACTGAGCGACTGAACTGAACTGAACTGAACAGAAGTTAACTAAACAGGGAGTGGAATGGTATCTGTCTGCCTGTTCCACTTATCATTGTGGTTGGAGCCCATGCAGATTAGTTAAGAGAGCACTTGCCACAAATTTAGGAAACTCAGTTCTAAGTCTGTTTACTAATCAGATATCCTTAGATATTTAATATTCCTTTGTCACAGTTTCACAAAGATCTTTGATTTACCCGTATAAATTGATACTTAATATCCTGTTATTCACCTTCAAAATCTTCTTGAACTGATGTGAATGCTCACAATGCCTCATGGTATGGGTTAACTTGTGTCCCCTAAAGACAGGTGGAAATCCTGAATTCAGTACCTTGGAATGTGATCTATTTGGAAATAAAGTCATTGCACATTTTGTTAGTTATGATAATATTGGAGTAGGATAAACCTAATCCATTATGACTCATGCTCTTACAAGAAGAGGAAGGAAAGATATAGAGCCATAGACACTCAAATGAGATTATTGTATCATGATGGAGGCACAGATTGAAATGTTACAGCTGCAAGCCAAGGAATGCCAAAGAATTTCTTCCTAGCACCAGATGCTAGGAAGGGGCAAGAACAAATTCTCTCCTACAGATTTCAAAGGGTTCATTACCTTGCCAGTGTCTCTATTTTTATTCTAGCTTTCAAAACTTTATGAGATAATAAAATTCTGCTTTTTTCAGCCACTTAATTGATGATATTTCGTTATGGCAGCCCTAGAGAACTAATAAACTCTCAAACCTACTTTGGTTAAATAAGCCCTTTTAAAGACTGGCTAGCATTAAGGGGACGACAGAGGATGAGATGGCTGGATGGCATCACCGACTCGATGGACATGAGTTTGAGTGAACTCCGGGAGATGGTGATGGACAGGGAGGCCTGGCATGCTGCGATTCATGGGGTCGCAAAGAGTCGGACATGACTGAGCAACTGAACTGAACTGAACTAGTTGCTATGTACAGTGCTAAACATATTACATGAATCTTAATTCACAAAGAATTCAATAAGAAAACAAACCTAAGAAAAAGGCAAACCTGTAGAAGTATGAGTCTATATTTATCACTATTGTCAGAATATCTATGAAAAAAACTGAGGTTAAGAAATTTGTCTTGAATCAAAAATATTTTAAGAGTGGCAAGTCTTTTCCAGTATGGTCTGACCCAAGATCTGTGTAACTGATCACTATATAGTTTAATTTGTAGAGCTTGGAAAGTTTTTTTTAAGAAATGAAAATTGTCATTTTTCTCCATTTCTACTAAATCTCCATTAAACAAATGCTAGCAGTAAATATAGCCTGTGAAATAGTGAAATGGTTTTCAAATTGTCTAGCAATCAATACTTTTACTGGAATAAAAAAAATCATTAAAGTATACAATCAATTTAAATAGTTAAATCCAGTCTTCTTTAATTTGATGAAAAAGATTTTTCTCTTTTATTACAGGTACGCTTTTTGAGTGTTCCAATAAAGAGAAATCAATGAAGAAGTTTTCTACTGAGGCTAATGCTTTCCACTAAAAAAAAAAAAAAAAAAAAAAAAAAAGCCCAGCTCTTGGGAAATAGTACTTTTTTCTTGTTTTTGTCAAATTCATCATGAAACTTTCAAATCCAATGCTGTTTTACTCTTTGATGTCATGTTATTTTATTCCTGTTGCATTTTCTGAAAATAATATTTAGTGAGAAAAAAATAAGGCAGCATATAATTACAACATTGTACTTAACTTAGTGTGCTCCTCAAATTTACAATTACTGCCACAAAATGAATGTTAAAATCTTAAAAGGAAAGCAATGGAAAGCTTAATTATAGCTTCTCAATCATTTAATACAATCATGATACCATCTTATTTATGGATTTCACTTTTTATGTATTTTTTCTGGTTGATCTAAATAACAACACATAGAACTCATTTATTTAATATGTACTAACCTGAAAAGATGTGTCCTAAGAAAAGTGGAGTAGTAGATTTTATCTTATTTCCTATGTTTAATATTTTTATTTTTTATAGTCTTAGGTGGTTAGGAATCCATATGGAAAGAAGAGTGTAGATGGTTAACCGAGGCAGGCTGTGGAGGATAAGTGAGAGAGACTTCCATGAAAAGATAAACCCACATATATTTCAAATAAAATTGCATTATAAAAGATATAAACTTGACCTTTGTTTACATTAAAAATACATTATGAATAATTGTCCATTTAAACAAACATGTGATCAAAGCATAATCTACCAGAACTTATATCATCTCAGCATAAAAATATACTTTAATTCAGTAGTCAATTCACTATACTTGGGGATTAAATTTTATTTTCTCCATTTTCAGTTATAAGTAATGTTTTCATGAATAAGTTTATGTATGTGCATTTGGCTATACCTTTGATATATTCTTTATTGCTTGAAGTGGAATTTCTAAGACCATAGTTTCGTACATTAATTGGAGTTATGAATATGTATATTCAAATTGCCATTCATAAAGATCATTTAAATTTTTCAAGAGAATATGTTTCCCAAATGTTCTAAGACATTGGCTATTTTCATTATTTATCTTTAAAAAATTCAGCAAGTACTATACTAAAGATTTATTTTTATATGTAGTTCATTAATTACAAGAAAAGTAAAAGTAATTCAAACATTTATTTATTATTTCTTACGTTGTAAATAGCTTTATTTTGGATTTTATCCCTTCTATTGCAGTTTTGCTCATTGTAAACAAATAGTAATTCCTTTAAAATCATATAACACCAATTATCTTGCAAAGTTTGACTTTAGTAATTGTTTTATTTATTTAAAAAATACTAATTGTACATTGATCAAATAAACTAATCTTTGATTTCATGATGTGTCTTGATTTCTGTCATCCATTTAAATTAAAATTAAATTAAAAATTAATTAAATTAATCCAAATTAAATCCATCCAAATTAAAAATATTTTTTAATTGTAGCTAACTATAGTTCTTTTGTTATACATATTTCTGTTTTCTATATTTCTTATCTTTAGAAGGTTCATTTAGAATATTCTCTCATGACCTAATCACAATTCACCAAATCTCTTATCATTCATATCTGTTCAACTATTAAATCTAGTAATTGAAATTTTAATTCTAATTATTGGTTTTTTGGCTCTAGAATTTCTACTTAAAAGTTTCAGTTCTCTGAAAAATTCTAAACTTTGTACTTTTCTATTCCTATAAAGATAAAATTTGGGTATTTGAAAGTGTGTGTCTGATAACTTCATTGTCTGGATTCATTGTAAATGTTTTTCTTTAAAAAATATATAATAGTAATTATTCTTGGTTTTTCATATTCGTGGGTGTATATTTTGATTTCTGATTGATTGCTTGATATTTTATATAAAAATATAAAGATTATTTGAGTCTCTGAGAGATGTTATATCTTCTTATACTTTATCTATTTTACTTCTGGCAAATTACTGGACACAAGGAATCCCTAAATCGCTAAAATCAATCTGGAATTGACATATTTTAAAACTGGCATTTATGTTTAGAGAGAGCTGGGGTTTTGTATGGTTTACAGCTGGATTCTATATGACTTCTTAAACTAGACTCCTTTAGGACTTCAATCCATGTCCTGGAGCACTATTAGGAAATTTCTTTTATAAGACACAAAGACCAGTTTTTCTGTCTGTCCATCAAAATCTGAGTCTATTTCAAAGCTTCTGAACCACTACCTGTAAAATCTGAGAATGTTTGAATGTGAAAATTTGTTAAGTTCATTCATGGTTTCTGTTCTCAACTGCAGTTTCTTACCATCTTGAGATATTTCCAATATGTTCAAATAAACATTATTAATATTTGGCCTAGATTTTCTATGTTTTTCTTAGCAGGACAATTGTTTTGACAAACTTTTCTACCCTTTCTTCAATGTTACTTGTCTATTAAATGAGGATTTTTTTCAATTATGAACTTTCCATTTTGTTTCATTCTTAGGAATTTTCATGAGGTTAAAACTATTCCATTTTAACCTAAAACTGTAAGTTACACACACGTCTCATATATCAATGTATATCTTACAATTAAAATGTGTTAAAATAGATACTATGATAAGTCATCAACATACCAAGCATCAGATTTAATACAAGTTTACATTTGACAATACTTTTTCCTCAATTTAAAACATAATACAGTACTTAAAAGGTGATTGAATTCTTTATCATAATTACACCAAATCTCAAGCCTAAAGTTAACTTACAATTAATGTATATAGTTTTCATAGATTTTATTCTTGACCATTATAGAGAAGAATTTATGTAGAATATATTGCATGTGCATGTTTAATTTCCATATTCTTATTAATAAATTTGATTATTTTATATATTATTTTTCAGATTTATTTGTGTTATAAATAATTTTTACAGGCATTTAAAATTCTTTACTCTGATCTTCAAAATATACCACATATTATTTCTCTTTTTCAAATCCCAGATATATTTTTTCCGCTTTTCACTATTGCTTTCTATTACACACAATTTCTGATATGTGCTTTCCTGTATACACACAAGATTCATTTGAAAATTAATTGTCAAACATTTTGTTCTCATTCATGCTTTTAAAAATTACTGAACATCCCAAAGACTATATTTATTTGGATTACAAGTAATTAATGAATACCTCAAGCTGAGAATTTTATAAAATAGCAATCTGTTTCAAGGTAACAATAATGAAATTGTGTCGTACTGAAATAAATTTTTGTTTAAAAAATTTGTTTTCTTAAACAAAAATTTTCAAAAGAAAAGGGACATTGTTTTAAATTTTTGCAACAAATGTTACATATAATTTAAATTTTGCTATATAGTGCCAAAGGTCCCAAAATGGACTGTTTATTTGTCCCTTCTCAGGATATCAGAGCTCCCAGCATTCCCATTAACTTTTTCTAATAGCTTAAGTTGCTAAACCTGTGGATATGCAATGGAAGTTATTTATTTTAATTTGCATGTCTCTAACAGTGAGTTTTTACATGTATTTTCAAACATATTTTTCATATGTTTATTAATTTCAGAGCTTCTGTCTCCAAAATTGCTTACTGAGTGATGAATGTCCTCAACTTTTGGTTTCTGAGAGAATATTTCCCTTTCATTTAGAAGAGCAATTTTAGTAAATAAATATTAATTAGCTTTTTCTCTTTTTTCTTTGAGATTTAATTCCACTCTTTTTTTGCTTGCATGAGTTTTGGTGAGAAAGTAAAACTCATTCAGTTGTGTCCAACTCTTTGTGACCCCATGGACTATCAGTTAAGTCCAGTTCAGTCACTGACTCATGTCTGACTCTTTCCAACCCCATGAACTGCAGCACGCCAAGCCTCTCTGTCCATCACCAACTCCCAGAGTTCACTCAAACTCATGTCCATCGAGTCGGTGATGCCATTCAGCCATCTTATCCTCTGTCACCCCCTTCTCCTCCTGCCCCCAATCCCTTCCATCATCAGAGTCTTTTCCAATGAGTCAACTCTTCACATGAGGTGGCCAAGGTACTAGAGTTTAGCATCAGTCCTTCCAAAGAACACCCAGGACTGATCTCCTTTAGAACAGACAGGTTGGATCTCCTTGCAGTCTAAGGGCTCTCAAGAGTCTCAAGACTCTCAAGAGTCTTCTCCAGCACCACAGTTCAAAATTGTCAGTTCTTCGGCGTGCAGCTTTCTTCACAGTCCAATTCTCACATCCATACATGACTACTGGAAAAATAATAGCCTTGACTAAACGGACCTTTGTTGGCAAAGTAATTAATGTCTCTGCCTTTGAATATGCTGTCTAGGTTGGTCATATCTTTCCTTCCAAGGAGTCAGCGTCTTTCAATTCCATGGCTACAATCACCATCAATGGCGATTTTGGAGCCCCCCAAAATAAAGTCTGCCACTGTTTCTAATGTTTCTCCATATAGTTCCCATGAAGTGATGGTACCAGATGACATGATCTTAGTTTTCTGAATGTTGAGTTTTAAGCCAACTTTTTCACTCTCCTCTTTCACTTTCGTAAAGAAGCTCTTTAGTTCCTCTTCACTTTCTGCCATAAGGGTGGTGTCATCTGCATATCTAAAGTTATTGATATTTCTCCCGGCAATCTTGATTCCAGCTTGTGCTTCTTCCAGTCCAGCGTTTCTCATGATGTACTCTGCATATAAGTTAAATAAGCAGGGTAACAATATATAGCCTTGGCGTACTACTTTTCCTATTTGGAACCAGTCTGTTGTTCCATGTCCAGTTTTCACTGTTCCTTCCTGACCTGCATATAGGTTTCTCAAGAGGCAGGTCAGGTGGTCTGGTATTTTCATCTCTTTAAGAATTTTCCACAGTTTATTGTGATCCACACAGTCAAATGCTTTGGCACTGTCAATAAATCAGAAATAGATGTTTTTCTGGAAATCGCTTTTTTCTTGATCCAGTGGATGTTGGCACTTTGATCTCTGATTCCTCTGCCTTATCTTAAACCAGCTTGAACATCAGGGAGTTCACAGTGCATGTATTGCTGAAGCCTTGCTTGGAGAATTTTGAGCATTATGTTACTAGCATGTGAGATGAGTGTACTTGGCAGTAGTTTCAGCATTCTTTGGCATTGCCTTTCTTTGGGATTGGAATGAAAACTGACCTTTTCCAGTCCTGTGGCCACTGCTGAGTTTTCCAAATTTGCTGGCATATTGAGTGCATCACTTTCACAGCATCATCTTTTGGGATTTGAAATAGCTCAACTGGATTTTCATCATCTTCCCTTGTTATGTTTGTAATGATGCTTTCTAAGACCCACTTGACGTCACATTTCAGGATGTCTGGCTCTAGGTGAGTGATCACATCATCATGATTATCTTGGTCATGAAGCTTTTTTTTGTACAGTTCTTCTGTGTATTCTTGCCACTTCTTCTTAATAACTCCTGCTTCTGTTAGGTCCCTACCATTTCTGTCCTTTATTGAGCCTATTTTTGCATGAAATGTTCCCTTGTTGTCTCTAATATTCTTGAAGAGATCTCTAGTCTTTCCCATTCTGTTCTTTTCCTCTATTTCTTTGCATTGATCGCTGAGGAAGGCTTTCTTATCTCTCCTTGCTATTCTTTGGAACTCTGTATTCAGATGCTTATATTTTTCCTTTTCTCCTTTGCTTTTCACTTCTCTTCTTTTCACAGCTATTTGTAAGTCCTCCCCAGACAGCCATTCTGCTTTTTTTGCATTTCTTTTCCATGGGGATGTTCTTGATCCCTGTCTCCTGTACAGTGTCATGAACCTCATTCCATAGTTTATCAGTCACTCCATCTATCAGATCTAGTTCCCTGAATCCATTTCTCACTTCCACTCTATAATCATAAGTGATTTGATTTAGGTCATACCTGAATAGTCTAGTGATTTCCCCTACTTTCTTCAATTTAAGTCTGAATTTGGCAATAAGGAGTTCATGATCTGATCCATAATCAGCTCCTGGTCTTGCTTTTGTTGACTATATAAAGCTTCTCCATCTTTGGCTGCAAAAAATATAATCAATCTGATTTCGGTGTTGACCATCTGGTGATGTCCATGTATAGAGTCTTCTCTTGTGTTGTTGGAAGAAGGTGTTTGCTATGACCAGTGCATTTTCTTGGCAAAACTCTATTAGCCTTTGCCCTGCTTCATTCAGTAATCCAAGGCCAAATTTGCCTGTTACTCTGGGTGTTTCTTGACTTCCTACTTTTGCATTCCAGTCCCCTATAATGAAAAGGACATCTTTTTGGGGTGTTAGTTCTACAAGGTCTTGTAGGTCTTCATAGAACCATTCATCTTCAGTTTCTTCAGCATTACTGGTTGGGGCATAGACTTGGATTACCATGATATTGAATTATTTGCTTGGAAATGAACAGAGATCATTCTATCATTTTTGGGATTGCATCCAAGTACTGCATTTTGGACTCTTTTGTTGACCATGATGGCTACTCCCTTTCTTCTGAGGGATTTCTGCCCACATTAGTAGATATAATGGTCATCTGAGTTAAATTCACCCATTCCAGTCCATTTTAGTTTTCTGATTCCTAGAATGTCAATATTCACTCTTGCCATCTCCTGTTTGACCTCTTCCAATTTGCCTTTATTCATGGACCCTACATTCCAGGTTCCTATGCAATATTGCTCTTTACAGCATTGGACCTTGCTTCTATCACCAGTCACATCCACAGCTGTGTATTGTTTTTCTTTGGCTCCATCCCTTCATCTTTCTGGAGTTATTTCTCCACTGAACTCCAGTAGCATATTGGGCACCTACCGACCTAATAGGTCCTCTTTCAGTATTCTATCATTTTGCCTTTTCATGCTGTTCATGGGGTTCTCAAGGCAAGAATACTGAAGTGGTTTGCTACTCCATGTTCAAGGTCAGGAGAGGCGGTCAGTGAGGAGATACCCCTTGTCCAAGTTAAGGAGCAGCAGCTTCACTTTACTGGAGCAGCCGTGAAGAGATACCCCCTCGTCCAAGGTAAGAGAAACACAAGTAAGACGGTAGGTGTTGTGAGAGGGCATCAGAGGGCAGACACACTGAAACCATAATCACAGAAAACTAGTCAGTTTAATTACATGGACCACAACCTTGTCTAACTTGATGAAACTAAGCCATGCCCTGTGGGGCCACCCAAGACGGGCAGGTCATGGTGGAGAGGTCTGACAGAACGTGGTCCACTGGAGAAGAGAATGGCAAACCATGGACTATAGTTCTCTGGCCAGAATACTGGAGTGGGTAGCTGTTCCCTTCTCCAGGGGATCTTTCCAATACAGGGATAGAATCCAGGTCCCCCACATTGCAGGCGGATTCTTTACCAACTGAACTATTAGGGAAGCCCCCAACTGAGCTATCAGGGATTTCTGGTGAGAATCCATTGTAATTCTTGCCATTGTTCCATTAAAAGTAACACAAGTTTTTTCCTTTCTGATTTCTTTCAACATATTTCTCTTTGCTTTTGGTTTTCTGTAATTTGAATATAATATGCATCTGCCTGTTCTATAGAGTTGAGTGGGGTCATTTTACCTTTTTCAAGTTCTCCTGGTTTACTAGGGATGTAGATTTTTAAACTGTCATCAACTGTAAAAAGTTCTCAAAACTATTATTGTGAACATTTATTCTGCTTTACTCACTATTCTGTTTCTGGCGTTCCCATTATTCTTATGCTATCCATATTGATATTTTCTGATCGGTACAGAAAATTCTATTTTAATCCCCCTCTTTTTTTCTCTTGTCTTTCAATTTCAGAATTTTATATTGACCTGCTTTCAAGCTATGTACTTCAAATCCACTGATAAAAGCCATAACAAACACTTTACTTACTGTGATTCTTGTTAACATTTTTTTTCTATAAGTTTTACTTTGTCTATGTAAATTAACCATCTGCTTTTGCATCCTATTTTTTTTTCATTAGAGTCCTGAATATATTAATCATAGTTATTTTAATTCCCTTATTTGATAATTCTGACATTCACATCATGGTTCTGATGACTACTTTGTTTCATCAGAGTTTCTTTTTCCTTGCCCTTTAAACATGTTTTATAATTTCTGGAACATACATGGCATATCAGATGTATACTATTAGTAAAAGAAAAGTGAAAGGGATAGTTACTCAGTCACATCCACCTCTTTGTGATCCCATGGGCTGTAGCCTGCCAGGCTCTGTCCATGGAATTCTCCAGGCAAGAAAACTGGAGTGGATTGCTAGTCTCTTCTCCAGGAGATCTTCCCAACCTAGAGATCGAACCCAGGTTTCCTGTATTTGCATGCAGATTATTTATCATCTGAGCCACCAGGGAAGCCCACTATTAGTAGTGCTAACACGTCCTATGACAAAGTTATAGCAAACCTAGATGGTGTTTTAAAAATCAAAGGCACTTCTTTTCTGACAAAAGTCCATATTGTCAAAACTATGATTTTTCCAGTAGTCATGTATGGATGTGAGCATTGGACCATAAAGAAAGCTGAGTGGGAAGAACTGATGCTTTCAAACTGTGATGTTAGAGAAGACGCCTGAGAGCCCCTTGGACACTGAGGAGATCAAACCAATAAATCCTAAAGAAATCAACCCTGAATATTCATTGGAAGGTCTGATGCTGAAGCTGAAACTCCAATATTTTGGCCACCTGATGCTCCTCTGTTCATGGGATTCTGCAGAGTGGGTTGCCATGATGTTCTCCAGGGGATCTTCTCCACCCAGGGATTGAACTCATGTCTCTTAACATCACCTGCAGTGGCAGGGAGGTTCTTCACTGATAATGGGAAGCCTATTATCAGTAAATGGTTAGCAAATAATGTAAAAGTATTTGTCACTCAGTTGTGCCTGACTCATTGCAACCCCACAGACTGTAGCCTGCCAGGATTTAAGTAGAAAAGGCGATTACTTTGAGAATAGATGTTTTCTGGTTAGGATTTGGATTCCAGTTATTGTTTGCTATAGCTGCAATTAGCAGAGGTTTCAAATTTCTATATTTGTCCTTGTTTTGTCTCCCCTCTTGACTTCTGAGCTTGCCTACATACTCCTCTTCAGAATCTACGTCTTTCTACTTTTTCAGCTTCCCAGGTGGCACTAGAAGTAAAGAACCTGCCTGCCAATACAAGAGACAAGAAGCGCAGGTTTGATTCCTCGGTTGGGAAGATACCCTGGAGAACAGCATAGCAACCCACTCCGGTATTCTTGCCTGCAGAATCTCATGGTCAGAGGGGCCTGGGAGGCTGCAGTTCATAGGGTTTTAAAGAATTGGAAATGACTGAAGGGACTTAGCATACACATATATTGGTATTACTACAGAACCTTGTTGGTATAAGGGAGGTGTGGTGAAGAAGGAACATTCTTCCAATTCTATCTCATATTTTTAGTGGCCTGTGTCTCTAGTGGTTAGCTTTCTCCAGTGGTTAGCTTTAATTCCCCTGACTCTTCTATTTCTTCGTTGCATATTTACCAGTCAGTTTCCTCAAAGTTCTTGACCCTGTTGACTATATTTTTGTTTTCCCCTTATGATAGAAAGGAAAATTATGGATTTTGTTTTATGGGATTACGTTTTAGAATTGTGCTTAGGCAAAGCCCTTCCCTGGAGAGTAGTCCTGTTTATGCAGATGTCTCTGGACATATTTTAGAGTGGCTACTTCTCCCTTCCTTTGCCAGAGCCATGAAAGGACCTTTCTCAGATTCTCATGATGAACAATGAATGTATGACAGCATACCTAAATCTGTGTCCCCCACGGGTGTTTCATTTTCACTTTAGTCTACATTCAGTCTCAATTTATTGATTTACCATGAAAGTGTTTCTCCCAGTTTATGGCTCTAGCAATGTCGATTCTAGGTAAGCAGATCTTGCTTTTTGTATTTTTCCTGATTTGTGTCTTTCTTCAGGTTTTGGTGTGGCCATTTCTCAGTTCTCTCATGGGTCCAGCAAGTCACTGATTTTCAGTTTCTGCACCCTTTTCTTATTGGTGGGATGAGAGTGATGATTTCCCAACTCTTTCCTGTCCGAGTTGAAAACCTAACCTTCTTTGCAATGGGAGTTTGTGTGTGTGTGTGTGTGTGTGTGTGTGTGTGTGTGTGTGTTTGCGTGTGTGTGTCTTCTTTTAAAAAATGTAAATGGCATTAGTTATTCTGTGTATAGTGCTAGGCAGAAATCTATTACCCTTTCCTTAAATTTATTGCTTCATTATTTAGAAAGTGTATTCTGTTATTTCTTACTCTGGAACAAGGACACATCATTTTTTTTCTTTTGTTTTCTAATGTATTCACAGCTTAAAGAATAGTTCCTGACTTACATTAAATAATAATTAAATATTTGTTGATTTAATGAATATAAACAAGAATTCATTTCTCAGCTCCTAGGTTTTTGATTTGCTGTTACTTAGGTTTATTTATTTTTCTCTATGTCAACATTTTTTTTACTGTAATAGTTTTATATTATCTTGATATTTTGTAACAAAACTTTCCTGTATAAATTTTAGAATCAGAATAAAATTCCAATGGGAAACTCTAAGAATTTTTCAATTCATTTCAAATGTACCTATATTTTTGTAATGAAACTTTTCTCTAAAAGTGTATCACTGACTCTACTTAGATCTTTATTGTGCCTTTGTTTTGTTAAAGTAAATTTTCAGATGACAGAAAACCTTCCAACTGTTTTAAGTAGAACATGATTTAATTGCTTATAAATGGTGAAAAGGGTTGAAGGAGCAGTGTTTAGGCTTGATCTCCTGGAATTGCTACTTGGACAAAATTATATACTGAGCTGCCAATGAAGTTCTACCCTGCCATGAACAGAAATTTGGCACAGAGGAAGTCAACAGTCCTAGCTGCTGGCTCTATGATCACTCCACCTCAGCCGTTTTGCCTGGATCAGAAAGGTGCTACTACAAATGCTGGCTTCAGGAGAACACCAGCTTCACCACTATTTAGTGATCATAAAGCTGTTTCTAGAATTTCTGGCTGCAGAACCGCACTGGGCCGAATAGAAAATGCCAAAGGAAAAGTAAATGTCTTGGACATTGCCAAATTCCCAGTGTAACTAGATTCCAAATTCTAGTCCAAGATCAGCTGGGTACAGTTGATTGGCAGAACTGAAGTCTCTGTTGGACCTACAACAGAGGTCCAATGTGGGACACATGCTTTTCAGATTTTTAAATTGATGCAATATAATAATGCACACTTAGAAGGGAGTTTAAAAAGTGGCAGTTGACTTAATGCATCTTTCTGCCATTCTGTCAAAACTTTTGTATTCTGTAGGTATCTTGACTATCTTTTCTTAAATTTCTTCAGATTTTTAAATTTATTATATATAGTTTTGTTTTTACTGTGAAGATGAATTAAATGACATATTTTAACTGATTTTAATTTTTTATTTATTTCTATAATAATTTAATATCCAGAAATTTGTATAATTTACTTTCTCTAACCGCTTCTGTTGTAATTTGTATTTTATTCATTTGTACTTGCGTATGTAGCATTTCATCTACATATAATGACTATTTTTACTATTTCTGAGCATTTTATTTTTTATTTATACATATATTTACTTGTGTTTTCTGCACTGATTTGTGGTATAAGGTACAAAATCAAGACTCCATATTATGTGCTGCTTTGTCATCTGGTAAACTTGAGAGGAACTGAAGTGGCCTAATTTCAAGGTCCCCTCCCTACTCTGCTCCCATGAGTAATAAATACCAGCCACATAGTTCTACTTTCTTAGTTTTGAGTAGTGGATTTCAGTTTACTGATAGCATGTTCAATTCAGTTCAGTCACTCAGTCATGTCCGACTCTTTGCGACCCCATGAACCGCAGCACGCCAGGCCTCCCTGTCCGTCACCAACTCCCAGAGTCCACCCAAACCCATGTCTATCGAGTCAGTGATGCCATCCAACCATCTCATCCTAGTCATCCCCTCTCCTCCTGCCCTCAATCTTTCCCAGCATCAGGGTCTTTTCCAGTGAGTCTGTTCTTTGCATCAGGTGGCCAAAGTATTGGAGTTTCAGCTTCAACATCAGTCCTTCCAATGAATACCCAGGACTGATCTCCTTCAGGATGGACTGGTTGGATCTCCTTGCAGTCCAAAGGATTCTCAAGAGTCTTCTGCAACACCACAGTTCAAAAGTATCAATTCTTCAGTGCTCAGGTTTCTTCACAGTCCAACTCTCACATCCATACATGACCACTGGAAAAACCATAACCTTGACTAAATGGACCTTTGTTGGCAAAGTAATGTCTCTGTTTTTGAATATGCTATCTAGGTTGGTCATAACTTTCCTACCAAGGAGTCAACATTTTTTAATTTCATGGCTGCAATCACCATCTGCAGTGATTTTGGAGCCCCAAAAAATAAAGTCTGACACAGTTTCCACTGTTTCCTCATCTATTTCCCATGAAGTGATGGGACTAGATGCCATGATCTTCGTTTTCTGAATGTTGAGTTTTAGGCCAACTTTTTCACTCTCCTCTTTCACTTTCATCAAGAGGTTTTTTAGTTCCTCTTCACTTTCTACCATAAGGGTGGTGTCATCTGCATATCTGAGGTTATTGATATTTCTCCCGGCAATCTTGATTCCAGCTTGTGCTTCTTCCAGACCAGCATTTCTCATGATGTACTCTGCATATAACTTAAATAAGCAGGGTGACAATATACAGCCTTGACATACTCCTTTTCATATTTGGAATCAGTCTGTTGTTCGATGTCCAGTTCTAACTGTTGCTTCCTGTCCTGCATTTAGGTTTCTCAAGAGGCAGGTTAGGTAGTCTGGTATTCCCATCTCTTTCAGAATTTCCACAGTTTATTGTTATCCACGCAGTCGAAGGCTTTGGCATAGTCAATAAAGCAGAATTAGATGTTTTTCTGGAACCCTCTTATTTTTTCCATCATCCAGCAGATGTTGGGAATTTGATCTCTGGTTCCTATGCCTTTTCTAAAATCAGTTTGAACATCTGGAAGTTCACGGTTCAAGTATTGCTGATGCCTGTCTTAAAGAATTTTGAGCATTACTTTACTAGCGTGTGAGATGAAAGCAATTGTGTGGTAGTCTGAGCATTCTTTGGGATTGCCTGTCTTTGGGATTGGAATGAAACTGACCTTTTCCAGTCCTGTGGCCACTGCTGAGTTTTCCAAATTTGCTGGCATATTGAGTGCAACACTTTCATAGCATCATCTTTCTGGATTTGAAATAGCTCAACTGGAATGCCATCACTTCCACTAGCTTTGTTCGTAGTGATGCTTTCTAAGGCTCACTTGACTTTACATTCCAGGATGTCTGGCTCTAGGTCATTCCCATACCCTAGGTTCAGAAATCATAACTTAGTAATGAGATGAATAGCACGTCATCACAATAATGGTTTGATCTCCAGTACAAGTTGGAAATACAGGATTAATGTAGTCCTTTTACTAAATCAAGCTTTCATTTTGAATAGTATTTTTTCTACTCTTATTAATCTGTTTTATCATTCATAATTCCCTTGAGTGTATGCTTTACTCCCTTCAGTTCTTAACTTGGTTATCTATGTCTTTAATTTTTGATATCTCTTATTTTCTAATAAAATAATTATCAGCACTGGAAATTTCATTGCATCTTGCAAGTTTGATATTTAATTACTCTATTATTGATAAAATTTATAAAATTTCACTTTAAAATTTTTGAATGATGAATTACTTGTACATGTATGGTGCATTTTGTGCCTTATTTTTTAATCAAATAGAAATTTTACTATTATCAGGACATAATATATTTATAATACTGAATCTTGAAAACTTGTTGAGACTTGATTTAAGGCTTTGTGTATGGTTAAATTTTATTATTCATGTGAGCTTGAAAACATCATTTTATCCACTTATTGTATGCAGCTTCTTTTTCTGTCTCAAATCATATGCTACTTATGTTGTTTAGGTGTTCCATATATTTGCTGCTATTATATAATTTATTGATCAACTGAAAGACATGTTGAATTCTAATGTGTTGTATACATTTTCCTTGTAATTTTAGCCATTTTCCCCCTACATATCTTGAGACTATGGTATTTACTTAAGCATATAATTTTATACTTACCTGAATAATTGAAACTTTGTAGTTAGTGTCCATATCTATTTCTAAAGATACTTTCAGGTTAAAGTTTATTATGTGTGATTTTAATATAACTGTGATATGCAGTGCTGTTGCTTCAGTCCTGTCCAACTCTTGGAGACCCTATGGACTGTAGCCCACCAGGCTCCTCTGTCCATGGGATTCTCCAGGCAAGGCTACTGGAGTGGGTTGCCATGCCCTTCTCCAGGGGACGTTCCAGACCCAGGGATCGGACCTGCATCTTCTGTGTCTTCTGCATTGCAGGCAGATTCTTTACCCTTGAGCCACAGTGGAAGCCATTTCAGTGACTATTCAATGGATATATCTTTTCAAATGTTTGCATTTTAACCTTTCAATGTTTGTATATTGTAGATATTTCTCCTGTAAACAGTATAGTTCTTATGGTTATTTTTTTCATTTCAAACTATGATTTTTTTTTTCTTTTAGCTGATGAGTTACTACTTGTTACTTTTGGATGTTTTTATCCCTCCAAAATTTATATTTTGAATTTCTAATGCCAAGTATGACGGTATTGGGTGATAGGAGTTTGGGGAAGTGATTAGGTTGTAAGGGTGGAGCCCAGCCAAAGCAGCACATCGGGTCCCAAGCTTCCTCCCCCAACTAGCCCATGAAACAAGGGGACAATCAAGAGCACCCCAGAGAGCAACAGCAGTGAGTGAGGAAAGATAATCATTTAGATGCACCTGGGACCAAGAGACAGTGAAAAATAAATGAACTAAGAGGAAAGGAATGTGATAGTCTTTTTAACTGACTTGAGGCATATGCATCGTTGAAGTTGCAGTGTTAAAACTACAGAAGAGCTAGAAGCAGGGACTTGGAAAAACTGAAGATGTCTGCTTTTGGAAGTGCTGAAAGAGACCAGGGCATGATTTATTAATGACCAACGTCTGTTTTTTTGTGTGTTTTTTTCACCTGTGCATCAAATCACAAAGAATAAATAGATATTTTTTCCTTTATCAGTTTCTTGGGCACGGGAAGTCCTAAACACCTTGCCCTAAAAAGTTGCATCAAGAGTTCCAAACATCAGAATAAAATATTAATAGGAAACCCCCATCCTGTGAAATAATCCCATCGGTTCACCTGGTTGATTATCTTTTCTGCTAATAGGAAGCTTAAATTACTACAAAATGGCCAGAAAACTGGTTGCCCGTGTTAAACAAGGGTGAGCATAATAGCAGTGAAGACAGCACAGGCTCCTGTACAGAGAATTCTCTCCCATTTGAGCTGTGTACTGAGCAGCAAGTTGGTTGTGGGTTCAGTAAAATCCTCTGATAATACAAAAAAGAAAAATAAAAGTATTAAATTTCACAAACTGTTTGTATTCAAATACATTTTCTCAGTTTCAGATCCTTAGCTGTTTTATTGAATGGAAAATCTTAAACTGAAAGGGTTCAAGAAGAATAATGTTGCATTTTCTTATGTCTCAGGAAACACTGTTTATGGTAACTTGTCAAACTGTCTATAAACAAACCCACTTTTGTAGACATTGAGAAAGCCTTCTTTTCTTCACGTGCTATTTTATACAAAAACACTTTACATGTGTAGTTAGATGTGACTGATTCTAACAAATCCTATTAGATTTTTGTCAACGAGTTGCATGTTATATTTATAGTCTTTTGTAAATCATCACCTTTTTTGTTTAAAAGATGGTCTATTTTGAGCCACTGTATAGGTACATTCCTGGTTTTGTGACCCTCCCCCCCACCCCAAAAAAAAAAGGTTTAAACCATCTCAAACAGAAAAATAATGGCTATCAGAAAAATGTTTTGTTTTAGTGTGAGTTACTGTTAGATGGGGAAACAGTGGAAACAGTATCAAACTTTATTTTTGGGGGCTCCAAAAATCACTGCATGTGGTGATTGCAGCCATGAAATTAAAAGACGCTTACTCCTTGGAAGAAAAGTTATGACCAACCTAGATAGTATATTCAAAAGCAGAGACATTACTTTGCCAACTAAGGTCCATCCAGTCAAGGCTATGGTTTTTCCAGTAGTCATGTATGGATGTGAGAGTTGGACTGTGAAGAAAGCTGAGCGCCGAAGAATTGAGGCTTTTGAACTGTGGTGTTGGAGAAGACTCTTGAGAGTCCCTTGGACTGCAAGGAGATCCAATCAGTCCATTCTGAAGAAGATCAGCCCTGGGATTTCTTTGGAAGGAATGATGCTAAAGCTGAAACTCCAATACTTTGGCCACCTCATGTGAAGAGCTGACTCGTTGGAAAAGACTCTGATGCTGGGATGGATTGGGGGCAGGAGGAGAAGGGGACGACAGAGGATGAGATGGCTGGATGGCATCATGGACTCGATGGACGTGAGTCTGAGTGAACTCCGGGAGTTGGTGATGGACAGGGAGGCCTGGCGTGCTGCGATTCATGGGGTCGCAGAGTCAGACATGACTGAGCTTGAACTGAACTGAACCATTACTGTATTTGTTTATTGTAAAGATGTACATTAAATGTTCAGTTCATTTTTCAACAGAAAGTAGGAAAAAAATTAAAACTCACATAATAAGCTGTGAAGTTCCACCCTAAATAGTTAATATTTTAAATTAATTTTCTTTACAAATGGAGAAATGCTTACAAATTTCAGGTACATGTTTTGTTCTTGAAATAACTGTGATAATGTTAAAGTCATCAGGAAGGTTACAATTAATAAAAAAATCACATTAGTAAAATTAAAAATTTTGTATTAGCTAAATTTAAAATAGAGATGATTGAATGTCTCTATTTTCATCATATGTTGAAATTAAAAACAATGGGACACTGCTAAAAGGCTACTGGAAAAGGAAGCCACCATTTTAATTTTCTAACTTAAAAATACAAAGCCAGTGTTTCCTAAGGCTTGGTTTGCATGACTGAATATTTGGACAATATGAAGGTAATTTAATGTTTAAGTTCAGCAACCAATTTTGAATGTCTGTGCTTAAAAAAATGAAACACTTTAAAGAAATCTAGAGATTTTGATGGTGGAAAGGATCTTAAAGCTCAGCTTATTCAATCATTCCTTCATTCTACAGATCTTCTTTCACAGCAAGTAATTAGGGTGAGTAATTATTAACAATAACTCCCAATTTGTCTATAACTCTTCCAGCCCTTGAATTGTTAAGTGTGAGCCCCTGGCTGAATAAAATGCTTCAGGTTTAATTTAATTATCATAGAGTAGTGCATTATAATCATTTCTCTTATTCTGCATCATATATATACTCGATATAATCTGATAATTTATGGATTTTAAGCCTTCTGTCAACTGTCATCTACATCCATCTTCCATATACAAGACTGTCTTTTGCAACTGATGAAGTTCATTTTAGAGTTTCAGTCCAGAACTTCACATTAATTTCTTTTTACCTCTCTTTTGTTATAACAAGCTATTAGCCTTACTTCTCATGGTTCCTTTGCACTACATCTTTCAAAATTCAATGTATCTTCCATCATTTCTGCTTTTTAGTGCAAATATGAAAACTATGTAAAAAGGGATAATATTGCAAGTTTTCATAAGTTCTTTATTCCTAGCTCTGATTTAAATGTCTTAATCTGAGCTCTAGTCTGCCTGACACTAAAACGTTAATCTAGATGCTTTCAGCCAAATAAGCTTAATTCCAGTGATACATAATTCACTTCACTCTTTAACATCTAATCAGTTCAAGGAGCTGGTCCACTTGCCCCATGTATTGGGATTATGGGCTTCCCTCATAGCTCAGTTGGTAAAGAATCCACCTGCAATGCAGGAGACTGGTTAGATTCCTGGGTCGGGAAGATCCGCTGGAGAAGGGATAGGCTACCCACTGCAGTATTCTTGGGCTTTCCTTGTGGCTTAGCTGGTAAAGAATTTGCCTGCAGTGTGAAAGGCCTGGGTTCGATCACTGGGTTGTGAAGATCCCCAGGAGAAGGGAAAGGCTACCCATTCCAGTAATCTTGCCTGAATAATTCCATGGACTGTATAGTCCATGGGGTAGCAGATTCAGACACAACTGAGCAACTTTCATTTCATTTCACTTCACCAGATTCAAGGGAAGTTTAACTCACATCAATGCAGAGGTACGTCACTGGTCTGAACTTATGCTGATAAAAAATATATCTCTATTTTTTGGCACGGAAAATTTGAGGAGATTGCTTCAGCAAAATTTAGCAGTATTTTCTGGCTGATATCTGGAGTCACCACTTGGAAGGGAGTTTCCTTCAAGTGCAGTGGGATGCATAGCTGACTTAACATATGTGAGCAATAAACCTCTGGTTACTGCATCATCACCAGTAAATCCTGTCTAACAAAACTTACTTTCAATGCTTAAAACAACATATTTTTTTTCCTTTCTATTGTTAAATATGTGGTACACTTAATAAAGAGTTTCTCCTTACCCAAACTCTAGCCAGGGTTCTCAGAGTCTATTCTTGAATAGAGTCCTCAACCTTGGCCTAGAAAGACTTGATCAAAAGACTAACATAGTTTCTAACTTCTGAAGGCTGTGATTCTAGGATGACCCTTGTCCCTCTTTAAAGTGCCTGCTTGAGAACATTCAAGACTGCCAAGAGAGTTTACTATTCGTTCCAGCCCACACCTGAAGACAGGGCTCCCAGGCTCTATGGGAGGATGGGACCTAATTTCATAAGCACTGGTTAAGAAACCCACATAAATTTCACATGGGCCAACTCGTCTCAGTTTTTGTAATTTTTCATTGTTTGAATCTACTTAACTGTCCTCACTACCCTCACTATTCCTTCATTCTTCTATTTAAATGCCCAGTTGTCTCTGAAACAAAAGTTTCAGTTCACACTGGATTCTTCTCCTTATTGCCTTATTGATTAGAATCTGTTCTGACCATTTTAACTACTTTCCTGCTTTGTTTTTTATATTCTCTCACTAGAATCTCCTTTTCTATCTTCCTCAGCCCAGTTCCATCTTCACATCTAGCTAGCTACTTATTAAGTATATTTAAGGTGATGGGTCATGAACAACTCTTTAAGAAAGCTATTCCCATCTCTTCATTCACCTAGGATAGACTAGGTAAAATATCTTGCATTTCCCCAAAGTACCATTTATCCTTATCATTGTGTTAATTGTACAGTATTGCAATTGTCCCATTCCTTGGCTATCTCCAGTCCTAGACTTGTCAATGAAACAAAGCATGTTATTCTGAGAAATCAGCACAATGTTTGGCTATTAATAACTATCTGTTAACCAAGCATGAGATTGGTAGCTAGTAGTCAATGAGATAATGATTTTAAAGCACTGTATATATATATACACACACACACATTATATATATATATATAATATGCATAATATATGTACACATTATATATAATATGTATTATATATATTATATATAATATATGTATATAAAAATATATATACTGTATATATATGTATATATATAAAATAGTTGACTTGACTGTATGAATAAAAAATAATTACAATAAACTTGTACTGCAATATCAAATGATCAAACTCATCTATTATTTACCTAAATTGATAATTAGATGGAAAGAAAAGTCATTTCATTTAACCAAACTAACTTTCATATATACATCAGAGAGTTCCCATTATTTTAATTAAAAGAAAGCAAAGGGAAATTTTTGCCTAAAAGTTTAAGAGGTTAAATGATAAAGCATGCTGTTCTATTAGAGATGGGAGGAGGTTAAATAGTTTTGCTCAGGAGGATCATGTTGTGTTTGCCCAAAGGGAAAGTGGCTTTTAGCTCATACTTAATTAGGACATGACTCTTCCCCTTGTATCACTTCAGGATGTTGATCTCTTCCACTTTAACTAGTATTGTGAAACTACTGTATTCCAGACACTGTTTGATTTTAGATTTAGCAGGAAACAGACACAGAAAAAATACAGCTTTAGGAAAAGCAGGAGGTCCATTGATTGATTTAGCACTAAGCAAACAGAAAGAAGACTTCCCTAAGGAGTTAAGAAAAGGAAGCCAACATATTTCAGTGTGATGAATGGAAATATCTACATCAAAAGAAAATGATAAAGCCTATGAATAAAGGCTTTCCTGGTGGCTCAGATGGTAAAGAATTTGCTTGCAATACAGGAGATGTGGGTTTGATCCCTGGATTGGGAAGATCCCCTGGAGAAGGGAATGGCTACTCACTCCAGCATTCTTGCTGGACAGATCGGAGGTCCTTAAATTTAGAGAGTGGCTTCCAGTTCAGAAGGATATAGGCCATGAATGTTGAAGATGTAGAAGACTGGTGCAATATGGGAAAGAAAAACACAAATTTGAAAAAAAAAAAAATTCCCTGGTAAGTGTTTTCATTAATAGAAATAAAGTCTGGGTTTTATTTTACTCAAAAAAAAAAAAAAAAAATGAGTTTGGGACTGTTTCTTTTGTCATGTCATACATAGCTACTCATAGTAAGTTTTCTGACATTGAAAAACATCTTGGTAATAATACTGAGCCACACATTTATCTAATTTGTTCTTTTGGAATAGAATGTCTAACATTTATGCATATAAAGTCCACCGTTTAACTT
This sequence comes from Budorcas taxicolor, assembly GCF_023091745.1. Classification (NCBI taxonomy): domain Eukaryota; kingdom Metazoa; phylum Chordata; class Mammalia; order Artiodactyla; family Bovidae; genus Budorcas; species Budorcas taxicolor. The sequence continues at coordinate 71,799,367 of NC_068912.1, forward strand.
AGGTAGAGTCATATCAAACCACTAGACAAATCCTCACACAAAGTTTCTTGAATAAGGAGAAAACAGATAAACTATTCAAATATTTTCATAGAAAGGCTTTTGCATTTGAGATACAAATATAGTCTGTAAAGAATCTCAAACCAGCAACTTAGACCCCTTAATATCAGTCCATTGTCATAACATTTCTTGTACTTAGAATACGAAATCTCTAATTCTCACAATTCTTCCACATTCAGACACTAACTACTCTGTTATATATCACAAGTTAATAGATACAATTTCAAGTTCTATTAAGTGGAAATGTGTACCAAACCACATTATATATACTATTTGTATAATTCACATTCCTCTCTCTGCCAGCAGGTTATGAGTTCTGATTTTAAGCATGATAAATTGAGACTCATTGTTAGAGTTCAAATAATTAAGATGGAGAATTTTAGTTACCAATGTCTTATTTGAGTCCTTATAAAAACAAACCCTGAAAGTAACAGGGTCTTGGGAGGTAACACCAAGAAGACAAGTGAGGCAGTGGAACATGAAAAGAAAGAAGGCAAGAAAAAAAGGCAATAAAATATATATTGAGTGAAATACTCTTTCTTCTATCACCTAAGAATTTCCCCATTAAAAAATAGTAAGCATGAGATATTCAACACTTGTCCTTCAGGAGTTTAGGGTAATTCCTTGAGGCATTAATTCCATTTAACCTTTGATTTTTTTTTTTTTTTTGCTTTTTCTTTTCCCCAAAGCAAGTTGCAATGTTTCTGGAAAAATTCCTTAGGCAGAAGAGCAATCAAAAGATAAACTGAAGGTAAACCCAGAGGTGGAAATCAATGGCATCTTCAACATTTTGTATAAATTCTAAGTTTCCACAGACACTTGAAGTGAAAATATAGGGATGCATATTAAATTCAAATCAACTATAACAGCTTCTAAAATTATACAGGGTCAGTCAAAATTCTTCCAGATAAATAATTTTGAATCATGATTTTCAATCAATGTCATATTGATTCATAATAGTCTTTTCCAATATTATTTACTTAAACAATGATGATGGTTTCTTTCATAATTGAAAAGTGAAATTATTAGTCACTCAGTCATTTTGGACTCTTAGAGACCCCATGGAGTGTAGCCCGCCAGGCTCCTCTGTCCGTGGAATTATCCAGGCAAGAATACTGGAGTGGGTAGCCATTCCTTTCTCCAGGGGATATTCCCAACTCAGGGATTGAACCTCAGTCTCTTGCATTGCAGGCAGATTCTTTACTGTGTGAGCCACCAGCGAGGCCCATTCCATAAGCAAACTCACTCAAGACAAAATATTTAAATATGCTTATTAAAAAAGCACGTTACTATGTAGGCTAGTGAGAGTTTGAATAACATTGAAGAATCCCTCTATCAGTGGGCTCTTTACAAGATTTAATTTATTCTGTGTCAAGGCAAAATCAATTGACTTTTTACAAGATAATGTAGTTTAGTAGAAAGCACTCAACAGATCCTCAAGAATCTGATTTATCCTCCAGATTCTGCATTAAATACATGTCTTATAAATTGCAGAGAAATGTGCTGAGCAGGGTACGAGGCATATTGTTTTTCTCCAGTGAAATAAAAATTGTTGAAATATGAAGATTTAAATCTCTTTACAACTCTCTTATCCTATGTCCAAGAATGGTTTCAAAGTAAATATCTTCCTCATTTTCTGCAAATGGTTAGACATCTCTTTCTTTCTTATATGCAATAATACTATCATGAGCTGTTTAAAGAGAGGGGCTGGGTCTTAAGCAAATTTCTGGTGACACCAAAGACTGTTTAATAGACATTTATTAAATTAAGAGGAATATCTGCATAATTAAATTGTTACATGATTGTTTTTTGAAATAAATGATTTAAAATAAATTTAATTTTTGGTTAGTTTTTCCTTTACTTGTTTAGAGTGAAGATTTCAAAAGAATCCCTCTATTTCATGTAAACAAAAGTATAGGAAAAATTGTTTTAAGAAAGATGGTAAGTGAAATTTGATTAAATTAACAATGAAATAATAACATTTATGATCATTTTAGTAAATCAGTACTTCGTTTTGTTGTTGATTGCATAAAAAAGATTCACACAGTAGGATATAATTTCAAAAGTGCTGAAATTTGCATTCATTAGAGTTGCAGTGGCTAATCAAGAAATTTCCAATTAAACACCACTTCAGCTGCATTTTCATCAACTGTAAGAACTGTTTACATAGTTAATGATAAAAATTTCAGATCGTACCAAATTATTCTTGATCCGTTCTGATCTGAATATTTCTATCTTATAATTCTGTTATCTATTTTTAAAGGCAGGATCTGTGTCTTTTATAGTTTTGAATAGTTACTATATATTCACTTTTATAAACCACAACTGAAGAAACTGTATTTTTGGTTAGAAACAATTTATGTTATAAACATCCTTGCACTTGACAGACATGAATTGTGTTTATTTGGAATAAATGTTAAAAGTGATCTATCCAACTTTTCTATTAAGAAATTTGAGGCCTGGAATGGTGAAATCATTTTTCAAGAAAGGGCTAAGAGTTTAACTAGAACTTAGAACTTTCCATTATCATACAATTATCAGTTCATTACACACTGAATTCAGTTGTAGCCATTTGTTCAACAAATATTTTTGTTGTGCTTCCTGCTAAGTACCATAGCAGATACCATGGAATTGTATTTAAAGGGAAACTGCAATGAGTTTGTATAAAGAAATGATAAGATGCCTAGGACGCCATCTGCCTTATTTTAATAAGTATTTAATCCACTCAAGTCCTGACTTTTAGCTGACTTGCCTTAGAGGGATGTTTTTGTTAATGAGCTGTCTTAATTCCTTATGCCTATATCTTAAATTGGTACATACTTAAAATTCTAGAAATGTAAACTGTAGTCTATATCAGATTTAATTAATGACAAAATTGTAAAGCAGACAAAGATTGCATTCAAATAGCTCTTCATGAAAAGCCCTGTGGCATCCTTTTGGTGAGACTCTTCCAGATGGCTTGAGACTTGCAAATGTCTCTCTGTGGGCTGAAAATTTCTAACGCTTTTCTTTATTAAGAACATGAAATAAGTATGATCACTATACCTATGGGCTCCAGAATAAGTCTTCTCCATTCTAACCCTTCATGTTCTCTCATGTAATAGTTATGAACTTTGTTCAACTTATCTATCTTTTCTGAATGTCACTTTTGACTTTCTGCTTCAATACTGTCACAAAGTTGTGAACATTAAATTACTAAGCGTTTAGTATACACAGATCAATACCCAGGAAATAATCGACGAAAATAAACTTTTACTAAAACACAATCTATGGATTAATTCTGATTTTTACTTTTTTATTTAGCCACAAAATTATAAACACAAATGTTGATTAAATAATTTGGTGTGAAATATTAAACTTTTGAAACATTCTCAGATATATCCGTTGCTAATCTGAATGGGATTTTCCTCCCACAACTACATATAACATTAACTATCAGTATAAACTAGATCTTCCCACTACTACAGTGGTGAAGTAAGGGCCTCTGAAAGTCAGATCTTAAATAAAAACAGAGAGTATTGAAAAATATATCAAAATCAACTTTCTTAGAGCTCTGTAAACTGATTAACTTCTTTAAACCATCCAAGAATCATGGATTCAAAAAATAGCTGATGTTTGTACAGATAAATTGAAATACATCACAATAAGAATATGGTTCATAAGAAACCACCAAGAAGTTGAAAGACAACTGAGAGAAGGGAAAAATATCTGTAAATCATATACCCAGTAAAGATTCAGTATCCAGATTATAAAAAAAAAAAAAAAAAAACTTCTTACAACCAAACAATAAAATGACAAATAACCCAAATGAAAAAGTAGAAATATATTTTTTTTTGCAAAGAAGACAAACTAATGGCCAAAAAGCTCATGAAAATATATTCAAAATTGTTTGCCATTCGATAAGTGAAAGAAAGTGAAAGTGAAGCCGCTCAGTCGTGTCCAACTCTTTGCAACCCCCATGGACTGTAGCCTACCAGGCTCCTCTGTCTATGGGATTTTCCAGGCAATAGTACTGTAGTGGATTGCCATTTCCTTCTCCAAGGGATCTTCCCAACCCAGGGGTCGAACCCAGGTCTCCCACATTGTAGAGAGACGCTTTACTGCCTGAGCCACCAGGGAATGCATATCAAACCCTAATGAGCTATCTCTTCATGCCAATAATATAGCTAAAATTAAAAAGATAGCCAAATAATAGGTGTTGGAGAGAATGTGCAACTTTGGCATTCTGGTGTGGTGCATTACTGAGTAGATGTAAAATGGTACGGCCACTTTGGAACACAAGTTGGCAGTTTCTTAGAAATTAAACTTACAGTTACATGACCCAGCTACTCCAATCCCAGATATATACCCAAAAGAATGGAAAATGGGTGTTCAAATAGTACCTTGGACATGAACTTTTATGGTAACATTACTCATAATAGCCAAAAGGTAGAAATAAGATGAATGTTCAACAGTGGATGAATTTATAAAGAAAATATACTATATCCATAAAATGCATTTAGTTGTGAAAAATAAACTGATAACCTGCTAAAACATGGTTAAACCTTAAAAAATATTATTTTAATTGAAATAAGCTAAAAGCCAAAGGCCTCATATTCTATAATTTCACTTATATAAAATCTTCAAATAGACAAGTTCACCAACACAAAATAGATTTGTGATTGTCAAAGGCTCAGGGGAAAAAAATGATGAATAAAGGCTAATGCATAGGTTTATTTGGGGGAGTTATTAAAATATTCTAGAATTGCCTGGCATATATAGCATTACAGATTTTAGTATCCATGAAGAGCACAGTTCAGTTCAGTTCAGTTGCTCAGTTGTGTCCGACTCTTTGTGACCCCATGAATCAGCACGCCAGGCATCCCTGTCCATCACCAACTCCTGGAGTTCACTCAAACTCATGTCCATCGAGTCGGAGATGCCACCCAGCCATCACATCCTCTGTTGTCCCCTTTTTCTTCTGGCCCCAATCCCTCCCAGCATCAAAGTCTTTTCCAATGAGTCAACTCTTCACATGAGGTGGCCAAAGTACTGGAGTTTCAGCTTCACCATCATTCCATCCAAAGAAATCCCAGGGTTGATCTCCTTCAGAACACACTGGTTGGATCTCCTTGCAGTCCAAGGGACTCTCGAGTCTTCTCCAAAACCATAGTTCAAAAGCATCAATTCTTCGGTGCTCAGCTTTCTTCACAGTCCAACTCTCACATCCATACATGACTACTGGAAAAAAACATAGCCTTGACTAGACGGATCTTAGTTAGCATAGTAATGTCTCTGCTTTTCAATATGCTATCTAGGTCGGTCATAACTTTTCTCCAAGGAGTAAGCGTCTTTTAATTTCATGACTACAGTCACCATCTGCAGTGATTTTGGAGCCCCCCAAAAAAAGTCTGACACTGTTTCCACTGTTTCCCCATCTATTTCCCATGAAGTGATGGAACCAGATGCCATGATATTCATTTTCTGAATGTTGAGCTTTAAGCCAACTTTTTCACTCTCCTATTTCACATTCATCAAGAGGCTTTTTAGTACCTCTTCACTTTCTGCCATAAGGGTGGTGTCATCTGCATGTCTGAGGTTATTGATATTTCTCCCGCAATCTTGATTCCAGCTTGTATTTCTTCCAGTCCAGCATTTCTCATGATGTATTCTGCATAGAAGTTAAATAAGCAGGGTGACAATATACAGCCTTGACGTACTCCTTTTCCTATTTGGAACCAGTCTGTTGTTTCATGTCCAGTTCTAACTGTTGCTTCCTGGCCTACATACAGATTTCTCAAGAGGCAGGTTAGGTGATCTGGTATTTCCATCTCTTTCAGAATTTTCCACAGTTTCTTGTGATCCACACAGTCAAAGTCTTTGGCATAGTCAATAAATCAGAAATAGATGTTTTTCTGGAACTCTCTAGCTTTTTCATGATCCAGTGAATGTTGGGAATTTGATCTCTGGTTCCTCTGCCTTTTCTAAAACCAGCTTGAACGTCAGGAAGTTCACAGTTGATGTATCACTGAAGCCTGGCTTGGAGAATTTTGAGCATTACTTTACGAGCATGTGAGATGACTGCAATTGTGCGGTAGTTTGAGCATTCTTTGGCATCGCCTTTCTTTGGGATTGGAATGAAAACTGACCTTTTCCAGTCCTGTGGCCACTGCTGAGTTTTCCATATTTGCTGGCATAATGAATGCAGCACTTTCACAACATCATCTTTCATGATTTGAAATAGCTCTACTGGAATTCCATCACCTACACTAGCTTTGTTCATAAAGATGCTTTCTAAGGCCCACTTGACTTCACATCCCAGGATGTCTGGCTCTAGATGAGTGATCACATCATTGTGATTATCCGGGTTGTAAAGATCTTTTTTGTACAGTTCTTCTGTGTATTCTTGCCATCTCTTCTTAATATCTTCTGCTTCTCTTAGGTCCAGACCATTTCTGTCCTTTATCGAGCTCATCTTTGCATCAAATATTCCCTTGGTATGTCTAATTTTCTTGAAGAGATCTCTAGTTTTCCCCATTCTGTTGTTTTCCTCTATTTCTTTGCATTGGTCTCTGAAGAAGGCTTTTTTATCTCTTCTTGCTATTCTTTGGAACTCTGCATTCAGATGCTTATATCTTTCCTTTTCTCCTTTGCTTTTTGCTTCTCTTCTTTTCACAGCTATTTATAAGGCCTCCCCAGACAGCCATTTTGCTTTTTTTGCATTTCTTTCCCATGGGGATGGTCTTGATCCCTGTCTCCTGTACAATGTCAAGAACCTCCATCCATAGTTCATCAGGCACTCTATCAGATTTAGGCCCTTAAATCTTTTTCTCACTTCCACGGCATAATCATAAGGGATTTAATTTTGGTCATACTTGAATGGTCTAGCAGTTTTCCCTACTTTCTTCAATTTGAGTCTGAATTTGGTAATAAGGAGTTCATGATCTGAGCCACAGTCAGTTCCTGGTCTTGTTTTTGTTGCCTGCATAGAGTTTCTCCATCTTTGGCTGCAAAGAATATAATCAATCTGATTTCAGTGTTGACCATCTGGTGATGTCCATGTGTAGAGTCTTCTCTTGTGTTGTTGGAAGAGGGTGGTTGCTATGACCAGTGCATTTTCTTGGCAAAACTATTAGTCTTTGCCCTGCCTCATCTGCATTCCAAGGCCAAATTTGCCTGTTACTCCAGGTGTTTCTTGACTTCCTACTTTTGCATTCCAGTCCCCTATAATGAAAAAGACATCTTTTTTGGGTGTTAGTTCTACAAGGTCTTGTAGGTCTTCATAGAACCGTTCAACTTCAGCTTCTTCAGTGTTACTGGTTGGGGCATAGACTTGGATTACCATGATATTGAATGGTTTGCCTTGGAGACGAACAGAGATCATTCTGTCATTTTTGAGATTGCATCCAAGTACTGCATTTCGGACTCTTTTGTTGACCATGATGGCTACTCCATTTCTTCTGAGGGATTCCTGCCTGCAGTAGTAGGTATAATGGTCATCTGAGTTAAACTCACCCATTCCAGTCCATTTTAGTTTGCTGACTACTAGAATGTCAATATTCACTCTTGCCATCTCTTGTTTGACCACTTCCAATTTGCCTTGATTCATGGACCTGACATTCCAGGTTCCTATGCAATATTGCTGTTTACAGCATCGGATCTTGCTTCTATCACCAGTCACATCCACAGCTGGGTATTGGTTTTGCTTTGGCTCCATCCCTTCATTCTTTCCAGAGTTATTTCTCCACTGATCTCCAGTAGAATATTGGGCACCTACTGACCTGGGGTGTACCTCTTTCAGTATCCTATCATTTTGCCTTTTCATATTGTTCATGGGGATCTCAAGGCAAGAGTACTGAAGTGGCTTGCCATTCCCTTCTCCAGTGGACCACATTCTGTCAGACCTCTCCACCATAACCCTCCAGTCTTGGGTTGCCCTGCAGGCATGGCTTAGTTTCATTGAGTTAGACAAGGCTGTGGTCCTAGTGTGATTAGATTGAGTAGATTTCTGTGATTAAGGTTGGAGTGTGTCTGCCCTCTGATTCCTTTTTGCAACACCTACCATCTTACTTGGTTTCTTTTACCTTGACCATGGGGTGTCTCTTCACGGCTGCTCCAGCAAAGCACAGCCACTGATCCTTACCTTGGATGAGAGGTATCTCCTCACCACTGTCCTTCCTGACCTTCAAAGTGGGATGGCTTCTCTAGGCGATCCTGCGCCCATGCAGCCACTGCTCCTTGGACATGGGGTTGCTTGTTCGGGCCACTGCCCCTGGCCTGAGGCGTGAGGTGGCTCCTCTTCACTGCTGCCTCTTACCTGGGACACGGGGTAGCTCCTCTGGGCCGTTCCTGTGCCGTCGCAGCCTGGCACTCTCGTCTGCTGCCACTGACCTTGGGTGCGGGGTTACTCCTCTTGGCCGCTGCCCTTTTGGCATGGGATCCTCCCGGCTTCTGCCCGTGACCCCGGACGTGGGTCAGCTCCTCTCAGCTGTGCTTAGTGCGCTGGTCGCAGCCGCCTAAAGAGCACATAAAACATGAAAAATACAATATAGAATATGGTGGATAGATTGCAATTTTAAAGAAGTTACTAGGGAAAAGCTGACCTTGGCTGAAGATCTAAGGGAGCTGTATTAGGGAGATGGGGATATATCCAAATCCTGGATTCTAAGGGGGAAATATTGCAATTAGTTTGAGGTTAGATAATGCCTGATATGTTCAGAGTGACAAATCCATGTTGGTTAGCATGACTAGACTAGAGAGAAGCAGGTAGGGAGCATCTATAAATGAGTTCAGAGAGGGAAGAGAGAGGGGGGAAGAATACTGCAGAAACGTACAGCTAATTGTAAAGAAATTGTTTTTCATGCTGAGCAAGACGGCAATCCATTTCAAATTTTGAGCATAGAAGTGACATCTAGTTATTTTTCAGAAATCATTGCTAACTACTCTGTTAAGAACTATTGAAATGCATCATAAGCTGGAAGCAGGACATCAATGATTTGTGTATGCAACTATTTCAAATAAAGTTTAAAAATGTGAAGTTTTTTCAAGGATGGTCATTGTTGAGATGGTGCGAGTGGTCAAATCAGTCAGATTGTCAATATAATTTTAAAATATAAGACAAAATTTTCTAACATACTCGATGTGAATATGAGAAAAAGACACAAATGATGATTATACCATGTTGCTTAGTAGGTGTCTAAGCGATTAGGTTTAGTTTTGTTGTTATTGTTCAGTCACTAAGCCATGTCCAACTCTGTGACCCCAGGGACTGCAGCATGCCAAGTCCCTCTGCAATTTAGTTAGAAGATAGAACGTATTAGCCTACTACTAAACTGTCTAAAACAATAGCCACTAGCTACATGGCAATTTGAATTTTAATTAGTTAAAAATTTAATTACTTGGTTGCATTAGCTAGCTGTATTTCTTTTTTTTCTTTTTTTTTACTTTACAATACTGTATTGGTTTTGCCATACATTGGCATGAATCCACCACAGGTGTACATGATTTCCCAACCCTGAACGCCCCTCCCACCACCCTCCCCATATCATCTCTCTGGGTCATCCCAGTGCACCAGCCCCAAGCATCCTGTATCCTATATTGAACCTAGACTAGCGATTCGTTTCTTACGTGATAGTATACATGTTTCAATGCCATTCTCCCAAATCATCCCACCCTCGCCCTCTCCCACAGAGTCCAAAATTCTGTTCTTTACATCTGTGTCTCTTTTGCTGTCTCGCATACAGGGTTATCATTCCCATCTTTCTAAATTCCATATGTATGTGTTAGTATACTGTATTGGTATTTTTCCTTGTAATCATATGTGGCTAGTGGCTACACTAATAGAGAGTGCAGGAATAGAACATACACATCATCACTGAATTTCTACTGCATAGCCACTGTTTACATTTCAGAACTGGGCCAGGAATATGCAGTTAGACATCATAATGTAGAGATAGAGACAGAGATATATAGATAGCTCTTAGAGATGAAAAATTACCTAGGGAACACCAAGAGAAGAACTAAATAGGTATGAGTACTGAGTCCTAGGGCATTTTAATATTTAGTGACTGTGGAAGGGTAGAAAAACCAACAGCAGGGTTTGTTGTTGTTGTTGTTGTTGTTGTTGTTTTTAGAAAAAGGACCAGCAAGATAGAAGGAAAATGTTGAGAATATTATCCCTGAGCCAAGTGAAGAAATTGATTGAGAGGAAGTGATAAATTTGGATAGAGTGAAGTAAGTGTAGAGTAGGATGTAAATGGGAAAATGGGATCTAGTGAGTACAATAAAACTAAAAAGGGGCCAAGGAGTTGATGGAGTGTGAAAAGGGGTGATATTAGCATGAAGTCTTTTCCTTTAGTTACCCAGGGATAATAAAGAGCAAGCAATATGAGAAAGGTCTCCTAGAATATAAAATATAAACCATGTAAAAGAACACAGAAACCGCTTCAGATTAATAATTTTTTTTCCAAGTAACTTCTAAGTGTTAGTGGCTCAATCATGTCTGATTCTGTGATTCCATTCCCTTTTCCAGGGGATCTTCCCAACCCAGGGATTGAACCCACGTCTCTTACATCTCCTGAATTAGCAGGTGGGCTCCTTACCCTCTAAGCCACCAAACACAATTAGCAAAACAAAACAAAATACAGTGTGCATATGTAAATATACATAGAATGTCCTGATGTTTCCTAAAACCTCATTTGAAAAATGTGAGATTTCCTCTTCAAGATTCTGTTAGTTATCTTCTTTCTGTCACAATGTTTAAATCATAAGTATGTCACTTAGAAGAGCAGATTATATTGTCTCTCTAATATCACAACGGTGTGATCACTCACTTAGAGCCAGACATCCTGGAATGCAAAGCCAAGTGGGCCTTAGGAAGCATCACTATGAACAAAGCTAGTGGAGGTGATGAAATTCCAACTGAGCTTTTCAAACCCTTAAAGATGATGCTGTGAAAGTGCTGCACTCAATATGCCAGCAAGTTTGAAAAACTCAGCAGTGGCCGCAAGACTGGAAAAGGTCAGTTTTCATTCCAATCCCTAAGAAAGACAATGACAAAGAATATTCAAGCTACCACACAATTGCACTCATCTCACATGTTAGCAAAGTAATGCTCAAGATTCTCCAAGCTGGGCTTCAACAGAACGTGAACCATGAACTTCCAGATGTTCAAGCTGTATTTAGAAAAGGTAGAGGAACTGGAGATCAAATTACCAACATCCCCTGGATCATCGAAAAAGGAAGAGAGTTACAGAAAAAAACATCTATTTCTGCTTTACTAACTATACCAAAGACTTTGACTGTGTGGATCACAAGAAACTGTGGAAAATTCTGAAAGATATGGGAATACCAGGCCACCTGACCTGAGTCCTGAGAAATCTGTATGCAGGTCAAGAAACAACAGTTAGAACTGGACAGAATGATAAACTGTTTCCAAATCGGGAAAGGATTAAGTCAAGGCTGTATATTGTCACTCTGTTTATTTAACTTACACACAGAGTACATCATGAGAAATACTAGACTAGATGAAGCATGAGATGGAATCAAGATTGCTGAGAGAAATATCAATAACCTCAGATATGGAGATGAAACCACGCTTATGGCAGAAAGTGAAGAAGAACTAAAGAGCCTCTTGATGAAAGTGAAAGAGGAGAGTGAAAAAGTTGGCTTAAAACTCAACATTCAGAAAACCATTTCATGGTTACTGCAGCCATGAAATTAAAAGACGCTGCCTCCTTGTAAGAAAAGTTATGATCAAATTAGACAATATATTCAAAAGCAGAGATGTTACTTTGCCAACCAAGGTCCATCTAATCAAAGCTATGGTTTTTCCAACAGTCATGTATGTATGTGTGCGTTGGACTATAAAGAAGGCTGAATGTCAAAGGATTGATGCTTTTGAACTGTGGTTTTGGAGAAGACTCTTGAGAGTCCTTTGGGCTGCAAGGAGATCCAACCAGTCCATCCTAAAGGAAATCAGTCCTGAATATTCATTGGAAGGGCTGATGCTAAAGGTGAAAACTCTAACATTTTGGCCACCTGATATGAAGAACTGACTCATTTGAAAGGACCCTGATGCTGGGAATGATTGAAGGCAGGAGGAGAAGGGGACGGAAAGAAGATGAAATAGTTGGATGGCATCACTGACTCAATGGACATGAGTTTGAATAAACTCCAGGAGTTGCTGATGGGCAGGGTGGCCTGGTGTGCTGCAGTCCATGGGGTCGCAAAGAGTCTGATATGACTGAGCGCTGTAGTGAACTGAACTGAATATCTAATCATTGCAATGAGATAGTATTGTTTTCGTGTAGTGAGAAACCAAGGGTCAGAGAAAGAAACAGGAAGACGATGATGCTAGGCCAAAGAAGGGCAGTTGTAGATGGGAAATAGTGATGTCAAAGCACAAAGTTTTCAAACCCTACAATAAACCAATGCAGTGTTTGGATGAGGTCTCAGTACAGAGTTCTTCTGCTTTCATTTTTGAGGGAAAATCACCCACAAAATCAAAAGGACATGCCAACTGAACTTGACTAGTGGACTGCTCCACATATTTGTATTTCTTGTAGGTTATATGGCTTTCAAAAAAGTCATCAGTACAAATCCATTTCTATGCATCACTCTAAAACTTCTAATACATTGACAATTGTTTTATTGAATCCTTAAAATGAGAAAGAAGTTTCTATTAGATATACCTCTTGTTCCTGTTTTCTTAACATTTTTTACTCATTTCCCTGATTCCCATAGGGTATCTCAAAATTTGATAATTTCTTTTACTATTTCTTTACATTTCTTTCATGATAAAAAATTCCTTTATAGTTCTAAAGATTAATAGCATTATTAAATAAGAATCCTTTATTTATACTGCCATTAGTTTTAAAATTTATCCATGAATATGTACTACTTATTTTAATCTTCTATCTAGTTTCACAGGTACAAAGAACATTTTTCTACCTTTACATAAAGCAGAGCTCTTATGTACCTCTTCCATGTTTTGACCTTGGATTAGTTATTTTACTTTAAGAATAAAATAAAATTCAAAGAATGAAAAAGAAAAACAAACATATCCTTTGTACAATCATGAACTATTAAAATTCAAACTTATTTTAAAATTATTACTGAAAGATGTGAAACCTTTCTATAAAAATAAATATAGACACATAGTGTGGAGCATGGTTTTTCAAAAAAATAATTGGTAAAATGCTACCAATATCTGTTTCTCTTCAGTTCAAAGTGATCGCACTATCTTAATTTAGACAATAAAAAGTATTGTAAGATCATATTTTACTAATATCATACCCTTCATATCCAAAGTACTAAATCATTTGTTTCTTTAGAGATCAACATGATGGACACATCTTCCATGAGGAGTGTATGACTTCTTCAACAATGTATAGAATTACTCCAGTTGAAATGTTTTATTCAATCTCTATAAATCCAGATTATATATACATTTCTATAATCTATGATATAAAGGTAAACATTTCAGTTCATCTTATAAACTGAAATACTTTCTTTTATATTATGGAGTATAAAATATATGCTGTTTGAAAAAAATAAATACTGTCATAACACAAAATTAACCAAGAATATATGATTGTTACTAAAAAAAACTGATATACATTTTAATGAAACTATGATGAATAATTTTAAGAAATTATATCCATTAAATTAATATTTAAGATTCAGTAAGCAGTAAAATTTATTTTTAGTTATGTTAATGACTCTAACTTAATAGCTCAGTTGGTAAAGAATCCATCTGCAATGCAGGAGACCCCAGTTTGATTCTTGGGTCAGGAAGATCTTCTGAAGAAGGGATAGTCTACCCACTCCAGTATTCGTGGACTTCACTTGTGGCTCAGCTGGTAAAGAATCTGCCTGCTGTGTGGGAGACTTGGGTTATACCCCTGGGTTGGGAAGACACCTTGGAGAAGGGAAAGGCTAACCACTCCAGTATTCTGGCCTGGAGAATGCCATGGACTGCATAGTCCATGGGGCTGCAAAGAGTTGGACATGACTGAGTGACATTCAGTTTCACTAACTTAATATGTGGCTTTATTATGCTGAAATGAAATGGAATTTATTTACACTAAATACTTCATTGCTGTTATCAGTAGAGTTGAATATGAATAGTCTCCAAGTCAATCTTTTATTATACATATTAACACTATGGATCAAGTATAGGTCACTCAAGAATGTTATTTTATGGTCAAGAGCAGATTTCTGAATAAAGTTTCAGTTGAGAAGTAAAAACAGAAAGAGGCTATTTCAACCTACTTTTTAAAAATCTAAATTATATACAGAAATTGACAGGTAGAAGATGCTCTAGGTCTTAGAATTCCACTGAGACAGGCGAAGCTGTCTTCCTAAACCTTTTGTAGTTCAGGGGCAGTCAGTCACAGTGAAATGTATTCTGACATTGAAATGTGCTAAAGGATATTATGAAAAATAGCTCTGATGATTGCCAATATTGTAGTGTATTTGAAGAATGACTGGAGATCAAGAAACAGAATGATTCACACTCAGGATATCACTTTATAAATCTAAGTATATCTTTAACATCACCATACTATAAAAGCAATTATTATCTCAAGAGTTTAAAGACTTAGTGCAGTCTAGGTAGAACATTCACATTACTGACAAATTTTATCTTGTTAAGGATTTGTTGTCAGGTTAGACATTATTAAAGAATAAGAATATTGATTGATTTCCTTGACCTCATCATACACTGCTAGTCAAAAGATGATGGATGGCTCTTCGTCTATTAATCATACAAAAGGGAAAACATGAGGTATTATTTTTCTTTTGAGTAAAAAATTAGGAGAACTGTCAAAAATACTGACACAACCAACAATTACTGCAGTATTTTCTACTTATTTCATTAATAATAAAATGTTAATTTAAATACCAAAAATTAAAAAAAAAAAAAAAGCTTTTTATGACTTTAAAAAAAGCCTGGCAATATTATTCAGGGCATTATTTATAGAATCAATGAAAAGCAAACTAAAAAAGTGGAATTCAAGTTTAGGTCACTTATCCTAAATATCTAAATATCTCAATAGAAAATTGACCTCATGCAAGCTTCATACTTATAAAATACAAATTGACATGTGGAAATTAATATAAGATGGTTTATTTGTAGTTGGCAACCTTGGTCCCATCCGAAGAATTCTTCCTTTATCACAGACTATATTGTTGTCTACAAAGTTGCTTTAAGAAGGCAACTAACAAATCAAATTGTGAAATGCAAATGAAATATGGCATTATCTATGTTAAAATTGGTAAATAGACACTAATTTATGTTAGAATTTACTTATCTTGCCAATAAGTAAGGACTTACAAACATGAAGTAGTTTTGCAGATACTAAATAAATGATTAAAAATTTGAGCCACCCCTATTCCATAATGGAGACAACTATTACAATACACTGATAAACTATTCGTTCTTTCTAAACACTAAGAGGCATCTTTAAAAATATACCTCTTCTGTTTCAACAGATATTTAAAAGTAGTTGAAATAGACCTTCAGAAAACTGAGATATCTTTCTCCACACTGATGAAACATTCTCCTATGAAAACTCACACTGCTTTGAAATTAGCAATAGTCAATATTTTTTCAAAATAATTTTCCCTCATATATTTTCCCATTCATTAAACTACTGATTCATTTAACAAACATTAATAGATACATATATTTTTAAGCTTGATATTTAGGATGAATTCTTAATATGTATAGCTAAAGAAGTCCTGAATTGCTACTAGGATTCTAAAACTAAATATTTCAAAAGCTGTACTTCTTGCAAAAAATACTACTCCTTCTTCAGTTAATAACCACATAATCTTTCCAGACTGTAAGATCAAAATCTATAGTATCAATCTTAACTGCTTCTTTGCATATGTTATATCCTAATGCTGTTCAATCTATATTCAGAATATGCCCACTGGAGTGAAGTTCACTGATGGTGACAATTTATATTGAAGGTAATAAAAGAGAAGAAAGATTGGTAGATATATTGATGAATAGATTAAACAGATGTGTATCAAAACAAATGCCACAAATGTTAGTAATAAAACATGGATGGAGGGCATATATGTGTTCCCTATAGACTTCTTTTATATGTCTGAACATTTTCATAATAAAATGTGGAAGAATAATAAATCAATCTCACATTTCCTCTTTCAAAAGTTGTGGAGGACTAAGCTACCTTCTAATAACAACTACAAATCCTTGACCAAATGTAAAAACATTTCAACATACTGAAGACTGATCAAAAGAAGATAGAAGCTGGAAGGTATATGTTTTTTTTTTTTTTTTTAAAAATGAATCACACTATAAATATCATTATAAGAAAATCTAATTTAAGTCACATTTAGAGCTTGTGGTGTAAAGCCTAAAATTAAAATCTATATGCTTCAATATCTGGTGAATTGGAAGTACCCTGAGTAGTCTATTTGGAACAAATCTGTTGTTCCATGTTCAGTTCTAACTGTTGTTTTCTGACCTGAATATAGGTTTCTCAAGTGGCAAGTCAGGTGGTCTGGTATTCCCATCTCTTTCAGAATTTTCTACAGTTTATTGTGATCCACAAAGTCGAAGGCTTTGGAATAGTCAATAAAGCAAAATAGATGTTTTTCTGGAACTCACTTGCTTTTTCCATGATCCAGCAGATGTTGGCAATTGGATCTCTGGTTCCTCTGCCTTTTCTAAAACCAGCTTGAACATCTGGAAGTTCATGGTTCATGTACTGGTGAAGCTTGGCTTGGAGAATTTTGAGTATTATTTTACTAGCATGTGAGATGAGTACAATTGTGCGGTAGTTTGAGCATCCTTTGGCATTGCCTTTCTTTGGAATTGGAATGAAAACTGACCTTTTCCAGTCCTGTGGCCACTGCTGAGTTTTGCAAACTTGCTGGCATATTGAGTGCAGCGCTCTCACACCATCATCTTTCAGGATTTGAAATAGTTCAACTGGAATTCCATCACCTCCACTTACTTTGCCAACAAAGGTCCATCTAGTCAAGGCTATGGTTTTTCCAGTGGTCATATATGGATGTGAGAGTTGGACTGTGAAGAAACCTGAGTGCCACAGAATTGATGCTTTTGAACTGTGGTGTTGGAGAAGACTCTTGAGAGTCCCTTGGACTGCAAGGAGATCCAACCTGTCCATTCTAAAGATCAGCCCTGGGTGTTCTTTGGAAGGAATGATGCCAAAGCAGAAACTCCAGTACTTTGGCCACCTCATGGGAAGAGTTGACTCATTGGAAAATCTCTGATACTGGGTGGGATTAGGGGCAGGAGGAAGAGGGGATGACAGAGGATACAATGGCTGGATGGTATCACCGACTTGATGGACGTGAGTTTGAGTGAACTCTGGGAGATGGTAATGGACAGGGAGGCCTGGCGTGCTGTGGTTCATGGGGTTGCAAAGAGTCAGACACGACTGAATGACTGAACTGAACTGAACTGAACTGAATAGTCTAACCACTAGCTCCCTTCCCAACTTTGCTTACACAGATAAGGTTCCCTAGCCAGGCATATTTATCACTAAAGGAAATAGGCATACTGCTGTTGCTGCTAAGTCACTTCAGTTGTTTGAGTCTGTGCAAACCCATAAACGGCAGCCCACCAGGCTCCCCCGCCCCTTGGATTCTTCAGGCAAGAACACTGGAATGGGTTGCCATTTCCTTCTTCAATGCATGAAAGTGAAAAATGACAGTGAAATCACTCAGTCGTGTCTGACTCTTAGTGACCCCATGGACTGCAGCCCACCAGGTTCCTCCATCCATGGGATTTTCCAGGCAAGAGTACTGGAGTGGGTTGCCATTGCCTACTCTGAAAGGAAATAGGCATAGTTCCTGCTTATTGTTAAGTAATGGGTTTCAGTTCCTTGCCAGCCCACAAAATTATTCAACCAACCCAATCAAATTCTTTCTGGGAATCAGGGCATACCCAATCCTCCTGATACTTCATTATTTACATTTCACAGTTCCTGGTTGTTCCCTTGTTCTTGAGTACAGCCTCCCTGTGACCTTGTATGACATGCAATATTCCCCTCCTCTAGGTTGTGAGTATATATGCAAACTATTGTCAATCTCATCTGTCCAGCGTTGGGTGGCAAGAACTCAGCCATCACCTTAATTCTAACCCAAGAATCCCTCTCTCACCAATAGGATAAGGAAAAGGCAAGTTAAAATAGGACATCATCTCTACATCCCAGTTTTCTCTGTACATTGGGAATAAATGCAAGATAAAAACAGAAGCATTGTCACAGAAGGGAGGAGTCAAACTTGTAATTTAAGATTGTGTGCATGCAAGCTAAGTCGCTAGTCATGTCTGACTCTTTGTGACCCTATGAATTGTAGCCCGCCAGCTTATTCTGTCCATTGGATTCTCCAGAGAAGAGAGCAGGAGTAGATTGCCATGCCCTACTCTAGAGAATCTTCCCAACCCAGGTATAGAACCAACCCCTCTTATGCTTCCTGCACTGGGAGATAGGTTCTTTACCAGTAGTGCCACCTGGCAAGCCCAATTTAAGATCAGAACATTTGAAAGTAGACTACAAAATTTGACAAATACAAAGCTAAAAATATGCAAATACATTGCTTTGAAATATTTTGTTGACTACTAAATCACACACACACCAGGAGAAATTGCAATAAGGAACAGCTGTGAGATTAAAGAGCTGGAAAGAGAATGTATAAGCTACCCAGTTGTGAAAATAAAAAGTAGAATCCAAGTGTCCCCAAGTTAGACAGAATAATAAACACCTTGAGTCTCCACTGAAGCTCCTAATGGGACAGATCTTAAGAATAAACCACCTATAAGATGCTGTGGTATATCTTAGGGCTAAAGGCACAAACAAACAAAAAGAAGAAACTTCACAAAACTTCTAAAATCAAACCTCCACAAGATTAAGTCAATCTGACAATAATTACCTATCACTGTCTTCCAGGAAAAAAATCTAACACATTTTAGGGGAATATGGCAAAATTCCATATTGGTGCAGCATTTATCCCACAATATTTACTGTATAATAAAAAAACTAGTAGTCAAGTAAAGAAGAGCAAGATAGGAACTATTATCTAGAGAAAAGCACAGTCAATAGAAGCAAGCCCTAAGATTACACAGATGTCAGAATTAAATGAAGACTTGAAATAATTATAAACATTTTTAAAGGAATATAGAAAGGCAAATTATATATCAATTAGAAAATGTAGGATTGATAAATATGATATTTGCATTGAATAAATAATCTGATTGTTTCACTTAAAAATAAGGTTTATAGAAATAATTACACTGAAGCACTAAGATATGAAAGACTGGAAAAAGTTAACAGCATGTCAGTGATATGTGGGATAATACCAACTGTAACAATAATCACAGCTAAAAAAGAAGAGGGGGCAAGAAATGTTAAAAAAATTAATCTGAATACACTCTATATTTTGCTAAAATATTAACCATCAGTTCCTAGAAGATAAGCAATAAGATAAATGTAGTGAGGCAACTAGATAAAAATTCAATTACAAATGACTTGCATCTTACATAATATAAAAACTGAAAATAGAATTAAACTATACATACTGTGTTTACTTCTGCTTAGGATGTAGAAAGACATAAGAAGATGTTCCCAATTTTGACAAGAATAAAATACTAATGTACAAATTGTAAGATTTGTTGAACACATCAGAAAATTTAGATCACAAGTGAATCAAATGAATGATGCTCCAATGATGTTAAGCCCCTTTGATGAAAAATGAGAATCACATTTGTTTAAGTATAGGAGAGTATAGGAGTCAACCATAAGAATGGGTAAAATGAAATATCAGAAGTTATAAAAAATGTTGAAAGTCTGAGTGTCAGCTAGCATGACAGATCAAACAAAACAGAAATTCACTCTGATTCCCTCCACTGGCTTCTCAAATGAGAAATTTATGGTCCAAAAGGTGATGGGAAAGCATGACTTCAATGGAATAGCTGTGCAAGTAATCATTTCCTGGGACTAAATAAACATGACTTGATTCTCAATCTTTCTTTCATATGAAGTACAAGCCAATACACTTTTAGGGAGGAGAAAAACACACACACACACAGAACAAATCACTTGCTGCTCTATGTCCCAGGAAAAGATTATGTGTTGCTCTACATCCCAAGAAAAGATCAGGTCAGCTGCCACTGAAAGACAAGTTAAAGTAAAAGTTGTCTGCTATTGAGAAAGCAAGGCTCCTCCTGCCACACCTTCCAGGTAACACTCAATGGCTTCTGGAGGAACCCAAATAACCTGTCCCATTCCCAGCACTGAAACTAGGAAAACATATCTGCTGTTGGTGGAGGGACAGGAAACCATTTCATGGCCAGATCTTCCTATAAACAAAGCAGTTTTCTGCTGCAACAAGGATAGGAGAAGAAAATTTGCTCTCATTCAAAATCCTTTGTAGAAGGAAAGACAAGAAAATGCGTTTTGACTTCTCCTGTGATATAGGAGAAAAAGGACTTGCAGAGGATGTAAAGGAACACTAAGAAGAAGAAAAACAAAAAAATAACCTAGACTCAACATTAAGTGGAATGGATCAGTCAAAGGCATATTGACTTTAACTAGAGCAAAAACTGAAATCAAATTCAGCCCAATTACTGAATTGATCTATCCACTGATACTCAAGGAATAGTAACAGAGAAACAATACACAATTTGGGGGTCTCTACTGTTCTTTAAAATACAGTGTATGATGATTAAGCCATAAAGAGAGAGAAAAGAAAAAAAAAAAAAAAAACCTCCAAAAATAGATGAATCAAATATAAACAAATTACAAGATATAGTCTTAAACTTCACCATGTAAGTTAGTATAAAAATAATCTAGACACTTTTCTTACTAGGCAGTCTGTCTAATTTGATAAAAAGATGAGACCTTAAAATCTTCCATCTACAGGAAACTTTCAAATCATCAATAAATTAAAATTTTAAAATGGAAAAATAATTCTTCCTGGCTCTTTATATGTTGACAAATCAGACTTCAGAACAAGGAAAATTAGCAATGAAAAAAAAAAGGGATTGTTACATAGTGATTACGGATAAATTCATCAAGAATACATTACAATTTGAAATGTGTATGTACCTAATAATAATTCATCAAAATCCATAATACAAATGCTTTGAATTAAAAGGGGAAATATACTCATCCACAGTTACATTTGCAGATACCAATATTTTCTCTCTAATTAACAGAAAACATGGACAAAAATGTATCAATAAGTACTGAAGACATACAACAGTGTGATAAAATCAAATTAAAACACTTCTGTATATAAAAGGAAATAGAAGAATGAGAGCAATCTATGAACTGGGGAAAAGATTTGCAAAACAAATATCTGATAAGGGATTAATTTTTAAATACCTAAGAAATTCGTTTTTGTGCAGTTCTGTCATACATCCGTGCTTAGTTGCTTCAGTCATGTCTGACTCTTTGCGACCCTATAGACTGTAGCCTGCCAGTCTCCTCTATACAGGCAATCTTCCAGGCAAGAATACTGGAGTGGGTTGCCATTTCTTACAACTTTTTAATATCAAGCTGTAAAACTTCTATATTTAATCTGATAAGAGGTCTTTTACTATATGTTTCCCAAATATTTTACCCAAATTTGCTTAATAATCTTAACACTGTTTTTCAGAGATCATAAACATTTAATATTCATAAATCTGATTTTTTCTTGTAAATCATGGCTTTTTTGTGTGTTCTATTTAAGAAATCTCTGTCTAACAAAATGTCCTATCCAAAAGAACTGACATCAGGCACTTAAAAGATATTACTATTCCTATGTTTATTACAAGACACCAGCAGGTGTGTGTCACTGCTTTCTGTGGAGCTGGAAGCGCCTGGATTCTCCCTGGGCACTCAGGGATGGCCTGCCAGGAGCTCTGTCTCGAGATCCCTGACCCAGGATGGTGCCTTCCTTGTCCCTCACAGTCTGGTCCTCGTGACCTACGTGCTTCATTACCACGATCCCTCTCAGCAAGTCTGATTTGATTCCTCAGCTTCCCCATTCTTCCCCAGTCTCCCACCCTGAGCGCCCCCACCCAGCCCTTGTCACAGAGCCCATCTTTTCACCCCTTCAGAATACAAGTTCCCTGAGGGGAGGGCTGGGGCTCCGAAGTCACAGCATAAGACTGAGCAAAAATGTTTTCAGACACACAGTAAAAACTTCAGAGTGTAAGAGTGTTGAATGAAAACTCTGTGTTCTTGCCAGTGTTCCCGCCAGTGTTCCCCTTTCTGGGGGCAGAGAGAAAACAATGTGTAGCTCAGGAGTTTATGCAAGAAGGTGATCCTCTTACTCAGAGTGGCTTGTGGAGTATTTAGTGTTCCCTTCCTAGACTGGATTCAGTCCTTCTAGTGTCCACACAACATTTTATTAAAACTGAACTTTATTCATCCCATTCTTTGTTGGGGAAAACTTAGGTTTTATCCAGTCTTCTGTAACAGGCCAGTCTAGGTCCAGTATCCCCATACAAATATCTTCCTACACAAATAGGAGTATTTCTGGAGGCTGTTCCTCAGTTTAAAAGAGTTTCCCATAGATTTGTAAATGGGTATGTGATCTCTTAAAATAGTATTCAATTGTAGTTTCATTTGTATTGCCTAGAAGTAAAATCAAACATCTTAGTGCTTCTGTCAGATTTATTTTTATATTGATCATTTCTACCACTAATCTGATCATTTTAAAATTAGAAAAGTCTGCTATAAACATGCATTTTTATTTTTTATATAAAATTCTTTACACTCTTGGTGGGAATGCAAACTAGTACAGCCACTATAGAGAACAGTGTGGAGATTCCTTAAAAAACTGGAAATAAAACTTCCATACAACCCAGCAATCCCACTGCTGGGCATATAGACCAAGGAAACCATAATTGAAAGAGACACGTGTACAGCAGTGTTCATTGTAGTACTATTTACAATAGTCAGCACATGGAAGCAACCTAGATATACATTGCCAGACAAATGGATAAGAAAGCTGCGGTACATATACACAATGGAATATTACTCAGCTATTAAAAAGAATGCATTTGTATCAGTTCTAATGAGGTGGATGAAACTGGAGCCTATTATACAGAGTGAAGTAAGCCAGAAAGAAAAACATGAATACAGTATATTAACACATATATATGGAATTTAGAAAGATGGTAATGATGACCCTCTATGTGAGACAGCAAAAGAGACATAGATGTAAAGAAGAGACTTTCAGACTCTGTGGGAGAAGGCAAAGGTGGGATGATTTGAGAGAATAGCATTGAAGCATGTATATTATCATATGTAAAAAGGATCACCGGTCCAAGTTCGATGCATGAGACAGGGTGCTCAGGGCTGATGCACTGGGATAACCCTGAGGGATAGGATGGGGAGGGATGTGGGAGGCTGGTACAGGATGGGGAACACATGTACATCCATGGCTGATTCATGTCAATGTATGGCAAAAACCACTACAATATTGCAAAGTAATTAACCTCCAATTAAAATAAATAAATTAATTTAAAACATTGTTTGAAAGGTTAGATCTCATGTTAGGTATTCTACTAAAATAAAGTAAAACAATAAAATTTATTGTAGCACTTTTTTTTTGCAATAGCTAGGATTTGGAAGCAGCCTAGATGTCCATGGATGGATGAATGGATACAGAAATTGAGGTATATATGTACAATGGAATGTTGCTTAGATATAAAAAAGAATGTTTTTGAATTAGTCCTAATGAGGTGGATGAACCTAGAACCTATTGTACAGAGTGAAGTAAGTCAGAAAGAGAAAGACAAATATTGCATATAACACGGGCATGGAATCTAGAAAGATGTTGTTTATGAATTTATTTGTAGGGCAGCAATGGAGACCACAGATATAGAGAACAGATATGTGGACACAGTGGAGGAAGTGGAGAGTGGGACAAATTGAGAGTAGCATGGAAACGTATACATTACCATATGTAAAATAGATAGCCAGTGAGAATTTGCTGTGTGACACAGGGAGCTAAACTCAATGCTCTGTAACAATCTACAGAGGTGGGATGGGGTGGGACATGGGAGGGAGGTTCAAGAGTGAGGGGGAATATGTATATCTGTGGCTGATTCATGTTGATGCATGACAGAAACCAGAATAATATTGAAAAACAATTATCCAATAAGAAATTTTTTTTAAAAAATGATGTAGAGAAGCAACAAAACACAAAACTGGCAAAAAATTATACATGAGTTACTGATTCATTTAAAGATACTCAAATATATTATAAGTAAAATCACAGTATGATACCTCTGGGAAGTTCATGAGTTATGGATGAAATTAACATCAACAATGATACAATCAACAATTTGGGGAATTAACCATTTGAGATAACACAGTGTCCCTTTTTAAAAACATAAAGTTAAGCAAATACTTGCTATAAAACCAAACAATGCTATTCCTATATATTTCCCCCAGAATATTGAGAGCATATGGTCTCACAAGAATGTAAATGCTCAAATATACTCTATTCACAATAATTAAAAACTAGTGTACATCAGCTAACTAATGAACAGACACTCTGATATATTCACACAATGAAATGCTGCTTAGTAATAAAAATAATAAACTACAGATATATACAACAACATGTATAAACCTCAGAAGATTCTCTATATACTATGCAATTTAAGGTTCCATTTACTCTCTGAAGGATGCAAAACTACACTGACAATGAGCAGTGTGGTTTTCATGTGCTAGAAGCGGGGAAATCAAATTGACTTCAAAGAGGCTCAGGAAATATTTTAGGGTGAACAAAATGTACTTTATCATGATTTTTTAGACATCAATGATGACTATATAAACGTTTACATGTGTATACACTGAATTTTGTACCTCCCTAATCCGTATGTTAAAACTTAATCCAGAATATGATAGTATTTAGAGGTGGAGGCTTAGGGAGGTGATTAGGTCATGAGTTTGGAGTGCTCAGGAAGAAAAGTGAAAGTGGAAAAAAAAAAAAAAACCCCACTGACAGTAATTCTAAGTTTTAGTAAGGGTGTATAGTTCATGAGAAATAGATGGGGAAACAGTGGAAACAGTGTCAGACTTTATTTTTTGGGCTCCAAAATCATTGCAGATGGTGATTGCAGCCATGAAATTAAAAGACGCTTACTCCTTGGAAGGAAAATTATGACCAACATAGATAGCATATGGAAAAGCAGAGATATTATTTTGCCAACAAAGGTCCATCTAGTCAAGGCTATGGTTTTTCCAGTAGTCATGTATGAATGTGAGAATTGGACTGTGAAGAAAGCTGAGCACCGAAAAACTGATGCTTTTGAACTGTGGTGCTGGAGAAGACTCTTGAGAGTCCCTTGGACTGCAAGGAGATCCAACCAGTCCATTGTAAAGGACATCAGTCCTGGGTGTTCATTGCAAGGACTGATGCTGAAGCTGAAACTCCAATACTTTGGCCACCTCATGCGAAGAGTTGACTCATTGGAAAAGACAATGATCCTGGGAGGGATTGGAGGCAGGAGGGGAAGGGGATGACAGAGGATAAGATGGCTGAATGGCATCACGGACTCAATGGACATGAGTTTGAGTGATCTCCAGGAGTTGGTGATGGACAGGGAGGCCTGGTGTGCTGTGATTCTTAGGGTCGCAAAGAGTCGGACATGACTGAGCAACTAAACTGAACTGACTGCTAGTAACTGGAGACCTCATACCTCATAAACATTTTACAAGAAATTTGAGAGAATGTTTCGTACTTTTCTTATGTAAACATTGGAAAAGACATTGATTCTGTGAAAGATTGAAGGCAGTAGGAGAAGGGGATGACAGAGGATAAGATGGTTGTATGGCATCACCAACTCTATGGACATGAGAGTTTGAGTAAGCTCCAGGAGTTGGTGATGGACAGAGAAGCCTGGTGTGCTGCAGTCCTTGGGGTCACAAAGAGTCAATCGTTCTGCCCCAGCAATTGCACTCCAAGAGAAATAACAACATACATCCATAAACCTGTGTACACCAAAATTCACTGATGTCTTATTCTTAATCAGTTCAGTTCAGTTCAGTCGCTCAGTCCTGTCCAACTCCCTGTGACCCCATGAATCACAGCACACCACACCTCCCTGTCCATCACCAACTCCCGGAGTTCACTACAACTCACATCCATCGAGTCGGTGATGCCATCCAGCCATCACATCCTCTGTCATCCCCTTCTCCTCCTGCCCCCAATCCCACCCAGCATCAGGGTCTTTTCCAATGAGTCAACTCTTTGCATGAGGTGGCCAAAGTATTGGAGTTTCAGCTTTAGCATCAGTCCTTGCAATGAACACCCAGGACTGATGTCCTTTACAATGGACTGGTTGGATCTCCTTGCAGTCCAAGGGACTCTCAAGAATCTTCTCCAACACCACAGTTCAAAAGCATCAATTCGTCAGTGCTCAGCTTTCTTCACAGTCCGATTCTCACATTCATACATGACCACTGGAAAAACCATAGCCTTGACTAGATGGACCTTTGTTGGCAAAGTAATTTCTCTGCTCTTTAATATGCTATCTAGGTTGGTTACAATTTTCCTTCCAAGGAGTAAGTGTCTTTTAATTTCATGGCTTCAATCACCATCTGCAGTGATTTTGGAGCCCCAAATAATAAAGTTTGACACTGTTTCCAGTGTTTCCCCATCTATTTCCCATGAAGTGATGGGACTAGATGCCATGATCTTAGTTTTCTGAATGTTGAGCTTTAAGCTAACTTTTTCTGCAAGACGATCCATGCAGTCAGTCTAAAGGAAATCAGTCCTGAATAGTCATTGGAAGAACTGATGTTGAACTGAAACTTCAATACTTTGACCATGTGATGTGAAGAAATGACTCATTGGTAAAGACCTTGATGCTGGGAAAGATTGAAGGCAGGAGGAGAAGGGGATGAGATGGTTGGATGGAATCACTGACCTGATGGACATGAGTTTGAGCAAACTTTGGGAGCTGGTGATGGACAAGGAAGCCTGGTGTGCTGCAGTCCATGGGGTCTCAAAGAGTCAGACATGACTGAGTGACTGAACTGAATTCAATAAAGATGTATTTCCCTTCATTTATTTAGTTTTTCTTTAATTGGAATTATGTTAATGCTGTTGTCATTGAATGAGTAGGGAAATATTCCTTCTACTTCTCTCCAATGAAAGAGATAGTAGAGAATTGTTTTATTTATTTACTTTTCCTTAATGTTTCATGGAATTCACCAGTGAATTTACTCTTGGTACTTTCTGTTTGAAGGTTATTAGCTATTGATTCAATTTCTTTAATAGATACAGGCCTAATCTAATGGTCTACCTCTAAGTGGATTTTGACAAGATTTATTTCACAGAATTGGTCTATTTTATCTAAATAGGTTTTCACATTGTAGGCATACAATTGTTCATATACAGTTGACCCTTGAGCAGCATTGGTTTAAACTGTGCAGGTTCACTTATACATGTGTTTTTCTTTTTTTAATAAATAAATATGTATTGCAGTACTACACAATCTATACTTGTAGAACTGCATATATGAAAGGCCAGCTGTAACAATTTTCTTGTTTTTGACTGCTTGGAGTTCAGAGCCAGAATTCCCACATTGTTCAAGGCTCATTTGTATTCCTTTCACAACCTTGTGATTTCCATGGGATCCAAAGTGATGTCCCTCTTCCATTAATAACATTAGTAGTTTTTCTTTCTTTTTTTCTTAGTTAGCTTAGTTACACACATTGATTTTAATGACTTTTTTCAAAGAATCAGCATTGTTTCATTGTTTTTCTTACTTATATCTTGTTTTCAATTTCCTTGATCTGCTCTAAATCTTATAATTTCTTTTCTTTTGCTTATTAGATTTAATTTTATTTCCTTTACTAGTTTTCTGTGCTGGAAAATTATATTATTGTTTTTTGCATCTTTTTAATTTTCTAATTTATGCATTCAATGGTATAAATTTCTCTCTAAGCACTGCTCTAGCTGTAACTCACAAATTTTGATGTTATTGTAATTTTTTCACTTTTATTTTCATATCAATTTAAAAATATGTTTTGAATTTTCACAATTTTATTTTCTGATTATTCAGGTAAAAGTGTAATGGTGCCAGAGTTAGCTTTAAGAACCAATGAATATTAAACCAATGGTGGACTGAGGAACTGTGAATTAAATTCAGCTATAAATACTGGTTGTTACCATCATTATGTTACACCCATGATGACATGCTGTGAGAGTGAGTGAAAAGAAAAAAAAAGATATTTAGGAAAAAAACAGCTCAGGAAAAACTAGCCATGATGGCAGAACTCTGAACAAGTAGTACAAATATTGTTAAGGATGTAATTTTTATTTTATCTTATTTTTTTAATTTAAATTTATTTATTATAATTGGAGGCTAATTACTTTACAATATTGTATTGGTTTTGCCATACATTGACATGGATCTGCCATGGGTGTACACCTGTTCTCCATCTTAAACCCCTCTCCCACCTCCCTCCCAGTACCATCCCTCTGGGTCATCTCAGTGCACCAGCCCCAAGCATCCTGTATCCTGCATCGAACCTGGACTGGTGATTCGTTTCTTATATGATAGTATACATGTTTCAATGCCATTCTCCCAAATCATCCCACCCTCTCCCTCTCCCACAGAATCCAAAAGACTGTTCTATACATCTGTGCTTCTTTTGCTGTCTTGCATACAGGCTTATCATTACCATCTTTCTAAATTCCATATATATGTGTTAGTATACTGTATTGGTGTTTTTCTTTCTGGCTTACTTCACTCTGTATAATAGGCTCCAGTTTCATCCACCTCATTAGAACTGATTCAAATGTGTTCTTTTTAATGGCTAAGTAATACTCCATTGTGTATATGTACCACAGCTTTCTTATCCATTCATCTGCTGGTGGGCATCTAGGTTGCTTCCATGTCCTGGCTATTATAAACAGTGTTGTGATGAACATTGGTGTACACGTGTCTCTTTCAATTCTGGTTTCCTCACTGTGTATGCCCAGCAGTGGTCATTAGCCAGTTCTATTTCCAGTTTTTTAAGAAATCTTCACACCGTTCTCCATAGTGGCTGTACTAGTTTGCATTCCCACCAACAGTGTAAGAGGGTTCCCTTTTCTCCACATCCTCTCCAGCATTTATTGCTTGTAGACTTTTGGATCGCAGCCATTCTGACTGGCGTGAAATGGTACCTCATTATTGTGTCCACTTTCACCACTACTATTCAACATAGTTTTGGAAGTTTTGGCCACAGAGCAGAAAAAGAATTAAAAGGAATCCAAATTGGAAAAGAAGAAGTAAAATGCTCACTGTTTGCAGATGACATGATCCTCTATATAGAAAACACTAAAGACTCCACCAGAAAATTACTAGAGCTAATCAGTGAATATAGTAAAGTTGAAGAATATAAAATCAACACACAGAAATCCCTTGCATTCCTATACATTAATAATGAGAAAACAGAAAGAGAAATCAAGGAAACAATTCCATTCACCATTGCATCGAAAAGAATAAAATACTTAGGAATATATCTACCTACAGAAACTAAAGACCTATATATAGAAAACTATAAAACACTGGTGAAAGAAACCAAAGAGGACACTAATAGATGGAGAAATATACCATATTCATGGATCAGAAGAATCAATATAATGAAAATGAGTATACTACCCAAAACAATCTATAGATTCAATGCAATCCCTATTAAGCTACCAACAGTATTTTTCACAGAGCTAGAACAAATAATTTCACAACTTGTAAGGAAATAGAAAAAATCTTGAATAGCCAACACAATCTTGAGAAAGAAGAATGGAACTAGAGGAATCAACCTGCCTGACTTCAGGCTCTACTACAAAGCTGCAGTCATCAAGACAATATGGTACTGGCACAAAGAGAGAAATATAGATCAATGGAACAAAATAGAAAGCCCAGAGATAAATCCAAGCACCTATGGACACCTTATCTTTGACAAAGGAGACAAGAATATACAATGGATTAAAGACAATCTCTTTAACTAGTGAAGCTGGGAAAACTGGTCAACCACTTGTAAAAGAATGAAACTAGAACACTTTCTAATACCATACACAGAAATAAACTCAAAATGGATTAAAGATCTAAATGTAAGACCAGAAACTATAAAACTCCTAGAGGAGAACATAGGCAAAACACTCTCCGACATACATCACAACAGGATCCTCTATGACCCACCTCCCAGAATACTGGAAATAAAAGCAAAAATAAACAAATGGGACCTAATTAATCTTAAAAGTTTCTGCACAACAAAGGAAACTATAAGCAAAGTGAAAAGACAGCCTTCAGAACAGGAGAAAATAATAGCAAATGAAGCAACTGACAAAGAACTAATCTCCAAAATATCCAAGGAACTCCTGAAGCTCAATTCCAGAAAAATAAATGACCCAATCAAAAAATGGGCCAAAGAACTAAACAGACATTTCTCCAAAGAAGACATACAGATGGCTAACAAACATGAAAAGATGCTCAACATCACTCATTATCAGAGAAAAGCAAGTCAAAATCACAAGGATGTAATTTTTAAAAAATAGTAAATTAAAATCCAATAATTTTGATTCATCAGTTTAATATATTAAAATTCCAGAAGCTAGTTTTCTTGAACATCTTGAGGAAAAACAACTTTCCAATAGACAAATGAATCAATTTTCATTAAATAAACACTATTAAATGCTATTTTTAACATCTCAACTGATTGAGCTTGCTAATTTATCACCAAAATCCAAATAAGACAATTAATTTTAAAATGAAATCCTTTGTAAAATTGCTTGTTAATGGTTTTCATTCTAATCCTGACTTAGTTTTAGGTGATTAAGCATTGATATTTAAGCTGATTAGGGAAAATTTTACCTTTTTGAAAAATGTGTTGTTTCTCCATTTCCAGATTCCCTGGAGAATAGGAACTATCTTCCTACATCGTGATAAAATCCAGATCCTTCAAATACTTGGTAAAAATAAAAGAAATGAAGAAATTCGTTATGCATTTTTGCTCAGATTTCAAATAAAAAAATTTATCTTGAGATCAAAGTAAAAGTCATTTGTAATATATATTCTAGTTACCTTTTTTGAGTTATTCACAAGCAATATAATGGAAAAGTTATATAAATAATATAATAGACAATTTGAGTAATTTTTATCATTTAATTAACTATAGAAAATAATTCATGTGGCAGAAAGATTATTTTGTTGTTTCCATTATGCTGGTGAAGATCTTGGAGGCATACAATTGAAAGGTGAAGTTAAAATCTAGGTTTGACATAGCACATATATCATTAAAGAAACTATAGTTTGTAATAGTTTACATTAAAATATTATTATGTATCAACAAATTTAAATTTGTTTATTATTTATAAAATGTAAATACTGAAAATTTTATTTTCTAAATTTGTATGCCAGAATTCTTTTGATAATTATGTCAAGAAAAAGTTCCAAGCTTTCATTTCTGAATACTGATTTTCAATTGTACTTTGTAGGCATTACATTGCAGACAACCATCTGTTTCATTCTAAGCTTCTTCCTATCCAGTCTAGAGGCAATTATACTATCAATAGACAATTCTTTCCCATGTAAAAAGATGTAAAAAAAAAAAGCTTTAAAAGTTGAAGTTGCAAACAGTTGTGGAAATAGATTTTAAATATAGTTCTCCATATTGCAAACTGTGAATTATTATTTTAAAATCTCAAAATGGAGATGTTTTTAATATCCTCTCTGATTTGATGTAGCTGTAATTTGAAAATGTTTTTAGGTCTGAACAATTATTATATTCTTAGCCCATGTGGACACTGCTGTTTTCAGAAAGTTAAAGTGAGTACATTATGATTATATGTATACAAACATACATATACACACAATCATAAATTCACAAGAAAAACAGCATTTGTTTAAAGTTTTGACCATTTAAATAAATTATCTATGTAATGTTTCAGTCTTTTTTCTCGTGGGTTTACACTCTAGATAATACCACTTTTAAAAAATGTGTTTAAAATATTAGACCTCTTTAATCCCTTTGAGGTCTAATATTTTAAACACATTAAAGAAAATAATATTAGAGCTCCTAACCCCTTTGAAACTTCCCTGGTGACTCAGATGGTAAAGAATCTGCCTGCAATACAGAAAACCAGGGTTCAATCTCTGGGTCAGGAACATCCCCTGAAGGAGCAAATGACAACCCACTGCAGTATTATTTCCTGGAGAATTCCATGGATAGGCTACAGTCCATGGGGCCACAAAGAGTCCAACACGTCTCAGTGACTAACACATAATCCCTTTGACGGGCTCCCCAGTTGATGCTGGGAAAGATTGAAGGCAAAAGAAGAAGAGGGTGGCATAGGGTGAGATGGTTGGAGAGCATCAACAACTCAATGGACATGAACTTAAGTAAACTCCAGGAGATTGTGAAGGACAGGGAGTCCTGGCTTGATGCAGTTCATGGGTTGCAAAGAGTTGGACAAGACTTAGGGACCGAACAACAACAAACTTTTGAAAATTTTAATCTCTATCTGGAAACTCTGTAGACCTCCTTTAAAAGGGAGGAGGAGGTTAGTGTTCAGGGTTGCCAGATTTAACAAATGAAAATAAAGACAGCCAGTTAAATTTGAATTTTCAATAATTTATCATTTTTACATTGTGTGTCTCCCGTACTGCATGGGCTACCCAAATAAATGCAGTTTTGTGACATATTTAGGCTAAAAACTATAAGTTGTTGATATGAAATTCAAATTTAACTAGAGTTTCTATATTTGACCTGACATTCAGCTAATATAATAATTTAGGTTGGTGCAAAAGTAATTGCGATTTTGCACTGTTGAACTTTGCCATTTGATATTGAAAGGCAATGGCATCTCACTCCAGTACTCTTGCCAGGAAAATCCCATGGACGGAGGAACCTGGTAGGGTGCAGTCCATGGGGTCTGTAAGAGTCAGACACGACTGAGAGACTTCACTTTCACTTTTCACTTTCATGCATTGGAGAAGAAAATGGCAACCCACTCCAGTGTTCTTGCGTGGAGAATATCAGGGATGGGGGAGCCTGTGGGGTGCCGTCTATGGGGTTGCACAGAGTCGAACACGACTGAAGTGACTTAGTAATATTGAAATACAACCTTAAATAAACATAGTTATGTTATGCAAAAATTTAATGCTCATTTATCACTTTTTATTTATTTGTTTATTTATTTAGAGGAGACAAGCCTCATCCAAGTAAGGAGCAGCAGCTGTGCTTTGCTGGAGCAGCCGTGAAGAGATACTCCACGCTCAAGGTAAGAGAAACACAAGTAAGATGGTAGGTGTTGCAAGAGGGCATCAGAGGGCAGACACACTTCAACCATACTCACAGAAATCTACTCAATCTAATCACACTAGAACCACAGCCTTGTCTAACTCAAAGAAACTAAGCCATGCTTGCAGGGCAACCCAAGACAGGAGGGTCATGGTGGAGAGGTCTGACAGAATGTGGTCCACTGGAAAAGGGAATGGCAAGCCATTTCAGTACTCTTGCCTTAAAAACCCGATGAACAGTATGAAAAGGCAAAATGATAGGATACTGAAAGAGGTACACCCCAGGTCAGTAGGTGCCCAATATGCTACTGGAGATCAGTGGAGAAATAACTACAGAAAGAATGAAGGGATGGAGCCAAAGCAAAACCAATAGCCAACTGTGGATGTGACTGGTGATAGAAGCAAGGTCCGATGCTGTAAAGAGCAATATTGCATAGGAACCTGGAATGTCAGGTCCATGAATCAAGGCAAATTGGAAGAGGTCAAACAAGAGATGGCAAGAGTGAATATTGACATTCTAGTAGTCAGCAAACTAAAATGGACTGGAATGGGTGAATTTAACTCAGGTGACCCTTATACCTACTACTGCAGGCAGGAATCCCTCAGAAGAAATGGAGTAGCCATCATGGTCAACAAAAGAGTCCGAAATGCAGTACTTGGATGCAATCTCAAAAATGACAGAATGATCTCTGTTCGTCTCCAAGGCAAACCATTCAATATCATGGTAATCCAAGTCTATGCCCCAACCAGTAACACTGAAGAAGCTGAAGTTGAACGGTTCTATGAAGACCTACAAGACCTTGTAGAACTAACACCCAAAATAGATGTCTTTTTCATTATAGGGGACTGGAATGCAAAAGTAGGAAGTCAAGAAACACCTGGAGTAACAGGGAAATTTGGCCTTGAAATGCGGAATAAAGCAGGGCAAAGACTAACAGAGTTTTGCCAAGAAAATGCACTGGTCATAGCAAACACCCTCTTACAACAACACAAGAGAAGACCCTACACATGGACATCACCAGATGGTCAACACTGAAATCAGACTGATTATATTCTTTGCAGCCAAAGATGGAGAAACTCTATACAGTCAGCAAAAACAAGACCAGGAGCTGACTGTGGCTCAGATCATGAACTCCTTAATACCAAATTTAAACTCAAATTGAAGCAAGTAGGGAAAACTGCTAGAGTATTCAGGTATGAACGAAATCAAATCCCTTATGATTATACCGTGGAAGTGAGACATAAATTTAAGGGCCTAAATCTGATAGAGTGCCTGATGAACTATGGAATGAGGTTCGTGACACTGTACAGGAGACAGGGATCAAGACCATCTCCATGGAAAAGAAATGCAAAAAAAGCAAAATGGCCGTCTGGTGAGGCCTTACAAATAGCTGTGAAAAGATATAAGCATCTGAATGCAGAGTTCCAAAGAATAGCAAGAAGAGATAAGAAAGCCTTCCTCAGCTATCAATGCAAAGAAATAGAGGAAAACAACAGAATGGGAAAGACTAGAGATCTCTTCAAGAAAATTAGAGATACCAAGGGAACATTTGATGCAAAGATGAGCTCGATAAAGGACAGAAATGGTATGGACCTAGCAGAAGCAGAAGATATTAAGAAGAGATGGCAAGAATACACAGAAGATCTGTACAAAAAAGATCTTTACAACCCGGATAATCACAATGATGTGATCACTCATCTAGAGCCAGACATCCTGGGATGTGAAGTCAAGTGGAGCTTAGAAAGCATCACTACAAACAAAGCTAGTGTAGGTGATGGAATTCCAGTAGAGCTATTTCAAATCACAAAAAATGATGTTGTGAAAGTGCTGCATTCAATATGCCAGCAAATATGAAAAACTCAGCAGTGGCCACAGGACTGGAAAAGGTCAGTTTTCATTACAATCCCAAGGAAAGGCAATTCCAAAGAATGCTCAAACTACTGCACAATTGCAGTTATCTCATATGCTAGTAAAGTAATGCTCAAAATTCTCCAAGCCAGGCTTCAGCAATACATGAACCGTGAACTTCCTGATGTTCAAGCTGGTTTTAGAAAAGGCAGAGGAACCAGAGATCAAATTCCCAACATCTGCTGGATCATGGAAAAAGCAAGAGTTCCAGAAAAATATCTATTTCTGCTTTATTGACTGTTCCAAAGCCTTTGACTGTGTGGATAGCAATCAGCTGTGGAAAATTCTGAAAGAGATGGGAATACCAGACCACCTAACCTGCCTCTTGAGAAATCTGTATGCAGGCCAGGAAGCAACAGATAGAACTGGACATGGAACAAGAGAGTGGTTCCAAATAGGAAAAGGAGTATGTCAAGGCTGTATATTGTCACCCTGCTTATTTAACTTATATGCAGAGTACATCATGAGAAATGCTGGACTGGAAGAAACACAAACTGGAATCAAGATTGCCAGGAGAAATATCAATAACCTCAGATATGCAGATGACACCACCCTTATGGCAGAAAGTGAAGAGGAGCTAAAAATCCTTTTAATGAAAGTGAAAGTGGAGAGTGAAAAAGTTGGCTTAAAGCTCAACATTCAGAAAACGAAGATCATGGCATCCAGTCTCATCACTTCATGGGAAATAGATGGGGAAACAGTGGAAACAGTGTCAGACTTTATTTTTGGGAGCTCCAAAATCACTGCAGATGGTGATTGCACCATGAAATTAAAAGACACTTACTCCTTGGAATAAAAGTTATGACCAATCTAGATAGTATATTCAAAAGCAGAGACATTACTTTGCTGACTAAGGTCCGTCTAGTCAAGGCTATGGTTTTTCCAGTAGTCATGTGTGGATGTGAGAGTTGGACTGTGAAGAAGGCTGAATGCTGAAGAATTCATGCTTTTGAACTGTGGTGTTGGAGAAGACTCTTGAGAGTCCCTTGGACTGCAAGGAGATCCAACCAGTCCATTCTGAAGGAGATCAGCCCTGGGATTTCTTTGGAAGGAATGATGCTAAAGCTGAAACTCCAGTTCTTTGGCTACCTCATGCGAAGAGTTGACTCATTGGAAAAGACTCTGATGCTGGGAAGTATTGGGGGCAGGAGAAGAAGGAGACGACAGAGGATGAGATGGCTGGATGGCATCACTGACTTGATGGTTGCGAGTCTGAGTTATCTCCAGGAGTTGTGATGGACAGGGTGACCTGGCGTGCTGCAATTCATGGGGTCACAGAGAGTCAGACATGACTCAGCGACTGAACTGAACTGCACTGAAAGACATGACTTGCTGTTTATTTTATATTTATTTTTAACTATGCAAATGATCTTAGACAAAAAGCAAATTTTCTTATTTGAGTTTAAAATGGGCCTTAAAGCATCAGAGACCACTCACAATATCAGCCAAGAAACTGCTCAAAAATGTACAGTGGTGTTTTAAAAGTGGTTTTAAAAAATTTGCAAAGGAGACAAGAGCCTTGAAGTTGAGGAGCGTAATGACCAGCCATTGGAAGTTGACAACGAGTAATTGAGAGCCATCATAGAAGCTGATCCTCTTACAACTACACAAGAAGTTACCAAAGAACTGAACATTGACCTTTCTATTGTCATTCAGCATTTTTGAAGCAAATTGGAAAAGTAAAAAAAGCTCAATAAGTGGATGTCTTATGAGCTAACCCCCCCCCCAAAAAAAATGTTTTTTCAAGTTCCATTTTCTCTTATTCTACATGACAACAAACCATTTCTCAATTGGATTGTGATGTGCAATAAAAAGTGGATTTTCTGTGACACTCAGCTCAGTTGTTAGACCGAGAAGAAGCTCCAAAGCACTCCCAAAGCCAAAGTTGAACCGAGAAAAGGTCATGGTCACTGTTTGGTGGTCTGCCACCTGTCTGACCCACTGCAGCTTTCTGAATCCTGACAAAACCATTACATCTGAAAAGTATGCTTAGTAAATCAATGAGATTCACTGAAAACTGCAATGCCTGCAGCTGGCATTGGTCAACAGAAAGAGCCTGAGTCTTCTCCATGACAACACACAACCACACGTCACACAACCAATGCTTCAAGAGTTGAACAAATTGAGCTACAAAGTTTTGCCTCATTCACTTTATTCACCTGACCTCTTACCAACTGAACAACTTTTTGCAGGGAAAATGCTTCCACAGCCATCAGGAGAGGGCTTCCCTGGTGGCTCAGACAGTAAAGAATATGGCTGCATAGCAAGAGACCTGAGTTCAGTCCCTGGGTCAGAAAGATCCCCTGGAGAAGGGAATGGCAACCTACTCCAGTATTCTTGCCTGAAAAATCCCATGAACAGAGGAACCTGGCAGCTACAGTCCATGGGGTAGCAAAGAGTAGGACACAGTTAAGCAAGTAACACACACACACACACACAACCAACAGGAGGCAGAAAATGCTTTCCAAGAGTTCATCAAATCCTGAAGCACGGATTTTTATACTACAGTAATAAACAAACATTTCTCATTGGCAAAAATGTGTTTATTGTAATGATTCATATTTTTATCAATAATGATGTGTTTGAGCCTAGTTAGACCGACTTAAAATTCATAGTTCAGAACCATGATTATATTTATACAACTTAATAGAACATGTGTGTTGAGACCCTCAATGTCACTGTGTGTATCTAATGATTAATATCTAATTGCTTGTACTGTAGGAAGAATCAGACACTGGATTCAAAAGGCTAGATCTTGTCTATTTGAGAACCAGTCAAGAAAAGATTATTGTTATCTGATCTTAAGATATCCTCAAAATTATAATTCAGATCCATTACTGTACTGGTCAAAAAGTTTATATTCATTTTATCACTCCATGTATCAATGTTATCTCATGGAAATACTCCCTAGGGCACAAATTTCTGGAGAACAGAGCCTATTCTACCCAGAGTGTGGTGTATGTGATATCTATGTGGTGGGATGTAGGGATTCCCAGTCATTAATCTGCCTCAAGCTATGATCTTAATCAACCTATTTGATTTTTACAATCAATAGCAGTAGAAGAGAATCTCTAAATAGCAAATATGAGAGGGAAATAGTAAGTCACCAGATAAATAGTATTTCAAAAATCTGGCTGCTCATTACAATTTGATATGTTAATTTTTATGATATGTGTTCTTGGACTTTAATTCTGTATTTCCCAAGTGGCTCAAGCGGTAAAGAATTCTCCTGCTAATGCAGGAGATGCAGGTTTGATATTTGTGTCAGGAAGATTCCCTGGAGGAGGAAATGGCAACCCACCCCAGTATTCTTGCCATGATAATCACATGGATGGAGGAGCCTGCTGGGTAATCATACATGGACCTTATTTCTAGGAGTACAACTCAGCAGGCTTGGATTAATAATCTTTAGTGTTTGTGTGTTTGTTTGAATAAACTCTCCTATGAATGGCATTTTTGGAATTATGTATAGCCCAACTCCTTAATATTATAAAGAACTTGAATATAAGAGGGGTGGTTAATTCACTCTACTAAAGTCTTAGAGCCTGTAGGATATTGGGAATAAAATCTGAGCTATTTTATTTCTTGAATTTCCAAGATAGCGAGGCCCTGTTCATGTTAGAGGAGAACAGTGTGAAGCTAACAGTTAGGTAAGAACTCTTAAATGCAGTACTACACTGTCACCACAGGTTATCACATTATTTCTGTACAAAACATTAATTAAATTTCTAACTATTTGCCTTGGTATATATTGACCTGGAAGGATCAATCTTTTTGAATCCTAGAGAATCACAAATTTTCAAGAAAATGACAACTGCCACAGGGAAATTCAGGGAGAAGAAACTGGTTATGCAGGGTACCTGGAACAGACTGTATTACCTGTTATCTCCAATACTGCCCACAGCAGGGATCCTCATACAATCACTGCATTCCCTCATAGGTGAAGGCACAAGGTATTCAGAGTGGGAGCCAATGAAGTAAAATATTGGATGATAGAACTGGGGAAAAAGCCTAATTTTAGACTGATTTAACCTAGCTCATCCTTTTTTGAATCTAGCAATGCTAAATTTTTGACATAATGGTTTATTACCATTATTATCTAAAAAATCTTATAACTTTTAGCTTATTCTGATAAAGATGATTGAACCTTATCAATGACAACTACCAATACAAAATTTTAGGTGATAACATAAGCTTCTTTTTAATTTCCCTGTAGGAGGTTGAGAGACACTAATATGAAATCAGAATATTTGTGAGAGAGGATAAAGAAGGGGAAAAAATGGAGAAAAGAGGAGCATTATCTATCCAAATTACTAGGCCCCATCCTTTCCAGATAAATGATCAGAAGGAATAGTTTCTAAGTCATGTCAGATCAAAAGAGACTATGTATGTAATTGCTCCATTATTAAAATGATATAAAATTATATTTAATAACATTTGAATGCTTAAGAAATATAGTATACAAAAAAATTTACTCTAAAACAATTGAATATAAGGAATGAGGTAAGTTTCCAACTGTGCTTCTGCAGATAAAATAACAATATAAGTACTGTAATTGGTGGATTTTTTTTCTTTTTTAGCACAACTATTACTTCCTTCAGATCCTTTAAAACATACAAACGACAACAAAAAAAACATTTTATGGGAGTGAAAAATCACTGTCGTTTTTGTCAGGTAATTATCCAAGTTCTGATAAAATGAATATTATCCCTTCTCCTTTTAGAAATAAAGTTAAAATATTTCTGCTTTAGAAAGAATTTTGCCCTGTCACAACCTAGAAATTATTTCAATGTACTTTCTGCAGAATATTTTAGAACGAGATCCTAGAATGAAGCATGCATTCAACTTAAACCACTTTGGGCCCCTACTATATATTAGGCAACATTGGACTCTGTGAGGAATAATGGGTCTAATGTGAGTACCTGCGATATGCCAAGCACTAAACAAGGTGGCTGGAAATGAGTAAAACTGAATGAAGTTTAAATATATACCAGCTTAATATAGTCCTTAGTTCATTTCTGCTTCTTAGGAATTTAATAAATAATTTATCCCCTTTTATTCCTGAGGCTGCTAACTTTTAAACAGTTGTTAAAAGCTGACACCTCACAGCAGTGTTATACATTTTATAAGCATATATAAATATATGCTTATATATAATATATATAATAATTATATGTTATTATGATATATAAATATATAAGTATTGATATTTAAGAAGTATATAAGAACATATAAGAATAAAGATAGAAGACTAGTCTGTGTAGACTGTTCTTCAATTACTAATATATAAAAGAATTTGGTAGACCCTACTGCACTTAGCAAGCTCTCAATGTTTATAGCTATTATGAAATAAAATATATTTATTTTTTAAATATGTGTGATATTGTAATTATAGTGAAATCTATATGGTTTGCAAAGCAAAGAAGCCAGAATTTATTGAAATTATATCCTTTAAACTTTATGGAAGATATCAAAAATCTCTCAGCCTTACATCCCTTATAGAAATAAAGCTGTGCATAAATTATCAAATAGATTTTTTGTGAATATTTAGAAACATAGATAATATGAAGTTTTCTAACACACATTAGGGCACACACATTTGCTTGAAAGAAAATTAAACCTTAAGTATAAGATCAGAAACAACTCAAAGAGAAACAGATTTTTAGGCCTATCTTAAGCATTACAGGATTGAGATTTGGAATGAGGTAGATCCTCCTGAAAAAGGTCATTCATTCACCTTGATAATAATAGTCAAAATATAAGTGTAAAAATGAATAATTAATATATATATATATATATACACACAGTAGAGAGAACCACAAATGGAGGAAAGGAAGGAAAGAGGGAAGAAGAAAGGGGAATGAAAAAAGGAAAACAAAGGAAAAAGGAAGAAAAGAAATCATATTTTGTGACTAAAGCATATGTTTAGATGAATTATTCCCCTGATTCACTACCATTTTTAGGAACTCTTCTTTCCTAAATATGAAATCTCAATTAAGGAGATAATTAAGTGAAGAAAATCTAGACATATTTTTTCATAACTCTTGGAGTAGAGTAATGAATCAGTGACTAAATGTTATTATATTTTCTAGCCAAAAGAATCCTACTTTGCAGTACTCCAAAGGAGCAGTATTAGCTTCATAAATTCTTACCAGAGCTTTCACAGGCCATGAACCACTTAAACAGGTTGATGCATGACAAGTGCTTATAAATTCTGGCTGAGTGAAGGAAATTTGTATGTAACTACAGGCCCAATTTTGGCTTTTGGATAGACTTTTGATTTTGTCTTAAAAAATTGTTATTTAATATTTATGATTACATTAGAACAGTGAGTCTCCATTTTTTCCTAAAATGATTAGGATGTCATAGGTTTAACATTTTCTCTATTGGGGTGGGGGGGAGAGGAATTAACCTTAGTTTATTCCTCTTAAGTTTAGGAGGATGCATATGGAAAGACTTAGTATTATTACATATTAAGTGCAATAATCCTATACATTTATTTTTGTGGACCAATATAATCAATAGTAAATTGTTTCAATGTCAGCACCATTGAATTACAACATTTGATAATTTATGCTTTGATAAGAGAAAACTTTTGGAAAAAAATGCATACTTTATTAACACAATGAGAAAGAAAACTCCAATTTAGTAAAATTTTGTTACTTTCAAAAAATCTGCAAGTGGCTTGATTTGCTCCTTTTACCTATGTATCACTGAATTCTAATGACAAAATTAATTTGCTGAATGAGATTATCAATCAGGATACATGACTTATAGGAAATATGTGATCCATATTTATCTTAAAATACTTGAGATTAATCTTTCTTGTGGGTTTACACGTACCATAGACTAGTGTCAATAACGGTATCTCAAATTCAGACTGTTGTTAGTAAACCAAAAGTTACTTTTAGGAGTTTATCTATGCAGAAGCAACATAAATTTAGAAGCCAGAAAAATAAATTATGCACATTTAAAGCAAATTTTTGTTCTTTATGAAAATGCAAAGGCAATACTCCAATTTTGGAAATTCTTGGTGAGTGACCAAAAGAATGTTATGAAATGGTCTAAAAAAGCATATTGTATAGTATAGATTTCTGCATATGTTTCATTAAACTCACATTTTCTTGGCTCCAATTACATTGGCTATGTGTATACACTACTTAGGTTTCAGTAAGAAAACACCTGTTTAGTGTTTTCTATGTTTTCTAGCTTTAAATACAGTCAATGTGCTTTGTCTTTTATAATAACTGACTATATTCAAAATGCTGGCCTTCTGAAGTTGTAAAGACATCTTGAACTGTTTCAATTTCATTCTCCTAATTTCACAGATTCTTTCTGGAAAATAGCATTTATTTTTTATTGATGCTGTCCTAAAGCAAAAATTTACATTTTATTGATTTCTTATAGAAAATATTCTTGATAATTTATGGCATTTTAAAGATGCAAATTGTGATTAATCTGTTATTTACTGGGCTTGATGTCACAGCAAAAGAACATCTTTCCTTCTCTTCCCATTCAATGACTTTAGGCGTTATAAAAATCATGAAAATTGTTTTAATAAACATTCTGAGCTCCTAGGTCTTTATTTGGAATTCTAAGTTTGCATTTACTCACATTTCTTTTCCTCATACACCTTCCTAATTAGTCCACAATTACTTAACTCTTCTTCCTTCATTCTAGAAATAAGTTAAAATATAATCCTGAAATTTGATGTTACAGTGTATAAAAATATTTAGTTAAATATGTCTAATTGTATTTATATGGTTACATAAAGTTTCCATGCAATTTGAAGATGAATTTGTGCCACATAATAGGCAAATAAAAATATAAGTAAATATTTTCCTAAGTTTCAAGCATATTCTTAGAGAAAAACTAGTAAACACAATGCATAAAAATAGAATTTCCAGGGTGCAGGAAAAGATTTAGTGCTTCCCTGGTAGCTCAGATGGTAAAGAATGCACCTGCAATGGAGAAGGCAATGGCAGCCCACTCTAGTACTCTTGCCAGGAAAATCCCATGGATGGAGGAGCCTGGTAGGCTGCAGTCCATGGGGTCGCTAGGAGTCGGACACGACTGAGCAACTTCACTTTCACTTTTCACTCATGCTTTGGAGAAGGAAATGGCAACCCACTCCGGTGTTCTTGCCTGGAGAATCCCAGGGACGGGGGAGCCTGGTGGGCTGCCGTCTATGGGGTCGCACAGAGTCGGACACGACTGAAGTGACAGCAGCAGCAGCAATGGAGGAGACACAGGTTCAATCCTTGGGTTGGGAGGATCCTCTG
Source organism: Budorcas taxicolor (assembly GCF_023091745.1). NCBI lineage: Eukaryota > Metazoa > Chordata > Mammalia > Artiodactyla > Bovidae > Budorcas > Budorcas taxicolor. The sequence continues at coordinate 71,842,892 of NC_068912.1, forward strand.
GAGAACGGAAAGGCTAATCACACCAATATTCTTGCCTGGAGAATTCCGTGGACAGAGGAGTCTGGCAGGCTATGATCCACGGAGTCTAAAAGAGTCAGACACAACTGGGAGACTAAGCACAGCACAGCATGTATCATGGATGCTAGATTATATTATATGTTATCTTTACATACATAGCTTTATCTACAGATGTATACAGATCTATAAATAAACAGATTAGGATGCGTCTAACACAAATTATCATGCTTCATTTGCTTAGATGACTGTTCAGTGTGGTCAGTTAACTTTTACAAGGTCACTCAACCAAGAAGATAATTAATAACATTATTTCCATTCTTATTTCAGTTATTTTATGATTTCCAATGAATTTTAATTGATTTTTCTGGCAAATGTGAACAGAATAGGCAAATTTGAGACTATTTGATCCTCCCTAAGGAAACAGAAGGGGAAAAGGAGAAAGTGGGAGAAAAATCATATGATCTCAACTTTTACATTCTGAAAGAATCAATGCACTTCTCAATGTAAACAATACACACCTTTGCACTTTTAGAATCACAGTTACCATCCAAAAAAAATATTGAATAACCATCCAGAATTATAAATATGGTATCTATGTGGACATCAACACACAAATGGAAAAGTAAAGAAATTTTATTCAATTTTATTAAATGCATTTTTTACCCAAGATGAAGTCTCCAAGACCTTCTATACTGTAATTCATATTTGAGACAGCTGCACTTTGCCTTTTTACAAAACAAACTATCAGACGATGGTGATAACAAAATAAAGATGGTGAATACATCATCTTCCACAAAACAGAGTCAATTACTCCTGGCTTTGTATATGAAAAAAATATGAAAATGATAACATCTTTCATCACCTCATTCCAAGCAAGCTGTGAAAAAAGAATTGCTTAAAAACCTGTTCTGTTCTGAAGAAAATAAAATAAAATTGACAATACAGACACTGCTTCAAGTACATATTAAATGCACTTTCACTGACAGGACAGACATTAATTTTGTAAAAAATATTGAGCTCTTTAATACACTAAAATAGATTGGTGACTTTTTATGTAATATCTTTTAAAATATTCATATGTATTAAGTTGGATACATGTGAATTCTTCTTTGTGACATTCAATTTTATTATCAAAAAATAGTATACAGCTTTGATGTTTAATTTCTACAAGCTTATGTCTACAGTATTAGATGAGAGAGAGCATAGCATTTTGTGGATGAGACAATTTTAGAGATTGGCTAATATGCTTATGTTCTTATAATCTCATTTTAAGTATTAGAAATGTGTGAAAAAATATTAGGCTGGCTAAGGTTTGTATTTCACCCATGCATTTTATATGTAGTGAATTAATTAATTGTTTGATCAAATTTAAATTAATTAATTAAAAAACATCTGAAGCCCCATTGCACACACACACTGCTACTATATTGCTAGTCGCTCAGTCATGCCTGACTCTTTGAGACGCCGTGGACTGTAATCTGCAAGGCTCCCACATCCATGAAATTCTCCAGGCCAGAATACTGGAGTGGGTAGCCTATCCCTTCTCCAGCAGACCTTCCAGACCCAGGAATCAAATGGGGGTCTTCTGCATTGTAAGCAGATTCTTTAGCTGCTGAGCTGCCAGAGAAGCTATAACAAACTTAGACAGTGTATTCCAAAGCAGAGACATCGCTTTGCTGACAAAAGTCTATATAGTCAAAGCTATGGTTTTTCTAGTAGTCATGTAAAGATGTGAGAGTTGGACCATAAAGAAGGCTGAGCACTTAAGAACTGATGCTATCAAACTGTGGTGCTGGAGAAGACTCTTGAAAGTCCCTTCAACAGCAACGAGATCCAACCAGTCAATCCCAAAGGAAATAAGTCCTGAATATTCATTGGAAGGACTGATGCTGAAGCTAAAGCTCCAATACTTTGACCCCCTGATGCAAAGAGCCAACTCACTAGAAAAGAGCCTAATGCTGGGAAAGATTGAGAACAAGAGGAGAAGTGGTGATAGACGATGAGCTGTTTGAATGGCATTACCAACTCAATGAACATGAGTTTGAGCTAGAGATAGTGAAGTACAGGGAAGCCTGGCATGTGTCCAAGGGGTCACAAAAAGTCAGACATGACTGAGAGACTCAACAACAACAACAACAACAACAGGCTCTTCTGTTCATGGGATTTCCCAGGCAAGGATATTGGAGTGGGTTGCCATTTCCTTCACCAGGGGATCTTCTCAGCCCAGGGACTGAATTTTCATTTCTTGAATTCCAGACATATTCTTTATCACTGAGCCAACTGGGAATATATATAGATAGATAGATAGATAGATAGATAGATATGTATATATATATAGATATAGATACATACATTTCAAGTTTATATGAGAGTACATCTTCATTAGCTGTAAATTAGAAGCTAATGTAACAAATTAATTAGAATATAATTTGCATATATAAACATCTAGTAGTCAAGAGTGAAAAAGGGATATAGGCGAAACATGGTAAAATGGCCTATTTGATTATTTGAATACCATTTTTGTTAAACTATTGATAGCATATCAGAAACTATGATTAATTTTTTTCATAGTAGTGTGCATAATTTGTGACTTTTTAATTTAAAAATATTACAAATAACAAAACTGTTGTTTTTTACAAGTTGTTATTTTATTATAAGTAATAAAACTATTGGATAAAATTTAGTAATTCTAAATAAAAAGGAAAGATAACATATATGTCAGAGTCCAATTATACCGATAGATGAAACTTCAGGTATCTTTCTGTGTGATAGAATATCTGCTATGATTCTTACCAATTTTGAACTTATCTTAGTTTTTATGTGTACATATCTCTTTTAATTAGGCTAGAAATGCTGTATTCTTTAGCCATTAACTAAAAATTTAATTTCAATGCTAGAATATTATTTTGGATATGCATTTACCACCTGACATATCAATAGACTTTTTCTATTTAAGATAATTAAAACAAAGTTATACTTCCTTTTCTGTGTAAATAAAATGACAATTTTGTTCAGTACCTCAAATTTATATGAGATCCTCTCTAATGGAAAATGTGGAGAGATATGGGGCAAGTAAGACAAAACTGGAAACCAAAACTTCAACCAGTAAAACTTGAATTCATTCTACTCATGTACCAGAAACCATTCATGCTGAGAAACAGGACATGTATTATATAATGATCGTGTTTAATATCACTTTTACTAAAGCTATTCGCATTTTAAAGTGCCTCTTTTGTATTTAAACATTTGGCACAATATTAGACAGTTCTTAGATTGATGGCCATATACAGTATACAAAAGGTAAAAGAAGCTGAGAATTCAGAAAGAAGGAAATCCTTATTTTAATTGAGAAATAGTTTGAAGTGATTGAGAAAGATTGTTTTAAGAAAGATTAATTGCCTTAATCTGCCATAACTAATAAGAACAGGTAAATTATATACTAAAGAATGAGATAACATTTTCCCTAGAAAATATTCCTTTACACATGTTTCAGTAAGGATCTTGCCTTGTATTACTCAAGTATTACATATATTGATTAAAAATAATAGGTATTAATAATAAAAGCAAATTACTGTCTTTACATAGGTTTAACAATAACTTCAATAGGAAATTATATAATATGTCATATATATTTTGTATATAATTACTATACAAATATTATATATATGCATAAGATACGTATATACTTATGCCAATGTCTTAGATATACCAGTTCTTAGATAGTACCAGTTATGAAATAAAATCAAAAGAACTCCAGAAAATACCATAAAAATGTTTCTAGAAACTAGGTTTTCTAGTAAGGAAAATTATGCATAATGCAAATATTTTAACAGTGTTTGTATATAAAAATTTAAAAATAAAGAAAATATCTCATGATTAATACATATCCAGGAATTGAAACCATACATTTAAGATCATCCAACTTCACAAGTTAAAGGGAATAGACAGTACTCACAATATTTTGAGTTCTCAAGAGAAATTTGCTCTAGGTGTTATATATATTTACCATTTTAGTGTGTGAGATTTTTGTTGTGGTACAAATTGACAATATTTCAGAACATACTACCACATTATCCTTAGCAGTGTAGGACTGTTGCCAGCATCTATATTAGAAAATAGAAATAAATGGCAAATGTGGAAATCATTATGGAGTTACTAGTTGTTTATTGGTTTAATCAAAAATGTGAACAGCATCTATTTTCTTGAGAAATCTTACTTTATCTTTTGATATTTGAACTTTGCAGAATAGTAAATAGCTTATTTTCATTGCTGTCTCAAACAAATATTCTCATGACCTCTATAGATATGTTGCTACACTTGACATTCCATATAGTGTCTACCCTAAATGCACTCTTTTCAAAATTAATTAATTTATTTTAATTGGAGGCTAATTGCTTTACAATATTGTGATGGTTTTTGCAATACAATGACATGAATCAGCCATGGGTGTACTGTGTCCTCATCCCAAACCCACTTCCCGCCTGCCTCCCATCCCATCCCTCTGGGTTGTCCCAGTGCACTGGCTTTGAGTGCCCTGTTTCATGCATTGAACTTGGACTGGGGATCTCTTTCACATATGGTAATATACATGTTTCTATGCTATTCTCTCAAATTATCCACTCTTGCTTTCTCCCACAGAGTCCAAAAGTCTGTTCTTTATATCTGTGTCTTTTTTCTGTCTCGCATATAGGGTTGTTGTTATCATCTTTCTAAATTCCATATATATGCATTAATATACTGGATTGGTGTTTTTCTTTCTGACTTACTTCACTTTGTATAATAGGCTCCAGTTTCATCCACCTGATTAGAACTGATTCAAATTGTATTCTTTTCAATAGCTGAGTAATATTCCATCATATATATGTATCAAAACTTTCTTACTCATTCATCTGCTGATGGACATCTAGGTTGTTTCCATGTCCTAGCTATTGTACACAGTGCTGTGATGAACATTGGGATACATGTGTCTCTTTCAATTCTGGTTTCCTCAGTGTGTCAGCCCAGCATTGGGATTGCTAGGTCATATGGCAGTTCTATTTTTAGTTTTTTAAGGAATCTCCACACTGTTCTCCATAATGGCTGTACTAGTTTGCATTCCCACCAATAGTGTAAGAGGGCTCCCTTTTCCCCACACGCTCTGCAGCATTTATTTAATGCAGACTTTGTGATGGCAGCCATACTAACTGGTATGAGATGGTACATCACTGTGGTTTTGATTTGCATTTCTCTAATAATGAGTGAAATGTTCCCTTGGTATCTCTAATTTTCTTGAAGAAATCTTTATTCTTTCCCATTCTGTTGTTTTCCTCTATTTCTTTGCATTGATCACTGAGGAAGTCTTTCTTATCTCTCCCTGCTATTCTTTGGAACTCTGCATTCAGATGCTTATATCTTTCCTTTTCCCCTTTGCTTTTTGCTTCCCTTCTTTTCACAGCTATTTGTAAGGCCTCCCCAGACAGCCATTTTGCTTTTTTGCATTTATTTTCCATGGGGATGGTCTTGATCCCTGTCTCCTGTACATTGACACAAGCCTCCATCCATAGTTCATCAGGAATTCCGTCTATCAGACCTAGTCTCTTAAATCTATTTCTTACGTCCACTGTATAATCATAAGGGATTTGATTTAGGTCATACCTGAATGGTCTAGTGGTTTTCCATACTTTCTTCAATTTAAGTCTGAATTTGGCAATAAGGAGCTCATGATCTGAGCCACAGTCAGCTCATGGTCTTGTTTTTGTTGACTGTATAGAGCTTCTCCATCTTTGGCTGCAAAAAATATAATCAATCTGATTTCACTGTTGACCATCTGGTGATGTCCATGTGTAGAGTCTTCTCTTGTGTTGTTGGAAGAGGGTGTTTGCTATGACCAGTGCATTCTCTTGGCAAAATTCTATTAGCCTTTGCCCTGCTTCATTCGGTATTCCAAGGGCAAATTTGCCTGTTACTTCAGGTGTTTCTTGACTTCCTACTTCTGCATTCTAGTCCCCTATAATGAAAAGGACATCTTTTTTTGCATGTTAGTTCTAAAAGGTCTTATAGGTCTTCATAGAACCATACAACTTCAGTTTCTTCAGCATTACTGGTTGGGGCATAGGCTTGGATCACGTGGTATTGAATGGTTTGCCTTGGAAACAAACAGAGATCATTCTGTCGTTTTTGCTTATTTAACTTATATGCAGAGTACATCATGAGAAACGCTGGGCTGGAAGAAACACAAACTGGAATCAAGATTGCAGGGAGAAATCATCTCAGATATGCAGATGACATCACCCTTATGGCAGAAAGTGAAGAGGAAGTAAAAAGACTCTTGATGAAAGTGAAAGAAGAGAGTGAAAAAGTTAGCTTAAAGCTCAGCATTCAGAAAAATATGATCATGGCATCTGGTCCCATCACTTCATGGGAAATAGATGGGGAAACAGTGAAAACAGTGTCAGACTTTATTTTTCTGGGGCTCCAAATCACTGCAGATGGTGACTGCAGCCATGAAATTAAAAGACGCTTACTTCTTGGAAGGAAAGTTGTGACCAACCTAGATAGCATATTCAAAAGCAGAGATTTTACTTTGCCAACAAAGGTCCATCTAGTCAAGGCTATGGTTTTTCCAGTAGTCATGTATGGATGTGATAGTTGGACTGTGAAGAATGCTGAACACCGAAGAATTGATGCTTTTCAACTGTGATGTTAGAGAAGATTCTTGAGAGTCCCTTGGACTGCAAGGAGATCCAACCAGTCCATCCTAAAGGAGATTAGTCCCGGGGGTTCTTTGGAAGTACTGATGCTGAAGCTGAAACTCCAATATTTGGCCACCTTATGCAAAGAGCTGACTCATTGGAAAAGACCATGATGCTGGGAAATATTGAGGGTAGGATGAGAAGGGGACGACAGAGGATGAGATGGCTGGATGGCATCACTGACTCGATGCACATGAGTTTGGGTGAACTCTGGGAGTTGGTGATGGACAGGGAGGCTTGGTGTGCTGCGATTCAAGGGGTCACAAAGAGTCAGACACGACTGAGCGACTGAACTGAATAATGAGTGATGTTGAGCATCTTTTCATGTGTTTGTTGTCCATTTGTATGTCTTCTTTAAATAAACGTTTGCTTAGTTCTTTGGCCCATTTTTTGATTGGGTCGTTTATATTACTGGTATTGAGCTGCATGAGCTGTTTGTATATTTCTGAGATTAATTCCTTGTCAGTTGCTTCATTTGTTATTATTTTCTCCCACTCTGAAGGCTGTCTTTTCACCTTGCTTACAGTTTCTTTCATTGTGCAAAGGCTTTTAAGTTTAATTAGGTCCCAATTATTTATTTTTTATTTTATTTTCATTATTCTGGGAGGTGGGTCATAGACAATCTTGCTGTGATTTAAGTCAGAGAGTGTTCTGCCTATGTTTTCCTCTAGGTGTTTTATAGTTTCTGGTTTCGCATTTCGATCTTTAATCCATTTTGAGTTTATTTTTGTGTATGATGTTAGTGTTTTAGTTTCATTCTTTTACAGGTGATTGACCAGTTTTCACAGCACCAATTGTTAAAGAGATTGCCTTTCTCCATTGTAAATTTTGTCTCCTTTGTTAAAGATAAGGTGCCCATGGGTGCATGCATGGATTTATCTCTGGGCTTTCAATTTTGTTCCATTGATCTATATTTCTCTCTTTGTGCCAGTCCCATACTGTTTTGATGACTGTAGCTTTGTAGTATAGACCAGAGTCAGGAAGGTTGATTCCTCCAGTTCCATTCTTCTTTCTCAATATTGCTTTGACTTTACAAGGTTGTTTGTATTTCCATACAAACTGTGAAATTATTTGTTCTAGTTCTGTGAAAAGTACCATTGGTAGATTTATAGGAATTGCTTTGAATCTGTAGACTGCTTTGGGTAGTACACTCAATTTCACTATATTGATTCTTCCTACCCATGAACATGGTATATTTCTCCATCTATTTGTGTCCTCTTTGATATCTTTCATCAGTATTTTGTAGTTTTCTATGTTTAGATCTTTTGTTTCTTTAGGTAGCTTTATTCCTAAATATTCTTTTCATTGCAATGGTTTTTGCAAGGGATTCCTATATATTAATTTTATATCCCACAGCTTTACTATATTCATCGATTAGCTCTAGCAACTTTTTGGTGGTGTCTTTAGGATTTTCTATGTAGAGGATCATGTCATCTGCAAACAGTGAGAGTTTTATTTCTTTTCCAATCTGGATTCCTTTTATTTCTTTTTCTTCTCTAATTCCTGTGGCTAAAACTTCCAAACTATTTTGAATAGTAGTGGTGAGAGTGGGCTCCTTACTTTAGGGGAAATGCTTTCAATTTTTCACCATTGAGGATAATGTTTGCTGTGGGTTTATCATATATGGCTTTTATTAAGTTGAGGTATATTCCTTTTATGTTTGCTTTCTGGAGAGTTTTTATCATAAATGAATGTTGAATTTTGTCAAAGGCTTTCTCTGCATCTGTTGAGACTATCATATGGTTTTTAATCTTTCAATTTGTTAATGTGGTGTATCATATTGATTTATTTGCAAATATTGAAGAATCCATGCATCCTTGGGATAAAGTCCACTTGGTCATGATGTGTAATCTTTTTAATATGTTGTTGGATTCTGCTTGTTATAATTTTGCTGAGGACTTTTGCATCTATATTCATCAGTGATATTGGCCTGTAGTTTTCTTTTTTGTGGCATCTTTGTCTGGTTTTGGTATTAGGGTGATGGTGGCCTCATAGAATGAGTTTGGAAGTTCACCTTCCTCTGCAATTTTCTGGAAGAGTTTGTGTAGGATACGTGTTAGCTCTTCTCTAAATTTTTGGTAGTATTCACCTGTAAAACCATCTGGTTCTAGGCTTTTGTTTGTTGGAAGATTCTTGATTACAGTTTCTATTCTCATGCTTGTGATGGGTCTGTTAATATATTCTGTTTCTTCCTGGTTCAGTTTTGGAAAATTGTACTTTTCTAAGAATTTGTCCATTTCTTCCAAGGTGTCCATTTTATTGGCATATAGTTGCTGATAGTAGTTTCTTATGACCCTTTGTATTTCTGTGTTGCCTGTTGTGCCTAAATGCACTCTTGAAAGTATAAATTAGTGGGGCAAAAAGACACAAGAGAAAGTATGAGTATTGTATTATATACAATGAGTAATATATGTATTATATATATATTGAAAAATTCATGTAGGCACTACACACACATAGATACATACACACACACACACACACACACACACACACACAGATTGGAATGCTTTATGAACAAAGAGGGTGCTAACTTTAGTTGATCTTCTTTGTATCCAATGACCCATCTTATAGCTGAACCTACACCAAGGATCAGATTGTCAAATTGGATTCACATATTAAGCTTAATAATGTTGAAGATATAGGTGATTGTATTCTCAGATGAAAAATTCTGGGAAGAGATGGGCAGTTCACATGGTTCTACATTTGTGATATGGCCCTTTAAATCAGAATAGACAGGTCTCAATTTGAGGTTCACAGGGTCACTCACATAGGGGGAGAATTTAGATTCCAATACTGCCATTTTATACCCCAGTTTGTTATATAGCATATCCTACAGATATTTTCTTGGGAGCCAAGATTCACAGGTCCTGGGTTCTACTTTCTAGGGAGAGCACTTAGCCAGGGACATAGTCCTAAAGTCTTTCTCTTACTAAATATCATTGGGTTATTTACCCAGGTAACCCTCTTCTAAAGGAAATGATTACTTCTTAAACAGCTGGTTTAACTCTTTTCTCCTAGTAGCCTTCTACTACTCAATAATCAATCCATAATCAATCTGTGTTACCAAGTAACACAGTGATCAACAAATACACGTAGATTTGGGACATATTCTCTTCTAAGCAGTTTCTTTTAATCAAAGATAATTTTATCTAATACTTTTATTCCTTAATCATTGTTGAAAAAAATTTAGGGTCATGCAGTCATGATTGTATCACCACTACTTTGTAGATATCAATCATATAGAAGTCACTCAAAATTTGCTTATTCATAAAATGGATAAAAGTTTATTTAAAGGTATAATATAAAGGTCTAAATTATGGCCAAACTGAAGTTTAAGGGAAAGTACCATATAAGACAAGTGAGACATATTATTAGAAGTAAAGATAAGTATTAGCAATGTAAAATTTGGCAACTATGAGCTACTTAGTATTCCAAAGAAAATAAAATGTAAAAATAATTCATCAGAGCCCTTATTAAAAAAGAAAAATCTGTATAGTAGTCCAACAAAGACAAATGTAATTCATTAGTTAAAAAAAAAGATGTGCAAAATTTTTACATGTAATTATGTGTTTTCACATATATTTTATGGTTTGTAATTTGTGAAATATTCTATTTAATATTATTGTTTGTTGCTCATGCTTATTAACTATGTTTCAGAACAAGACAGTGATGTCACATTAATGTAACATAAATAATACTGTAAGTTAGAGTTGGAGCCAATACTCAAGCACAATTCTTGTTATTATCATGTTCTCACTATTATGCACTAACATCCATTATAAATGTGGTCATTCATACCGGCTTCCCTGGTGGCTCAAATGGTAAAAAATCTGCCTGCAATGTGAGAGACTGGGTTCAATCCCTGGGTTGGGAAGACCCCTTGGAGGAGGGCATAGCAATCAACTCCAGTATTCTTGCCTGGAGAATCCCCATGGATAGAGGTGCCTGGTGGGCTACAGTCCATGGGGTCACAGAGTCAGACACAACTGAGCAACTAAGTCCACAGCACATACTGGCTAAAATAGTTAGCTCTTATAACTATACATATCTTTTGTCACTACTTACAATTCATTACACAAAAGTATGAACAAAAGTAAATACTGTGACCTAAGAGTAAATTATAATAGAATTACTAATTTAGAATGGTTAGTATTTTATTTTAGGAAGTTAGAAGTTAAAAAAATCTCTAGATTTTACTTGCAACAATGTATGTTATAACTCTAAAGTATTGAAAAAAAGTGACAAAATCACACTTTTACATAAATAGGTTTCCATTTCATCAAAATAAAGAAGACTTTTGTTGATAAAATATTTTTAATGATACTGATTTTTTTTAAGAAAAGTATACTATGTCAGTGATATGTAAAGTATTATAATGTAGAATTTTACATTTTCATTCCAATCCCAAAGAAGGGAAATGACAATGTTCAAACTAACATATAATTGCACTCATTTCTCATGTTACAAACGTTATACTCAAAATCCTCAGGCTAGGCTTCAGCAGTACCTGAACCGAGAACTTCCAGCTGTACAAGATGGTTTTAGAAAAGGCAGAGGAATCAGAGATCAAATTGCAAACATTCATTGTATCATAGAAAAAGCAAGGGTATTCCAGAAAAACATCTACTTGTATACACTAAAGCCTGTGACTGTGTGAACAAAAACAATAAATTGTGGAAAATTCTTAAAGAGATGGGAATACCAGACCACCTTACCTGGCTTCTAAGAAATCTGTATGCAGGTCAAAAAGCAACATTTAGAACTGGACATGAAACAACAGACTGGTTCAAGACTGGGAATGGAGTATCTCAAGTCTGTATATTGTCACCCTGCTTATTTAACTTATATGCAGAGTACATCATGCCAAATGCCAGGCTGGATGAAACTCAAGCTGGAATCAAGATTGCCAGGAGAAATATCAATAACCTCAGATATGCACATGATATCACCTGTATGGAAGAAAGCGAAGAGAAACTAAAAAGCCCCTTGATGAAGGTGAAAGAAGAGAGTGAATAAGCTGTCTTAAAACTCAACATTCAAAACAAGGAGACTATGGCACATGGTCCCATCACTTTATGGCTAACAGAAAGGGAAAAAGTGGAAACAGTGACAGGTGATACTTTCTTGGGCTCCAGAATCACTGCAGCCATAAAATTAACAGATGCTTTCTCTTGAAATAAAAGCTGTGACAAACCTAGACATAGTATTAAAAAGCAGAGATACCACTTTGCCAACAAAGATCCATATAGTCAAAGGTACGGTTTTTCCAGTAGTTATGTACGGATATGAGAGTTGGACTATAAAGAAGGCTTGAGTGTGGATGCTTTCAAATTTTGGTGCTGGTGAAGACACCTGAGAATCCCCTGGACTGCAAGTGAATCAAACCAGTCAATTCTAGATGAAATCAACCCTGAATATTCCTTGCAAGGACTGATCTTGAAGCTAAAGCTCCAATATTTTGGCCACCTGATGCAAAGATCTGACTTATTGGAAAAGACCCTGATGCTGGCAAAAGTGAAAGTGAAATTGTTAGTCACTCAGTCCTGTCCAGCCTTTTGTGAATAGGCTGTAGCCCCCCAAGTCTCCTCTTGTCCATCGGATTCTTCAAGCAAGAGTACTGGAGGGGGTTTCTATTTCCTTCTTCAGGTAAACTCTCCAACCCAGGCATCAAACCCATGCCTCCCACATTGCAGGCAGATTCTTTATGGTCGGAGCCAGGCACGACAAAGCCTGATGATGGCAAAGATTGAAGGCTAAAGGAATAAGGGATGGCAGAGGATGTTAGTTAGATAGCATCACTGACTTAGTGGACATGAATTGGAGCAAATTCTGGGAGATAGTGGAAGACAGAGAAGGCTGGTGTGCTGCAGCGTGTGGGGTCTCAAAGAGTCAGGTACAACTAAGCAACTGTACAAATAATAACTAGTGATGTTGAGCATCTTTTCATGTGCTTTTCTCATTTGTATATCTTTTGATCAACTTAACTCCTCACTTCTGAAATACTGTTCTTTGGAGGGCTGGAGGTTATCTGTTTGTTATAGTGGTTAGAGTCCTGATGCCAGCTGTGATTTATTGTGTAGTCCCTCTCTAACAAAACTTTGTCTCCAAGAGCCCTAAGCTGGCAGAAAAGTTTACTCTTTTAGCTTTTGCCCACCATACAACATTCCAGAGATCTCAGGAGTAAGTTAGTGCTACATTTGGAGCTATTCTAATTCTCAATCTTGCCAGGGTGATTCTCTGCCAGTTTCTCATTCTCACAGGGGAGTCTCCCTGGTTCAGCTCAGCATAAACCTTAAAGATGATGGCTGGCCCTTTTCATCACTTCCCTCGCTAAAAGGACCTTTTCCTCACTGAACTTTTGGTTTATCTAGTCTTTATTGTGTCTCCATTTTTTTAAAAAAAAGGTTCTCATATATAGTATTCGCAAATTTTCTCTGTTTTGATGTGTTGCAGTTGGAACATTCAGCTACCATAACGTACTGAAGTTTATGCACATGTAGAAGTCAATAGTATTACTTGACATTTTTTATTCTTATTATATTTTGCTAATATACTTGATAAATTTTCATTGAGTGTTAAGCATGTTATATTAAAAATTGTAAAGGCTGTCAATGATCTTAACTTCCAGCAGAGATTTATTTTTGCTTCTGACAAATTGTCAGAATAAATATGAATTCACCCTGATACAATATAAGTTTGACCTGATTTGAACCTGAGTTCTATCTTTTGAGAGAAGGTATATTTCCAGGTTATACTTTCTCTAAGGAAGTAGCTCTTCTGGTGTTGTTCAGTTGCCCAGTCATATCCGACTCTTTGTGACCCCATGTACTTCTTTAGGGGATCCTAAAGAGAGCTTGGCTGTTGTCCAGGCCCTCTTCTCTTTAGATATTCCTAGATTCTAATTTTCTATTATTGTCAAAATTTCTACTTAGCTCCCCAGTCTTTAGCCATCATTTACGGTTGAGTTTCTCAGTCTCTTAGCTACATCTTCAGTTCAGTTCAGTTCAGTTCAGACACTCAATCGTGTCCTACTCTTTGTGACCCCACAAATTGCAGCACACCAGGCCTCTCTGTCCATCACCAACTCCCGGAGTCTACCAAAACCCATGTCCATTGAATCAGAGATGCCATCCAACCATCTCATCCTCTGTTGTCCCCTTCTCCTGCCTTCAATCTTAGAAGCTCCATCTTAGAAGCTGGAGAATCGGTCAAGAGGAAAAACAATGATGATGGTTTTACTTATTTCTCTGATGATACTTTTCTCTGGGAATTTTGCCCCCAAATCCCAGCTGCCTTAATAGTTCTTGGGTGCCTTCAACACATTTTTAAAATTGTCATGTTATCCTTCTTTTTCTTAGTTGAAGAATGCATCTAGTCCATCAGTGCCAAAGGCAAAGGCATACTTTCTGAACTTTTATAACCTAAGCACCCTGTTTGCTGGTCAATACCTGTACTCTAAACTAACTGTTTTAATCTACAGAGTAAGTATTGCTGGGCTTTCACATCTCAAACATATTCTTTCTCTAAATCTCACACATGTCCATTATTTTGGAAGAGTCAAACAGCCTTACAAATAGCTATGACAAGAAGAGAAACAAAAGCAAAGGAGAAAAGGAAAGATATACCCAGTTGAATGCAGAGTTCCAAAGAATAGCAAGGAGAGATAAGAAAGTCTTCCTCAGAGATCAAAGCAAAGAAAAAGAGGAAAACAAAAATAGGAAAGACAAGAGATCACTTCAAGAAATTTACAGATACCAAGGGAAAATTTCATGAAAAGATGGGCTTAATAAAGGACAGAAATGGTATGGACCTAACAGAAGCAGAGATATTAAGAAGAGGTGGCAAGAATCAGAAAAACTATACAAAAACGATCTTCATGACCCAGATAATCACGATGGTGTGATCACTCACTTAGAGCCAGACACACTGGAATGTGAAGTCAAGTGGGCCTTAGAAAGCATCACTATGAACACCAGTAGTGGAAGTGATGGAATTCGAGTTGAGCTATTCCAAATCCTAAAGATGATGCTGTGAAAGTGCTATAGTCAATATGCCAGCAAATATGGAAAACTCAGCAGTGGACACAGAACTGGAAAAGGTCAGTTTTCATTCCAATCCCAAAGAAAGACAATGCCAAAGAATGCTCAAACTACCTCGCAATTTCACTCATCTCACACGCTAGTAAAGTAATGCTTAAAATTCTCCAAACAAGGATTCAGCAATATGTGAACCATGAACTTCCAGATGTTCAAGGTGGTTTTAGAAAAGGCAGTGGAATCAGAGATCAAATTGCCAACATCTGCTGGATCATCAAAAAAGCAAGAAAGTTCTAGAAAATTATTATTTCTGTTTATTGACTATGCCAAAGCCTTTGGCTGGATGGATCACAATAAACTATAGAAAATTCTGAAAGAGATGGGAATATCAGACTACCTGACCTGCCTCTTGAGAAACTTGTATGCAGGTCAGGAAGGAACAGTTAGAATTGGACATGGAAAAACATACTGGCTCCAAATCGGGAAAGGAGTATGTAAAGGCTATATGTTGTCACCCAGCTGATTTAACTTACATGCAGAATATATTATGAGAAACGCTTGGCTAGATAAAGCACAACCTTGAATCAAGAATGCCAGGAGAAATAACCATAACCTCAGATATACAGATGACACCTCTCGTATGGCAGAAAGTGAAGAACTAAAGAGCCTCTTGATGAAAATAAAAGAGGAAAGTAAAAAAGTTTTCTTAAAGCTCAACATTCAGAAAACTAATATCATGGCATCCGTTCCCATCACTTCATGGCAAATAGATGGGGAAACAGTGAAAGCAGTGGCTGACTTTATTTTGGGGGGCTTCAAAATCATGCAGATGGTGATTGAAATCATGAAATTAAAAGATGCTGATTCCTTGTAAAGAAAGTCATGATCAACCTAGACAGCATATTAAAAAGCAGAGACATTACTTTGCCAACAGAAGTCTGTCTAATCAAGGCTATGGTTTCTCCAGTCGTCATGTATGGATGTGATAGTGGGATTATAAAGAAAGCTAACGGCAGAATTGATGCTTTTGAACTGTGGTGTTGGAGGAGACTCTTGAGATTCCTTTGGACTGCAAGGAAATCAAGTCAGCCCATTCTAAAGGAGATCAGTCCTGAGAGTTCATCAGAAGGACTGAGGTTGGAGCTGAAACTACAGTACTTTGGCCACCTGATACGAAGAGTTGACTCATTGGAAAAGACCCTGATGCTGGGAAAGATTGAAGGTGGGAGAAGAAGGGGATGACAGAGGATGAGATGGTTGGATGGCATCCCCAACTCAATGAACATTAGTTTGGGTAATTTGTGGGCGTTGATGATGTACAGGGAGGCCTGGCACGCTGCGGTCCATGGGGTCACAAAGAGTCAGACATGACTGAGTGACTGAACTGAATCTGAAACAGCCATATAGATGATCTTAAAGTAGCTAAGTTCTATACTCTATATTTTCTCAGCTTCTCTTCATAAACCTCATTCCAGAGCCATACACATCAATTCATAACCATGGCCACATCATGAATCTTTTTATCATATGGAATTTTTACACATGTTAATCTTAAAACCAATAACCAACTTTTTGATTTTTATCTTAGGCTTGTTTACTTCCTCCATCTTGCTACATCTGCTATAAATTTCAAAGGATTTTATTGATTCTCCAGTTTCCTCTATGCTTCACAACATTTTTGGAATTCGATTTCTATAATGCTAAACTTGTAGAACATGGTTATTAGTTGAAAGAATTCTGTTCATTTATAATAATTATGTGGAGAAGGCAATGGCACCCCACTCCAGTACTCTTGCCTGGAAAATCCCATGGACAGAAGAATCTGGTAGGTTGCGATCAATGCAGTCGCTGAGGGTTGGACACTACTGAGCTATCTCGCTTTCACTCTTCACTTTCATGCATTGGAGAAGGAAATGGCAACCCACTCCAGTGTTCTTGCCTGGAGAATCCCAGGGATGGGGGAGCCTGGAGGGCTGCCGTCTATGGGGTAGCACAGAGTCGTACATGACTGAAGTGACTCAGCAGCATAATAATTATAAATATCCTAATGTAGATAAATTTCAAAAGTCCTCTCTCTGCTCAAGGATATAGATTATTTTCTAAAAGAATTCACCATTATAGTATTATTGTTACTACGTATTTGATGTTGAGAGACTTAAATCCTAGGCATAGGGGTCTGAAATTCTCAAGGAGGAGGAAAGGACAAACATATTTTTCTTCTCTACATTCCTTAGTCTGAGTCACATAAAAATTTTTTTTTTTTTTCTTTAAGCCCTGAACTGATGGTTACACAACAAACAACTCAGTTTAAACTCTGTACTAAGGAGTATATAACAACAATGTATCCTGCTTAAGGACAGTTTCTCCTCCCTGAAAAACTTCTGGCTAATCCTGTTGTATTAAAATGTAAAGTATGGAAGTGGGTTTAGTAAGATCTTTACAACCTTAAGACATTCTTTTGATTTATTTTAATATTGGTGATGGACAGGGAGGCCTGGCGTGCTGCAGTTCATGTAGTTGCAAAGAGTTGGACACGACTGAGCAACTGATCTGAACTGAACTGAATAATTAATCGAAAAGTATATAACTCCTTTGCTAATACCGGCAAGGGGGGCACTCTCCATCCCCTTTCTGATGTCTATGTCAGAAACTTTCTCTGTTTCTTTTCTTACTTTAATAAAATTCTGCAACACAAAAGCTCTTGAATGATCAAGCCTGGTCCCTGGTCCTGAAGCTGAATCTTCTTCTTTGGAGATCAAGAATCTGACAACATTCACCATAAGCTGTCTCTTGCGGGCTTGTCTGGGATCTTCAGGACAAGGTAAGAACACTCAGAGCCTTAGTCTCTCTGCTTTCTCAGTATGCACGTTTTCTGCTTTACTTTACTAACTACAGTGTGCTTGTGTGAATGAATGACACGCCCTGCACAAAGCAAGTGATGAGCCATGCCTGCTGTGTGGTTTCATGATGCCGCATAATGACTGAAGGCAGCCCCAAAAAGGCGAGACTTGATGGGAATTTATAATGACCTGCGAATACCAAGAGACACTTAAGCGACCAGAAATGGGCAAAGTGTGTGGACCAAACTTTTCTTTCTTGGTCACCTTTTCCTGGTCTCTTTGACCATTCCATAATTATGTGGGGTATTAGAATTACTAACCTAGTCTATCAAATTATAGACTCTCAAGGGACTTGTAATCCATGCCGTTACTCTGTACTTTTATTTAGACCTCAAGCTATATGGATAGAAGCGCCTAGCCTTACTAGGGGTTGAAAGTTACAAGAGCATGTTTGGGAGTGAGGCGGAGCTCTAGTTCCAGAAAGGAGTCTCAAGCTAGAGGTCAGAGGCTGCCTGCCTCAGGGGCCAGCAACCTGGAAGTGAGTCTCTGTCACAGCCCTGTCTCCTATCTGTGTGAACAGAAGCTCTGCTGGTGACCATGAGGTTTTTGAGGACACAGATCAGGAATTCCAGGATCCAGCCAGACTGGAAATTCAGTGGGCTCCTCCTTCGGTAGTGCTAGCTCTTAATGGACCAGAGCAGGCTCTCTGATGGCTTTTATCTCGACTCCTGAGATATTACTTTCTGTGTAATCCCTGAAAATGAACTGGAAGGATTGGTCCTAGCAGCTTGAGGACAAAAATCACTTTTTCCTTGCTGGCCAACCCTCCACCACCTCTTTTGCTATCACATATACTGGTGTGGTGACACTCAGGAAGGACATCTTGGTTGTTGGTGGTCCCTTTAGGACTCACCGTTTCTACTGTGGTCAGGACTATACTCAGGAATGTGCATGGGCACATGTAATATGGATGCTTCCCCTAGTAGTCCTAGCTTGGGAAACATTCTTGGAAACTACTCTGGCAAATAAAACAAGGATCTTTGTGGAAAAGAACTAGAAATCCGTCTTGCAAGTCTACTGCTGGTGCATCTCCACCCCACCTCGGTGGTAGAACTGGGAGGGACGAGTAAGACGCTGGCGTTGGTAAGGGACAGACTAAGTCCGACCAGGGAAAGATAGCTTCAGTGGGGAGTCTGTCTGCACCTCTATCTAGAGCAGGGAAGGATGCTTCCAGTGGAAAAAGTCACAGCTGTGGATGCTGCTTTTTTATCTCTTAGAGATGGGAGCTAGCTGTTCCAAAACCATTCCTTTAAAATGTATTTTTAAAAAAATACTGGGACAAGTTTGATCCCCAGAATTTAAAAAGGCATGCCTGATCTTCTTCTGTGATACTGAATGGCTACAGTATCCTTTGGAAGATGGGGAACACTGATCTGTTGAAGGATCTCAATTATTACTATTTTACAGCTAGACTGGTTCTGTAGAAAATAAGTGAAATGGGTAGAAGTGCCATATGTGTTTGCCTTTATCTCTCTGAAAGACATGCCAGGCTTATGTCCTAAGGGTGCAGATTTGGGTGTGAAACCTTCAGCTTCCTCCTGTCCTCTACCCCTGTATCTGGGACTTCCAACTGAACAGGTTGAGAACTAGGGGTTCCAGGAGGGGTTGCCTCTGTCTTGGTAGAAATTCCAACAGTACCAATTGCAGTCGAGACTATTTAGAGAATCCAGAAAAAAATCTAGAAGCCTTTTCAGGACTAACTTTATTTTATGAACTTACTTGAAGAGATGTAATATATGTCTTGGGACAGACGCTGACTCCTGACTCGAGAACTAGAGTTTGGGGGGACACTACTACTTTTGGAGAGAAAAGGCTTAAAAATGAGACAAGGGGAAGGAGGGAACATGAAATAGCCCTCCTTCCTACTAGAAACCAAGTAGTTCCAAAAAGAGAGTCACTTTGTCGGATGTATTCTTGAAGGACTTAACCAAGCACATGCTGAGATTTTAAACTATGCTAAGTTTTTTGACATAGAGCAGGGAGAAAAGGAAACTCCTGATAAACTCCAAGTATAGACTACAGGAGGCTCTCCACAAGTTTACAGACATTGATCTTGAAAGTGCAGAAGGAGGAATGATCTTAAAAGATAGATTTCTCACTTAGCCGGCTCCAGATATCTGCTGTAAGTTATGAAAACAGGTGTTTGGACCAAATCAGTCTTTAGATAAACTGTTACAGCTGGCTCAGATGATATATTATGGTAGAGAATAAGAGGAGGAAAATAGGAGGAATAAAAGAACCAGGCAAAAGCCTGAAGCCCCAACAATGGCTGTTAGACCTGCTTTGAAACAGCCTGAGTAAAATGCCCAGAGGGACCCAGGTAAAAAGTGATGGGCTTGCTATTACTGTGGAAAGGAGGGGCATCTCAAGCAGGATTGCCCTCAGGCATCCAAGCCACGACTGGCTCCATGACTGGTCTGTAAAGGACCACACTGGAGAAAGAGACAGCTCTCTGAGGTGTAGGCCTCAGCAGTCTTACTCTCAAGGCAAATGGGACTGAAGGTGCCCAGGGGTCCCCACACAAGCCTCCATCCTAATAACTCCTGAGGAACCCTGGGTATTAATAACCGTGAAGGACCAATCAGTCAATTTTCTTTTGGACACTGGGGCAAGTTTCTGCTCACTAAAGCCTGTGATTTGATTTCCTCCCTATCCACTACTGTATTGGGATGAGCCAAGCATTTTTAGTAAGTTATGCTTTAAGTTATAACTGGGATTCTGTGCTATGTTCAAGAATTTCTAATCATGCCAGAGTCTCCCTCACCCCTTCTGGGGAGGGATATACCAAACAAGGTCTAGGCCTCTGTTTTCATGATTATGGAACCAGATTTTTAATGGCACAAACTTTAAATCCTAGTATATGGGCTGATGGAAAAACTGTGTGTTGAGCCCAAAATGCTATTTCTGTCTTTATCAAGCTCAATGACCCTCACCTATTTTCCCATCAAAAACAGTATCCACTAACGCCAGAGGTAATGAATGGGCAAAATTTTACTGTACTGACTTCTCATGATGTAAGTGGGATCTTAAACTCTAAAGTTCAGAGCAACAATGCTCCATCTTTAAAGCTGCTGTAACTCAAGGGGGTCAAAAGTTATAGGAACAGAATATCACTTACAATGTTCCTGGAGACCCCAATCTTCAGGAAAGGTTGAAAAGGCTAATGCCATTATTAAAACACACTCATGTAAGCTAACTCAGGAAACATAAGACAGTTGATTTATGATTTAAAGTTTTACCCATATCTTTAATGAGGGCTCAAACTGCCCCTAAGAAGAAGGGACTATCTCTATGACAGACTTTTTTTGTGCACAGATATTGTCATTGATCCTGAAGCCTTAAAATTAGCTATGTGAGCTCAGCTTTTAGCTTTTCAGCAGACATTACTGGGGGGTTAACTCATGACCCAGCTTTTGAGTCAAACAAGCCACTGTTTGAGCCAGGAACTGAGATGGGCCTGAGGTCTAGGTGGGCTTGCTTCTGCTGACCCCAAAAGGCTTGCTTCTGGTGACTTTTGCTGAGTATGCCATTTGACCCTCAAGACAGTGCCTTCCTGTCCTGGAATCATTACTATGCTGCATTCCACAATTGCTGGGTCTTTGGAGCACTCCCCTCCTCTTCAATTGAAGACTTCCCATGGAGGGTTTCTCCACTTCAAGGAAAGGGCTTTCTTCAACTCTAAGAATACTTTCACCAACAACAATCATATGTGATGCTTCTTCTTGATCTGATAACATCTAATAATCCTAAAATGGACTGATGTAACTATGAACATAATGTAACTTTTAATTCTGATTATGTATTAACTTGGTTTAATGACTGTTTTGCCTTACATCTGTAACTGTAAAATAGGGTTTATTTGTAGCCGTCTGAAAGCTTTTAAGTTACAAATGGTTGTCCAGGTGCCTACGAGTGCCACAACCTCCTCCAGCTATTACATGTGGCCCCTGGAGACCCTCAATATGAGGGTTAAGAGAATATGTTGCCTCAACACTTTAGGGACCATGCCGTTCAACAGCAGAAAGTAGTTATGGAATGAAAATGATGCTTCCTTACCTTGGCAAAATAATTCTCCTAAAAGAAAAGGGGAGAATGAGACAATCAATTCTCAGGCAGGTTGATAAGAAGTCCAGGGTCCCCAAGGAGGAGAAAGGGGTCAGGGGCTCTTGAAGCGGAGACAGGGGTCTGGAATTCTCAAGGAGGAGGAAAGGACAAACATCATTTTCTTCTCTACATTCCTTATTCTTAATAACATAAAACCATTTTTTCTTTAAACCTGGAACTGATGATTACATAACAAATTACACACAAATGCAATTTAAACTCTGTACTAAGGATTATATTTTCCGTGAGGATGGTCTTGATCCCTGTCTCCCGTACAATGTCAAGAATCTCCATCCATAGTTTACTAGGCACTCTGTCTATCAGATCTAGTCCCTTAAATCTATTTCTCACTTCCACTGTATAATCATAAGGGATATGATTTAGGTCAGACCTGAATGGTCTAGTGGTTTTCCCTACGTTCTTCAATTTTAGTCTGAATTTGGCAATAAGGAGATCACGATCTGAGCCACAGTCAGCTCCCGGTCTTGTTTTTGCTGACTGTATAGAGGTTGACCATTTTGGCTGCAAAGAATATAATCAATCTGAGTTCTGTGTTGACCATGTGGTGATGTCCATGTGTAGAGTCTTCTCTTGTGTTGTTGGAATAGGGTGTTTGCTATAACCAGTGCATTCTCTTGGCAAAAGTCTATTAGCCTTTGCCCTGCTTCATTCCGTACTCCAAGGCCAAATTTGCCTGTTACTCCAGGTATTTCTTGACTTCCTACTTTTGCATTCCAGTCCCCTATAATGAAAAGGACATGTTTTTTGAGTGTTAGTTCTAAAAGGTCTTGTAGGTCTTCATAGAACCATTCAACTTCAGCTTCTTCAGCATTACTGGTTGGGGCATAGACTTGGATTACCTTGATATTGAATGCTTTGCCTTGGAAACAAAAAGTGATCATTCTGTCATTTTTGAGATTTCATCCAAGTACTGCATTTTGGACTCTTCTGTTGACCATGATGGCTACTCCATTTCTTCTAAGGGATTCTTGCCACAGTAGTAGATATAATGGTCATCTGAGTTAAATTCACCCACTCCAGGCCATTTCAGTTCGCTGATTCCTAGAGTGTCGATGTTCACTCTTGCCATCTACTGTTTGACCACTTCCAATTTGCCTTGATTCATGGAACTGACATTCCAGGTTCCTATGCAATATTGTTCTTTTTGATTCCAGAAATAAAAAGACACTTACTCCTTGGAAGGAAAGTAATGACCAACCTAGATAGCATATTGAAAAGCAGAGATATTACTTTGCCAACAAAGGTACATCTAGTCAAGGCTTTGGTTTTTCCAGTGATCATGTATGGATGTGAGAGTTGGACTGTGAAGAAAGCTGAGCACCGAAGAACTGATGCTTTTCAACTATGGTGTTGGATAAGACTCTTGAGAGTCCCTTGAACTACAAGGAGATCCAACCAGTCCAGCCTAAAGGGGGTCAGTCCTGAGTGTTCATTGGAAGGACTGATGGTGATGCTGAAACTCCAACACTTTGGCCACCTCATGCAAAGAGTTGACTCATTGGAAAAGACCCTGATGCTGGGAGGAATTGGGGGCAGGAGGAGAAAGGGACAACAGAGGATGAGTTGGCTGGATGGCATCACTGACTCAATGGACATGAGTTTGAGTGAACTCCGGGAGTTGGTGATAGACAGGGAGGCCTGGTGTGCTGTGATTCATGGGGTCACAAAGAGTTGGACACGACTGAGTGACTGAACTGAACTGAAGGATTATATAACAACAATGTATCCTGCTTGAGGACAGTTTCTCCTCCCTGAAAAACCTCCGGCTAACCCTGTTATCTTAAAATATAAATTATGGGAGTGGGTCTAGTAAGATCTTTACAACCTTAAGACATTCTTTTGATTTATTGTAATAATTAATTAAAAGGTATATAACTCCCTTGCTAACACCAGCGTGGGGGGCACTCTCCATCCCCCTTCTGATGTCTGTGTCAGAAGATTTTTCTGTCCCTTTTTATACTTTAATAACATTCTACAACCCAAGAGCTCTTGAGTGATCAAGCCTGGTCCCTGGTTCTGAAGCTAAATCTTCTTTGGAGATCAAGAATCTGACACTGTAAGCTGTCAATGTCTTTAACATAATTTGTCTTAACAAAGTTTCTGTTTACTTTATAAACAAAGGTTATCTGGTTGCCACTTTCCAGTTCACATACCAGGAGTCTAATGATTATGTGTGTGCCAGGATTGATGTGAAAAGTTGAGGCTACTACTGAGCATACAGATAAAATCAAGCATCACAGAAAATATAAAGAGGCAATTGTCAAAGAATCAGGCAGGTTTTAGACAGTATGAGACAGGCTGCATATAGGGGAAAATCATAAAGTTGGCAGGAAAGAATAGAAAGGAGCTTGTAGCTATTTTGAAATATTAGGAAATTATCTTGGAATCTTAAAAAGAAAGTCTAAGAATTGCATACCTGGAGTAACCACATAGATTTTATGACATGTTAAGGTTATTTTTGGACAACAGAGGATGAGACAGTTGGATGGCATCACCAACTCAATGGACATGGGTTTGGGTGGTTCTGGGAGTTGGTGATGGACAGGAAGGCTTGCAGTGCTGTGGTTCATGGGGTTGCAAAGAGTCGGACATGACTGAGTGACTGAACTGAACTGAACTGAAGGTTATTTTAATGTGAGTGTTTTAAGAAGACTATATGATATTATTGAGAGAAAAATATCCTATATTTATTTTTTTTTCTGTTTCTAAATCCAATAAAATGTCTTAAAAGACTTACAAAAGTTAGAGTTCAAAATTTGATTTGTATCATCATAAGCACCTAAATATGTAAACTGAGAAGAACAGTTGAATAAAATCTAATAGCTTCATATCATATAAGCTAATCTATAAATTATGCTTTCACATTGAATAAATAGATACATAACTTTTTTTTTTTTTGAGGAAAAGGAAAAAAAAACAACTTGTAAACAGACACATATCTATTTACTTCCTCCAGCAAAGGAGTATTAGATATCCAGTAAGAAGTTATAGTGGAAAAGAAAATGGCAACCCACTCCAGTACTCTTGCCTGGAACATTCCATGGACAGAGGAGCCTAGTAGGCTAAAGTAAAAGTCCAGGGGGTTGCAAAGAGTCAGACATGACTGAGCGACTTCATTAAGCAGTTACAGACATATCCAGACATATCCAGTAAGCAGTATTAGATATCCAGTAAGCAAATAATTCTGGTGACTAAAGGAACCATTTTAATTAGAAGCAGTAACTTGAGAATCTGAGATAAAATTCTCTCTGCCATTTATTAGCTATACAATAAATCCTAATCTTATAGTTTCTCAATTTTCTCAACCTGTAAGATGGAGAAAATTATATTAATGATTGTGAGAATTAAATTCAATACTAATAATATGTCTAATCCTATGCTTGGCACACATTATGTGTACAAAGTAAAAACGAAGAAGTAAAAAAATAATCCAAAAGTAATTAATGTAAATAAGTACCCAAACTGAGAAATAAGAATTATGTAGGAGAATTTGAATAAGATAGTTCATGTGTACAGGGTCATAATATCTCCTTAGATGTTATTTTTCAAAATAAGCAAAAGTGTAACACAAAAGAGTTGTAGGCTGATATTTTTTAGAAAATTAAAGTATCTCCTTTTTATTTTACTTAGTTTAGCCAAAATAAATGAAAAAAAAAAGGGGGGGGGGGGATAACCAAGAAAGGATTAATTATAAGGTTTGACTGAAAAAAAGTGCTTAATTTATCTCATTGTGACATAATCTTAATATTTTTATTTGAAGAGATGTTTGTTTGCTTCTCACAAAAATTTTAGTTTTTTGACTGTCCTACAAAGTAGAGATGCTAACGCTGGCCTTATATACAGAAGTGTACTCATTAATATTTAATTACCTACTTTCCAAACCGGGGAAGCAGTGATGTATAACATTTTCTGAGCTCAATATTTCCACCACAGCTGAGTGGTGGAAAGCTACAAATGTAATGTTGGCTAGTTCACAGAAGACCAGAACATTTAACAATTCTCTATCACCAGGTAGTAAAAGTTGGCTTCTATTTTTTATATCATATGGGTATGTCTTAACAATTTATACTTAAATAGTTTATACTTATGTTGTTGAATCTACCCTCAATTTATTCCTTGTGGATACCCTGGTTTCATTTACTCGTATAAGCTTTGTATAGCTTTATTACTGATGATTTGATAACATAGATTACCTTGAGGATTAGCTGTAAAGTAAAAAGAAATATGTTCTCTCATGGAAAGAAATCAAGGGCTTCCTATTCCAAGAGTATCATCAAAAGTCAGCTCAAGTTGAGATATGGGATTTGGATACTTTCCTTACAATTAATAATTCAATTAAATCATTGGGGCAACAGTTCAGAAGTCTTGATCTTTAAAACTAAAACAATTCCAACTTTTTCCTTAAATTTCCTTTTCCATAGGTAAGAACAGAAAATAAAAATAAATAGAAGAGGATGAGACACTTAATACAAGAAAAAACACTGCTTATGTTGTACAATCAGAGTTTCTATCTCATAACTTAACCAAATAGAGAGACTAGGAAACACATAAAGCTTGCAACTATTAATATAATTATCCAGTCAGGTTTCTCTGTTGCTAATAGAAACTTCTAGGAACATGCCATTGGTAGCTTCTGCAATTTTTCCTGATGTTAGCTTTGAAAGTTCAACTTCCTAATTTAAATGTACAGAGTCTCTAAAACAGAAGACATGTCTCCAAGGGCTAGCTTGAGGGTGTCTGCAGGACGAGTGATAGCAGGAGTTCTATTTTGTACTTGGATTTTGTATCTTGGCATAGAGATTCTGATCCTTCCTCTGGCTATTTGCAAACCTGTATTTATAATACTCTGTATATCTTTCTTTTTTTTTTTGTGAAAAGTGGCACATTAGAGCAAAACATGAAACAGGCCTTTTGTTCTATAATAACAAATACTTAATCCTTCCAAGATATGTGAGAGATTGATCAAGAAGCCAAGGTTGGTATGTGACTCTGGGTAAATGATATTGCTTCATGCCTGTCTCTTGTGGTTGACATGAGTGTACAATGTGTATGCTGCCTGTTAAAGGAGTTCCTCGGAGAAGGCAATGGCGACCCACTCCAGTACTCTTGCCTGGAAAATCCCATAGGTGGAGGAGCCTGAAAGGCTGCAGTCCATGGGGTCGCTAAGAGTCGGACACAACTGAGCGACTTCACTTTCACTCTTCACTTTCACGCATTGGAGAAGGACATGGCAACCCACTCCAGTGTTCTTGCCTGGGGAATCCCAGGGATGGAGGAGCCTGGTGAGCTGCCGTCTATGGGGTCGCACAGGGTCGGACACTACTGAAGCGACTTAGCAGCAGCAAAGGAGTTCCTACTCTGTTTTTATTAAATTTTTGTAATTCATTAACGTGAATTAAGGTGACATGACTAACTATACATTTTATTTCTAAATTATTTGCAAATCAAGCAGAAGGAGTTGTGTACTGTAGAAATGGATATTTAACTTAAGTTTCATGTATAAAAGTCATGAACCTTAGTCTACAAATTGAACTGAGCAATAAATATCAACTTATATTTTTTAGCACAAATGTAATATGGCCTTGAACTTTTATTAGGTTTTTTTGAGAGAGGCTTCTAGAAATTGAGTCAGTTTTGATGTTATTGAAAACTGGAGCAGATTTGCAAATCTCTAAGGTGAATGGCACTGTACTTCTTACTGACTGAATTATGAATGATTCTTTGGAATCTGATGACAGTGCTCTTCTTTGTCTTACATAAAATGTGGAAATTTTTATCAGGTCTGAGTCCTTCCAGTGACTAGAGTCTACCTACTTTGTGCTTACTATAGAACTATCCTCTGTACATGCATGTATGCTCAGTTACTAAGCTGTATCTGACTCTGTGCTACCCTGTGGACAGTAGCTTGCCTGGTTCTCCTTTCTATGGAAATTTCCAGGCAGAAAAATGAGTGGGTTGACATTTCCTTCTCCATCTTCTCAACCCAGGGATGGAACTCGTGTCTCCTGGGATTGGTAGGCAGATTCTTACCAAATGAGCCACCTGAGAAGCATAACTATCCTGTTTAGAGTCTTGCCATTTTATTGGTCCAAGACTTCAGGATATACTAAGTTTTTCTCTTTCCCTGACACTCAACTCGCTAGCATTGTTTGAGGCTCTCTCTATTTCTATCTCAATCCTTCTACTTCCCTCAATGTTTTAATCTCCCTTACTTTCTATCTTTAGAAATACTTCTTTGCACCCTGTGCTTTAGCACAATTTCTATTATGAGCTGAACCTTTGAAAAATATATGGCAGAAAAAGAAATAGCTTATAAGCAGCTTCTACTTTTGATCTCTAACTATATGTCATGGTCTGCATGTTTGTGTTTCTTCCAAATTTGAATATTGAAATCCTCTCAAAGTGATGTTATTAGTAGGTAGAGTCCTTGGGAGGTATTAAGAGTTTGAGCCTAAGAAGTGATTAGGTCATGAAAGTGGAGCTCTCAAGAATGGAATTAGTGCTCTTATAAAAGAGGTTGCACCGAGCTCACTACTCCCTTCCATCATGTAAGGATAATCTTATGTCTAATTCAAAAGAGGACCCTAGCCCTACAATACTGGCATCCTTATCTTAGATTTCCAGCCACCAGAATTGTGAACATTAAAATTCTGCTGTTTATAAATTACCTAGTCTGTGTTATTTTGTTATAGCAGCCCAAACATACTAAGACATTAAATTTTTCCTAAAGCAAAGGAGTACAAAATGATCTAGAAACATTTGTGGATGGTGTGTTTGAATGCAAAAGTATATAGGTGAGTGAATTTGCTACTGAGTCCAAGCTTGCTCTGCTTGCTTCGAGAGAGGCTAATAAATCCAAGGGATGAGATGTTAAAGCACAAAATACGACTATTCAGAAAGCCAGCTGACCCAGAAGATGGCAGACTAATGTCTCAAAATAACTATTTTGCTGGGGACTGGATGTCAGGTTCTTTAATGGATCTAAGATGGGGGGAGATGAGGAAACAAAATTAAACTGTCATTTAATTCCTATTAGAAAATAGCTCCTAGAATGGCAAGCCACAGGCAAAGGAATGTGCCAGTTTCTTTTCCTTATAGTCATTCACAGGTGGGCAGGGTCAAAATGTCTCCCTGTGATCTAAATAAAGGCTCTTTAGTTTAAGGGTCAGAGAGTTCCAGAAAAATATCTACTTCTGCTATATTTACTATGCCAAATTCTTTGACTATGAGGATCACAAAAAACTGTGGAAAATTCTTCAAGAGGTGGGAATACTAGACCACCTTACCTGCCTCCTGAGAAATATACATGCAGGTCAAGAAGCAAGAGTTAGAACCAGACATATAATAATAGACTGGTTCCAAACTGTAAAAAGAGTAGGTCAAGGCTATATATTGTCACCCTGCTTATTTAACTTATATGCAGGGTACATCATGTGACATGCCTCGCTGGAACAAACACAAGTTGGTATCAAGATTGCTGAGGGAAATAGCAAAAATCTCAGATATGTAGATGACACCACCCTTATGGCAGAAAGTGAACAGGAACTAAAGAGCCTCTTGATGAAAGTGAAGGAGAAGACTGAAAATGTTGGCTTAAAACTCAACATTCAAAAAACTAAGATTATGGCATCCGGGCCTATCAATTCATAGTGAATAGATTGGTAAACAATGGAAACAGTGAGAGAATTTATTCTTTTGGGCTCCAAAATCACTGGAGATGGTGACTGCAGCCATGGAATTAAAAAATGTTTGCTCCTTGGAAGATAAGTTATGACAAACCTAGACAGCATATTAAAAAGCAGAGACATTACTTTGCCAACAAATACCTGTCTAGTCAAAGCTTGGTTTTTCCAGTAGTCATGTATGGATGTGAGAGTTGAACTATAAAGAAAGCTGAGTGCTGAAGAATGACTGACTGAACTGAACTAAACTGAGAAGGGGCAGGTTCTCTGAGGCAGGCTATTATGTATGAGATTATAACAGCAAAAATGGCAAAAACAAGGGTTATAGTCAGAGCATGGAGTCAAAATTAACCCTTCCCAGTTACAGATGAGCACGTGGCTATTAAAACAACATTAATGCTTCATTAAATTATCATGCTATAATCAAATTTTCATTAATTACCTATGCAGTCTCACCTGAGCTGTAAGGGCAGAAGATAAACAAGCAATTACAGTGGCATGTAATTGGTATTATGAAAAGGGAAGTAAGGTAAGATGGGAGAACACTTTATGAACCTGTAAATCATGTTTCTATAATACAACATAAGTCATAGAATTAGCTAAACAATGAGCTAAGCTACACAATCCCAGAAAAGGCTCAAGTCAAATTCTTTAGGTCAATGGTTGCCAAACCTTATAGTCTCAGGACTTCTTTGCATTTTTACAAATGATAGAGGCTCACAAAGGCATCCTCAGCTTTGTTACGGAGAGTTATATCTGTTGATATTTATTTGCATGCTAGACGTTAGAACTAAGAGAATGTTTCACATATTTTAATTAACTTGTTTAAAATAACAATGCAAATGCCATTATACTTAATATATTTTCATAGAAAAATAACTATATTTTAAAAAAACAGTGATAAGAGCTGCACTTTATGACTTGCTTCAAATCTCTTCAATGTCTGGCTCAGTAGGAGAAAACTGGATTTGCAGGTCTACTTCTGTAGTTAATCTGCTGCAACATCACATCAAGTAGATTTTAAAAATTATACTATATACTTATAAAAGAATGAGAGTAAAAAATACAAATAGAAAGTTGATCTTGCTATAAAAAGCATTTTATCTCACTGACCTTTAGGAAGCAGTTTGAGAATCTCAGGAACCCAGGGCCATATTTGGAAAATAAAAGAAAATTCTGATAAGTGGAAGTAAATATAAAGAGATGGTTACTTTGTGTTCCTTGAACTACAGGTTTGACAAATTAGAGGCCTACAGCTAGATTTCCCTTCAAGTCATTATGAAAAGAAGCAGCCTTCGAAAGAAACACACTTACTTCCAATCACACAGCTCTTACTGTCGTCTCACCAAAAAAAAAAAAAAAAAAAAAAAATCCTAGCTTATTACAAGCAGAAGGATTTAAATACTTCCACACTTATTAAATAGCATTATATCACTGACACCATTCATTTCTTTGAGCTTGACTGGATTTCCAGTCCTGACAGCAAGTCATCATAAAGCATTCACAATCAGTATTGTTACCTAAACTGTGACGGAAAAATTTATTGATAGTTTAGTAGGAACACTTAAGAAAAGCATAGGGATTTGATGGGAAGACTACATGACTTCTACTGAGATCTGAATAGATGGTTTTACTAAAAATAATTATTCACAGTGAATTTGTAAAGGATGTTATAGTACTTATCTTTAACAGTGTGGAATGAATACAAGAGGTGTCAACTTGGTATATTCAGTTTTGAATTTAAAGCAAAAGGTAGAAATTTCTGAGAAAACAGTAAACCATTAAACAAAAATTACTACTGGCCACCAAGACCAAGCTAATTACCACTGGTGGAAAAAGGCATCATTTTACATAAATGTATTTATTTCAATAATTATGCTGAACATGATAAAATGAACTAAGCTTGTAATGAAATCCACTGATGTGTATAAAAGTGTTCCAACCTCTGTCAGTCTACACTATCAAATATAAATTCCGAATTGGGAAATAATCAGAAGCAACTGGAAAATAATTCCTCATTCCCCATCACTTCTGAATATGATAATCTCAAAGCAATTCCTGGAGTGCTTGTCATTCATGTCTTGTATACTAACTCCCATTTTATGTCAATTATTATTTTAAAAGATAGACATCAAGATTTCTACTGCATCCCTAGTACTATGTAAAGACATGAACAAGTAATTAACAAATATTTTTAATGACTAGGAAACAAAATATGACAGAGCTCAGCTCCTCAAATAGTTTATAGTATAAAAAAAGACACTAAGGTAAATATGCAGTTGCATGAATGATATATATAGATATGCATAGAAGCAGAAAGAATAGAATGTCATTCTGCATTGAGGAGAATGGCACAGAGAGAATTCAGAGGAGTGGCATATGAAAAAATAAAAAGCCTTGAATTAGACATTATACATTATCTAGCACAAATAGGAAATTATTTTTTTCTTAGTGTGGTTTGTTTGCAAAATAGGCAGAAAATTTGGACCAGAAATGTTGACAAAAGACAGCTGTGATCAGCATATAACTCCATCCTAAAGGTTGAAAAATATTTGGATAGTGGGAATGTACTGAAAGCTTTCAAGCAAGGAAATGACAAGATTCATTGAGGGTAAATGAAAGCTGAAATAAAAGGTAGTTGTAGAAGGCATTAATTTATTTACTTTTGCTCACAATTACCCAAAGTCCCCTTGATTATAATTTATAGAACAGCCAGACAAATATTGACTCTAGCCATACTCTGACGTCAAGGAGCAATGCATTATGTCCTAGTTTTGAATAATAGGCTCTTTCTATTGAGGTAAATATTGGGCAGGTAAATGTCCTCAACAGAACATGATACACCGGCAGTGCCCAGCAGTGGTAGTAGCCATTGATAGCAGTGGCTGTACATCCAGCAATGAAATCTCAGAATATGTCTATGGAATAGTCTCTTTTATGTTATCAACAGCTCAGTAATCCTTAGCTCCTGGCCACATTTTCCAGAATGATTCTCTGGTCTTCCTATTAATTCTCTGCAGTCTCCTATAATTTTTTTTTCAATTCATTTTTTGCTTGTATTCATTAGCCAGAGTAGTTTCCAACTGCTTAAAACCATGAATTCTAACTGTTAACAAGTAGACCAGGCACTAAATAAAAAGTGAGAAAGAATGCTCTGTGAGCATTTGTGATGTTTTAGATTGATTATCAACAAATTTCAAAGATCAGAGACATGTTGGGGAGTACTCAAATCACACTATTATGATAACATTGGTGCTGTAATAAAATGGCTCCAAAAATAGAATGTGAATTTTTGTGAGCAGCTCCTGATGTGACAAGGATCCATCTAGTCAAAGCTTGGTTTTCCCAGTAGTCATGTATGGATGTGAGAGTTGGACTATAAAGAAAGCTGAGCACCAAAGAATTGATAATTTTGAACTGTGGTGTTGGAAAAGACTCTTTTCAGTCCTTTGGAATGCAAGGAGATCAAACCAATCAATCCTAAAGGAAATCAGTCCTGAATATTCATTGAAAGGACTGATACTGAAGCTCCAATACTTTGGCCACCTGATGCAAAGAACAGACTCCTTGGAAAAGACCCTGATGCTGGGAAAGATTGAAGGCAGGAGGAGAAGGGAATGACTGAGGATGAGACGGCTGTATGGCATCACTGACTCAATGGACATGAGTTTGAGCAAGCTCCGGGAGTTGATGATGAACAGGGAAGCCTGGTGTGCTGCAGTCCATATGGTGGGAAAGAGTCAGACACGACTAAGGGACTGAAATGACTGAACTGATGTGAACCATAAGTTTGAAATTTGGAATTTAAGTAAATTCATAAAATCTTGCTGGGGTCCAGCCCCGGTGGATCCAGGGTGATTCAAAGGTGGGGACGGAGTCGGCGTCCTGGAAAACACTTATTTAATTACAGATATAGAGGGAGATTAGAAACAGATAGTGTAGTAGGAGAATTAGTGGAGAAAAGAGGCTGAATAACTGGTTTATACGGAATCCCAATCACCACCTATGTAGGCCAAAGGCGTCTTTCCATTTTCCCAAAGGAGAGGAGGCACTGAGGCCTCCCCAGTCCGATCTCAGAAGCCCAGGCAGAATTAGCAGGCTTGGTGAGTACCCACATTTCAGATGGTAATTCAGCCAGGAAAAAGAGGAGTGAGAAAGAAACAACACGGGGGAATCAGTCTTTCCAGAAACTGATCCAATTTCTTTATTTTTCAGGTTTGTTTATATACCTTTTTGTTATACATAGGGATGAATACAGAATCACGTGGGGGTCAGCAGACCTGACCCTTGTCACAATCAGGTGCTTCATATAAAATTATACAAAGGTCTTATGAGTTTCATCATCTATTAGCCATGAGGTCTGCTAACATTTTATGGCCCTTTCTGATACTGGTCAGTTAACCAGAAAACTTAGTTTTCCAGGGGTGATTTTTTCTTAAATCAGGCACCACCCTCCAAATAAAGTTGCATTCCTATAGGGTGAGGGTGTAGTGAGTTACAATCAAGAAAGGAATTTGCTTAACCTAAGGTTTAACATGATTAATCTTAAAGGTTAATACTTACTTCTATATGCTAGTTATATTCATTATAAGGGCAGGAATATGAAGTTTTAGCAGCAAATATTGGCTCAACAAATGTAAACCCTTTACCAATGTTCCCCTTAAGATCTATTTTGTCTTAAGATAGTGATAAAGTTACATAGCATAGTGATTTATAGTGATTTATAACAAAGTACAGTGATCTATAACAAAAGAGAAGATTGATTAACTCAAAAAGTCTAGTATTGCTAACATCAAAAAACTACTATATTTCCTTTTCTATATTTCAAATACATTGATTAATATATTCCCAGGTGCCTAAGGATATGGAGGCCTGATGGCAATTATTGACTCATCAATGAGAAAAAGCCCTATGCTAGTACTCCAGACTCTCTGTGCTGTTTATGGCTGAGAGGCTGTCACACAAGCTAGTCTGTCAGCAGAGAGGTTTGACCTGAGACATCCTTGTCACACCCAAGGCAGGGAATTAGCAGTAATTATTGGCAGGACAAATGAAAAAACCCTTCACCAATATAATTCCTAATCAACCTACTAATACTATACTAATAATCTTCTAACTTCTCAAAAGAGTCTGTATTTAGAAAGTTTTAAAACATCCCATGCCTCTCACAGTTGGGAGGCTGTAAACAATCACATGCGGCCGGATGAGCCTGATCAGGCAGGCCAGAGAAACTTCAGAGTTCGTAAGTTGAAACACTCTTATTACGCCCAGGAATTTTTATTAACTGGACCTGCAAGTTAACTCCTTCTCTGAGAGAAATGGTTATAGGGAGAGCTCCCCGTAAAGTACTCTGATTTTGGGGGTAGATGCTTGGGAACAGGGGGTTTCCTGAGGCTTGATCACGCCTTTGCGTATGCCAAGCTTCCTTCCTCATGACCTTTGCCATGGGCGGAGTTCCTCACGCTGGCTCCCAACAGGAGTGGGTTGCCATTTCCTTCTCCAATGCAGGAAAGCGAAAAGTGAAAGGGAAGTTGTTCAATCGTGTCCAACTCTTCGCGACCCCATGGACTGTAACCTACCAGGCTCCTCCATCCATGGGATTTTCCAGGCAAGAGTACTGGAGTGGGGTGCCATCGCCTTCTCCACAAATAACCTCTACTGGGCCTCTGTTTCATAAAGCGTTATTATTATTTACATGTGCCTCGCTGTTATGTAGACATTAAGGGTTTGGAAGTTAGAAATCTTGCTTGCTTATTTTTTAATACCTGGGCCCAGAATTTTCAGGAATCTAGAGAGTGTTCAATCAGTATTGCTGATTCATAATATGAATTTTCCCTGGTCCCTAGTATCTAAAACTTTTACAATCTTGCTTCTGCTATTATCAAACAGGTATGATATGTACAAATTGATTCACTATCTCTGTGAATTTTTTTTCTCAGCTCCAGTTGTTGAGTTCCTTATTCTGAGAAAGTCCAGTGTAGTTCATACGAAAAACAGTGTTTTGTTTCCCCTGAAAAGAGTTGTAATGTGTGAGAGCTCAGATGCTCAGTCGTGTCTGACTCTTGGATAAAGTCAGTGTGATAAATGATTCAGTAATTCCTTTCAAAGATTGCAAGACTGTATTTGTTGCAGTATAATAGTGATGAATCACACTGAGTACTTCTTTCATAAGGAAAGTTCCATACATATTAATGGCCTTATGTGTTATGAGGCAAGCATATTATATCTTATTGTATACAAGAGAAATGTGATTTGACTAACAGTAAAACCCAGTGTTCAGTACCATGGCACTCTAAATGGAGTTTTTACTGTATTACCATTTTTATTTGCATTTATTAAAAAATCCCAACATTTTCCAATATGGTTCACCTAGTTTTCATTGTAATAAATCATTTTACCAGTAATGAGGAATTATGTACAGTTTGTTTTTGCATCTATGAATAATAATTTAATTTAAACACATGTAAAAAGTTAAGGCTTGGAGCTCATCAAATTTGAATATGTGCATTTAGCCAGAGCAGCATCTCTAAAAAACAGTTTTTGAATGGCCCAAACCACATCATATATATTAAAGCTTTCCTGTGCATTTTGCATCTTTGATAGAAAAGATTTTGCCTTGAAAACTTGGCAATTCACATTATGGTAAAATACACACTATGCAAAATACTACAAAAATAATGTGCTGTCTGGCCTTTTTGGCAATGCACATATATAAATGTGTGCTGTCATTGTATTACATGTCAGCACATTTGGTAAACTGAATTTTTGCATGATGATATTTAATTTCAGGATGCAGATGACACCTGTCTTGTACACTTCTCCATAAGAGCACAGAATTGCTTTATTGGCAAACTCATTTGGATAAGAAGATGTTTGCAGTGCAAAGTTTCTCTCACTTACATCCTAATAGAATGTTATGCTTTAAATCCATATTGACTTTGCTAATGTTGAAAAAGTGCTGTATTAAATAACTTATGAGCTTGTTTGCATAAGTTAAATCATTAGCTTCTTTTCCAGGAAGCAGATCTATAATTACAAATGACTCATGTATTTTCCATTTCTTAAAACATCCAAGAGAAGTAGCAAGGATCCACACCAAAAAAAGAAAGAACTGTATCAGCTCATTTTCCACAAATACTTCTAGATAAATTATGGCATAGCTGAAATCACATTGACCCATCCATCTGACAAGACTTTGCTAATAATGCACTTGTGCTACTTGCTAGTTTTAGCAAGCAACACAATGTCTCTGAACTTGTATTATTCAATTGGCACAATAGTATTAAGAGCAATTATTTTGTAGAATTATTCTGAGGATCACATCTATAAAATATCTCACATGATTTGAATGCTAATAAATAACTTAAAATAGACTAACTTTAACTCTAACTATTTCAGTGCAGTTTTCATTAGTGGTAATACATTTTGAAATTGTTTATTTTACCCAAACTGTAAATAAATGAGTAAGCTAGGCATATTTCTCTCACTATGGTATTATCATTTCTGCATAACAGAATGTCCATGTTTTGTTATGCTTTGTTTGATTATAAGTGTAAGGCTTAAGTTTAAGTTCTAACTTTGTGGTTGCTGTGTCATCAGAACTTAGCACCATTCTTGGCACAAAATAGATATTCTATAAATGCCTTGCCTGTAAAGACAATTCTCTTTCTTTACTTTTAACATTAAGGTCTGGTAAAACACTTAAGGTATAAGAAAGGAAAACAAAATGAATACTTTTTGAAAAAGACAACAACTGACCTGCTACTCTGGCAAATAGCATTTTCTCAGACCTTTCAATTCAAGTACTATACTTACAAAATGAGTATTCTTCAAAGGAGCTCAGAGCACTTGTGCATAAAAGGATTTATTGCTTCAATTGGAAATTTTAGAAGGTCAATGGGGAGAAAGAAAAAATCTGTTTTTCACTAATATCTACAAACTTTATCTGTTAAGGAATAGTTTAAGTAAAAAACTATATTTTCCAAAAGAGCTAATAGATGTGTATGTTAGAAATGTAAGTGAAAAAGAATGTGACAATATCTTAGTGAGGGATTCCACAGGCTAGAGTAAGTTTATTGGGTAGAAACCTCCTGAAATGTGGTTGATCTATTCAATATTCAGCAGAATTACAGTGCTAAGAAAAAAAAAAAAAAAAACACAAAAAACAAATTCCAGGTACTCTAGATAGAACCATTTCCTATTTGGCATCCAGGACTCCACTTTCCGGGGTTACTCAGAAGATAAAGAATCTGCCTGCAGTGCAGAAGACTGGTGTTTGATCCCTGTGTCAGGAAGATCCTTGGAGAAGGAAATGGAAACCTACTCAGTATTCTTGCCTGGATAATCCTATGGACAGAGGAGCCTGGTGGGCTACAGTTCATAGGGTGGCAAACAGTCAGACATGACTGAACAACTACACACACACTCGACCACTGAAGCTCTAATGTGTTCCCTGAACAAGGAAGAAGTTTCAGGTATGCCAGTGCTTTGAATAAGATTTCTGGTTTTCTAGATTCTGTGTCACTGTTGTAACAAGTGAAAAAGGAGTCCTAGAATTCTGCATGCTTCCAATAAGGTCTTAACCAACCCTTTCCTGAAATAATCTCAACTAACCCACTCTAGAACCATCTATAAAAGTAACATTTAGTCCTTTGATCACCCTTTATGTAAATTCCATCAAGATACCCAGTATCACTAACTTGTTCTACATACTCTCCATTGCCTATTCTCCAAGGGTGCTGACTCCATCCATAGTCATTCTTCAACTCCTGACACCATTTCAATGTAATTTCTAGAACTCTTGATATCAGCAGTAAAATCTTAAAACTTTATTGTTTTAACTTTATTTTTAATCGGGAGATAGTTGCTTTATAATACTGTGTTGGTTTCTGCCATGTATGTATCAACATGAATCAGCCATAGATATACATACATGCCCTTCTTCTTGAACCTACCTCCCCTCTCCTATCCTATCCTATCCCTCTAGGTTTCAACCTAAAGTATTCTTCAACATCTTGATGACTTTTTTTGCACCCTGATCACTAAGACAGAGGCGACATTTCTTGTTACTCACTATCACTTCCAGATCTTTCTTTCTCATTCTTCCCTAAAAATCTGAAATGTTTCTTTAACCACCACTTTGGATCCCTTGATCTTTGTAAATTCTGGCTCACTGTTCAGTTCAGTTCATATCAGTCGTCATGACCCCATAGACGCAGCATGCCAGGCTTCTCTGTAATCCCTCCTAAAATAGTTGTTAGCAGTTCCAATACCAAGATAGTTTATATTTCCAGCACTTTCACATTTCGACTGTCTTGATTTGTGCTCCCTTCAGTGATTTTGCTTGCCTCCCTTTCTTAGCAATACATTGCTATTTTTATTCACAGAACTTTCTCAATCTCAAATTACTTTAATCTCAATTTTAAGTCCCCAAAATTCTAACCACAAATTCCTAATAGTTCACTCTCCCACGTACTTTAACATTTCTTTCATACCAACCATCCTTATTAATTGCTTTTCAACCCTCTTATCTTTTTACTTCCCTCCTTTCTAGCTTGAAGTTGGATTAATTATTATAATTATTTCCTTTCAGACAACCTCAGTTCCCTCGGCCCTTTTTTGCTACTTCTTTCACCTGTCAAAACCATAACCCTAAAAAAATAATTATGCTGACTGTTCTCATTTTGAAATCATAACCACAAACCTCAAGTGGCTCTTTAATGATGTGAGCAATCATATTGCATTTCCCTTTCAATCCCTCTCTCACTCGCTTAGACTTCAATTTTGTAAGTTCTTCAGTTTGATCAAGCTTGGAGCTTCTATTTTAAAATGTCAAAATTATTTGATGACGTTGTGTCAATTGAAGTTGGAAAATGGAAGTTAGAGTAGATCTTGTAAAAGTTCACATTTACATTTACTCATCCACTTAACTCTATGGTTACTCTCCAATTTATTCCTCTTATTAGAGATAAATTGCCCTTGTTCTTAAGTAAAGCCAAGCTTTCTGCATGTGTTATTTGCTGTTCAGTTGCTCAGATGTGTCTAACTCTTTACAACTCCATGGACTGCAGCACACCGGGCTTTCTTGGCCTTCATTATCTCCCGGGGTTTGCTCAAACTCATGTCCACTGAGTCAGTGATACCATCCAACCATCTCATCCTCTGTTGCTCTCTTCTCCTCATGTCCTCAATCCTTCCCAACATCAGTTCTGTCCGATGAGTCGGCTTTTTGCCTCAGGTGGCCAAAGTTTTAGAGCTTCAGCTTCAGCATCCATCCTTCCATTAGATATTCAGGATTGATTTCCTTTAGGATTGACTGGTTTGATTTCCTTGCTATCCAGGGGACTCTCAAGAGTTTCCTCCAGCACCACAGTTTGAAAGCATCAATTCTTCAGTGCTCAGTCATCTTTATGTGTATTAGATTCTAGTTTGTAACATATTTTAACGAATATACCTCCAGCAAGTCAACCACTACTTTTGCATCATCAACATTAACTTTCATTTGGATAATTCCTATCAGATAACAAAAGCTTTTCTTCTCTCCATTAAAAACAAGTTAAAACCTTTCTTAACCCTAAAATTTTCTCTATTTGCTATCTCATTTCTTAGCTTCCATATAGAGCAAAATTTTCTCCTCTTTCTTTTCTACTTTTCTTTTTATAAAGGTTTAAAATTTAGATATTATTTATACAAAATATAAAATAAATGTATGGTTTAAAAATTATTTTAGAGGCCTCCCTGAAAGTCCAATGGTTAAGAATCCATGCTTCCACTGCAGGGGACAAGGATTTGATTTCTGGTCAGGGAACTAAGTTCCCACAAACTGTGTGGTGTGGTGGAAAAGAAGAAAGAAAGAAAGAAAGTTTTAGTGCAAACTAGCTTATGACTACACGTGTCAGGGAATATAAATTAACCAGATACTCAGAAACCCTCTAGGGTAGCCTCTCAATCACAAAGCATTCCTTTCATCCTAAGAGTTATATTTGTTTTGATCCTGATTATAATCAATTTTTAAATTTCTCTTAGACAGTTCTCTATTCTTTTTAAATTATTGGCTTTTGCTCATTCTCTATAGAAACACTGTTTTGAATTTTGTCAGTGGCTTCCATGCTGCTAAACCAATGAGCCCTTGTCTTAGTTAATGGATTATTAATTGACTATTAACATCTATCTACTTCTTATACACCACATTCTTTCTTCTTCCTTATTCTTCTTGCACCTCATTCTCCTTTATTGTTTATTTTTATCTTGCTGAATTTTAGTACTATTATTATTAAAAACATCTGACAGAAAGATACCTTCTCAAACTTTTAAGTATTCAGTACGGTTTTGTTAATCATATGTGCACATCATTGTATAGAGTTATACAGAATTTTTTCATCTTGCTTAACTCAAACTCTATGCCACTGAACAGACTTCCCATTTCCCTCCAATTCCTGACAACTGTTATTTACTTTCTGCTTCTATGGACTTGACTATTTTAGCTCCCTCATATAAGTGGAATTATGCACTATTTCTTCGGTAACTGGCTTACTTCACTTAGCAATAAGTCTTCAAGGTTTACCTATGTTGTTCATTGTGGGACTCCCTTCTTTCTCAAGACTGACTCTTATGACACTACATATATATACCACATTTTCTATATCAATGTACTCACTGGGGAATATTTAAATTGCTTCTACCTCTTGCTATTGTTGATAGCACTATAGTGATCATGGGACTGCAAACATCATTTCAAGATCCTGCTTTCAATTATTTTGGATAAATACCTAGAAGTGGCATTGCTGGATTATATATGGCAGTTTTATTGTTAATTTTCTGAGGAAAATCATTTTATTTTCCTTAACAGCCACAGCATTTTAGAGTCCTAAGAACAATGAACAATTCTTTCACATCTTCACCAGCATTTGTTACTTTTTAAAATGATGACCATCACAGGTATGAAGTGATATCTCATTGTGACTTAGATCTTAATTTCCTTGATAGTTAATAGTCAAGAGTTTCTCTGATAGCTGTTGCTCATTTGTATGGCTTCTTTACAGAAATGTCTAATCAAGGTCTTTGTACATTTTTTAATTGAGTTATTGATTCTGGGTTTATCAATTGTTATTGAGTTGTAGGAGTTTGTAGTTTATTTTAGCTATTAACCTTTTGTCAGATAGATGGTTTGAAAATATTTTCTCTGATCCTGTAGGTTCCCTTTTTATCATCTTGTGTTTTTTTCTTTTTTCCTTTCTGCCCAGAAGCTTTTAAGTTTGGTATAGTTCAATTTATTTATTTTTGCTTTTTTTGGCCTGTGCTCTTGGTATCAAATCCTAGAAGCCATTGCTATGACAAATGTCTGGAAGCTTTTTCTTTATCTTTTCTTCTATAAGTTTTATAGTTTAAGGTCTCACATTTAAGTTTTAAGCCTACTTTAAGTTTATTTTAATGAACAGTGTAAGGCAAAGGTCCTATCTCATTATTTTGTATGTGCCTATCCAGTTTCCCACTACCATTTGCTATTGAAAATATCCTTTCTCCATTATGTATTATTGGCATCATTATTGAATATCATCAGACCATATGCATGGGGTTTGTTTCTAAGTTCTCTATACTATTTCATTGGTCTAGATACCCGACTTTATGCCAGGACCCCACTGTTTGATTATATACATAATATGCTTACATAAGATCTAAAATTATGTAATATGTATGTTACATAATGGGTTTTCACAATATGTTTTGAAGTCAAGAAAAATGAGGACTCCAGTTTTCTTCTTTCTCAAGATTACTTTGGCTATTTATGGTTCTTTGTGGTCCATATGAGAAATAGCATGTTTGAATATTTCTGTAAAAAAATACCAATGATATTTCTATATATATTCTATTAAATCTGTAGATTAGTTTGGATGATATGAACATTTTAACAATATCAGTTCTTTCAATTCCTCAACATGTAGTTTCTTGCCAGTTTTAGTTTTGTCATCCATATTTGCAATATTTACAGTTTTCAGTGTACATATATTTCACTTCTTCAGTTAAATTTAAGTGTTATGTCTTTTTTAATGTTTCAATATTCATTTATTTCATAAGCATTTATTTAATATTTACTATATTTCAAATTCTTAACTATGAACTGTGAATATTATGAGGCAGACAGATACAAGCAATCATGGATCAACTTTAGGCTGCAACAGGTATCAGTTCAGTACATTTCAGTTCAGTTCATTTGCTCAGTCGTGTCCGACTCTTTGCAACCCCATGAATTGCAGCATGCCAGGCCTCCCTGTCCATCACCAACTCCTGGAGTTCACTCATACTCACATCCATTGAGTCGGTTATGCCATCCAGCCATCTCATCCTCTGTCATCCCCATCTCCTCCTGCCCCCAATCCCTCCCAGCATCAAAGTCTTTTCCAATGAGTCAACTCTTCTCATGAGGTGGCCAAAGTACTGGAGTTTCGGCTTCAGGATCATTCCTTCCAAAGAAATCCCAGGGCTGATCTCCTTCAGAATGGACTGGTTGGATCTCCTTGCAGTCCAAGGGACTCTCAAGAGTCTTCTCCAACACCACAGTTCAAAAGCATCAATTCTTCGGTGTTCAGCTTTCTTCACAGTCCAACTCTCACATCCATACATGACCACTGGTAAAACCATAGCCTTGACTAGACAGACCTTAGTAGGCAAAGTAATGTCTCTGCTTTTCAATATGCTATCAAGTTTGGTTATAACTTTCCTTCCAAGGAGTAAGTGTCTTTTAATTTCATGGCTGCAATCACCATCTGCAGTGATTTTGGAGCCCTAAAAATTAAAGTCTGACACTGTTCCATTGTTTCCCCATCTATTTCCCATGAAGTGATGGAAATAGATGCAACAGGTATAATGTCAAGCAAAGTGCAATGTACAAAATGGGGAACAGAGAAGAAACTGATCAGCTCTGTGCTTGAGGGACTAAAAGAGGGTAGGGACAGGCCTTATGGGGGAAGAAAGGCTTGAGCAAAGACATGGAGCCAAAACAGTT
The DNA here is from genome assembly GCF_023091745.1 of Budorcas taxicolor. NCBI lineage: Eukaryota > Metazoa > Chordata > Mammalia > Artiodactyla > Bovidae > Budorcas > Budorcas taxicolor. Next base: position 71,886,389 of record NC_068912.1, read on the forward strand.
CATGTGCCTAGTTGACAAAGGGAAGGATATGGGAAAGCAGTCAGGAGACCATCTGGTGTGTGCCAAGACTAGAACCAGAGGCAGCATGGATCCATGTGGGGGAATAGGAGGAAATGGTGCAGGAATAGAAGGCTAATGCCAGAGGAAAGAAAGACCTTTTATACCACACTCAGAACCTTAGTAAAGTCATAAAAGGATATTAGACAAAGGAATGATGCTTTGATTGATAATCAGTGTTCTAAAATGGATAGATATGAATATCTGAATTGGTAGGTAAAGTAGATAGATAGATATAAGATCTATTAACACACAGTTTTCCATTCAAATAAGCTGGTCTGATTAAGATGCATGTATTTAGTTGCTCAGTCAGGTTCAACTCTGTGATCTCATGTACTGCAACCTGCCAGGCTACCCTGTTAATGAGATTTTTCAGGGAAGAATACTGGAGTGGGTTGCCATTCCTTTCCTCAGGGAATCTTTCTGACCAGGGATCAAACCCAGGTCTCCCACATTGCAGACATATTCTTTACTGTCTGAGCACCAGGAAATGAGATATGAACATGCTAAGGCACTTCAGTTGCATCCAACTCTTTGCCACCCCATGGACTGTTGCCTACCAGGTTTCTCTGTCCATGGGATTCTCCAAGTAGGAATACTATGGTGGTTTGTCGTGCCCTCCTTCAGGGGATCTTCCTGACCCAGGGATCAAACACAAGTCTCTATGTCACGTGCATTGGCAGGCAGGTTCTTTACCACTAGCGCCACCTGGGAAGCCTGTTAAAAACAATGAAATGAAGCATTAACTTGATAGCTCCTTTCCTTAGTGAACATAAGTGTCTCTTCACTTAGTTTTTTATTTTTTTTAATTTTTATTTTATATTGGAGCATAGTTGTAACAACATTATGTTGTTTCACATGTACAGCAAAATGTTTCAGTTTTCAAATTCTTTTCCCATTTAGGTTGTTACAGAATATTAAGACTCATTTCCTGTGCTATACCATAGGTCCTTATGGGACTGACATATACATATTGCTGTGATTATTATTTATATTTGATGCTATAGTAAATGTGATTATTTTCTTGATTTTCTTTCTGTGTAGCTCATTGTTAGTATATGAAGACATAACTGAGTTTTCTATGTTGATTTTGTATCCTGAAACTTTGTTGAATTCATTTATTGTATATAACACTTTTTTTTGTGAAAACCTAAGGATTCTTACATATTAGACTGCATACTGTGTAAACAGAAATAATTATACATTTTTTTCTGATTCAGTTCAGTTCAGTTCAGTTGCTCAGTTGTGTCTGACTCTTTGAGACCACATGAACTGCAGCACACCAGGCGTCCTTGTTCATCACCAACTCCCAGAGTTTACCCAAGCTCATACCCATTGAGTCGGTGATGCCATCTAGCCATCTCATCCTCTGTCATCCACTTCTCCTCCTGCCTTCAATCTTTCCCAACATCAGGGTCTTTTCAAATGAGTCAGCTTTTCACATTAGGTGGCCAAAATATTGGAGTTTCAGCTTCAACATCAGTCCTTCCAATGAACACCCAGGACTGATTTCCTTTAGGGTGGACTGGTTGGATCTCCTTGCAGTCCAAGGGACTCTCAAGAGTCTTCTCCAACACCACAGTTCAAAAGCATCAATTCTTCTGCACTCGGCTTTTTTTATAGTCCAACTCTCACATCCATACATGATTACTGGAAATTTAGAATGTTTTATATTTTTATGCTTTAATTGCTCTATCTAAGACTTTTAGGACTATGCTGATTAAAAGTGAGAAGAATGGAAATATTTGCCTTGTTCCTATTTTCTAGGAAAAATTATTGAGTATTTTATTAGCTGTGGTCTTTTCACATATGACCTTTATTATGCTTAGGTACATGAGTACTCAGTTGCTTCAGTCATGTCCAACTCTTTGCCACCCTATGGACTGTAGCTTGCCAGGCTCCTCTGTCCATGGGGATTCTCCATGCAAGAATACTGCAGTGGGTTGCCATACCCTTCTCCAGAGAATCTTCCCAGCCCAGGTATTGAATTTGGGTCTCTTGCACTGCAGGCAGATTCTTTACTGACCGAGCCACTGCTTGTTGACAGTTTTTATCATGAAAGGGTATTGAATTTTGTCAAATTTTACTACTTCTATTACTTTCTGTCCTTCATTTTATTAATGTGATATATCATATTTATTGATTTTTGTATATTGAACCACGCTTTACCCCATGGATAAATTCCACTTGGTCATACAATATAATTTTATTTAATTTATCTTGCTATTAATTTGCTACAGATTTTTGCATACTTGACCAATACAGGAGTTAGAGGCACTGACACTCCATGCAGTTGAAAATATATGTATAGCTTGTAATTCCCCAAATTCTTAACCACTAGTAGCCTATTTTGATTGTAAACCTTACCAATAAATAAGCAGTTGATTAATATGTGTTTTAGAAATTCCCTGTGGTCCAATGGTTATGATGCTGCACTTCCATTACAGGGGGCCTGAGTTTAATACCTGGTCAGGAAATCAAGATCCTTGAAGTAGTGCGGCCAAAAAAAAAAAATCATGTTTTGTATGTTATATGTATTATATTCTGTACTCTTAAAGTAAGCTAGAGAAAAGAAAATCTTATTAAGAATACCATAAGGAAGAGAAAATACATTTACAGTAGTGTATTGCTCTTATCACATTTCCCTGGTGGCTCAGATGGTAAAGAATTCACCTGCAGTGCAGGAAACCCTGGTTCAATCCCTGGGCTGGAAAGATTCCCTGGAGGAAGGCTTGGCAAGCCACTCCAGGATTCTTGCCTGGAGAATCCCCACTAACATATGAGCCTGGAGAGCTGTAGTCCATGAGGTCTCAGAGTCAGACAAGACTGAGCAACTAAACACAGCACAGCATTGCACTTATCAATACCATTAAGTTTACGTGGTCTGCTTATAAACAATACCATAAGTTTACACGGTATTTCAGCATCTGTATCATTATTTTCTTATATGATACAAAACACTGTAGATGTTTCAAGCATTGCTAGCACTAAACATCAGAAATGAAAATCTACTGTGAAAAAGAAATTCCTATTTATTTACAGGTACAAGAATTCATGCATTGATAATGTGGAAACAGCAATATGATTGTTTATGGTAGTCTAGTGTCATCTATTAGATAGCTTTAAGGTAGCCTAGCCTATACACTAATGAAGGAATCTTTATAAAAATTTTATATCATACAGCATTACAGTCATTTTCGTAATACAGCATGGGAAACATTGTAATATTTTTTAAATCACTTACTTGTGATCATAGGCTAATATGCAGTTTCTCCAATTGCAAGAGAGAGAGGCAAATCTGTATGGCAATGTAATTCTTTGAAAGTAAAGTATAAAGGAGTAAAAACTAACCTATTATTAATTTTCTATTAAATATTACTCACATTATGCTTATGTAAAGATAAAGCTGTCCACCTCAATACACACCTTGCAAAGAATGTTCTATAAGATGAAATCTTTGTCAATGACAATGATAATGACACAAAAAAGTCTCAAACAGTTCTTGTGGTAGAATTATTAGATTTTTACTTGAATATGCTCACACACATACATAATAGATAAGTTTACTAACTATATATCATTCATTAAATAGAAGAGGATCATCATAAAAGTCTTCATTCTCATCATCTTCACAGTGAGTAAACTGAGGAGGAGAAGGAAGAGGAAGGTTGTGTCTTAGAACCTCGCGTGGCAGAAGCAAACAAAGTGGAGGAAATGGAAGGGGAGGCAGGCATACTTAGCGTAACTTTAAGAAATAGACAGTAATTGCCTTCTGACCTTTTTGCTTTTTCATTTCTGTACAAATGTTTCTATGCAACACCAATCCTTTTTCCATTGTTTGCTCAAGTTTCAGCGCCCATATCATAGAAAGGTTCATATTATAACAGAAGTCAAAAAGCAGTCTTGAATAATTAAAAGTCTTGTGCCAGATTGTCTAATGTTAATTTGTTTCCTGATGTTACTTTTCTTCATCATCTGGCACTGGTTTAAAAACACCCATTTCCATCAATATATCTTCTCTTAATTCCTCTGGTATAGTGTCCATTGGCCCTTGCATTTCTCAAGATGCCTATCTTGAAATCCTTCAGTTGCCCACCCTGCACCCCCCACTTTTGCCATATCCACAATGCTTTCACTGTTTCCTTGATTGGCTCTATCACAAATTGTGAGAAATCATGCACAGCATCCGGGCACAGCTTTTTTCAGCATGAATGTATTCTTTCAGACTTGATGGTTTTCACAACTTTTTCTGTAACAACAATGGCATCTTCAATGATATAATCTTTCCAGTCTGTTTTTGATGTTCTTTATCAGGGTTCTCTTTCATAATGTTGGCAATCTTTTTCATTAAACACCATGTGTAATGAGCCTCAAATATCCTTATGACTCCCTGATCTAGAATCTGAAAAGTATGGGGTATGAATAGAAAGCTTCCATGTCATTGGTTTGAACACATGGGTTTCTGGATTGTCAAGGGTATTGTCCAATATTAAAAGAACTTTGAAAAGCAGTCCCTACTGACAAGGTATTGTACTTCCTGACTTCAGGGACAAATATCAATGAAACCATCCCAGTAAAAGGGCTCAAACTGTCCAGAATTTCTTGTTGTACAACTAATAAACTGGCAACTGGTGTTTACTTTTTCTTTCAAGGCTCAAATGTTAGAAGCTTTGTAGATAAAGGCAGTCCTGATCATAATCCAGATTCCACGTGTCCAAGAACAGAGTTATCCTATCCTTTCCTGTCAACTGAGAGTAGAGAGTTTTATCTCTTTCTTTCTAAACTGCATAATGTTTGTTTGTCTTATTTGTTTTGTCTTATGGCACTAGACCTCCAGTTTAGTGTTGAATAGAGGTGGTAAGAGTAAGCATCACTGTCTTGTTTTTGATTTTAGGGAAAAAATTCAGTCTTTTACATTAAATATGATGTTTACATAATATATATTTTATAGATGATCTTTATCAGCTTAAGGCATATCCTTCTATCCCTTGCTAGGAATTTCAATCCTGAAGAAAGTGTTAACCTTGTCAAATGCTTTATCTTCAGTTATTGAGATGACTATATGATTTTGTTTTTATTGTGTTATTAATATGGTGATATATATTGATCTTTAAATACTAAGGAATGGTATCTTACTGAGATAAACTCTACCTGATCCTGATTTTCAGTTCCATTCAGTTCATTCACTCAGTTATGTCTGACTCTGTGATCCCATGGGCTGCAGCATGCCAGGCTTCCCTACTCATTACCAACTCCCAAAGCCTGCTCAAACTCTTGTTCATTGAGTGGGTGATGCCATCCAACCATCTCATCCTCTGTTGTCCCCACTTCCTCCTGCCTTCAATCTTTCCCAGCTTCAGGGACTTTTCCAATGAGACAGTTCTTCGCATCAGGTGGCCAAAGTATTGGAGCTTCAGCTTCAGCATCAGTCCTTCCAGTGAATATTCAGGACTGATTTCCTTTAGGATGGACTGGCTTGATATCCTTGCAGTCTATTTTTGATCATTTGTAGCCCTTGTTTGATCATTTGCAGTCCTTGCATCACAATTTAGCAAACTACAATTTTGGTCTTGGAAGATGCACCCAGTACAGCAGGGGACAGGATTACCAAGTGCTTAGGTAACCCCTTTTAAAGTTAATCAGAGAGAATGGTCTGTAGTTAAGCATAAAGATAACTAAAAGAAAAAGTTTTCTCTGAATAAGAGATAAAGTAAGATTTATTACACCATTTTCTTTTTTAACATGGCCTGAATTCAACCTGAAAAGCATTTGTTAGTTATTTTTGTACTTATTAAGGATACCAGTTTTGAGGTTTTTGTTTTGTTTGGTCATGTCTTTGTCTTTTCTTTAAGTTAGGCAATGTACAATAAAGCTGGTTTGTACATATTCTTTCCTCTTCTCTTATCTATAAGTTTTGATAAATTGATGTTAGCATTTTCTTAAACATTTGATACAATTTATCACTGGAGCTATATAGAATTGAAGTTTCCTTTGTGGAAAGATTCTAAATAGGGGATTGAATATTTCCATTAAGTGGTGAATATATAAGTTTTGATATTATCTTTTACTTACTTTTGGTAAATCGGTGACTTTAAATATATCTATTTCATCTAAAGTTGTCAAATTTGGAAAATGTTGTTCTTATCCTCTTATCATATTTTAATGAGATGATATCTAGTGATATTTATTTATGCTAAAAATGTTGATGTATCTGAAGAAAAATAGACTTTCTCTAATTTTTGTTTGCTTCCCTTTTTATTTGAGTCTGACTTTTATCTTTTTAAAATTCTTTTTTATCTACTTCAGTTCAGTCACTCAGTCAGGTCCTACTCTTTGCAACCCCATGAATCACAGCATGCCAGGCCTCCCTGTCTATCACCAACTCCCGGAGTTCACTCAAACTCACGTCCATCGAGTCGGTGATGCCATCCAGCCATCTCATCCTCTGTCGTCCCCTTCTCCTCCTGCCCCCAATCCCTCCCAGCATCAGTTTTTTCCAATGAGTCAACTCTTCTCATGAGGTGGCCAAAGTACTGCAACTTCAGACTTAGTTTGGACTTAATTTACTCCTCTGTCCTAGATAATAGGCTTCCTTCATAACTCATTTGGTAAAGAATCTGCCTGCAATGCAGGAAACCCTAGTTAGATTCCTGGGTAGGAAAGATCCACTGGAGAATGGATAGGCTACCCACTCCAGTACTCTTGGGCTTCCCTTGCTGCTCAGCTGGTAAAGAATCTGCTTGCAATGTGGGAGACCTGGGTTCCATCCCTGGGTTCAGAAGATACCCTGGAAAAGGGAAAGGCTACCCATTCCAGTATTCTGGCCTATAGAATTCCATGGACTGTCCTAGATAATAAATGTATAAATGCACATAGTTTATAAGAACTTTCTTCTTTCTAATACAGGCATGAATATTATGCATTTCCCTGTAAATATTTCTAGTCACATCCTACTGGCATTGGATATATTTCATTTTTCTATGTCTCTTCAGTATAAAAGAAATCGTAATGCTTCTAGTGAGCTTTTTCTTTTAGCTGTATGTTATTGATTTCAAAATATCTCCCCATGCAGCTCTAACTTATTTCAAATTTACTTCTTTTATGATAAAAATAACATTATCTGTTTTATTTAATATTTTTAAATTAGTTTAGATCTTCAAGGTTGATATATTCCTTTTTAGTAAAAGTACTCTGCACACTTCACAAAAGTTCTTTCTACTGTTACTATGTAGAGTATTTGTTTCTTATAGCCCTTCTTACTTTCTGCGTACCCTTGATTTAATTACTGAGAAAAGAGTTTTTATTTCTCCTTCTACAGAGGTGTATTTGTCTATTATATTTTAGCTTATTTTATGGCATTAGACACAGTACATAGACATTTAATATTGCCTTATTTTAAGACAAAGAAAAAATACTTTATTAATTTGAAATACCTCTATTTTTGGTGATTTTTCTTACACTGGAGACAATTTTGCTGGATAAGAATATAGTCATGACAGCTTTAATGACTAATTTTTGGTTAATTAACATAATTTTTAATTTTTTTGTAATATATCAAGCAGAAGTTTGTAAACAGGGTAAAGTCAAGTCATCTCTGTTTCATAATTGGTGGATTTACAACAGTAAGTATAATGTAAGTTTTTATGTAATTTGGCTTAAATCTATCATCATCTCTTTATACTTTAAAAAATGTTTCCATTTTATTTTTCTAATTTTTTCTGCCCTTTGAATGAGTTAAGTATTTTAAAGGTTTAATTTTAGTTCTTTATATGTTTATGAGATATATTTTAATTTATTTTTCATTTTACTGCTTCAAATGTGCATGCTTATTTACAATTAAAATAAAGTAAAGTTTGCAATGTTACATATAATCTTAGGCTATTAGAATGGTATATTTCAAAATTCTTTCCATTCTTTATGCTATTTTCTCAGATATTTAAATATATGTATATATAGATATATATAATAAACTCACTTTTCATCAAAAGTCAATATATTTTGAGAAAATTTCAGAAAAGAAAAAATATATTTTATGTTATTTATATTTATCTATTTTAGTGTTCCTGATTCTTTTGTATAAATTTCTTTTGTATAAAATTTCTATCTGATATTCTTCCTGAAGAAAGTGTTTTATCATTTCTTATAGTATAGGACACTGGAAATGATTTTCCTCGTTTTTAATCTCTATATATTTTTTTTAATTTTACATTAATTTTTATAGGATATCTTTTCTGGTAGTAAAATTCTAGATTGTGATTTTTTTTTTCTCTTTTAGAACTTAAAGATATTTTTCCTTTCCTTTATTGCATAGTTTGTGATGAAAATTGTTTTGTGGACTCTTTGTTGCTCTGCATATAGTATGTAATATTTTCCTCTCCTCTTAATTTCCATTTCTAGTTTTCCTTGGTTTCTAGAAATTTATAAGTTGTCTTGATCATCTTATTTTCCTTTAGTGTACACTGAGCTATTTGCATCTGAAGGTTTACTGTTTCAGCATTTTTTAAAAATTATTAAACCTAATATTGTCCCATATTTTCACTAATGTTTCATTCTTTTTCCTTTTTAAATCCTGTACCTTCATTTGTAAAGTTCTTATTGCTTTGTCTTCAAGAATTATGATACACATCTTCACAGTATATTATGTGTGTGTGTGTGTGTATATATACACACACTGGATAGCATCACTGACTCCATGGACATGAGTTTGAGTGAACTCCGGGAGTTGGTGATTGACAGAGAGGCCTGGCGTGCTGCAATTCATGGCATCGCAAAGAGTCGGACACGACTGAGAGACTGAACTGAACTGAACTGATAGTTGATTTACCTTATGTTAGTTTCCCATGTGCAGCAAGTTAAATGGGATATATATATATATATATATATATATATATATATATACACACATATATCCACTTTTTTCTAAGATTCTTTCCCCATTTAGGCCATTACAGAGTATTGAGTTCCCTGTGTAATACAGTAGGTTCTTAAGCTATCTATTTTAATTTATAGTAATGTATATATGTAAATCTCATTGTCCCAATTTGTCCCTCCATCCCCTTATCCCCTGATAACCATGAGTTTTCTGGCTACACATGTGACTTCATTTTTGTTTTTTAACTAAGTTTATCTGTGCATTTTTTTAGATCCCTAATACCACACACACACACACACACAACCTCAAAATGGGAAATGTAAGGCTCCACACTATAAAATTCTTATAGGGAAACATTGGCAGAACAGTCTTAAACATAAATTGCAGCCAGATCTTTTTTGATCCACTTCCTAGAGTAATTAAAATAAAAATAAACTAACTGGATCTAATTAAAATTAAAAGCTTTTGCATAAAAATGGAAACCATAAACAAGACAAAAAATACAACCCTCAGAATGGAAGAAAATATTCCCAAACAAAGCCAGTGACAAGAGATTAATCAAGAAATTAATCTCCAAAACATAAAAACAGTTCATGCAGCTCAGTACACACAAAATCTAATCAAAAAATGGTTAAAAGATCTAAATATCCATTTCTCCAAAGAAGACATATAGATGCCAAAAAGCTTATGAAAAATGTTCAAATCATTATTAGAGAAATGCACATCAAAACTACAATGATATAATTTTATTTATATTAAATAAAAAATCATTAATTATTAATAATAAAAATTATTAGTGGAAATAAAAGTCACATTAATGATTAGCATTAATATGCCAAGTGTTATATTTCAACCTTTAAAAATGCATTATGAATTATAATTTTATAGCTAATTTTGAATCTATATACTTTCTCTGTTATAGAGAAATGCTTGATCATGCTTTCTCAGAGTATGTTGAAGTAGGGTAAAGTAATATTTCATAAGAAGGTATAAGCAAGCCAAGATTTCAGGAACATTTTATTCTATTGATTTCTCTCATTCTTTTTCACAATTCAGAACATATCAGGCATGAATAGCCATATAACTGCATTACAGCCTTCATATTTTACTTCATTTTCTCCAATTTTTCCTTTAGAAAAGCACAGTCTTCATCTCTTGAAAGTATTTCTAGGATATAAAACTCAATTACCTGGTTTTTCAAAGACAATGTAGAATGTATGGGGGTGTTGTAAATCTTGATTGACAAAAGGAAAAGATGGAAACTGAATTGCCAAGTTTCTCCAAGAAAAATAATAGAAGATACAGTTATGTTAATGCTTTGCTGTGCTTTGTCACTCAGTTGTGTCTGATTCCTCCACCACATGGATTATAGCCCACCAGGCTACTCTGCCCATGGGGATTCTCCAGGCAAGAACACTGGAGTGGGTTGCCATGCCCTCCTCCCATCTTCCTAACTTATTTAAGTCATAATGTCTATGTCAATGTATAGGCTCCCCAGGTGGCACTAGTGGTAAAGAACCCTCCTGCCAATACAGGAGACACAAAAGATGAGGGTTCAATCCCTAGGTCGGGAAGCTTCCCTGGAGGGGAGCATGGCAACACACTCCAGAATTCTTGCCTGAAGAATCCTATGGACAGAGAAGACTGGAAAGACCACAATCCATGGGCTCACAAAGAGTTGGACATGACAAAAGCAACTTAGCACATACATCATGTCAATATGGATACACACACACACACACACACACACATATACCTATATATATCTTGATATATATAATCGAGATTGCCAGGAGAAATATCAACAGCCTCAGATTCATGTGACACCACTTTAATGGCAAAAAGTGAAGAGGAACTAAAGAGCCTCTTTATGAAGGTAAAAGAGGAGAGTGAATAAGTTGGTTTAAACTGAACATTCAAAAAATGAATACCATGGCATCTGGTCCCATCACTTCATGGGAAATAGATGGGGGAAAATGGAAACAGTCATAAATTTTATATTTTGTGGCTCCAAAAGAGCTTCCCTGATAGCTCAGCTGGTAAAGAACCTTCCTGCAATGCAGGAGACCCCAGTTTGATTCCTGGTCAGAAAGATCCTCTGAAGAAGGGATAGTCTACCCACTCCAGTATTCTTGGACTTCCCTGGTGGCTCAGTTGGTAAAGAATTCACCTGCAGTGTGGGAGACCGGGGTTTGATTCCTGGGTTGGGAAGATCCCCTGGAAGAGGGCATGGCAACTCACTCCAGTATTCTTGCCTGGAGAATCACCTTGCACAGAGGAGCCTAGTAGGCTGCAGTTCATGGAGTCGCAAAGAGGGGGACATGACTGAGCAACTAAGCATAGAGTACAGGGCTCCAAAATTATGACAGACAGTGACTGCAGCCAAGACATTAAAAGACGCTTGCTCCTTGGAAGAAAAATTATGACAAAAGGAGACATCACTTTGCCAACAAAGGTCCATATAGTCAAAGCTATGGTTTTTCCAGTAGTCATGTACAGATATGACAGTTGGACCATAAAGAAGCCTGAGTGCTGAAGAATTGATGCTTTCAAATTATGGTGCTGAAGTCTCTTGAGAGTCCCATGGACAGCAAGGAAATCAAACCAATCAATCCTAAAGAAAAGCAGCCTTGAATAATCATTGGAAGGACTGATGCTGAAGCTGAAGCTCCAATACTTATAGTCACTTGATGTAAAGAGCTGACTCACTGGAAAAGATCCTCATGCTAGGAAAGATAGGGCAAGAGGAGAAGGAAGTGACAGAGGATGAGATGGTTTGATGGTATCATCGACTCAATGGACATGAGTTTGAGAAAACTTATGGAGAGGGTGAAGGACAGGAAAGCCTGATGTTGTGCAGTCCATGGGGTTGTAAAGCGTTGGATAAGTTTTACCAACTGAACCACAAATGCCTATATATATATTAAGATATTTATTATAATAAATTATCTCATGTGATTATAGAGGCTGAGAAGTCCTACAATCTGCTATCTACCAACTGGAGAACCAGAAAAGCCTATGATATAATTCCTGCTCATGTTTTAAGGCCAGGGAACCAGGAGAGCTGAATGTGTAAGTTCCAGCCTGAGTTCAGGAGAACATCAAAGTCTTAGTATGAAAACATTTGTGTGGAGAGAACACCTTTTGTTCTATTCAGGACTCCCAACACATTGAGAATCCTCCCGCCACACTCTTACCTCCCCTCCCCCCACATACACAAAGGAAGGGAAAGTTGCTTTCTGAGTCTTGCCTATTCAGATGTTAATCTCATCCAGAAACACTCTCACAAGTGTACAGAATAATGCTTTTTTTGGCCATTCCCTGTCCCAGTCAAATTGAAAGAAAATCATTTTTCATTGCAGAGCCCCTAAAGAGGTATTAAGAGATCTTATTAATTCCTTGGTGATAACACAAGCATAAGATCAGGAGACATTATTACAATAATTACCTTATAAATAAATTTTTAAATTAATTGATTTATTTCAATTGGAGGCTTATTACTTTACAATATTGTAGTGTTTTTTGCCATACATTGTTACGAATCAGCCATGGGTGTACATGTGTCCCCCATCCTGAAGTCCCCTCCCAGCTCCCTCCCCATCCAATCCCTCCTGGTCATCCCAGTGCACTGGCCTTGAACATCCTGTCTCATGCATCAAACCTGGACTGGCTATCTATTTCACCTATGGAAATATACATGTTTCAATGCTATTCTCTCAAATCATCCCACCCTTGCCTTCTCCCACAGAGTTCAAATGTCTGTTCTTTATATCAATGTTTCTTTTTAGCTGTTTTGTACATAGGGTCATCATTACCATCTTTCTAAATTCCATATATTTGCATTAATATACTGTATTGGTGTTTTTCTTTCTGACTTACTTCACTCTGTATAATAGGCTCCAGTTTCATCCACCTCATTAGAATTGAGCAAATGTGTTCTTCTTAATAGCTGAATAATATCCCATTGTGTATATGTACCATGGCTTTCTTATCCATTCATCTGCCAATGAATATCAAAGTTGCTTCCATGTCCTAGCTATTGTAAACAGTGTTGCAATGAACAATAGGATACACTTGTCTCTTTCAATTTTGGTTTCCTCGGTGTATATGCCCAGCAGTGGGATTACTGGGTCATGTGACAGTTGTATTTCCAGGTTTTTAAGGAATCTCCACACTGTTAGCTATAGTGGCTGTACAAGTTTGCATTCCCACCAACAGCATAAGAGGGTTTCCTTTCCTCTGCACCCTCTCCAGCATTTATTGTTTGTCAACTTTTTGATGGCAGCCATTCTGACTGGCGTGAAATGGTACCTCACTGTGGTTTTGATTTGCATTTCTCTGATAATGAGTGATGTTGAGCAGCTTTTCATGTTTGTTAGCCATCTGTATGTCTTCTTTGGAGAAATGTCTGTTTAGTTCTTTGGCCCACTTTTTGATTGGGCCATTTATTTTCCTGGTATTCAGCTGCATGAGCTGTTTGTATATTTTTGAGATTAAGTCTATGTCAGTTGCTTTGTTTTCTATTATTTTGTTCCATCTTGAAGGCTGTCTTTTCACCTTGCTTATAGTTTCTTTTATTGTGCAAAAGCTTATAAGTTTAATTAAGTCCCATTTGTTTATTTTTGTTTTTATTTCCATTACTCTGGGAGTTCGGTCATAGAGGATCCTGCTGTGATTTATGTCAGAGAGTGCTTTGCCTATATTTTCCTCTAGGAGTTTTATAGTTTCTGGTTTCTCATTTAGATCTTTAATCCATTTTGAGTTTATTTTTGTGTATGGTGTTAGAAAGTGTTCTAGTTTCATTCTTTTAACGTGGTTGACCAGTTTTCCCAACACCCTTTGTTAAAGAGATTGTCTTTTCTCTATTGTATACTTTCACCTACTTTGTCAAAGATAAAATGTCCATAGGTGTGTGGATTTATTTCTAGGCTTTCTATTTTGTTCCAATGACCTATATTTCTGTCTGTGTGCCAGTGCCATACTGTCTTGATGACTGTAGCTTTGTAGTATGGTCTGAAGTCAGACAGGTTGATTCCTCTGGTTCCATTCTTCTTTCTCAAGATAGCTTTGGCTATTTGAGGGTTTTAGTACTTCCACACAAATTGTGAAATTATTTGTTCTAGTTCTGTGAAAAATACCATTGTTAGCTTGATAGGGATTGAATTGAATAGATTGCTTTGGTTAGTATACTCATTTTCACTATATTGATTCTTCTGATCCATGAACAAGATGTATTTCTCCATCTATTTCTGTCATCTTTGATTTCTTTCATCAGTTTTGTATAGTTTTCTATATATAGGCCTCATAAATAATTTTTAAGACCTCTGATGTACATTGTAGTTTCACTTCTGTTTTTGTAGTCATGTGGTAGCGGGCAAAGTAAAACCAAAAATTTTGTGACCAGGAGGATTTAACTGCTTACCTCACAGAACCGTTGTAAGCACCAAGTTAGATAAGATTTGCTTCATGAACTTGCTAAAAATATATTTTATTATTTTTTTACTTGACAATCAAATGCTTATGTGTTCATTATAATTATAATTATCTATTGCCCTATAATGCAATGAATTGTAGCCCTTAAAAATTTTAAAGCAGAGACACTACTTTCCCAACAAAGGTTCTTCTAGTCAAGGCTATGGTTTTTCCTGTGGTCAAATATGGATGTGAGAGTTGGACTGTGAAGAAGGCAGAGCACCAAAGAATTGATGCTTTTGAACTGTGGTATTGGAGAAGACTCTTGAGAGTCCCTTGGACTGCAAGAAGATCCAACCAGTCCATTCTGAAGGAGATCAGCCCTGGGTGTTCTTTGGAAGGAATGATGGTAAAGCTGAAACTCCAGTACGTTGGCCACCTCATGCGAAGAGTTGACTCATTGGAAAAGACTCTGATGCTGGGAGGGATTGGGGGCAGGAGGAGAAGGGGACGACAGAGGATGAGATGGCTGGATGGCATCACGGACTCAATGGACGTGAGTCTGAGTGAACTCCGGGAGTTGTTGATGGACAGGGAGGCCTGGCGTGCTGCAATTCATGGGGTTGCAAACAGTCAGATACGACTGAGTGACTGAACTGAACTGAATGTTTAATAAATTTTATATCTTCTTAGTGTTATCTGTGACATAACCTTATTAAAATACTGTGCAATTATTTTTGGTTAACATGCTCCAAAGTAACCCTTACGTAGAACAAACGGAGAAGCTTGAAGCCACCATAATTTTTAAAAAAAGATATAATTAGACAATAGATAATCTATGAGCAAAGATTATCACCTCAGGCCTGGGCCGGTTCCTGATTAATTATTCAAGTAGTTTTCAAACATATCCCCTACTAGAACCATCTAATCATGTCTAATAGTATGCTGCTACTGCTAAGTCACTTCAGTCATGTCCGACTCTGTGTGATCCCATAGACGGCAGCCCATCAGGCTCCCCCATCCCTGGGTTTCTCTAGGCAAGAATACTGGAGTGGGTTGCCATTTCCTTCTCCAATGCATGAAAGTGAAAAGTCAAAGTGAAGTCATTCAGTCGTGTCTGACTCTTCGCAACCCCATGGACTGCAGCCCAGCAGGCTCCTCCGTCCATGGGATTTTCCAGGCAAGAGTACTGGAGTTGAGTGTGCCATTGCCTTCTCCGCCTAATAGTATGGGATAGTATTAAAATACTTAACACATCCATATTAGATATTAAACCATGATTGTTCTTTATTATTATTATTATATATTTTTTTTATTTTACTTTACAATACTGTACTGGTTTTGCCATACATTAACATAAATCCGCCACAGGTGTACATGAGTTCCCAATCCTGAACCCCCCTCCCACCTTTCTCCCCATATCATCTCTCTGGGTCATCCCAGTGCACCACCCCCAAGCATCCTGTATCCTGTATCGAACCCAGACTGGCAATTCGTTTCTTACATGATCGTATACATGTTTCAATGCCATTCTCCCAAATCATCCCACCCTCTCCCTCTCCCACAGGGTCCAAAAGTCTGTTCTATACATCTGTGTCTCTTTTGCTGTTTTGCATACAGGGTTATCATTACCATCTTTCCAAATTCCATATATATGTGTTTAGTATACTGTATTGTGTTCTTAGGGTAGTCAAGACCATAGGTTCATTGTGTCAGCACAAACAACAGTTTCACAAAGACTTTGAGTTTAGTTGCAAAACACTACCATACAGTGGTCCTAAGAGACTAGGAAATCTAAAGACTTAGTTTACAATCAGATTTTTAACTTTCTTAAATATTTTACCAATGCATATTTAGTTGTATGCATAAGTAAACATTTCACTTTATATTCAGCTTGAAATTATGTACTAATATTCTGAGACTTAAGAAAATACAAACTTACTGTCAAAGTAAACTTAAAAATATTTACTTCATTTATTAGAATAGAACTTTTCTAGTGATTTCCTTTTTCTTTTCTTTTAGTGTGGTTGACTGAAATGTGCTCTCTCAGGAAGACTTGTTATTACTGCTTATGTATCTTTTCATCTGCTAGGCTAAAAGCTCCTGGCTAGTAGATAGCACACCATTCAATATTCCTGGCTCATTCATTAATCAGGTGTTTCTAATGGAATGAATTCTCTTGACAAGTTGGACAATAAAATTAAATGAATAGGGTAAATAAAATTAAATGAATAGGATAAATAAAATAATTGGCAAACAGAGTGAACCAGCGTAGGGAAATCAGAGGTTCAGAATACGATATTTTACTGTTTGAAGTATCATTTTTCAGCTAGTATTCTACAAAAACAAAAAGGATAGTGGCCTCAAATATAAACAAATGTTCCCTTACTAAAATTCCTAATCAATCCTTGGAGTTGAATAACATTATCTAAATTTCTTTGATACATTGTTGCAAACACGGCTAATGTAATGTACCTTTGAATTTCCAACATGTAAGATAAAGTATTAAAAGTTACTCAGATTTCTTTACTGCAAGGTATACTAATATTCTCCAAAACACATTTTTAAAAATGGGTAGAAAAAAGGTTAAAATTTGTAAGGCATTTTCTTTGTACCTTAGGCATTTTCTAGAGCACAAAATGCCACTAGCTCTAAGAGCTTCAACAAATGTTTCTCAATAAATCATTTCATACTCTTCTCCAGCACACACACACACACACACACACACACACACACACACACACGTGTCCACCACTATTTCACTGAAGCCAACACTGACCTGCTTCAGAAGTATTTTCTCAACATTCCAAATTGAGGCAAATGCTTCCATACCCCAAAACCCCTAACTTTCCAATGTTAACAATTATTTTGTTCAGTTCAATTCAGTTCAGTCACTCAGTTGTGTCCGACTATTTGCGACCCCATGAATCGCAGCACACCAGGATTCCTTGTCCATCACCAACTCCCAGTGTTCACTCAGACTCACGTCCATTGAGTAAGTGATGCCATCCAGCCATCTCATCCTCTGTCGTCCCCTTCTCCTCCTGCCCCCAATCCATCCCAGCATCAGAGTCTTTTCCAATGAGTCAGCTCTTCGCATGAGGTGGCCAAAGTACTGGAGTTTCAGCTTTAGCATCATTCCCTCCAAAGAACACCCAGGGCTGATCTCCTTCAGAATGGACTGGTTGGATCTCCTTGCAGTCCAAGGGACTCTCAAGAGTCTTCTCCAACACCACAGTTCAAAAGCATCAATTCTTCAGTACTCAGCTTTCTTCACAGTCCAACTCTCACATCCATACATGACCACTGGAAAGACCATAGCCTTGACTAGAAAGACCTTTGTTGGCAAAGTAATGTCTGCGCTTTTGAATATGCTATCTAGGTTGTTCATAACTTTCCTTCCAAGGAGTAAATGTCTTTTAATTTCATGGCTGCAGTCACCATCTGCAGTGATTTTGGATCCCAAAACAATAAAGTCTGCCAATGTTTCCACTGTTTCTCCATCTATTTCCCATGAAGTGATAGAACCAGATGCCATGATCTTTGTTTTCTGAATATTGAACTTTAAGACAACTTTTTCACTCTCCTCTTTCAATTTCATCAAGAGGCTTTTTTTTTTTTAGTTTCTCTTCACTTTCTGCCATAAGGGTGGTGTCATCTGCATTTCTGAGGTTATTGATAATTCTCCCAGCAATCTTGATTCCAGCTTGTGCTTCCTCCAGGCCAGCGTTTCTCATGATGTATTCTGCATGTAAGTTAAATAAGCAGGGTGACAATATAGAGCCTAGAGGTACTCCTTTTCCTATTTGGAACCAGTCCGTTGTTCCATGTCCAGTTCTCACTGTTGCTTCCTGACCTGCATATAGGTTTCTCAAGAGCAAGTTCAGGTGGTCTGGTATTCTCATCTCTTTCAGAATTTTCCACAGTTTATTGAGATCCACACAGTCAAAGGCTTTGGCATAGTCAACAAAGCAGAAATAGATGTTTTTCTGGAACTCTCTTGCTTTTTCCATGATCCAGCAGATGTTGGCAATTTGATCTCTGGTTCCTCTGCCTTTTCTAAAACCACCTTGAATATCTGGAAATTCACAGTTCATGTACTGCTGAAGCCTGGCTTGGGAAATTTTGAGCATTACTTTACTAGCATGTGAGATGAGTGCACTTGTGCAGTAGTTTGAGCATTCTTTGGCTTTGCCTTTCTTTGGGAATGGAATGAAAACTGACCTTTTCCAGTCCTGTGGTCACTGCTGTGTTTTCCTTATTTGCTGGAATATTGAGTGCAACACTTTCACAGCATCATCTTTCAGGATTTGAAATAGCTCAACTGGAATTCCATCACCTCCACTAACTTTGTTCATAGTGATGCTTTCTAAGGCCCACTTGACTTCACATTCCAGGCTCTAGGTGAATGATCACAACATTGTGATTATCTGGGTCATGAAGATCTATTTTGTACAGTTTTCTGTGTAATCTTTCTACCTCTTCTTACCATCTTCTGCTTCTGTTAGGTCCATACCACTTTTGTCCTTTATCAAGTCCATCTTTGCATGAAATGTTCCCTTGGTATCTCTAATTTTCTTGAAGAGATCTCTATTCTTTCCCATTCTGTTTTTTTCTTCTGTTTCTTTGCATTGATCACTGAGGAAGGCTTTCTTATCTTTCCTTGGTATTCTTTGGAACTCTGAATTCAGATGCTTATATCTTTCCTTTTCCCCTTTGTTTTTGACTTCCCTTCTTTTCACAACTATTTGTAAGGCCTCCTCAGATCGCCATTTTGCTTTTTTGCATTTCTTTTCCATTGGGATTGTTTGATTCCTGTCTCCTATACAATGTCAAGAACCTCCATCCATAGTTCATCAGGCACTCTGTCCATCAGATCTAGTCACTTAAATCTATTTCTCACTTACACTGTATAATCATAAAGGATTTTTAAGTCATACCTGAATGGTCCTGTGGTTTCCCCCACTTTCTTCAATTTAAGTCTGAATTTAGCAATAAGGTGTTCATGATCTGAGCCACAGTCAGCTCCTGGTCTTGGTTTTGCTGACTGTTTAGAGCTTGAACATTTTTGGCCACAAAGAATATAGTCAGTCTCATTTTGGTGTTGACCATCTGGTGATGTCCATGTGTAGAGTTTTCTTTTGTGTTGTTGGAAGAGACTGTTTGTTATGACCAGTGCCTTCCCTTGGCAAAACTCTATTAGCCTTTGCCCTGCTTCATTCCGTACTGCAAAGCCAAATTTGCCTGTCACTCCAAGTGTTTCTTGACTTCCTACTTTTACATTCCAGTCCCCTATAATGAAAGGGACATCTTTTTGGGGTGTTATTTCTAAAAGGTCTTGTAGGTCTTCATAGAACCATTCAACTTCAGCTACTTCAGCATTGCTGGTTGGGGCATAGACTTGGATAACCATGATATGGCATGGTTTGCCTTGGAAACGAACAGAGATCATTCTGTCATTTTTGAGATTGCATCCAAGTACTGCATTTCGGACTCTTTTGTTGACCATGATGGCTACTCCATTTCTGCTAAGGGATTCTGGCACAGCAGTAGATATAATAGTCATCTGAGTTAAATTCACCCAGTCCAGACTATTTTAGTTCGCTGATTCCTAGAATATCGACATTCACTCTTGCAATCTCCTGTTTGACCACTTCCAATTTGCCTTGATTCATGGACCTTAAATTTCAGGTTCGTATGCAATGTTGCTCTTTAGAGTATCAGACCTTGCTTCTATCACCAGTCACATCCACAATCGGGTATTGTTTTTGCTTTGGCTCCATCCCTTCATTCTTTCTGGAGTTATTTCTCCATTGATCTCCAGTAGCATATTAGGCACCTACTCACCTGGGGATTTCCCCTTTCAGTATCTGAAGGGTTAATAGGGTAGCAGAGAGACCCATTTGCAGGCACATCTCTGCTGAGATGAAGGGTTAATAGGGTAGCAGAGATGTGCCTGCAAACGGGTCTCTCTGCTCAGGCTTAGCGTCCTTGTATACGAGGCGTTTTGCCAAAGAGTCTGGACACAGCCTTGAGTTTAATGGTCCCTTGCAAACAAGGGAGCATTCCCTTCTTGAGATAAGAAGGAGAGTATGCTTTGTGCATACTCTGCAGTAGACAGAGATTTCACTCCCCTTTGCTGTATGATAACATATATGCACCTGCACTGTACTGAAAAGGCTTATTCTTACAGTCTGAAATTCTGCCTAAGAAGGGCTTTATAATAATAAACGGCAATTAGTTTGCCCAGTTCTTGTCCCTCTGGCCAGATTGTATGTCTCTTGTGTGCGTCTTATATGTCTTGTATGTTCTGTGTCATTTCACTCGTAGTAACCAACAAGTATCCTATCATTTTGCCTTTTCATACTGTTCACGGGTTTCTCAAGGCAAGAATACTGAAGTGGTTGGCCGTTCCCTTCTCCAGTGGACCACGTTCTGTCAGACCTCCCCACCATGACCTGTCCGTCTTGGGTGGCCCCAGACAGCATTGCTTAGTTCATTGAGTTAGACAAGGCTGTGGTCCATGTGATCAGATTGGCTAGTTTTCTGTGATTATGGTTTCAGTGTGTCTACCCTCTGATACCCTCTTGCCACACCTACCATCTAACTTGGGTTCTCTTACCTTGGATATGGGGTACCTCTTCACGGCTGCTCCAGCAAAGTGCAGCCACTGCTCACCTTGGACAAGGGGTATCTCCTCACGGCCACCCCATCCCCTGACCTTGGAGATGGAGTAGCTCTTCTCAGCCCTCCTGTGCCCGCACAGCTGCTGCTCCTTGGACACTGGGTTGCTTTGTACCTGCTCCTGCTGCTGCTGCTAAGTGGCTTCAGTTGTGTCCGACTCTGTGCAACCCCATAGATGGCAGCCCATCAGGCTCCTCCGTCCCTGGGGTTCTCCAGGCAAGATCACTGGAGTGGGTTGCCATTTCCTTCTCCAATGCATGAAAGTTAAAAGTGAAAATGAAGTTGCTCAGTCGTGTCCAACTCCTAGCGACCCCATGGACTTCAGCCTACCAGGCTCCTCTACCCATGGGATTTTCCAGGCAAGAGTACTGGAGTGGGTTGCCATTGCCTTTTCCGTGCTTTGTACCTAGTGGCTTATAATTAAAGTTTGAAATGCATAGGGCAATGGACATAGAGGCAGAGTAAATGTTGAATACAATTTACAACTTGACAGTGTGGGAATGGAAGAGACATAGGACATGAAGGAAATGAGATTTGCCATAAAAAAATGAAACAGTATACGATTTCCAACACAAAGTTATGAGACCTGAAGTAAAATATTTACATTCATTGAGGATAAGCTATATGATCTGATATTTTAAAAGAGAGAACATTAGATGGAGTTGAAAGGGATTTGGAGATTTTATTGGGCCTGGTCTAATGCTTTGTTTCTTACTTAAATTCCATCCTGCCCCCTCCCCCCATTTTGCCATATGCCAAACTACAACTGCAAGAGATGAAAAATTACTAAATTCAGACAAACCCAAAACCTCAGCACCTAGGTGAATTTGAAGTCCACATTCACTTCTAAAATTTCACATTCTCTTAATTTTGTTGTGTGGCTAGATTATCATACTTTAAGAGGTAAGAAAATTAGAATCAATATAAAATTCAATAATGAAGATAGATCTTTGAACCAAATGTGAAAGCTAAAACAATAAAAGCCTTATGAAAATGCATACTTAAGAACCTCATCTGGTCAGCAAATACTGATCACAAAAAGCTTCAAATATCAATATAACTATACATTTTCATTAAACAAATAAAAATATCTTGGAAAAATAGGACACAGGAAAAGTAATGGTGCAACAATCTGGTAGAAGATGCTTCAGTTAGTTTTTCCACATCCATGAATTCTTATAACAAGAACAGAGAGGCAATAAATGATACCAAATTACATACAGGGTTGGAGCCTTAATTAAGTATCTTGCTTACTCCAAAGATGCACATAGATGTGATTCAATACTTGGATTTTTCTAAAACATGTATAGAGGAAATCACATCATAGTTTAAGATGAAGATAAAGAGGTGAGTTAAGGTCTCCCATAAACAGTATGACCTCTCAATGTGGTTTACTGGGGTACTACACATTGCAGTGCATTTTCAGGACTATGAAAATATATACCATTATATCGGAATCATAAAAAAATGAATCTACATAGGCATCCATTTGAAAAATATGAGGGAAAAGGACAAATGAAACTGATTGTAGGGTAGCAGAGGCATAGTAAATGTTGAATACAATTTGCAACTTGACAGTCAGTGTTGAGAAAATTTTAAGCCAAAGTGGTAATGGTGGCAATAATGAAATCATTCCACTTAAACCTTTGCAAATTCACTCTTTCGCCTGCCATTTCTCTTTTTGAAGTAACTGTTGGTGCTTGCGGTGCTCCTAAAGCTAAGTGGTTTAGGCTGCATATGGCTAATTAACTTCCAAAACCATTTCCCTCAGTATATTTAGAGTGTAATATTTAATTATCATTATTGCACGTGCCCAGCCCCCTCACCATAGATGCTTTAATATGGGCATGGCAGAAAGCCACAATTTTAAAGGTTAAAGCTCTGCCTACATTACCCCCACTGGAGTTTGGCTGCTAAGAGGCAATAGAAATCTGCTTAACTCGCAATTGCTTATGTTTAATTGTATGAGCAAATCCATTTCTTGAAGTATGAGTCTTGAGTGCCAGCAAGATTCACATACAGTTGATGGAAACATTTAGTCTCAGAATATCCCATGTTAATACTTTAAAAGTTAAGACTCATTTTATGTAGCATAATTTGGTGTGGTGAAGAATATCAAATGAGGAGAATAATTTAACAAGATAACACTGGGAATGTAATGGGCCCACATTCTTCAGTCAATGAGATGAGTCTTATAAAACTGTATTTCTAACAAAACAAATATAATATGTCATTCCTGCTGTTATCAGCTTCCTTTCAGCTTATTTTGCCTCTCTTCCTTGGCTAACCCAGGGCAGTTTGGGAGATTTCAAAACAAAAAGAAACAAGACTGAGATAGGTAGTCCTGAAGTGAAGTGAAGTGAAGTCGCTCAGCCATGTCCGACTCTTTGTGACCCCACGGACTGTAGCCTACCAGGCTTCTCAGTCCATGGGATTTTCCAGGCAAGAGTACTGGAGTGGGTTGCCATTTCTTTCTCCAGGGGATCTTCCCAACCCAGGGATCAAACCCGGGTCTCCTGCATTGGAGGCAGATGCTTTACCCACTGAGCCATCAGGCCTGAGGTCCATCCAAATACAATGATTAGGTAAACAAGAGAGGCATAGCTCCAAGACTTAACTGACTTGCTTAATGCTCTATGGGGGGAACATGTATGCTAATGAAGAATTCAGGATGCTGGATTTGTTCTTACTTTTCCTTTTTTGTAACAAATCTAGAATTCAGACTATGTAGAGTTGTGCCCTGCCTTCAGTGTGATTGACCTTTAGAAATTTTATCATGAAAGAATCTGGCTGGATAGCATTTTGAATATTAGAATTTAAATGCCAAATCTGGACTATATTAACTCATTAAATAATCTATTGCTCTGTAAAGCAATAGTCCATTATTTTAACAATGGACTAAATTATGTAACAAACAGAAGAAAATGCACAATACATTTTTTTCATATTTGTGTCACTTAAGAATGTACAATGTAATAGGCTTTCCATTTTTTCAAGATCCGTGTAGAAAATTATTTCTGATACAGAGTTACTTCTGTTTTATGTTTCATTTATCAAGTAAAGGTAATAATCTTATGGTAAATGTTAAATTATAGATTATATGACCAATTAATCAAAAGAATAGCTGAAGATAAATAAACATTATCTTCAGTTTGATGAAACAGACCTATGTTGTTTATTCTTCTGTCCCTCATAGAAAGAGGAGAATGAAAAAGTTGGCTTAAAGCTCAACATTCAGAAAACGAAGATCATGGCATCTGGTCCCATCACTTCATGGCAGATAGATGGGGAAACAGTGGAAACAGTGGCTGACTGTATTTTTCTGGGCTCCAAAGTCACTGCAGATGGCAATTGCAACCATGAAATTAAACTTTCCTTGGAAGGAAAGTTATGACCAACCTAGACAGCATATTTAAAAGCAGAGACACTATTTTGCCAACAAAGGTCCTTCTAGTCAAGGCTATGGTTTTTCCATTGGTTACGTATGGATGTGAGAGTTGGACTATAAAGAAAGCTGAGCACCAAAGAATTGATGCTTTTGAATTGTGGCGTTGGAGAAGACTCTTGAGAGTCCTTTGGACTGCAAGGAAATCCAACCATCCTAAAGGAGATCAGTCCTGGATGTTCATTGGAAGGACTAATGTTGAACTGAAACTCCAATACTTTGGCCACCTGAAACGAAGAGCTGACTCATTGGAAAAGACCCTGATGTTGGGAAAGATTTAGGGCAGGAGGAGAAGGGGACGACAGAGGATGAGATGGTTGGATGGCATCATCGACTCAATGGACATGGGTTTGGGCGGACTCTAGGAGTTGGTGATGGATAGGGAGGCTTGGCGTGTTGCAGTTCCTGGGGTCACAAAGAGTCGGAAACAACTGAGTGACTGAACTGAACTGAATTATTTAATTTCAGAAATAGTTTAAGGATACTCTTTTTCTGCATGGATTGTGGCAAATGTAGAAAAATATTTTGTTAAGCAGAAATTGTGAAGAGCTGAGTGCCAATACTTTGACCCCTGCGAATGCAAACAGTAACATGAATATATGTTATATAATAAAGAATTTGCTTGATTTGGTCCCAGGTTCCAAGAGCAGTTTCTAAACCCTGTAATTTTCCAGGTGTTTGGAGTGTCTTTGTTATTCACGGTGGGCTTTTGGGCTATGATTTTGTTTATGCTAATGAAGTGACTCAAGGTGGGCCCTCAGATAGTTCAAGGATATGGGCTGGCCATTCAAGGAAGATTAATCATGTGATTAAGTGGTTGGAGCTTTGAGATACTTGATCTTAGGAGTCTGACCTCAAAGAGGGGGTGGCTGAGGACTGAGTTTGACCAGGTGGACAATGACTAAACAACCATGTCTATGTAGTAAAACTCCATCCAAAGTTCTGGACCTTTCAGTTTGACTGAACTTCCTGGTTGGTGATACACATTAATGTGTGGGGAGCGTGACATGTCCTGAGGACACAGTGGGTGCTTTCCATATGCAACCCTGCCAGACCTCATCCTATGTTTCTTCATTTGACTAGTCTGATTTGTATTCTTCATAATAAAATTGTAATTTTAATATTAAGTTATTTGAGTTATTCTAGTTGATTATTGAACCTGAAAGGGTAGCAGAAACCGCCTACCAGTTGTAGCCAGTTAATCACAAATATGAATGACCTTCAGTTGGTATCTGAAGTGAGAAGAGTGTAGTAAAGGAGTTTGGCTTTAACCTAAGACATGTGTTAACTCTTGATGGTCAAACATCAGTATTACATTAAAATGCTCTCCTGCTGCCAATAAAGAAACTGTCTGAAATGTATTGAAGGTCCATATCCAGCCAGCATCAGTATACAAAGGCAGAGCAGAAAAAAACAAAAAATGGCTAGAGCTAGCCCTATTGACATTGCAAGCTCCAGAACCTCAACACAAATAGATAAGACAGGAGATGACTTTCTGGGTTGCCATATAAACATGCCATTGTCAATAGGTATCTGAAAAGATGTTCAACTTCACTAATTATTAGATAAATGAATATCATAAATACAATAGGATATCACCTCACATGGATCAGAATGGCCATTATCAAAAATCTACAAACAATAAATGGAGGAGAGGGTGTGGAAAAAACGGAACCCTCCTACGGTGTTGGTGGGAATATAAATTGGTACAGCCACTATGGAGAACAGTGTAAAACTTCCTTAACAAACTAAAAACAGAGCTACCCTATGACCCAGCAATCTTACTCCTGGGCACTTATTTGGAGAAACTCTAATTCAACAATATATATGCACCCCAATGTTCAAAGCAACACTATTTACAATACCCAAGATATGGAAGCAACCTAAGTGTCCACCAACAAATGAATGGATAAAGAATATGTGAAATACATTAATATATGTATGTATATATATAAATACTACTCAACCTTTAAGAAGAATAAAATAATGCCATAGCAATAGATATTATCATACAAATTGAAAGAAAAAGCAAAATCATGTCAGAGAAAACAAATATCATATTATATCATTTGTTTGTGGACTCTAAAACATGACACAAATAAACTTATTCATAAAACAGAAACAAAGATTATAGGTGAAAATTTCCCCAACATGGAAAAGGAAATAATCAAGGAAGTCCAAGATGCACAAAGAGTTCCATACAGGATAAACCCAGGGAGAAATACACCAGGGCACATACTAATCGAACTAAGAAAAACTAAACACAAAGAAAGAATATTAAAAGCAACAAGGGAAAAGCAACAAGTAACATACAAGGGAAACCCCTTAATAGCTGATCTTTCAGCAGAAACTCTGCAGACCAGAATGGAATGTTAGAATATATTTAAAGAACTGAAAGGGAAAAAACTACAACCAAGATTACTATACCCAGCAAGGATCTCATTCAAAATTGATGGAGAAATAAAAAAGTTTTTCAGACAAGCAAAAGTTAAGAGAATTCAGTACCATGAAACCAGCTTTACAACAAATGTTAAAGGGACTTATATAGTCAATAAATGCAACAGAAGAAAAAAGATCTACAAAATCAACCCCAAACAATTATGAAAATGGCAATAAGAACATATATATCAGTAATTACTTTAAATGTAAATGGATTAAATGTTACAACCAAAAGACACAGACTGGATGAATGGATACAAAATCAAGATCCATATGTGTGTTGTCTACAAGAAACCCACTTCAGACCTCAAGACACATAGACTGAAAGTGAGAAGAATGAAAAATATATTCCATGCAAATGGGAAGCAAAAGAAAGCTAGAGCAACAATCATCATATCAGACAAAATAGACCTTAAAATAAAGAATAGTACAAGAGATAAGGATCTCCTTGCTGCCCAAGAGACTCTCAAGAATCTTTTCCAACACCACAGTTCAAAAGCATCAAATCTTCGGCACTGGCTTTCTTTATAATCCAACCCTCATATCCATATATGACTACTGGAAAAAACATAGCCTTGACTAGATGGACTTTCATTGGCAAAGTAATGTCTCTGCTTTTTAATATGCTTTCTAGGTTGGTCATAACTTTCCTTCCAAGGAGCAAGCATCTTCTACTTTCATGGCTGCAGTCACGATCTGCAGTGATTTTGGAGGCCCCCCCCCCAAATTAAGTCTGTCACTGTTTCCATTGTTTCCCCATCTATTTGCCATGAAGAGATAGGATCATATGGCAAGATCTTAGTTTTGTGAATGCTGAGTTTTAAGCCAGAATATTCATTCTCCTCTTTCACATTCAACAAGAGGCTCTTTAGTTCCTCTTCAATTTCTGTGACAAGTGTGGTGTCATCTGCATATCTGAGGTTGTTGATATTTCTCCAGGCAATCTTGATACCAGCTTGTGCTTCATCCAGCCCAGCATTTCTCATGATGTACTCTTCATTTGAGTTAAATTACTTAAACAATATACAGCCTTGACAAACTCCTTCCCTCCCCGATTTGGAACCAGTCTGTTGTTCCACGTCCAGTTCTAACTGTTGCTTCTTGACCTGCATACAGATTTCTCAGGAGGCAGGTTCAGGCGGTCTGGTAGTGCCATCTCTTTCAGAATTGTCCAGTTTGTTGTGCTGCTGCTGCT
The DNA here is from genome assembly GCF_023091745.1 of Budorcas taxicolor. Lineage (NCBI taxonomy): Eukaryota > Metazoa > Chordata > Mammalia > Artiodactyla > Bovidae > Budorcas > Budorcas taxicolor. The sequence goes on from NC_068912.1 coordinate 71,914,493, forward strand.
AAGTCGCTTCAGTCATGTCCGACTCTATGTGGCCCCATAGATGGCAGCCCACCAGGCTCCTCTGTTCCTGAAATTCTCCAGGCAAGAACACTGGAGTGGGTTGCCATTTCTTTCTCCAATGCTTGAAAGTGAAAGTGAAAGTGAAGTCGCTCAGTCGTTTCTGACTCTTAGCAACCTCATGGACTGCAGTCTACCAGGCTCCTCTGTCCATAGGATTTGTCAGGTAATAGTACTGGAGTGGGTTGCCGTTGCCTTCTCTGCAGTTTGTTGTGATCAACAGTCAAAAGCTTTGGCATAGTCAATAAAGCAGAAGTAGATGTTTTTCTGGAAATCTCTTGCTTTTCCAATAATCCAACAGATGTGGGCAATTGGATCTCTGGTTCCTCTGCCTTTTTAAAATCCAGCTTGAACATATGGAAGTTCATAGTTCACATACTGTTGAAGCCTGGCTTGGAGAATTTTGAGCATTACTTTTCTAGCATGTGAGATGAGTGCAAATGTGCAGTAGTCTGAGCATTCTTTGGCATTGTCTTTCTTAGGGATTGTAATGAAAACTGACCTTTTCCAGTCCTGTGGCCACTGCTGAATTTTCTGAATTTCCTGGCATGTTTAGTGCAGCACTTTCACAGCATCATCTTTTAGGATTTGAAATAGCTCAGTTGGAATTCCATCATTTCCACTAGATTTGTTTATAGTGTTTCTTCCTAATGCCCACTTGATTTCACATTCCAGGATGTTTGGCTCTAGGTGAATGATCATACCATTGTGATTATCTGGGTTATGAAGATCTTTTTATATGGTTCTTTTCTGTACTTTTGCCACCTTTTCTTAATATTTTCTGCTTCTGTTAGGTCCATACCATTGAAATGCAAAAAGGCAAACTGGTTGTCTGAGGAGGCCTTAAAAATAGCTATGAACAGAAGATAAGTGAAAGGAAAAGCAGAAAAGGAAATATATACCCATTTGAATGCAGAGTTCCAAAGAATAACAAGGAGAGATATGAAAGCCTTCTTCAGTGACTAAGGCAAAGAAATAGAAGAAAACAATAGAATGTGAAAGACTGGAGATCTCTTCAAGAAAATTAGAGATACCAAGGGAACATTTCATTTAGAGAAGAGTTAATACCTATCTTTTTAAAACTCTTTTAAAAAAAATTGAAGAGGAAAGAACACTTCCAAATGCATTCTATGAGGCCACAATCACCCTGATACCAAAATCAGACAAAAACAACACAAAAAAGAAAAGTGTAGGCCAATATCGCTGATGAATAAATATGCAAAAATCCTCAACAAAACTTTAGCTAACAGAATCAACACATCAAATAGCTCATACACCATGATCAAGTTGGGTTTCTTCCAAAGATGAAAGTTTTCTTCAGTATATGCAAATCAATCAATGTGACATGCCATATTAACAAATTGAAAGAGAAAAACCATGTGATCATCTCAATAGCTGCAGAAAAAAACCTTTGACAAAATCCAGCACCCATTTATGATTAAAACTTCAAAAAATGGGCATAGAAGGAGCCTACCTCAACATAGTAAAGGCCATATATGATAAGCCTACAGCAACATTATTCTTAATGCTGAAAAACTGAAAGCATTCCCCGTAAGATCATTAACAAGACAAGGGTGTCTCCTTTTACCACTATTATTCAACACAGTTCTGGTAGACCTAGCTACAGCAATCAGAGAAGAAACAGAAATAAAAGGAATCCAGATTGGAGAAAAAGAAGTAAAGCTCTCACCGTTTGCAGATGGCATGATACTGTACATAGAAAACCCTAAAGATAATATCAGGAAAATGGAGCTGGAGGAATCAACCTTCCTGACTTCAGATTACAATGCAAAGTTACAGTCATCAAGACAGTTTGGCATTGGCACAAAAACAGAAATACAGACCAATGGAGCAAGATAGAAAGCCCAGAAATAAACCCATGCACCTATGGGTACCTTATTTTTGACAGAAGCAAGAATATACAAGCCTCTTCAAGAAATGGTGCTGGGAAAACTGGACAGCTACATGAAAAAGAATGAAATTAGAACACTTCCTAACACCATACACAAAGATAAACTCAAATGGATTAAAGACCTAAAGGCAATACCAGAAACTATAAACCTCTTGGAGGAAATCATAGGCAGAACACTTGATGACATAAACCAAAGCAAGATCCACTATGACCCACCTCCCAAAGTAATGGAAATAAAAGCAAAAGTAAACAGGTGGGACTTGATTAAACTTAAAAGCTTTTGCACAGCAAAGGAAAGTATAAACAAGGTGAAAAGACAACCCTCAGAATGGGAGAAAATAATAGCAAATGAAACAACTGACAAAGGATTAATGTCCAAAATATAAAAGCAGCTCATATAACTCCAAGCCAGAAAAAAAAGCAACTCAATCAACACGTGGGAAAAAGACCTAAACAGACATTTCTCCAAAGAAGACATACAAATGGCTAGCAGACACATGAAAAGATGCTCTATATTTCTCATTATTAGAGGAATGCCAATCAAAACCACAATGAGATATCACCTCACACCAGTCAGAATAGCCCTCATCAAAAAGTCTACAAGCAATAAATGCTGGAGAGGGTGTGGAGAAAAGGGAACACTCTTGCACTTTGGTGGGATGTAAATTGATATAGCCACTATGGAAGATTGTATGGTGACTCCTTAAAAAACTAGGAATAAAACCACCATATGACCCAGGAATCCCACTCCTAGTCATGTACCCTGAGGAAACCAAAATTGAAAAAGACTTTTTGGATTGTTCATTGCAGCACTATTTACAGTAGTAAGAACATGGAAGCAACCTAGATGTCCATCAACAGATGAACAGATAAAGTAGTCGTGGTAGATATAAACAATGGTATATTACTTGGCCAGAAAAAGGAATGCATTTGGGTCAGTTTTAATGGGGTGGATGAACCTAGAACCTATTATACAGAGTGAAGTGAGTCAGAAATAGAAAGATAAATACTGTATTCTAATGCATATATAAGGAATCTAGAAAAATGGTACTGAAGAATTTATTTACAGGGCAACAATGGAGAAACAGACATAGAGATTAGAAATATGGACATGGGAAGAGGGGAGGAGAGGGTGAGATGTATGGAAACAATAACAGGGAAACTTACATTACCATTTGTAAAATAGATAGCCAACAGGAATTTGGTGTATGGCTCAGGAAACTCAAACAGGGGCACTGTATAAACCTAGAGAGTTGGAATGGAGAGGGATAAGGGAAGGAGTTTCAAAAGGAAGGGGATATGTATACCTATGGCTGATTCAGTATGAACAGTATGAAAAGGCAAAATGATCAGATACTGAAAGAGTAACTCCCCAGGCCAGTAGGTGCCCAATATGCTACTGGAGATCAGTGGAGAAATAACTCCAGAAAAAATGAAGGGATGGAGCCAAAGCAAAAACAATACCCGGTTGTGGATGTGACTGGTGATAGAAGCAAGGTCCAATGCTCTAAAGAGCAATATTGCATAGGAATCTGAAATTTAAGGTCCATGAATCAAGGCAAATTAGAAGTGGCCAAACAGGAGATGGCAAGAGTGAACAATGACATTCTAGGAATCAGCAAACTAAAATGGACCGGAATGGGTGAATTTAACTCAAATGAACATTATATCTACTAATGTGGGCAGGAATCCCTTAGAAGAAATGGAGTAGCCATCATGGTCAACAAAAGAGTCTGAAATCCAGTACTTGGATGCAATCTCAAAAACAAAAGAATGAACTCTGTTCGTTTCCAAGGCAAACCATTTAATATTACAGTAATCCAAGTCTATGCCCCAACCAGTAACACTAAAGAAGCTGAAGTTGAACAGTTCTATTAAGACCTACAAGACCTTTTAGAACTAACACCCCCAAAAGATGTCCTTTTCATTATTGGGGACTAGAATGCAAAAGTAGGAAGTCAAGAAACACCTGGAATAACAAGAAATTTGGCCTTGGAATATGGAATGAAGCAGGGCAAAGACTAATAGAGTTTTGCCAAGAAAATTCACTAGTCATAGCAAACACCCTCTTCTAACAACACAAGAGAAGACTCTGCACATGGACATCACCAGATGGTCAACACCGAAATCAGATTGATTATATTCTCTGCAGCATAAGATGGAGAAGCACTATTCAGTCAACAAAAACAAGACCAAGAGCTGACTGTGGCTCAGATCATGAAATCCTTATTGCCAAATTCAGACTTAAATTGAAGAAAGTAGGGAAAAACACCAGACCATTCAGGTATGACCTAAATCAAATCCCTTATGCTTATAAAGTGGAAGTGAGAAATAGATTTAAGGGCCTAGATCTGATAAACAGAGAGCCTGATGAACAATGGACAGAAGTTCAGGACATTGTACAGGAGACAGGGATCAAGACCATCCCCATGGAAAAGAAATGCAAAAAAGCAAAATGGCTGTCTGAAGAGGCCTTACAAATAGCTTGAAAAGAAGGGAAGTGAAAAGCAAAGGAGAAAAGGAAAGATATAAGCACCTGAATGCAGAGTTCCAAAGAATAGCAAGAAGAGATAAGAAAGCCTTCTTCAGCAATCAGTGCAAAGAAATAGAGGAAAAGAACAGAATGGGAAAGACTAGAGATCTCTTCAAGAAAATTAGAGATACCAAGGGAACATTTCATGCAAAGATAGGCTCTATAAAGGACAAAAATGTTATGGACCTAACAGAAAATATTAAGAAGAGGTGGCAAGAATAAAGAGAACTGTACAAAAAAGATCTTCGTGACCAAGATAATCACGATGGTATGATCACTCACCTAGAGCCAGACATCTTGGAATGTGAAGTCAAGTGGAGCTTAGAAAGCATCACTATGAACAAAGCTAGTGGAGGTGATGGAATTCCAGTTGAGCTATTTCAAATCCTGAAAGATGATGCTGTGAAAGTGCTGCACTCAATATGCCAGCAAATAAGGAAAACACAGCAGTGGCCACAGGACTTGAAAATGTCAATTTTCCTTTCAATCCCAAAGAAAGGCAATGCCAAAGAATGCTCAAACTACCACACAAGTGCACTCATCTCACATGCTAGTAAAGTAATGCTCAAAATTTTCCAAGCCAGGCTTCAGCAGTACTTGACTGTGAATGTCCAGATGTTCAAGGCGGTTTTAGAAAAGGCAGAGGAACCAGAGATCAAATTGCCAACATTCACTGGATCATGAAAAAAGCTAGAGAGTTCCAGACAAACACCTATTTCTGCTTTATTGACTATGCCAAAGCCTTTGACTCTATGGATCACAATAAACTGTGGAAAATTCTGAAAGTGATGGGACTATCAGACCACTTGACATGCCTCTTGAGAAACCTATAAGCAGGTCAGGAAGCAACAGTTAGAACTGGACATGGAACAACAGACTGGTTCCAAATAGGAAAAGGAGTACATCAAAGCTGTATATTGTCACCCTGCTTATTTAACTTATATGCAGAGTACATCATGAGAAATGCTGGGCTGGAAGAAGCACAAGCTGGAATCAAGATTGCCGGGAGAAATATCAATAACCTCAGATGTGCAGATGACACCACACCACGCTTATGGCAGAAAGTGAAGAGGAACTAAAAAGCCTCTTGTTGAAAGTGAAAGTGCAGAGTGAAAAAGTTGGTTTAAAGCTCAACATTTAGAAAACGAAGATCATGGCATCTGGTTCCATCACTTCATGGGAAATACATGGAGAAACAGTGGAAACAGTGTCAAACTTTATTTTGGGGGGGTCCAAAATCACTGCAGATGGTGACTGTAGCCATGAAATTAAAAGACGCTTACTCCTTGGAAGAAAAGTTATTACCAACCTAGATAGCATGTTGAAAAGCAGAGACATTACTTTCCAAGAAAGGTCCGTCTAGTCAAGGCTATGGTTTTTCCTGTGGTCATGTATGGATGTGAGAGCTGGACTGTGAGGAAAGCTGAGCACCGAAGAATTGATGCTTTAGAACTGTAGTGTTGGAGAAGACTCTTTAGAGTCCCTTGGACTGCAAAGAGATCCAACCAGTCCATTCTAATGTAGATCAGCCCTGGATGTACTTTGGAAGGAATGATGCTAAAGCTGAAACTCCAGTACTTTGGCCACCTCATGCGAAGAGTTGACTCATTGGAAAAGACCCTGATGCTGGGAGGGATTGGGGGAAGGAGGAGAAGGGGACGACAGAGGATGAGATGGCTGGATGGCATCACCGACTCAATGGACATGAGTCTGAATGCACTCCGGGAGTTGGTGATGGACAGGGAGGCCTGGCGTAATGCGGTTCATGGGGTCGCAAAGAATCAGACACGACTGAGCAACTGAACTTACTTACTTACTTAGACTTAACATTTTCCTGATATCAGATGACTGCCAATTTTCATTTGTCAATTTCTGCATCTCCATGCTGAGAGCTTCTTTATGAAAATACTGAAGATCACTTTACCCCACTAGCATGAAGACCTAGAAGTACTCAAAAATAACATCCTGGAAAGCAGCTCAACAATAACTGATAGAAATTAATAAACAAATACACAGTCAATTATTATTTTTTAACAACACATTTATACTGTTTCCTGAACAACTGAGTTTCAGTCACTAGAGGTAGCTAGCCTAGTGGCATCCTCTCTTCTTTGTATCAGTTTCTCATTCTAGTCATGCTTTCAGCACTTTCAAAATTAACTAGTCAAATGTGAATCCTTCTCTCATGATCTACAGCTTATGGAACCAAATTTCAAACAGTTGAAACCAAAAGTTGATTTAGAAAATGATACATAAAATAAGTTTCTGGAACTGGATCACTAGTCAAAAAAACGAGAATAAAGACCTTGTAGTAAGTAGAGTGGTACAATGGACTGTATGTACATTTGTATCTCTCTCAGATTCATATGTTGCAGTCCTAATCTCAATGCATTGGTATTTGGAGATGGAGCCCTTGGGAAGAATTAGGTGATGAGGGAGAACCTCCCATGAATGGAATTAGTGACTTTATAAGAAGAGAAATAGAGAGAATCTCTCTCAGCCATGTGAGGATACAGCTCACCAGAAATTACAACACCTTGACCATAGATTTCCCAGATCTGAGAAATAATATTTGTACGTTAAGTCATCCAGTCTCTAGTGTATTTTTTACAGCATCCACACTCACTAAGACAAGTAGTACTTATCCCTGGCCAACTATAGCATCACAGTTATTAAGAGTTTCACCTGCAAAACAAGATCCATAAAGTAGGAAATTCCAAGGAAATGTCCCTTTAACCATAATTCCACAGTTCCTGAATATGATAAGTCAGAATCCATAATGGAGAGACTAGTGCCACTTTCTAAAACAAAGAATGCAGAATTGGTCATCATCTTTATACCCCTATTTAATTTACCAATCAGGACTTTTCAAAAACTGGCTGACTCATGGCCTTTGTTAGGGGACTACTACAGACTTAAATGGCCACCTCATGCGAAGAGTTGACTCATTGGAAGACCCTGATGCTAGGAGGGATTGGGGGCAGGAGAAGAGGATGACAGGATGAGATGGCTGGATGGCATCACGGACTCGATGGACATGAGTTTGAGTGAACTCCAGGTGTTGGTGATGCATAGGGAGGCCTGGCGTGCTGCAGTTCATAGGATCGCAAGGTCGGACACGACTGAGTGACTGAACTGAACTGAACAGACTTAATTGAAAGCTTCAGTTGTAATTTCTGTTCTGGGCATCTTTAATGTGCAATAATAGATCTATATAATAGATAAGAATAGACAACTCCAATTTATGGCAGAAATTGATGAGAATACACCCATCAAATCAATAACCTCCTAGAAAGCATCAGAAACTATTGATCTGGAAAATACAGCCTTTTCAATTTCTATTATGGAAAAGAATCTGTAGTAATTCACATGGAAGAGACAGTGGGATACAATCATAAGACAGAACAAAATATATTCGTGGTCGTGAGCCTGGCCTATATAATGCTTATTTTCTTTGTCACAAAGGGCTTTATAATAATGGAATACTAAACTATCTCTATCTTTTGATAATCTTTTAATTGAACATGGGATCAAGAAGTAGCTCATACTCTAAATGCCCTACTAGGCTCATATGCATAACTGGATGAGAGATACAACCTTGAAAGCTTCGGGTGCCTGACAAATGAATGACACTTTTAGGGATTCAGTAGAGTGGAGTACTCAGAAATACTTCTTCAAGATAAAGACCACATATTTTAGCACTAAGTAAAAGACACAGATGCTACGTAGGTCCTTTTATGTACAAAGACAGCACAACAATTGCTGATAATGTTTCAGCTAATTTATCAGTTGATTAACAAGACTTCCAGTTTTGATAAGTAGCTTCCATATTTCTCTAGGATACCAGCTGGGTATCCCTATGATTAAACTTGATTCTGACACTGTCTATCTGGGGACAACATCAGATCACACAGGTTAAGGGTTCTGTTCAAAGAGATGTCCTCCATTTTAAATGCCAGTCATGAGTAGCAGGTCCCCATGTTACCTGCAACTTCTGTCTGATTTGACAATTCAGAGATTCCCAAATCTTCTTCCTCCTTTGAATTAGATTAATTTACTAGAGCAGCACACAGAACTCAGGGAAATATTTTTTAAGTTTGTTGTTGATGTTCAGTCGCTCAGTCATGTCCAACTCTGAGACACATGGACTGCAGCATGCCAGGCTTCCCTGTCCTTCACCATCTCCCAGAGCTTGCTCAAACTCATGTCCATTGAGTCGGTGATGCCATCCAGCCATCTTGTTCTATGTTCTTACCTTCTCCTCCTGCCTGCAACCTTTCCCACCATCAGGATCTTTTCTAATGAGTCGTCCTTTGCATCAGGTGGCCAAAGTATTGGAGCTTCAGCTTCAGCATCAGTTCTTCCAATGAATATTTACAGTTGGCATCCTTTAGGATTGACTGGTTTGATCTCCTTGCAGTCCAGTGACTCTTAGAGTCTTCTCCAACACAACAGTTCAAAATAGTTAATTCTTTGGCACTCAGCTTTCTTTATTGTACAACACTCACACACATACATGACGACTGGAAAAACCATAGCTTTGACTATATGGATGTTTGTTGGCAAAGTAATGTCTCCACTTTTAACATACTGTCTAGGATTGTCATAGCTTTTCTTTTAAAAGCAAGCAGCTTTTAATATTGTGGGTGCTGTCACCATCTGCAGTGATTGTGGAGCCCAAGAATATAAAGTCTGTCACTGTTTCCATTGTTTCCCCATCAATTTCCATGAAGTGATGGAACAAGATGCCATGATCTTAGGTTTTTGTGTGCTGAGTATTAAGCCAGCTTTTCCACTCTCCTCTTTCCCCTTCATCAATAGGCTCTTTAGTTCCTCTTTGCTTTCTGCCCTAAGTGTGGTGTCATGTGCATATCTGAGATTATTGACATTTCTCCCTGCAATCTTAATCCCACCTTCATCCAGCCCATCATTTCTCCTGATGTACTCTGCATAAAAGTTAAATAAGCTGGGGGACATATAGAGCCTTGAGTATCCCTTTCTTAATTTTGAACTGGTCCATTGTACCATATTTGGTTCTGTTTCTTCTGAACCTGCATGCAAGTTTCTTTAGTTCAGTTCAGTTAAGTCGCTTAGTCGTGTCCTACATTTTGCGACCCCATGAATCGCAGCATGCCAGGCCTCCCTGTCCATCACCATCTCCCGGAGTTCACTCAGACTCACTTCCATCGAGTCCGTGATGCCATCCAGCCATCTCATCCTCGGTCGTCCCCTTCTCCTCCTGCCCCCAATCCCTTCCAGCATCAGAGTCTTTTCCAATGAGTCAACTCTTTGCATGAGGTGGCCAAAGTACTGGAGCTTCAGCTTCAGCATCATTCCTTCCAAAGAAATCCCAGGGTTGATCTCTCTCAGAATGGACTGGTTGGATCTCCTTGCAGTCCAAGGGACTCTCAAGAGTCTTCTCCAACACCACAGTTTAAACGCATCAGTTCTTCAGCATTCAGCCTTCTTCACAGTCCAACTGTCACATCCATACATGACCACAGGAAAAACCATAGCCTTGACTAGATGGACCTTAGTTGGCAAAGTAATGTCTCTGCTTTTGAATATACTATCTAGGTTGGTCATAACTTTTCTTCCAAGGAGTAAGCGTCTTTTAATTTCATGGCTGCAGTCACCATCTGCAGTGATTTTGGAGCCCAAAAAACTAAAGTCTGACACTGTTTCCACTGTTTCCCCATCTATTTCCCATGAAGTGATGGGAAGATGCCATGATCTTCATTTTCTGAATGTTGAGTTTTAAGCCAACTTTTTCGCTCTCCTCTTTCACTTTCATCAAGAGGCTTTTTAGTTCCTCTTCACTTCCTGCCATAAGGGTGGTGTCATCTGCATAGCTGAGGTTATTGATATTTCTCCCGGCAATTTTGATTCCAGCTTGTGTTTCTTCCAGTCCAGCGTTTCTCATGATGTACTCTGCATATAAATTAAATAATCAGGGTGACAATATACAGCCTTGACGTACTCCTTTTCCTATTTGGAACCAGTCTGTTGTTCCATGTCCAGTTTGAACTGTTGCTTCCTGACCTGCATACAGATTTCTCAAGAGGCAGTTAGGTGGCCTGGTATTCCCATCTCTTTCAGAATTTTTGACAGAGACAGATTTTTTTCTGGAACTCTCTTGCTTTTTCCATGATCCAGAGGATGTTGGCAATTTGTTCTCTGGTTCCTCTGCCTTTTCTAAAACCAGTTTGAACATCAGGGAGTTCACAGTTCACGTATGCTGAAGCCTGGCTTGGAGAATTTTGAGCATTACTTTACTAGCATGTGAGATGAGTGCAATTGTGTGGTAGTTTGAGCATTCTTTGGCATTGCCTTTCTTTAGAAATGGAATGAAAACTGACCTTTTCTAGTCCTGTGGCCACTGCTGAGTCTTCCAAATTTGCTGGCATATTGAGTGCAGCACTTTCACAGCATCATCTTTCAGGATTTGAAATAGCTCAACTGGAATTCCATCACCTCCACTAGCTTTGTTCGTAGTGATGCTTTCTAAGGCCCACTTGACTTCCAAGATGTCTGGCTCTAGATTAGTGATCACATCATCATGATTATCTTGGTTGTGAAGATCTTTTTTGTACAGTTCTTCCGGGTATTCTTGCCACCTCTTCTTAATATCTCCTGCTTCTGTTAGGTCCCTACCATTTCTGTCCTTTATGGAGCACATCTTTGCATGAAATGTTCCCTTGGTATCTCTAATTTTCTTGAAGAGATCTCTAGTCTTTCCCATTCTGTTCTTTTCCTCTATTTCTTTGCATTGATTGCTGAAGAAGGCTTTCTTATCTCTTCTTGCTATTCTTTGGAACTCTGCATTCAGGTGCTTATATCTTTCCTTTTCTCCTTTGCTTTTCACCTGTCTTCTTTTCACAGCTATTTGTGTGGCCTCCTCAGAATGCCAGTTTGCTTTTTTGCATTTCTTTTCCATGGGGATGGTCTTGATCCCTGTCTCCTGTACAATGTCATGAACCTCATTCCATAGTTCATCAGGCACTCTATCTATCAGATCTAGGCCCTTACATCTATTTCTCACTTCCACTGTATAATCATAAGGGATTTGATTTCGGTCATACCTGAATGGTCTAGCGGTTTTCCCTGTTTTCTTCAATTTAAGTCTGAATTTGACTAAAAGGAGTTCATGATCTGAGCCACAGTCAGCTCCCGGTCTTGTTTTTGTTGACTGTATAGAGCTTCTCCATCTTATGCTGCAGAGAATATAATCAATCTGATTTCGGTGTTGACCATGTGGTGATGTCCATGTGTAGAGTCTTCTCTTGTGTTGTTGGAAGAGGGTGTTTGCTATGACCAGTGCATTTTCTTGGCAAAACTCTATTAGCCTTTGCCCCTGCTTCATTCGGTATTCCAAGGCCAAATTTGCCTGTTACTCCAGGTGTTTCTTGACTTCCTACTTTTGCATTCCAGTCACCTTTAATGAAAAGGACATTTTTTTTGCGTTTTAGTTCTAAAAGGTCTTGTAGTTCTTCATAAAATCATTCAACTTCAGTTTCTTCAGCATTACTGGTTGGGGCGTTGACTTAGGTAACTGTGGTATTGAATGGTTTGCCTTGGAGTTGAACAGAGGCAGGTAAGGTGGTCTGATACTCTTATCTCTTTAAGAATTTTCCACAGATTGTTGTGATCCACATGGTTAAAGGCTTTAGCATAATGAAGCAGATGTTATTTCTGGAATTTTCTCACTTTTTCTATGATACAGTGGATGTTTGCAATTTGATCTCTGGTTTCTCAGGCTTTTCTAAATCATCTTGAACACCTGGAAGTTTTCGGTTCAGATACTGCTGAAGCCTGGCTTGGAGAATTTTGAGCATTACTTTGCCCGTGTGTGAAATGAGTGCAACTGTGCAGTAGTTTTGGCATTGCCTTTCTTTGGGATTGGAATGAAAACTGACCTTTTCCAGTCCTGTGGCCACTGCTGAGTTTTCCAGATTTGCAGGCATATTGAGTGCAGCACTTTCACAGCATCATCTTTTAGGATTTGAAATATCTCAGTTGGAATTTCACCACCTCCATTAGCTTTGTTCATAGTGATGCTTCCTAAGACCCACTTGACTTCACACTCCAAGATGTCTAGCTCTAGGTGAGTGATCACAACATCATGGTTATCTGGGTCATTAAGATCTTTTTTGTATAGTTCTGTATATTCTTGCCACCTTTTCTTAACATCGTCTCCTTCTATTAGGTGCATATCATTTCTGTCGTTTATTGTGCCCATCTTTGCATGAATTTTCCCCTTGGCACCTCTAATTTTTTTGAAGAGATCGGTAGTCTTTCCCAGTCTATTGTTGTCATACTAAAGAATTTGTTTAAGTATGCACATGAGCAGCTGGATGAAAGGATACACAGGTTGAAGCCTGGTAAGTTCCCAGGAGCAGGAACTTCTGTCTCTGTGAAGTTGAAGTTGGGGTATATCATACTCATGGTAACTAGATGTTTCTCACAGACCAGGAAACTCTTTGAATCCCTTACAAAGGAAATTTATATGGAGGTTTTATCACACTGGCATAATTGATCATTAACTCTATTTTTAGCCCATGCCTGTTTTTAAGGGTTTGGGAGATGGTGCTGAAATTTTCAGGAATCTAATCATGGCTTGATCTTTCCAATAACTGTCCCTCATCCAGGAGCCTACCACAGTCACCTTATAAGAACAAAGGACTTTCCAATCACCCAAGAAATTACAAGAGTTTCAGAAGAAGCCCTATGTCAGGAACTAGGGTCAAAGACTGAGTTTTAGAACTACCTAACCAAAGAACCTATTATCCCAGGTTCCTATCACTTAGGAAATTCTGTGCCAGGAAAGAGGATGAAGACCAAATATCTACTTCTTACTATAAATCACAGTATAACAGACATTATATTATATTGCATATTGGTAGATATTTGTTCAATTCTTAGAATAACAACCAAGAGGTGAAAGAAAGAATAATGCTTCTTAACATTATTTTCTGTGATCCACCCAAGAATATTGTGCTTCCCCTCCACCCCCCGCTGCCCAAAATTTCAGCTCTGTTAGAACAGAGACCTGGTGAAAGATTGAAATCATAATGGAGTAATCATAGTTCAGGTACACAAAATGGAGCCAGAGGCCACTGAGGATCTAGTTTCAGACAGGTGCCTGCAGCACTGAGAACTGAACTCTCTGTGAACTATACAAAACCCAAGGGAACCAACTGTTTTTGCAATAGTATCTGCTGTCTGCAACCTTGTGGTCTCAAGGTTTTTCCCCTTTGAAGCTATGCAGTCATTTCAGACCTCAACCAATCCTTGTTTAGTGAACACCCTTCTTGCCAGCTCCAGTTATAATTCATAATAGATGATTCATGTAACTAACTATAACCTTGTGCTTTTTTCCTTTATAAACCCTTTTTCATTTTGTTATCCAGCATAGCACAATTCAAGTGCTTCTTCAATCTGTCTTCCAAGCTGCAGTTCTAATAAACCACAAATAAACACATTTTTATTTAAACCACATATTAATTTATGAAATTTTGCTTAACAGGTCCTTAATGCCAGGGTTGGCACACTTTTACCTTTAGACAAGAAAGAGTTTCATCATACATTAGAACATTTGGTTGCTTATGTTTGGCTTATCATGAAAGTATATTAGCAGGCAAAGAAAGGAGTAACTATGCTGACAAATAATTTACTGAGGTTATCATTAAGTCTTGAGATTGTGTGCGTGTGTGCATGTGTGCGTGGTCACTTGTATCTGACTCTTTGTTTTCCCATTGACTGCAGCAGCCAGGCTCCTCTGTCCATGGAATTTCCCAGGCAAGAATATTGGAGTGCATTGCCATTTGGTACTCCAAGGGATCTTCCTGACGCAGGGATTGAACCTGTGTCTCTTGCATATCCTGCATTGACAGGTGGATTCTTTACCATTGGGCCACCTGGGAAGCCCAGTCTTGAGATTGCTGCTATAAAATGAGGTGGTGGAAATATATCTGCAGCCAGGTTATTCACTGTGGCATTGCTTGTTGCTGTCATATCCAGTAATAACTGTAAACAGACAATTGCAGTAACTATGATCTAAGGCATGCTAACATGGGGTTCAGAACTTTAAAAACAAACCTGAGGTGAAAGGATACTAGAATGGATGAACAGAATGAGACAATGAATAACAACTGTGTTCTTGAGATCCCCTGCAATAGCCTGTCCCATTAACTTGACTTGTCACCTGGCAGGGTATAGTGAATTTTACATGGGGAATGAATGAATCTGAGCATTACAAAGAATGAACATGGCAGTCACTGAAATTTCCTGCATATATCCCTTAGACGTTACCATTTTGGTATAATAAAAACTATTTCCAATTGTCAATATCTGTAACTCAGTTTCTGAGATTTTTTTTTTTTTTTTGAAAAATGGACGTCAATTTTCATCCACATGTCATAAGTATCAAGAAATAAACATCCTTCAGGAATATACAGTAATTGATGTATAAATATCCCAGTTTTGTGTCCTTTCAACACTTTTGGTCTGCCTGCTTCATACCATTTCACAGCATTTTCTTACAAGATTAAGTTCTGTTTCTTCTCTGTGATACCTGGTTTAGTATTCACCCTTTACCTACTGACTTCCTTTCAATGGATACCTTCTTTGTGTTCACTGCACCTTCCAAATATGCTATTTGCCCTGATTTGTTTGTTTGGATGTTTCTAAACCTGTTTCTTGGAGACTCAAAAAAAGGATTTATGTGCCTTTCACAAGGGTAGATAAAAGATTGAGTCATTTCATTAGGAAACAAGGAAGAAGATAAAGATGATAGAGGAAAATCCTCAATTCCATGTTATACCAAGAGTTTTTAGTTATTTTCACAGACTGAAGAATAGTCATATTCATACATGTATATGTGTGTGCTCAGTTTCTCAGCCATGTCTGACTCTGAGAAATCATCAACTGTAGCCCACCAGGCTTCTCTGTCCATGGGATTATCCCAGTATTATACTGAAGTGGACTGCCATTTCCTCCTCCAGGGGATCTTCACAACCCAGGGATCCAACCTGCATCTCTTGTAGTTCCTGCATTGGCAGGAGGATTCTTTGTCACTTAGCCACCTGGGAAGTCCTATGTATATATTATTATATATATACACTATCTATACATATACAGTGGGCTTCCCTGGTGGCCCAGCAGTAAAAGAATCAGCCTGTAATGCAGGAGACATGGCAGGAGACATGGGTTCAATTTCTGAGTTGGGCAGATCCCTTGGAGAAGAAAATTGCAACTCCCTCCAGAATTCTTGCCTGGAAAGTCCCATGGACAGAGGGGCTTGGTGGGCCATAGTCCATGGGGTTGCAAAAGAGTCAGACATGACTTAGCAACTAAACAACAAAAGAAATACATATATAATATATGCCGTATCTATATACAATATTATTAGATTTATTAGGCTAATATATTATATATCTTACATCTAACAAATAATAATTATATATTGAATAATTGTGGGCTTCCCTGGTAGCTCAGATGCTAAACAATCCATCTGCAATATAGTAGACCTGGGTTTAATCCCTGGATTGGGAAGGTCCCCTGGAGAAGGGAACAGTGATCCACTCCAATATTCTTGCCTGGAGAATTCCATGGACAGAGGAGCCTGGCAGCCTTCAGCTCATGGGGTTTCAAAGAGTCCGATACAACTAAGGAAATTTCATTTTCACTTCACTTTCACTGTATAATATATACAATAGCCATAAGAACGTGTATATTACAAGATAGAGAAAGAAACTTGATCACAAGTCAAAGTTCTGAATCAAATATTGTATTCTCCAAAAAGTTTATTGGAATTTTTCCAGAAGACATTGCAGGAAAATCCAAAGTTTTTGGCCAAATCAGTAAATATTAATGTTTGTGAGTCATATATACATATATATGGGCTTCCCTGGTGGCTCAGAGGTTAAAGCATCTGCCTTTAATGCAGGAGACCTGGGTTCAATCCCTGGGTCAGGAAGATCCCTGGAGAAGGAAATGGCAACCCACTCCAGTATTCTTGCCTGGGGAATCCCATGGACAGAGGAGCCTGATGGGCCACAGTCCACGGGGTCGCAAAGAGCTGGACACGACTGAGCGACTTAACTTTCAACTTTCATGGTAAATAAAAATTTGAATGAGTCTTTTAGAAAGTATATGGCAGCAGGAGAGAATCTAGTATTGACTTATATGAACTTTGACAATCTAGTATTAACTTACAGGAACTTTTATATTTAAACAATCCTGCAGAGGACAGAGCTAAAAACTGGACACAGAGTAGTTATAATGTGGGGAGAAAAACCAAGAGTATCAAAGATAAGAGAGTGTTTATGAAATGCTACTAATTTTCAAATGCTGTGAGATATCTAATAACATAAGGGCTGGAAAAAATTAATTGGTGTTTAGAAATAAGGAGATAGCTAGTAACCTTATTTAAGTTTTTTAGCAACATTTTATCACTAACAACCTTCTAGACACTTTGGGATGACAATATCATTATTGATTTACCTTTATTAGTTATTCTCATATATAATGAATAAATGTAATTTCAACTCTTGGTAATTTTACATGTAGATAGACATAGTTGAATCTATGTTTACCTTTCCTATCACCTTTATGTAATTGCCTCTCATAGGATTCTTCATCATTTTCTGTCCTTGTCAGCACTGTCAGAATATAAATACTGAACTACAGACATGATCATAAGTTGACTAAAATCTTTCCAGGATTACTCAAATTATTCAGAATGTATTTAATGACTCCAGTTCAAATGGCACATTCTCATACTATCTATGTCATAAATGCTATTCTATCTGTCATTTCCTTACATTTCTATACTGTAATCCCCATTACAGTATAATTTTCCATTACCCATATGTAGAGATTCAGGCTTTGTGTGTCCTGAAGCTTATATAATTTGAGATTTGTTTAAAACTGTAAATATTATGAAATTGTATATATAAAGTTAGTGATTAATATAGGTGTTTATTAAGATTGAAAAAAACAACACATTAAAAATTTTAAAATCTGACACATACTATAAATATCATGAATTCCTGAATGATAAAGCATTAATTTTGATTAATTGCTTGACATATAATCTTTTGCATTTATGTTTCTTGGACATGTACTTATCATTTATTCATATTTCACATGACAATGATTTCATAAAACTGTTTTTGAAGAGATTACAATATTCCTTTAATAGTTTTATTAGCATTAGTGAAGCTATGAGCAAGGGAAGCTATGAGGGAAGAAATAGAAGATACAACAGAATGGGAAAGACTAGAGATCACTTCAAGAAAATTAGAGCTACCAAGGGAACATTTCATGAAAATATGAGCTCAATGAAGGAGAGAAATTGACCTAACAGAAACAGAAGATATTAAGAGGTGGCAAGAATACACGGAACTGTACAAAAAAGATCTTCACAACCCAGATAATCACAATGGTGTGATCACTCACCTAGTTCCAGACAACCTGGAATGTGAAGTCAAATGGGCCTTAGGAAGCATCACTACAAAAAAAGCTAGTGGATGTGATGGAATTTCAGTTGAGCCATTTCAAATCCTAAAAGATGATGATGTGAAAGTGCTTTACTCAATATGCTATATTCAAAAGTGTGAAAGTGCTATACTCAATTTTCCAGCAAATCTGGAGAACTCAGCAGTGGCAACAGGAATGGAAAAGGTCAGTTTTCATTCCAATCTCTAAGAAAGGCAATGCCAAAGAATGATTAAACTACTGCACAATTGCACTCATCTCACATGCTAGTAAAGTAAGGCTCAAAATGCTCCAAGCCAGGCTTCAACAATATGTGAACCATGAACTTCCAGACGTTCAAGTTGGCTTTAGAAAAGGCAGAGAAACCAGAGATCAAATTGGCAACATCCACTGGACCATCGAAAAAGCAAGAGAGTTCCAGAAAAAAATATCTATCTATCTCTGCTTTATTGACTGTGCCAAAGCATTTGACTGAAAGTGACAGGAGTACCAGACCACTTGACCTGCCTCTCCAGAATTCTGTATGCAGGTCAGGAAGCAACAGTTAGAACTGGACATGGAACAACAGACTGGTTCCAAATAAGAAAAGGAGTATGTCAAGGCTGTATATTGTCACCCTGGTTATTTAATTTATATGCAGCATACAAAATGAGAAATGCTGAATCAAGATTGCTGGGAGAAATATCTATAACCTCAGACACGCAGATGACACCACCCTTATGGTAGAAAGTGAAGAAGAACTAAAGAGCCTCTTGATGAAAGTGAAAGAGGAGAGTGAAAAAGTTGGCTTAAAGCTCAACATTCAGAAAACGAAGGTCATGGCATCCGGTCCCATCAATTCATGTCAAATAGATGGAAAAACAGTGGAAATAGTGGCAGGCTTTATTTTGGGGGCTCCAGAATCACTGCAGATGGTGACTGCAGCCATGAAATTAAAAGACACTTGCTACTTGGAAGAAAAGTTATGACCAAGCTAGACAGCATATTAAAAAGCAGAGACATTACTTTGCCAACAAAGGTCTGTCTAGTCAAGGCTATGGTTTTTCCAATAGTCATGTATTGATGTGCAAGTTGGACTATAGAGAAAGCTGAGCGCTGAACGATTGATGCTTTTGAACTGTGGTGTTGAAGACTCTTGAGAATTCCTTAGGCTCAAGATCCAACCAGTCAATTCTAGAGGAAATTAGTCCTGAATATTCATTGGAAGGACTGATGTTGAAGCTGAAACTCCAATACTTTGTCCACCTGATGTGAAGAACTGACTCATTTGAAAAGACTCTGATGCTGGGAAAGATTGAAGGCAGAAGGAGAAAGGGACGACAGTGGATGAGATGGTTGGATGGCATCACTGACTCAAGGGACATGAGTTTGAGTAAACTCTGGGAGTTGGTGATGGACAGGGAAACCTGGTGTGCTGCAGTCCATGGGGTTGCAAAGTGTTGGACACGATGAGTGACTGAACTGAACTAAGCATGAGTGATTATATTTTTATTAAAAGTTGAATTGTGTAAAATATGCAATACCACAAGTTAATATGTTATTGTTTACTTCTAAAAGTTTTCTCTTCAAACAAAGAGTCTGAAAAAAAAATTGTGTGAGTCCTATAAAAACAGATAAAATCTACTTTTTTTTATAATCATTATCTATACCATATTATCAACTAGATTCCTGACAGGATAACACCTATTCTAGACTATTATCTTCCATTTATGATTTTCCTAGCCTAACAGTTTCAAGAAATTTCCACAGACTATTTTCTGGCTCCACATCCTATTTCTCTTACATTACCACCTACTTGTAGTGCTTCATGTTTAGGAAGTGCAAATAGAGACACAATTAGCAACATTTTTGTGTCATAGTGCCAACTAAGTAATCTGCACATTAGGGCCAGGAAGGTGTATTCCTGGAATACGTTTCTACATCAGTTCAGATGCTAATAAATTTTCACAGAAGTGACTGTGAGCCACACAATTATATCCTTGTATCTAAAATAAATATATTCCCAATGCAACATATTCTAGCCAGATTCCAAAAATGTTTGCGTTCACTCCAGCACTACACTAACAAGAAAAATTGTGGCAAAGGGAAATCAGAGTGAGAAGAGAAAACAGTCTTCACAGAGGTTCAAAACTGCATTGCAGACACATTTTACCAGGTGAGCTTATTGTCTTGCAAAACCCTCTCCATTCAGGGCTTTGGCATTTTCAGTGCAAGCAAGAGGACTGATGCTTAAGCTTACAGTTCATTCATTTCATAGTCATATAATATTGATACATACATGCTACACATGCATAGTCTGAATTTTACACAGCCTATAAATTACAGTTTACCACCTTTTCTTTGAAGACATAGTCTCTTCCTGCCTTGAACTACCATGGCAATTTATTTCTACTCTTTTTTTAAGATACTTTACTCTCTTCTCTTCTAGGCTTGTTTTATCCGCTCTACTCTCTCTTTTCTTTTCTCTCTCTCTATATATATGATTAGGATATTGGCTAGGATTAGGCCTATGTATTAATATGAGTACCTATACACCATAGTCTGTATAGGGGGATGATTTCTGTTTAACAGACATTTTAATTGTACATATTGTACACAGAATTTAATGCTATCTTGCTTATCCAGGGGAATATTTACAACAGTATTGAAAATATAATTATTACATATGAACCTGATACAAGAAAAGGTCCAAAGAAGTAAATCAAATAAGTACTTTCAAATATGAGTAGTAAGTAAATGTATTACTACCAGAAATAAAAACTCTTTGGTTTGCCTCAAGAAGGAAAAAAAAAAAAAAATCATAGCTTGGCTGAGGCATGAGGTTAACAGGGAGTAATTCCTTAGCTTTTCTATGGTCTTAAATCACAACTCCCGAGTGAGTTCAGTTTCCACTTGAAAGTGAAGAAAAGCTAGTGAGGTATTTCTACTCTAAAATTAACAAGGCACAGCTAGAGCAGGTATAAACTCCTTTGGATATATGTACCCTGAACTTTGTAAATATGTTGGGAAACTAACTATATCAGTTAAGATAAGCTAAGTTATGCTACAAAAACAACTATCAAAAAAATCTCAGTTACTTATAACAGCAAAGATTTATTTCTCTTTAACATTATATGCTCATCTTCGATTGGCTGTGGCTTTGCTTCATGTCATTATCTCTTTAGGGCCTAGGCTGATAGAGCAGCCTTTCCCCAGTATGTGAGTACCCACTATGACAGAGGAGAAAGAGACAAGCCAGTTCCTGGATGTCTGTCCCAAAGGAACATGTATGCCTACCTATATTTCCTCACTCAGAGCAAGTCCCAAGGTCACAAAGTCCAACACGGCATTATCTTCTCACACGAAGAGGCACTGTATGCTTGCATGCTAAGTCACTTTAGTCATGTCTGACTCTTTGTGACTCCATAGACTGTAACACACCAGGCTCCTCTGTCCAGGGGATTTTTCTAGGCAAGAATACTGGAGCCAGCTGCCATTTCCTTCTCCAGGGGATCTTCCCGACCTATGGATCAAACCTGGGTACCCTATACACAGTGTTGGTAGGCAGATTGTTTACCACTAGCACCACCTGGGAAACCCTGAAGAGGTGCTGCAGGGACAGAAACTAGAACATTTAGTAAAGAGAAATATAATCCACCATGCTAATTAACTGTGTTTTCCCCGTGTCATATTTTTTGCCATAATCCTTGATTCCTCTTTCAAAAATATGCGCTTAGAAAAATTCAAGCAATTTTCTGTTTAGGAAAAAGTCTATTAAGATTCCAATTCATTGATCCTCCCAAAAGGTCAAAGGCATTTAAAATTTCCAAAGCACTTTCAAATAAATGTATTCTTCCTAAGTATTCTATGAAAAATTGAGTTTATGAACTTTGATCCTAAATTCATCTGTTCTATTGATTAACCCCTGCTGTTCTTATTTCCAAAGGAAAAAAGTATATTACAAGCCTGTGTATTTTATCCTTTATGTCTGTTGTGCTTTGAATTAGATGATATTAAATTGTGTTTATTTGAAGAATTCATTAATTCATCTGAATATTCTTTGTGTTCTCTGCTGCATTCTTCTATTTTCATATCATCTCTTGTGCCAACTTTTGCTCTGTTAATAATCCATTGTTACTAACAAACCCTACATATGACCTTTCCTCCTATTCTCTTAATTTTCTTTAAGCAGATCATTGCTACCTGATAATTATCCTACTGTCTTAAATAATTCTGAACCTCATTTCCCAAAGTAATTCTCTTCATATACTCCATATAGGAAATTTAGATATGTGTAATTATGGATTGTTAAAGCTCAAAGAAACCCTTGAGTTCATGAAAGTCTTTTAACAGAAGATAAAACAGGCCCAGAGAGATAGAGTGACTTACTTGAAATATCAAACTACTTAGGGATGTTAATAGCACTGTAACTCAGGTCTTTGAATTTCTGATACAGTAGTTTCTCTGGTGTTCTGTCTTTATTTCATGAATTGGCATGTCATTCTTGACCTTGGGCTTTAATATTTTCAGAGATTCTCCATTTGCCAGCCAGACCCACTCTTTACCTGCCCCTGCCTGTTCTGTGTGTGGGGGGTGTCCTCTGATCCTTTGGCTTCTGGTTGTGTTCAGCCATTGAGAAGCACCAGTAATAGCTGGGAACCTGGGAGGGCTGTGTTTGAGTTCCTCTAGCTCCCACCTCCTAGGCTATGGCTGGTGCATGGCTGCTCTTTTCCACTGTCTATGAGGGAGACCTTATGCCTCAGCTAAGCCCTGTGTTTTGTTGGGCTCTTGTAGCTATTCCTTATCCTTATTGCTTCAGGCCTAGGCATTGTGATGACTTTCCACATTGCCAGATATAGATAGACTTTTTTAGTCTCTATGTCAACTTTTGCTCTTGGTAACAAGTTTCTATTAACAGTCTTCTTGGTTCCTTTATCCCTATCCCCATTTCCAGAAACAGTGTCTTTATTAAACCCTTTTCATTTTCACTTTTGAATGTGCATCTGGTTCTCTCTTAGAATGTTTATAAAGATAATTTGTAATTCTTAGTCCATCTGTTCTAACATTTTGCTTCTGATATAAGTGGTAATCTAATATTTGTTTTTCTTTTGAAATAGTGATGCTCCTCAACGTACTGCTATTCTGTCTCGGACCTCATATCCTCCACACTTATCAGTTACTTTGTGAATGCTTCCACATTCCCAAGACTGCCCACACTTTATGATTCATTAGAAGGACCCAAGGGACTAAGCATACGGTTGTACTCAGTGCTAAGATTTACTACAGAGACACAGTAAGAATCAACTAGGGAGAATAAACAGGCAAAATCTAGAGGAACCTATTTGCAGAACCAGAGCTCTTTCTTAACCCTACCTCCCGTTAAGGGATCACAGAGCACATCCATTCTCCAGCAGCAAAAGTGTAGTGACACCAAAGTGATGTTTCCACCCAGGCAAGTCTGCTTGAGATTCAGAAATGAGGAGTTTTAGTAGGGGCTGGTCACATTGGCATTCTTCTTCTAGCAACAATGAAAATTTCCTACTTTCAAAAGAAAAGCAGATTTTCACCATAAATCACATTGCTGATATGAACAGTGTAGTTCAGGGACACAATCTTATTATTTAGGGATTGTTTCAGAAGCCAAATACTTGGATACCATCCAAGAGTGAAACTCAAAAAATAGCAACCTCCAGTTTCTATGTTAACTTTCTCTCTGTGGTTGGTATGTGAGCAAAGGCCAGTCGAACCCCAAACTCTTGTGAGTTCAAGGGTTGGGGGTGGACTGAGTCTGAAGTGAAGGGAGCCTTATGGTGTCAGAGCACTCTTCTTTCCATTAACCAGTTCTTTAGATCATAACCTCATCTATTATGCCCCAAGGATAAGGTGAAGACACATCCTAAAAGGTCAAGGAGGAAACTTCTCTAAGTTAATTAGCTCCCATATTGTTTATCTCAAGTCCTGTGAACACAGATCTTCTCTACTGATTTGATTTTACCTTAAGGGCACTTGGTCCAGAGGCAGAATTGTCACAAGATGGGAGGCAGACACTTCATCCCAACCCAATGGTGATGAAAGAACAAAGGAAGAATGCTACAGCTTTCCTTCTCATAGTAGGACTTGCAGCCCTCATTCCTCTCACACAGCAGTTTCAAAACAGCCACACATCACCCAGGGATTTTTTTCCCCCCTTCTCTTGTTGTTTCCCTTCTGTGGTTTCCCTGGGCTGTAAACCAGCACTCTTGCTACTTTAACATCCTGGCAGGAAATAGATAAAGCATATTTTAAAACTAATTTTTTCCTCTTATCTAATTTTAAAACCTCATATTTCCTAATTATAACTCTCTTGGAAAATATAGATAAAGGCAAAGGAAAGAGAGGAACTTAAAACTTTTGCCCAATTCTGTAGTAGAGGAATAATCACTGTCCATAGCTTGTGGCAGATTTGTCTGTAGGTTTTTTTTTTTTTTTTTTTTTTTTTCCTTTCCTCCAGTGTGCTTGTCACTTGAAGTATAACTCTATGCTCAGTCTACACTTGGTCTACTGCTAAGTTTTGGGATCTTTAAGAACATCTGGTGAATTAAATAAAAAATCCTAATTAAAATCTATTTGTCTATGGGGGTGAAGGAAGCTTCTAAGGAATGATATTAACTGGGTCCATTTGGGAGATTCAGACACTTGGATATGTGTGGAACATGGGTAGGACTATTTAAGAGAAGCCCAGTAACAGTGGGCTTCCCCGGTGGTGCTAGTAGTAAAGAACCTGCCTGCCAATGAAGAAAATGTAAGAGATGCGGATTCACTCCCTGGGTGGGGAAGATCCCCTGGAGAAGGGCATAGCAACCAATATTCTTGCCCGGAAAATCTCATAAACAGAGGAACCTGGAGGACTATAGTCCATAGAGTCACAAAGAGTGGGACATGACTGAAAATACTTAGCATGCACAGATACAGTAGAAAGATTTAGCTACGTGGGGTGGGGGAAATAAAATTAGAGAGACTTAAAAGTAAAAATATTAACTTGATTCTACTATCTAAATCATAAAGTGGTGGTTTCAGGCATAATATGGAATTATTCTATAGGATTTATATTTCTATTGAATCTCCTTTTACTCATTTCTGAGACCTATACAAGGTACTTCCCTGGTGGCTCAGAGGTTAAAGTGTCTGCCTGGAATGCAGGAGACCTGGGTTTGATCCCCGGGTTGGGAAGATCCCCTGGAGAAGGAAATGGCAACCCACTCCAGTACTCTTGCCTGGAGAATCCCATGGAGGGAGGAGCCTGGTAGGCTACAGTCCATGGGGTTGCAAAAAGTCGGACACGACTGAGCGACTACACTTTCCTTTCACTTTCATACAAGGTAGCAGGTGTGTGCTCAGTCATGTCTGACTCTTTGAGACTCCATGGGCTAGAGCCTGCCAGACTTCCATCCATGGAATTTGCTAGGCAAGAATACTGGAGTGGATCACCATTTCCTATATCTGGGGATTCTTCCTGACCCAGGGAATCGAATCTGTGTCTCTTGCATCTCCTGCATTGGCAAGTGGATTCTTTACCACTGCACCACTTGGGAGGCCTGTAAAAGGTAGAGTCAACTGTAAGAAATATTTCTACAAAATTCTGAACCAGCTGTTTCACTGAACTATGAAACACCTTACTGAATAATCAACATTGCCTGAGGACACTCTAGAAAATGGTTTCATTCTTTTGTTTTTGCTTCCCCAGTTTCCTGACCAGGGACTGAACCTAGGCCATGGTAGTAAAAGTGCCAAATTCTAACCACTAGAGCACCAGTGAACTCCCATTGATTCTAGCCGTCAGATCCTTTCAGCCAGAAGGCCAATTTAGACCTTCACCATCAAGAGGCTCAATAAATAAGTACCAGTAGGAAAATGCTTTTTTCTGTTGTGCAGCAGTAGCCATCAGTGGAGAAATGTTCGTACTGATACAGCAGGAGACAGACTGCATGGTTTGGCAACCATAGAGTGAAGTCCATATATGTTGGGGATTGCCACACCAGGTGACCTGCTAGCAGTTTTCATTGGCTTGGCTTACCAGCAATAACCACAAACACAAAACTGCTGTATTTGGAATGTACTTGAAAAAGACTGAATTTCCCATTGAAAGAGTAGGAGAAAAGTAAGAAAATACGGCTGGCATAGACTCATTTGTGAATCCAGCCTATAATAAGTACTGGACTTGTATTGTTATGAAGGTAAGCTATTTTTAAAGATTTTATCCATGGGTTTCTTGAATATATGCTGCCAAAACAGTAAGTTTAGTAATCTTTATTTTCAAATGAGACTTCTGAAATCTAGGAGAGTTTGCTCCACAATCATGGTTGCATTGGGACCATAGCTCAGGTCTCCTGACTTTTAACCCACCAGAAACTCATTCAGAGCACTCCCTATAAGATGCCTTCCTCTTCTATGCCAGAGCAGCAATGTGGTCGTTCATTCTCAAGTAATGTGAAGTGTTGTGCCTATCAGTAATTTGTACTTGGGCAAACAATATAATCTCCAATTGAAAAATGTTGTTTACACAGTTTATATTTTGTTTAAAGACTATTTCCAACACATTTTTTCTTTCCTTCCTTTCTTTTTTTCCTGTTTATTACTTTTTCCTTAATTTACCATCATACTTTAAAAACTTCTGGAATGATTTATTTCAAGCAAACATGTAGAATTTCAAAAATGGAAAAATAAATTTAAAGGTTGGAGGTAACATCTAAGTAAGTGAAAAATAAATAAGAGCAACAGAAAATAATAACAAAATATGTCTTAATTCATAGTGTTGTAGCCACGTGTTCCGGGAAACAAACTCATTCAGAAGGACAATGCAGATAGTGGGGTGCAGTTTATTACACCGGCGGGCCCAGGGCAGTCTCCTCTTAGCCAAGGGCCTTGACCAGCATTTGTGAAAATCTTTTATACCCCATGTGTATGTGTCTGAACCCACCACTCTAAATTCCTTGCGACTTACATAAACCAAGGAAAATACAATCCCAATAACCCCATCATTCACGAGCTATGTGCTCATGTGCTCAAACAGTCAAACAATTTGCCAATAATCAATAAACCTGATGTTACACTCTGGTAGATACAGAAAAATATGGCCTGTCTGGAGGAAGGGGTGATTAGTGTATGTTTTCTCATAGGCAATGAGTAACCTAGATACGATCATCAAGGTTCCCCTGTCTGGAGGGAGTCTTAGCCTTCTGTTGTTGTTTTCATAGGCACTGAACACAGAGTTCAGAGTCCATTGGAAAGGTGGCCAAGCATGATCAGCATGAACAGGCCTAAGATGGAGTCCAGGCCCTATGAATTCTTTCTTCAATAGAAACTCTAGAGAAATGCTTTCATTGTGAGCAATTATATCTAATAATGTATTCTAGTATAACCAAATTCACTAAATAAAGGTAAGTATTTATGAATGATACAGAGAATAAGGATAGAGGGACAAAAAACATGGAAAGAGAATTAGAGAAAGGATAAAATAAGAGAGTATTAAAAATTACATATTGTATTCCTGAAAAAAAGCACTGATGAAAGAAAATTTGAAAAAATTAATGAGCTAGAGATTGGCCATTTGACAATTTTTTAACCCGTTTAGTTTGTGTTGTAAGCTTACCTAAATTTTTTGGTACAGGATAATTTAAATAATTTAGGAGAAGGATAAGTTAGATAATTTTTTAATGGATAAATTATATGCAGAAAAGAATTACATCCATTTTTTCAAGTTGTCCATATATTCACCTAGTAAATTTTCCCTTTCAGCTCATTTTTTCCCTTTGACTTTCACCTTCTGTACAAAACAGGCTTATTGTCACACCTCTACTTATTAGAAATCTGATTTGAAATCTCTAAGATCTGCTTTTAAGACAGTGAAAATTCCTTAAGTTAAAAGCTTTATATTTTATCATTGAACAAAGTAATGACCTGCTTTTTATTCTACTAATGACTCAAAGTTATTAATATTTTATATTATATGAGAAGATAATTTTATCCTCTTGGTATTAATTATTGGCTAAAATACATTTAACTCATGAAGAAGCAGGTACAAGAAAATTTTCATATATTTGAAGATATGTCTGTGTATGGAATTTTTAAAAATTTATGAAACTATTTCTAAATTTTTTAAAAAATGTAAAGAAATAAATTATAAAGTATGAGATAGAAAGCAAATTTGTGATGGGGATCAAAAATTAGCATTCTATTAGTGAAAGTATTTTTTTCTCTAAATTCTTAATAAAATGATTTAATTTCTTACAGGAGGAGAAACAGAAAGATATACATTAAACAGGGAAAAATAGAGACTCCTGCATTATTTGGGTTCCTGCAAAGGGAGAATCTGTGGGGACAGTCCATTTGTATAATCACTTTTTCTGGAGCAAATATGAGCACTGTAAACAAAAGGCCCTGCTAATGTAAATAAAGCATTGCAGACAGGTGATGGCAGACACTCAATTCCATTGTAAGCAGGAAAGTGCTTTGTTCACCTCTTATTATCATTTCCTGTTAAAGGAGACTTAGACTCTCATGTGAGCCTTTTTAGCAAAATGCTACAAAAAGTATTATTATAATCAGAAATCTGGAGGTATTAAGTCAAGGACTGAATACATACCGACTAGGGAAAAGCACAAAAAAAACTTGGAAGCAACAAAGACATTAGAAAAAGGCAGAATAAGGTGGATAGCATCTTTCAAAAAGAGCAACTTTCTCTGTTCCTAGTCGATGCTTTGCACTTCTGAATAAATGACTATAGATTATCATTTACTTTAAACATATTTTTTTCATTTCCTAAGATTGACCTTGTTGGAGGCTTTAATGTTAAATTATTGGAAGTTAGTTCAAATATTATAATTCAACTTGAAGAAACAGCAAGGCAACAGGGAAAGCAGCAAAGGTGTATTCAGCTGTTAGATTAGGCAGGTGGGACATTTTAAGTTTGAAAGCTAGTTACTAAATTTTAAGGAAGATTATTCTTCTTTTCCAAGGAAGTCAAATAATAACTATCTTTTAGTAAGAAACCCAGTCTCATTTGGTTAACAATAACATAATTTATAAGCATTTTATTTTTGGTACCACTGAATTTCAGGAGCCAGCATTACTACCAACTTCAGAAACCCAATGCAATAGATATACATGTATGTCACTCCTGTCTCCCATTTACCAGCTGCACCCTGGAAAATATACAATGCACTTAAAATGTAATCTTGAGAATAGGAAGCATGAGTTTCTTTCAACATTGTCCCCATTGAGACCACAAATATTACTTGAAGCAAATAAAACCCATAATGAAAATTTTGGTATATAGTATCTCTACTTCCTCCATTTCCAACTTAATAATCCCAAGAACACATTCCTTACTCTGAATTGTTCTTGGCATGAGCAATCAAATATTTTGCACTAATATCTTCCTGCTCTCTTTTTAAGATCATAGCACTGCAGTCTCCATTTCCTTCATGGGCCACTAAGCTGCTATTTCACCCTCATTTCAATTCTCTCATACACAGACTATTTGATCTTTTAGAAAGTCCTATTTCTTATTGCCTAGTCAATCTACCTGTTCACTCAGCTCACTTTTCTTCTTCCACATGATCTTACCTAATTTATTTACATATACTTATGATTCTATGCTTTTAAATTGAGCTACATGTCTAATTCATCAATATACCTGATTTTGAATATACATCCATATGTCACTTTCATTTATAAGTTTCTCTTGCAAGTTCATGATTATCTGTGCATGGAACTATATAGTTAACTGAATACAGGCTTCCTTTCTTTGTATGTACATGTATGCATATTTATTTACTAATGGTTGTGGGTGAATGAATAAAAGAATGTAGACATGAGAATATATGTGAAAGTGGAGAGCTGGAAAGTTACCACGTTTGCAATGATTCTATAAATCATGAATGCATGGTGGGTAAACAAGATAGATTATAAAAAATGAATTTGATCAGCTGTATGCAACTGCTGACATCCATAGGAGCTAGCTAGATGCAGGGCTTTGCTCATGAACCCAAATAAATATTTAACTGTAATCTCAATTTTTTCCTATGATTATTATTAAACTTGTATTTATATTTTGATATTCATGCAATGAATACTTCAGACTGTCTCCTAAATTTGTTCTGAAACATTTTTGCAAAAATTAGTAAAATAATGATTAGAAATCTTCTATAATAGAGGTTTGGTCTATTTGGCTACAAGAGCATAGGCACACACACACACACACACACACATATACACATACATACATACATATATACATTAATGTTTGATTAACAATATAAACATAAAATTACATTATTTGGTTTTTACTTTATCATTTTACCCCAGCAATTATGTATCTTTTTCTTTCCTTAGAGGAATCTGAACTGTTGGAACCTGTCTACCTATTTATCATATATTCTTATTGAATTAAGCAATCCTTAGGACAACTGTGATAAATGCATCTTGTTAAGAAAACAAATGAAGTAAATAAAAATAATGCAACAAAAATGATACTTAAAATCTGGATTTTACATCCTAAAATGTCATTGCTTAGTTCCCCATTGTATCACAGGGGTCTCCAACCAGTGGGCAACGTTCCACACCATATGTGCACAAAAATAAGGCCCAGAGACAAAATGCAGATTAATTCTTATGAAATAGCAAATAAAGCATAAATCTCATAACTCTGTTTTTTCCAACTAGAACCCAGTTCATTTGTATTTTGGAACAATTGATTTTTTTTTAATTTTATTTTACAATATTGTATTGGTTTTGCCATACATCAACATGAATCCACCACGGGTGTACATGTGTTCCCAATCCTGAAGCCCCCTCCCACCTCTCTCCCCATATCATCTCTCTGGGTCATCCCAGTGCACCAGCCCCAAGCATCCTGTATACTGCATGGAACCTAGACTGGCGATTCATTTCTTACATGATAGTATACATGTTTCAATGCCATTCTCCCAAATAATCCCACCCTCTCCCTCTCCCACAAGGTCCAAAAGTCTGTTCTATACATCTGTGTCTCTTTTGATGTCTCGCATACAGGGTTATCATTACCATCTTTCTAAATTCCATATATATGCATTAGTATACTGTATTGGTATTTTTCTTTCTGGCTTACTTCACTCTGTATAATTGGCTCCAGTGTCATCCACTTCATTAGAACTGATTCAAATGTATTCTTTTTAATGGCTGAGTAATACTCCATTGTGTATATGTACCACAGCTTTCTTATCCAATCATCTGCTGATCCCTATCAAGCTACCAGCGGTATTTTTCACAGAGCTAGAACAAATAATTTCACAGTTTGTATGGAAATATAAAAAACCTCGAATAGCCAAAGCAATCTTGAGAAAGAAGAATGGAACTGGAGGAATCAACCTGCCTGACTTCAGGCTCTACTACAAAGCCACAGTCATCAAGACAATATGGTACTGGCACAAAGGCAGAAATATAGATCAATGGAACAAAATAGAAAGCCCAGAGATAAACCCACACACCTATGGACACCTTATCTTTGACAAAGGAAGCAAGAATATACAATGGATTAAAGACAATCTCTTTAACAAGTGATGCTGGGAAAACTGGTCAACCACTTGTAAAAGAATGAAACTAGAACACTTTCTAACACCATACACAAAAATAAACTCAAATTGGATTAAAGATCTAAATGTAAGACCAGAAACTATAAAACTCCTAGAGGAGAACATAGGCAAAACACTCTCCGACATACATCACAGCAGGATCCTCTATGACCCACCTCCCAGAATATTGGAAATAAAAGCAAAAATAAACAAATGGGCTCTAATTAAAAATAAAAGCTCTGCACAACAAAGGAAACTATAAGCACAATGGGAGAAAATAATAGCAAATGAAGCAACTGACAAACAACTAATCTCAAAAATATACAAGCAACACATGCAGCTCAATTCCAGAAAAATAAATGACCCAATCAAAAAATGGACCAAAGAACTAAATAAACATTTCTCCAAGGAAGACATACAGATGGCTAACAAACACATGAAAAGATGTTCAACATCACTCATTATCAGAGAAATGCAAATCAAGACCACAATGAAGTACCATTTCACACCAGTCAGAATGGCTGCGATCCAAAAGTCTACAAGTAATAAATGTTGCAGAGGGTGTGGAGAATAGGGAACCCTCTTACACTGTTGGTGGGAATGCAAACTAGTACAGCCACTATGGAGAACAGTGTGGAGATTCCTTAAAAAACTGGAAATAGAACTCCCTTATGACCCAGCAATCCCACTGCTGGGCATACACGCCGAGGAAACCAGAATTGAAAAAGACACATGTACCCCAATGTTCATCACAGCACTGTTTCTAATAGCCAGGACATGGAAGGAACAATTGATTTTAAAGCCACTTAATCTGAAACAATGTTAAAAGAGTTAAGTAAAAGAAACCTCGGCTATAAATTTTAGAATCCTATTGTGTTAAGAAGAAATATAAACATTTGTAAAAATATCCACATTCACCCTAATTATAGAAGAGAAATATGTATTCTACGCCATCAGACAAGCTTTGCAAAAGTCAAAATAAATTTGGTTACTTTGAAGCACTGTAAGTTAAGTCTCTGGAAGACTATATCCATGTCCTAATACTCCATGTTATTGTTCAGTCACTTAGTCATATCCGACTCTTTGTGACCCCATGGACTGCAGAACACCAGGCTTCCCTGTGCTTCACCTTCTTCTGGGGTTTGTTCAGACTCATGTCAATTGAGTCAGTGATGCATCCAACCATCTCATCATCTGTCTCCCCCTTCTCCTCCCACCTTCAATCTTTCCTGGCATCAGGATCCTTTCTAATGAGTAGATACTTTGCATCAGTTGGCCGAAATACTGGAACCTCAGCTTCAGCCTCAGTCCTCCCAATGAATATTCAGGGTTGATTTCCTTTAGGATTTGATTGGTTTGATCTCCTTGCTGTCCAAGGGACTTTCAAGAGTCTTTTCTAGCACCACTATTTGAAGGCATCAGTTCTTCGGTGCTCAACCTTTTTTATTGCCCAGCTCTCACATCAATACATGACTACTGGAAAAACCATAGCTTTGACTATATGGACCTTTGTCGGAAAAGTAATGTCTCTGCTTTTTTAATATGCTATCTAGGTTTGTCACAGCTTTTCTTCCAAAGAGCAAACATCTTTTAATTTCATAGCTGTAGTCACCATCCACAGTGATTTGGGATCCCAAAAAAATAGAATCTGTCATTGTTTCCATTGTTTCCACATCAATTTGCCATAAAGTGATGGCACCAGATACCATGATTTTAGTTTTTTGAATGTTGAGTTTTAAGCCAGCATTTTCACTCTCCTCTTTCACTTTCATCAAGAGGCTCTTTAATTCCTCTTTGCTTTCTCCCATAAGGATGGTGTCATCTGCATATCTGAGGTTATTGATATTTCTACCAGCAATCTTGATTCCAGCTTGTGCTTCATCCAGCCTGGCACTGCACATGGTGTACTCGGATATGAGTTAAATAAGCTGGGTGACAATGTATAGCCTTTATGTACTCCTCTCCCAATTTTGAATCAGTCCATTTTTCCATGTTGAGTTCTGACTATTGCTTCTTAACCTGCATTCAGGTTTCACAGGAGGCTGGTAAGGTTGTCTGGTATTCCCATTTCTTTAAGAATTTTCCAGTTTGTTTTGATCTATACAGTCAAAGGCTTTAGCATAGTCAATGAAGCAGAAGTAGATGGATGCCATAGTTATTCATTTCCAGCAAGGCAGTCATAAGAGTCTTCTCTTTGCCCACATATATGAAGGAAGATTCAGGTAGAGTCTTGTTGCAACATCTTTCAAATTATTAATATATAACATTAATGCTATTCCTTTTGGGGTTAACATCTATCTAGAGAGGAGAGATGAGAAGAACCACAATGTTTAGTCTTCTGTGCCACAAAAGACAATTTGATATTTGTACAAACTCATAGACACCTTGCTGAACTTAAATGCAAACTGAACTTGTCAATGTTAGTTCTTACAGAAGTTCATCATTTTCATCCTGGTGTTATGACTTCAAATTAAAGGGCTATATTTTCACATCTGTCTCACCAGGGAATATCATCTTATAAAAAACTTGTAACTTTATTCATCAAATATTGTCACAATATAAATCTTATTAATTCAGATAGGTTTTGCATTTATTTCATGTCACTGTGATGTTTTTCTGGTCAGGGTAAGAATTGTTTGACTTTGGCAGAATTCTCTGCGACATCAATTGTGCTCCAAGAGCAATAATCTGTCTGTGAAATGTCAGGCTGATTCAAATATCACGGTAGATGTTTTCTGAGTGTGGAGATGAATTCCGTCTTTATGGAGGTTGCATTTTGACTTATAGGGTTGCACAGGCAAGCAAGTGGACATAAGCTTTAAACTAGAAATATGACTTAAAGGTGATTTACTGGATTTTGATGTTTGAGCAGCCAGGATAAGCATGAAATATGAAGAAAGGATATGCAGTTTGTAGATCCTAATTTTTTTGATCCCATAATTTCAGGTCATTCTACTCATTGCAATCTAATTAGGAAGGACATATATTTACAAAAGCAACTTCAGTGTATAGTGGAAATTGCTCCAACAGAGATATGTGTGAGGTGCTAAAGGAGCAGAAAAGATGTGTAATTTGTACTCTTAATAGGAAAGGACCTAATTAGTATTTGAGCCCAGTGTTGAAGGATTCCCCAGTCTGATTCAATGAGGCTTTACAATCAACCACTTCACAGTTGTGTGTGCATCTACACACACACACAAACATACATATATTGCAGGACTCAAGTGAGGCACAATATATTGAAACCTCTTCTTAGTACCAAATTATCAGAATATACAATCACCAAATATGAACAATCATTAGAAATGACAAACAGAAAAGTAAAAAATTTGAAAAAATAGACTTTGAAACTTTCTAGTGAAACTGGGAAAATAATCCAACATGAAAATGTACTTTTTGCCACAAAAGGAAGATATATCTATACTATTATTATGTGGCTGTGAAATTTCCAGGATGATTCAAGGCACTATGGTAGAAATAATTTTGCTAGTAATATGTAGTTGTCACTGAGTATCAAATATTTTAAAATGTACAGTTTAAAATGTTTCATATCTCTATCTTTCATTTATTTGATCATCAGCTTGTAACCATCATGGACTTATGGAAATAATAGTAAAAGAACCAAGAAACTTCAGGTATATTATTGTGACACTTGGGCAGCCAGATAACATGCTTTAGTATTAATTTTCTCATCAGTTAATTGTGAATAACTTTTGCAAGTTAAGTGATAGGGATGTATTATAGTGCAATGAGATAATTAATGTAAACTTTAGAATATGCAAATACAAGGCATTGTACACTATAGATCAGAGATTGGGAACTCCTTATGGAAAGGTCAAATATGGAAATCCATGTGATTCAAATATACATTATTATGGACATTTGAATAAGGTAAAATAAATAATCTTATCATATTAAAAACTTTGAATAAAAATGGCTTTTATGTTCTGAGAAGTAGAATAATGTATATGTTTCAGGAATTCTACATGCTTACTTTAATTCATCCTCACTAAACCAGCAAGATAGAGGTGTGTGTTTCTGAGGAAGATACTACAGGACTGAGAATTTAAGTGACTGACTTAAAGTCTCATAAGGAGTTATAGAGTGAGATATCCATAATCTTTACCCTAGTATTTTGTAATAAAGAATAGAGAAAACGAGATTAGAATCACCTAAGAACATTTTTCAGTCTTGGGCTGCTTATTTGATACAGGAAGTAAGGTGGGTTTAGATTGATAATTTTCCCCAGTTGTTTGTAATATAGTTACTATCATTCTTCTGTAACTGCAATGTAACTTTAAAAGGACAGTACCAATACATATAGCTTCATTATTACTAAAAAACTATAAAGCAATGCTTCAGAAAGTGATAGATCAAAGTCAAAATATTCTTTAATGGATACTTCTTATATGTTTTTGCACACTGTGTGTTAAATGCAGCAGTCATGCAGGGTTTACTTGGTTTTAAGTGTGGATTTGAGAAATACAGGAGGACACACACAATATAATAAAAATCACATAATCTCTCCACATTAAAAATTCTATTAAGGAAAAAGTACAAATTTCCACTTTCCACACATCCAGTGCCAGTTTCCTGGGGGGAATTATGGGGAATTATTTGACATGCACAGTTTGGAAGAGTCCTTTAACTCAAGGTTTTATAAATTTAAATCAGAGATTTACTGACCGTACATCGTAGAATAAGAACTATGAACCCATCACTTTTTTGAATTTAGGTACATGCATTTTATTAGCAAAAATAAGATACGTTGGCTAAGTAATAATGAATATGCAAAAATCCCATAGCTTAACACAACCTTTCTTTTTTCTTTTTTACTGAGGATTCTTGTTCTGCACATCCAGGCCAGTCTCCAAGGTTACTGCATTGCATATGTTAGTTCAAATTTCTCATGGCACAGCCATGTCAACACATTGCTGTATAGTCACTGCAACAGAAAAAGAAATACAACTCTCCATTTAAATCTTTCCACATGGACTCAGTGAACATGAATTTTAGCAAACTCTGGGAGACAGTGGAAGAGCACTGGTAGATAGACAGAGAAGCCTGTAGTGCTATAGTCCATGGCATCATAAACAGTCAAACATAATTTAGCAATTTAACAACATGGATGTTACACATGTCACTTCTGTTCACATTTTTTTGGCCTAAGAATGATTTATAGCCACAATTAACCTCAAGATACCCTAGAAATAGCACCTTTTTTGATTCATACTTTGATTAAATAAAAAGACATTTGTGAATGGTTATAATGTTCATATTGTTCTTGTTGTTCAGTTGCTCAGTCATGTCTGGCTTTTTGCAATACCATGGACTGCAGCAGGCCGGCTTCCTTGCCCATCACCAACTCCAGGAGCTTGCTCAAACTCATGTTCATTGAGTCGGTGATGCCATCCAACCATCTCATCCTCTGCTGTCCACTCTCCTCTTGCCTTCTATCTTTCCCAGCATCAGGGTTTTTTTCCAATTTTAACATTAAATGTTCCATATGTTAATAAAATTTTACATGAAAGAGAGGAATAATTTCAGTCTAGTGAAATCAGAACAGTTTTTAATGTATTTGATTCTGAATCCTACTATTTCTACATTGCCCAGGAATGTCTGTTTTTTATTTGCTTGTTTTGATGTCTTAACTTTGTATTTTTTTCTCTTACAGCAGGAGATTTCTTTTTAATTTTAACTACCATGTGTCACAAATTCTTAGTTTTCATTTGTGTACTTGACACTTATGCCAATACTTATGGATCATATCAAAATTGTACTATAAAGGAAATATTCAGTGGTGTGTTAGAGTCACATTTTTCTGTTTTCTGAATTGAGAACTTCTCATTACTGATCAGTAATATCACTCTGATGGTTTGATATCAGCTGCAGTGAGAGTTTCATAGCATGGAAATCAACTGTTTATGTCTTTGTCTTATTTTCCTAGAGGGTTGAATGTTAATATACCAACATATCCTTAAGAGTATTGCCCCTTCCTATGGACTATGTAATATTGATGCAGAAGGAAAGGAAGAGTTTTGATCTTCAGCTGTAATATAGAGAACAAAGAACAGCAACAACAAAAATGTTCATAAGACTACAGGCCAAGAGGCAAGTCAGAAATGCATGTCCAATTATTGAAAAGGCAAGTCAGAAATGCATGTCCAATTATTGATAGAGCTATTGGTGAAAGATATAGAAGAAATGGGAAGAGGCCCAGGGAATTTCTATGACACATGCTAGTGTCCTTGCTTTGGCTAGGTAAACCTTTTAAAGGAGTTTCATGTTAAGTAAAATAATATTCTTACTAACAGCATCAGTGTTTTGCTCACCTTAAAATGGGTAAGTGTTGAACATTAAATAAGGTATCTTCTAAGTCAGTTTGAAAGTGAATAGTCCAAGTGAAAGTTGCTCAGTCATATCTGACTCTTTGCAACTCCATGAACTATACAGTTCGTGGATTTCTCCAGTATTGGAGTGGGTGGCTGTTTCCTTCTCAAGGAGATACAGGCAGATTCTTTACCAGCTGAGCTACCAGAGAAGGCCCTCTAATTCAATTTATTAAGTAAATTCTACACTTAATATGGAGCAGGAAATGGTAACCCACTCCAGTATTCCTGCCTTGAAAATCCCAGGGATAGGGGAGCCTGGCAGGCTGCTGTCTGTGGGGTCGCACAGAGTCGGACACAACTGAAGCAACTTAGCAGCAGCAGCAGCACACTTAATAACCCCAGGTCAAATTAAATAAAAAAGATCCCATGGCACATTTAGTATTACTGTCATAATCTCTGTAATATAATCTATTTACATATCTACCCTGCCAGACTCTGTTGGGGAGAGTGGGGATTGTGTCCTAGACAGCCATTTAAACACTGCTCCTGAAATGGAAACTGAAGCATCAGTTCATTTCAGTTGCTCAGTTGTGTCTGACTCTTTGCAAACCCATGAATTGCAGCACGTCAGGCTTCCCTGTCTGTCACCAACTCCCAGAGTTCACTCAAACTCACGTCCATTGAGTCAGTGATGCCATCCAGGCACTTCATCCTCTGTCATCCCCTTCTCCTCCTGCCCTCAATCCCTCCCAGAATCAGAATCTTTTCCAATGAGTCAGCTCTTCGCATGAGGTCGCCAGAGTACTGGAGTTTCAGCTTTAGCATCATTCCTTCCAAAGAACACCCAGGACTGATCTCCTTTACAATGGACTGGTTGGATCTCCTTGCAGTCCAAGGGACTCTCAAGAGTCTTCTCCAACACCACAGATCAAAAGGATCAATTCTTTGACACTCAGCTTTCTTCACAGTCCAACTCTCACATCCATACATGACTACTGGAAAAACCATAACCAAAGCCTTTGACTGTGTGGATCACAATAAACTATGGAAAATTCTGAAAGAGATGGGAATACCAGACCACCTGACCCACCTCTTGAGAAACCTGTATGCAGTTCAGGAAGGAACAGTTAGAACTGGACATGGAACAAGAGAGTGGTTCCAAATAGGAAAAGGAGTATGTCAAGGCTGTATATTGTTACCCTGATTATTTAACTTATATTCAGAGTACATCATGAGAAACTCTGGGCTGGAAGAAGCACAAGCTGGAATCAAGATTGCAGGGAGAATTATCAATCACCTCAGTTATGCAGATGACACCACCCTTATGGCAGAAAGTGAAGAGGATCTAAAAAGCCCCTTGATGAAAGTGAAAGAGGAGAGTGAAAAAGTTGCCTTAAAGCTCAACAATCAGAAAATGAAGATCATGGCATGTGGTCCCATCACTTCATGGGAAATAGATGGGGAAACAGTGGAAACAGTGTCAGACTTTATTTTTTTGGGCTCCAAAATCACTGCAGATGGTGACTGCAGCCATGAAACTAAAAGACACTTACTTCTTGGAAGGAAAGTTATGAGCAACCTAGATAGCATATTCAAAAGCAGAGACATTACTTTGCCAACAAAGGTCCGTCTAGTCAAGGCTATGGTTTTTCCAGTGGGTATGTATGGATGTGAGAGCTGGACTGTGAAGAAAGCTGAGTACTGAAGAACTGATGCTTTTGAACTGTGGTGTTGAAGAGGACTCTTGAGAGTTCCTTGGACTGCAAGGAGTTCCAACTAGTCCACGCTAAAGGAGATCAGTTCTGAGTGTTCTTTGGGAGGAATGATGCTAAAGCTGAGACTCCAGTAGTTTGGCCACTCCATGTGAAGTGTTGACTCATTGGAAAAGACTCTGATGCTGGGAGGTATTGGGGGCAGGAAGAGAAGGGGACGACCCAGGATGAGATGGCTGGATAGCATCACTGACTCAATGGACATAAGTTTGAGTGAACTCTGGGGGTTGGTGATGGACAGGGAGGCCTGGTGTGCTGTGATTCATGGGATCGCAAAGAGTCAGACATGACTGAGCGACTGAACTGAACTGAAGTGAACTGACTAGATGGACATTTTTTGGCAAAGTAATGTTTCTGCTTTTGAATATGCTATCTAGGCTGGTCATAACTTTCCTTCCAAAGAGTAAGCATCATTTAATTTCATGGCTACAATCACTAACTGAAGCATAGAAGGCACTTAATAAAACTGTTAAATTGACCTAAATTTAAAATTCTTTTATAGTTGCAGCATGTCAGAATGTATCCCAGTTT
Organism: Budorcas taxicolor; assembly: GCF_023091745.1. Classification (NCBI taxonomy): domain Eukaryota; kingdom Metazoa; phylum Chordata; class Mammalia; order Artiodactyla; family Bovidae; genus Budorcas; species Budorcas taxicolor. The sequence continues at coordinate 71,954,698 of NC_068912.1, forward strand.
ACCTATAGATATTGCTGGATGAAACCCACAAAAGTTTTAGAAAGATAAATACTTGTATGAAAGGCTGTTGAGAGTCTTGGTTAAACCTCAATCTGAGACTTCTATTTGGAAAACAATTTTAACTCTCATTGGGATTTTATTTTATTTAGATTACAATATCCAGTAGAAGATATCAATTTGCAGGGTAATTTATGTTCCTAGGAAAGATTACAGGGTTTAATATTAATACGCATGTCAGGATTTCCACAAGATTGTTGAATAAAGAGATATAGTCTCTGTCATCAAAGTGGTGAACTAAGATTTCTTGTCTATTTTAGCTTTGTTTTTTAAAAAAATAGTATTTAGTGACACAAAATGCAATTTTAGCAGATAGGAAGAACAATTTATGTCATTTATAGTGGCTTTTGTTCAGATTAACTTGTAGGTCAAATTCTATTTACTATGGGGATGCCATCGATCTCCCCTAGGTGAATTCCAGTTTCCTTGTGGAGTAGGAGACCATGGGTTATAGGAATTCTTGTTGCGTTTGTCTGTTATGACTGTTATTAGGGAAATTGTGGTCCTTCTGGAACAAATAGATGGTCAAGAGCTTGGGTACCAGATTTTCAGAGAAGCAAAAAAGACAAAATTGATATATAAGATCTTTACTATTGCATTAAGGATGCAGAAATCAGTCTTGTTGGGGTTATGAGCCATTGTAGGTAGAGAAGCAGGAATTCATAGGAGGGAAACAAAAGATCTGTTCTCCATTTTCTTTAATTTTATGACACAAACATTGTCAGTTTTGTTTGAAAAGTAAGCTAGACTGAAATATATGTGTAAATAAGACAGAGCAGGTAGCCATGGGGGCCTGCTCAAGTCCATATTCCCAAACTTACACATTTTAAGCAGTGTCATGATAAGAAGTATTCTGTACTTACATTCTCCCTGCATGACTTCTTTGTATATAATAAGCAAGTTTCTGATGATTACAGAGACACACATAGATTATAAGAAATTTTCTTAGAAAAGCATGTTTACTTAAAGGAGATATAGGACATTTTTGTCCTCCTTTCCTTTGAGCCCATAAAATTGTGTTAAATTGTCTTTGAAAATGGGGAGAAACAGTCCCATTACTAATGTACATATTTATATCATAAATCAGTAAGCATCCCAATTATACAGAAACTCAAATAAATGGTCAAAGCTTATTCTGAGAATCAGTAGCAGTTTGAACATTTCCATTGTAATCAGACTTTCTTTAATGTTCATAATAGTTTGTTTTAGGAATATTATTATTTTAATGAAAACAATATTATCTAATAGGAAATGGTTATGTTTTAATATTTATATATTTTTTGAATAATATAAAAGAAAGAAGATGAATTAAACAGCTCTTGCAGAGGAGCCCAAAAAGCAGAGATACACCAAGGTCTTGCAAACCTTTTGCTAAAGGAACACAGACTCTCGAGAAAATGAACTAAAGTAATTTGTATTGATATGTTCAGGATCCTTTTATCTAGGGGAAGGAATATAAGAGAGAAAGGAATTTTAAAAATTGAAGTCAACTAAAAAAAGTCACCTTAAACACAAAGCTTAAAATTTCTCTTTCTTTATTAATATTTCAGTAGGTAATGTGTTAAATGGGTCAGACAGTAGCTTCAAGGACAAGTTCAAATTAAGCTGAGGTTTTTATCTTGAATTCAATTTCACTAATTATTTTAATAATTGAAGATGTTATCTAAAGCAAGTTGTAAATCAGCTAATTATTTACACTGTTTCTGTTTTCTATCAAATTATGCATTTCAATTGATGTAATAAATATTATCTTTAGGGAGATGCAGGTGTAATGTCTATGTAAAATTAACTAGAACAGAGTCAATATCAGTATCAAATAAAACAGGTGTACAATTATAATGGTTAATTTGGAAACACAGTTTAGGTAGGATAGGTAACACATATATTTTCAAGATCTTCAGAAATAAAAGTATGGAAAATAATTTACTTTAAACTATAGCTAAATTCAGCTTTTCTAGACTCATGGCTATTTTTTATCTTTTCTTTTTCTCTGCCCCTTGGCTCTTCTTCCTGAAGTGTTTACGCACCTTTCTTTCTCTTATAGCCACCAATTCTTTTATCCGAGATTTCAAGCCCAGATAACCCAGTTTGTCTTGTGTAAGTTTTTACAATTGTAGACGTGGACACACTAGGGGAATAAACAAAGAAAGTTGTGTGTGTGCATGTGTTTCTGTGAGAGGCAGAAGAGAGGTAAGAGAGAGGGAAAGAAAGGAGGAAAGAGGCCGAGATGCCAAGTTTTATTTTTTGGTAGGAGAGGGGAAGTTAAACAGAAGAAAGGAAATGTAAAAAACTATATCTATGGGTATGGCATTGCTGAAAGCTCCAGAAAAAATTATGACAGAGGATGTGAACACTATCTTAACATACTGATAAGAGTAAGCTTTTGAAAACTCCTCTTTCTCTTTAAACATAAGGCCTAGGAATATATTGGAACTGCAGAGACAAATTAATAGAATATCATCTTGATATTAGAAAAGAAAAAATAAAGATGCATTTTATTTCACAGGTTTGGTATTAAGTCTTTGGGGTCCATTATTGCTGAGAAACATTTAGTTCTCTGAAATTGGAGAAGTGGGCTTGTATTGGGTGAGGGTCTTGCATCATTAAAATTAATTTCACCTTCTAAAAATGCTTCTGAACACTTAACATTCTTTGCAATATTAAGAAGCAGACAGTTTCTGCTCCCTAAAATCTCACAACCAATGGACAAAGACTGGCAGACACACAGGTCATGATAACATAGTCTGTTGTACATGGGGAAAGCACAGAGCAGGGACAGCTCAACTGGTCCAAGTCGAGAGAAAATTTCCTTCATAACTTGGAAACAGTCATAACGGTGTTTTAATTACCAATTTAAAACGTCTCTGATTTTTTTTCTGGATATTTTCCGTAGATAATTCCCCATAGGAGAGACTATTTCTGTCTCAAATAGAGAAGGCTAAACATAGGGAAATTTACAGGAATGAACTAGACACAGTTCTTATTAGAGAAATTTGTTTGCCAATATTATGACTGTACTCCTTTCCTTTAGCATTTTGCATCCTGGAAACTATAGGTCACTTTTAAAAATTGAATTAATTGACAGCCATTCTCAGATCTAAAACTCAAACTGCTACTTACTTTCTAGATGATCTTAAAATAGTCTCTTAATCTCACCATGTCTCAGTTTCCTTCCCTTGAAAATGGGAATGGTAGTGTCTAACTACTGGACTGATTAAAAGAATTAGAAAAAAAAAAAATTAGTCCATAGCACATAGAGGGAACTCACTGTACATAAGTATTGCTGAATAAATTGTTACAAAAAAATGATAACAAATCCAAAATCATAGTTTTCTAAGTCAGACTTGATTGACACTATGAGCCACTGGGTTGGGAAAGTCCTTTTGAATTATCCCCTTAACAAATGGAGGATTCCCTTGATAAATTTGCCATCATCAATGGATCTGTAGATTCAGTGGCATTTGGAGGGGTAATTGTGGTGAACCAAATGAAATTCTATTTTATTTAGTATATTTTTAAATGGAGACTGTGTGTGCTTAGTCGCTCAGTTGTGTCCGACTCTGTGTGACCCCTTTGACTGTAGCCTGCCAGGCTGCTTTTTCCATGGGGATTCTCCAGGCAAGAATATTGGAGTGGATTGCCATGCCCTCCTCCAGGGGATCTTCCCAACCCAGGGATCAAACTCACGTCTCCCGCATTGCAGGCAGATTCTTTACCAGCTGAGCTACCAGGAAACTAGAAATACTAAAGAGTCTTCAGGAAGTCTATTGAACTTCTAGGCATAAGTAACAGTCCTCTAAAGACAAACACCATTAACTTCTTCTCACTTTTCCTTTCAGGTAACTGGAACTAGGACCTTTTGAAAAGGCATAGTCCAACTAAAGGGACTCTTTCTAATGCAGAACTTCATGTCCTAAACAACAGAAAAAATGGCACCATGTCTTTGACGGGTTTCCTTTATCCTCATATTTTCATTCTAGCAGAAGTTTTGCCTATAGCAATGAAATCACTTAACATAAGATTATATTAAGGTAAAAACACAATTTTTTTTTATTACTAGAAAATGGTACTTGTTTTAAGATAAGCAGTATAAAATAAATCAGGATGTAATATTAAGATGTATGATTTGGTTGTGTTCTTATTAAATGCTAACAAAAGCGTTCAGTAAATACTAGAATGTCAGTAAATGCTAAAAATAAACCTCCCTTTATGTTTTGTTCTATGACTCTATAGAAAGTCCCTTATTTCTGAAATAGCCATATTACATTCAGAACATTGAGCTGATAATTAACCATTGAGTGGTAATTAACCAACTTGTCAAATTTACACAGAGGATCAGGTGGTAGGCTAGGGGGAATTGAACTCTGAAACAAACTTGGGATCGGGTAATCCAAAGAAACCCATGTGCAAATCTATCAGAAATTAAGATAAGAATCAGGGAACCCAGGCATATACAAAATTTACATCAGACAAGATGACCACAAAGTTTCATAGCTAAGTTGAAAACACATGAAAAAAAAAAATCAAATTCAGATGGAAAAAAAAAAAAAAAGTCTTTTATTAGTAGCAATAAATTTCAGTGTTAAGTTTGGCCCCCAAACCACAAGCAGAGAACTTTGGTAGCTAGGCATGTCATTTCCAAATGTTATACAATAAAGCCTAAATAATTCTAGGTCTCAAAAACAAGGGAACCTGAGGCTACACCCCTCCCACTACCCATCCAAGGGAAATCCAGCATCATACACATCTCAGTACCAAAAAGAGAGAAGACAGAGTTTACTTGTCCTCACAAGTGCACTTTCCCTCAGGTTGCAGCTATAGGTGGAATAGTCCCAGACCCAGCTGATTGGGAAAGAGAGCAAAACAGCCACAGGATGGATCTTGTGCTATACCTCCTACTCCTCCCTAACACCCCTTCCCTGCTGCAAGCAGAGAGAGGATGAGAAAGACAGCCTGTTTCAAGATGATAAGGCAATGGATCCATCCACTTTCAGTTTTTGTCTAATTGGTACTCTAGAATCAGATTAAAAATCTTTTCCCATTGTGGTTGTATTAGTTTTGTATTGCCATAGCAACTTACCACAAATTTAGCATCTTAAACAACAATAATGTATTATTTTATAGTTCTGTAGGTAAAAGGTCCAACTCAGGTCTCATGATGACAAAACTAAGAGATTAGCAGATCTCTGTTCCTTTCTAGAGGTTCTCAGGGGAGAATTAATTTTCTGACCTTTTGGGTTATTGACAGGATTCAGTTCCTTGAGAGTATAAGACCAAAATCTTTGTTTCTTTCTGGCAACTGCTTCCCACATCTAGAGGTTGCACACATCCCTTGTCTCATGGTGTTTCCCTCCATCTTCACCACCTGCAAGTGCAGGTCTGGTTCCTCTCACACTGGATCTCTCTTTTTCTGTCTCATCTCTCTGACCCAGCAAGAAGGGTCTCCACTTGTAAGGACTCTTACAACTTAATTCGATCCACTTGAATAATACAGGATACTCTCCCTATTTTAACATCAACTGTTTAGCAACTTAATCCTATCTACAATCTGAATTCCTTCTGCCAAAGTAACATGTTCACTGTTCTAGGGATAAGGTTGCAGACATTTTGGAGGGTCATTGATATTTCTTACACCATGAAGGTTAAGATGAAAATATAGGGGAAAATAAGCTGAATGTAAAGAGTTTTTGAATTTTTGCCTGGATTTCTTTTATGCCAGGTACTAGCTGGTGAAATTTGAGACAGCTGCTTTAATTCTCTGAGCCTTAGTTCCTGTTCCTTTTACATCAAGTACAAATACTTGCCACAGTGAAGGTCTTTGGGGGCTGAAAAGATTACAGCCGAAGGTGTTAAAGGGGGTTTTCTGTAATAAAACTGAAGAGCAAATGGCTCACCAAAAGGTATTTAAATTCCAAAATTGTGTTAAAATATTCCTCTTGACAAAACACATCAGTGGGACATATTAGGCAAAACTACAATATTCAAATATTCAACTAAACTCATATGATTGCTATGAAGCCAAAGTGAGATGAATTTATGTAAGATGCATAACATATAATAAATATTTCACAATTTTAGTTTTCTTTTTTCTAAATGTTTTATCCTAACTATATTTACCAAGTTTTTGAATATGAAAATATTATTGCATTCATTTATTTCTTCTTTAACTATCCATATCATGCTATCTCTGACCACCTGGGTTCCTTTTTACATGCTTTTAAACACATCCAGCCAAATATTTGGTTTTTAAAATCTCTACTCTCTAAGTCCCATCTACCACATTCTATCATATCTATTGGGTTGTCCAAAAAGTTCATTTAAGATTTACCATATCTTATGGAAAATAAACTGAACAAATGTTTTGGTCAACCCAAGTATATTCATCCATGGAATGTAGACATTAAAAAATGTCCAAAATCCAAATAGCTTTTTATAGAAGTCTTTTCATTGTTCTCTGTGTGAGTTAGTTTTCTAATGCCTTTCTAATAATCTTATTTTATTTTTATCACTGTAGATGCTAATGTCATATCATTTTGACAGCATTTCTTATTCATTTCACCCTTATTTTCTAATGATTTCTAAAAGGATTTTAAATTGCATATAGGCATTTTTAATAGGCACTATTTTTCTCATCCAGTTTTATAGGCTATAGCTTACATATAATCTCTGATACATTGTGTTGCTACATGTGTTTTATCAGTCTATTTATATAATCTTAGAAATACATTACTAGTGCAGATATGTTAATAAATGAACTTTATATAACATCTCTTAATAAACATTAACTTAGGCCAAAAGATCAGATATAAACAAGACTTATGTTTCATGGGAACATGCAGCATCTTTTTCATTCTTGAATTTTCTCTAAACTGAAGTTTCTCTCAAGAAACAATTCTCTCCAGCTTTAGTCATAATAAGACAGAAAGAGCTAAGAATCTAAGGGAGAACTTGAACTTTTCAAGATCCTTTGCTCCTTCATTAGAGATGTAGAAATAAAAGACGAACTAACTCTTCAGTAACCAGGCATATAATAAAATATTATAACAGGTTATCTTTCTTTGTTTCTCTCTTCTCTTATTCCTCCCTCCCTCCCTCTTTCTTTCTCACTTCTTTCTTTTCTCTTTTTTTGGCAGTGAGTTGGAAATATTATAAAAATTATTTTAATAAGACTTATAGTGACCATGTTAGGGAAGAACCTTTTTAAATGAGAGACATGTGAAAGGAGCACAGGAAAACACTAATACTAAAAGAGGTGAGTTGTCCATTCTGAAGAAATAAGCTATTTATGGTTAAGAGAAGCTTGTTGGGCATGAATTTTATTTGCAATCATGGCTCTCACTTGACCAGAACATTTTTTTATTTGCTTTATTCTAGGATTGAAAAAAATAACATATAGTAAGGCTTAAGAAGGAAATTATGTCTAAGATTCAATACATAACAAGCTACTTGATGTTTCAGTTCAGCTGACTTGGGTAACTATGTGCATTTTTTGCCAGATCCAGACACAATCGAGCTTTCCTGGTGGCTCAGCAATAAAGAATCTGACTGCAATGCAGGTGATGCAGGTTTGATCCCTGGGTGGGGAAGATCCCCTGGAGATGGACATGAGAACCCACTCCAGTATTCTTGCCTGGAGAATACCATGGACAGAGAAGCCTGGTGGGATACAGTCCATAGGGTCACAGAGTCAGACACGACTGAGGAAATTTAGCATACATGCACACAAGAAACACTCATGTGTGCATAATTAGCAATCACATCAGTACAATAGCTGGGAATCTAGCTTGTCTTAAATCTGGACATATGGATAATCAATACCGTTTTTGGCCTCAAGCTATTTGTAAACCTCATTCTTCCTTTTGGAATAGTCTATCCCACCACTCCTAGCTTTTCACCTACACATTTTCTTTCTTTCTTTTTTTTGAAGTTAAATTTTTAATTTTAATTTATACTTTATTTTTTGCCTAAAGGAAAGAACTTTATTTTTTTTTTTGCCTTTTTAAAAATGTATTTATTTTTAAAATTCAGTTCAGTTCAATTCAGTCACTCAGTAGTGTCCGACTCTTTACGACCCCATGGACTCCAGTATGCCAGGCCTCCCTGTCCATCACCAACTCCCAGAGTTTACTCAAACTCATGTCCATTGAATTGGTGATATCATCTAACCATCTCATCCTCTATTGTCCCCTTCTCCTTCTGCCTTCAATCTTTCCCAGCATTAGGGTCTTTTCAAATGAGTCAGCTCTTTGCATCAGGTGGCCAAACAAAGCATTGGAGTTTCAGCTTCAACATTCGTCCTTCCAATGAACATTCAGGGCTGATTTCCTTTAGGATAGACTGGTTGGATCTCCTTGTAGGCTAAACAACTCTCAGGAGTCTTCTCCAACACCATAGTTCAAAAGCATCAATTCTTCAGCACTCACCTTTCTTTTTAGTACAATTCTCACATCCATGCATGCCTACTGGAAAAACCATAGCCTTGACTAGATGGACCTTTGTTGGCAAAGCAATGTCTCTGCTTTTTAATATGCTGTCTAGGTTGGTCATAGCTTTTCTTCCAAGGAGCAAACATCTTTTAAATTCATGGCTGCAGTCACCATCTGCAGTGATTTTAGAGCCCCCCAAAATATAATCTGCAACTGTTTCCACTGTTTCCCATTTTTTTTTTTTTGATGTGAAATGATGGGACTGGATGCCATAATCTTTGTTTTCTGAATGCTGAGCTTTAAGCCAATATTTTCACTCTCTTCTTTCACTTTCATCAAGAGATACTTTAGTTTTTCTTCACTTTCTGCCATAAGGGTAGTGTCATCTGTGTGTCTGAGGTTATTGATATTTCTTCCAGCAATCTTGATTCCAGCCTGTGCTTCATCCAGCCCAGCATTTCTCATTTTTGTACTCTCCATATTATTTATATAATCAGAGACAATATACAGCCTTGATGTACTCCTTTTCCTATCTGGAACCAGTGTATTATTCCATGTCCAGTTAAAACTGCTGCTTCCTGACTTACATATAGATTTCTCAAGAGTAGGTCAGGTGGTCTGATATTCCCATCTCTATCAAAATTTTCCAGTTTATTGTGATCCACACAGTCAAAGGCTTTGGCATAGTCAGTAAAGCAGAAATAGATGTTTTTCTGGAACTTTCTTGCTTTTTCCATGAGCCAGTGGATGTTGGCAATTTGATCTCTGGTTCCTCTGCCTTTTCTAAAACCATCTTGAACATCTGGAAGTTCACTGTTCACATATTGCTGAAGCCTGGCCTGGAGAATTTTGATCATTACTAGCATGTGAGATGAGTACAATTGTGTGGTAGTTTGAGCATTCTTTGGTATTGCCTTTCTTAGGGATTGGAATGAAAACTGACCTTTCCTAGTCCTGTAGCCACTGCTGAGTTTCCAAATTTGCTGGCATATTGAGTGCAACACTTTCTCATCATCATCTTTTAGATTTTGAAATAGCTCAACTGGAATTCCAGCACCCCCACTAGCTTTGTTTGTAGTGATGCTTCCTAAGTAGCCTGCTGGATTTCAAATTCCAGGGTGTCTGGCTCTTGGTGAGTGATCACGCCATCATTATTATCTGGGTCATGCAGATCTTTTTTGTACAGTTGTTTTTTTTTTTCTATGTATTCTTGCCATCTCTCCTTATTTTCTGTTTCTGTTAGGTCCATACCATTTCTGTCGTTTATTGAGCCCTCCTTTGCATGGAAGGGGCTTCCCTGGTGGCTCAGAGGTTAAAGCGTCTGCATCCAATGCGGGAGACCTGGTTTCAATCCTTGAGTCGGGAAGATCCCCTGGAGAAGGAAAAGGTAACCCACTCCAGTATTCTTGCCTGGAGAATCCCGTGGACAGAGGAAGCCTGGCGGGATACAGTCCACGGCGTCACAGAGTCGGACACGACTGAGCGACTTCACTTCATTTCACTTTGCATGAAATGTTCCCTTGGTATCTCTGATTTTCTTGAAGAGATTTCTAGTCTTTCCCATTCTGTTGTATGCCTCTATTTCTTTGCATTGATCGCTGAGGAAGGCTTTCTTATCTCTCCTTGCTATTCTTTGGAACTCTGCATTCAGATGCTTATATCTTTCCTTTTCTTCTTTGCTTTTGAATTCTTTTCTTTTCACAGCTATTTGTAAGGCCTCTCTAGACAGTCATTTTGCTTTTTTATATTTCTTTTTCTTTGGGATGGTCTTGATCCCCGTCTCCTGTACAATGTCATGAACCTCCATCCATAGTTCACCAGGCACTCTATCAGATCAAGTCCCTTAAATCCATTTCTCTCTTCCACTGTATAATCATTAAGGATTTGATTTAGGTCATACCTGAATGGTCTAGTGGTTTTTCTTACTTTCTTTAAGTCTGAATTTGGCAATAAGGAGTTCATGATCTGAGCCACAGTCAGCTCCAGTCTTGTTTTGCTGACTGTATAGAGCTTCTCTATCTTTGGCTGCAAAGAATATAACTGATCTGATTTCAGTGTTGACCATCTGGTGAGGTCCATGTGTAGAGTCTTCTCTTGTGTTGTTGGAAGAGGGTGTTTGCTATGACCAGTGCATTTTCTTGGCAAAACTCTATTATCCTTTACCCTGCTTCATTCTGTACTCCAAGGCCAAGTTTGCCTGTTACTCCAGATGTTTCTTGACTTCCTACTTTTGCATTCCAGTCCCCTACAAGGAAAAGGACATCGTTTTGTGTCCAAGCAAAAGGGCTCAAGTTTGGTCTGGAGTAAAACAAGAAACATCACTGGGGAAGGTTGACTCTGGTTTTAGTTATTGTCATGAGATGGGGAAAGAGTAAAGGTTCCCTGTCCAGACTGGACACACATTATTTGAGCTTTTCATCAGCACCAAGAGAGGGAACAGGCAGCTTTCTTACAACTTTATTCAGTTGTGAGTAAAAGGTGAAGGGGAAGGAAGGAGCCGAACGTTGTGAGTGGTCAAACATCAGAAATGAAGTCTTTGTCTTTGCTACAGTAAACAAGACTGATTCTGTTTTTAAGGTTTTTAAAGAATGAGATGAATAATATCAGTGATAGGTATTTTAATAGAAATTAAGAATAAATGTGTCAAGAATTTATATATACAGTATTAACAACATATGTGAGTAGCTTCACATACATTGACTTATTTAATCTGTGTTATATTCTGTCATGACCATATTAGACAACTTAGAACTTCAAAGTTCAGAAATATGTAGTAACATATACAAAGTCATACGCATGTAAGACAGCAGAAGAACCAAGGTATAATTACTCACTGAACCATTGTGAGTTCAAGACATATATTTCCCTGTTCAATTTGGAACATCTGAAGTCTCTTAATGTCTTCTACATCTTAGAGGAAAAGAAACAAGTAAATTCAATATTTCTTCTTAGTCCTTAATGTCATACTCTGACAACTGTGCTAAGGAAGCTAAGGACTCTTACATGAGACAATTTGCCTATACCTCTGTTTCCAAAAAGGAAAATACTTTCAAGGACTACCTAATTCATGTACCACTGATTCTTAAATATTATGTAACCAGCTATTTGAGGCACAATATTGGTAAGGAAGAGCACACTATACTCTGCACCTACATTGCAAATCAGATTTCCTCTCATGCTATGAAATGTACATATTTGATTTCATAATTCAAATTTAACAACACATTTCTTACCTTTCTTTCTATACCTGAGAGGTTTCTTAATGTGTAGTTCCACTGAGAAAATACACACTGACTCTATGTGGTTTTATAGTGTCATTAACATACAGTGTACACAAACTTTTCAACTCCTCTCTGAACTGTACTAAAAATAAATGCAGAGCAGTTATTGTAATTATAGAGTAAATATAACAAGTTGACATAATTATAATTAAAACCAGGAAAAGTGGTGAGCACTTTGAAATGTACAAAAATTAATCCAAGACCCTTATTTGTGGTTAAAAATCCTCTCTCCTTGAAGAAGCAAAATATTAACCAAGAACTTAGAGGCAAAAAATAAAAGTATGAGGCAATTTTCCATTCTAGGGCAGGAAGAATATCATCTAAGCCAAATTTGTGCTCTACCAGTGTTCACTCAGTTTACTTGAAAGTGAACTTAAAATGACTCTTTCATGTTAAGGTTTTGTCTACTGTTATACTGTGAAAAGATTCAAAAGAAATGTTCAGATAAGAAAAGCAAGTTTAAAATCACACATTCACATATAATTTTGCCTCATTCTCATCCAGTTTCTAGTGAAATAGTTGTTGGGACTAGTAATTTGGACAATTGTCTAAATTCTCTCAATTCCCAACCTTGCATGTAAAGAAAAATATTACACACAGCTTCATTTTTCCAAGGTTTTTTCCTACATAGTATTGCATTAAGGATTTCACACAATTAGAACATTAAAAAAAATTAAAAAAACACCTCTCTGGCATTTTCCTTCTCTTCTGGGAAACTGTATTTTGGTGTCCAGTATTTCTGTGTTTGCCTTGGATTTTCTGGAGTGAGAGAGACAGGTAAAATTGCGTTAATATGGAGAAGATGCTTGTAGCATATTTTCAAAAGACTATATATATATATATATATAGTTTTGCAGTAAGTGAATGTCATTAATTAAAGGATAGCTTGTCAAAATACCTCCATATGAGAATCTTAAGACAAAGGGTAAGAAAGGAAAGAATGAACAAAGAAAGAAAGAGGATGAGGGCAAAACAATAATAAATAATAAAAGTAAATGTACATAGACATGGAGAGACTTGACACATAAATTTCTAATAGATAATGAGTTGGACTTAGACAAATGGTGGCCATGATGAGTTTCATAGCACATTTTTTTGTGCATCATTAAATATGATGACTAAGAGATAAGTGCAAAGTCTAAAGACAAATCTGAGTGTATCCAGAATGACAGATAAGCATTAGAAGCATAGAGACAAAATTCACAGAATTGATGAGATCTGATTTTGTGAAGTCACTGTAGTTCATATGACACAGGGAATTAAGGGAATTAACATAATTTTGAATAAATGTTTGACGGAACATTATTGGTCATTTTATGATGATAAGGACATTTAATTTTTTTTTTTGTTTTTAAACTAATGGAAACTGATCAATCAGTAGTGTCAAAAACAAATAAAGGAATGACATAAAACAATAGTAAGAAAAATAACTCATCTGTATATTTTTTCTTTTTTTTAATCTGTATATTTTTAATACTCTTTTTTATTGATGTTCTTTTGTAATATGAGAAACAATGTGCATGTAACCAGCAATGGCAACAATAAAATTTCAATGAAGAAACTTCCTGAGTCTTAATCTCAAGGAATTTTCACTAGTTTAAATTGTTAAGCTACATACTTCCCACTATATAGTGTCTTTCCAGTGTAATTTCTCAGATGTTTTAGAAATCCTCAAAACTCATAATGTGCTCTCAGCATTCTCATTTTAAATCATTTAATGAAGTTTGGTGGTTCAGAGAATACACAGTCACCTCTGACAATATAACCACTAATTTATAATCACATTATTTCCTTTTTGCCCTCATGGTTTCCCCTTGTCTTATGTAGAAGCTGAAACATGGTGATCCATAATTAAAAAAAAAAAATCTTTCTCATTAACAAACAGTGACGTTTTCCATGAGGCCTGTAATCCTGATTTATCATGATTGCTACAGGCTGTCTTCAGGGTACATACCTATGGAACACAACTTTTTAAAAAATATTTTGATAATGTGCTATTAGTAAGTTCCATAGCAGACATCTATGACCATAATGAATTGAGTTGGGAAGAATGGGCTAAGGACTTTCTTTTCACAGGATATTACTGCTACTTTTATTAATGCTCTCTCCGAGTGTGTGATGGTTGGTTTTATACATTTATATGTTTTATTCATTCTTTCTACCAGAGGATATGTGAAAAGGTTAGTTAAATATATAGGAATATCATTATACTTTGCCAAGGAGGAAACTTGTACATAAGTGTGAAGGCAGATGAAAACTCGTTTCATCTGTAAACCTTTTTTTCATTCCTTGAAGGTGTAAAGAACTCAGGTACTATATTTAGGATTCTGTAATAACCTTTCATTTTGGCATAGGGTTTAGTGATGCTTGTGTTTGTTAGTGGTACTCATTTCACTAAGTTATCTATTCATTCCTAAAAAAGCTAAAAGAAGAGATGAAGAACAATAAGAAAAGAAGATAAGGTGAATGAGGAATAAAGAGAAGACAGTAAGGAAGAAGTAAACAAATGAAAAGGAAAATATCCAGTCAGATGAGTACTTTAGCATTGAATCAAATTTTGGTCCCTTCTTGCCACAATCATAGGAGGTAAGAATTTTTATTTTTATACTACAGATAAGAAAGACAGCAGTAACTAATCTTAAAGGATGCTTGGTTGTCTTTGTCCTTGAAGCTAATATACCAACATATTTTCTCCATATATTATATAATGTTCAGATTTGAAATTAATTAAAAATATAAGAAAATATATTTTAATATACCTATTTACAACACATGTATGTGCATATGTATGTACGTTTAGAGTATATATGCATATATATATCTTACATGGACATAACGTTCTGAAGGAATAGTTCTAAAATTAATTTTTAATTAATATGATTAGGAAATTCTCTCAGTCTCACCTTTCTCATGACTTCCAATTATGCCTAAAATTCCAAATACTTCCAAACATCTGCCAGGCCTCCTAAATGTTGCTGAAGACTGGCCTCTCTGACATCACTCCCTGTCCCCTTCCCCTTGCTTCCTGTGCTGTCACTTTGTTCTCCTTGTCTTCCACAAATGCTAGAGTCACACTAACTGTCACAATACTTAGATGTCTTTTCATCAAATCTAATAAGAATTTTTTTCTCATCTCATATAATTCATACAGGTTTTATTAATGCTATAGAACCATGGTATACATGATATGTTTGTTGTCAATAAAAATATGGTAATTAAAATTTCCTTTGTAGAATTTTAAAACTTGTTTTTAATATTAAAATGCAAGGCCAGAAAATTATCTCATGTTACATAATTATTTATTGCTCAGAAAGGAACCTATAATGACCTTAGTTAAAAAGCTCTTCTTAAATATTACAGGCTTCTCCCATTTTCTCATCCATAAAGTATATTAAATGATCTGATATATAGTAATGGGGGAAAAGAACCCAAGTCTAATTATTTTTCTTTATTATTATTAACATTTTTGTCTTCTCAAATACAAATTGCATTAAGTAGTTCAGAATTGTATGTTAGATTTGGAGTCTGCCCTCAGATCCATTTTCAGGTCCTTTTATCTGAAGCCGAGAAGTTGAGAGAGAAAGGCAGACAGAATAAGAAATATAATTATAACAGAACAGGGATAAGTAGGAGAATCGGTCAAATAGAGAAGTAATATTTAAATCCCTATCAAAGAGAATCATGAGGACACTGTAGACTACAATATGTAGGTGGCCTATTTGTCCAGGAGGTCACATTACCAAAGGTTTTCTAAATTCAGAAAAAAATACATTTATGGGAATTCCCTGGTGGTCTAATGTTTAGGACTCCGCTCTCCCTGCAGAAGCCACAAGTTCAAACCCCGGTAGGGGAACTAAGCTCCCACAAGCCATGGGTGTAGCCCCCGAAAATACAGTTCTATATTTGTTTGTATTCTTACATACTATTATATTAATATTATTATATATTAATATACCTATATTACTATATGCATAGTTTCTCTTAATAATACATTTATAGTGTGTATATGTATAATAAAGTATACATATAATATAGTTTGGGAATGACATTCTTAGTTTAAACAACACTGTCAGTTTTACATATCTTTTATATGACTATTAAAAACAAATATTAGCATAAATATGCAAATGCTACATTAATGGCATCAAAAGTGCATTTATTATGCTTTCTTTAGAAATCAGAGCTCTCACACCACAGAATCAAAATGGCTAACAGACTCATTTCTCTGTTTTGCCAGTGTAAAGGTCACCTGAAGTACAAGTCAGATTTGCTGGAAATTTTGAATTTATTTGAGACTGATCTCCTAATTATCTTAAATACACATATTCTTATCCTGACTGCTTCTGTAAAAGCACTTGTTTCATAAACTCTCCTGTTAACTTATCAAACACAGATTTTTAAAATAAGATGTAATTTTCAAAATTATATGTGAGCTCATGTGTGCATATGTATATGTTTAATTACTGTCAAATTATTGTTTTTCTGTAAATTTGGGTGGAGGGGACATCATTTTTTCCTGTGAAATATCTTTTCCAAAATCTTCATCCTATTGTGCTTTACCTATGACTTATATATGTCCAATTCAGTGCTTGAAAACTGAAGTCTCACTCTTTCTTATTTGGGATGTTCTAATGTGTCCATTTGAAACAGGTGATTAAGAGGGCTAGACTATCCATTAAACTTCTGTTTAGTTTGTCAGATTCCAATGGCAATGGTGTAAAGCCACAACTTCAAAATAAATATTATTAACCATTTTTCTAGCACAGATGGTCATAGAAATTGATATTTTAATATTATAATAAGTTCATTACCAGACGTGTTGCCAATTTCTGCATTTTTTTTCCAAAGTGTATGCTTCTATGTAATGGAAGGCTGCTTAAAACATGAATAATTCAAAACTGATTAAATTATATCATATCCATTCACTCTTTTCTCCTAAAGTTCAACATGGATGGCCACAAGGACATCCTGTATACTGTAGGCATTGTGTTAAGTGTTGAGGAGATAAGTAAAAAACAACCTATTTTTGTGGCTCAAGAACACATGGGTCCTAAATTATAATAAAACATAGAAGGTTATAAGCAATAAGAGCAATTAAGTATTACATGTCAGGAAACAGCACAGAGGAAAGGCTGGCCTGTTATGGCCAAGAGGGGAAGTACTATACATTTATTAAGTTAGAAAAGATTCCTTAATATTGATTCAGTTTAATTTCACATAAAATATCATTGCCTTTCCAGCAATAAGCTCTAATAGTTTTCTCAGGCTTGAAACTATAATGTACCTGTCACCTCCCCACCACCACCCAACACACACACATACTACGAATCCCTCTTATCCTCTTTTTCTCTCCCTTTCCTTCTCTCTCCAAGATCTTTCATCTAGTTCTTGAAGTGAGTTTCTGCCATAGGCTACCTATATCACGGTCTAGATCTTGCTGCTTCTAAATTGAACTCACCAGGGTTAAACAAGGCATGATCTTTAAATTCAAAGAGTTCTTGTCTAAAGAAAACAAGCATACACAAGGAAATAGAAATACAGTGAATGTGAGGAAAGTATTACACATTATTTTGGAAATAGGCATAGAGATGTAGTCTAAAGGACAGATTTGGTGTCTCTATGAGGACAGTGTAGGCTGGAGAAGTAGACATGTTAGATGAATGTTGAATTGGTAGGACAAATGGCAATTTGTTCTTCATCCATATGCTATGTACTAACACAGTGGAATAACTGAGCATTGAACATTGTTTGATTCATAGAACGATCACTACATTGTACACAGCCCTACCTCCCACCCCTTATACTGGTTGGCCTCTAGGTGCAGGTTCAAACTTCCAGTTCCTCAACTCCTGTCCTCTATGGTATATTAGCTGAAGTTCCAACCTCATGTCAAGACTGCTAAAATTATGATTGGTACAAATCTCATTTTATTTTTTTAACCCCATCTCTCTCTAGTAAAGTATAGCTACGACATTAAAGAGAAAACAATCATTTCAGTTCAGTACAGTCACTCAGTCGTGTCCGACTCTTTGTGACCCCATGAACCACAGCATGCCAGGCCTCCCCGTCTATCACCAACTCCCGGTGTTTACCCACTCATGTTGGTGATGATTGAGTTGGTGATACCAGCTAGTCATCTCATCCTCTGTCGTCCTCTTCTCCTCCTGCTGTCAATCTTTCCCAACATCAGGGTCTTTAAAATGAGTCAGCTCTTTGCGTCAGCTGGCCAAAATATTGGAGTTTCAGCTTCAACATCAGTCTTTTCAAAGAGCATCCAGGACTGATTTCCTTTAGGATGGACTGGTTGGATCTCCTTGCAGTCCAAAGGACTCTCAAGAGTCTTCTCCAACATCACAGTTCAAAAGCATCAATTCTTTGGTGCTCAGATTTCTTTATAGTCCAACTCTCATTTCCATACATGACCACTGGAAAAAGCATAGCCTTGACTAGACAGACCTTTGCTGACAAAGTAATGTCTCCGCTTTTTAATATGCTCTCTAGGTTGGTCATAACTTTCCTTCCAAGGAGTAAGCGTCTTTTAATTTCATGGCTGCAGTCACCATCTGCAGTGATTTTGGGGCCCCCCAAAAATGAAGTCTCAAACTGTTTCCACTGTTTCCTCATCTATTTGCCATGAAGTGATGGGACCAGATGCCATGATCTTAGGTTTCTGAATGTTGAGCTTTAGGCCAACTTTTTCACTCTTCTCTTTCACTTTCATCAAGAGGCTTTTTAGTTCTTCCTTCACTTTCTGCCATAAAGGTGGTGTCATCTGCATATCTGAGGTGATTGATATATCTCCTGGCTGTGTTGATTCCAGCTTGCGCTTCTCCAGCCCAGTGTTTCTCATGATATACTCTGTATATAAGTGAAATAAGCAGGGTGACAATATTCAGCCCTGATGTACTCCTTTTCCTATTTGGAACCACTCTCTTGTTCCATGTCCAATTCTAACTGTTGCTTCCTGACCTGCATACAGGTTTCTCAAGAGGCAGGTCAGGTAGTCTGGTATTCCCATCTCTTTCAGAATTTTCCACAGTTTACTGTGATCCACACAGTCAAAGGCTTTGGCACAGTCAATAAAGCAGAAATAGATGTTCTTCTGGAACTCTCTTGTTTTTCAATGATCCAGCAGATGTTTTGCAATTTGATCTCTGGTTCCTCTGTCCTTTCTAAAACCAGCTTGAACATAGAAGTTCACGGTTCACATATTGCTGAAGCCTGGCTTGGAGAATTCTGAGCAATACTTTACTAGTGTGTGAGATGAGTGCAATTGTGCGGTAGTTTGAGCATTCTTTGGCATTATTTTTTGTAGGGATTGAAATGAAAACTGACCTTTTCCAGTGTCATGGCAACTGTTGAGTTTTCCAAATTTGCTGACTTAAATTGAAGAAAGTGGGGAAAACCACTAGACCATTCAGGTATGACCTAAATGAAATCCCTTATGTTTATACAGTGAAGGTGAGAAATATATTTAAGGGACTAAATCTGACAGACAGAATGCCTGATGAACTATGGATGGAGGTTTGCAACATTGTACTAGGAGACAGGGATCAAGACCACCCCCAAGAAAAAGAAATGCAAAAAAGCAAAATGGCTGTCTGAGGAGGCCTTACAAATAGCTGTGAAAAGAAGACAAGTGAAAAGCAAAAGAGAAAAGGAAAGATATACCCATTTGAATGCAGAGTTCCAAAGAATAGCAAGGAGAGATAAGAAAGCCCTCCTCAGAGATCAATGCAAAGAAATAGAGGAAAACAATAGAATAGGAAAGACTAGAGATCTCAAGAAAAGTAGAAATTCCAAGGGAACACTTCATGCTAAGATGGGCTCAATAAAGAACAGAAATGGTATGGACCTAACAGAAGCAGCAGATATTAAACAGAGGCGGCAAGAATACACAGAAGAATAATCATTTAGGAAGCAAATATTAAGATGTGCTCATAACCTCAGTGTAAATTAAAATCTTGAGAGAACAGATTCTTTTAATGTAGCCATAACGGTTATTTCAACTCAGAGTTTATGTTTACTTTCTCCGGTGTTCTCCCCATTATCACCAGGTCTAAAAGACCACGTTTGCCAGAATGCTTCGTCTTCAGGTATTGAGATGTGATAGCCATTTTTTTCAGTGAGCTCCCTTTACACACGTTCTAAAAGGCCAAAGGGAAACAGAAATCATCCATCTTTTTCCAGTAGTGACAAACAGCCACATGAGCTTCCAAGAATATTTTAACAACCAGGAATTCCTTTGCAAATTATTTGTCTTGGTGCTGCAGACAACTGCATAGGTGGAATTTCTTGTAGTTCTCAGTCTAGGCAGTGACAGTAAATAACATGGCAAAAGTAACTTACTGGTGTCCTTAAAACTAGTGATGAGTGGCAAAACTGACAGCTCACAGCACCTTTCTTCCTCTTTTGACTTTAATTCCTCCACCTTATTTTGTAAGTATATATTTTTCTGATCAGATTATCCTGTTTGAAATGCCTAGAAGGGATTATGTTTTCCTTACTGAACCTCAAGTAGATTGTTATAATACTTATCTAAGAGTGAATTCCCTGTTTTACTGAAATATACACATTGACTGAAATAAAAATATTGATTTCAGAATTTCATTAAGGCAACTTCACAGATGTATGGAATGTAGCATATGAAATGTTTATATTTGGGATAATTGATAAATAGATAAAATGAGTTGCCTTTATTATCGTATACACATTGATCCACTCATTTCTACTATATATTTATATTTTTCAATTATTATCTGGTAACTCCACTGTGATATAATAAAAACCGTGCAAATATACTGAACACAATGATTGGTACCCCATGTACACATTTGTGTAAGCCAAAACTCTAGGTTTGATTATTATCTTTACTAAAAGCCAAGCATTTAGACTCTCAATATCTGTTTAGGATTAAAATACATGCACACAATATATATACACTCAGAAACATGCAGAGTTACATATTTAAAAGAGAGTTATCTCTTTCAAAACCATGGTTGACATGGACAAAAATTACTGTTGTGTTTCCATCATTCATGAAAATTAACTATATAAAATGCTATGAAGAAAAAGATAAATGGTCAGCATTGCCTTTCTTTTCTGGTTACCTCTGGAGAAGAGAACAAAAGTTCCATGATTTTTTTTTTTTTACAATAGCTTAGATCTAGTCAGTTAAAAAAAAAAAAAAAAAAAAAAAAAAAAAAAGAACCTTTTACTCAGGACACAGTCTCAGCCATAATGAAATTCACTGGGTCCATCACTACTTTCAATAAACTTCATTATGTGATTTCTTAATTCACCAGCCTTATTCCTCCTTTCTTGAACTCTACCGTGTTGAATGCTACTGATTTTTTAGGTTATAACTTATTCTCTCTTATCCCTCATTCTGGATTCTTCCCATCACTTTCTCTTAAGTTTTCTGGTAAGGGATATTGGGGTAACCGATAAGTGTCCATGCTTTGGAGTGAAACAACTATCTTCAAATTCCAGCTCTTTCAATTCCTGATTTTGCTGATTTTGCAGAATTTGCTTAAGCATACAATTATTTAGTTACCTCCCCTGTCAAAGGAGAATCGATAACACCTACTAATGTAGTTGCTATAAAAACTAAATAATATAAAGAATTATTATTTAGTTGCTAAGTTGTGTACAGCTTTTTACAACCCTATGGAACATAGCCCACCAGACTCCTGTCCATGGGATTTTCCAGGCAAGAATACTGGAGTGGGTTGCCATTTCCTTCTTCAGGGGATCTTCCTGACTCAGGGATCACACTCGCATCTCCTGTATTGGCAGGCAAATTCTTTATCACTGAGTCACCTGGGAAGCCCAATATAAAACATACAAAATAGTTATCTATTGTTAATATAACTGTATAACATGCAAATTTAATTTAATTTAATTTTTCTTTTCAAAGAATAACTATTTTAGTTACATAAAAATGCATGTCAATTAAATTTTAAAATTTAAAGCAGCAAATATTTTGTTATTTTCACAGATTCAGTAGGTCATGAATTAGGCAAGGTTATAACACAGATGAGTTTTCTCTCCCTCAAGATATCTGCAGGCTCAACTGGGAATACTCAAAAGCTGGGGTAGTCTCAGTTGCTAAGAAATGGGCTCATCTGAAAGGACTCATTCACTCTCATGTTTGGCAGTTGATGCTGGCTGTTGACTGTCAACTAGAAAATGTTGGCTGTGACTATCAACCAAAAAATTTGCATATGACTGCTTGGGCTTTCTCACAAAATAGTGACTGGCTTACAGACATGAGAACTGCAAGAAAACAAAATAGAAGTACATGGCATCTTAAAGTATCTTTCCTTGAAAGTGCATACTATCTTTTAGCTGATGATGTAGTTATAAAACTCTGCCCATATTCAAAGGAAGACAATATAAATCCTATCAGTAAGTAGGAGGAACATCAAGGTTACACTGTAGGAAAAGTATATAGTATTGCTGCAACCATTTTTAAAAAGTAAAATCTGCCACATTTACTTTTCCCCTTTTGATTATGTTATCTCTGACCTACAAACTATTGGATAATAGTGGAGAAAGCAGGCATCTCTTTCTTGTATATCATTTTTATAAGTTTATTATCTCACCTTTTTATGATGTCAATAATTTTGTTATGGTGAAGAGTATTCAGCAATGTCAATTATAATTTCTTCCCTATGTCAATGAACACCATTAATTCCCTTTCTGTATCTGGGCACATAGAGTGGTGGATTCTTCCCTTCAATCTTATCTTGTCCTGTAACTGCTCCCCTAATAAAATGTGGCAGATATGTCATGAGCCCAGGCTGTATGTCAACTGGTAGCTTCCTCTCCCTTCTTGTTAAAATTATATGCAATAATGGAAAATACTCCATCTCCCTGGGTTTTAGCCCTGGCTGATATTATATAGAGCAGACAAACCACCAACCTGACCTCCTTTAGTCACATGGCAGAACAATGAGATGTAGAAAAATGGTTCTTGTTTTAAGCCACTAAAATTTCGAAGTTGTTGGGGCTGGTAAGCCTGATACTGATAGAACAGCTTAGCAGGCTGGAGATTGAGACTCAAGTTAGAGTTGATGTTGTATGCAGCCTTGAGTCTAATATCTGCAGGGAAGTTCAGCAGGCTAGAATTTCAGGCAGGATTTATAGCCTACAATATTTAGGCAGAATTCCTTTCCTTTAGAAAACCTCAATCTTTTCACTTAAGACCTTCACTTGACTGAGAGGCCTTCCTGCATTGGGGAGGATAACATGCTTTATTCAAAATCTACTGACTTGTATGTTAATCACATTTAAAGAATAGTTTCACAGCAGCATTTAGACTGGTACCCTAGTCTAGCCAAGTTAACATGCTAAATTAATCATTATGGTTCAAAAATATACATCTGATGAATTTGATACTTAAGTAATAGTTTTGCAGTTCAAATAGTGAACGAATCAACTGGTTTCATTTTTCTATGTGTAAGTTATAGATAGGAAAGTGGAACTAGAAAAGGGACTATTTGGTTTTCAAGGAAATGTTTTCCACCAAGGATATACTAAGATGGAAAATCAAACTATTTATTATTTACAGTTTCTCCAGTCCACAAATCTCCAAAAATAAATTAACTAATGATATATTTAAAGCCTGGGGCCAAAGATCAAATTCTAATCCAAGGCTTTTCCCATAAATTGTAGCCTCAGATATAAAATCAAATCATAGACATGTCTGTAAGAATCCTCGTTAAATGTTGGAAAGATTTAAGTATTTAACTCATAGATTCTCCCAGAGAGACAGAAATCCTTCTAAGAATCATAATTGTTGTCCTAAGGTACTCAGTATCTCAATCAAAGGAAAGAGAGAGGGTTACTCTCCCAAATATAATTCTAATTGAGACTTTTACCTGAGTAGATTTTTTATGACTTAATATTCATGAAGATCTCAAGCGTTTTTAAAGAATTATATCAAGACAGTATGGTACTGGCACAAAGACAGAAATAGAGATCAATGGAACAAAATAGAAAGCCCAGAGATAAATCCATGCACCTATGGACACCTTATCTTTGACAAAGGAGGCAAGAATATACAATGGAAAAAAGACAATCTCTTTAACAAGTGGTGCTGGAAAAAGTGGTTAACCACTTGTAAAAGAATGAAACTAGAACAGTTTCTAACATCATCCATGAAAATAAATTCAAAATATATTAAAGATTTAAACATTAGACCAGAAACTATAAAACTCCTAGAGAAGAACATAGGCAAATCACTCTGACATAAATCACAGCAGGATCCTCTGTGACCCACCTCCCAGAATATTGGAAATAAAGCAAAAATAAACAAATGGGACCTAATTAAAATTAAAAGCTTCTGCACAACAAAGGAAACTATAAGCAAAGTGAAAAGACAGCCTTCAGAATGGGAGAAAATAATAGCAAATTAAGCAACTGATAAAGAATTAATCTAAAAATATACAAGCAACTCTTGCAGCTCAATTCCAGCAAACTAAACTTCTCAATCAAAAAATGGGCCAAAGACGTTAATGGACATTTCTCCAAAGAAGACATACAGATGGATAACAAACACATAAAAAGATGCTCAACATCACTCATTAACAAAGAAATGCAAATCAAAACCAAAATGAGATACCATTTCACGAATGGCTGCTATCCAAAAGTCTACAAGCAATAATTGCTGGAGAGGGTGTGGAGAAAAGGGAACCCTCTTACACTGTTCGGGGGAATGCAAACTAGTACTGCCACTATGGAGAACAGTGTGGAGATTCCTTAAAAATATGGAAATAGAACTGCCTTATGACCCAGCAATCCCACTGCTGGGCATACACAGTGAGGAAACCAGAACTGAAAGAGACACGTATACTCCAGTGTTCATTGCAGCACTGTTTATAATAGCCAGGACATGGAAGCAACCTATATGTCCATCAACAGATGAATGGATAAGAAAGCTGTGGTACATATACACAATGGAGTATTACTCAGCCATTAAAAAGAATACATTTGAATTAGTTCTAATGAAGTGGATGACACTGGAGCCTATTACACAGAGTGAAGTAAGCCAGAAAGAAAAACACCAATACAGTATACTAACGCAAATATACGGAATTTAGAAAGATGGGAATGATAACCCTGTATGCAAGACAGCAAAAGAGACACAGATGTAAAGAACAGACTTTTGGACTCTGTGGGAGAGGCCGAGGGTGGGATGATTTGGGAGAATGGCATTGAAACATGTATAATATCATATGTGAAATAAATCGCCAGTCCAGGTTCAATGCATGATATAGGATGCTCAGGGATGGTGCACTGGGATGACCCAAAGGGATAGTATGGGGAGGGAGGTGGGAAGGGAGTTCAGGATGGGGAACACGTGTACACCTGTGGTGGATTCATGTTGATGTATGGAAAAACCAATACAATATTGTAAATTAATTAGCCTCCAATTAAAATAAATAAATTTATATTTTTAAAAAAAGAGTGCCTGTCCTGGCACTCTGTGATAACTTATAGGGGTGGGATTGGGGGAGGGGAGTGAGGATCAAGTGGGAGGGGATTGGTGTATAATTATGACTGATTTGTGTTGTTGTATAGCAGAATCTAACACAACACTGTAAAGCAATTTTCCACCAATTAAAAAAAAAAAAAAAAACAAAAAAACAAAAGAAAAAGAACTAATACATGTATATGCATAACTGATTTGCTTTGCTGTACACCTGAAACTAACACAAAATTGTCAACCAGCTTTATTTCAACAAAAATTTTTAAAAATATATATTTTCATGCCCAGAACACAACTTTTATAAAAAAAAAAAAACCTATATACTCATTTACTTTAATAAAAAGGATTTTTTAAAAAGTAAATAAAAAATTATATCATCTTTAACTAAAAGGAAAATTGGTCAACTTGTAAAGAGATCACTGAATCCCAATCTTCCTACTGCACAGCATGGAAATCTACTTATCTGCAAACATGGATCACTTCTAGTAGAAAATAAAAGTTGAATCAGAGGAAAGAGTCAAAATCCTAAAGGAAAAAAGACAACAACCATTTTTAACTATTTCTAGGGAGAAGAATAGACCCACATAAAGAAAAGTTCTGGCCTCTGAGTGAAGGAAATAGTGCTATGTGCCCAGTTTGATTTAGAAATCTCTATGTACCACTCGGGCTTTCCTGGTGGCTCAGATGGTAAAGGTTCTGCTTGCAATGCAGGAGACCTGGGTTCAATCCCTGGATTGGGAAGATCCCCTGGAGAAGGGAACAGCTACCCCCTCTAGTATTCTGGCATGGAGAATGCCTCAGAGAGAGGAGCCTAGCAGGATGGGGGTCGAAGTGTTGGGCACGACTGAGCAACATTCATTTTCATGTACTGTTAACTGCAACATGTATTTGTTTTCCCTCTTTGTGAACTGTCATGCCTGCTGTGATTATGCTGTCTCTTTTACACTACTATAAAGTGGATATGTTCAAGGAAAGGTAACTTATCTCTGCAAATGAGAAAATGCACCTGAGAAGTTACTTCTGTAGTGCTACATCTGAGCAGTTTCATCTCAAACCATATTGAATAATCATATGATTAATACAGTAGGTTTCCCATATATTACTTTTTAGAAATGACATGATGAAATAGTCAAAATCAAAGTTCTCTGCAAATAAAACTATTCTGATTACTGTTTTGCTTTGCCGTCCATTTAGGTAGATGTGATCATTTTCTTTCTGGTGAATGAGCCTTACCACTTGGCCCCTGATACTATAAGTTTCTATCATTCTCACTGCATTTAGGGATTTCACTTCAATGGTAGCAGTTACTCTAACTTCTGACTTACAAAGTAGGGTCAACAGAGAACTTCAGTGATAATGAGGCTCCTCTCACAAATTTATTTCTCATAGTCTTGGTTAAAAACTGTGTACTTGACTTCCCAGGGATTGTGAGCAGGTCTTCTGTGGTAAACACTCTAAGATCCCACTTACTTTAAGCTTTGGATATGTTTTTCTATAGTACACCAATGAATTTCTAATATTTCAACATTATTTTGCTGTTAAAATTGATTTGCAATGAACAATGTCCTAAAATAACTTTATAATGTGGTATGCTCTGCATCTTTTTTTTTTTTTAATTTTAAAATCTTTAATTCTTACATGTGTTCCCAAACATGAACCCCCTTCCCACCTCCCTCCCCATAACATCTCTGTGGGTCATCCTCATGCACTAGCCCCAAGCATGCTGTATCCTGCGTCAGACATAGACTGGCGATTCAATTCTTACATGATAGTATACATGATAGAATGCCATTCTCCCAAATCATCCCACCCTCTCCCTCTCCCTCTGAGTCCAAAAGTCCGTTATACAGAGCTGCGTCTTTTTTTCCTGTCTTGCATACAGGGTCGTCATTGCCATCTTTCTAAATTCCATATATATGTGTTAGTATACTGTATTGGTGTTTTTCTTTCTGGCTTACTTCACTCTGTATAATTGGCTCCAGTTTCATCCATCTCATCAGAACTGATTCAAATGAATTCTTTTTAACGGCTGAGTAATACTCCATTGTGTATATGTACCACAGCTTTCTTATCCATTCATCTGCTGATGGACATCTAGGTTGTTTCCATGTCCTGGCTATTATAAACAGTGCTGCAATGAACATTGGGGTACATGTGTCTCTTTCAATTCTGGTTTCCTCGGTGTGTATGCCCAGCAGTGGGATTGCTGGGTCATAAGGGACTTCTATTTGCAATTTTTTAAGGAATCTCCACACTGTTCTCCATAGTGGCTGTACTAGTTTGCATTCCCACCAACAGTGTAGGAGGGTTCCCTTTTCTCCACACCCTCTCCAGCATTTATTGCTTGCAGATTTTTGGATCGCAGCCATTCTGACTGGTGTGAAGTGGTACTTCATTGTGGTTTTGATTTGCATTTCTCTGATAATGAGTGATGTTGAGCATCTTTTCATGTGTTTGTTAGCCATCCGTAGGTCTTCTTTGGAGAAATGTCTGTTTAGTTCTTTGGCCCATTTTTTGATTGGGTCGTTTATTTTTCTGGAATTGAGCTGCATAAGTTGCTTGTATATTTTTGAGATTAGTTGTTTGTCAGTTGCTTCATTTGCTATTATTTTCTCCCATTCAGAAGGCTGTCTTTTCACCTTGCTGATATTTTCCTTTGTTGTGCAGAAGCTTTTAATTTTAATTAGATCCCATTTGTTTATTTTTGCTTTTATTTCCAGAATTCTGGGAGGTGGATCATAGAGGATCCTGCTGTGATTTATGTCTGAGAGTGTTTTGCCTATGTTCTCCTCTAGGAGTTTTATAGTTTCTGGTCTTACATTTAGATCTTTAATCCATTTTGAGTTTATTTTTGTGTGCGGTGTTAGAAAGTGATCTAGTTTCATTCTTTTACAAGTGGTTGACCAGTTTTCCCAGCACCACTTGTTAAAGAGATTGTCTTTACTCCATTGTATATTCTTGCTTCCTTTGTCAAAGATAAGGTGTCAATAGTTGGGTGGATTTATCTCTGGGCTTTCTATTTTGTTCCATTGATCTATTTGTCTGTCTTTGTGCCAGCACCATACTGTTTTGATGACTGTGGCTTTGTAGTAGAGCCTGAAGTCAGGCAAGAAGAAGTAAAACTCTCACTGTTTGCAGATGACATGATCCTCTACATGGAAAACCCTAAAGACTCCACCAGAAAATTGCTAGAGCTCATCAATGAATATAGTAAAGTTGCAGGATATAAAATCAACACACAGAAATCCCTTGCATTCCTATACACTAATAATGAGAAAGTAGAAAAAGAAATTAAGGAAACAATTCCATTCACCATTGCAACGAAAAGAATAAAATACTTAGGAATATATCTACCCAAAGAAACTAAAGACCTATGTATAGAAAACTATAAAACACTGATGAAAGAAATCAAAGAGGACACTAATAGATGGAGAAATATACCATGTTCATGGATCGGAAGAATCAATATAGTGAAAATGAGTATACTACCCAAAGCAATTTACAAATTCAATGCAATCCCTATCAAGCTACCAGCCATGTTTTTCACAGACTAGAACAAATAATTTCAAGATTTGTATGGAAATACAAAAAACCTCGAATTGCCAAAGCAATCTTGAGAAAGAAGAATGGAACTGGAGGAATCAACTTGCCTGACTTCAGGCTTCACTGCATCTTTTTTTCATGATCATGACTATCTGCAAAAGATACAGAATTGTGGTGTCTAATATAAAGGTTAAATAAGCACAGTGACAATATACAGCCTTGACGTACTCCTTTTCCTATTTGGAACCACTCTCTTGTTCCATATCAAGCTCTAACTGTTGCTTCCTGACCAGCATATAGATTTCTCAAGAGGGAGGTCACGTGGACTGGTATTCCCATCTCTTTCAGAATTTTCCACAGTTTCTTGTGATCCATAGAGTCAAACGCTTTGGCATAGTCAATAAAGCAGAAATAGATGTTTTTCTGGAACTCTCTTGCTTTTTAGATGAGCCAGTGGATGTTGGCAATTTGATCTCTGGTTCCTATGCCTTTTCTAAAACCAGCTTGAACATCTGGAAGTTCATGGTTCACACATTGTTGTAGCCTGTTCTGGAGAATTTTGAGCATTACTTTACTAGCGTGTGAGATGAGTACAATTGTGCGGTAGTTTGAACATTCTTTGGCATTGCCCTTCTTTGGGATTGGAATGAAAACTGACCTTTTCCAGTTCTGTGGCCACTGCCGAGTTTTCCATATTTGCTGGCATATTGAGTGCAACACTTTCACAGCATCATCTCTTAGGATTTGAAACAGCTCCACTGGAATGCCATCACCTCCACTAGCTTTGTTTGTAGTGATGCTTCCTAAGGCCCACTTGACTTCACATTCCAGGATGTCTGGCTATCGGTGAGTGATCACACCATTGTGATTATCTGGGTCGTGAAGAGCTTTTTTGTACATTTCTTCTGTGTATTCTTGCCACATCTTCTTAATATCTTCTGCTTCTGTTAGGTCCACACCGTTTCTGTCCTTTATCGAGCCCATCTTTGCATGATATATTCCCTTGGTCTCTCTAATTTTCTTGAAGAGATCTCTAGTCTTTCCCATTCTGTTGTTTTCCTCTATTTTTTTTTTTTTTTTTTTTTTTGCACTGAAGAAGGCTTTCTTATCTCTCCTTGCTATTCTTTGGAACTTTGCATTCATATCTTTCCTTTTCTCCTTGGCCTTTCACTTCTCTTCTTTTCACAGCTAATTGTAAAGCCTCCTCAGACAGCCATTTTGCTTTTTTGCATTTCTTTTTCTTAAAGGTGGTCTTGATCCCTGTCTCCTGTACTATGCCGTGAACCTCCACCCATTGTTCATCAGGTACTCTGTTGATCAGATCTAGCCCCTTAAATCTATACCTCATTTTCAATGTAAAATCTTTAGGGATTTTGTTTAGGTCATATATGAATGGTCTAGTGGTTTTCTCCACTTTCTTCAATTTAAGTCTGAATTTGGCAATAAGGAGTTCATGATCTGAGCCACAGTCAGCTCCTGGTCTTGTTTTTGCTGACTGTACAGAGTTTCTCCATCTTTGGCTGTAAAGAATATAATCAATCTGATTTCAGTGTTGACCATATGGTGATGTCCATGTGTAGAGTCTTCTCTTGTGTTGTTGGAAGAGGGTGTTTACTATGATCAGTGCATTCTCTTGGCAGAACTCTATTAGCCTTTGACCTGTTTCATTCTGTACTCCAAGGCCAAATTTGCCTGTTACTCCAGGTGTTTCTTAACTTCCTACTTTTGCATCCCAGACCCCTAGAATGAAAGGACATATTTTTTGATTGTTAATTCTAGAAGGTCTTGCAGGTCTTCATAGAAACGTTCAAATTCAACTTCAGCCTTACTGACATAGACTTGGATTACCGTGACACTGAATGATTTGCCTGAGAAATGAACAGCGATCATCTGTTGTTTTTGAAACTGCATCCAAGTGCTGCCTTTGGACTCTTGTGTTGACTATGATGGTTACTCCATTTCTTCTAAGGGATTCTTGCCCACAGTAGTAGATATAATGGTCATCTGAGTTAAATTCACCCATTCCAGTCCATTTTATTTTGATGACTCCTAAAATGTTGACGTTCATTCTTGCCATCTCCTGTTTGACCACTTTCAATTTGCCTTGATTCATGAACCTAACATTCCAGGTTCCAATGCAATATTGCTCTTTACAGCATCAGACCTTGCTTCTACAAGGTCCACAAGCTTGAAGCACAAGCTGACATCAAGATTGCTGGGAGAAATATCAATAACCTCAGATATGCAGATGACATTACCTTTATGGGAGAAAGTGAAGAAGAACTAAAGAGCCTCTTGATGAAAGTGAAAGAGGAGAGTGAAAAAGTTAGCTTAAAGCTCAACATTCAGAAAACAAAGATCATGGCATGGTCCCATCACTCATGGCAAATAGATGGAGAAACAGTGGAAACAGTGTCAGACTTTATTTTGGGGGGCTCCAAAATCACTGCAGATGGTGACTGCAGCCATTAAATAAAAAGACACTTACTCCTTGGAAGAAAAGTTATGACCAACCTAGAAAGCACATTAAAAAGCAGAGACACTACTTTGCCCATAAATGTCCGTCTAGTCTAGGCTATGTTTTTTCCAGTAGTCATGTATGGATGTGAGAGTTGGACTATAGAGAAAGGTGAGCACCGAAGAAGTGATGCTTTTGAACTGTGGTGTTGGAGACGACTCTTGAGAGTCCTTTGGCCTGCAAGGAAAGCCAACCAGTCCATCCTAAAGGAAATCAGTCCTGAATGTTCATTGGAAGGACTGATGTGGAAGCTGAAACTCCAATACTTTGGCCACCTCATGTGATGTGCTGACTCACTTGAAAAGACCCTGATGCTGGGAAAGATTGAAGGCAGGAGAAGAAGGGGACTACAGAGGATGAGATGTCTGGATGGCATCACTGGCTCAATGAACACAAGTTTGAGTAAACTCAGGGAGTGGGTGATAGGGAAGCCTGGAGTGCTCTAGTCCATGGGGTCACAAGGAGTCGACATGACTGGGCGACTGAACTGAACTGAATATAAATGTTAAAATGGATTCAGCTGTAAAACTGTCTGGTTTGAAACTTTATAACTTATAATTATTAAATAATAAATATTTATTAAAAATGCTTAGGTATATTATGATTATTGATCCGTTTCTTCTGGAAATTTAGAGTTGTGATAAAGACTGCAATTTAATCTTAACATGTTGCTCAAATTAAAGTTTATATTAAATTAAAAGTCTAGAGATAAAAGGCAACAATCCTAGAGACAGAAAAGAATGAACAGCTATCTAGCCCTATGATATGCTAGGCACAATTCACGAGTATTTCCTTATATGTTCCCTTTTCATCTCTATGTTGGAGATAATCTGTGAAACAGGTTTTAATAACCCTATTGTACATAGAAGACACAGAAATGATAAGTAACTTGCTCTGAGTCCCAGAAGAGTGGATCAAGAATTCAAAGACAGGTGACTAAAGTCAGAATCTATGCATGATGTTAGAATGCTTCTTAGTGTGGCTGTCTGGGAAAAAGCTGAACTATATACTTGGAAAGAACCAAGCTGAATGAGGGCTGCTTGATTTTGCTTTATCCTTTGGGCATTTTGCTTTGTCATTTCAGATGGAGGATTCAGGTTCTTATGTGGCCTTGGTGCTTTTTGCCTCTGTCTTCCCACATCAAATTGATACAATTTCTTTGTTAATATAACTAAGCTTTGTGGAGCTCTGTTACATTAATCAGAACACTCAAACGAAAAATATGTATTATTTTCAACCCAGTAGATATAGACGCTCATAAATTAAAGACTTGGCATATTCACTAAACACCAGTAAATACTCCATAAATTCAAACTGTAGTTTTTGAGGCTGGGGACTCTGTGTCATCCATCTTTGTATTAGTTTCTAAAATTCTGTGCCTTATCCACAGCAGGTGTTCACTAGATCTATTGAATGGTGAAATTTCTTATGTTGAACTACATAAAACTGTCTCAGTATTTAATCACTGTGTATTACTGTCTTTTCTTTTTCTTTTTTTCATTTTCCTATTGATTCTATTTATACTAGTCACATTTATCATTTCTACCAGGCTGTTTCCAAAATCTAACTCCAGTGTACATATAGATATGTTTTCTTTATGAATATTATCTATACATTATACATTCAGTTTTCTTCAAGTGTGCCACCTTCCATGGGCATCCTCCTATTCTCAGCCTGTTGGCAGTGGTGTAATTACAATCTTCCATGATTAATGCCTTAGCTCTTTAACAGGCTTTTCTTATCTGCATGCATATTTCTAAAGCTGAGTTTTTTATGCTCCCTGAGACATAGTAGCTTCTTATTATTTATTTCTTTTCCATTTCTATTTTTTGCTGTAATCCAAATGATCATTTTCATCTTTGGAGCACATGTTATATCTTCCTTTAGATAACACTGTACATCATCTCCTCCTGCCTGGCAAAGTCTAGCTTTCCTGTAAAAATATCCTCTTGGTTTTTAATAGGGCTCTACCTACCTCATTCTAGTTGGGTTACTTCAGTTGTATTAATCTTTACTTCCCTTGAAAACATAAATTTATTCCTTCCTTCCTCCCTTGCCTCCTTCCCGCCCTCCCTCTCTCTCTTTCTTCCTCTCTCTCTTCTCCAGGGAGACAAATAAAGCATAGATAGATTTTTCTCTAACTGCTTAGGTTTGGTTTTACTGTTTCTATTATTGTTTTTGTTGTTTAGGAAATCTTCCTCTTTAGTTTTTTATTGTTAATGTTCCCCTCTTATTTTAATAATTGAAACAACAGTTTCAAGTCCATGGCATGTTAATCACTAAGTTACCATGGCACATACATTGATACATATTGTTTACCACATTTACTTTTTTCTGTTTTCATAGGGTGGTCACTTATTAGCTTTATCAGGGAGCAAAATGAGATTGATTTTTACACAAATAGTTTATAACTGAGTATCTACATTTAGATACATATAGCAGGCACCTTTATGGAGTCTAAAAAAAATTGTAAAAAAAAAAAAAAAAAAAACCAACCAGTCTGTGTTCTTTTAATTTTATTTATTGCTCTTTTACTTTCTTATTGTCCCTTAATACCTTTCCAAACAGAGAGAAGAAACAAAAGAACTGTCAGTGCTATGAGTTAAAATTTTGAGATAAAATAATGCATGAGATAGCAGGATCAATTCTGCCTCCTGCCAACACCAAGTTATACCATTTCAAGTTGTAAAAAGGGAAGAGAGAGAGTATTCGGGTTTATTGGTAACTATTGGATGTTAAGAAAATTCCAAAGAGAGACTATCTAAAATAGACCTCCAGTTACTAGTGCTTATGCAAAATTAAAGTGTATAAAACAACTTTTTTCTTAGCTTCATGTCAGTTATTTCTGTTTCTATCAGGCTTTATTTTGGTTTTCTAATCCCCTGCCTACAACTTCTAACAGAAGTGCTGTGTTTAAAATTGACTGTGAGTTTGTGATTCTAGTATTCCTTATCACACTCTATTTTCAGTATCATCTCTATCTACCTTTGGTTTCACTTTCCCTTACTTTCATTTTAAAAACACAGTTTACTTCTTGCTCTTGGCTGCCCTCTCCTTGATCATTTTTCTTTCTGACTTCCTATCTTACTCCTATCTAAACTATGAATTCAACAATAGTCATTTTTCTTCTCTACATTCCCATCTAGCAAAATGTATATATTTTCTCACGAGTTGAAACTGGCAAAAAGTTTACATGTATAGATGATTCACCACAAGTGCATAAATAGACTTCATTACTGTTTTTCCTTACTTATCACAGGAATCCACTAAAGTCTAGCAATTTATCAACTGTTGATGCTGCTACTGCTGCTAAGTTGCTTCAGTCCTGTCCGACTCTGTGCGACCCCATAGATGGCAGCCCACCAGGCTCCCATCCCTGGGATTCTCCAGGTAAGAACACTGGAGTGGGTTGCCATTTGCTTCTCCAATGCAGAAAAGTGAAAAGTGAAAGTGAAGTCACTCAGTCATGCCCAACTAGTAGCAACCCCATGGACTGCAACCTACCAGGCTTCTCTGTCCATGGGATTTTCCAGGCAAGGGTACTGGGGTGGGGTGCCACTTACTAGTGTATATATTGTATGGAAAGGAAATGATGTACTTTTTTACGTACAGCCAATGTGGTTCCAAAGGTATTTAAAGAATCAATATTACTGATTTCATTATTGTATCTGAAGTTTTTGTTGTTGAATCATTCACATTTATTTACACTTTCTGAATGTTGTTTAGATACTTACTTTAAAGAATCATGATAATAAGATTTTTTTGAGTTTAAAGAGACTAGTGTATAACCATGAAAGATGACTGTGTGTCATGTGTTATCACATAACCGAGTTTATATTGTGGATAGAGAGAAAGACGGGACTTGTGTTGATGTGAGCTTAAAGAGTGATAAACACTACTTCCTTATATACACTTCCAAATTTCCTGCTACTAGTTTGTTCCTTGGAATTGCTCAGAGAAACATTTCCCTAAACACTGAGGAATACAATTAAAGAAATATTTATATCAGTGGCACAGTTAATATAATCAAAATACCTTAATTATTGTGATTGCTCTTCTTTGTACATCAGTCAAACGTGTACAAAATCTCCAACAAACACACCAATAAAAGTTCAGTTTATACAAAAAGAAGATAGAGTATTATTGTGCAAATTTTAGTATTTATAGATCTCTAGTCTAGTGAAGGCTATGGTTTTTCCAGTGGTCATGTATGGATGCGAGAGTTGGACTGTGAAGAAAGCTGACCGCCGAAGAATTGATGCTTCTGGACTGTGGTGTTGGAGAAGACTCTTAAGAGTCCCTTGGACTGCAAGGAGATCCAACTGGTCAATTCTAAAGGCTATCAGTCCTGGGTGTTCTTTGGACGGAATGATGCTAAAGCTGAAACTCCAGTACTTTGACTACCTCATGTGAAGAGTTGACTCATTGGAAAAGACTCTGATGTTGGGAGGGATTGGGAGCAGGAGAAGGGAACAGAGCATGAGATGGCTGGATGAAATCACTGACTCGATGGACATGAGTTTGAGTGAACTCCGGGAGTTGGTGATGGACAGGGAGGCCTGGTGTGCTGCAATTCATGGGGTTGCAAAGAGTCAGACATGACTGAGAAACTGAACTGAACTGAATACTATAAAAATTTTGCATACAAAATATATCTACTTGTAATCAAGTGTTCAGGTTAGGTGAAAAATATTTTAATTTGTAAATGTAAATAATCTCTAAAAATATTTTTTATGTTTTATGTTGTAATCATGAATTAATTAGAAATGTACAAAATAAATTATTTTTCTCAAAAAAATCCATATTCAACTTTAAGCATGAGAAAGAAGTTAATGTAGCCCTGGTTTAGATTGATGTTAGAAATTAAAATAAAGATGTGAATGCTTTCCAAACTCAAGAATTAATGTTTTTCTTGCAAATGATTTAGACTGTTAACATAGTGAAAAATACAATGTTGTTTGAAAAATCATAGATATCCACACTAGTTGTGTGGTCATTAGAAATAAAGTGCAATTCAGATTGCATATGTTTCAACTGTACATGTCACCATTTAGCTTTATTTATTTTTTTTTTATCAGTTTTCTTTTTTTTTTTTTTATTATTTTTTTTTTTTAAATTTTAAAATCTTTAATTCTTACATGTGTTCCCAAACATGAACCCCCCTCCCACCTCCCTGAAGCAACTGACAAACAACTAATCTCAAAAATATACAAGCAACTTATGCAGCTCAATTCCACCATTTAGCTTTAAATCATAAATGAGCTAAATGCCCATTACAAGCATATTGCAAATAAATCTAGTTTTTATTTTATTTGCACTCATACTTTTCTAGATTGTATTACTATATGATAATATGCTTTTGTCTGGATGAAAGTACATAATCATTAACATTTATAGTTCTCTGTGGTAAAAATGCAGATGACATACACTCTCATTTTGTGATGTGTAATTCAATTGCTGGCACATTAGGATTTTTAACGGAAGGCTTATATTGTAAATTTCAATTCTGTACTCTGTCAGTAACTAACAAATGTTGAATTATTTCCTTCCTTAGACATACACCATTGGAATCCATTTAAAGTGCTTAATGATGTATTAATAAACCATGATTTTCCAGCAGAGTTTCTGAACTCCCCTTACTGGCGCCAGCTCTGGTGCTGCCAATCAAATTAGAATCCCGTGATTTCTCAGTAAATAAAGGTTAATTGGACATATAAAGGGAAATTGAACATCAGAAATATCTATACTCACATTATTCTGATATAAAACTTAATTATTAAATTTATTTTTACCATAAATGTGGTTAAACTATTCATAATAACATATATTGAATCTTTATGTTAGTTTTGAATACAAAGAGCTATCCACTTGCAATTTCAGATAAATCAGTAATATCAGGCTTACTGTTTTCGTCTGTGTTAAATTTTCTAATTGATTATTTCTTAGGAGAAAGTAGTTTGTGTAGGATAATTTGTGCTTAGTAAGCTCAACTGTAAATGCTTTTCTAAACCGTTCTCCTTAATCCCCCAAATCTTGTCCTTTGTAAAAATAAATATGTGGAAAATTATTTTCACATGTGTAAAATCATTTACTCAAATAGCATTTATTCTTTGTTTACTTCCTGATCCATTAGATAGCTTCAAACATAGTCTGCTTTTGTAGTCTGTGTAGTAGTCAATTCAGATGTGAATCATGTGCTTAAGCTGTTCTAATAGAATTGTATGGAAAAAATTTCTAAGCATGTAATGATATTTACCAGCTACATTATTTTAGAAATTCTCTGGTGGTTCAGCTGGTAAAGAATCTGCTGCAATGCAAGAGACCTAGTTTTGATCCTTAGATTAGGAAGATCCTCTGGAGAAGGGAACGGCTACCCACTCTCTCATGTCCAGGAGAATTCCATGGACTGTATAGTCCATGGGGTTGCAAACAGTCAGACATGACTGAGCGACTTTCACTCTCAGTGAGAAAACAGAAAGCATGCTAGTAGCCAGGATTAAATGTTCAGAGTAACTACTCTAGATATAGTGTACTTAGTAATGCTGGAAAAGATAAATATAAATGTTTAAGACATGACTGTCATAGCTGGAAATTTAAATAATTCTTTAGAAGCCAGAAATAACAACAACATGCAAGTAAAATCCATAAGTAAGAAACTGGAACCAATAGTTGCTAGTCTAGAAACTGGCCAGAAGACAAAGCAGGTAGGAGGTCATCAGCCTCTCAGCCCAACTTCATCATCTCCATCCTGACATTTGACATCCCCAAAGGGGAAACCTTAGTGAGAGATATGAAAAAATAAGAAAACTATTAGCAGAAAAGAATTTGGGAATTTATCTCTATCTCACATCTGTCTCTAAACTATCACAAATTATCAGTCATCCTACCTCAGTATAGTCCCTCCTCAAAATCCCAATTCAAAGTTGAAAAATTGTGGACCCAAATTATTTTGATCCTTGGAAATAACTAAGCCCCTGGGTGAAGCCCAGGTAATTTATCTCTGAAGAAAATAATGTAAAATCTAGCCTTCAAATAT
This sequence comes from Budorcas taxicolor, assembly GCF_023091745.1. Classification (NCBI taxonomy): domain Eukaryota; kingdom Metazoa; phylum Chordata; class Mammalia; order Artiodactyla; family Bovidae; genus Budorcas; species Budorcas taxicolor. Next base: position 71,993,054 of record NC_068912.1, read on the forward strand.
TTTCTATGGAAAGTGAACTCACCATTGAATATCACTAAAAATATGAGAAAACTTCATCACCACAGGAAAAAGACAGATAAAGCACTCAAAAATGTATAATTATATCAACAGAAAATTCAATTATTAAATTTAAAAGATGAAAAATTCAAAGTTGTACTTATAAAAATAAAAGAAATGAAACAATGGAAAATGAGAGACTATCAGATTTGACAGCCAGATTCAAAACAGAACAAACAAGAAATTTTTGAATTTGAAAAGTAACTGAAAAATGTTGTATTCTTCAAATAACATAGCTTCAAATTAAACAAGCAAAAATACAGAATTATATGAACTTTGTCTTACTAAATTGTTATAAGTCTGGAGAAGTTATCTAAATACCTTGAACTTGTTTCTTATATTTACAAAATGTGTAGAGTCCACTAGGCTTATTCAGTCTTTCATTTATTAGCTCATTAATTGCTGTTACAAGCATTTTCTATGGTCCAACTATGCTACCTTATAGTCTCATCAACATAAAGTTATGGCCTTTGCCTATGAGCAGCTGACATTCCAGCACAGGAGTTGATGATGTCTCCCAGTTCTAATTTTATTTTCAGATAGCAGTCAGTTCAATTTATTATTCTAGTTAAGACAAAGGGAAGAATTTGGCAGGCATTGAGAACTTGGTCCTTAGTCCTGCAGATAGCCATAAAGTGAAGGTGGATAAACAGAAGGAAATGACATATAGGCAGAGGGAGTAAGAAGAAGAAAATTCCTGGCTTAACACTATTGACAAATTATAAATCAATAATCATGCTGTGGAATATAATATCATTGTATTCTAACCCTGGGTAACAACAACATAAAAATATTCTGGGTTCATGAATGTCATACTCAATTTCAAAATGTATACAAATTTCCAAAGCTTTAATAGCAAAAACAAGCCCACCTAGAATTCACAAATGTTAATTCAAGGTTAATCTGGCAGTTTACGATGTTGACGGGAAACACAACACATGCCCAACATTCATAATGCATCTGGACTTTACAAATTCTATATTCGTTTATTAGGAAGGCCAATTGCTCTGAATCTTTTAAGAGGAGCTTTAGAACTCATTCTCAAGAAATAAATCATCCTTTCCTATACTAAATTTTGAAAACAATATCAAGTTTCTTAAACTGAGTTCTCAAATTTTACGCAAGTTTATGATACAAGTAGAAGAAATCTCCCTGCAGAATATGAAAAAAGACATTCTAACTGAAAAATAAATAGATGTGAATGTTGTTAAATATTTGTTTGAACATTTATATATCAACTTTTAATGAACCAATTTTAGTCATCAATTATCAAATTCTGAAAGATGATTTACTTCAAATTTTAATTTATATAAATGCAAAAATTTTCTGATATGATATTTATGAACTTTATAATCAAAACTATCTGTGTATCTCAACAGGCATGGTCTAGGTTTGAAAGAAAGCAAACATACACTGTACATATCTATCTATGTCTACCCTTGTATCTATTTATTTATTTACTTATATTGATACATATATATTGATATATATATAAATTATTAATATTCTCAAATATTTAAGACATTAAGCTTATGTTTGACTTTTTGGCTTTTTCCTTTCAACCCAACTCTATATGTGTGCCTCCTGTTACGAAAGCTAATATAAGCTGACATATTTCGGTTTAGGTTGGCTTCATATGTGTCTACTGAGTTCGCTTATATTTGAACTAATTGACAAGAATGGTAATGCAAATGCTATGCAAATGAACTCCCTCTGGGACTCTTTTTTCTACCTTCAATTGATCCCTATGCAAGTGTAGCACTTTGTAATGTTCTTCCAAGGTATTTAATTTTGTGGTTTGTGTAGACGTTTAGTATTATTGACAGTGATACATTGGCCTTCTGTACTATTTATCTCTGACAAACACATTGTCTGCTTTAAATAAGGCACTATGGCTGATAAGTTTGAAACGTGAAATGAGTGCTGATGTTATATTATTGATGATAAAATTAAATCATAGAAAATTTAAAACTGCGCTAATATGACTTGCCCTAAATGCATAGACACACACACACACAAACACATATACACACAGATATCCAATTTTTTTTGCACTGAAGGTACTGAGTGACTAACACTAGTGTAATGTAATTAGCAATAGAGAACTGAAGTGTATATGACTGCTCAGTTTCAAATATTTATTTTTAAAATGTGACTATGTGTAAGATGGTTTATTTAGTTGTACGCTTCATTCATGGTTGTGTTTTTACTGTAGGAAGTGGTTTTGTCCATTACAAGATATTCAGCAGTGCCCCTGTCCTCTCCACATGAGATGCCAGTTGCACCCTGCTAAGTTGTGACAATCAAAATTATCTCAAGACAGCCTCAAGGGAGCAAAATTGTCCCCATTTGAAAAGCACTATACTCTGAGGTCCCTACCAAATGTCTTAGTTTCAGTGAGAACCCAACTGACTGGTTGGAACTCAAATGTGTGGATTCTCAGGATATTTACCTCTCAGCTCCCCAGTAATTTTTAATTCTTCTGTAGTAGATATCTGACAAACCTTGTGGTATCCTTTCCTGCTGCTGTTACTGCTGCTAAGTTGCATCAGTCGTGTCTGACTCTGTGCAACCCCATAGATGGCAGCCCATCAGGCTCCCCCGTCCCTGGGATTCTCCAGGCAAGAACACTGGAATCGGGTTGCCATTTCCTTCAATGCATGAAAGTGAAAAGTGAAAGGGAAGTCGCTCAGTCGTGTCCGACCAAAAATCAAATTAAATGCTTTGAAAGTTTAAAGACAAATAAAAAAATATATTTTTGTTTCATTATATGTAAGATAATTGTCAAAAAATGGGAAAACATAAAGAATCTAGATAATCTCCACTCATGCTTCCTCACAAATATCTTTAAATTCTTTTCAGAATTTAAAATAACCAAAGCTTGAAATTAAAATTAGGGTTTGTTATTTTAATATTCATTCTATAAACACAATGGGGAACTGTAGTTAGAACTCTCAAAGAAGCTTCATTCCCACAATGAAGTCTGACAAATAAATATGTATATATATATATATTTTAATTTATAAAATTTTTATTTTTAAAAATTCATTATTTTAATGAATCTATACTTTAATTGTGTCTTTTGATTATGCAACTCACTACCTACATTTATAATGTCAAAGGATGAGTTATGTTTCACATTCATGGAAATAACTAATTAATTAACCCAACAAATATTTATTAAGCACCAGCTCTTTACTGGGTGAATACTAAAACCTGAAGATTGAATAGTGAAGGACATGAACAGAAATCCTCACCTTTTTTGGCTTGCATTCTAGTAAGGCTGTTATACAATAAGGATAAATAAATGAATATATATGCATATATTTTGGTATTCCCTGAGGGCTCAGTGGTAAAGAATATGCCTGCCAATTTTGGAAACACATGTTCCACCCATCCACTCCAGTATTCTTGCCTCGAGAATTCCATGGACAGAGGAGCCTGGTGAGCTATAGTCCACTGGGGTCACAAAAGAGTCAGACACGACTTAGTGACTAAATAACAAACAACAACAAAAACAGCATGCATATATTTGATCAATAAGTAAGTTAGGGACTTCCTTGGCAGGCCAGTGGTTAAGACTCCCCTCTGTCAAATCCTATGTCATGCAGGGGACATGGATTTGATCCCTGGTCAGGGAACTAAGATCTCCCATGCTGTGCAATGAGGCCAAAATAAACAAATAAACTCAAATAGATAAATACATATACAAATAAGTAAGTAAATAAGTCAAAGTAGCCTCTGTGTAAACCACCCTAGGTGGTTTACTTCTTCACTGCAAGATGAATCTCATTTTCTCAATAACCCGCTGGCACCAAACTCAAATTTTTAAAAAAATCTTTTTACTATTTTAAAAGCCCCAAAGAACAAATTTTATCCATTTAGAGAAGGGAATGGCTACCCACTCCAATATTCCTGCCTGCAGACTCCCATGGACAGCGAAGCCTGGGAGATTTCTGTCCATGGGGTCGCAAAAGAGAAATGACTGAGTAATACTTTTTCTCTGTTTTTAAAACTTAACCATATCAAAAGTTAATATTCTAGTGTTTTTCAACACTTAAAGCATATCCACAACCATCACCCCCAACTGTAACAGAGATGCAGCCCAGATTTTAGCCTTAATGGGGGAAAAAAAAAAAAAAAATCTGGTAATGTGAGATGAAAACCCTTTCAAAAATCTTGTCTTTTTAAATGTAATCCCTGTGGGAACAAGGAACTTTGTGGAGTCAGAAACTGTATAAAATTTAGTAAGCATTTTCTTCATAACACTAGTACAACAAAATTAGGAATTATACATATATGAAAAAAAATTAGGAAAAAAAATGATATGAGCAAAACCCAGAACATTGTCGAATTTAAATTGACTTTTAACTGAGGTCAGCTTCAATTACTGAAAAACTAGGTAAGAGTTAGCCTACAGCCAAGGGTTTAGATCACCACCTGTTCTGAAAAGAAATCTCTGTACTGTTTCACAGTGCTGCACCAGCTTACATTCTCACCAGCAGTGTACAATGGTCATTATTTACATCCTTGCCAACATCTGTTATTTGTGTTCTTTTTGATAATATTTCAAATTCTGAAGGATGATGCTGTGAAAGTGCTGCACTCGAAATGCCAGCAAATTTGGAAAACTCAGCAGTGGCCATAGGACTGGAAAAGGTCAGTTTTCATTCCAATCCCAAAGAAAGGCAATGCCAAAAAATGCTCAAACTACTGCACAATTGCACTCATCTCACACACTAGTAAAGTAATGCTCAAAATTCTCCAAGCCAGGCTTCAGCAATACATGAACTATGAACTTCCAGATGTTCAAGCTGGTTTTAGAAAAGGCAGAGGAACCTGAGATCAAATTGCCAACATTCACTGGCTCATCGAAAAAGCAAGAGAGTTCCAGAAAAACATCTATTTCTGCTTTATTGACTATGCCAAAGCGTTTGACTCTATGGATCACAAGAAACTGTGGAAAATTCTGAAAGAGATGGGAATACCAGACCACCTAACCTGCCTCTTGAGAAACATTATGCAGGTCAGGAAGCAACAGTTAGAACTGGACATGGAACAATATACTGGCTCCAAATTGGGAAAGGAGTACATCAAGGCTGTATGTTGTCACCCTGCTGATTTAACTTATATGCAGAGTACATCATGAGAAATGCTGGGCTGGATGAAACACAAGCTGGAATCAAGATTGCTGGGAAAAATATTAATAACCTCAGATATGCAGATGACTCCAACCTTATGGCAGAAAGTGAAGAACTAAAGAGCCTCTTGATGAAAGTGAAAGACGAGAGTAAAACAGTTGGCTTAAAGCTCAACATTCAGAAAACGAAGATCATGGCATCTGGTCCCGTCCTTTCACGGCAAATAGATGGAGAAACAGTGGAAATAGTGACAGACTTTATTTTTCTGGGCTCCAAAATCACTGCAGGTGGTGATTACAGCCATGAAATTAAAAGATGATTATTCCTTAGAAGGAAAGTTATGACCAACCTAGACAGCATGTTTAAAAGCAGAGACATTACTTTGCCAACAAAGGTCTGTCTAGTCGAGGCTATGGTTTTTCCAGTGGTCATGTTATGGATGTGAGAGTTGGACTATAAAGAAAGCTGAGCACCAAAGAATTGATGCTTTAGAACTGTGATGTTGGAGAAGACTCTGGAGAGTCCCTTGGACTGCAAGGAGATCCAACCAGTCCATCCTAAAGGATATCTGTCCTGGGTGTTCATTGGAAGGACTGATGTTGAAGCTGAAACTCCAATACTTTGGCCACCTGATGTGAAGAGCTGACTCATTGGAAAAGACCCTGATGCTGGGAAAGATTGAGGGCAGGAGGAGAAGGGGACAACAGAGGATAAGATGGTTGGATGTCATCATCGAGTCGATAGACATGGGTTTGGGTGGACTCTGGTAGTTGGTGATGGACGGGGAGGCCTATGGTTCACTGAGTCGCAAAGAGTCAGACATAACTGAGCAACTGAACTGAACTGAACTGATAATATTTAATATTTCCATCTCTTGTGTCTTATAATAGTGTTCTAGAGCTCACTGAAGCACTGTTCATTTATTTTCAGAGTTTTTGTTTTTAAAATTTTGGATATATTCTATTGCTAGTCTTTCACATTTGCTAATATTCCCATTTGTAGTTTTTAATATGATGGTTAATTTTCTATTTCAAATATTATATGTTTTATCCTTACATTTTTGGTATGGATTTTTATTGATTGTCTATACTTCTTATCATTGTTCATACATTAGTTTTCCTACTTAAATAAATAGAAGTATTTATGAGAGTTTCAGTGTTATGAGTTGATTTCATTATCTCTGTGTTTCTGGGTCTCTTTCTATTTGATCATTTTTCCTAGCTGTGCATTTTCTTATTTTATGCATACTTCATCATTTTTAATTTGAAATGTGTTACATTGTTGTTTGCTAAATTATATTTTATTCTTTTAAATTAGTGTAAGATTATTTTTCTATCCTTTATTTAAGTTTCTTACAATCAATCTGATTCCTCTGAATCTTCTTTTCAAATTTTCTTAGCAGAAATTTTGAGCAGCCTTTACTCTAGGGCTAGGTCCCTGAACTCTGCACAAGACCCTTTTTGTGATAATGTTCTTCTGAGGATGCTCTCTTATGCCCTAGGCATTGGAAGTTTTCCCTCATTCATCGCTGATGAAATGGACGGGAACTTGGGCAAACTTCGAGAGATGGTGAGCGACATGCTTCCATGGGTTGCAAAAAGTCAGACACTACTGGACAGCTGAACATCAACTACTGGGAATACAACATGTTCTTGGCCCTGTGTGAGCTCTGATTGTTTTTCTTCCTATTTCTTTCTTGTGGTACTTCCCTGATCTTCGTATCTTCCTCTCACACACACACCCACACACACACATGCACACCACCCCACAAACACATGCACATCCCCCCCCAACACACATGCCCACAAATCAGTACTCAGCCCCAAACTCAAGGAATCACTCTAGAATACCAACGCTCTCACTATAGACTCCTCTACATGGAAGATTTTAGCTACATTAGTCTCAGATTCTGAATCTGCTTCATCAAGAGAGAAAAGCTACAAAATTTGGTTCTTCAAATCACTGTTTCATATCTTTTTTTTTTTTTTCTGTAGCTGTTATTTCATTATGACTGAAAGTAAGAGTCAGAGATCATTATATGAGAAGATGTCATCATGAGCATTACATAAGATAATATGTTTCAGTCCTGATTACTTGGCCTATTATATCAGAGGAGTTTAATAAGCATTAATGCATCTCCTACTTCTATATGTTCATTTTATTTCATGTTATACACTCTAAATCTCAAATCATATATAACATTTTAATAAATAATACTATTTTAGTGGAAGTCAGAGAGTCAGCTAACTAATGACTAATTCTTGCCCTTAAATTTTTTACAAACTCTGGACTCATGAAGCAGCTGCATTTTATCCATACAGGATAACCTTTTCAGGTGTTTAATCCCAGATATTTTAACCCTCTCAGATATTGCTTGCTCTGGAATGAGAACATGATATTGCTATTATGTTTAAAGAAGCCAACCAGTTTTCAAATTATTTATTAAAGTGTTTTGTTATGGCTTGCATCTTTGTGTGCCCTCATCCCAATTAGTATGTTAAAACTGAGAGTGGGGTTCAGGGTTGGGAACACATGTACACCCATGGCTGATTCATGTTGATGTATGGCAAAACCTATACAGTATTGTAAAGTAAAATAAAGTAAAAAAATAATAATAATAAATAAAGTGAAAGTCAAAAAAGAAAAAACAAGAATATATAATTGGTGTACTGGGATAACCCAGAGGGATGGTTCGGGGAGAGGAGGAAGGGAGGTTTAAGATGGGGAACATGTGTATACCTGTGGCAGATTCACACTGATGTATGGAGAAGGCAATGGCACCCCACTCCAGTACTCTTGCCTGGAAAATCCTATGGACAGAGAAGCCTGGTAGGCTGCAGTCCATGTGGTTGCAAAGAGTTGGACACGACTGAGCGACTTCTTTCACTTTTCACTTTCATGCATTGGAGAAGGAAATGGCAACCCACTTCAGTGTTCTTGCCTGGAGAATCCCAGGGATGGCGGAGCCTGGTGGGCTTCCATCTCTGGGGTCGCACAGGGTCGGACACCACTGAAGCGACGCAGCAGCAGCATGGCAAAACCAATACAATATTGTAAAGTAATTAACTTCCAATTAAAATAACTAAATTTATATTAAAAAAACCCATAATCCCAATAGGATGGCATTAGGAGGTAGAGCCTTTGGGAGGTAATTAGGTCATGAAGGTAGCACCTGCATCATGAAATCAGTGCTTTTATAGGAGGAGACATCCGAGAGCTTGCTCACTTGTCCTCTCTCCACACTGTTAAGGATACAAGAAGAAGATTGCTGGATGTAAATTAGGAAAAAACCTTTTACCAGAATTTGACCAGGCTGCCTCCCTAAGCTTGGACTTTCAGCCTCCAGGGCTGTGGGAAATAAGTATCTGTTGTTGCCACCCAATCTATGGTATCCAGGAATAGCAGGAAAAACAGAAAAAAAAGACATATTTTAACCCATGCTTCCATAAATGGAAACAATCTAACTCATGTGTCCTGAATTTGTCTCCACAGATGTTAATGCCCTCATTGCAGTAATAAAAGGAATGCTACCAAGGTGATCCCTTCAAATAGAAAATGGCAACCCACTCCAGTATTCTTGTCTGGAAAATACTATGGACAGAGGAGCCTGGCAGGCTCCAGTTCATGGAGTCACAAAGAGTTGGATGCAGCTAAGTGACTGAGCACACACACACACACACACACACACACACACACACACACAAACAGAGCAAGGAGATACTCTCTCTTAATACCACTCATATTTTCGTAAAGTGACAAATTCAAGCTCTGGACTCAATTGTTATGCCTAAAGTGACCACTGACTATGGGAACACTTGGTGATCTCACACTTGACAGCTGCTTTCCACAATTTTAAGTATATATTTGAGCAACTGGAGTGGAAGGAGCATATCTGGATGGTATTCATGGTTACTACTTAACCCATAGAATATAGGCAGGAATATATTCTACATAGAGGTGACTACTCCTTCCTTTAAAGGGAATATCACTATATCCAACCCTTCAAACTGGACTTAATACCATGATTTAGCTAACTAAAATAGGACAAAGATAAAATGAAAAATCAAGCCAAGAAATATAGATAGTAGATGAGGTTTGGAACCTCAAATCTTATCAGTTGTGTGACCTGACATGAGTGTCAGAGCTTCTCTAATTCACATATCAAAGGATACATAGTGAATATAAATATCACTAGAAAAATAACAATTATATGCATGTGTGTGTGTGTGTGTGATGCTACTTTTACAGGCTATATTGTCAGTTTTTACAAAATTATTTACCTGTTGACTTCTGTGGATCTGAATTTTGAAAGAATCTGAAACAATAGAAGTATTAATATTTTCCTTTCAGGGAGATAAATACCAATTCAAAGAGAATAAGGTGACAGATGGGTCTTTTGGAGATTCATAACTCTGATTTCAGCTTGTATTTTATGAGGTCTCGTCTATGTGTATTTATTTGACAGAACTTTTATTTTTAACAGGTGTTATAGAGCATTACTGCACACCTCCATAGAATTTTTATACTTATCTTTGACCACTTGCTTCTGTCTGTATCTATCAGTAACAACTTTGTCACCTTCATCTGGAGGAGACAGTTTCACAAGTTCATCAACAAGGTCAGCAGCAATAACCATCTCTAAAAGATCCAATCATGCCTGCAATAGGATCAGGGTGATTGTTTGTTTATCCATTCAATCTTTAATATATTTTTCAAACCTGTTGTTCTCAGTTTATCACCTGTCTCATAGTTGTATAATAAGGTTCAAAAACCCGATTTTTCATACTGAATTGTTGAAACATAATAGTGTTGTGAAATCTGTGCTGTCTATCACTGTTTGAAATAAGGGGACAGACTGTTTTTCCAGAGTTAACAGGAACATATACATTTTGGTTGTTTTCTGTTGCACTGATTTTTATATTACACCAATAAAATGTGGAGCTTGCACATAGATCCACCTATACACCAGTGTTAACAGTTGTTTAAACGCATGTCCTGAACTTGGGTTGGATGGTCAAATATCTTGAAAGTAGTTAGCCAAGGATTTAGGACATGAATACTTTCTGTATCCTGCATACTGTTTCTAAGCATACTTCTTAGATATTCTGTTAACCTATCACCTCTCATCTAACAATATCAAAAGTGAGAATGAACTTATATAGCTATAGTGTTTTTATATATGTGGTATTATATATATATAACTATAATATGATCTCTTCATTTAAACATTTGTACCTAGAGAGAAATGAGTGAAAAACATTAAAATCAAAATCAAAGCTTATATTCTATGCTACTGTTTAGATAGAGAGATATTTTTGTGATATATATATATATATCCTTTATCTGCCTATCTATATCTATCAGTGTATGCATATATATATAGAGAGAATATGTTTTGCTTTTTACTTGTAATGATTGTTTTTGAATTATGCTAAGAAACTGTCTTGATTTTTCCCAATGAACTGATGAAATAAAAGTATTTTTGAGTTGTATTTTGTTTTACTCTATGGAAATTTTCATTTTCCATAGAATGGGAAAGACTAAAGATTGCGTCAAGAAAATTAGAGATACCAAGGGAACATTACATGCAAAGAAGGGCACAATCTAGGGCAGAAATGGACTTAGCAGAATCAAAGATATTAAGAAGAGGTGGCAAGAATACAAGAAAAAGTATGCAGAAAAGATCTTAATGCCCCAGAAAACCACGATGGTGTGATCCCTAACTACCTAGACATCTTGGAGTACAAAGTCATTAGGCCTGAGGAAGCATCACTACGAACAAAGCTAGTGGAGGTGACAGAATTTCAGCTGAGCTAAACGATGATGCTATTAAAGAGCTGCACTCAATATGCCAGCAAATTTGGAAAACTCAGCAGTGGCCACAGGACTGGAAAAGGTCAGTTTTCATTCCAATCTCAAGGAAGGGCAGTGTCTAAGAATGTTCAAACTACCACACAATTGCACTCATTTCAGATGCGAGCAAAGAAATGCTCAAAATTCTCCAAGCTAGGCTTCAACACTTCATGAACTGAGAAATTCCAGATGTCCAAGCTGGATTTAGGAAAGGCAGAGGAACCAGAGGTCAAATTGCCAACATCCGTTGGCTCATAGAAAAAGCAAGAGAGTTCCAGAAAAATAACTATTTCAGCTTCATTGACTATGCTAAAGCCTTTGACTGTGTGAATCTCAACAAAATGTGGAAAATTCTTAAACAGATGGGAATATCAGAACACCTCAGCTGCCTCCTGAGAAATCTGTATGAAGATCAAGAAGCAACAGTTAGAACCAGACGTGGAACCTGGACTGGTTCCAAATTGGGAAAGGAGTGTGTCAAGGCTATATATTGTCACCTTGCTTATTTAATTTATATGCAGAGTATATTATGTGAAATGCTAGGCTAGATGAAGCACAAAATGGAATCAAGATTGCCAGGATAAATATTAATAACCTCAGATGTGTAAATGACATCACCTTTATGGTAACAAGAGAAGAGGAACTGAAGAAGAACCTCTTGATGAAGGTGGAAAAGGAGAGTGAAAAGCTGGTTTAAAATAGCATTCAATATGGCAAAACCAATACAGTACTGTAAAGTAAAATAAAGTAAAAATAAAATTAAAAAAAGAAAAAAAATAAAATAGCATTCAAAAAAACTAAGATCCTGGCATCATATCACATCACTTCATGGCAAATAGATGGGGAAACAATGAAAAAAATGACAGACTCTATTTTCTTGGGCTCCATAATCACTGCAGATGGTGACTGCAGCCATGAAATTAAAAGACATCTGCTCCTTAGAAGATAAGCTATGACAAAACTAGTCAGCATATTAAAAAGCAGATACATTACTTTGCCAACAAAGGTACATCTAGTCAAAGCTATGGTTTTTCCAGTAGTCATGTATGGATGTAGGAGTTTGACCATAAAGAAAGCTGAGTACCAAGAATTGACACTTTTGAACTGTGGTGTTGCAGAAGGCTCTTGAGAGTCCCTTGGACTGTGAGGAGATCCAGCCAGTCCATCCTAAAGGAAATCAGTCCTGAGTATTCATTGAAAGGAGTGATACTGAATACTTAGGTCACCTGATGTGAAGAACTGACTCATTTGAAAAGACCCTGATGCTGGGAAAGATTGAAGATGGGAGGTGAAGGGGATGACAGAGGATGCGATGGTTGGATGGCATCATCAACTTGATGGACATGAGTTTGAGGAAGCTCTGGGAGTTGGTGACGGACAGGGAAGCCTGGCGTGCTGCAGTCCAGAGAGTTGCAACTGTCAGACACAATTGAGTGACTGAACTAAACTGAACCATTGAATTACAGAAGCTCAAAACTGGAATGAAATATCATTGGATATCTGATCAAATTTTCTTGTTTTAAAGCTGACACGACTGAGCGACTTCACTTTCACTTTTTACTTTCATGCATTGGAGAAGGAAACGGCAACTCACTCCAGTGTTCTTGCCTGAAGAATCCCAGGGACAGGGAGCCTGGTGGGCTGCCATCTATGCGGTCACATAGAGTCGGACATGACTGAAGTGACTTAGCAGCAGCAGCAGCATGTATACACAGAGAAGTCACTGTCATCGCTGTTTGTCACCAAGTCATGTCTGACTCTTTGTGACCCCATATACTGTTGCATGCCAGGCTTCCCTTTCACTCACTGTCTCCCAGAGTTTGCTCACATTCATGTTCTTTGAGCTGGTGATTTTCTGATGTTATATTTTTGCCTTTTCATTACTGTTCATGGGGTTCTCAAGGCAAGAATACTGGCATGTTTTACCATTCCCTTGTTCAGAACTGTCTACGATGACCTGTCCACCTTGGGTTGCCCTGCATGGTATGGCTTATAGCTTCATTGAGTTATGCAAGCTCCTCCACCATGACAAGGCTGTGATCCATGTCATAAAGCCATGACTTTCCCCAAATCTCTCAAGCTAGTCTTGTTCATACCACAGACTACACTGCTCTAATGTCATTGTTACAATAAAAGTCTGTTATTGTTGTTGTTGTTTTGCAATTATTTATTGGGTTGAAAAATACATACAGAACACAGAGCTACTTCTACACAAGTATACTAGCATTTGGTGTTCTTGGTAGTGGTGGTGGCTCTGCTGTTTTATTCTGATTGTCGTTTTCTGGTGCTTTCCTGGTGGCTCAGTCTGCAAAGAATCTGCCTGCAGTGCAGGAGACTGCCTATAATGCTGGAGACTCCAGTTCAATCCCTGGGTCAGGAAGATCTCCTGGGGAAAAAAAATTGCAACCCATTCAATATTTATGACTAGGAAATCCCATAGACAGAGCCATTCTATAATTTTACCATCATATTTTTATTTTGTGAATCCATATACTGAGATGACACTAGACCTTTGAGTAGGATTCAGGTTAAAACATCCAGTTTCAAGTTAAAATATCAAATTTTACACTAAAAAGCAATGTGACCCAGGCAAATGCTTGACCTTCAGGACATCTTTTTTAATCAAAATATTTCACTGTGCAAAGTTTATAATCTTTCAATTCTCTTGCACTCTGGGCTCCTATGCTTCTAATGTATATGTATACATACACTTTAAAGCTTCATTATTAAAATAATTTGTAACTTAAATATAATGTTATCTCTTCTAAACCTTTGCAGTTTCCATGTAGAAAAAAAGAGAAATACCCATAATTCACTAACTATGTAATAAATAGAAAAAATCAGCTTAACAATAGATACTTGCACAAATAATCTTAATCAAAATGTACTACATTAGACCAACACTGTAGGAACTTTAGCACTGTGAAGTATAAAACTCATGGACTTCTGTATTTCATCTGTTTTGAATAAGATCTGCCCATGGGAAAAGCACATTTTATGTTTTGGAGAATCACATTAGCTACTTCAGGTGCACCAAGTGGCATTTGGTCAGGAATGAGTTGTGGAATCAGAGATATTGCTCCATCTTAGATTTTATAACTCCCCAAAGAGATATAGCAGCGAGAGCCTGTCAAGATGGTTTCTTCCATTCAATGACCACAGTTCCTGAAAGGCAAATAAAATAGATCCTGACCTGTAATGTGTTTCATTGGTCTCAAAAGTATCTGATTCTCAAAGGGCACAGAAGGATTCATAGGACCAGACAATAAAATTACCTATAAAGAGAGTACTGAAGATAATGGTAGATAACCAACAAAAGACAAGAATAAAGATTTAGAAAAAGGCTAGTGGAGGGAAATAACCTTTTAATCAGAGTCTGATGGAGACTTGGATAAGCTTCTTTTTGTCTGTTGCTGACTGAAGAAAAGAAGAACTTACATTCGGGTAAGGCTTATAGACTGCTCATTGTTTGAGTTTCAGAAAACAGAGCACCAAATTCTGATAAGCTTCTCTACCATCTATTAGTTGTTTTGGGAAGGAAGGAAAACCAAATATATACAAGTCTGAATACTGGCCGCAGAGAATCAGCCCTAATCAGAAAACAAAACAGTGCCAGTGTGCATGCTCTACAGGAAATTAAGAATTGCATTTACCAATCACTGACTTTAGCATCTGAATTTTTAAAATGAATCAATGCATTTTTCTAAAAATATTTTAAAAAGTCATCTCTAGGATGAAAACTTCCACAGGGAAATTTATAAGAAAACAATAATCTACTGAAAATAGATTCTCAGAAATAATAAGCCAGCTCAACCATAAGAATAAAAATAAAAGTGTCAAATAAACAGAAGCAGTATTTTGAGAATAAATAAAATTTGAAAACCTTCATGGACCAAATATGTAGTTAGAGATGAGCATTATGATAAAATATCGTAAAAAATGATTGTATTTATGAATAATTAGTGGCATAAAGTAACTAGATAAAAGACTAGAGATCAAAGTCAGCTAAAAAATTACAGACTATATTGAAGCAGAACTTTTATTTAAGTTCTAAATATCTATTAATTGTATAACAGATCCTTTCTTTCATCTTAGCAAGTGTCTGAACCAATACTCTAGGGACATCTCCAAATTCTACGGGAGAAAGTAGTAGATAAAAGACAGTGCATTCAGCCTCTCTGCTCTTTTTAAATCAGTAAGTAGCCAGCTGTTCCGTTGCAACCAATTCTGTACTTTGAGTATACTCATGACATCTATCAAATCAGTGTTTACATTTTCTTAATAATATTAACTTAAGCATTTTATTGCCATGCTCTGCAATTGCCTGAGTGCACTAAAGAAATCTGCTCATAGAAAGGTGGTTAAGCAATAAGCAGACTACATAAAAAGCCCAGCATCTCTAGAGGTTAGCTGCGTGACACCTGGAATGACACAAAGCCTCGGCTGCTTTTGTCCGGAGCCAACTGGAAATCCCCTGTGGTCAGGAAAATGTTGGTGAAAGCAAATGCCCTTCCCTGCAAACATCTGGAGCCCAGCGGTCTGTGCTGCTTTAAACAGAGGAAGGCTGCAGAATTGCTTAGAATCCCAATAAAGTGATGAGATGCAGATTGCTGTTGTTTTCACATTGTTTTTTAAATGCACATTGTGAAACAAGGCATCCTGACTTCCTATTCAGGACTTTGAACAGCAAATGCCAGAAATCAGTTTTGTAACGAATCCATTCTTGAGTTACCCAACCACAAAATTATTTTTGAGCAATTGCCTTGACAGCTAAAATACAGAGCTTATTTTTCCTCCTTGCACAAATGACTCAGAGGCAAAAACTCCGATTTTTTTTTTAACTTATCATTCCCTCTTTCTCATGCCTAATAATAAAAGAAATATTAATTTAAGCTCAAGCTAAAATCTTTTAATAGTGTTTACTTGATCTTTTAAGAGTGAAAAACAAATAAGGAGATTGACTATCAACCTTACGTCATCTGTATGAAATTTGGAAATACGGTTGTTTGGGGGATTGAAATTTTTCAGCTTTACACTAAGACCATTTTCTTGCCTTGCATGTGTGTGTGTTAAGTTGCTCCAGTGGTGTCTGACTCCGTGCTGGATTGTAGCTCACCAGGCTGCTCTGTTCTTGGGATTCTCCAGGCAAGAGTATGGAGTGGGTTGCCATGCCCTCCTCCAGGGCATCTTTCTGACACAAAGATCAAACCAGTGTCTCTTAAGTCTCCTGCAATTGCCAGGCAGGTTCCTTTACCACTATGCCACGTGGGAAGCCCTTTCTTCCCTTAAGCTAATGAAATTCTATATGCAGTCTCACTTTAGTGACATGGATATCATTATATATTCTTAATAAGAATTAGATATTTGGGGGAAAAATAATATAATATCTATCTGGATAAAAATGAGACTTTATTTCTAGTTGTTGTAAAATAAACGTGAAAAAGAAATAGCAAAAAGCATGAAGTAAAAGATATGGTATATAATAACGTAGTGCATACCAAAGAAAATTTAAAATCCACTGATTTGTAATATTTATACAGAGCTGTTTTAGCTAGTGGGCTTATCTAAAATGGTGTGTGTTTTTCTGAACAATTAACTGAAAATTCATCAATTTTGTTGATAAAATTTCAATAAATTTCAATATTTGCAATTAAATACTTTGATCCAGATTTTATTTAAATGAAAAGCCCCACTTAAAATGCAATCACAAAGGGCTAAATGTAGTATATTTAACATAGTAAAGAGATACAGGAAGTCACTGAGTACTTGGCTAAGTGAGATTTCAGATGCCATTAAACAGAATCAAACAAGTTTAATATTTTTCCTGAACACAGTGGATTAATATCAGTTCAGGATTGCATAGCTCTATTACTCTTTTGCCATATTTATCTAAAACAAAATAGTATAAGCTTTATAACATTAATTTTAAAAAGTATCTCTCTTCCAAACGTCTCCTTTGGTGGCTCAGAAGGTTAAGCATCTGTCTGCAATGCAGGAGACCTGGGTTCGATCCCTGGGTCAAGAATATCCCCTGGAGAAGGAAATGTCAACCCGCTCCAGTGTTCTTACCCGGAGAATCCCAGGGATGGCAGAGCCTGGGGGGCTGCCATCTCTGGGGTCGCACAGAGTCGGACACGACTGAAAAGACTTAGCAGCAACAGCAGCAGCAGCATGCTCTTTCTTGATGATGTGTAAATGATAAGTATCATATGAACATTTAATAAAAATTTCTACCATTACACATGATAATGAAAATATTACTTGGCCCAACTAGAATTTATTTATAATTATTAATGAATATTATATTCCCACTATTTCTTTAATTCACTACGTTTCTGCTACTGGTGTCATGAAACATGACAATAGGGTAACAGATGGTGGAGTTCTGGACTCCCTAACAGAAATCACAGTTTATTCTAAAGGACTAAGGACCAGTACAAGAAATATACCAGCTGGGAAGGAGAGAGAAGGGAATTATACTGTCTTGTCTATTTTAGAAGTTAAAGGGTCACCAATAACTGGGGTCTTTCAACTGTAAGCTATCCAACTAAAATTTCAATTTTCCACATACATTGGTGTATCACATTTATCTTTAAATGTAATTATGTGGATACTGAAAAATCAGATTGACAGAACAATCGTTATCTAGTCTACTTTAGGAAATAGAGCATTACTGGCCGCAGTTTTACAAAGTAAATTAGGCCAAAGTGGGTTAGGGTTTTCTTTCCATTTTCAGATATAACAGAGAAAGTACATGGAAGGTTATGATAACTTTGTTATATATTAATCTTGAAAGCCAAAACTTTAGCATATATTAGAAGTATTTCAAGAAAAATTAACAAAATAAAAAACTTTCACCTTTTAGAAACTTAAACTTAATCACTTAGAAATGCAGTTTTTAATGAGATATTTGAATGATCAATTCATTCCCTGACAATGCTTTATAAATATGGAATTATAAACACTTGCTTTGAATGAACCACAGGACATTATAGGTAAACTTTCTTAAAGCAGTTTTTAAAGGTTTACTATATAGTTTAAGAATTTTCCTTTAACATTTTTAAATTGAGCCCACAGGTATATACAGAATTTGCATACCATTTATATTCTGTTGATTTAAGTATTCTGTGTAAATGAATTAAACTAAGCATGGTTTGATGGTTGAATGTAAATATGTAATAATAATTATATTGTTCTTAAAGAGACTAAATTGTTTCTAAGGAAACTTTTATATTTAACATGTTACACATTGTATCCTATTTGCTTGCAGTATAATATCCACTTTCATTAAGGTTAATTTTTAACTTCTTGTGATTTGCATTTTAAGAAATACGCAGGTTCTAGTACCTTAAGTAATAAGGAGAAAATAATTCTTCGCTTACAATGTTCTCACAAATTCAGAACTCATTTGTATGTAACTTTATATACATGAGTTAACGTCCATATGCTTACACATATGTGTGTATGTATAGATAGATAAATAGATATACATATATCAAATGATTTTCTAAGTTCTTATTTATACCATCTATAAACCTTCAGTTTAAGCTAGCTATGAAATAGTCCAGAGAAGTTAGATTTTGAAATACAACATATTCAATGAGTGGGGTTAGTGTGGAGCTAGACTATATTAACTCATGACAACTCATTAAGACAATATGAACATATATAATCCAGTAAATATGGTAACATAAAATGTAACAGACTAATGAAATAGTTGTCCTAAGAAACACTCAGCAGTAAACTAAAGTGATAGTACATAGATAAAGGGCAAAAATGGGTAATTGCTACTATTAATTGTTCTAGCGTTAGTCTCTCAATTGTGTCAGACTCTGAGACCCATGGATTGTAGCCCACCAGGCTCCTCTGTCCTTGGAATTCTCCAGGCAGAGGGAGTTGCCATTCCATTCTCAAGGGCATCTTCTCCAAGGGGTTGAACCTGGGTCTCCTGCATTGCGGGCAGATTCTTTACTATCTGAGCCATCAGGGAGCCTACAAACTGCTAGTATACCAAGTATTGCACTAAGCACAATAGAATTATCATCTCCTTTAAAAAATGAGGCAAGAACTAGTTATTTTTATTTTACAGATAAGAAGACTGATACATACAGTGTTCAAATGTCTAATATCAAATCTACCTCATTCTGAATTTCATGCTTTATACCACTATGCTAGGGGCAGCAAGAAGATTTGGCTTCAGGCAGCATAATCCTGCATAGAGGGTTGGAGTTTAGTCCTTTAAGAATTAAGGCAAAATAGTGTTATACCATGGTGTTAGGCAAACAGAAAGCTGAATTGGTCGAGCTGGAATTTAATAAGTAGAAAAGACATGTCTCATAATAGAGATAATATAGATTGGAGCTGGGTAGCCACTGGGTTAACCCAAGACCCTGTAGTACTAGTTGTGAGTTTCAATTCCTTAAACTGCAACTGCTGATTAGAGGACAGAATTATTTCAGCATTAGATATGAATGATGTGGTTTCATATGTGGACTAAAGCAGGTCTTAAAGCAAGAAACATATTCCAACTATGAAATACAGTTATTGTGAGAGCCCATTGTGACAATACATATTAGAATAATGAGCAATCAGAAGCTGTTTTAAGGTTGTTATTAAAATTGCAGTGATCAAGACCATCCCCAAGAAAAAGAAATGCAAAAAGGCAAAATGATTGTCTGACGAGGCCTTACAAATAACTGAGGAAAGAAGAGAAGCTAAACACAAAGGAGAAAATGAAAGATATACCCATTTGAATGCAGAGTTCCAAAGACTAGCAAGGCGAGATAAGAAGGCCTTCCTCAGCAATCAATGCAAAGGAATAGACGAAAACAATAGAATGGGAAAACCTAGAGATCTCTTCAAGAAAATTAGAGATACCAAGGGAACATTTTATGCAAAAACAGGCACTATAAAGGACAGAAATGTTATGGACCTAACAGAAGCAAAAGATATTAAGAAGAGGTGGCAAGGATACACAGATGAACCATACAGAAAAGACCTTCATGACCCAGATAACCACAATGGTGTGATCACTAACCTAGAGCAGGACATCCTGGAATTCGAAGTCAAGTGGGCCTTAGGAAGCATCACTACGAACAAAGCTAGTGGAGGTGATGGAATTCCAGTTGCTATTTCAAATCCTAAATGATGATGCTGTAAAAGTGTTGTAGTCAAAATACCAGCAAATCTGGAAAACTCAGCAGTGACTAGAGGACTGGAAAAGGTCAGTTTTCATTCCAATCCCAAAGAAC
Organism: Budorcas taxicolor; assembly: GCF_023091745.1. Taxonomy (NCBI): domain Eukaryota; kingdom Metazoa; phylum Chordata; class Mammalia; order Artiodactyla; family Bovidae; genus Budorcas; species Budorcas taxicolor. Next base: position 72,013,356 of record NC_068912.1, read on the forward strand.
GGCAATGCCAAAGAATGTTCAAACTACTGCACAATTGTACTCATCTCACACTCTGGCAAAGCAATGCTCAAAATTCTCCAAGCCAGGATTCAACAGTACATGAACCATGAACTTCCAGATGTTCAAGCTGGATTTAGAAAAGGAAGAGGAACCAGAAATCAAATTGCCAACATCTCCTCGATCATCTAAAAAACAAGAGAGTTCCAGAAAAATATCTACTTTTGCTTTATTGAATATGCCAAAGGGTTTGACTATGTAGATCACAACAAACTGTGGAAAATACTTAAAGAGATGGGAATACCAGACCACCTGACCTGCCTCCTGAGAAATCTGTATGCCGGTCAAGAAGCGACAGTTAGAACTGGACATGGAACAACAGACTGGTTCCAAATCGGGAAAGGAGTATGTCAAGGCTGAATATTGTCTCTCTGCTTATTTAACTTATATGCAGAGTACATCAGGCAAAATTCCAGGCTGGATGAAGCACAAGGTGGAATCAAGATTGCTGGGAGAAATATCAGTAACCTTAGATATGCAGATGACACCACCATTTTGGCAGAAAGCAAAGAACTAAACAGCCTCTTGATGAAACTGAAAGAGATAGTGAAAAAGTTGGCTTAAAGCTCAACATTCAGAAAACTAAGATCATGGGATCTGGTCCCATCACTTCATGGCAAATAAACAGGGAAACAATGGAAACAATGAAAGACCATTGTTTTGGGCTCCAAAATCACTGCAGATGGTGACTGCAGCCATGAAATTAAAAGACGCTTACTCTGTGGAAGAAAAGTTATGACCAACGTAGACAGAATATTAAAAAGCAGAGACATTACTTTAGCAACAAAGGTCCATCTATTCAAAGCTATGGTTTTTCCAGTACTCATGTGTGGATGTGAGAATTGGACTATAAAGAAAGCTGAGTACCGAACAACTGATGCTTTTGAACTGTGGTGTTGGAGAAGACTCTTGAGAGTCCCTTGGCCTGCAAGGAGATCCAACCTGTCCATCCTAAAGGAAATCAGTCCTGAATATTCATTGGCAGGACTGATCCTGAAGCTGAAACTCCAATACTTTGGTCACCTGATGTGAAGAATGGACTCATTTGAAAAGACCCTAATGCTGGGAAAGATTGAAGGTGGGAGGAGAAGGGGACAACAGAGGATGAGATTGTCGGATGGCATAATCGACTTGATCGACATGAGTTTGAGTAAGCTCTGGGAGTTGGTGATGGACAAGGAAGCCTGGCGTGCTGTAGTCCATGGAGTCACAAAGTGTTGGACATGATTGAGAGGTTGAACTGAACTGAAAGCTATTGCTGTTATAATTATCAATAGTCCACAACTTGCCTTTTTCAATTTGTGTATAATAATCTTTCACATGGTTGTTCTGGCATAATGCTGTGCTTTACAAGTCTTATTTCTTAATGATTGGCAAATGCTGACCTATTGTTTTCTGAATCATCAGACACAGCTGGTATATTATGCTTTAATTCACAAACTCTGCAGGTAACACTGGTTTCTATTCTATTACATTTGAGTTTCTGTAGACTAGTCACAACATAATCAACAGTTTCCTCAATTTTGTGTGCTGCCCAGGAATAGGTAGATATTTTAAGTGACTTAAATATTTTAGAAAGAAAATTCAAACTAACTTTGTTAAGTTGCTCTTTGATAGACTAATATCTTACGTGAAGTGAAGTCACTCAGTCGTGTCCGACTCTTTGCTACCCCATGGGCTGTAGCCTACCAGGCTCCTCTGTCCATGGGATTTTCCAGGCAATAGTCCTGGAGTGGATTGCCATTTCCTTCTCCAGGGGATCTTCCCAACCCAGGGATCGGACCCGGGTCTCCCGCATTGTAGACAGACGCTTTACCATCTGAGCCACCAGGGAAGTCAGTAAAGAGAATTAATGTCAAAGTTTTTGAAATGAGGATTCTCTGGTAATTTCATGCATGCAAAGATTCAAATGGTAGATCTCATGATCTTAATACCATAGATATTGTAGGCATTCAATGAGAATATTTTACTAATAAATGTAGATATGAGACAGGCACTAACAACAGTGTCAGAGATTTTATCTTACCTGGTGACTCAGATGGTAAAGAATCTGCCTGCAATACAGGAGACCCACATTCAATCTCTGGGATTTCTACCCACTCCAGTGTTCTTTTCTGAAGAATTCCACGGACAAAGAAGACTGGTGAGCTATAGTCCATGGAGTCACAAAGATTCAGACTTGACTGAGGGACTAACATTTCACAGACAAATATTAACCCAGATTTCCGATTCATAACTCTGCCATGACTTTATTAAGGCAGAAATAGCTAGATTAAATCAGTGCTATATTTAAGGCTCTTTCATGATAATTGGGGCTTCCCAAGTGGCACTAGTGGTAAAGAAACTGCCTGCCAATGCAGGAGACATGAGATACAAGTTTGATCCCTAGGTTTGGAAGATCCCTTGGAAGAGGGCATGGCAAACCACTCCAGCATTCTTACCTGGAGAATCCCCATGGACAGAGGAATCTGGCAGGCTATAATCCATAGGTCTCAGAGTCAGACATAACTGAAGCAACTTAGCACCCATGCATGATTGTAAGTGACAGAAATCCAACTCTAACAGGTATATGCAAAAAAGGGATTTTGGTTTATACAATATTTGTCAGAATGACCTGTTTACACTACATTATAAACCAGTCATAATAGTTCAGTGGCTTAAATTACAGTTAGATCTATCAGCTGAAACATTATGAGGAAACTTTCTCTTTACCTATCTATAGACCTTGCTGGATTGACTTCATTTTGAGGAGGGTGGGAAAGATTAATCTTAGATTTTACAAGTTTTAAAACTTAGGAATTCACAAGAAGAAATCCTGAAAAGATCTTGGTACTCACACTAGTTCTCAAGGGAGCACTGTTCTTGGTTCTACTTCAGTTATATGTACTCCTGGTACATATACTTTACAAGGGAATAAAGGAGTTGTGGTCTAATAATGACAGTTAATGGTGATAGTTAATTTTATATGTAAATTTGGCTGGGCCATATTACCCAAATATTTGGTCAAACATTATTACGGATATTTTGTGAGGGTGTTTGTTTTTTTTTTTTTTTCAAATGAGATTAATTCTTAAATCAGTGGACTTTGAATAAAGCAGAGTGCCCTCCATAATGTGAGTGGGCTTTATTCAATAAGCCGAAGTCTTAATAGAACAAAGACTGACATCCCCTGAGCAAAAGTAATTTTGCCAGTAGACAGCCTTCAGGCTTGAACTGTTTAACCCTGGCTCCTTCTTGGATCTCCAGACTGCTGGCTTACCCTGCAGATTTGGACTTGCCAGCCTTCATAATCATGTGAAATATGTTCCTTAAAATAATGTTAAATATTAACATTAAATAATAAATAATATTAACATAAAAATTTAAAAATGTTCCTTAAAATAAATCTCTCTCTCTCTCTACACACTCACACATAAACATTTTATTTTTTCTATTTCTTTGGAGAAGCGAACTATATAAATTACTTATTTTCATAAAAAAATATTATGCTTGATTGTTGCACAAAATGATTTAAAATAAAGGACAGTTACTGAATAAATATGCAAAGAGCAAACAATATAAAATAGATGTCTACTACGTAATTCTAATTCAGCAAGTCACAACAGTGCCAAGAAGATTAAAAGAACAATATATTCTTTTTTTAAAAAAAACTACATTTTTCTAATAGGAAGGATGTTATAATCATTAAATAAAATTTGGAAAATTAAGAACTGCAACAATAAGAGGAAAACAACCCTACAATTTTCCAACCTAACAATTACCAATGATACCATCTGGTGAATTTTCATCTACTATTGTCTTTAGGTCTTTTGTATATAGTTATATTTGTACTTAATGAATACCTTTAGACAAGGTATTTGTCACAGAGAAGCTAAGTTTTCTGCAATGATTTGACTTTAAGAATCAATTAATGAAGTAGCCACTATCAGAAATCTTGCCAGTTGAAGTGACAGAAGGAAAAAAAGATCTCTGCAGGGTCTTATACTCCACATTCAAATACTCTGGCCAAACATTACTTGAGTATTTCCATCCACAATTCTTTGGCCCAAACTGGTCATACAGTTCCAGTCAAAGACAAAGCTGTAGGAAGCATTTTTAAATAACAGTAAACCAGAAATTCTTATTAAATAGCGCCAACAGCTTCTACAGTTCTTAATTGATTGGAGAATTATGATTATTAATTACAAGAGTGATTGAAATATACAAGTTTCAGGAACCTAAAAGGGTGTTTCTTAGTAACTCAGAACTTGTAATTTATTCATGATACATCTAGTATCTTAGCCTCCCCAGACAGGTTGTAGCCACATATTCAGATACTTGTTTGAAATAGTCTAACACTGGTGTCACTTTGTACATTTATATCATTCTTGTTAGGGCTGGACTTTGCATACAATTTATATGGTTTTTAGTACTATCTCTATAACCCATCTGATAAGCCATAGTTACATGTTTTATCAGAGTTAGAACTGGTGAAATGAAAGAAGGAGGGGGAAAGGAACATTACAGAAAAAAAAAAGGGATTGTATGGAAACAAGAATACATAAATTCTGCTTTGAAATATATGTAAAGCTGTTTGGAAAGCAACTGGTGAGATGGAGAAAAGAAAACTTGAGGATTCTCAACTGATGCTCTTATTTTCTACTCTAAAGTAAAAATTGAGCTTATACGTTGCATAATGTTTCTTAGGTCTCTAATAAGAAATATTCTCCTTCCTTATCACATGGGTCAAAAAACCATAAAGCTATAAAACTACCAGTATTCCCTGATTTTTTACTGTTCCAGATCAATAGCCTTTCAGAAACATTAATTTCTTAATTTCATTTCTACCCATATTGTGTGGCTTAAAATTCTCACAGGACCACAGGGAAGGCTTACAGTTCTAACATTTTCAAGGCATATGGGTTTCAGAGCCAGACTGCATACATTATAGATGTTATAGATTTAGCAGATTTAGAAAGATAATTATGATTATTACCTGGAATTATAAGCCATTAATAATGAGAACAGTTCAGTCTCCCAATATTTAATAAGAGTTCCAGGTGGCACTAGTAGCAAAGAACCCACCTGCCAATGAAAGACATATAAGAGATGCAAGTTTGATCCCTCGTTCATGAAGATCCCTTGGAGGACAGCATGGCAGCCCATTCCATGGACAGTGCAGTCTGGCGGGCTATAGTCCATAGGGTCGCAAAGAGTTGGACATGACTAAAACAACTTAGCACACCGTGATGGAAACCAGAATAATTTCACTGTTTAGATTCCACCATTCATAATACTACCTGAGCTATAGTTTGTGACTTTACTGCTTAAAGATTTTCAGTAACTTCTTGGTACTTCAAGTATTAATATAAACTCAAAAGAGGTGCCATTTTGAAACTGTAATTATTTGACCTCAATTTCTTTTCCACTATTTTATTTTGCACAGAAAGTTCTCAGATAAATATATTAATACACATCAAAATGGCCCAGAATTTTCTTACCTGACAATTTTAAGACTATCCTTCCTACATTCTTGAGTAACCCCAATGTCTGGCCTCAAGTACCACCTTCTTTAGGAAGCAGTCATTAAATGTCCATCATGACCCTGGATGAGGCAGTTATTCCTTTCTCCATGATCAGAAATATTTGATGTGCTACCCTCCCTCTCACATTTAGTGTTCTACTAAAGCTGTTTATCTGAGTTTCTGCATCTACATGTAGCTCTCCATTTCTTGTTTCTGTACTGACACTGAATTCCTTGCTAGCTCTGCCTCCATCCACCAGTTTATAGATCTGTAGGTGAGGTAAGCTGATTACAGTAATTATTCAGTGACCTCACCTAATTGGAGTGTAGAGAAAGTGTACTTGAGTAGGTGATATCAAAGAACATAAATCAGAGTGAAGTAACTGATGATTATGATGATTATTTTTTAAAGTGACTTATCTGTAATTGTACAGGATGTTAGAATAGAAGGCTACTTGAACAGGTTTTTTACTCTCAGACACACACACACACACACACACACACACACACATATATGTATAGACATGCATATATACATATACATATGTGTATGTATATATATATATATCTTAAAAATTTTGTCTTTCTTCAGTAAATACTTAGATAATGCTAATATACTGCCATGCTGATTTAAATATTTGACTTAATGTGACATTATAAAAATATTAACCTGTTAATTCTATGAGTGAATAAACTTTGTCCTAGAAAATGTAAATATCTCTTTCATTGCTCTTGAATTAGCACAAACCCCTAAGTTACTAGGGTTTCTTCTTTATAATGTAAGTAATATTTTGCAAATATCATGCATATGTGGTCTCTCAGTCATGTCGACTCTTTGCCATCCCATGGACTGTAGGCCTCCAGGCTCCTCTGTTCATGGGATTTCCCAGGCACAAATACTGGAGAGGATTACCATTTCCTTCTACAGGGGATCTTCCCAGCCCAGGAATGGAATCTGTCTCTCTTGCATTGTCAAGTGTACTCTTTACCTCTGAGCCACCTGGGAAGTCCACATGCAAATACCATACTTTTTCCTTAATAATCTAACCCAAAGACTGCTTTCAGAGATCCTCATTCTCAGAGTGTCTCTGAACTTATTGAATTTTCTAAAAATACAGAAGTCCAAGCTCCTTTTGAGATATACTGAATTATAGTATTCAATTCAGGCTTTGAATATGTATTTATTATAAGTTCCATAGGAGATTTTATTTTATTTTTTTTGAAGTTTTTTATTTTTTTAATTTTAAAATCTTTAATTCTTACATGTGTTCCCAAACATGAACCCCCCTCCCACCTCCCTCCCCATAACATCTCTGTGGGTCATCCCCATGCACCAGCCCCAAGCATGCTGTATCCTGTACTATCATGTAAGAATTGAATCGCTAGTCTATGTCTGACGCAGGGCATAGGAGATTTTAAATCATTGCTGGGATGGAGAATGTTTGCCTTCAAATCAGAGTATTCTCTAAGGAGCTGTTGAAAATCTTTTTGCATTATATATATTTCTCCTTTTTTGTTTTTTACACTAAAGCTGGCAGTATTGTAGTGACCCTCTGAAAAGAGTCCTGAGGTCTCCATGTGAATATTTGTCTTTGCACCTGTCCCTTTGAAGAACAAACTAAATCTGTCTCAACTTTAAATGGCTGATACTAACCTGGAAAGACTCCAATGTTGCCCTTGTCTACTCTCTATAATGCTGAATATGACAAAATAAGATAGTGAATGAGAATAGAGCAGAAGTAAGGATGAGAGCACAGTGAGCAATAGGAAAATTGAAAGGAAAGAGTAGGTCATATGAATGAATTCTTTCTATGCTGGATCATGTCCAAAGATGATAACATGGTACATTGTTATGTTTCTAACCCAGGCAGAGGTAGTCAGAAGTAGCATTTTTTAGACAACTGCCTGAATTCAAGGTACAGGAAGAAATTTTATATATCAAGATTATTCATGTATACCCATGACTGATTCATGTCAATGTATGGCAAAAACCACTACAAAATTGTAAAGTGATTAGCCTCCAATTAAAATAAATAAATAAATTTTTAAAATGATTATTCAGTTAAGGTAGATCAGTTATATGTTTATTCAATATGTGTTTATATATTAATACATTGAGGGTGTCCAATAGTTGGATAACTACATTGAAAAGTTTATTATCCAAATATATAAATGTTGTGTTTTTAAATTTGTCCTAAATTATCTCTGTCAAATTTAAAAACAGGTTGTTTTTAAGTTTGGCTGCATTAGAATTTGGTCAGACTGCTTCCTTGATTTCTGAGAGGCTTAGATAAAATTAATCACTACCTATTTGATATGATTTCTATACCTGTCAATTTTGAATGACTGTCTCAAAATCTCTTTAAAGAAATCAACATCCATTTCCATTACTAAACTAAGACAGAGAACATGACTTGTTTTTCTTTATCTTTTCAGAATCCAAGTGTTGTTCGTCAGTGAACTCATTTAATTCCCAAAGTAATCTCAGCAGGTAATTAATAATATTATTTCCATATTACTTGTGGGGAAACTGATTTTTACAGAACTTGTTTTGTTCATAACCTTTATTTTCTGATAATTTCTGATCTTTTCATATGTTAAATGAATAAATTGGTAGTTCGATTTGTAAAGTAATAAAACTGAGAATGCATGTTGTATCATCTCTATTTTCTTTTCTTGTCTCAAATTGGTAATTATCAGAAAAAAAAAAGAGGATAATGATTAGGACCTCTCAAATCCTAGTGAACACTGCAAACCAAAGTTAAATTGTTTTCTTCAGTTAAAATGTTCAAATTCCAAAGTCATCCTTTAAGAAAATTAACAATATGACAATAATTGTCACATTTCTTTAATAGCGTATATGAAAGTAGAAAATATTGAAATCATTTTAATCTTACAGGTTTTAAAAGTTAGTAATACAGTTATTAAATACTGACTATATATCTTATGTTATTGGTACCACATATTACATAAAGACAATTAAAGACGTAAAAAAATCACAGTCTTTGAGCTCACAGTATAATAATAATTAAATAACAATATTATATATATATATCAGTTGCCCTTAATTACACACTTCAGTTCAGTTCAGTCGCTCAGTCATGTCCGACTCTTTGCGACCCCATGAATCGCAGCACCAGGACTCCCTGTCCATCACCAATTCCCGGAGTTCACTCAGATTCACGCCCATCAAGTCAGTGATGCCATCCAGCCATCTCATCCTCTGTCGTCCCCTTCTCCTCCTTCCCCCAATCCCTCCGAGTAGCAGGGTCTTTTCCAATGAGTCAATGTTCACGTATATATATAGATAGTTAAAAATTGAAATTCATCTACATTTTAAAACTGCCTGATTAGATGACATATTAAGAGAATACAGAGGCAAGCAACAGACAGGGAGAAAATATATGCATAATATGTATTTAATAAAGAACTTATCTAGGATGTTAAAATGAATGCTTACAACTCAATAACAATAGAGTAGAATATTAATATTAAAAATTGAGCAACAGATTTGAAAAGTCATCTCACCAAAGAGTGACAAATAAGCATATGAAAGAACTCTTGACATTTGTTGTTGGAAAATTCAAGCAAAAACATCAATGAGATACACCTACACAGAGTTATGAAGGCTGAAGTGTTAAAAGATTGACAATATATGCATTGCAAGAAAGTGAAGTAATGACAGCTTTCATATGTTGTTGAGAAAATGAAAAATGGCACTCCTACTTCAGGACAGTTGGTGGTCTCACAAAAAAATTAAACACCAACTCATTATGCAACCCAGAAATTTCAGCTTCTAGGACTATATATAGAAGAATGAAAACATATATCCACACAAAGAATTAGACAAAAGTGCCCATAGAAGATTCACTTATAATAGCTAAAACTTGGACCAATTAAAATACTTATCATTCTATCATTAATAAACAAGAATGTATATCACTTTGAAAAACACCACTATTACTTACTAATTAGTAAAAGGGAATAAACTAGTTATTTATACAGAGAACATGCATGGATCTCAAAAGCATTTTGTTGGGATGAGGAACACAGACATAAATGATCACCTGATGTTTCTATTTATACAACATTTTAGAAAGGCAGAGAAATTGGGATAGAAATCAGCTTTGTGGTTTCTAGAGACTGAGGTTAGAAGAAGGAAATAGTTGCAAAGTGGCACTAGGAAACTGATACAAATGTTCTATGTGTCAATTGCTAATACCAGACCACCTGACCTGCCTCTTGAGAAATCTGTATGCAGATCAGGAAGCAACAGTTAGAACTGGACACGGAACAACAGACTGGTTCCAAATAGGAAAAGGAGTGCATCAAGGCTGTACATTGTCACCCTGTTTATTTAACTTCTATGCAGAGTACATCATGAGAAACGCTGGACTGGAAGAAACACAAGCTGGAATCAAGATTGCTGGGAGAAATAACAATAAACTCAGATATGCAGATGACACCACCATTATGGCAGAAAGTGAAGAGGAGCTAAAGTGCCTCTTGATGAAAGTGAAAGTGGAGAGTGAAAAAGTCGGCTTAAAGCTCAACATTTATTTTGGGGGGCTCCAAAATCACTGCAGATGGTGACTGCAGCCATGAAATAAAAGACGCTTACTCCTTGGAAGAAATTATGACCAACATAGATAGCATATTCAAAAGCAGAGACATTACTTTGCCGATGAGGGTCCGTCTAGTCAAGGCTGTGGTTTTTCCAGTAGTCATGTATGGATGTGAGAGTTGGACTGTGAGAAGGCTGAGTGCTGAAGAACTGATGCTTTTGAACTATGGTGTTGGAGAAGACTTTTGAGAATCCCTTGGACTGCATGGAGATCCAACCAGTCCATTCTAAAGGAGATCAGCCCTGGGTGTTCATTGGAAGGACTGATGTTGAAGCTGAAACTCCAATACTTTGGCCACCTCATGTGAAGCGTTGACTCATTGGAAAAGACCCTGATGCTGGGAAGGATTGGGGACAGGAGAAAAGGGGATGACAGAGGATGAGATGGCTGGATGGCATCACCAACTCAATGGACGTGAGTTAGGGTGAACTCTGGGAGTTGGTGATGGACAGGGAGCCCTGGCGTGCTGTGATTCATGGGGTTCCAAAGAGTCAGACACGACTGAGCGACTGAACTGAACTGATGCCAATTTCTAAGAAAAAACGGTCATTTTTACATTTAGGTTTAAAATATGAACAAATAAGAAAATAACAAATATTAGGAAGGAAATAAATGTACTAGAAAACCTAGGCTAAGGAGAGGATTTTATATTTGATTGCAAAACTAGGTTCAATGTTTCCTGGAAGCCAAGTCTAGAAGAGAAACTGAAAGAACTATAAATTAAACTTCCCTTGTGGCTCAGACAGTAAAGCATCTGCCTACAATGCAGGAGAGCCAGGTTTGATCACCGGGTCTGGAAGACCCCCTGGAGAAGGAAATGACAACCCAGTACTCTTGCCTGGAAAATCCCATGGATGGAGGAGCGTGATAGGCTGCAGTCTGTGGGGTCTCCAAAGAGTTGGACACGACTGAGCAACTTCACTTTATTTCACTTTAATTTACAAAGGGAGATAAAATATTTTCTTATCTCTGAAGTATAATGAGGATATATGGAAAAAAGTGTTTGTAAAAAGAATAAAGACCTTTCATATAAGTGGTAAATACAATAGTTTTTCTTCAGAACTTCAAAGAAGTGATTCATATGCTCAATGCCTTTGTCCACCAGAGGTTAAGTCAAGGGCATGCTGTCAAATAATGATTGCCATAGCATTTCTGAGGTGACTCTGTAATGTTACAGCATTTCAGAAACATTATAGCATTTCTGAAGGGACTTCCTAACAGAAGCAGAAAATATTAAGAAGAGGTGGCAAGAAGACACAGAAAAACTATACAAAAAAGATTTTTATGACCCAAATAATCATGAGAGTGTGATCACTCACCTAGAGCCAGACATCCTGGATTGTGAAGTCAAGTGGGCCTTAGGAGGATCACTACAAACAAAGATAGTGGAGGTGATGGAACTTCAATTGACCTATTTCAAATCCTAAAAGATGATGCTGACAAAGTGCTGTACTCAATATGCCAGCAAATTTGGAAAACTCAGCAGTGGCCACAGGACTGAAAAACGTCAGTTTTCATTCCAATTCCAAAGAAAGGCAAGGCCGAAGAATGCTCAAACTACTACACAATTGCACTCATCTCTCACACTATTAAAGTAGTGCTCAAAAATCTTCAAGCCAGGCTTCAACAATATGTGAACCATGAACTTCCAGATGTTCAAGCTGATTTTAGAAAAGGCAGAGGAACCAGAGATCAAATAGCCAACATCCACTGGATTATCAATAAAGCAAGAGAGTTCCAGAAAAACTTCAATTTCTGCTTTATTAACTATGCCAAACCCTTTGACTGTGTGGATCATAATAAACTGTGGAAAATTCTGAGGTGAGGTCAGGTGAAGTCGCTCAGTCGTGTTCAACTCTTTGCGACCCCGTGGACTGTAGCCCACCAGGCTTCTCTGTCCATGGGATTCTCCAGGCAAGAGTACTGGAGTGGGTTGCCATTTCCTTTTCCAGGGGATCTTCCTGATCCAGGAATCGAACCCAGGTCTCCTGCATCATAGGCAGATGCTTTAACCTCTGAGCCACCAGATACCAAATTACCTGACCTGCCTCTTGAGAAATCTGTATAGCATTTTTTGGCATTGTCTTTCTTTGGGATTGGAATGAACACTGACCTTTTCCAGTCCCGTGGCCACTGCTGAATTTTCCAAATTTGCTGGCATATTGAGTGCAGCACTTTTAGGATTTGAAATAGCTCAACTGGAATCCCATTACCTTCACCTTCTTTGTTCATAGTGATGCTTCCTAAGGCCCACTTGACTTCAAATTCCAGGAAGTCTAGCTCTAGGTGAGTGATCACACCATCACACATTTTTTTAAATTAAGTTTGGCAAAGTTCCCTCTTAGATGAATACAAATAAAACTCTAATAGCACCATGATCCAGAAGTCAGTAAAAATTCTTAAAATCTTTATGAAATTAAACTTTACATTTTAGAAAGGTTTAGCTTTAGAGAAAATTGTGAAGGTAGTTCAGTTTCCATAATCTCCAGACCCAATTTTATTTATTATTAAGCATATCAACTTTACATTAGCATGGTGTATTTCTTAAAATTAATTAACAGATATTAATATATTGACTGAGGCCAATGCTTTATTTGTATTTCCTAAGTTATTTCCTAAGGTCTCTTTTCTATTTCATGATCAACATGTTAATTTAGTCATTGTGTCTTTTTGGTTTCCTGCATTCTGTAATAATGTATTAGATTTTCCTTATTTTTTGTGATCTTGAAAGTTTTGAAGACTGTGGGTAGGATATATCATAAACTCTTCCCCACCTGAGATCTGTCTGATGTTTTATATTAGCGGTTATGGGTTTTAGGGGAAAGACCAGAGGTAAAATGTCATTGTCACTGCATCATATCAAGAGTGGTGTTGGTGTGTGTGCTGTCATGCCTAACTCTTCGTGACCTTATGGACTGTAGCCAGACAGGCTCTTCTGTCCACGGAATTTTCCAGGCAGAATACTGGAATGGATTGACATTTCCTACTTAAGGAGATCTTCTCAACCCAGGGATTGAACTTGTGTCTCCTACATTGCAAGCAGATTCTTTATCACTGAGCCACCAAGGAAGCTCTCATATCAAGCTCTCATACAGCGTAACTTATCAAGCTAATATTGACCTTGATCATCTGGCTGAGGTAGTGTTACTACTCTTTCATTCCCCCTTTTCCTACCATACTTTGGAAGAAAGTCACTATGTGAACATATTGGAGAGTCAAGTCCAACCTCCTTGAAAGTGGATTATCCACATAAAGTGAAGTTTCTCTATGCAAGGGATTTATATTTCCTCCTTCATTTATTTATTCACTGATTTATTTATGCTAACTTCATGACTAACTGGTTCTATACTTACCAGAGTGTAGCTTGTTGCTTCAATCGCTTCTGCTCTTGATATTGGAAAGTCTTTATTTAGCTCCTATGTCTCTTTCTCATTCGTCAGTAATTTCAGTCACTCAGTCGTGTCCGACCCTTTGTGACCCCATGGGCTGCAGCACACCAGGCTTCCCAGTCTGTCACCGACTCAAACTCGCATCCATCAATTCAGTGATGCAGTCTCATACTCTGTCCTTCTCTATCCCTTTCTCCTCCCACCTTCAATCTTTCCCAGTGTCAGGGTCTTTTCCAACGAGTCTGTTCTTCACATCAGATGGCCAAAGTATTGGAGCTTCAGCTTCATCATCAATCCTTCCAATGAATATTCAGGACTGATTTATTTTATGATTGACTGGTTTGATCTTGCTTTCTCATACTCTATTGTTTTATGTGTGTGTGTATATTTGCTTTTGTTTTGTTTTGTTTTTTAGGACTTAATGTCTGTCACTACAAGATACTCCAGCTTACCTTGTATATTTTCTGTCCTAATTAAGGATACAGTCATTTCCTCAAAGAGTCTTTGGTTTTGTTCTTATTAGAGAGTGTTGTTACAAACCAAGATCCAGTACAATGTGTGTTACGGCTCTATTGTGTTTTATTTTACTTCATGAATCTGTAGCAAAATGATATACTAAACAGCAGAGAAGGCAATGGCACCCTACTCCAGTACTCTTGCCTGGAAAATCCCATGGATGGAGGAGCCTGGTAGGCTGCAGTTCACGGGGTCACTAAGAGTCAGACACGACTGAGTGACTTCACTTTCACTTTTCACTTTCATGCATTGGAGAAGAAAATGGCAACCCACTCCAGTGTTTTTGCCTGGAGAATCCCAGGGAGGGGGGAGCCTGGTAGGCTGCCATCTATGGGGGGTTGCACAGAGTTGCACATGACTGAAGCGACTTAGCAGCAACAGCACCAACTTTAGCAAGGAAATGAGGAAAATTATCATGTGTTGAGTAGTTTTCAAAGCTGTGCTTTAGAGGTTTGTATCATCTTAATGTATTTAATTATATTTTTCATTCATACATTGCTGAGCCTTTAAGTTGCATCCAATATTATATTTTCATAAAATGAGGAATTTAGTTTTCTTTTATTTCTTGTCACCTCTCTCCAAAATGGCATATAATTGTTATTATATTTTGCTGTATTTATATAAAGACAATTATTATTTTTCATCATATAATTTTTAGAAAAACTATTTCTAGTATATTTAGAAAACACTCAAAAAATTATAGGTGGTATATTTCCTGAGCTTCAGGAAAAAAATTGTAGTTGGTATATTTCCTGAGCTTCAAAGATATGGGAATATTATTTTATTGTCTTTAGATGAGAAAGGTAAATTGATTCGATATAGAAATTTGATGGTACAATTTCTTTCAAATATCTTCAAATATTGCTTCATTGACTTAATATTGTACAGCAGAAATCTGAGCACTTACCAATAACATAAATCTTTAAAGGAAACTCTTTTCTGTTTATTGGACATTTGAAAATGTTTTCTTAAAATTCATATATTCTATATACATACATTTCAACAATTTGACACTTGTGCTATTTCAATGTGCAAGCTAATTTATTATTTTTTTGTTCAGAAAGCTTTTCCCCCTTTTTTTTCACTGTTGTTGAAGATGCATTATTGAAAATACCATTATTGTATTCTCTTTTGGTTTTGGTGACATAAGTCATCAGAATATTAAGTTCCCATTTTCTATTCTATGTATTATCTTATGCAGTTTCCATTTCTTTTTTATTTTTGATAAGAGGATAATTGTTTAACAGTATTATGTTGGTTTCTGCCACACATCAATACGAATCAGCCATGAGCATGTATATGTTCCCCTCCTTTTTGAATCTCCCTCCCACCTCCCATCCCATCCTACCTCTCTAGGTAGACACAGAGTATCAGATTTGAGCTCCCTGTATCATACAGCAAATTCCCACTGACAATCTATTTTACATATGATAATATATATGTTTCAATGCTATTCTGTCAATTCATCCCACCCTCTTTCCCCCAGTGTGTTCCCCCACTGTGTCTGTTCTCTATGTCTGTGTTTCCATTGAAGTGAAGTGAAGTTGCTCATTTGTGTCTGACTCTTTGCGACCCTGTGGACTGTAGCCTACCAGGCTCCTCCATCCATGGGATTTTCCAAGCAAGAGTACTGGAGTGGGCTGCCATTTCCTTCTCCAGGGGATCTTCTCAACCCAGGGATCAAGTCTAAGTCTTCCGCATTGTAGCCAGACGCTTTACTGTCTGAGCCACTAGGGAAGTCATTGCTACCTTGCAAATAAGCTCATCAGTATCATTTTTCTAGATTCCATATATGTGCATTCATATACAATATTTTATTTTCTCTTTCTGAATTACTTTACTCTGTATAATAGGCTCTAGTTTCATTCACCTCATTAGAACTGATTCCAATGTGTTCTTTTTTATGGCCGAGTGATATTTCATTCCAAACATACAGCACTATTTCTTTATCTATTCATCTGTTGATGGATATCTAGGTTGCTTCTGTGTCCTAGCTATTGGAAATAGTGTTGCAATGAACATTGTGGTACATGTGTCTTTTTCAACTATGATTTCCTCAGGATGTATGTCCAGTAGTGGGATTGCTGGGTTTCTCTGGGTAGCTGGGATTTTTCAGTCATACAGTAATTTTATTCTTAGCTTTTTAAGGAATCTACATACTATTCTCCATAGTGGTTGTATCAATGTATATTCTCACCAACAATGCAGGAGGGTTCCATTGTCTCCACAACCTCTCCAAATTTATTGTTTGTAAATTTTTGATGATGGCCATTCTGACTGGTGTGAATTGATAAGTCATTGTAGCTTTGATTTGCATTTCTCTAATAATGAACAATGTTGAGCATCTTTTCATGTGTTATCTGTATTTTCTTCTTTGAAGAAATATTTGTTCACGTCTTCTGCCCAACTGTTGTTTGCGTTGTTTGTTTTGCTGATATTGAGCCTCATGGGCTGCTTGTATACTTTGGAAGTTAATCTTCTGTCCATTTCATCTTATTTTTATACTTTCCTCTATATGTGAGAATGATTTCTCAAGATAGTTCTCAATATTGTAGATCTGATACTCTGCATTCCCAGTTACATTCACCAGTGTTTCTAATCCATATTAAATTCTTGATGTTGAAGATTATCTCTTCAAGTCCCATTTAACTTCTGCTTGTTTCATAATTTGCTTTCCACTGATTTCAGCATCTTGTATTTTTATCACCATTTACCCAATTTTAGAGTGTTTAATACTATAATATTGTAACTCAGAAAGATATTTTTAAAACGTATCCTAAATATTTTTGCCAAAATATATTTTTCTTTTCATACAAGAAATGACACAAAGCTTGTCACTATTTACATGGTTCAGTGATTCTCAAATTAAACATGTATCAGTATAACATAGGAGGACTGCTAAAATGTAATTTATGGGCCCCATTATACCTACTCAAAAATTATTATGAGATCGTGTAGAATTTTTCACAACTATTTTCTTCCTTCCTTATAAAGAGACATATATGTATCCTTACCTACTGCTACATGGTTTAGAGTACTTCCTACTGTTAATTTGGGCAAAATAATATAAGTTTATGTAACACATACCACATCCAAACGTGCATTTCAAACAAAATTATGCAGGTCCAATCCATCTCTTGATGTTCACCTCTGTCAGGAGAACAATATGTGCCAGGAAGCAACTGTTCTTCCAGGCTAAGTCCAAGAACAAGAAAACATGAAAACATGTACTTCAAATTACCAGCAGTTCTGAGCCATAAACAGAAGCTTGTTGCAAGTACCTGAAGTTTGGAACTGTCATATTACAACAAAGCTGACAAATGTGGCTAAGGGGAAGGCTGGGGGATTTGTACATTTAGCAAGCTTCCAAAGTAAGGCTGATATAGGTGGTACATGGAGCACATACAGGGAAGCATCAGCTGAGTGCCTGCTAAAAGCATCACTTATGTCATTGATATTTTGTTTGATTATTGCTGGAAACCTAAGTCACACTTGCAGTATCTGGCAGTCATTCATCTACCATGGCTCCGCCTGCTCATCATCCCTGATCTTCAGTTTCTGAGAAGGGGATTTTTTCCAGACAGCTTGCATCAGTCTGGAACTCTTTTCTTGCCTGAAAACAATCCAATAAAACTGTACCCCCAGAAGGCTCTTGTTCCACCCATTTTCTATTGCTGATTTCACATCCCAGGACATAGTGCACTACTGATTTCCCCCTGCTTCTTCCAGGAACACTGCTGAGAAATTTATTTGATAAGTGAGGCAGACAAAAAGAAACACCAATGAAGGGAATAGGAAAATGAAGGCTTTTTCATTGCCTGCCTGCCTCACAGAGCAGATCCAATGTGATATGAGGCCTGGCTATCTCCCCTAGGTCAGCAAATAATCCATACCTCTGACACAGAGAACACACTAGGTATAATTTCTAGTTCTAATTTACTGATTTCCTGCATTGTTCTGACATTTCATATCAGCATCTTTTGGTCATTAGAAACTCTCTTAAGACCTGAGAGATTTAACCAATTTTCTGAATTGCTATTTCTACTTATAATTTTCCTTCTCTCTGCATTTTCAGTGGAAGTTTGGGGAAAGCATTGACTGGCTGGTTACCATCCTGACCTGAACATCGAAAATGACCTTGTTCAGAAGATTTTTAAAAGTCACAGGAGCTAAATAACCCCTAATATCTGGGGGAAATAGATGAATAATCTTGAGTTAAGAGTATGCAATAAATAAGCAGTGGGTTGCCAGAGTTCTGTTATAATGTTGGTCATGTGAGGCTCAGCAGGGTATCCTAGACCCTACAGGAAGCTGTAGTCAAGATTACTATATGTGCTGCAAGTAGAAACAAGTCTATTGTGACTAAGAAACTTGTATTAGAAGATTCAAAGTGATTTTTAAAAAGAAGTCACAAGTAATTCATTGTATTCATGATACTTATCAAGCTCATCAAAGGAAATAGAAAAAGTTTTGACATAAGTAATCATCTAATACCTAAAAGAGTACAAATTTCCAAAATGCTGCCTGTTTGGAAGACTGTCTTATAATTTTTATGACTATTGTCCTAGCAACTTTTATATAATGAGGAAAAATGATTCTGACATTAATTTCTCACAATGCCCCTGGCCAAAAGATGAGATAAATTTACCCACTTATTTTTGAATATATGGAAGTTGTGGCATTTGAAGCATATGGAATAGATACATTGTTAGCATTCTTATTATCATAATTTTAGGGGTGAAGCCATATGGCATTTCATAGGTTTTCTTAGGGCATACATTTTAAGCTTTCTAAATTGATGTTAGTAATATTCTATTCTTGAAGTAAATTCATTCACTCTTCTTCTAGGAAACAGCAAATAAACAAGTATCTCTTCATTAGAAATACCTCCAGGGTCAAATAGAGAATATACCTGTCCCTGAGTGAGTTCAACCTAGAAAGCAAAGGTTTTGCATGCCACTTAATGTTTCACTTCTAGAGTGATACACTAACTAAGGCAATAATGATATATCTGAGATGTTTTGTAAAGAGAAATTATAGGAATTTGATTCACATTCAAGATTATTATTCTCATTATCTGACCTAGTAAATGAAATTTAAAGGAAATAATTCAGTATGAAGATCTTCTCCAACATTTTTCACAGCTAGTGGATTTAAGTTCAGCCTATGCTATAAAAGGTGTGGATAGTTTATTTCCCTTGAAAAGTTTTGTAGGAAAGCTTGTTACACCCTTACAGCTCAATAAGAAGAATACAAGTCTTCTGATTTCCCTAGTAAGTAAAGCTGAGTATCAGCTCATGACACATTTTATGCCTTATGAACTGTGTTGAACCATCTTCAGCTGTGTATACTTTACATTTATGTTTTTTGAGAACATTTAAATAATTCTAATGAACCCTTGAATATATTTAGTGGATCATTAAATTAGATACTTTTTTTAAAGTATAAGAGTTGTTAATCATAACATAATAATGATCTCGACTCAAATTGCTAAACTCATAAAATATATGGATATAATTTTACTATTTCCAAATTTAAAAACCAAAGATTAAATTGCCTATACTAACATCAAGTGCACAATTCCTAAGAGTGGTGTCCTGCCATAACCAATGATATAAAAATATGGATAAAAATTAACTAGGCTATAATTATAGATGGAAAACCACAACAAACCAATGCAGGGACATAGTTGATTTAGGAATCAATAACTATAGTTAATAGAACTTTGTCTGAATGCTGGAAAACATACAAATTTAGCTGATATTTGAGAAAAATGGTATGATTTTAGTTATTGAAAGCAAATTCATGAAATTAGCCAAACATAGCTCATTTATTGGTAAGACCAAATTGTCACCAAACTAGGAAATCTGGTAGGCCAAGGTTAAGCGACATGTGTTTTGTTTGCTTCAAACATTCTTAAATAATGAAAGAAACGGTAGCAGCTTTATGGAACTGATTGATGCAATCTCAACTCACTAGGTTTATGGTTCTTAACAAAAAACAGCTATATCATGCATGACCCACATTATGAAGAAAAAGTGCCAAAAGAAAGGAGGACTTGTACCTCATCTCAGGACAATGATAGAAAATCAATTAAAAGTGCTAGAATTATTTCATTGTTAGATGATTAATGTAAACAAATACCAACAAGTTCAATTTTGAAAAACTGAAGTAATTAAATGGAATTGTATTGTGTAATGATTATCAAAAAGAAAAAAGAATTTGGAAAGGCATAATTTCTCTTTAGTATACACATTTCAAAAAAATGCATTGGAAATTAAATCAGAAGTTAGTGAAATTAAATACCTAATATCACATTTATCTGATTATACAGTGAACGTGACAAAAGATCCAAGGGATTAGATCTGTGCAGAGTGCCTGCAGGACTATGGATGGAGCTTCATAACATTGTACAAGAGATAGTGATCAAAACCATCCCCAAGGAAATGAAATGCAAAAAGGCAAAATGATTATCTGAGGAGCCCTTACAAATAGCTGAGAAAACAAAAGAAGCCTAAGGCAAAGGAGAAAAAGAAAGATATCCATCTAATTCAGAGTTCCAAAGAATAGCAAGAAGAGATTAAAAAAAAAAAAAAAAAAGCCTTCCTAAGCAATCAAAGCAAAGAAATAGAGGAAAACAATAGAATGTGAAAAACTAAGATCTCTTCAAGAAAATTAGAGATACCAAGGGGACATTTCATGCAAAGATGGGCACAATAAAGGACAGAAATGGTATGGACCTAGCAGAAGCAGAAGATATTAAGAAGAGGTGGCAAAAATACATAGAAGAGCTATACAAAAAGATATTTATGACTGAAATAATCATGAGGGTGTGATCACTCACCTAGAGCCAGACATTCTGGAATGTGAAGTCAAATGGGCCTTAGGAAGTATCACTATGAACAAAGGTAGTGGAGGTGATGGAATTCCAACTCAGTTATTTCAAATCCTAAAAGATAATGCTATGAACGTGCTGCCCTCAATATGCCAGCAGTTTTGAAAAACTCAGCAGTGGCCACAGGACTGGAAAAGATTAGTTTTCATTACAATCCTGAAAAAAGGCAATGACAAAGTATGTTTAAACTACCACTCGATTGCATTCACCTCACATGCTAGCAAAGTAATGCTCAAAATTCTCCAAGCTAGGTTTCCACAGTAGGTGAACCAAGAATTTTTGGATATTCAAACTGGATTTAGAAAAAGGAGAGGAAGCAGAGGTCAAATTGCCAACATCTGTTGGATCATAGAAAATGCAAGAGAATTTAAGAAAAGCATCTACTTCTTTATTGATTATACTAAAGTCTCTGACTGTGGGGATCACAGAAAACTGTGGAAAATACTTAAAGAGATAGGAATACCAGACCACCTGACCTTCCTCCTGAGGAATCTGTATGCGGGTCAAGAAGCAACCATTAAAACCAGACACGGAACAACAAACCTGGTTCCAAATTGGGAAAGGAGTACATCAAGGCTGTACATTGTCACCACGCTTATTTAACACTTAGGCAGAGAACATCATGCAAAATCCTAGGCTGGAGACAAGCTAGAATTACGATTCCTAGGAGAAATATCAATAACCTCAAATATGCAGATGGCACCACATTATGGCAGAAAGCTAAGAGAAACTGAAGAGCCTCTTCATGAAGGTGAAAGATGAGAGTGAAAAAGTTGGCTTAAAACTCAATGTTCAAAAACCAAAGGTCATGGCATCTGGTCCCATCGCTTCATGGCTAGTAGATGGGGAAACGATGGAAACAGTGACAGACTTTATTTGGGGGGGGCTCCAAAATCACTACAGATGGTGACCATAGCCAGGAAATTAAAAGACACTTGCTCTTTGGAAGAAAAGCTGTGACCAACCTGGACAGAATGTTAAAAAGCGGAGATATTACTTTGTTGACAAAGATCTGTTTAGTCAAAGCTATTTTCTTTCCAGTAGACATGTATGACTGTGAAAGTTGAACCATAAAGAAAGCTGAACAGCAAAGAATTTATGCCTTTGAATTGTGGTGTTGGAGAAGACCTTTGAGAGTCCCTTGTACTCTGAGGAGATCAAACCTGTCAATCTTAGAAGATCAGTACAGAATATTCATTGGAAGGAATGATTTTGAAGGTGAAGCCCCAATACTTTGACCACCTGATGTGAAGTACTGACTCACTGGAAAAGACCCTGATTCTGGAAAGGATTGAAGAAAGGAGAAGGGGATGGCAGAGGACTAGATGGTTAGATGGCATCAATGACTTGATGGGCATGACTTTGAGCAAGCTCCAGAAATTGGTGATGGCCAGGGAAGCCTGGCATGCTGCAGTCCATGAGGTTGCAAGGAGCTGGACACGACTAAGCAACTAAATTGAATAGGACTGATATCAAAATTGGGTTGAGGAGTTGAAACTAAAGATAATATAACTTTAATGTAAAGCATAACATTTTCATTTCTGTGGTATGTGGATCAATCATTGCTGCAGTGGTAGATAAACCTTAAAGCAGTGATTAGAATAAGACTAGAAAAATAAAAGTGGTTTAATTGGGAAGGAAGAAATAAAATGGTCTTTATTTTCAGATGGAATGATAATATTTGTAGAGAAGCCTAAAGAATTAAGAGTAAAGTGACAAAGATGTGGTTATAATTGTTGCAAAATGTATGGTTAATACCAAAATGTTAATGGATTTCTTACAGATCAATAATAAAAAAATAAATGTATTTGAAATTAAAAACACAATACTGTTTACCTTAGCACCCTTAGAAGTGAAATACTTAAGTAAAAATCAAGATATTGACACTATTTTTGTGAGGAAAACTATAAAACTCTGATGAAACATACCAAGGAAGAACTAAATAAATGGAGAAATATGTTATATTCTTGAATAGGAAGACTCAGTATTGTCAAGACGTCAGTTCTTTTCAACCTGAAGTATGGATTTAAAACAAGTCCAACCAAAATTCCAACTCATTTTTCATATATTGACGAAGGAGACCCAAAGTTTATACAGACAGGAAAAGATGCATATCAGCTAACTGATATGTAAAGTTTAGAGGACTGTTATTACACTACTTCATGAGTAGAAATATATGAAATAGAGACAAGAAAAATAATTTAAAAGAACAACAAAATTTAGAGATGTTCTCATAAATGATATATGAATTTGAAAACTATATAGCCAAACTAATTTTAAAAAAAACCTCAAAATCAGGAAAGAGGAAACATTACAATCAATGCCACAGACATAAAATAGCTCATGAGACTGAAGAATTATATGCCAACATCACCTCGAAGAAATAGATACATTCCTAGAAACATACAATCAACCAAGACTGAACCCTTAAGAAATAAAAAATCTAAACTGATCAGTAATGAATGTGTATTGCTGGCAGATCCATTACCATTCTGAGCCACCAGAGAATCTTAAAGAGACTGAATCAGTAATCAAAAACTCCAACAAGGAAAAGTCTGTCACCTGGTGATCTCACTGGTGAGTTCTCCCAAATATATGAAAGAGAATTCATATGAATCTTCTCAACTCTTCTAAAAATCAGAGAGCATAGAAAAATCCAACACATCTTAGAGGTCAATGTTACTCTAATATCAAATCTAGAGAATACTATAAGAAAACTACATGACAATAACCCTGATAAATATGGAGGCAAACTTTCCAACAAAATACTAGCAAACCAACTCAACAGTACATTAGAAGGATTAACTCCATGATCAAGTGGGATATATTTCTGTTCTGTTCAGTTGCTCAGTTGTGTCCAACTCTGCGATCCCATGAACCGCAGCACATCAGGTCTCCCTGTCCGTCGCCAACTCCCAGAGTCCACCCAAACCCAAGTCTATTGAGTTGGTGATGCCATCTAACCACCTCATCCTCTGTCATCCCATTCTCCTCCTGCCCTCAATCTTTCCCAGTATCAAGGTCTTTTCAAATGAGTCAGCTGTTTGCATGAGGTGGCCAAAGTATTGGAGTTTCAGCTTCAATATGAGTCCTTCAAATGAACACCCAGGACTGATACCCTTTAGGATGGATATCCTTGCAGGCCGAGAAAGTCTCAAGAGTCTTCTCCAACACCACAGTTCAATAGCTTCAATTCTTTGGCACTCAGCTTTCTTTATAGTCCAACTCTCACTTCCATACATGACTACTGGTAAAACCATAACCTTGACTAGACAGACCTTTGTTTGTCTAATAATGTCTCTGCTTTTTAACATGCTGTCCAGATTGGTCATAACTTTCCTTCCAAGGAGTAACAGTCTTTCAATTTCTTGGCTGCAATCACCATCTGCAGTGATTTTGGAGCCCAGGAAAATAAATTCAGCCACTGTTTCCACTGTTTCCCCATCCCTTTGCCATGAAGGGATGGGACCAGATGGCATGATCTTCGTTTTCTGAATGTTGAGCTTTAAGCCAACTTTTTCACTTTCCTCTTTCACTTTCCTCAAGAGGCTCTTTATTTCTTCACTTTCTGCCATAAGGGTGGTGTCATCTGTATATCTGAGGTTATTGATATTTCTCCCAACAATCTTGCTTCCAGCTTGTGCTTCCTCCAGCCCAACATTTCTCATGATGTACTCTGCATATAAGTTAAATCAGCAGGATGACAATATACAGCCTTGAAGTCCTCTTTTTCCTATTTGGAACCAGTCTGTTTTTCCATGTCCTGTTCTAACTTGCTTCCTGACCTGCATATAGGTTTCTCAAGAGGCTGGTCAGGTCCTCTGGTATTCCCATTTCCTTCAGAATTTTCCACAGTTTATTGTGATCCACACAGTCAAAGGCTTTGGCATAGTCAATAAAACAGAAATAGATATTTTTCTTGAACTTTCTTGCTTTTTTGATGACCCATTGGATGTTGGCAATTTGATCTCTGGTTCCTCTGCCTTTTCTAAAACCAGCTTGAACATCTGAAAGTTCACGGTTCACATATAGCTGAAGCCTGGCTTGGAGAATTTTGAGCATTACTAGCGTGTGAGATGAGTGCAATTGTGCGGTATTTGAGGGATGCAAGGAGGGTTCAACATATCCAATTCAATAAAGTCATATGCCACATTAACAAACTGAGAGGTTAAATTTATATGACTATCTCAATAGATACAGTAGAAATATTTGCCAAAATTAAACATCCTTTCAAAGTAAACACTGAAAACTGAGAAGGCATGTGCATCAAAATAATAAAGGCTATAAATGACAAAGTCACAGCTAACTTAGATTGAGTAATTTTTTCTAAGACCAAAAGCAAGACAAGTGCATCCACATTCACCACCGTTTTCACTTAAATACAGAAAGTGATAGCCAGAGTAATTAGGCAAGAAAAAAACAAAAGGAACCTAAATCAGAGAGAAAGAAAATTGTCTCTATTTTCAGATCCTATGTTTTTATGTACTGACAATCCTAAAGAATCCACCAAAAAAAAACTATTAGAACTAATAAATTCAATAAAGTTGCAGAAAAAAAATCAACAAACAAAACTTTGAGTTTCTACACACTCACAAAAATCTGTTGAGAAAAAAAAATTTAAATCAATCTTATTTGTAGTAGCAACAAAATAATGAAATACTTAAGATTAAATGTAACCAGTGAAGTGGAAAATCTGTACACTAATCGTACGGCATTGATGAAAGAAATTAAAGACAGTGCAAATAAATGGAAAGCTATTTCATGTTCATGGGTTGGGAGAATAAAAATCATTAAAATTTCCATAATACCAAAGCCATCTATGAACTCAGTATGACCCCTATCAAAATTCCAATGGTATTTTTCAAAAAATTCCAAAATTTACATAAAACCCTGAAAGACCAAAAATAGCAACCCTCTCTAGTATTCTTGCCTGGACAATTACATGGATGGAGGAGAATGGCAGGCAACAGTCCATGGGGTTGCAGAGTAGAACATGACTGAGCAACTAAGCAAGTTGTTAGGATGGCAATATTTTCTCAATTGATCTACAGAGTCAATGCAATTTCTATCAAAACATAATCTGCCTTTTAAAAATTTATTTTTATTGAATTATTGTTACTTTACTATGTTGAGTCAGTTTTGGCTCTACAGCAAAGTGAATCAGCTATATGTATATATTTATTCCCTCTATTTTTATTTCCTTTCCATTTAAGTCACCACAGAGTACTGAGTGTTAATTTCTGGTGTACAGCAAAGTGATTCAGTTACATATATGCACATCTATATTAGTATTTGTACATATATGTATAAATATTTAAAATTTCAGAGTATTGGTCATTATAACAAGATATTGAACATCGTCCCCTGTGGTATCAGAGAAGGCAATGGCACCCTTGGAAAATCTTGCCTGGAAAATCCCAAGGATGGAGGAGCCTGGTAGGCTTCAGTCCATGGGGTCGGTAAGAGTTGGACATGGCTGAAGCGACTTAGCAGCAGCAGCAGCCACTGTGCTATAGTATATCTTCATTACTTATTATTTTATACTGATTAGTTTTCATCTACTAATTCCAAACTCTTAAATTATCCCACCTTTTTCTCTTTGGTAGTCATAAATTTGTCTTCTATGTTTGTCTGATCCTGTTTTGTAAGTACATTCATTTGTATCATTTTTTAGATTTCACATATAAGAGATATCATACAGTATCACATGATATTATTACGATAATCTCTTGGTCTATCCATGTTACTACAAATGGCATTATTTTATTCTTTTTATGGATAAGTAATATTCTACCATATGTATAAGGTAGAATATTGTTGGTAGAATATATCTGTATTTCAGTTCAGTTCAGTTCAGTCGCTCAGTGGTATCCGACTCCTTGCGACCGCATGAATCGCAGCACTCCAGGCCTCCCTGTCCATCACCAGGTCCCGGAGTTCACTCAGACTCACGTCCATCGAGTCCGTGATGCCATCCAGCCATCTCATCCTCGGTCGTCCCCTTCTCCTCCTGCCCTAAATCCCTCCTAGCATCAGAGTCTTTTCCAATGAGTCAACTCTTCGCATCAGGTGGCCAAAGTACTGGAGTTTTAGCTTCAGCATCATTTCTTCCAAGGAAAGCCCAGGGCTGATCTCCTTCAGATGGACTGGTTGGATCTCCTTGCAGTCCAAGGGACTCTGAAGAGTCTCCTCCAACACCACAGTTCAAAAGCATCAATTCTTTGGCGCTCAGCTTTCTTCACAGTCCAACTCTCACATCCATACATGACCACTGGAAAAACCATAGCCTTGACTAGACGGTCCTTTGTTGGCAAAGTAATGTCTCTGCTTCTGAATATGTAATCTAGTTTGGTCATAATTTTTCTTCCAAGGAGCAAGCGTCTTTTAGTTTTATGGCTGCAATCACCATCTGCAGTGATTTTAGAGCCCCCCAAAATAAAGTCTGACACTGTTTCCACTGTTTCCCCATCTATTTATTCCTTTTTCTTCTAATTGGGCCAGAACCTACAGTATGATGCTGAATTAGAAGTGGTGAGAGTAAACATATTTTCTTTTTTTCTGATCTCGAGTGGAAAGAATTCAGACATTTACCATTAAGTATAATGTTACCTGTAAACTTTTTAAGAAGCATTTTACATTTCAGGAAGTTCCTTTCTATTTTTCATTTGAGTGTTTTTTTCATATTGAATTGTAGCCAATGCTTTTTTTTTTAAAAATCTTTTGATGTGGTTGTGTGTTTTTATATTTTATTATATAGTATTAATATTATGCATAATATTTGTTGTTTTTAATGTTTAATTATCTTGAGATTTTAATGTTAAACTGTTTGTAATGGGATAAATTCCATTTGATCAAGATACATAATCATTTTTGTATGTTTCTGGATTTCATTCACTAGATTTTGTTGAGTATTTTTTCATCTATACTCATTTATAACTTTATTGCTACTTATGTTTCAGGTATTCCTTTGGAAATGGTGTATGGATTCATTACATATTCTAATGTATTATCTATAGATTATAAGATAAAGTCAAGCATGTATCTGCTGATATTTTTTAAGTTGACCTGATTTCATACTTAGGAATATCTCTTAGTAGTAGGCTTCCCTAATGGCTCAGATGGTAAAGATTCTGCCTGCAATGCAGGAGACCCATGCTCTATTTCTGGATTGGGATGATCCCTTGGAGAAGGAATGGCAACCCACTCCAGTATCCTTGCCTGGAGAATTCCATGAACAGAGGAGGCTGGCAGGCTATGGTCCACAGGGTAGCAAAGAGTCAGATACCACTGAGCGACTATCACTCACTCACTCTATTACAAAATGTAATAATATTCTTATGTCATATTTTTTAAATAAGCTCTCCACCTCTCAGAGCCTAGCTTTAGAATGGAGGCAAAATCATGCAAGCATCATAATGTAAAGTTTTTCAAGTATAAACTGCAGCCCATGGAAAGAAAGTCTTTGTGTCATTTGTAATTTTTTTTTATATTGGCTGTATTAAGAAAAAAAATTTCTATTAATGATTTTCAGGTCAGTCATCAGATCCCTGGGGGAGATTTCTGCTCTGGCTGTGATATCTTGAGGCAAAAAATTAAGAAGTCTTTGGAAAAAGTATCATCACCTTTGTCTTATTTCATCTGATTTATAGTTTTCATTTCTATTATTCCCTTAAAAATTTTAATTTCACATTTGTAGATTTTCTTATTTCACTTTGATAAACTAACTTCAATGTAAGATTTATTTTCAGAATTATTTACAGTAACAGACACAGTGATCCACATTCCTCTTTACAGACGGCTTTTGTCAGAGCTTCATTACTTTGTGATATGAGGAAAAAGATTATCGGTCTGGTGTGGAATATTATTTCTGTAGTGTCAGAAAAGCCATCTCTCAAGTAATATCCGGAAGTAGAATGTTTGCTTGAGGCTTAAAAGTAATAGCACATGTTTTATCCTCAATTAACATAAAACAATCATTGAAAATAAAATTGATCCAGTGATTTGGATTGAAAGTCATCTCCATATGACTGATTTACATTTTGATAATATATTTTTTATGTCACACATCTCTAAGTTTCATATCATGAGTATTTCAGAGATGAAATTGTTGGCGACTTTATAACTTTCTGGGTTGATAATGATCATGTATCATGATGCATTACCTTTGAGTTGCACTCTAACCAGGGATCAAACCACAACCAACATAGTTATCTTCCTACCTGGAAAAATAGTGGAGCATCAGAATTTGCTCAGGCAATTACATCCTTGAGATCTCCTAAAGTTTGGAAGTAAGAACCAGAATCTTAGGACATAAAGGTTTTCAGATACAAACACTGGTATGGCAAATCTTAATTTTATGATCTTTCTGTACTGATGCTACTTTCAGTTTTATGTTACAAAGAGAGACTTATTCAGGGATATAATTTAATTTCCTGATACTGACAATATCTGTGTTATTAATCAAGTTCTACAGCTTCTTAAGTTCAGTTCAGTTCAGTTCAATTCAGTTCAGTTGCTCAGTCGTGTCTGACTCTTTGTGACCCCATGAATCGCAGTACCCCAGGCCTCCCTGTCCATCACCATCAGCCGGATTTCACTCAGACTCACGTCCATCGAGTCCGTGATGCCATCCAGCCATCTCATCCTCGGTCGTCCCCTTCTCCTCCTGCCCTCAACCCCTCCCAGCATCAGAGTCTTTTCCAATGAGTCAGTTCTTTGCATGAGGTGGCCAAAGTACTGGAGCTTCAGCTTTAGCATCATTCTTTCCAAAGAAATCCCAGGGTTGATCTCTTTCAGAATGGACTGGTTGGATCTCCTTGCAGTCCAAGGGACTCTCAAGAGTCTTTTCCAACACCACAGTTCAAAAGCATCAATTCTTTGGCGCTCAGCCTTCTTCACAGTCCAACTCTTATATCCATACATGACCACAGGAAAAACCATAGCCTTGACTAGACGGACCTTAGTCAGCAAAGTATTGTCTCTGCTTTTGAATATACTATCTAGGTTGACCATAACTTTTCTTCCAAGGAGTAAGTGTCTTTTAATTTCATGGCTGCAGTCACCATCTACAGTGATCTTGGAGCCCAAAAAAGTGAAGTCTGACACTGTTTCCACTGTTTCCCCATCTATTTCTCATGAAGTGATGGGACCAGATGCCATGATCTTTGTTTTCTGAATGTTGAGCTTTAAGCCAACTTTTTCACTCTCCTCTTTCACTTTCATCAAGAGGCTTTTTAGCTCCTCTTCACTTTCTGCCATAAAGGTGGTGTCATCTGCATATCTGAGGTTATTGATATTTCTCCTACTGACATAATGAAATCCCTCTCAGTATAGTGAAGATGAAGAATATATCAGGAATAAAATTCTCACACTTACCTCTGCAATTGTCATTCTCAATGTGTATACTTGAAGATTGTATTGGTAATTCAATAAGGCAGTAAATTCCCAAATATCTTCCTGGAATTACTCTGAAACTCATGCCAGTAATTCTAAATGGTCATTAGACTGTGTGACAAAATTAAAGACACCATATTGTCTAATAATTTGTTTCTATCTAGGAAAGAATGTTTAACCTAGGTAAAACCTTTGAGACCCAGAGATATTAAATTACATGTCCAAGATATCATTTTTAGTCAGTGGTCGAGATTAAAATGTATATTTACTATATCACACTGTTCTTAATACCAATCTACTTTTACACTTTATTAAGCATCACACAATGACATGGCCAAATATTTCTTTGACATAAATAGATGTTGTATTTATTTAAGGCATATCA
Source organism: Budorcas taxicolor (assembly GCF_023091745.1). Taxonomy (NCBI): domain Eukaryota; kingdom Metazoa; phylum Chordata; class Mammalia; order Artiodactyla; family Bovidae; genus Budorcas; species Budorcas taxicolor. Next base: position 72,044,119 of record NC_068912.1, read on the forward strand.
TGAAGGAAAGAGCAAGGAACTGATGCACTAACAGCTCCATTATCAAAGTTAGACCCAAGATAGAAACATCACATAGTTTTCAGCATTGTGCCTAGTACCTATGAAACCATATGGCAGGGGTGAAATGTGATAATATTAAAGGAAGCAAGATAGCACTCATAAGAAAGATTTTTCCCAAGGCACAAGGCACACAATTCCTCAGTGTGACAATTGTTATAGGTACAGGCCACCAAAGAAAGAAGTATTGTGACAGCTATAAGACACCAAAAACGATCTCTGTTCTGGTAACAAGCAAAGAAATAAATTGACGGCTATTAGAAAAGCTAAAGAGAGAAACACACTTCTCTTAATCTCTTTTTGAGATTTTACTCTTTTGTAGTTCTTATTCCTTTACTCAAATATTGTCAAACTGTAAAACTTTTACTTCATCTGCTAAAGGTAGAATAATAATAAAAATAATATAGATGCATATACAAAAGATGGGTTGAATGGAATCAGATCAGTTCAGTTTAGTCACTCAGTTCAGTTCAGTTCAGTCGCCCAGTCAAGTCCGACTCTTTGCAACCCCATGAAATGCAGCACGACAAGCCTGGCTGTCCATCACCAACTGCCAGAGCTAGCCAAACCCATGTCCATTGAGTCAGTGATGCCATCCAGCCATCATCCTCTGTTGTCCCCTTCTCCTCCTGCCCTCAATCTTTCCCAGCATCAGGGTCTTTTCCAATGAGTCAGCTCTTCACATCAAGTGGCCAAAGTCTTGGAGTTTCAGCTTCAACATCAGTCCTTCCAATGAACACCCAGGACAGATATCCTTTAGGATAGACTGGTTGGATCTCCTTGCAGTCCAAGGGACTCTCAAGAGTCTTCTCCAACATCATAGTTCAAAAGCATAAATTCTTTCGCATTCAGCTTTCTTTATAGTCCAACTCTCACATCCATACATGACAACTGGAAAAACCATAGCATTGACTAGATGGACCTTTGTTGACAAAGTAATGTCTCTACTTTTTAACTTGCTGTCTAGGTTGGTGATAACTTTCCTTCCAAGGAGTAAGCGTCTTTTTATTTCATGGCTGCAATCACCATCTGCAGTGATTTTGGAGCCCAGAAAAATAAAGTCAATCACTGTTCCCACTGTTTCCCCATCTATTTGCCATGAAGGGATGGGACTGGATGCCATGATCTTAGTTTTCGGAATGCTGAACTTTAAGCCAACTTTTTCACTCTCCTCTTTCACTTTCATCAAGAGGCTCTTTAGTTTTTCTTCACTTTCTGCCATAAGGGTGGTGTCATCTGCATATCTGAGGTTATTGATATTTCTCCCAGCAATCTTGATTCCAGCTTGTGCTTCCTCTAGCCCAGCATTTCTTAAGATGTACTCAGCATATACATTAAATTAGCAGGGTGACAATATACAGCCTTGAAGTATATTTCCTTTTCCTTTTTTGGAACCTGTCTGTTGTTCCATGTCCAGTTCTAACTGTTGCTTCCTGACCTGCATACAGATTTCTCAAGAGGCAAGTCTGGTGGTCTGGTATTCCCATCTCTTTCAGAATTTTCTACAGTTTATTGTGATCCACACAGTCAAAGGCTTTAGCATAGTCAAGAAAGCAGAAATAGATGTTTTTCTGGAACTTTCTTGCTTTTTTGATGTTGGCAATTTGATCTCTGGTTCCTATGCCTTTTCTAAAACCAGCTTGAATATCTGGAAGTTCATGGTTCATGTATTGCTGAAGCCTGGCTTGGAGAATTTTGAGCATTACTTTACTAGCATGTGAGATGAGTGCAATTGTGCATTAGTTTGAACATTCTTTGGCATTGCCTTTTTTTGAGATTGGAATGAAAACTGACCTTTTTCAGTCCTGTGGCCACTGCTGAGTTTTCCATTTTGCTGACATATTCAGTGGAGCACTTTCAGAGCATCATCTTTCAGGATTTGAAATAGCTCAACTGGAATTCCATCACTTTCACTAGCTTTGTTCATTTTGATGCTCCCTAAGGCTCACCTGATTTAACATTCCAAAATATCTGGCTCTAGGTGAAGATGAGTGATCACACCATTGTGATTTCTGGGTTGTGAAGAACTGTCTTGTACAATTCTTTTGTGTATACTAGCCATGTCTTCTTAATATCTTCTGCTTCTGTTAGGTTCAAACAATTTCTGTCCTTTATTGAGGCCATCTTTGCATGAAGTGTTCCCTTGGTATCTTTAATTTTCTTGACGAGATCTCTAGTCTTTCCCATTCTATTGCTTTCCTCTATTTCTTTGCATTGATTATTGAGGAAGGCTTTCTTATCTCTCCTTGCTATATTTACGAACCCTGCATTCAAATGAGTATATCTTTCCTTTTCTCCTCGGCCTGTCACTTCTCTTCTTTTCACAGTTATTTCTAAGGCCTCCTCAGACAGCCATTTTGCTTTTTTGAATTTTTTCTCTGGGATAGTCTTGATTCCTGCCTCTTGTAAATTTCACTCATTCGTGTCCAATTCTGTGACCCAATGGACTGCAGCACACCAGGCTTTCCTGTCAACCAACAGCTCTTGGAGTTTACTCAAATTCATGTCCATCAAGTCAGTGATGCCATCCAGCCATCTCATCCTCTATTGTCCCCTTATCCACCTGCCTTCAATCTTGCTTAGGATCAGGGTTTTTTCCAATGAGTCAGTTCTTCACATCAGGTGGCCAACGTATTGAAGTTTCAGCTTCAACATCAGTCCTTCCAATGAATATTCAGGACTGATTTTCTTTAAAATGGACTGGTTTGATCTCCTTGCAGTCCAAGGGACTCTCCAGAGTTTTCTCCAACACTACAGATCAAAAGCATCAATTATTCATGGCTCCACTTTTCATATGGTCCAACTCTCATACATGACTAATGGAAAAACCGTAGCCTTGACTAGATGGAACTTTGTTTGCAAAGTAATGTCTTTGATTTTAATATGCTGTTTATGTTGGTCATAACTTTCCTGCCAAGATGTGTCTTTTAATTTCATGGCTGAAGTCACCAACTGCAGTGATTTTTGGAGCCCCCCCAAAATAAAGCCTCTCACTGTTTCCATTATTTCCCCATCTATATGCCATGAAGTGATGGCACCAGATGCCATGACCTTAGTTTTCTAAATGTTGAGTTTTAAGCCAACTTTTTCACTCTCTTTCACTTTCATCAAGAGGCTCTTTATATCTCCTTCACTTTCTCCCATAAGTCAGGTGTTATCTGCATATCTGAGGTTGTTGATATTTCTCCTGGCAATCTTGATTCCAGCCTGTGCTTCATCCAGCCTGGCATTTCACATGATGTTTCTTCATATATGTTAAATAAGCAGGGTGACAAAATACAGTCTTGATGTACTCCTTTCCCAATTTGGACCAGTCTGTTGTTCCATGTCCAGTTCTAACTGCTGCTTCTTGACCTGCATACAGATTTCTCAGGAGGCAGGTTAAGTGGTCTGGTATTCCCATCTCTTTAAGCATTTTCCAGTTTGATATGATCTACACAGTCAAACTGTGTAGCCTCTTGATGAAAGTGAAAGAGGAGAGTGAGAGAGTTGGCTTAACGCTCAACATTCAGAAAACTAATATCATGGCATCTGGTCCCATCACTTCATGAGACATAGATGGGGAAACAGTGGAAACAGTGTCAGACTTTATTTTGGGCTCCAAAATCACTGGAGATGGTGATTGCAGCCATGAACTTAAAAGAAGCTTGCTCCTTGGAAGGAAAATTATGACCAACCTAGATACCATATTCAAAAGCAGAGACATTACTTTGCCAACAAGGGTCCATGTAGTCAAGGCTGTGGTTTCTCCAGTGGTTGTGTATGTGGGATGTGACAGTTGGACTGCGAAGAAAGCTGAGCACTGAAGAATTGATGCTTTTGAACTGTGGTGTTGGAGAAGACTCTTGAGAGTCCCTTGGACTGCAAGGAGATCCAGCCAGTCCATTCTGAAGGAGATCAGCCCTGGGATTTCTTTGGAAGGAATGATGCTAAAGTGAAACTCCAGTTTTGGCCACCTCATGCGAAGAGTTGACTCACTGAAAAGACTCTGATGCTGGAAGGGATTGGGGGCAGGAGGAAAAGAGGATGACAGAGGATGAAATGGCTGGATGGCATCACCGATTCAATAGATGTGAGTTTGAGTGAACTCTGGGAGTTGGTGATGAACAGGGAGGCTTGGCATGCTGCAATTCATGGGGTCGCAAAGAGTCAGATACGACTGAGCAACTGAACTGAACTGAACTGACACAGTCAAAGGCTTTGGCATAGTCAATAAAGCAGAAATAGATGTTTCTCTGGAACTCTCTTGCTTTTTCAATGACCCAGTAGATCTTGGCAATTTGATCTCTGATTCCTCTGCCTTTTCTAAATCCAGCTTGAACATCTGGAAGTTCACAGTTCACAAACTGGCTGGACAAAATTTGAGCATTACTTTTCGAGTGTATGAGATGAGTGCAATTGTGCAATAATTTGCACATTCTTTGGCGTTGCTTTTCTTTGGGATCAAAATGAAAACTGACTTTTTCCAGTCCTGTGGCCACTGCTGAGATTTCCAAATTTGTTGGCATATTGAGTGCAGCACTGTGACAGCATCATCTTTTAAGGTTGGAAATAGCTCAGCTGGAATTCCATCACCTCCACTATCTTTCTTCATGTGATACTTCCTAAGGCTCCCTTGACTTCACATTCCACTATGTCTGGCTCTAGGTGAGTGATCACACTCTTGTAGTTATCTAGGTCATAAAGATATTTTTTGTATAGTTCTGTGTATTTGTGTCACCTCTTTATAATATTGTCTGCTTCTCTTAGGTCCCTACCATTTCTCTCCTTTATTGTGCCCATCTTTGCATGAAGTGTTCCCTTGGCATCTCTAATTTTCTTGAAGAGATCTCTAGTCTTCCTCATTCTTTTCTTTTTATTCCCATTTCTTTTCTTTTACCCTATTTCTTTTCACTGATCACTGAGGAACATTTTATGTATCTGTGCTATTTTTTAGAACTCTGCATTCAAATGGGTATATCTTTCCTTTTCTCATTTTCCTTTAGCATCTCTTCTTTTCTCAGCTCTTTGTAAGGCCTCCTCAGATATCCATTTTGCCTTTGTGCATTTCTTTTTCTGGAGGATGGTTTTGATCACTGCCTCCTGTACAATGTCACAAACCTCTGTCCATAGTTTTTCAGGCCCTCTATCAGACCCAATCCCTTGAATCTATTTGTCACATCCACTGTATAATTATAAGAGATTTGATTTAGGTCATACCTGAATGGTATAGAGGTTTTCTCCACTTTCTTCAATTTCACTCTGAATTTTGCCATAAGGATTTCATATCCTGAACCACAGTCAGTTCCCAGTCTTGTTTTCACTGACTGTAGAGAGCTTCTCCATCTTTGGCTGCAAAGAATATAACCAATCTGATTTTGGAATTGATCCTCTGGTGATGTCCATGTATAGAATCTTCTCTTGTGTTATTGGAAGAGGGTGTTTGCTATGACCAGTGCGTTCTCTTGGCAAAACCTTGTTAGCCTTTGTCCTACTTCATTTTGTACTTGAAGGTCAAATTTGCCTGTTACTTCAGGTATCTCTTGACTTCTTACATTTGTATTACAGTCCCCTATAATGAAAAGAACATCATTTTTTAGGTGTTAGTTCTAGAAGGTCTTGTAGGTCTTCATAGAACTATTCGACTTCAGATTCTTTAGCATTACTAGTTGGCACATATACTTGGATTACTCTGATATTTAATGATTTGCTTGGAAATGAACAGAGATCATTCTGTCCTTTTTGAGACTGCACATAAGAACTGAGTTTCAGACTCTTGTTAACTATGAGGGCTACTTCATTTCTTCTAAGGGATTTTTGCTCATAGTAGTAGATATAATGGTCATCTGAGTTAAATTCACCCATTACAGTCTATCTTTTTGCCTTTTCCTACTTTTCATAAGGTTCTCATAGCAAAAATACTGAAGTGGTTTGCCATTCCCTTCTCCAATCAAGAATGCTGACACAATGGAGTACATCAAGGCTGTATTTTGTCACCCTGCATATTTAACTTATATGCAGAGTACATGATGAGAAATACTGGACTGGATGAAGCACAAGCTGGAATCAAGACTGTGAGGAGAAATATCAATAAACTCAGTTATGCAGATGGCAACACACTTCGGGCAGAAAGTGAAGATCTAAGAGCCTCTTGTGAAAGTGAAAGAAGAGAGTGAAAAGGTTGGCTTAAAACTCAACATTCAGAAAACTAAGATCATGGCTTCTGGTCCCATCACTTCATGGCAAATAGATGGGGAAACAACGGAAACTATGACAGACTTTACTTTGGAGGGAGGGCTCCAAAATACTGCAGATGATGACTCCAGCCATGAAACTAAAAGGCATTTACTCCTTGGAAGAAAGGCTATGATCAACCTAGACAGCATATTAAAAAGCAGAGACATTACTTTGCCATTAATGGTCCATCTAGTCAAAGCTATGATTTTTCCAGTAGTCATGTATGGTTGTGAGAGGTGGACTATAAAGACAACTGAGCACTGAAGAACTAATGCTTTTGAACTGTTGTGTTAAAGAAGACTCTTGAGAGTCCCTTGGACTGCAAGAAGTTCAAACCAGTCCATCCTAAAGGAAATCAATCCTGAATATTCATTGGAAGGTCTGATGCTGAAGCTGAAACTCCAATACATTGGCCACCTCATGTGAAGAACTGACTCATTGGAAAAGACCCTGATGCTGGGAAAGATTGAAGGCAGGAGAAGAGGATGACAGAGGTTAAGATGGCTGCATGGTATCACCAGCTCAATGGACATGAGCTTGAGTAACCTCCATGAGTTGTTGATGGACAGGGAAGCCTGGTGTACTGCAGTTCATGGGGTAACAGAGTTGGACAAGGCTGAGCAACTGAACTGAACTGATTCCAGTCCATTTTAATTTATTGATTCCTAAAAGGCCGATATTCATTCTTGAATGAATAATAAATTAAGAAATTCATTGGAATGGAATGAATTCCAATGGATGGAATAACCAAACAGAAACCAATACAATCCATTTGAGAAATTCCTGAGCATTGTTAACTTCTCATAAGCCTTTTGAAGAAGTACCAAACCAAATAAACAAACAGACACATCTCACAGATTTTGAACTTCAGCTACATAATTTAAGTAAGAATGAATGCAAATTAAACACAGAAAAAAAAAGATTTTATTTATTGTATTTTTTATTCAAATGCAAGTTATAACTTCCTTCTTACTTTAATTTATATAGAATTATTCATTAAAAGGAGCATTATTATGCATTGTCACTGTAGGAAACTGAACAAAGTAAAACACACAATAACCTAGAAATCTCCCACAATTCCATTCTTTCTAGATAAAAACTGTGTGAATCCTTACATATACAATAATATTTATAGTAGTTGATTTTTATTTATTATATAAATATAACAAAATTTATAATATATGAATTTACAAACTATAAATTTAAAAAACATAAAATAATAAGTAAATATTATTTATAATAATATTTTCAATAGTATACAATAATTTAATTACATTCCAATGTTTAATTCTTTGTGTTCAGAATGTAAATAATTTTAAAGTTAAACATTATTGAATGGCATACATATTAAAGCTATAAAAGCAAAAGAATAAAAATATCATAGGAAATGCATAGAGTTATGATTCAGGTACATGGACTCTAAAGACTGATTGCGTGCATTTCAACCTAAGCTTCATCCTTGGGCTGTGTAATAGTAGACAAATGTCTTAAATCTTCTCAATTTTAATTTCCCTTATTTGGTAACTATCATTGTAAATAAAATCTACAGTTCAGTTCAGTTCAGTTCAGTCGCTAAGTCGTGTCTGACTCTTTGTGACCCCACAAATCACAGCACGCCAGGACTCCCTGTCCATCACCAACTCCCAGAGTTCACTCAGACTAGCGTCCATAGAGTCAGTGATGCCATCCAGCCATCTCATCCTTGGTTGTCCCTTTCTCCTCCTGCCCCCAATCCCTCCCAGCATCAAAGTCTTTTCCAATGAGTCAACTCTTCTCATGAGGTGGCCAAAGTACTGGAGTTTCAGCTTTAGCATCATTCCTTCCAAAGTTATCCCAGGGTTGATCTCCTTCAGAATGGACTGGTTAGATCTCCTTGCAGTCCAAGGGACTCTCAAGAGTCTTCTCCAGCACCACAGTTCAAAAGCGACTATCATTGTAAATAAAATCTACAGTAGCAAATTACAATAAAATAGCATAACTCATGCTTCATGACCCCTTTAATTTAATGTTTATATTGTTTCCAATTTCCTTTTCTTTTTTTTTTCTTCATTACTTTTCTGCCATTTATAGAAATTCATCAATGACATTCACCCTCTAGCTCTTCTGTAAAACCTTAATTATTTACTTAGGATAAATTCCCAAGTGTGAAGTCATGATCAAAAAGTGTATACCTTTAAAAGACTTAAATATGCAAGACAGGAATTAGCTTCTAGAAGCACTATACTAACATACATTTACCTTAATATTATAAGAGAGATACTCTCATCCTTCCCAACATGATGATGTGTGTGGGTGTATGTAAATCTATATATGTTGGGGAATATATATGTGTATTTAATGTCTGTATTTTGACAGCCCATAAATTCAGACAAATGGATTCTTACTATTTCTACTAGTTGCCCTTTATGATTCCAAAGAACATGGCTTCCCACTGTTGAGTCCACACACTATGAAAAACTTATATTTTCTTTCTTAACTACACTCTCATAAGGCTAAAGCTAGATAATGTAATCATTGTCTACCCATTAGAAAACGGTAACAATTTTTAGAAAGAAATGTGTTTCTCCTTTTTTTTTTAGTTATGATATATTGTGAGTGTTTGTAGTTTCCTCATATATCTTCAGATTAAATTCATTCCAGTTCAATGGTTTGAAACACTTCAGACTGAGATTTTAACATCAAAATGATTTCATATTTAAAATACTTCTAAGTTGCCAGAGGAGAGGATGTAGGAAAGGGATACTTAGGGAATTTGGGATGGACATGTACACACTGCTATATTTAAAGTGGATAACCAACTTTAAACGTATAGCACAGAGAACTAATGTATAGCTCCGAGAACTCTGCTCAATGTTATGCAGCAGCCTGGATGGGAGGGAAGTCTAGGGGAGAATGGATACACATATATATAGGGCTAAGTCTCTTTGCTCTTCACCTGAAGATACCAACATTGTTAATTGACTATATCCCAGTACAGTTAAAATGTTTTATATATATATATATATATATATATATATATACACATATATATATATTTCTAAAAACCACCAGAAGTCCCATCATATCTCTCTGATGGATTTACCCAAGACTCAAGAATTTCAACAGATAAATCTTTAAGAATTCTATTAGATAATAAAAAACAAAACAAAAGTCTCTATCTCCCTTTCTTTTCTTTGTACCTACATACACATATCCTTACACAAATACAAACACACACACACAAAAGACCAGAGTTATAAGTGCAAAGAGCTATAGGTTTAACTCTATCTGTATATATATCTATATCTATCATTAAACTACTAAGTCCATGATCTACTATACTACATATCACCCTCAAAAGATCTATCTTATTTCCCACAAAAATAATTACAATTTTTTATTGCTTAGTTTTTCTTTCATTTTTTATTTTCTTTTTTTAAAAAATGTATTCATTTTTAATTGGAGGATAATTACTTTACAGTGTTGTGTTAGCTTCTGCCATATATCAACATGAATCAGCCATAGGTATATATAAATACCCTCCTTTTTCAACCTCCCTTTTACCTCCCACCCAATCCTACTCCTCTAGGTTGTCACAGAGCACTGGATTTGAGCTCCCTACATCATAGAGAAAATTCAAACTGGCTATGTATTTTACATATGGTAATGCATATGTTTCAATGATGCTCTCTCACTTTGTCCCACTCTCTCCTTCATCCACCATTAATAATTATCATTCTGGCATATATTCTGAAGAGTGAAGTCAGGTCAAGAGGGCCTTAGAAAGCATTAATATGAACAAAGCTAGTGGAAGTGATGGAATTCCAGCTGATCTATTTCAAATCCTAAAAGATGCTGCTGTTAAAGTGCTACAATCAACAAGACAGCAAAACTGAAAAATTCAGCTGTGGCCACAGGACTACCAATGGTCAGCTTTCATTCCAGTCACAAAGAAGGGCAATGCAAAATGTTCAGACTGCCACACAATTGCGCTCATTTCACATGTTAACAAGGTAAGGTTCAAATTTTTTCAAGCTAGGCTTTAATAATACATGAACAAAGAACTTTCAGATGTACAAGCTGGATTTAGAGAAGGTAGAGGAACAAGAGGTCAAACTTCAAACATTCCTTGGACCATAGAAAAATCAAAGGAATTCCATAAATACATCTACATCTGCCTCATTTATTATGCTAAAGCCTCTGACTGTGTGGACCACAAAAACCTCGAAAATTCTTAAAGAGATGGGAATACCAGGCCACCTTACCTGCCTCCTGAAAAATCCATATGCAGGTCAAGAAGCAACAGTTAGAACTGGACGTGAAACTACAGACTGGTTCCAAATTGGGAAAGGAGTATCCCAAGGCTGTATATTGTCACCCTGCTTATTTAATTTATATGCAAAATAAATCATGAGAAATGTCAGGTTGGATGAAGCACAAGCTGGAATCAAGATGGCTGGGAGAAATATCAATAACCTGAGATATGCAGATGACATCATCTTTATGGCAGAAAGTGAAGAAGAACTAAAGATCCTCTTAATGAAAGTGAAAGATGAGAGTGAAAACGTGGCTTTAAAGTTCAACATTCAGAAAACTAAGATCATGGCTTCTGGTCCCATCACTTCACAGCAAATAGGTGAGGAAACAAGGGAAACAGCAAGACTTTATTTTTTGGGGCTCCAAAATCACTGCAGATGGTGACTGCAGCCATGAAATTAAAAAAAAAAAAAATTTGTTTCTTGCAAGAAAAACTATGAAAAACCTAGACAGCATATTAAAAAGCAGAGTAATCACTTTACCTATAAAGGTCCATCTAGTTAAAGCTATGGTTTTTCCAATAGTCATATATGGATGTGAGAGTTGGACCATAAAGAAGGCTGAGTGCTGAAGAATTGATAATTTCAAAATGTGGTGCTGTAGAAGACTTTTTTTTTTTTGCTTTCAATGGTTTTATTTTATTTTTTATCATTTAAATTAATTTATTTATTTTAATTGAAGGCTAATTACTTTACAACATTGTAGTGGTTTTTGCCATACATCAACATGATTAAGCCATGGGTGTACATATGTCCCTCACATCCGGAACCCCCATACCAGATTCATCCCTACCCCATGCTTCTGTTGTCCCAGAGCACCAGCTTTGAGTGACCTACTTCATGCATCAAACTTGCACTGGTCTTCTATTTTACCTATGGTAATATACAGGTTTCAATGTTATTCTCTCAAATGTCCCACCCTCACCTTCTTCCACATAGTTCAAAAGTCTATTCTTTACATCCGTGTCTCTTTTGCTGTTTTGCATATATACTCATCTTTATCATCTTTCTAAATTCCATATATATGTGTTAATATACTGTATTGGTATTTCTCTTTCTGACTTACGTCACTCTATAAAATAGACTCCAGTTTCATTCAACTCATTAGAACGGACTCAAATGAATTATATTTTATAGCTGAATAATATTTCATTGTGTATATGTTCCACAACATCCTATTCCATTTGTATGCTGATGGATATCTAGGTTGCTTCCATATCTTAGCTATTGTAAACAGTGCTTCAGTGAACATTGGGGTACACATGTCTCTTTCAGTTATGGTTTCCAGACATAACTGAGCAACTTTCACTTTCACTTTGAGATAGACAAAAGAGATATAAAAAACCAAAGAGCTTATTTGAAGAAATAGAGGCTATAAGATTCCCAAATTTGAAGAAAGATGTGGATTTAGATGTATGAAAAGTGAGTAATTTGAGTAAACTCTCAAAAGTCAAAACAAAAATGCCTTAAAAATAACAAGATAAATTGTATATAATTATACCTCATAATCAAGTGGAATTTACTCCTGAAATGATAGAATGGTTCAATATATAAAAGAAAATCAATGGAATATACCACTGTAAAAGAATGAAGGAGGAAAAACTCACTATTATCTTAACTGATGTGGGAAAAGCATTTGACAGAATTTAACTCTCTGATGATTAAATCACTCAGCAAACTAGGAATAGAATGAAACTACCTTGACATATTTGTGGCCATGTATGAAAAATCCATAGGCAACATTATATTCAATAGTGAAAGACTGGAAAATTTTTTCTGTAAATCAGGAACAAGACAAAGATTCTTGTATTCATCACTTCTACTTAACTCAAAGTCCTAGCCAGAATAATTAGGCAAGAAAAAGAAATATAATTATACAAATTGGAAAGAAATAAATTAACTGTTCACAGGAAACGTTTTTCTGTATAGAAAAACTTACAGTTTCTGTATTTAAAAAAAAATACATGAATTCAGTGAAGTCGAAAAATATCAAATCAATATGTCAAAATCAGTTGTGTTTATATACACTAACAATAAACAATCTAAATGAAATTAATAAAGCAATTCCATTTACAATAGTATTTTAATCATAATAAAAGATTTAGGATAAATGTAAACGAAGAGGAAAATATTTGTATACTGAAAACTAAATGTATCAGTGAAGGAAACTAAAGAATACATCAATAAATAGAAAGATATATTAAGTTCATAAACTGGAAAACGTAATACTGTTGAGATATCAACACTGACCAAATAGTATAATATTTATCAAAATCCCAATGATATCTTTTGTAGAATTAAAAATATATATATCTTAAAATTAATTTGAAACCTCAAAAAATGCCAAGTAGTTAAAACTACTTGAAAATGAAGAACAAATTTGGAGATGTAACACTAATTTTGAAACTTACTACAGAGCCACAGTAATTAAAACACTATGGTAAATGCATAAAGATGCTTTATTGACAATGCCAAAGCCTTTAACTGTGTGGATCACAATAAACTGTGGAAAATTCAGAAGGAGATGGGAATACCATAACACCTGACAAGCCTCTTGAGAAACCTGTATGCACGTTAGGAAGCAACAGTTAGAATTGGACATGGAACAACAGACTGGTTCCAAATAGAAAAAGGAGTACTTCAAGGCTGTATATTGTCACCCTGCTTATTTAACTTATATGCAGAGTACATCATGAGAAATGCTGGGCTGGATGAAGCACAAGCTGGAATCAAGAATGCCAGGAGAAGTATCAATAACCTCAGATACGCAGATGACACCACCCTTATGGCAGAAATGAAGAACTAAAGAGCCTTCTGATGAAAGTGAAAAAAGAGAGTGGAAAATTCGGCTTAAGGCTCCACATTCAGAAAACTAAGATGGCATCTGGTCCCATCACTTCATGGGAAATAGATAGCTGAGTTTATTTTTGGGGGCTCCAAAATCACTGCAGATGGTGATTGCAGCCATGAAATTAAAAGACGCTTACTCCTTGGAAGGAAAGTTATGACCAACTTAGACAACATATTAAAAAGCAGAGACATTTCTTTGTCAGCAAAGGTCCATCTAGTCAAGGCTATGGTTTTTCCAGTAGTCATGTATGGATGTGAGAGTTGGACTCTGAGTGCCACAGAATTGATGCTTTTGAACTGTGGTGTTGGAGAAGACTCTTGAGAGTCCCTTGGACTGCAAGATCTAACCAGTCCATCCTAAGGGAGATCAGTCCTGGGTGTTCATTGGAAGGACTGATGTTCAAGCTGAAAATCCAATACTTTGGCCACCTGATGTGAAGCACTGACTCATTTGAAAAGACCCTGATGCTGGGAAGATTGAGGACAGGAGGAGAAGGGGATGACAGAGAATGAGATAGTTGGATGGCATCTCTGACTCAATGGGCATGGGTTTGGGTAGGCTCTATCAGTTGGTGATGGACAGGGAGGCCTGGCGTGCTGTGTTTCATGGGGTTGCACACAGTCGGAGATGACTGAGTGACTGAATTGAACTGAACACATGTAGACCAATGGAATAAAATAAAGAACCAGAATGAAACCATTACATATATATAACCAAATGATTTTGACAAGGGTATCAAGAAAACTCAATAAGGAAAAGAAAATTTTCTTAAAAAATGGTGTTAAGAAAATTGGATGTCTAAATAAATACATAATACATTTTTATATATATATACTTATATATAAAACACATACACATATATTTTATATATATATATACACACAAGTACACTTTCAGAGAGAGAGATATACATCTATCAATTTGAATCTTGACACTGCATTGTAAACAAAATTAACTCAAAATGGATCAAAGATCTAAATTCAAGTGCTAGATTTATTAAATTCTTAGAAAAAAAGGCACAGGGAGAAACTTCAATACATTGACTTTGGCTATGATTCCTTGCATATAATTCCAAAAGCACAGGGAACAAAGAATAGATAAGTTGAATTTCATCAAATTCATAAATTTTTGTATATTCAAAGAGCACTATCAATATACTGAGGATGAAACCCATAGAATGGAAGAAAACACCTGCAAAACATATATTTGATCAAGTTCTTCTAGGACTTAACAACAGCAACAAATACAAACAACCTGATTAAAAAGTGGGCACAGGACTTGAGTAGGCATTTCTCCAAAGATAAATGAATGGTTAATAAGCACATGAAAATATGTCAACAGCACTAGGCATTAGCGAAATGCAAATTAAAACCATAATGAGATATTACCTTTTACCTACAAGGAATGGTATAATAATTTTCTTAATGGAAAAAAATGTGTTAATAAGGCTGTGGATAAATAGAAATCCTCATACATTGTTAGTGGAATGTAAAATGTGTGGGCTCTGAGGAGATCAGTTTATTGTTTCCTTAAATAGTTAGACATAGAATTAGCATACTACCCAGCAATTTCATTCCTAGGTACACATGAAAGAGACATAAGAGTATATGTATACATAGAAAATTTTGTAAGGATGTTTACAGTAGTATTCTTCATAAGGTGTGCATGCCTCCTCAATAGCTCAGTCACGTCTGACTCTTTACAACCCCACAGACTGTAGCCTGCCAGGCTTCTCATAACAGACACAAGATGAAAGCCACTCAAAAAGTTGTTATTGATATATACATACAATGAACTCATCCACAAAAAGGAATATATGGTACAACTTGAACAAACACTGAAAGCCTCCAAATAGAAAAAGGAGTACTTCAAGGCTGTATATTGTCACCCTGCTTATTTAACTTATATGCAGAGTACATCATGAGAAATGCTGGGCTGGAGGAAGCAAAAGCTGGAATCAAGATAGCCAGGAGAAATATCAATAACCTCAGATATGCAGATGATACCACCCTTATGGCAGAAAGTGAAGAGGAACTAAAAAATTCACATTTGGAGTGATTTTTTCACATGAAATGTCCAGAATAGGCAAGTCCTTGTGGAGGGAAAGAAAATTGGTATTAGCTCTGTCACACTGTCACCACATCATGTTGGTCCCATAGCACAAGTTCCCTATTGTTCCCAGGTGGGATATCAAAAAGGATTGCCAGAGGATCCAACTAGTCACTTTACTTTAGAATGTTGTACTATTTATCATTTATTCCCCTTGGGTCTGATATTCCAGTTCATATCCTAAGATGGTAAGAAAGGGTATGTGTGTGTGCTTTTGTGTGTATATGTATTTGCATGTGTATACACTGCATACACTGAATTTCTCTATCATTTTTAGTGACTTGCGTGAGGAAGGGTAGGTTTTAGAAACTTGGTCTGTTACCATTATCCTATCCACCACTCCTCTTCCTCCAATGATATGATCGTTCAGTTCAGTTCAGTTCGGTTCAGTTCGGTTCAGTCGCTCAGTCGTGTCCTACTCTTTGCGACCCCATGAATCGCAGCACGCCAGGCCTCCCTGTCCATCACCATCTCCCAGAGTTCACTCAGACTGACGACCATCGAGTCTGTGATGCCATCCAGGCATCTCAGCCTGGGTCGTCCCCTTCTCCTCCTGCCCCCAATCCCTCACAGCATCAGAGTCTTTTCCAATGAGTCAACTCTTCGCATGAGGTGTCCAAACTACTGGAGCTTCAGCTTTAGCATCATTCCTTCCAAAGATATCCCAGGGTTGATTTCCTTCAGAATGGACTGGTTGGATCTCCTTGCAGTCCAAGGGACTCTCAAGAGTCTTCTCCAACACCACAGTTCAAAAGCATCAATTCTTCGGCGCTCAGCCTTCTTCACAGTCCAACTCTCACATCCATACATGACCACAGGAAAAACCATAGCCTTGACTAGATGGACCTTAGTCAGCAAAGTAATATCTCTGCTTTTGAATATACCATTTAGGTTGGTCATCACTTTTCTTCCAAAGAGTAAGCATCTTTTAATTTCATGGCTGCAGTCACCATCTACAGTGATTTTAGAGCCCAAAAAAATAAAGTCTGACACTGTTTCTACTGTTTCCCCATCTATTTCCCATGAAGTGATGGGACCAGATGCCATGATCTTCGTTTTCTGAATGTTGAGCTTTAAGCCAACTTTTTCACTCTCCTCTTTCACTTCCATCAAGAGGCATTTTAGCTCCTCTTCACTTTCTGCCATAAGAGTGGTGTCATCTGCATATCTAAGGTTATTGATATTTCTCTCAGCAATCTTGATTCTGGCTTGTGTTTCTTCCAGTCCAGCATTTCTCATGATGTATTCTGCATATAAGTTAAATAAGCAGGGTGACAATATACAGCCTTGACATACTCCTTTGCCTATTTGGAACCAGTCTGTTGTTCCATGTCCAGTTCTAACTGTTGCTTACTGACGTGCATTTAGGTTTCTCAAGAGGCAGTTCAGGTGGTCTGGTATTCCCATCTCTTTCAGAATATTCCATAGTTTATTGTGATCCACAAAGTCAAAGGCTTTGGCATAGTCAATAAAGCAGATATGATCTTTAATTATTTTTAATAAAACTATCAAAAAAGTGATAAGGATTAGATGAATTATTTCTCTATGTAAGGCATTTTCTGGAGAAGTCCTGAATAGGAGGTGAATCTGCTGTACTGATTGAAAGTGTGAGATGTTCACAGACAGTTTAAGTGATAAACACATTACTTAGATGTGGAGGTCGGATAGGTCAAGAAGTCATTTTGTATTCACTGAAATTCATGATGAACAAGAGCTAAGAGAAATAAGGGGTCAAACAAACAGATTAGCATAACATATCCAAAATGACCCCTTGCAATTGTTTAAAACCCAGAAGATGGTGACTTTTGATGTATAACTCAGGCTATAGTTCCACTTCCTTTTAAAGCATTAGCCACAGAAAAGAGCTTAACTAAAATTTCATACTACAACTGACAAACTTTAATCACAGAGTTTGTCTATTCAGAAAATCTAATGATATTCCTTCTCCAAAATTTTGAAAAAGTAGCCCAACACATTACAATGAACCAAAATACTGCAATAAAAATAAACACAAGACATACCTGACAATTAAAAGCATATATCACTACTTGTGTTACATAAAAACATTTTAAAAATTACATTTATGTTTTACTTGAACTTCAATTTAAAAACTATGTAACAGATGCTTCCTTAAAATCTACTTTCCTTAATCTTTGCAATGAATGTAAAGTTTTAACATGAAAGTTGAATTATTTGACTGATTCTTACTATTAGTATCTATAATTTGATGAGTGATAAAATACCCAGGAGTATATACTTTCTTAAATAACATAATTAAACTTTACATAAAAGTTATTTCTAAGCAAGATATATACAAAAAAGTGTTTTTGGGAGAATATTTACTATATTCAAGATATTTATTCTATTAGGACAACATAATTTGTAATATATTTTTTCATACAAAAAGAAAATGTCTTTCTTCTTTTACTCATCCCTTTCCACTAGCTGTTCATCATATTTCATTTTTATTCACTAAGCCTATTAACAACTTCGTGCCATACATACAAAAATAACCAAACATTTACTCAAACATAACTCACAATCTAGGGCAGACGAGTGGACAAATAATCAAGACAAAATGAGATAAGAAAGATAAAGAATCATTTTAATTATATAAATAACTAAATTATATAAATAGCTAAATTATATAAATAACTAATTTGCTAAATGGCAAATAGCAAATAATTAGTAGATATGGATTTTTGAATTGATGACTCTAAGACAAAACGATACTTGTCACCACAAGAATGTCTCTTAGTTTCTGGACACAGGGTTAAAGCATAGACTTATGAACAATAATTGAAATAATATTTAAATGAACAAATGTATGACCATTTAGGAAACTAAATTAATTGGGTTGAACATATCTTTATCTTGTATGTTTTTAGAATAGACATCAATTATCCAATACAAGAGTGACATACTGGTTTTCCCCTAACATTGACGTTTCAATATTTCAAAGTCTACCACCATGTTACAGATTGTAATAAAGACATTTTAATATACCTTAAAGAATTCATTTTTTTATTATTGAAATTAGTCTAAACAAGAATGTTATTCTTTTTCATTGTTCACATTTATTTATAAGAATACACTGTGACCTGTGTTCTAAGGAATACAAAGTCATAAAGATTCAAACTCAACATCCATTCTGATGTGATAAACAAAATAAAAAATTTTAAGCTCTGTAATCTAACTGCTCCAAGTACAAAAACATTTTGAAAAATTAAGAATTTTAAAGACTTATAAGTTGCCTTAATGGCACAAATGTGTATCTTAGCTATTCAACCAAGATACCACTAAAAAAGCTTAATTTTTATTGGAGTTAATTGCATTACAATATTGGGTTAGTTTCTACCGTACAATGAAGTGAATCAGCTATTTTTACATATATATCCCCTTCTTAAACATCCCTCCCAACCCCACATCCCACCCATCTAGTCATCACAGAGTACTGAGCTGAGTTCCCTGTTCTGTACAGTAGGTACCCACTAGCTATCTGTTTTACACATGGTAGTGTATATATGTCAAATTCTAATCTCCCAATTTATCCCACCCTCCCCCTGGCCACTCCTGCCCTGTGGCATGTCAACATCCATTCTCCATGTCTGTGTCTCTATTTCTGAAGCAAGAGGAAACTTAGCAGAGAGTAAGAGAAAACTTAACAATAGCTTGAAAGAGTAAATATATGTAAAACCTTCTGACAATCTTTCAGAGTTAAAGCAAACATGTTTTGACGTATAAAATTAGGAGTGAAACAAGAATTTAGACAATGCTTACTAAAGTGTTCATACAAAAGAAGCACAGACATTTTGTTGATTCTTGAGATTATTGGTATATATTTGAAATATAGTGGAATGAATCAAGTAATCACCCAACTTTTCAATTTTGGCACTGTGAATAAATATAAAAAGAGATAAATGGCAGCATTCTTAGATATTGGAATTGTTTTTAGTATTGATATTAAGCAAATACTTTGCTACCTATAAATTGTCAAAGCTACATACATAATAGTTGCTCAAATTTTATCATTCTAAATGCCTAGAAGTTACAGTCACATCAGTCACTCAGTTCAGTCGCTCAGTCATGTCCGACTCTTTGCGACCCCATGAATCGCAGCACGCCAGGCCTCCCTATCCATCACCATCTCAAGTAGTTCACTCAGACTCATGTCCATCGAGTCCGTGATGCCATCCAGCCATCTTATCCTCGGTCGTCCACTCCTCCTCCTGCCCCCAATCCCTCCTAGCATCAGAGTGTTTGCCAATGAGTCAACTCTTCGCATGAGGTGGCCAAAGAACTAGAGTTTCCGCTTTAGCATCATTCCTTCCAAAGAAATCCCAGGGTTGATTTCCTTCAGAATGGACTGGTTGGATCTCCTTGCAGTCCAAGGGACTCTCAAGAGTCTTCTCCAACACCACAGTTCAAAGGTATCAATTCTTCGGTGCTCAGCCTTCTTCACAGTCCAACTCTCACATCCATACATGACCACAGGAAAAACCATAGCCTTGACTAGATAGACCTTAGTTGGCAAAGTAATGTCTCTGCTTTGAATAGACTATCTAGGTTGGTCATAACTTTTCTTCCAAGGAGTAAGCATCTTTTAATTTCATGGCTGCAGTCACCATCTGCAGTGATTTTTGGATCCCCCCAAAATAAAGTCTGACACTGTTTCTACTGTTTCCCCATCTATTTCCCATGAAGTGATGGGACCAGATGCCATGATCTTCGTTTTCTGAATGTTGAGCTTTAAGCCAACTTTTTCACTCTCCTCTTTCACTTTCACCAAGAGGCTTTTTAGCTCCTCTTCACTTTTTGCCATAAGAGTGGTGTCATCTGCATATCTGAGGTTATTGATATTTCTCCTGGCAATCTTGATTCCAGCTTGTGTTTCTTCCAGTCCAGCGTTTCTCATGATATACTCTGCATATAAGTTAAATAAGCAGGGTGACAATACACAGCCTTGACGTACTCCTTTTCCTGTTTGGAATCAGTATGTTGTTGCATTCTTTGGTAATAAGCTGATCAATAAATACCAGCTCCAAAGTAACATTCAAATTATTCTCAAGTTTCAAGTTTTTCACTCTTACATAATAGTTCCATAGCACTAAATATATTATGATATAAGGGATAATATGAAATTAAATATAGTATTTACTAGTATTTAGTTGATTTCTCCCTGAAAATAATGTTTATCTAATTTTTTTAATAAAAATTTTAAGACACTCGCTTCTTTTAAAAAATCTCTTTATAAACACAGTTGATTTTTATTATTCAGAATAGTTCTATTCTAGAAGGTCATCAAGAATGCTGAATTAGCAAGTATGAATTGTTATCCAGAGGAGAAAAACAGGATTAGTCTCCTATGAGCTCCATCACAGCATTTTCATCAATTTTGTGTGCTCATACCTTAAGATATCTTAAATACTACATACTGTTGATTCATTAAGTTTGAATTCATGACCAATCACCCTATAACTCATGCCTGAACAAAGTTTATTTAACACCAATGTTTTCTCCATAAAGTCCATCACAGTCTTTCTGTACTTTGGAACACTAGACAGCATTTCTAGTGTTGGGGGCCATTTTAAACAGCAAAGTTACAAAGAGCACAGAAATTGAAAAAAATAAAAAATGATTGGCAGGATTCTTGAATACAGTATGAGAGGGGAAAACAGAAAACAGAGCAGCTCTTTTTTCAACCTGAGCTGGAAAGAAGCATGTTGGGCAACACTGATTTCTTTTTTCCACTGCTCTGCATCTTCAAACAATTGGGGAAAAAGCCTCAAGTATGGTTTTGAGGGTTGCAAATAAATGAGGGTGTAGTTGAAGTTGCAAATAGGTGAAGTTGCAAATATGGAATCTGCAAATAATGATGTTCAACACCTAAATGATGTAAATGTTTGTCAGGTGCAGCTTTCAGTTCAATTCAGTCACTCAGTCATGTGCAGCTCTTTGTGACACTATGGACTGCAGCATGACAGGCTTTCCTGTCCATCACCAACTCCCAAACTCACGTCCATCAAGTCAGTGATGCCATCCATCCATCTCATCCTCTGTCATTCCCTTCTCCTCCCACCTTCAATCTTCCCCAGTACCAGGGTGTTTTCTAATGAGTCAGTTCTTTGCATCAGGTGGCCAAAGGATAGGAGCTTCAGCTTCAGCATCAGTCCTTCCAATGAATATTCAGGACTGATTTCCTTCAGGACTGATTGGTTGGATCTCCTTGCAGTTCAAGGGACTCACGAGAATCTTCTCCAACACTGCAGTTCAAAAACATCAATTCTTTACCGCTCAGCTTTTTTTATAGTCCAACTCTCATAGCCATACATGACTACTGGAAAAACCATAGCTTTGATTAGATGGATCTTTGTTGCCAAAATAATGTCTTTGCTTTTTAATATGCTGTCTAGGTTGGTCATAGCTTTTCTTCCAAGGAGCAAGTGTCTTTTAATTTCATGGCTGTAGTAATCATCTACATTGATTTTGGAGCCCCCCAAAATAAAGTGTGTCACTGTTTCCATTGTTTCTCCATCTTTTGCCATGAAGTGATGGGACGAGATGCCATGATCTTAGTTTTCTGAATGTTTACTTTAAGCAAACTTTTTCATTCTCCTCTTTCACTTTCATCAAGAAGCTCTTTAGTTCTTCTTCACTTTTTGCCCTAAGAGTGGTGTTATCTGCATATCTGAAGTTATTGATATTTCTCCCAGAGTTCTTGGTTTCAGTTTGTGCTTCATCCAGCCCAGCATTTCGCATGTTGTATTCTGCATATAAGTTAAATAAGCAGGGTGACAATATACAGGCTTGAGCCTAAAAGTGCAGCTTTAGGCTCTCCTTTTTGAAGAACTTCTTAGAGATTTCAGATGAATAACAACAAACAGATTACAGATCTTCAAATTAAATTGGGATAACATTTCAATAAACTGGTTTAAGTTGAAAGTAGAAACTTACAAGAATTTTCTTAAACTTTTCTTAAGTAACTTAAGATTGTTACTTAAGCATCTTAAGAAGAAAATACCTTTTATACACCTAACCTACCAAACATCATAACCACTTGGTCCATCTTACATGTTCAGGACAATGGCATTAGCCTACAGTTGAGAAAATCATCAAACATGACATTTTATAATATAA
Organism: Budorcas taxicolor; assembly: GCF_023091745.1. NCBI lineage: Eukaryota > Metazoa > Chordata > Mammalia > Artiodactyla > Bovidae > Budorcas > Budorcas taxicolor. Next base: position 72,066,784 of record NC_068912.1, read on the forward strand.
ATGTTGACTATCCAAAGCATTTAGTGAATACTACTCTGAAAGTGAAATATAAGGGCTTTATGGATACAGAATGAACGTGTTACCCTGGAGATTCCATGACTGACCTACAGTTGTGCCTCCCTACCTAGACAGCATATTAAAAAGCAGAAACCTTACTTTGCTCTCTAGTCAAAGCTATGGTTTTTCCATCAGTCATGTATGGATGTGAGAGTTGGACTATAAGGAAAGCTGAGCACCAAATAATTGATGCTTTTGAATTGTGGTGTTGGAGATGACTCTTGAGAGTCCCTTGGACTGCAAGGAGATCCAACCAGTCCATCCTAAAAGAAATCAGTCCTGAATATTCATTGGAATGATTGATGCTGAAGCTGAAACTCCAATGCTTTGGCCACCTGATGTGAAGAGCTGACTCATATGAAAAGACCCTGATGCTAGGAAAGATTGAATGCAGGAGGAGACGGGGACAACAGAGGATGAGATGGTTGGATGGCATCACCAAATCAATAGACTTGAGTTTGAGTAAACTCTGGGAGTTTGTGGTGGACAGGGAGTCCTGGCGTGCTGAAGTCCATGGGGTCACACAGAGTCAGACATGACTGAGTGACTGAACTGAACTGACTGACTGCTGCCTAGCGTCATGACATAACACATCACTACACTGGGTCGGGGGCAGGGGTGGGCAGGAATCAAAAGTTGAAGTAAGGTTTCTACTGAATCCATATAGCTTTTGCATAATAGTAAAGCTGAAAAATTTATATAAAATCTTCATAGGTTAGTGACCATAGTATTTTTCTGATCCCTTCCTCTCAGTCCCTTTTTTATAGATATACCTGAAGTAAATATCTTTAGTCATTGTTCTTATTAAATAGTAAGTTTACTAAATGCAGTGGCTGACCAGTAGAATATTTAGACTTCCAAATTATACAATGTTAATGTTTTGATCAAAGGTCTTTCCTGATTTTGATTTTAAAATTAACATTAAATAAATGATTTAGACAGGAATGGGCACAAACATAAGGTAGAGCCAATAATCACCTCATATGCACTAGCAAGCTATTCTAGTTGATTCCTACCTCACTGATTAGGGCCAGTTTTAACTGACCACTTATAGCTTTTAATTGATTTATCCTATGCTATGTAATAAAATATTATATATGTCATTCCAGTAGATAAAACTGTATATGTAAATTTTCCTTTCAAGAGAATGTATTTGCATAATATATGGTGTTTTATACTTCTATAATGTTTAAGTGAATTGGTTCAAAATGTTCATTTGTTTTAAAGATCAGCAATTTTATATGAGTATGAAAGGCCAGAAAAAATATAAAGAGTTCATTTAATTAAAGAATTGCATGGAAAAAAGTAGAAAAAGGAAAAGACAAAGAATCAAGAAAGAAAGGGCTAGAAAATGCACATTGCAGTTTACACGACACTCTGAAAAAGGAAAAACTATGGTAACAGAATTCAGATCAGTGGTCACTAGAAACCAGATAGAGAGAGCACAAGAGAAATTTCTGAGGTGATATAAATGAAAAAAAAAAAGAAAAAGAGCAGAGTGAAAAAGTTAGCTTAATGCTCAACATTCAGGAAACTAAGATCATGGCATCTGGTCCCATCACTTCATGGCAAATAGATGTGGAAACAATGGAAACGGTGACAGACTTTATTTTTTTTTGGGGGGGGGGGGGGTCCAAAACCACTGCAGATGGTGACTGCAGCCATGAAATTAAAAGACACTTGCTCCTTGGAAGAAAAACTATGACCACCTAGACAGCATATTAAAAAGCAGAGACATTACTTTACCAACAAAGGTCCATCTAGTCAAAGCTATGCTTTTTCCAGTAGTCATGTGTGGATGTGAGAGTTGGACCATAAAGAAAGCTGAGTGCTGAAAGATTAATGCTTTTGAACTGTGGTGTTGGAGAAGACTCTTGAGAGTCCTTTGGACTGCCAAGAGATCCATCCAGTCCATCCTGAAGGAAATCAATCCTGAATATTCATTGGAAGGAATGGAGCTGAAGCTCCTATCCTTTGGCCACCTGATGCTAAGAACTAACTCACTGGAAAAGACCCTGATGCTGGGAAAGATTGAAGGCAGGAGGAGAAGGGGAGTACAGAAGATGAGATGGTTGGATGGCATCATAAATGTAATGGGCATGAGTTTGAGTAGACTCCGGGTGTTGGTGATGGTCAGGGAAGCCTGGCGTGCTGCAGTGCATGGAGTCACAAAGAGTTGGACATGACTGAGTGATTGAACTGACCTGAAAATGGAAAAAAAAAAAAAAAAAAGATAAGTTTAATAATATAAAGATTAAGGACTTGGGAAATCATCACTGATGCAGTGGTTAGAACCTGGTGGTCTCACTGCCCTGAGGGCCCAAGTTTAATCCCTGATTGGGGAACTAAGATCCACAAGCCAAAGGCACAGTATTAAAAAAAAAAAATAGATTAGGGACTTCTTTTTACTAGATGATAGAATTACAGGAGTAGAGTAATCCACAGAGTGGGAGAAGGCAGTGTAATAAATAGCTCTACCTACAAAGTATGTTTAGGACTCCTAAAGTAAAAAGGGCTAAAGACTTGAACAGATATTTCATAACAATATGTATTCAAATGACCAATAATATAAAAATTTCATTAGGAAATGCAAATTAAATTCCATGAAAGGAGTCACAACACTGGTAAAATGGAAAATATAGCAATATACAGTTTAAGCAAGGTCAGTCTTCAAGACTTTAATTATCAACATTAATCAAACTTAAGACACTCTTTAGCTTTAACATGTTTATATTATTTTAGCTAACAAGCTTATTAATGACTGTTTTCTAATATTTTCTAAGGGCAGAAGATTACACCTCACAGGTTAAAATTTTTCTGTAAAATCATATATTTCATTCAACTTACCCATCTTTGTTTCCAGTTAATTATAAACCTCTCATTGATATGGCAGCTCTGACACTAATTCTATTCCAAGTCTCTTATATGGATAGCCTGCAATGAAACCCATGGAAGCATCTCATCCTTATCTTGTTTACCTTATTAATTTTGCAAATTAAAACATTGCTAATTAGTCACCATTCTTATATTCTCCATATCTACTTAAAACTTAAAAATCTGATGTTTTATAGACTATTTTTCAATGTCAGCCATTTTTATTCATTGATACTTTGGGATGGAGATACTATGGACATCAATTAACTGACAAAATGCTCTAAAATATATGAAACTACAATGCTACGTGATCTGTTATCAAGGAAGCTCAGTTTCACATATAATTGTAAAAATAGTGACTTGCTTTTTTGAATGACCCTTTATTATATAGTAGACTCTCACACCTTTTTGTCTTTTATCTGTTTTTAAAATTTATCTCAATAATGTTCCTTCTACAGTATATTTTAAATAATTTTCTATTGCTTCTTTATACATACACAATGGAAAAAAAAACCTTAAAATTAATCATTTGTGGCAATATGGAAGGACCCGATGGCATTATGCTAAGTGAAATAAATCAGACACTTGACTGTATGATCTCACTTACATGCAGAATCCAGAAAACAAAAGAAGTATGGATAAAGAGAACAGATTTATGATTGTCAGAAGAAAGGGGTTTAGAGATGGATAAAATGAGCAAATAGGAGGTCAAAGGGTACAAACTTCTGGTTATGAAATAACTAAGTCATGGGAAAAATAATTATGTATATTCCAGATGGAGAAGGATATATGATGAGAGGAAGAGAAGAGAATTTTGTATATTGTAGGAAGAAAGGAAAACTTAAGCCAAGGCACTGAGGTTGAAAGATATTTCATGTCAAACTTGAGGAGCATGATGGCAATGGAGCATCTAGGGACTGGTTTATATGTGACTCATAGAGAATCTTGAAATAGTTGCTTTGATAAAAAGATGAAGCAGACAATAGCTACTGTGGTCTGGTTTCTGAAAATTGGACTTCCTGATTCAGAATTATACTTTATGAATAGTTTTAGATTAAAATAAATCAGTGAACATTAAAAAAGGAACAGATAAGTGTTTTTTCTCATACATTAAGTCTTAGATATCAAAATTTCTCCATATTAATCAGAGATTAATTAGAGATGTAATAAATTCTCAGTTAAAGATATAATAAATAGTTCTCATCCAATCAGTCTTATCTAACTATGAGCACAATATTTCAATACCTAGAAATAGTTCTTAAATATATACTTGAGTGAATAATGTTAATGGATGCATCTGGGCCCATCACTTCATGGGAAATAGATGGGGAAAGAGTGGAAAACAGTGTCAGACTTTATTTTGGGGGGCTTCAAAATAACTGTAGATGGTCATTGCAGCCATGAAATTAAAAGACGCTTAGTCCTTGGAAGGAAAGTTATGACCAACCTAGACAACATATTCCAAAGCAGAGACATTACTTTGCCAACAAATGCCCATCTAGTCAAGGCTATGGTTTTTCCAGTGGTCATGTCTGGATGTGAGAGCTGGACTGTGAAGAAACGTGAACGCCGAAGAATTGATGCTTTTGAACTGTGGTGTTGGAGAAGACTCTTGAGAGTCCCTTGGACTGCAAGGAGATCCAACCAATCCATTCTGAAGGAGATCAGCCCTGGGATTTCCTTGGAAGAAATGATGCTAAAGCTGAAACTTCAGTACTTTGGCCATCTTATGCGAAGAGTTGACTCATTGGAAAAGACTCTGATGCTGGGAGGGATTGGGAGCAGGAAGAGAAGGGAACGACAGAGGATGAGATGGCTGGATGGCATCACTGACTCAATGGATGTGAATTTGAGTGAACTCTGGGAGTTGGTGATGGACAGGGAGTCCTGGTGTGCTGCGATTCATGGGGTCACAGAGTCAGACACGACTGAGTGACTGAACTGAACTGATGCCTTAAAGGAGAGTGGTTTTGTCTGGGTTAGTTATATCACATATCTAACAACTGAAAGTGTGATGACAATAAAAATTTTATTTACTTTTACTATTATTTTACTTCAGAAATTTATGAAAAGAAAAACAAATCTTTAATTCAGAAAAAATAACTACAATAATACAGTCTTTTTATTTATAATGATATTTTATTCAGTTGTTAAATGTCTTTAAAATATGTCTTCAAAGATGTACCAACTGCTGTCACCTATTCTGCAGCTTGTCTTCCGCCAGTTGAAGGCCTGTGAATGTAACAGTTAAAATTAAAATTGCTAATCCTAGACCTGAAAAAAAAAAAAAAAAGACAGTGGAAAATATGCGTCTTATTTTCACTGCCACATTAGACTTAGAACAACTAGTTCTGTCAAGTAACGTAGGGCCCAGTACATTTTTCCTTGTGGATGAATGAATGTTTAAAATCTTCTCATGTACACCTGAAAGAAAAGATTCAACACAGCATCAGTATACAAATAATTCATTAAATCAATGCTCTTTGGGATGTTTTAACAGTGGGAGAAGAAGAATGGATTTAATTAGAACTTTAGGAGAGACAACATTAAGCACAAGGATGATTAGATCAGAAAATGTTAATATCCATTTTGCTTGAAAGATAAATTAGACACTTGAGTACAAAGAACGTTAAATTAAAAATTTCCAGGTAAGTAACCTGCAGATCACTGGACTCCACATGGTCATGGATACAGAGGCTAAAATCAGTGCACTTGGCAAGAAGTATTACTTCATTATGCTTTGGTAATTGCTATTAATGGTATTCTACAGAAATCAAGGTCTACTTATTCAAGAGACTACCTCATGGCCATTGCTATTTCCTAAATTTGCTGAGTGTTTTCTAAGTGAATTGTTCATATGTCCTTCTCATGTCCTTATATTCTTCTATACTTCACATTTCTGAGAAGTAAATATTCACTTAAAATACAGCTCCTCCAGAGTCTCCATGGAGTGCTTATGATTGGGTCCTTTTAATAACAATATAATCTTTCTCTTTTTTCCAGAGAGCATTTTGCAAAGATCTTTGTTATAAAACTTATGCTGATGTGTAATTCTCTTTCTACACATCTTTCTGCTCAACTAGATTAGGAAAACAAAAGCAAAAAGTATGTATTTAACTTTAAGAATTTTTTCAGAACTTGGCGCTAGTAAATCATGAATTAAAGTTGCTTAATGAACAAATGTAAACATGATTGAAAGGATAAAGAGAAGAGTGAATGAATAAACATAGATTAATAAGTTAAAAGTATTGGTGTGCAGACTAATTATCCCCCTTGCTTACTGTAATGTTTTTGTTCAGTTGACATCTCTCTGTAAAATCTATATTTCTATCAACTACCTGTATTATGCTCCAACTCTTGGCATTGCTAATATCTACTGTCTTCTCAGGCCATTTTTGATTCCTTTCTCTCAGTTGTTTTCTTACTACTTCATCCCTAATTCTCACCATTTCCAGGTATCTTCAGTATCCATTCAATTTCTTGGCATTTCAGTTGGTTGGCCTCTTCATCTTCTGAGATTGACTTCTTTCTGTAAATTCATCCATTTCTGTTTCTTATAATTATCTGAAGTTGTTTTTTCTTTAACATAATAACTTGAAACTCCCATTTTTTAAAAATCATCTTGTTTCACCAATATATTTCCTTTATCAAACATATTTCCAGCTCCTTCTTCCTTCTACTTTTTTACTTCCTTCCACCAATGGTTATTCCTTGCCCTCTTCAGTTCACCATGGTTCACCATGGGCAATGGTTCATTACAAATTTTCTCAGGACTCTTGTTATAGTGTTGTGCCAGTCTAGCACCACTGAAGAAAATTTCAGAATTTCTCAGTATACTTTATACAAGTATAAAGTAACCTTTTTTTTTTTTTTTCACCTCAAGTCTCCCAGACATTGTGCTCTTTCCCATTTCTCCATTTCCTATTCTCCAGAGTGGCAAAACTTTACCTCTTTCAACCTCCATGACTTTATTTCAATTAAATCATAAGTGCTTTTGACTGCCTTCAAAATAACTTCTTGAATATTTTCTTCTATATTACTCTATCTTATGTTTTTTTTAACATTTTAAAATTCCTTTTTATACAGTTTTTAAAGGTGAATTTGTATTTACAGTTATTACAAAATAATGGATATATTCCCAATTGTGTTATATGGTCCCTCCTTGAACCTTTCTTATAACCAATAGTCTATACCTCCCACTCTCCCACAAATATATTGCTCCTTTCCTCCATCACTCCCTCTACTCCCACTGGTAACCACTAGTTTGCTCTCTATATATGTGACTCTGCTTTTTTGTTGTTATATTCAGTATCTTGTTTTACTTGTATGATTCTACATATAAGTGATATCATACAGTATTTGTCTTTCTCTTTCTCACTTATTTCACTTAACATAATGCCCTCCAAGTCCATCCATGTGCAATCCCATTGCATGGGGGAAGGCAGGTTTAATACTTTTCTCCTGTCTCCTCACTGGACTGCCTTGCAAGTAAACCCTCTCTTACCTGCAAAACTCAGCATCTCCCCTGCTTTGACTTGACAACTGCTTGGATTTCTTTCCTCTGATCTTGTCTACCTGGTAAATTCTGCTCTTCTTTAAGTACGGACTTGGTCTAAAGTATAAGCTGAGAGGCCTCTGGGCCTGACCACCTTATGAGCCAGTGAAACTAGAAAGCTCAAAGGAACAAAACAAAATAAAACAGGAAAACAAGATAGCAGATGAGTAGATGGGCATGGAATACATCTCTCTCCACAGATAGATCAGGAATATATCTTCAGGCACAGAAGTGCTTGCAGAACACCAGCTGAGAACACTCCTGTCCACACAGGAATACCTGACCAGCAGAAAAGAATATACAGAACCATACAAATCTCAAGATGAAGCCCTGAGCATTTGTAGTGGGAACGCTGACTCCAAGACCCTAGACTACCAGAGAACTACCCTAGGGAGTATCAGTGAGAACTCACAGCAAGAAAACCACTTGAATACAAGATCCTGTATCATCCAACCACTAGTAGCACCCTGTGCAGGATGCCTTATCTAAACAACAAACAAAACAAAAATATAAACCCAATCATTGGCACATTGAGTGAGAATTCCCACCTCACTCAGCCTTGCCCATCAGAGGAAAAACAGACAAACAGACAAAAACTCAGCACAAATCTCACCCTAATCAAAGCATACAAAAACCACTGGACTAACATTAGGAGAGCAGAAAACAAACGGAAGAAAGAATTCAAACTTGAAGCCTGGGGAAAGGAGACCTCAAACACAATAAGTTAAAAACAGTAATAATGAAAAGGCCGAGAAATATTGCACAAATGAAGGAACAAACTAGAAACACAGAAGTCCACATTAAAAAATAAAAAAAAAAAGAGTAAATAGGCAAACTACCTGAAAAAGAATTCAGAATAATGATAGTAAAGATCAAAAACCTGTAAAACAAAGTGGAGAAAATGCAAGAACCAACTAACAAAGAATTAAAGAATAGACATACAGAAGAAACAACACAATTACTGAAATTAATAATACTCTGGAAGGAATCAATAGTAGAATATATGAAACAGAAGAATGAATCAGTAAGCTGGAAGATAAATGGTGGAAATAACTTCTGAAGGGCAGAATAAAGGAAAAAGAATGAAAGGAACTGAGGATAGTCTCAGAGACCTCTGGGACACTATCAAACACACCAACATTTGAATTATACAGGTTCCAGAAGAAGAAGAAAAAGAAAGTGTATGAGAAAACTCTTGAAGAGATTATATTTCAAATTTTCCCAACATGGAAAAGGAAATAGTCAATCAAGTCCAAGAGGTACAAAGAATCCCATACAGGATAAACCCAAGGAGAAACATGCCAAGACACATACTAACCAAACTAACAAAGACTAAACATAAAGAAAGAATATTAAAAGCAGCAAGGGAAAAGCAACAAGTAACATAAAAGGGAAAGACCATACACTTAACAGCTGGTCTTTCAGCAGAAACTGCAGGCCAGAATGGAAAGGCAGGATATATTTAAAGTATTGAAAGGGAAAAATCTACAATCAAGATAACTGTACCCAGCAAGGATCTCATTCAAAACTGGAGAAATAAAAAGCTTTTCAAACAAGCAAAAGTTAAGAGAATTCAGTACCACCAAACCAGCTTTACAACAAATATTGAAGGGACTTACATAGTCAAGAAATACAACAGTAGAAAAAAGATCTGCAAAATTAACCCCAAACAATTAGGAAAACAGCAATAGGAACATATATATCAATAATTACTTTACATGTAAATAGATTAAATGTCCCAACCAAAAGACACAGACTGGCTGAATGGATACAGAAACAAGACCCATATATATGCTGTCTACAAGAAACCACTTCAGACCTAAAGACACACATAGACTGAAAGTGAGAGGATGGAAAAATATATTCCATGCAAATGGGAAGCAAAAGAAAGCTGGAGTAGCAAGCTTCATAACAGACAAAATAGACCTTAAAATAAAGACAATTACAAGAGATAAAGAAGGACACTACACAATGATCAAGGAATCAATTCAAGAGGAAGACATAATAATTGTAAATATCTATGTACTCAACATGGGAGCACCTCAATATATAAGACAAACACTGACATAAGAGAACTTGACAACAACACAATAATAGTAGGAGACTTTAACACCTCATTCACACCAATGGACAGATCATCAAAATATAAAAATAATAAGGAAACACAAGTCTTAAATAATACACTAGATTAGATGGATCTCATTGATATCTTCAAGACATCCCATCCAAATGCAGAGGAATACACCTTAAGTGCACATGGCACATTCTCTGGGATAGACCACATCTTGGGTCACAAAACAAACATCAGTAGATTTAGGAAAATTGAAATAGTATAAAGCACCTATTCCAACCACAATGTTATGAGACTAGATATCAATTACAAGAAAAAAAACTGTAAGAAACACAAACACATGGAGATTAAACAACACATTTCTAAATAACCAACAGGTTACTGAAGAAATCAAAAGGGAAATCAAAAAACATTCTAGAAACAAATGACAATGAAAACATGACACCTCAAAACCTATGGGATGGAGCAAAAGCAGTTCTAAGAAGGAATTTTATAGCACTACAATTCTACCTTAAAAATAAAGAAAAACATAGAATAGATAACCTAACTTTACACATAAACAATTGGAAAAAGAAAAACAAACAACAACAACAAAAAAAAACCCAAATCAGAAGGAAAAAAATCATAAAGATCAGTGCAGAAATAAATGAAAAAGAAATGAAAGAAACAATAGTAAATATTAATAAAACTAAAAGTTGGTTCTTTCAGAAGATAAAACTAACAAGCTTTCAACCAGACTCATCAAGAAAAAAGGAGAGTAGAGTTAAATCAACAAAATTAGAAATAAAAAAAGGGAGATTACAACAGACAATGCAGAAATACAAAGGATTATAAGAGACTATTATGAACAACTCTATGGCAATAAAATGGATAAACCTGGAAGAAATGGTCAGATTCTTAGAAAAGTTCAATCTTCAAGACTGAAACAAGAACAAATAGAAATTATGAACAACCCAATTTCAAGCACTGAAATTGAAGCTGTGATCAAGAATCTTCCAAAAACCAAAAGCCCAGGGCAGGATGATTCACAGGAGAATTCTATTAAACATTTAGAGAAGAATTAATGCCTATCCTTCCAAAACTCTTTCAAAAATTGCGTGGGAAGGAAAACTTCTAAACACATACTTTGAGGCCACAATCACCCTGATACCAAAACCAGAAAAAGACAACATCAAAAAAGAAAATTACATGCAGTATCATTAATGAACTTAGATGTAAAATTCCTCAACAAAATTTTATCAAACAGTATTCAGTTCAGTTTAGTTCAGTTCAGTTCAGTCACTCAGTCGTGTCTGATTCTTTGTGACCCCATGAATCGCAGCACGCCAGGCCTCCCTGTCCATCACAAACTCCTGGAGTTCACTCAGAGTCACGTCCATCGAGTCGGTGATGCCATCCAGCCATCTCATCCTCTGTCGTCCCCTTCTCCTCCTGCCCCCAATCCCTCCCAGCATCAGAGTCTTTTCCAATGAGTTCACTCTTCGCATGAGGTGGCCAAAGTACTGAAGTTTCAGCTTTAGCATCATTCCTTCCAAAGAAATCCCAGGGCTGATCTCCTTCAGAATGGACTGGTTGGATCTCCTTGCAGTCCAAGGGACTCTCAAGAGTCTTCTACAAAACCACAGTTCAAAAGTGTCAATTCTTCAGCGATCAGCTTTCTTCACAGTCCAACTCTCACATCCATACAAGACCACAGGAAAAATCATAGCCTTGACTAGATGGACCTTTGTTGGCAAAGTAATGTCTCTGCTTTTCAATATGCTATCTAGGTTGGTCATAATTTTCCTTTCAAGAAGTAAGCATCTTTTAATTTCATGGCTGCAGTCACCATCTGCAGTGATTTTGGAGCCCCCCAAAATAAAGTCTGACACTGTTTCCACTGTTTCCCCATCTATTTCCCATAAAGTGATAGGACCAGATGCCATGATCTTCATTTTCTGAATGTTGAGCTTTAAGCCAACTTTTTTCACTCTCCTCTTTCACTTTCATTAAGAGGCGCTTTACTTCCTCTTCACTTTCTGCCATAAGGGTGGTGTCATCTGCATATCTGAGGTGATTGATATTTCTCCTGACAATCTTGATTCCAGCTTGTGCTTCTTCCAGCCCAGCATTTCTTATGATGTACTCTGCATAGAAATCAAATAAGCAGGGTGACAATATTCAGCCTTGACGTTCTCCTTTTCCTATTTAGAACCAGTCTGTTGTCCCATGTCCAGTTCTGACTGTTTTTTCCTGACCTGCATATAGGTTTCTCAAGAGTCATGTCAGGTGGTCTGGTATTCCCATCTCTTTCAGAATTTTCCACAGTTTATTGTGATCCACACGGTCAAAGGCTTTGGCATAGTCAAGAAAGCAGAAATAGATGATTTTATGGAACTCTCTTGCTTTTTTGATGATCCAGTGGATGTTTGTAATTTGATCTCTGATTCCTCTGCCTTTTCTAAAACCAGCTTGAACATCTGGAAGTTCACGGTTCACATATTGCTGAAGCCTGGCTTGGAGAATTTTAAGCATTACTTTACTAGTGTGTGAGATGAGTGCAATTGTGTGGTAGTTTGAGCATTCTTTGGCATTACCTTTCTTTGGGATTGGAATGAAAACTGACCTTTTCCAGTCCTGTGGCCACTGCTGAGTTTTCCCAGTTTGCTGGCATATTGAGTGCAGCACTTTCACAGCATCATCTTTCAGGATTTGAAATAGCTCAACTTGAATTCCATCACCTCCACTAACTTTGTTCGTAGTGATGCTTTCTAAGGCCCACTTAACTTCACATTCCAGGATGTCTTGCTCTAGGTGAGTGATCACACCATCATGATTATCCTCATCTTGAAGCTCCTTTTTGTACAATACTTCTGTGTATTCTTGCCACCTCTTCTTAATATCTTCTGCTTTGGTTAGGTCCATACCATTTTGTCCTTTATCAAGCCATTTGCATGAAATGTTCCCTTGGTATCTCTAATTTTCTTGAAGAGATCTCTAGTTTTTCCCATTCTGTTGTTTTCCTCTATTTCTTTGCATTGATTGCTGAGGAAGGCTTTCTTATGTCTCCTTGCTATTTGTTGGAACTCTGCATTCAGATGCTTATATCTTTCCTTTTCTCCTTTGCTTTTCACTTCTCTTCTTTTCACACCTATTTGAGTAAGGCCTCCTCAGACAGCCATTTTGCTTTTTTGCATTTCTTTTCCATGAGGATGGTCTTGATCCCTGTCTCCTGTAGAATGTCACAAACCTCCATCCATAGTTCATCACGCAATCTACCTATCAGATCTCATCCCTTAAATCAATTTCTCACTTCCACTGTATAATCATAAGGGATTTGATTTAGGTCATACCTGAATGGTCTAGTGGTTTTCCCTACTTTATTCAATTTAAGTCTGAATTTGACAATAAGGAGTTAATGATCTGAGCCACAGTCAGCTCCTGGTCTTGTTTTTGTTGACTGCATAGAGCTTCTCCATCTTTGGCTGCAAAGAATGTAATCAATCTGATTTCAGTGTTCACCATCTGGTGATGTCCATGTGCAGAGTCTTCTCTTCTGTTTCCGGAAGATGATGTCCCACGTCTGAGGTCACGGGCAGTGACTGAGAGTGCCAGGTTGCAATGGCACAGGAACAGCCAAGAGGAACTACCCCACATCCGAGGCCAGGGTAGGCGGCCATGTGGAACTACCCCAAGTCCAAGTAGTGGTGGCTGCATGGGTGCTGGAGGGCCTAGACGAGCTTTTCCACCTTAAAGGTCAGGATGGGCGATGGTGAGGAGATATCCCTCATCCAAGGTAATGAGCAGCGGCTGTGCTTTGCTGGAGCAGCCATGAAGAGATACCCCACGTTCAAGGTAAGAGAAACCCAAGTAAGACGGTAGGTGTTGCAAAAAGGCATCAGAGGGCAGACACACTGAAACCATACTCACAGAAAACTAGTCAATCTAATCACATTAGGACCACAGCCTAGTCTAACTCAATGAAACTAAGCCATGCCTGCAGGACAACCCAAGACGGGAGGGTTATGGTGGAGAGGTCTGACAGAATGTGGTCCACTGGAGAAGGGAATGGCAAGCCACTTCAGTATTCTTGCCTTGAGAATCCCATGAACAGTATGAAAAGGCAAAGTGATAGGATATTGAAAGAGGAACTCCCCAGGTCAGTAGGTGCCCAATATGCTGCTGGAGATCAGTGGAGAAAGAATGAAGGGATGGAGCCAAAGCAAAAACAATACCCAGTTGTGGATGTGACTGGTGATAGAGGCAAGAACTAAAATGGACTGGAATGGGTGAATTTAACTCAGGTGACCATTATATCTACTACTGAGGGCAGGAATCCCTCAGAAGAAATGGAGTAGCCATCATGGTCAACAAAAGAATGCGAAATGCAGTACTTGGATGCAATTTCGAAAACAACAGAATGATCTCTGTTCATTTCCAAGGCAAACCATTCAATATCACAGTAACCCAAGTCTATGCCCCAACCAGTAACACTGAAGAAGCTAAAGTTGAACTGTTCTATGAAGACCTACAAGACCTTTTAGAACTAACACCCCAAAAAGATGTCCTTTTCATTATAGGGGACTGAAATGCAAAAGTTGGAAGTCAAGAAACACTTGGAGTAACAGGCAAATTTGCTCTTGGAGTTATGGAATGAAGCCAGGCAAACTAATAGAGTTTTGCCAAGAAAATGCACTGCTTATAGCAAACAGTATTCAGCAAACATCAAGAAGCTCATACAACATAGTCAACTTGTGTTTATTTCAGGGATGCAAGGATTCTTCAATATGCAGAAATCAATCAATGTCATACACTATATTAACAAATTGAATGATAAAAGTCATACTATTATCTCATTAGATGCAGAAAAAAACTTCTGACAAACTTCAGCACCCATTTATGATTCAATTCAGTTCAGTTCAGTTCAGTCACTCAGTCACATCCGACTCTTTGCTATCCCATTAGCCACAGCGCGCCAGGCCTCCCTGTCCATCACCATCTCCCGGAGTTCACTCAGACTCATGTCCATCGAGTCTGTGATGCCATCCAGCCATCTCATCCTGGGTCATCCCCTTCTCCTCCTGCCCCCAATCTCTCCCAGGGTCAGAGTCTTTTCCAATGAGTCAACTCTTCACATGAGGTGTCCAAAGTACTGGAGCTTCAGCTTTAGCATCATTCCTTCCAAAGAAATCCCAGGGTTGATCTCCTTCAGAATGGACTGGTTGGATCTCCTTGCAGTCCAAGGGACTCTCAAGAGTCTTCTCCAACACCACAGTTCAAAAGCATCAATTCTTCAGCGCTCAGCCTTCTTCACAGTCCAACTCTCACAACCATACATGACCACAGGAAAAACCATAGCCTTGACTAGATAGACCTTAGTCGGCAAAGTAATGTTTCTGCTTTTGAATATGCTATCTAGGTTGGTCATAACTTTACTTCCAAGGAGTAAGCGTCTTTTAATTTCATGGTTGTAGTCACCATCTGCAGTGATTTTGGAGCCCCCCAAAAATAAAGTGTGACACTGTTTCTACTGTTTCCCCGTCTATTTCCCATGAAGTGATGGGACCAGATGCCAGGATCTTCGTTTTCTGAATGTTGAGCTTTAAGCCAACTTTTTCACTCTCCTCTTTCACTTCCATCAAGAGGCTTTTTAGCTCCTCTTCACTTTCTGCCATAAGGGTGTTGTCATCTGCATATCTGCGGTTATTGATATTTCTCCCAACAATCTTGATTCCAGCTTGTGTTTCTTCCAGTCCAGCGTTTCTCATGATGTACTCTGCATATAAGTCAAATAAGCAGGGTGACAATATACACCCTTGACGTATTCCTATTCCTATTTGGAACCAGTCTGTTGTCCCATGTCCAGTTCTAACTGCTACTTCCTGATCTGCATACAGATTTCTCAAGAGGTAGGTTAGATGTTCTGGTATTCCCATCTCTTTCAGAGATGAAGCAAAATTATTTAAAAATTGTAATATTAGAGAAAATAATCATCATAAGGGATCTAATTTGAAGACTACTTTAAAAATTTAGATTGGATACTAAAAAAATTCTAGATTTAAATCAGTCTTTCAATTTTAAAAATTATTAATACTGTTTTCTAAAATTTTTATTTTTACTTTATTTTACTTTACAGTACTGTATTGGTTTTGTCATACATTGACATGAATCCACCACGGGTGTACATGAGTTCCCAAACATGAACCCCCCCTCCCACCTCCCACCCTATATTATCTCTCTGATTCATCACCATGTACCAGCCCCAAGCGACCTGTATCCTGCATCAAACATAGACTGGCAATTAATTTCTTACATGATAGTATACATGTTTCAATGCCATTCTCCCAAATCATCCCACCCTCTCCCTCTCCCTCTGAGTCCAAAAGTCCGCTATACACATCTGTGTCTCTTTTGCTGTCTCACATACAGGGTCACGATTACCATGTTTCTAAATTCCATATATATGTGTTAGTATACTGTATTGGTGTTTTTCTTTCTGGCTTACTTCACTCTGTATAATAGGCTCCAGTTTCATCCATCTCATCAGAACTGATTCAAATGTATTCTTTTTAATGGCTGAGTAATACTCCATTGTGTATATGTACCACAGCTTTCTTATCCATTCAGCTGCTGATGGACATCTAGGTTGCTTCCATGTCCTGGCTATTATAAACAGTGCTGCGATGAACACTGGGGTACATGTGTCTGTTTCAATTCTGGTTTCCTCAGTGTGTATGCCCAGCAGTGGGATTGCTGGGTCATAAGGCAGTTCTATTTGCAATTTTTTAAGGAATCTCCACACTGTTTTCCATAGTGGCTGCACTAGTTTGCATTCCCACCAACAGTGTAAGAGGGTTCCCTTTTCTCCACACCCTCTCCAGCATTTATTGCTTGTAGACTTTTGGATGACAGCCATTCTGACTGATGTGAAGTGGTACCTAATTGTGGTTTTGATTTGCATTTCTCTGATAATGAGTGATGTTGAGCATCTTTTCATGTGTTTGTTAGCCATCCGTATGTCTTCTTTGGAGAAATGTCTATTTAGTTTTTGGCCCATTTTTTGATTGGGTCATTTATTTTTCTGGAATTGAGCTGCATAAGTTGCTTGTATATTTTTGAGATTAGTTGTTTGTCAGTTGCTTCATTTGCTCTTATTTTCTCCCATTCAGAAGGCTGTCTTTTCACCTTGCTTATAGTTTCCTTTGTTGTGGAGAAGCTTTTAATTTTAATTAGATCCCATTTGTTTATTTTTGCTTTTATTTCCGGTATTCTGGGAGGTGGATCATAGAGGATCCTGCCGTGATTTATGTCGGAGAGTGTTTTGCCTATGTACTCCTCTAGGAGTTTTATAGTTTCTGGTCTTACATTTAGATCTTTAATCCATTTTGAGTTTATGTTTGTGTGCGGTGTTAGAAAGTGATCTAGTTTCATTCTTTTACAAGTGATTGACCAGTTTTCCCAGCACCACTTGTCAAAGTGGAGTAAAAACATCAGTCCTTTTAATGAACTACCAGGACTGATTTCCTTTAAGATGAAATTGTTGGATCTCTTTGTAGTCCAAGGGACTCTCAAGAGTCTTCTCCAACACCACAATTCAAAAGCATCAATTCTTCTGTTTCAGCTTTCTTTATAGCCAAACTCTCACATCCATACATGACTACTGGAAAAACCATAGCAATGATTAGAAGGACCTTTGTTGACAAAGTAATGTCTCTGGTTTTTAATATGCTGTCTAGGTTGGTCATAACTTTCTTTCCAAGGAGAAAGAATCTTTTAATTTCATGGATACAATCACCATCTGCAGTGATTTTGCAGCCACCAAAAAATAAAATCTGTCATTGTTTCTACTGCGTCCCCATCTATTTGCCATGAAGTGATGGGACTGGATGCCATGATCTTAGTTTTCTGAATGTCGAGCCTTAAGCCAAATTTTTCACTCTCCTCTTTCACTTTCATCAGAAGCCTCTTTAGTTCTTCATTTCTGCCATAAGGATGGTGTCATCTGCATATCTGAAGTTATTGATATTTCTCCTGGCTATCTTCATCCCAGCTTGTGCTTCCTCCAGCCCAGGGTTTCTCGTACTCTGCATATACATTAAGTAAGCAGAGTGACAATATACAGCCTTGAAGTACTCCTTTTCCTATTTGGAACCAGTCTGTTGTTCCATGTCCAGTTCTAATGGCTGCTTCCTGACCTGCAAATAGGTTTCTCAAGAGGCAGGTCAAGTGGTCTGGTATTCGCATCCCTTGAAGAATTTTCCTCAGTTTATTGTGATCTACAGTTAAAGGCTTTGGCATAGTCAATAAAGCAGAAATAGATGTTTTTCTGGAACTCTCTTACTTTTTCCATGATCCAGTAGATGTTGGCAATTTGATCTCTGGTTCCTCTGCCTTTTCTAAAACGAGCTTGAACATCTGGAAGTGCACGAAGCCTGATTAAAACTCTTCAGAAAATGGGCATAGAAGGTACATAATTCACCACAGTAAAGGTTGCATATGATAATCCTACTGCTAACATTATTGTCAATGGTGAAAAACTTAATGGGAAAAGCATTCCCCCTAAGATCAGGAATGAGAAAAGAGTGTGCACTTTCACCATTATTACTCAACAGAGTTCTGGAAGTCCTAGCTTCAACAATCATAGAAGATAAATAAGTAAAAGGAATCCAGATTAGAAGTAATAAGTAAAGCTCTCACTGTGGCAGATGACATGATACTGCATGTAGAAAACCCTGAAGGTAATATTAGAAAATTGCTGCAACTAATCAAAGAATTTAGCAAAGTTGCAAGATACAAAATCAATATACAAAAAGTCACTTGAATTTTTATATACTAACAATGAAAAATCAGAAAGAGAAATTAAGGAATCAATCCCATTCACCATTGCAAGAAAAAGAATTAAATATCTAGGAATAAACTTACCTGAGGACACAAAAGAACTCTACACAGAAAATTATAAGACACTAATGAAATAAATCAAAGACAACATAAACAGATGGAGAGATGTTCCTTGTTCCTGGGTAGGAAGAATCAATATTGTGAAAATGACTATACTACCAAATGCAATCTACAGATTCAATGTGATCCTTATCAAATTAACAATGGCATTTTTCACAGAAGTAGAATAAAAAAATTTCACAACTCATATGGAAACACAAAAGACCCCGAATAGCTAAAGCAGTCTTGAGAAAGATGAATGGAGCTGGAGGAATCAGCTTTCCTAACTTCAGATTTTACTACAAAGCTACAGTCAGCAAGACAGTATGGTACTGGCACAAAACAAATATGTATACCAATGGAACAAGATAGAAACACAGAAATAAATCCATGCACCTATGGGTACCTTATTTTTGACAAAGGAGGAAAAAATATACAATGGGGCAAAGACAACCTCTTCAACAAATGGTGCTGGGAAAACAAGACAGCTACACATAAAAGAATGAAATTAGAACACTTCCTAACACCACACACAAAGATAAACTCAAAATGGATTAAAGACCTAAAGGTAAGACCAGAAACTATAAACCTCTTAGAGGAAAACATAAGCAGAACACTTGATGACATAAATCAAAGCAAGATCCTCTATGACACACCTCCTAGAGTAATGGAAATAAAAACAAAAGTAAACAAGTGGAACCTGATTAAACTTAAAAGCTTTTGCACAGCAAAGGAAACTATAAGCAAGGTGAAAAGACAACCCTCAGAATGGGAGAAAATAAAGGCTAATGAAACAATTGACAAAGGATTAATGTCCAAAATATACAAGCAGCTCATACAACTCAATGCCAAAAAAGCAAACAATGCAATCAAATAGTGGGGAAAAGACTTAAACAGATATTTCTATAAACAAGACATTCAGATGGCTAACAGACACATGAAAAGATGCTCAATATTGCTCATTATTAGAGAAATGCAAATCAAAATTACAATGAGATACCATCTCATACCATCAGAAAGTCAGAATGTCCATCATCAACCTGTCTACAAACATTAAATACTGGGAGGGTATGGAGAAAATGGAACACTCATGCACTGTTTGTGGGAATGTAAATTGATATAGCCACTATGGAAGATGGTATGAAGATTTCTTTAAAAACTAGGAATAAAACCAACATATGACCCAGTCATCCCACTCCTAGGCATATACTCGGAGAAAACCAAAATTGAAAAAGACACATGTACCCCATTTTTCATTGCAGCACTATTTGTAATAGCTGGAATGTGAAAGCAACCTAGATGTCCATCGACAGATGAATGGATAAAGAATTGTGGTACACATACACAATGGAATATTACTCAGTCATAAAAAGTAATGCCTTTGAGTCAGTTCTAATGAAGTGGATGAACCTAGAACTTATTATACAGAGTGAAGTGAGTCAGAAAGAGAAAGATAAATATCGTATTCTAATGCATATATATGGAGTCTAGAAAAATAGTACTGAAGAATGTACTTACAGGGCAGCTGTGGAGAAACAGACATAGAGAATGTACTTGTGGACATGGGGAGTAAGGAGGAGAGGGTGAGTTGTATGGAAAGAGTAACATGGAAACATATTACCATATGTAAAATAGATAGCCAATGGGAATTTGCTCTATGACTCAGGAAACTCAAACAGGGGCTCTGTATCTATCTACAGGGGTGGGATGGGGTGGGAGATGGGAGGGAGTTTCAAAAGGGAGGGGATATATGTATACCTACGGATGATTTGGTTGAGGTTTGATGGAAAACAACAAAATTTTGTAGAGCAATTATCCTTCAATTAAAAAAAAAAAAAAAAAAAAAAACACCTAGGAATAAACCTACCTAAGAAAGTAAAGTAATTGCGTTTGGAAAATTAGAAGACATTGATGAAGGAAATTGAAGATGATACAGATAGAAAGAGAAAGCATGTTTTTGGACTGGAAAAATCAATATTGTTAAAATGGTCATACTACCCAATGCAATCCACATCAAAATACAGTGGCATTTTTCACAGAACTAAAAACATTTATATGGAAACACGAAAGACTCAACATAGCCAAAACAATTTTGAAAAAATACAGAGCTGGAAGAACTGTGTTCCCTGACTTTAAGTTTTACTACAAAATTATAATAATCAAAATAATATGGCACTGGCACATAGATCAATGCAACAGGATAGAAAGCTCAGAAATAAACTTATGCACTTAGTATGACACAGGAGAAAAGAATATACAACAGAGAAAAAAAAAATCTTTTCAATAAGTGGTCCTGAAGAATCTGGACAGCTTCATGTAAAAGAATGAAATCATAATATTCTCTAACACCACATAAAAAAATAAACTCAAAGTAGATTAAAAATTTAAATGTAAGACCAGATACTATAAAACTCCTAGAGGAAAACATAGGCAGAACACCTTCACAAATATTTGTTTGGATCCCTCTTCTAAAGTAAACAAAATAAAAGCAAAAGTAAACAAATGGGACCTAATTAAATTTAAAAGCTTTTGCAAGCAAAATAAACCATTGACAAAGCAAAAAACAATAATAACCAGCTTAGTTGGAAAAAATATTTGTAAGTGATATTACCAACAAGCAGTTAATATATAAATTACATAATGCCGTCATGCAACTCCACATCAAAAAATGAAGCAATCCTGTTAAAAAATTGGCAGAAGAACTAAGTAAACATTTTTCCAAAGAGGAAATGAAAATGTCCAACAGACATATGAAAAGATGCTCAATACCACTAATAACTGAGGAAATGCAAATCAAAATCATGATTCACAAACTTAAGTCAGAATGGCTATCATCAAAAAGCACATAAATAATAAATGTTCGTGAGGATGGACAGAAAAGGGAATGCTCGTACACAATCAGTGGAAATGTAAATTGGTACAACCACTGAAGAAAATAGTATGGAGTTTTCTCAAAAAACTAAAACTACCATACGACCCAGAAATTCCAATTGTGGGGATATATTTGAAAAAACAAAAACACCAATTTGTAAAGATGCATGCACCCTAGTGTTCATAGTATCATTGATTTAATTGTCAGAATACTGAAGCAACCTTCATTAACAGATGAATGGATAAAGAAGATGTGGTGAATATATATAATAGAATAATACTCAGCCATTAAAAATGAAATGCTGCTCTATTTTAATTAATTAAGTTCTATTTATTATTAAAGTTTGAGCTTAAACATCGCTTCCTTTATGCAGCCATTCCTGACTCTTTAACTCAGGTTAGTATTCCACCCATGATGTCCTTTAACTATATAACTCATTTTTTGCAATATTTAAAATTTCTAACTTAATTGCACATCTTTTTCAATGTAGTATACTGCTAAGAACCAAGGATAAATAAATCTCTCTTTTAAAAAGACTTTTTTTCCAAAGTAATGTAAGAATTATTTAAAATATCTGATAATACAAATGTACCTATAATATAAACTGCTCCCAAACTTCCAACATTCAGTCTTCTGTTTCTCAAAGGAAATTGATCTATTTAGACTATCTACATTTTCTAAGATATGATCTCATAATTTCATATAATATGCTTCTGTCAATGTTTCTTGAGCTATTTAAAACACATTGCAGCTGCTGTTGAGTCGCTTCAGTCATGTCTGACTCTGTGCGACCCCACAGATGGCAGCCCACCAGACTCCCTCGTCCCTGGGATTCTCCAGGCAAGAACACTGGAGTGGGTTGCCATTTCCTTCTCCAATGTGTGAAAGTGAAAGGGAAGTCACTCAGTCGTGTCTGACTCTTAGCGACCCCATGGACTGCAGCCCACCAGGCTCCTCTGTCCATGGGATTTTCCAGGCAAGAGTACTGGAGTGGGGTGCCATTGCCTTCTCCATTTAAAACACATTAGCAATTATTTTCTCATAGTAATAGATCAAAATTTAACTTGGTCTAACCAAACTCCTCTTCTGTCTAAATGTGTATTTATATCTCTTTAACTTTTAATAATATACTGAAATTTTTATTTTGTGGACTTTTTTGTTATTTTTTTCTTTCTCGTTTTTTTAATTTTTATTTTTACTTTACTTTGCTTTACAATACTGTATTGGTTTTGCCATACGTTGACATGAATCTGCCACGGGTGTACGTGAGTTCTTAATCCTGAACCCCCCTCCCACCTCCCACCCCATATCATCTCTCTGGATCATGCCTGTGCACCAGCCCCAAGCATCCTGTATCCTGTATTGAACATAGACTGGCAATTTGTTTCTTACATGATAGTATACATGTTTCAATGCCATTCTCCCAAATTATCCCACCCTCTCCTCTCCCACAGAGTCCAAAAGTCCATTCTATACATCTGTGTCTCTTTTGCTGTCTCACACACAGGGTTATCATTACCATCTTTCTAAATTCCATATATATGTGTTAGTATACTGTATTGGTGTTTTTCTTTCTGGCTTACTTCACTCTGTATAATAGGCTCCAGTTTCATTCATCTCATTAGAACTGATTCAAATGTATTCTTTTTAATGGCTAATACTTCATTGTGTATATGTACCACAGCTTTCCTATCCATTCATCTGCTGATGGACATCTAGGTTGCTTCCATGTCCTGGCTATTAGAAACAGTGTTGTGATGAACATTTGGGTACATGAGTCTCTTTCAGTCTGGTTTCCTCGGTGTGTATCCCCAGCAGTGGGATTGCTGGGTCAAAAGGCAGTTCTATTTGCAATTTTTTAAGAAATCTCCACACTGTTTTCCATAGTGGCTGTCCTAGTTTGCATTCCCACCAACAGTGTAAGAGGGTTCCCTTTTCTCCACACCCTCTCCAGCATTTATTGCTTGTAGACTTTTGGATGACAGCCATTCTGACTGGTGTGAAATGGTACCTCATTGTGGTCTTGATTTGCATTTCTCTGATAATGAGTGATGTTGAGCATCTTTTCATGTGTTTGTTAGCCATCCATATGAAACTAGATCACTAACACCATACACAAAAATAAACTCAAAATGGATTAAAGATATAAATGTAAGACCAGAAACTATAAAACTCCTAGAGGAGAATATAGGCAAAACACTCTCCGACATAAATCACAGCAGGATCCTCTATGATCCACCTCCCAGAATACTGGAAATAAAAGCAAAAATAAACAAATGGAATCTAATTAAAATTAAAAGCTTCTGCACAACAAAGGAAGCTATAAGCAAGGTGAAAAGGCAGCCTTCTGAATGGGAGAAAATAATAGCAAATGAAGCAACTGACAAAGAACTAATCTCAAAAATATACAAGCAACTTATGCAGCTCAATTCCAGAAAAATAAATGACCCAATCAAAAAATGGGCCATAGAACTAAATAGACATTTCTCCAAAGAAGACATACAGATGGCTATTATTTTCTCTCAATCAGAATCTATAGGCCAATCTTTTGATTCCTTAATTTGTTACATGAAAATCTAGACCCTAAACATATCTCTTTTTTTCTCTATGACCTCCAAACTTCTGATGACTGTTATTTTTAACATTTAAAACATAGTAATCAATAAGTTTGCTTCCACAGTCATAATTAAGTCTATAATTTATAGCAATATTTATAATGAGCCTTTTCCTTTTATGTGAAAAGAGCTGACATATATCAAGTACAGTGCTACCTAATAGGTGGCTGTGTTTGCCTTTTAACTCTCCCATCACTTTTTCCAACCAGTCTGTATGATCACGATACCAGAGTTTACAGAAATAAATGAATGTGTACGTGTTTTATTTTGGAGACCTAGAGTCCTTACACCCCAAACTGAACATGTAGATTCAATATTGTGTTAAAAAATTTCTCAAAAGAGAAACATTTTTGAGTATTTGCACATTTCTTTGGTTTAAATACTTATTACTGTGGTAGGTTCCTCAAGCTACCAACTTAATATCAGAGAATGTATAGTTGGGAAGAGATACAGTGAATCTGCTCCTTGTAGTCAATATAAGCTGCCTCTCAGATACCACTGAGGAGACTAAAACAAAACAAAACTTAGATAATCGAGAAGCCCAAAAAGAAGAGATGCTGGCCTCGTGCTTTCCAGCTGGATGTTTGACGAATCATTAGAAGAGAAATAAAAGTGTGTGAAAGTATTCCAAAAAAAAAAAAAAACTGGCATGTATCCTTTTTAATCTGAAGTGCACATGAACATAGACATTGCTGTCTTCCTGAATCATTCTGGCCATAAATTTAGGAAAGGAGAGTGAACGGTAATGATACATTTAGCAGTCCTTATATCTTATTCATTACATTATATGTTCTCAATTCTAAGTTGAGTCAGAGATGGTTCTACTGGCCTTAATAGAATCTAATCAAGAGTGTTGTTCAAGGGGAAACTGCAGGAAAAAACAGTTTTCTCCTATGCTCTTATGGTCCTTGGCATGTCTGAAAATTAAACTGACTAAAACAGATGAACAGAAAAAAAAGAGTACACATTTTTAGCATAAGTTTTACATGATGAAATATCTCCTAAGGAAATGAATATAAAAAGAAAAACTGGTTAATCCTGTGTGTTTTTATGTTAGGTTTGATGAGAAAATCACAGAAAAATATGATTCTACCAAGAGCAAGAGTTAAGTCTGCTAAACTGATGAAAACTTAGCAAGGCCTGTTCATTTGGATATTCCTCAATGTTCAGCTATCTTGAGATTAAGGATGATTATTTCCTTGGGTATAGAGAGGGTAACTCTTGCATAAAGGTTTCATGATATGCTTCAGGGGAAAAGGACAGAAGAAGGTCAATGAAAGAACTTCCTGTTTATTCCATTCAAGCTCCTACAACTTAAAATACTGAATATGCCAGAGTGGATATTTGGGAGTAGAATGTGCTGAACACCATTAGCTGCCTAGTAGGCTTTGGAGAAGACTCTTGAGAGTCCCTTGGACTGCAAGGAGATCCAACCAGTCCACTCTGAAGGAGATCAACCCTGGGATTTCTTTGGAAGGAATGATGCTAAAGCTGAAGCTCCAGTACTTTGGACACCTCATGTGAAGAGTTGACTCATTGGAAAAGACTCTGATGCTGGGAAGGATTGCGGGCAGGAGGAGAAGGGGACGACAGAGGATGAGTTGCTGGATGGCATCACAGACTCAATGGACATGAGTCTGAGTGAAATCCAGGAGATGGTGATGGACAGGGAGGCCTGGCGTGCTGCCATTCATGGGGTCGCAAAGAGTCGGACACTACTGAGCGACTGAACTGAACTGAGGCTTAGGGAAATTTAGCAAGAATAGGATAGTGAGTATAAAATCAGGAGGAGGGTCTGAGACAACTATGGAGAACATCACACTCAGATGGGAAATCAGTGTAGTACTTAGGTCAAGCTTTGAAAGTACTCTCACATTTGTGCTCCATACAAAAAAAAAATGGCATTGGGCTACTTCCATCATTCCAGTCATCATAAAGGAGGATTCAATGAAGATAAATTTCCAAGAAGCTGGCCTCCAGGCTTCATTAGGAAAACTTTGACAAATATTTACAACTGACCATGAGGACTGAAAATGTAACCCTTATTCTATGCAGCAATAGACCTACTGAAAATTAGAGGTATGATGAGACATTGGAGGAGATTTAGAAGTCTCTGATAAATACTCTTACTTGTTCCTTCCTATCTCCAAGATTTTCAGGTCAAATATATTTTGTTTATTGCTAAGGTCCTTCCATAAACAGTTAACCATATATTCCCAGTCTACAATCTTGGACCAGAAAATGTAATGGCAATCTTGATAATCACTGAAGGTACAGCATCAATAATACTCACTAAAAATTAGTGAGGACTTGCCTAATGAATAAAGGAATGATTAGAACTGAAATCAACTAATAAATAAAAGGCATTAAGTAAATATTAGTTCCTTTTTGTACTTCTTCTTATAGCAAAGTCAAATAGCAATTTCTATATACATTTAAAACAGGACATAACCATCTGTTTTTCACAAATACTACATGTATTAAATTATATATGCATTTATTAAAATGTGAATTCCATTTAATTAAGTTTAGATATTTTGTTAACTGAGTCATTAATTTCAATATTCTTTAAAATTCATTATTTTAACTACTTTCTTCTCTGATATCCTTATATGGATTCATAAAAATAAAAATTATAAGTGAATGCATTATTTGATGTTTATCTAGATATTGCTTATCAATCACAATAGATGCAGTTTTCAGGTCAAATAAACAAAAGCAATGACAACTAGCAATCAAAGCAATAAATGGAAGTCCAGTAATTATAATGTTTTCCATAAACTTTAACTCACAGTTAGATAGTCATGTGATATGGACAATATCAAGACTAGAAAGATGTTACCATTATACCAAAGAGTTATTTAATTCCAAAGATTACTGGTGACTGAAATTAAAAAAAGAAACAAATAAAAAACAGTTCTAAGCCACCATGTTTGCTACATTATTTAAAAGATATGCCACTTAGATTAGAATCAAGAAACATTTGTGCTTGCAAAATACAGATAAAGTCATTCATAGTCTAATTAAACCTATAGTTTGAATGTGTACAGAAAAACTCCCAGATACTAAAATTAACACAAAATAATTTTTACACATTTTTGAACATGATAAATGATTTGACTGTTTTAGAATTATCAGTGCCCGAGAGTATGGATTCTAGTACTAGCCAAATCCAATTTTTGTAAATTCAACTTTGTTGTGGTATAATTGACATACACTACAATTCATTGATCTTAAGTTCTCAAATCAATGAATTTTTACAAATATGTGTATTTATGTAATTACCTTCAGTTCAGTTCAGTTTCTCAGTCGTGTCCGACTCTTTGTGACCCCATGAATCGCAGCACGCCAGGCCTCCCTGTCCATCATCAACTCCTGGAGTTCACTCAGACTCACGTCCTTCGAGTCCTTGATACCATCCAGCCATCTCATCCTCTGTCGTCCCCTTCTCCTCCTGCCCCCAATCCTTCCCAGCATCAGAGTCTTTTCCAATGAGTCAACTCTTCGCATGAGGCAGCCGAAGCACTGGAGTTTCAGCTTTAGCATCATTCCTTCCAAAGAAATCCCAGGGTTGATCTCCTTCAGAATGGACTGGTTGGATCTGCTTGCAGTCCAAGGGACTCTCAAGAGTCGTTTCCAACACCACATTTCAAAAGCATCAATTCTTCAGCACTCAGCCCTCTTCAGAGTCCAACTCTCACATCCATACATGACTACTGGAAAAACCATAGCCTTGACTAGATGGACCTAGTTGGCAAAGTAATGTCTCTGCTTTTGAATATGCTATCTAGGTTGATCATAAGTTTTCTTCCAAGGAGTAAGCGTCTTTTAATTTCATGGCTTCAGTCACAATCTGCAGTGATTTTGGAGCCCCCAAAAATAAAGTCTGACACTGTTTCCACTGTTTCCCCATCTATTTCCCATGAAGTGATGGGACCAGATGCCATGATCTTCATTTTCTGAATGTTAAGCTTTAAGCCAACTTTTTCACTCTCCTCTTTCACTTTCATCAAGAGGCGCTTTAGCTCGTCTTCACTTTCTGCCATAAGGGTGGTGTCATCTGCATATCTGAGGTTATTGATATTTCTCCTGGCAATCTTGATTCCAGCTTGTGTTTTTTCCAGTCCAGCGTTTCTCACGATGTACTCTGCACATAAGTTAAATAAGCAAGGTGACAATATACAGCCTTGACGCACTCCTTTTCCTATTTGGAACCAGTCTGTTGTTCCGTGTCCAGTTCTAACATACAGATTTCTCAAGAGGCAGGTCAGGTGGTCTGGTATTAGCAATTGACGTATAGAACATTTGTATCAGTTTCCTAGTGCCACTTTGCAACTATTTCCTTCTTCTAACCTCCATCTCTAGAAACCACAAAGCTGATTTCTATCCCAATTTTTCTGCCTTTCTAAAATGTTATATAAATAGAAACATCAAGTGATCATTTATGATTGTGTTCCTTATCCCAACAAAATGCTTTTGAGATCCATGCATGTTGTCTGTATAAATAACTAGTTTATTCCCTTTTACTAATTAGTAATAGTGGTGTTTTTCAAAATGATATACATTTTTGTTTATTTATTCAGAATGATAAGTATTTTAATTGGTCCAAGTTTTAGCTATTATAAGTGAATCTTCTATGGGCACTTTCGTCTAATTCTTTGTGTGGATATATGTTTTCATTCTTCTATATATAGTCCTAGAAGCTGAAATTTCTGGGTTGCATAATGAGTTGGTGTTTAATTTTTTGTGAGACCACCAACTGTCCTGAAGTAGGAGTGTCATTTTGCATTTTCTCAACAACATATGAAAGTTGTCATTACTTCACTTTCTTGCAATGCATATATTGTCAATCTTTTAACACTTCAGCCTTCATAACTCTGTGTAGGTGTATCTCATTGATGTTTTTGCTTGAATTTTCCAACAACAAATGTCAAGAGTTCTTTCATATGATTATTTGTCACTCTTTGGTGAGATGACTTTTCAAATCTTTTGCTCAATTTTTAATATTAATATTCTACTCTATTGTTATTGAGTTGTAAGCATTCATTTTAACATTCTAGATAAGTTCTTTATTAAATACATGTTATGCATATATTTTCTCCCTGTCTGTAGCTTGCCTCTGTATTCTCTTAACATGTCATCTAACGAGCAGTTTTAAAGTGTAGATGAATTTCATCTTTTATCTATCTATCTATATACGTGAACGTGAACGTGAACGTGAAGTGGCTCAGTTGTGTCCAACTCTTCACGACCCCATGGACTATAGCCTACCAGGCTCCTCTGTCCACGGGATTTTCCAGGCCATAGTACTGGAGTGGATTGCCATTTCCTTCTCCAAGGGGATCTTCCCAACCCAGGGATCGAACCCAGAATAGTTGTTAAAGATTCAGACTTCTTATGTCCTAGGGATTTTGCCTAATCCAAGGGTACAAAAGCTTTCTTCTCTTTTTCCCCTAGGTTTTTTTTTTTTTTCTTTTTTAATAGATTTAGCTCTTAGTTTTAAGTCTATTATTCATTTCAAATAATCGTTGTCCATGATGTGAGCTAGAAGTTGAGGTTCAGTTTTTCCAGATAGCAGTCTATTTTAGCAAAATTCATTTTAAAGAATACCCAGTTTATTTTTGAGTTTCCCTGGTGGCTCAGCAGTAAAGAATCCACCTGCCAATGCAGATGTGAGTTCAACCCCTGGGTCAGGAAGATCCCTAGAGAAGGAAACAGCAACCCACTCCAGTATTCTTGCTTGGGAAATCCCAAGGTCAGAGGAGCCCGGCAGGCTACAGTCCATGGGGTCACAAAGAGTTAGACAAAACTTAGTGATTAAACAACAAACAGTTTATTATTAAACTATTTTGTTCTTTGTGAAAAATCTCTGGCTATGAGTTTGTCTCTGAACTTTATGTTCTGTTCCATCGATCTATATGTATTTCCCTAGGCCAACACCACAATATCTTGATTACTATAATTTTAAAGTAAGTCATGAAAGTAGGTACTTTAATACTTCTAAATATAATTTTGCAAGGTTGTTTTGACTATTTTATGTAACTCACATTTCCAATTAAATTTTGGAATTAGTTTCTCAGTTTTTACAAAAATTTTAACCTCTAGGACATTGTAAGCTCCAGCAATTATTAGCTCTGTTACACTGGTTGTTAGGGAATCTATCAAATCTATCAATTTTCTATGTTTATAAAATAGAAATAATATTTTCAAATTCACAAAGGACCTTTCTGAATTAATGAGATAATGATGATAAATAATCTTTCAACTTGTCTGTAACACATGAGACATTCTATAAATGCCAGTTTCATTCACTGTGATTTTCTCCCGTTACCCGAAACATGAATAGCTTAGCTTCCTATGCATTGACAATTATTGGATTTTAACTGTTTGAAAGTGATATAAAGACAAATTTAGGAACAAACCTAAGACTTTGAATTTAAATTGGTTTTATTAACAACTTGTTACAGATTTCTGTAGTAAAGGTTGGAAGCATGAGACTCCGTAATCAGCTGACACAAATACGAGTGCCACGTGGGCTAATAGTTTCTATATCCAGTGAAATGATTATTAAATGGAGTTGAATCAAAGGCATTATTATTGGTCTTCATATGCTTTAATAGAGCTAAATATTTGTTGATAATTTTTTTCTGTTGTTGCTGTGCATTTATAAAGTGTTACCTCAGTACATTCAATAAGGCAATACTAAAAAATTGTATTTGAATGCTCCTTGTTAATGACCTGAATGGAGATAACGGATACAATTTGCAACTTTGATCATGAGAAATTTTACACACTGATGAAAAACTGTGCATAGCTGCAAACACATTTATAATGCATTTATAATGCTTCTCAGTGCATTTCCATTTCTTGGCCAGAGAATGGCCCTCACTTTTTACTTCCTAGTTTAACAATTCAAATTTATCAGTTTTTTCTTTATTTTACAAAAATGGTAAAGGTGAGAAAAAAACAATGGTAGACTACTTCATAATTTACTTTTCATTGTATGTTGGAATTTCACCAGGTGCATACGCATTCAACTTTTGTCATTGTTTATAAACTCAATATTATCACACTCACTCTGTTTCAGGTACTCTTGATGTGGGTTACTGATAGATGAATCCTTCTAAACCACCATAATTAAAACCAACATTTCTAAATTCCAATTAAATATATTTTCTGAATGTCTTTATGCAACTCAAAATCAATATGATCAAGGAAATTGTTTCTTCTATTTTCTAACTTTTGTCTTTATATTCAATGGACTTTTACTCATTAATAAAACAATATAAAGCCAAGGTAGATGATATGAGAATAACAAAACTATAAAGATGAAACATAAATTACCATTAATTTCATGATGTAGCAGAAATTACTTTTTATTCATCCTTTTTTATTCTCAGTTCAGTTTAGTGACTCAGTCATGTCTGACTCTTTGGACTGAAGCATGCCAGGCTTCCCCGTCCATCAATAACTTCTGGAGCTTGCTCAAACTCATGTCCATCGAGTCGATGCCATCCAACTCAGTTATCTTTAATATCACATACAATACAATGTCTTATGGCACTGCTTTAGGAGATTGAAATTAAAAAGTATACATTAATCATTATTTCATGTTTTTTTTTTCATTGTGGAAAATACCTTTGAACATTTTTTTCATAGTGAAAAATACCACTGAACAGTTCTTGAAAATATTTTTTAAATGAGTACATAATAACTTGTCACATAAAATGCTGTTTCCGAATACATTGGTGTTTCTATTCCCTGTTGTTGTTCAGTTGCTAAGTCATGTCTGACACTATGACCCCAAGGACAGAAGCATGCCAGACTTCCCCATCCTTCAGTATCTCCTGGAGTTTGCTCAAACTCATGTCCATTGGGTTGGTGATGCCATCGAACCATCCTATTTTCTGTCACCCCCTTCTTCTGCCCTCAATCTTTCCCAACATCAGGGTCTATTTCTTACTTTATACATTATGTTGCAGTAAGCATCTTTTTGCATGTATAGTGTTTCACCAATTAAAACTTCATCATAGGCTTCTTACAGATAAATTATCAAACTATGAAAAGTTTTAGTTGTTGCTGTTGTTTAGTCACTAAGTCATTCCAACTCCATGGACCACAGCATGCCAGGCTTCCATGTCCTTCACCATCTCCCAGAATTTGCTCAAACTCATGCCCATCTCATTCTCTGTTGCCCGCTTCTCCTCCTGATTTCAATCTTTCCTAGCATAAGGGTCTTTTTCAATGAGTTGGCTCTTCACATCAGGTGGACAAAGTACTGGAACTTAAGCTTCAGCATAAATCCTTCCAACATATATTCAGGGTTTCCTTTAGGATTGACTTGTTTTATCTCCTTGCTGTCCAAGGGACTCTCAAAAATCTTCTCTAGCACTACAGTTTGAAATCAATTCTTCTGTGCTCAGCCTTCTTTACGGTCCAGCTCTCATATACATACATGACTACTGGAAAAAACACAGCTTTGATGACGCAGACCTTTGACAGCAAAACGATGTCTCAGCTTTTTAAAATGCTGTCTAGCTTTGTCATAGCTTTTCTTCCAAGGAGCAAATGTCTTTCAACTCCGTGGCTGAAGTCACCATCCACATTGATTTGGAGCTGAAGAAAATAAAATCTGCCACTGTTTCCCTATCTATTTTCCATGAAGTGATGAGACTGAATGCCATGGTCTTAGTTTTTTGAATGTTGAATTTTAAGCCAGTTTTTTCACTCTCCTGTTTTACCCTCCTCAAAAGGCTTTCTAGTTCCTCTTCACTTTCTTCCCTTAGAGTGGTATTGTCTGCATGTCTGAGGTTGTTGATATTTCTCCCAGCAATCTTGATCCCATCTTGTATTCATCCAGCCTGGCCTTTCTCATTATGTACTCTGCATATAAGTTAAGTAGGCAGGGTGACAGTTGAGAGCCTTGTTGTGGTCCTTTCCCAATTTTGAACCAGTCTGTATTTCCATGTCCAGTTCTAACTGTTGTTTCTTGACCTGCATACAGGTTTCTCATGAGACAGGTAAGGTGATCTGATATTTCTGTCTCTAAGAATTTTCCAGTTTGCTGTGATCTACACTGTCAAAGCTTTGATGTAGCTGAAGCACAAGTGGATGTTTTTCTGGAATTCTCTTTCTTTTTCTATAATCCAACAAATATTGGAAATTAGATACCTGGTTCCTCTGCCTTTTCTATATCCAGCTTGTACAAATGGAAGTTTTCAGTCTAAGTACTCTTGAAGCCTAGCTTGAAGGATTTTGAGCATTACCTTGCTAGCATGTGAAATGAGCTTAATTGTATGGTAGTTTGTTCCAAAAAAATGTTCAAAAAATCTTCTTTATTAAAAAAAAATCCAACTGTAACTTAGAAAATTTGTGTTAATATAAACTGATATTTATAAATGAACCAGACTGATACTGTCTTTGATTATTATTTTAAAAGCCTTCTTTATTTTATGGGTAGGTGTTGTTTTTTTTTTTTTACTTCATATTAACTTCATTTACTTTGTTTATATAAAAAGTTAAATTTTGTAATACTTTATTATTTTAATATGCTACATTTGATTTTGAGACTTGTCATTGCATTTTTCTTTTAGACGTTTCAACTAACACTAATACTGCTTTATTGTCATACTTAATATATTTAAAGATAGCAATGTTTTGTCATTTGTCACATTTTTTTCAAATGTTTTTCATAAATCTTTCATAAAGATTTACTTTTAATCTTTCTACATTCTGATAGTATTTTTCATCATCATTCACTTGATTTTCTTTATGATTATCTTTTGCAGTTAACTCTCTTCAGTGAAGAATTTATTTCATGTTGTCATGGTTTTTACTTATTGTAACCAGTTTATTTTCATCTCTCATTTAATCTCAGTCCCTTTATATCTGTTCCTCACAATGAATCTATTCTAATGATTCCACTAGTTCTCCTCTAAATTGTTGTTTGTTATGTAAATTATTTTCAAACTTGTGTCTCCATTTGTGTCTTCAAGATAAAGTTCTCTTTCCTTTGTGTTGTAGAATTTTTACATGACTCAATGTTGTTATAATTTTATTTTCCATTATCTCATATTTTTGCATAGTGTTCTCTTTAGATACAGCATTTAATAACACAAGGTAGTAGAATTCAAATGGTCACTGTCAGTAGCTATTTGGCTGCTTCACCTTTCAGAAGATAGATCTGACAGGTTTATAGTTATAGTTGTATGAGAGGGGCCCATTCTCCACTCCTTATAGAGGAGCATCTATAAGGCAACTCACACCTGCCATTTTCTAAGCACTTGGCTGGAGAGAAGCAGAAGAACATACCTGGATGTTTGTTGTTTATTACTCCTTTTGTAAGGTACTCCTTTTTCTTCTTTGTGATATACAGTTACCTACAGGGAACACACATTAACACTGCACCTGCATTCTATACAAGCTCAGATCCTCACAATGTCAGTCTACATATGTTCAGCACTGCCAATAAACATTAATTGAATCTGAGTGTGAAGCATTAGCAGTCTCACTATATTAGAGTTATTTTCCACTATCATCTTTAGTTGTTATAAAGATAATTTGAATCTTCATGCCTTATTCATCTGGTTTTCACATTTATTACTGTTTTTAGTTTAGGAGAAAAATTGATTTAATTATATTCCTGAAGTACAAATCACATCTTCACTATTGACCTGTCTACTCATTTTGGTTTATTTATTTAAAGCTTCATCCCTCAACCCACTCAAATTCTCTCTCTCCAGTCATATTTCTCATATTTTCATGTGTAAATGTTCTTGAAAAATATATGCTGATGTGTTTATTTATTTACATAAATAGCATTATGTTCTGTATTAAAGTCTGTTTCATTTTTTTTAAATTGAGCTTTGATTTCAAAGTCTATCCATGTTAGCAAATTTACAATATAATTTTTAACCATATGTTGTTTTTTGTTGAATAAGAACATGTGGAACACATTCACTGAATTCTGTACATTTATTTGATATGTTATGGATACAAAAGTCTCCAACTTCTGACCACAGTGAATGTGGCAATGAGCATCCTAGAACATGACTCCTAATAAAAGTGTAAGATTTCACTGGGATCTTAAATGTCCA
This sequence comes from Budorcas taxicolor, assembly GCF_023091745.1. Classification (NCBI taxonomy): domain Eukaryota; kingdom Metazoa; phylum Chordata; class Mammalia; order Artiodactyla; family Bovidae; genus Budorcas; species Budorcas taxicolor. The sequence goes on from NC_068912.1 coordinate 72,101,840, forward strand.
GGATTGGACTCTTTGATTCTTAGAATATGTTTTATATAATTGGAACAAACTGCCAGAATGGCTTCCTGGTGGATGCCCTAATTTACAGTCCCTCCTGGAGAGGATGAGAGTTCTTATATCCTTACCTTCCTGCTGGTGCTTAACATTATCTAACTTTATAATTTTAATCTAATATATCTAAAGTGAAATTTCCCTGTTTCAAGGTGAATTACTCCGGTTACAAATGTCTACCTATAGCTCAGCACTTTTAATTCATGTATTTCTACATTCACTATTATGTTAAGATTTGATTCTTATATTATTTTCTTTTTACTGTTGTCTCTTCCTATTTTCTTCTTTTTTATTGATTTAAGTTGAATAGACTAAGATTTCTTCTGTTTATTTAAAAGTTATTTGTCTTTTTCTTATATTAGGTTTTTTAGCTTAAGATACAACTTAATATGTATTTACACAAAATGCTACCTCTCATAAACCTTCTCATGAATGTAAATTCTGTCTTCACTGTATAAGTTAATATTATTCACAATTTTAGTCCAAGTTTAGAATGGAAATCCTTTTGTTTTCCTCATCCTAAACTTTAACGAGCTATTTCACAGTTCTTACTTGTCTCGTGGCATCATCTGTGTACTTTTCTAAAAGTATTTTTATTATGTTTCTCGGTTACAAATCTCTAATAATTGTGTTTTGGTAATATTTTATAATAATAGCTTAAGTTAAATAATTTTCTGTATATAAATTATAAGTTCAACATCCTTTTAAATAAAAATATTAAAATTGCTATTTAATTTCTCTTCTGCTTCCAGTGTGTCTGTTGATAAAACTCATATACAATTGTTTCTCAAATTTTTCTTAACATGCCTAAGTTTTTTGTAATCTCTGATCTTTGACATTATAAATATATTTCTGCCTATACTCGTGGAAATTTTATGCCAATTTTTCTTCAAATATTTCTGCATTTTATTTGTATTTTCTTCAGAGATTTTTATTATGTAGAATTTTGAACTTAACTTTTAGGTAAGATTTTTATTTCTGAAGTATTGTGTGTCTTATTTCTTTCCTGTTTTCTGTAGGAGATGCTCATGTTGATCTTTTATTATTTGTCTTTATTCATTCTATTATTTATCTTTATCTATTGGGTTCTCTTTTTTTCAACTATCATTTTTATATACAGTATATCCAAATGATATTTTCTTACCCTACTTTCAAATGATTTGCATTCTTTACCTCTCTAAAGATATTTATAATTTGTTTTATATTTTTATATTTCTGTTCCAATGTTTCTGCTGTATAGATTATGTAGATAGGTATAGCTTGCTATTTTCTTTTGAGTTGTACTGTTTACTATTTCCCTTAGTTGTTCAGCCTCTCTCACTGGATACGCGTATTAGAGAATGGTCAAAGCCAGTCTCTATCATGTATCAGTCCTTGGAAGAAGTCCTAGTTTTGATAATGATGAGCCATATTGATGAGTCTCATTTGTTGTCACTCAATCAGGCAGTTTTTGTATCTGCTAAATTCTTATATCTGAAACCAGGAACTCTTTTCAACTCCAGAGAATCTGGATTCTAAGGACCTTACATGGCTATAGGCCTTGTTCTTAGAATAACACTATTTTATTATTACTAAACATAATTCTTCATTATAAACCCTTTACTATACAAGTAGAAACAGAGTAGCTTTTTTTTTTTTTAATAAACAATAGAAACATGTAAAACTATACTGACATCATTCTGGGCAATAATAGAGGCCTAGAGGGAAATACTTTTGTATTTAAGCAATGTATTAAATCATTGAGACTATTTAGAGCTTTCTCTAATCTGGTCAAGATGTAAATTCATAGTGGAGGTGTAATTCAGTGACAAACAAAGTTTGTTACTAGTAATGTAGTTCAATCAAAGGGACAGTTTCTGCTTCTACCTAAAGAGACAAACTATTAATGATGAGAAATTAAGTGCACTGTTAAGTATTGCATATTTGCTTTATGTAGTTAATTTAAATATAAGTGATCTTTTTTTCCCCAGAAGTCAAATTTGTTTTTCAATACTGTTTTTATGGAATACTTTAGCAGCTAATTTTATTTGTAAATGTATGTATTTAAAATCTGTTCTTAAGTAGATATTTTCTTAAAAAAGAAAAAGAAAAAGGAAGGGTGTTATTCTGTGAAATACTTTCAGGTGTCTAATCTGCATTTTTTAATGATTCATCGTTGAGTTTGTAAAAACTTTTCTCTAGTTATAAAACGAGACTCTTTCCCACACATCAATGTGATCGTTATTCATTTTCCATTTATTGCTGAGACAAGAAAAACAGTTGCTTTATGATGAAAGGCAGAAGGATCTATCAGGCCCCAGTCACTTTTCATGAACTAAGGACTGATGTCAGTGACTGTCAGATACAAGTGATTTTCTCTATAAATCTTTTTCTTGCAAAAGGGAATCATTGTTCCCTTACATTGCACAGGCTTTTGTTCAGCTTTTCTGTAGTATAAAATTTAATGAGAGCAGTCACAGAAAACATCAAGAACTGAGTATGTGTCACAGAGAAATCTTTAGCTTTGTTGAGATACTCTCATAAAATTACTTGTGCTTTCTTTTCACTATCAGCTTTTTTTTTTTAAGATGGGAAAAATCACTTAAAGATTCAATATCAATACTAATTACCTTTTACTATGTGTGTAAGTGTGAGTGTATGTGTATGCATTGTGTAAACGTGTATGTATGCATGATACATAGTACATCTACAATTCCATAGTTTAATAATACTATGATATTGACTCAGTCTTAAAAGATATAATGATGGAAAATACTTCCTATCATCCCCAGGCCCAATTATGAGAATCTCACTTATTTCCTTTTTCCTCTCTGTAACAGCTGTCGTTTGCTTGGCTGCTCCTGTTGTCTGTTTCCAGGGTCAAGCACCTTGAGGCAGACAGCTGGGCCTCCCTGATGGAAGATTCCCACCTCTATAATTCACCTAGACCTCTCTAATTCACTTCTACCCATCATCTGCCAGAGGTACAGCTTTACGATTATTTGAACATATCACAAGATATATCTGTTTGCTTTGCCCTGCGGGTACACTAATCTTTTTTCTGAGACTGTGTATTTATTGGGGGAGAGGATATTGTTTCTGGTCAAGGGGGTGCAACGATGTAATGAGAATGTACTTAATTTATCGTTGCTGTTTCTATTTGCCTTATCTGTATTGTGTCTTTCCAGCTATTTCCCAAAGGAGCACTTAATTCATCTAAAACATTTCTTATATAAATCCACACTTATGTGGTAACTTCACTGACTCATAGTATAAACTAATTTCTTTCTATTTGCCAATTTGGCTCAATATACTCTGGAAGGGAAAGTTTCCCTCATCAAATGGAAGAAACAAGAAACTCTAATACAAGGAATATAGGTCCCTTTTCTACTACAATCCCCATATTCTCTCCAAATGAAACCCATAAAACACTTGTAGCTTTCTTTTTGCAAAATAATGGAGGATAAGCTGTTGGATAGAAGAAGGAACTAGTTTAAAGGCTTGCTGATGTTGGAGATTTTGAGTTCTTTATTCTCAGAGTTAAAAGGCTTTGGAAGAGCAAAAGATTGTATCTGTGTCGGCATTTAACTATGGTGGGGATCAAATGCCACTGATTCATGCTCATTAGGGCTGCTTCTCCCTCACCTGGGAGGCTTAAAGAAGTCTTTATGAGAGCTCAGTGAAGATTAACTTCATAGGCAAGAATAATAAGAAAAAGGTCTGTGTGGCCTGTCTTAATTTGTGAGAGAATGAGATCATTTAGTTATTATGCCCTAGGAACATTTAAAAAATAGAAATGTATTATAGTCAGAAATATACATATTTAATTCTTTAAAATCTGTGAGAGATGGGGTTACTACAATGGTACTTTTATTCCTAGTAAGTGAAAAGCTAATTCTGGTTCTCTTAAGTGTAGGAGAAAACACAAATCTGACTACCAATTTCCCTTGGTTGACTTTAACATATTGAAATTATTACATGGTATACTTGGTTTTCATGTGTGTATTGGATATAATCCACAATTTTAATTCAGAAGTTATTAAGTATTTACTTCTGTTATGAATATATACTGCGTGATAAATATTGACAGAAGTATATTTTATAATTATGATTTTTCTTGATCTAATTACTATTTCCTTTCAATGTGATTTAGAATGGCATCAAAATGATTTTAAAAACAAAGGACTTCACTGTATAGTTGGAAGAATCAGTGTACATAAAATAGAAAGATATGTTTAGAGTTACAGTCAGTTAGTGTCTGCTTTTCTAGTGCCCAGACTTTGCACTCTCCAAAACACCCTGTAACTTCTGTTAAAGCCTGCAATGCTGGAGACCCAGGTTTGATCTCTGGGTCAGGAAGAGCCCCTGGAGAAGAAAATGACAACCCACTCCAATACTCTTGCCTGGGAAACCCTATGCACAGAAGAGACTGCTAGGCTACAGTCCATAGGGTTGCAAACAGTCGGACATAACTGAGCGACTACTTTACTTTACTTTGATGTGACCATCAGTTCACTTCAGTCGCTCAGTTGTGTCTGACTCCTTGCAACCCTATGAAACACAGCAAGCCAGGCCTCCCTGTCCATCACCAACTCCTGAAGTTCACTCAAACTCATGTCCATCTAGCAGGTGATGTCATCCAGGCATCTCATCCTCTGTTGTCTCCTTCTCCTCCTGCCCCCAATCCCTCCCAGCATCAGAGTCTTTTCTGATGAGTCAACTCTTCACATGAGGTAGCCAAAATACTGGAGTTTCAGCTTTAGCATCATTCCTTCCAAAGAAATCCCAGGGCTGATCTCCTTTAGAATGGACTGGTGGGATCTCCTTGCAATTCAAGGGACTCTCAAGAGTCTTCTCCAACGCCATGGTTCAAAAGCATCAATTCTTCAGTGCTCAGCTTTCTTCAGAGTCCAACACTCACATCCATACATGACCACTGGAAAACCATAACCCTGACTAGACAGACCCTTGTTGGCAAGTAAGGTCTCTCCTTTTCAATATGCTATATAGGTTGGTCATAACTTTCTTTCCAAGGAGTAAGCATCTTTTAATTTTATGGCTACAGTCACCATCTGCAGTGATTTTGGAGCCCCTCAAAATAAAGTCTGACACTGTTTCCACTATGTCCGCATCTATTTCCCATGAAGTGATGGGCCCAGATGCCATGATCTTCGTTTTCTGAATGTTGAGCTTTAGGCCAACTCTTTCACTCTCCTCTTTCACTTTCATCAAGAGACGCTTTAGTTCCTCTTCACTTTCTGCTATAGCGGTGGTGTCATCTGCATATCTGAGGTGATAAATATTTCTCCCGGCAATCTTGATTCCAGCTTGTGCTTCTTCCAGCCCAGCGTTTCTCATGATGTACTCTGCATATAAGTTAAATAATCAGGGTGACAATATACAGCCTTGTCGTACTCCTTTTCCTATTTGGAACCAGTCTGTTTTTCCATGTCCAGTTCTAACTGTTGCTTCTTGACCTGCACAGGTTTCTCAAGAGGCAGGCCAGGTGGTCTGGTATTCCCATCTCTTTTAGAATTTTCCACAGTTTGTTGTGATCCACACAGTCAAAGGCTTTGGCATAGTCAATAAAGCAGAAATAGATGATTTTTTAGAACTCTCTTCCTTTTTCCATGATCCAGCAGATGTTGCCATTTTGATCTCTGGTTCCTGTGCCTTTTCTAAAACCAGCTTGAATATCTGCAAGTTCATGGTTCATGTATTGCTGAAGCCTGGCTTGGAAAATTTTGGGCATTAATTTACTAGCATATGAGATGAGTGCTATTGTGTGTTAGTGTGAACATTCTTTGACTTTGCCTTTCTTTGGGATTGCAATAAAAACTGACCTTTTCCATTTCTATGGCCATTACTGAGTTTTCCAAATTTACTGGCATATTGAGTGCAGCACTTTCACAGCATCGTCTTTCAGGATTTGAAATAGCTCAACTGGAATTCCATCACATCCTCTAGCTTTGTTCATAGTGATGCTTTCTAAGGCCCACTTGACTTCACTTTCCAGGATATCTGGCTCCAGGTGAGTGATCACACCATCATGATTATCTTGGTCTTGAAGATCTTTTTTGTACAGTTTTTCTGTGTATTCTTGCCACCTCTTCTTAATATCTTCTGCTTCTGTTAAGTCCATACCATTTCTGTCCTTTATTGAGCCCATCTTTGCATGAAATGTTCCCTTGGTATATCTAATTTTCTCGAACAGATCTCTAGTCTTTCCCATTCTGTTGTTTTCCTCTATTTCTTTGCATTGATCACTGAAGAAGGCTTTCTTATCTCTTCTTGCTATTCTTTGGAACTCTGCATTCAGATGCTTATATCTTTCCTTTTCTCCTTTGCTTTTCGCCTCTCTTCTTTTCACAGCTATTTGTAAGGCCTCCCCAGACAACTGTTCACTTTTTTGCATTTCTTTTCTATGGGATGGTCTTGATTCCTGTCTCCTGCACAATGTCATGAACCTCCATCCATAGTTCATCAGGCACTCTATCTCTCAGATCTAGTCCCTTAAATCTATTTGTCACTTCCACTGTATAATCATAAGGAATTTAAGTCATACCTGAATGGTCTAGTGGTGTTCCCCACTTTCTTCACATTAAGTCTGCATTGGGCAATAAACTGTTCATGATCTGAGCCACATTCAGCTCCCAGTCTTTTTTTGCTGACCATATTGAGCTTCTCCATCTTTGGCTGCAAAAATATTATCGATCTGATTTCAGTGCTGACCATCTGGTGATGTCCATGTGTATTGTCATCTCTTGCGTTGTTGGAAGAGGGTGTCTGCTATGACCAGTGTGTTCTCTTGACAAAACTCTATTAGCCTTTGCCCTGCTTCATTCTGTATTTGAAGGCCAAATTTGTCTGTTACTCCAGGTTTTTTTTGACTTCCTACTTTTAGTCCCCTATAATGAAAAGGACATCTTTTTTGGGTGTTAGTTCTAAAAGGTAGTGTAAGTCTTCATAGAACCATTCAACTTCAGCTTCTTCAGTGTTACTGGTTGAGGCATAGACTTGGATTACCATGATATTGAATGGTTTTCCTTGGAAATGAACAGAGATCATTCTGTCGTTTTTGAGATTGCATCCAAGTACTGCATTTCGATATGTACTTCCAAAAATGTCACTGTACTATGCCAATATTTAATAATGAATCTATATTTATAAGTGAAGAATCTCTAGGACAAGTAATTAAACAGTTTCTCCATACACTATTACACATTGTTTGTTTTCATGGGATTCTGCTCTATTTAATAAATTTAAATATTTTTTTAGGACTAATATACACTGAATATGGTGCAGATATTAGAGTGAGTGAAAAGTAAGAGAGTAACTATAATAAAAAAGATATTTCTATGGTTTTATATATTATATTGGATATGTTTATCTGTCTTCCACCATATTCACAATAATACTTTAATATTGTTATATAGATTGTATTGTGACTATAACTAACTGATAAATGAATATTTTCTTAAAATGATAACAGAATATAATTTTAAAATACTTAGAGTATTCATTATTGGTTCAAGTCTTTGTGAAGATTTGACCAAGCAGTTTAATGGAAAATTTTAATTTTCTTTCCTTAATTAATATATAGAAATATTTCTCTCCCTTAATATAATGTAAACATCAGAAATATTAGTGATGTGCAACTCTATTTCCTTCATCATCAACAATGCATTGAGGAGACTTAAAAAAAAAAAATTCCCAGTCTGAATATCTTGCTCTGAGGCTTTTATCTACGCAAAAATCATGGGACAGAAGGAAAGGAGAAGAGACAACCTGGGAGAAATTGAAACACAAAGATCTCTCCCACTTCCTATCTCAGCCTATTGCCAGCCACTAACACGAATTTCTCTTCTTCTGCATTTTTCTAGAATCCAATGGTCATATCCTAGAAAGGGCATTTCTTCATCACTTTAATAACATGAGTACATATAATTTGATTTCAGCAGAGGGATAGTTAATTTTTATAGATTTTTCTCAGAGTTATTATTGACAGTGGTTGGATTTCATTGAAGGTTCACAATTGTAAACAAGATTATACTTGATTAGTAACACAGCAGATAATCAGCTTCTGTAAGTGTTTCATGCACAGTTAAAAGAATGTTTGTACTGTTAACACTGGAGGCTCTATTCTATTGATGCCACTTGGATCAATTTTATTATATTAGTTGCTCAGATCTTCTGATTACTTGATGATTTATTGTCTGCTTTTTCTATCAGTTTCTGAGAGAAGTGTGTCAAAGTCCCTACTATGGGTATATGTAGAGATTCCCTGGTGGCTTGGACGGTAAAAAATCTGCCTGCGGTGCAGGAGACCAGGTTAGATCCCCTGGAGAAGACCATGGCTACCCACTCCAGTATTCTTGCCTAGAGAATTCCATGGACAGAGAAGACTGGCAGGTTACAGTCCATGGGGCTGCAAAGAGTTGGACCCAACTGAGCAACTAACACTTATTTAACAGGTATATGTATGTCTCTCCTGTCTTTTAATATTGTAAATGCTTGTTTTAATGTCTGAAGTTATATTATTATGTGTGTACAGATTTAATATTGTTAAATGCTCTTAATCATAATGAAAGGGCCTTTGTATCTCTCAAGTAAATTTTTCCTTAGAGTTTATTTTGTCTAATATTTGTATAGACATAATAGATTTTGTGTGTTTGTGAAAAGGGAAAGAGAATAAAAGTAACTGTTCTGTAATATGTCTACAGAACATATCTTTCCATATTTTTAATTGGAAATTTTCTATGCATTTTTTTGATATATTTTTTCTTGTAAGAAAGACATTGTTTTATTGACTTTCTGTAACAGTCTTGTTTTTTTATATAGATTTTAAATACATTGTATAAAAACACTGACAAAATTTAGAGAACTATCTCTATCTAATAGAGCACTTTCTATTTCTGTTTATCCTACATTTCCCTCCTTTTTTCTATTTTTGGACTAGTCAGACATAGTTAATCATTTGTAATGCAAATAGCTGTGAAACTAGGGAGGTTAACTTACTGGGAGCAGGGGGGTAGTGTGCAGAAAACCACTGGACACTTCCTCAGAATGAAAATAATTTTAATATATCTTAAACATTTAAACATGAGTTAGCCAGACATATCAAGTGTGTGAAAGTGGATAGAATGGGATGCTCATTCCAAGCAGAAGTGACAGACTGCATAAAGGGGACAACTGCATGGTGTATAAGTGGAATCACAAAAGTGCAATATAGGTGGTTGAAAAGATTATGCTTATGAGACAACACCTACCAAACCATGAAAGACCTTACAATCATTTCTCCTTTTCTGGACTATGTGAATGTGTTAGCAGGAAGCCACTAATGTGATTTAGACAATAAAATGAAAGATCAAATTTATGTATTAGGAAAATTTTTGTAAAAGCAGGATAGAGGATGAATTATTAAGGGACAACAGTTGAGGCAAGGATGCCTGGTAGGAAGCTGTTGAAGTAGCATAGTAAACTAGCATGTTAGCAAAGCAAAATATCCTTTATTCAATAGCTCTTGAATAAAGGATAAACAGTTGTAGAAAGTGAGGCAGAAAATTGGCCGCTTGAAAATGAGCTGACTCATTAGAATTGAGTGAACTGTTTTCAGTTATATCACTTTGATGGCTTGAAATCTGCTGTGGTGGATATTATCTACCCAAAGACAATTATCAAGTGCCAAAAATCCAGCTCTAAACTTTTTCCCAGAGAACTAGTCATTAAGTATTTACAGCACAGTGTTGGGCAGAATAGATTACCAGAATGTCTGGAAGCAAGCTGAGAGACTTGATTTAGTACATTTGGAGGCTGAGGAATGGATGAGTCAAATTTGCCTATCAGGATTTCACTTTGGTGAGCAGATGGATACTGTCTCTATCAACTAAAATACAACCTAAGAGTAAGATTTAGGGCAAGGTACTAGATTTCAGACATAGGTGAAAACATTCAAGTCAAGGTGTCTAGCAGATAATAGGATATATGAATTTTGCATCATCAGCATATGTGTGTGTGTGTGCAGGTTAAATAATTTTACCAGAGGACATTGTCCAGGAGACATCAGAATTCAAGGAGAAAATTTACAGGCATTCCAAATTCTGATGGTGAAATAAAGCAGACATGAAGATGAAGGATCACACAAGCATGAGGGTGACTAGCATGTTGTTGCTGTGGAAAGAAACAAAATGGAGTTTTTCCAAACAGAGGGCATGTCGGAAAAGCTGAGTGCTGCAGATATGTCACTAGATACTAGTGGTAGAATGTTCACTGGAGTGAATAAATAAGAAATCATTGTTTTATATTTATTTCAGATTTCAAAGAAGTAAATGGGCTGTGATGAAATGAATGTAGCAATTGTGATAAAAAGGTTGAGTTTTTCTAAATGGATAGAATAGAAAGATGGATTAAAGAAAACAGATATACAGTCTAATAATTAACAGGACTCATCCATGGAAATTTAAAGAAGGTTGCAGTTGTCTTTCAGTATCTGTGGGGTATCAGTTCCAGAAAACCCTTCAGATTCAAATCTGCAGATACTGAAGTCCCTTACATATGTCATAACATCCACATATAAACTGTATACATCTTCCCATTTACTTTGAATTATCTCTTGGAAGGATTGATGCTAAAGCTGAAATTCCAGTACTTTGGCCATCTCATGTGAAGAGTTGACTCATTGGAAAAGACTTTGATGCTGGGAGGGATTGGGGGCAGGAGGAGAAGGGGACAACAGAGGATGAGATGGCTGGATGGCATCACTGACTCGATGGATGTGAGTCTGAGTGAACTCCGGGAGTTGGTGAGGGACAGGGAGGCCTGGATTGCTGCAATTCATGGGGTCGCAGAGTTGGACACGACTGAGCGACGGAACTGAACTGAACAATATAAATGTTATGTAAATAGTTGTAAATACTAGGTAAATGCTATGTTGCCAGTGCATGGCAATTTCAAATTTTGCTTTTGGAGTTTTCTGAAATGTTTCTCAAAGTTTTGAATTACAGTTGGTTGAATCCATGGATGGGGGTGAAAAGGCGAACTGCAATTGCAGAGTAATCACTTTACTAGCCCTTTGTGAATTGGGATGATGGAGTGCATGCTAGTAGAAGGGCAGAGAGAGTGGAACCATATCTGGGAGACTCTAAGCCTCAGACATCTCTTTAACTATTATAAGGCTACTTTTTGAAAGGTATAGTCCCAGGGGAAAGGCTTTTTACATAAATCTCTTTTACCTCCTTTGGCAACAGTTAATCACAAAAGGATGACTGTTTGTAGGTTATATCCAGTCCTCTGAATGAAAATGTCAAAGATATATACATGCTAAGTTGCTTCAGTCGTGTCTAACTCTGTTCAACCCTATGGACTCTTAGCCCTCCAAGCTCCTCTGTCCTTAGGATGCTCTAGGGAAGAATACTCGAGTGGGTTGCCATGCCCTCCCCAAGGGGATCTTCCTGACCCAGGGACTGAACCCAAGTCTCTCTTGTCTTTTATGTATCCTGCATTGGCAGGCGGGTTCTTTACCACTAGTACCACCTGGGAAGCCCCAAAGATATATGCACTGGCCATATAAATTTAATGCTTCCTTAATGTTGCTCACAGTTTGTACCCAAGTTTTGACAATGGGACTTCTACTTGGCCTTAAATGCATCAGCCTTATTCCAAAGTTCTATTATTTGGATTGCTGTTGTTTTGTTCCTTGTAAAAGTTCTGAGTTTTTTACAAACTGTAGGCCCCAGGTTTCCTCAGATCCTCTGCATTTATTCCCAGGAGATAATATATGCTCTGTTTCACTTAGTTTTCCCATATCTTACCTCTTCTTTACGATCTAAATGCCATAGACTACTGAAAGCCATTAAAAATAAAAATCTCACATACTCCTCTAAGAGATTTTTATTTCCCCCTTGACACTCTGTCCTAATTATTTTTACCATTCCTCAAATACCTCACATTTTTTATAACCTCTCTTGAACTGTGTATCATGTTTTTATTTAATTCTCAGTTCAAATTTTAATGGGTGTATGTCATCTCTTCAGCTAGAATGCATGTTCCTTGTGGAGTTATTTTACTTTGTATCTATCCAAAGGAACTTGGCATAGTTTCATACTTATGATAAAATTTTAATAGATACTTTTTGAATACTGATCATCTGTTAAATACTGTATGGTTACCATAAACACAGAATGTATTTATGCTGCTAGTAAATCCTTTGAGAGTGTTCAGACACTCTGGTCACACAGATAAACTATTAAGGATTTTGAAACATTATACATGAGAGCAACCTGTATCTCAGTCAGATTCTCACCATGGCAACAGTTGCTTATTTCACAAAGAATGAAACTTATTTCCCTTGTAGGTAATGTAAAGCTTGATACTCAGCTTGTTTTGTTTTGTTTTGTTTTTTAAAGTGGAGTTACTCACACATACACACAATAGCCTTATTTAAAAAGATTACAAGTTTGAGTTTCTTTAGGAACTAGTTATATTTAAGACTCACTTTAGAAACATATTTACCCAAAAAAATGATTACAGCTCTGATCTTACTTTGCCTGAATAAACAATATTCTATATTAAGCTAAGGACAGAAGACTTGAAGTTACCCAATGAAAAGAAAAAATTTAGGGATTTACCTGATTCATGGAGTAAAATGAGAGGATAATTTTGGAGGAGACAAAAAATTAACACCTTTAATAGGTATCAATGTATGCTAAACTATTAATTCACAGGAATGACTTCTATAATAGTCAAACATTTAAAAATCCACATTGTAGGTTTTTTATGGCAGTATCTCTTTATAATTGTTGTTTCTTAATTTAATTACAATTTTGTGGTGGTTAGCAATTCATCCTCAACTTAAAATCTATATTTGAAGCCACTTCTAACAATATTTACCTTCTCATATGCATAGCATACTCATTTACACTTTTTTTTCCCTTTTCCATGAGCTACAGTGTAGTCCTAACCACCATCATCCTTCTGGTGACTTCTTTCCAAACTCTCATTTAGTTCAACCCAGTTAAAGCCCATTTCTAAGAATTACAGAGACTAGAGAAAAATAGCTCTTGGTTTGGTAAGCACTGGCATTTCTTACAAGAGGAATGGCCATTTTGAATGGTGTAAGATGATGCTTTGAAGCAGTTTAAATTTGTATTTCTCTAATACCTAATAATCCAGACATCCTGGAATGTGAAGTCAAGTGGGCCTTAGGAAGCATCACTACGAACAAAGCTAGTGGAGGTGATGGAATTCCAGTGGAGCTATTTCAAATCCTGAAAGATAATGCTGTGAAAGTGCTGCACTCAATATGCCAGCAAATTTGGAAAACTCAGCAGTGGTCACAGGACTGGAAAAGTTCAGTTTCCATTCCAATCCTAAAGAAAGTCAGTGCCAAAGAATACTCAAACTACTGCACAATTGCACTCATCTCACACACAGTAAAGTAATGCTCAAAATTCTCCAAGCCAGGCTTCAGCAATACATGAACTGTGAACTTCCAGATGTTCAAGCTAGTTTTAGAAAAGGCAGAGGAATCAGAGATCAAATTGCCAACATCAGCTGGATCATCAAAAAAGCCAGAGAGTTCCAGAAAAACATCTATTTCTGCTTTATTGACTATGCCAAAGCCTTTGACTATGGGGATCACAATAAACTGGAAAATTCTGAAAGAGATGGGAATACCAGACCACCTGACATGACTCTTGAGAAACCTATATGCAGGTCAGGAAAAAATGGTTAGAACTGGACATGGAACAACAGACTGGTTCCAAAGAGGAAAAGAAGTACGTCAAGGCTGTATATTGTCTCCCTGATTATTTAACTTATATGCAGAGTACATAATGAGAAATGCTGGACTGGAAGAAGCACAAGCTGGAATCAAGATTGCTGGGAGAAATATCAATCACCTCAGAAATGCAGATGACACCACCCTTATTGCAGAAAGTGAAGAGGAACTAAAGCACCTCTTGATGAAAGTGAAAGAGGAGAGTGAAAAAGTTGGCTTAAAGCTCAACATTCAGAAAACAAAGATCATGGCTTCTGGTCCCATCACTTCATGGGAAATAGATGGGAAACAGTGGAAACAGTGTGAGACTTTATTTTGGGGGGCTCCAAAATCACTGCAGATGGTGACTGTAGCCATGAAATTAAAAATGCTTGCTCCTTGGAAGGAAAGTTATGACCAGCCTAGATAGCATATTGAAAAGCAGAGATCTTGCTTTGCCAACAAAGGTCCATCTAGTCAAGGCTATGGTTTTTCCAGTGGTCATGTATGGATGTGAGAGTTGGACTGTGAAGAAACCTGAGTGCCAAAGAATTGATGCTTTTGAACTGTGGTGTTGGAGAAGACTCTTGAGAGTCCCTTGAACTGCAAGGAGATCCCACCAGTCCATTCTAAAGGAGATCAGCCCTGGGATTTCTTTGGAAGGAATGATGCTAAAGCTGAAATTCCAGTACTTTGGTCACTTCATGCGAAGAGTTGACTCCCTGAAAAAGACTCTGATGTTGGGAGGGATTGGGGGCAGGAGGAGAAGGGGACGACAGAGGATGAGATGGCTGGATGGCATCACCAGCTCGATGGATATGAGTTTGAGTGAACTCCGGGTGTTGGTAATGGACAGTGAGGCCTGGTATGCTGTGATTCATGGGGTCGCTAAAAGTCAGACACGACTGAGCGACTGAATTGAATAACTAATAATATTGAGCATATTTTCATGTGCCTTTAAGCCATATGTATGCCTTCTATGGAGAAATATCTACTTAGTTCCTCTGCCCATTTTTTGATTGAGTTGTTGGGTTTTTTAATATTGAGCTAGATGAACTGTATGTATATTTTGGAGACTGTTCCCCCGTAAGTCACATAATTTTCAAATATTTTCTCCCATCCTGTCCTCTTGGAGAAGGAAATGACAACCAACTTCAGTATTCTTGCCTGGAGAATTCCATGGATGGAGGAACCTGGTGGGCTGCGGTTCATGGGGTCGCAAAGAGTCTGACACGGCTCAGCGACTAATATAACACACATCTTGTCCTTTCATTTTTATAATTTACTTTTTTGTCTAAAAGTGTTTAAGTTTAATTAGGTCTCATTTGTTTATTTTTGTTTTATTTTCATTACTGTAGGAGGTGGATCCAAAAGGATATTGCTGCTATTTATGTGAGTGTTCTGACTATGTTTTCCTCTAGAAGTTTTATATTATATGGTCTTACATTTAGATCTGTAATCCATTTGAGTTTATTTTGGTGTATGGTTTTAGGGAGTATTCTAATTTCATTCTTTTACATGCAGCTGTCCAGTTTTCCCAGTACTGGAGTGGGTTACCATTTTCTGTTCAAGGGCATCTTCCCAATCCTGGAACTGAACCCATATCTCTTGCATATCCTCCATTTTCAGATGGATTATTTAGCCCTGCATCACCGAGGGGAGACCCTTTTTATTTTTTTATTTTTCTCAAACCTGATTCCTGCTTCTCTATCTGAATAAAATAAAAATAATCAGAAATTAACTTTTTTAAATTCCAATTAACAAAACAAGTCACTGTCTGTATCTGTGCTTTCTCTCTCATTATCATATATACATATGATCTCTTTCTCAATTTAAGGCCAACATATGGCAGGTATACTGAATTTCATCCACTTTTATTTACCCATGAACACAGTCACTGCATTTTTGCCTGTCTTTCTCACCCTCATTGCTTATTTCTCTGTTGACTATTTTCATCAACACACAAAATATCTGTTATTTCTCCCAGTTTAAAAATAACAACAAAAGAAAATTTCTCTGGACTTCATATAGTTATATACTTCATATAGTTATGAAGTTATGGACTTCATATAGTTATACACAACTTCATATAGTTGGACTTCATATAGCAGATAACATCAATTACATGTTATCTGCACTTATTGAAAAGATACCACCTCAAAAATCAAGTCTATATTTGTTGAATTTTACTTTGCTCCTCCTATTACTGTGATACTTTGGGGTCTAACTGATATAAAATAGAAGGCTCATTTCTTAAACATAGGATTTGATTACCTTAACAAAGAAATATATCCATGTAACAGCTATTAACAATAAGATCAAGAACAATTTCACTAGAAAATAATCTCAAGTTCCAATCAAGTCAGTCTCCTAGCAGAAATTATATGACATTATGCAAAGAAGTGTAATAATTCTTGTAGTGAAAAATGAAATCAAGAATTGGTTAGATACTAAAATGCAAAATATGCCTAGGCAGAACACCAGATTACAGCACATATGTGAGGACTTGAGAATGAATTCCAAGTTTACATTTCTGAAATAAAAAAATAAGAGCTACTCATACATAGGGAAAATATTGGTCTGAAAAATGGATTTTTAAATTCAAGTTAAAACCCAGTATGCTGAGTAAGGTAAAAGTGAGGAAGCTGAAATGAGTGTAAAGTTAGTTTGTAGTAAACTTACATATAATGATTCTTTGTCTTCTTTGATTAAAGGCTTATGCTTTGTCTCCATAGGTGTGCTTCTACCAGCCCAACAGGTATATTTGCCTGAATTTTATTAAAGATACATAAATACAGCTTCTGGAAAAATGATATAAAATTTTCAAAAAGGGTTCTAATCAAAAGCAAACAATCTTGTTCTTCAACTAAAATAAAATCTCTTCTAATTAGTTTTTTTTTTTTTTTCTGGCTATAGGAATGCAAGGATATTCATTAGTCATATGCAAAAATATTCTTTTAGATAACAGTATATTCTTCCAAAGTAGAAAATAGGTCATAAATCTCTTCCATAAATCAAAATTTAGTTGTCTTCTCTATGATTGATTTATTGTTGAATATTAGAGTCCTTGGACACATTTGGAATTACATGTTATGTGATATATGCAAGATAGCTGTTCCTTAACCTCTGCATATATACTTCTATATTTAACATTAACGAATTTTATGATCACTTGCCTTTCTGTTATATGGAATATTATAAAGAATTATAATGTTATATGTCTAAACTGCAAATGTTGGTTTTCTTTTAACTATTATTAATCATATTCTGTTATTTGAAGTGAGTAAAGATTAATATTCTTCTAGGTCAACATACTTTTTATATATGTGCAAATTTTAACTAATTTTTTCAGAAATAAAAAAGTTCCACATAGAGATATTAATGAAAATGGGCCATTCAAAATTATACATGCTAATAATAACAAATTTAATTTTTCAGTATGAGATGTAACAATGTTAAAAAAATCAAGATTGAGACAACAACTAAAAAATTATGACAATAAATATAAATCAATGAAATATAGAGCAAAATAGAGCCAGATATTGTTATTTGAAAAACTGCTAAATAAGAAGACCATATATCACATCATTTGAAAATTTTACAAAAGTAAAATAAGAAAATTCAAGATATAATGCTCTAAAACAACTGAAAAAGAAACTAAACTTATATAACTTAAGAAGCTTATAAAAAATGTCTAAGAAAACAATAAAATATAAAATTAATAATAGAGGGAGAACTTTCAAAAATTTTTTAAAAATATTTATGTATCAGCCAAGAATTTATTGTTAAAAATAAATGAAATAGTTATAGATTTCAAGATTCACCATAATTCTGAAGCAACCAGAATGCCCCAAGGATAGATATATAGATCGGTATAACAGAATAGAGAACCTTGAAATAAACCCACACACATATGGTTCATTATTTTCAATGTAAGTGCAACACAATTCATTGGAAGAAAGAACAGACTTTATAAAAAATGATTATTTAATAATTGAATATACCCATTCAGAAAAATATAAACTCAAAAAAATATTTTAGGCTTTAACACATACCACTTAGAAAGAGTAACAAAAAATTGATCTAACTTTTAAAGAATATCATTTACTTAAAACTCAATAATAATACATTTGAAAGTTTTGATGAAATGGAAAATATTATATACATTTTCAAAACTAATTCAAGAAGACTGAAAAAACTATTGAACGATAATCCTGGGAGACAATGAAAAAGAAGGATTTAATCATGAGTCCAGTTCAGTTCAGTTCAGTCGCTCAGTCATGTCCAATTCTTTGTGACCCCATGAATCGCAGCATGCCAGGCCTCCTTGTCCATCACCAACCCCCGGAGTTCACCCAAACTCATGTCCATCGATTCGGTGATGACATCCACCCATCTCATCTTCTGTCGTCTCCTTCTCCTCCTGCCCCCAATCCCTCCCAGCATCACAGTCTTTTCCAATGAGTCAACTCTTCATAGGAGGTGGCCAAAGCACTGGAGTTTCAGCTTTAGCATCAGTCCTTCCAAAGAACACCCAGGACTGATGTCCTTTAGAATGGATTTGTTGGGTCTCGTTGCAGTCCAAGGGACTCTCAAGAGTCTTCTCCAACACCACAGTTCAAAAGCATCAATTCTTCAGCGCTCAGCTTTCTTTATAGTCCACTTCTCACATTCATACATGACTACTGGAAAACCATAGCCATGACTAGATGGACCTTTGTTGGCAAAGTAATGTCTTTGCTTTTTATGTTGCTGTTTAGGTCAGTCATAACTTTCCTTCCAAGGACTAAGCATCTTTTAATTTCATTGTTGCAATCTCCATCTGCAGTGATTTTGGAGCCCATAAAAATAAAGTCAGCCCTTGTTTCCACTGTTTCTCCATCTATCTGCCATGAAGTAATGGGACCAGATGCCTTGATGTACTCCTCTTGAAGAATCTGTATGCAGGTCAGGAAGCAAGAGTTAGAGCTGAACATGGAACCACAGACTGGTTCCAAATAGGAAAAGGAGTACGTCAAGGCTGTATATTGTCACCCTGCTTATTTAACTTATATGCAGAGTACATCGTGAGAAACACTGGGTTGGATGAAGCAAAAGATGGAATCAAGATTGCTGGGAGAAATACCAATAACCTCAGATATGCAGATGACACCACCCTTATGGCAGAAAGTGAAGAGGAACTAAAGGGCTTCTTGGTGAAAGAGAAAGAGGAGAGTGAAAAAGTTGGTTTAAAGCTCAACATTCAGGAAACTAAGATCATGGCATCCAGTCCCATCACTTCTTGGGAAATAGTTGGGGAAACAGTGGAAACAGAGACAGACTTAATTTTGGGGGGCTCCAAAATCACTGCAGATGGTGACTGCAGCCCTGAAATTAAAAGATGCTTGTTCCTTGGAAGAAAAGTTATGACCAAACTAGACAGCATATTAAAAAGCAGAGACATTACTTTGCCAACAAAGGTCTGTCTCTTCAAACCTATGGTTTTGCCACTAGTCATATATGGATGTGAGAGTTGGACTATAAAGAAAGCTAAGCACCCAAGAATTGATGCTTGGTGTTGGAGAAGACTCTTGTGAGTCTCTTGGACTGAAAGGCGATTCAACCAGTCCATTCTAAAGGAAATCAGTCCTAAATATTCATTGGAAGGACTGATGCTGAAGCTGAAACTCCAATACTTTGGCCACCTGATGTGAAGATCTGACTCATTTGAAAAGACCCTGATGCTCAAAAAGATTGAATGCAGGAGGAGAAGGGGATGACAGAGGACGAGATTGTTGTATGGCATCACCGACTCAATGAACATGAGTTTGAGTAAGCTCCGGTAGTTGTTGATGGACAGGAAGGCCTGGCGTGCTCCAGTCCATGAGGTTGCAAAGAGTCAGACATGACTGAGCAACTAAACTGAACTGAGGACAAATAGTTGAATATTCCAATTTGGATTAGGAACTGGATTTCCTGCAACCAACTATCAGAAGGTGGGGTTACAAATTACAAATAATCAATGGAATCAATAGAAGCTCATAACAGGAGTCACCGTTGCCTAGAAAGAAATCCTAATACCATCTTCTAAAATCAGTACCTTGCTTACCAATCTTAAAAGATATACTATAATGTTTTACTTTAGAACACCATAGAATAATTACTAAAAATTTAGTTGGTGAGAATCCATGCTGTTTTAGAAAATTACAACTGTATGAAGAACTGAATTAAGTTTCTGATGACTATTTTAGACAATAAAAAGAGAATAATTGTGAAGCAGCTTTTTATAAATTTTAATCATTATTATGGACCTCCATGTTAAGATAGCATATTAATCATTATGCATATTTATGACTTTTTCCAAGTTAAAATGTATTAGTATTTTAGTTCTGATGATCTAAAGAGAAACTAGCTACAACATCTATAAATTCAGTGATCAGCCTAAGATATGCAAATTTGGCTTCTTACAAAAGTCTTAGATATTCACCATAGCTCATAGATATCATATATGCTTCCTTCATTGGCCAAAGAGAATATATGTTAATATTATCCAATTTTAATTTTATTCATATATCTAAATGTTTGTTATGAAAAAAACCCACCATTTTACGAACCTTACAGTGTTCCCAGCACCCATCTAAGTGTTCTACATATATTAACTCATTCAAACCTCACTACAATCTCTGTTTGAAAGATGAAAAAATTGATAGAGTCATTAACTAATTTGCCCATATCCAGCTACAACCTGAGCAAATGTTCAAAGGCAAGCAGAGTTGCTTCAAAATCTGTTTTTGTTTCCTATACTCTGTGTGTGTGTGTGTTCGCATATGTGTCCACACCAGCACAAAAGCTTACACATGGCAAATCTGGAAGTAGAGGTCAGGGGAGATTCTTGTACAGGGTGAAGGAAAAGAGAAGAAAAAGAAGAGTGAGGGAAAGGGGAGGTAACAATGTTGTTTAAGTGCATTTATTATTAAGCATTTATTTCTATTTGCTTATAGATATGATATTGAATTCATAAAAAACAGAAAGGACTATGAAAACAATTTGAGTGACATTAAAATATATTTCTTATCAACAGCTTTATATTTTTTCTTCTTCTAGTCTATTATAATGATAATTAAATTTTAACTTAAACTATAGAAATTGGTATGTGTGAGTACTAAATTAAAAATGTTATTTAATACTCATTAAATCAATATGGCTGGATTATAACAATTTTGTAATAAAAAAGATTCATTTAACATATGCAATATTGAGTAGTATATTAGAGTCATTCAGTTATGACTTTATATAATATAAATTATAATTACAATTCAGCCATTTTCATTAATTGTGCTGTTCTCAGTAAATTCAATCCAATTTCTATGATCTGTATTCATGGTGAAATGCTATAAGTATACATAAATTTTTATAATTCATAATAAGAATCAGAGGGGTTTTTCTTTAAATAAGAAACCAATTCAACACCTGAGATATGTAAATACAAAATAAATAGAACTACTTTAATTTAACTTTGCACCAGGGTGTACATTATGCTTCTTGACTTTGCCCAAAGCCATGCACATTTGGCCACGCCAATATTTAAGTAGCAGTTTACAGAAGGAATTCAGAAAATACTACTGGCAGTATGGTTGTTTTCTACAAACAAAAAATGAAGTGTGAATTTGTAAAGAATGGTGTCTTCCAAAGGGAAAGTAAAACTGTAAATAATGCAAATTGGCAGGATTATAGAATATAATGATTCCAAAGAATATTCTGAGTTATAATTGGAAATCATATTGAAGGAAACAGGTTACTCTATTTTATGTGCTGCTAAGTATTGAATATGTAGCTTGCTAAGGAATTAGCTATACCAGAGAAAGTGAAAAATATACTGCAATATTGTACTCATTTAAGAACCATATACCACAAAGTAGAAGATGCAGCAGGTAAAGAATAACATTTTCTGATGTTTTGAAAATTCTTAACAAAATATAAAGCGTGTCTAAGACTATGAGTTATTTGTCTTTCTTTTTGTATTGGATTTAAGAACATATGTGGTAAGTTTAGATATGGGAATATTCGAATAAAACTGGCAATTTTCATATTTTAGCAACCTATAGGATTAATAGCAACTAAAAGAAATAAGAGCAAATGGATGTCTTCAGTTGTTAAGGAAATAACAGAAATAGTTAAGGGGAAAGGGAATAGCTCTTCTAAGAGCCTAGAAATACAAAGTTTCCTTATTTATATGTAGTCATTAAAGAAAAAAGGAGACTACTCTTTACTTCCATAAATTTTGCTGCACTTGAAGCATTCTAAATTTACAATGGTTTTCATTGTTTTATTATTACTGAGGACAGCGATATATCATTTCCAAAGCAAAATGCAAGCATTTGTGAAATATATGCAAAATGATAATGAGTGGCCATACACTTAATCAAAAGAACAGTCTGGGGGGAGAAAACAAAATTACACCAACTTTTGGGCGAGAAGGAAAAGAAGCAAAAACACATCACCATTCAGATAGGACATCTAAGGAATAGATATACTCTCTCCAGGCAAACTTCCCTCAGAGTGGTTTCCAGAGCTGTTGAGACTGAAGACTTGTTCTAATGAAGAGTTCCTGACAAGAACCACCTTGGACTTTCAGCTAAGCTTTGAAATCGTTTTTCTGTATGTGGTGCTTCATTCAACAGAAATGGCTTTGCTTCAGAGTCTTTACCAAGTGTAGATTACTCTAATGCTGTATGTCAAAAAGTCAAGAAAAAACTGATACAAGTATAATGCAAACAAAGGCAACAAAGACACAATGTGCAATGAAGCAGAGAGGAACAGAGCTGCTATCTCCTGTGTATGGAAATTCAAAACTAAATAAATAAAAGTTGAGTTTCTTTTAGCCTTTATATATATTTTTAAATTTAAATTTATTTATTTTAATTGGAGGCTAATTACTTTACAATATTGTATTGGTTTTGCCATACATCAACATGAATCCGCCACGGGTGTACACGTGTTCCCAGTCTTGAACCGCTCTCCCACCTCCCTCCCCATACCATCTCTCTGGGTCATCCCAGTGCACCAGCCCCAACTATCCTGTATCCTGCATCAAACCTAGACTGGCGATCCATGTCTTATATGATATTATACATGTTTCAATGCCATTCTCCCAAATCATCCCACCCTCTCCCACAGAGTCCAAAAGACTGTTCTATACATCTGTGTCTTTTTTGCTGTCTCGCATACAGGGTTATCATTACCATCTTTCTAAATTCCATATTTATGCGTTAGTATACTGTATTGGTGTTTTTCTTTCTGGCTTACTTCACTCTGTATAATAGGCTCCAGTTTCATCCACTGCCAGGGGCCAGCGTGAAGACCTCCGCCCATGGCAAAGGTCATGAGGAAGGAGGCTTGGCATACCCAAAGGTGTGATCAAGCCTCAGGAAACCCCCTGTTCCCACACATCTACCCCAAAACCAGAGTCTGTTTTATGCTCTCACCTACACCTCTGATTTTACGGGGGTCTCTCCCCCATAACCGTTTCTCTCGGAGAAGGAGTAAACGTGCAGCTCCAAGGCAATAAAAATTCTTGGGCGTGACATAAGTGTTTCAGCTTACGGACTCCTCTGAAGGTTATCTAGCCCACCTGTATAGGTTCGTCCGGCCACATGTGATTGTTTACAGCCTCCTAACCTGAGAGGCACGAGATGTTTTAGACTTACTAAAAGCAAATTCTTTTGGGGAGTTGGAAATTATTAGTATAGTGGGTTGGTTAGGAATTATATTGGTGAAGGGTTTTTCATTTGTTGTGTCAATAATTGCTGCTAATTCCCTGCTCTGGGTGGGACAAGGATGTCTCAGGTCAAACCTCTCTGCTGACAGACTAGCTGTGTGACAGGATTATCCATACTCCTGCCACTATGCACAAGATTGTTTACTACCTCTCAACCATAAACAGCACAGAGAGTTTTGGGGTATTTTGAGAGTCTTAAATTAGCATAGGGCTTTTTCTTCTTGTTGAGTCAATGATTGCCGCCAGGCCTCCATATCCTTAGGCACCTGGAAATAGATTAATCAATGTATTTGGAATATAGAAAAGGAAATATAGTAGTTTTTAAGGTTAGCAATACTAGACTTTTTGAGTTAATGAATTTTCTCTTTTGTAACAGATCACAGTACTTTGTTATAAATCACTGTGACCTTGCTATGTAAAAATGTAACCTTATCACTATCTTAAGACTAAATTGATCTTAAGGGGAGCATTGGTGAAAGGATTTTCATTTGTTGGGCTGATGTTTGCTGCTAAATCTCCATATTCCCTGCCCTTATAATGAATATAACTAGCATATAGGAGAAATAAGCATTAACCTTTAAGTATATAGGCGAAATAGGTATTAACCTTCAAGATTAATCATGTTAACCTTGGGTTAAATAAATTCCTTTCTTGATTGTAACTCACCACACCCTCACCCTATAGGAATGCAACTTTATTTGGAGGGTGGTGCCTGGTTTAAGAAAAAACACCCTTGGAAAAAATAAGTTTTCGGTTATCAGAAAGAAAGGATCATAAAATCCCTAAGACCTTTTTATGTGAAGCACCTGATTTTGATAAAGGTCAGGACTGCTGACCCCTGCGTGACTCTCTATTCATCCCTATGTGTAACAAAAGGTATATAAGCAAACCCAAAAATAAAGAAATCGGATCAGTTTCCAGAAAGACTGATTCCCCCATGTCGCTTCTTTCTTGCTCCCGTTCCTCTGGCTGAATTCCCATCTGGATTCAGCCTCCTTTTCTCCACTACACTATCTCCTACTACACTATCCGTTTCTAATCTCTCTGTCTATCTGTAATTAAATATGTATTTTTCCAAAGACACCGACACCATCCCCCCACCTTCGAATCACCCTGGATCCACCCGGGCTGGACCCTGGCAATCCCCCTCATTAGAACTGATTCAAATGTATTCTTTTTAATGGCTGAGTAATACTTCATTAATCACAGGTTCACTTTGTTTCCTAAAAGTTATTTAAGTAATGCTTTGCTTTATATCAGTTCAGTTCGGTTGCTCAGTCATGTCCTACTATTTGCGACTCCACACCAACTCCCAGAGTTGACTGAAACTCACGTCCATTGAGTCGATGCCATCCAGCCATCTCATCCTCTGTTGTCCCCTTCTCCTCATGCCCCCAATCCCTCCCAGCATCAGGGTCTTTTCCAATGAGTCAACTCTTTGCATGAGGTGGCCAAAGTATTGGAGTTTCAGCTTTAGCATCAGTCCTTCCAATGAACACCCAGGACTGATCTCCTTTAGGATGGACTGGTTGGATCTCCTTGTAGTCCAAGGGACTCTCAAGACTCTTTTCCAACACCACAGTTCAAAAGCATCAATTCTTCGGCACTCAACTTTCTTCACAGTAAAACTCTCACATCCATACATGACCACTGGAAAAATCATAGCCTTGACTAGACAGGCCTTAAAGGTAGGAATTCAAATTTTCTCACCAGCACTTACTGAATTGATTTTAGAATATACTGCTTTATAAACAGAAAAGCCAAAGTTAATTTCAGTGTTGACCAAACTGAAGAACATATAGTCTCTTCAAAATTTATTTTATGCTATCGGATAGTAAATATAATTGAATAGCTTCAAGTTTGGAAGAAAGGAAATTTTTGCAAAATAACAAATCTGGAACTTTGTTACTCCAATCTATCTGTATTTGAGATGGAAAAAAGTGGTAATCCCTGGTGAAAAATGCAGGAGCTTAAAAGAGACTATGCATTTTCCATGTTTGTATGGTTTTAAAATGGCCAGTGTTGTAAAATATAAGCTACTTTGAATATTTTCAATCATACTAATCACAATATTTAATTTTTGAAGTATACTAAAAATAAAACTGAAATATACCTTCATATTGATTTTAGCTTATGTTTTAAATGTTAAAGCAAAGATCCATTGTACCACAACTCTAATTAATTAATAGTGTTTTTACAGAAATTGTTTATTTCATACAGATTAATGAGGTTCAAGAATGTGATTTTTTTATATTTGTTACTTTTTGTGTTACTTATGATTTGGCATAATATAATATCCATCTAATTAAAAAGCAAAACAGTGTGTGTCTTTTACCCTTTAGACACTAGGAAGATCCCCTGGAAAGGGGAATATGGAACTTTCTTTTTTTCTGATCCATTCATTTATATTTGCATTTTTTCTCTCCTTAAATACTATCTGCAATTTCTTTCTCATGCATTTCACTAGGGAACTTTTGAATATTACATCTAGCTATATTTATAACTATATATTTATATCTGCCTGGCAGGCTACCATCCATGGGATCTCAGAGTTGGTCACAACTGTGCGACTATCTTTCTTTCTTTCTTTTGTTTTGTTTTCCTTCACTTATTTTTGCCCTCCTACTCCAATACACAAATGTGTACCCACTAGAATATAATCAACCAATGAAATAATTATATTTCAAATGAATGATTATATTTTACATTTTTGAATGCTATATTCATTTTCAAATCTACCAGACCTTCTCTTTTATTTCTACTTCCTTTTTCATTTATTGAATAATATATTTATTTTAACTTTAATAGTTATCTGATAATGCCTATATTTAAAATATTAGGAAAAATGATAATGATTAATATTTTCTTATCCTGTTAATTCTCAGTCATGAAGTCTTGTTTCTTTGTGGTCATCTGAAGAGTGTGTGTGTGTATTTGTGTGTAAGTGTGTAATCATATATGCATATGTGGGTTATTTCAACTTAGTGCATATTTCTTCCAATCCTCATCAAATAAGAGTTTTGCAAGTCTATACTGGAGAGTTCATTTCGGCGGAGAATTTGTATTAATATCTATCAAGCTATTAAGGCAATACTAACTGAAATTAAAAAAATTCTGAAATGAAATTTTCCAGATAACACATGTAATGTGATTTTGCACCATAAACTAATATATTGGAAGAGACAAACTATAAGGTAAATTTATTTTTTATCCCATGCATAGTTATTTCATGTTCTGCAAACAGTCTTTACAATTTTCAAGTCATTGAGAGGGTAATATGTTGTTTATTGTCTTCATCTCATGGTGGCATTTTCCTTCTTGTGTTTGGTATATTTTTTTAAGTGCTCATCTTTAACAAAACTTAATTTTGAGAAATCTTGAGCAACCTGGAATGGGAATTCTTCACTCCATAAAATATTTACCTTTGCTTCTGCTGACCTCCAGATAGGTTCTACCATTTTTAAAAATAATTTGATTTCTCAACATGATGTTTTGGGCTACATGAGTAATGTAACGTAAAATCACATTCCACTATGAGCCAAGCATTAATATTTCAGATTCCCACTGTAAGCAATTATTCTTATTATTCCACCTGGAGATGCCATAGAAAGACAGTTCCCTCAATGATTCAGTTCGTTTCCACTTATAATCTTGTCTATTTTTTTTTTTTCAGATTATTCTAAGGAAATGGCTACATTGCTTGTTCTAGGTTTATGCTTTTATGTCAAATTCAGCTCTCTCTCTTTGAATTGACAAAAGACCTCTTCTGTTGACCATTGTGCATATGTCAATTCCCAAAGCTATAATTTCCTGGGAGTGGCAACAGTGTCCAGCAAAACCCTAGCAATATTTTTTAATCCCTCTGGTGTTATTATAACACTATATTATCTTCTACACTAAGGATTTTCTTTTTTTTTCTAAACTAAGCATGCATTTTTATGGTTATTTTATTTTTCACTTAAAAGTATAAAAATAAAAGGTAATTTCAGAAAATCTAGTCTGTCTTAGTATTAGAAGGGGAATATCCCTTTGTTCCTTTGCCAAACTTCTTGAGAGAATTCTTAGCTTAATCATCAAGACATAATAATTTGTTCTACAGTTGCATTCATTTTTCTTTTAGCCCATCTGTTTACATTTTTATATCCTATTTTTAATTTCCAAGATTTTGTAGTTGTTTCTCTTTTATTATAGCAATCTTTTGTTTTATGGTTTTAGTATCCTCTGAAGTCATTCTAAGTTAATTATACTAAATTATAAGTATTTTTATTTGCTACTTTTATTATCATTACTCTTATATTAGCTTTATTGTTAGAGCATTTATGTTGAAAATAGTACTGAGAAGAAGGCACATAGATTTCTAACATACTGTCTTGCCCCTCACATGCATAACCTTCTCCATTATCAATATACCCCATCAGAGTTGTAAATTTGTTACAATTGATGAAACTACATTGATATCTTTATAATCCAAAGTCCATAATTTACATTAGATTTTACTCTTGGGTATATTCTATGGGTTTGAAAAAATGTATAATGACATGAACTCATCATTATGATACCATACAGAAAATTGTCAGTACCCTAAAAATCCTTTCTGCTCTACCTATTCATCCACCTGCTCCATAATTCCCAACAACCACTGATTTTTTACTGTATCTCTAGTTTTGTCTTTTCAGAATGTCATATAGTTAGAAACGCAGAGTATGTAGCCTTTCTAATTTGATTTCTTTCCCTTAAGTAATACATGTCTTTTAGTGGCTTTGATAGCTCATTTTTGTTTAGCACTCAATAATACTACACATTCTGGATGTACTACAATTATTTATCCATTCATCTACTGAAGGGCATCCTGGTTTCTTTCAAGTTTCGATGACTATGTTATAAAGCTTCCGTAAACATCCATGGTGGCTTCCCTAGTGGCTCAAACAGTAAAGAATCCTTCTGCAATGCAGGAGACACAGGAGATGCATGTTTGATCCCTGGGTTGGGAAGATCCCGTGGAGACAGAAATGGCAACCCACTCCAGTATTCTTACCTGGGAATTGCATGGACAGAGGAGCCTGGTAGGCTACAGTCCATGGGGTCACAAAGAGCTGGACACAACTGAGTGACTAAGCTGCTGCTGCTGCTGCTGCTAAGTCACTTCAATTGTGTCTGACTCTGTGCCACCCTATGGACAGCAGCCCTCCAGGATCCTCTGTCCACAGGATTCGCCAGGCAAGAATATTGGAGTGGGTTGCCATTTCTTTCTCCCAAGAGTAACTAAGCACATGAGCTTAAACATCCATGTGGAAGTTTTTTGTGTAGACATGAGTTTTCAGTTCCCTTGGATCAATATCAAGGAGCATGATTTCTACATTGTAGGGTAAGAAAATGTTTTGCCTGTTAGATAACTGCCAAACTGTCCTCAAAAGTGGCTGTGCCATTTTACATTTCCTTCAGCGATAAATGAGAGTTTCTGCTGCTCTTCATCCTGACAGAGGTTTTCAGCGTTCCAGCTTTGGGTCATTCTTATGAGTGTGTCTAGTAGTATTCCACTGTTATTTTAATACGCCTTTCCCTAATAACATATTATCTAGAGCATCTTTTCATTGTTTACTGCCAACTGCTTGCTTGCTCCTTGTCCAACTGAGTTCTTTGTTTCTTCTGCTGATTCTTAAGCATTCATTGTATATTTTAGATTTGCAAATAGTTTCTCTCAATCTGTACCTTCTCATTCTTTTGATAGTTTCTTTTGCAGAGCAATAGCTTTTAATGAAATACAGCTTATCAATTATTTGTTTCATTTATTGTATCTTTGGTCTTGTGTCTAAAAAGGCATCACCAAACCTTTGGTCTAGATTTTCTCCTGTGCTATTTCCTAAATAATGATTCATATGACAATGCCTCGATTCTTCTTTTTTTTTTTTTGGCATGTGGATGGCCATACGTTCCAGCACCATTTACTGAAAAAATATCTTTGCTATGTTGTATTGCTTTTGTTCCTTTACCAATGATCAGTTGACTATTGTGTGTATATATATATATGGGCTTCCCTGTTGTCTGAGAGGGTAAAGCGTCTGCCTGCAATGCAGGGGACTTGGGTCAGGAAGATTCCCTAGAGAAGGAAATGGCAACCCATTCCAGTACTCTTGCCTGGAAAATCCCATGGACAGAGAAGCCTGGTAGACTACAGTCCATGGTATAGGAAAGAGTCAGACACGACTGAGGGACTTCACTTTCACTTTCACTTTATATATATATATATATGCCACCTTTAATGACCCATTTCCAGGATGTTAATTTTCCTGAGACACTTGGTGTGAATTTATATCTCTTCAATTGAAAATTTCTGATTAACAGTCTGTGAATATGAACTCTCAAAAAAACAGTCTATGACTATGTTCCTCTGGTCTGTAAAAAAGGTTAGGCATTAGGAATAACGGGAGTGTATAGATAGCTAATCATTTACATAAGAATATTCTAATGCTACTTGAAGAATTATTAGCAGCTGGGTCTGTGAACTCCCTCTCTGATCCTAGTACTTTGACTCAGCCCAAGGGTAACAGTGGGGAGAGAGAAGGAGACTGTTTTCCTGAATCCAATTTCCCAGGAGTTATTGTAATTCCTGGATCCCCTCTGCTTCCCTCTTCGTTTGCATGTTTGTTTGGTTGGTTAAGTTGATAGTCCCTCTGAAGTTTTTCTATATCATATGGTTTCTATTTTTCAGGGATTTGACAAACTATTTGGTCAACAGGTGTATTTTCTGCTTTTCCAATGCTTGTTCTAGTATTTCTAGGGATTTTCAGACTGTATAAGAGTAGCTGTATATTCATATTTAATTCTGTATTCAAATAATAATTTTTGTAAATATATCTCTCAACTATTTTCATCTCATCTGCATTCTATACTGCATTGTAACATTGAACATTGTACTACACTGTGATTCAAAGAAAATGTGGTTTCTTTATTGACTATGATGAATAAGATCTTTTTCATGATTTTACAATTTTAAGAAATGGAACTTGATGTGGTCTATTTTCAAAATGAAGTAGCTGAACTTGGGTGGAAAATTATTAAAAAATGGTTTTCCACTCAGAGTTAGGTAGTTTTTCTTGGAAAGTTACTGGCAAGCTAGTCTTGCCTAACAGCTTATACCTGGAGAGTCCCTAAGCTAACAGGATGTTTGAGAAGGGATAAACTAAAGTCCTTGTTGAAAAATGTGGATTTAGGATTGGAAGGGAAAAGAAAGAATATCCTATGAGACAGGCTTACTTAGACTTGGATTTACAATCTGGGAGGATTGTAACCCTATAGTACTCAGCCAATGAGGAACTGGGAAGAGATCCATGCACCAGGGAATAAAAGTGCTTTCTGTAACTGTCCTGGGTATGCCTGCTCACCAGATAGATACCCGTTATTACAAGACCATTATTAGAAGTCTCGCTTTCACTGTTTCATGTCTCCAAGTCAATCCGTTGATTTGGGGTATGCAATCATATTTCTCACATAGGCCATTGAGAAGTACATGGAATATATTTTTTAAATGAAAAAAAAAGTAGAATGCTTCAAACTAAGATTTAAATTAAATACAAGTTTCTTGCAGGTTACATATTCTCTTTCGGGTAAAATTTTCATGCTCCCCTTTCCACTCCCCCTTCTCTTTAGATCGATAAAGATTTGGGTGTGGGTATAAGCATTTCTATAACAGCAGTAGAGAAAGGAGCATATGGTATTTACAATGACTTGTGTATCCAAATATGCACCATTTAGTCTCTGGACTATTGAGAGGTCAGTGTTACATATTATAACTAGTCTTTGGTAATGCCATGCTGATACCCACATCTGGAGACTATCATCCTCAACATTTACTTCCAATTTAAATTCATGAATAATATGGCCTATTTATTGTGATCTCAATTCTTTACTGGTCCATCTGCTCTCTGGTTATCTACCTACTCCCTCACCTGGGCATGTGATTCTGGGTCCCCTTGAATGAAGCATGCAGAAAGGGGAGGATCAGGAGACTACTTGAGGCTTATCCACAGACTCTTCCCCCATTACTACTGGTTTTTTTTTTTTTTTTTTTTTTCACATCAGTGTTGGCATGTGGCCACTCTCCATTGCAGTCCATTCTCAGGTCACCAAATAGATGAGATAGATAGATAGATAGACAGGAGTTAGACACAACTTAGCAACTGAACAACAATAGATAGATCATTCCTGTGTAAAGTTTCTCCACAGCCTCAATATTGTGATTTACAAATCTGGTTTTAATGTTTGTTGTTGTTCAATCACACAGTTGTATGCAACTCTTCAGACCCTGTGGACTGCAATATGCCAGGCTTCCCTGTCCCTCACCATTTCCTGGAGTTTGCCCAAGTTCATGTCCATTGAATTGGTGATGCCATCCAGTCATCTCATCCTCTGTCACCTCCTTCTCCTTCTGCCTTCAATGTTTCTAAGCATCAGAGTCTTTTCCAATGAGTCAGCTCTTCGCATCAGCTGGCCAGAGTATTGAAGTTTCAGCTTTACTATCAGTCTTTCCAAAGAGTATTCAGGGTTTATTTCCTTTAAGATTGATTAATTTGATCTTCCTGCTTTCCAAGTGACTCTCAAGAGTCTTCTCCACAACCACAGTTCGAAAGCACCAATTCGTTGGCATTCTGCCTTCTTTACTGCCCAACTCTCATGCCTATACATGACTACTGGAAAGACCATAGCCTTGAGTATAGGGACCTTTGTCAGCAAAGTGATGTCTTTGCTTTTTAACATGCTGTCTAGATTTATCATAACTTCTGCACCAAGAAGCAATTGCCTTCTAATTTCATGGCTACAGTCACCATTTGCAGTGATTTTAGAGCCCAAGAAGAAATCTGCCACTGCTTCCATTTTTCCCCTTCTATTTGCCATGAAGTTATGGAGCCAGATACCATGATTTTAGGGTTTTTTTAATATTCAGTTTTAAGTTGGCTTTTAGCTCTTTAGTTTCTCTTTGCTTTCTGTGATTAGAATGGTATTATCCACATATCTGAGGTTGTTGATATTTCTCCAGGGAATCTTGATTCTAGCTTGTAACTTATCCAGCCTGGCATTTTGCATGATGTTAAGTTAAATAAACAGGGTGACCATAAACAGCCTTGTACTCCTTCTCAATCCTGAACCAGTCAGTTGTTCCATACAGGGTTCTAACTGTTGCTTCTTGACCCACATATATGTTTCTCAAGAGATAGGTAAGATGGTCTGGCATTCCCATCTCTTTCACAGTTTCTTATGATCCACACAGTCAAAGCCTTTAGCGTAGTCAATGGAATAGAGGTAGATGTTTTTCTGGAATTCCCTTGTTTTATCTATGATCCTGCAAATGTTGGCGATTTGATCTCTGGTTCCCCTTCCTTTTCTAAACCCAGCTTGAACATCTGGAAGTTCTCACTAGTATCAATACTTTCACCCAAAGAGAAGAATTCAGGACATATATTTAGAGCATTTTGCTTCCCCATAACTAATTCATTCTCAGACCACAATACATACAACGAAGGGAGAGGCTTTCCCTTATTCCTTGTAGACAGTCCTTCTCTAAATTGCTTGCTTTTAGTCAGTAAATGGATAAATTGGTCCATTTTTGCTTTTATCATGAGGCAAGTAGAGATTGAATGATCTTCTAAATAAACATGAAAGTTTCCAGTTTTAAAATATAATTCTCATTAAATGATGATTTATTGAAAAAATATTTAGTACTATCCCACTGTATTCCAAAGTACATTATTTCCAAAAGCACTACTAAAGGAAACAGAAGAAACAGGGTAAAGTGTCATTATATTCCTTGAATGAGATATGAGATTTATCAAATAAAAAATAGTGGATCTTCTCAATTGAGAAGTAAAAACTTACTTTCATTTTCCCTCATGCTTTTAAAACACATCATGCAAATGTTTGAGCTATTATTATTTTAAAAGATAGTTTGGCTCAAGGGAAAAGAAAAAATAAATTCTGGTTCTAATCTGGCTCTGCTGTTATCTAACTATATAGTAGTTTACCAGTGTTCTAATCTTTGGTTCAGTTTCTTCACCACTAACTAGAAAGGATTGTAATGAGGTGTTTAAGTTATTTTATATCTTTAAAGTACTATGATTCAGCTGAATATTGTAAATTGCATAGCCTGCTGCGTATATAGAAATTTTGAGGCACTATATAGTTTAAAAAGCAAAAACAAACAATAACAACAAAACAGACTTCAAGTCAAAGTTAAAAGAAAACAAAAGGGAATTCCCTGTCAACCTTTCCAACTCTCCCTTCAATTGCCATCTGAATAGCACACTTCTTTTTCAGTCATCCCTTTGGACCAATCCAAACTTTTTAACAACCTTGATCAGAATTACTTATTATATCTCTCATTGGATCCTATCATTTGCATTTTTAAAAATGGTCCCTAAAGAATGTGTCAAAGAGAATATTTAATATTACATTAAAATGCCTTATCATTCACATTAAGAAATTGATACTAATGTTACTTCTTCTCCAGAGAGCTAGAATGATGTTAATGGACCAGCACTTGTCACCATTTTGGCAAAGTCTAAAATAGTTTCTAAAGGTCTTTTTTAAAACAAAAGATGTTCTTAGAATTTCTCACAAGACTCTGCATTTCTTTTTTAATGTGTCATACTTTATTTTATAAAATATGCATCATGCAATAGATATATAAAAATAAAAAATATATACAATATCAAGTCAAAAAAAAAAAAGAATTTGTCAGGAAACTTAAGTGACAACACCTGAACTAATTAAAAAGAAATTCTGAGTCATATCATATAATATATCCTGAGAAGATCTATTAAATTACAGTGTCAACATCAAGTCCCTGTGCTGTAATAAAATGTCTTCTTTGTAAAATCATACGTTGGTGAACTGGGGACCTAATGTTTGGAAATGAATAAAGAAAAAAGTCATCTTTTGTAGCTTTCATTTGCCATCAATTATTCTTGTATAAATCTGCTGGCACTTCAAAATATGATACATCAGGTCAGCACTTGTCCGGTGAATAAAAACGCTCCTGCAGTGCAAATTAAAGCTTTGGAAGCAAGTCTTCTCTTTCAATCCATTGGGGCATCATTTAGCACATTGAAGTGGCAGTTTACTAAATAGTATCCCTGTGATCTGAAAGAAAAAATATTCTTCCCAAATGTCATACACTATTTTCTGGTACTAGAGGGATTATATGATAAGATTGGCTCATTTTACTTACTTGTACTGAATTGATTAAGATATTATAAAATATCAAAGTAATTTTTGTCTATAAATTGTAATCAATTATGTAAATTCTTTGCCTGGTAATTATTTTAAGGTCCTGTAAATTATTTATTATATGGTGAATTAGTTTGGTAAGCCAAAAGTGAGTAATTAATCAGCTTTTAAAAAGGAATTCATAAAAAGTCTGGATTCATATTGGATTATGATGGCATCATTCTGATTAAAAGTATTAAATCATTTCTCAATTTCATTTTATACATGATACATGCAGTTCTTACTATGATATATATTTAAAAGAAAGTACTATCGAGTAGGTTGAAATAAGTTTTCTCATTACATTATAACAAAAGATTGAATTTTTATCAGTGTGTCCAGCATCTAATATTCCAGATAGAATTATTAAAGACATATTTAAATGACTCATGAAATATTTTGATACTATATACTCATAATTTATAAAGGTTTGTATACATCATTTGTGCTGACAAAAGTCATGTAAAATATTATTTCATAATACAGCATATTGCTGAGTAGACAGTGAATTAAGAAAAGGAATCTTGTATACAACAGAAGGAAAAGCAATCACGTTTGTTAGTGGATATAAAAATAGATTTTCTTTTTCTGAGAGAGAGAGAGAGAATCTATTATAATTTTCTCTAAGAAACCCAGTGGCGCTTTTTCTAAGGTTAAAAATCAGCAAATACCATGTGGTGTAACTGACAATCTTGGGTGTTCTAGATATAGTTTTTCTATGAAGTTTATTTGAATTTCAGAGTGAAAATAAAGTGAAAATTAACTTTATATAGAAAATTTTAAAATATATGTCTACCACAAGAAAATAATTCTTAAAAATAATTTGGTTTGAATTCAATTTCTTTCAGTCCTTTTTACTTTAATCTGTTTTATATTTGCTATTTTTGTTGTTGGTATCACATTTTATTGCATTATAATACAAAAATGTGATTTATGTAAAAAGATAATGAAATGTGTTAAGACTTTTGAGGCTTAGTAGGTAAAATTGGAAAGAATATTTAGTAATTATGAAAAATCTGTGAAGGGAGGGGGAGAAGGAAGTTAATTACACAAAACAATCTGAAGTTATAGAATATTAGAGGTAACAGTAGCTTTAACTCCTTGTTTTGCAAGTGAGATAACTAAGCCTGAAATTATTCAATTGAAGATTCATGAATTTTAGAGACTGATCTGCAAGTCACCTGAAGTCCACTCTAGTGTTTTCAACACAGCTCCCCAAGTCAGACTCTAATTACCAAAATGTTTTCAGACTGTAAGAATTGACAAAAACAATCTGTATAGAAAAATTTATCACATATGTACAGTATTATTTAATTAGCTATTGATATTTATTTAGCACAGTCTTTAGATTTTGATTTCATATTGAGTAGCCATGTCCTCTCCATGGGATCTTCCCTACCCAGGGATTGAACCCAGGTCTCCTGCATTGCACACAGAATGTGGGAGACTGGATTCTATCCCTGGGTCAGGAAGACCCCCTAGAGGAGGGAATGACTACCCGCTCCAGTATTCTTGCTGGAGAATTCCACGGACAGAGGACCCTGGCAGGCGACAGCTCATGGGTTCACAAAGTCTTTGCGACTTTCACTTTTAGACTTTCATTACTTACAGAATAAGTGATTCAACTAGTTACTGATTTAGTTTGCATAGTGAAATTGCAAAAATAATTATATCAATAATATATTGTATTATTATATCACTGTTTACTGTATCATTGAACATGATGCGATGCAATGAGTAATTGTTTGTACTATTTGTTTTCAAGTATTGATCCAGCCATTGGGGGAATTTAGGCTTACTGCAAGAGGAGCTTGAGTCCACATATACATATGCATTTACTCAAAGAAAAGACATTGATGTATGAATACCATAATGAGTCTCTGTATAGAAAGCTCAATTACTTTCATGAGTTATCATCATGAGTTATGTTAATACATATATGTGTGTACATATACATACATGCTCACATATGTAAACATATCAACATGCATGCATAGATTGTCTTGAAAGGTTTGAAAAATATTGACATCTATTACTGCTATGTACCATGCTATTAATATAAGTGAGAACCTGCTATTGTTTTAGCTTTAAGAACATTGTCTTTTTCCCACATAATATCTATTATGTTCTGTATCTGTTGTTTTTACTCACATATTTCTGGCTTATATCTTCTATTTGTAAATATATACTGTAAAAGATGGTAGCTGCCATGGGAAGAGTTTTGGATTAGGAAGCACAAAATGTGAATTTTAATTCTGGATCTTCTAATTTTGGACCACAAGTAACCATGTATGGATGTGAGAGTTGGACTATAAAGGAAGCTGAGTGCCGAAGAATTGATGCTTTTGAACTGTGGTGTTGGAGAAGACTCTTGAGAATCCCCTGCACTGCAAGGAGTTCCAACCAGTCCATCCTAAAGATCAGTCCTGGGTGTTCATTGGAAGGACTGATGCTGAAGCTGAAACTCCAATACTTTGGCCACCTGATGCGAAGAGCTGACTCATTGGAAAAGACCCTGATGCTGGGAAAGATTGAGGGTGGAGGAGAAGGGGACGGCAGAGGATGAGATGGTTGGATGGCATCACCAACTCAATGGAAATGAGTTTGGGTAAACTCTGGGAGCTGGTGATGGACAGGGAGGCCTGGCATGCTGTGGTTCATGGGCTTGCAAAGAGTCAGACACGACTGAGCAACTGAACTGAACTGAACTGAACCGTGTAACTATTTTGGTTTTATCTTTTCACATCTGAATTTAATTATACCAGTCTATTCTTTATGCTCCTTGTTACACACTTGTTACATCTTTACCTGTATACTACATCTATACTTGGAATGCCGTACACCCTAATTAGACTATAAGCTATTCAAAATCACAAACAATTCTTCAGTGTTTCCTAGCCAACCAGGGTATCTTGTTCATAATGGGAATCAAAAATGTATTCATCATATTTATATAATTAAATATTGTTTTAAACTATACAATACTTTACTCATCAAAGTATTTTCATTTTGCCCTAACTGTTCTTTTAGAGAATAATTTCTTCAAGGCAGAAACAATCTACTGTACATTTTCTATTCCCTTCTCAATTTTGCACATGGACTTGTTAAACAAAGTATATTTTTATAAGTAAATGAAACTCCTAGCACTGTGAATGTAGATGCTTCCAAGTGTAATATAAAATAAACCTATTAACTTAATATAACTTTTCAACAGTTCCCCTTTAAGTAATTTAGCTTTATTAATCTCATCTCCCTGAAGAAAATCTGCCAAGAAATACAACATATACCTAAATTTTTGAGCTAAAAGCACACACGATGTAAACTGAAAAACAGTTTTTGTGACTCCTACCTTGAATTATTTTTAAGGATAAGACCCACTATGCTCCCTTACAGAAAATATGCACTGGCCATATTCACTTCTCTGAAATTCCAGCCTTAGAAGATGTAATATGCTGGCTCATAGGTCAGAAATAACTTTATTATTAAAATTTTTAATGTTGAATGTGAGGGTCAAGCCATTTTTCCTTTTACATATACCTAACAGTGTGTTAAGACAATTTTTGCTTTAATTTACATTATGCTTGCCACTCCTCTCCCTCAGTTCCCAAGACACCTGTAAATTGATTTCACAATCTACAAGAAGAAAATATATTTTTTGTATCCAGTTGCTACCCTTTGTTTCAGTTCAGTATTGAGTATTCAGGCAGCAGCTGTGTCCCTTGGTACTTCCAGGTACTAAATACAAAGAGAATAGACACAATTTTACATGATTGTTGTATTCAAGAATTCATGTAATTTACATATGTCACAAATATTGTATTTTAAAGTCCCTATACTAGAACAAGTCTTGTGTTCTAATACATTTGGCTTTTTGATATCAAAGTAATTTAAAATTCTATTCTGATTCAAAGGAAGTGCAGAAACACATCTACCTCCCCCACACCCAATATCCTCCTAAACATTTACTTCACTGAATATTCTAAACCGTACCTTAAATTTGCTGCCTATGTATATGAGAATGAAAACCAGATGTCCATTGATAATGGTATTGCTGATGCTGACACTTTGTTAAATGGAAATTCTTGCAGTGTTGCTGAAGAAGCAGAAAATTTAATGTCTCTTATTTGAATGAGTTTTACCTTTTTTGTCTGGAAATTCTGTAGTGCTGAGTAAACTCACAGAGATATAAGTATTCCCAGGGCTCAGAAAGACTACAGATAGTTGCCTAGCAGTATCAAAAATTATTATTCTGAACTAGAGTTATGAAAGTTCTATTTCCCTAAGATGACCACATGGCAAAAGCTTTATGACACGTCAGACTAACTTTAGGAAGAGCATTAATCAAGGCATGCTTTAATTTTCTTTAACCTCTGGATTAGACTTTACTTAAAAAAAAATAATTAAAACAAACATAATGTTTTCTACATGTGTGCTTAGCCTCGTCCGACTCTTTGCCACCCTATGGACTGTACCCTGACAGACTCCTCTTGTTCCTGGGTTTCTCCAGGCAAAA
Organism: Budorcas taxicolor; assembly: GCF_023091745.1. NCBI lineage: Eukaryota > Metazoa > Chordata > Mammalia > Artiodactyla > Bovidae > Budorcas > Budorcas taxicolor. The sequence goes on from NC_068912.1 coordinate 72,141,155, forward strand.
ATGCTGAAGTGGGTTGTCTTGCCCTCCTCCAGGTGATCTTCCCAGCCCAGCTATTGAACCCCTGTCTCCTATATTAAAGGTGGTTTCTTTACTGATGAGCCATTGTGAAATATCTGGCATGATGGACCATTTCTACATTTCTAAATTCTTCAGATCAGTTGGCTTAGTCTCCACAACAGGTTACTGTACTTTTTATTAGGAAGACCAAGGATTGGTCAACTCTTTCAAAATCTTGCTTAGAATACTGAAAAGGTCAACAAACTACAAGAGAAGAATGTACAAATGAGACAATTGAAATCTGATACCTTGTTTTTGTGACAAAGATTTTTGCAAAAATTGGAAATGTCACAGTTCAACAACATGAAGTCAGTTTTCAGGAACAGACTGGGACACAGCACAGATTGAATCCATCCTCATCATACCATTAGCCTGTGATCTCAACTTCCTGATTAAAGGGCTCCCAATCTCAAAAACAAACAAACAAACAAACAAAAAAAAAAACAGCCTTTTTCTTTCTTTCTTTCTTTCTTTGTTATTTTTTGCAAAGGTATATTTAGTGAGCACATAGAAGAGTAAGCAAAAAAAAAAAAAAAAAAATCCGTGGTTCTCAATCAGCACAGATTTTGTTCCCTCAGGAGACATTTGGCATCTGGTAATATCCAGGGATTTTTTTGACTATCACAACTGAAGTAGGAGGTGCCATTGGCATCTAGCAGAGAGAGGCCAGGTATGCCACTAAACATCTTGTGACGTAAAAAACAGCTCTCTACAACAAAGATTTATCTGCCTTAAGATGTCAATAAAGCTGCTATTGAGAAACCTGGAGCTAAATAATGTATAGATCAATTACATTCCCCTTCATCATGAAGAACTTTTAATATACTACATTTGAACCTAGAAAAATTCTTTATAAATAGTGGATGCACAATAAATGTTTATTGTTTTTTTAATATAAAAACAGAAAATGCTTATAACCAATAGACACTTGTGTTTTATAAGCCATGCATTATCTTTGAAACAGCCCTTATGAAACTACTGTTTGCCCCTTATATATTTAAAGTAAAATATTTAGTAATTATATAATAAGCAAGGGGCAAAGTATCAGTTAGCATCAGTGTAAACAGAGTTTATGGTGAAAATAGAAAGGAAAAGACAGGAATCAAATTAGACACAACAGATAAAAAGCACTTATCACAGGCCAGACTATCACTTTTATAATGCCTCCAATCTATTGTCCAAACTGTTATCAAACTCAACTTCCTGAATTGGAGGTCCAATCATGTTAGCTCTCAACTCAAATTTTTCAGAGTCTCAACATTGCCCAGAAAAGACATCAAAAAACTTTTCCTATAGACATGGATAGTAAATAGTTTCAGCTTTGCAGGATTCTTGGTCTCTGCCATTCAACTCAACTACTACTCATAGCATCAAAGCCATCATAGACACTATTTAAACAATTGGTATGACAGTGTCTCAACAATTATTTTTTTAACACAAGAGGTGAAAATCCAATTTTTTTAATAATGTGTATTTTCTTCTTCTCATTGTTTGGCTTTATCTCAAATGTCACTTTTCTCTAAATTTCAATGATTACTGTGCTCCAGGGACTTAAAATTTTTAATATTTCTGAACATATAAGTTTGTTCTGTGCTTTGTGACCTCATTGTGCTCCATCACCTGGTTATTGCTTCTGGATGTTTGATAAAAAGCTACTCTTACAGAACACCCGAATGAAGCACAACCTTAAAAGCGCCCCCCTTCCCCTTGTTCACAGAGTTGATCTCTCTCTGTTGTGCCTCAGTGTACCCTGTATGGATTGCTATTTTCTAATTTTAATTACATAAGTGAAATTTAATTGCATGTTTCTCCCACACTAGACATGGACAAGTGTAAGTAACTAGAACATAACACTTGGCCTGAACATCATAGACATCTAATAATTGCTTTCTAAAAAATTATATTTTAGATCAACTTAAATGTGAAAACAATTTTCTGCCAAGATAGACTCTATTGAGTTTTGTAATATGTAACCATAAATAAAAAGGCTTCCCCAGTGGCTCAGTAGTAAAGAATCCACCTGCAGTGCAGAACACACAGGTTAGATCTTTGGATCAGGAAGATGTCCTGGGGGAGGAAATGGCAACCCACTCCAGTATTCTTGCCTGGGAAGTCACGTAGACGAGGAGCCTGACAGGCTATAGTTCATGGTGTGGCAAAACAGTCAGACATGACTTAGTAACTAAATATCAAGAATAACATGGTATTCCTTAAGCTGTATGGTAAATTAAAAAGTGAAAATCATGATTAGTTTCAATATAAGCACTCCTACTTTAAGATAATCAAAGTGTTATTTAAAAAATAGAAATCTTAGAGACAGCAAATAAACACCATGGATACACAATTAAGAAAACTTAAATAAATTATTAAAAATGGAAAAAATAAAACTAGGTTGGAACTAGAGTCCAAAAAAGGGAAGTCAAACACTAAAAGTAATCATTCATATATGATATTCTCAAGGGGCCAGACATAGCATTTGAAAGAAAAGTAGCAATCCTTTATTTTCCAAAGACCCATGCCATGATCAATTATCTGTTTTAAGCCTTAAGACAATAGGGGCTGGAGTGGCAGCTGTGAAGCCCTGGAGTGGCTATGAGGAGATACCCCACGTCCAAGGGCAAGGAGAAGACCCAACATGATGGTAGGAGGGGCAAATTCACAATTAGAATCAAACCCCATTCCCGCCAGAGACGCTCAGAGGGCTCAAACAAACCTTGTGTGCATCAGGATGCAGGGACCCCACAGAGACTGAGACAGAACTGTGTTTAAGCCTCTCCTGTGGAGGCTCAGGTCAGCAGTGGACTGTCACAGGGGCAGGAGCTCTGGGTGCAGCAGACTTGGGTATGGCATAAGTCCTCTTGAAGGAGGTCACCATTAACCCCACCATAGAGCTGCCAGAACTTACACAGGACTAGGAAATAGACTCTTAGAACACATACAGAACCTTGTGTGCACAGGACCCAGGAGAAAGGAGCAGTGACCCCACAAGAGACTGACCAGACGTGCCTGGGAGTGTCCAGGACTCTCCAGCAAAGGCATTGGTCAGTGGGGACCTGCTGCAGGATTGGGGGCACTGAGTATAGCAGTGCATGCATGAGATCTTTTGACAGAGGTTGCCATTATCTTCACTACCTCTACCATAGTTTCATTTCAGTTAAGTCGTTCAGTCATGTCCAGCTCTTTGCGACCCCATGAACCACAGCATGCCAGGCCTCCCTGTCCATCAACAATTCACGGAGTTCACACAGACTCATGTCCATCGAGTTGGTGATGCCATCTAGCCATCTCACCCTCTGTCGCCCCCTTCTCCTCCTGCCCCCAATCCCTCCCAGCATCACAGTCTTTTCCAATGAGTCAGCTCTTCACATGAGGTGGCCAAGTATTGGAGTTTAAGCTTTAGCATCATGCCTTCCAAAGAACACCCAGGACTGATCTCCTTCAGAATGGACTGGTTGGATCTCCTTGCAGTCCAAGGCACTCCAAAGAGTCTTCTCCAACACCATAGTTCAAAAGCATCAATTATTTGGTGCTCAGGTTTCTTCACAGTCCAACTCTCACATCCATACATGACTACTGGAAAAACCATAGCCTTGACTAGACAGATTTTGTAGGCAAACAAATGTCTCTGCTTTTCAATATGCTATTTAGGTTGGTCATAACTTTCTTTACAAGGAGAAAGCGTCTTTTAATTTCATGGCTTCAGTCACCATCTACAGTGATTTTGGAGCCCAAAAAAATAGTCTCACACTGTTTCCACTGTGTCCCCATCTATTTCCCATGAAGTGATGGGACAATATGCCATGGTCTTAGTTTTCTTAATGCTCAGTTTAAGCCAGCTTTTTCACTCTCCTCTTGCACTTTTATCATGAGGCTTTTTAGTTCCTATTCACTTTCTGCCATAACCTCATCTGCATATCTGAGGTTATTGATATTTCTCCCGCAATCTTGATTCCAGATTGTATTTCTCCCAGTCCAGTGTTTCTCATTATGTACTCTGCATATAAGTTAAATAAGCAGGGTGACAGTATACAGCCTTAATGTACTCCTTTTCGTATTTGGAACTGTCTGTTGTTCCGTGTCCAGTTCTAACTGTTGCTTCCTGACTTGCATACAGGTCTCTCAAGAGGCAGGTCAGGTGGTCTAGTATTCTATTCCATCTCTTTCAGAATTTTCCAAAGTTTATTGTGATCCACACAGTCAAGGCTTTAGCATAGTCAATAAAGCAGAAATAGATGATTTTCTGGAACTCTCTTGCTTTTTCCAAGATCCAGTGGATGTTGGCAACTTGATCTCTGGTTCCTCTGCCTTTTCTAAAACCAGCTTGAACATCTGGAAGTTCATGGTTCACGTATTGCTGAAGCCTGGCTTGGAGAATTTTGAGCATTACTTTACTAGCGTGTGAGATGAGTGCAATTGTGTGGCAGTTTGAGCATTCTTTGTCATTGCCTTTCTTAAGGATTGGAATGAAAACTGACCTTTTCCAGTCCTGTGGCCACTGCTGAGTTTTCCAAATTTGCTGGCATATTGAGTGCAGCACTTTCTCAGCATCATGTTAGGATTTGATATAGCTCAACTGGAATTCCATCACCTCCACTAGCTTTGTTGTAGTGATGCTTTCTAAGGCCCACTTGACTTCACATTCCAGGATGTCTGGCTCTAGGTGTGTGATCACACCATCATGATTATTTTGGTCGTGAAGATCTTTTTTGTATAGTTCTGTGTATTCTTGCCACCTTTTCTTAATATCTTCAGCTTCTGTTAGGTCCATATCATTTATGTCCTTTATTGAGCCCATCTTTGCATGAAATGTTCCGTTGGTATCTCTAATTTTCTTGAAGAGATCTCTAGTCTTTCCCATTCTGTTTTTACCTCTATTTCTTTGCATTGATCACTGAGGAAGGCTTTCTAATCTCTCCTTGCTATTCTTTGGAACTCTGCATTCAGAGGCTTATATCTTTTCTTTTCTCCTTTGCTCTTACTTCTCTTCTTTTCACAGATATTTTTAAGGCCTCCCCAGACAGCCATCTTGCTTTTTTGAATTTCTTTTCAATGGGGATGGTCTTGATCCCTGTCTCCTCTACAACATCATGAACCTCAGTCCATAGTTCATCAGGCACTCTATCAGATCTAGTCCCTTAAATTTATTTCTAAGTTCCACTGTATAATTATAAGGGATTTGATTTAGTTCATACCAGAATGATCTAGTGGTTTTCCCTACTTTCTTCTATTTAAGTCTGAATTTGACAATAAGGAGTTCATGATCTGAGCCACAGTCAACTCCCAGTCTTGTTTTGGCTGCTTGTATAGGGTTTCTCCATCTTTGGCTGCAAAGAATATACTCAGTCTGATATCGGTGTTGACGATCTGGTGATGTCCATTGTGTAGAGCTTTCTCTTTTGTTGTTGGAAAAGGGTGTTTGCTATGATCAGTGTGTTCTCTTGGCAACACTCTATTACCCTTTACCTTGCTTTATTCTGTATTCCAAGGCCAAATTTACCTGTTACTCCAGGTGTTTCTTGACTTCCTACTTTTGCATTCCAGTCCCCTATAATGAAAAGGATATCTTTTTTGGGTGTTAGTTCTAAAAGGTCTTGTAAGTCTTCATAGAACCGTTCAGCTTCTTCAGCGTTACTGGTTGGGGCATAGACTTGGATTACTGTGATATTGAATGGTTTGCCTTGGAAATGAACAGAGATCATTCTGTTGTTTTTGAGATTGCATCCAAGTACTGCATTTTGGACTCTTTTGTTAACCATGATGGCTACTCCATTTCTTCTAAGGGATTCCTGCCCTCAGTAGTAAATATAATGGTTATCTGAGTTAAATTCACCCATTCCATGCCATTTTAGTTCACTGATTCCTAGAATGTCGACGTTCACATTTGTCATCTCCTGTTTGACTACTTCCAATTTGCCTTGATTCATGGACCTAACATTCCAGGTTCCTATACAATATTACTCTTTACAGCATTGGACCTTGCTTCTATCACCAGTCACATCCACAGCTGGGTATTGTTTTTGCTTTGGCTCCATCCCTTCATTCTTTCTGGAGTTACTTTCCATTGATCTCCGGTAGCATATTGGGCACCTACTGACCTGGGGAGTTTCTCTTTCAGTATCCTATCATTTTGCCTTTTCATACTGTTCATGGGGTTCTCAAGGCAAGAATACTGATGTGGTTTGCCATTCCCTTCTCCAGTGGACCATATTCTGTCACACCTCTCCATCATGACCCACCCATCACAGGTGGCCTCACAAGGCATGGCTTACTTTCATTGAGTTAGACAAGGCTGTGGCCCATGTGATTAGATTGACTAGTTTTCTGTGATTAAGGTTTGTGTGTCTGCCCTCTGATGCCTCTCACAACACCTACCGTCTTACTTGGGTTTCTCTTACCTTGGACGTGGGATATCTCTTCATGGCTGCTCCAGCAAAGTGCAGCCACTGCTTCTTACCATGGGCGAGATGTATCTCCTCACAGTCGCCCCTCCTGACCTTCAATGTGGAGTAGCTCCTTTTGGCCCCCCTGTGCCTGCACAGCCACCGTTCCATGGACTGCTCCTTGCTCCACCATAGTTTGGCCCCAGTTACATAGCAGGTCCATGAAACAAGGCAAATTGGAAGTGGTCAAACAAGAAATGGCAAGAGTGAACGTCGACATTCTAGGAATCAGCGACCTAAAATGGACTGGAATGGGTGAATTTAACTCAGATAACCATTATATTTACTACTGAGGACAGGAATCCCTTAGAAGAAATGGAGTAGCCATCATGGTCAACAAGAGTCCAAAATGCAGTACTTGGATGCAATCTCAAAAATGACAGAATGATCTCTGTTCGTTTCCAAGGCAAACCATTCAATATCACAGTAATCCAAGTCTATGCCCCAACCAGTAACGCTGAAGAAGCTGAAGTTGAATGATTCTATGAAGACCTACAAGACCTTGTAGAACTAACACCCAAAAAATATGTCTTCATTACAGGGGACTGGAATGCAAAAGTAGGAAGTCTAGAAACACCTGGAGTAATAGGCAAATTTGGCCTTGGAATATGGAATGAAGCAGGGCAAAGACTAATAGAGTTTTGCCAAGAAAAATGCACTGGTCATAGCAAACACCTTTTTCCAACAACACAAGAAAAGACTCTACATATGAACATCACCAGATGGTCAACTCTGAAATCAGATTGATTATATTCTTTGCAGCCAAAGATGGAAAAGCTCTATACGGTCAGCAAAAAAAGACTGGGAGCTGAATGTGGCTCAGATCATGAATAATTTATTGCCCAATGCAGACTTAATGTGAAGAAAGTGGGGGAAACCACTAGACCATTCAGGTATGACTTAAATCAAGTTCCTTATGTTTAACAGTGGAAGTGAGAAATAGATATAAGGGACTAGATCTGATAGATACAGTGCCTGATGAACTATGGACTGAGGTTCGTGACATTGTACAGGAGATAGGGATCAAGACTATCCCCAAGGAAAAGAAGTGCAAAAAAGCAAAATGGCTGCCTGGAAGGCTATATTAATAGCTGTGAAAAGAAGAGATGTGAAAAGCAAAGGAGAAAAGGAAAGATATAAGCCTCTGAATGCAGAGTTCCAAAGAATAGCAAGGAGAGATAAGAAAGCCTTCTTCAGTGATCAATGCAAAGAAATAGAGGAAAACAACAGAATGGGAAAGACTAGAGATCTCTTCAAGAAAATTAGAGATATCAAGGGAACATTTCATGCAAAGATGGGCTTGATAAAGGACAGAAATGGTATGGAACTAACAGAAGCAGAAGATATTAAGAAGAGGTGGCAAGAATACACAGAAGAACTATACAAAAAAATCTTCATGACCAAGATAATCACGGTGGTGTGTTCACTCACCTAGAGCCAGACATCCTGGAATGTGAAGTCAAGTGGGCCTTAGAAAGCATCACTACAAACAAAGCTAGTGGAGGTGATGAAATTCCAGTTGAGCTATTTCAAATCCTAAAAGATGATGCTTTTAAAGTGTTGCACTCAATATGTCAGCAAATTTGGAAACCTTAGCAGTGGCCATAGGACTGGAAAAAGTCAGTTTTCATTCCAAACCCAAAGAAAAGCAATGCCAAAGAATGCTCAAACCACACAATTGCACACGTTTCACATGCTAGAAAAGTAGTGCTCAAAATCCTCGAAGCCAGGCTTTAGCAGTTTCCAAACCGTGAACTTCCAGATGTTCAAGCAGGTTTTAGAAAAAGCAGAGGAACCAGAGATCAAATTCTCAACATCCTCTGGATCATGAAAAAATCAAGAATTCCCAAAAAACATCTACTTCTGCTTTATTGATTATGCCAAAGCCTTTGACTGTGTGGATCACAATAAACCGTGGAATATTCTGAAAGAGATGGGAATACCAGACCACCTGACCTGCCTCTTGAGAAATCTGTATGCAGGTCAGGAAGCAACAGTTAGAACTGGACACGGAACAACAGACTGGTTCCAAATAAGAAAAGGAGTACGTCAAGGCTGTATATTGTCACCCTGCTTATTTAACTTATAAGCAGAGTACATGAGAAACTCTGGGTGGGCTGGATGAAGCACAAGGTAGAATCAAGATTGCTGGGAGAAATATCAATAACTTCAGATATGCCAACAACACCACCCTTATGGCAAAAAGTTAAGAGGAGCTAAAAAGCCTCTTGATGAAAGTGAAAGAGGAGAGTGAAAAAGCTGGCTTAAAGCTCTACATTCAGAAAATGAAGATCATGGCATCTGGTCCCATCACTTCATGGGAAATAGATGAGGACACAGTGGAAACAGTGTCAGACTTTATTTTTTGGGGCCCCAAAATCACTGCAGATGGTGACTGAAGCCATGAAATTAAAAACGCTTACTCCTTGGAAGGAAAGTTATGACCAACCTAGATAGCATATTGAAAAGCAGAGACATTACTTTGCCAACAAAGGTCCATCTAGTCATGGCTATGGTTTTTCCAGTAGTCATGTATGGATGTGAGAGTTGGACTGTGAAGAAGGCTGAGCACTGAAGAATTGATGCTTTTGACCTGTGGTGTTGGAGAAGACTCTTGAGAGTCCCTTGGACTGCAAGGAGATCCAACCAGTCCATTCTGAAGAAGATCAGCCCTGGGATTTCTTTGGAAGGAATGATGCTAAAGCTGGAACTTTGGCCACCTCTTGCAAAGAGTTGACTCATTGGAAAAGACTCTGATCCTGGGAGGGATTGGGGGCAGGAGGAGAAGGGGACAACAGAGGATGAGATGGCTGGATGGCATCACTGACTCAATGCCCATGAGTCTGAGTGAACTCTGGGATTTGGCGATGGACAAGGAGGCCTGGCGTGCTGCAATTTTTGGGGTTGCAAAGAGTCGGACTCGACTGAGCGACTGAACTGAACTGAAATAGCAGGGAAGGAACACAGCTCCACCCATCAGCAGAAAATTAGAATAACGATTTACTGAGCATGGCCACACCTATCAGAAAAAGACCCAGTTTCCCCTCAGTCAGTCTCTCCCATAGGAGGCTTCCATAAACCTCTTTTCCTTCTCCATCAGAGGGCAGACAAACTGAATGCCACAATCACAGAAAACTAACCTACCTGATCAAATGGACCACAGCCATGTCTAACTCAATGTAACTAAAAGCCATGCTGTGTAAGGCCACCCAAGATGGATGGGTCATGGTATAGAGTTCTGACAAAATGTGGTCCACTGGAGAAGGGAATGACAAGCCATTTCATTATCCTTGTCTTGAGAATTCCATGAGCAGTATTAAAAGGCAAAAAGTTAGGACAATGAAAGAAGTACTCCCCAGGTCATTAGTTGCTCATTATACTACCAGAGATCAGTGGAGAAATAGCTCCAGAAGAATGAAGAGATGGAGCTTAAGCAAAAACAACGCCCAGTTGTAGATGTGACTGATGATAGAAGCAAAGTCTAATGCTAGCAAGAGCAATATTGCATAGGAACCTGTAATGTTGTATCCATGAATCAAGGCAAATCAGAAGTGCTCAAACAGGAGATGGCAAGAGTGATCATCAACATTTTAGAAATCAGTGAACTAAAGTGGACTGGAAAGGATGAATTTAACTCAGAGGACCATTTTATCTACTACTGTGGGCAAGAATCGCTAGAAGAAATGTAGTAGCCATCACAGTCAACAAGAGTCTGGAATGCAGTACTTGGATGTAATCTCAAAAACAACAGAATGATATCTGTTCGTTTCCAAGACAAACCATTCAATACCACAGTACTCCAAGTCTTTGCCCCAAATAGTAATGTGAAGAAGCTGAAGTTGAATGATTCTATGAAAACCTATGAGAACTTCTATAACTAACACCAAAAAAAGATGTCCTTTTCCTTATAGGGGACTGAAATGCAAAAGTAGCAAGTCAAGAGATACATTGAGTAGTAGAAAAATTTGGCCTTGGAGTACAAAATGAAGCAGGGCAAAGGCTAACAGAGTTTTGCCAAGAGAACACATTGGTCATAGCAAACACCCCCTTCCAACAACACAAGAGAAGACTCTACACATGACATCACCAGATGGTCAATACCGAAATCATATTGATTAAATTCTCTGCAGTCAAAGATGGAGAAGTTCTATACAGTCAGCAAAAACAAGACTAGGAGCTAACTGTGGCTCAGATCATGAGCTCCTTATTGCCAAATTCAGACTTAAATTGAAGAAAGTAGGGAAAATCACTAGACCTTTCAGGTATGACCTAAATAAAATCCCTTAGGATTGCATAGTACAAGTGAGAAATAGATTCAAGGGATTAGATCTGATAGACAGAGTGCCTGATGAACTATGGAGGGAGGTTCGTGACATTGTACAAGAGACACGGATCAAGACCATCTCCAAGAAAATGAAATGCAAAAAACAAAATGGCTGCCTGAGGAGACCTTACAAATAGCTGCAGAAAGAAGAGAAGTGAAAAGCAAAGCAGAAAAAGGAAGATATACCCATTTGAATGCAGAGTTCCAAAGAATAGCAAGGAGAGATAAGAACGCCTTCCTCAGAGATCAATGCAAAGAAGTAGAGGAAAACAACAGAATGTGAAGGACTAGAGATCTCTTCAAGAAAATTAGAGATACCAAGGGAATATTTCATGCAAAGAAGGGCTCAGTAAAGGACAGAAATGGCAGGGACATAACAGAAGCAGAAGATATTAAAAAGAAGTGTCAAGAATACACAGAAGAGCCATACAAAAAAGAAATCATGACCCAGATAGTCATGATGGTATAATCACTCACCTAGACCCAGACATCCTAAAATGCAAAGTCAAGTGGGCCTTAGGAAGCATCACTATGAACAAAGCTAGTGCAGGTGATAGAATTCCACCTGAGCTATTTCAAATTCTTAAAGATGATGCTGTGAAAGTGCTGCACTCAATACGCCAGCAAATTTAGAAAACTCAGCAGTGGCCACAGGACTGGAAAAGTTTAGTTTTCATTCCAATCCCAAAGGCAAAGATTGCTCAAACTACTTCACAATTGCACTCATCTCATATGCTAGTAAAGTAATGCTCAAAATTCTCCAAGCCAGGCTTCAGTTGTATGTAAACTGTGAACTTCCAGATGTTCAAGCTGGATTTAGAAAAGGCAGAAGAACCAGAGATCAAATTGCAAACATCCACTGGATTATCAAAAAATCAAGAGAGTTCCAGAAAAACATCTATTTCTGCTTTATTGATACATCAAACTGTGGAAAATTGTTAAAGAAATGGGAATACCAGACCACCTAACCTGCCTCTTGAGAAATCTGTATGCAGGTCAGGAAGCAACAGTTTGAACTGGACATGGAGCAACAGACTACTTCGAAATCATGAAAGGAGTACCTGAAGCCTGTATATTGTCACCCTGCTTATTTAACTTACATGCAGAGTACATCATGAGAAACACTGGCTGGATGAAACACAAGCTGGGTCAAGATTGCTGGGAGAAATATCAATAATCTCAGATATGTAGATGACACCACCCTATGGCAGAAAGCGAAGAAGAACTAAACAGCCTCTTGGTGAAAGTGAAAGAGAAGAGTGAAAAAGTTGGCTTAAAGTTAAACATTCAGAAAACTAAGATCATGGCATCCAGTCCCATTATTTCATTGCAAATAGATGGGGAAACAATGGAAACAGTTAGAGACTTTATTTGGGGGAGCTCCAAAATCACTGCAGATGGTGACATGAAATTAAAGATGCTTACTCCTTGGAAGAAAAGTTATTACCAATCTAGATGGCATGTTAAAAAGCAGAGACATTACTTTGCCAACAAATATCCGTCTAGTCAAGGCTATGGTTTTTCCCCAAGTCATGTATGGATGTGAGAATTGGACTATAAAGAAAGCTAAGCACTCAAGAATTGATGCTTTTGAACTGTGGTGTTGAAGAAGACTCTTGAGAGTCCCTTTGACTGAAAGGAGATCTAACCAGGCCATCCTAAAAGAAATTAGTCCTGAATATTCATTGGAAAGACTGATGCTGAAGCTGAAAGTCCAATACTTTGTCCACCTGATGCGAAGTACTGATTCATTCGAAAAGTCCTTGATGCTGGCAAAGATTGAAGGTGGGAGGAGAAATGGACAACAGAGGATGAGATTGTTGCATGGCATCACCAACTCAATGGGCATAAGTTTGAGTAAACTCTGGGAGCTGATGATGAACAGGGTGGCCTGGCGTGCTGCAGTCCAAGGTGTCACAAAGAGTTGGACATGATTGAGCGACTTAGCTGAACTGGACAGTCACATCCCCTTGTCCCTCTAACAACTCACCAATTCATCTTTTTATCTTACCAGTAAACTTCCACTTTTGTAGACGCAAAACTATTCTGTCTCTCACCAGGAGAAAAGGCATCCTTTTAAATATACATTATGCTAATAGTTAGGGGATTTTTAGATTTTTATCACACTGCTTCTGCCTTGCTTTTTTTTTTTTTTTTTTTCCTGTTGTTGTTTAATGGACTGTGGCACACAGCAAGTGAGACATGCTTTCCTAAATCAGGAACAAGTCAGCGCCCCCTGCAGAGAATGCACAGTCTTAACCACTAAACCTCCAGGAAAGTCCCTTCATTGTATTCTTGAGAAGGGATTTAACAGATGTCAAATTAAAGCTTACTTTAAGGTGAAAATTTAATTGTCATTTATTTTAATTATTTGGCTGTTCATTATGTTTGAACTGAAAAGCATAGATGTTGGTAATGTCTTGAATGATATGTTTAGAACATAGCTTTGTAGTGAAAAGCCATAATCTTCCTATGCCTGACTTCAAGCTATTTAGCAAAAAAAATAGCTGTTCAGGGAAGAATTTAAAATTGATGAAGGCAATTTAAAATTGATGAAGAGACTGACTGAAGAAGGAAGTTTGTTGGCGGTAAATATGCAACTCTTGGGAAAATGAGCGATAAAAGTAGAAAATATCTGGCCACCAAATATTTAAGAGGGTAACCCTCATTGGGAATAAGAAATCATTTAGTGATGTGCTCAGATGTGGTGTAACTATGAGAAATGGAATGAAGTTAGAGAAAAGACATTTGGGATGGAATACATGAAAAACTTCTGACACTGAAACTGCTGGATTATGGAATTATCCCTCAAGGGAAGTGGTAGAAGTCTCATCACTTGAATGGGTGAAATCAGGAGAGATGAAACACTACTGAAAGCTATTTATTTATTGATTCTGCATAGCAATTGTTATGGTCCCGAAGGGAAGTGTTCTATCAAATAGATGAGATTTCTGAGGCTCTCTTCAGTTTTCTGTTTCCCAAAATTCATATACAAGAAACAACAACTAAAAGTTATGACCAACCTAGACAACATATTAAAAAGCAGAGACATTACTTTGCCAACAAAGGTCCATCTAGTCAAGGCTATGGTTTTCCCCGTAGTCTTGTATGGATGTGAGAGTTGAACTATAAAGAAAGCTGAGTGCTGAAGAATTGATGCTTTTGTACTGTAGTGTGGAGAAGACTCTTGGACTGCAAGGAGATCCAACAGTCCAACCTAAAGGAAATCAGTCCTGAATATTCATTGGAAGGACTGATGTTGAAGCTGAAACTCCAATACTTTGTCCACCTGATGCGAAGAACTGACTTATTTGAAAACACCCTGATGCTTGGAAAGATTGAAAGCAAGAGGAGAGGGGGACGACAGAGGATGAGATTGTTGGATGGCATCACCAACTCATGAGTTTGAGTAAACTCTGGCAATTGGTAACGGACAGGGAGGCCTGCGTGCTGCAGTCTAAGGAGTTGCAAACAGTCTGACATGACTGAGTGATTGACATGAACTGAACTGGACTGAATATTGTGTTTTGTATGTAGTCATATTTCTATAATGATGTAAAGGTTTTCTGGAAAAAATGTATTTGGGTGTTCTATAAATGCTATGCTTTTTATTTTGTTCCATTTTCTGTGGGAAAAAAAATAGAATTTGGTATCAGAGCACCCGGAGTTAGTATCCTTATTTCAATGCAGCATTGTTTATACTCAAGCCACTAAGTCTCTCTGAGGCTTAAGTTCTGCATTCACAATATGATACTCAAAAATTATGAAATTTTTGTAAAGGTTGAATGAACCACAAAACAATATATAAACATCACTTGGTAAAGGCTAATTATATATTGTAGTTAGCACTGTTCTCTATTTTTATCTGAATATATGGCAAAATTTCTTGACTTGTGCTAATATATCACATTCTATTGCATAGACATGCTTGTGCATTAGCCATAATAAGAGGAGATGGCACTGACAGTAAAACTTAGTGAAACACATCCAGAATTGAATCATAGCTATAGTGCCTACAGGAGCAGAGCTTTCTGATTGAGTTGGGTAGCTATCAGTGTGTGTGCACATATGTGTGTAAGTGTGCATACATGCATACCTCACAGCCCCCATTAACTTCACAAACCACTAGACCTCACAGAAAAATTTGGACTACATTTGGCAAGATGGAGAAACCTACTTAGAGATCTTCGTGACCATTCCTTTCTTACCATGTTGTAGTAAAACAGCAGTGAATCTTCAACAGCGATAGGACAAGCTGTTTCTCAAAGAAAATATCAGGGGGGAAAAATACCTAAGTTCATACATATTATTGAGTTCCTCATAATGCAACCATGAAACTCTGCAAACCTATTTGGGGTAATTCTAAAGCGAGAGCCAAGTGCAGACCAACAGGAACTGTGATAACAACATCATTTGGCTAATGTGCTGTTTATGTATACAAAATGCTTTGCAAATGGTAAGGGGAAAATCACCAGCAAAAAATAGTTTCTAAAAGCATCTTACTTTTCTAAAGCCATACTTATCTAAAATTGTAACAAAGAACAGCAGGAGGTGTGTGACAATGAAGCCGGTACAAAATGAATGAAGTTTCAGCCAAATGTCAAAATATAAGGAAGGAATTTCTGAGGCCAACGGGGGGAAAAAAAAATTGCTTTGGGAAATGGGAATACAGTAGTTTTATAGAGATTTGGAACTTTAAATTATTCAGAACTGGTACAATCAAAACTAAAACACGTGCATGTGTACCATCTGCTTGCCTCCAAAGTGGAGTCTTTGGAGAATTAATTTCAGCTGCCAGAGCTGAACGAAAGAAAACTGGTCTCTAGTTTATCCAAATCATTACTTGAAAACAGGAACTCAAGAACAGAGAAGAGACTTGGGCTGTCTGGCTCTGTATCCGTGGAGAGATACTCCCTAGAGATTTCAGCAGCTGCTGAAAAATATGAAGATAGGTATAAAGAAATGAGACACAGTCTGCAGAGTCAAATTTAGGCTAAAAGAAGATTTTTTTGGTTTAAAACATGTTTTAGAGTAGTTATTAGTATTTAAACAGAGATTTAAACTAGCTCATGAATATTTTTTCCTAGAGGTAAACTAAGCTTTCTAGTAATAAATCATGCTTCCTTAAGTCATGCTTAGGACAGGTATTTATTTTGTTCCTTCTCTACTAGCAAGAAGGTAGAATCTGGCATTTTCTGGAAAACTCATAAAGCAAAGAATCTCTATGCCTGGGAAGTATTAAGTCCCAGTCTGTAGTGAGTCTTTATTTAATAGAGTTAGTGCTTTCAGTTGTGACACTAATGGGTTTGTCTACACATGTAGTCTTTGCTTACAGAATTAATGAATCACAAAATAATTATTGTGTTTCTACAAGTGAAAGAATATAAAAAGCATAATTTAAAGCTTGTAATTTTATGAATTTTAAAATTTTAATTATAGAAATTGAACATACATGTTTTTAAAACAAATAACCATACAGTAGATTAATATCAATTCAAAAGATATTAAAAGACAATATATAACTAATTACCAGGCAAATCTATGTTATAGGCTTTGTATGCTCAAAGAAAGATAAAATCATGTCAATTAGAAGAGACAAGAGAGACTTCCTAGAGAATGAATTTGACCTGAATTTATGAAGAAACTAGCAGCAGTGAAAATAAGCTACAGGAAATTCAAAAATGGAAAAGGTTTATTCACTAAGGCATATGGCAAAGAAACTAAAAATAAATAGATGGATGGGTAGATGGATGGATGATGAATGAATAAACATATTACTTTTCCTTTTATCCATTAGCCTCTTTAGGAAAGGCATGCAAATGTTGAATAAAATTTATCTTTGAGAATCTAGAATAGTCACATTTTACTGGCAAATAACAATATGAAGCACATATACCCTCATATTGAAAGCTTTTTCAAAAAGAGAAAGAAAGTGAAAGTGGCCCAGTCTTGTCTGACTCTTTGCGACCCCATGGCCTATTCAGTCCATGGAATTCTCTAGGCCAGAATACTGGAGTGGGCACCCTTCTCCAGGGGATCTTCCCAATCCAGGGATTGAACCCAGGTCTCTTGCATTGCAGGTGGATTCTTTACTAGCTGAGCCACAAGGAAAGCCTAAGAATACTGGAGTGAGTAGCCTATCCCTTCTCCAGCGGATCTTCCTGACCCAGGAATCAAACGAGTGTCTCCTGCATTGCAGGTGGATTCTTTACCAGCTGAGTTAGAACTGAAGAGTAAATTCACTCACATATTAGTATAAATACCAAAATATCAGTTCAAATAAATTAAGATATTACACACTAAGTTATTCATAAAACTATATCCAGCTTAAGTAACAGAGACTCCAAGAATATGGACTTGGGTGCATCAAAAACAGTTTTTGAGCTCAGTAAATAACATAATTACTACACCAGTATTTATTTTTCTTCTGATACAGAAATTTATATTTGGGGAAATAAATTAAAATTATGTGCTTAGTAAAGATAATGCTCAGATATTAATGCTCACAATATTGAAAAACAAATGTTTTAAGCATTATACAAGACCTTAAAATGCATTATCTCATTTTGCAACTACACTGTGTGTCGTATATACTTATCCCATTTTTTATATGGAAAAGATGAGGTTTAGAGGGCTATGCGTGATGTCAACCACAAATTGGCACTTGCCATGGTGCTTGCCATCTACCTCTACAAAGATTAAATCATATGTCACTGCAGCTGCTGACCTCCAACACCTCTTGAAGGAGTTCAGGGTTGAGAGCAGAAATGAGGCACTCTGTGCTCCAGGAAAACTGGCAGGACAGGGCCTAAGATAATTAGATATTCTCAGGAGCTGATTTTATGAGCCCAATGCTCTATCCTCATATCTAGAAAAACACTAAAACACTAAAATCCTTTATGGTGACAATTGTTTCTTGTCACTAGCAGAAGCTTCATGAGCCCAGCAGAAATTTTCTACAAAAATATGTGCTTGATTACATGTACTTGCTTGATTGCATGTACCCCCTCTTTACCAGATCACATATGTACCATCTTTTCTCCCTTCCTCTTAGAAACACTTTCCCAGAGCTCTCTAAGGTGCTGTCTCCCGGGCTGCAGTACTCATATTGCCCCAATTAAACCTTAATTCATAACTCTCAGGTTGTGTACTTTTTTCAGTTGACTATAAAAAGGTAAGATATTAACACCAAGTCTTTATGATTCATTTGACTAAATAGGATGAGAGTAAATGCTTTGGACTTTAACACCACTAAAGCATAAATTGTAGACTAACTCTCATCTATAGAGGATCTTCTCAAGAATTCAATAATAACTTAGTATAAAAACTATAACACGACAGGTTGAAAAGAAGTAAATTTATTTTAGCCTTTGACAGAGGAAAAAAATAAATCTAATGGGATGAAAGAAAACAAAAGTACTATATAACAATCATGAATTTAATGCTTATAATAAGTGGGAGGAGATACAATCTAGGGTCTTTCTGTATAAGGTCACTTAAAAAAATCTAGTGCAATTCACTCATTTACAGATAAGAAAATTAAAAGCCTAGAGAATTACAGATACACAGTCTCCAAATTCATAATTGTGATTGATCTTATGAACTGTATGGTTCTTGTATAAGATCTCCAAAAATTATTTAGAGAAGCATTAGTTGCAAGTGATTTTAAGTAAATATATTTCAGAAAAATTTTCAATATATGAAGTTGATGTTGGATCACTAATAATTTGTATGCAAAATTATAGAATGTGAATTAGGTTTTAAATTTTTTATCTTAGATGAATATTTTTTTAGTTAAATACCATATCAGTGATGAGTAATGCCCCAGAAATTAATGTGCCAACACACTTTACTACATTATTAACATCAATGTGAAGATTCAATGTTGATAAAGTTTAGGTATAGCTATACATATCTTGATAATCATCATGGTATTGAACATGATCTTTAAAAAGAAATAATCAAATCCTTGACTGTTTTTATACACATTCTAAAATTTCAAAATCATTTGAATAATAAAAAACACTGCAGAAAGTAATTGTACATGGTGGATATCAAATTTTGTTCCCAACCAACAACTATCTACCTCTTCTACATCCAAGAATTATTAAACAAAAATTTTTATTTCTGGTGGCACAAACTAGTTTTTCCATTGGTGAATTTCCAATTCCTACCACCACCTGTGTAGGAAAATTGGATCATAGGGAATTGAAGCCCAGCAAAAGTCATAGGATTGTAATATAGGCTTGATGTAAAAGAAAATTAGTTGGCTACAGGCAGGAATCAGACCAGATGGGACAATGGCCTCTTACAATATGGCAACTCCCCTCTGCTTTTGTTCTATCAGACCAAGAGTTATTCCTACGTAAGCCATTACAATAGTAAAACACAGACAGTAGATTTGAATCATTTTAAAGCTCCATGGAAGCCTTCAGAACAATTTTGTTTCTTTAAAGTAAATAAAAAGTGCCTTTGATTTTAAACTCCTTCCAGTTTTACAGAAATATTAACGTGTAACATTTGCCTTCGTTACAGTCATTAGATAAATGCCAACTTAGTGTTAGAAGAAATGCATTTTCAGCTGAAATGGAGCCAAGTTGTCTTAGTTAGTTATGTTAAAGAGAATCAAAAATTAATCAGTCTACTATTAGGGCACAGCTGTTTTAGGAAGTGTTTATTTGATTTTTTTAAGAGTTTAATATGTTTTAAAGAGTTATTAATAAACATAATCATAAGCCTAGAAGTTGAGAGCAAAGTACACTTTAAGCAAGCTGACATTCACAGGAGAGCAAATACAGCTCCTTCGTTCTGGTTATGACCTTTGAGCAAGTTCTTTCTCATTTCCAGATCTAACAAATGAAGATATTGTATTATGAAGAAGCATAAACTTAGAGCAATCAGAATACACTGAGGCAACTCAAAAGTTTGATATGTTGCTTTTCTAAAGTTCAGAAAATGCAGAAAATAATTTTATAGTTCCAAGTTATTATTAAAATAACAAAATTCATTAACTGAACGTAATGACATAGTAATAGTCTTCAAATAAACAATAAATACCTTTTTCATAAGAGCTGTGTTTAACTTAATAGCCCTTTTAGCTCAAAGGCAAAGGTTTGTGTCATCCTTAACTGAAGCACACTTATATTGTCTCTTGCTGAGTAGCTGAGAGCAGGTTAATGCACTCCCACAATAGTATATTTTTTTTAACTTTTTTTTTCCCCTCAAATGGTTGAGGATAGTATTTGCATCAATGTCATGACACACGGTATAATTGAAGGGTTCTGGGCCATGAATACACATCAAGCTGTTAGACCCTTGATATTTGCTTAAACAGTACGGGTACTAGAAACAGAACAGATGCCCTAGTTTCAATGCCAATGCATCACTCCATCCCCTCAAGCTGCCTTTTGTAATTGTCAGTTCAATATCAGTATCAGGGTCAGAAACTATAAAGTTCATTACATATTTCCTTCCTTCTAGTAACTTCAGAGTGCAAAGAGGCATGCTGGAAGTGTATTAATTGTTGCACTGTTTATCTCCCATTTTAAACTAGATTACTTTCAGTTTTCAAAAGCTACACCTATGTCTTTAATGTTTATAATTCAGCAATCACCACTACTCCTTATATATTCCTGCAATTGGAGGGTTTTTAAAAATTTTCATAGCAAATAAAAAAGGTATAAAAAGAATTAGATGTTGCCCAAAGGATATGAAACTGTTCTCTTAATTCATAAGCAGGTGTATATATATATAAACATATAATAATGATGCTTATGTTTTGTAATCAAACCAATAAATAACTATGCATTTTTATCTTCTTAAACACACCTTTGCCTCACCTTAATATTTCTGGGTATAGACACTAATAACTAAAATAAGTAAAGATAAAATATTTATTAAACAGAACCCATAAGGTTCACAAAAATAACTAGCCTTTCCTGAGTGTGTAACATGTGCCTGTTACTGCTGAGTATTTATATGCATTATCTCATTTGTATCTTAAAAGAGGCTAGTGCAGTTTCAGCACACATTTTACAGATGAATAAACTGAGGCTTAGAAGTTTGATTGCTGATTGCTAGAGGTCAATTAAGTTTCAGAGCTAGAATGTGAACCTAACTTAGCTTCAGGTATTGTTCATGTTGTTAACTAATCAGTATTACTCCTTAACAAGGGCATATTCCTAGAATAGGCATCATGTTACAAAGATTTTTAGAGCAGATTGCAAGTAGCTGTGAGTCTTAGCAAAATCACTTTCCTTAGTGTTTTTCAGAATCCACACTTGTAAAATAATGAAGTTAAGCTGAATTATCCTTTAGGTCCCCTCAATTCTAAGATCCCAAATACAGCAATAAACTAAACCAATTTTGTAAGGTCCAATTCACTTATTTTACTTTTATTCAAACTATGATTTACTTAAAGTCCTGTATTCAGTTATAGAACACTCTACTTCAAAGCAATGTATTTACGTGGCCTACTCAGTGCAATTTGAGCACTTCACAAGAAGTCATATAACCAAATATTTCTGGGTCAGCAGCAGTAGTTGCAAAATCAAATAAGATGTTGAAGTCCATAGAGTTCTAAGTATAAGCATCCAAATGTCAGTTAACAGGTGACTGAACAAGAATGTCTGAGATTATACTGAAGGATTTAGGAAAAGGATTTTGCTATACGAAAATGCTCTGGTCTTTTTTTTTTTTTTTTTTTCCCCCTATCAGAACAAAACGCTTGTATGCACACCTAGCTAATAATATTCACATAAAGTGAGATACATGTGTGTGTACTTTATCCGAAGATATGTATTTAATATTTTAGGTCACTCTTTCCTGGATAGAAAAGAAGAAACAAAGCAGGATATAGTAAACATAAAATTATCTATTCTTTCCCATATCCATTAATATTCTATCAGTTCAGTTCAGTTCAGTTACTCAGTCATGTCCAGCTCTTTGCGATCCCATGAATCGCAGCACACCAGGCCTCCCTGTCCATCACCAACTCCCGAAGTTCACTCAGACTCACGTACATCGAGTCCGTAATGCCATCCAGCCATCTCACCCTCTGTCATCCCCTTTTCCTCCTGCCCCTAATCCCTCCCAGCATCACAGTCTTTTCCAAGGTGGCCAAAGTACTGGAGTTTCAGCTTTAGCATCATTCCCTCCAAAGAAATCCCAGGGCTGATCTCCTTCAGAATAGACTGGTTGGATCTCCTTGCTGTCCAAGGGACTCTCAAGAGTCTTCTCCAACACCACACTTCAAAAGCATCAATTCTTCGACGCTCAGCCTACTTCACAGTCCAACTCTCACATTCATACATGACCACAGGAAAAACTATAGCCTTGACTAGACAGACTTTATTCGGCAAAGTAATCCCTCTGCTTTTGAATATGCTATCTAGGTTGGCCATAACTTTTCTTCCAAGGAGTAAGCGTCTTTGAATTTCATGGCTGCAGTCACCATCTGCAGTGATTTTGGAGTCCTCCAAAAATAAAGTCTGACACTACTTCCCCATCTATTTCCCACCCCAATGCTTAGACATATATGTTAAAGTTTGAATTGAAAGTCTAAATTTTTATGTAGCATTTTAAAATGAGAAGTCACAAGTTCTGCAGTGTGCCAGAATACAATAAAGGAAATTCTCTGGGTTTCAACTCTGAGGAAGCAACTTCAAATTTTTGCTGTTAGAGCTTTGTGTAATTATATGATTAACAATGACTGTGAATACTTTAATATTTTATTAATTAAAATTAACCCATATTTGTCTCCCATTATACATCCTATGAATCACAATTCAAAAGAATGAAATATTATGTTCATTTACTGAATATTTTATATATATTATCATCCTATAGACTTTTTTTTAAAGAGTAACAAGAAAAGAACAAGAAGAAAAGAAGAAGTAACTGTTTCCAAAACAAAATGGAAAAATATGAATATATTTTGAATCTTCTAGAGGAGGAGTCATAGGTACTATTTTCAATTTTGTTGAAATAAGGCCTTGAAAGTATCTTATATGCTGCTTTTCATAGAGAAATTGCCTGATACCTGTCTATGGTGTGTTTGGAGGAAACCTACTGAACTCTTATCAGAGAGAAGACAGATAGAGAACTAGTGATTATTTGAGCATGTACAAGAACATTGTGGTCAGACATTAAGGACTGCTAATGTCTCAATTAGCCCTAATTAAAAGATGGGTCTATTGTTTCATTATAAGGTAAAAATAGTACTATTTCACAGGACTTATTGTGAAATGTAAAAAAGTTAATAATAGAAGGGGAAAAAGTGGAAGTCAATATGTTGGCCACATGATGTGAAGTGCCAACTCATAGGATAATACCCTGATGCTGGGGAAATTGATGGCAAAGGAGAAGGAGGAGACAGAGGATGAGATGGTTAGGTAGCATCACTGACTTAATGGACATGATTCTGAGCAAACTCCAGGAGACAGTGAAGGACAAAGGAGCATGAGGTACTATAGTCCATGGGTTTGTAAAGAGTCAGACATGATTTAGCAACTGAACAACAACAACAAGAGTTAATATGTATGAGAGCCCAGTACGGTGCTTGTATAATAGTGAGAACTAAATAAAAGGGCTGTTTTTAATAATAGAGGTAGAATCAAAGAAATAGGGGGAGGACTCATGGGGGTAGAAAGAGAATTTTAATAAAACCTAAAGATTTAATTGTGAAATAAGAAAAGACCTACCCTTATCCTTAAAAAATTTAGAGTTTATTAAGGAAGCGATTAAATACAAAGTGAGAAGGTAAATAACAATGCTAGAAGTGGGTTAGTATGGGAGATGTCCTTGATCTAGGTTTAGGGAATCAGGAAACACTCCACAGAAAATAAAGTCTAATCCAAAATGGAAGACTAATTCTGCTATATCTGCTGTGTACACTTTAGAAAGTTAATTAACTCCTCTAATTCACAAGTTTCTGAAAAATTAAGATTTCAACTACTAAGGATATCTCATATAAGTGGAAACATGCAACACTTGTCCTTTTGTGACTGCTTAATTTCACTTAGCATAATGGTTTCAAGACTAATCACTTTTGAGGTATGTGTCAAGATGTCTTTCCTTTTTAGAGATAAATAATAGTCCATTGTGTATATATGTACTACATTATTTGTTTATTCACTCATTTGTTGATGGACACTTGATTTGCTTCCACATTTTGGATATTGTAAATAGTGCTTCTTTGAGCATGGCTTTACACATATCTCTTTAAGTCTCTTTGAACTGCTGAATCATATGGTAATTCTGTTTTAAATTTTTCTGAGAAAGGGCCATAGAATTTTCCATAGCTGCTGCAGCAACTCAAATTCTTACTTAAAATGCATGAGGATCCTAATTTCTCCATGTCCTCACCAATGCTTGTCATGTTCTGTATTTTTAAAATATTATTATTATTGTGTTTTGGTTTTGATAATAACTATCCTAAAAGGCAATCCACTCCAGTACTCTTGCCTGGAAAGTTCTATGGACGGAGGAGCCTGGTAGGCTACCGTCCATGGGGTCACAAAGAGTCCGATGTGACTGAGCGACTTCACTTTACATCCTAATGGGTAGGAAGTGGTATTTCATTACAGTTCTAATTAGCTTTCTCAAATGATTAGTGATGTTAACCTCTTTTTGTGTGATTGTTGTCCTTTGTAATATCTTCTCTCGAAAAACATTTATTAATATTTTTTACCATTCTCTAAATAGGCTGTTTTATTGTTTTATCCCACATTGAAGGTCAGGAATGGTGGTGGTAAGGAGATACCCCTCATCCAAGGTAAGGAGCAGTGGCTGTGCTTTGCTGGAGCAGCTGTGAAGAGATACCCCACGCCAAGGTAAGAGAAACCTAAGTAAGATGGTAGGTGTTGCAAGAGGGCATCAGAGGGCAGACACACTGAAACCATGCTCACAGAAAACTAGTCAATCTAATCACACTAGGACCACAGCCTTGTCTAACTCAATGAAACCAAGCCATGCCTGTGGGGCAACCCAAGACATGCGGATCATGGAAGAGAGGTCTGACAGAACGTGGTTCACTGGAGAAGGGAATGGCAAGCCACCTCAGTATTCTTGCCTTGAGAACCCCATGAACACTATGAAAAGGCAATATGATAGGATACCAAAAGAGGAACTCCCCAGGTCATTAGGTGCCTAATATGCTACTGGAGATCAGAGGAGAAATAACTACAGAAAGAATGAAGGGATGGAGCCAAAGCAAAAACAATACCCACTTGTGGATGTGACTGGTGATAGAAGCAAGATCCGATGCTGTAAAGAGCAATATTGCATAAGAACCTGGAATGTCAGGTCCATGAATCAAGGCAAATTGGAAGCGGTCAAACAACAGATGGCAAGAGTGAACGTTGATATTCTAGTAATCAGCAAACTAAAATGGACTGGAATGGGTGAATTTAACTCAGATGACCATTATATCTACTACTGCAGGCAGGAATCCCTCAGAAGAAATGGAGTAGCCATCATGGTCAACAAAAGAGTCTGAAATGCAGTACTTGGATGCAATCTCAAAAATGACAGAATGATCTCTGTTCATCTCCAAGGCAAACCGTTCAATATCACAGTTATCCAATGCTATGCCCCAACCAGGAATGCTGGAGAAGCTGAAGTTGAACGGTTTTATGAAGACCTACAAGACCTTCTAGAACTAACACCAAAAAAGATGTCCTTTTCATTATAGGAGACTGGAATTCAAAAGTAGGAAGTAAAGAAACACCTGGAGTAACAGGGAAATTTGGCCTTGAAATGCAGAATGAAGCAGGGCAAAGACTAATAGAGTTTTGCCAAGAAAATGCACTGGTCATAGCAAACACCCTCTTCCAACAACACAAGAGAAGATTCTACACATGAACATCACCAGATGGTCAACACCGAAATCAGACTGACCATATTCTTTGTAGCCAAAGATGGAGAAGCTCTATACAGTCAACAAAAACAAGACCAAGAGCTGACTGTGCCTCAGATCATGAACCCCTTATTATGAAATTCAGACTTAAACTGAAGAAAGTAGGGAAAACCATTAGACCATTCAGGTATGACCTAAATCAAATCCCTTATGATTAGACAGTGGAAGTGAGAAATAGATTTAAGGGCCTAGATCTCATAGATAGAGTGCCTGATGAACTATGGACGGAGGTTTGTGACATTGTGCAGGAGACAGGGATCAAGACCATCCCCATGGAAAAGAAATGCAAAAAGCAAAATGGCTGTCTGGGGAGGCCTTACAAATAGCTGTGAAGAGAAGAGAGGTGAAAAGCAAAGAAGAAAAGGAAAGATATAGGCATCTAAATGCAGAATTCCAAAGAATAGCAAGAAGAGATAAGAAAGCCTTCTTCAGTGATCAATGCAAAGAAATAGAGGAAAACAATAGATTGGGAAAGACTACAGATCTCTTCAAGAAAATTAGAGATATCAAGGGAACATTTCATGCAAAGATGGGCTCGATAAAGGACAGAAATGGTATGGACCTAACAGAAGCAGAAGATATTAAGAAGAGGTGGAAAGAATACATGGAAGAACTGTACAAAAAAGATCTTCACGATCCAGATAGTCATGATGATGTGATCACTAATCTAGAATCAGACATCTTGGAATGTGAAGTCAAGTGGGCCTTAGAAAGCATTACTATGAACAAAGCTAGTGGAGGTGATGGGATTCCAATTAAGCTGTTTCAATTCCTGAAAGATGATGCTGTGAAAGTGCTGCATTCAATATGTCAGCACATTTGGAAAACTCAGCAGTGGCCACAGGACTGGAAAAGGTCCGTTTTCATTCCAATTCCAAAGAAAGGCAATGCCAAAGAATGCTCAAACTACCGCACAATTGCACTCATCTCACATGCTAGTAAAGTAATGCTCAAAATTCTCCAAGCCCGGCTTCAGCAATACGTGAACCGTGAACTCCCTGATGTTCAAGCTGGTTTTAGAAAAGGCAGAAGAACCAGAGATCAAATTGCCAACATCCGCTGGACCATCGAAAAAGCAAGAGAGTTCCAGAAAAACATCTATTTCTGCTTTCTTGACTATGCCAAAGCCTTTGACTGTGTGGATCACAATAAACTGTGGAAAATTCTGAAAGAGATGGGCATACCAGACCACCTGACCTGCCTCTTGAGAAATCTGTATGCAGCTCAGGAATCAACAGTAGGAACTGAACATGGAACAACAGACTGGCTCCAAATAGGAAAAGGAGTACGTCAAGGCTGTATATTGTCACCCTGCTTATTTAACTTATATGCAGAGTACATCATGAGAAACGCTGGGCTGGAAGAAATACAAGGTGGAATCAAAATTGCTGGGAGAAATATCAATAATCTCAGATATGCAGATGACACCACCCTTATGGCAGAAAGTGAAGAGGAGCTAAAAAGCCTCTTGATGAAAGTGAAAGAGGAGAGCGAAAAAGTTGGCCTAAAGCTCAACATTCAGAAAACGAAGATCATGGCATCCGGTACCATCACTTCATGGGAAAGAGATGGGGAAACAGTGGAAATAGTGTAGACTTTATATTTTGGGGCTCCAGAATCACTGCAAATGGTGACTGCAGCCATGATATTAAAAGACGCTTACTCCTTGGAAGAAAAGTTATGACCAATCTAGATAGCATAATCAAAAGCAGAGACATTACTTTGCCGACTAAGGTCCGTCTAGTCAAGGCTATGGTTTTTCCTGTGGTCATGTTTGGATGTGAGAGTTGGACTGTGAAGAGGGCTGAGCACCAAAGAATTGATGCTTTTGAACTGTGGTGTTGGAGAAGGCTCTTGAGAGTCCCTTGGTCTGCAAGGAGATCCAACCAGTCCATTCTGAAGGAGATCAACCCTGGGATTTGTTTGGAAGGAATGATGCTAAAGCTGAAACTCCAGTACTTTGGCTACCTCATGCGAAGAGTTGACTCATTGGAATAAAAACTCTGATTCTGGGAGGGATTGGGGGCAGAAGGAGAAGGGGACGACAGAGGATGAGATGGCTGGATGGCATCACGGACTCGATGGATGTGAGTCTGAGTGAATTCCGGGAGATGGTGATGAACAGGGAGGCCTGGTGTGCTGCCATTCATTGAGTTGCAAAGAGTCGGACACGACTGAGCGACTGAACTGAACTGATTGTTTTTTCATTCAGTTTAGTTCAGTCTCACAGTCATCTCTGACTCTTTGTGACCACATGAATGGCAGCATGCCAGGCCTCCCTGTCCATCACCAACTCCCAGAGTTTACTCAGACTCATATCCATTGACTCCGTGATGCCATCCCGCCATCTCACCCTCTGTCGTCCCCTTCTCCTCCTGCTCCCAATCCCTCCCAGCATCAGAGTCTTTTCCTGTGAGTCAACCCTTCGCATGAGGTGGCCAAAACACTGGAGTTTCAGCTTCAGCATCATTCCTTCCAGGGAAAGCCCAGGGCTGATCTCCTTCAGATGGACTGGTTGGATCTCCTTGCAGTTCAAGGGACTCTCAAGAGTCTTCTCCAACACCACAGTTCAAAAGCATCAGTTCCTCGGTGCTCAGCTTTCTTCACAGTCCAACTCTCACATGACCGTACATGACCACTGGAAAAACCATAGCCTTGTCTAGATGGACCTTTGTTGGCAAAGTAATGTCTCTGCTTTTGAATATGCTATCTAGGTTGGTCATAACTTTTCTTCCAAGGAGTAAGTGTCTTTTAATTTCATGACTGTAGTCACCATCTGCAGTGATTTTGGGGCCCTGAGAAATAAAGTCTGACACTGTTTCTGCTTTTTCCCCACCTATTTCCCATGAAGTGATGGGACCAGATGCTATGATCTTCATTTTTTGAACGTTGAGCTTTAAGCCAACTTTTTCACTCCCCACTTTCACTTTCATCAAGAGGCTTTTTAGCTCCTCTTCACTTTCTGCCATAAAGGTGGTGTCATCTGCATATCTGAGGTTATTGATATTTCTCCCAGCAATCTTAATTCCAGCTTGTGTTTCTTCCAGCTCAGCGTTTCTCATGATGTGGTCTGCATATTTGTAAAATAAGCAGGGTGACAATATACAGCCTTGATGTACTCCTTTTCCTATTTGGAACCAGTCTGTTGTTCCATGTCCAGTTCTAACTGTAGCTTCCTGACCTGCATATAGGTTTCTCAAGAGGTAGTTCAGGTGGTCTGGTATTCCCATCTCTTTCAGAATTTTCCACAGTTTATTGTGATCCACACAGTCAAAGGCTTTGGCATAGTCAACAATGCAGAAGTGGATGTTTTTCTGGAACTCTCTTGCTTTTTTGATGATCCAGAGTATGTTGGCAATTTGATCTTTGCTTCCTCTGCCTGTTTTTGTATTAGAGTTCTTTATATATTATGGATATTAACTCCTATCTCATATAAGATTTGCAAATATTTTGTCCCGTTTCATGGGTTGCCTTTTCACTTTATTTATAGTGTCCTTATGCAAAAGGTTTTAATTTTGATGTAGAAAAAATATCTATCTTTCCTTAGATGTTTGTATTTGTGTTATCATATCCAAGATATGATTGACAAACACAATGGCATAAAGCTTTCTTGCTATGCTTTTACTGAGTTTTATAGTTTTATCTCTATTTTTGATCTATTATTACAGTTTCATATTTAGTCTCACTTAAATATTCAACTTTATTTTTTTGCACTTGTGTATACAATTTTCCCAATGCTATTTGCTGAAAAATATTATCATTCTGCAATAGTGTTGGTATATTTTTCATAAATAATTGTAACATATGTGTGATAGTTTATTTCTAGTCTCTGTATCCTATCAATTGTTATATATTTCTATTTTTATACCAGTACTATACTATTAATTTCTGCCTTAATTAGTGCTTTCTGAGAGTGGCACCAGACTTTGGAAAGAACAACACTTTTAAGGCAAATAAGTTTTCTGGTTGACAGACTCTTATCAGAAAAGGGCCATAAAATGTTAATAGGCCTCCTGGCCAGAAGATGATATAAATCACCTACGACTTGTGTATACAGCTAGGTATGCAGAGAGAAAGCCTGGTCTCGATAAAAGTCAGGGCTGCTGACGCTCCATAACTTTGTATTATCCATTGATCTCTATGTACAACCAAAAGAATAAAAAGCTTTCCTGGACAACAAAGGATGGACCAGTTTCTCAGACCAGCTTCTCAAACTAGTTTTTTGGAAATTCGCTCCCCCCATGTCGACTCTCTCTCTCTCTTTCTCCCTCTCCCTCCCTCTCCTTTTCAGGCTGATCCCTTGGAACATGGAGGCTAACCGAGTCTACTTGTTTGCCCTGGCTTCTAAGACCCATGCGAGAGGGAGCCCAAGGCAGGGCACCCTCTGCTATTCAAACGGGAGCCGATGGCGTACATAGACGGTGCAAGTTCCTGTTCTGGAACTTTATTGGTTTTCCACGTAAACCAAGTTATTCAGCATTTTTCTCCACTGATTTTCCTACTACACCATTCCTTCCTAATCTCTCTTTATATTTCTAAATAAATGTTTTTCCTCGCTGACTCTGTCCCCGCTTCGAATTCCCTGGATCCACTGGGGCTGGACCCCAGCAAATTTCTGTGGTTTATCGTATATTATGAAATCAGGAAATGTGGGATCAACTTTGTTCTTCTTTTTCAAGATTGTTTTAGCTGTTTGAGGTTCCTTGAGATTCCACATTAATTTCGGGAAAAAAAAAAATGGGGATTTTGGTAAGAATAGACAGCTTTGAGTATTATTTACATCTTTACAAGATTATATCTTCCAAGCTATGAACACAGTATGTCTTTAGATATATACGTACTGTCTTTCTTTCTTTCAGCAATGATTTATACCTTACCTTGTGCAAGTGTTTGACCTTCTTAAGTTTATTACTAAGTAATTTATTACTTGTGATTGAAAATACTAATTTTTCAGATTGTTTCTTGAACATTGTTTTTGTAACTTACAACTTTTGAATTCTTAGTTCTAAACATTTTTTTGCATGTGTATGTGTTCAAAATCTTTAGGGTTTAGGGTTTTCTACATAAAATTGTTCCTGGAAATGCATATAATTTTTCTTCCTCTTTTCCAACTTGTTCTTTTCCTATCCTAATTGTTCTGACTAGGAGTTCCAATATTATGGTACTAAAAAGGATGAAAATCAACACCTTGTTACTGTTCCTAATGTTAGAGGAAAAAAAATGTATAGTTTTTACCATTGAGTTGAGTGTCCCTTGAACTATAAGGAGACCAAACCAGCCAATCCTAAAGGAAGTCAACCCTGAATATTCATGGGAAGGACTGATGCTGAAGCTGAAGCTCCAATACTTTGGTCACCTGATACAAAGAGCTGACTAATTGGAAAAGACCCTGATGCTGGGAAAGATTGAAGGCAGGAGGTGACGGGAACAACAGAAGAGACGGTTAGATAGCATCACTGACTCAGTAGACATGAATATGAACAAACTCAAGTAGATAGTAGAGGGGAGCCTGTCATGCTGTAGTCCATGGGGTCACAAAGAGTCAGACACAACTTAGTGACTGAACAAAAAAACAAACAACAATAATGTCAATTATGGGTTTTACATATATTGCCTTTATTATGTTGAGGTAGTTTCCCTCTATTTCTAGTTCTTTGCCCATATTTTCATTTAGCTTTCTCAGCATATTCAACATCTTTGTCTAGTAACTTCAATTTCTATCTTTTTCAAGAATGGTTTCTGGAAATGTATTTGTTCTTTTGAATATTCATATTCTCCTGTTTGTGTGCTTTATAAACTTTTGTTGGAAATTGAGAATTGAAAAATCAGCTACCTCTCCCATTTTTGAAGGTGGCTTTATGACGGAGAAGATTTTTACTAATCAGCAGGACATGTTTGAGAGTCAGAATCAGTTTGGCATTAAGACCGATGGTTCTCTTAGGAACTTTTATGGGCAACTATTTTCCCTAGGCCTGTCTATGTACTTGTTTCCCATTCTTTTGCTTTTCAGTGTGTTCTTTCCATCCCTTGCATCTGCAAGTGTCCTTAGCTTTTATATTGTATTCCTCAATCAGCAATCTCTTGCCTCAGGCATTTGTTAATCTATAGTCTTTTTAAATCCTCAAGAGCCTTTTTGTTTTTGCTTCCGGTCATCTTTTCATACTTTTTGAAGTTATTTTTCCACTGTTCTCCAGTAGCATATTGGGCACCTACCAACCTGGGGAGTTCAACTTTCAGTGTCCTATCTTTTTGTCTTTTCATATCGTTCATGGGGTTCTCAAGGCAAGAATACTGAAGTGGTTTGCCATTCCCTTCTCCAGTGAACTACATTTTGTCAGAACTGTCCACCATGATCCGTCTGTCTTGGAATGGACTCACTACCAACAAAGCATTACTATAAGCAAAGCATCACTCTGAACGAAGATATTGGAGGTAAGGCATTCCAGTTGAGCTAATTCAAATACTAAAATGATACTACTAAAGTGCTGCATTCAATATGCCTGCAAATTTGAAAAACTCAGCAGTGGCCACAGCACTGGAAAGGTCAGTTTTTATTCCTTTCTGAAAGAAAGACAGTGCCAAAGGATGTTCAAAGTACCACACAATTGCATTCATTTAACACACTAGCAAAGTAATGCTCAAAATTCTCCAAGCCAGGTTTCAATAGCACACAAACCGTGAACTTCCAGATGTTCAAGTTGGATTTAGAGAAGGCAGAGGAACCAGAGATCAAATTGTCAACCTCCGTTGGATCATCAAAAAAGCAAGAGAGTTCCAGAAAAACATATACTTCTGCTTTATTGACTATACCAAAGCCTTTGACTTTGTTGATCACACCAAATTGTAGAAAATTCTGAAAGAAATGGGAATACCAGACCACCTGACCTCCCTCCTGATAAATCTGTATGCAGGTCAAGAAACAACAGTTAGAACTGGACATGAAACAACAGACTTTTACCATTTTCCAAATTGTGAAAGGAGTATGTCAAGGCTGTATATTGTCACCCTGCTTATTTAACTTACATGCAGAGTACATCATGTGAAATGCCAGGCTGGAAGAAGCACAAGCTGGAATCAAGATTGCCGGAAGAAATATCAATAACCTCAGATATGCAGATGACACCACCCTTATGGCAGAAAGCGAAGAAGAACTAAAGAGCCTCTTGATGAAAGTGAAAGAGCAGAGTGAAAAAAATGGCTTAACACATAAACATTCATAAAACTAAGATCATGGCATCCAGTCCCATCACTTCATCACAAATAGAAGGGGAAACAATGGAAACAGTGAGACTTTATTCGGGGGGGGGGGGGGGGGGGTGGGCTCCAAAATCATGAAATTAAAAAATGCTTGCTCCTTAGAAGAAAATTTATGATGAGACTAGACAGCATATTTAAAAGCAGAAACATTACTTTGCCAATAAAGGTCCATCTAGTCAAAGCTATGTTTTTTCTAGTTGTCATGTGTGGATGTGAGAGTTGGACTATAAAGAAAGCTGTACTGAAGAATTGGTGCTTTTGAATTGTGGAGTTGGAAAAGACTCGTGAAGTTGGAAAAGACTCTTGGACTGCAAGGAGATCCAACCAGTTCATCCTAAAGGAAATCAGTCCTGAATATTCATTGGAAGGACTGATGCTGAGGCTGAAACTCCAATACTTTGGCCACCTCATACGAAGAGTTGACTCATTGGAAAAGACCCTGATGCTGGGCGGGTTTGGAGACAGGAGGGGAAGGGGAAGACAGAGGATGAGATGGCTGGATAGCATCACTGACTCGATGCACGTGGGCTTGAGTGAACTCCGGGCGTTGGTGATGGACAGGGAGGACCGGTGTGCTGTGATTCATGGGGTTGCATAGAGTCAGACACGACTGAGCAACTGAACTGAACTGAACTGATGACTGTGTCATTTTTTAAAAGGTTGTGGCCTGCTCCCTTTCCTCTGCTTCACTTAGACAGCTACCAGATACATTACAATGTTGTAAATTAGGTCTGTTCTGCTCTCTCTGATTCACAGAAAGTAACTGAGTACAGAGCTGCCACTTCCTACAGACCACACCAAAGTTACATTGTACCTAAGAGGAGGTGGGGCAAGTGAGTAAAAACACCCCCAAATTTCCTTTCGAATGCGTTTTTTTGTTGTCTTCTTAATGAAACATCCGTTGGTTGCTGGAGATGTTTGGCTGATTTCCAGAGCTCCTGTAAAGGTTTTAATCAGTCTCTGATAATGTTTCCCTGAAGAAACAAAGACCTTGATCTTTCTAGTCCTTGTGTTGCTGATGTCACTTTCCTAGTAAATTTATGTGTGTGTGTGTGTGTGTGTGTGTGTGTGTGTCTGTGTGTGCTCAGTCATGTCTGATTTTTTATGACCCCATACACTGGCTCAGGACCCCACCTGGCTCCTCTGTCAATGGAATTTTCCTGGCTCTTATAAGAATATTGGAGTTGGTTGCTATTCCCTCGTGCCATTCCCACACACACAACATGTGTGTGTGTCTGTGCGTCTGTGTGTAGGGGGGATATCCCAATTCTTTATGTTGGAATTCCTTATTTATAGTCTATTATTTTTTTAATCCACTAATTTATTATACTTGTATATTTTGTATTCATATTTATATATCTCAGGGTCTGTTAGATACCATTACAGATTAGTACTACTGGAGACACAACATTAAATATAATAGACAAAATGCCCTGATTTCCTGAAATTTTCCTTCTATTTAAGTTAATATTATATACAATAATACAATAGGTCATAGAGTGGTGACTACTAATAAACAAAATTATCTAAGTGGATAGGAAATACCAGAAAATGGTGTAATTTTAAAGAGAGCATTAGTCACAGGTTCACAATAAACCTGTTCCTTAAGTTGAAAGCTAGAGAATGTGAAGCAGTCCTGTGAGGATGTATGAAAATAACACACTTTAGGCAGAGATGATCTCAGGTAAAATCCATCAGGAAAATGTGAATCTGGTGTGTTTCAAGAAAAACAAGATAGCCAACCATGTTGAGAACAAGTGAGCAAGGGCAAAAAGCAGGAGATAAGAGAGGGCTAAAAACTGTAGAGCTTTTTAAATACCATCTAAGGGTTTGGCCACCTCATGTGAAGAGTTGACTCATTGGAAAAGACTCTGATGCTGGGAGGGATTGGGGGAAGGAAGAGAAGGGGATGACAGCGGATGAGATGGCTGGATGGCAACACTGACTCAATGGACATGAGTCTGAGTGAACTCCGGGAGTTGGTGATGGACAGGGAGGCCTGGCGTGCTGCGATTCATGGGATCACAAAGAGTCAGACACGACTGAGCAACTGAACTGAACTGAACTGAAGGGTTTGGCATTACTTCAGCTGTAAATGATTGGGGAGCTTTGAAGCAACACATGAAATGATTTGAGTTACATTTTTAAAGAATCACAGAGCCTACTTTGATAGGATTGTATTCTAAAGTCATAAATCCATTAACAGGTGGATCAATTAGAAGGTCATGTAAATAATACTATATACATATACTAGTAATTTAGTCCATCATGTTTGCAGTGAAGGAAATAAAAAAGTGGGCAGATTTCTTGATAGATTTTGAAGAAATAACTAAAATGATTTGTTAAAGAATTGATTATAGGGGTAAGAAAATGGAAAACCTCAAGTATAACTCTATGGTTTTGCCCTGTGCAATCTGAAGAATGGAATTACCATTAACTACAATAAGAAAAGCTACATGATAGACAGGTTTGAAAGCAGGAAGGGGAAGGTCAGATATTTAATTTGGGACCTGTTAAAATAAAAATACCTACTAAAAATCCAATGAGGGATGGAAAGAAACAAGTTGGATGTGTGAATTTGGAGTCAAAAAGTGAAACAAGATCTTGATTTATAAGTAAGAGACACACTAGAATAGAGATGATATTTAGTTCATAAGACTACCTGAAATTACCAAAGGTAATGTACAGACAGAAAAGTCAAAGGTTAGTTTGAGCAATAGAAAATAAAAAAGAAGCTTGAAATGGAATGGTTAAGCAGGAGAAAAATAGCAGAACATGGTGTGCTGGAACCCACCTGCAGAGAGTATTTCCAAGAGGAATACTAACTGTGTC
The DNA here is from genome assembly GCF_023091745.1 of Budorcas taxicolor. NCBI lineage: Eukaryota > Metazoa > Chordata > Mammalia > Artiodactyla > Bovidae > Budorcas > Budorcas taxicolor. Next base: position 72,176,982 of record NC_068912.1, read on the forward strand.
AAATGCTGATGGGAAATGAAATCCATTATGGTTTGAGGGTCAACCATTGTATAGAGCAATATGGAGGTCATTGGTGGTTTGTGAAAAGCAGAAGAGTGTAGAGTGAAAGAAAATTCCAAATGGAGAGGAGTTGGAGACAGCAAGGTTAGACAACCTGCCTAAGGAGCCTCATTATAAAGAAGAGGAGATAACTGATACAGTAACTGGTTGAAGTTTTAAGTTATTTTTTCTTTTGTAAAATGGGAGAATTGTGATTTTTGTGTATGCTAATAAAAATTTTCCTCCAGAGACTGAAAAATTTATTTTTTGCAGATGGGGAAGGTTGTCACTATGATGTTTTGAATAAGCAAGATAACATCCACTGGAAGAAATAGCCTTAAATATAAATGTGGGGAGTATTTGGAACAGTATTTGGGCAAAAATGCAGGAGGGTTGTTGTTTATAATTGTGGAAGCTTGTGGAAGTTTTCTGAGATCTGTTTTTTAAAGAGAATTTGAAAAGAAGAGTTTCAGCAAGAGAATAAAAGATAGAGTTGGATGTTAAAAAAAAAACAAAAAAACAACAAAATATAAAAGATTTTCATCTGGGAAAAGGAGAGTGAGTGGAATAGGAAAATGTTTAACTAAGGGCCTTACAAAGGTTGGCCAGCCTAATTTTAAAGTGAGACAACTAAATATGCTATTTTTTTTTTTTAACTTCAGCAACATTTACTGCTCACATGTTACATATTGGCTAGAATCAGCTATGCCTCTGTTTCCTGAGTCTTGTTCATTTTAACATCTAGGATAAAAAAGTTTTACATACCTGGGGCATGCAATTCTCATTGCAGAGGAAAAAAAAAAAAAAATACATGGCAATACTATAGAATAGCTCTTTAAACTTCTCCCAGGAATACCATCTGATATTCCAATGCATTACATTAGCCATGCTTTTTCTATAAGGAGTGACACAATGAGCAACAATGGCTACATAAATTGAAGAGTCCAGTGTGAAATTAAAATGTGAGATTTCTTGCTCAAAAATTATTTTGCATTTTAAGATGGCAATAGTGGGGCATTAAACCAAATGAAAACTAAAACCCATGAGGCTGGCCGTGATTGCATGTTATATGGGAATAGATCTGAATACTTCTTTTAGGTAAAAGGGCAATAAATATGTGGATGATTAGAAATAAAAATAATACCATCTATGCTTCCCTGGTGGCTCAGATGGTAAAGAATCTTCCTGTAATGCAGGACACGTGGGTTCAATCCCTGGGTCAGAAAGTTATCCTGGAGAAAGAAATGGCAACCCACTCCAGTATTCTTGCCTGAAGAATTTCATGGACAGAGGAGCCTGGCAAGCTACAATCCATGGGGTTGCAAAGAGTCAGACATGACTGAGTGATTAACACCACACTTTAACAGATGGCCATTGACACAATCCAAGTGAGTGATTATGCAGGTTCAACCAGGTGATAATAGTAGTTAAGGTTGTAAGATGTGGCTAGTTTCTGGAAAGATTTTAGTAGTATTTGATATATTAGAAGGAGAATTGTTAAGGATGACTACAGGTTTTCTAGTGAATAATTGAAAGAGTTGTAATTCCAATAACTGCAATTGGGAAAACTGTAGGTGGAGTGGTAAAAATCAAGTTTGGTTTTAGATGTAATAACTTTAAGTAACATATTAGATGTTCAAATAGAGGTGTCAAGAAAAGAATTGAATACACATATCTGGAGGTTTTGAGAGAGATTAGTGTTAGAGAATTACATTTGGGAGTCACAGGCTAACAGTTGAAATTAAAATTCACATTTGAGATCACCAAGATAATAAGTACAGATAGAAAAAAATTAACAGTATGTGATAAGTCCTGGTATACTTTAATATCTAAGGAAAATGAGGCATAGCTTGCAAAAGAATCTGACAGAGAGCACCCAAAAAATTAGAAGCAACACTAGTAAATTTGATAAAATGAAGCCATGTAAAGAAAATGTATCACAGAGGATCTACTGTGCCCAATGCTGCTGCTAGTGGATGTAGTAAGAAGACTGACAGATGAATTGAGCCTTGTTGATGTTGTCAGTGACTATAATAAAAGTCATTTAAGTGGACTGGAAGGAACAAAAGCCAGATTGCAATGAGTCTAAGAAAGGAGAGAAATTAGATGCAGTGAATACAAACAGCTCTGAAGAAGCTTTATTTTGAGTAAAGAAAAAAAAATTACATCTTTTCATCAATCTCAAACACATTAATTAAGTTAGCATGCCACATATTATGGAAAGGTTTTGCATTCCTGAAAACTTTGCATTACAAGATAGCCATGACCAAGAAGGATGCCTGAACTTTTTTTTACACTGAGATAAGCCATTAAAGTTAGAAACAATTTGTTTTTCCCCCATTAGAAACAGGAAAATCTATTTCTAAAACAAAACTGACCCAAACATTATCCAAAAAGAATTGTTTATAATCTAAATTTTAAACAATAAAATTTGCTCTTTTTCCCCTGTGATCCAGTTCTTCTGAAAAGTTGGACATTTTTACACATGCATTACTATGAGTTTGTCTGAGTTTCTTCTTTTTCTTTGACAGCTCCAAAGTAGAGAAAAACGTAAAAAATAGATAAGAGGAAATTGGAATTGTAATAATCTTTTCCCTCCTTTTTACTTCAAATAGAAATATGCACATGTTTTCATGTTTATACAACTGAGAGTGACAAATAGATGACATATGAAAGAGAAGTGTGAATCAAACTTTTGGAGCCACATCCTTAACTAAATAAATTAGGATGAGAGAACAAAGGAGGAATTGGCTTTAGATGGGACTAAAAATATTCATCTGTGACAGTGACTCTCAGAGAGAGAGACAATCCGCTTATCTGCTTTTCCTTGCCAGAGAACATTTGGCAATGCCTTGATATATTTTTGATGGCGGGGGGCGTAGGAGAGTTTGACTAGCAGTTAGTGGGTAAAGGCCAGGAATGCTGCTAAACACATGACAAAGCAGAGTACAGCTCCCACAGCAAAGTATTATCCAGTCCAAAACATTAATAATGCCAACGCTGAGAAATTCTAATGTATGGTAAGATAAGGAATGGGAAAGTATATGGCTGCAGAGTATGGTAGTTGGTTATACATGGGAGTGAGGCTCTACTAAATTCAGTGTCTGAATGTAGTAGAAACAAAGGTAATCAGCTAAAAAGACAGAGACTGTGAGGGCAGACAGTTGAATTTAACTACATTCATGAAATTTCATTATCAAGCAAATTTGAAGAATTGAAAGAAGAGTGTTAAGAAAATTGAGAGACTATGCAAGCAATTGATTATAATCATTAGCCACAGAATTTAATTTGAGTAAGGAAGGGACTCGGGTTTCCCTGGTGGCTCAGTGGTAAAGAATCCACCTGTAGGAGATGTGGGTTCCATCTCTTGGTTGGAAAGATCCTCTGGAGAAGGAAATGGCAACCCACTCCAGTATTCTTGCCTGGAAAATCCCATGGACAGAGGAGCCTGGAGGGCTACAGTTCATGGGATCACAAAGAGTTGGACACAACTGAGTGACTCAACAACAATAAAAATAAGGGAGTCGAGATATTAAGTGAATGAGGAACAATGAAAATGGTCTATGGTCAATGTTTTGGAGGCTTAGTAGAGAGGATTGGGTCAGAGGTAAAAGCAAACTGGTATGAAGGAAGTAGTCCTCAGAAGAGGAGTATATTAAGATTATGAAACTGATGCAGTTCCACCTGAGATAGGGTAGAATGTAAGATTGCTAATGGGAGATGGTTTTTCAAGAACTAGAAGGCTAGAGTATTCAAGATCATTTGTATATATGTCGAAATTGCTAAAGATTCCAGTGGAAAAGTCTTAGAAAAAGTGACTGAATAAGTAGATAATATTATTGAGAAGAGAAGGGGAATGAACCTGGGTTAACAGCTAGTAGCACAGAGTCAGGCTTCTCTGGTGGCTCAGATGGTAAAGAATCTGCCTGTAATGCAGGAGACCTGGGTTTGATTTCTGGGTTGGGAAGATGCCCTGGAGAAGGGATAGGCTGACCATTCCATCATTCTTGCCTGGAGAATCCCTATGGACAGAGGAGCCTGGCGGGCTACAGTCCTTGGTGTAGCAAAGAGTCAGACATGACTGAGCAACTAAGCACAGCGCAGAGTAAGGAACATGACAAGCAGGCAGTACTGTAATTCATGCTAGTTAACTGTAGGCATCAATTTAGAAAAGAGAAAATGACCAGTAAACATAGGATGGGCAACCTTACTGAAAACTCTAGTAATAGGATGCAAATTTTCAACCTACCCAAATAACAAAATATTTGAAAACATTGATTGCATTCAATTTTTCAGTGATTATATGGTAAAATAGGCACTCCCATACATCATTGGTAATATGTGCATCTGGCATTGCCTTTATGGAAAATAATGTCAACATTTATTAATATTCAAAGTGTGTATTTTCCTGAACCCATCAATCCAAAATTTAAGAATCTGACCAATGGAAATGAAGGCCAGAAGATGTTAGGATTTATACAGATGACTGTTCATCTTTGCTCACACTTAGAAAATGAAAATTTATTTTGTTTCAAGGTGAAAAGAATTGCGTTTTTCTTTAGAGCAGCTGTAGGCTGCAAACAGTAGGGAAGAGGACTACTGGCTTATCAGCAACAGTGGCGGTAAAAGGGAGCAAATGCCAGGACAACAGCAGGTCAGGAGCTGGCAACACCATGAGCATCTCTGGAGGGAAGTGGTGCCTGCAACAGCCTCATTAAACCTGCTGTTGTAGAGCCATGTAAGAGAGAAGCAGATGACACAGTTTTTAAAACCAAGCACCACCTGGTTTGAAATCCCTACCCTGCCACTTTCTGCTACAAACTGACCTCAGGCAAGTTATGTAATGTTACTATGTCACAGATGTCTCCTCTGTAACATGGGGAGAAAAAGAGGACCCACATCATAGGGTCTTTTTGAGAATTAAATGAGATAGTATTTAAGTGCCTAATAGCCGGTACATATCAACCATAGATAAATATTTGTTTAATAAAAATCAACCACTATATAAATATTGTTAAATAAAAAAAATTTCATCAATACTAGTGGGAGATAGTGTTTCTCCTCTACTGGTTGGACACATCTCAGAACGAAACAATTGTGACTTTAGAATTTATCACTGGCAGAAAATGTACAGTTGAAATTAGAGCAAAAAAAAAAAAAACCCTACAGTTATAGATTATACTGTTGGTCCTCAAACAGTTTGTTGTCATTATCCCTGTTTTTAACAATAAAACACATTATGAATTAAAATAATAACTTACCAGCTACAAAGCACAGAGCCAAATCATTTACCTGTATTATCTAATCTACAAAACAACCATATGAGCTAGTCATTTTATGCACTTTTGATAAATGAGAAAATTGATTCCAAGCAAGATAAGTCAGCAAACTATCCAAAGTCAACCAGTTAATAAACTAGTAGCCAAGATGCAAGCTTCATTCAGCCTGATTCCAAAGTTTTTACCATTCACTTCTACGGGCTTTCTCCATTGTATGGCTCAGCCTGGGAAAACTGAGCTTTCTAAGGTCATTCTGCTGTTGTATAATATGACCAGTGCTCCACTGAGGGTTTTGTGGCCAGAAACAAAACCAAGGGTGTATCTTGATGAATTTTAGCTATAAGAGAATCAGTTCTGATTTTAAAGTAATCCACACACAATAGTCCAAACTAAAGTAAGTAAATAAATTTTAAAAAGTAAAATAAAATTGTCACATGGCATAAAGATGTGACTTTTTTAGCAAACAGAATCATTAACAAGATGCTAGAGACCAATTAAATGGTCAAGATTCTTAATATCAGGACTAAGTTTCTCTGTATTTCATGGATCATTAATCCATATCAGGCAGGTTTAATTAGAGAGGAAAAGTCAAATGATTTCCAGTTGCCTTTCTACATCATTTAAACAACTTTTAAGTACTCAGATTGTAATAAAATCAGCTTTGAACCAATGTTCTATCCATTCTGGTGTGCCCTCTGCTTATTTCCCAGGGAAGTATGAGTGATCTCATTAACTTTTCCTGAGGTGACAGATGAATATCACACACACACTTAAGCCTGCACTTCTAAATTCTCAGTATAACTAATAGAGCAGATTATACATTATTAAACTTTATTTTCACTGTCTTTTTAGGATTAAGCTATTAAATACCATATTTAAATATACCAGTTTAATACTACTTGGTGGCTAACATTTCAAAAGCTATTTAACACCTTTATATTTATCAAAGAAACACGTAAGTATGTCATCTAGATTAACCTCTCGATACAGGGGAAAAAGCAATGAAACAATTGTGTTAGCAATTGGAGCCCTCAAATAATTGTGGTTACAATAGGTGTTTAAATGCTAGTGCTATTCCACATAAAGATCTACAGGATTTAAAACTCTAGGCTCATTATCCTTATCCTATGCTTTATTTCAAGTTTCTTAACCTATCAAATATGCTGTTATTTTAAAATTTTTATGAAGACTTTATTAACCCTTGATTGGAAAAATGTGTGTCTTTGGTTTTAATATAGTGTATAAATAGGTATTTACACTAAACTACCAGGTGAAGGGTATCAATAAAAGATGTTTTGACTTAGTCTTCTTTTTCTTTACTATAATTATAACCACCAAGTTCTTATTTTGGTATTGCATCATACCACATCTTATATCTTGAATTTTTCACTGAAAGTCATGTTCTATTTCTAGTATTCATCTATGTGCATAGTCTGAACAATCACCTTGTCACATCAATTTTTTTCTTACTTATAAAGAGACATCTAATGTCAGCTAGTTTGTTCTGATCTGAAGAGGAGAATTCTATAAATGTTTTTTCATATTTCATTCTACTCGAATAAGAGATTGTAGTGCAGGAAAGAGAGAGAGAGAGAGGGAAGCAGGACAGGGAGAGAGTGAACAAATACTTCTATGTGAATATAAGTTAAAAGAAAGCAAGCCTTTCTTTTGGCTGCTGCTGCTGCTAAGTTGCTTCAGTCGTGTCCGACTCTGTGCGACCCCATAGACAGCAGCCCACCAGGCTCCCCCGTCCTTGAGATTCTCCAGGCAAGAACACTGGAGTAGGTTGCCATTTCCTTCTCCAATGCATGAAAGTGAAAAGTGAAAGTGAAGTCTCTCAGTCGTGTCCGACTCCTAGCGACCCCATGGACTGCAGCCCACCAGGCTCCTCCATCCATGGAATTGTCCAGGCAAGAGTACTGGAGCGGGGTGCCATTGCCTTCTCCGTTCTTTGGCTACTATGCGTCAAACATCATATTAAACACTGAAGAATCAAAGAAGTAAAACACTTGATTCCTTTTTCCTGAGGAATTCTAATCCATAAGAAAGAATGGATTAATATAAACTACATGCATAAAGGCCTAACAAGTTTTCATATGGGTAAATAACTATTTCCTATCTGAGTTATTGTGGATGTTTATTTCTACTTCTAAATAAACAAGACAAAAAAAGTACTTTTAAATATAGTTGTGCTTGTATTAGCAACCTGAGAAAGCATGAACAATTTGGGAGATGAGAGTAGGAAATAAGAATGAATATACTGTATGAGTTTATATAACTCTATAAAGAGCCATGGTGGCAGATAATGTGTAAAATGCATATTAAATTAGACCTCTATAGCCAATCTATGGAGAATAGGTTAGAAAGTTTTGTTTTGTTTTTAAATTAGATTTCTGAGAAAACAAATACCTATTTCCACTTGTATTACACTATTGTTTTTACATTCCTAAATATCTTGACATGTTTATGATATTCTCCCCCTTATAAGAAGAAAATTAATGTTTGTTTCTCCGCTAACATGGCAAAGATTAGATTAAAATTTTATTAATTTATTTTTGAAAAGAAACATTTCATATAGTTTTCGTATCACACAAGAGATAGATAAAAGCAAATCCTTGCCCCACTCATATTATATTTGAAATCCTAATATCAGAAATCTAGAAGAATGCCTTAACCAATCAAGCTAAATATTTTGGGGCACTCTTTAATATGCTGCACTGATGAAGCAAGAGTATAAGTTGATTCAACCATGAACAATTCTTTGATTATCATACACATCAACTACTCTGCATTGACCACAGGAAAAACAAAAACAAGGAAAATGAAATGGGATTAGTTCCTGATGAATTGAAATTCTTTAACAGACAGTGAATTGAGAACATTTATATTAATAGTAACAAGGCTTTAGTCTTTTCTCATTGAGAGTAGTATTCAATAAATGTATCTGATATATGATAATATTCTTATATGAATAGGAACATATGGAAAAATTGAAATTATTCCTTCTGCATTATTTGTTACAGTAAGGTGAGTGTAAGTTATTTAACAGGAAAAATTATAAATAACTATACCAATTATACTTTTTTTGAAAACTGTGTCTGCAGTTGCATACTTATTATTTGTCAATAAGTCAAGCATAAAGATATAGAAAGTGATAAATTATACGATTTTAAAATGATTTTGCAACTGAAGCTTAACAAAAGATTGCTAAAAAATCTCAGTTAAAGGAGGAAAAACACATAATTCAATTGGATAAGACATGATTATACCATGCTTAAGCCATTGTCAGTATCTGGAAAACATGGAGAAGTTTAAAAAAGCCTGATAATTACAGCATCACCTAGTTTTGGCAGGCCTATAATATTCATTTTTCCTGTTTCTTAGACAAATGCAGAATTCTATAGTGTTGGAATTGAATGTCAAAAAAAAAAAAAAAGAGTCCTGTCAGTGCTCCTAGACGATATACAGACTATTTTTTACAGATGAATTATTACAACTTTGTGTTTTGCTTCTCTGCCTTCTCAGTTATTTCACACACACTTTTTGTAAGTAGCTGTAAATGATGAAGCATGAAAATTTCACAGAACTCACTAAGAAGTGTGAAATCAAGTTTGAGATGTAGAACATTGTTAATTTATTTGTACCATGGGTAAAGGTAGGACAACACTATTAAGATCAAGAGATATATCAAGTAAGGGGAGGGGAATAGAAATCAAGTCTATCGATACCCACCTATCTCTTCTACTCATATCTGTCACTTTCTTGGGTAAATCAAACACATATACAAAATCTATCTATACAATCAATGATGTATGGTTGCGTGAAGTTTACAGTATATTTAAAAGGTAATATTCTTAAATATATCCATGGAAGCTCCAGGGTAAACAGGTGGACAACAAATATTCGAGCACAGAATAAAATTTCATCTCCTCCATGTTGTAGTCCTCAATCACTTAAACTTCTCTGTGTGGAGCAATTGATATTTCTGAGAAAATGATGCAATCTTTCTGAATCTCTCTTTCTCTCCTGATCTATATGTGATGTGTGCTTGTGCTCAGTTGCTAAGTCGTGTCCGACTCTTTGTGACCTCAAATAAAGTGTAACTAATATTAATATATCTTTTATATACAGGTAGATAAATTTTATTAATACTACTTGCATCTTATGTTACATTATACATTTTCTATAATGTATTTTTTTCTAAAGATTCAGAGATATTTCTCTATTAAGTTAACTTTCCATTTTTAACTTTATTTTTTTTAATTTTACATTTTTTATAGGTTTAAATAACCATTCTGTCTCTTCAGGGCACAAGTTTTATTTATATTTTATCATTACAGTATCTTTTCTATAAAAAAGAATTAGCATCTCAGTGTTCCCATAGTATAATGAACATATGATAACAGTTAGTTCTCTTACTTCTTCTGTTGATTACATTTATATCCATGAACATTCTTCCTGAAAATAAAAATTATCTCATTTAAAATATGTAACTTAGCATCATTAGTTTCCTACTTTATTATGGAAATTTGAAAAAAGGACATTTAGACAACTTGATATAACATTTTCTTTCTTGATTAGCTCATATTTTCTGTCTGCTTTTAGAAAAGGTGTAACTTTTAGAAAAGCTTATTGTAATAGCATAATGATAGAAGTATCTGGCAGGTCATGTCCACACACACCAGCCACAGCAAAAGGTGTAGTGCTTAGGAGAGGGGGCTCCAAGCCAGCTTTTGTGAGCCCAACTTCTGTGAACTGGGAAGGATGAGGGAACAGGATGATTTAAGAATAAGTAAGGTAGTACTTGGTCATGTATGGGTGTGAGAGTTGGACTGTGAAGAAAGCTGAGCACCGAATAATTGATGCTTTTGAACTGTGGTGTTGGAGAAGACTCTTGAGAGTCCCATGGACTGCAAGGAGATCCAACCAGTCCATTCTAAAGGAGATCAGTCCTGGGTGTTCTTTGGAAGGAATGATACTAAAGCTGAAACTCCAGTACTTTGGCCACCTCATGCGAAGAGTTGACTCATTGGAAAAGACTCTGATGCTGGGAGGGATTGGGGGCAGGAGGAGAAGGGGACGACAGAGGATGAGATGGCTGGATGGCATCACCGACTTGATAGACGTGAGTCTGAGTGAACTCCGGGAGTTGGTGATGGACAGGGAGGCCTGGTGTGCTACAATTCATGGAGTCGCAAAGAGTCGGACACGACTGAGCAAATGAACTGAACTGAATGATAGAAATATAATGGGAGAAATATGGTGCCTGGAAACATTCTAGAAGATAGAAAAAAAAAAAAAAGGAAAAGAAGAACTTGTCTTACTCAAAAGTAAACAATCGGAGTTTTATAATATTGCTATAAAAATTTTCAATTTTTCTTATGAAAACTGCTTAAATTTAGAAACAAGGGAATCAGAAAACTGTAGTGTGTCACATTTGAGAAGAATGTAAAGGAAATTTAATCTAACCTTCAATTTACAAAAAAGGAGGTATGAATCAAGCAAATCACTTACCCAAGATCATGTAGTGAGTTCAAAAAATTAATGAACTTATGTATAATAAAGAAAGGACACTGAAATTTTGTATTTTGAAGTAATGGCTACCTTGGTTTACTCTTTAACACTCTTTAAAGCAGAGGAATTATGAATTTTAATATTTAAACATGAAAGCCTACGAGAATGTTTATACAACATCTGTAACGTGCCAATAAAATCAATAAAATTAATATGCACTTATCACCACCAAACTTTTAGAAGACTTCCTGAAGTTCATTTCTCAAAGCACTTTACCTCTTCTACTGCCTGTTTATTTGATGAGGTATTAACTAGCAATGTGGTCCAGAAATTATAAATTTATGAGAATATACATAGTAGGACTGTGTTTTTGTTTTGTTTTGTTTTGTTTTCCCAGAAACTGAGTAATTCTCTTCGGGATAACCCAAATGTTATTATTTTTGTTGAATTTTTCATTCATCACTTTTAATTGATCCAAAGACAAAATAAATCCAATCTTTATTTTGTTCTGAAAACCCTAGATTTTTTTTTGTTATCAAAGATAAAAATCTACACAATTACATTGTAAAGAACTTGATTTAAGATAAATAGAACAAAGAACTCTGTAATAAGCAAAAGGAATAATAAATCACTATATAATATATAAAAAACCATTGTTATTCAAGTACAAACTACTCTCTCACATTTCAGAAAATGGCTGAAAATACATTTATATGTTTTAATTGCTATTTATTGAAAGCCAAATTATCCCCTTAAGTAAACATAAGAAGACAATTATGGGCAATCATGAGCTGCAAAGTCTATGCATCTAGAAAAGAAAACCTCAGCAGGAGGATCTGGCAACAGAATATTGTTTAGTCAGCAGTTGTTTTTTTTTTTTTTCACATAAAGATGAGTGATTATACGATAACTATCACAGCACGTTTGGTAATATTTCAGTATTAGACGAGATGTATTTATTTCAATACTTTCTATTACCACAATAATGTGATGTTCCTTTCCTTCTTTTTTCTCTCCCCTCTGTTGAACTGAATTTAACCTAATATGTAATTTTATTTACTACAGTAAAAAAAAAAATTATTTTATGCCTGCATTTTTTAATATATTTAAGTAATATCCATGAATCCCCACCAGCAGCAGCACTTGGGAATTAGAAAAGCAAATTCTCAAGTGGCATCCTATACTTTCAGCATAATTAACCCTGTGTGGGGGTCCCAGCAATCTGTATTTTAGTAAATCCTCTGCATGGTTCTGCTGCACAGCACCACATTGACAGAGATTAATGATAACAAAACACCATACTAACCTAAAGGCTCCCTAAAAAATGTGATTTGAAGATTGATAACCATCAAAATCCATCGATCTAACATACTTTTGCCTGATGTTTGAAACTGTATCTTTAAAAATGCAGATATCCTTGGAAGTGGGAGTAGTCTAAACTGCCATTATTCCCCCTATTTTATTAGTCAAGTGGCACATCACTCTTGTCTATTTTTTCTCAAGGATTACTAGTACATTATTCTCCTTCAAACAGGCTCTGGAATATGGCCAAGGATCAATTTAATACAAGACCCAAGTTCATTTCAGTTTCACGACTCTTTACCTGTCTGTGTAATCTCTTTGATGTCAAAGTCCATAATATTAAACACTTTAAAATGTTATTATTGATTTGTAATTGCTGCTTGGAACTGTTAACCATAATCACTTTAAAGCATTCTTTCAATATCACTCAGTGATACTACTCTGTAGTGGTTTCTTTTTATTTATGCTCTGATGATTTCTTCTAACTTACAAAAGAGGATTTTTCTGTTGTTTGTTAGCTCTCTCCTTTTATTTCTATATAGTTAGGATTTCATCTAATGTATGTGTTAGTTGCCCAGTCATGTCTGACTCTTTGCAAACCCATGGACTGTAGCCTGCCAGGCTCCTCCATCACAGGATTTTCTAGGCAGGAATACTGGAGTGGGTTGCCATTTCCTTCTCCAGAGGATCTTCCTGACCCAGGGGTTGATCTCAGGTCTCCTACATTTCAGGCAGACTCTTTACTGAGTGAGCCACCTCTAATGCCCTCTTGTAAATCCATTTCCTAGGTTCCTGGGTTTCCCTGGAAAACCAAGAGATCATATTAGAATTAGAAAAGAGTCTCTTGAATGGTGACATGCACAGATTATGAAATATTTAACATGATTTTGAAAGCAAAAGTGTTAGTTGCTCAGTCCCGTCTGACTCTTTGTGACCCCATGGGCTGTAGCCCACCAGGCTCCTCTGTTCTTGGAATTCTCCAGACAATACTGGAGTGGGTAACCATTCCCTTCTCCAGGGGATCTTCCCAACCCAGGGATTAAACCCAGTTTTCCTGCATTGCAGGCAGACTCTTTACCATCTGAGCCAACAGGGAAGCTTTAACATGATTATAGGTAGTACATAAATAAGTCCAAAGTCAAGAATTCCTAAATTTTGTTCGTGAAGGACACAAAGCTAATTGTCAACGTGAGTTGAAATAAAGGATAGTGGGAAGGGAAAGAAATTATAAAAGAAGGATGTAGGTAGACAAATTTTATCCAGTTGACTTAGTGAAAGTGAAAGTCACTCAGTGGTGTCCAACTCTTTGTGACCCCCATGGACTATACAATCCATGGAATTCTCCATGCCAGAAAACTGGAGTGGATAGCATTTCCCTTCTCCAGGGATCTTCCCAAACCAGGGATCTAATCCAGGTCTCCCATATTGAAGGTGGATTTTTTACCAGCTGAGCACAAGGGAAGCCCAGGAAAACTGGAGTGGGTAGCCTATCCCTTCTTCAGGGGATCTTCCCGACCGAGGAATCAAACTGGGGTCTCCTGCACTGCAGGCAGTTTCTTTACCGACTGAGCTGTAGTTAAATGAATGACTTAATCTTTTTTCCCCTCATATTCTTTGAATATTGGTATCCTTCTCTGGAGTATATTAGAATTTCCAGCATTATCTTTAGTAGCTAATACCTATTAAGTCATATATAAACATGTTTTTATAATTAATTTTATTATGACTAGTTAACATTTTAATGAATTGTTTTATTAAATTATTTCTACTGAGCACCTAGCTAAGGACAAGATTGGATAGTGTCACAGTGAACAGCAAATAAAAGCTTGGAACAAATGTCAACTGGTCAAAAATAGAAAGGTCTGGCAGAATAAAACATTCTTAGTAGAAGTCTTCTAAATCTCGTTAATAAGGCAACACATTATCAAAGTAGTGTTGGTACTACTTTGATGATAGTAGTGAGAGAGGTCACTACTCTCTCTCACTGATGGTAGAGTTGTAAAATCACCTGATTTATTTTAATATGTCCTACCTGTCATAAATTAAAATTCATTAAAGAAGGTATGCCACACATGCACACGCACACAGACACACACACACACAGCTTATAATGGCAAAAGATTCTAAGCTTATCCTAGAAAAATGTGTTTTTATGATCAAGGCTCCTTCTGGAAGGCTGAATCCTTTGTAATAGTCCCATAATTTCTAACTATTATTCATGGCTGAACATAGCAGGCCCTCAAGATTGGCACAGTAACCAGTTCAAATGCAAATTATTACCATAACTATAAAGACAGGAGTGATCACAGGCATCTAACACTTCCAGCTCAAGTTGAAAAGGACAAGGAAACATGTCCTTGACCAGAGCACTAATCACTAGCATGGGACAACATGGAAACAGAGAAAATGAATGAAATAAGTTATCTAAGCTGCTCAAGTGGACTGCAGGGTCAAAGAATTACCATCCCAATGACAAAATTCGGGAAGGAGATGGGACTCAAGGGACCTAATAAGGATCTTTCTTACTTACCTAGTGTGTCACTAAAGGTCTTAAAATAAAACCTGATAAATCCATTTGTTTCTTTTCTGACACAGTACCACAGGTACAACTCCCTCTGAACTGAAAAGGCGGAATCTATTAGAGTTTCAAGTATTTCAGTGAAAGAAATAAACAAAAAGAATAATTAAGTCATTACTTGATAAATGAAAGGGAAGATTTCAAGTGGCATAAGACTGCAGAATGTCTTCCAAGGGTAGCACAAGAGCCATTTACTTTTTAGTTCCAAGTTCATATATATATACACATCTACACACATAATAAGGAAGCAGGCCTATGAGTAATAAGTGCATCAGTTATTCAAACATAATTGAAGTAAATTAAGCTGGATGGATATTTTTGGATCTTTTACAAATCAATCTTGATATTATAGAAATCTGGTATCATCTTCTCAAAATGAAACTGCCTAAAATAGGCATTTATTTATTTTCTGTTATTTTACAGTGTGAGACTATATATGTATTTCTATTCTCAAAGCACTAATACAATGTCTACTTAGTTCTGGTAAGATACCTAATGTTAACTAAACAAGGATATAATATTTTATAGGTTTCTTACATAAAAACACAGGATTTTAACTTAAAGGGGTGGCGTGATGCCCCAAGTCTCTGACTAGGACTTATTTTGTGCTATTGTAAATTTTAGATCAAAGCATAGGATAATGTCTGGACAAGAAAATATCAAGAATGGCTTTTCCTAACCTGTGTATATTATGAAAATAGCTGTGAGTGGAACTGGGAGGTGACTTAGAACATATTGTAATTATCATAGAGGTCCATTTTCTGTATTTTCAGTCAGGTCATTCCTTCATTCTCCTGTCCTAGTGAATGTCAAGTATTCAACAAACACTTCTAACTTTCTGAGAGTCAGATAATTCTCTGTTTTCTAAATAAATTACTTTCAGAATTTAAGGGGCCAGGGAAAGTGGGATAATGGATCTTGTCAATGATAGCAAGTATATTTACACAAGAATATGAAATTTCTGAAATGAAATCAAAGAGTACTCATCCATTCAGTGAGCCCCCTACTATGCCATTCAGTATCTCTTTCCTGGAGCATATCTGTCAATAAGAAAGTCAATGCCTCAAAATATCTTAGCAACCATGGTGGTTTAGGTTTCCTAGAAATGAGATCCAGCCTAGTCTTCTGTGATAATGCTAAAACTTAATGCAACACCTAAGAAAAACATGGCAAGAAAAATTAGGGTTAGATTTAGGGTTAAGGTTAGCAAACACCTCCACAAAATTCAGAAATGAAACTGATTTCTTATTAACTTTTCACTTCATTCAAAAATGCATTTCATATATTCTCATTGAGAAGTAGAGCCATTGCTTTCAAGAAATGCAATATAATTCAGAACATTTTAATCTTTTGTATCCTTCAAGTACACTTTATACTAGTAGGAGTATACTTTTGCCACTCAAGTAGGGAACTTAATTTGTGGAGATGTTCTCATACATCTTAATGGGATTTTTTGTTCTGTATCTCTTCTAACATAAAAAATATTAAGCATTGAAAAACACTATTTTTCTTACTTGTACATATGCCTAACCCTTCCCACATACACACTCCCACACAAACACACAATGAGACAATATATATGTTAGAAGAAAATGAAACTAAAGCTCTAGATGTAATATATTCATAAAAATATATTCTCTTACAGAACTGTAGTTTTAACTGGACAATAATGGGAAAAGAAATTGAAAACTAAAGAAATTCCATTTGTTTTCATTTAGGGTCCAAAAAGAGCTACACTAGCAGCTGACTTAAAGAAAAAGCATTTTCAGTCCATTACAAACAGAAGCAGATGCATTGCCAACCCCTCAGAGATAGAGCTGATAATGAAAATGTTACCGACCTTTAAGTGGAGCATCTCTGCCAGACAAGGTTATAATAGTGAATTTACATTAGGGAAGAAAGCATTCAGTATTTATGATATGCAATTTTAACTTGTGTTTAAAGTGGTACAGGAGGATTCATGGGGGATTTAATGTTCTAGGAAAGCTATTTGGTCAGTACTGTAAGATTTTATGACCTTTCATTAAGACTTGAAAGTTTAACTGTACACCTTCTTCATTGAATGCAAATCATGTTATTTTTTGCTGCCTGTCCTCTGAACATCTCTAATGCCATAGATGAAAGAGGCAGTTAGAAAAACCTTGTATTTTAAAGGGGCTGGCATCAGAAGCTATAAATACAATATTCACCAAAGAACATCAGAGGACAGAGCATTAAATGAAAAACCTAGAGAATTGTTTAGATTTTAAAAATTTATATCCGTGTAAACCAAGAGAAACCTATTTAAAATAATCTAGTTTAGCATCAAGACTCTTTCTCTAGTGAAGAATATTAAAACCTTTTGGAAAACGGTTAAATTCATACATGAAGTCATAATTTATTCTACAACTATTCCTTCTATATGTATGACAAAATTTATGGGAGTCATCAACATCATTCAAATAACATTTAGGTTTAAATAAATCTTCCTGGAACGTTAGGTCCATGAATCAAAGTAAATTCAGTTCAGTTCAGTTCAGTCACTCAGTCATGTCCGACTCTTTGTGACCCCATGAATTGCAGCACGCCAGGCCTTTCTGTCTAACACCAACTCCTGGAGTTCACTCAAACTCATGTTCATTGAGTCAGCGATGCCACCCAGCCATCTCATCCTCTGTCGTCCCCTTCTTCTCCTGCCCCCAATCCCTCCCAGCATCAGAGTCTTTCCAATGAGTCAACTCTTCGCAGGAGGTGGCCAAAGTATTGGAGTTTCAGCTTCAGCATCAGTCCTTCCAATGAACACCCAGGACTGATCCCCTTTAGGATGGACTGGTTGGATCTCCTTGCAGTCCAAGGGACTCTCAAGAGTCTTCTCCAACACCACAGTCAAAAGCATCAATTCTTTGGAGCTCAGCTTTCTTTACAATCCAACTCTCACATCCATACATGACCACTGGAAAAACCATAGCCTTGACTAGACAGATCTTTGTTGGCAAAGTAATATCTCTGCTTTTCAATATGCTATCTAGGTTGGTCATAACTTTTCTTCCAAGGAGTAAGTGTCTTTTAATTTCATGGCTGCAATCACCATCTGCAGTGATTTTGGAGCCCCCCAAAATAAAGTCTGACACTGTTTCCACGGTTTCCCCATCTATTTCCCATGAAGTGATGGAACTGGATGCCATGATCTTCGTTTTCTGAATGTTGAGCTTTAAGCCAACTTTTTCACTCTCCTCTTTCACTTTCATCAAGAGGCTTTTTAGTTCCTCTTCACTTTCTGCCATAAGGGTGGTGTCATCTGCATATCTGAGGTTATTGATATTTTTCCCAGCAATCTTGATTCCAGCTTGTGCTTCTTCCAGCCCAGCATTTCTCATGATGTGGTCTGCATATAAGTTAAATAAGGAGGGTGACAATATAGAGCCTTGATGTACTCCTTTTCCTATTTGGAACAAGTCTGTTGTTCCATGTCCAGTTCTAACTGTTGCTTCCTAACTTGCATGTAGGTTTCTCAAGAGGCAGGTCAGGTTGTCTGGTATTCCCATCTCTTTCAGAGTATTCCACAGTTTATTTTGAAGTAAATTGGATGTGGTCAAACAGGAGATGGCAAGAGTGAACATCCACATTTTAGCAATCAGTGAATTTTAAAATGGATGGAAATGGACAAACTTAATTCTGATGACCATTATACCTACTCCTGTGGGCAAGAATCCCTAGGAAGAAATGGAGTAGTCCACCTAGTTAACAAAAGAAATCAAAATGCAGTACTTGGGAGCATTTCAAAAATGATAGAATGATCCTGGTTTGTTTCCAAGGAAAACCATTCAATACCACCATAACACAACTTTATGCCACAATCACTAAAGCCAAAGAAGCTGAAGTCAAACGGTTCTATAAAAACCTCCAAGACCTTCTAGATTTGACATCAAAACCAGATTTCCTTTTCATTATAGGGGACTGGAATGCAAAGCAGGAAGTCAAGAGATACTGGCCTTGGAGTACAAAATTAAGCAAGGGAAATTTTATCAGAGTTTTGCCAAGGGAACACACTGGTCAGAGCAAACACTGTCTTCCAACAACACAAAAGAAAACTCTATACATGGACATCACCAGATGGTCAGTAGTGAAATCAGACTGTTTACATTCTTCACAGTCAAAGTTAGAGAAGCTCACTAGAGTCAGCAAAAACAAGACTGGGAGATGACTGCAGCTCAGATCCAGTTTCAAATTCTTTATTGCAAAATTCAGACTTAAATTGCAGAAAGTAGGAAAACCACTAGGCCATTCAGGTATGACATATCAAATCCCTTATGATTATACAATGAAAGTAACAAATAGATTCAAGGGATTAGATCTGATAGAGTACCTGAAGAACTATAGATGAAGGTTCATAACATTGTACAGAAGGTGGTGGCCAAAACCATCCCAAGAAAAAGAAATACAAAAATGCAAATTGGTTGTCCAAGGAAGCCTCACAAACAGCTGAGAAAACAAGAAAAATGAAAGACAAATGAGGAAAGGAAAACCCACTAATTCAGAGTTCCAAAGAATAGCAAGGAGAGATAAGAAAGCTTTCTTAAGTGAACAATGCAAAGAAATAGAGGAAAACAATAGAATGGGAAAGATTAGAGCTCCCTTCAAGAACATTAGAGATACCAATGAAATGTTTCATGCAAAAATATGGGCAATAAAGAACAGAAATAGCAAGGAACTAACAGAAGCAGAAGATATTAAGAAGAGGTGGCAAGAATACACAAAAGAACTGTACAAAAAAAAAAAAAAGGTCTTAATAAGCCAGATAACCACAATGGTGTGATCACTCACCTAGAGTAAGACATTCTGGAGTGTGATGTCAAGTGGACCTGAGGAAGCATTACCATAAATAAAGCTAGTGGAAGTGATGGAATTATAGCTGAGCTAATAAAAATCATAAAAGATCATGCTTTTAAAGTGTTACACTCAGTATGCCAAAAGATTTGGAAAACTCAGCAGTGGCCACAGGATGGGAAAAGATCACTTTTCATTCTAATCCCAAAGAAGGGTAGTGCCAAAAAATGTTCACATCTCCATACAATTGCACTGATTTCACATGTTAGCAAGGTAACACTCAAAATACTTCAAGCTATGCTTCAACACTAGGTGAACCAAAAATTTTCAGATATACAAGCTCTATTTAGAAAAAGCACATGCCTTATAAAAGAAACCACAGAGAGTTGTCTTGCCTCTTCTGATAAGAGAAGATACAGCAAGAAACTACTGTCTATGAACCAGAAAGGCAGCAAGATCTCAGTACCTTAATATTAGTTTTCAGTCTCTAGAACTATGAGAGATAAAAGATGTTTGTATCAAACATCAAATCTATAACTATATGCATTCATATGAGTGAGGCTTTTGTCTGTAGATGGCTCCTTGCATTCTTCTGGAATTCAAGAAAAACCTCTTAGGTATTGATGTTCTCAAGTGAACTGAGAAGCATGAGAAGTACTATGTCTTCACATCATTATGTGAAAAGCCTCACTCATATGAATGTATATAGTTTATATATAGTTGGCAAAGTAATGTCTCTGCTTTTTAATATGCTGTCTAGTTTGGTCATACCTTTTATTCCAAGGTGCAAGCATTTTTAAATTTCATGTCTGTAGTCACCATCTGCAATGATTTTGAAGCTCCCAAAAATAAAGTCCGTCTCTGTTTCCATTGTTTCTGAATCTATTCACCGTAAAGTGATGGGACTGAATGCCATGTTCATAGTTTTCTGAATGTTGATTCTTTAGCCAACTTTTTTATTCTCCTCTTTCACTTTCATCAAGAGGCTCTTCAGTTCTTCTTCACTTTCTGCCATAAGGGTGATGTCATCTGTGTATCTGAGGTTACTGGTATTTCTCCCAGTAACCTTGATTCCAGCTTGTGCTTCATCCAGCCCGGCATTTCACATGATATGCTCTGCATATAAGTAAAATAGACAGCCTTGGCATTTACTTTCCCAATTTGGAATCAATCTGCTGTTCTATGTTCAGTTCTAACTGTTGCTTCCTGATCTGCATACAGATTTCTCAGAAGGCTGGTTAAGTGGTCTAATATTCCCATTTCTTTAAGAAATTTCCACAGTTTGCTGTGATCCACAAAGACTTTGGTGTATCAATAAAGCAGAAGTAGAGATTTTTCTGGAACTCTCTTGCTTTTTCGATGATCCAGCAGATGTTGGCAATTTGATCTCTGGTTCCTCTGCTTTTTCTAAATCCAGCTTGAACATCTGGAAGTTCACAGTTCATGTGCTTCTGAAGCCTGGAGAATGTTGAGCATTACTTTGCTAGCTTGAGAAATGAGTGCAATTGTGTGGTAGTTTGTATATTCTTTGGCATTGCCTTTCTTTGGGATTGGAATGAAAACTGACCTTTTCCAATCCTGTGGCCACTGCTGAGTTTTCCAAATTTGCTGGCATATTGAGTGCAACACTTTCACAGAATCATTTTTCAGGATTTGCACTAGCTCAACTGGAATTCCATCACTTCCACTAGCTTTGTTCGTAGTGATGTTTCCTGAGGCCCACTTGACTTCACATTCCAGGATGTCTAGCTCTAGGTGTGTGATTACACCATCATGGTTATCTGGGTCATGAATACCTTTTTCATATAGTTCTTTTGTGTATTCTTGCCACCTCTTCTTAATATCTTTTGCTTCTACTAGGTCCATACTATTTTTGTCCTTTATTGTGCCCATCTTTGCATGAAATCTTTAATTTCTGCTTCTTAATTTTTTCTTTCTTTTATTGTGTTCAATCTACTATGTGTTCTAAATTCTAAGATTGAATACTGATTACTTATTTAGACCTGCATGAAAGTGAAAGTGCAATAGCTCAATAGTGTCCGACTCTTTGCGACCCCATGGACTGTAGCCCACCAGGCTCCTCCATCACCTGCATATTATTTGCTATTTCTTAATTTTTAAATATATGAGTATTATCTACTTTATTCTTGTTGTTCATTTTTACCTTAAATATGTTGTGATCAGAGACAGCCATTTGTATGATTCTATTGGACTGTGAAGAAAGCTGAGCGCTAAATAATTGATGCTTTTGAACTGTGGTGTTGGAGAAGACTCTTGAGAGTCCCTTGGACTGCAAGGAGATCCAACCAGTCCATTCTGAAGGAGAACAGCCCTGGGATTTCTTTGGAAGGAATGATGCTAAAGCTGAAACTCCAGTACTTTGGCCACCTCATGCGAAGAGTTGACTCATTGAAAAAGACTCTGATGCTGGGAGGGATTGGGGGCAGGAGCAGAAGGGGACGACAGAGGATGAGATGGCTGGATGCATTAACTGACTCGATGAACGTGAATCTGAGTGAACTCCAGGAGTTGGTGATGGGCAGAGAGGCCTGGCGTGCTGCGATTCATGGGGTCGCAAAGAGTTGGACACGACTGAGTGACTGAACTGAACTGAACTGATCCTTTGTTATTTGTTGAGACTTTCTTGATGGATTACCACATGGTCATTTAATGAATAATAACTGTTTTTACCCTGTTCAGAATTTATAATATTTTTGTTGCATATATAAATCTTTTAAATGGTAAATAATATAATTTAACATTCACATTCACTTTTCAATGTGAGTTATTTTCCCCTTGCCAAGAGGTCTGTTTTAATTTTACTTTTTGTTCATCTCAAAGTAATGAATTCTTTTAGTTTTGTTTTTCTTAGGTTGGCTATTTTTCTGATAAAATATTGACTGGATATAGGATCCAGTTTGATAAGTATATTCTTCCAGTATGTTAAAGATGAAGGTTTCTAATTTCCATTGTTTCTTTACAAAATTTAGTTGTCAGTCTTCTCTGAAGAAAATCAGTCTTTATTTCTCCTACTACTTTTAAGATTCCTACTCTTTTTTTTTTTTTTTGCTTTCAGTAAGGGTTCTGAAAGGCATGTTTATAAAGAGTTCTTTGTTTTCATTATTTAGAATTCCTAAGACTCCTGGAACGCATGGTTTACTCATTTGTAAATTTCTATTTCCTAATAAATGTTAATACTGCTTTTGCACCACCTCTCTTTTCCTGCTGGCACTTCAATTTTACTTTTGTTAAATCTTCTTTTTGTATACTTTTTGTTGCTCTTACTTTATTCCTAAATTTTCTTTTATTTTACCTAATTTCCAGTTCAATAATTCTTCGGTTTAATCTATATCTAGATCATACACTAAATTCTTAGTTTGGAGGCTTTTCGTTTTAGCTGTAAGATCTATTTGCTGCTGCTTCTTATTTTTTTAATGTTTTATTACCTGCTAAAGGTTACAGTTATTTTAAAGTCTCTGTCTGGTATCTCCAATGCTCTTGTGGATCATAAACTCTAAAACATAATAAATTAAATACAAAAATTTAGAAGGAATGAATTAATAAAAAGTAGATATTAATGAAATATAAACCTATATAAAATTGAAGGGACTAATATAGCCCAAAGTTGACTCTTTTGAATAAAACTGATAAAATTGATTAATTATTGGCAAGACCATGTGTATCTGCTTCTGTTATTTTACTTCTTTTATGATTACTTCACATTTTCTTGATTGTTCATGCAATTGACTTGTTTTTTGTTTACTCTATTAATGAAAAATTATTAGTAAAAAGAAAAAAAGTTTCCTAGCTAAGATAATATCTTCTTTCAAAGAGGGTATATATTTGCTGTTTACAGATTCTTAGAACCAAGGATAATCTTAATCCAATATCAGGGACTAAGATGATTTATTATTAAATTTTTGTCTTTCCTAAGGCTTGTTTCCTATACATCATTACTGCTTATTTTCTCCTAATACCTTCAAAAACATTATTTTGGTATATATATGCATATATATACACCTACTTATATGTAAAACTTTATTGTTTCCAATTTTTCTCAGTGGTGGATTTAGTCTTCTATTACTGGAAGCCAAAGACTATAATTCAGAATTAAAAGAAAAGTATCACCTTCTTAGACAGAAATTGCAATAACTAGCTTATTCTAGAATAATCCAATGCTTTCTTTATAAAGCAGAACATTTGTCATCACTTAATAATGGCTGGCTCCCTTCAAGAAAGAATCTGGCCTCTGTGAGCCACCTGAGGAGTCTTCCTCTGTTTTTGCTTTCTACTGTATATATATTTTTAAATCAATGATATACGCAGATTCAGGGAAATTTCAAGATCAAAACAATTTCTAGATTTTTAGTACTAAACTATTTTATTATAGATTTGTAACCAAATTGTTTTATCACCTTCTAAAATATTCATTTTTTAAATAAGATTTTCATGCCAAGATAAAGAATAAAAATATCTTATTACCAAAAAAGGACAATTTGTACTTTTATATAATAGGATACATTTATCTTAATTTCTTTAAAGTTCTTCAATTGATATGCAACTAAATTTAACCTAAATGGAGAGCTTTTGACAAGCTGTATATCACTGAAGTAGTGAATGGTATGAAAATAATAATGGTAATTTTCAATAATGACAGTTTTAGAACTGTTCACACTCTTTTAAAAACTATTATGGTTTCACTACCTTCCCATGAAACTATCCAACAAAATGCCCTAAATACATTGTGCATTGCTTTATTAGACAATTTTTACATATTCCCTTAAAATTGTTTCATATTTGAGACATGTGCTAATAAATGAGTAATACCTGCTTGAAAAAGTGTGTCACATTTGACAGAAAATATTACCTTAATAACAAAATAGACACTAATTTAGTTTAAAAATTGACTTTATCATAAGAAGAGAATGCAGGGACTTCTTAGTACTTATGTTTTTATATGAGTATGAGCACGCACATACATGTTACCTAAAATACCACACACATATTAGACAGTGAAAGGAAGAAAGTCACGCTGGTAGAAATCAAACAAGTGAAAAAATACAGTCCTGAAATATTTCATCTTAACTTTAGCTAAGTTGGTTAAGTTCTGAAAAAATATGGTGTATTTTTTTCCGCTCAAAAATAGAATCTTTTTTACAAAGAATTTCTAAGCGACGAAGATGTTTTACAATACAACTTCACTATAAGGTGAAAAATAGTAAGGGTAGGAAGAAAAATGTAGGCCTGAAGCAAGACATTTCTGCCAGTCTATGAGAATATTAATATCCTAAATCATCATGGTAGCTTACTAGTGCACCAAAGAATTAAATTTCTGACAAGTCCAATGACTTCATACTAGGAATATACTTTTATTAAAAATTAGCTTAAGACTTTTCATGATTATATAAATTAATATTACTCTAAATCAATACTCTGCACATAAGTTCAAGTGTATCAAAATTTAAGCAGAACACTTTCCAAATATTTTATAATATTATCAGCTATTAATATAAGCTAATAATAAAGCCTATTAAAAGTTATTACTAAGAAATGTAGCAGAGAAATTATTTGGTCAAAAAGTTTGGGAAATAGTAGAATTGACAAAGAGGTTCATTTATAATAGAATTTCTAAAGCATATAAAATACGAATCTGTATTTTGAATATCCAAGTAATATAGTATTTCACTTTCTGCAAGTGTTTCTCCTTCCTCCTCCCCTGGAATTTCAATTATTGGGGCTTGTTTGGAAAAGATTGGAAACTACCAGTTTCCATCCAGCATATTACAAGCTTACTGCTTCAGCATCAGAGGCCTTGATACATGTCCGTATACAAAGAGGTTTGGATTAGGCTTCCTTATTTTCTTTTGTATATTTATTTAAAGTAATACTTGGAAGATGATTAAAATATCCTGCCAGCATAGACCTGGTGTTTTATTTTCCAAAAGCAGATGAATTCATTTTGAGACAGTAATTGTTGGAGACCTTTTGGAGGAGACAAGTAGTAAGATAGCTCAGAGAAAGTTTTTTGTGTTTTTTTCCAGTTTTGATATTATTTTCCTTGGTTTGTAATTTTTCCTTAGTGATGTAAGAATTTGTCAAAGACATTTCTATATACATGTTTTGAGCAGTTATGAAAAGAAGCTGGGACATGTGAGATGAAAGGGGAGAAGAGTGTGGCCCTATCATAAAAAGAAAACAAACACTGAAAAAAAAAAAAACTTTCAATTTGTTCACACACACACACATATGCACACACAAATATGTATGTATCCTGAAAAATTAAAGGGAACTAAGTTCTAACAATAATACCAGCTTTCTACTTTCACATAGCACTTAAATGTGTTTATTACTCATTTTTTTTTTTTTACCTTTTGTCATTTTTCCGTATATTTAAGAGGCTGATATGGAGAAGGCAATGGCACCCCACTCCAGTACTCTTGCCTGGAAAATCCCATGGACGGAGGAACCTGGTGGGCTGCAGTCCATGGGGTCGCTAACAGTTGGACACGACTAAGAGACTTCACTTTCACTTTTCACTTTCATGCATTGGGGAAGGAAATGGCAACCCACTCCAGTGTTCTTGCCTGGAGAATCCCAGGGATGGGGAGCCTGGTGGGCTGCCGTCCATGGGGTCGCTAACAGTTGGACACGACTAAGAGACTTCACTTTCACTTTTCACTTTCATGCATTGGGGAAGGAAATGGCAACCCACTCCAGTGTTCTTGCCTGGAGAATCCCAGGGATGGGGAGCCTGGTGGGCTGCCGTCCAGGGGGTTGCACAGAGTCGGACACGACTGAGGCAACTTAGCAGTAGCAATAGACTAATATGTTTCCTCCAAAAGATAAAGGAGAAGGACCTGCTGTGTATGTGCTCATGTTGGGAGACACTAAGAAAAGTGATATTAAACACACACACACACACACACACACAACAGCTTTCTTGAGGTATAGTTTGCTCATTTGAAGCATGCAATTAAATGATTTTTGTTATTTTCATAGATCCGTGAAGTCGTTAACTACAGTCAAGTTTGGAACATCTTCATTTGATATGTTTCAGAAACATTACACTAGACACTGTGCTAGCTACCAAGTATATAGTAAATAGCTATTAAGTTCATAGTCTTCTGAGGGATTCCTATGTAAAACTAATAACTGATAGATAATAAGTACATCATTGATTATAATGGGGTGCCCTGGGTGAATAACAGGATGCATCTAAGTTAAACTCAGGATTTAGAAAAAATGCTTAAAGAAATGAAGTTTGAGCTGATATTTGAAAGATAAGTAGAAATTTTATGGCTAAGGAAGAGTAGAAAATATGGGTCTTCCAGCCATAAATTAGCATATGCATAGGCCTTTGACTAGAAAAAGTTTGATTGCTTTCAGAAGCAGAAATAATGTTCCATTATGTAGTGATAATTACATAAGGTGAAGAATTTAAAAAGCAGTTACATTCTCTGCTTAATGCATGCTAAATGTCCTAGTGTACTATTATTTGCAACTTACTTTAAAATCCATCAAAGAAAAAGATAGATCTATGAACAAGCAGAAGAATGGATAGAAGAACAGATATGTTACAAAGCAGCTATAACTGTTAATTGAAAAATATAGGTATTGATATATGGATGTTCATTGTATAAGTCTCTTGATTTCTTTGTTTGCTTGAAAATATATAAGGTATTGAAGAAAAATTCCTTATATTAACACATGGTTGAGGGAATTTAAGTTAAGAAAGAATGTATTGGGTGAACTGACTGATTGATCTCTAAGGTGCTTTTAATGTCCCATTATTCTATGAATAAAAACATCAAGAATTTAGTTTTATTTTAAACTATAGTTATCTCCACCAGTGCAACTGAACTACTGGATGAAACTCTTAAGTTTGATAGCACTATATAAACTGGCAATGCATATTCCATTTTCTCAAGGACATATGAATTAGTCATTTTAGCTACCCATTAGTCCCAGAGCAGTCCTGTGATTAGCTTCAGAATTGTCCAGCGATTATGTTCAATTGTTGGGGAAGAAAATCAGTGAAACTGGAGGGTTTTGTTCAATATAGCCCATACTTAACAGAAATAATTCAGACTATAAAGTATTTCGACTTTTCATTGCCAAGTACTGTTTCAAGGCAGTGTGTGCAGCTTCAAAGAAATCAAAATAGGGATAGTATTTTGTTATTTTCAATTTAGTCCATGGGCTAGGAACTTTACCTCCATTATTATATTTAATTTACAAATACTCATAAGTTTCATTTTATTACTTCTACTATAAATCTATCATTTACACCCAGGTTGTCGTTGGGGTTCGGGATAGAGAGAGCTATAGAAGTTGCATAATATTCACTTACATAAATAAAATTTGCTCTTTTTTTGTTGTTCAAGAATTGATGATACCATTTTCCTGTTTTATTTGACAGACAAAATGTTTGTATTAAGAGTCTATAGTGCCAGACAGAGTTGATAATAAATTATGGGAGTAAAAAGGCAACAGATAGAACCAGACATGGAACAACTGAGTGGTTCAAAATTGGGAAAGGAGTATGTCAAGGCTGTATATTGTCACCCTACTTATTTAACTTATATGTAGACTACATGACGTGAGATGCCATGCTAGATGAATCACAAGCTGGGATCAAGATTGCCAGGAAAAATATCAACAACTTCAGATACATAAATGAATTCATTATAATGGCAGAAAGTGCATTATAGAGAAATGGCAGAAAGTGCCATTATAGAGAAATAGCAGAAAGTGCCATTATAGAGAAATAGCAGAAAGCACCATTGAGAGCCTCTTAATGAGAATGAAAGAGAAGAGTGAAAAAAAAAAAGCTTAAAATTCAATATTAAAAAAAGAAAAACAACTTAGATCATGACATCCAGTCTCATCACCTCATGGCAAATGGAAGGAGAAAAAGTGGATGTAGTGACATGTTTTCTTTTACTGGGCTCTAAAATCACTGCAGATGATGACAGCAACCATGAAATTAAAAAATCCCACTCCTAGGCATATATCCTGAGGAAACCAAAATTGAGAAACACATGTATCCCATTGTTCATTGCAGCACTACTTACAATAGCTAGAACATGGAAGCAACCTAGATGTCCATCAATAGATGAGTGGATAAAGAAGTTGTGGTACTTATATGCAGTGGAATATTACTCAGCCATAAAAAGGAGCACAGTTGAGTCAGTTCTAATGAAGTGGATGAAACTAGAACCTACTACACAGAGTGAAGCAAGGCAGAAAGAGAAAGATATCATATTCTAATGCACATGCATGGACTCTAGAAAAATGGTACTGAATAATTTATTTACAGGGCAGCAATGGAGAAACAGACATAGAGAATAAACTTATGGACATGGGGAGAGAGGAAGTGAGGGTAAGATGTATGGAAAGAGTAACATGAAAATTTATATTACCATATGTAAAATAGATAGCCAACAGGAATTTGCTGTATGGCTCAGGAAATACAAACAGGGGCTCTGTATCAACCTAGAGGGGTGGATGGGAGGGAGATAGAAGGGAGGTTCAAAAGGGAGGGAATATGTGTATACCTATAGCTGATTCATGTTGAGTTTTGACATAGAACAACAAAATTTTGTAAAGCAATTATCCTTCAATAATAAAAAGAAAAGTAAAAACAAACAAACAAACAAAAAGGATGCTTGCTCCTCGAAAAGAAAGCTATGACAAACCTGCTGCTGCTGCTAAGTCGCTTCAGTTGTGTCCGACTCTGTGCAGCCCCATAGACGGCAGCCCACCAGGCTCCCCCGTCCCTGGGATTCTCCAGGCAAGAACACTGGAGTGGGTTGCCATTTCCTTCAATGCAAGAAAGTGAAAAGTGAAAGTGAAGTCGCTCAGTCATGTACAACTCTTAGCGACCCCATGGACTGCAGCCTACCAGGCTCCTCCGTCCATAGGATTTTCCAGGCAAGAGTACTGGAGTGGGGTGCCATTGCCTTCTCCCATGACAAACCTAGACAGTGTATTAAAAAGCACAGACATCACTTTACTGACAAAGGTCCATAGAGTCAAAGCTATGGTTTTTCCA
The DNA here is from genome assembly GCF_023091745.1 of Budorcas taxicolor. Lineage (NCBI taxonomy): Eukaryota > Metazoa > Chordata > Mammalia > Artiodactyla > Bovidae > Budorcas > Budorcas taxicolor. The sequence goes on from NC_068912.1 coordinate 72,206,554, forward strand.
GTAGTCATGTATGGATGTGAGAGTTGGACTATAAAGAAGGCTGAGCACCAAAGAGTTGATGCTTTTGAACTGTGGTATTGGAGAAGATTCTTGAGAGTCCCTTTGATATCAAGGAGATCAAACCAGTCAATTCTAAAGGAAATCAACCCTGAATATACACTGGAGGGACTGATGCTGAAGCTGAAACTCCAATATTTTGGCCACCTGATGGGAAGAATTGACTCATTTGAAAAGACCCTGATGCTGGGAAAGATTAAAGGTAAAAGGATAAGGGGGTTGCAGAGAATGAGATGGATGGATAGCATCACTGACTCAATGGACATGAATTTTACCAAACTGGGAAATAGTGAAGGACAGAGGAACACGGCCTGCTGCAGGCCATGGTGTCACAGTTGGACATGCTTTAACAACTGAACTAAAACAACAACAAATTGCAGTAATAAAATTGAATTACAGTTCTGTCATCCTGGTAAGAGGCCTAAGATACATATCCAGTAAAAGCAATAAAAATCACTGAAGACTACTGCATTGAGAAACTTTTATATAGCTTAAGTACAGTGTATAATTGGAAGATGTACAATGTGGGATCCATTTCAGTGACACTAAATGCTCAGATTACAACAAACACTTAATAAATTCCCAAGAACTTGATTACTCAAGCCTGTATGAGTCAGCTTGGACTAACATAATGAAAAATTACAGAGTGGATGACCTAAATAACAAAAGTTTATTTTTTCACAGTTCTAAAGAATTGGAAGTTGGAAATCAGGGTGACAGTATGGTCAGGTTCTCATGGGAATTCTCTTCAAAAAGCTTGTAGCTGATTGTCTTCTTACAGAATCTTCATTTGGCAGAGAAAGAGAGAGAGAGAAAGAGGAGAGATGGAAGAAGGGTGAGAAGGCAGAGACAGAGTGAAAGCACAAGCTCTTTGATTTCTCATCTAAAAGACTGCTAATTCTATCATCAGATCAGGATCCCACCTTTGTATTCTTATCTAGCCTTAATTACTTCCTTAGAACCTGATTTCCAAATATGTCAATTTCCAAATAGGAATTGGAGGTGGGGTAGAGGAATGGGACACAGTTCAGTCCACAGCAAGGCTGATATATGAAATAAATGTTATTCCACAGTTGCATGTCTTTGCTCTTTTCTCATGTGATATCCTCTTATTAAAATACAGGTTGAACAAATTCTAAGTGAAAACATATTATTAACCAGCATGAACTCCTGCACTGCATTCCTTGTAAGGTCTTATACAAATATCCTGTTCTGGAAATGCTAATTTATAACTGGAGAGAGTTAGTGAGTATGTGAAAGTGAAAGTGAAATTGCTCAGTCGTGTCCAACTCTTTGCGACCCCATGGACTGTAAGCTACCAGGTTCCTCCATCCTTAGGATTCTCCAGGCAAGAGTACTGGAGTGGGTTGCCATTTCCTTGTCCTGTATGCTTCTCCAATTTAGTAAACAAAATTTTAGTGTTTTAGTCATTCTGAGAAACCCAGAAGTTTATCAGAAATAAAAATGTATTCAACTGTGAGTAATTACTCCAATATATATTATATATTTGAAATCATTAAAGCATTTATTTTGACTTAGACCATTTATCAAGTGAAATAGGATAGGGATTGCATGCTCAGATTTTTTAAAGAAAATAAAAGCATAATAGTGACATTGCAAATTTAAATTTGTTTTTGTGCATTAGTCATTTATGAAGATTGATACACTATAATGGAACACACATCAACTTATAATCAACTAAAATATAATTTTACTTTGTGACTGGAACCATGAGGATTGAAAGCATCTTAATGAAAAAGGCTTTACATATTCCCTGTAATAAATAAATGACACACTGGAATTGATTATTGTTTACTGCCCGAGGGATAAGCTTGAAGACAGAAAAATGTAATATTCTTACAACAAATTTATCAGAACATAATCCAATTGTACTCAGTTTTGAGTTGAAGAATAACTCTTTACCAAGTGATGGGTCGATAAATAATACTTTAATTGTCCAGAAGAATTTTAAGCAATTAAAAATATTGTTGAATAGTATTTTTAAGAAAATGTTATAAAAATGTCTACAGAAATAATTTATATGAAGGTGAAGGATATAGGGCATTATAATAAAGATGCATAGTGATATGGTTTTTACAGAAAAATTCAGAGGAGGGAAAAGGGAGCTCAAAATATCACAGGTGGGAAAAAAGCATGGTGGTTATAATCTGCATGTACAAAATAATTACAAATACTGAGTTACTTAAGAAACTAATAAAACAAATATTTGGTTTTCAAAAAATGTTTTATTAAAGCCTCAGACTGCAGTTAACATAACTGCAAATGAAGTAACTATTTTCAAGACTAGTACAAAGATGAATTATCCCAAATCCTAGGAACATTATGAAAAAAATATCAGATGTCTTAACTCTATATTCTAATTGTACATAAACCTCAAAAAAGGGAGTAAATTCAGCATATGAGAAAGTTAATTTTCTCATTTTTGAACTTCACATCAATCATAATAAAAGCATCTATCATTAACATTAAAATTAGGAATTTTAGTTTTGACATCTGTAAAAATTAAAAATAGTCATGTTTGAATGTGAGAGTCAGACCTTAAAGAAGGCTGAGTGCTGAAGAATTTATGCTTTTGAATTGTGGTGCTGGATTGATGATTTCAAACTGTGGTACTGGAGGAGACTTGAGAGTCACTTGGACAGCAAGGATATCAAACCAGTCAATCCTAAACGAAATCAACCCTGAATATTTGTTGGAAGGACTGATGCTGAAGTTGAAGCTCCAATACTTTGGCCACCTGATGCAAGAGCCAACTCAATGGAAAAGACCCTTCTACTGGGAAACATTGAGGGCAAGAGGAGAAAGGGGTGACGGAGGATGATAGGGTTGGACGGCATCACTGACCTGATGGGCATGAGTTTGAGCAGACTCAGTGAGTTGGTGGAGGACAGGGAAGCATGATGTGCTACAGTTCATGGGGTCGCAAAGAGTCGGACATGACTTAGCAACTGAACAATGAAAAAAAATAAAAGGGACCTAAGTCCTGACTAATTCAATATCCATTTTCATTCAAATATATGAATACAATGATACATTCTGAATTCAGATTTGCCAAGAGAGCATGTGCCGTTGCCAGCTGTTGTTGGTTTATATTTTAGAAAAACAGCCTATTACCTCTCTCGTTCTATCCACACATGCACAAAACATACAATGAACCAAAATGGTAAATGGAAACAGAAAACAAAACAAAACAAAACAAAACTCTATTTCTCAAGTCTATATAATTACACATATTCTAGTTACCTGGCAATTCATATGCCTCTGAATTTACCTGACTGTATTAAAGAAACAAACAAACAAAAGAAACCAGTCATTTAACTCTCATTGCTCCTCAAATGAAAAGCTGTAGACCCTATAATTGCCTCTCATTAAATAAGCAGATATGATGGCAAGTTAAATAGGTGGATATTCTTCCTTGGATCAGAAGTACTATATCCTGTCATTTTAAAATTTTAGTATTTTAGATGATCACAGATGGAGAAGGGATGGATTAAAAAATAACAAAACACAATAAAAATACAAAAAAAAAAAGAGCATTTTTTTTTTCTGTAAAATTACAACTTTCTTATTGAAGATCAGAATAGAATTAAAAGTTGAGTTATATATTCTTCAAATTCAGAGTTCTGAGATATTTTTCCTGAATTATTTGGAAACCAGAGATTGTATAATATCAAAATAAAACACTGGGTTCCAAACTACACTCATATTTGGAGCTCCTTGACTGTCCACCTCTGAGGTGCATCATTCAAGCTCTATTAATGTGAAAGGTATTCCCTGGGTTTGTGCAATACATAACTGCTATACCTGAACTGATTCCAAAGCTCCATTAAGCTCATCATACACTTTTGTAGCTTAGAGAAGATCAGTGAGGTTCTCTGTATTTTCTATTTTTTTTGGCAGAGGTTAGATGTTGTGATTTAAATAAATTTTCTTGAAAGTTTGTCAGAAGTTATTGACAGATAGTTGGTACCTAAGTAGGAGTCCTGAAAATTTAATAAACTCATCACGTCAGCCTTACCACTATTTGAAATTACCACTATTTGAAATTACCACAATATACTAATAAGATATTTGGCAATAAAAATTATAATGTGTGAAAAAATTATATTGTGTGCAACCAAACATTCATATCTAAGGTATTTTTTCTTCCCAGAGCTGAAATACAGGGTAGTATTTGTGGAGATATTTAAATAGCATGTAAAGATCCAAACATTAGTGAATATATAGTTTAGTGTTGTTGCCCAGATAAAAAAACAAACTAATATAACAATGATGAGGAGCTACTCTGAATATGCTGCGTATGTGCTGGCGATATACAGTACTTTACAGTGAGTGCTCAGTCTTGCCTGACTTTTTGACCTATGGACTGCAGCCCCCAGGCTCATCTGTCCATGGAATTCTCCAGGCAAGAATATTGGAGTGGGTCATCCTTTCCTTCTCTAGAGGATTCTCCCAGCCCAGGGATCAAATCCACATCTCCTGCATCTCCTGCATTGGCCGATGGTTTCTTTACCACTGAACCACTCGGAAGCTGGCTAAAAATACATGCATCACAATGTATTTCTTTAACTGGCAGCTGATGACTTGCTTTGCTATCAACTGTAAGAATCTTCTACGTTTAAGAAAACTTAAATCTGATTAAATGTAACTTTAGAATCAAAACAGATGCACTACATGGCATATCCTCTTCAAAGTGAAATTCTATTATTGAAATAATGCAGTTTATTCAGGTCAGCTGACATATGTTTGTGAAGTTGAGGCAGGTCATATATTTATTTGTTTGAAGACTAAGACACAAAATGTGCAAGATATATCCTAGAATTGTGTAGTTATTAAAATAAGTAAAGATAGTCCATGTTTCACAAAGCCTGTATTTTAATTGGAGAAGTACACCAATATCTGTGAAATGAGTCATACAACCATACTACATGTACATACAACCCAATGAGTCAGTCAACTGTACTACACATTCTTTAATGGTAACATTCATTGTGCTTGAGAGTTCAAAGGAGGGACAACAAATATTTTTGGAGATGCTGAGGAAGGGTTTAATAAAGGACATATTATTTGAGTTGGGGGTATAGAGTAGAAAAAATTTTGATAAGTAAAACTGACCATTAGCAGGAAACTCAATAAGGAAAAACAGTTGCAATGATAGCAACAGTGTTTTGATAAAATATAGAATACATACAATTTATTGCTTGGAAATAATTCTGAGGAAGTTAAAGTCAGTGAATTTGAACATTATTCAGCAGATAGTTGGGAGATATTACAAATATCCTTCAAAATATATTCAATAACATTGGTGAGCTGCTATGAAACTATTCAAAAAAGTGAAGTCACTCAGTTGTGTCCAACTCTGAGACCCCATGAACTGTAGCCTGCCAGGATCCTCTGTCCATGGGATTTTCCAGGCAAGAATACTGGAGTGGGTTGCCATTTCCTTCTCCAGGAGATATTTCCAACCCAGGGATTGAACCAGGTCTCCCGCATTGTAGGTAGACGCTTTACCATCTGAAACTACTCAAATTAAGTTTAATTATTTCACAGACATATATTCTTGTTTATCAATTAGGCAAATCATAATCTCTAGTTGAGATAATTCTTTTAAGCTCCATGTCAGTTGATAAATTACCAACTGAGAAGTCTTCCTGGCTAATAACATATTTTCTCCTTTTGGTCATTCTTCATCTACTCTAATTTTTAAAATGCTTTCCTTCATGGACTCAGTATCTTCTTCATGACAAAAAGTAAAAAAAAAAAAAAAAAAAAAGCACTGTTTGTGCTGTTGTCATTGTTCAAGTCACCAGGTCATGCCCAACTCTACAACCCCATGGACTCCAGAACACCAGGTCCTATCTGTACTCCCACTTTTAACAGTCATTTTACTGCCCAGCAAATTACCTAAAAATCTTGGCAGCTTAAAATATAGTGAAGAATATTTACTGTTTGTTAGTGTTGCTTCTGGGCTTCCCCATGGCTCACCAATACAGAACCTGCCTACCAGTACAGGAGATATGGGTTTGATCCCTGGGTGGGGAAGATCCCTTGGAGAAGGAAATGGCAACTCACACAGTATTCTTGACTGGAGAATCCCATGGAGAGAGGATCCTGGTGGGCTACAGTTCATGGGATCACAAAAGAGTCAGACACAACTAAGCAACTAAACAACAATAGCAAAAGTGCTTTCTTCATTCTTTATGATGCAGGAGATGAACTGATCACTGGGCACTCACTCATATAAAAACTTAAAGCAAGTTGGAGGATCTGTGTCTGAGACAGCTCATTCATGACACAATTAGCTTCCAATCCTCACTAAGTGGACCCATCACTCCATAAGCTTCCTCATAACATATGACTGGCTTCACTCAGAGATGCTGATCCAACAAAGAAACTGTATGACCTAGTGGGAAGGCTTTTCATAATCTCATCTTGGAAGTCATCAACTATTAATTTTTCTGTATTCATTGGACATACAGATCAACTTTGTTATAATATAGTAGGGAAATGCACAAGGCTGTTAATACCAAGATATGGGGATTCATTAGGGGCTATTTTAGAAACAGGTTATCACCCAATCTCTATCTCATTTGTTGAATCCCTACAAACTGTACTCTGAAATAACTCAGTTAAGTCAGTTCAGTCACTCAGTCATGTCCAACTTTTTGTGACCCCATGGACTACAGCATTCCAGGCCTCCCTGTCCATCACCAACTTCTGGAGTTTACTCAAACTCATGTTTGTTGAGTCAGCGATGCCATACAGCCATCTCATCCTCTGTCGTCCCCTTCACCTCCAGCCTTCGATCTTTCCCAGCATGAGGGTCTTTTTCAATGAGTCAGTTCCTCACATCAGGTGGACGAAGTATTGGAGGTTAGCTTCAGTATCAGTCCTTCAAATGAATATTCAGGATTGATTTCTTTTAGGATGGATTTGTTGGATCTCCTTGCAGTCCAAGGCACTCTTAAGAGTCTTTTTCAACTCCACGGTTCAAAAGCATCAATTCTTCAGCGCTCAGCTTTCTTTATAGTCCAACTCTCACATCCATACATGACCACTGGAAAAACCATAGCCTTGACTTGATGGACCTTTGTTGTCAAAGTAATGTCTCTGCTCTTTAATATGCTGTCTAGGTTGGCCGTAACTTTTCTTCCAAGGAGTAAGCGTCTTTTAATTTCATGGCTGCAATCACCATCTGCAGTGATTTTGGAGCCCTCGAAACAAAGTCTGTCACTGTATCTACTGTGTCCCCATCTATTTGCCATGAAGTGATAGGATCAGATGCCATGAGTTTTGTTTTCTGAATGCTGAGATTTAAGCCAACTTTTTCACTCTCCTCTTTCACTTTCACCAAAAGGCTGTTCAGCTCTTCTTCACTTTCTGCCATAAGGGTGATGTCATCTGCATATCTGAGGTTATTGATATTTCTCCGGCAATCTAGATTCCAGCTTGTACTTCATCCAGCCCAGCATTTCTCATGATGTACTCTGTGTATAAGTTAAATAAGCAGGGTGACAATATACAGCCTTGGTGTATTCCTTTCCCAATTTGGAACCAGTCTGTTGTTCCATGTCCAGACCCAACTGTTGCTTCTTGACCTGCACACAGATTTCTCAAGAGGCAGGTCAGGTGGTCTGGTACTCCCATCTGTTTAAGAATGTTTCACAGTTTGTTGTGATCCACACAGTCAAAGGCTCTGGAATAGTCAATAAAGCAAAAGTAGATGTTTTTCTAGAACTCTGTCACTTTTTTGATAATCCAGGGGATGTTGGCAAATTGATCTCTGGTTCCTCTGCCTTTTCTAAATCCAGCTTGAACATCTAGAAGTTTACAGTTCACATACTGTTGAAGCCTGGCTTGGAGAATTTTGAGCATTACTTTGCTAGCTTGTGAAATGAGTGCAATTGTGTGGTAGTTTGTATATTCTTTGATATTGCCTTTCTTTGGAATTGGGATGAAAATTGACCTTTTCCAGTCCTGTGGTCACTGCTAAGTTTTCCAAATTTGCTGGCATATTGAATGCAGCATTCTCACAGCATCATCTTTTAGGATTTTAAATAGCTCAGCTGGAATTCCCTCACTCCACTAGCTTTGTTCGCAGTGATGCTTCCTAAGGCCCATTTGACTTTGCATTCTGACATGTCTGGCTCTAGGTGAGTGATCATACCTTTGCAATTATCTGTGTCATAGAACTGTATTATTTTGCTTTAGTTTCCGCTGCTTCTTTATTTTAGAACTCAACATCTCTTTCTGAATTACTTCTTTGGCCGTTGGGTCCTGTACTTTAGGTCTCTTCTTTCTCCAGTTTTCCAGTGTCCTCTGGTGAACCATATTCTACTAATTCAGATCTCCTGCTTAAAACCATGTAGTCTCCCCATGACTAGAGAAGAATGTTCAAATTGCTTAGTAAGGCAAATAAAAGTATTCAAGGATTTGGATTCTGCTTAAATTCACCGGCATTTCTTGCCATAGGTAACTTCAATCCCAAATTCATTCAACACAACTACAATGTAAAATCACCTGCAGTTCTCTGAGCAGAGGGTGCTTTATCATAGTCTGAGTCTTTACAAGTGTTGTCTCTCTTATTACAATTTTCTTTCCTATGTTTTTCCCTTACCTGCAACCCTCTGAATAATTCTTCATCTATTTGAAGCCTTTGTTAAGCCCCACAGATGGATTTCTTTAGTCTCTTTTCTATGCCATGACCATTACTTTGTATTGAAGATCTTTCCAACCCTGTGCAGTACATCTTTGATGTGCCAGGATGGTTTATATGTCTCTCAAATATTGAATGAGTCAAGTTCCAGGCCACCAGATCTGGGGTAGCAAGGAGCCTTGTCTGTTCCTAGTTTTATTAAAAAGATAGAATCATTGATTCTCATTGAAAGTATGTGAAATAATCAGGAATTTTCTTAACTTACTTTTAGAATTGAATATAATCTCTCATCTGTGTCTTAATGGCTTATAAAATTGAATAATTTAAATAATGCTAAATAATTAAATGTTCAATTTATAAAATTAAATAATTCTCATAGAAGATCACACAAAAGTTAATAATATTCTTTAGAAACTAGTTTCTTCATTTTTAAAATTTCCTTCTAAACCACTCTTATTTTAAAATAATATAATTGTTAAAAATAAAGTCAAATATAATTACTCTACTGTTACTCTTAAAATTAATTTTTATTGAAACAAAATTTTAAATGGGATCTAGAAAAAAAACAGGAAATTAGGATCATAATTTATTTCTGAGAAAACTTTGCCTTTTTTCTTTGAAGACTCAACCATTTGTTTAGTTTTTTTAAAAACTATGATCATATTTTTTTTAATTTTAAGTTTTACTTTATTTTGCTTTACAATACTGTGTGGTTTTGCCATACATTGACATGAATCAGACACGGGTGTACATGAGTTCCCAATCCTGAACCCTCCTCCCACCTCCCAGCCCATATCATCTCTCTGGATCATTCCCGTGCACCAGCCCCAAGCATCCTGTATACTGCATCGAACCTAGACTGGTGATTCGTTTCTTACCTGATAGTATACATGTTTCAATGCCATCCTCCCAAATCATCCCACCCTCTCCCTCTCCCAGAGTCTAAAAGTCCGTTCTATACATCTGTGTCTCTTTTGCTGTCTCGCATAGAGGGTTATCATTACCATCTTCCTAAATTCCATATATATGTGTTAGTATACTGTATTGGTGTTTTTCTTTCTGGCTTACTTCACTCTGTATAATAGGCTCCAGTTTCATCCACCTCATTAGAACTGATGAAAACATATTTTTTCCTTTAACAATCAAATGAGACTCAGATTTTTCTAAAGCTACAGTACATTCTACTACATTCAATTTATATTTATATATGGATAAATTGCTCTTGATGCTTTCATTATAGTGAGAAATACTATTCTGTCATTTTCATATTATGGAAATCAAGAATATATATTTTCATATGATATGTTTTGTTTTCAGTAACAAATCTGTGAAAAAAACATATTGGAGGCTGCTTATGGTCTGTCATTTTTAATAATTATTTGAACAGTATTTTTCTTTATTGAGAATCAATCTTAATTACTTAATTACATAATAGGCCAGAATAGTTTTAAAGAAACTACCCCATCCTATGAAGTACACAATATGCTACCCCTCAAAAAAAAAGCCTTAATTACATAACTAACTGATATAATGGATTGGCTCAGAGGATATACATACTACAGCTATTTGTAAAATATAATCAAAGAACAACAGTATAATACATATTAGACCAATGCATAATCAAGATTTTGTCTTATTTGTAGATTTACTCAAAGAGGGCTAGAAACTATGATATACAAGGATAATGAAAATTTTAAAAAGGCACATAAAAAATCTTAAAATCATTAGAATTATGAGGCAAAAATCAACATGAATGCTGTTATTAAATGAATTGAAACAAAATGGAATGATTATCCCTTGGAAATAATTGTAATTAAAATCAGCAAATATTTAATGAGGTCCCACAGAGACAATGGCACTCTAGTGCCTTTCAAAGTGTTATAAGGCTTTGGTTGCCTTGAATACTTACTCCCACAAATGGTTGGTTGAATTAACATAGGCCAAGGGCCCTCCCAGAGACTGACTCCTTATGGACCCATGCCATCTCTCAAGATCTCAGTCTCTTCATTTGAAAAATAAGATTATCAACTTTCTTTGATGGCCACTGGGATTTTTTTTTCTCTGTCTACTTTAAATTTCTTTTTTCCCTTACTGGAAAGAAAGAATCAGATTGTGACAAAATAACAGGCAGCTTAAAAAGTAGTTGGAAGATAGCTAGGAGATATTACTTTTCAGGAGATATATGAACATAATTATTTTGTTTAAAAATCAATTGTCCAAATTTATGACAAAACATTACTGCAGGTGGGACCAAAAAAAGCAGCAAATAAAATAATATGCAATTAAAAAGAATAGAATGTAAAACAACGCTGGCAAGTTTAGGGGAGGAAAAGGATATAAAACAAAGAAAAGGTAAAGTACCAATACTTGTATTTTGTAACATTATAAAATAACTTTTAAAGCCAATTTCTCTGCCTATGTATCACCTACCAAAATATTCTACTTCTTTATTATTTCAGTTCCTGATACTGAAAATTCCAGAGACTGACAAACATGGTCAATAGCTGTATTTAAGTGTGCTTGTATTTAGAGGGGCTTCTACAAATGACTCAAAAATAAGTATTAAGGGAATCACAAAGCAATAAATCATGTAAATATGCTTTATTAGGCAATTCTTTTTTATTTAATTTCTTTTTATTTTGGTAAAATATACATAACAAAATTTTCATATTAACTATATTTAAGTGTACAGTTTAATGGTATGAAGTGCATTCATAATTTTGTAAAAATTACCTCCATCCATCTCTAGAATTCTTTTCATCTTGCAAAATTGAAACTCTATAGCCATTATAATAATAACTCCTCATTCTGCCTCCCCTAGTCCCTGGCAATTACCATTCTACTTTCTATGGTTTTAAGTACTCTAAATTACATTACTCCTTTTTATTGTTGATTAATATTCCATTATATGGATTTACTTCAGTTCTTAACTCTTCAGTTTATAAGCTCTTTTTTCATACAAGGATCCCCAGGGGCAAGGAAACCTTTATATGCATAAGGAAAGTTTAGACATACAGATGACCAAAAAGCACATGAAAAGATGCTGAACATCACTAATCACCAGAGAAATACAAATCAAAACCACAATGAGGTATCACCTCACACCAGTCAGAATAGCCATTATCAAAAAAACTACAAACAATAAATACTGGAGAGGGTATGGAAAAATGGGAACCCTCCTACACTGTTGGTGGGAATATAAATTGGTACAGCCACTATGGAGAAGAGTATGAAGGTTTCTTAATAAACTAAAAATAGAACTACCATAAGTAAGGGTTAGTTGCTCAGTTGCGCTGACTCCTTGTGACCCCATGGACTATAGCCTGCCAGGTTCCTCTGTCCATGAGATTCTCCAAGCAAGAATACTGCAGTGGTTGCCATTCGCTTCTCTAAGGCATCTTCCAAACCCAGGGATGGAACCTGGGTCACCTGTATTGCAGGTGGATTACCATCTGAGCCACCAAGGAAGTCAGAATTACTGTATGGCCCAGCAATCCAACTCATGGGCACATACCCAGAGAAAACTATAATTTGAAAATATACATGCACCCAGTGTTCTTTGCAGCACTATTTACAATATTCAGGGCAAGGAAGCAACCTAAATGTCCATGAGCAGAGGAATGGATAAAGAAAATGAGGTACATAAATACAGAGGAATACTACTTAGCCATAAAACAAATAATAATAATACTGTGTGCAGCAACATGGATGGGCCTAGAGATAGTAAGTGTAGTAGGTCAGGCACAGAAAGACAAATATCATATGATGGCAATTATATGTGGAATCTAATTAAAAAGGGTACAAATGAATGTATTTACAAAACAGGACTCATGGATATAGAAAACAAACATGGTTACCATGAATAAGGGTAGGGAGGGATACATTGGGAGATTGGGACTGACACATATGCACTATACACACTATATATAAAATAGGTAACTAATAACTTGCTTTATAGCACAGGGAATTTTACTCAAAACTCTAATGGTCTATTTGGGAAAAGAAAAAATATGTATACATCTAGACATATGTATATGTATAACTATGCTGTGCATAAGTATCTTTCAAATTACATAACTTTGATAGATAGCAGTGCTCTTGAGATTGCCCTGTTTCTAGAAATTGCTAAGGCCAACCAAAGCTGGTAGTGGATAGAAGAGAGAATTTCACCTCTCTGTCATCTTTCCTTGGTGAATATGTATTATGTGGATAAACTGATGTTAAGAGTGGGCTCTCCATTTTAAATTGTTTAAGAAAAAAATTTACTGATTAAAAAAAAATTAGCTGCTTGTGGAGGAGTTCCCTGATTTGATGTGTATTTTTACATCACAACTTCATTATGTATTTCTTAGGTTACTAACTTAACTTTTAATTCCTCAGCATATCTCCATATGTATTTCTTCAGCCATCAAATATCAAGCCTTTATAATACTGGGCTAAGTGCTGTGAATAACATGGTAGATTTGTAAAGAAGATCCTTGAGTTTATTCCTTATATGAGGGACACCAACAACTACCAAAATGAACAAATTAATTTAAAAGTTATTTAATTAATATGTAGTGGCATGTGCTCAGAGAAGGCAATGGCAACCCACTCCAGTACTCTTGCCTGGAAAATCCCATGGATGGAGGAGCCTGGTAGGCTGCAGTCCATGGGGTCACTAAGATTCAGACACAACTGAGCTACTTCACTTTCACTTTCATGCATTGGAGAAGGAAATGGCAACCCACTCCAGTGTTCTTGCCTGGAGAATCTCAGGGATGGGGGTGCCTTGTGGGCTGCTGTCTATGGGGTCACACAGAGTTGGACATGACTGAAGTGACTTTGCAGCAGCAGCAGTGGCATGTGCTAGGATATGGCAAAAGGATATTTGCTAATTCTAATTTGGTATTCAGAGAAGGCCAGATGAGCTGAAAAACAGTGAGGAAGCAAGGTCACGGCAGGAGGTAAGGTTCTAGACATAAGTATTGTCTTATGTCACAAAGTCTTCCTTAAGCACTAGTGGGAAAATATTTCCTCATTTCAATGCTTTCTTATCGTTTCATTGGTATGTTCGATCTTCATTTTATTCACTCTTTCAAAACTATCTGTGGAATGACCTTCAGGTTCTTTTCTAGGCTCTGTGGATACAGCTGGAACAAAACAGATTAAGATTTCTTCCTTCTTGGAGTTTGCATTCTAGTAGCAGAAAAGAGCAATAACTGGTAAATAAACAAAATAAACAATATCATCACATTATTGCCTGGATTCAACTCCTGGCATCTTATCTTTTATCCTCTGTAATCTGTAAACCCCTTATGGACATGGACCACATCTTGGTTATACATTTATCCATAGTCTGCTACACATATACTACATGTGGCATCAGGGTAGAATACTGGGAGAAACACTGTATTTGGGTACATAACGCTTTTCCTTGTGCTGACTCTTCTCAGGCTAGCTATTTGACCTAGAGGCAGTGTCTTCATAATCTCTGAACTTTAGTTTTCTCAACTATAAAGCAAGGATAATAATATATTAATATCAAAGTCATAATATTTTGTGAAAATAAAATGCTCCTCATTCCTTCTAGACTAAAAAAGATACATATTTTATTGTAATAAATGCTTATTAGAACAGATTGATAAAATTGCATTCACTAAAGTATAATGTTTTTCAGAATCATTTTGAATATGATGTTAGTTTAATTTTGGTGCTTATTAAATGAAAGCCCAATCTAATTGTTCTTAATACTTTCTATTCACATAACCCTTAGTGAAATTTGCTTGTATCATGTTTCATAAGATCAGAAAAAACAAAATGTTAAGCACAGAAGTTTCAAGAGTAGAAAATTACTTTTTTTGCCTTTTGGGAGGATGTCTAAATGAAAAAATGTACTTCTATTTAAAAATGGATGGGCTTTTTTTATGTAAGATGATGGTAACTCCAAACTGAGTGAAGTCAGGGTCAGAGTTTTTTGGAAATTGAATACTGCTGGCTGATAGTGAAACATCTGAATGAAGGACATAGACATTCCCTTTTGGTAGTATTCTATTGTGGAAATTATATCTAAGTTCCTCAGAAGCAATGTTACAGTAATTGTTAATAAACCTGGGCAGAAAAGTCAAACAATATCATACATGTGAATGCCAGCTAATATTTAAGTAGAAATTGTTCAGAAACGAAAGTCTGAAAAATATGACAGTACCTTTAGTTGAAGACTTCCTTGGTGATTCAGACAGTAAAGCATCTGCCTACAATGCAGGAGACCTGGGTTCAATCCCTGGGTAGGGAAGATCCCCTGGAGAAGGAAACGGCTGGGTTCCACTCCAGTATTCTTGCCTGGAAAATCCCATGGGTCGCAAAGAGTCGGACACTACTGAAGGGCTTCACTTTCACTTTTAGTTGAGAAATAAGACATACAACTTAATAACTAAAACAATCAATACTTTTAAAGCAAAAGTACCAGGGAAAAGCATAAACACTGTTTTGAGTAAATTTTTTTTTTTACTATGACAAAGTCTTGAAAATTTTTAAGAAAAATGGTTGTGATACAAATGAGCAGAATATTCACAATATTTTATTGAAAGATATTTCTGCCCTTTTTGTAATATTTCCTTTTAAAAATCGGGTCTTTCTTGCATGAGAAAATTCTTTACTGCTGATTGACAAGAATGTTAATATAAGCAAGCAAATACCAATAAGAAAACCTCACAAATAAATTATATACTAGGCAGCTTAGACTAAAGAACTTTTTGATGAAAGTGAAACAGAAGAGTGAAAAAGTTGGGTTAAAACTCAAGATTCAGAAAACTAAGATCATGGCATCTGGTCCGATCACTTCATGGCAAATAGATCCAGAGACAATGGAAGCAGAGAGAGACTATTTTCTTGGGCTTCAAAATCACTGTAGGTGATGACTGCAGCCATGAAATTAAAAGATGCTTGCTCCTTGGAAGAAGAGCTATGACTGACCTAGACAGCATATTAAAAAGCAGAGAAATTACTTTGCCAACAAAGGTATGTCTAGTCAAAGCTATCATTTTTCCAGTAGTCAGGTATGGATGTGAGAGTTGGACTTTAAAGAAAGCTAAGCACCGAAGAATTGATGCTTTTGAACTGTGGAGTTGGAAAAGACTCTTGAGAGTCCCTCTGACTTCAAGGAGATCAAGCTAGTCAATCCTAAAGGAAATCAGTCCTGAATACTCATGGGAAGTACTGATGCTGACGCCACATGAGCGCAACCAAGAGGAGCTACCCTGGGCCCAAGGGCAGGGGTGGCAGCCGAGAGGAGCTACCCCACATCAAAGGTAAGGAGCAGAGGCTGTGGTTTGCTGGAGCAGCTGTAAAGAGAGACCACTGTCCAAGGTAAGAGAAACCCAAGTAAGATGGTAGGCACTGAGAGAGGGCATCAGAGGACAGACACACTGAAACTACAATCACAGAAAACTAGCCAGTCTGATCACATGGATCACAGCCTTGTCTAACACAATGAAACTAAGCCATGCCGTGTGGGGCCACCCAAGACAGCCAGGTTATGGTGGAGAGGTCTGACAGAATGTGGCCCACTGGCGAAGGGACTGGCAAACCACTTCAGTATCCTTGCCTTGAGAACCCAATGAACAGTATGAAAAGGCAAAAAGATAGGACGCTGAAAGATGAACTCCCCAGGTCGATAGGTACCCAATATGCTACTGGAGAACAGTGGAGAAATAACTCCAGAAAGAATGAAGGGATGGAGCCAAAGCAAAAAGAACACCTAGTTGTAAATGGGACTGGTGATGGAAGCAGGGTTTGATGCTGTAAAGAGCAATATTGCACAGGAACCTGGAATGTCAGGTCCATGAATCAAGGCTAATTGGAAGTGGTCAAAAAAGAGAAGATAAGAGTGAACATTGACATTCCAGAAATCAGTAAACTAAGATGGACTGGAATAGGTGAATTTAACTCAGATGACCATTATATCTACTACTGTGGGAAGGAATCCCTTAGAAGAAATGAAGTAGCCATCATAGTCAACAAAAGAGTCCAAAATGCAGTACTTGGATGCAATCTCAAAAATGACAGAATGATCCCTATTAGTTCCAAGCCAAACCATTCAATACCACAGTAATCCAAGTCTATGCCCCGACCAGTAACGCTGAAGAAGGTGAAGTTGAATAGTTCTATAAAGACCTACAAGACTTTCTAGAACTAATATCCAAAAAAGATGTCCTTTTCTTTTTGGTGACTGGAATGTAAAGGTAGGAAGTCAAGAAACACCTGGAGTAATGGGCAAATTTGGCCTTGGAGTACAGACTGAAGCAAGGCAAAGGCTAATAGAGTTCTGCCAAGAGAATGCACTGGTCATAGCAAACACCCTCTTCCAACAACACAAGAGAAGATTCTACACATGGACATCACCAGACGGTCGACACCAAAATCAGATTGATTATATTCTTTGCAGCCAAATATGGAGAAGCTCTATATAGTCAGCAAAAACAAGACCAGGAACTGACTGTGGCTCGGATCATGAACTCCTTATTGCCAATATCAGAATGAAATTGAAGAAAGTGGAGAAAACCATTAGAGCATTCAGGTATGACTTAAATCAAATCCCTTATGACTATACAGTGGAAGTGAGAAATATATTTAAGGGACAAGATCTGATAGACGAGTGCCTGATGAACTATGTATGAAAGTTCATGACACTGTACAGGAGACAGGATTCAAGAACATCCCCAAGAAAAAGAAATGCAAAAAAGCAAAATATCTGTCTGAGGAGGCCTTACAAACAACTGTGAAAAGAAGGGAAGTGAAAAGCAAAGGGGAAAAGGAAAGATACACTCGTTTGAATGCAGAGTTCCAAAGAATAGCAAGGAGAGATAAGAAAGCCTTCCTCAGATATCAGGGCAAAGAAATAGAGAAAAATACAGAATGGGAAAGACTAGAGATCTCTTTAAGTAAATTAGAGATACCAAGGGAACATTTCATGCAAAGATGTGCACAATAAAGGGCCGAATTGTAGGTACCTAACAGAAGCAGAAGATATTAAGAGAGGTGGCAAGAATACATAGAAGAAGAAGATCTTCACGACCCATATAATCACGATGGTGTGATCACTCACGTAGAGTCAGACATTCTGGAATGTGAAGTCCAATGGGTCTTAGGAAGGATCACTATGAACAAAGCTAGCAGAGGTGACGGAATACCAGATGAGCTATTTCAAATCCTGAAAGATGATGCTGTGAAAGTGCTGCACTCAATATGCCAGCAAATTTGGAAAACTCAGCAGTGGCCACAGGACTGGAAAAGGTCAGTTTTCATTCCAATCACAAAGAAAGGAAATGCCAAAGAATGCTCAGACTACTGCACAATTGCACTCATCTCACACGCTAGCAAAGTAATGCTTAAAATTCTCCAAGCCAGGCCTCAGCAATATGTGAACTGTCAACATCCAGATGTTCAAGCTGGTTTTAGAAACGACAGAGCAACCAGAGATCAAATTGCCAACATCCACTGGGTCATCAAAAAAGCAAGAGAGTTCCAGAAAAACATCTATTTCTGCTTTATTGACTATGCCAAAGCCTTTGACTGTGTGGATCACAATAAACTGTGTAAAAGTCTGAAAGAGATGAGAATACCAGACCACTTGTCCTGTCTCTTGAGAAATCTCTGTGCAGGGCAGGAAACAATAGTTAGAACTGGACATGGAACAACAGACTGGTTCCAAATAGGAAAAGGAGTACATCAAGACTGTATATTTTCACCCTGCTTATTTAACTTCTATGCAGAGTATATAATGAGAAATGCTGGGCTGGAAGAAGCAAAAGCTAGAATCAAGATTCCTGGGAGAAATATCAATGACCTCAGATATGCAGATGATACCAGCCTTATGGCTGAAAATGAAGAACTAAAGAGCCTCATGATGAAAGTGAAAGAGGAGAATAAAAATTTGGCTTAAAGCTCAACACTCAGAAAATGAAGATCATGGCATCTGGTACCATCACTTCATGGCAAATAGACGGGAAAACAGGGGAAATAGTGGCTGACTTTATTTTAGGGGGCTCCAAAATCACTGCAGATGGTGATTGCAGCCATGAAATTTAAAGACTCTTAATCCTTGGAAGGAAAGTTATGACCAACCTGGACACCATATTAAAAAGGAGAGACATTACTTGGCCAACAAAGTCCATCTAGTCAAGGCTATGGTTTTTCCAGTGGTCATGTATTCATGTGAGAGTTGGACTGTGAAGAAAGCTGAGTGCCGAAGAATTGATGCTTTTGAACTGTAGTGTTGGAGAAGACTCTCGAGAGTCCCTTGGACTGCAGGGAGAGCCAACCAGTCCATCCTAAAGGAGACCGGTCCTGGGTGTTCCTTGGAAGGACTGATGTTGAAGCTGAAACTCCAATACTTTTGCCACCTGATGCAAAGAGCTGACTCATTGGAAAAGACCCTGATGCTGGGAAAGATTGAGGCAGGAGGAGAAGGGGATGACAGAGGTTGAGATGGCTGGATGGCATCACTGACTCGATGAAACTGGGTTGGGTGAACACTAGGAGTTGGTGATGGACAGGGAGGCCTGGTGTGCCTTGGTTCATGGGGTCGCAAAGAGTTGGACACAACTGAGGGACTGATCTGAACTGAACTGAACTGATGCTGAAGCTGAAAGTCCAATACTTTGTCCACCTGATGTGAAGAATGACTCATTTGAAAAGACCCTGATGATGAGAAAGATTGAAGGCAGGAGGAGAAGGGGATGACATAAGATGAGATGGTTCAATGGCATCACCAACTCAATGGACATGAGTCTGACTAAGCTTTGGGAGTTGGTGATGGACAGGGAAGCCTGGCATGCTATAGTCATGGGGTCACAAAAGTTGGACAGGACTGAGTGACTGAACTGTACTGAAGAAGCTTATAATAAGAGTATAATTATTTCCAAGCTTTCCTATATAGCACTGTCAAAATGTTTGGAGTGTTTAGATGCATATGCTATTTCAAAATATTGGAAGTGCAATATATTGCCTAAGAAACTGTGCCCTGATACAAAAGTCATCTAACAAATTAGAAGTATGAGAAGATTAAAGGTAAGAAAAAAAAATATTTCATACCTGTGGTTAGTATACTCTCTATCTGAGGCTTTATTTGTTTATCTCCATAATGCAATGGAATCCTGGTGTTTGATAAATTTCGAGTAAAATAGCCACCTAGCTATATAGATATTTTACTTTTTCTAGAAATATAAATTTATCTCCATTATCTAGTATTTGTCAAATTCCAAATGAAGTTTAGATTCATATGACACATGTCTTTTGAAGCTCATCAGTTCAGTTCACTTCAGTCGCTCAGTCATGTCCGACTCTTTGTGACCCCATGAATGGCAGCACACCAGGCCTCCCTGTCCCTCACCAACTCCTGGAGTTCACCCAGACTCATGTGCATCGAGTCAGTGATGCCATCCAGTCATCTCATCCTCAGTCGTCCCCTTCTCCTCCTGCCCCCAATCCCTCCCAGCATCAGAGTCTTTTCCAATGAGTCAGCTCTTTGCATGAGGTGGCCAAAGTACTGGAGTTTCAGCTTTAGCATCATTCCTTCTGAAGAAATCCCAAGGCTGATCTCCTTCAGAATGGACTGGTTGGCTCTCCTTGCAGTCCAAGGGACTCTCAAGAGTCTTCTCCAACAGCACAGTTCAAAAGCATGAATTCTTCGGCACTCTTCACAGTCCAACTCTCACATCCATACATGACCACTGGAAAAATCATAGCCTTGACTAGTTGGACCTTAGTAGGCAAAGTAATGTCTCTGCTTTTGAATATGCTGTCTAGGTTGGTCATAACTTTTCTTCCAAGGAGTAAGCCCATTCTGCTCCTTAATTTTACATATTTTTTTTAAGAACCTGTCTCTCACTATACACACACATGTACATTCTCCTTAGGAGACACACACACTTACTAACATGTATTTATGGGATTTGGTAAAAATAAGATGGGTAATTCTTCTTCAAAGTCATGTTACAAATAGTGGTCCAAAAATAATATACGATTTCTTTATAAACATGCTAATTTGTGGGGTTTGAGAGAAGTTTAAATCCCTGTAAACAGAATGACAAAATATTCCTTATGTATGTAACTGTCTCATTTATTCTAACACAGATGGTCTATATATAGTTAATATTTTGTTACTTCTAATCATATTATAAGAATGTATTTCGCAATATATACAATTTTTAGCAATGCAATTCCTTGCTGATTTCCTGAGAAAACAGAAAGAAGTATCAATACAAAGTGTTAAAAAGAAAGAGGAAGAAGCATAATTAGGGTCTTGAACATATAACTTGATCATTGTAGTGGTTTAGTCCCTATGTGATATCTGACTCATGAGACCCAGTGGAATGTATCCCCTGTCCATGGGATTCTCCAGGCAAGAATACTGGAGTGGGTAGGCATTTCCTTCTTCAGGGGATCTTTCTGACCGAAGGATTGAACCCAGGCCTCCTGCACTGCAGGCTATCTCCTGCATTGCAGGCAGATTCTTGATCAACTGAGTGAACAGGGAAGCCCAAATTCATCATTAATTAATTCATCTATTTAAATCTTTCATTGTATACTGTTTTGTTAGTCACTATGCTACAGGGTAAATTGGAAGTGGTCAAACAGGAGATGGCAAGAGTGAACATATACATTTTAGGATTCAGTGAACTATAATGGACTAGATTGGGCACATTTAATTCAGATGACCATTATATCTACTACTGTGGGCAAGAACCTTTAGAAGAGATGGAGTAGCCCTCATAGTCAACAAAATAGTCCGAAATGTAGAACTTGGGTTCAGTCTTGAAAATGATAGAATGATCTCTGTTCATTTCCAAGGCAAACTATTTAATGTCACAGTAATTCAAGTCTATGCTCCAATAATTAATGCTGAAGAAGCTGAAGTTGAATGGTTCTATGATGACCTACAAGACCTTCTAGCTGCTGCTGCTGCTAAGTCGCTTCAGTCGTGGCCAACTGGTAGTGCACCAGGCTCCCCTGTCCCTGGGATTTCCAGGGACACTGGAGTGGATTTCCATTTCCTTCTCCAATGCAAGAAAGTAAAAAGTGAAAGTGAAATCGCTCAGTCATGTCCAACACTTAGTGACCTCATGGACTGCAGCCTACCAGTCTCCTCTGTCCATAGGAGTCTCCAGGCAAGAGTACTGGAGGGGGGTTCCATTGCCTTCTCCGCAAGACCTTCTAGAACTAATGCCAAAAAATATTCCTTTTCATCATAGGGTTCTTGAATTCAAAAGTAGAAAGTCAAAAGAAACGTCGAGTAACAGGAAAGTTTGGCCTTGGAGTACAAAATGAAGCAGGGCAAAGGCTAAAAGAGTGTTACCAAGACAACACACTGGTCATAGCAAATACTTTCTTCTAACATCACAAGACACTTCTCTACATGTGGACATCTCCAGACTGTAGATACTGAAATAAATTGATAACAATTTTTGTAGCAAAGAATAGCAAGAAGAGATAAGAAAGTCTTCCTCAGTGATCAATGCAAAGAAATAGAGGAAAACAATAGAATGGGAAAGACTAGAGATCACTGCAATAAAATTAGAGAAACCAAGGGAATATTTCATGCAAAGATAGGCACAATAAAGGACAGAAAGGTAGGGACCTAACAGAAGCAGACGATATTAAGAAGAGGTGGCCAGAATACACAGAAGAACTATAAGAAAGGGATCTTAATCATCCATATAACCACGATCACTCACCTAGAGCCAGACATCTTGGAGTGTGAAGTCACGAGGGCCTTAGGAAGCATCACTATGAACAAAGCTAGTGTAGGTGATGGAATTCTAGCTGAGCTACTTCAAATCCTAAAAGATGATGCTGTGAAGATCCTGAACTCAATATGGCAGCAAATTTAGAAAACTCTGCAGTGGCCACAGGACTGGAAATGTTCAGTTCTCATTCCAATCCCAAAGGAAGGCAATGCCAAATAATGTTCAAGCTACCCCACAATTAAACTCAACTCATACACTAGCAAAGTAATCCTCAAATTTCTCCAAGCAAGGGTTAAATAGTACATGAACTGAGAACTTCCAGATGCTCCAGCTGGATTTAGAAAAGGCAGAGGAACCATAGATCTAATTGCCAACATCCATTGGATTATCAAAAGAGCAAGAGAGTTCTAGGAAAATATCTACTTTTGCTTTATTGACTACACCAAAGCCTTTGACTGTATGTATCACAACAAACTGTGGAAAATTTTTAAAGAGATGAGAATACCAGAACACCTGATCTGCCTCCTGAGAAATCTGTATGCAGGTCAAGAAGCAACAGTTAAAGCCAGACATGTAAGAATGAACTGGTTCCAAATTAAGAAAAGACTACATCAAGGTAATATGTTGTCACACTGCTTATTTAACTTATATGCAGTGTACATCATGAGAAATGCTGGGCTGGAGGAAGCACAAGCTGGAATCAAGATCACTGGAAAAAATATTACTGACCTCAGATATGTAAATGACACCTTCCTTATGGCAGAAAGTGAAGAGGAAGTGAGAACCTCTTGATGAAAGTGAAAGATGAGAGTGAAAATGCTGGCTTAAAACTCAACGTTAAAAAACCTACAATCATGGCATCTGGTCCCATCACTTCATGGCAACTAGATGGAGAAACAATGGAAACATTTAGAGACTTTATTTTCTTGGGCTCCAAAGTCACTGCAGAAGATGACTGAAGCCATAAAATTAGAAGATGCTTGCTCCTTGAAAGAAAAGCTGTGACCACCCCAGACAGCATATAAAAAAGCAGATACATTACTTTGCCAAGAAAGGTCTGTCTAGTCAAAGACATGGTTTTTCCAATAGTCATGTATGGAAGTGAGAGCTGGACCATAAAGAAAGCTGAGTGCTGAAGAATTGATGATTTTGAACTGTGGTGTTGGAGAAGACTCTTCAGGATCCCTTGGACTTCAAGGAGATCAAGCCAGTCAATCCTTAAGGGAATCAGTCCTGAATATTCATTGAGAGGACTGATGCTTAAATTCCAACTGGCCACCTGATGCAAAGGAGTGACTCCTTTGAAAAGACCATGATGCTGGGAAAGATTCAGGGCAGGAGGAGAAGGGGACAAGAGAAGACGAGATGGTTGGATAGCATCACCGAGTCAATTGACAGTTTTTAGCAATCTCCAGGAGCTGGTGATGGACAGGGATGCCTGGCATGTTGCAGTCTATGGAGTTACAAAGATAGAACAGAGGGAGAAAATGAATTGAAATGATGCTACATACTGGGCTTCCCTAATGGCTCAGATGTTAAAGAATCTACCTGCATTGCAGGAGACACAGGTTTGATCCCTGGGTCTGAAAGATCCGCTAGAGAAGGGAATGGCACCCCATTCTAGTATTCTTGCCTGGAGAATTCCATGGACAGAGTAACCTGGTGCTACAAACTCAGAGAATGTTAACGTGGAACACAAAATATTATAGTATAGACGTTAGAAGCTTTAAGTTAGACTACAGCTTGATTTTGAATTCAAAATACATAGTATGTGGGTCACCTTGGACAGATTACTTAAATTATGATAATTATATCCAACTCATAATATTATTATGATTAAAGGAGATGATGTTGAGAAAGAACTCAGTACAGTGTCCAAGAACATAAGTCCTCAATAAATGGCACTACTTTTACCATTCTTATTTAGAGATGGAATTTCCTTTCTAGAAACTTACAGCCTGATCAATCAACGACACCTGTACTCTGTGATAGGATCTAAGAGAGAAGTGAATAAAAGTTTCAAAAAAGCTTGGAGAAGAATGCCATTCATCACAGCAGAGTCTCAGCACTGTCACAGAAGACACTATAATATAGGAGTGAGCAAGCCTGCAGTTTTTCAACATTATGGTCTCAATTGCTGTAGGATGATTTGCCCTCAGCTTACCTGGTGTTATTTGTCTGTGCAGACTTCAGAGTGGTCATTTACAAAATGTATCTCCTATCTTTGGAAACTATACAATATAATATCTAAAATAAAGCTAAGTGAGTATTTAGGGTAATGTATTAAAGACATTTCTATTTCTCAGCAGATACTTTACCATGTAATGATTACATTCAGAATTGTATTTGAAACCCTTATTATTTGTCAAAATTTCTCTTTAGATTGAAGATTGATGCATAGATTTCCTGTTTTACAGCTAGTTCATGGTCTTGAGCACTTCACCATACTGGCAGTTTGTTTCGATTGTTATTTAATCCAACTTTTTATGTAAATCCTAGATGCATTGATCTTGCACTGTATAAACATGTAGCTTTTTCTTTTCATCAGCCCTAGACAAGACTTTATTATGTGTTACTTATAAAGCAAGGTTTGCTATTTTCAAATTGATTTTGACACAAAATTTGAGAAATAAGAGAAAGTGCCATATCAAGTGTAGTGGCCATGCCTTATTCTCAGGTTGGCAGTCACCCCTGATGCCCTACTGCTGACAGGAGTCTTTTTCAGACAGATGGGTCCCCAGGGACACTCAGCTAAGTAGTAATAAAGGATGCATTATGGACATCTTCCATTTTGTGAAGAAGGCAAAATGCTCAAGTGCTGAAGGAGAAAAAAAAGAGTATGCAGAGAAATGGAATTAAAATGACTGACATTATCTAGCCAACTGAGGAAAATTACAGGTTAGTCAAATAGACAACAATTTACTGCCCAAGCTTCTGAATACTTGTGATTGAGAATCAGAAAATGCCTTTTGAGGCTGTTTGCAGTCAGGCTCGACCATATATCTTTTTGGGAGACAGGATCATCTATCCTGTGGGTTCAAGCCTCATGAACACTTTTACACAAGTAGGAAATCAATTTAAGATGAATACTGAGTTCTATGATTATGAGTAGGATTGGCAAAAAAAACAAAAAACAAAAAAAAAACAGGGCATCCAGCTATGTTTGACTTTTAGACAAACAACATATATGTCTTTACCGTAAATATATCCCACATATTGCACAGAACACAGTTATACAAAAGTATGTATCGGGCGCATTAACTCTAAAATGCAAAAAAAAAACAAAAAAAGGCATCTACTGCTTATCTGAAATTCATCTTTAACTGAATGTCTCATATTATTGTTTTAAAGTTGGTACACTAGGCAAGAATACACAGAAGAACTGTACAAAAAATATCTCCATGACCCGGATAATCACGATGGTATGATCACTCATCTAGAGCTAGACATCCTGAAATGTGAAGTCAAGTGGGCCTTAGAAAGCATCACTACGAACAAAGCTAGTGGAGGTGATGGAATTTCAGTTGAGCTATTTCAAATCCTGAAAGATGATGCTGTGAAAGTGCTGCACTCAATATGGCAGCAAATTTGGAAAACTCAGCAGTGGCCACAGGACTGGAAAAGGTCCGTTTTCATTCCAATCCCAAAGAAAAGAAATGCCAAAGAATGCTCAAACTACCACACAATTGCACTCATCTCACATGCTAGTAAAGTAATGCTCAAAATTCTCCAAGTCAGGTTTCAACAATATGTGAACTGTGAACTTCCTGATGTTCAAGCTGGTTTTAGAAAAGGCAGAAGAAACAGAGATCAAATTGCCATCATCCGCTGGATCATGGAAAAAGCAAGAGAGTTCCAGAAAAACATCTATTTCTGCTTTATTGACTATGCCAAAGCCTTTGACTGTGTGGATCACAATAAACTGTGGAAAATTCTGAAAGAGATGGGAATACCAGACCACCTGACCTGCCTCTTGAGAAACCTGTACACAGGTCAGGAAGCAACAGTTAGAACTGGACATGGAACAACAGACTGGTTCCAAATAGGAAAAGGAGTCTGTCAAGGCTGTATATTGTCACCCTACTTATTTAACTTATATGCAGAGTACATCATGAGAAACGCTGGACTTGAAGAAACACAAGCTGGAATCAAGATTGTCGGGAGAAATATCAATCACCTCAGATATGCAGATGACACCACCCTTATGGCAGAAAGTGAAGAGGAACTAAAATGCCTCTTGATGAAAGTGAAAGAGGAGAGTGAAGAAGTTGGCTTAAAGCTCAACATTCAGAAAACAAAGATCATGGCATCCGGTCCCATCACTTCATGGGAAATAGATGGAGAAACAGTGGACACAGTGTCAGACGTTACTTTTTTGGGCTCCAAAATCACTGCAGATGGTGACTGCAGCCATGAAATTAAAAGATGCTTACTCCTTGGAAGAAAAGTTATGACCAACCTAGATAGCATATTCAAAAGCAGAGACATTACTTTGCCGACTAAGGTCCGTCTAGTCAAGGCTATGGTTTTTTCAGTGGTCATGCATGGATGTGAGAGTTGGACTATGAAGAAGGCTGAGCACTGAAGAATTGATGCTTTTGAACTGTGGTGTTGGAGAAGACTCTTGAGAGTCCCTTGGACTGCAAGGAGATCCAACCAGTCCATTCTGAAGGAGATCAGCCCTGGGCTTTCCTTGGAAGGAATGATGCTGAAGCTGAAACTCCAGTACTTTGGCCACCTCCTGCGAAGAGTTGACTCATTGGAAAGACTCTGATGCTGGGAGGGATTAGGAGCAGGAGGAGAAGGGGACGACAGAGGATGAGATGTCTGGATGACATCACTGACTCGATGGACGTGAGTCTGAGTGAACTTTGGGAGTTGGTGTTGGACAGGGGGGCCTGGCATGCTGTAATTCATGGGGTCACAAAGAGTGGGACATGACTGAGCGACTGAACTGAACTGATGTCTTAGAAGACTTCTGGTTTAATGTGTACAGTAGAGTAAAAGGCAATTTTTTCTCTGCCCAAACAATTTCTGTAATTTGTTCAAAGTAACAAAGCTAATCAACAATAGTTAGTTATTGTTTTTAATTATGATAATATTAGAATTGATTACCAAGTTTCAGCAATTGTTTCCTAGGCCTTGAGATTAACTGTTTGACGTCTGTGATCTCAATCTATGAACTGACAAGCAGTAAGTAATATCACACCAATTTCATAGATGAAGAAATGGAGATTTTGAGTTATTAAGTATTTTACTTTGCCCATGAAATTAGAATTTTAGTAAATTTGGAGATAGTTATTAGATAACAGCCATGCTTTAGTCTAAATTCCATAAATTACTGAAGCCCATCCATAAATGGATAGGCCTCAGTGATTTGTAAAACACTAGAATAATGGAGAAGGCAATGGCAACCCACTCTAGGACTCTTGCCTGGCAAATGCTATGGATGGAGGAGCCTGGTAGGCTGCAGTCTATGGGGTAGCTAGAAGTCGGACACGACTGAGAGACTTCCCTTTCACTTTTCACTTTCATGCATTGGAGAAGGAAATGGCAACCCACTCCAATGTTCTTGCCTGGAGAATCCCAGGGATGGCGGAGCCTGGTGGGCTGCCATCTCTGAGGTCGCATAGAATCGGACGCCACTGAAATGAATTAGCAGCAGCAGCAGAATAATATTTAAAAATACAAATACTTACTGAATCAGAATCTCTGAGGCTGTGACCTGGATGCCCCCATATTATATATGGTGATCATTTGCTCAGTTGATTCTTACTGATAAGCCACGGACCTGTAAACATACTATATTTCAGACTCAGTGGTAGCTCTACTTCTGACTCTTTTAGGCAACTCGGAAGAAATGGAGTAGACTTTGGCAGCACCATGGGTAATGCTGTATTTTATTCTTAACAAACAAATAAATTCCTAATAGACATCATTTCTTTTGGATTGTTTCACTATTGGGCCATCACAGTTTGACAATGAACTTCTCCAATTTATGCTCAGTGGAAAAGAAGCCACCTGCAATTGCAGGTTCAATTCATGAGTCAGGAAGATACCCTGGAGGAGGGCATGACTACCCACTCCAGTATTCTTGTCTGGAGAAACTCATTGACTGAGAAACTTGGTGGGCTACAGTCCATAGCTGTGAGTCAGACACAACTGAAGTGACTTATCACACAGTGTTCACTTTACAGAATCACGTTTTATAGCAATTGCATTTCTCATCCCTTTAGCATTGTTTCTGTGATTCTTTAATGATATTCTCTTTGATTAAGAATAAAATAATATTTCAAAATCTATCTAATATTATCTTGAATATCATTGCTTACATGGTACAAAATATGATACAAATTTGAAACAAGTACAAATTACAGAATGGAAATAGGGAGACAGTTAAATAGCAGCAACTCTGAGAGACAGTAAATTAAGGCATTCATGTGTCTTCCAATGGTAGTAGACAAGAAATATAGGATTCATGACTTCTGAATCGGGAGAGTTTAATAGGTCCATTTAACCCAAGAAGACTATAATGAAAACTTTAAGCCATGTCTTGTGAAGGCACACAGATGTTGATTTGTACAAGACATTTATAGAAACTTTGGTAATACTAGGAGATAAACACCTTCAGTATTTCATGAATTTCTAAAATGGAAAACAATAAAAGTGATTATTGAAGGTATTAGGAAAACTGCTCATTTATTTTGAACACTGAGCTCTAGATAATTGAAAAAAAGAGAGACTGAGAAGTCTTTACACTTGTTCTTTGATACAGATACAAGGGTGACTTATGATAAGGAGTTTAGTCAAGAATAGATTAACTTCCCTAATATGGACTATAAAAACACATGGTTGAGAAGAAATTGGTAGGTCAATTATCCACATTTTAATTTAATATGTATTACTCTCCTTATAACCCCTGGACCTAACCAACTCTATATATCACATAATCTTGTATTTCCAGCTAGGAATAATTTGATTTCCAGTTCATTTTCTGGCTAGAAATAAATGTTCTTTCCCTGGATTTTGACTGAAGAGGGACATGAACAGCTGTACAGTCAGAAGCAAGATAGAAAAAAAAAAAGGCCACATTGGGTATAACTGATTGGTGTTAATTGTTCATTGTTAGTGCATGAGCACATTAATTCCTGCTATCCAGTTCTACCCACAAATGACAATATTTGTTCCCATTGTAATTTCAGAATGATAAAAATTTCCTAAATTTCTATGAGGTGTATTTTTACTGTTAAAATAGCCCCATCTCCTTTGGTTTTAACTAGTTTGAGTGGATTTGTCTTTCTTGAAATATAATAAATTAGAATTTAAAGAATAATCTTTAAATTTTTCTAAATTATAAGTGATTGCATTTCAGTTTTAAATTATTCTTAAATCTACTAGTATTTTTTTTCCTACCTCTTTAATATCATCTATGAAGTGAAAACAAGAAATAAAGTTTTCACTTTAGTGGCAATTTGAAATGAGTGTTAAATGCATGTATGATCTTTGAGAGAATAGAATCAGAAATTATTGGTGTGTCCTTCACAGGTCTCTCTTGTTAATTGCACTGAAAAAATCTTCAATACCACAATCTAAGCTGCATCCAGCAAGGGAGCTGAAATCTTTCTGAGTGCTTTGTGATTTTCATGCACAGCCTTTCATCACAATTGTCTTGTGAACTTTAAACATTTTGTATACAAGATTATAATTACTTTAACTCTTTAAAAATTCAGATTTATTTTGTAAGATTCTTCTTTTTCTAGACCTTACCTGTTGTCAGAATGGAATTTAGAATATGCAATTAAATGGAACATAAGGCATATGAAGCAATTATGAACATGAGCATGCGCTTGAACCATTGTAGCTCACGTTGCACCTTGACATCAAGATGAAAATAAAACTGCTTTGCTTGTATTTGTTGCCCATTCAGGAAACAACATTTATAGAAACTTTGAAGAAACAGCTGTGATTTACCAAAAATGACTCACTTGTTAATGTAATAAATGACATTCATTGACTTCATTGAACCCAACTCATGCAATATAAAATGAGATGGTATTTTAGATCTCAAAATATAAAGTTAAGTATGAAGTCAGCTATAATTTATGGTTACCCTTATATTTTAATAAATAGTTCAATTAAACATATGATATTAAAAGTTGAATTTTATGTTTTTGTTATAGAGGATTATGATTGAATATGCAATTATTCATATATATGGACTATTTTGAAGATTGGAAAGCAAAGAATTCCTGTTGTGACCCTCTCACTTACTTGCTGTATGATTCCCTAGTGTGCCCTGACTTTTAAAGTAAAATAATCACAGTATCACCCTATAGGGTTATTGTAAATATTAAAGGAAATAAAACAAATAAAATTTAGCATATTGTTTGATACTAAAATGATGTGAAAAGCTAATATGCTTTAATTTAAAACTTGGGTGAAGTCAGCAAGAGAACAAATGCTGTATAAAATGTTAGTTAATATATTTGAACAAGAGATGGCTAGATATAGGGAGACCAGCGGAGAGGGCAATGGCACCCCACTCCAGTACTCTTGCCTGGAGAGTCCCATGGACGGAGGAGCCTGGTGGGCTGCGGTCCATGGGGTTGCTAAGAGTCGGACACGACTGAGCGACTTCAATTTCACTTTTCACTTTTCACTTTCACGCATTAGAGAAGGAAAGGGCAACCCACTTCAGTGTTCTTGCCTGGAGAATCCCAGGGACAGGGGAGCCTGGTGGGCTGCCGTCCATGGGGTAGCACAGAGTCGGACACGATTGAAGTGACTTAGCAGCAGCAGGGAGACCAGGGTGAAATGAATTGAATTCCCTAAATTCTGAGTATTTTGTCAAGTTTAAGTCATTACCCTAGGCACTTAAACTTAACAGTAGATAAAATTGCATCTCTCTGGTTCTCACTGTCGGCAGTAAATACGTAAATTTGTGTCCTTCATAAAAGAGAGAAATGAGTGTCCTCCTAAGGCCCTACACAAGTTAGACGCTCTTTCTAGTGGTAGGTTCAGAACAGGGTAGGAGAAGAAGGCACAATTAAATGCTTTCCCAGTTCTCAAACACAGAGTCAAGGAAATAAGGAGATCCTAGGGCTTGACCACTTGGACCAGTGGCAAAAATAGAACCAGAATCAAGCAGTGAGGGAAGATGTGGAGGACAAGAACTCTATAATACTACCCAATAAGGAATTAAATTTGTTTTGCAACATCCTATTGGTCCTTACTTATGTTCATCACCTGTGTTCAATCTCTTTATGGGCCATGAATACCACATTCAAGCTGCAAATTATTCAGGATACAATCCGTAGGATAGGACTGTGAGGGGGTAGTATCACTACTGGGATCAAGGTTATCTAATGTTTTCTATGTCATAAGCTGTGTACCTACATGCTGGACCAAAGACATATGTTGCCTATCAACAGAAGTAGAAGTCTGAACACTCCCATGCACTGCATCTTAGTATCAGAGTCTCCAGGAAAATACAACTCAGTCAAGCTCTGGATAAAATAGCTACTCACATGGAGAACAGATGAAGCAGTATTAGCTCTAATAGTGGGTGTCAGTCCCCCACAGTCAAAAGATTCTTCCCCAAATTAGTCAGAATTTGTCATTTTTAATATGACTATGCATCTCAGTTTGCATGAGAGAATTCTTCCTTGAGTCAGTTGTTCCACAGTAATTATTAACAACACTGCCTTTTACTCTCAAAATATTCTGATTCAGATGATTAAATGTATGATGTATATAATGTGTGTGTGTGTGCACTCAGTTGTATGTCATGCTTTGTGACGCCAAGGAATGTAGCCCACCAGGCTACTCTGTTCATGGAATTTTCCAGGCAAGAATACTGGAGTGAATTGCCATTTCCTACTTCAGGGACTCTCCCCAACATGAGTACTGAACATCTGTCTCTTGTGTCTCCTGCATTGACAGGCAGATTCTTTACTGGGAAGCCCAAACATATGGTCCCTGTTAATGCTATGGGACCTAACACTTGGGAATCAGAAGTCAAGTTAGCTTTAGAATCAGTAGAATTTCACATTCCACTTCAATCCTACTTAGTGGAACTGCTGAAGACAAACTGGTCTAAAAGACATAAGCCATTGCTTCAGGTGTTGTTTTCCAACTATTTTGTGCTAAATGATCCACAGTGAGCTGGCTTGAGGTTCAGTGCAGACCTGGAAGGGATCTATGTAGCTGTCACTATGCACCAAGTCCACATGGAATTTTCTTCCTAATCCTTCTTCTCACTAGTAAGTTGCAAAGAGAATTTTGGGGGATTTGCCTTGTTTGTATTTATTGACCATTTAAAAATGAGTTATTGTTTAGAAAACATTACTCTTGTTAGTTTTTTATTGTTTGGAGAGTTTCAGAATGCTTTTAAACCACTTTTAAAAGAATAAAGCAAAATGCAGGTCAGTTGTCATAAATTCAACTGACAGGCAATGTACTGAGAAGGTAAAGAAAGAAAGATTCAGCAGTGAAATGAAAATGTCCATTAAACTGCAGGTAACTTATTGATACAATCTCTGGGATAAAACACTTTCATTCTCTTTCTCTCTCTTTCTTCCCACTCCCTTCCCTTGGTTGGGTCATCAGGGGCAAATCCAGTTAGATCATAGGCCATTTTCTACATGATCTTAGTCAATTAACGTACAGTTTTTGTTCCTCAAAACAATGAAGCTTTAATAAAGGCACAAATCTATCACTCTAGTAAAACATCTTCAACCAATTCATATCAGCTTACATTTTATGTTTGATATATTACAGTTAATCCATCCTTCTGAGTTCAGTAAGACAAATGCAATATGCCAATTCCCAGAAACCAGAAGGAGAATACTCTCATTTTTAGCCCTCCTGATTTAGAAGATAAGGAGCATACAATATATTTGTCTTCAGAATTTGCTATGAGGCTTCCTTAGAATTATTGATGGAAAGAGAAATTTTGAAGCTGCCAAACAGGCTAGGACTTGCAAACTAATTACATCACTCCCTCACTGTGAAATTATAACCAAATTAATTGGTCAGTCAGAGTCCAGAATTTTCACATTAAAAATGGGGATTTGTTTATTCATTTACTAGTGAGTATTGGCTTCTGTTAGGAAATGGTAATCCACTCCATTATTTTTGCCTGGGAAGGCCCATGGACAGAGAAGCCAGGTGGGCTACTGTCTGTGGAGTAGAACATGACATGTGCAACTAAGTTCATGACTTAGTGACTGAAAAACAAACAATTGACTTACTTTATGAGCCAAACACCACAACACTGAATAAAGTTAGTGAACAAAATGGATACGGTTTCTGCCCTCAGGAACCTATAATCTAATGATTATTCAATAATAGTACCCATTATTATCAGAATTAAGTGAGATAATTTATATAAAGCTCTGAGTCTAGTTTCCAAAATAATGTAAAAACTTATTGCTTGTCATATTGCTAATGAAAGAAGTGGAATATTAGGTCAAAAACTGCTAAGCAGAAATAGAAATATGATTTTTATATATATTCTACCACTAGTACTACTCTAATAAAAGCTCGATATCCTTGATTTTGGTGGGTAGTCACTTACTGCATCATTGTCCTCATGAATAAAGGCGTGGTTGGTTGTAAATCCCATGAAAGACAATGATCATCTGTCTATGTCTGGCACCTTGTTTATGGATATCCGATGACTTTAACTCCAATACTCTGGCCACCTTATGCAAAGAGTTGACTCGCTGAAAAAGACTCTGATGCTGGGACGGATTGGGGGCAGGAGGAGAAGGGGATGACAGAGCATGAGGTGGGTGGATGGCATCACCGACTCGATGGACATGAGTTTGAGTAAATCCTGGGGGTTGGTGATGGACAGGGAGGCCTGGTGTGCTGCGATTCATAGGATCACAAAGAGTCGGACACTACTGAGCAACTGAACTGAACTGATGACTTTTCACCCTTTTATAAACTATGAGAGAAATAGACCTTTGGGTTGCTGGTTCTTAAGCATACAAAATTGACACATGTGACTTGCAAATAATAATATTATATCAAAACAATGTTGTAGCAAAAACATTAGGGCACGTATTTCTGCAGTTTCCCTTAATATCCTCATTTATTGTTTTTTCAAATGCTATAATACCACTAAATAGTATGTTTAAAATATAAGCAGAAATACATCATGGTATATTTGTATATATATGTAAATATAGATGTCCCTTAAGACTACTTTAAATGAATAAATTATATAAATTTTGTTAATTTTAAAATTTAAAAACATACGTACATTAAAATTTTTAATAACTAGTTTAAAAATCAATAAAATGATATGCCTATAGAATGATCCACTTTTCTGAAGATATATTTATGAAAAAATATTAGCATGCTTTCATTTGACTCTTGAATTTTTACATAAACATGTATAATTTATTTTCTTTCAAAGCAGGTAATATGAAAGTACTGTTCTTCACCAATCATATCTTCACTTCAAGGCAGCCAAAGATGAATAATTCATGCAAAAATTTTGGAGGAAGATAAAAATCAAGTCTCTTGATGTCACACTGAATAAAATCCCAGTACCAGAAAAATAATTAAAGAAACATAATTTTGTTGTATTATAAAATATGTAAATCAGAAAATCAAAATAATTATGTAGTAAAAAAAGGAAAAAAAAGTAAGCAATCAAATTTGAATGTCTTACTCTGGATTTGAGCATGAAAATCTATGTTTTTACCTTAGCTTTTCTCTAATTCATTTTGATTCTTCAATCTTGCTTTTAACAGGATATTTACATGATTCTCAAAGTAGATGGAATAGATACCCCCCTGTGCTGAGAGATAATTCTTCCTGGGTCTGAATTTTATGCTCATCTTCTGAGCAGAAAGCATATGCAGCTTTGTTTAGAGATGTTTTCCTGAGCCTTGGAAACATAAAGATGGTGACTACTGGAGATATTTAGAGCTATCTCTCCCTGATCTTCTACAGTAATAAAGCTAGAAACATCTCTCTTCCCTCTCCAGAGATATTTCATGTCAGGATAAGATAATATTTCTAGCTTCAAAAGACAGGAGGCTAAATCTGTCCAAAGCACCCATGTAAAAACAGTATCTCAAAATTCTGGTGTCCCTCAGGTTTATCCATCATAGTACTCTTACTAAATCTCAAATCCTTTCTAATGACTTCCCTTGCATTATCTAATTTAATTCTCAGGAAGGTCCAGAGAGATAGATATCATTATTTCCATCTTACAGATAAGGGAATTGAGACTTAGAGAGATAAAATAATTTGCCAAGTTAATATAAAGAGAAAATAACAAGACTAGCATCCACACATATATAGTCCAGCCCCAGAATGGGCACACTATGGCATGAAATAACATCATCTTAAGTGAGGATTAAAGAAATAAAATAAAAAGTAAATAAATTGAAAGGTTATCAACATTTATTTTATGTATAAATATACCAGCTCCTAACTATCTTATTAAGCTCAAAATCTCGATTTAGCCATCTCAGGGAATGAAATTTTCAAGTTTGCAACAGTAATGAAAGACATTTCTTTCAGGCACAAACCAGCAGCAATGAAATTCAGATAATACTATATGACCATAATAAAAATACTTCCGTGCCATACTTGTCTTCCAGTTGGCCTGCCACTTGAATAATACATATGCCCTCCAGTCAAAATCAGAACTAAATAGCATGTTGTGATAGTTCTTACTATGCAAGGTTTTAAAAGAGACAAGAAGATAAGAATAAATACATACAGCATATAAAGAACCTCCATGTAAAAGGAAATCCATAAATCTCAGGAGACTGAAAAAAAACCTTTCAAAGTAAACCTAACTGAATAACATGTGAATATTACAACTAGCTCAAATAAAAAAGCTTGTTGGTTTAGCTATAGTAAATCATCAAGTTGACTTCAATGTGTAGCTTGTGGTCCTTTTCTAGAAATAAGCATGAACCGGATGAAATATAACTATTAGTTAGTCCTCAGGGTTTATATCCTACTGAACTACTTATGGAATTTTTCTCTTCTTTTTGTGTATTGCCAATATTTGAAATTTCTTCAAGTATTCCTATTTCATAAAATAGCATATAGCATTTTACAGTCAATACTAAAGTAAAACTATTAAAAAACCTCAATCATGCTAATTATTTTCCAGTTTTATTATATGGAATTGACTTATTTACTGATATGAGTAGAATAAGTTGTTTTCTAAATATGTAGCTACTTTCACTAGTTAAGAGAATTGCAGTGTTATGTCCCTCATATATATTTCACATACATAAATTTTACTATATAGTATATATATAAATTTTACTATATAGTTCACATATAAATGTATATTTTATACATATTTAATTTCCTATAAACTCACATGTATCAATTTTAATATAAGGTTTATATATATATAAATATTTACTCAATTTCACACTTGAGTAAATGAAACAAAACAAAAAATGTATCTAGATTGAACAAGACTTTGAACTTAACAAGTATTTCTAAATAGGGGATCACTGCAGATGGTGATTGCAGCCATGAAATTAAAAGATGCTTACTCCTTGGAAGGAAAGTTATGACCAACCTAGATACCATATTCAAAAGCAGAGACATTACTTTGCTGACTAAGGTCCGTCTAGTCAAGGCTATGGTTTTCTCAGTGGTCATGTACGGATGTGAGAGTTGGACTATGAAGAAAGCTGAGCGCTGAATAATTGATGCTTTTGAACTGTGGTGTTGGAGAAGACTCTTGAGAGTCCCTTGGACTGCAAGGAGATCCAACCAGTCCATTCTGAAGGAGATCAGCCTTGGGTGTTCTTTGGAAGGACTGATGCTAAAGCTGAAACTCCAATACTTTGGCTACCTCATGCGAAGAGTTGACTCATTGGAAAATACTCTGATGCTGGGAGGGATTGGGGGCAGGAGGAAAAGGGGACGACCGAGGATGAGACTGCTGGATGGCATCACCGACTTGATGGACATGAGTTTGAATAAACTCCGGTAGTTGGTGATGGACAGGGAGGCCTGGCGTCCTGCGATTCTTGGGGTCGCAAAGAGCCCCAACTGAGCAACTGAACTGAACTGAACTGAACTGAAATCATCATAGAGACTTCTTGATATTAGAACAAATAAAGTTATTGAATACCAAATCATAATGATACCAATTAGTGTATTAAGTTAAATATAAGATAAAATAATTCAACTAGGTAAATTGAAAAATGCAGTGATGGTCCCAGGGGAATCCTTTTACCTGTAGGATGCCAAGTCAATGACATTTCCTCACCAGGAGGCTTAAGCACTATTGCAAACTAAGCCAGAGGAAGGGTTACCCACTGAGAATACAAAAAAGATGGA
Source organism: Budorcas taxicolor (assembly GCF_023091745.1). NCBI lineage: Eukaryota > Metazoa > Chordata > Mammalia > Artiodactyla > Bovidae > Budorcas > Budorcas taxicolor. The sequence goes on from NC_068912.1 coordinate 72,244,357, forward strand.
TCGATATTTTTTCCATTGGATATTTCCTAATAACAAAAGAAAGATTCTGATAATTCAGTACTTCCTCACCACTAGAAACAAAAGTTAGAAGTCCATTACAAAACACACTTTGTCCATAATATCTCATTTATAGAGCACAGCTGTGCTTTACTTTTCATGAGCAATGAATATTTCTATTAAGACTCTGTAATACAATATTGATGAGTTCCAAAGGCAGTCACCCCTGCTTGCAATGTGTGCTTTACCAAAGAGAAGGAAAACATGCCTGTAGCTCTGTGAAATTATAATATTGTGTGTATAAAAGTCATATGCTCTTAAAGAAAATGTGTATTTTTCATCAAAAAATTTGGAACCTTTCTGGAAACCTGTATGATATTTATAACCTCTTACTGTGTGTCAAGGGTTCCCAAGATCACTCTTGGACTTCATGAAAAACTAGATGGACCAAGATATTCTTACACGTGCATTTATAGTTTATTATAGCAGAATGATTCAGATTAAAATCGGCAAAGAAGAAAAATACAAGGCACAAAGTCCAGGAGAAATCAAGTGTGAATATCCAGGTTTTCCTCCTAGTGAAGTTACACGGAGGTGCACTTAATTCTTCCAGCAATGATGCTTGACAACATGTGTGAAGTGATGCCAACTGGGGAAGCTCACCCAAGCCTTGTTGTGTAAAGATTTTTATTGGCACTATGACTGGCCTTAATAAGTCAGATTCCAGTCCCTTCCCTACTCTACCAAGTAAAAACCAATCTTCACCATAAATCAGTGTCAGGATAAATGATACAGTAGAGTTCCAAAACCTCAAACATATATAATCTTATTACTTAAAATATTATAAGGAACAGTCCTGAAGGCAGGTCTGTCTTTGGAATGTATAAGATTTGAGTAACCCAGGTCAGCTGAATGGTCTCTTTCTTGCCTAAATACATTCTATTGGCCTTAATTCCTTTGCAATGTATAGATATGGTAATAACATTTATGCTATGTACTCCAGAAGTTATTTTAAAAATTAATTTTGATGAGTCATGTACAAATCCCAGACAAGTGTTTAGATATTATTGTTACCATACTGATGACAATTGATTAGTCAATAAAAACAAATGAAGAATGTGACTTTTATAAACCATGTGGATAATATTCTGCTGCTCTTTAGTAATTAATTCCATTTTTTAAATGTGAAAATAAAAGAAAATTCTACTTAAAGATAGACATTGTTTGCATTATATGATATCCAATTATATAGTTAATTAGATAATTATAGTATCAGTATGGTATTTTTTAATATTCCAAATAAACAATAGACAATTAACTAATTTTCCAATATGGTAATTTATGTATGTACACACACACATACATATATAATACAATGATTCATACATATGAAGACATACTGTGGATGGAAAACTAATAGGCAAAAGAGATTTAAATCATATATTAAGTAATCTATTTCTCAAAAGAGACAATGACTTAAATTGGGATGTAAGTTTAATTTACCTCTGTGAAATGCTATGAGAGAAGCAGAACATTTTATTATATTTTTCCTGTCTCTGTCTCCTGCACAACGCTTGCCCCAAATAGTAAATATAGGTAATGCATTTTATGATTTGATGTTCACGTGTGAATGTTTGCATAGGTAATTTACATGTGTTAGGCACTAAGCAATATTTGGACATTGTAGTAAACAGTTCTCAGTGGAGATTTTTCACATTTTTATGAGGTTTTTCGCTGGTTTACTCACAGTGAAATTAAGAGCACTAAAACCTACTACTACAGTACTCATTCACTATTACTTCATAACGTACAAACTAATGATACAGCTTTTGCTAATTAGATACACATTCATGAATCTTGGGCTTCCCTTGTGGCTCAGCTGGTAAAGAATCCTCCTGCAATGCAGGAGACCTGGGTTCAATCCCTGGGTTGGGAAGATCCCTTGGAGAAAGGAAAGCCTACCCATTCCACTATTCTGGCCTAGAGAATTCCATGGACTGGGGTTGCAAAAGGTCAGACACGACTGAACGGCTTTCACTCTCACTTTCTTTCATGAATCTTAGATTTGAAATTAAATTCGCTGGAGAAAGAGACAGAATATGAGACATTCATTTTGATAGTGTGAAGTGTGATAGAGATGTAGGGAGCCTAGCATTTTCTGCCTTGTCAATAGCTTCTAGATTCAGCAGCTTTTGTTTGTGGGGAAGATGGAATAGTTCTAAGGCTGATAGTTCTCATGGTGCTTTCCTGATATCAGGGCTTGCAAATAGTGGAAGCAACTTTGCCAGGCTTGTTTGGGATTTTGTTGTTGTTTTTGTTCAGTTGCTCAGTCGTGTCTGACTCTTTGTGACTCCATGGACTGTAGCACGCCAGGCTTCCCTGTCCTTCATCCTCTCCTGGAGCTTGCTCAAATTCATGTCCATTGAGTCGGTAATATCATCCAGCCATCTTATCTTCTGTTAGACCCTTCTTCTCCCATCTTCAATCTTTCTCAGCATCAGGTTCTTTTCAAATGAGTCAGGTTCTTTTCAAATGAGTCAGCTCTTTGTATCAGGTGGCCACAATATTGGAGTTTCACCTTCAACATCAGCCCTTCCATTGAATATTCAAGACTGATTTCCTTTAGGATGGACTGGTTTGATCACCTTGCAGTCCAAAGGACTCTCAAGAGTCTTCCCCAACACTTCAGTTCAAAAGCATCAATTCTTTGGTGCTCAGCTTTCTTTATGGTCCAACTCTCACATCCATACATGACTATGTGAAAACCAATGGTTTTTCCAATAGCTTTGACTAGATGGACCTTTGTTGGTAAAGTAACTTCTCCTCTTTTTAATATGCTGTCTAGGTTTGTCATAGCTTTTCTTCCAAGGAGCAAACATCTTTTAACTTCATGGCTGCTGTCACCAGCCATGAAATTGTGCTTCTGGTAGTCAGTTCTGGAAATGCTCCTAGAGTGTTTTTCTCCATTCTTTCAAAAGTTCTGTGAGCTCCATTAATAACCTCCTTTTTAATTAAACTATTTAAGGTTGCTAATTCTGTTGCCCAAACAAAAGAGAAAGAGTAGAATGGCTAAGAACACTCACTTATGATATATTTGAGGTACCATATCAAGTTCCAATTCTGCTACTCTCACTTCTAAGACTTATCTTTCTAAAAACCAGTACATACTTTGAAGTATTTTTCAGAAGATAATGGATGTTAAGCCTTTGCTACATCACCCAATAATAACCAAAGGTATTGCTACTAATGCTAATGCCACAACAAATTCTCTAATTATGTCTCATAGGCAGAAGATAAACATTCACACATAGAAAGTAAAAAGTTGTTCTTCAATCATTAACTATAAATTAGTCAATGTATAATTAGAGAGTATATTTGAAGTTGTTAGAATATCAAAGGCAATATATATATAGATTTATTTTTTTCTTACTCAGCCTCTATGCCATATGTCTCATTCTTTTGAGGCTGCCAGGCTACTTATCATTAAAAATGTCTGCAATAGATGAGATGACTTTGGAATTTTGCATCATTCACCTAAGTAATTCCTAAATGGGGTGCATCCAACATCAGTTGAATAGACCAAAAACAATGCAAAATTGAAAAGTAATCCTTCAAATTATTTGATCAATAAGGTTGTTTCAATTATTTAAGGATGGAAAGACTTACTAAAGAAATATTTCCAAGATTACTTAGTATAGAACTAAGTAATGAAGTAATTAAGTAATTAAATAACAAATAGAATCAGAAATACCTATCCATACATGCATACATATACAAGTGGTCATTTAGGTGGCATAAGAAGGGCTGAACTAAAATATTTATAAAGTCTGCTCCAATACTGAGAGTCTAAAGATCCATGAGACTGTAAAACTAAAAAAATGGGTAAAGTTAATTAGGAACAATTTCCTGGTGAGTTTTGGGTTAGAAACGGGTGAAAGGAAAGAGGCAGTAAGGCCAACCAGCTGGAAAGGAAAAGGGCTACATATGGTGCCACATCGAAATAAGCATTTACATATTAAGTCCAGCCTCTGCCTGAAGTCATATTATGCAAAGCCGTAATTGTCCTCTTAATAAAACATAAATATTAAACAAGCTACTTTTGCTGCTGTACTACTTTCAGCATGCTCAGGAAGTTGTTTACTACTCATCACATCTTTGCTTTGCTGACATTTCAGGTTGAATACAATCATTTCATGGTTCATTCCTGGTTGGTTTGCCCTGGCAGTGAGTGTTTGCACATTAACTGATGACAACACATGCTGTCTCTATCCAACTTTGTACATTTCACACTGTGAAATGCTATTGTATTATCACTTTCTTTCATGCGACACTAATAAGCATGTGAAGCCTCAACCTTTGAAGATACTTTCTTTTGTTTATTACAGGACTCTATTTCAGACGATTAATGTATTGTTTGTAAGGCACTGTTAAGCTTTTTTTATGATAAGGGAAGTTGAAGGAGGCCTGCCCTTTTAAAAATCTTTCATAGATATGCTTAATATCTGATATTTCCTAATTGGTCAGGATTGGTTCAGAATAATTCAGTATAAATACTCAAATAACATGTCTCCAGTAGCAATAGTAATTCATGGAAAAAGAGATCTTAAAAAAGTGAATATTTGTTTTAAGTGAATTCAGTTAGACTAATACAAATAAGTGTTTTCTTATCACTTTGGATGAATCATCTTAAATTTACTGAAGCAATAGAATTTGCATTTTTTAAAATTTGGTGAAAATAAAGAGTACTAAAATTCTTTAACTCAGAACCCACAACTGAGAAAGAGAAGAAAACTATTTAGAATATAAAATTAGTAAAATTCAGTACATATAATGTCAATCTTGTTAAATCTATACTTTCTCCAAGTCAACTATAAATTCTAGTCTTTCTATATATTATACAAGTAGTTTACTTACCCTGGAAATATTTAGACACATATGAGTCAAAATATTCATGAACAGTTGATACAACATTGATTGAGGATCACTGATTATCACCCTGCTGCTTCCTGTTTCTTGTCTGGCACTGCTTCATCCACTGCAGGGAATCATAAAAATTTAGAGCTACAAGAAGTCTCAGCACCTATATGAAAGTGTTGGTTGCTCAGTCAACTTTTTGTGACCCCAACTCTTTGTGACCCTGTGGACTGTAGCTCACCAGGCTCCTCTGTCCATGTGATTGTCCATGAAAGAACACCACAGTGTGTTGCCATTCCTTTCTCCAGGGGATCTCCCTGACCCAGGAATCAAATCTGAGTTTCCCACATTTATAGATTATAAAGCTGAAAATTTAAGTGACTTATTCAAAGCTCCAACTAGAAGTTATAAACAGAATTAAGGGCAAGATCTTATAATCTTTCATGTATCCTTTCTATGAAATAATTTTGGTTCCCAAGATTAACCTTTCCAAACTGGACTCTGGTCCTAGAAAAATTTTTCAGTCTCAGAAGTTTTGAAACAAATTATTTACTCCTATAAAGAACATTTTGTGCCATTTATATGTAAAAGATACTATGGTTCTTTGTTACTAAAGTGTTTCATTTTGTTTTGTATAAATATAGGCTGAGTAAATCAATACAGAATTTCATCATAGAAGGTGTTTTTTTTTTTTAAGTTTTTTATTTTTTTAATTTTAAAATCTTTAATTCTTACATGTGTTCCCAAACATGAACCCCCCTCCCACCTCCCTCCCCATAACATCTCTGTGGAAGGTTTTGCTTAACGAAGTTTTGAAGGATAACTGGAGAACTTTACTACTCTAGCCATGTTATTTCTTTGTGCGAGAAGACTTAATTTTTTTTAAAAACAAATATAGGTTGACAGTCTAGAAATAAAAGCCAAATGAAATAATTTATTATAATATTCTACTGGTAACTATAGTAATTAGCCATTGCAGTGTAAAATATTACCACAAGCTTGGAGACTTAAAATAACGTGTATTTATAATCTTACAGGTCTATGGAGGAAGAATTTAGGCATCCTCTGCTTCAGGATATCACAAAGCTATAATCAAGGTATCAGCTTTGGCTGAGGTTTTTTCTGAGGCTCAGTTGAGGAAGGACCCACTTTCATGCTTATATGATATGATTGTTGATAACCTTTAGTTTTTTGTGGGCCATTGGACTGAGGGGCTCAGTTTCTTGCTGTCTGTAAGCAAGGGATAGAGGTAACATTATTTCGTGACACATTTTCTTAGAAAGAAAAAAATCTACATATGGGAACTTTTTGCCAGTAGCCTTGTCTTTCCAGAAATGTTAAAAGGTGTTCCTCAGACAGAAATTATATAGGTCAGAAACTCAGGTATGCATAAAGGAAGAGCATAGGAGAATAAGTGAAGTTAAAATAAAAAGAAAATTATTGGTCCTATTCTTAATTGATCTAACAGATGTCAGTGTGTTCATGGTAACAGTAACAATGTATTTGATCATGAATATATATATATATATATATATATATATATATATATATATATAATGCTTAAGCATTTGGAATATTTTATTATTATAAGGTACTTGGACTACCTGGGAAATGGGTATAATGTTAATTGAAAGTGGACTTGGATTATCTGTAAGTATCTTGTAAATTATATGGCAACCATTAAAAAGGTTTTTAAAACCTGTAATAAATATGCTAAAAAAGGAGAGAAATTGAATAAATAAAGTGACCAGTTGAAAATGTGAAAAAAGTATGAATGACAAAAATTAGGAACAAAGAACAAGAACAAATAGAAAAGAGTAACAAACATGGTAGTTATTAATCCAAATTATTTTAAATAGCAATGGTCTAAATGCATCCATTAAAATACAACAGTGGCAATGGATCAAAACCAAGACCCAATTATGTGTTCTCTACAAGAAACCCACTTAAAGTACAAAGACATTTATTTATAGATTAAAAACAAAGAAATGGATGTTACATGCTAACATTTATCAAAAGAAAGTGCACCTCACTAAAGAATGTATACAGATGACAGATAAAGGAATCAAAGATGCTCCACATCATATATCATCAGGGAAATGCAGAATAAAACAGCAATGAGCTGCCAATACAGTTATTGAAATGGCCAAAATTTGGGGCACTAACAACAGCAAATGCTGACAAGGATATAGACCAACAGGAAATTTCATACACTGCGGATAGGAATACCAAACAGCTCAGTGACTTTAGGAAGCAATTTCATGATTTCCTACACAGTTAACCATGCTTTCAGCATAAAAGATTTAGTGATAGTGCCCCTTGATATTTACCCAACATGAATTGAAAACACAGGACTACACAAAACCCTGCACACAGATGTTTATAGTAACTTTATAAATAATTTACAGACTTGGAACTAACCAATATGTTCTTTAACAAGTCAATGGATACACTATAGTATATCCAAACAATGGAATATTACTCAGTGCTAAAAAGAAATGAGCTATCTAAGCCTGAAAAGAAAATGAGGAGACTTAAAGGCATACTGCTGTGTGAGGAAAGTCAGTCTTAAAGACTACATGTTGTTTGATTTCAACTATGTAATATTCTAGACAAGTCAAAATTATGAAGACAGTGAAAAGTTCAGTGGTTGCTAGGCCAGGGGTTAAGGGGGAAGGAAAGATGAATAGACAGAGCACAGAGGATTTTTAAGGCAATGATACTATTAGGTATGATATTATAGTGGTGAATACATATCATTATACATTTTTCCAAACCCATAGGACATACAACACCAAGAGTGAACCGTAATGTGAACTATGGACTTGGGTGATAATGATGTGCTAATATAGGTTCATCTACTGTAAGCAGTGGAGAAGGAAATGGCAACACACTCCAGTACTCTTGCCTGGAAAATGCCATGGATGGAGGAGCCTGGTGGGCTGCAGTCGATGGCATTACAAAGTTGGACATGGCTGAATGACTTCGCTTTCTTTCTTTCTATAGTTCCTTTTGGAGAAGGAAATGGCAGCCCACTCCAGTGTTCTTGCCTGGAGAATCCCATGGACGGAGACGCCTGGCAGGCTGCAGTCTCTGGGGTTGCAAAGAGTCGGATACGACTAAGCAACTAACACACGCACACATATTGTGAGCAGTGTACCACTGTGGTGCAGAAGGTCGACTTTGGGGTTTTTGTTCATGTGTGGGAACAGGAATAAATGGGAACTCTCTGTATCCTCCTATCAGTTTTACTATGAATCTGAATCTGCTTGGATTAAAAAAAAGGTTATTAATTTAAAAAATGGTTTGACATTGCTTTTCTAATGAGATATATTCAAAGTACAGAAACAACTACAAATAATAGCTTATACTGGATTCAGTAATCATATTTCTAGTGTTAGTGTTGGTATTGTGATCTTAAGGCTGTGTGTATTTTAGAATAAAGGAAATAAATGCTTATAATAATTTGGTTAATAATTGGGAATTATCACTATGACAAAAAAAGATAAAAAGTACAATCAACTTTATAAGTTTAAATAGGAACATTAGAGCCCTAAGTTTGAAGTATCAGTTTTAAATTCAAAATATTTTATCTTTAAAAAATATATGTATTTTCTAACTTTGTCTGCTGAGAGGAGCAATAAACAATGATCAATCTAGTAGCAATGAGCACTTCTAGAAACCAAATTTTAATTTATAATTATCACTTCCCCATAAATATTTCCCTGGTATGATGACTAAGTGTGTATATCATCTTGGATTGGGTGTAGTATTCAGTTATTGGGAGAAGCACTAATAGTTGCTGTCAGGTATTTCACAAGTGATTAATATGTAAGCAGTTGACTTTAAGGAAAGGAGATTGTTCTTTCCTCAATAATTTAGGTAGGTTTCATCAAAACAGTTGCAAGTCTTTACATGTAAAACTGAAGTTTGTCTGAGAAAGAAAAAATTCCATGTAAAGGCTGCAATCTCATCTTCTCCCCAGTGTTTCCAGTCTGTCATTCTGCCCTATTATTTTAGGCTTTCCAAGGAAATGGCAACCCACTCCAGTATTCTTGCCTGGAGAATCTCATGGACAGAGGAGCCTGGCGGGCTACTGTCCATGGGGTCACAAAGAGTCAGGCATGACTGAAGCAACTTAGCAAGTCTTAGTAAGACCTTTTCTTATAATGTCTCTTCAGTATATATATATATATGAATGAATGTATATATATATATGTATGAATAAATGCATAAATAAATATAACATAAATACATTAAAATTAATTTCATCTTTAAAAGCTTGTTTTGATGTGGCTAATAGAAAATATTAAATAACATGTGGCTTATACTTATTGCTTACATTTTATTTCTAATGGGAAATATAGATCTTTACGCTCCTAATCTATCTTCATTTTTACTTGCAAGGTATTTGGTGAAGAAATTGGATGGTTTATCTTATATTTTACGTACTAGTAAAAATTCATACAGCCAGGACTTTGCCTACTGTATCTGTAAGTTTCAATATATATTTTCTCATATATGTTATTTCCATTGGTGGTTAAAACACAAGAGCTGATCAGATCTGAGGCTTCATTCTGCTTGGGTGTAGATACTTCATCAATTACTTCCATCAGTTGTCACATAATGTATTGTGTATATGTTTACGGTGTTAGCAGCTCTGCCAATGATAAATTACATTATTTTATTAGTGCTTTCAAAATGATGAGAATATAATTTATAATTGCTAATATATTTATTAGTTTGAATAATTTAAAAATGAGTAACATCTACTCATCAATTATATGGATTAAAAAAACAGAGTTTTTTCAGCTTGTGGAATTCATATCCAGTAGGATTTTTGACTAAACAGAACTGATGTTTATAATGGCTAAAAAAAAGGACTCTATCCATGAAACTACTTCCTTAAAGGTCACAAAAATACAAAGGACAGGTTTCAAATGTCACTGAAAGAGGAAAGAGAATTCCTGCAAACAGATCACAGTTCATAAAAAACACAATCACTGAATTTCTACATTTGATTTAGACCTACCAAGACCACTTGCAGATTCAATTATGTAGCATGCAGATGCAGCACAAGGAAGAGCAGTCCTCAGAGATAATCCTGTTCACATCCCATAAAGCAATGAAGAAGGCTCTTGAGAAGCAGCTAGCATTTTAAGAGCTCAGGTCTGGGGTTGAATGTATGTATATAATTAGACCAACCCAGATAGAAATAATATTCTACAGATTATTTCAGGCATCCTGTTAGGAGGAATTGCTTATGAGAGGACACAGTATCATTCAATCTGAATTCAGTAATTACAATTCATTAGAAAAATATAAATATACCCTTTGCTTGATGGATAAAGAAAAGGCAGAACTCAAAAATTCACCACTGCCTCCAGAAGTATTCCAAGTCTTATCATTCCAAGATTATCTTTTTCTTTGTAGAGGCTTTACAAACTTCAAGATTACTCTAATTAAGAAAATTATTATTATTGGAAACATGGTATATTACAAGATGTACAAACAATTATATAAATTGAACACATATTAAGTGTTTGGTACAAATTAAGGACAAGCTTCTCTGGTGGCGCTAGTGGTAAAGAACCTGCTTATCAATGAAGGAGGCCTTAAGAGGTAGATTTGATCCCTGGGTGGGAAAGATTCTCTAGAGGAAGGCATGCAACCAACTCCACTATTCTTGCCTGGGAAATTTCATAGAGAGAGGAGCCTGGCGAGCTACAGTCTATAGGGTCACAACGAAATTGGACATGCCTGGAGCAACTTAACACATGGACAAAGAACAAGGACACTAATTGGAGGAGACAGGGAGCCATTTATTTATTAGGCATGTACTATTCCCTTTATATGGGGTCAGATATTGTGCTGTGAAATAAAAATAGAAAAATAACAAGAAAAGCTTCAAGGCTTTGTAGGTTCAGTTAGGTTCAGTCAGGTGCTCAGTCATGTCCGACTCTGCGACCCCATGAATTGCAGCACACCGGGCCTCCCTGTCCATCACCAACACGCGGAGTTCACTCAAACTCATGTCCATCAAGTCGTGATGCCATCCAGCCATCTCACCCTCTGTCGTCCCCTTCTCCTCCTGCCCCCAATCCCTCACAGCATCAGGGTCTTTTCCAATGAGTCAACTCTTTGCATGAGGTGGCCAAAATACCAGAGTTTCAGCTTTAGCATCAGTCTTTCCAAAAAACACCCAGGACTGATCTCCTTTAGAATGGACTGGTTGGATCTCCCTGCAGTCCAAAGGACTCTCAAGAGTCTTCTCCAACACCACAGTTCAAAAGCATCAGTTCTTTGGTGCTCAGTTTTCTTCATAGTCCAACTCTCACATCCATACACGACCACTGGAAAAACGATAGCCTTGACTAGACGGACCTTTGTTGGCAAAGTAATGTCTGTGCTTTTGAATATGCTATCTAGGTTGGTCATAACTTTCCTTCCAAGGAGTAAATGTCTTTTAATTTCATGGCTGCAATCACCCTCTGCAGTGATTTTGGAGCCCGAAAAATAAAGTCTGACACTGTTTGCACTGTTTCCCCATCTATTTCCCATGAAGTGATGGGACCAGATGACATGATCATAGTTATCTGAATGTTGAACTTCAAGCCAACTTTTTCACTCTACTCTTTCACTTTCATCAAGAGACTCTTTAGTTCCTCTTCATTTTCTTCCATAAGGGTGGTGTCATCTGCATATCTGAGGTGATTGATATTTCTCCTAGCAATCTTGATTCCAGTTTGTGCTTCTTCCAGTCCAGCGTTTCTCATGAAGTACTCTGCATATAAGTTAAATAAGCAGGGTGACAGTATACAGCCTTGACAGAATCCTTTTCCTATTTGGAACCAGTCTGTTGTTCCATGTCCAGTTCTAACTGTTGATTCCTGACCTGCATACAGATTTCTCAAGAGGCAGGTCAGGTGGTCTGGTATTCTCATCTCTTGAAGAATTTTCCACAGTTTCTTGTGATCCACACAGTCAAAGGCTTTGGCATAGTCAATAAAGCAGAAATAGATGTTTTTCTGGAACTCTTTCGCTTTTTCGATGATCCAGCTGATGCTAGCAATTTGATCCCTGGTTCCTCTGCCTTATCTAAAACCAACTTGAACATTTGGAAGTTCACGATTTGCCTATTGCTGAAGCCTGGCTTGGAAAATTTTGAGCATTACTTTACTAGCATGTGAGATGAGTGCAATTATGCAGTAGTTGAAGCATTCTTTGGCATTGCCTTTTTTTGGAATTGGAATGAAAACTGACCTTTTCCAGTGCTGTGGCCACTGTTGAGTTTTCCAAATTTGTTGGCATATTGAGTGCAGCACTTTCACAGCATCATCTGTCAGGATTTGAAATAGCTCAAGTGGAATTCCATCACCTCCACTAGCTTTGTTCGTAGTGATTCTTTCTAAGGCCCACTTGACTTCACATTCCAGGGTGTGTGGCTCTAGATGAGTGATCACACCATCCTGATTATCTGAGTCATGAAGATCTTTTTTGTACAGTTCTCTGTGTATTCTTGCCACCTCTTCTTAATATCTTCTGCTTCTGTTAGGTCCAGACCATTTCTGTCCTTTATTGAGCCCATCTTTGCATGAAATATTCCCTTGGTATCTCTAATTTTCTTGAAGAGATCTCTAGTCTTTCCCATTCTGTTGTTTTCCCTACTTTTTTGCATAGATCGCTGAGGAAAGCTTTCTTATCTCTCCTTGCTATTCTTTGGAACTCTGCATTCAAATGCTATGTCTCTTCTTTTCTCCTTTGCTTTTTGGTTCTCTTCTTTCCACAGCTATTTGTAAGGCCTCCCCAGACAGCTGTTTTTCTTTTTTTGCATTTCATTTTCTTGGGGATGGTCTTGATACCTGTCTCCTGTACAATGTCGTGAACCTCAGTCCATAGTTCATTTGGCACTCTGTCTATCAGATCTAGTCCCTTAAATCTATTTCTCGCTTCCACTTTATAATCCTAAGGGATTTGATTTAGGTCATACCTGAATCATCTAGTGGTTTTCCCTACTGTCTTCAATTTAAATCTGAATTTGGCAATAAGGAGTTCATGATACGAGCCACAGTCAGCTCCTTGTCTTGTTTTTTCTGCCTGTATAGAGCTTCTCCATCTTTGCCTGCAAAGAACATAATCAATCTGATTTTGATATTGACCATCTTAGGCAAATAATAATGTTACAGTGTAATAAATGCATTTCTAGAGTGTAGTCTGAGGGCATGTCTGGGAAAATTGTCCCAGAAGTGGTCACAGTTGGGTTGAAAGAAACTAAAGGATGAGTAAGAATTAATCCAGAAACATAGGATTATCAAAGGGAGGGAAACATGTGAAGCATTCTTGACTGTGAAATAAAAGGTGAGATAGCATAGAAGCAGAGGTTGATTTTATCTTGCGTTATTATTTTTGACAGGGATTTTCTTGTTATATCTATGTGTCTGGCATATATACAGTTGTGAGAAATTAAGTTGGTGAAGGCCAGATTACTGAAGAATTTAGGCATCAGGTTTTGAAGGACAGGTGGAAGGATATCAAAATGAAATGAAATCTTCTTTACCGCTATATTTAGTAATATGTGTTCATTCTCAATACACAGCTGTTCTTTACATACTCTGTAGCCATCTCTCCATGGTTGCACAGACCCAATCTTATATAACTAAGTAACAGAAATGCTTGTTTCAATTTTGCTGACCTGATTGTATTCTAGGATTCTATTGTATGTATTCTTATCTTGCCACTTGATGTTTATTATAGTCTGTAGACCATGCAAATGAAACTAAGATGAAACATGTGGTTTCAATTACAGGGCCACCTCTCACAATCTGAAGCTGTACATCGTACATGTGTGTGCATGCTCAGTGGATTAGTAGTGCCAGCTCTTTGCAACCCTAGGGACTGTAGCCCAAAAGGCTTCTCGGTCCATGGGATTTTCCCAGTGAGAATACTGGAATGGGTTGCAGTTTCCTTCTCCAAGGGATCTTCCTGACCCAGGAAGCTATGTCTCCTGCATCTCCTGCATTAGCATGTGGATTCTTTAACAAAACTGAGCCACCTGGGAAGCCTGTCACTGCTACCAATTCTCTATAAAGTATGAGCTTTGGCTCTATCTGATCTTTAAAACTACCTATAAAAAATGATGATCACAACAAAGAACATTGTAGTTTGGAATATTTAACAGTCACCCTAGTTACTGAACTCAAGTATTCATCTTCAGAGAGTAAACCACAACAAACAGGAAGGAAGGAAGGCAGGAAGGAAAGGAGAGGAGAAAGAAAGAAAGGAGGGAGGGAGGGAAGGATAGAGAGAGGGAAGGAAACAACCAAACTAACAGAATGCATGCCTTCATGTTAAGTAGCATTTCTTTATTCCCAAAGAAATTGATGTCTAAGAATTTCTTAGATTCTTCACATCAAAGCATTAGATAAAGTGCAAGCAGTTATACAAATATTAGTTATTTAAAATAACAATATTCTATAAATATTTTACTTACTCTTCTGCTGTCGCACACTACATGTAGATTTAAATACTTAAATACTGGGAAATATATATACACACACACACTATACTCAAGTGAGAATATTCTGTGTGGACCACCCCTGAAGGAAAAGAAGAATGCTCAAAACAAATACAGTATAAGCTTTGATTAATAATGAAACAAGTTTTCGTAATAGAGGGTTACTCTGGGAGAAAACATGTTGGTTTACTTCTAATGTGTACATGTCAGCATGCCTCTGTGCATTTTGTGTGTATATATATATATGTGTGTGTATGTGTTTCCTCTTTGGTGAGCAACAAACATACCAGTAAACTACCTTGGAAATGTCTAAAGATGGTAGACTTCTTGGATTCACTTGCATTGTTCCATTAACAATTTGTAAATTCCCCTGGAATCAGAACATATAGCCTCCTTGATCAGGCAGAGTACAGGGTCTTCTAAAGTCACTGAGCATGGTGTCACTCAGAAGAGAAGATGGAGAGTAAGATGTAGTTTGGCACGTTTAAAAATCACATTGGAGTTTAGTGCTCTTCTTCACTGAACAAACCACAGTGAACAGAGTGAAAGTAAGGATTATAGAATATAGTTTTTAGAACAGCATCTACTGTGGATCTCCCAAAGGGAAGCAGGTTCACTGACTCTAGCCTATGGGGTTGCAAATAAAGATGTGTCTCCAAACCCAGGTTTAGTTGGCTGCCCACAAACCTCGGAAGTAGTTTTGATGGGAATTTAAAGAGCTGAGATTTAAGAAAAAAATAATAATAAAAACTTGAGAACACTGACCTTAGCAAAGCTCATCACTAAATTAGGGGGCTTCCCTTGTGGCTTAGATGGTAAAGCATCTGCTTGCAATGCAGGAGACCTGGATTCAATACCTGTGTCAGGAATATCCCCTAGAGAAGAAAATGGCTTACCCACTCCAATCTTCTTGCCTGGCGAATTCCATGGATAGAGGAGCCTGGAGGGCTGCAATTCATGGGGTCACAAAGAGTCAGAAACGACTGAGCAACTGACACAAACAACAACAACAACAATGGTGAGTTATTAGGATCACCTTCCCTTAATACGTAAATCAACAAATACAATAGAGGCCATCACCCTAGCGGTGGTCCAGCCTCTTCTACCAATTGATCAATGGTCATATTACATGGCATGTAGATTGGGTGGCCATAGCTCACAGATTTCCTAGATTTCACATATGATTTACACAAGTTGTCCCCAAGAAATAATATTAGTAAACCTTACGTCTATGTACCGTGATTTAGATCATATATGACATGCTCCATCTACATTTACAATAAAAGGCAGAAGTAAACTGATTCTACTCTCAATTTCTCTTAGACAAGTTTTGGAAACTTGATCTCTCCAGTCATCTGGGTTTCTTGGGACAGTCAGGGTTGGTCAGATACCATAATACTAACTGTATGGGTGGGACATCAGGAATTCAGACATGCTAAATTTTTAATAGAAGAGTCTCACTTTATTATGATTATTTCTCACTGAGTCTAATATTATCTCTATTTTCTCACATTCATGGAGATGAAATCTAGGTGTCTGTTCTTTTATTGATCAGTAATGAGCTTCTGTGAAAAGCCTACAGCCTTCATTCCTTTATAATTACCAGTTTAATCTCTAAATAACATGGATATAACATGGATTCTAAGTAGAAATTCATCTCCACTTAATAAGACATTCACAATTTTCTAAAATTATCCCAAGTCTTGCAGTCAGAGTGAAGGGAAAGATTATGCTCCATATGCACGGCCACATTTTTGTGTGTATTTAAATAAAGCAGGCTAGAAACCTTGAGAGAGTTAGGAATACTTGACTCTGCTTTTGTTATTACTTAGGAAATCAATTGGGTCAGTTTATATATTCCTGATTTTGTAATGATAATGTTATAATATATAATCTTTGAAGATCCTTTTTTTGTTGTTTGAAATGATATAGCTCTACAACTTTGATGTAATAGGACTGACTAGAGCATCTAAATTTAATTCTCAACTTATCTTTATTAACTGGACATAACTCCCTCGGAAAGATTTTCTGATACAATTAGATGTTAATGAATCCAAATTCCAATATTTGCCAACTGGATAACACTGGACATATATTATGCTAGATATATAAACATCTCTCAGCCTCAGATTTTGCATCTTCAAAATAAGAGAGCTGGAAGGATAACTCTTTGTAACTTTCTAAATAAAAGAATCTATTTCTTAGTGGAGAATTTCTTTCCTAGAAAAACAAGAACATTGTCTTTTTCTCTATCCTCAGTGAATAACATGTCTCTTCTTTTGTGCTCCTCTGTCAAGATAAAAGCCTTTTGCCCTAAGTATGATAGGTTAAGGCATTTAAGAAAGCATAGACAAGAGATGTCAATTATGGGTTTAAACTTTGATAATATACTCTAAGTTTTTACAGACCACTGGGTGATTTCTCTCCCTTTCCACTCCACTTGTTCTCTTTGGATGCAGTCTGCAAGAGAAAATTCACTTTTCAGCTAGATGCTCTATGAAAAGAGCCTGGGAAAAATCCTACAAACTCTGAGCCAGCTGCAAAGAGGCCTGAGTGGTTCCTTAATGATTGCAGCCTAGGGACTTTGGACTGTGGCCCCCCATCCTGACTTCAGATGAGAGTGGATTTTTGTGAGACCATGGAAAGAGTAGGTCAGACACGACTTCTAGGCCATTCAGCACTTGGCCTTAAAGCTAACATGTTCTTCTCATATCATCAAAGAAGCTGCAGAGGCCTATCATTCCTAGAAATTACCTCAGATTGTCCTACCCTGGGGATTGGTCCAGCTTGCATTATGGAGGCCATCCAATCCTACAAATCTGCTCTGACAGAAAAATAATATTTTTCTAACCTGTTGCAAAGTTAAACTGTCAAAGTACACATTTGCCAGCTTTTTATAAAAGCATCATCTAACCATAAAACAGTCTATAAATGATTATTGCTCTTTCTTTGTAGTAAAGTGATTAGAAATCATTATTTCACACATATGCTTTATAGCCTATTAAATACAATGTACATACCATATTCAACATCATTTTCTCTCATTTTAATCTATATTTTCCTAAATATATAAGCATAGTTTTACTGTTTGAAGGTAAAACAATCCTCTAGAATATGTCTTGGTGTTTTAAACCTGTGTGTATGGTGTTTCTTTCCTTCATATCAACTAACTGGATTGGTGCCACTTTGTTAGCCAGCTCTTAATCAAGCAAGGTGAACACATGAATTGAGAGATTGCTGCATATGGCAGACAGTACTGAGTAACTCTGCAGAGAATAGTTTCTGCCAATTTTGGGTTCTAAATCTGCTTTATGTTCACATTAGTGTCCTCAACTGAGACGAGAATTCCAGCTTCATTCAAGCCACAGTAAGCCTTGTTTTCCTGTTGGAATCAGGATGTATTCCTGAAGCTGTGTGCACAGAACAGTAAACCAATCATTGTGGAATGAACTATCAGTCTGAAATGCATAACACAACTGTTCAGTTGGTAATAAGAAACTGTTTTGCTTTACATTTGAAAGTCTGGCATTTAGCTTATGATTTTGTCAATATACACTAAAGGCCACAGAAAAAGGGCTATGATGAATCTGCTTTCAGCCTAACTCTGGGCACTTGTGTGTTTTGTTCTGGTGTATTGCTACATATGCATAACAATAATATTGCCTAGATTCAAAAGAAAATATAAAGACCGTTTCCTGAATAAAATATATGTACCTAGCAGGAAAATCATATGCTGAAGGTTTGAATGCAAAGGTTATCAGTTTATTACAGCAACAAAAAGCAATGTTTGTATTAAAATAACTATATAGTTTTTTATTGGCTTGTCCTTTCAACAAATATTTCTTGAGCACAATAAGCCACTTGTGGAGGAAGCCACAGGTGAGTATTACATAGGTTTTGCCCCAGGAAGATTAAAATCTACTGGGATGAGTAAACATTCAAATGTAATAAAGGGAGCTACAAGTTACTCTCACTACTCAAGCAGTTTATATGGACAAAACGTTAGTACCATGTTATGCCATCCCTCATGTTTTCTCACCTTAGGTTTATTCTGAGAGAAGTACTTGAATGCAAATAGTTGATTTGAGAAGCAACCTTAGAAAGCACTGGTAGGAAGATGAGGAAAGTGAAATAAGAAAGGGAAGGAAGCCAATACTGGCTGCATTAAATGAGCAGAAACTAGCATGGCGCCCTGGGCATAATCCCATTTGGAAATGCCGAGAGACTGCCTAGGACACACTTCTGACTCAACCCACTGGAGGGGCAAGGAAGACTGTTCTTTACCCACCCATTCTTCCCATAACATTGTTTAGGACTACTGCTGGTTACAGTAGATTCTGGACACATCCAAGCTACCCTGAGCATTGAACAAATGCTTTCTGTGGCCAGATCTCAGGGAGAGACTCGGATCCAGACTATAATTTCTATAGTTCCCTCTGTCCATGGGATTTTTCAGGCAAGATTACTAGAGTGGGTTGACATTTCCTTTTGCAGGGGATCTTTCTAGCCCCAGGATCGAACCTGTGTCTCCTGATTGCAAGTGAATTCTTTACCCTTGAGCCATCAGGGAAGTTGTAAACACATCTAGAAATGGTGAGTGCCAAGGGGATATTTGGGGAACAGAGACTGTGTTTACTTACTCCCTTAGCTATAGCTCATACATAGATTTAAACACATTGTGAGCATTTTGACAATACCAATTTATATAACAAATGTTATACATTCTGTTCTCGATTGTATTTTCAGTTCCTGAAATAAATAAAAAGAATATTATCTTTCTCTCTAATTCCTACTTTCATTTATTCCTCATTTGTTATTATGCAAGTGACTGTTATAATGGCTTCCTGTTTTCTTGGCCTCCAGTGTGCACCTGGTTTAATCTGCCTTATATAATATTGCACCTTAGCATGCATGCACAAATTTAGTGTTATCAGATTAATATTTTTATATCTTCCTTTATGAGTTCCAGTGGTTTTTTTCATGCCTATTAATGCATTCCTAAATTTCTTAGGCTAATATTTATAAACTAGATTAAGAAATTTTGGAATGCCCTAATAGGCATGGAATAAAAAACACTGGAGCTGTTTAATAAAGGAAGATAAGAAATGTTAATCTGTTAATACTATAAAAGGCAGAATGTCCATAAATGAAGAAAGAAATGACAACACATTCAAGTTTTCTTTCTGGGAAGTTCCATGGATAGAAGGAGCCTGTTGGGTTACAGTCCATGGGGCTGTACAGAGTTGGATGCGACTCAGCAACTAAATAATAACAATGACCATAAAGGCTGCATTTTGCATCCTACAGTATATTTGTATCATTATTTTAGTCTTTACAACAATTTGTGAGTAGATATTTTCACTCACTTTTGGAGATAATAATCTCAGTTTGTGATTCCCCCCCAAATAATTCAAGTGAAGTTGTTGTATCATACAGAGGCAAGGACTTGGAATTTGAAGTCAAGTGTGCTGTTATCATTCCTTGGGCTTCTCTGTCCTTCTATATGCCAACAAGCCCAGCTCAGACTCCTTTGCTTGTGCTTGGTGCTGGAAGGCCCCATGGGTTTGTAAGCACAGAATACCACTGGAAGCAGGGCATCACTTCAGTGGTTGGATGTTCTCATATGTGATTTAATATTTACTGTGTATCAGTTTGATAATTCAGGTGCAGGGTACATGCAAACAGAATATTTCATGTCATATACACACATATATGTGAGCATGCTTATACAGACACACCAAAAATATGTAAAATGAGACTTTCTGTCTCAATATTAGTTTATCTCTATCTCACCATAAAATCCATACTTTAGCAGTAGGTTCAAGACCACGTTAACTTGCTAAGGAGATGGGCAAGAACTTATCTGTTCTACTGCTATAATCTAACCATCTGTGTCCAGCTTGTCAGAGAAGTTGGAAAACCCAGGGGTAAGTTGGGAATTAAAGCAAGTGTTTCTTTGACAAGAGCTATGCTGAGTCCCAGCTCCCAAAGGGGGCTAGGGTAGGATGGTAGTCTTCTGACCTTAATCTTAGTGACAGAATCTTCAAAAAGATAACTCAGCAAGTCTGATTGTCTTCTCAGCAGTGTGGTGACACACAGGATGAGGGTCAGACTCACAAGTGAGAATTTTAAAGGGCAAAAGGCTGTAGCTGAAGCTGCCTGCTGGGCAGCTAAATGAAAAGCAGGGCATAATTGAAAATAACTGCACTCCCACTGATGGCAGATCAAAGGGGCATAGTTCCTGCACTACTACATAAAAGAAATTTGGCCAGATTTGGTTTACATACTGCAAAGAGGAGAGATAAATGGAGGGGCAAGTGGACTTTAGCAGAAAGCAGTTGCGGGGTGGGGGGGCATTGCCAAATGCTTAGGGAATGAGGGAGGAATCTTGAATGTCTAGCGAAAGGAGGTATATTGCATGTGTCAAGGGAAGTAGAGAAGAGAAAGCCTCATGATGACAGAATTTCTTGAGTAACCCATAGAAGCATCTCTAAGAGAGAGAGAGAATCTGTTTTAAGTTTTCAGCCAGAGGAAACATGTCAAACTGGTTCAGGTAGGTAAAACATAGAGAATCTGCACTTTTTTTTCCCTACTATAGGCAGTCACTCCCAAAGGGAGGAGAGAAGTTTGAGTTTTAAACAAAAGCTTAGAAGATTTATCATTATTATTGTTACAATGCCCTAGATAGAATGACCACTAACCTTACACACTTTTTTGATGAAATGGTTTGTAGAACCTTTTATTTTCTAAAGTGAACAAAATCAGAGATCACGTTCTAGTGGACAGATTGAAGGCATATTCTCTTGTAACTATGAAACACATTTGACATCAGTAGGTTCTTAAGAAAAACAGTCCATTGTACATTAAGATGTTTCCTAAATTTATTTGAGCTTTACACAATGAAGCCAAACTAGCCTGAAAGATTATAATTCTTGATATTTAATGGCATGTAAAATAAATTGAGAAAACTTTTAAAGTTTCTCCTTTTTAAAAAATGTTTCTAGAGGAGATTTTATTGTATTAATGACACTAATTTAATCTACTTACGAGATAAATACATATTATTTTAGCATTAATGGCTAAACTACATGGGGAAAAAGTACATCTGAATATGGAGTATAAGTTTGATTTCAAAATATTGAGACAAATTTCTTTCTATTCATTTCATGTTTAACAAAATAATCCATAGCAAATACAACCCAATGGATCACAGATATGACCATATGTTACATTTAAACAAAGCCTGAAAATCTCTGACCTAAAAGTAAAAACTTTAAAGATTAACACAGAAGCAAAACTGATCAATGAATGAGTGAAGGCCCTAAGCAGGTTTGAGGAAAAGGGGGCCTAGAGATCACATTGCCTGGAGGATAAAATGACTTATCATTTATACATTTTTATTAAGGCTTCTCCAAATAGAACTACACAAAATTAAAGCAAAAATGAGAAAAGAACAATCATCTGGTAAGATAGTGGATAAAGGCACAGAAAACAAAATATTAAAAAATACTGAAATTGACAATTATGGTTTAAAGTGTCACTTAGAGACTTTTTTATTGATTTATTTTTTATTTATTTTTTATTGAAGGATAATTGCTTTACAGAATTTTTCTGTTTTCTGTCAAACCTCAACATATTAATGCATTTTAATATGTTTTTAAGCCAGAATTTTGTACATCATAGAAAATTTAAATACATGACACTCCACACACATAATCAGGAAGTATTCTCACTACCAGCAGCAATACTTGAATATAACCACCACTCTCATTTTCTTGCCCTCAGAATCATATCAATGGATTACAGTTCCCTGGATAGGTTTTCCAATCAGGCTTAAACATCTTATGGTCCTTGAGTTTATCGATGCCTGCTTACTCTTTTACTTTTTCCCTTTTTTGGCTATGCAATCTGTAGATATTCCTTCCAAAGGTATCCATTTTAAATACAGCCATGAGGGAAGCAACAATACACAAGAAAATCATATAAGAGTTTATTATGAAACAAATTGAGGTATATTCAAATATACAGTAAAAGCAGATGAGATCTGAGAATTCATGTGATCAATGTGATCATAACTTCTTTTGTCACTAAAAAGATATTTGTCACATGACTTCAGTATCTGTTATGAACTGAGACATTAAGAGAAATATGCTGTACAGTGAGAAGCAGTTGTCCTTATGGTAAATGATTCCCATCACTTTTTAATGATAAGGGAAATGTTGTTAAGGGTGAAATGTCTGGGTCATTTTCTAAAAGACTTCAGTATGGAGGAGGGTAACTTAAGCAAGAATGTTCCACCTACCTCTTGCTACAATTACTGCAATTTTTCTTCTAAGAAGAAAATGGGCACTTTTGAATGAATGGGTGCTCCTATGCCTAGGGCTTGTCATATCTGAAACATATTGTCAAACTTGAAAACAAAGAAATTATCAAAGATTACTAGAGATATGTCAGAAGGGTTCAAGAGTATAGAGAGTCATACACTGACAAAATATATAACAAATTAAGCATTAATAAAAGTAATTATCAAGTGAATTGAAAACATGAAATTTCACATGTGTAAGTTTGTGATGATCATGGGAGAAATTGACACTTTTGGAGGATTCTAGGAAAGTAAGTCTTGTGTTTTAAACTGATGAATCAAGAAAAAAAAGTCAGCATTAACAATATAAACAATGTGTATGTAATGGTAGTGTAGTAAAAATTGGAGACATTAAGAGAAATAGTTTAGTAGGTAGGCAGAAGCTAGATCTTGAAAGATACTGCAAGGCATAATAAGTACTTTGTATTTTATTCTAATTGCAACAGAAAGCCACAGAGTCTTTGAAGCTGATTAATGATATAAATAACAATAAAATAGTGTTATTAAAATTTAAAAAAAAGAACATGAAAGAAAAGGATATCTCATTATCTGAAAAGGGACACAGATGTTGGCATTCTGCCAACAGTGAGAATACTGTCCCTGTCACTAGAGAATTAAATTTGATAAAGGAATGGAGCATAATCCTGTGCAATATAAAATGCTCTGTTGTGACTTCATAAAATACATTTTAGTGACACAAATCAGCATGGTTGTGTTATTCACTGGGAATTTCAGATGGAAGTCCATGTCAGGTTAAACTTAGAATTAATTCAGACTTGGTGTTTCCAGGTGGATATGGCAGGAGAATAAGATGTAACAAACTTAAGAGCTTTAGAGGAGAGTGAGTGTGGCACTGAGCCATAAACTCTAAAAGAGTTAGGGGGAGGTGAGGGCATGAGCGAAAAGTCTTAAGTGGACTGGAGGTCTTGAGAAGACTGAAGAAATGTTGAAGTGAGAATACTTGAGTAAATGAGTGATAATAAAATAATTTGGTGAATAAAAGTAGACCAGAATACAAAAAATTATAGATTTGACAGGTGTTATCATTTTTGATGATGAAAAGTGGAACATGAGCATGTAAGTACTTGTTTAGGGTGGAACAGAGGAAAAGTTAACTGATATCAACTATTTTAAGAAACTAAGGGACCAGAAATGGACCATCTACTATGTTAAGTTGAATGCTGAAATGCTGAGGTTGATAATAGTAATACTAGGTAAGGAAGAACAGTTAGATTTCTGGTAGCTGTGGTTCAATCAGACAAGTGTAAGAGAAATTTATAGAACCAAAGAGAATAAAGTTCCAGGTAGAAGTTTAGGTGAATTGATTGGAAAATGATTCCTAAGGAAAAATAGGGAAAAATTATAATCAGAAAGTAAATGAGTTTAAACCACTTAACTTCATTTAATCTCAAGTTTCTCATAAATAGAGCAAAAGCAATAGGAAAAAGTATTGAGTATGATAATGGTCTTAATTTCTAGTAAATGTCAAGAAGGTATTTATGCTTTCATAGATCTGTGCCCTCGACAGATATGTGTTTAGCCAACTACTTTGCCTCATTTTTAGTTTGAAATAACTCTCAAACTTTGAGGAATGATAAGGAAAGATATATAGTTACATAAAACATCTTAGTTGATGTAGAGTGTTTAGTCTTAACCAATTTCTTAAATATTGAGGCAGTTTATTATGTGCTTGTGATTGAGTCAGAATGATAGCCATCAGGCACACAAATGGAATTGTTATTATCATAAATGACATGAATTACGTGCTGCTGCTGCTAAGTCGCTTCAGTCGTGTCCAACTCTGTGCGACCCCATAGACGGCAGCCCACCAGGCTCCCCCATCCCTGGGATTCTCCAGGCAAGAACACTGGAGTGGGTTGCCATTTCCTTCTCTAATACATGAAAGTAAAAAGTGAGAGTGAAGTCGCTCAGTCGTGTCTGACTCTTCACGACCCCATGGACTGCAGCCTACCAAGCTCCTCTGTTCACAGGATTTTCCAGGCATGAGTGCTTGGGTGGGTTGCCTTTGCCTTCTCCAGAAGCACATGCTATTTGTTTTCAAATGTTAGATAAGTCTTACATTTCTCAGATAAGTTCACTTGGTCATGATGTATTATTCATAAATGATAAGATTCAACTTGAGAACATTTCATTTAGACTTTGCATCTGTGTTCATAAAGGTATTAGTCTGCAGTTTTATTTTATTATTTTTATTTTTAAAATTTTATTTATTTATTAATTAGTCCAAATTACCAATGGTATTTTTCACAGAACTGGAACAAAAATTTTCACAATTTTTATGGAAACACAAAAGACCTTGAATAGCCAAAGCAAGCTAGAGAAAGAAAAATGGAGCTGGAAGAATCAACTTCCCTGACTTCAGACTATACTACAAAGTTACAGTCATCAAGACAGTGTGATACTGGCACAAAAACAGAAATATAGACCAATGGAACAAGATAGAAAGTCCAGAGATAAGCCCACCCACCTATGGGCACCTTATCTTTGATAAAAGAAGAAAGAATGTATAATGGAGAAAGGACAGCCTCTTTATTAAGTGATGCTGGGAAAACTGGACCACTACCTGTAAAAGAATGAAATTAGAACTCTTCCTAACACTATACACACACACACACACACACACACACACACACACACACACAAAATTGGATTAAAGACTCAAGTGTAAGGCCAGCAACTATAAAGCTCTTAGAAGAAAACATAGGAAGTACACACTCTGACACTAATCTCAACAAGATTCTCTCTGATCCACCTCCTAGATTAATGGAAATAGTAACAGTTTTCTTTTCTTGAAATTGTTTTGTCAGGTAATAGTTTCAGGGTAATGGTTACTTCATTACCCTGGGAAATGAAATTTTTGTGGCTCAGCTGGTAAAGAATCCGCCTACAATGAGGGAGACCTGGTTTCGATCCCTGGGTTGGGAAGCTCCTCTGGAGAAAGGAAAGGCTACCCACTCTAGTATTCTGGCCTGGAGAATTCCATAGACTGTATAGTCCATAGAGTGGCAAAAAGTTGGAAATGACTGAGCCACTTTCACTCAAAACGAGTTAAAAGTCCTTCTTCCCCTTGTAACTTCTGGAAGAGATAAAGTCAAAATTATTTTTCCAAATGGTTGGTAGTTACCAGAAAATATATCTGAGTCTAGGGTTTTCTTAGGGATAAGGTTTTTAACTACAAATTCAACTTATTTAAAAGAGATGGAGTTATTTGGGTTGCGTATTCCTTGGGCACACCTGAATAATCCAAAATAACTTTCCCACTACAAAATTCTTTAACCTAATTATACATGCAAAGTCCTTTTGGCCATGTAAAGTAATGTTTCTCACTGTTCTAGAATAAGACCATGAACATATTTACAGGAAGAGGAATATTATTTTACCTATCACAGTTTGGCATAATGTATTGTCTGAAATCTATGTTGCCTAACATTTACATAGCTTTCCTTTGCTTAGTATACATATGGCCTATCTTTTGCATCCTTTCATTTTTTATCATTTGTGTATTGAAAGTTTGCTTCGTGTAGGCAGCATATAGTTGATTATTGCTTTTTTATGCAATCTGGCAATCTTTGCATTTTAATTGGGGGTATATACAATATTTACATTAATACAATTACCTTTAGAGTTATTTTTTTTTAAGATATAAATATTTTCTTTATTAATGACTCCAACCATATTTCTTTAGATTCAGGAGTTTTGAATGTAAATACATAGAGAAAATAAGTTTAGATTGCATTATCCTGCAAGTCATTACCAGTAACATACTGCAAAGCAAAACAGCTTGGAAGAGAGGGGGAGGGAAAGGGGAGTGAGGGAGGGAATATAAATAAAAGGAATTAAGTTGATCAAGTGGAATAGTTTTTTTATTTTTTTATTTTTGGGAACCATGAAGTCCTTGCAAGCACAGCTTGCTTTTGCAGATTACTTTCCAAACATGTACAAAATGGAACCAAAGCAGAGAATCCCTTAAGAACCTGAAGAGGTACAACATTAAAAGCTACGATTATCCTGTAGCAAGTATTCCAGCCTTCAGTTGCCAACCGTTTCCTCTTCCTGTTCCCAAAAGTACGTCTTCCCCGCGGTTGTTTTCATTTCCTTTTTCTTGGCATCTGGGCGTGCACAGCTCACCTCCTTGAGGAAGTCGGATGTTTTTGCCTGCATACGTGTGTGGATATAGGGCTTCGAGCACTTGATGTGGTAGTGCAGGTAGTCTGGGAACGTGTGGATCAGGTTGATGGTGTTGTCTTGATGAGCACTGGCATTGGATTGGCGAGGTAACAGCACAAAGGTAATGTAGCCATGTTGTGGCCCACAGTGGCATCGGGATCTTTCAGCTCTAGGAGAGGCTCCCCCCTGTGGCTGAAGCAGACCTATTGGGCTGTGTGGCTGGCTCTGCCCTGCATGAACACCTTTCCAATGACCACATCATCCATCATCCTTAATCACTGTGTTGAAGACTACTGTGACTTTGCCCCTTTTTGACTCAAACATACATGGTCTCATCATCCCTATAATGGATAACTGCCCTGTTCTCTCCTTTCTTGCCCTCTTCTTGGAACTGGAAGTATTTCTCAAAGACGGAGGCAAAACAGTTTCGTTCCAACACGCCAGCCTGATGCACAATGGTATCCTTGGATGCGGGCAGATTTTCAAGGTGATATAGCAAAGACACATTGCATCCTGATTCTGGATTTACTAAGTAACTTCCGTACACCCTCTTTAATAACTCATCAGCACCATGTGCCTAAAGTTCCTTGTAGAATTCAAAGAAAAACTGACCATCACTTTTATTTTGTCTCCATCAGGATTTGAAATATTGTCGAGACTGGCTCGACAAGCAGGGTTTCTGAAAGTGCCATATGGTGAGAGAATGAGAAACAAGACACAAGAATTCAGTGAAAAGTGAGGATAAGAGGACCAACACCGCTCCAAGGTGAAGGTGCCGAAACTGAATCCAAGCCAGCTTAATTATACTTTCAGCCATAAAGGAAAGAATATGCGGGGAGTTAAGCTATAACTCATGTGGCCTTTAGGGCCACAGAACAAAGTGATCATTAACCATTGAGTAATTAAGAAACAATAATCAATGACAAATCAGTAACTCAGACTAATATTCTTATCTATAGATTTTCTACCAGATACATAAAACATGTGACTCTGAGATGCCAGTTGAGAAACAGTCTGGGGTCGGTTTTACAACCCCAGTATCATATCTTACTTTCAAGACTATGAACTGTTCCCTCTGGACTTGTTCCAAGAGTCTCATGCTTTATAGCATCCAGTTTATCAATAATTATAAATTTCTTTTGTGGCCCTTGCTGGGGCCTGCTTTTCTTTTATTCTTCCTATCTTCTACAAAATATGATAGAGGACTCCATCAAAATCTGCAAAAGTTACTTCTATAGCTTCTGGTTTGTTCCCGGTGGCTGCGTTCTCAAACTTGAACTTGAGCGTCTCCTCAATGATGTGATTGCTTACCTCCAGCAGGATCATGGTGGCCGCTGGCCCCTGAAGCCTGAACCTGCCTGGCAAGAAGCCACCGTCACTGCTGCCTCATGGACAAGCTTGGTCCCCACTGAGCCCCTGGCTCTAGCCGGCCACTTCCAAGAGTTAGGTTTAAATCTACAGTTACTTGTCCCTTCTTTTATTTGCTCTTTGTCTGTTCTTGCATTTTTAAATTGAGTGTATTTTTTCTGTTTTTATTTTTTATATTTTTTTGCTTACTGACTAAAATTATTATAATTTTTTAATTTAGTGGTTCCTTCAGGATTTACAGCATACATCTTTAACCTATCACAATCTATCTTTAAATATTATTATACCTCTTTACACATAATGCATAAGAATACCTGCAATAGTGTGCTTCCTTACCTGCCCCCCAGTCTTTGTGTTATCTACCTTAAATTTTTGCGTGTGTTTTAAATTTTATATTGCATTCTATTATCTCATAAGAAGGATTATATAAGGAAAAAACCTTGTATATTTACACATGTAATTGCCACTACTGTTAAACTCTTCATTCTTTTGTGCAGATTTACATTTTTATCTGATGTAATTTCCTTTTATTTGAAAGGTTTCCTTTAATATTTCTTATAGGTTTGTCTGCTGGTGAGAAATTATTTTAGCTTCTACATACAAAAAATATTTCACCTTCCATTTTATAAGATATTTTCTGAAGTTTAAATTCTATGTTGACAATTTTTACCTTTCAGTACTTTAAAGTTATTACTCTACCACTTTCTCCCCTGTCTTGTTTGCAGTGAAAAATGTGCTACTATCCTGACCCTGACCCTTTGTCTTCATTTATAATGTATCTTTCTTTCTCTGAATGCTTCTAAGAACTTTTCCATTATCCTCAGTTTTGAGTAATTTAATTATAATGTGTCTTGGTGCAGTTTATTTTGTGCATGTGCTTGGGATTTATTATATCTGTAAGTTTGTAGTTTCCACTAAATTTGAAAAAGAAAATTGTCATCTTTTTAGATTAAAAATTTTCATTTCTGTATTTAATTTTTGTGGACTCTATCACTATGTCTTCAAATTTACCAAACTTTTTCTTTCTTCAATGTCTAGTTCAGTCACTCAATCGTGTCCAACACTTTGCAACCCCATGAACTGCAGCCCACCAGGCTTCCATGTCAATTACCAACTCTCAGAGCTTACTCAAACTCATGTCCATAGAGTCAGTGATGCCATCCAACTGTTTCATCCTCTATCATCCCCTTCTCCTGCCTGCAATCTTTCTCAGCATCAGTCTATTCCAATGAGTCAGTTCTTCGCATCAGGTGGCTATAGTATTGGAGTTTCAGCTTTAGCATCAGTCCTTCCAATGAATATTCAGGACTGATTTCCTTCAGGATGGACTGGTTGAATCTCCTTGCAGTCCAAGGGACTCTCAAGAGTCTTCTCCAACACCACAGTTCAAAAGCATCCATTTTTCGGTGCTCAGCATTTTTTATAGTCCAACTCTCACAAACATACATGACTATCGGAAAAACCACAGCTTTGGCTAGATGGGCCTTTGTTTGCAGAGTAATGTCTCTGCTTTTTGCTATGCTGTCTAGGTTGGTCATAGACAACCTTTTCTTCCAAGGAGCAGGTGTCTTTTAATTTCATGGCTACAGCCACCATCTGCATTGATTTTGGAGTCCCCCAAAATGAAGTCTCTCACTGTTTCCAGAGCTTCCCTCATGGCTCAGATGGTAAAGAATCCACTTGCAATGAAGGAGACTTGGGTTCAATCCCTGGGTTGGGAAGATACCCCGGAGAAGGACATGGCGACTCACTCCAGTGTTCTTACCTGGAGAATCACCATGGACAGAGGAGTCTGGTTGTCTACTGTTCATAAGGTTGCAAACAGTAGGATATGACTGAGAAATTAAGCACACACTGTTTCTATTGTTTCCCCATGTATTTGCCATGAAATGATGGAACAGGATGCCATTATCTTCATTTTCTGAATGTTGAAATTTAAGGTAACTTTTCACTCTCCTATTTTACATTCATCAGGAGGTTCTTTAGTTCTTTCTCCCTTTTTGCCATAGGGTGGTGTCATCTGCATATCTGAGGTTATTGATATTTCTCCCAGCAATCTTGATTCCACCTTGTGCTTCATCCAGCCCAGCATTTTTCATGATGTACTCTGCATATAAGTTAAATAAGCAGTGTGACAATATACAGCCTTGATGTACTCCTTTCCCAATTTGGAACCAGTCTGTTGTTCCATGTCCAGTTCTAACTGTTGCTTCTTGACCTGCATACAGATTTCTCAGGAGGCAGGTCAGGTAATCTGTTATTCCCATCTTTTTAAGAATTTTTTCTGCAATGTCTAACATCAATTTCATCCACTGTAATTTTTATCTCATATTTTGTAGTTTTCTTCTCTAGAATTACAGTGTGTGGCTTTTTAAATGCATTCAATCTCTGTACCTAAATTCTGAATATACTAGAGCTGTATTAACTGTTTTAACAGCTTTCTAATTCTAACATCCACATTAGTTCTGGGTCAGTTTAAAATGATTGATTTTCACTCCATCCTGCATTCTGTTTTCTACTTTGCAGGCCTGGTGATTTTGATTGGATATAAGACGTTGTGAATTTTACCTTTTTCTGTGCTGGATTTTTTTCTGTTTTAATTTCTGTAATATTCTTGAAGTTTGCTCTAAGATGTAGTTAAGTTACTTAGAAATAGTTTGTCTTTTCAAATATTACTGTTAAATTTTGTTTTGCATTTGCAGAGAAGTGTTAAGACTAGAGTAATTATTTCCATCTACTTAGAAATGGCTCTTCTGAGTTATTTATTCGAAGCTTCATGAATTACAGGTTGTTTATTCACTGATAGAAACAGTCACTATTTCAGACCCTGCATGAACACTGACCACTATTCCTTCTAGTCCTTTGGGTGATTCATTCCCTGAGTAGCTTTCGGGTATGTATACAGTCATCACTACTCTGCTGAATACTGTAGGAGAACCCTCTGCAGACCTCTGTTTTTCTTTTTATTCTCCATACTCTGTCCTGCAAACTCTACCCACCTTGGTCTCCCTAGATGCTCAGCAATGGCTTCTCATCCCAGGCAGTCTGCTGAGCTGTGTCTGCATTTCCTGCCCTGTATTGTGGCCTGAAAACTGAAATTTCAGAGCTATCCTCTACTGTTTTTCATCAATCAAGAGATGCAGTCATTCATTGCCTGATATCCAATGCCTTAAAAATAGGTTATTATTATGATACAGGTTATTTAATATATGAAGCTGTGGCTTTTCATGTATGTGTGCTAAGTTGTTTCAGTCATGGCCAACTCTTTGTGACCCTATGAACTGTAGCCTCACTGGCTTCTCTGTCCATGGGATTTTCCAGGCAAAAATACTAAAATGGACTGTCATGCTCTCCTCCACAGGATCTTCATGACCCAGGGATTGAACCCACATCTCTATGTCTCCTGCATTGTCAAGCTGGTGGATTTTCAAATAGGATTGTAAATTAATTTTAGCCCAGTTACTTTGTATTGTCTAGAACTAGAAGTTCCATTGATTTGCTTTTGCTTGTAATGAATATCCTTAAGTTGACCCATTTCTATTTCCTCTTTACATTTGGGAATGATGGGGTAGAAATGAGAAAATTAAACTCTATTTATACATTCTGAAAAATCTTTGTAGTATCAAATAAAATTGTAAAAAAGATGTATTATTTATTCAAAGTGGGTATATAAGAAAAATGCTGCTTTGCCAATCACCATAGCTAAAACGAGACAGGATTTTATTTTTGTTTCTTTGCCTGTTTATCTTACCATTTATTTCTTGCTATTTAGATATGGATATGTACAATTTAATCTTAGAAAATTACTCTCTTCTTTATTTTTTTAACTTAGAGTTTTATATAAAATAATTTATTCTCATACACTTCCCTGTTGCCTGCCCTGCATACTCTGAAAGCATAAGCACTTTTCCATCTTGATTCATAACATTACATGTACATCCATTTGATAATTAATGGAATAATTTATTCTACTAGTTCCTAAACTTCTTTACCTTTAATGGTCTCTGTATCATTCTACATCAGGATCTTGGTTATACTCTTGACATTACTATGCCTTGATAATATTATTATTGTGCAATGCCTCCAAAATATTAAATCAACTCCATTTCTGTCCAAATGTTATTTGTCCCTTATTGCATTCCACTTGCCTTCCATTTTTTTTCCAGTTAATATTCTACAATTTATTAAAGTAATCAATTCCTTATAATATTCTAATTTCTTCTGACTGATTCTATTCCAGGAATAATTTGGAAAAACATCATTCCTACATGAACTCACCATTCAGTTTCTCCACACCTGCCCTATGAAGCTGACCATTGATGTGAAAATAATATACAATTAATACAGAGGTCAGTAAAAATTTATGACTGCCACACTCAAAGAGAATCTACATATTGCCCAATAACCCTTCACATTCCACTAGTAATCACCCTCTTAAGTGCTCCATATAGACTATTTCAACCGCCTGGTGCCTCAGAGCGCCCACATCTCTTCCTTAGTCTCTCTATGTTTCAACATCTTACCATTTATTTCTTGCTATTTAGATATTTATAAGTAAATGTTTTGGTTTTATTTGATGAATAGAAAATGTTGTCTCCATATAGTGTCTTCAAATTTTCATACTCCATTTAACCATTTCAGACACATTCCAGTATGGCTTCAATCCTCTACTTATTGAAAAGCTTCTTTACTATCACAAATGACTCCTGTTTCCAAATAACACATTTCTAATTCCTCAACTTCCTGAAATTCTCCTTGATAGTCAAATGTGTTGTTAACGTTCTCCTTGTAGCTGCACTCACTCACACACTCCTGGATTTACATTCCTACCTCACTGGCTTGTCCTGAAATCATTTTCTTTCTCCTCTCTCATACACAATAAAATGTTGAATTTTCTTATGGTTCTTCTTTTTGTCTCTAGCGTCTTTCCATAGACAATCTTATTTAAGTCAATGACTTTAGCTGGATATCATACTATTCCTAAGCTTTTCTTATCTAATTTTTGTTAATGATACATACAGAAACATAAAAACATCAGAAATATCTTCTATTCTTTGATTTCTCACTTTATCTTATCTCCCAAATGTAGCTCATTTTTAAGTTTGATATATTCTACATTAAAACATATCTTTAATCAGATCTCTCTTTTACAGTGAAGTCGTACAGCATCATAATTAAGAGTGTGGGCTGTGATAAAGAGCTTCCTGATGCCCATTCTCTTCTATCACTAGTAGCATGATCTGCGGGAAGTAATAACTCCTCCAAACTGTAGCCTTTCATCATAAGAACTCATACATAAAATGTTTAACATGTGCTGACATATACTCTTAACAAATATTAATTCAAAATGAATTTAAATATAAAACACGAAACTATAAAACTCCGCGAGGATCGATAGAAGACAATCAAGATGACCTTGAATATGGCAATCACTTTTTAGATATAACAGCAAAGACACAGTTCATGAAATAAATAACTGATAAGCTGGACTTCATTTAATTTTAAAAATTGTGCTATCTGAAATACCTATCAAGAGAATGAAATGGCAAGCCACAGAATGAGAGAAAACATTTCCAAAAGACACATCTGATCAAACATTTAAAATATACAAAAAACTCTAAGAAGTCAACCACAAAGAAAGAAAAATGCTATATGATTAAAAAATGAGCCAAAGATCCTAAGAGACACCTCACCAACAAGATATAAAGACAGCAAATAAGCTTATATAAAGCTATTCCACATCATATGCCACCAGAGAAATGCAGTTTAAAAAAAAAAAAAAATTAGATGCTACTGAACACCTATTACAATGGCTAAAATTTGGAACACTGATAACTCCAAACACTAGCAAGGATTTGGAGCAAGAAGAACACTCATTTACTGCTGGTAGGAATGCAAGATGGGTCAGCCACTTTGGAAGGCAGTTTGGCAGGTTTTTACTAAGCTAAACCTAAGATTCAGCATTTATTCTCCATGATATTTACCAAAAAGTAGTTCAGAACTTAACAACAACAACAAAAAACTGCACTAGGATGTTTATAGCAATTTTGTCTACAATTGCCAAAACTTAAAAGCCACTAAGATGTCCTCCAGTAATTGAATGGATAAATAAATTACAGTACATCCAGAAAGAAGAATATTAGTAAGACATGAGCTATCAGGCCATGAAAATACAGGGAGGAAACTTAAATACACATTACGAAGTGAAAGAAGGCAATCTGAAAAAGCTACTTACTATCTAACTATATGACATTCTGGAAAAGAAAAAATTTTGAAGACAATAAAAACATCAGTAGTTTCCAAGGGTAAGAGGCTAGAAAGAGGAATAGGCAGAACAGAGGATTTTTAAGGCAGTAAAAAATTTTTACATCATACCATAATGATGGACACATGTCATCATACATTTGTTCAAATTCATAGGATGTATAACCTAAGGTAAACTATGGTTTACCAAAAGTGAAAACAAAGGTAAGCTATGGCCTTTGAGTAACTGTACTGTATTAATGTACCTCATCCTTGGTTAAAAAAAGACAAAAAAAATATTTTGGTGAGTGATGTTGATAATAGGGGGAGGCTATGTATATGAGACCCTGGAGAAGGAAATGGCAACCCACTCCAGTATTCTTGCCTGGAGAATCCTATGGACGGAAGAGCTTGGTGGCCTACAGTCCACAGGTCGCAAAGAGTCGGACATGACTGAGTGACTTCGCTTTCACGATGTATATGAGAGGGCAAGAGACATAAGAATAAACTTCGTATTTTTCTCTCAACTTTGTTGTAAACCTGGTGCTGTTTAAAAAAAAAAATTCAAAAAATAAACTTCACAAACCTCAGGAAATAAATATCCAGGACGGTGTGTGGCACATCATAAAGTCTCAATAAAGGTTATTATAATTATTGTTGTTATTGTCATTATTTTTATCAACCATGCTCAATACTGCAGCCCTAGTTTATGTCAGTAAAACTTACGTTCTGCAGTATCATTTGACTGATTTCTCTCCTTTCAATTTTGCACCTTTCCTATACATACCTATCTAGTAGGCAGTGGGAATGAGCTTTTAAAATGTAGATTGGAATCACATTATTCTTCTAATTTAAAATCCTCTGTGCTATCCTTTTTCACTTTGATTGATTTGGAAAATACTTATGTTCTGTAATGCCAAATATAATCTGGTCCCTGAAATTTTCCAACTTGAAAACCTGCTACTCTTCATCATGTTTCATTCATACCACTTAGCCGAAAGAGGTTTCTCTTCCTAAATCTTGTCCAGACCTTTCTCCTATCCGCCCTTCTTTTCCCTGGCCCTCCCCATCCCCCTGACCCATGACATTTTATCTTTCTGGAATACCCCTTCAAATCACTCTTCACTTTGTCTGCTTCTTTCAAACTTTAGATTGCAACTTAGATAACACTTCCTCAGACAGACCTTCTCTGACTACAGTCAATCTTAAAAACCTCATTAAATTTTTTTAAATTTAATTTTGTTTAATTAATTACACTGTGCTGGCTCTTTGGTGCTGTGCAGGCGTTTCTCTAGTTGTGACGTGCAGGGGCTACTCACTAGTTGCAGTGCCCAGGCAGCTTCTCCTGTTGCAGAGCACAGGTTATAGAGCAGGTGTGTTTCAGCAGTTGCAGCATATGGGCTCAGCATTTTCAGTTCCTGGGCTCTAGAGCACATGCTGAATAGCTGTGATGCAATGACTTAGTTGCTCCATGGCATGTAGGATTTTCGCAGACCAGGGATCAAACCTGTGTTTTCTGCATTGGCAGGCAAATTCTTTACAACTGAGCCACCAGGGAAACCTCTCATTCTTTACCCTTACAAAAATTTCTGTTTTTTCCTGGACCATATCATAGTTTCTAATTAAATACTTAACGTATGTATTACTTGCATATTGCCTGTTCCCCACATGACTCCATAAAGGTTATGTTTATGACTATGTTGTTAATCACAGTATACCCAGAGACTTGTGTAAAACATAGGAAATGATCCAAATCTAATAAAATATTTGTTGAATAAATAAACGCTCAAACAATTAACTGAAAGGATATGCATTTTGATTAACTGCTACTGCTACTGCTAAGTCACTTCAGTCGTGTCCGACTCTGTGCGACCCCATAGACGGCAGCCCACCAGGTTCCCCTGTCCCTGGGATTCTCCAGGCAAGAACACTGGGGTGGGTTGCCATTTCCTTCTCCAATGCATGAAAGTGAAAACTGAAAGTGAAGTCACTCTGTCGTGTCCATCTCTTAGCGATTCCATGGACTGCAGCCCACCTGGCTCCTCCGCCCATGGGATTTTCCAGGCAAGAGTACTGGAGTGGGATGTCATTGCCTTCTTCGTTTGATTAACTATTAAGGATTAAAATTAGGAACTGCATATTTTCAAAGCGCTGATAAAATATTAATTTAGCTAATGTTTGCTGACTACCTAGCATCTGCCAGGCTAATAAGTTAATGTATATTTCTCAAAAAAATAAAGTCAACACAATTATATCCATTTTTTCTGATTAAAAAAAAAATTGTTCAATTAGATTATGTAACATGTCAAATTACCCAATTTGTAAAGAACAAAGTCTCTCGATCTATGATGTTCCAGGATCTTACTACAATAAAGCATGGCTCTCAATACAGATTAGACATTGTGCATTTAAAATTGCTAATTTATCAGAAAATTACCTCAGAAACCGAGGTACACAGAGACAAAATGCCTTGCCAAATGCTATAGAATTGACGAACAAGAGAGAAGTCCTTTGGACTTCCATCCAAAGTGTCTTTAACTCCCGTGTTGAAATACAAAGAGCAGCTAAAACAATAGTCAATCATTTCAGAAAATCTTAATAACTTATCTTGTTCCAGCAGGAGGTCTACAAATAATTTGCACCATTGTTAAAGAGTTTCTTCTTTCCTTAGAGGGATTATGCCTGTTCAGTGCTTTAGGTTTTTAAAAGGTGTTATATTAGCCTTTGCAATTTGACACGTTTGAAGTACAAGGAAAAAAAAGTCAAAAAAAAAAAAAAAAAAAAAAGTCCAAGCATATTGCAAGCAATATGTGTTCTAATCAATGATTACTTTTGAGGTCTTTTAAATTTCCTTCATCACATTTTTTTATTATATTCTAGAAAAATATGGTATTATTAAACAGATATTTTTAAGATATACAGACTTTCCCATCATTGGTGAACTTGAAAGCTATTCTAAAAGCAGGATGGAGATGGAGATGGAGATGGGAGGGCGGTTCAAAAGGGAGGGGTTATATGTATACCTGTGCAGATTCATGTTGAGGTTTGACAGAAAACAACAAAATTCTGTAAAGCATTTATCCTTCAATTAAAAAATAAATAAATTTAAAAAAAAAGCAGGATGACATTAAGAAGCAAGACTAAATAATCATTGAAAGATATCTAACCAGCTTTCACAAGATATTATTATGTCTGTCTACCTAGCATATTTATATTGTTCTGAAAAGATGATTATTATCATATATCTAACATATTGGGAATGTTTTAACAAAAGGATTTAGACGTAGTAACAGCAACAAAAGAATGTCAATAATAACACTTCTCAGATAATACTTATTTTTAAAAAAAAAGGTGGCAAGCACTGTGCTCTGATCATCTTTTTCATGCTCCATCTCATTTAATCTTCACAATAACTTATTATTAAAAAGAAAATATCTTTGTCATTCCATTTCACTCAGAAGAAAATTGCATTTCGGAGACTTTAATTAACACCTATGAGTTCCTTGCTGGTAATGAAAGAGCTGTCATTCTGACCTAGATCTCCCTGGATCCCAAGTCCATAAACTTATCCAACACAATAAGTTGAACACAAAAATGATATCTTTGGAAAGGGCAATATTTCCCAATACTGTTAGAATATGCTTCAAAGTTTCCCCAGTGTGTCATGAAGGGTTGAGAATCATTAACCTACACCAATAGCTTCTTAAGTACTTGCAAATAGGAACAAAGCAAACTATACAAGTTTCCTCCAAATTGAGTAAGCACTGTTCTGTATATACTGGATCAAAAAATGATTGAGACATACATGCATGGCCACTGAAGTGGGTTGGAAGGAAGGAGTGTTTCAAGCAGAAAGGGAGTCATGGAGAGAAGAAAAGAAAGGGTGACTTTGTTATAATGAATGTAACTCAATGTGATTAAAGCTTATAGTGTGAAGGTGTACCTAGTTAACCCCCCTTACCTGATAACCTTAGCAAAATCATTGTCACTTCTTCTCAGGGATCCATGTCATGCAATTTCCGTTTCTGTAAAGCAATTCTTACCTTGAAATAATAAATCTTACACTATGGGATCAATGTGAGAATTGGGTATATCAAATGTAGTGTTATTTAAGCGGGAACTTAATGTATAACAGTTAAATTGCTGGATGAAAGGGTAGATGAGAGGATGTGCTAAAAGGAACTTCACAGGTAGGCATGAGGAAAAGTGTGGGGGACAAAGGAAATTTTGTTATATTAGAAGTCTCAAATACATTCTGAATATGATTTTTATTTCAAAAAAACAAGATTCTAACCACACAAAAGAATTTATAGTGAAAAACCAATGTATGGCCACATTTGACCTATAAATAAAAACCACTGTTCTGTTCCTATTTTGCCAGATTCAGAAAATCTACTGAAGTAGATTGCATGCTCTGTTTCCGTGATTCAGGGAGACGTCAGAATCAGGGAAACAGAGCATGCAATTTACTTCAGTAACCCACACATGAAGTTATTAGTCAGCACTGTGCCCCACTATCCCACACCTCAAGAAAAGCCAGAGATTTAGGGATGGAAAGAAGGAGAGGACTGTAGTTGATATTTAGGAGGTTAGAGGGATAAGTTATGGTGAACAACTGAATATGGGTATAAAATCAGCATCTGACAAATCTAGGTTTTTGCTGTGGACATTGTTTAACCAGATTATAGAGCTTGGGAGAAGAGAATTGAGTTAAGTTTTGCCCATCTGGAGATTATAAAACAGGAAAAAACCAGTTGGCATGAACAGGAAACTGCTGCATATTTATAGTAAGAATACCACTTTTATTTTGAAAAGAAGCATTTATGATCAAAGAGAAAAATGTCTCATTTCCTATTAATGCTTCTCAGTATATAACAAATGCAAAGACAAGTTCCAACAGTAATATAATTCCAAATAAATGAGATTAACAAATGAATTCACACTGATTGTGTTCATATTAAACATGTTTACCTAAATCTTATATTATGTACCTAGAAACTAAGAAAGTTGAAAACTTAAAAACAGGATTTTATTAATGTGGATAAAGACTATGTTTTGCTTTGCTTTTATGATGTAGCAAACACCTGTAATCCTTGAACTACACCATGACACAGGCCACTAACTCTGCTAAATATACAAAGAGCTGATCCATTCATGTGTTTCATAAAATATTCATGAATTTTAATCTTTGTTCATAATGAAGTTTTTCCAAGAACAATAGGAATACACTTAATTCCAAAATTAAAGTGACACAATCTGGGACACAGTATTATACTATGTTTACACTGAAGAAAAGTAACCTCAATATCTTAGGATCCTAGAGACTCTGACATCTAAGATTTGAGAAATTACACGTTCTCAAACTAAGTGAATAACTGATATAAAAAGACGAGGAAAAGGTGGTAAGTTTTTCTCTACAATGAAAACTCTATGTTGTAAATAGCATAAAATCAAATGAAAACCAGTTTAAGGAATAATGTGAAGTGAAAATGTTAGTCGCTCAGTTGTGTCTAATGCTTTGTGACCCCATGGACTGTAGCCCCTGTCCATGGAATTCTCCAGGCAAGAATATCAGAGTGGGCTGTCATTCCCTTCTTCAGGGGATCGTCCCAAACCAGGGTTTGAACCTGGGTCTCCCCATTGCAGGCAGATTCTTTACTGTCTGAGCCACCAGGAAAGAAACTCATGTAATTCAACTGTCGAAAGCTGGATGTGGCT
This sequence comes from Budorcas taxicolor, assembly GCF_023091745.1. Lineage (NCBI taxonomy): Eukaryota > Metazoa > Chordata > Mammalia > Artiodactyla > Bovidae > Budorcas > Budorcas taxicolor. The sequence continues at coordinate 72,284,661 of NC_068912.1, forward strand.
TTGAGAGTGGCTAAGTTCAGAACTGTCTCAGTTAGCTTTTGATTGAGTATCTGCCATTTCTTAATGTTGCTCAGTTGCCCCAGATTTCTTCAACTTTACAATAACGTCAACATACCAAGTGGACAGGACAGTCTGATTTCCTTGAGAAAACTGGTTCTCATTAGCTTTAATTGGCTTCACTTGGATTCATGACCCTCCCTAAGGAAATGTCTATAGCAAGAAAAATGAAACGTGTTGACTGGTTTTCTCAAATTACATCTTCCAACTCTGGTGACCAGAAATGAGGCTGACTTCATCCAAAATCCAAAACATGAGCTGAGGTTAGAGTAGTTATGATGTTTCACAAAACAAACTGATGACTGTTGATAGATGCAGAGAGTGTTGATGCTGCACTTCAAAATTAGTAAATTTCTAATCAGTATAAATAACTTACAAATTTTCTGTCTCATATCAAGAAAACAAAAATCTTAATCAATAAATAATAGATAGTTCTCTGGAATTCTAGACCCACGGAATTTTTCAAGTTACTACAATGTACAAGCAACGACAATACAAACCTAAAGAATTTCTTTATATGATAGGTAATTATTCATGATATATTTGTCAAATAAGAGTAAAAAATGTTCAGCTGTAAGATATTCTATTTTCACCGATTAAATTGCCAGTTTTTAGATGATACTGTTAATTAGTCAGGGTGGAATGACATAAACCTCAAGTACAGCTTGGAAAAATGAAAATTTCTATGAAATTAATGAGCAACTATCAATGTAAATCAAGATCCTCAATACTGCATAATGCTTAAAAATTGGAAGCAATATAAATTTCAAATAATGTTTAGATATTTTATGATACTTTCAAGTGATGTTTAATACTTGTACTATGGGATCACATCAAATATTTTGAAAATATGTCACTATATGGGAAAATGCTTATCACACAATGTGAAACTAAATACCAGAGATAATTTTTCACATGTAAGACATATATGTGAAATATAATGTAAGTGTGTATGCATGTATATATATATAAATATAACATATATTACACATTTGTATTCACACACACATCAAGAATTGTACAAAGTAATAATTGTGGTTTTCTTTGGGCTTCCCTAGTGGCTTAGCAGTAAAGAATCTGTCTGCCAATGCAGGAGACGTGATTTTAATCCCTGGGTTAGGAAGATCCCCTGGAGAAAGAAATGGCAATCCATTCCAGTATTCTTGCCTGAAAAATTCCATTGACAGAAGTACCTGGAAGGTCCATGGGGTCACAAAGAGTCAGACACGACTGAGCACATACGCACACACACACTTCATACATTCTTTATATTTCAAATATCCTTCAAGAAATACAATTTGTTTTTTTTAATTCAAAAAATTATATTTTATACTGGAGTATACTGATTAGCCAGGCTGTGTCAGTTTCAGGTATATAGCAAAGAGATACATGTGTCTATTCTTTTTCAAATTATTTTCCCATTTAGGTTCTTATATAGGTCCGTATATATATTGAGCAGAATTCCCTGTGCTATGTAGTAGGAACTTATTGGTTATCCATTTTACATATAGCAGTGTGTACACGTCAATTATAACTTATATCATAATTGACTCAAATCAGGTGATCACCATCTTTTCTCTGTCATTACAATATTCAAATTATTTTTCTCCCTGCCTCTTTGCCCCATATGCATTATCTTGAGCTTTGATGTTCATTGTTCTAAAACATATATTTGAAAGTATTTCAAGATATTCAAGGTTTTCTGGACTGACTATATCAAGAGCCTGTAACATTCTATGAAAGTCTTTCACAAGCTGCCCTCAGGACTTATCCAGTTTCATATTCCGCTCCAGCCTATTCATGATCTATAATACTTCTATGGCTCCAGTGCTCTTACAATATCCAACATGCTTGGAAAATTACACAGTCTTTCATGATTCTGGGTAATGGCTTATGCCATTCTAGACCCTAAAATGTCTTTTTTTTCTCTTCTCCCCCCTTCCCAGTTGCCAAAGCCTTACTAGAATGTTTTCTACGCTGCTAAAACCTCCTTTCTCTCCAGAGAGGTAGACTTAGTCTATCTTCCTGTATCTCCCATGCACAGGAAACCATTTGGTAAGTGAATAAGTAAATAAACACATGAGTACTTTAATTAGCCTGAATTAAGTCACAAAACGTTTTGAAATCCTAAAGGAATTGTATTCATAATTCCTCTGAGAACTTTAATAAGCTGCTATTAGAATACAATTCCTCTTAGTACATCACGCTTGTTTCTTCTACTTTAGCTTCAGTGACAGCTGCTCTCCCAGGTCTTTCATTCCTCTCTGTTGATTGATATTCAGTAGTTTCCATTGTATCCCACACCTCCACCCACAGATGCACCTCAAAATATATACTCCTTTACCTATGCTTTCCTCTAAGGGAGTTATGTAATTCCAGCTTATTTACAAAGCCATATTTGTGAGGATTTACAACTTTGATTTTAGCTTTAAACTCATATTTAAGTTTTTATTTAGTAAATATTTGTTAGTTCAACATATGAAACTATTCCTACAACTGAACTAATCATTATTCATTTTGTTTTAGACATCACCTTTAGCAATAAAGGCTATAGGTCTAAATCTTTCTTTCTTAGTTCTCCTTCATCTCACACCAGTAATCTTCATTTTAATTGATGTCATCCATATATTTTCATTTTCTACATATCATTTCAAATCTCTTTTCCTAATACCTAGTTCAAGTTTCTATTTTTCTAGTTTATACCGTCAAAATATATCTTGCTTGTTCTTGTTTCCCAAACTTTTCCAAACTATATTTATCTTTATGTATAGAGAGGAATTTTATGCTAATGGTTAAAGAACATAGATTTTGAGTCAGATAATTCTAATTTGGGCCCTTTTTTCAAGCACTCAAGGTGATCTTTGGAACAAAACTTAGCTACTTTAAACTTCGATATTGTCTCTCAAATGTAGATAATAAAACTTGCCTCAGTTTGTAAAAGGAAAAGTTTAATTGCATGACATTTAAGATGTAGGGGCTCAATCCCTTTCATCAAATATCAAAGATGGCTATGTATTTTTTACTGGAAAACTAATGAATAGTAGAGCATTGAAAAGGAAAATTAGCCCTATTCCCATATCATGTTCAAGATCAGTTTTGAAATTAGAAAATCTTTAATAGATTTGGGATTGAAATGTGGCTTTTATTATTATTATCATATTGTAAAGTGTGACTTGTATTTGTGGCCATGGAAGCATCCTTAATTTGGATCCTAGAATTAAACAGACTTAGCCACCTGGTCCCAAGTAATGCTAAGTAGGAGAGTCCTCCACATAGAAGCAAAGCACACATCCTGTAAAATTTATGGCACAGAAGAAAGAAGAATGCATGTTCCCATGAATATCTCACTTCTAGAATCACAGAGACAGATGTAATTGGGCTATATATGCCGTTTTTTCTTTGTAAATTCACTAGGCAGAGCAGATATCTCCTCTGCCCCTTGAGAGAAGTGAGTGACCAGCTGAAGAAAGACGATAGGAAAAAGTACATAAAGGGAAACCTTTGGAGTGAGGAAGAACAGTCCCTTCATAATAAGGCTCACAAAGCCCTTACTATATGCTGAGTCTAACAGATGCCCAACAAATGGTAACTTCTTTTATAGATTTATCTTCAAAAATTCGTTTTACTTTTAAAATTTATTTGTTTATTTTTGACAGTGCTGGGCCTTTGTTGGTGCAAGGTTTTTCCCCAACTGTGGTGAGCAGGGGCTACTTTCTAGTTGTGGTGCATGGACTCTGTGTGTGGCATTTTTGTTGCAAAGCATGGGCTCCAGGTGCTCAGGCTTCAATAGCTACAGCAGGTGGGCTGTATTTGTGGCTCTCTGGCTCTAGACCACAGGCTCAACAATTGTGGCACACGGGCTTAGTTGCTCTGAAGCATGTGGGATCTCCCCGGATTGGTGATAGAACCCATGTCTCCTGCATGGGCAGGCGGATTCTTTCCCACTAAACCAGGGAAGCCCCTGTTTTACCTTCTTAATAAAAAGTTTCAGTTATCCCAGAGAACTTTAAAGGGAAAAAGACAAACTTAAACTTCCTATTTATGTTACTCAGTGCCTTCTGTATTTGGAGTACCTCAAACTTTTTCTGGCTTCATTTCTTCTCACATTCTTTTAAACACACATTATTATTCCAAGGCAGCTTGCTCAAGTAATATTCTAGGCTTTTTCTTTTTTTTTTTTTTAGCATTATTTCTTTAGCCTAATATGCTTTATAAGGGCTTCCCAAGTGGCTCAGTGGTAAAGAATCCACTTGCCAATGGAGGGGCCACAGGAGATGCAGGTTCAATCCCTAGGTTAGAAGGATCCCCAGAGAAGGAAATGGCAATGCACTCCAGTATTCTTGCCTGGAGAATCCCATGGACAGAGGATCCTGGTGGGCTACAGTCCATGGAGTCACAAAGAGTCAGACACAACTGAGCACAAAAACGAGAACATGCTATTTATTCTTCACACCTTCAGTTAGATGTTAATTCTCCTTTTCTTTTGTCTAGAGTATGATCCTATACCTTTATTTAGGATCTACTCTGTGCTTAAGGATATTAATTATTCAGTGAATCTCCCCTCCTTCTGAATTTTAAATCACTTGAGAATTGAGTCTAAATTACACTTTCATTTACCACCTCTACTGCCTCCATCAACCAAGTATCGCCATCATCACAATAAACAGCATAGAGGGAGTGCTTATTATATGTTCAGTGAAATGAATTCACATTCACAAGTGAGTTCACCTGTATTTCTACTTCCAGATCATCCACATGTTGAAAATTATTAAATATAACTGGTGCTAGTGCTTGCTATGGGCTTCCCTGATGGCTCAGTGGTAAAGAATCCACCTGCAATGCCAGAGACCCAGGAGACACAGGTTTGATTCCTGGGTCGGGAAGACCCCTTGAAGGAGAAAATTGCAACCTACTCCAGTATTCTTGCCTGAAAAATATCATGGACAGAGGAACCTGGCAGGCTACAGTCTAAAAGATAGCGAAGAGTCAGACACAACTGAGCGAGTGAGCAAATGATCAAGTGTTTGCTGTACTAAATAATGGGTAATACAACTAGTTTTTACAAAAAACTCTTTTGCTTGTCAACAAGTCGTACCAGATTTTTAAAATTACTTCTTTTTGCCCTGATATGGCAACTCCCATGACTTTGACCTTTGAAAGGAGTGTTGAGTCATATATGCTATTTGGAAAATCAAAGGGTAGATTTTTATGAATTTGTATTCTCTTCCCAGAGAGATGCTGTAGAAATTTTATTAGCTCTATTCCCTCAAGTCTCAAAGTTAGTAAAATCTAAATTCCTGTTCGCTCTATGGAGTAATATCACCATATAGCCGTAGTCACTATAAATGAAAGTCTGTGTTATTTACTTTATTTAGAAATTATTCTTAGAAGTAATAGAAACTATCTGGCTATCCATTACCTTATTTACTTACAATGGCCAGATTTATGAAATTGTAGGCTCACGAATGCCTACATTTTATGAGTAATTAGGATTGAGGTGGGAGGAGACATGGGAAAACACACTCTGCTAGCATACTGTTTTGAACAAACACTGTTTCTTTAGTTTTCACAGCATTATTTAAGATAGGTAGTATGGAACTGGAAACTCTCATAGAAAAAAATCCCTGTGATAATTCAAATGTATTCTATTAGCTCCCAACCTTGGCTTAACCTATGTTTTCAAAAAGGAGAGGGCTTATGGTCTCCTGTTCTGTTGGAAAGGGAATGATGGGTTTAGAATTGATGATTGCATAATTGCTTGGAGTTTTCTCAGTGCATCATCAATTACATGCAGGTTGATTTTTATGCCTTATACAATAGTACATATTGAATGACAAAATATTGTTTATCTTCAATCAGGTAATACTAAAACCATATATTTTACTTGGCAGAATTTTTGAACATCATTTATTGCATGTGGCAGGGTTTATTGAGTTACCATGTCAGGGTCACACCTACAAAAGTGGAATTGTCCCCTTTGCCAAAATTCAGTTCAGATATCAAAACTGATGATGGTACACTCTCATGCATGCACACCAAAGGAATGTGAAAAATTCTATTACTCATACAATGAGCCTTTTGGGGAAGCAGGTGGATCACGAGCAGATCTGAAAATGGCTTGAAAAACAGGGAAAGGAGACCAGCTTGAGTTTTTTATGATGGTTTGGGCTTGGGACTGGAGTTACACATCCTGCACGGCTTGAAATTTCTGCCCAAACAAAATGCAGAAGAAAAAAAGCAACCTTTCTTTTCAGTTTTCTCAGTTGTGAGGCAAAAGGTGAAGAGAGAAAGGTGGAACTTAAAAGCTGTCAGCAGTTAAATTCCAAAAACGCAGACAGATTATCACATGGTATCATTTTACACACTAGGAGATTTTATATAAAGCTCTGAGAGGTAACTGGGCTTCCCTGGTGACTCAATTTGTAAAGAATTCACCTGCAGTGTAGGAGACCTGGGTTTGATTCCTGGGTCAGGAAGATTCCCTGGAGATATAAATGGCAACTCACTCCAGTATTCTTGCCTGGAGAATTCTATGGACAGAGGAGCCTGGTAGACTACCGTTCATGGGTCATAAACTGTCAGACATGACTGAACGACTAACACTTTCACTTGTCTGAGAGATAGCTAGTTCAAGAGTACAAAACTTATTAACTGTCAGAACCAGAACTCATATCAGAGGGCAATTTCAAACGACTTGGTTTTTTTCCTATTGTGTCTACACTGCCTTTCTCGGAAAAAAGTGAAATGATTAAAAATAAATCTGTGTTGCTTGTATATTTCAATTTGAAAATGTTTCCTAAAACTTGCTGTAATTTGACTACATCTAAGGAATAAATTTGGGGGGGCTCCAAAATCACTTCAGGTGGTGATTGCAGCCTTGAAATTAAAAGACGCTTACTCCTTGGAAGGAAAGTTATGACCAACCTAGATAGCATATTCAAAAGCAGAGACATTACTTTGCCAACAAAGGTCCATCCAGTCAAGGCTATGGTTTTTCCAGTGGTCATGTATGGGTGTGAGAGTTGGACTGTGAAGAAAGTTGAGCCAGAAGAATTGATGCTTTTGAACTGTGGTGTTGAAGAAGACTCTTGAGAGTCCCTTGGGCTGCAAGAAGATCCAACCAGTCCACCATAAAGGAGATCAGTCCTGGGTGTTCATTGGAAGGACTGATGATAAAGCTGAAACTCCAATACTTTGGCCACATCATGTGAAGAGTTGACTCATTGGAAAAGACCCTGATGCTGGGAGGGATTGAGGGCAGAAGGAGAAGGGGACAACAGAGGATGAGATGGCTGGATGGAATAACTGACTAGATGGACATGATTTTGGGTAAATTCCAGGAGTTGGTGATGGACAGGGAGGCCTGGCGTGCTGTGATTCATGGGGCGCAAAGAGTCAGATACAACTGAGCAACTAAACTGAACTGAACTGAAGGAATAAATACAGCTGAAATATCTTCACTCTTTCTTATAGACACTTTTTGTCAGATCAGGACCTGCATCTCTAAATAGTAGAATATTTTGAGTTGTGATTGTAAAACTCTAGAAATATAGTTCCTTCTTCACCTGCCCAGATAAAACAATTTCTACCAGTTGTGCTCAATATTATTGGAGGGAGATAAACCTCTTTGTGAGATCAGTTTCACTTGTTCAGAAACAAGAGGGGTTCGGGACAGAGTCCACTGGGGTTACATTGCCTTCTTTTAGTTTACTTGTTTAACCTTTGACTCCTAATGCTTAGATGCTTATTCTGGTCCTTGTCTGTATAAAACCTTTATCTCCTACCTCCTAAAGCCTAATATGACTGCCTTTACCTACCATGTGCTCTAAAGTTAATGATTGGAGCATTAATGCTTCCAGGTCTCTGTTCTATATCACACCCTACACATCCTATCACAGTATATATTATGGTATAATCTAGTCTTCATTTCATACCCTACCAGGAGCACCACAGGCATGATTACAGAAATTCCTTTGCCTGAAATGTGTCCACTGGAACCAAAAGACAGAAAACTCATTTTGGGGTGCTAGATACTCTCTTCCCCAACACTGGCCTGGTGACTTCTCATAAAATTTCCCTCTGAACAAAAACTCCAGAGCTCATTTTGCTTTTATTTTTTAAAAATAACTATATTATTTTCTTACCATTTTTCATGTCTGTGGAACTTTTCTTCTGTCATGAAGACTTTGAGATAAAGTTTATTGGAGGTCTGAAAAGTTGATCCATTTAGAACAGTTTTTAACAAGTGATAAATGACCTGATAAATGACCAAGAAGACATTTTCTTACTATTTACTAATATCTCATCAACTAGGTTGGTTCTCTCTGACTCACTGTTGGCTTACCCAGTAGTATCTAATAAAAGATAAACTCTATTCTTATTGTCTCCACTGAATTATAAACAGTAAATTTGGTATCAATTCTAGAAAATGACTCACTTAACAGAAGCATTAAATCTATCTTCAATCTGTATAGTGATGGACTCATGGAATTCTCCAATTCATTTTCCTCTCCAGACCTCCCACAGTGGTAAGATGGAGTTCTCTGCTTTTGTGGTGGTCTAGAAATCCAGTGGAATTTGTACCTTTAAAAAAATTATTTTATTTAACTGGAGGCTAATTGCTTTACAATATTGTAGTGGTTTTTGCCATACATTGACATGAATCAGCCATGGGTGTACATGTGTCCCCCATCATGAACCCCCCTCCCACCTCCCTCCCCATCGTATCCCTCAGGGTCATCCCAGTGTATGGGCCTGAGCACCCTCTCTCATGCATCAAACCTGGACTGGTGGTCTATTTCACATATGGTAATATACATGTTTCAATGTTATTCTCTCAAATCATCCCACCCTTGCCTTCTCCCACAGAGTCCAAAGGTCTGTTCTTTATATCTGTGTCTCTTTTGCCGTCTCGCATATAAGGTCATTGTTACCATCTTTCTAAATTCCGTATATATGCATTAATATACTATATTGGTGTTTTTCTTTCTGGCTTGCTTCACTCTGTATAATAGGCTCCAGTTTCATCCACCTCATTAGAACTGATTCAAATGCATTCTTTTTAATAGCTGAGTAATATTCCATGTGTATATGTACAGAATTTGTACCTTTTAATTGAGACTAGCATAACACAGGAGAGACAACCAAATTAATGTTGTTTCTGCACTAAGTAATTGGAGTTATTGCAATGTCAGTTTATTTTTCTTTCAGGAGTTAAGAGTCCACCCATGTCAGAGAGCAGGTTGCTATTTTATTGATCTTTCCAAAAGGCCATAGTTGGATTAATAATGCCCAAAGGAAATCCATTTTAATCCCTCAAAATTTACCTAAATTAAAGTCTTTTGAAACCTGAGATCCACTAAGGAGTCAACGTTAGTTCTTGAAGAGACATGACGTTCTTCCTAAATTCCATGATTTAAAATGCAACATCAGTGTTTGTGTTTATATGTGCACATTAATCTGAAATAGATCTAAAGCAGTCATAATGGATAGCAGAGTTTGCCTGCCATACTGATGAATTTCTATTGTAACCTACTGCCTGCATCCTTGAGTCAGCGTTATTGGTTTTGGAAGCCACATCTCTGTAGATGAGGCAGGGTTCTATGGCAAGAAGAACATAAAATTTATAGTCAGATTCTCTAGATTCAAATTCTGGTTTTGACATGTGATGGCTGTGTGATGTTTGGCATGTTAAGCTGCATCTTTAAACATTAATTTTATCATTAATTAAAAATGGAGAATAATTTTACCTCATAAAGATAGTATAAATTTTTGAGTAAATGAAATCACAAGTAACTTAGAGTCACTATAATTAAAAACCAATTGTTTTGCCTCATAGTCCATTATTGGGAAAACATATTTCAATTATTATTATCATTTTCTGAAGAAAGAAGTTGGCAGAAGATATCTATATATATTCAAAGATGATATTGAGTTAGATATCAATTTTTAATTGACATTGTTCAGTATTTTACATATAAATATTATCAGTTTCTTCTCACTGTATATATTCTCAATTTTCTTTATTACAGCTGGATATGACTGTGTCCTTCCTTTCCTTTCCTTCTCTCTACTGATATTTTTGAGGAGGACATTTTCACTCAAAAAAAAATTTCTTTGAGCCCATTTTTTTTTTTTTTTTTAGGATCAGGCTCTAACAACTCCTCTTACTACTGCATCCTGTCTCTTTTCCTTCTCAGTGAATTATTCTTGCTCATACTTCAGTAATGAATTTGCGCAACTCTAATTGAAAGCATCTTGCTGCTCCTCTGACCCCCTTTTGACCTACTGTTCCATCACCTTTCTTTCTTATCTTCATTTTGCTGTGTGCTTCCAGAAATTTTTTTCTGAAAAAAAGATGGGATATAAAAATCTTCTATATGATAATAATTAAATACTATAATCTATTTGAGTCTCAGTTTCCTCTTTAAACAACAAAGAGTAAGGTTTTACTCAGTTGAAAGATTTGTTAACATAATAAGAAATATATAGCTCAAATATTAATTCAAAACAAAAACAAGAAAAATAAGAATGATCAAAAATATAAGGGTACTTAAGTTTTGCTTCCTATGCATTACTCTGTTTCTTCCTTGGTGGAATCAAAAAGGGGCAAAATTGCTGCCAAAAGTTGTTTGGAATGTGAATGTGGTTAACAGTTTGAGGATTGAAATTGAATGAACTTCACTTTTTGGCCACAGTAGTTATTAAACCAATATTTATAAAGAAACTTTCTAGATGAAATATTTCATAGTGTGCCTGATATTTTAGGATTAAAAAAAATGGTCAGTGAGGATTGGCTGGAATAGCATACATTCCTTATTAAATAATTTTTTTCTTTCAGCTGATCTTTACCTATAATACATTGATATTTAAGAGGTTGATTTCCCCCTAATTTACAGATCTTGTCTTCCTTCTTTAATTTTAATCTGGACATCAAAGTAACTAGGCTTATTATTGCTCATGAGCAGCTTACAAAGTGATCTTCAGCATTATCATTATTGTCATGATCGTATTTTTAACATAAAATGAAAGCTATTTTAATATTGTGTCACCTTTCTAGGAAGCAAAGTTATGCCTCCCAGAGTCATGAAATAAAATCAATAGATTATCCTGTATGAGATGAGCACCATGTTGTGGCTACTGCATGAATCCCCAAAGTTTTACTCTAATAATGTATGATTCTCTTCTATTTGATTTAGAGATTATACAAATCAAGTTGAATGATAATTATAGCCCAGGATCTATATAGGCAAACTGATATGTCATTTTTTTACTAAAATAAGAAAAGTTACAATTAGCTAATGATATTTAAAACACATTTATCATCTTAGTCATTAGGGTGATTCTGAAAACATCCATTAAATACCTCAAGGATGAGGAAATTATACCTTGGTGCCAATTCAGAACACAATATACTAAACATCTGCTATTTTGGGCACAACAATAAATGATTATTAAGTACTATGTTAATTGGGCTCTTCCCTGGTGACTCAGATGGTAAAGTGTCTGCCTACAATGTGGGAGACCTGGGTTCAGTCCCTGGGTTGGGAAGATCTCCTGGAGAAGGAAACGGCAAACCACTCCAGTACTCTTGTCTGGAAAATCCTATGGGCAGAGGAGCCTGGTAGGCTACTGTCCATGGGGTCACAAAGAGTCAGACATGACTGAGTGACTTCACTCATGTTAATATGTAGAATCTGGTAAAATAGCCTAAAGTAAATACTAATCGAACAATGTCAATTAGAGTAAAAGTTGGTAAAAAAAAAATGCTAAGAATATTTTCCTTTGAACTGACTTAATGACCAAAATTAGAGTTTATATACACAAGTCAAAACTGTTTTGAATAATTTTGTATGTACTTTTAGAAGATTATCAAGCTGGAAAATTATCATATTATCTTGAACTTCGCATTAAGACCACTCAGCCACACATGAATCTTATAGAGTTGACATACATACATGATTATCAATAATATCTTTAATTGTGGATATTTGTATGGAAAATCTCTCAAACATTTTTGGTCAAAAAAATTAGATGCAATTTTTATTAGGAGAATTTTTGCAACTAAAGAATTATTTGGTAAGGAATTCTAAAAGCATTTTTTTTGTATAAAAGGGATGGGTTGCCTTGTTTTAATCCTTTAATTTTTTGACAGTCTGTACAAATATTAATGAAAGGTTATTCATATGTATTTAGGTATCACAAGTAATCCATAGTTAAGCTTTTAAATAACAAATAGAAATCACTATCACTTGTTTTGTTTTAATGTTTATAATGAAATTGTTTTGTCATTAAAGGATCAAAATATGCTTATAACTTCCTTGGATTTTTAAAGAGGTAATGAGCAGTAAACTCAGCTATTACTCATACATATTACTAAATGTCACTCATTGAAGAGCAGCAAACTATGAAGAAGGAAAGATATCATCTATTAAGGGTGAGATTTTGGTCTGATTTCACACTCCATGAGTTTTCATTCTTTAATGTAATGCTTGAATAATTTTATGTACAGTGTTACAAATAAAAGTAGAAAATTCTTGAAGTCTGTTTGACTTCAGCTTAATTAAAATGCCTTTTCCACAATTGTATGTGCTAATTCAAGCAGGAAACTTAATATGGTTTTAAATGATACAAACCTAGATAGTATATCACAATTTATAAATGATACATCATGATGTTAAGAGAAATCTGTGTTACTCTAGCCAATCTACTGCCTTGGATTTCTGTAAATCTCTTTTATCTGCACCAATAATTACCTTACTTCAGCAAGGCAGTTTTAATTAAATGTCATCCTTTAAAATCAAGAAACACTTACAAGGTCAAGTAGGTCTAGGATAAAACTAAAGTTTGCTCTCAAAATCATGGATTACTTGATATTCTGCTATAAAAAATTGTAAATGGGGCATACATAATTTTCCTCATGCAATTTTAATGAGATTTTTGACCAGTTCAGAATTGTTTCCTCTGTATAATTTTACATCTGTTAGTTGAAGGGTAATACTTTCTTACCTTTGACTATGAAAATCATTTCCACAGGAAAACATTTCAGGCATTAAATCTAATATTTCTTATTTTTAAGAAAATCCTATTTTTTGTTCTTTTTTGAAACACAATCAGATTTTACCTGAAGAAGTGAAAGAACTACATAGGATTATAAATTTTTTAGCTGCTTTTAGAAATTCAACAGATAATTTTGTTTACTGATTTATTGTACAGTGAGTCCCCTACATATGGACAAGTCCTGTTCCAAGAGGGTGTTTGTAACTACAATCTGTTCATAACTCCAACAAAGTTAGCCTACCTACCCAACTAATACAATCAACTATACAGCACTGTGCTGTAACAGGTTTATACTACATTCCCTGCAAACAATACATTAAAAAGTCAGCAAACACAAAAAATAAAGAAATGTTTTAATCTTACAGTACAGTACCTTAAAAGGACAGTAGTACAGTACAACAGTTGGCATACAGGAGCTGGCATTGAGAGAATGCGCAAGAAGAGGGACTGACTGGAGGAGATGGAGGAGGTGGGAGTTGGGAGAGCTGAGGGATCATCAGCAATAGGGCACGGAGGGCCAGCTGCAATTTCACTCATTCAGTTCTATCCACGCTCTGGACAAAATGATCCAGTCATGCCTGGGTAGCAGCTCTTTCTTTCTCATCATAGATAACACAGTAGCCTGGGATTGTGCTGACTGGCTGCTGCAGCCCTTATGTACTGTTCTACATTCAGGTCCTGTGCTTCAAAAACTAATAATGCCTCCTCAAACAAAGAGAATCTCCAGCCATTTCCTGTGCTGTGAGTCTCTTCAATCTCTTTGGTTACTTCTTTTTCTTGTCTCTTTGTCCTTTCTCTGGGCCTCCCAAGTCCATCAGGTCTGCATTAGTAAGCTCCTCCTGTCACACAACAAGGAGTTCAATAAAGTCATTCTTTTGCAGATCTAGCTCCAACATCTTGCTGAGGCTCATTATGCTGCTGAAGACCTCTTTGGACTCCCCATCCCCCTTCTCAAATCCATGATAACTGTGAACAAAAAGTACACAAAATACAACCGCTTTTAGTGGATACGTGTATGTGACAAAGTATGCCAGAAATGTGAATTAACTTATATGGTTGGGGAATGTGAATACATATTTACATCTTTGAAAGTTCACAACTTGAAGTTTCATAGGTAGGGAACTTACTGAATTTGTGGGTGTATATACATGCCTAACTGGAGAAGGAAATGGCAACCCACTCCAGTAGTCTTGCCTGGAAAATCCCATGAACAGAGGAGCCTGGCAGGCTACAGTCCATGGGTCACAAACGGTTGGACAGGACTGAGTGACTAACACACAGACACACACATATATGTATAAGGGCTTTCCAGGAGGCACAGTTGTAAAGAACTTGCCCAGCAATAGAGGAGATGCAAGAGGTGCCTCAAGGTTTGATCCTAAGGTCAGGAAGATTCTCTGAAGAAGAAAATGGCAACTTGCTCCTGTATTCTTGGCCAGGAAAATCCCATGAACATAGGAGCCTAGCGGGCTATAGTCCATGGAGTCACAAAATAGTCAGATTTGACTGCATATGCAAAGTGCACACACATAAACATATAAATGGTGTGAGATATGCTGTACTATGTCTAAACTATTAGAGGGGTAGCTCAGATTACATACTTACTTCAGCTGTTTGGGAAAAAATAGGAAATCACAAGATATGCAATGCTTATACTACTGAAAAATCATACCTTCATTCTTCTATTCAATTACTTTTATTCAGTATCTAACACACAGGTATGTTTAAGTGGAAGCAGAAAGAAATGAGCAGTTAATTTTACAGAGACAGAAAATTTCATGCAAGAGATGAAGTTTTAAGAAACATAATAATAACATTTATTAATTAATGCAAAATGACACCATACAATAGATGAATAAAGTAAAAGAAAAAAAAGACTGGCTCCAGTTTACAAAAACAGTGGAAATATTAGGGTTTGAATCCAGTTAGCAGGTTCTAGAATGTATAATCTTAAACCTTAGGTTTTCCAGCCTCTGATAGGTACAAATTTGCAATTTGGAGAAGATAGAATTTGACAGATTGTCAAATGAAAGAAAATCAGACCAAAGACAGAGGTACACCATAGCATTGTGTGTTGTGCAAACTCAGGGAAAGCTTTCTCCTCTGTGCAGTCTTGTTTATCTGTCCAGCTTCAACTCAAGTCATGCCTTAAATATGAAGCGCTTATACGCACACATTCTCTTCTCTGTACCTCTGCGTGTGCTATTACTCTACTTGGAGACACTGCCCAGTGTCTGCTTTTCCTGTATCCTTTAAACTCAACTCAGTATCCGCATCTTTTGATAATTCTTTGTACAACCCATCTCTCCTCTGTTCTCTTATATACGCTAGTATATTATTCTATTGCATTTACTGCATGATTTCTAAATATCTAAGTATTTACTACAATTATTTCACACATTATTTCAGTTCAGTCACTCAGTCGTGTCCGACTTTTTGCGACCCCATAAATCACAGCATGCCTATAGTAAATGCTGATAAGATCCTATTGATCTAAATTAAACTTATATATGAATCTTGTGTTTTTACTGTTTTCTTTTCATCTGATACATATAAGAAACTAGGACTTGTAATGACTGAGTGAATGAATTATATGATATATGTGCTATACATGTGCACATGACTTAGAATATACTAGGTCTGAGTTTGATATCATTTCAGCCATTTAATTGGCATTTAATTAGTCCAGATGTCCAGCTTCTTTGAGCTTCAGTTCTTTCTCCTACAGAAAAGGGAAAATCAAAGCTTCCTTTCCATGTTTTTACCAATGTGGAATGTGGAATGAGATTATGACAGAAGTGGATGGATGTAATATTTATTCAGTTCAGTTTAGTTAAGTCACTCAGTCGTGTCCAACTCTTTGTGACCCCATGGCCTGCAGCATGCCAGGCTTCCCTGTCCATCACCAACTCTCGGAGTGTATTCAAACTCATGTCCATTGAGTCGGTGATGCCATCCAACCATCTCACCCTCTGTCATCACCTTCTCTTCCCACCTTCAATCTTTCCTAGCAGCAGGGTCTTTTCAAATGAGTCAGTTCTTCACATCAGGTGGACAAAGTATTGGAGTTTCAGCTTCAGTATCAGTCATTCCAATGAATATTCAGGACTGATTTTACTTAGGATGGACTGGTTGGATTTCCTTGCTGTACCAGGGACTTTCAAGAATCTTCTCCAATACTACAGTTCAAAAGCATCAATTCTTTGGCACTCAGCTTTCTTTATAGGCCAACTCTAACATACATACATTACTGGGAAAACCATAGCTTTGACTAGACAGACCTTTGCTGGCAAAGTAGTGTCTCTTATTAGGTATTAATTAATTAAGCATTAGCCTTCTTAGGTTTTAGTATTGTTATTATAAATATTTGTATGTCTTAAACATTACCCAAAGTTGATCCGTCATCAATAAGTTAGATATGATAATGAACTAGAAGCATTTATAAGCTAGTCAATAGAAGGATTAATACAGGCAATGTAAACTTGAGGACTTTTACTATTCAAAGGAAAAAAGGACATTCTAAGAAATACAAGAGTCTTTTTTAGGGGGAACAGCAGGGAGTTATAATTTGACCACATTTTAACAGGTTTCATATGACTACCAAGCATCTATTGATATTCATTTTCTAGAGACTACTAAATTGTTTCACACTTCTGGAAAAAAAGTCATTGAAATTTCCATTTCATTATGTATACTGCCTTTGAGAGTCCAGGGGCTGTCCTAAAGAGACAGTCTGTATGGAACTAAAAGCATTTGAACCATTTACAAAGTGAAAATGTGTTATATTAGTGCAAAGTGAGACATTCCTGCAAATGTTAAAGACTTTTAAAAGACTTTAAATAATATCTTAAAGTCATTCATGTCTATTCAAGGCATGCAAAAACTCCAAATTTTGTACTTGCGTAAGTCAAGGTAGCCAGCAATATGCTTTAGTTAATCATAATTCAGTTAGTGGTACTGGAACAGAATATCAAAGCAAATTAAACTTCTTGTGAAATTTCAACACAATTCATATAGATGTTTTGGGCTACTTATTTCTAGTTCCACTTAGTATCATTTGTTCAAAATAGAGTGAAAGGAAGATATTCTTATATAAAGATTTATGCTTCATAAAGTATAAAAAAACCATTTCTCTATTAATTTCAGTCATATCTCAATCTAGATAAAGAGAATATTTAGGAAATTCAAACAAAGCATTTTGTACATTAGCTTTAATGAAAACTATGTATTGTTCATTATACTGTAAATTATAAAAACGTAATGAATGCTCAAGATATTCACATTTACAAAGCAAAACTTTATATTCATTTTCTTAACTCTTAAGATGAAACGTTTGAACAAACTGATAAAGATGTATAGACACTTGTGCATACACTTTAAGAATCCACAAAATACTTGAATTTATGAAGTGTGACTCAACATTCATTTTTACATATACATTTGGAATTTTACTATAGAAAGTGGAGTATTCTATTACTCAGTGCATGATAAAATGCTCTTCCCTTCTTTGGAGAACAAAGGCACTGATTTCACTTAATCAAATTCCGAATTCTCTGTTGGACATTCTCCCAAGTTTTTCTCCATAAATTGCTTTATCGAAATAGTATATATATTTTCAACTAAAAAGCAATTATTTTTTAAAAGTACTATTGAATCTTTGATTCCCTCATCCATTTATTAATTCCAATCTTTACTGAGTTTTTACACTGTGCAATCACACAATTTCTGCTCATCTGGAGAATTTTAGTTTGCAAAGACAAATTTTTTTGTAATTATCAAGATAAAAAGGACTTATAACATGAGAACTATAGTATGAAGTACAATGAAAGCTGTTTAGGAATCTTTAGAAAGAAATGATAATTTTTAATCATGACAGTCAGAATTTCATAAAATTAGTGACATTTGAGCAGTGACTAAAACATAACTGTGATTCCACAGATAGAGCCAAAGGAGACAAAGGAAATGGAATCAGATAAAGCAGAGATCTGGAAGAATGCAAAGTATACTTGAAGAATATCACATAGATACTGAGTGGAATCTTATTCATGGGAAGAGTGTGAAACTAACTGGCAAAGTTCTTGTATGCTAGATTAAATTTTTAAATTTGGCTTATATTTAGTTCTTTATTTGTTTCCACTCCATCTCATGTTAAAATGTATCTGATTTATAAAAACATTTAAAAATTTATACTAGAAATAAATTTTAAAACTATAAATGGAAATGCTAGTACTTCATTTGACATGTTTATGAGCAGACACATAAAAGAATAATATAGATATTTATAAATGAATAAAGAAAATCTGAAAATGACATGGACAGTAGGTAGTGGACTAGTGGAGGAAGATTCTAAAAGCCTCGAACTTATCTTCCTTATTTCTATCTGGAAAAGTATTGATTTGATTAATGGACCACTATGGACCTGACCAGGTCTTGGGGGCTGACAGCACTCAGGGTGAAAATGTAAAAGGCAATGATACAGGCACTGCAAAGAATAAATCAGAAGAGCTTTGGACACTGAAGGAACATAAGCAATTAGAATAGCCAAGGCCAGAGAAATTGATGCCAGCATTGCTTGAGTCACAGGATAAATGAATATTTTGCCTTTTTAAAAATTATATTTCTAATCAAGCATCCATAGATGAAGATCTAATGTAGGTACAGAAAGTGAGAATAAATATAAAGCAAGTTTCTATTTCTTCCCATCATGTATAGCAGATTGGAAATATTTATAATTTCTTTACACTCTTCCTCCTGTGATGCAGTCTATATTTGCTTCTCTTGAATTTGGGCTGATTTGTGATTAATTTGACCAATCATGTACCACTGCAGTGAAACTATTCAAACTTGAACCTAGACCTCAAGGAGACAGGCAGTCTTTACCTTGGTTTCTAGGAACCCTGAGCCATCATGTAAAATGTCTCACCAGCCTATTAGAGGGGCCTTGAGACTTCATTGAGAGGGAGGGAGCCAGCTCAGCTTGGTCCAGTAACCAGGTAAATACTGCCAAATGGAGAACAGAATCACGCAGATGAGCCCTGTAAATTCCCAAGCGACAAAATTGTGGTATTTTTAAGTCCCTAAGTGTTGTACCATTTATTGCACAGAAATACATGACTGAAACAGCTTATTTCCCAAAATTTTATATGGAAAAATACATCCTATGTTCCAGAACTTTATTTAAAATGAATTATAGAATTTATTTATCAAGCAATAATTATGTACTGAATAATTAATAATATATGAAATACTATAATAGATGCTGGGATCATGCACATGATAAAAAGAAACAGCCTCTGCTCTTTAGAGGTCATGATCCAGTGGAGAAGGAAGAGGATTAATAAGATAAGTGGATCAGAAGTAGTAGATCAGCCACATCAGAAGTTTGTAGATGTTAATAGAGCAGAAAAGGGAAAGATCATAAATGCAGTGAGAAAAGTAAAAACAAAGGAAGAAAAACATATGGACCCAAACATTTCAAAAGCTTGTTGCTCAAGTAAGCATGCAAATTATAGCTAAATTTCTGAAAATCAAAACTCAACATACATTTAAGGATATAAACACATTAAGAAAAATTTGAATTCTTTGGCATAAGGAAAATGTACGTTGGAATATACAATACCAGAATCTTTCTTTGAGTGTCAGGAGTCAGCCAATACCATTTTGAACAGTTCATTTACTGGCCTTATATCATTTTTTGCAGAAGAGTTGAAAGAATTCTTACTCTTTATTCATTATTTCATGACCAAAGAAAAGAGTTCACTGTTGAGGTGGTAGGTATGTAACTTGTTACTAAGAGTTTTCCTCCTTCACGTTATATTTTGGACAAACTTACTGATGTTGAAATAAACCCACTAGTTTTTCTAAAATCATCTGTTCAATATTCATTAGTCCTGTATAGTTCCTTTCTATGTGTTAACAGAAAGTGTTACTATCAGCCCCCATCTCAATTTCTATTTCCTTCTTCCTCATTTTTCAAAAGCTTGTCCCATTTATAGGTTCAGTTCTATTCTAAAAGAGAAATCAATTTTTACTAATTCTGAAGAACATAAGTACTGCCTGATAAGGTCTCATTTTTGAATAACCTTTCTAAGATAATTTGTCTTTGGGTTCAGTGGCCCATAGGTGACTTTGAGCCCTGTTTTGTTTCCCTAATCTTTCTCACTGTTTATCTGACCAACACATAGCCAGTACTGAGCAGCATATATTGCAAGTTACTAAAGGCCAGTTCACTCTTCTCTAATACTTTTCTTTAGACAATACTTCTCGACCCATTTCATAAGTCAAACCTCCCTTCTTATCTAACAAATTGTGTAAGATTCTACTTTTGCCCCTCTTTTCTAGTTTCTTTAGTTTTGTTTTTTCCTTAGCCATCTACCAACAAAGGAGGTAGGGTGGGACGGAGGCTCAGAAGGGAAGGATATAAGTATACTTATAGCTGATTCACATTGTTGTACTGCTGAAAGTAACACAATATTGTAAAGCAATTATCCTCTAATTTTAAAAAAAATCTTATGATTAAAAAAAGGATAGGGAAAACAACAAAGGAGTGCCACTTCTGATTGGTTGAAAGATCTACTCAATCTTTTTACTAAGGATTAGGTCTCTCATATAATGCTCATGCTTCCCTGGTCTTTTTTATAATCTAGTTAATGTGAAAAAAAATCAGAACTGAGAAAAACATAGTCATAAACAATACACTGTTACCAAACAAAGTTGGTTCAGTTCAGTTCAGTTGCTCAGTTGTGTCTGACTCTTTGCAACCCCATGGACTGTAGCACACCATGCTTCCCTGTCCATCACCAACTCCTGAAGCCTACTCAAACTCATGTCCATTGGGTCAGTGATGGCATCCAAACATCTCATTCTCTGTCATCCCTTTCTCCTTCTGCCTTCGATCTTTCCCAGCATCATGGTTTTTCCAGTGAGTCAGTTCTTCACATCAAGTGCCAAAGTATTAGAGTTTTAGCTTCAGCATCAGTCCTTCCAATGAGTATTCAGGACTAATTTCCTTTAAATTTGACTAATTGGATCTCCTTGCAGCCCAAGAGACTCTCAAGAGTCGTCTCCAAAACTACAGTTCAAAAGCATCAATTCTTCTGCACTCAGTTTTCCTTATAGTTCAACTCTCACATCAGTACATGACTACCTGAAAAACCATAGCTATGACTAGATGGAACTTTGTTGTCAAAGTAATGTCTCTGCTTTATAATATGCTCTCTAGGTTGGTTGTAGCTTTTCTTCCATGGAGCAAGCATCTTTTAATTTCATTTTAGAAATTTCATTTTTGAAATTAAAATTTGGAAATTTTAATTCCCAAAGCGAAGTCAATACCCAGTTGTGGATGTGACTGGTGATGGAAGCTGTAAAGAGCAATATCACATAGGAACCTGGAATGTTAGGTCCATGAATCAAAGCAAATTGAAAGTGGTCAAACAGAAGATGACAAGAGTAAACATCGACATTTTAGGAATCAGCAAACTAAAATGGACTGGAATGGGTGAAATTAACTCAGATGACCATTTTACCTACTACTGTGGGCAAGAATCCCTTAGAAGAAATGGAGTAGTCATCATAGTAAATGAAAGAGTCTGAAATACAGTATTTGGATGCAATCTCAAAAATGACAGAATGATCTCTGTTCATTTCCAAAGCAAACCATTCAATATCACAGTAATCCAAGTTTATGCCCCAACCAGTAATGCTGAAGAAGCTGAAGTTGAACAGTTCTATGATGACCTACAAGACCTTATAGAACTAACACCCTAAAAAGATGTCCTTTTCATTATAGGGAACTAGAATGCAAAAGTAGGAAGTCAAGAGATACCTGGAGTAATAGGCAAATTTGTCCTTGGAGTATAAAATGAAGCAGGGAAGAGGCTAACAGAGTTTTCCTAAGGAGACCACACTAGTCACAGCAAAGACCCTCTTCCAGCAACACAAGAGAAGACTCTACACATAGACATCACCAGATGGTCAGTACTGAAATCAGATTGATTATATTCTTTGCAGTCAAAGATGGAGTAGCTCTATATAGTTAGCAGAAACAAGACTAAGAGTTGACTGTGGCTCAGATCATGAACTCCTTATTGCCAAATTCAGACTTCAATTGAAAAAAGTAGGGAAAATCACTAGACCATTCAGGTATGACCTAAGTCAAATCCCTTACGACTACACAATGGAAGTGAGAAATAGATTCAAGGGATTGGATCTGATAGACAGAGTGCATGAAGAACTATGGACAAAGGTTCCTGACATTGTACAGGAGGCAGTGATCAAGACCATCACCAAGAACATGAAATGCAGAAAGCAAAATGGTTGTCCGAGGAGGCCTTACAAATAACTGAGGGAAAAAAAATGCAAAAGGCAAAAGAGAAAAAGAAAGATATTCCCATCTGAATGTAGAGTTCCAAAGAATAGCAAGGAGAGATAAGATGCCTTCCTCGGTGATCAATGCAAAGTAATCAAGAAAAATAATAGAATGGGAAAGACTAGAGATCTCTTCAAGAAAATTAGAGATATCAAAGGAGCATTTCATGCAAAGAAGGGGAAAATAAAGGGGAGAAACAGAAGCAGGATTTGGTACTCTTAGAGATAGCTCTGGGTATCTGCCCTAACAGAAGCAGAAGATATTTAGAAGAAGTGGTAAGAATACATAGAAATTCAGAAAAGATCTTCATTACCCAGATAACCATGATGGTGTGATCACTCACCTAGAGTCAGACATCCTGGAATGCGAAGTCAAGTGGACCTTAGGAACCATCACTATGAACAAAGCTAGTGGAGGTGATGGAATCCCAGTTGAACTATTTCAAATCCTAAAAGATGATGCTGTGAAAGTGTCACACTCAATATACCAAACAAAGTAATTGTTACCAAACAAGTTTCATGTGCCAGATACCTGGTGAGGCCAAATAAACTGAAATATCAGAGCCTAGAGCAGAGAAATGTTTACTGAATGGCCAAGCAAGAAAAATCAGTGGCTCAATTTCAGAAACCCTGAACTCTCTGATGGCTTTTGTGGGAAAGTTTTGTGGACTCAATTTGAGGTGAGGGCTTCCCTGGTGGCTTAGATGGTAAAGTGTCGGTCTACAATGCGGGAGACCTGGGTTTGATCCCTGGGTTGGGAAAATCCCCTGGAGAAGGAAATGGCAATCCACTCCAGTACTATTGCCTGGAAAATCCCATGGACAGAGGAGCCTGGTAGGCTACAGTCCATGGGGTCGCAAAGAGTCGGACATGACTGAGCGACTTCACTTCACTTCTGTAGGTTATGTGACTTTCTTCCAATTGGTTGGTTGTGAGGTAACAAGGAAATGCTCCAAGAACCTTTTGGTAAGCCTGAAGTTGCCATCCTCCACCTGGCAGGGCCCTTAGTTCTGCAGTAGAGCTTAAATATATTGTTATGTATCAATACATTCCTTACGGAGGAAATAGGACCCTGCACCAAGCCTGCACTGTTGTTTTTTGACTATTTTCCCTCTCTTCCTTGATTAGTAACTGTTTGAACCTACCTTTGGAACTCAAGGAAGATCATGGAACCTGAATGAAGCCTATTTCCTACTAATAAGAAACACGCAGGACACAGAGATGATTTATATCTCAGAGCCCTGCAGAGTTCTGCTCAGTTTCAGTCCTTAATCAGGCAGACATTTCTTCCATAAGTATACCCCCTCCTTTCTATAGTGACTTGCTGAAACTCCCTTGTCAGGAATCTTGACAACCATCTTGTCAAGGTAATTTCCTTCAACTCCAGACAAGAAACCATAATCTTATTAGAACATTAGTAGAATATTATAAAATCCATTTTCACTAATCATGTCAAGGAGAATGTCTTTGTATTGGGAATTTTAAATTTCTGAACCTCAAGTATACTTTTGAGAAGAAAATCGTTCATATGTTTTTGATAAGGTCCATTCTGTTGTCTTTCTGAGTCATTTCTTGCATTGCTTAGGGTGGAGTAGATTCAAACTTTCTCCATGCTTCATTGCTGATACATTCTGACTAACTTCATTCAGAGTGGACTCATCCACCTTTTGGATTCTAAGGGCTCTCCTAGAGCTGGCTGTTCAAAATACTATAGTAGCAACTCTAGAAGAGTAGTAATTGTCTTTGTAAGTACAACATTTCAGAGTAGGAAAAGACTTCACAGAGAAGGCAATATTAAAGTTGAGTGTAAACAAAAAATAGGAGTTACTGGGTAAGAAACTGTGAAAAAGGAACACCAGCAAGAGGAACAAAGTTTTTACAACAGTGTACATATTAGGGAAGATGTGTGGGGTACTCTGGGGAAGGGGCAGGGAATGAGACTTGAAAGTAAGATTTGGGACAGAACAGGAAAGATCTTGGATAACTTGCTAAGGCTACTTGCCTTTATGTGGGCAACAGAAAGAAGGTATCTAACAGAAGAAGGCAGATAACAAGATCTCTTCTGCTCTTCTAGATTCCTTAAAGGGCTCTAGTTTTGAAAATTTCCAGAATCTGTTAGCAATGGGAACTTAGAGAGGAAACCAGAAGAGAAGTCACAATGAAAATGATGCCAATAATGGGCATAAAGAGCTGTTGCCGTGTCAGTAGAGATACCCAGAGCTATCTCTAAGAATACCAAATCCTGCATTTGACTTGCACTGGAAGAAATTTAGAGAGGAATTGGAAGTTCAGGGAAATGATCTGTGGAAGGAGCCAAAGCTGTTAATATTCCCTAAACCGATGTGATTGACTTAAGAGGAAGGCCAGTGAAAGTGGGCAGAGTGAACAGCTTTGGGTCAATAGGTGTAATGGAATGGGAACGTGGAAAAGAAAGAGGAGTGTGGCATGGAAAGCTGGCTGCTGAGAGCAAATTTTTGGTAATATTATGTAGGCAAATAGATGGACAGGGAATAACAGTATAAATGAAGAAGAACTCAAAAGCCCCAACTCCACTGCCAAGCATATTTGTCTTTGTTTAACCAAATTCATGTCACAATTGACTAGCCTAAACAAACTTGAAAATGTAACAAAAAGGACATAAAAGCAAACAAACAAACCCTTCTTTTAGCAATTAGGTTCTAAGCTCATTTTTTTAAGTGTGCATTTTTGTTATCAAATAGTAAGATGCATTTTTCACATTGTTTGGTCACCAGTTTCCTTTTTCTTCATTTTCAGATGTGTCATTATTAAATTCTTATTAACTACCTCACAGCAAAAATATGTGACATATTTGCCACTTGGATTTTGTTTTTCCCAAATGCACTGTTGGAGAAGGAAATGGCAATCCATTCCAGTATTCTTGCCTGGAGAACCCCATGGACAGAGGGGCCTGGTGGGCTACCGTCCATGGTGTCACAAAGAGTCAGACACGACTGAGCAACTAACAATACTACCCTAAATGCACTATGTTTTCTGTTTCTTAAAAGTGGATATTAGAGTTAGGTATGACACATACAAAATTCTGATCTAAGCTAATAAAGGTTTTATAACAAGTTTTTTATTTTTATTTTTTCCCCATCCTATGTTAAATCTGAGGTTTGTGTACTGGAAAAGTCAAATAAAACCACACTGCAAGAAAAATGAAAAAAAAAAAACAAAAAACAAATTAACAGGCCTTTGACTTTCATTTAACACCATCAACCCCTAAGCCATTCAGTCATACTCTTTAATAGTCTCCCAGCAA
This sequence comes from Budorcas taxicolor, assembly GCF_023091745.1. Classification (NCBI taxonomy): domain Eukaryota; kingdom Metazoa; phylum Chordata; class Mammalia; order Artiodactyla; family Bovidae; genus Budorcas; species Budorcas taxicolor. Next base: position 72,310,426 of record NC_068912.1, read on the forward strand.
TGAAATTAACATTTCAAAACAGAAACCATTCCTACAGTTTAGTGGTATTGTCAGACATTTCTCAAGGTCCAAAGCCTACAAACAGACGGGAATTAATTTTGAAAAAAAATTTTTTTCCTCCCCCTGCTAATGGAGATGTTTTTAAGCAAGAATATAGAATGATTTTCTAGGTGGTAAAAATTAAATCTGTTTGTCTGCTTTTAAATTAAGGTAGCAATTTGGCACTCACAAAGTAATCTTGGCCATGAATCTAAAAACATAAAACCAAAACACTTGTAGCTGCCAGGTGTCTGATTTTCTGCTGTCACATTCAAGTGTATGAACTGGGAAGCCAGGCTGTTTTGAACAAGCTCTACAAGCCCAGTTCATACTTCAGTTAAGCTAGAATTTAACATGGCACTCTCAGCCTTCTTGCCTAGCTGCTTTCAAAATCAGACTATATACTATGAAAAAGCAAAACATCTTAACCCAGCAGGATATAGAGATTCTTAGCTATTAACTGGAGAATGCAAATCATTTTAATACAGTTTTCCTTATAGATGTGATGTATAGAAGATAAGTGAATCAAATAAAAAATGTAATAATGATTTTTAATATAATTGTGTATGCCAATTGTGTTGATTTTCCATGATTTTAATTAATAATTTGACCAAAATCCCAGCTAAATAGATAAAAATTGTCAACACACTGCATGTAAATGAGAAGTCACGTCTTTAGTCATCTTTGAATGAAAATGACTTGATTTAAAGAGCATATGATCTGTCTTCCATTCCAACCCTCATAGGCACACTAACAAAGCAATTTTCAGAAACCATGGAGTTCTATATACTTTATCTTATTAAATATTTATTGTAAGACTGTGAAGAAAGTATTTTTAATACAATATACAAATAAGGAACATGATGCTTCTTATAAATACTTGTCGATACTTTTAACTATTAATTGGGTAGATTCAACATTCAGTTCCCTCTACTCACTGCTATCATGATTTGGTGGACAAAGAATAGGATGAAAGCCTTCATGTTATTTAAAAAATACTGAAAATCTCACAGAACGGCAAAGAATAAGAAAATCACTAAGCAGACAATTCATTTTGTGTAAAGGATTATAAAAATCCCAAAGCCATAAAAATACCTGAATAATTTATTTAATCAAGCAAGAGGAAAGTAAGCAAACCAAAAAGTGACTGCTTATTATCAGGCCAATTCTACTAAAAGATTGAGCAGACTCTGATTTACTAACATTTGCAGAAATGTGAACAGAGAAGGACAAATCAGATTAATAATTAATTTACAATTGACAAAAATCTTTAGACGGTGAAGTTGTTTCTGTGAATTGCAGATCCCACCTGACATTCACCACATTACTTCTCATACCAATGTAGATGTGGGCAAATTAACCATGAGCTGCCACAAGGGGTAAGCTGAAATACAGATCAATGCCGTTATTATGAAGACAAAACCGGCACACCAAAATGCTTTCCTCCCACTGTCCAACATCATCCATATTGATGTTTTCTGTCAATATATAATAATACACTGTCACACTTGATGGAACAGGAGGAACAGATTACAGAGAAATTGCACTGGAATATGTTTTTATACATTGTTTCTCTGGAACGGTATAATCAAAACAATTATTGATTTAGGAACTTTGACTGATTGTCCCAACAAGATGCATAAAGCTTGGTAAGAGAAGTTATATATTTTTATTCATTTGACCATTGTGTTGAAAAGAGTTGGTTAAAAGAAAAATATCTGGGATTTGTTCTTCTCACACTCTTCCCTGGCTTCCAGATATGAATGATAAATGTTTGGAGTGGTTTCTGATTCTCAGTTTTTTTTTTTTTTTCTCTGCAAATACAAAAGTCTGCTTCTTCAGAGTATAGCTCCAGTTAGCTGTCTTCTTCACCCACTTCTCCATCCCTAGTCTGAGCCACCATTGCTTTTTATCTGGGTCATGGATTACTGTAGTATTCTCCTAATGGGTTTCCCTATGACCCAAGTGAATTAATTAAAATTAGGCAGGAGAAGAAGGGGACGACAGAGGATGAGATGGCTGGACGGCATCACTGACTCGATGGACGAGAGTCTGGGTGAACTCCAGGAGTTGGTGATGGACAGGGAGGCCTAGCGTGCTGCAATTCACGGGGTCACAAAGAGTCAGACACGACTGAGCAACGGAACTGAACTGAACTGAATATCCCCTTTGTTGAAAACTTGCCAGAGGTGCCCATATCACTCAGAGTAAAAAACAGTATCTCTAACAAGACTCCACAATTTGTTTGCAAAGCTCAATGCTTCAGTATTGTTTTGATTTTATCTCTTGCTATTACAGCTACTATTCAACAGCCACATGGGCCAACTTTGGCCTTCTAAGAAACCGCAATGGACACTTCTGTCTTTGGCCTTTTTGTTTTTACCCTCCACCATTTAGAAAGTTTCACTTTCTCAACAAATCTTGTTTTGATCCAACTCTATTTGTTATTGCAATTTCACTCTTTTTTTTCTTTTCTATTATTAAAAACTGCTATACATTTTACATACATATTTAGTTTTATTAATATTTTAAATGTAGGTTTTATCATGATTTTTTATTGTGAAAGAGAATATTTTTTTCCTATTATTGCTATCTTTATCATCAGAAAGGGCTTCCCAGGTAGCTCAGTGTTAAAGAATCCACCTGCCAGTGCAGGGGATGCAGGAGACATGGGTTTGACCCCTTGATCAGGAAGATCCTCTGGAGGAGGATATGGCAACTCACACAAGTATTCTTGCCTGGAAAATCCCATGGGCAGAGGAGACTGGCAGGCTACAGTCCATGGCGTCACAAAGATTTGGACATGACTAATTGAGCATGCACACAGCATCGGAAATAGTTCTTTATACATAGCAGCCTCTCAATAGTTTTCTAAATGAGTAAATTAATCACTCAGTCAGGGAAAATATATAACAGAGTACTTATAATTAAAAGTACTATATATCTTATAAAAGCCTATGTTAAAAACAATAATTCTAACTTTCATCTCACCTAAGACACTAAGGAGTACATCAAGGCTGTATATTGTCACCATGCTTATTTAACTTATATGCAGAGTACATCATGAGGAATGCTGGACTGGAAGAAACACAAGCTGGAATCAAGATTGTCGGGAGAAATATCAATAACCTCAGATATGCAGATGACATCACCCTATGGCAGAAAGTGAAGAGGAACTAAAAAGCCTCTTGATGAAGGTGAAAGAGGAGAGTGAAAAAGTTGGCTTAAAGCTCAACATTCAGAAAACGAAGATCATGGCATCCGGTCCCGTCACTTCATGGGAAATAGATGGGGAAACAGTGGAAACGGTGTCAGACTTTATTTTTTGGGGCTCCAAAATCACTGCAGTTGGTGATTGCAGCCATGAAATTAAAACACACTTACTCCTTGGAAGAAAAGTTATGACCAACCTAGACAGTATATTCAAAAGCAGAGACATTACTTTGCCGACTAAGGTCCGTCTAGTCAAGGCTATGGTTTTTCCTGCGGTCATGTATGGATGTGAGATTTGGACTGTGAAGAAGGCTGAGCGCTGAAGAATTGATGCTTTTGAACTGTGGTGTTGGAGAAGACTCTTGAGAGTCCCTTGGACTGCAAGGAGATCCAACCAGTCCATTCTGAAGGAGATCAGCCCTGGGTGTTCTTTGGAAGGAATGATGCTAAAGCTGAAGCTCCAGCACTTTGGACACCCCATGCGAAGAGTTGACTCATTGGAAAAGACTCTGATGAGATGGCTGGATGGCATCACTGACTCGATGGACTTGAGTCTGGGTGAATTCCGGGAGTTGGTGATGGACAGGGAGGCCTGGCATGCTGCGATTCTTGGGGTTGCAAAGAGTCAGACACAACTGAGTGACTGAACTGAACTGAACTGAAGACATTAAACTCCATTTTATATCAGCCATTAAATAATTAATGGTTTGAATATTTTACGGATTTTTTTCATTTATTGTAGTAAGTCACTATTATGAAATGCTGAAGGACTTCACCATTTTTTTTAGTTGTTTAGTCACAGGTTATTCATGAATTAATGTCTTAATCAATGGGAATATAAACCATCTAAACCTTCAGGCTGAAAGTCTAAGAGCCATACTCAATTGCAAATCAATGAAAAATATAGAGAAAATGTATCTGACACTACAAAGATAATCAGGTGGAACAATTCAATGTACACAAAAGTCTTTATGAGCAAGTCTACTGGTAAACTGAAGTATTTGTTGTTGTTGCTTAGTTACTAGGTCATGTCTGTCTCTTAACAACCTAGTGGATTGTAGCTGGCTAGGCTCCTCTGTGCATTGGATTTTCCTGTCAAGTATACTGGAATGGGTTGCCATGTTTTCCTCCAAGGGATATTCCCAACCTAAGGACTGAACCTGAATCTCCTGCATTGGCAGACTGGTTCTTTACCACTGAGAAGCCTCCACTGATATTTAAACTGAAGTATCATTTCAGTTCAGTCACTCAGTAGTGTCCAACTCTGTGCGACCCCATGGACTGCACAACCCTAGGCTTCCCTGTCCATCACCAACTCTCCGAGTTGCTCAAACTCACGTTCATTGAGTTGGTGATGCCATCCAACCACCTCATCCTCTGTCGTCCCCTTCTCCTCCTGCCTTCAATCTTTCCCAGAATCAAGATCTTTTCCAATGAGTTATTTCTACACATCAGATGGTCAAAGTATTGGATTTTCAGCTTTAGCATCAGTCCTTCCAATGAATATTCAGGACTGATTTCCTTAAGGATTGAATGGTTTGATCTCCTTGCTGTCCCAGGGACTCTCAAGAGTCTTCTCCAATACCACAGTTCAAAAGCATCAATTCTTCAGTGCTCAGCTTTCTTTATAGTCCAACTCTCATACCCATACATCACTACTGGAAAAACCATAGCTTTGCCTCGATGGACCTTTGTTGGCAAAGTAATGTCTCTGCTTTTTAATATGCTGTCAGTCTGGTCATAGCTTTTCTTCCAAGGAGCAGAATTTTTTAATTTCATGGCTGCAGTCACCATCGGTAGTGATTTTGGAGCCCAAAAGTCTGTCATTGTTTCCCCAGCTATTTGCCATGAAGTGAAAGGACCAGATGCCATGATCCTAGTTTTCCGAATGTTGAGCTTTAAGCCAGTTTTTTCACTCTCCTCTTTCTCTTTTATCAAGAGGCTCTTTAGTTCTTTGGTTTCTGCCATAAGGGTTGTGTCATCTAAATATCTGAGGTTATTGATACTTCTCCCAACAATCTTAATTCCAGCCTGTGCTTCATCCAGTCAGGTATTTTGCATGATATACACTGCATATAAGTGAAATAAGTAGGGTGACAATGTACAGCCTTGACATACTTCTTTCCCAATTTGGAACAAGTCTGTTGTTCCATGTCCTGTTCTAATTTTTGCTTCTTGTCCCACATACAGATTTCTCAGGAGGCAGGTCAGGTGGCCTGCTATTCCCATCTCTTTCAGAATTTTCCACAGTTTGCTGTGATCCATACAGTCAAAGGCTTTAGTGTAGTCAATAAAGCAGAAATAAATGTTTTTCCTGAACTGTCTTGCTTTTCCTATGGTCTAATGGATGTTGGAAATTTGATCTCTGAATTATTCTTGGAACTAAATTTATTTGGCTCATTTACATAAGTAAGAGAGCATGTGAAGTTATTGTAATAAGTCCTAGAGTTTGGAAAAGAAGTGATATGCAATACCTTCTTCTGGGAACCAAAATATCTTACTATCATATCTTAATATTGGGAGCTAAGTTGATCTTAAATGATAACTAGTACTTAGTCATTGTGATGATTAAGTTTGTGTGTCACCTTTGCTGGATCACTGTGCCCAATTATGTGGTCAAACATTATTCTGGATGATTCTGTGATGGTATTCTTTCATGAATATAATGTTTAAGTCACTGGACTTTGAATAAAGCATATCACCTTCCATAAATCAGATAGGTCACATCTAATCAGCTGAAGGGGCTTTCCAGGTGCCACTAATGATAAAGAACCTGCCTGCCAATGCAGGAGACATAAGAGACATAGATTCAATCCCTGGGTCAGGAAGATCCCCTGGGGAAGGGCATGGCAACCCATTCCAGTATTCTTGCCTGGAAAAATCCCATATACAGAGGAGTCTGGTGGGCTATAGTCTATCGTGTTCCAAAGAGTCAGATACAACTGAACACAGCACAACACAATCAGCCAGAGACCCAAGTGGAGCAAAAGGCTGACATACCCTGAGTAAAAGGAAATACTACCAGCAGATAGTCTTTGGATTTGAACACTATCTCTTTCTTGGAGAAAGAAATTTTGAGGGCCAATCATAAGGCAAATGAGATATCTATCTATATACTGATAGACAGATAGATATATAGTATAAGACCTTATGGAAACAGATCTCTAAGTTCTTGAAGACACAATATCACAGTAATAACCAAATCTACTATTTTCTTTACCAGATCCTCAGATAGTTAAAATATATTCATTCAGCTAATATTCTAGACCGCAACCACAAACCTTTCAACCTGCTGCTGAACACCACTGGCAATCTCAAGGTCAGCCAGGGTACTATACTCTTAGGTGATACATATTGAAAAAACTAATTTTAATGGGACATATTTATATTTATTGTTATTCATATTAAATATTATACCAGACATACCTGAAAACATTTTTAAAATTTTGTAAGTAAACTGTACTTAGTCCTCTTCTTTTCCTCAATCCCATTTCTCATTTCTCTTCAGAAGTTACTATTATAACAAATTGGTGTATTTTCTTCCAGTTTCTTATGGTCTTATGCACACATATATTTTGTGTACATTTTGTATAAATTAAAGAATCATCTATTTCATTGGTTATCTTTTTCTTTGATAAGCCTTATACAAAGAACCTTCAGCCACAGCAGAAAAATTAAGCACAATGATTTCAATATCTAAATAAAGCATTCCCAATAAATAGGGAAAATCTAAATAATTTATAGTCCTCAGAGTTCTCTTGAGAATGGGCATCCTTTATATGATGTTGTTTTTTATTGCTAAATTATGTCCAACTCTTTTGTGACCCCATGGACTATAGCCCACCAGACTCCTCTGTCCATGGCATTTCCCAGGTAAGGATACTGAAACCATTTCCTTATCCAGGAGATACTGCCAACCTAGAGATGTAACCTACATCTCCTGCATTGAGAGATGGGCTTCCCAATACTGAGCCACCAGGGAAGCCCACGTTTATATGTATTTTTAATAGGTATTAGTGATGCTGAAGCTGAAACTCCAGTACTTTGGCCACATCATGCGAAGAGTTAACTCATTGGAAAAGACTTTGATGCTGGGAGGGACTGGGCACAGGAGGAGAAGGGGACAACAGAGGATGAGATGGCTGGATGACATAACTGACTCGATGGACGTGAGTCTGAGTGAACTCCGGGAGTTGGTGATGGACAGGGAGGCCTGGCGTGTTGCGATTCATGGGGTCACAAAGAGTCGGACGTGACTGAGCGACTGAACGGAACTGAACTGAGAGCATAGAGTCAGACACAACTGAAGTGAATTAGCACACATGCACACACACACACACAGCTACATAAAGAGGATGATCTACAGATATCTTAGATTTGATGAAGGGTTATGGGTTCAGTATAATAAAAATGCATGTGAATTAAGAAAAACTAGATAAATGAAGTGACATCCATGTTCATGGATTAGAAGATGTAATAGTGTTAAAATGGCAGTGCTTCCCAATTTAGTTTACAGATTTAATGCAACAGGGGCTGCATGAAACCCTGTTGGTAGTTTGGTGTTTTTATTTTTGTTTTGTTTTGTTTTTTCCAGAAATGCACAGGCTGATACTGAATTCAATACAGAAATTCAATAGACCCAGAATAGCCAAAATAATCACATGAAAGAACAATGCTAGAATACTGACACTTCCTGATTTCCAAAAGTATTGCAAAGCTATATTAATCAAGATGGTGTGATACTAGCAATAAACTAGGTACATAAACCACTGTAACAGATTTGAGTCAATAAATAAACCCATATGCTATGATTGACTGATTTTTTATAAAAATGCCAAGATCATTCACTGAGAAAGAATATCTTTTCACCACATCGTGCTGGCACAATTAGATTTTAGCCAAAAAAAAAAAAAAAAAACCCACATGAGATTGGGCCCCTCTTTGCCTTACACTATATATAAGAATTGATTCAAAAGGGATCCAAGACCTAAATTTAAGGGCTAAATCTAGAATATGTTTTAATAACATATGAATAAATTATTGCAATCTGTTGTTAAGGAAAGTTTTTCTTTCTTTTTTTAATGGATTTCATTAAGATTAGAAACTTGCACTACAAAGTAAATCATCAACAAAGTGAAAAGATGGGACTTACCTGGCAGTCCAGTTGTTACGATTATGTGTTTCCAATGCAGGGGGCATGGATTTGATCCCTGGTCAGGGAACTAAGATCCCATATGTCCCCCCCAAAATATAAGATCCCATATGTAGCCAAAAAAAAAAAAAAGTGAAAAGACAGTCCAAAAAATGAAAGAAAAGATGTATAAATCATACATTTGATATTTATATCTAGAATGTAAGAAAAACACAACTAAAGCATGTGTCCACACACCAACTATTAATAGTACACAATATTCATAATAGCATAATAGACAAAAGTTAAAATGCTTTACTCCATACTAATTCAACAAGAGATACATATAATCTGGTTTTCTGCAAAATCCTATACAATTATTATTGGAGATATAAGTAGATCTGTCAATAGTGAAGGGTAAATATTAAAAAGTTGAAGTATTATGAGATAGGAGTTACTGTTATTATCAAAATTAGGCAATATATCTATGTCTGTATATATATATATATATATATATATATATATATATAAATGTGTGTATGTCTATGTGTATGTTTTAAAAAGAGCCTAGCATTATATGACTCTCAGCTACTATAAAAATAGAACTTATTTTCTTAAAGATGAGAAAAATGTATAGAGCTCACACAGTCAAAATCCATGACCATGCAAATGAAAGAAATTAGGCCCCAGATCTTATGCTTGGAATCAAAGAACCGATTAATGGTTGACCCAGAACAAAAGAACAAAACCCAGGTCTTCTGATTTGATTCTTTCTGTTTTAACTATATTTATATATTTGTAATAATCATACATTTTACTCAACAAGATAAGGACCTATGGAAAAGGGATTGACATGTAGAAGTTTTCCCATTTAAAAATAAATTGATGTATAGGAGTTTGCCTTTTGCTGAAATTTTGGAAATCCAAAAAGCACCAAGATTACCCACAACCTCACAATCCACACTTAATACTCTTCCCAGGTTGTCTATTTAATATTTCTATTTTTCAATTGATATATATATATATATATATATATATATATATATATCTGTTTTGTTTATTCTAATTCAATAATATATGTGAAATTTGAATTTTTTCTTTTTTTTCAGTTATAATATATTTTTTATCACAAAAATAAACTTTACATTACACCTCTTTGTTATTTTCAACACACACTCTCAAATTTTTATTTCCTGTGACTTATTTACTTTGTAACTGGAAGTTTGCACCTCTTAATTCCCTTTGCCCATTTTGCACTCTCAGTTTTGAAGGGATTTCCAATCCTAGATACAAGGTGTTTCAAATGGATCATCAGAATTGGAATAATTACCATATTTACTCTGTACCTATGATGACAACCTCATGGCCAGGCATATAGTGGTTACCTGACAAAATGCTTGTTAAATGAATAAATGGCCTTTGTCTTCAATTAATAAGAATTATTTACAATTGCATGATTTCAGTTTTTAATTAGCTAATAGAATTAATGGTCTTAATATATAAATAAAGAAGCATATTTGAAGTCAACTATCAACTAGATTTTCATTTTATACTAATTTAGACATAATGATTAAGATCATAATATTTGGCACATTTTTCTCTGCTAATCCTCCAATTTTGTCTCTATCATGTGCCAGAATTCGTTTTCTGAAAGTTGCTTTCCTAATGACTTCCAACTAATTCCTTAACAATAGCTATATTTAAATAATTGAAAACTTAAATGGGCATGTTTAAACATAGCCACTTGTTTCACTGCAGATGTTTTAAAAGTTCTAATCATAGATCATTGCTATAATTAAGGACTTTTTTGATGTGACAATGATTTTTTTTTTTTAATTTTGTACCTATTCTTTTATCTGGTTTTCTCTCTGTGAAAGCTTGGAATTTAACTGCATTATAAGTTTTTGTCAAATGGATTCCTTATTTTTAATCAAAATACAGAAAATGTCCAGATGGTTGGGCTAAAGAAAAGAGTCTATGAAAGTCTCATTTATGTTCCTAACTGGTAGATTTAACAAAAATTTAACAGCCAAGCTCTCTGGCTTGTGATAATAATATATTTTGTGTCTTCAAAATAAATTCACTAGAACCACTTTCAAGATGTTCCCACTTTAGGATACAAAATTGTATATATACCATTTTCTAAAATTTCCTTTTTATAATTTTATTTTAAAAAGAAGATAATTAAATCATTAAAAATTAAATGCTCTACATGATGAAATTATAGCTGATTTTTTCTATTTATTTTTTGGGTATTTTCAGTTTTTTATTAAACAAATATATGGTATTTATATGGAGAGTATAATATATTTTCATTTGTACTCTTTCTCTTTATGTGCCTCTCAATTTAGTACCCAAATCTATGAGAACTCTTAGAGAAAATAAATATCATTGATTGATTTTTTAGCTGGCCAGGTGTTGTATAAGAACCTTATTATTAATACTATCACATTTATTCATCACAATACCCCTGTTATTGATGTTCTTGTGCTTTTACAAGCAACAACCCTGGGTTTTCTCTCCAAATGTTTGTGATTTTAAAGCCCAAGCTCATTCATATTTCACAAAATAACTTCCTAGAAGCTGTTAAAACAGTTTTTTATGACAGTCAAGTTAGGTATACTTGGAGGATCCCAAGCAGAATTACTTTTACTCTGGGTATTGTTACTCTGAAAGTTCTGATCTTTTATCTTACAAGTTAACAAATCAGTCTGTCACTTGCTCATAGATGTTAATAAGAGCCACAGAACTTCTGGGTCAGAAACAAGGGCCTTTCTTACACATGGCACAAAAGACAGCATAAACATTAGCATATTTGTTCCATTTCTCTTTGCTCCACAATATGACATGGATGGACACAGATGCTTATGTCTGCTCTCAGAAGAAGCACCCTAAGCTTTGGGAACTAGGATCTTTAAAAATTGTCAGCAATTAGGCCTTTTTGGGGCTTCCCTGGTGGCTCAGCTGGTAAAGAGTCTGCCTGCAGTGCAGGAGACCCAGGTTCAATTCCTGGGTTGGGAAGTTCTCCTGGAGAAGGAAACGGCAATCTACTCCAGTATTCTTGCCTGCAAAATGCCATGGATGGAGGAGCATGACAGGCTACAGTCTATGGGGTTGCAAAGAGTCAGTTGCAACTGAGCAACTTCAGTTAGGCCTTCTTTTTACTCCAGTGTAAAACCCTGTCTCAAGGCTATTACCTTTACAAACATTATTGAAAAGATATCCAGAACAAAGAACAGTTAGTGAGTGATTAGCAAAATGCACCCAAAATAGAGAAACATGGAGAACTGTATCTTGATAATATCCATCCTTTGTTTTTACACTGCTTTGGCTTCTGATGAAGGTTTCCATGATTATACATTCTGTTAGCCACTGATTCATCTGGCCAGTAGAGGTTAGGGCCATATCTGTTCAGTTTCTCCCATACAATCAATAGGATTATAATCAGCAGAATGAAGTTGATGTACAATCTGAATGTCATCCATGGCCTGCTGCTGCTGCTAAGTTGCTTCAGTCATGTCCGACTCTGTGCGACCCCATAGACGGCAGCCCACCAGGCTCCCCCGTCCCTGGGATTCTCCAGGCAAGAACACTGTAGTGGGTTGCCATTTCCTTCTCCAATGCATGAAAGTGAAAAGTGAGAGTGAAGTCGCTCAGTCGTGTCCGACTCTTAGCAACCCCATGGACTGCAGCCCACCAGGCCCCTCAATCCATGGGATTTTCCAGGCAAGAGTACTGGAGTGAGTTGCCATTGCCTTCTCCACATCCATGGCCTCGGGACCCAGAATTAGTCAGCTAAACGAGACACTTAAACCATTTTGGTCTACTTTCAAAAGTTAGGTGGGATTTTCCTTAAATTTCTATATTGATATTGACACTTGGTCCAACAATTAATCCAGATACAACAGGATGTATCAGTGAATGTGCAGACTCTGATTTAGCCAGAGGGAGGGAATCTAGGGCGATTCTGCCATTCACAATAGTCCTGTTTAGTGATCTGAGTCAGACCCAAATCCTTTCCTTAGCTAGGGTGGTATAATTGTTCACTTCAGTCAAAGTTGGGAAAGCATCTTGGATCACCTTTTCTAATTGAACAGATCTATTTGTAGAAATACGTGACCACAGGGTCTACATAGTCAGCATGCTATACCTCTAGAGTATCTCATCTAAAGATAGCTAAACCTATTACTGTTTGCCTAAAAACTTTCAGGTCTCTTATGACCACCTCTAGGGTAAAAGTTACTGTATTTGGGGGAGAACTGTAAGTTAATACCTGACTTCCACACAAGAAGTATAATTCAAGGGCCATATGTAGTAGCTCTGGTAAGAAAGTGTTGGTTACATTTGTTGAGGCCTTTCCAGCATAACCTATATTGTGAGGGCGCAGGTTTACATTCCTTCCAAAGTGTACTCTTGACTGATTGATAATGTTCATAGCTCAAATAACTGAGTTAAATTCTTTTTCTGAAGGGACTGCCTGCATGCAGTCTATCCAATCTGTCTTGTTTGTTGATATCATAAACCAAGTGGCAGTCCTCTGTCCCATAAAATAACTGATTGATGGCTATAAGGGTGAGAGTATAATATATCTGGGGATATTGACAAGCATTTTTCACAGAGGTACAAGACCTAGGGCCATCCCCTAACTTTCTAATTGATTTCTCAGGAAAGTTATGGGGAATTACAATCAAATAATAGTCAGAGCCTTCTGGTAGAGGATGGCAGACTATGTCAAGAAGCCCTAGGAAAGACAGGCAAGACGGTGGAGGAATAGAATAGGGAGACCACTTTCTCCCCCACAAAATCTTCAAAAGATCATTTGAATGCTGAGAAACTTCCACAAAACAACTTCTGAATGCTGGTGGAGGACACCAGGCACCCAAAAATGCAGCACATCCTCTTCAAAATGAGGTAGGACAAACTATAGAAGACAAAAAGAGAGTCAAAAGAGTTAGGGATAGAGACCTGTCCTGGGGAGGGAGTTGTGAAGAGAAGTTTCCAAACCAGTGGGTCTGTGGGGAGTTTTGGAATCTTAGAGGGCAACATAACTGGAAGAAAAAAAAAAAAAAATCCCACAGAATATGTGCCTAACAATAACTCCCAGTGAAGAAGTAGCCCAGACACTCACATCCGGCACAAGCAGGTGGGGGCAGGACAGGGAGACATAGGCTGCATGTTTAGGGTAAGGACTGGGCCTGAATGCCCTGAGGACAATCTGAGGGAGCTAACATGAGATAGCAACCCAAACTGTGGAATAGCCAGAGAGAGAGAGAGAGAGAGAGAGAGAACTTTCCAGTCAAAAGCTCTAACCTGGCCCTCTCACAGAACAAAGGATTGAGCCAATACCAAAGGAGAGCTAGCCTGCTGCGTACAGTGTTCTCCCCACCGCTGGAGGCAGAGAGGCAACAAGTTCTGGAAGTTCTGGAAGGCAAGAGGCAATCTCAGTCCCAGGGAGGGGCATCCTCCACCAAACTTTGAGTAGGCTTCCAGCTGCTAACCACGTCTTCCTAGGATCCTGGATGGCTGACATCTTCCAGGAGGGTTGCAGCCAGAGATCAGCTCCCCAGAGGAGATACGCAGCACACGTGAGATGGTGTTCTCACGGCACACCCAAGAAACTGAGTGGCAAGAACCAAGGAGGTGATTAAGACACGTGGCCCACCTGGAACAGTGCACTCACTAAGCACCTGGTCGCCTGAGTTGCTTGGACCTGGGGAGTACACAAAAATGCAGAGCTTGCTTTGGACAGTATTCTTGCAGAGCAACCTGGAGCCTGAGCAGTGTAGGCCCAGAAAGCACATGCTGCTGTGAGTTGGGGCCAACCTAGTGTGGTCCATACAGTGTGAGCACTCCCCACACACACCAGTGATATCTGTTTGCAGTGTTCCTCACTCCCCACAATACAGTGGAAGAAGTAAGCCTAAAAAAGTGACCAGCTTCACCCCTTTCTGTCAGGGCATAAATAAGACACTGAAGAGACTTAAAAACTGGAAGCCAAAAAAAAAAAAATAATAATAATAACAACAGAGATGAGGGAACCACTCTGAAAGTGACAGGTGCAACAGATTAAAACCCTGTAGTTAGCACTGACTAAGCATTGGAAGGGGCCTATAGAACTTGAGAAGAGTAAAAGACAGAACAAGGAACTCTCTGAAACTGAACTGACTGCACACTGCCCACAACAGCTCCAGAGTAATTTCTAGATATATTTTTATTATTATCATTTAAAAAATTTTTAAGTTCTTTATAATTAATTTAATTTTCATTTTTATAACCTACTCAGTTTAGTTCAGTGGCTTAGTCATGTCCGACTCTTTGTGACCCCATGAATTGCAGCATGCCAGGCCTCCCTGTCTATCACCAACTCTTGGAGTTCACCAAAAGTCACATCCATCGAGTCAGTGATGCCATCCAGCCATCTCATCCTCTGTCATCCCCTTCCCCTCCTGCCCAAAATCCCTCCCAGCATCAGAGTCTTTTCCAATAGGTCAACTCTTTGCATGAGTTGGCCAAAGTACTGGAGTTTCAGCTTTAGCATCATTCCTTCCAAAGAACATCCAGGGCTGATCTCCTTCAGAGTGGACTGGTTGGATCTCCTTGCAGTCCAAGGGACTCTCAAGAGTCTTTTCCAACACCACAGTCAAAAGCATCAATTCTTCAGCACTCAGCTTTCTTTACAGTCCAACTCTCACATCCATACATGACTACTGGAAAAACCATAGCCTTGACTAGACGGACCTTTGTTGGCAAAGTAATGTCTCTGCTTTTCAATATACTATCTAGGTTGGTCATAATTTTCCTTCCAAGGAGTAACTGTCTTTTAATTTCATGGCTGCAATCACCATCTGCAGTGATTTTGGAGCCCCAAAAAGTAAAGTCTGACACTGTTTCCACTGTTTCCCCATCTATTTCCCATGAAGTCATGGGACCAGATGCCATGATCTTCATTTTCTGAATGTTGAGCTTTAAGCCAACTTTTTCACTCTCCTCTTTCACTTTCATCAAGAGGCTTTTTAGTTTCTCTACACTTTCTGCCATAAGGGTGGTGTCATCTGCATATCTGAGGTTATTGATATTTCTCCCGGCAATCTTGATTCCAGCTTGTGTTTCTTCCAGCCCTGCATTTCTAGTGATGTACTCTGCATATAAATTAAATAAGCAGGGTGACAATATACAGCCTTGATGTACTCCTTTTCCTATTTGGAACCAGGCTGTTGTTCCATGTCCAGTTGTAACTGTTGCTTCTTGACCTGCATATAGGTTTCTCAAGAAGCAGGTCAGGTGGTCTGGTATTCCCATCTTTTTCATAATTTTCCACAGTTTATTGTGATCCACACAGTCAAAGGCTTTGGCATAGTCAATAAAGCATAAATAGAAACAAAAGAATTTGAAATGCAGTCCTTGGATGCAATCTCAAAAACGACAGAATGATCTCTGCTCATTTCCAAGGCAAGCCATTCAATATCACAGTAATCCAAGCCTGCATCTTCTCAATCATTGTCTCCAGATTATTTATGTATAACTTTATTTTTTTTTCAAAATTGTGGATCAAGACTGAAAAAGAATTCAGAATAATGATGGGAAAGATGATCCAAAATCTTGAAAATAAAATGGAGTTACAGATAAATAGACCAGAGAGAAAGATTGAGATGATGCAACAAATGTTTAAAAAGGACCTAGAAGAAATAAAAAAGAGTCAATCAATAATGAATAATGCAATAACTGAGGTCAAAACACTCTGGAGGGAACCAACAGTAGAATAACTGAGGCAGAAGATAGGATAAGTGAGGTGGAAGACAGAATGGTGGAAATAAATAAAGCAGAGAGGAAAAAAAACAGAATTCAAAGAAATGGGGACAACCTCAGAGACTTCTGGGACAATGTTAAACATGACAACATTTAAATCATAGGAGTCCCAGAAGAAGAAGACAAAAAGAAAGGGCATGAGAAAATTCTTGAGGAGATAATAGTTGAAAACTTCCCTAAAATGGGGAAGAAGAATAGCCACCCAAGTCCAAGAAACCCAGAGAATCCCAAACAGGACAAACCCAAGGCAAAATACCCCAGGTCAGTTCAGTTCAGTTCAGCTCAGTTCAGTTGTTCAGTCATGTCCGACTCTTTGCGACCCCATGAATAGCAGCACACCAGGCCTCCCTGTCCATCACCAACTCCCGGAGTTCTCTCAGACTCACGTCCATCGAGTCAGTGATGTCATCCAGACATCTCATCCTCGGTCATCCCCTTCTCCTCCTGCCCCCAATCCCTCCCAGCATCAGGGTCTTTTCCAATGAGTCAACTCTCCCATGAGGTGGCCAAAGTACTGAAGTTTCAGCTTTAGCCTAATTCCTTCCAAGGAAAGTCCAGGGCTGATCTCCTTCAGAATGGACTGGTTGGATCTCCTTGCAGTCCAAGGGACTCTCAAGAGTCTTCTCCAAAAAAAGTTCAAAAGCATCAATTCTTTGGCCCTCAGCCTTCTTCACAGTCCAACTCTCACATCCATACATGACTACTGGAAAAACCATAGCCTTGACTAGAAGAACCTTAGTCGGCAAAGTAATGTCTCTGCTTTTGAATATGGTATCTAGGTTGGTCATAACTTTTCTTCCAAGGAGTAAGCATCTTTTAATTTCATGGCTGTAGTCACCATCCGCAGTGATTTTGGAGCCCCCAAAAATATAAAGTCTGACACTGTTTCCACTGTTTCCCCATCTATTTCCCATGAAGTCATGGGACCAGATGCCATGATCTTCGTTTTCTGAATGTTGAGCTTTAAGACAACTTTTTTACTCTCCTCTTTCACTTTCAGCAAGAGGCTTTTTAGTACCTCTTCACTTTCTGCCATAAAGGAGGTGTCATCTGCATATCTGAGGTTATTGATATTTCTCGTGGCAATCTTGATTCCAGCTTGTGTTTCTTCCAGTCCAGCGTTTCTCATGATGTACTTTGCATATAAGTTAAATAAGCAGGGTAACAGTATACAGCCTTGACTTACTCCTTTTCCTATTTGGAACCAGTCTGTTGTTCCATGTTCAGTTCTAACTGTTGCTTCCTGACCTGCATACAGAAAATACCCCAAGACACATATTAATAAAATTAGTGAAGATCAAACATAAAGAGCAAATATTAAAAGCAGCAAGGGAAAAGCAACAAGTAATGCACAAGGGTATCCCCATAAGGATATCCGCTGATCTTTCAATAGAAACTCTTCTGGCCAGAAGGGAATGGTAGGGCATACTTAAAGTGATGAAAGAGCAAAACCTGCAACTCAGATTACTGTACCCATCAAGGCCCTCATTCAAATATGTAGGAGAAATCAGAAACATTACAGATAAGAAAAAGCTGAGAGAATTTAGCACCACCAAAGCAGCTCTTCAACAAATGCTAAAGGTTCTTCCCTAGACAAGAAACACAGAAAAGGTTTATAAACTGGAACCCAAAACAATGAAGTAAATGGCAACGGGATTATACTTATCAATAATTACCTTAAATGTAAATGGGTTGAAGGCCCCATCCAAAAGATGAAGACTGGCTGAATGGATACAAAAACAAGACCCGTATATATGCTGTCTACAAGAGACCCACCTCAAAACAAGGGACACATACAGACTGAAAGTGAAGGGCTAGAAAAAGATATTTCATGCAAATGAGGACCAAAGAAAGCCAGGGTAGCAATACTCCTATCAGATAAAATAGACTTTGAAATAAAGGCTGTGAAAGGAGAAAAGGAAGGACACTACATAATGATCAAAGGATCAATCCAAGAAGAACATATATCAGTTATAAATATATATGCACTCAACATAGGAGCACTGCAATATGTAAGGCAAATGCTAAAAAGTATGAAAGGGGAAATTAACAGTAACACAAAAATAGTCGGAGACTTTAATACCCCACTCACACCTATGGATAGATCAACCAAACAGAAAATTAGCAAGGAAACACTAACTTTAAATGATGCCATGGACCAGTTAGGCCTAATTGATATCTATAGGACAGTTCACCCCAAAGCAAAGACTTTCATCTTCTCAAATGCACACAGAACAGTCTCCAGGATAGATCACATCCTGGGCCATAAATCTAGCCTTAGTACATTTTTTAAAAAAAAATGAAATCATTTCAAGCATCTTTCTGAACACAATCCAGAAAGATTAGATGTCAAATTTAGGGAAAAATTATTAAAAATACAAACATATGGAAGTTAAACAACACGTTTCTGAATAACCAACAAATTACAGAAGAAATCATAAAAGGAATCAAAATATGCAAGAAACTTGAAAATGAAAACACAACAATCCAAAACCTGTGGGATTCAGTACGAGCAGAGCTAAAGGGGAAGATTCATAGCAATACAAGCTTACCTCAAGAAACAAGAGAAAAATCAAATAAATAACCTAACTTTACTGTTAATACAAGGAAAGAAATCATAAAAATTAGGACAGAAATAATTGAAAAAGAAACAAAGGAGACCATAGCAAAAATCAACAAAATTAAAACTTGGTTCTTTGAGAACATATATAATATAGACAAACCATTAGCCAGACTCATCAAGGAAACAAAAAAAAAAAAAAAGGAGAAAAATCAAATCAATAAAATTAGAAATGAAAATGGAGAGATCACAACAGACAACACAGAAATACAAAGGGTCATAAGACACTACTATCAGTAATTATATGCCAATAAAATGGACAACGTGGAAGAAATGGACAAATTCTTAGAAAAGTATAACCTTCTAATACTGAACCAGGAAGAAATAAAAAATCTTAACAGACCCATTACAAGCACGGAAATACAAACTGTAATAAAAAACATTCCAACAAACAAAAGCCCAGGACCAGATGGCTTCACAGCTGAATTCTACCAAAAATTTGGAGAAGAGCTAATACCTATCCTACTCAAACTCTTTCAGAAAATTGTAGAAGAAGTTAAACTGCCAATCTCATTCTATGAGGCCACCATCACCCAAATACCAAAACCAGACAAAGATGCCACAAAAAAAGAAAACTTCAGGCCAATATCACTGATGAACATAGATGCCCACTTTCACCACTACTATTCAACATAGTTTGGAAGTTTTGGCCACAGCAATCAGAGCAGAAAAAGAAATAAAAGGAATCCAAATTGGAAAAGAAGAAGTAAAACTCTCACTGTTTGCAGATGACATGATCCTCTACAGAGAAAACCCTAAAGACTCCACCAGAAATTACTAGAGCTAATCAATGAATATAATAAAGTTGCAGGATATAAAATCAACACACTGAAATCCCTTGCATTCCTATACACTAATAATGATAAAATAGAAAGAGAAATTAAGGAATCAATTCCATTCACCATTGCAACAAAAAGAATAAGATACTTAGGAATATATCTACCTAAAGAAACTAAAGACTTATATATAGAAAACTATAGAACACTGGTGAAAGAAATCAAAGAGGACACTAATAGATGGAGAAATAGACCATGTTCATGGATCAGAAGAATCAATATAGTGGAAATTAGTATACTACCCCAAAGCAATCTATAGATTCAATGCAATCCCTATCAAGCTACCAGCGGTAGTTTTCACAGAGCTAGAACAAATAATTTCACAATTTGTATGGAAATACAAAAAACCTCAAAGAGCCAAAGTAATCTTGAGAAAGAAGAATGGAACTGGAGAAATCAACCTGCCTGACTTCAGGCTCCATTACAAAGCCACAGTCATCAAGACAGTATGGTACTGGCACAAAGACAGAAATATAGATCAATGGAACAAAATAGAAAGCCCAGAGATAAATCCACACACATATGGACACCTCATCTTTGACAAAGGAAGCAAGAATATATAATGGATTAAAGGATTATCTCTTTAACAAGTGGTGCTGGGAAAACTGGTCAACCACTTGTAAAAGAATGAAACTAGAACACTTTCTAACACCATCCATGAAAATAAACTCAAAATAGATTAAAGATCTAAATGTAAGACCAGAAAGTATAAAACTCCTAGAGGAGAACATAGGCAAATCACTCTTTGACATACATCACAGCAGGATCCTCTATGACCCACCTCCCAGAATACTGGAAATAAAAGCAAAAATAAACAAATGGGACCTAATTAAAATTAAAAGCTCTGCACAACAAAGGAAACTATGAGCAAGGTGAAAAGACAGCCTTCCGAATGGGAGAAAATTATAGCAAATGAAGCAACTGATAAACAACTAATCTCAAAAATATGCAAGCAACTCCTGCAGCTCAAATCCAGAAATATAAATGACCCAATCAAAAAATAATTTCACAATTTGTATGGAAATACAAAAAACCTCGAATAGCCAAAGCAACTTTGAGAAAGAAGAATGAAACTGGAGGAAGCAACCCGCCTGACTTCAGACTATATTACAAAGCAGCAGTCATCAAGACAGTATGGTATTGGCACAAAGACAGAAACATAGATCAGTGGAACAAAATTGAAAGCCCAGAGACAAATCCAGGCACCTATGGACACCTTATCTTTGACAAAGGGGTCAAGAATATATACAATGGAGAAAAGACAATCTCTTTAACAAGTGGTTCTGGGAAAACTGGTCAACCACCTGTAAAAGAATGAAACTAGACCACTTTCTAACACCATATACAAAAATAAACTCAAAATGGATTAAAGATCTGAATGTAAAACCAGAAACTATAAAACTCCTAGAGGAAAACATAGGCAAAACACTCTCTGACATAAATCACAGCAGAATCCTCTACGACCCACCTCCCAACATAATGGAAATAAAAGCAAAAGTAAATATATTGGACATATTAAATGTAAAAGCTTTTGCACAATGAAGGTGACTATAAGCAAGGTGAAAAGATAGACTTTAGAATGGGAGAAAATAATAACAAATGAAGCAATGGACAAAGAATTCATCTCAAAAATATACACATACCTCATGCAGCTCAATATCAGAAAATTAAATGACCTAATCAAAAAATAGGCCAAAGAACTAAACAGACATTTCTCCAAAGAAGACATATAAATGGCTAACAAACGCATGGAAATAACAAACTCATTATCAGAGAAATGCAAATCAAAACCACAATAAGGTACCATCTCATGCCAGTCAGAACGGCTGCTATCCAAAAGTCTACAAGCAATGAATGTTGGAGAGGGTGTGGAGAAAAGGGAACCCTCTTACACCATTGATGGGAATGCAAACTAGCACAGCTTCTATGGAGAACAGTGTGGAGATTCCTTAAAAAACTGGAAATAGAACTGCTATATGACTCAGCAAGCCCACTTTTGGGCATACTTACTGAGGAAACCAGAATTGAAAGAGACACACGTAACTCAATGTTCAGTGCAGCACTGTTTATAATAGCCAGGAAGCAACCTATACGTCCATTGGCAAATGAATGGATTAAAAAGCTGTGGTGCATATACACAATGGAGTATTACTCAGCTATTAAAAAGAATGCATTTGAATCAGTTCCAGTGAGGTGGATGAAACTTGGACCTATTATACAGAGTGAAGTAAGTTAGAAAGTAAAATACCAATACAGTATATTAAGGCATATATATGGAATTTGAAAGATGATAACAATGACCCTATATACAAGACAGCAAAAGAGACACGGGTATAAACAACAGATTTTTGGACTCTGTGGGAGAAGCTGGGGTGAGATGATTTGAGAGAATAGCATTGAAACATGTATATTACTATATGTGAAATAGATCACCAGTCCAATTTCAATGTATGAAACAGGGCACTCAAAGCCAGTGCACTGGGACAACCCTGATGGATGGGATAGGGAGACAGGTGGGAGTGAGGTTCAGGATGGGGTCACATGTACACCAATGGCTGGTTCATGTCACTGTATGGGAAAAATCACTACAATATTGTAATGTAATTAGCCTTCAATTAAAATAAATAATTTTTTTAAGCCCTATGACTACTCTCAGTCATAGTGATTTGCTACAATGACTCATAGGACTAAAAAACTGTTATATTCAAAGTTGTGGTTTATTACAATGAGAGGATACCAATCAAAATCCATCAAGGGAAAGACACATGGGTCAAGGATCAGAAAAACGCAGGCAAAAGCTTTCACAGTTCCACCCAGGGGAGTTTCATGAAGACGTACTTAATTATCCCAGTAAAGTTGCCTGACAATATGTGTGAAAGGTCACCAACCAGGAAAGTTAACTCAAATCTGAATGTCCAGACATTTTAATGGGGGTCCTGGAAAGGTAAGTGAGGGAAGTTCAGCCAACTTTTGGAAAGATTCAAAAGTCAGGCATATAATGGTAACCACTGCAATATAAACAGATTCCTTTACTTTGGTGCCCAGTCTATAATGATGGATGTATTTCAAGGTTTTGTAGGATGATGGATTAAGCAACAGTGGTGGCCACTCTGGGTGGCACCGTCTCTTTCAGTAACATTATTTTAATAACTTTCATCAAGGAATGCATGCTTACTGTGGATAACCATGCGAGTGACACAGACAAGTTGATCTGTCTTTAATCTATCAGTCTGAAGTATTCTAATTTGAAAACAAGATATAAGCAAGAGCCCATGAATCAATAAAATATAATATGTTTCATTAAGGGAAATGTTGGCCAGGGTAAGGAAAACGAACTTGAGTTCTGCCTACTGCATGAAATGGCTACATATCTTTTTAATTCTAAACAGCTGGTAATGAATTGGAACAGTGGCAGTAGCTTAGTGGACAAAATCTGTGTTCAGTTTAGATCCAAACCAGATCCATACATTTTCAAAAACCTTCGTGAATCAAAGGTCTTACTGAGGCAGCAGGTCTGCTTCAGAAAGCAAAATGGCTGGAAATTTTCACACAAAGACTTAAGGACTACATTTTTATGTAAGCTTGTAGTGCCCTGGAGGTCAATTGCATTCTTGAATTTGCATTTCACAAAGAAGCTTTTTGGTCCTTCTCACCTCTTATTCTGAATTGTCCTACCCCAAATTGAGAATATCAGCCTGGATAAACACAAAACCTCCATAGGTTAGGTAGTTTGTTTTGATTAACTAAGTGATAAATTAAATGGTGTCTCTGGATCTGCTTCCCTTTGTCACAAGCTCTAATAAAGAAAATCATCAGTCAGAGAGACCTATAGCTCTCTGACTATAGGGTCAGAAACAAACTCTAAAAACAAAGGTCTTTAGTGTTGTGATGTTCCAAAGCAGAGACATTACTTTGCCAACAAAGGTCCATCTAGTCAAGGCTATGGTTTTTCCAGTGGTCATGTATGGATGTGAGAGTTGGACTGTGAAGAAAGCTGAGCACCGAAGAATTGATGCTTTTGAACTGTAGTGTTGGAGAAGACTCTGGAGAGTCCCTTGGATTGCAAAGAGACCCAACCAGTCCATTCTGAAGGAGATCAGCCCTGGGATTTCTTTGGGGGGAATGATGCTGAAGATAAAACTCCAGTATTTTGGCCACCTCATGCGAAGAGTTGACTCACTGGAAAAGACTCTGATGCTGGGAGGGATTGGGGGCAGGAGGAGAAGGGGATGACAGAGGATGAGATAGCTGGATGGAATCACTGACTCGATGGATGTGAATCTGAGTGAATTCCAGGAGTTGGCAATGGACATGGAGGCCTGGCGTGCTGTGATTCATGGGGTTGCAAAGAGTCGGACATGACTGAGCGGCTGAACTGAACTGAACTGAATGATACTGATATTACTCTCTGTATAGTCCTTCCAGATAAGGATAACCCTCTGAATATTATAAAATTCTCACTAAAATCATATAAAACTAAATATACACTGAACAGTGAAAAATACGACAATACATTAAGTTGGCCAAAGAGCTCTGAAGTGAAGTGAAAGTCGTTCATTCGTGTCCAACTGTTTGCCACCCCATGGACTGTACTGTTCAGTTCAGTCACTCAGTTGTGTCCAACTCTTTGTGACCACATGGACTGCAGCATATCAGGCTTCTCTGCCCATCAACAACTCCTGGAGCTTGCTCAAACCCATTTTCATTGAGTTGGTGATGTCAACTCAAGAGTAACTGTTTCTATATATCAACCATGATACTAAAATAATTTTAAATATCCTAATAATTAGAAATGTCAAGACAATTTCTCATTGTTTTTAATGGGAAAAAGGAATTTATAAGTTAGTTTAAGTTTAAAATCGGTTCAGTCACTCAGTCGTCTCTGACTCTTTGTTAACCCTGGACTGCAGCACTCTTGGCTCCCTGTCCATCACCAACCCCTAGAGCTTGCTCAAACTCAGTTTCATTGAGTTGGTGATACCATCCAATCATCTCATCCTCTGCCATCCACTTCTTCTGCCTTCAATCTTTCCCAGCATCAAGGTCTTTTCCAATGAGTCAGTTCTTTGCATCAGGTGGACAAACTATTGGAGGTTCAGGTTCAGCATCGGTCCTTCCAATGAATATTCAGGACTGATTTCCTTTAGAATGGACTAGCTGGACATCCTTGCAGTCCAAAGGACTCTGAAGAGTCTTCTCCAACACTACAGTTCAATAGCATCAATTTTTCAGCTCTCAGCTTTCTATATAGTCCAACTCTTATATCCATACATGACTACTGGAAACCATAGCTTTAACTAGATGGAACTTTGTTGGCAATGTAATGTATTTGCTTTTTAATATGCTGTGTAGCTTGGCCATAATTTTGCTTCTAAGGAGCAAATGTCCTTTAATTTCATGGCTAAAATCTCCATCTGCAGTGATTTTGGAGACCCAAAAAATTACGTTGTCATTGTTTCCTCATTTGTTTGCCATGAAGTGATGGGACCAGATGCCATGAACTTAGTTTTCTGAATGTGGAGTTTTAAGGCACCTTTTTCACTTTCCTCTTTCTCTTTCATCATTAGTTTTTCTACACTTTCTGCCATAAGGGTGGTGCCATCTGTATATATGAGGTTATTGATATTGCTCCCAGCAATCTTGATTTCAGCTTTTGCTTCATCTTGCTCAACATTTCTCATGATGTACTCTTCATGTAAGTGAAAAAAGCAGAGTGACTATATACAGCCTTGATGTACTCCTTCCCCAGTTTGGAACCAGTCTGCCATTCCATGTCCAGTTCTAACTGTTGCTTCTTGACTTGCACACAGATTTATCAAGAGGAAGGTCAGGTGGTATGGTATTCCCATCTCTTTAAGAATTTCCCACAGTTTGTTGTGATCCACACAGTCAAACCTATATGCAGGCCAGGAAGCAACAGTTAGAACTGGACATGGAACAACAGACTGGTTCCAAATAGAAAAGGGAGTATGTCAAGGCTGTATATTGTCACCCTGCTTATTTCACTTATATGCAGAGTACATCATGAGAAACACTGGGCTGGAAGAAGCACAAGCTGGTATCAAGATTGCCAGGAAAAATATCAATAACCTCAGATATGCAAATGACATCACCCTTATAGCAGAAAGTGAAGAGGAACTAAAAAGCCTCTTGATGAAAGTGAAAGAGGAGAGTGAAAAAGTTGGCTTAAGCTGAACATTCAGAAAATGAAGATCATGGCATCTGGTCCCATCACTTCATGGCAAATAGATGGGGAAACAGTGGAAACAGTGTCAGACTTTATTTTTGGGGGCTCCAATAATCACTGCAGATGGTGATTGCAGCCATGAAATTAAAAGACTCTTACTCCTTGGAAGGAAAGTTATGACCAACCTAGATAGCATATTGAAAAGCAGAAATATTACCTTGCCAACAAAGGTCTGTCTAGTCAAGGCTATGGTTTTTACAGTGGTCATGTATGGATGTGAGATTTGGACTGTGAAGAAAGCTGAGCACCAAAGAATTGATGCTTTTGAACTGTGGTGTTGGAGAAGACTCTTGAGAGTCCCTTGGACTGCAAGGAGATCCAACCAGTGCATCCTAAAGGAGATCAGTCCTAAAGGAGTTCATTGGAAGGACTGATGCTGAAGCTTAAACTCTAATACTTTGGCCACCTCATGCGAAGAGTTGACTCATTGGAAAAGACCCTAATCCTGGGAGGGATTGGGGGCAGGAGGAGAAGGGGACGACAGAGGATGAGATGGCTGGATGGCATCACCGACTTGATGGACATGAGTTTGCGTGAACTCCAGGAGTTGGTGATAGATAGGGAGGCCTGGAGTGCTGTGATTCATGGGGTTGCAAAGAGTTGGACACGGATGAACTGAACTGAACACAGTCAAAGTCTTTTGTGTAGTCAATAAAGCAGAAGTAGATGTTTTTCTGGAACTCTCTTGCTTTTTTGATGATCCAGCAGATGTTGGCAATTTTATCTTTGGTTTCTCTGCCTTTTCCAAGTCCATGTTGAGCATCTGGAAAATCACGGTTCACTTACTGTTAGAGCCTGGCCTGGAGAATTTTGAGCATTAATTTGCTAGCATGTGAGATGAGTGCAATTGTTCGGTAGTTTGAACATTCCTTGGCATTACCTTTCTTTGGGATTGGAATGAAAACTGACCTTTTCCAGTCCTGTGGCCACTGCTGAGTTTTCCAAATTTGCTGGCATATTGAGTACAGCACTTTCACAGCATCATCTTTCAGGATTTGAAATAGCTTAACAGCAATTCCATACCTCCACCAGCTTTGTTCACATAGTGATATTTCCTAAAGCCCACTTCACTTCGCATTCCAGAATGCCTGGCTCTAGATGAGTAATCACACCGTCGTGGTTATTTGGGTCATGAAGATCTTTTTTGTATAGTTCTGTGTGTTCTTACCACATCTTCTTAATATCTGCTTCTGTTAGGGCCATACCATTTCTCTCCTTTACCATGCCCATCTTTGCATGAAATGTTCCTTTAATATCTCTAATTTTCTTGAAGAGATCTCTAGTCTTTCCCATTCTATTGTTTTCCTCAATTACTTTGCATTGATCATTGAAGAAGGCATTCTTATCTCTGCTTGCTATTCTTTGGAACTCTGCATTCAAATGGGTATATCTTTCTTTTTCTCTTTTGCCTTTTGCATTTTTTTTTTCAGTTATTTGTAAGTCCTCCTCGACAACTATTTTGCCTTTTTGCATTTCATTTTCTTTGTGATGGTCTTGATCACTGCCTCCTGTACAATGTCAGGAACCTCTGTGCATAGTTTTTATGCTCTCTGTTTATCAGATCAAATTCCTTGAATCTATTTTTCCCTTCTACTGTGTAATCCTAAGGGATTTGATTTAGGACATGCCTAAATGGTCTAGTAATTTTCCCTACTTTCCTCAGTTGAAGTCTGAATTTGGCAATAAGGAGTTCATGATCTGAGCCACCATCAACTCCCAGTCTTGTTTCTGCTTACTGTATAGAGCTACTCCATCTTGGGCTGCAAAGAATATAATCAATCTGATTTCGGTATTGACCATCTGGTGATGTCCATGTGTAGAGTCTTCTCTTGTGTTGGAAGAGGGTATTTGCTGTGACTAGTTTGGTCTCCTTGGGAAAACTCTGTTAGCCTCTGCCCTGCTTCATTTTGTACTCCAAGAACAAATTTGCCTATTACTCCAGGTATCTCTTGACTTCCTACTTTTGCATTCTAGTCCCCTATAATGAAAAGGACATCTTTTTTGCGTGTTACTTCTATAAGGTCTTGTAGGTCTTCATAGAACTGTTCAACTTCAGCTTCTTCAGCATTACTGGTTGGGGCATAGACTTGGATTACTGTGATATTGAATGGGGTTTTTTTGGCAATGAACAGAGATCATTCTGTCGTTTTTGAGATTGCATCCAAGTACTTCATTACACACTCTTTCATTGACTATGATGGCTCCTCCATTTCTTCTAAGGGATTCTTGCCCATAATATTAGGTAAAATGGTCATCTGAGTTAAATTCACCCATTCCAGTCCATTTTAGATCACTGATTCCTAAAATGTCGATGTTCACTCTTGCCATCTCCTGTTTGGCCACTTCCAATTTGCCTTGATTCATGGACCTAATATTCCAGATTCCTATGAAATGTTCTTCTTTATAGCATCAGACTTTACTTACATCACCAGTCACATCCACAACTGGGTGTTATTTTTGCTTTGCCACCATCTCTTCATTCTTTCTGGAATTATTTTTCCACTGATCTCCAGTAGCATATTGGGCACCTACAAACCTGGGGATTTCACCTTTCAGTGTCCTATCTCTTTGTCTTTTCATTCTGTTCATGGGGTTCTCAGGGCAAGAATACTGAAGTGGTTTGCCATTTCATTCTCTGGTGGACCATGTTTTGTCAGGACTCTCCACCATGAGCCATCCGTCTTAAATTCTCCAGGCCACGATCCTGTGGGTAAGCCAGTCCTTTCTCCAGGGGATCTTCCCAATCCAGGGATCAAATCCAGGTCTCTCACAATGCAAGTGCATTCTCTACCAGATGAGCTACTAGGGAAGCCCAAGAATACTGGAGTGGGTAGCCCATCCCTTCTCCAGCAGATCTTCCTGACCCAAGAATCAAACTGAGTCTCCTGTATTGCAGGCAGATTCTTTCCCAGCTGAGCTATCAGGGAAGGCCCTGGTAGAGCTCTTTGTTGCAAAATTATATTTTCTTCCTTTCCACACTGTGACATTTTTCCAAACTTTATCAGCTGAATTCAGGGATTTACACACCATGGCATGGTTTGCCTGAATCAAGCTGAGCTATATGTTTGAGTCCTTCACCTCGTCCCACATTCTACAGGTTACTCAGATATATGTGTATGGCTTTTTGTTCCTACTGTGGAAAGGAGGCTTTTGGCCCCATCCATAATTATCTTCTTAAATTAACTAAGATTGGACTACGTGGATAAGAGAAGAATTAGGGGATGCCAACGAAAGAGATAACTCTATACCAGTGAGCGAGATTTTGCATTTACTTTCATTTTTGAGTGATTGTTTGCTTGGGGCTCAACCAAATGAACTTCTACTGTTTTCAAAACACTTTTTAGCTTTATATTGGATAGATGCTCATTCTCGTTGCTAATAACATTTATTTTGTCTTTGGAGTCCCCTTGTCAGCTTCTATAGGCACATTGTTTTCTGACTGAGCTCTGGTCTTTGCACCTCATTGTCTCACATCATTGCTTTTTCCACTAACAGTGTTCACTAACAGTGAGCAACAAATTCGTACCATGTGGGCACCTTGTTACAAATCTATATATTTCTTCTTTTTGTGATATAGGTAGCTTTAAACATTTATATTCTCTGCTCTACCCTGTGACTTTGCTGAATTTCTTTACTAAATCTAATGTTTTTTTTTTTTTTTTCCTTAACAACTATTACTTGGTGTTTTGCCATAAGCAAACATGATATATGCAAATAAAGCAGTTTCGCTTTACAATATAGATCAATTTGATGAGATGAGGGAAGAATACTTTACTGGCTAGAACTACTAATGTTTTGTTAAATAAAATGGTAAATTTGGGTATTATTGACTTGTTTCTGATTTTAAGGTGAAAATATTCAGTCTTTCACTATTTAGCAGGATTTTAAATGTGGGTTTTTCATGCATGCCTTTTATCCGGTTGACAAAATCTCTTTCTAACTTATTGCCAGTTTTTATCACAGCAAAGTGTTAGATTCTGACAAATGCTTTTACTGTTTATTGGGATAATCATGTGGTTTTCCTCCTTTACTCCAGGGATTGCAAGTACAATTCATGGTCCAAGAATAGGCTACCACTTCTAAATAAATATTTTCTGTAGATAAGTATTTATGGAACACAGCCATGACCATTTGTTTACTAAGCATAATTGAGTAGCTCTAATGACTGTCACATGGACTAAAAAATAAACATTATTTGACCCATTACAGAAAAATAGTATCAACTCATTTATTCTATTATTGTAATGTAGTATGTTAATTTATTTGCATATGTTAAATCGACCTTGCATAACAGAAATATTCCACTAATGCATAGGGCATAATCTTAAAAAAAATAAAAATGGCTAGAGTCTACTTGCTCATGGGGATTCTCAGGCAAAAATACTGGAGTGGGTTGCCATGCCCTCCTCCAGGGGATCTTCCTAACCCAAAGAATGAACCCAGGTCTCCTGCTTTTCAGGCAGATTCTTTACCAGCTGAGCCACCAGAGAAGCCTAAGAATTCTGGAGTGAGTAGCCTATTCCTTCTCCAAGGGATCTTCCTGACCCAAAAACCAAACCTGGGTCTCCTACATTGCAGACAGCTTCTTTACCAGCTGAGCTACCAAGTTCTTATGATATAAAAATCTTTCTATCCTGATATCTAAAATTTTCTAAAGTATGTTTTCAAACAATTTAATTAAAATACATGTGTACATTCCTATTGAGAAACAAAATTTGTATAATACAATACTGAAAATTACTTGCCATTTTTATGACAATCTTATGAGGTCAATGTATTCTTAGAACTAAAAGACATGAGCTTTGACACAAAAAGAAGCACTTCATAGCTATAAAATAAAAATAATTCCTTTAAAATTAACATGGATGAAGTATTGTTCCTTTATAACATTGGTGACTGGTTATTGACCAAGCACTTGTAAGCCAGCTATTTTGCATTTCTTTGGTACACCATGACTAAAATAGAAAAACTAATACAAGTTAAAAGCTTCTCAGCATACCTGAAAATGAACAGTATTATCATGGATTTTTCTATAATTTTATTTCCTTCTGTGTATACAAATACTTTTTTTGTATAGACCTTAAGGATTTTAAAATGCTCTGCATCCTACATCCTTAAGTGAGGGGAAAAAATAAAGCTTTTATTCTTCAAGTTAGGTATTTACTAGCACTACATATTCAGGTTTCTTATGATGGAATTATGTGGTATCTTTGTCATTATACTCTGTGTTCTGAATAGTTACTAAGCCAAAACACACTAATTGAGGCCCATTGCAAATGCATATAAAGTACAATGTATCTGAGAATGTGGCTGAAAGAGTATTTATAAAATGTAACCTTTCTAGTGTAGAATAAAATGACACCAGTTTGAAGTGAATATTTTTGGTAAGAAAATTATTCAAATATGTGTTTTATTTATACCAGATGTTTCTAATAAGACCATTTTAGGAGAATTTGGAAAGAGCTTTAAATTGGAAGATGACTATATTTTCATTCTACATAACTCAGTGTTAATCTGACCCAATACTCTTCATGCTCTGTCTGCAGCATTCGACAGCTTCAGTTACTATGAGTAATTGTAACCAAGGCAACATGACAGGGAATAATTAATGACTGGAATTCATCTTCAAAATATGAAGAATATTCTAAATAATAAATATTAGAATAATAACAACACTTCAACCTCTACCTTCAACTCTCTTGAAACATTTCCACAAATTAATAATTGTGATTTTGTAGCTAGAAGGATATGATTAACATTCAAATAATATTAAATAGAGAATGAAATTGTCATATTATAAAACTTGAAGCAAAAAACCTCCAATAAACCTACAGATATATAGAAGCAAATATTCTCCTTCTTTCTATCCTTTTAATACTCAACTAGGTTAAATGTATTGTGAAGACAGCTGCATGTAAAAGGGATATTGGAGAAGAGCTAGATTTAGCAACCAGGTAGTGTTGGCTCCAGACCATACTAACTTTGTGACCTTGAACCCTTACTTATCTTTATATGCCTCAGTTTCTCCCCCAATGGAGGAATTAGGTTGATATAAATTATGTTAACAGGTTAATGTGGTTGTTGAGAAAATTAAAGAATTCACATAAAGTATGTATGTCATTACCTATCTATCAAAGAATAAACACAAATGTTAGTCATCAGATCCAGTAATACACAGACATAGCAGTATATGCCAGGCATTCTTTTAGACGCTGATACAGCAATGGCAGACAAAATGACTTCCCTAGAGAAATATATAAGATTCATCATATAAAAAGATAAGAAACATACAAATAAAAAAGTATACCAAAAAAGACAGTTTCTGGAACTTCTGGGTACAGTGATAAGGTAAAGTGGTGATCTGGAGAAGAGAAGATACTATTGAATTTAGGATTGTGGATAGATCTCTTTGAGGAGCTAATATCTAATTTAAAATTTAACGATAAGAAAGAGGAAGTCATCTAAAAAGTTAGAGGATGTGTTTCTAAACTAACATAACTGCATGTACAAAAACACTGATAGATGACTATATATGTATTTTTTTAATTTTTATTTTTACTTTATTTTACTTTACAATACTGTATTGGTTTTGCCATACATTGACATGAATCCACCACGGGTGTACATGTGTTCCCAAACATGAACCCCTCCCTCCTCCCTCCCCATAACATCTCTCTGGGTCATCCCCGTGCACCAGCCCCAAGCATGCTGTATCCTGCATTGGACATAGACTGGCGATTCAATTCTTACATGATAGTATACATGTTTCAATGCCATTATTTAAAAAATCTTAAAATAATAAAAAGTGAGGACTTCCTTGGTGGTCCAGTAGTTAAGGCTTCATGCTCCCGATACTGGGGATCCAGGTCTCATCATGGTCAGGGAACAAGATCCCACATGCCACAACTAAGAATTTGCATGCCACAGCAACTAAGACCAGTACAGCCAAATAAATATATAAATATTAAAAAAAAGAAAAAGAAAACAGTAACAAGGGTAAAGAAAGATTAGTATTAGGGGAGGTAAGCAAAGACTCCAAAAATCACTGCAGATGGTGACTGTAGCCATGAAATTAAAAACCACTCGCTCCTTGGAAGAAAAGTTATGACCAACCTAGACAGCTTATGAAAAAGCAGAGACATTACTTTGCCAACAAAGGTCCATCTAGTCAAAGCTATGGCTTTTCCAGTAGTCGTGTACGGATGTGAGAGTTGGGCTACAAAGAAAGCTGAAGTGCTGAAGAACTGATGCTTTTGAACTGCAGTGTTGCAGAAGACTCTTCAGAGTCCTTTGGACTGCAAGGATGTCCAAACAGTCCATTCTAAAGGAAATCAGTCCTGAATATTCATTGGAAGGATTGATGCTGAAGCACCAATACTTTGGCCACCTGATGTGAAGAACTGACTCATTGGAAAAGACCCTGATGCTGGGAAAGATTGAAGGTGGAAGGAGAAAGGAACGATAGAGGATGAGATGGTTGGATGTATCATGGACTCAATGAATATGAGTTGAGAAAACTCTGAGAGTTAGTGATGGACAGGGAGGCCTGGCGTGCTGCAGTTCATGGGGTCGCAAAGAGTCAGACATGACTGAGTGACTGAACTGAAATGAACTGAGGCAGAGACTCGGTCATATTGAGCTATCAGCCATAGGTAGAGTTTTTATTTTATTTAAAGTACATATCAGGAAATCATTTGAATACTACATAGTTTAGAACTAGTGAACGTATCAGTTGAGTCATTCAGTTGTGTCTGACTCTTTGCAACCCCATGGACTGCAGCATACCAGGTTTCCTTGTCCATTACCAACTCCTGGAGCTTGCTCAAGCTCATGTCCATAGAGAAGGTGATGCCATTCAACCATCTCATCCTCTGTCATCCACTCCTCCTTCCTCCAATCTTTCCCAGCATCAAGGTCTTTTCCAATGAATCAGTTCTTCACATCAGATGGCCAAAGTATTGGAGCTTCAGCATCAATCCTTCCAATGAATATTCAGGACTTATTTCCTTTAGGATTAACTGGTTTGATCTCCTTGCAGTGCAAGGACTCACAAGAATCTTCAACACTATAGTTCAAAAGCATCAGTTCTTCAGCACTCAGCTTTCTTTATAGTCCAACTCTCATATCCACACAGTAAATGTATTAGTATTATCAATAGTAGTGATACTCATAGCAAGACTTTAGTAGTGCTAGTACTCTTCTTGGAGTGTCATAAGTTTTGTTTATGAAAAATAATCTGTAACCAAGTGTTTCTTCAATGGTTCAATAACTTAACCATGATATATCATCAAGTACGCTGAAACTAAAAACCTATTTAAACATGGAAATTATGAAGCCAACTGTTTGTTATATTTGTCATTTTATTGATTTCCATAGTTAACTCTAGTGACTTCAATGGCAAAGATGATATTAAAAGTACTTAACAACCATTAATCAGAAATATGTGATAAAAATACTTAACAACCATTAATCAGAAATAATCTGATATGTAAAAATATGATACAAGTAAACCAAGTGGCTGATACCCTTACCCCATACCCTCCTTTCCCATCACTGATCCTTGGATTCTGCAAGACTGTCTTGTAGAAGACATTCAATAAATATTCACTGGTGATGGAAACAGGGAATACTATTAATTAGCCTTAGCATACTCCATTAGTTGTATGGATATCCCTCTCATAGAATTCACCCCAATTTTCTCAAAGTGTATTTTTATAAAGGAGAGCACATGTGATGAAACGTAGTAAAGCATCCAGTATACAAAAGTGACAAATAATTGTTCAGTGAATCTTGAGGACACATCATCTAAATAAAACTCAAAGTCATGTAGTTCTAAGGTTTCTGCAAACAGACATGTCAAAGCTAAAACTGGTCTAAGAAAACTTGCAGGAAAGATTGAAATAGAATATTCCTTTGATTAGACTTTGGGCTTTGGTTAGACTTTGGGTTTTGTTAAACTTTGGGCTTTCCTAGTTGTCAGATGGTAAAGAATCTGCCTGCAATGAGAGAGACTTAGGTTCGATCCCTGGGTCAGGAAGATCTGGAGAAGGGAATGTCTACCCACTTCACTTTTCTTGCCTGGAGAACTCCATGGACAGAGGAGCCTGTCAGGCTACAGTTCATGGGGTCACAAAGAGCCAGACATGGCTGAGCAACCTTTACTTTCACTTTGGATAGATTACATTTTTCCTGCAGTTTATTAGGCAGCAAGATTTATCTTAGTCTGCTTTCTCTCTTCAATCTACAATATACATACATACACACAAACGTACACACACACACTCACAAAGCAAACAGAAATAGAGATGCTCTCGTTATTGATTTCTGAACTATAGGAAAACGCCTCAAGCACTGCCTAGGATGAAACAGCTGTTGTGAAAATGAATCTTTTAATAATTAAATTTAATAGAATTTAAAAATAGATAAGAAATGCATTCCATTTATTTTGCAATAGACTTAGATGCAGTTAATATTTAAAGAGACAATCAAGTAAGTATTCACTATTCTACTGAATTCTTCTAATATGAAATACCATTAATTTCTGCATATCCATTTTCCATACAATTTTCTAAACTTCAATCATTAATTAACATAATTTAAAATCAATACAATTTTTAAGGTAAAAAATACTGATATTTAAAGTAGAGGCGGACAATTATCACATCCTGTTTAGGTTACCCTGTATTATGGAATTTGATTTGTGTCCACAGTCTCATAACAGTGGGTTAGGGAATAGGTTTTATAAGAGGAATTTACATTTCAGCAGTAGAAGTCATAAGTCTCCTAATCTTCTCATCATCACACAGAGAGAAGGATATTGGGCCAGGCAGTATTGGATATAATGAGACTTCGCCATGTAGGTTTTTTATTTTTCATTTTAATAGGATAGACTGAGATAAAGGCTATTAGTAGGAGATTAGCAATTTTGTGTACCAGGTAGTAGAGGTTAAAATGCTAGGTATTTACAGAAGCTATCTTGTAAAACTAAGTGCCTAGCACCTGGAGATTTTTGAAGCCAGTGTTAAGTGAATTGCTTTTAGATGGGCCAAGCAGGGGTTGGAAAGCTCTCACTACCAAAGAATAAAAATCATGATGTTTTTTAGTTCAATGACTTGTAAAACCTTTATGCTAAATGTTTCTGTTATTTCATTTAATCCCCACGAGTCCTGTCTTAAACTATCTATAATGATTTCTAAGATTGATACTTCAGAGTTTGCTCATTTTTGTTGAATGAATTATGATAATTTGTGTTTCTCAGATAATCATCTATTTTGTTGAAAGTGTTATGTTATTTCACCATATAACTAGTTCATTCATTAGAGTATTTCAACACTGGGGAAACAACATTGAGTAAAACAATAGATAATTGCTCTCATTTTCTTACATTTTGGGGGGAAGATAGCAAAAACAAATATATAACATACTATGCAATAAGAATTATGAAAAAAAATCATGCTATTTAAAGAAAACAGATAGTAATAGGCATATAAGAGGCTTATTTTATATAAAGCAGCTGAAGGAAGTCTTTCTGGTAAGATAAAATAATGAACAGACACCAGAAGAAAAAAGTCAAGTTAATCTGGTTGACATTCAGGAGCAGAGCAATCCATGCAGAGTAAGCAAAATGCAAAGGCCTTGAGGCTGAAGCATGACTGGCTTGTTTAGCGAACAGCCTGGAAACCTACACACCTGTAGTGGACTGAGAGAGAAGGAGAGAAACTGACTGGGGCAGGTCAGAAGGTTGCAGTTAAAGCAGATGAGAGCTGTGTTAAACTTGGAATTTTACTCTCACTTTGAAATGTACATACTACTGATAACCTCACTAACTTTCATTACACCACTGTGTTTCTCTTCTTTTATTTGTCTTTATAGTTTCCTTGATTTGATTTGTAAGGCTTTGTTCATTTCATATACTTATATGACCTGGGATTAGTATCTTGGTTTTATTTCTATGACTATATTTATCAATACCCTCTATTTAAGATTTTCAATTTTCCTTTCTTCAGTCAATTGGGTTTTGGTTTTACTTTTGGTAAGGTGAAAGATAAGTTAATAACTTTTGCTTTCCCTTTTTTAATAATAAACTATTTGATGTTCTGAATTTTCTATTACTTATGCATATTTTACTTTCCACAATTTTTCAATAAATTATTCTAGTAATTTTCATTATTTTCTTGACTTTACAGGTATTTTTTGTTTAGCATACCTGCTAACTCAGTAGTTTAAAAGAACTTCTTTCTATTAAGCTTACTCATCTCACTATGCTTTCTGAAAGTGGGTTAACCTTGTTTCATAGATTCAGAGTCCGTTTTATATTATTTAAAGTTTTTAATTAAATATTATGTTTATTATATGTTACTTGAAAAAATACCTATTTCAGAGAGAAATATTTATCTCTGAATCTTTAGTCTTTAATGCCTATATTTTTTTCCTACACAATCTTCATTGATTTTGTTTTCTCTGTTTCCTCATGTTCTGAGAACATACATCTACTTAGGTCTTTTGAGAGGTAACAGAACATAAATGTTTTTATTAATTCTAATACAGAATTATCACAGCTGTTATGATTCAACAATTAAAAATAGTTAGGTCTCTTAAATTAGCCAGATCTTGAGGATAACCCTAATCATAATTTAAGTGTATAAGCCAAGTCATTAAGACTTTTATTTTTATTGATAAGAGTAAACAATATTCAAAAGAACTGAGACTCTAGCTGGTTTAGAATCTGAGTTTGGCAAGATATCTCTTTCATGTGTGATATTAGATGATTTCCAAGTAATATTAGTGGCAGAAATAATTTAAATTTTGATGAAAATAATGATGGCTCTGTAATGTTTAACTTTTTTTTTTTTTCAGTGTCTCCTGACCAGTACATTGTGGAAAAGTCCTGGTATAAGAACTAAGGTTTTCAGAATCTAGTAAATTTGCCTCACAACATACAATTAGTGGAAGAGCAATGAATTAACCACATTCTATCTGATTTTCAAATCTGTTCTCTACTCCACTTGGTAAGAGAAAGATTATTGTACTATAAAATTTTATTTTTAAAATTAACTTTCTTTCTCTATAAATGAGGTCAAATTAGGTGTTCCTTTTCTTCTGCATTGTTCTACAGCCTTAGGAAAATAGGCATTCAATGGAGTCTGGGTCTTTTTTTTTTTTTAATCAATGTTGTCACAAATTAGAAGCCAAATTATTGAATACTTAAGAATTGTCTCCAAAAAAAGTGAAGCGAAGTGAACATCGCTCAGTCGTGTTCGACTCTTTGCGACCTCATGAACTATACAGTCCATGGAATTCTCCAGGCCGTGGACTGGAGACCTTTCCTTTCCTTTGGGCCTTTCCTATCTCCAGGGGATTTTCCCAACCCAGAGATGGAACCCAGGTCTTCCACATTGCAGGTGGATTCTTTACCAGCTGAGCCACCAGGGAAGCCCAAGAATCCTGGAGTGGGTAGCCTATCCCTTCTCCAGCGGATCTTCCTGACTCAGGAATCAAAGGCGGGTCTCTCCCCTACATTGCAGGTGAATTCTTTACCTACTGAGCTACCAGGGAATCCCAAGGACTGTATAATAATTAGGATATTGATTGTGGTATAAAAACAAACAAACAAAAATAACAATAACCTAAAGGAAACAGTATTTTATGTCTCTCTGAGGTTATCATCTGGTCAAAAGCAATCCAACCTAAGTATGGTGGATTCTTGCTGTCAGGATGAAAGTTTATTCTACCTGATGACACCATTTTCTGTCACTCAGGGATTCTACTCCAGCTCCAGCAAGAATCTACATTGAAACCATCAGGCAGAGTGACTGGAAAACGGGGAGGGTAAGCTTATGACATTCCTTTCAGGCCATGGCATAGACGTTGCATATATCATTTGTACATCATGGAAATAATTTAATTAATGGCTTATATAGCAAAAGAAGTTTGGAAAATGTATGTGTATCTGGATACCCGGGAAATTAACAAAGATCTTTTACAACATAAAGGAAAATTAGATAATGGTTGATACTAAAAGGAATGTATTCTTTTTTTGAAGGGATACATAGTCCATATTTGAGTATGTTACCAGAATTGTCCCAATATTCTTCTAGTTGATTAGCTGAATGAAGAATACATAGAGAAAATAACAAAGGAAAAAGTCAGAGAGGTGAATTTTTATTCAAAATCATTTAATATCTTTGTTAGGGTGGAAAGCATTAACAACTGTGCCATGAACAATTAAAAGATTGAGGCATTACATTTCCACTCTGGAATTTCTGTAGTTTAATATTGCAGTATGTTGGTTCTTTATTAAACAAAATATATAGGCATTTTGCCTACTTAATCAGCTTCTTTGTGTATAAATGTAAATTCTTTACTTACAATATACCACTATTTTACCAATATTTTAAGTGTTCCTACAGTGTCTTGAAAATACATAACTCATTATGAATAACAAAAATAATCCAAGAGGTTAAAGATAGTTTAGCTTTTCCTACTTGTATACTCTGGTTTCACATGTAAGCAATGTTAAATTTGAAGAGGGTGAGAGTGGTATGGAATAAAAGCTAAGATTGTTCATGTAATATTGAGGAAATAATGCTTACTTAATAATATTGCATCATTCTCAGGTTCCATATTTGCATCCTGACTTTCAAAATATCTGTAGAATAGTTTCCTTCCTAAATGTGCATATGTGTTTCCAAACATACACACACATTCATATACATACATAGTATATTAGTATTGGCATTAGTAATAGAGCTCCATCTAGTGTTTACAGATACTGTAAAGCACAGGTAGATTTGTTTTGATACTTATTTAATAATAATAAAGCATTTTAAAAGTAAATTTATTTAGTTATTTATATTTAGTTCACCACAAGACTCTATCAAGGCAGAAAAGTAAGCTATTTTAAAAGAGTACCTTGATGCTGCTGCTGCTAAGTCGCTTCAGTTGTGTCTGACTCTGTGCGACCCCATAGATGGCAGTCCATCAGGCTCCCCCATCCCTGGGATTCTCCAGGCAAGAACACTGGAGTGGGTAAGTGATGACAAAAATCTTAATATTTCAATTATAACGGAGTAGACTTATAAATTATTATGTAATTATAGCTAAAGTATTTAATTAATGCATAATTAAGGTCATATACCCATTCTTTACTCTCATAAGGAGAAAAATTATTTATTAGTTGGATTTTAAAAACCTCTAGATTTTTGCTGTAATTCTCACCTTCTCAGTTTCTACTGAAGTTAATTAGGATGACATTCAAAATGCTAAACACAAAATACCTGTAGTGCTATGAAATGTTCAATAGCTTGTCTAAACTAGGTCACCCTAACAAAATACAAAATTAGTTTTAGTAACCCTTTCAGTTTTGAAAGACCTTATTGTTTTGGCAAATAAAGTTTGGCAGATGTAGATGAGTCCTATTGCAAGAAATCACAATAATTGTGAAATATGAAATATTGCAAATTCTAATGTATAGAATCTGCTCAATGGTTAATATTTTTTAAATACAATTTCTTTTTTTTTTGCTAATTTCTATATGTAATTCCATTAACTTAGTCCTTGATTCACTTATTCAACAATAATCACTCACCTCCTATTATACACAAAATATTCTATTTGAGTACATTGGGAAAGACTGCTAATTTTTCCCCTATATCCATTATCCTGTCCTTTGTTTTATCAACAAAATCCATCCTACACATCGTTTTAAATTTTTTTGGTGCTTAACCATCTGAATAACATTTCCTATCCTATCTTGTAGCTGAG
Organism: Budorcas taxicolor; assembly: GCF_023091745.1. Taxonomy (NCBI): domain Eukaryota; kingdom Metazoa; phylum Chordata; class Mammalia; order Artiodactyla; family Bovidae; genus Budorcas; species Budorcas taxicolor. Next base: position 72,351,081 of record NC_068912.1, read on the forward strand.
TGCAGTCCTGTGACTGAATTTAAACCAGTAGATGTGAACATAAATTATTGTGTGTGTTTATTGTGTGTAATTTCCAGGTCATCTCTAAAGAAACTTTCCAGGTTCTGCATCTTTTTCCTTTCTTCAGAAAGCAAAGAAGACAGGAGACAACTTCAGCCATAGCCATGGAGCAGGCATAAAAAAAAATCAATGAAAAAATCCCAAGACCTTTAATGACTTCACAGAGCAGAACCCCTTGGCCAGCTGTATCAGGAGATACAAGAGAAGTAAATCACTGTATTACTCATGCAATTGTACCTTTGCATCTATGTCTTCCTGTTAGAAAGGGTTTGTTTGCAGAATAATTATAAAGTACACAAGATTGATAAAATGTAGTTCCTGGTGTAAAAACTTCTTTCTTTTAATTAATGAGCCAGAAAAAATGGACAACTGTATATAATACAGAATGATCCTAATGATGGATGTCTTGTAGAAATGATGCAATCACCCAGAAAATTCTACCATGAGGGATTAGAGAAAGCTTCAGATGGGTAGGAGTATTCAAGGTTTATTTTGAAATAGTAGTTTAAGACTATCACATAAAGTGGGGGAAAATGGGTAGAGAGTACAGATCAAAGAAACACTATTTGCAAATATTTTAGGGAGACAGTTCAAAGTAAATGAGGCATTTGGGAGATAGCAAGTTACAGAAGAGTCAGAGAAAGGGTTAAATGGCTGATAGAATCCTGAAAAGAAAAACAGTAGATCTGTACCAGCCTGTGAAAGAGTTTTAATATCATTTAAAAGTTGACATATATATAACTGATCCATTTTGCTGTGCACCTGCAATTAACACAACATTGTAGATCAACTATAATCCAATAAAACTTTAAAAAATAAATTAGTATTTTACCACATAGAAAATAAATTTTCAACAAAGAAATTATGTGAACAAGCAATCTATGAAACTATCTAGGGTTGAAATGTCCTATGTGGTGTCAATGATGGTCAAGGAGTATTCTTTTGGCTTCTTATTATATGTGATTTTCTTGTGTAATGATAAATTTTCTCTTGTGTGAAAAGCTGCTCATTTATTCAGACTAAAATACAAGCAGCAACTCAGCTAGGAAGAGACAACAAAAGGAGATAAAATGTATTCTCCTTCCCTCGTTGGTCTAATTAATCTATCATTTACTTTCCAAATAGTAGGAAATATGGATAATAATTGAAGAACTCTTGAGCTGATATTTCTTCTGCATTGGTCTACAGCAGTCAGTGCAGCTGAAATGCTGGAATAGTCAAATATAGTATTGTCTTTTACAATTTCAGGGCTGGCCATCAGTAATTGATATTTTGAATTTTATTTGCATAGGTTTTACTTCTTTGTATAAATAGCAGAAGAAAAAAGAGAGAGAAGAAAACTTACAGAAACGTTGGTAAAAAGTACTGATGACCACAGTTTCAGACACACAGGAAAAATTTCATGGCATGATGTCAAGAAAATGATAGCTATATCCTTTTTCCATTGAACTATGTAAATACTCAAGAGGAATATTTCTATTTCTCTTAGTTTTACATTTTCTACCTTATAATAATACATTCCCATTTAATGTAAACCAAGATAATCCTGGGTCCTAGGTTGTATGGGTAAGTTAGCTTCCTCCAAATGGCAACCCACTCCAGTGTCATTGCCTGGAGAATCCCAGGAACGGGGGAGCCTGGTGGGCTGCCGTCTATGGGGTCGCACAGAGTCGGACACGACAGAAGCAACTTAGCAGCAGCAGCAGCAGCAGCAGCAGCAGCAGCAGCAGCAGCTTCCTCCAACTTGGAAAACTGAGTCTTATGCCAGAGGGAATTCAATAATACATTGAATTAATGATTGCCACTCAGTGCAAAACAAATAAATCAGAGAATAAGCTCTGTGATATAAATTCATCAAATCAATGAGTTCTCGCAGTTAGAAATTTAACTGATTATTAGGCCAACTTTTTTCAAAATGGTCACACTGTAAAAGATAATATGAGGCACAGCAAAGCTGTGAAGGCCAGACTGCAATCTGAGACACAAAAATTGGCAAAGGTGCAGACTTGCTGTCTATACATTCTTGATATATATCTCTACTTCTTTGTGGTGTAACTTTACAATTTCTCAAAGATCTACCAGTTCTATAGGTCATAAAGTTTTTGAAGACGTGTCTCTATCTTCTCGGACAATTTCTGAAAACATAGAGAGACATTTGGGAATGTATGGGAATATTTAGATTAAGACTTGACATACTAAAAGCACTCAGATATTTTGTTCTTGTTTAGAGACTGTTTAAGTTTACAGATACAAGATTAATTTAAGAGAAAATACAAATGGTCAACATTTACTCCTCATTCCATAGAGGGCTACTTCCAGTGCATTATTTATAAGTAGATATATTATTCATAGCTGGGATAGAAGTTCAGCACACATGATTTTAAAAATACTTTTGGGTTAGTGGAATTAGTCACATGTTGCTGGAAATAACAGATATAGATAAAATCACTTGTTGAACAAGAATGAAGTCAATTGTCTGCCCTGAATGGGATCTGTATTGAGAATCATTTCCTTTCATCTCAAGGGGCAAGATCATCACTTCTGGCTCAATTCAAACAGTCTTAACTGTATGTTTATAACTTTCTGATTTTCCAATTTTAGACTAAAACAGATTGATTCAACATTTACAATAATAAAAACATGCATGCTGTTTTTGTAAGGCAGAATTTAGTATTTAATGTAGTATTTTATATAGAATATACTATATGTAGAATATAGTATTTGTGGAATAATACTAAAATAAATCTTGCCAAGGTTTCCAAATGTACTTTTCACGTGGAGTCAAGATACCAATTTGAATACATAGTCCTTCCTACATCAGGTAATCATCATCGCATTCTCATTGTTTTTTTGTACACTACACCAGAAACCCATGAAACAGTTTAATGTGTACTTGAGAAAAAAATCATCTTCCACAAAGTCAACTGTTCGCATGGTAGGTTTCTGGGTAAAGATATAAGTGAGATTGGCCCATTTCTTTGCATGGATGTGGAATGTCTCGTGATAAACTGGTTTATCCATGGTTGTACAAGTCTAATTTGTCTGCTAAAGATACAGAAAAACAGGACTGTGTCCTTAACCACCCGAACAGAGATGGACAAAATCACTATAAAAAATTTTAAAGAATAATGCAATAAGGAGATTAAAATTTTTAATGTGCATACTTGTTAGACCCTTAAATAAAACTAATTGGAAGGCTAAAAGAGACATATGGGAATTCTAAAGGACTTCTCAAAAGGACCCCAAAGCAGGAATATAATGGAATATACAACTAATCATTATGAAAATTAGCAACAGCTATATCCAAAACTGGATGCCAGATACCACTATGTATGCCCTGCTGATGGTCTATGAATAATGACAATGATCTTTGCATTAGATTTCACTCTATACTAAGCATTTTTTCCTTATCTATTCAGGTATCACAATAAACCTGTATGTACCATAATTCTCTCTGTTTTGTAAATGAGGAGACTGATTCTCAGCACTTCTAATTTAATTGAACAGAGTTCCCTGGTGTATTTGTTTTCTGCTGATGTATAACAAACTACTACAAACTTAGTGGCTTAAAAAAACTTAAACTTCTGTAGGTCAGAAGCTAGCTTGCTATTGATTGATGCTTTTCTTTCTCAAGCTATTGGCTGGTCTGAGAGCTTATCTGAAGTTTCTGGTGGAGAATCCACTTCCACGCTCACTGACGTTGTTGACAGAATTCAGTTCCTCATGGTTGTAGAACTAAGTTGTTTTGTTTCCTTGCTAACCTGTGGGCTTGGGGCTATATTAGAATCCTAGCATTGCTACATTCATTGGCATGTAGCCTCCTCCATTTTCAAAATCATCCCTTCATGCATCAAATCTCTTTGTTTCTTTTGCTACCAGTCAGAGAAAACATTCTGCTTTGAAAAGAGTAACTCAATGGGCTCAGGTTTACAATGATAATATTTTTATTTTAAGATCAAATAAATTGAGGTTTTAATTGCTTCTGCAAAGTCTCTTCAACATAGCACTTAGATTAGTGTTTAATTGAATAACTGAGGCATAGGAATCTAGCAGGTGCTGTTTTTAGAAATCTGCCTACCACACTTGGTTTGAGGGGATTTAGAAGTCAGATCTTGGAGAAAGCAATGGCACCCCACTCCAGTACTCTTGCCTGGAAAATCCCATGGATGGAGGAGCCTGGTAGGCTAAGAGTCGGACACGACTGAACGACTTCACTTAGACTTTTCACTTTCATGCATTGGAGAAGGAAATGGCAACCCACTCCAGTATTCTTGCCTGGAGAATCCCAGGGACGGGGGAGCCTGGTGGGCTGCTGTCTATGGGGTCACACAGAGTCTGACACGACGGAAGTGACTTAGCAGCAGCAGCAGCAGCAAAAGTCAGATCTATTGATTAAAAATCAAAGCCATTCTCATTGAAATTAACTTGCTAATTTATACTAATTTACCTAATATGTAACTAATCATCAACTTTTACATATATGTTACTCTCATTCTAGTTGTAAGTTATTGTGGCATTTAAAAATACCAAGTCTAAGGTGAGTTGTTTTGAGAGCATAGATTACATACCAAAAAAAAAGAGAAAAAAACAAAACGAAACGTTTTTCTAGGGAAGAATGCCTAGGATCTGCTTACTGGTAGCAGAAACAAAAAGTAAGACCTAGTAGACCTTTGCCTACTGTCCAAACATTTCAAATGGAAACTGATTTAAGGAGGAAAACTTTTACCCTTGTTTCTTTTATCCTTGGCATAGTTTCCAGCAGGTATTAAATGTTAGCAGAGAACTTGAATACAGTAGGTGCTTAGAAATGCTGTTGAATTATTAATATATTGTTAACTAATTGTAAATGAAAAACAGCATCATTACAAAATAAAAACCTAGAAAACAAATATTAAAATAAAGAAAAATCAGAACCCTTACACAAAAATGGGGCTAACACTTGGTAATATCTAACACTTGGTAACAATAAGTAGATCTAAATAAATATTTAATTCATGTAACTAGATATAAAGAAGTGTTTGTTTCTTCCTGTGGAGGTTTGCACTCAGCTGTCTTTAGTCAAGTACAGGAACTTGGGTTTCTCCAATTTTGAGAAGTACTACCGGGCAATGGCATTTCCCCCTGAACCTGTATGGATCAAGAAAGTTAGTTACCTCTCCAGTGTGATTTGGCTGTGGTTATGGTGCTTGTCATGGTTGCTAGCTTTGGGATCATCTTTGCACTTAAAGGTTTTTGGTCAATTTCTATTTGTATGACCTGACTAGTATTGAACACTTTTAATTGCGTCTGTTTTCCACTATAAAGTTGTCCAGTCTAACTAGGCTAATATTAAGAAAGGTGCAGGAGCATCACGGAAAGGGCATTTTTCTAACTATTTAATATGGTTCTAAGTTAACTGTCTTTGCCCTCAGTATTTCACTTCTACTAGGTTAACCAGGGGCTAGATAACCAAAAGGGGATTATAAAATTTTCATGTTTTAGACTGCATATGACTTTATTCCTTCCCAATAGAATCTTAGCATGTTTCAAAAGAATTCACTGTTAATCCCATATAAAAAACAAATGTGTTAACCTTTAAAGTCATAAATTCTCCTTTTCTTTCTAATTATCTTTGACCTAGAAACTGAAGCCAGGTTCCCCCATTTTCTCAGTTAAGATATTATTCATATGCTCATTTACCTTTGTGAAAATGAGTTGAAATTATTAAGGCCAATTTTATTGAATCTAATGATATTTACTTGGCCTATAAAGGATAGGGTTTTGACCACTAACTACTTGGATAACCAAGTCTTTTGGAGATAATATCCACAATGTTTAACCACATATCTCTTTGGATGGATTGATGGAGGGGAACTTTTCTCACACAAACCTATATTCATGCATATTACTATTGGAGTATTCTAGTCAATCATTGCAATCTGGCTATCTTTTCAACGGTTAAAATCATCTAAGCAGGAATGAGTTCTTTTTCTTCTAGGCTCAAGTCTGTGGAATTTTCCTCAATACTCACAGAAAAAAAAAAAATGGGTTTAGATGAGTTGGTATGTAAATACATGGAAATAATTTTTCTCCTCTTATATAACAGAGCATGCAGGTTGTATATTATAGAGCTGATAACATTCTTTTTAAATATGACAATTATTCATGCTTTCCTTGAGGGAAAAGGAAAACTATTTACCTAGATAAAATTGTTACACTTAGGGTGGGTGGGAGGAAGACTGAAGAGAGAGGAGATATATGTATCAGTTCAGATCAGTCATGTACAACTCTTTGTGACCCCATGAATCGCAGTACGCCAGGCCTCCCTGTCTATCACCAACTCCTGGAGTTCACTCAAACTCATGTCCATCGAGTTGGTGATGACATCCAGCCATCTCATCCTCTGCCACCCACTTCTTTTCCTGCCCTCAATCCCTCCCAGCATCAGGGTCTTTTCCAATGAGTCAGCTCTTCGCATGTGGTGGCCAAAGTATTGGAGTTTCAGCTTCAGCATCAGTCCTTCCAATGAACACCCAGGACAGATCTGCTTTAGAATGGACTGGTTGGATCTCCTTGCAGTCCAAGGGACTCTCAAGAGTCTTCCCCAACACCACAGTTCAAAAGCATCAATTCTTTGACACTCAGCTTTCTTCACATTCCAACTCTCACATCCATTCATGACCACTGGAAAAACCATAGAGATAAGAAAGCCTTCTTCAGTGATCAATGCAAAGAAATAGAGAAAAAGAACAGAATGGGAAGGACTAGAGATCTCTTCAAGAAAATTAGAGATACCAAGGGAACATTTCATGTGAAGATGGGCTCGATAAAGGACAGAAATGGTCTGGACCTAACAGAAGCAGAAGATATTAAGAAGGGGTGGCAAGAAAACACAGAAGAACTGTACAAAAAAGATCTTCACCACCCAGATAATCATGATGGTGTGATCACTAATCTAGAGTCAGACATCCTGGAATGTGAAGTCAAGTGGGCCTTGGAAATCATCGCTACGAACAAAGCTAGTGGAGGTGATGGAATTTCAGCTGAGCTGTTTCAAGTCCTGGAAGATGATGCTGTGAAAGTGCTGCACTGAATATGCCAACAAATTTGGAAAACTCAGCAGTGGCCACAGGACTGGAAAAGGTCAGTTTTCATTCCAATCCCAAAGAAAGGCAATGCCAAAGAATGTTCAAACTACCACACAATTGCACTCATCTCACACTCTAGTAAAGTAATGCTTAATATTCTCCAAGCCAGGCTTTAGCAATATGTGAACCGTAAACTTCCTGATGTTCAAGCTGGTTTTAGAAAAGGCAGAGGAGCCAGAGATCAAATTGCCAACATCTGCTGGATTATCGAAAAAGCAAGAGAGTTCCAGAAAAACATCTATTTCTGCTTTATTGACTATGCCAAAGCCTTTGACTGTGGGCATCACAATAAACTGTGGAACATTCTGAAAGAGATGAGAATACCAGACCACCTGACCTGCCTCTTGAGAAATCTGTATGCAGGTCAGGAAGCAGCAGTTAGAACTGGACATGGAAGAACAGACTGTTTCCAAATAGGAAAAGGAGTACGTCAAGGCTGTATATTGTCACCCTGCTTATTTAAATTATGTGCAGGGTACATCATGAGAAACGTTGGACTGGAAGAAACACAAGCTGGAATCAAGATTGCCGGGAGAAATATCAATAGCCTCAGATATGCAGATGACACCATCCTTATGGCAGAAAGTGAAGAGGAACTAAAAAGCCTCTTGATGAAAGTGAAAGTGGAGAGTGAAAAAGTTGGCCTAAAGCTCAACATTCAGAAAACGAAGATCATGGCATCCAGTCCCATCATTTCATGGCAAATATATGGGGAAATGGTGGAAATAGTGTCACACTTTATTTTGGGGGGGCTCCAAGATCACTGCAGATGGTGATTGCAGCCATGAAATTAAAAGACACTTACTCCTTGGAAGAAAAGCTATGACCAACCTAGATGGTATATTCAAAAGCAGAGACATTACTTTGCCAACTATGGTCCGTCTAGTCAAGGCTATGGTTTTTCGAGTGGCCATGATTGGAGGTGAGAGTTGGACTGTGAAGAATGCTGAGAACCAAAGAATTGATGCTTTTGAAGTGTGGTGTTGGAGAAGACTTTTGAGAGTCCCTTGGACTGCAAGGAGATCCAATCAGTCCATTTGGAAGGAGATCAGCCCTGGGATTTCTTTAGAAGGAATGATGCTAAAGCTGAAACTCCAATACTTTGGCCACCTCATGCAAAGAGTTGACTCATTGGAAAAGACTCTGATGCTGGGAGGGATTGGGGGCAGGAGAAGAAGGGGACAACAGAGGGTGAGATGGCTGGATGGCATCACTGACTCGATGGATGTGAGTCTGAGTGAACTCTGGGAGTTGGTGTTGGACAGGGAGGCCTGGCGTGCTGCGAACCATGGGTTCGCAAAGAGTCGGACATGACTGAGCGACTGAACTGAACTGAACTGACTAGATGGACCTTTGTTGGCAAAGTAATGTCTCTGTTTTTCAATATGCTATCTAGGTTGGTCATAACTTTCCTTCCAAGGAGTAAGTATCTTTTAATTTCATGGCTGCAATCACCATCTGCAGTGATTTTAGAACCGCCAAAAATAAAGCCTCACACTGTTTCGACTGTTTCCCCATCTATCTGCCATGAAGTGATAGGACCAGATGCCATGATCTTAGTTTTCTGAATGTTGAGCTTTAAGTCAACTTTTTCACTCTCCTCTTTACATATAGCTAATCATATTGTTGTATGGAAGAAACCAATACAACATTGTAAAGCAATTATTCTTCAATTAAAAATTAATTTAAAAAAAACTGTTATCCTTTATTTCAATACCTAGCAGATATCTTGAACACAGCAGCATCCCAAAAAGTCTGTGTTGAATCATATTGTTAAACTATAATTTTTATACTTAAATTTTTTTTTCAATGGCTTGTCAATATTCTTACCATACAAAGAATAAGGCCTATTTGCTTAAAATATCTGTGGGTAACTAGATACCTGAGAAAATCACTTGGCAAGCTCCAACTGGTCAAAAATATTAATTCTAATTTTCAAAAAAAGATCCTTAATGCTATATATCTAATGTTTTATAATGTAAGCTGGTTAAACACTTGAGATCAAGGCAGCAACAGAAACTCAGGGATCACTTTCCTTGAATTCAGTTCCCATGATCTTGGTCCATATTGCACTAACAAGACTTAAGTCAAATCAAATTGAATTGCCATAGACATGTGCCCCTAAATTCTGTCTCTGCCCATCTTAGGTCAATACCTTTGTTGGCTTTGCCAGTAACTAAAAGCACTTAGGCAGAAACACAAATGAACTAAAGAATAGGAGTAGAGATAAGGTAGTATGGTCTTGTTATCTATGTGTTAAAATCTGTTTGATTCATTCCTTCTGTGAAAAATTTTTAAACACAATATTTATTCCCACCAAGCATCACGTATTGGTAAGTTACCTGAAATTTTCCCTACACATTTTTCTGAACATACTTGGCTTGTAGTGGACTTCTCATTTTGATCATCCATCACTCTGAAACTAAGCTGCCTATCAAAGTCTGACATTTGGGGTTCCAAATTAGATGATTTTATATGTCCAAAGGGTGATAAAGTTAGAGCTGCCAAAATTGTACTCACTTGTGACCTAAATATCCATAAAAGAAAAAGCTAATGCCATTAAAAATTGTGTCATCTCCTCTTCATGATTCAGTAATGAAAGCTTGCTGGACAGTGGTATGTCAGCTGAATTCTGTTTAATCATTGGAAATTGTGTGCACTATATCTGTGAAGCCTAAATGGAAAATGTTGCCACTGCAATTGCTTCTTCCTACCAATAAATCAATGTAGAGGAAGTAAAGAGAAAGAAGGTCACCTGACAGCTTTCCATCAAAACGCCAACCATAAATTAGCACTCACAGAGAACATATCACACAAGACTGTCTTTCAGAGACACTGAGTTAAGTAATGAAAGAGATGCTTTAGTTTTAAATGACTGCAGTTCCAGACCTCTCCAACCTGATTTTCACAAGGCAAAGGGAACCACCCAGTGAGAAAGTTCACCCTATCTCTACAGGTAAACCTGTCTACTTTTCCTTTTTTTGAGATGTTTAAGAGCCTAATAGGTTTTATAACTGCAATTAGACAAAGCAATCTGTTTCACTGATCAGTATTTCTTAAGACTGTCCCCATAATATAAGGCAAGATCATTGTTTTCTCACTTTTTGAAAGAAAGTGCCATTGTATAAAATATGATTTTCAACTTGATGGAAGCAAGCCCCAGTGATTTAGGTGATATTGGATTATTTCATAAGTTCAGTGCATAAACCCAGAAAAAAAAAATGCTGCTTTTGACAGCAAGAGAAAGCAGGTTTCCTTCCTAAATCAGGAGGTTAAAAATATACTTGTTCAAAAGGTACGCTGAACTCTGTGTTTCTTGGCTTTGGCATATAGAGTTTAAAATAATTAGGTACAAGGACAAATGAGTCCATATTTTAAAGACAAGGGAAAAGAAAAAAACTAAGTGTAATTAAAATTTAAATTTTAGTAAATCACTATTTACCCGACAATATTTAAAACCAATATATAAAATCAATGACTTTATAATAGTATAATAAAAATATTAAATTTTTTCCTCTCCCCTTTCCTTCAATATACCTGAAAACTTCCAACTATCTTCCACCTCTTGGTCTCTGTACTCTTTTAAAATAATGTAATATAGTCTAATAATTTTTTTAAGAATCACAATGATATGGAAAACTATGAGGTATTGTAATATATCTAATCATGCAACTGTGCAAACTGGGAATTGTATTTTTATGCTCAAAGGCTTAAATTACATAATATTATGATTAAAGTTATTGAGAGCACTCTCCCACATTTCAGTAGTCTGTTATAGAAGAGCATGAAAATGGTCCCTTAAAAAAAAAACAACAACAAAAAAACTCAGGGTAATAAGAGATCTGAGAACTCATGAAGTTCAACCTGTCTCTAATATGGGAATATTCCTCAGACAGCACTGACAATGGTAACCAGGCCTCCGCTTGAACATTTCCAATGAAAAGGTATGCATTACTTCAAAGGGGTGTCATTTTATCACTGATAATTATGGTCATTAAAAAATATTTTGCTTTTTATCAAAGGAAATACAAATTTAAAAAGTAAAATTTTGTCTTTGCTTTAGGCATGTCAGTCAGGGGCTCTGGGGTCCCTTTTTTCATCCACCACATTACACAACTTTTCTGTTGAAATCAATCTCTAGAACTAAATAGTTACTTCAAGTGTAGATTGACCAATGCAAATAAACTGGGCTAACTATCTCATTTAATCTTAAAAGTAAAATTATCTCAAATAATAACTTTTGGTTATTTTGTATAACAAATAGTGTTCTGGAAAGAATTAGATGTCACTCACAAGTGGATTGGAGAAGGAAATGGCAACCCACTCCAGTACTCTTGCCTGGAAAATCCCATGGACAGGGGAGCCTTGTAGGCTACAGTCCATGGGGTCGCAAAGAGTTGGACACGACTGAGCGACTTCACTCACTCACTCACTCACAAGTGGATACCTGAAGAGTGTTTAAAAGGTACTGTTACAAAGGGTGGGTAGCATATAAAACCAATAAGAATTGGTGGAGCACTCCAGGGCTTGCAACAGAGGAGAGTTCTTACCTTCTGGTGTCTGAAAGGGACATGAGGATAGAGTGGTTACTGCTACCCCATGAGCACAGTTTTAGTTGTAGGAGAGGGCTGCTTGAGACCAAAGTGACACAGTTGGAGGGAGTTAGAAACTAAATGGGCTGTTCATCTATCTTCCTTCCGTCTGATTTCCTATTGATACCTCTTATTAGTAAATACAGCCAGAAACCGGAAGCAGAAGGCTCACTGACACAATCCATAAAGATCAGCTACCACAGGCACAGAGCCAGGCAGAGAATTGTGAACAGTGGACAAAAAAGTTCAAAGAAATAATGGTAAATTATGTACCAGAAACTATGCTAGTTTATTTTAATAGCCTCACACAGCACTTAATGAAATGAACTTTTAGTATATCAACAAAATAACCCCAAAAGTCCCTATATTAATAGTCATGAGGAAAAAAAAAAAATCTATGATATCACAGAGGCAGATGTGACTACTGACACTGTGGACCTGATTCCATAGTTTCATGAATAAAACATTGTTTTCAACTTGTGCTTCACTTGAAATACTAGCTAATTTTACATTGAATATTGCTAAGCTGATCTTTTCATTTATGATACTGATAAATTTGATTTCTTCAATTCAAAGTTTTACAATTTTTAAACCAAGTTGGTTTCAATTCACTGTTACAACATTTTCTCAACTCTCTTACTTCCACCCTCATTATTACACAGAAAATATGTAAGTAGTACAATTACTCTTTCTTATCAAAGAAAACCATTTCATTCTTACATGTCTTTTATGATTATCTATTCTACTTTGTTTTAATCCCAGTCAGTATCAACTTTTTTATAAACTCAAAGAAGTTTTCCTTCTTCATTTATCACATTTCCGTTTTGTTTCTGATCTTCTTACCTAACTTCACCAATGAATGAAATTCTAGCTTAAATTCCTAGTCCTCAATTGTTGAGTTTTTAATAATAACTGCCCTATAATTGGGATCTCCAGTCTATAATTCAATTTTGCCAAATTGGATTATGTTATCTGCCCCAGGATTTTAGAAACAAGATTTGTATCATGTTTCCTGAAGGGCAAGAGAATTAATACTTTTGAAAATCACAGAATACATGTTACTTTTTACTCAATATTTTATTACAGGTTCTGGTACAATTTCTGGCTGATAGTAAAAGTTTGGCATGTATCTTTTGAGAAAGACTGAAATGCTGCCAAACATTACAGTATCAGCCCTCTGGCTCCCTGGATTGCCCTCAAACACTTACCTCAACACTATTAATCACAGAGCCATTCTTATTTCATTCTGTATTGAAGATATTTGACTCAACTTAGACACTGTCCATCGCTGTTTTTACCTCAGTTGGCTTTTTCAGCATATGTTGAGATAGGTCACACGTTCTGACCTGCATTTAGATGTGCTTTTCTATGAAGCCATCTTCAGAAAACAATGTCTAGCCTGAATACTTTTTCTTCAGCCCTCCAACTTCACCTAATTCTTCTCCTATTTTGCTGTTTTTTTTGGCTTGGTCTTTTCCACCAGAAAGTATTCTACTACTCACCTGGTTATTTCAAATCCCATTGAAATGTGTTAATTGTTTTAATTAAATATTTTATAACTAAAGATATTTAAATGTATTTCAAAGACATAACAAAGAACAATAAAATAAAGACCACCAATTACTGTGGCATTTCCTTTGTGCCATTCTATGATTCCAAGGAAACATACCACCTAAGCTAAACACTACCTTGAATTTTATGATAGCATTTTCATTTTCTTGCTCTCTTCAAACACACACAAGCATGCACACACACACACTGTATATTTTTAACTTTATAAATGGAATCATGCTGTGTAAAACCTTTTGCAATTTCCTCTTAATAATGAATATTATCTTTATTAGGTTTATCTGTGTAGATGCATATGGCTATAACTTCTTTATTCACATTATAATATATCAAAATGCATCCTAAAATTGATTCTACTTTACACTGAATTAGCTTTGTGTCTGCTGCTATTCTAGTTGCCTCTATTCAAGATGAAACAATTGCCTAGGATAAGGTCAAATCCATGCCTTACACATCTTTAGTTTTCTGTGAGTAGGGAGAATAAAAACCCAATGAAGTTTAAAACAATCACTGGGTAAGCTGATCAGATGCAAGACCAATTAGAAACAGTGACATCTAAAGTCACATTTTCCTATGCAAAAAAAAAACGTGCCTGCGAGGGTTAGGAAAGCAAACTTCTGACTCAAGTTGCCTAGGTTCTACCTGTAATCTAGAGAAAGCTTTCATCTCTTTTTATTTCTTAATTTCTCCTCTCATTTTAGAGACTAAACTTGTTCATACATCATATTTTTTTTTTATTATTCAATTGAATAACATTTGAAATTACACTAGAGAGTAAGGTTATAATGAATATTATACACATCAAATACCTTAAAGAGGCCTTGGCAATGTGTTCTGACAGTTATGATTTTTGGAAAATTTGAAACAAACAACAGCAGAAAGGTTTATCTATGAATATCAATACTTTTTCTCTTTTCTATGATAGCATTAGAGTTACAACTATTGCTGGGAGATTCTGCTACAAGTATATTGAATTGAGATTGAGATATGAATTGAGATTACACTGTGTCTATGTTCCAGGGATACACTCTTTTGATTTGTAGTAATTTTCTCTATAGTTAGATATTGTTAGTCACAGAAGTCATGGTAGATATGTTAATAATGAAAATGCTGAAATGGCTTCCAGGAAAAGCTATTGCTTCTGTTCACTCTAAAAACTAATCCAGCATTTTGACCCTAAAGAAGCAGGACCAGAGATGGAATCTGAATATGGAAAATATTTTCTGAATGCAAAAGAAGTATGTGGAGAGTGAAGGGAAATTGAGAATTGAAACATACAAAGCCAAAAGCAAATTACTGAGTAATTCTTTCAATTGCCAAACAAGTAAGTAAAAAACTCAGGTTTTCAGATTCCAAGTTAAATTGATTTTTTCCTCCTGTCAGAAATACACTGATACATGATATAGAAGGACATACAGTTTCAAATGAATTATACGACAAAATAATTTCTGTATCTGTTATATGCAAAATAAGTAGAAATTATTTTACAATGAGAAATAAAGTGAAAGTTTTGGTTGTTGTTCAGTCACTAAGTCCTTTCTGACTGTTTGTGAACCCATGGACTGCACCATGAAAGGCTTCCATGTCCTTCACTATCTCCCAGAGTTTGCTCAAATTCATGTCCATCGAGTTGGTGATGCCATCCAACCATCTCATTCTCTGTCTCCCACTTCTCCTCCTGCTCTTAATCTTTCCTGGTATCAGAGTCTTTTCCAATGAGTCTTTTTTTTTTTTTTTTTAGATCATTCTAAAGTCAGCAGTTCACTAAGTGGAAGATACATCTTGAACAGAAATAAAGTAGTCTTGAATTATTTGCTAATCTAACTAACAAATATTCTTTTCACATTGGAAAATATTTAATTTTTTACTGATTTCACACAAAATACTGATATTGACAAAGGTAACATATTCATAATAAGCCACTGCATTAAGGAGATATGAATGACAAATTATCTAAATTTGTCAATTTGTCTAAGTATTGTCAATTTTTGAATTGTTCAACAATGTTGAACATGCGTCATCCCAAAGAATAGCTGAAATACTCAGAAATCCTACAATATAGGAAAGAAACCTGGCAAATGTTTTTTTAACTTTGACAGCAATCCAAAAAGTTGTATGGCTTTACCACAAATAGTGGGACTAAGAGAATCTTTTCTAAAACTCTCAGACCGAAAAAAAAACAAAAAAACAAATCAACCTAATAGGAAGATTGAATTATCTTTCTATTCTATTTATACAATAAATGATAAGACCATTGTCATAGAAAGATATGGTCAAATAACAAGTAACCAGAAAAAAATTGAATTTTAGAGATATTTTAATAAAATATTTTTCTGTATTTGGCATGTTTTATGTCTTTGCTTGGTTTTTAAAAATATATAACTAGTAATTATTTCTTATTCTAATAAATATTCACTTTAATACTTTATTTTATACTTGTTATTTTGTATGCTTTTGAAGGTTTCCCAAACTACATATTTATTACTTTGCCTTTTTTTTTTTTTTTTTGGCTGCACCATATGGCACGTGGAATCATACTTTCCTGACCATGGATTGAAGTCACACCCCTGCATTGGAAGTGCCAAGTCTTAACCACTGGACCGCCAGGAAAGTCCCTCCAAATTACATAAACTTCTACTCTACATAATCTCAATTTATACCCATCACATAGTAGTTACAATATTAGCAAATATTAGCATTCGAAGCTAATTTATACATGTGTATGTATATATGTGGGATTCCCAGGTGGCATAGTGATAAAGAATCCACCTGCCAATGCAGGAGAGGCAAGATTCATGAGTTCAATCCTGGGTCAGGAAGATCGCTTGGAGTAGCAAATGGCAACTCACTCCAAAATTCTTGCCTGGAAAATTCCATGGACAGAGGAGCCTGGTAGGCTATAGTCCATCAGTTCATAAAAAGTTGAATCTGGCTTAGCGACTGAGCACACACACACTTATATGTACAAATATAGATGATTATGCATTTGCATGTACATAGAGATGTTAGTGAAAAACTAATGTGCATTTTTATAAATATTCACTTTAAATTTCATGTATTCTCTGTGTTCATATTTCAGATAATTTTTAGTTTGCATTTGGATTAAGCTGAGTAACAAAATAAAGGCATAAATGATTTTTAGTCCAGACAGTCAGACTGCACAAGAATAGAAAGTTTATAAAAGACCAGTAGTCTCCATAAAATGAATCGCAAATACTACTTTGCCCAGAGTAAAAGAATACTATATAATTACCTATATGGTACATTACACAGGTAATTATATAGTATTCTATATAGGTAATTATATAGGTATTTATATATAATTCTGTAATTCTATAGGTAATTATATAGTATTCTTTTATATATATATATCGGTGAAGGCAATGGCACCCCTCTCCAGTACTCTTGCCTGGAAAATCCCATGGATGGAGGAGCCTGGTAGACTGCAGTCCATGGGGTTGCAAAGAGTCGGAAACGACTGAGTGACTTCACTTTCACTTTTCATTTTCATGCATTGGAGAAGGAAATGGCAACCCACTCCAGTATTCTTGCCTGGAGAATCCCAGGGACGGGGGATCCTGGTGGGCTGCCATCTATGGGGTCGCACAGAGTCGGACATGACTGAAGCAACTTTGCAGCAGCAGCAGCATATGTATATATATACATGCATACTTAAAAATAAGAGAATTTTTTAAAAGAGACTTGAAGCAGGAACCACAGTATTTAAAATCCTGAATTGTAGAGAGGAAAATATAGTTTTCAAATATGAATGTATTCATGGATACATGCCATGACAATTTTTGACTCAAATCTAATATGTTTGCATAACTATCAAAGTATTCTATAAGCTTCTGGGTTATGAGCAGAGATAGTTTATATCAGAACTATATCACCTGGAATTCTTCTACTCATGCTACAAGGAAAAACTAAAAGCAATGTTTGCTGCACTGTGTTGAACACATTGTCTTGAAAAGAACTGGCATCAATTTTTGAAGTTTCAAGAATGAAACTTAAAAATATAGCTTGTCAGAAAAACATAGTGTAGATGTTTGTGATACTGCAGTAGAATAAGAGTTTCACGTTATTAAAAGAGATGACAGTTCAATCTAGTGAAAACAATGCCATCTGAAATATATTAGATCTATGTATTATCTATTTTACATAAAATAGATTTTACATGAATGTACACACAGCATGGGTATACATGTAATTTAACACTTCAAAAGTTAATGCCTTTGTCATTATTCACAATAGAAAGTATGAAAAGCAATTTTGTGGTGCATTAAAAATATTTTAAAATGACTATATGACAGTTATGTCATGTTGTTTTATATATCACAAAGATAGTCATTTGACACAGCATGAAACAAAGTGTTATTGCTGGGTCTACTATAATTCAGTATCATTTGTTCAAAGTCCTTCAAACAAGTAGTGATTTAGAGAAAAGTATTATAAACTCCAGAGTCAAAAGGCCTAACTTTGAATCTTGATCCTGCCCTTTAAAGGTTGTGTGATCTTAAGCAAATTGACTGACTTCTCTGTACCACTTTTTTTTGCTATGAAACTGTCAATAATATTTGCTTTTTAAGTTTTATTGTCAGAATTTAATCAAATAAGAAAAGGCACATTATGCGCTATGTACTTTCATCTTTGGTGAAATTTCAGGTTCACTTATCCTTTATTCCTTCCAGACAACTTCATGGGAGAGAATTATTAGTAATGAAGGCAATAATAACAATATTAAAAGAGGCACAATCTACATACAACCTTATGCTATAGATTTTTTTTTCATAGAAGGAACAAAAATGTCAAAATCCTTTTTCAATGCTCTTGAGCTTTTAGGGAACTTATGGAAAATTACCAAGGAGGCCATTTTGTCTGTAATAATGTAACTTAAGACATTGACAAACAATTATAGATATGTATGTTCAACTGGAAAAAGCCAGTATAGAGAATAGAAGCCAGCTATAATGTCTGTATCTTCCTGGAATGGGTTCATTATGTATACACTTCAAAGAACTTCAGCAATAGTAAATATTTTGCAGACAATTTGGTATCCTAGTGTTTACCATATATCAGTGAAAGTGCTAATACTTTAAAGTTTCTCTCTATATATCTATGTATGTGAGTATGCTTATTCTAGCCCAAAATGAATTCAGGACAATTAAGAAAAATAAACCAAGCAAAAGCATATGGTGAGGGAGAGCTCCTCCTTCCATCCAGATGTGAGGGAAGAAAGATTAGCAAAGAAAATCATTGAACCACATATGCTTAATGCTATGGACTCTTTATTTTAACCATAACAGGAGAAAAATCATGAATGAAAACCTGACTAGAAGTAAAATCAGTAGGAGTCCTAAATTACCACAAGTCAAACATCTCAATGCCTTAAGAATGAATAAATATAGTCAAATATATAACTGAAAGAAGTAAGCAAAGACAGGTTTGAAAAATGCTTTCTTTATTTTCATGGAAAATAAGATGAAGATATCAAACTTTTGGGAAAAAAATACTTTAATAGTTTTTCCTAAGGAAGTGAAAGGAGCTATGTAAAGGAGTATGTGACTATACTAAACTACATGAGAAAAAAATTTTAATCAATATGCCTACCAAAATGTTTAAATAAAAATTCAAACATAGGTACTGTTTACAGGTGTCTTATTTTTCCTATCTGAATAGACTTGCAGATAAAAATTCACATTAAACAGCACCAAAGGTGCTCCAGGCATATATAGCAATCATATTGGCATGCTATTTCTTTAATCTTCCCAAGAATTCTATAAGATATCAATTTTACATTTTTGGGGTGAGGAAAATGAGGTGTGAAAAAACAAGTAACTTTCATAAAGTTATCAAACCCTTATAAAATGATAGTATTTGCTTCTTCATTTTGTGAAAGTCTGTATACAATTGGGAATCTCCTAAATACTTGGTATTCAGTTCAGGTCAGTCGCTCAGTAGTGTCCGACTCTTTGCAAGCCCATGAACTGCCCTGTCCATCACCAACTGCCAGAGTCTACCCAAACCCATGTCCATTGAGACGGTGATGCCATCCAACCATCTCATCCTCTATCATCCCCTTCTCCTCCTGCCCTCGATCTTTCCCAGAATCAGGGTCTTCTCAAATGAGTCAGCTCTTTGCATCAGGTGGCCAAAGCATTGGAGTTTCAGCTTCAACATCAGTCCTTCCAGTGAACACTCAGGACTGATCTCCTTTAGGATGGACTGGTCTTTTCCAACACCACAGTTCAAAAGCATCAATTATTTGGTGCTCAGCTTTCTTTGTAGTTCAACTCTCACATCCATACATGACTACTGGAAAAACCATAGCCTTGACTAGATAGACCTTTGTTGACAAAGTAATGTCTCTGCTTTTTAATATGCTATCTAGGAGTAAGTAATTGCTTACTTCTTCCAAGGAGTAAGTAAGTAATTACTTACTCCAAGGAGTAAGTAATTTCATGGCTGCAATCACCATCTGCAGTGATTTTGGAGCCCCCCCAAAATAAAATCAGCAACTGTTTAATTCACCAGTAATATTAGCAGGGTCTATAGGTTTCTTTGCGGATGTATTAATAATTTTCAGTTCCTTTTAACAAATTACATTGTTTTGATCAGTTTAAGTAACTCTGTTTCCCAGGACTCTATTTAATAAAATTGTCAAATCTATTGCTATAAAATTGTTTATAATGTTTCTCTATTGTTTTGAATTTCCATAGGATCATTGGTTATACACTCATTCCAGTTATTGGTAGCTTGTGCCTTCCCTCTTGTTTTTTTCAGTCTTGCTAATAATAAGATCTTTCAGAAATATTAATCTTTTCACATAACCAAACTTTGGGTTTTCATTTTTCTTTATTTTTTCCTATTTAATTTATTTCTACTCTTACCATTACCATATATTTTCTTCTATTTAATTTGTATTTAATTTGGGATTCTTTTCTCTGTTTTTTCCCTCTTCAAAGTGGAAATACAGATCACTGTCAATAATATACAGCTTCATCCTCACAAGTAGAGATAAAGTGGAGATCACCTTGGAATGAATGGGCCTTACAATTATTAAGAAGGTATAAATTTGATGACATAGGACTGGGCTATATTAGGAAATAATGATGTTAATGTAAATGTATTATTCAGCTGCTAAAAGTTCCAATTACGTTCAGAGAACAGAAAAAAATTTTTTTTTTTAGAGGTGATTTTTGAAGCAGTTTGGTCCAAGAAGGCAAACTCTATTAATCACCAATCTCTGACTTTTTTTGAAGACCTCTGATTTCAGAAATACCAGTATATGTTAAACAATATGATAGCACAGTTGCAAATTGAAGTTTGGAAATTTTTTGTAGGAATTAGAAGCATATTTCTTGCCAGTACTATTATAGTTGGTCTAGAAAATTGCTTAAGAACAATTCTAGAGAATAGATCAAAAACATTTTTGTAGTAAAAAATTGTAATTCTAAGGGCTGTTGTTGTTATTTAGTCGCTAAATTGTGTCTGACTCTTTGTGACCCCATATACTGCAGCATGCCAGGGTTCCCCGTCCTTCACTTTCTCCCAGAATTTGCTTAAACTCATATCCATTGAATCGGTGAGGCCATCTGGCCATCTCATTCTGTGTCACCCCCTTCTCCTCTTGCCCTTTGTGTTTCTCAGCTACAGGGTCTTTTCCAATGAGTTGGCTCATAACGCGTATTTAATTGAGTACATTTTATGTAACAGTGAAGGAATTCACATGAATTTATATATCTATATTCTCCACAATCCTATGAGGCAAATGACATACAAAAAAAGTGCACATCTTGTCAAAGGTCATCAGCAATAAAGAGCATAGCTGAGAATTACTCTCAGATTTTCTGATTCAGGACTCATAAGTATTTCACTACTATCTGGGAGATCATATAGAATCTTGTTCTTGAGTTTCTACAGAGGTATATACATCAACTGGAGGGATTTGCCTAAAAATATGGTTCTGTATTCATCTTTTCTGATTCTTCTTATACTTTTGAAAGCACAGATTTTACTGGTTTGGCACCAAAAAAAAAAAAAAGTTAGGGACTGAAGTATGTTATTTGTTAAACATACAGCTAATACTGGGGTTGGTAAAAAACTCATAGATAGGATTCCTTTACAGGAATGCAGGTTCCAAGCTTTAAGTAACCCAATGTAGTGGTTCAGTCACTAAATCATGTCAACTCTTATGACCCTGTGGACTGTAGCCTGCCAGGCTCCTCTGTCCATGGGATTCTCCAGGTAAGAATACTGGAGTAGGTTGCCATTTCCTTCTCCAGAGTTATCTTCCCAACCCAGGAATCGAAGCTGGGTATCCTTCAATGCAGGCAGATTCTTTCCTGACTGAGCTACGAGGGAAGTAAGCCAATAGCACAGTTATATTTGATCACTTGAATTCCCTTCCCTGACCTTGTAGTTTGGAAACAAACTTGAGAGATGAAGTAGTGACTCAGAGACAATCTATGAGCTGAGTTGTGCATTTGCTGAAACTAAGAGAAGGAAGAAAAAACACAAAAGAAAGCTAGAATAGAGGAAGAGTGGGAGGATCTGAAGAAAATGCAGTAACTTGAATAAAAGATATCAAAAGCATCATCAGAAAAGGAGATAGTCTTGAGTAAGATATAGAATCAAGAGTCTAGAGTCAGGAGAAGAGAGAAAACCGTGGAAAAGAAAGCAGGACATATTAGATCAAACATGAA
Source organism: Budorcas taxicolor (assembly GCF_023091745.1). Classification (NCBI taxonomy): domain Eukaryota; kingdom Metazoa; phylum Chordata; class Mammalia; order Artiodactyla; family Bovidae; genus Budorcas; species Budorcas taxicolor. Next base: position 72,373,134 of record NC_068912.1, read on the forward strand.
TGTGGATGGACATTCTTGAAGAATTAGAAAAAGAATTCTGATTTGGTGACTTTAATTTTTATGTGTCATAATGCACAGTCTAATCAGACTTACCTAAAGAGACAAAAAAAGAATAGGATCCCTGATTCCCTCTGAAAATGATAGCTCTTTTAATATAATTGTCTCTGAACCAATAATATAGCATTATTCCATTCTCTGTGGTCTTAATTTCTTAAATTTCTATCCATTAAGATTCCAGTTCTGTGGTCATGTTCTGCAATTGCTTATTTCTTCAATCAAAAGTTATTGAGTATTTAGACTATGCTAAGTTTTGTGCTAAAAGTCTGGTTCTGTAGAGATGACAAACATATAATCTTTGCCCTCTTTGAGCTAAGGATAATTTGGAGACAGACATGTAAATTATAAGACCAAAATCCAACGAGTGCCAAAAAAGCAATACAAAACCAATTCCTAGTTTACTGGAGACTGGAAACATTTGATGAATAAATATTTAAAATTAAGATGAGATGAGATTAAAAAGAGCATCTGCTCAGAAGTCAGGTACCCAAGAAAAGACTGGCAAGAAAGGAACCCAGCAAAGGAGGGGAGCAGTGCTAGTAACTGGCTAAAGATATAAACAACCAAAGGCCCTGAACTAGTATTGCTTATCTTTTCCACAAAAAGAAAACAATAACAATAAAAACAAATGGCAGGGTTGCCAACTCAGATATGAAAATTGCCAATAAAAAGTGATACATCAGACATATTAGCAAAAGAAACTTTGCTTTGAAAATGAATTGTGGACCCCTGTTATCACTGAAACTTATAATATAGCTCTAGAATATTTCAGCTACATACTATTCCATCCTATCAGATTTAGAAAAATGACAGGCTGAGTGCTTAGCCTAAGCTGTTTCAGAAATTAATTCCAAATATTAAACCAAAAACTGCTACAACATATAAGGCATCATATAAGCTTACTAAGCTGGAATGGTGACAATAAAACTTGCAATGGTGCCACAGTGTTATAATCAATGTCTAATTGACTTACTAATAAAACAAAAATATTCCATCATATAGTTTTCTATAGATCAAGAGCCTACTAAAATGTGCCAAATTTATTTTTGGACTAGGATGTATAGATAGACTAAGCATTTGCTATAGGTTAAGAAGTTCAATAGCTGCTTTAAAAATATATTTATATTTGAGATACAGATTCTCATGGCACACAACTACCAAATTTTTAGACTTCCAATTTCTAAATGAAGTCTGTATTTATATTTGATCAACGTTGCATAACTACTTGTCCAGTATGGTAGGCAGTAAAATAATGAATGATATGGATATATTACCAACTAAATCAATGAAAAATACAAAGCTTTACTGTATAGCTGGGAGGGATTGGGGACAGGAGGAAAAAGGGATGACAGAGGATGAGATGGCTGGATGGCATCTCTGACTCAATGGACGTGAGTTTGAATGAACTCCGGGAGTTGGTGATAGACAGGAAGGCCTGGCATGCTGCGATTTATGGGGTCACAAAGAGTCAGACACGACTGAGTGACTGAATTGAACTGAATGCCGTTTATGGGGTCACACAGAGTCAGACACGACTGAAGTGACTTAGCAGCAGAACTGAAGAAGTAAAACTTGAATAGGTGAAAACGATTCTATTCTGTAACTTAAAAATATATACTGGAATATATGCACACATACACATACTCCCATGTATATGGATAAATATATGCTCACATTTTATTATTTTATTTGGGAAACAGTCTTTCTTTCATTTCAGGCACAGTATATTGGGGGAAGTTACTTTGTAATCTTATACATTATATTGTTTTCCTTATTTCATAAAGAAGCATGATTTAAATTATGCCAAACAGATGAGAATCTATCTTATTCCAATATACATTCTAAACTTTTCTCTCTCAGTTACTCACTTCCATATTGCAACATATAATCACACCTTAGATCTTTGCCTACATATGGAATAAGCAGGATACAGTTTCAATTTGGCCATCAGTAGTTAATGCAACAAAATAAACATTTACTGAGACAGCTTCCCCACTACTGGGAACTCCATCTCTCTTACACATCATTTACCACAAGAGAGCTTCCACAAGAAGGTGACATGATCCCACCCATTGTCTATAGTTATTTGATCTAGGGATATAGATACCTTACTGAATCTGAGATAGTTACAATCATCTCTGATAAATTAAAATTTAAAAGAAATATTATAGTAGGATTTATGATAGCTAAATCACATTAATTGCTTTTTTCTCAACAGAAAAATCTGAAACTCCTTAAACAGAGTCCATGAAGGAAGCCCTATGGCTTGATTTGCCAAATCCTCCTTGGAAAATAGGGAGATTTTTAAACATATACCCTGCTAACAATTTCCTTTTCTCTTAATGTTGCTAAACACTGTTTGGTTTGTCCCATTATCTTCCCCTGTGCACACACGACTGACCTTCTTGTTATCAGATTTCCACTTCAGTTCAGTCACTCAGTATGTCCGACTCTTTGCAACCCCATGGACTGCAGCACGACAGGCTTCCCTGTCCATCACCAACTCCCAGAGCTTGCTCAGACTCATGTGCATTGAATCGATGATGCCTTTCGGGAACAACAACAACAAAAAAACAAAACAGTTTTTTCTTTTCTGTGGTCAATGGTGATGAACCATCTTTGCTCTCAAAGCCCAAGCAAAGTTTCCTTTCTAGACCAGATAATATCAGTTTCTTTCCTTAATTACTTCACTTACTTGCAAGTTTCCTTTCCTTTCATTTACAATATCCATTTTAGTTGAGTGTTGCTTATCTGTCAACACTGACTAGCATATAGCTATCCAAAATGTTCCAAAAAATATTTGTAAGCCCATATCCATGCCCAACATATACAAGAAACAACAAATTTACCTTTCTTCATTGATTCTGAAAGAGGTACAGCCATTGATAGTCCTAAAAAAAATGAAATTAAAAGACAAAAAACTTAACGAAAACAGAAGAAACACATTTAGTTTCTGAACAAGTAGCAGAACAACAGCCCATGAGGAACTGCACCATTGTAATGGGTGCTGTGGTTTCCTGCTTGGATGGCCCTTAAGAAGGACTCATTCCACCTGTTGAGAATGCCCACGCTGAAGATAATACTCAGCTGTAAGTCATTTCAGGGAACTGTTCTTCATTGAAGAGAGGTATATTGCTCAAGGTCATAGATATTTCCTTCCTGGAGAAGCTTATATCCAATTGACTGGTATAAATACAGTACAGTTGGAGAAAGAAATGGCAACCCACTCCAGTATTCTTGCCTGGAAAATTCCATGGATGGAGGAGCCTGGTAGGCTAGAGTCCATGGGGCCGCAAACAGTCGGACACTTCACTTTCTTTCTTTCTATAGTTTCTTTCGGAGGAGGAAATGGCAACCCACTCCAGTGTTCCTGACTGGAGAATCCCATGGATGGAGGGTCCTGGTGGGCTGCGGTCTATGGGATTGCAAAGCGTTGGACACAACTAAGCAACTAACACACACACACACATACACGCACACAATACAGTACAGAGATCCAGTCCCCTCCCCACCATAAGAGGAAACTCTGAAGGGCCATCCCAGTTGCAGTGCTGCCCATGGACTTGACTGAAACTTTGCTGTGACTATAGTGCCACAGAGCTTCTCCCACTGCCTGCTGCCATGTCCATCCCTCTTCTTATAGGTGCTGATTGTGACTCTGCCCCCTAATAAATTTCCTGAACTCTGATCTCCTTCTCAGATTCTGCTTCTAGGGAACCTATCCTGCAACAAATACCTAGAAGAAAGAAATATATGCACATTTAATATGTACACAATAATACATATTACTAAATACTAGCTACTTATTTTTAGCTCTTATATGTACAATGTCCATCATGCTAAATATTTTCATTGCTAATACTAAATGCTTTAAATACTAATCCTAAATACTTTACTTGCAGTACTTTTGAGCTTTGGCATGTGCATTAAACTACAGATAAGTAAACTTTAGGCAATTTATTCTATATTGCTTAAGTGACAGAACTAAGAATCAAAACGGAATGATCTAACTAAAACCTACTTCCTTCATCACTTTGATATATACGATCTCAAATATCAAATCAGAAGCTAAAATCTGCTTTTCAGACATGAAAGTATAGCATTTGAATTTCCTGTGCCAAAAATTTCCTTTCCTAAATTGTTATCTGATGTCCAGGGTTGACTCCAGTAATACTCTACTCACCATGGAGCCAGCGCCAAGAAACACTTGTTGATGTGTTTTTATATGCTATTTAGTTCATTACTGGGGCTCTTCAGTACTTTTACTTGTTTCACAGCACACAATTCAATGTGTTGAAATATCACAAGTGGCAGCTCTTCATAGAGTTAAAATCTTTAGAGAAAGCAAATATCATTTACAAAGGGCAGATAAGTAATTGACTAATGGTGGGAGAACAGATTAATCAAGTCAGTCTTTACATGGACAATTTGATGTTCACATGCAACTGAAAACACAAAATTTTCTTCTTTGCTGTTTTCAGTCACTATTTGAATTAATTTGAAAACATTTATAAGACAAAATATATGATTTACAAGGCTGAGTTATTTAGCCAATATTTAATCACTAAAAATAATCTTGAACTCAGATTTTTTTTCATGTTTATTTGGTATATAATTTTCAGTTAAAGTATAATTAACTTATATATCAGTAATATAGAACGCCAAAATGAACAAAATTTCCTCTTATTGATCTTACTGCTTTTGGTTTATTTGAAACAAATGTATCCACATATTATAGGTTTCCATTTAATATGTGAAAGCATAATACTACCTAGAACAATTGCTTGAAAGATAGCAAAATTGTTTTTACTCTTTAAAGATATATTTAAGCAAAATTTCTTAACTAGCATTAGCAGTAGTTTCTCACTTTATGAGTACATTTTATTTAAACAAAATCACTCCATATTGCAATAAATAGAAAAAAAAAATCAGGATTTCAAGTTATATAGTTTTTAGAACTACAATCAGATAGTGTTTTTTTTTTTTTAATAATCTAATATTGTGCTTTAGAGAATTTCTACCTTGCTGCTGCTGCTGCTAAGTCACTTCAGTCGTGTCCAACTCTGTGCAAACCCATAGACAATGGCAGCCCACCAGGCTCCTCTGTCTGTGGGATTCTCCAGGCAAGAATACTGAAGTGGGTTGCCATTTCGAGTCTCGTTCTTAGAGTAACTGCATAATAGATTCCATGCTTTATTAAAGTACTTACGCAATCAGAATGGAAGATATATTCAGTTCTTTTCATTTAGAAGGAAATAATATTTCATTATGGGTTATCAGTGTAGAGAAACTGTATTTGCAATATGATCAAATATATCATCTATCAGGCAGAGTCATCAAGCTATACAAGCCATGAAATTGGAGTGAATCTGTTTTGTGAAATAGAAAAAGGAAATATAGAACTCTTCTTATATATTACCTATTCATACTGGCACATGTGCAATGTAAAGAAGGTATTGTTAATTCTGGGAGTTTCTCCATATTTCAGTGTACTTAATCTTTGTTTATCTTATCAAAGGATGTGAAGCTATAATCCCTGAGTCTACAAAAATTTACTGAATTAACCATTTGGTTTGATTGATAGAAATGCCTAGAAATTGAGTTGTCTTCAATGCACAATCTGAGTTAGCACATTGGAGTACATAGTATTATGAAGTTTACTGCTGCTGCTTCTGCTAAGTCATTTCAGTCGTGTCCGACCCTGTGCAACCCCATAGATGGCAGCCCACCAGGCTCCTCCATCCCTGGGATTCTCCAGGCAAGAATACTGGAGTGGGTTGCCAATTCCTTCTCCAATGTATGAGAGTGAAAAGTGAAAGTAAAGTCGCTCAGTCGTGTCTGACTCTTCGCAACCCCATGGACTGTAGCCTACCAGGCCCCTCCGTCCATGGGATTTTCCAGGCAAGAGAACTGGAGTGGGTTGCCATTTCCTTCTCCCATGAAGCTTGCTAGCACTCTGCAAACAGGAGCATTTCTCCATGGATCCAACTTAGATATACACAGGACTTGGGGACAATCCAATATAGAAAATTATGATTTAGTCCAATACAGAAAATTATGATTAAATAATGCCTGAGAATATCAAGGCTAATGAATATCAAAGCTCATGTATCTTCCAAAAGGAGGGATTTGTATTTGAGATATTTAATCCATGCTGAAACAATTGTTTTTAATTATAAGAAAAGTCAAACTATAGAGGGAGGCACAAATGAACTGAGTTTGTATAAGAATTTGATGATTTCACTGGAAAATCATAGTTATCTACTTGGCTTAGATAATCATTTTAATTTAAATTTCGAGGTGTCCAAGAACTTAGAAGCAAGGAAGAAAGCTTTAAACAAAGAAGGAAAATGGCTTCCACAAAAGTTACTAGAATTTGTCAGCATGGTAATCTTAGTAGGCCAAGTAAAGACATGGTTTAATGACCAGAAGTATTCACTGACCAAGATATCACAAAACTAATACTTATTAATCTCTTTTTATGTGACATTAATAAAATATAAAATATTTATATGCATTATCACATTTAAAATCCTTATAACATTCTGAGAATTTCTGTACTATTCTATTATTATCAATATAGATGAGGTAACTAAATTAAGAGAGATGAAATGTAATAGTATACAGAAATGTGTAAGCATTCACATTGCCCCATTTGGCTTCCTAAAGAGAATCCCTTTGTTTCCTCAAGATACCTCACAGGATGCTTAATTCAGCTTTTCTCTGATAAATTGAGTGCTGAGCTGACAGCTGAATAAGAGATTTAGAGAAGTCAAGAGATGGGAAATCTGCTTTCCTTGAGATTGGAGAGACACAGACCAGACAAGCGGACAAATCAGGAAATTAGAGAGTTCCAGAGAAGAAAGCTGGAGCCATTTGAAAAGCAACTGCATTGAGGAAAACCAAAAGCAGTGTGAGAGCATCCACGAAGGGTGGAAATTTCATCAAAAAGACAGTCACATTCTAGCAGGATATTCAGGATGCTTTGTAGCTGTTGTTTCCCTGATATTTTAAAAAAGTCTTGTTTTTCTTCAATAGTTTGAAGTAAGACAGAATCTTTGCTTTCCTATTAATTAACTTGAATGAGATTTGTTTTAAAGAGGATGCATTTAGACTCAAAAAGCCTGTTTATTTCCAATTTCATGATGAATTACCCAATTTATACAACTAGCAATTAGTAGAACTGAAATTCCATTCCATAGCTAACTTGTAGTCTTTGCTCCCAGTATCAGTGTTTTCTCCCAAGCTTATCTTTCTCCTCTTGAGAATAATATTCACTTTCTTAAAAAAAATTGAAAAAGCTCCATAAGTTTTTCTTTAAAGAAAAACTAAACAGCCACAGAAACAGCTGAACCCATGCTACTTTCTGTAGCATTGGAACATCCAGCCAATTATTTAAAATTACAGATTTTAAATTGCAGTTTCACTATCTAGGTTGTGGCTTTTGCTATAGAAAATAGGGATCCTTCTCTTTTCCCAAAGAAAAAGAAATTTCAATCCGAGTAGACAAAAAAATACAATAGATAGCTAATAAATTTCAAAGTGAAAACAGAAAGATGTCAAGTGAATGAATGTGGAAAAAAGCTATACCAGCAGAGGCAAGAGGACTTCAGAAAACTTTTAAGCAGTCAAAACACAGAAGCAGAGTCTTCAGAATAACCCAAATTTTGCCACAGAAAAGATATCTGTAAGGTGTTGGAGGCAAGAGACCAATATGTACCAAAAAAACACTTGTAAAAGTTGTAATATTTTTGAAGATTGATGATAAACTCAGTTTCTCTTTCTCCGTTGGTAAACTTATTTGAGTTCAAACACAAGATTCTGAATAAGGTTATTTTATTTAGCCATCTTGCTTCCTTATAAATGTTTGGAGCATTTAGAATAATTGTGGCTGTTTATCCAAATAACATTTGTATAACAGCATGTATGGAGTGTCAGAGAAATCTCAAACGCTTACAAATCATGTTTGTTTTTAATCAAACAAAACACCTTAGGAATAAATAATCCTAAATAAGGGTTGTGTTGTTGTTGTATTAGCCTCTCAGTCTTATCTGACTGTTTGTAACCACATGGCCTGCAGCCCACAATGCTCCTTTGTCCATGGGATTCTCTAGGCATGGATACCGGAGTGGGTAGCCACTCCCTTCTCCAGGGGATCTTCCTGACCCAGGTATCGACCTGGGTCTCATGCTTTGGGGGCAGATTCTTTACCATTTGAGCCACTAGAGAAGCCCAAATAATGATTACTAGTAATTTAATAATTCTATGAAGTGTTTTGTGAATTTTTATTTTTTCAACATTTTCCTTTCAAGCTTATGTTTTAAACAGAGATTTGCTTCATGAGAGATTTGTTTTATCCTCTGTATATGAAATATTTTTCACTAACCATGGTTTATAATATTGAGTTATTTTGAAGTTTTATCAGAATTCTCAAGCTGTATTTTGTCTTCCTTGTTGTGATTATAAATGCTACAGTATTAAACTCTTCAAATTAAGAGAACTTGAGATGTTACCTCTAAAATCAAACATGTTATCATTTTTTCTTCCACACATCCCAATATCTACTGGTATCTAGTAAATTGGCTTAAAAAGGAAGGTATTCAATCAATTCATGTTGATTTATTGTTCTTTCAGTGGCACAGTATTTGTGATAACCATTCCCCATAGTTCCTAAGAGTAAACTGGAAATTGTGCCCCTATAGGTTCCCTAGAAACAATGACTCTCCAGTCAGATCATGATTTGCATTGATCCAGCCAGAGAATAGCACAAGGAAGTTTTCTCATTTCTGTGTCCAGAAAGATTCATTCTGTTTATTGTCCTGAAGTCAGGGGGTGAAATCATAGTTCATATATCTTAGCACATGAACTATTAAGTACGTTTTTCTTTGTCTGTAGAAACCAATGGAACACACAGAACTACTGTTTGTTCTCTCTTTAGAAAAAATGTGAAGTAGGGGCTTTTTTATAAAACAAACCTCATTTGGATCAATTTGTTTATTGCTACCACCAGTATAACAAGTACTATTTGTATGAGCCAACATTATATGAGGCCTTGAGTTGGGGAAGGATGTGGGTATCAGAGTTAGCAGGAATAACATGTTTTCAGTCTTTAGAAAATCCATCATGTTCTTCTTAGTGAAGAAGCAAACTCTATAGCTAAAGAACTTAGAAAAACTGAAGTCTAGCCCACATGCAAGGGGAGGAAGGGGAACTAAGGTATGCTTCTTGAAAGGGGAATGTTGCTGCTGCTGTCACTTCAGTCATGTCCAACTCTGTGAGACCCCATAGACTGCAGCCCACCAGGCTCTGCTGTCCCTGGGATTCTCCAGGCAAGAACACTGGAGTGGGTTGCCATTTCTTTCTCCAATGCATGAAAGTGAAACATGAAAGTGAAGTCACTCAGTCGTGTCCAACTCTTAGCAACCCCATGGACTGCAGCCCACCAGGCTCCTCCATCCATCAGATTTTCCAGGCAAGAGTACTGGAGTGAGGTGCCACTGCCTTTTCCATGAAAGGGGAATACCAGCCATGAAATTAAAAGATGCTTGGTACTTGGAAGAAAAGTTATGATCAACCTTGACAGCAGAGACATTTAAAAAGCAGAGACATTTCTTTTCCAACAAAGGTCCATCTAGTCAAAGCTATGGCTTTTCAAGTAGACAAGTATGGATGTGAGAGTTGGACTATAAAGAAGGTTGAGTGCAAATAATTGATGCATTTGAACTGAGGTGTTGGAGAAGAATCTTGAGAGTCCCTTGGACAGCAAGAAGATCCAACTAGTCCATCCTAAAGGAAATCAGTCCTGAATATTCATTGGAAGGACTGATGCTGAAGCTGAAACTCCAATACTTTGTCCACCTGATGCAAAGAACTGACTCATTTGAAAAGACTCTGATGCTAGAAGAGATTAAGGGTGGGAGGAGAAGGGGACAACAGAGGATGAGATGGTTGGATGGCATCACTGACTCAATGGGCATGAGTTTGAGTAGGCTGTGGGTGCTGGTGATGGACAGGGAAGCCTGGCATGCTGTAGGCCATGGGGTTGCAAAGAGTTGGACGTGACTGAGCAACTGAACTGAACTGAACTGATTATGTGGGGGTTATTCTATAAGAAAGATTATTCTCTTAGAGAAGTAAAAGTTTATTTTTCTTTTTTGTCTCTTTGTACATCTAGCAGACCTCAATTACAATTTCGTACTATGCCACTTTATCACACATTTGCTTTAGACTTCTAGTATCATACATATAAATATTTCAGTTGGGCTTATAATAACTTTATTTGCAATTGTGCCTGCAATTCAGTTCACAAAATTATTTTATGTAACTCCAGCTTCACTAATAGTTGAATATGATGGATAATTTTTATTGTTCTTTTATCTCGTTGTATTCTGGGAAAATCCTATGTTGCTGAGAATAATAGAGATTTTATAAAACACATACCATCTTGGGTAGGATGAGGATAAGGAGGAAAGTTCCATTCCATTCTTTTTTATTCTTTATTGAGTATTCCAAACTTCAGAAAAAGTGAAAATTTGAAACCTTGTTTGAGATAGCATCACTACTAGCCTTCCTACTATATCTGCCTAAAAATTTTACCTTGCCATTCTATATTCTATCTTATCTTTCTCAAAATGTCCCAAGCCACACCCAACCTTTATTCTCTGCTGATGGCCTAGGCTCACGCTTCATTCAAAAACCAATAGCCATTTTATTGGTTTCTCAAGAAAGAAACAAAGTAAAAGTAATCATAGGCTGTCATCATAGGCCATCTGATGGCCTGTATGCTAGCACAGTCAATGGTTACGTAATTATTACTATCTTACTCAACTTCAGTTTTTTTTTTTTTTTTAATAGGCTACTCCCTACTTCTTTATTCTTCTTCATTTGTGTTTGTTTCATGCATTTCCTTATACCACAGTCTCCTATTCATCCCTCAGTATCCATGGTGACTCATCTCAATTTGGCTGCTGACTGTCCAAATGTTCCAAAGCTTTGGTCTATTTATTCTTCTCTAGATGCATTTCTACCTAGATTTTATCTGATCCCATAAGATTCAGTTCCATGATTTTAATTACTATCTATATATAAATGATTCCAAAACATATTTCCAATTTCTGATTTCTCCTGAAATTTCTGTAGGGAGAGACATTAGAAAGGGAGAGAGAGAAAAAGAGAAAAAAGGTGGAAGAGAGATTCATAATCCTTGCTCAGTCTAACACAGATCTGACTGCATTATTTTCTCTCAGATAATTTTGCTTCTTTCATAGTATTTATCAATTTTGCTTTAACAGTTATTGTTTGTGTCCTCAACTAAAATTCAGCAACAGGGTCCAATCATAGTGTTTACAACTATAGTCAAGTATCCAGGACTTCCCTGGTGGCTCAGATGGTAAAGTGTCTGCCTACAATGCGGGAGACAGGGGTTCAATCCCTAGGTTGGGAAGATCTGGAGAAGGAAATGACAACCTACTCCAGTATTCTTGCCTGGAAAATCCCATGGACGGAGGAGCCTGGTAGGTTACAGTCCATGGCATCGCAAAGAGTCGGATACGACTGAGCAACTTATGACTATGATCCAGTACAATGCCTGGCAAGAGTAATTTGCTCAAACAATATTTCTAAAGTAAATTAATGAATATAACTTGGTTGGTATATGGTAGGAGAATATGTAAGATGAAATGGAGGGCTAGAAGAAAAGCATCCATCCCTGAACAGACCTTATTATTTTTAGGTTGCCTCTTTTCCCTGTGAATGCTTACCATGTTCTCCTCTGTCATAAGCCATTCCCTGAAGGCCTAAAATTGTTGCTGCACATGATCCCTTTTACTTAGCTTATATAAACTTGGGGAAGGCTAGAAGGCTTGACCAGATGAAAATTAATAGCTGCCTTTGTTAGATAATACTGACTCTGCTTCCTTTTCTTTTTTAAATAATTTTGTTCTTTTCCACTTCTGATTCTAGTCCTGTATTTAGTTACCTAATCTTTCAATCTCACAGGAGCTTTGTCTTTCTGCATGTTCTTTTCGATATGTCTTATACATTGAACCCTAAAATATATTCCTAAATAGTAATTTGTCACTTATATTTTTATTGAAACATTCAATGGTTCACCAAGATGCACACATAAATATTAACATTTGAAACCCTTCATTGTTTGGCTTTGGCTCAGTTTAACTTCAGCTATCCTCCCACAAATATTGGATATGTTACACCTGGTGAACCCTTACTATTTTTCTGGTAACACCCTGAAATCCCCAGCATACATATCACTGTTTAAATTTTGTTTCTTGATGGAATGCATTTCTATTTAAATCTATCAGCGTTCTCCCACATTGTCAATTCCAGTTATATACCAAAGTCACAGTCTCTCCAGTAGAGTCCAGCTCCTTTAAACCTTAAGGCCTGCCCCTCATTCACACAGCCATTGCTTTCTTTTTATATTAATAAACCTCATATTCTGCTTTAACCAGTTCCTGATCTGCATGACTTCTGACTTGGATTTTCACTTTGTTCTTTGGACCTGGTCCTTGGACTGCTCCTCTGGACTTGACCTTTTCCTGAATTATGCCACTGTGTTTCAGAATCTTTTTACAAATATACCACTTACTTATAACTCTCCTAAGTAAATATTCCAAGCAAGCAAACCAACCATGTGACTTTATATTTCAGGGTAAGCCCTCACTGTTAGAATCTTTGCCTGAGAATCATTTCTAAACTCTGCAGTCTTAGTCAACTTTGAATAGTTAATACATGTCACAGTCTCTGACAATAGTCATTGAATGAATAGGTACCTGAATAAATAGGTTTCTATGTTTAGTTCAATCCTCTCCTTGTTTATTTCCTCATTTTACTCTGATTTGCTTTTTCTGATAGTGCATATTATTGTCTGACTTTTTCTATATAGATCTGTGCTGCTGTCTTCCATATTGGACCATAAGCCCCTGGACAGACAGTAAGAAAAGAAACAAGAACCAGTGGATCACTGGATTGTTTTCTTCATATCCTGACACAGTGCACTACATGTCAAAGACATACAAGAACAATTTGTATGAAAATCAATATTGAAATTTTCATGTATTGCTACATAGTTAAATTTGCACGGTATGAATATGCTTGTTCTACTGACTGATAGAACAGTTTTCCAATAATGATTTTAAAGGGAAGTAAAACAAAGGCATTGGCTTTATGTATTTAGTAGCTGATTTTTATTTTCATTCTGAGCCAAAACAGCATAGTCTATTATCTGGGCTCTCACTGCTTCTACTCTTCCTCTAGTACTATCATTTCTCAAAAAAAGTACTGTGACAGATTTTGGACTTTCAAAACCTGTATGACATCATATTGTTTCCTTGCTCATATTCCTCCACTGACCCTCCAACTCCCTCAGAAAACCAAAATTCATCTCTGACATCATTTAACGAGTTCTACCACACTAATAGCTCTCCAAGTACACTGGCTCCTTTATTGTCCCTCAGATCTACCAATCTGCTCATCTTGAATTTTCTCTGACACTCTCTGTGCTTGGCTTTCTCTCTTTCCAGAATTCTCTTTCCCCTGAATCATCTTTTTTTATATCCTCCCTTGATTCAGGTTTCTGATCACATTTTACATCAGAGGGTCCTTCACTGAACACTCTCTTTAAAGCATCATTCAAGAATTCCACTACACCATTATTCTGTTTTATTTTTTCTCTATAGCAATTATTATCACCTGGAAAATATATTATTTGCTCACTTTTTTACTATCTGCCTTCTCTTACTTGTATTTAAGCTTCAGAAACATGGCTTTCACTTTGCTTGCTACTGTTTCTTCAGTGATTAAACTATTTCCTGCACTGATTTAAGGCTAATGGTATGCCTAATTAATCATCTTCCTACTATAGAAAGGTTAAACATTTCCCCTGAATATTTAGAAATACAAGTGTGTTATGTGCTCAGTCATGTCTGGTATTTTGCTATCCCCATGGACTGTAGCCTACCAGGCTCCTCTGTTCATGAAATTGTCCAGTGAAGAATACTGACCTGGGTTGCCATTTCCTTTTCCATGGGATCTTCCTGACCCAGGGATCAAACCTGAGTCTCCTTCATTGCAGGCAGACTCTTTTTTTTTTTTAATTTTTATTTTTACTTTATTTTACTTTACAATACTGTATTGGTTTTGCCATACATTGACATGAATCCACCACGGGTGTACATGCGATCCCAAACATGAACCCCCCTCCCACCTCCCTCCCCGCAACATCCGTCTGGGTCATCCCTGTGCACCAGCCCCAAGCATGCTGTCTGAGACAACAGGGAAGCACGGGAATACAATAGGAACTCACATATTTGTTAACTATAAGAATAAATTGAAAATTAATACATTTGGATATAGCAATCAATGATCATTTATCATAAAAATGTGTGTATATATGAACCTATGTAACATCTTCATTCCTACTCATTCTTTTTTGTTTGCTTTTCTAAATCATTGAAGTTTATCCATGTCCATATAAAGTCAATTTTTAACTATGCTATCCAACATATAAGCACTAGTATTCTAGAACCATGCTATCTGAATACAATTAAATACTTAAAATGTGGCTAGTACAAATGAAGAGGGACTGTATGTACAAAACACACAACAGATGTTAAAGATTTAGTATGGAATCATAATACAAAATATCTCATTAATAATATTTATATTGATTAAACATGGATATATTAGTGTTTTGAATATAATGATCCAGATAAATATATTATAAAATTAACTTTACTTATTTTTACATTTCTTAATGTACTATTAGAAAATTTTAAATGATAAATGTGTCTCTATTGATTATAACTCCATTGGACAACACTGATACAAAACCTTTGGACAGAATCAATTTCCTAGATTAAAAATCTTTTGTTAGGTGTCAGAGCTTAGTTACACTGAAAATGCTAAATTAAAAAAAAATTTTAAATCACTAACTTAAAAGCAATTATCACTTAATATCACAGAATATTTATCTCTACCAATAATCTAGCATTTTTATCTTATCTATCAAAACTATCTAAACATTTTATGCTTTCATAATTTTTTCATTTTTCCATATTTATTAGGTTTTACTGCTAAAACACTCAAAATCAAATTTACCTCTCAGTCTTATGTTTCTGATATCATCATATCTGGTTAGTTGTGATATTTATAACCATCTTTTCATATTTTAAAATATCTTATATGTATAAAGAAGCCATCTTTGCATCTAATTCTTTCAGGAAACAAATAGAAACCAATCTATTGTTAATTAATTTCAATTATAATTATTACCACCATGTATATACACACACTGATAATTTATTATGCTATATACATTTAATAAATATATCTCATTTACTTGCTACAATGAACCCTCTGAAATACTCATTGGAAAAGAAACCTCGGCCTTTAGAAGTTAAATACAACTCAGTACACTTGTGGTAAGATACAAATTGCCTAGTTGAAAAACCACTATCCCTAACAGAGATAGCCATGTAGTTACAATGTTAACCTCAGACTACATTGTTATAATAGAATTCAACTGGATCCAAAATTTCAAAATCAGCATAAAAATCTAGGTGTTATACTTTGAATATTTATTACTAATGCTTAATTTGGTAATAACTATTAGAGGGATTTTCCTGTGTTTTCTGTGAGGAGCCTCTCAGCACCTGAGATTTTTAATTTGTCACAGTTTAAAATAGTTCCCTATTCACTGTTGGCATCACCTCAATTACCTCCTACACCCAAAAGCTGCAGAGGAAAACACAAAGTTCCTGTGACATCTTGACATCCTTATGCTAAGACATTAAAATTTCCAGGTATTGGTATCAAATGGCATTTACACAATCAGAGGTACACTTTAAAAGTGGAACCAAGTCCTGATAATAGAGTGGATTTACCAGACTGCCTTACCAATAAGTGCTGGCATGTAATAGTAAGTGAGCATCCCAAGGGAGATGAACAATACTGTATATATATGTTACACATTTCATACAGCAGGATCTCCTGATGCCTTACTAGTTTTATCTACAGAGGTCAATCACTCATAACTGAAGGCTGTCACCTTTGGGATCCAATATGACAGCCATTCTACAGCATAGCAGCATTTAGGAAGGGAAGTGGACAAATAACCTCTCTAGAGAAAAAGGTAGAAAAAATTTTATGTAACCAGAAGGTAATTACACCACTGGAATTTATCCGAGATGCATGCATTCATACCCCTCTTTTTACTGATCCCTGTGTCTGGCTAGATAGGTCAAAAAACTCTCAGGCAAGAGTGGCAACTTTGTTGGGGTTCCATGTGTGGCCCGTATTTGCTTAGCCAGTGTCTTTGTTAATAAGATGATATGCAAATAAAATGCGTCCTGTGATCTTGCTCTTATTATGCTGACGGAGGTCTGAACATTGTATTACAAGTAAGTGCTGTTCCTGTCCTTTGTTCCAGAATTGACCACTTGTTTGTAATGATTACTTTTGTGTTAATAAAAGGTCTGTTGTAGCAACTCTGGGTTTCCTTACTAAACATCCAGAGAGGTCCATGTCAGGGGTAAACCTGCTTTGTAAATAATCAGCACTCAGTCCAAGGGGCACAGATGCAAGTCAGTTCTGAGTCATTTTAAATAACCTGTTTGCACAGTTAACTTCCCTCCTGCTGTGGAAAGGTTATACATTTTCCACTGTAATTTTAGATTTCTTTTATTCTCTCACTTTCTCATGGTAAAACAAAACAAAACAGTTTTGATGAAGCCTGAAAGAAAAGAGACAGCTTAATTATTGATCAGTATCGTTGATAGCAGAATAGAGAAGTGCATTTCATAGATTGCATTTGAGGTGTTTTTAATTGACTGATACATTATTTTCTCAACCACAAAGGAGGACTCTGGGGAAGTTCAGCTGTGTCTTTCAGAAGCTGGGAAATGCCACGAGAAGCTGTTCTTAGACTTTGAACTGTTCTTAGACTTTGAACTGTTCTTAGACTAGTTGAAAAGCACAGTGGAAGTGTTTTCCTTCAAAATACTTGTATTTAGCCTTTCCTAAAAATGTTTTTAAGCACATACCAAAGTCCCCTTCAGTGAATGAGTTTATTACAAAAAGCAATGTCTAATTCCAAAGCAAAGGTTTGAATGCTGAACCATAATATTTATAAAGGGCCAAATGGCACATACACATACATACTGTTTACTGTTATACACACACAGAGAGAGAATATCAGACTCAAGACACATACTATCTGAATTTTCTGGAGAAGGTTAGCTCTCAAATTTCCAAATGTACTCCAGTTGTCATAATTTAGTCCTTTTCCCATTTTCACTGAATATCAGCAGAGGCAAAGGAAACCTTGAAACCTTTGGTTTTACATATATGTCTGCATTATGCCTGATCATAAAAAATGCATATGTGCCCAAGTATGTGTGTTTATGTGTGTATGTATGTGATATTAAAGTATTCATTTATAATTATGTTTATGATTTTGTTTTTTGTTCATATGTCCTAAACTGTCTTTTCCATTTATGCTTTCTTTTTTTTTTTAATACTTTTTTATTTTTTTAATTTTAAAATCTTTAATTCTTACATGTGTTCCCAAACATGAACCCCCCTCCCACCTCCCTCCCCATAACATCTCTGTGGGTCATCCCCATGCACCAGCCCCAAGCATGCTGTATCCTGCGTCAGACATAGACTGGCGATTCAATTCTTACATGATAGTATACATGATAGAATGCCATTCTCCCAAATCATCCCACCCTCTCCCTCTCCCTCTGAGTCCAAAAGTCTGTTATACACAGCTGTGTCTTTTTTCCTGTCTTGCATACAGGGTCGTCATTGCCATCTTTCTAAATTCCATATACATGTGTTAGTATACTGTATTGGTGTTTTTCTTTCTGGCTTACTTCACTCTGTATAATCGGCTCCAGTTTCATCCATCTCATCAGAACTGATTCAAATGAATTCTTTTTAACGGCTGAGTAATACTCCATTGTGTATATGTACCACAGCTTTCTTATCCATTCATCTGCTGATGGACATCTAGGTTGTTTCCATGTCCTAGCTATTATAAACAGTGCTGTGATGAACATTGGGGTATATGTGTCTCTTTCAATTCTGGTTTCCTCGGTGTGTATGCCCAGCAGTGGGATTGCTGGGTCATAAGGGAGTTCTATTTGCAATTTTTTTAAGGAATCTCCACACTGTTCTCCATAGTGGCTGTACTAGTTTGCATTCCCACCAACAGTGTAGGAGGGTTCCCTTTTCTCCACACCCTCTCCAGCATTTATTGCTTGCAGATTTTTGGATCGCAGCCATTCTGACTGGTGTGAAGTGGTACCTCATTGTGGTTTTGATTTGCATTTCTCTGATAATGAGTGATGTTGAGCATCTTTTCATGTGTTTGTTAGCCATCTGTATGTCTTCTTTGGAGAAATGTCTATTTAGTTCTTTGGCCCATTTTTTGATTGGGTCGTTTATTTTTCTGGAATTGAGCTGCATAAGTTGCTTGTATATTTTTGAGATTAGTTGTTTGTCAGTTGCTTCATTTGCTATTATTTTCTCCCATTCCGAAGGCTGTCTTTTCACCTTGCTTATATTTCCCTTTGTTGTGCAGAAGCTTTTAATTTTAATTAGATCCCATTTGTTTATTTTTGCTTTTATTTCCAGAATTCTGGGAGGTGGATCATAGAGGATCCTGCTGTGATTTATGTCGGAGAGTGTTTTGCCTATGTTCTCCTCTAGGAGTTTTATAGTTTCTGGTCTTACATTTAGATCTTTAATCCATTTTGAGTTTATTTTTGTGTGTGGTGTTAGAAAGTGATCTAGTTTCATTCTTTTACAAGTGGTTGACCAGTTTTCCCAGCACCACTTGTTAAAGAGATTGTCTTTACTCCATTGTATATTCTTGCCTCCTTTGTCAAAGATAAGGTGTCCATATGTGTGTGGATTTATCTCTGGGCTTTCTATTTTTTTCCATTGATCTATATTTCTGTCTTTGTGCCAGTACCATGCTGTTTTGATGACTGTGGCTTTGTAGTAGAGCCTGAAGTCAGGCAAGCTGATTGCTCCAGTTCCATTCTTCTTTCTCAAGATTGCTTTGGCAATTCGAGGTTTTTTGTATTTCCATACAAATCTTGAAATTATTTGTTCTAGTTCTGTGAAAAATATGGCTGGTAGCTTGATAGGGATTGCATTGAATTTGTAAATTGCTTTGGGTAGTATACTCATTTTCACTATATTGATTCTTCCAATCCATGAACATGGTATATTTCTCCATCTATTAGTGTCCTCTTTGATTTCTTTTTCAATCTCATTGGGAACATCCAGATCGTTACACACACATATACCGTCATCATCATCATTTTATTTGAGACTTTCTGTGGTTTCTGTCGGAGAAGGCAATGGCACCCTACTCCAGTACTCTTGCCTGGAAAATTCCATGGACAGAGGAGCCTGGATATCTATTTTCTTCTTCAGTTATGAGAAGTTTTCAGACATTTCACTAAATACATTTTCAATCGCCTTTTCCCTCTCCTTGTCGGGGACACCTATAATGTCAATGTTGTCATATTTGATGTTATTCCACAGATCCCTTAGACTGTTACCATATTTTATATTTGTTTTTCTTTTGCTGATCTCATTTGGAAGGTTTCCATTATTCAATCTTTCAGATCATTTATGCATTATTATGTGTCACCTAGTCTGGTGTTTATTCCTTCCAGTGTGTTTTTCATTTTAGTTATTGCATTCTTCAGTCTGACTGGTGTGGTTCTTTCATATATTTTCTAGTTCCTTATTAAAATTCTCACTGTGTTAATGTATCATTTCCCTTAACTCAGTTAGCATTTTTACTACTAATGCTTTGAATTATTTATCTGGTAAATTGCTTATTTCTGTTTTGTTAGTTGTTTTTTTAAGCTTACCCTTTCTCTTTCCGTTGAGACAGTCATGTCTTCTCATTTTGCCTAATAATCTCTGACTCTATGAAATAACGTGGAAGAGTTACTTATTGCAGTCTAGAAGGAGTATCTTTATGTAGGATGTCACTATACAGTCTGCCATGTCAAGTGGCTTTGGAGAGAGAACAGGACTTGAGGTGAATATAAATCAGGTCTTTCCTTGGGTGTTCCAGTAGCTATCACGCTGTAGGTGATGGGGATGAAGATAGAGGGGCTAGTCCAGAGCCAGCTTTGAGTAAGAGCTTGTCCTATGCTCATTGGCTGTCGTCACCCTATTGAGGGTAGGGTCAGGCCCTAAGTTGCTAGAGTGAAAGCCCTAAAGTTTGAGTTTGAGTCAATGTAACTCCCTTCAAATGTGAGCTGTTCCTCTTTTCCAGCACTGGCACCCTTACTCCAGAGGAGAGCAGTGCTAGAGCAAGAGAGGCCAGTGTGGGCATTCAGCTAACTCTGGAGCATGAGCTGTGGTAGTCTGACCACAATGAGATTTAGACTGCTTCTGATGAACCATCCATGTCAGCACCAGCAGTGGCTTCGCCCTCTCTGCTCAGACATTGCTTCAGGTTTGAGGCCCCTCAGTGTCTCATTGCTGGAGTCTTTCCTCTGTCATGGAAACTCTGGTTCCAGCTTGAAAATGCAGCATGAGGCAAGCAGGGCTGGGGTGTTCACTGAGCTCAGGTTGGGGTGCACCCTGGGGTAGTTGTGGGAAACCAGTCAGCAAACTGCTTTCTCAATCCACATTCTCTGCCCTGTGTAATTTTCATGGGAGGTTCCAGGCTTCCCACAACCGTTGGGTTAGTCCCATCTCCTCTCCAGCCAAAGGGCTTGTCTTACCTTTGTTGAACCCAGGATTGGGGTACACAATATATGGCCCCAGCCACTCACTCTCCAGGGAGGATCTCTGTCATGTAATCTCCCTTTTCTTCTGAATTCCCACCGAAGAGCACAGGTCAACCTGATGGCCTTTCTACCCTTTTCACTAGATTCCATGTGGATCTTTCTTACAGCCTTGGTCATACAGGAGTCTTTCTGTCAGACTCCATTTAGTTTTTAGTGAGAAGTATTCTATAGAGATATATTTTTTATATTCTCAAGTTAATTTTATTTGTGCACACTGACCTAGAGCGGAGAAATTCTCTCTAACCTGAGTGTTTATCAGGTTTGTTTCCATTAGGTTAACTGAGTATGATCTTTTGCCATATATACAATAATTTTGCAAATTTAGTTAACTTCACTTTCAAGCGTCTGTCTACAATGTGGGAAACCTGGGTTCGATCCCTGGGTTGGGAAGATCCCCTGGAGAAGGAAATGGCAATCCACTCCAGTACTATTGCCTGGAAAATCCCATGGACAGAGGAGCCTGGTGGGCTACAGTCCATGGGATTGCAAAGAGTCGGACACGACTGAGCGACTTCACTTTCACTTTTCTCTTTCTCTATGTCAGGATAAGAAATAGTTAAAGCCCCAAAGAAGGAAGATATGGAAACCAAGACTGACTTAGAGAAGAATGAATCAGAGGGTTTTAATAAAATACTATTCACTTGATAATTTCCTGCTATTCATCAATAGCTAATACAACAGCTTATATTTTCTAAATGATTGCTATGAGAAAAACATCACAAAGAGTGACATATATATGTGTATATATATATACACATGAGAGAGATTATATCTCTAATAATTAATGTTAATAGTCCCATTTTTACACATGAGAATACTGAGTTATAGAAGGCTATATAGCTAATAGATAGCAGAGCTAAGATTGAAACCTGGCCAGAGGCAGGATCACTCATGTAGTGAGACTCATTCAAGAAAGTGCCACAAGTAATTCGTTTCTATTTATTTATTTTCAGATTATATAGCTTTTCTCAAAAAATTTTTAATTGGAGGCTAATTACTTTACAATATTGTGGTGGTTTCAGCCATACACTCACATGAATCAGCCATAGGTGTACATGCGTTCCCCATCCTGACCTTCCCTCCCACCTCCCTCCCCATCCCATCCTCAGAGTCAACCCAGTGCACCAGCCCTGAGCAGCCTGTCTCATGCATCGAACCTGGACTAGTGATCTAGTTCACATATGGTAATATACACGTTTCTATGCTATTCTCTCAAATCATCCCATCCTCTCCTTCGCCCACAGAGTCCAACAGTCTTTTCTTTGCATCTGTGTCCCTTTTGCTGTCTTACATATAGGGTTATCATTACCATCTTTCTAAATTCCATATATATCTGCTAATATACTGTATTGGTGTTTTTTTTACTGACTTACTTCATTCTGTATAATAGGCTCCAGTTTCATCCACCTCATTAGAACTGAATCAAATGCTTTCTTTTTTATAGCTGAGTAATATTCCATTGTGTATATGTACCACAGCTTTCTTATCCATTCATCTGCCAATGGACATCTAGGTTGCTTCCATGTCCTGGCTACTGTAAACAGTGCTGCGATGAACATTGGTGTAGATGTGTCTCTTTCAATTCTGGTTTCCTCAGTGTGTATGCCTAGCAGTGGGATTGCTGGGTCATATGGCAGTTCTATTTCCAGTTTTTTAAGGAATCTCCACACTCTTCTCCATAGGGGCTGTACTAGTTTGCATTCCCACCAACAGTGTAAGAGGGTTCCTTTTACTCCTCACCCTCTCCAATATTTACTGTTTGTAGATTTTTGATAGGAGCCTTTCTGACTGGTGTGAGATGGTACCTTATTGTGGTTTCGATTTGCATTTCTCTGATAATGAGTGATGTTGGGCATCTTTTCATGTGTTTTTTAGCATTTGTATGTCTTCTTTGGAGAAGTATCTGTTTAGTTCTTTGGCTCATTTTTTTATTTTTTATTGGATTGCTTATTTTTCTGGAATTGAGCTGCATGACTTGCTTGTATATTTTTGAGATTAATTCTTTGTCAGTTGCTTCATTTGTTATTATTTTCTCCCATTCTGAAGGCTGTCTTTTCACATTGCTTATAGTTTCCTTCGTTGTGCAAAAGCTTTTACATTTAATTAGGTCCCATTTGTTTATTTTTGCTTTTGTTTCCATTACACTGGGAGGTTGATCATAGAGGATCCTGCTGTGATTTATGTCAGAGAGTATTTTGCCTATGTTTTCCTCTAGGAGTTTTATAGTTTCTGGTCTTACATTTAGATCTTTAATCCATGTTGAGTTTATTTTTATGTATGGTGTTAGAAAGTGTTCTAGTTTCGTTCTTTTACATGTGGTTGACCTGTTTTTCCAGCATCACTTGTTAAAGTGATTGTCTTTTTTCCATTGTATAGTCTTGCCTCCTTTCTCAAAGATAAGGTGTTCATAGGTGCTTGGTGTCTCTGGACTTTCTGTTTTATTTAAATTTCTATTTCCATTGATCTATGTTTCTGTCCTTGTGCCAGTACCATACTGTCATAATGACTGCTGCTTTGTAGTATAGCCTGATGTCAGGCAGGGTGATTCCTCCAGTTCCATCCTTCTTTCTCAAGATTGCTTTGGCTATTCGAGGTTTTTTGTAATCCGTACAAATTGTGAAATCATTTGTTCTAATTTTCTGAAAAATAACATTGGTAGCTTGATAGGGATTGCATTGACTCTATAGATTGCTTTTGGTAGTATACTCATTTTCACTATATTGATTCTTTCAATCAATGAACGTGGTATATTTCTACATCTATTGGTGTCCTCTTTGATTTCTTTCATCAGTGTTTCATAGTTTTTGGTATATAGCTGTTTTGTTTCTTTAGGTAGATTTATTCCTAAGTATTTTATTTTTTTGATGCAATGGTGAATGGAATTGTTTCCTTAATTTCTCTTTCTGCTTTCTCATTGTTAGTGTATAGGAATGCAACGGATTTCTGTGTGTTAATTATATGTCCTGCAATTTTACTCTATTCACTGATTAGTTCTAGTAATTTCCTGGTGGAGTCTTTAGGGTTCTCTATGTAGAGGATCATGTCATCACCAAACAGTGAGTGTTTTACTTCTTTTCCAATCTGGATTCCTTCTATTTCTCTTTCTGCTCTGATCGCTGTGGCCAAAACTTCCAAAACTATGCTGAATAGTAGTGGTGAGAGTGGGCATCCTTATCTTGTTCCTCACTTTAGGGGAAATGCTTTCAATTTTTCACATTGAGGATAATGTTTGCTATGGGTTTATCATATATGGCTTTTATTATGTTCAGGTATGTTCCTTCTATGCCTGCTTTCTGGAGGGTTATATCATAAATGGATGTTGAATTTCATCAAAGACTTTCTCTGCATCTACTGAGATAATCATATGATTTTTATCTTTTAATTTGTTAATGTGGTGTATCACATAGATTGATTTGTGAATATTGAAGATTCCTTGCATCCTAGGGATAAAGCCCACTTGGTCATGATATATGATCTTTTTAATATATTGTTGGATTCTGTTTGCTAGAATCTTGTTAAGAATTTTTGCATCTATGTTCATCAGTGATATTGGCCTGTAGTATTCTTTGTTTGTGACATCTTTTTCTGGTTTTGGTATTAGGGTGATGGTGGCTTCATAGAATGAGTTTGGCAGTTTACCTTCCTGTGCAATTTGCTGGAAGAGTTTGAGTAGGGTAGGTGTTAACTGTTCTCTAAATTTTTGGTAGTCTCTTATGATCCGTTGTATTTCTGTGTTGTATTTTTTAATTTCTCTATTTTCATTTTTAATTTTGTTGATTTGATTCTTCTCCTTTTGTTTCTTGATGAGCCTAACTAATGGTTTTTCTCTATTTATCTTCTCAAAGAACCAGCTTTTAGTTTTGTTGATTTTTACTATGGTCTCTTTTGTTTCTTTTGCATTTATTTCTGCCCTAATTTTTATGATTTCTTTCCTTCTACTAACCCTGGGGTTCTTCATTCTTCCTTTTCTATTTGCTTTAGGTGTAAAGTTAGGTTATTTATCTGATTTCTCTCCTGTTTCGCAAAGTAGGCTTCTATTGCTATGAACCTTCCACTTAGCACTACTTTTACTAAATCCCATAGGTTTTGGGTTGTTGTGTTTTCTTTTTCATTCGTTTCTATGCATATTTTGAATTCTTTTATTGATTTCTTCTGTGATTTCTTGGTTATTCAGAAGTGTATTGTTTAGCCTCCATATGTTTGTATTCTTAATAGTTTTTTTCCTGTTCAGTTCAATTCAGTAGCTCAGTAGTGTCCAAATCTTTGTGACCCCATGAATCGCAGTACGCGAGGCCTCCCTATCCATTACCAACTCTCAGAGTTCACTCAAACTCATGTCCATTGAGTCGGTGATGCCATCCAGCCATCTCATCCTATGTCGTCCCCGTCTCCTCCTGCCCAATCCCTCCCAGCATGAGTCTTTTCCAATGAGTCAACACTTCGCATGAGGTGGCCAAAGTACTGGAGTTTTAGCTTTAGCATCATTCTTCCAAAGAACACCCAGGGCTAGTCTCCTTTAAAATGGACTGGTTGGATCTCCTTGCAGTCCAAGGGACCCTCAAGAGTCTTCTCCAACACCACACTTCAAAAGCATCAATTCTTCGGTGCTCAGATTTTTTCACAGTCCAACTCTCACATCCATACATGACCACTGGAAAAACCGTAGCCTTGACTAGATAGACCTTTGTTGGCAAAGTAATGTCTCTGCTTTTCAATATGTTATCTAGGTTGGTCATAACTTTTCTTCCAAGAAGTAAGCGTCTTTTAATTTCATGGCTGCAATCACCATCTGCAGTGATTTTGGAGCCCAAAAAAATAGTCTGACACTGTTTCCATGGTTTCCCCATCAATTGCCCATGAAGCGATGGGACCAGATGCCATGATCTTCGTTTTCTGAATGTTGAGCTTTAAGCCAACTTTTTCACTCGCCTCTTTCACTTTCATCAAAAGGCTTTTTAGTGCCTCTTCACCTTCTGCCATAAGGGTGGTGTCATCTGCATATCTGAGGTTATTGATATTTCTCCTGGCAATCTTGATTCCAGCTTGTGTTTCTTCCAGCCCAGCATTTCACATGATGTACTCTGCATATAAGTTAAATAAACAGGGTGACAATGTACAGCTTTGACTTACTCCTTTTCCTATTTGGAACCAGTCTGTTATTCCATGTCCAGTTCTAACTGTTGCTTCCTGACCTGCATATAAGTTTCTCAAGAGGCAGGTCATGTGGTCTGGTATTCCCATCTCTTTCAGAATTTTTCACAGTTTTTTGTGATCTACACAGTCAAAAGCTTTGGGCATAGTCAAGAAAGCAGAAATATATGTTTTTCTGGAACTCTCTTGCTTTTTCGATGATCCAGTGGATGTTGACAATTTGATCTCTGGTAGTTGACATTTAATTTTACCAGATTGTGATCGGAAAAGATGCTTGAAATGATTTCAACTTTTTTGAATTTACCAAGGCTAGATTTATTGCCCAGGATGTGTTCTATCCTGGGAAGGTCCCGTGTGCACTTGTGAAAAAGTTGAGATTCATTGCTTTAGGGTGAAATGTCCTATAGATATCAATTAGGTCTAACTAATCCATTGTAAAATTTAAAGTTTGTATTTCCTTGCTAATTTTCATTTCAGTTGATCTCTCCATAGGTGTGAGTGGGGTATTAAAATCTCCCACTATTATTGTGTTATTGTTAATTTCCCCTTTCATATTTGTTAACATTTGCCTTACATATTGCACTGTTCCTATGTTGAGCAGATACATATTTATAATTGTTATATCTTCTTATTGGATTGATCCTTTGATCATTATGTAGTGTCCTTCCTTGTCTCCTTTCACAGCCTTTATTTCAAAGTCTACTTTATCTGATAGGAGTATTGCTACTCCTGGTTTCTTTTGGACTCCATTTTGTGAAATATCTTTTTCCAGCCCTTCACTTTCAGTCTGTATGTGTCCCTTGTTTTGAGGTGGGTCTCTTGTAGACAGCATATATAGGGGTCTTGTTTTTGTATCCATTCAGCCAGTCTTTGTCTTTTGGTTGGGGCCTTCAACCCATTTATATTTAAGGTAATTGTTGATAAGTATGATCCCGTTGCCATTTACTTTGTTGTTTTGGATTCAAGTTTATAAACTTTTTCTGTGTTTCTTGTCTAGAGAAGATCCTTTAGCATTTGTTGAAGAGCTGCTTTGGTGGTGCTGAATTCTCTCAACTTCTGCTTGTCTGTAAAGCTTTTGATTTCTCCTTCATGTGTGAATGAGATCCTTGCTGGGTACAGTAATCTAGGTTGTAGGTTTTCTCTTTCATCACTGTAAATATGTCCTTCCATTCCCTTCTGGCTTGAAGATTTTCTATTGAAAGATCAGCTGTGGGGATCCCCTTGTGGGTTATTTGTTGTCGTCGTTGTTGTTGTTGTTGTTGTTTTTTCCTTTGCTGCTTTTAATATTTGCTCTTTGTGTTTGATCTTCATTTATTTGATTAATATGTGTCTTGGGGTATTTTGCCTTGGGTTTATCCTGTTTGGGACTCCCTGGGTTTCTTGGACTTGGGTGTCCATTCTCCTTCCCCATTTTAGGGAAGTTTTCAACTATTATCTCCTGAAGAATTTTCTCATGCCCTTTCTTTTTGTCTTCTTTTTCTGGGACTCCTATGATTCGAATATTAGTGTGTTTAACATTGTCCCAGAGGTCTCTGAGGTTGTCCTCATTTCTTTTAATTCTTTTTTTCTTTTTTCCTCTCTGCTTCATTTATTTCCACCATTCTATCTTCCACCTTGCTTATCCTATCTTCTTTCTCTGTTATTCTACTGTCAGTTCCCTCCAGAGTGCTTTTGATCTCAGTTATTGCATTATTCATTATTGATTGACTCCTTTTTATTTCTTCTAGGTCCTTGTTAAACTTTTCTTGCATCTTCTCAATCCTTGTCTCCAGATTATTTATCTGTAACTTTATTTTGTTTTCAAAATTTTGGATCATTTTTACTATCATTATTCTGATTTTTTTTTTTTTTTTTTTTTTCAGTTAGACTCCCTATCTCCTCCTCTTCTGTTTGGTTTGGTGGGCTTTTATTATGTTCCCTTATCTGCTGAATATTTCTCTGCCTTTTCATCTTGTTTAGGTTGCTGTGTTTGGGGTGGCCGTTCTGTATGCTGGAAGTTTGTGGTTCCTCTTTATTGTGTATGTTCCTCCCTGTGGGTGGGGTTGGATGAGTGGCTTGTCAAGGTTTCCTGGTTAGGGAAGTTTGCAGTTGTGTTCTGGTGGGTGGAGATGGATCTCTTCTCTCTGGAGTGCAATGAAGTGTCCAGTAGTGACTTTTGAGGTTTCTATGGGTTTGGTGTGACTTTTGGGCACCTGTTTTTCTGCTCAGGGTTATGTTCCTGTTCTGTTGGAGAATTAGCTTGGTATGTCGTGCTCTGAAACTTGTTTGCTCTTGGGTGGAGCTTGGTTTATGTGTAGGTATGGAGGCTTTTGGATGACTTTTTGTCAATAAATGGCCCTGGAGTCAGGAGTTTTCTGTTGTTCTAAAGTTTAAGCCTCCAGGCTCTGGCTTTCAGTCTTATTCTTATAGTAGCCTCAAGACTTCTCCATCCATACAGCACTGATGATAAAACATCTAGGTTAATGGTGAAATGATTCTCCACAGTGAGTAACACCCAAAGAGGTTCACAGAATTACATGAAGAAGAGAAGAGGGAAGAGGGAGTTAGAGGTAACCAGGAGGAGAAGGTGGGGATCAAAAGGGGCGAGAGTATCTAGCCAGTAATCAGTTCTTTATTTGCTCTCCACAGTCTGGCACACTCAGAAAGGTTCAGGGAGTTCCATAGAGAAGAGAAGAGGGAGGAAGGAGATAGAGGTGACCAGAAGGAGAGGAGGGGGAGTCAAAAGATGAGAGACCAATCTAGTCTGTGATCAGTTCCCTAAGTTTTCTCAGCCCAGAACACCCAAAGAGAAGGGGGAGGGAGGAGATAGAGGTGACCTGGGGGAGAAAAAGGAGAGTCAAAAGAGGAGAGAGCAATCAAGCCAGTAATCACATTCCTAAGTTAAAATGGGTACTGAAGATTGGATTTTTAAAGGTATAGAGTTGATAACAAATACCAAAAAGCAAAGATTAAACATCTAGAGTAATGGTTAGTCACTCAAAAATAGAATATTAAAAAACAAAACAAAATTGCAAAAGTTATATTAAAAAATATGAAACTTGCTTTAAAAATATGGTCTTTTTTTTTTTCAAGGTAACAGTAGGTTTTAAAAATGAAAAATTAAAGAAGTAATAAAGAACTTAATTTTTTTTAATTTAAAAATGATAATAGTAAAATATATCTAGGAATTTCTCTGGAGCTGTTGAGGGCAGTGTGTGGTCAGTTCAGTTTCAGATAGTTCCTTGTTCCACCTTATACTTCTTCTCAAGGTCTATACGTCCCTTCCAATGTAGCCAGTGCTAACTACAGGGTTTTAGTCTGTGCACCTGTCACTTCTAAAGCTGTACCCTCTTAGTTTATTTTGGCTTCCTCTGTTTGCACATCTCTTCAGTATCTAACTTCCACCCTGATGCAAGGGGGTGAAGATAGTAATTTATTTAGGCTCACTTGTTCAGTTGTGCTGAGGGTAGGGAGGAACACTGCAAACAAATATCACTGGCATGTGTAGGGAGTGCTCGCAGTGTCTGGGCCACACTGGGTTTGCCCCTGCTCCTGGTGTGTGTGCTTTCCCAGACTACACTGCTCAGGCTCCAGGTTGCTCTGCAGGGGAACTGTCTAAGGTGGGCCCTGGGTTGTGTGCCCTTCCCAGATCTATGCTTCTCAGGTTCAGGTTCTTGGGTGCTCCACAAAGGCACAGACTCATTTGGGCCTGCATTCCTTGCCCTTCCCAGGTCTAAGCAGCTCAGGCGACCAGGTCCTTAGTAAGTTCACTCTCCCCAGGTACCGTGTGTCTTATCACCTCCCTGAGCCCAGCCACTTGGTTTCCTGGGTGCTCAGTGGGAGCACCGTCTCAGGTGTGCCATGTGTCTCTTCTGGGGAGCTGAACTCTGGCTGTGACCCTCCTTGCAGATGTCAACTGACCAGGATCCCAGGAAGACTTGATTAGCAACTGGGAGCCTGCTCACAATTTGGTAGGGAATGCCATCTCTGGGGCCAAGTTTGCCCCTTGCCTTCTGGCTCTGGCTGTCGCCCGCCTACCTCCCACCCTCCGGCGGGGGATGGGCCTATCCACAGCCAGCTAACTCTCTTTTGGTATTCACTCAGTCCTTTGTTCTGTGAGTGGGCTGGCAGTGCCTTATTGCCGGGGGCCAGCGTGAGGAACCCCGTCCATGGCAAAGGTCATGAGGAAGGAGGCTTGGCATACGCAAAGGCGTGATCAAGCCTCAGGAAACCCCCTGTTCCTGAGCATCTTACCCCAAAACCAGAGTCTGTTTTATGCTCTCAGCTACACCTCTGACTTTACGGGGGGCTCTCCCCCATAACCGTTTCTCTTGGAGGAGTAAATGTGCAGCTCCAAGGCAATAAATATTCCTGGGCATAACAAGAGTGTTTCAGCTTACGGACTCCTCTGAAGGTTATCTAGCCCACCTGTATAGGTTCGTCCGGCCATATGTGATTGTTTACAGCCTCCCAATCTGAGAAGCACGAGATGTTTTAGACTTACTAAAGGCAAATTCTTTTGGGGAGTTGGAAATTATTAGTATAGTGGGTTGGTTAGGAATTATATTGGTGAAGGGTTTTTCATTTGTTGTGCCAATAATTGCTGCTAATTCCCTACCCTGGGTGGGACAAGGATGTCTCAGGTCAAACCTCTCTGCTGACAGACTAGCTTGTGTGACAGGATTATCCATACTCCTGCCACTATGCACATGATTGTTTACTACCTCTTAACCATAAACAGCACAGAGAGTTTTGGAGTATTTTGAGAGTCTTAATTAGCATAGGGCTTTTTCTTCTTGTTGAGTCAATGATTGCCGCCAGGCCTCCATATCCTTAGGCACCTGGGAATATATTAATCAATGTATTTGGAATATAGAAAAGGAAATATAGTAGTTTTTAAGGTTAGCAATACTAGACTTTTTGAGTTAATGAATTTTCTCTTTTGTAATAGATCACTGTACTTTGTTATAAATCACTGTGTCCTTGCTATGTAAAAATGTAACAATATCACTATCTTAAGACTAAATAGATCTTAAGGGGAGCATTGATGAAAGGATTTTCATTTGTTGGGCTGATGTTTGCTGCTAAATCTCCATATTCCCTGCCGTTATAACGAATATAACTAACATATAGGAGAAATAAGCATTAACCTTTAAGCATATAGGAGAAATAAGTATTAACCTTTAAGATTAATCATGTTAACTTTGGGTTAAAAAAAATTCCTTTCTTGATTGTAACTCACTACACCCTCATCCTATAGGAATGTAACTTTATTTGGAGGGTGGTGCCTGGTTTAAGAAAAAACACCCTTGGAAGAAATAAGTTTTTTGGTTATCAGAAAGAAAGGATCATAAAATGTCAGCAGGTCTCACTCATGGCCAGATGATGTAATATTCCTAAGACCTTTTTTTTACATTTATGTGAAGCACCTGATTTTGATAAAGGTCAGGACTGCTGACCCCCGCGTGACTCTGTATTCATCCCTATGTGTAACAAAAGGTATATAAGTGAACATAAAAATAAAGAAAATGGGATCAGTTTCTGGAAAGACTGATTCCCCCATGTCGCTTCTTTCTTGCTCCCATTTCTCTGGCTGAATTCCCATCTGGATTCAGCCTCCTTTTCTCCACTACACTATCTCCTACTACACTATCCATTTCTAATCTCTCTCTATATCTGTAATTAAATATGTATTTTTCCAAAGATGCCGACACTGTCCCCACCTTCGAATTCCCTCGATCCACCGGGGCTGGACCCTGGCACCTTATGTTAGAGCTTTTCACAGGAAGTTATCTCTCTCTTTCCTTTTTTTTTTTTTTTAACCTCTCTGGCTATCCCACAGTTTGGGTTGCTATCTCACATTAGCTCCCTCAGATTGCCCTCAGGGCACTCAGGCTGGTCCTTACCCTAAGCAACGTAGCCCACGCCTCCCTGTTCAGCTCCCTCTTGCTGACAGATGTGAGCTTCTGGGCTACTTCTCCGCTGGGAGTTGCAGTTAGGCATGTAATCTGTGGGTTTATTTATTCCTTTCCTCCCAGTTATGTTGCACTCTGAGATTCCAAAACTCCCCACAGACCCGCCGGTGAGAGAGTTTCCTGGTGTTTGGAAACTTCTCTTAAGACTCCCTCCCCATATGGGTCTCCATTCCTAACTCCTTTGTCTCTCTTTTTATCTTTTATATTTTGTCCTACCTCCTTTTGAAGACAATGGGCTGCCTTTCTGGGTGCCTGGTGTTCTCCACCAGCATTCAGAAGTTGTTTTGTGGTACTTGCTCAGCGTTCAAATGGTCTTTTAGTGAATTTGTGGGGGAGAAAGTGATCTCCCCGTTCTATTCTTCCACCATTGTAGAATCGCCCCCCTATAATTAGTTTTTAATTAATCATTGTTAAGATAACTAATTTTTTGAGGAATTTATTTTAAAAGCTGAAAGTAAGTGATTTACTTGATTAGAACATTTCAGAGGCCATTGCTTTAATGTCAGGTTGATTCATATGGTTTTTTGAGAGGAAGGGAAATGAATGAAATTAAAGCTATTGAAATGTGCATAACCAGCAGTCTCTCTTAGTTATGCCATACCATTGGAAACATAAGATTCATGTGAATTTTATCAGCTATGTATGTCCCAGTGGAAAAGGGTGAGAATTGCTAGTCTATACAAATGCTTCAAATTGCCTCAAGCAAAATTGATGTTGATGATGTGATGTTGTGTCTTCAACTCATTTTATAATTAATTATGTGGTGAAGATAGAATCAGTTGTGTGTAAGTCTCTGTGCATGTGTGTATATGTATATGTATCTATTCAGTTCAGTTCAGTCAATCAGTCGTGTCTGACTCTTTGCGACCCTATGAGGGGGGTCAGGCCTCCCTGTCCATCACCAACTCCCAGAGTTCACTCAGACTCATGGCCATCAAGTCAGTGATGCCATCCAGCCATCTCATCCTCTGTCGTCCCCTTCTCCTGCCCCCAATCCCTCCCAGCATCAGGGTCTTTTTCAATGAGTCAACTCTTCACATGAGGTGGCCAAAGTATTGGAGTTTCAGCCTCAGCATCAGTCCTTCCAATGAACACCCAGCACTGATCTCGTATCTGTTGAATGCAGATAAACATATTCATTCCCTGGAAGTACAGAGTTAACAATTTGCAACTGAAAAAATAAATGTAATTTCGATTACACATATCTAGATACTTGTACTTTCCAGGGAAGATGTAGCAGTGGAAACCTAATGAAATTTAATGCCACAAAGCCCACAAGACACATTCTTAAAAGAATGTACAGGTTTTAAAAACAGTAAGGTTTAATACTTAGATACAATTTACTAATGATTGCCTCAAATAAGTAAATCGATTCGATTAAGAGTTTAGATAATACCAACTGATGAGGCATATAAACTTCAAAACTCAATGACTTGGTCCTGAAAAGTTTACTTCTCCTCCATGTTCCAGAGTAATGCAGGTCCTCTTGGTGAAAATCTCCCCAAACTCATTATTCAAGGTTGCAGACTTTTTCCATTTAATAGGACTCTCGTATTTAATATAACTTTAGTGCTTTATTTCTCCAAATTAGACTGAGGGGGACAGAATCCTGAATGTGTTTTCTGTTTGTTTGTTTACTTTTGATCCAGACTTGAAAGTGATATACATCACTTTTCCCCACATTGAAGATAACTTGTAAATAACCACAAAAGAGGCTGAGGTTTGAGATGTAGTTTTGAATTTAGAAGCAAGGCAAATTTTCTGGCACACAATCCAGATTATATAGAAAATGAATCAATACCACTCCTTAGAATCATAGTATAAGAGTGAACATAGTAAAACAATTTGTTTCGTTCTTGACTCTCCAAATAGAGAAAGTAAAATCATGATTAACTTGAGGCGTCAAAATACCAAATGTAGCCATTCACATAAATAAATCATTCACATGATTTTCCGATTTTCCATGTTCCAAAAGTTTGGTAAGGATGTCAAAGCAATTCCTAAACTGTTAAAATTGTTTAATTCTTCAAAACTTAGAGGGTTTAACAATTATTCTCAGACATGGGAGTTCAAACAATAATTAAAATAACTTTTAAAAAAATAATTACTCCCAAAACTGTGTACCAAACACATTACTTTCCAAGGGTGAAGTACTAGCATATACACCTAGAAAAATACCTCAAGGAATTCTGATGTGCACATCTTACCTACATCTTAACAACTCCTTCCTCCCCCTCAAAGAAACCAGTTTTAATAACATCAAGCAATAAAAATTTTCTAATATCTCCACTTAATTCTCACATGAAAAATATACAAGTGGATATATACAGTGATCAGTACAGTTTTGGAAAAGAAAAAAAAAAAAAACTCAAAAAAATAAGTTCCAAAATACAAGCCATGTTAGATACTTACCACATCTATTATTCTGTTATTCCAGGAAAGATACAAAAACAAAATTATGTATTTTTATCCTTGATGCTTGCAATCTCTTTGGGAGGACACTTCTGAAGCCAATTTAAAAAAGAAATTGTGCCAGGGACAGTGTGTGATAACTAAAAATCAGTCCAGTGTTTTATCATGATTGGTCTCCCTTACAGGGAGGCAGGAATTCTATGACTGATATGTCTCAAATAAACAGGACCAGAAGTAATCAAAACCTGTTATGAATCACTGTGGCTTATCTATCTCCTTGTTTTCTCCCCACAGAAGATTTTGAGCCAAATGTGCTATATGGCACACTCATGAGTAATGTAGCCACGGATTCAACCCCATGAAAGTGAGTGAGCATGTAATATGTGTGTGTGTGTGTGTGTGTGCATGTGTGCATATGTGCCTACCTGTTTATTAAACCCACTCCAGTATTCTTGGCTAGATAATTCCATAGACAGGGGAGCCAGGTGGGCTGCAGTCGATGGGGTTGCAAGGAGTTGGACACGACTTGGCAACTAAACAGCAACAACAAAACAATAATGAGTAATACATAGTTACTGTCCTTAAGGGCAGACACACACAGAATCAGAATTAGTTGTAACAAACATTAAAGATATTTTATACTAATGTGTTCAATATACAGTGGGACTTCAACCAGCGAATGTTCAGTTCAGTTCATGGGCAGTAGTTCGGTAAAAAATAATAGTAATTTTTCAGCAAAATATCAATGTCCTTCATAGTTTGGATCTTCTATTATTTCAAATGTGTTAATAACTTTCAACCTAGCTGATGCTGTTCTGACTGCCTACCTTAATGTGTATATATGGCTGAGCAAAGTCAGCAGAATCAGTATGTATTGGAACTATTATTTGTACATGGAAAAACTTCAAAATTTGGTTACAAGTAGTATAGCCACATTGACTAATTCCTTACCTAATGTGGAGTCTCCTATTAATGGAGTTGCTATTTCTAACAATAAAATACACATTTAAATAGGATGAAAGAAGAACATCTTTCAAAAATGAAAAGAAAAGATTCTTAATTTAAGTTTGCCAGAGGGTGGATCCAATTTTCATTTTGAATAGAATATTCCTGTAATAATTATCTTACTATTTAAGAACAAGAATAATTAGTGTAGCAATCTCCTAATCTTATAGTACTCACAATTCAGAGGTGAAAACATCGTAACCCTAAGTAAATTATAGATGTTTAATTATACTATAAAGTTTGAATGTAGAGTTGCATGAATATTTAAACAATTTTATGACACATAGACAGACATGTACACAAGTGTAATAAGTAAATGTATATACTTTTTATGTTTTAAAAAGGAATAATGCAATTTGTGACAAAAAAATTCTTTAAAAATATATATCACTTTGGAAATTAACTTGAGATGGCAGAGTAGAATGATGTTTGCTCACAACTTTTACAAGAAGACTGGAATCACAACTAACTGCTGAACAGCCCTCGACAAAGAAATGCTGGAACCTACCAGGAAAGATACCCTACATCCAAGGACAAAGGATAAGCTATGTCAAGATAGTGTGAGCATGGCAACAGAGACTAAATCATTACCATATCCACCAAGTGGGCAACCCATAGACCGGAGCACAACTGTACCACAACTGGAGTGCAAGTTCTAAGCCTTACAACAGCCTTTACAGACTGGGGTGGGGTGGGGGTTGGTAATAGGAGGAGGAGCAGTCCCCCAGAGAGTGTGGTTTTGAGCGCCAGCAGGATTTGATTGCAGGACTTCCACAGGACTGGGAGAAATAGAAAATCTACTCTTGGAGGGCACACATAAGGTAATGTGCAATCCAGAACCAAGGGGAAAAAAGAATTGCCTGCATAGAGATTGGACTAGACCTGCCTGCTGGTGTTGGAGCACCTCCTTCTAAGACAAAGGGTGATTGTATCTCACCGTGCAGACAAAGACACTGGCAACAGTGGTTCTGGGAAGAACTCATTGGCATGAGCTTTCCTGGAGTCTGAAATTAGCCCCATTAAACAGCCTGTCATCATGAGAAACACTGGGCTAGAAGAAACACAAGCTGGAATCAAGATTGGTGGGAAAAATATCAATAACCTCATATATGCAGATGACACCACCCTTATGGCAGAAAGTGAAGAGGAACTAAAAAGCCTCTTGATGAAAGTGAAAGAGGAGAGTGAAAAAGTTGGCTTAAAGCTCAACATTCAGAAAACGAAGATCATGGCATCTGGTCCCATCATTTCATGGCAAATAGATGGGGAAACAGTGGAAACAGTGTCAGACTTTATTTTTTGGGGCTCCAAAATCACTGCGGATGGTGACTGCAGCCATGAAATTAAAAGATGCTTACTCCTTGGAAGAAAAGTTATGATCAACCTAGATAGCATATTGAAAAGCAGAGACATTACTTTGCCAACAAAGGTCCATCTAGTCAAGGCTATGGTTTTTCCAGTAGTCATGTATAGATGTGAGAGTTGGACTGTGAAGAAAGCTGAGTGCCAAAGAATTGATGCTTTTGAACTGTGGTGTTGGAGAAGACTCTTGAGAGTCCCTTGGACTGCAAGGAGATCCAACCAGTCCATTCTAAAGGAGATTGGCCCTGGGTGTTCTTTGGAAGGAATGATGTGAAAGCTAAAACTCCAGTACTTTGGCCACCTCATGCGAAGAGTTGACTCATTGGAAAAGACTCTGATGCTGGGAGGGATTGGGGGCAGAAGGAAATGGGGACGACAGAGGATGAGATGGGTGGATGGCATCACCAACTCGATGGATATGAGTTTGGGTGAACTCTGGGAGATGGTGATGGACAGAGAGGCCTGGCATGCTGCAATTCACAGGGTCGCAAAGAGTTGGACAAGACTGAGTGACTGAACTGAACTGAACTGAACTGAACATGGCCCCTTCCATGAGATCAAGATCCAGTTTCCCCCTCAGTCAGTCTCCCATTAGGAAGCTTCCATAAGCCTTTTATCCTTCTCCATCAGAGGATCAGCTCATTTCAGTTGCTCAGTTGTGCCCGACTCTTTGCAACCCCATGAATCACAGCATGCCAGGACTCCCTGTCCATCACCAACTCCCAGAGTTCAGTCAAACTCATGTCCATTGAGTTGGTGATGCCATCCAGCCATCTCATCCTCTGTCATCCCCTTCTCCTCCTGCCCCAAATCCCTCCCAGCATCAGAGTGTGTTCCAATGAATCAACTCTTCACATGAGGTGGCCAAAGTATTGGAGTTTCAGCTTTAGCATCAGTCCTTCCAAAAAAATCCCAGGGCTGATCTCCCTCAGAATGTACTGGTTGGATCTCCTTGCAGTCCAAGGAACTCTCAAGAGTCTTCTCCAGCACCACAGTTTGAAAGCTCAGTTCTTTGGCATCCAGTCTTCTTTATGTTCAGTTCTCAAATTAATGTGTGACTACTATAAAAACTGTAGCTTTGACTGCAATGCAATGTCTGCTTTTTAAATGTGCTTAGGATTGTAATAGATTTTCTTACAAGGTCCATGCATCTTTTAATTTCATGGCTGAAGTCATTTAGCAGGCTGCCTTTAGCCCTATCATAGAGCCTGTAGACTCCAGGACTGGGCCAGCTCAGGCCAAACAACTTAAAGGGATGGAGCACAGCCCCACCCATCAGCAGAAAACTGGATTAATGATTTACTGAGAGCAAGACCCAGTTTTCCCCACAGCCATTTACTCCCAACAGGAAACTTGCATAGGCCTTTTGTCCATCAGAAGAGTAAGAGCTGAAGCAAGAACTATAATCCCACAATCTCCAAAATGAAAACCAATCACAGTCAGAGAAAACAGTAGGAAGTAGAGATAAGGAACCTTAAGCAAAATGATTCAGAGTAGTGATAGTGAAGATGATCAGGATGTTGGAAATAGAATGGAGGAGAGGATTGAGAACATGCATGAAATTTTTAACAAATATCTAGAAGAACTAAAGAAAAAAAAAACAAACAAATTAATAATGTGATAACTAAATTGAAAAAATCCACTAGCAGGAATCAATAGCAGACTAACAGGCAGAACAGTAGGTGACTTCGAAGACAGAATGCTGGAAATCACTGCCACTGAAGAAAAAAAAAAAAGAAAAGGGATAAAAAAAATTATATCAGTCTGAGGTCCTCTTTGGAAATACTAAATGCACCAACATTAACTTTATAGGAATCCAAGAAGGAGAAGAGAGAAAGGGCCTGAGAAAATATTTGAAAAGATAATAGTTCAAAATTTCCCTAATGAGAGGAAGAAATAGTCACCCAAGTCCAGAAAACACAGAGCCCCAGGCAGGATAAATTCAAGGATGTAAATGCTGAGATGCACAATAATCAAATTGACAAAATTAAAGTCAAGGAAAAAATATTAAAAGCAATAAGTGAAAAATGACAAAAGATATACAGAGAAACTCACATAAGGTTATTGGCTCATTTCTCAATGGCAACTCTGCAGGCCAGAATGAAGTAGCACAATATGGTTAAAATGGTGAAAGGGAACAAGTTATAACCAAGAATACTCTACCCAATAAACTTCTCATTCAGATTTGATGGGAAAAATTTAAAAAAATTATAGACAAGTAAAAGCTAAGAAAATTCACACAACCAGATCAACTTTGTAATGAATACTAAAACAACTCCTCTAGGTGGGAAAGAGACCAGCAACTTAAAACAAGCTTTTTCATGTATAGACTCTTATAACACAGCCTCATGTGAACAAACCCCAAAGCTACAATAGATACACAAATAAAAAGGAAAAAGCAACCCAAACATAACTCTAAAGATGGTCATCAAACCACAAGAGAAGAGAACAGAGGAAGGGAAGAAAAATGACCTACAAAAACAAATTCAAAACAATTAAGAAAAAAGCAAGAGGAACACACAAGCATACCTGTCCATAATTACCTTAAATGTAAATGGGTTCAATGCTCCAAACAAAAGAAGACATGGAATGACTGTTTGGCTACAGAATGAGATATATATGTGTATACACACCCACACATGCATATATATATATATATATATATATATATGTGGATATGTTGTCTCAATTCAGACTCAATTCAGACCCAGGGACATCTACAGACTAAAAATAAAACTAAAGGGATGAAAAAAAAAAAGATATTTCATTCAAATGGACATCAAAAGAAAGCTGGAGTAGCAATACTCATGTCAGACAAAATAGACTTTAAAATAAAGAGTGTTATAAGAAACAAAAAAAGATGCTACAGAATTATTGAAGTGTCAACCCCAGAAGAAGAAATAGCAAGTATAAATATATGTGCACCCAACACAGGAGCACCTCAATACATAAGGCAAATACTAACAACCATAAAGGGAGAAATCAACAGTAACACCACAATGATGAGGAGACTTAATACCCTACTTTCATAAAAGGATAGCTCATCCAGACAGAAGATAAATAAGAAAACTCAGGACTTAAATGACAGATTAGACCAAAGCAATTTAATGATATTTAAAGAGCATTCCATCCAAAAACAGCAGAATACACATTCTTCTCAAGTGAACACAGACCACAGTCATATGTCCAGATATGACTATGTGCTGGGCCACAAAGTGAAGCTCGGTAAATTTTAAGAAAGTTGAAATCATTTCAAGCATCTTTTCTGACCACAGTCATATGAGACTAGAAATCAACTACAGGTGAAAAAAAAAAGAAAAATTGTAAAAAACAAAAACACATGGAGGCTAAGCAATATGTTACTAAACAAGCAATGGATTACTGAAGAAATCAAAGAGGAAATTTTAAAGATACTTAGAAACAAATTAAAATGAAAGTGCATTGATACAAATTCTATGGGATTCAGCAAAAACAGTTCTAAGAGGGAAGTTTATAATAGCACAATCTTACCTTAGGGCTTCTCTTGGGGCTCAGGTGATAAAGAATCCAACTCCAATATGGGAGACCCAGATTTGATCTCTGGGTTGGGAAGGCGCCCTGGAAAAGGAAATGGTAACCCACTCCAATATTCTTGCCTGGAGAATCCCATGGACAGAGGAGCCCCATGGGCTACAGCCATGGGGTCGCAAAGAGTCAGACACAACTGAGTGACTAACACTTTAATCTTACCTTAGGAAACAAGAAAAATTTCAAACAACTTAACTATATACCTAAAGCATTCAGAAAAGAAGACCAAGCAAAACCTAAAGCTAGTAGAAGGAAATAAATCATGAAAAAACAAAGCAGTAATAAATGAAATAGAAAGAAAGGAAACAATAGCAAAGATTAATGAAACTAAAAACTGGTTGTTTAAAAATATACATGGAACTGATAAGTCGTGATCCAGGTTCATAACATACAAAGGATAATAAGAGACTACT
Organism: Budorcas taxicolor; assembly: GCF_023091745.1. Lineage (NCBI taxonomy): Eukaryota > Metazoa > Chordata > Mammalia > Artiodactyla > Bovidae > Budorcas > Budorcas taxicolor. The sequence continues at coordinate 72,413,901 of NC_068912.1, forward strand.
ACATGGTCCCATCACTTCATGGGAATAGATGGGAAACAATGGAAACAGTGTCAGACTTTATTTTGGGGGGCTCCAAAATCACTGCAGATGGTGACTGCAGCCATGAAATTAAAAGATACTTACTCCTTGGAAGAAAAGTTATGACCAACCTAGACAGCATATTCAAAAGCAGCGACATTACTTTGACGACTAAGGTCCATCTAGGCAAGGCTATGGTTTTTCCTGTGGTCATGTATGGATGTGAGAGTTGGACTAGGAAGAAGGCTGAGCACTGAAGAATTGATGCTTTTGAACTGTGGTGTTGGAGAAGACTCTTGAGAGTTCCTTGGACTGAAAGGAGATCCAACCAGTCCATTCTGAAGGAGATCAGCCCTGGGATTTCTTTGGAAGGAATGATGCTGAAGCTGAAACTCCAATACTTTGGCCACCTCATGCAAAGAGTTGACTCATTGGAAAAGACTCTGATGCTAGGAGGGGTTGGGGGCAGGAGGAAAAGGGGATGACAGAGGATGAGATGGCTGGATGGCATCACTGACTGGATGGACATGAGTCTGAATGAAGTCCGGGAGTTGGTGATGGACAGGAAGGCCTGGTGTGCTGCGATTCTTGGGGTTGCAAAGAGTTGGACACGACTAAGCAACTGAACTGAACTGAACATGCATCTGTAAGCCAAAATAATTGGACAACGTGGAAGAAATGGATAATTCTTAGAAATATACAACCTTCCAAGACTGAACCAAAAAGAAATAGAAAATACGAACAAGCCAATAATAAATTATGATTAAAAATCTTACAAACGAAAGTCCAGGGACTGATGACTTTACAGGTGAATTCTATCAAACATTTAGAGAAGAGCTAATACTTATCTTTCTGAAACTGTTTCAAAAAATTGCAAAGGAGGGAAAACTCCCAAACTCATTCTATGAGGCCCATCACCTTTCTACCAAAATCTGAGAATATACCACAAGAAAAGAAAATTACAACTCAATATCAGTGATGAATATAGAGTTCTTTATTAATAGCAATTTATTAATACCATATTTATATAATATTTATCATAATTATTAATAAACATTATATAATAACAATAATGTATTGATTAGTATAATAATATAAAATTATATTAATTGCATTATATTAACAAATAATTGTACTACAATACTATATGTATTATATTAATTAAATATTAATGCATTAATCAATAATTGATTACTTGTATTATATTTATGATATATAAATTTATTATATGCACAATTAAGTATAAATAATTAATATATTAGTATTTAACAATATAATAGATATTTATAGATGGGAATATCATCAACAAAATACTAGCAATCTGAATTTAACAACACATTAAAAATATCATACTCCAATCATGATCACTGATCACAAGTGATATTTATTTCAGGGATGCAAAGATTTTTCAATATCGACAGATGAATCAGTGTGATACACCATACCAATAAACTGAGTAAGTACAAAACGTGATTATCTCACTAAGTGCAGAAAAAGCTTTTGACAAAATTCAACACCCGTTTGTGATAAAAACTGTCTAAAAATTGGGCACAGAATGAACATACCTCAACATGATAAAGGCAATATACAACATACCTACAGCTAACATCATAGCATTTTCTTTATTATCAGGACAAGACAAGCATATCCACCCTCATCACTTTTGCTCAACATATTTTTGAAAGTCCTAGCTATAGCAATCAGAGAAGGAAAAGAAATAATATAAAATTGGAAAAGAAGAAAATAAACTGTCACGGTTTGCAGATGGCATGATACTATACATAGAAAATCTTAAAGATGCTACCAGAAAACTACTAAAACTCATCAATGAATTTGGTAAAGTTGCAGGATACAAAATTAATACACAGAAATTTGTTGCATTTCTATGCATTGACAACAAAAGATCAAAAAGAGCAATGAAAGAGATTCTCACTTACATCACATCACAAAGAATAAAATACTAGGAGTAAAGATATCTGTGGAAGCAAAAACTTGTATTCTGAAAACTGTAAGACACTGATTAAAACAAAACAAACAAACAAACAAACAAACAGACAACACAGATGGAAAGATATACAATGTTCTTGGTTTGGAAGAATCATTAATGTCAAAATGACTGTACTATCCAAAGTGATCTGCAGATTCAATGCAATCCCAATCAAATCACCAATGACATTTTTCACAGAACTAGAACTAAAAATATTAAAATATTAAAATATCAAATATCATATGATATTTCTCTTACAAGCAGAATCTAAAAATAAATTATTAATAATTATATAATTTACCTAGAAAATGTAAAAAGAATGACAGACATAGGGAAGGGATTTACAGCTACCAGAGAGGAAGGGTGGAAGGAAGGGATAGTTATGGACTGCAGGATTGACATGTATGTGTTAGTCTCTCAGTTATGTTTGACTCTTAGTGACCCCATGGACTGCAGCCCACCAGGCTCCTTGGTCCATGGGATTTTCCAGGCAAGCATACTAGAGTGCTTTGCCATTTCCTTCTCCAATTGACATGTATACACTGCTATATTTAAAATGGATAGCCAACAAAGACTTACTATTATAACACAGTGAACTCTGCTCAATATTATATAACCATCTAAATGGGAAAAAGAATTTGAGAAAGAATGTATATATGTATATACTGCTGGTCTGGATGAGTTACAAGCTGGAATCAAGATAGGCAGGAGAAACATCAAGAGCTTCAGATATGTGGATGATACCACCCTAATGGCAGAAAGTGAAGAGGAACTGAAGAGCCCCTTAATAAGGGTCAAAGAAGAAAGTGAAAAAGCTGGCTTAAGACTAAGTATTTTTTTAAAAAGATTAAGATTATGGTCCCATTACTGCACAGCAAACAGAGGGGGAAAGGTGGAAGTATTGACAGATTTCCTCTTCTAGGACTCCAAAATCACTGTAGATGGTAACTGCAGCCATGAAATCAGAAGACAGTTGTTTCTTGGCAGGGAAGCAATGACAAACCTAGAAAGTGTGTTGAAAGCAGAGACATTACTCTGCCGACAAAGGTCCCTATAGTCAAGGTTATGATCTTTCCAGCAGTCACACACAGTTGTGAGACCTGGACCATAAAGAACGCAGAATGCTAAAGAATTGATGCCTTCCAACTTCGGTGCTGGAGAAGATTCCTGGAAGTCCCTTGGATAGGAAGGAGATCAAACCAGTTAATCTTAAAGGAGATCAACCCTGAATATTCACTGGAAGGATTGACGCTGAAGCTGAAGCTCCTGTATTTTGTTCATCTGATGCGAACAAGCAACTCATTGGAAAAATCCCTGATGCTGGAAAAGACTGAGAGCAAAAGTAAAAGAGGGCATCAGAGGATGTAATGACTGGCCAGCATCACCGATGCAGTGAACATGAATTTGGGCAAACTCAGAAGATGATGAGGGTCAGGGAGGTTTGGCATGCTGCAGTCCATGGGATCACAAAGAATCAGAAATGACTGGGCAACTGAACAACAAGAACAATATATATGTATATATATAATATAACTGAATCACTTTGCTGTACACCTGACACTATCACATTATTGCTGCTGCTGCTGCTGCTAAGTTGCTTCAGTCATGTCTGACTCTGTGAGACCCCATAGATGGCAGCCCACTAGGCTCCTCTGTCCCTGGGATTCTCCAGGCAAGAACACTGAAGTGGGTTGCCATTTCCTTCTCCAATGCATGAAAGTGAAAGTGAAAGTGAAGTCATTCAGTCGTGCCCGGCTCTTAGCAACCCCATGGACTGGAGCCTACCAGGCTTCTCCATCCATGGGATTTTCCAGGCAAGAGTACTGGAGAGGGGTGCCATTGTCTTCTCTGTAACATTGTTAATCAACTATATAACCATATAAAATAATAAGTTCAAAAACATATATCACTTTCATATCTGAGGAAATCTAAGTACAAAAAAACTCTGAAATGCTATAATATTCCCAAGTCACCATAACATTATCTAATCTCATAGAAAACACCTTTTCAGTTATGCTATAATTTATAATATTGTAAAGTTGAGTTAAACGTGCTCATGAATTGATCTTTTTCTCAAATATGTAAATCCTATTGCTACCTATGTATGGAATATATAGTTCAGTTCAGTTCAGTTCAGTCGCTCAGTCTTGTCCAACTTTTTGCGACCCCATGAATTGCAGCATTCCAAGCCTCCCTGTCCATCACCACTCAAACTCATGTCCATCGAGTCGGTGATGCCATCCAGCCATCTCATCCTCTGTCATCCCCTTCTCCTCCTGCCCCAAATCCCTCCCAGCATCAGAGTGTGTTCCAATGAATCAACTCTTCACATGAGGTGGCCAAAGTATTGGAGTTTCAGCTTCAGCATCAGTCCTTCCAATGAACACCCAGGACTGATCTCCTTTAGGATGGACTGGTTGGATCTCCTTGCAGTCCAAGGGACTCTCAAGAGTCTTCTTCAACACCACAGTTCAAAAGCATCAATTCTTTGGCGCTCAGCTTTCTTCACAGTCCAACTCTCACATTTATACATGACTACTGGAAAAACCATAGCCTTAACTAGACGGACCTTTGTTGGCAAAGTAATGTCTCTGCTTTTGAATATGGTATCTAGGTTGGTCATAATTTTCCTTCCAAGGAGTAAGCGTCTTTTAATTTCATGGCTGCAGTCACCATCCGCAGTGATTTTGGAGCCCCAAAAAATAAAGTCTGACACTGTGTCCAGTTTCCCCATCTATTTCCCATGAAGTGATGGGACCAGATGCCATGATCTTTGTTTTCTGAATGTTGAGCTTTAAGCCAACTTTTTCCACTCTCCACTTTCACTTTCATCAAGAGGCATTTTAGTTCCTCTTCACCTTCTGCCATAAGGGTGGTGTCATCTGCATATCTGAGGTTATTGGTATTTCTCCCAGGAATCTTAATTCCAGCTTGTGCTTCTTCCAGCCTAGTGTTTCTCATGATGTACTCTGCATATAAGTTAAATAAGCTGGGTGACAATATACGTCCTTGATGTACTCCTTTTTCCTACTTAGAACCAGTCTGTTGTTCCATGTCCAGTTCTCATTGTTGCTTCCTGACCTGCATACAGATTTCTCAAGAGGCAGGTCAGGTGGTCTGGTATTTCCATCTCTTTCAGGGCCCTAGGAAAATTGCAATTATGGAAATATTTCATATCTTAACAAAAATATCTACCCATATATCAGATTAGTGTTTCAACTTACCAATTACATATATATATATATATATATATATATATATATATATATATAGCCAATCAGCTTTTTGGCTCCCATTTATGATGGGCATGGGATATATTTCCAGTAATGCATGAAGATTTTTCTCTTTTACTTTGGGAGAATAAAACAGAGGGTGATAATTGAAGTTTCCAAACAAGTTGGATTGGATTTTAGTTATATCATTTTCAGAAACCTAATTGAAGATAAACAAAGACAGAATGTGATTTTTAAATCCAAATCTGTACAGCTAGCCCTCCCTATCCTCAGACACAACAAACCCTGGATCATGTACTACCTATGTCATGATCCAAAGTTAGTTGAACTTGTGGATGCAAACAGTGAGGGCTGATTATGAGACTTGAATATCTGCAGATTTTTTCATCTTGGCTGGGTTCTGGAACCAATCCTTTGCCCATACAAAGAGGGACTGTACTTAAAAATTGACAAAATCTCTTCTCATTTGCTCTCTCTCTCACTTCATCTCTGCCTTTCTCTCTCTCTTTTTTTCCTTTCTCTTTTTGTGTAGACCTGTATGGGAATCTTTTCCTCTATTGTTCTACCCATAATATCTCTGAGATATTTCCTACAAAAATGACAAAGTCATAGCCATCAAGATGTATTAATACAAAAAAAGCTTATTAATGAATTAAATATTTGGTATTTTAGATTATCAGTTTTAGAAATCAGGTTTTGTTTTTGGCACAAAAATTACATAATCAGTATCCTAGTGATTGATTCTTCCTTCAGTTTCATCAGTCAACTACTCTGTCGCAGGTGCAATGACATGCACTAGGAATACAATAAGTTATAGCAAATGCCCTAAAGAAATAACAGCATAATTGGAAGCCAATATTTACTAGCTTATAGAATTAGATTACAGCATTCAGCATTTAAAATGTAATCTCTCTGACTGTGTGACTTCACCTATTCTACTTTTACCCTTTATTACTCTGAAACCCTTCTGTCTTCCTTGCTGTCTTTATTTTATGTCTTGTTGTAGCCATTCTCTCTGCTTAGAAGAGACTTTCTTCAAACATTCTTTGATTTTCTCAGCTCCCAACTATTTCACTCACTTCTCAGTTTCACAGAAAGAGTTACTACTCTCTGTCTTATATTTACCCAGCCCAGACGTGTTTGACCTCTTCTGCTCATTACATTTTTTCATAGTAGTTGGCATCTTTAAATAGGCTGTTTTATTTGTGTATGTATATTTTACTCTGTTACCTACAAGGGCAGGAATTTGCATTGTTCACAAATATTCTACAAGAACTTAGTAGATTGCCTGGCACATAATTATTGAATGAATTAAAAGCTATCTTTGAAAAGACATTATTGTTTTTCTCTGAAGTCGTCTTTTTAATACAATGGCATACTAAGTCAACCTGAAAATTCTCTGACTACAAATTATTGGAGATGTTACATAAGATACAAGAATAATTATGCATGACAAAGTTCATAAGAAAGAGCAAGAATCTTTAAACTGCAGTTTCCCATTCTTTGAGCTGAAACCAGACACAAAAAAACACATCAAAGGTAATGAATCAGCTTCAGTTCAGTTCAGTTCAGTCACTCAGTCATGTCCGAGACCCCATGAATCGCAGCACATCAGGCCTCCCTGTCCATCACCAACTCCCAGAGTGCACTCAGATTCACGTCCATCGAGTCAGTGATGCCATCCAGCCATCTCATCCTCTGTCGTCCCTTCTCCTCCTGCCCCCAATCCCTCCCAACATCAAAGTTTTTTCCAATGAGTCAACTCTTCGTATGAGGTGGCCAAAATACTGGAGTTTCAGCTTTAGCATCATTCCTTCCAAAGAAATCCCAGGGCTGATCTCCTTCAGAATGGACTGGTTGAATCTCTTTGTGGTCCAAGGGACCCTCGAGTCTTCTCCAACACCACAGTTCAAAAGCATCAGTTCTTCGGTGCTCAGCCTTCTTCACAGTCCAACTCTCACATCCATACGTGACTACTGGAAAAACCATAGCCTTGACTAGACGGACCTTAGTCGGCAAAGTAATGTCTCTGCTTTTTAATATGCTATCTAGGTCGCTCATAACTTTTCTTCCAAGGAGTAAGCATCTTTTAATTTCATGGCTGCAGTCACCATCTGCAGTGATTTTGGAGCCCAAAAAATAAAATCTGACACTGTTTCCACTGTTTCCCCATCTATTTCCCATGAAGTGATGGGACCGGATACCATGATCTTCGTTTTCTGAATGTTGAGCTTTAAGCCAACTTTTTCACAATCCTCTTTCACTTTCATCAAGAGGCATTTTAGTTCCTCTTCACTTTCTGCCATAAGGGTGGTGTCATCTGCATATCTGAGGATATTGATATTTCTCCCGGCAATCTTGATTCCAGCTTGTGTTTCTTCCAGTCCAGCGTTTCTCATGATGTACTCTGCATATAAGTTAGCTGTTCTTAAACTTAATATCATCTGTTCCTTTATTGGATAGTGTTTCTAGTCTGTTGATAAGCAATAGAAACAATTACTGAATAGCAAGTTATGTACCTTGTTTTTTTCTTCCTCTTCTCTAAGTCACTTGACTTGGAATTTTACAAATATAATATGCAAATAAAAATTCAATCGTTAATTATTTTTTAACAGTCATATATTGGATCTTCTCTATATAAAATACCAAGAGTGTGCTATGCAAAAAAAAAAAAAAAAAAATCTGTAAATCCATGGAACTTGCCTCAAGAGATGGAGACAGACCTTAACTAAATAGTTAGAAAATCAAATTGAAAATTATAAAGTATCGTAATAACTATGTTAATTTACTATCGATTAAGTCAAGCATTTACTATGCTCCAGGAACCATGATAGGGGATATAATTTCCTATTAGATGAATAGTTACTTCCTTTCATTATTCTTACAATTTGGGACTTAGAAACTGTATATAGCTTTCTGGAAACATGGTAGTATGAGAATAGGGAATTAAATTTCTTTGTGTCCAAAAGGCCATTATAATACTTTAATAAGTATAGGGATTTTTCATTGTTCAGTGACACTTCATAGGTCTCTATATGAATAACCACATATTTAAAGATTTGTGATTAAAACTCAAAACTCTCTGAACTCTATGGAAAATTTCACAGATTTTCACTATTAATTTGTTGTGTTGCTGCTGCTGCTGCTAAGTCGTTTCAGTCGTGTCCGACTTTGTGCGACCCCATAGACGGCAGCCCACCAGGCTCCCCCGTCCCCGGGATTCTCCAAGCAATAACATTGGAGTGGGTTGCCATTTCCTTCTCCAATGCATGAAAGTGAAAAGTGAAAGGGAAGTCGCTCAGTCGTGTCCAACTCTTCACAACCCCATGGACTGCAGCCCACCAGGCTCCTCCATCCATGGGATTTTCCAGGCAAGAGTACTGGAGTGTGTTGCCATTTGGTGTGTGGGTGAGCTTTATGTACATGTGGCAATGGGCTATCCAGGCTTAGAACAGCTTGGAGTTTAATAATCAGAGTTCCAAAAGGCTATATATCTACTTTAAATAGACCAGTTGTCTTGTAAGCTTATCCGAAGAAGATAGAACAATTCTAAAGAAATCCCTGTTTTCTATATTCTTATGAGACATAGTTTGTTAACCACTGGTAATAAGAATTATACTTCAAACTTTCTACCTCTTAGTTATATTAAGTGACAATAGCAACTAGATTGTCATCTTTGAAAATATATGTTGGGAGCAATTTTACATTACCAGTTTAAAATATTGAACTTCAAAAGCTTCCTAAAGATTAATGTTCCACATGCAGGTACAATTAATAACTAAGATTGATCAGCATATTCCTGCTTGGGTTTCTTTATTAGATATAAGAAATCTTTTTAAAAGTACTGAGAACTTAAAAACTAACAGATAAATTGAAAATTCTCTTCATTTGTTGTAATGACTGCATTTAACACTTCAAATATATCAATGTTTTTTAGCTTTATACCCATTACTCTGAATCTCATGCAAGTTTACATTATGGAGAATACAGAATGGGCATCTAGACTTTGAAGATGAAAAGAGCTGAATTCAAATTACTGATCTTCCACTTATTTCCAGTGTGATATTTAGCAAATTCCAGACTGAATTGTTTCCTTTGTATTAATATGTTGAAGCCCTAAATGCCAGTGCCATGCAATATGACTGCATTTGAAGATGGGGACTTTACAGAAGTAACTGAAACTAAATGAAGTCACAAGGGTGAAATCATCTCATATGACTTACTTTCTTATCAGAAGAGAAAGAGGTACCAAGGATGTACCCACCCAGTGGAAGTTTAAGGGAGAACATATCAAAAAGGCAGCAATATGCATGTCAAGGAAGTCGTCCTCAGGAGCAAACTGCTGACACTTCCATCTTGGACATCCAGGCTCCAAAACTGAGAAAATAAACTTCTATTTTTTAAGTCACACAGTCATGCTATTTTGTTATGCTAGCACTAGCAAGCTAATATAGGAAGTAACTTAAACACATAACAATCAACTTTCTCATCCATACCCAAAAATAATAGTTCCAAATTTCAGAGTTTTTATTAGAAAGAAAAATATTATATGCAAATTTCCTACCACTTGGCACTAATCACCCACTTAATGAAAACAACCAATACCACTGATGTGTGCATCTGAATAAATGCATGTGGTACTTCTAATACTATATTTTATACAAAATATAAAGTAATATCAGTTCAAGTTAGGAATCTTTAAACACTTGGTCTTTATACTCTCTTTTCTGTGCATCAAGTCATAACATGCCAATTTATTAACATAACAGAGAATGGACTTAAACTGCTCACAGAAGCTCTTTGTGAATTCTACCATTTCATTGACTTGTCATAACAAACACAAGTTTATCATTTCAAGCCATAGTTCTGGATATGTATCTGTGGTGTCAAGTAAAGAACTAATTGAGTAGGAAATTATCTTATATGTCTATAGTTGTGTCTGCTCACCTTTAGGCATTTTGGGAATCAATCTAATGAGATATGAGTTTTGTTCCATGGGACAATTACAAAGCTCATTAATGCTCATTGAAACATAAGTAGCATTCACTGAATTCAGCAAAATCTCTTGTATTTTATCATCTTAATTATCCAATGGAACAAAACTCTGCCATGGAAAACTCTTGTACAGGCCAGTAAAATAATAAACCTACATTTCAGATACATCTATGACAAATAGAAAAAAAATTTTCCAAGAAGTTTTATCTCTAAACCTTTGAAAATAAATTTAGGGTGATTTGACAAAGATCTGAAATAGTAGGGGGCAGTATTGTACAATCACAAAGCTATTCATCAACAGGAAGTTTTAAATTGCTGTTCACACTCCAGATTTAAGGAAATTGAAAATCTTCCCTTTTGTACCTCGTTTTAAAAAATGGTTGATGTAGCTAATGAATAAACACATATTAAGTAAATAAATTAGATTAATATTAACTGCATCAGTTCAGTTCAGTTCAGTTCAGTTGCTCAGTCGTGTTTGACTCTTTGCAACCCCATGAATCGCAGCACATCAGGCCTCCCTGTCCATCACCAACTCCCAGAGTTCACTCATACTCGCGTCCATCGAGTCAGTGATGCCATCCAGCCATCTCATCCTCTGTCATCCCTTTCTCCTCCTGCCCCCAATCCCTCCCAGCATCAAAGTCTTTTCCAATGAGTCAACTCTTCGCATGAGTTGGCCAAAGTACTGGAGTTTCAGCTTTAGCATCATTTCTTCCAAAGAAATCCCCGGGTTGATCTCCTTTAGAATGGACTGGTTGTATCTCCTTGCAGTCCAAGGGACTCTCAAGAGTCTTCTCCAATACCACAGTTCAAAGGCATCAATTCTTCGGCGCTCAGCCTTCTTCACAGTCCAACTCTCATGCACTTATTGTATATAACCTCTTTTATATTTTTCACAAACATTTGAATGCCTCCTTTGTGTCCAATATTGTACTAGCAGTAAAGCTAAAGTAATCAAAATAGATTGAATCCTAATCTCATTGAGCTGACATTCCTGAGGAGGAAGGAAATGTAATAAACAAATAAACATATGAATATTGAGCAAATTAGTTGACAGAAAATAGTAAAAGCCTAGTAAGGGTACCAATTCTCCACAATCTCTTCCCAAAGACAGAAGCAGAGAGAAGATCTCCTGACTCATTTTATAAGGCCAGTATCACTACCAGAACAAAAACAAAGACAATTTGAGAACACTCTAAGCCAGTATCTCTCATGAACACGTATGTAAAAACCTTCAACAAAATACTAAGAAACTGCCACAACCAAAAGGGATTTATCCCAGGTATGCAAGGGTGGTTCAACATTAAAACATTAATATAATCCACCATGCCAACAAGCTAAAGAAGAAAAATGCATAATCATATCAACAAATACAAAAAAATCATTTGAGAAATTTCAACACAGTCATGATAGAAATTCTCAGTAAACTAAGATTAAAATAACTTGATTTTATCTCTCTGTTGAAAGTCTTTCTCTGATGCCTACATGGAGAACAGTAGTTTGAACAAGGGTCATAACAATGAAACTGTTGAAACATGTTTGAAAGAAGTGTTGGCAGAAGTGAATGATAGGTGTGGTTGTGATTGAAATAGAAGAGCCTGATAATGACCTGAAGATTTTTAGTCTGATACATTAAATGCCCAAATAAAATCCTAACATTTTCAAATAAGGGTTTTTATTTGTTTGATGTAAGTAAATATTACATCTAGAACATGAATTATAATTGGGACGCTTCTAATGGGCCAGTTACAGGCACAATTCTATCCTCATTCATGATGGCTTACTTTAGAGAGTCATTCTATTTCTAAAGTTAAAAAAAAAAATTAATCCTAACATCTCCAAGATGTATGTTTATAATTGATTTTTCTTCTGAGCTTCAGAATCTAATTTCACTTGGAGTATTCTTAGGTATCTATCTCAAAAAATGATGACAAAGGTAACTCTTGGCATTTCTAGCACAAACATGTTCTCCTGTTGCTTACTGTTTTTGCCCACAGAGTACTCTGGAATTCCTTCTTGGTACTTTTCTACTGCCTTTAGTTCTGTTCAGTCACTCAGTCGTGTCCGACTCTTTGAGACCCCATGAATCACAGCACGCCAGGCCTCCCTGTCCATCACCAACTCCCGGAGTTCACTCAGAGTCACGTTCATCGAGTCAGTGATGCCATCCAGCCATCTCATCCTTGGTCGTCCCCTTCTCCTCCTGCCCCCAATCCCTCCCAGCATCAAAGTCTTTTCCAATGAGTCAACTCTTCCCATGAGGTGGCCAAAATACTGGAGTTTCAGCTTTAGCATCATTCCTTCCAAAGAAATCCCCGGGTTGATCTCCTTTAGAATGGACTGGTTGGATCTCCTTGCAGTCCAAGGGACTCTCAAGAGTCTTCTCCAACACCACAGTTCAAACGCATCAATTCTTCGGCACTCAGCCTTCTTCATAGTCCAACTCTCACATCCATACATGACTACTGGAAAAACTATAGCCTTGACTAGACGGACCTTAGTCGGCAAAGTAATGTCTCTGCTTTTTAATATGCTATCTAGGTCGCTCATAACTTTTCTTCCAAGGAGTAAGCATCTTTTAATTTCATGGCTGCAATCACTATCTGCAGTGATTTTGGAGCCCAAAAAAATGAAGTCTGACACTGTTTCCACTGTTTCTCCATCTATTTCCCATGGAGTGATGGGACCGGATGCCATGATCTTTGTTTTCTGAATGTTGAGCTTTAAACCAACTCTTTCACAATTCTCTTTCACTTTCATCAAGAGGCTTTTTAGCTCCTCTTCACTTTCTGCCATTAGGGTGGTGTCATCTGCATATCTGAGGTTATTGATATTTATCCTGGCCATCTTCATTCCAGCTTGTGTTTCTCCCAGTCCAGCGTTTCTCATGATGTACTCTGCATATAAGTTAAATAAGCAGGGTGACAATATACAGCCTTGACGTACTCCTTTTCCTATTTGGAACCAGTCTGTTGTTCCATATCCAGTTCTGACTGTTGCTTCCTGGCCTGCATACAGATTTCTCAAGAGGCAGGTCAGGTGGTCTGATATGCCCATCTCTTTCAGAATTTTCCACAGTTTATTGTGATGCACACAGTCAAAGGCTTTGGCATAGTCAATAAAGCAGAAATAGATGTTTTTCTGGAACTCTCTTGCTTTTTCCATGATCCAGCAGATGTTGGCAATTTGATCTCTGGTTCCTCTGCCTTTTCTAAAGCCAGCTTGAACATCAGGAAGTTCACGGTTCATGTATTGCTGAAGCCTGGCTTGGAGAATTTTGAGCATTACTTTACTAGCGTGTGAGATGAGTGCAATTGTGCGGTAGTTTGAGCATTCTTTGGCATTGCAGCTTTATCCCTCATAAAAGTCATGACCAAGTTCTCTTGATTCTATTTCTAAAATATTTGCCAAATCTGACCATTTCTTTCTTTCTCTTTTACCAATGACATACTCAAAGCCATTGTCATCCTACATCTAGATACTTGTTTATCTGCTCCATGCTAAATTGTATATGGCATGTTAAGAAGTTAGACTATTGGGCAAAAACAAACTTAGGGCAGTATATAAAAAGAACATAGAAGCTGTCATCAAAAAAGCAGAAATATATATAAGTTTCTAGAGAGACATACAAGGTTAGCATAGAGATTTAGAAGCATTTGCTATTTTAAATGAAGAAGGTTGTGTATATGTTGAAGGGAGAGGAGGAACACACAGGTAGACTTGAAGCTGTAAGAGGGAGTAATTGATGCATCCAAAATAAAAAGGTGGAGGAAGGGTCAGTTACAGAATACAGGTAGAAAATTCTCTTTGGATGGAAGAAGCAATTTTTCCAACATAGCTTAAGGAAGAAAAACAGAAAGATTACAGACATATCTAGATAATTTATAGTTCCTTAATATTGATGACAATCACAGGTTATAAATTTTGATGAGAATTCAGAAAGTAAGGAACACACAATTGGAAATACTCTTCTTCGTTTTATGTGTACTAGAATGTACTAGAACCAAAAAAGCAATGCATGTATCTAGATGACTTAGTAACATATAGTTAATTTACTATGAAAAAAATATATATGTGAGGGAATTTCTAGTGGTCTATAAAAGATGACTACATTAATAAGTCAAATTAGCATAGATAATTCATCCTCAAAGGATCATTTTTATGGAAGAGATACTTATCAATTGCTCACTGACTGTATAATAGAATTTAAATGAATTCGGCCTCAGCTGTTAGCTTCATTTCACAAAAAAAGGCATGATATTATAGCAGAAAAGGACAAATTATATTTAAATAACTGGAAGTTCTTAATATGACCAAAATTATGTAAATTCCACCAACCATCAATTTTCTAGGAATTTTAGTCTTCATGCTAATTCACAGAAATTGGGCACAATGTATTGCAGCTGGTGTAATTCTTCAACTCCTTTTTACAAGGAGAATTAGTTAAGAAGTGTATTTGAATTACAGAAAAATATGACTCACTGAACCAGGTAGTACCATGCTGGTATGATTCCTTTAATAAAATATTAAAGCATCTTGCAAATTTCAGAGCTTTCTTAGACAAATTTGCTCCTTGGTATCTTCATACACTGTATTCAATAAAACAAGTAGTACAATACTACATTTGATAGAAACAATATGTCGTATGAAGTACTGGATGGAAAACTGACTTTGTAACCCTATAGCCCAGAGTTTCAATGTCAGTGGTGCTTCTCCTTGTGACCTGTGACAAGGCCCTTACTATCTCTGAATCTTAATATCCTCAAAGACAAAACAGTAATGAAGACAATACCTGTAAAAATGAGCATTGTGTAAATTTTAAATATGTCTGTTTCACCTTTTATTAGGTAGTAAATATTTATACATATCTGAATGATTTTAGGAATGATAGTAGACATGGAAAAAGTGAAGATCAGGATTCAATATTTCAGTATAAGGCTTATAAGAAGATAGGAAGGAATATGATCTAGAGCAAAGATGAAAATATTTAAAGAAGTGATGATACACAAAACAGCTCATAAGTATACCAACAAAATGGATTGTATAAAAAATAAAGGTTAGCTAAACAGCAATGAGGATGTACAATAATTCAATTGAATGTCTAATTGCCTACAAATCTACTACTTTTGTTTCAAATCATTGATTTAATTCTTCTGTCTCTTTACCACATTTGTGACTTTTAAACATTTGAAAAACCAGTAGCAATGAAATTACTACTTCATTTTACTTCTACACATATATATTATTTTTATTAATATATAACCTATATAAAGTTTGAGTTAATCTTCTAGCTAGAATGTCAAACTTCATGTATCTTTACTGAATTCTGATGTGCTCAAAGAACAATGCATGACGATACACCAGACAGTAGTCAGCCAATAGCCTGGCCAAATATGTGGAGCTTTCACTATGGATTTGACAAAACATTATCAAATATGGGCTTCTTATTAAAACCCAGGCCACAAACCAAATCTACTCAGAGAAAGATGTGAGTATATTTATGATATACCCAGTCCTCTGTTTCTGATCAAGCAATACATACTAATATTTCCATTAAGATACATGAAATTACTGACACTTTAACATTTAGAGAATATCACCAATGTTCAGACTATTGAAATAATAACAAGCCACAAGAAACAGAAAAAAATATATAACAAATCACGGAGAACAGAGTGTGAGAAAAAAATGGAACAGAAAATTAAACAAAAAAAAATAACAGCTGATTCCTCCCCTTTAAGTAGAACAAATAAATTTTATCTTTGTAGGTAAACACAAAAGACCCTTAATTACTAAGTATCTTGAGAAAGAAGAGCAAATTTGGAGGTATCATGCACCAGGATGTCAAACTGTACTATAAACCTATAGTCATCAAAGCAGTATGGCACTGGCAAAAAGCAGACACACAAATTGATGGAACAGAATAGAGAGTCCAGAAATAAAGCAACACTTATAAGCACAATTAACCTATTGCAAAGGAGGCAAGAAAATACAATGATGAAAAAATAGACTCTCAATAAAAGGTGTTGGGAGACTGGACAGGTAAATGCAAGGGGAAAAAAAAATAATTTCTCATACAACAAACAAAAATAACCTCAAAATGGATTAAGGGCTTGAATACAAGACCTAAAACCATAAAACTTCTAGAACAAGCATAAGCAGATTGTTCTTTGATATTGGTTTCCATAGCCTTTTTTTGGATATGTGTCCTCAGGCAAGGGAAAAAAAATGAAAATAATTAAATGATGCTAAATATCAAATTAAAAAGCTTTTTCACAGAAAAGGAAATTATGAACAAAATGAAAATGATGTCTACTGAATGGGTGAATACATTTGCAATTGAAAGACACTTTATATACAAAATATAAAATGAATGCATATAACATGAAAAAAACTCAATTAAAAATGGGCCAAGTACCCGTATGCATTTTTTCAAAGACGACATACAAATGACAATAGACATATGAGAACATGCTCAACATCATTAATCATCAGAGAAATGAAAATTAAGTTACCAACTCACACCTATCAAAATGGCTATTATCAAAAAGGCAACAAATAACAAATGTTGATGAGTATATAGAGAAAAAGGAACTCTCATAAACTGTTATGCAAATGTAAATTGGTGAATTACTATGAAAACACTATGGAGATTCTCAAAAATATTAAAAATGGAGCTACCATATTATACAGCAATTGCATCCCTGATAATTATCCCAAGAATATGAGAACACTAATTTGAAAATATATACGTATCTCTGTATGCTTTTGCTTTGTGGTGCTGGAGAAGACTCTTGAGAGTCCCTTGGACTGCAAGGAGATCCAATCTGTCTATCCTAAAGGAAATCAGTCTTGAATATTTATTGGAAGGACAAATGCCATGAAGCTGAAGCTCCAATATTTCGGCCACCTGATGCAAAGAACTGACTCATTTGAAAAGACCCTAAAGCTGGAAAAGATTGAAGGTGGGAGGAGAAGGGGACAACAGAGGATGAGATGATTGGATGGCATCACCAACTCAATAGACATGAGTATGAGTAAGCTCCAGGAGTTAGTGATGTACAGGGAAGCCTGGCAGGCTGCAGTCCATGGGATCGCAGAGTTGGACATGACTGAGCAACTGAACTGAACTGAATGCAGCAGCTGCATTTTCTCATTTTTGTCCTCACAAAAATGTGATGCTTATCATTTCCATTGTGCACATGATAAATGTGAACTTTTTTGGTAAGGTAAATTAATTAAAATTAATAGAGCTTATAGACTGGTGATCAGGTTTTAAATCCAGATTTCTTTAACTCCAAACAACTGTTTCTTACTTCTGTAAATTCATCAACATTTTAGTAGTGGATAACTTTGAAATCTTATTTGTATTTATTATCTTTATTTTGCTTATTAGTGCTACTTAATTTTATTCATCAGACCTATATTACTCATGAGGAATAAGCACTTTGAAAGGCAAAGAAAATGTACACTGATGATCAATCACAAAATAACCAAAAGATCAACAATATTGTCATATGTAAATTATATGTTGATCAATGATGTAAGGTAGGTATATAAATATAGAGGTGTATGTGTATATCTATTTTTATTATCTAGAAAGGATTGTAGTTTATATGTAATACACCCATATCATATTGGAAACTATCCTTAAATTAGCAAAGTAATCTCATTGTTAGCCCCAAATATTTTAAAGAATAAAAATTTTTTAAAAATTGACCATTCATCTGAGTCTAAGCTTTATTTTAATAGTTCTTTTTCATGCTCAGGAGAACACAAGTTACTGATGCATTATTAGAACATATCATTCATAATTATTGGGAAAATTCATTTGACTTTTGTGTACAATATTCAAGTTTCAAAGCAATTGCATCAGTGTCTTTGGTTACTTCTGGCACCTTGGCAAAAGAGATTGTGTACCCTGGACTCTTCTTGCTAGATGGAGTATGCATAAACACCTGCACACAGAAATATACCATCCCTGGTTGAATACTTCAATGGAAACAGTCAGTGTAATTGAAGATAAAGAAATAACATAATCCTTGATATTATTGCATTTATTATTCAATGAATTCTTTATATGTCCTCATAATAGCGGTTTGATTTTCATTTAGAATTATAGTTAAAGGAATGACCCAGACAAGTAATTATCTTGCCTTAAACCTAATGTGATTTTCAACTTCTCTCCATAAAAGAGGAAAATGAGGAAGTTAACCATTACTAGGAGTTTTTTTTTTCTTTTAAATTAAATATGTGACATGCTCTGACTTTAATTATAAGTTAGTTTTTGATGTATATTTTTAATATGATAGACTGACTGACATTTTTCTCAGCTTTACTACACAGATCAGTAGCTCCCACTAGTTGGTCAAGAGGTTAATGAGAAATAGATAGTAATAACCAAAAACATATGAGGATTTGCCCTGCTTCTCTCTATTCAAACTGATAATTTGCAGCATCTATCAAGTATTTTCTTGAAAAAGAATAAGCTATGCTAAAGGATCAGTAAGTAAAGAGTATGATAGAAAACTTAATATAAGACACCAGTTCAGAGATTGCTCCATCAGCTGCTTCCCTGTTACTAAATACAAACATTGTTATCTATAGGAATAAGAGTATAAATTTCTATCCTTTTTTTGTGGCTAAATATTCAAGTAAGAATGTTATAATTTAAAGGTAGCATGCCCACATGCAAATGTACCTATAGATACAAACACACACATATTTATATTATTTGTTGTTCAGTCGCTAAATCATGTCCAAGTCTTTGCAATAAAATGGACTGCAGTATGCCAGGCTCCTCTGTCCTCCACTATCTCCCAGAGTTTGCTCAAATTTATGTTCATTGCTGCTATCTAACCATCTCATCCTCTGCCACCTCCTTCTTCTTTTGACTTCAATCTTTCCCAGCATCAGGGTCTGTTTCAGAGTTGGCTTTCTGCATCAAGTGGCCCAAGTATTGGAGCTTCAGATTCAACAACAATCCTTCCAGTGAATATTCAGGGTTGGTTTCCTTTAGAATTAACTGGTTTTATCTCCTTGCTGTCCAAGGGATTCTCAAGAGTCTTTTCCAGCACCACAATTCAAAAGCATCAATTCTTCAGCATTCAATTCATAGCATTCTCTCTGATCCAACACTCATATCCATACATGACTACTGGAAAAACTATAGCTTTGACTATACAGACCTTTCACAGAAAGTGATGTCTCTGGTAGTATGCTATGTTTTCCAAAGCTTTCCTTCCAAAAAGCAAACGTCTCTGAATTTCATGGCTGCAGTCACCATCCTCAGTGATTTTGGAGGCCAAGAAAATAAAATCTGTCACTGTTTTCACTTTTTCTCCTTCTATTTGCCATGAAGTGATGGGACTGGATGCCATGATATTCTTTTTTATTTTAAATGTTACATTTCCATCCCACTTTTTCACTCTTCTCTTTCACCCTCATCAAGAGGTTCTTTAATTCCTTTTCACTTTCTGCCATTAGAGTGGTATCATCTGCATATATGAGGTTGTTTATATTTCTCTCAGCAATCTTGATTCCAGCCTGTGATTCATCAACCCCAGCATTTCACATGATGTACTCGGCATATAAGTTAAACAAGCAGGGTGACAATACACAGCCTTCACGTACTCCTTTCCCAATTTGGAGCCAATTTGTTGTTCCATGTCCAGTTCTATTGCTTCTTGACCTGCATGCAGGTTTTTCAGGAGACAGGTAAGGTGGTCTGGTACTCCTATCACTTTAAGAATTTTCTACAGTTTGTTGTGATCCACATAGTCAAAGACTTTAGTGTAGTTAGTTAAACAGATGTTTTGTTTTGTTTCTGGAAATCCCTTGCTTTCTCCATGATCCAGCAAATTTGGAGCACTAGTCTTGCTCCTCTATTTCTTCAAAACCGAATTTCTATATCTAGAAGTTCTCAGTTCATATAATGTTGAATTCTAGCCTGAAGGATTTTAAGCATAACCTTGCTAGCATATGAAAAGAACACAACTGTACTCTTTTGAATATTTTTAATGTAGAGTAGTTTGAATATTCTTCTCAGGTGGCTCAGTGGTAAGAATCTACCTGCAAAGCAGGAGATGCAGTTTTGATCCCTGGATCAGGAAGATCCCCTGGAGAAGGAAATGGCAAACCACTCCATTATTCTTCCCTGGAAAATCTTAAGGACAGAGGAGTATGGCAGGCTACAGTCCATCAGAATGCAAAACAGTTGGAGAAGACTTAGTGACTTAACAATAACTATAGTATTTATAATATGCTATATACTAACATGTTAGCTCCATATTGTTATATATAAACAATTAATACAAATATATTCTGAAATGAACTGATCAAAGGAACTCACTTTCAAAAGTATTACATATGACCAAAATCCAAAACACTAAGAATGCCAAATGTTAGCAAGTATGTGGAACTTTCATTCATTGCTTTGGGGAATGAAAACTGTCACTTTGGAAGACATATTAGCAGTTTCTTACGAGGCTAAATGTTGCTATACAATCTAGCATTTTGTGCTTCTTGATATTTACCCAAAGGAGTTGAAAAATTTTGTGCACATGAAAACCTGCACATGAATGTTTGTTGCAACTTTATTCCTAATTGCCTAAACTTGGAAGAAACCCAGGTATATTTCATTAGGTAATTGATTAAACAAATTGTGGTACATCCAATGGAGAAATAGTCAGTGCTAAAAAGAAATGGGCCAACAAACCATGAAGAAATAGGGGAAACTTAAATGCATGTTACTGAATGAAATAAGTAAATCTGAAAAAGGTACATGCTGTGTGATTACAGCTATATAACATTCTAGAAAAGACAAAATGATGGAGACAGTAAAAAGATCAGTGGTTTCCAGGGGTTGGGATGGGGAATTATGAAAAAGAGGAGCACAGAGGAATTTTTAAGGGAAGCAAAACTACCTTGGATGGTACCAGAGCAGTGGATGGGGCTTCTCTGGTGGCTTAGATGTTAAAGAATCTGCCAGCAATACAGGAGACCCAGGCTTGACCCTTAGGTCGAGAAGATGCACTGGAGAAAAAATGGCTACCCAGTCTAGTATTCTTGCCTGGAGAATTTCATGGAGTGGTACATGTCATTAAACCTTAGGCAAAACCCATAAAATATACAACACCAGGAGTGAATCCCAAAGTAAACTATAGGCTTAGAGGGATAATATGTGTCAGTGTAGGTCCATCTTTTATAGAAAACTGTGGTGTGGGATTTTGATAGTGTGAGTAGCTATGCAAATATGGGGGTAGGAGATATATGGGAAATCACTATACCTTCTACTCCAATTTTCTGTGAACCAAAAACTGGTCTAAAAATTGAAGCATATTTTTCAAAAAGTATGACATATGCAATTGATTTATTGGTCTCAATATTTTGGTGAAAAACCAATGAAATAACATGAAGCCTAAAGCATAGAATATTGAATACTGATCATAGTTCTCGAGTCTCCCTAAATGATTCCAAATTATTTTTACCACGGTTGCCAAGGTTTCAAAACCTTGACAAATTCTGCAAAATCTAGACAAATGCAGCTCTCATAAAAAGTTGATAACAAATATGTCAAATATCCAGCCATTTTGGTTACATCACTAAACTTATTTCAGGGCAGCTTTCAATCCTGAGTTTTCAGCATATTGTAAGCTAAGTGACTACCAGGAGGTTTGCTCTCCCTAAAACAGAAGGCAGGAATACTAAAGTGGGTAGCCATTTCCTTCTCCAGGGGATCTTCCCAACCCAGGGATTGAATCCAGATATCATGCATTCAGGCAGATTCTTTGACATCTGAGCTACCAGGGAAGCCCATAGGTTAGGGAATGCAACTTTCTCAGTGAAAATTTTCTATCTTGGGAAGGTTAAGGACACTCCAGCTCTTTATTCTATTTTTTAGAATGCATTTGAAAAACAGAAAATAAAGACATTACCTCAAATTTTAGAGTGTGGATATGTACAACTCTCACCAAGTTGGAGTTGTATTTAATGGGTCACTCTCATTAAACCTCCAAAGACCTGTTGCAGCTAGTCATTTCTTTTTCTTTTCTACCACTCAGAAAACATTCACAAGGCATCTTTACTAATGCTGACCATCTGCATTGTGTATTGAGATCCTAAAGTGTACTAATTACCCTGGATGGAATTTAAAAATCTGATCTACTATGCCAGGAGTAAGACAGTAGGCCCTAGAATGCATAAAGGGAAAAAGCTAGCCTTCAGCATGTTAAGCCACCATGCTGGCCACTTCATCATAGGAGTCTTTATGTCCCTCGAAGCAGGAAAGATTTATACAACTGCTTAGAAATTAGAAGAGATTGCTGAATAGGCAAGAGCTGCAGCTTCAACTCACTGTGAACAGTATTGGGAGAATTAGTTGTTTACTAGACTGGGAAGTTGCAAATCCAATTGAGCACAATAAACAATACAGTAATCTGTAATGGTCATGTACCTGCAAGAAATATATGACTTTGCTTAATAATATCTCAAATTTTCAGAGCCATAATAATAATCATAATTTTGGTACAAGGGTTCTGTGACTCAACTGGTAAATAATCTGCTTGCAATTCAGAAGACTCAAGTTCAATCCCTGGTTTGGGAAGATCCCCTGGAGAAGGGAATGGCAACCCATTCCAGTATTCTTGCCTGGAGAATCCCAGGGACAGAGGATCCTGGGGAGGGGCTACAATCCATGGGTTCATACAGAGTTGGACATGACTGAGTAACTAACACCTTCACTTTGGTACATATACCAATTTTTGAAACGATAGATATTTTTCAAATTACAAGCATTTTTAATTTGCAAGGTTTCAAGGTGCAAATACCAAAAAAATGCTCCAAGGTATTAGCACAATCATTTTGAAAATGTTTTATTAAATGTAAGAAAATATGTGGATCTATAATCTTCTCCCTTACACATGTGATTAACCAAGTTAATTTGCAAAGTCAAAAGTTTTCTTTTTGTCTTACTTTTCCAATAATGCATCAGTAGCCAAACTCTTGCTACAATTGCTAAAAATTTGAATTTTTAATAAACCATGCTTCAGGTCTTCTTCCTTGTAATTCATGTTAACAAGATTCAATGAATATTGCAAATGATCATTTTTCTTGTTATTTGAAAGCTACTCACTAATTTGGCAAAAGGTTTGTCCACATCTGATTTACTTAATACCCAAGTAAAATTAGAAAAAATGAAGAGAATTATATATTAGCAAAATGTTTAATTTAGGTCAGTGAGGCTGCTGATTCAGGCTTTCCAGTAGTGCTGGCTGCTGCGGCTTGGCCCAGAGACAGCAACCATCACCATTATCTTCCTTACTCTATTTATCATGTTCCAGAAAAAAATACCCTCTTCTTTCACTCAGAACTTTGACCTCAAGATGATTTTCTGCTTTCGTTTGTTTGTCCTTTCTAGGGCCTTTTAACCACATTATATATTTTTGTATAAAAAGCCTCAAGCAATAATATAGAAAAATACTTGTTGAGTGCCTAATACTCTGTCAGTATTGAGTTACATGGACTTTGGCCAGGACAGTAGATGGGGGGAATGGTATATATGGAAAGGAAGTTACCAAAAATTGTGTACTTTTTATTGGAAATGTACAATTTGATAGAAAAGAAAATATGCAAAGGAAATATATATGAAAAACAATAGCAACACAGCAAAGACTCTCTTAAGTGATGATTTATACTATGCAATATGAAAGCTCTATAAATTTTAAGAAAACACCTTGTCCTACATGTACAGCTAAACATAGGGATAGATTTCAAAGATAATAGATTTATGATCAGTGCTAATGTATTGGAAGCAAAATCTCTTAAAAATCTGCTAATAAATTTATTCTCAAATTACTCTAAACTAGTAAGTATAGCCTGGTAGTTTGCGATGACTTGAAAGTTTCAAGAATACAAATACAAGCCTAGTTAGAAAAATAAAATTGTCCCTGGCTTGAAGAACTCATAGAATTTCATAAACTTGGGGAAAGTAAATTTTCTACTTTTATTATTTTCCATAAATGTTTTCTCATGGATTTAAATAAAATCATTTTTATTACTGTGAACCTCTATATTACTTTCACCCTTGTTACTCTTCATCATTATGATTTTGTGAGACAGACAAATGGAAAAAATATTTCTAAGTAGCTCTTACTTTTCTCTATCAGTTCTGTTCAGTTCAGTCGCTCAGTCATGTCTGACACTTTGCAATCCCATGAATTGCAGCATGCCAGGCCTCCCCGTCCATCACCAGCTCCCAGAGTTCACTCAGACTCGCATCCATCGAGTCAGTGATGCCATCCAGCCATCTCATCCTCTGTTGTCCCCTTCTCCTCCTGCCCCCAATCCCTCCCAGTATCAGAGTCTTTTCCAATGAGTCAACTCTTTGCATGAGGTGACCAAAGTACTGGAGTTTCAGCTTTAGCATCATTCCTTCCAAAGAAATCCCCGGGTTGATCTTTAAAATGGACTGGTTGGCTCTCCTTGCAGTCCAAGGGACACTCAAGAGTCTTCTCCAACACCACAGTTCAAACACATCAATTCTTTGGCTCTCAGCCTTCTTCACAGTCCAACTCTCACATCCGTACATGACCACTGGAAAAACCATAGCCTTGACTAGATGGACTTTTGTTGGCAAAGTAATGTCTCTGCTTTTGAATGTGCTATCTAGGTTGGTCATAACTTTTCTTCCAAGAAGTAAGCATCTTTTAATTTCTCTATAGATTAGCCCAATATAGCAAAGCAAAGGACCAGTAGCAGAGCTGTGGATACCACAATTTTGAGAGTTTGGATAGAGAAGAGAAGAGGAAATAAAGGAGACTCAGAGCAATAACTAAAAAAGCTGGTAACATGGAAGCCACTTGTTTCAAGGAAGACATAATTCAAAGAAGGGATAGTAAACTGTGATGACTGACAGTGTAAAAGGCAATAAATGAATAAAGAGAAATGCTCATTAGTTCTGTCAGTGGGAACACTGTTGTTAGTCATAGTAATAGACAGTTTTACTAAGTGGTAGGAGAAAAGCCACAGAAAAAATCATTGTGGATGGTGGTTGCAACCATGAAATGAAAAGATGCTTGCTCCTTGGAAGGAAAGCTATGACAAGCCTAGATAGCACTTTATAGAGCAGAGACATCATTTTTTTGACAAAGGTCCATATAGTCAAAGCTATGGTTTTTCCAGTAGTTGTGTACGGATATGAGAGTTGGACCATAAAGAATGATGAGCTCTGAAAAACGGATGCTCTTGAATTGTGGCACTTGGGAAGATTCTTGAGAGTCCCTTGGACAGCAAGGAGATCAAACCAATCAATTGTAAAGGAAATCAGTCTTGAATATTCATTGGAAGGACTGAAGCTAAAGCTGAATCTCCAGTATTTTGGCCACGTGATGCAAAGAGCCAACTCACTGGAAAAGACCCTAATGCTAGGAAAGACTGAGGGCAGGGGCAGAAGAGGGTGATAGAGGATGAGATGGTTGGATGGCATCACCGACTCAATGAGCATGAGTTTGAGCAAACTCAGACTAGTGAAGATAGTTTGAGTTTGTGATAGTGAAGGACAGGGAGATAGTGAAGGACAGGGATGCCTGGCATGTTGCAGTCCATAGGGTCAAAAAGAGTTGGATACGACTTGGCGACTGAACTATAGCACACCACCTCCTAAGAATATTGTTAGGATTTTAAATGTGATAATGTACATAAAATATTTTATAATTGTCACATAGAAAAGGGTTAATAAATATTACTTTTGTAATTGCTTGGTGAGTAGCTTAATGGGTTTAGTGAAAACTTCTAGTCATTAAATCATGTCTTTACTTGGCCTACTGAACAACAACAGGAGAAAAAGCTATATTTGTGTGTTTTTGAATGAATGGATGATTTAGATGTGGAGACAATAAATATAGAATAATCAAGAAATGTTATAATCAATAAATATAGATTATTTATATTTATAATCAATAAATATATAATAATCAAGGTTAATCAAGAAATTTTGCTCTGAAGAGGAAAAGATTGTGAGATAATAACTGAAGAGGTCTTGTAGAGCTAAAGGAGATTGTTGTTGCTGTCATTTATATTTTTTCAAGATGGAAGCTCTTACGATGTATTTTATATGCTGTTGGTAATAGTCTGTTGAGGAAAACTGATGACTCAGGGATAAGAAGGTAATAGAAATGAATGTGTCCTTGAAAGACAAGACGTAATAAAACTGACCTTTGATGAGAGTTCGGACTTGTCATTATCTTTTTTTAACAGAAACATAGGCAGCATATCTGATATAGACTGGGCTGTATATATTGTAGATTTGTGTCTGACTATTATTATCTCTGACAGTGCATTGCATAACAATTGTTAAATAGTTATGCAAAAAAATTTAACAAAAGGTTAGGGGTCTTACCTAAATGTACAACAATTATTGGTTAAGAGAAAACTAGTAATCTGGAATTCTAACAAGGATTACCTCTCACTTTGTTTAATGGATTTTCTTGAAGACTGTTCAGCAGATGACTGTCCAATCTGTATTTTTTGTTATTACCTTATTGAGGTATAAACTATCTACATATATAAATGAAATGCCCCATTTTAACTCTACAGTTCCATGTGTTTTGAAAAATAGCTATAGTCCTATTTTTAAATTTATCTCTACAATTTTATGATTTTGATGTTAAAATAATTTGTGTGACTTTAAATTTACATTCAAATTGTTGCTGGTAAGTCTTTCTCTGTCTGACGAACTTCACTTAATATGGTAATCTCTAGGTCTATCCCTGTTGCTACAAATGGCATTATTTCACTTTTTTATGACTGACTGATATTTCATTGTATAAATATAATACATCTTCTTTATCTAATTCAACTGCCAATGGCTAGAGATTTGTCAATCCTACTGAGTTTTTTGTAGGACAAGCTTTTTACTTCATTACTTTTTTATTTCCTGTTTTCAGTTTTATTGATTCTGCTCTTTATTATTTCATTTCTTCTACTTTCTCTGGATACATTTTAGTTTTTTCAAGTACTGAAGTAGAAACATAGATTATTGATTTCATACTATTCATCTTCTCTAATATAAGCATTTGTGTGATAAATTTTCTTCTAATCATTGCTTTAGCAGCATTTTACATATTTTTGAAATGTTGCATCTTATTTTGATTCACTTATAATAACATTTCATTCCAATCAAGACTTCTTATTTGACCCATAAGAAAGGTTTTACAAATTCCTTATCTGCTAATTCTACCATCTATATCATTTTAGTATTCGTTTCTAGCTGGTGTCTCTGGTGGAGAAGGAAATGGCAACCCACTCCAGTACTCTTACCTGGAGAATCCCATGGATGGAGGAGCCTGGTAGGCTGTGGTCCATGCGGTCACAAAGAGTCTGACACGACTGAGCGACTTTGCTTTCACTTTTCACTTTCATGCATTGGAGAAGGAAATGGCAACCCACTCCAGTATTCTTGCCTGGAGAGTCCCACGGATGCGGGAGCCTGGTGGGCTGCCGTCTATGGGGTCGCACAGAGTCGGACAGGACTGAAGCGACTTAGCAGCAGCGGCAGCAGCAGTGTCTGTGGATAACTTTTCTCTTGGTTTTAGGTCACATTTCTTTCTTCTTCACACGACTACTTAATTTACTGTTAGATTTGATGTTATGTTGCTAAATATCTGAACCTTGTAGCCTTCCTTTTAAGAGTATTGATTTTTTTCCCCCTCATCATAATTGCTTGTTTTTCAGCTTTTTTAAAATGTTTTTAGTGTGGATTCAAGGAGGCCTGTAGTTTGCAACTAATTTAGCTCTACTATGAAGACATAATACTTTTGATATCTCTCCTAAATGTCACAGGTGTACAACAGGATTTCCGCACTCTGGCTTTTTCAAATTGGAATGTTTCCTCGTCTTGTGTGAACTCTCAGAACTGTTCAGCTTATAGATTCCTGGTAATGATAACTTGTCTCCCTATTTTCAGGGCCTAACACTTAAGAGGAACAAATTCAAGGAGCTGGACTTAAAGAACTACACTGAGGAGTTTTATCTGTAGGCGGATTTGACTCAAATGATGAGATTCTGAAACTGAGCTGATGCTATCAGCTCATTTATAATGAATTGTAATGGGATCATAATTTGGGCAAGTTGGGAAGAAGTGAATGTATATACCCATAGGAGAGAAGTGAATTATTGTGAAACCAAGGGGCATAACTGTGGAAAATGACCCCCAATGACCTCCACTTCCTTGTATTTTTCCCCTGTGTATTAATCTTTCCTTGAGTGTGGACTTGACCTAATGATTTTAATACTGCAAAAGCGATGGGATATCACACCAAGATTAGGTTGCAAAAAGACTGACATCCGTTTATCTCTCAATCCCTTGCTCTCCAACTCAATGGACAAGAGTTTGAGCAAGCTCCATGAGCTTGGTGATGGATAGAGAAGCCTGGCTTGCTGTAGTCCATGGGGTCTCAAAGAGTCAAACATGACTGAGCGACTGAACTGAACTCTTACTCTCTCTCTTGTTCCCATTCTGGTTCTCCCTATTGTCTTGGAACCCTCACTCTGCAAAAAGCAAATTGTCATTTGAGAGCTTTCCTATAAAGAGATTCCATGCTATAAACTGATGTCTTCAGACAACATCTAGTGAGGACCTAAAGCTTTCTAACAGCAACATGAATGATCCTGAAAGTGTATCTCCCTCATCTGACACCTTGATTACAACTTCATAAGAAATCCTGAGACAAAGACATTTATTAAGCTGTTCCGCCAAAGATGCTAATTTCCAGAGTCACTTGAAGACTGCCTAGCTCTGCCTTCCTCTTTACTCTGCTTTTCAAATTCAAGCGTGTTCAGTTTCTATAAACTGTGATCTCAGACTGAAAATGGTTGTATCAGTCATCTTTACCTTCCTTCATTTCCACCTCTCCCTCTTTCTTCCTCCCTCTCTCCATCTTTTTTCTTTCCTTTCTATTATATGAAACAAGTCCAGAATGAGATATTCTTTCATGAATAAAAATAGAAATTGTGCCATTCAAATTTCTAACATCAATTATTTCATTTTTTCTAATTCCTATAAGTTTTGTTTTATTTTTCTTCAGTAGTGCTACTACCTTAAAAACTTCTTTTTTTTCTGTAGTACAGTTTTAGAAGGTTTTTCTTATTTTATCATCTGCATTCAATGATTCTAATATTTAAAATAATTGTATTTCTACAGTTTGCTCATTTTACTAGATCCTTATCCTGAAGTTTAATTTCCCTGAAACTCCAGCTATCTTTGACTATGTGCTGGACATTTTATTTGAAATCTATTTGTAGAAATACAACTATAATACAAAAACTTATTTCAAAACTACATTGAGCATACACTCTTTTTTCTTTTTATTTCTTTCATGTATACACTCAGTTATCCCTTAGATGCAGTTTTTTTTTTTTTAATTGAAGTGTAGTTGATTTACAATGTTATGTTAGTTTCAGGTATATAATAAAGTGATTCAGATACATATATATAATCAGTTATCAACTAATATACATACTAAATAAGTCAAATTAACAGATGCACACTGTTATACATAAAATAGATAAATGATAAGTGCCTACTGTGTAGCACAGGGAGTTCAGTTCATTGCTCAGTCATGTCCGACTCTTTGCGACCCCGTGGACTGCAGCATGCCAGGCCTGCCTGCCCATCACCAACTCTTGGAGTTTACTCAGACTCATGTCCATTCAGTCAGTGATGTGATCCAACCATCTCATCCTCTGTTGTCCCCTTCTTGTCCCACTTTCAATCTTTCCCAGCATCAGGGTCTTTTCCAAGGAGTCAGTTCTTCACATCAGGTGGCCCAAGTATTGGAGTTCAGCTTCAACATCAGTCCTTCGAGTGAATACTCAGGACTGATTTCCTTCAGGATGGCCTGGTTGGATACCCTTGAAGTCCAAAGGACTCTCAAGAGTCTTCTCCAGCACCACAGTTCAAAAGTATGAATTCTTCAATTCTCAGCTTTCTTTATAGTCCAACTGTCATATCCAGACATGACTACTGGGGACTCTAGAGGGAACTTTACTCAATATCTTCTAATATCCTATAATGGAAAAGAATCTGAAAAAGTATGCATGTAAGATGAAGTTATTCTTTTTAAGTAACTGTTAGTCACTTCAGTCATGTCTGACTCTGCAATCCTGCACCAGGCTCCTCTGTCCATGGGATATCCCAGGCAAGAATATCGGAGTGAAAAAAAAAAAGAATAGGAGTGCCATTTCCTTCTCCAGGGGATCTTCCCAACCCAGGGATCAAACCCAGTTCTCCTGTATTGCAGGAAAATTCTTTACCATCTGAGCTACCAAGGAAGCCCAATAGAGAGGATTGTATTTGCCCTATTTGAGCAAGATTGAGTATGCCAAAGTCTTTGACTGTGTGGATCACAATAAACTGGAAAACTGAAAGAGATGGGAATACCAGACCACCTGACCTGCCTCTTGAGAAATCTGTATGCAGGTCAGGAAGTAACAGTTAGAACTGGACATGGAACAACAGACTGGTTCCAAATAGGAAAAGGAGTACGTCAAGGCTGTATATTGTCACCCTGCTTATTTAACTTATATGCAGAGTACATCATGAGAAACGCTGGGCTGGAAGAAACACAAGCCAGAATCAAGAATGCCAGGAGAAATATCAATAACCTCAGATATGCAGATGACACCACCCTTATGGCAGAAGGTGAAGAGGAACTAAAAAGCCTCTTGATGAAAGTGAAAGTGGAAAGTGAAAAAGTTGCCTTAAAGCTCAACACTCAGAAAACAAAGATCATGGCATACGGTCTCATCACTTCATGGCAAATAGATGGGGAAACAGTGGAAACAGTGTCAGACTTTATTGGTGGGGGGCTCCAAATCACTGCAGATAGTGACTGCAGCCATGAAATTACAAGATGCTTACTCCTTGGAAGAAAAGTTATGACCAACCTAGATAGCATATTGAAAAGCAGAGACATTACTTTGCCGACTAAGGTCCTTCTAGTCAAGGATATGGTTTTTCCTGTGGTCACGTATGGATGTGAGAGTTGGACTGTGAAGAAGGCTGAGCGCCAGAGAATTGATGCTTTTGAAGTGTGGTGTTGGAGAAGACTCTTGAGAGTCCCTTGGACTGTAAGGAGATCCAACCAGTCCATTCTGAAGGAGATCAACCCTGGGATTTCTTTGGAAGGAATGATGCTAAAGCTGAAACTCCAGTACTTTGGCCACCTCATGTGAAGAGTTGACTCATTGGAAAAGACTCTGATGCTGGGAGGGATTGGGGGCAGGATGAGAAGAGGACGACCGAGGATGACATGGCTGGATGGCATCACTGACTTTATGGGCACGAGTCTGAGTGAACTCCGGGAGATGGTGATGGACAGGGAGGCCTGGCATGCTGCAATTCATGTGGCCGCAAAGAGTCGGACATGACTGAGCAACTGAAATGAACTGAACCTCAAAATTCAAGGATTTAAGTGCCCTGGAGGATCTATGGGATTAAAATCAGGCAATATTGTTGTTTAGTCACTTAGTCAGTCATGTCTGACTCTTAGTTCTTCTGTCCATGGACTGTAGCCCACCAGGCTCCTCTGTCCAGGAGACTTCCTATGCAAGAATACTGGAGTGGCTAGCCATTTTCTTCTGCAGGGGATCTTTCTGATTCGAGGATACAACTCCTGTTGCTTCTGTTGGCAGGCAGATTCCTTACCACTAAGTCACCAAGGAAGTCCCAAGCAATATACAGGAGATAAATCAATAGTAATTCCACAAGACTTTTCTTCCCTGATTTACTGTGACCCAAGAAAGCAGCAATTTGTAACTCATTTTTACAAGCATGGCATACTGTGAGACCTCCCTTTTTTTCAGTTTGAATTTGGCATTTTTCTTTTTTTTTTTTTTTTCCAGGTTCCATGAAAATGTTAATTTCCCTTGATGGCAAGTCATTTCCAAGCTTATTATCTCTCTATATTTTATTTTTCTTTTCACTTGTCTTCTGGTAAATCCATTTTATTTTGTCATTTCTTTTATTTATTTAAAGTGTGAGATCTTTACGTACATTAATAAAATGTTTTATAGTTTTTTATTTTAACTTTTTTCCCAGCATGAGTGTTAATGTATAAAACCGGTGCTGGGAAAACTGGTCAATCACTTGTAAAAGAATGAAACTAGATCACTTTCTAACACCGCACACAAAAATAAACTCAAAATGGATTAAAGATCTAAATGTAAGACCAGAAACTATAAAACTCCTAGAGGAGAACATAGGCAAAACACTCTCCGACATAAATCACAGCAGGATCCTCTATGATCCACCTCCCAGAATTCTGGAAATAAAAGCAAAAATAAACAAATGGGATCTAATTAAAATTAAAAGCTTCTGCACAACAAAGGAAAATATAAGCAAGGTGAAAAGACAGCCTTCGGAATGGGAGAAAATAATAGCAAATGAAGCAACTGACAAACAACTAATCTCAAAAATATACAAGCAACTTATGCAGCTCAATTCCAGAAAAATAAATGACCCAATCAAAAAATGGGACAAAGAACTAAATAGACATTTCTCCAAAGAAGACATACAGATGGCTAACAAACACATGAAAAGATGCTCAACATCACTCATTATTAGAGAAATGAAAATCAAAACCACAATGAGGTACCACTTCACACCAGTCAGAATGTCTGCGATCCAAAAATCTGCAAGCAATAAATGCTGGAGAGGGTGTGGAGACAAGGGAACCCTCCTACATTGTTGGTGGGAATGCAAACTAGTACAACCACTATGGAGAACAGTGTGGAGATTCCTTAAAAAATTGCAAATAGAACTGCCATATGACCCAGCAATCCCACTGCTGGGCATGCACACCAAGGAAACCAGAATTGAAAGAGACACATGTACCCCAATGTTCATTGCAGCACTGTTTATAATAGCCAGGACATGGAAACAACCTAGATGTCCATCAGCAGATGAATGGATAAGGAAGCTGTGGTACATATACACAATGGAGTATTACTCAGCCGTTAAAAAGAATACATTTGAATCAGTTCTGATGAGATGGATGAAACTGGAGCCGATTATACAGAGTGAAGTAAGCCAGAAAGAAAAACACCAATACAGTATACTAACACATATATATGGAATTTGAAAGATGGCAATGATGACACTGTATGCAAGACAGCAAAAAAGACACAGATGTGTATAGAGGACTTTTGGACTCAGAGGGAGAGGGAGAGGGTGGGATGATTTGGGAGAATGGCATTGAAACATGTATACTATCATGTAAGAATAGAATCGCCAGTCTATGTCCAATGCAGGACACAGCATGCTTGGGGCTGGTGGGGGGATGACCCAGAGGGATGTTGTGGAGAGGGAGGTGGAAGGGGGGTTCATGTTTGGGATCGCATGTACACCCATGGTGGATTCATGTCAATGTATGGCAAAACCAATACAGTATTGTAAAGTAAAATAAAGTAAAAATAAAAATTTAAAAAAAAAAAAAAAAAGAATCCACCTTGCCAAAAAAGAAGCAGACTCACAGAGAACAAATTAGTGGTTACCAGTGAGGAGAGGGAAGGAGGAAGGGTAACACTGAAGTAGGGAATTTTAAAAAGGTTATTATGGGATTGTATGAAATGTGTGTGAAACTGCTGAAAATTGTAAAGCACTGTAAATTTTTTTAATAAAATAAAATACAAATTTTAATTAAAAAAAAAAAAACTAACCTACTGTTATGAGCAATATAAAACTTTTCCAAACCCTAATTTTTCCCTCTGTAAAATGGAGAAAATATTTAAAGTTTCACAAGGTTATTAATTAAATCAATTGATATTATATAATACTTTAAAATATGAGATCATATAATGCATTAATTTTTTCAAATATTAATAAAACACAATGCATTTATCAATTAAAAAAAATTTGTAGAGGGTTTCTAAGGTGCATGGCATTAAGCTATGCCTTGAGGTTATATGATGGCTGAGAAGCAGCCCATGCTGTTAGAAGAACTTGTTTGACAATGAGGGGAGAAAACATATGAATAAAACTATACTATAATATAATAAATATTCTAATTTTGACAAAATACATAAATATTCTAGTAAATTAGGTACATTAATGAAGTATGTGTGGAGAAATCAGCATTATATGGGCTATGATACTTGAGCTCACTTTAAAGGTATGGGTGATATTATACAGCAAAGCCAATACAATATTGTAAAGTAATTAGCCTCCAATTACAATAAATAAATTTATATTAAAATAAGTATACAAAAAGAAAAATAAAGGCATGGGTGATACCTCAGGGTCAGAAGAGACGGAAGCGCATTGCTAAGACAAAAAGTTTTTGGCACAAAAGCATTCATTTAGAAAAGAAAAACCTAAAACATCGGTGATATAAGGACTCAAAGAAAAATTATCAGGAATGATGCAAGTAGGATAATCTGGAATCAGACTATGAAAGGTTTTCTACATACCTTTAAGGCATTTAACCATAAGCCTATAGACACAAAGAGATAATGCATCTTTTAATGAAAAGAAGTAATAGAATAAACACATGTTTATTTGTTGAAAAAACAAAGGCACAGTGGAAAAACTGGAAACCTCAAAGTAAGAAGTCAACTTATAATTCTTTGAAGGCAAAACACTCCATATGTAGTCAGTGTTCAGGTAAAAGATAACAAATTCTGAAATTAGGTGATGGTTGAGTGCTTATGAGAAGAAAAGATAGATTAAAAACATTTAAATATAGAAAAATAAGAATTTTATCAACAATTTGAATGGTACTAGAATAAGGTGCAGAACAAGTATGAAGATGAGAATAGTTTTATATAAGAAAATTTGAGGTAGAAAGTTCTAGTGGTTCATAGAAGGTATAGGTCTACAAGTGATCAGGGTGGTCATCATGCATGCTGCTACTACTGCTGCTAAGTCACTTCAGTCATGTCCGACTCTGTGCGACCCCACAGATGGCAGCCGACCAGGCTCCCCTGTCCCTGGGATTCTCCGTGCAAGAATACAGGAGCAGGTTGCCATTTCCTTCTCCAATGCATGAAAGTGAAAAGTGAAAGTGAAATTGCTCAGTCGTGTCCAACTCTTAGTGATCCCATGGACCGCAGCCTACCAGACTCCTCCGTCCCTGGGATTTTCCAGGCAAGAGTACTGGAGTCGGGTGCCATTGCCTTCTCTGGATCATCATGCATATAGTAATCAAAATACTGGGGGTAGAAAAGTTCACCCATGGCTTTTTTGGTAGCTCAGAGGTAAAGAAACCACCTGCCGTTGTAAGAGACATGGGTTTGATCCTCGGTCCAGGAAGATCCCACCTGCCTTGGGGTAACTAAGTCTATGTGTCACAACGATGAGCTTGTACTCTAGAGCCTGGGAGCCGCAAACCACTGACACCATTCACAGCAAGTACAGAAACCATGCACCCTACAGCTCATGCTCTACAAGAGAAGCCACCACAATGAGAAGCCTGCTCACCAAAATGAAGAGCAGCCCCATCTCACTAAAACTAGAGAAAAGCTCATGCAGCAATGAAGACCCAGCAGCTGACTATAAATAAACAAATCAAATCATATTACAAAGGAAAAGTTCACCCAGAAGATGTGTAGAGTTAATCAAGAGAAGGGGAAGTATGGAAATTAGGAACATGAATATTTAAGATTCAAGAAGAAAGAAGGAACTAAAAAAGTGTCGAGATATTATAAGCACAATCAGAAAGAGAATGAGGAGTGGTGTGCAGAAACAACAAAAGAAAGGCAGTTTGAGAGAGGTCAAGGACTTCAAAAGATGTTGCAGTTTCTGCAACAATGTTAGGGTTGAAGTGAGATTGGATTTGATTTTACAGCAAAAAGAAAGAAAATTTTTGCAGACAAAAGTGAAGGAACATAATTTAAGAAAGAAAGTGGTGCAAACAGAGGTGTTTCCATGTGCAGGTTCATGAAGTAGATCCATATTTTCAAGTCTGCATGCCTATATTTAGAAGTGATTTGTAGCTTATAGGGTGGTAACTATTATCATGGGCATTAGAAGTAGACTTAAAATTGACTATACGATAAAAAGATAGTACCTTGCTTATAGTACCATAATATAAAGTCAAATCTCACATAAATGTTGTTATTTGAGGTAAATTGCTATTTATCCATTGGGCAAGCTGCTGGATGTGAATAAAGAAAAAAGTGGAAAAACAATCCTGCTATCATGGGATTAACTTTATTGTATTTTTACTCATAGCTCAAATAACTATAAATATTTTTTTAATATAACTTATAAATACAAGTTATAACTAGGACTTATTTTATTTAAGTTCATTTTTTAAAAACATATTCATATGAGACATTCAAAAGGGGAAAAAAATCACCTCTCTCCTATCCCTATTTTCCATCCACCCATTTCTCTCCTTTGATGTAATCAGTGTTATCAATCTTAGCTGTAGTAGTTGGGATAATGCTGCGGCTGCTAAGTCGCTTCAGTCGTGTCCGACTCTGTGTGACCCTATAGACGGCAGCCTACCAGGCTCCCTCATCCCTGGGATTCTCCAGGCAAGAACACTGGAGTGGGTTGCCATTTCCTTCTCCAATGCATGAAAGTGAAAAGTGAAAGGGAAGTCGCTCAGTCGTGTCCAACTCTTCGCGACCCCATGGACTGCAGCCTACCAGGCTCCTCCGTCCATGGGATTTTCCAGGCAAGAGTACTGGAGTGGGGTGCCATTGGCTTCTCTAGGTTGGGATAATATATGCTCACAATAGAATAATGCTTTTAAAACACATGCAAACACACACAGATGTTATTATTATATGCATATGCTTAAGTGTCTTGCTATCTTGCTAAACGTTACATCTGAGAGAGTATGAAAGTGGTCATACTTCATTCAGTCATGTTTGACTCTCTGTGACTCCATGGACTGTAAACCCATGAAACTCCTCTCTCCACAGAATGCTCCAGGCAAAAATACTGGCGTGGTTAGCCAGTCACTTCTCCAGTGTATCTTTCCAGCACAGGGATTTAACCCTTCCTGGTCTCCTGCATTGCAGGCAGATTCTTTACCATCTGAGCCACCACGGAAGCCCATGTTAGTGTATAGTTAGCTATCTAAACATTTTTTTTTTCCACATCATATTTCTTTAAATTTTTACAACAAGGTATTTCATTAGTTCCACATGGATGGACATGTAGGCTGTTTTCAGTCTGAAGCTAATGTGATAGTTTCTACAAATAATTCTGAATATATTATTTTTACTGTGTAATCTTTTAATTTTGTTGTTTTCAATCTCATTTTGCTTCTTTCTTTCATATTGCTTCACTATATTTATTAGTCCTCTTTATTCTATTTTGGGCTAATAACAATTCAGAAGAGGGGGTGATTTTTTCATTATTTCCTTTTGCTTGTTGCTCTTTATTTTCGTCTTTTGCCTGACTGTATCATTAATAGGTCTTTTATCTCTGATTCATGCTTCTGTTAATAAAGGCACTTACTTTATTCAGCTTTTCATAATTTCTTGGAAAAACTTTTGTCACCATTGTATCATGATGACAACTACTTTCTGTACTCTCATTTGCCATTTTTTTCTTACAATTATTTATCTTCTTTGGGGGGGAATTCCCTGGTGGTCCAGGGGTTAGGATCCTGCACTTCCATTGAAGGAGGCATGGGTTTGATCTCTGTTTGGGGAAACTAAGATCCCACAAGCTGCACAGCCACATAAATAAAGGTAACTTTGGATATTGAATATAATCTAATATATAATGTCATTTATTGAAACAGGAAACAAATATATTAAAAATATAAGAAATATAATATTGTGATTCATCTATTATAGAACCATTCATAAATTTTTACTCATTATTAATGAGGCATACAGTAATAAAGGGTTTCCCTGGTGGCTCAGCTGGTAAAGAATCCACCTGTGATGCAAGAGACCTGGGTTCAATCCCTGGGTTGGGAAGATCCCCTGGAGAAGGGGATGGCTACCCACTCCAGTATGCTGGTGCAGAGAATTCCATGGACTGTACGCTCAATGGGGTCGCAAAGAGGCGGACACGACTGAGAGACTTTCACGTCACTTTACACTAATACAAATTATTTACCTTGCAACTAAATGGCTTCAACATTCATGGATTGATTCTACTATCTATAGTCACCACAGCTAGGTACACTTTCAAAATTGAGTCTATAAAAACTAATCACAAACTGGTTAAATACTCAGTCACATAGGAAAATAAAAATCAGCATTTTACCTTAAGACTCACCTAGAAAAAAAGTAACAGAACACATCAAAGTAATAGCTCAAAGTTCTTAAAAATCTTGCTGCAGAAATGCTATGCTGAACAAATCACTTGGATTAAGGTAAACAGTACTTCACATTTGGACAAAAATCTCTTTCAAATAAAGTGGTCTTTCTCATCAGGCCTCTGAATGCCAGTGTTATCTGCTTATAAAACAATGAAATGGACAATTTGATTTCAAGTCAGGCTCACCTTACTCTAGAGTAATAACATATTTTTCCCCTCTTACTGGTTTGCATGTTCAGTTAGTCTTTGTTGTCATTGCTGTGGTTTACTAACAGTTTTTGGAAACCTAAAAGGAAATGCTTTTCATTAAAAGAAAAAAAAAAAAAAAAAAAAAAGCCTGGAGTTGCTTTGCTGTATGTGTGATAAGGTACTATATAAATCTAAGTTGCTGTTGTTGCTAATGGGATCTATTCTTACAAAACATCATTGTGTGAACCGTGTTTTTGCTGAGGCTGCCTGGAGGAGGGAGGAAAGTGGAGATTGTACTCCTGCTTTAAAAGGAAATAATCAGTCTGCAGGTGGCTGCATAGTGGGATAAGCAAATAGGACTAAGGTAGCACATGGTTTTCTGCATAGAATTACACTGAACAAGAATGAACCAGATAAAGATCTTTTGTACAAATTGTGTTCTAAAGAGAAGCTTTGGGTTCTTAATTTTTCATGTTTATGCAGGAAAATCATGGTATTCTTAAAATTAGATTTTTCTCCACAGGAACTTCTTATTGTAATATGGAACTGGAGGAGTATATAATTTCAGCATTTCTGTCCCTCCAAATCATCTAAAGCAATTCTGAGTCAGTGTTAAGCTGTTACAAGCAAAATAAATCCACATTCTTCGATGCTGCATCATCGATCCTAAGATGAAAGTCAATTCTTTCCTATCAAAGAGTTTGTCCAAGGTTCAGAGTTAACAGATACTCTTTATTCAGCTCTAAATAGGAAATGAGCTTTTAAAAGGAGGAGTTAGTCTTACAGCAGTGTTGAATTAGCTACAAAAAATGTTTTATTTCAGGCTTTTTGTATCCCTTTATTCAGCTCAATTTTATAGTGCAGTTTAAAAATATTTGGCATACTCCATGGAATTTAGAAAATATGTTGCTTCAAGTCTGCTGCTTTACAATGAAATAAGGATAATTTCAGAGCTGTCTGATTTTCAAAGATAAATACTTTCTTAAAAACCACTGCCAGATATCACAGCTTGCTGAGGGAAAAGTGAGAGATGATGAAATTTATTTCAAAATAGCCCCTGCATGTATTTGGAATAAAGTATTAACAACAACAAAGGTGTTCACTATTGTAAGATGTTCAGCCACTTAGCTCTGGCTTCAGAGCGTCTATTCCCTGTTCTTGTCACCTACTCTAATACTGCAAGGCAGCTGAGTGGCCTCCAGAATAACCATATTGCAGGACAAAAGAAAGGAGATGGGGATGGAAGAGTTCCAATTTCAGCCCAGTGGAGCCTGTGAGCTGGTGCCAAAGATAACAAAGTAGCATCAAAAGCGGTATGGGACAGCTGCACTGGCAGGGCATTACAAAGGCAAAAGAGAGAATGAGAGAGAGAAAGGGGATTCTGAAATTGACGTATTTGTGGCCATGTAAAACAGGGAGAGAGGCAGAAAGAAAAGGGGAATATAGTAGGTAGAGGCTACTACTGTGAAGAAGGAGGATTGGGAATAAGGTAGAAGGGAAGAGACAGAGAAGAAAGAGAAGTAGAAGGAATGTGCAGTAAAAACAAAAGTGAGACTGGGTGCGCAAGAACATTGTAGGAGAGTGACAGAGAACAGGTTGCTAGACTAATTTAAAGGATTCTCAAAACAAAGAAATGGTCCATAGGAAGTTGATCACAAATTTAGCTTCCTTTCCAAGCAGTTAAAGACTGAGACAATCAGTTCTTTTGTCATAATTTCCTTCAAGGCCTTCTTGTTAAATGCATTGATTCTCAAGACAACAATTACAAAACTAAGGGAATTTTCTGCTAAATTTAAAAGAATCCAACTTCATGAGGGAATATATAGAGATGCAGAGGGTTAAGGAAGGACAGTGAGTGAGGTGTCTGTGTATGCATGGTGTGTGTGCATGTGTGTGTGTGTATGTATGTATATATGTGCACTTCAAAGAGTTCACTGAATATTACAGAAATGATCAATTATGAATGATTAAGTTAGTTGATAGAAAGCTAATAGGTAGATAACCTACAACTGTGGATCTCACTAAGGATAATTATTGCCTCCCATGGAATATTTGGAAAGCAGAGACATTGCTTTGCCAACAAAGGTCCATCTAGTCAAGGCTATGATTTTTCCAGTGGTCATGTATGGATGTGAGAGTTGGACTGTGAAGAAAGCTGAGCGCCAAAGAATTGATGCTTTTGAACTGTGGTGTTGGAGAAGACTCCTGAGAGTCCCTTGGACTGCAAGGAGATCCAATCAGTCCATTCTGAAGGAGATCAGCCCTGGGTGTTCTTTGGAAGGAATGATGCTAAAGCTGAAACTCCAGTATTTTGGCCACCTCACATGAAGAGTTGACTCATTGGAAAAGACTCTGATGCTGGGAGGGATTGGGGGCAGGAGGAGAACGGGATGACAGAGGATGAGATGGCTGGATGGCATCACAGACTCGATGGATGCAAGTCTGAGTGAACTCCAGGAGTTGGTGATGGACAAGGAGGCCTGGCGTATGGGGTCACAAAGAGTCGGCATGACTGAGCAACTGAACCGAACTGAACTGAGTTGGTCCTAAATTGGAAGTGACACCAAAAGTTAGGGAAGTTATCCGTTATTGATCCAGTGAATCCTGATTGTTTGGGGCCAAAGGGTAGAGAGGTTGTGGTTTGGGTTCTGGGGCTGGTGTTGTGGGCTGTGAGTCACAGTTCTATTTTAATATTTTGTCTGGCTCTTGTCCATTTGTATATGCAGTCACACAAGCTCCTCAAAGGTAAATACCAGGTCTACCTAGTTCTGTTTCCAAAGCTGAGCCGAGCAAGTGAAAAAGAACAATGAATGAAGAACGCAAAGAAATGCCCAACAATGAGGGAAGGACTTATATTCTAGTTTCCATTCCTTGTTTCTTTACTCATTTTGGAGATCTCTAATAGAATACCTTGTATTAAAACAGAAGAATAAAATAAAAGCAGGTCCTCTCATTTCTAAATAAATAACATGGAGCCAGGGGGAAAACATTCATTTTACTCACACAGATTCGTTGAATATTAATACGGATTAGATCCTATGCCTGCAGGGAGTTCAAGTTTCACTGAGGAACATAAAGTCATAAAGACAATTATAGACTTCTGCTCCTGGACATGACAGAATAATGGACTAGATTTATTCTCTTGCTTCAGAGAATTTTAAAAATGGACAACATGTATGAAATGGGTTTCAATCATTAGACAATAGGTAACTCAACGAGAGATGATAAGAGAAGGGCACAGACAGGGCAAGAACTACAACTGGTCCTGGAGAGAGTATTAGCCATAGACTGTGAAGGGAAGATCCCAAACAGGACCCAGTGATCTTCATAAGTTGAGGAGACAGAATTTATACCAAGTGATCCTTCAAACCTTCAGCTGAGCACTGGTCAGCAAGAGCTACAAGGAAATCACCTAAAGCTGAGGAAAAAACCACAAGACATAAAACTTAAATGATCATCAGAGTTCAAACAGGGGTTGGGAATAGTTTGTGTTCTCACTATCCAGAGTCGAGAGGATTCACAGTTTATACAGGATGGAATAGAACATCCAAAAAATAGTAGTTATGACAAAAATACAAACTATCAAGGAACAAAAGGAATATATTGGACTTCATCACAGGTTAGTGGTTTAGTCGTTAAAATGTGTCTGCCTCTTGGCAACCACATGGACTATAGCCC
Organism: Budorcas taxicolor; assembly: GCF_023091745.1. Classification (NCBI taxonomy): domain Eukaryota; kingdom Metazoa; phylum Chordata; class Mammalia; order Artiodactyla; family Bovidae; genus Budorcas; species Budorcas taxicolor. The sequence continues at coordinate 72,456,289 of NC_068912.1, forward strand.
GCCAAGCTCTCCAGTTCATGGGATTTCCTAGGCAAGAACACTGGAGTGGGTTGCCATTTCCTTAAAATATTTTCAAATTATTCTGTTAAGAAAATGAAAAGACAAACCATAGATATAGAGAAAATGTTTACAAAAAAAAAAAAAAATCTTACAAAGAATCAAGAATTTGCCTGCCAATTCAGGGGAGCAGGAGCCCTGGATTTGATCCCCTGGAGTAGGAAATGGCAACCAGTATTCTTGCCTGGAAAATTTCATGGAGTGAGGAGTTTGGCATGCTACAGTCCGTGGGGTCAGAAAGAGTCAGACACAGCAGAGTGACTGAGCAAACATACAAGTAATTCTTACAGTGCAATAATCAGAGACAAAGTCTCCCTCCACAATGGGCAATCTAAGCAATCTACTAAAGAAGATACATGAGCATCAAGTGTGTGTGTGTGTGTGGGTGTTAGTCGCTAAGTCATTTGTGACTCTGTGACCCCATGGACTGTAGCCCACCAGGCTCCTCTGTCCATGGGATTCTCCAGGCAAGAATAATGGAGTGGGATGCCATTTCCTTCTCCAGGGGATCTTCTTGACCCAGGGATCAAACCCAGGTCTCCTGAATTGCAGGCAGATTCTTTACCATCTGAGCTACAGGGCAAATGAGCACACGTAAAAATGGTCAATATTTTTTGTCTTTCAGTTCAGTTCAGTGGCTCAGTCGTGTCTACCTCTTTGCGACCCTATGAATCACAGCACGCCAGGCCTCCCTATCCATCAGCAACTCCCTGAGTTTACTCAAACTCATATTCATCGAGTTGGTGATGCCATCCAACCATCTCATCCTCTGTCGTCCCCTTCTCCTCCTGCCCCCAATCCCTCCCAGTTATCAGAATCTTTTCCAATGAGTCAGCTCTTCTCAGGAGGTGGCCAAAGTATTGGGGTTTCAGCTTTAGCCTCAGTCCTTCCAATGAACACCCAGGACTGATCTCCTTCAGAATGGACTGGTTGGATCTCCTTGCAGTCCAAGGGACTCTCAGGAGTCTTCTACAACACCACACTTCAGAAGCATCAGTTCTTCGGTGCTCAGCTTTATTCACAGTCCAACTGTCACATCCATACATGACCACTGGAAAAACCATAGCCTTGACTAGATGGACCTTTGTTGGCAAAGTAATGTCTCTGCTTTGTTATCTAGGTTGGTCATAACTTTCCTTCCAAGGAGGAAGTGTCTTTTAATTTCATGGCTGCAATCACCAACTGCAGTGATTTTGGAGCCCCCAAAAATAAAGTCTGACACTGCTTCCAATGTTTCCCCATCTATTTCCCATAAAGTGATGGGACTAGATGCCATGATCTTCGTTTTCTGAATGTTGAGCTTTAAGCCAACCTTTTCACTCTTTTCTTTCTCTTTCATCAAGAGGCTCTTTAGCTCCTCTTCACTTTCTTCCATAAGGGTGGTGTCATCTGCATATCTGAGGTGATTGATATTTCTCCCGGCAATCTTGATTCCAGCTTGTGCTTCTTCCATTACGAAAAAGCAAATTGAACTACAACTAGATACCACTACTCACCTATTACAATGGCTAATAAGTGCTCACTTATCTATATCTATATCTACTTTATTGAAAACAATAGAGACTTTTTACATGCCAAAGATTAATTTGTCACTCTCTCTATTAGTATATATGCATATCTCTATTTATCCATCACATTATAAAACTGGGCCAATTAATTAGATCATGAAAATGAAAGCGTTTTCTGAAGTCACCTAAAAATATTAGGCAAGGGTGTTTGGTTAGCCTTTGCTTTTCCAGTTAATTGCTGTAATCATCACATTCTATGTGCAAACTGTTTTAATATGGGGAAGAGTCAGTGCACTGCTGTCGTCTCATGTCCCCTTACAGGTTTCACTTGGTACTTCCTCCCTATGCGTTGATACTACAACCTTTTATTTGCTATGTCTGGATTAATAGTTCTGTTCCAATAACAAACTAAAATGTTCTCCAGGCAACTTCAATAGCCTAAGGAAAACAGTCTAGGCAACCTATTTTCTGACACTCGTGTATACTTGCCTGTACACAGTGATGGAAAAAGTGGCACAGTATATAGATTTGCTAGTGACACATTCCCAGCCAGGTCTGTTTCCCTAGTCACAACATCACTCAGCAACTCAGGCCAAAGAATTTGCTGATGGCATCTTCTGCATATAGACACAAACCCAACGTTAAACACATTTTCTGAAAATAAAAATGACACAAATGGTCTAAGATTCCATACATGATAGAAAACCCTTGAAAAATAGCAAGAAATAAAGGGTAACTCACTCAAATTATACTCCCTGACGTCAGCTTGTCTGAGCTAACAAGATGCTTTCTATTAACTATAGTCTGTTGTCGTCTCATGCTCTGATATACATCCACAAAATCAAAGATACCCCAGAAAAAGACATCAAATGAAATTCGAAAGAGGAGGTATTCACTGAATTGATAAGAATCAAGCTAGGCAACTCTGTAACATATATGATGGGAGATTTTAAGACAATGATAATAGGATCCAGTGACAATAACTGATTAAAGTAAACAAGTTAATATTTTCAGAATAATTTGCTTAGCAATGCTACACAAATCTCTGAGCTAGAAAAGACAAAGCATCTTCATAATCTAATTACTTCAAAAATTCTATTAATGTAACAATTCAATCTCATTGTTTGCATGGTATCATTACGGAGAGCTTCAGTTGCCATAGCAGCAAAAGTATTAGAGAAAGTATCTGTTCATTTTCATTAAAAACTTTTTGGGGGTTCTTATAGAAATTAAATATTTTGATTGAATAAAAATGGTTGTTATAATATCTTAGTATGAAAAAGAAATAGTCTATAAACAATCCCAAGAATATAACCTAAGTATTTGTTTGATATTTATAGTGGGATAAAACATTAAAAATCTTATGATAAGACCTATAATGCAAAACATCAAACAAAGCGAAACTGTAGTATCATTTGCAATCATTTCTGGTATTTTAGTTTCGTCCTAAAGAAAATATTCTAAATGTAGACTATCTTATATATGTATACTCAGCAAATCTTCATTGATATAGTGGAAGAAAAAAATGCCCATTTAAATCTTAATAAATCTTGAACTTATATTTGTTCTGTTCTCATTGGATTTGATTTTAGGAATGAATTTTTGCTATCAATTGTATTTCCATACAATTTTATTGAAGTTGGATATACATTCCTATTTTTTTTTAATGATGAAACATATTATAGTATTTAAGTAGATAATTTTTAAGTGAAAAAATTGTAAGGAATACATATAATCAACATATCACAGATTTAAAGTTTTTGAGGTCACTAAAGACCAATCCTGAGCTAAATCTTTATTAACTAATGCCAAAATATTGATTAAACTCCAGGAAGAGCTATAAGGACAAGAATTTGATAATGCTGAGATGAATTTAGTTACAAATCACATGGTATCAAAAGCATTTAAAGAAACCTGGTAGATAAAGAATTTTAGTGAATTAAAAGATCAATTGTCTTGACTTCAAAGAGTAATCAAAACTTCTGTTACACAGTTTCTAACCAAAAGAGAGTTAATCAACTTCCCTGGAGAGCAAACTATTTGCTATTTGTTACATGATATTCTTTAACTATTAATTCTTAAGACAGTGCTAGACATTTGCCCCATTTTAAAGGATGGGGGCTAAAAATAAGAAAAAAACCTCTACATATTGATCCCTAGGCAATCTGACTTTCACATTCTGTGCAGCTACTCTAACCTGCCCCTAAGTTATTCAAGTTTATGAGGTGAGAGAGAAACACTGAGCTCTAAGCTCTTACACTTTTGGCAGACATTTCTTTATAAATTTTAAACTTTTCAACAGGCAAAAACTATAAGCTATTTTTTGGCAATGCAATTCCTGCATAATACCTCTTTATCTCAATATTCCTATGATGTATACTTTGGGCCATTTTAAAAATCATTATTAAATGGTATAACTATAATTCAGTTTGAGGCACAGTGATATTTTTCACAGCATCTCTGGGAGAGATCATGTACTCATTAGAAGGGAAATATTCTGACATCAATACCTTTAGGCAGTTTGGTAGAGAGAAATGCATTTGAATATGAGTCCCATAATATAGACAATCACAGCTGCATTTCAAGTTTAGAAAGAAGGAACAGCTCTACTCCTAAATAAAAGTAGATATTTGTCAGAAGTTTCAAAAATCCATGTTCATTAAAAGCTACAATTTTCAGAAAACCAGAAAAATAATCTGATATAATCCAAATAAACACTCCTGTCTGTCACATAACCTTTAATTATAATCTGGCAACTGTAATTTCACTTAATTAGAAAAGGTGAAACCAATTTTGAATTGCAAATTATCCCTTTTATGAAAGCTCAAAGTAAAGCATCCTCAGACTGACAGAAACAGTCACTGTGGATTGAAATGCCCTACGATGTGACGTTTCTGATTAATCAGTGAGCCATTCCAAAAGGCTCTTATATGGAATCAGTCATTGGTTTTAATATTCGTAGATACAGAGTTGCAATTAAGTTTTGCAGTATAATGTATGAAAGTTAGCACTCTAACCCTCTGCAATCCCCCTGAATTTTTCTCATTTGTAAATGGGGATAAAAATACACACATTTCTATAAAATAAAAAGGATTAAGTAAGAAATCATAGGAAAGTAATTTGATGGGCACTTAATGCATTTTACCTGAATTAACTGCAATTAATAAAGGCCTATATGGTTTGGGAGATACACAATTCTACCACGAGTCAAAAAAATCTCTATTAAAAATAAAGGTTAAATTGTTTTCTGATCTTAGGCCTTATACGAACTGAACTCTCATTGGTTGATTATGTAACTTAATCCAGTAAAAACAAAATGAGAAAAAAGAATTCGTTAAATTTCTAGGATATTTAAAATACTTAGCTTTTTTTTTTTTTTTTGCTTACCAAGTTAATTTTAGTTGAACAAAATATTGTGCCAAAATATGGCTAAAAATAAAACTGCCAGTGTTCTTTTCAGAATATCAGGCAAAGAACATTTTTGAGAAAATAGAAAATAGTCACTAAAAAATAACATGTGATTTTATATACTAAAGAAATAATCCAGCTTTCAGGTTTAAGCCACTCCAAGAATCTATCCAAAACTAATATTGTCTTAAAATTAAGATCATTTATTAAAAATAAGTGTACTAACTAAAGGTTTAAAATCTCTGACCAAAAAAAAAAAAAAAAAGATCAAGGTATCAAAGACAAAACCGAAAAAAAATGAATATTGTCTGCAGTTTACAAACACTGAAAGAATATGATTTTTTTTCTTTGCTAGTATAGATATGATTTCAAAACATTATCACTATAAAATACTTACATTTTGATATGCCTAAATAATATAGCAGCATGACTCTTACAGATAGTTGTCATCTTATAATATTCTATTTTTATAACTTCTATATTTAGTGATACTGAAATATACAAAGACATTTTGAGGCAAACAGATTTTCTGTTCCCAAGTTTTCTAACAGTGGCCCCAAGAGAATGGAGTGCAGAACTAGAGTAAAAGACTTTCAGTAATTGTGAGAGTCTTTCATTCTAACTCAGTTCAATGTATTATTTTTCAATATAATTTCAAGAGAATTATATAAAAGTCTCACTATTGTTGCGAAAGGTATTTTGGAGAAAATTCAAAAGCAAGAAACATTGTGCAAATGAGGCTGTAGACATTTAAGTATCCAAGGAGTGTTACAACCTTTGAATCATCCATTTTGCATGGATGTGGACCATGTTAGAAACGTAAACAAAGGAAAATGCATGTAGTTTATTCATTTTCTAGTGGAGATATATTTTAAATGCAGAAACCTGAGGGAGTACCAAGAGACCTGTTGAATTGTAAAAACTACATGTTGAACATGTACAGTGATACAAAGAAGGAATAGTCCTTGACAGGAAGAGAATGAACACAATTCTCACAAATCTGACTAATGATTTTAGCAATGTTCTCTAGGGAAAGATTTGTGATGCATGTGCAATAACTACTTACATACATGAATTCTGTTCATCCTAGATATTTACTATTGAAACTTTAAAGCACTAGACAGTCCGTCATTTTTAAGCTTTTATTAATTACAACATGAGAATCTATTTAAGACAAACTAGCTAAATGGAAAAATTTACAGTGGGTCAAAACAAGCAAAATTAAACCTTCTGCCCTCAACACCAGATCCAGATGGCATTCGGTCCCATCACTTCATGGCAAATAGATGGGGAAATGATGGAAACAGTGACAGACTTTACTTTCTTGGGCTTCAAAATCACAGCAGATGGTGACTGCAGCCATGAAACTAAAAGACACTTGCTCCTTGAAAGAAAAGCTATGAAAAAAACTAGGCAGTGTATTAAAAAGCAGAGACATTACTTTTCTGACAAAGGTCCATCTAGTCAAAGCTATGTCTTTCCAGTAGTCATGTTCGGATGTGAGAGCTGGACCATAAAGAAAGCTGAGCACTAAAGAATTGATGCTTTTGAACTGTGGTGTTAAAGAAGACTCTTGAGAGTCCCTTGGACATCAAGATCATACCAATCAATCCTAAAGGAAACCAGTCCTGAGTATTCATTGGAAGGATTAATACCATGAAGCTGAAGCTTTAATACTTTGGCCACCTGATGTGAAGAACTGATCCATTGGAAAAGATCCTGATACTGGAAAGACTGAAGGCAGGAAAAGGGGATGACAGAGGATGAGATGATTAGATGGCATTCACTAACTCAATGGAGATGAGTCTGAGCAAGCTCCAGGTGTTGGTGATGGACAGGGAAGCCAGGTGTGCTTCAGTCCTATGCGGTCACAAAAAATCAGATACGACTGAACGACTGAACTGAATTTAAACTTTAACTTATAAATTTCTTTGGTTCCATTAAAAAACAATAAGAAATTGTCTTGGCATTTCTAATTATTAGGAAATTAACAAAACGGTTTAGTATTATGGTGATATATAGAAACAGTTACTCTTGAGCTTTGATAGATTTGTAGCTGACAACCTTGATGGATTTTATGCATTCTTATAATGGTAAAGTAGCATGTTATTTTACAAGATTAGCAAATAGAAATAATACCTTGTCATACATTAACAATCTCAATAATTCCCTTAAATTTTCATTCAGCCACTCTCTCATTTTAATTAACTTTGCTAAAATTACTTGTGTAGGGATTAAAAACATCTGATGGCTATTTTGAAGAGCATTCACATTCGAGAGAAAGAAGTTGATAGCATTAATATTGTTGTGAGAGCTACAAATATATATTTTTTCCTAGGAATGATAGGCTTCTATATAGCATGCTATATATTCATTTCCCCTCTGAATCTATTACATGATTTATCCTACATAAAATGAAGAATGTATCCCTAAACCCAAGAACATGTGAGTTTTTCTACCATTGGGCTAATTTACATTTTTTAATTATTTTGCAATCATTGAACTGGTTGTTGACTGGAATTATGTGACTGTATATTTTTTACATTCCAGTTGACAGTAAAAATAAATTTAAGTTTTGATTTTCGCCCCTCCATATACCCCTATTAAATATAAGAAAATGAATAAAGTGAAATTATAAGAAAATAAGAAGCACATTCAGATTTTCCTTAACTAAGGTCTGTCTTGTTATAGGAGATATAAATGCAGAGCAGAAAAGCTATCAGTGTTAAAGAAGGGTTTTATAAAGGATTTTTAAAAAGCTTATAACTCTCTCATAGCCAGAATATCACCCAGCCTATAAATGGGAGGTAACGAAATCAAGGGGATTATGAGATGTAAAATGTAAATATTTATGATTTCTTCTTTGCTGAGGTGATGAATCAGGAATTCAGCCCTAAGTTTCAGCTCAGGTTCTGCAGCTAAGCTACAGCAGTCTCCAATCCAATTTTATACCTATGTAGAATTCCTTTCAAATAGCAGTGGTGATTGTGCAGTTAATCTTCAATGTTCAGCCAGTTTGTCTCTTGCTGAGGCAGAAACAGTCACACATACTTTTGAGAATACAAGTTTCAATGCAACTTTTAAAAACAGCCCCAATTATCCAGTAACGTATGACATGATGTAACATGACTTATCCAAATATACTCAAAAGCTTTAGGGGAAAACAAGAGGGAATTATGGTGTCTAGAAATTATATATATATAATTGCCATACCAAACAACTCCACATTTGGACAGTCAAGCAAAGTATTACATACTAATTGATCAGGAAATAAAATGACATAAAGCTACTCTTATATGTTCTAAAATCCGAAATTGCTAACAGAGGCAGTAAGTGCCAAAACTTTGGCAATAATTCCAAAAATATAAGCAAAGTCAAGGGCATCAACAGGAAATTTGAGACAATCAAGCTATATCTCAATTTTGCATCTTTCTTCTCATCATGTCTTATTCCTCCAATCAAATCTCATGAATAATTTGAGTCTAATCTAATGCAATCCTGATTTGTCATGTTTAGGACATTATAAAGTATGTCTATTATCTAGTCTGTACTTTTACTCAGACTGAAAAACCAGGGGCTTATCCATTTTTACTCACATTTATTGTTTATTCAGTTTTACCAATTGCATTATGTGTCATATTAGAAGCAGAAATATGAAAAATGTCATCATTTCTTTCCTTGCACCTGAATTTAAAGATAAGACATATTTAAATTAAAAATGTTTTATTTGGCTTAGTCTTTGTTGTATACCTGTTCAACTATAAAGAAATTAAAAGTAATATGAGAATTTGAATAAAGTGAAAATGAACATATGCTTATTAGATTAGTCAGGGTGTAAGTAGAAAACAGAAACCATTTCAGTTGTTTTAACAAATATGACTTAATAGAAATAATTGTTAACTAGGCATTGAAAACTGACAGGACAAAATGGGCACAATACAACAGCACCCTGCGGGTGTCACGTGGCAGCAACTGCAGGGAACGGAACCATCCCTCTGGGAGAACAAACAGAGGAGATTATAATTTTCAGAACTCACAGTGTAGAGGAAGGTTGCCCTAGAGTTGAAATTCAGACCTTGGAGAAAGAGCCTGCGATTGGTACCTCTGAGATCAGAGGGATGCCCTGTGGGTCTGACACACAGACCTGGGAGGAACATGCATCAGGCTTTTGATACTGATGGCATTAAAAGACTCAAGCCTAGTTTGGTTAGTTCTAGAGAGGAGAATGTAAGCTGGAATCAATTGCCACTGGGAGGAAGAGTTGGTGGGTGTTACTGATGGGAACAGAAAGCCATTGAAAAGCACACAATCAGAGCAAGCCCTTTCCCACCGCTGTGCAATCTTTCTGGTGCTCTCTATTGGCAGGGCCTAATTGTTTTTTGTTGTTCAGTCGTTAAGTCATGTCTAACTCTTTGTGACTGCATGGACGGCAGCATGCCAGGCTCCTCTGTTACACTGTCTCCCAGGGTTTGCTCAAATTCATGTTCAAAATAACAAAGATGTCTCACCATTTATTTTTATCATTGTGCTGGAAGGTTTGGCCAGTGCCATACATAAAGAAAAAGGAAGTAAAAGTCACAAAAGCTTGAAAAAAAGATGTGAACACTTCTTTTTCACAAATAATGTGGTTTTCCATATAGGAAATTCAGTGGGGTATGCAAAAATAAAGGTATGGTAACTACTATGAAAGTTTCAGAACACAAGATCAATATACCAAAGTAAACTGCATTCCTATGACTCAACAGTTAAAATGGAAATTAAAATTTAACAAGCAGTAGATATTGCAATAGCATAAAATAATATAAAACTTTTAGGGATAAATCTGACCAAAATCCCACAAAACTTGTAAACTGAAAATTAGAAAGCATTACTGAGAGGAATGAAAGACCTAAATAAATGGAGATACATAGTTTGTTATTGCCTGAGGAATTCAATATGGGTAAAACATCAATTCTCCCCAAATTGATCTTTAGCTTCAATGCACTCCAGTCAGAATTTCCACAAGTCCTTTTGTGGAAATTGACAAGTTGATGCTAAAATTAATCTGGCAATACAAAGAAGAGCCAAAACAACTTCAAAATGAAAAAAGTTGGTTACAAAACTAAACTCGACTTAGTTGTTGGTTAGTTGCTAAGTCATGTCCAGCTCTTCTGTAATCCCATGGACTATAGCCCTCCAGGCCCCTCAGTCCATAGGATTTCCTAGGCAAGAATACTGGAGCAGATTGCCATTTCCTTCTCCAGGGAATCTTCCCAGCCCAGGGATGGAAACCCGCATCTCTTTTGTCTCCTGCATTGTCAGGCAGATTCTTAACCACAGAGCTTATATTACCAAAAGCATGGAACTGGTGTCAAAACTGACAAATAGATCAAGAGAACCACCAAGAAACAGGTGGTCCAGAAACAAACAGTCTCATAAGTTGACACCAGAATTTTGACAAAAGTGCAAAGTTAATTCAGTGAAGAAAGAACAAATTTTTAACTCTATTGGTGTTGGAACAACTGAATATCCTTATGCTAAATAAGCAAATTTTGATTTTTTTTCCCCTTTAACAATGGGAAAATAATTCAAAGTAAGCTATAGTTCTAAACGTAAAACCCAAAACTATAAAATTTCAGTAGGATTATTGTTGCTGTTATTGTTGTTAAGCAAAGATGTCTTAGATAAAATACCAAAACATGACATTTAAAAATAATTTTTGAAAAAATGGACTTCTAAAATTATCTATATATTTTGGCTCACCTGAAAACACTTCTGAGAGAAACTTTAAAAAGCCACAGACTTGGAGGAAAATATTTGTAAATTGGGCTTCCCCAGTGACTCAGACAGTAAGGAATCTGCCTGCAGTGTGGGAGACCCCAGTTTCAATCCCTTGGGTTAGGAAGATGCCCCTGGAGAAGGGAATGGCTACCCACTCCAGTATTTGTAACTTATATATCTGATAAAGTATTTGTATCCAGAATATGTAAAGAACCCTTAAATTCAATAATAAGTAAATGAACAAACATTATAAGAATGAAACAAAAATATTTGACTAGATACTTCCACAAAGAGATCTCTAGTCTGGAAGTAAACATACTGATTTTTGAAACAAAAACTTTAGAGAGGGATATACATGACATCTAAGAACTACATGTTAGGTATCAAAGAAAATGTGTGAGAAAAACGTTATGAAAATGAAAGCATGTGACAACCTGGAGATGGGAGGGGGTTTCAGGAGGGTGGGGACATATGTTTACCTGCAGCTGATTTGTGTTGACGTGTGACAGAGGCCAACACAATATTTGCAGAGAAATCGTCCTCCAATACCAGGATTTTGTTCTATACTTCTCAATACTGTACAATTGTAATCTTTGATAATTAAAAACATATAAAGTGGATTCCATTTAAAGAAAAGAAAATGAAATCAGGTGAAAATTATGCTTTTTAGATAAATCAGTAACAGTGCTAAATATTTCAAATAAATTAAAAAAATCACTGTGATATATATACTGTATGAGTTTTAAAAGTCTTATAAATTTGCAAGTCAGAATATTTCCTATATATACAAGACAAATATTTTGTGATGATGATGATAACAATGATGATCATACTGAGGTCAAGAATTCTGACAGAATTCCATGAAGTGTCAAGATGACTGAGATACCTCTTGTTAAATGTTGTTAAATGTCCAAGAATGCTCTAAGTTAATTTTTCTCCACATCATCTGCTTATATCTGGATCAGAATCACACAGCATGTCTATTTAATATCCACCCTTATCAGCTCCAGAAAAAATCCTCCCCTCCTATGGCAGGCTGTTTATGATTTTCTATTTGGTATTACCAGCCTCAACACTTAATGCAACATGCTTGATGATTCTCTGCTGCTGCTGCTAAGTCGCTTCAGTCGTGTCCAACTCTGTGCAACCCCATAGACAGCAGCCCATCAGGCTCCCCCGTCTCTGGGATTCTCCAGGCAAGAACACTGGAGTAGGTTGCCGTTTCCTTCTCCAATGCGTGAAAGTGAAAAGTTGAAAGTGAAGTCACTCAGTCGTGTCTGACTCTTAGTGACCCCATGGACTGCAGCCTACCAGGCTCTTCAGATCCATGGGATTTGCCAGGCAAGAATCCTGGAGTGGGGTGCCATATATGTATTTCTTAATAAACACTCTTTCATATATATATCACAAATTTCTTTTCTAGTAGGCATTTTGCAATGGGAATTCAACCCGATGAAGAATTGTATTTCAGAACATTTTTTATGTACTTTACCATTGAAACCTACATTGTATATAGTAGATATATATATATAGTAAATATATATATATAGTAGTGTATGGTGTATATATATGTGTGTGTGTGTGTGTGTGTGTGTGTGTGTGTGTAGATGTATAGTGTATAGGCTTCCCTGGTGGCTCAGATGGTAAAGCATCTGCTTGCAATGTGGGAGACCTGGGTTCGATCCCTTGGTGGGGAAGATCCCCTGGAGAAGGAAATGGCAACCCACTCCAGTACTCTTGCCTGGAAAATTCCATGGAGAGCAGAGCCTTGTAGGCTACAGTCTCCATGCAAAGTGTCGCAAAGAGTCAGACACGATTGAGCGACTTCACTTCACTTCACTATAGTATATAGTAGATATATATCAGAATCAAAGGAAGTAAAAATCTGACTCAAAGTATCTTAGAAGCATTTTGCATTCAGTTCAGTTCAGCTGAGTCGCTCAGTCATGTCCGACTCTTTGCCATCCCATGAACCGCAGCACGCCAGGTCCTCCCAGTCCATCACCACCTCCCAGAGTCCACCCAAAACCCATGTCCATTGAGTCAGTGATGCCATCCAACCATCTCATCCTCTGTCGTCCCCCTTCTCCTGCTCTCAATCTTTCCCAGCATCAGGGTCTTTGCAAATGAGTCAGCTCTTCGCATCAGGCGGCTGAAGTATTGGAGTTTCAGCTTCAACATCAGTCCTTTCAATGAACACCCAGGACTGATTTCCTTTAGGATGGACTGCTTGGATCTCCTTGCAGTCCAAGGGACTCTCAAGAGTCCTTCTTCAACACCACAGTTCAAAAGCATCAATTCTTTGGCGCTCAGTTTTCTTCACAGTCCAAACTCTCACATCCATACATGACCACTGGAAAAAACCATAGCCTTAACTAGACGGACTTTGTTGGCAAAGTAATTCTCTGTCTCTGCTTTTCAATATGCTGTCTAGGTTGGTCATAACCTTCCTTCCAAGGAATACGTGTCTTTTAATTTCATGGCTGCAGTCACCATCTGCAGTGATTTTGGAGCCCCAAAAATAAAAGTCATCCACTGTTTGCCCATCTATTTGCCATGAAGTGATGGGACCAGATGCCATGATCTTCGTTTTCTGAATGTTGAGCTTTAAGCCAACCTTGTCACTCTCCTCTTTCACTTTCATCAAGAGGCTGTTTAGTTCCTCTTCATTTTCTGCCATAAGGGTGGTGTCATCTGCATATCTGAGGTTATTGATATTTCCCCCGGCAATCTTGATTCCAGCTTGTGCTTCTTCCAGCCAAGTGTCTCTCATGATGTACTCTGCATATAAGTTAAATAAGCAGGGTGACAATATACAGCCTTGACATATTCCTTTTCCTATTGGGTTACCACTATTTCTGAAAGCCCAATATAGCTCACTACATTTTATCAAGTTTTAGCATATTTTAGAGTTATATTCCCATAAAGTCATCAGGATAATAACAATAATTAGCATATCCATCACTCCCAAATGTTCTTTCATGGCCTTTTGTAATCTCCATCTCCTCTTTCCCCACCCTAGTTTCATAGGAAACCATTTACTTATTTTCTGTCATTATAAATTACTTTGCATGTTTAGGTGGCTCAGTGGTAAACAATCTCCTGCCAATGAAGGAGATATGGGTTCAATCCCTGGGTTGGGACGATTCCTGGAGAAGGAAATGGCAACCCACTCCAGTACTCTCGCCTGGAAAATCTCATCAACAGAGGAGCCTAGTGGGCTACTATCCACGGGATTGCAAAAGAGTTGTACATGTTTAGTGACTAAACAACATATATGTATGTATACAGATAATTTTATATAAATGACATGATATGCTGTCTTCACTTTTCAGTCTGACTTACTTCACTCCTCAAAATTGATAGACATTCACCATGCTCCTGTTAGTATCAATGGTTCATTTATTTTTATTGCTGAGTAGATTTCATTGATTGGATAGGTCACTTTTTTTATTTATTTATCTGTTGATTTTTTTTTTTTCCAAATTCTGACTAAAATAAAGAAAGCTACTGCAGACATTATGTATAGGTCTTTATTTGAACATATGAATTCTTTTCTTTTGGGTTGAAAAGCTAAGAGTAGAATGTCTGAGCCATTTGGTCGGTATACCTTTGCCTATTTAAGAAGCTGCCACAAAACGTTTGTACCATTATATAAATGGTATATTTTATAAACAATTGTACCATTTATGTTCCCTTCAGAAATTATATGAGAATTCCAGTTCTTCCAGATAGTCACCAGTACTTGGTATAAAGGATTGCACATTCATATATGCACCCAAATTTCATATGCTGAAACCCTCTCTCCAACATGATGGTTTTAGAAGGTTGAGCCTTTGGCAGACTCCACTCTCATGAATGGGATTAGTTCCTTAACAAGAGGAACCTCAGAGAGCTCTCTTGCCCTCTTTTTATCATGTGAGGATACAAGAAGTCAGCAGTGTGCAGCTCAGAAGAGGGCTGCCATTAGAACCCGACCATGCTGAAATTCTGATCTCAGCCTCCAGAATAATGAAAAAAAAAATTCTATTTTCCATGCACCATCTGGTCTGTGGTTCTTTGTTATAGCAGTCCAAGCTAAGACAATCTGTTTAGTCAGTCCAGTTTCCTCCTTTCTAATGTGTGTAATAGTGTCCAGTTGTGAATTTAATTTGCATTTCCTTAATTATTAATGATCTTGAACATATTTTATATGCTTATATATGTACATATATGTTCATCTGTCTTAAAATTGAAATATCGCATCTATTCATATGAATTCTATTTTATTCCTTGTATGAAAAGAAGTTTGGACCAGCTTATCTTTATGCTTCTTCCTACACTGTGACAATAATGCACATGAAAAAGAAGAAACTAGAATGAATACCATCAATGTGCTCCCCCGCCCCTCGTTCCTCCTTTATTCTCCCCAGGCCCCTCACATGCATGCTAGAACATATACCTCTTCAATCACTCTGTAACCAGTCTGTCACTTTGAAAGCTCAATGTCGCTCCCCTGCTTTGCAGCACTATTCACACCCTGTCTAAGTCAATCATAGAGTATCATGCAGTCTACAACGCAGTATTCCTTACATCTGTCAAAAGAACAAGAAAAAAACAGAACTGACCTAGTTAAGGTCAAAATCATTCAAAATCACTTGCACTGTATTTTCATTAAAGTCCTTTTGGAACACGCAGAACCAAGTGAGTCTGAGGGGGAGAAAAGCTTCCTGTTCACTCCCAAACTGTGTCATGTTTAGGAGTGAACAGAAATATTTCACTTTTTTCCTACAGCTTATAGGAAAGGATTTGAAGATAAGAATTCAACATCTACAAATGAAAATCTTTTTCTAAGACAGCATATAATTCTATGTATATCTATTAAGTGAAACAATTATGGCAAAGACAGACATCTGGTGTTGTCATTTATCTGAAAAGCATCATTTAAAAGATTAGTTGCATTTCCCTGTAGCGAATTTAAATGAACATTCTATAAAGTAGTTAGAGATACAAAACATAAATTTGTGAATAGAAGTTTTGAAATTGTTAAAACAAAAGGCGCTTCTATTTTTTTAATGAAATGTTATTTAAATGGTTAGCATCTATGATATTCAAAATGATTTTGAATAGACAGAAACTAGTCATATCAAGCAGGTTCACAGGTTGTATCTCAGTGCCACTAAAAAGCGATTTTTCTTTCAGTCTTCTCATCCGTTTGAGTTGGTAACTATAGAAATTCTACGTCCCAAAAGAAGAGTTCTACCTCCAAATATTTTCATCTATGTTTGCAAGATTTTTGTAAAAATCCTCTATTAGTAAATTTTCCTATAACAGATACCACAATAGGGTAAGATTTATCCATTTATTACCTTAACTTGGCCACCACTGCCAGGACAAAATAATCTAAGTACAGCTAAGTAAATAAAATAATAAATTTCATTTTAAATAATTGAATTGGTTGATGATATAATCTGTTTCTAGCATTTTGTGAGGACAATACATTGTCATGAATATTTGATTAATGCTCTCCTTCTTTTCCAAAAGAAAAAATATATATATACACATATACTTATATATTATATATATATATATATATAACATACATATCATGTACATTGGGCTTCCCAGGTGGTGCTAGTGGTAAAGAATTTGCCTGCTAATGCAGGAGGTGTAAAGAGACCCAGGTTAAATCCTGGCTCAGGAAGATCCCCTGAAGGAGGGAATGGCCACCCACTCCAGTATTCTTGCCTGGAGAATCCCACAAACAGAAGACCCTGGCAGACTACAGTTCACAGGGTCACAAAGAGTCAGACATGACTGAAGTGACCAAGCACACATCATGTACACCTAATGTTGATATAATCTCAGGAGTATGAAATGTGGGTCCATGGAAGCCATGTAAAGTAGCCCCAGGACTGCCACATCCAGATGTGTAAATTAGGCCCTATAGAAGGGCACCGAGATGTGGAAGTGGCGAAGTGTATGGGGGTATGGAGGGAGGAAGATATGACTAAAATCTAGCTTGCTCTCAGCTCACCAACTCCTATAGGGTAACTATGTTTATAATAAAAATTTACTCTCTAATTCACACAATATCTCAGTGGATGCTATAAGATGTCATAACTACTTCTATAATAATTTTCTTAATCATAAAGTTTTTCTCATTCACTCATTAGCTTAACATCATATCTTGACCCAGGTAAGATTTTAACTTATATAAACCATCAAGATAGAGCTGATTTTACATTCTTCAGGGTCACTTCCATGTTTATGTTAGTTCTGTGATTATAGCAGAGTGATTAGTCTATGGAATAAATAATAAACTGTCTTTGATTTAGAGTAACTTGCGTGTGTGTGGGTGTGTGTGTAATGCAATTCAAACCAAAGTCCTCTATATTCTGTGGAACCTAGATCTCTTCTTTGTAATATTTAAGGTACTCATTGTTTATCTAATAATTTGTTTCATTTTCTTAATCTAGAATCCTACATCTTGAATGCTGCTGCTGCTGCTGCTGCTAAGTTGCTTCAGTCGTGTCCCACTCTGTGCGACCCTGGAAACGGCAGCCCACCAGGCTCCCCTATCCCTGGGATTCTCCAGACAAGAACACAGGAGTGGGTTGTCATTTCCTTCTCCAATGCATGAAAGTAAATAAGAAGTTTCAACCTATTTATTTAACGTATTTGCCATAAATTCTAAAAATACTGAACTTACCCTTCTGTATTTTTCTCCTTGTTTTCAAATTATTGTAATTATGATTTAAAACATTGCAGTAAACAGATTAAGTTTATTCATTTCAACACAAACATATTTCAGCCAGTTCCATTTGACTAGGTCCATAAGATACTGGGTAATAGAAATGGAATATAAAAGTAATTACCACTGAGGAAGTTTTGCTTTTATATTACACAACATAGTAGTCCATAAATGTAATTCTCTTGCTACCGATAAAGAAAAAACAACTTTTGACATAACAAAAATTCATGAACAAATTTTGTATAAAAATATATGATTTATCTCTGGGCTTTAAAAATCTCAATGAATCAATTTGTGTCTAAATATTAGGCAAAACTATCTAATATATATGTCATCCAAATGGAAAGCAGTCTATCAAAAGTAAAGAATAAAAATCAGAATACAATTAAAAGGAAATGATTAATAGCATGGGAAGTTACAGACTTAACACCTACTGCAATAAAATTAGTACATTGCCTATTTCTGTAAAGACATTGTGCTATAAATTTTAGGTGAGTTAATAATATGAGAAAGAATGGTATTTCTTTGTTTTTTTCTTCTCTTTATACTGCCATCATCCTTTCAATTTAAGTGTCCTTTAGAGCTGCATCCTCTGTTTTCTGTTTATATAATGCTTTTTAACAGGTATATGTTGATGTTGCCACCCAACCTCTAGTCACTCTCTGTTGTCATATCACCTTAAACATTCTCTGAGAAATGATTTCTCCCTCACTGTCTAGCTACATGTACTGAGAGAATGATAATAAGACATGAGACTTCTGGGATGCAACTAGAGCAGTGCTTCAGGATAAATTCTTAGCTTTAAGCGTATGCCTGTAAAAAAACAAACCAACAAACAAAAAAGTGTTAGAGACCTAAGGTCTCTAAGACCAAAGCTTCTAGCTTAATGTGATAGAAAAACAAATGCAAAATCAATTTCAAAGAGAAGAGAAGTGATCAAATAACAAATCAAGGAAATACAAAGTTGGCTTTAAAATCAATACAGTTAACTTGGTTGTTTGACAAGAAAAAAATAGAAAAAAACACAAATTGCAAGTATGGAATTAAGAAGATAATTAGATCATCTTATAGCAAAGAGATGGTAATAAACTTAACATTTTACACAAAATGCATCTTTTGAAAAGTAAGATTTACCAAAAAGGTACAAAATATAATAGGAAATTTGAATATTTGAAATTTTTATCTAGTATTGGTATTGTTTGCCTCAAGTAAGTTTCACAGAGAAAATTATTCATGTCAGTTTTACATATGAGATCTTACAAACATGTGAGGATAAACTTATATCAGTCTTACACAGATTTTTCCAAAAGAGGGACAAGTTGGAAACACTTTGCATTCTTTTTAATACAAGCAGTGAGATATTAATACCAAAATTTTGCAAACACTATAAGTAAGGACAACTGGAAAACAATTTATCACATAAATAAAAATTAAGAATTCCAATGTAAAATATCAGCAAATCAAATCTAGAAATGTATAAAATAAAATTCATCAAAACTCACTTGTGTTTTACTCCAGGAATGCGAGGGTGGTTTAACATTTAAAAATCAATCAGTGCTATTCATCACAAAAATGCATTAAAAGAGAAAATCATGTGATTGGATTGTCTAAATAAATGGGAAAAATTATTTGATAAAATTCAGGACACATTCAGATAAAAACTTTCTGCTAGCTAGAAATAGAAACTTTCTAATTATAAAAATGAACATTTTAGATATGCAGTAAATATCATACAAAATTGTATATACATGAAAGTCTTCCAGTTGAGGTCTGTGATTTACACTATTTATCCTGTTTTTACTTCATCAATCTTTAATAGTGAATTAACATTTTTTATCCATTTTGATATTTTTCTAAATATTTTTTTTTCTGAACCAATATTCACATACTGGTTCATACCCATTATCTTTCTTCTTTATTTAAGGCACTCCAATTACTCATTTTTAGAATTTTTCAGTGTGTCTTTCATGTTTACTTTTCCCTCTTTTCTGATTTTTCTTTGTTTCTGGGATTTAGCTGAAAATACACAACTTTATAGAGCATAACTAGCTTGAATAATTCAAATCAGCTCTGTTGACTATATGTTATTCCATCCAGCTTGCATCTCTAGTCCTAACTTCTCAATGTTAATACAATTCTTTTTATAACACTATATTTACAGAATTTTTATGTGAATTATGTGTTTATCCCATCAAACAATTAAAAGGCATTATTTTCTTTCAATGAATTCTGAGTAGAAATCTTCGTATTTATTTTATTTTTTTTCAGTTAAATATATATATATTTATGTGTGTGTGTGTGTGTGTGTATATATATATATATACACATACTATTTTCTATTGTCATTTATTACAAGATCTTGAATGTAGTTCCCTGTGCTACACAGTAGGGTCTTGTTCTTTATTCACCCTCTATATACTAGTTACATGTGCTAATTTCAAACTCCCAGTTCTTCCCTACCCTAGCCTTCCCCTGCTTGGTGACCAAAAGTCTGCTCTATGTCTGTGAGTCTGTTTTTGCTTCATACATATGTTCATTTATATCATAGTTTAGATTCCACATGCAAATGATATACGTTATATATGGTACCACTTACTATGATAATCTTTAGGTTCAGCCATGTTGCTGCAAATAACATTATTTCATTCTTTTTAATACACACATATTCACTGTGTGTGTACATGTGTAGCATCTTTATGGATTCACTTGTCAATAGACATTTAGGTTGTTTCCCTGTCTTGGAACAGTGCTGCTATGAACATAGGGGTGCATGTATCTTTGCTAATTATGCATTTTCTGAGTGTATGTTCTGGAGTGAGATTGCTGGATTATATGGTAACTCTATTTTTAGTTTTTTTGAGGAACCTCCATACTCCACCACAGTGGCTGCACCAATTTACATTCCCATCAACAGTGTAGGAGAATTCCCTTTTCTCTACTTGTTCTTTAGTATTTATAACTTGTAGACATTTTAAGGAAGGCCATTCTATCAAGTGTGAGGTTTGAATTAAATATTTTAATTCTTGCCCCTAGTAGATCTTTCACAAAGTCCAGCTAATTATTAATTCAAAATACTTTACATTGGGCTTCCCAGGTGCCTCAGTGGTAAGGAATCTGCCTACTAATGCAGGAAACACTGGAGACATGGGTTCAACCCTTGGATAGGGCAGATCTCCAGAAAAGAAAATGGCAATGCCTCTCCAATAGTATGATTGCCTGGGAAATCCCATGGACAGAGGAGTCTGGCTGGCTACAGTCCATTGGGTCTCAAGGAGCTGGAGATGACTGAGTGACTGAGCATACGCATCTAGCCTTACTGCCTATATAAGTTCCATCACTGAGTGTCAGGTTTATATTACGGAACATTTAGGATGTTTTTGCCTAGGTCCTTATGTTTTATGGTTAGAGAAATCTTGTCAAACATATTCTAAGCTATCCTCCCCAAACTTATGAGAACAATACTAATATGGAGAGGCATGAAGGTCAGGCCAAATGTGATGCTGGTATGAAGCACCTAGAAATGAAATAGTGAGAGCAAAATTTTAATCCAAGAGTGAAGAAAGAGAGTCAGTAAAGTAGCAGCCAGTGCCATCTTTGTAGATAGGCAATGATTTCAATCAAATTTCCATCTCAGGATTTTGAGGCCAGAAATTTTGGGTGCTTTTCAACATGAAATAATAAAATACATCAGGCTAAAGTTGTGTCATGTCATTCATGGGGTGCAGATATATAGCTTGCAGATAAGCCTTAATCAATAACAGTAGACTGATGGAACAAGACACTAGTTTTTGTCACATTTTTTTTCTATTTCCTCAATAAATTGTTCACTCTGTTACTAGAATCAACTTGTGGAACATCAATTCTCTGTTTAAAAAAATCACAGAATTTATTTATTTGTTTCCTACTATAAAACTATAGTCAGAGTTCATTCAAATCCTTTCAATACCCACACAAATCTGAATATGTAGAGTTTGGGATTAAGACAACTACATCAAGAATAAAAATAACAAAATAGTAAAAAAAAAATAAAAATAAAAAAAGGATGATGTAACTAAATTGACAAAAGCCACAAGTGGCCCATCCAAACTTCACCTCAGTGAGCAAAGGAATCTCACCCACTTGGATGAATAGAATGATCTTGCCCTATTCACTGAAGTATACCCATAGTACCAAAGATACAGTCCCTATATCTAGTAAACCATCTTTCACAGAAGACAGATGGTGTTTTTTGAAATGGTAGTATATTCCTTCCATTCGTCTACTACTATTTCATGACTGTAGATACCAGGGGGAAAAGAGGGGAGGGGGACAGGCACTGGCTACACTATGCTCCCAGAGGTAAAATGCTATAACAGAGAAAACAACTCTGATAGTGAAAGAGACTGTAATTATTACTCCACTTCACCTGGTGATTATTAAACAAATAGAGCTAGAAAACTGAGATGTGAATTCTGAGAGATAATATAGATTAGACCTGCGAAATTACTACAGATCTAAAAATAGTTTATATATACAAGATAAACTATCCAACATTGAAAAGAAACAAGGTTCTTTACAGCCTTGCAAGAAATAAGCCACTAAACTACTAAATTACACTTTCAGAAAGTATCTATTTAAATATATACTACAGCCCATATGGCAGTAGTAAAAAACACACCTACCAACACAGAAGACATGAGAGATGCCAGTTCAATTCCTGGGTTGGAAAGATCCCCTGGAAGAGGGCATAGCAACTGACTCCAGTATTCTTGCCTGAAGAATCCCATGAACAGAGGACCCTAGCGGGCTATGGTCCATATGGTTGTAAAGAACGAGACACAGCTGAAGTGATTTAGCACATATTATAGCCCACCAAGAAATTGTGGGTTCTCTTAATAGCGAAGTAGTCTAGCATTAACTAAGGTACTCATTTATACTACTACTAGGTATTTATTGTGAAAAAGTGTATTGAACATGGGTCAATAATACAGACAGAATTGCTCATTTCCTGGATAACAGAACCTAGGAGAGAGATAATTCTGAAACAAATAAACAGATTCATTATACAAATATTGATGTGTTGAATACAAAAAGCCAGTTAAATCTAGACATAGGTATAATAGATACATGAAAATATATAAAGAGATAACAGGTAAAAAAACATTTCTATTAATAATGTGCATATAAAACTTCCTATTTTAACAGATGCTGAGAAATGAGAGTGCAATCGAGGTCTTCAGAAGGACTGATGCTAAAGTTGACACTCTAATACTTTGGTCACCTGATGTGAAGAGTTGACTCTTTAGAAAAGCCCCTGATTCTAGGAAAGATTGAAGGCAGGAGAAGGGGATGACAGAGGATTAGATAGATGGTTGGATGGCATCACTGCCTCAATGGACATGAGTTTGAGCAAGCTCCAGGAGATGGTGAAGGACAGGGAAGCCTGGCATGCTGCAGTCCATGGAGTTGAAAGAGTTGGACATGACAGTGCAAATGAACAACAGTATAAGTCTATACTTCTGTTACAATTCATAGCTTGTACAACAAAAGTATCCTACTGTATTTTTATGAAAAGGTAAACAAATGAACAGTTCAATCAATAGCACTGTGTCTATCATGAATTTATAATGCTCTAAGGAACAAATAATGCAATTATAAATGAAAATTTCATAAAGAGTTAAATAAATTTTTAAGAGTCCAAATATGTTAGGAGAATATAAAATAAGTCTTTCAGTTATTGGCAGTTAAAGAAAATGGAGTACATTGACCATTATCACTTAATTTAACATAACTGAGTCAAATCTACCTTGCTTTTATTTCCTATTTGTAGCAATCATTTATTCCTTTAAGTTACTATTTTTCCACCGATTTTTGGATTAAGTGACTTTAAAAAATAAATTTGTTATAGCTCCTTTGTTGACTTACTAACTATTAGCTACTGGAAAAGGTCATTTTCATTCCAATCCCAAAGAAAGGCAATGCCAAAGAATGCTCAAACTACTGCACAATTGCACTCATCTCATACGCTAGTAAAGTAATGCTCAAAATTCTCCAAGCCAGGCTTCAGCAGTTCATGAACCATGAAATTCCAGATGTTCAAGCTGGTTTTAGAAAAGGCAGAGGAACCAGAGATCAAATTGCCACATCTGCTGGATCATCAAAAAAGGAAGAGAGTTCCAGAAAAACATCTATTTCTGCTTTATTGACTATGCCAAAGCCTTTGACTGTGGATCACAATAAACTGTGGAAAATTCTTCAAGAGAGAGGAATGACAGACAACCTGACCTGCCTCTTGAGTAACCTCTATGCAGGTCAGGAAGCAACAGTTAGACTGGACATGGAACAACACACTGGTTCCAAATAGGAAAAGGAGTACGTCAAGGCTGTATATTGTCACTCTGCTTATTTAAAGTATATGCAGAGTACATCATGAGAAACGCTGGGCTGGAAGAAGCACAAGCTGGAATCAAGATTTCTGGGAGAAATATCAATCACCTCAGATACGCAGATGACAACACCCTTATGGCAGAAAGTGAAGAGGAACTAAAAATACCTCTTGATGAAAGTGAAAGAGGAGAGTGAAAAAGTTGGCTTAAAGCTCAACATTCAGAAAACGAAGATCATGGCATCTGATCCCATGACTTCATGGGAAATAGATGGGGAAACAGTGGAAACAGTGTCAGACTTTATTTTGGGGGGCTCCAAAATCACTGCAGATGGTGATTGCAGCCATGAAATTAAAAGACACTTACTCCTTGGAAGGAAGGTTATGAACAACCTAGATAGCATATTGAAAAGCAGAGGTTTTACTTTGCCAACAAAGGTCTGTCTAGTTAAGGCTATGGTTTTTCCAGTGGTCATGTATGGATGTAAGAGTTGGACTTGAGGAAAGCTGAACGCCAAAGAATGGATGTTTTTAAACTGTGGTGTTGGAGAAGACTCTTGAGAGTCCCTTGGACCGCAAGGAGATCCAAGCAGTCCATCCTAAAGGAGATCAGTCCTGGGTGTTCATTGGAAGGACTGATGCTAAAGCTGAAACTCCAATACTTTGGCCAGCTCATGTGAAGAGTTGACTCATTTGAAAAGACTCTGATGCTGGGAGGGATTGGGGGTAGGAGGAGAAGGGGACAACAGAGGCTGAGGTGGCTGGATGGCATCACCAACTTGAAGGATATGACTTTGAGTGAACTCCGGGAGTTGGTGATGGACAGGGAGGCCTGGCGTGCTGTGATTCATGGGGTTGCAGAGAGTCGGACACGACTGACCAACTGAACTGAACTGAACTGAACTCTTCTTATGTTCTTTTGAGATTGTTTTAGGATTTATATTTTATTGTTTAATTTATCAATGACTAATTTTAATTATATTAAATTAATTCACACATTGTATAAAAACTCTTTGCTATAGTTCAATTTCTTCCCTTCTGGATTTTGAGCTACTGCTCCCATATATTTTGCTTCTACACATGATATAAACTTTTCAATATATTGCTATTATTTTTACATTAAACATTCAATTATGTTCTGAAGTGAATTAAGTAATAAAGATAGTCATATATTTACAAATGTGTTCAGTTTAGTTCAATGCAGTTGCTCAGTCATGTCCGACTCTTTGCCATCCCATGAACCACAGCATGCCAGGCCTCCCTGTCCATCAGCAACTTCCAGAGTTCACCCAAACTCATGTCCCTTGAGTCGGTGATGCCATCCAACCATCTCATCCTCTGTCATCCCCTTCTCCTTCAGCCTTCAATCTTTCCCAGTATCAGGGTCTTTGCAAATGAGTCAGCTCTTCGCATCAGGTGGCCAAACTGGAGTTTCAGCTTCAACATCAGTCCTTCCAATGAACACCCAGGACTTTAGGATGGACTGGTTGGATCTGCTTGCAGTCCAAGGGACTCTCAAGAGTCTTCTCCAACACCACACTTCAAAAACATCAATTGTTCAGCGTTCAGCTTTCTTCACAGTCCAACTCTCACATCCATACATGACCACTGGAAATACTATAGCCTTGACTAGATGGACTTTGTTGGCAAAGTAATGTCTCTGCTTTTCAATATGCTATCTAGGTTGGTCACACCTTTCCTTCCAAGGAGTAAGTGTCTTTTAATTTCAAGGCTGCATTCACCATCTGCAGTGATTTTGGAGCCCCCCAAAATAAATTCTATCACTGTTTCCCCATCTATTTGCCATGAAGTGATGGGACCAGATGCCATGATCTTAGTTTTCTGAATGTTGAGCTTTAACCCAACTTTTTCACTCTTCTCTTTCACTTTCATCAAGAGGCTCTTTAGTTCTTCTTCACTTTCTGCCATAAGGGTGTTGTCATCTGCATATCTGAGGTTATTGATATTTCTCCCAGCAATCTTGATTCCATCTTGTGTTTCTTCCAGCCCAGCATTTCTCATGATGTGCTCTGCATATAAGTTAAATAAGCAGGGTGAGAATATACAGCCTTGACGTACTCCTTTTCCTATTTGGAACCAGTCTGTTGTTCCAAGTCCAGTTCTAACTGTTTCTTCCTGACCTGCATAGGTCAGGTGGTCTGTCATTCCTCTCTCTTTCAGAATATTCCACAGTTTATTGTGATCCACAGTCAAAGCCTTTACCATTTCTTTAATCCTTTGTGTAGCTTCATATTTCCGCTTTAAACTACTGTGCTTCTGCTTGAAGGACTCCCTTTAACATTTTGTTTTTTATATATTGCAGAACTTCTGATGATGAACTCTAGGTATTGTATGTCTGAAAAATTCTTTATTTCTCCTTTGTTTTTGAAAGACATTTTCACTTGGTTTAGTATTCTATGTTGACAGAATTTATAGTACTTTAAAGGTGTTATTGTATTGTCTTCTCACTTGCATTGTTTCCAACAAGAAAAGTGCTGTCATCCTTTGATTCTGTATACAAAATTTGCCTTTCCTCTGGCTTCTTTTAAGATTTTTTTCTTTATATCTCATATTTAGCAGTGTGCTTGTTGATGCTTTTTAACATAGTTTTTTTCATATTTCTAATGCTCAAGATTTTGTTTTTTGCTATTTAACTTCTGGGGTCTGTACTGTTATGGTTTCCATCCAATATTAAATAGTTTCAACCTTTGTCATTGCTGTTTTGTTGTTCAGTTGTGTCTGAGTCTTTGCAGCCTCCATGTGTTACAGCACGACAGGCTCCCCTCCACTGTCTCCCGGAAATTGCCCATATTCATGTCCATTGAGGCAGTGATGCTTTTTCAAACTCCTGTCCTCTGTCGCTCCCTTTTCTTTTTGCCTTCAGTCTTTCCCAGCATCAGGGTCTTTTCCGATGAGTCTGTTCTTCACATCAGATTATCAAAGTATGGTAGCTTCAACAGCAGTCCTTCCAATGATTATTCAGTTGATTTCGTATAGGACTGACTTGTTTGATCACCTTGGAGTCCAAAGGACTCTCAGGAGTTTTCTTCAGCACCACAACTCAAAATCATCAATTCTTTGGTGTTCAGCTTTCATTATGGTCCTACTTGCAAATCTGAAAAAACCATGTGTGTTAGTCATTCAGTCATGCCCGACTTCTGGCAACCCCATGGACTGCAGCCCACCAGGTTCCTCTGTCCCTGAGATTTTCGAGGTAAGAATAATGGAATGGGTAGCCATTTCCTTCTCTAGGAGACCTTTCCAACCCAAGGATCGAATCCAGGTCTCCTGCACTGCAGACAGATTCTTTACCCACTGAGCCACCAGGGAAGTCCCATTAAAAAACAGAACAAAAATATAATTTTAATATATGGACATTTGTCAGAAAAGTGATGTCTCTCTGTTTTTTAATATGCTGTCTAGGTTTGTCATAACTTTTCTTCCAACGATCAAGTGTCTTTAAAAATGTTATTTTTTAAAGTTAGTCTGTATTCAAATTATTCAAGGAACCTAAGATGAAGAGATTAATAAAGTCATTATTTCATGTCCTAGAGAGTGAAAGTAAAATACTAGGTATCTACAAAGCAATATATTGTATGCAATTATTCCTTTTCAAACTAGTACATGAGAGTATATGTCTTTTCATTAATAACCCACATTTGCACACAAGGAACTAAGTATTGGATAATTCTAAAAGCAATTGCTTTGTGTCTGTGATTTAACTGATCACATGTGATTTTCACAGCCTGACCTTAACAAAAATTTTAAACTCAGTAACAGGTTTTCTTTCTAAGGCTGTTATTCATGGCGTAGATTCGCAAACAAAGTGAAGTGGAAAACTGAGAAAATTCTCTAGACAATTAATATTGCTATTAGATTTGCATTACCCAGAAAATTGTATTAATTCTCTGTTTTACTTTTTATTTGTAAGCATCTGTTTATATAGAAGTTGTATATGTATATATGTGTTTTGTGAACAATTCTGTTCATATAGGGATGTAAATTTTGGTAGGCCTGTAAAATGATGCTCAAAGTACAAGAGAGTTTAATCTTGTATTCCATTTTATATCCTTGTAATGTCATGACCAATGACATACTTGATATTGGCACGTTCAGATCTTCAAGTTTTCAAAGAAAAAAATTACTTATTATTTTCTGTCAGAAAACCAAATTTTGGAAAAAAGAATAAATTATCAGAAAAAATAATAATGTTTATGTACTGAAACCCTTAAATGTCTATCATTATGCTAATTCTGATTCTCCATTTCAAAGTTATAGCTATTAGGGCATGTAAAGCTTATACATGTGAAATATTCCAAGCCATAAAAATAAACAAAAAGGACTGCATTATGAAATTAAAGATTAGAATGAGAGTATTTCTCATAAAGAATAATTCTCACCTTGAATCATGCATGAAGTAAAAATCAATAAAATAATGTGAGACAACCATGCAAGTCTTCTTTTAATGGATTGTGTCTTAATAAACACCACATTCATTAAAAACCTTCATCCAAATACATTATCTACACCTTCACCATGCCACTTTACTCTGATTAGAAAATTTCACTTTATCAAAGCATGAAAAATGGTTGTGAAAGGAACAGAATACTAAAATATTTTCTACTGTCTGTAAACTAACATGTTTTTCACTCTACTTGAGAACATCTAAAAAGTAGGGAAATATTTTTATAGCTTTGAATTCTCTTCAGAAATATTTCTAAATTTAGACTTTGCCAATGCTCAGTAATGTAAGTAACAAATATATAATACTCATGAAAAATACTATCAATAGCATAAATCTATAATGTGTATCAGTTCAGTTCAGTTCAGTCACTCAGTCATGTCCGACTCTTTGCAACCCCATGAATTGCAGCACGCCAGGCCTCCCTGTTCATCACCATCTCCCGGAGTTCACTCAGACTCATGTCCATCGAGTCTGTGATGTAATCCAGTCATAATGTGTATAAGTAATAATATAATGCTGTTCAGTTCAGTTCAGTTCAGTCACTCAGTCGTGTCCAACTCTACTGTACATGTATATAAATCTCTCCCTTAATGAGTTTTTTTTTTCCATTTAAGAGCAAAATAATTAGTTCCATTAACTAATTGAAAAACAGATAAGGAGATAAATATAGATATAGTTTTATTATTTAGTTCATTGCTTGTTTCATTGTTTTAGTTCCTAGGAGGGAAAAATAATCTTTGATTAAAGGAAAACAAGAGAAAATTCAGTTTCTAGATTGCTGGCTTACTTTCCATTACAGGAAAAACATTTTATTAGATTTTTTTCAAGTGAGATAATATTAGCAATGTGTTCATAAGTTTCTGAAATATTTGTGCAGTTTTCTATACATTCCTGTCAGCAATAAACGTATTGTCTTGCAAAGTGGAAAAGAAAGTAAACTATATTTTGAAAATTATCTAAGCAAGTTATAAGGTGGCTCAGACGGTAAAGCTTCTGTGTACAATGCAGGAGACCCAGGTTTGATCCCTGGGTTGGGAAGGTCCCCTGGAGAAGGAAATGGCAATCCACTCCAAGACTATTGCCTGGAAAATCCCATGGACAGAGGAGCCTGGTGGGCTACAGTCCACGGGGTCGCAAAGAGTCGGACACGACTGAGCGACTTCACTATAGTCATTGTTCATAGTGCTTTATCAATGTTTTCTCTTTACTACTAATTTCAATTAGCGATTATTTAGAAACTCATACACATATAGGATGCTACATACGGGGGCACAATGCTTGTGTAAATCATGCTACAAGTTCTTACATAGCACAAAATTTTACAATATAGTTATAATTTCAAAACAGTAAAAATGCTAATATGGAAATATTTAAATTGAGAGGTGCACTAAGAAAATTTTTATAATAGTCATTTCTTTTTCAGTAATAAATCCAGTATTAATACTATTTCACATATCAAAAACACAGAAATTAACAAAAAAAGGTCAAGTTTTTGCCCCTCAAAGATTTTCCTTCCTATAGAGGGAAAATATAGTAAAAAATAAAGTCATAAGACAATGAATGCTACAAAGAAAATGAAAATGAAATTAGGAAAGAGACTAGTCTCTGAGGAAGTGATATAAGTACAAACAGAATGGAATGAGGACAAATAAAGATGAAATTATTGGATATGAGATCAGTAATTTCCATTCACCCTTTCCCTAGTCCTTAGTAAAGACATATCCAATTTCTTTCTCTGTGATTTCCTATGCACTTTATGTAAATATATTAATAATACTATAATATATGGTCTTTAGTTTTTGGTCTATTTAAATTAACATCATTTTTCCATCATCCATGGTTTATTAGCTAGAAGATCATCAGTCTTTTTTATAATTAAATGATATTCCATTGTATTAATATGCCATAACTCATTTTAAAATCATTAGTTGATGGACCTTTCTTTTGTCTATTATGAATAATGCTGTTGTGAACATTCATTAACATAAAACATGAAGTTTTATGTGTATATATGTTTTTAATTCTCTTGTGTAAAGTACTAAGGGTAGAATTGTTGGGTCATATGGGAACTTTATTTTTAATGTTTTGAAATACTGTTATACTGGTTTTCAAAGTGGTGGTGACATTTTGGATTTCTTACCAGCAATATTTGAGAATTCCAACTTTTCCACATCCTTGCCACTTGTTATTGCCATCTTAGTGGGTATGAAGAAGCATCTAATTGTGCTTCTGACTTACAGTTTCCATATGACTGATGTGCTTAGCATTTTTTCATGTGCTTATGGGCCATTTTTAAGCCATCACTGAAAAATATTCAAATGCTTTTTCCCATTTCATATTACTCTAAGAGGTACTTCTAAGACTGTTTTAGTTTTGACTCAGTTTATATCTATGATATATTTTGAGTTAAATCTTGTATGTGGTTGATATCCAGCTTTAATTTCATTTATTTGAACTTGAACCACTCTTAAAACCATTACTATTCCCCCCACTGAATTCTATAAGCACCTTTGGATAAAATCAATTGAGTATATGTTGTTATTAGAGAACCTTCAATTACATTCCACTAATATATGTGTCTATCCTTTGGTCAGTACCACACTGTTTTGATTACTGTAGCATACTAGTGAGTTCTAAAGTGTGAATCTCTTCAAGCTTGTTGTTTATTTTAATGATTGCTTTGGCCATTCTGGGCCTCTTGCATTTCCATTTGAATTGTAGGATCATCTTCTTACTTTTCAAAAAATAAAAAGGAAGATGGAATTTTGACAAAAGATTACATCAAATCTGTAGATCATTTTGGGGTATATAGCCTCCTAAATGATATTGATTCTATTAATCTATGTATATGGAAAATATTTCCATTTATTTTGGGCTTCCTTAATATTTTGAAATAATGTTTCATAGCTTCCACATACAAATATTACTCTTTTCTTGTTAATTTTGTTACATTTATTCAGGAGTATTTCGTTATTTTTGATACCATTGTAAATGTAATTGTTTCCTTAATTTCATTTTTGAATTGTTCATTGCTATTACAATGAGAAAAATACTGTTCAATTTTTTTAAATACTTGTCTTGAAACTTTCAACCTTGCTAAATTCATTTATAAGTTCTGATAGTGTTATATGAATATGAATGCATGTATGTGGGTTCCTTAGAACTTTCTATACCAAAATCATATCATCTATGAATTGAAATAGTTTTATTTCTTCTTCTCCAACGTGGCTGCCTTTTTTGCTCTTATTCTTGACTAATAGGCATGGATAAAACTAC
Organism: Budorcas taxicolor; assembly: GCF_023091745.1. NCBI lineage: Eukaryota > Metazoa > Chordata > Mammalia > Artiodactyla > Bovidae > Budorcas > Budorcas taxicolor. The sequence continues at coordinate 72,487,860 of NC_068912.1, forward strand.
CAACACACTCCAATATATATTGAAATAGAAGTGGTGAAAGGACACATCTTTGGCTTATTTCTAATCCTAGAGGGAAAACATTCAGTTTTTAATATTTAAGTACAATACTTGCTGTATTTTTTTAATGTTTCCCTTCTTCTTCTTCTTTTTTATTTTCTTGTAGATAGCCTCTATTAGGTTGAGTATGTGTTCCTCTAACTTGTCAAGTGTTTTTATAATGAAAGCCTCTTGGAGTATTTCAGTTGGTTTTACTGGTACCTACTGAGTTGGTTATGTGATTTTTGTTCCTTATTAATATGGTTTGTTACATTGATTTGTATCTGTTAAATCAACTTTGCTGAGAAAAACCTTCACTTGGCCATGGTATATGGTCCTTTTGAGATATTTCTGGCATAGGTTCTCTAGTGGTTTGTCGAGAATTTTGCATCCATATTTATAAAGTGTATTGGCTTGCATTTTTCTTCTCTTATGATTTCTTTGTTTAGTTTTGGGATCGACAAATGACAATGAATATACAGAAATTTATAGAATGAACTGAGATATATCAGGTTTTCTAGTTTTTGAAAGAATTTGAGAAAGATTGTTCCTAATTATTTTTAAAATATTGGATCAAATTTATGTATAAAACTATCTGGAACTATATTTTAGGAGGTTATATGTGTGTGTGTTTCTGTTTAATTATGAATTACATATCACAACTTTACTTGCTACAGTTTTATTCACATTGTATATTTCCTTTTGAGTTAGTTCCAGTAATTTGTGTCTTTATATCCATTTTATTGTGGTTGCACAATTTGTTGACATGCAATCATATATATTATTCTTATTTTCCTCTGTACTTCTGTAACTTCAGTAGTGATATCCAAATTTTCACTCCTGGTTTTAGTAGTTTGAATCTTCTCTTTTCTTGGTCAACCTTGCTAAAGGTTTGTCAATTTTGTTAATTTTCAAGAACTAATGTTTGGTTTCTTTGATACTCTATTGCTTTTCTGTTTCCTATTTCATTTATTTTCACTGTAATTATATTTAATTTATTTCCACTCTAATCATTTATTTCATTCTAATTTAACTTAGCCTTGCTTTTAATTTAGCTTTCTTTTTCTACTCTCTTAAGGAAAAGGTTTATTAAATTTAGATTTTTTTTTTTCTTTTGAATACAGGTATTTGCAGGTTTAAATTTCCTAAGAAGTACTTAAAGGAAACTATAAGCAGGGTGAAAAGACACCCTTCGGAATGGGAGAAAATAATAGCAAATGAAGTAACTGACAAACAACTAATCTCAAAAATATACAAGCAACTCCTGCAGCTCAATTCCAGAAAAATAAATGACCCAATCAAAAAATGGGCCAAAGAACTAAATAGACATTTCTCCAAAAAAGACATACAGATGGCTAACAAACACATGAAAAGATGCTCAACATCACTCATTATCAGAGAAATGCAAATCAAAACCACAGTGAGGTACCATTTCATACCAGTCAGAATGGCTGTCATCCAAAAGTCTACAAGCAATAAATGCTGGAGAGGGTGTGGAGAAAAGGGAACCCTCTTACACTGTTGGTGGCAATGCAAACTAGTACAGCCACTATGGAGAACAGTGTGAAGATTCCTTAAAAAACTGGAAAGAGAACTGTCTTATGACCCAGCAATCCCACTGCTGGACATACACACTGAGGAAACCAGAATTGAAAGAGACACGTGTACCCCAATGTTCATTGCAGCACTGTTTATAACAGCCAGGACATGGAAGCAACCTAGATGTCCATCAGCAGACGAATGGATAAGAAATCAGTGGTACATATAAACAATGGAGTATTACTCAGCCATTAAAAGATAATACATTTGAATCAGTTCTAATGAAGTCGATGAAACTGGAGCTGATTATACAGAGTGAAGTAAGCCAGAAAGAAAAACACCAATACAGTATACTAACACATATATATGGAATTTAGAAAGATGGTAACAATAACCCTGTATGCAAGACAGCAAAAGAGACACAGATGTATAGAACAGTCTTTTGGACTCTGTGGGAGAGGGAGAGGGTGGGATGATTTGGGAGAATGGCATTGAAACATGTATAATATCGTATAAGAAACAAATCTCCAGTCTAGGTTCGATGCAGGATACAGGATGCTTGGGGCTGGTACACAGGGATGACCCAGAGAGATGGTATGGGGAGGGAGGTGGGAGGGGATTCAAGATTGGGGACATGTGTACACCCATGGCAGATTCATGTTGATGTATGGCAAAACCAATACAGTATTATAAACTAAAATAAAGTAAAATAAATTTTAAAAAGTACTTTTGCTTCATCCCATAAGTGTTATCATGGGTTCTGTTTCTATTGAATTCAACATAATTTCTACTTTCCCTAGAGATTATGTCCTTAACCCATTTCTTATTGAGGCATGTGCTGTGAAGTTTCCACATATTTGTGAATATCTCAATTATTGTCATTATTCATGTATAATTTTATTCCATTTTGACTAGAGAATATTTTTCATATTTTTCAATTTTTCTAAATTTATTTGCATTTGTTTTACAGCCTAAATCATTTGATCTCCTTGCTGTCTGAGGGATTCTCAGGAGTCTTCTCTAATATCAAATTTTCAGCGCTCAGCCTTCTTTATGGTCCAACTCTCAGATCCATAGATGACTACTGGAAAAACCATAGCTTGGACTTTTGATAGTTTATACAATTTTTCTAGGTCTAGATCCCTTTGAAATTATGCTCTAAGGAATTTATAGAGCTTCTTGGATGTGAGAATTAATGCTTTTCATTAAATTTGCAAAATTTGTGCTATTTCATCAAATATTTATTCAGCCCCTTTCTTTTCCCTTTGAAATCTATCACTATGTAAATATGAGTATCCTTGATGATGTCCCACATATTTCTGAAAGTCTTTGTTTTTATTCAGTCCTCTTTTCCATTTATCAAATGATACTATCCATTGAACTCTCTTCAATATAAATGTTTTTTATACTGTCTATTACAAATTTCACATTTGCTCTGAAGCACTTTCTCAAAATGTTCAAAAATATTTACACAGATCTTTAGTAAAATTGTTAAATTTTTAATTTAAATTAAATATTAGATTCATTTGGAATTATTGGTATATGACATAAAGAAAGGAAAAAGTTGTATATTATTTCAGAATAATCATGTTTCCATTATAATTTGTCATTGACTAATCCAAACTCCATCCCTCATTTAATGCACATGTGAAATTTGAATATGATAATTAAGCACTTGATATCTGCATATGATACATGAAAACAATGAATTGCAGAATTCATTAATTTGGGACTTGATTAAAACCTTAACTGAATGTGATAGTCAATAATATAAATAGTATTATTCAATATAATATAATATTTCTTGGAAAATTAATAATGTCACATGCTTAATTTACATTATATCACACCATATAAACATTTTTAAAATTAATTATTTCAATTCTAATTTTCACTTGATAAAATTGGCATTATAGAAACTGCTAGCTTTCCACAAAAATCATTTCCTTTTTGGGGGGGTACAATGACTGTATTTCCTAGGTTCCCTTGTAGGTACATGTGGTCATGTGATTGCATACTACCCTGTGGAATATAAGTGATATTTTTATGTGCCATTATCATGTATGGCCCAGAAAATTTTCCACGAAAATCCCTCCATGCTTTTAACTCTTCCAGCTTATTGAAATAGTGTTAATTACTATGACACCAAAATCACAATTTAAGATATTATAATAAAGATTGCATTAAACTGAGTCTCTGAATAAATATTTTTAGTAGGTAAGTGGCTCCATACCGCCATTCCCTAGAACTGTTCTAGATTATTAAGCAAGAAATATACTTTCATTTTATTTAGCCATTACATTTGGAGTCTGCTTTGAAACTAAAAATTGGAATGCTGCTGTAAAAAATGTAAAATATGTGATCTTGTCATAGTGATTAGGAAGAAAATAGCAAAGGGGGGAAAAAAAAAAACTACAGGCTAGAAATCTAGAGATCTATCTAATGCAATGCCAAACTATTTTATAAAATTGCCACCTGAAAAAAAAAGGAAGACAGTCACTAGACCTACAGCTCTAAAGAAAATGGCTAGAAAAAATCAACTATTCATTGTATGTGTGTGTGTGTTTGGTCATGTCTGATTTTGCAGCTGTATGGAGTGTAACCTGCCAGGCTCCTCTGTCTACCGGATTCTCCTTGCCATTTTCTCCTCCAGGGGATCTCCTGACTCAGGGATTGAACCAGTGTCTCCTGCATTGGCAGGGGGATTCTTTACCTCTGAGCCATCTGGGAAGCCCAGTCATGTATAAATACTGCTTATTCCTTTTAGTATGGTATCACAAGTAGAATTGAGCTCAGAGAAACAGTAATTCATCGGCAAAGCAAAGAATAAGCTCATCAAAAGTTTGGAAAAAACAAAAAGCTTTGGACAGCAAACTCCCATTAAGATATTTTAAAACCCATTTAGATCTGTGGCAATATAATACAAAGTGTTTATCTTCCCACTAAACACTTTTATTTTAAATGATTTCATGGTGACTGCTATTAAGTATTAATAGAAAGCATGAGAAAATGGTGTCAAGAAACAGTAAAAACAAAGAAACCTTAAGAATTATGTCTAAGAGAAAGCTTTGGGTATACTTTCCTGTACCTGGAAATGATGACTAGGAAGTAGATCAATAGAATATCAGGATTATAAGAAATTATATATCCTAGAAATTGAGAAAGTATTCCCCCAAGTATATTTGCCACAATTGTAAATAAACCCTAGGCTTACAAGGGGCTTCCTTGGGGGCTCAGACGGTAAAAAATCTGCCTGCAATTTAGCAGACTAGGGTTTGATCCCTGGGTCAGGAAGATCCCCTGGAGAAAAGAATGACTGCCCACTCCAGTATTCTTGCCTGGAGAATTCCATGGACAGAGGAGTCTACAGTTCATGGGATTGCAACAAGTCAGACATGACTGAGCAACTAACAAATTCACTTTTCACTTTCCAAGGTTTCACAGAGCATGAAAGTGAAAGTGAAAGTCACTCAGTCATGTTCGACTCTTTGTGACCCCATGGACTGTATAGTCCATCTAATTCTCTAGGTCAGAATACTGGAGTGGGTAGGAAACAAAAGCTGCACTGTACCTTAAGCAAATTAGATTCTCAACACTCACTACAAAAGTGGGCATGGAAACTAGTAAGTAAGGAATAATTCCCCAGAGGGCAAAGCTGGAACCATTGCAAACACTGACAGAACATTTAGTTTCTAATCAAAGAATTTTCATTTGCCCGGCTAAGATTGTTAACAATGCCTCCCTATAAAATAGAATCATTTTCTTCATCCTTGCAATTTCAGTGCTTTCTTACTTCCTACTTTTCCAGTTCATTTTGTATAGATAACTTTTCATCAATCTACTGTTGTATATTGAGTTTGAAAGTATAGATGACTTGTCTTTTGAGTTTTCAGGTCCTAAAATCAGAAGTAAGATGACAGACATCACATAGAAACTCTGCACATTGAACCGGGTATTGTTCTCTGCTTCCCTTAAATTCACTGTAGCTGTCTGAATGATATATAACTAATGGAATGTAATCAGAGGTAACATGAGTCACTTAGACTTTGACCCTAAAAAATTTTTATGTGCCTGTTTTCTGAGCTGGCTAACTGGGATAGAGATGTCAAGAACAATCTTGAAGTCCAGTGTTGAAGATGGAAGTGTCCCAAACAATATCCAATTGACTACGTAAAACAGCCCACCTTCACTATCATCCAATGTATCCTTATCTCTCCATTTGTGAAATGGCCCAAAGTTGGTATGTTTATAGTAATTACATTTCTATGTTGTTGACTCATTATGTTGTATATTTATTTGCAATAGTGATATAAACTACTTAATATTTTAGCCCTCGAATAACATAAACAATTTCAATATAAAACCATATACTTTCAAAGGTCATTGTATTTAACTAAATCTTATTCTTATAAAATAAATTAAAAAGTAAAGGAAGGTTTATCTTAGCATAAATATCCATTATACTGAGAATAGTAAATGATTTTATATCAATGTCTAGACCTTTTCATTACGGATCATACTAGTAAATCAATCTAATTTTCTTTTCAAAATTTTCTAATTTCCTTTGAAGTGGTTATTTACTAAATCTATACACTCTTTTTATTGCAGATTTTTGTTTTGTGTAGAGTTTAGACAGTTTTATTTGATATTATGATTTAAATCTTTCAGCATGGGGAAATACTCGTGTGGGTTTTGCTTTGTTTGGTTCGTTTACTTTCTAATTCTCCTATTTGAGAAATAACTACTATTTTAGATGTCTTTAAATGTTTAGATTTTAGCATGTTACATTTGGTTATATTTGTTCTCTGTGTCGCATCCACTCTAAGCTATTGTACTAGTCTGTTCAATGATGTTTATGACAGTAAAAGACTCCCTATGGATAATAGCATGGGCCTTGATTACCATCATGGATGTTTCTCTGTGGCATTAGGCTATGAAGTTTCACTGCCCTTCTTCTCATCTAAGCATCCTTATGTCCATAAAGTTTCTCAAGAGAGAAGATAAAATTTCCAATCAAAGAAACCCTACATTTAAATAACTTTTTAAAATAGTCTTATTCTATTTTCCTGTCACAAAGAGAGATGCAATTTGCCCTTCATAAAACAACTCTGCATATAGGTGAAGAAACTATGTAGTTGTCTTTAAGAAATTTCACCCCATGAAAAAAATATATGGAGTGATAAAAAAAAGCAAAGAAAAGTGAAAATATTAACCCTTCTGTCATATACATATTTACTTTCTTTGTGGTCTATTCTTCTTTATTCCCTTCCTTTCCAATCCTTTTCTGCTGTAATTGTGCAGAGTAAAACTGACAAATATTGGCTGAGAATATTGCCAGGTAGATAAATATCCTAATATCTGCCTATTAGGAGGCACAGAATCACAGAGAGAAAATGGCTTTTTAATGGCACAATGCAATATAAACTCAACACATTGGAAGTTAAAACTGATGACCTCTCACTTCTTGGATAATATCATTGTTCAGGAATTTCTCCTCAAAAGAACTATAGTTACTACCATAAGAAATGTTTTAATGCAATCAAGTAAGCTATATATATACATTTTAATCACCCATAAAATTCATATTATATTCTTATCACATAAATATTATGATATTTAGCATAATGAATTCTATCAAGTTTCAGCAAAGACCTTTTCTGTGTGCATAAGAAATATGATCTTTGATAATATTCAAACCATTTTATGACAAAATAAGTTTCAATTATGTGACTATGGCACAAACTTTTTTGCATTTGATCTATATGTTTAAATTCTTCCTAGATGCCTCAATTTTAACAAGATATTTACAAAATGCTTTCAAAACTGATTAGGCTGAGTTTGTTAAAGGTCAGCTTCCCCCTGCCCACATATCTCACAAGATTATTAATGGACCTGAATTATTTTAACCTAGATAATGAATTGTACAATAAATGTGCTTCAACTTCTGATTTTTTTTAATAAATCCAACTTTTTACTAATTTTGGACACTTTTTCAAAATGCTTTAGCCTAGAAAATTGGATTTAAAAGAATAAATTATTCTTTGAAAATCACATAATTTTAAAATGAAAATAATGAAACTGATTGATGTTATATACCCTTCTTTCCCAAATCCCAAATTCTTAGATTATTTTGAAGGTATTGAATTTTCATTATAAAATGAATAAGTGACTGTACTTTTACATAATATTTAATTTAAATGGAAGACCACAGTTCTGATTTAATCCAATCAATACATCCATCTGATTGCAACCATTCATTCCAGTTGGAAACTAAATTAAAACAGAAACTAAATTTTCAAAATTAATTTTTGTTAGAGCATAGAATAAATAAAAAGGAAAAGAGCATAGAATAAATAAAAAGGAAAAATAAGGGGAGAATGAAAGGAAGGGTCAAAGTTAATAAATATTGTGCATATTCTCCACCTTACATACTGCATTTAGTGCTCTTAAGAAAGCAATTTCAATTAATCTTAACCACCTGAAGTAGACAGATATTATTAATCCTGTTTTATAAATGACAGTACTCAGTCTAACTGTACTTAAGTGAAAGTGTTAGCCGTTCAGTTATGTCCGACTCTGCAACCCCATGGTCTGTAGCCTACTATGCTCTTCTGTCCATGGAATTCCCCAGGCAAGAGTACTGGAGTGGGTTTGCCATCCCCTTCTCCAGGGGATCTTCCCAACCCAGGGATCAAACTGGGGTCTTCTGCATTACAGGCAGATTCTTTACTCTCTGAGCCACCAGGGAAGCCCCTTTATATCAACAATATCATAAAGGTATTACTTTTGATGAATGAGTCAAAGTAGACAATTATGAAAATAATAAAAGTAGCATATACATGTATCAGACACTTTGTATTAACTGAAAGCATGTTGGCATACATTCATTATTGGAAAAAGTCTTCTTTTTTGAGCATGAGTTTACTTATTTCAATTTCCTCAAGTTCTGTCTAACAAAGACAACTAAAATACAATATCATGATTTTATTTGTCATGCCAGAGTAAGCGGTTGTGAACCATTCAAAATTCATAATCCAGTATTTTCATCATTTGTCTCAAATCTCTTCATTTTTCTTGATCATATCTAATTCAAAATCAGTTTTTAGAAATACCTTTTTTAGATACCTTCCAAAACATGAATTACTTTCAGAAAAAATTTTTGTCTTAGAAATAATAAACAAGTTAAAACTCATTTATGTAGCTTATATTATAATAATAATGACAGTTATTTATTATTTACTTACCTAATGATTATTCTTAAGTCCTTAATACATATTATCTCTTTGATTGACACAACGCTAAAGGGTACATTTTTATCACACACACTTGAAAGATGTAAAGATAGAAGCCATAATATCCTCTCCAGATTATTGTCAACTGGAATAGAATGATTAGGAAATTGCTCAAAGACACAAAGTTAGAAAACTGGGAACTAAGATTAAAGCTCATATCAGTTTGAGTCCAAAAGCTCTTTACTAAAAGCAAGCAAGGTAAACAGGGTGATTTCCAATAAAAAGGACCATCCTGCATGTGATGACCATGAAATCTACTTTTCAGATTCCCTAGTGTGGGGATCCTAAGTGATTGCTGATACCATACTGAACCCTCTAAAATCTATTTCCTCATTTAAACTTTATTTAAAGTAAGGCCTGCTTCCAGCCAATGACTGAAGTGAAGTGAAGTGAAGTGGCTCAGTCGTGTCCGACTCTTTGTGACCCCATGGACTGTGGCCCACCAGGCTCCTCTGTCCATGGGATTCTCCAGGCAAGAATACTGGAGTGGGTTGCCATTTCCTTCTCCAGGGTATCTTCCCAACCCAGGGATCGAACCCAGGTCTCCCACATTGCAGTCAGACACTTTAACCTCTGAGCCACCAGGGAAGCCCAATGACTGAACAGGATACTAAAAAGACTAAGTTAGGCCTATTGTTAGGAGATAGAAGATTCTTCTAATGGAACACTTTGACTCTACAGATGTCTTTTCCAGCTTGGTCCAAACATTCTTAGAAGTTAGGTAATTTACCACTTTCCTTCCTGCCTGTCTTCCCTATCCCTTTCAAAGGGGTCAAACAGCATTGCAGAGTCATAATTTTCTCAGGCTCCTCAAGTTCCCTCCTTACTTTTCTCAGTATAGCCACCAATAAAACTCTGGGATAAATAATTCCTTTCTCTAATACGTTAGGTAAGTGTCACATCTGAGAAGTAGGAGAAGGCTGCTGTTAGGATATCCCAATGTACCTGCTCATGTACCTTTGGCATGACTTTCCTTAGGAAGGACATCTCTAATACACTCATACAAGTTAATCCATGTAAAGACCAGTGAGCAATAAATGTTTGCTTTCCCACTGATTCTCAGTAAACCTTGAATTACATAGATCCAATTAGTCTACTCTACTTATTGTCTTGTTTTTCTGAATCCCAGTCTTAAAAGCTGAATAACATCTGCTGGGCCTATTTTATAGGATGGATGTGAAGATTAGATAAAATTATAGATGAGATGTTCTTTGAAAGTGTTTAAAAATAATCATATAAAAAATAAAAATAATCATATTAGTATTAGTTCTACCAGATCCCTGTATTACACAGAGATACATTCAGCACCTCAGCTCTTCATTAAAAAGTAAATAAACATTCTTACCAGTAGCAAAAAATGTCACTGGATAAATATGGATGCTTTCTTAAGTGCAAAATAAGTGCAGAGAAGAATGGTGATAAAAGCCTCATAAATATAGTTCTGAATTATGTTAATTGTTCTTCAAAGCATGAAATATACCTAGCCTTAGAAATATATATTGAGAGAATATGAGAAAAGGACAGCATGGTGTGGAAGAGCAGGGATTTTGAAGTTATATATTTTAATTAAAAGGTCTGATTTACCTATATAACTACGTGAATTATTTACACCTCATAAAAATTTGAAATAACAAAATTTACTTTGTAGACTTGTTATGATGCCTGAATAGCATAACACCTAATTTGCTAAAAATGTCTACCTTTCTATAGGTATTTAATATTTCCAATCCCTTGCTCAGGTTAGGGAATAAAGGCGTGTTGTATGTGTGTTGGAGAAGGAAATGGCACCCCACTCCAGTATTCTTGCCTGGAAAATCCCATGGACGGAGGAGCCTGGTAGGCTGCAGTCCATGGGATCGCTAAGAGTCAGGCACGACTGAGCGACTTGACTTTCACTTTTCACTTTCATGCATTGGAGAAGGAAATGGCAACCCACTCCAGTGTTCTTGCCTGGAGAATCCCAGGGACGGGGGAGCCTGGTGGGTTGCCGTCTATGGGGTCGCACAGAGTCGGACACGACTGAAGCGACTTAGCAGCAGGAGCAGCAGCATGTGTGTTAGTTGCTCAGTCCTGTTCAGCTCTTTTTGAGCTCATGACTGTAACTTGCCAGATTCCTGAAAGTGAAAAGTGAAATTGAAGTAACTCAGTTGTGTTCAACTCTTTGTGGCCCCAAGGACTGTAGCCCCTAAGGCTCCTCAGTCCATGGGATTTTCCAGGTATGAATACTGGAGTGGGTTGCTATTTCCTTCACCAGGGGATCTTCCCGACACAGGAATCGAACCCGGGTTGCCTGCATTGTAGGTAGAGGCTTTACCGTCTGAGCTACCAGGGAAGCTCTGTCCATGTAATTCCCCAGACAAGAATACTGGATTGGGATGTCATGCCCTACTCCAGGAGATCTTCCCCATCCAGGGATCGAAGCCAGGTCTGCTGCATTGCAGTTGGATCCCTTACCATACGAGCCACCAAAGAAGCCTTGGATCTCAATTTTATACTGAATTATAAGGATGATGATGATGAGGGCTTCCCTGATAGCCCAACTGGTAGAGAATCCACCTGCAATGCTGGAGACCCGGTTCAATTCCTGGGTCAGGAAGATCAGCTGGGGAAGTGATAGACTACCCACTCCAGTATTTTTGGGCTTCCCTTATGGCTCAGCTGGTAAAGAATTTGTCTGCAATGTGGGAGATGTGGGTTCTGTCCCTGTGTTGGGAAGATTCTCTGGCAAAGGGAACGGCTACCTAATCCAGTACTCTGGCCTGGAGAATTCCATGGGCCGTATAGTCCATGGGGTCACAAAGAGTCAGACAGGACTGAGCAATTTTTACTTTCGTAAGGACGATGATAACTAGGATTTAACATGCATCTTTCACATACTATACGAGATGCTTTATAAATGGCATTTCATTTAGTTGAAAAATATGATTCTGTGTGACTAGTATTATTCGGTCAATTTTACAATGAAAAATCTGAGTGTCATAAAAGTAAAGTCCAGGGTCAGTTAACAAATAAGTGGGAAACAGAAATAAATTGAAACCTAGTGTGTCTGACTTCAAAAGCTCACACTCATAACTTTAACAATGTATTTTCTACACAAGCTTGAGATGGGATTCAGGAAAATCTTGGGTGATATCTTATTGTGCCATTACAAGAATAACTAGAAAAAAAGTGTAAGAATGCAACATGCTCTTACTATAAGATAGCTCATAAAGATAAGCTCATAAGATAGCTCCTTCCCTCTAGGAAGGAGCAAGAGAACTTGTCCTCTCTTAGGAAGCATAATCACCTAAATTCTTTCCTTTCTGTTCATCAACCAGTCATCATCTGGTCTGCCTTGTGAGAAAATAAAATATAATGTTAGTCCATGCCTATACCCAAGGCCTTCAATGTCATTTTTCTCTCCTGTTCATAGTGAAAATAATAAAAGAATCAAGCTTTCATTCCACCTTTAAAGTGAAAGGAAATACACGAGGCAACATGTTATACAACGTCATTCATGCTCATGTATATTTAGTTACCTAACAAGTGCAAATGGTTGGCTTAAGAATGGTGTCTAGTTGGAAAGAAGATTTAAAAGGCTTGGAGAAAAGCAGGAAGTTCATCCTAAAGTACAAGAGGAATTCTAACTCAGAAGGAAAATGGTCAATGAAATCCAATTTGCAGAATTCAAAGTCAAGCTTGTCTTGTCTTGGTATAGTTTTAGTCTTATTTACCTAAAACTGTGTCCATACTTGCAGATCAGAGAAATGATAAAGCAATTTTCGCTGAAACGTGATATTTTCACCAACAAAGCTAGAGTCATTAATAATTACTGCAAACAGTACAGGCATATTTCAAGGCTGTAGCTTCTGCTAGTATTATTTTTGCTTACACTAATTGCTAAAAAAAAATTATTAACTTTGCTTTTATTATCATTTATTTTTACATGGAGTGATAAATGCAACAACTTATATACATGTTTTCATACTAATTTTGATATGGGGTGTTTTCTGGCTTTCTGTTTCTTCTCATGTTTTTAACAATCTTTATATAAGAATTATTCTTTTATAATACAGAAAAGAAAATTAAAGGTCAGAAAGATAAAGGAATTTTTCAAGAACTGGGAACTGGACTAAGGTCATTGCTTTTTTAAAAATTTGTCAATAAAACTGATAAATTCAACAAACTATACTAGATTTAGGATTTCTTTTATTATTTCCCATGTAAATATTTATGAAGTTGTATATTGTTTAGTAGAAAGTCTAGAGTAGTGTTTTACATACTATAAGTTAAACTCTCAGCAGGTCAGGGAATCAAGACCAATTTTTTGAGATTAACAATGTAAATTATGTAATAGCAATAAGCTTTTTGATCACCTAGTACCATGTAACAAACTACTTAAAAACTTAGTAATTAGGAAAGATGATCATTAATGTTTTACTGAAATTCAAACACAAAATCTTTGGGAAAGAACTGTTTCTGCTTCAGGTAATCTGAGGTCTTAGCTGGGATGCTTTAAAAGGGTAGTGACTAGAATAACTGGGCACCAATCAGGTCTCTCTCTTCATCTCTGTCTGCCTCCGCCTAATCCTCATCAACCTCCCACATGGGCTTTTCACACAGTTTGGTGACTTGGGATAGTTGGCCATGGGTTTCCTCATAGGCTGGTGACATGGGATAGTTGCCCTTCTTATGTGTCAGGCTAAAGTTCTGAGGACAAATGTTCCAAGAACCATGAAGTAAAAAGTGTCAGTCTCTTCTTACTCAAAGCATGGGCCAGAAAAACACAATATAACTTCTGCCATATTCCATTCATTGAAACAATTACAGAGTTAACTACAATTCAAGAACAGGAATATGGAACTCACCTCTACATAAATGCAAATCTAGGAGAAATGTCTAAAAATCTGTGGACATTCTTAGTCTGGCAAAAAAAAAAAAATTTTCATAAAAATTTTGTGTCTGTTGCATATATGTGAGTATATACTTGATTAAGTTGTATGTTTCTTTTGACAAGTAAAATTCAAAAATTTTTGAAAGCCACTGAACTTACCATTTTTATACTAATTTGGTTCAGTATTCCTCCCAATTTTACTTTACTTCAAAAACATACAACCTAAGTTGCTATATCTAATTTGTATTCATTTTCTAAAATAAGCAAAGTATTATATAGGCTACACCGTATACACAGCATCATATAGACATATTTGAATTTTCTAGATAGTAATAATATAGTCATTGTCATAATGAGAGCATTTATTTCATATTTCTAAATTCCCTTCAAATATTATGTAATAAGTTATAAATAAATATTGCAGATTTTTCTCTTACAAATCTGGAAAGTAAAGGATAAATGGCTAGTGATAGGTATAAAATAATAAAAAATTGATGCCATTTCTGATGCAATTATCCAAATAAATTGCAGATTTCTTGTATATAGATATTGATTACACCCATTTTGCAGAGAAACGCATTTCAAGAAGTGAAATATTTAACCCAAATCACACAACTGATTGGTAGAATTGAAATTCAGCACAGTTATTTATTATGCCAATGACAATTGAATAAATTTACAACTTACAATTTTCAAATGTAATTTGAATAAATTCTATGTTATGCTATTTCCTAAAGTTTTTCTGAATTTCAGACCAGCAAATTATTACCCCACACTACCAATTATAAAATCATACAAAGCATATAAAACACGAGAGACATTGTTGTTTATTCGATAAGTCACATGGGGTCTTTTGTGATCCCTTGTTCTGTAGCTCACCAGTCTCCTCTGTCTATGGGATTTCCCAAGCAAGAATACTGGAGTGAGTTGATATTTCTTTTTCCAAGGGATCTTCCTGACCAAGGGATCTAACCTGTGTCTCCTGAATTGGCAGGCAGAATTTTTACCACTGAACCAACAGGGAAGCTACAATAGAGACATTACTTAAAATTTGATTCTTTTAAAGAATGTGATTTTATCACCTTTCATCAGATTTTTTAAAAATTGCAATTTTATTTTAAATATTTGCAGAAAGAGAAATGTTGTAAATCTTGGTTCAGTTCAGTTCAGTTCAGTAGCTCAGTTGTGTCTGACTCTTTGTGACCCCATGGACCACACAGCACACCAGGCCTCCCTGTCCATCACCAACTCCCAGAGTTTACCCAAACTCATGTCCATTGAGTCGGTGATGCCATCCAAACATTTTATCCTCTGTTGTCCCCTTATCCTCCGGCCTGCTATCTTTCTGAACATCAGCTTCTTTTCAAATGAGTCAGCTCTTCACATCAGGTGGCCAAAGTATTGGAGTTTCAGCTTCAACATCAGTCCTTCCAATGAACACTCAGGGCTGATCTCCTTTAGGATGGACTGGTTGAATCTCCTGGCAGTCCAAGGGACTCTCAAGAGTCTTCTCCAACACCACAATTCAAAAGCATTAATTCTTCAGTGCTCAGCTTTCTTTGTAGTTCAACTCTCAAATCCATACATGACTACTGGAAAAACCATAACCTTGACTAGATGGACCTTTGTTAGCAAAGTAATGCCTCTGCTTTTGAATATGCTATCTAGGTTGGTCATAACTTTCCTTCCAAGGTGTAAGCGTCTTTTAATTTCATGGCTGCAGTCACCATCTACAGTGATTTTGGAGCCAAAAAAAATAAAGTCACCCACTGTTTCCCCATCTATTTGTCATGAAGTGATGGGACCAGATGCCATGATCTTCGTTTTCTGAATGTTGAGCTTTAAGCCAACTTTTTCATTCGCCTCTTTCACTTTCATCAAGAGTCTCTTTAGTTCTTCTTCACTTTCTGCCATAAAGGTGGTATATATGCATATCTGAGGTTATTGATATTTCTCCTGGCAATCTTGATTCCAGCTTGTGCTTCTTCCAGCCCAGGGTTTCTCATGATGTACTCTGCATATAAGTTAAATAAGCAGGGTAACAATATACAGCCTTGATGTACTCTTTTTCCTATTTTGAACCAGTCTGTTGTTCCATGTCCAGTTTTAACTGTTGCTTCCTAGACTACATACAGATTTCTCAAAAGGTGGGTCAGGTGGTCTGGTATTCCCATCTCTTTCAGAATTTTCTACAGTTTGTTGTGATCCACACTTTCAAAGACTTCAGCATAGTCAATAAAGCAGAAATAGATTTTTTCTTTTCTGGAACTCTCTTGCTTTTTTGATGATCCAGGGAATGTTGGCAATTTGATCTCTGGTTCCTGTACTTTTCCTAAAACCAGCTTGAACATCTCGAAGTTCACAGTTCACGTATCGCTGAGGCCTGGCTTGGAGCATTCCATTTTAATATCAGATGATTATATTAGAAATTTATTTTTTATCTAAGTTCATTTGTTTTATATCCATAGTTTATATTTGAACTCTAAATTCAGAAGGAGAAAATATTCATCAATCAATCTCTCTGTAGTACTCTTTCATACATAATTTTAAATTATCATTAGTGGTAAATAACTGAAAAAAAGATGTTGTAGACTAAGAGGTTTTTATATTTAGAATGAAAGGCAAAAATGAATAAAAATATATACACAACCAACAAATGCAAAATGATTTATGTCCTTTTAAAGCATACACTTTGGTGATGAACAAGAGGTATGGCTGAAATATAATAAATGTGCATCAGGATTACAAAGTGGATTTACATGAATAAGACAGCTGGGTGAGGAAGTCATTGTAAATTGATACTTAGACTAAGTTTTAAAGAATATTTAGAAGTTTTCTGAATAAACAAGTAGAATTCCTAGGAGACGAAACATTATATAAGGAGAAAGGTAAGAATGACTACATGAAATGTTTAAGATGTACAAATAATTTGAGATAAGAACGCCTATAACATGAATGTAGGTAGCCTTAGCTATAGTCTGAATATAAGTAGACTCTATACTGATTTAAGTAGAGCTAGGATGAACATTTGGAGAAGGCAATGGCACCCACGGAGGAGCCTGGAAGGCTGCAGTCCATGGGGTCGCTGAGGGTCGGACACGACTGAGCGACTTCACTTTCACTTTTCACTTTCATGCATTGGAGAAGGAAATGGCAACCCACTCCAGTGTTCTTGCCTGGAGAATCCCAGGGACTGGGGAGCCTGGTGGGCTGCCGTCTATGGGGTCACACAGTCATACACGACTGAAGTGACTTAGCAGTGGCAGCAGGATGAACTATATTGAGTTAACTAGAGATAGATGACTGATGCCAGTGTATTGTTGAACAAATGTCAGTGTCTGAAGTCAGTATCTTATGACAGGAAGTAAACAACTTAATGTTTCCTAATTAGTTATTTAAATAAAATAAGTTTGAGTACCTTTTCCTGTGTTTATGTCAAGAAACTACATTATCTCCAAACAGGTAAATAAGTGTGAAAGTCTCACATTGTCACAATGAAGGTCGTCTGTTACTTTTGTTTTCCCACCTAATCTTCATCTGTCTTACCAGTGTTTTTGGACCTCCAACAGGACATTAAATTTAGAAATGTGATATTCAAAAGCAGAAAATTCTGAGAGAAGTATGCATAATATCAGAAACAGATAAGGAGTATCTCTTCTTTATTCTGCAGTTAAGGCAATAATGAACCTCATTGGAGTTAAATGCAGGAATACTGGAGGCAGGCTGCTTGGGTTTAGATTCTTTCTTTGTTTCTTATTAGCTATGTTACCGTGGGATAATTACTTAATCTCTGTTAAATGGAAATGATAACTCACATAGTGGTTGTAGGTATGGATTAGTTAATGTTTGTAGAGCACTTAGAAATGTGCTTGGTCAACAAAGTTCAGCTATTTGTTATCAATAGAACATGGTTTGTATTGAGATATGCAAATAAGAAACAAAAGAGCCTGGTGGACTACAGCACATGGGGTTGCAAAGAGTAAGATGTGACTGCTACTGAGAGTGCACAGGTACACACACACACACACACACACACACACGATAATAGCACCTAAATCTTTTGTTTCCCATCTGCATATCTCTTATGAGACTTTTGCTCCATGGGAAATAGCCAAATTCTGAACTAAGCCTGATGCTGAAGAAAACTTTAACAGTTTGACAGAGGAGTTACCACCTAATGGGCATCCCAGGTGGCGCAGTGGTAAAGAACCTGCCTTGCAGAGCAGGAGACACAAGAGACACGGGTTCAATCCCTGGGGTAGAAAGATCTCCTGGAGAAGGAAATGGCAACCCATCCCAGTATTCTTTCCTGGAAAAGTCCATGGACAGAGGAGACTGGTGGGCTGCAGTACAAGGGATCACAAAAGACCCCATGGATTTCCCACAGAGCAGAACCCTCATAAGCAGTTTGTGGTAAGTAAGTAAGTAAGTAAGTTAAGTCGCTCAGTCGTGTCTGACTCTTTGCGACCCCATGGAGTGTAGCCCACCAGGCTCCTCTGTCCATGGAATTCTCCAGTCAAGAATACTGGAGTGGGTTGCCATTTCCTTCTCCAGGGGATCTTCCTGACCCAGGGATCGAACCCAGGTCTCCCGTATTAGAGGCAGACGCTTTAACCTCTGAGCTGCCATGCAGATGATAGTTTGTGGTAAACAGGCAAATATTCTTTGGTATACTAAGTATAATTTACCAGGGCTCCAGGTGGCATGGTCACTGAGAGGAGGGAACAGGTCTTAGAACTGGCAAGCTAATGAATATTGGGAAAAGTGGGGATTTTAAAACATAACACGTATTAAGATAGCTTCAGTATAGTGTCATTTACCTCTAATAAGTGCCTCGGGTGGAAGAGTTGGGTGGAGAGTTGGTAGTAGATTCTGTGTGGTCTTATATGCAACAAGTTAACTGAGATTTCGTAGTGAGGAAAACTCATGAAGGATAAAATAAAAAGAGATGGAAATCATGACATCTCTTTCACATCAGGTTAAATTCATAATCCATTGTTCATCATCCCTTCTGGACAGTAACAATGACAGGCTTTCTCATCAGAGTTTTTCAGCTACTTTTGGCCAGTGCTCTAAGCCTGCTAAGACTGCACTGTTGCTTCCCACACATAGAGTTGCCCTGCATGGCACTTGTTGCTGCTGCTGCTAAGTCGCTTCAGTCGTGTCCAGCTGTGTGCAACACCAGAGACAGCAGCCCATCAGGCTTCCCCGTCCTTCGGATTCTCCAGGCAAGAGTACTGGAGTGGGTTGCCATTGCCTTCTCCGCGACACTTGTTAGCTTATCCCTATAATTGAAATACAGTTTAAAAAAAGAGTTGAATGTATAAGAAGTACTCTTTATGGCAGTGAAATGTGATCTTGACCATCACATGTTACCCTGTCTCCAAAAAGCTGCCTTTTGCTTTCCAAGCTTATGGTAGGGGACTATCCAATGCTTTCTGAATCACAGAGAGAATTTCTAGTTTCTGCATAAGTCTGCAAGGCAATAAACATTTTTTTAAATAGTAGCTCATTTTAAAAAAAGCAAATAAATAGTTTAAAAGCCCAATGAAGAGTAGAGTGAGCCATATCCTTTTTTATCATATTTACATTCAGAATTTTAATGGCACTTGACTCTGAAATCATTCCAGTAAAGCGGAAAATTAATATTTTAATATATCTACCACTCCAACAAATAGAAATAAGTAGAATAAGTAGTAGGGAAGAAAATGTTCTAGTTTTAACCATATTTATGAATATTTATCACCCTTACCCATCAGAATACTGCTTTTTGTGTGCTTATATAGATACACACACACACACACACACACACACATATATGTATGTATACGCACACTCACATAAATCACTGCAGGGCAAATACTAACAATTGTTTCACATTTATGGAAAAGAGAATGACAACTTGCTTCTAATATTATTCTGATTAGATTTTGTCATAATTTTTACTGAGCAAATCCAAAATAGTGAAGCATAGCTAGTAAAAAATATTATCCAATAGGTTTTTCACGGAATGACAACATTCTTATCAGCTCTTCTTCATCTAGATGGGGAATGGCAGAAAAATAAGAGGAAATAAAAGCATAATGTGGCTTTGCTGGCTGTGATAATATGTGGAAATCCATTTTGCTTCAGGGTCGTGTGCTGTAAAAATTTGACCCATATGGCTCTGTTTTGTTCAATATACATATTCATTTATTTCTGGAAGGAGCACACTGACCAAGGATTCATTAAAACAAACAAAAGAAAAAAGAAAAAAAAAGAAATTATTATGTTAAGTGAATCTTTATTTATATAAAAGGAAGTAGAATTTTTATATTTGTGGGCACAATTAATAATGTGTGTTCAGTCACTTCAGATGTGTTGAACTCTCTGGGACCCTATGGACTGTAGCCTATCAGGATCCTCTGTCATGGGATTCTCCAACGCAAAAATACTGGAGTGGGTTGCCACTCCAGGGGATCTTCCCAACGCAGAGACTGAACCCGCGGTGTCTCCTGTGGCCTCTGCATAGTGCGCAGATTCTTTATTTCTGAGCCACCTGGAAACTCCTAATTAATAATGACATAAGTAAAAGAGTTACCCAACATGGGATAAACATTCATCCACAGTATCTCCAGTCTTATTGAAGTTGACCTTAATGTTTCTGGAATATTATAAATGAAGACCTCAATGGCCCAAGTTTTGACAGGTACCACTTAGTTACCACTTCTTCCTTGGCAACACCTTTTCCCAAAGAGTGTTGCCATAATTAAAATGCAAAAGAGATCAAGCCTTATGTCCAGGAGGACAACTGAAAAACTAAAGAATTAAACATAATAGATTGGATTGAGTTAGAGAAATGTGATTTTATTCTCTACTAGCTAAGTTCACCTGTAATAATACAGGTAACATGTCAAATAATTTGTCTGTTGTAACTAGTGCTATTTCTAAAACAAAGTAAAAATTAAATACACATTAACCTACTATGTTAGTTATATTATCAAAAGAATTTTTGTCTAATTTCATAGACTATTTCACTTCAGAGCTAAATATCTTTCAAAAATCTATTTAAAATGACTTTTATTACTCCTACAAATAAACACTTACACACATACATATACATATATATTCATATTTATGGGCATACATACATATATGTAGTAAAAGCAAAAATAGCTGTAAAACCTTCTTTGAAAATAAAAACTATAAAAAAATCTACATTTGAGGATAATGCCAGCACTTTTTGTTAAAAAGGAGAAATACCTTATTCATATTAACATAGAAAAATTGGGCCAAGCAGCTACTTTAGATACCAAACTAATTTGTCAACATACTCAAATATGAAGATAACTTTTTACCAACATTTTTGTTTATAAAGAGCAACCTTTTTATATTCTTAAAATATTCTCTTCTTAAAGGCCACTCTTTTTATTAGTGTATTCTGAACAGCACCGCTTTGTTTGGGAAAGGCATAACAGCTAGAAATGACCTCAATTAATGCTAAATTTGAATCTCATAGAAATAATACAATAAAAAAATAAATAAACATAGCGATTTAATAGCTATTTATAGAGATACTGATTCTCAGTTGTAAGTGTGAGATGTCTTTAAAAAGAAGGCCTTTTAGAGGTCAGTAGAAATGGATAGAGGAAGAAGTAAGTAGTGTTGAAAGATTGCAATTATTTAAAAAAAAAGAAAGGGAAATTATCCTCATGTTATGTAAATGATATCCTGTGACATGAGATGAAATTCCCATTAGATCAAAAGTATTATATCTCAAATAACTTAGAAATAAAGGGGAAGTTGGAAGTTTGATGAGTCAGTATATGCTTTTAGAGGTAATGAAGGCAGTGATGCTACAATTGTATGTGATGGTTTGAAAAAAGTATTAGTATATTATGAGACTGACAAAAGTAACTTTTCCAAATTAATATTTTATACACATATTTTTAAAATGCTTATAATAGACTTTTTCCTCTGGCTGTACTGCATGCCTTGCAGGGTCTTAGTTCTCAAACCAGGGATTGAACCCACACCCTAGGCAGTGAAAGCAGAAGTCCTAACCACTAGACCACCAGGGATAGATTGGGAGATTGGCATTGACATATACACATTACTATATATAAAATAGATAACTAATAAGAACTTACTGCATAGGCAGCTCTACTCAATACTCTGCAATGATCTAAATTGACTCTGCGACGCCATGGACTATACAGTCCATGGAATTCTCCAGGCCAGAAGACTGGAATAGGTAGCCTTTCCCTTCTCCATGGGATCTTTCCAACCCAGGGATCAAACCCAGGTCTCCTTTGCAGGCAGATTCTTTACTAGCTGAGCCACAAGGGAAGCCCAAGAATACTGGAGTGGGTAGCCTATCCATTCTCCAGGGGATCTTCCTAACCCAGAAATCCAACTGGGGTCTGCACACAAACACACACACAGATAAATAGATAGATAGATGGGAGAACGAAATGACAACCCACTCCAGTATTCTTGCCTAGAGAATCCTATGTACAGAGGAGCCTGGTGGGTTGCTGTCCAAAGGGTCGCATAGAGTTGGACATGACTGAAGAAGCTTAGCATGCATGTATGCATTGGAGAAGGAAATGGCAACCCACTCCAGTATCCTTGCCTGGAGAATCCCAGGGACTGAGGAGCCTGGTGGGCTGCCGTCTTATGGGGTCACACAGAGTCGAACATGACTCAAACGACTTAGAAACATATATATATACATATATATATATATATATATATATATATATATATATATATATAGTGGAAGTGTCAATCATGTTCAACTCTTTGCAACCCCATAGACTGTAGTCTGCCAGGCTCCTCTGTCTCTGGAATTCTCCAGACAAGAATACCTGGGAATGGGTTGCCATTCCCTCTTCCAGGGGATCTTCCTGGCCCAGGGATGGAACCCAGCTCTCCTATATTGCAGCATATTCTTTACCATATGAGCCACCAGAGAAGCAAGAAAGGCCAGTGAAAATTATGCATTAATGAGTTACTGCCATAAATAACTGCAGCTCCAGTCCACTGAAGACCTTCTGAGAAATCATTTCAAATCTGAATTAGAATCACTAGACAGGAGTTAGACAATAGAAAAGCTAAAGAATTTTGCCCATTGACTACCACTCTCCGTTGGGTGACAGTTATTTCTGGGGGTACAAATTTTTCTTGATTTCCTAGTTATACTTAGTTTGTGGCTGGGCAACTTCCTTCATATCCTTTGGTAGATGAGAGATGAAGTTGCCTAAAATGAGAATTTTTCAAAATGCCAAAAACTGTCTATCAGAGCTATGGGGAATTCAGGTGGGCAAAGGGCTATAGTGTAGAATTTCAATAGCATCTGCTTTAAGATACTGTTGAGATATTTTATCCATCAAAATTGAGTATTTCAGAAAATTCACTGGCTATCCAGTGGTTAGGACTCTGAATTTTCACTGATGAGGGCCCAGATTTGATCCCTGCTTAAGGAACTAAGATTCCACAAGCCAAGCAACATAGCCAATAAATAAATAAATAATTTGGATGCTACAGATTTTTGCTTCAACAGCTCTAGTAATCAAAAAAATACATCAATATTTTATGGTTATCTTTGATTACCATACATCCAACTGAAACAAAATTCCTAAGTGCTTGAGGTGCAAATTCTAGTTCAATTGACCATAGGAGAGTTTAGGAACAAAATAAGCTGCTTAATTTACATTCAGGTAGCTCTTGCTCAGTCCTGGACTAGCCCCAGCAATTCTACAAGGACAAGATGTTAAACCAGCTTCCTTTCTTTCAGCTGCAATTGTGCACTTGGTTCCATAGAGTTCTGCCTTTGCCCTTTCCCAGCATCTTGCAACATGACTATACAAAGCAAAGGCTTTACTCTATTTATTATCTCCAATGGCAAGCAAGTAGATTCTTGATATTTTTAAGACACTAATAGTCCCTCAGTGAAATGTAGAGAGTATAGCAAAAATGCCCACCCGATAGTTAACATTTAGAGTCTTTCATTTTAACAATGTGAACAAAAGGGGGGAATTTAGAATCAAATATTCCAGGCTTAAAATTCTTGCTTCTCCTTTCCCTAAGAATCTCTTTTTAGGAGTTTGATGTGTTCTTTGAAGCTCTGGTAAAATCAGTACAACTCCAATAATATATCACTAGTAAAATTGGTATATTATTATCTCATCGCAATATAGTGAGGAATAATGAAATATGATATGTAAGAAGCCTAGTACAATGACAAGTCCATAATATGCATTCAGTAATGGAAACTATGATCGTTAATAGAAACATTTTCAAGCAAGCCATTGTGTTTACATGCTTCAAACCATAAATATGATATAGACAAATCTTACTGAAAATGATATATGAGGTAGATGATAAAACTATTATAATGTTCCTCAAAGACAACTATAATGACTTTTCAAACTTCTTTATTGCAGCAAACTACATTTCTCGGGTTTATTATGTGCTAACTGTGGTGTTAGGAGAAGGAAAATAATTTCATGTACTACATAACAGGAAATTTAAATCAAAAAGAGTCCATATCTTTTCAACAATTGTCATATGGTACAATTATGTCAAGAGATGTGTATCTTAAACCCACCTACAGGAAGTAAAATTTACCACGCAACTGCTACCATTACTCATTAAAGCTTTGTACTAATATGTTATCACCAACATTTTATATCATTATTTCACACGTTTAAATATGTATTTTACTTTGCCACTTTGAATTTTGAATCTTTAATGACTATTTCTGAAAGTGACTAAGAGCAGAAAAGAAACAGTAAGAAACGGTATTTAAGTTCCTTTACAAGTGAAATGAGTTGATTTAATTGTTTGAGCCCATGTCTCCACCCTCACCTTTAAAGTATTAGAGCTCCCTGATTCCTCTTCAAAGACACATGCACTAATCCTTCCTTTAAGATAAACCAGGAGCAACGTTTTATTAATCATAAACCACAATGATGCTAGATATTAATATTTCCTGCTTAGATAGGCAGAATTTCAAAAAAAATTCTACATTTATTTTTCATCTATATCTACACCCAAAGAAAAAACTTTGAAAATAGCAACGTGTTTTTTGAAAATCAGTCAAAATTTTACATCAATTCATGAACAGTGAATATTGGAAATCACTGCCTCTTTTGCTTTCAAGATATGAGACTTACTTATAGGAACTTAGTTAAGAAGGCTTATACTTCCAAATATATTTTGGAGGCTTTCTAATTGCCCATCATTTTATAAAGGTCATCATTCACTAATGTAATAGTTCAAGAAGATTCGTATTTTACTTATAATGGGTATTTTTCTTGTACAGAATCTTGCAGGCTACACATCAGACTTGTATATCTAGGAAGCAGAAAATAATTGATGACTAATGAAAACATTACCTACAGGCTGACAGCACCAAAAAGTAGGGATTTACACTAAATTGAAGTGAAAAATCACTTACCACTAAGAAAGAATGTCCAACATCTCAAATAACAAGAGCTCTCAGTTATTTGGAAATAAAAGTATAGATTTATGATACTCTTTCATTTATACATTAAGAACTTATTATATAAAAATGCTTCATTTTATGTTGTGGAGATTTAAAGGCAAATAAGAAAAATGTCCTACTTCCATGAACTTGTTTCATGGGAGAAATCACAAACATATACATATTCCACCAGAAATTTTATGTAAAAAGTAGAAAGTCTCATTTTTCTAACATATGGTTTAACGAAATTTGTCACTTACATAACAGGGTAAAAAACATGAATGTTTTTAATTTCTCATAAAGTTTAATTTTTTCCTGTCAGATAATCCATATATATAAATATCAGTGGATGAGGTGAGACCACTATAGAAATATAGTATAGAAATATATAGTTCTATATATTTTATCATATTTTCACCTCCCTAAGTTTTATTATACCTGTTTTCTAGAGTAGTATATCTTCCAATGGACAGAGTGCTCCTGCTATCTTTGTATGTCTATTTCCTCCTTCAGATCTATCTGTTTATCTTGTACATGATGCCTAGTAGTACTGTTATTTAAGGCATAATTTTGCTTTTCATCATTAATGAAAATTTTCCATTATAAAATGACCTGATAATTGTTAATACATAATATGTGGTATCTGGAGAAGGAAATGGCAACCCACCCCAGTATTCTTGCCTGGAGAATCCCAGGGACAGAAGAGCCTGTGTCCATGGGGTCACAAACAGTCGAACACGACTGAGTGACTAAACAACAATATGCGGTACGATCCTCATTTTTAGCTCTTAGTGTAAGTGATACAGTGGTGAAGAAAGTGATAAAAGTTTCTACCTTCAAGTGATGCAAGCAGTATAGGAAGAGATTAATTATAAACAAAACATATTTAATATCTAATTATTGGTGCATTCCTTATAACAGAAAGTGTTAAGCAAGAAACATAAAATTAATATATAATATATGAAATACTGTCAGGTATGTAATTTGATCACACTTTGAACAAGAAATAGGGCAGGATGAGGAGATTTGAAAGTGACTAGATAGCGTGTATGAGACTATTTTACATAGTGTTTGTTGCCTGTCAGAGGAGGTAAGAAGGCAACATTTGAATAAAATCCATAATGAAATGACATAAAAACCCATGTGAATGTTTAGGGCAAAAGTATTCAAGACCAAATACGCAGCAAGTTCAAGGGATTTAGGTTAGGCATATGCTTAACATACTTAAAAAATAGTTAAAGCACAGCAAGTTATGAGTACACAGAAGGTTCAGATAATGTTGGGCCTTGTTTCTTATTGAAAATACTTAGGATTTTATTCATTAAATATAATGAGAAGCTTCTCAAGAGTTTGAGGCAGAGAAATGATATAATATCACTTGTGTCTGGCATGGTTCATTGTCTGTTGTAGCAGAGTAAAGAGTGTGTGCAGGGAAAATGTTGAGGAGGCTATTGCTATACTTCAGGTCATGCAATGGTGACTTAGCCTTTTCTCAGTTTTGTTTTATATCTAAATAAAGGAAGCTCTGAGACAGTGAGACTTAGGACACGGATTTATTTTTCTAATGCCTAGAAAAACACAGACCAAAAAGTAGGTACTCAAACAAATACCTCACATGTGAACAAAATAGTGGTAACTTGACCACAATTTTAGTCTGAGAAAGAAAGAAACCTAAAAAAGAAAATGTTCTCCAAATATCTGTATTATGAATTTTGCAATATAATGATATCTCATCAATACAATATATTAACTTTAAATGTAATATGTATCAGTTCAGTTCAGTTCAGTCGCTTGGTCATGTCTGACTCTTTGCTACCCCACGAATCGCAGCACGCCAGGCCTCCCTGTCCATCACCAACTCCCGGAGTTCACTCAGACTCACTTCTATCAAGTCGGTGATGCCATCCAGACATCTCATCCTCTGTCATCCCCTTCTCCTCCTGCCCCCATCCCTCCCAGCATCAGAGTTTTTTCCAATGAGTCAACTCTTTGCATGAGGTAGTCAAAGTACTGGAGTTTCAGCTTTAGCATCATTTCTTCCAAAGAAAACCCAGGGCTGATCTCCTTCAGAATGGACTGGTTGGCTCTCCCTTAGGAGGGTAAATTTTTCTCAATAAACCACACCACACAGATCATGAAAGTTCTAATATGTGAAGATTTTTCAACTGATATACTTTAATATGTTACTTAATATTAAGAATAATAACCAAAATTAGAATTATTATTGATGCAGAATTAAAATGTATCATATCAATATCTTTTATGGGAGTTTTATTGTAACATAGTATATTATAAGAAGGCCCAAAGAAAGAATATGAATTCTAATACTGGGTGACCTTTGATGAAACTTTGAGTTTTCTTACTTGTTGCTGTTCAGTTGCTAAGTCATATCCTACTCTTTGAAAACGCATGGACTGTAACACGCCAGGCTTCCCTGTCCTCCACTATCTCCTGGAGTTTGCTCAAGTTCATGTCCACTGAGTAATTCTTTCTAAATATCTCATCTTCTGTTGCCCTCTTTTACTTTTGCCTTCCTTCATTCCCAGCATAAGGATCTTTTCCAATGAGTTAGCTCTTTGAATCAGGTGGCTAAAGTATAGGAGCTTCAGCTTTAACATTTATAGCATTCTTATTTATAGGTTGCAACTAACATTTTGTTGCTACACCTAATTTAGGAGGTTAATAAGAGAAATCAATGTGATGACATATCTGAAAGCAATTTGTGTGTGTATGTGTGTGTGTTAGTCGCTCAGTCATATCCGACTTTCCGTGACCTCATGGACCTGTCAGGGTCCTCTTTACATGGAATTCTCCAGGCAAGAATACTGGAGTGGCTTGCCATGCTCTCCTCCAGGGGATCTTCCCAACCCAGGGATCAAATCCAGGTCTCCCACATTGCAGGTGGATTCTTTACTGAGTCACCAGGGAAGCCCTTTTTTATAGCCAGTGACTCCCAAACTTGGAAAAGGAAATGACAACCCACTCCAGTATTTTTGCCTGGAGTATCCCACGGACAGAGGAGCCTGGCAGGCTACAGTCCATGGGGTTGCAAGAGTCTGACATGACTTAGTGACTAAACCACCACCCAAACTTGACAACATATCAGCATCATCTGAAAATCTTATTAAAACTCAAAATCTCAGAGTCCTTAGAGTTCCTGAATCAGTAGTTCTGGACAAAATCTGAGAATTTCCATTTATAGCAAATTCACAGATAGTGCTGCCACTTCTGTTCTGGGGACCACATTGTGAGAACTACTGCTTATGGAGATAATGAGCATTTAATAGAATTAAAGAAAAATGATCATTTTTTTTGTGTGTGTGTGTTCAAATGAACTCTCAGTCAATCTGTATACAGAATTTCTTTGGAATGAAATATAACCATCAATTAACAACCACTTCAAATGGGAAAAAAGTCTTTACCATTTACATCACCTGGGAAACCTCAAATGGAAAAAAAAAGAGTAATTACAAACAAATTTGAACATTTCAATGACTGAAATACTACTCTATAGGAACATTTCTGAGTGAGCTAAAAGATATAAATCTAAATTCCAAGTGACAGAGGCAAATCCATCTCTTACTAGAGTTGAGAGTTGAAATTACATATCTATTATTCTTTATATTAAAATCAGTGAGGTGTAAAATTATAGGTCCAGTGTCGATTGCTGTGTATTATTTATTTATTCAAAAAAGTCAAAATCTTTAAGGTGTAACTACATTTTTGATAATAACTTCCTTTACAGTGCTACTTATGACCAAAGAATAAATTAATCAATATTTTTTAAAGCAGCTGAAGAACATTAGAAATATTATTCAAAATTCTTTTGGAAAAGTTTTTGCAGACACCAGAAAGACAAAAAAATCTAGGTAGAAACCTAGACAATTCTTTATGATCCATCCTCTCAGCTTTAGAAAATCAAGTCACCTAATGGAATACAAGTTAAAGTTCAAGAAGCTGGTTCTATTTCTAAAACTTCTATATAAATGTTATGTTCTTTCAACTCTTTTTGGTGTATTTTGTCGCTACAAGCAAGGAAACCTGTATTAATGGCTGCCCTCTCCTTATTACAGAAGCATGATGCCATCCTTCTTGGTAAGGAGTTTAAAAGAGTTTTCACCTATCTACATGTGAAGGAAGCAAAACAATTTTTAACATCTACCTCTGAACCACAACCACCTATGAAGAAATATATATAGATATATACACATATACATATACACATATATTTATAAATATATAAATATAATAAATGAAGAAATAGAAATATAAATATTAAGAAATATATATATTTCCAGAAATGAGAGAGATGATGAATGAAGTAAAGATCAATGATTCATAAATTTCTTTGGCACGCAATATCTTTTTACAACTTTTGCCACAAAAAAATGGGAGCTGCATTCCAAAGAAAACTTAGACCTTTCTTTACTTCCAAACAGATAAAAATTCACTTAATTTTTTACTACAATATAACTAATTTGACAATATACCCAGTCTGAGGCCTTGTCAAATGAATAAGGAAAATACAAAGAAGGAGAGTAAGATATGGAAAACTTCATGTTTTCCAATAAAATAGAAATCCTGTTTCTGAAGAGGAAAGAATTAAGCTAAACGTGCTATGAAAAGAGCTACCCCATGCCTGCTTGTCTAATGTAGATGTTTAGCTGTTACCTTGAATCGGAGTCAGAAGATGTGCTATTACTTGACACAGTTTTGGATAGATGCTCTTACTGCCCCCTTTTGTGACATTAACATACCTGGATACTAGAAATCTTTGGATTTTCAGATCACTCACAATGTTCTTTTGGCTAACTTGCTAGAAACAATACTAAGGGGAAACAAGTATCCTATGTTATGAATAACTTCTTAATATTATTCTCTTCTAGAAATTCTGCATAATAATGAAAACCAGTTTGCATATGCTAGTGTCTTACCCTCAGCGGTGATTCACTTATGCAGAGTTACCATATTACTTTGGTCATCCTCTGAGAGTCCTAGCCTCAACTACCAACATTACTGTTTCCATTCCCAATAATTCAATTCCATCAGTTCATTATCAGTTTATGGGCACAGGTGAGATGTACAGCACTCAGGTGCCAGAAGATGGGGAAGGTTCTATTGAAGCTTGAATAAATGCAATTCAGTAGAGACCAGGATAACAAATCTTAGTACTCCTATCAGAATTAGTTTTCCACAGGTGACAAATCAAATCTCAGAGACTTCAGAGCATTTGTACCTGCCTCCAAATGCCTTACAGTATTGTATTTTTAAGTGTATTTATAAAGGTGTACTTACTTACAATGAAAACATGTTTTACAGTTCAAAATGAAGATAATATTCACTAATAATCTCTTTATTTTCTATCCCCTATTGTTTAAATGAACAACCAATCAAGCATGGAACATTCACTAAAGAAGCCTCAATCTAAGTGCTATGAATATGCAAAAGATTTGAAAAGAAAATACACCAATAATTCAGCTTTTCCTATCCAGAAATAAATAGGTTAAAATGCTTTATAAATTGCTATAGAAAATATCAACATAATGTATAATTTCAAATGCTTATCCTAGCATCTAAAAATCTACATACATTTCCATTAAAAAGCAAGAATTTTATTGAGCCAGGGCCCCCTAGGGGAATTCTGAGCTTGCAGACCAAGCCTCTTGGGCATGAGCCAGTCTGTCCTTGTTTACCAGAGAGAACAGGTTTCATAAATCATTAGTAGTGTTGCTGCTTCATTGGAATCACAAGACTGTTGTATTCTGAAAGATAATTTTTACAAGTTATAACAGTAGAGAACATGAGAGTACAGATTGCACTAGAAAACTCTCATATCTCTTTCTTTCTGTCTTGAAATATTATGCATACTCACTACTTCAAAATAATTCTCTTAGCCTAAGTAAGTTGCTCATGGTCCCAAATGACCTAATATTGTTGTGGTTTGATACCATTTCTATTTCAATGACTCATTTTTGAAAAATTAATGTATTTATTTCTAAGTGGAGGATAATTGTTTTAAAATGTTGTATTGATTTCTGCCATACATAAACATGAATCAGCCACACGTGTATATATGTCCCCTCCTTCTTGAACCTCCCTCCCATCCCATCCTGCCCCTCTAGGTTGTTGCAGAGCTCTAGGTTGAGCTCCCTGCATCATTCAGTAAAATCCCACTAAATATTTGGCATATGGTCATGTATATGTTTCAATGATACTCTCTCAATTTGTCCCACGCTCTCCTTCAGCCACAGTGTCTACAAGTCTGTTCTCCATGTCTGCATCTCTATTGCTGCCTTGCAAATAGGCTCTTCAGGACCATTTATCTAGACTCCATACACATGCATTAATATGTGATATTTGCTTTTCTCTTTCTGATTTACTTCATTCTATATAACAGGCTCTAGGTTCATCCACCTTACTAGAACTGACTCAAATGTGGTCATTTTTATGACTGAGTAATATTCCATTGTATATACATACCACTACTTTTTATCCATTTATCAGTCAATGGACATTGATTTTGACTGCAAAGTAATGTCTCTGCTTTGTAATACAGTGTCTAGGTTTGTCATAGCTTTTCTTCAAAGGTGCAAGTGACTTTTAATTTCATGGCCACAGCCACCATCTACAGTGATTTTGGAGCTCAAGAAAATAGTCTCACTGTTTCCATTGTTTCCTGAAGTATTTGCCCTGAAGTGATGGAACCAGATGCCATGATCTTCGGTTTTTGAATGCTGAGTTTAACCCAGCTCTTTCACTGTCATATTTCACTTTTGCCAAGATGCTCTTTAGTTCCTCTTCTATTTTTGCCATTAAGGTAGTATCATCTGCATATCTGAGGTTGTTATTTCTCCCAGCAGCTTGTGCTTCATCTTGCCCAGCATTGCTCATGATGTACGCTGCAAATTGCCAACATCTGTTGGATTATTGAAAAAGCAAGAGAGCTCCAGAAAAATATCTACTTTATTGACAATGACAAATGCAAGGCCTTTGACTGTGTACATCACAACAAACTGTGGAAAATTCTTAAAGAGATGGGAATACCAGGCACCTTACCTGCCTCCTGAAAAATCTGTATGCAGGTCAAGAAGCAAAGTTAGAACTGGGCATAGAACAACAGACTGGTTCCAAATCAGGAAAGGAGCACATCAAGGTTGTATATTATCACCTGGCTTATAAAAATTATATTCAGAATACATCATTTGAAATGCTGGGCTAGATGAAACACAGGCTGGAATCAAAATTGCCAGGGGGAAATATCAATAATCTCAGATATTTAGATGAAATCACCCTTATGACATAAAGCGAAGAAAAACTAAAGAGCCTCTTGATGAAAATGAAAGAGGATAGGGAAAAAGTTGTCTTAAAACTCATCAATCAGGAAAGTAAGATCATGACATCTGGTCCCATCACTTCATGGCAAATACATGGGGAAACAATGGAAACAGTGACAGACTTTAATTTTGGGGGGCTCCAAAATCACTGCAGATGGTGACTGCAACCATGAAATGAAAAGACACTTGCTCCTTAGAAGAAAAGCTATGACCGACCTAGACAGCATACTAAAAAGCAGAGATGTTGCCTCGCTGACAAAGGTCAGTCTAGCAAAATTATGGTTTTTACAGTAGTCATGTTTGGATGTGAGAATTGGATTATAAACAAAGATGAGTGGCGAAGAATTGATGCTTTTGAACTGTGGTGTTGGAGAAGACTCTTGAGAATCCCTTGGACTGCAAGGAGATCCAACCAGTCCATCATAAAGGAGATCAGTCCTGGGTGTTCTGGAAGGACTGATGCTGAAGCTGAAATTCCAATATTTTAGCCACCTGATGTAAAGAACTGACTCATTGGAAAAGACCTGGAAAAGACCCCAATGCTGGGAAAAATTGAAGGCATGAGGAGAAGGGAACAGCAGAGGATTAGATGGTTGATGGCCATCACCGACTCAATGGACTTGAGTTTGACCAAGTTCCGGGAGTAGATGATGGACAAGGAAGTCTATTGTGCTAGAATCCATGGGGTCACAAAGAGTTGGACAAGACTGAGTGACTGAACTGAACTGAACTCTGCATATAAGTTAAATAATCAGGATGATATCATACAACCTTGACATATTCCTTTCCCAAATTTGAACCAGTCTGTTGTTACATGTATGGTTCTAACTGTTGCTTCTTAACCTGCATACAGGTTTCTCAGGAGTCAGGTAAGGTGGCCTGGTATTCCCATCTCTAAGAACTCCAGTTTGTTGTGATCCACACAGTCAAAGGCTTTCGCATAGTCAATCAAGCAGAAGTAGATTTTTTTTTTTTTTAATTATCTTGCTTTTACTATGGTCCAGTTGATGTTGGCTATTTGATCTCTGGTTCCTCTGACTTTTCTAAATTCAGCTTGAACATCTGGAAGTTTTAAGTTCACATATTGTTGTAGCCTAGCTTGGAGGGTTTTGAACACTGCCTTGCTAGCATGTGAAATGAGTGCAATTGTGCGGTAGTTTGAACATTCTTTGTCATTGCCCTTCTTTGAGACTGGAATGAAAACTGACTTTTTCCAGTCCTGTGACCACTGCTGAGTTTCCCAAATTTGCTGATATATTGAATGCAGTGCTTAAACAGCATCATCTTTTAGGGTTTGAAATAGCTCAGCTGGAATTCTATCACCTTTACAAATAGTAATGCAATATAGAATATCAGCATCTATATTTGAATACCCATCTCTGTTTCTTGTTATAATCCAGCATCAATTAAATTATGTACCACTGAAAAGTCTAAAGAATTCAGACACCAACCGGTTATATCCTTCCTTGGTAACTGCTTGATGTTTAACTATTCTACTGTTTTATAGGACTCTTTATTTTTTTGATTTATTTTTTATTTTAATTGGAGGCTAATTACTTTACAGTATTGTGGTGGTTTTATACAGTTACTTAATCTGTTTATGTTAACAATTAAAATGTTCTAAAACAAGTCTTCCTCAATGTAATATAGTAGTAACAGAAAGCTAGAGCATTAAGATAAGTATCCTTAAAATTTATGATCCTAGATGTTTCTATTACATTATTTTTCTTTGGAATTATTTTTTCTAAAGAAAATACATATTTTGAGAGAAACAATTTTGAAAGTAGAACTTCATTTCACAACTCTCACAACACCAACAAGAAGGGTAGTAATAGTTGCTATAGGTTATTTTAACCTCTATTAAATTCTTAGGCATTAGTACATCTTATTTTCCTTTTTTAAAAATTGTTATTAAAATATAGTCAATTTACAATATTTTGTTAGTTTCAGGTCTACAGTATAGTGATTCAGATATATATATATATATAATATATATATATATATATTATATATATATATATGAAACATTGAGGGCAGAAGGAGAAGGGGACATCAGAGGATGAGATGGCTGGATGGCATCAATGATGCAACGGACATGAACTTGGGCAAACTTTGGGAGATGGTGAGGGACATGTAGGACTGGTATGCTGCAGTCCATGGGTTATCAAAGACTTGGACACGACTGAGTGAATAAACAACATATATATAGGTATACAAGTAGATTTATATATAGCTATATAGAGATATTCCTATTAGACATATCTAATTGGTAAACAATTGGTAAACAATTGGTAAAGAATCCACCTGCAATGTGGGAAACCTGGGGTTCAATTCCTGGGTGGGGAAGATCTGCTGGAGAAGGGAAAGGCTATCCACTCCAGTATTCTGGCCTGGAGAATTCCATGGGCTGTATAGTCCTTGGGGTCACAAAGAGTCAGAGATGACAGAGTGACTTTCATTTCACTTCATATATATCAGTTTAGTTCAGTTCAGTTCAGTCGCTCAGTCGTGTCCAACTCTTTGTGACCCCATGATATGCAGCACACTAGGCCTCCCTGTCCATCACCATCTCCCGGAATTCACTCAGACTCACGTCCATCGAGTCCGTGATGCCATCCAGCCATCTCATCCTCTGTCGTCCCCTTCTCCTCCTGCCCCCAATCCCCCCCAGCATCAAAGTCTTTTCCATGAGTCAACTCTTCGCATGAGGTGGCCAAAGTACTGGAGCTTCAGCCTTAGCATCATTCCTTCAAAAGAAATCCCAGGGCTGATCTCCTTCAGAATGGACTGGTTGGATCTCTTTGTAGTCCAAGGGACTCTCAAGAGTCTTCTCCAACACACAATTCAAACGCATCAATTCTTTGGTGCTCAGCCTTCTTCACAGTCCAACTCTCACATCCATACATGACCACAGGAAAAACCATAGCCATGCTACTGGAGATCAAAGGAGAAATAACTACAGAAAGAATGAAGGGATGGAGCTGAAGCAAAAACAATACCCAGTTATGGATGTGACTGGTGATAGAAGCAATGTCTGATGCTGTAAAGAGCAATATTGCATAAGAACCTGGAATGTCAGGTCCCTGAATCAAGGCAAATTGGAAGTGGTCAAACAAGAGATGGCAAGGGTGAACATTGACATTGTAGGAATCAGCGAACTAAAATGTACTGGAATGGGTGAATTTAACTCAGATGACCAATATATCTACTTCTGTGTGCAGGAATCCCCCAGAAGAAATGAAGTAGCCATCATGGTCAACAAAAGAGTCCAAAATGCAGTACTTGGATGCAATCTCAAAAATGACAGAATGATCTCTGTTCATCTTCAAGGCAACCATTCAATATCACAGTTATCCAAGGCTATGCCCCAACCAGTAACACTGAAGAAGCTGAAGTTGAACGGTTCTATGAAGACCTACAAGACCTTTTAGAACTAACACCCAAAAAAGATGTCCTTTTCATTATAGAGGACTGGAATGCAAAAGTAGGAAGTCAAGAAACACCTGGAGTAACAGGCCAATTTGGCCTTGGAATGCGGAATGAAGCAGGGCAAAGACTAATAGAGTTTTGCCAAGAAAATACACTGGCCATAGCAAACACCCTCTTCCAACAACACAAGAGAAGACTCTAAACATGGACATCACCAGATGGTCAGCACCAAAATCAGATTGATTATATTCTTTGCAGCCAAAGATGGAGAAGCTCTATACAGCCAACAAAACTAAGACCAGGAGCTGACTGTGGCTCAGATCATGAACTCCTTATTACCAAATTCAGACTGAAATTGAAGAAAGCAGGAAAAACCGCTAGACCATTCAGGTATGACCTAAATCAAATCCCTTATGATTATACAGTGGAAGTGAGAAATAGATTTAAGGGCCTATATCTGATAGATAGAGTACCATATGAACTATGGAATGAGGTTCGTGACATTGTACAGGAGACAGGAATCAAGACCATCCCCATGGAAAAGAAATGCAAAAAAGCAACATGGCTGTCTGGGGAGGCCTTACAAATAGCTGTGAAAAGAAGAGAGGCAAAAAGCAAAGGAGAAAAGGAGAGATATAAGCATCTGAATGCAGAGTTCCAAAGAATAGCAAGAAGAGATAAGAAAGCCTTCTTCAGCGATCAATGCAAAGAAATAGAGGAAAACAACAGAATGGGAAAGACTATGGCTATGGTTTTTCTCTTCAAGAGAATTAGAGATACCAAGGGAACATTTCATGCAAAGATGGGCTCGACTGAAATGGTCTGGACCTAACAGAAGCAGAAGATATTAAGAAGAGGTGGCAAGAATACACAGAAGAACTGTACAAAAAATATCTTCACGACACAGATAATCATGATGATGTGATCACTAATCTAGAGCCAGACATCTTGGAATGTGAAGTCAAGTGGGCCTTAGAAAGCATCTCTACAAACAAAGCTAGTGGAGGTGATGGAATTCCAGTGGAGCTGTTTCAAATTCTGAAAGATGATGCTGTGAAAGTGCTGTGCTCTATATGCTAGCAAATTTGGAAAACTCAGCAGTGGCTGCAGGAACAGAAAAGGTCAATTTTCATTCCAATTCCAAAGAAAGGCAATGCAAGAAAATGCTCAAACTACCGCACAATTGCACTCATCTCACATGCTAGTAAAGAAATGCTCAAAATCCTCCAAGCCAGGCTTCAGCAATACATGAACCGTGAACTCCCTGATGTTCAAGCTGGTTTTAGAAAAGGCAGAGGAACCAGAGATCAAAGTGCCAACATCTGCTGGATCATGGAAAGAGCAAGAGAGTGCCAGAAAAACATCTATTTCTGCTTTATTGACTATGCCAAAGCCTTTGACTGTGTATATCACAATAAACTGGAAAATTCTGAAAGAGATGGGAATACCAGACCACCTAACCTGCCTCTTGAGAAATCTGTATGCAGGTCAGGAAGCAACAGTTAGAACTGGACATGGAACAACAGACTGGTTCCAAATAGGAAAAGGAGTACATCAAGGCTGTGTATTGTCATCCTGCTTATTTAACTTCTATGCAGAGTACATCATGAGAAACACTGGGCTGGAGGAAGCACAAGCTGGAGTCAAGATTGCCGGGAGAAATATCAATCACCTCAGATATGCAGATGACACCACCCTTATGGCAGAAAGTGAAGAGGAGCTAAAAAGCCTCTTGATGAAAGTGAAAGAGGAGAGTGAAAAAGTTGGCTTAAAGCTCAACATTGAGAAAACGAAGATCATGGCATCTGGTCCCATCACTTCATGGGAAATAGATGGCAAAACAGTGGAAACAATGTCAGACTTTTTTGGGGGGGGGCTCCAAAATCACTGCAGATGGTGATTGCAGCCATGAAATTAAAAGACGCTTACTCCTTGGAAGAAAAGTTATGACCAACATAGATAGCATATTGAAAAGTAGAGACATTGCTTTGCTGACTAAGGTCCGTCTAGCCAAGGCTATGGTTTTTCCTGTGGTCATGTATGGATGTGAGAGTTGGACTGTGAAGAAGGCTGAGTGCCAAAGAACTGATGCTTTTGAACTGTGGTGTTGGAGAAGACTCTTGAGAGTCCCTTGGACTGCAAGGAGATCCAACCAGTCCATTCTGAAGGAGATCAACCCTGGGATATCTTTGGAAGGAATGATGCTAAAGCTGAAGCACCAGTTCTTTGGACACCTCATGTGAAGAGCTGACTCATTGGTAAAGACTTTGATGCTGGGAGAGACTGTGGGCAGGAGGAGAAGGGGACGACCGAGGATGAGATGGCTGGATGGCATCACGGACTCGATGGACGTGAGTCTGAGTGAACTCCGGGAGATGGTGATGGACAGGAAGGCCTGGCATCTGTGATTCATGGGGTCACAAAGAGTCGGACACGACTGAGTGACTGAACTGAACTGAACTGACTAGACGGACCTTAGTTGGCAAAGTAATGTCCCTGCTTTTGAATATACTATCTAGGTTGGTCATAACTTTTCTTCCAAGGAGTAAGCATCTTTTAATTTCATGGCTGCAGTCACCATCTGAAGTGATTTTGGAGCCCAAAATAATAAAGTTTGACACTGTTTCTACTGTTTCACCATCTATTTCCCATGAAGTGATGGGACCAGATGCCATGATCTTTGTTTTCTGAATGTTGAGCTTTAAGGCAACTTTTTCGCTCTCCTCTTTCTCTTTCATCAAGAGGCTTTTTAGCTCCTCTTCACTTTCTGCCATAAGGGTGGTGTCACCTGCATATCTGAGGTGATTGCTATTTCTCCCTGCAGTCTTGATTCTGGCTTGTGTTTCTTCCAGCCCAGCGTTTCTCATGATGTACTCTGCATAGAAGTTAAATAAGCAGGGTGACAATATACAGCCTTGATGTACTCCTTTTCCTATTTGGAACCAGTCTGTTGTTCCATGTCCAGTTCTAACTGTTGCTTCCTGACCTGCATACAGATTTCTCAAGAGGCAGGTTAGGTGGTCTGATATTCCCATCTCTTTCAGAATTTTTCACAGTTTCTTGTGATCCACACAGTCAAAGGCTTTGGCATAGTCAATAAAGCAGAAATAGATGTTTTTCTGGAACTCTCTTGCTTTTTCCATGATCCAGCAGATGTTGGCACTTTGATCTCTGGTTCCTCTGCCTTTTCTAAAACCAGCTTGAACATCAGGGAGTTCACAGTTCACGTATTGCTGAAGCCTGGCTTGGAGAATTTTGAGCATTACTTCACTAGCGTGTGAGATGAGTGCAATTGTGTGGTAGTTTGAGCATTCTTCTGCATTGCCTTTGATATATAGACATATGGGAATATAAAAAAAGAATATTATATTGTTATGCTCTAGTGTTTAGTGCATAACTATTTATAATTGTTATCTCTTCTTCATGGATCAATCCCTTGATCATTATATGGTGCCCTTCTTTGTCTTTTATAACAGTGTTTTAAAATGTATTCTGCCTGATATGAATACTATTTCTGTTTTCTTTTGATTTCCATTTTCAGGGAGTAACTGTTTTTATTCCCTCACTTTTCATCTATATGTGTCTCTAGATCTGAAGAGGGTCTTTCATAGACAGCGTATATATGTGTCTTATTTTTGCTTCTATTCAGCCATCCATGTCTTTTAGTTGGAGCGTTTAATCCGTTCACATTTAAGGTGATGATTGATACATACGTTCTCATTGCCATTTTGTTAATTATTTTAAATTTGTTTTGTTAGGTTTTTTTCTTGAAACTTCTTGCTCTGAGCCTCCATCCTCTTGTCAAGTTCTTGGATCATCTTTCCAATCATCAGTAAGAATCATTTCTAGATTAGATTGGCTATCTCCAGTTCAATTAGTTTTGGTTCTAGAATTTTATCTTGTTCTTTCATCTGGAATATATTCCTTTGCTATTTCATTTTAAGTTTCTATTTGTATTTTATGTACATAATAGCTTATTTATGTTTCTTGACCTTGGACAGGTGGCCTTTTGTATGGGATGTCCTAGAGTCCCTGTGGTACACTCCCCTCTCATCACCCAAGGACCAGAGTAGGTTGTTGAATTAAATGAATATGAATAATTTTAATTAATTTAATTTAATACATTTTCCACAATTATACTTATTTTACTTAATTCTTCGTAATTCACAACTCTCATGCCCTTATATAACTTTTTATAGGATATAACTCTGAAGTTATCTTATGAACACTTTGCAATCTTTCTGCCAAATACTGAAATATAAAATTAATATTCTCATTAGCTTATAAATACTTTTTACACTTTTTAAAAGTGTCATACAAAGTTACTTGACCTATTCTGGTACATGATTCTCTGAAATGAAGGTATACATTGGTTAAAGATATTAAGAAATACAACACTGAATAGATAACTCAATCTTTCTAAAAGTTGTTTATTAATGGTTATATACATGTGTTGTCTAAATGCAGAAATCTGCTAAAAATTCTATGGTGGAGTTTATATTTCTAAAGAGTCTATATGGTCTCTAGTTGCTCTTCCACCTACATCAGTCATTGTGTCAACTTTGTGTCTTTGTGGCTCCCCCTTAAGAAAGGAAGAAACTACATAGGTTGAGTTACCCCTAGAGACACACTGAAGCCAATAATCCTGCAAACATTTGCTCTTGTATCAAAGGCCAAGGCAGCTCTCTAGGCAGGCATGCAGCAACCCACATTTTCCTGCTCTGTTTTCACAATGAGGGAAATGCATTCATGTTTCCACTGGCAGGAATTCAGGTAGCCATTATGAGTGGTGTGGTGTCCAAATGGAGAAGAATAGGCCAAAAAAGTTCATCATAATGATAATATAT
The DNA here is from genome assembly GCF_023091745.1 of Budorcas taxicolor. Lineage (NCBI taxonomy): Eukaryota > Metazoa > Chordata > Mammalia > Artiodactyla > Bovidae > Budorcas > Budorcas taxicolor. Next base: position 72,528,680 of record NC_068912.1, read on the forward strand.
TACAGTAAAATGGAATTACTCTCTACAAGACTATAAGACAAGAAGAGGTGTGGATAAAAGGAGGTGGAATGGAACTTTTCCTGTTGCCTAAATCATAAAAACCCATATCAAATAAATGAAAAATGCAAACAGTTGCGGGGCAAACAGTTCCTTTAGGGCTTACTAAAAGAGGGGCATAACCAGCCTTGCTATCACCAGGAACCTCCTCAACATTCTAATTTTTAGCCTGAAAATGATCAAGAGGAGTGTGTGTGAAGTGGATGTTTCCTGGAGCACTGTGTTCATCCTCACCTAACTCTAGGTCAAGTTAGCAGGTATCTAAAATGTTAGCCCATAAAGATTACGGGTGCCTAAAAAACACAGTGATTTTCATTCCATTCTTCCACTGAACACACCTAAAATATGCTGATTTGAGCTGAGCAGAGGAACAGAAATATAGCTTTGGAGCCAAACTTGAGGAAACAAGAGTATTTACACATTGGCTAACATTAACACCACAAGGGAATCAATCTACCCCACCTATTAACCAAGACCATTATTGCAGTCTTTCAGAAAGTAATCTGAGTTTGTTAACGTTTCTGTATTAAGAATCTTGGATAAACAGAATTATTAGTGTGTATGAGGGGCTCTTCCCTGGTGGCTCAGATGGTAAAGCGTCTGCCTACAATGTGGGAGACCTGGGTTTGATCCCTGGGTTGGGAAGATTTCCTGGAGAAGGAAATGGCAACCCGCTCCACTACTCTTGCCTGGAAAATCCTATGGAAAGAGGAGCCTGTGGAAAGAGGAGGCTACCATCCATGGGGTCACAAAGAGTCGGACACGACTGAGTGACTTCACTCACTCACTCAGTGTGTATAAGGCACACACATATACACACAGAGAGACAAACAGTTGAGACAGAGAAGGAGGGAGAGAGAAAAAGAGGACTGGAGAAAGAGAAAGAGAGAAAAGGATTTGTAAAGAATGGGATTATGTGATTTTTGGAGGCTAAGTGTAGTAGCTCAGTTGTGTCCGACTCTTTGCGACCCCATGGACTGTAGCCCATCAGGCTCCTTTGTCTATGGGCTTCGCCAGGCAAGAATACTGGAGTGGGTTGCCATTTCCTTCTCCAGGGGATCTTCCTGACCCAGGGATCAAACCTGAGTCTTCCGCATCGCAGGCAGATGCTTTACCCTCTGAGACACCAGGGAAGCTGAAATCCACAGACTTTGTAGCCTGGCTGGTGACCCAGGGAGATTTGGTGCTGTAGTTGAGGCCAAAAGGCTATCTGTGGCAGAATTCCTTCTTCCTGTGGGAGGCTGATCTTTCATTATTTTCCTGCTTAACTCAGAGTCCGTGGATTTCAATGAAAACATCATACAAATACACTCTTACAGAAACATGAGGAGTAATGTGTGACTATATATCTGGGGAACCAAGTTGACACATAAAATTGACCGTCAAACTTCTTATCACAATTGTGAATTTTATGGTCAAGTCTTCTCCATTTGGATACCAGGAGCAGGCTGTACAACTGACTATGTTCCACATGAATGTCTGAATTTCCTGTCAGTCAGGGGTGATTAGACATAATTACATTTGAGCCACTTTATGGTACCTTCATGAAAAATTGTCCTACTATGTAAAATACTGTAGTAACACTCACAGTAGGTTATACTGCCAAGAATTGCTGAGTCAGATCTCGTAAATCAGGGAACTGTGCCATGAGTGGACCCATAGTCCCTCCAGAAGAACTTATAAATGTGCTCCAGATCATTGGCACACACACCATACAGAATATCTCTGTTGGCCAGAAAAGCTATTGTAGCCAACCATGAACGAAATCTATTAATATAAAAGCATGTGTAACTTTTGCTCTCCCACCAGTGCATCCTAATACACTGCAGGATGCAGAATTTAGAGAAGACAGGGAGATGAGATGTCTCAAAGACAAACTTGTCTCTCTCTTTCACCTCTAAATTTGGAGGGTATAGAAACTATTTTCAGATGGCAGAGAAAGGGAAAAGTGTTGGATTGAAGATGAAGTTCAAGATTAAAACCACATAGATTAGTACTAGTTGAAAGTGACAAGAAGTTCTGAAATCTACCCAGTATTTTTTTTTTAGAAATAACAAAATGTTTTACAAAATATAGTTGAAATGAATGGAGTAAAATAAATAAAGCTGTTTATGATTTATTAATTTTGAATACAATAATTTAGTATACTTGTAAGTGGATGGGCAGCATTTTGTTATCTATCTATGGTAGCTAAAGCTCCTCACTCCACTCCAGCAGATATTTCCTTTCCCTTTATTTTAGTGGAAACAATCTGTTTCCTCAGAGAATTTCTTTACTGCCACATAGTCCTGTTGATTCTATACATCATTGTGTCCCCTCATCTCAGAAACAAGTCTTAATACTTGAGCCAAAATAGTTCAGTCATAGTCCCACTGTATCATACCCAGAAAAATGTATAGAAGGAAAATCATGACCTGAGACTGAACAATTAGAATTCTATCCTGAATTTTTATGAATTGATTTTAGAGATTTCATCAGAATCCAGTTAAAGGAAAAGACATGCCAGTTATTAGATAGGAACACTTATAAAAATGTTTTTAACTAAATAATTAAAGGGTGACTAAGTTATCATGGACACAGTGACCAGAGAAAGCAGTGATAACCACTAGGGCCAAAGATACAAAAGAAAGAGCCCACAATTATTTAGCACATATAAACTTATAGGAGGAGCCCAAGAGTTTAAACTAGGGCTACTGAAAAAAGGAGGCTTCACTCCACTGGTGCTGGTGTCTGTGAGTTTCAATAACTGTCCTTGGGTCTAAGCTGGGGCCTTGGATGAATGGTCACTGGCAGATGTTATCGATATTTATGAGAGGCAGGTGACAAAGATGGGTTTGCAAGTGTTGGGGAAACTGCAAGCTGGATTAGCTGCTGTAATTGGAAAGCCCTGATAGTGCTGGGAAGTGCTATTAGGATGATGCTTATAAGAACAGGAGCAGTCCAGGAGCCCACAAGGAACAAACAGAAAAGAGTAAGTCCTTTTTCTAGCTCTTCTGTCTCTGGTGTCCATGATTGGCAGAGTTTAACAGGAAGCTAGAGTAACTTCACTTTCACTTTTTACTTTCACGCATTGGAGAAGGAAACGGCAACCCACTCCAGTGTTCTTGCCTGGAAAATACCAGGGATGGGGAAGCCTGGTGGGCTGCCGTCTATGAGGTCGCACAGAGTCAGACACGACTGAAGCGACTTAGCAGCAGCAGCAGCAGCAGCATCTGACACACACAAAAAGCGTGGTTTGTAGAATCTCAGCCTCACAAAGCAGGACAGAGGGGTAATGTTGGAACTGCTGAGAGAAAAGAACTAAATAATTGTCATGGAGACATAGATGTTTCTTTTGGATTGTGAGATAAGATGAATCTGAAAGTTCACTAAAAAGAAGCTGTCTCTCAACAAGTCCCAGACATCTCAAGTAAGGAGAAGGCTCATTTCAGCCTTTCAGTTTCAAAGGCTCTCCTTGACCAGTAAGTTCCCAGTCAGCACACTCAGTTAGATGTGATCTGCCTTTCTTTCCTTATAAATATAGAGTGATTCAGAATATGGAATCCCTCTGTTAGAGACTCTCTTAATCTCAGATATGCATGGTATAGAGAGTTAAGGGATTCAGGTATACTTTAGTTATAATTTTCCAATAAATCTTATTTTATATTTAAGCAACATGACATTAGCAAAGTATGTGTCATTTTTTCAGGACAGTTTGAAAATTATAGATACATAAACAAAGGCCATGCCCTGCCACATTAAGGAAGTTTGGCTTCAATAGGGCCCTGAGAGAAGACAGCAAGAAGAGATGGTGCAGACTGAAAGTTTATTTCCCTCAAATTCCTATGCTGAGGTCCTCATCTCAAATGTGATGGTGTTAGGAGGTGGGGCTTTGGGGAGGTAATTAGGCTTAGATGAGCTCATGAGGGTAGAGCACTCCTCCCATGATTAATCCCATGATAGGATTAATGTCCTTATAAGAATAGGAGAGACACCAGGATTTTCTCTCTTTTCCATGTGAGACATAAGCAACAAGGCAAATAGGAAGAAGTTCTCATGAGGAATCATTATCAACTGCCACCTTGATATTGGACTTCCCAGTCTTTTAAACTGAGAGAAATAAATGCCTGTTTTTTAAAGTACCCCATCTGTGGTATTTCCTATGGTAGCCAAAGATAAATCAAGAGACAAAAAATAATGATAAAAAGAAAGACTCTTCAAAACACCTTTTGATTACATGTATATAAAACATGACTCTTTATTGAATTCCACATATGAAGTAAGCCTATATATATCTTTATTCTCTAAACTAGTTTGACTGGGTTTCTGAAAACAGTCTTGACCAAAACAGGGGATTTAAAGCTGAGGACAGTAAAATTACTTTTTTTTTTTTTTTAAATGGTAGTTCCAAGTAAAATAATAATGACATTTGTGAAATGTTTCACTGAACAAATTATGACAAGCTTCAACAACTCTTTCTTCTAAACATATGGGTTATTGGACAATAAATTAAGATCAAGGACACAATAGTCATTCATCTTAATTAACCATGTTCTATGTGTCTGCAGTATTCCAAAATGGTAGTATATTTAATTATTAGATTTAAAGCCATAGAGTGAGTGATGAACTGCTTCAACTTGATTCTACATTGAGAACAACCCTCTTTAGAGACAAATTGCCATGGGATATGACAAATTTGAATATAGTGAATCAAGGTGAAACTGCAAATCTTGAACTCCATGTAATTCCTGAATTTTCACTATGTCAATCCTACTCTGGGAGCTAGAACACTGTAGTCTGGAAAGAGGACATAGTTTTGGCCAAACAGAAGCAGATTGTAAACCCATCAAAATCCTACATCCACTTCTCAACTTTTCAGAAAGTGGTCTAGCATTCATGCCTTACCTAGTTGGAAATTAACTTTGCACTGTCTAGTACCCACGCAAATCCTGGAAACAAACAGGCCCATGATATTGTTTAACTAACTGCAAATGGTGCAATAAAATAGCTAAGATAGCAGTTGGGGCTTCCTTTTCTGCTTCTAGATAATAGCCTCTTTTACCTTTTGTCACACTACCAGAAATATCACATATCTAGATCACCCCAACTGTCTATGCCTTGTAGCTGTAGACATGCACCTAAGAAAAAATATATCTACTGTGGCAATTGATATCAATATCCCCTATTTCAACTAGGCTTGGAAAAAAATCATAAGAAACTTTAAAATATTCCTATAAGAATTTTGCTTCCTCATTATCTGCAATTACTATTTCACATCTCCACGTTCCTCAAATCTCCAAAGTCTTCATTGCTATAACTCTAGGCTTTTAGCTCTCTTTCTTTTTAGATAAATTAAGAGTTGAAAGATAGAGACTCTTTAATCTTGCCAAAACCAAATATATCAATTTAATTGCATCTATCTCTAGTTTCTCTTTTATCTTCCATTTTAATGATGAGATAATCTGATTCCTAAGAAGAGCTGTCTCTCCATCAGCACTGAAACACATGAGTTTTTACCGCTCTTCATATAAAGTGAACAAACAACAAACTCATAACAAGTAGCAAAAAAAAAAAAAAAAAAAAAAAAAAACTTCTAAAGTTGCATTTATGGCCCCATCTCTCTGCTCCATTTATTCTGAACAGAAACTTCTAAACAGAACTCTATAAACACACTATGTCATTCTGTCTAATCTCTCACCCATCATTTGATCAGTCTTTCTATGTTTCAAATTGTATTTCTTAGAAATGAAACTTTAGTGCCAAATTGAAAGCTATGTATGTCCTTTTCCCATGCTCATTTTTCCCCACTCTTCTTAGAGGCATCCATTTTCCTGATATTTTGTGCATCACTTCCTATCCATATAATTTATATTTGCACTTATGCAAATATGCCTATCATATATCCATGCACCCCCAAATATGTGGTTTTTTACATATCATTAAATTTTTCATTTATTATGTATTATTACTGTACATAGTATGTACAACTTTATTAACTCGATTGAATGTTCACATTTTTGTTTTTAAATTTATCCATCTTGGGTAATCCTAGGACTCAGTTTACATTTAGTTAACACTGACTCTTTGCGTATTCTTCAGTCAGTAATTTGTTTTTTAAAGGCTACATATAGTCTGCTGCTGCTGCTGCTGCTGCTAAGTAGCTTCAGTCGTGTCCAACTCTGTGCGACCCCACAAGACGGCAGCCCACCAGGCTCCCCCGTCCCTGGGATTCTCCAGGCAAGAACACTGGAGTGGGTTGCCATTTCCTTCTCCAAGGCATGAAAGTGAAAAGTGAAAGTGAAGTCGCTCAGTCATGTCTGACTCCAAGCAACCCCGTGAACTGCAGTCTACCAGGCTCCTGTATGAGATTTTCCAGGCAAGAGTACTGGAGTGGGTTGCCATTGCCTTCTCCACACATATAGTCTAATAATTTGCAAATTTACATTTATATCTTTGACACTTCCCTGAACTCCACATTGAGACACATTTTTTTTTAGAGACACCTCCCTTTGAATTGTGCAATAAGCTTCTCAAACTTAAATTCAATTCAGACATTTTAGTGATCTTTCAAGTTTACTTTTCGCACAGCATTTCCTAACACTGTAAATGGTAACACCATTCTCTCATTTATTCTGATCAAGTGCCATAAAATCATGGTGGTAGTTTTCCTTAAATGTTTTATTTTTATTAATGCTATTCTATATAGTGATAGATATGTGCCATTATACATTTGTCCAAATTCACAGAATTTACAAAACCAAGAGTGAACAACAATGTAGACTATAGACTTGGCTCATTCTGATATGTTAATATAGATTCATCAATTGTAACAAATGTACTAGTCTGATGGCAGATTATGTTGATAATTGAGGAAGATATGCTTGTGTGCCTCCAGGGATATATGAAAAACCTCTGTTATTTCCCCCAACTTTGCTATGAACCTAAACTGTTCTTGAGAAGTTTGTGTTTTTTTCCCCTAAGATTGAAAGTGAAAGTGAAAGTCACTCAGTCTTGTCCGACTCTTTGAAATCCCCTGGACTGCATGCTACCAGGCTCCTCTGTTCATGGAATTATCCAGGCCAGAATACTGAAGTGGGTAGGTGTTCCTTTCTCCAGGGGGTCTTCCCAGCTCAGGAATAGAACCCAGGTTTCCCTCGTCACAGGTAGATTCTTCACCATCAGAGCAACCAGGGAAGCCCAAGATTAGGTTTAGGGAGATAAATGGTTTAGATTAAAAACAGAAACAAGTAGCAGAACACAAAATTAAAACACAAGTAGATGCCCCTTTGGAGCAGCACTGTGGGTAGTAAGACATGTTGGTTAGAGAACTGCTGTTTTTCATTATAAGCCCTTTTGTACTAGGAGGAGATCTTTACCTATTAAAATAAATCATTTTTATATGAATCAATGAATGAGTAAATAAATAATACACCCAAAAGTATGATATTAACATGTTCAGTAGTAGGTAGGCTGTGTAAGACTCTCCCTGGTCTCAAGACATAAACTTCTATCTTCTTATTATACAGCTGCATGTCTTTTAGTCCAAAAAAGTCATCTTTTTTTAAATTTTTTTTTATTTTTTAAAAATCTCAGTTTTATTTATTTATTTATTTTGCTTTACAATACTGTGTTGGTTTTGCCATGCATTGGCATGAATCCACTATGGGTGTACATGTGTTCACCATCTTGAACCCCCCTCCGATCTCCCTCCCCATCCCATCCCTCTGGGTCATCCCAGTGCACCAGCCCCAAGCACCCTGTATCATGCATCGAACCTGCACTGGTGATAACGTTTCACATGTGATAATTTACATGTTTCAATGCCATTCTCCCATACTATCCCACCCTCACCCTCTCCCACAGAGTCCAAAAGACTGTTCTATACATCTGTGTCTCTTTTGCTATCTCACATACAGGGTTATCATTACCATCTTTCTAAATTCCACATATATGTGTTAGTATACTGTATTGGTGTTTTTCTTTCTGGCTTACTTCACTCTGTGTAATAGTCTCCAGTTTCAACCACCTCATTAGAACTGATTCAAATGTATTATTTTTAATGGCTGAGTAATATTCCATTGTGTATATGTATCACAGCTTTCTTATCCATTCATCTGCTGATGGACATCTAGGTTGCTTCCATGTCTTGGCTATTATAAACAGTGCTGCAATGAACATTGGGGTACATATGTCTCTTTCAATTCTGGTTTCCTTGGTGTGTATGCCCAATGGGATTGCTGGGTCATATGGCAGTTCTATTTCCAGTTTTTAAAGGAATCTCCACACTGTTCTCCATAGTGGCTGTACTAGTTTGCATTCCCACCAACAGTGTAAGAGGGTTCCCTTTTCTCCACACCCTCTCCAGCATTTATTGCTTGTAGACTTGGATAGCAGCCATTATGATTGGCATGAAATGGTAGCTTATTGTGGTTTTGATTTGCATTTCTCTGATAATGAGTGATGTTTAGCATCTTTTCATGAGTTTGTTAGTCATCTGTATGTCTTCTTTGGAGAAATGCCTGTTTAGTTCTTTGGCCCATTTTTTGGTTGGGTCGTTTATTTTTCTGAAATTGAGCTGCAGGTGTTGCTTGTATATTTTTATGATTAATTCTTTGTCTGTTGCTTCATTTGCTATTATTTTCTCCCATTCTGAAGGCTGTCTTTTCACCTTGCTTAAGTTTCCTTTGTTGTGCAGAAACTTTTAATTTTAATTAGGTCCCATTTGTTTATTTTTGCTTTATTTCAAATATTCTGGGAGGTGGGTCATAGACGATCCTGTTGTGGTTTATGTCGGAGAGTATTTTGCCTATGTTCTCCTCTAGGAGTTTTATAGTTTCTGGTCTTACATTTAGATGTTTAATCCATTTTGAGTTTATTTTTGTATAGGGTGTTAGAAAGTGTTCTAGTTTCATTCTTTTATAGGTGGTTGACCAGTTTTCTCAGCACCACTTGTTAAAGAGATTGTCTTTTCTCCATTGTATATTCTTCCCTCTTTGTGAAAGATAAGATGTCCATAGGTGCATGGATTTATCTCTGGGCTTTCTATTTTCTTCCATTGATCTATACTTCTGTCTTTGTGTCAGTACCATACTGTCTTGATGACTGTAGAGCCTGATGTCAGGCAGGTTGATTCCTCGTTTTATTCTTCTTTCTCAAGATTGCTTTGGCTATTCGAGTTTTTTTGTATTTCCATACAAATTGTGAAATGATTTGTTCTAGTTCTCTGAAAAATACTGTTGGTAGCTTGATAGGGATTGCATTGACTCTATAGATTGCTTTGGGTAGTATACTCATTTTCACTATATTGATTCTCCCATCCATGAACATGGTATATTTCTCCATCTATTTGTGTCCTCTTTGATTTCTTTCACCAGTTTTTATAGTTTTCTATATATAGGTCTTTTGTTTCTTTCAGTAGATATATTCCTAAGTATTGTATTCTTTTCATTGCAATGGTGAATGGAATTGTTTCCTTAATTTCTCTTTCTGTTTTCTCATTGTTAGTGTATAGGAATGCAAGAGATTTCCGTGTGTTGATTTTATATACTGCAACTTTATTATATTCATTGATTAGCTCTAATAATTTTCTAGTGGAGTCTTTAGGGTTTTCTATGTAAACAATCATGTCATCTGCAAACAGCGAGAGTTTTATTTCTTCTTTTCCAGTCTGGATTCCTTTTATTTCTTTTTCTGCTCTGATTGCTATGGCCAAAACTTCCAAAACTATGTTGAATAGTAGTGGTGAGAGTGGGCACCCTTGTCTTGCTCCTGACTTAGGGGAAACGCTTTCAATTTTTCATCATTGACTTCCCTGGTGACTCAGATGGTAAAGTGTCTGCCTACAATGCGGGATACCCAGGTTCAATCCCTGGGTTGGGAAGATCTCCTGGAGAAGGAAATGGCAAGCCACTCCAGTACTCTTGTCTGGAAAATCCCATGGACAGAGGAGCCTGGTAGGCTACACTCTCCATGGGGTCGCAGAGTCAGACACGACTGAGTGACTTCACTAACTTTTCACCATTGAGGATAGTGTTTGCTGTGGGTTTGTCATATATAGCTTGCATCTTTTTAAAATGTCTGATTATGTCACTTCTCTCACCCAGCAGCAATGTCTGGACCCTGCCACTCCAGCCTGTCTTGTGCCATTCCCTATGTTCCAGGCATACAGCAGACTCTTCTCCCACCTTTCTTCTAGACTCAAGGACTTCAGAGGGATTTCCAGAGTGACACATCTGCTTTGCCCTGCTGTTCCAGCCAACTCCCTATAGTTGTAGTCCTCCAAATTTCAGCTTAAATACTACTTCCAAAGAAAGGTTGGAATCAGGATCCATGCTATACTTTCTCAAGGTACCCTGTAATTCTTTCTTTTATCACTTATAATATTTTTGCAGTTCTGTGCATGTAGTCACAAATACATTAATTTTGATTAATTATAATTCTTTATTCACATTGAAATATGACACATTTGAAAATCTGGCCCACATATGACTGTTAACTATGTATGTACCTGTTTATACTACAAAACACCCGTGAATCTGACAGCAGAATGAATCTGTATTTTCTTTTCAGAATTAATTCTATATTACCCTAGATGTATTTATAACTTCCTACCCCAAGTTTCCCTTAAATTGCCCCCTAGAGACTAGTATGATCCTAAATCATGGTTAACATTTTTATTTTCTTCTTATTTTCTTAATTATACATGGTTTAGTTTTAATCTGGTCTTGTTTTAACTTGATCTTTCTCTTATTCAATGTTGTATTGTTAAAATGTATCCATTATATAGTTTATAGCTATAGTTCATTAATTTTAAATTCTTGGTAATATTTAATATATGAACATATCAGAATTTGTGCATTTTTCTTTACATAGGTATTTGTTTTTTCTAGTTATCGGTCTAATCACAAATACCATGAAGAAACCTAGCCATATTTTCTATATGTGTGTTAAGCAGAAATTTAGCTTCTGTGAACTTTGCCCCTTGTAGATACAACCATGAATGTGTTACATGGCTTTTCAAATGTAATTAAGGTAACTAAACAGCTGGGCATAAGGAGAATATGCTAAATTGTGTGTGTGTGTGTGTGTGTGTGTGTCTGATATCACATGCACTTGTCTAAGCAGACATATTTCTCTGCCTGGTAGCTACTAAATTTGTGGTAATATATCCAAGAAAAAAACAGGAAGGTTATATATGCTATAAGTGTTTTTCTTAGAGCATAATCAATCCATGGGTTGCAAAAGGAACATCAATGATGTCCACTAGTGAATTCTAATGTCTAACACAGAGCCCAGTTCATTTTAAATATTTAACTCATGTTAGTGGAATAAATGAATTAACAGAAAACTGAAGTCTATACATTTTCAAAAGCTTAAGAAGAGAATAGGTTATGAAAGAGAGGACAAGTCAGAAAAGTATACATGAAAAAATACATTGCACTATAATAATGTAAGACACTGATAGCTAATACTTGTGAAAATATAACACATAGAATAAAATATATAAGTTAAGAATAATCTAGTGTGCCAAATTTGTGAAAAATTATGTTAAAAAAGTTTGCTACAAAGATAGTTTTCTTAGAATTCAGACCACATTTTCACAATGAAATTATAAGGGGCCAATAAGTTTCCAACATCACCTAAAGACACTAGATTAATATATAACTCAGTTAAGCATTTCCATTAATAATGCAGAACAAGGGATTATCAAGATGTTTTACTAGCACAAATCATATATCAGAAAATGGCAGAAGTATAGCTAGAAAGTGAAAGATAAAGAATTTTATTTGATACAAAGGGAAGTTATGGCATTTTAAAAGGAAATGGTTATAATGATAGTTCAGTCCAACGATGCTGTGTAGTTTAAACGGATCGGACCAGAGACCAGAGACCAGGTACCATAAATCTTTTGCATCTAATCCAACCACAACTGAAATAAGGGTAAATTTAATTTGGGCCTGTTTGATTAGTAGTATCTCACAGATCATCTTCCTATGACTTGATGAATTGATGATAAATTGGATATAAAGATCAAAAGGGAAAGATACTAGGCTTTCTATGAATATTCATTAGCAGGTGAGGGTGGGTTGAACACTTGAAAATTTTATCTTAAACTTGTGATTTTTAAAAAGATCAGGTCCTCCCCTGTTATGTTCCACACAAAGTAAATCTCAACAGCTTGATTTTGTGCAAGAATATATCACTGATTGTCTAAACATATCTTAAAATTTTTCCCATTATCTCATTTTATAGTCTGCAGAATTTCCATTTAGTTATATTATTCTAGATCAGGTTTAGAATTTGCTTTTATTTCATATAGTTTTCTATGCTAGTATACAAGTTATATTGACAAATGGATCAAACTCCATTATTTTTACCTTCATTTGATTGGGCAGCTAACATTAAAATTTGATGGTAGCCATGTAATTTATTTAATAAGAGCATTTTTTTTTTAACTGCATGAACAATGGATATAAGATCTAAATCCAGGGAATTATCTGTAGGCAGGCTACTTTATTTGGTTAAGCTAATATTGCATTACTGGAAAAGCAATAATTAAGTGAAGATTTGGCTTAAAACTCGACATTCAAAAAACGAAGATCATGGCATCTGGTCCCATCACTTCATGGGAAATAGATGGGGATACAGTGGAAACAGTGTCAGGCTTTTTTGGGTGGGGCTCCAAAATCACTGCAGATAGTGATTGCAGCCATGAAATTAAAAGATGCTTACTCCTTGGAAGGAAAGTTATGACCAACCTAGATAGCATATTAAAAAGCAGAGACATTATTTTGCCAACAAAGGTCCGTCTAGTCAAGGCTCTGGTTTTTCCAGTGGTCATGTATGGATGTGAGAGTTGGACTGGGAAAAAAGCTGAGCACTGAAGAATTGATGCTTTTGAACTGTGGTGTTGAAGAAGACTCTTGAGAGTCCCTTGGACTGCAAGGAGATCCAACCAGTCCATCCTAAAGGAGATCAGTCCTGAGTGTTCATTGGAAGAACTGATACTAATGTTGAAACTCCAATACTTTGGCCAACTCATGCGAAGAGCTGACTCATTTCAAAAGACCCTGATGCTGGGAAAGATAGAAGGCAGGAGGAGAAGGGCACAATAGAGGATGAGATGTTTGGATGGCAGGAGTTGATGATGGACAGGGAGGCCTGGCGTGCTGCGATTCATGGGGTCGCAAAGAGTTGGACGCGACTGAACTTAACTATTTGATTACTTAGGGTTCAGTTCAGTTCAGTCGCTCAGTCGTGTCCGACTCTTTGCGACCCCAGGAATCACAGCATGCCAGGCCTCCCTGTCCACCACTAACTCCCAGAGTTCACTCAAACTCACATCCATTGAGTCAGTGATGCCATCCAGCCTTCTCATCCTCGGTTGTCCCCTTCTCCTCCTGCCCCCAATCCCTCCCAGCATCAGAGTCTTTTCCAATGAGTCAACTCTTCACATGAGGTGGCCAAAGTACTGGAGTTTCAGCTTTAGCATCATTCCTTCCAAGGAAATCCCAGGGCTTATCTCCTTTAGGATGGACTGGTTGGATCTCTTTGCAGTCCAAGGGACTCTCAAGAGTCTTCTCCAACACCACAGTTCAAAAGCATCAGTTCTTTGGCACTCAGCTTTCTTCACAGTCCAACTCTCACATCCATGCATGACCACTGGAAAAACCAGAGCCTTGACTAGACAGACCTTTGTTGGCAAAATAATGTCTCTGCTTTTTAATATGCTATCTAGGTTGGTCATAACTTTCCTTCCAAGGAGTAAGCATCTTTTAATTTCATGGCTGCAGTCACCATCTGCACTGATTTTGGAGCCCCAAAAAATAAAGTCTGACACTGTTTCCATTGTTTCCCCATCTATTTCCCATGAAGTGACGGGACCGGATGCCATGATCTTAGTTTTCTGAATGTTGAGCTTTAAGCCAACTTTTTCACTCTCCACTTTCACTTTCATCAAGAAGCTTTTTAGTCCCTCTTCACTTTCTGCCATAAGGGTGGTGTCACCTGCATATCTAAGGTGATTGATATTTCTCCCAGCAATCTTGATTTCAGCTTGTGCTTCTTCCAGCCCAGTGTTTCTCATGATGTACTCTGCATATAAGTTAAATAAGCAGGGTGAAAATATACAGCCTTGAAGTACTCCTTTTCCTATTTGGAACCAGTCTGTTGTTCCATGTCCAGTTCTAACTGTTGCTCCCTGACCTGCATATAGTTTTCTCAAGAGGCAGGTCATAGCATGCTTTTAATACTAAACATTATTTAATTCATTTTCTCTGGTTTATATATACTGTTTCATGCATAAATATTTTTTGTCTAATTGGTTACATCCACCATTAATACAGTGCAATATCATTGGACCATACCATTGTGTTTTTACCTGTAAGTAGCTAAGCTTCTACTTTTGCGATATTAGATAACAATTTTAAAAATATATATTAAACTATTTTATTCTTGAATTTATATTTTATTAAGTAGCCAGTGTTTCTTAAAGACTTCTGGCACTTTAACACACTGTGATATTTTCACAATCTGTAGATATTAAATATATTAATACATAAATTATTACTGCAGAAATTATGTATGCTTTTAAAATGTTCATTGAATTTCAGTGGGATGGCTTATTTAAAAAGTCTCAAACTCACTTTAAACATAATCATTTTCATGTGTTTTGGCTCACTGATTAGTTATAAAATTTTCCAAACCTACATAAAAAATATAAGATAATACTTTGCATGGCTAAAATCTAACAAGAAGGCAGTATATAATTTACACATGGTAAATTATTCAATGATATTAATGTGGATTTCCCTGGTGGCTCAGTTGGTAAAATGTCTGCCTACAATGCAAGAGACCCGGGTTTAATCGCTGGGTCAGGGAGATCTCATGGAGAAGGAAATGGCAGCCCACTCCAGTACTCTTGCCTGGAAAATCCCGTGGACAGAGGAGGCTGCTAGGCTACAGTCCATGGGGTCACAAAGAGTCAGACATGACTGAATGACTTCACTAATCACTAATCATTCAATGATATTAGTATTTAAGTCTAATGCTGGGTTTTAAGTTTCTGAGGGCAAGGAAACATGTTGCCTATATTATATAATATATAAATATATATTTTCTATATTATATAATATATATATACCACTGTATCAGTAAAACCTAATAGTCTGCACTTTATACATATTTGTTGAATTAATATATGAGTGAATGTATTAATGAATTCAACACAAAACAGTCATTATGTAAGGCCAGTGTACACTTAACAATAAAAAGAAAACATAATGAATTACTATAACAATAAATAAATAAATAAATGTGCAATAAACAGATTTTCATAATCATTAGAATGAGGGGTACACAAGCAAGAATTGGTTTTGGAGGCCAGAACTATGTCTCTTCTTCTGGAGAACAGTTTGATAGGCCATCTCTATTAAAGCACATGTTCAATAAATTTAAAGCTATTAGAATTTAGAGGGTTCAAAACAACACTATTAATCATTTGTTTTGCTTTTTTTTTTTTTTCCTGCAAGGGTAAAAGTTATTTTGAAAGAGAGTAGATTAAACCAAGGCTGGATGATATTGACTATCTCAGCAATTTTCACTATTTAAAATAATAAGTTGCTGTCATAGATAAATATTTGAATTGTTAGAATTCAAAAGGTTTTGCAATAGCATCTTCAAAAGAAGAGTAGCAGAAAAATGCTCTTAGATATTACAAGAATTCAGTAAACCTTTAAGAATGGTATTTATTTGAAAAAAAAAAAGTGAATCTTAAACCTTACTGTAAACGACACCCTGGAAAATCAATTAGAAATGGATTCTAGAATTAGGAGGAGGGAGGGGGGTTTAGGATGGGGAACACATGTATACCTGTGGAGGATTCATGTTGATGTATGGCAAAACCAATACAATATTGTAAAGTAATTAACCTCCATTTAAAATAAATTTATATAAAAAACAAAACAAAAAATAATAAAATTAAAATTTTAGAAATTATTGTAGGTCAAAATCCTCTAGACTTTGAGATGGACACAAATTTCTTAAATGGAACACACACACACAGAAAAATCACTGATCACAAAAGAAATGATTGGCAGATTAGTTTTTATGCTGCTGCTGCTGCTGCTGCTCAGTCACTTCAGTCGTGTCCAACTCTGTGCAACCCCATAGATGGCAGCTCACCAGGCTCCCCCATCCCTGGGATTCTCCAGGCAAGAACACTGGAGTGGGTTGCCATTTCCTTCTCCAGTGCGTGAAAGTGAAGTCGCTCAGTCCTGTCCGACTCTTAAAAGATACTTTTAAGAGATTCAAAAGGCAAATCCCCCAAAGGGAGAAAATATGTGCCATATATGTACCCTTAGAAGAACTGCTATTCGATATATCCTACAAATTAAGGAGAAAAACAACAAACATTTTTTAAAGACATGGATGAAAACTTGAGCAGGCTTTTAACAAAAGAAGATATCCAAATGGCCAATAAGCTTATGAAAAATAGTTCAATGCTATAAATCATCAGGAAAACACTAATTAAAACCACTATGTGGGGGGTAAGGAAGAAAGGATAAATTAGGAGATTGGGATTGACATATATGTACTACTATATATATAATAGATAACTAATAAGAGCCTACTGTATAGTGCAGGGAACTCTGCTCAGTACTCTGTAATGGCTTATATGGGAAAAGAAGTCTAAGGAAGATTGGATATACGTATTTGTATAATTGATTTACCTAGCTGTATAGCTGAAAGTAAGACAACATTGTAAATCAACTATAATGTAATATAATTTTTTAAAAAAAAACCCACAATGAGATAATATTACACAGCTAATGATTACAACTTAAACCCACAATACTGATTAGAAGCACTTAAATGGATCAACAGTGCTCTCATACACATCTGGTGGTATTATAAATTTGTACAACAATTTTATAAAACTATTGGCAGTATCTTCTATAGCTAAATATTTGCAACCCATATAACCAAGCAATTCATGTGCAGCAGAGTCATATATAAGAATTTTCGTTAAGCAAAATTTACAATATTTAAGAACTAAAGACAATGACCATCAACTTGTAACAGGAAAGTGAAAGTCGCTCAGTCGTGTCCAACTCTTTGCGACCCCATGGACTGTACAGTCCATGAAATTCTCCAGGCTGGAATACTGGAGTAGATAGCCTTTTCCTTCTCCAGATGATCTTCCCAACCAAGGGATCAAACCCAGGTCTTCTGCATTTCAGGCAGATTCTTTACCAGCTGAGTGACAAGGGAAGCCCTTGTGTAACAGGATTATTAGTGATTAGTGAAGTCAGTCAGTCATGTCCGACTCTTTGCGACCCCATGGACTGTAGCCTCCCAGGCTCCTCAGTCCATGGAATTTTCCAGGCAAGAGTACTGGAGTGGGAAATGCATGTTCTATTCATGTAATGAACTACTCTAAGCAATGAAATAGAAAACACTACTCTTTCAAGCAATAAAATACAGAAATCCCAGACTCATGCTGAGCAAAAGAGCCCCAAACAGCAAATGCTGTATACTACATTGTTTCATGTGTAAAATGCTTAAAATAAGTTGAAACATCTACAGTGAAAGAAATCAGAATAGTAGCTACATTTGGGGGGTGTGTAAAGACTGAGGGACAGGCACAGGAGAGACTTCTAGGGATACAGGTAACATTCTATACCAAGATCTTGGTGCTGGTGACCCTGGTGTGTTCACTTTATTAAAAATTACTAGCCTGCAAACTTAAGATTTATCACTTTATTATATATATATATATTTGCACTCCAATGAAAAGTATACCAAAATTATTAATAAATGACAAAATTAAAAAATATCATGTGCAAAGATCTATAATCAGTTCTTAGAGTTAGATCAAACCAGTAGATGGCTACAATATTCAGTTCAGTGATTAATGTCCAAATAGCTGATTGTATTAACCAGGACTGATGCTGTCCTTTGAAGTAATCAGCTGTAGTTCATAAATCAGACAATTTGTAAAACTTTGCCTTCTTAATTTTCCCTTCTTAGTTATAATATTGCAAGACTTATAATCCAACTTTGTCAGTTCCCTTTCAATTTTGCAGAAATAAAGCAATATTAATGGCGATCCAAAGTCTTGATTCAATATTTATTTTGTGAGATAATTTTTTTAACATAACAAAAAATTCTTTTAACACAAATCCACTCTTTAGCACTTAACTTACACCAGTATACATTTTAAGTTTATATAACTCTTCATGCCTAGTGGAAATAAAACTTGTAAATTTTATAGAATATTTATCATGGGCACACACTAAGGAAAATACTTCTTACAGTTATCTCCTTTAAAATTCACATCACTCTGTAATGCAGTTTTACTATTTTGTCTTATTTAAAGATAAGGAAACTGAGTTTTAAAGATGATACCTCTGCCAGGTGCTGGTGCTTGGATTCAAGCCCAAGCTGTCATTGCAGAAGCTCAGGCACATAACCATTTAGCTCAATGCTGAGGAACTAAACCTAAGGGGTGTCAGCCTTAATTCCAGAGATGGCAGCAGTTACAGATCAATTGTAGCATCTTGATGCTGTCTTTACATAGTTTCTCCTATTTACTTAAGTGGTCTCAATTTGTTTTTTATGCATTTAAGTGCTCAATTATGGTAATACTATTCTCAGGAGATTTGCTCTTCCCTCTCTCTACTTTTTATGTGATCCCAGAGGCTTCCCTTATTGAAATATGGGCTTGATTTTCTCCCTGATAAGTTTATCATACTAAGCTTTGGGGGGGGGGGGGGCTGTATTCTCTGATACTGCCTTCCATTATAGAAGACATTCCATTATTGGCACCTCCCTATTTTTGAAAATGTAATGGTTCTTTAAGAAAATACTTGATCGATGCACCTGCTTGTGGAAAGGCATTGCTAGAGTCCTTGACGTACACTGATGCTTTTCTCTTTGCTTCTACAGATGTTGCTTTAAAGCTCAATGAAGTTATGTCTTTTGAACATATACATATTTAGAAGACTGTATCATCCACCATTTAAGAATTATTTCATCTCTAATGTCTTAGAATGAGAAGATTTATTCATTGTTTGCTTCCTGTAGTTTAGGCTGATAATGCTTGACAAATATTTAAAATGCTGAAGGTATTACATGCTGAAGAGTTAGTGTTAGCACTGGGTGTTTTGATTGCTTGTCTGTTTACATATCAGTAAAGACACCACTCTGTCTTTATCTCTCAAAAGAGTGTAATGTTGAGACTGGAAATAGACGTGCCAAATATAGGAAGTGCAAATAATCTTTTCTCTTTTTATTTTGCAACTAGAATAGTGGACATGGCATATCAGCAGTTGTAAAAATTAAAATGATTAAAGGTTTGGGTATATCTCAAACATTTTATCCCACGTTCCACTCCCACTGCCATTCTACATCAATTTGGTGCATCTTTTTTTTTTTTCATTGGAGACAATTCAATTTTTATTGTTAGAAATTTCCTTTAAACACACTTACTTATATATTTCCATATTTGCTCTGCCTTTGTAACTAGAATACAATATCCTCAAAAATGGAAACTGTACTTTTTTTAATCTCTCCATAATTTCTAATTTAGTTTAGTCATGTGGTGAATGATATTAACAATAATTTGCCTTAATTAACATGGCAGGTACATAATATGACCTCATGTGAGAGCCTATGTAGTGATCACAGCTGCTCCTTCGTGTGTATCTGTGGCTTCTTCTTCAACATTTAAGCACTCTCAATTCACATTTGGTGGAATTGCTACTGTCACATACTTCAAGCGATGACCCAGGCAAGCAATCTTTTCTAGGGAGTAAGATATGCCAGGAGGTCAGTGACTCACAGTTTTAGGGAATCTAAGATGACTTAGCACCAGAAATCTGGGCAGCAAAGGAAGCTGTTTTAATTGAGGTTGTCTCATAGGAGGTGGCAGGGACTTAGCTTCTAGTTTAGGTGTTGAATAGGACATGTGAGTAAGAGCTGAGGAAAAAGGGAACATAAAGAGGAAAAGAATCTTATTTCAATCATAAAAAGGCACATAAAATTAAAAGACATTCACTTACTGGAAAAAAAGCTATGACAAGCCTAGACAGTGTATTAAAAAGCAGAAACGTCACTTTGCCAACAAAGGTCCATATAGTCAAAGCTATGGTTTTCTGGTAGTCATGTACGGATGTGAGAGTTGGACCACAAAGAAGGCTGGGTGCCAAAAAATTGATGTTTTTGAATTGTGGTATTGGCAAAGACTCTTCGGAGTCCCTTGGACAGTAAGGATATCAAACCAGTCAATCCTAAGAGAAATCAACCCTATGTATTCATGGGAAGGACTGACACTGAAGCTGAAAACTCCAATTCTTTGGATACCTGATGTGAAAGTTGACTCACTGGCAAAGACCCTGATGCTGGGAAAGACTGAGGGCAGGAGGAGAAGAAGAGGACAGAGGATGAGATGCTTGATGGCATCAGTGACTTAACTGACATGAATTTAAGGAGACTCCAGGAAATAATGAAGGGCAGGGAAGCCTGACATGCTGCAGTCTGTAGGGCTGCAAAGAGTAGGACATGACTTAGTGAGTGAACAACAACATTAGAAAGGCACATAAGGCAAATCATACAGCTAATGACATAAACATAGGGATCATGCCTGAAGTCAGTCAGTCAGTTCAGTCGCTCAGTTGTGTCTGACTCTTTGTGACCCCATGAGCTGCAGCAGAGTCAGATCATAAGAGGGGCAGAGGAATCGTGACAGGGAAAAGGTAGAGACTGTTATGAGAATGCAGTGCCAGCTGAGAATCAATCACGATGAGGTTACCCTGACATTATTCCATGAGTGCTGGCATAGATCCTCAAAATCTTTCAAATAATAATTAGGACAGACAGTACAATGAAGAAGGACTGAGTCTAAATGCTAAAGCCAAGTGTTTCCAGCTCTACAGAAAATGATTCAGAGACCAGGAAAATGACAGTGTTGAATGAAGGGAACAATAATTATTTTTTATTTTTCTTAAGGATATTTTCTTTTTGAGAGCTAAATAAGTTCTAAGAAGAACAATTTTAGAGAAAGATTAAGTTTAGAAATTGTCCATATATTCATTTTACTTTGATGACAGTCTCATTACTTGGCTAGATGAAAAGCTGCCATATTGTTTCTTATCTATTGACATATTATCTGGTGTTAAAGTCAGGGTGCATTCAAGACAGTGCTTTATGACCATTATCTTTAATATGTCCTCATCATTTCACCTACCATCCTGAAAACCTGATGGTGCATCTGAGTCAGATATCGATCATAAAACCACACTTGCTAGATTAAAGAGTGACGGCAATCCCAAACTTATTGTAGTATTTTAAGGTGTTTCATAATTCAAGGGACTAGATACACTAAGGATTTTATTCCGAAGCCTACTTAAGACACATGCTCTACAATTTTTTCTTTTAATACTTTCAACATTTTGACTGCAAGTTTAAGCACACCTTTTAGATCTAACAAGTACTAGAATTTTTGAAATGGAAATTTCATAAAATGCCTCATGTTTCATGTCTGGAAGACTAGTGCAATTTATTAATTACTTTGATTAATTTGTAATATTTAATTATATCAATAGCTATAATGAAATGCCTGCCTTATTATTTCTATTCATAAAGCAATCTTTGACAATAATGTAACAGGTGTAATATTTCATATTTCTGTTACAAGTTTAATTAAGTGACAGGTCTGTACTTCCCAATTTTACTAAATAAAACAAAGATGTGGCCTTACATAGCAGTGTCAAAACTGTAGGAGTTGATCAGCAAAACACTTAAGATCATCGTTATGTTCAATTAATTTCTAAATTATGCAGAATTGTTTGAAAAATAACTAATTTAATAAATGATTTTATCCTAATTAACAAAAGTGCATTACGAAGTCCCCCTACTGAAAACATTTCTCTTGTTTGTATCAGCAGTTCATTAGCAAAAAAGTAATACCTACCATAAATGTGATTATTGTAAATCTTATGTGTTTTACATCAAATCAGTAAATACTATAATTCTAAATCAGGGAATGTACCAAATTTAAATAATTGTGTGATTTTGAATAAATATTAAATATGTATTTATCAAAACAGTACCATATTTTGGAAGGATTGGAAGCAACTAAACTTCCCCCAGAGAATTTTAATCATCCATGATACACAGGGGAGTCTGGTCAGAAAGATGTGTTTAATGTAACTAGGAGCAAAGCTTAATAACCTTGGCTTGGTTGCCTAGTAGTAGTATAGTCAAATAAGAGGAAAAAAAAAAGTTCATGTATTCCTAGACTGAACCCTATTAAAATTTTTTTCTAATATAAGGGTCTCTAAGACTTGACAGAAATCCAGTTGCATTTGTTTGAAGTCATTTACTTTGCCTTTTTGCAAAACTTTATTCAACTAATCTTTTCTCGTCTATGTATACAACCATAGATAATTTTGGCAACTGCAGTCTAGTTACCAACTATGGGTGATTTACTTTTCCAATGGATATAAACTACTTATTTTGAGTCATGCTGACTGATGGGCTTCCCAGGTGGCGTTAATGGTAAAGAACTCACCTGCCAATGCAGGAGATGCAAAAGACAGGTTCAATCCCTGTCAGGAAGATCTCCTGGAGAAGGAAATGGCAATTTACTCCAGTATTCTTGCCCAGAGAATTTCATGGATAGAGGAGCCTGGTGGGCCACAGTCCATGGGATCACAAAGAATTGGACACATCTGGAGTGACTGAGCATGCATGCATGTATGCTGACTGATAGCCCAGTTTTGTGAGCTAATTTCCCTGATGGCAATTGAAAATATAATAAATTACTCCACTCCTTAACTATAGGCAATTAAGACATTGCAAAATTCTGACTGATGGAATTCACTAGTCTGAATTTTCTGAATGAGTTCAAGGATATAGACTTACAACAGCACAGGTTATAATAACAAGAGTTTCAATAAAGTAATAATGCACTTGATCTACATTTTTATATAATGCATACAGACATTTCTGAATTGCTATTTGTAAAAGTCGACAAACAAAATGGGAGAAGGAACTGGCAACCCACTGCAGTATTCTTGCCTGGAGAATCTTATGGACAGAGAAGCCTGGCAGGCTGCAGTCCATGGGGTCGCAAGAGTTGGACACGACTTAGCAGCTAAACCACCACCACCACCACTACAAGCAAAATGACCCAAACTCTCAATCAGTTTCACTTTTTTAGAAAGCTACAAATGTGCATAAAAAAATTTTGATTTTCTATACCATATTTGTGAGCATGAAGGAGGGACTGTATATTTAGGAATGCTACTAGAAGTTGCAGTATTCAGACTTACTTCACAATTATAAATAGTTTGCCTAAGGTAGCCATCTGGCTTATTTTAATGGTATGAGTCACTATATCTCTAGGGAATTCTCAAGGTTAGAAGTTTTCAGGAACATGCTGAAAGAAGAGAATCTTAAAAAAGGAAGCAATCACAGCTCAAGACTTTGGTTCTCAAACTTTAGTGAAAATGAGAATGCCCTAGAGGGTTTTAAATAGACATATCTTGATCCTATCTCCAAGAGTCTCTTTCTCAGTATCTCTGAAATGGAAGCCAATAGTTTGCATCTCTAATAATTTCCCAAGTAACATTATGCTGTTGTTCCTGACCACTCTCTGAGAACTACCTGGCTTAAGCAAATCAAGCTTCATTCTGTTCTGGAACATGGAACAACAACAACAAAAAGAGCTGTAAAGAAATCAATCGTTTATAATCTACAAAGAAGTAAAAGCCATATTTAGGATAACTCAGGAGCTGCACAAGCTGGAATCAAGATTGCTGGGGGAAATACCAATAACCTCAGATATGCAGATGACCCCACTCTTATGGCAGAAAGTAAAGAGAAACTGAAGTGTCTCTTGATGAAAATAAAACAGGAGAGTGAAAAATTTGGCTTAAAACTCAGCATTCAAAAACTAAGATCATGGCAACTGGTCCCATTGTTTCATGGAAAATAGATGAGGAAATAATGGAAACAGTGAGACTTTATTTTCTTGGGCTCCAAAATCGCTGCTGATGGTGACTGCAGCCATGAAATTAAAAGATGCTTGCTTCTTGGAAGAAAAGCTGTAACAAACCTAGATAGCATATTAAAGAGCAGAGACATTACTTTGCTGACAAAGGTCCAAATAGTCAAAGCTCTGGTTTTTCCAGTAGTCATGTATGAATGTGAGAGTTGGACCATAAAGAAAGCTGAGCACCGAAGAATTGATGCTTTTGAACTGTGGTGTTGGAAAAGACTCTTGAGAGTGCCTTAGACTGCAAGGAGATCCAACCAGTCAATCCTAAAGGAAATCAGTCCTGAATATTCATTGGAAGGATTGATGCTAAAGTTAAAAGTTCCAATACTTTGGCCACCTGATGCAAAGAACTGACTCATTGGAAAAGACCCTGATGCTGGGAAAGATTGAAGGCAGGAGGAGAAGGGGACGACAGAAGATGAGATGGTTGGATGGCATCTCCAACTCCATGAACATAAGTTTGAGCAAGCTCTGGGAGTTGGTGATGGACAGGTGAGCCTAGTGTGCTGCAGTCCATGGGGCTGCAAAAAGTGGGACATGACTGAGCGACTGAACTGAACTGAGGGGCCAGACAACACTTCCTAAGTGTGTGTGTGTGCGCGCGCACGTGTGTATGTGTGTGCGTGCCCGTGCACGTGTGCACATGTTAGGTTGCTCCTTATGCATCCTTTGGGGTTGACTCTTTGTGACACCCATGGACCATAGCCTGCCAGGTCCTCTGTCCTTGAGATTTCCCAAGCAAGAATACTAGAGTGGGTTGCCATATCCTCCTCTAGGGGATCTTCCTGACCCAGGGATTGAACCTGTGTCTCTTAGGTCTCCTGCATTGGCTGGTGGGTTCTTTAACACTAATGTCAGCCTATTGACATAATTACCCTTTTTCTTTAGTACCAGTGATTTTTCTAATCTGTCATGATCTGCTTCTTTTCAAAAGGTGATGGGCATTAACATATACTGCTGCAAATTCAGTAGGAATAGCCCTTACAAAATGCATCTCTATTTTAAACTGATATTTTTGAAAGGCAAATTTCTACCAGTGTTTACAAAAAAATACTTCCTTTAATATAAAAAAACATAACTTTCTGAAGTGGGATAATTTTAAGCCAAGAAAAAATTATGTAGTTTAAGTATGGACTAATCCTTCTCAAAATCTATTTGGAATCAGCAGGAATTTTAACTTGACTGTAATTATTTCATTGATTTAACAGAGGTTCCCATAGCTATGTATCTTGGTCCCCATATGGACTTCTCAACAATCCCAGTAAACTACTAAACACCTGTTTGGGAGAGGAAAGCACTTCCTACTTCATTGTAGGAAGTAACATGCATTGTACAAGGCTCTATAATCTAAAAAGTCAGTGTTGTGAAGTGAGTTTTAAATTTCCTTCTTCTTTCATTTTTCTCCCTGTCTATTAGTCTCTCTTATTATCCTACTTCTCTTTTCTCAAACAGAAAGATGAACACCCTCTACCACATAGTTGCACTAGACATTTCTTTAATTCTCTGCCCTTCCCACTTCCCTGTTTTCTTTCATTATCCTATCCTTATCTTTGCCTTTCCCAGTGACCAGCAGCTGCCTCTGACAAGTACAGCAGTTTATCGTACTTTCATGACTGGGGGAGTCAAACTAATAAAGGCAATTAAAACTCTATCTTGATATTTTTTTCTATTAATTCAGTTCAGTTCAGTTGCTCAGTCATGTCCGACTCTTTGTGACCCCATGAATCATAGCACACGAGGCCTCCAGGTCCATCACAGCTCCCGGAGTTTACCCAAACTCATGTTCATCAAGTCGGTGATGCCATCCAGGCATCTCATCCTCTGTCGTCCCCTTCTCCTTCTGCCCCCAATCCCTCCCAGCATCAGGGTCTTTTCCAAAGAGTCAACATTTCTCATGAGGTGGCCAAAGTACTGGAGTTTCAGCTTCAGCATCAGTCCTACCAATGAACACCCAGGACTGGTCTCCTTTAGGATGGACAGGTTAGATCTCTTTGCAGTCCAAGGGACTCTCAAGAGTCTTCTCCAACACCATAGTTCAAAAGCATTAATTATTTGGCGTTCAGCTTTCTTCACAGTCCAACTCTCACATCCATACATGACCATTGGAAAAATCATAGCCTTGACTAGACAGACCTTTCTTGGCAAAGTAATGTCTCTGCTTTTTAACATGCTATCTATGTTGGTCATAACTTTCCTTCCAAGGAGTAAGCATCTTTTAATGTCATGGCTACAATCACCATCTGCAGTGATTTTGGAACCCCAAAAAGTAAAGTCTGGCACTGTTTCCACTCTTTCCCCATCTATTTCCCATGAAGAGATGGAACGAGATGCCATGATCTTAGTTTTCTTAATGTTGAGCCTTAAGCCAACTTTCACATTCTCCTCTTTTTCTTTCATCAAGAAGATTTTTAGTTCCTCTTCACTTTCTGCCCTAAGGGTGGTGTCTTCTATATTTCTGAGTTTATTGATATTTCTCCCAGCAATCTTGATTCCAGCTTGAGCTTCTTCCAGCCCAGCGTTTCTCATGATGTACTCTGCATAAAAGTTAAATAAGCAGGGTGACAATATACAGCCTTGACGTACTCCTTCTCCTATTTGGGACCAGTCTATTGTTCCATATCCATTTCTAACTGTTGTTTCCTGACGTGCATATAGGTTTCTCAAGAGGCAGTTCAGGTGGTCTGGTATTCCCATCTCTTTCAGAATTTTCCACAGTTTATTGTGATCCACACAGTCAAAGGCTTTGGCATAGTCAATAAAGCAGAAATAGATGTTTTTCTGGATCTCTCTTGCTTTTTCGATGATCCAGTGGATGTTGGCCATTTGATCTCTGGTTCCTCTGCCTTTTCTAAAACCAGCCTGAACATCTGGAAGGTCACGGTTCACGTATTGCTGAAGCCGGGCTTGGAGAATTTTGAGCATTACTTTACTAGCATGTGGGATGAGTGCGACTGTGCAGTAGTTTGAGCATTTTTGGCATTGCCTTTCTTTGGGATTGGAATGAAAACTGACCTTTTCCAGTCATATGGCCACTGCTGTATTTTCCATATTTGCTGACATATGGAGTGCAGCACTTTCACAGCATCATCTTTCAGGATTTGAAATAACCCAACTGGAATTCCATCACCTCCACTAGCTTTGTTTGTAGTGATGCTTCCTAAGGCCCACTTGACTTCACATTGCAGGATGTCTGGCTCTAGGTGAGTAATCACACCATCGTGATTATGTGGGTCATGAAGATCTTTTTTGTACAGTTCTTTCATGTATTCTTGCCACCTCTTCTTAGTATCTTCTGCTTCTGTTAAGTCCATACCATTTCTGTCCTTTATTGAGCCCATCTTTGCCTGAAATGTTCCCTTGGTATCTCTAATTTTCTTGAAGAGATCTCTAATCTTCCCACTCTGTTGTTTCCCTCTCTTTCTTTGCATTGATTGCTGAACAAAAGTCTGCAGCTACACTATGCAACCAGTTGAAGAGTTCGGCAACTATTTTATCACTTTTTTGTCCGTGTATAAAACACATGTTTGAGACTCAATATTTGCTCATCTGATTCACCTTAAACCTATGGGAAACTCAAGGGGAAGCTTGTGGTTACCACTACAATGCATTTAGTAGTAAAACAGTTTCTCCTTTTCCTACTCTTATCTCATAGGAAATGTATAGGTGTGTGTGCACAATCATAGGTCCTGAACTGAGTGGCTAAAAGGTAGGAATCTAATTTTACTATCAGAAGAAGTGGCAAATCACTTCAGTATTCTTGCCTTGAGAACTCCATGACATGAACAGTATGAAAAGGCAAAAATATAGAACACTGAAAGATAAACTTCTCAGTTCGGTAGGTGACCAATATGCTACTGGAGATCACTGGAGAAATAACTCCAGAAAGAATGAAGGGATGGAGCCAAAGCAACAACAACACCCAGCCGTGGATTGTGACTGGTGAAGGAAGTAAAGTCTGGTTCTATAAAGAGCAATATTGCATAGGAACCTGGAATGCTAGGTCCATGAATCAAGGCAAATTGGACGTGGTCAAACAAATGATGGCAAGAGTGAACGTCGATATTTTAGGAATCAGTGAACTAAAATGGACTGGAATGGTTAACTTAACTCAGTTGACCATTATATCCACTATTGTGGGGAAGAATCCCTTAGAAGAAATGGAGTAGCCAACATAGTCAACAAAAATCCAAAATGCAGTACTTGGATGCAATCTCAAAAATGACAGAATGGTCTCTGTTCATTTCCAAGGCAAACCACTCAATATCACAGTAATCCAAGTCTATGCCCCAACCAGTAATGCTGAAGAAGCTGAAATCAAATGGTTCTATGAAGACTTACAAGACCTTATAGAACTAACACCCTAAAGAGATATTTTTTCATTATAGGGTACTGGAAGGCAAAAGTAGGAAGTCAAGAAACACCTGGAATAATAGGCACATTTGGCCTTGGAGTACAGAATGAAGCAGGGCAAAGGCTAATAGAGTTTTTCCAAAACAACACACTGGTCATAGCAAACACCCTCTTTCAACAACATAAGAGAAGACTCTACACATGGAAATCACCAGATGGTCAAAACAAAAATCAGACTGATTATATTATTTGCAGCCAAAGATGGAGTAGCTCTATACAGTCAGCAAAAACAAGATTGGGAGCTGACTGTGGCTCAGATCATGAACTCCTTACTGCCAAATTTAGACTTAAATTGAAGAAAGTAGGAAAAACCACTAGACCATTCAGATATGACCTAAATCAGCCCTTACCATTATACAGTGGGAGTGACAAATAGATTCAAGGGATTAGATCTGATAGAGTAACCAAATAACTATGGATGGAGATTTGTGACAGTGTACAGGAGTCAGGGATCAAGATCATCCACAAGAAAAAGAAATGCAGAAAGGCAAAATGGCTGTCTGAGGAGGCCTTACAAATAGCTATGAAAAGAAGAGAAATGATAGGCAAAGGAGAAAAGGAAAGATATACACATTTGAATGCAGAGTTCAAAAGAATAGAAGCAGAGATGAGAAAGACTTCCTCAGTGATCAATGCAAAGAAATAGAGGGAAATAATAGAATGGGAGAGACTAGAGGTCTCTTCAAGAAAATTAGGGATACCAAGGGAACATTTCATGCAAAGATGGGCACAATAAAGGACAGAAATTGTATGGACCTAACAGAAGCAGAAGATATTGAGAAGAAGTGGCAAGAATACACAGAAGAACTGTGCAAAAAAGATCTTCACCACCCAGATAACGACATGGTGTGGTCACTCACCTAGAGCCAGACATCCTGGAATGTGAAGTCAAGTGGTCCTTAGGAAGCATCACTACAAACAAAGCTGGTGGAGGTGATGGAATTCCAGTTGAGCTATTTGAAATCCTAAAAGACGATGCTGTGAAAATGCTGCACTCAATATGCCAGCAAATTTGGAAACTCAGCAGTTGTCACAGGACTGGAAAAGTTCAGTTTTCATTCCAATCCCAAAAAAAGGCATGTCAAAGAATGCTCAATCTACTGCACAATTGCACTCATCTCACACTCTAGTAAAGTAATGCTCAAAATTCTCCAAGTCAGGCTTCAACATGAACTGTGAACTTCCAGATGTTCAAGCTAGATTTAGAAATGGCAGAGGAATCAGAGATCAAATTGCCAACCCCTACTGGATCTTCGAAAAAGAGAGTTCCAGAAAAATATCTACTTCTGCTTGATTGATTATGTTAAAGGCTTTGACTGTGTTAATGACAACCAACTGGAAAATTCTGAAAGAGATCGGAATACCAGACCACCTGACCTGCCTCCTGAGAAATATAATCTGTATGCTGGTCAAGAAGCAACAGTTACAACTGGACATGAAACTATAGACTGGTTCCAAATTGGGAAAGGAGTACATAAAGGCTGTATATTGTCACCCTGCCTGTTTAACTTCTATGCAGATTACATCATGAGAAATGTTGGGCTGGATGAAACACAAGCTAGAATCAAGATTGCCGGAATAAATAACAATCACCTCCAATATGCAGATGACACCACCCTTATGGCAGAAAGGAAGAATAACTAAAGAACCTCTTGATGAAAGTCAAAGAGGAGAGTGAAAAATTTTGGCTTAAAACTCAACATTCAGGAAACTAACTTCATGGCATCTGGCCCCATCACTTCATCGAAAATAGATGGAGAAGCAATGGAAACAGTCACAGACTTTATTTGGGGGGCTCCAAAATAATGGCAGTTGGTGACTGCAGCCATGAAATTAAGACACTTGCTCCTTGGAAGAAAAGTTATGACCAACCTAGACAGCATATAAAAAGCAGAGACATTACTTTGCCAACAAGGGTCTGTCTAGTCAAAGCAATGTTTTTTTCCAGTAGTCATGTATGGATGTCAGAGTTGGAGTATAAGGATATATGAACACAGAAGAATTGATGCTTTTGAACTGTGGTGTTGGAGAAGACTCTTGAGAGTCCCTTGGACTGCAAAGAGATCAAACCAGTCCATCCTAAAGGAAATCAGTCCTGAATATCTATTTATTGGAAGGTCTGGTGCTGAATTTGAAACTCTAATACTTTGGCCACCAGATGCATAGAACTGACTCATTTGAAAAGACCCTGATGCTGGGAAAGCTTGACGGCAGGAGCAGAAGGTGACAACAGAGGATGAGATGGCTGTATGGCATTACAGACTAAATGGACATGAGTTTGAGTAAACTGTGGGAGCTGCTGATGGACAGGGAGGCCTGGCATGCTGCAGTCCATGGGATCACTCAGAGCTGGAAATAATTGAGCAACTGAACTGAACTGAGAACTTCATTCCTGGTGTCCCTGTTGACTTTTATTTTATTATAGTGATTTTACCAAGATATATATGTTTTTTTTTTCCTTTCATACAGAAGTATTCTCAAACTAAAAAAAATAGAAACCTATTTAAGCTGGTCTAAATTCAGATCACATTATATTACAAGCATTCCAATATTTTGTATTAAGGATATACAAAGACAAAGACTCCTGCTACAGAGTCTTCATTCCGTGTGAATTTTTAAATAATGGGTTTCTTGACAGCTCTGAATATTTTATTCCAAATTTCCTTCATTCTTTCTCTCAAATTATTTTGGAAATGCCATTCACTTTTGCACGTTTTGTTTTTCTTAACAACATTATATGCTTGCTGTTCTTTAGTCACCAAGTTGTGCTTGACTCTTTGTGACACCATGGAGTGTAGCCTGCCAGGCTCCTATGTCCATGGGATTTCCTAGGTAAGAATATTGGAGTGGGTTGCCATTTCCTTATCCAGGGGATCTTTCTGACACAGGCATTGAACCCACAACTCCTACATTGGCAGGTGGATTCCCTATCACTGAGCCACCAGGGAAATTGCTTTAATGTGCATTATGTATTTTAAGGTTCAAAACCCACAAATGTAAAAAAAATATTAAAATCCCATTTTACAGCTGAGTTAACTAAGCTGTGAAGTAATTTTTCCTAAGACTTGTATATTAACAATTTACCACCTTAACCCCAAACCTTAGTCCATTGCCTCATGATAATAAATACTCAAGTAGTACCTGTTAAATTAATCATGCTACAGCAGTGCCTCAGATAAAATATTTTCTAATTAAAATGTGTGTTCCTTTTCATTCACTCATTAATTTTATTAAAACACTTATTTTATTTGACACATTTATTTAACACTTAATTTTATTTAACACTTATTTAATAGAACTCAAAGAGGTCTCATGACGTAGGTCAAAGTTGAAGATGCAAGATTCAACCAGACAGAGGTAGTAGTTAAACCCATATGAGTATATGCCATCATTTAAGATGATTCTGTTAAAAGAGATGAGCAGAGGGACAAAAGTATGATTTCACAAAGTGATGGCAAATGAAGCCACTGAAGGATACTGAGTAGAACATAAACTAAGAGCAAATCATAAAGGTAGAGATGTAACTAAGAGAAAAAAATCTATAAAATACAGTTTTATGTTGCAGTCTTTTTGAGTGTGATAGAAACAGACAGAAAATCTAGAAACATTTCACCAAGTAGGTCACTGGTAGCCAGTGATAGGAACAGACACTGGAATCTAGGAAATGTAGACCACATGTTAGAGAAACTTGATAATTGATTGATACAAAAAATAGATCAGTAATTTTACAGATAGGATTCAGAATATTAAAAAGCAGAGACATCACTTTGCTAACAAAGGTCCATCTAGTCAAGACTATGGTTTTTCCAGTGGTCATGTATGGATGTGAGAATTGGACTATAAAGAAAGCTGAGCACCAAACAATTGATGCTTTTGAACTGTGGTGTTGGAGAAGACTTGTGAGAGTCCCTTGGACTGCAAGGAGATCTAATCAGTCCATCCTAAGGGATATCAGTCCTGGGTGTTCATTGGAAGGACTGATGTTGAGGCTGAAACTCCAATACTTTGGCCACCTGATGTGAAGAGCTGACTCACTGGAAAAGACCCAGATGCTGGGAAAGATTGAGGGCAGGAGGAGAAGGGGACAATGGCATCATCGACTCGATGGACATGGGTTTGATTGAACTCCAGGAGTTGGTGATGGACAGGGAGGCCTGGGGTGCTGCAGTTCATGGGGTTGCAAAGAGTCGGACACGACTGAGTGACTGAAGTAAACTGAACTGAGGATTCAGAAAATTGGGAACCATTAGTTATTTTTGGTTTTTTTTTTTTCATTTTTTGATGGTACATATTTGTAAGCC
The DNA here is from genome assembly GCF_023091745.1 of Budorcas taxicolor. NCBI lineage: Eukaryota > Metazoa > Chordata > Mammalia > Artiodactyla > Bovidae > Budorcas > Budorcas taxicolor. Next base: position 72,561,491 of record NC_068912.1, read on the forward strand.
AAGAAAATACATTGTTTATAGTACCCATTTGACTAAACCATTCCTCTATAATACCCGATAGCTTATAAGGACAACTGAATGTTTTAGTTATTTGATGAAATTCCTTCATAGTAAAATATGGTAAACAATATATGATCTCAACAGCAGTAGGTATAATGAAGAAACTGTTGCAGATTTCTGTATTTCAGACATAAAAAGATGGCATAACCAAAACATTATAGTAAACACAGTCAAGTAGTGAACATTATAAAAGAAACCATAAAATTACATATTATATACATAGACTGATATTCATGACATATAAACAGTACTAATAAGTAAATAAATCAATCTTTCAAAGATAGGTAAAGGACACAGGCAGACAATTTTTAAAAGATTTTGTTTAAAAATGTGAAGATATATAGCTTTTTCACAACCAAAATTATATAAGGTTAAATGAGAAATATCTTATTTCTATAATCAAAATATTAATGATTTGATTTTAAGAAATATTTAATTTCATTTCCAATTATTTGGAAAAAAGAAAAAAACATTTATCTGCCATTACTTCTTCTATAATAAAGAAATTAATCTTGTCCTCCACAAACAATCTCATAATAATCACTATCATACACTTCAGTTCAGTTGAGTTCAGTCGCTCAGTCGTGTCCGACTCTTTGCGACCCCATGAATCGCAGCACACCAGGCCTCCCTGTCCATCACCAACTCCCGGAGTTCACTCAGATTCACGTCCACCGAGTCCATGATGCCATCCAGCCATCTCATCCTCTGTCATCCCCTTCTCCTCTTGCCCCCAATCCCTCCCAGCATCAAAGTCTTTTCCAATGAGTCAACTCTTTGCATGAGGTGGCCAAAGTACTGGAGCTTCAGCTTTAGCATCATTCCTTCCAAAGAAATCCCAGGGCTGATCTCCTTCAGAATGGACTGATTGGACCTCCTTACAGTCCAAGGGACTCTCAAGAGTCTTCTCCAACACCACAGTTCAAAAGCATCAATTCTTCGGCGCTCAGCCTTCTTCACAGTCCAAATCTCACATCCATACATGACCACAGGAAAAACCATAGATGAAGGAAAATTCACATTTTCTCTTTATTCATTTGCAGGAAAATTTAACTATAAGTGAATTTTTCTCAAAATTTTCTTCATCCACATCATACCTTCAGAAATATCTATAAAAAGTACTGTGCATGGCTGTTCATCACAATTTTATGTGTTCTAATATGGTTAAGTAAAATATGGAATGTTCACACTTTGAAATGTCTCCACTATATTCACTGTATTTAACAGGTATTTAAGTATGCAATAGGAAAATACACTATAGGAATAAATCAATTCATAAAGATGACATGGATATATTTATTGACATGGGAATAGGACCACAGTATTTTGTATTGTAAGTGAAAAATCTTCAAAGCAATACATATGTAAATTATTATTCCTTTTCTCTAAAAAACCATATATGCTAGAAAATATATTTGAAAACAACACATACAAAATCACTAACAATGATTATTTTTACATGTGGTACTATTAAAAGCATTTTTATATTCACCTATTTGGTGTGAATTTTCAGCAATAAAAGATATGTTTTGTTTTGCTTTTTTTCAAAGACCTTGAGCAAATGAACCTACTATTATGGGGGGGGGGGGGTGAATAATTAACTTCCTAGGTCATTTTTATGATATATTTGTTAGTATCTTCTTTTTCTATGATGAAATAAAACATAAACAAAAATGTACTATTACCTCTGCAATTCATTGAGAATAATCTGCATCCATTAAAGTTTTGAGTTGGAGTTTATATGATAATGAGTAGTTGTATTACTATGTCCTGTCTTACTGTTGTTAAAAGACTAGTTCCTCTATGGGGTTGAATTCTTGTTAGAAATATGGAGGTTAATATCATTGTAATTAATCATTTTCGATAGAGTTAAAAATAGGTATAAAAAAACTAACCCAGTACTGATTTTCTTTGATGCTGTGATCCTATATCTGCCTGAGATTATTTTCATAAAATTTATAAAAAACTAATTTAAAAATACTTATTATAGTAAGAGTCAATAAACTGTCACATTTTTGTATGAAGTCATGCAGAATGTTATACTAACATTTCAAAATTAATGGACTTTCAGCAGTCTTATTATGGACAGTTCTAAAGCAAAGCTGTCATATTAAGTATCATTGGCAAATCATTTAAAAAGTGTATTTAGAAGCTTTACAGCAATGCATCTCCCTGTATCAAATGACTTTCAAAGTGATGAGCTGAATTGTTACTAGCTAATGATAACTGTTAGCAAGAAATAGTTTTTCTTCATAAACTCATTTTTTATTGAGATTTCCACACAGTTTTCTACCTTATGGAATGACTAAGGATTGGAGTGTACATATCTGTTTTCTCCAGTCACTACTTTTTTTTTTTAAGAAGTAACAGGGGCTGATCCAAGCTTGCAAACTATTAGGCCACATTTTTAATGGGCAGACCAGGCTTCTCTAGTGCCCTGTAGTCAAGGTTACCTCCTCTCTCACTGTCTTCCCATTACCCATTAAAATAAGCTAAGCTTCTAACTTTCCAGTAGTCATGTATGGATGTGAGAGTTGGACTGTGAAGAAGGCTGAGCGCCGAAGAATTGATGCCTTTGAACTGTGGTGTTGGAGAAGACTCTTGAGAGTCCCTTGGACTGCCAGGAGATCCAACCAGTCCATTCTGAAGGAGATAAGCTCTGGGATTTCTTTGGAAGGAATGATGCTACAGCTGAAACTCCAGTACTTTGGCCACCTCATGCAAAGAGTTGACTCATTGGAAAAGACTTTGATGCTGGGAGGGATTGGGGGCAGGAGGAGAAGGGGACGACAGAGGATGAGACGGCTGGATGGCATCATGGACTCCGTGGACGTGAGTCTGAGTGAACTCCGGGAGTTGGTGATGGACAGGGAGGCCTGGTGTGCTGCGATTCATGGGGTCGCAAAGAGTCGGACACGCCTGAGCGAATGAACTGAACTGAACTGAAGCTTCTAACAACCGTTCTTAAGCTGTTTAGGCTCAAGGGAACATATGATTGCACAGATCTCAAGGTTTAAATCAGGGAAGCCAAAGTTCTGAGTGGAGTCCAGCCTTTACCCAATAGCTTTTTTTTTTCTTTTCAGGTGTACTAGACAGGCCCCCCCATTCTCTCTGAAGACATTATCACTCTCCTCATGTCTCCTTCATTCCTAGCTCACCAACATGCAGAAGATGTTTCCACTGTCTGCATAGTCCTCACCTAGGTATTCACATTCTTTACTTTTCTGTTCAGGAGATAACACAGAGGCTCTCTTTGCCTGATTTCCATGAGAGTTGCTTCTCTGTCCAATCACACTCTATTCTTTTTAATCTGCTCTGTTACTTTTTCATAAAATTTATCATATCTGATTTTTAAAACAATGTTATATCCATAATTATAACAATATTATTTTAATATTTTGATTATTTTGATTTATTAAATGAAATGAAAACTAATTTCATTTAATAAAATAAATTATTTATAATAATAAATATTAATTTATTCATCAAGCATTATTAAATATTCATTTAATACACTTAATTAAAATTAACTGATTTAATTTATTAAAATTTAATTTTATAAAACAATATTATATGAATAGTTTATTAAATGAAAAGTGAATGAAATAAGTTAATAAAGGGGCAATGGGTGACTAACCATTAATAAACCAGGTTCATGTTTTTACTCTGGCTTATCTACATCCCCTACTCATAACCCCTAAGAAATTTTTGAAATCTCAATTCAAAAAGCCATAAAGGGAATATAAATCACACATCAGATAGGATAATAAACACACTGCAAGCCTGGGTTAAGTAATAGTTTCCTAACAAAAGTTCCTTCTGTAAAGAACTCTATTGCCTGAGGGAGGTAAGACTGAAATTATTAGCATAAACAATAGGTGTTCTTGTATCAATATTTAGAAGTCAAAGACTTCATATCTCTTATCTGCCTATCTCTTTATAACTTGAAGATGCTAAAATACATATGTCTATTTCAAGAATCAGAGTATGAGAGAAAAGAACGTGTCTCCTTTAGCAAGCAAATAGTGTTTCTTAGTGGGGAAGACAGGAGGCCAACATTAAAAAAAAAAAAAAGAAACATTAAAATAAAAAGCATAGCTGGGTTGGTTTGAAAAAGAATAGAAACAGCAATACGTAATGGGATAAAAAGGCCCATCTCTGAATTTCCAGTGAAGCAGTAGTGTCTCAAATGCCATGGCTTTTTACAAATATAAAAGCATTTTGTGAAAATGAAAATTTTAACTGCAGATTTTTCCCAAATGGGCAGAAGTTAAAAGAGGTTTTCCACAGACATTGCCCAAAATGATGCGCCTACTGGTAGGGCTAAAACTTTCCCTTTTATGTATTATTTTCTCTTCCCCTCCCCATATAACTCTATCTATTCCTGAAATATAAAAACAATACTGATCTAGCTTGGAAATATAATTTGCTTAGAGAAAGCAACTGTATTGGGGATAATAGATGTCAAAATTGAAATTTTTATTGTGTCTTCTAATGTTGTTTGGTTGAAGAACTTGATTGGATGTTCTTATTTGTGCTCTTCCTCTAAAATTTAGAAACATGAGTAATTTAGGGTTGAAGTAATTCAAATTTGAAAACTGCTAAGGAGACTCCTTCATTCTATTGGATACAATAAGGCTTAACCTTTTGTCTTGGGAACAAAACTTCACACTTGTGCCTGCAGGAGGATTAACATTAGGCTACTTTTATGCATATTCATTCAGTAATTCATTCTTTCAGAAAAGTAGGTTCAAAACTAGCAAAGTAAAACGAAACAGGCTATTATAGCATACAATCAAGATTTGAACATGTGACCTGTGGCTACAGGACAAGACCAGTTTCCCACAGAACTTCACTGTGGGAAAATGCCTCTTTACTAGTCTTCCATTATCAATGGACAAAGCTAACCAAAACATACATTAAAGGTAATCTGAATTTGACACATTCATATACTCTGACATCTACCAAAATTTCTATTGACCTGGAAGGAATAACAGCTAAAGGAGGTTTCCTATAGTTGCTGAAACAAGTGCCACAAATGTCTTGGCTTAGCACAACACGGATTTACTGTTTCCTTCTCTATATTTCAGAAATCCACAATGAGTCTCTCTACCCTAAAATCAAAGTGTCAGAAAGGCCACATTCTTATTTGGAGGCCCTAGGGGAAAGTAAAATTTTGTTCCTTTCCAGCTTCTAGAATATACCTGCACTCCATGGTCCATGCACCCCTTCTGCCATCTTCAAAGCCAAGATAAAGGCTCATCCAGCCTTTATCTCACTCACTCTGACATTCTCCATAGTTTCATTTCTCTCTGAATTCCTCTTATTACATTGGACCCACCTGGATAATACAGGATTATCTCTCAAAAGTCAGCTGATTAGCATCTTGATTCCACCTGCAATCTTAATTCTGCTTTGCCACATAATCACATGTCCCAGGAATCAGACTGTAGACAACGTGGGAAGGAGGGTACTCTATTCTGCTAACAGTCTCCAGCAAAGCCCATTAACAATTTCCAGGAAATCAAAATAGAATCTGGGCAATAAAGTCTGACTTTTTTTTTTTCCACTTTGTGCTTCATCTAGTTTTACTTGCTTGTAGGATACAGAGGCCTTGCACCCCACACTTTAGACTAGAGTTCCTTGTGCAAAACCACTGCACCTGACACCTAGGTCTGCCTGCCACATAATGCATGTGCCCAGCACAGTGATCTGGAGTGCTGTAAGCAGCACAGCTGAGCAGACCCATGAAAACTCCATAAAGCACCTCTGTCCATGGCCTTCGGAGTACCTTATGGAATTCCTTGTGCTTTTAGCTGTTGCAAGTCCAAAACCTCCTTCCTTTCACCCGAAAAGGGAGAAAGAGAAGATATCGGCCTCAGACAGCTTTGCCAGCCCCTAATGAACCAAGCTGATCAGGAACAAACGTGGCCAAGCTTCTCTGGCCCAGACATAGTATCTTCGAGACTCCTATGTCCCCACTCCAGTACTCTTGCCTGGAAAATCCCATGGACGGAGGAGCCTGGTGGGCTGCAGTCCATGGGGTTGTGACTGAGCGACTTCACTTTCACTTTTCATTTTCCTGTGTTGGAGAAGGAAATGGCAACCCACTCCAGTGATCTTGCCTGGAGAATCCCAGGGACGGCGGAGCCTGGTGGGCTGCCGTCTATGGGGTCGCACAGAGTCAGACACGACTGAAGCCACTTAGCAGCAGCAGCAGCAGCAGACTCCTATGTGATATTCTGACTGAGGAGAGATTAACTATCTCAAGCACAGATGGTACCAATTCAAGGGGACACCCAGTTATATCCAGCTATATCTTTTAGTCTTTCAAGGAATCCATTAACAGTTTGCTACTAGTTCCAAATTTCCTGAGCTAGAAATCTTATTCGGATATTCCCCAATCTATACAAAGAAAGAATTAGACAAAGTCGAAAATGGAGCTTCAACAGAGATGTAGAAGGCCATGTGTGGGGCTAGTTAATAATCACAGGCAATAATACTCCTTCCCCCAAACTGCAGCTTGTCAAGCCATCAGGGAGGGTCGTCAAGGAGCTCACTACAGGTGGGAAGCCTTATTTATACAATTGGTTAGTTGAGGTCATGATAACTTCTGATATGAAAAGTATAATCAGTTGGATAGTTGAGACCTGCTCCATCTGAACAACCCCAACACCAGCCTCCCCAGAGGCCACCCAGAGAAGGCCCATTCAGATCAGAGGGCCATATCCTGTCCAAGACTGGCAGATTAATGTCCCCTTCCTGTCAAAAGTACCAGGCAATTTCAGGTATCACTTAGTGCTAGTAGACACATTTTCTAGGCGGATAGGATCATTCCCTGCTAGAACTGAAACAGCAGCTGAAGTGGCTAAAGCATTACTAAAAGAAATAATCTGCAGGTTTGGGCTCCCAGGATCCCTGCAAAGTAATAAGGATCCAGCATTTGTGTCTCAAGTAACCAAGGGGATAATGAGTGCCCTGGACAGAAAATGAACATTTCATTCAGCCTGGAAACTCCATTCTTTGAGGGGAGGAAGAGAAATTCAATTAGACCTTAATCATGCTATCTCAGGAAACTCAAGAAAGTTGGATTTAAACTCTTTCTATTGTCCTGTTCCACAGTATTCATCCCCAAAGAGTAAGTTAAAATGCATTTGGACATGAATATGGCAGACCCGTTCCCACACCCAAGAGAAGGAACACCGTAATCCCTTTAAAATGGAATAGCTCAAGTATGTTTTCTACATAGGAAAAACCATGAAAGCAGGCCCTCCACCCCTTTCAGGCAGGAGACTGGATAAATTTGAAAACCTAGGAAATCCATAGCCCTCAAGAACAGCTCACTCCTAAAGTGGATCAGACCCCATTTGGTAATCTTATCCACCCACTGTGCTCTGAAGTTGCATGGCTCACTCCATGGGCACATTACACTTGAGTGAACAGGCCTCTGAGCCCAAATATCTGAACAGAAAAACTGGGGCAACAGACCCCCTTGACTACTCCTGTGAACCCCATTTTGACCTGAAGCTTCTCTTGTGGAAAACAACAAAAGTGAGACCAAGGAGATTCAAGCCTCAACATCAGGTCACACTTTTGCCTACAGCCAAAAGACCTGGATACCTTCATTTTCAGGAAAAAGCTGACATGTAACCGTTATTCTCTACTAATATTTGAGCCGTGCATCTTTAATTGTCTGCTATCCTTTGTCTCCAAAAGGTTAGACAAATGTTTTTTGCTCAGGGCAAACAGTCAGGGCTAAGGCCCGAGGACAATCAAATACATCTAAATGCAGCTGGGGAGAATTAACTGCTCCTCTCCCTGGGTTATGCATGCATACGTGCTAAGTTGCTCAGTAGTGTCTGACTCTTTGTGATCCCATGGATCCTAGCCCACTAGACTTTGCTGTCCATCGGATTCTCCAGGCAAGAATGCTGGAGTGGGTTGCCATACCCTCTGCCAGGGGATCGTCCTGATCCAGGGAACGAACCTGCATCTCTTATGCCTCCTGCAATGGCAGACAGGTTCATTACACTAGGACCACCTGGGAAGCCCCCCTGGGTTATGATGATGCCTAAAATAAGCAGAACGTAGTTACAAAATGTCAACCTTTGCCAGATAGTGCCTCTCAAGAATGAGGAGCAGGGCAAACAACAGAAGAAAGATTTGTCACCAGCAAAGACCCTTAACAATACTCCGGAAAATAAAAACAGAACCTGCGGTAGTAAAAGAAAATCTAACTTTTTTTTTTCTCTCCTTTCCTTTGTGCTTCATCTAGCTTCATTTGCTCTTAAGGTGCCAAGTGCAGAGTCTGTGCTCCCAGCATTTCAAACCAGAGTTTCCAGTGTGAAGTGGCTGCACATGGCACGTCAGCTCCAAGGGCTGTGTTCTCAATCGTGGTCCCCACACTGTGACCCAAGATGGACGTGATGGGTCATGTGAAGACGTGCCTAGCCGGTACTATGATTTTGAGAGCTGGAGCAGGCTCACTGAGTGACACAGCTGTGGCAGACTGGCGAGAACTCTATCCTCCCTACAAATAAAATCCTTATAAAACAGATCTACTGAGGGCTTTTCAGGGAGGTCTTGCACTCTGGAGCTCTAGTTCGTACCTCTCCTTTCTTTAATTGAAGAACAAACTTTACTTCCCTTCTGAATCAAACTCAGTCTCCTTCTGCAGGCTCAAATGACACTGGGCAGGAGGATCCTTGTAACACAATCCCAGGAAGGCATATTAGGGGGTATTTTCATATCTACAGATAAGACCAGTAGTCATGTATGGAAGACATAGTCATGTATGGATGTGAGAGTTGGACTTTAAAGAAAACTGAGCGCCGAAGAATTGATGCTTCTGAACTGTGGTGCTGGAGAAGACACTTGAGAGTTCCTTGGACTGCAAGGAGATCCAACCAGTCCATCCTAAAGGAGATCAGTCCTATATATATATTGGAAGGACTGGTGCTGAAGCTGAAACTCCAATACTTTGGCCACCAGATGTGAAGAACTGACTCATTTGAAAAGACTCTGATGCTGGGAAAGATCGAAGGTGGGAGGAGAAGGGGACAACAGAGGATGAGATGTTTGGATGGCATCACCAACTCAATGGACTGAGTTTGAGTAAACTCTGGGAGTTGGTGATGGTCAGGGAAGCCTGGCGTGCTGTAGTCCATGGGGTCATAAAGAGTTGGATACGATTGCGTGACTGAACTGAATTGAACAGATATGACCAACTAGATACATCCCTTTCTCTTTGAAGAGATACATATAATGTCCTTAGGAGAGGCTTGAGCAACCTTTGTGATCTAGGCAGGCTTAGGAAAAAGAAGACTTCTGAGATTACATAATCAGTATTGAGGGCAGTGGTAAAGAACCTGCCTGCCAATGTAGGAGACACAAGAGACGGATTCATTCTCTGGGTCTCGAAGATACCCTGGAGAAGGAAACAGCAACCCACTCCAGTATTCTTGCGTGGAGAATCTCAGAGACAGGAGTCTGGCAGGCTACAATCCATAGGGTCGCACAGAGTCAGTTTAGCATGTAGCAGTCAGTACTGAGTTTTGCTGTGATAAGGTAATATGTAAATATCCCTTTGATATTCTGAGTTAACCAAAGTATAAAGATTTACACAGACTTCTGTATATTTATCTAATATATTCTTAAGCTTGATGTCAGTATTCTACATTATAATTTAGCAAAAGAGCCAAAAAGGTAAGTAAATAATAATGCTACAGCACCAGCTGTTTGTAAAAATGCAAAGGTGCTAAGTGTCTGGAGCATTTAAATGATAAGGTTCTATTTGATTGGTAGGCTCAGCATTCAGTTCAGTTCAGTTCAGTCACTCAGTCACATCCAACTCTTTGTGACCCCATGAACTGTAGCACACCAGGCTTCCCTGTCCATCACCAACTCCCAGAGCTTATTCAAACTCATGTCCATTGAGTCGGTGATGCCATCCAAACATCTCATCCTCTGTCATCCCCTTCTCCTTCTGCCTTCAATCTTTCCCAGCATCAGGGTCTTTTCAAATGAGTCAGTTCTTCACATCTGGTGGCCAAAGTATTGGAGTTTCAGTTTCAGCATCAGTCCTTCCAATGAATATTAAGGACTGATCTCCTTTAGGATGGACTGTTTGGATCTCATTGCAGTTCAAGGGCCTCTAAAGAGTCTTCTCCAATACCACAGTTCAAAAGCATCAATTCTTCAGTGCTTAGCCTTCTTCACAGTCCAACTCTCACATCCATACACGACTACTGGACAAACCATAGCTTTGACTAGACAAATCTTTGTTGGCAAAGTAATGTCTCTGCTTTTTAATATGCTATCTAGGTTGGTCATAGCTTTTTTCCAAAGAGCCAGTGTCTTTTAATTTCCTGGCTGCAGTCACCATCTGCAGTAATTTTGGAGTCCAAGAAAATAAAGTCTGTCACTGTTTTCATTGTTTCCCCATCTATTTGCCATAAAGTGATGGGACTGGATGCCATGATCTTTGTTTTCTGAATGTTGAGTTTTAAGCCAGTTTTTTCACTCTCCTCTTTCACCTTCATCAAGAGGCTCTTTAGTTCTTCTTTACTTTCTGCCATAAGGGTAGTGTCATCTGCATATCTGAGGTTATTGATATTTCTCCCAGCAATCTTGCTTCCAGCTTGGCTCAGCATTGCTAACCTGTATTTTAACACCATATGTAAAATAGATTGAAAGGTTGTTGTTGAATCACAACACCGGGATTCTTGGCTCCCGGAGGAGAAGAATTCAATCCGGGGCCAGAGACAAGGCTTGATCACTCAGAGCTTTTGTGTAATAAAGTTTTATTAAAGTATAAAGGAGATAGAGAAAGCTTCTGACATAGGCATCAGAAAGGGGCAGAAAGAGTGCCCTCCTGCTAGTCTTCAGCTGGATGTTATATGGTCACTAGCAGTCTGTTAATGAAAGAAAGGAATGTCTTAAAACTCAGAATGGCACCAGGCCCCTCACCCATAAGATGCATTTTGGTATAATCTTGGCACCAAATGGTTCATCCTGGGCCATAAAATGATTAACTTGAATCTTGAAGAAGGGCAGATCACCACACAAATAGTTTCATTTACATAGATTAGAGGGACAATATCTGAGTATAACATACTGGTTTGTCAAGTAGGTTCTGAGCCAAAAGGCGGAACTAACTTGAAGAAAGCGTTTGGGGTAAACGCATAGTACATTAGCATAGCTTAAGATAAACATTTCCATAAGAAAAAGGCATTGATTATCTCTAGGTTTGAGAATAGTTAACTTCAGGTGAAACCTGGTGTCATTATGGCAACACAGTATTTTAAGAGAAACCTCCTTTTAAATTTGTATAGAGAAGGAAAAAATATCCCTAGTTTGTTTCCTCCTGCTGCTTAAGAGAGAGAAAAATGTTTGACACTTGCAGGCTATTTCCTCCGTTTGGAGACCCCTGGCCTTCCTGCCTGTTACCCTTTCAAGATGACCAGCGCAAGTGCAATGCAGGAAGCAGGGCACCGAAAGCCAGTGCTCGGGGACAACCCAGAAAGACAAGGAGAGAGGTGTGAGGTGGGGTTTAGGATAGGGAGACGTATGTATACTTGTGACCGACTCATGTTGATGTATGCTAAGAGCCATCACAATATTGTAAAGTAATTATTATCCAATTAAAATTAATAAATAAATAAAGGGGCTTATTGCTTAGTCATATCCAACTCTTTGTCATCATGAGATGCTTACTCTTTGGAAGGAAACTTGTGACCAACCTAGATATCATATTCAAAAGCAGAGACATTACTTTCCCAACGAAGGTCCGTCTAGTCAAGGCTATGGTTTTTCCAGTAGTCATGTATGGACGTGAGAGCTGGATTATAAAGAAACTGAGCACTGAAGAATTAACGCTTTTGAACTGTGGTGTTGGAGAAGACTCTTGAGAGTCCCTTGGGCTGCAAGGAGATCCAACCAGTCCATCCTAAAGGAGATCAGTTCTAGGTGTTCACTGGAAGGAATGATGCTACAGCTGATACTTCAGTACTTTGGCCACCTCATGCAAAGAGTTGACTCATTGGAAAAGACTCTGATGCTGGGAGGGATTGGGGGCAGGTGGAGAAGGGGATGACAGAGGATGAGATGGCTGGATGGCATCACTGACTCGATGGATGTGAGTTAGAGTGAACTCCAGGAGTTGGTGATGGACAGGGAGGCCTGGCGTGCTGCGATTCATGGGGTCGCAAAGAGTCGGACACGACTGAGCAACTGAACTGAACTGAACTATATCCTGTGAGGTTCCTCTGGCTATGAGATTGTCAAGGGGTAGCTCTAAGTAATTTGTTGTGTCATTTTGGATTAGTTCATCATAATTCAGTGGAAAAAGCAGAGACTTTGAAGTTTTGAGAAAATCTTGAAAATTGAAACCCCAGCTGCTCTAGTTTTACTTGATTTCTAGCATTCTTAACCCCCTCTCCAAGCCTAACTTCACTTCATTTAAAATCAGAAAAATAATATCTATTCCCCAGCACTGTTTTTGAGATTAGATTAGAGATAGAGTATCTAAAGCATCTAGAACACTGTTACTGTAAAATAGATTTCCACTGAGTATTAAGTATAATTTTAAGCTGCAACCTAAACCCTATTATACTGCATGTTTAGTCCAATACCTTAAAAATATGTATGTCTTTCACAGGCCCTCTTATTATTTTCTTTTTAAAGTTTTATTTTTAGATTACATATGTCTATCATTTCACTGGAGACAATTTTCAAATCACAGTATGGTTCTAGGTATAAAATCTCACAAAACAGAGGATTCCTCTGAGAAGTATATTAATTTAACATCAGATTATATTTTTTTGTACTCAAGGTGTAAGTATTCATAGTTAAAGCAAAACCATTACAATGCATGAGACTTTGATCTATTAAACCAGTATAGTAATATTAAATATAGTAGGTGATTACATGTCTGTGAAATAATTTTTAAAATGTAAATATAAAAGAATGTAAATGAGGAGAAAATGAAAATAATTTTTAATAGAACTAGAAGTGACATGATATCCATGTAACAAGTTTCAGTAGGGTAGCTGTCTTTGAATCTTCAGTGTTTTCTTATAGTGCCTGGGATATCTGATGTTTAAAAATAAGTTTAGGGAATTGAACGTAGTGTTTTCATCATATTCATTACCTCCTCATATTTTGCATTGGTATTAATTGGTGCCTCATGAACATTTGTGGGAATTGTGACTTAAACCGAGTCAAATTTGGTAGTTATATTTAACTTCCGGCCTTTAAACTCCTTTCACAGTTTTCTAATTCTGATTCATTATTACCCTTTAACCACTGATTTTTAGTATATATTTTTCATTAGTACTCCTGAAATCCTATGTGGAATTAGACTAATCCTCAAAACAAACATTAAGGTAAAGCTTAATTCCCATATTATCTCTATTAAACAATAGCATGGAAAAATTAATAATATTTTATGTTTTATGCATCTTTTGCAGAGAAGGCAATGGCACCCCACTCCAGTACTTTTGCCTGGAAAATCCCATGGACGGAGGAGCCTGGTGGGCTGCAGTCCATGGGGTCGTTAGAGTCGGACACGACTGAGCGACTTCACTGTGACTTTTCACTTTCATGCATTGGAGAAGGAAATGGCAACCCACTCCAGTGTTCTTGCCTGGAGAATCCCAGGGACGGCAGAGCCTGGCGGGCTGCGGTCTCTGGGGTCGCACAGAGTCGGACATGACTGAAGCAACTTAGCAGCAGCAGCCGCAGCAGAGTCTGATTTGCGAAGCAGAGAAAACATGCAGCCTATTTGAATTGTAGCTTTGAAGTCAGGTCTAATGTGAAAGGGGAAAGCCTAACAACCACTGTGGGAGACTTGAATTAGGAGAACCCAGTTCAAACAAGAACTCTATCTGCAAAACAGTCCTTAAACAGGTGTCTAAAACTGTCTTCCCATTAAGAAATAGTGTGTTCTTACTTGCAATGTGTAAGGTAAAATGTATATAAACATATATTGTCAAGGAATTTTGTTTCAAAACAACTAAGTCTTTGAATTGGTATTCATTTATTCATTCATTCAGTCAACAAATATTTATTTAGTACCTACTAATACTAGTCACCGTTGTAACGCCAGGGAATACTGCACGAACTTACACAAAACAAACATACCTTCATCAATGAAGCTTTTTTTGAAAAGTGCCAATGTCACTCCCTTTACTATGTATTAGCTTACTAGAGACACTCAGTGTTCCCTGTTAGTTTGTGTAGACAACCTGATATAAAGTTCTATTTTCCCAGTAGTCCATAGAATTTGCAATTCAGTGGCTGGCTAACAGTTGAGAAGATGGCAGGGAATGTGTTCCTGGGAAGAAAGAGATGGAAAGGTGAAAGAAATTCAGAAAATATTTGACAAGGATTTTAAACCAGGGAAAGAGACCTGGTCTTTTGCAGCACCTTAATCCCTTATGTCTTGCTATGCACTCCCTGCCTCTGCCTTTCAGAAGCCTGCCATAATATGAGAAAACCCTATCTTTGAAATAAGCCTCTTTGTTATTAGTGTCTTAGAGATGTGGGACTGAGGAAAAAGAGCATTTTCTCAGGTGCATTGGGTTAGAATATGGTCTTATAAATCCAGATTGGGACTGGAACTAATATTCCAATAGAGATGTTATTATGCAATGTACTGAAAGCTACTGTAATATTTGTGCACTTTTTAATTTATCATCATTTTATATAATCATATATTCCAGAATATATATGTGTGCACACATACACACACTCACACATTCTCTTTGGGTCCCCAAAAGTTAAAAAAAATTAGTGAAGGCTAACTTGGAAAACTGCTTTAAACTACCATATATAATGTTACTTATATGATGAGAATGCTGTATGGCATAATTACTTACAAAACTCACAGAAATACATCATTCTGTACAGAAAGAAATGAGAAAATGTCTGAATAATTTCCCACATACAAGTTAAAATGATAGGCTACCATATAGCTACTCTCTTACTTTTTTCCCTTCTAAAATTTGTTTAAAACTGTAATCTTAGGGATAAAATATCTCATAAAAATTTAATATCATGAGTTATTCTGTAGAAAGGATATTAATTCACATATATTACCAAATGAAAGTCCCAAATGGTAAAGCTCTTTCTGGAAAAGGTTATTTGTAATGACCAAATTCGTCACTGTTTGGAATCTTGTAAAGGTCACAATAGAAGGTTTTCACTTGTTTTAAATAAAATTCTATATTTTAAAAATAAATATGCTTTTCTTCCATTTCATAGAAATATCAACACTGTTTGTACTATAATTTACTTTTTGAGCTTCTGACATTTACCCAGCTGACTGTCTTCGGAGAACAATCTCTTGACTGAGAAGCACTTTAGGTAAGAAAACTGTCAATTACAAATTGCTGTTTGATGTATTGCAAAGTGGTGGAACACTTCAAATTAAAAAAAAGAAAAACTTGTTAAATACTTTTGTGTCTACTACATCTACCTTAAAGTTTTAGACACAGCCTTTGTATAAATGTGGAGCAATTTAACTAACAAAGATATAACCTTTGCTAATCAACAAAAGTTGTACTACAAACCTAATAGTAGAGTATTTCTAAGTTCATAAAATGTTGAATCAAATTTCAATTATATTGAAAGCCCCAGTATTATAGGCTTATCCTACTATCTTGAGGAAAGTATATTTCCTTCATAAAATGAATTATTGAAATCATCAATTGAAATAGTATGATTATTTACTCATATAATTTAGATTAAAAGTGAAATTGATACTATTTTAATAATGAAATAAGACTGAATGTATAATTTAATGTTCTGTTTTTATATTTATTTTGAAAATATTTTAATATTTATACTACATCAAGTCTCCAGAAGCAAAGTAAACCTTTTCCATGAGAAACACAGAGGCATAATTTAAAAGAAAAAAGAAGTTAATGTATATAAATTGTTTGTTAAAGATGAATTGTGTTACTATTGTAATTGGCACTATTACAAATTGTATATTTACAAATATATGGTATAACACACAAATCTAATTAATGCATTTAGTATCGTATACATTTAACAAAGTTTTATGGTAATGTAAACTTATACCCCCAGTGTAATTTCTTCAGAATATTATATATTTCATAATTAAGCTCATAACTTTGGCTAAAAAAGCATTTCCCTTTTCATTGAAATTCAATGTATGCTCTAAAATGAATGACATATAAATACTTCTGTATTCACACAACAATCATCTCTAAAGAAAAGAAACAATTAAATTCTTCTAATTATGGCTAAATATGAATTTAAAGAGTTGCTTGGATTTAATCAAATGAGAATTTATGTCTTAAAATGTGTATCTTTTAAGCCTTCTATATTTTGCTTTGGGATAAAATAAAATATGTTCAGTATATTTTATTTTTATAGAACTGAGATAAATAAATTTTTCTAGATGTCCAAGAGAGTAAATATATCACAGGTTTTTGTGGTAAAAGAAATGCTAATACTGCAGAGGTTTTTATGAAGATATATAAATATCACCTATATTAGTCTATATTTGTTGGTTTAGTTGCTAAGTCATGTCCAACTCTTCTGTGACTCCATGAACTATAACTCACCAGGCTCCTCTGTCCATGGGATTTCCCAGGTAAGAATATTGGAGTGCATTGCCAATTCCTTCTCCAGGACATCTTCTGATATACCTGTTAGAATATATGGGAGATATTAAATAAATAAATATATATAATGTATAAAACCCATACAAACTTGTGTTTGTCTATTCCAGAGAGACTGAATGCATTATGATCAGTTGTTATGTAGTCAAATAAATGTTTCACCACAACTCTGTGATAGTCTCCAAAACACATGTATTATTTCAGAACATATTTTAAATATGGTCTTATAAGTCATAGTTAGTTTATAAAATGAATTCAGATATTCATTTTTATATTTATTAATGCATTCATTCAAAAATAGTATGCTAGTGTTTAAACTCTGAGTTATAATTTCAAATGGAACAAGTGTTCATTCTGTCCTCTAGGAGGTCATAGTCTCTTGAGTCAAGTCAATAAACAGGCATTTTACAACATAAGAAGTTATATAAAGAAGATAAAGGTATAGGAGCATATCAGACAGGCAGTTGTGGGGTTTAAAGGAGGCTTCCAAGAATGTATGACTTCTAAACTAGATAGTCAGGGAGTGGCAGGAATGGGCAAAGCAGATAGTGGTTGGCATTAAAGTAGGCAAAAGTGGTATTGAAATGCAACACTAGCAGTTTTGCAACGAAAAATCATGTCAAATACAAACAGGTATGTCATTTGCACATTTGTATCCCTCATTTCCAGAATATTCATTATTAACAGCTAGCCACCAAATCTGAAGTTTTCATCTAAATAGGTAATAGATTTAAGACAACATTTCCATGTATAAATGGCCATGATTTTTGCAAACTCCTGCATTGGCTTGTTGGTTTTTCTTTGAGCAAGTGAAATTTTCATAGCTCATTTTGTGTTTTGCTTCTTATTTCCAGTGAAGAAATTTTCAACTACAGTATCTACTATAATAAAAAAATTCAGATTACATTTTAAATAATACGAATTCTCAAGATCAGAATATTGCTTTGTAAGGGAAAGTATATTTTGGTGTTATTGTCAGTTGCAAGTTGAAAATCAGAATTTCTCTTTCTTTGTGCATATATATATATATATAAAATTCTACATATTGCATACTATTTCAGAGCACATGATTACTGAAGTCAGATACCTGTCATGTGTTGCAGTATTTGACGTCTCCTTTCATCTGTTTGTTCTTCCTTGTTATTTCCCCGAACTTTTGCTAGCATAGAGGGCATCCTTATTATAATCTCCATCAAAGAGAGGTTTCAACTCTGCCTGTGTTAATAAAATCATCAAGCACTTCTTTTTAGGATGACAGGGAGCCTGCTCATCTACCATGAGTGTTTCATTAAGTGGCACAACCCAGGAGCTCTAGGAACAATGCCAGATTTTTTTTTTTTAATAAGATTTGGGTAGCATGAAGTTCCCTTCACTTCAAGATCTATCCAATTTGTGGAGTTGCTTGTGTATCCTCATTGTGCCCCTTGCCACACAACATACAGGAACTTTGATGAGGATTCTTTTGTATCTCTGCTTTGAATGGATAAAATAGAAAAATGTTCTGTATCCTGTCCTAGTCATTCAAAACTAGGCAAAGAGAAAAAGAATCCCTGAAGTTCCAGTTAAAACATACTTTACAAAGTACTTTATGCGAGTTAATCTTTTTTCTATTAAAATTTCATTTTTTTAACCAAATTTGTTCACAGGTATTTTCATAAAATTAACCAACCAAAGGAGTTACTGCTGACTAGCTTCACCAAAATCTGTCTTGAGTTACATCCAGAAACCCATTCAAACACCTATGTACCACCTAACAGTAAAGCTACCTGTGTTGCACAGTAAGAATAATACAATTGTGAAGCAGGTATAGCAAATTGCATGTCTCCCTTCTCTTAAGGGTAACATTAAATACATCTCTAACTCTTTAATGCTTTGGGGCTGAAATGAATCAAATGTTTCCTTATCTAGTCACTGATGGAAAATCGACCCATAGTGGACCCTCAGGTCAACAGTAGTTTCCCCATCAGGGTTACCTTAAGTAACAGGACTGCCTTTCCCTGACACTGCATGCCATACATTGTCTTGGATGTACTTTGGAGGTAACATCCATGTTGTTTCTGGAGACACATCCTCAACTTGGGGGTATCCTGATAGAAAGCTGGTATTTGAGTGATAATCCTTCCATTGACAGAGCAGCTGCCAGCACATTCTGGGACAAAAAGTTTGTTGTTGAAACTATTAATAAATGTCACAAATGTCTACCACTGGTAGGCTTGGAAAGTTGCCAGATCACATACTTCATTTGCCTCTGGAGTCAGTCATTTACCTGGGCAGCATAAAATTATTTTTATCCCCACCCATAGCAACCTTTGTCTCTACCACCAATCCCAAAATTCTCTATGAAGCTTCCAAGTTAGAAATCAGACTAATGTTTTTGTATTATTCTTTGATACTGATGCTGTCAGATTAGGAAGGAGATACCAAATAAGATGGCTGGGTAGAACCTGATTCTTGAAACCAAAGATCCCAATAAATAAAATACTTCGTATGCCATTTATCATAGGAATTAGTAAAGAATAAAGAAGAGAGATGGTGCTTTTCAATTTTGGTTCATGCAGTTCACTTGAATCTGCAAAACATAGTCACTGCTTTAGAGTGAATGCATTTAATCATATATTGTAATATATTGCAATAATTTGTCATTCTCACCATTTTGTGATTAAAGCTTTTAGCTTTCTTTTAGATAGTTTTCAAAGTTGAGATTTCTTTGTGTACTAATTTAATTAGCAAATAAGTATTGAGTCTCTACTATTTAACAATGGATGATCCATTCCTAAGATGGGACCCATGTGTCTTTAATTTCTATACTCTAACCTCAGGGACTGGTACTTCACACCAGATAGGCAAGTATTTGCAAATGAATTCAATATGCCAGAGGCCAGCAGATATTAAAGAAAATTCAGTCGTCAGAGAATATAAGATTTTGTTGTTGTTTAGTTGCTCAGTCATGTGCAACTCTTAGAAACTCCCATGGACTGTAGCCTGCCAGGCTCTTTTGTCTGTGGGATTTCCCAGGCAAGAATATTGGAGTGAATTGCCATTTCCTTCTCCAGGGGATCTTCACACATCCGGGGATTGAATTCGTATCTCCTGTACTGGCAAGGAAATTCTTTATCACTTCCCTGGTGGCACAGCTGGTAAAGAATCTGCCTGCAATGAGGGAGGCTTGGGTTCAATCCCTGAGTTGGGAGGATCACCTGGAGAAAGGTATGGCTTCAGTTCAGTTCAGTTCAGCCGCTCAGTCATGTCTGACTCTGCAACCCCATGAACCACAGCACTCCAGGCCTCCCTGTCCATCGCAAACTCCTGGAGTCTACCCAAACTCATGTCCATTGATTCAGTGATGCCATCCAACCATCTTATCCTCTGCCGTCCCCCTCTTCTCCTGCCCTCAATCTTTCCCAGCATCAGGGTCTTCTCAAATGAATCAGCTCTTCGCATCAGGTGGCCAAAGTATTGGAGTTTCAGCTTCAATATCAGTCCTTCCAATGAATACCCAGGACTGATCTGCTTTAGGATGGACCGGTTGGGTCTCCTTGCAGTCCAAGGGATTCACACGAGTCTTTTCCAACTCCACAGTACAAAAGCATCAATTCTTCGGCACTCAGCTTTCTTTATAGTCCAACTCTCACATTCATACATGACTACAGGAAAAAACATAGCCTTGACTAGATGGACGTTTGTTGGCAAAGTAATGTCTCTGCTTTTTAATATGCTGTCTTGGTCATAACTTTTCTTCCAAGGAGTAAGCGTCTTTTAACTTCCTGGCTGCAGTCACCATCCGCAGTGATTTTTGGAGCCCAAAACAATAAAGTCAGACACTGTTTACACTGTTTCCCCATCTATTTGCCGTGAAGTGATGGGACCAGATGCCATGATCTTAGTTTTCTGAATGTTGAGCTTTAAACCAACTTTTTCACTCTCCTCTTTCACTTTCATCAAGAGGCTCCTTAGTTCTTCTTCGCTTTCTGCCATAAGGGTGGTGTCATCTGCATATCTGAGGTGATTGATATTTGTCCCGGCACTCTTGACTCCAGCTTGTGCTTCCTCCAGCCCAGTGTTTCTCATGATGTACTCTGCATATAAATTAAATAAGCAGGGAGACAATATACAGCCTTGACGTACTCCTTTTCCTATTTGGAACCAGTCTGTTGTTCCATGTCCAGTTCTAACTGTTGCTGCCTGACCTGCATATAGGTTTCTCAAGAGGCAGTTCAGGTGGTCTGGTATTCCCATCTCTTTCAGAATTTTCCACAGTTTATTGTGATCCACACAGTCAAAGGCTTTGGCATAGTCAATAAAGCAGAAATAGATGTTTTCCTGAAACTCTCTTGCTTTTCCCATGATCCAGCAGATGTTAGCAATTTGATCTCTGGTTCCTCTGCCTTTTCTAAAACCAGCTTGAACATCAGGGAGTTCACAGTTCACATATTGCTGAAGCCTGGCTTGGAGAATTTTGACCATTACTTTACTAGCCTGTGAGATGAGTGCAATTGTGCAGTAGTTTGAGCATTCTTTGGCATTGCCTTTCTTTGGGATTGGAATGAAAACTGACCTTTTCCAGTCCTGTGGCCACTGCTGTATTTTCCAAATTTGCTGACATATTGAGTGCAGCACTTTCACAGCATCATCTTTCAGGATTTGAAATAGCTCCACTGGAATTCCATCACCTCCACTAGCTTTGTTTGTAGTGATGCTTCCTAAGGCCCACTTGACTTCACATTCCAGGATGCCTGGCTCTAGGTAAGTGTGAGTGATCACACTATCATGATTATCTGGGTCATGAAGATCTTTTTTGTACAGTTCTTCTGTGTATTCTTGCCCCCTCTTCTTAATACCTTCTGTTTCTATTAGGTCCATACCATTTCTGTCCTTTATTGAGCCCATGTTCGCTACCAACTCCATATTCAGGTCTGGAGAATTCCATATACTATACAGTCCATGGGGTCGCAAAGAGTCTGATACAACTGGGTGACTTGCACTTTGCCACAAGTTAAATTGATGCCTACAGTTGTAAAGTCTTGTGACTGAGGTTTACTGCCAAGTATTCTGGGGTCCTAAACTGGGGACACTGGGAACTGACATCCTGGAGGAGGTGATATTTTCATTGGATTAGATTCAGTTTAATTTGGAAAACACTTTGAAAAACAGGGGACACCAGGAATTGACATCCTGGAGAAGGTGATATTTTAATTGGATTAGATTCAGTTTAATTTGGAAAATACTTTGAAAAATAAGCAGGGATCAGGTGAATAAAAGGGGAATCTTTTTCATGTAGTATAAACAATGTGTTACTGACCAGAGAAAGGAACAATATGAAGCACTTGGGCAATGTTAAGCAGTTCCGTTGGCTGGAGGGAGAGGTTGTGTGTATGTGTGTGTATTTCTATAAACGTGTGTGTGGAGTGTTAGTTGCTCAGTTAGAGTGTGTGTGTGTTGCTCATTTGTGTCCCATTCTTTGCAACTCCGTGGACTGTGGCCTGCCAGGTTCCTCTGTCCATGGAATTCTCCAGGCAAAAATATTGGAGTGGGTTGTGATTCCCTTCTCCAGGGGGTCTTCCGGACCCAGGGACTGAACCCAGGTCTGCTGCATTGCAGGCAGATTCTTTACCATCTGAGCCACCTGGGAAGTCCCATTTTTATAAATGGCTTTAACTAAGGCTGGAATGAGAGACAGGTTCCACCTCAGTCATGAAGGGCCAAGGTTTTTAATTGAAGACTTACTTACTTCTGAATGTTAAGGGGGAAATCAAAGAACTTGACCAAATAAAAAGATCTCTTAGTATCTAGAAAGAAGACTCTAGCTGCAGAGAGGAGTAGGGCTTAGATATAGCTTAACTGGAAGCAACGAGACCAGTCAAGAGGTTAAGTGTATAATTAGATAAGAAGTGTTTTCTGTTCATCATTCAATTAATTGTTTAATATAATTTCATTGATGTTTATACTAAAATATTTGTTATACAATCAACTTGGTAAATTTTTTAGAATTTCCTGGAACCCCATCCTGTGATAATAAGCTCCTTTTTAATTAGTGGGAATCAACACTCATTTTTTTTTTCTATATAAAGGCAACATTATATTTTCAAACTTTAATTAGAAATACCGATTAATATAGAATGTACAATTTGGATATTAGAGAGCCTGGACTAGGAAAAACTTATATCCTTTACCAGAGCCCTGCCATACCTCTGAATTTCCTTCCAAAGCAAATGTTAAGCGTTTCTTTCACATTTCTCTCATCAGTGAGTGTAATTAGTGATTAGTAGTTGTTGGTTGTTGTTTTTGCATACCCTTTTTTAATAAGTCACAAACTAATGATTACTTCAAAATGTGCTAAAATGAATCATCCTTTAAAAATAATTTTTTCTCACTGTTTTATCTATGCAGCTCTCAGAAACAAGATGTTGGGTAAGCCAAGAAAATGAATAATGCTGTACTGAGCTTTTATAACCATTTCCTTTTCCTAAGGAGTGGGACAAATATATTCATCAAAACCACACTGCAAAAGTGTGACGATACTAGCTATTTCAGTCAAAGAATTTGGAATTTAATATAAAATATAAATGACTAGTCAATTAATGTCAGTGTAAAAGGGACAACAAAGTGACATTTCAATCTAAACAGAAACTGCTATATCTAATCTTAATCAGATGTTTTAATAAATGAGTTGAAGGAAAATATTGTAAATTTCTTAATCCAAAAGAAAGCCAATTGCCTTGGCTCTTGTTCGAATAGCACAGAAAACAATATGGAAATAATTATAAACAAAATTGAAATGAATATAAATATGTTGTTCTAAGTTACAGATTCTATTCTATTTCTGTTTTCTATCAAATAGCATTTAATCATTCAAATATATATAAATATATATTATGTATCATATGTAAAATATATATATTTGAATATATGATAAATATCACTTAGTATATGATATATATACATATTATCACTTAATAGAATACAATAGCTACTTGTGTTATAACTCTTATTATGGACAGGGTCTATATTACATTTTGATGAGTGACATAGACTGAAAGATGAATTCATCATCTATTCATTTTTTCATTGACCAAATATTTATTGAACTACTATTTGCTATCAGGCTCTGTTCTAGATATTGGGGATTTATTTTCAAGAAAAGAAAGACCTCATAACTGCCTCTGGGAAGGAAGAGCAATATTAATCAAACAATCTCACTAACAGAGAAAAACTGACAATTCTTCTAAGTGGTGTGAAAGAGAGACATGCCATATATATAAGTGAGGGGGTATTCTAGTCAGAAAGGTCAGGACAATCTTCCTTGACAGAGTTAAACTTTAGCTGACATTCAAGGGATGAGCTTTTGTACTTAAGTTAAAGGGAGAAGAGGAGAGTATCTAGGAAAAAGAAAATAATGTGTGTAAATTGTAAGTAATTGGAGGAATCATGATGATTACTATGAACAAAAATGAGCCCTGGGTGATTGAAGTAAAGAGAGCCTAGAGTGGGATGATCTGAAAGGGAAATTATGAAATAATTTTAACCAGGAGCAGAGAATTTTTAGGAGAGGGCCTGGAAGGAAAATGTCACATTCTCATTTTTAAAATATCTCTCTAGCTACCTAGTGGAAAGTAGACTGACTAAGACTCAGAGTAGTAGGTTTAGCTCAGGGATAATTCTGAGGTAGAAATGAGCATTGGCATGATCATGCTTCTGGGTGTAGTTGAGATTACCTGTCAGGCTCGCTTGACCATGGAATTCTCTAGGCAAGAATACTGGAGTGGGTAGCCATTCCCTTCTCCAGGGGTTCTTTCCAACCCAGGGATTGAACCTGGGTCTCCTGCATTATGGGCAGATTCTTTATCTGTGCCACCAGGAAAGCTTAGAGATTACCTAGGATGACAATATTAAGTGACAGAGGAGAAAGTTTTGGATTGAATCCTGAGGAACTCTAATGACTAGAGAGAAGAGGGTGAGATGACAAATGAGACAGGGAAGGAGCAGCTAGAGGGTTGGGAGAAAACTGAGAGAAATTATGGCGTAGAAATGAAGGAAAGAGTTTCAGGACAGTAATTAATTACCTCAAATGCTACAGAGATGTGAAATTACATAAGTACTTTAAATGTATCTATTTTTCTTTATCAACATGAAGCGAGTGATCACATTTTTGAAAATTATTTCATGAAATTGTGGTGATTGAAGCCATGTTAGCATGAGTAGGGCAGTGAATAGGAAGGAACAAAAGAAATCGGGACCTCGGGTATAGTTCACTATCTGACTGTCTATAAAGGAGAAAGAGAGATGAGCCTATAACTGGAGAAGGAGGAAAGGGAGAATAAAACTTGGACTTGGGTTGATCTTCATTTGTTTAACTAATTAAACAATTTTGACTATGTTTAAGATGCCTGGGGTAATGAGAAGTTGAATTATTGATTCAGAAGAGTATCATTTTCAGAGAGGATAAAGTGCTTGTGAATATAGGGTGTAAATGGGCTCCACAGCTAGGTGGGGAGAGTTTCTTCAGATAGGAGCATACAAAATAATTCTACTAGTGGAATGGGATGTACGTAGGTAGGATAAGGAGAACTATCTGGTAGCTTCTACTTAAAAAAAAAATTCCCATAGAACAGAAGATAAGGCACAAGGAAGATGTATTATTGATTCATCCAAAGTTGTGCTTAAAATAAAGAAAGAAACTCTGGGGGGTATAAATAATATTAAGAATGCCATGAAGTCCCAGTTAATAAAGAGAAAGGAGAGTGGTAAAGACTGAGACAAAGTAGAGAGGTCACAAAAAGGTACTTATTATACTGCAGAATAGTTGTAGTGAGAGTATGTGAATAAATACCCCAAAAAAAGAAATATAACAAGAAGTCTATAGTTTGTAAACAGATAATTATCCTAAGATATAAGGCAATGCTTTCTTCCCTTCAAAGAAAGAAAAAAATAAATCTGCAAAAGTGAATATAGCACTTATGGAGTTGAAAGATTGGACACATGTTACTTTAATAGGTGGTAACAATGCTTGAGATAGGGTTAGGCTGAGTTATTGGAGGTCAGGAAAATTACAGTGAACAGAGGCCAGAAATAAAGAACAGTGACAGATTTTCATATAGAATGATGATCAGTTCAATGTAGCTAAAGCAGAGGATGTATGAAGAGAGTAATAAAATAAAGTTTGGAAAGGCAGGTTGAGATGCAAATTGGGGAGGCTTTTCAAAAAAGCTAGGAAGTTGTTATAAATATTTCA
Source organism: Budorcas taxicolor (assembly GCF_023091745.1). Classification (NCBI taxonomy): domain Eukaryota; kingdom Metazoa; phylum Chordata; class Mammalia; order Artiodactyla; family Bovidae; genus Budorcas; species Budorcas taxicolor. The sequence goes on from NC_068912.1 coordinate 72,587,432, forward strand.
TCATAAAAGCTTGCATTGTAAAAAGCAAAGGCAACAGAGATATCCAAAAAATATGTGAACAAGTAGAACAAAAATAGAATGTATCTAGCCAGATATTTTTTGGATTAAAAAAGGCCATCTGCAGGTCTGCCAAAGAAAGTATGATCAAGTGCCACAATAAAAATATCAACACAGCTACACTTTGCTTCATTAAACACTGATTATCATTGACAAGTGAACCAAAATATTGGCCTTTTCCAAATGGCGTGCTGTGTAAATTTCTGAAGCAAAAATCAGAATTTGATCTTTAATGCAAAATCAGATATATAAGGGACATCTTCTAGTTTTAACAATTTTTCTTAAAAAGCACAGAATGACAGGTGTTTTAAAATAGAAAACAGATATCTTCAAAGTAAATTTAACCATGGATATTCTAAAAGGCCTGGATCAGTGACTCAATTTTTCCTTTCCAGATCTAGAAGATATTGAAAATACTGTTGTTGAACCCACGTTCCCATTCCTAATAAACACTGAAGCCAGAGTTAGGAGCAGAGAAATGTTTATTGCAAGGGCAAGCAAGGGGAATGGGTGGCTCATTCTCCAAAGACCAGGACTCCCAGTGACTTTCAGACAGGGCTTTTTAAAGACAGTGTTAGGGCAAGGCTCTTAAGATCAGTTCCTGAACTTTTCATCTGATTGGTTGGTGGTGAGAGTTTCAGTGATTATGTTTCTAGGAACCCAGCCTTCTGGCTCCAGCCAGTTTGGGATCTAGTGCTTGGGGTCAGCATATAGTCATCATCCCCTACTTGAGTTGCGGTCTTAGTTTCTGTAGAACAACAGGAAGATATGCATAACATAACTATCTACATCACTTCAGGAGGAACTAGGAGTCCTGTGACTCTGTTCTCCTAATCATTAACTGCTTGTATCTGCTCTTTGAAACTCTTGGAAGGCCTGGGAGACTAAAGCCCCACCCCGAGCCCACCTTTTTCCCTTACAAGCAAGAAACCAGGGACACGGACGGGCTTTTGTACCCCAAGAGGGCCCCACAGGGTCTTGTGCAGTTTCAATATGAAGTGGTGAAGAGGCTGAAAATAATTCCAAAGTCTTTCAGATTCTGCCCTTAATCTGGATGTAAGGAGAGAGAAGAATATGCAAGTTGAAAGTCAAAGCAGGAAACTGCTACTTTAGTTTTCTCTAGCAAAATGCATTTGGAAAAGAAATTGAAAAAAAAGACTAAAATGAGCCCTTGATAATCCTGATTTGACCTTTTCTGACAGGGTACAGAAGATGAATTGGCAGAATAAATGGAAGCCATGGTTTTGTTTTGTTTTTTTCCCTACATATCCAGAAAAGGCCATTTTATCTCAGGTTTAGGAAGACATTGAAGGTCATTCCTCTGCTCGTATTGTATGATAATGGAAGGTGAATCTATCTACATTTCATTCTGTTTCATCTGAAATAAGTTCCCTTTAAATAGGCATTTAAACATGATCGTGCTATAATATCTTTACAAAAAATCCATTTCCTTTTTATGATTAATGTATAATTGATAGAGATTTCCCAATATTCACAAAAGCATAGGACTTTAGCTTTTGTAAAATGTAGAATCCATGATCAAATTTATCTTTATATTGTTTTACAATAAAATATTTACTTAGTAAACTAAGATATGTAAAAAACTATTTGGAATGTAAAACCTGCTGAAGAGAAGAAACTTCCTTCTAGCAGTTTTTAATGATCATTTACTTATAAACAGAAAAAGTACTTAATTCAAATGATCCTTATGCAAGCAATGAAGTAAGTCTGAAGTACCTTAAATTAACAACACTTTGTTAGCCAATGGATTGTGTTACAGTATATACTTGAAAAGATATCAACTCTTCAAAATCTATTTTCAAAATTTAATTTTAATCTCTCAAAATGCTTTAGAGTTTGCACATTTCGTGAATTCACTTTGGCTTTACCTCCAAATTAAATAATTTGATTGAGTTTTACTGTATCATACAATAAGAAAAACTTTTAGTCCCTAAAATTGACGGCAAAGTTCTGTTACTCTTTTAACTGCTTATAAAATGACAGCTTTAAAATGATCATTCCAGATGAAGTAATACTCAGTGATGATCTTAATTTAATAATTGTACAAACAAAAACAATTAAATAAATGCTTTAGATTTTATTTGTTTGAACAACACACAGATTTAATAGACTGAAAATCAAAGTTGGAGTTTAATAGAGGAAGCCAGTTAGATGTAAACACTAGCTTGATTCTGATGCCTGGGGATCTGAGCAGTCCACCATGCAAAGCCAAGAACACTCTGAAACCCACATGGTTGTCAGTGGCCTGGAGGAACTAAAATAGTACAGACAACAAAACTGCTGCCCAGAGTTGTCAGCAGGGAAAACGGGAAGCCACCTTACCTTACAGCAATGCCAAATACTCAAATATGTCTTCACATTGACGAGTTATCTTTGTCAGGTAGAAGCAGGAAAAATGTAAAATCTCATGAACAATTTCACAAAAATTTAACTATTCAGAAAATGATTAGTAATCTGAACTCATTTAACCACTGGGCATGTTTGCATTGGAATAGACCAAAGAATTATGTTTACATCTTCAGCATATGGAAGTTCCTATCAGAATAAAGCAATTACCACACTGTACTTTTTAAAACCCTGCTTTGGGCTACAGAAATAGCTACAATAGTTGATGTAGAAAGAGGCATTAACAAAAACAAACATACTGAGACTTCTTCGAAATTTTCTTTAAAACAAAATTTTGAAACAAATTATCTACTTTGCATTTTTATATTCTGGAAAATTCAGTCATTTAAAATGTCATAAAAATATAAAATTCTTGCTTAAGCAATTTGTCAATTATTTCCCACTTTGTTTCCTTTTCTGTCCTCCGAGTTAAATTGTTTTGTAAACCCCAGTTTTAGTTTGAATGTAACAGAAGACCCCTTCTGATCAACAAGAAGTTGAAGTAAGGCAAAGACTTAAATCAGAACACTGTGGAAGAGACATTTCTGCTCATAACACTGAAAGATTAAGAACATAGAACACATACATACAAATTATATCAGTCATGCATGCACAGCACACTCTTTATATTGTTTTATGTATGTGAATTTTTTCTTAGAACATCTTGGATAATAATGCACACATAACACATAGAAAATGGGATTCTAATAATGTTCTTGATTGAAATATAAATTTATACTATGACTAGGATATTTTACTTTTCAACACACAGCCTTACTTGACCAAGCAGAAAACTAATGCTAGAAAGAAAGTCTCAGAGTTTTTGATTATTACAAAGATAGAGCATTTGCTAAGAATGAAAGAGAAGGTTGAAGGTGTTTAAGGAAGGAGAGTCAGTATTTCTTCCCTGCCTTCATAGTTATTTACCAAAGGGAAAAATATACCATGGGTGAAAAATATCACAGCATCATCCTTTCCTCTCTCTAACATGAGCTTACATCACTTTTCCCCAGGACACAAAGCATCAGCCACATCGATTTTCCTTCTGTATTTTCTTTCTGTATTTGAACACAACATGCTTTTCTCCAATTCAGAGCTTAAAAAGACTAATCTTTCCCCAAGAAAAACTCTTCTACCAGCCTCTACAATTCAGATCTCATCAAAAATATTCCCCATCAAGGAGGCATCATGGAGTTTATAAAGTCTCCCCTCCACCCCAGGACTTTCTATATCATTACCTTATTATTTTTATAATAGTATGACTGACAGATAGTAGGTGCTCAGTACATATTTTTTCAATGAATAGATAGGCTTTAGTGTGTGTGCCAGTCACTCAGTTGTGTCCGACTCTTCGTGACTCCGTGGATCCGAGCCCACCAGGCTCCTCTGTCCATGGGATTTTCCAATCAAGAATACTGGAGTGGGCTGCCATTCCCTTCTCCAGAGGGTCTTCCTGATCTGGGGATCGAACCCAGCTCTCTGGTATCGCAGGCAGATTCTTTACCATCTGAGCAACTGTTTTAGTACCATCTTCAATTCTCTGAATGCTTATTTATTTATTCAGGTTTTGTCTGTCTTTCTAGACCCGAGTGGAATAGAAGCCACATAAAAACAATATCTGCTTCAAAGTTTTCACTCATAACTCCAGCACCTAGAATAGCTCCTGGTCCATAGAAGTTTACTGATACATATCTGATGAATTAAAAAAAAAAGTTCAAAGATTTTGTGAAATTCAAAGTGATACCAGTCCGCTTAAAATAGTGATGTGATTTTCTCAAAGGTGATGTAGTTTTTCTGGTGCATGGATCATTCAGGACAGGAAATTACCAAGTGAATTAGACAAAGAGAGGGAGGCAAGAGAGCTCATGGTATTTGCACTGGACTGATTATAATTACTAGAATATAGGAGGTCAAGAAAGAAGGGACTGTGGTAGAATATGAGAAACAAATGTGACTAATTACTGGCATGGTCAATGGAACCAAGGAATTGCTAAAGGTAATTAAACAGATGAGCTAAAGAACAGAAAAATGTGATTGGAGAGGGAAATATTTGAAATAGAGAACTCAGAAGTGGTTCATTTTCTGCTAATGATAAGGTCTGAACATAGGCTGCCTCGTAGGAAGTGATAGACTGGAATGAAGTGAAAGAAATGTTTCCTGGAGGTAAAGAAGTACATCAATCAAGAGTACAAGAACTTGGATGTTTTACTTACCAAAATATTGAAGTCGTTAAAATGGAGACAGGAGGATAGATACAGTAAAATAGTATAATTTAAAAGTTAAATTCTTCAGTTAATGAGAGGAATGGATGAAAGTGAAAGTGAAAGTCGCTCAGTCCTATTGGACTCTTTGAGACCCATGGACTGTATAGTCCATGGAATTCTCCAGGCCAGAATACTGGAGTGGGTAACCTTTCCCTTCTCCAGGGGATCTTCCCAACCCAGGGATCAAATCCAACTCTTGCACATTACAGGCAGACTCTACCAGCTGAGCCACAGGAGTGAGTAGCCTATCCATGCTGCAGCAGATCTCGACCCAGGAATGGAACTCAGGTCTCCTGAACTGCAGGTGGATTCTTTATCAACTGAACTATCAGTTCTTCAGTTAATGAAAGGAATGGATAAGAAGTCAGAATAAAAGGGCAAAGAGGAAAGGTGGTGGGCAACTGTGGTGACAGCCATGAGCATGAAAAGAGTAAGGATTTTGCTGCCATTATCTTGATTTTCATGTCTGTATACTTCTTAAAGGGGGTGAAATATTTTGGAAGTAGCAGTTGGGAGAAAGGATGACTAATTATTTGTTGCATAAAATTGAAATATAAGAGATAGAAAATTACAATAAAAAATAAAACAAAAAACAGACTCCACAGAAAGGACAGCAGAAGAAATGGAGCCATATGAACAGAAGATTCAAGAAGAGATGGTGGAGATAAGGTTGACCAGTATCTAACAGCTCGAGGATTGCAGTGAAATGAAGACTGTTACCATGCATTCTTGGGTGGAGATAAACTGATATGCTTTATTTGCAAAAGCATAAACACAAGGCAGAAACTCAGTGCCCATCAGTACACTTAGCACCCTGAAATCTAGGAATTCTGGGACAACCTAAAAAGATAGGGTGAGGAGGAAGGAGGAAAGGGGGTCAAGATGGGGGTGACACATGTACACCTATAGCTGATTGATGTTGATGTATGGCAAAAACCATCACAATATTATAAAATAATTATCCTCCCATTAAAATAAATAAAGGAATTTTTTTAAATACACAAAAATTAAGTCATCAAATGGGGAATAGTCAGCACCGCTGAGTCAAAAGTTAGTTGCTATTTTTTGTTGGCTACTTATCTGTCAATACATTCCACTCAAAGCAGAGAATACTGTCAGGCATATAGCCAGACCTCAATAAACATTTGTTCAATGAATAAATTCCATTTACCATTATCTGCTATTTCTTGATTACTTACTCCTTTGCTTTTAAATAACCACTGAAAAGAAAAGATACATATTTTTTTTCCCAATGAGTTCCAAAATATTGTTTTCAGCTCTTTTCATATGCCAATAACTTCTTATCATATAACAGATGCTGTTTCTGCTTTGTGATAGCTATGCCTAATTTTGCTAAAATTGCTATCCATCATCAATTCTAAAAGCCCCATGGCATCTTGTGACATTTGGAGATCAATTGCTACTAGAGTCAATTATGAAAAGCTTTGTTTTAATGGGCCTATAATTGATATTGGTATTTTCTATTTTTGGAATTTACTCAGAATATCCAGATCATTGTTTTCAGTCACAATACAAAGAAAACTCTAGATCTAGTCTCAGAACTGTTTAAATGACTCTTTTCAAAGAACATTTTCTATTAGATTTTGAAAATCTGAAAATTTTGAGAACAATATACTTTGTTGAGTACAAATGGTAAAAATTTTACTCAGTTTCTTTCTAATGCTTTCTCATAAAGTCTTCTTTCTCATTGAAATAAGCTCTAACAATAAAAGTCCACATCACAAACATGTTTTTGTGAGTCTTTGAGACAACTGACCTCATGGAGTTTTGGGTTCATAAAATGAGCTTTTGAATTATATCTGTTGCATAGGGGTAAATTAAACCCAAATTATAATCATTCATAGATCTTGTTGTGATATGAAATCCTAGTCTCTGTTAAAAATAAGCAGTATTTTTATATTTAGAGTGTTCAGATTTACTAAATGCAAATTTTCTGTTATGATTTAGAAGCAACATGGTATAGGGAAAAAGAAAAATAGTAAGGTTTGAATACTGGGTACCTTATTTCATTCTTTTTATCAAATATGTTTAACTGCCAGGCACTACTGAAAAAAATGTAGTGTCACAATGTAGAAAAATGGAGACACTTTCTGCTATGAGGAATTTACAGTTTATTAAAAGATGCAAATAGAAAACATCAGTTGTGGTATGATAAATTATATGGGACATGTTAGGGTTACCAAGAAAGTTCATATAGTCAAAGCTATGGTTTTTCTAGTAGTCATGTACAGATGTGAGAGTTGGATCATAAGAAGGATGAGCACCAAATAATTGATGTTTTCTTTTTTTTTAATTCAGGTGCTGGAGAAGACTCTTGAGAGTCTCTTGGACTATAAGGAGAACAAACTAGTCAATCCTAAAGGAAATCAACCCTGAATATTTGTTGGAAGGACTGATGCTGAAGCTGAAGCTCCAAACTTTGGCCACCTGATGTGAAGAGTCAACTCATTGGAAAGACCCTGATGCTGGGAAAGATTGAAGCTAGGAGGAGAAGGGGGCAACAGAAGATGAGATGGTTGGATGGCATCACTGAATTCAAGAACATGAATTTGAGCAGACTCCGGGAGATAGTGAAGGACAGGGAAGGCTGGAGTGCTACGCTCCATGGGGTCGGAAAGAGTCAGATACGACTTAGCGACAGAATAATCATAAAGGGTTGCCAGACTTAATACAGGTTTCCCAGTTAAATTTTAAATTCAAATAAACAGTGAATAATTTTGTTTATGAATTTGTCCCAAATATTGCATGGGAGATAAACTTAACACACAATCTGTGGAAAATGGATCCAAGCTAAACTTTCACTATCAGTTCAGTTCAGTTGCTCAGTCGTGTCCAACTCTTTGTGACCCCATGAATTGCAGCACGCCAGGCCTCCCTGTCCATCACCAACTCCCGGAGTTCACTCAGACTCGTGTCCATCAAGTCAGTGATGCCATCCAGCCATCTCATCCTCTGTCGTCTCCTTCTCCTCCTGTCCTCAATCCCTCCCAGCATCAGAGTCTTTTCCAATGAGTCAACTCTTCTCATGAGGTGGCCAAAGTACTAGAGTTTGAACTTTAGCATCATTCCTTCCAAAGAAATCCCAGGCCTGATCTTCACAATGGACTGGTTGGATCTCCTTGCAGTCCAAGGGACTCTCAAGAGTCTTCTCCAACACCACAGTTCAAAAGCATCAATTCTTCGGCACTCAGCCTTCTTCACATACAAGAGAGTCTTAACCAAGAATATGGTAAGTACATGTAGTATAAAAATGTAGTATGAAAAACATGCTAAGGGCCATGGTATTGTGATGTGATGAGATCTGTGTGGTATGAGGGACATTCACAACAACCCAGAGGAGATTTCTAGTAACTAATTGCTTTTATGTCAGTGAAGCCTACCTAAGAGATCTGGGCTTCAATGACAGATTGGGTATAATAAGTTCATAGATAAATGTTAGTTAAAGAGTGGTTTCAGATGACCTGCATCAAAATCACCAAGGGTTCATGTTAAACTTCCTGAGCTCCAGGCTTTCCTGGTGGTTCAGTGGTAAAGAATCCACCTGCCATTGCAGGAGACATGAGTTCAATCCCTGCTCTAGAGTTGGGAAACCACAACTACTGAAGCCCATGTGCCTGGAGCACATGCTCCACAAGAGAAGCCTGTGCATGACAAAGAAGAGTAGCCCCATCTCACCACAACTAGAGAAAAGCCATGCAGCAATGAAGACCCATTACAACCAAAAAAAAAAAAAAATCCTGGGCCCCAACCACTTCCCAAATCTAACTTTATCACAAGTACCGACATGATTCTTACACAGTGAAGTCTGATAATCCCTGATAGAGATGATGGATGCAAGGGTGCACCTGGATAATTATCACCCAAGGACATTACAGTGTAATAAGAGCATTTAGTTCAGAATGATAAAGAATATTGCCAAAAGAAATGAAGTCCCTAGGGAAACTTGAAGGACCCTTCAGAATAATCACAAAACCAGATGAGAATGGTGTCAGGGAAACCAAGGTTGTAGTTTTTCAGATTTAGATGTCCCAAGTGAAATCTTTTAGAATATACAGTACTGGAAGTTTGCTTTTTACTTAGGTTTATGCTACATGCTTCAGAGACAGGTTGTTTAAAGTCTAAACCTCCAGTACCTAGCACACAAGATGTATTCAAATTTTTTTGTTTAATGAATGCATGAAAATGTTCAAAGCTTTGTAATGACAAATTGTACTATTTGCCATAAATAGTATTCTTCCAGATGGAATCTCTTCCGAGTGAGGAGATGCATTATAAAATTTACTTTGTGAAATTTTCTATTAAACATGAGGTAAATATTATTTTCTAATTTTAAATTTTGCTCACATGTATAAATTTCCTAAGAAAAATGGTTATTTTATATATACATATTTGGACTTAGATTCTCATAACATTTGAACTGGCAAAAATTGTCATTGTTTCTTAACTAAAATGGAACTATCTCTAACTATTATTCAATACAACAAGAAATAATTTAATAAGATGCTAATATGACTCCTTTACAATGATTTATCTGTACTCTTTCATTTTCTCTGTGTTATAAATCTCCACATTGGATATGATTGTAACAGCTTTTTAGGTATACGTTAGATAAGTTGGCATACATAACCCAGAGCTTTAATTTTTTTAATTTCTTTTTTTCAGAGCTTTATATTTTAAAATACTCTAACCAGGATTCATTTTTTAAAGAATGAAAAAAGGAAAGAAAAGAAAAAGGCATAAAATAGCCTACAGATCATATCTCTGTCTGCATATTAATGTGTTTAGCTTTTCAGTATCCTCTATTTCAATTTTGGTTTGGTTACTCAGTGCCATTTAATTCACCACTTCCATTTAAAAATTCCATACACCTTTCCAATGCCCATTGAAATTTTAATTTTTATTTAGCTTATTTATTTAGCATATGAACTGTTAGCACAAAACAATGAAGCAAATACAAGGAGGTTATAAAATTCTTGCAATAAGCATTCTAGAAATCAGAAGAAAAAATACTTCCTGTGTTGGGAAGGAATATTCATGTAAATGAAACTTAATTCATGTAAATTAAACTATATATATATATATATTTCCTATATATGTTTCAGTCAAAAGAAATGGCTTCTTTTGCCCCTCAGCTGGAAAGTCTGAATCTGCATTTAAATGGAAAGAATTCTAATTTAGATTTCAGCAACTGGAATCAAAAATAGAAATCAAGCGTTGGCTGAAAAGTTGCCTCTAAGGTTATACTGAGTTATACATGCATGAAGATTTAGATCTAATCAAACACATCAGATTAATTCTCTCAATAAAATATCCAGTCCATATCTAATTTAATCATCAAATACTTTATTCCCAGAATAAAGTAGTTTAAAAATATCCTTCTAATAGTTCATTCTATTACATTTTTAATATTTATTTTAGATTCCAACGTACAAAGAAAAACAATGTATTGCTAAAATAGCTCTATATATGAGTCTCGATTTTTTACATATTTTCATAACACTACTCACTGAAAACGTCTTCTGGAAACCTTTAAAATAATAATGAAAGCTACACATGAAGGGCCTCATATAATAAGATGCCATTTCTGTTTATACTAATAATGTGCCTACTTCAAACTCAAACCAGCTGTCAGTCAATTTAGAAATTATTCCCAGCTCATAAAATTTCTACAAGTATGGGAACTCTATGTGAGCAGGGATACCATCTGTCCTGTACACCATCTATGTCTTGCACCAATAAGATAATTCAGCATTTTGTAAGCATTCTATAGAAGTGAGTATTCTATAATCTATACTTAATCAATTAAGTAATAGCTTAAATGAACTTTCCAAGAATTCAAAATGTTGAAATGAACATTGATTACAGTAACTCAAAAGCAGAAGTAGAAGAGACCTTGGGAAAAAAAGTTGATTGACTATGTCTGTTTCTCAAACAAGAGTCAGAAGCGTCTATATAGAAGAGGCTATACTTTGTACAACTCCACATTCTCCTCTATCACAAAACGCTGAACACAAGTATTGTTCTTGCTGTTGTTCAGTAGTTAAGTCATGTCCAGCTCTTTGTGACCCCATGGACTGAAGCATGTCAGGCTTTCCTGTCCTTCACTGTCTCCCAGAGTTTGCTCAGATTCATGTTCACTGAGTTGGTGATGCTATCTAACCATCTCAATATTTAATAATTGAATCAGAGTGGGAAACTGTAACTTCCCCTTCTGAGCTTCCATGTTTATAACAATATTACATAATTATGTTTTCACAGTCTTTGAGCATGCTGTTCCCTCTTCCAGGAATGCCCTCCCTCTGTATTTTACTGGGCTATTGTGTAAATACCCCATGCCATCTCTGTATCCTTTGGCAGAGACAATATTTAAATGCTGTTCTTTTTCATAGGTTGTTGCCAGGAAGGGGATGCCCACTCAGCTTTCACAGGCTTGTTTGTATCTTTATTAAGAAGATGTGGCAAGAATACACAGAAGAAATGAACAGAAAAAGTTTTAATGACCCGGATAATCACAATGGGATGGTCACTCACCTAGAGCCAGACATCCTGGCATATGAAGTCAAATGAGCCTTAGGAAGCAATACTACAAATAAACCTAGTGGAGGTGATGGAATTCCAGCTCAGCTATTTCAAATCCTAAAAAAATGTTGCTGTAAAATTGCTGCACTTAATATACCAGCAAATTTGGAAAACTCAGCAATGGCCACAGGACTGGAAAAGGTCAGTTTTCATTCAAATCCCAAAGAAGGGCAATGGCAAAGAATGTTCAAACTACCACAAAATTGTACTCATTTCACAAGCTAGCAAGGTAATACTCAAAGTCCTTCAAGCCAGGCTTCAACAGAACGTGAACTGAGAACTTCCATATGTACAAGCTGGATTTAGAAAAGGCAGAAGAATCAGAGATCAAATAGCTAACATTCTCTGGATCAAAGAAAAAGCAAGGGAATTCCAGAAAAAACATCTATTTCTGCTTTATTGACTATGCCAAAGCCTTTGACTGTGTAGATCACAACAAACTATGGAAAATTCTTAAAGAGATGGGAATACCAGGCCACCAGACCTGCCTCCTGAGAAATCTGTATGCTGGTCAAGAAACAACAGTTACCACAAGACATGTAACAACAGACTGGTTCCAAATTGGGAAAGGAGTACATCAAAGCTGTATATTGTCACCCTGCTTATTTAACTTTTAAGCAGAGTGTATTGTGAAAAGTGCCAGACTGGATGAACCTCAAGCTGAAATCAAGATTGCTGGGGGAAATATCAGTAACTTCATATGCGGATGACTCCACCCTAATGGTAGAAAGTGAAGAGGAACTAAAGAGATGGTTGATGAAGGTGCAAAAGGAGAATGAAAAAACTGTCTTAAAACTCAGCATTCAAACAACTAAGATTATGTCATCCAGTCCCATCACTTCATGGCAAATAATTGGGGGGAAAATGGAAACAGTGACAGACTTTATTTTCTTGGGCTCCAAAATTACTGTGGATGGTGAGTGACCCCAGCCATGGACGCTTGCTCCTTGGAAGAAAATCTATGACAAAACTAGATAGTGTTTTAAGCGCAGAGACATCACTTTGCTGACAAAGGTTCTTATAGACAAACTTATGTTTTTTCCAGTAGTCATGTAAGGATGTGAGAGTTGGATGATAAAAAAGGATGAGCACCAAAGAACTGATGCTTCTGAATTGCGATCTTCAAGACCAAGATAATCATGATGGTGTGATCACTCACCTAGAGCCAGACATCCTGGAATGTGAAGTCAAGTGGGCCTTAGAAAGCATCACTATGAACAAAGCTAGTGGAGGTGATGGAATTCCAGTTGAGCTGTTTCAGATCCTGAAAGATGATGCTGTGAAAGTGCTGCACTCAATATACCAGCAAATTTGGAAAACTGAGCAGTGGCCACAGGACTGGAAAAGGTCAGTTTTCATTCCAATCCCAAAGAAAGGCAATGCCAAAGAATGCTCAAACTACTGCATAATTGCACTCATCTCACATGCTAATAAAGTAATGCTCAAAATTCTCCAAGCCCGGCTTCAGCAATACATGAACCACGAACTTCCAGATGTTCAAGCTGGTTTTAGAAAAGCCAGAGGAACCAGAGATCAAATTGCCAACATCTGCTGTATCATGGAAAAAGCAAGAGAGTTCCAGAGTGTGGATCACAATAAACTGCAGAAAATTCTGAAAGAAATGGGAATACCAGGCCATCTGACCTGCCTCTTGAGAAACCTATATGCAGGTCAGGAAGGAACAGTTAGAACTGGACATGGAACAACAGACTGGTTCCAAATAGGAAAAGGAGTACGTCAAGGATGTATATTGTCACCCTGCTTATTTAACTTATATGCAGAGTACATCATGAGAAACGCTGGGCTGGAAGAAGCACAAGCTGGAATCAAGATTGCCGGGACAAATATGAATCACCTCAGAAATGCAGATGACACCACCCTTATGGCAGAAAGTGAAGAGAACTAAAAAGCCTCTTGATGAAAGTGAAAGAGGAGAGTGAAAAAGTTGGCTTAAAGCTCAACATTCAGAAAACAAAGATCATGGCATCTGGTCCCATCACTTCATGGGAAATAGATGGGAAAACAGTGAAAACAGTGTCAGACTTTATTTTTTGGGGCTCCAATATCACTGCAGATGGTGACTGCAGCCATAAAATTAAAAGATGCTTACTCCTTGGAAGAAAAGTTATGACCAACTTAGACAGCATATTGAAAAGCAGAGACATTACTTTGCCAACAAAGGTCCATCTAGTCAAGGCTATGGTTTTTTCAGTAGTCATGTATGGATGTGAGAGTTGGACTGTGAAGAAAGCTGAACGCCGAAGAATTGATGCTTTTGAAATGTGGTGTTGGAGAAGACTCTTGAGAGTCCCTTGGACTGCAAGGAGATCCAACCAGTCCATGCTAAAGGAGATCAGCCCTGGGTGTTCTTTGGAAGGATTGATGCTAAAGCTGAAACTCCAGTACTTTGACCACCTCATGTGAAGAGTTGACTCATTGGAAAATACTGATGCTGAGAGGGATTGGGGGCATGAAGAGAAGGGGACAACAGAGGATGAGATGGCTGGATGGCATCACTGACTCGATGGAGGTGAGTCTAAGTGAACTCTGGGAATTGGTGATGGACAGAGAGGCCTGGCATGCTGCTATTCATGGGGTCGCAAAGAGTGGACACAACTGAGCGACTGAACAGAACTCTTGAGAGTCCCTTGGACAGCAAGGAGATCAAGCCAGTCAATCCTAAAGTAAATCAATGCTGAATATTCTTTGAATGGACTGATGCTGTAGCTGAAGCTCCATACTTTGGCCACCTCATGTGAAGGGTCAACTCATTTGAAAGGACCCTGATGCTGGGAAAGATTGAAGGCAGGAGGAGAAGTGGGTAACAGTAGATTAAGGTGCTTGAATAGTATCACAAGCTCAATGGACATATGTTTGAGCAAACTCTGGGTGATTGTGAAGGACAAGGAAGCCTAGCTTGTGGCAGTCCATGGGGTTGCAAAGAGTCAGGCATGATTGAGCGGCTGAACAACAAAGCACTAACTTAACTGATGCATGTAGTATCTTAGAGATGTCTTCTAAGTCTCCTCTATCAAAGAAAATTTAACTATGTAAATCAAGTTAACTATGTAAGTCAACTCACTGACCTGAGTTTTGATATACGAAGACATTATGCATCACTGTAATTTTACCAATTGGAAAGGAATCTCCTCTCAGGAATAGTACTTATATGAGTGGAAGGATACATATTTTTTAAGCTGCTTGTGTGAGTGGTGGGGTTTGGCGGTGGCTAGGACGCTATTGACAGTAGGCACAAATAGTGAAAGTTCTTAAAATGGCCTTATAAGAATGGTGGGTCTGATTAATTGCATATATTCTGTTTCATGGGGGAATGCACACTGTGGGCAGAAAAGAGTGGCTGAGGGCAATACTAAGAACAAATAGTCTCCCTACACAGCCCTTCCCAAACTGATTCTGTGTAGTACTCAGTCTCAAGCAGATTATATATTGAACAAACATTTTACTATCATCCTCTAAAAGTATGCTAAATTTTTGACCTCACAAATCATTCATTTTGTCTAAATTTGGAATTATTCTTATGTACTGTGTGATGTACTGCATGATATCCATCAAATACTATTGTGTATATATGTGTATATATATATATATATATATGTTCAGTACAGTTCAGTCACTCAGTCATGTCCAACTCTGCAACCCCATGAATCGCAGCACCCCAGGCCCCCTTGTCCATCACCAACTCCCTGAGTTCACTCAAACTCATGTCCATCAAGTTGGTGATGCCATCCAGCCATTTCATTCTCTGTTGTCCCCTTCTCCCCTTGCCTCCAATCCCCTCCCAGCATTAGAGTCTTTTCTAATGAGTTAACTCTTCACATGAGGTGGCCAAAGTACTGGAGTTTCAGTTTTAGCATCAGTCCTTCCAAAGAACACCCAGGACTGATCTCCTTCAGAATGGGCTGGTTGAATCTCCTTGCAGTCCAAGGGACTCTCAAGAGTCTTCTCCAACACCACAGTTCAAAAGCATCAATTCTTTGGTGCTCAGCCTTCTTCACAGTCCAACTCTCACATCCATACATGACCACAGGAAAAACCATAGCCTTGACTAGATGGACCTTTGTTGGCAAAGTAATGTCTCTGCTTTTGAATATGCCATCTAGGTTGGTCATAACTTTCCTTCCAAGGAGCAAGTGTCTTTTAATTTCACGGCTGCAGTCACCATCTGCAGTGATATTGGAGCCCCAAAAAATAAAGTCTGACACTGTTTCCACTGTTTCCCCATCTACTTCCCATGAAGTGATGGGACCAGATGCCCTGATCTTAGTTTTCTGAATGTTGAGCTTTAAGCCAACTTTTTCACTCTCCTCTTTCATTTTCATCAAGAGGCTTTTTAGTTCCTCTTCACTTTCTGCCATAAGGGTGGTGTCATCTGCATAGCTGAGGTTATTGTATTTATCCTGGCAATCTTGATTCCAGCTTGTGCTTCTTCCAGCCCAGCGTTCCTCATGATGTACTCTGCATATAAGTTAAATAAGCAGGGTGACAATATACAGCCTTGACGAACTCCTTTTCCTATTTGGAACCAGTCTATTCTTCCATGTCCCGTTCTAACTGTTCTTTCCTGACCTGCATATAGGTTTCTCAAGAGGCAGGTTGGGTGGTCTGGTATTCCCATTTCTTTCAGAATTTTCCACAGTTTATTGTGATCCACACAGTCAAAGGCTTTGGCATAATCAATAAAGCAGAAACAGATGCTTTCCTGAAACTCTCTTCCTTTTTCAGTGATCCAGTGGATGTTGGCAATTTGATCTCTGGTTCCTCTGCCTTTTCTAAAACCAGCTTGAATATCTGGAAGTTCACTGTTCACGTATTGCCGAAGCCTGGCTTGGAGAATTTTGAGTATTACTTTACTAGAGCGTGAGATGAGTTCAATTATGCAGTAGTTTGAGCATTCTTTGGCATTGCCTTTCTTTGGGATTGGAATGAAAACTGACCTTTTCCAGTCCTGTGGCCACTTCTGAGTTTTCCAAATTTTGTGGCATATTGAGTGCAGCACTTTCACAGTAATCTGTAAGAAGCAAATAACGTATTTTATGGAACATAGACGGTTTGAAATATTTGTTCAATGATTAATGACATAGTAAGACAATTTATTACACAATTGTAAAGGTAAATACATTCCCATAATACAAATTGGAAGAAGCATTAATAAAGAGAGGGTATTATTTACCTAAAGGAGTAAACCAAAAGAAAGTAGTATCACGTAGGGCTTAAGCATTTGGCCTTCAGAACAACTTATTTTTTAACTCCACCCTGTCTAACCCTTGTCATCTGTGACCTTGAGGAAACTACATAAATCATCTGCACTTTCATTTTAATATGTGCCCCATAGTGTTTAATGAGATTCGAATGAGATAATTTTAGTGCTTGGCATACTCTATGTTATTTTAATAACTATCGATACTTGTTATCCATAATTAATATTATTTTTTGAAGATAATTTATGGACTCCCAATTATATTCTTTGTTCAAAAAAATTATGTATTTGAAATATGTATTTAAATTGTTAGTCCTTTCCCCATCAATGTTAACTGTATATATTAATATAAAAGTTATATAAATTTACTAAATTCTTTGTTCAAAAAAATTCTGTATTTGAAATATGTATTTAAACTGTTAGTCCTTTCCCCATCAATGTTAACTGTATATATTAATATGAAAGTTATATAAATTTATTAAATTATTTGTTCAAAAAAATTATGTATTTGAAATATGTATTTAAACTGTTAGTCCTTTCCCCATCAATGTTAACTGTATATATTAATATGAAAGTTATATAAGTTTATAAAATGGTTTTTTGACCCTCACAATGTGTAAACCTCATTTCATAAACTTTTATGATGTCTTCAAGTTTCTCTTCTGGAGAAAATGAGAAGTGAAGATAACGCATCTCTTATAGTGACCTATGCTGAAACAGATGGGGCTACAAACTTGATCGCTAGCTCCACTTTTGCCATCAAGTTGCTAATCATATTTGGGGAAGTTATTTAACCCTTCTGAACTAGTTTGCTCCTCTAAATATGTCAATCAGAGAAATAACTTCTCAAAATTCAACTTAAAGAAAAAACTAACATGAATGATTTTAAAGTGTTTTCTCAATATAAAATTCACATAATGTTCAGCTATCATAATAACTCTGTATGCAGACAGTTACTAAACTTATCTTGGTGATGATTTCATATTGTAAGTAAAGGTCAAATCACTACATAATATACTAGAGACTCGGAAAAGGCAACGGCACCCCACTCCAGTACTCTTGCCTGGAAAATCACATGGATGGAGGAGCCTGGTAGGCTGCAGTCCATGGGGTCGCGAGGAGTTGGACACAACTGAGCGACTTCACTTTCACTTTTCACTTTCATGCATTGGAGAAGGAAATGGCAACCCACTCCAGTGTTCTTGCCTGGAGAATCCGGGGGGTGGGGGGAGCCTGGTGGGCTGCC
This sequence comes from Budorcas taxicolor, assembly GCF_023091745.1. NCBI lineage: Eukaryota > Metazoa > Chordata > Mammalia > Artiodactyla > Bovidae > Budorcas > Budorcas taxicolor. The sequence goes on from NC_068912.1 coordinate 72,605,223, forward strand.
GTCTATGGGGTCGCACAGAGTCAGACACAACTGAAGTGACAGCAGCAGCAGCAGCATACTAGAGACTAACATGATATTGTATGTTAACTCTATTTCAATAAAAAGAAGAGAGTTAACTTTTACAAATGTATGTTTCCAATTCTAATCACTATCTGCTACAGTGATTACCAAGAAAACTAAGTTGATGGAGTAATTGATTGATTGATTGATCACTTCATTACATTAATCTAGAAATAGGAAAAATATGATCTTGTATCTCACCTGAAAGACATCTGCATCAAATCCTCCTCTACTTTGCAGTATAAAAGTGTGCTTATGTTAAAGTGCCTCATTTACAGGAAAAAATAGCTCCCTGCCAAAAAAGAGCAACGTAACATAATTACTCTTGGCTTGGAAGCCTACTATTAGTTTATTCAATGACTTTCTCAAATGGTGCTGGGAGAATTTGACATGAAACATTTTTGTTAGAAAAAACATCTTTTAGCTTATGTATAATATAGACACAGAAGAAAAATATGAACGGTGGGAATAAGCCTACATTCAACAGTGACAAACTACTTGCCACAAAAATTTCTTAGGTTTAAAGTCCCTGGCTCTATTCTTGGGTTATGAGTGAATGGTACACAATATCACAATACATTCTAAAATCAAACTGGTGACTCTCTTCTGCTTGATCATAACCACCTACATAGCCATTTAGAACTACTCAGATAGGGCAAGATGATGCTGTCTCATGGATAGGGAGAAGGAGGTGAGACATAAAAGGATCAGTACCTGGATAAAACCAAACATCTAGAGTGTTGCATTTTTATTGTGAGATATCTGAAGAATACAGTGATGATTTTCAAAGCAGCAAAACAATAAATATGTCAACATGAGAGTCTTACAGATTTTTGCTAAACAGAAATTTATTAACATAGAAGTTTATGGTTCAAGCCTGTGAAATTTCCATACCCCTTTATAAGCCAATATAAAGTACTTTGGGCTTCCCTCATGGCTCAGACAGAAAAGAATCTGCCTGCAATGCAAGAGACCCAGGTTCAGTCCCTGGGTTGGGAAGACCCATGGGGAATGACTACACACTCCGTTATTCTTGCCTGGGAAATCCCGCAGACAAAGAAGCCTGTTGGGCTACAGTTTATGGGGTTGCAGAGTCGGACACGACTGAGCAGTGAAGCACACACATATGCATAAATTACTTTAGATTTTAGGGTCACACAGCCATTGGTTTGAATACTGTTTCATTGCTTGCAATAATGACTTAGAGCAATTAAATTAGCCTCCCCAAGTCTCATTTTCTTAATGGAATAAAAAGAGAATAATATTAGTTCTAATTCTTGAATTATGAAAATTAAATAATAAGATGATAAAATCTTCTCAGGAAGATGGTGTATATCAATTCCTGATACATCATTTTTATAGATACAATTGATAGTGTTAGGTAGACAGGTGCGAGGCACAGCATAGTAGTTGTCCATGTGGGTAAATTATGATACAATTTAAATGGGACATCAAAGAATCCAGCAATAGTGCTTTCAGGACTGGCAAGTACAAAAGAGAGTCGCTTTCTCTGTTGAAGCAGGGATTTGAATACATGGGAATGCAGCAAGCAGCAGTTAGTTATTGAAGTCATGTTTATAGGACAAACAAGTAAAAACTTGATTTATAAACATAGGTTTCCAGTGATAAAAGAGATGTCAAATATTTATTCCCATATTCATCCTATGGATTAAAAAATAATGTTTTATGAAATGTAATTGACTTGTCTAAAGTTGTACAGTAATATCGGGTCTAGGATTTTAAGCCAATTGAAAAAACATATTTCTAACTACGGTACTATATTGTCCATCATATGTAAAGGTGAAACTAAGAGATCTCAGTTTGGGTTATTACAAGGATAACACATATAAAACTAGTAGCACAAGTCTAGCGTGGGAACAAACATAGCTATCTAGTAATCCCTGATTGAAATGGAACATATACTTGAGAGTTTTACATCTGAAATCTCAGGAGGGTACAAGGAGTGATATATATCAAATCAGGAAAAAAAAGGACAAAATTACCTCTACTAGTATTATTACACCTGCAGCAGCTATTGTTACCGGTAATAAAAACAATAATAATAATAATATGACTAATAGCATTAACAGAAGTATATTGCCTGAAAAGGGAAGAAGGGGGATGTTAGTCCTAATTCCCTCTATTGACCATTTGGTAGTGATGTTAAAAAGAGAAAATTTTAAAAATGGGTGATGATCAAAATTTAATTATCATAATAGTTAACAGCATGTTACATAGAAGATTTAATTTGAGCATAATTTTTGAAGCATTGATATAATTAGCAAGAATTAAGTCTATTCTGTTTTACCACTGGGAGAAATCTAGGAATAATAGGTAAAAGGAAATAATATGTTGGAATTAACCTAAATAAGAATGTTCTTTAAACAAAGGGCTTCAGAAAATTATAAACAGTAATGTAAAACTTACTAGTACTGTGTTTTGATTTCAGTTATTTACATTGATTCCTCTGGGAGGTTAGGGATAGTGTTTAGGGGATTAAAGAATACGACATGGAAGAGATTCAGTCAGATATTTATGATCTCTCCCGAATATTGAAGCCTCCTTCCCTAATTTAACTGACCAACTTTACTTACTGATTCACATCTCTAATACTGTAAAAGCACAAAATATTTTAATTTTTGTGTCATCAAACAAAATGGAATAGATTAAAAAATATAAAACTTACATGTTCACTTCAGCAGCAGATATACTAAAATTGGAATGATACAGAGAAGATTAGCATGGCCCCTGTGCAAGGATGTCATGCAAATCTGTGAAGCATTTTATATGTTTTCATGCTCAGGGTTGCAATTTCTGGAATTTATTGTGAGATGGGATTTTTACAAATCTCCGCCAAACTTATCTTTCTGCTTAAGAATTTCCACTACTATATGTATTGCATCATATGAAAAAAGCTTTTAAGATTATAAGGAATAAAAAGTAGTTCTTCAACCAACCATGAGGAAAGATAGATGGATGAAGTTGGCAAAATATGAATATGCAAAGAAGATCCCATTTTGAAAATATTAAGGCTTGAAAATAGAGACTGTAATGTTATTTGTAACTGTGCTAGACCAATATGAAGAAATAAATTTTTCCTCTTTTTGAAAAATGTATTAATGTAATTAAAATATATTAAGACTTTTAAAAAGAAAGTATAATACTTTTTTTATATATGTATATATATGGTCAATATGTTATATACTCTGAATTATTTTGCTTATGTCAAGAGACATGTTTTGAGTGTTTCCACAGGGTGCCCTACAACAGCTCAGAGAAGCACATTGGAGCCTCATTTGATCACTCCCTTGTTCAGAATCACTGAATCAATCAATCTTCAGTATAATTTCTCAGGAAATCATATACTCTGGGCACCTCACTATCTGTTCCATTTTGTGTCTTTTGCTGGAATGGTTTCTTCTTTCTTAATTCTATATTTTGGCATGCCCAAGAAATCCACCCCCTTTCTGTATCTATTCACACTTATCCCCAAGTGACTTCCTCTGTTTGCAGATTTAATTTCTATCTATACACTGACAGCTCCTGACATATCCACAGTCCCTCCCTCTCTCTTTAGCCTATCTGACATTGGCATGTAGATGTCAAAGAATCATGTCAAGCATAACACTTCCAATCCCTCCATTCTCTCCCAATTTCCCCCATTCTGAAATAGTTCCACTATTCACTCAGTTCATGTGGTCCAACTGACACATATATGTTCAGTCATGTCTGACTCTTTGCGACCCCATGGACTATAGCCCACCAGGCTCCTCTGTCTGTGGAATTTTTCAGGCAAGAATACTGGAGTGGGTTACCATTTCCCTCCCCAGGGGAATCTTCCTGACCCAAGGATCGAACCAGTATCTCTTGCATCCCTTTCATTGCCGGGTGGATTCTTTATCTGCTGAGCCACCAGGGAAGGTGGTCCAGTTGAGGGATCAGTCTTTATCAGTTCAGTTCAGTTTGTCAGTCATGTCTGATTCTTTGCGACCCCATGAATCGCAGCACGCCAGGCCTCCCTGTCCATCACCAACTCCCGAAGGTCACTCAGATTCACGTCCATCGAGTCCGTGATGCCATCCAGCCATCGCATCCTCGGTCGTCCCCTTCTCTTCCTGCCCCCAATCCCTCCCAGCATCAGACTCTTTTCCAATGAGTCAACTCTTTGCGTGAGGTGGCCAAAGTACTGGAATTTCAGCTTTAGTGTCATGCCTTCCAAAGAAATCCCAGGGCTGATCTCCTTCAGAATGGACTGGTTGGATCTCCTTGCAGTCCAAGGGACTCTCAAGAGTCTTCTCCAACACCACAGTTCAAAAGCATCAATTCTTCAGCACTCAGCCTTCACAGTCCAACTCTCACATCCATACATGACTACTGGAAAAACCATAGCCTTGACTAGACAGACCTTAGTTGGCAAAGTAATGTCTCTGCTTTTGAATATGCTATCTAGGTAGGTCACAACTTTTCTTCCTATACCTCTTTGTAATCACTCTATCTAATCCATTGGCAAGTGCTTTTGACTCTAGCTTCAAGTCACACCCTGACAGCAAGCACATTTGATAACTCTATCATCATCCTGGCCAAGTCACTGTCATCTCTCACGTTGATTGTCACTACAGACTTCTATCTCTTTCACTCATACCTTCTATTGCCAGTTTCATGTGCAGCAACCAAAATAATCTATTAAAAATAAATCAGATTATGTCAATCTGCTCAAAGACCTGCGTGACCTTTTATAATCTCTCATGACGCAGGAGGAAGTCCAAACCCTTTATCACACTCTACAAGACTCCATACAATCTAGCTCCTGCTTATCTTCCTGACCTCATCTCATAACACTCCATTTTATTCTGCTCTAGCCGCTCTGGCCTCTATCTGTTCGCTCTGTTTGCAACACTACTTATTCCCTTAGATCTTCAAAAGTCTCTCTCCTTTCCTTCACTCAGACCTTTGTTCAAAGTTACCAGTTCAGAGAAGCCATCCTGTTGATTCTTTAAAATAACACCTCTACCAAACCCCTTTCTGTAGCCATCTGTCTATCTTTTTTATGTGCCTCATAGCACTAATTACTGCCCCCACATAGATTTATTTATTGCTTGTTTCTGACTCTTCCACAGAACACTAGAATAAAAACTTCAGTAGGACAGTAAGAATTTTCTGTTTATTTTAAACACTATTATATGTCTAAAAATTAGATCAGTGCTTGCCACATAGTAAGAATAAATTGAGTTAAAAATTATTGATGATAAGAAATTTGCTGTTACGTGAACTCCTACCAGATACTAAATAAAGGATTTATGTTAATGAAAATTCAGGCTAGACAAAGCATTGCTTCACCTATATTTCCCATAGTGTACTTCAAAGGATTTCATTAGTGTGAGAATTTGAACATATACCCTTCTGACAATTAGATAATGGTATTTCCAATAGCACATGAACAATGCTCAGAAGATGATACAAGCCCAAACCTATGAGACCATTTGCTGCTCTACTCTGAGAGGTTTCCAAGGTTCCTCTGGCATGTATCCCCTCTTGTTGCAGCTGATTTTGTTTGAGTACAAGAGCATTCCTTGGCTATTGGGCTTTGACAAAAGCAGAAATTCCACCCAAACTCAATAAGATGCTTGTTGCTGTAGATAAGGACATCCAACCCAGTAATAACATGCATATCTGGAACTACCTTAGAATCTATCTTTTCAAGGTAAAATTGTTTTAGATATAAAATCAGTTTGTACTGAATCGATCTTTAAATGTTTTATTCAGCCCCAAAATTTTATGTGTATTTTTTATATCTAAGCTTTTTAAATTCTAATCAGATTATATTTTACCTGGTAAATTTGACTTTTAATATTTCTTCTGCAGTCTATCTGCTTGTACAGATTAAGCTTTAAACTGAAGTCACTCAGTCGTGTCCGACTCTTTGCGACCCCATGGACTGAAGCCTACCATGCTCCTCCATCCATGGGATTTTCCAGGCGAGCGTTCTGAAGTAGGTTGCCATTTCCTTCTATAGAGGATCTCCCGGACCCAGGGTCGAACCGGGGTATCCCGCATTGTAGGCAGGCATTTCACCATCTGAGCCACCAGGGACAGAACCCAAGTTAAAGCTTTATTTGTCTAGAAAAGAAAGTCAGTAGTAGAGGCAAACTGCTGCTGCTGCTAAGTTGCTTCAGTAATGTCCGACTCTGTGTGACCCCATAGATGGCAGCCCACCAGGTTCCGCCATCCCTGGGATTCTCCAGGCAAGAACACTGGAGTGGGTTGCCATTTCCTTCTCCGATGCATGAAAGTGAAAAGTGACAGTGAAGTCTCTCAATCGTGTCTGACTCTTCGCGACACCATGGACTGCAGCCTACCAGGCGCCTCTGTCCGTGGGATTTTCCAGGCAAGAGTGCTGGAGTGGGTTGCCATTGCCTTTTCCGGTAGAGGCAAAACACAGGGTCAGTAAGTTTCACCCCAGAATCGGCTCCAAGTTCAGTAGGTCTCATTAAACTAGAGTACTTCAGACAAACTTAGCCCTTGTATCATCTTTTCAAAATCTTGTGAGACTCTTTCCTCAATCTTGTCTTTGTCTCCCTTAAAACTACTCTGTCTTGTTAGTTCCTGCATCCCTCTCACTAAATAAGATCATTTCGCTTTGGTGAAAGGCAATTTCAAATTTTAGTGAAAAAGTTTTGAAACTTTTAAGTATAAATAGAAATGTTCATTTAAGAAAGGCCTTAGAACAAAAAAGAATACAATTCTGAGTATGCAACGGTTTGCATTCCTTAAATAGCATGACTCTTTGAGACCCCACGGACTATAGGTAGGTCACAAGACACCACTGTCCATGGGGTTTTTCTGATCAGAATATTGAAATGGGTTGCCATTTCCTACTCTAAGGGATCGTCCTGACCCTGGGATCGAACCCATTCTCTTGGGTCTCCTGTATTGGCAGGTGGATTCTTTTCCACTAGCACCACCTGGGAAGCCCTTAAATAGTATCAGGAGGCTCTCAGATATGACCTGAGCTGCAATATTGTTTCCTCAAAGACTTCCAGGAGAAAGACAAGAAAAGAGGCAAATTCAGTTCTACCTTTTCTATTTGTATCCTACCTTTCCCTGAATTCCACTTCCTCCAATCATGAATTTAATTCAATCTCATGGACTTCTGAATCGTTCCACCACCCCCCTTTTTCCTGAAGATTTCCTGAAATTAAACTACCCATGAAGGCGATTCCTGGTACATGAACTTCAAACTCCATTTAGTACATCTCTCTGTGACATTATTAAGGACCTCTCATATCCCAGGACACAGGGGAAAAAAGTTTATATATTCAGAGTCCTCCTAGTCACATATTCTTGAGGCTTCCTTGACCTCTATCAATGTGTACATCTTTTCCTAAGCCCAGGAAGTGCAAAAACTTGTCTGGATAAAGCTAGTTGCAGGGTCTGAGAAGGACTCGAGGTTGATGAAACAATCTGAATGAGTTAGGCCAATCTATTTTAGGAGGTATATCTCAGAGATTGCTAAATAAAATTGGATCTTTCCTTAAACATCACAACAATGAAAGAGTGAATCTATAGAAGAGCTCAGAGATAAATGAATTAGTGCCTTCAGGTAATGTTCAGCATTAGGCTTGGATACTGGCATTTCCATTACCTCTCCAACATTTTTATAGATGGCCTAAAACCAGAAATTGCTGATCTGGCAGGTAAAAAAAAGATTGGATGGCAGATCACCCCATTACACAAATTTTAGTCTTTGGCAGAATACATTGAGGAATATTCACACAGGAAAAAAAATCTAAAATTCTTATGAGTTTAAAAATAATAAATGGAGATGTTCTAACTTTAAAAAAATAAATAAAAAACTCCTGTGTAACAAGATCACTGCTGGTTTCATATGAAAAAGTAACATTAGGTAATAAATGTTTCCATCTTAATAAAATATAGAAAAGAACTAGAGGTCCGTGAGGGTTAGGAAGGGGCTCCAAGAGAGATTATAGTATTCAATTTCCAATGATCCAGCAAAACCAACCAGGAGAAGCAGTTCTTAAAATGCAAGGGCAGAAGCAAGACTTTTTAAATGACATAGGTGCTATTCTGTGAACTATAAATTCTACCACTATTTTTATACCTCTCTTAGAAATCTTCAGACTACTGACATGGTAGATTTTTCAAGTACCACTCAAGAGTATTCCACTCATTGAGCAGGCAGCAATAACTTTCGGCCCTCTTGTGAGCCAACTTTCATTCTTTGTGAGAATACAAATTTATTCTTGAGAGATCTTTTCGAAAAGAACTAACAAATCAAGTCTTTTTCAGGTAAACTATTTCCTGAAATACCTGACATTTCCTACACAAAGCGTACACTAATAGTTCAAGTGGATGTTTGTTTTTCGCTCTTGTGTCCTCAATCCAATCCCAACTTGAGGAATTTCTTTTTTTTTTAATTTAAATTTATTTATTTTAATTGGAGGCTAATTATTTTACAATATTATATTGGTTTTGCCATACATCAACATGAATCTGCCACGGGTGTATACTTGTTGCCCATCCTGAACCGCCCTCCCACCTCCCTCCCCATACCATCCCTCTGGGTCATCCCAGTGCACCAGTTCTTCTTGAAGGTCCCTGATACCCCAAGCCAAGACTCACTGATATCTTAAAAATATTAGGGGCTGATCCCATTTAAGAAATAAGTAATTTATCCAAGCTTTTACCCAAATTTGCTCAATATCCCTTGAAGCCTAAAGCAAGGAAAGCTCTAGTTCTATTATGGAATATATTGATATGTCAAAGGGATGCTTTTTTCCTTTATATTATCACCTGCAATATTCCTATGTTGCTTGTAGAAAAAAAAAAGACCTAATATCCATAGATATAGATTTGTGCAAGATCATAGTGTTATACATAAAATGTGATCTACTATTTCTCACTGGCCCCCAAACTCAAATATCATTTTGTTTTCAGTACTACCTAAACTCATCTCCTTTAGTATTATGTTTGTACTGTTTCCTTCTACTATCCTTCTAAATCTCAAGCCAATATTTATGTGCCTTGTCATGGGAAAATCAACAGCATGCCAAGTATATTATGTGGTAAATCACATCAGTTGTGTCCAACTCTTTGTGACCTCAGTCCATAGGATTCTCCAGGCAAGAATACTGGAGTGGATTGTCATGCCCTCCTCCAGGGAATCTTCCTGACCCAGTGAACCTTCCTAACCCAGTGAACCTAAGTCTTTTATGTCTCCTGGACTGGCAGGTGGGTACTTTACCACTAGTGCTACCTGGGAACCTGATGTACAGAAGCCGTCTTCTAATTCTCTCAATCAAGATCTAAACATTATAAAATTTCCTTGTGACTTCTTTTATAATATTTAGACAGATGGCCTTCTGAAAAGCCCAGGAGGTAAATTTATAATTTCTATTTATTTGTTAAATGCACTAATTCAGAATTGTCTTCACAGATGGCACTAGTGGTAAAGAATCTGCTGGCCCATGTAAAAGATGCAAGAGATGTGATTTCAATACCTGAGTTAGGAAGATGCCCTGGAGTAGGAAATGGAAACCCACTCCAGTGTTTTTGGCTTGGAAAATTCCATGGACAGAGGAACCTAAAGGACTAGAGTCCATGGGATTGCAAAGAGTCAGACACAACTGAGCAATCATGCATGCATGCATTTAATTCAGAAGACATACAAAGAAATTGCAATTCTATCAACCAAAGTTTATTACTGAAAACACAATATATCCCAAGAGGTACATCCCTAACCTCTAAGAGATTGTACATATCTGGAATTTTTCTAGATCAATTCCAAAATCAACTCTGGGAATTTTTTATCATTAGCTAGCAAGAGTATTACAGGTATTTTTTTAAGGCTTCATCTGATTTATATCATTGATCTCCAACTTTAGGATTGCCCAATTACCACGTATCCTCTTCCTTTTTGATCATTTATAATCTAGTCAGACACTAGATATATTTTTATGGTATAACAAATGGAACATATTCTTCTTTTTAAAGAGAAACAGCAGCAGCTACAAAGTTTCTGGAATCTATGACAGATTAAGTTGTTGATTCTTCTTGCTGTGCTACTAATTAACAGAAAACACTAATGGCTCCTCAGTTAGTTGGATTACCTCCTATGGAATACTATTGCCTTCAGTTTTTATATATCACTATCCCTTGTTACAATCCTAAACCCAGTAATTCTCCATCCCTTACCTGAGGAAGAAGAATTCTATTGTTATCAATTGTTAGGTTACAATCTAAGTCTTATTCAAGGCTATTGAAAATTCTTTAGGAAAACCCTGATTTAATTTCATTTGGTAATGCTATTTACCTGAAAACAAAGTCTGAATATTGTCAATATACAAAAAGAGTATTACACAACTTATCTCAGTTCAAAAGACTCAGTTGATCACTCTCACTTAGGTTTTCCAAACATTTTGCTAAAACATTTATAAAGCACACTACTGCAATCTCAAAAACGACAGGATGATCTGTTTGTTTCCAAGGCAAACCATTCAATATCACAGTAATCTAAGTCTATGCCCCAACCAGTAACACTGAAGAAGCTGAAGTTGAACAGTTCTATGAAGACCTATAAGACCTTTTAGAAATAACACCCCAAAAATATGTCCTTTTCATTATAGGGGACTGGAAAGCAAAAGTAGGAAGTCAAGAAACACCTAGAGTAACAGGCAAATTTGGCCTTGGAATACAGAATGAAGCAGGACAAAGGCTAATAGAGTTTTCCCAAGAGAACACACTGTTCATAGCAACCACCCTCTTCCAACAACACAGGAAAGACTCTACACTTGGAAATCACCAGATGGTCAACACCAAAATCAGATTGATTATATTCTTTGCAGCCAAAGATGGAGAAGCTCTATATAGTCAGCAAAAACAAGACCAGGAGCTGAATGTGGCTTAGATCATGAACTCCTTATTGCCAAATTCAGACTTAAATTGAAGAAAGTAGGGAAAACCACTTGACCATTCAGGTATGACCTAAATCAAATCTCTTATGATTATACAGTAGAAGTGAGAAATAGATTTAAGGAAATAGATTTGATAGACAGAGTGCCTGATAAACTATGAACGGAAGTTCGTGACATTGTACAGGAGACAGGGATCAAGACCATCCCCAAGAAAAAAAATGCAAAAAAGCAAAATGGCTGTCTGGGGAAGCCTTACAAATAGCTGTGAAAAGAAGAGAAGCAAAAAGCAAAGGAGAAAAGGAAAGATATAAGCATCTGAATGCAGAGTTCCAAAGAAGAGCAACAAGAGAAAAGAAAGCCTTCCTCAGTGATCAATGCAAAGAAATAGAGGAAAACAACAGAATGGGAAAGACAAGAGATCTCTTCAAGAAAATTAGAGATACCAAGGGAACATTTCATGCAAAGACGGGCTCAATAAAGGACAGAAATGGCATGGACCTTACAGAAGCAGAAGATATTAAGAAAAGGTGGCAAGAATACACAGAAGAACTGTATTAAAAAAAAAAAAAAGATCTTCGTGACCAAGATAATCACGATGGTGTGATCACTCACCTAGAGCCAGACATCCTGCAATGTGAAGTCAAGTGGGCCTTAGGAAGCATCACTATGAACAAAGCTAGTGGAGGTGATGGGATTCCAGTGGAGCTATTTCAAATCCTGAAAGATGATGCTGTGAAAGTGCTGCACTCAATATGCCACAAAATTTGGAAAACTCAGAAGTGGCCACAGGACAGGAAAAGGTCAGTTTTCATTCCAATCCCAAAGAAAGGCAATGCCAAAGAATGCTCAAACTACTGCACAATTGCACTCTTCTCACATGCTAGGAAAGTAATGCTCAAAATTCTCCAAGCGAGGCTTCAGCATACGTGAACTGTAAACTTTGAGATGTACAAGCTGGTTTTAGAAAATGCAGAGGACCCAGAGATCAAATTGCCAAGATGTGCTGGATCATGGAAAAAGCAAGAGAGTTTCAGAAAAACATCTATTTCTACTTTCTTGACTATGCTGAAACCTTTGACTGTATGGAGCACAATAAACTGTGGAAACTTCTGAAAGAGATGGGAATACCAGACCACCCAACCTGCCTCTTGAGAAACCTATATGCAGGTCAGGAAACAACAGTTAGAACTGGACATGGAACAACAGACTGGTTCCAAATAGGAAAAGGAGTACATCAAGGCTGTATTTGTCACCTTGCTTATTTAACTTGTATGCAGAGTACATCATGAGAAACACTGGACTGGAAGATGCACAAGCTGGAATCAAGATTGCCGGGACAAATATGAATCATCTCAGAAATGCAGATGACACCACCCTTATGGCAGAAAGTGAAGAGGAACTAAAAGCCTCTTGATGAAAATGAAAGCGGAGAGTGAAAAGTCAGCTTAAAGCTCAACATTCAGAAAACAAAGATCATGGCATCTGGTCCCATCACTTCATGGGAAATAGATGGGGAAACAGTGGAAACAATGTCAGACTTTTTTTTTTGGTGCTCCAAAATCACTGCAGATGGTGATTGCAGCCATGAAATTAAAAGGCAGTTACTCCTTGGAAGGAAAGTTATGACCAACCTAGATAGCATAAAAAGCAGAGACATTATTTTGCCAACAATAGTCCATCTAGTCAAGGCTCTGGTTCTTCCAGTGGTCATGTATGGATGTGAGAGTTGGACTGTGAAGAAGACTGAGTGCCAAAGAATTGATGCTTTTGAACTGTGGTGTTGGAGAAGACACTTGAGAGTCGCTTGGACGGCAAGGAGATCTAACCAGTCCATCCTAAAGGAGACCAGTCCTGGGTGTTCATTGGAAAGACTGATGCTGAAGCTGAACCTCCAATACTTTGGCCACCTCATGTGAAGAGTTGACTCATTGGAAAAGACTCTGATGCTGGGAGGGACTGCGGAAGGAGGAGAAGGGGATGACAGAGGATGAGATGGCTGGATGGCACCACCGACTCTATGGATGTGAGTCTGAGTGAACTCCAGGAGTTTTTGATGGACAAGGAGATCTGGCGTGCTGTAATTCATGGGGTCGCAAAGAGTCAGATATGACTGAGTCACTGAACTGAACTGCCCTATCTTCACACTAACCCCAAGAAAAATCCTAAAATTTTAAAATGGATCATTTTAAATAGGAACTTGTAGTTTTACCCAGTTTATTCACACTCATTTCACCCATTCATTAACACTTTTACTCAGTCAGCAATATTTCTTGAGCAGCTACATTATATCATTGTTGAATGTTTCAGAACATAGGTTTATTTTTTTCCCCAGTTTTTGAGATATAACTGATATATAAGATTATATATATCTATACACCATAATGTATATATGGTAGTGATTACTAGCATTAGCTTGCTGCTGCTGCTGCTGCTGCTAAGTCGTTTCAGTCGTGTCTGACTCTGTGCGTCCCCAGAGATGGCACCCCACCAGGCTCCCCCATCCCTGGGATTCTTCAGGCCAGAACACACTGGAGTGGGTTGCCATTTCCTTCTCCAATGCATGAAAGTGAAAAGTCACAGTGAAGTCACTCAGTCCTGTCCGACTCCTAGCGACCCCATGGACTGCAGCCTACCAGGCTCCTCTGTTCATGGGATTCTCAAGGCGAGCGTACTGGAGTGGGATGCCATGTCCTTCTCCAGGGGATCTTCCTGACCCAGGGATCCAACCCAGGTCTCTGACATTGCAGGCAGATTCTTCACCTTCTGAGGGAGTGGTAAAGGAAGCAGGCTGCAAATGCAAGAGACTTAGAGACACAGATTTGATCACTGTGTCGAGAAGATCGCTGGAGAAAGAAATGACAACCCACTCCAGTATTTTTGCCTGGAAAATTCCATGGACAGAAAAGCCATGGGCTACAGTCCATGGAGTCTCAAAGAGTCGGGCACAACTGAGCTCACACACACACAGTGATTACTGTAGTCATCATGCTGTACGTTACATCTCCACAATTTATTTATTTTATAACTGGAAGTTTTTATCTTTCAGCTTTTTTTTTTCCACCCAATTTCTCCACCGCTTATCACTGCCTCTAACCAATAATCTGGTCTCTGTTCCCATGGGTTAATTTTTTATAGTTTCCACACCTAAGTGAGATCATATAGTATTTGTCTTTCTCTTTCTGACATTTCATTTAGCATAATGTCCCCAAGATCCATCCATGATGTTGCAAATGGTAGGATTCCTTCTTTTAATTACCAAATATCATTCCATTGTTTGTTTGTGTGTGTATATATATGTGTATATATATATAAACATTTTATTCATCCAGTCACTTGTCAGTGGACATTTAGGTTGTTTCCATGTCTGGATTATTGTAAAGAATGCTGCTATGAACTAGGGGTACAGATATCTCTTTATGAGAGTGATTTTTTTCCCTTCAGATATATACCCCAAAGTGACATTGCTGTGAAAATTTAGGTTTAAAGGATTATCTTGAACATATGTTTGATTGGCAAAGATACTAGGAGGAGGTATGTACATACTTAGGAGGTATGTTTATTTAGGATGGTTCAAACTGACAAGGAAGCTGAAACTCCAATACTTTGGCCACTTGATTCAAAGAGCTGACTCATTTGAAAAGACCCTGATCCTGGGAAAGATTGAAGGCAGGAGGAGACGGGGATGACAGAGGATGAGATGGTTGGATGGCATCACCAACTCAATGGACATGAGTTTGGGTAAACTCTGGGAGCTGGTGATGGACAAGGAGGTCTGGCATGCTGTGGTCCATGGGGTCGCCAAGAGTCAGACACGACTGGACGACTGAACTGAACTGAACTGAACTGAAAGTGTCAAATGGCAATCATGAAGGATATTATATAAAATTACTAAATCTTAATCTGTATTCCACTCAGCTGTGCATACACTATGTACAGTTCTGAACTAGGTTTAGAAAAGTGAACTCAACAAAGATGACCCAGGCCCATGTTGAGTTTACTGAAATGTTTTCAAGTCCCCACATGGGTTGATTAATTTTGAAACTCAGAATTTCCCCTAATCTGAAGCTCGTATTGCCAACAAATTGCTAGTCAGTACACAATACCCAGCCAACCTTTTGGCCTTACTCCATACCTTGCCACCAATCATGAGAGTCACCTACATTTTCTGTAAACAGCTTAGGATAAATTCTAGGCAAAATGCCAACATTTGTCTAAATCTTACTGTTATTCCGGGAAATTTCCCCCCAAGCCTCTGCAGTTGCTTTCCATTGGTCCTTTCACAAGCGCAGAACATATACATCTTTAAAAATATTTTATGAGGCTATTTTTATAAATAAAAATCTTTTACTACTCTACAGACTTGATACTGATTTTTAAACCGAATTTTTAGCTAAATAGAAAATTCTTCACTGTATACTAGAAGTCAACAATTAGAGAACAATAATTAATTAGGATGTCATTTTGATTTTTTAAATATACCAAGTACATTATTTCAGAAATGCATACTACATTAATTTAGAATGAAAATGGAATAAAAGAGACTTTTAACTCCAATTTCATTTAGAAATGTTCATATATGCATAAATATTATTTTACTAATCTAATATTAAATGAATACCAGAATCAAACAAAGCTTTCATTTGAAACTGAGAAGTATAACTTGAAATCCAAAATATATATTTAGAAAATGTATCTTTAAAAAGGAGCTGAGGAACATACTGAACTATGGATGGTATCCCATGATCAGAGTTCTTATGTTTTTGGAAAAATAACTTAGCCATTTAATTAGTATTATTAAAATTGATCCCTATTAAATCTTCTATAGCTACTAATAAGGGCATTTATACATTTGTCTATAGGAAATGATTGTCATTAAAATATGTTCTAGATTGGGTAGAGCATCTCCAACAAGAACTCTATAGCCTGGAAGGTGCAGAATATACTACTTTCAAAAGCAGACATTACTTTGCCGACTAAGGTCCGTCTAGTCAAGGCTATGGTTTTTCCTGTGGTCATGTATGGATATGAGAGTTGGACTGTGAAGAAGGCTGAGAGAGAAAGAATTGATGCGTTTGAACCGTGGTGTTAGAGAAGACTCTTGAGAGTCCCTTGGACTGCAAGGAGATCCAACCAGTCCATTCTGAAGGAGATCAGCCCTGGGATTTCTTTGGAAGGAATGATGCTACTTTGGCCACCTCATGTGAAGAGTTGACTCATTGGAAAAGACTCTGATGCTGGGAGGGATTGGGGGCAGGAGGAGAAGGGGACAACAGAGGATGAGATGGCTGGATGGCATCACTGACTCGATGGACGCGAGTCTGAGTGAACTCCGGGAGCTGGTTGATGGACAGGGAGGCCTGGCGTGCTGCAATTCAGTGGCAAAGAGTCGGACATGACTGAGCGACTGAACTGAACTGAACTCAGCATATACTGGGTGACAAATTGCTAAGTGGCTTGAGTATACTCTCCATTCACTACCAAAATTATTACTAAGACTTTATTGTAATCACATATGTAGGGACTTTATCCTAATAAAGTAAAAGGAGGAGGTTGTCTGCTTTTTCTTTAGCCCTCTGGGAAAGCCAGGCAAAATGAAGAAAAATATGTGGGATAGGAAAAATTTGCTTAACTGTGTGGGAAACTGTGATTTGGTAGCCCAATGTGTAAAGTTATATGTAACACGAGAAAAAGCTGTGTTTAATAGAGGTAAACTATCTTATTTTGCCCTTTGCTGTGAAATTACTGGACTGGATTTCCATGATTGTTTGTAGTTCAGAATATGATAATTCTCATATAAATTTGCCTGATTAAAAAGAAAAAGAGAAAAAAATAAAAAGTAAATTTAAAAAAATTTAAAAAGAGATTAGAAAACAGCTGTTTTTGCCCCAGAGCACAGGGTAACTTTAAATGTTTACAATGGAGTATATTCCTTCCCTTCATTTCACAACTAGGTAGTAGCTCCAACAGAATTTTGTTGCATATTTTTATAGGACAAAATTTTCTTTACGAATAAATACTAAAATTCTCCACATTTATAAGGACATTTTCACCTACAGATATATTTATATCAACATATATTTATACCAATGTTCCCAAGTTTTCAAATGCCTAAATTCCACACATATCTAGCAGTGTCTTTATTTTCATAGTTACAAACATATCCCTACTTAATACTAAAGCCATAAGAATTCATTTATAATCTACTTTTCAGGATATGTTTTTGCTACATAAGCATTTAAAAAATGTATGCTGAAACATTATTGCCTTCCATTTGATGGATAAGTTTCCTTTTACTCTAAATAAATGAGCTTCTTCAGGTAGAAACTTATTGTTTTAATGTTCATTTAGATTTAAACTGGAAAAGAATTTACACACACAGACATGACTGCTTGCTCCTGAAGATCACTGTCATATTGTAATTCCAAAGACATTTTTCCTCCCTGATGGATTAGTCCAGATGTGTCCAAACCTGTCACAAATCAGAAAAAGGTTAAAGATCATGTAATTTCTGTGTTGGACCCTCTGTCAAGTCATGTTTACTGTCACTGAAAGGTTAGACTAGAGAAGAAAAGAATAAGGTTGATGAATAGTGCAGAATGTGTGTCAGTGTAATGAAAGAGGTGGCAGGCACCTGTTTTCAGCAGTGAAAAGCCATCCAGATTTTGTCCTGTCACTTTTAGTTTTTCAAAAGTACATTGCTTTTAGGTCTGGATCCTGAACATGCCTTAAGGCATTCGGACCTTAGAAACAAATAATTCATTAATATGTTTCTTGCCAGTTCTTTGAAGAAGTGGTCCTTTCCCTTTGTTGATGTGTCTGCCTTACTTTATTGCATATTACCATCTCCAGGTCTTTTTGAATGAAGAGTTAGAATTATGTTGGGATCTTTCTAAAAGAAAATGGTAGTAAGAAAAATCAGAAGCAGTGAAATTCACTTTATTACTGTTCATATATAAATTTGCTTTAATGTAGAGGTCTTTAAAAAACCAAAATAAATCAGTCTTTCATCTTTTCTTATCTTGCTTAAGAATTTTTGCAAAAGAAAAATCAATACCCACAATATGATAACACATTTTTATTGTACAGTTGTAAGTATATAGTGAAATGGTGAATTTAAAACTCCAGGATTTATGACCAAGCTGAGGTCATTCTCACATGATGGAAGATAGCATTTCAAACAATCTTAAGTAGATTTTAGGTTTTCTCAAGATAGTTACAGGTGAGTCTGGCTAGAGGCAAAGGTTAATTTTTCCAAAGTTTTACAGGTGATTTTAAATCTGAATGACTCACAATATAGCAGTTAGTAGAGTAGTATAGCTAATACATGACTTTCTTCCTTCTAAAGAAATGTGGTTTCTCTAAGTGTCTGTCCTTAACCGCATTATGCAATTTTTGTTTACTTTTTTCCCTAAGATTTCTCCTTATATCAAATATCATTGTGCAGATAATAGTCATATTTATTTACATATACTTCAACCTTTCTCTTGAATTCACTAGACTGTATACTTTTCAAAAAGATATCTTATTGGCTTCCCTGGTGGCTTAGGGGTAAAGAATCTGCCTGCCATAGCAGGAGACATGGGTCTGATCCTTGATCCGGGAAGATCCCACATGCCACAGGGCAACTAAGCTGGTGTACCACAGCTGTTGAGTCTGTGCTCTAGAGCCCGGAAACTGCAACTACTGAGCTTGCTTTACAACTACTGAAGCCCACAATTCCTAGAGCCTGTGCTTTGCAACAAGAGAAGCCACCACAATGAGAAGCCCAACCACCGCAGCTACAGTGTAGCCCCCACTCTCTGCTACTAGAGAAAGCCTGCACAGAAAGGAAGACCCAGCACAACCAAAAATAATAAATAAAATTATATATTTTTTTAAAAAGAAATCTTATTCACCAAATCACACTATCTGAGTGTTCCAGAAACAATATAACCTCTGAGTGGAGAGTAGATTCTGAGACAGCATCATGTTAAGAGTTAAATCGAAGTTGAAAAGAGAAGAAAGAAAAAGATAAACTCTTATCCAGGGACTGCAGGATGGTAGAGCAGAGCTTCGGCTGATTGGGGTTTATAAGCAGAGCTTCCTCTTAGCTTTCAAAAGTCAGGAGGAGGTCAGAGGGTCAAAGGGGTCTTGGAAAAATACTGCTATTAAATGGGTTGTGAGGGTGTCACATGCCATCCAATCTTAGGACTAGGGAAGGAACAAGCTATTCATAGGATTTCTGAGAAAAGTAGATTTTATACTGAATGGTCACCTTCTTTACCTGTAGGAAAGGCATGGCACTCTAAAGGAACTGAAGTATCATACAATGATCTTATACTAATTGTAATATTAGTATATTTGACTCCAGTGTAAATTTAATTTCTTACCATACATAGTCTTCAAACTGCAGTCCTTGACCAGCAGCATGAACATCACTTAGGAAATTGTGAGAAATACAATGATTGACCCCACCACAAACATACTAATTAGAAAACATAGGGGTGTAGCCAGGAATCTGTTTTTTTTAACAAGCTCTCCTGATGAACCTGATGCATCTGAGAACCACTGCAGTATACCAAAATGCATCAAATACTCACGGAAAGCCTCAGGTTCTTAGGAAACAAAGACAAAACAGGATCTGCCCTAATGCCAGAAAGTGTTATAGGGGTTCAAAGGGAGAAAATGTAAAAAATATTTTAACAATTACTTTTATTAATTGACTGTTTACTATATGTCAATTGTATTTGGCAAACCATATAATCTCTTTTGATAGATAAGGAAACGGAAGTGCAGTGACAAAATATAAGTTGCCTAACTTTATATAATTGATAAGTGATAGGAATCAGAATCCTTATTCTTTGTTTCATATTGAAATGGCATAGGTAGATATACTGTCTGACCAGGGCACAGCTTAAACATCCTCACTGTACATGACAGTTTTAGGTTACACAAGAACGATGATGTCATATAATGGATTAATTTCTTCTCCACATCATCCACTTTATTTGTGAGAATTTGAAGCAATGCTTGTCTTCAGAGCTAAGGATTAAAATGAAATTATACTGCTTCTAGTTCAAAAAAATTTGGAAAATTTTCATAGAAAATGTAATGTTTGAAAATGGGAATTTTTATAGGTAAAGTCTTTCAGACTTCAGACAAGCATTCTTTCTTAATTGTCAGATTATTTCATCCACACAAAAGAAAGATATATTCTTTAAAAGGAATGAAAGCCTAAATAATCAGGTAGCTTTAAGTGAAACAAATAAATAAAGTGAAAACTTAATATTATGGATCAGGTTGTTAGGATTTTTAAGTTATCCCTAATTCTCAAATGGCATTTAAAAAAATTTATGACTTTTTAAAGGATGCATTCATTATATTACATATAATACTAATCTTTACATCTTCACTGATAGCTCCATTGGTAAAGAATCCACCTGCAATGCAGGAGACCCCAGTTTGATTCCTGGGTTCAGAAGATCCATTGGAGAAGAGACGTGCTACTCACTCCAGTATTCTTGTATTTCCCTTGTGGCTCAGCTGGTAAAGACTCCACCTGCAATGCAGGAGACCAGGGATCGATCCCTGGGCTTGGAAGATGTCCTGGAGAAGGGAAAGACTACCCTCTCCAGTATTCTGGCCTCACTCCAGTATTCTGGCCTGGAGAATTCCATGGCCTGTATAGTCCATGGGGTCACAAAAAGTCAGATACAACTTTTCATTTATCACATAACTAGCTTTTACTTACATTATTCCACAAAATAAGTGCAGTTGTATACCATTGTAACAATATATCCTTTAGTTATTGTTATAAATTATATGTTTATCATTTGATAATTTCCTTGAATACCTGAAAACAGAAATATTCTTAGTTATATTCATTGTATGCTATAGTGTACTTAGATGCACTCTATCAGAATAAAAAAATTTAAACTATTAATTTGGAACTTGTCATATTTATAAAAATATTTATCACAAATGGATAAATAAAATGTATATTTCTACAGGGCGTTATATAAAATGAATTGTAAAGGTTGTGTCTGCCTCCTGTCCAGGAAACTAATAATAATTGACTTATTATAGCTTTAGAAGCTGTTCTGAATCTGGATCATTTTTGTGAGTCTAATTTCACTGGAATACCTTCTTCTGACCTATGGTTCCTATTTCCTACTACCTTGTGTTAATGCCTTCACTCGTTAATATTTTATGTAAAGATTGATTCTCCAGAAATATAGTCTTCAATATGTGTTTTGATTGAACAACACTGCTGCCTTCTATTTCTCTAACTCAACATTCTACTTTGCTCTTTATTTCTGTTTCTCTGACTGGATAATTTTAAATGACCTATCTTTAAGTTCACTGATTCTTTCTTTTGCTTGAGCAAGTCTGTTAGTGAAGCTCTCTATTGAATTTTTCAGTTCAGTGATTGTATTCTTCAACTCCAGAATTCTGTTTAGTTCATTTTTATAGTTTCTCTTTTGTTGATATTCTCATTCTGTTCATGTATCATTTTATTGATTTTGTTGTCTATCTGCTCTCTATTGTAACTTACTAAGCCTCCTTAAGACAATTATTTTGAATTTTGGTCAGGCAATTGATAGATCTCTGTTTCTTTAGGGTAGAATGCTATGGATTAATTTTTCCTGATTATGTTTGTTGTGGCTTTGTATTGGTGTATGTTCATGTGAAGAAGCCATCTGTTCTAGTTTTTGTGAACTGACTTTGCAGGGAAAGATTTTTACCAATTCAGCTGGCTAGAGATTGTGGGAGTCTCTCAAACCCTTTTTAAAAATGGCTATGTATGTTCCACACTCTCCTCTCACCCTTCTCGGGGAGAATTCTCAGGATTAGCCACCTTGTCCAGATTTCAAAGAGCCATGTTTGATGCTAAGAACCATCTGCCCCCTTTCCTTTGGGCAGTACACTAGATTAAGTGTAAATTTTACTTTTCTCTTTCCTACCTGAACTAGAAAACTCAGGATTGTGCATCTTCTTTCTATTCCACTATCTGAGCCAGCTGCTAAGATCACAATGACTGTTGAAGTTCATAGCCCTTCTACTTTGGTGCATCCTCCAATTAAATATGAAACCGGTGTTACTGTGACATCCAAGAAAATGGCAAAGCCATTAAAACAATCCTTAGACAGAAATTTGCCTATGTTTAGCACATGACACTTCCTTTTCTATATCATTAAGTATGTTCAAACCATAATAGCTCAAGATCTAGCTATTTAATCACCTCATGGCGAATATCATGAGCTGCTTAATAAACAGTTATTCACTATTAGTTTATGTACACTATATCCCTTTCATAACAGTGTAAGTCTTTAGTTGCAAAGAGATTTTGGTCAAATTTCTATGTTTGCAGATAAGTGCTTATATACTCCTATCTTTCAAAAGTCATGTTTCAACTGATGCTTCATTTGTTATTAATATATGAATATTTAGTTGTTAAAATGACTGTATTTATATATATTTTTTGAATGAGCACATTCAAAGTGAAACTTTTTTTTTCTTTACCTTTAAAGTGCAATTTTTCAATCTCAAGAGAAGAACCCATTGATAACACAGTATTACTGTCATTTTATAGCAGTTTCTAAACTGGCATTTATCTTTTTTCTAAAGAAAATAACCATTCTGAAAATGAGTAAATTCACTGAAATGAATTCTGAAAATGAGTGTTTCAGCCACTCAGTGTTATGCTAGAATTAGCATTCAAAGGATTCAACTGGAGTGTAGGAATACCATAGGAAGCAACAGCTGTTTCTCCTCTCTGTTAATGACTACAGTAGACAGTAAACTTCAGGAAATAGTATGGTTTTCTTAAAATGACTATGGATTTTGTAAACACAAAAGCCTGGGATCATATCCTATTTCTGCCTTTTACTGGCTAGAGAAACTTCAGCAAATTGTTCAGGTTTTATGAGTTTTGTTCTTCCACTTGTCAAATAAATAAGTTGTAAGTTGTTGAGAGAATTCATTGAGGCAATGAACATACAATGCCTACCTGTTAACTTCTCAGTTTCTTACAATCCCCTTTATTTCCATGGCATCACACTTTACAAAGAAATGGTCCAAGACCACTAGAGAGTGACTTAAGGCCAGTAGCTCTGGAATCAGAATGTCTGCATCAGAATCCCAACACCAAGTCTTGCTGGCCCTATTATTCTGTGCTCACCTCCTAGGACTCTGAGAATTACAAGCGAACACACAGAAGTAAAGGAGAAGTCAATGGCAACCCACTCCAGTACTCTTGCCTGGAAAATCTCATGGATGGAGGAGCCTGGTAGGCTGCAGTCCATGGGGTCGCGAAGAGTTGGACACGACTGAGCGACTTCACTTTCACTTTTCACTTTCATGCATTGGAGAAGGAAATGGCAACCCACTCCAGTATTCTTGTCTGGAGAATCCCAGGGACGGAGGAGCCTAGTGGGCTGCCGTCTATGTGGTCTCACAGAGTCAGACACGACTGAAGCAACTTAGCAGCAGTAGCAGCAGCACACAGAAGTAAAGGGTTTAGTGCAAAATTGACACAATTGACACACAATGATCCAATATTCAGATTTGTTATCATTGCAGCCTTCATGTCTGGGCTGAAACATTCCACCCATCTTATGGCTTTAGTGAACTAACTACAGTTGCTTTTTTTTTTCTTTTAAATAATTTATTTTGCATATTTAATTTTATACTTTTTTAATATAAATTTATTTATTTTAATTGGAGGTTAATTACTTTACAATATTGTATTGGTTTTGCCATACATCAACATTAACATTGCCACGGGTGTACATGTGTTCCCCATCCTGAAACCCCTCCCTCCTCCCTCCTCATACCATCCCTCTGGGTCGTCCCAGTGCACCAGCCCCAAGCATCCAGTATCATGCATCGAACCTGGACTGGTGCTTCATTTCATATATGATATTATATACGTTTCAATGCCATTCTCCCAAATCATCCCATCCTCTCCCTCTCCCACAGAGTCCAAAAACTGTTCTATACATCTGTGTCTCTTTTGCCATCTCACATACAGGGTTATCATTACCATCTTTCTAAATTCCATATATATGTGTTAGTATACTGTATTGGTGTTTTTCTTTCTGGCTTACTTCACTCTGTATAATAGGCTCCAGTTTCATCCACCTCATTAGAACTGATTCAAATGTATTCTTTTTAATAGCTGAGTAATACTCCATTGTGTATATGTACCACAGCTTTCTTATCCATTCATCTGCTGATGGACATCTAGGTTGCTTCCATGTCCTGACTATTATAAATAGTGCTGCAACAAACATTGGGTTTCACGTGTGTCTTTCAATTCTGATTTTCTCAGTGTGTATAGTTGCTTTATTGTTAGGTATTCACAATGTTGATTCTCAAAAGTGGTCTATGAGAGTCATTGTTAACAATGATAGCTTTGTTAAGAGGATTATTTCACCTGAAACCATTATTTGGCAAGTCTTACAACTTCTTATCCTCAAAACCTATAGTTTAAAAATGTGTAGGTTACAAAAGATGCTAGATATTTGACTGGTCAGAATTCTCATTAAAATAATAATTTCCAGCATGTCACTTTTTGGTATAGGTAGCATGCCTCTCTTCTTTCTTTCTCTCTTTCTTCCTTCCTTCCTCCTTTCCTACTTGCCTCCTTTATTTACACATCCACTCATTTATTTAACAAGCTCATTCATGTGAGCTCTGGAGTGGGATGCCCAGTGTTTGAATCCTGGCACCAACTTAATTAATTTGATGTCCCTTGTATAAGCTATTTAACCTCTCAGCCTCAAATCTCCTTCTGTCAACATTAGATAATATGAGCATCTATTGTCAAGGAACAACTAAATGAGATAGTGCAAATCCCCTTGCACAGTACTACATAAAAGTTCAGGAAATTTAAGCTGTTATAAGTACTAGTTTCTTATTAAATGAGTTTATTATTCCTCCTTCTTGTCCTCTTTCTCTTCCTTTCACTACCACCACCACTACCTGCCAGCAATCCACCAGAGGCTGGCTCTGCACTGACTGAAACAAACAAAAAGCAAACAAAACAAAATCATTGTCTCTGTCTTTATGGAATGCACAATTTGTGAATAAACACATAGTTTATGGAGAAACCAAATTGTAAACAGAAGATTATAATTTTTGATAACTATTTGAAGGAAAAACACTTTGGGGACTAACTGGAGGGGGTCCACTTAGGATATTTGTGAAGCTTCTCTCTACTTCTGTGGAAGTTGTGTTTTAGCCAAGACCTGAAGAGAAGCCACAAATATTTTAAAAAAAAGAAGAGTTTGGATGTGTAAGGCAGTGAGAGCAACTTTAGTAGATGGAAAAAAGATGAGTGTTACGTCTTAGACAATGCAGGATTCATAGGTAATAAAAAATGTTAGATTCCATTTGAATATTTATTTGAAGCATTTATCCTTATTCTTGGAAGGCTGGGAGCCTCAATTGTTGATATTATAGATTTTACTCTTCTGTTTTTATAGTCTTTAAACCTACTGAAGTGTTTATAGGACATTCTGCTATACTGAACATGTACAAAATACAATATTTGTCACAAGAAAAGAAAAATACACCAAATATCAAATTTTGTGCATTGCAAATATCAAATTGTCAATGTTAAAATCTTCAAATTGTTTATCAGTTAAGATTTTAATTTACTAAAGCTGTTTTCTTTATTCTGCAGGCTTTGTTCACAGATAAGAATATTGAAATCATGGAGTTAACATAAAGTGATAAAAGAAAAAAATATTGGTGTTATGATATATCCAGTAAGCCAGAACTGTGCAAATTCACCAATTAAATTTGACAACTCCTTAAAAGATTCAATCCCACAGATGCAATATGACAATCCCAAAGTGGGAACAGTACATGAAACACTGCATCCTGCTCTTTCACCTAGCTGTTCTTTCTTACGGCTACACAATCAGAATTGCATTTAAAGAGTAGACAGTGGAAAATTCAGTTAGTACACAGACATCAGATGTAAAAAAACCTTGTCTTTGTCACTCAGAGGATGCAAACAAACAAAAAAAATCATTGGATCTTAATGACTTCTTACTGCACTGTTTCTATTTCTTCTTGCCATTTTCTTATTCATGCTAAAATGTGACAGCAATGAGTCAACCCTTTCCAAATGATTTAGCAAATTGCTATGTTTCTTTGTTTCTGAAAATAATTTCCTAAAATAGAATTAAAAAAAATAATAATTGTGTTTTGCTATTACCAAACAATAATCTCTGTATTTGAAAAGCTCTTTAATTTAGCCCTAGGGCTTAAATTAAACTTTCTACTAGCAGAGGTTTTACATTCTCTTCAGGTAGACACGTTGTTCAGGGCTGTGATTAATTGGGCAAGCCTGATTCCTTATATTTAGAGCCCACTTGTAAGTAGAAGTGAGAAATGAATTGTGCCAAGAGCCTTCAGTTCTATTTTTATTAATAGAGCAGATTACATAGATCATGAAAACAATCTTCTAATTTATAAGAGTCAATCTAATGTCTTGTTAAACAAGAGTTATTATTATTGAGCTTAGACTATTGAAGTGTGTTATACCAGAGGGCCACTTCCCACATTGAAGAATACTGCTGTGAACACTAGCATGTTAACCACATGCTAATGGGCTCTCGGCAGCCTGATAAGTTATTGATTATCTCAGCTGGCATAATTCGTATCAGGAAGAGACAGTGTAGTTAACTGGAATTTAAGTTATTCCTTTTTGCAACTTGAAACAGACTCAGATGCTCATCAGTCACTTTATTCAGGGCCATGGTAACAGACAGGAGGCTTTGTCCATAGGTGGATGGGTCTTTTCAGAAAGGAGCAGTGCTGAGCTCCATTAAGCTCTGGCCCAGAAAATTTCAACTATTATACCTGTTCATCTAAACAGTAACTGAAATGCCATATGGAAGAGCAGTTCAAAGCCACTTGCCGTTGTTCTCTTGTTAATGTGAATGATAAAATTATCCTGAATTTTGTATTTTGTTCATTTTTACCAAGTGAAAAATAAAATGGATAAGGATAAAGAATATATGTGATTATAAAAGGCTATGCTTAAAAGAAGTATTCACGTGGTAATAGTCAATCATATTATTTTAAAGCATTTTTATAGAAAAGAGTTTCCATTATGAATATTTAAACATATGCAGAAAGTAATTTTCCAGAGGATTTTCCCCACACAAAGCTGTGATCAGTGTGGTTTGTTATGTTCAGTGAAAACTGGAACCCTTACAACCTGTGCTTCAGCTGACACCTTTCTCCTAACATTACAGCTTTTTATAATGGGAAGAGAAATGCACGTTGAAAATTGTAAAGAGGCAATAAAATAGCTTTTAAATAAAAAATATATTATTGTGAAATAATGTAGGCATTGTAAATTGGCAAGACTTCATGACACATTGCTACATCTATTCATTTGTGGAAGTGTTTGAAAATTTCACAAAAGGGCTTGGTTTCATGTTTTGGAAGAATGGTTAAGCTTAGTGTGACAGTTTGTTAAAAGAGGAATAGTAAGAGGAAAGAGAATTTCTGTTCTCTTGGTGAATAATTCACCTTTTAATCGCTTTTCTCCACACATATTTAAATTATGTAATATTTTGCCAAGTAGAGGATCACATTTCAGTTGTACCCACTTATGACAGCTGGGTAAACAAAGTCACACCTGGCATTATTCACTAATTCCAGCCAAATGGGGCTTGCTCCATTGTTTTAATCAGAAATGTTTTTCCTTTCATCTGCTGCTGCTGCTGCTGCTGCTGCTGCTGCTGCTAAGTCACTTCAGTCATGTCCGACTCTGTGCGACCCCATAGATGGCAGCCCACCAGGCTCCCCTGTCCCTGGGATTCTCCAGGCAAGAACATTGGAGTGGGTTGCCATTTCCTTCTCCGATGCATGAAAGTGAAAAGCGAAAGTGAAGTCGCTCAGTCGTGTCGGACTCATAATGAAAATAGCAGCCACAAAAATTCTTATGGAATATGTAAATTGTTAAAGTGGCAACATATCTGAAATAATGAGCCACTTAAAGTAATACAGTATATTGATTAAGAGTTTGGACTTAGAAGTTGGAAATGCCTGTGTCAAATACCAGCCTTGTGGTCTTAGGCAAGGTAATTAAGTTCTACAATACACCAGCCCACCCTCAATTTGTTCAACAATAACATGGGACTGAAATACCTATGTGATATAAGTTGTTTTAAGAATTAAAGGAGGCAGGGCGGTCCTAAGATGGCAGAGGAATAGGATGGGAAGACCACTTTCTCCCTCACAAATTCCTCAAAAGAATATTTCAATGCTGAGCAAACTCCACAAAACAACTTCTGAATGCTGGCAGAGGACATCAGGCATCCAGAAAAGCAGATCATTGTCTTCAAAAACAGGTAGGAAAAAATATAAAAGACGAAAAAGGAGACAAAGGAGGTGGGGAAGGAGCTCCGTCCCAGGAAGCAAAGCCCATCCTGGGAAGGGAATTTTTAGAAGAGAGGTTTCCAAACACCAGGAAACACTCTCCCTGCCGAGTCTGTGGTGAGCCTTGGAAACACAGAGGGCAACATCACAGGAAGGAAAAATAAATAAATAATTAAAACCACCAGATTACAAGCCCAACAGTAACTCCCCTAGTGGAAAAGCAGCACAGACGCCTGCATCCACCACTAGTAAGTGGGGGCAGGGCAGGAAAGTGTGGGAGGCAGGGGCTGCAGTGATTTGTAAGAATCGGGCAGGAACACCCCACGTGTAACCAGAACGATCTAACTTGGGCTAGCAAACCAGACTGTGGGATAGCTACCACGCGAAAAGGTCAAACATAAGACACCGCCAGGACCGCGCACACAACAAAGGACGGAACGGAAATAGCCGGCTGCAGACCATCCCCCACCAGGGACAGGCAGCCAGAGCCATAAGGGCTGGAAAGGGGCAATTGCAGCCCCAGAGAGACTCTACCTACCAAACTGCAAGCTGGCTTCTTTGCTAAGACTTCTGGGGGTGCTGGACAGTCACCATCTGCCTCACAAGGGGCACCAGCGGTATACCCAGAAAACTGAGCAGCAGAGACAGAAAAGGCGACAAATCGCAGCGACCATGCTTGCCAAACTCCTGAGCTACTCGGACCTGGGAAGGGCACAAAACGCAGTCCCAACCGAATCTGAGCCTCTGAGGGCTACTTGAGCGCTGAACCTGAGCGGCTTAGACCAGGGAGGGGTACACAGCCTAAGGCCGGCCTCAGATGGTTCCTGGCTGAGCATCGTAGAACCGGAGCAGTTTGTGTGCCGCGAGAAGGGACAGGTCCAGTGGGGCTGAGACACTGTGTGTACACAACAGTGCTATTTGTTTGCAGCATCCCCCTCTCCCCACAGCACGACTGAACTAGTGAGCCTAAAAAACCAGCAAACAGAAGTTAAACAGAGGGAACCGCCTTGGAAGTGACCCCACACTGCCCACAACATCAGAGAAGGGCCAGATATATCTTTACTATTTTTACAATCATTCCTTTTATTTTTTTTTCTTATTTTTTCTTTCTTTTTTTTCTAACTTTTTTAAAAATTGTTAAGTCTTCTATTTCTCCTCTGATTTTTATTTCTATAACCTACTATTACTTTTCAAAAAAAAGACTCTATTTTTTTAAGGCAAAGACCATATATAGTCTTTGTGTGGTTGTTGTTGGTGTTTTTTTAATAATTCTTGTGGCTTTTTTTTCTTTTCTTTTTTTTTCTTTTTTCCTTCTGCTTCCTTTCTTTAATATTGTATTTTTGAATATCCAACCTCTACTCTAGATTTTTAATCTTTGCTTTTTGGTTTTTGTTGTCAATTTTGTACATTTAAAAACCCAAACTTCACTACCCAATTTTACCTGAGAGTGAGATTACTGGCTTGACCACTCTCTCGTCCTTTGGACTCTCCTTTTTCTCCACCAGGTGGCCTCTGTCTCTTTCCTCCCCCATCTCTTCTCTATCCAACTCTGTGAATCTGTGTGTTCCAGACGGTGGAGAACACCTAAGGAACTGGTTACTGGCAGGATTTATCTCTCTCCTTTTCGTTCCTCTCTCTTATCCTCCTGGCCACCTCTGTCTACTTCCTCCCTCTCCTCTTCCCTGTGTAACTCCGTAAATACCACTGAGCGGTCCAGACTATGGAGTGCACATTAGGAAGTGACTTCTGGCTAGCTTGCTCTCTCCTCTTTTGATCTCACCCCATCTCATTCCAGTCACCTCTAACTATCCCCTCCCTCTTCTCTTCCCCATGTAACTCAGTGAACCTCTCTGGGTGTCCCTCAATGTGGAGAAACTTTTCATCTTTAACCTAGATGTTTTATCATCGGTGCTGTATAGATGGAGGAGTCTAGAGGCTACTGTAAAAATAAAACTGAAAACCAGAAGCAGGAGGCTTAAGTCCAAAGCCTGAGAACATCAGAGAACTCCTGAATTCAGGGAACATTAAGCAATAGGAGTTCATCAAACGCCTCCATACCTACACTGAAACCAAGCTCCACCCAAGGGCCAACAAATTCCAGAGCAAGACATACCACGCAAATTCTCCAGCAACACAGGAACACACCCCTGAGCTTCAATATACAGGCAGCTCAAAGCTACTCCAAAACCTTTGACGTCTCATAACCCATTACTGGTCACTCCACTGCACTCCAGAGAGAAGAAACCCAGCTCCACCCACCAGAACTCCAACACAAGCCTCCCTAACCAGGAAACCTTGACAAGCCACTGATACAACCCCACCCACAGTGAGGAAACTCCATAATAAAGAGAACTCCACAAATTACCAGAATATAAAAAGGCCAGCCCAAACGCAGCAATATAACCAAGATGAAGAGACAGAGGAATACTCAGCAGGTAAAGGAACAGGAGAAATGCCCACCAAACCAAACAAAAGAGGAAGAGATAGGGAATCTACCTGAGAAAGAATTCCAAATATTGATAGTGAAAATGATCCAAAATCTTGAAATCAAAATGGAATCACAGATAAATAGCCTGGAGACAAGGATTGAGAAGATGCAAGAAAGGTTTAACAAGGACCTAGAAGAAATAAAAAAGAGTAAATATATAATGAATAACGCAATAAATGAGATCAGAAACACTCTGGAGGCAAAAACAGTAGAATAACGGAGGCAGAAGATAGGATTAGTGAAATAGAAGATAGAATGGTAGAAATAAATGAATCAGAGAGGAGAAAAGAAAAACGAATTAAAAGAAATGAGGACAATCTCAGAGACCTCCAGGACAATATGAAACACTCCAACATTCGAATTATAGGAGTCCCAGAAGAAGAAGACAAAAAGAAAGACCATGAGAAAATCCTTGAGGAGGTAATAGTTGAAAACTTCCCTAAAATGGGGAGGGAAATAATCATTCAAGTCCAAGAAACACAGAGAGTTCCAAATAGGATAAACCCAAGGTGAAACACCCCAAGACACATATTAATCAAATTAACAAAGACCAACCACAAAGAACAAATATTAAAAGCAGCAAGGGAAAAACAACAAATAACACACAAGGGGATTCCCATAAGGATAACTGCAAGTCTTTCAAAAGAAACTCTTCAAGCCAGGAGGGAATGGCAAGACATACTTAAAGTGATGAAAGAAAATAACCTACAGCCCAGATTACTGTACCCAGCAAGGATCTCATTCAGATACGAAGGAGAAATCAAAAGCTTTACAGAGAAGCAAAAGCTGAGAGAATTCAGCACCACCAAACCAGCTCTCCAACAAATTCTAAAGGATATTCTCTAGACAGGAAACACAAAAAGGGCGTATAAATCCAAACCCAAAACAATAAAGTAAATGGTAACAGGATCATACTCATCAATAATTACCTTAAACGTAAATGGGTTGAATGCCCCAACCAAAAGGCAAAGATTGGCCAAATGGATACAAAAACAAGACCCCTCTATATGCTGCTTACAAGAGACCCACCTCAAAACAAGGGACACATACAGACTGAAAGTAAAGGGCTGGAAAAATATATTCCACACAAATAGAGACCAAAAGAAAGCAGGAGTGGCAATACTCATATCCAATAAAATAGACTTTAAAACAAAGGCTGTGAAAAGAGACAAAGAAGGCCACTACATAATGATCAAAGGATCAATCCAAGAAGAAGATATAACAATTATAAATATATATGCACCCAATATAGGAGCACTGCAATATGTAAGACAAATGCTAACAAGTATGAAAGGGGAAATTAACAATAACACAATAATATCGGGAGACTTTAATACCCCACTCACACCTATGGACAGATCAACAAAACAGAAAATTAACAAAGAAATACAAACTTTAAATGATACAATAGACCAGTTAGACCTAATTGATATCTATAGGACATTTCACCACAAAATAATAAAATTTACCTTTTTCTCAAGTGCTCATGGAACCTTCTCCAGGATAGATCACATCCTGGGCCATAAATCTAACCTTGATAAATTTAAAAAAATCGAAACCATTCCAAGCATCTTTTCTGACCATAATGTATTAAGATTACATCTCAATTACAGGAGAAAAACTATTAAAAATTCCAACATATGGAGGTTGAACAACACACTTCTGAATAACCAACCACTCACAGAAGAAATCAAAAAAGAAATCAAAATATGCATCGAAACTAATGAAAATGAAAACACAACAACCTAAAACCTGTGGGACACTATAAAAGCAGTGCTTAGAGGAAAGCTCATAGCAATACAGGCATACCTCAAGAAACAAGAAAAAAGTCAAATAAATAACCTAACTCTACACCTAAAGCAACTAAAAAAGGAAGAATTGGAGAACCCCAGAGTTAGTAGAAGGAAAGAAATCTTAAAAATTAGGGCAGAAATAAATGAAAAAGAAACAAAAGAGACCATAGCAAAAATCAACAAAGCCAAAAGCTGGTTCTTTGAAAGGACAAATAAAATTGACAAACCATTAGCCAGACTCATCAAGAAGCAAAGAGAGAAAAATCAAATCAATAAAATTAGAAATGAAAATGGAGAGATCACAACAGACAACACAGAAATACAAAGGATCATAAGAGACTACTATCAGCAATTATATGCCAATAAAATGGACAACGTGGAAGAAATGGACAAATTCTTAGAAAACTACAATTTTCCAAAACTGAATCAGGAAGAAATAGAAAATCTTAACAGACCCATCACAAGCACGGAAATTGAAACTGTAATCAGAAATCTTCCAGCAAACAAAAGCCCAGGTTCAGACGGCTTCACAGCTGAATTCTACGAAAAATTTTGAGAAGAGCTCACACCTATCCTACTCAAACTCTTCCAGAAAATTGCAGAGGAAGGTAAACTTCCAAACTCATTCTATGAGGCCACCATCACCCTAATACCAAAACCTGACAAAGATACTACCAAAAAAGAAAACTACAAGCAATATCACTGATGAACATAGATGCAAAAATCCTCAACAAAATTTTAGCAATCAGAATCCAACAACACATTAAAAAGATCATACACCATGACCAAATGGGCTTTATCCCAGGGATGCAAGAATTCTTCAATATCCGCAAATCAATCAATTTAATACACCACATTAACAAATTGAAAAATAAAAGCCATATGATTATCTCAATAGATGTAGAGAAAGCCTTTGACAAAATTCAACATCCATTTATGATAAAAACTCTCCAGAAAGCAGGAATAGAAGGAACATACCTCAACATAATAGAAGCTATATATGACAAACCCACAGCAAACATTATCCTCAATGGTGAAAAATTGAAAGCATTTCCCCTAAAGTCAGGAACAAGACAAGGGTGCCCACTTTCACTGCTACTATTCAACATCATTGTGGAAGTTTTGGCCACAGCAATCAGAGCAGAAAAAGAAATAAAAGGAATCCAAATTGGAAAAGTAGAAGTAAAACTCTCACTGTTTGCAGATGACATGATCCTCTACATAGAAAACCCTAAAGACTCCACCAGAAAATTACTAGAGCTAATCAATGAATATAGTAAAGTTGCAGGATATAAAATCAACACACAGAAATCCCTTGCATTCCTATACACTAATAATGAGAAAGTAGAAAAAGAAATTAAGGAAAAAATTCCATTCACCATTGCAATGAAAAGAATAAAATACTTAGGAATATATCTACCTAAAGAAACTAAAGACCTATATATAGAAAATTATAAAACACTGATGAAAGAAATCAAAGAGGACACTAATAGATCGAGAAATATACCATGTTCATGGATCAAAAGAATCAATATAGTGAAAATGAATATACTACCCAAAGCAATTTACAAATTCAATGCAATCCCTATCAAGCTACCAGCCATATTTTTCACAGAACTAGAACAAATAATTTCAAGATTTGTATGGAAATACAAAAAACCTCAAATAGCCAAAGCAATCTTGAGAAAGAAGAATGGAACTGGAGGAATCAACTGGCCTGACTTCAGGCTCTACTACAAAGCCACAGTCATCAACACAGTATGGTACTGGCACAAAGACAGAAATATAGATCAATGGAACAAAATAGAAAGCCCAGAGATAAATCCACACACATATGGACAACTTATCTTTGACAAAGGAGGCAAGAATATACAATGGACTAAAGACAATCTCTTTAACAAGTGGTGCTGGGAAAACTGGTCAACCACTTGTAAAAGAATGAAACTAGATCACTTTCTAACACCACACACAAAAATACACTCAAAATGGATTAAAGATCTAAACGTAAGACCAGAAACTATAAAACTCCTAGAGGAGAACATAGGCAAAACACTCTCTGACATAAATCACAGCAGGATCTTCTATGATCCACCTCCCAGAATTCTAGAAATAAAAGCAAAAATAAACAAATGGGATCTAGTTAAAATTAAAAGCTTCTGCACAACAAAGGAAAATATCAGCAAGGTGAAAAGACAGCCTTCTGAATGGGAGAAAACAATAGCAAATGAAGCAACTGACAAACAACTATCTCAAAAATATGCAAGCAACTTATGCAGCTCAATTCCAGAAAAATAAATGACCCAATCAAAAAATGGGCCAAAGAACTAAATAGACATTTCTCCAAAGAAGACATACAGATGGCTAACAAACACATGAAAAGATGCTCAACATCACTCATTATTAGAGAAATGCAAGTCAAAACCACAATGAGGTACCACTTCACACCAGTCGGAATGTCTGCGATCCAAAAATCTGCAAGCAATAAATGCTGGAGAGGGTGTGGAGACAAGGGAACCCTCCTACACTGTTGGTAGGAATGCAAACTAGTACAGCCACTATGGAGAACAGTGTGGAGATTCCTTTAAAAATTGCAAATAGAACTGCCTTATGACCCAGCAATCCCACTGCTGGGCATACACACCGAGGAAACCAGAATTGAAAGAGACACATGTACCCCAATGTTCATTGCAGCACTGTTTATAATAGCCAGGACATGGAAATAACCTAGATGTCCATCAGCAGATGAATGGATAAGGAAGCTGTGGTACATATACACAATGGAGTATTACTCAGCCGTTAAAAAGAATACATTTGAATCAGTTCTGATGAGATGGATGAAACTGGAGCCGATTTTACAGAGTGAAGTAAGCCAGAAAGAAAAACACCAATACAGTATACTAACACATATATATGGAATTTAGAAAGATGGCAATGCTGACCCTGTATGCAAGACAGCAAAAAAGACACAGATGTGTATACCGGACTTTTGGACTCAGAGGGAGAGGGACAAGGTGGGATGATATGCGAGAATGGCATTGAAACATGTATACTATCATGTAAGAATCGAATCGCCAGTCTATGTCCGATGCAGGATACAGCATGCTTGGGGCTGGTGCATGGGGATGACCCAGAGGGATTTTATGGGGAGGGAAGTGGGAGGGGGGTTCATGTTTGAGATCGCATGTACACCCATGGTGGATTTATGTCAATGTATGGCAAAACCAATACAGTATTGTAAAGTAAAATAAAGTGTAAATAAAAATTAAAAAAATAAATAAATAAAATAAATTAAAAAATAAAAATAGAATTAAAGGAGATACTGCATGTAAAGTGCTTAAGAAGGCATTTAGCATGGATTAAGCACATAATTATATTTATATTACCTGGTCCAACGTCCTTGAATTAACAGTAGAACTGGACAAAGTACTTGTACTTAGTAATAATTAACCTTATAAATAAAAACATGATTAACAGCAATATTAGAACTACAAACAGACCTCTTAGAACTAAGTTTCATTTTATGTTGTGCTACCTAGGAAATACGAAATCAAGTTCTTCTCACTGATATAAGTATATTATAGATTTTTTTTTAATTGAAGGATAATTGCTTAACAGAATTGTGTTGGTTTCTGTCAAACGTCAACAGAAATCAGCCACAGGTATACATATGTCCCATTTTTTTACACCTAAATATCAATATTTAGCTATTAGTACATATATATATACATATATATATGTACACATATATATATGCTAACTTATTTCAGTAGTGTCCAACTCTTTGTGACCCTATGTACTGCAGCCCCCAGTCTCCTCTGTCCATGGGATTCTCCAGCCAAGAATAATGGAGTGGGTTTTGATGCCCTCCTCCAGGGGATTTTCCCAACCCAGAGATAGAACCCGCATTTCTTACATCTCTTGCATTGGCAGGTGAGTTCTTTACCACTAGCACCACCTGGAAAATCCTATTAGAATATATATATTCTAATACTCTAATAAGTACATATTGATATTTTGGTTATATGTGTGTGTGTGTGTGTGTGTGTGTGTAATTTTTAATTGCATGTGACTGGCTAGAATAATCTACACTATTGTTCATTCTATAATCTTGGTTTAGGTCCTTATTAACATTGTTCTTTCTCCTGGCCACAGACTTTACTGTTTACTCAGTCTTTCATTGGTTATGAAAGAATATATAATATCTTCCTCAGAACTCTATCTCCACTCATGGGACCACTCATCCTCTCCACTGCCCACTTCCATCAGGTAGTAGTTTGACATGTCAACATGTCAGGTTTTTTTTACTAATGAAACTATTAATTCTGTTTGAATTAATAAGCAGAGTCTAAAAACAGTCTGCTCCAAAGACTTTAGCACAGGATGTGATTTTTCCTTTCATATCTGTTTTCAGTTTAAGTAACTAGTGGATGACTGAACCATGGCCTTTAGACAAAGTCAAACTCAAAGAAACCAAAAACAGTTTAGGTTTCTTTCGTATAGGTAGAAAATGATAGAATGAGTGGATCCAGCTGACATTGCTTTTGTAACAGCATTTGGACTTTGCAACCTATAGGCATCTCTCTTTCAGAGATTAGGAACTCAAGATTTAAAGTAGTTTAATTGTCCAAGGCCCCATACAATGTAATAGGTCAGATATGTAAGGCCATAAATTTTAAAAGCTTGGGAACTCAAAGTGAACATTTCTGGCACCAGTTCCTGAATTACCTCATCTCTAACTGGGGTTCAGTTCAGTCAGTTGCTGTTGTGTCCGACTCTTTGTGACCCCATGAACTGCAGCATGCCAGGCCTCCCTGTCCATCACCAACTCCAGGAGTTTACCCAAACTCATGTCTATTGAGTTGGTGATGCCATCCAACCATCTTATCCTCTGTCGTCCCCTTCTCATCCTGCCCACAATCTTTCCCAGCATCAGGATCTTTTCAAATGTGTCGGCTCTTTGCATAAGGTGGCCAAAGTATTGGAGTTTCAGCTTCAACATGAGTCCTTCCAATGAACACCCAGCACTGGTCTCCTTTAGAATGGACTGGTTGGATCTCCTTTCAGTCCAAGGGGCTCTCAAGAGTCTTCTCCAACACCACAGTTCAAAACCATCAGTTCTTCAGTGCTCAGCTTTCTTCACAGTCCAACTCTCACATCCATACATGACTACTGGAAAAACCATAGCCTTGACTAGACAGACCATTGTTGGCAAAGCAATGTCTCTGCTTTTTAATACACTATCTAGGTTGGTCATAACTTTCTTTCCAAGAAGTAAGAGTCTTTTAATTTCATGGAAGTAATCATCAGCAGTGATTTTGGAGACCAAAAAAATAAAGTCAGTCACTGTTTCCACTGTTTCCCCATCTATATGCCATGAAGTGATGGGACCAGATACCATGATCTTCGTTTTCTGAATGTTGAGCTTTAAGCCAACATTTTCACTCTCCTCATTCACTTTCATGAAGAGGCTCTTTAGTTCTTCTTCACTTTCTGCCGTAAGGGTGGTGTCATCTGCATTTCTGAGGTGATTCTTATTTCTCCTGGCAATCTTGATTCCAGCTTGTGCTTCTTCCAGCCCAGCATTTCTCAAGATGTACTCTGCATATATGTTTAATAAGCAGGGTGACAGTGGACAGCCTTGACGTACTCCTTTTCCTATTCAGAACGAGTCTGTTGTCCTATGTTCAGTTCTAACTGTTGCTTCCTGACCTGCATATAGGTTTCTCAAGAGGCAGGTCAGGTGGTCTGGTATTCCCATCTCTTTCAGAATTTTCCACAGTTTACTTTGATCTACACAAAGTCTTTGGCATAGTCAATAAAGCAGAAATAAATGTTTTTCTGGAACTCTCTTGCTTTTTTGATGACCCAGCTGATGTTGGCAATTTGATCTCTGGTTCCTCTGCCTTTTCTAAAACCAGCTTGAACATAGGGAAGTTCACAGTTCATGTACTGCTGAAGCGTGACTTGCAGAATTTTGAGCATTACTTTACAAGCGTGTGAGATGAGTGCAATTGTGTGGTAGTTTGAGCATTCTTTGGCATTGCCTTTCTTTGGGATTGGAATGAAAATTGACCTTTTCCAGTCCTGTGGCCACTGCTGAGTTTTCCAAATTTGCTGACATATTGAGTGGAGCACTTTCACAGCATCATCTTTCAGGATTTGAAATAGCTCCACTGGAATCCCATCACCTCCACTAGCTTTGTTCATAGTGATGCTTACTAAGGCCCACTTGACTTCACATTCCAGGATGTCTGGCTCTAGGTGAGTGATCATACCATCATGATCATCTGGGTCATGAAGATCTTTTTTGTACAGTTCTTCTGTGTATTCTTGCCACCTCTTCTTAATATCTTCTGTTTCTGTTAGGTCCTTACCGTTTCTGTCCTTTATTGAGCCCATCTTTTAATGAAATTTTTCCCTTGGTATGTTTAATTTTCTTGAAGAGATCTCTAGTCTTTCCCATTCTATTGTTTTCCTCTATTTCTTTGCACTGATCTCTGAGGAAGGCTTTCTTATGTCTCCTTGCTATTCTTTGGAACTCTGCATTCAGATGGGTATATCTTTGCTTTTCTCCTTTGCTTTTCACGTCTCCTCTCTTCACAGCTGTTTGTAAGGTCTCTTCAGACAGCCTTTTTGCTTTTTTGCATTTTTTTCTTCTTGGGCATGATCTTGATCCCTGTCTCCTATACAATGTCCATCCATTATCATCCAGCACACTTATCTATCAGATCTAGTCCCTTAAATCTATTTCTCACTTCCACTGTATAATCATAAGGAGTTACTGAATTATTTATTCCAATAGCTTGTCCCTCATTTTCACAAACCAAGGAATTACTGTTAATAGAACTCAAGAGACATTGAGTACCACTTAAAATGGTATATTTAGCTACTTTATTTTTATACTGTTCAACTTTATTCAGTATCCACTCCCATACTCCTTTTATTCATTGGCATAGACATATAAATCCAATTTAAAAATCTAAACACTTTGTCTAAAATTCTGATCTCTTAAATAATAATTTCTGAACCTATATTAAATGTACTCTATTTCTTCATGCTCACTCATCCTCTTTGATGCTAGGTAATATGGTTAGGCTCTGTTTAAATGTAGAAGTTAAGCAATATTTATTGGCTACTTACTTCCCTGCAAAAATCAGATAATTAATTTAGCTGGTATTTTGTTTTAAGAGAACCAACAAGAGGAACAATAGGAAATAAGCTGAAACTTCAAATTGCTACAAAATCTTCTTCAGATCAACCATTTTCTAAAATAGCAGGAAATTAAAAAATGAGAGAGATTTCAATTCAATAAAATTGGCATGTACCAATGGTTAAGAGCTTAAGGCATTTCATTAATAAGAGATAACTTTAAATACTATCCATATAAACTTTAGCAAATTTTATTAAACTGCAGATTTTTAATCTGTAAAAGAGGAATACCAAGTGACTTGTCCATAGTATTTTGGCTCTCATTTCTCTCCTTTCTTCTGTGCAGAGTTAGGCAGACTTAGGACTTCATTATTATTAGTTCTGTGGATTTGGACAAATTACATAATCTATTTTAGGCTCACTGTTCATGAAAAGTTGTTGTTAGAAGTAATAAATAATGTAAATAAAGCCTCTAATGCAGTAACTAGAAAATTATGTCCCTCAAGTCAAATCTATCCAGCTACTTATTTTTATAAATACAGTTTTACTGGAGTATAGCATACTTTTTTGTTAAAATGGCAGAGTTGAATATAAGGCAGAGCCCATATGGCCCACAAAGTCTAAAATATTTACTATCTGACCCTTTAGAGGAAAAGTTTTTCAACCACTGCTTTAATGCAATGCCTAACATGATTATTTATTCTTCTTCTCTTTTTTATTTCCTTCCTTTATTCCTTCTGTCTTTCTCTCCTCTTCTCTCTATATTCCTTTCTTCCTTCATCTCTCTCACCATTTCTTTTTTTCCTTACTTCACTCCTTCTGGGGAAAAAAAATGCATTGCCCACTATGTGAGCCAAGCTCTTAGCTAAATTCTCAATATGTCAATGAGACCCAATTTCTACAATGTAGTGGTAGATAGACAAGTAAAAGACAAGTACAATACAGTAAGTGTTATGATGAAATAACTGCATATAGATAGGTCTCCTAATCAGGGCCCAGGAAATTAGGGAAGGCTTCCTGGAGGAAAAGATCTGCAAGGTTAAATCTGGAAAATAAGTGGGCTTTAGTAATTAAGGAGCGAAGGAGGAGAACAATGTTCCAGCAATCAGTATAATAATTGCAAAAGCATGATCACAGAAAACACTACTTTCCAGAACTTTAAATAGTTCAGTGTTGGGTGCTTTATGCAAAAGAATGCAGAAAAATGCAGCTAAAGAGACTAACAGGGACCAGACTATGCACTGACTTATAAGCGATGGTACAGAAAAATGAACTGATTATACTAAAAGTAGTGTGGAGGTTTTTTGCACCAAAGATAATCAAATTAGTCATTAAAAATGTTAAGTGGTTGCAGTTTGAGAAAGTGGATAAAGGCAAATACTGTTGACATGGAGACAAATTGTGATTATTTGAAACACTCTGAAAAAGTACACAAATTTAATGGAATTAATGTTTAGATGTGGTTTTCTAGGAATTTCATAGTATTGTATAACAGACTCAGGAATTATCAAATCCTGTACTTCTGGAGAAGTTGCATAGAAGAAAATGCCAAATTGGAAATAAAAATACAACATTATTATTACTAGCATATGCAAATGTCTCATAAACCTGGAGTATAACAATTTTAATCTCATATTTTAAATGCCTACTAGGCTTCAGGAACCATTCTAAGCATTGGGTACATAGCAATGCATAAAACATTGATCCTGTTTTCATGGATAGCATGTTGTAATTGGAGATACAACCAAAAATAAATAAACACGTGTAGAGTTGCAAGTTGTGCTATGTTCTAAGAAAGAAAAGAACTAGGTGTAGGGTAGAATCAACATAATGTGAAGTGCCTGTTTTAGAAAGGGAAATTAGTGAGGAATTCTTAAGAAGTGTCATTTTAACTGACCTAAAGGTAAGAAGTGGACAGACAGAGAAAGGGTTACCATTTTAGGCAGAATAAATGACATCAGTGTAAATGTCCAAAGAAAGGAATGAGCTGAGCCTAGCATAATTAGGGAATTAAAAATTATCAGTGAAGCTGTGTAAAATGACTAAGAGAAAGAAATGAATGAGAAATACAGTAGATAGCAGGAGTCAGATATGAAGAAACACTTAGGACTAACACCATGATGAAATTTTGTATAATAGGGAATTTAAAACAGGCATGTGACATAATATGACTTATAGTTATGTTTTGTTGTGTCTTCACAGAGAGGTCTCACACAGATTTACATTTACTTCCCTCTACCTAACTAACCTTGAGCTTTCCCAGGTGGCTCGGTAGTAAAGTATCCACCTGCCAATGCACGAGATGTGT
This sequence comes from Budorcas taxicolor, assembly GCF_023091745.1. Lineage (NCBI taxonomy): Eukaryota > Metazoa > Chordata > Mammalia > Artiodactyla > Bovidae > Budorcas > Budorcas taxicolor. Next base: position 72,647,337 of record NC_068912.1, read on the forward strand.
GTTTGATCACTGGATTGGGAAGATCCTCTGGAGAAGGAAATGGCAACCCACTCTAGAATTCTTGACTGGAAAATATGACGGACAGAGGGGTCTGGTGGACTACAGTCCAAAGAGTTGCAAAGAGTTAGACATGACAGAGTGACGCAGCACACACCCACATCCTGAAGAGTAATGAATAGTTGGGAGTAATTTGTATGTTAGTTGCTCGGTTGTGTCAGACTCTTTGTGACCCCAAGGACTGTAGCCTGCGAGGCTCCCCTGTCCACGGAATTTCCTAAACAACAATACTGGAGTTGCCATGACTTCTGTCAGGGCATCTTTGAGACCCAGGGATCAAGCCTGGGTCTCTTGCATTGCAGGCAGATTCTTTACCATCTGAGCCAACTATGGAAGCCCAAATTTGTATAGTATGAGAATTCTAGTTGTTTTGCTGAGCTGTCCTCAGTGAAGCTATCTAAGCCTTGAGTTTTCTTTTAGAAATATTTTAAATTGTTATTTGATTTCTTTAATAGTAATAGGATTATTTGGTTTTCATTTCTTTTGTCAGTTTTGGGAGGCTGAATCCAATAAAATTTGGGAAAGCAGTTTCTACTTTATTGGTATAAAGTTATACATAATATTCTCTTGTTTGTTTTTATTTTGCACTAACTATGGAGCTATTATATTTCTTTTTATTATTTCAAATATTACCTGTCTAATTTTTATCATTGATCTTGCCACAAGTTTATCAATTCATATCTTTCCAAGTTGGCTTGTTGAGTCCCTTACTGCATTTTTTTCTATTTCATTAATTTTGTTCCTCATGTTAGTATTATATTACTCCTATTGTTTCTGGAGTTCATGTTACTAGAGGTTTTTCTTTTGTCATTACTTAATGAAAAGAAAGCTTAGTTCACTATGCTTTCAGATTTATTTTCGAATAAATGCATTCAAGGTTGAAAACTACATCAAATACACATAAAGCAGTTTCAGCATATCTTTATTATAATTAAGTTAGAAATATTTTCTAATTCCCATTATGATTATTCCATTGCTCCATATGTATTTAGGATACCATTATAAAAATTACCAAACATACAGAAATTTTCTAGTCATATTTTTCAATTAATATTTCAAAAGTGTAATAATATCAGAAAATGCCCTATGTATGATTTAAATTCTTTGAAATATTTTGAGATTTTGTTCATATTTCAGGATAATTTTATGATCTATATAGACTTTAAACTGAATATTTTTCTGCTTTTGTGTATATTATTTCCTATATATTCTATAAGTCCAAGCTTGTTTATAATGGTATTAAAATATTATATATTTATATTTTCTTAAATTTTTGTCTGATTATATATTTAAATTTAATAAATAAATAATTGTGAATTTGTCTCATAAAATCTCCTTATCTCTATTTATTCCTTTTCTATTATAATTTTTTAAATTTTTTATTTTTTATTATTATTATTTTTTACTTTACAATATTATATTGGTTTTGCCACACATCAACATGAATCTGCTATGGGTGTACACGTGTTCCCAATCCCGAACCCCCCTCCCACCTTCCCCCTGACACAATCCCTCCGGGTCATCCCAGTGCACCAGCCCCATAATATTCCAATAGTTCTGACAGATGTCTTTTTCTATTTCCATATTATACACTTTTTATATTGTTTTTGGTTTTAACCTTTCTACATTCTTTTGTTTTAGTTTGACTGTTATAACTAATCATAGTCTTATTGGATGTGTGCCTGGACATATATGTTTAAATTCAATCTCATAAACTATCATTTAATTAGAAATTTTCATACATTTATATTTAATGCAAATTCTGTTAGATTTAATCTATCTTATTTTGTTAGTTATATTTGTCCCATCTTTTTTTTTCTTTTTCTCTCCTTCTTGACTTTTTTTTTTTTTTGGAGTGTAGTAGTGGTGTTGGGGGGATGGGGGGGGCATTAAATTTATCATCCTGGGTGTATTTTTTCCCCCTCTATGTTCAGTTTGTAAGTAACAAAACTTTTTAGCTTACTAAAGATTACTCTAAAAGTTACAGTATCTTTCTTGATCAAGAGCCTGCTCACTTTTTCAAGCAAAACTATTATGTATCTACTTTTGTTTTTTCTGAATAGAGAGCAACAGAATGATTCCCAGACACTATTGGAGTAGATGGCATTGAAGCTGAGTTTCCAACAATGGTATGAGAGTGGAAACTCTGCATATCTTTTCTAGGCCAAGGTATTCCATAGAACGTGTGATATATACAATATGTCTTTATCCTTATGCTATCTAGATGCAGATAAAAAATTCTCAAAAGATGGAAAATCCTTTAAACCAGAAAAAAGTTCTGAGCTCCTGAAACACCTGATAGAGGAAATCTTCCACCGCCTACTGGCGAACTCTTTTTAACTTTACATTAATGGTAAATAAACTTCTTTGTTATTTGATCATTATATACGTGGGGGGAGTCTATTTGTTATAGCAATTAGTTTTATTCTTAATAATAAAAAATTGAATCTTGAATTGTCATCATCATAACTAAATATAATATTTGTTGCACTGTTTCGGCAGTCCAGTGAAAGTGATGTGTCAGATAAAACATAACAGGCTAGAAAACTCAGTATCTGATTTTTGAGCAAGACATTAAGTAAGACTATAACTTGGAATCATTTCAAAGTCCATCAAAATGCCTCTCAAGTTCAGAAAAAGTCAAAATATTAGTACATATTAATTGTTATTTGCTATGTATAGCAAGATTTTGAAAAAAATATAGTATGGGGAAAAGAAGATTTAGCCGGTTTTCAAGGAGAATTGAAAGGGGCTATGGGCAGCTCCATGTGACGCTAGTGGTAAAGAACCTTCCCCTCACTGCAGGAGACATAAAAGATGTGGAATCAATTACTGGGTCAGGAAATTCCCCTGGAGAAGGGCATGGCAACCAATTCCAGGATTCTTGCCTGGAGAAACCCATGGACAGAGGAGCCTGGTTGGCTACAGTCTTAAGTGTCACAGAGTCAGACACAACTGAAACAAGTTAACACTCAGGCACTCATAGGCAGTACTGATTTTTCCATCTATTCTCCTTATCTCCCTTCTTTCCTTGTGCTTTTACCAGTAGAATGTTATTTCATGTGATAATGAATCTCATTTTCACTGTTAGATCAGAGTAGGGCTGGCATGGAATTAGAGAGACAAATTGAAAGAGGATTTCAATAATAAAGATGAGGGAAACTGATCACTTAAAATAAGTGGCTATAGAAGAGGGAATAAATATTTTAATATATATTAAGGAGATGAATTCTATACTGCAAGACCCATGGGTTAATTAAAAATGGAAACAGAAGAAGGGATCAGAAATCAAAAGGATTATTGCCAAGATTCTCATGAGCACTGGATTGTTGGTGGTGACATTTCCTTAGGGGGAAAAAGAGAGAGCAGCACAAAATTATGAAAGAAATTGAGAGTTCAATTTTGGTTCTATATATCTTAAATTCCCTTGAGTTCAAACACAACCATGTTACAGTGCTACATGCCAAAGCCTTTGACTGTGTGGATCACCACAAAGTATGGAAAATTCTTCAAGAGATAGAAATACCAGACAACCTTACCTGCCTCCTGAGAAATCTGCATACAGGTCAAGAAGCAACAGTTAGGACTGGACATGGAACAGACTGGTTCCAAATTGGGAAAGGAGTACATCAAGGTTGCATATTGTCACCCTGCTGATTTAACTTTTATGCAGAGTACATCATGAGAAATGCTGGACTGATGAAGCACAAGCTGGAATCAAGATTTCCAGAAGAAATATCAGTAACCTTGGATATGCAGATGACACCACCCATATGGCAGAAAACGAAGAACTAAAGAGCCTCTTGATGAAAGTGAAAGAGGAGAGTGAAAAAGTTGGCTTAGTGCTCAACATTCAGAAAACAAAAATCATGGTACCTGGTCGGATCACTTCATGCAAGTAGATGGGGGAAACAATGAAAACAGTGATAGACTTTAATTTTTGGCTCCAAAATCACTGCTGATGGTGACTGCAGCCATGAAACTAAAAGATGCTTGCTCCTTGGAAGAAAAGTTATGACTAATCTAGACAGCATATTAAAAGCAGAGACATTAATTTGCCAGCAAAGGTCTGTCTAGTCAAGGCTATGATTTTTCCAGTAGTCATGTATGGATGTGAGAGTTGGACTGTGAAGAAAGCTGAGCACCAAAGAATTGATGCTTTTGAACTGTGGTGTTGGAGAAGACTTTTGAGAGTCCCTTGGACAGCAAGGAAATCCAACCAGTCCATTCTGAAGGAGATCAGTCCTGAATATTCATTGGAAGGACTGATGCTGAAGCTGAAACTCCAATTCTTTGGCCACCTGATGCAAAGAACGGACTCATATGAAAAGACCCTGACGCTGGGAAAAATTGAAGGGAGGAGAAGACGGGGATGACAGAGGATGAGATGGTTGAATGGCATTACCAACTCAATGGACATGAGATTGAGTAAACTCTGGGAGCTGGTGATGGACAGGGAGGCCTGGTGTGCTGCAGTCCATGGGGTCACAAAGAGTCGGCCATGACTGAGTGACTGAACTGAACTGAACTGATATTATTAGCTGTCTATAAGGCAAAGGAACACAAAGCAAGGAATAAGGTCTTAACACAAATGAAAAATAAATAAGTAAAAAGAGGAACCAGAAGGCATCACCTCTGATCATGCACAGGAATTTTGTCAGTTAGTGAACAGGGGTCAATCAGTAGACTAGACGGTTCCATCAGAATTATAACAACTCTTGTTTTGAGAGAAGTAAGAAATAACAGAATTATCTTAAGTGGGTTTGTAGAGGGACAGAAATGTCTCCCCTGACATGAAATATAGATGAGTTGTGATTGTGATAGATTTGGTTTCAGGGATGAGGGAGGAATAAGGGAAGGTAACTAGTTAAGTTTGATTTAGGGTTCCCTCTTTGGATTAGATATGCTGAACTGAACAAAAGAGACAGATAGTGAGTGCCATGGCAGGGTAAAGATGAAGACTTTCTTTCAAAATAGACCCAATGGAATATCATATGAAGCTGTCATTGGGTTTAGTAACAGAAACTCTGAAATAATCTCTAGCTATAACTATAGCTTATAGTTTCTAGCTTCCCTGGTATCTCAGATGGTAAAGCGTCTGCCTGCAATGCAGGAGACCTGGGTTTGATCTCTGGGTCAGGAAGATCCCCTAAAGAAGGAAATGGCAACCCACTCCCATATTCTTGCCTGGAAAATTCCATGGATGGAGGAGGACTCTGGTAAGCTACAGTCCATGGGGTCACAAAGAGTTGGACACGACTGAGCAACTTCACTTTCTTTCTTTGTTTTATAACTATTTTATTTCAGCATATAAGTAAAAACTGAGTCCTAGTACACTGAGTTGGCCAAAAGGTTGGAAGTGGAAAAAGCTCAATGAACCTTTTTGGCCAACCCAATATTGCTTTTTTTTTTTTTTTTAGGTGGGCAACAAATGAAGATGGGTAGCAGTTAGAGGAGAAGGGTAGCAGGAGCGTGTGGTATCATGACAACAGGGGAATGCAGCATTTTAAGGAAAGGTGAACATTTAAACATAACATAAAAAAGAGAGATTAACAGTTACATTCTTTGATATTCTGAGTGTGATAAACTCTAAGTGTCCCCTGCATTTAATAACAATTAGAACCACAGTGATCTGAGTAAAAGAACAAACTTAGTGTGAAGCTGAGGAGTTATAGCTAGATTTTTATGGTGAAGTGCTATTTTTGAATTAGAAGAATAATGCAAAAGTGAATAGATTCAACAAATGTTAGTTCTTTCCTTTTTTTTTTTTTCTCTCCTAGGCCGTAACAATGTTCAGAATTGATGGGGGAAGCAACTTCCCCATTCTCATTTATTTCAGACTCTCCCAAAACTTAATGCCTCAAGTTCTGAAGATGAGAGCAAAAGATTAAAAGGGATCACACACCTGCCTAAGTTTTTCTTGAAATCTGTGTGAGTTGTAATAAAGGGATAACTTTAAAATCTCATAACAGACTGAAATTTATTTAAAGTATTATACTTTAATCAAAAAATCTTATTTCTTCTCTTGACATCATTTAAAAAATATTTTGATTTGCATTGGAAATTGCATGAGTTACATTTATTTATATATCTGTTTATTGCTTTCCCACACAAACGCAAAAATAACCCAGCTGTGATTACATATTACTGACTGTTTATAAGTTGCAAATCTGCTCCTTAAAACTTCTTGGCACAACTCCAAGGAGCCATGTATACACTTTGAATTGTTTTTATAAAAGGTACTTTTATTTAAAAGACATATATTATACATATACAGTATATACTAGGGTTAGTTGAGGACATAGAATTTTAAATTAGCACAATAGCTAGATGAATCTCTAAGGGCTTTATCAAAAATAATAGTTCAACCCACCTTATGGCATTCCATCAACAATTTTCTTTGGGATAAATTTTTCAAGCCATCATGCTTTCTTATAGGCACTTAACATCTATCTGAGAAATCATAGTTCTCTTTTTTTGCTTCATTTGACTATATATAATTTAATTTTAAGATGCAGTTTTTATCATAGATGTTTTCAGGAAGTAATTTATACATTTGAATCAACTCAAATCAGCACTTTCTTTTTTCAATTTACTGACTTTTTTTATGTTTACATGATTTTTTTTGTTTTCTTGAACAACCTAAGTATATTTAACCCAATATGTAATGCATCCTCTTTAAAAAAAAAAAAAAATCTGAATAACAGTGACCGCATTTCACTAAAGTTCTTTTCTTGTAAAGTATGTAATCTTTTTTTTTTTTTTTTTATCCTTTTACCTGACCAACACCAAGGACAGTTTACAGACTTCCTTGATGCAAGGCGCTTTTTGCTACGGGAGAAAAGTGAAGATATACATTCCTTCCAGGGTAATGAGCCTGGAGTTCAGAGTATGAAATATATTTTTGTCTTGTAGGAAAACTTTTTAATTTGTTTTAGAATAAAGTAAAATTTGTCATGATAGCTATCTGACTATATAAAACATTTGAATGCAAAATTTACATGGTGACCCCCCCAATTTTTAAGCTTTTAGTTGTTCACTTATGTTTTCTTTTCCTATGGCCTTTTAATAACCATGCAGTGAAAATTTTAGAAGCCTTAGGTCATGTTGATTAATTACCCTTTCTTGGCACCTATTGATTCTTTACATGAACTCCTGAACTTCTGGCATTTTTACTAAAAGTTTTGTGAATTCCAACAAAGTGTACAGATTATATGTTCTTATTAATTTCATGACTCTTCTTATGAGATATCAGTTTATCTTAAACCATTAACAACCAAATGTTCTGTTAATACTTCTTATCATTTTGACCATCTTGAAAACTAGATATATTGACAACTTTTATTTGAAACCATCAGTCAGTCAGTTCAGTAGCTCAGTCATGTCTGACTCTTTGTGACCCCATGAATTGCAGCACACCAGGCCTCACTGTCCATCACCAACTCCTGGCATCCACTCAGATTCATGTCCATCGAGTCAGTGATGCCATCCAGCCATCTCACCCTCTGTCGTCCCCTTCTCCTCATGCCCCCAATCCCTCCCAGCATCAGAGTCTTTTCCAGTGAGTCAACTCTTCCCATGAGGTGGCCAAAGTACTGGAGTTTCAGTTTTAGCATCATTCCTTCCAAAGAAATCCCAGGGCTGATCTCGTTCCGAATGGACTGGTTGGATCTCCTTGCAGTCCAAGGGACTCTCAAGAGTCTTCTCTAACACCACAGTTCAAAAGCATCAATTCTTCGGCGCTCAGCTTTCTTCACAGTCCAACTCTCACATCCATACATGACTACTGGAAAAACCATAGCCTTGACTAGACGGACCTTAGTCGGCAAAGTAATGTCTCTGCTTTTGAATATGCTATCTAGGTTGGTCATAACTTTCTTTCCAAGGAGTAAGCATCTTTTAATTTCATGGCTGCAATCACCATCTGCAGTGATTTTGGAGCCCCAAAAAATAAAGTCTGACACTGTTTCCACTGTTTCTCCATCTATTTCCCATGAAGTGATGGGACCGGAAGCCATGGTCTTCGTTTTCTGAATGTTGAGCTTTAAACCAACTTTTTCACTCTCCTCTTTCACATTCATCAAGAGGCTTTTTAGTTCCTCTTCACTTTCTGCCATAAGGGTGGTGTCATCTGCATATCTAAGGTGATTGATATTTCTCTCAGCAATCTTGATTCCAGCTTGTGTTTCTTCCAGTCCAGCGTTTCTCATGATGTACTCTGCATATAAATTAAATAAGCAGGGTGACAGTGTACAGTCCTGATGTACTCCTTTTCCTATTTGGAACCAGTCTGTTGTTCCATGTCCAGTTCTAACTGTTGCTTCCTAACCTGCATACAGATTTCTCAAGAGGCAGGTCAGGTGGTCTGGTATTCCCATCTCTCTCAGAATTTTCCACAGTTTATTGTGATCCACACAGTCAAAGGCTTTGGCATAGTCAATAAAGCAGAAATAGATGTTTTTCTGGAACTCTCTTGCTTTTTCCATGATCCTGAGGATGTTGGCAATTTTATCTCTGGTTCCTCTGCCTTTTCTAAAACCAGCTTGAACATCAGGATCCCATCTAATACCACCAACTCAGAAACCTTGTTTCTACTCTTTATTGTATCATTTCTATCATTCCAGGGACGCATTCATGTCTTAAAGGGAAAAAGCACTCCCTTGATGCCATGTAACTCTATCAGTCAGTTCAGTTCAGTTGCTCAGTCCTGTCTGACTCTTCGAAACCTCATGAATCACAGCACGCCAGGCCTCCCTGTCCATCACCAACTCCTGGAGTTCACTCAAACTCATGTCCATCGAGTCGGTGATGCCATCCAGCCATCTCATCCTCTGTCATCCCTTTCTCCTCCTGCCCCCAATCCCTCCCTGCATCAAAGTCTTTCCTAATGAGTCAACTCTTCACATGAGGTGGCCAAAGTACTGGAGCTTCTACCTTCTAATTCCTGTGCTCCCCTTTGGAATAGAATTCCAGAGTTGCATCTACACTTGATCCTTACTACCTTGTCTCCTGTTCAACTATAAATGACTCTACTATACCTTTCATTTCCTGTACTGAACTGAAACCACTTTTGTCCAAGATGTCAATGAATCTATCCTGCTGATCCAAGCCTTCAGATAATTCTCTTCCCTCATTTTACTCATACTCTCAGCAATTTTCAACCACCAATCATTTCTTCTCAAAACAATTTTTTTTTCTCTTTGACAACACAGCACTACTGATCTCCCTCCTGTTACACTGAGCACTCTATTTTTCAACTTTATTGCCCAATCCATCTTTTCCTGACCTCCAAAATGAGAGATTTCCAGGGTCCTGTGCTCTTTCTTCCTATACTTACTTCCCAGATTGTCTCATCTAATCATATGGCTTTAATCATCATTTATCAATAATAATAATGATAATAATAACAGATACTAAACATTGTTATAATTAATGGCTGATAATGCAACTGAGTGTGACTTCCCCAGTGGTTCAGTGGTAAAGAATTTGCCTGCAATGCAGGAGACACAGAAGACCTGGGTTCTATCCCTGGGTGGGGAAGATCCCCTAGATGATGAAATGGCAACCCACTCCAGTATCCTTGCTAGGAAAATCCCACAGACAAAGGAGCCTGGTGGGTATAGTCCATAGGGTTGCAAAGAGTCGGACATGATTGAGCACGCACACAATGAAACTGAGTACTAAAGAAATATGGTATCTTGGCCATATTTGTAAAACTAGTACATAGTAGTTCACGGATTCAAATTCTGGCAGTCTCCCAAGCACATATCATTAGCTATTACACTCTACCAAGGGTAGATTTTCAGTCTTGACCCTGTGTTGAGCTCCAGAGTCTTCCCAATATCTTACTAAACATTTCTATTTGAATGCCTCAAACACATCTAAAACCTAAACATACACAAAATTGACTTTTGCCTTCCTGCCAAACTCACTGTACTGTACTCATCTTCTCCGCTTGTAGGATAGAGCCTCTAATTTTTGGAATTCTGCTATTCTGTTTCCAAAACACAGGCATTCTGACTGTAATTCTTATTTATTCCCAAATCAGGTTCTTTGCCCTTACTTTTTCCTTCTCTAGAAATGTTCTTCCCCAAGACTTTATGTGACTTATACTTTTATTTTATTTGATTGTACTTAAATGTTATATGCTTCAAAATAACACTCCCAGATGTATTTAGTGACTGCGCTGCCCTTTTTTACTTAGTCTTTTTCTGTTCAGCTGACTTTTATTTTTCTTCTTAATGCTTATCACCATCTATAATTCAACATATGTTTTTAGTTGCTTATCATGTATCTCTCCATTAAAAGGTAAGTTCTATTAAGAAAATCCTGGTTAAGTTATTCCCATTGTCAAGTTATTCCCCTGGTGAAGTTATTCTCCAAACTGTTGATCTTTTCCTAAACTCATTTTATACTTCTTGGTTTGTTTCTTGCATTCTGTTTTTTTTTTTTTCTCCATATCCTATTTATGTCAAAGTTCTAATAGAAATAAGATAAAGATTCTTTCTTTTTTGTTTTTTTTTTTTTTTTAATGAAACTGTGATTCCTCCAGTCAAGATTTTATCCTGGTATTTTAATACAAATCCACATTTTGAACCTCTGTCATGGATTTTTTTAAATCATATTTTGCTTAGTGGTACAATATATATGCAACTTTTCCCCCTGAATAAATTATGTTTAATTTACATTCCAATGAACAAACATTTATTAACACACTCACAACTCCTTTGTATGGGTATGTTGTCATCATTTATATATCTTCCAAAGGTCTGACATAGTAACTTACATGTAGCAGTCACTCAATAAATGTTTGTGAAATGTTCATTATTTTGAAAAATATGTCATTAATATGTTAAATAGCAAGGCTCTCTTCTCTATATTGTCTGTTTATTTTTGTTTTGTATCCTGAGTCTTCCTATAGAAGGAAATGCTTGTAGCTTTCAATGTCTGTTCATCATCTACCTTCACTGGTATATTGCCTACAGTAAATTGAAAACCAGATGATAGTTACTGCCCTCTGAGGTTATATCTGTTAAGTGACCCACATTGAGTAGGTTAGATTCACAATCACTATTAAAAACCCAGCAAAGTCATGGAAGCAGTGCTTTCTCTGTCCTTAACAACTGCTTTCTTAATCTGCCTTCTCTTATTAGTGACATGCAGGCTACTGGGAGGTCTCCTATGTCCCCTGGACTTGAACTTCACATACTGATACCAGTCTCACAGATTCAGTTCAGTTCAGTTCAGTCGCTCAGTCGTGTCCAACTCTTTGCCACCCCATGAACCGCAGCACGCCAGGTCTCCCTGTCCATCACCAACTCCCGGAGCCCACCCATACCCATGTCCACTGAGTCGGTGATGCCATCCAACCATCTCATCCTCTGTCATCCCCTTCTTCTCCTGCCCTCAATCTTTCCCAGCATGAGGGTCTTTATCAATGAGTCAGCTCTTCGCATCAAGTGGTCAAAATATTGGAGTTTCAGCTTCAACACCAGTCCTACTTTGGCATAAATAACAGCTGTTTTAGCCTCTTGTGATATAAGTTTTGACAAATTATCTGATGTCTTATCTAAGAGGCAGGACTAGAAGTAACATCAGATTGTGATTTCATTTTATTTGTTGACCTAGGAGAATCCAGGATGTGTGTTAAAAATGTCAGGCTTTTTTTTTTTTTTGGCCCACAGGAGTAAATAATTTGTCTTTCTATGTTTTTTATATGTTCCAACTCTCAAAAGAGTAATAATTTAATACATATAAATATACACTTTTTATTGTGCCTAACATAATAAAAATCAGCTATAAATTTAAAATATAATTATGAAGTATACATTTTTCATTCAATAATTCACATCATATCTCCATAATTCCTGGGTTTGTTGAGGAGAGAGATGGAAAAAAATTGTAAAATATCCCAAGTTATTGACCTTTGAAAAAGAAAATCCTTTAGGTTTTTTTGGTTGCCTTGTATTTTTCATCTAATTATGAAGTTCCTTATATTCCATAAATGCGGCCTTGGAATGAATTATCATTTGGCAGTTGTGCCACCCTATTGGCTCATACTGAAAGTGTGAGTCAGTAAATCCTGTGTGTTATGTGTGGATCTTTTTTAAAAAATAAACTGTAGTCTAGTCAGATTTTCACAAATTATGCTTATGTTTGTTTTAACTTAAATTCAAGACTCTATTCTGTTAATTTTGGCCCATAATTCTAGGCAACAAAAATTACATTGAAGTTTAATTCTGTCACCTAATGCAATATCTACCCCCTTCCTATCCATATCATTTAAAAGCACAATATATAACAAGAATAGCAGACTTTCCTGGTAGTCCAGTGATTAAGAATCTACCTGCCAAAGCAAGGGACACAAATTCAATCACGGGTCCAAAAAGATCTCACTTGCCATGGAGCAGCTAAGCCCATGCATCACAATTATTGACACCAGCATGCCTGGAGTCCATGCTCATGATAAAAGAAGCCACCACAATGAAAAGCCACTGCACTGCCATGAGGAGTAGCCCATGCTTGCCACAACTAGAAAAAGCCTGCGTGCAGAACTGAAAATCAGACTCAGCACAACCATCAGTTCAGTTCAGTTCAGTTCAGTCACTCAGTCATGTCTGACTCTTTACGATCCCATGAATCACAGCACACCAGGCCTCCCTGTCTATCACCAAATCTCGGAGTTCACTCAAACTCATGTCCATCGAGTCGGTGATGCCATCCAGCCGTCTCATACTCTGCTGTCCCCTTCTCCTCATGCCCCCAATCCCTCCCAGCATCAGGATCTTTTCCAATGAGTCAACTCTTCTCATGAGGTGGATACATACATATTAATACATACATACATAATTACAACAATAAATAAAATAGAAAGAATAGCTTCCACCCAAGACTTTTATGGAAACACATGGGACACAAAGCTTGGAGAAACCATTCCAGGCTGATCCCAATATATTTTTGCTGTATTACTGGAAGGGAAGCCTCAGACTTACTTCTACCATTGTCCTGGGTCCCTGGATGCCTATGTGACAGAGTTAAAGCAGTAGTTCGATCATGTTCCTCCTTGTTCAAACTTTCTCATTCCTCTCTCTCCTATAGCCACAGTATTATTCTATGATTCCTTCATAGCACCACTAAAAAGTCACCTTCTCATTGCAGCCTACACTGAAACCCCATTGAAAATATCAGTCATTCCTACCTCACACTGCCAATCCTATAGTTTGCATTTTTTTTCATTTTAATGCAATACTCATTATTTTTAAACATGCTATACAATTTACTTATAATTATTGTATCCTCCCACAAAGATAAGTGTTTTTGTCTGCCTGGTTCAGTATTTATGTGGCTAAATGGCATAAATAAATACATGAATTAATCCCTTTAATGTCTATAAAATGTTGGAGGTGTGGAACATCAGTTCATATCTCATGTTTCACTATTAGAAGTAATAACAAAAAAATAACACATATTGAAGCTTATAATGCACCAAGATCACACTAAGTTTCTTACATGCATTGAGTATAACTACTGATGGCAAAAAGCTATGTGTAAATACTTTCCTGATTTTGAAGATGAAGAAATGGGCACTGAGAATAGTTTTATTTTTGTTACTTCCTAAAATGTGAATTACCATTCAATAGCCTACTGGCAATCAAAGTTAATATTTTTACAAGTAGATATTTAATACAATTTTTCTAGCAATAAATTTAAAACAATATGTGAATATTCTTGCTTAGTATTTTTTTAGTAAAAAATTAGAATATTCAGTTGGATTAAGGTTATATCAGCACCTGGAATTTGTGGATTACAGACAATTTTTCTAGCAATATATTTAAAACAATATGTGAATATTTCTGCTTAGTATTTTCTTAGTAAAAGAATAGTCAGATGGATTAAGGTTATATCAGGACCTGGAATTTGTGGATTACAGACTAAGATCAGTTGTTAAATGACAGTAATGTTACTATTGTAATCAGGTTAATTGATGTAGATGTTAAAAATTTTCTAATTCATTTTGCACATGAATGTTAAACAATGTTAATTATACTTACCATTTACTATCAAAGCCATTTAATATCAAAACTGTTTCTAAAATTAATCAATCTGAAAAAGAAAAGAAAAGGAAATGATTTCTGGCAACATGAAATGCAAAAGAAGCATCAGTTTAGATTTAGCTTGGTCAAATGAACTGTATATACTGCCTCTGGGGGGAAAACAGTCTCCTATGTAAATATGTAAGGTAGATGAGTTACCTGTGAGATGCTCTATGAAAACATCTTATATGTTTAAATGACTTTGAGGAAAATCTACATTCTCTCCCCTCTTGAAGGGCCTCAGTACATTATTATGTCCTGGAATAAGTACATATGTTGAAAACTGTGTAATGCAATGACAACCAAATTCTAAAAAATTCTAATCTATTTTACATTATAGTCAATGACAATACATATCATTTATTCTTTCAGAGTCTAGGTCTACCTTGGGTATATATGCAATTCATAGGGAAAGTGTTTGACAATACACAAGCATGTAAAACCTCCCACATATGTACAATAATTTTCAGACATCACAGTATCTGCTTAAGTAACTATGCAGATCTTGAATAAAGCTTCCCTTCTACAAAACAAAATTAATCAGCATATTATGCAACTAATATGCTACAGTGGACAGCTATGTAGAGTCTACAAAAGGGAACAGTGCCTGGGTCTCTGTGCATAATTAAAATATTTATACTCAGGAAGGTAACATAATGTAGTAGAAACAAGTGTGAATTTTGTCAGGAAATCTGAATTCAGATTCCGGCTCTGCCAAATATTTGCTGAAAAAACACACAACTTAACTTCTCACAGCCTCGGTTTTCTAATAACCGCAAGAGAGTAAACAGATAATAGTAATACCATGATTACATTTAGGATCTACGTAAGAGGACATTTGATAAAAAGCTGGTAATTGTAAAATATTGTACAAATTGAGCTATTTATTGTCTATGTCTTCTGTTAAGTGGAAAATATCAAGGCTAGTTATAAAATCTGACATATTTTACAGCAAGAAAATATGCCTTCTCATTTTTGATGTTAGACCATAACACTGGATTGACTCTTTTAGGTAAAATCACAGTATTTCAATAAAAAATAAAATGTGTTATCATTTTAAAAAGCTGTTTATTATTCCTGTTTGTAAACTGGAGAGAGAGAAAGAGAGAGAGAGAGGCCATTCAAAACCATTCAAGTATAAAAGATATATACCTCTACTAAGCCTGCCAAAGCCCAAATGTAGTACAATAATCAAAATGAACTATACAGGTAAAATAATGGTGCAGAAAGTTTCAAATGATGTGAGAATAATTGCCTAGTGCATAACTATTATTTTTTATCAACAGGAGGTTTATTACTCATATTTCTGTTGGAAATATATTATGGCTATAAAACAGATTTCCTAATGGGAAAGGAAGTTATATCTAAAAGCAAAGTGGGAGTCTGAAAACACAAGAAGACTGAAAACAGGGAAAGTGCTTGATCTAATTAAAATGTAGCTAAAGTTGCATATTTTTGGTATTCCGAAAGAATTCTAATTTCTTTTTGTTTAATATTTCTTACTTACCAAGCCCTATAAAATTATTTCATGATCTACCTTTGAGTCTTTGTTATATGATGAACATATCCTGGTTTGCTTCTTGTCTTCAGTGAACTGATAATCTTGATGCAGGTAAAAGAAGTTTCAACAAAAAACAAAATATCATTTGAATTGTCCTGCCACAAAGTCTAAAAAAATACTAAAAGTGAGAGAATACAAGAGAAAAGGAGGTCTCTAGATTATTTTATTTGTAGCAATCTTCCATCCCAGTTATTTTTAGTATACTTATGCCTCCAAACATTCTACCTTATTGCTCATAAAATTAGTGATCAGATATGAGGTTCAGAAAATTGTTCACCAAAGATGAAAAAAATAAAAAGTCTGGCTGTTCTTTCACCTATATGACTCTCTACAAGTCTCTCTTGTATGACTCTCTACAAGACTTTCATTTTATCATATTTAAAATAACAAATGTGTTTCATCTTGGGCTCTAGCCCTGATTCTTCATTAGAGTGTACCTAAAGTGGTATGTTAAGGAATTTAAGACCTTGCCTAGAGTAAATGCAAGAGTATACAGGCATTATTAGTGCCTGCCATTAATGAAGGAAGCAAAGTTGCTGCACAAAATTTACATATTTGCCAGACAAAACGTGTAAGGTGCATATGGCCTAGAAAGTCTTTGGTTCCACATTGAATACATTTGTTCAGTCACCCAGAAGTATATGACTCTCTGTGACCCCATAAACTGCGGCCACATCAGGCTTCCTTGTCTTCAGAATATTCTTTGGCATTTCCCTTCTTTGGGACTGGAATGAAAACTGACCTTTTCCAGTCCTGTGGTCACTGCTATTTTCTGAATTTGCTGATATAATGAGCACAGCACTTAAACAGCATCATCTTTTAGGATTTGAAATAGCTCAGCTAGAATTCTGTCACCTCCACTAGCTTTGTTCGTAGTAATGTTTCCTAAGGCCCACATGATTTCACACTCCAGATGTCTGGCTCTAGGAGAGTGACCACATCATCGTGGTTATCTGGATCATTAAGACCTTTTTTGTGTGGTTCTTCTGTGTATTCTTGCCACCTCTTCTTAATCTCTTTTGCCTCTGTTCAGTCCTTATCATTTCTGCCCTGCATCATGCCCACCATTGAATGAAATGTTCCTTTAAAATCTCCAGTTTTCTTGAAGAGATCTCTCATCTTCCCCATTCTGTTTCCTCTATTTCTTCACACTGTTCCTCTATTTCTTCACACTGTTCATTGAAGAAGGCCCATCTTATCTCTCCTTGCTATTCTCTGGAAGTCTGCATTCATTTGATACCTTTCCCTTTCTTGCTTGTTTTTCACAATGAGTACTACAGAATGCAAAAGTAGTCAGAAATTACTATTACAAGCCTGCTCAGGGACAATTTCTTATAAATAATGAAAATTAAGCTGAAATTGAGAATAAATAAAGTTCATAAAAGAATGGATACATAAGAATAGCATTCCATGTTGCTGTTAGTGCTACAATGGTCACAAGAAAGCTGAACAAGTGTTGAGTGAAAATTTACATTCAATGTTCATTGTAGACAGTATTTAAGTTTTAAGATTCTAGAGAAAATCTACCTAGATTCAAATACTATTTCTACTGGTTCTGTGGCCCTGAATTTGTCCATACCTCAGTTTACTCATCAAGAACAAAATGAAAAAAAGACTAGTATTTATCCCAGACTAAATGGATTTAATGAGAGAAGAAGATTAAATGAAATAACAACCACTTGATTAATGCTAAGTTTTCAGAAGACAACCAGTAGAAGTTGAATATATAAAGCTAGACTGTGTTAAAATTATGGAGTATTCTTTAGGTCTAGCTAAATAATGAGATTTCATCCCATTTTTTTAGTGTTCATCACATTCTGTATTCCTGAACAATGGATATTACTAGCTTTACTACAAAAAATATGCATGTTATAAGGATTCTTGTAATGGTGAGATCCAAAACATTTTTTTCACTTGTATAGATATTGTTTATTTCAACCAAAAAAAAATGGAGGGAGGATGATTAATAGCACTAAATAAATTTAATAAAAAAATATATCCATATTCAAGAGGAATTCCCCCTTGCCTTACTATACCCATACTATACCCTATTATACCCAAAGTTAGAAATTTGCTTGTAAGAAAGAAGAATGTGTTGGTGCACAGTCCAGGTACTAGATCCAAGTCTATAGTAGGAGCCAATCCTAGTGAAGTTATTATTTTCAGCGGCGTTAGGTTACCCAACTTCTCAAATCTCAACTTTGAACCTCTCTATCACCAGAATCTATCTTCAGTCATTCTGCAAATACTTTTCTGTCATCTTCCACTCTACTCTTTATTGATTTCTTTACTTTTACCCAACTTACTAGCCTTCTTCCATTTTTTCCCATTACAGAGGAAACTTCATGTGTTTCTTTATATTATTATTATTCCATTACACACTTCTGCTCAAATCTTAAGATAAGATCAATCTAACTGATCATGTCTTTGTTTTTAAAAATACTGAGGCTTCAGGGAAAAACCATTCAACCACACATGGTAGTGCCAATATGTGTGCATGCATGCTCAGTTGCTTCAGTTGTGTTGACTCTTTGCAATACCATAGACTGTTCATATACATGGGATTCTCCAGGCAAGAATACTGAAGTGGGTTGTCATGCTACCCTCCAGGGAATCTTCCCTACACAGGGATCAAACCTGCATCTCCTGCACTGCAGGCAGACTTTTTACCGCTGACTCACTGGGGATGCCCAGTGCCAGTATACTTTATGTTATATCTCAGTTGGGAATTTCATGTAACTTGTCTTCTTTATTAATTCTCAAATATTATACTCTCTGTATCTTCACAAACCCCTATGCCATCATTTCACTTGTGATTTTACTTGTTCTGTTCAGTTCAGTTCAGTCGCTCAGTCGTGTCCGACTCTTTGCAACCCCATGAATCGCAGCACGCCAGGCCTACCTGTCCATCACCAACTCCCGGAGTTCACTCAGACTCGCGTCCATCGAGTCAGTGATGCCATCCAGCCATTTCATCCTCGGTCGTCCCCTTCTCCTCCTGCCCCCAATCCCTCCCAGCATCAAAGTCTTTTCCAATGAGTCAACTCTTCACATGAGGTGGCCAAAGTACTGGAGTTTCAGCTGTAGCATCATTCCTTCCAAAGAAATCCCAGAGCTGATCTTCAGAATGGACTGGTTGGATCTCCTTGCTGTCCAAGGGACTCTCAAGAGTCTTCTCCAACACCACAGTTCAAAAGCATCAATTCTTTGGTGCTCAGCCTTCTTCACAGTCCAACTCTCACTTCCATATATGACTACTGGAAAAACCATAGACTTGACTAGACGAACCTTAGTCGGCAAAGTAATGTCTCTGCCTTTGAATATGCTATCTAGGTTGGTCATAACTTTTCTTCCAAGGAGTAAGTGTCTTTTAATTTAATGGCTGCAGTCACCATCTGCAGTGATTTTGGAGCCCCAAAAAATAAAGTCTGACACTGTTTCCACTGTTTCCCCATCTATTTCCCATGGAGTGATGGGACTGGATGCCATGATATTCGTTTTCTGAATGTTGAGCTTTAAGCCAACTTTTTCACTCTCCTCTTTCACTTTCATCAAGAGGCTTTTAGTTCCTCTTCACTTTCTGCCATAAGGGTGGTGTCATCTGCATATCTGAGATTATTGATTCAGTTCAGTTGCTCAGTCATGTCTGACTCTTTGCGACCCCATGGACTACAGCATGCCAGACTTGCCTGTCCATCACCAACTCCCAGAGTTTGCTCAAACTCATGTCCATATAGTTAATGATGCCATCCAATCGTCTCATCCTCTGTCATCCCCTTCTCCTCCTGCCTTCAATCTTTCCCAGCATCAAGGTCTTTTCCAATAAGTCAGTTCTTTACATCAGGTGGCCAAAGTATTGGAGCTTCAGCATCAGTGCTTCCAATGAATACTCAGGATTGAGTTCCTTTAGGATAGACTTGTTTGATCTCCTTGAAGTCCAAGAGACTTTTAAGAGTGTTCTCCAGCTCCACAACTCAGATTCTTCCATGCTCAGCCTACTTTATGGTTCAAATCTTACATCCATACATGACTACTGGAAAAACCCTAGCTTTGACTATATGAACATTTGTCAGCAAAGTGATGTCTCTCCTTTTTAATACACTGTCTAGGTTTGTCATAGCTTTTCTTCCAAGGAGCAAGTGTCTTTTAATTTCTTGACTGCAGTCACCATCCACAGTGATTTTGGAGCCCAAGGAAATAAAGTCTGTCACTGCCTTTACTTTACCCCCTTCTATTTTCCATGAAGTGATGGCACTGGATGCTATGGTTTTGATTTTTCAATATTGACTTTTAAGCCAGTTTTTTTCACTCTCCTCTTTCACCCTCATCAAGAGACTCTTTAGTTCCTCTCCACTGCCTTCCATTAAAGTGGTATCATCTTTATATCTGAGGTTGTTGATATTTCTCCCAACAATCTAGATTCCAGCCTGTGATCCATCCAGTCCAGCATTTCACATGATATACTTTGCATATAAGTTAAATAAGTAGGTTTGACAATATACAGCCTTGTCTTACATTCCCAATTTTGAATCCATTTTCAATGTCTGATTCTAACTGCTGCTTCTTGATCTGCATACACGTTTCTCAGGAGACAGGTAAAGTGGTCTGGTACTCTCATCTCCTCAGGAATTTTCCATAGTTATGATCCACAGTCAGCTAGGCCTAGATTAATGCAGAAGTAAATCTTTTCCTGGAACTCCTTTGCTTTCTCCATGATCCAGTGGATGTTGGCTACTCGATCTCTAGCTCCTCTGCCTTTTCTAAATCCATCTTGTACATCTGGAATTTTTCAATTCATATACTGCTGAAACCTAGCTTGAAGGATTTTGAGCATCACCTTGCTAGCATGTGAAATGAGCACAATTGTAAAGTAATATAACATTCTTTGGCATTGCTCTTCTTTGAGATTAGAAATTTTCCAATCACGCTGCCACTGCAGCATTTTCCAAATTTGCTGATATATTGAGTACAGCACCTTAACAGCATCTTTTTTGAGGATTTTAAATAGCTCAGCTGGAATTCCATCACCTCCACTAACTTTGTTCATTGTAATCCTTCCTAAGGCCCACTTGACTAGTTGTTGGTTCATTTAGTCAACAGATATTTCCCAGAACAAACCATGTACTAGAAACAGTTCTAGGCACTGTTTTAAGAACTGGGAATCAGAGAAAGGAATAAAACAAAATTGGGAACTCACAACACAGTAGGCTATTCCTTTTCTGTTGAAAACCTCTTTATTTGCTTAGGACCATTGAAAAGAAGTCATAGTTAAATTAACTGGATAAAGAGGCCCTTTTTAATTTCAATATTATCTATTGAAGATGCTGGGGGGTGAAGGAAGAGAAAATATATTTTTTTTCTTAACACCAATTGTGATACCTTTATGTATCAACTTGACTGGACTACAAGGGGTCTTAATATTTATCAGTAGTTAAGCATTACTCTGGGTATGTCTTTGAGGGTGTTTCTGGATAAGATTAACATTTGTGTCACTAAACCAGGTTGCCCTCCCAAATGTGGATGAATTTCGTTTAATCCACTGGCAGCCTGAATAGAACAAGAAAAGCTTGGTAAATTATAAATTATTCTTTGTTCAACTATGTTTGAGGCAGGCCATTGATCTTCTGCCTTCAGATTAAAACTTATTGGAATTTTATCATGTGCCCTCCTGGATTTCCAGCTTGCCAACTGCAAATAGTAGAATTTCTCAGTATCCAAAAGATCTGCATAAGCCAATTATACAAAAGGAAATGGCAATCCACTCCAGGACTATTGCCTGGAAAATCCCATGGACAGAGGAGCCTGGTTGGCTACACTCCATGGGGTCGCAAAGAGTCAGACATGACTGAGTGACTTCACTTCACATATATATATATATATATATATATATATGAAATATACATATATGGAATATATATATATGCCATATATATATGCATAGGATAAATCGATGCTTATATGAAATATGGATTCTGGTGTTTTGGAGAACCCAGGTAATATACCAGATAAATGTGGTTAGATTGTTTTCACAGAGAATACTGGATGTAGGAGAATTAAAATTAGTCAGTTAAATCTTTTGACAACCATCTCAATGAAATTAAAATATGAGGACCACTGCTTTTGAGTTCTTTCACTTGCCATGCATCACCATAATAGAGAAATGTGTGATGAGCTCTACAAAGACTTCATAAGCAACCAAAAATGTTTATCACATTTGTACAGACAGTTCAAACCTGCACTAATATTGTAGCCACTAATTTTAGATCCATATTCAAATTAATAAACATGAATAAAATAAAAAATTCAATTTCTTAGTCACACTAGCTGCATTTTAAATTCTCCATAGCCATGTATGGCTAGTAGCTATCGTACTGAACAATAGTGATGTAGAACATTTCTATCATTGTGGTAAATTCTATTAGACATTATTGATTTAAAGCCTCAAAGTAACCTTGAGCTTTCTTTGAAAATGTAACCTGGTTTTAAGTCTTAAGGATAATAGATAACCTCCCTCCCCAAAAAATTTATCTTGATATGTCTATTAAGAGAAAGTGAAATATCTTCAAGTATTTTGGGCTTGAAGAGTAAAATAATAAAAGCAAGCCATGTTATTTTAACTGCTTTTTGGTATTGCAGTTCTTCCTAACCAATTGCTCACATATTGACATCACTTTTTTTCATAATTTTACTAGATGAAGGGAAGAGTAACTTAGAATTATAACATTCACCTACGTTACTCAAACTTACATTAAGTGCCAAGTTATAAATAATCCTTGACAGTTTTTTTGTGCATACGTGCTAAGTTGCTTCAGTCATGTCCAGTTCTTTGACACCCTATGGACTGTAGCCTGCCAGAGTCCTCTGTCCACGGGACTTTTAGAATTCTTTAAATAGGATGAAGCACTCTTTAATAATGATAGTTCTTCCCTGGAGAAGGAAATGGCAACCCACTCCAGTACTCCAGCCTGGAAAATTCTATGGACTGAGGAGCCTGGTAGACTACAGTCCATGGGGTCGCAAAGAGTAGGACGCAACTGAGCGATTTCACTTTCTTTCTTTCTTTCTTGTATTTTAATGAATGAAAACTTAATGCCAAGTCTGTCTCACCTCTTTTTTTGCTTCAGTAATGCAAATATTAGAAAGTATTGCCTTTGAACTTTAAGACATTAAATTATAGAATTTGGACACAGGAAAAATAAAGGGCAAGTTGTGTTAATTATAATTTTGCAAGGAAAGATTAAGAGTTCCTTCTTAACTATAGCATATATCCCGCCCTAAAGTTTGGAAGATACAGTCCGAAATCCTATGTGAACTTTTTAAACACTCTTTATAATTTTTTATACAGTGTTACATTGAACAGACTCTGATCAGAAATATTATAGGATGCTAAGCCTGAAAATGTTTTATAAGTGAAGAATGATTTATTTGTATATAAAATGATGAAAAGTAATTGGAACTTTATTTTAAAAAATACAAAGTTAATATAGTAAAATGCCATTTCTTCTGTCATTTTGAATAAGAACAGATGTCAATAATCCAAAATTTCTTATATTCCTGATGAAGAATGAATTATAATTGTTAATGATTTCTTAGTAGCTTCCAAACCCTATTTTTCTTTTTCCACTGCAATTTATCAGGATCTTTTTTTGTAAATTTTAGACCACAAGTTTACCACTTATCTATTATGCAAAGCACAGTTGTAATTCTTAGATACATTATAGTTTTATAATACATTATAGATTTATTACCATTGGCCTCTATTTGTCTAGACATTAAAATACCTGTGCCTTCTTCTGCTACATTTCTCTAGCACTCATTACATTTCTTTTATTTGGTTGGTACATTGTTCTCAGTTCTGATCCTCAATTCCAGGTTCTGGCCTTTTAATACCCAATTTACCTAGAACAGAAAGAAGACTGACAACTTTCATTTAACTGTCAGGTCCTTCTGGGACCCACTAGCTGCAGTAAAATGACTCTACATTGTATTTAATGATCCATGAAGATACTGAGACCAATAAAAAAAAAAGAAGTTTTCATGCCCTTATAGCTAGAAGCTGTTCTCATCTTCTATTAAGGCTGTTTAACAGCCCACAACAACTGCCAGACATGGGGGAAAAGGTGAAATAGCTATGTAACTGAACTACTCACCTCTCATAATGAAGCATCTGTTTAAAAAATATAGTGATTTCTCCTTTCTAAGGAACTCACAAGGCAAAGGTGAGCCAAGCAGTGATATAAAGACTCAATTAACAATGCCTGTTCTAATTGGAATAAGAAAGGAAAATAGCTTAGGAAAAAATAAGAAAATTATGGGAAGCATTTCATCAATTTAAATATTGTTCATTAGTGAGAATGAAAAGAAATATACAGCTTACCTACTGTTACAGCAATTAAGTTCCATGCAATTTGGCAAGAATAATATTAAGCAGTAGATGAATCTTCCATTTGTTTTGTATACACAATAAAATTCCTGTATCATTTCTACATAATATTGGAGTTTAACCTCTCTCCCAGGAATTATATTCTTCTTCCTGTGTTTGGATATAATGCCTATTAGCTTAAAAGAAAAAAAAATTAGTAAGAAAGTAGATAGGATGGTTAGACTTTATAAACACAGATACACTCATTTTCCCAGCAAGACTTTTAACATTTTAGATTCACTTCTATTTTTATGGCTTTGCTCACCACTTAAAGAGCTCATTGATTTTCTTATACACAAAAAATGAAGAATTAATATATATTCGGTTTATGTATTTTAATGAAAAATGTGGTAAGTGATAACCAGTAACACTATGGTTACAGGACATGGACAATGGACATGAACTTGGGCAAACTTTAGGAGATAGTGAGGGACAGACAGGACAGGCGAGCTGTTGTCCATGGGGTCACAGAGTCAGATGTGACTGGATGACTGAACAAGAACCACAGCCGTATGATACAGACCTAGAAAAACTGCAACATTAGCTTACCTCTGTACATAAATTTCACAACATATAGGTCTGATTCTTGGGATGATAAATGTAAGTTTCCAGGAGTCATCTTTTAAGATGTTGCTAATTTCAGGAGATAAATGTTCAGGAGTAGATGTTGCTACTCTTGAGATTGAAAGTATCACTACACGAAGATATTGTGCAGAAATAAATTTCAGAAAATTATGGGAGATTTTATGGGAAGATAAAAGCAGGGCCAACATTGACTTGCCACCTAGAAGCTGAATGGATTTCTGCTCATAATTGACCCTTAGCTAGGTGTCATGATACAGGGCAAAATCTATACAAACTAGAACCATAAGGCATGATCTTTGGGTTCTAAACAAGAGATTACTTTAGAGCTTGAAGTGCTCCAAGAGAGGTGAAACCTGAGTAGCTGTGCT
The DNA here is from genome assembly GCF_023091745.1 of Budorcas taxicolor. Taxonomy (NCBI): domain Eukaryota; kingdom Metazoa; phylum Chordata; class Mammalia; order Artiodactyla; family Bovidae; genus Budorcas; species Budorcas taxicolor. Next base: position 72,672,423 of record NC_068912.1, read on the forward strand.
GCTGATGGGGCTATGAGGTTGTCAGGCCTTACCAACAACAGGAAATTGTTATTAAAAATTATATGCCTCAGTAAAAGGTAGGAGGATACATGGGAGAACTAATTTGATAAATAAGAAGGTGTCAAAGTTTGATTTTGTCTATTTGCTCTTTTGTTTGTGTCTATTTTGCCTGGGGCTCACCCTGTGGATGTGTTTTCTTTTTCTTTGGAATTTTCACTATAGAGATTTATTTAGCAGAGCTTTAAAGCACCTTGACATCCTTCAAAATGATAGTATGTAGAAAATTTGGAACATAGAAATACTAACAATAGCTTGGTATTAGGTTGAGCAAATGCATTTTGATCAAACCAATCAGTGTTTTCATTTTTCTCTTCATGAGAGCGTCTATAAAGCATCTGCCTTTAGCTTGCCAAAGCAAAGGAAAACATCTACTTATAAGGAAATGTTCATGTTTGAGGCTAGATAAATCTCTCCATTCATGTTATAATTTTATATTAAGAGAACTTTCCTTGGAGGTTGAGAATTGACTCTTGCTTTAAAAAAAATGAAAAGCATGCTTTAGATTTGTATGGCATATGCCTGACCTTTCAAATATGTATCTAGAGATTTTTGTGGGTAATGTTGGGTATGACACATCTATCATAAAAGTTAGGCCTGACTGGTACCTTAACAAAGACACTTGACCCAAAATTCATGACTCCATCTAAAAATGTGGGGCACTTAAAATATCCTTTTAGTTCTTGGTTTCAATAATAGAAAATGTTTGTTTTATTGGCCGCTAGCTATATAAATATAGTCAATGTAATCTGTCCTTTAAAATTCTTAACAAGAAAATCGTTCATCTAATTTATACTGAAACACTGTACAAGGGGTTTAGCATATAATCATCTTCTAGTACCACAATAAATAGCTACTATGTATTCATAAGAAGTTATTATTAATCATCAGCTTCTTATAATGGCTATTCTATGTCTTCCTAACAGCTTCACTCTGTCAATGAAGTTATGGACTGAGCTAAGAATTTAATTAAGTGCCTGTTTTTTTGAAGGAACACTTTTGTGAAGAACATGCAGACATATGCACATAGCCAATATATAATTGCCTTATTATTTCATTGCCATAATTCTATTTTAGAACTGCCTTTAGATATCCATCTTTAAAATAAACCACATTAGAGAAAGATTGAGATTTACTCCCTTTTAAAGTGCATCAAAATATCATATAAAAAAGAAAAAGCTTATCAGAACACTAATTCTGCTTTAATTTGAGTTTCAGTCTTTATCCTTTCAGTTGTATCCAAGCAGCTAAATTGAAGGGAAAGTTCTGAATGCCAGCCAATGCATTTTTACCCAGTGAATTAATAGAGCCAAAGGAGATAAGATTTTAAAAGAAAAACGTCTTGTATATGTTAATGCAGTAAATTTGGACATGCAGAAATAATTTCATCTCATTGATTCAAGTCATATATTTTGGTAAATATAGAAATGCTACTTCTGAAATCAATTGATGTATATACATATAGTAAATATAAGCATCCCAAGATAACCACTATTACTTTATTGATAGTATATATAGTTCTGCATGCACACTCAACTGTGTCCGACATTGTGACCCTATGGACTGTAGCCTGCCAGGCTCCTCTGTCCATGGAATTTTTCAGACAAGAATACTGGAAAGTGGAGTGAAAGTGTTAGTTGCTTAGTCGTGTCTGATTCCTTGTGAGCCCATGGACTGTAGTGTGCCATGCTCCTCTGTCCATGGAATTCTCCAGGAAAAAATACTAGAATGGGTAGCCATTCCCTTTTCCATGTGATCTTCCAGACCCAAGGATCAAACCGGGGTCTCCTGCACCCACATTCTTTACTGTCTGAGCCACTAGGGAAGCCTATATATATATATACACACACACATACTATGGACAAACTCTGTATTCAATATCCTACTACATACTGTATGAAGGATGGAAAAATACATGATCTAGGCTGTTCTTCAAAAAACATACATGGACAGAATACTGATTTTAAATTATAAATGATTAAATAATATACAAGAGAATTTCTAGTTAATCCCTAAATTTAGAAATAAATCTATTGTCATGAGAGTTTGAAGAAAGGAAAAAACACTAGGTCTGGAATTATTAGGAATGCTGTAGATGGCCATCTATTAGTTAAAATATTAGGATAGATAGAAATAAAAAGCCTGGCCAAAATCAATTTTCAGAAGTGCTGTGAGGAGATAGGCCAAGCATACAAGCAGTTAAACACTTGCAGGCTTGTACTAGGAAGTTGTGAGAAATGTGACACGAATGAAAAGGAAAAAAAAAAAAAGAGAGAGAGAGAGAGAGAGACAAAAAGGAAGAAAAAGCAAGAACTAAAGGCCAAAGAACTAAAAGCCAAAGTCTCTGCTGATTTATTCACAGCCTAATTAAATTAAAATAAAAAATAAAATGAAAGACACTAAGAAAATATGTAAGTTCTCTTTTGCTTCTAACAATACATAATTTGGGTTATTTTTCTATCTTTACAATGACTCATTTATCACTGTTCCTATATTTCTTCTCTGATAAACTTTGTAGCTTTTTTTTTCAAAACTTAATTTTTAATGCTGATGGTTTAGTTTTTTATTGCTGTTTTATTTTTGCTTTGTATTTACACTTTCTTTCTAAAATAATCCATTGATTCCCATTCCTTAAATGTTCATTTCTAATCTTTCCTTTTAATGAATGTCTAATTTGTTTTATGATTCTGTAATTCTGCAACTTCATCAAATTCTAGTCTAAATTCCTCTTCAGGAGGTGTTTTCAATTGGGTAGAATTTTTCCATTTGCATAGGCTACCATTGTCTCTAATTCATCAGGTACAAAATGAAAATTATCATATTTCCCCAACACAATTGAACAGTCCAGCTTCCTTACTTTGGTCGGTATTCTAACAGGTTATTTTTCTTTCCTATTTGTATTTTGAGTCACATTTTCCTATACATTGTGTCACTAATGAATTTACTGTACTCATCCTGGTCAAGGCTTGCCCAGCCCTAGTCCTTACCCACAATCATGTAAACTCATGATATCAAATGTGATAATGGAAATATTACATTTTATTAAAATGTTCTTAACAAATTTCTTATCAAAAAGGACAATATGGAAACAAAATGAAGGAGTGAAACTTAAAAAGATAATTTTATCACATTAGTTTGATTATAAGCTACAGTGAATTGAACATATTTGGGAAGTCAATGCCCATTAGATATATTGATATAGATTGCCAATTAAAATAAACTTCCAACAAAATTGAATGAAAGTAATTTTTTCACACTTTGGAAAATATTTTGATACCCTGTCAAATTTTGGTACCAACACATTTTGACATACATTTCTCAAGATAGCCATGTGAGGGATCAATCCTAGTCAATATTACAGAATACTTTAAAATACAGAAATATTATATCCTTATCAAAGACAAAACAGTGCAGTGAAATTTGGAAAATTTATTTTTTATAAGCATATTAACTAAAGGGTCTTTGATCATGGATGTAATGCTTCATTAACTATTTTGAATATCCTTACACATGTTGTAATGAGATGTCAAAGAAACTGAGGTATGTTTCACTTCAGTTCAGTTCAGTTCAGTGGCTCAGTCTTGTCTGAATTTTGCGACTGCATGGACTGAGGTATTCCAGGCATCCCTGGAACACCAGTTGGGTATCCAACACCAGTGCCCAGAGCCTACTCAAAGTCTATTGAGTCGGTGATTCCATCCAAACATGTCTTCCTCCCCCTTCTCAATCATCCCCTTCTCCTGCTGCCTTCAATTTTCACAGCATCAGGGTCTTTTCAAATGAGTCAGTTCTTCACATCAGGTGGCCGTAGTATTGGAGTTTAACATTCAGCATCAGTCCTTCCAATGATTATTCAGGATTGATTTCCTTTAGGATGGACTGGTTGGATCTCCTGGCTATCCAAGGGCCTCTCAAGAGTCTTCTCCAACACCACAGTTAAAAAACATCAATTCTTGGCACTCAACCTTCTTTATAAGTCCAACTCTCACATCCATACATGACTACTGAAAAACCAAAGCTTTACTAGATGGACATTTGTTGGAAAAGTAATGTCTCTGCTTTTTAATATGCTGTCTAGGTTGGTCATAACTTGTCTTCCAAGCAGCAAGCATCTTTCAATTTCATGGCTGCAGTCAACATCTACAGTAGTTTTGGAGCCCCCCGAAATAAAGCCGGTCACTATTTCCATCGTTTTCCCATCTATTTGCCATGAAGTAATGGGACCAGATGCCATTATCTTTGTTTGCTGAATGTTGAGGTTAGTTTTTTTTCTTTTCTTTTTAAATTTATTTTTACTTTATTTTACTTTACAACACTGTATTGGTTTTGCCATACATTGACATGAATCCACCACAGGTGTACATGAGTTCCCAAACATGAACCCCCCCTCCCACCACCCACCCCATATCATCTCTCTGGATCATCCCCATGCTCCAGCCCCAAGCATCCTGTATCCTGCATCGAACAGAGACTGGCGATTCATTTCTTACATGATAGTATACATGTTTCAATGCCATTCTCCCAAATCATCCCACCCTCTCCCTCTCCCACAGAGTCCAAAAGTCCACTCTACACATCTGTGTCTCTTTTGCTGTCTCGCATACAGGTTCATTACCATCTTTCTAAATTCCATATATATGTGTTAGTATACTGTACTGGTGTTTTTTGTTCTGGCTTACTTCACTCTGTATAATCAGCTCCAGTTTCATCCATCTCATTAGAACTGATTCAAATGTATTCTTTTTAATGGCTGAGTAATACTCCATTGTGTATATGTACCACAGCTTTCTTATCCATTTGTCTGCTGATGGATATCTAGGTTATTTCCATGTCCTGGCTATTATAAACAGTGCTGCAATGAACATTGGGGTACATGTGTCTTTTTCAATTCTGGTTTCCTCGGTGTGTATGCCCAGCAGTGGGATTGCTGGGTCATAAGGCAGTTCTATTTGCAATTATTTAAGGAATCTCAACACTGTTCTCCATAGTGGTTTTACTAGTTTGCATTCCCACCAACAGTGTAAGAGGGTTCCCTTTTCTCCACACCCTCTCCAGCATTTATTGCTTGCAGACTTTTGGATCACAGCCATTCTGACCGGTGTGAAGTGATACCTCATTGTGGTCTTGATTTGCATTTCTCTAATAATGAGTGATGTTGAGCATGATTTGTATGGAAATACGAAAAACCTCGAATAGCCAAAGCAATCTTGAGAAAGAAGAATGGAACTGAAATAATCAACCTGCCTGACTTCAGGCTCTACCACAAAGCCACAGTCATCAAGACAGTATGGCACTGGCACAAAGACAGAAATATAGATCAATGGAACAAAATAGAAAGCCCAGAGATAAATCCACACACATATGGACACCTTATCTTTGACAAAGGAGGCAAGAATATACAATGGACTAAAGACAATCTCTTTAACAAGTGGTGCTGGGAAAACTGGTCAACCACTTGTAAAAGAATGAAACTAGATCACTTTCTAACACTGCACACAAAAATAAACTCAAAATGGATTAAAGATCTAAATGTAAGACCAGAAACTATAAAACTCCTAGAGGAGAATATAGGCAAAACACTCTCTGACATAAATCACAGCAGGATCCTCTAGGATCCACCTCCCAGAATTCTGGAAATAAAAGCAAAAATAAACAAATGGGATCTAATTAAAATTAAAAGCTTCTGCACAACAAAGGAAAATATAAGCAAAGTGAAAAGACAGCCTTCTGAATGGGAGAAAACAATAGCAAATGAAGCAACTGACAAACAACTATCTCAAAAATATGCAAGCAACTTATGCAGCTCAATTCCAGAAAAATAAATGACCCAATCAAAAAATGGGCCAAAGAACTAAATAGACATTTCTCCAAAGAAGACATACGGATGGCTAACAAACACATGAATGTTGAGTTTAAAGCCAAACTTTTTCATTCTCCTCTTTCACTTTCATCAAGAGACTCTTTCGTTCTTCACTTTCTGCCATAAGGGTGGTATCATCGGCTTATCTCAGGATATTGATATTTCTTCCAGAAATCTTGATTTGAGTTTGTGCTTCATTCAGCCCGGCATTTCACATGATGTACTCTGCATATAAGTTAAATAAACAGGGTGACAAAATACAGCCTTGACATACTCCTTTTCCTATTTGGAACCAGTCTGTTGTTCCATGTCCAGTTCCTACTGTTGCTTCCTGGCCTGCATACAGATTTCTCAAGAGGCAGCTCAGGTGGTCTTGTATTCCCATCTCTTGAAGAATTTTCCACAGGTTGTTGTGATCCACACAGTCAAAGGCTTTAGCATAGTCAATAAAGCAGATGAACATGTTTTTCTGGAACTCTCTTGCTTTTTTGATGACCCAGCTGATGTTGGCAATTTGATCTCTGGTTCCCCTGCCTTTTCTAAAACTAGCTTAAACATCTGGAATTTCACAGTTCATGTACTGTTGAAGCCTGGCTTGGAGAATTTTGAGCATTACTTTTCTAGCGTGTGAGAAGAGTGCAATTGTGTGGTAGTTTGAGCATTCTTTGGCATTGCCTTTTTTGGGGATTTGAATGAAAACTGAACTTTTCCAATGCTGTGGCCACTGCTGATTTTCCCAAATTTGCTGGCATATTGAGTGCAGCACTTTCACAGGATCATCTTTCAGGATTTGAAATAGCTCAACTGGAATTCCATCACCTCCACTAGCTCTGTTCATAGTGATGCTTTCTAAGGCCCGCCTGACTTAGCAGTCCAGGATGTCTGGCTCTAGGTGAGTGTTCACACCATCGTGATTATCCGGATCATGAAGTCTTTTTGTATAGTTTTTCTCTGTATTCTTGCCACCTCTTCTTAATGTCTTCTGCTTCTGTTAGGTCTATACCATTTCTGTCTTTTATCAAGCCTATCTTTGCATGAAATGTTCCCTTGGTATCTCTAATTTTCTTGAAGAGTTCTGTAGTCTTTCCCATTCCAATAGTCGTTTAAATTTGGGTTACCTCACCATTCTCTCTTGTATGTAGCACTTGCAAATGACCATATGTAAACATTAATTTTTGGAGTTTTATTTTATTTTACATGAAAATAGTTTGTTCTCATAGTATGTTCATAATTCTCAATGTTTTGCATTCCAAATTAGGACCCTTGCCTAGAGAATATTTTTATGTATTAATAGCTATTATAATGGTGGGAGGAGTTTAAAAAATCAGTGTTGTGTATAAAAGGAAAACAGAGCAAAACAAAATTATAATTTTTATCCTTCCCTGTTGTGTGTTTTGTCAATAAGTCTATCTAAATGGCACCTTTATAGGAAGAAGAACTTTACAGCTTGTGATTGTGTAAATACTCTAGAGATTAAGAATTATCAATCTACTTTGAAAGCAAAAGTGGAAATTTATCTTGAATTTGCTGTAAATCAAGCACTACAGAAATTCACTATAGTGAGTCATTGAAATTTCTCAAAATCAAGATAAAAGTGTGGAATATTATTCATTTTTCTCACAAGGTGAAAAGTGTAATAACAAGATTCCTTTGTTTTTCCCAAAAGAAAAAGTCAAAGTGGAAGGTGAACACTGAAAGTTTTTAATAATATGAAAGATTGGTCCAAGAGCAGAGAAAATATTTCATAATAAAGAATAGAACTGAAACCACCACTGACCAGGTCATCAGAATTATATAATTTCATTTTCATAGTCATTCCAATCTTCCTCATGTCTTCATATATATTGGAAACAAATATGTACCTAACCCGACTACCTGTTTTCTGTTACTTTGGATATGTTCTCTCTTAGGGAAATTAACTGTACTTAATTAATATCCATTATCTAGTCTTTAAAGTTTAATGTGTTTGGGCAAATGTATACTACTTTACAATGTAATACACCCTATGAGATAAATAAGTTCTTGTTACTACATAAATCAACAAAGCAGTGATGAGTGAGTTTGTGCCTCAAAGAAATCTGCAAACCTCTTTGCCAGATACGCATAGCGAATCAGTTCAGATCAGTTTTGTCACTCAGTCGTGCCCATTATTTGCGACCCCATGAATTGCAGCACACCAGGCCTCCCTGTCCATCACAAACTCCCGGAGTTCACTCAGACTCATGTGCATTAAGTTGGTGATGCCATCCAGCCATCTCATCCTCTGTCGTCCCCTTCTCCTCCTACCCCCAATCGCTCCCAGCATTAGAGTCTTTTCCAATGAGTCAACACTTTGCATGAGGTGGCCAAAGCATTGGAGTTTCAGCTTCCGCATCAGTCCTTCCAATGAACACCCATGGCTGGTCTCCTTTAGAACGGACGGGTTGGATCTCCTTGCAGTCCAAGGGACTCTCAAGAGTCTTCTCCAACACCACACTTCAAAAGCATCAATTCTTCGGTGCTCAGCTTTCTTCACAGTCCAACTCTCACATCCATTTATGACCACTGGAAAAACAATAGCCTAGACCAGATGGACCTTTGTTGACAAAGTAATATCTCTGCTTTTGAATATGCTATCTAGGTTGGTCATAACTTTCCTTCCAAGGAGTAAGTGTCTTTTAATTTTATGGCTGCAATCACCAACTGCAGTGATTTTGGAGCCCAAAAAAATAAAGTCTGACACTGTTTCCACTGTTTCCCCATCTATTTCCCATGAAGTCATGGGACCAGATGCCATGATATTAGTTTTCCTAATGTTGAGCTTTAAGCCAACTTTTTCACTCTCCTCTTTCACTTTCATCAAGAGGCTTTTTAGTTCCTCTCCACTTTCTGCCATAACGTTGGAGTTATCTGCATATCTGAGGTTATTGATATTTCTCCCAGCAATCTTGATTCCAGCTTGTGCTTCTTCCAGCCCAGCATTTCTCATGATGTACTCTGCATATAAGTTAAATAAGCAGGCTGACAATATACAGCCTTGACGTACTCCTTTTCCTATTTGGAACCAGTCTGTTGTTCCATGTCCATTTCTAACTGTTGCTTCCTGACTTGCATACAGGTTTCTCAAGAGGCAGGTCAGGTGGTCTGATATTCCCATCTCTTTCAGAACAGTATGAAAAGGCAAAATGATAGGATACTGCAAGAGGAACTCCCCAGGTCAGTAGGTGCCCAATATGTTACAGGAGATCAGTGGAGAAATAACTCCAGTAAGAATGAAGGGATGGAGCCAAAGCAGAAACAATACCCAGTTTTGGATGGGACTGGTGATAGAAGCAAGGTCTGATGCTGTAAAGAGCAATCTTGTGTACAAACCTGGAATGTTAGGTCCATGAATCAAGGCAAATTCAAGTGATCAAATAGGAGATGGCAAGAGTGAACGTCGACATTCTAGGAATCAGCAAACTAAAATGGACTGGAATGGGTGAATTTAACTCAGATGACCATTATATCTACTACTGTGGGCAGGAATCCCTTAGAAGAAATGGAGTAGCCATCATGGTCAACAAAAGAGTCTGAAATGCAGTACTTTGATGTAATCTCAAAAACAACAGAATGATCTCTGTTCATTTCCAAGGCAAACCAATCAATATCACAGTGATCCAAGCCTATGCCCCAAGCAATAATGCTGAAGAAAATGAAGCTGAAAGGTTCTATAAAGACCTACAAGACCTTTTAGAACTAACACTCAAAAAAGATGTCCTTTTCATTACAGGGGACTGGAATGCATAGTGCATAAATCATATTAAATTTTCATCAAAGGACTGGGAAATCCTTAGCAGTGAATAGAAGCTTGGCAGTTCATACTGCTCATAAGTACACAATCACCAGTGCCCCAGCTAGAAGAGTAGCCAGTTGAACAATATGACTTACTACAATGTGTGAATAAAGCATCTTCCAAACAAAACAAAACATACATGACCTCTTAGCTAAAGTTATAGCTCCCCAATCAATAAAACAAGCAATAAACTATGATTTAGGAAACATTATTATTCTAAAGTAATTTAAAATTAAAATATAAATTGGAGAATTCAAAGCTATAATAAAATGATTACAGAGTGTAACATTTCTGTAAATGGATTTTTATTTCAACATTTTACATATTTATAAACAGGTAGGGTATTATACAATTATTTTGATCAGGAAAATCTGGAAAAGCATTCATTATTTATTTCCAAGTAAAGAAGACCAGAGTAATTCTCTACAGATGAATAAAGGTAGATTAAGTTTTAGATAATTTTTTTGACATATCCCACAGACTCACTCCATTATTGCCTTTGGTGAAAATGCTTTTGTTGCACATAATCAATGGCCTTCAGTGTAAAAGATTAACAAAAATGCAAAGAAATCCCTAGTCAAAACATACTGATATATTATCTATGACTCTTCCTAGGCTTACCCTTGTACAAGCATTACTATAGTCAATATCATATACTACTTTTTACTCTATTTTGTTCATTTTCCAATTATAGACATCTTCTTGTACTTGGGCTTCCCTGATAGCTCAGCTGGTAAAGAATATGCCTGCAATGCAGGAGACCCTGGTTAGATTCCTGGGTTGGGAAGATCCCCTGGAGAAGGGAAAGGCTACCCAATCCAGTTTTCTGGCCTGGAGAATTCCATTGACTGTATAGTCCAAGGGGTCACAAAGAGTCAGACACACTGAGTGACTTTTGCTTTTTCTAAACCCTTTAAATATTTAACATTTTAAAATAATTATATTATCCCCCAAATATACTAATAGTTACTAGTAGTCCAGGTAGTTATCTTTAAATCTTTCCTGTCTCTCACACATTGAAACTGAGGAGGGCACTATAAGGTTCCCAGGTCCTGAGGTCTTTCTGTCCCCCATCTCTTGTAGGCAAGACACCAACTTCCCTGAGTTCTAAAGGGTGGATTGGAACACTTGTTATTGTTAATCAAGGAGGCCTGCATGCTGGGTCGCTCAGCTGTGTCTGACTCTTTTGTGATCACAGGAACTGTCACCTGCCAGGCTTGTCTGTCCATGGGATTTCCCAGGCAAGAATATTGGACTAGGTTGCCATTTCCTTCTTCAGGTGCTCTTCCTGATCCAGGGATCGAACTCATGTCTCCTGCATTGGCAGACAGATTCTTTACCACTGAGCAATCTGGGAAACCCGATCAAGGGAGGAGAAACCAGGAAACTACCTGAGGCAAGATTAAACAGACCAGAGAAACTCAGCAATATTAGAAGACAAACCACCTGAAATGTATTAAAGTAGTACAAGCCCTGCTTGTGCCTCCATTTTGTCAAACCCCACTTTTGACCCACTATTAACAAAAACCCTCATTAAGTTCTCTGGGGTTGAAATATACAGATATTTTGTTTGTTTGTTTGTTTTCTCCCTGGAGGGCAAAGCCCGATGTGTCTCTCTTTGCCTTTCAAAAGCTATCCTTTTCTACTTCACTCAGAACTCTGTTGCCTGGATTTCATTTGGCAACAGTGTACAGATATTGGCTGCCAAGGTGGTGGTAGTAGTAAAGAACCTGCCTGCCAGTGCAAGAGACATAAGAGACATGGATTTAATCCCTTGGTCGGGAGGATCCGTGCCTGGAATCACACAGACAGAGGAACCTGGCAAGAAAGTCCAAAGGACTGCAAAGAGTTGGCCACGACTGAAGTGAATTAGCATGCACTCACACATGTACATTGTTGGACCATAAAGAAGGCTGAGTACTGAAGAACTGATGGTTTTGAATTGATGATTTTGAATCAAATCCTAAAGGAAATCAACCATGAATATTCACTTGAAGGGCTGCTGCTAAAGCTGAAGTTCCAGTACTTTGGTACCTTATGTGAAGATCTGACTTGTTGGAACAGTTTCTGATGCTAGGGAAGATGGAAGGCAAGGGGCATAGGGTGACAGAGGATGAGATGGTTGGATGGTATCACCAACTCAGTGGATGTGAGTTTGAGCAAACCCCAGGAGATAGGAAAGAACAGGGAAGTGTGGAGTCCACAGGGTCTTAAAAAGAGTTGGACACAACTTAGTGACTTAACAACAAGTACAGAGAGGCCGAGCTTTTGCTAAAACCATGATACATGAATTTATCACTAAAGCTTTTCAATTTTACTCTCTATATAGCTTTCTCAGATGTGCCTTGTCCTATTCATTCCAACCAAATTGTCTTTTGTTTAGGTTTACCATCATCTCTCACTGAGAGTTCCTTGTCTGCTTTTTAAAAATTTGCTTTTTGTTTCAGTTAAATCCATTCTTTACTCAACTACTAAGGGCTATTTCATAACATGTAAAAGTAAATGGATTTTAAATCATAATGTTATTATAAAGAACCAAGAATATAAAAACCTTGCTGCCAATTAAATAACAATATAATATGATCAGCTAGAGTATTTATGCCTAATGTGTATTTAAACTCATTTATACATATGGTTTTATCACGCTGCACTCTTGTGTGGATAAATACATGCAAAAACAAATGGTTACAGAATTCCTAAATCATCTTCACATTTATAGTCCAACTCTTCAGAGTCAAGTTTTAGCTTATAGTTTTTGAATATGTGTTTTTCCATTCAATATTGTTGCCTGTGCTATCCAGAGCCTGCCAAAGTGAACAATGCAAATAAATAGAGGGAAATAATACAATAGGACAGACTAGAGATCTCTTCAAGAAAATTAGAGATACCAAGGGAACATTTCATATGGAGATAGGCACTATAAAGGACAGAAACAGTATGGACCTAACAGAAGCAGAAGACATTAAGAAGAGGCAGCAAGACTACACAAATGAACTATACAAAAAATGCTCTACATGACACAGATAGCCACAATGGTGTAATCACTCACATAGAGCCAGACATCTTAGAGTGTGAAGTCAAGTGGGCCTTAGGAAGCAGCACTACAAACAAAGCAAGTAGAAGTGATGGAATTCCAGCCTAAAATAAATTAATTAATTAAAAATGATGCTGTTAAAGTGCTGCACTCAATATGCCAGCAAATTTGGGAAACTCAGCAGTGGCGCAGGACAGAAAAAAATCAGTTTTCATTCCAATCCCAAAGAAAGGCAATGTTAACGAATGTTTAAACTACCACACAATTGCACTCGTTTCACATAATAGCAAAGAAAGGCTCAAAATTCTCCAAGCCAGGCTTCAGCAGTACCTGAACCAAGAACTTCCAGATTTTCAAGCTGGATATAGAAGAGGCACAGGAACCAGAGATCAAATTGCCAACATCCACTGAATCATAGAAAAAGCAAGAAAATTCTAGGAAAAAACATCTACTACTGCTTTATTGACTACACCAAAACCTTTGATTGTGTGGATCACAACAAACTGTGGGATATTCTGAAAGAGATGAGAATACCAGACAACATCACCTACCTCGTGAGAAACCTGTATGCAGGTCAAGAAGCAACAGTTAGAACTGGACATGGAACAATGGACTGGCTACAAATTGGAAAAGGAGTATATCAATGCTGTATATTGTTACCCTGCTTATTTAACTTACATGCATAGTACATCATGTGGAATGCTGGGTTGGATGAAGCACAAGCTGGAATTAAGATTGTAGGGAGAAATGTTAATAACCTCAGATATGTAGATGATTCCACCCGTATGGCAGAAAGTCAAAAGCTGGAGAGCCTCTTGATGTAGGTGAAAGAGGAGAGTGAAAAAGTTGGCTTATTTTCAACATTCAAAAAACAAACGATTGCATCTTGTCCCATCACTTCATGGAAAATAGATGGGGAAACAATAGATATGGTGACAGAGTTTTGGGCTCCAAAATCACTACAGTTGATAACTGCAGCCATGAAATTAAAAGATACTTGTTCCTTGGAAGAAAAACTATGACAAACCTATACAGCATATTAAAAAGCAGAGACATTACCTTGCCAACAAAGGTCCATCTAGTCAAAGCTATGGTTTTTCTAGTAGTTACATATGGATGTGAGAGTTGGACCATAAAGAAGGCTGAGTACTGTGGTATTTAGAAGACTCTTGAGAATCCCTTGCACTGCAACAAAATCAAACCAGTCAATCCTAAAGGAAATCAGTCCTGAATATTCATTGGAAGGACTGATGTTGAAGCTGAAGCTCCAATACTTTGACCACCTGATGCGAAGAACTGACTCATTGGAAGATATCTTGATACTGGGAAAGACTGAAGGCAGGAGAAGAAGGAGATGACAGAGGATGAGATGCTTGGATGGCATCAGTGATTTGATGGACATGAATTTGAGCAAGCTGCAAGAGTTGGTGATAGGCAGGGAAGCCTGGTGTACTGCAGTCCATGGGTGGCAAAGAGTCAGATGGTACTGAACCACTGAACTGAACTGAATGGTATTGAACTCTGCCTTCACCAAAACCTTATATATTGACCTTCCTCCTACTGCCTCTTTGGAGCAGTCTCTCAGAGCCATTTAAAGCGCTGCCTCCTGGGCTGCAGTCCTCATTTTGCCTCAAATAAATCTTAACTTGCAAATCTCAAGTAGTATGTCTTTTTGAGTCAACACCCTGGAGGAGGGCATGGCAACCCATTCCAGTATTCTTGCCTGGAGAATCTTGTGGACAGAGGAGCCTGGCAGGCTACAGTCTGTAGCATCACAAAGAGTTGGACATGACTGAAGTGACTGAGTATGCACTCACCCGAGCAAATGTCCAAAAAGACCTGCTACTCTAAATCCAGTGAGTGATCCTAAGAATTAGATTATGTTCTTGAGATAGTTCTTGCCAATCCCGTTTCCTGGACTAAATTTGCCATTTTGCTTCTGTTTGCCTAGGCCACTGTTGGGACTTTGATTACAGATGATTACAAATCTCTGGTCTCTGTAATAAACAGTTTGGGAACTATAGTAGCTTTTCTTCATGCAAAGAACCGTGAATTGTGACTAGCTCCAGGAACCAGCGCACAAACAAAATTTTATAATTTAACACTTCTATATGAGTCTAGTAGTTTTGTATATCATAGGCCTACAAAAACTCTCCATAAATAGTATCACCCTGTTTTGTGAAATTTCATATCTCTTTTTTGAGAAGACAAATACCATATGCCCAATATTAATGAAAATTATAAGTTGACATGTAACTTACATTGGCTAAAATAAACTATTTTAAAGAATTTCTATATTCTCCATTTTCTAAAAGTTAAAAATACTATCATATTTGATCAAAAATATATTTATGCCTTATTACACATTATACTCAATTTTTTTCCATATCTCCTTTGTTAAGGTCACTGGTAAATTAAAATACAGCAACTATTTTAATCTGTATATTTTCATATTAAACACATGCTTTATATGTGAAATAAGCAGAATAAGAGTTGCGTGGTAAATTAATAAATAATTAGTTAAATTTATCTTCCATCTTTTTGGGCTCCAAAATCACTGCAGATGGTGACTGCAGCCATGAAGTTAAAAGACACTTGCTTCTTGGAAGAAAAGCTATGACCAACCTAGGCAGCATATTACAAAGCAGAGACATTATTTTGCCGACTAAGGTCTCTCAAATCAAAGCTATGGTTTTTCCTGTAGTCATGTATGGATGTGAGTATTGGACTATAAAGAAAGCTGAGCACCAAAGAACTGATGCTTTTGAACTGTGATGTTGAAGAAGACTCTTGAGAGTCCCTTGGACTGCAAGGAGATCCAACCAGTCCATCCTAAATGAAATCAGTCCTGAATATTCATTGGAAGGACTGATGCTGAAGCTGAAACTCCAATAATTTGGCCACTTGATGTGAAGAGCTGACTCATTTGAAAAGACCCTGATCCTGGGAAAGATTGAAGGCAGGAGGAGAAGGGGATGACAGAGGATGAGATGGTTGGGTGGCATCACTGATTCAATGGACATGAGTTTGAGTAAACTCCGGGAGTTGATGATGGACAAGGAAGCCTGACATGCTACAGTCCATGGGGTTGCAAATAGTAAGGCACAACTGATCAACTGAACTGAACTGATTAGTCAGTATTGGAGCTTCAGCTTCAACAACAGTCCTCCCAGTGAATATTCACGACTGGTTTCCTTCAGGATTGAATGGTTTTGATTTTCTTACAGTCTAAGAGACTCTCAAGAGTCTTTCCAATAATGCAATTCAAAAACATAAATTCTTTGGTGCTTAGCTTTCTTTATGGAAGTCTATGGAAGTTATGGAAGTATATGGAAGTTTTTGGAAGCTTTCTTTATGGATGTTTAACTTCCATAGTTAAACAAATACAGCATTCACACCAATAATGATGAAACTAGCATGTAAAACTATTTCTTAAAATTTTACCTAGATTGTTCATTTTTAAAATGCTGATCTTGCTATATAATAGTGAAAAAGGAAGCAGGTAGGGCACAATCTTTAAAAGAATGATGTAACCTGAGGACATGACATAAACTGATTAGAACCAAATAGGTCCAAGATGGCAGACAAATTGACTTCCAGTAGACTTTCATCCTCTGTTTACCTCAATGTAACACTCAACAAGCTAAATGACACCAACACACATCATGTTAATTCCAAAGCTGACCATAAATTTCAAAAAGTGGTCAGTGGGCCAATCCTGGAGACTCCATCCGTTTCCCCAAATAACTGAAATACTCCTCTAACTTATTGGCCCATGAAACTATCCATCTCTATAAAAACTAGGGCTTCCCAGGGGCCTCAGTGGTAAAGAATCTGACTACCAATGCAGGAACTACAGGAGACACAGGTTCAATCCTTAGGTCAGAAAGATCCCCTGAAGAAGGAAAAGGGCACCTCCTCCAGTATTCTTGCTGGAATAATCCCATGAACAGAGAAGCCTGGTGGGCTACAGTCTGTGGGGTTGCAAAGAATCAAACACGACTGAGCACACAAAATTTGACAACCTGGTGCCACTCTCACCTTCTGAGATGGTTCACAGTCTGTCTGCAGAGTGTATTTCTCTTTAAGTAAATCCACTTCTTATCTATCACTTTGTCTCTCACTGAACTCTGTGATGAGACATCAAGAATATGAGCTTTGTTAAGTCCTAAAACCGGGTAATGTAATCTCAGTTAAAAGAATGTAGGTTCTGAGAAGAACAAGTATCAATAGCATTGAAATATATACATTACCATGTGTGAAAGAGATAGCCATTGGGAAGTTGCCATATAACACAGAGAGATCAGCCTGGACCTCTGTGATGACCTACGGGGTGAGATGGGGGGATGGAATGGGTGGGAGCTTCAAGAGAAAGAGGATATATGTATACTTATGGCTGATTCATGGTGTTTTATGGCAGAAAGCAACACAACATTGTAAAGCAAAAAATAAGGAAAAAAAAAGAACATGTTCTGAGAAAAATATATCATATATTAATGCATATATATGCATATATATGGCAGAAAGTGAAGAGGAACTAAAATGCCTCTTGATGAAGATGAAAGAGGAGAGTGAAAAAGTTGGCTTAAAGCTCAACATTCAGAAAATTAAGATCATAGCATCCGATCCCATCACTTCATGGGAAATAGATGGGGAAACAGTGGAAACAGTATCAGACTTTATTTTTTGGGACTCCAAAATCACTGCAGATGGTGACTGCAGCCATGAAATTAAAAGATGCTTACAAAGTTATGACCAACCTAGATAGCATATTCAAAAGCAGAGACATTACTTTGCCGACTAAGGTCCGTCTAGTCAAGGCTATGGTTTTTCCAATGGTCATGTATGGATGTGAGAGTTGGACTGTGAAGAGGGCTGAGCACCAAAGAATTGATGCTTTTGAACTGTGGTATTGGAGAAAACTCTTGAGAGTCCCTTGGACTGCAAGGAGATCCAACCAGTCCATTCTGAAGGGGATCAGCCCTGGGATTTCTTTGGAAGGAATGATGCTAAAGCTGAAACGCCAGTACTTTGGCCACCTCATGTGAAGAGTTGACTCATTGGAAAAGACTTTGATGCTGGGAGGGATTGGGGGCAGGAGGAGAAGGGGATGACAGAGGATGAGATGGCTGGATGGCATCACTGACTCGATGAACATGAGTCTGAGTGAACTCCGGGAGTTGGTGATGGACAGGGAGGCCTGGCAGTGCTTCGATTCATGGGGTCGCAGAGTCGGACACGACTGAGCGACTGAACTGATGGAACCTAGGAAAAGTGGTACTGATGAACCTATCTGCAGGGCAGGAATAAAGACACAGACATAGAGAATCAACTGGTGGACACAGTGGGGTAAGTAGCGGGGTGGTGATGAGGTGAGATAGTGGCATTGATATATATACACTACAGTTCAAAATCGATAGCTAGCGGGAAGCTGCTGTATAGAACAGGGAGCTCAGCTCAGTGCTCTGGGATGACCTAGAGGGGTGGAATGGGGGGAGGGGAGTGGGAGGAAGGCTCAAAAGGGACGGGAATATATGTATTCACATGGCTGACTCATGATGTTGTACAGCAGAAAATAGCACAACATTGTAAAGTAATCATATTCCAATAGAAAAAATATTTTAAACTTAAAATGATAAAAAAGGCAAGTTCAAATCCCAATCTGAGTTTTGACTGGATTCAAGTCTCAGCCTGGGTTTCATGTCCCAGGCTAACTGTTCAGTCACTAATTTATATCTGACTCTTTGTGATCTCATGGACTGTAGCACACCAGGTTTCCCTGTCCTTCACCGCCTCCTGTAGTTTGCTCAGACTCATGTCCATAGAATCAGTGATGCCATCCAACCATCTCATCCTCTGTGGCCCTGCTCTCCTTTGGCCTTCAATCTTTCCCAGCATCACGGTCTTTTCCAATGAGTTGACTCTCAGATGGCCAAAGTTTTGCAGATTTAGCTCCAGCATCATTCCTTCCAATAAATATTCAAGGTTGGTTTCCTTTAGGATTGACTGATTTGATCTCCTTGCTGGCCAAGGACTCTCAAGAGTCTTCTCCAGCACCAGAATGCAAAAGTATCAGTTCTTCAGTGCTCAGCCATCTTTATGGTACAACTCTGACATCCATACATGACTACTGAGAAAACCACAGCTTTGACTTAATGGACCTTTGGCCAAAATGATATATTTCTTTTTTAATATGCTGTAGGTTTGGCATAACTTTTCTTCCAAGGAGCAGTTATCATCCACAGTGATTTTGGAGCCCAAGAAAAGAAAATCTGTCACTGCTTTCATTTTTCTCTCTTCTATTTGCCACGAAATGTTGGGACTGGATACTGTGATCTTAGTTTTTTGAAAGTTGAGTTTAAGACAGCTTTTTCACTCTCCTCTTTCTTTTTTTTTTTTTTCACTCTCCTCTTTCACCCTCATCAAGAGGCTCCTTAGTTTCTCTTCACTTTCTGCCATTAGAGTGGCATCATCTGCATATCTGAGGTTGTTGATAGGTCTCCAACCAATCTTCATTATGATTCATCCAGTTCCACATTTCACATGATGTACTCTGAATATAAATTAAATAGGCAGGGTGACAATATACAGCCTTAATGTACTCCTTTCCCAATTTTGAACCAGTCAGTTGTTCCATGTCTGGTTCTGACTGCTGCTTCTTGACTCACATACCTGTTTCTCAGGAGATAGGTAAAGTGGTCTGGTACTCCTTTCTCTTTAAGAATTTTCTACAGTTTTTTTTTTGTTTGTTTGTTTGTTTGTTTTTGTGATTCACATAGTCAAAGGGTTTAGCCCAGTCCATGAAGCAGAAGCAGATGTTTTTTCTGGAACTCCATTGTTTCCTCTATGATCCAATGGATGGTGACTTTGATCTCTTGTTCCTCTGCCTCTCCTTAACCCAGCTTATACATCTATCTAGAAGTCCCTGGTTCATGTATGCTGAAACCTAGCTTAAAGGTTTTGAGGGTTATCTCTCCAGCATATGAAATAAACCCAATTGTATGGTAGTTTGAACATTCTTTGGAATTGCCCTTCTTTGGAATTGGAATGAAAACTGACTTTTTCGTGTCCTGTGGTCACTACTGGTCATATATATAATTACCTTGAAACAAAAAGTTACTTTTAACAGCTGATACAGTTAAAATTAATAAAAAACATTTGCAAATATCATTACTTGGGAAATCTCAAGACAAAGAAGTTAATAATAATATCATATTCAATCAAATATTAAATTTAAACCTCTCTAGGACAGAAATTCACTGTTAGATTAAAATATGAAAATTGTTTTCATTACAAATGCTCATTCTTTTCTTAACCTAACTCAAGAAAAGAGATTAAAATTATTTAAACAACTTTAGTAGGTATTTGACATTTTAATACCTAGTGAAGATTTATCTGACATAAATATATTAAATATGCTAAATGAGGGGAATCTGAAATCATAAAGTTAAATAAGGATATCCATGATGCAACTACTGTGGAAAATGAGGGACTACCATCTAGAGTCTAGCATGTGAAATTATATATTATATACAAAAGTTATATATCATAAAATAAACTATATATAAATACTGGTAATTGGAATATATGAGCATAAAGTCAAGTGAAGATAATTTGACTATAAGGTAATATTAGAAGATTAATGTTTGATTTTTGTTGTTTGTATAAATTGCAAAATTAGAGAAGTTGGAGTTAGTTTTGTTTAGGAAAAGGATTACTTCAATTATCTATGCATTTAACTTTTATCTCTTAATACTGTAACATTTATAATTGTAGATCATAAATGTTTATGTACTAAATGCCAGACCTTAAAAAATGAATAAGATTTCTACATAGAAATTTTTAACAGATAAGTTAATGGTTCTAGAAATAAAGATTTGAAGATAGGGATCTTAAAATAGGAAGAAAGCTAGGAGAGCCAAATGACAAATAAAGAAAAGCAGAAAGTCAAGAGAAAATACTGAAATACAGAGGGCCCATAGTAAATATAAAAATAAAAACCACTGCTTTTGGCAAAGTATTGACTCTACAACATAATAATAGTGTAATCACTCTGAGTCCGAAGACATACATAAAATGGATCAGATAACAATGAAGCTGTGTTGAGACTCAAACTAGCCTGCAGTGTGCTCAACAGCTCAGTAGTGTACAATCATTTTGTGAGAGACTGTAGCCTGCCAGGCTCCTGTGCCCATGGGATTTCCTTGGCAAGAATACTGGAGTGAGTTGCCATTTCCTATTCCCGGGTATCTTCCAGACTCAGGGATTGAACTTCTGGCTCCTGTATTGGCAGCCAGATTATTTACCACTGCACCACCTGAGACTAGTGACTCATATGAAACTTATACAGGCATAAAATTATTTAATAATATGTCATAAGACTTTTAAAATGCAGAAAAAAATAAAATGGTTCAATGCACAGAATTGAACACTTAATGACTCCTAGTATTAAACCAAATAGTTTTTATGAATTTACCATCTCAGTAATAATAAACTATAAATAAGTAATAATAAAATATAAAAATTAAAGAAATATAAATCAAAATCAGCAAGTAAAAATTAATTTTGATCAGTTTCTGTACAATTTTATTAATGTTAAGATCTTGACTCTGTGGCCAAAGTATCTACTTCAATACTTTGGGTTTTCTATTCTGACTCCAAGGGTATTAATGGTAAACCTATAGGAAATACATGTTTTCACATATTCTTCCCAATTAGGACTTATATAAAAAATGTTAGTTTACAATTCCTCTTCCACAACTCTACCCACACTGACTCAATAGCCTAGCTATACTCTTTATTTCACCATGATTAGGGAAGAATTCTCTCTAGATCATGGAAATCCCACTTCTCTCCTACATCTTCTCCATCAAATTTTATTTTCAAAATACTTAAAAAGAAACTCAATTGAGCTATATTAATGACTTAAACTGTTGTGTTGTATTAAAATTTGAGATTTGTACTAAGGTTCTCCATTTCCTATTACTTGAAAAGAAAACACCCATCAATTATTCCTTTTAAAAGGAAAAAGGAAGTAATCACCCTATATTTAAAATAGCTTAAATTATAAGCTATTTGACAGATGCCAACAGGTTAAAATTTAAGGATGGTATGTCAGCCTTTTCCACTGTTGTATTTTGCCATTTATAAATGATAGGCGTGACATATCAAATGAGTATGCCCTTTCCTAACAAAAAAGAAAAACTTCACCCAGAATAATCAGAATTTGGATTGTGACACAGTTTGATATAAACTCCAGATTTTCACACTGTGTTTTTCTTGATCCTTTATTATATTCTACCTTGTATTAATGCTCAAAATTCTCCAAGCCAGGCTTCAGCAATATGTGAACCATGAACTTCCAGATGTTTAAGCTGCTTTTAGAAAAGGCAGAGGAACCAGAGGTCAAATTGCCAACATCCACTGGATCATGGAAAAAGCAAGAGAGTTCCAGAAAATGATCTATTTCTGCTTTATTGGCTATGCCAAAGCCTTTGACTGTGTGGATCATAATAAACTGTGGCAAATTCTGAAAGTGATGGAATACCAGACCACCTGACCTGTCTCTTGAGAAACCTATATGCAGGTCAGGAAGAAACAGTTGGAACTGGACATGGAACCACAGACTGGCTCTGAATAGGAAAAGGAGTACATAAAGGCTGTATATTGTCACCCTGCTTATTTAACTTCTATGCAGAGTACATCATGAGAAACGCAGGGCTGGAAGAAGCACAAGCTGGAATCAAGATTGCTGGGAGAAATATCAATAACCTCAGATATGCAGAGAACACCACCCTTATGGCAGAAAATGAAGAGGAACTAAAGAGTCCCTCGGACTGCAAGGAGATCCAACCAGTCCATTCTGAAGGAGATCAGCCCTGGGTGTTCTTTGGAAGGAATGATGCTAAAGCTGAAACTCCTGTACTTTGGCCACTTCATGCGAAGAGTTGACTCATTGGAAAAGACTCTGATGCTGGGAGGGATTGGGGGCAGGAGGAGAAGGGAACGACAGAGGATGAGATGGTTGGATGGCACCACCGACTTGATGGACATGAGTTTGAGTGAACTCCGGGAGCTGGTGATGGACAGGGAGGCCTGGTGTGCTGCAATTCATGGGGTCACAAAGAGTCGGACACGACTGAGGAACTGAACTGAACTGAACTGAACCTTGTATTATGGTTTTCTAGCACATCTATTTCTTGATATTAAGTAATTAAAAAATTTTTTTCATCTTTGTTTATCCCTGGTACTTACAATATCTTCTGTATAGTCAATGTTTGGTGAATATTTGTTGAGTGAAATCAGTCACATGGTTATAACTCATGCAGGCTGACAGTTTATATACTAAGCTGTGGGTTCCTTGAAAGAAATATTTCTGTATCCCTGGCATTTCACTATTTGCAACATAAATTTTTACAAGTACTTTTTTTTTTTTTTGGCCAGAATAAAAAATGCTTGATGAGAATAAAATAAAAGGTCTTTTGAAAGTACTCATGGAGGTTAAAGTTCAATAGATACAATGGGTAGAATTTTAAGAAGTTTTCAGATCCTACATAATTAAAGGTATAAATTTAAAATTGTAGATATGCCTATATCCCAGTTACATCACTTACTTGATGTATCAGTTTAACAATCACTTCACCTCAATAAGTCTTACTTTTCTCCATTTAAATAAGAAAGAAAATTACATGTTTTGTTACCCATTGAAGGTTATAATCCCAGAAGTTCTTTCTAGTCAGGTACCACATCTGATCCTTTAGGAGGTTCAGTCTATCAAACCAACTACTTTGGGGTCATTGAACATGTGGTAACTAGTGAATACTCCTGACATGTGTATGTTTACCTAATGCCTTTCTCATAAAGTTTGTTCTTTAATCAGGTCTGATGTATGTGAGATAAAATAGTAACACATAAGGAATTACCTAAGTCTATGAAAACTGGTATTGGTAGAAGTTCTTGCAGTTTATCTTATACAGTAAAAAGTGCTCTCAGCCATGATGAAAGGATGGAAAATAATCAAACTTTCTAGATGGATGCCTGAATTATTCCTAGAGAATTGGGGACTCAGTATTGGGGACTCAGTCTCTAAAAGATTAATTTGTTAGAAAGTAAGTCTATATTGTTAAAAACATACATAATCTCTATCATATCTCGTTAAGTAAGAAATATGACTTGGGGAAATGCACACTGTTATCCAAAGGACTGATCAAGTTGTCTGCTAGATTACTGGCTTACATGAATATAAACATTTTTCTAATGGGAATTTAGCAAAGATGTGTATGCCTCCACACTATGTCCATACTAAAATGTCTATCCATATTCCTCTTCTACAAATCTCATTGGAGAATATTTCTACTTTCTTCTTTTTTTTTTTTTTTTCAGTCTCTCAGGGACTTGGATAGCCAATTCATTAGCCACTCCCCCATATATCATTGCAGGTACATATTTCAGACCAGCTGTCCTTCTATAGGAAGTGAATCACTAGAAAGGTTTTACTTAACCACTCTTTTCAAGAACTATCATTAAGCCCAGCTATAAGCAATGGTAGTCTACTTCCAGCAGGTACCAGTATATCTTGGAGGTCTAAATGAAAACTAGACTCAAACTTTTCTGTACTCCACTAAGTGGTCGTGGGAAACACCCCATGAAGTCACATCTGTATTTAGGGAAAGGCAGTGAAGCAGCGGAAGCAGGTACCATGGGAGTTTGAGCCATCTGTTTATACAGTTTACTTGTGACTTCCTGGACCTATATGGCCAAGTTCTAATATATAACATTTTCATTTTACAATGGAATGCTACTGTGCACATCCAATTTTATGGTTCAGTGAATCAGATCACACGATTCATTATGTGCAATACAAGTTGCATAGTTGTGGTATCCCATGAACAGGTGTTCGTTCCACAAACTCCCAGCAACAAAGTAGAGCTATATTTCAAATGGAGAATAGTTATTGGTAGATAAATGTATGGCTTTACTCAAAACTTTGGGGGTCTATGTCAAACTTTTATGATGGCTTTAGAAGTTCCATATGACTGCTCCATCTAACCAATACTTCCAATAACATTGGGTCTACTAGATCATAAAGCCCCAGTAGCTGAACAATTTGAGCCAGTGTAGAACTGAAGTTGAGACTTTTCTTGTTTAGAAATAAATTCAGTGCTGAGCCTTGCATGTAAATAAGTAAATGAATCAGAGCAGCATTCTCAAACGTGGTAAATGTTATCTTCAAAATATGAGAAATACCAAGTTGGTGCTTTTTCATTTGCATCAGGGGTGCAAGGCACAGAAATGTATTTCACACCTTAAAGTAGACTGTCTTAGCAACAGATAACTAGACAAGTTGAAACTTTACCTAGGGACAGACTTCTAAAGTATATGGAGTTTTTTCTACATTCTGTTCACCAGGTCTTATGAGCATAATGCTATCCATGTAATAACAAGCATGATGCTATTTGAGATATCATGGAGCTCAACATCTCTCCAGCTCACATTATGACAGAGATTGGTGATCTATGACATAGCCTAAGGCAAGACTTTTTGTTTCCCTACCATTATTTCTGATTATCTACTATAATAAGAATGAGAAGAAAACATATTTGCCCCCTCTCTGGGTCAGTAACTCGATAATGAATACTAGAGACCATGATTATTTGCTTTCATAAAGATACTACAGGGGGGTGGTCCCAAGATAGCAGAAGAATAGGATGGAGAGACCACTTTCTCCCCCACAAATTTATCAAAAGATCATTTGAACGCTGAGCAACTTCCACAAAACAACTTCTGAACACTGATGGAGGACACCAGGCACCCAGAAAGGCAGCCCATTCTCTTCAAAAGGAGGTAGGATAAAATATAAAAGACAGAAAGAGAGACAAAAGAGTTAAGGACAGAGACCAACCCTGGGGAGCTAGTTGTGGAGGAGAAGTTTCCAAACAGCAGGAAACCCTCTCACCTGCAGGTCTGTGGGGAGTTTTGGAATCTCAGAGGGCAATATAACTGGGAGAAAAAAAGAAAAACCCACAGAATACATTCCTAACCGCAACACCCAGCAGAGAAGTAGCCCAGATGCTCATGTTTGCCAGCAGAGAGCAGGGGCTGGACGGAAAGTTGCAGGCTGCAAGCTTAGGGTAAAGACTGGGCCTGAATGCCCTGATTTCAACCTGAGGGAGCTAATGTGAGATAGCAACCCAAACTGTGGGATAGCCAGAGAGGAAAAAAAAAAAGAGAGAGAGAACTTTCCTGCAAAAGGCTCTAACCTAAAGCACAGCCTGGCCTGCTCACAGAACAAAGGATTGGGCGAATACCAAAGGAGATTTATCTCTCATGGTGAACCCAGGACACCGAGCAGCCAGGACCAGGGAGGTGATTAAGACACATGGCCCACCTGGGATGGTGTGCTTGCCAAGTGCCTGGTCGCCTGAGCTGCTCTGAACTGAGAAGGGCACACAACGCACGCCCAACAGTCTGTGACCTTACAGAGTAAATAACCTGAACCTGAGCAGCTTAGACCTAGGAAGTGCACAAAACGCAGGGCCCACATTGGACAGTAGCCCTGCAGAGCAACCTGGCACCTTAGCAGTGGAGACCCGGAAAGCACATGCCACCGTGAGCTGGGGGAAACCCAGTGTGGTCCATACACTGCAAGCACTCCCCACACAGGCCAGTGATATTTGTTTGCAGTGTTCCTTCCTCCCTTTCCACAACACAATTGGACAAGTGAGCCTAAATAAGCGACCACGTTCGCCCCCTTGTTTCAGGGCAGAAATCAGACACTTAAGAGACTTGCAAACAGAGGAAGCCAAAATTAAAAGAGAAGAGGGAACACTCTGGAAGTGACAGGTGCAACAGATTAAAACCCTGTAGTTAACATTGACTAAGCATTGGAAGGGGCCTATAGACCTTGAGAAGTACAAGCTGAAACAAGGAACTATCTGAAACTGAACTGACCCCACACTGCCCGCAACAGCTCCAGAGAAATTCCCAGATATATCTTTACTATTATCATTTTTAAATTTTATTTTATTTTTAAGTTCTTTATTATTCCTTTAATTTTCATCTTTCTAACCTACTACCTTGCAAAAAAAGACCCTATCTTTAAAGTGAATTTCATATATATATAGTGATTTTGTTTTGTATTTTTAATATTGTATTTTTGAGACTCTAACCTCTACTGTAGATTTTTTATCTTTGCTTTTTGGTATTTGTTCTCAATTTTGTACCTTTAAGAATCTAATTATCAGTATCCATTTTTCTCTTAGGGATGTGATTACTGGCTTGATTGCTCTGCCCCCTTTTGACTCTCCCTTTTCTCCTCCAGGTCACCTCTA
Organism: Budorcas taxicolor; assembly: GCF_023091745.1. Taxonomy (NCBI): domain Eukaryota; kingdom Metazoa; phylum Chordata; class Mammalia; order Artiodactyla; family Bovidae; genus Budorcas; species Budorcas taxicolor. The sequence goes on from NC_068912.1 coordinate 72,699,518, forward strand.
TCTCCTCCCTCCCCCTTTTCTTCTCTACTTAACTCTGTGAATCTCTCTGGGTGTTCCAGGCTGTGGAGAAAACTTAGGGAATTGATTACTGGCTAGACTGGTCTCTCCCCTTTTGATTCCCCCTCTTTTCCTCCTGGTCACCTCTATTTCCCTCTTTCCTCTTCTCTTCTCCATATAACTCTGTGAACCTCTCTCAGTGTTCCACACTGTGGAGAATTTTTTCACCATTAACCTAGGTGTTTTATCATCTGTGCTGTATGGATGGAGAAGTCTTGAGGCTACTGTAAGAATAAGACTGAAAGCCAGAGACAGGAGGCTTAAATCCAAAACTTGAGAATACCAGAAAACTCCTGACTCCAGGGAACATTAATCAACAAGAGCTCATCCAAAAGCCTCCATACCTACACTGAAACCAAACTCCACCCAAGAGCCAACGAGTTCCAGAGCAAGATATACCATGCTAATTCTCCAGCAACACAGGAACACAGCACTGAGCATTAAAATACAGGCTGCCCAAAGGCTTGCCAAACCCATAGACACCTCAAAACTCACTACTGGATTTCATGCACTCCAAAAAGAAGAGATCCACCTCCACCCACCAAAACACTGACACAAGCTCCCATAACCAGAAAACCTTGACAAGTCACTAGTCCAACCCCACCCACAGAGAGCCAGCTCCACAATAAAGAGGAATCACAAACTTCCAGCATATAGAAAGGCCACCCCGAACACAGTAACCTAAACAAGATGAAAAGGCAGAGAAATATTCAGCAGGTAAAGGGACATGACAAATGCCCACCAAACCAAACCAAAGAGGAGGAGATAGGGAGCCTACCTGAAAAAGAATTCAGAATAATGATAAGAAAGAGGATACAAAATCTTGAAAACAAAATGGAGTTATAGGTAAATAGATTAGAGACAAGGATTGAATAGATGCAAGAAAAGTTTAACAAGGACTTAGAAGAAATAAAAAGCAGGCAATCAATGATGAATAATGCAATAACTGAGATAAAAGGCAGTCTGGAGGGAACCAACAGTAGAATAGCTGAGGCAGAAGATAGGACAAGTGAGGTGGAATACAGAATGGTGGAAATAAATGAAGCAGAGTGGAAAAAAGAAAAAAGAATTAAAAGAAATGAGGACAAGCTCAGGGACCTCTGGGACAATGTTAAGTGTCCCAACATTAGAATCATAAGAGTATCAGAAAAAGAAAACAAAAAGAAGACATGAGAAAATATTTGAGATAATAGTTGAAAACTTCCTTAAAACGGGGAAGGAAATAACCACCCAAGTCCAAGAAACCCAGAGAGTCCCAAATAGGATAAACTCAAGGGGAAACACCTCAAGACACAGATTAATCAAATTAATGAAGATCAAACACAACGAGCAAATATTAAAAGCAGCAAGGGAAAATCAACAAATAACACACAAGGGGATACCCATAAGGATAACAGCTGATCTTTCAATAGAAACTCTTCAGGCCAGAAGGGAATGGCAGGACATACTTAAAGTGATGAAAGAGCAAAACATACAACCCAGATTACTATACCCAGCAAGGATCTCATTCAAATATGAAGGAGAAATCAAAAGTTTTACAGACAAGCAAAAGCTGAGAGAATTCAGCACAACCAAACCAGCTCTCCAACAAATGCTAAAGATCTTCTCTAGGCAGGAAACATATAAATTTGAATCCAAAACAAAAATGCAAATGACAATGGGAATCATATTTATCAATAATTACCTTAAATGTAAATAGGTTGAATGCCCCAACCAAAAGATGGCTGAATGGATACAAAAACAAACCCCCTATATATGGTGTCTACAAAAGACCCACCTCAAAAAAGGGACACATACAGACTGAAAGTGAAGGGCTGGAAAAGGATATTTCTTGCAAATGGAGACCAAAAGAAAGCAAGAGTAGAAATACTCATATCAGATAAAATAGACTTTGATAAAATAGATAAAATAAAGTCCATGGAAAGAGACAAAGAAGGACACTACATAATGATCAAAGGAACAATCCAAGAAGAAGATATAAAAATTATATATGCACCCAACATAGGAGCACCACAATATGTAAGGCAAATACTAGCAAGTAGGAAAGTGGAAATTAACAGTAACACAATAATAATGGGAGACTTTAATACCCTACTCACACTTATGGATAGATCAACCAAACAGAAAATTAGCAAGGAAACACAAACTTTAATGGACCATCTAGGCTTAATTGATAACTATAGGACATTTCACCCAAAACAATTAATTTTACCTTTTTCTCAAGTGCACACAGAACATTCTCCAGGATAGATCACATCATGGGCCATAAATCTAGCCTTGGTAAATCCAAAAAAATTGAAATCATTTCCAGCCTCTTTTCTGATCACTATGCAGTAAGATTAGTTGTCAACTATAGGAGGGAAAAAAAAAAAAAAACCTATTAAAAATATACACATACAGAGCCTAAACAACAAGCTTCTGAATAACCAACAAATCACAGAAGAAATCAAAATGGAAAGCAAAACATGCATTGAAACAAATGAAAATGAAAACGTGACAACCTAAAACCTTTGGGATTCAGTAGAAGCAGTGCTAAGGGGAAGGTTCATAGCAATACAAGCCTACTTCAAGAAACAGGAGAGAAATCAAATGAATAACCTAACTTTACACCTAAAACAACTAGAAAAAGAAAAAATGAACAACTCCAGGGTTAGTAGAAGAAAAGAAATTTAAAAATTAAGGCAGAAATAAATGGGAAAAAAAAAAGAGATCATAGCAAAAAATCAACAAAAGTAAAAGCTGGTTCTTTGAGGAGATAAAGTAGACAAATCATTAGCCAGACTCACCAAGCAAAAGGAAGGGAGAAGAATCAAATCAAGAAAATTAGAAATGAAAATGAAGAAATTACAACAGGCAACATAGAAATAGAAAGGAGAATAAGAGACTACTAATAGCAACTATATGACCATAAAATGGACACCTTGGAAGAAATGGACAAATTCTTTAAAAGTATAACCTTCCAAAACTGAACCAGAAAGAAATAGAAAATCTTAACAGGCCCATCACAAGCACAAGAATACAAACTGTAATCAAAAATCATCCAACAAACAAAAGCCCAGGACCAGATGGCTTCACAGTTAAATTATACAAAAAATTTAGAGAGGAGCTAACATCTATCCTGCTCAAATTTTTCCACAAAATTGCAGAGGAAGGTAAACTGCCAAATTCATTCTATGAGACCAGCACCACCCTAATACCAAAACCAGATAAAGATGCCACAATAAAAGAAAATTACAGACCAATATCACTGATGAACATAGATGCAATAATCCTCAACAAAATTCTAGCAAACAGAATCCAATAATATATTTAAATAATCATACATCATGACCAAGTGGGTTTTATCCCAGGGATGCAAGGATTCTTAAATATTTGCAAATCACTCAATGTGATACACCACATTAACAAATTGAAAGATGTATAGAACAGACTTTTGGACTCTGTGGGAGAGGGAGAGAGTGGGATGATTTGGGAGAATGGCATTGAAACATGTATACTATCATGTAAGAAACGAATCGCCAGTCTAGGTTCGATACAGGATACAGGATGCTTGGGGCTGGTGCACTGGGATGACCCAGAGAGATGATATGGGGAGAGAGGTGGAAGAGGGGTTCACGACTGGGAATTCATGTACACCTGTGGCAGATTCATGTCAATGTATGGCAAAACCAATACAGTATTGCAAAATAAAATAAAAATAAGTGAATAAATAAATAAATATGCTGGAAAAAGATATGTTAATCTCAATAGAAGCAGAGAAACCTTTGAGAAAATTCAACATCCGTTTATGATAAAAGCCCTCCAGAAATCAGGCATAGAAGGAACATACCTCAACATAATAAAAGCCGTATATGATAAACCCACAGCAAACATTATCCTCAATGGTGAAAAATTGAAAGCGTTTCCCCTAAAGTAAGGAACAAGAAAAGGGTGCCCACTCTCAGCACTACTATTCAACACAGTTTTGGAAATTTCAGCTACAGCAATCAAAAAAGAAAAAAAAAAAAAAGAGAAATCCAGATGGGAAAGAAAGAAGGAAGACTCTCGCTGTTTGCAGATGACATGATCTTCTACATAGAAAACCCTAAAGACACAACCAGAAAATTACTAGAACTAATCAATGAATACAATAAATTTGAAGGACATAAAATGAATTCACAGAAATCGCTTGCATTCTTATACATTAACAATGAGAAAACAGAAAGAGAAATAAAGGAAACTATATCATTCACCATTGCATTGAAAAGAATAAAATACTTAGGAATAAATCTACCTAAAGGAATAAAAGACCTATATATAGAAAACTATAAAACACTGATGAAAGAAATCAAAGATGACACAAATAGACGGAGAAATATACCATGTTTATGAATCAGAAGAATCAATATAGTGAAAATGAGTACACTACGCAAAGCAATCCATAGATTCTATGCAATCTCTATCAAGTTACCAACAGTATTTTTTACAGAACTTGAACAAATAATTTCAAAATCTGTATGGAAATACAAGAAACCTCGAATAGCTAAAGCAATCTTGAGAAAGAATGGAACTGGAGAAATCAACCTGCCTGACTTCAGACTATACCACAAAGCTACAGTCATGAAGACAGTATGGTACTGGCACAAAAATAGAAATATAGATCAATGGAAGAAAATAGAAAGCCCAAAGACAATTCCAGGCACTTATGGACACCTTATCTTTGACAATGGAGGCAAAAATATACAATGGAGAAAAGATAATCTCTTTAACAAGTGGTTCGGGGAAAACTAGTCAACCACCTGTAAAAGAATGAAACAGAACACTTTCTAACACCATACACAAAAATAAACTCAAAATGGATTAAAGATCTAAATGTAAGACCAGAAACTATAAAACTCCTAGAGGAAAACAGACAAAACACACTCCGACATAAACCACATCAGGATCCTCTATGACCCATCTCCCAGAGTATTGGAAATGGAAGCAAAAATAAACAAATGGGACCTAATTAATCTTAAAAGCTTTCACACAATGAAGGAAACTATAAGCAAGGTGAAAAGACAGCCTTCTGAATGGGAGAAAATAATAGCAAACAAAGCAACTGACAAAGAGTTAATCTCAAAAATACACAAGCAGCTGATGCAGCACAATACCAGAAAAATAAACGACCCAATCAAAACATGGGCCAAAGAACTAAATAGACATTTCTCCAAAGAAGACATACAGATGGCTAAAAAACACATGAAAAGCTCAACATCACTCATTATCAGAGAAATGCAAATCAAAACCACAATGAGGTACCATCTCACGCCAGTCAGAATGGCTGTGATCCAAAACTCTACAAGCAATAAATGCTGGAGAGGGTGTGGAGAAAAGGGAATCCTCTTACACTGTTGGTGGGAATACAAACTAGTACAGCCACTATGGAGAACAGTGTGGAGATTCCTTTAAAAACCAGAAACAGAACTGCCACACGACCCAGCAATCTGACTGCTGACCATGCACACCAAGGAAACCAGAACTGAAAGAGACACATGTACCCCAATGTTCATCATAGCACTGTTTACAATAGCTAGGGCATGGAAGCAAACTAGATGTCCATTGCAGACGAATGGATAAGAAAGCTGTGGTACATATACATAATGGAACTTTACTCAACTATTAAAAAAACACGTTTGAATCAGTTCTAATGAGGTGGATGAAACTGGACCCTATTAAACAGCATGAAGTCAGAAAGAAAAACACCAGTACAGTATGTTAACACATATATGTGGAATTTAGAAAGATGGTAACGATGATCCTATATGTGAGGCAGCAAAAGAGTCACAGATATAAAGGACAGACTTTTGGACTCTGTGGGAGAAGGTGAGGGTGGGATGATTTGAGAGAATAGCATTGATACCTGTATTTTACCATATGTGAAATAGGTGACCAGTCTAAGTTTGATGCATGAAATAGGGCACTCAAAGCTGGTGAACTGGGACAAACCTGATGGATGGGAAGGGAGGGTGGAAGGAGGGGGAGTCAGGATGGGGGCCATATGTATACCCAGGCTGATTCATGTCAATGTATGGCAAAAACCACTACAATACTGTAAAGTAATTGGCCTCCAATTAAAATAAATTAATTTTAAAAATATATATAATTTCCAGAACTGGAGCTTTGATTGGCATTGGCCTCTGAATCCATTTGAGAAAATGTACAGTTATTTTCAATGCATACCAAGCTTAGTCATGGATCACATATGAAGAGAAAATGGGAATGGGATAGCAATCACTTCTGCATCTTTAATTCTTTAATTTAAGTACTTATCTCTGTAATTTCCCCCAGCAATATAATACTGCAATCTTATAAGTGGAAAAGTGTGGCAGAGTTACTTCAGAGACTTATAGTAGACTATTTCTACATCATCATTCTAATAGTATAACTCAAAGGGTTTTTTTGTTTTGGCTTTTTGTTAGTTATTGCTAATCTATCTACTGGGGCTTTGAAAAAACCATAGGATTGGTCTGTGAGTCCACTAAGCTCTCTGCAAGACTGATTTGAATAACAATTCCATTAATGTTTTGACAACAGATGTCCAAAGAGATGATCTATCTGTGGAACACACAGTGCCTTTTCAGTTCTCTAGGGAGTAACATAAATATATTTTATATCCTGAAAATTCTGAGTACTACACTTTGCCCAGTGTGAAGTCACACTGTTAAATGACCAGTAAAGCTGCACTGTTAAATGACCAGTGAAGCCACACTGTTAAATGACCAGGTCTTTCTGGTCAGTTTTCATCCCAATCCCAAAGAAGGGCAGTACTAAAGAATGTTCAAATTACCAAACAATTGGGCTTATTTCCCATGCTAGTAAGGTTTTCCTCAAAATCCTTCATACTAGTGTTCAGCAGTACTTGAAATGAGAACCTCTATATGTACAAGCTGGGTTTACAAAAGGCAGAAGAACCAGAGATCAAATTGCTAACATTTGTTGGACCATAGAGAAAACAAGGGAATTACGGAAGAACATCTACTTCTGCTTCATTGACTATGCTAAAGCCACTGACCATGCGGATCACAACAAAATGTGAGAAATTCTTAAAGAGATAGGAATACCAGACCATCTTACCTGTCTCCTGAGAAACCTGTACATGGGTCAAGAAACAACAGATAGAACCTTACATTGAAGAACTAGCTGTTCAAAATCAGGAATTGAGTACAATAAAGCTGTATACTGTCACCTGCTTATTTTACTTATGTGTAGAGTATATCACGTAAAATGCCAGGCTGGATGAGTTACAAGCTGGAATCAAGATGGCTGGGAGAAGTATTAACAACCCCACATATGCAGATAATACTACTTTAATGGTGGGAAGTGAAGAGGAACTAAATAGCTTCTTGATGAAGGTGAAAGGGGAGAGTGAAAATGTTGGCTTAAAACTCAACATTCAAAAAACTAAGATCATGGCATTTGGCAACTATAGCCATGAAATTATAAGACATTTTCTCCTTGGAAGGAAAGCTATGACAAACTTAGAGAGCATATTAAAAGCAAAGACATCACTTTGCCAACAAAGGTCCATGTAGTCAAAGCTATGGTTTTTCCAGTAGTCGTACATGGATGTGAGAGATGGACCATAAAGAAGGCCAAGCACCAAAGAATTGATGCTTTTGAATTGTGGTGCTGGAGAAGATTCTTGAGAGTCCTTTTAACAGCAAGGAGGTCAGACCAGTGAATCCTAAAGGAAATCAGCCCTGAATATTCACTGGAAGCACTGATTCTGAAGCTGAAACTTCAGTACGTTAGCCACCTGATACCAATAGCCAAGTCATTGAAAAGATCCTGTTGCTAAGAGAGGTTGAAAGCAAAAAGAGAAGAAGATGGTAGAGGGTGATGTGGTTGGATAGCATCACTGACTCAACTGACATGAACTAGGGAAAACTTCAGGAGGCAGTGAGGGACAGGGAGGCCCTGGCATGCTGCAGTCCATGGAGTCATAAAGTGTCAGATACAACTTAGCAACTTTACAACAACAACAACTTTCTGGAGAAAGCGAGAGACATAATTCATGATATTTACTTGTAGACAATAGGCAGGAATGTGTTCTAATGTTACTAAATTTTATGTGTAAAGATATATGTGTGGTGCTGGAGTGGCAAGTGGTGGCTGTGCAACACTGGAACTGCCAGTGTTGCACAGAGGAGATACCCCACCTCCAAGGTGAGGAGCAACCGCTGCAGTTTGCTGGAGCGGCCATAAAGAGATACCCCATTCCCAATATAAGAGGAACCCCAGTAAGAAGGTAGACACTTAGGGCATCAGGGGCAGACAGGCTGAAACTACAATCACAGAAAACTAACAAATCTAATCACATAGGCCACAGCCCTGTCTAACTCAATGAAACTAAGCCATGCCCTATAGGGCCACCAAAGATGGACAGGTTATGGTGGAGAGTTCTGACAAAAAGTGGCCCACTAGAGAAGGAAATGGCAAAACACATCAGTATTCATGCCATACGAGCCCCATGAACAGTATGAAAAGGCAAAAAGATAGAACAGTGAAGGGGGAATTCCTCAGGTGGTAGACCAATATGCTACTGAAGATCAGTGAAGAAATAACTCCAGAAAGAATGAAGAGACAAAGCCAAAGCAAAAACGACACCCAGTTGTGGATATGACCAGTGATAGAAGAAAGGCCCGATGTTGTAAAGGGTAATATTGCCTAGGAACCTGGAATGTTAGGTCCATGAATCAAGGTAAATTGGAAGTGGTCAAACAAGAGATGGCAAAAGTAAACGTCGACATTTTAGGAATCAGCAAACTAAAATGGACTTGAATGGGTAAATTCAACACAGATGACCATTATATCTAATACTGTGGGCAAGAATCCCTTAGAAGAAATGGAGTGGCCATCATAGTCAACAAAAGAGTCCAAAATGCAATACTTACATGCAATCTCAAAAACAACAGGATGACCTCTGTTCGTTTCCAAAGCAAACCTTTCAATGTCACCATAATCCAAGTCTATGCCCTGAGCAGTAACACTAAAGAAGCTGAAGTTGAATGGCTCTATGAAGACCTACAAGACCTTTTAGAACTAATACCCAGAAAAGATGTCCTTTTCATTATAAGGGACTGGAATGCAAAAGTAGGAAGTCAAGAAACATCTGGAGTAACAGGCAATTTTGGCCTTGGAGAGGCAGGCCAAAGAATGAAGCAGGGCAAAGGCTAATGGAGTTTTGCCAAGGGAGTGCACTGGTCATAGCAAACACTCTCTTCCAACAACACAAGAGAAGACTCTACACATGGACATCACCACATGGCCGACACCAAAATCAGATTGATTATATTCTTTGCAGCCAAAGATGGAGAAGTTCTATACAGTCAGCAAAAACAAGACCAGGGGCTGTCTGTGGCTCAGATCATGATCTCCTTATAGCCAAATTCAGACTTAAATTGAAGAAAGTAGGGAAAACCACTAGGTCATTCAGGTGTGACCTAAATCAAATCCCTTATGATTATACAGTGAAAGTGAGAAATAGATTTAAGGGACTAGATCTGATAGACAGAGTGCCTGATGAGCTACAGACGGAGGTTTCTGACTGTACATTGAACTTTCAGATGTTCAAGCCGGTTTTAGAAAAGGAACCAAAGATCAATTTGCCAACATCTGCTGGATCATCAAAAAAGCATGAGAGTTCCAGAAAAACATGTTTCTGCTTTATTAACTATTCCAAAACCTTTGACTGTGTGGATCACAATAAACTGTGGAAAATTCTGAAAGAGATGTGTTACCAAACCACCTGACCTCCCACTTGGGAAATCTGTATGCAGGTCAGGAAGCTACAGGTAGAACTGGACATGGAACAATAGACTGGTCCCAAACTGGGAAAGGAGCATGTCAAGGCTGTATTATGTCACCCTGCTTATTTAACTTATATGCAGAGTACATCATGAGAAAGGCTGAGCTGGATGAAGCACAAGCTGGAATCAAAATTTCTAGGAGAAATATAAGTCACCTCAGATATGCAGATGACACCACTCTTATGGCAGAAAGTGAAGAAGAACTAAAGAGCCTCTTGATGAAAGTGAAAAAGGAGAGTGAAAAAGTTGGCTTAAAGCTCAACATTGAGAAAACTAAGATCATGGCATCTGGTCTCATCACTTCATGACAAATTAATGAGGAAACAGTGACAGACTTTATTTTGGGGGGCTCCAAAATCAGTGCAGTTGGTGACTGCAGCCATGAAATTAAAAGACATATATTCCTTGGAAGGAAAGTTACTACCAACCTAGACAGCATATTAAAAGCAGAAATATTACTTTGCCAACAAAGGTGCATCTTGTCAAGGCTATGGTTTTTCCAGTAGTCAGGAATGGATGTGAGAGTTGGATCATAAAGAAAGCTGAGCACTGAAGAATTGATGCTTTTGGAACTATAGTGTTGGAGAAGACTCTTGAGAGTCCCTTGGACTGCAGGAGATGCAACCAGTCCATCCTAAAGGAAATCAGTCCTGAATGTTCATTGGAAGGACTGATGTTGAGGCTGAAACTCCAATACTTTGGCCACCTGATGTGAAGAGCTGACTCATTTGAAAAGACCCTGATGCTAAGTAAGATTGAAGGCAGGAGGAGAAGGGATGACAGAGAATGAGATGGTTGAATGACATCACCAACTCAATGGACATGAGTTTGGGTAAACTCTGCTAGTTGGTGATGGACAGAGAGGCCAGGCATGCTGCAGCCCATGCATCACAAAAGTTGGACACTACTGACAGACTTAACTGAACTGAACTGAAAGATGTATGTATCCCATGTTAAACACATATGGGAAATAAAATAATGGACATAAGTTTACCTCAAAATCTGTTTGACCTTCCCGTAATGACAAAATCTCATTTTTCCAAAGTGAAATCATCAAACTGTACTATTTAATCCCTTAGGCCTTCACTGGTGGCTCAGTGGTAAAGAACTTGCCTGCCTATGTTTGCACACAGGTACAATCCCTGGGTTGAGAAGATCCCCTGGAGGAAGAAATGGCAACCCATTTCAGTATTCTTGTCTGGGAAATTCCATGTGGAGCCTGGTAGGTTACAGTCAGTCCATAGGGTCACAAAAAAGGTGGACATGACTTAGCAACTAAACAACAACAAGTACTATGTCATAACATACATTTCAAATTGTACTAATTATTTATATGTATTCTTGAATGTTTTTTCTGTAACTTGGTTTAGATTTTTTTAAGGATTTCTTTCTTCTGGATCTTGTATTTTAGGATTTGTTAGGAAATAGGATGTTTCTCAGTCTAGACCAAATTATTCATGGCTACTTAGTCAAGACCTGCTCATATATGCTACCCACTGCCTTATTAGTCATAAAATTTTCTTTTCTTTCTAGTAGAGCAGGCAGTGTTCCCAGCTCTGTGTTAGTACCAGACACTATTAGCTGTGGTGCCTCCCAAGTGGCAGTAGTGGCAAAGAATTCACCTGCCAATGCAGGAGATGCAGGAAATGTGAGTTTGATCCTTGGATCAAGCAGATCCCTTGGAGTAGGGCATGGCAACCCACTGCAGTATTCTTGCCTGGAGAATCCCATGAACAGAGGAGCCTGGCAAGCTTCAGTCCATATGATCACAAAGAGTTGGACATGACTGAAGCGACTTAGCACATGTATGCACTATTACCTGTAATACATTTTTGTGATTCTTTCCCTGGACTCTGGTAGTTGCTTTATGTTTATATGCATATTAGTACTCAGTGGACTATTTGAGGATTTTCTTCATATCGCCTGAATTCTTTTTCTATGCAGTTGTTTCTTTCCTGGCTGTTTCTTTACTGTGCTTTTCAAACTCCAGTTGCCTTTGTCTTCCCAGACTCTCAGATCATCTCAACTTTTTTTAAAATATAAATTTATTTATTTTAATTGGAGGCTAATTACTTTACAATATTGTATTAGTTTTGCAATACATCAACATAGATCTTAAGGAGTCTGGCTGAACCCTCTGCATGGATTATTTTCTATCCCATATCTTGGAAAGTATCTCATAGAGTAATAACTGGGTTCATTTAATTTGTTTTCCATCCCTTGGTGACCACTGTCATTCATTGCCTGACATCCAGTTTTTAAAAAACCTATTTCATAGTTTTGTTTATTTTTGTTTTAGGCAGAAAGATAAATCAAGTCCCATCTTGTTCAGAAGCAGAAAATGCAAACATTTTAATTGAAATTTTATAGAGAATAATAAATTTTATTGAGTATTTTAGTAGTGAGCTCACTGAGCCAATTTAATTTCTTGATCCATTTCATCTTAAGTACTATTAAACAATTTATTTGTTCTTATTCTGCCAAAATATATTTAATAAGGACTGATTATTCTATATGTAAATCACAATTAAGATTTGATTTATCAATCATTTTATCTCTGTCCAAAATTAGCTATATTTACTTCTGCCACAGAGAGTTTCTGTTACTGGCCATTATCATTTAAAGTCACAGTTTTGCATGTCAAGTTATATCAGAAACATTTAACACCTGAGTCACTTTTTACTCATTTGGTTAGTTCAGTTGTCTCCATTGAGAGATTTGCATTTGTCATTTCAGTAATATGTATTAATACCATAATCCTGATCACAGAATGATCATAAGCCTTTTAACTTACCCATTAAGAAAATGTCAATAATTCTGTGGGAGAGAACAAATGATAAAGAGAGACAAAAGACAGAAAGTGACAATGAGGAAGGAAGAGGAAAAGAGAGAGAAAGAGAGCAAAAGAAAAATTCTACTTGCTGCTGAATATTGACTGCTAAACTCTAAAGTGTAGATAGGCATCATACCTTTGACCTCAAAGTAGCTGAAGAAACACATTTGGTTTTGGATTAAAATCCTATGATGTTGGCCTTTGATCTAAAGATGAGATCCAAACTTTTGATATGACCTAATGAGAAGGCAATGGCAACCCACTCCAGTACTCTGGCCTGGAAACTCCCATGGACAGAGGAGGCTGGAATGCTGGAGTCCATGGGGTCGCGAAGAGTCAGGCACGACTGAGCGAATTCACTTTCAGTTTTCACTTTCACTTTTATGCATTGGAGAAGGAAATGGCAACCCACTCCAGTGTTCTTAACTGGAGAATCCTGGAGACGGGGGAGCCTGCTGGGCTGCCATCTATGGGGTCGCACAGAGTCGGACAGGACTGGAGCGACTTAGCAGCAGCAGCAGCAAGAAGATGTGTAAGGCATTCCCAGACAGCCATTTTGCTTTTTTGCATTTCTTTTTCATGGGGATGGTCTTGATCCCTGTCTTCTGTACAATGTCAGAAATCTCTGTCCATAGTTCATCAGGCACTCTATCTATCAGATCTAGTCCTTTAAGTCTACTTCTCACTTCCACTGTATAATTATAAGGGATTTTATTTAGGTCATACCTGAATGACCTAGTGGTTTTCCCTACTTTCTTCAATTTTAGTCTGAATTTGGCAATAAGCAGTTCATGATCTGAGCCACAGTCAGCTCCTGGTCTTGTTTTTGCTGACTGTATAGAGCTTCTCCATCTTTGGCTGCCAAGAATATAATCAATCTAATTTCGGTGTTGACCATCTGGTGATGTCCATGTGTATGGTCTTCTCCTGTGTTGTTGGAAGAGGGTGTTTGCCATGACCAGTGTTTTCTCTTGGCAAAACTCTATTAGTCTTTGATGTGCTTCATTCCTTATTCCAAGGCCAAATATGCCTGTTAATCCAGGTGTTTCTTGACTTCCTACTTTTGCATTCCAGTCCCCTATAATGAAAAGGACATCTTTTTTGGGTGTTAGTTCTAAAAGGTCTTGTAGGTCTTCATGGAACCGTTCAACTTCAGCCCGTTCAGTGTTACTGGTTGGGGAATAGGTTTTGATTACTGTGATATTGAATGGTTTACCCTGGAAACAAACAGAGATCATTCTGTCATTTTTGAGATTGCATCCAAGTACTGCATTTCAGACTTTTGTTGACCATGATGGCTACTCCATTTCTTCTGAGGGATTCCTGCCCACAGCAGTAGATATAATGGCCATCTGAGTTAAATTCACCTATTCCAGTCCATTTAAGTTCGCTGATTCTTAGAATCATTCACTCTTGCCATATCCTATTTGACCACTTCCAATATGCCTTGATTCATGGACCTAACATTCCAGGTTCCTATGCCATATTGCTCGTTACAGCATTGGACCTTGCTTCTATCATCAGTCACATCCACAGCTGGATATTGTTTTTGCTTTGGCTCAATCCCTTCATTCTTTCTGGAGTGTTTTCTCCACTGATCTCCAGTACCATATTTGGCATCTATCGACCTGGGGAGTTCCTCTTTCAGTATCCTATCATTTTGCCTTTTCATACTGTTCATGGGGTTCTCAAGGCAAGAATACTGAAGTGGTTTGCCATTCCCTTCTCCAGTGGACCACATTCTGTCAGACCTCTCCACCATGACCTGGACGTCTTGGGTGGCCCCACACAGCATGGCTTAGTTTCATTGAGTTAGAAAAGGCTGTGATCCGTGTGATCACTCACCTAGAGCCGGACATTCTGAAATGTGAAGTCAAGTGATCCTTAGGAAGCATCACCACGAACAAAGCTAGTGGAGGTGATGAAATTCCAGTTGAGCTATTTCAAATCCTGAAAGATGATGCTGTGAAAGTGCTGAACTCAATATGCCAGCAAATTTGGAAAACTCAGCAGTGGCCACAGCATTGGAAAAGGTGAGTTTTCATTCAAATCCCTAAAAAAGGCAATGCCAAAGAATGCTCTAACTACCACACAATTGCACTCATCTCACACGCTAGAAAAGTAATGCTCAAAATTCTCCAAGCCAGGCTTCAGCAATGCGTGAACTGTGAAATTCCAGATGTTCAAGCTGGATTTACAAAAGGCAGAGGAACCAGAGATCAAATTGCCAACATCTGTTGGATCATGGAAAAGGCAAGAGAGTTCCAGAAAAACATCTATTTCTGCTTTCTTGACTATGCCAAAGCCTTTGACTGTGTGGATCACAATAAACTGTGGAAAATTCTGAAAGAGATGGAAATACCAGACTACCTGACCTGCCTCTTGAGAAACCTGTATGCAAGTCAGGAAGCAACAGTTAGAACTGGACATGGAACAACAAACTGATTTCAAATAGGAAAAGGAGTACATCAAGGCTGTATATTGTCACCCTGCTTATTTAACTTCTATGCAGAGTACATCATGAGAAATGCTGGGTTGGAAGAAGCACAAGCTGGAATCAAGATTGCTGGGAGAAATACCAATCACCTCAGATATGCAGGTGACACCACCCTTATGGCAGAAAGTGAAGAGGAACTAAGAAGCCTCTTGATGAAAGTGAAAGAGGAGAGTGAAAAGGTTGGCCTAAAGCTCAACATTCAGAAAACGAAGATCATGGCATCTGGTCCCATCATTTCATGGGAAATAGATGGGTAAACAGTGGAAACAGTGTTAGACTTTATTTTGGGGGGCTCCAAAATCACTGTGGATGGTGATTGCAGCCATGAAATTAAAAGACGCTTACTCCTTGGAAGGAAAGTTATGACCAAACTAGATAGCATATTGAAAAGCAGAGACATTACTTTGCCAACAAAGGTCCATCTAGTCAAGGCTATGGTTTTTCCAGTGGTCATGTATGGATGTGAGAGTTGTACTGTGAAGAAAGCTGAGCACCAAAGAATGGATGCTTTTGAAGTGTGGTGTTGGAGAAGACTCTTTAGAGTCCCTTGGACTGCCAAGAGATCCAACTGGTCAATTCTGAAGGAGATCAGTCCTGAGTGTTCGTTGGAAGGACTGATGCTGAAGCTGAAACTCCAATACTTTGGCCACCTCTTGCGAAGAGTTGACTCATTGGCAAAAACTCTGATGCTAGGAGGTATTGAGGGCAGGAGGAGAAGGGGATGACAGATGGCTGGATGGCATCACCGACGCGATGGACATGAGTTTGAGAGAACTCTGGGAGTTTGTGATGGATAGGGAGACCTGGCATGTTGTGATTCATGGGGTCGCAAAGAGTTGGACATGACTGAGTGACTGAACTGAACTGAATTGAAGAAGATCTATATTATATGGTCCATTCTTTGCCCTTGAGGATCTACTCTGATTTTTCCCTCAAGTATCCTCATCAGAAAATTCACTTGAGTTTCCATAAATACGGTTTCTGACATTTTCAGGCCTTGCCTATGATAGATATTTCACTACATTAAAGATTCTTCTCTTTCTTTTTGTTGATATTTTCTGTTTATTACACAGGTATCAGAGTAATTTCCTCTGGGAAATTCTCCCTTACAACTCTCCAGTCAAAAGATTGATTGAAGTACCCAGAATATATGTCACCATAGTACTTTGCATTTCCTTATAATATTAGATACCACATTATTTTGTGGTTATTTGATTGTTTCCCTCTCTAGGTTCTGGAATCTAGAAGGCCATAGATTCATAACCTTTATAAGTGAACAGTCAACACTTAAGGCAACAACTGGCCCTAAATAACTTGTAAAAGAATATTTACTTAATTAAAGTTGCTTATCATTGTCATATCCTATGATGTCATGCTTCTAAGACTGAACTAATATCTAAGTATGTAGTTTCATTGTCAGTATCATATTTTATTTATCACTCAATTTAACTCCTAATTTAATTAGGTAAAATAGAGGAAGTTTTAATTCAGTTCAGTTCAGTTGCTCAGTCGTGTCCAACTCTTTGCGACCCCATGAACTGCAGCACTCCAGGCCTCCCTGTTTATCACCAGAGTTTACCCATCCTCATGTCTATTGAGTTGATGATGCCATCCAACCATCTCATCCTCTGTCATCCTCTTCTTCTCCTTTCTTCAATCTTTCCCAACATCAGGGTCTTTTCAAATGAGTCAGCTTTTCACATCAGGTGGCCGAAATATTGGAGTTTCAGCTTCAACATCAGTCTTTTCAATGAATACCCAGGACTGATTTCCTTTAGGATGGACTGGTTGAATCTCCTTGCAATCCAAGGGACTCTCAAGAGTATTCTCCAACACTACAGTTCAAAAGCATCAATTCTTCTGTGCTCAGTTTTCTTTATTGTCCAACTCTCACGTCCATACATGACTACTGGTTTAGCCTACAGTAAATCTATTTTTCAAAAAAAGACATCTGATTTGTTTAGAGGAAAAAATAGTTCTTTTTGTTTTAATTAGTATGTCTTCTCCAGATAGCAAAGTGATCTATTAGAATACAAAATATATATTTTAATGAAACAGTAATTTCCAAAGGATCCTCCCTTTTGGCACATATTTATTGGGTTAATCTGTGTTCCATAAAACTGCATATATCTAAGACTGTGTCACTGCTTTTTTCCAAGAGGTTTGTAACACTAATGAATATCAATGACATCGATGTATGATTCACAAAGAAGTTGGTAGTTTAAGCTCTAAATCCAGAGGAAAAAAAACCAATATGACTAGGAGGAAAGAAAATTAACTTCCCAATGTCTCTGAAGTCTTAAGTGTGTTCCTTCTAGCTCTGAATAAGCCTCATTTTCATACACTCACGATTCTCTGTTACCATTAATCAAAAAATAAAGAAGTTGCAAAGACTAGAATGAAAGACTAGAGAAATAGAAAGTACTTTTGGTGTTCAGGTATTCATAATACATTTAACTGGACTGAACCACTGTATTAAATATATTTAACCAAGCTCCCAACATCTCAAAGTCCTCAGGGTTTTTATAATACTCTCTGTTGAAAATACCCCTTAAGAGAAAATCTGTGATTCAAATTTTTTATGGCTAAGAGACTGAGTGTGTGTCTCTGTTTGATTTAAATTTATAGGTATGATTTCTTCAATCTTTTTCAATTATATTATCAAATGAAGTCTTAATAAACTTATAAAGTTTTAATGAAGGAAGTACAGGTACCATCCAACATATAAATATTCAGTTGTGGGAAGAGGTGTGCATTGAAGTTTCCTGGTATATCTTAAGCTACTTCTCAATATCAGTTTTGTTTCCTCAACACACATAAAACTATTGTTGTTTTTTTTTTTTTTTTTTCTGAAATGAGCCTCAGGAATGGTAAGTTCTAAATATTGAACTTCAGGCTTATTATCTTAGTCAAAATGGCTGAGTTCTCACATCTGGAAAATAAAAGCCGTATTACTGAATCCTGGATTCTTACAAACTATTTTTATTATGATATTTCTGGCAACACACACTGCATGCATATTCATGACTTTGAAAATGCTTCCTATTTCTATAGATTCCTTCCTCATTTGCAGGTGTGATTATAGATTCATGAATGCAGCTAATCACTTTTAATATGTAACAGCAATCGAGCCACTGCATTGAAATTTTCCTTGATTTTTTTGACAAAGCTACAGCCTTGAAGTAAGATCACTGAATTATACAAATCAGAATAGCCTTTAGGAATAGTGAGAGTGGTACATAAAAGTTGGTTCATTTGCAGTTTACTCCTGATTACTCTTGATAAGGACTCTAGAACTATTCCTCATACTATTCTCACTGGCCGCAACACATACAAGCACATACACACAGACGTCTACATTATCATACCTCCTTTATCTTCTCTTTTAAGAAAAAGAAGAGACAGACCAGTTTCTTGTCTAAAATTGATATCCTGTTCATTTGAGGAACACTATAACCTTTCATTTTCCTTGGGTTAACTAAGATTTTGCTTCCATAAAGGGCAGCAAATGGATTTGTGCAAAATTTATGTTTTAGCAATTTGTTTCTTAATTGCATCAAGAAAAATATTAGAAATTTACTTTCTTCTCTCTGATGATCAATGTGGCGATCATACTTGCTTTGGTGAGAGTATATGTCTCAATAAAAAAGTATCACACAGGTAATTTTTCTACTTTATCCATGTGGCACATTAGAATCTTTGAAACATTTGAAACTTAGAATAAAATGTACCCCCAACAAGGTAGAACTGGTGCTCTGGTATGAAAGGAAAATGAGAAAATTTGGGGTGACTGTGTGACTTTCTGACACTACAGTGGACCCAAGGTACTAGAGATGCTGCTCCTCCTGTTAGGTGCTGGGCAGCATCTGATGGTACTGCTGCCAGAGAAGTCACAAATACATGGACTCCAGGCTCATTAAAACCAGGCTTGAGGCAAGAGATGTCAATCTTCAGAATTAAATGGCTCTAATGACTGTTTCCCCAGGTGCAATTTCCAGTCATTTCACCTGCTTTCCTAGAGATCTCAAGTTGGCTTCTGTTCCTAGCTCTTTGTCTAATAAGTCCCTAGATCAAACCACAGTTGACCATGTCTATGCCTCTTGGATTCCAGCATTCACTCAGTTCTCTAACTCCTGTCTGCGTTTGGTGTTACCATACCCCATATCATACCAGACATGATACCTCCAATATAAAATCTCCAAGGGAAGAACAGAAAGGTTGTAAACATGAATTTGTAGCCTTTCACTTTAAGAAAGTGAAAGTGTTAGTCGCTCTTTCATGTCTGACTCTTTGCAACCCCATGGACTGTAGCCCACCATGGAATTGTCCAGGCAAAAATATTGGAGTGGGCTGCATTTTCTTCTCCATGGGGAGAAGATCTTCCTGATCCAGGGATTGAACCTGGGTGTCCTGCATTGCACGTGGATTCTTTACCATTTGAGCCACCAGAAGAACCCAATAATGTCATCGATTTTGACACCATTTTTGACCTTGTCATTTAGGGTATTTATTTTCTAGCTTTTTTTCCCTTCATGTTCCTGGCACAGAGAAAAGCCTAAATATTTTTTATTGTTTTTGTTATCATAATTATATAGGGATGTGCAAACTAGAACCAAAAAGGCTAGTTACTGATTTAGAGCCACATAGCTAAAAATGATGGAGCCAAGAATTGACTCCGGAGACTGAATATTAAGTTACTTTAAGCTCATTTTGCTTTGGATGAACTGAATTCAACTGAGCTTAGTCAGAGGATGGCAACAGGAAACAGAGGAGTGGATGTTACTCAGAAAGGAAGGAAAGTAAGCAGGAAGTCAGTGTCATCAAACTCTGTCAGCAAATAGACAGGTCTCAGTCACCAGGCGATAATAACATCAGAACCACTATCCTTGGGTTGGAGTTCTGGGAAAACTGAAGCTGGTTCCTAGTCCTCAAGACCTTACATGCCAAGCAGATCAATAAAAGGACTCAGGTACAAAGGTTTTTTAAAAAAGCAGATGTTCAATTTCCCAAGCAGGAATGGAGTAAAATTTAGTCTAGTAGAAAGAACCAATTTATAATGAGCTTCACAGGTTTGGAATAGATTTCTATGAGCTTCTGTGCTTCAGACCAAGATTTGTCATTGGAACTGATAAGAATGAGACTGGGTGGAGAAAAAAATGGTTGAAAACAGTTAACGACATCACTTTGTACAACATTATAGAGATTCTCTATAAGTAATACAGGGCCTACTAAAATGTAGGCTCCTTTGAGGCAACAGCAGTCTCTAATTCATCTTTATATCATTCAGAGCACTTAGCTTTTCATGAGTAGTTTGGAATGACCGTAAATTGAATAAATGCCCCCAAAGCCTGTGATACTTTAAGCTACTTGGCACATCTCTGAAATATTTCACAAGCTTCATTTTTTCCATTTTATTTTGCAAGATGGTAATTTCAGCCTTTGGGAATTAGGAGCATCTTATAATGTTTATTACTATGATGCCCAGGTGGTAAAATAAAGATGAAAGCATTTAGCCCCATGCATGACTTCTAAAGGCAGATTCACATAGTAAGAGTATGGATTTGAAAGGTTGTCTGGGTTCAAATCACCAGTTCATGATTACTTGTCTTTAATAGCACTGTGTGGAAGTTGCTTGGCTTTTGTATTTCCCAGTTTTCACAACTGTAAAGTGGGAGTACAAAAAGTATCAGGTGGTTGCTTTGAGGATTAAATGAGCATGTACTGTGAAGCACTAAGTGCCTTGCACTTAAGAGAAGAGTTCAGTAGATCTTATCTGTTATCACAATAGGCACAAAATAAATGTCAGTTTGCTTACCTCCTCCCTTCTACTTATGCAAAGATAGGACATACAAAACCTCGATACAGACAGAAAGATAGAAAAAAAATTATATTTTTCCAATGGAAAAAGTAGCTTGTTTCTCCTATGATCATTCATAATTCTCATTGCTTGTACTATGGGCTGAACATGATAGAAGCCCATAGAAAAGCAAAAATCTCATCTCTTTAGGAAATTGAAGAAGACTTATTCACTTTTCTAAGCTACATGAGCAATGAAGCAGACACTGGGATAAATATTTCTCTTTGAGTCATTACTACCAATCTTTGCAAAAAGTTTCACAAAAATGATTGTCAGTTCAGTTCAGTTCAGTTCAGTTGCTCAGTCATGTCAGACTCTTTGCGACCCCATGAACCGCAGGAAGCCAGGCCTCCCTGTCCATCACCATCTCCCGGAGTTCACTCAGACTCACGTCCACTGAGTCTGTGATGCCATCCAGCCATCTCATCCTCTGTCGTCCCCTTCTCCTCCTGCCCCCAGTCCCTCCCAGCATCAGAGTCTTCTCCAATGAGTCAACTCTTCGCATGAGGTGGCCAAAGTACTGGAGCTTCAGCTTCAGCATCACTCCTTCCAAAGAAATCCCAGGGCTAATCTCCTTCAGAATGGACTGGTTGGATCTCCTTGCAGTCCAAGAGACTCTCAAGAGTCTTCTCCAACACCACACTTAAAAAGCATCAATTCTTCGGCGCTCAGGCCTCTTCACAGTCCAACTCTCACATCCATACATGACCACAGGAAAAGCCATAGCCTTGACTAGATGGACCTTAGTCAGCAAAGTAATGTCTCTGCTTTTGAATATGCCATCTAGGTTGGTTATAACTTTTTTTCCAAGGAGTAAGCGTCTTTTAATTTCATGGCTGCAGTCACCATCTGCAGTGATTTTGGAGCCCCAAAAAATAAAGTCTGACACTGTTTCTACTGTTTCCCCATCTATTTCCCATGAAGTGATGGGACAGGATGCCATGATCTTCTTTTTCTTAATGTTGACCTTTAAGCCAACTTTTTCGCTCTCCTCTTTCACTTTCATCAGGAGGCTTTTTAGCTCCTCTTCACTTTCTGCCATAAGGGTGGTGTCATCTGCATATCTGAGGTGATTGACATTTCTCCCAGCAATCTAGATTCCAGCTTGTGTTTCTTCCAGTCCAGGGTTTCTCATGAGGTACTCTGCATATAAGTTAAACAAGCAGGGTGACAATATACAGCTTTAACGTACTCCTTTTCCTATTTGGAACCAGTCTGTTGTTCCATGTCCAGTTCTAACTTTTGCTTCCTGATTTGCATACAGATTTCTCAAGAGGCAGGTTACATGTTCTGGTATTCCCATCTCTTTCATAATTTTCCACAGTTTATTGTGATCCACACAGTCAAAAGCTGTGGCATAGTCAAGAAAGCAGAAATAGATGTTTTTCTGGAACTCTCTTGCTCTTTCATGATCCAGCAGATGTTGGCAATTTGATCTCTGGTTCCTCTGCCTTTTCTAAAACCAGCTTGAACATCAGGGAGTTCACGGTTCACGTATGGATACTAAAATCTATCACAAAATATTAAGGATTTTATTGTATGGAAAAATTACTATTTAATTAATAGTCATATCATTCAAAAGAAAGAAAAGATAATGAAATTAAGTGATATAACAGTAATTTCTTAAGAAAAAAGAATAAGCTATGTATAATTTGTATTTCTTACCCTTGTTTATAAAGACTAATTGTGCAAATTAAGTAAAATACTATTAATCTATAAAATATTTATGGATAAGTTATTGTTATGGTATTAAAAAGTTTAAGTAAATCTGTAACTTCATCCCCTAAACAAAGAAATGTCAGGATCTAGAGAAAATCAGCAAAATTTTAAAACTGACAAGTAAATACATAAAAAATAAAAATATAAAGAAAGAAATTGAGTCAGAGAATACCAAACATTCAAAATTCACATTGTAAACCCACTTTATAAAGTAGGAAATATAGATGTGCACAAAATTGTAGTATCCATGTACATGAAATTGAAAACCATTGACTCAATCTTTAAAAAAATGTGGAATCCTTTACAAGTGACTCCTCTCTGTGTTAAGCAACATGACCACAAAATAATGGCTCCCCCAAACATGTACACACCCTAATCTCTGGAACCTGTGACTTTGTTACCTTCAGTGACAATTGGGGCTTTGCAGATACAATTAATTTATGGATTTTGAGATGAGATTACCCTGGGAAATCTGCCTGACCCCAGTGCAATCACAAGGGCTTTTCTAAGCAGAAAAATCAGATTCAGAGAAAATTATGTGACAGTGAAGACAGAGTTTGGATGAGCAAATGAATGTGGGCAGCATCTGGAGGCTGCAAAGGCAAAGAAATGGATCATTTTCTAGAGTGTGAAGAAGGAAGATAGCTCTTCTGACAATTTGATTTTAACTGGTGAGACTTTTTGACCTCCAGATCTATAAGTAAACGAATTTGTATTTTTAAGCTAACAAGTTTGTAATAATTTGTTATACCATTAAGCAAAAACTAATATATTCTCCAATGGCATAATTCATGTTCATCAGGAACAGATGTTGAGAAGGAATAAAACTTTGTTGCTGTTGCTCAGTTGCTCAGTTGTGTTCAACTCTTTGTGACCCCATGGACTGCAGCATTCCAGGCCTCCCTGTCCCTCACCATTTCCTGAAGTTTGCCCAAGTTCATGTTCATTGCACTGGTGATGCTGTCCAGCTATCTCATCCTCTGATGCCCTCTTCTTCTTTTCAGTCTTTTATAGAGTTCATGAGATTCTCAAGGCTAGCATCCTGGGGTGATTTGCCATTTTCTTCTCCAGTGGATCATGTATTGTCAGAACTATCTGCTTTGATTCATCCATCTTGGGTGGCCCTGCATGGCATGGCTCATAGCTTCATTGGGTTTTTCAAGCCCCTTCGCCACAACAAGGCTGTCATCCATGAAGAGGGGGGTAATATGTGCACATGCTTAACTCTAACAAAGCAGTACAAGGCAGAAAGTGATAGTGAGATAAACTGAATATTTAGTTTTATATTTCAAATTGCAAGGAAGAAACAAAATATGCTTTTAGTGGTCAGTAAAAGAACAGATCAATCCTGTGCAAAATTAACAAGAAACATTGAAGGAAGATAGAAATGCAGCAATGAAAACTGAATCCCTGTTGTACTGGAAATTTCCATAGAATTTAGTTTTATCTTTATAAAATCAGTTCTAAATTGTACTAAAATCCTCCACTTATGAAGCTAAAGACAGGTACTGACTATAGTCTTAATATTTTCACAAAAAAACCCTACTAATTGAAGTGTTACTTACTCAGTTGTGTCCAATTCTTTGCAACCCCAAGGACTGTCATTCACAAGGCTCTCCTGTCCATGGAATTTCCCAGGTAAGAATACTGGAGTGGGTTGCCATTTCCTTCTCCAGAGGATCTTCTGAACATGGGGATGGAACCTGGGTTTCCTGCATTGCAGGCAGATTCTTTACAATCTGAGCCACCAGAGAAGCCCATAATAGATCTTTTTTTTTTTTTTTAAGACAATTTTAAAGTGATTAGATGCTATTTCCTCTTCTTGTAATACTACTTCTCCAAATTCTCAACACAATGACAATTGAAAATCTTGCTTTATTTCAAGTATGCAAATTTCCAAAATCTTTATTAATTTATCAGTTTCTTAGGCAGTGTACCTTCAAGTCATCTGGAATGGTTTGTTGAACACCAAATCTCTTTGGAAAAAATCAATATTTAACTTGTAGTGTAACTGAAACACAGACATACATATTTGGCAACAAATTGATTCATAGTCAGATGAGATCAATGAGGATGCTTGGCAAATTAAACTGGATCATCAATTTGAGTCCCTGTATAATTTCTTAACTGATAGATCTGCTTAGTTCATGGATTTCTGACTTGCAGAAAGCATGCCATATGAGACCCCTGATAAAACTGATGGTTTGGGCAATGAAGGCACACATGATAAATGAGAAAAGAAGAAAAAAAAAATTATCTGCCTCTTCACCAGAGGAAGATGTAAATTAGTCAGAGTTGTACATTTAAGGCTGATCAGATGCCGCCTATAACCTGAGGTTTGGGGTCTGCTCTAAAAGCTTTTGGGCTTTCCTTATAGCTCAGCCAGTAAAGAATCCACCTGTAAATTGCTGGAGATGTGGGTTAGATCTTTGGGTCAGGAAGATCCCCTGGAGAAGGCAATGGTAAAACACTCCAGTACTCTTGCCTGGAAATGCCACAGACAGAGGAACCTGGAGGGCTACAGTCCATGGGGTCACAAAAGAGTCGGACACAACTTAGCGACTAAACAATACTAAAAGAATCTGAAGTTAAGAGAAGATTGAAAATAACTTACTCATTTCCTCTATCTTAGATAAGGATAAAAATCATTTGTCTCATAGTCCCTGAAGACACATTTGATAATATCTATGATACTGATGTGGGTCAAATAGGGACGCTTCCATGCCTGCGGGTCCAGGAAGCAAGTTTAATTTTTACTTACTTTCTGACAGGAAATTCCTTTAAATTCATTATTCAGACTTATTTTGAATTTACAACCACTACCACAGTAATAATTGTTATCCATAGTAAATAACTTGGCATTGTTGAAATCCTCAACCGTTCACATACTGCTACAAAAATAAAATATCCAATAAAGCTGTGTGATCATATTAGGCATTAAACCCCCACCACATCCAAAGCCTTGCATTTGAGACACAAAAAATATCATATGAGCTTTGCAATCTTAAAACTTCTTTTCATCCAATTTTGCTTCCACTAATAGACTTTATTTAAACTTCCTGTTAGAGTTACATCTGAGAATATTGACAAAATCAATAAATTAGAAAATATAACTATCTAGTAATTCAGAAATCATTGTGGATCAGAAATCCAGACTATTAAATGCAAAACATTTGGAATATTTACATGAATTGACCTAAGCATTCTAGAATTTTATGCCCCAAATATTTTTAGAGTTTATATAGGTAATCAGTAACATTATCTGAATTTTTTAATAATTAGCATATAAAATTGTGAGTTTTAAATCTAAAAATGTATAAATAACTGATATGCATTAAGAATGCCCAAGGGAAGTAGCTTACATGTAAACTTACCCTTTAAACTACAGTGATCTCAATATTTTGTTTTCCTAAAGTGTAATGAGAAGCATTATGGATATAAACTTAGCAACTTATTGTGTGATATTTATCATGCTTTAACTTATTTCAATATACTCATACAAAAAATGGTAGTAAAAATATATTTTTCCCATAGATATATAAATTATGTAATTTTACATATAAGCACAAGAGACTAAAATACGGATTCAAGTTCAAGATTCTCTGAATTCATTATATTGTTGAGGTAAACAAGTTGATGTAGCTCATTAAAAGGAATGTAGAGTGGATCATTAAAATCCTTCCAAAATTTATCCATTTATAGACAGATCCATCTGTACTGACAGTCATTCAGCTACATGTTTTTCCATCAACATGTGTAAATGTGGCAAGATTTAAATTGTTTCTCTACAATGAAAACACAATTTTGTTCTAGTTTCCTGATTGTATATTATATTCTTTCTGAAAATTTGTGTTTGGTCCTTTGAGTGGTAATTGGCATTCATCTCTTATACGCTGTTTTATCATATGCCTTTCTCCTGGTGCTAAATCTGGCTATGAAAAATACAAGATTCTTAGCATCCAAGCCTCATTCTTAGGGGATGATAAACTTGGAGACATATTAATTTGTATTTAATATTTATGTTTTGTATCTTGACCTAATCAGTGATTTTATTACTTTAAGAGTTAGCACAAGAGGCTTTCTGAAATTTATTTTGAGGACACCACAGTTAATATTGCCATTTAAAGAAAAATATGGTGACATAAAGAGAGAAGATGCCATTACAAGCCTGAAAAAGAAATAGAATCTTTACCTTTAATGTTTGTTATGATTTCCCCACAAGACTATTTTCTCCTTGCACAGATGGCATACCTCAGCAATATGAAACCTCCAACTTTTGCAAATAGATTAAGATAAGGAAATTGAAAAAATATATATTTGCTTGCTTTGAATATAGGAAACTATAAGATCTAATGATAATCCAATAATTAAAAGCAGAATCTAAAAAAAGGAGTACGTCAAGGCTATATATTGTCACCCTGCTTATTTAACTTCTATGCAGAGTACATCATGAGAAATGCTGGGCTGGAAGAAGCACAAGCTGGAATCAAGATTGCCAGGAGAAATATCAATAACCTCAGATATGCAGATGACACCACCCTTATGGCAGAAAGTGAAGAGGAACTAAAAAGCCTCTTGATGAAAGTGAAAGAGGAGAGTGAAAAAGTTGGCTTAAAGCTCAACACTCAAAAAACTAAGATCATGGCATCTGGTCCCATCACACCATGGGAAATAGATGGGGAAACAGTGGAAACAGTGTCAGACTTTATTTATTTGGACTCCAAAATCACTGTAGATGGTGACTGCAGCCATGAAATTAAAAGACGTTTACTCCTTGGAAGAAAAATTATGAGCAACCTAGATAGCATATTGAAAAACAGAGACATTACTTTGCCAACAAAGTTCCATTTAGTCAAGGCTATGGTTTTTCCTGTGGTCATGTATGGATGTGGGAGTTGGACTGTGAAGAAAGCTGAGCATCAAAGAATAGATGCTTTTGAACTGTGGTGTTGGAGAAGGCTCTGGAGAGTCCCTTGTACTGCAAGGAGACCCAACCAGTCCATTCTGAAGATTAGCCCTGGGATTTCTTCGGAAGGAATGATGCTAAAGCTGAAACTCCAGTATTTTGGCCACCTCATACGAAGAGTTGACTCATTGGAAAAGACTTTGATGCTGGGAGGGATTGGGGGCAGGAGGAGAAGGGGACAACAGAAGATGAGATGGCTGGATGGCATCATTGACTCGATGGACGTGAGTCTGAGTGAACTCCGGGAGTTGGTGATGGACAGGGAGGCCTGGCATGCTGCGATTCATGGGGTCGCAAAAAGTCAGACACGACTGAGCAACTGAACTGAACTGAACTGAATTATCAAAAGTCCATATTATATTTTGAAAGGTAATTTTTAAAAAGATTTTAATGCTGGCATATGTGGGAGAAAGGATTCATGTATATGTATGGCTAAGTTCCTTCACTGTTCATTTGAAACTATCATAACATTGTTAACTGGCTATGTGTGTGCACTAAGTTGCATTAGTCATGTCCAACTCTCTGCGATCTTATGGACTGTAGCCTGCCTGACTCCTCAGTCCATGGGATTCTCCAGGCAAGAATGCTAGAGTGGGTTGACATGCCCTCTTCCAGGGAATCTTCCCAGCCCAGGAATTGAACTGCATCCCTTATGTCTCCTGCATTGGCAGGAGGGTTCTTTATCACTAGCACCGCCTGGCAAGCCATTAACAGGGACAATGGGGAATGTTAAAAGAACACAAGCAAAACTTCAGAAGCAATTTCTTCAGAATATCCACAGTTTTACACTTCATCTCTCTGAAAGTCTTTAAAAATGCAAAATAAAAAGAGCCAAAAATAAATAATAATTTATCTTTATTGTAATTAGAAAATATTCCCACATAATCTATAGAAAATTTGCTAAATAGAATAAAATCTGGACCAAGTAAACCAGGAAAAAATCTTGTGGTAGCTATGTAGAACATCTGTGGAGATCTCATACACATGATTTGGGGAAAATTGTAGTCTCAAACTCAACGCTCTTCATTAAAAAATGTTAAAATTCACTACAAACCTATGAGTTCATAGACGAGGCATTGTTGATTATGAAAAATTACTAAATATGCAAGTTGTTTATAATGATCAACTTAATGCACTTCCCCTAGAATTTGGCAGATTTAAAGACAAATTAAAATAAATTACATTAAAGAAGATTTGGACCACAATTCATTACCCATTGAACACTGTCTAGGATTGATCAAGCTCTAAAAATCTGAGTAATTTTTAAAAACTACCAATCATTTATGCCCTATTCTTTGGACATAGTGGAAAATATGTATAAATTAATAACCAAAAATAAATAAAAATGATCTGATCATTAAATAATCATTAACAAGGATTAATCATTAAAAGAACCATTACAAAGAAATAATCACTAAAATACTCATTAAAAATTAAATAATACTTTGGACAAAAATATAAAAATGAAACAATGGAAAAATTTTAAATGTCACAAAGAGCAGCTTTAACATGAAACAGATTAACTGAAAATAAAATTTTATAAAAATAAAAATATTATATATATACACCATTTTTTCAAAGTAAAAATATGGATACTCAGAAAAAAAAACAAGAGACAACAGATCATAACCCAATAAAATTTAACTTATGACACTAATAAATATAGATTATAAATTTGCTAAATAAAATATAAAACAAGAATGGCATGTATAAATGGGACTAAGAAAGGGTTCTGTGACAAGAATAATTAATACAGACAAAATTTCAATGAAGGTTTTTAGAAGGAACATATAAAATGTGCAATATCCATAATGTCTACCATTAGGAGTAGGAGATGACATATGACCACTGATATATAAGAAATAAAAAGATAAAAGCACTTTTGGGTAGTAGAATTCCAGTTTCAGTCATAACCTGGTAGATAGCACTAAGGTTCCCATTTAAGCTATAAAAATAGGTAAGGTAAAATATATATTTAAAAATACATCTCTCTGAAGGTCACTGGGAACATCCAACACAGAATTTGAAAGGTTAAAATCCCTGAAAAAGGAGAAGTGTGTATAGTGAGTCCACAATCATTTCAGTATGTTCCAGAAAAGCTCCTTTCTATAACTTACAGTGCAGCACATAATTGCCAAGCAGAAAGAAGTAGTCCTACACAAATGGATATTCCAGAAATTCAAGGCTGGGGTAAACAAACTTATAAGGTCCTAACTGTCTTACAAAGGGTACAAAACCACAAAGAAGCCCAAAATATGAATATATGTTCAAATTATGTCATTGTTCAACTCTTAAACTAGACATTCACATGAACAGGTTTTAAGAAATGCAACAACTTTTTATAGATGGGAGTTGAGTGGAGATGAGAGAAGCTTCTTAACACAAGAAAAAGGGAATTGGGTTCAAGTCCAATCAAAGTAGAAAAACATCCTGTATTTTAGTCAAGAACCCAAAGGGAGCACAAACAAGAAATAAGGGTCATGCCCTAAGAACATTAAGTGTGCCTACCAAGATAGCAAAACTCAAGATTAACTCTTACAAATTCTAAAACCAGACTTCAACAGATAATCCAGTAGTATTCCATCTGCTGTTAATAGAAAAATTAAGCTTCTTAGGAGGAAATATAACATTATCCAGAATCCAGTAATCTGGAATGCACAAAAATTTAGGCATGCTGAAAATAGTTCTATTAAAGAAAAAACAAACAAAAAAAAAGGAAAAAAACAAAAGACTGTAACTCACAAAAATTAATTTATTTATTGACTATATTGATAATAGATTTAGTAATGTTGATGACTATGTTTGGAAACTTAAAAGAAACAACAAAATAGATGAAGAAGAGATTGAAAATTTCAATAGAAAATGGAAACTTCTTTTATAAAATAGTCAAATAAATATACTCCAGGTCTAAAATAATATATCCAAAATTAAGAATTAAGACTTAAGATTAAAACTTTCCCATGTATGACAGACTGTAGGTCCATCCGCATCTCTACAAATGACCCAATTTTGTTCCTTTTTATGGTTGAGTAATATTCCATTGTATATATGAACAACATCTTCTCTATCTCTTAATCTGTCATGGACATTTAGGTTGCTTCCATGTCTTGACTATTGTAAATAGTGCTAATGAACATTGGGGTACAGATGAACCGATTTGCAGGACAGGAGTAGAGACATGGACATACAGAATGGATATGGGGACACCGGGGAAGAAGGGGAGGGTGGGATGAATTAGGAGATTAGGGTTGACATATTGGAGAAGGAAATGGCAACCCACTCTAGTGTTCTTGCCTGGAGAATCCCAGGGACGGGGAGCCTGGTGGGATGCCGTCTATGGGGTCATGCAGAGTCGGACATGCTGCTGCAGCTGCTAAGCCACTTCAGTCGTGTCCGACTCTGCGATCCCATAGACGGCAGCCCACCAGGCTCCCCATCACTGGGATTCTCCAGGCAAGAACACTGGAGTGGGTTGCCATTTCCTTCTCCAATGCATGAAAGTGAAAAGGTGAAAGGGAAGTCGCTCAGTCTTGTCCGACTCTTTGCGACCCCATGGACTGTAGCCTGACCAAGCTCCTCTGTTCATGGGGATTTCCCAGGCAAGAATACTGGAGTGTGTTGCCATTTTCTTCTCCAGGGGTCTTCCCAACCCAGGGATCGAACTGGGTCTCCCGCACTGCAGGCAGATGCTTTACCATTTGAGCAACCAGGGAAGTTCCACATATACACACTACCATATGTAAAATATCAGGGCTTCCCTGGTTGTGCAGTGATAAAGAACCCAACTGTCAATGCAGGAGACACAGGTACAATCTCTGCATCTAGGAAGATCCCCTGGAGCAGGAAATGGAAACCCACTTCAGTATTTTTGCCTGGGAAATCCTCATGAACAGAGGAGCCTTGGTTGGGCTACAGAGGAGCCTAGAGGGCTACAGTGCATGGAGTCACGAAGTGTCAGACTCGACTGAGCCACTATACATATGCATATGTAAAACAGAGAGCTGGTGGAAATCTGTTATACAGCACAGGGAGCTCAGTTTGGTGCTCTGTGATTACCTAGATGCCTGGGATAATGGCGGCGGGGGTGGGGTGGGGCAATGGAATGGAAGTCCAAGAGAGAGGGAGGGGATAAATGTATGCTGTGCTGTGCTTAGTCACTTGGCTCTGTCCGACTCTTTGCGACCCCATGGACTGTAGCCCTCCAGGCTTCTCTGTTTATGGTATTCTCCAGACAAGAATGCTGTACAGGGTAGCCTATCCCTTCTCCATGGGATCTTCCTGACCCAGGAATTGAACTGCGGGTCTCCTGCATTGCACACAGACTCTTTATAAGCTGAGCTACCAGTAAAGCCCTGGATATATGTATACATATAGCTGATTCTTTACCAACTGAGCCACCAGGGAAGCGGTTAGGCAGGCAGGCAGGTCAGGAGTTCGAATCCCAGTCCTAACGTTTATGCTTGACCAACCTAGATAGCATATTCAAAAGCAGAGATATTACTTTGCCCACTAAGGTCCATCTAGTCAAGGCTGTGGTTTTTCCTGTGGTCATGTATGGATGTGAGAGCTGGACTGTGAAGAAGGATGAGAGCTAAAGAACTGATGCTTTTGAAGTGTGGTGTTGGAGAAGACTCTTGAGAGTCCCTTGGACTGCAAGGAGATCCAACCAGTCCATTCTGAAGGAGATCAACCATGGGATTTCTTTGGAAGGAATGATGCTAAAGCTGAAGCTCCAGTACTTTGGCCACTTCATGGTAAGAGTTGACTCATTGGAAAAGACTCTGGTGCTGGGAGGGATTGGGGGCAGGAGGAGAAGGGGACGACCGAGGATGAGATGGCTGGATGGCATCACGGACTCGATGGACGTGAGTCTGAGTGAACTCCGGGAGATGGTGATCAACAGGGAGGCCTGGCGTGCTGCAATTCATGGGGTCGCAAAGAGTCAGACACGACTGAGCGACTGAACTGAACTGAACTGATAGCTGATTCACTTCATTGTACAGCAGAAGCTAAGGCAATATTGTAAAGCAATTATACTACACAAAAGAAAATAAATAAATAAAAGGTACAAACTTTCAGTTACAAAATAAATGAATTATAGGAATGAAACATACAGCATGGCAAATATAGTGAATAACAATGTAAAATCTTTGTATGATGGCACATGGTAACTAGGCTTTTTGTAGTGATTACTTTGTAGTGTTTAGAAACATCAAACCACTACGTTGTGTACTAGGAACTAACACTGTGTTGGAGGTCAATTATACTTCATAAAACAAACAAATAAAAAATCAAGAAAAGAGATCAGACTTTTGTTTACCAGAGGTGGGGGTAGAGGGGAGAAGCAATTAGATGAAGGTGGTCAGTAGATATAAATGCTACAAACGAAGTTTGTTAGTTTGTTCACCCAGCCAGCAAGAAGCCAAATACTGAGACACCAAGGTTTGCAGTAGAGAAAAAGTTTATTCACAAGGCAATCAAGGTGGGTGACAAGAGAGAAACCTTAACTCTGTCTCTCCAAAGGCAAGAGTCTCAGGATAATTATGAGATAAAGCTGAGGCATAGGAAACATGGGGAAAGGTAATTGGAGACAAGAAAACAGTGAGATATATAGAAAAAGCAATATCAGAGTCTATAAAAGTTGAGAATTTTCTAGAGAACATCAACAAACTCCATACCAGAAAAATCACATTGAGGCACTTTATTGTCAAAACGCAAAAATCTCAAAGAACAAAAGGAAAAAGTTTTCATAGCAGCCAGAGGAATTATGACATATTTCCCTTAAATACTAATAAGATTGTGGGTAACTTTCCATAGATTATAAAAAACAGAAAATAATAAAACATCTTTAAAATGATGAATGAAAAAAAAATCTTCCCAACATTGTAAAAAGCAAAGTGAAGTTGCTCAGTTGTGTCCGACTCTTTGCGACCACATGGAATGTAGCCTACCAGGTTCCTCTGTCCATGGGATTTTCCAGG
The DNA here is from genome assembly GCF_023091745.1 of Budorcas taxicolor. Lineage (NCBI taxonomy): Eukaryota > Metazoa > Chordata > Mammalia > Artiodactyla > Bovidae > Budorcas > Budorcas taxicolor. The sequence continues at coordinate 72,733,258 of NC_068912.1, forward strand.
CAATAGTACTGGAGTGGATTGCCATTTCCTTCTCCAGGGGATCTTCCTGACCCAGGAATTGAACCCGGGCCTCCCGCATTGTAGAGACGCTTTACCATCTGAGCCACCAGGGAAGTCAAAAGTACCCTTTAAAAAGATGAAATCAATAAATTCTGACCAAAGAAAGGAAAGAGAATTTCTATCCAATGAACTGTATTAAAAGGTAATCTAGAGGAACTTCTTTGGGCTGCAGGGAACAAATCAAGGATGAAAGTATGAAAGTGCAGAAGGAGTTAAGAGCATTGAAAGTGTAAATATAAACAGAATATTGAGTATGTTAAACATACATGGTAGCTGTTTCTTTGGGAATTTATAAGATAAATACAAAAGTTAAATACATCCAATACAGTAAGCATATAGGTAATAAATGAAATTGAACTTTATGTGGCCTTAACATTGTTTGAAAAGCAGTGAGACTACTAATTTACAATAGCTTGCAATAAGCCAGTGATGAATAATATACTCTGTAGGTTAGGGTAACTGGTAAAATATTGTACAAATAAGTAATAAAATACCCCAAATACTTTGTTATTCACAAGAAAAATTAAATAAATAAATTCTTATATGGAATGTACTAGACTATTTTAGGCAAAATATTGAGATAAAATGAATAACAATCAAACCTATGTGCTATTTACAAGAGACAAATTTTAAATATGAAGGCAAAAGGTTAAATGCAAAAGAAAATTGGGATATGTACCATAAAAGCACAAAGGAAAAAGATGGTGTGGCAAAATAGATGGTAAGACAAAATATTTTGAAAAATAAAAAGGGGTATTTAATACTGAAAGAAAGGTTAATTCAAGTAGATGATATCATACTTCTAAATACTGTGTAACCACTATCACAGTTACACAATTTATCTAATATATAACACACAAGTTAATAGATTTAAAGGAGAAGGAGAAATATCTAACACATAAAGAAATGAAATTAATCATTATAAATCAGTAATTAAAAATTTTTTTCCTAAAGAAAAAACATAGATGACTATGTAGGTGAATTCTACCAAAATATTAAAGAAGAAATATTATCTTTTCCCAAAAGTTTTCATAAAACTGAGACACGAACACATCTTAACTTATTTTAAGAGATTAGTGTTACCCTGATACCAAACCAAAGACATCACAAATAGAGTAAACTACAAAATAATGTGCTTCATGAATATAGATGCAAAAATATAAACAAACCAAATTCAGCAAATATAGAAGGGATTATATACCATAATCAAGTGGGATTATACTGAAATGCAAGGTAAGATTAATAGCTGAAAATTAAAGTAACAAGTCATATTGATTAAGAGGTAAGAAATACATGATCATTTCAACAGATACAGAAAAAATATAATATCCACAAATTATGCCTGATTGTTTAAAACAATTCAGTAATCTAGAAATAGAATAAAACTTCCTTAAATTGTAAATGATACCTATAAAAACCACTAACATTCTACTCAATGTTGAGACTGAATGTTTTTCCCTATAACTGAGAAGAATATAAGCATAGTTATCTCACTAGCTGCTAATCAGCATTGCATTGGGAGTTCAGCACCAATTAAGAAATAAAAGGCATCCAGTCCAGAGGAAGAAGTAAAACTGTCCTATTTATGCATGACATGATTCTATAGGAACCTGATCAAAGAAATACACTAGAATGTATAAAAATAGTTCTGCCAAGTCACAGAATATAGGATCAAGATGTTAAGACACTAGTTTGATTTCTTCATAGTACCAATAAAATATTTCAGAACAAATTTAACCAAAAATTCAAAATTTACACCACTAAAACTACTGACTTCCCTGGCAGTCCCATAGCAGCATGGGTTCTATTCCTGGTCAAGGAACTAAGATCTACATGCTGCATGGTGCATCCAAAGCAAGCAAGCAAACAAGCAAAACTACTGAACATTACCTTAACAAATTAAAGGCCAAAATAGATATAAAGACACCCAATGTTCATAACTAGAGATATTCAATATTGTTTAAATTGTAGTATTTCCCCAGTTGATCCACAGATTCAACATAAAGTCTAGGAAAATCCCAGCTGGCTTTCTTTTTATTTTTTTAGAAATTCTTTGAAGAAATTGACAATTTGTTCCCAAAATTTGTATGGAAATGAAAAGCAGCCAAAATACCAAAATATTCTTGAACAGAAGAATAAAGTTGGAGAACAAACACTTCCAAATTTTAAAACCTACTACAGAGTGGTAATAATGCAGAAAGAGAAGTACTGACAAAGAATAATCATAGAATTCAATGAAATAAAATTGAGAAATCAGAAATTTATATGCAAAAAGATGAATTTAGACCGTTACATCACACCAAAATTAATTTGAAATGGATAATAGATTTAAATATAAGGGTAAGATAAAAAAAACCCTTAGAAAAAAATATAGCGTGTGTAAGTCACCCAGTTGTGTCCGACTCTTTGCAACCCTATGAACGGTAGCCCACTAGTCTCCTCTGCCCATGGGATTCTCCAGGCAAGAATACTGGAATGCATGGCCATGCCCTCCTCCAGGGGATCTTTCCAACCCAGGGATGAAACCCATGTCTCCTCAGTCTCCTGCAGTGGGAGGTGGATTCTTTACCACTGGAGCCACCTGACCCTAATTAGAAGTAAAATTCTTAGGTGATAGTTTCTTAGATATGACTGTAAAAGTTAGAGCTAAAAGGAAATATAAGAAATTGACTACAAGGAATGACTGCAAACATTCTAAAATTGGATTGTGGTGATAGTTGCAAAATTGGATTGTAATGAAGACTGCACAATTCTGTAAATTTACTAAAAACAATACATTGAATGCTGAAGACAAGTCAGTTTTATATTATGTGATTAACACCTCAATAAAGCTGATTCATTTTTAAATACAGTGCATAGGGAATATTTATAGATTGATAAAGTGATCAGATAGTACAAAAGGGTTCATTATATTCTTTCTAAACTTTTGCAAACCTAGCAAAATTCAAATAAATTTCAAACATTTCAAAATACTTTAAAAATAATATTGAAGGAAAATGTCTTTAGATGTATGATTACTTTCCTAAAAAGGCACAAAATTATTTTCCACTAAGAAAACATTGTGGATTTAAATATTTTAAATCTCTGTGCAGCTAATGATATTCAAAGTAAAATCAAGCAAATTATAATCATGGTGTCCATTACAACACACTTCTCATGTGTCTTGCTATACACAGGGCCTGTTAACTTGCCTGGTTGTTCCCTTGAAAGTAGGCCTCTGGGTGGGTTTGGGCTTTACTATGCAATTGAACTTAGATAGGACTGAATTCAGCTCTCAGTTAAATGCAGTGTTGGGGTATCAGAGAGAGAATGGTTCTGGATTGAGGTGTGGAGTGGCTGCTTTCCAGTTCATCAAATCAGGTTATCCAGATCTACAGCACCCATGGCAGTCCAGCTTGGTAGTATGCCTCTGGGGCTCATTCATACAGCTCATGCTTTAAGATGTTCCTAAACCCTGACAAAGGTAAGGACTTTGTACACCACAGAAATCTGTTTCCTGTTTATGCAGTTAGTGTTGACATATTTCTACCACTGAATTCTGAGTTATATACTAGAAAAAATGATATTTAATTTACATAAGAGACAGTTACTATTTTTAATGACTAAGAACTTTTGTAAATCAATAAGTAAAAGATAAATGCCCCATTATAAAAGAAGCAATTCACTTAAGAACATGTATTTATAATGATCAAGCATATGAGAAGATTCTTAATCACACTCAAAACAAAATCAAATTAAAGAGATAATGTGTTATCATTTTTTAATTTTTAAATTGGCAACTTTAAAAAGAACAATACTACCACTATGAGCAAAGGTGTGGAGAAACAAGTAATATTTTATATTATGATAACTACATAAGCACATACTAACTTATGAAGAATTTAGTAATATTTTACAAATTTTCAAGTAATCTAGAGTTAGATCCAAAAATTTCTTTTTAGGAATTTAAATAAAGAAATATTTCCCTTTCTGATCCCTCACTTTCTGATCCATACACATCCCCTGGTAGATATTCAATAAGTACTTTTTCATGCCATCTGTGAAAAGGTATATTTACAAAAGGCTGATTTACATTAGTATTGAAAAAATAAAACAGTGGAAACAAGCATAATATAAACCAATAGGGGATCATTTAAATCATATTCTTAATATACTGAAATACTATCCAATCATTAAACCATTCAGATAGTTTTCTATATGAATATGACATTTGTTAAGAACCAGTTGGTATAATAAAATCTCATTTTCTATCACACTCATAAGTCATAGGCTTCCTAGGTGGCTAAGTGGTAAAGAATCTGCCTGACAATGTAGAAGACACAAGAGACATAGGTTTGATCCCTGGGTTGGGAAGATCCCCTGGAGGATGAAATGGCAACCCACTCCAGCGTTCTTGCCTGAAAAAATCCATGGACAGAGAAGCCCGGTGAGCAATCCATGGGTTGCAAAGTGTCAGACGTGACTGAACACATACACAACACACTGGTACATTTTATATGAAAACATTACATATGGTAATACACACACATACATTCAAATATGCCCATATATTAATTCATATCAAATCCTCTGGAATAAATGTAAGTAAATAATTGTCATATATATACACTTGCAAAACATAAAGCAGACAAAGAATTATATGTCTAATAAGGTACTATTTAAAAACAATAAAATATGTAGCTCTCACCAAGATGGCAACATGTGTAGATGTTTCTAAATTCTCCTTACTACCTATTCTCCTGTATGTACTGAGACTATCACCTGAATTGAACATTCTAATGGAAACCTGGGAGCGCAGCTAAACAGGTCCATACTGCCTCAGGGAGATAAAGACAAAGGATATATCACTCTTCTTTCATCCTGCTGGGACCTAAGGGTTCTGGAGCCTAAAAGACTTTCTAGCTTTCAGTACATGGGCAACGCTTTAAGCAGAAATGATATTATTCTGTGTGGGATCTTCCTAAAAATTAGAGAAAAAGCTGGCTACTCTCCTTCCTCCTTGGGTACATGGATTAGTCAAGAGGGGCATGAGCTGGTTTTCAGGCCCTTTTCATCCCCTCAGTGGTCATTCTTGTGCAATGGAAATCCTGCTGCCGCTGCTGCTAAGTCACTTCAGTCATATCCGACTCTGTTTGACCTCATAGACAGCCCACCAGGCTCCCCCATCCCTGGGATTCTCCAGGCAAGAACACTGAAGTGGGTTGCCATTTCCTTCTCCAATGCATGAAAGTGAAAAGTGAAAGTGAAGTTGCTCAGTCGTGCCTGATTCTTAGCGACCCCATGGACTACAGCCAACCAGGCTCCTCCGTCCATGGGATTTTCCAGGCAAGACTACTGGAGTTGGGTGTCATCGCCTTCTCCCATGGAAATCGTACAAAATCACAAATAATGTCCTCGGACGTGAATTCATGAAAAACCTCCTGAAGACAACAGAACACTGTTAACAATATTGAAGACGCCTTCCCTGGCTTGTTTCCCCATCAAGTTCACGTATGGTTCTGTGATCACCTGGTGATCAGTCTACATGTTTCACAACCAGTACACAAGAACAGAAATTGCTGTGCTGGCCACCGAACACTAATGATCTAATTTTCCAGGTGAGGACACACAAAACCAAAAGCAAGTAAAGAAAAATAACAACTTCAGACACTACAGAACCAGAAGAAGAAAGGACAAGACTAATCCTTAGAAAAATCAAATAAAGCTGATTAAAGACTCAGGCAAGCTTTCCAACTAAAAGCAGTAAAACAACAACAACTTAGTATTTTTAATAAGAATAGAGTGCTTATACTACATTTCAAAATAGCTATAATTTAAAACTCAATCAACAAACGATAAAAAGGATGATCAATATTGAGAATTAACAGATTAGAATGTCATGCACAAAGCCAAAACATCTGGCAAACTTAAGAAAAAATAGAACTAATAAAGACAAAAGATGAGAAACATAGAGAATCTCTTCAGAAGTTATGGCATCCAAATATAGACATTTCAGAATAAGTAAAGGTACAAAAGTAACAAATAAGCAGATAATAAAATATTATTTATCTTTATGATAAGAAAAAAGACTGGCTTCTTAAGATTGAATGGGCTCATTGACATTCAAGTAAGATTAATTTTAAAAATAAGACCTAGATACATGTTTTTTAGATTCATGAATAACAAATATAAGGAGAGAATCTTACAAACTTTCATACAGAAGAAACAAGCTTCTTATCAGGGAATGATGATCAGATGTTTTCACATCAGGTATGGAAAACAAGACGATGATCAAATAGCATCTACAGTCTACTGAGAGAAAATTATTTGCTTTTCAAGTATTCTATAGCCAAGACAAGATACCATTCACCTACCAAAAAGAAAGATAGTACTATGCAAATTGTAGAGAAGCTGTCAGAGCATATTTGGTGCATTCTTTTAATTAAATAAAAATTGAATAAGAACATAGATATGAAAATTTGCAAAAAAAGTAAAAATAAAATCATATTACCTGTGTACATTTGTGTATGGGACAGCATGAGTGTGTGTATTTATGCATGTGTGTGGACACATGTACATATGAATGGGACTAGTATTTTTTTTTAAATTTTTTAACCTTCTGTTTTCATTATCCAATAACCTTGAGTTCAATCACCTTGTTGACAGTAAGGAGCAGAAGAATTCAAAGTAGCAAGCAGATACCTGGCTAATAAAGCAAGCCATATCACAAAATTTACTATTCCCTGTCTAGGGTCTCCCCTTATGTAACAGGTCCAGTAGTTAATTTGCAGTGACTTGAACCATACATGGGAGATGCAATAATTATGCAATAAATGAGACATTCTCAAGCTCTCAGGCTCCAAATAAATTCCTCTTATTTACAACTCAAAGCACTTCCTTAAAACTTGATTTTTTCCTGAAGCCCTCCCACATCTCTCATAGGAATTATCCTAACATGGAGCTAGTTAGTATTCTAGTATTCTTGCCTGAAGAATAAAATGGCAACCCACTCCAGTATTCTAGCCTGGAGAGTCCCATGGATGGAGAATCCCATGAAGGTCGATTGCTAGCGAAGGAATGAAACACCAACACTGCAGAGTGGTTGGAATCTTTCTGCCACTTCTTGCAGCTGCTTTATTTTATATCTTTTTGTACAACAATCAGCGACGCAAGTTGCCAAACACCATGATTCAGCGACTATACAGTGCACAAGCGCAGGGCGAGATTACCTTTTCCCTAACTTATTTACTGCAGCTAAGACTTTGTTTTGAGAACTTCCTTATCAACTTAGAATCCATTTTGTCCCCGGGTCTGTTCCTTTTGAGGAACCAGATGAACATCCTTGTATGCAAGAAATGTTCTTTTCCTACGGGGTCAAACAGAGGATTCTTGGCAGAACATCTTGTCTGCAAGAATGTCCAGCCCTGGTTGAAAGTCTCGTTTGCAAACACTTCCCAACCTTCCTTATACTTTGTTCCCTACAGTCTATAGTCCGTGAGATCCAAGAGTGGATATGCCTTAGTGACTAACAGTTTCCGCTTATCAGAACCTTGTGATTTCACTGAGCTTGGATACATAATCCCAGATAATCTCTCAATCTCAAGAACCTTAATCACATAGATCCTAAATGGTTGTCTGAGAAGTTCTTACAGATAGCTGAGAAAAGAAGAAAAACTAAAGGCAATGGAGAAAAGGAAAGGTATATCTTTCCATCTAAAAGAATAGCAAGGAGAGATAAGAAAGCCTTCTTCAGTGATCAATAGAGGAATGTAATAGAATGGGAAAGACTAGAGATCTCTTCAAAAAAATTAGTGACACCAAGGGAATATTTCAGGCAAAGATGGACACAATAAAGCACAAAAACAGTATGGCCCTAAAAGAACCAGAAGATATTTTAAAAAGGTGGCAAGAATACACAGAAAAACTATACAAAAAAAGAACTTAATGACCCAGATAAGAATGACGGTGAGATCACTCACCTAGAGCCAGATATGCTGGAATGTGAAGTCAGGTGGGCCTTAGGAAGCATCACTATGAGCAAAGCTAGTGGAGGTGATGGAATTCCAGTTGAGCTATTTCAAATCCTAAAAGATGATGCTGTTAAAGTGATGCACTCAATATGCCAGCAAATTTGGAACACTCAGCAGTGGCCACAGGACTGGAAAAAGTCAGTTTTCATTCCAATCCCAAAAAAGGGCAATGCCAAAGAATGTTCAAACTGCAATACAACTGCACTCATCTCACACGCTAGCAATGTAATGCTCAAAATTCTCCAAGTGAGGCTTCAACAGGATGACTTAGAAATTCCAGATTTTCAAGCTGGATTTAGAAAAGGCAGAGGAAACAGAGATTAAATTGCCAACAGCTGCTGGATCATAGAAAAAGCAAGAGAGTTCCAGAAAAAAAATCTATCTGTTTTATTGACTAAATCAAAGCCTTTGACTATATGAATCACAACAAACTGTAGAAAATTCTTAAAAGGATGGGAAGGTCAAGAAGCAACAGTTAGAATCATACATGGAACAGCAGACTGGTTCCAAATTGGGAAAGAAGTAGGTCAAAGCTGTATATTGTCATCCTGCTTATTTAACTTATATGCAGAGTATGTCATGAAAAATGCCAGGCTGGAGGAAGCACAAACTAGAATCAAGATTGCCAGAAGAAATAGAAATAACCTCAGACATGCAGATGACACCCCTTTATGGCAGAAAGTGAAGAGGAACTGAACACACTCTTGATGAAAGTGAAAGAGGAGAGTGAAAAAGATGGCTTAATTTCAACATTCAAAAAAACAAAGATTGTGGCTTCCAGTCCCATCACTTCATGGCAAATAGATGGGAAAACAATGGCAAGAGTGAGACTTTATTTTCTTGGACTCCAAAATCACTGCAGATAGTGACTGCAGCCATGAAATTGAAAGATTCTTGCTCCTTGGAGGAAAAGCTATGATCAACCCAAACAGCATATTAAAAAGCAGAGACATTACTTTGCAACAAACGTCCATCTAGCCAAAGCTATGTTTTTTTCTGTAGTCATGTATGGATGTGAGAGTTGGACCATAAAGAAAACAGCACCAAAGAATTGATGCTTTTCAACTGTGATGTTGGGAAAGACTCTTGAGAGTCCCTTGGACTGCAAGGATATCTAACCAGTTAACCCTAAAAGAAATCAATCCTGAATATTCATTGGAAGGACTGATGTTGAAGCTGAAATGCCAATACTTTGGCCACCTGATTTGAAGAACTGACCCATCGGAAAAGACCCTGACGCTGAGAAAGATTGAAGGCAGGAGGAGAAGGAGACAACAGAGGATGAGATGGTTAGATGGCATCGCCGACTGGATGGACAAGAGTTTGAGCAAGCTCCAGAAGTTGGTGATGGACAAGGAAGCCTGGCATGCTGCAGTCCATGGACCACAAAGAGTTGGACACAACTAAATGACTGAACTGAACTGGAGCTAGTTAGAAAACCAGTTTATCACATGGGCAGCCCCTTCTGGCTTTTGCTTTTCATAAGCCATTATTCACATCAGGGAAGAAGAACCTGCAACCCAGGCCACTGGTAATGGGACTTGGACTTTGGTTTCCCACTCTATTTGGTTGAGATATATTTTCTTTACTTACCTATGTTCACTGGTGAAAGATTGCAATGGGTATCTTCTCCAGTAATGGTTTGCTTTTCCTAATGTTTCCCTATTTCCAAAAAATAAACCAAATTTTTTTCTACATAAGAAAAATTAAATTTCCTTGGTTCCTTATTGCTTACAGAAACATTATGTATATATGAGATATATGAAAACAATACTAGTCTGAATCTGAAAGTTTTAAATTATTTCAAGAAACAGTTCATAGGCAGTTCATGTTTTGACTCAAGTCACTGAATCTTCACCCAGAGGAAGCTTCCCTTCAGAGCTCCTAAAATTCCTACAGACAATACATAAGTGATGAACTAGAATGTGTGAAGTAACTGAAATTCAGAGATACTCCATGTAGCATAACTTAACTTATCCTAAATAGCATGGGAAGCCAAAAAAAAAAAAAAAAAAAACACACCAGAATCAGAAAAGTTAATGTTTTCTAAAGCATTCATCTTGGATTGCCATTTGTTTGATTAATATGATAAAGCAAAAAGGATATATTAAATTGTGATTGTTAGAAATGGAAAGATAAGCATCAACATATTGAAAAGCATAGTAGAATACAATTAGCAAGGCAGAAAGGGAAATAATACAAGTCTAATAAAGCCAGAAAAGTAATAAAAAGGAAAAAGAGAACAACAAAGTAAAATAAATAGCCAACATAAAATGAAATGCAAGTAATAAAAACAATTATATCATTTATAATACTAAATGTAAGCATGCAGTATTTCTTGATTAGAGAGGATAATTGTTAGAATGGGTAAAAACAAAATATACACATATGTTGTTTACCAAAAAATTGAAATAAAGTAATAAAAATAAGTGAGAAATAAAAGACAGGAAAAAAAATTCCTAGACAATAATAAACAATAGAAAAAAGACCTAGGAATATTGCCAGCATAGTGGAATCTATGTACAAAAGCATAAAACAAGGGGGAAAAAAAACTATGTTTATGACAAAAAGTTTAAATTTATGGAAGAGCTATAATAGACTTAAAACTTCAAATATTGGACAAGATAGCAAATATGTACCTAAAACAAGCTTTCCTTTTTAAACTTTCAGTAATATTAATATTTACTCAAAATATTATGCCATATTCTCCAATACTTTGGCCACTTTATTTGAAGAGCCAACTCATTGGAAAAGACTCTGATGCTCGGAAAGATTGAAGGCAGGAGGAGAAGGGGACAACAGAGGATGAGATGGTCCAATGACATCCCTGACTCAATGGACATGAATTTGAACATGCTCCAGGAGATAGTGAAGGACAGGGAAGTCTGGTGTGCTGTAGTCCATGGGGTTGCAAAGAGTTGAACATGACTGAGTGACTGAACACCAACAGAAACAAAATTCTACATTTCTTAGACATGAACATTGAATAGATTTTTTTATTGTGGTAAGAACACTTAATATGAGGTCCGCTGCTACTGCTGCTGAGTTGCTTCAGCCATGTCCTACTCTGTGCGACCACATAGATGGCAGCCCACAAGGCTCCCCCATCCCTGGGATTCTCCAGGCAAGAACAGTGGAGTAGATTGCCATTTCCTTCTCCAAAGCATGAAAGTGAAAAGTGAAATTTTCAGTGAAGTCTCTCGGTCAGGTCTGACTCCCAGCAACCCTATGGACTGCCGCCTACCAGGCTCCTCCGTCCATGGGATTCCCCAGGCAAGAGTACTGGAGTGGCTAGTCATTGCCTTCTCCGAATATGAGATCTAATTTCTTAAATTTTGAAACACACAATACAGTACTGTTACAGAAGATCTCTAGAAATTCTTGCATCGAAATTCTTGCATAACTGAACTTTGAGCTCCACTGACCACTGGTTTTAGAAAAGGCAGAGGAAGAGAGATCAAATTGCCAACATCTGCTGGATCATCAAAAAAGCAAGAGCATTCCAGAAAAACATCTATTTCTGCTTTATTGACTATGCCAAAGCCTTTGACTGTGTGGATCACAATAAACTGTGGAAAATTCTGAAAGAGAAGGGAATACCAGACCACTGACCTGCCTCTTGAGAAATCTGTATGCAGGTCAGGAAGCAAACGTTAGAACTGGGCATGGAACAACAGACGGGTTGCAAATAGGAAAAGGAGTTTGTCAAGACTGTATATTGTCACCCTGCTTATTTAACTTATATGCAGAGTACATCATGAGAAACGCTGGGCTGGAAGAAGCACAAGCTGGAATCAAGATTGCCGGGAGAAATATCAGTAACCTCAGATATGTAGATGACACTACCCTTATGGCAGAAAGTAAAGAAGAACTAAAGAGCCTCTTGATGAAAGTGAAAGAGGAGAGCGAAAAAGTTAGCTTGAAGCTCAACATTCAGAAAACTAAGATCATGGCATCCGGTCCCATTACTTCATGGGAAATAGATGGGGAAATAGTGGAAACAGTAGCAGACTTAATTTTTTTGGTCTCTAAAATCACTGCAGATGGTGACTGCTGCCATGAAATAAAAAAGATGCTTACTCCTTGGAAGGAAAGTTATGACCAACCTAGACAGAATATTAAAAAACAAAGACATTACTTTGCCAACAAAGGTCTGTCTAGTCAAGGCTATGGTTTTTCTAGGGGTCTTGTATGAATGTGAGAGTTGGACTATAAAGAAAGCTGAGTGCCGAAGAATTGATGCTTTTGAGCTGTGGTGTTGGAGAAGGCTCCTGAGAATCCCTTGGACTTCAAGAAGATCCAACCAGTTCATTCTAAAGGAGATCAGTCTTGGGTCTTAATTGGTAGGATTGACGTTGAAGCTGAAATTCCAATACTTTGTCCACCTGATGTGAAGAGCTGACTCATTTGAAAATACCCTGATGCTGGGAAAGATTGAAGGCAGGAGGAGAAGGGGTGACGGAGGATGAGATGGTTGGATGGCATCACTGACTTAATGGACATGGGTTTGGGTGGATTCCAGAAGTTGGTGATGGACAGGGAGGCCTGGTGTGCTATGGTTCATGGAGTCACAAAGAGTCGGCCATGACTGAGCAACTGAACTGAACTGAACAGCAGCTCATTTTCCTATTCTACTAGTCCCTGCCAATCATCATTCTATTTTGTTTCTATTATTTTTTTCTATTATTAATCATTTTAGATATCACATATAAGTAGAATTATGAGTTATTTATCCTTTTGTGAATATTTATTTCACTTAGTACAATGTCATTCAGATTATTCTAAGTTGTTATATATGGAAAGGTTTCTGCTCATTTTAAGCCTGAATAATATTCCATTGCATGCTTACATCACATTCACTGTAGTACTATTATCAAAGATGTTGAAATAACCTAAATATCCATTGACAGATTATAGGGTAAAATAAATTTGTAGTGAGTTTATTTCTGAAAAATAATTGCAATTGGGAGGGTTCAACACATCTCTTTCTCAATGTTGACAAATCTTATTTTTTAAATAGAACAGTTATAATGGGTTTGAATATTCTAATCCCTATCAATAAGCTTAAATATTTTCACAAAATGAATACTTATATTAATGTAATACATCCTTAGATCCGTGAAACAATTATAAATATTAAATCACCTACTTGACCACAAAAAGCTTATTCAAGTAGAGAATTCATAGATAATATTTTTAACATATATGAATTTAAAATTAGTTATTAAAATATGACCCACAAAGGTCAACTTCTAGAAAATGATCTCCTAAATAATCCCTGTATAAGTGAGAGGAAAAGAAAATAAAATTACAAATTAATTACAGATTTATAAGAAAAAGTGGGGCTTTCCTGATGCCTCAGTTGGTAAAAAATCTACATGCAATGCAGGAGGGCTTGGTTCGAGCCCTGGGTTACGAAGATCCCTTGGAGAAGGGAATGTCTACCAACTCCAGTATTTGTCTGGGGAATTCCATGGACAGAGGGGCCCGGGGGGCTGGACAGAGAGGCCTGGTAGACTACAGTCCATGGGTTCATAAACACTTGGACGACTGAGAAACTAACACACACACAAAGTATGGTTTGAAACAAAACTGATGAGATTTACAGCAGAACTCAAAACACATGTTTTCATGTTTCCTTTACTCAAATCAAAGTAATAATAATAACAGCTAATATAATCCATTTATTTACTATGTGCCAGATATTGTTCTAAGAAATGATAGTACAATTAACTCTTACCACAAATCTAAGACATAAGTACTATTATTATTCTCATTTTACAGATAAGTAAATTGAGACACAGGATTAAAGAACCTATCCAGCATCACAGAATTAGCAGGTTGTAAAACAAACATTCAAACCTAGGTTATCTCAGGGTAATGAAATAGATAAACCAACAAGTCCAAATGCAAACTCAAATTATAGAATGGCATATCTTTAATCAGTCAACTATACTTTCATGTACTGATGCTAAATGCATAGCTGGATGACTATTAGTTGTATGCATCTCTCAAGATTGTACATCATTAACAGTATTGACAACAATCTAAATGTCCATCATTAACTGTCCAATCTAAACTGTCCTCCACCAGTTGGAGGCTAGTTAAAAAAGTTATATTATTGCTACCCAATGGAAAAGCTGATATAGAACAATGGATCATAATGTAAATATACAGTTTTTGCCATTGAAATACCTGTACAATCATAAATTAATAGGTTACAGTTCAGTTCAGTTCAGTCGCTCAGTGGCATCCGACTCTTTACGACACCTTGGACCACAGCACACCAGGCCTCCCTGTCCATCACCAACTTCCGGAGTTGACTTAAACTCATGTCCATTGAGTCGGTGATGCCATCCAACTATCTTATCCCATCGTCCCCTTCGCATCAGGTGGCCAAAATATTGGAGTTTCAGCTTTAACATCAGTCCTTTCAATGAACATTCAGGACTGATTTCCTTTAGAATGGACTGGTTGGATCTCTTTGCAGTCCAAGGGACTCTCAAGAGTCTTCTCCAACACCACAGTTCAAAAGCATCAATTCTTCAGTGCTCAGTTTTCTTTATAGTCCAACTCTCACATCCATACACGACCACTGGAAAAACCATAGCCTTGATTAGATGGACCTTTGTTGGCAAAGTAATGTCTCTGCTTTTGAATATGCTGTCTAGGTTGGTCATATCTTTTCTTCCATGGAGGAAGCATCTTTTTATTTCATGGCTACAGTCACCATCCACAGTGATTTTGGAGACCAAAAAAGATAAAGTCTGCCACTGTTTCCACTGTTTCCCCGTCTATTTGTCATGAAGTGATTGGACTAGATGTCATGAGGTTAGTTTTCTGAATGTTGAGCTTTAAGCCAACTTTTCCACTCTCTTTCACTTTCATCAAAAAGGTCTTTAATTCTTCTTCACTTTCTGCCATAAGGGTGGTGTCATCGGCATATCTGAGGTTATTGATACTTCTCCCAGTAATCTTGATTTCAACTTGTGCCTCATCCAGCCCAGCATTTCTCGTGATGCATCTGCATATAAGTTAAATAAGCAGGGTGACAATATACAGCCATGACATACTCCTTTTCCTATTTGGAACCAGCGTGTTGTTCCATGCATCATGTAAATTATGGTCATTTAATAATTTCTATGTACATAAAATACAATATCTGAAAGTGGATGAAAGAATTTTTGGTGATTCTTTTATCTTCTTTTTAATTCTTTTTAGAGTTTAAATTACTTTTTGGTGTTATTGCTTTTATAATGTGGGGGAAAAAACAGTTTTAACTTTGAGAAACAGGAGAATAAATGAATTATGGCCATTTTTAAGACATGAGCACAGAAAAAAGTCACAAATATTTTAAGGTTATATACTCATCACCTTTTAATATGTTAGTCTTTGAAAACATAATCAAAGAAAGGGCTAAATCTGGACTCTAAATCACTAGATGAGACATTAGGAATCACTTTTTCCTTCATAAGAAGTTTAGTTCATTATCTGCTTATTAACAAATGCAAAAGGAAGGCCGATACTGAATTCTTTGCAGAATAACAATTAGTAACTTCCTAATAATTGAGCTTGGCCTACCAAGCAGAGTTTGGAAAGTAATTTAACTTTTAGTTCACTCAGAACTTTCTCTATTTGTCTCATATTTCTTACCTTTTTTTCCATAAGTTCTAGCATTTAAAAATACTTCATATTAATGTGTAAGCATATTTTGCAGTAGAATTTGCATTAACCCATTAACTTTAAACCAATTTATGATTTAAAGAAGACACATTTAAACACAATGAAGTCGTCAAGATAATCTGATAAGTTTAAGTATATAGAAACAGTGGCTGATAGACAGGGATAATTATAAATTACTTATCTCCCATCCAGGGCAACTGCATTTCTGAAGTCTCTGTACGAAGAATAATTTTTCCCTTCCTGGTGTGATAACCCTGATTCAGAATGGCCTCTGTGTACTGTTTGAAAAGGTATTCTTAAAATATTTCATATCTCTCAATCTTTAATATTTTGATCTATCCTTGGTAAATGTGATGACAAAAAAACCTCCCTTGGAGAAAACAATAAAAATGAGGTAAAAATCTAACTATCATTTATATGCTAATCTGTTGTTGTTGCTGCTGCTGCTGCTAAGTTGCTTTAGTCATGTCCGACTCTGTGCGACCCTATAGACGGCAGCCCACCAGGCTCCACCATCCCTGGGATTCCCCAGGCAAGAACACTGTAGTGGGTTGCCATTTCCTTTTCCAATGCATGAGTGAAAAGTGAAAGTGAAATAGTTCAGTTGTGTCCAATTCTTAGTGACCCCATGGACTGCAGCCTACCAGGCTCCTCCGTCCACGGGATTTTCCAGGCAAGAGTACTGGAGTGGGGTGCCATTGCCTTCTCCAGTATGCTGATCTAGTCAATCTAAATATGTTAAAGGCCTAAAAATACCTATGTTCTAAGTATTGAGAATACAAAAAGCATCAATATACGGTACTTTTCCTTCAAACATCTTAATAGAAGTCTGAGAATAATAATATGATATTGATGTATTTCTTTCTGGGTTACTTCACTCTGTATAATAGGCTTCAGTTTCATCCACCTCATTAGAACTGATTCAGATGTATTCGTTTTAATGGCTGAATAATACTCCATTGTATATATGTACCACAGCTTTCTTATCCATTCATCTGCTGATGGACATCTAGGTTGCTTCCACGTCCTAGCTATTATAAACAGTGCTGCAATAAACATTGGGGTACACGTGTCTCTTTCAGTTCTGGTTTCCTCAGTAGAAAGATGGTAACGATAACCCTGTATGTGAGACAGCAAAAGAGACACAGATGTATAGAAACAGTCTGTTGGATTCTGTGGGAGAGGGAGAGGGTGGGATGATTTGGGAGAATGACATTGAAACATGTCTAATATCATATATGAAATGAATCACCAGTCTAGGTTCAATGCAGTATACAGGATGCTTGGGGCTGGTGCACTGGGATGACCCAGAGGGATGGTATGGGGAGGGAGGTGGGAGGGGGGTTCAGCATGGGAAACATGTGTACACCCGTGGCACATTCATGTTGATGTATGGCAAAACCAATATAATATTGTAAAGTAATTAACCTCCAATTAAAATAAATAAATTTATATTAAAAATTATATTGATTATTCTAGAAAAAAATCATAATTTTGTATAAATACATTTCTAATATAAATATCTAAAAAAGAAGTTGTTTATTAAAAACATACTTATAATATTATGTAAATACATTATATGCATTAATTAATTAAATTAATCATATATTAATATTTATTACATTAAATATATAAATATATATATTTGAAGACATATTATGACTTAAGTTCTGGGGCTTTCCAGGTGACATTAGTGGTTAAGTACCTGCCTGCTGATGCTAGGAGACATCAGTGATGCGAGTTCGATCCCTGAGTTGGGAAGATACCCTGGAGGAGGGCATGGCAATCCACTCCAATATTCTCACCTGGAGAATCCCAGACAGAGGAGCCTGGCAGACTACAATTCATAGTGTCGCACATAGTTGGACTATACTGAAGCAACTTAGCACACACACATGACTAAAGTACTAGGATACTTGTCTTGGCCAAACAATGTATGTAATGCACCTGTCATCAACACCAGTCAATTCAGGAAAGTGTGACTTCAGACTTAATAGTTGGTTTCTATCTTTTCATTTTTAGTGGTGATTTAGCTTTTTTAGGCCAATGACACATCAAAAGAGGACTTAACATCTCACAAATAATTTATTTTATAAGCCAAGAAAATAGAATCTGTATTAAAGCACTGAATTCTCTAGAAGAATGATACTGAATAATTTATTTATAGTGCAGAATTGGAGAAACAGACATACAGAATAAACTTATGAACATGGGGAGAGGAGAGGGTGAGGTGTATGAAAAAAATGCATTTTAAATAATTTGTAAGTAAGTGTTTTAAAACAAAGTATAAACTGCAGTAAGATTTTTGACCCATCTTCTGAAGTAAATAAAATAAAAAATAAACAAATGGAATCCAATTACACTTAAAAGCTTTTACTCGAAAAACAAAAACATTAACCGGAAAAGATACAGGAATCCACCCCATGTCCAAGGTCAGGGACAGCGGCCTAGAGTGCCAGGCTGCGACAGTGCAGGAATGGCTGAGAGGAGCTACCCTGCGTCCGAGGTCAGGGGCAGCGGTCTAGAGGAGCTACCCCACGTCTGAGGCCAGGGGTGGCGCCCGAGAGGAGCCACCCTGTGTCCAAGGCCAGGGGTGGTGCCTGAGGCCAGGGGCAACAGCCAGAAGGAGCAACCCCATACCTGAGGCCAGGGCAGTGACCGGGAGGAGCAACCCCATGTCCAAGGAGTGGTGGCTGCCCGGGTGCAGGAGGGCATAGAGGAGCCATCCCATGCTGAAGGTCAGGAAGGATGGCAGGAAGAGATACCCCTCATCCAAAGTAAGGAGCAGCAGCTGTGCTTTGCTGGAGCAGCCATGAAGAGATACCCCACGCCCAAGGTAAGAGAAACCCAAGTAAAATGGTAGGTGTTGCAAGAGGGCATCAGAGGACAGACACACTGAAACCATACTCACAGAAATCTAGTCAATCTAATCACACTAGGACCACAGCCTTGTCTAACTCAATGAAACTAAGCCATGCCCGTGGGGCAACCCAAGATGGGAGGGTCATGATGGAGAGATCTGACAGAATGTGGTCCACTGGAGGAGGGAATGGCAAACCACTTCAGTATTCTTGCCTTGAGAACCCCATGAACAGTATGAAAAGGCAAAATGATAGGATACTGAAAGAGGTACTCCCCAGGTCAGTAGGTGCCCAATATGCTACTGGAGGTCAGTGGAGAAAACACTCCAGAAAGAATGAAGGGATGGAGCCAAAGCAAAAACAATACCCAGCTGTGGATGTGACTGGTGATAGAAGCAAGGTCCGATGCTGTAAAGAGCAATATTGCATAGGAACCTGCAATGTAAGGTCCATGAATCAAGGCAAACTGAAAGTGGTAAAACAGGAGGTGACAAGAATAAATGTCAACATTTTAGGAATCAGTGAACTAAAATGGACTGGAGTGGGTGAATTTAACTCAGATGACCATTATATCTACTACTGTGGGCAGGAATCCCTCAGAAGAAATGGAGTAGCCATCATGGTCAACAAAAGAGTCCGAAATGCAGTACTTGGGTGCAATCTCAAAAATGATAGGATGATCTCTGTTTGTTTCCAAGGCAAACCATTCAATATCACAGGAATCCAAGTCAGACTTTATTTTTTGGGGCTCCAAAATCACAGCAGATGCTCACTGTAGCCATGAAATTAAAAGATGCTTACTTCTTGGAAGAAAAGTTATGACCAACCTAGACAGCATATTCAAAAGCAGAGACATTACCTTGCCGACTAAGGTCCGTCTAGTCAAGGCTATGGTTTTTCCAGTAGTCATGTATGGATGTGTGAGTTGGGCTGTGAAGAAGGCTGAGCGCCAAAGAATTGATGCGTTTGAACTATAGTGTTGGAGAAGACTCTTGAGAGTCCCTTGGACTGCAAGGAGATCCAACCAGTCCATTCTGAAGGAGATCAGCCCTGGGATTTCTTTGGAAGGAATGATGCTGAAGCTGAAACTCCAGTACTTTGGCCACCTCATGCGAAAAGTTGACTCATTGGAAAAGACTTTGATGCTGGGAGGGATTGGGGGCAGGAGGAGAAGGGGACGACCGAGGATGAGATGGCTGGATGACATCGCTGACTCGATGGATGTAAGTCTGAGTGAACTCTGGGAGTTGGTGATGGACAGGGAGGCCTGGCATACTGTGATTCATGGGGTTGCAAAGAGTTGGACATGACTGAGTGACTGAACTGAACTGAACTGAATGTTCATAGCAGCATTATTTGCAATTGCCAAAATATAAAATCAACTTAAAGATCCATCAACAAACGAATAGATAAAGAAGGCGTAATATACACACACATACACACACACAATTTTGCCATTTGCAGCAACATGGATGGACTTGATGGGCATAATGTTAAGTGATACTAGACAGAGAAAAACAAATACTGTGTGATATCACTTATATGTGTAATCTACAAAAATACAACAAACTATTGGATATAATAGAAAAGAAGCAGACTCAGATATAGACAACAAACTACTGGTTGCCAGTGGTGAGAGGGTATGGGCAATATAGGAGTTGGGGAGTGGGAGGTATAAAGTACTGGTTGTAGGATAGGCTGAAGAATATGCTGTGCAATATGAAGGAAGATGGACAATATTTTGTAATAATTATAAATGGAAAGCAATCTTTAAAAATTGTATAAAATATGAAATGAATAAAAATCTCATCTTCTTGGTTCTACAAAATGCCTTCATTCAACTCTATAGCACATAGGGATAGGTAGAGAAGTAGTATATGAAAAATATGCATAATGTGGTGTTATTGTGGTAGGCAGAATGCTCCCATCCCTGCCAAAGTTGTCTGGAATATGTGAATGCAATGTTATATGGAAAAGTAGAATTAAGCTGATTTTTAAAATGTTTTATTATTTAAGTGGGCCAATTCAATTCAATAGGAATCCTTAAAAATGGAAAAGGAAAGCAGAGAGGGTATATGAGAAACAAATGTGATGACAGATAGAAAGGAGAAATGATAGAAGGATAGAAAGAAGGAAATAAGAAAGGGAAGCAAGGAGGAAGGAACAAAAAGACAGGAGGCAGAAAAGAAGGGAGGGATTAGCGTGCATTATAAAAGGTTAGAATCCCTTCACCTTCCAACTCCGATTTATTAGAAATTCATTTTCAGTTCAAGTACAGCCCCTAAGGTATGACCACTGTAATTATACATTTTAGGAAGTTGTCCCCTATATAGATCCATTTGGATGAATAATGGCCACAGTGAAAGGAATGCAAAAGGTATATTTGAAAGAGATCCTAATTGTAGATGGAAAAAGGAAACGTGCATTTTAAAGTCATACATAATACATGAGTTCCCTTCTTTACTTGAATTAGACAAGTGACCAGGGTTTAAAATTTGTTTTCAAATAATGTTTTTATTCTAGAGTTATTTTATTTTTTATTGAATTATAGTTGAAATATAATATTAGTTTTAGGTATACAACATAGTGGTTCAGTATTTCTATACTAATGTTCATCATTATGAAATGATCACTACTATAAGTTTACTATGAAGAAGGCAATGGCACCTCACTCCAGTACTCTTGCCTGGAAAACCCCATGAACGGAGGAGCCTGGTAGGCTGCAGTCCATGGAGTCGCTAAGAGTCGGACAGGACTGAGTAACTTCATTGTCACTTTTCACTTTCATGCATTGGAGAAGGAAATGGCAACCCATTCCAGTGTTCTTGCCTGGAGAATCCCAAGGATGGGGAAGCCTGGTGGGCAGCCGTCTATGGGGTTGCACAGAGTCGGACACGACTGAAGCGACTTAACAGCAGCATAAGTTTACTAACCATGTGTCACCATATGAAGCTATTACAATATTGTTGACTATGTTCCTTATGCTGTACATAATATTATCACATCTTATTCATTGCATTACTTGTAGGTTGTAAGTCTTCCATATTATGTTCATTCCCCCACCCATTCCTCCCTGGCAACAGCCAGTTTGTTCTCTGAATCTCTGAGTCTGTCTGTTTCGTTTTTTTCATTTGTTTTGTATTTTTAGACTTCACGTACAGGGAAATAATATGGTCTTTGTCTTTCTCTGCCTGATTTATTTTGTGTAGCACAATACCGTCTAAACCCATCCACACTGTCACGAATGGCAAGGTTTCATTCTTTCTTATGGCTAAGTAATATTCACTTGTGCATGGCTATGTTTATACCATTTCTTTTTTATCTATTCATCTATTGATGAACACTTAGGTTGCTTCCATATCTTGGGTACTGTAAATAATAGTGTGATGAACACAGAAGTGAACATATGTATTCAAATTAGTGTTTTCATTTTCTTGGCATAGATACTCAGAAGTGAAATTGTAGGATCATATGATTTTTAATATTTTGAGGAATTTCTATATCATTTTCCACTGTAGCTACACTGATTTACATTGCCACCAAAAGCATGTAAGTGTTTCTAATTCTCCACAAACTCGCTAAAAATTATCTGTTGTCTTTTCGATAATTGCCATTGTTACAAATGTGAAGTAATATCTCATTGGGGTTTTGATTTGCATTTCCTTTATAATTAATTTGTTACATTAAGCATCTTTTTCTATGTGTACATTGGTCATCTATACGTCTTTAGAAAAAAATTTAATCGTGTCCTCTGCCTATTTTTAAAATTAGATTTTCTTGATATTGAGTTATATGAGTTCTTTGTATATTTGGGTATTAACCACATATTGGATATTTCATTTGTGAATATATTTTCCCATTTAGTAGGCCACCTTTTCATTTGGTTGATAATTTCCTTTGCTATGCAAAAAGCTTTTTAGTTCATGTAGTGCTACTCATTTATTCTTGCTTTTGTTGTCTCACCTGAAGAGAGAATATACCAAAAAATACATTGCTAAGACTGTTACAGAGTTTACTGCCTATGTTCTCTTCTAGTAGTTTTATGGTTTCAGGAGTTACATGTAAGTCTCTAAACCATTTTGAGTTTTTTTTTTCAAATATGGTGTAATCAAGTGGTCCAGTTTCATTCTTTTGCATTTATCTGTCCTGTTTCTCAAAATTATTTATATATTGAATAGAATGTCTTTTCTTCACCATATAATTTTGCCTACTTTGTCATGAACTAATTAATCTTACAAGCGTGGGTTTATTTCTGGGCTCTATATTCTGTTGCACTGATCTATGTATATGTCATTTTTGCCAGTACCATTCTGTTTTAATTACTATAATTTCTCTAAGTGTGGCATAGTTACAAATCAGGGAGTATGATATATCCAGCTTTACTATTCTTAAGATAGCCTTGGCCATTCAGGGTCTTTTGTGCTTCCATACAAATTTTAGGATTATTTTTTCTAATTCTGTGAAAAATACAACAGGCATTTTGATAGGGATTGCACTGTAACTTTAAATTGTATAGTATGAACATTTAAACCACATTAATTTTTCCAATTCATTAGCATGGTATATCTTTCAATATGCTTGTGTTATCTACAATTTATTTCATTAATGTCTTACTGTTTTCAGTGTACAAGTCTTCCACTTCCTAGTTAAATATATTCCTTGGTATTTTATTATTTTTGGCACAATTATAAATGAAATTGTTTTCTTGCTTTCTCTTTCTGAAAGTTCTATATGTGTAAAAATGTAACAGGTTTCTTTATATTAATTTTATATCCTGCAACTTCACTGAATTCATCTATTAGCTCTAATAGCTTTTTGGAAGAATCTTTATGGTTCAATATATACAAATGTGTGTGTGTGTGTGTGTGTGAGTGTGTGTGTATCAGTAATATCATATTACCTGCAAATAGTGACAGTTGTACTTCTTTCTTTCCAACCTGGACACCTTTTATTGCATTTTTCTTGTTTAATTGCAGTGACTAGGACTTCTAATACTATGTTGAGTAAAACTGGTAAGAATGAATATCCTTGTCTTGTTGCTGATCTTTTTTCTACATTGATTATGTTAGCTATTGGTTTGTTATATATGGATTCATTACGCTGAGGTAAATTTTCTTTAGCCCTAATTTGTTGAGAGCTTTTATTAGAAATGCATGTTAAATTATGTCAAACGTTTTCCCTTTTCATGGTTAGACAATCACATCATTTTATCTTTAGTTTTATAAATGTGTTATATAACATTAATTGACTTACAGACACTGAATCATCTTTGCCTCTTAGGGGAAAATTCCACTAGAATGTTCGCTTCCTTTAATATATTTTGAATTTCAGTTCAGTTCAGTCACTCAGTCGTGTCTGACTCTTTGCAACCCCATGAATTGCAGCACGCCAGGCCTCCCTGTCCATCACCAACTCCCAGAGTTTACTTAAACTCATGTCCATCGAGTCAGTGATGCCATCCAGCCATCTCATCCTCTGTCATCCCCTTCTCTTCTGCCCCTAATCCCTCCCAGCATCAGAAAATTTTCCAATGAGTCAACTCTTCACGTGAGGTGGCTAAAGTATTGGAGTTTCAGCTTTAGCATCAGTCCTTCCAAAGTATACCCAGGACTGATCTGCTTTAGAATGGACTGGTTGAATATCCTTGCAGTCCAAGGGACTCTGAAGAGTATTCTCCAACACCACAGTTCAAAAGCATCAGTTTTTCGGCCCACAGCTTTCTTCACAGTCCAACTGTCACAACCATACATGACTACTGGAAAAACCATAGCTTTGACTAGACGGACATTTGTTGGCAAAGTAATGTCTCTGCTTTTGAATATGCCATCTAGGTTGGTCATAAATTTCCTCCCAAGGAGCAAGCGTCTTTTAATTTCCTGGCTACAGTCATCATCTGCAGTGATTTTGGGGCCCCCCAAAATAAAGTCTGACACTGTTCCCACTGTTTCCCCATCTATTTCCTGTGAAGTGATGGGACCAGATGCCATGATCTTAGTTTTCTGAATGTTGAGCTTTAAGCCAACCTTTTCACTCTCTTCTTTCACTTTCATCAAGAGGCTTTTTAGTTCCTCCTCACTTTCTGCCATAAGGGTGGTGTCATCTGCATATCTGAGGTGATTGATATTTCTCCCGGCAATCTTGATTCCAGCTTGTGTTTCTTCCAGCCCAGCATTTCTCATGATGTACTCTGCATATAAGTTAAATAAGCAGGGTGACAATATACAGCCTTGACGTACACCTTTTCCTATTTGGAACCAGTCTGTGGTTCCATGTCCAGTTCTAACTGTTGCTTCCTGACCTGCATATAGGTTTCTCAAGAGGCAGGTCAGGTGGTCTGGTATTCCCATCTCTTTCAGAATTTTCCACAGTTTATTGTGATCCGCACAGTCAAAGGCTTTGGCATAGTCAATAAAGCAGAAATGGATGTTTTTCTGGAACTCTCTTGCTTTTTTTGATGATCCAGCGGATGTTGGCAATTTGATCTCTGGTTCCTCTGCCTTTTTGTTGATGATTTTTTCATCTACACTTATCAGGGATATCGACCTATAATATTCTCATTGTGGGAGGTTTGGCTTTGGTTTTAGGTTAACACCAGCCTCACAGAACAAATTTGGAGTCATCCTTTCTTTTCAATTTTTAAAATAGTTTGAGGAGTATAGGTATTAACTCTTCTTGAAATGTTTGCTAGAATTCACCTGTGAGCCATCTGGTCTTAGACTTTTGTTAGTTGAACGTTGTTTTTTTGTTTGTTTGTTTTTTTAGTTAGTGATTCAAATCCATTACTAATATTATTTCTATTAAGATTTTCTATTTCTTCACAATTCAGTCTTATAAAATTGTATATTTATATAGATTTCTTAATTTCTTCCAAGCTGTCTAATTTTTTGGTGTACAAATTTTTTGTAATAATCTCTTGTGATTCTTTATATTTCAGTGGTAACAGTTCTCTTTTCATCTTTCATTTTTAATTTTATATATTTGGGCCTTCTTTCTATTTTTCTTGATAAGCGTAGCTAGAGTTTATTAATTTTGTATATCCTTCAAAGAAGCAGCTCTTAGTTTTCTTTATCTTTTCTATTTTCTTTAGTCTCTTTCATTTATTTCCCTCTGATCATTATTTTTTCCTCCTGTATTTTGGCTTCAATTTTTATTTTACTTATAATATTAGACTATTTATTTGATATTTTCATTGAAAGACACTTTTATCACTATGAACTCCCCTCTTAGAACTTCTTTTTTTGCATCCCATTGATTTTGGTAGGTTGTATTTCTGTTTTCTTTTGTATCAATGTATTTTTAAAAATTTTCTCCTTGATTTCTTTCTTGACACACTCTCTTCTGGACTACAAATTTCTTGTGGAAAAGTCAGCAGATAGCCTTATAGGAGTTCCCCTGTATGTAACTAATTTTTTTCTTTTGCTGCTTTTAAGATTCTCTATGTTAAAATGTTATCCTCTTAAGATTAATGTATCTTGGTGTAGACCATTTGAGTTCATCTTGTCTAGGATTCTCTGCACTTTTTGGACCTATATATCTGTTTCCTTCCCCAGGTTACAGAATATTTCACCTATTAGCTTTTCAAATAAATTCTCTGTTTCTTTATTCCTCTCTTCATTTTAAGACTCTCATAATGCAAATAGTACATTCGATGTTATCACAGAGGCAGCTTAAACTATCCTTATTTTTATTAATACTTTTTTCCTATTAAATATGTGTAATTTCTAGGACTCTATCTTCCAGATTGCTCATTCATACTGCTATTTCATCTGGTCAACTGCTGATTCTGTTTAGCATATTTTTGCATTGTTATTGTGTTCTTCAGCTCTGACTGATTCTTTTTTTATATATTTTAACTCTTTGTTGAATTTCTCATGCTGTTCATCTCTTCTTGTCCCAAGTTCCATGAGCATTTTCATGATTTTACCTTGAATTCTTTGTCTAGTAGAATGCTTATTTCCATTTCATTGAGGTTTTTTTCTGGGATTTTTGTCTTGTTCTTTCAGTTTTCAACATAATGAAAATTGTTTCCTTGATTTGCCTAATTCTCTGTTTACATCATTGTATTTAGTGATTCTCCCAAGCTTGGAGGAATGGACTTACGTAGGAGATTTCCTGTGCTGTCTAGCAGCATGTTCCTCTCTGCCCAGCAGAGCCAAAGGCTTCAGGGATGTTCTCTATGTGGGTTGCTTGTACCTTTCTATTGTGATGGAGCCAGCTATGACAGAAGTGCTGATATGCAGGCGCAGACCTTAGCCTGGCTGGCTGCAAGGCCTTGTTTTGTGTGGTTGCTGTAGGCATAATAGTTTCAGGTAGCATTCTGGTGTGCTGGCTGCACAACTCCTACTGGTAGGCAGCTAGGCAGAACAGACCACTGACATTGCTAACTGGCTGTACACTGTACAACTGTACATTGTTGTGAGCATGCTGGTGAATGGAGGACAATCACTTAGTACAACTTAGTACAAATTACTGAGAGGCTCAGTGGCATGCAATTGCTGCAAGTGTACTGATTGGGTAGGGCAGTTTCTAGCATTAATAGGCTTTCAAGGAAGGTTGCAAAATGGCACACAGCAATACTGGTATCTACATGATAGAACAAGATTACACAAATGGCAGCCATCAGTGTCTCAGTCCCCAGGAGTTGGGGAATCCCAGCTGTCTCCTGCCTCTTCTGGTGGGTGGTTTAGTCACTAAATCATATCAGACTCTGCAATCCTATGAACTGTTGCCCACCAGGCTCCTTTGTCCATGGGACTTCCTAGGCAAGAATACTGGAGAGGGTTGTCGTTTCCTTCTCCAAAAGATCTTCCCAACCCAAGGATCCAACCCATGTCTCCTGCATTGCTGGCAGTCTCCTACATTACAGGTAAATTCTTTATTGACTGAGTCACAACTGGATCTACCTCAAAGTTTCCCAAACTGCTACCTCTGCGCTGCAACTTGGAGTGAGATTTTGCATGCCCCTTTAAGAGAGAAATCTAGGTTTCCTATGCTCTCTGGTTCTCCACAATCTAAGTTTTGGTGGTTTTTAAAGCAAGATGTTTTGGAAGTTCATTTTCCAGTGCAAGACTTCCATGCTGGGGAGACTGATGTGAGGGTCAGACTCCTTGCTCCTAGGTGAAGACCACTGTGGTTGTGATTTTCTACCAGCTTGTGGATTTCTGTGCTGGGCTGTGGGTCCTAACTAGAATATGTCTCTCCCCCTTCCTCCTCCATTTTTGTTGTGGCTCCTTTGTTATATCTTCAGTTGTAGAAAATCTCATCTGCTAGAATTCAGGTCATTCTCGGAAATAGTTGCTCTGTAAGTAATTGTAATTTTGGTGTGCCAATGAGAGGTAGTGAACTCAGGATCTTTCTGTTCTGCCACACTTATCCATACTCCCACCATCTTAGTGTTATTTACAGCAACATAGTTTAAGTTTATAAAGGAAAATATTTATATGTTAGATCTTTTCTATTTCTCATAATTTTCCCAATCTCAAATTGCATTCTACATTGAAAATTGTATCCTTTTACTTTTCTAGGTCTATTTTTGGAGCTATACTCACTCTTATTGGGCTTCATACCATTTAAGCTGCATGCTTTTTTTTTTTTTTTTTTTTTGGTGGTAAATTATCTATCTTATGAATATCAAAAACATTAAGAGTTAGTTGAAAAAATCAGGGTGCTGAATCTGTTGATGTACATTTTAAAAAATTTGAATTTCCCCATAGAAAGTTTTCTGAACTCTAAGAAATTGATATTTAGATATGTCTAATACATTGCAATCGCCTTGTGAACTTATTTGCAGATGTTTCTAATGTCATTTAAAAATATCTCAGTCATAAAAGCACCTTTTTGACTTATCAAAAATTAGGTTTATAAGAAAAGAAAGCTTTGCAAAATAAGACCATCATCATAGAGTAAATAACAAATACAAACAAAATATTTTATATATAGCACTGTGTTCAAATATATTACTTGGTGTCATGCCTCTGTATGTAGTAAGCAACTATAAATTAAAACAAATGGAATATGAAACATTCAGTTCAGTTCAGTCAATCACTGTGTCTGGCTACATGCGACCTCATGGACTGCAGCAGGCCAGGCTTCCCTGTTCATCACTAACACCCAGAGTTGACTCATACTCATGTTCATTGAGACGGTGATGCCATCCAACCTTCTCATCCTCTGTCGTCCACTTCTCCTCCAGCCTTCAATCTTTCCCAGCATCAGGGTATTTGCAAAAGAATCAGTTCTTGGCATAAGTTGGCCAAAGTATTGGAGTTTCAGTTTCAACATTAGTCTTTACAATGAACATTCAGGACTGATTTTCCTTAGAGTGGACTGGTTGGATCTCCTTGCAGTCCAAGGGACTCTCAAGAGTCTTCAACATCACAGTTCAAAAACATCAGGTCTTCGGCGTTCAGCTTTCCTTATAGTCCAACACTCACATCTGCAAATGACTACTGGAAAAAACATAGCCTTGACTAGTTGGACCTTTGTTGGCAAAGTAATATCTCTGCTTTTTAATATGCTGTCTAGGCTGGTCATAACTTTCCTTCCATGGAGCAAGCATCTATTTCATGCTTTCAGTGACCATCTGCACTGATTTTGGAGATGAAAAAAATACACTGAAAAAAAACACTGTTTCCACTGTTTCCCCATCTATTTCCCATGAAGTTATGGGATCAGATGCCATGATCTTAGTTGAGCTTCAGCCAGCTAAGATCATTTAGAATGATCAACATTTAGAATGTTGAGCTTTAAGCCAACTTTTTCACTCTCTTCTTTCACTTTCATCAAAAGGCTCTTTACTTCTTCACTTTCTGCCATAAGGGTAGTATCATCTGCATATCTGCGATTATCAATATTTCTCCCAGGAATCTTGATCCAGCTTGTGCTACATCCAGCCCAACTGTTTCCCATGATATACTCTGTATATAAGTTAAATAAGCAGGGTGACAGTATACAGCCTTGACATACTCCTTTTCCTATTTGGAACCAATCTTTTGTACCGAGTACAGTTCTAATTGTTGCTTCCTGACCTCTATACAGACTTCTCAAGAGGCATGTCAGGTGGTTTGGTATTCCTGTCTCTTAAAGGATTTTCAACAGTTTATTTAGCAGTTAGACAGGCAGGCAGGCTAGGGTCTGGAAGTCAGGAGTTCGCATCCCAGTTGTAACTGAACTGATTGGGATCCACACAGTCAAAGGCTTTGGCATAGTCAATAAAGCAGAAATAGATGTTTTCCTGGAAATCTCTTGCTTTTTCCATGATCCAGCGGATGTTGACAATTTGATCTCTAATTCCTCCGCCTTTCCTAAAACCAGCTTGAACAGAACATCACAGTTTATGTATTGTTGAAGCCTGGCTTGAAGAAGTTTGAGCATTACTTTGCTAGCATATGAAATGAGTGCAATTGTGTGGTAGTTTGAGCATTCTTTGACATTGCTTTTCTTTGGGATTGTAATGAAAATTGACCTTTTCCAGTCCTGTGGCCACCGCTGAGATTTTCAAATTTGCTGGTATGCTGAGTGCAGCACTTTCACAGCATCATCTTTTAGGATTTGAAATAGCTCATCTGGAATTCCATCACCTCTACTAGGTTTGTTCATAGTGATGCTTCCTAAAGATCACTTGACTTCACATTCCAGGATGTCTGGCTCTAGGTGAGTGATCACACCATCGTGATTATCTTGGTCATGAAGATCTTTTTTGTACAGTTCTTCTGTGTATTCCTGCCACCTCTTCTTAATATCTTCTGCTTCTCTAAGGTCCCTACCATTTCTGTCCTTTACTGAGCCCATTTTTGCAAGAAATATTCCCTTTGTATCTCTAATTTTCTCGAAGATATCTCTAGTCATTCCCATTCTGCTGTTTTCCTCTATTTCTTTGCACTGATCACTAAGAAAGGCTTTCTTATCTCTCCTTGCTATTCTTTGGAACTCTGCATTCAAATGGGTATATCTTTCCTTTGCTCCTTTGCTTTTTGCTTCTCTTCTTTTCACAGCTATTTGTTAGGCCTCTTCAGACAGCCATTTTTTCTTTTTGCATTTCTTTTTCTTGGGGATGGTCTTGCTCCATGTCTCCTGTACACTGTCATAAACCTCCGTCCACAGTTCATCAAGCACTCTGTCTATCAGATCTAGTCCCTTAAATCTATTTCTCACTTCCACTGTATAATCATTAAGGATTTGATTAGGTCATACATGAATGGTCTAGCGGTTTTCCATACTTTCTTCAATTTAAGTCTGAATTTGGCTATAAGGAGTTCATGATCTGGGCTACAGTCAGCTGCCGGTCTTGTTTTTGCTGACTGTATAGAATATCTCCATCTTTGGCTGCAAAGAATATAATCAATCTGATTTCAGTGTTGACCATCTGGTGATGTCCATGTGTAGAATCTTCTCTTGTGTTGTTGGAAGAGGGTGTTTGCTATGATCAGTGCGTTCTCTTGGCAAAACTCTATTAGTCTTTGCCCTGCTTCATTCTGTGCTCCAAGACCAAATTTGCCTGTTACTCCAGGTGTTTCTTGACTTCCTACTTTTGCATTCCAGTCCCCTATAATGAAAAGGACATCTTTTTAGGTGTTAGTTCTAGAAGGTCTTGTAGGTCTTCATAGAACCGTTTAACTTTAGCTTCTTCAGCATTACTGGTCAGGGCATAGACTTGGATTACCGTGATATTGAATGGTTTGCTTTGCAAATGAACAGAGATCGTTCTGTCGTTTTTGAGACTGTATCCAAATAGTGCGTTTCGGACTCTTTTGTTAGCTATGATGGCCATTCCATTTCTTCTAAGGGATTCTTGCCCACAGTAGTAAATATAATGGTCGTCTGTGTTAAATTCACCCATTCCAGTCCATTTTAGTTCACTGATTCCTAAAATGTCGATGTTCACTCTTGCCATCAGCTGTTGATGTTGATGTTCTCTCTTTCCATCTCCTGTTTGACCACTTCCAATTTGCCTTGAGTCATGGACCTAACATTCCAGGTTCCTATGCAATATCAACTTTTACAGCATCGGACTTTACTTCCATCACCAGTCACATCAAGAACTGGGTGTTGTTTTTGCTTTGGTGCCGTCTCTTCATTCTTTCTGGAGTTATTTCTCCATTGATCTCCAGTAGTATACTGGGCACCTACCAACCTCAGGAGTTCATCTTTCCATCATATCTTTTTGCCTTTTCATACTGTTTATGGGGTTCTCAAGGCAGGAATACTGAAGTGGTTTGCCATTCCCTTCTCCAGTGGACCACATTTTGTCAAAACTCTCCACCATGACCTGTCCATCTTGGGTAGCCCCAGAGGACATGGCTCATAGTTTCATTGAGTTAGACAAAAATGCTGTCGTCCATGTGATTAGATTGGTTAGTTTTCTGTGACTGTGGTTTTCAGTCTGTCTTCTGTCTGATGGAGAAGGATAAGAGGCTTATGGAAGCTTCCTGATGGAATAGACTGAATGAGGGGGAAACTGGATCTTGTTCTGATGGGCGGGACCATGCTCAGTAAATCTTTAATGTAATTTTCTGTTGATGGGTGGACTGTGTTCCCTTCCTGCTCTTTACCTGGGGCCAAACTATGGTGGAGGTATTGAAGATAGTGGTGACCTCCCTCAAAGGATCCGATGCATGCACTGCTATGATCCATGCCACGTTAGGAGATGAAACATGAGGAGGTGACAATTTTGAAATTATGATCAGGTAGAATTTTCTAAGAAAATCTTTATACTTAAACTTATTTGATTGTTTCATGTACTGATGAAAAATGACTGGATTCATAGTGCTTTCTTCTATTAAATTATTTAGAATCTGATCATAATAATTAAGTGGTATTAAAATGCTTCTTCTAAGTGAGTTTTTGCTGCTTCACATTTACTGGCTCATTTGGATTACTCCATATTGTTTTTGTCCATAATATTATGCATAGTAGGAGTAGTCTTGAATTCTGAATTTTAATAAGCTCCATACAGCTGTTCACTGAACAGCAAGTAGGTGATGAACAAACATTAGCTAAAGTGCCTTATGAATCAAATATTAAGCTGTAGCTTTAAATTGTGATTTTCTAAATTATATTCAACTGCAAATGTTAAAGTTAGTTATATTCAAAAGTAGGTTGGTATAACTATATTTTAAATTAAAAGTTTCTTGTCTACCTTTATAATTAATCTTTCATTCTATGAACTTTATTCCATTAAATCTTTTCCATATAACCCCAAATTTTCTTAGTGCTCAGTACATTGCTATTCCAATAAGATGGATTTTACACAGCACAGTTTTCTTTTAATAAAACCTCTATCTTTGTAGTTAAAAAATATAAATATAGCTTTAATAGGGTTGCTATTGATTCCTCTATCACTGTGTACATATACATAGATAATATGCATATAGATCAATACATAGAAAGGTAAACAATAATAAAAACATTTGCCCTAATATTTAGATGAGAGAAAAAATGAATCAAATTTTGTTCCCACCATCAATTTCTGCATGATATTTATGTTGAGCGAAAAAGAAAAAATAAGAATTTCAATGTGTATCTTTACCTAGAGTTTCTCCCTAAGTATAGAGTGTTTCCATTAATAGATGAATGATAAGAAGATGCCACTCATACATACACACACACACACACACACATACACACACACACACAGATACACACACAGTGGAATACTACTTATCCACACAAAGGTGGTATAATGCCATTTGTGATAACATGGATTAATCTTGAGGGTAGGTATTATGTAAGTCAAATATGTCATATGGAGGAAGACAAACACTGTATGGTTTAATTCATATGTGGAATATTGAGAAAAAGAAATGAGCAAATTAAACAAAGGCATAGATACAGAGAACAGATTAATGGCTACCATATGGGAAGTGAGTTGCAGGGAGGGCAAAATGAATAAATGGGGTCAACTGTATGGTGACAGATGAAAACTAGATTTTTGGTGTGGGGCATACTGTAGTGTATACAGATGTAGAAATAATCTATGCATGAAATATACAATGCTATAAGGCAATGTTACCTCAGTTAATTAATATATATATATATTCATCAAATGCCTCAAATGTTTACTAGAGTTTACACTAAATCATAATATTTCCAAAATACATCCTTATTCTATTATTTTACTAAAATCTCTAATGGGAAGAATATACATCCACAAAACATCTATGAATCACCAAGTCTGGAAATCCAACAAACAGACATACTTAAAACGCATGTATAATAATTACACTAACAAAACATGAATTTGTTCATTTTCAAAATGTATTTTTTTTTCATTCAACAGATATTTAAATATCTTCTAGTGATACCACTGTGTTAAAAAGGGAATTTTGAGGAAAAGTTAGATTCATAAAAGCATTTCTTTGGAAAAACAACTGCAATAAATTGCTAGTTCACTTAAATAATCCACACCAGTAATATTATGTTTTATAAAACTTGGTCTTATTTCACTCATTGAGTGCCTCAACCATTGAATGCCTAGATGTTACCTAAGGAGTGTGTGTGTGTGTGTGTGTGTGTGCATGAGTCACTTCAGTTGTGTCTGACTCTTTGCGATCCCGTGGAATATAGCCTACCAGGCTCCTCTCTCCATGGAATTCTCCAGGCAAGAATACTGGAGTGGGTTGTCATGTCCTCCTCCAGGGAATCTTCCCAAGCCAGGTATCAAACATGCATCTCCTGCAGGTCCTGCATTACAAACAGTTTCTTTACTGCGGGGCCACTAGGGAAGCCCATAGGTATGTTACTTAACATTGAAATTCATGAAATACTTAGAAATGGCCTAGTCCATAGTGATGTTACTACACAAAAAATGTTGCTATTGTTATCATCATAATTTCATAATAAACTCATTATTATTGTTATCGAGGATGGTAAATGAAGATGTTGAAAACACAGAATTTGTAAAAGACTGCACATAAATGGGGAAATAAACTGTACAAACATCAGTGGGAAAAGCATTACAGACAGAAGGAAATGGAGTTCAAAGATATGAGGCAGGAGCCTGCTGGGTGAGGTCAAGAAGCAGAAAATAGACCAGTAATACTGGACTGGAGTGGATGAAGGATGGCACAGAGAAAAATACTAAAGAGGTAGTGGCAGTCTCCATTGAATAGGTCCTTAGAACCACTATAAAGAAATGGAAAACTTGAACAGTTTTAAGCAGAGAAGTGAGATGATATTGTTTATGTTAGGATGACTCTTGCATTTTGTGGAGTCAGTTGTGATGGCAGAAGCAGAATATAGGAAGACAGAAATCAATTAGGATGCCTATACAGAGATACTGCACCACTGGAGTAATGTGAATGTTGCAATAAAAAAGTCAATTTTTTCGGTTTTCCAGTATATGTCATAGTTATGTTTATACTCTACTGTAGTCTGTTAGGTGTGCACTATGGCATTATGTCTAAAAAAACAATGTACAAACATTAATTTAAAAATACTTTATTGTTAAAATGTACTAGCCATCATCTGAGCCTTCAGCAACTGTAATCTTTTAGCAATAGTAATATCAAAGATCACTGATCACATATCACCATAACAAATATAATAGTAGTAAAAAAAGCTTGAAATATTGCTAGAATTACCAAAATGTGACACTGAGACTTGAGGTAGGCAAACGTTAGAAAAATGGCACCATGTACTCTCTCCGGGGGTTGGTGATGGACAGGGAGGCCTCGCATGCTGCAGCCCATGGGGTCTCAAAGAGTCGGACACGACTGAGTGACTGAATTGACCTGATACTCTCTCGATGCAGGGTTGCTAAAACCTTCAATTTGTGAAGAAGACAGTATCTTTTAGACCTAATCAAGTTAAGCACAGTAAAATAAGAAATGTCTGTATGTGAGACAAAATACAAATGAAGTTAAGAATGGCTCCTAAGGTTTGGCCTGACAACTTGAAGAACAAAGTTGCTATTTATTAAGATTGCCAGTTATGCAGAAAGAAAAAATTTGATTGTGATGGTAGTTGGTGGGTGCGTTGGGGGGGCAGGAACTTAAGAATTTATTTTATTACACATTTAAATGGAGGTGGGGTATATGATTTAATATGACTCTAAAATTCAGAGGAAACATTCAAGTTCATTACATACATTTTGGGTTCCTTCTTGCCATATATAGAAGGTATTTGAACACATGAGGATGAGAAAAAGAGGAGAGAAGGTGTGAGAACTGATCATTGAAGCATTGTGACTTCTTAAAAGTCTTTAAGACTAGATAAGATGAAGTCTCGGAAGTAGAAGGGAGGAGGATTCTTTCACAGAGTACTCAAAAAGAGAGCAAAAGCCAAAGGAATTCTCAGAACAGGAGGTGTTCAAAAACCTAATTCTCTTCTGCTTTATAAACTGTCCTTAAATAGTCCTGAATGTTTCTAAGTCATACAGAGTATTCATTAATAGATA
This sequence comes from Budorcas taxicolor, assembly GCF_023091745.1. Classification (NCBI taxonomy): domain Eukaryota; kingdom Metazoa; phylum Chordata; class Mammalia; order Artiodactyla; family Bovidae; genus Budorcas; species Budorcas taxicolor. The sequence goes on from NC_068912.1 coordinate 72,769,266, forward strand.
TCCTATATTAGCGTAATGGAGAAAGAAGGCATTAAAAAAGTGTTTCAAACATGTAGAAAACACTTAATGTGGATCTGAAGAATAAAAACAATTGTCATCTATTCTAAGAAGCATTCAAAAGACTGATCACATTAAGCCACAAAAGTCAAATATTTTAGGTTAAAAAGTTTTCTGTTCTGCTTACTGGGTAACAAACAATCTCAAATCTTAGTGATTTAAAGCAAAAATGCATTAGCTTCTTTTATGAGTTTGTGAGTTGACTGATCTCAGATGAGTAGATTTTGCTTGGGGAGTTTCATGCCATTTTAGGCACAAGTCAGCTGCTGCTGCAGTTATTATTTGTAGGCTCACCTGTGCTGAGCATTTAACATGGTCACTTAAGTTTGACAGCTGATGCTAGCTTTTGGCTCACTACTGAACTTGGATAATCAATCAGAATGTTTACACTTTGCCATTCCTTGGGATTTGGGCTTCTTACAGCATGGAAACTGAGTTCCCAAAAAGAATATCTTAAAACAGAAAGTCCCAAGAACAAGAGTTTTAAAAGACTCAGGTGGAAGCTGTAAAGTTCTCCTGACTTTGAAATCATATATCACCATATTCTTGCCTGAGAAATAACATGAATAGAGGAGACTGGCAGCTACAAACCACTGAGACTAAACAGTAACTATGACAATCACCATTTCCACAACATCCTATTGGTCAAAACCAAATCACAGGACAAATCCAGATTCAAGTCCAGGTTTGATGCAGGATACAGGATGCTTGGGGCTGGTGCACTGGGATGAACCAGAGGGACGGTACGGGGAGGGAAGAAGGAGGGGGTTTCAGGATGAGGAACACGTGTATACCCGTGGCAGATTCATGTTGATGTATGGCAAAACCAATACAATATTGTAAAGTAATTAGCCTCCAATTAAAATAAATAAATTTAAATTTAAAATAAATAAATAAATAAATAAAATAAAAGTATAACTGGGGAAAAAAAAAAAGAAACTATACCTGAACATGGGCATGGATATATGTCTCATTGGGAGACCACTTTTGGAGACTAACTAATACTCTCTACTTACTATAAGTAAAAACATACTCTAGTTAAAAGCATAAACTCATTTTAATTGCATTCTTTTGGCTCATAAATATTGTTTCTCCTATATGAAAATAATAACTGAATACATGTTTATTACAGAGAATTTTTGAAATGTTGATGAGGAAAAAGAAAAAGCAAGAACCCACAATTTCATCACTTATAACTCAAACATAATAGGTGGTTAACAAATATGCTGAATTAATGAACAGGCAAATAATTAACACTGGTAGTTGTTTTTTTTTTTTTTTACACTGAAATCAAGGACAATAATGTTTAGAATTTTTAAATTCTCTTCTTACTAAAATTATGCCATAAAATATTTTCATTGTATTAAATATTCTACTATACTATCATTTATATGATATTAAAGGATTTTATTATATGGACTAGCCCAAATTATTAATTTCCTACAGTTACTCAACAGAGAAGGCGATGGCACCCCACTCCAGTACTCTTGCCTGGAAAATCCCATTGATGGAGGAGCCTAATGGGCTGCAGTCCATGGGGTCGCAAAGAGTCAGACACAACTGAGTGACTTCACTTTCACTTTTCACTTTCATGCATTCAGTTCAGTGCAGTTCAGTTCAGCTGCTCAGTCATGTCTGACTCTTTGTGACCCCATGAATTGCAGCACACCAGGTCTCCCTGTCCATTACCATCTCCCGGAGCTCACTCAGACTCATGTCCATCAAGTCAGTGATGCCATCCAGTCATCTCATCCTCTGTCGTCCCCTTCTCCTACTGCCTCCAATCCCTCCCAGCATCAGAGTTTTTTCCAATGAGTCAACTCTTCGCATGAGGTGGCCAAAGTACTGGAGTTTCAGCTTTAGCATTATTCCTTCCAAAGAAATCCCAGGGCTAATCTCCTTCAGAATGGACTGGTTGGATCTCCTTGCAGTACAAGGGACTCTCCAGAGTCTTCTCCAACACCACAGTTCAAAAGCATAAATTCTTCGGCGCTCATCTTTCTTCACAGTTCAACTCTCACGTCCATACATGACTACTGGAAAAACCATAGCATTGACTAGATGGACCTTTGTTGGCAAAGTAATGTCTCTGCTTTTGAATATGCTATCTGTGAGTGAAGTGAGTGAGTGAAGTCGCTCAGTCGTGTCTGAGTCTTTGCGACCCCATGGACTGCAGCCTAACCATGTTCCTCCATCCATGGGATTTTCCAGGCAAGAATACTGGAGTGGGGTGCCATTTCCTTTTCCAGGAGATCTTCCCGACCCAGGGATTGAACCCAGGTCTCTGGCATTGTAGGCAGACGCTTTACCATCTGAGACATCAGGGAAGATCAACCTAGATGCTATCTAGGTTGGTCATAACTCTCCTCCCAAGGAGTAATCATCTTTTAATTTCATGGCTGCAATCACCATCTGCAGTGATTTTGGGCCCCCCAAAAAGTTTGACACTGTTTCCCCTGTTTCCTCATCTATTTCCCATGAAATGATGGGACCAGTTGCCATGATCTTCATTTTCTGAATGTTGAGGTTTAAGCCAACTTTTTCGCTCTCCTCTTTCACTTTCATCAAGAGGCTTTTCAGTTCCTCTTCACTTTCTGCCATAAGGGTAGTGTCATCTGCATATCTGAGGTGATTGATATTTCTCCCAGCAATCTTGATTCCAGCTTGTGCTTCTTCCAGCCCAGTGTTTCTCATGATGTACTCTGCATAGAAGTTAAATAAGCAGGGTGACAATATACAACCTTGACATACTCCTTTTTCTATTTGGAACCAGTCTGTTGTTCCATGTCCAGTTCTAACTGTTGCTTCCTGACCTGCATACAGATTTCTCAAGAGGCAGGTCAGGTGGTCTGGTATTCCCATCTCTTTCAGAATTTTGCACAGTTTATTGTGATCCACACAGTCAAAGGCTTTGGCATAGTCAATGAAGCAGAAATAGATGTTTTCCTGGAACTCTCTTGCTTTTTCCATGATTCAGCAGATGTTGGCAATTTGATCTCTGGTTCCTCTGCCTTTTCTAAAACCAGCTTGAACATCAGGAAGTTCACGGTTCATGTATTGCTGAAGCCTGGCTTGGAGAATTTTGAGCATTACTTTACTAGCCTGTGAGATGAGTGCAATTGTGCGGTAGTTTGAGCATTCTTTGGGATTGCTGTTCTTTGGGATTGGAATTCATGCATTGGAGAAGGAAATGGCAACTCACTCCAGTGTTCTTGCCTGGAGAATCCTGTCGACAGCAGGCTGGGTAGGATTAGGGGCAGGAGGACAAGGGGATGACAGAGGATGAGATGGCTGGATGGTATCATCGACTCGATGGACGTGAGTTTGAGTAAACTCTGAGAGTTGGTGATGGACAGGGAGTCCTGGTGTGCTGCGATTCATGGGGTCACACAGAGTTGGACACGACTGAAGTGACTTAGCAAGAGCAGCAGCATAGTTACTCAAAACTTTTCCTTTTTTGTAAAGAAGGAAACTAGCATTATAGTAGTTAAAATTCTACAGCTTATGGTTAATTTCTATTAGAAACAAAGGTGAAACAATTTTAAGACTTTTTAAAAAATATGCACTGTGAATTTCCCTCTAAAGAGACTGGAATAATTCACATCACCTTTAGCACTTTTAGGGAGTTTTCTTTTCCTCACACTCAACCATCAAAACTCTTCCAATACAGAAGGTACAAAGATTTTAAAAATTTTGTCCATTTTTGACTGGATTTATTTGTCCATTTGTCACTCAGTTCAGTTCAGTTGCTCAGTTGTGTCCAACTCTTTGCGACCCCATCAATTGCAGCACACTAGGCCTCCCTGTCCATCACCAACTCCCGGAGTTTACTCAAACTCATATCCATCGAGTCGGTGATGCCATCCAGCCGTCTCATCTTCTGTTGTCCCCTTCTCCTCCTGCCCCCAGTCTGATCCAGCATCAGGGTCTTTTCCAATGAATCTACTCTTCGCATAAGGTGGCCAAAGAACTGGAGTTTCAGCTTTAGCTACAGTCCTTCCAATGAACACCCAGGATTGATCTCTTTAGAATGAACTGGTTGGATCTCCTTGCAGTCCAAGGGAGTCTCAAGAGTCTTCTCCATACCACAGTTCAAAACATCAATGCTTCAGCACTCAGCTTTCTTTACAGTCCAACTGTCACATCCATACATGACTAATGGAAAAACCATAGCCTTGACTAGATGGACCTTTATTGACAAAGTAATGTCTCTACTTTTGAATATGCTGTCTAGGTTGCTCATAACTTTCCTTCCAAGGAGTAAGTGTCTTTTAATTTCCTGGCTGTAACCACCATCTGCAGTGATTTTGGAGCCCCCCAAAATAAAGTCTGACACTGTTTCCACTGTTTCCCCATCTATTTTCCCATGAAGTGATGGGACCAGATGCCATCATCTTCGTTTTCTGAATGTTGAGCCTTAAGCCAACTTTTTCACTCTCCTCTTTCACTTTCATCAAGAGACTTTTTAGTTCCTCTTCACTTCCTGCCATAAGGGTGTTGTCATCTGCATATCTGAGGTGATTGATATTTCTCCCAACAGTCTTTATTCCAGCTTGTGCTTCTTCCAGCCCAGTGTTTCTCATGATGTACTCTGCATAGAAGTTAAATAAGCAGGGTGACAATATATAGCCTTGACGTACTTCTTTTCCTATTTGGAACCAGTCTGTTGTTCCATGTCCAGTTCTAACTGTTGCTTCCTGACCTGCATACAGGTTTCTCAAGAGGCAGGTCAGGTGGTCTGGTATTCCCATCTCTTTCAGAATTTTCCACAGTTGATTGTGATCCACACAGTCAAAGGCTTTGGCATAGTTAATAAAGCAGAAATAGATGTTTTCCTGTAACTCTCTTGTTTTTTTCACGATCCAGCGGATGTTGGCAATTTGATCTCTGGTTTTTCTGCCTTTCTAAACCAGCTTGAACATCAGGAAGTTCACAGTTCATGTATTGCTGAAGAAATATGTGAACATTACTTTCCTAGCGTGTGAGATGAGTGCAATTGTGTGGTAGTTTGAGCATTCTTTGGCATTGCCTTTCTTTGAGATTGGAATGAAAACTGACCTTTTCCAGTCCTGTGGCCACTACTGCATTTTCCAAATTTGCTGGCATGTTGAGTGCAGCACTTTCACAGCATCATTTTTCAGGATTTGAAATAGCTCACCTGGAATTCCATCACCTCCACTAGCTTTGCTCATAGTGATGCTTTCTAAGGACCACCTTACTTCACATTCCAGAATGTCTGGCTCTAGGTGAGTGATCACACCATAGTGATTATCTGGGTCGTGAACATCTTTTTTGTACAGTTCTTCTGTGTATTCTTGCCACCTCTTCTTAATATCTTCTGCTTCCTTTAGGTCATACTGTTTCTGTCCTTTATTGATCCCATCTTTGCATGAAATGTTCCCTTGGTATCTCTAATTTTCTTGAAGAGATCTCTCATCTTTTCCGTTCTGTTGTTTTCCTCTATTTCTTTGTCACTCAGTTACTAGCAAAATTGAATATATTTTTATCTGCTTAGAGACCATCTGTACTGTGATTTTTTTCCTTCAGTACCTTTATTATTTTTTCCATTAAAATGTGTTTTTATAGGATTTTTTTCTGTTTCACATTATATATTCTTAAAATGTTATGAGAAAATAGATAAAATAAAACAAATATTTAGTATTATATTCTGGACTACTCTTATGACTGACTGGCACATAAGAATATTCAGAACGACATAGAAATAGAGGAAAAATATTGTCAGTTTGATAGTGGATCAATTCTTTTTTCTCTCTGTTTACCATATGTTTATTTTATGTTGTAATTACAATCATCACAACTTTGTTTCTCAAAATAATTTTATAAAGGTAGAGAATTAATTCATCTTCCTGATTCCACTAATGTCTGCTAAATTTTAGGTAGGAAAAGTTACATACTCCCATTTATAAGCAAGAGATTAGACAGCAGCTCAGAAGTATGCACCAATTTAATAGGAAGAAAGAGATAAGTCTTAAATAATATTAATAAATAATGAAAGAGCTACTGTCTACACCACAGCTGGACAGAATAAAATAAAACTTTCATTTTTCTAATATTGTGTTATGTGCTCCAGGCCAAGCACTTCTTCTAAACTAAACATATGCATAAAGTATAGTTAAAGTTCCTTTAGAACCATTTTATACTCTGCTTGTAACTAATAGTTATCTAGTGATAGACATTAGAATTATCATTATAAAAATCTAATAGAATAATTTAACTAAAGACCATATTATCTAATTAAACAAATTTTCACATTCCATAAATTCCATTCTGCAATCAACAGCAAAAAATACAATACAGTTATTATCTCCGAGGAAAGTTTGTTGGCTTGTCTGTGAATATGGTTCTTTAAAAAGAAAAAAATGAAATAAATGGATCTTTTGTTTGCTATATGGTTTTATATTTTTTGAGGTTTTTTGATACATTCTCAAATTTTTCTCATATGCTACTTGTTGAAAGTCACTTTCAGGCCACCTCATAAAACATGAGATATAATTTTGCTATCAGAACCTACAATTTGTGCACATAAACACTTTGTTATACATTATCTAAGGAGAAAATCCAACTACAAGATTAAGTATACCACTATATTTTACACTTTAGGAGTAGAGTAGGAGTGATTAAGAGATCAAAGGAGGCAATATAGCCATGAAGAAGCCAGAAGCCACATTGGTCAGATGCAGAATGGGCAGTGTACTCACTATTTCATGCCTCCTCAAATTCTAGCACTTTCTTTACTTCTGAAATCTGGCTGACAAAGTTGCAGTAACAATTATTTGCTCTCCCAAGATGGTCTGTTCACAAAAACAACAGTTTACACAGTCCCTCAGAAGACTCTCCACTAAAATAAATGATCAGTTATGCTTGTGACAGAGTTGTGGACAGCTTTGAACACACTCCGCTTCATTCATCCTTCTTTTTTTCCTGGTCTCCTTCTTTTTCTTTATTTTCATTGCCGAGTGTGGATTTGCAAATAAGGCATTTGCACATATGCTGTCACTAAACTGAATCTTCTAGGGACTCCAGCCTAGAATACGGTTCCAGTTACTAGAACCTAAGAACAAACCCAAGAGAGGGATTCCAAGCTAAAAGCAGTTGACGAGATCCAGAAATACAAATGAGGTTGAATAAACACTCAAAGTACAGGTTAGGAAAGGAAAGAACTATCACATACAGCAATATCAACTTGTGAAAAAAGACTAGTCTTTAGAATAACAAAAATAACATCTTTGAAACTTTTGGAATCACATTGAAATAATTATATGCAAAAAATATTTTGCACTGCTTAGTAATGCTCCATCTTGGTTTTATTACAACTTATTCGAACATCAGAATGGTTTTTAGAACTACAACAGATTTCTGGCCAAATTTATTGCAGTTTGTTGGTTTGTTAATTGACTTCCACATGTAGAGGGCAAGGAGAGACTAAAGAGGCAAATCGCTCCAGGTTGGTAGGTGGCAGTTTTAATAAGTAAGGAAATTTACATATGAGGCTTGTCTTGGGCAACTGTAATATGGGTAGATCTCCACACCCACCTGCCAGAATCTTAAGTTTATTAGATAGAGGCCTTAACTGGGTTCAGTCATGTATTCAGTCCAGATGGTCTCAACTGCACCTTACTCTTTCAGCGTTGCATTCTTAATAATATCTCCCACCATGTGAAGAGTGGGCAGAATGTACACTCCAAGGACAGGGAAGGGGGTGAGCAGCCTCCAGCTGCCTGGGTCTAGCCCCTGAGCCAACCAGCTGTCCTGTCCTCTTCATGACTTCCTCCAACATTCTCCCTCATGACTCACTCGTACAATCTTACATGCCCCCTTCTTCAGCAATGTACCCTGAACCGTCAGCAAGGGTGGAGCATGGAGGTGGCTCATCTGGCAGCTATACAGCTGCACTGAAGGCACATACCACAGAGATAACATAAGCAAATGCAAGGGAACACACACACACACACACACACACACACACAAGATAATGATTCTCAACTGTTTTTTTTTTTTCCACCAGGACCCCTGTGATCCAAACCAGTGATTTATTAAATCCACCAGAGTGGAAGTTGGATCATACAGAATGTTATTTGTATTCTCATGTGATTTAATAAAAATGCAGGCTCATTAGGTAAGAACACGTAACATTCTGTTTGGATAAAGACACTGGTATCTCCTTGTGAGGCAGCAAGTTGGTCCTTTGAGGATAACTTCTCTTATTACAAACACCTCAGTGCTCGGTACAGACGGGCTTTGTCAGCTATCATTTAAGACTTGATAGGTGAATTCAGTAAGGATTCCATCTGAGCTAAAATGTTGTCCAGGCCAGTAGAGGGAACAAACATGGTGGCCAAATGATTGTACAGTGAAAAGTAGAATGTGCCCTATGGCCTTGAGAGGGAGTTGGCAATTTGGGGGAACGTGGCATGGTTGCTATGCCATACATGTTGGCTGAGGAAGGCAGCAATATTACATGTGAGGAGCTGAACCAGAGGCAGGATATAGAATGGTATATCCATTTTTCTCTCCTCTTCCAATGATACATGTTGCATTCTAAGTAAAATACAATTCAGCACTTCTGACTTATAGCAGGACAGTGGGATATCAATGGAGATTGAATAGTTTCTCCTTGCCCAGCAACATGAAGTAACTCATCCATTCCAGTGAGACATTCTATTGCAAATTCCAGGAGATAATGCCTTTCCCAGGCACGATGGGGCTCAGTGTTCTCAACTGCATACCACTTTGATCTCACAGCACTTTTTTTAAAATATAAATTTATTTATTCCAATTGGAGGCTAGTCACAGCACTTTGAGACTTAGGGCAATGGCTGTTTCCTGCCGCTGCCATACCTTTAGAGTACTGGGCATCTTAGCAGGGATCCCCAGACTGTCATATGGGGCAACAGGCTGTATTGGTTGATCATTTAAATGTATTAAAGCCTAGAACAACACTTGAGTCCACGTAGCCAAGGCAGTCTTACCTAGTGGTAATTCAATTTGCTGCTTTAATATTTCATTTTTCCTTTCTACTAATCCTGCTGCTTGTGAGTTATAGGTAAGATGAAACCTCCTTTCAGTGTCATGTTCTTTTGTGCATTCTTGCACATCATGACCCTTAAAATGTGACCCTCAGTCACTGTCTGTAGAAGAGAGGGAATCCATAATTGGTGCTCAGCCTTTCTAGCCCCCTCATGGTGGCAGCCTACTTTGCATGGTGAGCTGTGAAAGCTTGGGTTAGGCCAGACACAGTGTCCATACAAACCAAAGCATATATAGAATGCTTAATTGGTGCATGGTGCCAATATAATCATGTTGTCAAACACTCACTGGTTGAGAACTCTGGTGGACGGCCCCAGACTTCTTTGGCAGTTGTCCTGGACACTGTTTAGAATATATAGGATATGCTGTCAGTGCATTAACAAGGTCATTGTATTCCAAGAGGCATATGACATCTTTGGCAATATGCCATCCTACTAGGGCACTATGGCAGCCACTCTTTCTATGTACTCAATCTGTCATATCTTCTCAAGTGTCAGTTGCTAGGACTCACACCTGAGCTATGGAGTAAGCTTCCTGATTGCCAGCACTGTCAGCTCCTTATGAGCCAGGATGTGAAAGACAGTTAGGACTCCCTTGGGTTCTTGCAGGTGAGGCACCCAGTTCCTTCAGCCTACTGTCTCTAGAAATGTGGGTGCTACTAGGCCCTGTAGACTATGAAGATCTTCCTAATACTCTCACCCCTATTCCTGTGGCAGCCCCTTGGCCTGTAGAGAGGGAAGGAAGTAACCCCCCACAGTTCCAGATATACAGATGGGTCTAGTCTGGGCCGTTGGCCCACAGGAACTGCAGTCATTATTCAGACCAATATTGATACCATCTGGATGGAAACAGGAACAAACTGCAACAGCCAATGTGTAATCACTGATGAACCCTGACCATAAAGGCTCTTCAGTGACAGTTGGCCTATTCTAAAGGGATTAACCCTATGTCTTGGATAATAGGAAGCCAAGGAAGACATGACCACGAATAAGCCCTTGTGTGCTCAGGATATGTGGAAAGACATTTGGGTTTATCTGCTTTGGAAGATGCCTGGAGCTTTAATCTGCTTCACTAATATTTTTGCTTTCTCACAGGTGGCTTGCCTCTCTGATCCTCAATCTGACATGTGTGTTTTCTTTACCAGGCAGTATAAGAGATGAAAGCACTCTGCCAGGTGGGGAGTAAAAAACCTCTAAAATCCCCAAATCCTGACAAACGCTTATATCTCCTTTATTTTCTAAAAGGTTAGATAGGCTTACAATGAGATAGTATAAGTTGCTCAGTCATAGACAACTCTTTGAAACCCCATGGTTTCAACCCCATGGTATGGCCTGTAGCCCACCAGGCTCCTCTGTTTATGGAATTCTCCAATCAAGCATACTATAGTGGGCTGCCATGCCATCCACCAGGGGATCTTCCTGACCCAGGGATCCGACCCAAGTTTCTTGCATTATAGGTAGATTCTTTACCATCTGAGTCATCAGGGAACTCCACAAGATAGACTTATATCTTATCAGTTACAGTTTCTGAGACAAAGTTCAGTGTACATGAAAGGGTTAAAAATAAACATGAGGACTCAGAATAATAAATACATATGACACAGAGTTTAGAAGGGATTGGAAGACAGTAGCATCATTTTGAACTGGTCTACTCAAAAAAGAGATTCATGGAAGATTGGAATATAAAGTGGTAAAACATTTTAATGATGGAAAAATAAAAACTTATTTATGAATATCAGCTATATATCTAGCACTGTGCTAATCACTTCCTATTTATTATCTGATTTTTATGCCTGCCAATTTAGAGATGAAAAACTAGAGACTCAAGGAGTTTAAAACTCATATTGATATATGGCATAAACCAACACAACATTGAACATTGTAAAGTAATTATCCTCCAATTAAAAAAGAAATTATAAAAAAGAAATAAAAAATTTTACAGAGCAAATAAGGGACAAAATTGTGAATTCAGAATATAAAGGTATAATAATTCCAAAAAGCCCATGAGAGTGAAAAACAAATGTTTGTTATAAAGTGGCAGAAGTCTCAATTCAAAGCTTCACTTTAGATTGTGGCAGCTTTCACTGATAATCAGTACTAACACCTTTTGATCTTAGTGATAACACAAGTTATTTGCTTAATAAACAATCCAGTTTCCGACAAATCTCAGTCTCCTTTCTGCTCATGCTTTCACTGAATTGTAACTGATGTCTCTAAATATTTTATTTTCCTTCAAATAATTGTCTAGTTCCTTCTGAGATAGGAAAAAGAAACAAACACACTTGAAGAAGAAAAAAGCAACCTTCACAAATCATAAATAATTTATCCTCCAACTATAAAATTACAATATATCATGCTTAATGACACAGGAAAAATAAAAATATATAAAGCCCTCCTTAGGGATAGTCAACATTACTATAATGTTACATTTTTTTCCGGTATGTCAAAGGGTATCACACTAGTTTTCAGTAGAGAATTCTTTCCTTGCTATTTAATAATACCTAGTAACTAGTAATCCAATAAGAAACAAATCAGCAGGACTATTTGATGTCACATACAATTTCAAGAGAGACCTTTTCAATGAATCTACAACCTACACTTCTAAGTAATGAGCATGTTTCATTGTATTATTCAGTATCTTGCAAAGGCCATTAAATGTTTACTGAAAAGAATTTAATTGGGAGCAAAGCCAAAAGTCTGTTGGTAAATCCAAATATGTAGATGTAATATTAATTTCTACATAATTTATCTCTGTACTCTCCTTTGTCATTCATTTTTATAGCAACAAAGATGAAATTATTAATGTATACACCTGTAATAAACTTGGGGATAGTTTTGATCACAGCCTCCTGTACAATGTAATGAACCTCTATCAATAGTTCTTCAGGCACTCTATCAGAGTTTTCTGTGATTATGGTTTTCATTCTTCCTGTCCTTTAAAGATAAAGATAAGAGGCTTATCTATCTATTTGTCACTTCCATTGTATAATCGTTAAGGAATTTTATTTGGGTCTAGTGGTTTTCCCTACTTTCTTCAATTTAAGTCTGAATTTTGCAATAAGGAGTTCATGATTGGGGCCACAGTCAGCTTCTGGTCTTGTTTTTGAAGACCGTATAGAAAGCCTCCATCTTTAGCTACAAAGGATATAATCAATATGAGCTTGATATTGACCATCTGGTGATGTCCATGTGTAGAGTCTTTACTTGTGTTGTTGGAAGAGGGTGTTTGTGATGACCAGTGTGTTCTCTTGGAAAAACTCTGTTAGCCTTTTCCCTGCTTTACTTTTTACTCCAAGGCCAAACTGGCCTATTACTCCAAGTAGCTCTTGACTTCCTACTTTTGCATTCCAGTCCCCAGTGATGAAAAGAACATCTCTTTTTTGATGTTAGTTCTACAAGCTCGTGCAGGTCTACATAGAACCAATCAATTTCAGCTTCTTCAGCATTAGTGGTTGGGGCATAGACTTGGATTACTGTAACAACGAATGGTTTGCCTTGGAAACAAACAGAGATCATTCTGTAGTTTTTGAGATTGCACCCAAGTACTGCTTTTTGGACTCTTTTGTTGAGTAGCCCTTCAATGGAGGGCTACTCCATTTCTTCTAAGGGATTCTTGCCCTCAGTATTAGATATAACGGTCATGTGAATTACATTCACCCATTTCAGTCCATTTTAGTTCATTGATTCCTAAAATGTTGATGTTCACTCTTGCCATCTCCTGTTTGACCACTTCCAATATACTTTGATTCATGGACCTAACATTGCAGGTTCCTATGCAATATTGTTCTTTACAGCATTGGACTCTACTTCCATCACCACTCACATCCACAACTGGGTGTTGCTTTTGCTTTGGCTCAGCCTCTTCATTCTTTCTGGAGCTATTTCTCTACTCTTCTCCAGTAGCATTTTGGGCACCTACCAATCTGGGAGTTCATCTTTCAGTGTCACACCTTTTTTGCCTTTTCATACTGTTCATGGGGTTCTCAAGGCAAGAATACTGAATGGTTTGCCATTCCCTTCTCCAGTGGGCCATGTTTGTCAGAACTCTCCACCATGACTTGTCCATCTTGGGTGGTCCTACATGACTTGGTTCATAGTTTCACTGAGTTAGATAAGACTGTGTTCCATGTGATCTGTTTGGTTAGTTTTCTGCGAATATGGTTTTCATTCTGCCTGCCCTCTAAGGATAAAGATAAGAGGCTTGTGGAAGCTTTTTTCTGGGAGGGACTGGCTGTGGGAGAAGCTGGGTCTTACTCTGATGGGCAGGGCCATGCTCAGTAAATCTTTAATCCAATTTTCTGTTGATGGGTGTGGCTGTGTTCCCTCCATATAGTTTGACCTGAGACCAAACTATAGTGGGGGTTATGGCAGTAATGGAGACCTCCTTCAAAAGGAAGTATACCAGTATGCACCACAGCTCCCAAGATTATTGCATTCAGTGCCCATGACCCTGTGTCAGGCCACAGTCAACCCACACCTCTGCCAGAGACTCCTGGACAATCACAAGCAAGTCTATCTCAGTCTCTTATGGAGTCACTGTTCCTTTCTCCAGAGTCCTGGTGCATACAAGGCTTTTTTGTGCCTTCCAAGAGTCTGTTTCCCCAGCCTGGAAGAAGTTCTGTAATCAAATCCCACTGGCCTTCAAAGTCAAATTCCCTGGACATTAAGTTCCTTTGCCTGATCCCAGGTTGGGGAATCTGTTGTGAGCCCTAGAACTTGTGCAACAGTGTGAGGACTTCTTTTATATAATTGTTCTCTAGTTTGTGGGTCATCTGTTCAGTGGCCCTATGGTGGGGCTATTCACAACCTCCTCCAAGAGGATTTATGCCACAAGCCACTCATCCCAGGTCTGCTGCAGCCAGAGCCCCTGTCCCTGTGGCAGGCCACTTCTTACTTGTGCATCTAGAGGAGACACTCAAAGGCAGGTCTGGTTCAATCTTTTGTGGGGTCTCTGGGTCCTGGAATGTACAAGATTTAGTTTGAGCCCTCCAAGCATCTCTTGTAGTTATGAGGTTTGATTCTAAACATGATTTTGCCCTTTTTACCATCTTGTTAGGGCTTTTACTCTGCTCTTGGATATGGGGTATCTTTTTTTTTTTTTTTTTTTTTTTTTTTGGTGAGATTCATCATTCTCCTGTCAATGGTTGTTCAGTAGAAAGTTGAAATTTTGGAGTTCTCACAGAAGAAGATGAGTGTGTGTCCTTCTACTATGCCACCTTGAAATGACCCTTAAAAATAACTGAGAAAAGAAGAGAAGGGAAAGGCAAAGGACAAAAGGAAAGATATACCCATCTGAATGCAGATATCCAAAGAATAGACAGCATAGATAAGAAAGCCTTTCAAACTGATCAATGTAAATAAATAGAGGAAAACAATAGAATAGGAAAGACTAGAAATGTCTTCAAGAAAATTAGAGATACCAAGGGAACATTTCATGCAAAATGGGCACAGTAAAGAAGAGAAACAATATGGCTTAACAGAAGCAGATAATATTAAGAAGAGGAGGCAAGAATACAGAGAACTATACAAAAAATATCTTAATGACACTGATAACCATGTTGGTACAATCACTCACCTAGAGCCAGACACCCTGGAATGCGAAGTCAAGTGGGCCTTAGGAAATAACACTACAAACAAAGCTAGTGGAGGTGATGGAATCCAGTTGAGCTATTTCAAATCCTAAAACATGATTCTGTTAAAGTGCTGCACTCAATATGCCAGCAAATTTGGAAAACTCAGCAGAGGCCACAGGACTGGAAAAGGTCAGTTTTCATTCCAATCCCAAAGAAAGACAATGCCAAAGAATGTTCTAACTAGCACACGATTGCACTCATCTCTCATGCTAGTAAAGTAATGCTCAAAATTCTCCAAGCGAGGCTTCAACAGTACGTGAAACATGAACGTCCTTATGTTCAAGCTGGACTTAGAAAAGGCAGAGGAATCAGAGATTAAATTGTCAACATCTGTTGGATCATAGATAAAGCAAGAGAATTACAGAAAACCATCTACTTCTGCTTCATTGACTACACTAAAACATTTGACTGCGTGGATCACAACAAACAGTGAAAAAAATCTGAAAGAGATGGGAATACCAGACTACCTGACCTACCTCTTGAGAAATCTGTATGTAAGAAGCAACAGTTAGAATCAGACATGGAACAATGGACTGGTTCCAAATTGGGAACGGAGGACATCAAGGCTGTATATTGTCACCCTGCTTATTTAATTATATGCAGATTACATCATGCAAAATTGTGCTGGGCTGCAGTAAGCACAAGCTGGAATCAAGATTGCAGGGAGAACATCAATAACCTCAGATATGCAGATGACACCACCCTTATGGTAGAAAGTGAAGAGGAATTAAGGAGTAAAAAAGGAAAGTGAAAATGCTGGCTTAAAACTCAACATTCAAAAGATGAAGATCATGGCATCTTCTCCCATCGCTTCATGGCAAATAGATGGGGAAACAATGGAAACAGTGACAAACTTTATTTTGTTGGGCTCCAAAGTCACTGCAGTTGATGACCGCACCCATGAAATTAAAAGACGCTTACTCCTTGGAAGAAAAGTTATGATTAACCTAGACAGCATTTAAGAAGCAGAGACATTACTTTGAAGACAGAGGTCTGTCTAGTCAAAGCCATAGGTTTTCCAGTAATCATGTATGGATGTGAGAGCTGGATCATAAAGAAATCTGAATGTCAAAGAATTGATGCTTTTGCACTGTGGTATTGTAGAAGACTCTTGAGTCCCTTGGATTGCAAGGAGATCAAACAAGTCAATCCTAAAGGAAATTAGTCCTGAATATTCATTGGATGCACTGATGCTGAAGCTGAAACTCCAATACTGATGCTAAGAACTGACTCATTGGAAAAGACCCTGATGCTGTGAAAGATTCAAGGCAGGAGGAAAACGGGGATGAAGCGGATGAGACAAGTGAATGGCATCACCAATTCGATGGACATGAGTTTGATCAAGCTCCAGATTTGGTGATGGACAGAAAAGCCTGGTGAGCTGCAGTCCATGGGTTCACAGACAGCTGGACATGACCGAGTGATTGAACTGATACACCTGTGATAAGCAATGCGAAAGATGCTAAAATGGAAAATTATAGGAGCAATGATAAT
Organism: Budorcas taxicolor; assembly: GCF_023091745.1. Lineage (NCBI taxonomy): Eukaryota > Metazoa > Chordata > Mammalia > Artiodactyla > Bovidae > Budorcas > Budorcas taxicolor. The sequence goes on from NC_068912.1 coordinate 72,785,497, forward strand.
AATATATACAATTATTTCATTAAACTTTAATAAATAGCCCTTATATTCATAGACAAAACACATAAGGCTTTTATGTTCATACATATATTAAATATATAATCTTCCAACTGCTAATTTATACATTCATTTACCCATATGTTTACTTACTAATTAACATATATTTATTAATACAGGCTAATCCATGATGGTTATTTTCTTTGATGAAGTTAGACAAAAAATAATACTTGGCTCCTACCATTTTCATAAATATTTAATACAATAATCAATGCTAACTGTATAAGATATTTTCAATAAATCATATATAGTAATATTATTATTATTACTAAAATAAATATGTTTATTAAGAGTCTAGTCTGTGAAAAGTTTTCTGATGAAAAAAATTAGTAAAATATGTAAATAACTCTCTAGTTACATCTCAGTAGAAAAATTAAGAAATATACCCATGTAATACTTAGAAAAGAGCATGACATTAGATCCCAGAAGAAAAAATTCTATCAGAGGACAGAGATATTCTAAGACAAAAGTCCTTCCTTCTACAATATATATGACAATGCTTTAAAGATTCCTTTTAGCAGCTTTTTCACTGACTTACTAGGCAGCCTACTCCATTTCTGGAGAAGTTTAAGTATTAAAAAAAAACTATGCTACAATATTCCATATCACAACTGATTTCAGTACCTTTCTAAATATTTTCCATTTTATTCTTAATCTCTATCCAGTTTCAAGCAAAAGCAAATCAAATCAGAAATATGGAAAATAATTTTTTCAGTCTTTTTTTAACACAGAAACTAGTAAATGACAAGTGAAATATTCTATATAGAATGTTCTTGTTCTATTTCTGCTGACTTCTAAATAAAATAGCCTAGGCAAAAGGATAAACAACAGGCTGACCTGGCCACATGTTCCCAATATATTATTAAACTGCACGATATTTCCTTTGGGAGGAAATTACACTGCTATTCCCTTTACATTTTTTATAACAATAGATGTCTGAATTTCACTTAGGCCACAGGAGAGGGCTAAAGGAATAAAATTTTACAAAGCTGCGTTCAGCTAATGAGAGATAAGGGAGCTCAGAGAGGCTTGAGTTTTGCCATGAACCCTGGTTTTCATTATAGCATTTGGGGAAGCAGGATATATCAAGGAGAGGGATTAAATGGCATGGGAAAGGGTGGACATGATTAGATTTTATGTTTGAAGAGGTGTACTGGAAAATACGCTGTCACAATCTGACACATATCTTCAGTTTTTCAGTTACAGGCAATACTGTTTCCCTAAATAAGACTATTTTTTAAAGTATTTATTCACTTTGTATTTTTCAATTTGAGCAAAATAATTGAGCTCTTCTTGTTGACATTATTTGTTACTAGAAATGAAAGATATGTGATATTTGCCTTAGTATGCTCATTCTCATACTCTGCTCTTGTGATGTCACATTTTACCTGTCTACATTTGGTGTTGCTTATTACCGCAGGCATCAAGAGATGTACACATGTCAAAATGCCTCTAGCTAGCAAATATATTTCCGGGAGACATAATGTTTTAAACAGAAGCATAGGCACATGTCTATAAGCCAATCTGTCGACAGCTAATAAAGTATTTATATTATACCTCTAGAACAAGAAGTTGAAAAGAAAGCCCTTTCTAGTAACATTCCTCTGCATGTAAATGTTAAAAAACTAATAATCAGACAAAAATTCCTTGCTTTTATAAAAGTATGTAACAAATACTTGGGCTAAATGCAAATGAATTGCCAAAAATATAAAATGCAAATTTCTATACCTTTTTTTGGTCAGTCAGTAAATGTTTTAATACATATATAACATATATTAATACTATTTCTATTATAAGATTATACTGGTATTAATAGAAAATGATTCACAGCCTCAGACACTTTTATTTTCTATATTTTGTTAATTTTTGGCTATGCCTCTGAAGCCCCCATATAAACAACAAAGTAAAAAAGAAAAAAAAAAAGCAACTATCAAAGACACTTTTTTACAATGACAGAAAGGAATAATTATGCCTTAATAACAACCAGAATATAACTTTGTTTAAAACTTTGAACAACTAATGATATCAAATGTTATTTGAAATAAAGACCTTTAATAATATTGTGAAGAGTGAAAGAAATTTGTCTATTAAGACATACATATATATACACATAAGCATATATATTATATAATTTAAATTTAAAGAGCATTGGCAGTTAAATGTAATATTTAGTATATCATATTTTCTAAGTAAATAAACATTTAAAATATCATGCCATAGATTTCCATTTCTGGCCAAGATGAAATAAAAATGACTCAATTTGTTCTACATACTAAAACCAATATCAGATAGAATATATGAAACATGTTTTATAAAGCCCCAGATATCAGAAAATGAATGTCAGTTACCTTGAGAAACAGTAAAAAAATGTTGTGAGCTATATTTTACTACAAAGCACTGGTGAGAAAACTTCACAATACATGAGGCATTTGGTTGAGTTTGAAAGAGGGTAAACTCAATGAGGAATAATTAGCCTTAGACTGAGCAGGGCTCTGGCCATTCTTAAAAAGTAGTAGAAGCTAAATTTGAAAGGATAAAACTATTTTCAAAATCACTGCAGATGGTGATTGCAGCCAGGAAATTAAAAGATGCTTACTCCTTGGAAGAAAAGTTATGAGCAACCTAGATAGCATATTCAAAAGCAGAGACATTACTTTGCCGGCTAAGGTCCGTCTAGTCAAGGCTATGGTTTTTCCGGTAGTCATGTATGGTTGTGAGAGTTGGACTGTGAAGAGGGCTGAGCACCGAAGAATTGATGCTTTTGAAGTGTGGTGTTGGAAAAGACTCTTGAGAGTCCCTTGGACTGCAAGGAGATCCAACCAGTCCATTCTGAAGGAGATCAACCCTGGGATTTCTTTGGAAGGAATGGTGCTAAAGCTGAAACTCCAGTACTTTGGCCACCTCATGCGAAGAGTTGACTCATTGGAGAAGACTGTGATGCTGGGAGGAATTGGGGGCAGGAGAAGAAGGGGACGACCGAGGATGAGATGGCTGGATGGCATCACTAACTCGATGAACGCGAGTCTGAGTGAACTCCGGGAGTTGGCGATGGACAGGGAGGCCTGGTGTGCTGCGATTCATGGGGTCGCAAAGAGTCGGGCACAACTGAGTGACTGAACTGAACTGAACTGAACTGAGTCCCAGAAGAAAGCTCAAAAGTATTTATACAAATTCAAAAATATCCAACAGCCAACAAGGAAGATGCAGTTACCAATCATGAAGAGGAAGAAAAAGCCGTCCTAGAACTAACACATGTGCTAGAATTAGCAATATTAAAAGAATTATAATAATTGTATTCCATCTGTTCAAACCTTAAGGAGAATCAACGAAGCTATTTTGTATATACCCACATTAAACAAAAAATAGAAACTTATAAGCTCAGAGCAAAAATAAATGAAATAGATGAAAATAAAACAAATGTAGAAAACCAATGAAACCCGAAGTTGTATCTTTGAGAAGATCATTACATTAATAGCCAAATTGATCATGGAAAAAAGAGAAACTTTACTAGAGATTCTACAGATATTAAAATGGTAAGAACCTATTATGAAAAAAATATGCTAATAAGTTAGACAACTTAGATGAAATGATGAATTCTTCCTCAAAAACAAAGGCTCATTCCGAAACAACCTGAATATCTTTTTATCTGTTATAGAAATTGATTTGTAGTCAAACATCTTCCAACAACAAAAAACAAAAGTCAAGCCCAAATGGGTTCACTGGTAAATTTTACTCTCATTTAAGGAAGAAATATCAATTTGGCATGATCTTTAACAAAAAAAAAAAAAAATTACAAGGAGATAACACTTTCTATTTTTACTAAGTTAGATTTATCCTGATACCAAAAGCAGTCAGACACTATACAAAAGCTACAACAAAGGAAAATGTCTTCAACTTGGTAAAGAGTATCTATGAAAGCCCTGTATTTAATGTCTTGCTGTACTGTGCTGTCCTTAGTCACTCAAGTCATGTCTGACTCTTTGCCAGCCCACGGGACAGTAGCCCACCCAGCTTCCATGTCCATGGGGCTTCTCCAGGCCACTATACTGGAGTGGGTTGCCATGCCCTCCTCCAGGGGATCTTCCCATTCCAGGGATCCAATCCAGATCTCACGCATTGCAGGCGGATTCTTCACCATTTGAGTCTTCAGTTCAGTTCAGTTCAGTTCAGTCGCTCAGTCGTGTCCGACTCTTTGCGACCCCATGAATCGCAGCACACCAGGCCTCCCTGTCCACCACCATCTCCCGGAGTTCACTCAGATTTGCGTCCATCAACTCAGTGGTGCCATCCAGCCATCTGATCCTCTGTTGTCCCCTTCTCCTCCTGCCCCCAATCCCTCCCAGCATCACAGTCTTCTCCAATGAGTCAACTCTTCGCATGAGGTGGCCGAAGTACTGGAGTTTCAGCTTCAGCATCATTCCTTCCAAAGAAATCCCAGGGCTGATCTCCTTCAGAATGGACTGGTTGGATCTCCTTGCAGTCCAAGGGACTCTCAAGAGTCTTCTCCAACACCACAGTTCAAAAGTATCAATTCTTCGGCGCTCAGCCCTCTTCACAGTCCAACTCTCACATCCATACATGACCAGAGGGAAAACCATAGCCTTGACTAGACGGACCTTAGCCGGCAAAGTAATGTCTCTGCTTTTGAATATGCTATCTAGGTTGCTCATAACTTTTCTTCCAAGGAGTAAGTGTCTTTTAATTTCCTGGCTGCAGTCACCATCTGCAGTGATTTTGGAGCCCCAAAAAATAAAGTTTGACACTGTTTCCACTGTTTCCCCATCTATTTCCCATGGAGTGATGGGACCGGATGCCATGATCTTCATTTTCTGAATGTTGAGCTTTAAGCCAACTTTTTCACTCTCCTCTTTTACTTTCATCAAGAGGCTTTTTAGCCCCTCTTCACTTTCTGCCATAAGGGTGGTGTCATCTGAAGTTATTGATATTTCTCCCGGCAATTTTGATTCCAGCTAAAAACGAGTTATGTTTTACCTAAGGCCTTCCCAGGTGGCGCTAGTAGTAAAGAACACACCTGCCAGTGCAGAAGACCTAAGAGTTGGGAAGATGCCTTGGAGGAGGGCATGGCAACCCACTCTAGTATTTTTGCCTGGAGAATCCCATAGACCAAGGAAGCTGCCAGAACACGGTCCATCGGATCGCAAAAGAGTTGGATGCACCTGAATGCCAACTAACACGCACTTGGTTCAGTTCAGTCACTCAGTCGTGTCTGACTCTTTGCAGCCCCATGGACTGCAGCTCGCCAGGCTCGCCTGTCCATTACCAACTCCGGGAGCTTACTTAAACTTATGTCTATTGAGTCGGTGATGCCATGCAACCATCTTATCCTCCGTCATCCCCTTCTCCTCCTGTCTTCAATGTTTCCTAGCATCAGGGTCTTTTCCAATGAGTCAGTTCTTTGCATCAGGTGGTCAAAGTATTGGAGTTTCAGCTTCAACATTAGTCCCTCCAATGAATATTCAGGACTGATTTCCTTTAGGATGGACTGGATGGATCTCAGTGCAGTCCAAGGGACTTTCAAGAGTCTTTCTCCAACACCGCAGTTCAAAAGCATCAGTTCTTCAGCACTCAGCTTTCTTTATAATCCAACTGTCACATGCATACATGACTACTGGAAAAACCATAGCTTTGACTAGATGGACCTTTGTTGGCAAAGTAATGTCTCTATTTTTTATTATATGCCTAGGTTGTTCATAGCTTTTCTTCCAAGAAGCAAGCATCTTTTAATTTCAGATGCACTCATGTTTTATCTAACTTTAGTAACAAGATTATCTATTCATACTACTTCTATTCAACATTATATTAGAGCCCTGAGCCAAAGCAATAACGTAATAGAGAGAGAAAAGAGAAGGAAAGAAAGAAAAGAAGAAAGAAAGAAGGAAAGACAAAATGAAAGGTATCCAGATTGACACAGAAGTAAAACTCTTTATTTGCAGACATAAACATCTCTGTAGAAAATTTGATGGAATTAAAAAAAAAAGTAACCTACAAGAGCTAAGTGAGTTTAACAAATTCCTAAGAGAATATCAGTACAGAAATTAGTTACATTTGTACCTAGTCAGCAACATCAGAAAAATAATCAGAAAATAAAATTTTTTAAAATACCATTTAAAATGGCACCAGAAATGTTAAATATCTAGGGATAAACAAAACAAAAATATGTTATTCATACAGTAAAAATTATAAAATTTTGCTGAAAAATTTAAGGATGATTTAATAAATAGAGAAATATACCTTAGTTACAAGTTATACACAATATAATTAAGATGCAAATTCTCTCCAAATTGACTTATAAATTTAATGCAATTCCAATCTAAAATTGAGCAGGCTTTCTTTTGTAGAAATTCAAAACTGTTTCAGAAAATCATATTGAAGTATGGAGAGCAATTTTGGAGAATCAAAATAAACCTTTTTCAAAGTATTTTTAATAAAATACTGCAATCAAGACTCTGTAATGTTGTCATTAAGATACACAATTACATTAAGAAAATTTTATAAAGGTTCAGAAATAGATTTAACATATAGAAACAATTTATTTTTGACAGAGGTGCAAAGGCAATTCAATTGAGAACTGACAGTGTTTTCAACAAATGGTATAGAAACAACTGGATATACAAAATAAAAGAAAAATGTTATACATATTTACCATACACAAATATAGTAAAAAGTTCATAGACTTTAATATAAAATTAAAAACCATAAAAACTTTAGAGTAAATATGAACTCTTATGTAGGTTATATAAAAAATCCACAAAACTCGATAATCAGGAAAGAAAACTTCTAATTTTTGTAAATGGGTAAAACATGTGAATAGACAGTTCAACAACAACAAAAATACAGGTAGATTAAATACACAAATAAGTAGGTAAGATGATATATTGACAAGAAATGATACAAGGAAAAGATAAGCAACACAGTTATTTGTTCAATGAAAATTATAACTATAGTGAGACACAATTATGTACCTATTGTGCTAAAATTATATATACATACATATGTATATGCATACATGTATGCAGATGTGTATACACACACATACATATAATATACATAAGGACTGGCCTCGCCAAAAGTTGATGAAGATATAGACAAACTAGAGTTCATTTACATTGATGTTAAGAATACAAACTAGCACGACATAATCACATGATAATCCTACTCAGCAGTATAAAGTAATGAACTACAAGGTACAAAATGGAAGAAACATAATATATAATCATTTAAATTAAAAGAAGCCACACATAAAGGGTATGATTTTAATTATAATAAATATAAAATTCTGAAAAATTCTTACCTTTAGTGTCAGAAAGCAGATCAGTGTTTGCCTGCAAATAGGAGAGCTAGAAAGAGAGGGAGATGATACAGGGGAAGAGAGCAATTTGGTGGTGGAGGGGGTAGTGGTAGTGGTGGTTTTGTCGCTAAGTCGTGTCCAACTCTTGTGACCTCATGAACTGTATGTAGCCTGCTAGGTTCCTCTGTCCATGGGATTCTCTAGGCAAGAATAGTGGAGTGGGTTGCCATTTTCTTCTCCAAAAAGAAATTTGGTGGTGATAAATATGTTCATTTTCTTACTTGTGGTCTTGATTTCATGATGATAGACTAATGTCAAGACTTTATCAAATTGTAAATTATATATAACATTTACTCCTTAATAAAGTTGTTAAAATGTGTCATTACAAATTATTTCCACTAAATGCATCACCAGGGACTTCAGCATCTTTTGAGATCATTTTAAACTACTATAAACTATTTCAGATTCATAAGTTCTTTGTGTGTGTGTGTATATATATAAGTACACACACACACACATATCTGCCTGTAATGCAGGAGACACAGGTTTAATCCCTGGGTCAGGAAGATCCCATTGGGAACTGAGTGGCTGCCCACTCCACTATTCTAACTTGAAGAATTCCATGGACAGAGGAGACTGACAAGCTATAGTCCATGGAGACACAAAGAGTTGGATATGACTGAGTGACTAACACTTTCACATTTACACTTTTTAATATATATATGAAAACTTTAAAATAACAAGTTTCTTTGTCATATGTGTTATATATATATATCCTCAATAAAATGTTCTGGGACTTTGGAACTGTATATTCTAAGTTACCTGAGACAGTTGAAGTGAGCACAGTAAAGTCAGCCATCCAATAAACATGTCCCTTCTCTAGATTATAACCTAAATTAGAAATTACATATTCTATTTTAACTTTAGGAAAAAATAGAAAAACAAGTATTAATGTGTTTGTTGCATGTTTTTATACTTTAAAAAAACTATTACTGAAAGAAATTTGCTTACATATGATAGAGATTCTATGATTTGCTCAGTCACTCAGTTGTGTCCCACTCTTTGTGACCACAAGGATGGTAGCCCAGCAGCTCCAATGTCCATGGACTTTTCCAGCCAAGAATACTGTAGTGGGTTACCATTTCCTCTTCTAGAGGATGTTCCCAACCCAAAGGTCAAACTTGCATCTCTTATGTCCCATGTTGGCAGGTTGATTTTTTTTTTTAATTTTTTAATTTTTTAATATTATTTTTTATTTTTTTACTTTACAATACTGTATTGGTTTTGCCATACATCAACGTGAATCTACCACGGGTGTACATAAGGTTCCACTCCCAAACCTCCCTCCCACCTCCCTCACCATTATCACTGTGCTACCTAGGAAGCCCTTTTGTCCCTCAATAGAGAACATCTAATAGCCTTACTCCAAATATTTAGCAACACAAGAACCCACTCTCCCTCTTTTCTAATTGTCTACATTTATGACTACTGTTTGATTCTATTATCTCCAACTGTGATTCCCTCTTTCGCTCTCTGCTTCATGTTTAAATTCCCCAAGAGATGGGATCTGATGATATGTTAGTCACTCGCTACTCTGAGGCAACACTACTTCCTCAAAACACTATTTGAAGCAACAAGGCAGCATTCTTGTTACAAGACAGTTTAGAATCATTTGTTCTGCTAGGGTGAAGATTCCTAGTCTAATATGTTATATCATGGTGGCCCAGTCAGCTGACAAAAAATCCTGACCACTTGTGGAAAGCACTCTGTTTCTGGTCATATTCTTCAGAATGAGGATTAAGTATGCTCAGCACTTAGCCACCACTCTGGAAATCTACCAGAAAGAGGAGAGCAAATGATCAGTTTTCCACTAAACTTCTTTCAAAGAATAAATGTGTTTCCTGGAATGGGGTAATGAATTTATGTGTGAAACCATTAGCTAGTGTTTATTACATTAGTTAGTTTCTTAAGAAAGAAGGACTCTAAGCAGATATGACCCAAGACAGAGTAGATTTGATAGTAATATGGCATATTAGATGAGAATGTGACACATGAACCAGAAACAGGCTCAAGCAAGGAAATTACTAATGGATGTACCTGAAAACAAATGCATATGCTTTCATAAGGGCAACTGGTGCCTTTTTGGTCTTTGTAGAATGTTCATAATTTCGCTTAAGGCAAGCCCTAACAGTCAGTAATATAAATTGCCCTTTGGTTATTCAATATTCAGGACAATACTTTAATTCTTTAAAAATTAAAATAATAGGACACTGTTACTAAAAAATACTCTCTCATACAAATTAATGATACTGGTTTGAGTGAGCTGTTTCTAAAGTAGTTCAAGATTTGGTTGTGATTTATATATGAAAAACAAATGAAGTTTCATTGACATTATCATTAGCAATTTAATTAAATTAATGTAATTGAAAAATAACCATGTGTCAACTCATCACAATAAATGCATTTTAAACACCTTGAGTTGGCATAATAAAGCTTCAAGAAGAAACCATGGCAAAAGCTTTTTTTAAGAAAAGATACAGCTTCAGCTACAAGGTGAGTCTAATTTGAGGAAATCTTTAATTATTAATATTTCTGGGAAATGTATAAACTCTTTTCTTTTTTGCCCTCAATAACAACAGCTTCTGCAGCAATGTACTTTCTAATATCCTTAGTACTTTATCTGTTAGCAGTTTGTTAAAAGGAAAACTGACAATGCCAAATCTAGTAATAAAGTTGACTGGTAAATCACAATGCTATACATCTTATTGACATGGAGCATAGTTGTCTTAATAATTAACTTTAGATGAGTGCAAAGGAATGAAGAGATTTCACAGAAGATCATGTCTGAAAGCTTAAGGAAATACAAATATTTTAAATAAAACGTATTTGTTGAGCATTCTCTCTCCTAGTCTTGTGCCAGGAATGGTGGTTAACACAAAGACGAATAAAGCACAGTTTTTGATTATTTACAGTTACAACTTATGAAAGGTAAGTAACTTCCAATAACAATTCAAGACAACAAAAGAAAATTTGACATGTTGGGCCATGATTAATATAACCTTTATAGATGATAATTGCTTTAAGTGCTCTGTAAAGGATTTCATGTAAGGAAAGTTAAACTAAGAATTATTTTGAATATGCTTAAATTTAGATTAAATTATTTAAGATATAGACTGTGTTTTAAGATTTTGGTTTTAGATAGACACTGAATTAGAGATAATTTTATACTTCTTAGAATACATTTGAAAATATTTACATCTCAAAGTGCTACTATGCTTTGTGTAATTATAATGAAGCCCATCAATTAATAAGAATTAAACTCCCAAACCCTAGTAGAGAGTGCCCTGTGACCACCAGACCCAGCTGTGATAGGCAAAAGCAATGTCCTTTTGCAGAAAGACATGCAAAGAAGACTACGGTAGGACTGTGTGTTAGTCAGAACTTCCCTGGTGGCTCAGATCATAAAGAATCTGCCTTCAATGCAGGAGATCTGTGTTCAGTCCCTGGGTTGGGAAGGTAGGACTGTAGCCTCTTCAGAAAATGAGGATACTGTTGTTCATAACCTTTTGGATGGTGCTCCATGACAGCACACTCTTTCTATGGCATTCACTTTAAAAAACAAACTCCTGGAAAAGACAGTGCTACAGCCACCAAGCCATGGTGCAAAAGTGATCATTAATATGCTGTCTCCAGGGAGTTGCATCCATAATGATGGGGGATGCCTGGATCGTGAGTGTCTTTCTTGAGAGAAGGTGTTGTTATTATTTGCTTCTTTTCATCTTCTTCTTAATTATACGTTATAGGCATTCCCCCACCCCCTTTCAATAGGCACCTCCTATTGAGTGCTTATACTGGTTTGTTATATATGAAGAAGGAGAGAAAGTGATAAGCAAGTGATAGAAATCTTTATTGTTTATTTTCCCATAATCCTTTTGGTTGTTCTTCATCAAGGCGATTTGGAAATGTGAGGGCAGTTTCAGTTATTACTGGCTTACAGTAGCCAGGGGACATACATGCTAAATGTCCTACAATATGTGTGAGAGCTACACAGAATGAACAGTTATCCCACTGAATATGCTAACAAAAAACCCACTGAGAAGCACTGTATCCTTAGAAGGAGTCTGGAGGAGGAAACCATTGCCTCAAGCCTAGTAGATACTTTGGGAAATAGATTTGTTTAGTATCTATAATGTACATGACCCTAAGCCAGCCTGCACTTTGTGCCTTGAGTATCATACTAAACATGATGTAAACTTTTTAAAAATTGTGGTAAACTGTACTGGAGATTACTATACTCTATCCTCTGACTTGTATCCCAGCCATACCAAATTACCATAGTAGAAATTATTCAGCAAATATTTGCAAAGATTTTTATTGCATCTAATCAAGAGATAAACTTTCAAGAAACGGCTATATAAATATTATTTACAATCATTCAATCATGATTAAAGATGCTCATTTTTATAATTTCAAAACATGCAAACTATATGTGTTTACATGTTTTTTTGCTAAGGAAAAAGACTGATAGAGAGACATATAATCATGAGAATTTATCTAATATGACATGCAAATCATTCTGAACCATTCAAAAATAGAGAACAAATTTTTTTACATCAGTGAAATGATCATATCTCTGCTTTGTGTACAGAACTCTGTGTGTGTGTGTGTGTATTGCAAATTCCAGTTGAGGCAGTTTTAGCATGAGGTTAAGAATAAAGTTCAGGAGTCAGACTGCATGGGTTTTAATTCCAGCTATGCAACTTATTAGTGGAATGATCTGGAGCCTTTCAGAACCTTTGCTTCCTCAAATTCAAATCAGAATATGAACAGTATCTGTATAAACATTAGATATTGCAATATCAAAGGCCCAAAATGGATATTTTACTTTTTAATTGTTTTAAATTTTAAAAGGAGGCTGGGACCTTGTTGTTTGAACCAGTTTTTCCATCCTTATTCTTAATGCAGCTCAAGAAAGAACAAGAAAGAAACCTCCATAGAGGGAAACTCATTAAATACACAGTGTTATTAATAAAATAGTGCACATCAAAAGGGATATTTGATGGCATTTTGTAGCCTTTTTGTAGCCCACCTTAGAGAATCACTTTTTAATTTTCCCTTAGCCACCATGGAAATCACCAAATCCTTATGATGCTCTGCCTCGGGATTTATTACCAATGATGTTGCCCTGGCAATGGTGATGTATTGTGCTTTTAGGTGTTAGATTGTATCTCTTTGTTGACCAGGAAGCCAGAAAACACATAGCAATTAAAAAGATGTACTGTCTAATATATTCTAATTAGAGATGATTACCCACAACTACCAGTGGGTATTCACAAATTGCCTATTAACCCTTTCAGAATTAGGACTGATTTTTGTATAGTTGTCATTGATTTTGAAAGCTGTACAAAAGAAAATGAAGATTATATTAGACACAGAAGTGATTTCTATTATATTTGCTTTTTTATTTTTCTTTTTCTGAACAATCACTAGGTTATTATCCTTTAAAAAATCTAACATTCTTTAGAATGAAAATCTGAAATGGTTTTTCCTTGTTGAGACAATAATTTTAGCTCAGAGAAGATAGAAGAAAGAATAAAGGAAAGAATTACTATTAACTAAGTCATAATTACAAGAATAGAATTGGCAAGTAAAAGGACAAATAAATAAAACAACATTTTTGGTAAACTTATACTTGTTCTTTTTTTTTATTTAAATTTATTTATTTTATATTGTATTGGTTTTGTCATACATCAACATGAATCCGCCACGGGTGTACACGTGTTCCCCATGCTGAACCTCCCTCCCACCTCCCTCCCCATACCATCCCTCTGGATCATCCCAGTGCACCAGACCCAAGCATCCTGTATCCTGCATCAAACCTGGACTGGCGATTCATTTCTTATATGATATTATACATATTTCAATGCCATTCTCCCAAGTCATCCTACACTCTCCCTCTCCCACAGTCCAAAAGACTGTTCTATACATCTGTGTCTCTTTTGTTCTCTCTCATACAGGGTTATCGTTACTGTCTTTATAAATTCCATATATATGCGTTAGTATACTGTATTGGTGTTTTTCTTTCTGGCTTACTTCACTCTGTATAATAGGCTCCAGTTTCATCCACCTCATTAGAACTGATTCAAATGTATTCTTTTTAATGGCTGAGTAATACTCCATTGTGTATATGTACCACAGCTTTCTTATCCATTCATCTGCTGATGGACATCTAGGTTGTTTCCATGTCCTGGCTATTATAAACAGTGCTGCGATGAACATTTGGGTACATGTGTCTCTTTCAATTCTGGTTTCCTTGGTGTGTATGCCCAGCAGTGGGATTGCTGGGTCATAAGGCAGTTCTATTTCCAGTTTTTAAAGGAATCTCCACACTGTTCTCCATAGTGGTTGTACTAGTTTGCATTCCCACCAACAGTGTAAGAGGGTTCCCTTTTCTCCACACCCTCTCCAGCATTTACTGCTTGTAGACTTTTGGATCTCAGCCATTCTGACTGGCGTGAAATGGTACCTCACTGTGGTCTTGATTTGCATTTCTCTAATAATGAGTGATGTTGAGCATCTTTTCATGTGTTTGTTAGCCATCCGTATGTCTTCTTTGGAGAAATGTCTATTTAGAAAGCCCAGAGATAAATCCACACACCTATGGACACCTGATCTTTGACAAAGGAGGCAAGAATATACAATGGAGAAAAGACAATCTCTTTAACAATTGGTGCTGGGAAAACTGGTCAACCACTTGTAAAAGAATGAAACTAGGACACTTTCTAACATTATACACAAAAATAAACTCAAAATGGATTAAAGATGTAAACATAAGACCAGAAACTATAAAACTCCTAGAGGAGAACATAGGCAAAACACTCTCCGACATAAATCACAGCAGGATCTGCTATGACCCACCTCCCAGAATACTGGAAATAAAAGCAAAAATATACAAATGGGAACTAATTAAAATTAAAAGCTTCTGCACAACAAAGAAAAATATAAGCAAGGTGAAAAGACAGCCTTCAGAATGGGAGAAAATAATAGCAAACAAAGCAACTGACAAACAAGTAATATCAAAAATATACAAGCAACTCCTGCAGTTCAATTCCAGAAAAATAAACGATCCAATCAAAAAATGGGCCAAAGAACTAAATATACTTGGTTTTTTTTTTGTTTTTTGTTTTTTTGTTTTTTAATATGAAAGCATAGAAATGGTCCACTAAGGATTGGAATTGACCAGACTAATCACACATTCTCAACTAGAGGTAAGGCTGAAGCATAAAGATAATGAGAGTAGCACGCAGTGGGAGGTAGGCATGAGTCAGGGTTTAGCAATAAAAATATTTTCTTGAGAATTTTAACTTGATGTGGCCTAATGGGAACTCTTGACTTTAATTTCCACCAAGGATATTCCTCTCCAAATATCATGAACCTCCATTATGTTTCTCAAGCTAAAAATGAGTCATCATTCTGGATTCCATCCTTTTCCTGATTCATTGCACTCAAGTCATCAGAAAATTCTCTCTCAAAAATGTAAACTGTATCTGTTCCTCTAGCTCATCACTCTAGCCAAAGCTTTGGTGAGACAAAGCAATGTCTCACCTAGACATTTCTTTCACAAATTCTAATGAGCATACAAATTTTCTGGGAAATTGTTAAAATATATATTTCTGCTTTAGTAAGTTGATGTAAGGTCTGAGATTCATCATCTCTTACAAGTTCCCACGTGAATTGCTCCTGCTGTTCCATGGGTCATCTATCAAATAGCTAGACCTAGGTTACCCACAAAGTTACCTAACTTGTGTTGCATGTTCAAGCTCACTTTCCTGCAAACTATTTTTTTCTGAGTAGAGTGACCTTTAGAAATCATAAATCAGATCATATTATTCACTCAGTAAACATATCTATAACAGGGTTTTAAAAAATAAGTGTACTTTAACTCACAAAAAAGTATCCAAATTCAAAGGTTGACAGGTATCCAAATAATTTATAGTTAGTTATCATCTATAAATGTGACAGATTTTATTTTCTTGGACTTCAAGATTGTTTTAGACAGTGACTGCAGCCACAAAATTAAAAGACACTTGCTCCTTGGCAGAAAAGCTATGACAAACCTAGACAGTATATTAAAAAGTAGAGACATCACTTTGCAGACAAAGGTCTGTATAGTTAAAGCTATGCTTTCTCTAGTAGTCATGTACAGATATGGACCATAAAAAATATGGTATGGTTAACAGAGACGGACCATAAAAAAGGCTGAGCACAGAAGAGTTGATGCTTTTGAATGTGGTGCTGGAGAAGACTCTAGAGTCCCTTGGACAACAAAGTGATCAAAACAGTCAATCTTAAAGGAAATCAATATTTTCTCAATATTCATTAGAAGGACTGATACTGAAGTTCCAAAACTTTGGCCACTTGATGCAAACAGCTGACTTATTGGAAAAGAACCTGATGCTGGGAACGATTAAAGGCAGGAGGAGAAAGGGGCACAGAGGATGATATGGTTGGATGGCATCACCGATTCAATGGACATGAGTGTGAGCAAATTCTGGGATATACTGAAGGACAAGGAAGCCTGGCATGCTGCAGTTCATGGGGTCACAAGGAGTTGGACGTGACTTAGCCATTGAACAACAACAAAATGTTCTTGCCAGATATTAAGTGGTACCCAACTGATCTTTCCAATATCACCATTTACCCCATCATTGCAGCCTATGTAAGAGAAAACTAGAGATTAAAAGGAATTCATAGGATTGTATAAAAATCCTCATTTTTCTCTTACCTTCTACATGGGGAGGGGTGGGGAAAGCTCCATTCCCCATTAGTATAACAAGGGCCCAAGAAAATCAGTCACAGAAATTGGGAAAGCCTCTGAGAAGGAAAGACAGCTTTCACATCTTATTTCCAATAGGTACTAGGTGTACAGAAGAGTGAAAAAATTCCTAGAAAAAGCTGGCATATGTTCTCTGGAGTTTTTAGCATTCATAATCACAGAAAATGATGCCTACTTATCATGTAAAGAAGTTAGAAAATGGAATATTACATCTTTCAAGTTACACTATTGCCATACGGGAGAAAAAGAATAGTTGACTTTCCTATGAATCTGGGAAGGTGGTTGGATATGGGTTATTAAAAAGAAAAAAAGTCACCTGTCCTCTCAATTCTTTTACCCATTTATTTTCCCGTGAGTTTAAGAATACAGTTTAGATAATCCGTACAGCACCTAAAGGAGTCAGAAACAGTTTACTTAGAGAAGTAGGAGGATATAAAGACCAATGTGAAGCGAAACTATACTTCCTGCTCTATATTGCTGTATAACAACTTACCGTAAGTATAAGAGCTTAAAGTAATTTCTATTTTTTTAACTTACAGTACTATGGGTCAAAAGTCTGATGCAGAAACATTTTGTTCTCTGGTTAGAGCATCACAAAGGTGAAATAAGGGTGCCAGTAGTACTGAATTCTAATCTGGACGCTCTGAGGAAAATCCGTTCTCATGTTCAGCTCATTCCTGTTGCTAGAATTCATTCCCTGTGGTTGCAGGACTGAGGATCATTGCTGTCTGTTGACAGGGGGTTGCTCCTAACTCCTAGAGGCCTCTCTGAAGTCCTTTAATCTTCTAGTCATCAGTGGCACATTGAATGTCCATCAATGCTTCAAATTTCTGATATTCTCTTACACAATGAACCAAAGAAAACTCTGTTTTAAAAAGGCTTGGTTTTATTTCCAGAGTTCTGGGAGGTGGATCATAGAGGATCCTGCTGTGATTTACGTCAGAGAGTGTTTTGCCTATGTTTTCCTCTAGGAGTTTTATAGTTTCTGGTCTTACATTTAGATCTTTTATCCATTTTGAGTTTATTTTTGTGTACGGTGTTAGAAAGTGATCTAGTTTCATTCTTTTACAAGTGGTTGACCAGTTTTCCCAGCACCACTTGTTAAAGAGATTGTCTTTACTCCATTGTATATTCTTGCCTCCTTTGTCAAAGATAAGGTATCCATAGGTGTGCGGATTTATCTCTGGACTTTCTATTTTGTTCCATTGATCTATATTTCTGTCTTTGTGCCAGTACCATACTGTCTTGATGACTGTGGCTTTGTAGTAGAGCCTGAAGTCAGGCCAGTTGATTCCTCCAGTTCCATTCTTCTTTCTCAAGATTGCTTTGGCCTTGTTGATTTTTGCTATGGTCTCTTTTGTTTCTTTAGCATTTATTTCTGCCCTAATTATTAAGATTTCTTTCCTTCTACTAACTCTGGGGTTCTCCAATTCTTCCTTTTCTAGTTGCTTTAGTTGTAGAGTTAGGTTATTTATTTGACTTTTTTCTTGTTTCTTGAGGTATGCCTGTATTGCTATGAACTTTCCTCTTAGCACTGCTTTTATAGTGTCCCACAGGTTTTGGGTTGTTGTGTTTTCATTTTCATTAGTTTCTATGCATATTTTGATTTCTTTTTTGATTTCTTCTGTGATTTGTTGGTTATTCAGAAGTGTGTTGTTCAACCTCCATATGTTGGAATTTTTAGTAGTTTTTCTCCTGTAATTGAGATCTAATCTTAATGCATTATGGTCAGAAAAGATGCTTGGAATGATTTCGATTTTTTTGAATTTATCAAGTTTAGATTTATGGCCCAGGATGTGATCTATCCTGGAGAAGGTTCCATGAGCTCTTGAAAAAAAGGTGAAATTCATTGTTTTGGGGTGAAATGTTCTATAGATATCAATTAGGTCTAATTGATCTAATTGTATGGAAATACAAAAAACCTCGAATAGCCAAAGCAATCTTGAGAAAGAAGAATGGAACTGGAGGAATCAACTTGCCTGACTTCAGGCTCTACTACAAAGCCACAGTCATCAACACAGTATGGTACTGGCACAAAGACAGACATATAGATCAATGGAACAAAATAGAAAGTCCAGAGATAAATCCACACACATATGGACACCTTATCTTTGACAAAGGAGGCAAGAATATACAATGGAGTAAAGACAATCTCTTTAACAAGTGGTGCTGGGAAAACTGGTCAACCACTTGTAAAAGAATGAAACTAGATCACTTTCTAACACCACACACAAAAATAAACTCAAAATGGATAAAAGATCTAAATGTAAGACCAGAAACTATAAAACTCCTAGAGGAGAATATAGGCAAAACACTCTCTGACATAAATCACAGCAGGATCCTCTATGATCCACCTCCCAGAATTCTGGAAATAAAAGCAAAAATAAACAAATGGGATCTAATTAAAATTAAAAGCTTCTGCACAACAAAGGAAAATATAAGCAAGGTGAAAAGACAGCCTTCGGAATGGGAGAAAATAATAGCAAATGAAGGAACTGACAAACAACTAATCTCAAAAATATACAAGCAACTTATGCAGCTCAATTCCAGAAAAATAAATGACCCAATCAAAAAATGGGCCAAAGAACTAAATAGACATTTCTCCAAAGAAGACATACGGATGGCTAACAAACACATGAAGAGATGCTCAACATCACTCATTATTAGAGAAATGCAAATCAAAACCACAATGAGGTACCACTTCACACCAGTCAGAATGGCTGTGATCCAAAAATCTGCAAGCAATAAATGCTGGAGAGGGTGTGGAGAAAAGGGAACCCTCTTACACTGTTGGTGGGAATGCAAACTAGTACAACCACTATGGAAAACAGTGTAGAGATTCCTTAAAAAATTGCAAATAGAACTGCCTTATGACCTAGCAATCCCACTGCTGGGCATACACACCGAGGAAACCAGAATTGAAAGAGACACATGTACCCCAATGTTCATCGCAGCACTGTTTATAATAGCCAGGACATGGAAACAACCTAGATGTCCATCAGCAGATGAATGGATAAGAAAGCTGTGGTACATATACACAATGGAGTACTACTCAGCCATTAGAAAGAATACATTTGAATCAGTTCTGAAGAGATGGATGAAACTGGAGCCTATTATACAGAGTGAAGTAAGCCAGAAAGAAAAACACCAATACAGTATACTAACACATATATATGGAATTTAGAAAGATGGCAATGATGACCCTGTATGCAAGACAGCAAAAAAGACACAGATGTGTATAATGGACTTTTGGACTCAGAGGGAGAGGGAGAGGGTGGGATGATTTGGGAGAATGGCATTGAAACATGTATACTATCATGTAAGAATCGAATCGCCAGTCTATGTCTGATGCAGGATACAGCATGCTTGGGGCTGGTGCACGGGGATGACCCAGAGGGATATTGTGGGGAGGGAGGTGGGAGGGGGGTTCATGTTTGGGATCGCATGTACACCCGTGGTGGATTCATGTCAATGTATGGCAAAACCAATACAGTATTATAAAGTAAAATAAAGTAAAAATAAAAAGTTGGAAAAAAAAAAAAAAAAGGCTTGGGTAATTAGGTCAGAATACCCAGATAATCTCCCTATCTTAAAGTGCATTGAATTGGGACTTAAAATACATCTGCAAAAACCCTTCACATCAGAATCCAAAATTAATGTTTTAGTGAACAACCAAGGACTGGGAATCTGGATGGTCCATCTTAGAATTCTGCCTTTGCTTTTCAATGCAGGACCTCAGATAAACTCAAACAACCAAAGTTCTCCTGGGGATTGCGTAGAGAGGAGAATCAATGGGGTATAAGAATGAAGTTTTGAATCATCTCATATCATTAATACAAAGAAAAAAAAGCTGTGTTTTTACATAAGAGAACCAAGCTATTATCTATCACTAGGCAAGGAAGGAGCAGAGAATGGGTTGGTGGTTACACATTAAAAGACCTTCCACTGCACCCTGAAGAATATGGCTCATGATAGTCTAAGTTACTCCCATTCCATCTCCCTCTCTTTCACTATATTTATTTTTTCAACACAGCCTTCCATATAGTTCTCTGAAGAGTCAAGTTTCTTTCACTGCTCACAGAGTTCCTTCACCTAGATGTCTATAACTAGAATACTCATTCTCAATCTCAAACTCAAAGCATTTACATGCAAACTTTTCATATATTTTACCTCAGAATAAAAGATTTTCATGACTGTACTTCCTTCAGTTCAGTTCAGTCGCTCAGTCATGTCCAACTCTTTGCGACCCCATGAATTGCAGCACACCAGGCCTCCCTGTCCACCACCAACTCCCGGAGTTCACTCAGACTCACATCCATCAAGTCCGTGATGCCATCCAGCCATCTCATCCTCTGTCATCCCCTTCTCCTCCTGCCTCCAATCCCTCCCAGCATCAAAGTCTTTTCCAATGAGTCAACTCTTCACATGAGGTGGCCAAAGTACTGGAGTTTCTGCTTCAGCATCATTCCTTCCAAAGAAATCCCAGGGCTGATCTCCTTCAGAATGGACTGGTTGGATCTCCTTGCAGTCCAAGGGACTCTCAAGAGTCTTCTCCAACACCACAGTTCAAAAGCATCAACTTTCTTCTTGGTGCTGCCTAATTATATTCTATTATTTCATTATATTCATTCCCTTCATAACATATATTTTGATTTGTAGTCATTTATTTATTTACTGTTTGCATACTTATTGTCTGTCAAAGGGAAGTTTCAAGCTTCAGAAGTGTAAGTCCATATCAGTCTTGACCTTTCTAATGTTCACTGTCTCGTATGAAACCTAGTACATACTGTTGTTGTTGCTGTTCAGTCGCTCAGTTCTATCCAACACTTTGTGACCTCATGGACTGCAGCTCACCAGGATTCTCTGTCCTTACCATCTCCTGGAGCTTGCCAAAGCTCAAGTCAATTGAGTTAGTGATGCCATCCAACCATCTCATCCTCTCCTCTTACCTTTTTCTCCTGCCTTCAATCCATTCGGGTATCAGGGTCTTTTCTAATGAATCAGTGATACACATTAGGTGACCAAAGTGCTGGAGCTTCAGCTTCAGCATCACTCCTTCCAGTGGATATTCAGAACTGATTTACTTTAGGATTGACTGATTTGATCTCCTTTCAGTCCAAAGGACTCTCAAGAGTCTTCTCCAACGCAGTTCAAAAGCATCAATTCTTTGGCACTCAGCCTTCTTTATGGTCCAACTCTCACATCCATACATGACTACTGGAAAAACCAAAGCTTTGACTATACAGACCTTTATTGGCAAAGTACTGTTTCTGCTTTTTAATATGCTGTCTAGATAATCATAGCTTTTTCTTTCAAGGAGTAAGCATCTTTCAGTTTCATGGCTGCAGTCAGCATCTGCAGTGATTTTAGAGCCCAAGAAAATAAAAAGTCTGCCACTGTTTCCATTGTTTCACCTTCTATTTTTTTTTTCACTTTATTTTATTTTACAATACTGTATTGGTTTTGCCATACATCAACATGAATCCACCACGGGTATACATGTGTTCCCCATCCTGAACCCCCTCCCACCTCCCTCCCCACACCAGCTCTCTGGGTCATCCCAGTGCACCAGCCCCAAGCATCCTGTATCCTGCATTGAATCTAGACTGGTGATTCCTTTCTTATATGATATTGTACATGTTTCAATGCCATTCTCCCAAATCATCCCACCCTCTCCCTCTCCCACAGAGTCCAAAAGACTCTTCTATACATCTGTGTCTCTTTTGCTGTCTCACATACAGGGTTATCATTACCATCTTTCTAAATTCCATATATATGTGTTAGTCCCCGGAGAAATATCAATAACCTCAGATATGCAGATGACACCACCCTTATGGCAGAAAGTGAAGAGGAACTAAAAAGCCTCTTAATGAAAGTGAAGGTGGAGAGTGAAAAAGTTGGCTTAAAGCTCAACATTCAGAAAACAAAGATCATGGTATCCGGTCCCACCACTTCATGGGAAATAGATGGGGAAACAGTGGAAACAGTGTCAAACTTTATTTTTTTGAGCTCCAAAATCACTGCAGATTGTGATTGCAGCCAGGAAATTAAAAGACGCTTACTCCTTGGAAGAAAAGTTATAACCAACCTAGATAGCATATTCAAAAGCAGAGACATTACTTTGCCGACTAAGGTCCGTCTAGTCAAGGCTATGGTTTTTCCTGTGGTCATGTATGGATGTGAGAGTTGGACTGTGAAGAGGGCTGAGCACCGAAGAATTGATGCTTTTGAAGTGTGGTGTTGGAGAAGACTCTTGAGAGTCCCTTGGACTGCAAGGAGATCCAACCAGTCCATTCTGAAGGAGATCAGCCCTGGGATTTCTTTGGAAGGAATGATGCTGAAGCTGAAACTCCAGTACTTCGGCCACCTCATGCGAAGAGTTGACTCATTGGAAAAGACTCTGATGCTGGGAGGGATTGGGGGCAGGAGGAGAAGGGGACGACCAAGGATGAGATGGCTGGATGGTATCACGGACTCATTGGACATCAGTCTGAGTGAACTCTGGGAGTTGGTGATGGACAGGGAGGCCTGGCATGCTGCAATTCATGGGTCCCAAAGAGTCGGACACGACTGAGTGACTGAACTGAACTGATACTGTATGGGTGTTTTTCTTTCTGGCTTACTTCACTCTGTATAATCGGCTCCAGTTTCATCCATCTCATTAGAACTGATTCAAATGTATTCTTTTTATTTGCCATGAAGTTAATGGACCAGATGCCATGATCTTTGTTTTTTGAATTCTGAGTTGTAAGCCAAATTTTTCACTCTCCTCTTTCACTTTCATCAAGAGGCTGTTTAGTTTCTCTTCACTTTCTGCCATAAGGGTTGTGTCATCTGCATATCTGAGGTGATTGATATTTCTCCTGGCAATCTTGATTCCAGCTTGTGTTTCTTCCAGTCCAGCATATGCTTCGACATACTCCTTTCCCAGTTTGGAACCTGTCCATTGTTCTATGTCCAGTTCTAACTGTTGTATCTTGACCTGCATACAGATTTCTCAGGAAGCAGGTAAGGTGATCTGGTATTCCCAACTCTTTTTAAGAATTATCCACATTTTGTTATGATCCACACAGTTAAAGGCTTTGGCATAGCCAATAAAGCAGAAGTAGATATTTTTTTCTGAAATTCTCTTGCTTTTTCTATGAACCAATAGATGTCCTCAGCTTGATCTCTGGTTCCTCTGCCTTTTCTAAGTCCAGCTTGAACCTCTGAAATGTCTTGGTTCATGTACTGTTGAAGCGTAGCTTGGAGAATTTTCAGCATTACTTTGCTCATATGTGAAATGAGTGTAATTGTGCAGTAGTTTGAACATTCTTTTGCATTGCCCTTCTTTGGAACTGAAATGAAAACTGAACTTTTCCAGTCCTGTGGCCACTACTGAGTTTTCCAAATTTGCTGGCCTACTGAGTGCAGCACTGTCACAGCATCATCTTTTAAGACTTGAAATAGCACAGCTGGAATTACATTATTCCGCTAGCCTCACCCATTCTGATCTACTTTGGTTCACTGATTCCTAATATGTTGATATTCACTCTTGCCATCTCCTGTTTGACTACTTCCAACTTACCTTGATTCATGGACCTAACATTCCAGGTTCCTATTCAATATTGTTCTTTACAGCATTGGACTTTACTTTCACTGCCAGACACATCCACAACCTGGCATCATTTCTGCTTTGGCTTAGCCTCTTCGTTCCTTCTGGAGCTATTTCCCTGATCTTCTCCAGTAGTATATTGGTCACCTACTGACCTGGGGAGTTCATCTTTCAGTGTCATATCTTTTTGCCTTTTCATACTGTTTATGGGGTTATCAAGGCAAGAATGCTGAAGTGGTTTGCCATTCCCTTCTCCAGTGAACATGTTTTGTCAGAACTCTCCAGAAATAACTGAGTATTGAATAATGAGCTTTACAGAAGGTTTAGAAAATATAAATGTCAATCAAAAAAATAGTCAGCAAATAAGATGCTTGGAGAATATAAATCCACAGCTGTTGAACCCTGGGACAAATGTGGCCAACAGGCTTGTCTTGATGTATGGCAAAACCAATACAATATTGCAACGTATTTAACCTCCAATTAAAATAAATAAATTTATATTAAAAAAGAAATAAGGTGAAAATGCAAGGAAAAAGACTATATTCATGCATAAATAAAGACTATTAAAAAATTAAAAAAAAAATGCCTTGTATAAACCCGAATGTGATGATTTAAAATTGAATTTGAATGATCTACTTAGCTTGCCATTAGACCCAATACTTCATATTATTTTCATCCTGCCTCTACACATTTATATGTCCTTGCTTACAACTCAAAACTTTTGAATGTATAATATCACTTATACAATGAGAGGAAAAGGAGGCCCAGTTTAGAAATCAGAAGAATGCTGGTACTTTAAGGCCAATTAGAAAAGTTTTTAGAAATACCCATGCCTGGACCTTACACATGACCTTCTGAATTCAAATACACTTTGTTCTTTAAGAATCAGAGAACTAAACTTACAGCACTTTATCATCTTTTGATACGTGAGAGACAATTTTTTTTTTCTCTACTGACTTTGACTACATATCTTATTTCTCTTTCAGTGCCACTAAATATTTTTGATAGCAAAGTTTAAAATAATTTTTAATCTTACACAATTCCTTATGTATAGTTAGTGCTCAACAAGTGTCTCCGGGATAAAATATCAAAATGAATGTACTCATGGAAGCATAACCATAAAAATTGTCAAGGCTCAGACTGCTTCATTCTAAAGATTATCAAACTCAGATTTAGAAACATGAGTACAAGACGTTATTTCTATGTCCATTTTGAGAGTACACTGCTTCTTTGATTACTATTCAAAGAGATTATACTTCTCATAGATTTATGAAGACACTTACATCTTTATGCCATGCACAGATTTCTCTCATCATTATTTTTTCTATGTCTACGAGTTGAATTTTTATCATAAAAAATGTTATCCTAGGAAGTGTCACACAGTAACTATGGGATGCTTTTCTCCCTAACACATCAATAAATCAATGCTAGATGTAGTGAAGAGAAAGATCACACTTTTTCTCCCCGTCTTATGTGTGATTAGTCAATTGAAATTAGACTTACAAACACTGGTGAGGCCTTTGTCATGGTGGCCAAGGCTTAACAATTTAGAGAAAAAATTAAAACTTACGGGGTGAAACCAATTGAAAAGTAGTAGATTCATGGCCCTTCTCCTTTCATATTCCCCTGAAGTGTCAGTATATTTTTATACCACATAGAGGATTAGCTAAGGATTTATTATCTGTTCTTAGTGTCATCAGTTCTGAATGAAATTGTGTGCAGCACCCAGACATATTCAGCCTCTATTTCACCAATATTGAAAAGTCATGTGTAGGATTAAATCTGACCTAAACTTCATTACATTACCTGTATTCATAGGACCTCCAGACCATTTCCTTCTCTTTGAAGGGGAAAATCAGGTGTGAGAAGGAATAAGATATTGTGATTTCCTACGCTTCTCACAAAGTTCTCCACTTTGTCCTTTCATTTCTACTTAAATTTCACTTTTCCATCAAGATCATTTAGGGTTAGACTATTTTGTACTCAATAAATGGTCACACTTTAGCCCTCCATAAACTGTCTTCAACCTGCCTTTAACCCTTATATTTTTTAAACCAGTCAAATGCAGTACAAAGATTCAACAATTTACACTGTCACTTTTTTTAGTGTCCATGAATACATATTTATTTTGTAGAGAAGTCTTTATAATATTTTAGTGATGACTTCATATATCCCATATTGTCCATTTTGAGATAATATATTGCAATATACTAGGCTAGCCTGTATTATCCCTTTGGTGTAGACAGATAAACTTTTGCCTTGCTTGCTTTCAGCAAGTTACCCGAAGGTAATTAAATAAAAAGAAATTTTTGAAAAAAACTTTCAACATTTTCCAAATTTATATCAGATATTGTTGAGAGGATTTAGTATATATTCTTGTAGTTTCTTTTTTTTTTATGGGGATGACATAAACAGTGGTGTGTAAGAAAATTACTAACTTCATAAGGAATAAACGCTTTATCTAATAGCTCTAAACTGAATATAGTTAGGCCAATGAATATAAATCTGAGTAGTCCAACAACCACCATATCAAATTTTATATATGTCCATGTGACTTTCATTTGTCTGATTCACTCCTGCATTCTAGGAGACAGCTCAAGGACATCACTAAGATTAACTATAAGTTCTGCTTAAAGGTCAATTTTATGTTTGAACCAGGGGGCAGTCATCAAATTTTTTCAGGTAAGTACAAAATTCCAGCCTGGATTCAGTGTAAAATGCTTTGCTTGAAACATGCTAGCTCTTTTGCCTTATATACTATCTACTTGCAACAGGTGGCAAGTAAATGTGAAGGGAAGAGTGATCCTAATTTCAGTGACAATAGAAATAGAGGGCATTTGCATTGCTTTATTTTCCAAAACTTTGTTTATTTGATGTTTAAATTTGCTGGTATAGTGAGGAATATTTCTTTCTAAATTAGCAAGTGGCAGATTAATTATATGTGATTGACACACTTTCTTTGCAGGAGTCACTCCTGGAATAAAAACACCTATTTTTATTCTTATTTGTATTTATCATACTCAATATAACACAAATATAGAATAGAGATATTTTAGTTTTGTTGAATTCAGGAATGCTCACTGAAAAAATGATAGCACAGGCAAAATTCTATTCAGCAAGCATTAAATTATTCTGTTCAAAAATGTGATGTTAGTCCCCATTTGGTATATAGTTCACCTAAAATTGCTATGTAGATATGAAAAAATACTGTTTTACTGAATAATCCTTTACAACATATCCATAGTCATGTCTCTATTTTATTCTCAATGTAAGCAGAAAAGGAAAACTCCCCTTTTCTCCATCTTGGCTAAATCTCACAATATTGTTGGCAAAGACACACATGTTTTAAAGAACTGTACTTTTCATATCAGCAGAGTGTTAAATATTCTTCATAAAATGCCTCCATTTCTAGGGTATTATGACTTCCCTATCAGTACTGGCACCTAATGGGAAGAACACTGCTTTTGGAATCAAACTGATTTGGTTTGAATCTTGACCAAAGCAAAGTTGTCAATGTTATTTAATCTGTGTAAGTTTTAAAATTTTCCTGTGTAGAATGCCAGTAACTATTCTATTAATACAAAACTTGCAGAGTGATGATTCATGATGTTTAAATGAAGTGATAGTGAGTGTAAAATATCTGAAAGCATGGTCTGTGCACTGTACACACGCAGTCAATAAAGTTGTTGCCATGATGACATAAAGGTTTATAGTGAACACTTCTTGATCATTTCCCTAAGTAACATTTCCATTTTCCCCTTAAATCATATCTGTTTCCAAAAAGAAAAGAAAAAAAATCACAGGCAGAATAGTTAATATTAGAGCCCTGCACAACTGTAGAGCAAACTAGATGGGAAAAAAACCTGTGGAAAATAAAACATAGAAGGGTTTTTTAGTAATTCAACCTCAGGAGGTAGCTGGCAGTTATCACTTAGCATTCTTAGTTGAAAGCAAATCAAGTCCAATTTAATCCATTTTAAGCTAAAAAGAAAGAATTTACTATCTCTTTAACTTACCCTTAAGAAGGGTAGAATTTGGCTAAAGGAATTTTCAAGCAGCGTCCTCGGGATTTGTCTGTGTATCACACCTGTTTGTTCTCTACATTAAGAATCTTTTCAAAAGATCTTCAGAGTTTCAGGTTTACAGTTTTTATAACCACAGAAGAAAGAGAATCCTTAAAACCTATTTTTAGTTTGATATAGTCTCTCTTGTGTATTTTTTGCTTTGTTGTCTCTGCTTTCACTCAAATAAAAGAAAAATCATTGCCTACCCCTTTTGTGTTCTTCTGGGAGTTTTATGATTTCAGGTTTTATGTTCAAGTCTTCAGTTTGTTTTGAGTTGACTTTTGTGTATGTGTAAATAGGCTTCATTCTTTAGCATTCTCCAGTTTTCCCAACATCACTTATTAAAAAGATTCCCTTTCCCCATTGTATAGTCTTGGCTCCTTTGTCATAAATTAAATGACCACTAATTTGGGTTTATTGGGAGGCTCTCTATTCTGTTCAATTTATCTATGTCAGTTTTTATATCAATATCATATTGTTTCTATTACCTATAGTTTTTTAATTTAATTTAAAACCAGAAAATATGATGCTTCCAGCTTTGTTCTCCTTTCTCAAGATTGCTTTGGCTATTGCAGGTCTTTTGTGGTTCCATACAAATTTTAGGATTATTTGTTCTATTTCTATGAAAAATGCCATTGGAATTCTAATATGGATTGCCTTGAGTCTGTAGAACACTTTCAGCAGTACAGACAATTTGAAAATATTAATTTTTTCAATCCACTGTGCTTTTTTTAAGCACAGAGTAGATTTCTATTTATTTGTATCTTAATTTTCTTTTTTCAAAGTCTCATAATGAAAATATCTTTTCCCTGCTTTGTTAAATTTATCCCTAGGTATTTTATTATTTTTATTGTAACTGTAAATAGGACTATATTCTTAACTTATCTCTCATATAATTTGTTGTTAGTGTATAGAAATGCAACTGATTTTTGTATATTCATTACATATCCTGCAAATTTACTGAACTTATTTATGTAATTTTAGTGGTCTTTTGGTAGAAACTTCAGAGTTTTCTAAATGTAATATCATGTCAAATGCAAATAGAGATGGTTTTACTTCCTCCCTTCTGATTTAGATGCCTTTTATTTCTTTTTCTTGACTGACTTCCTTGGCTAGGACTTCCAGTACTCTGTTGAATAAAAGACGCAAAAACGGCACATTGTTTTGTTCTTGATCTTAGAAGAAAAGCTGTCAGCCTTTCACCATGAGTATGATATTTACTGTGGGACTGTCATACATGGCCTTTATTATGTTGTGGTAGTTCCCTCTATCACCAGTTTATCGAGAATTTTTACCATGAATGTAGTTGAACTTTGTGAAATGATTTTTTTACATCTATTAAGATGGTAATATGATTTTCATCCCTCAGTTCAGTTCAGTTCAGTCGCTCAGTCGTGTCTGACTCTTTGCGACCCCATGAATCGCAGCACACCAGGCCTCCCTGTCCATCACCATCTCCCGGAGTTCACCCAGGCTCAAGTCCATCGAGTCCGTGATGCCATCCAGCCATCTCATCCTCAGTCGGCCCCTTCTCCTCCTGCCCCCAACCCCTCCCAACATCAGAGTCTTTTCCAATGAGTCAACTTTTCGCATGAGGTGGCCCAAGCACTGGAGTTTCAGTTTTAGCATCATTCCTTCCAAAGAAATCCCAGGGTTGATCTCCTTCAGAATGGATTGGTTGGATCTCCTTGCAGTCCAAGGGACTCTCAAGAGTCTTCTCCAACACCACAGTTCAAAAGCATCAGTTCTTCGGTGCTCAGCCTTCTTCACAGTCCTACTCTCACATCCATACATGACCACAGGAAAAACCATGGACTAGCGGCAAAGTAATGTCTCTGCTTTTGAATATGCTATCTAGATTGGTCATAACTTTTCTTCCAAGGAGTAAGCGTTTTTTAATTTCATAGCTGCAGTCACCATCTGCAGTGATCTTGGAGCCCCAAAAAATAAAGTTTGACACTGTTTCCACTGTTTCCCCATCTATTTCCCATGAAGTGATGGGACCGGATGCCATGATCTTCGTTTTCTGAATGTTGAGCTTTAAGCCAACTTTTTCACTCTCCTCTTTCACTTTCATCAAGAGGCTTTTTAGCTCCTCTTCACTTTCTGCCATAAGGCTGGTGTCATCTGCATATCTGAGGTTATTGATATTTCTCCCGGCAATCTTGATTCCAGCTTGTTTCTTCCAGTCCAGTATTTCTCATGATGTACTCTGCATAGAAGTTAAATAAGCAGGGTGACAATATACAGCCTTGACGTACTCCTTTTCCTATTTGGAACCAGTCACTTTGTTAATATTGTGTATCACATTGATTTGATGATGTTGAAACATACATCTCTGGAATAAATTTCACTTGATCATGGTTTATGATACTTTTAATGCTTTCATCTCTTATTTTAATTGTTGAATTCAGTTTACTAATATTTTGTTGTGGATTTTTACATCTTTTTTTTTTTTTATTTTATGTTCAACAGAAATGCTAGCTTTTTCTTTGGCTTTGGTATCAAGGTAATACTATCCTCATTAAATAAGTTTGAAAATGTTGCTTTCTCTATTTTCGTGAGAGTTTAAGAAGGATTGGTATTTTTTCTTCTTTAAATGTTTGATATAATTCAAACCAGTGAAGCCTTCTAGTCCTGGACTTTTGTTTATGTGGAGATACTTGATTACTGATTCAGTCTCTTTTCTAGATTTCGTCACTTCAGATTTTCTAATTCTTCATGATTCAGTCTTCATAGGTTATATGTTTCTAGGAATTTATGCATTTCCTCTAGGGTGTTCAAATTGTTAGCATAAAATTGTTGGTAGTAGTCCCTTATTCCTTTGTTATTTCTGTGGGCATCAGTAGTAATGTCTCTTCTTTCATTTCTGATATTATCTGAGTCCTCTCTCTTTTTTTCATGAGTTTAGTAAAATGTTTGTCAATTTTGTTTATCTTAAAAAAAAAAAAAACTCTTAGTTTCATTGATCTTCTATTGTCTTTTTAGTCTCTTTGATACTTTCTTTCTTTTCCTAGATTTGGGCTTTGTTCTTCTTTCTCCCGTTCCTTGAGGTGTCAGGTTAGGTCATTTATTTGAGATCTTTCTATTCTTTTTCCTTAATTAAGACATTTATTCCCATGAACTCCTTTTTCTATAACTCATGAGATTTGATATGTTGTATTTCTAGTTTCATTTGCTTTCAGATTAAAACAAAAATCTCTTTTGGTTGCTTTTTTACCCAGTATTTGTTCAGTACTATGTTCAAAATATGTTGTTTACCTCCATATATCTATGAATTTTTCAGTTTTCATCTTATAACTGATTTCTAGTTCCATACCACTGTGATATCAGAAAAGATGCTTAACATAATTTTTATATTCTTAAATGTATTCCGATTTTTTTTTTTTTGTGGCCTAATGTGTTTAATGGTGGAAATTGTTTCATATATGCTTGAGAAGAATGTGTTGTTGTTCAGTTTCTAAGTTGTGTCTGACTCTTTGAAGCCCATGGACTGCAGTAGGCCAGGTGCCTCTGTCCTCCACTCTCTGCTGGAGATTGCTCAAATTCATGTCCATTGCATCAGTGATTCTATCTAACCATCTCATTCTTTGCCCCATCCCACACACACTCCCCTCCCACCATCTCTTTGTGCCTTCAATCTTTCCCAGCATCAGGGTCTTTTTCAATGAGTTGGCTCTTCACATCAGGTGGCCAAAGAATTGGAGCTTCAGCTTTAGCACCAGTCCTTTCAATGAATACTCATGGTTGAGTTCCTTTAGAACTGACTGTTTGATTTCCTTGCAGTCCAATGGACTCTCAAGAGTCTTCTCCAGCACCACAGTTTGAAAACATTAGTTCTTTAGCACTCAGCCAATTTTATGGTCCAATTCTCACATCCATACATGACTATTGGAAAAATCATAGCTTTGACTGTACACACCTTTGTCGGCAAAGTGATGTCTCTGCTTTTTAAAATGCTATCTAGGTTTGTCATAGCTTTCCTTCCAAGGAGAAAGTGACTTTTAATTTCATGACTGCTACTGGATAAAATATTCTATAAATATCTGTTATGTCCATCTGGTCTAACATGCAATTTAAGTCCAATGTTTCCTTACTGATATTCTTTTTTGGATGAAATATACATTGTTAAAAGTGTGTTATTGACTTTCCAGGCATTATTTATTATAATATGTTTCTCACTTCAGTTCTGTTAATATTTGCCCATAGGTTCCTTTCACTCCTTTTCATTTTTGTCTTTGTTGTTGTTGCTCCTCTGATGGATGAATGCCACTGCCTTGACTTTGAGTCCACTGATTCTTCTAGTTTCCTTGAACCACTTTACTGAATATTTGAATTTAATTGCTGAGTTCTTCAGCTGTGTGATTTGTTTGTTACTTTCTTATCTTTTCCCTTTTCTAAAATTCTCACTCTGTTTATGCATTGTTCTCCAAACCTCAGTGAGCATCTTTATAACTATTATTTTGAACTCTTTATCAGGTAAATCACTTATCTTCATTTCATTAAACCTTACTTATTTCTAGTTCATGTTGGTGCCTATACTACTTTCATTAAAAAATGGAGAATAATCAAAGCATATTTTCATCTTTGCTTTAAAATGTGACATTCTCTTTTCTCTTTATGATTCCAATAGTTTTATAAACAGAATTTTTAAAGATTACTTTCTGATATCTTCTAGGTATAAAAATCAATTTAAAAATATATTGTCTTATGCATAGTTTAAAATATTATTTTCAGAAATCTCTAAGTTTATATAAGACAAAATTTATTTCTTGCTATTGTCCAAGTTAACTTTATTAACTCCTTAGGATAAATATACTGTGTTCTAAAGGTGATTTTTTTTCCTTTGTTTGCTTATTTATTCAACTTATTAGAATTTCTAAAAACAAAAGATGTGCTTAGTGGCTCAGTTGTGTCCAACTCTTTGTGACCTCATGGACTGTAGTCCACCAGGCTCCTCTGTCAATGGCAAGAACTGACAAGAATATTGATACCAGGCAAGAATACTGGTATAGGTTCCAATGCCCTACTCCAAGGTATCTTCCCAACCTGGGGACTGAAGCCAGGTATGCTTCTCCAGGGCATCTTCCCAACCCAGGGATTGAGATCCTCCTCTAGGGGATTTTCCCATCTCGGGGATTGAACCCAGGTCTTCCACATTGTGGGTGGATTCTTTACCACCTGAGCCACCAGTAAAGCCCAAGAACACTCAGATGGGTAGCCTATCCCTTCTCCAGGGGAACTTCTCAATCCAGGAACCAAACCCGGGTTTCCTGTATTACAGGTGGATTCTTTACCAGCTGAGCCACCCAGGAAGCCCCAATCAACAAAAGATAAATGTTCTTATCTCATATTCTAGTCATATCCATTGCATCAGTAAAATAATCAGGTTAGTTTGGTGATGGGAGGTGAGTAATAAGATGTATTTAGAAATGACTATATTTACTGAAATAGTGTCCCCTTCTTTTTAGGATACATCATCACTTTCTTGTACAGTTAATTAGTGTAGTAATATTAATTTATCACTAGTTATTATTTAATACTCTCTTTAATTTTCCATTATCATTTAATCATTATTAATACTAATAAATACACAAAATATATATATTAATTTTGTCAGCTATATGCTAAACACTTAAGGTTTTCAAAAAACTGTATTTGCCATTTTACTACTGGATAAACTGATGCAAAAGAATTTAAATATCTTATAGGACGAAATAGAGGTAAGAGTGAAAGTCTAAACCCTAGCCGTTACATTGTTCTTAATTTCTACCATAAATTATATAAAGCCTCACTAAAATCTTTTGCTGAATATTTTAATATATGTACATAAATTTCTTTAGAACTAAGATAAAGAAACTAGAAACCTCATTTTGTTTATAAAGCTATAAGCTACATATATATAAACTTTATTGTTATGAATCTATGGATGAGTAAAATTAGTCACTTAAATTAAGAGAATTTTCCCTATAAAATTATTTGCTATAATGATAGGCATACTATTAAAAAGTGTGATGGGTTGGTTATTCACACAAAAAATACTTGCTTTATGCTAAGTTGATAGCTAGATTTTAAGTTTCACAGAATCACTACATAGGAAAATAAAAGCTTATCAACAATATTTAGCATTTGCTAGATGTTATTTAAAAAATAAATTTTAGCATTCTCTTTAACAATGATATTTGCATCCATAAACAAGCAGTCTAATGGGAATGGATAAATCATCAATAAACACATTGTGTCAAACCAGGGTCAGCAAACCTTGCAAGTTATTATCATAAATGCCTGTCAGCAAGCATACATAAAAGTGTAGATGTCCCTGCTTGGTTCCTAGTGAAGAGACATCTATACCACAGTCTCCCTTTCACTACAGCTGGCACCTCTGATTACACATTGCAAAGGCAGATATGTGCTGACCACAGCAAAGGCAAAGGCACAATGGAACTAGTGTGGAATTGCACAGGGTGCAAATATTATTACAGCATTATTGTTTACTGAGCCTCCATCTGCCAGAAAGCTCAAGTGATTACACACAATATATCTTCCTGGACATACTCTTTGCCTTTTCTTTCCCTTGTCTGGCTTAAGTTTTCTTTACTTCAGTAAATTGACTGTGTTTACATACAGAAAATGGCCCTTCTGTTTTTTAAAGCAACATACTCCACTTTTGCAAACAGAGGCAAAACACTTTCAGTACCATTAACATGCACACTACATATGCACACACCCACTGAGGGCAGGGAGATAGGTAGGACTGGGAGAAGACTTTGCTACCTAAAGCAAGTCTTATGCTTTTATATTTTAACTCAAGTCTATGAACGGATAGTGAGGTGTGTGAAGTTATAAGTAGAACATTCGATATACACATATGTTGTAGAGACGTTAGATAGCCGATTTCCACAGAAGTCATCTCGCTTCCACGACAGCATTCCTCACCCCACATGAGGCCCACAGCTAAAGTTGATTACTCAGATTCTCCTCTCCTGTAATTTGTAGTTAGGATTCAGAGACACTGAGTGAGTGGCTAGAGGTTTATATGTTCCAAAAGGTAACATATACACACGTATGTGCTTTATATAGCCATGTTTCACAAAGTGAACAGGGAAACAGAGAAAATTGTTTATTCCACAATATCACAGAAGCAGAGATAAAAGTGAGTGGATTCCTGAGTACTCCTCATATTCCAGTTGAGTCCCTCTGGTTGAGGGCTGGTTTCATTCCTATGCTTGAGTTCTGTGAGGTACCCCAATACATAATTAAGAAATTCATCACATCCTTAAGCTGCCTAGATTGTTTAAGTCATAATGTCATAAATGTGCATCAATTTAAAGGGTGAGTTTGAAAGACCATTGCTTTGAGTAATTAAAGTCACTCTGTTGTGTCCAACTTTGGGCGATCCCATGGACTATACAGTCCATGGAATTCTCCAGGCCAGAATACTTGAATGGGTAGCCTTTCCCTTCTCCAGGGGATCTTTCCAACCCAGGGATGAAACCCAGGTCTCCTGCATTGCAGGCAGATTCTTTACCAAATGAGCAATCAGGGAAGCAGAACCCTGCAAGGATAGTTCTTTAACTTTTGGGCTATCATAGTATTCCCAGTCCACTAGACAATGCCTGATAGACAACCTTCTTAACTTGCAAAACACAATGACTCTTTGGTGTTCCTCTATAGAGAAAAAATTATAAGACTTTATTACAAAAATAAATTGTTGGTGTTTAGTCGCTGAGTCATGTATGATTCTTTTGCAACCCCATGGACTGTAGCTCACAAGCCTCCTCTTTCCATGGTATTTCCCAGGCAAGAATACTGGAGTGGGTTGTCATTATCTTCTCCAGGGAATCTTCCCAACCAGGGATCAAACCTGCATTTCCTGCTTGGCACATAGATTCTTTAATATTGAATCACCTGGGAAGCCAATGAAAATAAATACATGATCTTAAAATAAGACATTAAAAATAATTTTACTTGGGTAAAAAGACAAATACTTTGGGAATTTGGACCAAATCTGCATTTCATCCTACATATTTGCTGCTTTCTGGACATTATACAATCAGTTCCACTTGATTTCTCATACCTGAGACAGATGTTTCAGAATTAGAGCAAACTCCAGTGAATCCAAGGCATAGATAAGTCAGCATGTCAGAGTAGGAAGATGATACATTTTTGAGCTAGATGGCTCTAGTTTCAAATCCCAAATTCTCTATTAACTATATGTATGATCATGAATCAGTATGAGAAATAAATTAAATGAGATACACTTGTCATATAGTTTGAATTGTACGTGATACATAGTAAGTGTACAGAGCATTAATTCCTTTCCAAATTTGATAATCCTTAGGATTTGATGCTAACTCACAATCAAATTAATAAGGCTGGACAGTGGTGACAGAGGTGCTTGTGTATTAATGTTCCCTAAACTATTGTTCCCATAGGCCCCAGAGGTCTTTCAGTGTTATTTATTAACACCAATGAAAAAGAACCATTCTATTCATTCTAGAATCAAGTTTCATTATGTTATTTGTTTAGAACATTACCTACAACAATATCAAATACCAGCTGTTGATCACTAATGAGGCAGTCATCAGCTAACCATTATATGATTTATCATGGTAGTATTCATAGCAACAATCTGAGTTAGCTATTACTATACTTATTCTAATACTATGAAATATGAGGTTTGAAGAGGTTAGGTAAGTTTCTCATTCAAGGTCACCAGCCAGAAGATGTCAGCGTCAGGATTCAAAGCCAATTTTGTTTGGTTTCCAAAGTCAATATTATAACCAGCCTACTTTGTATCTAGACCATTAAAGGAATGGTGGCTAACTTTTCAGAATCTGACAAGAACCCAGGAGAGTAATAGAAAAAAGAAAAGTAGGTGATTCCACAAAACAGCATCGGGGAAAAAAATGCAGTTTATCTCCTCTTTTTTCTCAGCTATTATTTCATAATGCCGTTTTGTGATATATTTTCCAATTTCAAAGTTGTACCAGCAATCATTTCATTTTGATCTTATTTTTCTTAGTTTTTAAAGTTTGTGCCTCTGTGGCTGAACTAATTTTACTGCTTTAGGTTGTGCTTTCTATCTTCCTTCTTTCCTTCTGTCTTTCCTCCACCCCCCTCCCCTTCTCCTTCCCCTTCCTCCCTCCTCCACCTCTTTCTTTCTTTTGTAATTCCAGGCCATGTGAGCAAAGAAGATAGTTATAAGCACAAGCCGGCTAACTTTTTTTTTTTTTTTAACAGCTTTGCAATTTTTATTTCTGCATCATCTTTACAAAGTTAGAGAACAGGGGCTTCCCTGGTGGCTCACTGATAAAGAATCTACCTGCCAATGCAGGAGACACGGGTTGGATCTCTGATGAGGTAAGATTCCATGTGCTGTGGAGCAATTAAGCCCATGCACAACTATTGAGCCTGTGCTCTAGAGCCCAGGAGCTGCAATTACTGAGACCACAGACCACAACTGCTAAAGCCTGTGCACCCTAGACCCCGTGCTCCACAAGAGAAGCCACCACAATACCTACACACTGCCACTAGATAGTAGCCCCCTCTCACCACAACTCGAGAAAAGGCCATGTAGCAATGAAGATGCAGCAAAGCCAAAATAAATAAACAAAATAAACTTTAAAACTTTTTAAAAAGTTAGAGAGCAAATTAGAATATTATATTTAAAAACTAATTCAAATACATGAATATCAAAATTTTACAGAAATAAATCATTTATTCAGGAAATATTTATTCAATGTCTACATTGTACCCTGTTTTGCTAGATATCAGAAAGACAGTAAGAAACAAAATTAAGTTCCTGACCTAAGAGCCAAATAGACATAAACAAACAAGTGTATATAATCATGTTAAGGAATTATTTATAGTGACTGTGTCCAAGAGATAATCCATACTTGTTTTGTTCCTCTTAAATTTAGCCCTCTTAATCAACCTGGCCTATTCTCTCAAAATAAACATAATGTCCTTTGAGGACTCCTGATGTCTTTCTGTAATCTCAACTATTTTGAGAACCTAATTGAAAGTGAATTCAAATTCCCTTTCAAAGGTGGCTACTGGGATATACATACATATATATATATATATATATATACACACACACACACACAGAGAAAGTTTTATATATATATATTATATATATATATATATATAATATATATATATATGTCACAGAGTTGGACACGACTGACCACACATAAGTATGCACACAAGCATATATGTGTGTATACACACACACATATAAATACATATATACACAGACATGTGCTTCCATGTGTGCTCATGCGTGCTCAGTCATGTCCAACTCTGTGACCTCATGGACTGTAGTGCACCAGGCTCCTCTGTCCATGGAATTTTCCAGGCAAGAATACTGGAATGGGTTGCCATTTTCTACCCCAATATATATGTGTGTATATATACATACAAGAGATACATGTCTGGGCACCATACAGTGTACTTATTATTTTGGATCATTTAATCTTGGATCATATTATTTTGGATAATTTAATAAAGGCTAAGAGGTTTCCTGAAGATTGTATAGATATTGGGGAGCAATATTTCCCAGAGCACGCAGACTACCTTACAGATAAAGAAACATTCATTTTTGACCATACACAACAGGAAGAGCTATAAAGAGTTGATTTTAATGACAAGGTAAATTAGATGATGCATGAGTGGGATCTGTGGTTTGGAACAAAACAAAACCAGACAACCAAAGATTAATCAATCACAAAAGGCAAGCTACCTGGAAAAATTATGATTTCTAGTTAAAACCACAATTTCCTCTCGTGACTACTAATTTTCACCCTGATTAATCTGTATTCTTGTTAGGGAATTTGGGATCAACTGTACACCCTGCGATATTTAAAATGAATAACCAACAAGATCCTAGTATACAGCACAGGGAACTCTGCTCAATGTTATGCGGCAGCCTGGATGGGAGAGGATTTTAGGGTAGAATGGATACATGTATACGTGTGGCTGAGTTTCTATGCTGTGTGCCTGAAGCTATCACAACATTGTTAACTGGCTATACACTAATATAAAATAAAAAGTTTTAAAAAGTAAGAGATGACACACCAACACAATGTTGTAGAAAATGGTTGTATGGTACACCTAGATAGGTACTGTTGCATATTACTAAACCAATTCATTAGTTATGTACATTAGAAAGACATTTCATCTAGAATGTTTGTGAAAAAACACATTCTCATTTGAGCTTTACATGAACACTCTATTTAAAATACATTTACTCATTGTTTTTTCCATTGCCCTGCTGTACTTTTCTTCATAGTGTATTAATTATTTATAGCCCATATCTGATTGTCTGTTTATTGCCATTCTTCCCCACTAAAACATAAACTTAACAATTGCAAAGACAATCTTATTCACCACTGTACATGCCAACACTTAGAACACTGGCTACCACTGGTAGCTAAGTGAATTTTTGTTGAACAATTAAAACACAGCAAAAGAACTGATTTAGAATATGGAAGTCCTTCTATAAATAGAGGTGCAATTAATTAAACATTTAATTTGAATACAAATGTAGAATAATGAAAACAAGTGCACTGCCATACCTCATTCTCTTCCTATGCATGCATACATGCTACGTCTTCAGTTTTGTCTGACTCTTTGTGACTCTATGGACTGCAGCCTGCCAGGTTTCTCTGTCTATAAGATTCTCCAGGCAAGAATACTAGAATTGGTTGCCATACTCTCCTCCAGGGGATCTTCCAGACCCAGGGATTGAACCCGTATCTCCTGTGTCTCTTGCATCACAGGCGGATATTCTTTACCACTGAGACACAGGGGAAGCCCACATTGTCTTT
The DNA here is from genome assembly GCF_023091745.1 of Budorcas taxicolor. NCBI lineage: Eukaryota > Metazoa > Chordata > Mammalia > Artiodactyla > Bovidae > Budorcas > Budorcas taxicolor. The sequence continues at coordinate 72,825,188 of NC_068912.1, forward strand.
CTATAGCTCCTACAATTTCCTTAGTAGGAATTGGCAAATAGTAGAAACTTTAACTGGTCTCCATCTATTTTATTTTCTACTTTTTATGTACTATTCATTTAAATGACTACTTTCCTGTGCTTCAATCCAAACTCCCAATATGTTCCTGTTATTTTCAACACTGCATTTTGTAATAGGCCAATTATTTAGGGCGCATGGATATCCGGAATTTTTTTTTTTCCTGTTATACACATCTATCATATCAAAAATGTGGAAGAAGTGAGTATCCCATGATGCTCTCTTTATATATACCTATCTATATATATAGATATAAATAACATAGGGTTTAAGAATATGGCTTCTAAGCCAGACAACCAAATACCAGTTGATAATCACTTACCTCTCTGTGCTTAATTTTCTTCTTCACGAAAATTAAGATGAGAGCCCCTTCTTGTAGTTCTGAGGATAAAATCAGTTAATGGAAAGATGTTTATAAAAGTATTAGACACACAGTGAAACATTAGTTTTGGGAGACAGTTCTCCAGAGAGCTCTCATGTTTCTGCATGTCCCATGAGCAGAGGCACTGACTGTTTTCTTCCAGACTATCTTTTCAAGGATTTTTTTAGAGTGAACATCCTTGGAATATTGAGATACTGTCTCCCTCCTGATAAAATGGAAGATTTATTCACTGTCCATAAAATAAAGATAATGTCTCCCTCTGGGACAAAGTGTTAGCAGGTTTGCTAGAAGCTCATTATAAAGATTGGGTTCATTTTAGCTTGGAATTCCTCAGCGGTAATGCAAATACACAATGTGCTGACATAACCTACTCCCTTGTTTTCCTGTGGGAATTGGGACTTGGAGAATAGGCGCAAGAAAATTTCAGTACTCTGGCTACTACCAACGCTGTAAGCAGAAAACTTTCACTTGCCCCTGACTCACGAGTCCCACGTCTTCTAGCATTCATGAAATCATGATGATATACCTTGCAAATTAGGCAGTAAAATTAAGGTTCAGACTCTTCACAGTTTTTAACAGTCAGAGATGTTATTACTATACTTTCCTCTCCAAGGTTATGTATAACTTTCTAACTTTGAGCAAGAAAGTCTTTCTGAAATAATTGCAACATGGATGGTTGCCCCCATTAATCACAAGCCTTTTCCCTTTCATTCTGAATCTTCACAATCTTCCTACCACCTACTATAAAATATAGCCCTAGTTGGAGAACCTAGTATTAAAAACTGGGAACAAACTGCTAATGCTAGTTTCTGTTGTTTCATCATTTCCTAGAAGCTACATGTCAATTACCATACTTACTACATCAATTTTCTAATTCTGTAAATTGAAGCATTTTCAATTTATCAGGAGTGTGCAGTCTTCTGAGCAGCAGTTTTCTTTCTTTGCTGGATTTTCCTCACTCCACTATAATCTCTGTTGCTTTATTTTCTCAATAATTTTTTACTCAAAATATTTAGCTGGCCAAAAAGTTTGTTCAGATTTTCCTTACCATCTTATAGGAATATTCAAACAATAATTTTGTCCAACACAATACTCCACCTTCAGGTGCTTTCAATTTTCAAAAAGTAAAATATAGACAAGGACTGCATGCTTCTATTCATGATCTGAGCAATGGTGCACGAATAAAGTTAGCAATACTTAGTCCAAGATGTTTTATGATGAAACTTTTGTGTTTTTCATTTATTTTAATTCAGTCCTTGATATCTAATGAACAAATCTCAAAACATTCTGCAAAATCGTTTCGATATAACGATATTTGTTTATTAGTATTTTATGCAACACATCAGCTTTTATAAGCCTATCTCCTATGGTGTTTCCTGTGCAATAAACCATGAGAGAAGAGATAATCATACCCTATGGTTTCAGCACCAGTTTATTAAGTTCTTTAGTAAACATAACTCAGCTGGTCTAAGGATTTTGAGCAGTTATTTAAGACAGTGTTTTAAAATCACTAATTTTTGAATTATTTGCTAGTATTGTTAATAACACAATATAAAATTATTATAGTTATTACTGTATTACTTTATTGAATTTAAATTTCAAAGACAAATTTAGAATCTGAGTCACTTTATTTGTAAAGATAGGTTTGTCCCAATACTATAATACTTAGGATCAATCTGAAAACAAAAGTTGAATACTTCTGAAATGTCTTTATTTCCCCACTAACATCATCAATCACTATGTCTTATACAAACAGAAAAGCACACACAAGCATACATACAGACATATTGCACAAACACCACCATCGTCCACATGGGAATAACTACAAAGAAAGATGGAAGAGGGCTCAGGAAGTGGAAATTATATACTATTTAATTTTGTTTCATGGATAAAATGTGTTTGTAATATCTTGCATATTTTTATATAAGCCTGAGTAATCTGGCAGACCTCATAGGTAGATACCAAATCAAGTAGATGAATTCCTGGGAAAATTCAGAAACGTCTATTGTCTACAAAGCTACTCTACATGGGTGTTGATTGACCAAAATCTTTAACCCTCATTTGGGTTTATTTTCATATACATAATGTAACAGAAGTCTAGAGTCTCCATCCCGAGTTCACAAACTTACAAGCAGGGTGAGGATACTGTTATCTCTTCATTAGATTTGGGGGGTCTCTCCACCATTCTTTATTCTCTGGATCTCCAGCCTTAACAGGTTTTGATGTTGTTTTTCAGTATTGAAGTATTTTCACTTGAAACTTCTTTTCATCCACCTGACCTTAGCATTTTTAGCAAAAATCTTCCTCTATAATTAATCACATATGCTTTATACACATGATTGGAAACACACACACATAATCTCCTTGTGTATATGGGTATGTGTGAGGTAATTTATACTAAGAAATACATATTTGGTCTGTTGTATTTCTGGTACAGAGATCATAAAACTCATGGTTATTTTCCAACTGATAAGTGCTGCTATAAAGGTGTCTTGATATTCACAGCAAGCTCCTTTCAACCACACTTAAGTATTTGTTAATAAGGTGACTTTTGGATTTCACCTAATGATGGCAGCTGGCTGCTAAAGGAACTAACAACTTTATTAGAGGGTTGGAATTTATGTCCCAGCTTAATGAGTGGAGGGGGGTGGAAGTTTAATTAATCTTCTGGACAGAGACAATTATTAAGTCAAGCGTGCCTATGAAATGAAGGCTCAAATGAAAAAGACTGGAAGAGCCTCTGGGTTGTTGAATATATGGCATATTGAGTTTTAGGGAGAGTACCACACCCAGAGAGCATGGAAGCTCCTTCCCACATAACTTACCCTATGCATCTCTTTCATCTGGTGGTCTCTGAGTTGTATCTTTTATACTAAAACAGTAATCTAGCAAGTGAAATGTTTCTGTAAGCCATTCTAGCAAATTAAACCAATCCAAGGAGGGGATCATAGAAATCTAATCTATAGAAGATCGATCAGAAGCACAGGTGATAACTTGGACTTGAGAATGATACCTGAACTGAGTGGGAGCAGTTTTGTGGAACTAAGCACTTGATATGTGGGGCTGATTAATAGGGTATTACACTTGTTGTTTCTAAACAAAGTCACTAAGTTGAGTGCAACTCTTTGAGAACACATGGAATGCAGCACACCAGGCTTCCTTGTCCTTCACTATCTCCCAGAGTTCATTTAAACTCATGTTGACTGAATTGATGATGTCATCCAACCATCTCATCCATACATGACACTGGAAAACCATACCTTTGACTATACAGACCTTTGTCAGCAAAAGTGATGTCTCTGCTATACAATACGCTGTCTAGGTTTGTCATAGTTTTCCTCCAAAGGAGCAAGTATCTTTTAATTACATGACTCCTTTCACCTTCTGCAGTGATTTTGGAGCCCAAGAAAATAAAATCTGTCACTGCTTCTACCTTTCCCCCACCCATTTGCCATGAAGTGATGGGACCAGATGCCATGATATGAGTTTTTTGATAGTTGAGTTTTAAGCCAGCTTTTTTGCTCTCCTCTTTCACCCTCATCAAGAGGCTTTTTAGTTTCTCTATGTTTTCTGCCATTGGAGTAGTATCATCTGCATATATGAAGTTTATGGTATTACATAGACAGTATCATAAAAGAGTTAAACTGTAGGATACCCGGCTGTTCTCAGGATGATTTTGTGGTATGGAAGAAACACACAGGTCAAAGAAGAGTAATGAAGAAAAAATTGTTGCCTTTTATTATTTTCACATAAAATAATCCAGCTTTACCAAAAATAATTTTGCATAGTTTTGAATATGAGGTAGATTGATTAGAGAACATTATGGACTGAAAATCTTGGAGGGGCTCCATAAGGGAGGGATTTTTCCTTTCACTTTCTTAGGCTGTCACTTTCCTCTACCAAACAGAAAAAAAGCAATGAGTTAGTTATAAAACTAGGACTTTTGTTTCATTTAAAATTATCCCATTTCAGTATCATTACTTTAGTAATTTTGTTACAAAAATTTTACAGATGCTGTTGTTCAGTCGCTCAGTCCTGTCTGAATTTTTGTGGCCCCATGGACTGCAGCACCCCAGGCTTGCTGGTCCTTTACCATCTCCTGGAGTATGCTCAAACTCTTGTCCATTGAATTGGTGATGTCATCCAACCATCTTATTCTCTGTCACCCTCTTCTCATCTGCCTTCAATTTCTCCCAGAATCAAGGTATTTTCCAATGAGTTGGCTCTTCACGTCAGGTGGCCAAAGTATTGGAGTTTCAGCATCAGTTGTACCAATGAACATTCAGGGGTGATTTCTTTATTTTTTATTTTTATTTTTATTTATTTTCTTTAACTTTTTATTTTTACTTTATTTTACTTTATAATACTGTATTGGTTTTGTCATACATTGACATGAATCCACCATGGTTTAGAATTGACTGGTTTGATCTCCTTGCAGTCCAAGGGACTATCAAGCGTTTTCTCCAAAACCACAGCTCAAAAGCATCAATTCCTCGGAGCTCAGCCTTCTTTACAGTCCAACCCTCACATCCATAAATGACTACTGGAAAAAACATAACTTTGACTAGACGGACCTGTGTCAGCAAAGTGATGCCTCTGCTTTTTTAATACATTGTCTAGGTTTGTCACAGCTTTTCTTCCAAGGAGTAAGCAGCTTTCAATTTCACGGCTGCAATCACCATCCAGTGATTCTGGAGCCCAAGAAAATAAAGTCTGTCACTGTTTCCATTATTTTTCCATATATTTGGCATGAAGTGATGCCACAATCTTTGTTTTTTAAATTTTGAGTTTTAAGCCAGATGTTTCATTCTCCTTTTTCACCTTCTTCAAGAGGCTCTTTAGTTCTTCTTTGCCTTTGCTATTTGAGTGGGGTAATCTGCATATACAAGGTTATTGAAATTTCTCCCATCAATCTTGATTCCAGTGTGTGCTTCATCCAGCCTGGCATTTTGCATGATGTACTCTGCATATAAATTAAATAAGCAGGGTGACAGTATGCAGCCTTGAAGTATTCCTTTACCAATTTTGAACCAGTCTATTGTTCCACGTCCAGTTCTATTGTTGCTACTTGACCTGCATACAGATTTCTCAGGATTCAGGTGAAATGGTCTGGTATTCCCCTCTCTTTAAGAATTTTCCAAAGTTTGTTGTAATCCACACAGTCAAAAGATTTAGCATAGTGAATGAAGCAAAATTAGATGTTTTTCTGGAATTCTTTTGCTTTTTCTATGAGCCAACAAATTTTGGCAATTTAATTTGATCTCTGGTTCCTCTGTCTTTTCTAAATCTAGCTTGAACATCTGGAAGTTCTCAGTTCACATACTGTTGAAGCCTTGCTTGGAGAATTTTGAGCATTACCTTGCTGGCATGTGAAATGATTGTGCTGCAGTATGAATAATTTTTTGTCCTTCCTTGAGATTGGAATGAAAATTGACGTTTTCCAGTCCTGTGGCCACTGCTGAGTTTTCCGAATTTCCTGGCACATTGAATGCAGCACTTTCACAGCATCATCTTTTAGCATTTGAAATGGCTTAGCTGGAGTTTCATAACCTCCACTAGTTCTTTGCATAGTGATGCTTCCTAAGGCCCACTTAATACTCCAGGATGTCTGGCTCTAGGTGAGTAATCACACCATTGTGGTTATTCTATCTGGGTCATTAAGATCATTTTTGTATAATTCTTCTGTGTATTCTTGCCACCTCTTCTTAATATTTCTGCATCTGCTCGGTCCACACTGTTTCTGTCCTTTACTGTGCCCATCTTTGCATGAAGCGTTCCCTTGGTATCTCTCATTTTCTTGAAGAGATCTCTAGTATTTCCCATTCTGTTGTTTTCCTCTGTTTCTTTGCATTGTTCACTTAAGAAGGATTCTTATCTCTCTTTGCTTTCTTTGGAACTCTGCATTCAGGTGGGTGTATCTTTCCTTTTCTCCTTTGCCTTTCGATTAAATGTATTTTCATTAAACATTTCCCAAAGAGAATTTCAAATTTTATTGTCTTCCTAAACTAACAAATAAAAGAAGTGGAGTCATGCACCAGGGTTTGAGAAAAGATAAGGTTATGATTCCAAAGATTCTGAATCTTTCATTTAAATGATTAAAACAATGTGTCAGTATCCTTGGTTTCATATTTTCATGGATGAAATAATTTTTCATATTTCATTTCTTATTAGACTGATAAGCCAAGTTGCTCCCATGATTCCTCACATACTAGCTATGTGACCTAAGACTAGTTACTTTAAAACGCTAGAATCTCAGGTGTTAGGTATAAGTAAAATGGGAGTAGAAGTTGTCTTTCACTGTGTTGTAAAGAGAATTATATGGGATGATGCATGCGAATTGCTGACATAGTGTTTCTTCTAAAATAAATACTGAATAAATGTTACCTATTGATATTTTGTTGCATATTAAAATCATTATTATTGTATTAATCTTTTATTATTTTTACTAAAACAAGTGAAAAAATATATTTTAATGACTAGTTTGAGCATTCTGTGCTAGGAATATACTTTGCTTCACACAGGGTCCTGGTAAACCCCTTTAGCCTGTCTAGTCTTTCTGAGTTTCTGACTTAGACATCTAGACTGAATTCTCTCTTGTGGTTCTTGAATCTTGCCTTATGCTTTTAGTGTGAAGAATTCTGTATGATTACTAGTATCACAATCTCTCATAAATGTGCAGTTATTTCCACAAATCAGCATATCTATACAGGTTATCCACACAGTTTAGTAGTACACGTGATAGAGAAAAGTTTTACAATCTTTTTGCTTTGTTTTTGTTTACTTAAGGAAACTGTGACATCCCACTTGCATACTAATTATTTTAAAAATTAGAAAACAAAATGTAAAGATACAAGACAAAATAAATAGGCTGTATTCACAGCACTGAGACAAATATTATTAGCATTTGGTTTTATTTTCTTCTAGGCTTATTGCTTTACATTTTACACAATTAAGTACTGTAATAAATATAAAATATGTACATGCTGCTTTCTTTTTAAAGCTTATCTAGTTGCTTGCTGTATGCAAAGTCCTAAGTGCTTAATACATATTACCCATGCTGAGTACCTAATCTATTATTTTAACAATTTTTTAAAACATAGAGTAAAGTGCATAAAACCCATAAGCATATTTTAAATAAATATTATAAATTCAGCATCCAGGTGAAGAAGCAGAATATTGTCCACATACCAGGAACTCCACTGAGTACCTCTCTCTAATCAAATCTTTCTTGCTGTTCTCTCCCACAGATAACTATAATCTTGAGTTTTGTCCTAGCCACTTGCTTGATTTTTCCCACTATTTTAATTTCCTTATGGATATGCAATTAGGATAGTGCCAAGCATGAAAAATAAACTGAATTTTTCCCTTAACTGCAAATCAACAAGTTACCATACTGAATTTCACATATGTTGGCAAAAGACATGACTTCTCTATCAGAGACAAAATAGTTGACTAATCACAGCATTAGCAGTAGCCAGAGCTAGCATGTGTACAAATTTCCCAAGTCCCCTTTCCCAAAGGAAAATTTGAAGAGGGACAGATAACACCCACACAAGCAGTGGGGTAGATAACAGGAGAGGAACTCTGAGCTTAAAGAAACTATCTTTTTTATAATTTGCAGCAGATGTGCCTAGGTTTAGCACCAGAAGACATGAGGTTTAGTAAATGGGACAGTAAAGGGAACTGCCTTTTGTTGGGGAGGGGTAGGGATGTAGTGGAGACAGTCTATTTCCTGTTTTTAAAAAAAATAATCCTTGAAAAAAATAATCAAAATCGAAGGCAGTTGATGCTGTTGCTCAAAAATACATGCAGAAAAACATGAGCGCTCTAGATGAATTGTCATCCAATAGCCAGCAACATTTGCTGACAAGTCAGTCCTTACTTTAACTATTAATACTTGCAAATGTATTTCTCACATCATATATTTCTGGATCACTTTTGTCCTACTGTTTTATTCATCTACCTTGCAGTATTATCACATTATCTTGACTATTAAGTCTTCTTAAAAAATATTCTTAATTTTTAGTACAACTTCATTTCTAAATAGTTACTTGTTATATATTACAAGGTAACATTTACTATATTTCACCATTCTTAGATTTAATGTTTTAAAGAATTAACTTTTTAAAGTCCTAAGTTTAAAACAGAAAGTGAGAGGACAGTACAGACATTTTCCTTATTCTCTCTGCCTCCACACAGAGACAGATTCCATACCCCAATTATCAATATCACATACCAGAGTGGTACATTTATTACCAAGAATGAACCTACACTGACACATCCTTATCATTCAAAGGTCATAGCTTATCTTAAGATACACTCTTGTGTGATGTGTGCTTAGTTGCTCAGCCATGTCCAACTCTTTGTGACCCCATGGACTGTAGCCTGCCAGGCTCCTCTGTCCATGGGGATTCCCCAGGCAAGTGTACTGGAGTGGGTTACCATGCACTCCACTAGGGGATTTTCCCAACTGAGGGACCGAACCCAGGTCTCCTGCATTGCGGTCAGATTCTTTATCATCTGAGCCACCAGGGAAGGTTCACTCCTAGTGCCGTATATTCTGTGGGTTTGGACAAATGTATAATGGCATAGAGTTATCATTACAATAATATACAGAGTATTTTCACTACCCTAAAAATCCTCTGTGCTTTGTCTATTTCTCTTAGCTCCCTCCACCTCTGACAAATGCAAATCATTTTATTGTCTCCACAGCTTTACCAGAGTATCATATAGTTGGAATCATGTATTTCTATATAATATATAGCCTTTACAGATTGGCTTCTATTGCTTAGCAATATGCATTTAAGGTCCCTCCATGTCTTTTCATAGTTTGATAGCTCATTTACTTTTAGTACTATTGTGTCTTCTAATAAAATGTTTCTAACTGAAAGCAATATCATATTATACTCATCATCATTTTTTATTAAGTCTCTCTATGTATGTTATCTTTCTAGAGTTTCTTGGCTGCTATTGAGTTGGAAATTCTATAATTTTCTATCTGGACATCTTGCATAATTGCAAAAGTTATCTATAGGTATATCATATTCAGATGCTATTTAAATAGGAAATTTAATTTTTTGTTTGTATTTAGTTGATAGAAATAAGATGCATATTATATATATAAACATATGCATACATTTTCTGTTTCTGTCCTCTTTGTGACTCTTTTATTAATTCAAATTTTTATTCTTAGATCCTTTTATATTATATGTATCAATTAGTATAATTCAGCTGTAGTACTTTTAACTGTAGTTTTTCTTGCCTCCATACTTTCTTTAGGAGCTTGGGTAAAATGTTAAATAGAACCTGGAATAGACAATAATCTTTATTCTTAAATTCAGTGGAAATGATGTCAATATTTGACAATTAAGTGAGATGTTTACTACACTATCAAGTTATATAAACTAACTTCTGTTTGCTTGCTTTTTAAGCCCTTTTAAAATCATTAATGGATACTTACTTCTACAAATTACTTTGCTACCTCTGTAGGGATGAGTATGAATTGGTATATAGTTTTATATTTTTAAATAGTTGATATGATGAATTACTTAATTATCTATATCCTGATATAAATTATATACTCAGACGGTAAAGAAACTGCCTGCAATATGGAAGCCCTGGGTTCAGTCCCTGAGTTGGGAAGATCCCATGAAAGAGGGCATGGAAATCCACTCCAGTATTCTTGCCTGGAGAATCCCATGGACAGAGGAGCCTGGTGGGCGACAGTCCATGGGATTGCAAGAGTTGGACACAGCTGAGCAACAAAGCACAGCACAGCATAGCATATAAGTAAATATGGTCATGAGATATTCTTTTCCATATATTGAGGGTTTCAGTTTCCATATGTTTAACAATATTGCTATATCTATATTTATTAAAATAAGTGTGATTGGTCTTCACTGTCCTTTAAATAATATTCTTTGGATTACATATCAAAATTATACTGGGTTAACAGTATGCATTGGAGAGTATTCTTTCTCTCAATTTCCTAGAAAAATCAGCATAAAATTAGAAATATTTATTCCCTTAACCATTTGTAGAACCAACCACAGAAGAAATTTAGAATTTCATTTGTGCCTTTGCTAAAACTATGGGTTTAATCTTTTTTATTTTCGTTGTTAGAATAAGTCAGACTTTCCATTTCTTTCTGTATCAGTTGGATGATTTTTTGTTTGTTTGTAGTCTGTGGAATAATTTGGTGGTGAAGAGGAATCTACTTCTGAATTTCCTTATTTAAATCCCATATTTGTCATTTATTGACTACTACATTAGCTAAATTACTTAACTTTCTGTGACTCAGTACATCAATGTCTATATTCTTCTTATATTGATAGTAGGAATGTACATTAGTACAAACCCCTTTGAAAACTCTCTTATAGTTCTTCTAATATTCAACTAAAGTTTTGTTTTGGAGTCCTATCTATTAGAATATATAAAGCATTTGTAATTAAGGAATTGGAAATTGAAACAACAATGGGATATCACTTTACACCTATTAGACGGCTAAAATTAAAACACACACACACACACAAATACCATAGGCTCGTAAGAATGCAGAACAAAAATGACTCTATTTCTGGTAAAAATGCAAAAATGGTACACCAACTTTGGAAGACAGCTCTGCAGTTTGTTTTTTTTTTTTTTTTTCTCACAAATCTACATATAGCTGAATGCTAAAACCCAGCAATCATGCTCATAGGTATTTATCAAAATAAACTGAAACTTTATGTCCTCATAAAAATCTGCACCCAAATATTTGTAACAGTTTTATTCAAAATCACTTAGAAGCAGCAAGAATGTTTTTTGATACATGAATGGATAAATAAACTATGGGTATCCATATAATGATATCATTCAGTGATGAAAAAATGAGCTATTTAGCCGTAATAAAACATGTATGAACCTTCAAGAACTTTGCTACATGAAAGAAGGAATGTGAATAGTCTGCATACTATACAATTCCAATTACATAACATTCTGGAAATAGGAAAACTGTAGAGACAGTAAACAAATCAGTGATTGCCACGGGTTTAGAAGTGGATTAACTAGTTGAAATACAAAGGAATTTTTAGGAGAGTAAAATTATTTTGTATGATACTGCAATGTGGATATATGATATTATGCATTGGTCAAAGCCTATAGAACTTTATAGCACAAAAAGTGAAAGCTAATGCATTCAAATTTTAAAAATCTCTCTTAAGATGTTCAGGGATCCCAAAATGAAAGCAGATTGTGACAAAGGGATTTGCTATTTCAAATGTATTAAACAACCTCACTGAAGTGGGCATGAGGAAAAGCTAATGCCCTAAGTCACTTTGGAAATGAATGGAATTATAAAACTATATGCGTGTGTTCTGTGAGAACTTTGCTCCACACAGGAAAGGGTATCATCAATGCAGTAGGTTCCCACAAAGCAAACTACTAGACTCTGTAGGTCAGCTTAGGTCAAAAGTGGAATGGCTACCAAAAGCACACTAAACAGGAACTGTAGAGGAAAATTGTTCTATCCAGAGACTTTCTCAAGGGCTGTGATTATTTTTCTAGTTCTTTGTACATTTGAGACTCCTCCTTTGGAAGTAAAAATATGCCCATCTTACAGGTGGAAAAATCTGTGCCTAGCAACTAACTACAGCTTGTTTACATGCTATTTTATTTAGATGTGTATGTGTGTATGTTCTGTGAAAATAGGTCTTCATCTTATTTTTACAGCCATGTACAGAGCTTAGGAATATTACACGTTGAGTTTTTAACTGCACACATTGTGTAATTCTTTCAACAAATATTTCTTAAGCCTCTACTACATGAAAGATATTATGATAGACTCTGGGAATGTAACAGGAAAAAAGAGACCTCATGAAGCATAAACTCTTAAGGACTGAATTATGCCTTCCTCCACTCTTATGCTGAAGTTCTAACCTCTAATATGATTGTATTTGGAAGGCTTTTAAAGAGGTAATTAAGGTAAAATGAGGTCGTAAGGGTGGAGCCCTAATCCAATATGACTGGTGTCATTACAAGAAATGGAAGAAATGGCAAGGAGTCTTGACTTGGCCAAAGGAGTGGCTTCAGGAGAAGTCAGATTTATTAGCACCTTGATCTTGGAGTTTCAGCCTCCATAACTGAGAAAATAAATTTCTGTTGTTAGAGCCACCCAGCTTGTGGTATTTTGTTATGACAGTCCCAGCCAACTAATAGCTAAACCATGATTTGGTATTTTTTCCAGTAAAATGTGAAGCCACAGAAGAGTGTAAGAAGAGAGGTAACACAATAATTTTTGTGTTCAGTAAAAAATACTCTGAAAGATTAGATTGTAGGTAAGCAAAAAGTAACATTAGAGATCAGTTATGTTATTTAGGCAAAAAAGAATCATTGTTTTATGTTGAGCAGATTTGTGAATTAGTTTTTGCTGAGAAATGGCAAATAACAGATAAAAATATAAATACTTTTCTTTAAAATTAGAGCTTAATATAAGCTTAATAAAAATAATTTTGAACAAGGTTAGATTTATAATATTAATTTACATATATATAAAGGTCTTAATGATGGAAAATCTAGTGATGAAAAATTATTATACTTTACAAAAATAAAAAGAATAATAGGATTCAGGATGATATTGGCACAAACAAAAACTGATTAAACTGTTTTATAACTTAATGCTTTACATTGCATTTTAAACAAATATTTTAAAATAAATGTAAGTTACTTCTGTTAATATAAAGTTTGTGTTCCAAAGTAAAATACATATAATATACAAATATATTCAACAATAATATATGAAATGAGTTAAAATAACTTACCACATTTGGCACATAAGTCCTCAGCAAATGATTCTGGTACATTTTATGTTTTTTCCTACGCTGTATCTGTTTTTGCCTTACATCTTCTTCACTTGGACACTGTACATAGACCATTTAATCTCTTCTCAAAACTGAGAGTGATAGATAACTGGTGTTCCAGGTCACAGGATAACTTGGAGAAATTGCTAATCATCTAGAACAAAATGGTTTTGAAATAAATCCACTGTGAGGTTGAATCATGACAAATACAAATAGCAATATTTGAGAATTATAATAGATATGAATCCATCACCACTTCCTTGCTGCTGCCTCATTCTGCAATAAAAACTTGTGGAACATTAGAAAATCAGTCATAATGAAATCAAGTTGTTTTTGGTCTCCAACCAGCCATATGATCCTGCACCGAAAAATAAAACACTCATTATATATGAATAATCCAGATAAATGAGTCATTTGAGAATGTCAAAATTGGATTCTGAATGGTAGTTTGGCCAACAGAAAAAACATATGGAAAAAAATTAGCTAATCATGCTATAAGAAATCTTGCTATTGTCTGTCCACAACCCTTCTTTCTTTTCTTAGAGGAGTCAGGACTAAATATCATTAAGAGCTTCTGATAGCATCAGTTTTTGCTTTCTGGGCAATGGAAAATTAGATTATCCATAAGAGATAACAGATAAATCTTACCTATAAATCCAACTAAAACTGACAGAACTGAATGGAACTGAATTGTAAGAATAGCCCCTAGATTATAATTATGGAATTAGAGCATAATTTTATTTGTTTTAGGACCTGATCATTTACATGACTCATGCAGAAATTGTATGGGGGGGGGGGGCAAATATAATTTAGACTACAAACTTGTCTCAGTTATAAAAGTATTTGCCTGAGTTCCATTAAACTGTTCTTTAAACCAACACCAATCTCTTAAATACCTTGCATTATTAATAAACTGGGTGTGTGTATACATATGCATTTGCATGTGCATGCCAGGATAGAAGGAAAACATTTGCTTCCCTACCAAAATTACATATCTATAGAAATTCTAATTCTTTTAATCCTGTAAATTCAGCTATGACTCTCTGCCTGTTGCTCATCGTCTCCTCATGCGAATAAATCCTAATTGTCATAGGCCACAAAAAATTCTTCCTTATACTCCAAGAAAAAAATATTGAGCTTTACATGTCACTTATAATGAAGGATATATTCTTTTTATCTACAACTTTTAAATAATAATAATAAAATAGAAATTAATCTCCTGGACAGCTCAAGTCCAGTCATTATAGCTAGAGAAACTGAGAGAAGGAGAGTAAGCACTGAGGGCACAAAAAGGACTGAAATGACTTGAGAGCAGGTGCATGAACCTAAATTCCTCCATCAGTAGCATGCATAGTCCCCCTGATTACTCTGCACGCTTTCTTTTGGGGCTGCACTGTGTGGTTTACGTGATCTTAGTTCCTGACTAGGGGCTGAGCCTGTGCCCTCTTCAGAGGAAGTGTGGAGTCCTAACCACTGGAGTGTCAGGGAAATCCTCGAGGATCCAATTATTCTGAAGAAAACCTTAGAAATGGCATATTATTCAGCCCCCTACTTTGCAAGAGCTGGGTTGGAATCCAAGAAATGAGATCTGGTTTTGGTCCTTCATCATTTAGTGGCTGAAACTTAATAAGAATTGAGGTCTCCTATCCTCTCTTTCAGTTTCCATTCAAGTTAAAATTATCATTCAACTTAAAAATACTGATGTAAAATTAACTACATCCAGGACGAACTTGATTTTTTCCTTCATTCCTAATCATGAGGTTTTCCCACTATATGTAGTCATTTTCTATTTTACTGCTATTGCCACAAAGTTTCATGAACAGTTGACAAAAGTGACAGAAACATAAAAATATAGATTGATAGAAACACAGTAATTCATTGGTATTATATAAACCCAGCCTGGGTATCTGGAATACTTATTAGATCAGAGATGTTTTGTGATTAAGAAAGTTGATTATATACTAAAGTTTTCTTCCTTAAGTCTTATTCTTTTTTTCTTGTAGATATTACTTACTAAGCCCAGCTCAAGTAACATTCCGAGACAGAAGAGACAAAAACCTAGGTTAAACTTACTAGAAGGTTAATGGGGTTATGCACTGGAAAAGATGAATCTGATGTATTTTTCCCATGCCAGACTGGGTGCAAGAGAAGACGGCAACTCAGAAATGCCAATAAACAAAGGCACAAACAAAAGTCTGCTCTTGGTAGGCAAAGTACCCAAAAAGAAATAGATTGGAAAGAAGAAAGCTTTCAGACCTTAAGTGTTCTGATCTGGCCAAATAGTACCAAAATAATCACCACCCCACCCTAGTTTAGCCAGAAAAGGCCCATGAGGAAACTAAATTCTAGTCTCAACAGGCTCAACAAATCTTCCCAAATCTCCTTCCCTTCCTGGGTGAGGAAGGGGTAGTGGTGAACTGGACTTGAGGAGCCAAGATTTTCATCCTCAGTGCCAAAGACTGCTCAAACTACTGCACAATTGCACTCAATTTACACACTAGTAAAGTAATGCTCAAAATTCTCTAAGCCAGGCTTCAGCAATACGTGAACCATGAACTTCCAGATGTTCAAGCTGGTTTTAGAAAAGGCAGAGGAACCAGAGATCAAATTGCCAACATCTGCTGGATCATCAAAAAAGCAAGAGAGTTCCAGAAAAACATCTATTTCTGCTTCATTGGCTATGCCAAGCCTTTGACTGTGTGGATCACAAGAAACTGTGGAAAATTCTGAAAGAGATGGGAATAACAGACCACCTGACCTGCCTCTGGAGACACCTATATGGAGGTCAGGGAGCAACAGTTAGAACTGGACATGGAACAACAGACTGGTTCCAAATAGGAAAAGGAGTACGTCAAGGCTGTATATTGTCACCCTGCTTATTTAACTTATATGCAGAGTACATCATGAGAAACGCTGGGCTGGAAGAAGCACAAGCTGGAATCTAGATTGCTGGGAGAAATATCAATAACCTCAGATATGCAGATGACACCACCCTTATGGCAGAAAGTGAAGAGGAACTAAAGAGCCTCTTGATGAAAGTGAAAGTGGAGAGTGAAACACTTGGCTTAAAGCTCAACATTCAGAAAATGAAAATCATGGCATCTGGTCCCATCATTTCATGGGAAATAGATGGGGAAACAGTGGAAACAGTATCAGACTTTATTTTGGGGGGCTCCAAAATCCCTGAAGATGGTGACTGCAGCCATGAAATTAAGACACTTATTCCTTGGAAGAAAAGTTATGACCAACCTAGATAGCATATTGAAAAGCAGAGACATTACTTTGCCAGCAAAGGTCCGTCTAGTCAAGGCTATGGTTTTTCCATTGGTCATGTATGGATGTGAGAGTTGGACTGTGAAGAAGGCTGAGCACCAGAGAATTGATGCTTTTGAACTGTGGTGTTGGAGAAGACTGTTGAGAGTCCCTTGGACTGCAAGGAGATCCAACCAATCCATTCTGAAGGAGATCAACCCTGGAATTTCTTTGGAGGGAATGATGCTAAAGCTGAAACTCCGGTACTTTGGCCACCTCATGTGAAGAGTTGACTCATTGGAAAAGACTCTGATGCTGGGACGGATTGGGGACAGGAGGAGAAGGGGACGACATAGGATGAGATGGCTGGATGGCATCACTGACTCGATGGACATGGGTCTGAGTGAACTCCAGGAGTTGGTGATGGACAGGGAGGCCTGGTGTGCTGTGATTCATGGGGTCACAAAGAGTCGGACATGACTGAGTGACTGAACTGAACTGAACTGAGGCAATAGTGACATACCCTGTCCCTCCCTGTTATAGTGGTATCAAAAGAGGCCTCCTGGATGGTCAGAAATTTCACTACCATCCTCCCACGGTGGTGTCCATGGAGGCCATGCTCCCCTTCTAGGCAGTATAATCAGCAGAGAAATAGTGGAAATCTGAAATTCCATACCAACCCTTCCTTCTGGGTGGGGACATACATTTCTACCCTGATCTGCGTGCTAAAGATATGGTATAACCCCTTTTCCAGTGCTAAGGTGACAGAGAAAGACTACTAAAACTTGATTTAAATAATTTCCAGAGGCTCATAATGCTGAAGTAGTCAATTTTCAATTAAAATAATCATTCCTTACACATACAATGAACCAGAAAAACTTCAACTTGGATGAAAAAAAGAAATCAACTAATATCAACTCCAAGATCATATAGATGTAAGAATTATCTGAAATGGATTTTAAAGCAGTTACCATAAAAAATTTATCATAAGTGTTTAAAGTTGCATTTCAAGATGGCAGAGTAGAAGGATGTGCGCTCATCTTCTCCTGCAAGAACTCCAAAATTACAGCTCACTGTTCAACAACTCTCCACAGGAGAATGTTGGATCCCACCAAAAAAAGATACCCCACATCCAACGGCAAAGGAGAAGCCCCAGCAAGATGGTAGGAGGGGTGAAATTGTGTTTAGAATCAAACCCCATAGCCACCAGAGACTCTCAGGGGCTCAAACAAACCTTGTGTGCACCAAGAGCCAGAGACCCCACAGAGACTGAGCCAGCACTGTGTTTGAGTGTCTCCTGTGGAGGTATGGGTCATCAGTGGACTGCTGCAGGGGCTGGGGCTCTGGGTGCAGTAGACCTGGGTATGGCATAAGCCCTCTTGGAGGAGGTCGCCACTAACCCCACCATAGCGGTGCCAGAACTGAGACAGGACATGGGGAACAGACTCTTGGAGGGCACAAACAAAATCTTGTGCACACCAGGACCCAGGAGAAAGGAGCAGTGACCCCACAAGAGACTGACCCAGACTTGCCCATGATATCCAGGAGTCTCAGGTGGAGGTGTGGGTTGGCAGTGGCCTGTTGCAGGGTTGGGAGCATTGTGTGCAGCAGTGCCTGCATGGGGCATTTTGAAGGAGGTCTCCATTAACTTTATTACCTCCACCATAGTTTGGCCTTAGGTCAAACAACAGGGAGGGAACACATCCCTGCCATTCAACAGAAAATTGGATTAAAGATTTACTGAGCATGGCCCTGGCCTTCGGAACAAGACCCAGTTTCCCCATCAGTCAGTCTTTCCCATCAGGAAGCTTCCATAAGCCTCTTTTCCTTCTCCATAGGATAGCTGCTGCTTCTAAGTGCTTCGGTCATGTCCAATTCTGTGCAACCCCATAGACAGCAGCCCATCAGGCTCCACAGTCCCTGGGATTCTCCAGGCAAGAACACTGGAGCAGGTTGCCATTTCCTTCTCCAATGCATTAAAGTGAAAAGTGAAAGTGAAGTCACTCAGTCATGTCCGACTCTTAGTGACCCCAAGGACTGCAGCCTATGTCCATGGGATTTTCCAAGCAAGAGTACTGGAGTGGGGTGCCATTGCCTTCTCCCCATCAGAGAGCAGACAGAATGAAAACCATAAACATAAACCATAAACAGAAAACAAATCAATCTGATCACATAGGCCACACCCTTGTCTAACTCAGTGAAACTATGAGCCATGCCATGTAGGACCACCCAAGACGGATAGGTCATGGTGGAGAGGTCTGACAGAATGTGGTCCACTGGAGAAGGGAAGGGCAAACCATTTCAGTGTTCTTGCCTCGAGAACCCCATGAATATTATGAAAAGGCAAAAAGATAAAACACTGAAAGATGAACTCCCCAGGTCAGTAGGTGCCCAATATGCTACAGGAGATCAGTGGAGATTTCATTCCAGAAAAAATGAAGAGACAGAGCCAAAGCAAAAACAACACCCAGTTGTAGATGTAATGGGTGATGGAAGTAAAGTCCAATGCTGTAAAGAGCAATATTGCATAAGAACCTGGGATGTCAGGTCCATGAATCAAGGTAAATTGGAAGTGATCAAACAGGAGATGACAAGAGTGAACATTGGCATTTTTGGAATCAGTGAACTAAAATGACTGGAATGGCTGAATTTAAAACAGATGATCATTATATCTAATACCGAGGGCAAGAATCCCTTAGAAGAAATGGAGTAGCCATTGTAGTCAACAAAAGAGTCTGAAATGCAGTACTTGGATGCAGCCTCGAAAACGACAGAATGATTTCTGTTCGTTTCCAAGGCAAATCATTCAATATCATGGTAATCCAAGTCTATGCCCTAACCAGTAACACTGAAGAAGCTAAAGTTGACTGGTTCTATGAAGACCTACAAGAGCTTCTAGAACTAACACCCAAAGAGTATGTCCTTTTCATTATAGGGGACTGGAATTCAAATATAGGAAGTCAAGATATACCAGGAGTAATGGGCAAATTTGACCTTGGAGTACAAAACGAAGTAGGTCACAGGCTAACAGAGTTTTGCCTAGAGAACACACTGGTCATAGCAAACACCCTCTTCCAACAACACAAGAGAAGACTCTACACGTGGACATCACCAGATGGTCAACACCAAAATCAGATTGATTATATTCTTTGCAGCCAAAGATGGAGAAGCTCTGTACAGTCAACAAAAACAAGACCAGGAGCTGACTGTGGCTCAAATCATGAACTCCTTATTGCAAAATTCAGACTTAAAGTAAAGAAAGTAGGGAAAACCACTACACCATTCAGGTCTGATCTAAATAAAAACCCTTATGATTATCCAGTGGCAATGAGAAAACTGACAAATAGATTCAAGAGATTAGATCTGATAGACTGCCTAAAGAACTACAGACAAAGTTTCCTGAGATTATACAGGAGGCAGTGATCAAGACTATCGTCAAGAAAGAGAAATGCAAAAAGGCAAAATGATTGTCTGAGGAGGCCTTACAAATAGCTAAGAAAAGAAAAGACACGAAAGGCAAAGGAGAAAAGGATATATACCTACTTCCATGAAAAGTTCCATTTAATAGCAAGGAGAGATAAGAGAGCCTTCCTCAGTGACCAATGTAAAGAAATAGAGGAAAAAAGTAGAACAGGAAAGACTAGAGATCTCCTCAAGAATATTAGAGATACCAAGGGAACATTTCATGCAAGCATGGGCACAATAAAGGACAGAAATGGTATGGACCTAACAGAAGCAGAAGATATTAAGAAGAGGAGGCAAGAATACAGAAAAGAACTATAAAAAAGATCTTCATGACCCAGATAACCACAATGGTGTGATCACTCACCTAGAGCCAGACATCCTGGAATGCGAAGTCAAGTTGACCTTAGGAAGCATCACTACAAACAAAGCTGATAGAAGTGATGGAATTCCAGTTGAGCTATTTCAAATCCTGAAACATGATGCTGTGAAAGTGCTACACTCAATATGCCAGCAAATTTGGAAAACTCAGCAGTGGCTACAGGACTGGAAAATGTCAGTTTTCATTCCAATTCCAAAGAAAGGCAATGCCAAAGAATGTTCCAACTACCACACAATTGCACTTATCTCAAATGCTAGTAAAGTAATGCTCAAAATTCTCCAAGCCAGGCTTCAACAGTACGTGAACCATGAAGTTCCAGATGTTCAAACTGGATCATCAAAAAAGCAAGAGAGTTCCAGAAAGACATCTACTTATGCTTTATTGACTATGCCAAAGCCTTCAACTGTGTGGATCACAACAAACTGTGGAAAATTCCTCAAGAGATGGTTAATAGTAGAACACCTGCCCTACCTCCTGAGAAATCTGTATGCAGGTCAAGAAGCAACAGAACTGGACATGGAGCAGACTGGTTCCAAACAGGAAAAGGAGTACATCAAGACTATATATTGTCACCCTGCTTATTTAACTTATATGCAGAGTACATCATGAGAAATGCTGGACTGGATGCAGCACAAGCTGGAATCAAGAATGTTGGGAGAAATAACAATAATGCCAGATATGCAGATGATACCACACTTATGGAAGAAAGTGAAGAACTAAAGAGCCTCTTGATGAAAGTGAAAAAGTGGATTGAAAAAGTTAACTTAAAACTCAACATTCAGAAAATGAAAATGGGATCTGGTCCCATCACTTCATAGAAAAATAAATGGGGAAATAATGAAAACAGTGACAGGCTATTTTTGGCAGAGGGGAGCTCTAAATTCACTGCAGATGGTGACTGCAGCCATGAAATTAAAAGATGCTTGCTCCTTGGAAGAAAAGATATTACCAACTGAGATAGCACATTAATATGCAGAGATATTACTTTGCCAACAAATGTCCTTCTAGTCAAAGCTATGGTTTGTCCAGTAGTCATGCATGGATGTGAGAGTTGGACTATAAAGAAAGCTAAGTGCTGAAGAATTGATGTTTTTGAACTGTGCTGTTGGAGAAGACTTTTGAGAATCCCTTGGACTGCAAGAAGATTCAACCAGTCCATCCTAAAGGAAATCAGTCCTGAATATTCATTGGAAGGACTGATACTGAAGCTGAAACTCCCATAATTTGGCCACCTGATGCGAAGTACTGACTCATTGTAAAAGACTCTGATGCTGGGAAAGATTGAAGGTGGGAGAAGGGGATATCAGAGGATGAGATGGTTGGATTGTATCATCAACCCTATGGACATGAGTTTGAGTAAGCTCCAGTAGTTGGTGATGGGCAGGGAAGCCTGGCATGCTGCAGTCCATGGGTTTGCAAAGAATCAGACATAATTGAGAGACAGAACTGACTGAATTGTTTAAAGTAGCTATCATAAAAATAAGGAACATGCTGGAAATAAATGGAAAAAAGTCTCAACAAAGAAACAGAAGATACAAAGAAGAACTAAAATGCAATTTTATTTTAAATTTTATTTATTAATAAAACTGGGGGGGGGGGGGGCTGTGCCACATGCAGATGTTTTTAGTTCTCCAACCAGGGATTGAACCAGTGAGCTCAGCGTTAAATATGCAGAGTCCTAACCACTGGCCCACCAGGGAATTTCCTAAAATGAGATTATAGAACTGAAAAATGCAATACCAAAATTGAAAACTCAAAGAGTGAGTTCAGCTGAAGAATGGAGAGGACAGAGGAAAGAATCAATAAATTCAAATGCAGAATCGAAATTATCCAGTCTGTTCAACAAAGAGAAAATACACTGCAAAAACAAACAAAACAGAAATACAAAGCATATCCTTAGGGACTTGGACTGTAACAAAAGATATAAATAACATTTATGCCATTGGGGGGAGGATCTCAGAAACAAAGGATAAAGACAGTTATATTTAAAAAATATTGGAAAAAATAATGATTGGTAATATCTCAAATTCAGCATAAGACATAAACCTATCAGTTCAAGAGGCTTCAGTTCAGTTCAGTCACTCAGTCGTGTCTAACTCATTGCAATCCCATGAACCGCAGCAAGGCAGGCCTCCCTGTCCATAAGCAACTCCCAGAGATCACTCAAACTCATGTCCATCGAGTCAGTGATGCCGTCCAGCCATCTCATCCTCTGTTGTCCCCTTCTCTTCCTGCCCCCAATCCCTCCCAGCATCAGAGTCTTTTCCAATGAGTCAACTCTTCACATGAGGTGGTCAAAGTACTGGATTTTCAGCTTTAGCATCATTCCTTCCAAAGAAATCCCAGGGTTGATCTCCTTCAGAATGGATTGGTTGGATCTCCTTGCAGTCCAAGGGACTCTCAACAGTCTTCTCCAACACCACAGTTCAAAAGCATCAATTCTTTGGCACTCAGCTTTCTTCACAGTCCAACTCTCACATCCATACATGACCAATGGAAAAACCATAGCCTTGACTAGACGGACCTTTGCTGGCAAAGTAATGTCTCTGCTTTTCAATATGCTATCTAGGTTGGTCATAACTTTTCTTCCAAGGAATAAGTGTCTTTTAATTTCATGGCTGCAGTCACCATCTTCAGGGATTTTGGAGCCCCCAAAAATAAAGTCTGACAGTGTTTCCACTGTTTCCCTATCTATTTCCTATGAAGTGATGGGACCAGATGCCATGATCTTCGTTTTCTGAATGTTGAGCTTTATTAGCAAACCCCAAATAGGTCAAGCCCCATAGAAGACAAATCATAGTAAAACTTCCAAAAACTAAGACAAAATAAATTATTTTTAACATATCCCATGAAAAATAACACTTTGCCTGCAGGAGAAAAACAATTTGAATGAAATCAGATATCTTCTCAGAAACCATGGAGTCCTGAAACAAGTGGCAAATATTTCAAGTGCTAAAGTAGAGAATTGTCAACTCAGAATTCTATCACCAGCAAAAATATACTTCAGGAATAAAGAGAAAATCAAGATATTCTCAGATGAAGAAAAAAATAAGAGTATATTTCCATCAGGAAGGAACAAAGAACAACACAAAGAACAAATACAAGTGTAAATATAATAAACTTTCATTCTCATATTTTGTTTTCTAAATTATATTGATTGTTGAAGTAAAATTTATCATCTGATGTGGCTCTCAATATATGAAGAAGAAATACTGAAGGCAGTTATACTATAAATGGGGAGACTGAAAGGATTTAAAGAAGGGCAAGGTTGCTACACTTAGCTTATAATGGTAACATGTGGAAATTAGTAGACTGTGACAAGTTTGCCATATAAAGTGTAACATCCCAAATAACCACTAAAATGCTATACAAATAAACTAAAATGTATTATACTAAATCAAAATGCAATTCTAAAAAGTGCAAAATAACCCACTGTAAGGCAGGAAAAAGTAAACAGAAACTAAAAACAGAAAAATCAAACAAAAAACAAAACCAAAAAGTAGTAGAATGTATCTTGGTTCATACATAAGTAAATTAAATGTAAATGGCCTAAATGCCTCAATTAAACAATGTAGATTAATAGTGTGGATTAAGAAAAAATGACCCAACTGTATATAGTCTGTAAGAAAGTCACCTTGAATGTAATAATATAGGTTGGTTGAAGGTAAAAGAAAAAGAAAAAAATATGTCATGAAAACATAAACCAAACAAAAGAAAAAGGGGCTCTATTCAAATGAAATAGACATAAGAGCAAAGAAAATCACCAGGGACAGAGAGACAAAAGAAATATTGCTTAAGGAGAAAAGTGCCAATCCATTAAGAAAATATAGCAATTCCAACAACATAATTCTAAAATCTATTAACCAAAAACTAACAGAACTAAAAGGAGAAATAGACAAATCAAAAATTGTAGTTAGAAACTATAACACCCATCTAACAACATTTTATAGAAGAAAGAAAAATGACTTGGTCAGTATTTGAAACACAATCGTATAATCCTCCGTATGAATAGACAACAAAAAAAAATCACTAGACATCAACTGATGCAGAAAAAGCATTCAACAAAACTGAACAACCATTTGTGATACTGCACAAAACTAAGAATAGCATAAAACTTCCTCAGCTTGATAAAGAATATTTACTAAAAAGATCCTATAGCTAATATGGTAAAAGACTGATGCTTTTACCCAAAGACTGGGACTAAGAGAAGGATGTCCACACTCACTACTGTAATTCAACATAGTACTAGAAGTCCTAGTCATCATAATAAGGCAAAATAAATAAAAGAAAATGAAAGATATACAGACTGAATAGAAAGAATAAAGTTGAAAATTGTCCCTATTTGTAGATAAAATAAGTCTATAATGAAAATTTCAAGAAATGTAAAAAAACAAATTTCTTAGAATAAGTGAGTTCAGTTATAGCATTGTTGTTCAGTCACCCAGTCATGTCTGACTCTTTGCAACTCCATGGACTTCAGCATGCCAGGCCTCTCTGTCCCTTGCCACCTCCCAAAATTTGCCCAAGTTCATGTCCATTGCATTGGTAATGCCATCCAGCCATCTCATCCTGTGACGGCCTCTTCTTTTGCCCTCAATCTTTCCCAGCATCAGGGACTTTTCCAATTAGTCAGCTGTTCACATCAGATGACCAAAATTCTAGAGTTTCAGCTTCAAAATCCGTCCTTCCAAGGAGTATTCAGGGTTTATTTCCTTTAAGATTGACTGGTTTGATCTCCTTGCTGCCCAAGGGACTCTCAGGAGTCTTCTCCAGCACCTCAGATCAAAGGCATCAATTCTTCGGCATCTGCCGTCTTTACAGTTCAGCTCTCACAACTGTATGTGACCACTGGGAAGACCGTAGCCTTGACTCTATGGACCTTTGTCAGCAGAGTAATGACTCTGCTTTTCAATACACTGTCTAGGTTTGTCACAGCTTTCCTCCCAAGAAGCAATCATCTTCTGATTTCATGGCTATAGTCACAATCCACAGTGATTCTAGAGCTCAAGGAAAGGAAATATGTCACGACTTCCACCTTTTCCCTCTCTATTTGCCATGAAATAATGGGGTCAGATGCCATGATCTTAGTTTTTTTAATACTTAGTTTTAAGCCGTCGCTTTCACTCTCCTTCTTCACTCCCATCAAGAGGCTCTTTAGTTCCTCTTTGTGAAAGGAAGAGGAATAGTTATAGCATACAAGGTCAAAATTTAAACAATCAATTGTATTTCTACATACTATCAATGGATATATGGAAACTGAAATTAAATATGCAAAGTCACATAAAAATGTTTAAAATAAAAGTAACATACTTAGATTTAAATCTAAGTAAACAAAGAACTTGTTTGCTGACAACTAGCCAATGTTGTTGCAAGAACTCAAAGAAGTTCTAAGGGATGGAGAGATATGCCATGTTCACAGACTGAAAGTCTCTACATAGTAAAAAGATCAAGTCCCCCAAATTCTCATCAAAATCCTAAAAATCATTTGTGTATATCTGCAAATTATTCCAAAATGTATTAATATATAAGAAGGCAAAGGAACTAGAATAGCTAAAATAATTTTGATAAAAAAGAATAAAGTGAGAGAGGTGCTTCATCTGAAGACTTACACAGCTATCATAACAATAATGGTGGAGGGATAGAGGCAGATCAGTTGAACAAAACTGAGAATCCAGAAACAGTCCAGCAGGACTGATTTTTTTTTTAAAGTGCAAAAATAATCCAATGCAGAAAGTATATCCTTTTTAACAAATGTTGAATAATTTAAGTAAATTTAAGTAAATTTGAATAACTTAATATCTGTAAGCAAAATTTTTTTTAAAAGGGTCTTAAGTTTAGCCTCACAGCTTTTATAACTATTGAGTTGAATCACAGATTTACACTGAAATCCAAAAACTTTTTTAGAAGGACACATAGTAGAAAATCGATAGGACCTAGTGCTTGGTAAGAGTTCTTAGGTATAATACCACAAGAAGGATCCATAAAATTTAAAAAATAATAATAAACTAAACTTCATTAAAATTAAAAAAACTTTTGCTTTAAGAAAATCCTTATGATTAAGATGAAAAGTATAGTGATTGTGATGCTCCCTTTGTCTACTCCCTTCAGTCTACGAGTAAAACATTGATAATTCGACAAAGGTACCTCTGTCCCAAACACCAGAACACCAGAGAACTGCACACATCTAAACACGTAAGGGTGAGTGGGTTGGAACATATACTGGAGGGGTAAACCTGGGAACAGAGGAGGTGGCGTATGTGACCCCAGACCTCCTAACACAAAGGTTAAGTTCACAGCCTCAGGGAATCTAATAGCATCAGGGGAGACACTGCACATGTCACTAGCCTCCTGGCCCCAGGGAATCAGAGAGCAGTGGCAGTGTGGCCTGTGACCCTGTCACTCCAGTTGTGGCGGTGTCTGTGACTCGTCCTCCCAACCTACAGTGGTGGCACCCCAAAACTAGACAACCCTGGTCACAGAAGGGACACTTGCAACCCCAGCTTCACCCTCGGTCTTCCCTTTCTCCTGTGGCAGCTGTTGCTTGTTCAGTTGCTCAGTCATTTCGAACTCTTTATGACCCCATGATTGCAGCACGTGAGGCTTCCCTGTCTTTCACTATCTCCTGGAATTTGCTCAGACTGATGTCCATTGAGACAATGATGCCATCCAACCATCTCATCCTCTATCGTTCCTTCTCCTGTGGCAGTGGAGCCTGCTATTCAGGAAACCCTAGATATGGTGGAAACACCCACCACTCCTGTCCCCAAAAGATGTCATCAGTTGTTCCAGCAACACCTAAGCGCCAATAATTCCAATGGCGCAGGGACGAGGGCATCAGTTGACACCTCTGACAGATGCGTGGAGGGAGGAAAGTGCCTCCTCTCAAGAATAACGAGTGGAAGCACAGGTAGGAGAAACTGAAACCTTGTACTATAGTGACACCTACTGGAAAACAAAGAAAGGCCTCTAACTGCTAACCTGTTAAACCTTTAGAATCAAGTGAAAACAGAAAAGCTTTGCCTCAAGAAGAAAGGTGCTCATTAAAAGTGTGTGTTAGTCACTCAGTTGAGTCCGACTCTTTGCAACCCCGTGGACTATAGCCTGCCAGACTCCCCTGTCCATAGTGTTTTCCAGGCAAGAATACTGGAGTGGGTTGACATTCCCTTCGCCAAGTGCACTAGCCAAAAGGTACTCACTATTTCAAATGCACCAACAGAGTAACATCTCATCAAGCACCATGAAGAAAGACAGTGGCACAAAAGAAAATTGTAATTCCCCAGAAATTGAATTTCAAATCGCTGAATATTGTGATCTACCGACAGAGAATTCAAAATAGCTGTCATAGAAATTAACGAGCTAAAAGATAATTGAGAAAGTTCGAACAATACACTTAGGAATATAATGAATAAACAAAAAGAACACTTCACCAAAGAAATGAAAACTCTAAAAAGAATAAAGGTGAAATTTTATGGCTGAAGAACTCAATAAACAAAATGAAGAATGAATTAGAAAGCATTAAAAATAGGGCCGACTGTGTAGAAGAGAGAATTAGTTAGCTTGAATACAGAAATCTAGAAATGATACAGCTAGAAAAGAGAGAATTAATACCTAAAAAAAGAAGAGACATAAAATATTAAGTATAAAGTAAGTTACAAAGCCACATTGTACAACACAGAAAATATAGCCAATAATTTATTACTATAAAGAATATAAACTT
Organism: Budorcas taxicolor; assembly: GCF_023091745.1. Taxonomy (NCBI): domain Eukaryota; kingdom Metazoa; phylum Chordata; class Mammalia; order Artiodactyla; family Bovidae; genus Budorcas; species Budorcas taxicolor. The sequence continues at coordinate 72,853,276 of NC_068912.1, forward strand.
TAAATTTTAAAAATAAAAATAAAAAAGGAAGAAATTCTGCAAAAAATGCTGACTCTATTAGAAAGGGCAACATTAGTATATTGAGAATACCAAGAGATGAGAGGGAGAAAGAATCAAAGAGTATATAAAGAAATAATAGCTGAGAAACTTCTCAAACCTCAAGAAGGAATTGGATACAAGTTCATGAAGCTAAGAAAACTCCTCATTATCTCAATGCAAAAAAAGAAAAAAGTTCCAAGATACATTATGTTAAAACTGTCGAACATTAATGACAAAGAAACAATTTTAAAGGCAGTCAGAGGATAAAGGATAGTAATCTACAAAGGAATCCCTATTAGGCTATCAGCAGTTTTCTCAGAAGTAACACTATAAACCAGAAGAGAGAGAATAGACACACTCAATGTACAGAAAGATAACTGTCAGACAAAAATATTCTATAGAACAAAGATATCATTTATGTATGAAGGAGAAATAAAGGTTTCCCCAGGCAAACAAAAGCTATGGGGAGTTCATCAACACTTGATAAGATGTGATGAAAGGAGCTTTCCTACATGAAACAAAAGGTGAAAGCACACAAAACTTTGAAGAAGATGATGAATAGACAGAATCAGAACTTTACAACTTCACAACTTTATATCAGAAAAAGTTTTTAAACATCTATTTATAGCATAAAGTTTAAAGGGAAAATTAAGTAAAAATAACACAATTGTTATGAACTTACAACATAAAAAGGGATAACTTGAGACAAAAAAGCATAAACAGAAGAGGAGAAGAAGAAAACTCATATAGACAAATGAAGAGAAGATGCTATCAGCAAAAAATAGGGTTATTTCATCTGAGATGTTTTATATAAAGCTCATGGGGACAACAAAACATAAATCATAATCCAGAGGAGATTTACAAAACATAAAGAAGAGGAAACTGAGATCAATCTTGTGAAAAACATCAAACTGATAGTTTTGATGACAGAAACACAATGAAGAAGAAACAATGGAGATATAGACGATTGAGGAAAAGGAAAAATGGCAGAACCAAGTTCTCATGTATCAATGATAAGTGAACTTAATTAATTAACCGAAAGACAAAGAATAGCTGGGTTGATAAAAAAAAAAAAAAAGACCCAATTATATGCTGCCTACCAAAGACTCACTTCCACTCTAAAGAAAAACGTAAGCTGAAAGTGAAGGGATGGTAAATGATACTTCAAGCAAATGGCACACAAAAGAAAGTGGGTGTAGCCACACTCATTTCAGGAAAAAATATACTTCAAGCCAAAAAAGTAACGAGACAAAGATGGACATAATATAATGATAAAGGGGACAATTCATCAAGAAGACATAATAGTTATTCATATGCCTTATTAAGGAACACCAAAATCCACAGAGCAATTATTAACAGACCTAAAGTGAGAAACTGACAGCAATATAATAATAGTAGGAAATTTAACACCTCCTTTACATCAATTGATAGGTCATTCAGAGCAAAAGTAAATAAGGAAACAGAGATGAAACATTAAACTTGATGAACTTAGATTTATACAGAACATTCCATACAAATATAATAGCATATATATTCTGCTTAAGTACACATTGAACATTCTCAAGGATAGATCATATGTTGAGACACAAACAAATCTCAGTAAATTTAAGATTAAAATAATTTCAAAGATCTTTTCAGATCACAGTGGTATGACCTAGATATCAACTACAAGAATAAAGCTGGAGAATCAAAATATTTGTATAATAAACAACATGCTACTGAACAACTATTGGATCAGTGGGAAAATCAAAGGAAAAATCAAAAACTGAAAAGGAAGGAGCTCTTCCTAACTCATTTTATGAGGTCAACATTACCGTGATATCAAAATCAAAGACAACTCAAAAAAAAAAAAAAAGAAAGAAAAGAAAATTACACCAGATATTTCTGATGAATGTAGATGCAAAAATCCTCAACAATATTAGCAGACTAAAAACAACAATATATTAAGAAGATCATATATCACAAACAAGTAGGATTTTTTCCAGGGAAGCAAGGATGGTTCAATATGTGTAAATCAATCACATGATATACCACATTAACAAAATGAAAGATAAAAATAGTATCATTATGTCAATAGATACAATAAAAGCATTTGATAGGATTTAGCACTTATAAAAATTAAAAAAAAAACTACACTGGATAAAACAGTTATAGAAGGAACATGCTACTGCTGCTGCTAAGTCGCTTCAGTTGTGTCCGACTCTGTGCGACCCCATAGACGGCAGCCCACCAGGCTCCCCCGTCCCTGGGATTCTCGAGGCAAGAACACTGGAGTGGGTTGCCATTTCCTTCTCCAATGCATGAAGGTGAAAAGTGAAAGTGAAGTCGCTCAGTCGTGTCCGACTCTTCGCGACCCCATGAACTGCAGCCTATCAGGCTCCTCCGTGCATGGGATTTTCCAGGCAAGAGTACTGGAGTGGGGTGCCATTGCCTTCTCCGATAGAAGAAACATACCTCAATATAATAAAAACCAGATAAAAGAATATCACAGCTAACACCATAATCAATTGTGAAAAACCTAAAGATAACCCTTTAATATGAGCAACAAGACAAGAATACTTATTCAATATAGTACTGGAAATCTTAGCCAGGGGAAGTAGGCAAGAAAAAGAAATAAAAGGCACTCAAACTGGAAAAATGGAAGTAAAATTTTCACTATTTTTGGATGACATAATTATATATATAAAATCTCTAAACTCTGTACCAAAATACTATTAGAAATATAATAAGCAAGGAAAGTTGTGGAGCAAAAAATCAATACATAAAAATTCACTGTGTTTCTATATACTAACAGTGAACAAACAGAAAGAGATATTAAAAACCAATCTTATTTACAATCATAATAAAAGAATAAAATATCTAGGAATAAATTCCCTAAGGAAGTGAAAGACTTATACACTGAAAACTATAAAATACTATTGAAAGAAATTGGAGAAGAAATAGAAATATATTTTGTGCTTATGGATTAGAAGAATTAGCATGGTTAACAATCGTATTACCTAAAGTAAAATAAACATTCAGTGCAATCCCTATCAAAATCTCAATAACAATTTTCATAGAAATAGAACAAAAAGCATTCTATAATTTATACGGATCTACAAAAAATTCTGAATAGCCAAAGCAACCCTGATAAAAAGAACAATGCTGGAAATATCACATTCACTGATTTCAAAATATATGATAAAACTATAGTAATTAAAACAACATTTTATTAGCAGAAAAGTAGATACATAGATCAGTGAAACAGAATTTAGAGACCAGAAATAAACCCACACACATATATGGATAATTTATTTATGATAAAGGAGCAAAGGAAAAACATGGGAGAGAGGATAAAGTCTTCAATAAATGTTGGGAAAACTGGATAGCCACATGCAAAAGAGTGAAACTAGACCACCATCTCTTATAATACACAAAAATCAATTCAAAATTTGTTATAGATTTGAATATATGACCTGAAACCAGAAATCTCCTATAAGCAAACATAGGCAGTACACTCTTTGACATCAGTCTTAGAAATATCTTTTGGATGTTTCTCTTTGAGTTTGGGAAAGAAAATAAAAATAAACAAATGGGACTACATCAAACTAAAAGCTTCTGTAAAAGAAAGGAAATAATCAACAAAATGAAAAGACAGCCCACTGAATGGAAGAAGATATTTGCAAATGGTTTATCTGATAAGGGGTTAATATCCAAAAATATCAAGAACTCACACAACTTCACACCAAAAAACAACCTTTATTAAAAAATTTGCAGAGGAGCTGAACACAAATTTCTACAAAGAAGACATAAGAGACTTAAACAGGCACATGCAAAGATGTTCAACACCATTAATTATTACAGAAGTCCAAATCAAAACCACAAAATATCACTTTGCATTTACTAGAATGGCTATTGTCATAAAAAGGAAATAAAACATGTTGGAGAAAATGTAGAGAAAGGGAACTGTCGTATATCATTGATGGGAATATGAATTAGTGTATTCACTGGAAAACAATATGGAGATTTCTCAAAAAAGTATTATCCAGCTATTCACTTCTTGATATTTATTTAAAAAAAAAATTTGAAAAGACACATGCACCTCTATATTTATTACAGTGTGACTTACAGTAGACAAGACATGAAAAGGACTTAATGCCCGTCTACAATGAATGAATAAAAATTCTGTGATTGTGTGTATGTGTGTGTGTGTGTGTGTGTGTGTGTGTGTGTGTGTGCTGTGCTTCATCACTCAGTTGTGTCTGACTCTTTGCAACACCATGTAGCCCACCAGGTTCCCCTGTCCATGTGGACTCTCCATGCAAGAATACTGTAATGAAGTTTCATGCCCTCCTCCAGGGGATCTTCCCAATCCAGGGACAGAACCCAGGTCTCTCACATTGTAGGCAAATTATTTACCATCTGAGCCAACAGGGAAGCCCAAAAATACTGGAGTGGGTAGCCTATCCCTTCTCCAGGGAATCTTACCTACCCAGGAATCAAGCCAGAATCTCCTGCATGGCAGGTGGATTCTTTACCCACTGAGCTACCAGGGAAGCACATACAAATATAATGAAATTCTGTCATACAGTCACAACATAGATGAAATCTTGGCATTTGCAACAACATAGATGGGCCTAGACTAGTACTATGCTAAGTGAAATAAGTCATACAGAAAAGACAAATACCACATGGTTTCAGTCATAGGTGGAATACAAAAAAAAAAAAAAAAAAGCTAAATAAAAAACAAATATATAGATACAGAGAACAGAATAGTGGTTACCAGAAGGTAAGGGATGTGGTAGGAGAGCAAAATAAATAACTGGGGTCAACTTCATGCTGATGGATGGAAATTAAACCTTGGATGATAAACACACTGTAGTGTACAGAGAGGTCAAAATATAATACTTATACATAAAACATACAATATTATAAGCCAATTAAGAAAACAGAAACAAAAAGAAAGAAAAATATATTCTGGGAGAAACATTTGCAAACCATATTATCTGATAAAGGATTCATATCTAGAATATACTAAAAAAATCAAACTTAACAGTAAGAAAAGCAAACAGATTATTCAATTAGAAAATGGGCAAAAGATATGAAGAGACATTTCACTGAAGATATTACAAGGGTGGCAAACAAGTACATGAAAAGACAGCCAACATTGTTAGTCACTCAGTTCAGTTCAGTTCAGTTGCTCAGTCGTGTCCGACTCTTTGCGACCCCATGAACCGCAGCAAGCCAGGCCTCCCTGTTGATCACCATCTCCCGGAGTTCACTCAGACTCACGTCCATCGAGTCCGTGATGCCATCCAGCCATCTCATCCTCTGTCATCCCCTTCTCCTCCTGCCCCCAATCCCTCCCAGCATCAGAGTCTTTTCCAATGAGTCAACTCTTCGCATGAGGTGGCCAAAGTACAGGAGTTTCAGGTTTAGCATCATTCCTTCCAAAGAAATCCCATGGTTGATCACCTTCAGAATGGACTGGTTGGATCTCCTGGCAGTCCAAGGGACTCTCAAGAGTCTTCTCCAACACCACAGTTCAAAAGCATCAATTAGGAAATCACAAATGAAAACCACAATGAATGGAACGTGAAATGAAAATCACTATATGCCTCTTAGAAGAGCAAGAATAAAAACTAGTGACAATACAGAATTTGTGAGGATATAGAGAAACTGGATTTCTCATAAAGTATTTTTGCAATGTAATACAGTACAGCCACACTGCAATACAGTTTGGAAGTATCTTAAAAAATAAAAGAAAAAGCAGACATTTACCACATGACCTCACAATCACATTTCTGATTAATTATTCCAGAAAAATGAAACTAAGTAACCCAAAAGCCTGGACGTGATTATTCATAGTGGCTATATTTGTTATCTCCCAGAATTGGTAATAACTGAAATGTCCTAAAATAGCTGATGGTTAAACAAATTATAGTGCAACATTCCATGACTAGTCAGCACTAAAAGGAAGAAACTATTGATACAAAAAGTAATTTGGATCCATCTCAAGGGCATCACACTGTATAAATAAAAGTCATCTTCAAAAGGACACATCCTACATGAGTCTATGTGTATAACATTTTCGAATTGATAATATAATAGCAATGGAGAGCAATTCAGTGGTGGTTCAAATTCTAGAGGTGACTGAGAGACTGGTGTTGATAAGGTAATGAGGCCATCTGAAAGATAAAGATGATCTTACTAAACTTGCTGGGTATGAGAGTGCTCTATTTGGAAATACAGTCCTTCTGAACAATGCTTGAGTAATACACTCAACTGATAGGATTTGATTGGCTCTAACAGAAGTGGGTCTATTAGTTCAAAGTCGTGATGCTTCAGCATTCTGATTTGTTCCAATTCTAAGCTGGTTTGCCTGCTCTAATAGTTTTGATACAGTTTCGAACAGTGAAATTTTTAAAGGTCTGCAATCAAAACAAATACAGATAATATCATCAACAACAACAGAATAATGTTTTAAGGTTCAAAAAAAGGAAGACTTTTTAGTATCATATATCTGATTCTAAGCACCAAGAGAATTTATAGTTGAGACTGACTTGAAAACTTGTCAGTTTCAAAAGATTGGGGTAAGAAAAAAAGAGTGTGGGACAGTTACGTGTTGTTATCTTAATATACCATCTTACTTAGCACTGAGATGAGGAAGAACCACCTATCAACATAGCAGTTAACTGGAAGCAAACCAGTGTGACGGTTGAGTTTATGTGTCAAATTGAAAAGGCTACAGTATACAGATATTTGGTAAAATACCACTCTGAAAGTCACCGTGAAGGTTTTCTTTAGATATAAGTGCATACTCAGTCACTTCAGTTGTGTCTGACTCTTTGTGACCCCATGAATTGTAGCCTGCCAGGCTCTGCTGTCCATGGGATTCTTCAGGCAAGAATACTAGAGTGGATTGCCATGCCCTCCTCCAGGGGATCCTCTCGACCCAGGGATGGAATCCAATCTCCTATATTCCAGGCAGATTCTTTACCGACTGAGTCACCAGGGAAGTCCCTAGGCAATGGCACCCCACTCCAGTACTCTTGCCTGGAAAATCCCATGCACGGAGGAGCCTGGTAGACTGCAGTCCATGGAGTCGCTAAGAGTCAGACACGACTGAGCGACTTCACTTTCACTTTTTACTTTCATGCATTGGAGAAGGAAATGGCAACCCACTCCAGTACTCTTGCCTGGAAAATCCCATGCACGGAGGAGCCTGGTAGGCTGCAGTCCATGGGATCGCTAACAGTCAGACACGACTGAGCGACTTCACTTTCACTTTTCAATTTCATTCATTGGAGAAGGAAATGGCAACCCACTCCAGTGTTCTTACCTGGAGAATCCCAGGGATGGGGGAGCCTGGTGGGCTGCCGTCTATGGGGTCTCACAGAGTCGGACACAACTGAAACGACTTAGCAACATTTAAATCAGTGGACTCTGAGTAAAGCAGATAACTCTCCACAATGTGGGTAGGCCACATTCAATCGAAGGGCTTGAAACCAAACAGGCTGAAGTTCCTTGGAGAAGAGGGAAATCTGTCTATAGACTTCACAGATACAAGCTGCCGCATCAAACTTCCCTGTGTCTCAGCCTGCCTGCCTACCCAGAAGATTCTGAACTTGTCAGTTTCAAGAAAAACTGATGCTTTCAAATTGTGGTGCTGGAAAAGACTTTTGAGAATCCCTTGGACTGCAAGGAGATCAAACCAGTCAATCCTAAAGGAAATTAACCCTGAATATTCACTGGAAGGACTGGCTGAAGCTGAAGTTCCAATACTTTGGCCATCTGATGAGAAAAGCCTATTCAGTGGAAAAGACTCTGATGCTGGGAAAGATTGAAGGAAAAAGGAGAAGGGGGAGATAGAAGAGGAGATGGTTAGACAGCATCACCAATTCAATGGACATGAACTTGAGTAAATTCCAGGAGATAGTGGAGGACAGATGATCCCACTGTGCAGCAGTCCATGGAGTCGCAAAGAGTTGGACATTACAACGACTGAACAACAGTTTTATGATAGGATAAGTCAATTCCTTAAAATAAATATCTCTGTCTCTGTCTCTATCTCTTTCTAGCTCCCAACAACCTTGCAGGACAGTTTAAACATTCTGGGGGAAGTTTTCAGTAATGATGTTCAAAAGTGTTCATGCCATCATTGTCTATAATAGACAACTAATGTAAAACATAGTCTGTCAGCAATATAATGAATGAATATATAATTGTATATTTGTGCTATATAATGCTAAAAAGATACAAAATGAAGGGAAGACAATTGTACAACAGCATAGAGGAATCTTAAAATATTAAAATAAATATTCAGTTATATTTAATAAATATTAAATTAAAATCTTACAAAGTTCAGACACAAAAAAGGATATACTATATAATCACATATTGTATGATTGATATGGCTTTAAATGCATATATAGAAAAGTAAGTCATTTTTTCAGTGGATGCAAACTAAGTAGTAAAAATATAAAGAAAATGAGGAAAGGATGACCTCACAGTGGTTACTTTATGGAAGAAGATTGGGGTTGTCACTAAGAAAGTGCTTCCAGGAGGCTTCTGGGTTACTGCAGTCTTCTGTTTCTTAGTCTGGGTGGAATCAAGTAGATGTTAATGTTAAGACTTCTCTAAGTTGCACTTTCATATTCTATGCACTTTCTGAAGATTTATTGTGAAAAGTATGTCTTCTTGTCAGAACAACAGCAACAAAATGTCATGATTATGTGTGGCTTTTATAAATTTGGAAAGGTATTTCATATAGTCCTTTAAAGTTATTCCACTTTAAACCTGTCTAGTTTTCTGTAATCTTAGGCAAAGAAACTATGATTTATTTCACTGTGAATATCATAATTTTACTACAAGAGCAATAAACATCCTAATGATTGCTAGAAGTGGTCATGGAATGAAATGACAATGAGACTAGAATTTTTTAAAGTGAAGTATAGTTGATTTATAATGTGTTAATTTCTGCCCAGCAAAATGATTCAGTTATATATACATATATTCTTTTCGTTACAAAAAGTATAATAGTAGTACAAATTTATCAAAATAAAAAATTACAAATTCTGGTACAGGTGGCTTCATATATTAACACAATGGGGTATCTTCCCTGCTATTTTTATATTATATGATAGATAGTATTTACACATTATTTACCAATTACAGGAAAATATGATAAAGGGAAAAAATTCACAAGTCTTATCAGTTCAGTTAAGTCACTCAGTCGTGTCCGACTCTTTGCGACCCCAAGAATCGGAACACGCCAGGCCTCCCTGTCCATCACCAACTCCCAGAGTTTACTCAAATTCATGTCCATTGAGTCAGTGATGCCATCCAGCCATCTCATCCTCTGTTGTCCCCTTCTCCTCCTGCCCCTAATCCCTCCCAGCATCAGGGTCTTTTCCAATGAGTCAACTCTTCGCAGGAGGTGGCCAAAGTATTGGAGTTTCAGCTTTAGCATCAGTCCTTCCAATGAACACCCAGGACTGATCTCCTTCAGAATGGACTGGTTGGATCTCCTTGCAGTCCAAGGGACTCTCAAGAGTCTTCTCCAACACTGCAGTTCAAAAGCACAAGTCTTATAGGGTTTGAAAATGATTATTTTCAAGATAATTATATTCTTTACAACCATTAACTCAAAAAAAAAAAAAAGAGCATAGACCCAAGTGTAAAACAATAAAACTGCTAAAACACACCATAGGATAAAACTTAAATGAACTTGGGTATGGCGATGTCTTTTTAGACCCAACAGAAAACACACGATTCACAATAGAAATAACTGATAAGCTGGAGTTCATTAAAATTAAAAATGTCTAGTCTGTGAAAGACAATGTCAAGACCATGAGAAGATAAGCCACAGACCGGGATAAAATATTTGCAAAAGACATATCTGTTAAAGCACTATTATCCAAAACATACAAAGAACTTTCAAAACTCAACAACAACAACAAAAACCTGAATAAAAAATTAGCCAAAGACCATAACAGACACCTCATCAAAGAAGACAAACAGATGGCAAATGAAAAGGTATAGCACATCATATATCACCAGAGAAATGTAGATTAAAGCAACAATGAGATACCACCACACATCTACTAGAGTGGCCAAAGTCCAGAACACTGACAATACCAAATGCTCGTGAGGATATTTGGCGGCAAAACCTCTTCTTCATTTACTGGTGGGAATGTACACACAGTGGTACAGTCACTTCGGAAGAAATTTTGGAAATTTCTTACAAAAGCAAATATATTCTTACTGTATGATCCAGCAATCATGTAGCTTGGTATTTCCCCAAAGCAGCCGAAAACATATCCACACAAAAAGTTGAATATGGGGGTTCATAGCACTTTATTTAAAGTACCCAGACTTAGAAACAACCAATATGTTCCCTGGTGCTTCTGCTAAGTCACTTCAGTCGTATCCAACTCTGTGTGACCCCACAGACAGCAGCCCACCAGGCTCCCTATCCCTGGGATTCTCCAGGCAAGAACACTGGAGTGGGTTGCCATTTCCTTCTCCAATGCATGAAAGTGAAAAGTGAAAGTGAAAGTGAAGTCACTCAGTCGTGTCTGACTCTTAGGGACCCCATGGACTGCAGCCTACCAGGCTCCTCCGTGCATGGGATTTTCCAGGAAAGAGTACTGGAGTGGGGTGCCATTGCCTTCTCTGAAATGTTCCCTAGTAGGAGAATAAATAGACTACAGATATACATATAATGGAATATTAGTCAGCACTAAAAATAAACGAGCATTTAACCTATGACAGTTCAGTTCAGTTGCTCAGTTGAATCTGATTCTTTGCAACTCCATGAATCGCAGCACTCCAGGCCTCCCTGTCCATCACCAACTCCCAGAGTTCACTCAGACTCATGTCCATAGAGTCAGTGATGCCATTCATCCATCTCATCCTCTGTCCTCCCCTTCTCCTCCTGCCCCCAATCCCTCCGAGCATCACAGTCTTTTCCAATGAGTCAACTCTTTGCATGAGGTGGTCAAAAACTGGAGTTTCACCTTCAGCATCAGTCCTTCCAAAGAACACCCAGGATGATCTCCTTTGGGATGGACTGGTTCGATCTCCTTGCAGTCCAAGGGACTCTCAAGAGTCTTTTCCAACACCACAATTCAAAAGCATCAATTCTTCAGCACTCAGCTTTCTTCACAGTCCAACTCTCACATCCATACACGACCATAGCCTTGACTAGGCGGACCTTTGTTGGAAAAGTAATGTCTCTGCTTTTCAATATGCTATCTACATTGGTCATAACTTTTCCTCCAAGGAGTAAGTGTCTTTTAATTTCATGGCTGCAGTTACCATCTGCAGTGGTTTTGGAGCCCCAAAAAATAAAGTCTGACACTGTTTCCACTGTTTCCCATCTATTTCCCATGAAGTGATGGGACCAGATGCCATGATCTTCATTTTCTGAATGTTGAGCTTTAAGCCAACCTTGTCACTCTCTGTTTTCACTTTCATCAAGAGGCTTTTTAGTTCCTCTTCACTTTCTGCCATAAGGGTGGTGTCATCTGCATATCTGAAGTTATTGAGGATTTCTCCTGGCAATCTTGATTCCAGCTTGTGCTTCATCCAGCCCAGCATTTCTCATGATGTACTCTGCATATAAGTTAAATAAGCAGGGTGACAATATACAGCCTTGATGTGCTCTTTATCCTATTTGGAACCAGTCTGTTGTTCCATGTCCAGTTCTATCTGTTGCTCCCTGACCTGCGTATAGGTTTCTGAAGAGGAAGGTCAGGTGGTCTGGTATTCCCATCTCTTTCAGAATTTTCCACAGTTTATTGTAATCCACACAGTCAAAGGCTTTGGCATAGTCAGTAAAGCAGAAATAGATGGTTTTCTGGAACTCTCTTGCTTTTTCCATGATCCAGCGGATGTTGGCAATTTGATCTCTGGTTCCTCTGCCTTTTGTAAAACCAGCTTGAACATAAGGGAGTTCACAGTTCATGTATTGCTGAAGCCTGGCTTGGAGAATTTTGAGCATTACTTTACTAGCATGTGAGATGAGTGCACTTGTGGGGTAGTTTGAGCATTCTTTGGCATTGCCTTTCTTTGGGATTGAAATGAAAACTGACTTTTTCCAGTCCCGTGGCCACTGCTGAGTTTTTCAAATTTGCTGGCATATTGAGTGCATCACTTTCACAGCATCATCCTTTAGGATTTGAAATAGCTCAACTGCAATTCCATTACCTGCTCTAGCTTTGTTTGTAGTGATGCTTTCTAAGGCCCACTTGACTTCACATTCCAGGATGCCTGGCTTTAGGTGAATGATCACACCATCGTGATATCTGGGTCATGAAGATCTTTTTTGTACAGTTCTTCTGTGTATTCTTGCCATCTCTTCTTAATATCTTCTGCTTCTGTTAGGTCCATACCATTTCTGTCCTTTATTGAGCCCATGTTTGCATGAAAATTTCCCTTGGTATCTCTAATTTTCTTGACGAGACATGGAGAAATCTTAAACACATGTTACTAGGTAAAAGAAGCCCATCTGAAAAAAGGCTCCATTCTGTATAATTCCATGTATATGACACTCTGGGCAAGGCAAGCTATGAAAACAATTCAAAAAAAATTGGAAGTTGTCAGGGGAGAACTGAAAGTCCGGGCACAGAGAATTTTTACCATATGATATTTAAAATGATAACTACATGTCAGTATATATTTGTCTAAACTCATAAAATGTACAATACCAAGAGTGAACCCTATGGCAGACTATGAACTTGGGGTGATTCTAATGTGCCAGTGTAGATTCATCCTTGCCAAAAAATGTATCTGCCATTCTAGTGAGTGATGCAGATACTGGGGGAGGCTACACATGTGTAGGGGCAGGGTACACATGTTTGGGGGCAGGGTATATACGGGAAATCTTTATACTTTCCATTAAATTGTGTTGTAATCCTACAACTGCTCTAGTAAAGTCTTTAAAAATATATACAGTTTATCCTTGTATAACATGAAGGGTAAAGAGCATTGATACATGCATTGTGGAAAATCCATATATAGTTTACAGACAGTCCTCCTCCTCCATTTCTGAGGTTCCACACCACTGGGACTCAGTCGCTATACTATAGGGTGTTACTATAGTATTTATTGAAAAATCTGCATAAAAGTGAACCTGCACAGTTCAAACCCTGCATGTTGAAGGGTTAAAATCTCTGAAATAAAAATCAGAAACTTTTAGGAAACAAAATGAGATAATATAAAAAAAAATAAAATAGAATGCTAGCTTCAGAGTATAAGATTTTATATTCCTAATATAGTCAAATAGAAAATATTAAACTTGACATTTATTTTTAAATAGATGTACTTGAGGTTCCTAAAGTCCTTTTGGAAGTAGGTGAGAAAAAGTCTCAAGTAAATAATAATAGAAGTATTTATTACTTTCTCCAGAACCTATACAAATATATAAGGACATGTAGTTAATACGTACTCACTACTAGTGAAAATAAAAATTTCAGTACTTTAAAATTAATTTCCACTCACATATATCTAAGACTTCTCACTCTGGCTTCAGAACTTGGGTAAAATTTTCAGAGCCTTTCTACAGGAATGGTTTGAAGAGCTTTGAAAGTACCCCTGCAATATCCCTCCAGCCCACAGTTCTTACCTCTTTGCTTACCAGCAAGGCCGGCAGTATTTAATAGATGAGATAAAAGGAAAAAAAAAAAAAAGGTAAGCGAAGGAATATAAGATTTTTACATAGTTATTCAAAAGGGAAATTACTTTGTTTTTCTGTTCCTTTATTTAATAGTCATTTCCTGAGTGTATATCCTATAGCTGTCATTATGTAAACAATATAAAGATTTAAGTTAGTTCTTGACCAAAAGTAGCTCACCTCATTGATTTATATTTTTATTTAAACAACCACAAAATGTCAGTTTCTTTTAAAAGTGAGAACTATCCATTCAACTCTGACAAATAAAAGTATTCTAATGGAGACATCATGGAAAGATATTTACAGTCAGCTATGAAATTAATTATACCTCCACTGAGTTGGGCTACTCAGTCATATAGCAGGGAAATTCAGAGACCAAATTGATGATGAGGAAGATCTCTTTTGTAGCTATAGAATTCAAATAAAACACTTTCATTTTGACTGTAATCTGCTTTATTATTTTACTTGAAAAGCACCAGATGGTATATATTTTTAGAAACCTGGGGTATTTTTTACCACACCCCTCTACCCTGGTCCACAAAACATTTAGCAACCTCTGAAGAAATTTTAGTTATCAGAGTTACTGGCATCTACTAGTGCTATTGGCATCTAGTGAGTAGAGGCCTGGGTTGCTGCTAAACATTTTCCAATGCTAGGGCATTCTTTACAACAAAGAACTACCTAGTGCAACATATTAAAAGTGTCTAGGTTACATCATTGTTGCACATCTGAAATTAACACAGTAATGCAAATCAACTATACTTCAATTAAGAAAAAAAAAAAAGTGCCCAGGTTGAGAAAACTTTCCATAAAGCAATATTCCCCTTCCCAAGCCCCCACCATGAAAAATTTCCCAGAGTTTGTAGTTTCTCACACCAAGCTGCAAACCACCACAGGTCAACTTAAGTTGGCAAGGTGCTCCAAACTTAAACCAGCTTATTTCAAATAGAGACTCAATTATGACCCATGTTAGAGAGCTATTATTCATATGTTCTGTTTAAAAGGGCTTCCTGACCCACTCTTTCAGGAATTACAAAGTGCTCTCATTAGCTCTGATTAGCTCCTGGGACTTGTCTTACCTAAAATTCCTCATGCCTACACAGTGACAGCATGAAAAATGTATCTGGGTTTACTCACTATCAGAAAACAAATGTGAATTTATATATATTTTTAAAAACAACAATCTCATTTACACTGTCAATTAAAAATCAAGCTTATTGAACTAAAGAAGCATAAGAAGCTTCCTTATTACATTACTCTTCCAACATACTTGAATTTAGAGGACATGAAAAACAGGGGTGTAAATCAATCTAGTTAAAGGCATAATCAATTAGCAAAGTCAGGGTCCACCTTCCTCCTTCCATATTGGTCATAGTATAGCTTTGAAAGCAAAGCAAGGGTACCTGATTTAACAGGAAATAGTAGGAATTCAGGGCAATGTCAATTCCTAAAACCTCTTACCAAATGAATATCCTATTACACCCACTCCAACCTTCACCATCTAAAATGTTTCAACAATGCTGTTATCTATTCTGATACTTAAAAAAAAAATCTGCTAAATAACTACGTGCTAGCTGAACTTAGAGGTGCTTTTTTTCTGTCATTTGTTGTTGTTTGTTTTTGTTCTGGTTTTCTCTCAGGAGCTGAGACTTACAGGATTTAAGTCTCTGCTTGAAAGAAATCTAGGACCTCAAAAGCAAACACTAGAAACCCTGTAAAATCCTCTCAGATATACGCCCATAGAAAGGTTGAGGAGAAAATAAAGTAATAAGTGCTTTTAAAGTAATTTTCCTCCCTGGTCAAAAGGACAGCAAAATTACATGCAGGAGTAAGGCTGCCCCACTCAGCATTCTTGCACTCACTTTAAATAATAGTGATGCACATGTAAATAAGCTTTCCAGTAGTCCATGAATCTATAAACTAGGCTCGGTTACTGTTTCCTTTGGATGGGTTTTGTGACATTTAAGTGCTTTGTGATCGGTGACTGGAAGTTGAGCTAGAAACTAGAAATAAAGAAAATAAACTCTTTGCCTTTAAACAGAAGTGGTCCCAGTTTTCTTTCACAACCCTGAAGGGTTGTTGTACATATTAAAACTGCTGCATAGCTCCATCTCTGGTCACAGATACCCCCTTCTCCTCTCCGCCACCCCCGCCCCGAAGATGTCAGATTTCTGGGAAACAGCGGTTACAAAAGGATGCTTTTCATAGCTTGTACTAGAAACGCTGGCACCCCCATCCCTGCATAAAATAGCACTAAACTGAGTCACAACGCTGGAAGCCGCCGTGCCTTCTGCTTCTCTTCAATGGAATCCAGATATTTTCTATGAAAATACTAAATAATATTGCGAAGTTTTGCCCATAAATACGGCATGCCGATTCTTCTAATCCCCGGTTTGCCCTAGATAATTTTAGGCTTTATCCATCAGTGTATCACGCAGGAGAGAAAAACGCAGTTAACAAGATGACAGTGTTACCTAGGTATTTGGCATCAATATTAACAAGAGTCTGTCATTTGACGATTATTTCCCTAGCATACCAGACGGTAAAGAAAATGTTTTCATTCATCCGCAAATGACTAACATTTATTGATGTTTCAAAATGCGGTTGAATACTGTTGCACTCTCAATTTCCGAGACGGATTTGAGAGTTAAGCTTGAATACTAATAACATCAGTAACTCCCGCTGCAAGCATCTCGGGGGGCTTTGGAGTGTCACTTCAGCAGGGAGGTGATGCTGGCTAGAGGCTCTTCGATCAGTCAGTCTGGGTGGTCACAGGTGATGGGAATCCTTCCCTTTCCCCATATATCCTCATGCACTGCGATAAAAATCACCGTGAGCACCGCTACCGCCAAGCAAAACGACTCCCTGCCTGCCTCTTAAAGAGCTCAGTCTGGGGAGGCAGCCGGATGCTGACCCCTGCAGAGAATATTGCTTCTGTGCGCTTTGCCAGAGGACCCTGCTAGCATTATGGAAAACGAGTTAGGGATGTGTGAGGTTTTGCTGTATTTATTTCCTCCAAGGGAGGAAGGGCTGGGGCCAGGCGAAGAAAATCTTCAAAGACTGCTTACGGCGGGGGATAGGGCTGGAGGAAGGGGAGGGGTAACCATATTTTTTAATTACTTGTTTCTCTTTTTCACTTCCCTACCCTGCTTCCCAAACTCCTCTCTGAACAAGATTGACTGGCGTAACTGCTATTGACTCTAGCCTCGGTTCTCGCATTGATCTGCAAATGGACCAGAATAGCTAAAGGATCGCCAGCCTGGACAGGAATTCAAGAAAGGAAGAAGTAAAAAAGGGTAGGGGGTGGCCCCATGCCCAGCACCGACAATGTGCCTCGGTCCTGGACAGCGGCTCGTAGCGGCGGGGCAAGCGGCTAACGGGATGCAGCGGCAGAGAAAGAGAGGGTAACCGCACTGCCCCCCCGCAAACCCACGGAGTCGGAAGCCTGTCCAACCCGGTTTAGAGACTGTTAAATGATATAACCCTGTGACTCGTTAAACCCCGTAACTTTGCCCTACCTAGATTCGAATGCGCTGATCATTCCGCCTGATAGGCTCAAACGGGTTAAGCTCCCTCTTACATAACAGGACTGCCTGGCTGTACACAATTAAAATACTTGATTGCAGTCTCTTCCCGACTCCATCCCCTCAAGACCCACCCTGTCCCTCCCAGCGCGCCTGCGTGCCGCACGCTCACAGGCCCCTTGTGCACGATTCGCGCGCATTACAGGAGCGCGCTTACTACACACACAGATCCGCGCACTCTCCGCTCTGACCATACCCCGCACAGACACACACACACACACACACACACACACACACACACACACAATTTAGTGTCAACATGCATGGGGTTGGGGGTGGAGGGGCACCGCCTTCCAGTCCTCAGCGACTGACCCAGTAGACACGCCAGCTGCTCTACCCTTGGCTTTGCAAGCATCCCTACCCTCCTTTCCCCTCAAAAAAACAGTGACCCCCCTCCACCGTCCCTACCTATTTCCGAAAAGAGGTAAAGAGTCAACTATGGGGCTGTCGCTCGGGCAAGATGGGGGAAAAAAAAATAAACCACAAAACCTCACAGTCCCTGGCGTCATGATGGCGCCTACCCCAACTTGGAGGACTTAAAAGTTATGGTGCCTCAAGAGGTAAAACGCACCGGAGAGGGAAAGCAAAGCGCCGCTCTGCTCTCTTCACCTCAGCCCAGACGCGGAGACTTTTCTAGCAAAGCATCACTCTAGTGCGTACGACAGGAAAGGAAGCGTTCTGTCTCCGATCTCTCTCTCTCTCTCTCTTTTTTTTTCTCCCTCTCAGTTTGTATAATAATATACCTCTTGCCGATTTTTTCCTTTTTTTTCGTTTTCTTTCTGCCTCCCCCCCCCCCCCACACACCCCCCGCCACTTCATTTCCCCCTCCCTGCTGCATCCTCAGTCCCCGGGCGGGGTTGCTAAGGAAACGGCCGCTTGGCAACGCGCGCGAGCCCGGGGGCCGCCGGCCGCCGCTGCGCCCCGCGCTGCTTCGGCTGCTATTGCTGCCGCTATTGCAGCCTCCGCCGCCGATCGCCCTGCCTCCGCCGTCGCCGCGCCTCCTCCCTCACTCGCCGGCGCGCTCCGCTCCTCGCTAGATAGTGCGCGAGCCGCCGGAGAATTAGACACACTCCGGACTCGGCCAAAAGCAACCGAGAGGAGGTGTAGAGTGGTGCTAGGGGGTGGGAGGGGAGGGAGGGAGGGAAAGCAAAGAGGAGGAGGGGAGGCAAAAAAGAGAGAAACAGCACCCAACAACTAGGTGGGTGGGGGGAGAAAGAAAAGAACCCACCCACCCACCAAATTAAAAAGAATTAAAAAAAAAAAAAAGAAGAAGAAGAAGAAAGGGGGGAAAAAAAGAAGAAGGGGAAAAAAAAATCCTGTGGCGCGCCGCCTGGTTCCTGGGAAGACTCGCCAGCACCAGGGGGTGGGGGAGTGCGAGCTGAAAGCTGCTGGAGGGTGAGCAGCCCTAGCAGGGATGGACATGATGCTGTTGGTGCAGGGTGCTTGTTGCTCGAACCAGTGGCTGGCGGCGGTGCTCCTCAGCCTGTGCTGCCTGCTGCCCTCCTGCCTCCCGGCTGGACAGAGTGTGGACTTTCCCTGGGCGGCTGTGGACAACATGATGGTCAGAAAAGGGGACACGGCGGTGCTTAGGTAGGAGGAACGTCGTGCTTTCGTACTTGTCTGAATCTGTCTGTCTGTCTCTCCACCTTTCTTGCGGTCTTTTTAAACCAAGTAAAGATGCTGGTGGTGATCTCTATCAAAAGACCGCATTTCAGGAAGTCCAGGTGCTGATTCTGCCTGGAGCCGTGGCCCCTTTACTCCGGGGCAGGTGGCAAAAGAACTGGTGATGCTTAAGCACTTTGCCGGAACGCCTAGTAGCCCTGAGATGAGTGAAGTGTGAGGCTTAGGAGGGGCCGGTGCCACTTGGAAACTCAGTTCACAAGGTCTGTGTTTTACTGTCCTGGGGTACTCTTGGAGAGTCTGACAAGTTTATCAGGTTTGTTTCTATTTTACTGTAACCTAAGCGACTTTTTCCAACTGCTGGGTCCATGCTCCCATGTATTTTCCCTCTCACTTGGACACTTAGGCTCAGTTTCTCCCTTTTCAGTTTTCTGTCTTTCCTCTTACCGCTTTGTCCCCCCGCCCCCCCTTTGTTTCCTTCCTTCGTTTTGTTTTTATTTTTTTTCCAATTCCCCTCCTTCTTACTCTTTTCCATCCATTACCTCTTTTTATTGCTTTTTCTGTTTTTCCTCCCATTCTTTTTTCACCTCATGTTTTCTTTTTCATTTCCACCACTCTAATCTCTGATCCTTTATTTAATACACTTTCCTCCATTCTTTACCTTTCTCCATTCTTCTTTTTTCTTTCTCATTAATATCCCTTTTCTGCGAGCTTGACTTCTGGGTCTCTCTCTCTTGACTCACATTATCCATCTCTTTCCCCATATTGTTCCCCATCCCTGTCACACACACATGTGTGCTCCCTCTAACCCCTCACAGTTTCATTTTCTCACTCTCACAAATCTCTTTTTCATAACCACACTCCCTCACATATTCTGTTTCACATTCTCATACATGCTGGCACTTCCATACTCCCCCTAACAACCACTTTCACATTCAGATTCTCTTTTACTCTCTAAAAAGGCACCCGCTCGCTCCTTCACTGCTCCACACATTGTCACTCACACATGTATACACACAGTCTCTCCCTCTCTCTGCTACCCTCTATCCCCTCATCTTTCCCTTTTCCTCCCTTTTTGCATTTTAAGTCTTGCTCCTTTTTCTCACTCTTCCCTTCTTTTCCCCAAGCTTGGGCATTGAAATGTTTTGTCACTAATGAACATCCGTAGCCTAATTTTATCTATAAACAACATTGCTGTAAGAGTCTGGTAATGTTTTTTTCTCCTGTAAAAATATAAATTGATGATCAGCAGTGCTTAGATCTAAACAAGGCTAAACACCCTTATTCCTTCATTTCCTATCACCCTCCCTTCTGCCTGTGATACCCCCACCTGACATAGATCCTGAAATCTCCCTGAAAGATATCCTTTCTCTCCACTGGGTGGTAGTTGGCTTATAAGTACAGATTGCAGAAAATCAGTGTATGTGGCATGTTTAAGGTGAAACAGAGAGGGCTATGTTTTATTTGAAACATCCAATATATTGTAAATTTAATATCTTGGATCTGGGTGTGGTGAACGATTTACACCTTCTTAAACATGCCTATGAGTCCAAATTAATGTAGGATACTGTTACAGTTTCTAATAGATACTAGTTTATAGTGTATATTTCTACTGTAAACACAATGCTACTGGATGTGTACAAAAGTAACAGTTTGTTGTCACTTAGTAAAATACCTTGCATTGCTGATAAAAGAGATGAACTCTTGGTCACACTGAGGATATAAGTTAAACCCTTGGTGATATTCTTTATATTAAGTTTGTTTTGGAAGTTTAAACAACAGTGGTAAGGATGAAGTGCTGTCTTTAGAGCCTGCAAACACTTATCATGGGAAATGCAATCTATATAATTGTAGTAGCATATTGCCTATTTGTAATGAGTATTAACATTTTCAGTCTAAAGGATTTGATAGACTGCTTGTCTCTTGATGGTATATCTTGGGTGTTTTGTTTTTAAAGAATAATCTAATGAATACTATGGCTAATTAAAATAGCTGAACTCATGGTCTGCTTCTAGGAGACCTATGTTTCGTTCACACATTGCTGCCAATAGTGAAGCTTCTCTAACTAGAGGCAGCAATATTTTTCCAGTTTTGTTGGTTTGGTGCAGTCCTTGTTTACTTGTGTGCACCTATCTCATCCATTTATATGTTGTATCCTGAATTTTGTCATATCTTAGTTTAGAGAACTTTTGACTTTTAAACTTTTTAAAGAGAATGGTATCTGTTTCTTTTGAATAATGTTTCTAACCAATTACAGTTTTCTTGAAAAATAAACAGAATCTTTTTTTTTTTTTTTTGCCATACGAAACAAATCTGATCCGCATTACTTTTTACTCAAATTGGTTTACAGTAATTCTAGAATTCTCTAGGGACTGACACCATTTTTTATCTTTTTATATTGACCATAGGTTTTAAACACTTTTAACATATATAGTTACAAAAAACCCTCTCTCTCTTAAAAAAAATGTTAAATTGCATCAGTGATTTTTCCTGCAACTGGTATTTACTCTGTTCATAGACCAGTACAGAAGAGCTTAAGGACTATTTGAGTGTAAGTCAGGTGAGATATTTTCAATCAAAAGTAATGTCACAGAGTTATAGTTTATGTTTTTACTTTAGATACTTGGAATTGTATTTGGTGTAATTATCTAATTCATTAGAAAACAAAATAAAAAAACCCAAAATCTTCCCTCATACAAACACCCCTTCACATCAAAGTACAGAAATCTAGTACTCAAGAGAACACTTTACTGAATTATGTGATATTGTTTATTAAGCTTTACATATTTTACTCTATTTTTAATGTAACACATTCCTCCAAGTATCTCATAAAAAGCAAATAGTGGCATAACAGTTATCAAATAACTTTAAGTGCTAAAGGCCTGAAAGTGCAAATGTGTCAATCAGTGACTCTGTTGCTTGTGGTTACATTAATGAAACAGAAGTTTAAAGGTCAAATGATACATTTCTATCTCCTAAATGCCACAGTGTCTGTTTTAGAGAAAAGAATCAAGAAAAGCAAACCTTTTCTTATATTTTGTTATCATACAAAAGGGAATCCATTCTGTGATCCATCAACTGTACCTATCATTCTATAAATCACCTTCTCTGTTTGGATTAGAAGACTTATAATGAAGTTCCATTTAATAATTTCAACATTCTTATCATTTTAACTTTGCCTCTTAAGATTAGTGAAGCAGTATATTAAATGTCAAAATGTCCCTTATGTCTAATAATGATATTCACTGATAAATCTCTGAAGGATTCACTTGAGATATTTGGACATTCTTATTGAAGTATTTAATGATGCATCTATTCAATACAATAACACTTGGTACCTCCCTTACTTTAAATAAATGCATGGATGTCTGGAGCACATTGTAATTTGCTACCAATACAAATTAACATTTTCACTAAATTTTGAGATACTAGATTGCTACCACATTTATTACTTATTGATATTTTATACTTAATAGAACTTGTTAATCTGTATATGGATAAATGAACTTTTTCTCTACTCTTCAAATCATATTTTGTAGTACCTGGAAGATCTGAGTTGATGTTTCATCAGGTGGTGTAGCAAAGAACAGGACATTCCAGAACCACACTGGCGATGCATTAGGACCCAGTGTTTCTAGATCTAGAAAACCAAGGGGAACATAACTCTGCTCTGGCTTAATACATAAATTTCAGATGACTTTTTTTTTTTGTAGTTTTGCAGCTGCTTTAATGTGAATCAGTCACTTTATTCTTACCTTATTAACAAATACAGTTATGTCGACATGTCCAAAAACGTTTAATATTCTTTTGAGACAATACAAGGAACAACCTAATTTATATCCTCCCAGTTTTTAAAAAGACATGTCATTTCTAAGCGAGTTCTTTCATCTGTTTCTACTTCAACTCGTCTATGAATTTTGTACATTTTAAGCTGCCATCCTGATATGAATTCAAAATACTGTATTCTCTACTTGTCATCCTTTAATCAAAGAAAGGAAGAGAGATTCTTTTCTTAAATGTGATATCTTCTTTTATGTTAGCAAAGTTGAACATAACTTTGTCATTTTAATGCAATAGATTTCAGTGAAAGTTATATGAGATCCTAATAATGATATTGTAATAGGGCAGGAGACTTTTGCTTCAATCACAGAACACAGAGTGCATTTACATAGAAGCTATTTCCATTGGAAGTCACAAAACTTACGAGTAGATTTATAAATGGATATCACAAGTATTTATTACTTCTCAGACTTTGCTCAATTCATTTGCCTTTTGATTAGACTACATTAAATTAGTTTTGTTTTGAAATGCATGCTGTTGGATACAAGAAAGTAAATGATGTCTAAGAATGCAGAATTGTCAATAGCAATATACCTCGATTATACTATACTTTTTGAATATCATTGAAGAGTGTCTTCAATGGTAGAGTCTCTTCAAACTCATCTGTTGAGTCATTCCTACCTATTTATGTGTTCCAAATATACTGTTCAACTCTACAGGCATTTGCAATTTATAACGTTAAGGCATTATTTAAAAACCTATATGCTTTTTGAATAGTTGAATAGTGTTATGGAACAGTTTTTTTTTTTTTTTAATTCTGTGGTTTTTTCCTCATTCTTTTCAAAAGAGAAGGGGTAATAGATGGTCGTGCTGAGTCATTTTGGAAAAATATGCTCCAAAATATGGAATACAATGCTACAATGTTACCTGTAGTGATGTGTAGAACTGTTGTATTAGCATGAGGCACTACTTGATACATTAATACATAATCATTCATTATATTAAAGAACAACATAGCATTTTAAAATTTTCCAGATGGATTTATTTTTTTCTAGTTTTTTTAGTCCACAAGAACTAATTAACCAATGTGGTTGTATAAATCTTTGAGCACAAGCATGTTAATGAACTACTTATTTTTAAATAGTTAAATTTACCATTAAATAGCTCCATGAACTAAACTAATTCTGAAATACCTGAGTTGCAAAATGTTTGAAGAATTATTCATATCCTGTAAGTGACATTTCTGGGCCTTATTGACCAGATCCAACTTTTATCCTTCTGCTATGCTCTGCTATTGGAGATAGACAATGAAGCTAATCCCGAGGCTGTATTCCCTTGTTCTTCATGTCAGCTGTTTTCAGACTGTGATTGTCCAGTGGTAGGTAGTTTTGGGAGATGGGAGTACATGATGAGTGAGAGGCCAAGGTGTTTCTCCCCTCCTACATTGCTTTGGGCAGTGTTCAGCAGTGTTTCCATCTTCCACTGGAACCTCTTTGCTCCATTTTCCACCGGATAACCAACTTGGGCTTCTGTATACTGCTTCACCCATTTGTTCTTCCATCCTAAGAGTAGTAGTAGCTTCCTAATATTCTAACTGTCGGGTTGTCTCACCATCACCTGTTCTTCTTCTCAACTTTTCCATCATGTTTGCAGTCAGTTCTCTGAATTAAATCCTCTAAGTTTTAAATATTCAGAGTGGTTTACATTTTTCTGATAAAACCCTGATTAACATGTGTTGGCATGTAATAGTTTTAGTGATTTTTGCTACCTAGCACTGGATATAATAGTTGTTTAAGGAGGCAAGAATAGAACCATAATAACACTGGCACATATTACAAAAAAGAAAGATGGATATTTGGGGTATTGTCCACACCCAGATTATGGTGAATACAATAAACCAATGATATACATTTTAATTAAATATGTTAAATAATTAATTGAAATATAAATAATATACCAATGCTATGAATGGGAAAAATGGTTGATGAATATAAATTGGGAAGAATCAATAATACTCTATCTTTTTTTTTTTTTTTTTGACTGAGCAAAAGAGAACCAGGGCTAAACTCTGTTTGTGGTATGTGATCAAAATGTTGAACTAATTCCTACAGTGTTGACTATTGAAATCAATAGGAATTAAAGACCTTTCCTTTTTGTAGCTTAATACCTGAAGAGCAAATTAAAGTTTCCAATTTCTTATGAAATATATGAAGTGTATGATCATAACAGTGCATGTAACCACTGTACAAATAAGTCTCTCAAGCCATTTGAAACTTTTGATTAGAAATCATTTCACTTTTCTACCATATCCTATTCAAAATGTCATATACTATAACATTATAGACAACATATTTCTAACATGGAAGAACTAAGGGAAGCTTTATTAGTTGGTGTTCTTTTTTTTTACTCTCTCATTTAACAGAGTATTAGATGATGCAGTGGCCTTCCCCTTACATGCTTCAAAATAATATCTTTCTAAAAGATATTATACAAGTGTCTGGCTCCAATATAAACAGCAGTCATCATAAAGTCCTACTTTTGCTGCTTTCTCCACACTTTTGCAGGAAAGACGGTAGCTTTTAACCATAAATAACGCAGTTGTTCAGTTGCTACGTTGTACCTGGCTCTTTGCAGCCCCATGAAGTGCAGCACTTCAGGCTTCCCTGCCCTTTACCGCCTCCTGGAGTTTACTCAAACTCTTGTCCATTGAGTCGGTGATGCCATCCAACCATCTCTTTCTCTTTCACCCCTTTCTCCTCCTGCCTTCAAACTTTCCCAGAATTAGGGTCTTTTCCAGTGAGTCGGCTCTTTACATCAAGTGACCAAAGTATTACAGCATTTGCTTCAGCATCAGTCCTTCCAATGAATATGCCGCATTGATTTCCTAATAGTTATCCCTAAAGGATGCTCTAGAGAGGATTTTCCTGAGTTGGGACAGAAGTTGGACTTGACTCATTCCTGCATTTCATTGTTCTTAAAGCTTTGTTGATCCATTACAGATTTTCATGGACATTTCTATGTATCGCTCTTTTTTTTTTGGAGCATCGTTTTGCCTGCTTTCTTGCTTTGTAGAAGAATTTTTAAATGGGATCACATGCTTTTTTGTCAGATATTTTATGTGTTTCAAATTCAACAATGGAAACAAACTTATCCAGGATTTTCTACATAGGCATTGTCATTAACAAATTGTATTTTAATTGGACTTCCCTGGTAGCTCAGTTAATAATCTGTCTGGAACACATGAGACCCTGGCTCGATTCCTGGGTCAGAAAGATCCCCTGGAGAAGGGATAGGCTACCCACTCCAGTATTGTTGGTCATCCCGGGTGACTTAGCTGGTAAAGAATCTGCCTGCAATGTGGGAGACCTGAGTTTGATACTTGTACTAGGAAGATCCCATTGCAACCCACTACAGTATTCTTGCCTGCAGAATCCCCATGGTCAGAGGAGTTTGGCGGTACACTAATTAATTAGTACACCATATCTAAAATGTGACAATTTATAAGATATTGGAGAAATTTAATAATAGAAATTGTCTGATGTTTTGTTCAAGTATTTTTCTTTTATACTGTGTTAAGTTTGATTGGCAAAATACCTGGGTTTGTAAACTTTATGACTATTGTTCATCCATTTCTAGGGCCTTAATATTGCACCTTGCCTATATCAAGCCAACTTCCACTATATTTTAAATTAATGAATTTTTGGAAGGATAAGCAAAAGATTTAATGTATTTGTCCTTTAGATTATTAATTATTTCAAATTTTAATAATTGAAGTATCTTTACTGCTACAATAAATCTGTGTGCTTATTGTGATTGAGTACTTTTTATTGAATCCATTTATCAATAGTCTCTGTCTTTAAGTAATGCCTGCAGAAGTCCTATTGGATTGAGACACACACATTAGAATCATTCAGTGTCTGTAAATTGCAGGATACAAGCTATTAGTGAGTCTTGAAGAAAATGTATTAGCTACTAAAGGTATTTTTTAAAATAAATTGTACTAAGATAGAGTAGAAAGCATTATACATAGTAAAGGTAAGTTTTATTCTATTAAACTTTTATTTTTTATGTTTGTGTGTTTATACTCTGTCAAGATTTTAGATGTATTTCTTACTGTAGGTTTCATCAGAAAAAGTTTGTAATGCAATTGTAAGGTACAGTTTTAAGATTATTGAGATGTATTTAATAGTTTTCGGAAGCTCTAAGATTTTAAAGTATATAGGAAGACTATTGCTCTTTGCAATTATAATTAGCCTATAACAGGAACAGTTCAAGGTAGCGAAATGTCCATTGTAACCTTCTAACATTTTTTTCTTTTCCTGCCTCAACTCATGGAGTCTCCTCTTCCTTTCTTCTAAGGTTTCAATTAAATAAAATCAATAAAGATACAGAGGAATAGAGAATCAAGTATTTGTTGAGAATGAATAGTCTCAATTGTGAAAAGTAGCTACACTCCCCAACCCAGAGCTTAACTTTTGTATCATTCTGACTATCTCCCAGAGGTAGGTCAACTGTACTTCATAAACCACAGAGTATTGATACTAGCTGATAGAATTTTAATGTGGTCATATGGCTTTGATTTATAATGTTGAGGGGGTTATCTATTAGCATAGTGTTTTCTAAGCCATATCAAGGTCTGAATTCTGACAGAAGACCTTTGACACTCTTAAGCATCCAGCTGGCATGAAATTTGGTCTTTTAATCACTTTCTGTAGGAAAAGGGGGATATAGGAAAGGAGGAATTTGGCAGTGTTGCCAGCATTAGTGTTGCTCTTTTGAAGAGAAGCCAATACATTATACTTTCTGGATAGCTGGTAATTTGTTCAATTTAAGGAAGATGTTTATAACACTTTTTGGACCAGAACTAAATTATTTTTCACTGAATTTCACTAAGTCCTTTGGACACAGGTCCAGTGCCCATACTCATGCTACAAGATTGGGCTTATTTAAAGCTATAGCTACTACCATAAAGTTTTGAAAGATCTTGGATGATTTAAAGGGCACTGGGGGAAAAGTGTGTTTGTTCTGTTGTCTTCAGAAACCCCTTTCCTCCCAGGCAACTAAGTTAAAAGATGTTATAAGGATTTAAGAGATACTGTGAACATAAGAGCTATAATCAGAAGGCAGGAGAGTATTTTCTGTTTATTCTCTCCAATTATATCACATAATATTGTTTCAGAATATTGCATAAATAAGTCAAAGGGAACATAAAATTTTATTAATGTTATGATATTTCTTATCATATTTAGATGTATCTGATTTGCAAATAACTTATTTTCAAATTAATGTCTTGGTAACTGACCAGCTAAATAGCAAATGACATCTGTATTACTTAACATATTGCTGACACATTGTTAGTTCTCAAAATCTGAATGTGGAGCGAAGGAATTAAAGGAGAGCTGAAGGAAAAGATAGAGGAAGAAAGAGCAGGAAGAAAGTATGATATATAAGTGATTTGTAATCAAAACCTAAGACTTTAGATCACTGGGATACATAAAGTTCAGCCTATATTATCCTACATGGAATAATTGCAATAAAAAGGAATCAATTTTATTTCATATAATTTATTAAATAATCAGAACGATTCTAAATGTATACCCTTCCCATGATGAAGTTATATATATATATATATAGACACACACACACACACACACATATTCACACACTGTGTATACTGAAGTTCTGAAAAAATACACTAAGTGTATATCTTCCTTCAATGTTACTAGTCCATTTATATTTATTTTAAAAGGTAGATTAGCACATTACCTTGGCCTGCAGTTGGATCAGAGGCTAATATGGGGAGAATATGTTCACAAAAAAAATTATATATATGTTATTGAGTTAACTGCTCACTTGTCTTCTTAGGTATATGTCATTGATCACTTTTCTTGTTCACACATCGCTTATAGGAAATAATAGATACAAAGAGTTAGTTTAGCGTATCCACAGAGTTTCCCTTTTATTGTAATAGTTTAGTTGCATTGAAACCTGTCATGCTTTGAGGTATCCAGAATGGGACTAATGAAAGTTTGATTATCTACTTCTCTATTTCCTGGCTGTGTGACCTTGAACAAATGCCTTTAGTTGGTACCTCCCTGGCAGAACAACATGGATCATATGAGATAATACATATAAAATGCTGATGTATTATCTGCCCTTAATAAGCACAACATTTATATCAGCTTGATGATTTTATTCTGCTTTTGTTCTCCTAGTCTCAGTCTGAAATTTGTTGACAGTACTTATTGATATAGGCATATTTTCCTCATTTAAATCATTTTACCAATCATTTGTGAAATCACTGTGTAGTATCCATTGAAGATATATTTTTGTTGTGATGTTGCTAAATAATGCTTAAGTGAAATCCTGTGGTATCAGATGGTGAGCTGAGCCTTGGGTCAACAGAAGACTGCACGGAAATTTGAAATAAAGATGTTTTTACTCACAGGGCTTAGAGGAAATAGACTGCACACCTCTAGAGGTTGCACAGGGAGGTCTAGCCAGGATGTTTGTAGAGAGAGCAGCAGGACCGGGGGCACATTACTTTATTGTGGTTACTGGGCAGAATGATAAAGGGTTCCCTGGTGAAGGACAAATTGGTCAACTCCAACCAAAAAGAATTAGATTTTATCTAAGGGGAAGGCACAGGTTGGGAGGCAAGGGAGAATGTTGGTCACAGGGACTGCTGAGGAAATGATGCCAGGAACTTACATTTGCCTGTGAGTCTTCTCAGCTCATCTAGGACATGCACTGTCTCCAGGGACTAGTGTCAGCTCAGGGTCTCTTTGGCCCACTTAGTGCCCACTTAGTCACACAGAGTGGATGCATGGGCAGCAATAGCATAGAGTAGTTTAGCTAAATCTTGACATTTTATATTTTAAAGATCCTGTTTAATAGGCATACTTGTATTTGTTGTTGCTGAGCCCAATGACCAAGTCAGAAGACTCCAAATCTGGAAGTAGAAACACACTATAAAAGGTTTTATCTGTAGGGTGCAGACCCAGATAACTCAACAGTAGTGAAACCCCAAATTTTATGCTCAACAAACTGATGGTGATTTGATTCACTTACCAGAAGTAAGAGATCCCTGTAATTGGGTATTCACAAGAACCATCAAGGACAGAAGGGAAAATGAGAAGAGACAGAAAAGAAGAAATAAGAGGGATTAGAAAATACAATGAGATGGCAGTGGATGAGTTTAGAGGGTGAAGATGAACATTTGTGACAGAGTTTAGAATGGGAGAGGTGATGACTGGTGACAACACTGGAATTGTCGATAAGAGGGTTAGAATAAAAACAAAATAGCTGTGTATTCTGGATAAGACAGCAAATAATTATTCAGGATTAGACATGCACTTATCGTTTCTTAGGGCATCTATATGTTATGCTGAAGGCAGTGGAGTTTAGATGTAGTCTATGGGCAAGAACACTCTGTCTGGATTGCTATTTTTATTCATAGACAATATATTCAGTAGAAGCTCAGGAATTATGAATGCTTGCTCAAATTCTGCACATTTGCCAAATGCACAACAGCAAGATTTAAGTTCATAATCATGACGAAGCCATCAACATCATGATTCAGATTCAACTAACACGTATTGAGTACCTACTATATATGACATAGTTTCACAACAATATGCGATAAGATATTGCTTTTCCAGCTTTATTGCCAAGTAAATTCAGGCTTAAAAAAGTAATGTAACTTGCCTCAGGTAGAACAGGTAGTGACTGAATCAGAATTCAAATCTAGGACTTTTATTCCAAGCCTCATGACTTGATTATTGTATGTCTCTCCCTAAGAAAATATAAAAACAGTTGATAAATTTATTGCTTACTAGGCTTTAATGCTTATTAAACGTCATTAAGGACCAGGTGCATTTTAGTAACTAAGTTGACAATCATTTTAAAATAATCAAGAATGTGTGTTATGTATTTGATGAAGACTATTCAAATTATTTTAGATGAGAGTAAGTATTAGACTATATCATATAGTCATAACTATTTAGAGGGCTTCCTTGGTGGCACAGATGGTAAAGAATCTGCCTGCAATGTAGGAGACTCAGGTTTGATCCCTGGGTCAGAAAGATCCCCTGGAGAAGGGAACCGGTAGTTGGAAAATAGTGAATTCTTAAAACTGTAAATATTCTCGGGGGAAAAAAAAACCCTCTCATCCCCAAATGCGTTTATCCATAATGATTACAAGGTATTGATAATACAAGAAAAAAAAATGAACAGCTTTTGAATGTCATCTGTAGTTAGGCATTATACATTTGTTATAATCTTGGATCCTTGCAACAACCTACAATTTTTCTCCTTTGTAAGAGGAGAAACCAACTCAGAGAAGATGAATATCTTTCTGAGCTTTAACACAGCTAGTAAATGGCATAACCGGGGTTTGATTCTAGACATGAGTGTCTCCAAAGCCCTTGCTTATTTTTTAAAAAACCATAATATTTCTTGGAGCTTTTTGTATACTGTAGCCCTTAACAGAAAGAAAAAGAAGCTGTTACTTGCTGTAGTATTCCACATCCCCAAATTAATCTTTTGAATGCTAATTCTGGTGTAACTAAGCAGCTGAATCAAGCTGAATTATAACCCTCCTTTGAAAAGTATTAGGCAGCCTAGAGTGTTGAGCACTGTTATTTCCCAAGATAGATGGGAAGATTAAAAAAAAATTAGGGATGAATAAAAGATGCACTTATACCAAATTCATTAAACATGTCACTAATATGTTATAAAGTTTTATGTTTAATTACAGTTGAATAAAGTGAAACATTGGAATTAGATAGTTTGCCTTTTTTCTGATGGCTGTCAGGAGTATATAGAGTTTATAGCTTAATTGAATGAAAACTTTTTAAATCTAATGCTGCGTTATTTAAGAATCTTCTTAGATGTGTTTACATATCCATTTTTGATAGATTTTATCACAAGAGGACAGTGTTTTTTATGATGACTTGTTTTTCGTCTATCTAAAGTTCTCCTGATATAAAGTCCTGTTTTTATCTCATATCATTCAAGAAAATTTTAAACCCTCTATAACCCAATTCTAACTCCTCCTCCTCCTTCTCCTGTGATTTCTGTATTCTTCTACATTTTATTTATTTTATAAATTTCACATTACAGTATATTGTTATCTATTTTGCCTTTGCAAAAGACTATAACTGTCTTACATAACATTCATTCACTTCTATTGTTAAAAATTCTTCAAGAACTTTGTATTTTGCTATTTATATAGAATATGTTTACTAAATTCTAGGATACTTGATTTTTTTCATTTTCCTTTGTTCTTTCAGGAATTTCTTTTGTGTTTTATCCATTCATTTTTTTTTTCCCTATAGAAACATGTTCTTTTTCAGACATTCATTCACCAGATTTTCAACATATATTTATTGAGTCCTTGGCTTATGCTAGATAACTTTCTTTGAGAATACAGTGATATAAGAGATAAGGTCTTGGCTATTGAATTTACCTTGTAGTTCAGTCTGTATCCTCAGTGTTGTGTAAACAGGTTATATTTGACTTTTTACTTCACCAACTACTAGTTCTGTGGTCACAGGGATGTTATTTGGGTTTTATGAGACTCAGTTTTCTTGTCTGTAAAATAGAAATACTTACAGCTACTCCTGTATATTTCTGAATCCTGGTAATAATTCATTGGAATGTGCCCAAAGCAGTATTTAGCACACAGCTGGGGCTCAAGGTCAGTGTCTTTTCTTTCTATCTTTCTCACCCTTCCTTTAACATTATAGCTGTAACTTATGGCCAGGACTATCTAGTTAAAGAAATTGTTGCATGTTATATTATGCTTCTGGTATTCTATTTGTTACCTAATACCTCCTGAGGCTCACCTACTTTTAATTCAAGGCTGCCTTTTGATGCCTTGAAAAAGTAGACTTAATCTGAACATGTGATGACTATCATTCATCTTGCTTCCATTTCTCACTCATTTTTTCCTTCATTTGAGATGCTTTGCCTTCATACTGTCCTCTCTTTAATACTATTTTACATGGATTTTCCCCTAAATTTATTGTCAGTTTTTGACATATTCTGAATGTCCATGAGAAATGTATTTTCTTCCTGACAGTTGCTTCTGCAGGCATCAGAACCATCTTGTCATCATTAAATGTTTCTTCTAAAATCCTACACTTTTCTAAGTATACTTGAATTAATCATTTTTCTTGGTTGGGATAGTAGTTTATGTAAGGAACACTTGGTAATTATCACCTGTTCCTCTGTTTGATCCATAGAACAAACAATATTTGATATTCTTCTGCAAATAATTCTTCATTGAAATAACACTTCCATGCTTTAGCCACTTAATTTTATGAATTAATTTGAACTTTCTACCCCCAATGGAAAGTATGACACTTCTCTCTAATCTCAGTAATTGATGAGCTGATTTTCTGACTTCCTGGGCATTCTTAAAAAAATCTCATCATTTTTGACATGTATAATCACTTGATTTCTGGCAGACAATATCTAGTCTTTTCTATATCTCCTGGCTTCATATAGCATATAATTTGTACGATTTTATATGGGGAAATGACTAATATGTAAATTATTGTTAATTTTGTTCATTTGCATTAAAATCAAGGGAATTCCAGCATATTAAAAAGCAGAGACATTACTTTGCCAACAAAGATCTCTCTAGTCAAAGCTATGGTTTTTTCAGTAGTCATGTATGGATGTGAGAGTTGGACTATAAAGAAAGCTGAGTGTCAAAGAAGTGATGCTTTTGAATTGTGGTGTTGGAGAAGACTCTTGAGAGAGTCCCTTGGACTGCAAGGAGATCAAAACATTCATTCCTAAAGGAAATCAGTCCTTAATATTCATTAGAAGAACTGATGCTGAAGCTGAAACTCTAATCCTTTGGCCACCTGATGTGAACTGACTCATTGGAAAGACACTGACACTGGGAAAGACTGAAGGCAGGGAAGAAGGGGACAACAGAGGATGAGATGGTTGGATGGCATCACCAACTGGATGGACATGAGTTTGAGCAAGCTCCAGGAGATGGTGATGGACAGGGAAGCCTGGTCTACTGTAGTCCATGGGGTCTCAAAGAGTCACCCACAACCAAGAGACTGAAATGACATTAAAATCTTGATTCACTTTTCTTCTGCTTTACAAGAAGAGAAATTTTTCAAATTTCTCTAAACCTTTTTAATATCCTCCTCATCTTTTTTTTTTTTTTTTTTTTTACTTCCAGCTACAAATAGATGTGCACTCGGGCTTCACTGACAGCTCAGTAGGTAAAGAACCCACCTGCAATGCAGAAGACACGGGAAATAGCAGCTCGCTAGCTCTATACCTGGGTCGGGAAGATCTCCTGGAGGGGTAAATGGCAACCCACTCCAGTATTCTTTCCTGGGAAATCACATGGACAGAGGACCCTGATGGATGACACCCCATGGGATCGCAAAGAATCAGGCCACACCCAGCGACTAAACACACACACACACACACACACACACGTGCATTTAGGTTGGAATTTTAAAAACAGTGCCATACTTCTTTGAATCATTAAAAAAACAAAACAAAACAAAACTGGATCAGGAAACTGATAAAGATTAGTTACTGCTCAATAAAATTATTTAATGATAATATTCAACCTACAGGTTATGAGATAAGATTTGCAAACTCCTTGGCATCATTAATGATACAAAGTAAATGATATATTTTAGCTATTATAATTTTTATAAATATCATTAACAGTAGACTTTCATTAATTTAGGGGATTAGCTGACAGCAGCCAAAATGAAGATCCTCTGGTAATGTGCTTACTTCTATATGCTCCAGCATACTTTAGGGACTTATTTCATTACTTATTCTTTATTTCAGGTAGGTCTTCTTGCTATAGTTTCATCTTTTATGTTACTTTCTTTTCCTCATCAGTTGATTTTCCAAAATGGCTTTTCAATAATTTCCAAGTTCTATTCATTTGCTAAATGTAACTCAATGCTGTCTTTTCAGTTATTTTATTAATTGCTCGAAATTATAAAACAAAATTTAAACACATGGAGGTATATATATCTTCATCTTTATATACCCAAATACCTATATACATGTACATATTTACAGATTTACTTACTTCACAATTTTGTAAGACCACATAATTATTTTGCATTATTGTTGAACTTAATAAAATATGTTTGGGGAACATAAGCAGTTCTTTCTTTGCATTTTAGTTATTTTTATGCATATAAGATACCTCTATCCCACTATAGGCCTTGAAAATAAAGCATTTTTACCTTACTTGCCCTTGTATTATCTGGGGCATTGAGTGGCTTGGGGAGTGGAAAAATATTTGTGAAATAAGTAAATCAATCTATAAAAAACTAATTTCTCATAATAGAGTCTTTTCCATCTTTGGTTTTTAGATATATCTACTTATGAGATACATATGCATTTTTAATTTGTGAATTTATTATAGTTTATACTAATTAACATATTTTATATACAAGTCCCTCTTGGAGTATAGGTTAAGGTGGATATGTGTCCACATCTCTGTTTCTTAGTGTTCATTTTACTGTTCTATAAATCACCAGAAATTTTGTGAGATGGGGGGACATGTTTGCCTTGTAAATATTACTGTTCAGTTCAGTTGCTCAGTTGTGTCCGACTCTTTGTAACCCCATGGACTGCAGCATGCCAGGCTTCCCTCCATCACCAACTTGGAGCTTGCTCAAACTCATGTCCATCGAGTCAGTGATGCCCTCCAACCATCTCATCCTCTGTTGTCCTCTTCTCCTCCTGCCTTCAATCTTAATATTACTGTTGTACTCCCAGAAAATATTATATCAGTAGCATTATAATGATACAATAACATGGATGGAATATAATCTCACCAAAGATCATCTCAGGAATTAATCAGTGTGTTATTTTTTCAAGTAACACTACCTAAAAGTGAGAATTCTGGTATTTGGTTAAGTAAAATAACAAATATGTCATCATTGTTAAAATATATTTAATTATTTTAGTATTAATTTTTATGCATTCAAAAGCCTTCAGTATAGAGTCTCTGGTTATTCAATAACAAAATTCATTACAGGAGAAGCCAAAGTATGATTATGAATATATATTATAAATTTTGAATTAAAATTTACACAGTTATTTCATATTACAAAATAATAATTATATATTAAAACATTGCACATATGTTTTCTTATTTAAATATTGCAACATTTATTAAGGAAGTAGGACAATTGTTAAAATTCCAATTTTACAAATGAATAAACGCAGGTTTAGATGTTTAAAACTTCTTTTTGGTTATGAATGATAATTGTTTCTTTGAAATATCAAAACTTGGGCAGAAATTCAGTCTGAATTCTTGTTCAATATACTTTCTTCTTATTATTAATTGCATAGATATAAATTACTCAATGATACAAATTTTATTTTAATTTAAAGGGACTCTAGAACATTTTGGCCTCCATATTGAATGTACCTTTCATAACTGACTAGTTGATGTCTCTAATCCAGAGACTACTATTTCCTATTTTGATCTAGTCTCCATTAGTTTTTACCTGTTCCCACTGAAAAAAAAAAATGTGTGGAGTAAGTAATGGACACTTCTAAGAAGAAATTAAATCACATGAAGAAAGAAAAATTAGGAAAAAATAATGAAGTGAAATGACCTAATCTTTTCCCACTATTACACTATTGTCATTCTCTCTCTCTTTTTCGGTTTGATGCCTTCTTTCCTTCAGTCTGTACCCCAAAAGAAGAAGGCAACAGGAGATGATACATTACTTTTAATGCTATTCTTTAGCCAATTGCACAATGGAGAAATTATCTTATCGCTTCAATTAGAGAGAAGGAGGTCAGAAGAAGATAATACTTTACAGAAAAAAGTGGTTGTGAAGCAGTAGTTTGAGAAAGGTAGAACGGACTATTGAAGTAAAGAGAACATCATATTCTACAAGTATTTGTTCTTTGTCTTTTTTGCTTGTTTTGTTTTGACTAGAAAGAAGCATCACAAGCTTTAAAAATGTATATTATTTAAGGTTGTTTTTATTAAGCATGTATTTAACTTTGACAATGGATTTTCCCTTACTTATTAGTTAAGGGAAAAAAAAAAAAAAACAGCAAACTACTTACACTAAAAAAGGAACATTTTTTTTGGAGAAATAAACGTCCAATTTGTATAAGTAATTTCCAAAAATAAAATGAAGGACTGATCACTCTGATCAGCATTCCTCCAGTGGTGTTATGGGGAAAACTGATCTATACATTATTAGTACAAAATAAACTATTTCAGCTGACCTGTGTTTGATCAATACTTTATTTCTTCTAAAAAATTCTAACTGGTGTCAGTAGCATGCACCTTCTCTTTAATATGTACATGGAAGTTTCTTCCTGTGAGTTTAATTCTGAGATTAGCAGAGTTAAAATATGAAATACTTTTTGAAAATACTCAATAAAGACTATTGGTAAAAATAGATATAGGTGGAGTAAGTAACAGATTTGTAGACAATTAAAATCTAGATGCATTCTGTATTCAGAATGCTTCATAAATGTCTGTAAATTCTCATTCCACTTTGAGGAGCAAGAAACTGAAAGTATAATCATCTTAATTGGAGCCTTCTGGGAAGGGCAGGGAAGCCTGGGGTGCTGCAGTCCATGGGGTCTCAGACAGTTGAACGCGACTGAGAACCTGAACAACAGCAAGCAGGATACAAGGAAGATAGTGTGGAACTTAAGCAGCAGTCATATTTGCTGTTCTGTTGTCAAAAAATTAATTTTTAGAAAGATTTTTAAATTGCAGGACTTCTCAATATTTGACATCATGATGTTGTTCATTAGCATGATGATGTTACAATGTTTATTTTACCAAATATGTAGCTTATCAAAAACATTTTATCTTGGAATTTTTTTTTCCTAAGTACGTCTTCAGATTGAGGCTTCCCGGGTGGATCAGAGGTAAAAGAATCCAGCCTGCTAATGCAGGAGATAGGAGATGCAGATTCAATCCCTGAGTCAGGAAGATCCCCTGGAGAACCATTCCAGTATCCTTGCCTGGAGAATCCAATGGACAGAGGAGCCTGACAGGCTACATACAGTTCTCAGCACTGCAAAGACTCAGACACTGACTCTGTGTGTGTGACTGAGCACACACACATACACTCTTCAGATCACTATTCTGTATAACATTTGAGAAACATGTACATTAGAAGAGTTGCCTATTAAATTTTATCTTAAGAGATCAAACTTAGAATGATTTTAAAAGCACATTATCTTAGGTGTCGGAATCACAATACTAGTTTCCATGTTGGTTGTGAATTTAAATGATAACTAGTAAATCTGTAAAATGGTAGTAAAGAAAAAGTTATATGTTTCCATAGCCATCTATTTACATCTATTTGTGTATTCCAGCAGTTCACTTAACATTTCCAAGCCATGTTATCTATAAAGTGAAAGTGAAAGTCTCTCTCCTGTCTGACTCTTTGCAACCCCATGGACTTTACAGTCCCTGAATTCTCCAGGCCAGAATACTAGAGTGGATATTTCCCTTCTCCAGAGTTCTTCCCAACCCAGGGTTTGAACCCAGGTCTTTCACTTTGCAAGCGGATTCTTTACCAAGTGAGCCTTCAGGGAAGCCCATCTATAGAATGGGGGTTAATCTATACTTCACAGAATTTCTGTGAGGATAAAAGAGGAAATTACATAAAACACTTGATGCAGTGAAGGATGTAGTAAGCCACTGATGAAATTTGTTATTATTATAGTTATTGCTTCAACTTTATAATTAGCTGTTTCAGAAAATCATCTTAAATGACAAAAGAGACAAATCTACAGATGCAAAAATCACAAGGTAAAAATTCAAACAATTACTAACTACTAAGAACTGAAGGGGAGAAGGCAGTGGCAACCCACTCCAGTACTCTTGCCTGGGAAATCCCATGGGTGGAGGAGCCTGGTAGGCTGCAGTCCATGGGGTCACTAAGAGTCGGACACAACTGAGAGACTTCAGTTTCACTTTTCACTTTCATGCATTGCAGAAGGAAATGGCAACCCACTCCAGCGTTCTTGCCTGGAGAATCCCAGGGACGGGGGAGCCTGGTGGGCTGCCGTCTATGGGGTTGCACAGAGTTGGACATGACTGAAGCGACTTAGCAGCAGCAGCAGCCAGAACTGAAGAGTAAGAACAATAAAAGAGGTGACCTCTCTGAAAAAAGATAAACTCTACTTGCTTTGCAATCTTGCCTAAGGAAAAATCACACAGTGAAGTCATTCAGTCCTGTCTGACTCTTTGTGACGTTTTGGACTGTAGCCCAGTAGGCTCCTCTGTTCATGGAATTGTGCAGGTAAGAATACTGGAGTGGGTTATCATTTCCTTCTCCAGGGCATCTTCCCAACCCAGGGCTTGAACCTGGGTCTCCTGTATTGCAGGCAATGCTATTCTTGTATGTGGTTTTGTCTCCCCCCCTGCAGTTTTGCCTAAGGGAAAAACCACGTACAAGAATAGTTTTATTTGAAGCTCATTATTATCAATGGACATTTATTTGGCTTACCAATGATTGTGTTCTTGTAAGGATCAGTTAAATAGACAGGATACTTACTCTTTAGAAAACTATAAAGAGATGTATTCTTTCTGTATATAAACTTCCTTTCTATGCTAAGTTTGATATGTTGGACAACTTTTCTGTGTTGCTGTGGAATATCATAAAATAATATTTTCTCCTCATTACAAATGAGATAAAACTCTCCCTCTGGCTTTGAGAGACAGCCTTTAAATATTAGAATCCACTACCATGGTTTAGTTGATTCTTTGATGAGTCATGAAGCATATCTTCAGTTATCACAGTCAGTCACAATGTGACTGAGTGTGTATAAGAAAAAAAGGGATTTGAGGAACAAATAGCTTATGTCAATGTATAAAAGGGGAAGAGGAGAGAACAGTAGTATGGAGAGGACTCTAAAGTTCCATCTAGACTCGTAACTACTTCATCCTCATCTGTTAACCATTTCTTTAGAAAGTTGGCTTTTTCCCTGTTGTATCCTCAGCACCTAGCATACTGCCTTAATTAAGTATACTGCATTGAATTAAATTGAATTGAACTGATTACTATTCATTGCTTTTTGTTTTTAATGCAGTTTTCAATCGCTGATCTCATATACATGGTAAATGTTGGCATATCTTACACTGCAAACTTTGGCTTGCTTAAGTATAGTCATAAACCATTTATATACATATGTAGTCTTGTCATTGTTTGGATAACATGATTTAAAACAAGAAAACACAAACTATAAAAATATATAATGATAAAGATCTTGGATGTCAGCAGAAAAAACATTTTCATATTTTATATGGAGATACATTTTTAAAAGAACTTGCATAATTTTCTCTTTGTTTCTTGTGATCCTCAGAAAGGCTCAATGTGAGAATTATAAAAGAAATCTAATTACCAAGGTCATGTAGCTATAAACTAAACAAACTAAAATGAGATATCCTGCCTCTTATTGTTTTATGAAACTAAAAAGTGAAGGGTTTATTTTAATGCACAAAAATGTTAGGACTTTTAGAATTTGATAGATTATTGTCCAATTATAGGCTGTTTCTCAGTATTCATTATTCTTTTCTTTTAAGGTGGGGTTCCAAAATAACAAATTACTTAGATTCTATATATTTGTATCAACATTCATTACAAACTTATGATACATACAGTACTTCTGTCATAATACCCTGTGGACTTCATGGTAATTACTAATTTTATTTCATAAATGCCAATGGCTTAATTATGTGAAATTAATCTTTTTCTGGGGGGTATGTTTGTGGGCTTCCCAGGTGGCACTAGTGGTAAAGAATCTACCTGCCCAACCAGGAGATTCAAGATATATGGGTTCAGTCCGTGGATTGAGAAGATCCTCTGGAGTAGGAAATGGCAACCCCCTCCAGTATTCTTGCATGGAAAATCCCATGGACAGAGGAGCCTCGCAGTCTATCGTCCATACGGTTGCAAGTAGTTGGACATGATTGAGTGAGCGACTTACTTAATCTCTTTTTTCTTTGTCTACTCTCCTTTTTCTTGATAATATTGATAAGAACAGTGGTCCTGGGGGTAGGGGTGGGGGTCAGTGAATTCCTCAGTCTAGGCACTGATGATGTTTTGGTCTAGTTAGTTCTTTATTGTGGAGCCTGGCCTATATGTTGAAGATGTTTAGCAGTATCCTAGACCTCTGTCCACTTGTACCAGTAGCACACAACCCCCTGAGTTCTAACAACTGAAAAGGTCTCTACGTATTGTCAAATGTCCTTAGTCGGCGAAATAACTCTAGAATGTATTTTGTTAACTGCTTTGTTACCTAGATTTTATGTGCATGTTCCCATTTTTGTTTTATTTATCCTTTAGTATAGATGCAGATGTCATATTTCAGTTGTATTATATCTCTATTCAAAATTTGATTAAAACAGTAGCTAAAACTAACAATTTTGTTTACACACAGAATATATATTCTAATTTTTATATGCATTTTAAATCATTGAATTTCTTTTCCTTCTGTGAACTGCAGTAATGAAATAAATGTTAGGAAGCAAATTGTGTTTGATATGTATAATGAAGTACTGAAGTTAAATTGTTAGAGTAATTGAATTCAATTTTAATGTTAAATGTAAATTTTCTAGCTCCTCATCGATTTAAACTAGATAAAATACATAAACAAAAGACAAATTTGTGTTCTCTACTGTTCAGAGTGGGGTAAAGGGAAAGGATCTGGCCAGCTGGTGAAGTGTTAAAATTTACAGTCAATGGCAGTGAAGACAGCCTTGTTTGGAATGTTCAGCTGGATGAGCATTGTGTCAACACTTTTCTGGTATTTCTTGATGATATCATGTTAATCTGAAGAGCACTTAGCAGATACTAATTATCATCTGGTGAACACTCTTCAGTGGGAAAGGTGAAAATCTCTTCAGTAGGTATAATGCCTGCTCAATTGTTAACCTAAACTGCAAGCTACCAAGCATTAATGTTTTGGTGATAGTTTAGGTGTAAACAAAACAAATGTTGTGCATTGTTTTATACAATATATATTTCCTAGTGATAACATTACGATTTCTGTTATTTATATTTAAGAGTGGGTCAAATATCTTAACTTTGCTTATTGCAGATCATGTTATTGTGTGATTACCATATAAAATTCAAAATACAAACTTACAGATTGCTCTTCATATGGTTTTAAGCTATTATTTCATTTTCAGAAAAAGTAATAAATATTCATTATATTTCCATGAAATTTTGTTTTAAAATTAATGCATATTTTGATAATCATAGTAGGCATTCTTAAATGAGCAAATTTTAAGCATCATATGTGAGATAGAGTACATTAATACCTGTCTCAACTTCAGCTGTTTCTCTTTGTTGATTCCTTTTTCTTCCAACAATGTATCCAAAACAAGTCCCGATTTCTTAAAATTTCCACTTAAATATCTGGACTTGGCACACATTCATTATGATTTTTTGGATTATTATTGACTCTGTTACCAGTATCCTGATATCCAATAAATATAGATTTTGATTAAAAATGTATGTATTGGATTAAACTTTTCCTGTACCTTTTTTCTTATATCTTCTTAGGAATAACTTAAAAGTCTGTTACACTTTATCATTTTCATTACTGCAACATAAATGTTCTTAGCTCCTCCTATGTGAACACTTATTTATTCCTGTATGAGTACTTCCTATATAACACTTATTCCTGGCTTGTTTTTCTATATCTCCATGCTCTCTTCTGTAATTGATTGGAGAAGATTCATACTTAGCTGTGTCCCAAGATATGGCAGAAATAATTCCATATTGAAGTGAAGATGCACGCGTGTGTGCTTAGTCACTTGGTAGTGTACGACTCCTTGAAACCCCTTGGGCTGTAGCCTGCCAGGCTCCTCTGTTCATGGGATTTTCTAGGCAAGAATACAGGAGTTGCCATGCCCTCCTCCAGGGGATCTTCCCGACCCAGAGATGGAACCTGGGTCTCCTGTATTGCAGGTGGATTCTTTACTGTCTGAGCCACCAGGGAAGCCTGAAGTGAAGATGAGTGTGGATTTATTATTTAATCCTGTTCAGGCTTATTGTCACTCTATAAAAGTATCCTGATTCTGTAACTTAATCTGAAATTCATTGTATTACTTTATGCCTAAACTTCTGGGCATCTAGCCTAATGAGATGGAAGGATTTCCTAGAGAGTTCACAAAACATCCCAACATGAGCTTTTCCATTCTTAAAGAATTTTCAAAAGAGATAGAATTAAATTCTACTATTAACGATGCTTTGTCAACAATGAGGAAGAAACAATGGATGAATTATAACCCCATATCTTAAATAACACTGTCCAATGAATTCAGTATAAATTCTGCCCCTACATTATCAGATGATTTGAAAAAAGCTCCATATTTTTGGACCTATATGAGCCAACTCACCCAACTACATGAAATTTCTATAGTATTTACACTTGTCAAACTATTGCTTGAGGCAAAAGGGTTCTTTAATGAAAACAGCAAATAAATCCAATAGCAACAATAAAACAACCTGCTAATGTGTGTCCCTCTTCAGCAGGCATCACCATTTCAGTGTCCCTTAGTAACTTAATTACATTCTAGTCTTAGAAAATGCCACCTTGTCTTAAATGTGATCATTTTGTAATCAGAGGTCTGAACTGGGCGGTAGGAGGATATAGCAAATACTACTAGATCTATAAATCTGTATACTATATTGTATAGATCATATGCTACTTATGGAGCTGTATCGGTAGACCCTCAAATAAGCCCTCATCCCGATTAATCTGGAGTGCCTAAAGAAATATTGTTTCTTTATTAAAAACGGTCCTCCCCTGCCTTCTGTCTCTCACATACACAACAGTGCCTCCTGTCTGAAAAAAAATTTTTTTAAGATAAATGTGTAAAGGATTAGATGATTGGATGAGGTGAGATGGTTCAATGGCATCACCTATTCAGTGGCCATGATTTTGAGCTAATTCTGGGAGATAGTGAAGGACAGGGAAGCCTGGAGTGCTGCAGTCCATGGAATCACAAAGAATTGGACATGACTTAGTGACTGAACAACAAGCAAATATATAAACTATAGAGTCCACTCTACATAGGAATTGTCAAGTAAGATAACTTGATTCTTAATTGTGAAAGAAAAGAAATCAACAAATGTGTTACAGATATAAATTAGAATTTTAAGTAAGATGAGTTTATCAAATTCAAATCATGGTAGTAGGGCTTGGTACACTAATGTTTGAAGTGGTTTTTGAGTCC
Source organism: Budorcas taxicolor (assembly GCF_023091745.1). Classification (NCBI taxonomy): domain Eukaryota; kingdom Metazoa; phylum Chordata; class Mammalia; order Artiodactyla; family Bovidae; genus Budorcas; species Budorcas taxicolor. The sequence goes on from NC_068912.1 coordinate 72,897,209, forward strand.
TGAGATGACCTTGATGTAAGACCACAGTGGTAACAGGACTTTTTAATAAATTCACTGACAAAACCTAAGAGGCTAGATTGTACATATTTTTATGTAAAAATTCAGAAATAGATTTAAATAGAATATGCCTAATGTGAAAATGTGCTTTTATATAGTCAATTATTTGTAGCCAAAATATCATGATGTCTGCAAAATAAAAAAAAGAAATAATAATGTGCTGAAATTTTTCTAAATAAAACTCTTTTCTATAGTCAGTCATCTTTTTGAGGAAAAAAATTTAATGTTTTCCTGGACTGTATCCTTTAGTACAAAGGAAAATTGTTTTGAAGAGATATTATGAGAGAAATGTTTCATTGTAGGGATATAACTAAATATATAAATAGCATATATTTTGTCTTTTATTGTATTGTTTTTGAAAATATATTTTTGTAAAATAGATATTTTGCAATTGTGTATTAATAGATTGCTAATCTGATATTTATGACATGTAATTCATAGGACAAATAAGATCTGCATACTGCATAAAGCTTCTTTTGTTTAAAACCATCTCTTGCTTCAAAAAAAAATCAATGTGAAACTGATAAAGAAAAGACATAGTGATCAGCAATACATAATATGCCCCTTTTAAGACACAGTGCGACCTTGCAAGTTAAAATATGTTCCTAGGCTACTTTTCTTGTATACATTCACAAGAGAATTTCTAGTAAATAGGAGTCGATTTTAATGTCTCATTACTCTTTCCATACTTTTTCTATTTTGCCAAAGGATCTTCACATAGGCATAAGAAATCCTCTGGTGAATTCTGCTGGGGTTCCCTACAAGAAAATAATTCATGAGTTCATCAATCTTTTAGTCCCTTCAATTTATCTGGAGAGTTATGGATAGCATGCTGGGTAGCAGTACATGGAACAGATCATCTTGAAAAATAATGCCATCTCCATAATGGGGAAGTTGCTATTTCCCAGTGGGAGTGAGCTGTTTAGGCTCTATAGAAATGGTCCTATTGCAGATTGCTGCTGGCAGAGAAAATCACATTCTTCTTGGTTTCCCATATTACTTTAAAAGTATTTAAGTGACTGAGACTTTAATTATGCCCAAAATAGTACATATAGTCAGTATAAAAGTCCTAATAAAAATGGACAAAAGGAAGGAATTTCATAGTTAAATGTATCATTCTCTTATTAAAACTTTCTAATCTATGAAGGTATTGCAGGATTCTAAGATTATTAAATAATGTTTTACATTGTATATGCTGTTTCTGTAGACATAGTGGCAAATAAGAAAGTTGGCTTCCTTGGTGGCTCAGATGCTAAGAATCTGTCTGCAATGCAGGATCCCTGGGTCAGAAAGATCTCATGGAGAAGGGAGTGAAAATCCACTCCAGTATTCTTGCCTGGAGAATTCCATGGACAGAGGACCTTGGCAGGCTACTGTCCATGGAATCGCAAAGAGTTGCGCACAATTGAGTAACTAACACACAGACGTGCTGTGTCTGTAGACACAATGGCAAACAAGAAAATAGTCTTCATTGGCTTGTTTTGTATATTTCTTTTAGGTTTGATTATTTATTACTTGAAAGTATGGATTTGTATTTCATTGTCCCTAATTAAGCAAATTAACTGTTAAATTACCAATTATTTAAACACACTATCATCTCTCTTTTCCTGAATGTCACAATATCCGTGTATATGTTGATATAAAAATCATTTTCTTCTCCCTAAGTAGAGAGAAAAATAATTAGTTGAAATTCAAAGGTAGCATATTAGTCTAGTTCTCCAGAAAAATAGAATCAGAGGAATATGTGTGTGTGTGTGTATGTGTGTGTGTGTGTGTATAAAATGTATATACTGTACATATATGTATATCGTGTTTGAGTGTATCCATCAGTTTATCTATTGATCTGTACCCACCAATGTTGCAGTCTTGAGGAGAATTCTTTCTTTGGAAACATGCAATCTTTGTTCTCAATACTTTCAAACAATTGGATGAGGCCCACTCATTTTATGGCTCATCTGCTTTACTGAGTCTACTGATTTAAATTCCAATCACACTTGAAAAGTACCTTCATAGTAAACTCTGACTGGCTTTAACCAAACAGCTAGACACCATAGCCCAGCCATGTTGACACATAAGATTAACAGACTCAAGTAGTAAAAAGTAGATTTTGTCATCTCTGATATCCATGCATATTTCCCAAGTATTGAATGGAATATTGGGAGTATGTCTAAGAAAAGAAACCTGATATTAAAATGAATCTGACTTTTTTCTAGGAAATATGGTGTATTATTTCTTTATTGTTCTTTTTTTAACCAGTACTTCTTTGCCTAAAACCATATTTCTCCTTTTTTTTTCCCCTATTTAAACTCAATTTAAACTTCAATATAAATGTTGTTTTATTTACTGTTCCATGCTCACATTAATCTCTCAACCAATGTTCACAGGTAATTATTCATATACGATAAAAGTAGCGTGTTAACACAAAAATGCATATAAATGTATGTACAATCATATTGTGTTTCTTTTTGCCCTAACATATTTATTTAAGACAAATAATTATCATGTTTTTTTAAACAGAAAAGTAAGAATTCCTTTCTGCGAAGCTATTTCCCATGCTCATACATTTATCCCTTTAATAAATGACCAGAAGTGTAATATTACAATGCATTAAGGAAATTATTATATATTTATATATTTATATTATATATTTATTCATTTAAAATATGATTCTATTTCTTCTATCAAGGTCACTAATCTATGAATTTTTATTACCTTGTGAGTTTAAATACTAGGCCAGTCACTCATTAATTTATTCAACAGATATTTATTTTTTATCTCTAGAAATTTTAACAAAATTATGAGGAATAGTTTTAGAAAAGCTAGTTAAATATTTTATGAATGCATAGATATCTTAAAAATTGCTCAAATTCATTAGATTTTCTTATTGCTATATAAAGAAATTCATATGCTTTCCTTGGGAAGATGAAAATTTCTGAGATACTTATTAGGAACTTTTATTTATTCAGTTTGTGTGTGTGTGTTAGAACAGATTCACAATGAGAGAACCTCTCCAGTTATAGAGGCTCTTTGATCCTCTTTGAACATTATTTAAAATACTTGGTTCCATTTATGAAACAATAAAGTTATAGGCCAGCACCTGTAAAGCATTCAATGTCCACTATTTATAGTATCATTAATTGTGCTTTTTTCTTTTCATAAGGCATTCTGTGTGTTTTCAACTATATTTATTAAATTTTAGATTATATAGTTATTTGTGGGAATATTTACCCAATGCCAGTCTCACTCATTAGACTTCTATAGAGCAAGGACCAGAGGTTACCCATATTTACTCCACAGGTATCACAGGGCCTAGCACATAATAAACTTTTAATTAAATTTGAGAATGGATTGTACATATTTTATAGGTTTAGAGAGCAAAGACAAGAAGAGTAAACTAGTCTGTTGACATCTACAGAACTAGGAAATGGAAGAGATTGGTTTTCTGAGTGTTTGGCTGCGAAGTTTATAGTGTTCTTGTACCATGTCTTGCTGACTCTCTTTTTGTCAGTCCTTAGGCAAAAATTTTGTTAATAATACATGGGATGAAAAGTTTTATCATTTGTCATGGGTTAAATAATATTCAAGATATGCTTTATTTGGAAGAGCAATAAAAGACCTAAGTCTTGTAAATCAAATAGAACAAGAGAAATGGATTTATTGCTATTTTTGTGTAGACTGTGTGTGATACGGTTTTCAGCAGTAATCTACATTTGCCTAAAACCTGCAGTATCTGCCATCTGACTGCTTTCCTTGCTACTGCTCTTCTACCCTGACCCTCCAACAGTCTTTTCTCAGCACAGCAGCAAAATGTTGAACAATCCTTTTTAAAAGGGTAAATCAGAAAATGTCAATCCTTTTCTCAAACTCTTCTAATTACACTCTCATCAGATGTACAATCCAAAGACCTTAAAATGACTCCAAAGGCCCTGTATGATTTGCCTGCAATTTATTTGATTTCATCTCCTACTGCTCTGCCTCTTATTTTTGCCTTGCTAGCTAACCATGCTCTTGTTTAAAGACCTTTGTACATGTTACTCAATCTTGAAACATTGTTTCCTTCATCATCCTCATGGCTTGCTCCCTACCTGCTTCTGCCTTTTAATCAAGGATTATACTTTTGTGACTAGTGCTTATCACTGCTTGACATATTTTTATATATGTATTTGTTTACTGTTGGGTATAGAGTATAAGCTCATAAGGGAAGGGGTTTTATTTGATTTGTTTGTTGCTGTATGCCTGGCACTTACAAAGGCATCTGATGCAAAGTATGCGGTAAAAATTTGTTGAATGAATTATGGATATTTGAGAGAAGGTTTAATAGGTGTGTAGAGAATCCCAGGGATGGGGAAGCCTGGTGGGCAGCCGTCTATGGGGTCGCACAGAGTCGGACATGACTGAAGCTACTTAGCAGCAGCAGCAGCAGCCTATTCATAGCTCTTGTGTTTTTGTGTATTAGTTGCTCAGTAGTATCGGACTCTTTGAGACTCCATGGAATATATTCTTCCAGGATCCTCTGTCCGTGGAATTCTCTAAGCAAGAATACTGAAGTGGGTTGCCATTACCTACCTCCTCCAGGGAATCTTCCACCCAGGGATGGAATCCAGGTCTCCTGCATTGCAGGCAGATTTTTTTACCATCTGAGCCACTGGGGAAGCCCGTATTCATAGCTCTAAATACTTGAAAGTTATTCCTTACAGTAAGTGATAACATCTGAACTAAAGAATTTGAGTAATTTTAGCTTAATTACTTACAGAAATAAAAATACTCACTGAAACTCAATTTAAACATCTAAATTTCCATCCAAAGTTGTTTACTCTTTGACCATGAGCAATCACTTAAATATGCTTTCTTTTCTCAAAAATAAAATGACACTAAAGCAATTTTAAAACTCTCTTTTATTCAATTAATTGACAAATAGTATTTATTAAGATAACTGTACATGTCCCTGTACTATAGAATTGTTTTTGTAGAATTATATGTAATGTATTTGTTTCAGAGTAAGATTTTGATAACCAACACCTCAAGGAAAATGTAGACTGTAATTTAATGATCAAATCAAACTGTTCTTTCATAGTAAATGGTCTAGTGACATCTACTGCATCTTTCTTTGCACCTGAACCAGAGAGAGTGTCAAGTAGTGATTAAGAGCATAAGCTCAGAGTGGGACTATTGAATTTGATTATGGCTCATACACCCACTGGCTGAGTAATTTGGGGCAAGTGTTTTGTTTTATTTATTTTTAATTTCTCTGTCTTCATTTTAATTTGTTTGTAGTGAGGATGGAGAAACTAGCACCTGTGTAATTTCATGCCATGAAGATTAAATGAATCAATATAGCTAAAGTGCTTAGAAGAGTGCCCAGCTGATAAAAGCATTCTTTGTTAGCTGTTATCTGCCCTATATTTTATTGCATTTAATTTCTACTCTTACACAATAAGAAAGTATTGTGAAAGTATTTTTGAAAGTATATAGTATTTGAATCTAAGATAAAAATAAAGCTAAGTTCAGTTAGTGATATTTATGAACTTCTCAAAAAAATGCTTAATACTTTTAATCCTTTTAATGTGGTTTTTGCTAATATGTATAATGAAAATATTTCTCCATTTTCTTATTACTGATGAATCTTTACTGCATGGAGAATTATTAAAATACTATTGTGTTTTGTATTAAAACAAATTGACAGTGAATATGGAGTGGACAAAGGGTCTTTTGAATTTCATTTTGTCATTCAGTGAACATTTATTGATCACCTACTTTGTGATGAGCTTTCTGCTAATATTTGGGTTACAAAATAAATAATGCAAACTAAAGAATATTAATAAATAGTAACACTCTAAGTCTTTTGAAAGCCTATTCCTATTTGATAAAGGCAGCATCAAGTGCATACAAAAAGTTCTAAAGTAAAAAATGATGAACCTATTTCTCAAAGTGAATAAACAAAGCTTCATAGAGAAGGCAATGCTGAAGCTGAGTTTTAAATAAGTAAGAATTCTTTGCTGCTGCTGCTGCTAAGTCGCTTCAGTTGTGTCCGACTCTGTGCGACCCCATAGACGGCAGCCCACCAGGCTCCTCTGTCCCTGAGATTCTCCAGGCAAGAACACTGGAGTGGGTTGCCATTTCCTTCTCCAGTGCATGCGTGCATGCTAAGTCGCTTCAGTAGTGTCTGACTCTGTGCGACCCTATGAACAGCAGCCCACCAGGCTCATCTGTCCACGGGATTCTCTAGGCAAGAATATTGGAGTGGGTTGCCATTTCCTTCTCCAAGAATTCTTTAGGTAGGCTGAAGGGAAAAGGATTCTAAGATAGAGATGCAGGGAATGGAGATATAAAATAATAGCACAATTTGGGGTCAATTAAAGTTATTACATTATTATTAGGGTATAATATGTGGAGGAGGCATGGCAAGAAATGAGGTTTGAAAACTAGACAAGGACCCTGTCATAAAGGTCTTTAAAAAGACTGGCAATTGTTGGATTTCATTGTTGTCTCTGAATTGTTCCAAGCATCACAATGATCTGGTCAAGATTATATTTTAGAAAAGTCAAAATGGAAAGAAAAAGCAAATGACTGGAAGTTGGATTGTTAGTTTCTAAGCGTTAATCACTTAGTCATGCTTGACTCTTTGTGACGCTATGGACTGTAGCCCTCCAGGTTCCTCTGTCCATCGGATTCTCCAGGCAAGAATACTGGAGCAGGTTACCATTCACTTCTCTAAAGGATCTTCCCAATCCAGAAAATGAAACTGGGCCTCCTGCATTGCAGGCAGATTCTTTACCATCTGAGCCACCAAAGGTGATTGCAAACATCCAATGGGCAGATAAAATCAATTTTATTTCATTGAATGGGATAAAACATTTTCTATAAAAGATAACTGTAATTCATCTAATAGTAAAAATGGAATTTAAATATTTTAAGGTAGCAAGCACTTTCTGACAAATACTGATAAGTATTTAGTTGAGTTCAGTTCAGTCGCTCAGTCGTGTCCAACTCTTTGCAACCCCATGAATCACAGCACGTCAGGCCTCCCTGTCCATCACCAACTCCCAGAGTTCACTCAGACTCACATCCATCGAGTCAGTGATGCCATCCAGCCATCTCATCCTCTGTTGTCCCCTACTCCTCCTGCCCCCAATCCCTCCCAGCATCAGAGTCTTTTCCAATGAGTCAACTCTTCACATGAGGTGGCCAAAGTATTGGAGTTTCAGCTTTAGCATCATTCCTTCCAAAGAAATCCCAGGGTTGATCTCCTTCAGAATAGGCTGGTTGGATCTCCTTGCAGTCCAAGGGACTCTCAAAAGTTCTCCAACACCACACTTCAAAAGCATCAATTCTTCGGCACTCAGCCTTCTTCACAGTCCAACTCTCACATCCATACATGACCACAGGAAAACCCATAGCCTTGACTAGACAGACCTTTGCTGGCAAAGTAATGTCTCTGCTTTTGAAAATGCTGTCTAGGTTGGTCATAACTTTTCTTCCAAGGAGTAAGTGTCTTTTAATTTCATGGCTGCAGTCACCATCTGCAGGGATTTTGGAGCCCAAATAAATAAAGTCTGACAGTGTTTCCACTGTTTCCCCATCTATTTCCTATGGAGTGATGGGACCGGATGCCATGATCTTTGTTTTCTGAATGTTGAGCTTTAAGCCAACTTTTTCACTGTCCTCTTTCACTTTCATCAAGAGGCTCTTTAGTTCTTCTTCACTTCCTGCCATAAGGGTGGTGTCATCTGCATATCTGAGGTGATTGATATTTCTCCCGGCAATCTTGATTCCAGCTTGTGTATCTTCCAGTCCAGCATTTCTCATGATGTACTCTGTATATAAGTTAAATAAGCAGGGTGACAATATACAGCCTTGACATACTCCTTTTCCTATTTGGAACCAGTCTGTTGTTCCATGTCCAGTTCTAACTGTTGCTTCCTGACCTGCATACATATTTCCCAAGAGGCAGGTCAGGTGGTCTGATATGCCCATCTCTTTCAGAATTTTCCACAGTTTATTGTGATCCACACAGTCCAAGCCTTTGGCATAGTCAATGAAGCAGAAATAGATGTTTTCCTGGAACGCTCTTGCTTTTTTGATGATCCAGCAGATGTTGGCAATTTGATCTCTGGTTCCTCTGCCTTTTCTAAAACCAGCTTGAACATCAGGAAGTTCACGGTTCACGTATTGCTGAAGCCTGACTTGGAGAGTTTTGAGCATTACTTTACCAGCATGTGAGATGAGTGCAATTGTGCGGTAGTTTGAGCATTCTTTGGCATTGCCTTTCTTTGGGATTGGAATGAAAACTGACCTTTTCCAGTCTTGTGGCCACTGCTGAGTTTTCCAAATTGTTGGCATATTGAGTAGTTGATAATTAATATTTTGATTTCTTATTTTGAAACTTGTGTTTCGTTTGTATAAACTATTAATTTACTTTCATCTGGTATTTTGTTTTTTATATCTAGTTTTTGTCAATAATTTTCTGAAACTTAGGTTTAGAGAGAAAGTTATAAAACTTAGTTCTAGAAACATACTAGAAGCCTAGAATTTAGAGTTGCTTTGATTAATAGAATATTTACTTAGCAGCTTTGTTTAATGAAATGTTGCTATCATGTTTCATCACTGGATATGCAGAGAATTTAATGCCAAGTTAAAATATTTATCTCATCTATATGTATTTCTCCTATATTTAAAATTGATATTCAGATGTTCTAAATGAATTCTATTTTTATTTTCTTATAGCCAATAGAATTCTATGTTATTTTGAAATAATATTTAATAGCTGATGTATTTGTGTATTGTATTTGCAAAATCTAATTTATTGAAATATAATTTTATGCCATAGTATGCTAAAATGTGATGCCATCTGTTAGGAATTATTTTTGGTGCAACATCACTATCATTGACTCAAAAGCTTACTAGAACTTGTGACATAGAGGAATCTTCTTTGCTTGCGTAACTCATACTGTTCCAGTTGAAGTATCATTATAAGTAATTTTGTCCTATGGATTTCTTTATTAAATTTTAGTTAATTTACTTAATACATTATTTAAAATCTATTCATTCTAATTATTCCTCAACCAGTTAGAAAATTTTATCAGACTTAATGACCAGCATGGAAATTAAGACAACATACAGTTGATCCTTACTATTTTATTTGCAAATATTATTCCATATTTGAAGATTCTCTTTATTTGTAGCCCCCAAAGTGATGCTCAGGACACTTCACAGTCATTTGCATACAAGTGCAGATTAACAAAAAATTTTTACACATTCCTAGGTGAGGTCAAAAGAGGTTATGTCCTGCCTTTATGTTTCAGCTTTCATACTGTAAACAAGTGTCCTTTTTGCAGTCTATTTATGGCCTCATCTTTTCCATCATTTTTGTTCTTGATTTCACTGTTTAAAATGCCCTCCAAGCAAAATGCTGAAGTGTTCCTACATATTCTGTGGTAGAAAACACTGTGATGTATCTTATGGAGAAAATGCATGGTGTAGATAAGTTTCATTCAGGCATGAGTTTTAGGGCTGTTGGCTGAGAGTTCAATACATTAATGAGGGTTCAACTCATGTTAAGGTTGTGAGTGTTAATGCCTTAAATGCTAAAGGATCTTTAATCAGAAACTCACACACACACAAAGGTTATGTATTTATTGGGTGATGAAAATTCTGTGACCAAAGATCCCCATGAACCCAGCTTTGTATTTCCCCCATAAGCAGTGGTTCACTATTTGCTGATTCATTTGGTTGCAGCCACTTAATTAAACATAAAAACACCATGAATAATACGAATTAACTTTATTTACAATTTCCAGCTAGTAACTTTGGCTGTACAAGGTAAAAGATGCATAAGCGATATTTTGTTTTCATGCATAATAGATTAAGCAATGTTAAAAATACGTGTAAATTCATACTGTTCAGTAGAAAATTCCTGAATCATTTATCATCCCATGTAGAGCAGATAGAATAAGATTACAGAAACTAACAGATCTAAAATTTCTTATTCTCTTGTATAGTTAAAATAAGATATAAAAATGTCAGAGAGGATAAATTATAAAAAAGTGTATGTCTCAAAATTAATAACTAAAAAACTAAGTCATTTGCAGCAGTCTTGATGCAGTAACCCTCCCTTGCATCCTAGAATATATATTTTAAATATGGATAATAAGGAACTCAGATGTATATGTAAAATTTTTTCTACCACATGTTGTTACCAAAACAAAATAAAGCAAGAACATTGAATAAAATATATTATTAATGAGGAACATAGAATTAACTTGGGATCAGAGACTAAATATGGTGTACTGGAAAATCAGATTAAGACGCTATACTTAGGTAAATCTGAAAGGATAAATCTAGCTTTCCCTATAAATCTCCTATTAACCTAAAACAAAGAGAATTTAATTTCCAATTCAAACTTAAATTAAAAACTTTGAGCAAACATATACTAATAATACAAATATATTTATCCAGACTTCACATAATACAGATGTTAATATACTTATTTTTAGAAATAGTGTGAAGTGACATAAAGCAATTCTATAAGTAATATAATATTTGAGATTCTTAATGCATATAATTAGATAGAGTTAATATTTATAGTGGATATAATCCAGTAAATTTATATACATAACAGACCTCATTTTTCTACATAGTTATAATTGTAGTCAAGTTGTGGTTTTGTTTTTGTACTTTTTTATTGGAAAAATGACTCTACTTAGTTGTAGTAGCAAACGTGCTTGGATAGTAACACAGAAATGTGACTCTGACAGACTCAGCCCCCAAATCTAATAGTAAAAACAGACACATAAACCTTTGTTAACATTCTAGGTTATTTCCTATTTAGCCCTCAGAATACTCATATGAGATAGATACTATTAAAACTTATTCATATGCCTATCTAAGACTTACCTTTTAAGGAATTGAAGTAGCATTTGTATGGTTAGTGTTTGTCAGGACACGTTCAGTGATTTTAGTTGAGACAAGAAGTATACTTTCATGGTATATAAATAATTTGATATGATTTACGTGGCCTATTTTCATTAATACAACTGAATCATTCTATATCATTGTAAATATTATCAGAGTCATACAGATATATACATGTTATTGATAAGTATTTTAAGATATAAAATTAATGAAAAATAAGGGCAAATATTATTTATCAATACACTTAATCTTAATTTATAGTTCACTCATTTATCTGTTATAATAGCATGATTTATATGAGTATTATTAGCACGACTTTCACTAATCATATTATATAATGGTTTTCAAATACAATATTAAAATAAAGCAACCTTTGTCTTTCTAGACATATATTACTTAATAGAAACAACATTATATGCTGGGAACTTAATAACAATATGTTACAGGAATATTTACAGTTAAATTATTTAATTCACTTCCAAGCAGAGCTAGTGCCCTCTTTATCTGTAGCTATAACTCTTTGCAGTTATGTAAGGCATGTCAGCGGAGAAGGCAATGGCACCCCACTCCAGTACTCTTGCCTGGAAAATCCCATGGACAGAGGAGCTTGGTAGGCTGCAGTCTATGGGGTCGCTAAGAGTCGGACACGACTGAGCAACTTGACTTTCACTTTTCACTTTCATGCATTGGAGAAGGAAATGGCAACCCACTCCAGTGTTCTTGCCTGAAGAATCCCAGGGATGGAGGAGCCTGGTGGGCTGCCGTCTATGGGGTTGAACAGAGTCGGACATGACTGAAGTGACTTAGCATGGCATAGCAAGGCATGTAAGAAATGAGACAGAGTTAGAATTTCAGCTTTATCATTTACTAATTTAGTAACCTTGAGCAATATAGTTAACCTGTCTATGCTTTGTTTTTTTCTCATTATACAAATGGAAATACAAAGTATTTCATACCTTTGTGGTGGGGATTAAATTAAAGAATGTTGTGTTGATCTGCTAACATAATCTGACACATAAGTTCCTGATAAGTGTTAGCAGTTACTATTACTCTAAATATATTTTATATAAAATGTCATGGGTAAGTTATTAGCTCTTGGTATCAGAGATTACTAAATCCATCAAGACCCAATAAAGAGCTATTGAATGAATGAATGAAAGCTCTTACTTATCATTTAGATTTTAAATAAATCCAAAGATGCTTACTTGAGTAGCTGTGTGCCACTCAGCCCTGGAGATAGCACAAAGAACAGGACAGATTTGATTTCTGACATTATGGTACTTAAAATCTAATAGGGAAAATAAAGTAAAATTATATATATATGTTTCTGTATTTCTATATAATATATTTCATTTTTGGCATATGACTATTAACCAACGCATTGTAGTTTAACATTTTCCATCACAAATCATACTTTTAGCACCTCAATTCATTTTAGTGCAGCTAGGAACATGTGTAAATTGCTTGTTTTAAAATAAATAATATCAAGAAATAAGACATTCAATTTGCAGTTTACTTTGAATAATAAATATGTGACATATAAAGACTAATAACCTATGTAACATCAAGTATGTGACAAAGTGATGGGCTTCTCTGGTGGCTCAGTGGTGAAGAATCTGCCTGCAATGTGGGAGACCCAGGTTCAATCCCTAGGTGGGGAATATCCCCTGGAGAAGAGAATGGCTAGCCACTCCAGTATTCTTGCCCGGAGAATTCCATGGATAGAGGAGCCTGGCGGGCTGTATACAGCACATGGGGTCACAAACAGTCAGACACGACTGAGTGACTAACAGACACACACAGCATCAAGTGTAGTCCGTGATGCTGACAACATAATAAGTTCACGATTATTTTATTTGTCATCACCTTGATATTAATGATGTACCTTATAAGCCACATCATTGTTTCTCTCATCCGCAGTTAACTTTTGAAAGGAAATACAAAATGATAGTAATAAAAATAAAAAGAAGAGCCCCAACTATAAGAGCTCACTGCAGACAAAAATATTCTCTCTTTAAATAGTAATTAATATCAACACAAATGCCTACTGTATTCTGAGGGTTTTCCAGATCATCTTCGTAAACCCTCACAATAACTCTCTTAAGTAGTTATTATAATTGAACACATTAATGGATAAAGAACTTAAAGTAAAATGAGGCTAAGTAGTGTGTCCTCATTCAGAATCTGGTGATAGAGATAGAATTCAAGTCTTGCTCCAGAGTTTAAATTATTAAACAGTTTTATGCCATACTGTCTGTATAGTGGAGTTGTTTCATTTTGGATATTCTGGATGTAGAGCATATTAGGATTCACTAAGTTTGGATTTAACTCCCTCCCCTTTATATCTTTCTCATTATTGTATTTAAAGACCTAAAATATGTAGAAGAGTAACACATGCAATAACAAAATTCTAACTCTAAAATACGGTAAAAAAAAATCAACATTCTTTAATAGTATGCATTGATAGATTTATCTTGCAAACTTAAGGTTTATTATACTGATTAGTCATTCAGTTCAGTTCAGTTCAGTCACTCAGTCATGTCCGACTCTTTGCGACCCCATGAACCGCAGCACGCCAGGCATCCCTGTCCATCAACAACTCTCGGAGTTCACTCAGATTCACGTCCATCGAGTCCGTGATGCCATCCAGCCATCTCATCCTCGGTCGTCCCCTTCTCCTCCTGCTCCCAATCCCTCCCAGCATCAGAGTCTTTTCCAAAGAGTCAACTCTTCACATGAGGTGGCCAAAGTACTGGAGCTTCAGCTTTAGCATCATTCCTTCCAAAGAAATCCCAGGGTTGACTTCTTTCATAATGGACTGGTTGGATCTCCTTGCAGTCCAAGGGACTCTCAAGAGTCTTCTCCAACACCACAATTCAAAAGCATCAATGCTTCGGCGCTCAGCCTTCTTCACAGTCCAACTCTCACATCCATACATGACCACAGGAAAACCCATAGCCTTGACTAGACGGACCTTAGTCGGCAAAGTAATGTCTCTGCTCTTGAATATGCTATCTAGGTTGGTCATAACTTTTCTTCCAAGGAGTAAGCGTCTTTTAATTTCATGGCTGCAGTCACCATCTGCAGTGATTTTGGAGCCCCCAAAAATAAAGTCTGACAGTGTTTCCACTGTTTCCCCATCTATTTCCCATGAAGTGATGGGACCGGATGCCATTAGTCATTACTCATTAATTATTCAGTAGTTCTATACAGATTATTAATCCAAAATCTATAGTCAAAATAGATCTATGCTGTCATTTTATAATTTTCATTATATAATGAAAGTGATTTTAAATTTGAATGATTTCTGAGTAAAGTAAGAGCTCAAGGAAAAAAAAAAATACTTCGAGGATTTAAACTGTCTAAAACACATGTGCTGTGTGCTAAGTCACTTCAGTCATGTCCAACTCTTTGAAATTGTGTAGACTGTAGCCCACCAGGCTCTTCTGTCCATGGGGATTCTTTAGGCCAGAATCCTGGACTGGGTTGCCATGCTTTCCTCCAGGGGATCTTCCCCACTGAGGTATCAAACCCACATCTCTTTTGTCTCCTGCACTGGTGCGAGGTTTCTTTACCTTTAGTGCCACCTGGGAAGTCTACACACATGCTATGTCACTCTTATGTAATTGTGGGGATATTGCCTGCTGATTATAAACCAAGGCACAGCTTCGGACTTGTTACACATCTTGGCAGCCTCTAGGCACTGGTCATTGTATGTAACAAGAAAAGTATTTGTGTGCTCTGTTTCATGAATTTTGTAGAAGATAAGTTTTACCACATTCTCAGAGTTCAAAAGCAGTGAGAACTTTAGAACAAATATATATATATGTTATATATATGTGTTATAAACATATATATTTGTTATATATATATATGTATAAAACAATTATATATATATATTTGTTCTAAAGTTCTCACATAGAATTAATTAATCAGTGCTGAATTAGCCTACTTACCTGTTTGGTGGAAAAGGAAAATGGGTATCTGAAGATATGGATTCTGGCCTTATTTGTGATTTGAATTACACAAGAGAAGACTCTACACATGGACATCACCAGATGGTCAACACCGAAATCAGATTGATTATATTCTTTGCAGCCAAGGATGGAGAAGCTCTATACAGTCAGTAAAAACAAGACTGGGAGCTGACTGTGGCTCAGACCATGAACTCCTTATTACCAAATTCAGACTCAAATTGAGGAAAGTAGGGAAAACCGCTAGACCATTCAGGTATGACCTAAATCAAATCCCTTATGATTATACAGTGGAAGTGAGAAATAGATTTAAGGGACTAGATCTGATAGACAGAGTGCCTGATGAACTATGGATGGAGGTTCATGACATTGACAGGAGACAAGGATCAAGATCATCCCCATGGAAAAGAAATGCAAAAAAGCAAAATGGCTGTCTGAAGAGGCCTTACAAATAGCTGTGAAAAGAAGAGAAGCGAAAAGCAAAGGAGAAAAGGAAAGATACACTCATTTGAATGCAGATTCCAAAGAATAGCAAGGAAAGATAAGAAAGCCTTCCTCAGTGATGAATGCAGAGAAATAGAGGAAAACAACAGAATGGGAAAGACTAGAGATCACTTCAAGAGAATTAGAGATACCAAGGGACTATTTCATGCAAAGATGGGCTCGATAAAGGACAAAAATGGTATGGACCTAACAGAAGCAGAAGATATTAAGAAGAGGTGGCAAGAATACACAGAAGAACTGTACAAAAAAGATCTTCACGACCAAGATAATCACGATGGTGATATCACTCAACTAGAGCCAGACAACCTGGAACGTGAAGTCAAGTGGGCCTTAGAAATATCACTACTGACAAAGCTAGTGGAGGTGATGGAATTCCAGTTGAGCTATTTCAAATCCTGAAAGATGATGCTGTGAAAGTGCTGCACTCAATATGCCAGCACATTTGGAAAACTCAGCAGTGGCTACGGAACTGGAAAAGGTAAGTTTTCATTCTAATCCCAAAGAAAGGCAATGCCAAAGAATGCTCAAACTACCGCACAATTGCACTCATCTCACACGCTAGTAAAGTAATGCTCAAAATTCTCCAAGCCAGGCTTCAGCAATATGTGAACCATGAACTTCCAGATGTTCAAGCTGGTTTTAGAAAAGGCAGAGAAACCAAAGATCAAATTGCCAACATCTGCTGGATCATGGAAAAAACAATAGAGTTCCAGGAAAACATCTATTTCTGCTTCATTGACTATGCCAAAGCTTGACTGTGTGGACCACAATAAACTGTGGAAAATTCTGAAAGAGATGGGCATACCAGACCACCTGAACTGCCTCTTGAGAAACCTGTATGCAGGTCAGGAAGCAACAGTTAGAACTGGACACGGAACAACAGACTGGTTCCAAATAGGAAAAGGAGTATGTCAAGGCTATATATTGTCACCCTGCTTATTTAACTTCTATGCAGAGTACATTATGAGAAATGCTGGGCTGGAAGAAGCACAAGCTGGGATCAAGATTGCCAGGAGAAATATCAGTAACCTCAGACATGCAGATGACACCACCCTTATGGCAGAAAGTGAAGAGGAACTAAAAAGCCTCCTGATGAAAGTGAAAGAGGAGAGTGAAAAAGTTGGCTTAAAGCTCAACATTCAGAAAACGAAGATCATGGCATCCGGTCCCATCACTTCATGGGAAATAGATGGGGATACGGTGGAAACAGTGTCAGACTTTATTTTGGGGGGCTCCAAAATCACTGCAGATGGTGATTGCAGCTATGAAGTTAAATGATGCTTACTCCTTGGAAAGAAAGTTATGACCAACCTAGATACTGTATTCAAAAGCAGAGACATTCCTTTGCCAACAAAGGTCCATCTAGTCAAGGCTATGGTTTTTCCAGTAGTCACGTATGGATGTGAGACTTGGACTTTGAAGAAAGCTGAGGACAGAAGAACTGATGCTTTTGAACTATGGTGTTGGAGAAGAGTCCTGAGAGTCCCCTGGACTGCAAGGAGATCCAACCAGTCCATTCTAAAGGAGATCAGTCCTGGGTGTTCTTTGGAAGGACTGATGCTAAAGCTGAAACTCCAGTACTTTGGCCACCTCATGCAAAGAGTTGACTCATTGGGAAAGACTCTGATGCTGGGAGGGATTGGGGGCAGGAGGAGAAGGAGACAACAGAGGATGAGATGGCTGGATGGCATCACCAACTTGATGGATGTGAATCTGAGTGAACTCCGGGAGTTGGTGATGGACAGGGAGGCCTGGTGTTCTGCAATTCCTGGCGTCGCAGAGTCGGACACGACTGAGCGACTGAACTGAACTGAATTCATTTAATCTCTAGGACTAATTTTTTTTTTTTTCTGTTTAAACAAACAAGGGAAATCCTCATTTATGGAGCCATATTCGGAATGACTATTTAACTATAGTAACAAATACTAGTTTCCAAAACAAAATACCATGTTTTAGACACTTTCTTATATTTAAAAAAACAAATATCTGCATAAAATTACCATGGTTCAGTTTCCATTTCCATTCTCCCCATGTCGAATTTATGTATATAATGGTGGGAAACAGTCAGACTTTTCTCATTAGATGTTTTATTTCTTTTACTAACTGAAAATTAAAGTCAGTTATAACCTTTTTATCTTTTTTATATCCCTTTGGAGCACAAAATAGTGGAAAATAATAGGGCAATTTTTAGGTAAATTCTATTCTTAATTCTAATATTTCCTCCTTTAATATATTTTTATTATTTGAGGAAGTTTGCATTTCTGTGGAATGAAATTTTATTGCTTCACTTTAGATTGCCTTTAATGATTTTAGATTCAGAATAGTGTTTGGCTACTCAAAACAATGGAAATTTATGTGAACAACGTAAGTAAAATTAAAAGAAAGTGGTCAATAAATCATTATGTTGAAAACTTAAAAGATTGTTTATCTCTAAAGCTTTGGGCTTCCCTGGTAGTTCAGAAGGTAAAGCATCTCCCTGCAATGCGGGAGACCCAGGTTTGATCCCTGGGACAGGAAGATCCCCTGGAGAAGGAAATGGCAACCCCCTCCAGTATTCTGGCCTGGAGAATCCCATGGACAGAGGAGCCTGGTAGGCTACAGTTCACAGGGTCGCAAAGAGTTGGACACGACTGAGTGACTTCACTCACTTTCACTTTTTCTAAACTCAAGCTAAACAAACAAAAAAGTACAGACAAAGTAAGAATCCGAAAAATAAAAATAAAATCAGAATAATATCTGACTTTCCTGAGTGCAGAGAGTTGATTGCTTTCATTTGCAGTTTGTTTTACTTTAGGATGGGCTTCCCAGGTGGTACTAGAGGTAAAGAACCTGCTTGTCAATGCAGGAGATGTAAGAGACACAAGTTCAATCCTTGAGCAGGAAGATCTGGAGGAGGGCACAGCAACCCACTCTAGTATTCTTGCCTGGAGAATCCCATGAACAGAGGAGCCTGGAAGGCTATGGTCCATATGGTCACAAAGAGTCGAACACGACTGAAGCAACTTAACATGTTGCTTGGGATAAAATTTTGTTGATCCTGGAAAAGGAACAAAGATTAGGAGTACATTTTCCTCCTGTCAGAATTGAGTTTCCATACAAAAGAATGATTGGCTAACATTGTCATCTTTCACTTTTTCTTTGCCTTTTTTCTTAGTTGAGAAATAGGATAATCTTTTTGGAAAAACCATTTCCTAGATCTGAAAGACCATGTGAGGTAAGATTTCTCACAGTGGTTTTGAATGCTTCATAATGTAGAAGTGATGCTCATGAACAATATCATGAAGGAGAATGCAATGCAAACCTTTAAGGGTAGATATCTTACTGCAAAATGCCTTTTTTTTCTATAACTAAATCCGAAATGATCACTAGGCTCTGTGATGTGAAGTACACTGGATAGTGCTTCTGCTCTACAGGTTTTATCCTATCCAATTTCAGTACTTTATATTTCTCTTATTCACTCTTTGCATTTTGTGTAAGTTTGGGGAAGACAAGTACATTACTGGTTTGTACCAAAATGAGGCTATTTTTAAAGCCTGTATGAAGGAAGAAACACTGAAGCCCATGAATCATTATTCCCGATTAAATGCAGAAGTCTATATCCTAAGTCACATTGCTGCATCTCCAGTGACAAATGGAAGGTGACATCAGTGTCTCAGGAACACCATACTGACATTCTTGAGTCACATATAGCTCGACTTTCATTGTTGTCCCCAAACGTTGTGTCCTTGTAGAGACTATTTTTTAAAAATTCCATCAGCCTAGCACATAGCAGGTAATAGGCAAATATTTACTGAATCAATTTGATATGGATATTTTGCATGGTTTAAAGAGTACACTGTAAAATTAAGGGATGGTTTAAACTTTGCATGTATTTTAATGATCATTTATTTAAGTGTATTTTAATTGTTTGCATGTCTGTGTCTCCTACTAAAAGCTGAGATTCTTAAGGGCAGGAACCATATGCTATCTTTCTTAGTACTGTTAACATTTGCCACAGTACCAAAGAAATGGATGCTGTATGATGAAGAAAGGAGGAAGTTATGAGGGATTCCTCATAGAGACCTTACTGATGGGTTGCATAGTAAAGCTAACGATTTGACATTTGTCAGAGCAGCTAATGGAAATTAACCAGCTGTAGATTTGTATAATACTTTGGCTACTTGATGTAAACAGCCAGTTCATTAGAAAAGACTCTGATACTGGGAAAGATGGAAGACAAAAGGAGAAGAGGTCAGCAGAGGATGAGATGTTTGGATAGCATCACCGACTCAATGGACATGAACTTGGGCAAACTCAGAGAGATTGTGAGGGACAGGGAGGCCTGGGGTGCTGCAGAACATGGGGTCACAAAGGGTCAGACATGATTTAGTGCCTGAACAACAGATTTATAGACATTTAAATAACAACTAATTTTAGGTAGGAAACAAAAAATGAGACATGGTCTTCAAGGTGAAGGTCTTCCTTAAAGGTGGAGAGAAGGAAGTAAGGAGAACAATTATTGAGTACCTGCTGTGTACTGGAACTTTACTAAATTATCTCATTTACTGGTAAGAGCAACACCACATGGGGAAGTTATTGACTCCACCGCACATATGTATTATTTATATGTAACTTGCCTAAGTCCATGTGGCTAATGGATATCAAAACCAAAATGAGAACATACATCTCTAGGTCTTACAAATTTCTGTACAACATTCAGTTTCCCTAATAAAATTCTCTGGAAAGAAAGGGTTTAGCATAAGAAAGTTGCAGATAGTTCTCTTTCATACTTTTAATAATTGGAAACTGACTAACAATGTCTTCCATTTTATAATATTCTTGATATATACAAATCAACAGTTTTAGTCTGATTTATATCTAATTGACACTGATTTTAAATTTTCTGGTTTAAGTGTCCTCATCAGGTCACTGCACCTGTAAACAAATCATCACATGTAATAGAGCAGCTCAGTATTTAGAGGAAGCTTGAATCCCATAGAAAACTATAAAAATCACACTTATTTTAAATAGTTTTTACAGTTCTGAAATTTACTTTGGTTTTCATATGTGAGTCTTTTCTGTGAAAAATTAAGATGCATGTTATTACTTTTTTAAAACAATCATGTATGTCTTTTATTGGAGTAGGAAATGGTAACCCACTTCATTATTCTTGCCTGGAAAATTCCGTGGACAGAGGAGCCCGGTGGCTAATAGTCCATGGGGTCACAAAGAGGCAGACACAACAGAGAGCACAAGCATGATACCAGTGGTTCTTTTATGCAAAAATACTTTCTTTACTAGTGTGGCATAGGACTCAGATGAATCTATATGTTGATATGACCATCCCCGATTTTAACCTTCATAATTTGTGGAAACACTAGAAAAATTTTTGTAAGATGATACATTAAATAATAAAGAAAATATGAATAATAAAGATTGAAAATTTGCATTTTCTAATTAAAACCAGGAATGTATGTTTTATTAGAAAAATCAGCATAGTATAGAACACATATTTTTACTCTCCTGATCAAACTGAAACTAAAATAAGAACAGTATAATATAACCCTGGGTTAGAATCCTCAACTGCATAGAACATAGTTCACTTGAGTCTTAATAGCTCTTTCTTCATAACAGAAATCTCTGTAGATTATTTTGTACATTCAAACTAAAATTGTACTCTGAAATACTAGAAAAATGAATCTTATCATATTAGAAAATGCCCAGGAAAACTGAAAGTGACTTGTTCAGACTTCCGAGGATCTCAGTGGAAAGAGAACCGAAAGATAAACTTGTTAATACCCTTTTGCCCTCTCATTCCTGCTATAGCATAGAGAGCACCTTTTCAGAGAGAAGTATTCCATAATCAGTAATTAGTATTGAAATGATAAAATTACAATTACATGTATGACTGAATACACAAAGGATAACCAATTTTTGATCCTTTTGAATTTTGGACTAGATATTAGCGTAGGTATTTTAAAATTGTGTTTAGTTCAAAGTCTTCACATTTAGTTTTTTAGATCTCCATAATCTCACTTTAAATGATTAACTTTCATAAATACGTTTTGCTTAAGATTATTACCAGTTCTTAGTTGTCTCAACACATAATTAATCATGTTACTTTGTGCATAGAACCTACAGTGGCTTCCTCTTATCAATGAAGTTAATTGGGGACTTGTCAGAACTCACCTTATTCACCTCTCTCATTATTTTTTATTTTCTATTATCAAAAAGTAATTCTCTTAGCTATGCAAAGTATCATACTTCTCACCTTCAGGTCTCACTCATTTTTCATTCCTTCTTCCTAAAAATAAAAAATAGTTCTATTTTATTCATGGTTAATACTCATAATTTTTAAAAAAATACTTTTACAAATCTGATTGTATTATTGTATCTCCTTGCTATCCTCCCATTGTGTCTTCAAAGACATACCAGCCTTCACAGATACTCAGTATTCTACCACAGTATATGTTGATATACCCCCCCAAATGGCTACACGTTCCCGTTTCTGTGCCTTAGCTCAGTTTTCTGCTGATATCTATAGTGATACCTTTCTCTTTCTATCCTTTCTCTATTCTCTTCATATTCAATGCATTCTCTCCCTCTCTCTGTGTTTCTTTCTTTTTTTTTTTTTTTTCTTTTTTAGGCTGCACTGAGAGGCATGCAGAATCTTAGTTCCCTGACCAGGGATCCAACCTTGCAGTAGAAGTATGGCCTCTTAACCTCTGGACTGCCAGGGAAGTCCTCAAATTCTTCTAGGCCAGAAAGAAACACAATTTCCTCTGTAAAACTTTTCCTGCTCAAAGCTGCCATAACAGATTGCTGCTGCTGCTACTGCTGCTAAGTTGCTTCAGTCATGTCCGACTCTGTGCGACCCCATAGATGGCAGCCCACTAGGCTCCTCTGTCCCTGAGATTCTCCAGGCAAGAATACTGGAGTGGGTTGCCATTTCCTTCTCCAATGCATGAAAGTGAAAAGATTCCCTCCTCAAAACTATCTCAGTTTTTATATTTTACTTTTAACAGGGACTGCAGCTTGATACCTGCTCAAGTAAGTGTCAGCGTCTCTTTGTAGATTTTTAATTCCCTAAGGATGGAAGTTACATTACATTTCTCTATACCTCAGTATACCTACATTATTCTGTATGTAGTCAGATTATAAATGCTTATTAAAATTTGGTTAAAACCGACATGTGACAAAGATATCTTTACTTTGTAACTATCTGGATTGAGAAATGAGAAGCTGGCTGTTTTTCAAGACATTACCGTGCACAGCTTTTAGTTCACTTTGCAATGTATTAGACATAGCTAAATATCAGTGGCTTAAAGTTCAGAAAACTTTACTTTATGGGGAAATTCAAATTTTTGAAAATGTACATCAACAAATTCAGCACCCTGATTTTTTCAACTAACTCTTAATGTTTTTGATATTCATGAGATGGATTATTTACCATCAAAAAAAAAAAAAAGCATGCAGCTTAAATGGTATGAAGCTCAATAAGAGTGAGTATAGCTCCAAAAATAGACCTTCCTGTCTTTCAGATGCCTCATGTCCATCTGTTGTTTTCTTAGAGGGCACAAAAAATAGACTTGGAGGAGATTAGATAACTTCATACTTGTGTGGTAACAGGATGATATTCGTAGATATATAAGGATGAATAATAGTCTATAGTGTTTAGTCATCTCCTTTCTCCTTGCTTCTGTCCTGTCCAGCTCCACAGAATGGACTGTATATTATTTATAATTTCATATATACAGAAAAAACTTAATAAAAATTAAAGCAACAATAACAACAACCACACACACACACACAAAACGATTGAAGTTATTTTCTGTTACTTTGAGGGAAAAAGTATTAACAGTCTATCCCAGCACATGCTTTTATGGACATTGTTTCTCAAGGCCCGGCTATAACACAATTAGGATCATGGTAATAGTTGGGAACACAGCTCTCTAAAGAGACTTTTTTGTCTCACCTTTTCTCAAAGGAAGCCAACTATTCTTACTTGAATGGATTAAAATGTAGCATAGACATGACTCAGGCTTCCTTGGTGGCTCTGTTGGTAAAAAAAATCTATCTGCAATGCAGGAGACACGGGTTCGATCCCTGGGTCAGCAAGATCCCCCGGAAAAGTAAATGGGTACCCACTCCAGTATTCTTGTCTGAGAAATCCCATGGACAGAGGAGCCTGGTGGGCTACAGTCCATGGGGTCACCAGAGTCGGACACGACATAGTGACTAAACTACCATCATCACCATGGACATGGTTTATGTGCTTGAAACTTGAAACTTGCTAAAATGTAAACTCTAAGGCCACTCTAAGAGATCTTGTAAGCATGTCCTGTTTGTAGTTTTTAAAATGCCTGTCTTCCATATGATCCAGATGCAAGCAGTTTATGAACTGGTGTTAATTACTAGATTCCTTCTGAATCTGTTTGAGGGAGGTCTGTGTATTAGTGAATCATATGAGGACCTTACCAAACTTATGCTATAGAACAAGACCAAAACCTTACTTCCTTTACAAAGCTCTACTTTATTTATTCCTTCATTCCTCTCAGTTCCCATTCTTCCTAAACATTAATTAACAACCATCTATGTCCAGAAGATCTTATGATTCATGTAACCTGACTCCTGGTCTCTGGTTGTTCATAGTACATGGGAACCACACAAATTAAAAACAAAAATTATTACAATGTTGTATATTCTGAAATAGATATGAAGTCATTTGGAAGAAACATGGTAAATTCTGTCAAGGTGAACAAGCTCTCACATAACATCAGTAGTTGTAAATAGAATAATGATTGCAGACACTCAAGTAGCGCTAACTGTAGTTGTAAGTTCTTTTCCTATGGTAGCTCATGTAATCTTCCAAACAATCCTGAGATAGGAACTACCACTATCCTCATGTTAAAGGCAGAGAAGGCAATGGCACCCTACTCCAGTACTCTTGCTTGGAAAATCCCTTGGACGGAGGAGCCTGGAAGGCTGCAGGTCATGGGGTCGCTGAGGGTCGGACACGACTGAGTGACTTCACTTTCACTTTTCACTTTGATGCATTGGAGAAGGAAATGGCAACCCACTCCAGTGTTCTTGCCTGGAGAATCCCAGGGACAGGGGAGCCTGGTGGGCTGCCGTCTATGGGGTCGCACAGAGTTGGACATGACTGAAGCGACTTAGCAGCAGCAGCATGTTAAAGGAGAGGAATGAGAAGCAAAACAATATTTACTTGTTGCAGATCTTGAATAGTACGGCAGGGACTCACATCCAATTAATCTTGACTCATAACTTGTTCTCTTGATCAGAAAGAATTTATGGTGGAGTCTATATTTTAGTAGATAGTAAAGGGAAAGAGAAATCATTTCACAAAAGGAAAGGAAGATAGAAAGGGAAATGTGATAAGAAGCTATGGGAATTGTTGGCAGGGCAGTCTTCAAGAGTTTGTTTGAAAGAACGGATATGTAATTGATATAAATACTGTGACAGTCTAGCTCTTTCTTCTGTGTCCCTGTTCTCCTTGGTTGCTTCTCTAGGCAACAAGTTTCATGCATTTGTTAATCATAAACTCACTTTGTTATTCCGGATAGAGTTTGTATCTCTGATATAAACCCGCTTGGTCACCTTTGGAATTATACCATGACCATTAGTGAAAGTGAAAGTCACTCAGTCGTGTCCAACTCTGTGACCCCGTGGACTATAATACAGGCCATGGTATTCTCCAGGCCAGAATACCGGAGTGGCTAGCCTTTCCTTCTCCATGGGGATCTTCGCAACCAAGGGATCAAACCCAGGTCTCCCACATTGCAGGCAGATCTTTTTACCAGCTGAGCCACAAGGGAAGCCCAAGAATACTGTAGTGGGTAGCCTAACCCTTCTTCATTGGATCTTCCCAACCCAGGAATGAAACCGGGGTGTCATGCATTGCAGGCAGATTCTTTACTAACTCAGCTATCAGGGAAGCCCCTTACCATGACCGTTAGAGATTACAACAAAAAAAATTTTAGAAATACTAATGATTATTAGCAAAGTGGACATCTTATTAGAATAGTTAATGTTGTATACTTGCAAACAACCTAATGTTGACCCCAAAAGTTACATTGAATTTTAAATGACAAAATGTAGTTCCAGGATCAGTATTATTTCATAAAATTCACTACTTGGGAGACTAAAACAAGAGACTGATTAAGTTTTGGATGACAGGAAGTTGGACACAGTTGATGGAATCTTGGATACCATGAGATTAGAATTCAAATTAACTTTGACAAATTAGAGAAATGATGAATAAGACCAATTCAGTACTTTGGATTTATAAGACAAAAAGATGGAGAGTGACTAGCTAAGGGAAATATTTTAGAAAGAAATCTGAAATTCAAGGACTAGCTAAAGGCCATTTTTTCTTTGTTTATATTAATTCAACAAGTCTATATTTTTGATTGTAACGAAGAACGCCATAATTGATTTCTCTGTTAGATAACTTGTGAAATGCATTTGAAACATATCTGGGATTACCTTATATTAGCAAATCAGTTTTTAGAAACAGAGTTATACAGATAGCTTCACAAGTGTTATTTGTACCAATCAGCACTATAGGTTTTTGAAAGTTAGGTATTAGATATAAGTAATTTTTGAAATCAGATGTATCATTAAGCTAAAGAGAATTTGCAAGGGATATAGGTAATTCTGTCCTTAAAGACAGATTTTAACTTTTAATTTGAACTTTGGACTGCTTGCTTTGCTAGAATTAGTTTGATTCATGTGATATCAAGTGATTCATGTGATATTTCCAGAAGTGAAATCTGCAATGTATCTTACTCAATGTGGTTACTTAAACAGTTAAGTCCACTGCAATCAAAGAACTCCCACTGAACTAGTGATTATCTATACTATATATTCTAATGTACTGAGCAAATGTGTAAAGATCATGTGAATTGATTGTTCATTTTACTAACTTCTTAAAGGGAATGACTAGAAAAATTATACAGTGTACAATTCATTGTATAAAATCTGCTTTTTAATAAAAGCAGAATGTCTTAGAAAAATGTGGAATTTAGAAATGTAATTTGCATTACATTTTGGAACAGATTTTCTTACTTGGGAAAATGTCTTTGAAATCAGAAGTGAAAGTGAAGTTGCTCAGTCGTGTCCAACTCTTTGCGACACCATGGACTGTAGCCTACCAGGCTTCTCTGTCCATGGGATTTTCCAGGCAAGAATACTGGAGTGGGTTGCCATTTCCTTCTCCAGGAGATCTTCCCGACCCAGGGACTGAACCTAGGTCTTCCTCATTGTAAGCAGACGCTTTACCGTCTGAGCCACCAAGGAAGTCCTGGTGAAATCAGAAGCTGAATTTAATTCCCTATATGAATTTTCATTTACAGGCATTTTAGAATACATTAAAAACTGTGATCATTAGGTCTCTTTAAAAATCAACTGAAAAAAAAACGGAATAAAATGATATATTGATAAACAAGAATATAACACTAAAGGAGTTAACAATTAGTTTAAGTGTATCTTCCATACTATAATTTTACTTGTTTCAAACTTTAGCATTGCTTTTGTAATAAAGATTAAAAATTCTCAATTGATATATGTTACCTTTGTGGAGATTTGGATCATTTATTTTGGAAAAATATGAAATTTATATAATTCTGACCTATTTAAAGATATTATGTGATAGAGTTGACTCTTGATAGCTGAACTGACATTTACAATTAAAATGTTGATTGACATATGTTCACATCTCTGTGTAATTGTCTAACTAGAAACTAAAAATATCAGTAAGAGCTAACACTATAGATTCCAGGATCATCTTGCTTAAGTATTACTATAGCATGTGCGTGTGTGTTAGTTGCTCAGTCATGTCCAACTCTTTGTGACCCCGTGGCCTATGGCTCACCAGGCTCCTCGGTCCAAATTCTCCAAGAATAATGCTGGAGTGAGTCACCATTCCTTTCTCCAGGGGGATTTCCCGACCCAGGGATCAAACTTGGGTCTCCCACATTACTGCAGATTCTTTACTGTTTGAGCCACCAGGGAAGCCCACTGTAGCATGAGTGATATTATTCATGTCAAAACTCTATGGGCATGAGTGATATTATTCATGTCAAAATTCTATGGGCAGAAGAAAAAATTCATGTAAAGGATTTTAGCTGTCAAAAATAAAATCACTCATGTACAAAACGACCTCCCAAAGATTTGTCCCAGATCCCTTGTATAGAAAAATTTATAGTGTGCTTGAAGATAGCACAATCTTGTCAAATTGGACAATTGACAACAAACAAAAAATGAAATGTGACTTTTCATGTGAACTCTACCGAGTCTTGATACTCAGCTACATATTCAGTCTACATATTCAGCTTTTCCCACTGGTGTTCCTGTCTCAGAAAGGAGTCTTGCTCATGCTGGTTTTTATTACACTGGTGTGAATAACAAGGTCAAATGCTTCTGTTGTAGCCTGATGCTGGATAACTGGAAATAAGGAGACAATCCTATTGAGAAGCATAAACAACTGAGTCCTAGCTGTAGCTTTATTCAGAATCTAGTTCTGTCACTAATCTGGAATCCACTTCTAAAAATGCTTCTTCTCCAATGAGAAACAGTTTTATTTATTCATTATCATCTACTTTGGAACATAGTAGCTTATTCAGTGGTTCTTCTTCCAACCTTTCACCAAACCCTATTACTTCTAGAGCAGTTGAAGACTTTTCCCCATTGAGGACTAACTCCTACAGTTGTGCCATGACTACTGAAGAAGCGAGATTTCTTACTTACCAGATGTGGCCATTAACCTTTCTGTCACCATCAGCATTAGTAAGAGCTGGCTTTTATTACATATTGGAGAAGGAAATGGCAACCCACTCCAGCATTCTTGCCTGGAGAATCCCAGGGACGGGGGAGCCTGGTGGGCTGCCGTCTATGGGGTCACACAAAGTCGGACACAACTGAAGTGACTTATCAGCAGCAGCAGCAGGCTTTTATTACATAGGACCTGGAGATAGGGTAGCCTGTTTTGCCTGTGGTGAGATGCTAAATAACTAGAAACCAAAGGATGATGCTGTGCTAGAGCACTGGAGACTTTTCTCCAACTGTCCATTTTTGGAAATTCTCTGGAAATGCAGAGGTTCAGCATTTAAAATTTGAGCATGCAGACACATGCAGCTTGACTGAGAACATTTATGTGCTGGCCATCTACTGTACCAGTTCAGCCTGAGCAGCTTGCAAGTGCTGGTTTCTATCATGTAGGTCGTAATGATAATGTCAAGTACTTTTGTTGTGATGGTGGCTTAAGATGTTGGGAATATGGAGATGGCACATGGGTAGAACACAGATAGTGGTTTCCAAGGTATGAGGTCTTGATACGCATGAAAGGGCAGGGATTAGATTCAAGTTAGATATCTTCATCTTCATGAGCAGCTATTGTGAACTTCAAATACTCCTGGAGTTGAAAATGCTGACCCATGGTTCATTTTGGACCAGGAGGAAGTTCTTCAAATGATGTATTCATGGTGAATATATCTGTGGTTAGCACTACCTTGGAAATGGGTTTTAGAGAAGACTGGTAAAGCGGACACTTCAGAGTAAAATCGTAACAACTGGAGAAAGTTGCAAAACAGTTAATGATATTGTATCAGGATGTCTTATTGCTGAAGATGAAAGAAGAGAAGAAGAAAAAGAGGAAGAGAAGGAAAGACAAACCGAGGAAATAGCATCAGATGATTTGCCATTCAGATCAGTTCAGTTCAGTTCAGTCACTTAGTTGTGTCCGACCCTTTGTGACCATGTGAATCACAGCACCCCAGGGCTCCCTGTCCATCACCAACTACTGGAGTTCACTCAGACTTGTGTCCATCAAGGCAGTGATGCCATCCAGCATCTCATCCTCTGTTGTCCCCTTCTCCTCCTGCCCCCAATCCCTCTGAGCATCAGGGTCTTTTCCAATGAGTCAACTCTTCGCATGAGGTGGCCAAAGTATTGGAGTTTCAGCTTCAGCATCAGTCTTTCCAGTGAACACCCAGGGCTGATCTCTTTTAGAATGGACTGGTTGGCTCTCCTTGCAGTCCAAGGGACTCTCAAGAGTCTTCTCAAACACCACGGTTCAAAAACATCAATTCTTCAGCACTCAGCTTTCTTCAGAGTCCACTCTCACATCCATAGATGACTACTGGAAAAACCATAGCCTTGACTAGATGGACCTTTGTTGGCAAAGTAATATCTCTGCTTTTGAATATGCTATGTAGGTTGGTCATAACTTTCCTTCCAAGGAGTAAGTGTCTTTTAATTTCTTGGCTGCAATCACCATCTGCAGTGATTTTGGAGCCCAAAATAATAAAGTCTGACACTGTTTCCACTGTTTCCCCATCTATCTGCCACGAAGTGATGGGACCAGATGCCATGATCTTAGTTTTCTGAATGTTGAGCTTTAAGCCAACTTTTTCACTCTTTCTTCTAAGGGATCCTTGTCCACAGTAGTAGATATAATGGTCATCTGAGTTAAATTCACCCATTCCACTCCATTGTAGTTCGCTGATTCCTAGAATGTCGGCGTTCACTCTTGTCATCTTCTGTTTGACCACTTCCAATTTGCCTTGATTCATGGATCTGACATTCCAGGTTCCTATGCAATATTGCTCTTTACAACATCGGACCTTGCTTCTATCACCAGTCACATCCACAGCTGGGTATTGTTTTTGCTTTGGCTCCAGCCCCTTCCTTCTTTCTGGAGTTATTTCTCTACTGATCTCCAGTAGCATATTGGGTACCTACCAACCTGGGGAGTTCACCTTTCAGTATCCTATCATTTTACCTTTTCATAATGTTTATGGGGTTCTCAAGACAAGAAAACTGAAGTGGTTTGCCATTCCCTTCTCCAGTGTACCACATTCTGTCAGACTTCTCCACCATGACCCTCCCATCTTGGGTGGCCCCACACGGCATGGCTTAGTTTCATTGAGTTAGACAAGGCTGTGTTCCATGTGATCAGATTGGCTAGTTTTCTGTGATTATGGTTTCAGTGTGTCTGCCCTCTGATGCCCTCTCGCAACACCCACCATCTACTTGGGTTTCTCTTACCTTTTACATGGGGTATCTCTCCATGTCTGCTCCAGCAAAGCACAGCCTCTGCTCCTTACCTTGGATGAAGGGTATCTCCTCATGGCCATCCCTCCTGACCTTAAACGTGGAGTAGCTCCTCTCGGCCCTCCTGCGCCTTGCAGCTGCCACTCCTTGGATGTGGGATTGCTCTTCTCGGCCACCTCCCCTGACCTAAGGCACGGGGTAACTCATCTTGGCCGCCGCCCCTGACCTCAGACGTGGGGTAGGTCCTCTCAGCTGCTCCTGTGCCGACACAGCCTGACACTCTCGGTCGCAGCCCCTGACCTTGGGCGAGGGGTGGCTCCTCTTGGCCACGCTTCTGCACAGTCCTTTGCAGCCTGTGCGCTTCTGCATGGTTTGCCATTAGTTTGGAGAAATAGAATGGCTCTCTTTCAACGGTTTATGTGTGTGCTTCCTATCCTAGATAATCTTTTAAAGGCCAATGTAATTATTAAACAGCAACATGATATTATTTAGCAAAAAACACAGATACCTTTACAAGCAAGAGAACTGATCGATACCATTTTGAAGATATGCCTCCAACATCTTCAAACACTGTCTTAAAGAAATTGATCCTACATTATATAAGAACTTGTTTGTGGAAAAGAATATGAAGTATAATCCAACAGATGTTTCAGGTCTGTCACTGGAAGAACAGTTGGGAAGACTGCAAGAAGAAAGAACATATAATGTGTGTATGGGCAAAGAAGTTTCTATTGTATTACTTCTGGTCATCTGGTAGTATGTCAGGAGTGTGCCCCTTCTCTAAGGAAATGCCCTATTTGCAGGAGTATAATTAAGGGTACTGTTCATAATTTCTCTCATAAAAGAAAAATAGGCTATAAAAATTTAAAAATATAAAAATTTTTAAAATATTGTTTGAAGCTGTTTGAAGTTAAAAAAGGGATTCAGTTCAGTTGCTCAGTCGTGTCCAGCTCATTGTGACCCCATTAACTGCAGCACGCCAGGCCTCCGGGTTCATCACCAACTCCTGGAGTCCACTCAGACCCATGTCCATTGAGTCGATGATGCCATGCAAACATCTCGTCTTCTGTCATCCCCTTCTCCTCCTGCCCTCAATCTTTCCCAGCATCAGGGTCTTTTCCAATGAGTCAGCTCTTCGCATGAGGTGGCCAAAGTTTTGAAGTTTCAGCCTCAACATCAGTCCTTCTAATGAACACCCAGGACTGATCTCCTTTAGGATGGACAGGTTGGATCTCCTTGCAGTCCAAGGGATTCTCGAGAGTCTTATCCAACACTACAATTCAAAAGCATCAGTTCTTCGATGCTCAGCTTTCTTTATAGACCAACTCTCACATCCATACATGACCACTGGAAAAACCATAGCCTTGACTAGATGGACCTTTGTTGGCAAAGTAGTGTCTCTGCTTTTTAATATGTTGTCAGGGTTGGTCATAACTTTCCTTCCAAGGAGTAAGCGTCTTTTCATTTCATGGCTGCAAACGCCATCTGTAGTGATTTTGGAGCCCCGAAATTAAAGTGTGACACTGTTTCCACTGTTTCCCTATCTATTTGCCATCAAGTGATGGGACCAGATGCCATGATCTTAGTTTTCTGAATGTTGAGCTTTAAGCCAACTTTTTCACTCTGCTCTTTCACTTTCATCAAGAGGCTCTTTAGCTCTTTTTCACTTTCTGCCATAAAGGTGGTGTCATCTGCATATCCGATATTATTGTTATTTCTCCTGGCCATCTTGATTCCAGCTTGTGCTTCATCCAGCCCAACATCCAATGGATCATTGAAAAATCAAAGGAGTTCCAGAAAAACATCTATTTCTGCTTTATTGACTATGCCAAAGCCTTTGACTGTGTGCATCACAATAAACTGTGGAAAATTCTGAAAGAGAAAGGAATACCAGACCCCTGACCTACCTCTTGAGAAACCTGTATGCAGGTCAGGAAGCAACAGTTAGAACTCAACATGGAACAACAGACTGGTTCCATATAGGAAAAGGAGTTCAAGGCTGTATATTATCACCCTGCTTCTTTAACTTATATGCAGACTACATCATGAGAAATGCTGGGCTTGATGTGGCACAAGCTGGAATCAAGATTGCTGGGACAAACATCAATCACCCCAGGTATGCAGATGACACCACCCTTATGGCAGGAAGTGAAGAAGAACTAAAGAGCCTCTTGATGAAAGTGAAAGAGGACAGTGAAAAAGTTGGCTTAAAGCTCAACATTCAGAAAACAAAGATCATGGCATCCGGTCCCATCACTCCATAGGAAATAGATGGGGAAACAGTGGAAACACTGTCAGACTTTATTTATTTGGGCTCCAAAATCCCTGCAGATGGTGACTGCAGCCATGAAATTAAAAGCCACTTACTCCTTGGAAGAAAAGTTATGACCAACCTAGACAGCATTTTCAAAAGCAGAGACATTACTTTGCCAGCAAAGGTCCGTCTAGTCAAGGCTATGGGTTTTCCTGTGGTCATGTATGGATGTGAGAGTTGGACTGTGAAGAAGGCTGAGTGCCGAAGAATTGATGCTTTTGAAGTGTGGTGTTGGAGAAGACTCTTGAGAGTCCCTTGGACTGCGAGGAGACCCAACTAGTCCATCCTAAAGGAGATCAGTCCTGGGTGTTCATTGGAAGGACCGATGTTGACGCTGAAACTCCAATACTTTTCACTGATGTGAAGAGCTGACTCATTGGAAAAGACCCTCATGCTGGGAAAGATTGAGGGCAGAAGGAGAAGGGGACCACAGAGAATGAGATGGTTGGATGGCATCACCAACTCAGTGGACATGGATTTGAGTGAACTCCTGGAATTGGTGATGGATAGGGAGCCCTGGGTGCTGCAATTCATGGGGTCACAAAAAATTGGATACAACTAAGCAACTGAAATGAAAGGACCTGATCGCTGCATATATAAGTTAATAAGCAGGATGATGTTATATAGTCTTGATGTACTCCTTTCCAGATTTGGAGCCAGTCTGTTCCATGTCCAATTCTAGCTGTTGCTTCCTGACCTGCATACCGTTTTTCAGGAGGCAGGTCAGGTAGACTGGTATTCCTATCTCTTGAAGAATTTTCCTCACTTTGTTGTGTTCACACAGTGAAAGGTTTTGGCATAGTTAATAAAGCAGAAGGTAGATGTCTTTCTGGAACTCTCTTGCTTTTTCTATGATCCAGAGGATGTTGGCAGTTTGGTCTCTGCTTGTTCTGCCTTTTCTAAATCCAGACCATCTGGAATTTCACCGTTCGTGTACTTTTGAAGCCTGGCTTGGAGGATTTTAAGCATTACTTTACCAGCGTGTGAGATGAGTGCTATTGCGTGGTAGTTTGAGCATTCTTTGGCATGGCTTTTCTTTGGGATTAGAATGAAAACTGACCTTTTCCCATCCTTTGACCACTGCTGAATTTTCCAAATTTGCTGGCATATTGAGCACAACACTTTAACAGCATCATCTTCTAGGATTTGAAACAGCTCAACTGGAATTCCGTCACCTCCACTAGCTTTGTTTATAGTGATGTTTCCTAAGGCCCACTTGACTTTCCATTCCAAGATGTCTGGCTCTAGGTGAATGACTACACCATCATGATTATCTGGGTCGTGAAGATCTTTTTTGTACCGTTCTTCTATGTATTTTTGCCACCTCTTAATATCTTCTGCTTTGGTTAGGTCCATACCATTTCTGTCCTTTATTGTTCTCATCTTTGCATGAAATATTCCCTTGGTATATCTAATTTTCTTGAGAAGGTATCTAGTCTTTCCCATTCTATTGTTTTCCTCTATTTCTTTGCACTGATCCCTTAGGAACCCTTTCTTATCTCTCCTTGCTATTCTTTGGAACTCTGTATTCTGATGGGTATATCTTTCCTTTTCTCCTTTGCCTTAAGCTTCTCTTCTTTTCACAGCTATTTGTAAAACCTCCTCAGACAACCATTTTGCCTTTTTGCATTTCTTTTCTTGGGGATGTTCTTGATCCCTGCTTTCTGTATAATGTCACGAACCTCTGTCCATATTTCTTCAGGCATTTTGTCTATCAGATTTAATCCCTTGAATTGATTTCTCACTTCCACTGTATAATAGTAAGGGATTTGATTTAGGTCATGAATCACTAGGTCTCTGAATGATCTAGTGGTTTTCCCTACTTTCTTCAATTTAAGTCTGAATTTGTGATCTGAGCCACAGTTAGCTCCCAGTCTTGTTTTTGCTGAATGTAAACAGCTTCTCCATCTTTGGCTGCAAAGAATATAATCAATCTGATTTCGATATTGACGATCTGGTGATGTCCATGTGTAAAGTCTTCTCTTGTGTTGTTGGAAGAGGGTGTTTGCTATGACCCATGTGTTGTTTTGGCAAAACTCTATTAGCTTTTGCCCTGCTTCATTTTGTACTCCAAAGCCAAATTTGCCTGTTACTCCAGGTATTTCTTGACTTCCTATGTTTGCATTCCAGTCCCCTATAATGAAAAGGACATCTTTAGGAGAGGCAATATTCTTAAGTCAGAAAGTGTGGCTCCATTGTCTGGACTCTTACTCGTTGTGCTCTGATTATCACTGGCTAAAACTATGGGTATACATCCTAGGAAATCAAACCTTTTCCAATACTTTGTGAATTCACAGAGACTTTTTAAAGCTCACTTATGCTTGTTTGCAAATATGCAATCACTTATCCATACCACATTAACCAGTGTCCCTTGATTTCCACAAGGTAAAACACTATTTAAGCAAAAGGTTTGTTATGGTAAAGGAAGGATCTAAGCAAAGCCAAACACTCCAAATGTAACATAAACATTCACAGTCTCAGTACTGTGAATTTTTCTCCTTAAGCCCCATCACTCCAAGACAGTGTCAATGCTTGTTTCCCTATATAGTCTCCAGCTTTCTAATACCAATCCTGGTTTTCCTGATCCTTCCCTCTTGGGAGCAAAATGATTCTTCTTATTTCATGCAAAGCAATCTCTTCCCTAACTTCTCCTTCATGGTTTCATCATCAGAAGGGACATTACCTTTTGCCTCAATCTGTCTATTTTGGAGGTATTTTCCCAGAAAGCACTTCTCACCCATAGAGAACCCTGGGAATAGCAGTCAGAATGATTCAACTTAAACAACTTCCTCTACCACTTATTAAGTGCTCATTATTTATTAAGCACTGTGTTTTATAACATTGCTTCTCACTCTCCCACTTTTTTCCATGGGGTAGGCTTTTATCATTCTCATTTTAGAGAAGGAAACTAAGTTCCAAGAAAATTAATTCCCTTGTCTAAGGTTTGAAAACCATCAAACACAGCAGTGCCTGTCCCAGCTCTGATTCCAAAGTCCAGACTGTTTTCAATGTCATCTTCTCATTTAGGTCATGATTATTCTTAAATTTGTGATTTAACTATAGTGTGTTGTAATCAAATGCTTTGCATGCATGCAGGTCTTACTTTTCTCTGAAGGAGATCCATTTGGTAGCTGTTCTTTGAAAAGGGAATAGATAGTCAATGTGCCTGTTAAATTATTATAATAATTAACCCCTTACAGTTCTTTGTACCATTTTTAAAGTTATAGAAGTGTAATGGAAACAATACTTTGTTTTGTTAGAAATATAGAGCTCAGAAATATAAAAGTAAATATACATGAAAAAAGTCATTTAGTTTCTGAAGCACTTCCTTTTTTAATTTCAAAAGGCATTATGAATAGGAATACCATCATTTTACCAAGAAATAAATATTTGAAGAGTATATTGTGAGCATAATTATTTATTTTTAATAGCTGTATGTAACTGATAAATATAGCTGGTTATGACCAAAGGTCAATCAATATAATGAAATGAGAATTTCTGAATATATGAAATTATATATGGAGTCAAATGTAAACTTTCCCTAGATAATTAGGAGTTGAAGGTTATAAAATTTGCCATTGAGAAGAGCATTATTCTCTAAATATTCACTAAAGTCTGTGCCCTGCTGACATTAATGGCTCAGAAAGCAGTTATATGTCTTCTGTGAAGTATTGATTTTGAACACAAAGAGGGCACATGTGTCATATGTAACTTTTTGATACTAAAGTTTTTGCTTGATTTCTCATTTTTATAGTCATTTGTTCCTGATGTTCTTATTTTTAAAAAGATCTATAATAGTAAAATGACATTTGAACTATAGCTACAATTTTCTGCTTCTAACAATAGTTGCCTTTTGAATAATTAAAAAATTCATAATTTGTAGTTTATTTAAAGATACATAACATAAATACCCACTTCCAAAAAAGTTTAGATCCTGGTTAAGCCGTTGGATATTCTGAAGATTTGCTCTCCTTTTACTTCCACTCTGACAATATCTGTGGCTACTTAGACTATAATACGTTTAAGCCAAAAGTTTAGTATTTTTTTCCCTAAAATTTGTCTTCCTAAGTCTTTTATTCTAAAATTTATTTTCCTTGCTAAGTCAGTTCCTTCCTATAAGCTTACCTTAATATAATTCTGACTCGATGGACGTGAATCTGAGTGAACTCCGGGAGTTGGTGATGGACAGGGAGGCCTGGCATGCTGCGATTCATGGGGTCGCAAAGAGTCGGACACGATTGAGCAACTGAACTGAACTGAATATAATTCTGTAAATCCTCAAAAATACATGCTCTTTCAAAATCATCAAATATCAATCATTTTGAGTCAAAACTGGGAGTTAATTTGGGTTAAATTTGATCCTAATTATTGGGAAGAGTAATTGTCCTGCCCAAGATTTGATTTTCTTCTCTCTGTCACACAATAAGTAATGACATGAAATGACCAATTTTAAAGAAATAAAAATTACTAACCAAGATCAGCTCAGTAATGTCCAACTCTTTGCGACTCCATGGACTATGGCACACCAGGCTTCCCTGTCCATCACCAACTCCTGGAGCTTGTTCAAACTCATGTCCATCAAGTTGGTGATGCAGTCCCGCATTTTATATTCTGTTGTCCCCTTTTCCTCCCACCTTCAATCTTTCCCAGCATCAGGGTCTTTTCCAGGTCTTTTCCAGTGAGTCAGTTCTTCACATCAGGTGGCCAAAGTATTGGAGTTTCAGCTTCGGTATCAGTCCTTCCAATGAATATTCAGGACTAATTTCCTTTAGGGTTGATTGGTTGGATCTTTTTGCAGTCCAAGGGATTCTTGAGTCTTCTCCAACACCACAGTTGAAAAGCACCAATTCTTTGGTGCTCAGCTTCCTTTATAGTCCAATTCTCATATCAATACATGACTACTGGAAAAAACATAGCTTTGACTAGGTGTACCTTTGTTGACAAAGCAATGTCTCTGCTTTTTAATATGCTGTCTAGGTTGGTCATAGCTTTTCTTCCAAGGAGCAAGCATCATCTAATTTCATGGTTGCAGTCACCATATGCAGTTATTTTGGAGCCCCCAAAATAAAGTCTGACACTGTTTCCATGGTTTCCCCATCTATTTGCCATGAAGTGATGGGACCAGAGGCCATGATCTTAGTTTTCTGAATGTTCAGTTTTAAGCCAATTTTTTGACTCTCATCTTTCACTTTCATCAAGAGGCTCTTCAGTTCTTTGCTTTCTGCCATAAGGGTGGTATCATCTGCATATCTCAGGTTATTGATATTTTTCCCAGAAATCTTGATTCCAGCTTGTGCTCAATCCAGCCTGGCGTTTTGCATGATGTACTCTGCATATAAGTTAAATAAGTAGGGTGACATTATACAGTCTTGATGTACTCCTTTCCCAATTTGGACCAGTCTCTTGTTCCATGTCCAATTCTAACCGTTGCTTCTTGACCTGCGTACAGATTTCTCAGGAGGCAGGTCAGATAGTCTGGTATTCCCATCTCTTGAAGAATTTTCCTCAGTTTGTTATGATCCACACAGTCAAAAGTTTTGGTGTAGTCAATAAAGCAGTAGTAGATAATTCAGATAGAGCCCCATAGTAAAATGTGTGTGTGTGTGTGTGTGTGTGTGTGTCTGTATATATATATATATATTAGTATATATACATACTAGATACCTGTTAGTGATACTGAACATATACCTAATATGTAAATTTATAAATGGAAAATATTTAGAAATAGTCTTAATTTCTTAACTATTTTTTTCCTTATTTTTCAGTCTCTGTTTCTATCATAGAAATAATCTGTAAAACAGAGGATATAATGTTAGGGGAATTTTGGTAAATAGTTTCTTTTATTCAGTCACTATATGATAAGTTGAGAAGTTATATATATTAAAATTGATTTTTATTAAAAATATAAATATTAACAAGGTACTTTCAAATATACTAGTATAGAACTTATATTTAAATGAAATAGTTTTATGGACATTCTAGCTTTGACAATCATAAGGTAACTTTATTTATAGCTAACACTATAAATTTATCTCATTTAATTCAACTCTGATGAGAAATGGACACTGTGTTGTGAATAATAATTCACAGTTACTTGAGTCAGGCAGTCCTGAGTTCACGTTAAATTCTGTCATTTATTCCTGAGGAAATCTTTAATAAGTTACTTCTCTGTTCCTCACTTCATTCATCTGTAAATAATAATAGACATTTCCACAAGACTGTTGTAACAATTATATGAGGAAATATATACATGGCAAAATAGTACATGGCAATTATAATAGTACTGAACTTGTAATTTAGCATACAGAATTTTTAAAGATATTTTAAAATTGTCTTAATAAAGCCCAGATGTGTTCTTTTCGAATCATTTTTAGGAATACTTTCTAAAATGCATGACAAATTTATTTACTTAGTATGCAAAATATGTTAAAATACTTAAAAAATTTTCTTGACAGAAGTGTTTACAAGAATATTATTGGTTCTTTTTTTTGTTCATAAGTAATAACAGTACAAAGACTATTGTTTTTAATTATAAAACTTTTTTTTTACTATATATAGATACTGCTTGAAGGCCTCAGCCACTACTGCCCAGCATGTGTATAAAAGCATAGACATTCACTTATTCAATGCACATCTGTTATATTTCTGTTGTCTGATGGAAAAACAGAGGGCCATAAAATTCAGGTTTGTAATCAGGTCTTTCCTTTATGTTCAGATGTCTTCATTCACTCCCTTATTCAAAACTATTAGAGAAAACTACTGAAAAACATTCCAAAATAAATTGAAAGGCATCATTTTTAAAGTCATTGGAAAAAATTAATAGTCTGTAACATAAATCGTGGCAATAGTTATCATAATCACTCATGTCTTTGCATAATGTTTACTTAACTTATCTTGGATATATTATGTTAAACCTAGAAATAAACTGTGTTTAGATGAAAATAAATTATCAAGTAAATTTCAAGTGTACTTGAGATTTTGCCTCTCTCTCCATATCTATCTTCATCTCTGGCTCTGTCTCCTTTTCTCTGTTTCAAGTATCAGAGGAAACATCAGTTTGCAGTGAATACAGTGAGCTCTGTAAAAAGAAACATCTTTTCCTTCAAATTGTAATACACTTTAAAACTTCAGTGAGGTTGCAAATTACTTATTTTTGTAAGCTTGAATTTATTCATACAGAAATAAGAAAGATTTTACTTTTAATAGGACCTACCTACCTATGGTGGCTCAGCTGGTAAAGAATCTTCCTGCAATGCCAGAGACCTGGGTTCGATCCCTTTATTGGGAAAATCCCCTGGAGAAGGGAATGGCAACCCATTCCAGTAGTCTGATCTGGAGAATTCCATGGACTGTATAATCCATAGAGTCACAAAGAGTCAGACACAACTGAGCAACTTTCACTTTTCACCTATTTTAATAGGGAGTACCTCATGGGGCTTTCCTGGTAGCATAGTTGGTAAAGAATGTGCCTGCAATGT
Source organism: Budorcas taxicolor (assembly GCF_023091745.1). Taxonomy (NCBI): domain Eukaryota; kingdom Metazoa; phylum Chordata; class Mammalia; order Artiodactyla; family Bovidae; genus Budorcas; species Budorcas taxicolor. Next base: position 72,937,498 of record NC_068912.1, read on the forward strand.
AGGATATCCAGGTTTGATCCCTGGGTTGGGAGAATCCTCTGGAAAAGCACTGGCTACCCACTCTAGTGTTAATACCTGGAGAACCCCTTGGACATTGGATCCTGGTGGACTACAGTCCATGGGGTTACAAAGCATCAGACACGACAGAGCAATTAACAGTTTCACTTTTCACCTCATGGGGAAGTTATGAGTATTGCATAAAATATTACATCTAAAGAGCACATAATTCAGTGTATTTGTATTTCTGTGTCTCCTGCATGGAACTCTTCTTGCAGATATTTAAGGCACTTTTTCAGAGAAATTTTTGACCCCATTTTAAATAGCATCCTCCACTTTCCCACCTCCTTTCATTACCTCTGAAATAACCTAACCATATATTAGGGAAAAAGGTCAATGAATTTGACATATTTCCTGACCAGATTTCTTTACAGGGTCATTCTTAATAACATGATTCTCAAGATAAATGTTATTAAAGAGGAACCTACTTTTTAAAACTTAGACAGAAATGTTGGATGCAAAACTCAGTGAAACGTTGAGTTCTTGGGAGACAGAAACTTTAGCAGTCAATTTGATATACTTAAGCATGCAATAGTCCTCTGATCTTTGTAAAAAAATTTTCTTTAATTAAAGAAATTGTCATGCAGCTGTAATGTTGTCATTTATCAGCATAATGAATTTAAACTGAAGGCTACTCTTACTGTGAGAATGAACTGATTAACTAGAGGGACTGCACTGATAATAATTAGTCAGAAAAGTGCAGTGGTGCAAATCAATATCTTGGTGCTGAGACTTTCCTTGGGGACTTTAAACCATAACAAAGCTGTCAGGCTGCTGAGAGATGGGGATGTTGTTTATTTATGTTGCTAATTTACTGTCTGATACTTTTAAGTTATATACTGAATACATCAGAAATGAAAAAAAGATATTTCACTTATTTTTTTAAAGATAAAATATGGTTTATTTTTATTTCTCCCATATAAGTTATCAAAACTGTAGTGAAGGCTTAAATGGTAAACTGATCATAACATTTTTTTGAGGAGTGGGAGAGGAGTATCAGGATTATTGTGATGTCTTTTGTTAATATTTAGTGACTATGTATCACTTGCTATTTAGTGTTATAATTTCTACGGAAGTAGTTTTAATTCGAAATTTTCCATTTTAAGGGAAGATAATATTATACAATGGGCAGGACCTGTATTTGACTAATGGAATGATAGTCATTCTTCTGGACACTCATATACCACATTTCAGGAGTCTATTAAGTAGGAGAGAACTGTCACTCATCATAGTCTTTCAGGCTTCCAAGTTTGATAACATTACTAAGAGAGTCCATTGCTGGTAAGATTTACTCTTTCCTGTATTATATTGTTTTTTCCAGAATCCAATAACAGAACATTGTACAAAGCGTATATTTTGGACCTCAGTTTTTCTCTAGTACTTAAGAGGTTGGAATTCCATTTCAGTTATCTGTTGCTGCATGGCAAACTACTCCAAACTTTGCGGAGTAATACAAAAATCCTCATAGGATTTGTAGCTCATGAACCTGGACAAGATAAAGCAAGATGACTTGTCTTTGCCCTGTGATCTCTGGGAAGCAGCAGAGGGTGATGCAAATGGCTGGGGGCTTGAATTATCTGCCCATTTCCAATAGAGTAGCCACCATTTATGTTAAAATTTACATTAACTAAATATAATTAATACTTTAGTTCTTCAGCCATACTAGCCATATTTTAAATGTTCAATAGCCACATGTGGCTAGTGATGACCCCTTGGCCCGTGTGTGTATATATATATGACATTTCTATCATCACAGAATGTTCTGTTCGACAGAGCTAATCTAGCAACATCTTTACTCATATGTCTAACATGTAGCCTGGGATGACTCAAGGACTGGGGACAGATGAGATTGTTGACTAAAGTACATAGATGCAAGATTTCTATTTAGAGTTCTTAGAACCTAGAATTTGAGTCCTGAGAGGAAACTTCTCAAGTGTATGTGTTTGAGCCAGGATGAAGCTGCATGGCCTTTAGGACTTAGTATCATAAGTCACAGAGATCACTGTGCCTTACTTTACTGGACAAATAAGCCCACCAGTAATGAGCCACTAGATTCAAGGTATGGGGACTCCTCTTAACAGGAGGAGTGTCAGATGTTCTGAGGCCATGGTTTAGAAGCACTGCAGACTAAATCTTTGTATCAAAAATGGTGCTTTGGAAAACTAGACTTAAATACACATAATGGGAAAGGTCTCAGTGATTAAATAAAGAAGACTTCGTTTAAATAAAATCTAACGCTTCAGGATTTTTATGGTATTTAGTATGCTAGTGTTCAAGGTTAATTTCTAAGGTGGCATTGTATGTTATGGTTAGCGTAAGGTAAGGGAGTTAGAGAAGACAAGGTTCGGAAAAAGAACGAGACCAGCACTCTACAGGAACGGATCACCTTTAATGAGGCGAGAAGGGGCAGCAGTCAGATTATTGGGCTGCTGCGCTAAGTCAAGAAGAGAGGAGGTATGTATGGAAAACATATATGCGGAGATGCATCATTTTGAGGGGGTCTGTTTTTCCTCATGATTATTTTTGACTAGTTAGCTTTCAACAATTGGGGCAAGGAATTCCTGAGACCAGCCGGAGACTGGGATCTGCTGGGAGCTGAATGTAATCAATTTTAATGTCCATTCCTTTCTTCAGGGGAGAAAGTTCTTTATTCTGTATAGAATGGTGGGGAGGACCTGGAGGGGAGTTTTAACTCCAGGCTATTTTGAGCCGTGTAGCTTTCCTTCAGTTAGCAACCATATTTTATCAAGGCATATTTTATTAAATTAATGTTTAATCACATCCAATGACCAAGTTCTACAGGAGAATCTGGAAAATGCCATGCTGAAAAAGTGAGGTGAAAGTCACTCAGTCGTGTCCAACTCTTTGTAACCCCATGCAGTCCATGAAATTCTCCAGGCCAGAATACTGGAGTGGCTAGCCTTTCCCTTCTTCAGGGGATTTTCCCAACCCAGGGATTGAACCCAGGTCTACCGCATTGTGGGCAGATTCTTTACCAGTTGAGCCAGAAGGGAATCCCAAGAGTACTGGAGTGGGTAGCCTATCCCTTCTCCAGCGGATCTTCCTACCCAGGAATCGAACTGGTGCCTCCTTCATTGCAGGCAGATTCTTTACCAACTGAGCTATCAGGGAATCTTTAATTTTTTAAATCCTGTGATTTTATTATATTGCCTTTATTCCTAAAAAAGCCTATTTTGTACATAAACTTTTCTGTTATTTGAATTCTATTTATTTAAACTACAGAGTGAAAGAGGAAATGGCAACCTACTCCAGTGTTCTTGCTTGGAGAATCCCCATGAAAAGAGGAGCCTGGTGGGCTACAGTCCATAGGGTCGCAAAGAGTCAGACATGACTGATGGCTAATCATTAACTACAGAGTAGTGAGTTTCTTCTTCTCGTAAGATAATTATTTTTTCCAAAGGACTTATTGTATTCATTTATTCTGAGATTTACTAGGAAATGGTAAGTATTGAGAGCTGTCACATATTTTACAACAGTGTGAGTTTATTAGTAAAATCAAACCATAGACAGTTAAAGTGACAATATTAACATGAGAATTGTACTAAATATAAAGCTATGTAGACAGAATGGTTTCAGCAAGAATATATTCAAGGGAATTTTGGACCTAAAAGTAATTAGATGAATGGATATTATATGAAGAAATCATAAAAATAATTTGTCTTTAGAGCAAGGGCATGTAGGTAACTATCATCAATGCCATTTCTAGTTGTACAACCAAAAGAAATAATGTGTTACAGGTTATAGACATGATAGACAAATGATGATCGCTTTACTGTCCTTCAAATAATTGTTCAATCAACTTCTAAACTTTAAAATCAATGATCATTTGTTAAGTTTATACACTGTCTATCAGCATTAATATAATTATAACAAAGTCAAGTGTGAGGTTGGTAATATTTCAGCCATATGCAGGATCCTTTTAATATAAATATAAACATTTCTATTATTATATTTTGATTCATTCAGAGATAAGAGTGACATATAATAAACAGTATAGTAGATATAAGCAGATAACTTTGTATCAACTAATATTTTTTCCCATAGAATCCATATATAACTCAGAATGTGTTATTACTGTTCAGTTGCCATCAGGTTCCTCTGTCCAAGGGATTTCCCAGTCGAGAATACTGGAGTGAGTTACCACTTTCTTATCCATGGGATCTTCCCTGCAACATCGCAAGAGGATTCTTTACCACTGAACCACCAAGGGAGCCATAACCCAGAATAGTATTGCTTAAATTAATTTCAGTTTGTAAAGAAAGTATTTACAAAATATCAAGTTTGTCTTGGTACTATAAAATAAATTAATTATATAACACTACTGTTATATATGAGAGATTAGATATAAAACATTCTATAATATGGCAATAAATATCAATTTTATTAAGAACATAAAAGATGTTCAAACCATCCCTGTAATAGTTTATTATCTATGGCAGGAAGTCCAAGATAGACAAATTCTGTTTGCTTGGAGATAATCTTTCTCAATGATTTTATGGTCCTGGCAACAGTGCCTATACATTCAAGAAGAAGCTGTTGAATACCTGCTGCTAAATGCAGATCTGAAAGCTACCCTCAAGGACATTGCAGTGTGAGAAAGCATGTAGTCAGACAACTTCAGCCACTATGATGAGGGCCATATTAGAGGGAAAAAACAGTACTCTGTGAGTATGAGGTTGGAGGACCTCATGTGTGCAGAAAAACCAGCTTTATTGCCAAGAGAACGCCATCCTTAGTCCTGACATTTGTGTTTATATGCATGTGTGAATTCAGCTGGTCATTATGACTGCATTCCTTCTCTGTAATGACAGGGATAGTTCTTTATGTGGTAGATTTCTGAAAGCTTATGAAACTGCAAGTTCTTTGCAATTATGTATTTCAGGTGAAGCTAGTGGTAAAGAAACCACCTGCCAGTGCAGGAGACATAGGAGATGCAGGTTTGATCCCTGGGTGGGGGAAGATCCCCTGGAGGAGGGTATGGCAACCCACTGCAGTATGTTTGCCTGGAGAATCCCTATGGATGAAGGAGCCAGGAGGGCTACAGTCCATGTGGTCACAGAGTCGGATATAACTGAAGCTACTTAGCATTTAAGTCGCACAGGAAATAATTATCTCTTGAAAGCTAACATTTATAATACAAAATTAAAATGTTTATGAAAAAATAATTTATTGTTGGCTGTGCTGGGTCTTTGTTGCTGCACACAGGCTTTCTCCAGTTTCAGCAAGCAGAGTCTACTCTTTTTTTAAGTGCACAGGTTTCATATTGCAGTGATTTCTCTAGTTGCAGAGCATAAGCTCTAGGCACACAGGCTTCAGTAGTTGCAGGATAAGGGCTCAGTAGTTGCCATTCCCAGGATATAGAGCATGGGCTCAGTAGTGATGGTACATGAACTTAGTTGCTCTAAGGCATGTGGAATCTTCCCAGACCAGGGATTGAACTCATGTCCCCTGCATTTACAGGGAGATTCTTAAACACTGGACCACCAAGAAAGTCCAACTTTAAATATTTTTTAAAAATTCACAAAGTATGCAATTGTATGAACAATATACTTAATTTCTAGATTAACCACATTTATTCGTGTTTGAAATAACTCATTTTCAATGTACCCTTTTTCCCTGTAATATAATATACCTGGATACTTTCTCATAGGAAGGGGATTTAATAGTTGATACTAACCACTGATGTGTTTATAAGTAGATGTATTTCTTTTGTGAATTATATTCATGAGTGTCTTCATAATTCCTAGTATGAAACTTTTTGTTAAGGCTTTTTATACATTGCATAATTTATCACCATGTCAGATCCATGTGTATTATTTTGTTGGAAGAACAAAAACAATAACAGCAAAACAATCTTCTAAGCATATGGTAAGCCTGAGTCAGTTTTGCAAACGTTTTATAAAAATCAACAGGACAAAAATATATCTGGCTCCATAAATACTGAATTTGTCTTCCATCATTCTTGTGAATTACACCTTGCTTCTACAATATGCTCATCCTGTCTTCTGGTCCCCAATTAAATTACTGGAAAAGAATCTCAATATTTGACTACAATTAATAGCTTTAGAATTTTTATACATCACTGAATTTTTCAATAGTGTGATCAGAAAGATGCAAGATTTATTCCTCTCCATAGAATTATTCTTATTTTCATGCCCTTGGCTGTGCCTATTCACCTTGAATTCCCTCTTACACTTCCTTATACCCACTGCATTACTGCCTTCCTGACTGCTTGCCTCAATTGGCTTGTCTTATGTAGTCTTTTCTGACCGTTCCATGAGGGTACTTAGTCTCCACCATACACCTGACACAAAACATAGCCTCTCTTTTAAAACCTCTTCCCTTTATACTTTTTAAAATTGTGACTTTGTAAGTCTTAATAACATTAAAATATTTTAAATTTCAGAAAATGTAAATATTTTATATTTTTCTTCATCTTATTCATGGCCACAACTCTTTCTATATCATATTCATTGTTTTGTATAAGTGGAAAAACTTTCAAAATGTTTAGTTGATCTTTCATGCTTTTATATGTATCAATTCTGTACAGTTTTCATGTGAACACTGTTTTGATTATCACCTTATTTTTCTACCTGCATAGAAAAAAGAAAGGCAGAAAAGTTTATAAATAATGTGAATGATAATGAAAGGTCAATGTTCAGTAGTGATCTGGATTATAAGACTCTCTTTGGACATTGAACATTTGTGCCTTTAGAGATTAATCTTGACTTCAATTGTTGTTGGTTTTTTGATAAATTTGGTGACCAGCTGCCTACCACCAAGCTTGGCTTCCTGAGATAAGTTCCAGCCAAATGTGTTAATTTGGTCCTGTCCATTTTAGGCACCTAACCTATGAGCCATCTGCCATCCTGGATATAAGTATTAAGAAGAAAATTATTTCAAAGCACAACATGACAAAAGACAAAAAGACTTTGGAAGTATGATTTAGCCAAAAAAATGTTCATTCAATAAAGTTAAAAATCGTTTTTAAAGGAGAAAGGGCTCTGTGACCTTGCTGCAAAATTCGATATGATGTTATTGTTTGTAATATACCAGTTTTTTTTTTTTTCAGAAAATTAGCTGTTCATTCTAAACACTAGCTTAGATTTTTCATTACAGTCTTTTATTAAATCTAAAATAAAATGAAATTACTTTCATCAAAAAATTACCTGACACCAAAGAGATTATGTATATTTGAGCTGTGTCTATATTTATCTTATTAGAAATTAAAATTGATAAATTAAAAAAAATAACATCAATTCATTTATAAATAAAAAATGAATCCATTGCATATTAATATTGTATAAAAACATATCATTATAAAACTATATATACATATATTATTTTAATGAGATAAGTGGCTCTGTCTTACACTTTTATTACTTTTGATAACTATTGTCTGCCTTAGTAGAAGACAGCTGGATTCTCATTTTGAATCTACATTTAGTCTGTGATGATATTATATTTGATTGAGTATAGAAAGAAAATCTTGCCTTAACAAATACAGAGTTCATAAAGGACGACTACAGTAATAGTTTTTTCCCAAAAATGTTGATATTCTTCTTTTATATTCCCCCAAAACTCAACAAGTAGTATTTTTAAATGATTAATTGCAATGTGAAATCTCAAACCATATCAGTCAAATTTTTCTACTCTATTACATTAAAATTCATTGGTTTAGCCTGTACTTTGACTATATACTTAACCATGCTTGCATTTGTAAGGTCATGCACTGGTCAGTTGGTTCAATTAGTCCACAATTACATTAGAAAATACAAGAAAAATAATTATATTTATAATATTGCCACCAGTATAATCTAAGCATTGCTGTGTGAGCTAAAAAGCCCTCAGGATTATGATGACAGAATCAAGATGTCAGAAGTTTTAAGTTTTGCTGGTTTTCATCCTTATAACAAAAACTGTTGTAAGGACAGTGATTTATTTCCAACCAAATGTTTGCCAAAACCCTAACTCAGTATAATCTTGATTTTTGTCCATCGGTTATTCCTTTGAGTAAAAAATGATGTGCCATGAAAAACGTGACTAATTCAGCTTGCATCTCAAACAATCACACAAGTACTTTTTTGAGACAACCACTGTAATGTGAAATTCATAAAAAGTACTTTATACATACCTTCCATTTCATTTTCTTGACTATTGAAAACATGTATGCTTAAGGTTTTAGTATTGTTTTCAACCAAGTGATACACACCATGCCTCTGAGTTGATTATTGCTAAAATTCCAAGGGTTTTACCCACTGTTGCTTTTGCAATGTATTTGCAAATGTCAACATAATGAAAAAGGCAAGCAGTGTCTTATAATTCTTATAAAAATAGTTTTTTAATGATAGAATAGTTGACATCTGGGGACCCCCAGGTGTCGTATGCTTCCCTCGTGGCTCAGACGGTAAAGAATCTGCCTGTAATGCAGGAGACCCAGATTCAGTCCTTGGGTCAGGAAGATGTCCTGGAGAAGGAAACGCCAACCCACTCCAGTATTCCTGCCTGGAGAATCCCATGAACAGAGGAGCCTGACAGGCTACAGTCCACGGGGTCGCGAAGAATTGGACGTGACTGAATGACTAAGCACACACAAGTGTTTGTAGACCAGTTTGAGAACTGCTGCACTAAAGAATAAAAATTAACCTTTTTTGTTACTCTAGGAACATCTTCCAAAATCTACTTTGTTCCTTCATCACCTAAAGTTTATTATATTTAAGTGAATAATGAGCCAAAAAATCAAATGCAACTCAATGAGTATTGTATTTCTGTTGTTTGATTAGTACAAGGAAATGTGCTGACATAATTGTTATAGCTACCATTTACTGAATACACAGTATGTATCTGATATATAGATCCTGGTACTATAAAGTACATTGATTCCTTTTAATAGACCAAGTCAGTACTACTATTGTGCTTTCACAGGTAAGCAAACTGATACAGACGGATTAAGAATTTGCTTTCAACTTCAGTCTGTGCTTTCTATATTTACTTAAAAAATGATTGAAAAAAAGGATTCCTTAGTCTCTTTTAATATTGAAGAAGTATATCTCCTCAAACCACCCAGAAATAAAGATAAAGTTATCAAAAACTTTAGAAATTGCTACATTAATAATTGTGTTGTGGAGGAAGAGGTGATGAGTACTTAACTGTTTTGTTTGTTTGTTTTTGCTAATCTGCTATTTTTAACTGATGAATCACCCATTGTTTTTAAAATTCTGGCTGTATACTTTATCAAAATAAGACAGAGGTTGACTGCTTAATTTTATATCTTGCAATCATACATATCAGATTATTTTATAGTGGCATTGAATATGAAATAGCTAGCACTTTGTTAGAATATAAACATTTAAAATAGCCTAACTAGAAAAATGCTTTAAATTATTACATCGTTTTCAAAAGAAAATAATGATATATTTCTCTTTGACACAAGATTACCTCAGGAGACTGGTATAGACTGTTATGAAAAAATATTTTCTCACTGCTTAATTAAACCATATTTCATAGGTAATGCTCTTTAACTATAATCTACTTTATTGTAATATTTCTATCAATGAAAAGATACCAATTCTTATCTTCCTAAAAGAGCTTTACTAGAAATTCTAAAGTCCTTCTACATAAAAATTATACAGGAAGAAAAAATATATGCATATTTCTGTGGAGAACCAAAAATGTGTAACTCTATTTCATTATTTGAATGAGTAACTTAAATGTAAAATTAAATACAATTCTATTTCTATTCAGAGAGTTAATAACAAATCTTATCACAATGTAACAGAAATATGTTGACATAAACTTGAAGTATACTTGTTCTGATTTATCTGTATTTTTAAAGTTAAGATTACAGAGACTAATATTTGAAAATTTATATCAGTATTTCATAGTTTGCCAAGTTATATGTATATAATTATTTCCTTTCCATTCTATTGATAGTATCACTAAATATGCTGAATTCTTTAGTATAGATTGTAGTCCCACGTCACAGTTAGGGACTCTAGTTTATGGATAAAGAAAAGTAGAGATGTCAACTTTTTCCCAGATCATGCAAAATTATTCTTAAAATCAAATGGAATTATGTCCAGTTCCTTATAGTTCTATTTCTGTTCTTTTGTATTATTGAATCTCCAGATTTTACTCAACAGTAGAGTCAATAAAATTACCGAACGGTATTTTAATGAAGGGGATTCTTTGTTCACTTGTTCTGTTACGTATATTAGATCACGAAGATAAATATTTTTCTCAAATATAGGCATATATAAATTATTTTTTAAAAAGTTATTAGCTAAGTTTTCCAATAAATGTGTTTTCAATCCAAGAGATTTTGATTGGCAGTAATTCAGTAAATATTTTTCAAGAGATGAACATAGATACTGAACAGAATGGCATATCAAATATATTACATCTCAACATTTTCTCAAAAATCACCTTTCCATAGTATAAAATTAATATTTTGTTGAACTTGGATTCCACATACTTGTAAAATATTGTTGAAGTGCTATGCATAATATGTATATCATAATTTAATATAAAATGGATTCTTAATAAGCATAGTTTGCAGTGATTTGGTTTTATAAAATTTTGTTAACTGTTTTTGATTGTTTTATCCACCAAAGTTTGTCTAATCTTAAATAACCTGCTTATTTGTTTCCATTTTTTTCTGTCTCAAAAAATGACTTCAATTTTTGTCTTAAGTAGAAAGACCAAAGACCTCTCTATGAGAGTGTACACAATACCCTCCTGGTCTTTACTGCAGGTTCTATCTCTGTCCCAGTGTCCCCTTTTGTGGAATGATCTTATTCCAGATGGTTCATAAACACCGTGTTTGTCCATTTTTACCCTGATCCAATTTATATCTCCTTGAGTACTGACTCAATGGAGGTAACTTTAAGTGGACCCCAGGAGATTGTAAAGGACAGGGAGGTCTGGCTGCTGCGGTGCATGGGGTCGCAAAGAGTTGGACACAATTTAGAGACTGAACAGCAACAAATAAGTACTTTGAAGTGGTAAAGACATCATGCACAATCAGGAAGAAGGACTAATGAGATACATGTATTGCGATCATCAAGCAAATAAAAGTAAGACAAACTCAGAAGCAATTTTTTTTAGGTTCTTTGCACCAGTGACAAAATAAAGAGAAGTCACTTTAAAACACCAGCTATTGTATTATGCCCTCTTGAATGAAAATGAAGCTAAGATATAATTTCATAAAATGCAACATGAATTCTTCTCTCTCTTTTAATGATTGTCTCAACTGTGAGGACTCAGCCTCTTTGATCTCTAACTCATTGCTCATCTTCGTGTACTGAAAAAAATATCAACTCATGGAGTGAGAACAAAATAAGATATCAAGGTTAGTTCATTGGAAGATGTGGACATTAAATAATTCAAGATAATAAATGTAGAAAGATAGCAAGTCATGTACATAGCAGCATCTAATTATGAGGCACTTTAACACCCCATACAAAATTAGTATCACTGGGTACTTGTGTGCAGTGAAGTTTAGAATGCTGCCATTTCTTGAATAGTCAGTGTTCCTATTGGCTCAAATATTTTCATAAATTATTTGTGTTTTCTTCTTATGCCATGTTTTTCAGAAATAGGTTTGTGCCAAAACTCAAGTATAATCATCTGTTAACAATGTGTATTTGATGCTTTAAAAAATAGCATTTCCCATACACACTCACAAAATTGCCTGACCTTCCTCCTCCACAGAATTAATCATGCCATCTGTGCTCACATTATATTTAATCATACTTCTGGTATAACATTTATCACATCACATTGCATTAGAATTAGTTTTATGTCTCTTTGTTTTTCCTACTAAACCATGTGCCCATGAGGCTAGAGATACCTCATTTGCTTCTGTGTCTCCAAAAGTTCTAGCATCAGGTCTGGCACATAGTAGACATTCAGTAGGACAGCATCTGCATATTTTTGGAAAACCAACCCGGTAAATGAATGGAGTTTTTTTTTTTTTTTTTTGACAAAAATCACCTGTCACATCTCACTCCTGAGTATGAAACTTTGTTTAAAAATAACAAAGGATTGTGACTGTAAAGAATATTAGAACATTAACACAATTCAAGTTCTGATTCCAATTTAATGCACATATACCTAGGCTTGAAGCTGCACCTCTAGTATTTGTCCAGTATTATGTTCAAGGCAACCTTTAAGTAGATGAAGGTCAGAGAGTCAGTCCCTCACTCTTCTGGCTCTTAAGAATCTTGCTATGTCAACCCAATCTGGTTTTCTGATACCTGAAAATTCAAGTAGGGAATGACTGTAGAATGAGATCTTCTAATACCGATATGTGGGTTGGATGAGAAGATAAAATTAGAAGTACCTTGTCACTGTAAATTGAGCACCAGTATTTTTTTCAAAAATAACTTTCAAACTACATATTAGCCTCAAAATTTATTGACTGTTTTTTCCTAAATAAAATCATTTATTTTTATTGTCTTTCTAATTCTGATCTTGTGTTAGAAAAATTCTACATTAGCAATATAATAGAGTTATTCATACTTCAAGCACTTAGCTATGACTGTCATCAAAACAATTTCATGTTTTCTTATTGTTTTATATTATATTCCACAAGGGCATATAATTTTATTTTTAAGCATTGTTATATGTCCCTGTGGTTCTGAAAACTTGACTAAATCTTCCATGACAAGTTGCAAAAGGGAGACTGAAAATATTTTTGGTGTTTCTCACAAATAAGAATCAATGACTATAACCTAGTAACATCTTTAATTCCATAGTATTTTATTCTCATTTGAAAGTAAATGTAAGACTCTTTATTGTTATGTATATATAATAGCTTTGAAGTAGAAGTGAAATCAGCTTATATGTATATACACATCACATAGCTCATTGACACTACTCTGATTATTTTTACATAGTTTTTTTTTTTTTTTTTTTTTGTCCTTTTAACACAAACTGGAACAATACTGGAAAGAAGTCAGCATGTAATTAGTCTGGATATATGAAAAACAGATTGTATTGTTTCACATGCTGTGAACTGTGAGCGAGCCACAGTTTGTAAAAGATAGCAAGAATCAACAGCTTTCCCCCCTTAAAATCTCAGCATTCTTGACTTTTCACACATCACTGCTTAGGGAGCTGAAAAACACAGAGGTTCTTCTACTGATATGATGACTATTGACTGAAATGGCTGGATTGGTTAGCATTTATTGGCTCATGTCTTATCTCTCTAAAGATTCTTTCATTCTTGAAATCAATTTTGATCTTATTTGGAGCTTATGTGCTGAAGAAAAAAAATGATGGGGGAGAAGGAAATGATGAATTTTTTTCTCATCAGATGGAAAGTAGAAGATCTAAAGACCTTTACAAGGAACCTATTGAATGATCTTTATGATTGTAGGCAAGAAAAACATTATGCAGTCATTTACATAATTCAAGTTGTCATAAAGGCATCACCATATAGCTTTGTTATATGCAGTCTTCGCCTTCTAGCATTTGTATTCTTATCTTAACATTTTCTCTATATGACTCTCTAGTAAAATTAAGCCAGCCATATTAAGCTTGAGGGATTTGGTGATCATGACCATTACTATTTAATTTCTTATACTAGTCTATTAAAATCAGATGTTTCATTAAGATGAATTTAATCAAGTTTTAAGCATAAAATGGCTATTCAGGAAATGCATATACTGCATTTAATTGATTTTTACGTATTCCTCCCACCCCTCCCACATTTTAACGCCTTTAAAATAATGATGCTTCTTAAGATCCACCCTTGTGGTCAGTCAGGCAATAGTAATGGCATAGTTGTCCTTGCTTGTGTGTGGACAAACTTCATCTAAGCTATCCTTATTTTTGTCACTTCATTTGAGTTATGTGCATTGTTAAGGGTACAAGGGTGTAGTTTAGTTACCATTTAAAATGTTTTCAAATATTGAACTAACAATGTTAAATTCAACAGTATTCTGTTCACAGAAGACATGAAAGAAAGAACAAAAGGTATAAATTTGATATTAGTGGAGTAATTAATGCACTTTTTTTTTCAAAGCTGTAAGCAAGTACCTTATAGGACATAACGGAAGATACAATTGATTGAAGATGTGTTGTTGTTTCTGAAATATTTGTAACATAATTGTATGACATTTTCACACAAATCAAATGAAGGTAATAGACATTGGCAGATCTTTTGAACTAAATGAAAAAATAATTCAAATTTTATAGAGCTAATATTAACCATCATATATCAAATGTAACTATTTTAAGTCATTTTATACTAGCACATAGGGAGAATTTTTATCACTGGTAATGCATAAAGAAAGGGTCCATCTTACAATTATAGGAAACTTAGAATTACTGGAATATCGCTGGTGGGATATTGAGATAGTAAAGTGTCTGCCTACAATGTGGGAGACCCAGGTTCGATCCCTGGGTTGGGAAAATCCCCTGGAGAAGGAAATGGGAACCCACTCCAGTATTCTTGCCTGGAAAATCTCATTGATGGAGGATCCTGGCAGGCTACAGTCCATAGAGTCGCAAAGAGTCAGACACGACTGAGTGACTTCACTTTAAAATAAAATAGACTCCAAACTCATTCTTTATTGAAAAATTGAAAGATTATAACACAAAATAATAATCTATCTTACATTATTATAAAAATCCTCAGTTGCCTTATCTTCCAAATATTTGGGGTGCTTTTTTTTGACTCAAGAAAAACATTTATTATTCTTATTTTTTGATTTGTTCTGTAGATCTTTTGGATTTTTTTTTTCTTTTTCTTCCCCACTCTATTGTAGTTGTTGATTTTATCGGCACTAAGAAATCCAGTTAAGCTTTTGAACTTTATTTTTTTTTCCCCCCTGGTCACATTTTTTCATCGTTGTCATAAACCTCTGCCCCTACATTGAGCTTTTGCAGTTCTGTGGAGTTTTCCTCTTTTTTTCCTTTTCTTTGGGGTGCTTTTAAATTTTTTAGTTTATATTGCATTTCTGTTTAAGCCTAGAGCAACAATGGCATTCGTCTCCTCTTCTTCCTGTTCTGGCCAGCAACCTCTCCAGATTTATCAAATTGTTTTCTAAGCTGGTATGATCTATTTAACTTTTTCTAATTGTTCTTCTAGTCAAAAATATGAAGTAGAGAAGAAAAAAAAGAGGAAAATCATAAGCCAGAAAACATATTTTTAAGAAAAATCAAATTGAGCATTCACTTCTATATCAGGAGTAGTTTTGGCTACAAGTGATAGAAAGCACTAAATGACAGTTTTTAAAACAAGATGGCAACTGATTTCTGTCACACATTAATTTCCAAAGGTAAATGGTTCACTGTTAGCATAGTTACTGAGTGTCACGGAACCAGGCTCTTTACACGTTGTTAGAGTTTACATCTTCTTTATCCCCAAAGAGACCTCATGGCCTACCGTCTCTCCAGTACCAGTATCACAGTATTGTTCTGATCATTGGGAAAGAGGACAGGAAAAGAAAAATCCATACATTCTCCCATTTTGCCAGACCGATTGTTCTTTCCATTTCTTCTACCTCCAATCTTTAGGACAGAAGTATGTATATCCCTGGCAATGCAGAAGGCTGAAAAATGTGACCTTTATTATGGACAGTCAACTCAAAAGCAGAAGTGGTTTTTCACCTCAAGAAGCTGAGAACTGGTAGGGAAAGTTTCTGGCTCATTTCCCTACCAATCATAGAAGAGCTTTGAACAGTCAAGAGCACAATGATGCATTATGGTCAT
Source organism: Budorcas taxicolor (assembly GCF_023091745.1). Lineage (NCBI taxonomy): Eukaryota > Metazoa > Chordata > Mammalia > Artiodactyla > Bovidae > Budorcas > Budorcas taxicolor. The sequence continues at coordinate 72,953,296 of NC_068912.1, forward strand.
TGAGAGAAATTTTTGTCTTATTTTGCTTAAAATGTTTGAGATAAATATTAATTTCCCATTGAAAGTGAAAGTCACTCAGTCGTATCTGACCCTTTGCAACCCCATGGACCATAGTCTGCCAGGCTCCTCTGTCCATGGAATTCTCCAGGCAAGGATACTGGAGTGGGTAGCCATTCTCTTCTCCAGGGGATCTTCTTGACCCAGGATCAAACTGTGGTCTCCTACATTGAAGGCAGATTCTTAACTGTCTGAGCCACCAGGGAAGCTCCAGTTTGCCATTAGGGCTTAGTTTTTCCTGTAATGTCTTAATGTTCATTTCATTTAATAAGCATTTATTAGTTATGAAGTCTGTGCTTGTTACTCAGGCACTTTTTTGAACAGTTCTGGGATTACTATTCAAATTGAATATCATACGAATGGTCCTGATGAAGTTGTACAGTACAGTGGTCCTAACACTTTACCAAAAAATGTAAATATAAATACTGAACTGAATTTTAACTAGTTTCATCAATATCTGCTTTTGATATGAATAATCTAAATTGGCTCAATCTGTAGCTTTGGAAAAGCCTTATTTTGTCTTTCAGATCATAGACTCTTACCAAATGTAGAGATGTCTTTTTCTGCTTTTAAGCAAAATATCTTAATTACTCCTTTGTTTTGATCTTTTATTCTTAGATCTATAAGTTGGACATATAAATACTTTTCCCTGTTGATATATCATGTAGAAGATATTTTTTCCTATAGATCAAAGTAGGGAAACTTTCAGCATTTAAAAGCTTATGTTGCAAAATGTTGGACCATGTGCTGACACTGTGCTACTGGGTTAAGTGGCAGGTTTATAGCCATATATATTTACCCAGTTTATGAGCAATTGCTTTTAAAAAGCTCATTTTTAAATATTTAATCACAGTCTACAAGAATCTACTTCTTTTGTCAAGATACTGTAAAGTATCTAAAGTAAAATATAGTGTTTTGAAATCTAAAAGTAAAGTGGTTAGAGTAGAACTTCTGTTGATTAAGGTTTTATTTTCAATCATGCCATTTGCAAAATAAGATGGAATAAATTAAGGTGTTTTCCCTGGTGGCTCAGAGGTTAAAGCGTCTGCCTCCAATGCGGGAGACCCGGGTTCGATCCCTGGGTTGGGAAGATCCCCTGGAGAAGGAAATGGTAACCCACTCCAGTATTCTTGCCTGGAGAATCCCATGGATGGAGAAGGCTGGTAGGCTACAGTCCATGGGGTCGCAAAGAGTCCGACACGACTGAGCGACTTCACCCTCACCCCTCATGCAATTTTTTGCTTTTGCTTTTTTAATGCTGAAAAATAAGATTTTCTAATCTTTGACTAGCATTTTTAGTACTGTAATTACTAAAATTAATTTGAACACTTATTCCCTTGTCTCACCACCATATTTTGAGAGCAAGAGCAATAAAACATTGACTGTTGGTAGAACAAAAAGGACTTATATTACATAGCTTTTTGCACTTTCCTCAATTCTGTGACTGAGGTAATATCTCTAAAATTGTCAGATGATTTTAACTATATAATCTAAGGAAATGTTATAATATTCTACTGATGTAGAAATTTGAAGCTAAATTCTTTGTTTAATTGTCCTGAAATACATGTTGTCTAAAATCTACTTGCCACTATTATATGGAACACAGGGAAAGAAGAAAAGGATATTAAAATTTTAATTTTAGTCTCAATTATTAAAATGACTTCTTGTGAGACTATGTCTTATTATCTCAATTTGCCAGAAATTCTTTTATTATAGTTACACTTATGTCATTTTCTCTCCTTCAGTGATTATTTTTGTAAGTACAAAATTGCATTTTCTCCATAATTTTCACAAAGAAATAGTATCTCAGCATGTATTAAAGCAAAAATAAATACATGTTAAAATGAAGTTCAAACTTGAAACAAATAGAGCATTGTTAAGAATTTCCTGTTGTACTCTTGTGCTTAGTTGCTCAGTCTTGTCCAACTCTTTGAAACCCCATGGACTGTAGCCTGCCAGGCTCCTCTGTCCATGGGGATTTTCCAGGCAAGAACACTAGAGTGGGTTGCCATGCCCTTCTCCAGGGGATCTTCCCAACCCAGGGATTCAACTCAGGTCTCCCACATTGCAGGTAGATTCTTTACCAACTGAGCCACCAGGGAAGCCTTAACCTTTTCCAAATACTTTCTTCATTGGCTTATCATCATTTTTTTTAATTGTAAATTTTTAGTGCTCTTCCCTGGTGGCTCAGATGGTAAAGAATCTGCTTGCAAAGTGGGAGACTTGGGTCGATTCCTGGGTCAGGAAGATCTCCTGGAGAAGGGAATGGCTAGCCAGTCCACTATGCTTGCCTGGAGAATCCCATGAACAGAGGAGCCTGGTGGGCTTACAGTCCATGGGGTCACAAAAAGTCAGACGTGACTGAGCGACTAAGCACAGGCATGCATTGCTCCATCCAACTTAACTCATTTGGAGGAAGAAGGAGGCAGGGAGCTGGTGAACCAGAGTGAGGAAGAAGACAGATTTCCTGAAAGCTAATATTAGAAATATCTTTGGGTTATGCCTGTGTAACTGCTCTCAGTTTTCCTTCAGCTTGAATCACCACCATCACAACAACAGAGAGAAAAATTACCCTTGGTTTTGATTTTTAAGACGCAATATATACCACCTTAGAATTATTGCTCACATTAAGATATGCATTGTTTCTCAGTCTATAGATGAAAGACTCCAGTCATGGCTAATTCTTTTTGTATTTCTAGGAATTTCATATTGAATATGATCCCTGGATATCATGATGCATTTCCGCCACCCCCCAAAAAAGATCACTGTCTATATCATATAGGGCTTTTCAGAAATACACCATAAAATACTTCAGTTCTTTTCATGCTTTTATAAAAATTACCTCTTTTTTCTCTCCAAGTTTTAAATTTTATGAGGCTTTTTTGGGTAGGGGGGAGGTGATCAGGTTGCTAGTTTAAAAATGAACAAATTACATTGCATAACACAAATTTTTATTACATCCTAGAAGACTAATTTTAATTAAAATTAGCATAGGTGTTTAAAAGAATTTATGCTTGGCAACTAAAAAAGTAGAAGCAGTTTAAATTTACCACTCCCTAGGAAAATAATTTATCTGAACTGTGTACTGGAAACTAGGACTTGGTAAAATTTGCAGTTATTAGGAAATGTTGAATAAGCGCCAGGAACAGTAACTCTTCACCCTCAAAGTGATATACTAATTTTTCTAAAGTACTTTGGTGATGGTTGTGTGGTATGTCACGATTATGAGCCTCCTTCAATAAAGCCATTATTGACTACACTAAAGACTTTGTCTGTGTGGATCACAACAAACTGTGGAAAATTCTTTAAGAGATGGGAATACCAGACCACCTAACTGGTATCCTGAGAAATCTGAATACAGGACAAGAAGCAACGGTTAGAATCAGCCATAAAATAACAAACTGGTTCAAAATTGGGAAAGGAGCACATCAAGTAAGTATACTATCTGCTTGTTTAATTTCTATGCAGAGAGCGTCGTGTGAAATGCTGGGCCGAATGACTCACAAGCTGGAATCAAGATTTCTGGGAGAAATATCAACAACCTCAGATATGCAGTTGATATCACTCTAATGGCTGAAAGTTGTGAGGAACTAAAACGCCTCTTGATGAAGGTTAGAAGAATGAAAAAGCTAGCTTAAAATTCAGCGTTCAAAACATGAACATGATGGCATCCGGTCCCATCACTTCATGGCAAATATATGAGGAAAAAATGGAAACAGTGACAGATTTTACTTGTTTGGGCTCCAGAATCACTGTGGAAGGTGACTGCAGCCAGGAAATTAAAATACACTTGCTCCTTGGAAGAAAAACTATGACAAACCTAGACAACATATTAAAAAGCAGAGCCATCACTTTGTCGATAAAGGCCCATATAGTCAAAGCTGTGGTTTTTCCAGAAGTGATAATTAAGAGTTGAACCATAAAAAACAAACAAACAAACAAACAAACAAAAACCTAAATGCTAAAGAGTTGAGGCTTTCTAATTGTGGTGCTGGGGAAGACTCTTAAGAGTCCCTTGGAGAGCAAGGAGATCAAACCACAAACTCGACTCTGAAGATTTATTGTAAGGATTGATGATAAAGCTCCAGCTCCAGTATTTTGTCCACTGATGCAAAGAACCGACTCTGATGCTGGGAAAGGAGAAGGTAGAAGACCATCAGTGAAAACCCTGATGCTGGGAGAGATTGAAGGCAGGAGGAGAAAGGGCAACAGAGGATGAGGATGGCATCACTGACTCAATGGACGTGAGTTTAAGCAAACTCTTGGAGATGGTGATGGACAGTGACGCCTGGAATTCTCCAGTTCATGGGATCTCAAAGAGTCGGACATGACTTAGTGACTGAACAACCTATTACAGTGGGTGAATATGGGTATTGAGTAACGTGCTATGTGGTTATCCTTGATAAATCTCTGTGCCTCATTGTCATGATGAGACTGCGACATGATTGACAGAAAGGTGCCAACAGATATATGCATGAGAGAGGAGTCCTTTTATTAAGGTAAAATGTACTGTGCATGCACAGTGTGTCTGTGGCTCTCATGCCATACAACAGATTATGTAGCAGCCATTGTCCTTGTTTGGGCCCCATATGCATGGCCTTTCATGACGTCAGTGAAGATTCTGGTAAACATGAAGATCAAATTAGAAACTTTGAGAACCTCTTCTTTTACCATTCACATGACATATAGTTACAAAACCAGGATCTTCAGAAAAACAGGGATAAACAAAGAAAATTTCAAAAAAGCCCTGTGTGAAAGGCACAGTGAGCTTCCCCCAAATCCTGACAAGAACTTCACGTTTATCAGAAGCTTTTATGATACCAGTAGCCTCCTTTGTGCTGAAGAAGACTGTCTTTACTGTGAGGTTGTGGAACATGGTTGATTTCCCTGTTTACTATTCCTTTGGGAAGTCAAATGTATATGATGTGCCTGGTTGCAGACTAGTTCAAAGTCATATAATTGTGTTTCATGTTTTTGAGAGAACCAGCTTGTGAATCTTGGCAGCTTCTCAGAACATGTTCCCTCTGAACTTGGACTCGAACAGGAAATACTTCCTGATAAAAATTTCACTTCTCTGGATTCTCAAAGTTAGATATCACATATTTAATTAGAACAGCATGCTGCCACTAAAATAAAAACTTCTCATTAGTTTCATCCTGTGGTTTAGTACTTTTTATGAAACAAGCTGACGGAAATATCAGCCCTCTTCCCTTTATCATTCTGATATATATATTTACAAAGCAGAGCAAGACTTGTAGCTCTATAACATTTATCCTCTTTTAGGAAAGAAATAGGCCCCTGTTTTCATACATATGGATAAATTATGAGAGAGATAAACATTTGGACAAATATTAATGCCACTTATTATGTTCAAATAGTTTCTGCTGTAATTTGGGGATGGATTGCATTTCCTGGTGATTTTAATGGATTTTCCAGTTTTATACTCTTTTCAAATATTTATAAGAATACTAAAAAGTTTACTTTATATATTATTTTTATGTTGTATCAAAAGCTCTACATATTCAACTGCCTGAAAAATCAGACAAGAATGAAAATTCCTCTGTCTGATGGAGGTGTTTGCTTCTTTTATTTTAGGCACAAAAAGTTTACGTATATACTTAGTGAATGATCTCATCACTTACTTGTTCTGTAATATGACTTTATAAAAGTGTTTGTCTCTCTTCACAGAGGTAAAAAACCATAACCTAGAAATTGATGTTCTTTTACATGAAAAATGTGTTAAATATTGCTGATGTACTGAATAGAAATAATAAACAAGAGAGACAAAATCGTCAGTAACTTTATACATGGAAATAAATATCAGGAATTTAAACTGAGGGGGAAACTATCCTAGCGTTCAATGCTAGTCTACCCAGGCATTTATGAAAAAAAAAAATCTAGGTTTGATAAATCCTATAATTCCCAGGTGGCACTAGTGTAAAGATCTTGCCTGCCAATTCAGAAGATGTGAGAGATGTGAGTTCTATCCATGGATTGGGAAGATCCCCTGGAGGAAGAAATGGCAACATACTACAATATTCTTGCCTGGAGAATCCATGGACAGAGGAGCCTGGTGGGCTACAGTCCATGGGGTCGCAACAACTTGGACTGAAATGACTTAGTACGCACAGGCATAATTCATAAACTGTAACCTGAGAAGTCAAAGTAATAACTAAAAGGAAAAAAACCACCATTCTAATTTGGCATTACCTAATTTGATTTAATAGTGGTAATGCATAGAATATTTGAAACTTAATTAGTATTTTAGTTGCATAAGTGAAATATTATTCTTCTTACTGAATCATTGCTAAGCATATGTCTCATAAAGACATATGCATATGCCCTCCTAGACTGTAATTTACATTTTTAATATTTATAATTTGCAATTAACACTATCATTTGCTTTTTATTTAGGAAAGTATACTGAATCAGCACTCTTAAAATTTTAAGAAAAAAATCCATATTTTGTAATGTTCTTCCTAGAGTATATTATACTGTGATGTATTTTACTGTCTGCCAAAACTGCTCTCTTTTAAAGCAGAAGATAAATTGTTCTTTATCTCTGAGCAGTGCCTTTTCACCATAGCCAGTGGGATTCAATACCACTGATTCTTTTTACAATCTTGGTTTAGAAAATTAAAGAAACTCAAGTAGCACTGCTGCAATCCATTCATGGCTAATACATCTTGTCTCGCATGACTGAGGACAAGTGCCCTCCAGATTAAATTTTGCTGCTCAGCACCCTGCATTTTCATAAAATATAGTCCTTACATAGCTCCATGAATATCCCAAGCATGTGGTTTAATTTAAACTAACATGCTTGAGTCACCCATTTAAATAAAATGTTTGTAGTGTTCCAAAACTATTTTATAAATGAATCTTCTCAAAATACAATAAGCAAACACTATAATTTCAAATGAGATAAAACAACTATATTCAGTAATAAACAGGAAGATCTCCAGGAAGGATTACCTGAGTTACTGAAGGGAGTAGGTGTTTCTTCCTGAATGTCGATCTGTGGAAGGGGAAAGTGGTACTGCCAGCTAATGCTGCAAGTCATTTTAAGTACTGGACCAACACACCCTGCTTTCTTATCCTCTGTGGCTATGCAGCAGAGATATAGTTGAGATGAATGGCCTAAAAAAGTTATCCTTTCCTGCAAGGCTCTATTTAGGTTGTACGCTGCCCCATTTTCAATTTCAGTTTAAAGCTAGGCTTTGATATGTACTTTGATAAAGTATATTCATAAATTGATCATACATATGTGATTTCCATAAGGATAAATAAGAGAAAAAGGAATTCAAGGATCTGTAAAGAAAAAAAGTCCCCACTAGCGAGTTACTTATTGTGATGTATACCTATGCCAAATGGATGTTTCTTATTATGAAATATACATCCTGAAGCTTAAGCATGCATGTTAGATTTTTGTGTGCTTATTAAAACAAAGTAGTCGAAGTAAACTTTGATCTGTAACTTTCTCTTCTGTGTGTATGTGTTTCTGGTTTTAATGTAATCAGTCAGATAATGCCTCACAATTGTAAACATTAACTTCACTTTAGAAATTATTCATGAAAATTTTGACCACATAAGAATGATGACAGGATCAATATGAACCAACATTTTAAGGAGAGAGGACCAGTTCACACTCTAATGATCTGTGTGTACATACTTACTAATGTTCTATAAATCTTTTGGAGGGATAGATTATTAGGAGAATATTATGCATACTGGACCTTGTATGAGTATTGGAAATTTTAAGGGAATCACATCAAATGATCTGTTTGTATAGTTACTGAGTCATCATATAAACTTTTAATTCATTTATTGTTTTGCTTTTAACTGTTATCCAGAACTGGCAATAAATCATTCAAAAATTAAATGCCAATTCTGACTTGACTATTGTTTAATATAATAAAAATAATCATTTAATTCTATTTAGAATATTAGAAGTATAAATCTCAGAAAATTATACATTCATATTTAATACCACTATGAAGCAGAAGGGTGATAACTAAATATAATACGGAAACAGCTATTCCTTTAGATTTTCATGAATCATGCAAATAATGTAAAGTTTGGAAACATCCCATGAGAAGTAATAATAACATATAGGACTCAGAAGGCTGCCAACTCTATCGCAGATATTCAGGAGAAATAGACATCATTGACTCTAAAGGAAAGTCACTAAAAACTCATTTTTAGAAGTACAGGTACTAAAAGGAAGAATATTATTCATTTTCTTTCAATTAACAAACTGTTGCCAAGAATTAAACAATGTCAATTCCATAGGGGGAGTTACCTTCAGGCAGCTAGCTTATTAATATAGGGCATGTGAAGATTTAAAAAGAGATGTGACATTGGTGGTCACATTGAAAGAGAAAGTTATGCCTGTAGTTATTGAGAAAAATTCCAAGCTTCTTCATCTCTATAAGTTCATAATTTACTGATAAAACTGAACCTTTTGAATGGTTCATCTTTCTGAAATAGCTTAGCTTTGAAACTTAATTATGCCATTTTCAAGCAAAGCTAGAGAATGGCATAGGGTAGCTAGTATGAGTCCCTTCATATTCATCTCATGAGAGTACAGTGATCAGCATGTAACATCACTTTAACATTGTTTTGGTTTAAGGAACCAAAACTGTCCTAAGGCTTAGAATGATTTAAGTATGCTGGATAGCATTAAACTCTCCCTTATGCATTGACTAAATTGACCAGAGTGGAGAGGTCAGAAGGAAAACTGCATGAAGCATATATGTAATTAACAAAGTCTATCATGGTAATTATGACTTTTTACAACAGAAGTTATGCCTGGATTTGAATAGAGAGTGGACCACCACTTAATTTCTTAAAGTCTCAGGTACCTATTCAAAATAGGAGTTTGAAAAGTACCTACCCCAGCAGGGTTTGGGTGAAGATTAAATAAGATCATGCATATGCAAAGCTCTTACCACTCTACCTGGCCTGTGGTTCAAATGTTTGTTGCTATTATTATTAGTCCTTTAAAATATATTAATTTCGATTAGGTGTTACATGGCATGTTTATAAAAATGAGGTTTGTGATTCTTTCATCTTGGACATTTAATAAAGAATTAAAAAGTAGAAGAAACTCAAAATGTTATAGTCTAAATTCAAGAAAATACTAAGTTCAAGACTAGGTTGTATTATCACTTGTTAGCTATTTTGTGTAGCATTCGAGTAATTCATAAGGCCAACTCTTTAGTATAATTGATCAAATCAAATGTTTCAAATTAAGTTTCAACAAATATGCTTCAACAAATTGAATACTTGACATGTTTTGAATACTATGTTAAGGCCTCACCCATATTGTTTCAATAACTGTTTTTTAGAAAAAAAATGTTTAATACAAATTAAACATAAATAAATGCCCATCAGGTGATCAACAGTGGTAGAACTTGCTGATAAACGTTTGTAAGTTAAGAAATTTCGTTATTAAAGTCTATGTAGAACTCTCAACTGGTAAATTGTGATGGATGAGGATAAACCCAAAACAAAGAAAGCCCTGCCTGGCTAAAAAGAAAGACACTGGGAACCAGAATACCACCTTTCTAGTTAAAGGAGAAAATGTATTTTTGGCATTGAAATTGGTCACCAAAATGACAACTTCCTGAGTCCAGATCATTGGACCACAACAATGATTTCTTTTGACTCAGCAAAAGAAGATAAATTTCACCTAGATTTTTATATTTCCTGTTGAAGAAGAAAATTGGCAAGCATTTTACCTGCAAGAAAGAAATAACAGCAATAAAACCCAATATGGATATCATTTTCCTCTAGTGGCCAGTGAAGATCTCGTAAAGGACAAGACTGATGACAGTCTTGTAGAACATTTATTTTTACATTTTCAACGTTTTTCTAAATGTACTATCTCATTGAGTTCTCAAAGAAACCTATGAGGTTTTTATCATTTCTATTTTAAAGATGAGGAAGTAGATTCTTAAGATAGAATAGAGTGCAATTCTAAAAGTAATGCATTGAGAGTTTGGAAGTTTCAGATTAAGACCATATTTTAACATTAATTAGATTTTTTAGTTTCTTGAATTTATATAAATGAAGTGGAACAGCCTTAGCAAAACCTTAAAATACATCATAATAACATACCAGCTTCTGTCAGTTCTGCACCTCTGAACTGAGATTTTAGCACTGGAGGTGTCCTCTGGCCCAGTCCACTTTTTTCCTATTGCCGCCTCTCTGGAATGGTTTAGGATATACATTACCTTAGTCAGGAATGAATGTGATGTCCAAGATGAACTGTCCTTAATGATACAAACTGTCTACCAGAGATCAGTGGAGAAATAACTCCAGAAAGAATGAAGAGACAGAGCCAAGGCAAAAACAACACCCATTTGTGGATGTGACTGGTGATGAAAGTAAAGTCCAATGCTGTTAAGAGCAATACTGCATAGAAACCTGGAATGTTAGATTCATGAATCAAGGCAAATTGGAAGTGGTCAAACAGATGGCAAGAGTGAACAATGACATTTTAGGAATCAGCAAACTACAATGGACTAGAATGAGTGAATTTAACTAAAATGACCATTACATGTCCTACTGTGGGCAAGAATCCCTTAGAAGAAATGGCGTAGTCATTATAGCCAACAAGAGTCCAAAATGAAGTACTTGGATGCAATCTCAAAAAACGACAGAATGATCTCTGTTCGTTTCCAAGGCAAACCATTCAATATCACAGTAATCCAAGTCTATGTCCCTACCAGTAATGCTGAAGAAGCTGAAGTTGAAAGGTTCTATGAAGACCCACAATAACTTCTAGATCTTGCTCTCAAAAAAAATATCCTTTTTATTATTAGCAGACAGGAGTGCAAAAGTAGGAAGTCAAGAAATACCTGTAATAACAGACAAATTTCACCTTGGGGTACAGAATGAAGCAGAGCAAAGGCTAACAGAGTTTTGCCAAGAGAACACACTGGTCATAGCAAACACCCTCTTCCAACAACACAAGTGAAGACTCTACACATGGACATCACCAGATGGTCAACACCAAAATCAGATTGATTATATTCTTTGCAGCCAAAGATGGAGAAGCTCTTTTCATTCAGCAAAAACAAGGCCGGGAGCTGACTGTGGCTCAGATCATGAACTCCTTATTGCCAAATTCAGACTTAAGTTGAAGAAAGTAGGGGAAACCACTAGACAGTTCAGATATGAAGTGTCTAAATCAAATCCCTTATGATTATACTGTGGAAGTGAGAAATAGATTCAAGGGATCAGACCTGATTTTCAAAGTGGCTGAAGAACTATGGACAGAGGTTCATGACATTGTACATAAGGCAGTGATTGAGACAACCCACAAGAAAAAGAAATGCAAAAAGGCAAAATGGCTGTCCAAGGAGGCCTTACAGATAGCTGTGAAAAGAAGAGAAGCAAAGGCAAAGGAGAAAAGGAAAGATATACCCATTCAAATGCAGAGTTCCAAAGAATAGCAAGGAGAGATTAGAAAGCCTTCCTCAGTGTTCAGTGCAAAGAAATAGAGGAAAACAATAGAATGAGAAAGACTAGAGATCTCTTCATGAAAATTAGAGATACCAAGGGAATATTTCTTGCAAAGATGGGCTCTATAAAAGACAGAAATGGTATGGACCTAACCAAAGCAGAAGATATTAAGCAAGAGGTGGCAAGAATACACAGAAGAACAAAGCAAAAAAGATCTTCATGACCCAGATAACCACGATAGTGTGATCACTCACCTAGAGCCAGACATCCTGAATGTGAAGTCAAGTGGGCCTCAGGAGGCATAACTGCGAACAAAGCTAGTGGAGGTGATGGAAATCCAGTTGAGCATTTCAAATCCTAAAAGATGATGACGTGAAAGTGCTGCACTCAATATGCTAGCAAATTTGGAAAACTCAACAGTGGCTATAGGACTGGAAAAGGTCAGTTTTCATTCCAATCCCAAAGAATGCTTGAACTACTGCACAATTGCATCCATCTCACACGCTAGCAAGTAATGCTCAAAATTATCCAAGCCAGGCTTCAACAGTACTTCAGCAGGGAACTGTGAACTTCCAGATGTTCAAGCTGGATTCAGAAAAAGCAGTGGAACCAGAGATCAAATTGCCAACATCTGTCGAATCATTGAAAAAGCAAGAGAGTTCCAGAAAGACTTCTACTTATGCTTTATTGACTATGCCAAAATCTTTGACTGTGTGGATCACATTGAACTGTGGGAAATACTTAAAGAGATGGGAATAGCAGACCACCAGACCTGCCTCCTGAGCAATCTATATGCAGGCCAAGAAGCAACAGTTAAAACTGGACATGGAACAGACTGGTTCCAGATTGGGAAAGGAGTACCTCAAGGCTGTTTATTGTCACCCTGCTTATTCAACTTATATGCAGAGTACATCACGAGAAATGCTGGGTTGGATGAAGCACAAGCTGGTATCAAGAATGCCAGTAGAAATATCAATAACGTCAGATATGCAGATGACACCACCCTTATGGCAGAAAGGAAAGGAAGAACTAAAGAGCCACGTGATGAAAGTGAAAGAGGAGAGTGAAAATGCTGGCTTAAAACTCAACATTCAGAAAACTAAGATCATGACATCTGGTTCTATCCCTTCATTGGAAATAGATGGGGAAACAGTGAGAGACTATTTTTTGGAGGCTCCAAGATCACTGCAAGATGGTGACTACAGCAAAGAAAGTAAAAGACGCTTGCTCCTTGGAAGGAAAGTTATGACCAACCTAGACAGCATATTAAAAAGCAGAGACATCACTTTGCCAACTGAAGTCCATCCAGTCAAAGCTATTGTTTTTCCAGTAGTCACGTATGGATGTGAGAATTGGACTATAAAGTTTAATGCCAAAGAATTGATGCTTTTGAACTGTGGTGTTGGAAAAGACTCTTGAGAGTCCCATGGCCTATAAGGAGATCCAACCAGCCTATCCTAAAGGAAATCAGTCCTGAATGTTGGAAGGAATGATGCTGAAGCTGAATCTCTAATACTTTGACCACCTGATGCAAAGAACTGACACATTGGAAAAGACCCTGATGCTGGGAAAGATTTAAGGCAGGAGTAGAAGGGGACAATAGAGGATGAGATGGTTGGATGGCATCACAGACTCAGTGCACATGAATTTGAGTAAACTCCGGAAATTGTTGATGGACAGGAAGGCCTGGCATGCTGCCGTCCATGGGGTCGCAGAATCAGACATTTCTAAGCAACTGAACTGAACTGTCCAAAAAAAGCTACATAGATTGAGTAGGGAAAACAAAATAAGAGGTATGTATCACATGTTTTCTTTTGAAGCAACAAATTTCTATGAGTAGAGAGAAACGTGATAGAACTTGATTTTAGTTATTTTTTTGAAAATCATGTAGGAAGATGGCAAAATAGCAAGTTAATTTTAGTTACATTGGGGCAACTCAAATGCAGCAGAGTGATCTAAATTTTGTTAGGTGAGGTCTTCCAAGTTAGATGTGAAAAGAGCAATTTCTATCAGATGTTGCTTCACTGGATAGAGATAGGTCTACTGCTCTGTCTCCTAAGATCCATTTCTGGCTTGATAAGTTACAGAATGAGTAAAAATTGATCACTTCTGATGATCTTGAAGATTGCAACTACTGTTTAGCAAATTCAGGAAATTTTAAAATCTAAAGCCTCATTATATATAATCTTTTATACTTCTCATTATATCAGATCAAATGCCAACATAGAGCAAGTATTTTTTGCCTATTTTGGTGATTGTAGTTCATGTGTATATAGCCTTTAAGTTAGCTAGTGATTGGAAGGTTTTATGAATCATTTCTGTTTCTTTGGATGGAGGAGGATTTATCATAAATATGGGTCTTTATCATAAATATGGGTCTTCCACATGTCTGTGTTTATTATAAAGCTGGGTAAAATAGTAAAAACTTCCAAATAATAGTTTAAGAATAATTCCCACCAGATACTGCATTTCATTTCAGGTTTTGACCTAATAAAATATCAGGTTAGATTTTTTTTTTTTCCTCTAGTTTCCCCTCATGTTGGTAACCTCATTTAGGAAATATCCTGTGATGTTGGAAAGCCCTGTTTCATGCATGGAAACATCTCGGTGAATATCATTTCCATTTGTGCATTTTTTCTCCTGCTTTTCCCTCAGCCTTTCTACAGCTCTCCTGGAAAATGGCAGCTCTTATTGTTTCTAAATTCTCAGACCCTGAACAAGTAGTTGCTGATTTCATGAAGTCAGTCACAAAAGGTATATCCATATCTGATTGATTACTTTGGAGAGTTTGGCTCTTGGATTGTACCATATTTTGTTGAACCATCATGCAGTCTTTCTTGTACTTATAGTTCTTTAACATAAAGGGAAATATAACTGCAGAAGTGCATAATTTCACCTCTCTTTTCCTTTAATAACTGGATGGTTTTGTCTAATAAATGGCATAATAATAATATTAGTAATAATTAAGAGCATGAAGATTAACAGAGAGGGAGGCAAAAAAAAAAAAAAAAAACAATTAAAAGCATACCATGTGGCAGGCACCATCGTAATTGCTTTGTACTCAATTGTCTTTAATCCTTACAACATTTAAAACTAGTGTTGTTATCCTCACTTTAAAAATAAGGTATTTGAGGTTTGGAAAGGTTAAATGACATGCCAAAGACAAATTAAGCTAGCTTTTTTTTGAGAATATCCTGTATGTTATCACTGAGCTAAGTCATTTTTCATATGTTATCTCATTTAATTCTCAGAATAACCCTGAAGTAAGCATTGTTTTTATCCACTTGTGCAGGTGAAGCAACTACAGAGAAGTTAAACAATTGCCTAAATTGACAAACTAGGTGGAATTGGTTAGCAGGGATTCAGAGCTTAGTTATTAGTATAAGGGCTTCCCAGGTGGCTCAGTGGTAAAGAATCCACCTGCCAGTGCAGGAGATGTGGGTTTGATCCCTGGGTCAGGAAAATCCTCTGGAGAAGGAAATGACAACCCACTCCAATATTCTTGCCTGGGAAATCCCATGGACAGGGGATCTTGGTGGACAACAATCCATGGGGTCACAAAAGAATCGAACACCTCTTAGTGACCAAATAACAACAAACTGGTACAAGGACCAGGTTGTTCAAAGAGATCAATCAGACATTGAGGATACTTGCTGGAATTTGCTTGATACAAGTTTATACAATTATGATATTATTAATATGAGTTAATTTTATGTAACTAATGTGGATTTTGCTATGCTTAAATCACATTAAGAGAAAATCAAAACTCTTAGCCAGGAAAGCCAATGGCTGCTGTTTCAAGCCTGTTATCTGGTGTCTCTAATGTCTTTTCCATCTTTTTCTTCTGTCATCTTTAGTGCATGGCATGAAGCTCACTAACTCTAGTTATTCAAGACCTAACCATTATTTTTTCTCTCACAAGTCATTTCCTTTACAGAGCTTTAATTTGTCACGTGCTGTCTTTGAGTACACCAAATTTATCCTTTCTTGAGCTCTTTTTTCCTGTACTTTTTCCTCACTTCTCTTGCACATCGTCTCTTTGCTATCTCCTTTACTAAATATCTTTCTTTTGACTTCTTGCAGTCATCCGCTGTGTCCTGCAGTGTAAACAGCCTCTCTGTTGCCAGTGGTGTTAACTGTTGCTGCTGCTGACCCAATTAAGCACAGAGATAAATCTTCATACTGAATGTACTCCCTTATAGCTTCTTTTATTCTCACTTGCTGCCTGTGAAACTCCAATTTTCCCTCAAAGCTCCTTCCAAAAAATATGGCACAAAACTGCCCTCTCCCTAAAGCCTGAGGTTCTTTTCTTAACCAGTTCTACAGAGAGAAGGAACATATATCTCTTGACAACTAAGAGAGAAATATGAAGAAAGTAAATCAATAAAAAATTTTCTGTTGGAAGCATCTTGTATGTGGTTTTTCATTATAGCTCAATGATAAGTTAAAGTTCTTGGATATCCCTTTAAACATGTCATGTACTTTCACAAGGTTTTATCTGTATTCATGCTGATACTGCTACTCAGGAATGTCCTCCTCCAGCCTCCTTCCCCATAACTATTTTCCATTTAAGAAATATTATTTGTACTTGAAGGCCAATTTCAAATGTCAGTTCATTTGTGAAAGCTTTTATAGCTTCTCCTCTGGCAGAAGAAATAACATCTCCTCAAGTTTTCATGCATTTTTTAGACCTCTGGGTTATAGGATTTAGCAAATTGTACTAAAGGTGATGCAGATAATTGCTGCGGATACTAAACTTTAAGCCCCGTTATTTTTCTTACTTGTTTACCTAGTACTCAGCACCTGGTATTTAAAACACAGTTGGTGAGCAACAGTATTTGAATTATTTATTTATAGTGTGTCATGTTAGGTTCTCTGAGATATAGTCATCAACCCAAGATTGGATGTGTGATACCTGTAGAGAGAACACTTGAGAAGGGCAAATGGGATGAAGCAGAAGTAGACAGATAGAACCCGCAGATACTGACCTGGGCCTGACACCTGTGGAAGGGGAAATGGATGGAACAAGGATTGCGGAAGTAGAGTCTCAGAATGTGGCACAGTTCTGAGACATATTGGTCTTGCTGATGTTAAGTCCCTAAGCAAAGTCAGGAGGGACTCCTAACAGAAAGAAATAATTAAGCTCTAATGTCCTTGTGCTTTGTCATTAACTGTAAGAAGCGCAAAATGCTTTTGTTGTTCAGTTGCTCAGACATGTCCGACTCTTTGCGACTGCATGAACTTCAGCATGCTAGGCTTATCTGTCCTTCACCATCTCTTGGAGTTTGTTCAAACTCATGTTCTTTGAGTCAGTGATGCCATCCAACCATCTCATCCTCTGACATCCTCTTCTCCTCCTGCCTTCAGTCTTTCCCAGCATCAAGGTCATCTCCAATGAGTCATTCTTTGTATCAGGTGGCCAAAGTATTGGAACTTCAGCTTCCACATCAGTTCTTCCAATGAATATTCAGAACTGTTTTCTTTTAGGATGGACTGGATGGATCTCCTTGCAGTGCAAGGGATTCCCAAGAGTCTTCTCCAACACCACAGATTTAAAGCATCAATTCTTCAGTACTCAGCCTTCTTTATGGTCCAACTCTCACATTCATATATGACTACTGGAAAAACCATGGCTTTGACTGTTCAGACCATTGTTGGTAGAGTAAATGTCTCAACTTTTTAATATGCTGTCTAGGTAGGTCGTAGCTTTCCTTCCAAGGAGCAGGTGTCTTTTAATTTCATGGCTGCAGTCACCATCTGCAGTGATTTGGGAGCCCCCTCAAAATAAAGTCTGTCACTGTTTCCATTGTTTCTCCATTTATTTGCCATGAAGTTATGGGACCAGATGGCATGATCTTTGTTTTTTGAATGTTGAGTTTTAAGCCAGCTTTTTTACTCTCCTGTTTCACTTGCATCAAGAGGCTCATTAGTTCCTCTTTGCTTTCTGCCATAAAGGTGATGTCATCTATTTATCTGATATTAATTGATATTTCTCCCAGCAACCTTGATTCCAGCTTGTGCTTCATCTAGTCTGGCATTTAAATTAAATAAACAGGGTGACAACATACCACCTTAACACACTCCTTTTCCGATTTGGAACCAGTCTGTTGTTCCATGTTCTGTTCTAACTGTTGCTTCTTGACCTGCATACAGGTTTCTTAGGAGGCAGATAAGATGGCCTGGTATTCCCATCTCTAAGAATTTTCCATAGTTTATTGTGATCCACACGGTCAAAGGCTTTAGCATAGTCAGTCAAGCAGAAGTAGATGTTTTTCTGGAATTCTCTTGCTTTTGTTGATGATCTAGCGGATGTTGGCAATATGATCTGTGGTTCCTCTGCCTTTTCTAAGTCCAGCTTGAACATCTTGAAAAGTTCTCAGTTCACTTACTGTTGAAGCCTAGCTGTAGGATTTTGAGTATTACCTTGCTAGCATGTGAAATGAGTGCAATGTGCAACAGTTTGAACATTCTTTGGCAATGCCCTTCTTTGGCATTGCAGTGAAACTGACCTTTTCCAGTCCTGTGGCCACTGCTGAGTTTTCCAAATTTGCTGGCATATTCAGTGCAGCACTTTAATAGCATCATCTTTTAGGATTTGAAATAGCTCAGAATGCTTGACCTTGGCATAAATACCACGGTAGATCTGAAGATGCACAGCTAGAAATTGTCTATCAACCATACTCTCTGAAGCAGAATATCTTAAAGGGAGTTTTGAGGTGCCCAAGTCCCCACCACAATGAAATGGTCTAATGGAATATTTCACTTTGTATTCTCAGAAAGTTAGTATACTGGAGGAAGGGGATGTCCTTTTATAATAATTATGCTAGTAGTACCAAATTTGGAGGAGGAAACCTAGATTTTAGTCTTGTTTTTATTATTCAGTTGTATGAATTCTGCATGTCACTGTCCCTTGTGTGCCTGAGTTTTCTTCTGTACATTAATATAAAAAATGCTTTGTTTCCATTTTAAGGGAAATGTGAAGGGCCACAGCAGTGTGACAATTCTTCTAGACTGCAAAGCAAGCCTCCTTTTTCATCTTTTCCTTTTTTTAAAATACTACATACATTAATGAAATATGTATACATATATGTATGTATACATTTACACATCTCACACACAAGTAAAGTAGTGATCAAAATTCTCCAAGCCAGGCTTCAACAGTACATGAACCATGAACTTTCCAATGTTCAAGCTGTATTTAGAAAAGGAACAAGAGATCAATTACCAACATCCGCTGGATCATTAAAAAAGAAAGAGAGATCCAGAAAAAAAAATCTACTTTTGTTTTTGACTGTGCCAAGCCTTTGATTATGTAGATCACAACAAACTGTGGAAAACACTTAAAGAGGTGGGAATACCAGGCCACCTTAGCTGCCTCCTGAGAAATCCTTATGCAGGTCAAGAAGCAATCATTAGAACTCAACATGGAACAACAGACTGGTTCCAAATCGGGAAAGGATTACATCAAGGCTGTATATTGTCACCTTGCTTATTTAACTTATATGCAGAGTACATCATGAGAAAATCTAGGCTGGAGGAAGCACAAGCTGGAATCAAGACTGCCAGGAGAAATATCAATAACATCAGATTTGCAGATGATACCACCCTTATGGTAAAAAGCGAAGAACTAAAGGGCCTCTGGATGAAAGTGGAAGTGGAGAGTGAAGAAGTTGGCTTAAAGCTCAACATTCAGAAAACTAAGATCATGGCGTCTGGTCCCATCAATTCATAGCAAATAGGTGGTGAAACAATGGAAACAGTGAGAGGTTTTATTTTGGGGTCTCCAAAATCACTGCAGATGGTGACTGCAGCCTTGAAATTAAGATACTTGCTCCTTGGAAGAAAAGCTGTGACAAACCTAGAGAGCATATTACTTTACCAATAGAGACATTACTCTACCAACAGAGGTCCATCTGGTCAAAGCCATGGTTTTTCCAGTAGTCATGTATGTATGTAAGAGTTGGACTAAAAGCTGAACGCCTTATAGAAGCTCAGCTTAGAAACCTGAGCGCCAAACAATTGATGCTTTTGAACTGTGGTGTTGGAGAAGACTCTTGAGAATTCCTTGGACTGAAAGAAGATCCAACAAGTCCATCCTAAAGGAAATCAGTCCTGAATATTCATTTTAAGGACTGATGCGGAAACTAAAATGCCAATACTTTGTCCACCTGATATGAAGAACTGACTCACTGGAAAAAACCCTGAGGCTGGCAGGAGGAGAAGAGGACAACAGAGGATGAGGTGGTTGGACGGCATCACTGATGTGATGCACATGAGTTTGAGTAAGCTCTGGGAGTTGGTGGTGGACAGGGAATCCTGGCGTGCTGCAGTCCATGGGGTCACAAAGAGTGGGACACAACTGAGCAACTGAACTTTACTGAACTGATACTTATAATAGCTATAACATTTGTATACTCAGAGTCATTTCAATTCAGACCTCATGAGCCAGATTTAGTCTTAAGGAATGTGTGGTGCATTCGGACACTTGGGTGTATATTCTTACTTGATAAGTTACTTCATAGGATTGCATTCTTCTCTAGTACACTCAAAATGGAAATAGAAATTACAGCCTTACTTTGACTGGAAAATTAAATGAAGTATCTGGCCTTTCATGCTGAAGTAATTTCCATGATTTTTTATCCATTTACTTTTACAAAATGTTTTGTACCTTCTTTGTAAACTCTGTTCTTGGTATTCTGAAAAAAATGCAAATAGCTAAATAATAATTCAGTATTTATTGAGCACATAATAGCATTGTTCTGAGCGTTTCACAAGCATTTTGCTTTTAACTATCCTGTATTGGTTAGTTATTTTCACAAATATGCAGTGTAGAAAATAATTGCAGGAACTCAGTGGTAATCAAGAATAAATATATACTTAGGTTAAAAATCTACAGGACAGTTTTTAATTTGTGACTGAGGAGTGTTTTGATCTATTCAGAATCTTTGTTCTGTTTTCAGTTTAGTTGTTTCCCAGAGTTGTGATTTTCTGGGCAGTGCCCCTGGCTCATGTTCCTCTCACTGTCCTCCTGAGAACAAGAGAGTGACCTGGACATGATCTTCCTCTTTTTATTTTTATTTTTTTGTTATGTCAAAAGTGCTAATGGGTAAATAAAAACACTGATGCATTTTAAGGTCTAAAACTAGCCCATTATCAACCTCATTTTATTGGTCAGTGGAAGCCCAGTCTTCTAGACACAAAGAAGTAAGGCATGTCCATAGTGGCAGTGTTCTGCAAAGTTCCATGGCAAAGTGTGACTGTAAAAAGAGTTGAATTATTGAGACCAATAATGCAATATAACATATATGCTAAAAAGCAAGTGATTTTCTCATTCCCATTTTACAGATGAGGAAACCTGAGGCACACACATAAATGTTAAAAACCTTCCCCAACTTTCAGGAGGTTTACATTTGTTGATGATGTGACACAGGAATAAGTTTAACATAAAAAGACCATGCAGATAGTATGGTGATATGGTGGTTTAGCTGCGCAGTTGTGTCCAACCTTTGCAGCCCTATGGACTGTAGCGCACCAGACTCTTCTGTCCATTGAATTTTCAAGGCAAGAATACTGGAGTGGGGAACCATTTCCTTCTCTATAGGAACTTTCTGACCCAAGGACAGGCCCCAGATCTACTGTATTACAGGTGGATTCTTTACCTACTGAACCACCAGGGAACCCATGCAAGCAGTATGCGATTTAGGAAAATAATAGAATTTTCAGTAACTGGCATGGCAGCATAGAAAAGTAGTCAATATTGTGGGATGTAGAACCTGAAGCAGACTGAAACATGGCTAGAATTTAAACAATTAGAAGGAAAAATGGCATTTTGTATAAGATAATGGAATACAAGCAGACATGGCCATGTGTTTGGGGGACAGTAAATTCACCAGAATCAATGTAATGTTCAGAAAAAGACAGGATATTTGGTTGTTGAACCCAGGATTAGTGATTAGTCTGACCACTTAGAGAGAGTTGATTGTTGTGAGCTGTGTATAATGTTGAGAAACTAGGTTGATGATTATTGTTTTGTTTTGATATAATATTTAAGAAGCCCAAACTTTGGTGGTATAAGAAATGAAAGAACTGTTATAGGACACACTGGTAATGAACACTAAATAGACTTGGCAACTTATCCCATACTGGGGAAAATGAGTAGGAACCACAAAGTTTTGTGTTTGAGCATAAGGAAACTATGGGTTGAAACAGGAATATTAGGGAGGAGTGTGGGTTGGTGGGCAAAAGTTGCCGATTTTGGTTTTGGATATGTTGAGTTTTATATAATAATGGAGTTATATAAAATAAGACTTTCCAGCATAGAATTAGAAATTAGGAGCTAGAGTTCATTAGGAGAAAAGGATGGAGAGTTCAGACATTACTTAGCGTGGGGTTTTTGTTAAAGCTATCAGATAAATATTGGAGGCTTGTTATATAGGAAAGAACTATGAGAATCAGGAATTAAACCTTGTGGATATCCTGCATTTGGAGAATGAAAAAAAGATGAAATGGATTATCCTAAAAGGAGTGGAGATGTAGTTATCAGAATACCAGAAACAGGATGGTATAGGGAGCAGAAATTAAGAGCAGATAAAATCCTAAAATGTGTAATTACCTCAAATACTACAAACACATCAAAAAATTGTTGGGTTTGACTTTTTTAGGGTATTATTGATCTAAATGCTGTTTCTAATAAATTCTAGGTGTTTGATTAGAAAGAAAAGAATTAGTGGCTGGAGAGGCTAGAAAGGGACATTAAATAGATCATTCAAATATTCAGAAATAAATAAAGATAGCACAGTGATTAACTACATGGAAAGTAGAGTCAGCAGTTGTTCCCAAGAGGAGGAAAAGATATCAGTCCCTGAGGATAGTTTTAAAAGGAGTATTTGGGCTTTTGTCCTGCTTTTACACCTCTTTGACATTACTTTTGCAGTGAAGTAGATCAACACTCATATATGTACGTACATTTATTTGCTCATTATTAACTTCTGTAAAATAAAAACTTACTTTGAAATAGTATATATCATCACAGTGATAACAGTGAAAGGATTTTTTATTTTAAGTAGATTATATTTTCTATGGTGTTGGGTATCCTATTAAAGACTTTAAACAATACGTAGTAGTAGCATCACACAGTAGATCTGCACATAGTAATAGGTCATTTCATGTAAATGTTATAAACATGCAGTAAATCAAGATTATTCACGTTACGCTCTAAAATGGCCAGAAAACAATTTCATGTAAACATCTCACAGTCCCTATTAGTTTGCCTTTCTATTATTCTTTACATGATTAATCAATAAGTGTCAAGTCCTATAATAGGTGCTAGAAATAAAACAGCACAAATCATCACTTTCCCATAAGTAATGCATATATAATAATGTCTTTTGCTTTGTGTACATGCTTAGTTGTATCTAACACTTTGCAACCCCATGGACTGTAGCCTGCTAGGCTCCTCTGTCCATGGGATTCTGCAGGTAAGAATACTGGAATGGGTTGCCATTTCCTTCTCCAGGGTATCTTCTCGACCAAGGGGATCAAACCTGCATTTCTTGTGTCTCTTGCATTGGCAGGAGGATTCTTTACCAGAGAGTCATATGGGAAGCCGAGTGTTTTATATACGTACAAATACAGATATGAATACATAAATAGATTTCTTTATGATATGAATACATAAAGAAATTATACCTTACTTTATTTAGTTAATAGTGCCCATAATTTAAGTCACTGAATTACCTGCATACCATGTCACTGAAGACTCACACTTAAATTCGCTTTTTGAGGTAGATCATTACTTATGGAAGATGTACCTTTTCAGTCCTATTTATGTGTACTTTTTCATCTCATTCTTGATATATTTTATGTAGTGAGTCAGTCATTTCAAATACTAAGTGCTTTTAACTCACATCATGCATCATTAGAGTGTAACTTTTTCATTTTTTAACTTTTAATGCAATCGAGATCATAATAATTGTGATGATAATAATAATACAGTGCTAGTGCATTCCAGTCTGTATCTAAAACATTTTGCCAACATTCTTTGGTCTGTTTTATCAGGTGGCTGAGTTAATTCTGTGCAGTACCTAGCAGGATGATAAAAATGTAACCAACACATCTAATGAGCAGATGATTTTTAGAGGGAATCTCCTAACACATGGGAGAAAAAGAAGTACTACAACATTGCTAGATACAATATAAGGAAGAAGAGCTGTACAGGGTCTCAAGCCTCTGTGAGTCATTGGTATCCTGATTTAGCCTGCTTGTTCATACCAGCTATCAATAGGAATCGGAAGAGAGCAAGGGAGGTGCTATGACAAGGTGCCACTGAGAGGAAACTAACTGGGATTCTGCATGCCAACCCATATGGGGTTCAGAGAAGTGGATCAGCTAATAGAACACCATCTTTAGGGACTGACTGAAAAGTTCACAAAATCCAACAGATTATTGATCACAAATTCAACATCTGTGATTTTTTTAATAAAAGTTAACTGCTGAAGATAAGAGTATAGAAAATAGTGATAATTATTTTGATTAAGCTTGACAAGCTGTTTCTTTGTGTCTAAATGCCTCCCACTAAAATATGAACAAAAACAGAATGGAAAAAAGAAAATATCTATGCAATATCCTTGACTGCCAATTTCACTGTATTATATAAATTGCATGCATGTCTTTGAAAAAACTACCCTTTTAAAGGCTTCTAAGAAATTAGTTAATACTATCCTTTTTAATTTTTAAGATCTTGAGCTTCTACAAAGTTATGACTTTCTCAAAACCCCTAGTTAGGATCTAAAAAGGAGTAAGCTAAGGTTTATCTCATTGTCATCGTGCACTTCTCAGCAAAGACCTTACTAGCCCTCCTTGCACTGCATATGATGCAGGTGTCCTCTAGTGATTTTAAAAATAATCTGTGGATGTACTGATCTTTTTAAGAGGCTTAGGGAAAGAAAAGAAAAAAAAAAGAATATGTTCTAC
The DNA here is from genome assembly GCF_023091745.1 of Budorcas taxicolor. Lineage (NCBI taxonomy): Eukaryota > Metazoa > Chordata > Mammalia > Artiodactyla > Bovidae > Budorcas > Budorcas taxicolor. The sequence goes on from NC_068912.1 coordinate 72,977,794, forward strand.
AATTAGATTGAAATACTGTTGCTGTCATTTTGGGGAGGAGGGTTATTTTTTCATCCAGAAGGTAAGCTGTTAACATTTTAGGAAGAAAAATAATAGCCAATATGAGTAAGCTTTTTGAAGAAATTATTACTTTCATATTTTGTTGGTATAAAGATTAAAAATACACACAGTGGTTTCTACAATAAATAATTCAAAATATACAAATGTATTTATTCACTGATATCCAATACAACATTGCTTAGAATAAAATATTGGAAATAAATAAATGTCCAATAGGAAAATGTTTGAATTGTGGTATACATTAAAATGAGCTTCTCTCATTGTTTCTCCACCTCAGTTTGAGGCATTACATTCTAGGAAATTTAACTAGAAACTAGGCATTATACTTGACCTGTTTCCTTACTCATCATATTACATCATATGTGCCTGGTTTTGAATCTTGAATGCCAGTTCCATACCTTCTCCATAACTTAGTTTATTCATTTGTGATGTAAGAGTAACAGTAGTACTCAGCTCATTAGGTTAAACACGATCTTATAGCTATAGCACTTCAGTGTCTGACAGTTGATAGATCCTCAATGAATATTCAGTTTCGTTCAGTACAGTCACTCAGTCGTGTCCGACTCTTTGTGACCCCATGATTTGCAGCACACCAGGCCTCCTTGTCCATCACCAACTCCCGCAGTTTACCCAAACTCATGTGCATCGAGTCGGTGATGCCATCCAGCCATCTCATCCTCTGTCCTCCCTTTCTCCTCCTGCCCCGAATCCCTCCCAGCATCAGAGTCTTTTCCAATGAGTCAACTCTTCACATGAAGTGGCCAAAGTTTTGGAGTTTCAGCTTTAGCATCAGTCCTTCCAATCAACATCCAGGACTGCTCTCCTTTAGAATGGACTTTTTGGATCTCTTTGCAGTCCAAGGGACCCTAAAGAGTCTTCTCCAACACCACACTTCATAAGCATCAATTCTTCGGTACTCAGCTTTCTTCACAGTCCAACTCTCACATCCATACATGGCCACAGGAAAAACCATAGCCTTGATTAGATGGACCTTTGTTGGCAAAGTAATGTCTCTGCTTTTGAATATGCTATCTAGGTTGGTCATAACTTTTCTTCCAAGGAGTACACGTCTTTTAATTTCATGGCTGCAGTCACCATGTGCAGTGATTTTGGAGCCCAAAATAATACAGTCTGACACTGTTTCCACTGTTTCCCCATCTATTTCCCATGAAATGATGGGACCAGAATTTTCTGAATGTTGAGCTTTAAGCCAACTTTTTCACTCTCCTCTTTCACTTTCATCAAGAGGCTTTTTAGTTCCTCTTCACTTTCTGCCATAAGGGTGGTGTCATCTGCATATCTGAGGTTATTGAGATTTCTCCCGGCAGTCTAGATTCCAGCTTGTGTTTCTTATTAATTTTCAACATTACAAAGGTGATAATATAATCATTTCTTTAGTCATTTCATGTTATATGCAGAAAGTTCATTGACTTCATCTTGAAATTGACTTTTAACTATTTCTAAACTTTGATTCCTTGTCCCATGTAAATCTCGCTCCTATTATGTAGCCATTATATGATATATTTGGATTTTGTCATCTTATTCTCCTGCTTAAAACCTTTCAGTGAACTTTCCTGACTTATAAGACGTGTAGGCTTCTAGTGACTGTCACTGCTTATAAACTCAAGCTCATTTCTCACCATTTGTTTTATGTTCTAGCTATCCTAAAGTGTTTATTCTTTCTTTTGTGGAATGCAAGGCTGTTTTTCTTAAGCCAGTGTGTTTGTCTGTGTCTTCTTTGCCTGGAAATACTCATTAATACTTTAATTTTGACTGATTAACTTCTACTCACCCTTTAACAGTTAGCTCTATGAATTTGACATCTTTCTGGAGTTAGACTTAGTTTGGGTATCCCTTTACTGATTCTCAAGATTCTATGTAATGTTATTATCACATCCACTGCCTTGTATTTTAATTACTTAAGGTCTTTCTTCCCAACAGAGTTTAAGTACAGTGATATAAAGTTCTTAGTATTATGTATCCCTTGTGCTTGGCATAGTGCTTAGAGCATAGTAGCTGTTCTATAAATGCTTTGAACAAATGAATATTTTTTAATATAATTGTTATGGACATTTAAAAATAGTTTATGAAAAGTTATATAGCTGTAGGAAATGTTTACGATATCCTGTGAGGTGAAAAATCAAGGGACAAAATTCTATATAGAATTCTACATACCACTGTAAGAACTGTATAAAAAAGTCAGTGGCAAAATTGTGTTAGTTTATGAATATATTTATATAAAATTTCCAGTTTCTAAGATAGAATACTTAATATGTATTTCAGTATTAGTGCAATGTATAGACTTAGAAAATCTTCCTAAAATATTTAGTTATCTCATGATTTTCAACTGTCTTCTAAAGGCCTGCAAAGTATCCTACAGTGTTCACAAATCTTCACTTCTCTGTTCTTATGTACATGAGGGCTACATGGATGCATTCAAAGCAATGGCATACAATAGTTGTATTCACAGTGCCTTTCCTCAGTGCAAGATGGGTATAAGATGTAAAGTGTATGGAATCTCAATTTAAAAAGTGTAAAAATCCATTTAGAGAAAAATAGCTATAATTCTAATTTTCAACGCGTTGATTCTGTAATATTTCTCAAAATTAAAGTCAATAATTTTTCTTATAGATACAAAATATAGCACTTGTATTCACATATGATTCCTAAGTTTACCTCCAGTATAAACATTTATTTGAAACGAACTCATAGTTTTAATCTCCAGCATATTTTATCTCAACACTTCAGTGTGATGGACTATCTCCTAGAGAACTCCAACCAGTCATGATGCTATCACATTAGTAGCAATTTTAGACAATTTGAAAGAGGAAAAGTGAACATTTTTCCTTTTAGATGACTTTTGGAAACTACATTTGAAAGCCCATTTAGACTATCAAACTTATCATTGTCATAAATAAAGGCAAAGGCAGGATCGACAGAACATTGTCTGGAATCAGGAGGCCAGTGGTGACTTCTAGATACTATTTTTCTTCTCTGTGGTTAGTTTTGGATAATGGCTAGCTTCTGGTCATTTTCTTTCTTTCTTTCTTTCTTTTTTCTTGTGATCATTTACTTGGTGAGAATTGTCTGAATCCACTCAGACTGTATTCATTTTTTATTGATGGGTAGTTCAGCAAGCACATCTAATAATTACAATGATCCATTATGCTTAAAATAACTTTATAATTTATAAAGCAATTACAGATGCACCATGTCTAGACCTAATTTATACAGATCTTAGTGATAGAAAATATTTTCCTCACATCACAAATCAAATCTCAAAAAGTCTGAAGAATGTGCAAAAACTTAGTGAACTCTTACCTTCTAATTCTGTGCTTTATTTTTTCACTACCCCACACTGTCTTCCTTGCACCATGTAGTGCGATAAAATAGAGCTTCAAAGTTGTGTAAAAATTTTATTTTCCATCTTTTGAAATTTTTATATAACATCCTGACCTTTGGATCTATGTCTATTTGGATGCAAACTTATAACGTCATTTGGAAAGACCAGTGTAGTTTACAAGAAATGCATTTAAGTAAGTAGGACCAAAATATCTTTGGACTAATTGAGATCCAGACAGTTGCATTTCTCATTAGGTGAACTGAAGTGAAAGTCGCTCAGTGAATATTTGATATTTCCTATAAAACTTCAAGAAGCACATTAGTGTTCCTATGAAAGTTCTTGGAAATGTATTGATTTTTCCTCATTATTCTTTTGGAGTTCTAAAGGAGATTGTAAATGAAAGCTGGGCAACATTCAAGTGTTGATGTTTTCATAAATAACTTACCTTTAAACCTTCTGTAAGTATATCCGTAGTATTTGTCAAGAATGAATTATAATAATTATCTATGGCAAAAAAAACAATACTTAGATAGAAATTAGAAATTATTTTAAGTAACAGCAGATTAGCTTCATTTAAACTTCAGGAGCCTAAAGTTAAGTATCATTGCCTGCTTCTAATAGAAAAACATTTAAATACCAGTGCTATTTCTACATTTCCACAGCTTTTGAAATTGACCTTACTCAATATTTCTTTGATAGAATCTTCAGTAGATTCTGAAGAAAGGGAAAAGGAAAATTTTGTGTGTTCTTGTACCCATGAATCACATGAGGATTTTTGGTCTTCAGTGTATACACCCAGATTTAGAGAACTATAGGATTCTAATATCGTTATACTGAAATTGTTATAAATGAAGTATTATTTGTAGCAATTAGAAAATTCTTGAATGGATACATTCTTTTTTTTTTTTTTTAATTTTTCTACATTAAATTAGTTTAGAGACATAGCCCCTCATCTGACAGGAAGAGAAAAGTCGTCATTCCTGAAAAACTGTTCTCCTTAATGAGGCCTTCCCTCAGTGGGAAACATTTTACCAGAACCTACCTGACTTGCAGGGAGAAGGCAATGGGAACCCACTTCAGTACTCTTGCCTGGAAAATCCCATGAGCGGAGGAGCCTGGTCGGCTGCAGTCCATGGGGTCGCAAAGAATCGGACACTTACTGAACAACTTGACTTTCACTTTTCACTTTCGTGCACTTGAGAAGGAAATGGCAACCCACTTCAGTGTTCTTGCCTGGAGAATCCCAGGGACGGGGGAGCCTGGTGGGCTGCTGTCTGTGGGGTCGCACAGAGTCAGACATGACTGAAATGACTTAGCAGTAGCATCTGACTTACAGAAGTGGGAATATCCAACTCCAATCCCCTGTAGTCTTCCTGTTTCATCTAAGGGTGGGTAGGGGGGGCAAGGGAATGAGAAGTACTTGTTGCTAATTAAAATACTGAGACTTAATCACAAGGAATACTAAGTCCTTCCTTTCCCACCATACTTCACCACCATGTCAGTAGGATTCCTGTATAACAATAGGTGATTAGACCTGAAAGAACTTATAGCTCAGATTTTATTCTATAAGAAATCTCTTGATAGAAACTCAAAGACAATGGAGATGCATAACCAAGGACATCAGAGGAGATGTTACCTCTGATATGTAAAACTATGGCAAGCAGTAAATATGACCAGTTAGCCAATTTGAGCACTTAAATGGAGAATTGTAAACAAATGCAGTTTTTGTTTTTGTTTTTCACTTTGCTCATTGAAAAGAAACATAGGGCTAGCAAGGACTCACAGACTCGTGTCCGTGTATGGCAAAAACCACTACAATATTGTAAAATAAATAAATAAATATTTTTAAAAGTTAAAAAAGATGTGTTTTCCTGGTTTGTGCTTGTGCTATGTCGCTTCAGTGTGTCCGATTCTTTGCGACCCCATGGACTGTAGCCCGTTAGGCTCGTCTGTCTACAGGATTCTCCAAACAAGAATACTGGAGTGAGTTACCATTTCCATGTCCAGGGGATCTTCCCAACCCACAGATCGAACCCATGTCCCTTAAGATTCCTGCATTGGCAGATGGATTCTTTACCCCTAGGGCCATCTGGGAAGCCCCTTTCCTGGTTTAGCAATCCCTAAAAGTTTCTGAGTTTCAAGAGTGATTAAATATGCATTTACCTGGTCATTCCACATTTCATTTTTGACCATCTACCATGGGATAGACACTGGTGTTGCTGTAGAGATCACAGCCGTCCAATACCCTGTCCTTGTGAAGCTTATGTTATAGGGAGGCAGACAATAGAGAAACAAATGAGTAAGACATATAATATTTTAGATGGTAATAAATTATATGAAATAAATCAGGGGAAAATGAGTGATATTTCAAATAGCATGTTCAAGAAAAATCTTACAAAGGTAAGTCCTGAAATATAGAAAAGATGCATATTAAACATTCATTCCTTAAAATTCAAAATGTATTTGAGTGATAGGTTGTGTGAGCCTCTGAATGATTTGGAGTAGCTCAGAACTACCTAAGATTGCTTAGGCAGGGGGAAGATGGCTAATTCCTGGAGGTTTTATAATTTATCAGGACAAATTTCACAGTAAAGTTTTTAAAATAGATACAAATAAAGGGATTTTGTGTGTATCTAGATAAAATAATTTATATAATATATAAGGAAATGTATATTTGAATTCTCTGATTAATTATAAACTGAATGCTTCTACACTTTCATTATTTTCCAGTATGATAATCTCAAGAGATACCTCTTATTCCTCTTCTACTGAACATTTATGTGTTAAGTCATTCATTTGTCTTTCTATTCACCTCTAATTTGTCAGTGAACTTTTAACTGACATTTGTTAAAGTTCACTAAATTTGGAAAAGATTCTTGAGGATTAAGAAGTGTCAGAAATAGTTCTGTGTTAAAAACAAAGGGTCAGAAGCAAACCCTCATTAGTATAGATCTATTTAATGGAGAGCTTGGCATAAATTTTGGATCACATAAAAAGAAAATAAAAACTTTGCAGAAAAGAAAAAGAACTATTTGCATAAAGATAGCCACTGGAGAGTTTATACTTCATTAACCTGTTGAATCTTGTAAAAGGTCAGAAGCAGAAATCATATTAAAAACCATAAAGAAGAACTCAGTGGAGATAATATACTTAATTCCTAGGTTATAAGATTACTCACTGAGTCTAGGCCTGAGGTGAAATATCTTAGAACAAATAATTTTCTTAATAATAGGAATTAAAGTGCTCTACAAAATATATATATTATTAAATTAATACATAAAATAATAAAATGTTTATCAAGGACATTTGAAGTCTTTTTAAAGTTCAGTAAAGCATGCTTTAATAGAGTTTCCAGAAAATTGCACTTTGCTGATATTCAGGGAAAAAGCTATCTAAAGCTGATTCAAAAATATGAGTATCATTTTTAAAGGTCTGATTTACATTTAACAATTTCCTGATATAAACATTATAAGAATTTTAACAACACTTAATAAATTTTCTTCATAATAACTGCTGAATATGTATGACTACCTGACTCCTTACAACTTCTTACTAATTACCCTGATATTTTATTGTGGAGAATAAGTTTAATGTATTTTTCTTACAATAGATTTTTTTTTAATCCAGCAATTATTAATATATCCTCTCCTTTCTCTTTTACATCTTCCATTATTCTCAGTATCACCCTCATTATCTCAGTTACTCTGCATTTGATGAATTTTCCAAACCTTCAGCAAATGTGTAGCTGCTTTCTGTACCTCACAGTTTCTGTAGACTGAAGTCACCTCCATGGCTGCTTCTACTAGAGCAGAGTGCTTTACTAAAAAGATATGCCCACTAGTTTTATCTAAATCAATGTTAACTTTTTTTTTTGGCAGCCATGCTATTCAGGTCCAAAAGAAACTATCTTCATTTCCCTCCTTTCAAAATTACTCATGTGTATATACTTGTGTGTGTATTTAGATAGAGAGAAAAGAGAAGTGAATAAGAAAGAAAAGAAGAAAATGTCTTTTCTTTCACTTCACCAATTAGTCTCCAAGATTTAATGTAAATGCCTTCTAAATAATGGCCTTGCTTTTCTATTTCTGGGATATAAGTTACTGCAAAATTTGTGAAAAGTTTCACCTGTAACTTTGGAATAATTAATGAGGTTATTTTATATAAACCAATCAGAGTGACATATTCATTTGAAGGAAATCAGTTAATTCTAAAGTAAGAGTAATATATAATCTTTAAAATTTATTAGAAGGATATTAAGTGAAACTCTTTCAAGTTTAATTCAAATTCCGTATCCTAAGGAAAGCTCAATTAAAATAAATTGTCTTGAGCAAACAAAAGTTTTTGTTGAAAAGATGCAAGTAACCTGAAATTAGAGAGCAGTTTTACAATATCAATAAGAAGCACTAGACATAGTGACTCAGACAGTAATGAATGCCTGCAAGGCAGGAGACCTGGATTCTATCCCTGAGTCCAAAGGATCCCTTGGAGAAGGCAATGGCTACCCACTCCAATATTCTTGCCTGGAGAATTCCATTGACAGAGGAACCTGGCGGGCTACAGTCCATGGGGTAGCAGAAGAGTCAGAGGTGACTTGAGTGACTAAAAAACATTTTTTTTTACAGTGTCAATAAGAAGCACTAGAAAGACAAATATCATCTACATTTTCTCTTTCGCTTTAGATATACTAATTTGATCATTAAAATTTGTACAAATTATCATACATTTTATACCACCATATGTCCATTTAACAATTATTTATTTGATTTACTAAAAATGTTTACTTTGCAAATACTGTAATAATGTGTGAAATTATTCAATTCTCAAGTACTTATTTATCCACAATTGAATAATTTTCAAATTAAGTTTCTTGATTTTTTTAAAATTTACCTTCTCTGTCTTATAAAATAGCTGAGCAAATTTTTTTAAAAATATTGATTTTATGATGTTTTTATGTCTCTTTATACTATAAAGAGCAGAGCCTAAGGGAATCTTAGTCAAATAAAAGATTAGAAGAAGGTTTTGTTTGTGATACAGTTAATATGGTAAGACATTGTAATCTGGCCAGGCAGAATTTCTTTCTCATTATTGGAATAGTATCTCCTTGTTTTAAACAATTGCTTCCCACCTCAAGCCAGCAGCTAGCAATATTTTCTGAGTGGTAGTGGCCATAAGTTTATAAAATCTCAGCCATGTACCCTCAGGGGCTTTCTAAGACATTAGGGTCTAACCTAGGGTTGGTCAGGCATAGCACTTAATCATTTTTGACCATAAAAATTAATTCAGGAGACAGTCATTTGAACCAATTTTTTTTTAATCTGGGATTTTATCTTTTCAGCCTGATTCTTGGCAGTAAAAGTCCTTTTGCTTTATAGTGATTAAATGAAAGATATGAGCCCAAAGCTTCACTGGCTCCAAATTTAAAGAAAAATCTCTGTTTTGAGATTTCTTGTATAAGAGAATGATGAAAAGGAGAGAAAGTAGACAGAAAGTGCCTGGTCTCTAATTTAGTCAACTCTATATCATTTCCTTTCCTAATCATATGAACTCTTTATTTCTAAAGTAGTTCAATTTGAATTCCTGACACTGGAAATTGAAAAAGTTCCTAATAAGATAGTAGTTAACCAAGCAGGAATATCATTTATTCAATCATACCTTATCACAAGTTAATGCGATAGTTATCATCCATAAGACACACATTTAGAAATTAACCATAGTCCTCCTTTCCCTCTTGCTACCTGTTTCCCAAGATAACAGCCCTGTTGCTAAGTTGCTTCAGTCGTGTCCGACTCTGTGTGACCCCATAGACGGCAGCGCACCAGGCTCCCCCATCCCTGGGATTCTCCAGGCAAGAACACTGGAGTGGGTTGCCATTTCCTTCTCCAGATAACAGCACTAAAGATTGAAAACAGTGGGTAGGATTCTTCCCAAATTAAAGATATATTTTATTCAGCACACAGAGTGCTGCTGCCAGTTTCATAAATGTTTATTTAGATGCCAAGGATGGACATCACACCTTGTTACCATATCTATTTCAAGCTTTCAAGAAGTCAGACTTGGTAAAGAAGAGGCAATTGCTTAGAAGAATGGAAGGGATAGAAGAAAGGCCAATTGCCTAGAGGAGTGTGCCAATGAAAGAAAACAGAGTAGGAAACTCTTCTTGAACTGAGGCAGTTCACCTAAAGGAAATTTGGAGTGCTTCAGCCTCTCCAGAATTCCCTAGGTGTGCTATTGGACTAATGATTTAGGAAACCTGGTGTCATAGATGTAGCAAAATCACTGGTTTTCCAACTCCTGATGGCAATCTGTGTATAAGTACATCCGTACTCTCTCACTTGTTTTATGAATATATTATTATTAATTAATATATGCAAGATTTTGTTTGATCCATTGTTTTCCTCTACCTAACCAATGTATGTTCTGTATAACAAATTACGCTTTACCACAAAACTTTTCTGAATGTGACCTTTCTAATTAAACATTTTAATGCTTCATTCCATGTAATAGTTGGATACAACTGTTGTTGATGTTTTGCTATTCCTTTTTTCAGTGCTTTTAGTTGTTAATGGTTATTTCCCAGCAGATACTGTTCTGATAAATCATTGTTTAATATAATACCAATAATAATAAATCTAGTATGGACTGTGTCAGAGCTTATAACTCCTGCTCCAACAATTCTATGGAAGAGAAAATGGTTGTATTTATTTAACCTCAAAAAAATTACTGAGTGTCAGATTTTAAAAACAGAGAAAAAAACATTTTATCTACTTTTAACTGGGGAGTTATTAATGTGCCATAAGCAAATGATGTTTTAATTTAAAAACCTTCCTTTTCTCTATAAGATTTTCAGTGTTATATCTACTAGTCTAACCATTGCACTAGTTAAAAATCCCAAATAGATGCATTTTATTTGTTTCCTCCTACCTTGATTATCTTTCTGTTATGGAAAAAGAAGTGAGAAAAAATGGAGGAAATAGCAAAACAAAAATAGAGATCTGTGAATGTAAATATTTGAGACCCTGATAATCTAGACAATTATAAACATTAGGTACTGTACAGAAAAAAAAGTGTAAAGCAAAGAAACTATTTAAATAGCACCGATTTCATGAGATTTTCAGTTTGAGCTTAAAGTATTTGCAGGAGTGAAATGATAAACATTTGGATGTTGAAAAAGACTGAATGTCATTTAAAGGGGCTTCCCTCATAGGTCAGCTGGTAAAGAATTCACCTGCAATGGGGGAAACCTAGATTCAGTCCCTGGGTTGGGAAGATCCCCTGAAGGAGGGCATGGCAACTCATTCCAATATTCTTGCCTGGAGAAGCTCCATGGACAGTGGAGCCTGGTGGGCACACAAAATGCAAAATGGAATATTGGGGAAATACCAGAGTTGATTTCAGATGTTTGTGAGACAGCTTTTGAGAAAGTTGGACAGCAGATGGAGCCAATAAGTAGGGATGACAAACAGTAGCATTACTTGGCCTCAGACCACTCAAGGATATCCCTGCTTCTATCACACTCACAAAAAGAAGAGTTTTCAAGTCAAAGAGTTATGTGCTGAATGTAAGCTACATTCTTTTAGAAATGCATTAGGTCTTCTAGAGGGTCATTTGGGCTCTCAGGGCAGCAGTTCAACATAAGCTAAGCTGCAACTTGAAGGAAATAATTGGCTCCATGCCAGACTCCAGGACACTTAATTCAGTAGTCTGCACACTTGCCAAACCTGATGGATGCCTACCATCACATCTGCTCTGTGTTTTTTTAAATTTTAAATGGTATCATCTTGACTTAATTTTTTAAATATATTTATCTGAAGATTTATGTAAGTTAGAATTGCTTTACAGTCCTCATGTATGTATATCTGAATGCCAAGAGTAAACCTGTATTTACAAAAAATGCTGTCTATGATGTATTGTCATTCTGTTTTTGCAGTTGTTCATTTCCCATTTTCTCATAGAAAACATGACCCATGATGCAGTAATCACAACAACACAGTTTACTTCTATTTTCTTATGTAAAAAATTGAAAAAAAGGAAACATATATATGTGCATATTTGACCCAAGGAGAATAGTGTATCATTTGCCTCGACATTGTTTCAGAGAAGGACAAAATTCATGTCTCAGAGTTTTGACTTAGCTTTTATAAAGAGACACCTTCAAATAACAATAAATCAAAGTGGTTCAGCTCTACTCCAAGCCTAGCTTAGCCATTAAATTGTTCTCATACAGCATTCTCATATCTTGGTTCAGTTTATATGTTGTTCATATTTCTAACTTGACTATTTTCAGTAGTTAATCCTTTCTAATCATATTTGTGTGTTTATGGTCTAGGGCATGGTAGAAAGAAAGCATATCAAAGAAAAATAAGCATAAAATAATACCAATAATTCTTTTAAAACATACGGTTATTAACCAAAGGCTTTACTGCAAATGCTTAACTTCCTGTCAAAGGTTAGCAGTATAAGAGTGTAAAAAAAGAAAAAGGTCTGCTCTCTTAAAGGCAAGGTTAGGATCTAGGCTCCATTGCTTTCCATAAAGCTGACCTTAGGCAGGCTGTGTATGCTGAGTTTCCTTATATGGAAAGCAGGAAAAATATTATAATCTGTTACAAGGATAAACTGGCAATTTAATGACTATGCAATATATGTAATCATTTTACTCTGCTTATTGTAAAATAAATATAATCCAGGAAACTAGTAGCATAGGAAGGCACCGTTATAGAGTACTGATGAATTAGTGTATTACAACATTTTTAGTGACTTTCACAATGTTTTTCTCATCCTTTTCCCAAGCAAAAGCTGGATTTTATAGAATTTTATTACGTGGTTTTATTTCAGGAAGACATAATAAATGAGAGATAATATAAATCTGTATTTCCTAAACACCAACAATCTGTAACATTACTCAGAAAATTGTCTAGGGCATAGCTTTCCCATCTTATCAGAAAACTCTCTCTCTCAAAAATGTCAAATTTTCACTAATGGTATTTTAATTAAATAAGATATACTATGTTGTTGCTGTTCAGTCACTAAGTCATGTCTGACTCTTTGCACACCCTTGGACTGCAGCACTCCAGGCTGCTCCGTCCTGCACCATCTCTCAAAGGTTTTTCAAATTCGTGTCCATGGAGTCAGTGATGCTATCCAGCCATCTCATCCTCTGTTGCCTCGTCTCCTTTTGATATACTTAGGTATAAATTATTGCAATTACTTTTTAATGCTGCCATCAAGAAAGCAGTCCTTTTTCTTTTTATACTATTGCATTCCTAAGGCTCAGACATTGTTTATAGTATTATAGATACAGATTTATAAGAATTGGTTTTTGAATGAAGTATCATTTATGTGGTTCTACCTTTTGCAGTCTACATGAGGTAATGTAATGAAATCATGATGACTCTTATACCCAGATTATTAGTATGTAAGTCTACTTGGTATAAATATTTCCACATGACTCCTGGTGATTTCTGATGCATCCTGGAGCTTATTTCATGTGTTTCTAAGAATAAATCTCATGTTCTACTCTAACTTCCCATTGTTTTGGATGTATTGCTATGTTTGCTCCCCATGTTACATAAGATGTCGTTGTTGAGCACAACAGTTTTCATTGATGGTGGTAGCTCTTTGGTTTGGTGCAGTGGATCAATGTCCTTTGTTCCTCTGTCGTTTCCTCATGCATTCAATTAATATATAGCTTAATTTGACTGAATTAAGTAATTTAAAGCTGGCTGTGACTATTAACTTTTTGATAATTTTTGATAGCACAACTAAGCTTAAACTGTAATTTTTAACACTAATTGAGGGAACATACAGGACATGCAGAGAAAATAGAAAACAGAGAGGCATAATACCTGGCCTGCATATAGGCCTGAGTTTCACAGCAGCTGTAATATGGACATTTGGGGTTGGATATTCTTTAACAAGTAGCTGCCCTATGCCTTGTAGGATATTTGGTAGTATACATTACCTAGAAGCCAGTAGCATCATTCCAAGCCATAGCAATCCAAAATGTTTCTGGACATTGCTAAATGCTCCTGGGGAACAAAAATTCTGATTGAAATCCATTCATGTGGGGACAAGGACAGCTTACTTCTATCCCTAGAAATATTTCAAGCCATCACATACCTAAGAATTTAGTCTCAAACTTCCACAGAGAGGAAGAGGCCCATCATCAAACTAATCTGAGAGCCACAACTTAATATCTTTTCTGCTATTGCAGAGATGGCCTTTTCACAAAGCATATATGCAAGTCCATCACTTTTCAAAATTTGTCTCAGATTATGGTAAAGAAACTCTCAGGGCTTCAGGTCTCTTTGGCAGTAATTCTTTTTTATTCAAACCCTGGAGTTCCTGAAACAATTGCTCAAGGTATAACAACTTATGACTTAGTAAGTATGGAATAAAAGTATCCACCTAATTGAACAGTGCCAAACACAGTAATTCTCTTCTTCTTCTTTCACAGAATTCAATCTGCCATGAAACATGAGTAGACTATTCTTGTTATGGAGCCACTTAAAGAGTAGTTTCAGTGTCATGTTTTAATCTATATTTCCCTAAGTACCAAAGGACTGATGACAAATAGAAAAATTCAACTCTTAGCCTTATTTTCACACTTCTATATGGCATTGTTCTACCTTCATGTAGGAGAGATCCCCTGGAGTAGGAAATGGCAACCCTCTCCAGTATTCTTGCCTGGAATATTCTATGGACAGAGGATCGTGGCAGGCCATAGTCCATGAGGTCACAAAGAGCTGGACAAGACTGAGCATGCATGCAATATATATAGTCTTAAATTCTAGCCTCAAAAAGAATGTTTTGTTAATGCAATTTTTAACATTCTGAGAATGCGCTGTTTATATAAAATGCTTTCTAATGACCTTTCTGTAAAAATAACACAAGTGAAGTCTCTTTTGTTAATGTTTTCAATGACATGACATTATTATAATAAAATGTATGTATTTATTATTGGAATTGAGTTTATTTTAAAGTTCCAAATTTGGATTTTAATGTTTGGACTATCTGACTTATTTCTCATTTTTCTCTGGTACTTCTGCTATTGAAACCAATCTTTTTATTTTAAAATATTTTCATATTGAGTCGTATAAAAAGTAAAATCCCTGCAATGTAATATTCTTTTTTAAAAGTTATATTTCATATAATTTTATATTGGATTGAAAAGGAGAAGGAGAACTAATGAAACTATTGAGATATTTTTAGACTTTTTAAAGTTTAATTTGCTGGTTCACCTGGGCACTTTAGGGAATTTAAAAGTATTTTGATATAATATTCCAGTGAGAAGAGTCATCACCAAACGGCCTGTTCTTTTTAGTGCTAATATTGTTCACGCATCAACACCTGCTTCTTCAGAGATGGTAGCAGCTGTTTGAGTTGGAAAAAGGAATGAAACCTTGATAGTTTCACACTCAGTACTACTATATAATGAGCTCAGCCAGCTTCTGAAAATCCACTTGTCTTTTGGAGAAAAGTGAGACATTGCTTGCAGAAACTTTGTTTATTCATTCATAAATGAATCATTATAAACATATCATGGCACATTTTCAAAAATACATATTTAATGAACAAATTGTATAAAACCTATTTAATTTAACTAAGCATACATATCATCATGGTGTCAAAGAGGCAGGAAATTCTTTTTGAAGTCATAATATACCTTGGTTTTATGTTGGTTTATAATATGCATATAGTTTGTGAATTTATGATTTATATTCAATGGCTTAATTTAATATATAAAATATAAAGCCCCAAATGTTCTTCTATCCATAAGATTTGTGTGTTTGCCCATCTATGTCTTTCTGACACAGTCTTTCAGACAGTATCTCATATAAATATGAATCATAATGTCCCTTTAAAATATCCAGTTCAGTTCAGTTCAGTTCAGTTGCTCAGTGCTTAGAAAATAATCATAGCATTTAATAATAGATTATATTCAAATGAAATGTATGACATCAGACACAAAGAATACTGAAATATGTAATGCCTAAGCAAAACTGCATTCCTCTGTGTTTTTTAAATTTGTAAAGAAAGAAGTAGTTTGTGGAGAATGGGTATGTGACACTACTTGCAGTATTTAACATTTGAAGTGAGCCAGCAGTTGTCCTTACTGAAGTCCTGTAATACTTTAAACTTGGAGTTGTCCTTGAAGACCATGGGGAGGTTTTGTGCAGAACTCAGTGACCCATTTACTTTACGAATTTGAACCCAATATTGCACCTGTGCTTTGCAGTGCTTGTTTTACCTCTGAGTGATATTCAAGGTGTTGTGTTTAATCAACCAAAACCTATATGGTTTGGCCTATCATTTTCTTAGAGATAAGAGTTTCTTCTCAGTTATGAAGGATAGAGGTTACAGAAAAGTGAGGAGACTGTTGGAAAGACAATTTGTAACCATAAATACTCTGATTCTCTGCTGGAAATAAAAGTTTACAGCTGAGAATATAGCCTAAGTGGATTTTTAAACCAAAGTATCAAAATTGGAATGGCAATAGACATCTACTAGAACTGAGGAAAACGCTGTCTAACCTTTAGTAGACATTTAGGATCTATTATACTAATTTCACATTATCTAGTGAAAGTACTCACCACCTGCAGCATCGGCAGATGTATTATTCAGCCTCTTAAGGACCTTACACCTGTGTTTGATTTCATTTCAGCTTTAGTTTAACATTTTGAATTAGATCCTCTAAGGTATCTTCATTATCAACTGAATTTTTAGACAATTTGTACCACAGAGTATTTATAATAAAACACACACACAGAGCAACATCTCATTTCAATTCTGGTCATTCTGTTTTTAAATGCAACCAAAGTAATGACCTTAGGAAACTTGATCAACCAATGTATACTGTAGATCACAGTTTTTATTATTCATTTTCATATGATAGCTCAGTTTACTACACAAATCTGGAATGTAGTGACCTAGAAAAAAGGCTTCATTGTTATTTTTGTGGGAACAGTTCTGTTTCATTTTATCTGATTTAAAATTGAATCCAAAATTTTAGAAGTGGGTGCATCATGCAGGGGAAAAGAGAGAAAGGGGGAAGAGAAGAAGCAGGGCGTGTGCTGCTGAGTGTGCTGAGCATGCTGTACACAGCTGGTGAGGGAGTATGACCACTGTGCCACAGTAAGGGCAGTAAACCATCCTTAGGCGCTAACCCTTTCTAACCCAGTAGCAAGGTGCTACCTCGCCTGCCCCTTAGGGCAGCCAGGCAAGTACTACACCCGCATTTGAGAGCTCCACTAAAGGGTACAATTTCGACAGAATATCCTGATTCCTGTACTACATCATCTAATACACTTTACATCCTGCCAATATTACAGAGTATTATATTCATAGAATATTTCCTCAGGATGTCTTTTGACCTTGAGCCAACACCTCAAAGACTTTAAGTGCCCATCTTTCACCGATGACGGCTTATTCTCTCTCTCAGGTGGCAAAGATTGCCTGGCTCCAGCATAGAGCTTTTCATATGGGCCTCAGAAGGACCATTCCAGAATTTCTAATCCCTTCTAAGACTAATCTTCACATGTCTTTTTTTTTCTTTTTGTTTTTAATATAGGCTTACATTCTAGTTCGGGGAGCCTTTGCTCTCTATCTTCTAGGACTTCCGTGAATCACATGGTGAAAATTCAGGAGATATGCTGAAGCAAATACTGCCAGATGTTTTTTCTGACAATGGCTCTTTTCTGTACACTTGGACAGATCATCGTGTGTGTAGCTTTGTTTAAGAAGATACATGGCAATGATAAGTTTATTTATCAGGTTACCTTCTGTTCTTGGTCTCTAAGGAGAATGGAAAAGTCTTCAAAGGGCATCAAATAGCATGTACTTTAGAGCTGATGAATGACTTCGTACTTACTCCCACAGGATGGGAAGGTCCCGTCTTGGATTCATAGCAATTGGTAGCTGTGATAGGGCCCCCTAAATTCATTTTGTCAGTGTCCTGATTACGGTAGCTCAGCTTACATGTTCACATCAGATAGAATGTTTCACCTAGCCTTCCTCAAACTTAATGAACATTGTACCATATTCATGATAAGCACAGTGATTTTACAATTGTGGACCCAGCTCTAAGCACCCAGTTCTAAAGAGCAGCCCAATTAAACTTACATATGTATCTGTGTATAAGAAATATACTCAGAGTCACAACATGCAAAAAAAAGTCTTTATATTTTGAAAGTCTGAAGCATTTCTATTAGCCTCCAATATAACACTAAAAAAGGGAAGAAACCACATGTGCTCTGTATTTGGAGTAGAACAAGTAATCTGAAAGAGTAGGGAATTTTACATCAAATGAATTGCAATAATGTCTTTGTTATCAAAAAATTGAAAAAGCAAGACAATAATAAAAAATTTTTATGTTAAGAATTAGAAAAGAAAAACATTTTTGTCATTGTTGTTCAGTCACTTAGTCATGTCCAACTCTCTGTGACCCCATGGACTGCAGCACGCCAGGATTTCTTGTCCATCACCATCTCCCAGAGCTTATTCAAACTCATGTCCATTGAGTCGGTGATGCCATCCAACCATCTTATTCTCTGTCATCCCCTTCTCCTGCTGCCTTCAGTCTTTCCCAGCATCAGAGTCTTTTGCAATGAAGCAACTCTTTGCATCAGGTGGCCAAAGTATCAGAGCTTCAGCTTTAGCGTCAGTCCTTCCAAGAATATTCAGGATTGATTTCCTTTAGGATTGACTGGTTTGATTTCTTTGCAGTCCTAGGAACTCTCAAGAATCTTCTCCAGCACCACAGTTCAAAAGCATCAGTTCTTTGGAGATCCTACTCTTACATCCATACACGACTACTGGAAAAACCATAGCTTTGACTATATGGACCTTTGTTGGCAAAGTAATGTATCTGCTTTTTAATATGCTGTCTAGGTTTGTCATAGTTTTTCTTCCAATGAGAAAGCATCTTTTAATTTCATGGCTGCAGTCACCATCTTCAGTGATTTTGGACCCCAAGAAAATGAAGTCTGTCACTGTTTCCACTGTTTCCCCATCTACTTGCCGTGAGGTGATGGGACCAGATGCCATGATCTTAATTTTTTGAATGTTGTGTTTTAAGCCAGCTTTTATTTACTATTTGTGTTTATTCATTTGTGTAACGTTATTCTCTTCCATTTGTTGTAGTCTAGTAATGGTGCTAACTGGTTTATATTGGATAGAATCTATCAAGTGAAGGAGTACCATCCTAGAAATATTGTTGAACCTTTGTAAAAAATGTAAATAAAATATTATGGTTGTGATGTTAATGACAACAAAAAAAGCAATACAAATTGAACTCTTGCATTGATTAAAGGCATAGTTCCTGTATGTGGAGTTTGCCATAGACATACTATAATGCTATCAAGAAAAATCAGTTTCTCACTGTAGAGAAGAAGACTATTTTGCTTATTAACAAAGTACATTTAAAAGATAAAATAATTTATTTGCAAAGATGGTGTTTTTTCCTACTGCTTGCAAAACAAAATGGTTTTAGTTCTTATTCAAGACCTATGTTAAGTAATTCTTTTAAAACCTTTTTAAAAAGGTACTAGATACTCTTCTTGACTCTTAAATCCCAAATTAGTTCTAAATTCTAAAGACTGATTTTTATATAAATTGTATATTTGCAACAGGATCTGAACTAGAATATATATCTGTAAAAGTTTCCAGAGCCTTTACTCCTATATTAATTCATCCATTTGTTATAGAATATCTTCCTCCTAGTTGATTGCCATTCTTTTTATAAGGGTGATTGTTGTTGTTTAGTCACTAAATCTTATCTGACTCTTTTATGACCCCAGGGTCCTCTGTCCATGGGATTTCCCAAGCAAAAATACTGGAGTGGATTGCCATTTTCTTCTCCAGGGGATCTTCATTACCCATTGATAGAATCCACATCGCCTGCATTGATAGGCAGGTTCTTTACCACTGAGCCATCAGGGAAGCATAGGAGTAGCAGATATTTCACAAGTGTTGTCATCCAGACAGTTTTCTTACATGTGAATCTCCTACCTCCTTTATAAACAGGATCACTCTTATGCCTCAACCTAATGAGCACCCTACAAAGGTGTTTGTTTGTTTTATTTGCTTTGCTTTGATTGCTTAGTTTGGCTTGGCTTAATTTGGTTAACTTGCTTTATTTGGGGCAGGATTGTGCATGTGTCAATGACAGTTGACATGTAGTCTTGGCATGAAGCCAGTATCTGCAATGTATTTGTAAATGACTAGTTCTTGTATCTCCATTCAATTTTTTTTGTCCCTATAAGAACATGGCAACCCACTCCAGTACTCTTGCCTGGAAAATCCCATGGATGGAAGAGCCTGATAGGCTACAGTCCGTGGGGTCGCAAAGAGTCGGACAGAACTGAGCGACTTCACCTCCCCTCACCTATGAGAACTTTTTAGTTAAGTATCCAAGGTATAGGAAAATGGCCAGGCATACCTAGATGATCTGAAATATGAAATGGAAAAGTATCCAAAGTGCATTTCCTAATTTTGCTCCCTATTTCTTGGATAAATCAAATGTGACACTCCATTTATACCTGCTTCCTCACTTTTGCTACATCTTGACTGTAAATTTAATTTTTGATGTTCCTCTTAATAGCTTACCCACTATTGAACATTTTCTGTGTATCAGGCACCAATGTTATATTCCTTTCATGATCTTATATATTATCTGTGAAGTATTTAATATTCCCATTTTACAGATGAGAAAACTGAGGCTTAGTTTAAATAGTCTGTCCAAGTTCTATTCTCTTACTTCAGCATATCATTATGCCTATAAAGAACTTGAAAACCTGAACTGGCTTTGCAAATTGGAGAATAAATTATCCCTGGCTTAGCAAATATATTAGATATTTTATATAAAAGAACAATGAAGACAAATATTTAATTTTCAATTAATAATCTCAGTAGGTGAAAATGCCCAGATCTTATGTGAATCACGATGTGGTTAATAGATCATTTTTGAAAAATTTGAATTATGATAAAGTAACCTGCTATAAAGAGATACTATCCTTGCTAAAATGTTAATTATTTCAAAATGGAAATCTGATTGTTCTTAGGATAATTGACTAGGCCACTGGGTTATGTGACTTGGCTGTTCATGACGTTTCTTCCCTTAAATTGTGGTTTGGAAATATTATGAAAGATGGGCTTCTTTCACTGAAGTCGATAGTTAATTTTTCAGTGTCCCTTAACTGCTAACATTTGAAGTGAACATTTTTATTACTGAGAAGAGATGCTTTTGGAATCGCTACTGGGATAAGAGTCATAGTGGTTTTTGCAATGATGGAAAGGTTAGAACAATTAGAAAGTACTCATGGTATAATTGGGATTATGAATTACTGGTACATTATGAAACTGTTTTGAATGATTGGAGAAAAGTAGAGTTAAAATAATAAAAGAACACCAATTTTAAATCACAAAGGTCATTTAAGGATTGTTATTTACTCTATTATGTATTTTTTTCCTTTAGGGGACACATTTATTCTTTAATATTTATCTTTGTGTATATTATATTTTATATTTATTATTATGTCCAAACAATAAAGTTATTAATAGCCATTCCTCTAATAATAGTCTCATCTTTCATCTATTCTGTTAGAATATGGCATGCTGACATTCATTCTGAAGGATAATTTATTAATGTATTAATGTACCCAGTGACCTGTAGATATCTAATAACTGCCAAAACAGCAGGACTGAGGCTTTTCCTGTGAGTCATATGTAAAAAATATTAACCTAGTGTACCATCTTAGGATGTGACTATGAGACATCATTATAAAGTTCTATTTACACACTCATATTCTGAGTGATGTAGCTTTTTCATGACATTCACAATCACTAATATTTTGTTGATGTTTGAAACAACTCAAACATTTTTCAGACTGTTCAGTGTTTGCTTGGTTTGGACATTCCTAGTATCTTTCGCAGTATGAGAGTATTTGTTATGCTTCTTCTCTTGAAATTCAAATAGTCCCAGTGTGACCTGAAGGAAGTACAGCCTTCTGAGTTACCGTGATAATGGAAATGAATTCTGTTAGAGGTCTGGAAGGACTGAACTCAGCAACATAGACTAGAAATCAGAAAAAAATTATTTGGTCTTGATTTGTGTGTCAGTGAATTTGGGTGAAACAAATTCCTGGATTCTCAGGGACTATACCTCATCCCTTAAAAGTTTCACTCCTATGTCTTAAATTTCTTCCTCTTTATTGTTTCATACTTGTTGATATATACATGCTCACCTCTTGCTAAAAGTCAAAAACAACCAAATTCACATACCAATCTTCTCAGCCCAGATATATCCAGGTACTACAGTACCTCTGTCCACAATCTGAGAAACTGCTTACACTTTATCTAGACTATCCTTTGGGATCATTGATCTGCTCTACTGTCTCTTTGTTCCCAATTTCAGTATTTATTTTTTCATAGCTTCACTTTCCCTCTCCTAGTTTCCTTTTGTAGATAAGGATAAGTGATTCCTCACTTCTCAAGTTGGATACTAGCTTATTTATATCTGTCTTCTTTTCAAATATATGTATTTAAACGTGCATATGTCCCTTTTAATACAATTTTCACTCCATTCCTCAACAATTGAGATGGAGTATGTTTGTTGTCATTCAACTCTAAGTGTTTGAAAATCCCATTATGATTTATGCTATGATTATACATCAATTATTTAATTAATGTATAGTTCTATTGTTTTTGTTATTTATTTTTTAAAAGTTATTTAGACTGTGGTCATAGAACATACTTCTTAGCCATTTCTTTAGATCAGTTCAATACTTAAGTCTCAGTATATAGACATTTTTGTAATTGCCTTATATAAGCTTGAGAAGGACAAATATTCTCCATATATTTTTTCATGTCCATTAAATTTATGTTATTTATTATGTTTTTAAAATATTTTATACCTATATTCTATTTCTTTTCAACATGATGTCAATATTGAGAGAAACATGTTAATATCTGCTACTTTGGTAGTTCAGTTCAGTCACTCAGTCTGTCCAACTTTTTGTAACCCCATGGACCACAGCACGCCAGGTCTCCCTGTCCATCTCTGACTCCCAGAGTTTACCTAAACTCATGTGCATTGAGTCGGTGATGCCATCCAACCATCTCATCCTCTGTCGTCCCTTTCTCCTCCCGCCTTCAATTTTCCCAGCATCAGGGTCTTTTCAAATGAGTCTGCTCTTCACATCAGGTGGCCAAAATATTAGAGTTTCAGCTTCAACATCAGTCCTTCCGATGAACACTCACTGATCTCCTTTAGGATTCACTGGTTGGATCTCCTTGCAGTCCAAGGGACTCAAGAGTCTTCTCCAACACCACAGTTCAAAAGCATCAATTCTTCAGTGCTCAGCTTTCTTTGTAGTCCAACTCTCTCATCCATATGTGATTTTTGGAAAAACCATAGCCTTGAAGAGATGGACCTTTGTTGGCAAAGCAATGTCTCTGCTTTTAAATATACTATCTAGGTTGGTCGTAACTTTGCTTCCAAGGAGTAAGTGTCTTTTAATTTCACGGCTGCAGTCACCATCTGCAGTGATTTCAGAGCCACCACCGCCCCCAACCAAAAATAAAGTCAGCCTCTGTTTCCCCATTTATTTCCCATGAAGTAATGGGACTGGATGCCATGATCTTAGTTTTCTGAATGTGGAGTGTTAAGCCAACTTCTTCACTCTACTCTTTCACTTTCATCAAGTGGCTCTTTAGTTCTTTGCTCTGCCATAAGGGTGGTGTCATTTGCATATCTGAGCTGATTGATATTTCTCCCAGCAATCTTGATTCTAGCTTGTACTTCATCCAGGCCAGCGTTTCTCAAGATATACTCTGCATATTAGTTAAATAAGCAGAGTGACAATATACAGCCTTGACGTACTCCTTTTCCTATTTGGAACCAGTCTGTTGTTCCATGTCCAGTTCTAACTGTTGCTTCTTGACATGCATACAGATTTCTCAGGAGGCAGTTCAGGTGGTCTGGTATCCCCATCTCTCTCAGAATTTTCCACAGTTTATTGTGATCCACACAGTCAAAGTCTTTGTTTTGGCATAGTCAATAAAGCAGAAAAAGATGTTTTTCTGGAGGAACTCTCTTTCTTTTTTGATTATCCAGTGGATGTTGGCAATTTGATCTCTGGTTCCTCTGCCTTTTCTAAAACCAGCTGGTTTGGTAATTAATATATAAATTTTCTTATTGTTCTGTCAATTTTTGTGTATAAAATGTTTGCTTTTTTATTAAGTGTAAGCATTTGGGGGATTATTATGTATTCCAGGGCTTCCCTGGTGGCTCAGAGGTTAAAGCATCTGCCTCCAATGCGGGAAACCCGGGTTCGATCCCTGGGTTGGGAAGATCCCCTGGAGAAGGAAATGGTAACCCACTCCAGTATTCTTGCCTGGAGAATCCCATGGACAGAGGAGCTTGGTAGGCGACAGTCCACAGGGTCACAAAGAGTCGGACATGACTGAGTGACTTCACTTTCACTTTCACTTTATCTATGCCAAATGGATTGACAATTTATCGTTATATAATGACATTCTTGTGAGTTAGTAATAGTCATAATGTTTTTATGATTTGTCTGATTTTTGCCTTATTAAAGAAATCAAATCTTTCTCACCTCATAGAACTATTTTCTATACTGTTTGAAATATTGGCAATACTGTTTATTTTTTAAATAATTGTTGTATCTTTTCTTTGTTTCTCTTGTCTTATTGTATTGACTGTAGCTTCAAGTAAACATTGTATAATAATAATATTAGTAAGTGTTTTTGTTTTTTAAAGTGTTTAATTTTTGAAATATCTTTAATATTTCACCAAGTATTATGCCTTTCTAAGCATGTGTGTATATATATGAGTACATATAATTTTATACACTGTTGCATTGTTATTTCTTATTTATCTATCCAACAACATTTTGAACTGTAAATTCCTTCAGGAGAGTTTTCTTTTTTCAACAATTATATATCCATTGGCTAACATAATGCCTAATACATTAATGAGACATTAAATTAGTATTTATTAATTAAATGAATATTTATTTAATAAATGAGTAGATAAATATATACCATCAGAAGAAAGTGTTTATGCACTAAAAGATAATGAGAGAATTGTTGTACAAACCTGTGATCATTTTTTCAGGGGGATGTTTTTGTTTGTTTTTCTTTCAACAAATTACTTCTCTGACATAATGCTCCCTGTATAGCATTTGAGATTTTAGTTCCCCAGCCATGGATTGAATCTATGTGCTCTGCAGGGGCAATCTTAACCCCTGGACTGCCAGGGAAGTCCCATCTCTGAATTTGTTAAAATATGAAGTTATAATAGTCGGGTTTGTCTGTTTAGTTGGCTAGTTTTTATTGCTGTTGCTTTTGTTTTGTGGCTCAGTGGTAAAGAATCTGCCTGCCGATGCAGGAGAGGCAGGTTCAATCCCTGAACTGGGAAGATCCCCTGGATAAGAAAATGGCACCCCACTCGAGTATTATTGCCTGGGAAATCCCATAGACAGAGGACCCTGGCAGGCTACACTCCATGCAGTCTCAAAGTCGAAATGATTTAGTGAGTAGACATCCAACAGTATTCATTTTATTTTTATTTTATTTATTAAAAAAAATAACCCTTGTTAAGGTGTTGTTGATGAACCAAGATATAAACCAAGCAACAAAAAGGCAGATGAGTCAGGAAGATGGTTATTATATAAGCTTTATGTTATTATTACATTTTGTTGTTCAAGTTGCATTTGTGGAAATTATGAGAAAATAATTAAAATTACCATTTTGAGTTTATACAACTTTTAAAGTCTTTTTATAGTGTAAACATTAATATGAGTGTGCATATTTTAAAGACCTAAAGATCAACGCAGAATCTAACCTTGTTATAGTTTCTGCCCAATTATGACTGTAGAAGTCCAGGTTTTTCGTAAGACTCTAATCAACCATGTTACCAAATCATTCATTTGATAAAGTGACTGCTAGCCAAACACCACCAAAAATACCTCAGTTCCAAAATTTGAGATTTGCAATAGACTAAATAAAATTTGACATATTGTCTTTGACATTTGCTAAGGAGCCAGGTAAGCTCATCTAGATTTGTTTTGTTTGGCAATCATCAAATAGTTATTAGATGTATCCTCTTCAAATGCATTTCAATTAAGTTTTGCAATGGTTATATTTACTCATTGTAGAAGCAAAAATTTCTACCACAGTCCCTCAAATTTCACATTCTTAAGAAGAATTCTCAGCCAGATTGCCTTCTTCACTACATATTCTTTCTTAAAACAAGCAATGATTGGCTTTTCCTCTCAAATCAATGCATGTCAGTTACAAATTCATAGTAGCTTTGTAGCTTGAAAGGCTTGTGCTTCATGACAGGTGTTAAGACTGGTGATGATTTAAGTTAATACTAAAGAATAGTAAATGAGAGACAGAAGAATCCTGTAAAGTCTTCTCTAAGGCACTCAGCTTTGGGACTTTAGTGTCCATAAAAATGAATTGCTACTAGGCAAATTATGAGAGGATTTAGAGTAGTGATATATGAAGAGAACAACACAAAGATATGTGCTACAGGCTTTTTGGATGTCAATCTGTTCAAGTTATAAACTGGTATTATAGTTATTATACAAGAATATTAGTAATTGACAGATTCAAAATACTAGCTTTCTAGGTAGGATTAGCTGATAAGTGTTTTACTATTTCTGAACAAGGCTATATGTTAAGAAATATTACTTCTTCAATGTTAATTTTAATATTAGTATATAAAAACTAGTATATACTAGTTATATACTAATAAAAATTAATATATAAAAAATTCATATGGCATAGAACTCCTGAAGATTTTAAGAACTTTCTGTATTTGATTTAGAAAATTTCATAAATCCTTTAGGAAATACTATATCAATGATGGAGAAGGCAGTGGCACCCCACTCCAGTACTCTTGCCTGGAAAATCCCATGGATGGAAGAGCCTGGTAAGCTGCAGTCCATGGGGTCGCAAAGAGTCGGACATGACTGAGCGACTTCACGTCAATTTTCACATTCATGCATTGGAGAAGGAAATGGCAACCCACTCCAGTGTTCTTGCCTGGAGAATCCCAAGGACGGGGGAGCCTGGTGGGCTGCAGTCTATGGGGTCGCACAGAGTTGAACACGACTGAAGTGACTTACCCATATCAATGAAGATATATTTTTATGAGCACATATATTTCTAACTGTGCAATTTTAAAGTAAAATAACACTGTACATTATGCATACAAATACTAGAATATACAAAACACACACACACATTTTTCTGTTTCTAACAGTAAGTGAGATAATCAAAGCCAGCCATAATCAATGTACATTAATTAAAAGTGTAGGTCAATGAAAAGAGTATGGTGAACCCTGTGCAACTGAAAGAAATTGCACAGAATCATTTAGTAGGAAATCCCTGTTTTCCCCCAATCCTAAATACATTCTGCGTATAAATGCAGCCTCTTAATCCTGTGAATTCACACAAAATTACATCTTCTATGTTCACTTATGCCACCTACCCACTAGTGTTAAAATGGCAAATTAAAACAGATTTGCAGTATAGCATTGCTATTGACACAGTGAAAGAATTTGTTCTGCCATGAATTACAATGTAGTTTGGTGAAGACATCTTACCCCACTTCCCACCACCACAACCAACAACAACAACAAAAATATGATAAAATCACATACCACCTAGAAAAAGAAGAAACTCTGAGAATTCTGAGTAATGTCCTTCAACTTACAAAGAAATGATAGCTTACAGTGAACAGTGTCACACTCATGATCTCCAAAGAAGAAGATTTAGCTTCAGGACCAGGGACTGTTGATCACTCAAGAGCTTTTGTATAGCAGAGTTTTATTAAAGTAAGGGACTTCCCTGTGGCTCAGACAGTTAAGCGTCTGTCTACAGTGTGGGAGAGCCGGGTTCGATCCCTGGGTCGGGAAGATCCCCTGGAGAAGGAAATGGCAATCCACTCCATTACTATTACCTGGAAAATCGCATGGACTGAGAAGCCTGGTAGGCTACAGTCCATGGGGTTGCAAAGAGTCAGACACGACTGAGTGCCTTCACTTTACTAAAGTAAGAAAAGTGGCAGAGAAAGCGTCTGTCACAGACATCAGAGTGTCCCCACTTGCTAGTTTTATCAAGGCCTTATATACTAAAAAGCCTTTTGATGAAAGTGAAAGAGGAGAGTGAAAAGGTTGACTTAAAGCTCAACATTCAGAAAACAAAGATCATGGCATCTGGTCCCATCACTTCATGGCAAATAGATGGGGAAACAGTGGAAACAGTGTCAAACTTTATTTTTTGGGGCTCCAAAATCACTGCAGATGGTGATTGCAGGCATGAAAAGCTTACCCCTTGGAAGGAAAGTTATGACCAACCTAGATAGCATATTCAAAGGCAGAGACATTACTTTGCCAACAAAGGTCCATCTAGTCAATGCTATGGTTTTTCCAGTGGTCATGTATGGATGTGAGAGTTGGACTGTGAAGAAAGCTGAGCGCCGATGAATTTATGCTTTTGAACTGTGGTGTTGGAGAAGACTCTTGAGAGTCCCTTGGACTGCAAGAAGATCCAACCAGTCCATTCTAAATGAGATCAGTCCTGGGTGTTCTTTGGAAAGAATGATGCTAAAGCTGAAACTCCAGTGCTCTGGCCACCTCATGCAAAGTGTTGACTCATTGGAAAAGACTCTGATGCTGGCAGGTATTGGGGGCAGGAGAAAAAGGGGACAACCGAGGATGAGATGGCTGGATGGCATTACCGACTCAATGGACATGAGTTTGAGTGAACTCCGGGAGTTGGTGATGGACAGAGAGGCCTGGTGTGCTGCGATTCATGGGGTCACAAAGAGTCGGACATGACTGAGCGACTGAACTGAACTGAATTGAACTATATATACTTTTACCAGACCCACTTCCACAACATACATCTTAAATTAACAAGATTAGAACCAAAAGTAGAAAGTTCTTACCAGAACCACTCCCACAACATTTGTCTTAAGATAACAAAATTATTCAGAAAACCTTCTTGTTAAGGAGAAGTATGTCCTCAAGCAAGATACATTGTTATATTGAGTAAGACAACGCATGTAGAAAAAAAAATGTTTGTACTTTTCTTCTTGAGAGCCCCAGACCCGTTTTTCCTTCTCAAGGGCCCTGGATCCCTTTCTCCTCCTCAGGGACCCTGGACTTCTTATCAACCTACCTAGGAATTGACTCTCTCAGAAAAATGAGAGTAATTTTATTCCAGAATGATGAGTAAGGCAGATAAAACTTTTTTGTATGTGAGTAGACAATAAAACTAAATATGAAAAGTAGGTGAAATTGGTAGAATTAAGCCCTAATTGGACTGACAATTACCAAGGAGAAAATCCATTAAAAGAAGAAACAGGGTGATATTTAAGAGTGTTGTTTTATGATAATACTGAATAAGGGAGAAAAAGGAAAATAATAAAGGGCAGAATAAAGATTGGAAAGGGGTCACACAGAAAAATACAAAGTCAGAACAAAATTGTTCTTTAGATATTGATGTCCTCTGAGATGGGCCTGTACCACCAAATGCTCATCTATCTATGGCAAAGGAAAAAGGCAATTTTTACCGGCCTAGCCCAACAAAACTTAATATCAAAATATACCACTTCATATAACACACTAAAACAACATATATTTTAGAAAAGCATGTTGTATGTGTGCTCACCTGTATGTGTGCCAACTTCAGGTTTGTACACGGCTGCTTCAATGACCAAAAAGAGAAAAGAAAAAAACCTCTCATATCACCCTGAGATTCTATTTTCTGCCATTATGTTTAGTGTTCACAGCCAACAAAAATGCTGTTCAACAACTTAATTTATTTGAAATGAACTCTCAATGATTAATGTATCTGGAATAAACATAAAACTACATGGGCATACCTTAGTAAGTCAGAGGAACACACACACGTAAATTTTAAGAAGCTGAATCTAAGGATTCCTGTTTTTGAGCATGTCTTTCTGCTTACTATCCAGAACACTTGATATATTAGTATTATCTTAACCCAGATAAATAGACATTTTGTACTCATTGCAGATTCAGTATTGTGAGTTACATATAGTTTTTTACTAACATTGACGATTGCATGACTCTGATGTGCTCTTCTGATGGTTCATTTTAAAAACACATAAACAAATATGCAGAATATATAGTAGGACAGTCAAAGCCTGGTTGTTGAGCAGAATATCTAGATTTGAATGAAGGACCAGGATCAAGTCTTGCCTTGTAATTTTCTAAGATAAGAAAAATCATACAGAATCAGAAAACAAAATGGTATTTGTTCTGAGGGGTGTAGAGGAGAAGTCAAAGAAGCAGATGATATTTTAAAAGAAGACACATGCTTTTCCTTCTGAAGTGTAGAGATCAACAAACCCCTCTTCAATGATATTTTCATCTTTAAACTGTGTATATTATCAGAGAGGTGAGGAACTCTCTGTGGCGAGGTGCTCAAGTCTATGCAGTTTGTAAATGATGGACTATCAAGTAGCACCCACTTTGTTAAAACTCTAAACCGTCTTTGTTTTTCTTCTTTCACATGGGAATATATGGATATCTGATTATAAAATTGTGTGCTTCATGTACATATGCATTCTGTGTGCTGAATTTCCAATTCATATCCCATAGTAATTATAGTTTATATGCATATATAGGTGATTCATTACTCATCCATTTTAACAAGATCTCTTGTAGTTTTGTGATTATATCTTCTTTACAATAGTACTAAATACTTCCAATGCAAATAATATTAAAAATATAATATTAATTGATTAGGTCCTTTCACTCACCTTCGTATCACCACGTGTAGTCTCATAGTCGAGCATATTCCTATCTATTCAATCTTATATCTTTTAGGGAAAACAGAGAATGAATGAGATGGAATTTGGGTTGCATGCAAGTTATATAAGATTTGCATAATTTAGAATAAGTAGAAAGATCGTGTATGTTTGGAGCATTCAACTCAGGGTTGATTATGCACTTATTTCTCTGATATCTTTCCACATTAAGCAGTGATTTTCTTTAAAAAAAATTCTACTCCAAATCCTAAGGGATCCAACACTTCTTCTATCAAAAGAGAAATGGGCATTGAGAAAGTCCCAAGTCATTCTGACAGATCCTTCTCCAATTGAAAAGTACTAAATTAATATGTATGTACATTTAAAAACTTTTCCTTTGTTGTCAGTACATTTTCTTGAAATAAAACTAGAGTGACATCAATTCATAGTGTAATTGAATACCAAAACACCAGTAATATTGAATAAACTGTGTATCTAGGAGAAGATTTTTAAATTGCTTTTCATAATTATTTAATATATTCACTGTTGGGTAGAACAAATGGCTGCTTTAAAGGATGCTGCTGCTGCTGCTTAGTCACTTCAGTCGTGTCCAACTCTGTGCGACCCCATAGACGGCAGCCCACCAGGCTCCCCCATCCCTGGGATTTTCCAGGCAAGAACACTGGAGTGGGTTGCCATTTCCTTCTCCAATGCATGAAAGTGAAAAGTGAAAGTGAAGTCGCTCAGTCGTGTACAATTCTTAGCGATCCCATGGACTCCAGCCAACCAGGCTTCTCCGTCCATGGGATTTTCCAGGCAAGAGTACCAGAATGGGTTGCCATTGCCTTCTCCGGCTTTAAAGGATAGTTTTTTGTAAATCATAAAAGTGGCTATTTAATCATGAGAAATGTAAATCCTACAAAAAGTTAATTACAAAAACAATTGGCTAGAGTTACCCATTGAACTCTATGGGCTTTAACGGATCAAGGTATAGGTGGATTTTTTTTAATGGTCATGCCACTGTGCTATACATTAGCAGTTGGTTGAATCCACAGATGCAAGAGGCCAACTCCTCCCACATATTTGGGTTTTTGACTGCATGAAAGATTGGTGCCCCCTATGCTCCACTTGTTCAAGGGCTAGCTGTGGTATAATTTTTGTAAATTAAAATAATTAAAAAATCTAAAATTATTTTTATTAGGAATATTCAGTATATTTTTGTGTTTTTTTTTGGCCACAGTGACTCCTTATTCCCCTCTCACGACATTTTCTCCAGTATGAAGGTGTATCTATATCTTGTCCTCACCTTCTCACTCATGCTACCTTAGGGGTAAGTTGACTGTCTTAATTCGTGAATGTGGAAAAAGTATTTGGGAGTACATGGCCAGAGAAATCTGTTTGTATAAATCTATCGTCTTGGGGTGCAGATTTAGTAAGCATAATTGCTGGCATACATAAGTCAGGTTTTGCATTATCAACTTTAAAAATATTTCTACATACACCTGCCTTTTTATTCGTCTTTTTTTTTAATATATATATAGGTAGTTTAGAATTGAAGCATGAAAGAGAATAATTACAGGACTCCTGAGTTCTGACAATTTTTTTTTCTTTTGCCAACACTTAGAAATTTAATTAATTTTGAAATGTACAATGTGTGCATGGTCAGACATGTCCAGCTCTTTGAGACCCTATAGACTGTTGCCCGTCAGGTCATTTTGCCATGGTATTTTCCAGGCAAGAATACTAGAGTGGGTTGCCATTTCCTATTCCAGTGGAACTTCCTGACCCAGGGATTGAACCAGTGTCTCCTGTGGCCCCTGCATTGGGAGGCTAATTCTTTACTACTGAGCCAGTTGGGAAGTGAAATGTATGATAGAGTGTTGTTAATTATAGTTACCATGTTGTAGAACAGATCTCTGAAACTTATTCATTTTATACAATTGAAACTTTATACCCAATGAACAGCAATTTCCTGTTTCCCGTCCTCCCAGTCCCCAACATCCACCATTCTATTCTGTTTCTATGGTGTTTGCCTGTTTTAGATACCTTATACAAGTGAACTCATGTAGTACTCAGCTTTCTGCAACTGGCTTATTTCGCTTAGCATAATGTCCTCTAGGTTCATCCATGCTGTCCCACATTGCAGAATTTCCTGCTTTTCTAAGTCTAAATAATGCACATTTTATTGTATACACACAATTTATTTATCCATTGATAGGTACTTCAGTTGTTTCTGAATTTTTACTATTGAGAATAATGTGATGAACATAGGAGTATGTATATCTCTTTGAGGTCTGGATTTCATTTCTTTTGGATATATACCAAGAATTGGGATTGCTAAACCTATAGTAATACTATTTTTAATTTTTTGAGGAACTGCCATACTATGTTCATAACAGCTGCGTTATTTAACATTCTTAGCAACAGTGTGCAAAAGTTTTAATTTCTCCACGAATCCTTGTTACTTTTCTTTTTCTTTTTTTTGATAAGACTTTTGACCATTTATGCGCCTTCTTTTAAGGAATATTGCTTTTAATTCCACACTTCCAGTTTATCCTCCCCACTTCCCCTTTGTTAACCATATGTTTGTTTATATGTCTGTGAGTCTGTTTCCATTTTGTATATAGAGTCATTTGTATATAGAGTCATTTTGTATTATTTTTAGATTCCACAGAAAAGTGATATCATATATTATTTGGCTTTTTCTGTCTGACTTACTTTTCTAAGTTGAATATATTCTTAGGTCCATCTATGTGTTGCAAGTGGCAATATTTCATTCTTCTTTTATAACTGAGTGATACCCATTATATATATATATCATATTTTCTTAAGCCAAGTATCCATTGATGGACACTTGGGTTGTTTCCATGTCTTGGCTATTTTAAGTAGTGCTGCTGTGAACATTGGGATTTACATATCTTTTCAAATTGGAGTTTTTGTTTTTCCAGATATATACCCAGGAGTGGGATTACTAGATCATATGGCAGCTCTATTTTTAGTGTTTCAAGGGAACTCACTGCTCTTTTCCATAATGATTGCAATGGTTTACATACTCACCACCACGTAGAAATTTTTTTCCTTTTCTCCACACCTTCTCTAGCATTTATTATTTGTAGACTTTTTGATGACAGAAATTCTGACCAGAGTAACATGTTACCACATTGTGGTTTTGATTTGCATTTCTCCAACAGCATAGTGGGCCATGTTTTAATACACCTGTTGGCTATTTGTATATCTTCTTTGAAAAAATGTCTATGTAGATCTTTTGTCCATTTTTTGGATTGAGTTATTTTTTCAATATTGAGTTGTATGAACTATTCGTATATTTTGCTAAAATTTACTAAGGATTATTACATTTATGTTCATCAGATATTTGGACATTTAGTTTTCTTTTTCTGTAGCATCTTTGGTATCAGGATAATATTGGCTTCATAAAATGAGTTAGGAAGTGTTCCCTACTTTTCAATTTCGGGGGAGATTTTTAGAATTGGCATTGATTCTTAATATGTTTGATATAGTTCAACAGTGAAACCATCTGATCATGGGCTTCCTTGTTGGAAGGTAAGATTTATTTAAAAAAAAAAAAAGTAGGAAGTTTCATTCCAATATTTTTATCAGAACACTTAAACCCCAATATTTTAGCAAAATGATGGAATTTATGCATTTTTTCACAGTTTCATCAAACTTCTCTAAAATTTCCCTCTTTCATGTCAATGGGAAAAATATTTCATCTAACTATCTGAATGTTAACCACTAGATTAATGTATTTAAACCTAAAAGTGAAAGTCGCTCAGTTACTTCTGGCACTTTGTGACCCCCACAGACTATATAGTCCGTGGAATTCTCCAGGCCAAAATACTGGAGTGGGTAGACTTTCCCATCTCCAGGGGATCTTCCCAACCCAGGGACTGAACCCAGGTCTCCCACATTACAGGTGAATTCTTTACCAGCTGAGCCAGGATCCCACTATGTAGTTAAACCTAGTTTACCTTTATTTACTTCCTGGTTTACACATCACCTAGCCACTATCCTTTTATTATAAAGAACAATTACATGATGACAGATATTTTCATTGTATTATTATCTGACACAGCAAAGTGTTCCAAAGTGTATTCAACAAATGCTGAGAGAACGTCTTCTATTTTACAGGTGCATGGTAAGTTTCTGTACATATCTACTGAATTAATTTTAAACTATACACATTTTTAAACTATGTGTTTCTATGGACACTTATATATAAGAAAAAAAACATTCCACTTTGCCAGGAGCCAGCACGGGAGCTCCAACCCACGACAAGGTCATGCGGAGGAGAGCTTAACAGGCAAGGCGGATCAGGACTCGAGGGACTCCTTGGACCTGCTTGAGCATCTACCCAAACCAAAATCTGTCTGTCTACTGTATACTATATTATGCCTTTCACCAACTCTTCTGACATTAACAGGGGGCTATCCCTGACCACCTTTCTCTGGAGAAAATCAACTTAGGGCTCTAGTTGATAAGTCTCCTGGGCATGAAAGGAGCATTTTAATTCAACCCCCCCTGTTAGCATTCTAGCTTGCTTGGCAGGTTTATCCAGACTCTTGCAACTACGCATATGATTGTTCACAACATCCCACCCATGACACAGGAAGCCTAAACATTCTAAAAATATAGAGCCCTTCGAGGGGTAAAAAAAAAGTTTTATGAAAATAATACTGATGAAGGGTTTCATTGTTGAGCCAATGCTTGATGCCAAGTTCCCATATCTCTTATCCATTGTGTGCCTGGGAGTGCATTAGTTAATATAGTTGGAATGTAAGAAAAACAAGTAGTAGCCTTGGTATTAACCACATCAGACCTTTGAGCTAATAAGTTCTTTTTTGTAACCCACTGCACCTTTGCTCCATGAGAATGTAACTCTGTTTAGTATTTTCTGAGGCTGACACAAATTAGAGATATGAAGAAAAAACACTTCAAGGCAAAACAAGTTTTCTGGTTGATCAACCTTTATCAAAAAAGGGTCATAAAATGTCAACAGGCCTCTAAGGCCAGAAGATAATGTACACAACATAAGACCCTTGTTTATGGGAAAGGTATACAGAAAAAATCCTGGTTTCGATAGGGGCAAAACTGCTGGAATGTTTGAGCTGACTCTGCATGACTTTGCAGTTTTCATTTTCCTCTATGTACAAGTCAGAGTATAAAAGCTCCTTTTGAAAATAAAGTTACGGGCCTCACTCACCGAAGCTTGATCTCCTCGTGTCATTCTTTCATTTGCCAACGCCGTTCATCCTGAGGGTATCCCTGGACTCTGCTAAGGCTGGACTCCAGCACCACTTCATAAATGGTTTGAAAAATCTGAAATTAAAGACAATAGAAGCTACTATAGAAGTGTTTTTTCTTTTTAATTTTTACTTTTATCCTCAAATTATTAAATACTGTGTTATCTTTCAACTTGATGTTTGAATATTACTTAATTTGAGTTGGGGTGATGTTGAGTTAGGCTAAAGTCTACTTCACCAAACATTTCCAAAAATCTGAAGAATATAATAAGGTTCACAGCAATGTTATCCATAATTAGCTTTATTTTTTTGTTAATTTATGTCAACTGTTCAAATTTATTGCTTGCCACTTGAAGATTAATAGCTCAACAAGTGGAACTCTATACTTTGAGCTTTTTGGAAATATACTACATTATTTTGTATGTAGTATGATTAAGTATTTATTTATTTGGATAAATATAAATCTTTCATAATAATAATTTAATCCTATAATAGACACTATTATAATCCCCATTTTAGGCAAGAGAAATGGAGGCACATAAGATGGACACATTTCCACAAGATGTGTCTCTGGAGTCCGTGATCTTCAGTTAGTCAGTTCAGTCGTGTCCGACTCTTGTGACCCCATGTACTGCAGCATATCAGGCTTCCCTGTCCATCACCAAGTTTCAGAGTTTTCTGTGATCTTAACAAATTCAAATACTGCCTCTCTGAAAAGCTTTTTGTAAATAAATGATTATGATCATGGGTGAATGATGGTTCCCAATTTTTTGTCCCCTTTGCCATTGCCTAATTGATAATGAGGGAGAATTTATTCCTGGATAATGAAAGTTATTCTAATATTTCATCACTCATGTTATCCAGATTGTGTTTGTTCATGTGCTTTTTACTATCTCACTCACTAAACACCTCCTGTGTGTTAGGTTCTATGCTATGCATTGAACAAAATCAAAAGGTTTCTTGTGTTCAATTACCTGAAGAGTGAGGAAAAGCTAAGATACATAAAGAGAATCAGTTATTTATTTATTATTAAAGGCTTATTGTTGTTCAGTTGCTCAGTTGTGCCTGATTCTTTATGACCTCTAAATGGCAGTATGCCAGGCTTCCCTGTCCAGGAGCTTGCTCAAGCTCATGTCCATGCCCATCGTGTCAGTGATGCCATGCTACCATCTGTCCCTTGTCATCCCCTTCTCCTCCTGCCTTCAGTCTTTACCAGCATCAGGGTATTTTCCTACCAGTCGGCTCTTTGCATCTGAAGGCCAAACGTATTGGAGCTTCAGCTTCAGCATCAATTCTTACAATGAATATTCAGGATTGATTCCTTTAGAATTGACTGGTTTGGTCTCCTTGCTGTCCAAGAGACTCTCAAGAGTGTTTTCCAACACCACAGTTCAAAAATATCAATACTTTGGCACTCCGCCTTCTTTATGGTCCAACTCTCACATCCATACATGAAGAACCATAACTTTGACTATACAGACCTTTGTTGGCAAAGTAACGTCTCTGCTTTTTAATATACTATCTAGGTTTGTCAATGCTTTTCTTCCAAGGAGCAGGCTTCTTTTGATTTCATGGCTTCATTTACCATTCACAGTGATTTTGGAGCCCAAGAAAATAAAGGCTGTCACTATTTCCATTGTTTCCCCATCTAAAGGCCAAACAAAGTTAAAACCACAATGTCATATGTGAAATCTCATTGCTTATGGTACAGGAATAGCAAAATTTGTGAAATGTTATCTCCTGTGGAGACCTTCATTCTGAATCTCTATCAAAATCATGAAACATATTTATGAAGCACCTCACTGCCAGTCATTGTACCAGATGTGCAAATAAAACAACATAGCAAATGACAAACATATCTCTTACCTCCAAAGAGTCTAACCACCCCCAGGCATCTCCATCACCTGTTGACCATTCATTCTCCATTTGCTAGTGCTTTCTCTGTCATTCTTCAGTTACTATTTCTGATTGCTTGCAACACAAACTCAGATGCCACACAAACATACTCACACACATTCAGAGATTGTGAACCACTCATCAGATAATGCAACTAATTGGAACATGCTACCAGGAAATGTCTAATAGGAGATTTTGGATACTCTGCTTCTTTCTAGGTATCATGCTTTTTAGCTAAAGGGATATGCTTTCACATAAAGATGATTGGACCAGGAACCAAAAAAAAAAAAAAAAGACTTGTTTAAGCCAGATTTAGTATTTGAGTGACTATTGCAGTTAGGATTAAATGATATTGTGTACATAATATTCCTTGGAAGATAATAGACATTCAACAGATTAGTTCTTTGCTTAAATGAGAAAATGTATGAAAGTATTTTTAAACCATAAAGCAATATGTATTTTCTCCCTTTCTCTCTCTCTCCCCACTATCTCAATCAATCGATCAGATTATTATGTTTAATATTCAGCTTATTTTATTACCTGTCTAAAGTGACTGTGGTAGTGGAAAACTATCTTTTATGTCGAATCATTCACATCACATTGGTTGTGGGACAGTTGTTTTGGTAGCAGTAACTTCGTTGTATCCTAAAATTATATTTTAAATATGAAATTTGGCTTACTTATGTGGAAGATCAGTAGTATTTTTCATACCTGTGAATCTTTATTTTCATGCTTTCTGGTTCAGAATTACCTTTTGCTTTGTAGAATTTTCTTTTTTTAATCACACTTTGACCAAGGGAAACCTCCGTAACAAAGCATTAAATTTTGAAATCTAAGTATGAATTATCTCTGCAGTCAGGAG
Source organism: Budorcas taxicolor (assembly GCF_023091745.1). Classification (NCBI taxonomy): domain Eukaryota; kingdom Metazoa; phylum Chordata; class Mammalia; order Artiodactyla; family Bovidae; genus Budorcas; species Budorcas taxicolor. The sequence goes on from NC_068912.1 coordinate 73,016,025, forward strand.
GGCATGGAGTTGGAGTCTGATGAAGTAGAATGAAAATGATCTATGGATCCTCTCCAGTTTCTGCTGTTTGATTCTCTGATACAGAGTTGCTTTGTTAAAGAGATGGCTTCTCTATCAGGATATTTATGATGATTGCATGCGTATGGTGTGCATGCAGTTACTTCATTCCCTTTCTTTATTAACTGCTGACTTTTTTATTATCATGCTATTTCTTTTTGCTATAAATAGTTAATTATTACCTTGATAGCACTGAGTAAAAACTTCTAGTTTTTTACTTCTGCTAACTATTGTTTGACTAGCAGTTACAGAGATTTATTTTTGCTAAGCCCCTACCATGCTAGACAGCCATAAACCAAGGGACACAGTGCATTAAGGGAAAATCCTTCTTTTGTGGCAGTTCAACCCAGGGGAGTGTGTATGATTCCAAGTTCATTTTAAAAAAAAATCTATTTATTAAGGGCCTGTAGGTTTTGTCAAAGAGGTGTAGTTACTATCATTTAAACAGAGTTCCACTAATCAAATCCTAGAAAAATATATTGCTTTAATTAAGCTGTCACTGTTGACCAATATTATTACTGTTGATTTGTTAAAATAAAGTTCAATTAAAGGTCTCAATAAATTTAGTAGCAATCCTGTTGATTGTGGAGTATTGAATAAGAGAATAAATTATTCAGATTTTAGTAACCAACTTACAAATAAGTTCAAGATAATGCATAAGGATGTGTGTGCAATCTTCTTTATTGAATGTGTGATATGTTTATATCTTTTAATCTAATTCCCTGGTGTAAATTCATGTCATATCAATACTAAAATGTCTGGGTAAAATTTAACATTTATAATTTTATAATTCCTTAGACATGATAGGTACATAAACTTGCTTATTTCAGAAATAAGCCATGTCCATTGATTAGTCCATATGTTTCCAGTTGTATCTTTGGTATTCATGGTCTATCTTTCTGTACTAGTGAGCTACTTTGTGTTTTCTTGAATTGACCATATGGATTACATATGAATTATACACGTGGGTCTTTTTCCCTGGGACATCACCCTTTTCTAAATTTAATATGCTTCCAAGTAGTTTGTGCATACTTCTGTGTTGCTGTTGTTTAGTGGCTCAGTTGTGTCTGACTCTTTGTGACCCCATATACTTGTTTCCCCATATATATGCCATGAAGTGATGGGACTGGATGCCATGATCTTAGTTTTTTGAATGTTGACTATTTCTGTGTTAGTACTTGTTATATTACATGGCATTCATATGATGTTGGTGAGTATAATTGTAGTGTCTACATCTTTAATCTTTATAGCCAAATAAAACAGAAAATTATCTGGCACGTGTTAGATGTTCAAGATATCTCTATTGAAAAAAATTAACAATTTTAACCTCCTTTCAAATCTAAATATATCTTTCTTGGAAAATTATACTGAAAGAATGACAAGGTGAAATTTTCCTTTCTTATCTAACAATAATATATCTAATTGATGATGCCCCAGAAATAATTGGTTATTATTTTGTATGTATTTCATTGCATACAGTGAATTGAATATATTATTTCATTAAAAATTAACAATTAATTTAGTTCACATGAAAGACAATTTATAATTTATATTCAAAATAACTGTCTAAGAAAAAGCAGTTTTTATATTGTTCATGTTATTTGGTATAAAACTAGATTTCCTGAAGCAAATATAGATGTATTATAGTCTGCCTCTAAAAATAAATTACAAAAAATATAAGTGTCTCTTTGGAATCAAGATAGAATTCTGACCCAAAACTTAAGTCTTTGCCCAATTTCTACTTATTTCTAATATATATTGCTAGTAAACTCTTTCCCTTTACTACAGATTATATGTGAATTTCATGAAAGCAAAATTGACTTCTATTACTTAAACAAGAGCATGTGTGTTATTTTTAAGCAATAATATACATTTTAAATAAAATATGGAAAAACTTTCAGTAAATGAAAATTTTCTAGTATTTCTCAAAAGTATTCCTTAATTATTTCCTCTTCTTTTTTTTTTTAATAAATATGAAATTGTCTGAAGTCATTTGAAGTGCAGAGTACAGACAAAAGAAGAAATAGACGCTGGGGAATTGATAGGGTGACATGGATTCAGAAATCAGATCCTCCCTTCACAACCAGTTTTTCTCTGTGGTTCAGTTTATTAGAACTAAGGCCTCTTTCAAAATTATTTGACCATTTAATTCTTGATTATTGGATATAATTTAATAATATGATGCTTCTGAAGAATAGCAAGCAACAATGAGGTGGTAAACTTACCTATTGGCTAGACTCCAAAAACAAAGGAAAGTATAAGATCAGTAATGGTTACCAGTACTAAACATCCAAAACGGGATGGAGAAAATTTTAGCCCAAACCTGGCTATTGTCAAAAGAGGCATGGTAGATAGAGAAGAAATAATTTAATTGAAATTATTTACAATATGTAATAGAAATATGGTCTAAGGAAATAAATACTCCCGTTTTATAACTTCTTCCATGCTTTTGAAAATTTTGTAATGTTTAAGCTCTACTACCTCAGATTAAAATATTTTATGTTTAAAAATAAATGAAGAATAAATAAAAGTATAAAGAATAACATAACACTCTACCTACCAAATAGATATAACAACTGCTGACACTTCAAGCTGCTTATTTTGTATATTTTATTTTTAAAAGAATAACATATTACAGCAAAAAAACATGAAAAATATAATATTATAAATCAAACTCAGAATTTTTCACTCCATAATTTTCTTTTCTCCTAACCTTGAGTTATGTCATAAGCAAAGTGAAGTTGGCATGTATCTATACCTGCTACATTTTTTTTTAAATTTTTTTTAATTTTAAAATCTTTAATTCTTACATGTGTTCCCAAACATTTTTATGCTGTATATAGTAGTAATAATAACCATTTAATATATTTTAAAAAGCATAAATTGTACCATGCATGCATGCTAAGTCACTTCAGCTGTGTTCAGTTCTTTGCAGGCCATGACTATAGTCCACCAGGTTCCTCTGTCCATGGAATTCTCCAGGCAAGAATACTGGTCTGGCTGGCCATGGCCCTCTCCGGGGATCTTCCCAACCCAAGAATTGACCTTGCATTTACTGAGGTTCCTGCATACAGGCAGATTCTTTACCTGTGGGAGATTGTCCCATACATTATCTATATTTTGGCCATTTCCCTTTTTTCCCACTAACATGCCATTTTGGTGACTTATTCATGTCTAAAATAATGTTCTAGTTCATTCGTGTTATCTGCTTTATAGTATTATATGAATATATTTTCCAGGATATTTCTCTTTATTCATTCCTCCCTCCTTTTCTCCCTCCCTCCCTCCTTTCCTTCCTTCCTTGCTTCCTTCTTTTAGATATATTTTATTTTGTTGTTGTTGTGCATTCAGTCTGATGGTTGCAATTCATATTCCTTTCCCCATGATACCACTTTTAAATTGTGTATATTTCTGCTCTTATAATAGTTGTCTTTGGATTTTAACAAATATATTCAATTTGACAGTACACTGAAGTTTGTAGTTTTATCCTCCACCTAAACATTCCAGGATTCAAAATGCTTAAATATTGATTTGCCTCACATGTAACCTTTGATGTTATTCTATATAGTCTTAATTCTATAGTTTTAACTCACCATTGGAAGTTATTGTGGTGCATATTGAGTTTTACTAAAATCATTAATTTTTATGCTTACTGTTGATATTTTCACCCTTTTCCTGAATTTTGTATATTTCCTTCTTTTCTACCCAAGTACATTGAGCAGCAATATATGAACAACATTCTGTTGTATCAGAAAATTCAATATTGTAAAGTAAAATAAATAAATAAATATTTTTTTAAAAGAAAAAAAAAAAAGAAAATGTCTTCATTGACAGTGAAGTTCAAATGGGTCTCTTCAGTGACAGTTCAGATGGGTCTAGAATTCAAGGGTCATAGATATTTTCCTTAAGCAGCTTGAAATTTATATTGTATTTATATATTTTATTAATGTTGGTTATAAGTCACTTAATAATCCAACTGTTGTTCCTCTATATATATCTTGATTTTTCATATGATATTGCTTGTATGTGGAATCAAAAAAAAAGATATAAATGAACTTATATACAAAACAGAAATAGACCCACAGACATAGAAAACAAACTTATGGTTACCAAAGGGGAAAGCAGAGGGAGGGAAAATTAGGAGTTTTGGATTAACATATACACACTACTATGTATTAAGTAGTTATCCAACAAGAACCTTTTGTATGGTACAGGGGACTATACTCAATATTTTGTAATAACCCATAAAGGAAAAGAGTCTGAAAACGTAGATATACATGTATCATGATGCATGTATACACGAATCAGTTTGATGTACAACTGAAACTAGTACAACATTGTAAATCAACTGTGCTTCAATAAAAAAAATAAGTAAATCATATGGTTATCTCAATAGATGCAGAAAAACATTTGACAAAACTCAACATCCAATTTTTGATTTAAAAGAATTAGCTCATAAAAGTAACTATAGAGGGAACATATCTCAACATAATAAATGCCATTTATGACAAAGCCACAGTTAAAACACTTCTCAGTATTTTCCTCTAAAATCAGGAATGAGGCAAGGATACCCACTCTCACAAGGTGGGAGTGTGGGACTCAGAGATACAACCTACTATGTATAAGATAGATAAGCAACAAGGATATATTGTATAACACAAGGAAATATAGGCATTATTTTGTAATAATTGTATATTAAGTACAACCTATAAAAATATTGAATTATATGATGTATGCCAGAAATTAATATTGTGTATCAGCTATACTTCAGTTGTAAAAATCTGGCTTTAAATTCTGTTTCTGGCATCATATAATTCTCTCATTTATATCTAATTTTTAGAACTTCAAAAAACATGAATATTGCTAAGTCATTTATAAAATGTAATTTAGTATTTTATATTTTTGTAATAAGAAAAAACCCCACATTAGCTAGGGCTGCTTTATTGTCTGATGTGCTTCATCACATACTTGAGTCTTAGAATTTGTCCACATCATTGGCTAAAATTCTTAGTCCTATGGCAAGGGACGTGGTGCATGTGCATCTGGAGAATTGCTTATGTCACACTGTGTGTGTACAGATGTTTGTTTGTGGATGTGTGTTTAGGATGTTAAGTTTGAGTGTTCTTTTTTGCCGATACACATTTAAACAAAATTTGAATTTAGGTCACATGTTAAATAATTTATCAATATCAAATGTTTATGATCAGAAATAAGCATTAGAAAAATCCCCCAAAACTCAACTGCAATGAAATAAGGAATTGAAAAAGAAGACTAGAGCTTATATTTCTGTTTTCTTTAATGTTATGTTTTATTTCATATTAAGAATAATCTGAATTTCCTGGTATAACAATAAAAGATTGTGTCTTTCCCTTCTTCTAAAATTTCTTAAGAGAAAGGCTGACGTTACTGAATTGAGACCTATTTTACTTCCAGTGTAGGCCTGTGAAAGTCACTTAGTCATGTCCGACTCTTTGTGACCCCATGGACTATACAGTCCGTGGAATTCTCTAGGCTAAAATCCTGGAATGGGTAGCTTTTCCCTTCTCCAGGGAATCTTCCCATCTCAGGGATCAAACCCAGGTCTCCCACACTACAGGCGGATTCTTTACCAGCTGGAGTCACCAGGAAAGCTCAAGAATACTTGAGTGGGTACCTATCCCTTCTCCAGCAGATCTTCTTGACCCAGGAATGAAACTGGGGTCTCCTGCATTGCAGGTGGATTCTTTACCAGCTGAGCTACCAAGGAAGCCCATCTAGGCCTATAGTGCTATAAAATTCCCCTGAATACTGTTCAACAACATGCCACAAATTTCTTATTTTTCTTTTTTTGACTCATGAGTTATCTAGAAGTATTTTATCTAGTTTCCAGCTTGGGGAAATTTCCAGAAAAATTTATTTATTTTTTTAAGTTGCAATTTAATTTCACTGCGGAAGGAGAACATACTAAGACTTGAATTTTAAAAAAATCTATTGAGACAATTTTTTATGAGCCAGAATAAAGCCTATCTTGATACATATTTCAAACGTGCTTGAAGAGGACTTCCTTGGTGGCTCAGATGGTAAAGCGTCTGTCTACCATGAGGGAGACCCAGGTTCGAACCCTGGGTCGGGAAGATCCCCTGGAGAAGGAAATGGCAATCCACTCCAGTACTATTGCCTCGAAAATCTTATGGACAGAGGAGCCTGGTAGGCTACAGTCCATGGGGTCGCAAAGAGTTGGACACAACTGAGCGACTTCACTTCACTTCACTTCACTTGAAGAGAATGTATACTGTGCTGCTGTCTGGTAGAGTATTCTATAAATGTAAAATTACAATAAGTTCACTGATGGTATTAAAGTGTTTCATATCATAAATGATGCTTTTTCTTATTCTATTATTATTAAGTAATAGTTATTTAAGAAACCTGTAACTTTAACTGTGGATTTGCCATTTATTCTTTCAGTTTTAGAGCATGACTTTATATATTTTGAAACTTTTTTATTAGGTGAAATTAATTTAGGGTTTCATCCTCTTGAATTATTTACATCTTATAATTATGAGCGCACTTTCTTTATCTCTGGTATATTCTTTGCTCTGAAGTAAGGTTTTTTTTTGTTGTTGTTGTTGTTCTGTTATTTGTATAATCACCCCAACTTCATTCTGATTAGTCTTGTGTAGAGTGTGTTAGCCCATCTTTGACTTTTATTTATGCCTTTATATTTATAGTGTATTTCTGGCTATATAGAATACGTCCTTGCTGTTTTTTATCGAGTTTGACAATCTCTGCCTTTTAACTGGGATGTTGAGAACATTTTCTATTTAGTGTGATTATCAGTGTAGTTACATTTAGGTCCATGATCTTGCTTTTTTTTGTCTTATTTGTTCCTTATTCCACTTTTGCTCATTTTTTTTGCCTTTTGGCATCTTAAATATTGTCACCACCAAAAAAGAAATGGTAGATATGAGATGTGGTAGAGATAGTGGTGTTAACTACCTCTGTGGTTGCATACATTTTGATTTATATAACTGTATCAAATCAACATGTAGGACCCCTTAAACTTATACAATGGTATGTGACAATTATATCTCAAAAAAGCTGGAAAATAGTATTTTACTATATAGTATAAAAATTTTACTTTGTTTTGTCTCATTAGCTTACCTCCATGAAAGAAGAAATTTTTATGGGAGAAAACAGCATTTCTCATTGCATTTTTATTCTCACTATGAAATGCACAATTTAACATCAAAAGGTACATTTTTCAGATATGAAAAGAATTTTGTATTTATTAATTCATATCAAAAGATTTGGCTTCCAAGTAGTAATTTAGACAGTAGGAGCTATATATTTAAAGCTAATCAAATTTATGATGGATTTTTTCCTGCATATCTACAAAAGTGACAAGCTAGTTAATTTAAAAGTATGGATTGATTAATAACTCTATGAGTCTTTATTTGTAGATGAATATAGTCATGGCAAACTAATTTTTTAATTTTAAAAGAATGATATGTACGTATTGTTAAAGCTATTTTTAAAAAGTCTTGTAGTTTTTCAAGAAATCTTAAAATTAGCTGAACAGATGTCTTTTCTCCTTCAAATAAATAAAATCTCCAAAACAACTTGAAGACTCCTTCATGACTGTTTAATAAAAGAAAAATTGTTAGCTCTCTTCCACTATTGGCTAGTTTTTACTTCACCAATAGATCTTTGTAATCCTCTGGCCCTTGCACTATACACTTTAGATTCTGTTTCAAATTTTAAAATAATCATCTTTTAATTTTACAGCATAAGTGCCTTAAATGGAAGGTGGCAACTGTCTTTTAGAACATAATATACATATTATTTTTGTTCTTCATTGCTATAAAATCAGCTGAGATTTGGTGATTTCTCTTCTCACTCACTGGAGTTATAGGTTGCCCTATGTTAATAGTAAAGTTCAGGAATAGTGATATCATATTAATTAAAGAAGTGTCATTTCAAAAGTGTACTACATTTCAAAATGAAGTGAGGAGCATTAGGGAGTTTGAGCAGAGGGCTTCCAATAATGGGGCTATGTTTTTAACAAGACCCTTATGGCAATAGTATTAAGAAGAGACTAGGTGTGAAACTGTCTAAAGGGAAGTGAACTGAAGTGAAGTCGCTCAGTCATGTCCGACTCTTTGTGACCCCATGGACTGTAGCCTACCAGGCTCTTCCCTCCATGGGATTCTCCAGGCAAGAGTACTGGAGTGGGTTTGCCATTTCCTTCTCCAGGGGATCTTCCCGACCCAGGAATTGAACCCGGGTCTCCCGCATTCCAGCAGACGCTTTAACCTCTGAGAAATTGTCTAAATAGGATACGAAATTTCAGACTATTTTCATAATCCCAGCAAGAGGTAATGGTGAATTGGTTCGGCTACTAACAACTCAGTGAAAGGGGTTATATTCTCAATATATTTTGAAGGCAGAGTTAGCAGTATTTTCTGATAAATGGGATATGAAGTATCAGAGCAAACAGAGGAATGATGGATGACTCTAAGCTATTTCTTCTGAACAATTACAAGTGGAATAGATATGCCATTAACTAAGAGAGTAATCAGCACTATTTATTTTCATTCATTTTCATTCATTCTCTTAAACCTGGCAATTTGATTCTATTCCAAACCCTGGAAATAAATTGGACCTTCAAATGCCTTCCTGCTTGCCTACCTACCCTGCAGCATTTTATTACTTTGATCTCTTAGGAAACTCTTCCCCCTTAACTTTCATATCACTTATTATTCCTACTTGGCCAAAAGTCTTTGCTGTATGTTTCTTTCTAAGTCACTGTTTGTGATTCACTTTCACTGATTTTGGTATACAAAGCAATTAACAAAATTGTGTACCTATTAATAAATAACTTAAATGTTGACTGAATGTGATTTATTCTTTTTTGCTCTAGGATGTACTGCTGTTGGCATGACTAAATATAGAAAAACAAAGGCATTTTTCTCAAGTGACTAAATATGTATCAATCAAACAATATAAATATGGCTTCAGAAATTTTAGCCTTATTCAAGAAATTTAACAATATCATTTAAAAGGATTAAGCATTCTTAAACCAGACCAATTTAATAGAAAATATTTGTTGCATTTTATAAAATGACTTTACTTAAAAATGTATAGAATTTCTGAAATGATTTCATTTAGCATGAATGGTCACTTTTAAATGGCTTCCATATGTATTTATAGTATAAAATAATTTCATGCAATTTATGAATATTTTCTATTATTATTTCAATTTCAAATTATTACTGTGTGTTATATTTATGCTGTGGCACCTCTGTTTATTATCCTTCACACATGGGGCAGTGATTTATTTTTCAGATATACAGATTTCATGATTTATTGGTACTTTAATATTTTCTATCTTGATTGCCCAAATGTTCTGCACCTGTTCTTATGAATATGTGTTAGTCTTAAAGTGATTTAACACAATCGCAAACCCTTAATGTAATGCTTTATCATGATCCAATGTGATTATATTGTGTAATGCAACCTTAGCTTATGTTTTTACACTCCTTGAGCTTTTAACGACCTATATCCTGTAGCTAATGAGAAATATTTCATGCTTTACTTAATGTGATCATCAAAGGGAGATAAGATTTTTATCCAGATAATTCAAAGTTTAGATTAAGTAGTTCTTTAAGATTCTCTGGGCTTCCCTGGTGGCTCAGAGGGTAAGCCTGTGAAAGGTCAGTATCTTTAAATGAAGTTATTAATATTCATTTGAATATATGTTCTCATACCATTTACTTTCTTCCTAAAATACTTTTCTAATTAATGTTTATCAGTGATTTTGTTTTGTGTTTTGTTTTCCTTTAACCAGTTAGAAATAATGTTGTTTACTTCCACTTTCTTGTTTAGATTTTGGAAGGAATGGTATAGGATTGTAAATATATGTTTGTATTTATTTCCCTTTTGTTTTAGAAAGAGAAACATCATGAGTTAAATATTCTCTGATTGTGATGAACTGTGTGTCTTTCCAAGGATGTTTTATCAAAGACTTGAGGGCACTAAAGACTGTTGGTCACTTCTTTGTTAATTTGTTTATTTTACATATAAAATGCATATGTGTAAAGTGGCAAGCCTTATTGGGAGTTACTTAAAAATTAGACTATAATGCCAACTTAAGAAGTTTTTAATCTTTAACATTTCATTATACAAAAGCTAAATATTTTTAGAAAATTTCTAGTAGTAATAACTAATAATATATAACAAATTTCAATTTTTACATTTGTGAGTGCCAGTATTCATATTGACTGGCTCACAGGGATGGTGTTATTGCCTGTTGGGAGGCAATTTTCCATGGTGTTTTTATACATTGTGTGACAACTTTTGTCCTTGACTATCTTTTCAAGGATGTTTCCGAAGCAAACAGACTTGGAAGAAAGAGATGTTATCTTCCTCCATGGCAAAAAATGGATTGTTTTCAGTTTACTTTAATCAAAATAAGATCTCCCTCTGGGGAAAGTGTTGAAGAGGCTTGCTGAAACCCTCTTATAGAATTGGGTTTTTTCTAAATTCAAAAATCCTCCACTGTGACATAAGCCTACTTTATAGTATCCATCTAAGTCGTTCAGCATCACCAACTTGGTTCTTGGGATGGAAGGGAATTGATGAGAATCTGAAGCTTGTATTAATAAAGTTCTTGTCTCTGATCCAAGAGTCTACTGTCAGTCTCAAGTGTTGAATGCTTGCATATTAACTTTCAAGTAGGATAAAGTCTCTGACCTTTGACAGTTCTTGACACTACAGTTGTTTTACAGAAGAAATAACAGGCTCAGGCAAAGTAAAAAAATAGCCCAACTCCCTAGAAGTCATTAATAACGTATTATGGAAGTAGAACCTGGTCTCTGGCTCTAGGTTTGTGCCATTACATGATGCTGCCTCTAAGCATGTGGACTTTTAGCCTATAATATGTTAAATTTATGTATCTTGGAAAGTGACTGAAGCTAAAAACACAGTCAGGACTCTCTGGCAGTTAATTTTAGTAGTGAAGACTTAATCAGACATTAATAAAACAACATATTCATTAAGATTCAGTTATGTATTCAGTACAGCAAACAGATTTTTTTTAATAATATATTTTATATTTAAAAATTGACCAATAAAAATAGTTTTAAAATTGTAGTTTGGTTTTGAAAATTTTGTTCCTAGAATTTGTAAAGATAGAGAAATAGATAGTATGGAGAGAGTAATAAATAACTCCCATCTCCACCGGTACCTTTTTTCTCCAAAATGCTTCTCTCCCTCTCCCTCTTTTGCTCTCTCTCAAATAAGTGCACTTGCAAATGTATTTTGTGATGACTTTCAGGAGGAAATCACATTGCCTAATAGACTATCACTAGTAGTCCTACATTTTTTGTTTAGGATTTAGTACTCTTGGTATCATAAGGCAAATTTACTTCAATGTTGGGAAAGCTGTCTATGAGGAACACCAAAATGTAATAAAATTTTGAACTAAAAGTTTAGACACCACAATCTACTCTCATCTGTGTCACCAGCTGTATGACCATTGTCATATCACTTAACTTGTTTGCTTTTCAATTTTTTGTCATAGGGAAAAAAAGTATTGATCATTTTCAATTATTTTAAAGGGCTTTCACACACTTTCACCAGTTCTAGCAGTTGACATTTCTTGATTTGGGGTGAGAAATATGAAACTTTCAAAAGAAACATAGGTCTCATTATTGCATTACATTACTTCATAAATAATTTGAATACAATAAGCATTAGCGTCCCTCATAGCTCAGTCAGTAAAGAATCTGCCTGCAGTGCAGGAGACCTGGGTTTGATTCCTGGGTCGGGAAGATTGCTGGGTTGGAGAAGGAAATGGCTATCCACTCCAGTATTCTTGCCTGGAAAATCCTATGGACAGAGAAGCCTGGCAGGCTATAGTCCATGGGGCACAAGAGTCGGACATGACTTAGCGACTAAACCACCACCACCAAGCATTAGCTACTATATTTGATCTATTTAATATTCTTTTTGTGTTCTACTTATATCCATACTAGCAGTAATACTTCCTTGCAATTTTCATAAAATAAACTGCTGTTTTATTTTAATGCTGAATTTCATAATAATCTTATTTGCCAAAAACTTATAGATAGTAGGTGTATGTAGTTCATATACCACTACTATGTAATTTATGGACCAAATTTAAATTTTTAATTGCATATAAAATAAAGGACATTTTATATTGTCCTCTATATCATAGTCCAACTCTTGGCATCCTACAGTAATTACAGTGCTATGAAAATTGTGTTATTCTATTATTACTATAGAGGCTGTGAACAAATTTTAAGATAAAATAAAATTCAGTCTTAAAAAAGTGAAAGCAATAGCAGTCACAAATTAAAAGACATGTGCTTCTTGGAAGAAAAGCTATGACAAACCTAGACAGCATATTAAAAGGCAGAAACATCACTTTGCCTACAAAGGTTTGTATAGTCAAAGCTATGCTTTTTCCAGTAGTCAAGAACAGATTGTGAGTTGGACCATAAAGAAGGCTGAGCACCAAAAAATTGATGCCTTCGAATTGTAGTGCTGGGGAAGACTCTTGAGAGTCCCTTAGAAAGTAAGGAGATCAAACCAGTCAGTCAGTCCTAAAGGAAATCAATCCTGAATATTTATTGAAAGAACTGATTCTGAAGTCAAATCCACTACTTTGGCCATCTGATACAAAGAACTGACTCATTGGAAGAGACCCTGATGCTGGGAAAGATTGAAAACAGGAGAAGAAGGGGGCGGGGCAGCAGAGGATGTGGTTGGATGGCATCACCAGCACTGAGTTTGAGCACAACTCTGCGAAAAGGTGAATGACAGGGAAGCTTGGCATGCTGTATTCCATAAGGTCACAGAGTCAGACATGCCTTAGTGACTGAACAATAATAAAAATACATATGCCCCAGCTTATGTGCTCCTGTAGAGTTTTATTTGGGACATTCAGTTTTTCATTAAAGAAGGAAGGCTTTTTACATAGTTTGCATAATAATCTTTCTTTGTGTTTTGTTAGGTAGATATAATAGGAAATTTGAATAATAAATCATCACAGTAATACATTTTGCAATAGTGACTGTATACAGATGTCACTTCTTTCATCCCGACAGTTTGTTTATTAAGGTTGTTTCTGGGTTGCATGTTGAGTGAAATGTATTAACTAAGAAGTAATTTAGACTAACTTCTGACTTTAATCATTTTATCGTTATTAATATTGAAAAGTATAATATTTTTAAGTAAAAAATTGGTACTCATTCTAAAATGTGACATATGTTATACAATAAGGAAATTATAATCCCTTGATCATTCAGGTGATTTTGTATTTTCCAATGAAATTATTTGTACCAGTATTTTTATCAGTGAAAATGTTCAGTTCAGTAGCTCAGTCGTGTCCATCTCTTTGCGACCCCATGAATTGCAGCACACCAGGCCTCCCTGTCCATCACAAACTCCTGGAGTTCACCCAAATTCACGTGCATCGAGTCGGTGATGCCATTCAGCCATCTCATCCTCTGTCGTCCCCTTCTCCTCCTGCCCCCAATCCCTCCCACCATCAGAGTCTTTTCCAATGAGTCAGCTCTTCACATGAGGTGGCCAATGTATTGGAGTTTCAACTTTAGCATCAGTCCTTCCAAAGAACACCCAGGACTGATCCCCTTTAGAATGGAAATGTTAACTCAGAATTAATTCAACATCATACCTCATATATTTATCAATGATTTTGTTGTAAAATCCAGCCTAATTCTATAAATGAAAAATATTCAGTGCCAAAAGTGAGCTAACACATATCGTTTCTATCACTAACTTACTTAAAGGCAGTTATTAATATAACAGAGTAAAAACAATGGAATTAGTTTTCTTGTAATGTTGTACATTCATACTGGCAATCAAATTCATTTTAGTTAGAAGTGTGTGTTAGTCACTCAGTCTTGTCTGACTCTTTGTGATCCCATGGACTGTAGGCAGCCAGGCTCCAGTGTCCATGGAATTCTCCAGGCAAGAACACTGAAGTGGGTTGCCATTTCCTTCTCCAGGGTTTCTTCCTATCACAGGGATTAAACCTGCGTCTCCTGCATTGCAGGTAAATTCTTTACTGTCTGAACCACCAGGGAAGAGCATCATTTTAGTTAAATTAATCCCAATTCTGTGAGCCATTTGCTCTTTACTTTCTGCTTAAATGTTTCTATGTATTATTGAGTTTCCAAGTAATTTTATTTATCATATTGCTCAAAGTTTTGCTGCCATTTTCCTATTTTGTTTTGTTTGTCTGAACTTCGTTTTTTAAAATTTTTCATTAAAAATAATTCTTAGGAATTCCTAGTTGTTATAACAAAGCATCTTTTGAATTCTATCTTATAAATCAATTACATGAAATAATATTTTACCTCCTCCTTTTAGGTAATGATTTTTTATCAGTTCAGTTCAGTTGCTCAGTCGTGTCTGACTCTTTGTGACCCCGTGGACTGCAGAGATTATGGAGATTACGTAATTACAGAGTTACAGAGATTATGGGAGAGCAAAAAACCTCATTGGTTATGGCTCAGAAATTCTCTATTTTCTTATTTTCTCACCACTGATCATCAATAAACCTTAAGGCAAGAGATTTGCAAGCCAGCAGCTTCTACAGTTGAAGGGAACTGTTTTTAGTCTCTTTCCAATTCCTCAAACATTACATCTCAGATTATATAAACTATACCAATGATAAATTTCTAGTTTCAAAAAAGATGATTTATACATAACTTTAAAAGAACATCTGTTTCTTACAGTGGCTGAAGCAGTACCAGTACAAACTGAGGCTGAATCACCCCCCTGGGCAAGTGGTTGTCTTTCACTTCTATAATTTTACACGTGTGGAAAATACCAAATAAATCCATCTTCCCCTTGTGCTTTTGTATGTACTCAAATGCTCACAATCATATATCTAGTTGTTGTAACAAAGCATCTTTTGAATTCTATCTTTTAAATAAATTACATGAAACAATATGTTACCTCCTCCTTTTAGGTAATGATTTTTCATATTTAAGGCTGATTTATTAGACTGAGACTACAAAAAGGATACCATTTCTTCACCTACATCACACCCCTCTGAAGGACTTTTTCTGTTGCTTGAAAGCTGAGAGAAGCTTTGTATTTTCTAAATTTTACTTTCCTTCATAAAATTTTAGAAATTTAATATATTGTATACTCCTGAGTTATTTGTCTATACCCAAAGCATTTGCCTTTATCTCCACATGAAGGTCCACCTATAGTTAGAATTTATGGTTGCTATGATCTTAGAGCATTTTTAAAGCACTTTACACTGTGTGATATTAAGCAAAATATATTTCTGTGTTGGCTCACATGTTTCTAGGGGAATTTTATCTTTCTACTTGTTGTATATACCTACAGGAGTTATACTAACATAATGTCAGCATTGTATAATATAAAGTTAAATTCTATTAGACTGATTTTTTTCGTGACTATTTTGCCTAAATGACCAAATTTGATTTGTGAAGTAAAACATTCTCTCACTGTAGCAAAAATGCATGGAAACTAACCATAAGGGATAGAAGCAATTAAGACAATATTTGGGTCTATGGTTACAATTAAAGAGGTGCTTATCAGTTTAGGAATTCTTCATGAAGATTGAATAGTGCTCCCAAATAAACTGCTGCCATGAGACTTACTTCAGATCATGTAAAACCATTAACAAAATTTTAAAAGAGCATTCCAGGAAGCGTTATATGTTCTCAAAGGATAGCTTACATTATTTTGACATGCTTAGAATATGTCTACAACCTGTTAGTCATCATTATGAAATACAGAGTTGTTTGATTTTGTATTTTGAAAATGTATTTTAGACAAGTCACAGTTTAACTGCTACTGGACCTCACTGTTTTGTGTTAAAATGGTTATAGAATTACAGAGAAGAACTGCATTCCAACATGTTAAGGAGTAGTGACATTTGCTACTGTAAATACTTTCTGATATTCATAAAGATTTTTAAATCTAATGATCCCTAAGTGGTAGTGGACCACCCTATCCAACATAGACTCTCTCCAATTCATGTCATGCTGATAGTTTCTGTAATTAAAGAACTTAGTGCACAAGTCCTAATATCTGCTGTTAAATCATATGTGTATGATACATATGTACATAGAATACAGTATTTGTGTCTGCATGCATACATAATTATATATAATCATGTAAATATACAGTCATACATACATAATCTCATATATATATAAGACACACACACACACACATATACACACACGGCCTTCCCTGGTGGCTCAGCAGTAAAAAATCCAGTGCAGGAACTGCAGGAGACACGAGTTGGATCCTTGGGTTGGGAAGATCCCATAGAGGAGGGCATGGCAACCCACTCTAGTATCTTGCCTGGAGAATCCCATGGATAGAGGAACTTGGCAGGCTCAGTCCATAGGTTCACAAAGAGTTGAACATGACTGAAGTGACTTAGCATGCATACACGCAGACACACACACACACACACACACACACACACACACACACACACACACGTATATAAGTATATATGGTCTTCATGAACATGTCCAAAGTCACAAGCTTGTGACTTTGTTTGTTTAGGTATATGAAAAAGTATAAGTTTACCAAATGAATTAAGAACAAAATTCACAAGTTTTCTACTAAATATGACACTGCACATTTGTGCATGTCCTTGCAAAGGCCATTTCTTTACAAACAGGGATCTGTAGGATTGTTAACGCTAGCTGAAGCTTCCTGTTTATTCACCCATTCTGGGATTTCCCGTTTGCCAGCACTACAAATGCACTGTATTATAAATGAGAACAGCTTGTTGAAGGCTGCGTTTTAATGTTTTCTGGAAATAGATGAAGACAACATGTTCTGATATATTTGTAGCAAATCCAGTTAGGAGCTTATTTAGGGAGTTTTTGTTTTTCTTTCTTCTTTAACAAACATAGGAAATATGTTCTTGTAGTGGTTTCAATAATAATTACAGATTCTTCCTAAAGAAAGAAAATAATTATGCATGTTTTAAAGTTAACTTCCTTTTTGGAAAAACAATTGGTATTCAGGGTTTTGTCTAGGTAAACAATATTTACATAAAAATAATAGAAAGTTATTTTTCATATAAACCTTAAAATTCCTCTGCATTGCTGCACAAAAAGTGATAGTAGTTATAAATTATTATTAGTATAGTATAGTAATGATATTTTTAGTAATGGTTTGTTTAATGATCATAGATCAATTAATAAACTCTTGTTATTCCTATTTATTTATTTTAGTGGATTTTGAAGAAATATCTGAATAATAATCATTTTTCTGGAAAAGAAGAGTGAGAATAAAATAAAGTCCCTCCTACTTCACCTGCCAACATATTTTGCTTTCTGTACCCTTACATTTTTGCCTACTTCATAATCCTAATCTAGACTGTCGCTTCTTAAGAGTTCCATGCAATTTTTGAAAATTCTCAGCAGTTCTTAAAAACAGTAGATAAAATTGTGATATTTGATAAAGTTGACCTTTGCTTTTTGATATGTGTGGGTGTTTTGTGGATGAGTGTGTGTGTGTGTATGTGTTTCAAATGTCAACATAAAAGATGTATCACAATATAATAGTAGAATTTTGGATATATTAACAAGCCTAAATGTATGCAGTTTCAAATGGGACAAAGAATTAGCATTACAAATTGTAGCAGTTTATAATGAAAGTTGTTTACATTAAAAGCACATGACAGAAATGTAAGAAAATGACTAAGTGCAATATGAAAGAAAAATTACTTAATTGAACACCCCCAAATTTAAAGTTTAAGTATAATCATGGTATATATAAATATGCAACAATTTGTTCTATTCTTCCCCAGTGATTTATGTTTCATCAAGTGTAGTTACCTTCATTACTGATCATTTTTTAAAACAAAATTTTATGTGACAACATTGTGTGTTAAAGTGAACTACAAAACTAAAATTGTGCAGCTTCAGAATGATGCATGGTTCACTGCAAATTGCAAAGGGTAAGGAAAAATGGAATGAATTTCTAATAGACCTTAATTTCATCTTTAAAAAATAGAGTTTGTTAAATGAGCATCTTAAGAAGTGTTAAATTATGCACATATGTATAAAACATTAAAAGGATATTTGTACTGGGTGGCTAATTTCATCCTTAATTGCTGAGTTTATTTACAGGATACATGGTACCATTACAGATTTCTATCTTCTCAATTATATTGTTGAATTGCTTACACATTTTTCCTAAAAGATTCGACTTCATCAGTAAATCACTTTTTCTATTCATAAAATATATTTTGCAGATGGACCTTCTCCTTTTTGTAGTGCTGTCAAAATACTTTTTGGATGTGATAAAAACATGTTTAACCTTCTTTTCCAAATATTCATTTTACAATATTTATGCATGGTATTTTCTTTTTTAAGGTTTAGCATTTTTAAATTATGTCTAAAATAGATATAATAAGAAAGTGTACAAATATGAAGTGTATAGCTCAATTACTTTTTACTTATGATTCCTCTGAATAACCATCACTTTGATCAAGATATTAAACATTTCTATTACATTAGAAAATTCTTTCCTGCTGCTTTAGCCACCCACCAGGGATAATCACTCTTCTGACTTCTGTCAACATCAATTCAGTTTACTTGGAACAAAATGTCTGTGGGATTCACTCATGTTGTTGTGTTTATCAGTAGTTCATTGATTTAAATTGCTGGTTTGTTTTCCATTATAGGGATATGCAATAGATTAGTATGCCATTCTCTTGATGATGACCATTTGAGTTGTTTCTAGCTTTCTTCTATAATGAACAAAGTTGGTATGGATATCCTTGTTCTTGTGCTTTGTTGGACATATATACTCATCTTTCTTGGCCATATACTTGAAGTACGATTGCTGAATCATAGAGTAGGTATATGGTTAGCGGTAATAGCTAAAATTTTAATAGTTCTCAAAAGTTACACTTCTACAAATAATCAGAGGAGAGTTCCAGTTATTCCACCAGTTATCTTTCCCAACGCTTGGTATTTTCAGTTTTTTAAATTTTAGACTTTCCGGTAAATGTATTATATAGTGTATTGTGATTTTAAGTGGCAATTCCCTGATGAATAATTGTATTGACTATCTTTTGAATGCTTATTGGCCATCTGGTCAGTTTCTTTGGTATGCTATTTGTTCAAGCTTTTTGACTATTCTTTATTTATTTTTGGTCTTACTTGATTTGTGCTAATTCTTTATACATCCTAGATATAACCCCTTTGGTAGATAGATAGATAATGAAAATGTTATCCTAGTGTATCACTTGTCTTTTCAGTCTCATACTGATAATTTTCATTAACTAAAGCTCTTAATTTCAATGAAGTCCAATTATGTTTTTATTTTGTTATGGTTTTTTATTTTGTACCCTGTTTAGGAAACCTTTGCTTACTTTAAGTTCATGAAAATAGTCTCCCATGATGTATTCTAGCTGCTTGATTATCTTAATTCTGCACTCATATTTATGAATCATCTTTCATTAATTTTTATATATGGTGTAAGTTAGGCGTAAAGTTTGTCGGTTTCTTCCTCCCATATAGATATACAAAAGTTCGAGCCTCATTTGTTGAAAATAAATCATAGCTCTTCTTCCATAGCTTTGCACTGGCAACTCAGATGGGGAGTATTCAATATTTCACCATTAAATATGTCAGCTGTAGCTTTTTGATTTTTGTTTTTGCCAATAGCTTTATTGAGAAATATTTGATACATGACAATGTATTAGTTTAAGGTATATAACATAATAATTCAATATATACATGTATATATTACAAAATGGTTGCCACAATAAGTTTAGTTAACATCCATCAGCTCACAGTTATAATTACTTATTGTTGCAATGAGAACTTTTAAGATTTTCTCTATTAGCAGCTTTCAAATGTATAACACGTTCTCAATATTTTCAAAGTTTCATGTTTTCAAAAGAGTAGCCAACTTAGACTCCATGTGTTTGTCATCAGCACTACTCTGACAGTAGGTTAGCTATGAGAAAGCCTGAAAGTGAAAAGTGAAAGTGAAGTTGCTCAGTCATGGTAGACTGTAGCCTACCAGGCTCCTCTGTCCATGGGATTCTCCAGGCAAGAGTACTGGAGTGGGTTGCCATTTCCTTCTCCAGGGGATCTTCCCAACCCAGGAACTGAACCCAGGTCTCCCGCACTGGAGGCAGACTCTTTAACCTCTGGCCACCAGGGAAGCCCTGCATATATCCCAAAAGTTTCTCATTTTTTCAGGTTATAGCTTGAGATTTAATATTCATTTAAGTCATTCTTATTTATTCATTTAAACTCACCATGGGACCCAAATAAGTGAAGCTATCATCTTCCAGCTTATGCAGCCATTTTAGATGATGACCAAGTGAGACAATAGTCTACAAATTCACTATGAAAAGCCCTCTTCAAAGGTATTCCAGTGTTTCTCAAATTTGGTCCTATTGACATTTTGAGCTGGTTATCCAAAATGCCAATTTTGTTGTGGAGTACTGTCCTGGGAATTGTAGGATACTCAGCAGGATTCAAGCCCTCTACCCATTGCATACCAAGACCAATTCCTTGTTGTGACAATCCAGAATATATCCAGACATTGCTAAATGTCCTTTTTTGAGGGGTTGGAGATGGTAGGGAGGATAAAATAATCCCTCACTGGAAAATCACTAAGATACACTGATATTCACCGCAATACAAATACTACCTATCTTTTGCCATATAATGTATCCTAATATGATAACCTGATCAGTTTTTATATCACACAAGTAACATGGTTTTCCTCTAATTTAGACTGCTTTTTTATCCTCATAACCACTCTGCCCTGATTTTTTAAAATATTGGGGTAAGCAAGTCATTTATCTTTCCATATATATTACATTTTGGGGATGGATGCGCGACTTCATCATTTCTTAAAAGACAATCTCGAAAGATACTATAATTTTTAATCTAAACACCTTTACTAATAAGCTTTTGTCATCTTTCACCTATTTAACAAAGTGAGACCAGTTTTATGCTTACCAAACAAAAGAAAATGATTATTATATTTTTATTTCAGGAAACCTAGGGCTTACGGAGCGCATTAAATTCACTTGGTGCTTACCTGTTTCCATTTGTTTTGCCTTCACTGCACTATGAAGGTACAGTGTGTAACGTCATTCTCCTTATTTAAATTGACATTTATACTCATGGCGTCTTTCTTCATGTGCTAAACTTCTATTCATCCTTCAAGATTTTTACTCATTTTGATAACGTCTTCCACAGCCCATTTTTGGGGAACAAAAAACAAACCTCCTAGAACAATTTGTTGCATTTACCATTTCACTCTGTAATTTATTGCTTACTCTTAGCCTCTTAGCTTATGTAACATATCATATTCTAGAATGAAATAAATCCTAATCAATTTGCTAATTATAGTTCTTTAATTTATAAATTAACATTTATTTTCCAACTGAGGATTAAATATTTTCAAACTCCCAATATCTAGCTTAATACCCAACACAGCTATCATGTAAGAAATGTCAGTATCATATTTTAAATATTAAACCTGATGGACAAGATCATTAGATGAAAATAAAATAACCTTCATTATTTTTTAACTTTAAGGCTGGTTAACAATCTAAATAGATTAGCTATAATGATAAATTTAAAGATCTTAGGATATAATCTAGGAACTAAACAATTTCAGTAAGATTCAGAAAATTTAAGATTCTTTATATATATAATAGTTAGGCCTGAATTTTATAAAAGTTGCTTAAGAAATAAAATGTCTAATCATCATAACTATGTTTATTTAAAATTTGCTTAGAAATAGCTCCCAAAATATGAATACATATGTGTGTGTGTGTGTGTGTGTGTATGTAACGTATGTATATATAATGAAGTGAAGTTGAAGTGAAGTGTTAGTTTCTCAGTCGTATTCTGCTCTTTGCAGCCCCATGAACTGTCACTCACCAGGCTCCTCTGTCCGTGGGATTTTCAGGCAAGAATACTGGAGTGGGTAGCCATTCCCTTCTCCAGGGGATGTTCCCAACACAGATTGAACCTGAATCTCCACACTGCAGGCAGATTCTTCACCGTTTATATTACCTGTATATTGTATATATGTGTAATTATTTTATGCACATTATGATTTATGTGTATATAATATTAAAGATATACATATATATGTATCTATCAGAGTTTAGCTAAGAGAAACTCCTATAGTCATTTTAAACAAAAAGAGATCTAATTTAGGAAATTGGATGCTTAAAATTGTCAGAAAGACTGGAGAATCAGGCTCTAGGTTAGGCTTCCAGTGATGATCCCTACAGAACATTGCAGAACTGCTACTTTGCGACAATTAGGAAGTGGGGAACTCTGGGAACACACCACTCTGGCCATTACCAGAATTGTCATGCAAGCCACAAAATACCTACTTAGTTCAGCTCAGTTCAGTCGCTCAGTCATGTTCAACTCTTTGTGATCCCATGAACCGCAGCACGCCAGGCCTCCCTGTCCATCACCAACTAAAGTCTACCCAAAGCCAAGTCCATTGAGTTGGTGATGCCATCCAAAGATCTCATCCTCTGTCGTCCCCTACTCCTCCTGCCTTCAATCTTTCTCAGCATCAGGGTCTTTTCAAATGAATCAGCTCTTCGTAACAGGTGGCCAAAGTTTTGGAGTTTCAGCTTTAACATCAGTCCTTAGAATGAACACCCAGGGCTGATCTCCTTTAGGATGGACTGGTTGGATCTTCTTGTAGTCCAAGGGAATCGCAAGGGTCTTCTCCAACACCACAGTTCAAAAACATCAGTTCTTCAATGCTCAGCTTTCTTTATAGTCCAACTCTCACATCCATACATGACTACTGGAAAAACCGTAGCATTGACTAAATGGACCTATATTGACAAAGTGATGTCTCTGCTTTTTAATATGCTGTCTAAGTTGGTCATAACTTTCCTTCCAAGAAGTAAGTGTCTTTTAATTTCATGGCTGCAATCACCATCTGCAGTGATTTTGGAGCCCCAAAAAATAAAGTCTGACACTGTTTCCACCGTTTCCCCATCTATTTGCCATGAAGTGATGGGACTGGATGCCACGATCTTCGTTTTCTGAATGTTGAGCTATAAGCCAACTTTTTCACTCTCCTCTTTCACTTTCATCAAGAGGCTCTTTAGTTCTTCTTCACTTTCTGCCATAAGGGTGGTGTCATCTGCATATCTGAGGTTATTAATATTTTTCCCAGCAATCTTGATTCCAGCTTGTGCTTCTTCCAGCCCACCATTTTTCATGATGTACTCTGCTTATAAGTTAAGTAGGCATGGTAACAATATACAGCCTTGACATACTCCTTTTCCTATTTGGAACCAGTCTGCTATTCCATGTCCAGTTCTAACTGTTGCTTCCTGACCTGCAGGTAGGTTTCTCAAGAGGCAAGTCAGGTGGTCTGGTATTCCTATCTCCTTCAGAATTTTGCACAGTTTATTGTGATCCACACAGTCAAAGGCTTTGGCATAATCAATAAAGCAGAAATAGATGTTTTCCCGAAACTCTCTTGCTTTTTTGATAACCCATCGGATGTTGGTAATTGATCTCTGGTTCCTCTGCCTTTTCTAAAACCAGCTTGAACATCTGGAAGTTCACATTTCATGTTTTGCTGAAGCCTGGCTTGGAGAATTTTGAGCATTAGTTTACTAGCATGTGAGATGAGTGAAATTGTGCGGTAGTTTGACCGTTCTTTGGCACTGCCTTTCTTCTAGATCCTTACTATTAAAATGAACACAGTATAACCCACCACCTCTCTTTCCACTTTCTAATTCTGAGTGACAGAACCTAAGTCCCTGTTGGAGTCTCAGCTGCAGGGAAGTGTGGAAAATATTCTGAACTCTATGTCCATTGTCATGCAGAATGGTACAAAAAGGAGATTAAAAGAAAGACCGAAGAAGCCAACTGAATCCATTCCAGTTTGTAAGTGGCTGAGTCAGGATTTGTCCACAAATAGAGTGATTTCAAGATCAGAGTTTTACAGCTCAACCTTACAAAGTAGATTTACAAGACTCTGCTATATTGTCCTTAATGAATTTTGTATGCTCTTCAGCATAAGCCACTAAGCTTAGAGCTATAGGGAAACAAGTCTGAGGGCACAGAGACCTATAAGTCTGGGCCCTCCAAAATTGTATCTGGTTTGAAAATTAGGAGGGGAAATATGGTTTACTGCTTAAAGAAAATTCTCAACCATGCTCCATGGCTTGCTTTCCTTCTACTGCTAGCAAGGCCATGCAGGTGAATTTCTAGAATGAGTAATTGCAGTGTTTAGATATCCCACTATAGTCACAGGATTTTTTGCCTTACTTTATGCCTCTTCTCTTAGATAACACTTGGCTGCAGTTTCTGGAGCAGGTGGCACTTGAGAATCAAAAATACCTTGAGTCAATTGAACATCCCTCTGCTTACAGTCTGGCCTATAAAAGAATGTTAAACTAGCAGGTGTCCACTCCGTGAAACAGTCTGCCCACAAACCAAAAACAGATATTTCTTTTTCCTTAGGGAGGGAGAATATTTCTGGCTTTGAGGGATTAAGGAACAGAGGAAAATTCCTGAGATATTAGCACTGTAAGGAACATTGCGTGTGCAAGTGGACAAGCTGTCCCAAATTCCTGACACACTGCAGAGATGGTACCATCCAGACACTGTGGTATTTCTTTTTCTTCCAGAGAACATTAGACAGGCCTTTGGAGATGTTTTCTTTGTGCCTAGAATGCTGGAAGATTAAAGCACATAAATTGGTGTCAGTCTTGCTAAAGTCTTGTATATGTTAATACTATATGTTCACACTGCTAATATGAATAGTAAAATGAAAAAATAAACAATAAATAAACCCTTTCATTTGGAGATCATTGAGGCCAAAAAGTAGCCAGAAATAAGCAACTCTAGATCTTGTAAAAATAACTGATCGAATTAGACATAACTTTAAAAACTATATATAAATTGTTTTAGATTTGTGAAAAGAATGGGAATGAATTGTTCCACTGAGTTTTTAATGTTTGTTAGTAAAACTCACCAAGTAGATATAAAATTAAGAAGATGAAAGAAAGAAATTAAATTCAGCATAGTTTAAAACACTATCACCTGTGTTTTGAGTCAAAGGATGCAGAAAACTACATAAGCATTTACTTGAGTTTTCAAAGCACCAATAATAATCTCAGGTAAAATGCAATCTTAGAGGTTCAGTTCAGTTGCTCAGTCGTGTCCAACTCTTTGCTATCTCATGGACTGAAGCACTCCAGGCTTCCCTGTCCAGCACCAGTTCCTGGAGCTTGCTCAAACTCATGTCCATCCAGTCAGTGACGCCATCCAACCATCTCATCCTCTATCATCCCTTTCTCCTCCTGCCTTCAATCTTTCCAGCATCAGGGTCTTTTCCAATGAGTCAGTTCTTTGCATCAGGTGGCCAAATTATTGGAGCTTCAGGTTCAGCATCAGTCCTTCTAGTGAATATTCAGGACTGATTTCCTTTAGGAAGGACTGGCTGGATCTCCTTGCAGTCCAAGGGACTCTCAAGAGTCTTCTCCAACACCACAGTTCAAAAGCATGAATTCTTTGGTGCTCAGCTTTCTTTATAGCCAACTCTCACATCCTTACATGACTACTGGAAAAATGATAGCTTTGACTAGACAGACCTTTATTGGCAAAGTAATGTCTCTGCTTTTTAATATGCTGTCTAGGTTCTTAGAGGTATATGGTACTAATATATGTATATGTGTATATGTATACAGATATATGGCAATGAGTGAACTATTTTACTTAAAAATTTCAATTTAAATATTTATTTTTAGGATCAGTGGAAAAGCTTTATTAATCTCTCCTATGATTGTGGATATAGTAGGATATTTTTGTTCTAGCTGATTGTTCCTAAAGAAATAAGTGGAAATAAATAACAAAAATAAACATTTTCACAAACTAGTCATTTCAGAATTTAAATGTTAATCTCTATCAATTTATGTAATTTAAATGCTTTTTAAATATTAAGCTGTTATTTGAAAGTCCATGTAAATACTCCACTTAAAGCAAACTAATTAAAATAACTTCTTATTATTAATGCATTTCTTTGCTAAATCTCTTTGTATGTGTGTGTGTGTGTGTGTGCATGTGTGATGCTAGGGTAGCATGATGTTGGGATATTTTATTTTCATGAGGCAGGGATTAAATTAACTGTGGTTAAAACTACCTTGGGCTATTTTTACTCAATAAGTATTTATCAATTATTTTCTGTGTACAAAAACGTTCTAATGATTATCTAGCTAAATCACTTAAGTTGCATATATCTTTAAGGAATTCCAAATTGCTAAATCTGGGATTATAATTTGGATGTTATTACTCACAATTCAAAAAAATCTGTGCTTTGCAAAGCAATTCTTTTAAAATGCCATGACTAATTCATTTGCTGCTTTACAGATCATAGTTACTTTTCAAAGAGATTTGATGGATAGATAGATACATTTTTAACTCAGAGTTGATGACTTTACTTTCCTTCTAAATGATGTTTAATGTGCACAAAGTTAAAAAAAATTAAAAACTGCAGAATGTGATGCAAAAAATAAAAGTCTTACACCAACATTTCCCTCCATTGTACTCCCTAGAATGGGACTTTTATTACTGTGTTTATTTGGAGATTAGAAATACATATTATCCTTCTATTGAATCTTCAAACTGAGAACCATATTATAATACTAATCAGGATTGTTTCCTTGCTGACTTAACATGCACCTTCTGTTTTTAAGAGGCTGATCAAGTTTTGCTTAATTTTATTTTTTGTTAAAAAAATTTAAATGGTTAATTAATTAATTAATTTTTGGCTATGCTGGGTCTTCATTGCTATGTGCAGGCTTTCTCTAGTTGAGGCCAGCAGGGGCTACTCTGTAGCTGCAATACATGGGCTTAGTTACTCTGCAGCTGGTGGAATCTTCCTGGACCAGGGATTGAAACTGTCCTCTTCATTGGCAGGTGGATTATTAAGCACCGGATCTTCAGAGAAAACCATGCATAATGTTAAATTTAGGTTATATATTAGAAAAACTATATTTAACATAAACATATCTAAAGTTTAAGATTTTAAGTGAAGGCTTATTACTAGGTGAATCCTACTTGCTCCCTTGACTTCATGGTTCTACATGTGAGTTATAAGAACATTCTTAACCACCCATCTCACCATCAGGATAGCATGGCAGAAGGGTTAAGAGGTAAAACCTGTACCCTCAACACTCTGTATTTGAAGTTTCCTTTTCTTTAGTGGGTACCCCTTACTTGATTGGGAATATTCAGTGCATTTTCACCTGGAGTACTTCCTGTATATGGCAGACATACTATCATCTCTGGCATACTGACTAAAGGCCTGAAGCCTTCTCAGATAGGTCAGTCAAAACTACCATCCTCCCCTACTCCCGATGTACACAGTTTTCAAGTACTGTTCCCATTTGAGATCTGAGTGTTTAACCTCTTTTGTCAGATTGTAGTCTTCTCATGTCTGTTCTGTCCAGAAGCCATTGCTAGTTCCAGATTTATTGGCACAAGTAATATGCCCTGTATCCAGCTGCTACTATCCCTGTGTTCTTGACAATATTAGAGACCCACTTTGTTGAGACCAGGCTGAAACTTTGAACAAAACTTTCCATACATCTCTTCTATTGGAGGAATAGAAGAGAGCTATAGCATGAATAAATTTAAAACTTGCTGTTAGATATCACTATGAAATCTAATACCAGCCACATTTCCTTGGGTCCATTTAGGATATCTCCATGTCTAACTTTTGATCTGTGAATTATTGTGGGAATTCTTATTCTTTTCAGGGGGAAATTCATCTCAACCCAGGACTGTGTGGCATTATTCTATATGCTTAATGAAAAAGCATGTGAAAATAGAAAAGGCCAAAATCAGTGCATTGATCCCAGCTGCTCAAGGACTGATATTCCTGAGTTTGTCCTTTTGCTTTTCACTGACATAACTAAAAGGTTCACTCCAGGAAGTTTAACAAAGCAAAAATCTGAACCAAAGGTAGTTCAGGTCTCTGTCTTTTACAATATGAAAGGAGCTTCCAGGTCTGGAAAGCCAGGTTTTCAAGATTCTAGTAATCCTACTTTGCTATCAAAAGCAATAGTGACATGCAGGATACTACATCTTCTTGTAAGACTCAACTTGGTCAAAATTGCAAGCTTTTCATCAGTACAGTAGCTTCTTTTTTGCTGATAAAGGGCAGATATGATAAACTAGAAGTGTGATTCTTCTGTGTGATCAGTTTACTCCAAAGGAATGTGTGCTTCTGTACCGGAAGATGGAGGAAAGTAAGATAGGTAGAATAAGGAATATTTTCAAGCTTTTCTTGTTTTCTGTCTTTAAACACAAAAGAACAAGGTTTTCTAGAAAGTCTTCTTTCAATACTGCAAAGAAGTGAAAGTCTTGCTTCTAAAGAAAAATCTGGTTTTGTTTATGTAATCATTTCTGGTTTTTGTATTGAAGGATAGTTAATTTACAGTGTTGTATTAGATTCAAGTGTACAGCAAAGCAATTCAGATTCTTTGAAATGTTCAATGTGTTAGACAGGGCTATTGAGGGGGAATGAAACTATATATATATATATATATGCTTCCCAGGTGGTGCAGCAATAAAGAATCCACTTACCAATGCAGGAGATGCAAGAGATTCCCTGGGCCAGGAAGATCCCCTGGAGAAGTGAATGGCAACCCATTACAGACTTCTTGCCTGGAGAATCTCATGGACAGAGGAGCCTGTTGATCTGCATTCCATGGGGTCACAAAAAGTCAGACATGACTGAGCACAGCACACACACACACACACACACGTATATAAGTAAATGTGTCTTATAGCCTTATTGGAAGTATACAAAGTAGAAGGTGGTGGCAATTAGGAAGACTGAAGGACTATGCGGGAAGATGAAGCATGCTCAGGCCTGGAGTTGACTACATGCTGGGTATACCTGTTTAAGTGTTCAGTTTGGGCATCAGTCTCTGAAGGCTGATGGTTTGATGTATTTGGAGGCATGGAGCTCTGCAATGGACTACATGACTGTTTTCTGTACCTATATTACTCCCCGTTTGTAGTAATGGGAACTGTGCCATATTGCAAATAAGAAGGGTTAACAAGTCCCAAACCCACAGGATAAGCCCAAAGAAAAATTTCAGTTTGAGTTCAGGGGCAGTTTTCAGGCAGCATCCCTCTTGTTCTTTGCTCTATTAAGGCCGCCAGCTGTTGGATGAAGCACAGTCAAACTGTCTGTTGATTTAAATGTTAATCTTATAAAAAAAATCTTCACAGAAAATTCTAGAATATTATTTGATCTAATATATGGCCAGTGTGACCAGCCAGATTTATACATAAAATTAACCATCACCTTCAATAAGTTAATTCTGAACTTTTCAAGCATACGGGTACATCTTACATTATTTTAGAATTAGATGTTTGTACATTAAAAAAATAGTAGATATAGTTCATATGGTGAATGTATAAGCATGATACAATAGCAGTAGTGCCCTAATTGATAAGTCAGTCTGTGTGGTGCTGAGTTAAACTTAGTTTTAAGTATTATATGAAGTTATCGTGGCTGAGACACTGACAGCTTCACAATATTTGAAGAAAATGGAAGCCACCTAATTTTGAGAGAACAAATTCTATAGGAAATCCAGGATTAAGTAGGGAAAGATTGAAGTCTGAATTTGTTTAGAAAAAAGTAGTTTGAGATACTAAAGTAGTACAATTTCTTAGCTTTCTCTCATGTTCTCACCTACTTTTCTACTTACTAGTTTCTTCTTCTCTGACATTGCTTCTAATATTCTCCCTTTTCTCAGTACACACACACACCATATTCTTTCCTATAAACACCATTACCATCCATACCTCCACTCACCAAGAACAACAACTGCAGCTCTTAGTTCATCAACTCATACATGCAACAAATAAACTTTATTTACCTTCTCCACTTTATCTGAACTTGTGATGTTGAGACACCACTCAACTGGGTTTGCTATAAGCCCAGTTTTTCTTCTGTCTTTCACTAACTCCAAAGCTGGGTCACTGATTCAGAGCCTCATGTGGCACCATGACTTAGGCCATTGGTTCAAATAGTGCTAGTAATAATAAATCCATATCCTAGTCCATGAAACTCTTGGGTCTAGCAGCTCTCTGTAACTCTGTCTGTCCAGGCTGGCATTCTTGATTCTGTCTCCCTGGGGCCCATTTTTCCTAGATGTGTTGTGTGGCAGGACTGAGTATGCAATACTGACTTTCCAGGCTGCTGAAGAATCAGTTCAGTTCAGTTCAGTTGCTCAGTCATGTCCGACTCTTTGCGGCCCCGTGAATCACAGCACACCAGGCCTCCCTGTCCATCAACAACTCTCGGAGGTCACTCAAACTCACGTCCATCGAGTCGGTGATGCCATCCAGCCATCTCATCCTCTGTCGTCCCCTTCTCCTCCGGCCCCCAATCCCTCCCAGCATCAGAGTCTTTTCCAATGAGTCAACTTTTCGCATGAGGTGGCTCAAGTATTGGAGTTTCAGCTTCAGCATCAGTCCTTCCGATGAACAAATACATTAAAATCCAAAACGCTAAGTGAAATATATCAGAGACTCATTCTGAGTCATTGCCTCAGATAGCTTGTTGCAAAAGAGAAAGAAAAACTAAAGAAAAATTTGGTGGGTTGGCCATGGAGTTGATGTTTAAAAGAATAAACTTGAGGAAAAGGAAAAATTGAAAGGCAACATCTCAAAGTAGGAGGGAGAAATTTTGGAAAAACTCCAGTTTCCTCACAGAAAACCTATTTAAGACACAATCTGAGATTACCAACTATACTTTTGCTAAAGGTGGTGATGAGCAGGGAGTTGGGGGTGAGAAAAGTATTTTCAATGGGGACATCATTTAAGTCTTAAGAAGAGAAAACAAGGGTATAAATATTTTACCTGTATCCACCAGAAGTACTCCCCAAAGCTGAGATCCAAAACCTTCACGTCTTTTCCAACAAGCCACCCCTAGTTGACAGGCTTTTTCAGGTAGAAGAGCAAGAAAACAGGCATGGAGGGTGAAAGACAGGCTGTGCAATCAGCAGCAAATTGAGAATGAGAGGTATTCTTCAATGGTTGGGATGTTGCATACTGCCATTTCTTGCTCCTAGGAAGAAGGAGTAGACCCATTCTCTTTAATAACCTGCAGACTACTTTCTATCTTCTCAACACCCCCTTTCAATCCAGATAATTTTCTTTTTCCTCTGTTGTTCATCACTCAACATGTCCCTGTATCTATGTATGTCAATTCATGTATGGATGTCATTCCTACTTTACTATTAACAAAACAGTCCTCAAAATCATCTCTGTCTGCATATAGATTAGTCTTTACAAAATAAATGTTATCTGGATGCTATTCTGACTTCAAAAGCCCTTTGCTCATTCAAATGAAAAGTTAGACATTGCTTCCAAGAAGGACAAAATTTGATTCCCACCAGTACAACCCAGGTGGTAAAACGCTTGTTACTCCTTATTCACATATAGGTATGTTGTTGGTATTACCTTTTATATCTACTCCATTCTTTTTTCATCACCTTTGCCTCTCTCCTAGTTTAGATTTTAAATTATTTCATGCAATAGTGTCTTCTTTTAAGATGATAATAGTGTCTTCTTCAGGTTTATTGATATATTATTGACACAAAAAATATGTAAGTTTAAGGTGTCCAAAGCAATGATTTGACATGTGTACATATTGATAAGATATATACATATTGATAAGGTTACACACCACAGTAAGGTAACAAAAATCTCCATCCATGCATAGTTAATTTTTGTTTTGATGGTGGTCATATTTAAGGTCTCTTCTGACAACTTTCAAATATATAATATGTTGCTGTTAATTATAGTCATAAGCTGTACATTAGAGCCTCAGAATTTATTAATCTTAGAGATGGAAATTTTGGGGAAATTATTTTCCAGTAAGAAAAAGTTATCTCCCTCAGTGTTTATGACCAATAGTCATATTCATATGCCTTTTGATTCACTGGGCATTCAGTTCAGTTCAGTGGCTCAGTCGTGTCTGACTCTTTGCAACCCCATGGAGTGCAGCACTCCCAGCTTCCCTGTCCATCAGCAACTCCCGGAGCTTGCTCAAACTCATGTCCATCCAGTCAGTGATGCCACCCTACCATCTCATCCTCCGTCGTCCCCATCTCATGCTGCCTTCAGTCTTTCCTAGCATCAGGGTCTTTCCAATGAGTCAGTTTTTCACATCAGGTGGCCAAAGTATTGGAACTTCAGCATCAGCATCAAACCATCCAATGGATATTCAGGACTGATTTCCTTTAGGATTGACAGGTTTGATCTCCTTGCAGTCCAAGAGACTCTCAAGAGTCTTTTCCAACACAACAGTTAAAAAGCATCAATTCTTCAGGACTCTGTTCTTTATGGTCCAACTGTCATATCTGTATGTGACTACTACAAAAATGATAGCTTTGACTAGATGGACCTTTGTTGGCAAGTAATGTCTCTGCTTTTTAATATGCTGTCTAGGTGTGCATAGCTTTTCTTCCAAGAAACAAGTGTCTTTTAATTTCATGGCTGCAGTTATCATCTGCAGTGATTTTGGAGCATAAGAAAATAAAGTCTGTCACTGTTTCCACCATTTCCCCATCTATTCGTCATGAAGTGATGGGACCAGATGCCATCACCTTCATCTTTTGAATGTTGAGTTTTAAGCCAGCATTTTCACTCTTCTCTTTCACTTTCATCAAGAAGCCCTTTAGTTCCTCTTCACTTTCTGCCATAAAGGTGATGTCGTCTGCATATCTGAAGTTACTGATATTTCTCCCAGCAATCTTGATTCCAGCTTGTGCTTCATCCACCTTGGCATTTTGCATGATGTACTCTGAATATAAGTTAAATAAGCAGGATGACAATAAACAGCCATGATGCACTCTTTTCCTAATTTGGAACCAGTCTGTTGTTCCATGTCCATTCTAACTGTTGCTTCTTGGCCTGCATACAGATTTCTCAGGAGGCAGCTAAGGTGGCCTGGTCCCATCTCTTTAAGAATTTTCCACACTTTGTTGTGATCCACACAGTCAAAGGCTTTGGTGTAGTCAATAAAACAGAAGTAGAGGTTTTTCTGGAACCCTTTTGCTTTTTAGATGTTGGCAATTTGACCTCGGGTTCCTCTGCCTTTTCTTAATTCCGGCTCAAATATCTGGTAGTGTCAGTTCACATATTGTTGAAGCCTAGCTTGAAGAATTTTGAGCATTACTTTGCTAGAATGTGAGTTGAGTGCAATTGTGTGGTAGTTTGAACATTCTTTGGCATTGCCCTTTTTGGGCTTGGAATGAAAGCTCACCTCTTCCAGTCCTTTTACCACTGCTGAATTTTCCAAATTTCCTGGCATATTGAGTACAACACTTTAACAGCATCATTTTTTAGGATTTGAAATAGCTCAACTGAAATTTCATCACCTCCACTAGCTTTGTTGTAATGATGCTTCCTAAGGTCCACTTGACTTCACACTCCAGGATGTCTGACTCTAGGAAAGTGATCACACCATCATGGTTATATGGATCACTGATATCTTTTTGTATAGTTCTTCTGTGTATTCTTGACACCTCTTCTTAATATCTTCTATTTCTATTAGGTGCATACCATAGGTCCATAAGTCCATATACTTAGGTATTTGCCTTAGTATAGGAAAAAACCAAAATATAAATATATAATATTATCCAAGTCAAACAAATAATATGTCGACTCAGAAGCAGTTGATTATTAGAAAACTTTGTGGGAATATAGAAGAAAAAAATAGGATTTTAGAAAATAAAACATGAAAACAGTGAACATATAGGAAAATATTGGTGAATTATGGAAAATATACTGACGATAAAATCTGTAATGAAGATGTACTGAAGACAGGATTCTATCATTCAGAATTTTCAGATAATTATGAGAAAAGTCAAAAAGGTAGAAAAAATGTAAAAACAATGTGACTAAGAATTTTAATATTCCAAACATAAATGAAAATTGTGAAGAATTAGTTCTATGTTGCACATGTTCAAGTTGAAGAATGAAAATGGAGAAATTAAATAAACTGCCTTGTGTTATACATATACCTTGGAATGTACGATAAATCAGAAGTGAATTAAAATCTCACTCTGCTACTTAGCCATTCTGTGGCCTTCATATTAACAACTCTGAGCCCCATTTCCTTTTCTGTAAAATAATTTCTCTTTACAGAACTACTTGACTTGATGATCACCAAAGTGAAAACAACTTAGTACATGAGAGATCATCAGGGAAGTAGATTACTTTCCTGTCATTAGCTCTTTTAGGAAACACAGGGATGGATGAATGTGCAGACTCTTACCACAAGCATATCAGGATATTTGCCAATAATCCTTATCATTCTCTACAATTTTCTTTGCATGACTCTCAGATGTTTCTTCTAAAAATCATTAGTTCTTTTACTCATATCCATAAGGGGTTTTTATGAAATAAAAATTTTTCATGACTTCAAGTTATGAAAATTTCCACATAATAGATTACAAAAGTAAATGAGGGTTTGTATATTCATTATTAATCTTTTGAGATGTTTTTTATCTGTTTATTCTTTATCTGTCTGTTACTATTGAATTCCAATGTCTTTGTATATCCATGTTATATCTTATTCATCTTTTCATACCATACTATATCTGATACTTTGCATAATACTTATTAAAATTGAAGCAAATTGACTTAATAATTATATTTTATGCATGTTGCTTTAATTACATAAATTAATCATTTTTCTCATGCTATTAAATTCATATACTACTGTTTTAAGAAGGGAGATAAGAAATGAAGCCAAATAGTTAACTTTTATAAAACCTTGTATGAAAAGCCAAAATTCATCTAATGATTATAATCGCTAATATTCTTTAGTTTCAGCAACATATCTGCTACCTGTTTTTCAAGGGTTACCTGACTTAATCCTCACAATTTAGTACAGCTAAGGAAGCTAAAACTTAGAAAATAAGAATAAAAGCCTAAAGTCAGGCAACTCATGTTGACTATACATGTGATCCTGAATAATCTGTATGTTGCTCTATAAAACTATCAGATTTCTGTCACTATCACTAGCTCCTATTCAGTAAGTCAAAACTAAATACAAAGAACCGTTATGTATGCAATAGGATAGAATAACTGATTCATATATTGTGTTTTCATTTGTTTTCCAAGGATAATACCTGTGTTATTGCTAACTGTATATTGATGATGAAAACAGCTTTTAATCAATTAATAATAAATTATTGGAATTAATATAATTTGCCGAAAAATAATGGCTCTAATATCAGTAATATAAAGTCAAAACAGAGTGGAAAGCTGTGAAAACTGTGTATTTTGGGATCTATACATTTTGCAAGCATGTCCTATTTCTAAGTATGTTTATTCAAAGGTTTAACAGTATCCTTAAGTTTCAAAATTAATAGAAATTTTCTTTGAAGTAATTAAATGCTGATTATATAACTTTTGATTAGAGAAAAAAGCTGTTTCTGGTTTACAATATTTTTAAATTGTGCATAAACTGAATTTTAAAAATAGTTCAACATCAAAAATGGCTAATGCTAGAAAATCACTTCCTCCCATAGAGAGCAGTTAATTACCATGGCTACCATAATAAATAAAAAGTAAACAAGTCTGAGAGATTTTTTTTCTTACTTTGTCATCCTTTTTCTTTTTTTCTATTTTAGACCTATCAGTTTATCAAATGAATTCATTAAAAGTGACTGTTGTTGTTCGGTCACTAAATTGCATCTGACTCTGTAACCCTATGGACTGCAGCATACCAGGCTTCCTGTCCTTCACTATCTCCCAGAGTTTGGTCTGACTCATCTCCACTGAGTTGATGATGCCATCCAACCACCTCATTCCCTATTGTCCCTTTCTCCTCCTGCCCACAGTCTTTCCCAGCATCAGAGTCTTTTCCAATGGGTCAGCTCTTCACATCAGGTGGCCAGAGTATTGGAGCTTCAGGACTAGTCCTTCCAATGAGTCAGTTCAGTTCAGTTCAGTTGCTCGGTCCTATCTGTTTCTTTGTGACCCCATGGACTGCAGCATGCCAGGCTTCCCTGTCCATCACTACTCCCAGAGCTTGCTCAAATTCATGTTCATCGAGTTGGTGATGCCATCCAAACATATCATCCTCTGTCATCCCCTTCTCTTCCTGCCTTCCATCTTTCTCAGCATCAGGGTCTTTTCCAGTGAATCAGTTCTTTGCATCAGGTGGCCAAAGTATTGGAGTTTCAGCTTCAGCATCAGTCTTTCTAATGAGTATTCAGGGTTTATTTTCTTTAGGCTCAAGTGGTTTGATCTCTTTGCTGTCCAAGGGACTCTCAAGAGTCTTCTCCAGCACCACGGTTCGAAAGCATCAATTATTCAGTGCTCAGCCTTCTTTATGGTCCAACTCTTGAATCTGTGCATGACTACTGATAAAACCATTGCTTTGCTTGTATGAACCTTTGTTGGCAAAGTGTGTTTCTACTTTTTCTAGCTTTGTCATAGATTTTCTTCCAAGGAACAAGCATCTTTTAATTTTGTGGCTACAGTCACTGTCTGCAGTGATTTTGGAGCCCAAGAAAATAACATTTGCCACTCTTTCCATTTTTTCCCCATCTATTTTAATGACTGTACATCTGCAATTAAAAGAATTGTTCCCAAGTGTCACAAGGCAGGCATGTATATCTTTCTCATCATAGGAAACAAGGTTCTTGTGCATTGTATATAATTTTTATACACATAAATATTAAAAGTGATGGTGGAAGTTATATGAGTAAAACTCCCTTTTCTCCTCATATCAAACTAAAAATTATTCTTTTCGAGTTTTATAGTTGCCTTACCTCATGTTTCTCTGACCAGGAAATGGACACATTTTAGAAGTATTCATTTTTAAACCTTTGGATTCTTATCAGTATGAACAATAAAAGTTCCACATTGTGGATTTCTAGGCAATAATATCAATATTTTCATTATGCCATCATCTATAAGTTTGATAGAAAAAACGGTAAAGAAAAAAGGTTTTTAAATTACACTTAAAAATTTCTAGTAACATAAATAGGCTTTTACATAAAGGCATAAACCACTTCAAATTTTTTTCCATGGTCCTAATAATCACATTTTCTAGACTAAAAAGAAGAAAGTAAATATGTTCTTTCTTAATGTAAACTTTGGGTTGGTTGCTTACATCAGGAGCTGACCACTGAGATCAGTAATTTTTAAATTTCTTATAGTGGTTTCTTATTTCAGGGAGGAATTAAAGATAATTCTAAAGTTGCTTCCTTTTTACTAAGAACAATTAAATTTCTAAAGCAGATAGAAAGAGAGAAATAGTAATAGCACTTATATTTTGGGAAGATTAAAAAAATCTCCAAGAGAAGCAGTGATTATATTTTTTTTTTTCCTCAAGAAGACTATACGGAATAAATTGAATGTTAATAAATTTCTGTAGCCAATTTTCCAGAAAATTCCTCATCAATAATACTCATTTCTATAGGTGTTACAAGAGAAAGTATAAGGTATGAGTCTGTTGTGCTTACTACATGTTGAACTTTAGATAAAATGTTTTTATTGATGATTCTTTCTTCTTTTCCTCTGATCCAGTAACCTCAGTCCTCCCTGGAATGAAAGGAAAGATTTAGATAAAACACGGTGACATAGTGCTATTCAGTTCAGTTCAGTTCAGTCGCTCAGTTGTGTCTGACTCTTTGTGACCCCCATGGACTGCAGCATGCCAGTCCATCAAAAACTCCCGGAGTTTACCCAAACTCTTGTCCATTGAGTCGGTGATGCCATACAACCATCTCATCATCCGTCCCCTTCTCCTCCTGCCCTCAATCTTTCCCAGCATCAGGGTCTTTTCAAAGGAGTCAGCTCTTCACATCAGGTGGCCAAAGTATTGGTTTCAGCTTCAACATCAGTCCTTCCAGTGAACACCCAAAACTGATCTCCTTTGGGATGGACTGGTT
This sequence comes from Budorcas taxicolor, assembly GCF_023091745.1. NCBI lineage: Eukaryota > Metazoa > Chordata > Mammalia > Artiodactyla > Bovidae > Budorcas > Budorcas taxicolor. Next base: position 73,054,093 of record NC_068912.1, read on the forward strand.
GGATCTCTTTCAGTCCAATGGACTCTCAAGAGACTTCACCAAAACCACAGTTCAAAACATCAATTCTTCAGCATTCAGCTTTCTTTACAGTCCAAATCTCACAGCCATACATGACTACTGGAAAAACCATAGCCTTGACTAGATAGACCTTTGGTAGCAAAGTAATGTCTCTGCTTTTTAATATGCTGTCTAGGTTGGTCATAACTTTCCTTCAAAGGAGTAAGCACCTTTTAATTTAATGGCTGTGGTCACCATGGCTGCCATGAAGTGATGGAACCATATGCCACAATCTTAGTTTTCTGAATGTTCAGCTTTAAGCCAACTTTTTCATTCTCCTCTTTCACTTTCTGCCATAAGGGTGGGCTCATCTGCATATCTGAGGTGATTGATATTTTTCCTGGCAATCTTGATGCTTCTTCCAGCCCAGCGTTTCTCATGATGTACTCTGCATATAAGTTAAATAAGCAGGGTGATAATATACAGCCTTGAGGTGCTCCTTTTCCTATTTGGAACCAGTCTTTTGTTCCATGTCCAGTTCTAACTGTTGCTTCCTGACCTGCATACAGATTTCTCAAGAGGCAGGTCAGGTCATCTGGTATTCTCATCTCTAAGAATTTTCTACAGTTTATTGTTATTCATACAGTCAAAGGCTTTGGCATAGTCAATAACATAGAAAGAGATGCTTTTCTGCAACTCTCTTCCTTTTTTGATGATCCAGTGGATGTTGGCAATTTGATCTTTTGTTCCTCTGCCTTTTCTAAAACCAGCTTGAACATCTGGAAGTTCACAGTTCACGTACTGTTGAAGCCTGTCTTGGAGAATTTTGAGCATTACTTTGCTAGCGTGAGAAGAGTGCAATTGTGCAGTAGTTTGAGCATTCTTTTGTACGGTTTTTCTTTGGGATTGGAATGAAAACCAACCTTTTTCAGTCCTGTGGCCACTGCTGAGTTTTCCAGATTTGCTGGCATACAGAGTGCAGTACTTTCACAGCATGATCTTTTAGGATTTTAAATAGCTCAACTGGAATTCCATTATATCCTCTAGCTTTGTTCGTACTGATGCTTCCTAAGGCCCACTTGGCTTCACACTCCAGGATGTCTCACTCTAGGTGAGTGATCACAGCATCCTGATTGTCTGAGTCATGATCTTTTTGTACAGTTCTTCTGTTATTGTTGCCATCTCTTCTTAATATCTTCTGCTTCTGTTAGATCCATACTATTTCTGTCCTTTATGGAACCCATCCTTTAATGAAATATTCCCTTGGTATCTCTAATTTTCTTTAAGAGATCTCTAGTCTTTCCCATTCTATTGTTTTCCTCTATTTCTTTGCAGTGATCACTGAAGAAGGCTTTCTTATCTCTCCTTACTATTCTTTGGAACTCTGCATTCATATGGGTATATCTTTCCTTTTCTTCTTTGCTTTTCACTTCTCTTCTTTTCATAGCTATTTGTAAGACCTCCTCAGACAACCATTTTGCTTTTTGCATTTCTTTTTCTTGGGGATGATCTTGCTCCCTGTCTCCTGTACAATGTCACGAACCTCCATCCATAGTCAAGTACTCTATCTGATCTAGTCCCTTAAATCTATTTCTCACTTCCACTGTATAATCATAAGGAATTTGATTTAGATCATACCTGAATGGTCTAGTGGTTTTCCCTACTTTATTCAATTTAAGTCTGAATTTGGCAATAAGGAGTTCATGATCTGAGCCACAGACAATTACCAGTCTTGTTTTTGCTGACTGTATAGAGCTTCTCGATCTTTGGCTGCAAAGAATATAATCAATCTGATTTTGCTGTTGACCATCTGGTGATGTCCATGTGTAGAGTCTTCTCTTGTGTTGTTGGAAGAGGGTGTTTGCTATGACCAGTGCATTCTCTTGGCAAAACTTTATTTGCCTTTGCCCTGCTTCATTATGCAATCCAAGCCCAAATATGCCTATTACTCCAAGTGTTTCTTGACTTCCTACTTTTGCATTCCAGTCCCCTAAAATGTAAAAGACATCTTTTTTGGGTGTTAGTTCTAAAACGTCTTATAGGCATAGACTTGGATTACTGTGATACTGAATGGGTTGCTTTGGAAATGAACAGAGATCATTCTGTCATTTTTGAGATTGCATTCAGGTACTGCATTTTGTACATTTTTGTTGACTATGATGGCTACTCCATTTCTTCTAAGGGATTCCTGCGCACAGTAGTAGATATAATGGTCATCTGAGTTAAATTCAGATTCCAGTCCATCTTATTTGCTAATTCCTAGAATGTCGACATTCACTCTTGCCATCTCCTGTTTGACCACTTCCAATTTGCCTTGACAGAATACTATAGATCATGAATTATTTTCTTTATCTTCCTGGTGTTGTGTTTTAATATTTAAAATAATTTCAAATATATGATATCATTACTACTTTTCTATAAGCTTGTTATTCAAGATTGCTGCTGTGATATTAAGAAATTTTTTCACTCAGTTTATTAAATTATTTTCTACTGTCTTAAATATGTGCTTGTGTGAAAATGAGATTAAAATATAGAATGCCACCTATTTTCTAGACATGATAATCTGTCTAGTAAGGTTAGTTCCATTTCTCTCAAGTTATCGTCTCACTGCAACCGGAAGAAGAATCCTTTACTTTTAGAATCTGTTAAGTAGGGTTGTGTTTTGAGTTGGTGGTGTTGGGGAGCCTAAATAAAAAGCTAGAAATGGCTGCTTAACTGTTGCATGCATCAGATTGAAATAAATGCTTAAGATAGAAGGCTGGAAGGTGGTTTAGGAAAGAACGACTCGCTCAGACTTAGCAGGCTGAATTCATGCTCTCAGTATTACTACTACCTTTGGGGTTTTAGAGGTTTCCTTGGTGGCTCAGATGGTAAAGAATCTGTGTCCAATGCTGGAGACTCGGGTTCGATACCTGGGTTGGAAAGATCCCCTGAAGAAGGAAATGGCTACCCACTCAAGTATTCTTGCCTGGAGAATACCATGGAGAGAGGAGAATGGAAGGCTACATTCCACAAGGCGGGCAAAGAGTTCAGTTCAGTTCAGTTGGTCAGTCATGTCTGACACTTTGCAACCCATGGACTGTAGCATATCAGGCCTCCCTGTCCATCACCAACTCCTGGAGTTTCGTCAAACTCGTGGCCATTGAGTCAGTGATGCCATCCAAGCATCTCATCCTCTGTCATCCCCTTCTCCTCCTGACTTCAATCTTTCCCAGCTCAGGGTCTTTTCAAATGAATCAGTTCTTCTCATCAGGTGGCCAAATATTGGAGTTTCAGCTTCAACATCAGTCCTTCCAATGAATGTTCAGGACTGATTTCCTTTAATATGGACTGGTTCTATCTCTTGCAGTCCAAGGGACTTTCAAGAGTCTTCTCCAACGCCACGGGTCAAAAGCCTCAATTCTTCGGCAGTCAGTTTTCTTTATAGTCCAACTCTCACATCCATACATGACCACTGGAAAAACCATAGCCTTGATGAGATGGGCTTTTGTTGGCAGTAATGTCTGCTTTTTCATATGCTGTCTAGGTTGGTCATAAACTTTCTTCCTACGAGTAAGTGTCTTTTAATTTCATGGCTGCAGTCACCATCGGCAATGATTTTGGAGACCAAAAAATAAAATCAGCCGCTGTTTCCACTGGTTCCTCATCTATTTGCCATAAAGTGACGGGACCAGATGCCATGATATTAGTTTTCTGAAAGTTGAGCTTTAAGCCAACTTTTTCCCCTCTCCTCTTTCATTTTCATCAAGAGGCTCTTTAGTTCTTCACTTGCTGCCATAAGAGTGGTGTCATCTGCATATCTGAGGTGACTGATATTTCTCCCGGCAATCTTGATTCCAGCTTGTGCTTCATCCAGCCCAGAGTTTCTCATGATGTACTCTGCATGTAAGTTAAATAAACAGGGTGACAATATACAACCTTGACGTACTCCTTTCCTGATTTGGAACCAGTCTGTTGTTCCATGTCCAGTTCTAACTGTTGCTTCCTGACCTGCATACCGATTTTTCAGGAGGCAGCTAAGGTGGCCTGGTATTCCCATCTCTTTCAGAATTTTCCACAGTTTGTGGTGATCCACACCATCAAAGGCTTTGGCATAGTCAATTAAGCAGAAATAGATGTTTTTCTGGAACTCTCTTGCTTTTTCGATAATCCAACAGATGTTGGCAATTTGATCTCTGGCTCCTCTGCCTTTTCTAAAACCATCTTGAACATCTGGAAGTTCATTGTTCATATACTGTTGAAGCCTGGCATGGAGGATTTTGAGCATTACTTTACTAGCATGTGAAATGCGTGCAATTGTGCAGTAGTTTGAGCATTCTCTGGCATATCGTCAGGCTTCTTGCATGTGCATCCCCCATCCAGAGGGAAAGAGTTGGATGTGACTAAATAACTAACATTTTGAGACTTTGGACATCTCTCTGAATTCCGAAGAAGTTTGTAATATTCTAAAGTGTATTTTAGCTCTAATTTATCGTATGCTTACTTTGCCAAATAACCCTACATATACTCTTGAATCACATAAAATATTTTGTCTAAATTATCACTTATTTCTTCTTATAAACATGCCTCATCATTGAAATGGCATGAAGTATTCCTTTTGCTAAAATTTTATATTAGAAATAAATCATATTGAGTTGTTTTGGTATGTTCCCAGATTCTAATCTTATGTTCTAAAGTATAAATACTGTATTATTTATCTAGTCCCAGAATGATTAATCATATTGCTTGTATGTTGTATTTGTCAGTATCATGGTATACTTCTGAAAGTACTCAAATGTTTATGACACAAAATGTGTAAAAATAGCAACTAGAAGGAATAACTCACTGAGAATGCCTCTAATGAACTTAGGAGAGAGTGTTAACAGTTCAAAGTATTGAAATATTCACTTAAACAATGAACACAATGATTATTGTACAATTGAGAAAAAAATCTTTCTGAATCTCTTTCTCACAAATTTATGATTTCGTGGTTATATGAGTTCATGAACAGGAAATACAAGTTCACTTTAAAAAATATTCATTTGTTTTCACCATTCATTAAGATGTCTTAAAAATTATTTGGTTGTAAATTTTATAGTCCCCCTCTAAATCTTGGTCTTTATTGAAAATTGTTCTTTTTTCTCAAAATCTCTGCCTGCACATTAAAAAAAATTAGCCTTTATTAGACATATTTAGCAGACTGAACCATAGATGTCAGAAAAGAGTTGAAATAGAAAAGGGGCTCAGACCAATGGAGGCTCAGACCAATGTAGTCTAGATTTAAATAAAAGTGGCACACATAAAACAAAATATACTAATTATATATATATATATATATATATATATACATACACACACATGTGTGTGATTGAGGATTCTATTAATACAATGATGTGCTTAAATAAGTAAAGCAAAATAGCTTTAGAGGATAAAGACTAATTTTAGAGACGCTCGGAATAAGAAAACAATTTTTAAGTCCAAAGCACAATGGATATGACATCTTTTTGCCTAAAAACTGCTAAATTAAGCTGGTCTTTGAAATGAGACTAGAAACCCAGCCAAAGGAAACATGAAACTTTGGCTTTAAGTAGGTAAAAGTGTTTAGCATATTTTAAAATTTAATGTAAAAAGTTTCTGAAAAATTACATTTATGCATTTATCATAATTTTCCCAGACTATTTTTTTTCATATTGCTCAATACAATTTTTCCCTTGTTCTTTAGCAGTTTAATATGCTGAAGTGTATGTAGGACTTATGAAGTTTCTGGAATAGATTATTCTAAGTATGGTTTCACAAATATTTAGTGTTGTAATTTCATATAATAAAATTTTTAACAGCCTGAATATAAGTTAGTTTTTTTTCCTGTTATAACTGCAAAGCAGTTTTGTAATCAGTTGATATACTGTAACTTACTTTTAAGAAGATGTGTGATTATTTCAAACCTTAATGATATTTCATTCAAATCATTGTATATAGACTTAAGAAGAAGTCTGAATAAACGGTTTCTTGAAGAAGTTCTATAAATCAACCTTGAACCTTTTAGAATTTGAATATTCTTGGATTGTTACAAAGCAGCTGAATATCTCTTTCTGATACTATGATAGGAAACAGGACAGTTTAATATATCTAAATCTGTATTTATCTATGTTTTAATGACACTTCTGATTTTGATAGAGAGGGAACACTGAAAATATTGAATCCTAATGATACTTCATTCACAATTGTGTGTAAAGATTTATCCAGAGTTTAGAATCCCAAAGTAGTAAATTTATCTCTGAATTACCATTGTTCTGAGACATTCAATTTTGCTTTGTTGAAAAGGTTGATGAGTTTCTTATTCTAAATGTGTTACTATCTTCCTTAGTCATATTTTTATTTTAGTCTTCCATTCAAGGCAATGGGAATAAATTTATAACCTGTCATGTTAGAGGCTAAATCCAATCATCCTAGAAATCAAAACCTTATTATTCAAGTCAATTTTTTTTTCCTCTCCTAGCCTCCCCATTCCATAATCAGGAATGAGAATTTAATATATATAACCTAAACTAACATAGTTAGCAATATCTACTGAACTTTTCCAACATAATGAAGCATGCCTGTGAACAAAGAACTTTGGAGAAGTGAACAGTGAAATTTTCACATTGCATGTTCCTGGGTCACTGCTTCTTCAAATTGAATTTGAGTGTTCCAAGGCATCTACATAATAGAATAGCATTAAAAGTTAACTGTTAAATTTCAAATCTGCCACTGAGATCAAACTTTCATTCCTTTTGTCTGATAACTTTGATGTCGCTTACAAATGATGAATATTTTTACTCTATGCTGTTGCTGCGTTTCTTTAACATTGCTGTTATTGTTTCTTTAAAGTCAATGTGTCAGCTAGTACTTATCCTAACGGTTCTTTACTTTTTCTTCAAATGAATGCATTAACTTTGGAAAAGTTATGATCTAATATTTTTTTCCTGCTCAAAAGAATAGATTCTAATTTTTGAGGGTAAATTCATATTCATCTTGGTTGTAACTAGGTTTCACTGTCATCTAGTGTCTCTAATAAATTTTCCATTTTGTTTTATAGTAAATGTTTCCAAAAATCTTCTGTTCTCAGTAAACTTAACCCTGCCCTTTTTTCTCATTTATGAAAGTAACTCTTTCTACTAAGATTAAGATCATTTCTCCTTTCTTGGCTATGCAACATCTACCTCCATCTGTCCTCCTTCTTTTTCCTATCTATTCCCTTTATTCATACCCTAATCTTCTTCTGCTATCATTATCTATGTAATTATATTTATATATGCTTTAAAAATTACAATCTCTGGGATTGTAAGAGTTAGACACGACTTAGTGACTAAACCACCACGACCATGCTGAAAAATATCTTCAAGTTTTTCATATCCTAGGGAAGATTTTGGCAAGCCTTGCGGATCCCTACCTTTTATTTATTAATCTTTCCATTGGTTTTTCATTCACTTCAAAACACCCTTGGTACATAATCTATATCTTCTACAAATTTTTTTTTCATCACTTATTCCTTGTAGTCAGATTTCTACCTTGTGTTGAAATTGTTCTAAGTATTGACGGTAACTTCAAAATGCAAACCTATGTTCTGTCCTCTTCCCAACCATCATTTTCAAAACACTCAACACTGACTGTCACTTTCTTTCATTAAAAACCTGTCTTTATCATTAACTCTGACTCTTAAATACCACACACTTTAGGACAAGCTAGATTCAGTAACAGATACTACCAAGTCCCATTAATTTCACAAAACAAAGGTTTGCATTTTCATTCACAGTCTACTCTGGTTGGCAAGACTGTGTTATCCAGGCTAATGGAGACTTCATAATCATAGAGCTACACCACCAGGAACACAAGGTAGTCTCAGTTGTGGGTAAAACATTAGTCATAGAAATCTTGAGGATAAAAGGTAGGATAAGTAACTCTAGAAAGCTCAAGAAATTCAGTAAGGCTGAAGCATACAATGTTGGAAAGGGAGGAGAAAGGCTAGAGGTAGACTAAGTGTGAAGGAAAGACCACATCTTAACAATTTCTGTTTGCCTGTACCAAACAATTCAGTCTTTATCTTCAAACGAAATAGGCTACACGAAGAATTTAAGGATGGAGATAATACAAACTCAGACATGGTTCTATCTGTAGTGCAGAGAATAGATAAGAGATAGGAAATATTGAATTTATTATTGGGGCATTTATGATTAAAAGTTATATATATATAGAGAGAGATACAGTTTTATCCCTTATTATTATTAATTTATTGTAAAAAAAAAAAAAAAAGTCTTAACAATCCATTTAAACCATTCTTGTGTGAATGGGAGTCTGTCTTCATTCCTTTTTAAGAACATAGTGACTGAGGCCAAGGGCTATTTTCTCTGGTATGTCCAGAATTTTTTGTTTCCACTGATTGAGTTATATGCTTACAGAGGGAAGTTCTTGTTTACCAACAGCAATTTGTTTTCATAATTAGAAAAGTTAATTTAATACTGTGTTAAGCAATTTAGCTCAGATGGTAAAGCATCTGCTTGCAATGCAGGAGACCCAGGTTCGACCCCTGGGTTGGGAAGATCCCCTGGAGAAGGAAATGGCAACCCACTCCAGTATTCTTGCCTGCAAAATCCCATGGACAGAGGAGCCTGGTATCTACAGTCCACGGGGTCTCAAAGAGTCGGACACAACTGAGCGACTTCACTCACTTTAAGCAATTTAGATACAAAGGCAGAAAAAATAAAGTATTTTCATTTTTCTAAAACTAAATGGAATGATTAAGAAATAGCAATTCAAGGTTCCTAAAGGATTTTATCAGATGAGTTTCATATATGAAAACTGCACAAGAGAACGGTGGAAAGAGATGTATTAATATCCTACTGTTGTTGTACCATATTACCACAAAAATAGTAACTGAAAACAACAATGGTATTATTTTACCATTTTAAAAGTGAGAAGCCCATAATAAGTCTTAGGGAGCTAAAATGAAGTTATCGACAAGGTTGTCTTCTTTCAGGAGGCACAAGGGTAGGATCTAGTAGTATTTGCCTTTTCCACATTCTATAGCAGTGGTCCCCAACCCTTTGGACACCAGGGGCTGATTTTGTAGAAGATAATTTTTTCCAAGGACTAGGGGTGGGGTCTGATTTGGGGATGATTCAGTCACATTACATCTACTGTACACTTTTATCTAATGCTGCTGCTAATCTGACAGGAGGTACCAGTCCACAGCTAAGAATTTGGGGACTCCAGTTCTATAGGTCACCCTTATACCTTGACTTCTGGTCCTCTTCCATATTCAAAGCCAATAATGGCATCATTCTGACCTCTGCTTCCATGGTTACATCTCTTTCTCAGACTCTGACCTTCCTGCCTCCTTCTTATAAGGACACTTTTAATTACATTGTTGTTGTTATTTAGTTTGCTAAGTCATGTCCAGCTCTTTGTGACCCCCTGGACTGCAGCATGTCAGGCTTCCCTCTCCTTCACTGTCTCCCAGAGTTTGCTCAAACTCATATGTTCATTGAGTTGGTGACGCTATCCAACCATCTCATTCTCTATTGCCCCATTCTCCTCCTACCCTTAGTCTTTCCCCACATCAGGGTCTTTTCCAATGTGTCAGCTCTTTGCTGACTTTAATTACTTTAGGACCAATCATATAGTAAAGGTAATCTCTCAATACCAAGCTTCTTAACCTAAGAGTGCAAAGTCGTCTTTGCCATGTGAGGTTACATATTTTCAGGTTCTGGGGTCTAGGATATGGGCATCTTTGTCATTATTTAGCCTACCATGTGAATAAAAAACAAAATTTATAATGATTCTGTACTCAAAACTGTATGCTATCCCTGGAAGGAACCAAATCCAGAAAATCCCAAGAAGCATAAGAATGTGGTCTATAGAAAGGAAGGAATGAAGAAAGTAAGCACCGGAGGAAAGAAGGGGTCCGCATGCCAATTCTTGGACCATAGCCATGAGTCTCAAAAGTCCTTAGTCCTCTCTGAAAACACACATATGTTCATAACTTAAAATCCAATGTATCACTTTTTTTTTCACTTTTTAATTTAATTTAATTTTTTTACTTTACAATACTGTATTGGTTTTGCCATACATTGACATGAGTCTGCCACGGGTGTACATGAGTGTATCACTTAAAAAAAAAATATTCCTGATGTACCTTTAAAAAAATGATTTGCAATTTCATCTTTAAAGCACCATTCCCTGTTGACTTGTAATCATCTGCTAGATCTAGAGAGAGTAGACTAACCTAAGAAGTGTTCTCCTTAGAATTGCTCTGTTTCATAGTCACTCTTCTTCACACCCTATCTCCCTCCCAGGACTAGGTAAGACAACAGTTCTCAGGAGGTGGCAGGGAGACTGAAGGAAAGAAGAAAACTCTAATCCTGAAAAATAGGAAGAAACTAACCATTCTCTCCTGTGCCACTGCAGATATTCCAGCTTGAAGCAGGTCTGGGTCAAGGGAGGAGGTTACTTAACACTAAATCAAGTTGAGAGTCTTGATTAATATTTTGGACTTGACATTCTTAGCAAATTGAGATGGTGACCCAATGACTGCCTGTTATCTATGAGTGAGCAGGAAAGTCATGAAGCATGCTAGATATCTCATCCATGAGCAGGGGAAGACTCTGCCATAAATAAAGCATAAAGGAACTGATGGGAAATAGAATATAAAACTGTATATCGATTCCCTAGTGATTTTTAAAATTATTTAATATGCCCTGTCAGCATACTATAATAGGAAAGGAGGGTTGGCCCCAAGGAGAAATGAAGGCTGTATATTTTTAAATTTTCTTCATTCACTCTTTGCTTAGACTCCGTGGGACACAGTGCAAAATGGGAAACATGCTTATGAGTTTTAATACCTTACTAGCTAAGTGAATGTGATCAACAGAGCTGTTTTAAACAATGTCATTTCACTCAGTGGCAGATAAAAAAGACATGGTATGTTATTGTACATAAAAAGCACTTTTAAAGGGAAACAAAAGCATATATGTTAAAATAAAAACAGAGTTGGAGGTAGTGGTGAGCATTGTAAAGTAAGAAAAGAAAGACCTAAAGGGCAGTTGCTTATGTTATGCACCTTTTCCCGCATCTATTGACTCTGCTTTGATTGAAAACAGTTGCCATTTAGCAAATGCAGACATTTTTTCTTTTAAAATGATTTCATATAGTAAGTCTGCTGCTGAAGAGGCTTGCATCAAATATTTCTGGTATATATTGAAATGGAAGTTTATTTTACTTTCTGTATTACTGCTTCAGCAATACCATGAGCAATAATTAGGTAAAGTTACTATGTGAGTAAACATAAATATATTCATTCCATTAAGATAAAGATATAAATATATATATGTGTGTGCATATATATGTACATGTTAGTATGTAATATTTTATTTCTTTGTTACATAATGAGATGTGACACTGCAGTTTGTTTTGGGAGGATTAAGCTCATGAAAGCCTCACTTTAAAAGCTTTTCAGTTACAGCCTCATTAGTAGAATTATATCGCTAGCATGTTTACAGACCCAAACTCTTTTTAGTATCTTCCAAATGTAGAGTATTTCACTGAACTTAAATGCTCTTTTCTCCCATTTTATGGGTACAAGGTCCCAGTTATAGCATAAGATATTGTCTGAGTTTCTTTTAAAATAGCAAGGCTTCAACATTTATGCAAATTAGCACTTTTTTCAATTTAGCATTTTAATTTTGAAGGTCACACTCATAAAGCCCATGGAGACTTCTTACCATAAGGCTTCTGAATTTTTTAGAGCATAATTGAATTGTCTGGATAGGTGGGAGATTGAAATACCAGCTATGTCATCTAACTCATCATATTACTTACACATTTTTTTCATCATACTAATAAAATTTTTTATAAGTATGCTTCCTTCTTAAATTGGCTATTTGGTTCTTTGTAAAGAACACCTCATTGAGAGTTGTTGAGAAACCGAAGTGTGTCTTTAGTTTTCTGTAGAGTAACACATTTCTCCTGCCTGTGTCCTTTAGTGATCAAATACTGCTTATTAGAGACATAATGTCAGCACAGTAATTTAGGATTAGATAAGAGATGAAGGAAATGGAGAAATGGAAAGATATACCCATCTGAATGCAGTATTCCAAAGAATATCAAGGAGAGATAAGAATGCAAAGGAATAGAGGAAACAATAGAATGGGAAAGACTAGAGATCTCTTCAAGAAAATTAGAGATACCAAGGGAACATTTCACTCAAAGATGGACATAATAAGGGACAGAAATGGTATGGACCTAACAGAAGCAGAAGATATTAAGAAGAGGTGGCAAGAATACACAGAAGAACTATACTAAAAAGATCCTAATTATTCAGATAACCATGATCTTGTGATCGCTCACACAAAGCCAGATATCCTGGAGTGTGAAGTCAAGTGGACCTTAGGAAGCATCACTATGAACAAAACTAGTGGAGGTAATGAATTCCAGCTAAGTATTTTCAAATCCTAAAAATGTGATACACTCAATATGCCAACAAATTTGGAAAACTTAACACTGGCCACTGATGCAAAGAGCTGACTCATTGAAAAAGACCCTGCTGCTCAGAAAGATTGAAGGCAGCAGGAGAAGGGAATGACAGAGGATGACATGGTTGGATGGCATCACTGATTCAATGGACTTGAGTTAGAGCAAACTCCAGGAGATAGCGAAGGAGAGGGAAGCCTGGAGTACTACATTCCATGGGGTTGCAAAGAGTCAGACACGACTGAGCAACTGAACAACAAGAAATGAAGAAATGGATGGATGGATGGATAGATGAATATTGAAGATATAATGTCTTTAAAATATCAATGTAGTGTTGTTTAAATGTCAACAAGTCAATTAATGCAAGAACAGATTGAAAACCAACTGTGAAAATTGTAACCATTTCGATTTTGACTTTAGGCATTTATTTTCAGTTCAGTTCAGTCGTTCAGTCATGTCCAACTCTTTGCAACCTGATGAATCACAGCACACCAGGCCTCCCTGTCCATCACTGACTCCCAGAGTTCACTCAAACTCACATCCAATAAGTCAGCGATGCCATCCAGCCATCTCAACCTTGGTCGTCCCCTTCTTCTCCTGCCCCAAACCCCTCCCAGCAACAGTCTTTTCCAATGAGTCAACTCTTCACATGAGGTGGCCAAAGTACTGGAGTTTCAGCTTCAGCATCATTCCTTCCAAAGAAATCCCAGTGCTGATCTCCTTTAGAATGGAATGGTGGATCTCCTTGCAGTCCAAGGGACTCTCAAGGGTCTTCTCCAACACCACAGTTCAAAAGCATCAATTCTTCAGCACTCAGCTTTCTTCACAGTCCAACTCTCACATCCATACATGACCACTGGAAAAACCATAGTGTTGAATCGACGGACCTTTGTTGGCAAAGTAATGTCTCTGCTTTTCAATATGCTGTCTAGGTTGGTCATAACTTTCCTTCCAAGGAGTAAGTGTCTTTTAATTTATGGCTGCAATCACCATCTGCAGTGATTTTGGAGCCCCCAAAAATAAAGCCTGACACTGTTTCCTCTGTTTCCCCATCTATTTCCCATGAAGTGATGGGACCAGATGCCATGATCTTCGTTTTCTGAATGTTGAGCTTTAAGCCAACTTTTTACTCTCCTCTTTCACTTTCATCAAGAGGCTTTTTAGTTCCTCTTCACTTTCTGCCATAATGTGTCTATATTAAGAGTGCCTTCAGCCTCCTTACGTAAAATTGTCCCAGTCAGCAGTGCCAGTTCTTTGCTGTGTTTGAGAGAATATGTATGCTCTCTCTAGAAGAATTGGAAACAAAGCTCTCAATGTGGTTCATCATTCTGGATTAGGCATCTCACTTTCTCTTTGAATTTTTAAACAAATTCCATGTTTTTATTTTCCTATTAATTCTTGAAAAGGCACCCCACTCCAGTACTCTTGACTGGAAAATCCCATGGATGGAGGAGCCTGGTAGGCTGCAGTTCATGGGGTCGCTAAGAGTCAGACACAACTGAGCGACTTCACTTCACTCACTTGAAAATGAAAAATTATCAAAAGTGTCTTGAAATCTTGGCAAATTCAATTTTCTTAAGTTTATTTTATTTAGTTCAAATCTTCACCCTAAAGTAAGAGTAGGGACTTAGTAATTTAGAGTTTTAAAGACCTAAACTTAGTTTGATACAGTTAATACATTCAAAATTTATCACCCAGCAACTAGTTTAAAAGTGTTTATTTTCTTCTTGTTAAGTTTTTTTACGATAAATGTTGAGAAAACTTTTCCAGGGCAACACATCTTTTCCTGATGAAGAATTATTCAGTATATATTTTATCATGCAATAAATTTTCATCTTTACAAATTTAGGGTTTTATGTTGATTATTGTTTTTGTTGAAACTCAAGTACCCAGGTGACTTCTACTGATCATTATTCTTTAGGATGTTTTATAAGAGAGGAGAGAGAAAGGTAGAGTCAACTGCATTTGTTGTCCTTGAGCACTGTGATGGAATGAATTGTCCAATTAAGATCCATGTTTCCAGGTGGGACCTCTCATTGAGAGCCAATTAGGATCGGATGAGACTATGAGATTTTGTGAGATCTTATGAGAGAGAAACACTGGTCTGATGATGTTGTCTTATGAAAGAGTAAGAGACAATGGAGCTCTCTTTGCAGGTATATAAAGGAAAGGACATATGAAGACACGACCAGAAAGTGGCCAGGAAAAGATTTCTAATCAGAAACTGAATCTGATGGCACCTTGATCATGGACACTAGAACTGTGAGAAAATAAAATTCTATTATGGCAGCCCAAGCTGATGAATAAAAATATGCAGTATGACTATAACTGCAGAAACTTGCCCTTTAAGTCTTAGCTCATTTTGTCCTCAGTAGATGAAGTTTCATATCATGAAAAACTCACCAAATGATTTATAAATAAATAATTTAGAACTGTTTATATGGGTAAATGATGGAAACCAGGCCATACCCCCACAACTGGAGTGGGATATATCATTGAATTCTACTTAAAACTGATGTTGTTAAAATCTAAATATACACTAAAAAAGTACCAAAACTTTGAACCCTGCAATATATTGAATGAACACATGGTTAAGTGTATCTTGTGCTGCTCTTTTTTATGAGCAGTTAACCAATGAGTTAATGGTTTGGCGTGATTGTGATAATGCGCAATAAAAGGAATATGTAACAATTACTGTTGATAATATGCAATAAGAGCAAGAAAGTACTGAAATCAGATAAAAATCAATTTTAAATGGAAATAAGAACATTCATGTATGTGGTTTGCTCTGCAGAGACTACTATGGGATATTTACGTTATATTTCTAAAACTTTCCTTATGAGTGTTTTAAAATTAAGTATTGATTTGATTTTTAGTTACCCTCTCAGGGCCTTAGTGATAATCATAGTTCCAAGTTTTTCTCTTTATTCCTTAGAAATAGAGAATCAGTCAGAGAGACCATATAAGTATATTTAAAACAATTATTTATTTTTAATTGAAAGATAATTGTTTTACAGTATTGCATTATTTTCTATCAAACATCCACATGAATCAACCATAGGTTTACCCATTTCCCCTCCCACTTGAACATCCCTCCCACCTCCTTCCCCATCCCACCTCTCTAGATTGTTACTGAACCCCGGCTTGAGTTCCCTGAGTTATACAGCAAATTCCCACTGGCTATCTATTTTACCTCTCCAATGTTTTTTCCATGTTATTCTCTCCACGCCTCCCACCTTCTCCTTGTTTCCCCAGCAGCCATGTCCATGGTTTTGTTCTCAATGTCTGTGTCTCCATTGCTGCTTTCAAATAGGTTCATCAATACCATTTGTTTTTTTTAGATTCCATATATATGTGTTAGTATTTGCAATAGCTAGGACATGGAAGTGACCTAGATGTCCATCAACAGATGAATGGATGAAGAAGCTGTGGTGCATATACACAATGGAATATTACTCAGCCATAAAAAGGAATGTATTTGAGTCAGTCCTCATGAGGTGGATGAACCTAGGCCCTATTATACAGAGTGATGTAAGTGCATTTTAAAGAGTTATTTTAGTTCTTAGAAGACTGAAATTTAAATACTATAATGCCAAAAATAAAACAATTTTATTTTATTCTGTTTTGGTAATGCCAAGAGCACTATTACTTTTTATATTTCAGTGGTCATATAGTATTAAATATAAGAACATTTGCCACTTAAGATCTTTGAAGATTGAAAGATATTCCAATTTTTATTCACTTAAGATGGTATCAATTAAAATATTTTCTATTCTGTTTATACAAGACAAAAATAAGTTTGCATGTATCATATTTAAAGGTAACATCTAAATTTTATTTTTCAGATGTAAAACAGCTTAGATGCTAATAACTACATTAGTAAGAAGTAAACTGGTGAGCAAATCAAAGTTATAAAGTGTATGAAAAGTCAAGTCATTGTGCATAATATTAAACCTGTGAGGCAAAAAGTTTTCATGAAGTTTACGTACCAGACACAGTGTGAATGATGTCATTTATTAAGTACTGCTAAAGATGAAAATTCACGCGTGTGAAAGAGTCTTATTTATTTTATGATGTTTTTATATCATCCAGCTAAGAAATTAGCAGGACTAAGGCTCTATCTGTTTACAAATATTATTACTTATTCCCTTGAAACAATTACACTTTTTCATTTTCCATTTAAGAAGGAAAAATCAGCCTCAAGCAATTTTTTAATTCTTAGTTAGTAAACAGAACATATTCTTTTTAACACCTCAGACCATGGAATTCTCTAGGCCAGAATACTAGAGTAGGCAGTTCTCTAGGGGATGTTCCCAACTGGGGGATTGAACCCAGGTCTCCTGCATTGCAGGCAGACTCTTTACCGTCTGAGCCACCAGGGAAGCCCCTTTAAGATCTCACCCATGTTTAAGTCTAGAGGAGAAAATGGCAACCCACTCAAGTATTCTTGCCTGGAAAATCCCATGGACAGAGGAGGGTGGCAGTTTACAGTACATGAAATTGCAAAGAGTTTGACATAACAAAAGTGACTGAGCATAGCAAAGTATACAATTAATTTGTACATGGTTAGGAAAAATATATATTATTTGATACAAAATCATCTTCACTCACCAAAGAATTCTAAAATCCATCAATGAGAAATGATAAGGAACAAAAGAAAATTGTATTAAATTCATCCCTCAAAATAGTCCCAAATTCTTAAAAATTATCCTATAAAACTTTACTGAAATAGTTTATAACAATTTGAAAGAATTGAGAATAATTATAAGATTTAAAATTCTGTATCATGCATTACTGCTAATTTCAAAATGAAACATTAGTAAATTTAAGGAAAGTTAGAAGTTTTTGTTTTGCTTCAGTTCAGTTCAGTTCAGTTGCTCAGTTGTGTCCATGACACGACTCTTTGCGACCCCATGAATCGCATCACACCAGGCCTCCCTGTCCATCACCAACTCCTGGAGTTCAATCAGACTCACATCCAATGAGTCAGTGATGCTATCCAGCCATCTCATCCTCTGTCGTTCTCTTTTCCTCCTGCCCCCAATCCCTCCCAGCATCAGTCTTTTCCAATGAGTCAACTCTTCTCATGAGGTGACCCAAAGTACTGGAGTTTCAGCTTTAGCATCATTCCTCTAAAGAACACCCAGGGCTGATCTCCTTCAGAATGGACTGGTTGGATCTCCTTGCAGTCCAAGTTTTGCTTAGTTTATTTTTAAAATTTTTGTTTTGTTGTGTACTTTTAAAGAAAAAGGCCATTTACTCACAGAAGCTGAATTTTAACACAAATGTAAAGTTTGGTTTAAAAAAAAAAAAAAAAACAGAAAGAAAGATAGCTGTTAGATTTGCAGAGAAAAATAAATGAATTATCCTGTAACTTGAAATAACTTTTTGTTATAATGAGCTACAATCTAAATAGAACTTATAATGTAACTATGTTTACTTACAACTTACCTGCTATTATTAGATATTATTTATTGTAGACTTCCCAAAAGCTACTAGAAAAGCTTGCTGATAAAGCAAAGGAGAACATCACACCCCTAGATTCTTAGTAGATATCCCAATTAGGAAAATCAGAAAGGCTATTAGGAGGTTTTTGGCTTAGTGATTTTAATATAAGTATTGCAGAGTGAATGATTGGAGTTGGCTAGAACTGTTTAATGAAAACTTTAGATTGGAAGGCACAAAATTGTAAGAGGGTTGAAGTAATGCTTGGTGAACAGTCTGTTTCATATCCAGTGAATAAATATTTCTAAGCCAGCACACACACACACACACATATATATATATATCACAGTAAGTGAGCCTGACCCCTCTATTGTTTAACATTGAGCCAGGAGAGGATGGCTGATTCTTGTAGCATTTCCTACAGGCACAGGAGTTGTGTTGATTAGTTCTTTGTTCCTCACTTTGACGATGCTTCACCCTAAACTAGAAAATAAATCATTATGGTCTGGGGACATGATAAATCCAGGTTTACACAGTTGTTTGATTTGTCACAGTCATAGATTTTCTGAGGTAGATATTTACATTCTTGTTCTTGTTGTTAAAAAATCATTTTACCATTTTACATGATGGTGGGTGTGCTGTAGCGTTTAAAACTTGGGAGGTCACATTTGACCCTTAACACAACAAAAACTGAGAGAAGGGCTATAATTAGAGTTTTTAATCCTGGAGCCCAAATTTACTCCAAATGAAATGAAGAACAGATCCCATTTCTAACACAAAGAGCACATAGAAAGATTATGGGAGTATTAAGCAAATTACTTGCATTCTTGATTCCTTTGATCATTTTCAAGATCAATTTAATGATCTCAAGAGATCTCTCTGAAAGCATGGGGTGTTTATTCCCTAAAAATAAATCAACTCACTAAACCAATATTATATGCAAAGTAGCTTGTTCGATTTCATAAACCTTTCAGGCAAAGCATCCTTGGGTCTTTGTGAAATTACCTAATTCTCCTGCTATTCTCTGAACAAAAAGCATGATTTTCCCACTTTCTAGGCCTGTCATAAAGCATGATGTGGGAAGGCTTGGTGGCTGAAGAAAACTTCAAAATTTCTGTTCAGTGGTAAATTTTTTGAACTCATACCAAGGCAAAGTTGATTTTCTGTTGGGGATTAAAGATCTCTTTGTCTTAGAGTGGAAATTCATGGGTAAAACTGAACCCTGGAAGCCCCAGAGGTCTGTGTTATAGAAGAAGATAAAGAAGCAGGGCAGAAAAAGCCTGGTGATTTTCCTTTGACAGTATAAATTGTCAAGGAATCTGGACAGTCTGGTAATGATAGTTAACATTTGTACTTTGTGTGGGTGTCAAACATATAGTTGTTTCTTGTCTGTTACTCAGTCTTTACAAAAACCCTAAGGAATAGGTACTTCCATAACCACCAACTTACTGAGACAGAGTTAGTTTAAATAACTTCCAAGTATCTCTTAACAAGTAGATAGTGAGGATGGTGGTAGTTTCAAACCCAACCTCAGGAAACTTTTTTAACCATTATAAAATATCACCTCTCAGATAATAGATATGTTAATTAACTCACTTGAGGAGTTCCTTTCACAATGCATATATCAAACCATCACGTTGTACACATTAAATATATTACAATTTTGTATGCCCTCCATAAAGTTAGAATAAAATAAAATAATCACCTCTCAAAGTCAGTAGGACTGTAAGGAATTTCCCTGGTATTTCAATGGTTAAGACTCCATGACTCCTTGCTTCCAAAACAGGGAGCACGTATTTGATCCATGGATGGAGAACTAAGATCCTGCATGCCATAAGGAGGAGCAGTCAAAAAAAAAAAAAAGTTAGTAGGACTTTAAAAGAAAATAAAAGTTAAAGCCAAACACTCTTTGCAAGCCTTTATAAAATTTATTTTGCCTAGAAATTTAAAATAAAAAGTCTTAAAATATCTACTCAGTATGATGGACTTTTGGAGGCAAAAGAAAATCTGAATTTTCTGAAAATCCAGAAAATCTGAATAATACATAGATGTACTATTTTTCTAATGAATTAAACTGTAAATATATCAGAAAGAGTAATTAATAGGCTTTTCAGTAACTGTGTTTATGAATTTCTAATCTATATAAAAAGTATACTTTAATGTGGAGTTTTATATTAGGCTACATTTGTTTTGACTCCATTTAATGTGAAATAAAGTTGGACAGAGCTTGACAGCTAGTTTTTGAATGATTCTAACCAAATTTCACTAAATTGTGAAATTGATTAGCCCAGTTACTCATATAGCTAAATTCTATGTTGAGGTTTTTTTATATACTGAAAATAATTCTTTGCTTTATTATCTCAGCTGATCAAGTTTTTGTTTACTCTAGGTCTGAGGTCTTCATAAGCAAAAAAAACAACAACAAAAAACAGCTAAATGAAGCATTTGCTTTTTAAAGAACATTTAAAATGAAATGAAGTTCAGGTTCACCTTGAAACATCAAACATCATTTCTAATTATTTGGTTTTTCTTCAACCTTAATTGGAAAATTGATCACTTAAAAATTGTACTTGAAGTGTAAACAAATGTGATCCATGGAGAAAAGAAAAGTACTACATACTGGGTTTGAAGCTTCGTGAAAGTCTTAACAAGATGCTTAGTCATACTTTAAGAATCATGTGCCCAATACTTTGGATCAGAGCTTAAAGAAAAAGACATTTTTAATCAATTATTTTGGCTATTAAAATTAAATGTGGGAGTGGAGAAGGAGAAATAAGAGGTAGAAGAAAGGACTGAGAAGAAATACTTTCATGCCTAACTTGGAAAGCAATCTGTTTTCATTACAAATAAACCTTACTAGACATTCATAGGGGGAAGGCAATGGCAACCCACTCCAGTACTCTTGCCTGGAAAATCCCATGGACAGAGGAGCCTGGCAAGCTACAATCCATGGGGTCTCAAAGAGCTGGACATGACTGAAGAGGACTGAGCACACACAGAAAAATCAATATACTAAACTGGCATTTACAAAAGGACAAAACTTGATCTAAACACAGATTTTAATTACAAGGGGTAAGTAAGAAAAAGGGAAATTTACCATACTAATCAATTAGCAGAAGTGTTCCTAAATCTTTGCTTGATTTCTATAGTAAAAGATACGCACTCTTACAAACTGTATAATTATGCTTAAAGAAATACCAATCAGGAAATTAATGATAAAGTAAGAAAGCATAACTATACACTCTTAGGAATAGATAACAGATTTTCTTTTAGATGTTCAAATTAATATTCATGTTGCTGCTGCTGCTGCTGCTAAGTCGCTTCAGTCGTGTCCGACTCTGTGCGACCCAATAGACGGCAACCCATGAGGCTCCCCTGTCCCTGAGATTCTCCAGGCAAGAACACTGGAGTGGGTTGCCATTTCCTTCTCCAATGCATGAAAGTGAAAAGTGAAAGTGAAGTCGCTTAGTCGTGTCCGACTCTTAGCGACCCCATGGACTGCAACCCACCAGGCTCCTCCATCCATGGGATTTTCCAGGCAAGAGTGCTGGAGTGGGGTGCCATTGCCTTCTCCGAATATTCATGTTGAGTGCAAAGTAAATATATCAATTGTTACTGAAGTCTTTGAAATATAGTATTTTAATCCAGTGCCCATTAACGCGCATATATCTCCTAAAATGTGAATTTTAATGGAAATTTATAGAGATAATATGAAAAGGCAAGCTAGAAAAATTAGATAAGCTAGTTCATATTCATGTTTAGATAACACAACTTTATTATTTTTAATTGGTACATTTTAATTTTCAGATGTCATCACAGGTAGAATAATCTTTTTTGTTTATTCTGGTGGTTAGAGGAATACTACAACATGTTGTATTAAAAAGGAAACTCACCAGATGAAGTTTTATGGTGTTCATACATAACATTTTGGGAGTTATGATACACTAGTATTTACCTTTATGCATTCTGATATTTTAGGACATAGCCCACTAGGTTCCTCTGTCCATGGGATTTCCCAGGCAAGAATATTGAAGTGGGTTGCCTTTTTTTTTTTTTTTAGAGGATCTTCCCAACCCAGGGATCAACCCAGGTCTCCTGCATCTCTTGAATTGGTAGCCAGATTCTTTACTAGCTGCTCTGCCTGGGAAGCCAAATATTTTACTAGTTTTAACAATTCACTTATTTTTTTAGTCCACTTTATGTAATTATAACATTTATATTTTCTGCTAAAATTGATAACTTTCTTAACATCAGCTTTATTTAAATATTATTACCTTTCAAAATTATTTGCAATGAGATAGTGATCTTTATAAAGAAATTATTATTGAATATTGAGCATTATTTGTTTGGTTCCCTTAATTTTCAAGTGTTGAGTCAGACTCAGAAGAGAAAACAAAATTCCAAGTTCTTTTTATAAGCCCATTATAGTTTGCCAAAATGTCAAAGTACTCAACATTAACTTGAATAAAGTGAATTTGAATTATTGTTGAGCCATTCATGGAATAAAATTTGAGGTGAAAATGGGGTATATAATTCTGTGAGTGTTAGGAAGAATAGTTCCTGGAGTTAGTTACTTAATGCAGTTACTTAAGTTTAACTAGTATATATGTGTGTGAAGGCTAAGGGAAAACCTTTTTCAGTTCTGTTAGGACAAGAAGAAAAAGAGGGAGAGGTGCAGATAGGCATCCAAGAAACAGATGCTAAAATAAGCAGAAGATTAAGTATCTGGAGAGAGTGCTAAACATTTAACTAAAACCAGGCAATGAAATGCTTGTGGCATAGATAGATATTTTACAAGGAAAGTGAGGATACAGCTAGGAGAAAGCATTGTGGTTGTTTTGGGAGGGGTCTTGTTTCCTATACTAGATGGTTGAGTTATCTGGGTCAGAGTAGTTTCAAGACTAAGTGCCAATATGAAATAAACGGGCTTCCCTGGTAGCTCAGGTGGTAAAGAATCTGCCTGCAAAGCAGGAGACCTGACTTCGATCCCTGGTTTGGGAAGATCCCCTGAAGGAGGAAGTGGCAACCCACTCTGGTATTCTTGCATGGAAAATCCCATGGACAGAAGAGCATGGCAGACTACAGTCCGTGGGATCACAAAGAATCAGACACAACTGAGTGACTTTCACTTCACTTCATGAAATAAATATATTTTGGGTTTTTTTAAAAAAAACTTACTTTATTAAAAATTGTTTTCAGGAGCAATCTTTTAATTGGGATATGGAATTCAGTTCAGTCACTCAGTCATGTCCAACTCTGTGACCCCAAGGTCTGCAGCATGCCAGTATTCCCTGTCCATCACCAAAACTGGAACCTACTCAATCTCATATCCACTGAGTCAGTGATGCCATCCAACCATCTCATCCTCTGTCATCCCCTTCTCATCTCGCCTTCAATCTTTCCCAGCATCAGGTCTTTTCAAGGGAGTCAGTCCTTCTCATCAAGTGGCCAAAGAATTGGTGTTTCAGCTTCAGCATCAGTCTTTCCAATGAATACTCAAGATTGATCTCCTTTAGGATGGACTGGTTGGCTCTCCTTGCAGTCCAAGGGACTCTCAAGAGTCTACTCCAACACCACAGTTCAAAAGCATCAATTCTTTGGTGCTCAATTTTCTCTATAGTCCAACTCTCACATCCATACATGACTACTGGAAAAACCATAGCTTTAACTAGACGGACCTTTGTTGGCAAAGTAATGTCTCTGCTTGTTTAATATGCTGTATAGGTTGATCATAGCTTTTCTTCCAAGGAGCATGTGTCTTTTAATTTCACGGCTGCAGTCACCATCTGCAGTGAGTTTGGAGCCCCCCAAAATAAAGTCTCACTGTTTCCATTGTTATCCATCTATTTGCCATGAAATGATGGGACCAGATGCCATGATCTTAGGTTTCTGAATGTTGAGTTTTAAGCCAACTTTTCACTCTCCTCTTTCACTTTCATCAAGAGGCTCTTTAGTTCTTCTTCACTTTCTGCCATAATTGTGGTGTCATATGCTCATCTGAGGTATTGATATTTCTCCCGGCAGTCTTGATTCCAACTTGTGCTTCATCCAGCGTGACATTTCGCATGATGTCTCTGCATATAAGTTAAATAAGCAGGGTGACAAAATACAGGCTTGACATAATCCTTTCCTGATTTGGAACCAGTCTGTTGTTCCATGTCCAGTTCTAACTGTTGCTTCCTGACCTGCATACAGATTTCTCAGGAGGCAGGTCAGGTGGTCTGCTAAAGCATCTGTGCTCATTAAATATTTCACTTAGGTAGAAAGAGCAGAAACCTCATTTCTGACTTACCTCAGGGCCTTTGCACAAACTATTCCCTGTGCCTGATCCTCTTTCTCTGGTTAATGCCTGTTAGTCCCTGGAATCTTAGATTTTTCTCTATAGACCCCTACAAAGCATAGATTAATTTTCCTGTCATTTTCTCTTATAATATTTTCTCTTGTAATTGCTCATACTTCTCTGGCAATTTACTTCATAAGTAAAGGGAAAGTCTCTCAGTCGTGTCCAACTCTTTGTGACCCCATGAACTATACAGTCCATGGAATTCTCCAGGCCAGAATACTGGAGTGGGTAGCCTTTCCCTTCTCCAGGAGATCGTCCCAACCCAGGAATCAAACCCAGGTCTGCCACATTGCAGGTGGATTCTTTACCAGCTGAGCTTCAAGGGAAGCCCAAGAATACTGGTGTGGGTAGCCTACTCTTTCCATATGTGTAATTATGGGCTCATTTTTTGAGATTGTTTTTTAAGTCAGTTTTTCCTATTTATAAATGCCAGCAGTGTATCAGACATACTATTTTAAATTAAATGAGGCTGTGTCTGATCTCTTATTTAATAAATGACACTGTTAGTCATTAAATTATAAGAAAAAGGGAAGAAATTAGTCTAAACTTTTATACCTGGATATTTTATTGTTACTGATTTTTAAGCAACAAAGTTCTAAAAAGTTTGTTAAATTGTTCATATCTTTATAAGAGATAAATTAATCATTTCTATGATTTTCCTCCTGCTTTGAAGAAAGATGTTCATTCTCCCAGAAATGTTAGGATGTATGCTGGTTGAACACCAGCATGATAATTGTCTAACCTTTTCTATTGCAAAGAGGTCATTAGGAAATCAGAACATTAAATTGAGAATATTTACTGACAAGATTTATAAATTTGATCTATCCCAGCTGTGGTTTTAGTAAAATGCTGATTTACAAGTAATGGCCTAAATGAGCCTCACTATTTTACCAACATCTTTTTAGGCAGAAAAGCATACTACCTAATATACCATGTTAGAATATTCTCATATCTCATTAGGTTTTTGATATGTAAATACAGTTTGCATTTGGAATAATAAGTCCCTGACATCAGAAATACATGATAGCCATAGAATAATCTTACTTTTACACATTTGTAAGCAACTGATGAATTTTAATATGGCTTGTACATATATCCTTCCCCAAATCTCTAATGGGTCAGAAGCTGGTTGCACAAGTTTGCTAAGGGAAAATGATAAATAATGTGGAACTGTTATACTCATTTCCCTAAAATATTTTATGTTTTGCTTTAACAAATGAGCCTTTTATTTTTAAGGAACTTTTGTAGTAGGTACACCATTTTTAAAATATGCAAATAAAAATTAAAGTCTCTCAGTAATGATAAGAATTTGTGGAAATTGTACATTGTGTTGTAGAGCAGACAGGAAGAGTATGTCTCTAATGTGTTCAGTGTGGACTGGGAATGAGAAGAAGCATAATTGCATTTCACTTGTTGATTGTGCCCTGTGTATTAAGTAGAACTTTTCTAGGTAAAATTGTATGACAACATAGTTTTTTTTTCTTGAAACTTATTTATTTATTGAAGGATAATTGCTTTACAGAATTTTGTTGTTTTTTTTTATCAAACCTCAATATGAGTTAACCATAGGTAGACGTATATCCCCTCCGTTTTGAACCTCCCTCCCATTTCCTTCTCCACCCCACCCTTCTAGGTTGACACAGAGCCACTATCTCCTTTACATATGGTAATGTAATTTTGGCAACATAGGTTTTAAGACAAATTTCTTTCAGAATAAAACCTCACTGTATAATACAAGAAATAGACTATATTCCTGGTTCATGTAAAAATCTTCCCTGTTTTACCCATACCTTACAGTCTGTTGTTCACAGGAAGTGGAGCTCATTGTGTCAGAAATTCTTTCACTGATTGGAAGAGAGAGAATATGGATTGACTGAAATTTGCTTGTAGTCAGCCAGCTATCATAAAAGTTGTCTCATGATGCCCTCTCCCTGCTGAGGAGGGTATTTCAGGCTAGTCTCTACCCTTCCTGTCTTCTTCCTGACACTTCCAGACCTGTACCCTAGTTGTGATGAACTGTTTGTATTACCTAGGACATAGAACCCTTACTCTCCATCACTCAACTGGAATGATACAAAGTTCACGTGCTTCTTGGTATTATGGACTGAATGTGTATGTCCTCTCAAAATTAATATTTTGAGACCAGAATCCCCAATGTGACCATATTTGTATACAGGGCCTATGGGAGGTGAACGTGAAAACTCAAAATCTTAGATGCTCAGTCATGTCTGACTCTTTTTGGCCTCGTAGACTGTAGCCCACCAGGCTCCCCTGTCTGTGGAATTCTCCAGGCAAGAATATGGGAGTGGGTAGCCATTTCTTTCTTCAGGGGATCTTCCTGACACAGGGATCAAACCTGGGTCTCTCGCATTGCCGCCAGTTCTTTAGCATCTAAGCCACCAGGAAAGCTCTAGTAATTAAGGTTAAATAAGGTCATGGAGGTGAAGCCCTGGTTCAGCAGAGTTGGTATCCTTATAATAAGAGACAGGAAAGCACT
Source organism: Budorcas taxicolor (assembly GCF_023091745.1). Taxonomy (NCBI): domain Eukaryota; kingdom Metazoa; phylum Chordata; class Mammalia; order Artiodactyla; family Bovidae; genus Budorcas; species Budorcas taxicolor. The sequence goes on from NC_068912.1 coordinate 73,080,858, forward strand.
CTCTTTCTGCCTCCCTCTCCTTCTCTCTCTCCTCTAGCACACTAGAGGTCACAAGAGCACGTAGTAAGATAGCAGCCACCTAGAAGCCAAGAAAAGAGGCCTCAGAATAAAACCCACCTTGACAGTACATTGATTTTGCATGTCCCAGCCTCTAGAACTTGAGAAAATAGATTACTACTGTTAGGCTATCCAGTCTATGGTATTTTGTTGTGATGCTGCTGCTGCTGCTAAGTCGCTTCCGTCATGTCCGACTCTGTGCGACCCCATAGACAGCAGCCCACCAGGCTCTGCCGTCCCTGGGATTCTCCAGGCAAGAGTACTGGAGTGGGTTACCATTACCTTCTCCAGTTTTTGTTGTTGTTGTTGTTGTTGTTGTTGTTGTTGTTATGGTAGCCCTAGCCAACTAATATAATTAGTTTGCTTATTCTTTAGAACTAAGATGGTTAAACTAAGATAAAGCCTCTGGAATCCTCCTGACTTTCCACTCAAGCAAAATCTATTTCTCCCTGCTTTGTACTCCCATGAGACTTGCATACAACTATATTATCCAAATACGTGGTTTATTATTGTAATTATTTATTAATTTATATTTTTCCTTTGGGGTTGTTATGAACCTGAAAACACCAAGCTGAGTCTTACACAAATGAAGAAAGGAAAGAAGGAAGGAAAGAGGGAGGAGAGAAAGCGGGAGAAGAGTCAGGAAGGGAGGAAAGAACAGATGGAAGAAAAAAGGAAGGCAGAACCTGCCAAGTAGGAAATCTATGGTATAATCAGAACCTGGCAAGTAGGAAAACTGTGATATAATCAGCCTCACCATCATCATAGATTTGTAATTTGTATGACAATTAGATCCCCTAGTATATCTGAGAGAATATAATTTTAAATATTTAAGTGTGTCATATTCTCTTACTGGGCAGTGTGTAGCTTTGTCCCTATCCCTAGTGTAACTTCTCTAGATTTTTAGAAAGATGGAAAAAAGACGGATTGAAATCATTTACAGTTTTGAGAAGAGAAAGATTGTCCAATAAATATTTTCATGTATCACAGGCGAGTGATGATACATGTTTTTCCAGAAAGCTTCATATCTAGGCACTATGTCTTTTGAATACTGAAAGTTATTAAAATATCTGCAAGAGAATCCCCCAAATTTTTTCAGGGATACTATGGCATTTCATGAAATACAGTCTTGATGCATCTCAGATATTAGTGCAGTCCCTTATTTTTTCAATTGTGAAAACAAGGCCGGGAGGGTTAGATGAATCACCCAAAGCCCCACAGCTCTCAGGTTTACCCAGAGAGAAGGCAAGTAAGCAAGTGTTCCAACTCCCTGTAAGTGGGCCTACTGCCCGCTGAGAATGTGCTGATTTTAATTTTCATGAATCTAAAGTTGTCGTTAGGCAAGCTTAGCAAATGTGTTCAGTGAGCAAACTTGCTTCCTGTTTAAAAAAAAAATTATCCAAATTATCAGGTAGATGATTCTAGAGTTATTTTAATTAAAGGCAATGGAGAAAAAATTAGGCACTTACATAGGTTTCTTAGACTCATAAAATTAAAGAGTCTCTTCTGTCAATATGTTAGGTTAGAGGTAATTCCTGTAAATGTGAATGTAAATTAACTGTGTAAATCCCCATGCATATTAATTACAAAATAAACCTTTACTACATTATCTTTTATTTCCATGGTAGAAGCTCCTATTTTTTTAAGAGAGAGAAAAAAATAAGAATACTTCTCTGAAGTTGGCATATTTTAAATCTCCTCTTTGATTCTCACTGGCTCCAGACACTGATATATAATTACTCTTTGATAAACTTTTTGCCTCAGTTTATTCCATTTTTATAGAAATGATAATATACCTAAAGGACTCTTAAGTGGCAACATCCTGGGGAAGTGAGTAAATCTCTAAGGATTCCTGCTTGTCATATACCTAAAGAGACATATACACTTCTAGCCTCTCAATAGGAAAATGTGAGTTAGTTGTTTGGAGCAGTTAGTAATGATTTTGGATTTTTGTCCAATTTTTTGATAGAAGTTAAAAATCTAATGGTAAACTGTTCATCATCTGGCAGATCCTTAACTTCCAACTTTAATTTGCAATTTGACTACTTACATGATTAACAGGCTTATAAAATATAATAGTAATCATTTTCTATTTAAGAAATTAGGAGAATCTTCAACCACAAATCCCTGAAGTTAGGTATGATTCAGGATTTCTTACCTCAACTAAATTTGAAATTAATCACTGAACTAATTAGTTACATATATTTAATAGCCCATAATTTAATCTTCTGTCTTCAGGGCAAGAAATTATTTAAAGTGCCCCAAGTGGACATAGACTATAACTAATGAGATAGAGTTTAGAAAGAAGAAAAGACTATCAAGGAAAAAGGGTTTATGTAGAATTTATTGGAATGTCATTGATGGAGACAGATATAAGCACTAAGAATATGTAATTTGAGCTAGGACTCAAACAGTATTTCATAAAGAATAAAGCTCTATTATTCTACAAATTTAATAATTATTCTTTTTTTCTTTAGGATTTACTGGTTCAAATGCAATACTTACACATTACTTACAGAATTAGTCTCTTGAAGTCATGCTTGAAAATGACATATATTTTGTAGTGATAGGTAACTTCTTGGTCTAAATATTAAAAGCTAAAGATTAGTATTAGCTTGTGTGTCAGACTAAGTTATTTTGAATATCTTAAAAGATAAGCATTTCTAAATTTAAAATGTAGAGGATATTCCTATGTGCATTTTAGAGATGGCACCTAGAAAAATTTTATAACTGGCTTAAACTCACAGTGTTATAAGTGGTAGCTGGTGATTCCAGTATGACTCCAGAGTAGGCCACCGCACCTCTGTATACTCTCTACACAAATGTTCATGGAACAACAGCAGGGACATCCTCTGGCAGCTTGTTAGAAATTCAGAATCTAAGCCCAACCCATGTCTAATGATTCAATATTTGAATTTTTTAAGGTTTTCAGGTGATTCATTAATGTTTGACAAGCACGACTTTGTAAATGTTGCCTCTTCATAAAACATTTTTAGAGTTACATTATATATGTTTCAGTTTTTCTTAAAAAAGAACTAAATTTCTTGAAGTCAGCATATTTAAAACAGAATTTAAACTCAAAGCTAAGATTTAAGGTATTAAACCAGCAATGTATTCTATTATTATTCTAATATCCTTGTTCTCATTTTTTAATGGGTGGAGTGGCAGTAACATAATTGAACTCCTGTTTAAGGCAGATTTGCGTTCAACTGGTTCACTTAGTGCCTGCTGGCTGCTTACCTAAAATTTGTTTTCCACTATATAACTTAGATGTTGTATTTCAGATATATTAGAGACAAATTAGGTCTGTGTGTGGTAGTTGCTCAGTCATGTCCGACTCTTGTTACCCGTGGACTGTAGTCCACCAGGCTCCTCTGTCCATGGGATTCTCCAGGCAAGAATACTGGAGTGGGTTGCCATTTCCTTCTCCATGAGATCTTGCCTACCCAGAAGTCGAACCCAGGTCTACTGCACTGCAGCCATATGCTTTGCAGTCTGAGCCATCAGAGAAGCCTGCAATTAGGTCTAATATACCTGAAATACACCATTTAAGCAGCTGCTTTCTTCATCATTCATAATGCCAGCCCATTGATAACCTAAGGTCAGTAATTCTTAAAGTTTAGCATGTTTAAGCAAATTCTTAAAGTTTGCTGGAAGGAGGACTCCTTCCAGGACCCAAGAGCGTGCTCTTGTCTAACACTTGGCAATGAATTGTCCAGGGAGACATAAGTGTTGACAAATAAAGGTACTTTATTGGGAAGTGACACCCAGGTGGAGAGCAGAAGGTCTAGGGAATACAGGAGGACCGCTGTGCCTTGTGGCTCGCAGTCTCAGTTTTATGCTGATGGGGTTAGTTTCTAGGCTGTCTCTGGCTGATCATTCTGACTCAGGGTCCTTCCTGGTGGCGTATGCATTGATCAGCCAAGATAGATTTTAGCAAGGAAGATTCTGGAAGGTTGGTAGAAGATATGGAGCAAGGTCTCCTCTCTCTTTTTGACCTTCCCTAAATTCTTCTGGTTGGCGGTAACTTGTTAGTTCTGAGTTCCTTACCAGGACCTCTGTTCAGGATAACGCATGTAAGTGGTTACTAAGGAGTCTGTCGGTGTTTGCCCCAACAGAATCACTGCACATATACATGCCTGTGTACCCAGTCATGTCAGACCCTTTGGATCCCATGGACTGAAGTCCTCCAGGTTTCTATGTCCATGGGATTTTCCAGGCAAAAATACTGGAGTGGGTTCCCATCTCCTCCAATCGAACTGTATCTCCTGCATTGACAAGCAGATTCTTTACCACTGAGCCACCTGGGAAGCCCCAACAGAATCATTGAAGATATTGGTGAGTCAGATTATTGCTTCATTCCCCCAGAGTTTCTGATTTCTGTAGGTGGGGGGTGAGATCTAAGAATGTGATGAGAATTTGTTTCTAACAGGTTCACAGTGATGCTCTTGGCTACTGAACTAGGATCCACAATAACAAGTCACTCTCATGTTTCCTGATTTCATCTATGTTGATTACCAGTGGTATTTCCCAAATTAACTTAATTAGTCATTAAGTAAGGCTTCAGGCTATCCAGGAAATCTCATTCTATAGAAGAAAACTCCAGGTCTAAAAAGTTAGAGAAATGATTCCAAACTGAGTTTTGGAGTAATTATAACCTAGCTTGAACAAACTTCAGAATTTGAAGAACAATTAGAATTTTTAACACAGATATTCACAGATATTCTCTTCAGTCATTCATTGTTTATTCTTCCATAGAGGACATTATTTCCATATTAAGCAAAAATGCTCTTATAGATTTTTACTGATTGTTTCCTCAAATGTAGTTCTTATTGGTTAACAATATTCTAGTGTCATTTCTTAACATTTTAATTCTTATTGAAATTTTTGAATATAAGACCTGCAATGTGCATATGACTTTTAATATACTGAGATAAAGCCAAAATATTTTACTTGTAGAGTCATAGGATTTTGAGACCATTAGGATTTATCTTGGCCATATATTTCACAGATGAATGCAATCTGGTAAATCATACAAACAACAATAGACCATAGAGCTAGTCCTACAATTGAAATATAATGAGATAATAATGAGATAATTACAACCTGTATTTTCTAAATCCTAGCCATGTTTTTTTATCACAGTGTAGTTTACTGTATTGAATGACAACTTATTTGTGTTTTCACAGAATTTTTTAAAACTATATTTAAAAGTTATTAAATCTGTATCAAAATAAAAGTTACAGTGTTACAATAGATGGGACTGAAACAGAATAGGACACTATGAGACCTTCCTGAGTACAAATGTCTCTTTATGTCCCCAGTTTTTTGTTTATAGGAAAAAGGCTTCAAGCCTCCTCACCTTCCCTGAGCTTCTAATTAGGGAAATTAAGAGAATGTAGAAACAAAGAACAGTCTAGAAGCAGTACAGCAAGAGTGGGGCAGGGTTGTGGCTCCTGCTCAAGAAATATACATAACAATATGTCTTTGAGGTCTTCAGGCACTGAGGTCCCCACCTAGGTGGAGGATGGTGACTTCAGGCTGAGCACAAGATTCCTGGGACACCTACTGTTATCTCATCACCAGCCATTCAGAAGAGTTATACACACCACAGCCCTCACCCCAAGTTTTGCCTATGAAAACTCCCTGAAAATCACCGGAGATGTTGGGATTTGTGTGCCTGAGTCACCTATTCTCTTTGACTCATGAACTTGCAATCTGTAATAATTTCGGCAAACTCACCAGACAACAGGATACCTGATAAAGATTAGAAGAAAAAAAAAGATGTGCTAATAATAAATGTAATATCATCTTATACCAAAAATGGCTCTCATAACTTTAAATATTCCTATTAACAAATTCAAGATTCAAGAAATTATCAAATTGACCTGAACAACCCTAATTTTAAAGAAAGACAAGTAATAGGAAGTTACAACATTACTTCTTAGTAAAATATTTTTGCAGCACAAAGAATGATAGCAGTGGCAGATTATCTGAGTCCACTTAGTAAACAAAATATTTGTTCAGGTTGTGAATATAGTTGGGCATTGACTGTTCTAAACAACAAGAATGATATTGGAAAGAATCAGTGTCTCTTTTTCTTTTCCTCTCTCTTCTTCTCTCTCACTTTTAGTCTTATAAAGTACATTAGGGATACTTAATAGAAATTTCTGGAAAACAGATAGCAAAACAAAAAATATTGCAAACAGTAAGTGGAATGCCATTTATGCCTTTACAGATCCAGGAAAGGCTAGTCTAGAATAGTCTGTTTATGTTCTTCCAAAGAGATTATACTATTCACCTCTTGGAGAGAGCATGTTAGTCGATAGTGTTGACAATAATTGTAAGTATATAACTCATAACTGGTTGGTTAAGTTCATTTCGATTGCTTAGTCGTGTCCAACTCTTTGCAACCGCATGGACTGCAGCACTCCAGTCTTCCCTGTCCATCACCAACTCCCAGAGCTTACTTAAACCCATGGCCATGAGTTGGTGATGCCATAACTGGTCATCAAGTTGAGTAAGGGCCATAACTGGTCACTCAAATATTTTTATTTTAATATGAAAATGACCATAAATGTCATAGAAATGAGAATTGTGCACTATTTTAGTAGGTTGTTTATGAGAAATGACTGCTGTTGCTCTTGTAAGTATTCAGCATTAGTTACAAGTCCCTAGTCTGAATTCTTATTTGTAGGAATCTAATTTGTTGGGTAAAATAAAATTTGAAAGAGAAATATTAGTATTTGTAGTTACTTTTATTTCTTGATTGTCTTATTTGTAAAGCAGTGAGTATTATTAGACAGTGAGGAATATGGAAGCAAGCAAAAGACAGTATAGCTCAGAAAGAAATTGGCTAAGAGAACAAAGAAACGTGCAGCATAATACCTGGTCTGACAATAGCAACTGAGGGTAATAAAAGAAAATAATTTAAAACTTTTTCAAAACTGAAACTACAGTGTAAGCAGTCTCTTAATAACTGGTTATGATAAGAAATATTTTAGTACATACATAGACCAAAGTTAATACACAGGAGAATTGTTAAAACACTCTCAAAGTTGAAACTACAAATAACGCAGACTTTTTCTGTAAGACTATACCCTCCCTGAAAATATAACAAATGTTAATCATTTTATCTATCTGTCTATGTAGAAACCTATATCTGTGTATATGTGCAAATATTTATAATTATGCATCAAATTCATTTCAATGAAATTTATCAACTTTATTGAAGCAGTCTTGCTAAAATAAAATAATCAATCATAATCTCCTGTTCTTTTTTACCTCTTGAGATGAACATCTTCCTAAATCCAGCTTTATCTATAAAAACCTGCACTCAAAATCTGCTCAACCCACAAATGTCTTACTTTTTCATTTTGTCTGTAAATCTGTCTGACCACTCCACAAAAGGTCTTGACCCTAAAGCATTTGTGTTGGTTTCACTAAATTTAATGCTTACTTTTATAATCATTTCCTATCATTCTTAATCTGACTGAATTTTCACTTTATGATCTTGGTAATATGTGAATTTTTAACATATTTTAGGTAACAAATGATCAGTTTTTCTTTTTTTTTTTTCTGTTCAAACAATTCAATATGAATTTCTTTCAAGATTTGCATAATTAATTGGTCACTAACTTAGAAATTTTAAATGATGTGATGCATTCAACAGTATTAATAGATTTGTATTAAACTTTTTTTGCAAATATTTTATTCCTTTAATGAATACACTATTATTATGCAAAACATTCTAGGCAGTAATATGGAATATAGGTATGAATAAACTAGACAAAAATTTACTTTATAGTATAGGAAAACTGACAAAAATTAAAATATATATTTTCTTAATTAATGATAATTACAATTGATAATGAAAAAAAGAGCCTAAGGATTATGAGAAGTAGTTTTTATAATTTTAGATGGAGTGTACATGGAAAGTCTCAGCGATGAGATAAGATTTAAGTGAAGTCCTGAGAAGGGAGCTATGTGCAGAGGAAGCAGTATGTATACCTGTGCATCTGTGGCTGGGACATATGATGGGCTCATAAGCTTAAAACGTCACGAGCTGGCGCTGAATGTAAAAGTCAATCCATTCTATACCCCAAGGCTGAAAACTAGGATGGGTGAATTTCTCAATAGACAGTTAAAATAATGCTGAAAAGTCTACATAGTGTATTTGATTCTAGTTATATTACATTCTGGAAAAGACAAAACTATGGAGGTAACAAAAAGATCAGTGGTTGCCAGGGACTGCAAAGAAGGAGAAATGAATAGACCGAATGCAGAAAATTTTAAGGTCAGTGAAAGTATTTTGCATGATAATAAAAATGGTGGACACGTGTAGTTATACATTTGTTTAAAACCTTTAGAATATATAACACCAAGAGTGAATCCGAATGTAAATTATGGGCTTTGGGGCTATGACTGTATGAGAACAAATAGTATTCAATTCAGCTCAGTTCAGTTCAGTCGCTCAGTCATGTCCAACTCTTTGCAACCCCATGAATCGCAGCACGCCAGGCCTCCCTGTCCATCACCAACTCCCGGAGTTCACTCAAACTCACGTCCAATGAGTCAGTGATGCCATCCAGCCATCTCATCCTCTGTCATCCCCTTCTCCTCCTGCCCCAATCCCTCCCAGCATCAGAGTCTTTTCCAATGTGTCAACTCTTCGCATGTGGTAGCCAAAGTACTGGAGTTTCAGCTTTAGCATCATTCCTTCCAAAGAAATAGCTGTGAAAATAAGAGAGGCAAAAAACAAAGGAGAAAAGCATCTGAATGCAGAGTTCCAAAGAATAGCAAGAAGAGATAAGAAAGCCTTCTTTAGTGATCAATGCAAAGAAATAGAGGAAAAGAACAGAATGGGAAAGATTAGAGATCTCTTCAAGAAAATTAGAGATACCAAGGGAACATTTCATGCAAAGATGGGCTCGATAAAGGACAGAAATGGTATGGACCTAACAGAAGCAGAAGATATTAAGAAGAGGTGGCAAGAATACACAGAACTGTACAAAAAGATCTTCAAGACCAAGATAATCACGATGGTGTGATCACTCATCTAGAGCCAGACATCCTGGAATGTGAAGTCAAGTGGGCCATAGAAAGCAAATAGTATTAGAGAACTCTATATTTTCCACTCAGTTTTTCTGTGAACCTAAAACTACTCTAAAAAAATTTTTTTTTAATATATAAACCATTGAAAGATATTTTCTCCCTAAAAATAATGCTAATGATAAAGGAAGGAACAGAAAATTAACAACAGTTAATTGCTAGCAGACAATTAACAAAAGCTCCCTATTATTAAAATAAAATTGGAGAATATTTTTCTTTATCAAATATGATTGATAATTCCTTTGGGATATCTTTTTTTTTTTTAATTTAGCTTTTAAGTGCAAGCACAGACTCTGCCTGGAGTGCAAGAGACCTAAGTTTGATCCCTGGGTTGAGAAGATCCCCTGAAAGGAAATGGCTATTCACTCCACTATTCTTCCCTGGGGAATTCCATGGACAGAAGAGCCTGGATGGATACAGTCCACAGAGTTGCAGAGTGGGACATGACTAATTGACTAATACACACACACGGACTCTATCACTCTAAACTTGTCTTGTGTACTATAAATTCATACTAAATATTTTAATTATTCATATAAATCATTGGGAGAATTAGCATATGCAGCTTGTCTCTCCAATACAGAAATATTAACTTAAGATTTTAAAATCATGGTCAATTAGTATTTTAATTGATTTAATTCACTTATTAAAAAGAAACAGAGCATTTTTGTGTGTGTTTTGGAAAAATCAATTGTTATACTGAAGCAAATGACCATTTATTCACCAACAGTTAGACATGCAGTCCATAATTTCATATTCTAGTATTGAAGTGTACAGTTAAATATTTAACTTACAGCCTGATTTTGGATGCCATTTCTATTGCCTTTGAAAAATGGAACTTAAGCTTAAAATTGATACAAAAAATGATTAAGAAAATATTTAAGAGATATTTTATATGACAGTGTAGCAAGAAGGCTAAAGAAAATTATTCTTTGATATAATTCTTTCATTTTTTGTTCTTTTGTAATCATAAAATTTTTATGTATGTTATTAATGTCCTTTCCTTTCAATGAATTCTCCAGGAAGAAGTATTGTTGAGAAAACAAAATACTTGCTGCTGTGTTGTGGTAGAAAGATTAACATAAATTGAAGGTTTTCTTTTTGGACAGATTTTCTTTTTGTGTGTCCTCAGATAATACACTGGTTTCCATCTTCAAGATGGAATTTTGATTGAAAAGAATAGCAAATATCTTTAGATAGAATGCAGGTTCTTATATGGACATAAGAAATAAGTAACTTCTTGTACATAAGGTAACATATTCATAAAATAACATCTGAGTTACAGTAACATTATTATCTCTTCTCATTTTCATATCATTATCGTCATCTTCTAAAGAATCATTAGTTACTGAACACTTCATGGTTCTAGCTGTCAGTCTCCAAGGGAAAGGCTATTAAGGGTCTCTTTACTTCACTTCTCCTGCTCTCTCCTTGCTCTACTTCTATTCTAGTCCCATTGCTTAAAAACTTGTTTCTTGAGAAACAATGGTGAGTACAAAAAAGTGCATTACCTACTCTCATGATGGTCTTATTGTAGTAGGGGGAGAGACAGAGATTAATCAGGTAATTATGCAGATATATAACTAAAATGGGGTAAGTGTAATGAGAAATTATAAAGAGCAACAACAAAGTTTTGTGTGGTTTGGGACAGTATTGTTTCTGAAGAACCTTTCAGTTTTAAAACTTTATATAGAGTAATTAGATAATCTTGGATGCAGTGGGAGAGATACTTGAATGGTGTGTAGAGGTAAGGAAACCTCACCCAGCTCCTCTTTCCCTATTCTAGCGATAACTTTATTTTCTGCCTTCCTTTAGGAGAAGGCTTGAGGATAGCATGTTACAGTATTAATTTACTTGGTTTCTCAGAATGTCCTGAATTTAAGACTCTGCCTTCTCTTTACGACTTCTAGGAGAGACCTCCATGTCACTACTAAATTGAGCCCAAGGTTTATTTTTTCTAAACAGTACTATTGGAAGTGTCTGAACAGTTATAACCTGTTCATAGTGCATTGCATTTTTTCATCTGTATGATATTGCTTCATGAAAATATTCATTGTGTCATCGAACCTGCTCTTTCATATTACTGTTATTTCTCGCGTAGTGAAAATGAAAGTCCCTCAGTCGTGTCGGACTCTTTGCAACCCCGTGGACTCTGCAGTCCATGAAATTCTCCAGGCCAGAATACTGGAGTGGGTAGCCTTTCCCTTCTGCAGGGGATCTTCCAGACCCAGGAATTGAACCGGGGTCTCCTGCATTGCAGGCAGATTCTCTAGTTGAAATACTAAAATATTATCTCTCTCAGAGATCCCGCCATTCATTTATTCTTTCATTCAGGCATAATGCTAATTGCTAGAGACCAGATTATCTACTAGAACTTCTAGGAAGCCTTCCTTGATTCCTGTAGGGAAATTCCATTATAAGGTTATTAAGTATCATGTATTGAGTGCTTCCTTTGTATGAGCCTCTATGCTAAGCATTTTTTTTTTTCATTTCATTGAAAGCATCAGTTCAGTTCAATTCAGTTCAGTCACTCAGTCGTATCCGACTCTTTGTGACCCCATGAATTGCAGCACGCCAGGCCTCCCTGTCCATCACCATCTCCCGGAGTTCACTCAAACTCATGTCCATCAAGTCGGTAATGCCATCCAGCCATCTCATCCTCAGTCGTCCCCTTCTCCTCCTGCCCCCAATCCCTCCCAGCATCAGAGTCTTTTCCAATGAGTCAACTCTTTGCATGAGGTGGCCAGAGTATTGGAGCTTCAGCTTTAGCATCAGTCCTTCCAAAGGACACCCAGGACTGATCTCCTTTAGAATGGACTGGTTGGATCTCCTTGCAGTCCAAGGGACTCTCAGGAGTCTTCTCCAACACCACAGTTCAAACGCATCAATTCTTGGCAGCACTCTGAAAGTGTGCAACAATCTGAAAGATGCAACAACACTATGAAATGATTCTTCTTATTGTTATTCTTATTTCACAAGTAAGGAATTTGCAACCCATAGCTGGTGCATACCTAGATCAGAATATAACTCTTAGGTGTGTAATTCTAGAACCACAACTCACAACCATCACATGACCCTTCTTCATTTTCAAAACACTTATTATCTCAGAGCAGTGCTTAGTGCTTAATTCATTGTATGCTTAGCATATACAATTAATGCATGTTTAATTCATTAAATATGAAATTACTGTCATCAAGACACGTATTGCTGCTGCTGCTGCTAAATCGCTTCAGTCGTGCCCGACACTGTGCGACCCCATAGACGGCAGCCCACCAGGCTCCCCCATCCCTGGGATTCTCTAGGCAAGAACACTGGAGTGGGTTGCCATTTCCTTCTCCAATGCATGAAAGTGAAAACTGAAAGTGAAGTCAGTCTGTCGTGTCTGACTCTTAGCAACCCCATGGACTGCAACCCACCAGGCTGCTCTGTCCATGGGATTTTCCAGGCAAGAGTATTGGAGAGGGGTGCCATTGCCTTCTCTGAAGATACATATTAAGTTTTCTTATTATCCACAGTACCTAGAAAAGTATGTTTTACAAATGCATGAGTTACCAAATCTTCTATGGTATCTGAAAGTCTGAAAAAAATGTTTAAGTTTTGAAGGCATAATGCAATAAGTTTTGAAAGGATACTTCTAGAATGAGTATCTCAATAAGAAGCTACCTGAATATTTGTATTTAAACATTTAAAATACTAAAAGTCATCAAAATAAAAGGCTACTTTCACTGCATCATAATATTGAATATTTATATTAAAAAAACTCCTAATGTAAACTCTACAAGGATATCAAAGGGATGTATTTATAACATTAAAGCTCAGTTGCAAAAGACTGATAATAACAGCACCAACATGTAAATGTAATAGATTGTACACATTGTCAAAAAAAACAAGGACTCTTAATAGTAGGTTTCTAATAAATTAGCTGAGGGCTCTTGACTCAAGATAGCTAACACTTCTCTATTTGGTGAAAGAAACCATAGTAATTGTCGGGAAATATTTCTTCAAATAGACCAATACAATTTTGGATCCTATTAAGACATCTAAAAGGTTAAATGAAATTTAAAAAAATGTTTCTCATTGAATAGTCTCTAATTTTTAATATATAAAGTTTAAGATAAATGTATATACATATATGAATAGATATAAATGGATATGATTAAAATGAATGAATAAAACAATATCAATTTGAAACTTGTCACAGATCACTTTTTAATACATGGATATTCAAAGCAGACTTTGTGATTCTCTTTTATGCAGATGGAAGGTTGTAGAGGTGTATTTAGATCTTTCTTTTGCTTTCTTAATTGCTCTGAATTCAAAAATAAATTAACTGGCTCAAATTTTGATTATTTTGAAGTAATTCACACATGGTCTATCCATTTACATTTGTGTTGACTGAATATTAAATATGAAATACATGAAAATGTGCATTTATTTTAGTGACTGGCATTATTTTAGTTATATAATTCTTGAGAACAAATATGGATTTCTCTGTAGTTAATTATTTCTTTGCTCTTGTACTAATATTTGTAAGTAGTTCTGATTTATCTCTAAAACTGATACTGCTTTTTTGTTTAAAATGTAAGGAAAAAATGATTACCAATTACCATAATATTTTCCTATGGAATTTGGATAAGTGGGACAATGCCTTAATTGGTATATTTCTTTTCTCATTAGTATACTAATTAGGTGAGATATACTGAAAATTAGAACTGATGTGATGTTGTAGAGTTGCTTATGAAAGTAAAAAAGGTAAACTCTGATTATCAAGCAACTACATATTACTTAAAAATAAATTAGGAGGTATATTCTTAATTAACTTAATGAGTATTAGGAATGCAGAAATTACTGTCATTTTTTAACTTGAATTTATATTATTTAGTCATATACATGTGAATATTACATGTGGCATTAATTTAATTTGGGGATATATATAAGGTTAAAGGTAACCTTGGGGCTTCCCTTGTGGCTCAGCTGGTAAAGTATCGGATGTGGGAGACCTGGGTTTGATCCCTGGGTTGGGAAGATCCCCTGGAGAAGGGAAAGGCTACTCACTCCAGTATTCTGGCCTGGAGAAGTCCATGGACTATACAGTCCATGGGGTTGCAAAGAGTTGGACATGACTGAGTGACTTTCACTTTCACTATCAAAGGTAATCTTTGATGTATAGCTATTAAATATGTTCAAATGTTTGTGATCTAAATAGTATTCACTTATTCTTCTAATTTTTTATTCATTACATATCTTTACTTATGAGCTAACAGTTTATTCAAAAACAAGAGATCTGTCATGAAAGGGAAATAAAATAAAATTAATATTATTCAATAAGTACTTAATAATCTGTGATAATAAATTATATAAATAACTATTTATATATTTTAATTTATACTGATGGTGAATTTTCACACTTAAAATAAATACAAATTCTTTCAACCAATACCGGTGAAATTTGTGAACATATATCCAAAGGCAAAAATAGATCCATAGAACCTCTGGTTTTCAAGTTTATGTTTTTATGTGTATGTGTGTATATTTTTGTGTGCATGTGCTTTCTAAAGAACCATGTATGAATTTTAATGGGACTTTAACCTCAAAGGTAAAAGGTTGAAAGGAATCAGTGATGTTCAGATTACTTTCAGTCATTTTGTGTCCTTATGTAAAGTGAACTCTGAGATGTTGCAATGCTACAGATGCTTTTTCTGGTTTTGATCTTGGCATATTGAGAAACTACCTTCAACATCTCTGCTGCATTTGACTTTTCCTGTGACTTGGATAACTCTTTTGGGTTAAATTAAGGAGTGATAAATTAGTACTCATAGTTGATCATGCATGAAAAGACTACTATCTAATGGATGGGGATCTCAGTATTATACTTTTTTGAACCAAGACATTGTTATTTCTAAGCTAATAAGCAAGGAATATGCATCTTTTCAGCAGGGTTGTCATTAGTTGTTCCACATATACGCTGTGTTCTGATTATTTCTAATTATTTACTACACTGTAATACAGAAAGGCTGTAAAAAGAGACTTAAATCAATAGATGATGTATTCTAATTTCTAGGGACTTTCCATTGTTCGTTTCTAGTAATTTCACTTCCAATTCTTTGTGCTTGATTTGAAAAAGAACAGCTCTAAAAATAATTATTCAGTAAGGGAGATTTACCCTGATGTGGCAAGGGTTTGAATACTTTTTTTTCTAACATGTTGTAGAGGTTTTCTGTGGAGAAAAGGAGAGCTAAAGTGTTGTGCTTCAATTAACATTGGATCTGGCTGAAAGTGATAATACTCGCCCCCTCTCCTGCACCACAAACAGTAGCTCATTCTATGTTGATCCACCTTCCTTAACACGACTGATATCTCATTGTCCTACATGGCTGCTCCAGTCACAGGCATCATATTCATGTTTCATTATCAGAATGAAAAATCATATGAAAAGAGTATGAAAAAAGCACACACTTTCCTTTATTCAGTTTTTGGAGGTTTCTAAAAGTTGAATGCCAATTCCACTCACCTATTATTGGGTGGGCTTTGTTTATGATTACATTTAATTGCAAGGGATCCTAGGAAACATAGATCATATTTGAAAATTAAGAATTCAAAGTTCTTTGTAGAAAAAGAGGAGAATGAATACTAGGGGGAAGCCAGTAGTTTCCTCCACAGGGTCAAATAAAAATCTTATCAAGACTTAGGCAAAGAGAGGCTTTGTTCAGAACTGTTGTAAGAAGAATAAAAGGCACTATTGCAATAGTGGGATGAGGAATTTTGCTATATGCTCTGACCAGGAGATCTGCAACCATGTCAAAAATTACTCAGAAAAGAACTTTTATTCACTAGGGAGGAATCAACAAAGCTAGAAAGAAGCACATGTCCGGAAATGGGATAAATGAGGATCCTGTGATTGGACAGCAGATCAGTGAGTGTTTTACCCTCAAGTCAGCCTGTTCTCAGGGCTTCCCAGGTGTTTCAGTGGATAAAGAACCCACCTGCAATACAGAAGATGCAGGAGACACGGATGTGATCGCTGAGTCAGGAAGATCCCCCACTCCAGTATTCTTGCCTGGAGAATCCCATGGACAGAGGAGCTTGGTGGGCTATAGTCCATAAGGTCTCAAAGAGTAGGACACGACTGAAGCAACTGAGCGCACACGTACACCTTGTTCTCTGGAGTTCTATGCTTAGGGTTGAGGGCAAGCCAAAGTCCAATAGTCTGGGGGAAAGTCTGATAACAAACATTTTATTCTGATTGATTGGTGAAGACAAAACAGTTCAGCTAGACATTTATGAGGCAAAGAAAAAGAATTTGAGTTCTGTCTGACCATTGCCATAGGTGAAAAGGGAGCAGTCATAAGTCTTATCTAAGCTATGTAGGAAAGAATGTTTCTTTCGTTTTTTAACTCTTTTTTTCAATTCAGTGACCCATTTTTAAAAATTAATTTATTTATTTTAATTGGAGGTGAATTATTTTACAATATTATCGTGGGTTTTGCCATACACTGACATGAATCAGCCACGGGTGTACATGTGTCCCTCATCCCAAAACCCTCCTCCCACTTCCCTCACCATCCCATGCCTCTGGGTTGTCCCAGTGTACTGGCTTTGAGTTCTCTGTTTCATGTTTCAGACTTGGACTGATGATCTATTTCACATATGATAATATACATGTTTCGATGCTATTCTCTCAAATCATCCCACCCTTGCCTTCTCCCACAGAGTCCAAAATTCTGTTCTTTATATCTGTGTCTCTTTTGCTGTTTCTCATATAGGATCATCATTACCATCTTTCTAAATTCCATATATATGCATTAATATACGGTATTGGAGTTTTTCTTTCTGACTTACTTCACTCTGATGTTAGGCTCCAGTTTCATCCACCTCATTAGAACTGATACAAATGTGCTCTTTTAAATAGCTGAATAATATTCCATTGTGTATATGTGCCACAACTTTCTCATCTATTTGTCTGACAATGGACATCCAGGTTGCTTCCATGTTCTAGCTGTTGTAAACAGTGCTGTGATGAACATTGGGGTACATGTGTCTCTTTCAATTCTGGTGTGTATGCCCAGCAGTGGGATTGCTCAGTCATATGGCAGTTCTATTTCCAGTTTTTTTAAGGAATTTCTACACTGTTCTCTATAATGGCTGTACTAGTTTGCATTCTCACCAACAGTGTAAGAGGGTTTTCTTTTCTCCACACCCTCTCCAGCATTTATTGTTTGTAGACTTTTGGATAGCAGCCATTCTGACCGGCATGAGATGGTACCTCATTGTGGTTTTGATTTGCATTTCTCTGATAATAAGTGATGTTGAGCATCTTTTCGTGTGTTTGTTAGCTATCTGTATATCTTTGGAGAAATGTTTGTTTGGTTCTTTGGCCCATTTTTTTCATTGGGTCATTTATTGTTCTGGTATTGAGCTGCATGTGTATTTTTGAGATTAACTCTTTGTCAGTTGCTTCGTTTGCTATTCTTTTCTCCCATTCTGAAGACTGTCTTTTAACCTTGGTTATAGTTTCCTTTGTTGTGCAAAAGCTTTTTAGTTTAATTAGGTCCCATTTGTTTATTTTTGCTTCTATTTCTATTATTCTGGGAGGTGTAGAGGATCCTGCTGTGATTTATGTCAGAGAGGTGTTTTGCCTATGTTTTCCTCTAAGAGTTTTATAGTTTCCAGTTTTACATTTAGATCTTTAAACCATTTTGAGTTTATTTTTGTGTATGGTCTTAGAAAGTGTTCTAGTGTCATAAACATACCATGTTCATGGATTGGAAGAATCAATACAGTAAAAATGAGTATACAAGACAAAACGATCTATAGATTCAATGCAGTCCCTATCAAGCTAACAATGGTATTTTTCACAGAGCTAGAAAAAATAATTTCACAATTTGTATGGAAATACAAAATAACCTCAAATAGCCAACAATCTTGAGAAATAAGAAGGGAACTGAAAGGCTTAACCTGCCTGAATTCAGACTATACTACAAAGCTACAGTTGTCAAGACAGTATGGGACTATCACAAAGACAGAAATATAGATCAATGGAACAAAATAGAAAGACCAGAGATAAATCCATGCACCTATGGACACCTTAACTATGACAAAGGAGGCAAACATATACAGTGGAGAAAAGACAATCTCTTTAATAAGTGGTGCTGGGAAAACTAGTCGACCACCTTTAAAAGACTTTTTGTTTGGGGGTATAACTGATTAACAACATTGTGTTAGTTTCAGGTGAACAGTGAAGGGACTCAGCCATTCATATATGTGTACCCATTCTCCCTCAAACTCCCCTCCCATCCAATCTTCCACATAACATTGAGCAGAGTCCCATGTGCTATACAGTAGGACCTTGTTGGTTAGACATTTTAAATATAGCAGTGTGTACAGTGGCAACAGTGGCAAATTTTATTTTGAGGGCTCCAAAATCACTGTCTTGACTGCAGCCATAAAATCAAAAGATGCTTGCTCCTTGAAAGAAAAGCTATGACAAACCTAGACAGCATATTAAAAAGCAGAGACATCACTTTGCCAACAAAGGTCTCTATAATCAAAGCTATGGTTTTTCCAGTAATAATGTATAGATGTGAGAGATGGACCATAAAGAAGACTGAGCAGCCAATAAAGGTCCATCTAGTCAAGGCTATGGTTTTTCTTGTAGTCATGTATGGATGTGAGAGTTGGACTGTGAAGAAAGCTGAGTGCTGAAGAATTGATGCTTTTGAACTGTGGTGTTGGAGAAGACTCTTGAGAGTCCCTTGGACTGCAAGGAGATCCAACCAGTCCATTCTGAAGGAGATCAGCCCTGGGATTTCTTTGGAGGGAATGATGCTGAAGCTGAAACTCCAGTACTTTGGCCACCTCATCCAAAGAGTTGACTCATTGGAAAAGACTCTGATGCTGGGAGGGATTGGGGGCAGGAGGAGAAGGGGACGACCGAGGATGAGATGGCTGGATGCCATCACTGACCTGATGGACGTGAGTCTGAATGAACTCTGGGAGTTGGTGATGGACAGGGAGGCCTGGCGTGCTGCAATTCATGGGGTCACAAAGAGTGGGACACGACTGAGCGACTGAACTGAACTGAACTGATCACCAAAGAATTGATGTTTTCAAATTGGGGTGCTGGAGAATACTCTTGAGAGTCCCTTGGACATCATGGAGACCAAACCAGTCAATCCTAAAGGAAGTCAACCATGAATATTTATTGGAAGAACTGATGCTGTAGCTGAAGCTCCCAATACTTTGGCCACCTGATGTGAGGAGCCAACTCACTGGAAAAGAACCCAATACTGGGAAAGATTGGGGGTAGAAGAAAGGGGCCATAGAGTATGAGATGGTTGGAAGGCATTACCGACTCAATGGACATGAGTTTGAGCAAACTCATGGAAATGTTAAAGGGCAGGGAAGCCTAGCATGCTGCAGTCAATGGGGTTGCAAAGAGTCGGACACAACTTAGTGACTGAACAACAGTTTGTTATATAAGCCCTTTCCCAAAACACAAATGGGTGAGTGGATTTCCTTAACCTTTTCTGTTTTTACTAAGATTATAGGGCTTGGGTAAAATCTACATTGTCACTGGAATGAGAATAAAGTTAACTCTAAATTCTATGTGTATTGACTTAGAATACATTGGATATTTATAGTCATAATATATAATAACTGAATATGTTAGTTAAACCCATCCTGCTAAACCCATTGATTCAGTGTTTATGGGGTTCACTGGAATGAATTATACCCTAAAGGAGGATGGAATTTACTCATGAATGCTGAACCTCAGAGAAACTAGATTTCCAAAGGCAGAGTCTGGGAATTAGTGGAAACTTTTTTTTTTTTTTGGTCTCTTTCTGACCCACTCTTTTGAGTCTGGACTTTTAGTTTAGACTTTAATCTTAAGTAAAATTTAAAGATAGTCTCTGACTATGAAGGCAGGTGGGGGTTTAGGCCAAGGTTGTACTTGAATGAGCTTATTTTGAAACTAAATGATCCAGTGGTATATAGCTTTCTCTGTGTATTCCATTTTTGTTGTTGTTGACTGACAACAACAAAAATACTGATTCCAAACCTAGTAGAGCTTTTAAAATGTGTAAATCATTTTTAAAATTTAAGCTTTCACTAGTGTAATAAAGAGGCTACCATGGTTGCAATTGAAATAGTTTGGAAAGAATTTAGGCTGTGATATGAAGCTGCTCTTTTGATCTGAAGATACTTCCACTTTGTCATTATTGTTGATGTGATGGGTTGCAGGTGAAGAGTCAGCTGCCTTCCTTGAGAATGATATTTTATTCATGGAACCTTAGCAAAAACATACTGATAGATGCATGGCCCAATAAATATGTTTTTAACCAATTGAAAAATGAAGCAAACAAAAACCAAGGTAAATGGAGTTCTAGCAAAATTACCAAGAAGATCTAGATTGGAAGACATAATTTAGTGTGAGTCATATTAGATTTGTTAATTCCCTACCTATTTAGAATATTATTCGGGGATTTGGATTAAGGAGAATTGAGAGATAAAACTATCTTTCTTGGAAGTTTTAACAAATAAGAAGTTTTAATAAAAACACGTAATTTTAAAAATGTGTTCCATTGGCTTTTGTTCACCATCTAACTCACTATTGTATGTAATATAACTAGAAGGACCTTGCCTTTGTATCACATGTCCCCTATACTCTATTGTGTTAACCTACATTCTCATACAAAATGATATGGTAGGATCATTTTGTACATTTTTTGACCTGGACCTTGGAATGAGTCATTTATCAGAGGAATCTTAGTTCCTTCTAGGAGGAAATTAAATTTAGAGGCTACCACTGTATACTAGGAGTAAGCTTCATATTATGATTTACATTCTCTTACTTCATATTAAGTATTCATCAATGAATGATTCTTAGGGCTATTCTTATATTTTTCTTATACAAATTTCTTTTCTTTTAAATTACATAACCATTTAATAAAGCAGAATAGTAGTCATAATATGACAGACACGTAATCTAAGATTTAACAGTATTAGGACTTATCTTACTTGCTTTATATCCTATAGATAAAGAAACATACAAAAGTAACCATCTAGAAGTTGATGGGAATCATATACAAAACAGTGTGTATGGATTTTTTTTATATTTAAAATGTAGAAAAATGGCATAATGAGGTATGCATATTTTCTCAACATACTCTTTTAGTCAATGTGCTATTTTTGAGACTTGCCCATGTTAATATGAAAATGTGGTTTGATTGCTGTATAATATTGAATTGAATGAATAAACATCAGGTTAATTGTCTAGTCTCTGACTGAAAGATTGTTAGAGTTGTACCATGTTGATCTTATATACAGTACTGCAGCAAGACATTCTGTCTCATGTCCCCTTGTAATCATGTACAAGATTTCCTCTAGGGAGGCTGTTTACAAGTAAAGTTGCTGCCTTGGATAATAGGTACCTGTTTCATGTTACTAAGTATTAATAGAATTTCCTCTGAAAATTGCTTGCACAAACTTATACTTTTACCATTATCAGTATTTCCATTACTTCAAGTCATTATTATTATTTGAAGTTATGAGATATTAACATCTGTAGAGTAACAGCTTTTTAATTTGTATTTTCCTGATTATGTAAAATCCTGCAGTTTTTAAAAAACATCTATTTGGATTTCTTCATCATATTTATATTATTTGACAGTATTAGGGATAGTCAGATTTTCTTTTTCATAAATCAAATTTGATAACTTATTTGTCTAGAATGTTGTTTAATTCATCTGAATTTTATATGTATTTGAATAAGTTAGTTCCAATGTTGTTTATGATTTTAAATCTGCTTAATTTTATGTATTTGTGTTCTGCTTTTCACTGAACATTTATTTGTCCTTCTCTATTTTCTTTTTCCTCTCAGCTTTATTGAGATATAAGTAACATATGATTTCATGTACATTTAAAGTGTAAAAAGTGATGATTTGCTATAAATGCATACACACATATGTATATATTGCAAAATGATTACAAAATAAAGTTTGTTAACATGTCATCACTGTACATAATTACATATTTTGGTGAGAATATTTGAGACCTAGTCTCTTAGTAACTTTCAGGCATATAATACAGTTAGTCTTTGAAAGACACAAGTTTGAACTGTGCAAGTCCATTCATATGTGAATAATTTTTCAATAAATATGTACTATAGTACTAAGATATTAAAAAGAGGTAGGAAGAATACACAAAAGGACTATACAGAAAAGACTGTATTGACCCATATAACCATGATGGTGTGATCACTCACCTAGAGCCAAGCATCCTGAAGTGCGAAGTCAAGCAGGCCTTAGGAAGAAGCACTGCGAACAAAGCTAGTGGAGGTGATGGAACTCCAGCTGAGCTATTTCATATTCTCAAAGATAGTGCTGAATGTGAAAGTGCTTCATACAATATGTCAGCAAATTTAGAAAACTCAGCAGTGGCCGCAGGACTGGAAAAGGTCGGTTTTCATTCCAACCCCAAAGAAAGGCAAGGCCAAAGAATGTTCAAACTACTGCACAATTGCACTCATCTCACACACTAACAAAGTAATGCTCAAAATTCTCCAAGCTAGGCTTCAATAGTACATGAACCAAGAACTTCCACATGTTCAAGCTGGATATAGAAAATGCAGAGGAACCAGAGATCAAATTGCAAACGTCTGTTGGATCATCGGACAAGCAAGAGAATTTCAGGAAAAAAAAAAAATGTACTTCTGCTTCATTGACTATGCTAAAGCCTTTGACTCTGTGGATCACAACAAACTGTGGAAAATTCTTAAAGACATGGGAATACTAGACCAGCTTGCCTGCCTCCTGAGAAATACGTATAAATGTCAAGAAGTAACAGTTTGAACCAGACATGGAATAATGAACTTGTTCCAAATTGGGAAAGGAGTACATCAAGGCTGTATTTTGTCACCCTGCTCATTTAAGTAATGTGTGGAGTACTTCATGCAAAATGACGGACTGGATGTACAAACTAGAATCAAGATTGCTGGGAAAAATATCAATGACCTCAGATACACAGATGACACCACCCTTATGGCAGAAAGCAAAGAGCTCTGAACTAAAGAGTCTCTTGATGAAAGTGAAAGAGGAGAGTGAAAAACTGACTTAAAACTCAGCATTCAAAAAACTGAGATCATGGTATCCAGTCCCATTGCTTCATGGCAAACAGATGGGGAAGAGTGGAGACAGTGAGAGACTTCATTTTCTTGGGCTCCAAAATCACTGCAGATGGTAATTGCAGTCATGAAGTTAAAAGATGCTTTTTCCTTGGAAGAAAAGCTATGACCAACCTAGATAGCATATTAAAAAGCAGAGACATGACTTTGCTGACAAAGGTTCGTCTAGTCAAAGCTATGGTTTTTCCATTTGTCATGTATGGATGTGAGAGTTGGACCATAAAGAAAGTTGAGTGCTGAAAATTGATGCCTTTGAACCGTGGTGTTGGAGAAGACTCTTGGGAGTCCCTTGGACAGCAAGGAGATCCAACCAGTTCATCCTAAAGGAAATCAGTCCTGAATATCCATTGGAAGGACTGATGCTGAAGCTGAAACTCTAATATTTTGGCCACCTGATGCAAAGAACTCACTGATTAGAAAAGACCCTGATGCTGGGAAAGACTGAAGGCAGGAGGAGAAGGGGACAATAGATTAGATGGTTGTATGGCCTCACCGACTGGATGGACGTGAGTTTGAGCAAGTTTCAGGTGTTGGTGATGGACAGGGAAGCCTGACATGCTGCAGTCCATGGGGTCACATAGAGTTGGACACAACTGAGCAACTGAACTGAACTGATAGTACCGCATGATCCTCAGTTAGTTGTATTGCAGATGAAGAACCTCAGATGTGGAGGACACATTGGAAAGTGCTATTCAGATTTCCTACTGCACATGGAGTCAGTGCCCCTAATTGCCAAGTTGTTCAAGGGTCAGCTGCAAAGTATTAACTATAGTTGCAGTGCTGAATATTAGATCCTCAGAGCATATTAATCTTCTAACTGGAAATTTGTAGCCTTGGACAATATCTCTGAATTTCTTCCACTCCTCAAACTCTAGCAACTGCCATCTACTCCATTTCTATGAGTTTGGCTGTTTTTTCATTCCATATATAAGTGAGACCATACAATATTGTCTTTCTTTAACTTATTTCACTCAACACAATGTGCACAGGGTCCATGCATGTGGTTGCAAATGTCAGGATTTCCTTCTTTTTATGGTTGAATAGCCTTCCATGGTGGGTGTGTCTCTGTGTATGAATGGTACATTTCTTAAATGTATCCATCCATCAGTGGATGCATAGCCATGTCTTGGCTATAGTAGGTAATGTTGCAGAGAACATGGAAGTGAAGCCTATCTCTTTGAGGTAGTAATTTCATATCCTTTAGATATATATCCGGAAGTAGGATTGCTGGATCATGTGGTAGTTCTATTTTTAACTTCTCAAGGAACCTCCATATAGTTTTCTACTGTAGCTGTACCAACAGTGCACAAGGGCTCCCTTCACACCTTCTCCAACACTAATCTCTTATCTTTATTATAACAGTCATTCTAACAGGTGTGAGGTGATATCTCATTGTGGTTAGGATTTGCATTTTTCTGAAGGTTAGTAATGCTGAGCATCTTTTCATGTACCTGTTGGTTTTCTGTGTACCTTTTTTTGGAAAAAATGTCAGATTCTCTGCCTGTTTTGTTTCTTTTGCTTTTTTGCTATTGAGTTGTATGAGTTCTTCATATATTTTGGATGTTGCCACTGCTGCTTAGTTGCTAAGTCATATCCAACTCTTTGCAACTCTGTGAACTATAGCCCTCAGGTTCCTCTGTCCATAGGATTTCTCAGGCAAGAATACTTGTCATTTCCTTCTCCAGTGGATCTTCCTGACCCAGATCAAACCCATGCCTCCTGCTTGGCAGGTGTCTCCTGCTTGGCAGGCACATTCTTTACCACTGAGCCACCTGGGAAGTCCATATTTTTGTATTAACACCTGATACGATCTATGATTTGCAAGTGTTTTCTTCTGTTCTATAGATTGCCAATTCAGTTTGCTGATCCTTTATTTCTATATTGTTGTTTTTCTTTGATATAATTTCACTTGTTTATTTTTGCTTTTATTGCTTGTGCTTTCAGTATAATATCAAAAAATAATCATTGCCAAGATTAATGTCAAAAATCTGTTTCTCTACGTTTTCTTCTAGGACTTTCTGATTCTAGGTTGGCCTTCTCTGTTTCTTGATCAGCCTTACACATTTGTTTCACTATTATTAGTCTTTATAAACAAACAACTTCTGCTTTGTCTTCCTTATTTTGTTTGTTTCAAATTTTATAACAGTCTGTCAACTACGTATTATTATCCCTATGAAAAGAGGAACATCCTTGAGTTTAGAGAGTTAGAGTTTTTTTCTCTCTCTCTTTCTCACACACATGTACACACACACACACACACACACACACACACACACACACACACACACACCAAACAAACAAAAAACAGGAAAAGTGTTAAAACCTGACTTAAACCCAAGTACTGTACTCTGACTCCAATCTTAGTTTTTGAATCTCCTTACCAGTAATTAGGAACTGAAGTCTTATTTATAAAGTTTATGGAAACATAAATTAATATGTAGAAGAGAAATTCTATACAGAACATACACAGGCACATTTCCACTTTTCAGCATGTTGACAAATTGACTTCCTAAGGATCAACCAAAATATATTTTTTCCGTAGCAGCAGGCATAACTTTAGCTTCTGTTGAAAAGACCTGGGTAGTCATCTGTAGCATTCATTCATCCAGATGGTCAGCACCATAAAAATTTGGATGAAAATTAGGATATGCAGATGAGCTCTAGATGCTTCACAGCTTGACACTGCTGATTTTTTTTTTTTTTTTAACGGTGCTTAAAAGCTCAGAGTCTTAGTGTGGAACAGAGAGAGAAGCTATTGTTTACATAATAATTGTTATAATTCTAGTATAAAATCTTCTATAATCTCAGTTGTCACTTTATGTCATGTTTAGAGGACAGTTGTCTTAAGCTTTTTTTGTAACACAGACTTTAGGGAAAACTAGTCTTCCTCATTAGACTGAGTTGCCTATTTGTTATAACACTATAGGTAAGCATGCTCTTTGGTATAACAGAGAGAAACCAAACTTCCTTAAAAAATTCATCAAAGCTGTACCACTTCTTTGCTGTCTAGATTATTATCAATTTTAATGCTAATATGGTGGGTTTCTAACTTGTATGAATAAATATTCATTAAGCTTCTTCTAAATGTTTGGTAGCTTGAAATATTATGTTTTTAAAATACCTAAAATTGTGTAAACATGATTTTCAGAGAAAAATTTTAACTCATTTTATTCCATGGTTCAAATGTCATATCTGTCGGGGATAAAATTAATTAAAACTGCAATATTTTAAGCTCAATCATTGTCCACATTTTTGTTCTTAAATTTGAATTTATAAATGTCAGGTAAATATAAACAATATATGTCTGACTGAAAAAATTCTCACTCATTTAAATTAGAAATATTAAGAAAAAAAAACAAAGAATTTAAAAGAATGAAATTAGAACACTCTCTAACACCGTATATAAAAATAAACTAAAAATGGATTAAAGATCTAAATATTAAGGTCAGATAATGTGAAATTCCTAGAGGAAAACATAAGCAGCCCACTCTTCGACATAAATCACAGCATTTGGGGGGGGGGGGAATCTATCCCCTAAAGTAAAGGAAATAAAAGCAAAAATAAACAAATGGAACCTGATTAAACTTAAAAGCTTTTGCACAGTAAAGGAAACCATTGACAAAATGAAAAGACAACCCACTGAATGGGAGAAAATATTTGCAAATGATATGACAGATAAGGGATTAATATTCTAACATATTTAAACAGCTCTTACAACTCAACATTGAAAGAAACAAACAACCTGATTAAAAAATGAGCAGAAGAATTGAATAAACATTTTTCCAAAGAGGAAATGCAGATGGCCAATAGCCATGTGAAAAGATGCTCAACGTCACTAATCATCAGGAAAATGCAAATCAGAACCACAATGAGATATCACCTCACACCTGTCAGAATGCCTATCAAGAAGAACACAAATAAAAAATGTTGGCGAGGATGTGGAGAAAAGGGAACTCTTGTACACTTTTGGTGGGAATGTAAATTGATGCAGCCATTGTTAAAAACAGTATGGAGGTTTCTCAAAAAACGAAAAATAGAACTACTATATGACCCAGCAATTCCACTGCTGCCTATATATTTAAAATGGCAAAAACACTAGTTGGAAAAGGTATGTGCACCCCAGTGTTCACGCCACTGCTGCTGCTGCTAAGTCACGTCAGTCGTGTCCGACTCTGTGCGACCCCATAGACAGAAGCCCTCCAGGCTCCTCTGTTCTTGGGATTCTCCAGGCAAGAACACTGGAGTGGGTTGCCATTTCCTTCTCCAGTGCATGAAAGTGAAAAGTGAAAGTGAAGTCGCTCAGTCGTGTCTGACTTTTATCGACCCCATGGACTGTAGCCTACGAGGCTCCTCTGTCCATGGGATTTCCCAGGCAAGAGTACTGGAGTGGGGTGCCATTGCCTTCTCCGCCAGTGTTCATAGTAGCAGCATTTACAACTGTGAGTATATGGGAGCAACCTAAGTGTCTATCAATAGTTTAAGGGATAAAGCAGCTGCTGTACACACACACCAACACATACACAACGGAATACTAATCAGTTATTTTAAAAAAATAACAGAAGTGTGCATATGCAGCAACATAGATGGACTTGGAGGACATTATGCTAAGTGAAATAAGTCAGAGAATGACAAGTGCTGTATGATATCACTTATATGTGGAATCTAAATAATACAACAAACATGAATATGACAAAAAAGAAGCAGACTCAACAGAATATAGAACAAACTAGTTGTTACCAGTATGTGGGGGTGGGGGGAGTGGCAGGGAGTAATTTAAGGGTGCAGAAGTGAGACCTTAAATAAAAAGAAAAGAGATTTGTTTGAAGTCATAAAATCATCAATTGATAATAAAACATATTATAGTAAGGCCAAAAATAGAGAATGCATTATTTTCTGAGTTGTGTAATATAAGCATAATAATCTTATCTTCTGTAAATACCATACTATAGCTAAGATGTGTTTCAAAAACATAGAGTAAGATAAAAATAAATAAAATCTATTCTTATTCACAATTTTGAATAGGTGTTATGGGAGTTCACTATACGATTTTCAAAAAATAAAAGCTGATTTTTCTTCTGTGCCATGAGTGTTAAAGCATAGGAGACATTCCTTTTCACTGTCAAGACCCAGGAGGAAGAATGACAGAGAATGCCTTCTAGTAGACAGAGATATACTTTTTCCCTTCCTGACACTATATGTGATATATCTACACATAAAATATAATGGTAAAGACTAGTATTAATGGTAGTATAATTAAACCATATAACTTTATCTAAGGCATCCTGAAAGCCTAACAATTATTTTATAGCAATTCTTACATGATAAACTTTATCTTCAGTTGAGCTTTGCTGGTGGTGAAGGATGTGGAGAAAAAAATCCACAGAATTGGCAGTGGTAAAGAATCCCCCTGCCAATGCTAGAGATGGGTTCAATCCCTGGGTTAGGAGGATCCCCTGAAGAAGGAATAGCAGCCACTCTAGTATTCTTGCCTGGGAATTCCCATGGACAGAGGAGCCTGGTGGGCTGTAGTTCATAGGATCACAAAAGTGTTGGGCACAGCTTAGAAACTAATCACCACCACCATATCTGAGTTTCCATCCACTGATCACCATATAAGCCTCAGGACTATAAATCAGAGTCATTTATGAATTTATCAGACCTATAGCATATTCAAAAGCAGAGACATTACTTTGCTGACTAAGGTCCATCTAGTCAAGGCTATGGTTTTTCCAGTAGTCATGTATGGATGTGAGAGTTGGACTGTGAAGAAGGCTGAGTGCCGAAGAATTGATGCTTTTGAACTGTAGTGTTGAGAGTCCCTTGGACTGCAAGGGGATCCAACCAGTCCATTCTGAAGGAGATCAACCCTGGGATTTCTTTGGAATGATACTAAAGCTGAAACTCCAGTACTTTGGCCACCTCATGTGAAGAGCTGACTTATTAGAAAAGACTGTGATGCTGGGAGGGATTGGGGGCAGGAGGAGAAGGGGACGACAGAGGATGAGATGGCTGGATGGCATCACTGACTCGATGGACGTGAGTCTGAGTGAACTCTGGGAGTTGGTGATGGACAGGGAGGCCTGGCGTGCTGCGATTCATGGGGTCGCAAAGAGTTGGACACAACTGAGCGACTGAACTGAACTGATTCAGTTATTTTCACATTTTTCAAATTTGAAACCCATACCATATTTCATCAAATCCAGGATGATCTCTGTTATAAGACATACTATTTTTTGACTCTATGAAAGAAAAAAATCCAATTAAATGACCCTCTATTAATTCTAAATTCAATCCTAATTTCAGGGGTGATATAATGTGAAAAGTCATGTCTTAAAATTGAGGAACTGTGATATTCCTTTATGGCAGAAAGCAAAGATGAGCTAAAGAGCCTCTTGATGAAAGTGAAAGATGAGAGTGAAAAAGCTGGCTTAAAACTCAACATTCAGAAAACTAAGATCATGGGATCTGGTCCCATCACTTCATGGCAAACAGATGGGGAAACAATGGAAACAGTGAGATACTTTTTGGGGGGGGCTCCAAACTCACTCCAGATGGTGACCACAGCCATGAAATTAAAAGATGCTTACTCCTTGGAAGAAAAGCTATGACCAACTTATTCAGCATATTAAAAGGAAGAGTTATTACTTTACCAACAAAGATCAGTCTTAGTCAAAGCTATCGTTTTTCCAGTAGTCATGTATGGATGTGAGAGTTGGACTATAAAGAAGGCTGAGCACCAAAGAATCGATGCTTTTGAACTGTAGTGTTGGAGAAGACTCTTGAGAGTCTCTTGGGTGGCAAGGAGATGCAACCAGTCAATCCCAAAGGGAATCAATCCTGAATACTAATTAGAAGGACTGATGCTGAGGCTGAAACTCCAGTACTTTGGCCAACTGATGCAAAGAACCGACTCATTGGAAAAGACTCTGATGCTGAGAAAGATTGAAGGTGGGAGAAGAGGACAACAGAGGATGAGATGGTTGGATGCCATCACTGATGCGATGGACATGAGTTAGAGTAGGCTCCCGAAGTTGGAAGCCTGGTGTGCTGCAGTTGGAAAGAATTGGACATGACTGAGCAACTGAACTGATATTGTCTTGATATGCTTCTTCTTGTGCTTGATCTTCCACATTTCAGCCTCATCATTTTAAAGTGCTATATTCCATTATCAGATATTATTTGTCATTTTGTGATATTAGTTCGTCTCTTCTGTGGTTCAGTATCATATAAAATCAACTGATAGTCTACAGTGTTCCATTTTGCTTGTGTATGTCACTTATTTTTTTTAATGAAAAAGAAAATATTTTGTTTTATTACAGTGACCCTTTAATGAATATTAAGGACATCTCTTACTGAGTTGCAACTTAGAAATGCTTCAGTTTTTAACCCATTTTTTAAAATTGACTATGAATTAATTTATTTTGTAGTAATTTAACAATGAATCTATGTGTGTCACATTGAACATAAAATGAGTGTGCTATAAAGATTTAAATGTCATTTTAAATTAATGTATCAAATTGTATAACTCTTGTAATAATTATAATAGCAAAATTCTTATAATATTGCTAAATGTTTTAGCTTTAGACTTTTTTTTATCTTACCTTAGTGCTTTAAGATAGATACATGGATAATGGAAAAGCAAGTACAGAATGAAAACAAATAAAAATTTAACTGTGGTTGATGTACCACCCAGATTACTTTCAGGAATTAAAAAACAAAAGAAAACCTGCCTTGCTCAAGGTCATATGTTTCTAGGAAGTCTGCATCCAATGATTAATCATCACAGAGCATATAAAGGCCAGGTGTCCTTGATCCAAATGCAAATGACTATGAAAGCCTGTCACATCTTCAGAGTACCACACAGAGTTGGTTGAAGTCTTTTTTTGGACTGCATCATTGATCAGATTCTCCCTCTGCTCAGCCCTGTCTCCCACCTTTAGGTGTTTAATTCTTGGAGCATCCCCTAATAAATGTCCTATTTTCAAGTCCCTACATAGAAATCTACTCCTTGAGAAACCTAACTGGGATAGCAACCTGACCCAAATTCACAAATGAAATACAAAAGTGTTTTCTCTTTACTCAGGCTACAAAATACGAGATGGACATATTTCGTGATCATTGTATGTAGAGGAAGAATTTAGTCATATTCCTTCATCAATTGCTTAGCAATATTTAAATGAGAGTACACTGGCAAGTCATTCTGTTAGCAATAATAATACTGCTATTAATGAACAATAGTGAAAGGGAATTATCTTTTCCATAAACTAGGGGTCAGATCTATACATTGGAAAACACAAAGGATAAACAACTCTGAATTGGAAACCACAAAGTGTAGACAGCCTTTGTTTGACTCAGTGAGTCCAAATCCAGGAGCTTTAGAAGCTAGATAAAGCCCTCTATTTTTCTTAGTTTTTATTCTGAGGGAAAGATTACTTGCAAAATAAATTTAGTTTCATTTCTCTTGCATTTTGTTTGCGCAGTTGTTTCCCAAGTGATTGATACTGGTCTGTGTGCAAATAAACTTCATTTGTAAATTGCATATTATAAATATTTAAAGGGCTGTATCTTGGCATGAGAAATGGTTTTTTATTTAATCTTCCATGTTTTGGTCAGTATTCTAGGTATTGGGAATTCAGTGATGATTAAAACTGCTCTGGTTCCTAAATATCTTGGGGTGAAGACAATTTATTCTACTGCTAAAGGTATATTTGAGAGATGTATAAAAACAAAATACAGTGTGATTACAAAAGATATAATAAACTCTGACTGATATGTTGAGGTGTCTTATAATATAAAGGGGTTATAATAGAGC
Source organism: Budorcas taxicolor (assembly GCF_023091745.1). Classification (NCBI taxonomy): domain Eukaryota; kingdom Metazoa; phylum Chordata; class Mammalia; order Artiodactyla; family Bovidae; genus Budorcas; species Budorcas taxicolor. The sequence continues at coordinate 73,113,020 of NC_068912.1, forward strand.
TGAATTTTAGGAAAGAAATAGAAATTCACTATATATGGAAGGAAGGAAGTCTATTTCAATGTTAAGAAACTGAAGTTAAAGAAAGTAGAATATATTCATATAGAGGGGCTTTCTCCAAATGTTCTTGGAAGAAACTGACAAGAATATAAGAAAGGCAGAGGAGTCTGGACTTTATTCTAAAATCCACCAGAGCCATCAGAAGTTCTGTAAGCAAGAAAGTGTGATGTTTAAATTTGTTTCAGAAAGCTTGTAGCGCAGAGGAGGATTGGGAGAGTAAATTAGGGAGTAAAGAAATTGATGTCAAGAAGACCCTTTAAAACACTAGTTACAGAGAAAACATTAGAGTTTCTATCTAGGGAAGTGATTGTGAAAATAGGGAAAGACCTTTTAGAAAGATATTTCATTGGTAGATACAAAAGGAATAGGAGACTAATCAGACATAGTACAAAAGTGGGGTGAGAGAAAGAGAAGAACCAAGAGTGACAATCAGATTTTGTCTTTTATTATTATTATAACTTTTAATATTTGAGTATTGGGTTTTCCTAGTGGCTGCAATGCAGGAGACCCAGGTTCAGTCCCTGAGTCAGGAAGATCCCCTTGAGAAGGGAATGGCTACCGACTCAAGTATTCTTGCCTGGAGAATTCCATGGACAGATGAGCCTGGTGGGCTACAGTCCATGGGATCGCAAAGAGTCAGATTTGACTGAGCAACTAACACTTTAACTTTTCACTTTCATAGCAGATTAACCAACGTTGTGATAATTTCCGGTTGGCAGCAAAAGGACTCAGCCATATCTATACATGTATCCATTCTCCCCCAAACTGTCCCCCACATCCAGGCTGTCACATGTCATTGAGCAGAGTTCCATATGCTGTAACTTGTTGGTTGTCCATTTTAAATAGCAGTATGTACATGTTGATCTCAAACTCCCTAACTATTCCTCCCCCATCCTTCCCTCCTGACAACTGGTCTTGAGTTGAGGAAGAAGAAGAATACTTTACCAGGAATCATCATAAGCAGCGGGTGTATTTAATAGTCTCTAATGGAGATGCTGAGAAGCAGTAGGTCAAAAGAATGGCTAAGATACCTTTTATTTGTTTGTTTTTAACCTGAACTACATTGATTTATAGGACTTTACAGGTGGCACAGTGGTAAAGAGTCCATGTACCAGTGCAGGAGACGCAAGAGACTTGAGTTTGATCCCTGGGTCAGGAAGATCCCCTGGAGTAGGAAATGGCAGCCCACTCTAGTATTCTTGCCTGGGGAATCCCATGAAAGAGGAGCCTGGTGGACTACAGTCCACGGGGTCTCAAAAGAGTTGCCCGTGACTGAGCACACATACACACATTGATTTATAGTCTTAGGTTATTGACAGCTAAAATATGATCATTGAAAGGAAAGTGTATATGTATTGAGTTAACTTGGACTAGTTGTTTCTAGTGGTATTGTGATTAAAATGAGTATGTTGTTCAGTTGGAAAATATATACAAGGACATGCGTATTTGGTTTTGATTGAAATTTTAGAAAGAAGTTGTAGCATTATAAGAGAGTACTGATTAAGAGAGTTCTGTTATTCATAGAACTTTAAAACTCTGGGTTCTGTGCTCTGGTTGTTAAAAACAATGTTCTACTTACTCATGTGAGCCTACATAAATGTAATACAGTTATTAGTTGGTTTTTGAGATTCAGGTTTTTAGAAATTGCCTAGGTTGGACAAGTTTACATAAAATTAAAGGAAGGATTTTACAAGCTGGAAGTGGCATAAACTTTTACATTGTATACCTTCATTGCAAGTATATATATATATATATGTGTGTGTGTGTACACACACATATATGTATGACTTGCTTTTAGAGATTTTAATTTTTAAGATTGCTTAAGGGTTTCCAGGTGGCGCTAGTGGTAAAGAACCCACCTGCTAATGCAGGAGATATAAGAGATACGGGTTCAATCCCTGGGTTTGTAAAGATCCCCTGGAGGAGGGCATGGCAACCTGCTCCAGTATTCATGCCTGGAGAATCCCACGGACAGAGGAAGCTGGTGGGCTATAGTCCTTAGGGTTGCAAAGAATCAGACATGACTGAAGTAACTTAACATGAATGCAGGCAATATCCTTAGTACGTAGCAAATAACACAATTAAGCAACTAAAAGTTTAGTTGAATGTCTTTATATTTTGAGTTATATTTTGTCTTTGATTTTATCGTGGGTTACTAGTAGCAGTGTTTACTTACATTAGCATTAGTCTGAGGTTTTATGTTGTACTGGTATAGAGCTTAATGTAAAATATCTCATATTTTATGTTTTTATATAAATATTTGGATGTTTTATTACTTCATAAATATAGCTCTCTCTTTTTAAAAATTATATCCAAAACTTCTGCTAACCAAATCTATAAAAGTGAAACATAGGAAATTACAATATTAAGCATGAAAACCTTCTGGACCAAGTTACCACTGATATCTAATATTGACATAACTTCAAATGAAAATCTTATTTCCCTTTTGGGAAAAGAGAGAACAAGTACAAGAAACAGCCATTAGGAAAGAAATTTCAATTTTGCAAGTGCAAGAAAGAAGCATTAAGCTATAATTAAAAAGAAGTTACTGGAGACTTCTATAAAGCTCGAAGCCAATTTAATTAATGCAACCAATCTACTTTTCTTTGTACACTATAAAAAAAAAATAGTAATCTGAGAGTCAGCTTTCCAGGTCTATGGAATTTTGCAACATATATTTTAAAAGCTAAATAAATTTTAATTTTCCATGGAATTAAAATAATCTTAAAATTATCCTGGGTTATAGATTATGATATAAATAAATCATTACATTACTAACAAGAGTCATACATGACCATGTGAAAAATTAATGCAACATATTTTAATAGAACTAAAATATAAAGACACATGTTTGGTTTTATCTTCTGAGTTTTGATATGCCATAAAGAAGGAGAATTACATTGACAGACTGCCAAGTAACATATCATGCAGTGAAATGACTAGATTATCATGTGTGCCACAGGTTTTCTAATAAGTAGAATCAACGGAGTACTCAAATGTCCTTTCTAGAGTAGCTTCAGCGTTTACACTGCTGCTGCTGCTGCTGCTAAGTCGCTTCAGTCATGTCCGACTCTGTGTGACCCCGTAGATAGCAGCCCATCAGGCTCCCCCGTCCCTGGGATTCTCCAGGCAAGAACTCTGGAGTGGGTTGCCATTTCCTTCTCCAACGCATGAAAGTGAAAAATGAAAGTGAAGTTGTTCAGTCATGTCCAACTCTTTGCGACCCCATGGACTGCAGCCTACCAGGCTGCTCCATCCATGGGATTTTCCAGGCAAGAGTACTGGAGTGGGGTGCCATTGTAGACCTCAATTACACAGATACAAAACAAACTCTTTTAATAGGATACCATTTTTTTGTACTATAGAGTGCTATTTCAGTACAGAATACTTGAAAGGAATATTGAATACAGAGAGAAAGAAAAGAAGGCAGAGATAGTGTGCATGGCAGGAGTGGAGATGGAGAGAGGAGGGCATTCATTTGGCAGGTAATAGAAGTAGACTGGAGAAGGAAATGGCAACCCACGCCAGTGTTCCTGCCTGGAGAATCCCAGGGACGGGGAAGCCTGGTGGGCTGCTGTCTATGGGGTCACACAGAGTCGGACATGACTGGAGCGACTTAGCAGCAGCAGAAGCAGCAGCAGCAGAAGTAGATGTATGACATGTATACACAATATGATATAAACTACCTGAAGATTCCTTCTTATAACAAACATGAGTAGTTTTAGACACTTTCATTGATTTAAAAGATATATAATAAAAGGACATTGCTGCTGCTGCTGCTAAGTCACTTCAGTCGTGTCTGACTCTGTGTGACCCCATAGACGGCAGCCCACCAGGCTCCCCTGTCCTTGGGATTCTCCAGGCAAGAACACCGGAGTGGGTTGCCATTTCCTTCTCTAATGCATTAAAGTGAAAAGGACATTATTTTATCTTAATTATTTAGTTGTTAATAAAAATCTGAAAATTCCTTTGTTAGCCAAGATGTAGACCATAAAACAGTGCTTTACTCAAGAAAAATAATAATTTTTCCAGATGTTAATTGACTAATACATTATCAGTTTAATATATCCTTAGATTTTCTTCCTATTAAGTTTTTATGATACTTAAAATGAACATGTTACATTACATTTATTAAATATTCCAATATCAATATATGCTTTTATCTATCCAATTTCTCAAAGATAATTCCAAGGTGGTATTTGGAGATGAGTCATTAATAAAAGTATTATATAATTGCTAATGATAAGTATCAACAGTTATTAACTCAGGTAAAATATTTTTAACCTACTTACAAAAGTACTCTTCTGTTAAAATAACTTCCAATTATATAAAGTTGTATTTTACTTCAGGAAGTTGTGGTATCTTATGCAACTTTTTTAAAGCATTAAAGTAGAATTGCATATGCTAAAATTCATAAACTATCTATTTCTTCATTCTCTTACCCATCTATGTATCCACTGACATGATACAATGTACTGAACGATAGTCAGTGAAGCACTAATTGTATTTTGTGAGATTACTAAAAAGATATGATTCTCTTCTGTAGTGCTAGTTTTCTTGTGCAGTATGGTGCTAAAGAAAAACTTGTCCATAAGCATTTCACAGCATAATGTCAAAGCCCCTGCATAAGATGCAAAGGAGCAAGAACTGTACTTTGATACTTTCTAGTAGGAAAGTGTCCATCAGATATTTTATACCGAATACAAACTTCATTATCAAAGGGTATTATACCCAGTTCAACCAAATTTAAAAATAGATATCAGCTATTTATTCCAATGCCTTAAATACAATAAAAGTTTTAAACAATTCAAATGGTATCTTTTAAGAACAGTTTGATTTTTTTTTCTTCCCTAGAATGTCATGTCTGTTCAGATCCACAAACCTAATATTATTATGCATCACTGACTCTGCCTCTTGTTGGAGTGGACAACAAAATTGACAAACTCAAGCACAGATTAGGGAAATCACTCAGTGTAAAACCACAGTTCAAGAAGGAGTTGGAGCAAGTAAATTATCTGTAAATTATGGTACCTTATCTTCAAAGTTTTATAAATTGAATAAGTTGTACTGCTGAAAATTGTAGTAGACATCTAGTCAATTTCTTCCTGTTGTAAGAAATGGTTATGGTGTTAAAATATGCATTTTATCTTCTGTTTGGAGCTTGAGGTATGGCAAGATGAATCTCACCTTTACATAAAATCAGAATGCATTTCACGTTGTCAACTTTTTACAAACCAGTTTAAGCAGAACACTCATTAAGAGTAATGGAAATTGAACATATACAGATACTGTTACACCACAACAAAATTTAAATCTCTAATGTACAGGATATTACCAAGTATGAAAGATTCATGAGTTAAGTTAGGATCTTAACATTAAAAGGTATATAATTTGGTTTACAAATCAAGTTGATCTTTCTCATGTTTGCAGAACTTGCTATTTTGTCACCAATGTTGCTGCAACTACAAAGGTAGTTCTTTACTGCTTTAACCAGGTGTGATACATCTAGCACGAAATAAATGTAGGGTAAATGAATGCCTGTGTGATCATATTGGGAATTTTTGGAAAATTTTTCAAAGGGTGTTGGGGGCCGAAAACGTATCCTTCCCTGCTCTGGAAATGTTTCAATAGAATTCCATTTAATTTTAAAATTCTTTTTAGGACATTCTCCCCCACCCCCACCTGTTCTTTAGTTACCAGATTTATATTAGATTTTGGTGAATATCTTAGTCAGCTGGGGCTGACATAACAAAGACTATTTAAATAACAGAAACGTTTTCTCCCAGTTCTGGAGACTGGAAGCTCCAAAATCAAGGTACCAGCAGGACTGCTTTCTCCTGAGGCCTCTCAGCTTGCAGACAAATATCAGCTCACTGCATCTTGCATGACCTTTGTTTTGCACATACACATCCTTGATGTCTCTCTTCTTAGAAGGCCACCAGTCCTATTGGATTAGGGGCCCCACCCTCATAACTTCATTTAACCTTAATTACCTCCCAAGCGCCTGTCTTCAAATACAGTCACATAGGGGGTTAGGACTTCAACATGAATTTTGAAGTGAGAAAATTCAATCCATACAGTCAATCATTATTCTTTCTCTTTTTGCACTAAAAAGTTAAGATCTGGTCTCGTTTGCAAGCCTCCATGGGTGTCGGACTCATTCCATGTATTTAGACTTCATTTTACACTATCATTTTGCTGGTGGAAAATGTTTAAATTGAAATGAATGTTAATGATAAGCAGTTTAGTAATTGAGTTTAGAAGTTAATCCCTTGGATCTAGGCCAAGCTGTTTGGATTCGGATTCCATCTCCACCATTTGTTGGTTAAGACCTTGAGGAAAGTTATTCTCTGCGTCTGAATCTCATTTGTAAAGCTGGTATATGTAGTGCATTAAAAGCGACTCACAAAGTATTATAAAAAATTCTGACAATTAGTAAATACCTTATAAGCATTGTATACTTTTCTATATATTCTAACTAATACTTAAAGGAATACTTTTATTATAAATGAAGGAGAATGAAAAAATACACATTTTCAATTGCAAGTTGGTGAAATGTATGGACTCTGGTGTCAGGCTGCCTTGATTTGTATTCCTGGCTCTGTCACTTTTTAACTTAATGTTATTTGAGAAGTCATTTAATATCTCTAAGCCTAATTTTGCTTATAGGCAAAATGACAATTAGAAATAGCACTTCACGGGGCTGTTGTGAACATTACATGCGATAATGTAGATAAAACACTCAGAGCATTGCTAGGCACAAAATGGGAATTATTACTCATGACATTTCACTTATATAAACATTAATAGAAAGATGAACATCCTTTGATTTGACTATACTAAATGCTTTGACTAAACTATGTGACTATACTAAATGCTTCATGCTTTGTTTTATTTTTTAATTCAGCCAAAGCTGAACCATAGTCAGAGTCTTTTTAATTGCCATTACTGCAATTCAAGGTTTTCCTCCTACTTTGGGGGATGGTTCTGAGTAGGAAAATGGAGAAGGTGTTCAGCTCCCAAAGCAGTTTCCTGCAGATTGATTCTGTTTGTCTGTTTGAAGTTGGGTAGATGATGAGCAGTGCCAGTGTTTCATTTCAAAATCTGTGGATAGGAAATGGTTAGGTAGATATGGTATTCTGAAGAAACAAATCCAAGTCTGGTGAATCCAAATCCAATCCCTATTTATGGCCAGTCACTAAACTATTGGTGAGTAGGGTAATGATTTCCAATGAAATATAAAATTTTAAGGAGAAACTGGGTGATTTAGCTGGGTCAACAGACTTAATACGGTCCTTACAACTTTGCCCCCTCTTTGACTCAAAAGTTACACATCTTCTAACTTATTCTTCAAAAATAATAGGTCAAGTGCAAAAAAATATAATTATGATGTCCCATAAAAGGTGAAAAAATAGTTTGCAATCTTGTACGATTATACTTATTTATATGCCTGCTTTTACTGTGTATATATATGAAAAATATACATATATATATATATATATATATATATATATATATATATATATATAATGTGTCTGTTTGTGTATGTGTGTGCTTGTGTATGTGCTAAGTTGCTTCAGTAGTGTCTGACTGTTTGTGACACTATGGCCTGTAGCCTGGAAGGCTCCTCTGTCCATGGGTTTCTTCAGGCAAGAATACTGGAGTGGGTTGCCATGCACTTCTCCAGGGGATCTTCCCAACCTAGGGATAGAACCCATATCTCTTATGTCTCCTGCATTGGCAGTCAAGTGCTGTACCACCCAGGTGACACAGTGGTAAAGAATTTACTGGCAATGCAGGAGACCCAGGTTCGATCCCCTGGGTTGGGAAGATCTCCCAGAGAAGCGAATGGCAATCCACTATAATATTCTTGCCTAGAAAATTCTGTAGACAGAGGAGCCTGGCAGGCTACATAGTCCATGGCGTCACAAGAGTTGGACATGACTGAGCAACTAACACTTTCACTTTCCAGTATTCTTGTCTGAAAAATTCCACTGACAGAGAAGTCTGGCTGGCTACATCCATGGGGTTGCAAAGAGTCAGACACATTTGAGCATGCATGCAGACCTATATCCTATATATACTGTCAATAAAGTAATAGTGGTTATCCTGTGATGCTTATAATTTGTTTTCTCCAGGATGTTTGATATTTGATCTACAGTTATATATGCATTCTAATAACAATACTACTAATGAACAAGATCTAAAATTAATGATAATTTATAATTCAGACACTCCAAGTAAATGTCATGACCCTAGACTGAATGATATGCACTTTCTGTTTCTTAGTTCGCCCATTTATTGAAAGAAAACAGACCTTCTCTGCCTCATAAGATTACTGTAGGAATAATACAGAATGAAGAATATAAAAATACTTTGCAGTGTTGAAAGAACAATTAGGGTTAGTGACAATAGTAAAAATAAGAATGATGATTCTCATCTGAGATGATTAAGGGATACAGTGTACATTTTGGTTTGTGTGTGTGTGTGTGTGTGTTTGGAAAGCATATTCTATAGAAACACAAATTCCATTAAAAGCTCATTCTGGGCAGAAATTTAAACTAGAGAGGAATGACTGTATTTGGATACTGCTGATGAAAGAATGGGGCCAGCATAATGGAAGCCATGGCACGCAGGGCCACTGCGCTCTGGTTTGATCCCAGCTGGCTGAGCCACAGGAGCTTTTGCACAAACACTGTCAACATATTGCTTGTTCAGTCAGAGTTTATCTTGCTTCAGTTATTGGGGCACTAACAAAGCCTCAGAGGTAAAGGAGCCTCAGCTCCTCTACATGCCTGGAGAGAGGATTAGATGGCTTCTTTCCTTTAGGTAACTGTGTCTGGTTTCTGTATTTCAAGGGCTTATTTTGAATAACTGAAGAGGCAAAGTGAAAATGTTCTTTCTGAGAGACTGGACAGGCAATACAATTTGTGATAAAGGACTCTTCTTTCTTCAGAATAAATGACACAGACTTAATTACCCATCACTTCTCTGCATCTGACTTAAAGCCTTGTCCTCCTAGATAGCACAGTTTTGAGTAAAACAAATATAAAAAAAGGAGGATTTTTTCTTATTTTAATTTTTTTTAACTTTTAGATATTCCTTTTTGTTCCAGTATAGGATAATTTATAAACACAACTTTTGAATTGTTCTTTAAGCTGAAATTGGGTCTATTAAAGCCATTTCATCACTATGTATTATTTTGTAAGATGGTAGTTGTCAAAAACTACATTATATCTAATATATGGAAGAACGCATCTTGGAGGGAGATTCTTGGTTATAAATCTTAGGAGGAGCACATAGCCATGTAATCAACACTAAAGTCTTGGCTTTGTAGCTGGTTACTGCTTTGAGGGCCAACAGTCATGTTTCAATTTGTGCACATATGCAGTTGTTGGCCAAAAAAGTTTGTTTGGGTTTTTCCATGATGTGTTAGAGAAAAAACTGAATGAACTCTGTGGCCAACCCAATACATGTTGGATAAGCCCCTGATGCTCATTTTAGGATGGCATGTCATATGGTTTTATGAGCTGCTAAAATGTTTCATCTGCATTTTTAAGTCTACACAGTTACAATTATAATAGATACTACACCCTAGATTTATAATGTGCTGGGAATAAAAGTGGCTTTAGTATATGTGAGACTTGGGTTTGGATTCAGGCTCTGTCATTTACCACTTTTGACCTGGGACAAGTCCCTGGTGGCTCAGATGGTAAAGAGTCTGCCTGCAATGCAGGTGGGGAATATCCCCTGGAGAAAGAAATGGAAACCCACTCCAGTATTTTTGCCTGAAGAATCCCATGGACAGAGGAGCCTGGTGGGCTACAGTCCATGGGGTCACAAAGAATTGGACACTACTGAGTGACTAACACTTTCCTTTCAAGTCAATTAAATTATGGGAGTCCAGAGTTTTTATCTTATTTTGTACAAAATTTTAGAGGATTCAAGAATAAATATATAAAACACAGTGCCTATGAATCAAGGGAATAATAGGTTACTCAAGGAGAATATTTAGTTTTAAAACTTATAAATGTATCATATACATTTTTTAATGATCCTGATTCATGAATAACTTGAATCCAAATTGACCTTTATTTGTTTCAAAGTATATGCTGCATCCAGACTTTACCAAAACATGTGAACCTTTATTATTTTTTTGCTTTTATTTTTCTAAATTTAAATTTATTTATTTTAATTGGAGGCTAATTACTTTACAATATTGTATTAGTTTTGCCATACATCAACATGAATCCGCCACGGAACATATACACATGTTCCCCATCCTGAAGCCCCTTCCCACCTCCCTCCCCATACCACCCCTCTGGGTTATCCCAGTGCACCAGCAAAAGTTAAACATATAGGAAGGACCTCCTTCTTTGCCTTCTCTCTCATTTTTTTTAGTACCATTGATTGATATCATTTCACTCAGTTTACGTACTCATGTGTGTCCTTCCAAATGAAGAAAGAAAAGAGTTGGAGATAAATTCTCTCTGAAAGTGGATACCCTTTTAAGATAGATACATGCATATATATATATATATATATAACTGAATCACTTTGCTGTACACCTGACACTAACACAACATTAATCAAATATACTCCAATATAAAATAAAAATTAAAATAAAAGAAATAAAACCTAGCATATTACACAATAAAATGGTCATGGAAAGTAAAATAAAATAAAATAAAATTGATTACTAAGAGTCTGTGAGCAGGCCCCAGTTTCTCCTTCAGTGCAAGTTATCTTGGGAAAACATACCCACTTGAGGTTTGACAGGCAGAGGCCACTACAGTTAGCTCAGTTGACAAGTTGGCTCCTGCCCCAGGTATTAGAGGAGCAGTCCATCTACATTTACTTTATACTGAAAAGTGATTTGCCAGCAAGAGGCTACTGAAACACTTGCAGAGCTCTCTTTCTCTGACACTGGCAACAAAAGACTTCAGGAAGCTGCACATGTCTTTTGGGAGTGCATCAGTCTAGTCACTAGGCAAAACATGTGTCCCTAAGTTCTTTGTGACCTCTTTATTTCATGCTCTGTTTATATTTATTGAACTCATCTGCATCTTCACACTGTTCTAGAAGCTAGGCATCTAAAGTTGAATAAGGGGAGTCTTTTTCCCTCTCAGAAGATGGAGAGACATAAATGCATGTAGGCCAAGTTATAGCACCTAACAAATACTATTATTGAATGTGGTCAGTGCTGTTACAGAAATACATAGTAAATATTATCGTATTACAGAATAGGGAGTGAAAAATTCTGCCTGAATGATTCTGGAAGGCTTCAAAGAGTGGGTGATATTGGAGCTGGGTTTGACAGTTGAATAATGAGGATTGGAAATGGAGAAATATTTTGTGAACAGAGGAAACAAACTGAAAGTGTTAGTTGTTCAGTTGTGTCAGACTCTTTGCAACCCATGTAGCCTGCCAGGCTCCTCTGTTCATTGGATTTCCGAGTCAAGAATACTGGAGTGGGTAGCAATTCCCGTCTCCAGGGGATCTTCTTGACCCAGCAATCAAACCTGGGCCTACTACATTGCAGGCATATTCTTTATCATCTGAGCCACCAGGGAAGCCCAAACTAAGCTGAGAGAAAGGCAAATTTGTAATTCTTAAGAACACTCTTATATGCAGACTATAAGTATATTTTGTTTAGAGTTGTAGTTCAAGAAATTAAAGTTTAGACCCATTCAGGAAAGATCTTGAATAATGTACTGTGTTCAGTTCAGTTCAGTCGCTCAGTCTGTCTGACTCTTTGCGACCCCATGGACTGCAGCACACCAGGCCTCCCTGTCTATCATCAACTCCTGGAGTCTACTCAAACTCATGTCCATTGAGTCAGTGATGCCATCCAATCATCTCATCCTCTGTCATCCCCTTCTCCTTCCGCCTTCAATGTTTCCCAGCATCAAGGTCTTTTCAAATGAGTCAGGTCTTCGTATCAGGTGGCCAAAGTATTGGAGTTTCAGCTTCAACATCAGTGCTTCCAATGAATATTCAGGATTGATATCCTTTAGGATGGACTGACTGGATCTCTTTGCAGTCCAAGGGTCTCTTGAAAGTCTTCTCTAACACTACAGTTCAAAGCATCAATTCTTTGGTGCTCGGTTTTCTTTATAGTCCAACTCTCACATCCATACATGACCACTGGAAAAACCATAGCCCTAATTAGAAAGACCTTTGTTGGTAAAGTAATGTCTCTGCTTTTTAATATGCTGTCTAGGTTGATCATAACTTTTCTTCCAAGGAGTAACCATCTTTTAATTTCATGGTTGCATTCACCATCTGCAGTGATTTTGGAGCCCAAAAAACTAAAGTCTGTCACTGTTTCCCTATTTGCCATGAATGTACTGTATAGCTTGGACTTTATTTCTGAAGCAGTGGTATCCTAGCTATTTCAAAACTGTTATTAGGGAAAGGTAAGAATGAAACCATGCTGCAGAAAATTATCTCAAGTAGCAATGGGGGAAATAGCCTAGGGTTAATATGCAGATGACACCACCCTTATGGCAGAAAGTGAAGAGGAACTAAAAAGCCTCTTGATGAAAGTGAAATTGGAGGGTGAAAAAGTTGGCTTAAAGCTCAACATTCAGAAAACGAAGATCATAGCATCTGGTCCCATCACTTCATGGGAAATAGATGGGGAGACAGTGGAAACAGTGTCAGACTTTATTTTTGGGGGCTCCAAAATCACTGCAGATGGTGACTGCAGCCATGAAATTAAAAGATACTTAATCCTTGGAAGGAAAGTTATGACCAACCTAGATAGCATATTCAAAAGCAGAGACATTACTTTGCCAACAAACGTCCGTCTAGTCAAGGTTATGGTTTTTCCAGTGGTCATGTATGGATGTGAGAGTTGGACTGTGAAGAAAGCTGAATGCCATAGAATTGATGCTTTTGAACTGTGGTGTTGGAGAAGTCTCTTGAGAGTCCCTGGGACTGCAAGGAGATCCAACCAGTCCATTCTGAAGGAGATCAATCCTGGAATTTCTTTGGAAGGAATGATGCTGAAGCTGAAACTCCAATACTTTGGCCACCTTATGTGAAGAGTTGACTCATTGGAAAAGACTCTGATGCTGGGAGGGATTGGGGGCAGGAGGAGAAGGGGACAACAGAGGATGAGATGGCTGGATGGCATCACTGACTCGATGGACATGAGTCTGAGTGAACTCTTGGAGTTGGTGATGGAGAGGGAGGCCTGGCGTGCTGTGATTCATGGGGTCACGAAGAGTCGGAGATGACTGAGCGACTGAACTGAACTGAACTGAAGGATTGAGCTAGGAGGAAACTTCAGGCAATGAGTCCATTGTAAGAATCCTGAAATAATCTGAGAAAGGAGCACAATAGGGTCTGCATTGCTCATAATTTGGTGTCAGAGTCATGTGGCTCTTCCTTGTAGAATATTTTATTGACTGTAGAACATTAAGAATCTCCATGAGGCAAGAAAATGTATACCAATAATAGACATAATTGTGTTACTTGAATGAGGCTGAAATTTCTGAAATCTTTTTTGAAATTTATGTTTGTCCATGTATTCAGTCTTCATTCAATAAATCTTTATGGATTGTCTTCATCTTCATAAGATAGACACTGTGCTATGTGTGGGATGTTGAATTAGGCACAGCCTCTGTGTATGGGCATTTTCTTGTTTAGTGACTGAGAAAAAAGTGATGCTATTTGTCAGAGGATGTTACGGTACTGATTTTAAATTTCAAAATTCTTTGTGTGGTATTTCTGGAGAAAATTCCCATTAAATATCCAAAATAAACCCACTTTTCAGTGCACAATTTCTTCATACTATAGTCCATGGGGTTGCAATGAGTTGGACACGACTTAGTGACTAAACCACCAACCACCATAGACCAAGGAGTAACTATGCCATATATTCTAACCCAGAGTGAGGAAATCCACAAGTGACCATTTATTTCCCATTTTGAGACAGGATCTATTTATCCAAGCACAAACTTTGCACAGCAGAAAATATAGTTTGGGAGTAGGTGAGCATTTGAGATTGTGCTGCAGAAAATGTTAGGATAAGTTACAACAGTTTTGTTGTTAAGAAAAAAAATCACCTTTAAAGGAATATTTATCCGCAAAATAAATTAATTTTTCAAATTCAGTCTTATCAAAATGGCCTTGCTTAATGCCAGGAGTTGAATTTACAGAATGGACCACAAGAGATGACACTAATGTACTCCTCTTAGTTAATTACAAGGAAATATTCGGAACTTGAAAAATATTTATTGTTGACGTCCATTTCCTGCTGAGTGCTGCTCCAACTGAACATTACAGAATTTTATTTATCCTCAATTTTAAAAGAGTGTTCTATAATCTGGGAGCTTATTGTATTAACTCCTCCTCTAAACAAGGGCAGAGATGCAAATAAAGAGGTTATTAAAATTGGCTGTGAAAGACATAGATCTTTCATTAAAAGTTTCTAGACAAGCAGAAACACATAAGCTTAACTCAAGGAGATTAACATGGTTAGGTTAGAGGCTAATTGTATTTTGCATCTGAAATGTAATAAAAGTTTGTACCCTTCGGGGGGAAATACAGCTAAGGTTCATCAATTTTTACCATCTTTAATTCTGCAAACCCTCGAAAACTAATTCAGAGCAATAGTACAGCTAGTTAAAATGATAAATCTCTAATTAAACAAGAAGCTATCTTCTTAAATGAATAATCTGTATCTAGATCTCAGCGTCTCTTGTTGTGTTTAACTGTGTGTGTGGGAGAAAAATCAAAGTAGATTCATAATTTTCAAGGTAGAAAGCTTGAGTTATTTTGGAAATGCTATTGACATGAGTGTAAATTATTAATATCGTAATTTCCTAAAAGCAATTTTTGTCACTTCATGAATGTGAACTTTATGAAAATTTTATTATAATTTTTCCAGCCAATTACTTTGTCAGGGCTGCAAGATGGATTCTTTAAAGTCTGAGTTTCTGTCTAAATCGTGTTTAAACCTGAAATGCTTCAGGCCCTGTCAATGGAAGGGACACCGGTGTTGTGTGAAACAAAAGTTGCGAGTCAAGCAGGAATGTTTTGTTCTCCAGATGTGATTTTTGCTATTTGATTTATTAGAAAAAATGATTTAAGATTTAACAGGCATGCATACAAATGTATTAGAAGTACTTGAATTTATAATTATTGAAACTCATTTGTTGAATGAATATTCATGGATAGTTCAGTCTTCAATAAACTAAAACTAGAATTTTATTTATTTACTTATTATTTTTATTGGAATTTAGTTGCTTTGCAATGTTGTATTAGTTTCTGTACAGCAAAGTGAATCAGGTATACATATATACATAGGCACACACACACATTGATATATATATGCTCCCCAGGTGGCGCTAGTCATAGGGAACTCACCTGCTAATGCAGGACACATAAGAGATTTGGGTTCAACCCGTAAGTCGGGGAGACCCCCTGGAAGAGGGCATGGCAACTGACTCCAGTATTCTTGCCTGGAGAATCCCATGGAAAGAGAAACCTGGTGGGCTACAGTCCATGAGGTTGCAAAGAGTCAGAAATGACTGAGTGACTAACACATACTATACCCATATACATCTACCCCCTCTCTGTCACCACAGAGCATGGATTAGAGTTCCCTGTGCTTTATAGAGCTGGAAATTTAAAAGGGAGGAAATCAGTCTACTTAACTTTGCTATTAATACTTGTATATATTATTATTTACTCAAGCTATGTATTAAAAATTGTGTATTATTGTCAAAAAATTGTTGGCAAGACTGTCCATGTGGTTATAATTGTATATTGGATAAAGTCAACAATACTACAAAAGAAAATATTTTAAACTTTAAGTAATTATTATTTATAAGTGAAATGAGTAAATCAGATTCTATTTGAAAGAGTGTCTGGATCTGATAAGCAGCAGCTAGGTAGGCCTGGTGAGGCAAAGAAATTTTTACCCTCCTAACCCCCAAAGAATTAATGGCCTACAGGAGAAGGGGTGTAAAAAAAAAAAAAAAGATGGAGAGTCTGTAGTGTTAGTGGTCATTAGACTATTTTTTGTGGACTTGGATTATAGACAGAATTTACTGACTTTAGATGCATGTAATCCTTACCCCCAGGCTTAAAACTAGATAATCAAAGACTCTAATAAAGAAGGCTCAAGTTGCAGCTAGATGATGGCCTCTATGCAGCTGCTTTATTGACACCTTATCACATTAAATTCACTAGAAGTTTGAAGTAAGATAAAGACAACAAGAAAAATGGGGGGAAAAAATCAATGTGTTCACTAGGTCTAGGGACCAATCTGAAAGACAAGCTTCTAGTTGTATTTCCAATGTGCCTTTTTCATTCGGTGATGTTGTAAAAGTAAGGTCTTCATTAGATACCTCTGGTGTTTACAATCCCCACAACAGAAATAAAAAGGAAATGAGATGTTCCATTTTTAATACTATACATACAATCATTTTAGAGTGTGGAGGTTAATTCCTCCCACAAAAGTGCATAAAAGGAATTAAAGGAAACAATTTGAACATTTTAATGTTTTTCATGCATTTCAAGGAGAAGAATTAGGCACCAAAACACAAAACAATTATATGTGTAATTTAAAAAACATATTGATTTTTTTTCAGAGCAATGCCACTGCAGTGTAAAGCTTACCTTGCATAAATGAAATATTTGCCTACCTAATAACACAAAACTTAAAAGGACAGCTATAGCAAATGCCTAGCTCATCAAGATAATACTGGAATGATAACATGGAGCCTAGTATTTGTTATTTAAAAGGAACACATGGAACAATCTAGACATCAACAAAACTATTTACATTTTTCTTTAATTCCCTACTATATTACCAACTTTACTGCTGTGCTTCTTCAGAGACCACTTAAATTTCCAGAAATCTTTGACAGAATCAGCAGACTGAAACCTTTCAACTTGCTGATAATCAGATAGCATGCCAGACATCATAGAATCTAACCAAAGTATGGTTTGCGTTCTAATGTTAGAGATTATAAAGGAAGTCTTTCTTGTGGTACTCTTTGCCAAGTTCCTCTACTTTTGGCACTTTCAAATGCAAAAAGTTTGTGAGCTCCATTTGTGAAGGTCCCTTCATTTCATTCCAAATTGCCAGAATGAGTCATATTATCTACAAAAATTCATCTTGTATTGGGATGGTGAAATTTGCATATGAAGAGAATACCCAGCTCTGAACCCCAAAGGCAAATGTATTCTCTGAACTTAAAGGTGTGTCTTGTTAGGTATATTATGTCCAGGTGTATTCAATTAAATCAAGAAATAACAGAAAAAGAAATACATGAGAACATCAGAGTGTGTATGTTACAGACTGAATTGTGTCCCCTAATATTTATGTTGAAGCCCCAGCTCCCAACCCAAAGATCCCCAATGTTCTTGTATTTGGAGATAGGAACTTTAGGAGATCAGTTCAGATAACTGAGGTTAAATGAGGTTGTTAAGAGGCCTTAATTCCATAGGCCTGGTCCCTTATAAGAGAAGGAAGAGGAAGTAGAACTCTTTTTCTTTCTGGCGTGTGAGGACGCAGTAAGAAGGCCGCTCTCTGTGACCCAAGGAGAGAGACCTCTAGACGCTGACCCTGCTGGCACCTTGATCTTGGACTTCCAGTCTCCAAAACTGTAAGAAAATGCATTTCTGTTGTTTAAGCTACCTGGCATTGTTGCAGCAGACCAAACTGATTAACAGTGAATGTTGGGGGAGGTTTTGTGGGTGTCTCCTCTTGAGTTGTGCAGAGCTGAGGAAGATAACTCCTATTTCTTAGGTCCAGCAGGCTTTCAAGTATACATAGTGGTAGAGAGTGAAGAATGGAGAAATCTTTATCTTTGGCCAGATTCTAAGCTAAGGGAATTGTGATAACATATTTGTGCGCATGCTCAGTCGTGTCCAACTCTGCGACTCCGTCGTCTGTAGCCTGCCATGCTCCTCTGTCCTTGGAATTTTCCAGGCAAGAATACTGACGTGAGTAGCCATTTCCTGCTCCAGAGGAACTTCCAGACCCAGGGTTCAGACTCATGTCTCTGGCATCTGCTTCATTGGCAGGCTGATTCTTTACCATTAGCATCAAATAGGCTTATTTGAAACTGTTGCCTAAGGAAATTATGGGCTTTTGAATGTTTCTGTAGAATCCAGTTACACGGACTAGTACCAATATTACCTGTGTCAATCTAAGGTGTAGAAAACATTTGTTTCAAATGTTTTAAAAGTATGTGCTTCTGCTGCTGCTGCCAAGTCACTTCAGTCATGTCCGACTCTGTGCGACCCCATAGATGGCAGCCCTCCACGCTCCCCCATCCCTGGGATTCTCCAGGCAAGAACACTGCAGTGGGTTGCCATTTCCTTCTCCACTGAAAAGTATGTAGTTGAATTCTATCCCAGTAATGCATGATCTAAATTTCATAGCCATGAACGTACAAGGATTTCCTTTGTATACTAAAATTTAGACTATGGTAACGCATGCGTAGGACGAGGTCGTCGCGGTGGCTGTGGCGCCTGAATAGACCAAGGAAGTGTGTGAGGAGCCCGTGGACTTGACGAAATCGTGGGTGAGGATTAGTAGTAGCGCGAGACTAGGGCGGCGGCCCCAGGGAACTCTTGGAGGGGAGTGGCCGAAGTGCTGGGTTGAGGGCAGCATTTGCTCTCTACACGCCGGGCCCTGGGCCGGCCCAGCATCCCCGCCCTCCCGCAGGGAGCTCCGGCTGCAAAGGCCTGTTGGGTCGGGTCGGGTCGCAACGGACCCGGGGCTCCTTCCCTGAGTCCTTTCGTTTGCTGGCTTTGTGGTCCGGGGCTTACCTGGCTCCTGTAATAGGTGGGGGTTACGGCGCTCCTGGTTCCAGGCCCGCCAAGGAGTGAGGAAGGTCCAGAGGCGGAGTTCTTGGCGCGAGGCCCAAGACCCGTTAGCCAGGCCCGTTTAGCAAGCGAAGCCCAGAGTTTAAATGACTTCTCCCCTTGTCACTCTGGGAGCCCGGCCCCTTCCCCCTTCTGCCCTTTGGCAGCTGAGTACGACCGACCTGAGCTTGTAAATAGCCTGAGTCGGGCGTAGAAGTGGTCTCTCAGCTTCCTACCGTGACTGCTGAGGTCTCATTTCTGCCTCCCCCTCACCCGCTGCAGCTTCATCCTTCATACCGTGAATGTGGTTACCCTGAGCTTTAGTCAGATGGTCAGTCTTATTTTCTAGGGCTGAAAATAGCGTTCGCTGCTCAGGCGGGTACTGTATTGAGCCGTGCTGCTTTTGGGGGGTACTGTTCTCCTCTTAACCCTCCCCCCAGAGCACTTTCATTTGTTCATGCTTCCTATTTGTCTGATTTTGCTGGTTATTAATTTTTCTCTCAAAGCATCATCATTTCACACGCCTTGTTTTTCAGTCGCATCTGACTGACCCCATGGGCTGCAGCACGTCAGGCTTCCCTGTCCTTCACCATCTCCCAGAGTTTGCTCAAGATTATGCCCATTGGGGCTTCCCTGGTGGCTCAGAGGGTAAAGCATCTGCCTGTGATACGGAAGACCCAGGTTTGATCCCTGGGTCGGGAAGATCCCCTGGAGAAGGAAATGGCAACCCACTCCAGTATTCTTGCCTGGAGAATCCCATGGACAGAGGAGCCTAGTGGGCTACAGTCCATGGGGTCGCAAAGAGTGGGACACAACTGAGCGACTACACTTAAGAGTTGGTAATGGACAGGGAGGCCTGATGTGCTGCGATTCATGGGGTCACAGAGTCAGACACGACTGAGTGACTGAACTGAACTGAAACAAGTTTTGCAGTTCATTACATTATCCATCTACTCATCCTTCATCCCCCAAATAATTGTATGTACCAGTAATATTACCAGATACTTAGAAAACTAATAAGGTACTGCTGCCCCTTTCAGGAAGTTTCAGCAGAAGAGCTGTGTGTGGGAGGGTCTTTAAAGAAGAATGCATACTGCTGAAGTATAAAAAGTGTATCAAGGGCTATGCTAGCACAAAGCAGAGAGGGCTGGATCTAACTACAGAGAGTCTTGATAAGAATGTTAACTAAGGAACAGTAGTTCATGGACATGAAAGAACTTGTGCAATTTACCTGTGTGGAATCAGAAAAATGGTTCAGAAGCAAAGTAAATAGAAGGTAAATTATTTGACGTATTAGTGAGTAAGTAGAGAAAATAGGGTTCAAAAAGTCTTCAAAACTAAATTTAACTTTTGTACCCTATTTTTATTTAAAACACTGTTATGTGTACTGAAAAGGAACTGATTCAATAAAATTAATTAGTGGCTACTGTTCTACATTTTAAATGTAATTAAAGGACATAGATCTGTGAAGATAATATTTCTTAAAATAGTAACAATGAGAATCTAATGATATTCTTATCACTTTGATGAATGTTTAAAGTTATAATTCCAGCAGGGACTTCACTTACTAGATAGATTATTCTAATTTCAATTTCCAGCACAGTATCTGGAAAACCACCGAGAAGTTTTGAAGAAAAACTGTTCTCAGATGCTTATCCAGGCCCAGCCAAGAATCTCCCTTTGATCCTCTTTGTGGTCATTAGCAAAGTAACCCTCCTTTAAATTGCCAGGAAAAAGAAAAAAAAAAAAATCAATAAATGAATAGTAAATTTCTCATTCTATTTCAGGCATGTGCAAAATTAAGGTCTCTTCACTCAGTCTCCCCTTTGAATCAAGCAAGATCCTCATAAGAGAAAAATTGACTAACTAACTTCTTAAGAGGAATAGTTTATTAGCTAAAATCAAAACATCAAGAAGTGTTATTGACCCATTATACTTAATTTATCCTTTTGGAACTCAAATCCCATATAATATATATTCATATCTTTCACAGAGCTTAATGACTTACTGTTGTAGTAAGAATAATAAATAGGAAATGATGAAAAATACACATTCAAATCATAGAATCATGGGATTAACTCCAGAATTTTAACAATGGTGCAACTGGAAGCCAGAAAGATTAAAAAATAATAATAATAAAGTAACAGAGCTAGTTATTTGCAGACCTGGTATTAGAAGCCATATTTCTCAGTATGTTAAACTTCCATTTTGGGTTTTTTATGCTTTCCAAAGGGCTAAGTAATTTGGTTGTACAGATAGCATGTATAATCTGAATTTTATTTTACAAAAAAGATTTTGGCCAAACTATATTGTATATTTTCCCAAAACATCCTTATTGATTTAAAAAAAAATTAGCATTATTTGGTATTGATAGCTTACAGTGAATGATGTCAGATTCATGATCGCCGAAGAAGATTTAGCTTCAGAGCCAGGGACCAGGCTTGATCACTCAAGAGCTTTTGTGTCACAGAGTTTTATTAAAGTATGAAAAGGGACAGAGAGAGCTTCTGACACAGACATCAGAAGGGGGATGGAGAGTACCCCTCTCGCTGGTATTAGCAAGGGAGTTATAAATGTTTTTAATTAGTTATTACAAATAAATCAAAAGAATGCCTCAAGGTTGTAAAGATCTTACCTGACCCTCTCCCATAATTTACATTTTAAGATAACAGGATGAGCTAGAAGGTTTTCAAGAAGGAGAAACTGTCCTCAAGCAGGATACATTGTTTATATAATCCTCATACAGAGTTTAAACTGAGTTATTTGTTGTGTAATCATCAGTTCCAGGCTTAAAGAAAAAAATGTTTTATGTGACCAAGACTAAGGAATGTAGAGAAAAAAAAAAGATGTTTGTCCTTTCCTCCTCCTTGAGAATTCCAGACCCCTATCCCCTCCTTGAGAGCCTCAGACCCCTTTCTCCTTCTCGGGGACCCCAGACTTCTTATCAACCTGCCTAGGAATTGACTCTCTCAGTATAGACATTTAATATATTTGAGAATAGAAACCACCCTTTTTTCACAAAAAGTTGCCAAAAAATAGCATTTGGTGTTTCTGAATGTTGAAATCAAGACATAATCTATGTAACTGAATATACAGGTATATTTCATTTCCTCCATTTTGTCATTAATTTAAAAATTACATTTTTATCTCCAAAGAATCAAAGGAAAGTGCTTAAACAGCAGAGAGTTCTAGAATGGCTCAACAGAATCACAGTAGAGAAGAAAAAAATGCCAATACAGGGTAAAGATTTAGTTATGTTGGTTGAAGCTAAGTGTAAACACCTTGTTCAAAAGGCCTGCATATCATTAAAGACAAAAATAATGTAAACTTCATCTTTATCTTCAGGAACTATTCTTATAATAGTAAACAAGCAGACATTTATAATGACTAATAGAGATACAAATTTGTGGTATTATGTGCTATGAATATGTACACAGTTTGCCACAAACCATAGTTTTTTAGAAAAGTCTGTGGTTCACATGTCACCTATTGAATGTGTAATCTTGCTAATTACTTAATATTCAGAAATAGGCTTTGAAGATGAGAAGCACCATATGTGTTAATATTATTACTTGAGTACTATAGCCTTCATCAATTGAATGTATTTGCAGATGAAATACCATTTCTTTGATCTCTAGGGGTAATTAGTGATTTCTGCCCTCTTCTAAAGTTGAAAATCATAACTGCTCAAACTTACATTAGAATTCTGACCTAATGTAGAGAGAGAACTTTTAAAAATATGGATCTTAGGGAGAAGTTTTTATTTGATGTACAAATAAGGAAGAGGATGTATTCAAAGATGGTATTTGTATTGTATAGATGGTATAGATGGAAATTCAAACATCGGTTAAAATCCCACAGCATATTAACAATGAAATATTGTGTGTTTATGATGAATACCAACTGGTTAGCAGAGATTGGAAAACTAACTTTACAGTAGAAATCTATCATCAAAACAGTTATATATAAATAAATAGGGAACCATGATATTTATAGATATTAAATATGTTTGGGAGCAATTTTGAAAAATAAAATTCACTTCAAAAATTAATTGTTTGAAATCATGCACCTTAGTTTGTACAACTGAGCCAGGCAAGTTAAATAATAAACTATTCTAAAGAATATGTTTCCTAAGACTGAAAGTTCAGGAAAGGTTCAAAAAAGCCAAAATAAAAATGAAAAACACAAACAGATGGAGAAGGCTATGAAATAGCTATAGATGTGAATATGCAGAGAGTCAAATATCTCATTCCTTTGCTCAGCAAAAGAGAATTCCTAAGTCACGTTCCTGCACACTGAAGGTTTTCTGGTTCAGTATGAAACATCTCAGAGAAGGCAATGGCAACCCACTCCAATACTCTTGCCTGGGAAATCCCATGGACGGAGGAGCCTAGTAGGCTACAGTCCATGGGGTAGCGAAGAGTCAGACACGACTGAGCGACATCACTTTGACTTTTCACTTTCATGCACTGGAGAAGGAAATGGCAACCCACTCCATTATTCTTGCCTGGAGAATCCCAGGGACAGGGGAGCCTGGTGGGCTGCCGTCTATAGGGTCACAGAGTCGGACACGACTGACGTGACTTAGCAGCAGCAACATGAAAAATCTCTGACTTACTTTGCACTAGGTTAGAAAAGCAAAAAGGCAAAAAGGTATAACACTGAAAGATGAACTCCCCACATTGGTAGGTACACAATATGCTACTGGAGAAGAGTGGAGAGAACACCAGAAAGAATGAAGAGATGGACCTAAAGCAAAAACAGCACCTAGTTGTGAATGTGACGGGTGATGGAAGTGACTCCGATCCTATAAAGAGCAATAGGAACCTGGAATGATAGGTCAATGAATCAAGGGAAATTGGAAGTGGTCAAACAGGAGATGGCAAGAGTGAACATTTGCATTTTAGGTATCAGTGAACTAAAATGGACTGAAACTCAGTTCAGTTCAGTCGTTCAGTCTGTCTGACTCTTTGAGACCCCATGGACTGCAGCACACCAGGCCTCCCTGTCTATCATCAACTCCAAGAGTTTACTCAAACTCTTATCCATTGAGTCAGTGATGATATCCGACCATCTCATACTCTGTTGTCCCCTTTACTTCCCGCCTTCAATCTTTTGATTGAAAGACCAGCATCAGGGTCTTTTCAAATGAGTCCTTCACATCACGTGGCCAAAGTATTGGAGTTTCAGTTTCAACATCAAGCCTTTCAGTGAATATTCAGGACTGATTTTCTTTATGATGAACTGGTTGGATCTCCTTGTTGTCCAAGGGACTCTCAAGAATCTTCTCCAACATCACAGTTCAAAAGCATCAATTCTTCAGTGCTCAGCTTTCTTTATAGTCCAATTCTCATATCCATATGTGACTACTGGAAAAACTGTAGCTTTAAATAGATGGACCTTTGTTGGCAAAGTAATGTCTCTGCTTTTTAATAAGCTGTCTCAGTTGGTCATAACTTTTCTTCGAAGGAGCAAGTGTCTTTTAATTTCATGGCTACAGTCACCAGATGCAGTGGTTTTGGAGCCCCCCAAAATAAAGTCTGTCACTGTTTCCATTGTTTACCATCTATTTTCCATGAAGTGATGGGAAAGGTTGCCATGATCTTAGTTTTCTGAATGTTGAGTTTTAAGTCAGCTTTTTCGCTCTCTTCTTTCACTTTCATCAAGAGGCTCTTTAGTTCTTTTTTTTATTTCTTCCATAAGGGTGCTATCATCTGCATATCTGAGGTTAATGACATTTCTCCCAGCAATCTTGATTCCAGCTTGTGCTTCATCCAGTCCAGCCTTTCTCATGATGTAATCTGTGTACAAGTTAATTAAACAGGTGACAATATACTGCCTTGACATACTCCTTTCCTGATTTGGAACCAGTCTGTTGTTCCATGTCAAGTTCTAACTGTTGCTTCTTGAGCTGCATACAGATTTCTCCAGAGGCAGGTAAGGTGGTCAGGTATTCCCATCTCTTTAAGCCACAAGTTGTTGTGATCCACACAATCAAAGAATTTGGCATATTCAAAAAGCAGAAATAGATGTTTTTATGGAACTCATAGTCAACATCAGAGTCAACAAATGAGTCTGAAATGCAGTACTTGAATGTAGTCTCAAAAACAACAGAATGATCTCTGTTCATTTCCTAGGCAAACCATTCAGTATCAAAGTAACCCAAGACTATGCTCTGACCAGTAATGCTGAAGAAGCCAAAATTGAATGGTTCTATTAAGACCTAAAAGCCCTTCTGGAACTAACACCCAAAAAAGATGTCCTTTTCATTATAGGGAACTGGAATGCAAAAGTAAGAAGTCAAGAGCTACTTGGAGTAACAGGCAAATTTGGCCTTGAAGCAGGTCAAAGGATAACAGAGTTTTGCCAAGAGGATGCACTGGTCATAGCAAACACCCTCTTCCAACAACACAAGAGAAGTCGCTCCACATGGACATCACCAGATCATCAATACCAAAATCAGATTGATTATATTCTTTGCAGCCAAAGATCAAGAAGCTCTATACAGTCAGCAAAAACAAGACTGGAAAATGACTGTGGCTCAGATCATGAACTCCTTATTGCCAAATTCAGACTTAAATTGAAGAAAGTAGGGAAAACCACTAGACCATTCAGGTATGACCTAAATCAGATCCCTTATGATGATACAGTGGAAGTGAGAAATAAATTCAGGGGATTAGATCTGATAGACCAAGTGTCTGAAGAACTATAGACAGAGGTTTGTGACACTGTACAGGAGGCAGGGATCAAGACCATTTCCAAGAAAAAAAAAAAAGCAAAAGCCAAAACAGTTGTCTGACGAGGTCTTACAAATAACTGAGAAAAGAAAAGAAGCTAAAGGCAAAGGAGAAAAGGAGTACCATTTGAATGCAGAGTTCAAAGAATAGCAAAGAGAGATAAGAAAGCCTTCCTCAGTGATCAATGCAAAGAAATAGAGGAAAACAATACAATGGGAAAGACTAGAGATCTCTTCAAGAAAATTAGAGATACCAAGGGGACATTTCATGCAAAGATGAGCGCAATAAAAGACAGAAATAGTATTCAGAAGCAGAAGATAAGAAGAGGTAGCAAGAATAAACAGAACTGAAAAAAAGATCATCACAACCCAGATAACCACCATGGTGTGATCACTCACCTAGAGCCAGATATCCTGGAATGTGAAGTCAAGTTGGCCTTAGGAAGCATCCCTGCAAACAAAGCTAGTGGAGGTGATGGAATTCCAGGTGAGCTATTTCAAATCCTAAAAGACGATGCTGTGAAAGTGTTGCACTCAGTATGCTAGCAAATCTGGAAGACACAGCAGTGGCCACAGGACTGGAAAAGGTCAGTTTTCATTCCAGTCCCTAAGACAATGCCAAAGAATGATCAAACTACTGCACAATTGTACTCATCTCACACACTAGCAAAGTAATGCTCAAAATTCTCCAGCCAGGCTTCAACAGTAGGTGAACTTCCAGATGTTCAAGCTGGATTTAGAAAAGGCAGAGGAACAAGAGATCAAATTGCCAACATCTATTGGATCATTGAGAAAGCAAGAGAGTTCCAGAAAAACATCTACTTTTGCCTTATTGACTACACCAAAGTCTTTGACTGTGGGGTCACATCAGACTGTGGAAAATTCTGAAAGTGATGGTAATACCAGACCCACCACACCTGCCTCCTGAGAAATCTGTATGCAGGTTAGGAAGCAACAGTTAGAACAGCACATGAAACAGCAGACTGGTTCCAAATAGAGAAAGGAGTACGTCAAGGCTGTATATTGCCACCCTGTTTATTTAACTTATATGCAGAATATGTCATGAGAAATGCCAGGCTGGATGAAGCACAAGCTGGAATCAAGGATGGGTGTAGAAATATCAATAACTTCAGATACCCAGATGACAGCACCCTTATGGCAGAAAGTGAAGAACAACTAAAGAATCTCTTGACAAAAGGGAAAGAGGAGAGTGAAAAAGTTTCCTTAAAACTGAACAATTAGAAAATAAGATCATGGCATCTGGTCCCATGGCTTCATGTCAAATACATGGGGAACCAATGGAAACAGTGAGACACTTTATTTGGGGGGGCTTCAAAATCACTGCAAATGGCAACTGCAGCCATAAAATCAAAAGATGCTTGCTCCTTGGAAGAAAAGCTATGAGCAGACTAGACAGCATATTGAAAAACAGATAACATTACTTTGCCAACAAAGGTCCATCTAGTCAAAGCTATTGTTTTTCCAGTAGTCATGTATAGATGTGAGATTTGGACTATAAAGAAAGCTAAGTGGTTTTAAATTTAAATGAAATGGGCTTAATTGCTATTTTTCCTATGCATAAATGATTCTAATTTCAATATACTGTAAAGTATATATATATATATATATTTAAAATTTTATATATTTATTTTAATTGGAGGCTAATTGCATATATATTATGGTGGCTTTTGCCATACGTTGACATGAACCAGACATGGGTGTAGATGTATCCCCAATCATGAACCCCCCTTCCACCACCACCCCCCCATCACATCCCTCTGGGTTGTCCCACTGCACTGGCTTTGAGTGCCCTCTTTCACGCATCAAACTTGTACTGGTGATCTGTTTCACCTATGATAATATACATGTTTCAGTGCTATTTTCTCAAATCATTCTACCCTC
Source organism: Budorcas taxicolor (assembly GCF_023091745.1). Lineage (NCBI taxonomy): Eukaryota > Metazoa > Chordata > Mammalia > Artiodactyla > Bovidae > Budorcas > Budorcas taxicolor. The sequence goes on from NC_068912.1 coordinate 73,140,549, forward strand.
ACTTTCTACCACAGAGTCCAAAATTCTATTCTTTATATCTGTTGTCTCTTTTGCTGTCTCACATATAGGGTCATTGTTACCATCTTTCTAAATCCCATATATACTGTAAAGTATATTTTTTATAATTTACAGTTGACAGCTTATTTGGTACTGCTAAGTCACTTCAGTCGTGTCCGACCCTGTGCGACCCCATAGATGGCAGCCCGCCAGGCTCCCCCATCCCTGGGATTCTCCAGGCAAGAACACCAACAGTGGGTTGCCATTTCCTTCTCCAGTGCATGAAAGTGAAAAGTGTAAGTGAAGTCGCTCAGTCGTGTCCGACCCTCAGCGACCCCATGGACTGCAGCCTTCCAGGCTCCTCCGTCCATGGGATTTTCCAGGCAAGAATACTGGAGTGGGGTGCCATTGTCTTCTCCTATTTGGTACTAGGGGAAAAAAAAAAAAAACTTTCACATATAATTAATTCATGTATGACTGGCCTTCACCAGTTAGAGATCAATTCCCTTTACTAACAATGAAGAAGGACATATCTTCTCACATAGAGTCATTTTTTTGTATAAACATAGGCTCCTAAGGAAAAAAATTAAGTAAATAAAAAGTGTATTCATTTGCATTTATTCACTCATAAAATATTTTGTCAGCACCTATCATTTGTAAGAGCATGATAATTAATATGTATACCGAATATATACTTCCTGTCCTGAGTAATACCATAATCCAGTGACATGAAATAAAACAAAAATTGCAATAAAACTTGATCAGCACAGGTAGGAACAGAGTGTAGTGGGAATACAGAGAGTGGCAATGCTGCTGACGTGGCCTAGGAAACTCAAAGCAAGCTGACCTAAGAGGTGAATTCATGGCTCTTAATTAGCATGGTTACCAAATCCATTGAGAATCTAATGAATCCAGTGGAGGCCCTAAACTGGAAAAATGCAGATATAACATAAGCACAACATTATTCATAAAAGTTATATAGTGCATTAGCATGTATCTTACTCATATACCATGTTAGGTTATTCACAGAATGTTATTATTTTTATACAAAGGTGAATGGGCCAAATCTATAAGAAAGAACAAAAAATAGAACTCAGAGAAATTAAAATAAACTCTAACTCTGTTCAAAATTAATTTTCTTTTTTTTTAAATCTCCAATACTTCCTATTCTCTATTTATTTACACATCAATCTTTTTGTCAGTAACCTGTTGTTTTTATTAATTGTTTTAATTTATTTTTTATTGAAGGATAATTGCTTTACAGAATTTTGTTGTTTTCTGTCAAACCTCAACATGAATCAGCCATAGGTAACTGGACATGGAACAACAGACTGGTTCCAGATAGGAAAAGGAGTAAGTCAAGGCTGTTTATAAACAAACATGAATCGCGTGCTGCGATTCATGGGATCGCAAAGAGTCGGACACGACAGCAACTGAACTGAACTGATACATATATCCCCTCCCTTTTGAACCTCCCTCCCATCTCCCTACCCATCCCACCCCTCTAGGTTGATACAGAGCCCCTGTTTGAGTTTCCTGAGCTATACAGCAAATTCCCACTGGCTATCTATTTTACATATGGTAATGTAAGTTTCCATGGTACTCTTTCCATACATCTCACCCTCTCCTCCCATCTCCCCATGTCCGTAAGTCTATTCTCCATGTCTGTTTCTTCATCGCTGCCCTGTAAATAAATTCTTCAGAACCATTTTTCTAGATTCTGTGTATGTGCATTACAATACTATATTTATCTTTCTCTTCCTGGCTCACTTCACGTGTATAATAGGTTCTAGATTCATCCACCTTATCAGAACTGACTCAAATGTGTTCCTTTTTATGGCTGAGTAATATTCCATTGTGAATATGTACCACAACTTCTTTATCCATTCATCTGTCGATGGGCATCTAGGTTGCTTCCATGTTCTAGCTGTTATAAATAGTGCTCCAATGAACAGTGGGATACATGTGCTTTTTTCAACCCTGGTTTCCTCAGGGTATATGCCTAGGAGTGGGATTGCTGGGTCATATGGTGGTTTTATTCTTAGTTTAAGGAATCTCCATACCGTCTTCCATAGTGGCTGTATCAGTTTACATTGCCACCAACAGTGCAAGGGCATTCCCTTTTCTCCACACCCTCTTTAGCACTTATTATTTGTAGACTTTTTGATGAGGGCCATTCTGACCAGTGTGAAGTGATATCTCATTGTAGTTTTGATTTGCATTTCTCTAATAATGAGCTATGTTGAGCATCTTTTCATGTGTTTGTTAGCCATCTGTATGTCTTCTTTGGAGAAATATCTGTTTAGGTCATTTTCCCACTTTTTGATTGGGTTGTTTGTTTTCCTGGTATTGAGTTGTATGAGCTGCTTTTATATTTTGGAAATTAATCCATTGTCAATTGTTTCATTTGCAATTATTTTCCTATTCTGAGGTTTGTCTTTTACCTTGCTTATCATTTCCTTTGTTGTGCAAAAGCTTTTAAGTTTAATCAGGTCCCTCTTGTTTACTTTTGTTTTTATTTGTTACTCTAGGATGTGGATCATAGAGGATCTTACTTTGATGTATGTCATTGAGTGTTCTGCCTATGTTTTCCTCTAAGAATTTTATAGTTTCTGGTCTTACATTTAGGATTTTAATCCATTTTGAGTTTATCTTTGTGTATAGTGTTAGGAAGTGTTCTAATTTCATTCTTTTACATGTAGCTGTCCAGTTTTCCCAGCACCATTTAGTGAGGAGGCTGTCTCAAAATTAATTTTCTTAGTGAGACAGCTGCTTGAATGAGAATTTGTGTATTGTGTGTGTGTATGAAACATAGGTACACATGATCTTTGACATCAATTGAGGTTATCCTTCTTTTGATTGGAAATGCTGTGAATATCACCAGTGATACCAAAAAGCAGCAGCGTCCCCATATTCAGTTCTGTGCATGAGGGTTTAGCTATTTTCTATGAAAACAACCAAGTTTCCGCCAAATCCTTCATTTGAATGCACGTGGCCAAGTTGTTGGGGTCAGATTTGACCAGTGCTTCTTTAATGTCAATATCAGAATTAATTCAGTCTGTGCTTAATTTTAAAGCTGTTTTAGGCAAATTGAGAGTTCTCTTGTGACTCCAGGGGTATAAATATATTTTCCTGAAAGAATTTGGCAACATTTGCCATTATCAACCCTGAAAGAGTACTTTTTATGGCATTTGGTTCATGTAACTGTGAACCTCCAGATTTCTCTTCAAATTAAGCTGGAGAAAATAATGTGTGGTTTATGTCATTTGTGGTTTAAGATTGCTGTCACAGGTCCAAACAGGAGAGAGTTTATTCATTCTTACAACCAGAAATACCTGCAAGTAAGTCAAACCACCAAGAAGTTCTATAAAATTGTTGTGAGGATAAACTTGCTTTCTCTTGAATGTTTTTATTCAACGTTCAAAAGGGCTTTGGAACACGTGCTCTGGAAAGTTGGCAAACTTCTGTGTAGTGAGATGAACTTTGTATACTCTTTTCATCTTTTTGACAGATTTCTTTAAAAGGCAGTGATTCAAGACCCTTGCTCTGATAAAGTTGAAAACTTTTAGGACAGTAGACAAAAATCCTCTCAGGCTTGCTGGCAATGTTTTTTTTTTTTTTTTTTGCCAGTATATCCCAACATAGAAAGCAATGAGTCACAGTGTGGCATGGGGCTCCTTTCTTCACCAAGGCAGCAAAGCCATGGATGATGCCAACCCTCACAGGTGCTCCTTCTGTGCTCAAGTCACCAGGTCTTTTCTTCCAAGCTAAGTTTTCTCTGGCAAAGAAACTTTTCATATTCCAAGCATGTCAGTGGGCCTTGTTATTTTCAAAAGGGGACCTAGAAAATAGGCAGTGTTTTTCACTGCTATAAAAAATAATACATCATGATAGAACTGCCAATAATTTTGTGAATGTGTTGCAGTTCAGTCACTAAATTGTATCTCACTCTTGGTGACCCCATAGATTGCAGCATTCCAGGCTTCCCTATCCTGCACTATTTCCTGGAGCTTGCTCAAAGTCATATCCATTGAGTTGGTGATGCTGTCTAACCATTTCATCTGCCACCACCTCTTCTCCTTTTCTAGATACAGTCACTGATAAATCTTGCTGCAAACCACAAACAAGCTAGATTCTTTCTAGGGTTCATAGAATCCTCAACGTCAGTCTAAAAGATGCATGTCTTACTTTGTTTGGAAATGTAATGCTTGAAGATTTTTGTTGAAAAAGTCCAGAGTAAGTACAAATGCATCCATTTGATATCATGAGAGAAACTTTGATTGTACTGTGTATTTACTTCCATGATGGATAAATGTAAGATGCCTCATCAAAATTTATGGCCTCAGACCACTTTTCACAATTCTTGCTATATATTAAACACAAACTATGTGTTCTATAGAATTTAATGATTAATGAGTTACTATTAGCCATTCAGATAAGGGCTGGGCCTAAAATGCATAGAGAATGTCATACGCAAAGGCAAAAATTGGAACGTACCTGTGAGATTTTAAGGATTGTGGGTAGTTTAATGGGGTAGAAATTTAGCCTATTTGGGGATTAGGGAGAGGATATCTCTAGAATATAAGACAAGGATCCATGAACAAGTTCCTCAGATTTATGAATTGTCAAAAATGATAGATTTCTTCTATTTTCTTTATTAACTAGGAAAAAGTTTCATGCCAAATGAAGACAATCTATTGTTTAAATTTGAACAAATTTATAGTATCATAGGCTGTAATTATTTAAAGTGAGATCTGAAGGCTTGATTGGATTGAAGGATCTGAATCCAAGATGGCTCACTTACATGGCTGGTGAATTGGTGCTAGCTATTGGAAGGAGATTTCAGTTATTTTCTATGAGAACCTTTTCATACTGCTCCTAGAGTGTCCTCAAGACACTAGCTTCTGCCAGAGTAAATAATTCAGGAGAACACAGGATAGGAGTCAAAATGTCTTTTGTGACCCAGTCTCCAAAGTCACATGTAGTTCTTTATCTGGTGGACAGTTGATAACAGCTTTCTTTAATAAGGGGAGGAGCTATCCAAGGGCATGAATACGAAGAGACAGATTTTCAGACACTGTGTCTGAAAATCCTCAGTTGCTGCCATTGCACAAGTGGAATGTCTGGAATAGTTACCCACTTTTGTTGTTCAGTCACTCAGTCATGTCTGACTCTTTGTGACCCCATGGACTGCAGCTCGCCAGGCTTCCGTCTTTCATCATCTCCTTCAGTTGGCTCAAACTCTTATCCCTTGAGTCGGTGGTGCCATCAACAATCTCGTCCTCTGTCATCCTCTTCTCCTTCTGCCTTCTTTCTTTGCCAGCATGAGTCACCCATGGGTAAGAATAAACAAATCATTTTTCTAAGTCACTTAGAATTGAAGTGGACAGAACATTTTAGAGAGTAATCTAGTTCTTTGAAGAATTGGAGTAAGTCAGCTAATAGATCTGGCAACTTTCAGTGAAATTTGCAGTCAGAACATAAACAGTTATTCATACATTTATTTGAAAATGGTATGAGGACACAATTTTGTGACAATTGTTCCCAATTTAAGGTTTAAAAACAATTTAAAATAAGTGTATTGACTTTAATTGTAGAAATACATCTTGATATCAGTATGTCTATCAGCTAATTTATTTATAAAACAGTTTATTAACGATTTAAATTTATTTTCTCAATATAATTTCAATACTATAAACTTAATACTATAATATGTTAATTTGGGAAATATTTATGATTTTCTTAAACTGTTGGACCTTTCCTTTTTAGAAGAAAAATACTACTTTGTCCTAAAAAGCAGTAATATTTTTAAACATTTACTTATTATTATTTGGAAGATAATTGCTTTATGGTATTGCATTGGGTTTTGCCATATAGCAATATGAATCAGCCATGTGCTCTAGCTCTTTAATGTCCAACTGTTTGTGAATCCCATGGATCATAGCCCAACAAGCTTATCTTATCTATCCCATGGACAGGTAGGTCCATGGCATTATCCTGGCAAGAATACTGGAGTGGGTCACCATTTCCTCCTCCAGGGATCTTCCTGACCCAGGGATCAAACCCACATCTCTTATGTCTCCTCTATTGGCAGGCAAATTCTTTATCACTGGTGACACCTGGGAAGCCCATAACAAGAGTTAGCTATAGGTATACACATATTCTCTCCTTCTTGAACCTCCCTCCCATGTTCCACCCCATCCCAGCTCACTATGTTGTCACAGAGCATCAGGTTGAGCTCCCTGTGTTATACAGCAGCTTCCCATTAGCTATCTATTTTACATATGGTAATGTATACATTTCAGTGCTACTCTCTCAATTCTTCCCACTCTCTCCTGCTCCTGCTGTGTCCATAAGTCAGCAGTAATGCTTTAACAGAATCAAATATTATGATGTAAATTAAACTTATTTCTATCAAACATCGGGTCCCATGTTTCACTGCTGCTGCTGCTGCTAAGTCACTTCAGTCGTGTCCGACTGTGCGACCCCATGGATATAGCAGCCTACCAGGCTCCCCCGTCCCTGAGATTCTCCTGGCAAGAACACTGGAGTGGGTTGCCATTTCCTTCTCCAAAGCATGAAAGTGAAAAGTGAAAGTCAAGTCGCTCAGTCGTGTCCGACTCTTCGCGACCCCATGGACTGCAGCCCACCAGGCTCCTCCATCCATGGGATTTTCCAGGCAAGAGTACTCGAGTGGGGTGCCATTGCCTTCTCTGGCCATGTTTCACTACAACAATGCAAAGATTCTCAATTATCTATCTCTGTCTATTAGTCGCTCTGTCTGGCCCGACTCTTCGTAACCCCGTAGACTACAGCCTACCAGGCTCCTTGGTCCATGGGATCTTCCAGGCAAGGATACTGGAGTGGTTTGCTATTTAAAAAGAAGCCTTCCTACCTAACATAGAAGCAAAAAAATGTAAGCACTTTCTTCCACATTACCTATATATATATATATATATATATATATAGATATAGATATAGATATATAGTTTTAGCACTTGCTAAACTTGCTCTTATGAAAGAGTCTACCATTCTGGACTTTTAGTTAATTTATGGAGTGCAATAAAATGGAATGCAACAACATTTCAGTTTTTATGAATGCAGTGCAGTATGCTAAGAATTAGCATAAAGAGATGACTAAGACATGGTTCTTACCCACAGAGGTTCATTTTTTTAGCAGGAAATTGACATATCCATATTTAGCCTGCTTAGTGATGATGAGTGATGGTTCTTACACAAAACTTCATTTCTTAGTGGGAAACTGATGTGTCCATATTAGGCCTACCCCCTGGTTAAAGAGATACACATTAGCCATGTGCACAATGATGGTGAGAAGACAGAGAAATGAGCTTGAGGCTACCTGCTCTGTGTTGTGGTGCCCTGTATCCAGATCAAAAATATATGCAGACAACTTTCCATTCTACAACTTGACATGATTGATTCCTTTCATTTAGAACCATGGAAACATTTAGTTTCTGTTCAACAAGCCACACTACCACCTGTGATCATGAAACTCTATCTTTGAATTTACTATTAATGTTTCCTTAGCCTTGAGTAAGTGTCTTCAGATTCTTCCTCAGATTGATTCACTTTCATCTCCCATTCTGAGTTTAACTGTCAGATAAATCTTAATAACCACTCTATCTAAAGTGGGCACCCAAATTATTTTCTATTTCATTGTCCTATGTATTTCATTAATAAATTGCACAACCTACTATTTTCTTGCTCATTTCTAATTACTTTTCTGGCTACATTATTGAAGTGAAAGTGCAGCCTATATGATTGGGGGCAGGAGCTATAAGGGTTGTACTGGGAGAATGACTACTCTGGATGTTCTTTTTTGGATATTTAAGGCTGTTTAGTTGTCCAAGAATATGGTAAAGGCAGACGAGAACTAGCCTTCTGACTATATACTTTTACTTTGAAGATGACATAGCAGTACCACTGCAGTTGGGTAAAAGAATAAAAGTTGGTGTTTTTCTTTTGAGTTTTAGTGTGTTACTGATAATTTATGAAATTTCATTTATGGGTATCTGAATTATGCATGATATTACTAGTTGATTTATATTAAAATGTGTATATTTCTTTAATTTACCAATACATGTTACTTAAAAATCATGGATTAGGTACACTTAGCAAATAGGATCATCTATCATAATTATTAATTATAATTGAATGACCTTTCTTTAGACTTTAACTCTCATTTCTCCTCCTCTTTTTGATTGACTTACATACTGGGTTACAAAGGATACTCAGATATAAATATTGTTATCTAGGGATTTAACTTTAGATATCTCATTATATAGAGCCCATTTTGCATGAAATGTTCCCTTGGTATCTCTAATTTTCTTGAAGAGATCTCTAATCTTTCCCATTCTGTTGTTTTCCTCTATTTCTTTGCACTGATAACTGAGGAAGGCTTTCTTATCTCTCCATGCTATTCTTTGGAACACTGAATTCATATGGGTATGTCTTTCTTTTTCTCCTTTGCTTTTTGCTTCTCTTCTCACAGCTATTTGTAAGGCCTCCTCAGACAGTCATTTTTGTTTCTGAATTTCTTTTTCTTGGGGATGGTCTTGATCCCTATCTCCTGTATGAAGTCATGAACCTCCGTTCATAGTTTATCAGGAACTCTTGTCTATCAGATCTAGTCTCTTAAATCTATTTCTCATTTCCACTGTATAATTGTAAGGGATTTTATTTAGGTCATAGCTGAATGGTCTAGTGGTTTTCCCTACTATCTTCAATTTAAGTCTGAATTTGGCAATAAGGATTTCATAATCTGAACCACAGTCAGCTCCCAGTTTTTATTTTCCTGACTGTATAGATCTTCTCCATCTTTGGCTGCAAAGAATATAATTAGTCTGATTTTGGTGTTGACCATCTGGTGATGTCCATGTGTAGAGTCTTCTCTTGTGTTGTTGGAAGAGGGTGTTTGCTGTCATCAGTGCGTCCTTTTGGCAAAACTGTTAGTCTTTGCCCTGCTTCGTTTTATACTCCAAGTCCAAATTTTCCTGTTACTCCAGGTGTTTCTTGACTTCCTACTTTTGCATTCCAGTTCCCCATAATGAGAAGGACATCTTTTTTGGGTGTCAGTTCTAGAAGGTCTTTTAGGTCTTCATAGAACCATTCAACTTCAGCTTCTTCAGTGTTGGTATGGCCATAGACTTGGATTACTGTGATATTGAATGGTTTGCCTTGAAAACTAACAGAGATCATTCTGTCATTTTTGAGATTGCATCCCAGTACTGCATTTCGGACTCTTCTGTTGACTATGATGGCTACTCCATTTCTTCTAAGGGATTCCTGTCCACATTAGTAGATAAAATGGTCATCTGAGTTAAATTCACCCATTCCAGTCCATTTTAGTTCGCTGATTCCTAGAATGTCGATGTTCACTCTTGCCATCTCCTATTTGACCACTTCCAATTTGCCTTAATTCATGGACCTAACATTCCAGGTTCCTATGCAATATTGGTCTTTACAACATCGGACCTTGCTTCTATCACCAGTCACATCCACCGCTGGCTCTTGTTTTTGCTTTGGCTTCATCTCTTCTTTCTTTCTGGAGTTATTTCTCCACTCTTCTCCAGTAGCATATTGGGGACCTACCAACCTGGGGAGTTCCTCTTTCATACTGCCTATCATTTTGCCTTTTCATACTGTTCATAGGGTTCTCAAGGCAAGGAGAGTGAAGTGGTTTGCCATTCCTTTCTCTAGTGGACCACTTAGAACTCTGTACCAAGACTCGTCTGACTTGGGTGGCCCCACACAGCATGGCTTAGTTTCAGAGTTAGACAAGGCTGTGGTCCATGTGATTAGACTGGTTAGTTTTCTGTCATTGTAGTTTCAGTCTGGCTGCCCTCTGATGCCCTCTCTCAGTGCCTATCATCTTACTGGGGTTTATATTACCTTGGATGTGGGGTATCTCTTCACGGCCACCACAGCTGACCTTGGACATACGGTATCTCCTCTCGGCCAGCACCACACAGCTGCACTGCAAAGATGGGCTCAATAAAGGACAGAAATGGTATGGACCTAACAGAAGCTGAAGGTATTAAGATGAGGTGGCAAGAAGATACAGAAGAACTATGCAAAAAATCATCATGACACAGATGATCATGATGGTGTGATCACTCACCTAGAGCCAGACATCCTGGAATGTGAAGACAAGTAGAAAGCATCACTATGAACAAAACTAATGGAGGGGATGGAATTCCAGGTGAGCTATTTCAAATCCTGAAAGGTGATGCTGTGAAAGTGCTGCACTCAATATGCCAGCAAATTTGGAAAACTCAGCAGTGGCCACAGGACTGGAAAAGGTCAGTTTTCATTCCAATCCCAAAGAAAGGCAATGCCAAAGAATGCTAAAACTACCACACAATTGCACTCATCTCACATGCTAGGAAAGTAATGCTCAAAATTCTCCAAGCCAGGCTTCAGCAATACGTGAACCATGAACTTCCAGATGTTCAAGCTAGTTTTAGAAAGGCAGAGGAACCAGAAATCAAATTGCCAACATCTGCTGGATCATGGAAAAAGCAAGAGAGTTCCATGAAAACATCTATTTCTGCTTTATTGACTATGCCAAAGCCTTTGACTGTGTGGATCACAATAAACTGTGGAAAATTCTAAAAGAGATGGGCATACCAGACCATCTGACCTGCCTCTTGAGAAACCTATATGCAGGTCAGGAAGCAACAGTTAGAACTGGACATGGAACAACAGACTGGTTCCAAATCAGTAAAGGAGTATGTCAAGGCTGTATATTGTCACCCTGCTTATTTAACTTCTATGCAGAGTACATCATGAGAAACGCTGGGCTGGAGGAAGCACAAGCTGGACTCAGGATTGCTGGGAGAAATATCAATCACCTTAGATATGCAGATGACACCACCCTTATGGCGGAAAGAGAAGAAGAACTAAAGAGCCTCTTGATGAAAGTGAAAGAGGAGAGTGAAAAAGCTGGCTTAAAGTTCGGTATTCAGGAAACTAAAATCATGGCATCTGGTTCCATCACTTCATGGGAAATAGATGGAGAAACAGTGGAAACAGTGACAGCCTTATTTTTCTGGGCTCCAGAATCACTGCAGATGGTGATTGCAGCCATGAAATTAAAAGACGCTTACTCCTTGGAAGGAAAGTTATAACTAACCTAGATAACATATTAAAAAGCAGAGACATTACTTTGCCAACAAAGGTCCGCCTCATCAAGGCTACGTTTTTTCCAGTAGTCATGTATGGATGTGAGATTTGGACTGTCAGAAAAGCTGAGCGCTGAAGAACTGATGCTTTTGAACTGTGGTGTTGGGAGAAGACTCTTGAGAGTCCCTTGGAGTGCATGGAAATCCAAGCAGTCCATCCTAAAGGAGATCAGTCCTGAGTGTTCATTGGAAGGACTGATGTTTAAGCTGAAACTCTAATACTTTGGCCACCTGATGCAAAGAGCTGATTCATTTGAAAACACTTTGATTCTGGGAAACATTGAGGGCAGCAGGAGAAGGGGATGACAGAGGATGTAATGGTTGGATAGCATCACCGACCCAGTGGAAATGAGTTTGAGTAAACTCTGGGAGTTGGTGATGGACAAGGAGGCCTGGTGTGCTGTGGTCCATGGGGTCACGAAAAATTGTACACGACTGAGGGACTGAGCTGAACTGATCTCATTATATTAAACCTTATTCTTTCTCTCTGTGTTTGAAATGCTTACTAAAATGATTGAGTAGATATTTGAAAGGCTAAGAACAGAATACTGGCATAAAAAAAAATAGAGAAAAAACACAAAACTAATCTTTAAAATGAACTTGGGTGGAAGCCAAAAATACATGAGTGGTCAAATTAAAGTAATCTGAACTTTTTTTATGATAAGCTTGGGAGAGCATTTAATTTTTTATACAATTTTTATACCATTTTGCCAGTTCAAAAGTGATAGATATAAAAAGGATTAGATGTTTATAGGTCACAGACCCCATCCCAAATAGTCTGTAATGTAGCATCTCAATATTTTTGCCTGTGATATTTTTCTTTTTCTTATTGTAGATCTTCTGAGGATTTTATTAGAATTTTTTTCTTTCTTTCTGGGATTTATTTTTTATTTTAAATTAATATTTACTTTCTCTAAATCTGTTATTTTTTAACTGTGTTTATCCTGGTAAAATAAAAAGTAATATACATATAATGCACACAGAACTCTATAAAAGTTCTGCATAAACACCTAATTACCATTGGAAAAAAGCTTATATCCTATTCTCCTTTGAATTTTTTTTCTTTAAATGTTTAATGTTTAATCTTTAAACAAATTAAGATTATTTTATTACTGCTTACTAAATTGAGTCATTTACCTGATTTAATCCATTCTAAAATAGACTTCTGCTGCTTCAGGCCATTTTTTGGCTATAACCTAGAATCTATAATTTATAATTTGTTATTTAAGACTGCAGTGACCTAAACTCAATATCTCTGAATTGAAGAATGATCTCTTTCTGAAGTGAATTTATTTTTCCGTATATATATATATTTCCTCAAGATAAACATCTTTGTAAATGTGTACACTTTCTCAGTTCTTTCTTTGTTCTCTTGGCTTTATTCCTCTTAATTCATCTTCAAAATATTTAATTTTCATTATTATATCCTTAAAGTGTCAAATTAACGTTCATACATTTCAGTTTTTACTTACTCTCAAACTTTACCTTTTGTTTGTAACAGGGCATTTATATTCCTTTGGACTAAGTCTGGTAGTTATATACGTGGGAATGAGTTTTGTGGTGAATGACTTGTTTGACAATCAGAAACATAGGGTTATTTTTCCCACTCGTCCTCTCTTAAGACACTTTTTGAATCATTCTGGCTCCATTTGCTCTACTTAGATTATTGTATTTTCTATTGATCTTTTCTTTCTTATGTATCTTATTTTCAGATTTGAACGTTTTGTTCCTTTACCAAAGTAATTCACAATATCTGATAAAAATATTTCTTCGCATTCCTTCAAAATCTATCTGATTCATGTTGTTTTAAGACAATATGACATATCTTTATATCATATAAATATGTAGTGAGATGTATAAAATTACCTATATTTCTTTATAATCTCCTCTACACTGTTCTCTTCAAGATCTTCTGTTTTGGATTGAATTTGACTTATTGTCTGTAATAGAAAAACTTATGATCAGTTCAGTTCAGTTATTCAGTCATGTCCAACAATTTGTGACCCCATGGACTGCAGCACTCCAGGCTTACCTGTCCATCACCAACTCCCAGAGCTTGCTGAAACTCATGTCCATTGAGTCAGTGATGTCATCCAACCATCTCATCCTCTGTTGTCCCCTTCTCCTGTCTTCAGTCTTTCCCAGCATCAGGGTCTTTGCAAATGAGTCAGCTCTTTGTATCAGGTGGCCAAAGTATTGGAGTTTCAGCTTCAGCATCAGTCCTTCCAATGAATATTCAGGACTGATTTCCTTTAGGATTGACTGATTTGCTCTCCTTACAGTCCAAGGGACTCTCAAGAGTCTTCTCCAACACCACATTTGAAATGAAACTTATGAAATGTTGTGAATTTGGATGCCCTACAAGTGGATAAGAAGATAGACACTGACTTATCAAACTTGTTTCCTTTCTAGTTTTAAATAGATTATTTGATGTAACGTTAAAGATTTTCTCATATAATACTTTTACCTTCTACTAGGATGTACCTTTGAGTTGTCATTAGTATATATATCTTTGACCCCTTGAGATTTGGAGGAGTAGGAGATTTTAATGTTGCAGAATTTTAATTCAATTTGTGTTATGATGAATGAGGTCAAACTAATGTTGAAAAGGTAAAAATCTTCAAGTATTATATATTTGCCAATATCTAACAGTATAGTTCTTAGTAGTGTCAACACAATTAAGCTACATTTTGCTATAGAATTTAAATTATTTTTTAGCAATTCTATGTTTAACTTGCAGAGAAGGCAATGTCACCCCACTTCAGTACTCTTGCCTGGAAAATCCCATGGACGAAGGTGCCTAGAAGGCTGCAGTCCATGGGGTCGCTGGGAGTCGGCCACGACTGAGCGACTTCAACCCGCTCCAGTGTTCTTGCCTGGAGAATCCTAGGGACAGGGGAGCCTGGTGGGCTGCTGTCTATGGGGTTGCACAGAGCTGGACACGACTGAAGTGACTTAGCAGCAGCAGTAGCATGTTTAACTTGACTTTTACTTATTTTTAAGTATGAGTTAAATTGATCTTTGATATTCATGCTTAAGTCACTTAATATTATTTAAGAAAATGTTGTACATTTATTTCAACTTTATCCTCCAACATTTATATTAATATATTCAAATAATATGTAAGCCAGAGTTAGTGAGTCTATATCAGTCATGGCTCAGTCAGGGAAGCTAAAACAATGCTAGTTATTTTATACACATTTGATAAAAATAAATGATATATAAATGTTCTGAAAAGGCTAGAATAGGAAAAAAAGGGAATATGAGATAATCCAGACATTGCTAATTATAGGGGGGAAAAAGTTGTGAAGAGTGAACAAGAGTGAATTTGGGGCACCTGTGCTCACTTGCAGGGGCTTCCCAGATGGCTCAGTGTTAAAAATAATCTGCCTGACAGTGCAAGAGGCTCAGGAGCCTCCAGTTAGACCACTGCTGCTGCTACTAAGTCGCTTCAGTCTTGTCCGACTCTTGCGACCCCATAGATGGCAGCCCACCAGGCTCCCCCGTCCCTGGGATTCTCTAGGCAAGAACACTGGAGTGGGTTGCCATTTCCTTCTCCAATGCATGAAAGTGAAAAGTCAAAGTGAAGTCGCTCAGTCGTGTCCGACTCTTAGCAACCCCATGGACTGCAGCCCACCAGGCTACTCCATCCGTGGGATTTTCCAGGCAAGAGTACTGGAGTGGGGTGCCATTGCCTTCTCAGAGTTAGACCTCTAGGTTGGTAAAATCCCCTGAAGGAGGAAATGGTAACCCATTCCAGTATTCTTGTCAGGAGAATCCCATGAATAGAGGAGCCTGGCAGACTACAGTCCACATAGTTGCAACGATTCTGACATGACTCAGTGACTGAGCACGCCTGTACATGTGCTCACTTGCAGATTACAGAGTAGTTGCCTAAACCACAGTAGATAATGGAGTGGACTAGATAGCTACTACTTGGCAGCCCACTCCACTACTCTTGCCTGGAAAATCCCATGGACGGAGGAGCCTGGAAGGCTGCAGTCCATGGGGTTGCTGAGGGTCGGACACAACTGAGCGACTTCACTTTCACTTTTCACTTTTATGCATTGGAGAAGGAAATGGCAACCCACTCCAGTGTTCATGCCTGGAGAATCTCAGGGACGGGGGAGCCTAGTGGGCTGCCGTCTATGGGGTTGCACAGAGTTGGACACGACTGAAGTGACTTGGCAGCAGCAGCCCTTAGGAATACATGACCTAGTAGGTTTCCCAAAAGCAAAATAAGTACAGATTCATATGTACATAACTGGGTATGCTTTGAAAAGTAGAACTGTAGAGTGCAGCTTTGAAAAACAGTTTCATCTCCATCTGTGTTTCTCATGTTTGAATCTACTATATGAAACAGGCATGTTGGCTGATACTTAGGATAGATCCTTTGAATTCTCAAGATGATTTAAAGGAAAAAAAAAAAGTGTCCTGGTCATATTTATTTAGAAATCATGTGTATGTTAGGAGCTAATGTGTCTACTATTCCTGCTGCTAAGTTGCTTCAGTCGTGTCTGACTCTGTGCGACTCCATAGACAGCAGCCCACCAGGCTCCCCTGTCCCTGGGATTCTCCAGGCAAAAACACCAACAGTGGGTTGCCATTTCCTTCTCCAATGCATGAAAGTGAAAAGTGAAAGTGAAGTCACTGTCATGTCCGACTCTGTGCGACCCCATGGACTGCAGCCTACCAGGCTCCTCTGTCCATGGGATTTTCCAGGCAAGAGTACTGGAGTGGGTTGCTATTGCCTTCTCCACTACTATTCCTAGGCAAATGTAACTGATACAATTCCAAATCTTATTCCTTCAGTTTAGGCGTGTCTTGATGTTGTGGTCTGTTGTGGGAAGGAGAGACTGAGTATTGGCAGGTGACTTTGATTTCTCTATTTCCTACTCTAGTGCTTATGTGATTTCTGAACTTTCCAGAATCGATGAAAGAGGTGATAGGCTGAGAAGAGATATGAAGTAAAGAAATTGCTTTTTGCCTTGTGCTATTATGTTCTGATATCAGTGTTCTCTGTGCTTGGCAGATCTTCAAAACTAATACTTGCTTGAATGTTTTCCTTGGATATATCTGCACTGAGAATATCCACAGATATTCCCTCTTATGCAGGATATACATTCTCTCACTGAATTCTTTTGATTTTAGTTGTTGTTCAATTGTTAAGTGGTGTTCCACAATTTGTGATCCCATGGACTACAGCACACCAGGCTTCCTTTCTCTGTCTCCTGGAATTTGCTCAAATTTATGTCCTTTGAGTCAGTGATGCTATCTAACCATCTCATCCTCTGCTGTCCCCTTCTCCTCCTGCCTTCCATCTTTCCCAGCATCGAGGTTTTTTCCAATGAGTTGGCTCTTTGCATCAGTGGCCAAAATGTTGGAGCTTCAACTTCAGCATCAGTCTTTCCAATGAATATTTAGGGTTGATTTCCAATAGGATTGATTGGTTTGATATCCTTGCAGTCCAAAGAATTCTCAAGAGATTCACCATCACATTTTGGAAGCATCATTTCTTTAGCACTCAGTCTTCTTTATGGTCCAGCTTTCACATTCTTACATGACTACTAACAATATCGTAGCTTTTGACTTTACCTCTCTTTCTGTAGTTTTTTTAGGCTCATCATGAACCAAGAAGCAATATCTTAAGTTGCTGCTGCTGCTGTTGCTAAGCCATATCAGTCATGTCCGACTCTGTGTGACCCCATAGACGTCAGCCCATTAGGCTCTCATCCCTGGGATTCTCCAGGCAAGAGTACTGGAGTGGGTTGCCATTGCCTTCTCCGATCTCAAGTTAGAACACCTCTAAGTTTTCCCAGGCTGTTTTTTTTTTTTTTTTTTTCTTCATCATGGTCTACAAATAGTTCAGTTGATATACTTGTGCCCCTTTGTTCTGACAACCTCCAGAAGTGTTAGAAACTCCTTACCTGGCCAAGTTAGCAGCTTTTGCTTTTTGAGGAATATAGGAGATGCAATATATTTCCTTTGTATCTGTGTCTCAAAGACTCCATTCACTATGAGTGTTGAAGGCCCTTTCATCTTAAGTGAAGAGATGCATGCCCATAAACCTGCAAGCATTTCACACACACACACACACACACACAGACACACACACAGAGACACCCTCTCCCAGTGTCTTCAATATCAACCATTACTTGATTGCTACTTGAAAGCAACAGCACAAAGATGGCTTAGCATCTCAGTTCGGAACATCAGAGTGCCTTGTCATTCATGCTTTAGTTCTCAGTCTTTGAAGATGCAAACAATTTGAGAGGGAAAACATTCTGTTTTAAGAGAATTTACAATTTTGTAAATTGGAGCTCAAGCACTTTGGGCACCAGATGTGAAGAACTGACTCATTGGGAAAGACCCTGATGCTGGGAAAGATTGAAGGCAAGAGGAGGAGGGGAGGACAGAGGATGAGATGGTTGGATGGCATCACTGACTCGATGGACATGAGTTTGAGCAGGCTCTGGGAGATGGTGAAGGACAGGGAAGCCTGGCATGCTGCAGTCCATGGGGTCACAAAGAGTCAGGCATGACTGAGCAACTGAACTGACTGACTGACAATTTTCAAAGACAAAAGAAAAGCAGAAGAAAAAGACAAGGGTTAAACTGATGTAAAAAGAAGAAACATTAAAATCCTCAATGTTTGTAATAAAGAGAGCAAAATAAAACAGGTGTATATTAATTGAATATTAAACATGTGAAGAAGCCCTCTAAATCCTTGCAAAATGTGCTGGAGTTAAGGGATATAAAGAGAAAATAAAGGATACATGATTGAGGTGGTAAGATTGGCATTCAATTGATTACAAGAAAGTGGTAGAATTTCTTGTCTGCCAATCTGTTACAAACAAGTAGAAGACAAAGATTTGATGGTCAAAGCTAAACTGGTATGCATATGGTTTATTTTCAATTATTTTATGCTTAATTTAACTTTTTGATTAAAAAAGTGGAAATAGATGGGGAAACATGGAAACAGTATCAGACTTTATTTTTGGGGGCTCCAAAATCACTGCAGATGATGACTGCAGCCATGAAATTAAAAGACTCTTACTCCTTGAAAGAAAAGTTTATGACCAACCTAGATAGCATATTCAAAAGCAGAGACATTACTTTGCCAACAAAGGTCCGTCTAGTCAAGGCTATGGTTTTTCCTGTGGTCACGTATGGATGTGAGAGACAGACTGTGAAGAAGGCTGAGCGCTGAAGAATTGATGCTTTTGAACTGTGGTGTTGGGGAAGACTCTTAAGAGTCCCTTGGACTGCAAGGAGATACACCCAGTCCATTCTGAAGATCTGCCCTGGGATTTCTTTGGAAGGAATGATGCTAAAGCTGAAACTCCAGTACTTTGGCCACTTCATGCGAGGAGTTGACTCATTGGAAAAGACTCTGATGCTGGAGGGATTGGGGGCAGGAGAAGAAGGGGAGGACAGAGGATGAGATGGCTGGATGTCATCACGGACTCGATGGATGTGAGTCTGAGTGAACTCCGGGAGTTGGTGATGGACAGGGAGGCCTGGCGTGCTGCGATACATGGGGTTGCAGAGTCGGACACGACTGAGCGACTGAACTGAACTGATGTTATCTGTAGGGAAATTGGTATTCTCAGGAAAATGCCTTTTTTGAAACAAATTTCAGTTAGAACACTGAAGTATGTACCACTGACTGCTTGAAGCATATTGACATGTGAATGAACCTAACAGAAACCAGAATATTAAACTGTTATAATCAGAGAGGGATAAGACTGTTTTGTCTTTACCTTGAAGGGAATGTTGAGGATTCTGAAAATGATGTTCTGGAAATTGTTACGAGGTGTTGTTTGAGTTGGATTCTTCACCAAATTTTAAGTGCTGTTTTTCATAACTTCAATTGGAGTTTTCTTTTGTATTCATTATAATCTGCACATACTTAGTCACATATTTCATTGTAAAAACCTTGTAATAATCATTAGTCTTCTTTCTTGCATGTGTATGCATACACACTCACACACACACACACACCCAATTTCTTTCCTTTTGAGAAGGTTCAGGGTTGATGGACTTGTTCTCTGATATTTTTTGTCGGTGCTCTTACTGAACTTGCCAATTTAGCTGCTGAGGGTTAGCAGCTGACAAATTCATCATAATCAGCATCTATTCCATTTCCATTTTATACTCCAGGTCTATTGTTGCCAATTCATTCAAGAAGGTGTTTTTATTTAAGTGGTGCTTAAGTGCTGGATCTGTGCACTGTGAATGCAGTCCTCCTAGGGAATTATTCCATAGAATGGTTCATTCTGTGTGATTCGAGGCTACTGTGATGCTCTTGTCCATTTCAGATTCATTTGAGAATTTTCTTTCTCTAATTCAAGAAGTGTTTATCAGGCTTGAACTATCCTCCAGCACTTCATGAGCCACTATGTGGAATTCAGAGGAAGATTTTGACAAAGGCTTTGCCATCGAGGAGTTCCAAATGTATTTTGGATTTGACAGTTATAGTATGTAGTAGACAATCTATATGTAAATATCAAGTGTGAAAATATTCAGTAGTTTATCAGGAAATAAAATTATGGAAGATTTTTACCTTAATATTTTTTTCATCTGCTTATGTGTCTAGCAATTATGCTTTGCAGCTGTGCGTATTGAACAGTTTCTTTACCTCAGGATATATAGGAAATCTGTTCCTGAGTTAAATGCTTACAACCAGCATTTTATTTCATCGAACCTCTTAAATATTTACCAGAATGACCAATGATTATTAATACAAGTAAAAACTAAATGTCTTTCAACTCCTTTGATCATAAAATAATTCCATATTTCTGTGTATCTAAAGGTCTACTCTCCACATTCTTGACATGCTATTGGTGTTTTGTACTGAATACAAAAAGATAGTCCTTGAGTCTTTGTTACTTGATATCATATCATCAAGTTGCTGAGTTTCTCTATCATGCTTTATATCCTTCAGGGATTCTGCACAGTAGAAAATCCAAAATCATTTTTGTCTTCTTGATCACAATATTGAGCTGGTGTCCAGGAACACAAAGGATTCTGTTCTTTTTTTCCCTTGAACATTTAATTGAACATTTAACTTGAGCATTTAACATTTCTTATTGTTAAATGAAAAATAGATTAACATTGGAAAATTTTAGATCCCTGACGAAATGTAATTCTTCATTTTATAGTCTTATAAATATATCAGTTTCTTTTATTTTCCTGTTATTTCTAGCTTGATCTTCTGTCTGGACATCTACAATAGCCACTCCATATCCATTAATGCATCCTTTACCTTGCTTACATATTGTTTTCTCTGAAATGAAGAAAGGTCCATGTACCTTACCTGCTTGGAAACCTGAATGGCTTCTCCAAATTTATAGGAAAGAAATTACCTTCCTTAGCATAATATTCACATTCCTTCAACATCAGACAATCACTATTATCATCTACATATACTAAATGTATTTTAGTTTAGTATCTTAACATGTACTAAACTCTAATCACATTGCATGACTTGATGTTTCCTGAGTTTTTCACACTCTATTCCACCTCCATGCATTAATTCATTGTGTTCTGTTTGCCTGAGATGGTCTTTCCCTATGTTGTTACCTGATAAGATCCTAAAAATTTTTCGAAGTTTAGGTCAGATTCTACTGCATTCATTCTTAGGGAAAATTTCCCTTTCAAGTACTCACAATTTATTTTGTTTCTATTCATATTAAAGAATATATCATACTCTGATTCATATGATTGTTAGATGTTAGTGTTCTCCTTATCCTCCCTCAAGAACATAGCCATATCTGCACTGGTAGGCAGTGCCTTCTGTTTGGTGTTACATTGGAATCTCTTTATTTTATTAACATATGTTGAATCATGGAATATTGGTAATAATGTCCTTCCTGTATTTTTCTAATGTTTCTTCGAACACCAAGATCTTTGAAGGCTTTACTTCAATTATCGTCAGTGCTCATCAATGAAGTGATTATTTTAAAAAGATTACATGCTTTTGGAGACAGAGATGATCTCTTTCATCTTTGTACACTGATGTGTTTTGAGCAGAAATCTTTTCAGATTTAGATATTATATAAATGATATTTTTAAAAAATTTACTGTTCTTGTACATTAACTGGTGGAAGGCAGAACACAATGTCACAGCTGAATCTCCTAACATACAGAATAGTTCCTGTGACATTGAAAACTACTTTTTATCGAGGCATCATGATTTAGTGGAAGGGATATAAACTTCCCATGGGAACAGACCCAGCTCCAATTTCAGCTTAAACATATTAATCTATGATTTGTTATTTAATTAAATATAATGTTATTTATGCATATAATGCTTTGCAACCTGTTATTTAATACTTCATCATGGGTATTTATCCTTGCCAGTGCATGCAGAGCTGCTGCTGCTGCTGCTAAGTTGCTTCAGTCGTGTCCGACTCTGTGCGACCCCATAGACGGCAGCCCACCAGGCTCCCCCATCCCTGGGATTCTCCAGGCAAGAACACTGGAGTGGGTTGCCATTTCCTTCTCCAGCATGCAGACCTAGCTCATCCTTATTTATCACTACAGAAATTCAATGGATGTAACGGCCTTATTTAAAGGTTCTTTCTAAGAGGGAAGCCACTTAGAAAGCATTGACAGCTTCACTTAGATTCATACTTTAAACCTTTTAAACCTTAATGCACTACTTACCGGTTATGTGACACCTCTGCTGAGGTCTGACATGGGAAAACACAGTATTTAGAAAATCACAAAGAATTACTAATGCTAGAAAATATTTAGCAAAAGAAACTTTTAGCCTTTGTATAATAAGGGAATACCACCAGCAGGTGGCAGCAACTTTGAGTAGTAATCAAACTCCAAAACCAGTGCTTTGTTAATTATAGTTGGCTCAGGGAGCAAATAACCTGGTAAATATATCCTGGAATTACACTTTGTGTTATATTGTTATATATTGCAGTATTAGATAAAAATGAAATAATATGTGTGCCACCCAACATGAAAATACATCAGGTGGTCTTAAACTATATTTTGAATTTCTTTCTATTAAACATCTTTCTATGCCTATATTTTATTCAGATCTTTTGTCCTTGAGTCAGTCTCATTGTTTCCTGGATTTTATGCTTATCAGAGTTGATTTAAACTATAGATTTAAAATAAATATCCAGATACAAATTGTTTACCATGAAGATGTTGAAGCAGCAAGACACTATAGTAGGCAAGAACACAAACTAGCATCACCAACACCTTTGTACCATCAAATAGATCTGATGTATGTCTGAAAAATTAGTAGTTTTCTTAGTAAAAAAATTTACATCATCCATTTTAAAAACCTCTCATTTTACTATGCTTTCCTCTGCTTTGGTGCTATATACTTTAAATTAATATACACTTAATTATAGCTGGCCTTTTTAATAAGCAAAAGAGAGAATTAAGTGTGCTGCTTATTTGCAATTATTTGGCCTTATTTACAGAATCTTTTTGTATTATAACTAGCTTTAAAGTTGAGAGAAACAATTTAGAAATATATATATAGAGAGAGATATTCCTTTTACACATCCTAATAGCATGATACAATTTTTAAATAAATATTTAATTTTCAATTTGTGAAATTTAATATAGCTTTTAACTGTGACCTAATATGTCATGTGTGCATTTTTTGCTGCACCATAGCATTAGAAGACACAGAACTATATAATAATTTGTAAAATTCAGAAATGTTAAATGTTTATTGGGAATGCTTCACACACGTTTCTGTAGAGATCTTGCATTTTAAGACTGAATTGATTTCTATATAAATAAATAATTTATATGGAATATCTAAATAATCAGACTAGGAAGAAAGTTTTCTATACACATTTCTAACAGCTTTACATCTGGGCTCACTGAAATGTACTAAATCAGAGTACCAGTTTACTAATTGTGAATTGTTTTCATCGTATTTGAAAGAGTCAAACATTTATAGTATTTGAGAAAACAACTTTTGAATAATGTACCTTAAAGATGTTCAACTATGATGCAATTGCTTACATTTGAAGTTATTCCTAAATTCCCATCTGTGATTTGTGAAACTACTGTAAAACAATGAGTGGGGCCAAGGGAATAACTCTCCTGACTGATGTGTGCTGTGCTTAGTCGTGTCCTTTGGCACCCCAGGGACTGTAGCCCACCACCAAGCTCTCCTCTGTCCCTGGGATTTCCCAGGCAAGTATGCTGGAGAGGGTTGCCATTTCCTTTTCCAGGGACCTTCCCAACCTAGGGATCAAACCTGTATCTCTTGAGTCTCCTGCATTGCAGGTGAATTCTTTACCACTGAACCACCTGGGAAGCCTGGGAAAGCTAAAAATTCTCCTAAGCAAGGCTCAGATGAGCTTTCACAAATTATTTTAACTTTCTCATCCGTTTTCTCATAAGTAAAGGTGTATTGTAAAAGAATCTAAGCTCATAAAGAATCTGCCTGCTAAGGAGACACTAGAGACTTGGGTTCAGTCCCTGGGTTGGGAAGAGCTCCTGGAGTAGGGAACGTTAAACCACTCCAGTATTCTTGCCTGGAAGATTCCATAGGCAAAGCAGCCTGGCAGGCTACAGTGCATGGGCCTGCAAAGAGATGGACAAGACTGAGCAACTGAGCATACACACACAGTGAAGATTCAATAAAATAATAATATGCCAAACAGATTTGGTTCATAGACTTTGTCAATTCATGGTCATGATTTTCATCTTTATAGAATGTGTCAACCCTTTAAATATTTTCTTTCTGAGTCTACTTTGCTAGTGGTGCCACTTGCTTCCTGCCTCACACTCATCCATGCTCACTTCTAAGTCACGATGTGTAGAAATAACTCTAGACATAAATTCTAAACAAATAGGCTTTTGTGTCTGAACTCCATGATGTATTAACTGTTTTAAGAAACACAGTCAAGCTTCTTGAGCCTTGTATATATCTATAAACCAGGGGAAATGATCCTTAATCCAATGAAATCATGGGGGATATGTCTCAGTCCTGGTAATGTGAAAATCATTTATAGACTGTCATCAGCTATCTATGATTCTTTAGTGTCATCCCGCAATAAGATCCAGAAAAGGTCTTTTGAGTCTGGGAGGTAGTAGCACTTGTCCATGAACATTCCAGCTCCTTATGAAGAAATACTTCTTGCCTCCTCTGTCTGTTTGACATTCTGTTTAATAGTGTGTCACAAAATAAAGTTTTTGGATGAGAAGGAAATGTAATATGTTTGCCAGAAGAGAAAAACAGATATATAGAGGTTGTGATTTTTCCAAAATTGACCTCTGAGTTAATTAGTGACAAGCCAGGAAGTAAATATTCAACAGCATGCTTCCCTTTCCTTTCCTGCTCATCTAAAAGCAGATACAATTTATACTCCACACTAGGTGATCACACCTGCATGCACAATAGAACCCCCTCCTGGTGTTTTCCAAGGGCTAAAGAAATAAAAAAGTAATACAAGAAAGTAACACACCTGTGTGCTTTTCGCTACAACTGCTATGTATTGTAACTGGCCAAATGTTTTCAAGTAAGAGTATTCTGAAGCTAATTTTATATAAAAACAACATGAAAAAGACAAAAACTATCATTTCATTCTGCCTGTGCTCAGGATGCCTCTGCTACAGGACTGCTATGTTATTTTCATTATAAAAAGGGAAAAAAGAAAATAATGTTGTTTGGTTATTTCCTCCTTTCTGAAACACATGCATGTAACTGGGATTTACATTCTTGAGCAAGATTATTTTGTTGCTTTTCTTATTTAAAGTTAAAAAAATAAAATTAAGCAATAAATCATAGCAGATCAGTGTTACTAGATGATTCTAGCACACTTTTGGGGATATTTTAAAGTGTGAATCCAAGTGGCTTTATCCCCTTCAGGGACATGTAATAATCCCTCTGAAAAACACTGCCTGGAGTATAATATTGATATTATGAAATATAACTTATTTCAAAAGGAAATCATCTAGATCTGTGCTTTTACTAGGCGGTATACATATGGCAAAAGATGAATAAAATATAAAAATGATGGTTAAAACAATTTTATTCATAAACCTAGTTAAATGTCTTATACTACTGATGTCTCAAATATTTGGAGCATTTCTTAGAATCAATTAAATGATTAAAACAGGCAATTGATCATAAGATGATTGCCTCTGTTAATGTGGTTAAAATTCAAGGTGTACGAATTTACTTGAAAATGAAATGGTGTGAAAGTTGATGATTAATGTTTCATACTTTAAGAAATGGCATCATTTATGGAAATACATAGTTTCAGAATAAAATTCTAACCTGTAAAAGCCTCCCTTTTGACAGTGCTTTAAAAAATCTTTCCATTATTGCAGGGTAATAGCTTGACTGTAATGTCTGCTGTTAAAGGAGCAAGTGCCTGTACAAATATTAATCTTACATTATTACTGCTAAATATTCAACTGATTTGAATATTAAAATAGCCCAAAGGCTCTTCAATAAAATATGTGATTACTGAAATAGTACAGTCCTTTTTATCATGCCAGGCATATTCCATACATATATTAACAGATTTCATAGTTGCTTAAGTTAAGTAAATATATTAATTTATAATAGTAGCAAAGCCTGAAGTTTAATTTGGGGCCTTTAGAAATGTTCTTCCCATTATTATTTGAACTTATCTAGTACATTGTAATAAAATTTTGATTCTGTGGGTAAAAGTTTAACTGTTGAAACTTTATATTGCATTTTTATTTCTGGAAACTCAGATATAATTCTTAAGAATATCTTTTAAAATAATAATAGCTAACTTATATAGCAATTTCTATGTCAGGCTCCAGTCTAAATACTTCGAGTTATTAAGCTTTTTAATACTTGTAACAAATGTATAAGGAAGGTTCTATTAGCAGTACCATTTTATAAATGATTGAATTGAGTCTGAGAGTGTTTAGGTCATCTCTTCAAGGCCACACAGTTAAGAAGTGTTCAAGCCAAGATTCTAGTCCATATGGTCAGATTTCATAGTCTCTGCTTTTGCTAAAATTTATTTAATGAAGATGAATTTTAAATAACCAGGATGCTTTTTTAAAAGAAAATATTCATAAGCTAAATATTACTCTGTGAATAATAACATTTTGTGAAAACATTTTATGTGTGTAAAATGGCCTCATCATTCTATGTGTGAAAACTGAAAGGAAACTGATTAACGTGAACTATGAAATTGAGTCCCGGTGTCCTATTTTACAGTATGTAACTTAGAGTCTATAAATGACTCATTAATGCTGAGGAGAGTACAGAAAAGCTGAAGAATTTACCTGAAGTGCTTTATTGCTAACTTTCTCTCTGCCATTGCAAGGTTAGAGAAACTATAAGCAAGGACAAACAAGTATAATTTTGAAGTTGGCAAATGTTCCTTTCAGCTTCCCGCTGTAGTCCTTATTCTGCTAAGTCCTCCATGGTTCTTGCTTTCTCTGTTCACAAGTTTCCAGTCTTTACTGGCATCTCAGTTATTTGGAATGCTTAGTCTGGCTTGCCCTAGATTAACCCATACTTACAGAATCCAGATTTTAAGGGTTTTAAAGTTGGCAAAGCCAGTTATCTTAAAATAATTGAATCAGTTATAGAAACATACTCAATGAATAGTCTTTTATGGATTAACGGGATTAATTAGCAGGATGCTTCTTGTTAATGTTGACAGGCAGGTGTTTTGTAGTCAGACAAACTTGAGTTTGTTTTCCAGCTTTGCTATGCTTTTAACTCTGTGAATTTGGGTAAGTTACTTTATCAAGTCATTTTCTTATTTGTAAAATTGGAGAAAATAGTATCTACCTCCTTGAATTAAGGGTTTTTTTTTTTTTTTTTAAGTGCATGTAGTATTTACCACATGGTAGATACTAAATGAACAATGCTTCTTTTTCTTGTGTTGAACATTGCCAGTGGTGGAAAACATGACATGCTGAGGCAGTTATTACATACTATATCCTTGCATTAGCCTCAGCCCTCTTCCATTTAGATCTCATCTGCCCTTTTCTGGTTATTTTTGTATTCTGCAGGGTCTCTGACTCATGTAAACTGGTCCCAGTACTTGTCTGGACCTCAATGTTCTCAGCTGAAAGGACGGATTTCACAGGAGACATTTTATAATCTCTTCCCCTCTTCCTGTCTATAATATTTAGCAATACTTTGTGACACTCTTAGATTTAAGTCTTTCCCATTTTGCTACTCAGTAACTGTGAAGCTAGTGACAAAGTGAATATATTTTCCTGCCCTTGTCATTTTTGGAAGTCAATTTTAAGGAGGTAATTCTAATGATAGTGTTTAAGGCAGAAAAGCATTTCATTTTCAAGCAAAATCTTACATTGAATTTCAATATCCAATACAATTACAAGCAAAATAGCTCCTGAATAAAGTAAGGTTGAATATAAAGGACACCTCTCTGTTTGGCTTCTTGGCCTCAGATTCATCTTACTGCCACATTTTCCTTATAACGAGTGGCCCTTACAGTAACTCCATGGAGACTTTGAATTTCTTGAAACATGATTTTTAAAATATTTATTTGCCTGTGTTGAATCTTAAGTGCAGCTTGTGGGACCTTCGTTGTGTCAGGCAGGATCTTTCATTGCAGCGCATGGACTCTCTGGTTATGGCACAGCAGCTCTGTAGTGCGGGGGATCAGTAGTTGTGGTGCTTGATCTTAGTTGCTCCTTGTCATGTGGGATCTTGGTTCCCAGGCCAGGGATCAAACCCAAACCTATGCCCCCTGCATTACAAGGTGGATTCTTAACCATTGGACCACCAGGGAAGTCCTGAAACACAATTTTTAAACAACTGCTATAAGTCAAAGATGGTTTTTATGGTGGGTCTTTCAATAACTATGGCAAACTGAAGTAAACTACCTGTTCTACTCAGGGGCTTAAGGCCCAGGGGAGATTTAATTTCAAGGCAGCCTCAAGCTGCCATTTTTCTTTCTCCTACTTCTCAAAGAACTCATTATCCTAGTAGTTAAATAGGAAAACCTTTTAGGGTGGTTAAAGCTCCATGTAAACAATAGAAAACAAGCATGCAATAGAAAATTTTAAGACAATTTTAAAAAATAGTGCATAAAATATGGTTGTTTTAAGAGTACTACATCAAGTATCTCTTTTCTTCTTTTGGTGTTCTTCCTATGTCTGAGGTCAGTGTCTTCCTTCCCAGGAAAGCATGTAGAACTCTCAGACACTATTGTTGTATGATTACAGAGAACGTTAAAATATTTATCGTTCTTTCCAAGGTATGGGGTGTTAACCCAATGATGTGACAATTTCATTAACTCTAATTACATTTGGTTTAGTTAGTGTTCTCATATGGTTTCAGTTTTCTTCTTTGAAAAAAATTATCTTTAGTTTTTATCAGCATAATTATTACATTTAGGAAGAGCCAGGGTTGCTTTATCTTACTTGTATAATTGATAGACTTACTCTTATCACTCCATGAGTAAGTATAACCACACATCATATACTATTATAAATTCTAAATTGTAAAATTACATTTCTTCTCATGCTACTCTTACGCAATGCGTATTGGTGTGTGGTATTCTGTCTTGAATATGCCTCCCCATAAACTTTATACAGATGATAGTAGTTCGGTAGTATTCCTAGTTATGACCTTACCTGTAAGAATTTTGCTATCCGGATTTTTACTTGTGCCAAGTGAACAATAGAGAATGCTGATTTGACATATTTTGCAGCTATACAAGGACTGGCTTCATATTTTTTACTTCCTGTTTGCAAAGCTTTATGCATTTCTCTACATTTCATCTCCTTTTTAACATTTCTTAAGACAGATTTTTTAGACGGGAGAAGAAAATCAGTAACAATTTTTATAACAGGTTTATATTTTTCAATACAAAAATAATTATATTTTTTCACATACTTTTTGTCCATAAACCTACTTCAATTTCCAAATTAGATAAGGCATAAAGACTGAATCAGGTTACTATTTTTTACTTTCTGACTTATTTCTCTTTAAGATATTATTATTCCCTTAATTAGATAATGCATAAACACAATTTTCTGCACAATAGTGAGGATTTCTTGAAATAGGTTTTCAGTCTTAGAATTATCCAATACTATTCAAATACTACTTTTTATTCCATTCTGTTGCATATAACTTTGAAGCGCAAAGTATAAAATTCGATTTTTTTACTTGGTACATTGTTTTCTATGGGAAAAAAAAATCATATTTTCTAATGAAATAAGCTTATATTCTATAGAAAGCAGAATTATTTGTCAAAAAATACATCACAATGACTCTGTAATGGGCACATACTTGATAGAATGTTAATGATCTATTCTGTGAGTGCCACAGATTTTATGACCCAGAATTGCCTACTCAAACAGCCATTCCAGTTGCTAACTAGCCATGCCCCTTGCTTGCTTTTTCTTGCATCTTGATCAGCATACAGAGCAGTACTGAAATTGCCCGTTCCTTTCCCTTTTCTTCTTTCCGTCTCTAAATAGATGTCTTTCTTATTTTGTTCCCTTTCTCTTTTTCACTAGTCTATTCTATATTTTTCAGTTTTTGTCTGTGGACTTTAAGATTTGATCTTTGCACATCAATTCAAATAATTGGCTGATATCTTCTTTAACCAGTCATTTGACTCAATTGTCTTGGTCCCCAAACATGTTAGAGGTATTTATGCTGCTAAGTCACTTCAGTCGTGTCCGACTCTGTGCGACCCCATAGATGGCAGCCCACCAGGGTCCCCCATCCCTGGGATTCTCCAGGCAAGAATACTGGAGTGGGTTGCCATTTCCTTCTCCAATGCAGGAAAGTGAAAAGTGAAAGTGAAGTCGCTCAGTCGTGTCTGACTCTTAGCGACCCCATGGACTGCTGCCTACCAGGCTCCGCCATCCATGGGATTGTCCAGGCAAGAGTACTGGAGAGGTATTTATACTATTTAATAATCTCAACATTTGATTTTTATGATTGCTCAATTCTTTTGCACCTTTCATTTTATTTAATTTCATTTATTTACACATTTTGTTGAGCATCAGGCTATAATTAGGGATATAAGACACAGTTCTTGCCTTCAAAGAGCTCATGGTTTAATAAGGGAAGTAAACACTGAAACTCTTGCAATTTTTGAGGTACTATAATAAAGAGAAGGGTAGTATACAGTATAAGAAGCAGAAAGTGAGAGTTTATCTGGATAAAGAATAATTGACAAAGGCAGAAATATTTGAACAGACTCTTGGAGATTGAGTAAGCATGTTTCCAATTTAAAAGGGTGGCAGAAAGCCTTGGTAAAGGTATTAGTGTTTACAAAGGTAGTGACATGAAATGACTTAATGTTTCAAACCCAGTGAGATATACTCAGGGAAATGCATTTTGTGGTAGAAGAGATTGAGAAAAAAGGTAGGTACCAGGAGAGAGAAGATTGTTTGATTTTTATCTGGTGGGTAAAGATGAATAAGTGCATAATTTATTTAAATTCAATTATCAGACCTCTTGATCAATATCATATATTTTCATGGGAATTTTATTTATGCCTATGTGAAAATAGATATTTTAGTGTAAAATCCTCTAATAATTATTAAAGGAGTTAAAATAAGGTTTTTGGTTTTAAGAAACAATTTCAGTGTAATGTGAAATACATTAGAACAAGGATGACAGAGTTAGTTTGAAAGATATAGAGACCGCCAAGTTAAGAGATGAAGGCTTAGATAACTGTTATGCTGTGATAAAAAGAGGAAGGAAGAGTTTGAGGATCATTAAGCTGTTGAACAGTATGAAAAGGCAAAATGATAGGATACTGAAAGAGGAACTCTCCAGGTCGGTAGGTGTCCAATATGCTGCTGGAGATCAGTGGAGAAATAATTCCAGAAAGAATGAAGGGATGGAGCCAAAGTGAAAACAATACCTAGTTATGGATGTGACTGGTGATAGAAGCTGGGTGCAATGTTGTAAAGAGCAATATTGCATAGGAACCTGGAATGTTAGGTCCATGAATCAAGGCAAATTGGAAGTGGTCAAACAGGAGATGGCAACAGTGAACATCGACATTCTAGGAATCAGCGAACTAAAATGGACTGGAATAGGTGAATTTAACTCAGATGACCATTATATCTACTACTGTGGGCAGGAATCCCTTAGAAGAAATGGAGTAGCCATCATTGTCAACAAGAGTCTGAAATGCAGTACTTGGATGCAATCTCAAAAACAACAGAATTATCTCTATTAGTTTCCAAGGCAAACCATTCAATATCACAGTAATCCAAGTCTATGCCCCAACCAGTAATGCTAAAGAAGCTGAAGTTGAATGGTTCTATGAAGAGCTACAAGACCTTTTAGAACTAACACCCAAAAAAGATGTCCTTTTCATTATAGGGGACTGGAATGCAAAAGTAGGAAGTCAAGAAACACCTGGGGTAACAGGCAAATTTGGCCTTGGAATACGGAATGAAGCAGGGCAAAGGCTAATAGAGTTTTGCCAAGAGAACGCACTGGTCATAGCAAACACCCTCTTCCAACACACAAGAGAAGACTCTACACGTGGATATCACCAGATGGCCGACACCGAAATCAGATTGATTATATTCTTTGCAGCCAAAGATGAAGAAGCTATATACACTCAGCAAAAACAAGAACGGGAGCTGACTGTGGCTCAAATCATGAACTCCTTATTGCTCAACTGAAGGAAGTAGGGAAAAACACTAGACCATTCAGGTATGACCTAAATCAAATTCAGTTCAGTTCAGTTGCTCAGTAGTGTGCGACTCTTTGCAACCCCATGAATCGCAGCACGCCAGGCCTCCCTGTCCATCACCATCTCCCGGAGTTCACTCAGACTCACGTCCATCAGGTCCATGATGCTACCAGCCATCTCATCCTCGGTCGTCCCTTCTCCTCCTGCCCCCAATCCCTCCCAGCATCAGAGTCTTCCAATGAGTCAACTCTTCGCATGAGGTAGCCAAAGCACTGGAGCTTCAGCTTTAGCATCATTCCTTCCAAAGAAATCCCAGGGTTAATCTCCTTCAGAATGGACTGATTGGATCTCTTTGCAGTCCAAGGGACTCTCAAGAGTCTTCTCCAACACCACAGTTCAAAAGCATCAATTCTTCAGCGCTCAGCCTTCTTCTCAGTCCAACTCTCACATCCATACATGACCACAGGAAAAACCGTAGCCTTGACTAGATGGACCTTAGTCATCAAAGTAATGTCTCGGCTTTTGAATATACTATCTAGGTTGGTCATAACTTTCCTTCCAAGGAGTAAGCATGTTTTAATTTCATGGCTACAATCACCATCTGCAGTGATTTTGGAGCACCCCCCAAAAAAATATGACACTGTTTCCACTGTTTCCCCATCTATTTCCCATGAAGTGATGTGACCAGATGCCATGATCTTCATTTTCTGAATGTTGAGCTTTAAGCCAACTTTTTCGCTTGCTCTCTTCTTTCACTTTCATCAAGAGGCTTTTTAGCTCCTCTTCACTTTCTGCCATAAGGGTGGTGTCATCTGCATATCTGAGGTGATTGATATTTCTCCTGGCAATCTTGATTCCAGCTTGTGTTTCTTCCAGTCCAGCATTTCTCATGATGTACTCTGCATATAAGTGAAATAAGCAGGGTGACAATATACAGCCTTGATGTACTCCTTTTCCTATTTGGAACCAGTCTGTTGTTCCATGTCCAGTTCTAACTGTTTCTTCCTGGCCTGCATACAGATTCCTCAAGAGGCAGGGTAGGTGGTCTGTTATTCCAGTCTCTTTCATAATTTTCCACAGTTTATTGTGATCCACACAGTCAAAGGCTTTGGCATAGTCAATAAAGCAGAAATAGATGTATTTCTGGAACTCTCTTGCTTTTTCGATGATCCAGCGGATGTTGGCAATTTGATCTCTGGTTCTTCTGCCTTTTCTAAAACCAGCTTGAACATCAGGGAGTTCACGGTTCACATATTGCTGAGGCTGGGCTTGAAGAATTTTGAGCATTACTTTACTAGCATGTGAGATGAGTGCAATTGTGCAGTAGTTTGAGCATTCTTTTGCATTGCCTTTCTTTGGAATTGGAATGAAAACTTTGAATATACAGTGGAAGTGAGAAATAGATTTAAGGGACTAGATCTGATGGATAGAGTGCCTGATGAACTATGACGGAGGTTTATGACATTGTGGAGGAGACAGGCATCAAGATCATCCTCATGGAAAGAAATGCAAAAAAGCAAAATGGCTGTCTGGGGAGGCCTTACAAATAGCTGCGAAAAGAAGAGACATGAAAAGCAAAGGAGAAAAGGAAAGATATAAGCATCTGGATAAAGAGTTCCAAAGAATAGCAAGGAGAGATAAGAAAGCCTTCCTCAGTGATCAATGCAAAGAAATAGAGGAAGAAAACAGAATGGGAAAGACTAGAGATCTCTTCAAGAAACCTAGAGATACCAAGGGAATATTTCATGCCAAGATAGGCTCGAAAAAGGACAGAAATGGTATGGACCTAACAGAAGCAGAAGATATTAAGAAGAGGTGGCAAGAATACCCAGAAGAACTGTACAAAAAAGATCTTCACGACCAAGATAATCATGATGGTGTGATCACTCACTTAGAGCCAGACATCCTGGAATGTGAAGTCAAGTGGGCCTTAGAAAGCATCACTATGAACAAAGCTAGTGGAGGTGATGGAATTCCAGTTGAGCTATTTCAAATCCTGAAAGATGATGCTGTGAAAGTGCTGCACTAAATATGCCAGCAAATTTGAAAAACTCAGCAGTGGCCACAGGACTGGAAAAGGTCAGTTTTCATCCCAATCCCAAAGAAAGGCAATGCCAAAGAATACTCAAACTCCTGCACAGTTGCACTCATCTCACATGCTAGTAAAGTAATGCTCAAAATTCTCCAAGCCAGGCTTTAGCAATACATGAACTGTTAACTTCCAGATGTTCAAGCTGGTTTTAGAAAAGGTAGAGGAACCAGAGATCAAATTGCCAACATCCGCTGGATCATCGAAAAAGCAAGAGATTTCCAGAAAACAATCTATTTCTGCTTTCTTGACTATGCCAAAGCCTTTGACTGTGTGGATCACAATAAACTGTGGAAAATTATGAAAGAGATGGGAATTACCTGACCACCTGACCTTCCTCTTGAGAAACCTATATGCAGGTCAGGAAGCAACAGTTAGAACTGGACATGGAAAAACAGACTGGTTATAAATAGGAAAAGGAGTACATCAAGGCTGTATATTGTCACCCTGCTTATTTAACTTATATGCAGAGTACATTATGAGAAATGCTGGGCTGAAAGAAGCACAAGCTGGAATGAAAACTGCTGGGAGAAATATCAATAACTTCAGATATGCAGATGACACCACCCTTATGGCAGAAAGTGAAGAGGAACTAAAAAGCTTCTTGATGAAAGTGAAAGAGGAGAGTGAAAAAGTTGGCTTAAAGTTCAACATTTAGAAAATGAAGATCATGGCATCTGGTCCCATCACTTCATGGGAAATAAATGGGGAAACAGTGTCAGACTTTATTTTTCTGGGTTCCAAAATCACTTCAGATGGTGATTGTAGCCATGAAATTAAAAGACACTTACTCCTTGGAAGGAAATTTATGGCTAACCTAGATAGCATATTCAAAAGCAGAGACATTACTTTGCCAAAAAGTTCCATCTAGTCAAGGCTGTGGTTT
Source organism: Budorcas taxicolor (assembly GCF_023091745.1). Lineage (NCBI taxonomy): Eukaryota > Metazoa > Chordata > Mammalia > Artiodactyla > Bovidae > Budorcas > Budorcas taxicolor. The sequence goes on from NC_068912.1 coordinate 73,175,364, forward strand.
TTCCTGTGGTCATGTATGGATGTGAGAGTTGGACTGTAAAGAAAGCTGAGCGCCAAAGAATTGATGCTTTTGAACTGTGGTGCTGGAGAACACTCTTGAGAGTCCCTTGGACTGCAAGGAGATCCAACCAGTCCATTCTAAAGGAGATCAGTCCTGGGTATACTTTGGAAGGACTGATGCTAAAGCTGAAACTCCAATACTTTTTCCACTTCATGCGAAGAGTTGACTCATTGGAAGACTCTGATGCTGGGAGGGATTGGGGGCAGGAGGAGAAGGGGATGACAGAGGATGAGATCACTGGATGGCATAACTGACTCAATGGACAAGAGTTTGGGTGAACTCCGGGAGTTGGTGATGGACAGGGAGGCTTGCCGTGCTGCGATTCATGGAGTCACAAAGAGTCGGACATGACTGAGTGACTGCACTGAACTGAAGCTGTTGATTACATAGTATAAGCTTTTTGATATGTAGGGTGAGGAAGTCTCTGAGATAACTGGTTTAGATAGCTGAGGGGATTGTGTGTGTGTTAGTGGCTCAGTTGCTTCCTACTCTTGGTGATTCTATGTATTGTAGCCCACCAGGCTCCTCTGTCTGTGGAATACTCAATAAGAATACTGGAGTAGGTAGCTATTCTCTTCTCTAGGGGATCTTCCTGACCCAGGCATCAAACCCAGGTCTCCTGCATTGCAGACAGATTCTTTACTACCTGAGCTACCAGGAAAGCCCTGAAGGGATTAGTGGAACCAATTATTAGGATAGGAATTTCAGGAGAAAGACTGAAGATTGGGCTGAGAGAGGATGCTAAATATATCGGAGAGTGTCTTATGAATGTGAATTGTTGATGGAAATCCAGGTGTTGATGGAAAATCCAGTCTAGTTTAATGCTTCTCAAAGCTTAATGTATATTCAGATGGCCAGGAGATCTTCTTCACAAGTAGTTTCTACATCAATAAGTTAGAGCTGCGGCCTGAAATTCTGTAGTTTGTTAAAGTCTCTGGGAGATGGCCATGCTGTCTGTCCTTGGACCATACTTTGCATAACAAGTAACTAAGAGATAGTTAGATTTTAACACTAACAAAGACATATGAGCTGGATATGTAGGTTCACAAGTTCTTAGCAATATTGGTGAAATTGAAGCCAAGTTACTGATTGTTTATACAGATTAACAATTTAAAAATATTTAATAATAAAGCCAATATTTGAGTGATTATTAAAAATTGCAAATTATGCTAATTTTGACAGACTTAAGATTTTGTTTAAAGTGTATTCTTAAATTCAATTGTGCCTTTTATTTATTTAGTTGTCAACCAGTGAAGTTCATATTTTCAGTTTATTTTGGGGGAAAAATGTATGTATTTTGGGCCTCCCTGGTGACTCAGATGGTAAAGAATATGCCTGCAATGCAGGAGACACAGGTTTGATCTTCTGGGTCAGGAAGATTCCCTGGGGAAGGAAAAGGCTGCCTGCTCCAGTATACTTGCCTGGAGAATTTCATGGACCAAGGAGCCTGGCAGGCTACAGTCCATGGGGTCACAAAGAAGTGGACACGACTGAGCAACTAACACTTTTTTACAAGGAATGTGATAAACAAATTATTAATAAAATGGTACCAATAAATGTCAATCCCTTCTTAAATGAGAAAGATCTCATTCTTACACCAATTAGGTGAAACTTTTCTTAAAATATGATAAAAACTACGTGGTCCTACTGTATAGCATAGGGAACTATATTCAATATCCTGTAATAAGCCATAAAGAAAATAATAGAAAAAATTATATATATATACATATATATAGGATAAACATTTTGCTTTACAGCAGACATTAACATATTGTAAAACACTATACCTCAGTAAAATAAATTAAAAATATATATATGATAAAAACAAACTGGCAACTGTTGGGGACCCAAACATTCAGACATACATTATACTTTGAGTCAAGGAAGAGTATGTACAATGAGAAGAAAAATAAAGCTACTTTCTGACTATGAAAGGTGAGTAGAGAAAAGGAAGCTGGCTAAGCAAATGGAGACCAAATATGTCAGGAATTCAAGTTATTGCAAGCAAAAGGAAAGCAGGTTTCTGGGAGGAAGTGCTAAACAATATTGTAAGTCACAGTCAGTGACAGTAAGAATTGGTCACAGACAATATATGTTGTTCTTAGAATTTTTGCACTTATGCAGTAGGTGGCCATTTTCAGACTATTTTAGGAGAAGAAGGTCAGAAGAATCTAGATATCTGGGACTTGAGATTGAATTAGGAGGTGAGAAATTCAAAGAAATGAAGGGAAACCAGTTTTTTTGTTGGTTTGTTTAAGGAATTTTATTGTGAACAGTATAAAAAAGAGAGGGATAGTTCATAAAATCTCATTTTAAAAATTGCATTTTAATTTCAATATGGAGGACAACTAGTGTTTATACTTTTTTGGTGTAGGAAACTCCAATCAATAGGATTCAATAGATGTGAAGTAGAAACAGGAGTTTTGGCTTCTGCCTGCCATTAACAGTTCATTTACTAGAGCTGGAAAATGACTACTAAAGCAACCAGACAAAATGTATTCTTATTTCTTTCCCACCTTTCAGTTCTTAATAATAAATCAGTTAAATGAGAACAACTTCACAGGTAGAAGGGGGTAGCACTTTAGTTGATCCAGTGAACTATTTGCATTAATTATGTCACTTCTGGAAATGTTTTACATAGAAACTACAAAAAAGACAAAATTACCCTTCTTTGTATCAGTAATATTATCAAACGCTGCTAAATCAAAATCAGAATTCAGTATATGATTCTAGGTAGATCATAGAAATTAGTGCTTTGCTGTATTTTCTCATTTTAAACCTGGGCTTGTTTATCTCCCTCAGTTACTTTTTCTATCTTGGTGCTGTAGACTGGTTTGAGGTTGATGGTGAATTCAGAGTTTTGATAATATCTTGTTAACTTTTGATTTCCAGGGATTAGTACAATGCCTGGAAACTTAGAGATGTTCCTCTAGACAGTTATTTACTAACTCATCCAATATTGTACATCCAGTTACTGTATTCCTTAATAAGGACTTTTAAAACCATGATACAGTGGTATCGAGCTAGTTAAAAACCATTTTGTGAATAAGTTTTATGTGACTAATAGGCACTTTGGAAATACCTGGTAAGAATATTCTGAGACAATTTGGGTTCAGTGTAAAGTTCAGTATCTCTAAGGGTTCTAAGTTGTTTCAGTTGTGTCCAACTCTATGATTTTATGGACTGTAGCCCCTCAGGCTCCTCAGTCCATGGGATTCTCCAGGCAAGAATACTAGACTGGGTTGCCATGTTTTCTTCTAGGGGATCTTCCTGACCCAGGGACCAAACCCAGAGTTAAGTATTCTGCAGGCAGATTCTTTACCACTAGTGCCACCTGGGAAGCCCCCAGTATCTGTATCCAGTTCCAGTTCACTCACTCAGTTGTGTCTGACTTTTTGTGACCCCATGGAATCGCAGCACTCCAGGCCTCCCTGTCTATCACCAACTCCGGGAGTCCACCCAAACCCATGTCCATTGTGTTGGTGATGCCATCCAACTATCTCATCCTCTGTCATCCCCTTCTCCTCCTACCCTCAATCATTCCAGCATCAGGGTCTTTTCAAATGAGTCAGCTCTTAACATCAGGTAGCCAAAGTATTGGAGTTTCAGCTTCAACATCAGTCCTTCCAATGAACATCCAGGACTGATCTCCTTTAGAATGGACTGCTTGGATCTCCTTGCAGTCCAAGGGACTCTCAAGAGTCTTCTCCCACACCACAGTTCTAAAGCATCAGTTCTTCGGTGCTCAACTTTCTTTATAGTCCAACTCTCACATCCATATCCATACATGACTACTGGAGAAACCATAGCCTTGACTAGACGGACATTTATCGGCAAAGTAATGTCTCTGCTTTTGAATATACTATCTAGGTTGGTCATAACTTTCCTTCCAAGGAGCAAGCGTCTTTTAATTTCATGGCTGCAATCACCATCTGCAGTGATATTGGAGCCCAGAAAAATAGTCAGCCACGGTTTCCACTGTTTCCCCGTCTATTTGCCATGAAGTGATGGGACCGGATGCCATGATCTTCGTTTTCTGAATGTTGAGCTTTAAGCCAACTTTTTTTCTCTCCTCTTTTACTTTTATCAAGAGGCTCTTTAGTTCTTCTTCTCTTTCTGCCATAACAGTAGCGTTATCTGCATATCTGAGTATCTGTATAGACTTCCTTATTTTTAAAATGTTGTAAATACATGGAATTTAAGCAGTGTCTGTCTTTTTTTTTTTTCCCGATAGGGTCAGTGAGAAGTTTATACTACATGAGACATAAAACTTAGCAATATGTTTTATGAGTTATGTTTTGGTGTCTAGAGTAGAAAGCATTCCTTAAAAGTTTAATAGACTTTCTTGATTTTTGGACCATAAATCATCTGTGGGAAAGTGAAATTGGATTGTTTCACTGTAACTCCCAAGTGGCAAATCATTTCAAGAGCTCTATGAATAGGTGCATTTGCACAATCTGATTGGCTACCCTAAAGGCAAGAGCAATTATATTATGCTAATGTGCATGTTATGCTCAGAAACCTGAATTTACCATTCTAATACATCAATGTATATTGTCTTTTTCAAGAGGTGAGCTTATAGCTGTCAAGTTTTGTGTAAAGAAAGGTTTTAAAGATTAGCAATTGTCAAGTTTAGGGAGCTTGAAGCATTCTTACATTTCATGATAATGATTGAATCTTTCCTTTGACGGTAAGTACAGAGCTGAATATAGTGATAACCTTGATTAAGCATAACATGGTTGTGGAAACATTCTGGGAAAGGCTTTTTACATCTATCTGTGACGATTATAACAACCTGAGGAAAATTATTTGGAAATTTGCTCATTAAGAACTTTGCAAAAAAGCATCTTGTTTGCATTGCCTAATAAAATGGAATACATAATTTTTCCTAGGGCATATAATTTATGCTCAAAAATGTTGCAATACTTTTGTGACACCACTTACCAAGGATTTTTATTTATTTTATTTTATAGCTTATCATAATTTTTAACAGGAAGAATCCCCTTTAAAATTGAGTAAACAAAATCTACATCTCTTGCTTCAACTAACACAGAAACATAAGAAGACGCATACTATACACTACAGACATTTCACTTTTTATTTTAGATGGAGGAAAAAGTGAATGATGTGATGCTTAAAATCTTTAGTACATAAAATTTTTCTCAAAGAATTTCTAATACCTTCTTCAGTAATAAGTCGTGTAGCTAGATGACCGTATATGACCAATTATCTGTGTAAGTCAAACATTTTATTCTAAATTTTAGCAAGGGTGATTCCATGAGTTGAGACAATTAATAACTTAAGTAATAGCTGAGTTATAAAAGGCGATTTTCTTTTGAAATAGTTTATATGGTGTTTTTAAAGGTTTTTCTTAATATGATGAAGTAAATGATATGTACCCTAGTTTTAAGCAGTTGCTTGAGTTCACTGTCATTGTCTATGACTATGATTACTTTTGTTTAAACAATATAGTGTATCAAGACAGCAGTGTGGCATAATTTGATAGGAGAACATAATAAAATATAATGACATTTACTAGTCCCTTATACTCCCACTATGTTATTTTGTTAGTTCATTAAAGTGTTTTCTCTTTCACTTTAATTTTTATTGATCCCCAGTGAATACGAAAGCCTTTATGTAGCTCAACTCTTTAATTTGTTATTTCAGTAATTATTATTCTTGTTTTGTTTGTTAAGATTTTTTCATTAAAATGTTTTAAACATGGAATGTAATCTAGCAGGGAAGCATTATTTTAACTTTAAAAATCCCTTGCTTTAATTTACAGGATATTTTTTTAATCTCATTATGGGGGATTTAGCAGCAAAACTCTCATTTACACAAAAACAGGCCTATTGGCCTCTCTATGTAGGGGAATTTGCATCTGCATTTTAAAGCACTAAGCCTTTTTAATATCCCCTTGATAAATTAGCTTTCAAGATTCATCCAACAAATAGATGTGGGGAGAAACTGTAAACACTTAGCTAAGTGGTTACAGATACATAAGCAATTAAAATGAGGTAATTTTATTTGTGTAAAGGGTTTGGGCTTAATTTGAATCAGAAAGTGTCAAGGGGTCTGCTCAGGTTCCAATGCCACCACTGCCATTGCCACCGCAGTAACAATAAAAATCCATTAACAGTAAATAAAAATTCAATGACAGTAAAAATCCAATAGAGAAGAAGTTAGGAGCTATGTCAGTTTCTTTTCCAAAACTTCTGTCACAGAAATGACGAAGATGACACTGAAATGCAATGAACAGAGAGAATCGAATACCCTTTAATTAAAATGATTTGGATAGGTACATATTTTATCCTTCAGGTGTTTTTATTACTTGGGACATTTCATTGGACTAAAATGTGATGACTTAGAAAGGAGTAGGATATGTAAATATTTTATTCTTACTGTTTGAGTCTTTCCATTGTTTTATATCACAAGTCTTTGGCAACTTTAAAAACATTAAAATTAAAAGACCTTAGAAATTGTCTTTTTTGAGGACAGGAGGAGAGAAGGGGACAACAGAGGATGAGATAGTTGGATGGCATCATAGACTCGATGGACATGGGTTTGGGTAGACTCCGGGAGTTGGTGATGGACAGGGAGGCCTGGCATGCTGTGGTTCGTGGGGTTGCAAAGAGTCAGACACTACTGAGCGCCTGAACTGAACTGAGAAATTGTCATATCTGAAGAATTTTTCAAATTCAATGAATTTCTTATCTTTGCTTTGTTCAAAACACTTAACATGTTAATTTTTAAATGTTGTCTTGTCAAATTGATCCTTAGATACCCTGCAATTTTGTTATCTTTGTAAAATTAAATAATTAAACAATTGACCATTAGTATGTAAAAATGCAATTTTTTTCTATTATGTTGATTTTTATAAACAGCAACTTTGGGAAGTAATAATTTAATTACAAATTGTAAAATTTTTCTGATACCTCCATGTGAAGTAATTATTGAATTTAATTACAAATTATAAAATTCTTCTGATGCCTCCATGTACATACTCATCTCTATGAATATGATAATTTGGATACTTCTTTAACAATTTATACTTCTGTTTCTCTTGTCACATTGTACTGGCTAAAATTTTTGTTAGATTTTAAAAAAAGATTTTATTGTAGCAAATATCTGTGTCAAGTTATAAAGAAAATAATTCAGTTTTTCATTATTGACTGTACTATTAACCTTTCATTACTGACAATACTATTAGACTTTACACATTTAAGCTTTTATTCAGTTTTTAAAGGTTTTAAAAAAATAGATGTAACAACCTAGAGGGGAGGGAGGTGGGAAGGCTGTTCAAGTGGGAGAGGACATCGGTAAATCTATGGCTGATTCATGTTGATGTTTGGTAGAAACCAACACAATACTGTAAAGCAAGTATCTTTCAATTAAAAATAAAGAAAAAAATCTATTATCAAAGTAATTAAATCCTTAAATAGCAATGTGGCCAGAAGGCATGATTCTTTTTTATAAACTGTTAGTTTCAGTTTACTTTTAAATACTTACTTTCATATTTATGAAATTTGGGCTTCTCGGGTGGCACTGGTGGTATAAAGAACCTACTTGCCAATCAGGAGACGTAAGGGATCCAGGTTCAATTCCTAGGTCAGGAAGATTCTCTGGAGAAGGGCATGGCAACCCATTCCAGTATTCTTGCCAGAAGAATCCCATGGACAGAGGAGCCTGAGAGTTTGTTTGGCTGGTTTTGGTATCCGGTGCATAGTTATATCAGTGAATGAGAATCGAGTCTTTTCTTTAATTCTCGTCTTTGAAAGAATTTAACATTAGATTATCAGTTCTTCAAATAACTGGAAAACTTTTCCAGTAAAACCTGAGCCTGATGATCTTTAGGGCATGATTTTTTTTTTTTTTTCCTACCAGTGGTTTGTTTCCTTAATAATTACATGAATATTATAAAAGTTCTAATTTTTGAATAAGTTTTTTGAGTAAATGTTTCCAACACTTAGCATTTTGCCTAGGTTCTTAAATACATTGACATAACATTTTCCAAAATATTTTTTTTGTCAATTAATTTCTATCACACCTATAATTATGTTCCCTTTTTCATTTGTATTATTGTTTTTATTACTTCTCTCTTTTTATTTATTTTGTTAGATATTTGTTATTTTTCTTAATTTTCTTGAATCAACATTTAATTATTTGGAAGTTATGATCATTTCTGTATTTGATTTACTAATACATTATAAAATCAATTTCTTGTTTTTACCTCCTTTGAACTTGTCCTCTTGTTCTTTTTCTGGCATAAATTTAAATGCTTAGTGCACTCATTTTCAGTCTTCTGACAAAATATAAATAATTTATGTTTATAGTTTCTTCTCTCTATGCTGGGTATGTATGTTCCTCAAGTTTTGATAACATAGTATATTTAATTGTTGGTATTAAGTTTTTTTAAATAATCATGATTTTCTTTCACTCTTAAATTCTTAGAATTTATTAAATTATCAACAAATAAGGTTCTTAAAAATGAAAATTTCTAGTTTTCATTTCTAAATATTATTGTAATCAGAGGATAGTCATTATGAAATTTTCAGCTTTATAGTATGCATTTAATATTTGTAAACATTTCAAGAGTTCTTAGAAAATTGTACTCTTTCAAGTATTGTGAACCCAGTTCATTTATGACCATCATGTCAGTCTCATTACTTAATTTGTTCACATCTTCTGTATACTTTCCTATTTTTTTCTTTTAGTCTGCATGATCTGATAATTACCAAAAGAGTTGTTAACGCCTGCCATTATAATGATATATTTGTCATTTTATTCTAGTGACAGTGTCGATTTTTTGCTTAAATATTTTGTAGCTGTCTTATAAGCCCATCTAAAATTAAGCAGTTTTAAGCAGTTTTCTTTCTGTTGAATTGAATCTTAAATCAGTTTGTAGTGACTTTAATTGTACTCTTTTTTTGGGTATTGATTTGTTATATTATTTTTTCTTATGATTTGCTTTGAAATTAAAATAACTATATCAGATATTTTTTGTCTGCTTGTTTAGAATTTGCCTGACTTCTTTTTCTGTCCTTTAACATTATCTTACAGTATACTTATGTTTTAGGCATTTTCTTGTAAATGGCATAAAGCCAGGTTGTGTTTATTTTTAACTAGTGTAATAGTTTTTGTTGGTCAATTTATTAAGGCCCAATTGAGCAAGTATGCCTACTATACTTTTTTCCTAGGGGGTGAGGGGTTTTCCTGTTTAACTTACCAAGAGTATTGCTTTTCAGAAGTCTGATATTATGGGAACTTAATTTTTTCAACCTGCCACATTTTCTAGGTTCCAGGCTTTATCTGTCGCCTTCCAGATTAGCTTGAGAGATCCACACTATGCTTCTTAAGATAAAGGGGAATTTTTAGAATTAACTTTCCTTTCTCCAGGCATTCTTATAATTTTGGCCCCTGAATATTTTCTTTCCCTGAATTTTCTATCATCTCAACCACACATGTATTATTTTTAGGTGATCTATATCAGACTATTTTTCTTAAAATCTGTTATGCTTTATTGCCAGAAACAAAGGGATAGTTTATTTTTAAAAAATTTTTGGAAAACGAATACTTAAAAAAAATGTAGTATGTGAAATTAAAATCTTAGACTCCGGAGGAAACTTTAGTGTCCTAGCGAATTTTTTAAATTTATGTAGGCCCATAATTTCTTCATTTAAAAAATAGGAATGTTAATATCTCTTTTGCAGCATTAGTGCTTTTTATTATAATTTGAATATATGAACCCTTGGCTCATTCTTAGCCACATAATAATTGGTAATTAATGTTATTTTCATAAAGACCATTATGTTAAAAAAAGTATTAAGTGAGGAATGCTTTTAAAAACAGAACAGATGTGATGAAACATAAGCTGCCAACGACACTATGAATGATTTTAGGTTAAAATGTATAGCTTCAATTTTGCAGTGATGCAGGGAACAAAATAAGGAAATGTGATATTGTATGGCAAATTAGGCACAGTATTGGAGCGCAAACATTATTCAGCTTTTATCAAAAAAGAAGTGGCAACTTCAGAATTAATACACAGCCAATTTAAACATGCCATTACTATCTCAAAGCTTCTAACTGGGTTGAAATTTATTCACTGACCTGATCAAGAATTCATGTCTGTCTTTAATACTTTCATTTTATTTGTTCTTCCTAGCTTTTATTACTCTTAAAGCATTTCAGCTTCATACTAATGGAACTAGAATATGGTTGCTGCTGCTGCTGCTAAGTCGCTTCAGTCATGTCTGATTCTGTGCGACCCAATAGACGGCAGCCCACCAGGCTCCCCCGTCCCTGGGATTCTCCAGGCAAGAACACTGGAGTGGGTTGCCATTTCCTTCTCCAATGCATGAAAGTGAAAAAAGTGCATGTCCGACTCTTAGCAACCCCATGGACTGCAGCCTACCAGGGTCCTCTGCCCATGGGATTTTCCAGGCAAGAGTACTGGAGTGGGGTGCCATTGCCTTCTAGAGCTGCCTTATAACAAACTGTTGATTTTGTCTTTTTTTTTTTTTTTTTTTTCCCTGTCACTATTTTCTAGTATGGAACAAGAAAAGGCTCTTTAGATTTAGAGTGTTTTATCGCTGTGCATATACTTATGAAAATATGCTATGTCTTTATGATTAGGACTACATATACATGTGAAAGAGAATCTTGAATAGATTGTTTCACCATTCTGTTTTGAGACACTAATACCCATTTTTATTTTTTCAGTTAGATGAAAATACGTAAGAAAAAATTCCAAGAGTTAAAAGCATAATACTGCTATCCACTTCACTGCTTGAACTAAAAACCCTGGGATCATGCTTGACTATTCTCCTTTTCCCTCACATCACAAACATGAAGATATACTCATTCCTAACATCAAAATACATATTGAATCATGTTGCATTATTTCTAGTGCAACCATCCTCTCCAAAGCCACTGCCATCTCGTGTACTTCCTGACCTGTCTTGCTGTTTCTACTCTTTCTCTTCTGTAGCATACTCTCTGCAGAGCGGCTTGACAGATGTCTTGTTAGATAATGTTATTCTTCACGAAGATTCCTCCATTGTTCTTTCATTACACCTAAATGAAGTAGAAAATCCTTCTAGTGGCCCCTGACTATTCCTTTGGCGAGGGGGGAGATGCACCATCCTTCCTTCTGCTTCATTCCAGCTGTACTGACTTTCTTGGTGTTCCTGAAATGTTCTCCTTAATATATACACGGCTCTCTAGCAGCACTTACCAGTTTTTCTCCCTTAACTTCTGCTTTGCGTCATGGCACTTATTACCTGACATTGTATTTCATGTCTGTTTATGATAGATGTCTTTACCTTAGCTGACCATCAGAATTACCTGAGATGTATCAAGAATCATGAATTACCTCACATACAAGAATTACCTGAGGCATTTTATATATATGAATCTTCTTGGTGGGGTAGGAGGAGACATTTTAGGCATTGGTAACTTAAAAACTCTATACCTAGAGTTGAGAACCTCTGTGTATTTGTGTGTGTTTGTTTTTTCTGCTCTCAATAGACTATACATTCAGTAAAGGCTTGGTGTTATTTATTTTGTCCACTGCTCTATTCCTAGCTCTCAGAATAGTACCAGGCACATAGCAAACTTTTCATAACTATTTGTTCATAATTTCAAAAAATAGTTACCTCTTTGCATCTAGAATATATTTTTTAAAATGCACTATTGGCTCCACACCTCTCATTCCTTCATCAGTTTTTTTCACTAATTTAAGAAATATTTACTTAGTGCATTTAGGGAAGCAGACAATATTCTAGGCTCTCAGACACCAAGAGTGAAATAAGTGTCTCTGTTTTTGTGAAGCTTTCATTCTCATATTGGTGGTACATTTTGTAGATAATTGTAGTTTTAGAAATTAAAAAAAAAACTAAGTTATTTCAAATAAGTTTTCATTATTCCTATGTGCTACTTTGAGAAAAACCACTTCACCTCTTCAGGACTAGTCATAAAACTATTTTAAAGAATCCTTTTCCTTTAAGTCAGTGTAATTGGAACTGTTATTTTTGTTTTTCTATTTTAAAAAAATTTTAAGTAATTTCAGAAGATTCTTTCTTAAACTATGACCAGTTAAAAGAAAACCAATTTTCTGCAAAAGAAAATCATTAGCTTGTAACAGATTTACAAGACGCACTACATCTGTCTTAAGAAAAGCTCTTAATCTGCAGAATAAAGCCAGCTTGAGTGATAGGTCTGGGAGTACCCAGTGGCAAAAGTGTTAGAATCATTTAAAAGTTCATTTGAGTTTTGCACACACAAACTGATCATTCATCTATTTTTTTTTCATTCATCTATTAAATAAATATCCCTGGCTGGTAAACATTACTAGGCTATTTGCCAGGTCAGAAGGTTATAATATATATTCTCTGTTTTTAAGAAGCACATTTTATCATTAATTTTGTAAAGAAATAATAGCAAATATCACATCAAAGATAAGTGCTGCAAATTGCAAAAAAAGTACATAGAGTTCAACCTTGCCCTTGCCTTTAACAAGCTCACAAAATCTCTCCCTTTTTTGATGTTCTATAACATTCAGCTTGTTTCATGTCAACTAACATAGTCTATTTTTATTCTAGTTTTTCATCTACTCATGTTATTATACTTTAATTCCTTGAAGCTTATGCATATGAGTATTACATGTATATTATACTTACATAAAATATTCACATTGCATTGTATACCATATTCACTCAATACATATCTTTTATCAAATTACATAGAATACATTTAAGTGACTATAAGAGTTACAGTTACAAAAATCTAGAACAAAGTCCAATAAATCCAAATGCATATCATCCTCAAAGGCTTCCAAAGAAACTAAATTCAAATAAATAACTGTGCTCAGGTATAAAACAAAATAATCTGTTTGTAATTAACTGGTTACAACCCCAGAATGTCTGTAAAGTTTAAAAGCTATGTAGCATTGTAGTGACTATATATTAAATGCAATTCAGTAAACGCTTTGAAAGTGAAAGAGGAGAGCGAAAATGTTGGCTTAAACCTCGACATTCAGAAAACGAAGATCATGGCATCTGGTCCCATCACTTCATGAGAAATAGATGGGGAAACAGTGGAAACAGTGTCAGACTTTATTTTGGGGGGCTCCAAAATCACTGCAGATGGTGACTGCAGCCATGAAATTAAAAGACGCTTGCTCCTTGGAAGGAAAGTTATGACCAACCTAGATAGTATATTCAAAAGCAGAGACATTACTTTGCCGACTAAGGTCCATCTAGTCAAGGTTATGGTTTTTCCTGTGGTCATGTATGGATGTGAGAGTGGGACTGTGAAGAAGGCTGAGCACCAAAGAATTGATGCTTTTGAACGGTGGTGTTGGTGAAGACTCTTGAGAGTCCCCTGGACTGCAAGGAGATCCAACCAATCCATTCTGAAGGAGATCAATTCTGGGATTTCTTTGGAAGGAATGATGCTAAAGCTGAAATTCCAGTACTTTGGCCACCTCATGCGAAGAGTTGACTCATTGGAAAAGACTCATGCTGGGAGGGATTGGGGGCAGGAGGAGAAGGGGACGACAGAGGATGAGATGGCTGGATGGCATCACAGACTCGATGGACGTGAGTCTGAGTGAACTCCAGGAGATGGTGATGAACAGGGAGGCCTGGCGTGCTGCGATTCATGGGGTCGCAAAGAGTCAGACACGACTGAGCAACTGAACTGAACTGAACTGAAACGCTTTGCCTCTAAGATAAGGATGGAGTTAATGGCTCAGAGGTTAAAGCGTCTGCTTGCAATGCGGGAGACCTGGGTTTGATCTCTGGGTTGGGAAGATCCCCTGGAGAAGGGAATGGCAACCCACTCCAATATTCTTGCATGGAGAATCCCCATGGGCACAGGAACCTAGTGTGCTGTTTCTCTGGGGTCTCAGAGTTGGACATGAGTGTGAGCATTCCAGCATCTTCAGTTTTCCAACTTATTGACTGTTTATCAAATCTTTAATGGTTTTCTGGTCCTTGTTGTTTGGGGAAGCAGAAGTGTAGAGGACAGAGCATAGGCTCCAGAGGCATACAGACCTGAATTTCTAATCTGTTTCTGTTACTCATGACTGTTCCACCTTGAAAGAAGTAACTTTTCTAAATCTCAGTTTCTCTGTTTGTAAAATAGGAATATGATATTTCTATCACAGGTTTTCCAAAATGATTGCATTAGACATTATTTTGTTGTTGTTGTTAAGGATGGTAGATAACAAATGTTAATTTCTTCCTGCACTTTTCTTTTTTTTTTTGCATTTTACTTCAGTTACATTGAATTTTATCTCCTGGTCTTATTTGGGTTAGTCTGGATTGTTGTTCCTCAAAGATTAGATTCAAACCTGTCAGTGATACAAGAACTTTAATAAACAAAGGGCACTGAGACACAGCAGTGTAAAATGACATGAATTCAGAATGAAGGACAATATCTTAAACTGAAAAGATTAACTTTATGTAAAAGTCACTGTACTATTTTTGCTGTTCTCATTTCTCTTTGGACCAAACAAAATGTCACCTTAGTAATGTATTCATATTTAGAACTGACTAGATAATTTGGGGGACCTGTTTTCACTCTGATATTCTTTGAGACTGTTTTGGTTATGGACTCTGGAGCTATTAGCAAATTAGGCTAAACAAGTATTAATGTTCATTTTCTCCATGGTAAAAATCTGAAGGAGAAGGTTGTAAATGACTTAAAGGTTTTACCTACATAATAAATTTAGTAGAATAGAGTAAATGGATATTGCAAGTCCATAAGACAACAAAATGTGCATTTTTTGTAACTAGAATTTTATTACATCAATGTATTTGTCTTTAGATTAAAAAATATATATATACAGCAAGACAGTAACTAATTTCACTTATGCTTATAAAAGCATCACAACTGTGATAAGTTCTTTCATTCAGTGTGTTTCTTCTATATAGTTTTCTATGACAAATTCAAGGAATTTTTTTTTCTAAAGTATTGAATTTTCTTTTTAAAATTCTATTTTTTAGTTTAACTCATATTAGTGTTTCTTTCTAAAATATGTTTCCTGGATGTTGACAGTAATTGGAACAAATATAATGTTAGCTGTGTTATTACATGGAATATAGTCTTTAAGAAACTTAAAGTCTTTAAGAACTGTGTTTCTTAACATAGATCCTTAGAAAACAACAGTGTGGAAAATACCCTGAAATATACTTTTAATGACAACCAAGTGCCTGACCTTTTGGTGGTGCATTGCTTTGTGAGAGAATGTCTTCATTTGACATATTTCAGAGACCTCTTAATTGTTGTATTTTTCCTCATATTAAAGCTGTGAATAATTTTTAGAAATTCTTTTGCGATGAACATATACACAGTATTTCTGACTTGATGGATGCATCATAATTAAGTGAAAAACTACCTTAAAATGCCCAATAGCTACACTAGTTTAATGAGAATATAATATGTTATTATTTAAAAATATATTAGTATTTGAACATATTTTAAACTAAATCTTGGTATATAAATATTTTAATATACCTAATGAAAGTTCAGTATTTTAAAGATTTCATAACTATTTAAATAACCATTATATATTATAACATATACAAGAATATATGCTGACTGTAACTTAGAAAAACATTAAATCACTTGAACTTTCAAGTGAGGTTAGTAGTAAAATAATAACAATGTAACAGAAACATTGCATAAGCTTTCTCAGAAAGCGGTTTTCCAGTGAGTTAAAAGAACAAAAATTCTTTGTAAGTAAAGTAGTATTATGTGAGGCTTGTCTAAATGTATAGTTTGTGGAACTCAGCAGTCCTGGGTTTATTTCATGTTCTGCCAGTAGTGGGACTTCAAAATAGTTCTTTGCATGGGCCTTAGATTCCTCATTTGAGCAGAAGTATGAAGGAGACACAAAAGACATGGGTTCAATTCCTGGGTTGGGAGGATCCCCTGGAGGGTGAAATTGCAACCCACTCCAGTTTTCTTGCCTGGACAGTCCCATGGACAGAGGAGCCTGGTGGGCTACAGTCCATGGGGTCACAAAGAGTCAGACACAACCGAGCACACACTCGTATACCAAACCATAAACAACAGGATTATTAACCAAGATAATGTTTGTCTGGCAAAATTCTTAGTAAAAAGTAAGCACTCAGTAAGGAATAGTACTATGAAGATGATACATATCACTTTAAAAGAAAAGAAGTTTTATGGTTAAAGAAATTTTGGAAATGTCCAGTGTAAAAAAGACAGTTTCTTTTCCCTTTGGTGTTCCTCAGAGCTTTTAAGATGCTAATATGCTTGTGACTCACTTAAAAACCTACAATGCCCAAGTTTAGTTAACTATGGAGCTGCTTTTTTTTTCTTTTTTTTTTTTTTTACATAGAGCTTCTCTTGGAACTACTATTCTTCCCACGCACTTTCTTAAATGACTTCTTAGGTAAACACCTACCTATTAATCATAATTTATGTAAGATTAATATTGCTTAGGTTTCCAGCTGCCTGAATTTTTTTTTAATTAAATGTCAAATGTCAGACTAGTGAATGTTTAAAAAATTTTTCATGAACATGACAGTCTGACAACCAGATTTTTAGGAGTAAAACTTCAATGGCATCAAAACTAGTTCTTTCCATTCTAGCAGTGCTCATAATCACCAGAGTATAATATTCCATGAAGTCCCTATTATTCATAATTATGTATTAATAAAATATTTCCTTAGTTTGTTAACAAAAAAGTAAATTACAGTGTTTGAGATTGTTTACAGTTACAATTCTATTTAGATTTCAACAGCTTACATTTTTGTAGAAAAATAATTATAAAAATTAAGAAGTACTGAGATGAGTATTACTTGACTCTCCAAAGATTCATGGATTATTTTTTATAGCTGATTTTAAGACAAGACTATTCAGTATGTTCATTTTTTTATGTACAAATTTGAAATTTAAGCCTTAGAGTTTCAAATACTGCCTTAATCTTCTACTGTATTTATTCTAATTGGTCAGCGTGTCTACAGTTTGGAAAATACACCATCCATATTACACCAGAGGGATGCACTTTAACAAAGAGCTTTTTCTTGTTTTCAAGGTAACTCCTAGCTCTTTGACACAACACAAGACTCTCCACAGCCTTGCACATGCCCACTTTCCATCTCAATCACCATAACCACTGCTGTGCACTTAAGCACTTTATGCTGTCTCACCACTTAGATTTTGATAGGGCCCTGCACACTTTATGTATCTTTGTTTTCTTGCCTCTGTGCCTTACTGCATATTGTTCTTATTGGCAGCTAACTACAACTCATTGTTCAAAATTCCATTGAGATATCACCAGTTCTAACCCCCAAAGTCAAAAACTAGATTTAACACCATTCAATTATGTTCCCATTTCACGCTATTATTTCTGTTATTTTCAGTGACCATGATGTAGTTTAATAAATTGTTTGTGTGCCTTTTCTTAGGAATATAAGCTTTATTTTGCAATATTTTTCTTTTTAATTTACCTTTTTTATAAGCTTTTTGAGGGCAAGTATTATGACCTGTTAATTCCTAGCATCTCACTGGTATCTTGCTCATTCTATAGTTGCTAGCTGTGATCTACTTCACTGTGTATTAGGAAATATTTCCATTAGGCAGGTTAACTTAGACATTTGTGAACCCTCCAAGTTCCCCATTTAGTATCTGGCAGTGCTTCATCTACTAAGTCATTATTCCTCTGTGAATGTTATTGTATGACATTGAAAGGCTGTTCTTTCACACCCTAAACTTCCCTTTCCCAAAGATACCAGCTCACCCACTGATTTTATGAATCATTCAAATACCAACTGCATCTTACTCAAGTACTTGCTAGTAATGAATTTCTCAGACATGCTGAGCCCAGTAATATCCATTGAATTCTTATATTCTCCCTCAACCCTCTTTCTGGGAAGAGTCTCAGTGTTCATCTGCCCCCATGGTGCAAAAATTGGTCTTCATTGTCATGACCAAAATCATGCAGAAGGTGCTATATTTGATAATCAAAAAGCAAGAACTTGAATAGAATATTCATTTTAAATACATACTTAATTTTCTTATCTTCCTTTATTCTTTAGCCTAAATCAGTCATTTTCATGGCATCACTCTTAGATTTTCCACAGTCAGTTGCACTAAAGTCCTATTTCTAGGTCTTCTTTTAGAACAAAATTATCACAAAATGAAGATTCTGATGAAGGTTAAGGCACATATTATCATGAGTTGCTATGTGTAACTTTGAAATTACCTTTAAAATCTAACTGTGGTCATGATAAGCTCATATGCACTCCCCACTCCCCCACCAAAAAATCATTCCCACCTACCTAGTCCTCTTCCAGACTCCCATCAGCTAGTACATGCTCACATCCTCCTATACCTGTGCCCACATGACCCCTCGGAGCTGTAGCTAAAGAAAGCCAAGATTCCCTTGAGTTCCACATGTTTCTGCTCACAGAGAATAGATCTGTTATTTTTACTGAGCTGGTGTTGGTGAGAGGGTAGGGAAAGGAGGGAGGAAAAAGAAATATAAATAGCAAGCACGGAATGTTACCGTGTTTTAGTTGAGCCTGGCAGGTATGTAGAGTTGTATACGGCACATAAGGCAAAAAATTTTATTTTTATCCATTTTCATCACATTTTCTTTAGTGAACAGAAGAAGGAAAAAGAAAGAGTATGACTTTGTACTAATTAGAAAAACAAAGTGGACATTTTGAAATTGGACATTTTATGGGTACCTTTTATTCTTTTTCTGTTTTTATCCAACACCGTTTTTCTTGTGACTTGCTTCACCTGCTTGTGTCCTCACCTCATTTTATCAGCTGTCTGTAGCTGCTTCTGACCTATCTCACAGGCATGGGATGTGGCAACCACAGGTGTCAGCAGCTCTTCACAGCTGATAGAGCCATGCTTTCACTTGATTTTCCCCCATTAAAAAGAGAAAAACACAAACACCTGTTTTGACTCATCTCCCTTCCTTTTCTCCAATTGCAAATTAAACTGACAAGCTGGCTGGACAGTGGCAGAGGGGACTTACTTTTCAGTCAAATTATTTTAGTCTCTTTTTTGCCAATGTATTCTCTACCTGTCATTTCCTCCATGTAAGTTTTTGACAGCTAGAATTGTTTTTATTGTACATTCCAGTCTGTGCTTTTAATAGCTAAGGTTTTTTTTTTTTTTTCACTTCCCAGATTTAACTAGCCTAAAATTACTGTCTGACCTCCATTTTGAGCTACGTTGCTAAAGTTACAAATATCTACCCTAGATTTTATTCATTCTTTGAGAACACAAGTATCTATAATATGTCAGTGTTGCCAGGTGTTTGGGGCCAAAAATATGAATAACGCATTATTCCTGGTACTGACTAGTTCAGCCTGTAATGGCCAGTTAAATACAGCGTAAGTGAATATGTAGCCGTGTGGGGAGACAAACCTGGATGTCCTGAATGGATAACTCCTTAGGATGCGTTGAAACTATCATGGAATATTACTTGCTCTAGTAGCTTTATGATGCTACTTGTATGTTTGTAGGGTCTTTGTGGTCTACTTTGTCCAATGAGGGTTTTCCTGGTGGCTTAGTCAGTAAAGAATTCACCTGCAGAGCAGGAGACCTCCTGCAATGGCAGAAGACTCAGGTTTGATCCCTGATCATGAAGATCCCCTGGAGAAGGAAATGGCAACCCCCTCCAGTATTCTTGCTTGGGAAATCCCGTGGACAGAGGAGCCTGGTGGGCTACAGTCCATGGGATTGCAAGAGTTGGATACAACTTAGTGACTAAACCACCACCATTGTACAATGACTTTTTTATCTTGAGGTTGTGCCCAAACCAAAAACCCTACATTTAAAAAGAGAATGATTTTAAAAAGAAAAAAATATGGGGAAAATTTTTTAATTTTGAATTTCAATGAAATTAAAATTAGAATGTTACATAAGGATCCATATGCTAACCTTCACTTTTCCTCAGTCCTCATCTGCCTCATTATCACCTCAAATACATGATGGTTCACTTAACATATTTTCTTTGCAAAATAAAGAAATTGGAAGAGTGAAGTCTTTGGTAAAATATTAATATAGTTAATGAAATGGCTAGAATTAGTAAATTATAGAAATTTACCTTTATCATCGGAGTTTATTTTTGTAGAGTGAAATTAGGTTTTCTTTAAATTTCCAAACTGGAAACATGTAGCTTTTGAGAAAATAAATGAGTAAATGTTTTTACCTAGCTCAGTTTTATACAAAGCTATAATTTTGGTTCTCTTCATTCTGTGCTGGCTGCAGTACTTGGCTTCTTATATCCATTTATTCAAATACGGCCATAGGACAGTGGGTAACAGCATAGCAGTGGCAGAAAAAAGTCACAGCTGGTGGAGAAAAATGACCTTCTTCAGGAGCATCCTGGCTTCCCCTTCTGCCAATCAACTCAGCTCACAGTGAGCCTGACCCAGAAAAGTGGTCAGGTTAGATAGGAAAGAAGAAAACTACTTCTTTTGTTTTTATCCTCTGGACTTAGAGAACAAGTTTTAAATGGATTTAATGCCTCAATTCATTCTGGGGTACTAATTTAAAAAAGAAAAAAAAAAAGAAAAGAAAACACCTCTAAACAGGGAGAACCATAGTCCATCTTAAAAATGAGCCCAAAGACATTTATGATTGCAAGTGAATTCTTATCAGTTTCCTTCTAGGATAAATTGAGGTATCTAAATGACCCCTGCTCATTTTAATTGCCCCAATGTTAATGTTTACTCTTCTTTTCTTGTGAAAAGATAGCAATTATTTTAAATGGAGATTTTTGACCTCTAGAAAGAAAAAAAAAATAGACCTCACAAACATAAAGACATATGCAGTTAAATATAGACTTATTGAAACATACAAAAACAAACAGAAATGCATACCATTAACTTTGACTTTGATCTCTCATTTTACACTCTCATCAAAAAACAGTTAACAATGTGCTTATCTCCACTGTGCTCCGTAAGGAAGGTAGGATGCTGCAGAGATGATTTGACACTGGGTCAAAGAAACCTGCTAAAGGCAGTCTAACCTTGTCTTTGCAAACCACATTAGTTTGCATAGTTTGTCCCCCAGTAAGTCATGCCAGTACCTTAGAAATGGGAGATTCACATCCACGTTATTTTAGTTACTAGTATTATTCTCTTTATGGCCTTCCCAGGTGGTAAAGAATCTACCTGCAAAGCAGGAGACCTCAGTTCAATTCCTTGGTCTGGAAGTTACCCTGGAGAAGGGATAGGCTACACACTCTAGTATTCTTGGGCTTCCCTGGTGGTTCAGATGGTAAAGAATCTGCCTGGAATGTGTGAGTCCTGGGTTCTATTCCTGAGTTATGAAGATCCCCTGGAGGAAGGCATGGCAACTCATTCCAGTATTCTTGTGTGGAGAATTCCATGGACAGAGGAAACTGGTGGGCTACAGGCCTTGGGGTCACAGAGTCAGATGTGACTAAACACAGCACAGTATGATTCTTTTTAGTGGAAATTTTGAAAATATTTTTATTTCTGTATTAATTCTAATATTCTTCCTCATCAGATCGTACAGTTAGGTACTTGACTAATCACTGTGTGCTTAATGTCCAAACATAATATACCTGAATGGAGCATTCTCTTCCCTTCCTAACACCCTCACCAGCATTAGGCTGTGTACTGACCAGGAGAGAATGTAAACAAGTCAATTGCTTTAGTGGCACTGGTACTTATACAGGGAAATAATTATTCTGATAGAACATATATTACATTTTGTGGTGGAGAATTATGATTATAGGCATTTAAAATGCATGGAATGTTTCTGCTTTAACTACGTGGTCTGGAAGCCCTCTTTTTACACAAGGCTTATTTATGCTCAGAACTCTAAATTTACCATGTCGTTTTAACACATTCTTGGGGGCTGACAGAGCTGGAATACTTTCATAGGCTAATGTAAGTGGACACACAGAAGTGCCAAAGTGCATTAGGAAAATGGAAATCTATTCTACTTCACGGTTGAATTTACCCTTCTCCAGAGACTGAATTTATTTGCATATTTTATTTCAAATATATGTGAGTTACACTGAAGAGGGTTTGAAATTAAATAAATGCCACAATTAAATGACAGACGTGGCAATGGCACACCTAGTAGCCTCTCATAAATTTTTCTTTTCATAGGAATTTACATCTTTCTTACTTTTTTGATTAAAAAAAGTATCTGTCCTGTAAAAGTGAGTGAAATATTATTGGAAAAGGTTGGTCACTGACAGGTTTACTTGAGAATTATTGTTTGTGTTACTAATACTTTTTGAAGAATTTCAAGATAAGTTGAATCAAAATATAGGTAAAATTATATAGTTTATTTTCCTAAGGGGTCCCTTTTGCTAAATATTCTTTCCTAAATCTGTGCATGATAGTCTGTTGATGAATATTTTCAAATATTGAAGTCATTGGAAACATTTTACAGATGGTCAACTTACTACTTAATGGCTTCCTGGTGGCTCAGACACTAAAGAATTTGCCTGCAGTGCAGGAGACCTGGGTTCGATCCATGGGTGGAGGAGATCCCCTGGAGAAGGGAATGGCTCCCCTCTCCAGTATTCTTGCCTGGAGAATTCCACGGACAGAGGAGCCTGGCGAGCTATAGTCCACGGGGTTGCAAAGAGTTGGACATGACTGAGTGACTAACACATATTTATTAAAAAAAAAAAAGACATTATGCCATGTATTTATTATAACTCAACTAAAATTCTTTATAGCAATTTGAATCCAAGTTTTAAAAATAGGCTTTTATAAATTTCAAATACATGCAAATCTAAATGTGTTTAATTATAAAACATGAATGCTTGCTTTTTATAAATAATAAAATAATTATTAACATTTTGATACTTTACTGTTTTCTTTAATAATTGTAAGAAGAATTATTATATATGTTAAAGTTGCTCCTAATACCAAATAAGTATCTTATCAATTAGGATTTGTATTTATGGCTTAGAGTCATACATTTACCTTAGTAATTTAATTCTTGATTTTGTTGTCTGTATACACACACACACATACATACATACATAGTAAATTCAGCAAAGGGAAAAGAAAAGGGACAAATCAAATTGTGACTTAAACTAGTTGGTTGTTATGGGAAGTTTATTGACCTCTGTTAATAGGACTGAATATTTGTGTCTCCCAAAACTTCATGTCTTGAAACACTAAAACACTAATCCCTAGTATGATGGTATGTGGAACTGAGACCTTTGGGAGGTAATTAAATTATAAAAGTGGAGCTATTAGGGTGAGATAAATGTCTTTATACGAAGAGCAAGAGAGATGTTGCTTCTTCTTCCTCTCTATAATGTGAGAACACAGCAACACAGCTGTCTGCAAACAAAGAGAGCTCTCACCAGGACCTAACTATGCTGGCATCCTTATCTCAGGCTTTCTAACCCCAGAATTATGAGAAATAAATTTCTGTTGCTTAAGCGCCCCCATCTATAATATTTAGTATAGCAAAAACACTAAGCTACCTGTTTTCTCCAAATCTGTTTCCTCCTCAGCTAATAAGAGATGTTGACCATGCAAGATAAAAGAATTGGGAGGAAAGTGCACCTTTTGTTTTCTACCCATTAATTTCCGAGTCACTTATCTATTAATTTCTCCCTTACTACATGAAAAATGGCTGCTGTAAATGAACTATTAGTCTGTGGTACTAAGTTGACTAAATAGTTCTATAAAAATGTAAATTATAAGCTTTTTAGTATTATAAAAATAATGCAGTGTATATTCCTTCAAATTGATGTTCCTATGTAAGATTTTGTATCATTTTCTTGTATCATGCTTGTTTACATAAGCCCAACACAATAAGGAAAATCTGCTAATATAAACAACTTCAATTAATATGATCTAAAAACAAAGTTTAATCCTGTCATCCAATAACTTCTTGCCTTCCTTCATGGCATTTTTGATTTGCAAATTCCCAATTTTTCTTAAAAATACCCAAATAGTAGCTTTTTATTTTAATGTCCTAACTTGTGTGCTGCCATCCGTCTCCTCTTTTTTTGCTTTGCCCTCCCACCAATATTTCCTCTTTACTTATTTAGCTTTCTCATTAAAGTCTCCCAAAATCCCTTGAGAGTAATATTGAATGTTTGCTGGCAGGCTGCATCTTAGTGTGTTGCTTCAGTTTGAGTTTCATTACAAAATGTTGAAATTTACAAAGCATCCTATAGAAGTCTATATTGTATCAGGCAGGGCACAATAGAATCAGAGTTGTAAAGGCTAACTTTAGCAAGTTCAGCATTTCAGACAGGTTTAAGGGCATCAAGGCTAAAAAGATACTTTAATCATTTGAAGAAGTATTTTAGGTTATTCCTGTATCAGGAAGTTTGTAAAAGAGCTGCCATCTAAACACTGAATCTAATTTCTTTCAAGCTTTTCTATAAATCTGTATTCTGGTTGTGATTTGCTAACCTTTAAAGTGTCCATCTTACTGTTGTTTAGTTTTAAGTGCTACTTTCCTGTCACTTTATAGGTTAATAACAGGTGTAACCTCTCAAAATGTTTTTATTCATGTGCTATTTAAATTGTAGCCCATTAGCAGCAATTATTTTGAGTAAACTTAGGAGCATGGAACATTTTACATTTGATGTGTCCTTTGCATTGATTTAAGGAAACTGTGAAGGATCTGTGGTTCAATTTGTAAAGAATAATTAATGAATTGCCGAACTGCATTTTTGAAAGTTAGTATTGATTTACATTTAAGAGTAGACAATGCATATGACATTATTGATTAGCAATGTGAATAAATTTTTAAATATCATTTCCGCATGCAATATGGTTTCATTATTCCAACACTCTTCCACCCAATTCTTTCATTGTTATCGAACATTTAGTCTATAGGCCACATAAGAAAGTTCTACCAAATACCTATACGCTATTCTTTCTTGTTCTCTAATGATCACTCTATCACTCCATTGGACCATGGGTTCCTTGAGATTCTGTCACATTGTTCTCCTGGACCAGGTGTTGAACAGCTCTTATTAATTAGCTGATATTAGAATCATCTTTTTATTTTCCCAAGTAGCACTGCTGAGTTGTGCTTTACTCATTCTCTATAATTAGGGGACTATTAGGAATTCAGTGGGGGAAACTATAGAGAAAAATATATAATCGGAAAAAGGGCAATAGTTATCACCTTGCTGTACTTTAAATTTTCTATTTTTCTGATTTTATAACAAATTTCCTACAGTTTATATGAAACCTTATTAAAATAATAATAATTAATAAAGTGACTACATTCCCAGATTCCCAAGTTGTTTTCCCCTCCTGTTGCATCATAGCACAATATAAAGGCAGGAAAGAAATGAGTATAAGTCCAGGCCAAAGATATTTTTCTCACAAAACAATTTAAGGATTTTTGCATATGATCAAAGAACTGCTTGTATTAAACTTTGAGAAGGAGTGTCAAACAACAAACACCAGAAGGCTGGAATTTGATTAATACCACAATTATATATATATGTATATATAAATTTATCAGTTCAATTCAGTCGCTCAGTCATGTCCGACTCTTTGTGACCCCATGGACTGCAGCACACCAGGCCTCCCTATCCATCACCAACTCCCGAAGCCTACTCAAACTCGTGTCCTTTGTGTCAGTGATGCCATCCAACCATCTCATCCTCTGTCATCCCCATCTCCTCCTGCCTTCAATCTTTCCCAGCATCAGGGTCTTTTCCAATGAGTCAGTTCTTTACATCACGTGGCCAATGTATTGATGTTTCAGCTTCAATGGCAGTTCTTCCAGCGAATATTCAGAACTGATTTCCTTTAGGATGGACTAGTTGGATCTCCTTGCAGTCCAAGGGACTCTCAAGAGTCTTCTCCAGCACCACAGTTCAAAAGCATCAATTCTTCAGTGCTCAGCTTTTGTTATAGTCCAACTCTCATATCCATACATGACTACTGGAAAAACCATAGCTTTGACTGGATGGACTTTTGTTAGTAATGTCTCTGCTTTTTAATATGCTGTCTAGGTTGGTCATAGCTTTTCTTCAAAGGAGCAATCATCTTTTAATTTCATGGTGTAAATTCATATGCTATTTAGCATAAGAGGATAGTTTACTTGGAATAAGACTTGAAAGTAAATCTAGGGTATATTCACTGTAGGGTAGCTTCTGTAGAGAGGCATTCTTGGTATAGCTTTTGGTCAGTAATTATTTCATCCTCTTCAACTCTCTGCAGTCCTGATCCACTGATGGGCTGGTTCCTTGTAACTACTTTGTTTAGGACCTGCAGTATTTATGGTGCCCTCTTAATTTCAAAGGACTAGACTAATCCCTAATGCCCACCTGTCATTAATTTTGTTTCCTTTTACCTTTCTTGGATAGTGTTTATATTTTAATATTCAGCACTTTTTTTTTTCTCTGTGGCAAGTCCAGTATACAAACCTGCTGTGGGTTTGTAATTATGCATCAAATTTGATGCCTAAATGAGTGCTCCTCAATATCAATGTGTATGCAAATCACCTGGTAAGCTTGCTAAAATGCAGATTCTGATTTAATGGGTCTAGTGTAAAGC
Organism: Budorcas taxicolor; assembly: GCF_023091745.1. NCBI lineage: Eukaryota > Metazoa > Chordata > Mammalia > Artiodactyla > Bovidae > Budorcas > Budorcas taxicolor. Next base: position 73,201,964 of record NC_068912.1, read on the forward strand.
CTGAGATTCTGCATTTCAATAAGATCCTAGGTGATGCTTGTTTTGAGTAGTTACTTTAAGCATAAAGACTGAATGGTAGAAATTATACACTAAAATAAATAGACGCTCCAAAGCACCCTCACCTGAGGATAAGTTGGTGAATTGCTCATTGGTTCATTGTTATATACTATTTAAAAGAAGGAGGGTCTGTAACATAAGACTAAATAAAAAATTAATGTTTCTTTTAAGAGCATGACACATGTTGAGAAAAAATGCATTCATTTACTCTATATTAGATGGTAAATAATTGACTAAAACACACAAAAATTAATATATTATTAAATTTGTAAAACTAGGCATTTAAAAGAAATTTAAATCAACTGTCAAATTATGTTTTTTTGTAGGGTATAACGTTTATAATAGGGCTTCCCTGGGGGCTCAGTGGTGAAGAATTAACCTGCCAATGCAGGAAACACAGGTTAAATCCCTGGGTCAGGAAGATCCCCTGGAAAAGGAAACGGCAACACACTCTAGTAATCTTGCCTCAAAAATCCCATGGACAGAGGATCCTGGCAGGGCACAGTCCATGAAGTCATGAAAGAGGGGGATATGACTTGGTAACTAATCAACAACAACAGTGTTTATACTGTCAAAAGTTATTAACGCTTAGACTGCTCAAGTTTTTTTGGACATTTCCCTCCAAATCTATTTTCTCATCTGTAAAATGGAGACAGTGTAATCATGGGACTTCCCTGGCAGTTTAGTGGTTAACACTTTGACTTCTCATACAGGAAGTGTGATTTCTGGTTGGGGAGCTAATATCACCCATGCCTCTGGGCCAAAAAATTGAAGTTATAAAATGGAAGCAATATTGTAAAAAAAAAATCAGTAAAGCCTTTAAAAATGAAAAAAAAAAAGATAATTATATGAGTAATATGCTTAGCACATAGTATTCAGTAAATAGAATTCATTTTAGTTATGGGCATACTTATTACCTTTACCCAAAGTTCAAAATTACGAAATAAGAACATTTATTAAAATGGTCATAAATTATGACTTTTTTAGAACACCTATCACCCTGATATTCAAGTTGTCAGAGTAAGCTAGGGATCTAAAAATAGACTTTGAAGTTAGATTTGAGTGTATACCTTGACCCTTGATTATTTTGCTTAGCTTTCATGAGCCTTGAATTTAGCATCAGTCTTAGTATAAATAAGATGATGGATGTTCAGCTCCCAGTATGGTGACCAACTCAAAATAGAGGTCCAGGTGTCTTGAGAAGAAAAAATGACAACTTGAACAGTGAAATTTAAAGCAGATTAATTGATTACAAAATAATCAAAATACCATACCCTATCAAGGGGTAAGTCTTAAGAGTGATGCTGTAAAAGCTCAATAAGTGTCATTTGTATTCTGTAAATGAAGTGAAAGGCACATATTTTCAATGGTCAAAAGTGACTGATGGAAAGCCAAGACCAAAGATATCAAGGGGAAAAAAAAATTATGTTGGTCAAAATGCAAATACCCTGGAATCTTGGGAATAAGAAACAGTGTATTTTAATATTTTTAAGAAGACAAAATTAATAAACCTGAATGAAAATAGATGCTTGTAAATAGATGAACTTTAGTTCTGAGGGCTTCCCTGGTGGCTCAGTGAGTACAGTTTGCCTGCAATGCAGGAGACCCAAGTTCACTCCTTGGGTCAGGAAAATCCCCTGGAGAAGGAAATGGCAACTCACTCCAATATTCTTGCCTGGACAGAGGATCCTGGCAGATTGCAGTCCATGGGGTTACAAGAGTCTGACATGACTTAGTGACTAAACCTTGACCCTTGACCCTTCAGTTCTAAAGCCAAGCCCCATCTGTTAAAGTCCTTGCATATTGTCATTAACTTCCTTAAAATCTTCTGATGTATGTTATCTTCTTAAGACAGGGAAAAAATGGAGAAAAAATGCAATAATGCATCAGTTACCTTGAGAAATAATTTCAAGACTGTCTGCAAAAACTAATAGTGGACATTATTAAATAAGAAAAGGTTGAGTGAAAGGGGCAAGTTATAAAATCCTATTCAAAGTTGAACTCTTTAAAATATAAGATATTTCCTAGGTAATGATGGCCTCACTGAAGCCTGGGGTGGACATTGTTGTATTCCTTTTCATTCCTATAATTCAGTGAAGTCAAGATAATTGGTACTTAGAATGTACATCTTAGAAATTGAGACATATCAATGAGGCAATACTGAGAACCAGTATAAAGCCTGGTCTTTGTGTGTTTCATAGATGATGAAATAGAAGGCAACTAATTCAATCTCATTATTCACAAATTTAAGAAAACTATTGATCATTTAATATAGGCCAGATGCTATGCTAAAATATATACATCACATGGCTCATGACTTAATGGAATAGAAACTCATGTACCTGAATTATTATAATCGCAGTGTTTATGCTAAATAAAAATGTATTTGTATATAGTATGTATATACATGATTATAATTTATATAAACTTATGTGTAAATTTATACATTATATATATAACATATTCTTAAGACATAATATGTAATATATATGAGTAAGAATCTATATAGGAAACGGAGTCAGGGCCAGGACGGGCATTGTAGGGAGAAAAAAAATAGCATGAATGTAAAAAGTACAAAAATAAATCTTTTATTTTGCTTTAGTGTACTGTGTGTGAGATAAACAATAGCATTATAAGACTGGAATGGTAGATTAGAATTCTGTTATGAAAGGTATTGAATTCTATTCCAGTAACTTTGGATTTTATTTTGGTGAAAGTAGGAAGCTATGTGAATATCCTAAGCAGTAGAGAGTCATGATCAAGACTTTGGGTTATAGGTGAATCTGACAATAATGGGAAGAGATAGGAGTTGTCAATGGCTAAGACTGGAGATGATGAGAGCCTGCCCTAGGGTAGTAGCAATAGGAATAAGAAACTGAAAACTCAGTCACTGAAGATCTGATAAATTTTCATGGAGACTGCTTCCCCTTAAAAACTGACCTTTGTTAATTACAAGAATTCACAAAGTTACAAGAGACCTCATAGTTACTGTGATAGCTCTTGCTTATTTTTCTCCTTGCAAACTATAATATTTCACTATATAAATGGGGGCTTTACTTAAATGATAAAACCAGAAGAAATGGGTAAGAAAAAATTTTCAGGGTATTCTCTGAAATTTAGTTTTTATTACCTGAATTATTATTCAGGTATATGTAAAATTATTCTCATTGAAAGAGTCTGTCTAGAAGATGGGGAATAAAATAAAATTAATGTATAAAAATATACATCAATTATTGAATTGCATGTCACCAATCATGGAAACACTTTATATGCATTATTTTGTTTAACCCTCACAAAAACCTTTGAGATAGCAGTAATGCTAGTCATACATATCAAAAATTCAGAGAAATGTAGGGAATTTAAGTATATTGAAAACACAGGTTGTTGATTTAAAAGTCCTGGTGTTTTTCCCTTATGTCAAGCCTCTTAACCTTACCATTCACAATTGCAACTCTTCAGAAGTTTCTTCATGAATAGGGGAAATTAAGAACTAATTTAAGAATTATGAATTTTTAGAAACTGAAAATAAATCTATACATGTTAAGAAATGTTAGTGCAAAACTTTGAAGAGTTAATTATACTCAGTATGACTATAGGTAGGATTTTCCCGGTGGCTCAGTGCAAAGATTCCACCTGAATGCAGGAGACGCATGGGATTGATCCCTAGGTAGAGAATATCCCCGGAGAAGGAAGTGACAATCTACTCTAGTATCCTTGCCTGGGAAATCTCATGGACAGGGGACCCTGGCAGGCTATAGTCCATAGGGTCACAAAGTGTAGGACAGGACTTAGTGACTAAACAGCAACAGCAGCTACATAACAATGACTACAGGTAGGGGGTAGTATAATGTCAAACCTTATGTAAATTTTGAAACATTATTGGAAAAATGTTAAAGATTATTATTACAAAATATATAATTTAATAGATGAAAAACATTCTATTGAATGCTACTAAATAAGTAATTTATGCATGTAAAAAGAAAATGAAAGGGACATAAATATAAATTATTAATATATGAATTCTGATGCCATGTTATTTAAAAAAATCAGTGAACATTTATTGGATTCTTAATGTGTGCAAGATATTATAATGAATTCTCAGGGAGAAACAATAGTCATGTGGTTTCTATCCTTAGGAAATTCACAAGAGAGAAGTACATTGGACTTTTTCCAAAGATATATACTATGGGACATACAATTATAAGCACTACTGAAAAATTTAAAATAGTGTTAATAGTAGATTTACTCCCCATGAAGTAGATGATGCTTCATGGGGAAAGGATATGAATTTAAATGATGGATAAGATTTGTTCTTGGACACTTGATGAGAAGGGCATTGCCCTGTAACTGAGACATGACTTTAAACAAAATATTTACAGTTTGGAATGCAGATGTGATTAATTGTGGTCTACATTTTAGGAAGAAAAATTAGGAGGTATTGTGGGATTTAGACTTGGAAAAGCAATTCAAATTGCTCCATATCATGTGGAGCCTGATATAACCTCTTAAGGAATTTGGACTTTATTCCATTAAATATTTTGACTTCATAGATTGATAGAAGCCTTTAAACTTGTAGTCACCTGATTGATGGTCTATGACTATTAATCTATCAGTAGATAGAAGGTTCATAATATAAGAGAAGATATTAGAAGTATTAAAAAAAATCAGAAGAATTTTAGATTAAGCTAGGCATGAAGTACCAAGATCCTAAGTACAAAAGATAAACATGAAAATAAAACAACAAAGTTTGTTATCTAACTGGCTTCTTGATAGGAATCAAGAGAACTTCAAAGTTTTGAGGCTGGGTGAGTAGGATAATTTTTTGTTTATTTATTTTTAACATTTACAGACCTAGGGAGAACTGTAGAGGAGGAAAAATAATTTCCCTTCTACCTTTCTAGGTTTTTGGCTGAGACCTCCCTTTAGTAAAAGATAGGTTAATGGGAGAAAGACAGAAATTTTAAAATATGCTGTTTTTGTTGTTGTTTAGTTGCTAAATTGTATTTGACCCTTGTGATCCCATGGACTGTTTCAAGAGGGAGGGGATATATGTATACCTATGGTTGATTCATGATGATGTATGGCAGAAACCAACACAATATTGTAAAGCAATTACCCTTCAATTAAAGAAAATTAATACTGGAGTGGTTGCCACTTCCTTTTCCAGGGGATCGTTCCGACTCAGGGATTGAACCCACATGCCCTGCATTGGCAGGTGCGTTCTTTACCACTAGTGCCAAACAAATGGAGGTGAAAGATATGGATAATGGGGAACTAGTTTGGGGAAGCTATGGGGAAAAGCATGGCGAACAAGTATAAGGTTGTTATACATGCTTAGGTAGGAACCTTCTCCATTGGTAAGGTTCTACTGATTTAGTCATTCTCTTCTTCCTGTTACAGAAGAAAACACCCCTGTAAATGAAGATTTGTAAAAGAAAAATAAAGTTTTGGTGTTTTTCCACAGATGTTCAAGCTTTCTTGCCAACTTGAAATAGATAGCAAATAGTACTCTTGCCTGGAAAATCCCATGGATGGAGGAGCCTGGTGGGCTGCAGTCCATGGGGTCTCTAAGAGTCAGACACGACTGAGCAACTTCAATCACTTTTCACTTTCATGCATTGGAGAAGGAAGTGGCAACCCACTCCAGTGTTCTTGCCAGGAGAATCCCAGGGACGGGGGAGCCTGGCAGGCTATGGGGTCGCACAGAATCGGACATGACTGAAGCGACTTAGCAGCAGCTTTAGTGCAAAAATAATAATAATAATAATAAAACAGACAAAATACTTAAAACACATGGGAAGCACTACTTGTAAATGTTATTTACAATAGGGTAAACTCTATTAGGTTTACAGAGCTTCTCCTTTGTCTGGTGTTTCTTAAAAATAAGCAGCCTAAAATAATCCTTATGTCAAAGAGGAGTATTTTGGATTGACAAATTATGCTCTCCTTCAGAACCATATAATTTTAGGGGTAAAATGAGAACATTGATTTAATCTATGTCAAATTATAGATAATGGCTGTTATTCAACAAGTAATTTGAGTTATGAAACTGAAGTTGATGATGGGGATGAAGGCTGGATATTTAGTGGTAAGAGATATCAAATAGCTTTGACATTAATGCTGTGTAATCATATTGTTTAGAAATAGACTGGAAAAAAAAGAAATGGAGCATACTTCCTTTTGTTGGGACATAGTAAGCAGATGGTGGTTGGAAAGAAAAGGAATTTTTCAAAATAACTTTTATAGAAATAAAAGAAGGAACATGTTTAAAAGAGGATCAGGGAAAAACAAAACTGGGAAAGAAATCATTTCAGAGATCTTTAGTACATTTAGAACATAGTTTACTCAAAGTGTATGGGTCAAAAGTGAGAGGTGCGTAGGACAATGAAAGGGAGCTCTTTGAAAGGAAAAATCATCTTATTTATTGTTACAGCTTTTGATCCTTTTATAGTTCCTGGTACTCAGTAAAAATGAAAGATTAAAGATTTCTCACAGGTGAGGATTGATGAAAGACAATGAGAAGGAATGAAATCAGGATCATATATTGAGAAAGTAGACTTTAAGGATGGTTTCCTTGAAAGGAAAACTGAGCAAAAAAATAAATTGTTGAAGTGCTGAGAAAGACAGATTGTAAAAGTATCCACCTTGGTGACTTTTATTTTTATTTCTTCCAAGTTGTAGATAGAGGAGTCATCTATTGATTAGATTTGGGGTTTAGAAAAAAACTGATAATAAATGGGGAAATAATAGGCACAAAGGAACAAACATTCAAAGGTCGACAATATCTACAAAAGACTATATAGAAAATATAGACAATATAGAAAATAGCTATTCCAATGCAATTTCCAGTGAGTACTATATTATTTTTCCATCAAGTTAATTGGTATCCCCAACTCTTTTTGAAATTGCTAAGTTAAAAGTTTACAAACATAGATATTTCTAGTTATAAAGGAAATTTATCCTCTACAATAATGTCAAATCATTTAACATCTTTAACAAAGCAAACTACTAGGAAAAGCAAGAGACTTTTTTTTTTATAATTTCATGAATGACATTAAAATTTTTTTAATTCAATAATTTTATTTGGAAAATTTTAGAATATTATGACTGAGTTATAATTGGTGACTGATGAAGTAATCAAAGAAAGCAAATGTTGATTTCTGGTAGCATTAAAAAAAAATATGAGTTCAGGTTTTTTTAAAAGCACTAGTGGTATCTTTTTAGCATTTCTTTGAAAATGTTTCAGGCCTGAATGATAAAGAAGGACTAAGGAAAAGAATCAAAAGCATCTAAGATCTGTAGTGATACACTCTAAATAAACTAATTCTAGTTGGTCCTTAAGTACAGTGAAGATGTAATGGGAAAAAAAATTAAACATGTAAGAATTATTTCAACTATCTTTACATCCATGTTTATTTGTCCTGTTAGTATTTCTCTAATATATATGCCTGTATCCTGATCTTTACCGAAAGACTTTTCTGTGACAATGTTTCCCTAGGCATGTGTAGAAAGCAGTGTTATTCATTGTGTAATCAAAAGGCATGAGATTGTGTTTGCAGATTTCTATCATAATCTGTACAGAGGATTTAAGCCATCAGGTTCACCACTAAATAGAGTTGAACTAGACCACCCAAAGATGGTTATCCAGTTGAAGCTTCTAATGTCTCTGCTTAGCCTTTTGAACCGTGGATGAATGCACCCTCTTAAATCTGATCCAGATATGACTCAGTTACTACCTTTGAAGGTTTTCTCTGCAGGTAAAGGCATTCCTCGGATTCATTGCTTAGGTTTGATTTGAGATCATGAATTAGGTTTGACTTTAGACAGCCTTCTTTTAGAAAATGTTACCTATTTTTGGAGAATTCCTTAAGTGGGAAAATTGCTACTTCTTGTAATATAGGCAGTTTAAGTGAAAGTGAAGTTGCTCAGTCATGTCCGACTCTTTGCAACCCCATGGACTGTAGCCTACGAGGCTCCTGCATCCATGGGATTCTCCAGGCAAGGATACTGGCGTGGATTGTCATTTCCTTTTCCAGGGGATCTTCCTGACCCAGGGATTGAAACTGGGTCTTCCACATTGCAAGCAGACACTTTTACCATCTGAGCCACCAGGGAGTTTGAAAGTGAAAGTGAAGTCGCTCAGTCGTGTCTGACTCTTTGCGACCCCATGGACTGTAGCCTACCAGGCTCCTCTGTCCATGGGATTTTCCAGGCAATAGTACTGGAGTGGATTGCTGTTTCCTTCTCCAGGGGATCTTCCCGATCCAGGGATTGAACCAGGGTCTCCCACATTGTAGACAGACACTTAATCCCATATTTTCTGCTGTAACTCCTGGCATACTGACACCTGTCGAGATGGGTTAAATGTCTGCTACTGATTCTGCTATAGAATTCAAGGTAAGGGTGAAAGAAATGAATCACGATACCGTCTGTTTCTGAGGAACCCTGACACTGTCATAACAGGAAATTCACAGAGCAATACCATGATTTTAGGTACTGAACATTGAAATAAGCACTCGGTATAGGTTTGTGTGATGTGAGGAATTTAAGTCTCTTCTTCCAAGTGTGCTAAGTGGAAGCCAATAAACAGTGACCCCCCCCCCAACCCCCCACCCCCACCAGAATCTTATAGTAATATCAATAATCTTTTGCTGTTCAATTTCTTGGCTCTGAACAAGTGAGAAGATGTTCAGATCCTAGAACAAATAAGGTATACAGGCATTTGAGTTTTTTGTTTTATACATCATATTTAATGTCTATGGCCTTTTTAGGCTCACAATTCTAGAAGAAATGGGTACTGTCTCATTCATTTGAATGTACTACAATAGCAGACTGAAGATTGCCATTTTTTTAGAGGTAATTGATACACTTCAATGGTAGGCCTCATTCATTCATTTGTTCATACATTTCTTTAATTACAGAATCATGCTGAATGTTCTGTTAGCTGTTGAAGATATAAAGACAGGCTCCCTAATACTTACAGACTTTTTCACATTGTAAGTGGTAGGAAGAATGGAGAAATTATAATGAGAAATATTAGTGGCTAAATTGGACATGCCCAGATAGAAAGGACATTTGAGAAATGTAGATTTGGGAAATGCTCTAAGTGTCTCTGGATATCTTTCATAGATAATAACTGTGGTTAAGATCATGGCATTGGAGTTAGTTTTCAGTTGTACCAGATCTGCTACTTGATAACTGCATGACATGGAGGAAATTCTTTATTCTTTTTTAGTTTATTCATCTTTATAAAGGATATAATAATAATTCCTGCTTTCAGTGTATCTCTGAAGATTGTCAGGTAATGCATTGATCACATTTTGTGGCACACAGAAAATAATTAGCATATGGCTGTTATCATTATTCAGTTCAGTTCAGTCACTCAGTTGTGTCCAACTCTTTGCGACCCCATGAACTGCAGCATGCCAGGCTTCCCTGTCCATCACCAAGTCTAGGAGCATACTCAAACTCATGTCCATCAAGTTGGTGATGCCATCCAACCATCTCATCCTCTGTCATCCCTTTCTCCTCCCATCTTCAATCTTTCCCATTATCATTATTACTATTAAAATCATTTCTTAAGTGTTATCCAGCTTCCACTTTCAAATAAGCAGATAGTATCTATACTTAGTTTTATTTTTATGTTTAAAATTAATTTTTACAACATTTGGTTTTTTAGGGATCTGAGTCTTGCAGATCATATTATCTTTACCAGTAAATTTTTGTCAAGTAAATAAATGAGATATTCTTTTTCCAAGATTAGTCATGTTTAGATTGAGGCACAGAGAGAGTAAATTGCTGACCTACATTGCCTCTCAGTGGTCAACTCAAACCAGAGATTGCCACCCATAACTCCTCTCTCTGTTCTGTGCCCATTATATCATGTTCACTTGCTTGAAATAATTAGTTTGCTGCCTGCCACGTCCTTTTAGACAGTCTATGAAGGTTGTTAAGGAAATACGTAATATTCTAATAATTTAGAAGTTATTTAGGTCCATGACTAAGGAAGATATGAAGACTGAATCCTCGACTGAGAAGAGTACGAACTCCCAAAGTAAGCCATGCCAAATTGGGCCTTGAAGTGATCTGATGAGCAGTTTTTCTTCATAGAATAAACCATGTACAATATTAAAAACTGCCTCAGGAAATTTCTAATAGAGGAAGCTGACCCTCCTTAATTTGCCTTCAAATCTACAATCAGTATGTTTTGTTCCTTGGGGGTAACTTATGATAATGTGACAGGGAAACCCCATCTACTACTTTGTGAGTCATCCTTAATTTATACGGAAGATATCCCACCAAGTTAATTCTTTTAAAGTAATTTTGAGTTTACTTTGGTCATAGTTATTACTCGAAAAACAAACAAACAAAAATGAAATTCCCTAGCTATAAGTCAGATTTCAGTCAGAGCTGTAGTTGAATGGATTTGTCATGAGTAGATTTTAACCTAACAGTCTTTATGAGTGCCCCAATTAAGTAGCCAGTATTGATGTAGTTGCTAACTGTTCAAGTGTAGCTATTCTGCATTTAAATGTGTTGTAACTATAAAAGTCACATCAGAAGTTGAAGATTTATTAGAGAAACTGTTTGTATAACTCATGCATGATTTTGTATTGATTACATGCTGAAATGATATTTTTGATATATTGAACTAAATAAAACATATTAAAATTAATTTTGCCTGTTTTTTTATTGTTTTATTAAAGTAGCCACTAGAAAATTTTAAATGACATATATGACTCCCATTATATTTTCATTGGATATTGCTGTTTTAAATATGTAATTATGGATACCTTAAGGGATAGTATGCATTAGTGATTCTTTCAAATATTTAAGAAATTTTATTGTTACAAGGTTGAAGTCTTAAAGTAACATAGTTAAAGTCTAATTTTTCCCTTTTATATTTTTATATATTCCTAAAACATTTCTGATAATTGCATTTCTGATAGCAAAAATAAGATATACACATATATATGCTATAAATAATATTAATCATAATGAAAGGTTGTTGCTGAGCCATGAAAGATGCCGGGATTCTTGGCCTCCAGCGGAGAGGAGTTCAATCTGGGGCCAGTGATGAGGCTTGATCACTCAGAGATTTTGAGTAATAAAATTTTATTGAAGTATGAAAGAGATAGAGAATGCTTCTGACACAGACATCAGAAGGGGGCAGAAAGAGTACCCCCCTGCTAGTCTCGACGTTATATAGCTACTTGCAGTCTGCTAATTAGAGAAAGGAAATGTCTCAAAACTCAGAGACTGGCACCAGTCCCCTCACACATAACATGCATTTTGAGATAACATTGGCACAAGGAGTGTTGTCCTGGGCCATAAAATGATTGACATGAATCTTGAAGAAAGGCAGATTTCCAAGCAAATACAGCCTCATTAACATAGCTTAAGAGAACATATGCATGAGTAAAACATACTGGTTTGTCAAGTAGATTCTGAGTCTTAGGCAGAACCGACTTAAAGACAGGGTCTAGGGTAAATACATAGTTCATTCAACATTGCTTAAGACAAACATTTCATGCAAAGATGGGCACAATAAAGGAAAGAAATAGTATGGACCTAGCAGAAGCAGAAGATATTAAGAAGAGCTGGCAAGAATATATAGAACAATTATACAAAAAGATCTTCATGATCCAGATAATCACAATGGTGTGATCACTCACTTAGAGCCAAATATCCTGGAATGTGAAGTCAAGTGGGCTTTAGTTAGCATCACTATGAACAAAGCTAGTAGAGGTGATGAAATTTCAGTTGAACTATTTCAAATCCTAAAAGATGATGCTGTTAAAGTGCTGCACTCATGCTCCAGCAAATCTGGAAAACTCAGCAGTGGCCACAGGACTGGAAAAGGTCAGTTTTCATTCCAATCCCAAAGAAAGGCAATGCCAAAGAATGCTCGAACTACTGCACAATTGCACTCATCTCACACGCTAGCAAAGTAATGCTCAAAATTCTCCAAGCCAGGCTTCAACAGTACGTGAACCATGAAATTCCAGATGTTCAAGCTGGATTTAGAAAAGGCAGAGGAACCAGAGATCAAATTGGCAACCTCCGTTGGATCATCCGGAGAAGGCAATGGCACCCCACTCCAGTACTCTTGCCTGGGAAATCCCATGGATGGAGAAGCCTGGTAGGCTGCAGTCCATGGGATCGCCAAGAGTTGGACATGACTGAGCGACTTCACTTTCACTTTTCACTTTCATGCATTGGAGAAGGAAATGGCAACCCACTCCAGTGTTCTTGCCTGGAGATTCCCAGGGACAGAGGAGCCTGGTGGGCTGCCATCTATGGGGTCGCAAAGAGTCGGACACGACTGATGCGACTTAGCAGTAGCAGCAGCTGGATCATCGAAAAAGCAACAGAGTTCCAGAAAAACATCTACTTCTGCTTTATTGATTATGCCAAACCCTTTGACTGTGTGGATCATAACAAACTGTAGAAAATTCTTAAAGAGATGTGAATACAGACAACCTTACCTGCCTCCTGAGAAATCTGTAGGCAGGTCAAGAAGCAACAGTTAGAACTGAACATGGAACAATAGACTGGTTCCAAATCGGGAAAGGAGTACATCAAGGTTGTATATTGTCACCCTGTTTATTTAACTTTTATACACAGAGTACATCATATGAAATGCTGGACTGGACGAAACACAAGTGGAATCAAGATTGCCAGGAGAAATATCAATAACCTCAGATATGCAGATGACACCACCCTTAATGCAGAAAGCAAATAAGAACTAAAGAGTGTCTTGATGCAAGGGAAAGAGGAGAGTGAAAAAGTTGGCTTAAAGTTCAACATTCAGAAAACTAAGATCATGGCATCTGGTCCCATCACTTCATGGAAAATAGATGGGGAAACAGTGGAAACCTGACAGACTTTGTTTTGGGGGGCTCCAAAATCACTGCAGATAGTGACTGCAGCCATGAGATTGAAAGATGCTTGCTCCTTGGAAGAAAAGTTATGACCAACCTAGACAGCATATCAAAAAGCAGAGACATTACTTTGCCAACAAAGGTCCATCTAGTCAAAGCTGTGGTTTTTCCAGTAGTCATGCATGGATGTGAGAGTTGGACAATAAAGAAAGCTGAGTGCTAAAGAATTGATGCTTTTGAACTGTGGTGTTGGAGAAGACTCTTGAGAGTCCCTTGGACTTCAAGGAGACCCAACCAGTCCATCCTAAAGGAAATCAGTCCTGAATATTCATTGGAAGGACTGATGTTGAAGCTGAAACTCCAATACTTTGGCCACTTGATGGAAAAACTGACTCATTTGAAAAGACCCTGATCCTGGGAAAGATTGAAGGCAGAAGGAGAAGGAGACGATGGGATTAGATGTTTGAATGGCATCACCGACTCAATGGTCATGAGTTTGAGTAAGTTCTAGGAGTTGGTGATGGACAGGGAGGCCCTGCGTGCTGCAGTCCATGGAGTCGCAAAGAGTCTGACATGTTGAACGACTGAACTGAACTGAAGACAAACATTTCCATAAGAAAAACACATTTGTTAGCTCTAGGTTTGAGGAAAGTTAAGTTCAGGTATAACCAGGTGTCATTATGGCAACATAAAATTTTAAAAGAAACCTCTTTTTAAATTTGTATGGTTAAGGGAAAAAGAATCTAACACTTGTCGTTTGTTTCCTCCTGCCGCTTGAGCAAGATAAAAAAATGTCTGACACTTACAGCCTAATCCTCTCTTTGTAGACCCCTGGCCTTCCTGCCTGTTACCCTCTCAATAATATTAATATCAGTTTTCAAAAATTACACTTATGCCATTATTGTTGCTGATATATTACATATTTAGCAGTGACATACACTCACTTCTGTCTTTGCTGACATTCTAAGAAGGCCTAGAATATGTTACATTTGGAATTAAAGTTAGGTAATACTTGGTTCTTGTTTTCAAATACCTAACAAAGTAGTAAGTTAATCTGACAGGAAAATATAAATGAGAGTGTATAGAAGTACATTTTGATAGAATTAAACATAAGCTGCTATGAGAGTGCAGAAAGTAAGAAAGTCTTCACAGATGAGTTGAAGCTGAGTTATAGAAGTTCGTGGACCAATTAATATTCATCAAATGAGAAAAGCTAAAAGCATTCGAGGAGCAATATTAACCAAGGCACAGAGGTGTGAAATGCAACCTATTTATGAAATAAATGTATTTTCTATACCTTCCACAAAGAGATCAGTTGTTTTTGGTGAGAGGGAATAGGGAGAGGGAAGAAAATAGTGGCAAGAGCAGAGATTTGGACAGATGATGATAAAATATGTGATTCTAAAAATAGAAGCTCTGTCATATAATAGGTGTTAAGAAAGGGGAAATTTGCTACCTGGGTTAAGTGTGATGGAAGACCTAAAGTTAGATTTCAAGAGAAGAAGGATGGAGGTGAGGAAGTCAGTTGGGAGTTTATTGCAATTGTACAGGCAAGAATGTAAGTAGGACCACCTTAACTAAGGGATTTGTATTCTATAAGAGACAGGTCAGGGAATAAATGAAATAGAGACATCTAGGTAACACTTAGGTTTCTGTCTTGGATTATAGGATATCAATTTCAAAGGTACACAATACAAGGAAATGATCAGCATTGGTATAGGAAAGATTGTTCAGTTTTGAACATTGTATTTGAGATTTCTGTGACTATCTAGTCATTAATTATATATATGAGCTTGGAGATATAGAATGGGAGAGTTGTTATGTGGGTTGAGCTCTCTCAGAAACAAAATGCAGAGAGACAAGAACAGAGGCCCAGGAACTAAGTGTTTTGATGAAAATTGGGAGATACTAAGGCGGAGAAGGCAATGGCAACCCATTACCGTACTCTTGCCTGGAGATTCCCATGGATGGAGGAGCCTGGTAGGCCATGGTGTCACTCAGAGTCAGACACGACCAAGTGATTTCACTTTCACTTTTCACTTTCATGCATTGGAGAAGGAAATGGCAACCCACTCCAGATTCTTGCCTGGAGAATCCCAGGGACGAGGGAGCCTGGTGGGCTGCCATCTATGGGGTCGCACAGAGTCGGACACAACTGACGCGACTTAGCAGCAGCAGCAGCAGGAGATACTAATTCATTCGGACATGACTGAGCTACTGAACAACAAGGAGATATTAAAGATGTGTCCAGAAACAATTCATATTATGTATTTTTCAAACTTACTAATATTATCCATGGATTTGGTTGCTGCTGTTCAGTTGCTCGGTTGTGTCTGACTCTGTGATGCCATGGACTTCAGTATGCCAGACTTCCCTGTCCTTCATCTCCTGGCGTTTGCTCAAACTCATGTCCATTGAGTGGGCGATGCCATCCAATCGTCTCATCCTCTGTCATCCCCTTCTCCTCCTGCCTTCAGTCTTTCCCAGCATCAGAGCCTTTTCCAATGAGTCATCTCTTTGTATCAGGTGGCCAAAATATTGGAGCTCCAGCTTCGATATCAGTCCTTCCAATGAATATTCAGAATTGATTTTCTTTAGAATTGACTGTTTTGATCTTTCTGTCCAAAGGACTCTCAAGAGTCTTCTCCAGCACCACAGTTTGAAGGCATCAATAATTTTGATTATGGGTTCAGTAGGCCAGGACTTTCTTAAAAAAGAGAGACAAATTTGTGAAATTTTTAAATTTCACTAAATTAGTATCATTTTTCCATTGATAAATGGTAGGAACCCATACTGTTATTCAAAATTATGTAAACCAAATATATAAATGTATTTATTGGCATGTATTTTATGGCTATGACCCATAATTTCCTTAGCAAATCATAACTGATATTAACTTTAGGTCTTAAGATGTCCCTTATAAAGCTGACTGAGAGAAGAGATTGGGACCATGGAAAGAGTAACAAAATATACAACTCTCAATTATAACTACCATTTACAAAAATCCAAATAAAATGGTAGATATACCATAAAGAGAGCTGTGTTTTTGTTTCCAGATATTAAATAATGATGCTATTGAAAAATATGAAACTACTGAGGTAAAGCATTCTAGGGGATCAGATAGCTGTGACAGATGGAATTCAACTTCTCTACATAAGACCAACAACTTTCATAAATCCAACCTGCTCTTTGTAGATGAAACTATTGAAACTTTTGTGTTTCAGACATTTGGATTCTGCTAGGAAAACAGCACTGCAGATACTGAAGACAATTTTCTGCTGCACTTCAGTAGTTAATAGCAAAAGTGTTCTGTGCACAAAGAAAAATCTTTACTAGTAAACTGACATAATGATTTCATATCAAATGATGCATCCTTATTGCATATGGTCCAAGTTAGATTATTTCATCCTAAGTCATATATCAGCGGTCAAAAAGGTGCAGATAAAACAACCAAGAGAGTTAGAACTACATTAGAATTTACATATGATGAGTGATTGGAAAATAACCATTGCAATGTTATATAAATGAGAAAATGTTGACAAAGAGTTTTGGTTGAAAGAGTCACAAATGTGAAAACTATGATAGAAAATGAACCCAAAGTCTTCTTTATTCCTATAAAATTCACATTTTATAAAAGAAAAATGGAGACTTTTGGGTTTTAACTTTGTTAGAAATATACTGATCAATGCAATTTGATAGAAATAATTAGTAGTGATATCAGTAACATGCTTATTGATGCAATCTATGGTCAGCTATAGGCTTTATCATCCCAAAATTTAAAGAACAAGCAGGCTGGCAGGATTTTTTTTTTAAATGGACTTGGGTCATTTTTAAAGATGGATTAGGACCATTAATAACATTCTCAATTCTATAAGCTCATGCCATAAAATGCCATTACTCATTTGCTCTATTTAGGCAACACAAACGCAGTTGCTGGATTGATCAGATCTGCAGCTGGATCACTTACTTACTGGCACATTAATTTTTATCATATATCAAGTATTCTGACCTGGTACATCAGCTTTTGAAATAGCCACTTGTCTTCTTTCCCTGGGCAAATAGCTACTGGATGCATTTTTAAAATGTTGATCTAATTCATTTTATTCTCATTGAACATCTGTGGGAGAGGAAAGCTGGTAAACATGTGTTTAGGTTTACATGTACTTTGGGACTCATATCACCTCTGTGTATATTCCTGCAGGATTGACTTAGGCAAATTTGTTTAGATGGTAAAACAGGTCTTCAGCATTTTATATCTTTTCATTCTACTTTTCCCTTCTCTTTCAACACCTACTCCCAAGCATTTAGTTTTTTCTGTTCGCGTCCCTTGGTAGTCCCAGAGAAACAAAGTAATTCGGATGCTTGAGATGAAAAAAACTTCATAACAGTACTCTGTCTCCTTAGTCTTGTGTTTCTCCCCAGTGTTTTCCTCAGTGCTCAAGAAAACATTTTCCCACCTAGTGTGATAAAGTGCAATGCCTCAACATCATGAATCTGCATTCCATGTTTTCAGTCCCTCCTCCTTCAGAGTCACAGGGCACAGGAAGGAAATGGCAACCTACTCCAGTACCCTTGCCTGGAGAATCCCATGGACGGAGGAACCTGGTGGGCTACAGTCCACGGGGTCGCAAAGAGTCGGACACGACTGAGCAACTTCACTTTCACTTTCTTTCACTTTAGTTCCTTGATATGTTACATTACCCTGAGAGAATCAAACCAAGACCTTCAAAGAGGGCAGGCAGGGTTAGCACAAAGAGATTACTGATGTGATTTCATTGATAATTAGGGATTAAGACATGGATATGTAAATTTTCTTGCATTCCAAATCATATATGTTCAACTACATTATCATAGTCATTTTATTATCTGATTTCCCTTTCTCTGGCCATGTATTTCTCTTTCTTTTAACTTTTCGTTGTTGTTGTTGATTGGCCTCTGCCATATACATCAACATGAATCAGCCACAGGTATACATATGTCCCCTCCCTCTCTTCTGAAACCCTCCCTTTTCCCACCCTGTAGGTTGTCATGGAGCACTGGGTTGAACTCCCTGTGTCACACAGCAATTTCTTTCTTGCTATCTATTTCACATATGGTAATGTATATGTTTCCCTGCTATTCTCAAATTCGTCCCACCCTCTCCCTCTCCAACTGTGTTTGCAATAGACTTTTTCTTGTATGAGGACTATTGTAAAATCTATACATATATTCAGATCAACACCCTGCTCCCTCTTTAACTTTAGCCTCCCTTCTCCCTTTCTATACTTCCATTTTATATTTTTCCTCACCTGAAATGTTTATAATTCTATCCTCTCTCTTTTCTATTTTCTTACTCTTCAGATCATCCCCAGGATACCTTATTTTTTCTTCTTCCTTTATTCTATGTTTCCAGTCTCTGTTCTTTTTGTGTTTGTGTGTTTGACGGGGAAGACCCATCTCTTTTAGGGAATTCAGTAACCAAAAATGCAAGTGCCATGTGTATGACTGCCACAGTGTGTCAGCAGCATGGAAAGTTCCTCTCGGTGTAAACAAGACAGTGGCCACAAGAGTCAGAGGCTTCTTTCCTACATGTTCACCTGTAGCCTTGGGGTGGTCTTGAGAACCAAACACAGTATCTTTCTTCATGAGATACTTCAGAGCTGGTGATGAATTTCTGAATGATGTTCAAAACAGCCCCCAAAGCATCCTTTATGAAGGGCTACTCATTCCAATTCTGTGTGGCAAAACTGATGATTTAACACACACCCACATCTTTTCAATGAGTTAATTGTATAGAAAAGGAAATAAAAAGAAACTCAGAAAATAAAGCAGATTTTATAAAAATCTCCTGATTTCTTCAATTCATCATACTATTCCAAAGATTTTCCCCTGGCATGAATGGATATAATTTTCCCTTTTCTGTCACAAATAGGGTGTTTATTTTCCTACTGCTCAATGGTAGCTGAAATGCTGTGGGGGATGTGCTTCCTTGCTATCTTCTCCAATGTGCTCTATCCCTGTGCAGTCAAATAAATTGGATCATTGAACATCACTAGGTGCATTCATGTTCCAGCTGTAGTGATTGAGAGGGTCAGTGTCCTGTATTTTGTGTCTGCTCCTTTCTTTTCTTTGCTCAGCATTGTACTATTTGGTCGATATTATTTAGTCGTATTTCTGTATGGTCCCTTTGCCTACCCTTTCCACCATATGAGTGGTTTGTATTTCCCCCTGGTAGCTGATGCTTTCCACGCTCTCTCCTGCTTGTCTCTTTATCTCTTTTTTTTTGTTTGTTTGCCAGACATGAAGCTGCCACCAGGCCTTGATTGAAACACTTGAGTAGTTCTTTCACCTATTCTATTCACCTATGCTATTCCTACATCTTTTTTCTTTTATCTAGATTCAGTAAGTGTTACAGAGCATACAGAATTAAGTAGGTCTGGGCGAGAACTGAACATTAACTCTTTAGGAATTCTAGTGTGGCTGATGAGGCCATCTTGTTGAAAAAGCAAGGTAGTAACTTTTCGAGCAGCTTAATTCCAGAGACAGCAAAGCAATGCTGCTTCCTGGAAATCTTTTGTTCACAAAACACTCAAAGCCCTGCTTTTAATGCACTGAGGTCTCGAGTTAAGTGTTTCTCTCTCAGAATATCATTAAGGTAGACTTTGCAAATTTTTACTTTTATAGTTCATTATAATGATCTGGTGTTTCTGCAGTTCCCTGTTGGAAATATATCATCCCCTTTTTGCTCTAAAGAAGTTTATATTCAGGCAGAGTCAAAGGACAGAAGGACTCTGAGAAATCTCTGTCAGGGAAATTACTACAAAGCAACACTTCAAAGATACTGTGAGAGAGGGCTCTGAAAATCTACAGATCTGGTACAGCCCGATGAAGCTGCCTATGGTAGATCAGGATGTCAAGGGAGGATCTGCCATAGGTGTCACAGGGAGACCAGACACTTAGAAATTAGTTTGAAACATCAGTCTTCTTTCTGTACTACTTGTATTTAATGGATAAGCTCATGAGCCTCTCTGCGTGTGTCTTAAATTCCAGTCCCCTCATGGCATGTGTTCTGGCAGGAAAACAAGAAAGTATGAGGAGAGGTATTAGAAGGACCAAATAGGTAAGCAGTAAAGTTGCCAAAGGGTATACAAAAGGAGGGTATACCTTCCTCCAAAGGGAGGAAGGAGGGTCCATAGGACCAGGCCACATGTGGCAGGATGCCTTAGAGTTACCGAGTTGTAGGGTCCAAGATACTGGAGAAGAAAACTTTTAAACAGTTGCTCAGCCAAGACAAATGTTTCTCTTAAAGTCTCATAATGCACTATTATGTAGAACATATCTGATAGATTAATGACCAGCTCTAGTGATGGCCTAAAGCCCAATTTTAGGCTAGTGATAAATATCTTGGATTTAGAGGTTTAAATGTTTTTAGTAGCTAAGATATACTTTATGGAATGATAAAAAACAATTATTGTACCACATGTAGAATTTGCACACACCAAAACCAAATTTAATTAGCTCTGTCTTTCCAGATGAGATTGGAGAACAGATAAGTATAAATATATATAAGCATTTTTAGTTTGATGTATACTAAAGATTTTGCCTTTCCCTTTTATAGTATTTTCTTATATATTTTGTCAGCTAGCATATTTCAAATGCTCTCTTTTCCAATTTCCTTCTCATGAGCAAAGTTATCCTCATTTCAAACATGAGAAACCCTGGTGGTTGGAGAAAATTATTTCATCAAGTAAGGTGAAGCAATGTAAGTTGTCTACCAATTAGAGATTGAATAAACAAGTCTATCAAATACCCTAATTTCCTAGATAGTCTGGGGAGCCACTGATGTAAAATAAATGGAATTCGTAATGGATTCAATGAGATAAAGTACTTTCACTTCTTTTCTATGCATTACTATATGGTTACCATTTCTATAGACCATTAAACTATATATGTGTAATTTAATATGTTTATCCACACAGTTTGAAAGCTATTACATGAAATTCTAGGGCATGAATATACTCTCCCCATTTCCTATAGAAACTGTAAAACAACATACAGCTATGTAGACTCCAGTGTTGATTCAAATCTTGATTCTGAGATTTATCTATGGCTGCTGCTGCTGCTGCTAAGTCGCTTCAGTTGTGTCTGACTCTGTGCAACCCTATAGACGGCAGCCCACCAGGCTCCACCATCCCTGGGATTGTCCAGGCAAGAACACTGGAGTGGGTTGCCATTTCCTTCTCCAATACATGAAAGTGAAAAGTGAAAGTGAAGTCGCTCAGTCATGTCTGGGTCTTTGCGACCCCATGGACTGCAGCCTACCAGGCTCCTCCATCTATGGGATTTTACAGGCAAGAGTACTGGAGTGAGTTGCCATTGCCTTCTCCGATCTATGGTTGAACCTTGGGTAAATAATTTAATCTCTATATATACTCCTATGGACATTAAATGAACATTAACAACTAAAGTGCTTACCACAGTGCTTTGAATATTTTTATTATATAGAATTACAGGGTAGGATTTTCATGACTTGAAGGTAAAATGAAGGGAAAAAGTACAAGGGAAATAGATCCCACCTTCATATGTTTACAAGATTTCAAACACTTTAATATATGTGATACTTCACAAATTCTTACGTTTTATGATTTTTTTATTCTGATTCTAATCATAATAGGAAATTATGATTATAATTTCACCTAAGAGGGAGAGATCATTATTTTATTACATAAAAAGGAAATCTAAAGCTCACAGTGATTAATGAAAAGTGATGTAAAGATTCAGAATCCAGATCCTGGAGACAGACTGCCTGGTTCAAAGTCTGGCATTCTGTTGCCACTTATAAGCTTGCTTACTGGGTGACTAACCTGGCTGTGCATCAAATTCCTCATCTGTAAATTGGGGATAATAATAGTACTTATCACCTCTGATTATTACAAGGATTAATTTGGTTATCCTATATGTAAAGGGCTTACAAAAATGCTTGACTCATAGTAAATACTCTATATGTATTAGCTATTATTTTTATATCATTAATGCTGTTGAAAGCATACTTACATTTACCCAGTTGGAAAGCAGTGAACAGACCTAAAATACAGGGCTTGTGATTAAAAATATTTATGTTGCTATTAGAATACCAGAATTTCTCTGAAAATAGTATTGGACATTTACTCAGCTCTTACTGTATGCCAGGAGTTCTTACATGCACTTTGCGTGGATTCTTTCAATTATTCCTTACCACAGCTTTATGAGAGAAGACTTCATTTGCCAAATATTGTAGATCATCCAGCTGAGACAGAGAGAGGTTAAATTATTTGGCCAAGGCCATCAGATTCCTACAAAAGTAATCTAATTCCAGACCTTGCGTTGTTGTTGCTGTGTTTAGTAGCTCAGTCAGGTCTGACTCTTTGCAACCCCATAGACTGCAGAATTCCAGGCTTCCTTGTCCTTCACTATCACCTAGAGTTTGCTCAAACCCATGTCCACTGAGTCAGTGATGCCATCCAACTATCTCATCCTTTGTTGTCCCCATCTCCTCCTGCCTTCAGTCTTTCCCAGCATCAGGCATAACATTATACAAATTTAAATATTTTTCTATAGCTTCCAAATTTTCCATGATAGACATATGTTAGTTTTAGAAGTGGCAAAAATGGATAATAAAAGTTATTTCAACAGAATAACTATTTTTTCACATAGAAGAAGCTGAGAGAATTGTTTACAGTAGGTGATGGCTAAGTTGTAGAACCAGCGGAAGTTAGAATCAGGTAGCTATGGGTGGGCAGGAAGCAGTATAAATGGAAAAAGGGGGAGAGCCAAAAGGCAGTAAAGAGATAACTGAAATAGCAAACTGATTTCTCAAAGCTTTTACTCAGGGCTAGATTTATATCACAGGATGTAATGCACAAAATGTTTCAAAGAGACACATTTTATCATCCTTGGATTAATGAAAGCATTGCCATTCCTTTGACATTGTGATTATGTGACTCATAGAATTTCATGAATGTTTTAAGTCACAAATCATTTGAGAAAAAGAGCTATTTTCAGTTGAAAAAAATGTGTTGAGTATATTTTAGTTATGGAAAGAAAAATGAAACTGATCAATTGTGAAAAAAGTGAAAGTTACTCCAGTGTTCCTAATCTGAAGACGTACTTTACTGTTGGGCTCAGTTGATTTCATGTTTGTGAATATCTGTGCACTACTTGTATATACTCATATTTCTTTGTCCAGTCTCTGAGTGTGAGGCTCAGAGTCATTTGTTCTTTGTACGCCTTTTCTTTCTGAGGCTGTACTTGACCTCAAAGCTGTCTGAACTTTTGAAGGCTTGACAAGAGCAGTTAGGGGTAAATTGTATCCGATTCTATTTGCTGAAAGTAAAACTAACTCATGAAAGTAAAACTAACTTGATGAAAGTGAAAGAAAAGAATGGAAAAGCTGGCTTAAAAATCAACATTCTAAAAACTAAAATCATGGCATCCAGTCACATCACTTCATGGTAAATATATGGGGAAAAATGGAAACAGTGGCAGACTTCATTTTGGGGCTTCAAAATCAGTGACTGCAGCCATGAAATTAAAAGACACTTGCTCCTTGGAAGATAAGCTATGACAAACCTAGCCAGCATATTAAAAAGAAGAAACATTACTTTGCCTACAAAGGTCCATATAGTTAAGCTATGGTTTTCCGGTAGTCATGTATGGATGTGAGTTTTGGACCATTAAGAAGGCTAAGCACAGAAGAATTGATGCTTTTGAACTGTGGTGTTGGAAAATACTCTTGAGAGTCCCTTGTACTGCAAGGAGATCAAACCAGTCAATCCTAAAGGAAATCAATCCTGAATATTTATTAGAAAGAGTGATGCTGAAGCTCCAATAGTTTGACAACCTGATGTGAAGAGCCAACTCATTAGAAAAGACCCTGATGCTGTGAAAGAGGGAAGGCAGGAAGAGAAGGGCACAAAAGAGGATGAGATGGTTGGATGACTTCACTGACACTATAGACATGAGCTCGAGCAAGCTCCAGGAGATGGTGAAGGACAGCGAAGCCTGGTGTGCTTCAGTCCACGGGGTCAAAAAGAATCAGACACGACCGAGCAGCACAACAAAACTAACTCAAGTCCAGCCCTTATGGAGGATGCTGAGATTTTTGGAAGGTGATGCATTATTCTCTGCTCTACAAATCCCTAACCACCTATACGTGGCCCAAAGGAGTAAACTGCCAGTTAAAAATCCCGTTTTATTTGTCTTTGCCAGTAGATTAAAAAAAACTTATTAATCTGATTTTTCTCATGGGAAAATAAATGTGTTTTCCATTATTTCATCTTCCATATATCACTGTGTACAAGTATTTATATCTTCATCAATGTATATAACAAATTGCTGTTTAACTATTTTTAAAATGATTAATAGTTTTAATAATTTGAAGTTTAATCTTGAATCAGTGTATTTCTTAGCTGTTGCATATATTGTCTACAATAAGTAAAATGTTTTCAATTACAAAGCAATCTTAATGATTAACAAATGATTATGATCATGTTATTTTCTCTATGGTTAAACTATTAAACAGCATTTTAAGAGTACAGTTATTATTTTAAAATTATCAAAGCCATGTGGCATATTTAGGGATTTTGTTTTATATATTGGATTAATAAGAACAACAATGATCTAAAGTCACATAAACAGCAAAGAGAGTTCCTGAGGGAGAAATATTCAGTGAATTGTGCATATGTGAGGTTGAATGCACTTATCTTTCCATCTGTGCTGATAGAAGGAGGCTTAGTATTTTCTTGATCTTGAATGTTTAGCCCTTCAAGGATTTCTCCCTTTAGAAATAGACTTTCATGAATTATACTTCATTTGTACTTGCTGATATCCTACTTAATTAATCTTTGTGGCAGGCACTCTCTAATTGAACCCAATTCAATTAAATAATTTTGCTTTGCTTGTCCCTCTGTTTGAGTATCTGAATATACTTGGAATTTTAAATGTATCTAAACACTGTGCAGTCTACTTCATCTTAATCAGCCCACATTTATTGAACCCCTACTGTATGCAATGCAATAAGTATTGTGGAGTTGTTTGAAGGAAATAATAGGTACAGCTGCTAACTTTATGCTCCTGGGAAAGCAAGTAGAAAACAGGATACAGGCATTTCAAAAAAAAAACAAAAAAGTTTCTTTTGTAAAGAGAGAAATGAACTAAAACTAAAAAATGTTAGAATTTTAGACTGGCTTCCCTGAGCTATCAAGGTGCTGTGTTTTCTATGTTGTGCCAAATACCAGTTAGGGAAAAGGAATCTTACCCTGTGAACCAGAAATCAGTGGGGATTAATGAGAGTTTCATTGTGATATGCTGAAAGTTTCTTGGAAAACAAAGAATCATGTAAATTCACATGGGTTTAAAATTGAACTTGGATGTTTTCAGGTTCAAACGAGCCCATATTTATAGCTGGAATCTAGTTTGAATTTGTAAAGCCTAAAGAAAGAAATACTTCATTTTTAAAAATTAGATTTTAATTTACTATTTTTTAAATCATATATCTTGACATTCTTATTTTTTCTATAAATTGAAAGAACTAGATAGTTGCAATGTTACAAATTACTTGTTTATGGGACAGTACTCATTCATTACATGTAAAAATTCAAGGGTAATTAAATATTGGTACCTCCGCAATGTATGCAGTGCTAATATATGTGATGCATTATTCCCAATGAAAGTAGAATGGTTCTAGTCTAGGTATGTATGTAAAATCCTTAAATAGCTCACATCATAAATATAAACTGCAGAGCAGGTTTTGTTATTTTTCTCTGTGATCCATGACACTTCTAGCTTCTTTCACCCTCCCACATCTCAGTAGATGATCTTAATTTCTACTGACTGGAAAATGTTGGGGAAACCAGATATAAGAGCTAATTCTCTTTGTAGTCCTATATTCTTCAGAAACTGAGATTCAAAATCTCAGATCCATAGTGACATCTCCCTCTTATTTCCATTATAGTTCCCACTAAACCATGTAGAGCCTATCTCCTAATAGGTCCTCTATAACCCTCCTTGTTTCTCCTCACTTGTATGTCATGATACTTTCATATATATCTTTTTCATCAGTTTCATTTCCACCACTAACTCCATTCCCATCAACTATACACACGTCAAACACTTCAAATACCAAGTTCTATTCCTACCATTCAAGCTCCTCTAAACTCTGGAACTAAACTTTCCACCCAACACATTCATTGAACTAAACTTCTTCCCTGAAAAGAGACTGTTTTCTGCTAGCATTGCTTAAGACCTTCTGGACATTTCATCCTGTTTTGATTACATTATCAGCCTAACCAAGGCTTCCTTGTGCAACAGACTCAGATATCACCTCTCTCCAAACCCTCAAAAATGTTGCCCATTTCTCACAGTAACTCTCAATATTTGTCTCCAATTATAGCTTTCCATGTAATCCTTCTATCTCTACTATTAGATTATATGTTGTTTACAGTGGAGAGCATTGTTTGTTTTCCACAGTAGCTCCTGAGGTGAAGTAATTAATACAACAAATTCTCTCACAGAAAAAGTTTTAAGCATCTGCTCTGTTGTGAGAGGTGAGAGAGATTAAGATACTGTTCTTATGAAAGCACAGAAGAGGGACATGTAACTCAGGCTCAGAGTTTGAGAAAAGTTCTAGAAGAGGATCACACATAGGCTGTCTTATAAATAATGAAAAGGAGAAAGCCAATAAAGTAGGATTAAAAGATGCTTGCTCCTTGGAAGAAAAGCTATGACCAACCTAGACAGCATATTAAAAAGCAGAGGTATTACTTTACGAACAAAGGTCCATCTAGTCAAAGCTATGGTTTTTCCAATAGTCAAGTATGGATGTGAGAGTTGGACTATAAAGAAAGCTGAGCACTGAAGAATTGATGCTTTTGATCTGTGGTGTTAGAGAAGACTCTTGAGAGTCCCTTGGACAGCAAGAAGATCCAACCAGTCAATCCTAAAGAAATCAGTCCTGAATATTCATGGGAAGGATTGATGCTGAAGCAAAAACTCCAATACTTTGGCCACCTGATGCAAACAACTGACTCATTGGAAAAGACCCTGATGCTGGGAAAAATTGAAGGTGGGAAGAGAAGGGGAAGACAGATGATGAGATGGTTAGATGCCATCACTGACTCGATGCACATGAGTTTGAGTAAGCTCCCGGAGTTGGTGATGGACAGGGAAGCCTGGAGTGCTGCAGTCCATGGGGTCACAAAGAGTCGGACATGACTGAGCGACTGTAGGGAACTGAAATGAATAAAGTAGGATAGGAGAATATTTTAGGCAGAGGGAATGACATGGGAACACAGGAGCATTGAGTCATGATGCTCAGTAAAGACAAATTAATAGGGATAAGTGTATGCAGAAGGAAATGGTGAACACATTAGGCAGTTTGAGTCATGAGTTTATTTATAATCAAAGTATTATGTGTGATATTGAAGTTGAGATTTGGATTATAGTATGTGATATGCTAAAGAGCTTAGAGTTAAACATTTGGTAGACGAAAAGAAGACACTGAAATGTTTAAGGTGAGGACTGGTATGATAAAGGGTCTTTGAAAGCAGACTTGAGACGTTTATATTGCAGCTTTGCCATATTTTGTGTGCCACTGTGTATGTGTGCATATGTGTTTGTGTAGGGGTTTTCCACATATCTGCATATCTGTAAAATATGCAGATTAATTTTGACTTATTGTTGAAAGAGTTAAGTGATATAATATAGGTGTAACATCTTATGGAATACTCCTTAGATATTGTTATTTTCCTCTATTAGCTAGAATAAATCCTGGCACACGGAAAAACAATACTCTTTGTTCAATGAATGACAACTGTGCATGAGATAAAGAGCCCTTCATTGACACTGTGTTGGCAGCTAGTAAAGATATACATTTGAATTTTTCTTGTGTTTTTAATTGAATCTTAATTTTTATCCAAGTAATATAGATTTATAGTTTAAACATCAAAGAGTAATACAGGGCTTCCCACTATGACATCTGATTTTTCACGAGCAACCTCTTATAACTCTTGTGGTTGTATCTTCCAGCATGTATTTCCATTTTTCTAAATAATATTATATATATGTGTGTATATATATATATTTTTTTTTTTTCCAATTTGAGGCAGTTCTAATGAGTTATAAATTTGGAAGGTGAAAATTAAGCTGTCTGTCCCCTCCCCACTTCTAAGTGTTTTCCTACTCCTTTCTCTCTCTCAAAACTGTATTGGATTTTGAATTTATATGAATAACCATTGACCAGAATAGCATTACTATACAGATTGAAAGAGATGGGAATACCAGACCACCTGACCTGCCTCTTGAGAAATCTGTATGCAAGTCAGGAAGCAACAGTTAGAACTGGACATAGAACAACAGACTGGTCCCAAATAGGAAAAGGAGTACGTCAAGGCTGTATGTTGTCACCCTGCTTATTTAACTTATATGCAGAGTACATCATGAGAAACGCTGGGCTGGAGGAAGCATAAGCTGGAATCAAGATTGCTGGGAGACATATCAATCACCTCAGATATGCAGATGACACCACCCTTATGGCAGAAAGTGAAGAAGAACTAAAGAGCCTCTTGATGAAAGTGAAAGAGGAGAGTAAAAAAGTTGGCTTAAAGCTCAACATTCAGAAAGCTAAGATAATGGCATCTGGTCCCATCACTTCATGGGAAATAGATGGGGAAACAGTGGAAACAGTGGCTGACTTTATTTTGGGGCCTCCAAAATCGCTGCACATGGTGACTGAAGCCATGAAATTAAAAGAAAGTTATGACCAACCTAGACAGCATGTTAAAAAGCAGAGACATTACTTTGCCAACAAAGGTCCATCTCTTCAAGGCTATGGTTTTTCCAATAGTCATGTATGGATGTGAGAGTTGGACTATAAAGAAAGCTAAGTACTGAAGAATTGATGCTTTTGAACTGTGATGTTGGAGAAGACTCTTGAAAGTCCCTTGGACTGCAAGGAGGTCCAATCTGTCCACCCTAAGGGAGATCAGTCCTGAGTGTTCTTTGGAAGGACTAATGTTGAAGCTGAAACTCCAATACTTTGGCCATCTGATGTGAAGAGCTGACTCATTTGAAAAGATCCTGATGCTGGGAAAGATTGAGGGCAGGAGGAGAAGGGGACAACAGAAGATGAGATGGTTGGATGGCATCACTGACTCGATAGACATGAGTTTGGGTAAACTCCGGGAGTTGGTAATGGACAGGGAGGCCTGGCGTGCTGTGGTCCATGGGGTCACAAAGAGTCAGACACGACTGAGTGACTGAACTGAACTGATAACCGATTTTTTATACCTGAACTACAGAATATACTGTGATCACACTTTTTCATTTATGTCTTTTAAAAAACTGATGTCTTTATTTATACTTGCGTATTAGTTTTACACCTATATTTCAAGTTACCTGAAGGTTTTCTAAAAACATTGTAGATGTTCTATTTTTTTTTTTCTTGTGTACTTATGTTTTCATCCAGTAACTCATTATTCTTTGTTTTCTGTGGCTGCAGTATCCTCTTTCACTTCACTGAAGCCATTAATGATGTGTTATTTATTTTCCTTTTTTTTTTCGTCGAATGTTCTGCTTATTGCATCAACTTCTTTTCAGGGTGTTTCTTTATTTTGTTATGTTCATTTGTTTTTCCCAAGTGCTTGATGATCCTTTCTGTTTAATTATATTAGGAAAGAAATTCTAGGCAACTGACTGGTAGAAATGTGTGTAGGACTAGTAGGCTTCACTGTTGAAGAATTACGTGTATGTAATGCAATTGTTTCTTTTGTCTTGTTCAGTTGCCTAAGTCATGTCTGACTCTTTGTGACCCCATGGTTTACAACACCCCAGGCTCCTCTGTCCTTCATAATCTCCCAAAGTTTGCTCAGATTCACATTCTTTGAGTCAGTGATGCTACCTAACCATTTCATATTCTGTCACACCCTTCTCCTTTTGCCTTATGTCTTTCCCAGCATCAGGGTCTTTTCCAAATATCAGTATATCCTGATTATGTCTTTGGGATATGACCCAAAGTTTACTTCAAAGAAAATCTTCCTATCTTCTTCCTGTGTGTGGGGAAGTTGGAAGGGGAGGTGGTAGATGTGGGATGAGCCTGTCTTCCAGCTTTCTCATAGATGCACAGTGATAGAAGCTATGCATTTCATTGTTTAAAAAACGTTTACCCCTATATTCATTATGAAGTTTTATTCACTGTTGGGCATAGTGTCACCATATTTAGAGTCTCTGGTGTAATTTCCCTGGAAGTATATGGTAGAAACTTGTCTCAGTTATGCCAAATTTGAATCAGATATCTTTTTATTCAGCTCTGCTTCTCACTCACACTTTGTCAATGAGCTGGTACCTCTGATTTTCTAGCCCTTCTAAGGTTCTGCGACTCAGATTGGCTTGCTTCTTTTTTGGTCATAATCTCAGAAGGAACTTAGTTTTCAGCCCTATCTACTAAGTTTCTGGTCAGTCATCCATGAGTTTTTCATTATCTAAAAAGTTTCCTCATGTATCATCATATCTATATGTCTCTTTGTCCTCATGGGTTATTCTTTGATGTTGTAGTTGTTGTGGAAGTAATTTTAGATATAAGCACTTTCAGTTCAGAATCTTAAGCCCTCATTTGAAAATGTCAAGATGCTTTTAGGTTGATCATCTTATTTGAGTCTCACCACTTCTGGAATGTTTCACAGTTGGAATAGCTCTCATCTCTGTTTTATAAGTTGTGGAAACCACTTCTTGAGTTGAGTTTGGTAGTTGCTATATGGCAATTTTAGCTTAATACTTTGGTTTTATGTTTAGTGCTCCTTATAGGAAATAACAAAGTCCAAGGGAGAAAGCATGGGAATGTTTCTAGAATCTGAGAAATAAATACAGGAAGTGAAGATATAAACTTTAGGACCTTGACTCAAAGAAATGGTCTTTGCATATCAAAAGAGCAGACCACATTATTGAAAATTTACATATGACTCATGCTTACTCAAAGAGGACAGAACACTCTCCATATTTAAACTAAGTGATGTTTGTTGCTGAATCTCACATGTTTCAGGCAGCACTCAAGTTACAGTGTTTGGTATAACCTACATCTCTCTTACTGTTATGAAGAGACCTTTGATTATGAAACCAAAACTCCTATTTCTTAAATGGTAGAGCTCATATAAAAGGCTCAAAGAAGATCTCATCCTGTGTTAAACACACCTTTGAAAATGTAGAGTTAGCAATTTCAAAGATGCTCACCACCAATAAGCATAGGCAGCTCACTTGGATTGTACTGTTGGTAACTCATCACTCATACCTGCCCATCTTACTGAAACAACAGCAGTGGCAACTGAGGAAACACTACTCACAATGAAATTTATTCAGGTAGATAGTGAAATTGGCTATTGAATTGTATCTTTAAGGATGCTAGAGTTTTCGTTCTTCTGCCTTTTTTTTTTTTTGTTTTTTCTTTGTTCTATTCCTTCAGATTCCTTTTTTGACTTCTATCTTGTCATTATTTCCCTACTATTTTGTCTATTATGATTTTTGGAAAGAAATATTCTTATGAAATTTTCAGTAATGATAAGACAGCAAAAACATGCAATATGATATGTGATTAAATGCATATATATACACACACACACACACACACAAACACATATGTGGGTACACATTACATTAAATAGACTTAGCTTTAAAAAATGAAGGCTGTCTAGATTTAGTCTTTAAAATGATCAGCAAGAAAATTCACTTGCAAAGTGTACTCTTTGACCATTTTGAAGGTTCCTAGATTTATTTCAGGCAGTGAATATATCTCAGCAATAAGCAAATAACACCTCTAACATTTTACAATCTTTGAAGCCCAGGAACAAACAAGGATTTTCTGGTTTTATTCTTTATATTGTATAGCATTCTATAACCATTATATACATCTTCCAGATTTAATTTGCTTTGAAAAATCTCCAGTGGGTGAAATAAATAGACAATAAGGCACAATACTATCTAAATTAAAACTTGTTTCTGTTTTTAAAGGGTTTATATGAGCGAATTCTGCAATTAAATTCATTGACAAATATACTGAATTTTTTTTTCTTCTGAAATTTTACTCAAAACATATCTGTTGCTTTTAAAGGCAGTGAGATAAATGTTTGGAAAGAGAGATTTGTGCTCAAAAAGTCCTATTGCAAAGACAAAAGCAAGTTGTAAAAATAAAATTGCACAGTAAAATGTCTGTTTATTTTACTTACAAACTGCAAAAGCATTTTGTTGTAAAAGTAACTTTTTAAAAAACTGTACTAAATCCCAAATACTTGAAAGAGAGATAATTTTCTATAGTTGAAATCACTCAAAAGCACTCCTCCAGCTCTTATACCTGGAGACCAGCCAGGCTCCCTCAATCAGATTCACTTATCAGGTGTTAAAAATAAATGAAATGGAAATTCTCAGGTTGTATCCAGTGTATTCCAAGTGTGCATATTCACAGGAACTCTTCCAGTAAATCATGAAACAATAGAACTGAAATTTTAGAGTAGTGTCAAAGGCACCTGCCTAATTATTCTTTTATCTCTTGGTCCATGTACCTATTACATAAGCTGATGGGCTCTGCATTACATCAATGACCTATGTTTGCATAGAATCTCATTGCTGTTTAAAGGTTATGATGTAGTAATTTGAGTTCTTAACATGAACAAAAAAAAACCCACACACAAAACACAAGAAAACACACTTTCCCTTTTGGGAGTTTTAGATTAATTCATTTTGTTTTTATGCTTATGAGTCATATAGGCTTGCCAGGTGGCACAGTAGTAAAGAATCCACCTGCCAATCAGGAAATGTGGGTTAGATCCTTGGGTTGGGAAGATCCCATGGAGATGGAAATGGCAACCCACTCCAGTATCTTGCCTGGGAAATTCCACAGACAGAGGAAGCTGGCAGGCCACAGTCCATAGGGTCACTGAATGTTTAGTAACTAAGCAGCCGCAGCAGCATGAGTCATATATCTAAACTGTTCCATTTTCAAAATGAATGAATGTAATTATAGAGCCCAAGCAGTCAGTCAGTTCAGTGGAACAGTCATGTCTGAATCTTTGCGAACCCATAGACTGCAGCTCACAAGGCTTCCTTGTCCATCACCAACTACTGGAACTAGCACCAACTCATGTCCATTGAGTCAGTGATGCCATCCAACCATTTCATCCTTCGTTGTCCCTTTCTCCTCCTGCCTCAATCTTTCCCCAAATCAGGGTCTTTTCCAATGAGTCAGTTCTCATCAGGTGGCCAAAGTATTGGAACTTTCAGCATCAGTCCTTCCAATGAATATTCAGGACTGATTTCCTTTAGGATCGACTGGATCTCCTTGCTGTCCAAGGGATGCTCAAGACTCTTCTCTGTTGAGGTCCTTTAGTGGACCAGAACCTGGTGGTCCAGAGTCAACCGATACGAAAGTAAAGGTGAGAGAAAGAGGCTATTCCTTGGTTTATGCAGAAATACAGTAAAGCCCCTGGCACGGGGCTTGCTCTGTTTACAAAGGCCTCAGGCGCCCCCTTGAGGGGGTGAAGGTGCAGAGCGCCTTCTGGAGAGGGTCTTAGAAGCCCGGGCAGGAAAGTGAACCCAGAGGACCTCTGAAAGAGAGAGAGAGAGAGAGAGAGAGAGAGAGAGAGCGAGCGAGCGAGAGAGAGAGCGAGAGAGAGCGAGAGAGCGAGCAAGACACGAGGACCAAAGCTCTGATGCAGAGGTGTTTTATTCAACATTGTGAAAGTATTTATACTGTCTTACAAGATAGCTATTTTTAGCAGAGATAAAATCATGACTTACAAGAAAACATGAGGTCATCCATATGAAAGAGAGAGGGTTGTAAATAATCACTTTTACCATGCGGTTCATAAAAAGGAAGAGGGTACTTATCACCGTATAGAAAAACTAATGAGGAAATGCCTGGATTCCTCAGCCCCCAGGAGAGACTTGCCTCTCCTCTTAATTCCTGAATATTCAGGAATTAATAAGGAACAGAGAATTTCTGATAGATCCAAAACAGCACACAGGAAGCCTCCTGTTAAATGCTTCCTGACGCTTCTCCAACACTACAGTTCAAAAGCATCAATTCTTTGGCTTTCAGTTTTCTTTATGGTTCAGCTCTCACACCCATACATGACCACTGGAAAAACCGTAGCTTTGACTAGACAGTCCTTTGTTGGCAAAACAATGTCTCTGCTCTTTAATATGCTGTTTAGGCTGGTCATAGCTTTTCTTCCAAGGAGCAAGCATCTTTTATATTCATGGCTGCAGTTACCATCTGCAGTGATTTTGGAATCCAAGAAAACAAAGTCTGTCACTGTTTCCATTGTCTCCCCATCTATTTGCTATGAAGTGATGGGACCAGATGCCATGGTCTTCATTTTTCGAATGCTAAGTTTTAAACCAAATTTTTCACTCTCCTCTCTCACTTTCATCAAGAAGCTATTTAGTTCCTCTTTGCATTCTGCCATAAGGGTGGTGTCATCTGCATATCTGAGGTTATTGATATTTCTCCCTGCAACTTGATTCCAGCTTGTGCTTCATCCAGCAGGGCAACAGTATACAGCCTTGATGTACTCCTTTCCTGATTTGGAATCAGTCCATTGCTGCCAGTCTGGTTCTAACTGTTGCTTCTTGACCTGCATACATATTTCTCAGGAGGCAGGTAAGGGGGTCTGGTATTCCCATCTCTAAGAATTCCATAGTTTGTTATGATCCACATAGTCAAAGGCTTTGGCATAGTCAATAGAGCAGAAGTAGATGTTTTTTCTGGAATTCTGTTGCTTTTTTGATGATCCAAGGGATGTTTGCAATTTGATCTCTGGTTTCTCTGCTTTTTCTGAATCCAGCTTGAACGTCTGGAACTTCTCAGTTCACATACTATTGAAGCCTAGCTTGGAGAATCTTGAGCATTACTTGGCTAGCATGTGAGATGAGTGCAATTGTGCAGTAGTTGGAACTTTCTTCTGCATTGACTTTCTTTGAATTGGAATGAAAACTGACCTTTTCCAGCCCTGCAGCCACTGCTGAGTTTTCCAAATTTGCTGGATATTGAGTTCAGTTCAGTTGATGTCTGACTCTGTGACCCCATGGACTGCAGCACCCCATACTTCCCTATCCATCACCAACTCCTGGAGCTTACTTAAACTCATGTCCATTGATTCGATGGTGCCATCCAAGCATCACATCCTCTGTCATCCCCTTCTCCTCATGCCTTCAATCTTTCCCAGCATCAGAGTCTTTTCCAATGAGTCATTTCTTTGTATCATTTGGCCATATATTGGAGTTTCAGCATCAGCATCAGTCCTTCCAAGAATATTCAGGACTGATTTCCTTTAGGATTGACTTGTTGGATCTCCTTGCAGTCCAAGAGAGTCTCAAGAGTCTTCTCCACACCACAGTTCAAAAGCATCAATTCTTCAGCATTCAGCTTTCTTTATAGCCCAACTCTCACATGCATACATATTGAGTGTAAGCTATACTTTAATAGCATAATCTTTTAGGATTTGAAATAGTTCAACTGGAATTCAATCACCTCCACTAACTTTGTTTGTAGTGGTGCTTCCTAAGACCCACTTGACTTCCCATTCCAGGATGTCTGGCTCTAGGTAAATGATCACACCATCATGGTTATCTGGGTCATCAAGATCTTTTTTGTAGTTCTTCTGTGTATTCTTGTCACCTCTTCTTAATATCTTCTGCTTCTGTTAGGTCCATACTGTTTCTGTCCTAAATTATGTGCATGTTTGCATATAGTGTTCCCTTTGTATCTCTAATTTTCTTGAAGACATCTCCAAGTATTTTCTATTGTTTTCCTCTATTTCTTTGTTTTTATCACTTAGGAAGGCTTTCTTATCTCTCCTTGCTGTTCTTTGGAACTCTGCATTCAAATGGGTATATCTTTCCTTTTCTCCTTTGCATTTAGCTTCTGTTCTTTTCTCAGCTATTTGTAGGGCCTCCTCAGACAACCATTTTGCCTTTTTTGCATTTCTTTTTCTTAGGGATGGTCTTGATCATTGCCTCCTGTACAATGTCCTGAACCTCTGTCCATAGTTCTTCAGGCACTCTATAAGATCTAATCCCTTGAATCTATTTGTCACTTCCACTGTGTATAATCATAAGAAATTTGATTTAGGTCACACCTGAGTGTCTAGTGGTTTTCCCTACTTTCTTCAATTTAAGTCTGAATTTTGCAATAAGGAGTTCATGATCTGCCCAGTCAACTCCCAGTTTTGTTTTTGCTAACTATACAGGGCCCAATACTGGTACACTAATGGGGACTTGATTTGTTAAGAAAGTATTTGTTGAGAATCTGTTGCATGCCAAGCACAGCACTTGGGAGACACTGGAAATAAGTGCCTCCAAATATTGAGTTATTAAATTTATTGATATTTGCTTCTCAAAATGATAGTTGAATTTGGTTGCATTTTAAAAGAAATCTAATTATTAAAAATTTTGAACTGAAGGGGGTCTTGGAGATGAGCTATCCTAACTGAAACCTTTGTTTTATAGAAAAGAAACCAAGCAAGAGAAATGAAAGGACTTACCTTCAGTCACAAGGCTAATATGTCTGTTTGTAGCTCAGTTGTGTCTGACTCTTTGCAGTCCGGTAAACCATAGCCCACAGGCTCCTCTGTTTATGGGATTCTCCAGGCAAGAATGCTGGAGTGGGTTGCCATTCCCTTCTCCAGGGGATCTTCCCAACCCAGGCTTAGAACCTGGGTCTCCCACATTGCAGGCAGATTCTTTACTATCTGAGCTATCAGGGAAGAGGATCCTGCAATTAGGACTCAGTTCAAAACAGTGAAAAATATTTCAGATTCAGAATCAGGCCTCTTTTATTCTGTATGGGATAAATTTTATGGAAGATTGTGGAAACTTATCTAATACTAGATTATGCCTGTGTTGGTTCCTAGATTATGCCTATGTTCATTCCATTGTGAATATTAAGAAGCTCCTGTAAGTGTAGCTAACTGTAAAAAGGTGGCTGATTTCCAAATTTTGCATGAAAAACGGGTCAAAATAACAGTTAATAGAAGTGATAGTGATTCCGGTTGATTCCATAATACTGCTCCCATTCTACAGTATCACATCATTCTCATTCCAATTATCTGTACCTTTTTAAGTTGCACTATTTTTAAGGTCCTAAAATAGCCTGTGTATATTAGACACAATTTTAGAGGACTATGAATAATGCAAAAATAAATATAAGAAAGCGAAAAGAAATGAGAAGACATGACCAGAAAGAACATAGCCACTATCAAGGACCATGCACCTAAGAAAATGTATTTACGTTGTTTTTCTACTTCTGAAATTATGTTGACTATATTCTTCTTTGCCATAGAAATGCATTTGGACTCCTTTATGTGATTCTTAGGGGATGTCTGAATTCTTCTTTGGCATTTGTAATTCTTGTTCAGTAAGTGACTTGGCATGCATATAGTAGACATAAATCTTTCTGGAAGTGAGAACTGTGACTGAAGACAATCCCAAGGTTAAGTTTTCTCAGTTCAGTTCAGTTCAGTTAAGTCGCTCAGTTGTGTCTGACTCTTTGCAACCCCATAAATTGCAGCACACCAGGCCTCTCTGTCCATCACCATCTCCTGGAGTTCACTCAAACTCATGTCCATCGAGTCGGTGATGCCATCCAGGTATCTCATCCTCTGTCACTACACTCCTATTAGCATGGTCTTTTCTGTCAGTGCCAAAATGAACATTTAAGTATGTTAGTGAAGAAAGCACGGCATAAAGAGGAAAACATTCATTCTAAGTCTTGTGTTATTCTCGAGCTACTCCGTTAATTCAGTGGGAATTTGAATAAAACATCATGAAACATCATGATAAGTTAAACATCTTTTAGTCGATCACCTGTATTTTTCTGTCATATTTATGGAAAAAGCAAGAGATGTTAGTCCCTGATGTTGATTAAATATATTCAGATGTAGGTATTTGTAAAGATAATTAATACATCATTGGATAAACACTGATATTAAAGTGAAAATAATTGTTAATTTTATAAAGTTTAGAAATATCTTGCCTTTAAATTTTATATATTGGTATCTGATTACACATATGACTATTACTTTCATTAATTTTTAATGGATATATCATTAGTGCTCTAGGCAAAACTAGGAAGCATCATGTTTAATTATAATTTTATACATGGTCAATTTGTGGAATATTTTTATATTGAACAATTCTTCTATTAAAATAAATTTAGTGATCTATAAACAGCTCAAAGAAATAAAACCTAAATTTAACTTGCAGTTTTAAAACTGTATAGAGATTCATTTAATATCATCAAAGTGTAGAAATATGATTTTTTAAATTTTATTTACTCAGATAAGAATAAATGTTATTAATCAGGGTCTAACTAATTTGGCTGAACTCTTATCAAGATAGGAAAATCTCAAGTCTCCTTTATGTCAAAGATAGTGAACTATTTTATAGAGAAAATTGGCATGTCAGAATCAACAGTTATGAATTTCTTGAAGTCAATGTGGTTAATGTTCATGGGCCATTCTTTAGACTAGATTACTGAGGCAGTGATGTGAGTGTCTGCAGTGAGAAGATAAATAACTCTAGGTGAGTAGATATGATGGTTTTGCTAAGCAATCTACTTCCTTGACTGCATTCTGTAAAACATTAAATTCTTGTGGTAAAATTTCTTTTGCACAGGAATAAATCAATCAGTTGGAAGTACAGCATGAAAGGCTGCTCAGGAAAAAAAGAAAAAAGTTAAGCAAGAGAGGAAAGAAAAGGAGAGGAAGAATGGAGAGAAAAGGAAATCATCCTGTTGAAAGTAGCAGGCACAGGAAGCCATACGCAAAACGTCAATACTAGGTCCATTCAGTCTCTTTGGGACACCCTTATAGTCTATAATGCCCTATTCTTACGTTCTGTGCATATACTTTCAAATAAAATTTCAAATTGTTTCATTCATATTTCATGCATTTGGCATTTTTTTTTATCATCTCCTGGTGTTCTTTTTCCTAAGTACTGAGGAAAAGATATACTCATCAATCATTCAGTTTATGTTCCCAAATAATTTTCAAACATCCTTCAAACATTTTTAAAGTAAATCTTTTAAAGTAATCTAGATTAAAAATCCCAGTGGGGTCTGAATTAAAATTAAAATCTGTATTAGTTTCCAAACTCAGTGTCTTAAAGAAACACAAATTTATTCTCTTGCTGCCTGGAAACCAAAAGTCCAAAGTCAATGTAACATAGGGCTATGCTTCCCCTCAAGGCTCAAGGGGAGATTCTGTCCCTTGCCTCTTCTAGCTCTTGGTTGTTCCAGGTATACCTTGGTTTCTGGAAGCATCACTTCAATCTTAACCTCCATTGCCTCTGTATCCTCCTCTTCTGTCTGTGAAATACCTCCTGTGTGTCTCTTATCCTAATATTCCTCAGTGGATTTAGGGCCTACTTGGAAATGGCAACCCACTGCAGTATTCTTGCCTGGAAAATTCCAGGGACTATATAGACCATGGGGTTGCAAAGGGTCAGACACAACTGAGTGACTTTCACTTCACTCACTGAACAGTCCAGTAGGATCTCCACATCTCAAAGTTTCTAACTTAACTGTATCTGCAAATAACTTTTTTTTTTTTCAAATAAGGTGATATTATCAGATTTCAGGTATTAGGATGGGGGCCAGATTTTGTTTTGATTATTTAAAAATGTTTCCTTTTATATGCAGTCCAGTGAGAAGTATTCAATATAATTCTAGGAAGCAGTAGAGCAGAAGTAGAGGTTTGATCCAGTAGAGCAAAAACAATAGAGCTGAAAAGATCAGTTTCAGAGTCAGAGGGACCTGGGTTTGAATCATAGACCTTATCACTCAATAGGTATGTGGCATTAGGTAAATAATTTTAATATTAGAAAAAGATATAAAATATAGTATTCTAGGTACCATGGCAGTAATCCAAAGAATTCAGATATGGTGGGAATGAGGAATCTAGCAGGCTACAGTCCATAGGGTCACAAAGAGTTGGACACAACTGAGTGACTAATGGTTTTTGCTAGAAGTGATCTACTTGAGAATAGGCCTGTGGCTGGCCTGGTTCCAGTTCCAATCTTATGTAATTATGATAAAAATTAAATCAGATAATATGAAGTTTCTGGATCTATGTCTAAACACTGGAAGTGGTCTGTAAAGTATGATTTTTCAACAGACTATCTTTCTTCCATTGTATTGTTCTGCTCCTTTGTCAAAAATTAACTAACTATGTGTATCTATTTCTGTGACAATTTTCATTGGCATATTATTTTTCTATTCTTTTATCAATACCATAGTTTCTTGATTATTGTAGCTTTAGTAAGTTCTAAGGAGAAGGCAATGGCAACCCACTCCAGTGTTCTTGCCTGGAAAATCCCATGGGCAGAGGAGCCTTGTAGGCTGCAGTCCATGGGGTTGCGAAGAGTCGGACACGACTGAGCAACTTCACTTTCACTTTTCACTTTCATGCATTGGAGAAGGAAATGGCAACCCACTCCAGTGTCCTTGCCTGGAGAATCCCAGGGACAGGGGAGCCTGTTGGGCTGCTGTCTATGCAGTCACACAGAGTCGGACACGACTGAAGCGACTTAGCAGCAGCAGCAGTAAGTTCTAAAGTCAAGATAATGTCTGTCTTTCAATTTTGAGCTTCCCCTTCAATATTATGTTGACTATTCTGGATATTTTGCTTCTCTATACTAACTTTAGAACCACTTTCTTTCTCATAAGTAATTTTCTGATATTTTGATTGAGATTTCATTGAGTATAGAACATGTTTGGAAGAACAAACATCTTGACCATATTGAGTCTCCCTATCCATGAAAATGAAACATCTCTCCATTGATTTGGTTCTTATTTTCTTTCTTTCATCAGAGTTTTATAGTCCTCAGATAGAATTTATACATATTTTATTGGATTTGCATTCATTATTTCACTTTTTGAAACATGTATATAATGGTATTACATTTTTCATTTCAAATTCCACTTGTTCATTGCTTGTATATAGGAAAAAATGGAATTTTTATATTAACCTTGTAGTCTATAAACTTGCTATCATCATTTATTAGTTCTAGGAGTTCCTTTATCAATTCTTTTGGATTTTCTACTTAAATGACATGTCATCTGCAAAGGCAACTTTATTCTTTTCTTTCCCAAGCTGTATATCTTGTATTTTCTTGTCTTATTACATTAGTTAGGACATCTAGTACAATGTTGAAAGAGCAGTGGCAAGAGGGGACAGCCATGTCTTATTTCTGATTCTGAGGGAAACCTCTGTATTTCTTACATTTAATATGATGTTATCTGGAGGGAGTTTTGTAGTTATATTTTCGCTGAGAAAGTTCTCCTCTATTCCTATTTTACCAAGAGTTTTTATAATGAATGTATGTGGAGTTTTGTCAGATATCTTGTCTACATCTATTGATAAGATCATATGACTTCTTTTCAAACTTCTTAATGTGTTGGATTATATTAATTGATGGTTGATTGTGAAACTATCCTCATACCTGGGATAAATCCTACTTGGTCATAGTTTAATTATTTTTATGCATCATTGGATTCAATCTGCTAATATTTTGTTGAGGACTTTTGCTTCTATATTCATGAGAGATACTGTTGAAAAGCTAAGTGAACATTACTCAGTTGTGTCCGACTTTTTGCCACCCCATGGGGGCTCTCTTTTCTTTCAGTGTCTTTGTCTGGTTTCAGCATTAGTGTAATGCTACTACTAGGATAACTCACAGAATGAGTTGGGAAATACTGTCTTTACTTCTATCTTCTGAGATTGTAAAGAAATGCTATAACTTATTCCTTAAAGATTTATTAGAATTCATCAGTGAACCCATCTGAGCCTGATGCTTCAATTTTGGGGAAATGTTAATTATTGATTCACTTTTTTAATAGATACATGTCCATTCAGATACAGATATATACAGGATTTGTCTGTTTCGTCCTTTTTACATTTTTGTAGATTGTGTCTTTTGAGCAATTGGTCAGTTTGATATCTGTGGTATGAAATTGTGAGCAAAGAATTTTTTGTAGAATTTCTTTATTTTTCTGTTAATGTTCTTAGGCTCTTTAGTGATAGACTTCTTTTATTTCTGATATTAGAGCTTGTTTTCTTTCTCTTTTTCTTAGTTAGCTGGGATAAATACTTATGAATTTCCTTGGTCTTTTAAAAGAACCATGTTTTAGTTTTATTGACTTTCCTATCCATTCCCTGTTTTGACTTTCAGTTATTTCTGCTCTAATTTGTATTATTTCATTTCTTCTGCTTTCTTTGGGTTTAATTTGATCTTTTTCTAGTTTCCTAAGGTGGAAGAGTTGGACATGGCTTAGAGACTAAACAAAAACAACAAAGGTAAAAATATAGATTATTGATGTTAGATGTATCTTTTTTTCCCAATATATGCACTCAATATTCTAAATTTTCTTTAGGCACACTGCTTCTACTGCATCTCACATATTTCTGATAAGTTGTATTTTCATTTTCGTTTAGGTCAAAATATTTTTAAACTTTTCTTTCTTTCACTCATATGCCACTTAAAAGTGATTTTTTTTAATCTCTGCATATTGGGGACTTTCCAATTATTATTTTTTTTTATTAAGTTCTAGTTTAATGCCATTGTTTTTCTGTATGGTTCCTATTGTTTTAAATGTGATAAGGTGTACTTTATGGTCTAGACTGTGGTATATCTTAGTAACTGTTCCATGTAAGCTTGTGAAGAATGTGTGTTCTGCTTTTGCTCGGGAAGTAGTCTATAGCTATTGATTATATCCAATTGATTTATGGTACTGTTGATTTCAGCTGCATCCTTAATAATTTTCTACCTTCTAGATCTTTCAGTTTCTGAAAGAGGGTGTTGACATCTCCAACTATAATAGTGGGGCCATCTGTTTCCTCTTGAAGTTCTATCAGTTTTTGCCTCGTGTTGTTTATCACTCTGTTATTAGGCTCATACACATTAAAAATTATATTGTGTTCTCGAAGAATTGACCATTTTTTCATTACATGATTGCCCTCTTAATCCCTGATAATTTTCTTCACTTTAAAGTTACCTCTTCCTCTCCTTCCTGCACTGACAGACTTCTTTCAGAATTTTTCCTTCATCTTTGATTTTCTGTAGTTTTAAAATGATATGGAAGATGTCATTTTTTGGCATCATCTTGCCTGGTGTTCTCTGAACTTCCTAGATATGTGACAAAACCACAGGGTTTAGTGTCTTACTAGTTTGGGGAAACCTTTGTATTGGTCCCACAGTTACTTGGATAGTCTATTCAGGTTTTATCAGTTTTTGTTCCTTTTGCTTTTCAGTTTATGGGGCATCTATTGAAATATCTTCAAGCCCAGATATTCTTTCTTTCACCATTCTAGGAAACTGGCAACCCACTCCAGTGTTCTTGCCTGGAGAATCCCAGGGACCGGGGAGCCTGGTGGGCTGCTGTCTCTGGGGTCACACAGAGTCGGACACAACTGAAGCGACTTAGCAGCAGCAGCAGCAGCAGTCTGCTAATCCACTCATGAGCCCATCAAGGCATTCTTTATTTCTGTCACATTTTTTTTTCCTGCCATTTCCATTTGGTTCCTTCTTAGAATTTTCATATCTCCATTAATGGTGCACATTTATTACTGTATGTTGTCTATTTTATGTGTTAAAGTCCTTAGCATATTAATCATTGTATTAAATTCCTTGTCTGATAATTCCAGTATTCCTGCTGTACATGAGTCTGAATATTGTTTTGTCTCTTCAAATTGTGTATTTGTCTTCTTTTTTGTCTTATTATTTCTCATAATTTTCTCTTGGTACCCTGATATGATGTAATGGGTAAATGGGAGTGCTCTAAATTGGCTTTTAGTAAAGAAAGTTCCAGAAAAACATCTATTTCTGCTTTCTTGACTATGCCAAAGCCTTTGACTGTGTGGATCACATAAACTGTGGAAAATTCTGAAAGAGATGGGAATACCAGACCACCTGACCTGCCTCTTGAGAAACCTGTATGCAGGTCATAAAGCAACAGTTACAATTGGACATGGAACAACAGACTGGTTCCAAATAGGAAAAGGAGTACGTCAAGGCTGTATATTGTCACCCTGCTTATTTAACTTATATGCAGAGTACTTCATGAGAAATGCTGGGCTGGAAGAAGCACAAGCTGGAATCAAGATTGCCGGGAGAAATATCAATAAACTCAGATATGCAGATGACACCACCCTTATGGCAGAAAGTGAAGAGGAACTAAAGAGCCTCTTGATGAAAGTGCAAGAGGAGATTAAAAAAGTTGGCTTAAAGCTCAACATTCAGAAAACGAAGATCATGGCATCTGGTCCCATGACTTCATGGCAAATAGATGGGGAAACAGTGGAAACAGTGTCAGACTTTAATTTTTGGGGCTCCAAAATCACTGCAGATGGTGACTGTAGCCATGAAATTAGAAGACACTGACTCCTTGGATGGAAAGTTATGACCAAACTAGATAGTATATTGAAAAGCAGAGACATTACTTTGCCAACAAAGGTCCATCTAGTCAAGGCTATGGTTTTTCCAGTAATCATGTATGGACTGTGAAGAAAGCTGAGCACCGAAGAATTGATGCTTTTGAACTGTGGTGTTGGAGAAGACTCTTGAGAGTCCCTTGGACTGCAAGGAGATCCAACCAGTCCATTCTAAAGGAAATCAGTCCTGGGTGTTCTTTGGAAGGAATGATGCTAAAGCTGAAACTCCAGTACTTTGGCCACCTCATGCGGAGAGTTGACTCATTGGAAAAGACTCTGATGCTGGGAGGGATTGGGGGCAGAAGGAGAAGGGGACAACAGAGGATGAAGTGGCTGAATGGCATCACTGACTCGATGGACATGAGTCTGAGTGAACTCCGGGAGTTGCTGATGGACAGGGAGGCCTGGCGTGCTGCTATTCATGGGGTCGCAAAGAGTCAGACACGACTGAGCGTCTGAACTGAACTGGTTGTGGTGATAAGGCAGGTGTGTGTGGGGAGGGGACAGGAGAGTGTTCTATAGGTCAAAAATTAAGTCTT
This sequence comes from Budorcas taxicolor, assembly GCF_023091745.1. Lineage (NCBI taxonomy): Eukaryota > Metazoa > Chordata > Mammalia > Artiodactyla > Bovidae > Budorcas > Budorcas taxicolor. The sequence continues at coordinate 73,246,928 of NC_068912.1, forward strand.
GATCTTTTAGGGAACCTGTGACTCTGGACTTGAACTTCACCAGTCCTTCTCCATTTTCCCCTTCTCCACGTCTATCTCTTCAATTATGTGGGACAGAATACATGAAATAGATTGGAGTTGGATATTTATTCTCTTCCACGTAGAAGGATATAGAGTGGCTGGAATTATTTCCCTTTTCTTTTGAGAAAGCTTAGGCTGGCAGAGTTTAGTGTTTTCCTTCCCCAGATTATTTAGGCTTTAATAAGATCCCAAGAAGTTAGACTCTGGTTAAACAACTTCTCTCAAGGGCACAATGTCTTAGGAGGAACAGAGTGCTCTAGTATATTTCAAAAGGGTTCCTTTTCTGCTCCCCCTATTAAAATCACGAGTTTTTTTTTTTCTCCCCAATATTATTATGATACTCTGGCTAGGCTCCTGAAGATACAGCTCACAAAAGCATGGGTGCCTCTCTATTACTGGGTACTCATAAAACTTTTAATTTTCTGCACCAAGCCTCTAGAAAATTACCAGTTATAGTTGAAGTTTTCAAACCATGGCAGTCATTTCCACTTGCGAATATCAGCTGTGGTAAGCTGTGACTCCTAGTATTCTCCCATCTGTCTCTCTAATTTGGGGGCAACAGTTTCCTCTGTGTCCTCACCTTTATTCCAATCTTGGAAGAATTTCTGATTTCTCAATCTGTTCAGCATGTTACTCATTGTTTCAGTGGAGTGGTAACTTACAAGCCTCTTACATGTAGGACTGGAGACCTAAAGTACTGCTATGAATATTTTTTCTTTCTTTTTTTTTTTTTTGTGCAGGGAAATACTGGATTCACCAAAATACACTTTAATTTTTGTCTTAATTAAAAGTAAGAATTGCAAAAATGCATTTGGAAAAAAATCGTTAAGATGTGATAGCTTTTGTGCCAACAATTGATTTCTTGAAAATAATTAAAGATAGTTCTCAGAAATAAAAGCTTTCCCAGTGAACCCAAATTTCACTTTGTCACATGCCTATTTATTTTTGTCCATATAGTAATCAAACCTACTCAGAGAAATCTAATATTAAGGCAGTTTATAAAAAACAATGTAAGGACTATAGCAAAAAATCAGGCAAAAATGATTTTAAGAATAATTAAAATCTTAACTTTGTGCATGCTCTCATTTTATTATAATTTGAGGGAAAATTACATGATTTATATTTTTAAATGGTACAATTTCCTATACCATTCTATATGTATTCATCTTTTCACTCATCTCTGCAAATGGATCTTATCATAACTCTTAAGATGAGACTTAGGAGAGGGAAACCTTAAACATTACTATTAATTCTACAATTAAAAAATGTGTTTACTGTATTTCTATTTTCCAACCAAAGGCAATAATAAAATGTACAGTGTATCTTAAAGTGAAGAATCAACTTGGGAAGAAATATTATTATTGAAATAATCTGTATTTAGTTCTACTTCATAAATTAACTTTGATTTATACTATATCAAAATAAATGGAAATTTCATAGCATCCTATAATAAATAGGGACTGGCTGAATATATGGTATTTATGGAGCAGAAAATAAAATTGTTGCTGTTTAGCAAGGTTTTGAAATCTTCTCTAGAGAGACAAATACCACCAGCCAATGTAGAGTGACCCTTTATACACATCAGAAAAGCAGCACAAATAAAATATAAATTGTAAAAGGAAAGAAACAAAATATAGTTAAAGTTAGGTATGCTCAAATTTTCCTAAAGTGATATAAAATTAATTTAATATGACATAAAGTGTGTATAAGCAGAGGACTTATTTTTTAATTTCTTCTGTTTTACATTTGTCTCACTTATATGTCTATATCTTACTTTATAGATACAGTAGTCTGACATAATATCTAGGTGTCTATTTATATACCTGCCATTTATAATTTGAAAAGCGTTGTAACAACTAGTAATAAATGCATTCATAACCACATCTTCTCTAATCACTGCAGTGTCTGCACTGCTATTTGGCACTCATTAGCTGAAACTGCCATTCACTTCTAATTTATGACTAGCATACAATTATGCATTATCACTATTCCAAGTGATTACTACACTGAATCTTTCTCAGATAGTGATGTGCAACACTCCATGATAAATTGTTCTGCAGTGGATAGTTCATTACTCTCATTTACTCTATTATTTTCCTTAAAATAATCTCAAGAGAATTATACTGAAATGTGAGTACTTTCTTACAGTAAGATTATTGGATCAGTACTATTCCTACATGAAGAGGGGAAATCTATATTCATAGAAGGAAGCAGACTTGGAGTTATCAAATGTATTTGATAATATTCTGATAAAAATGAAAGATTGGGGCAACTTTAAGGATAGAGCTTGAATTTTTCTTTAGCATGAGCATATTTTGATTGAAGACTGACAAATTTATTTAGTAATTTGACAATAAAAATAAATATTTTATATTAAGGACCATGAAGCATGTCATGGATAACTGAAAAAAAAAATTATCATTTTGGATGTGGTCATTTATAATCAAAATGTTTTATATTTTTTAACACTTTCTTTTCATTATCTACCTAGGATTTTCATAATAGATATAAGTACTAACATTATTTGTTTCTGACAAAGTTGTATACTAAATATTTCACAGGCGTAATCTCATATAATTCATATAGCAACCCTGTGAGTTTGGTATTAATATCTCAACTGTACAAAGAAGGAAATAAGAGACAAAAAAGTTGCATAGCTTAACCAAGAGCAAACCAGGACTGCGTAATTGTATTCATTTCCTAGAGTTGCCATAACAAAGTACCACAGACTGAGTTTCTTGTACAAAACAGAAATGTAATATTCTATTAATATCAGAGTTCGGGAGGCTGAAAGTCCAAAGTCTAAGTACTGATAGCTCCAACCTACCTCTGAGGTTTCTAGGAAAGAATCCATTCTTGCCTCTTCCAGGTCTGGTAGCTGCAAGCATTCCTTGGCTTGAGGCAGCTTAACTCCAATCTCTGCCCCCTCCTTCACAGGGCCGTTCTTGTGTGCTTCTCTGTGTTCTCTCCTTTCCTTATAAGGACACCAGTTATTAGTTTTAGGTGCCCACTACTCCTCCACTATGCACAGGAGGAATCATCTCAAGATCCTTAACTAATTACATCTGCAACCATTCTATTTCCAAATAAGGTTGCATTCTGAGGTTTCTAATGAAATTGAATTTGGGGTGAATGCTCTTCACCTTGCTACAACGGTGGAGCTGGAGGTTCTGTTCACATGCAGACATACTCTAGAGTCTGTTCCCTTAAATACGTATATTCTTGCCACAGACTGTACTTAGACCATATTTCATTTAGTAACCATTCCAATTATCTGGGTAGATGTTCTCTCTCTTTTACATGTAAGAATGCCCAGGTTCATGGGTCACAGATCAGCATGATTTAAATTCAGAGCAACTTTTCTAAAGCACAGAATACGCCATTATCCTGCTTACAGTTTTTGTTTTTTTTTTTAATGTGTTCCTATTCTCTTTAGAATACAAATCAAATTTCTTAAGGTAAATTTTAGGGTCCATCAGCATCTGGCCTTTCCCACCTTCTTTAGCTCAGGTCTTCCTCTCCTTTCCTAATACTCTCTGTATCCTACCCACCCTGGCCACTAAGCTTTCTCTCATATTGTTTCCTCTGCCCACAGCACTTCCTGCCAACATTTTTCTTCTGCCTACTCTTCCTGTCTCACTTTGCCACTTCTGCTGTGTTGTCCCCTCTAACAACCTAAAGTAGGCACCGTGAATCAGCTGTGGGTTCCCATAGTAATCTAAGCTGTACCTGCCCTAACCCATGGTACCTTATTATCATTGCTTCTTTAATGGTCCATCAGTTTGTAAAAGCAGATATCACCAGTGTATATTCTCAGCTGCGTTTTCAGTACCTAAATAGAGTGACTGCCACTAATGTATGTTGAAAGAATAAATGAATGCAGTGAATTAAAATGGAATGCATAATATCTTTATGCATGAGACAAAGCAGAGGCAGAAAACTACCTAGCAACTCAAAACAGTATCTTCATCTTGTTTCAAAGAGGCTTATTCTGACTTTTGGTGCACTGCTCCTCAAGAAGGAAACACCTGTGGGCTTCCAGCAAGCAGCTGACTCTCAGTGTATCCTTAGAGTCATTTAGTCCTGCTCTTTTTTCATGGGTCTAGAACTTCCTAATCATCTTCTAAGAATTCACACGGAATACTCACATATCTTATTCCATTTGTCCCCACCTTGACAGTAAGTGTTGAAATACAGTGAGAAAAGTATGGCACCAAGGAATAATGTGCTTGATGAGATAGTTGTGACTAAGAAGGTGATTGAGCTTGTTGCTTGGTCATGGTCCTGCCTGCGTCCTGGAGTTACACAAAGCCTATACTCAACCATATGCTTCCTTCAGAGCTCACCAAATCTTTTAATGAAAGGGCAAGGAAACACTATATGAAGTCCAGGGAAGATCTATTTGACAGTTTTGACTGAGGAATTTCAATTGGTAGAACATGATGTACATATACCATCTGTAGTATGTGTGTGATATGTGACCTCCACTCACCCAATATGGTAACACTCATGTAGAATTCATGCAAAACATTTTACCAGGAAGCCACCTTCCCCTATGATAGAGTACACCATTATGAAACAGCATGATATGTGTATTTCAGAAAACAGTTTTCCCTGAGAAAAACATCACCACCTACAATAAGGTTCTAGTCAATTTATCTCTTGCCCCCCACCCTACTTTCAAAAAAGTTTGTCATTGTGAGAGTATCTGTAGATTTACATAATGAAACCTAATTGTTTCCAGTTAGAAAATATCAGATCACATTTATGGAGGGGTAACCCACCTTTCTGAAAAAAAATAAATAAATAAAACTTTTAGACCTTTCAGTCTTTTTTAGCGGTATACTTTGTAAAATGTTTTCCATGCAAAATTTGGTAAATCTCTCTTCCTAACAGTGTTGTTAAGCTTATTAAGGGTTATTCCCCCTCTAATGAAAATTGAGAATTGGTGAGTTGATTTTCAGTTCCAGAAGATCTGTAGGTATTCTATCTACTGTTGTAACCTCAATGTCTAAAATCAGTCATAGTAGGTACTTAATAAATATTTAAATAAATACGCATCTATGAAAGAAAGGTACTATAGCTTTAACTCATTCGCTGACCACAGCAAACCTGATATCCCAAGGAACTTTTCATAGTCTTCATTTTTCATATCAACTTGAGAATTTATTGTTTACTATTTAAATCCCTCATTATGTATATCATTGGAGGACTGTTTCTCACACCAATTGAGGGAATTGATTCAGAAGTTTTTGCTGCAGTGAAAGATTGGAATGGAAAGTCTAAGTGACATTTTCCTGTTTCATCTTCCCAGCACTACTTGTACATTTTCTTATAATTACACAAATTTAACTTCTAGAGGGAAAGTTGTTAAAGTTTTGAAGGTGTTAGAGAAACAGATAGTTAAAGTGATTTGATAGCAGTCTGAGAGTGAAAGTGATATTCTTTAAGGCATATTTGTTTAAAATATGACAATCTGAGAAATTTGCTTGGCTTCCACAATGCTGTTCTCCATAGTTACAGCAAGGTATGATCTGGCTATATTCCAGTGTTCTATGTGATTAATCACCATAGATTACTACAAAATGGGTTGCCATTTCAGAACATGAGTCTTTAAGTAAAAACAAAGTTATGAAGTAATTTAGAGAACACTGACTATAAGCATTTGGCATAAGCCTTTGCAACCACTTATCCTCCAGTCGTATGTTTATTAAGAAAATAATACAGTCATAAGTTGCTCAGTCATGTCCAACTCTTTGCAGCCCCATGGACTATAACCTACCAGCTCTTCCGTCCATGGGATTTCCCAGGCAAGAATACTGGAGTGGGTTGCCATTTCCTTCTCTAGGGAATCTTCCCAACCCAGGGATTGAACCCGGGTCTCCCACATTGTAGGCACACGCTTTACCATCTCAGCCACCAGGGGAGTCCTATGTTTATTAAGAAAATAATACAATTTACCATAATATGTTTGCTTCATTTACTTTATGAAGAAATATAGTACTTATGGATTATTTTCATTTAAAGTAAAACATTTAAATGAAAGACAAATAATGACTAGCCCTATTCCCTGGATGCATTATTTTATTCTATTTTACTTTATTTTCTTTTCTTTTGGAATTTAACCAAATTTAACCAGAGTTGTTAATAATATGGAATTTTTAAAATTTATTATATGTTTAATTATAATAGATTAATTTTCTGATTGTTTTATAATTTATAATTGATTTATGTTTAAAAATTATCATAAAATGTGATCTCCAGTTATTCAAGTTGTCCATAAAAAGATTTCCAAGTAAAATAAGATCATATTTCCTTAAAAAATCCAATCTTAGGTTTTTCCTTCCCCACAAAGGCCTGTGGTAACATAAAATTTATATGCACCATTTTCTGGAAATACCATAGAAGAAAATTATTGGTGCCTTTGGATGATAGTTGGGTTGAATTTCTCTATTTTCTTTCCCTACATGCTTACTATGAGTAGGAATACCCAGCATGGATTTTTACCACCATCATAATCCATTTATTTTATAGTTGTGGCATTTAGTTGAATTCTACAAGTATAATATCAGTACTCCATTCAGTATTTTTTCATAAGTGCATTATAAGTCATAATCCTGTACTCTTTGCTCTCATGTTTTTGTCAGAACCTATTACATCAGTGAAGAAATCTTTGTTTCTTTGTAGGTCTTGAACATGCTCAGAGCTCATTTAAGTTTTCTAAAACTGAAACAAATCCAGCTAATTATCCCTTGACCTGTATTAACAACCCAGCTGGTAGAGCCCATATTTAGCCTATTGAATATAAAATTATAATAAAATTGACTTGCACCCTTCCTTCACATTGTGAACATGTTAAATATTACAAAGAATTTTAAAGCTGCTTATTTTTTTCTCTTTTAGGCATGATCAATCAGTTTTCTATGGTCTCAAACCAATGTTGCTTTTAAACTCCTATAATATCTGTTCCTATGCAACAGAGCAGAAATTCGGAGGGGGGAAGTTACCATCTGCAATGGCTGTCATCACCTGCAGGAGTTTTTGACTTGCCTGCTGATGTAATTGAGGCATGGTTGATTTTCAGCATACTGCAAGCAATTCCTTTGTTTCTCTGAAAACACAGTGTGTGAAATCTTGTGTACACTTTAACTCTTTAAAAGGCCATTTGATTCTTTTCTGTGGGTTGGTAATAAGTTTATCACTTGCAGAAACACTTGGAAAGTCAAGTGTAAGACATTTTAAAACCTGCTTTTAAGTAATGTTGCAGACAACCACCATCAGTAGACTCAAGAAACTATACCTAAAATATGCGTGGTAGGCATAAGCAATCCTCTACTCAAGTCTGGTTGAAGGAAAACCAAGGCATATTCCACATTTTTGTCAAAGTATGGGAAATTTTGTGATTCATGCACATATTAAAAGAAAGTTGCTACTTTAGACAAAGGATATGTGTTAGTTAATAGCTAAAAAGCATAAACTGAATTAAGTTTCTCAGATTAACTAGCTGTCATTTGAAGAGATAGCTGTGTTACAATGAAATTAGAAGGATCTATATTTGATGAAGCTCTAAGAATCATGAATTGTAGTTCAGTTCAGTTGCTCAGTCATGTCCGACTCTTTGCGATCCCATGAACCGCAACATGCCAGGCCTCCCTGTCCATCATCAACTCCTGGAGTTTACCCAAACTCATGGCCACTGAGCCAGTGATGGCATACACCATCTCATCTCTGTCATCCCCGTCTTCTGTTGCCTTAAGTCTTTCCCAGCATCAGGGTCTTTTCAGGTGAGTCAGCTCTTGGCATCAGGTGGCCAAAGTATTGGAGTTTCAGCTTCAACATCAGTCCTTACAATAAACACCCAGGACTGATCTCCTTTAGGGTGGACTGATTGGGTCTCCTTGCAGTCCAGGGGACTTTCAAGAGTCTTCTTCAACCCCACGGTTAAAAAGCATCAATTCTTCGGTGCTCAGCTTTCTTTATAGTCCAACTCTCACATCCATACATGACCACTGGAAAAATCATACCCTTGACTAGACAGACCTTTGTTGTCAAAGTAAAGTCTCTGCTTTTTCATATGCTGTCTAGGTTGGTCATAACTTTCCTTCCAAGAAGTAAGCATCTTTTAATTTCATGGCTGCAGTCACCATCTGCAGTGATTTTAGAGCCCAGAAAAATAGTCAGCCACTGTTTCCACTGTTTCTCCATCTATTTCTCATGAAGTGATGGGACCGGATGCCATGATCTTAGTTTTCTGAATGTTGAGCTTTAAGCCACCTTTTTCACTCTCCTCTTTCACTTTCATCAAGAGGCTCTTTAGTTCTTCTTCACTTTCTGCCATAAGGGTGGTGTCATCTGCATATCTGAGGTTATTGTTATTTCTCCCAGAAATCTTGATTCCAGCTTATGCTTCTTCCAGCCCAGCATTTCTCATGATGTACTCTGCATATAAGTTAAATAAGCAGTGTGACAATATACAGCTTTGACATACTCCTTTTCCTATTTGGAAACAGTCTGTTGTTCCATGTTCAGTTCTAACTGTTGCTTCCTGACCTGCATACCGGTTTCTCAAGAGGCATTCCCATCTCTTTCAGAATTTTCCACAGTTTATTAAGATCCACACAGTCAAATTGTCACCTGCTTATTTAACTTACATGCAGAGTACATCACAAGAAACGCTGGGCTGGAAGAAGCACAAGCTGGAATCAAGATTGCCGGGAGAAATATCAATAAACCTCAGATATGCAGATGACATCACCCTTATGGCAGAAAATGAAGAGGAATTAAAAAGCCTCTTGATGAAAGTGCAAGAGGAGAGTGAAAAAGTTGGCTTAAAGCTCAACATTCAGAAAACTAAGATCATGGCATCTGGACCCATCACTTCATGGCAAATAGATGGGGAAACAGTGGACAGTGTCAGGCTTAATTTTTGGGGCTCCAAAATCACTGCAGATGGTGATTGAAGCCATGAAATTAGAAGACACTGACTCCTTGGAAGGAAAGTTATGAACAACCTAGACAGCACATTGAAAAGCAGAGACATTACTTTGCCATCCTAGTCAAGGCTATGGTTTTTCCAGTAGTCATGTATGGAGGTCAGAGTTGGATTGTGAAGAAAGCTGAGTGCCAAAGAATTGATGCTTTTGAACTGTGGTGTTGGAGAAGACTCTTGAGAGTCCCTTGAACTGCAAGGAGATCCAACCAGTGCATTCTAAAGGAGATCAGTCCTGGATGTTCATTGAAAGGATTGATGCTAAAGCCAACTCATGTGAAGTGTTGACTCACTGGAAAAGACTCTGATGCTGGGAAGGATTGGGGGCAGGAGGAGAAGGGATGACAGAGGATGAGATGATGGCTGGATAGCATCACCGACTCAATGGATGTTAGTTTGAGTGAACTCTGGGAGTTGAGGATGGACAGGGAGGCCTGGTGTGCTGCAATTCATGAGGTTGCAAAGAGTCAGACATGACTGAGTGACTGAACTGAACTGAAACTGAAATGAACACAGTCAAAGGCTTTGGCATAGTCAATAAAGCAGAAGTAGATATTTTTCTGGAACTCTCTTGCTTTTTTGATGATCTAGCAGATTTTGGCAGTTTGATCTCTGGTTCTTCTGCCTTTTCTAAAAACCAGCTTGAACATCTGGAAGTTCATGGTACACGTATTACTGAAGCCTGGCTTGGAGAATTTTGAGCATTACTTTCCTGGCGTGTGAGATGAGTGCAATTGTGTGGTAGTTTTAGCATTCTTTGGCATTGCCTTTCTTTGGGATTGGAATGAAAACTGACCTTTTCAAGTCCTTGTGGCCACTGCTGAGTTTTCCAAATTTGCTGGCATATTGAGTGCAGCACTTTCACAGCATCATCTTTCAGAATTTGGGATAGCTCAACTGGAATTCCATCCCCTCCACTAGCTTTGTTCATAAGTGATGCTTCCTAATGTCCACTTGACTTCACATTTCAGAATTTTTGGCTCTAGGTGAGTGATCACACCATTGTGATTATCTGGTCTTTCTCATTCTATTGTTTTCCTCTATTCTTTACATTGATCACTGAGGAAGGCTTTCTTCTCTCTCCTTGATATTCTTGGAACTCTGCATTCAAATTGGTATATATTTATTTTCCTCCTTTGCTCTTCACTTCTCTTCTTTTCATAGCTATTTGTAAGGCCTCCTCAGACAGCCATTTTGCTTTTTCCATTTATTTTTCTTGGGTATAGTCTTGATCCCTCTCTCCTGTACAGTGTCACAAACCTCCATCCATAGTTCATCAGGCACCCTGTCTATCAGATCTAGTCTCTGAAATCTATTTCTCACTTCCACTTTATAATCATAAGGAATTTGATTTAGGCCGTACCTGAAGGGTCTAGTGGTTTTCCCTGCTCTCTTCAATTTAAGTCTGAACTTGACAATAAGGAATTCATGATCTGAGCCACAGTCAGCTCCAGTCTTGTTTTTGCTGACTGTATAGAGCTTCTCCATCCTTGGCTGCAAAAAATGTAATCAATTCGATTTCTGTATTGGCCATCTTGTGATGTCCATGTGGAGCGTCTTCTCTTGTGTTGTTGGAAGAGGATGTTTGCTATGACCAATGCATCCTCTTGGCAGAGCTCTATTAGCCTTTGTTCTGCTTCATTCTGTACTCCAAGGCCAAATTTGCCTGTTACTCCAGGTGTTTCTTGACTTCCTACTTAAGCATTCCAGTCCCCTATAATGAAAAGGACATCTTTTTTGGGTGTTAGTTCTGAAAGGTCTTATAGGTCTTCATAGAACCGTTCAACTTCAGCTTCTTCAGTGTTACTGGTCGGGGCATAGGCTTGGATTACCATGATGTTGAATGGTTTGCCTCAGAAATGAACAGAGATCATTCTGTCATTTTTGAGATTGCATCCAAGTACTGCATTTCAGACTCTTGTTGACTATGATGATTACTCCATTTCTTCTAAGGGATTCTTGCCCACATTGGTAGATATAATGATCATGTGCTTAAATTCACCCATTCCAGTCCATTTTAGTTCACTGATTCCTAAAATGTCGACGTTTATTCTTGTCACCTCCTGTTTTATCACTTCCAGTTTGCCTTGATTGATGGACCTTACATTGCAGGTTCCTATGCAATACTGCTCTTTACAGCATCGGACCTTGCTTCTATCACCAGTCACATCCACAGCTGGCTCTTGTTTTTGGTTTGTCTCCATCCCTTCATTCTCTCTTGAATTATTTCTCCAATGATCTCTGGTAGCATATTAGGCACCTACCAACCTGGGGAATTTATCTTTCAGTGGCCTATCTTTTTGCCTTTTCATACTGTTCATGGGGTTCTCAAGGCAAGAATACTGAAGTGGTTTTCCATTCCCTTCTCCAGTGGACCACATTCTGTCAGACCTCTTCACCATGACCCGTCCGTCTTGGGTTGTCCCACATAGCATGGCTTAGTTTCATTTAGTTAGACAAGGCTGTGGTCCACATGATCGATTTGGTTAGTTTTCTGTGATTGTGGTTTCAGACTGTCTGCCCTATGATGCCCCCTCTCAATGCCTACTATCTTACTTGGGTTTCTCTTACCTTGGACGGGGGTATCTCTTCATGGCTGCTCCAGCAAAGCACAGCCACTGCTCCTTACCTCGACATGGGGTATCATTCACGGCCCCCACTCCTGATGTTGGATGTGGAGTATCTCCTCTTGGCTGCTCCTGTGCTGCACAGAACTAAAATGAACCCATATTTTAAAAATTTAAGCCTGCAAATTATTTCTGGATTCTACAAATAGCAAATATTAGTTGAATGAATGAGGGGGGTTATTGATCATTTGATGGCACAGATGTTAGCATTCTACATCAATGTTTTGCACATGGTTACTGAATTAGTGAATAAAGCAAAAGATATAATTATTTCTATCTAGATTGGCCATTTTATCACATGGTATACTACACAAGCCCAGAAAAACATTGATGCATTTGTAATCTCTTACTCTTTAAATATGCTGGATGAATACTGGCTTTTTTTTTTTTTTTTAATCTTTGTTACCAGGATCAAATAATGCTATTGCCTAAAGAGAGGAGAAAGAGTAGCCTCTCAAACATTTTTCTGGTGATTGGAATATGAGTTCAATATTCATTTCCCAAATGTAATATTCTATATGCTAGTTTAAATTAGTGAATTCTATTAGGAAGATAATACATGCTTAATTAAAAATGAACCAGTACATTCCAATATAGCAAATAATATGTAAAATCCAGAATTGTAAGAAACAATGGGTAGATGAACAACTCAGGTTTTCCTTAGCCCTTTTCCATGAGTAAATAAAGTATATTACGTTGATCTTCACAAACTTCCATGCAAAGCAGAGATCCTAGGTCCAGGATATATGATCAGTCAGGAGAAGCTTAAGGAAAATCAAACATCCTTGAGTTAAGAAGGAGACTCCAAAGCATTTTCTCAAAGGATCTTTCAGACTAAAATGTTTCTCCAAAAGAAACAAAAATTTGTTGAGGTTTGGGGCAGTTCTACAATTCATTTTGGAAACCCATGGGAAAGATTTAAAATGTGTATTGACAAAACCACTATGTTATACAAATCCAATATATCATTCACATCATAAATTATGAAGAACTTCCTAAGTATCCATCTGTGTAGGGTAACTTTGTCTAAACCCAGTGTTGCATTTATAATACATTCAGCTGCAGGGGACAAAACCTCCCTAAATCTAATTGAACTTTACAGACATACATTGTCTTGCTTAAGACTGGAGATAGAGTAGTCCCTTGGTATGTGCAGGAAATTAATTCCCAGACTTCCTGGGATATGAAAACCTGCAGGCAGTTAAGTTCCTTTAAAATTGCATAGTTAAGTTGGCCCTATGTCTAGGGGATCCAGTGATAGGGAGCTTTCACGGTACATGAGTCTAGGTTTTGTTTAGTGGATCGATACTGTCATACATTTGATTTGGTTCAGAATTTTTATATTTCCCTTGGCTGTAGCTTTACATTCGCAAGACAGCCAGCGTTGTTTCCAACATTAAATCTCAAGTCTTCATATAGCAAATATTAAGCACAAAGACAGTGGGAAATAATTCTCTGTGTGACCCTTGATTACTGTATCAGGGAAGGAAATCATTTCCCAGAACTTCTCAAATGGTTCAGAATCTTGTTTTATTGTCTAGAATTTGTGTACAAGTTAAAGGATACAGTCCATGGCTAAACTAACAACTAGCTGAAGGAATAGAACCCTGTTTGGTTTAGACCAATTACTGATCACCATATAGGGCTAATGGATAGAAAACTAATATTGACTACTGTATCCAGTATTTCCTTAGGGTGAGTATGGAACTCTCTTTCATGAACTCTCAATAATTAAATATACTGTGGAGAATATTTCTTTTGTTTTCATGTTCAGTTCAGTCACTCAGTCATGGCCGACTCTTTGCCACCCCATGAACCGCAGCACAGCAGGCCTCCCTGTCCATCACCAACTCCCGGAGTTTACCCAAACCCATGTCCATTGAGTCAGTGATGCCATCCAACCATCTCATCCCCTTTTCCTGCCCTCAATCTTGCCCAGCATCAGGGTCTTTGCAAATGAGTCAGCTCTTCACATCAGGTAGCCAAAGTATTAGAGTTTCAGCTTCAATATCAGTCCTTCCAATTAACACCCAGGACTGATCTCCTTTAGGATGGACTGGTTGGATCTCCTTGTAGTCCAAGGGACTTTCAAAAGTGTTCTCCAATACCACAGTTCAAAAGCATCAATTCTTCGGTGCTCAGCTTTCTTTATAGTCCAACTCACATCCATACATGACCACTGGAAAAATCATACCCTTGACTAGACAGACCTTTGTTTGCAAAATAATGTCTCTGCTTTTTAATATGCTATCTAGGTTGGTCATAACTTTCCTTCCAAGAAGTAAGCATCTTTTAATTTCATGGCTGCAGTCACCATCTGCAGTGATTTTGGAGCCCAGAAAAATAAAGTCAGCCACTGTTTCCACTGCTTCCCCATCAGTTTGCCATGAAGTGATGGAACCGGATGCCATGATCTTAGTTTTCTGAATGTTGAGCTTTAAGCCAACATTTTTACTCTCCTCTTTCACTTTCCTCAAGAGGCTCTTTAGTTCTTCTTCACTTTCTTCCATAAGAGTGGTGTTATCTGCATATCTGAGGTTATTGATATTTCTCCCAGCAATCTTGATGTCCCAGCATGTGTTTCTTCCAGCCCAGCATTTCACATGATGTACTCTGCATATAATTTAATTAAGCAGGGTGACAACATACAGCCTTGACGTACTCCTTTCCCTATTTGGAACCAGTCTGTTGTTCCATGTCCAGTTGTAACTGTTGCTTCCTGACCTGCATACAGGTTTCTCAAAAGGCAGGTCAGGTGGTCTGGTAGTTCCCATCTCTTTCAGAATTTTCCACAGTTTATTGTGATCCACACATTTAAAGGCCTTGTCATAGTCAATAAAGCAGAAGTAAATGTTTCTCTGAAACTCTCTTGCTTTTTGAATGATCCAGTGGATGTTGGCAATTTGATCTCTGGTGTCTCTGCCTTTTCTAAAACCAGCTTGAATATCTGGAAGTTCATGGTTCTCGTATTGCTGAAGCCTAGCTTGGAGAATTTTAAGCATTACTTTACTAGTGTGTGAGATGAGTGCAATTGTGCAGTAGTTTGACCATTCTTTGGCATTGCCTTTCTTTGGGAGTGGAATGAAAACTGATTATACGTAAATGAAATAATTAAATATTCTTTTTACTTTTCAAATATAAAACAGTCTTTCAGTGATGTAGCTATCTATTACTGCATAACAAACCACCCCAAACATAGAGGCATAAAATAGTAACCACTTAATTTTGCCCACAGTTTCTGTGGATCATGAACTCATTCAGGGCAGAATGGGATTGGCTTGTGTCTCGGAAATGATTGAGACCTCTTCTGGGAAGAATTGAATATCTGGGAGTGACTTGGAAGACTGAAAACTCTTCATTCAAATGCTTGGCACCTCTGTTGTAGGAGTCAAATACTGGGCTTAGGTAGGACTGTTGACCAGGTCATCTATACATGACCTTTCCCTGGCAACTGAATTCTAAGAAAGAAAAATCTAAGAAGGATAGTCTGAAGAGTGAGCATTACAAAAGAACGAAGTAGAACCCATATGGCTCTCTTTGATCTACCCTTAAATTTCTTGTTTCATGATTCTATCACCTTCTGTTGGTAAGCTAATCACTAAGGCTAAGCAAGATTTAAGAGAAGTGAACTTAGATTCCACTATTTGACTTGAGTCTTAATGCAGAAGAACATGTTGGGTACAAGAAACTACTGTTTTTGTATATCTTTGGAAAATACCATCAGCTACAAGTATAAGATGAAGGTGATGAGCATGGAAATAATAATAATGGCATTATGATTGATCTTAAACATTTTCAGGTATGATCTCTGTGCAACTTGAACTTTCAACTCAAGATATGTTTTGAGGTGAGAAAAGAGTAACACCCCTAATAATGTTGATGTTCAATATTCTTCATGTAGAATAGTCTGATGTAATGTAGAACCATAATTCCTGAACAACATGGCTGTATAAATTAACAGAAAGATTCACAATATATTATTTTTTGGATCTCAGTTCATATTTACTTCATAACAACTTCTGGTGATACATTTTCACAAGTGATGCTTGTGTAACAAATGTATGGTTCAAAAATGAGGAAGTGATTCTAAATATGTTTAATCAAACAGATTATCTTTGGGAGCTTTTAAGAAACGAATATGTGTATTCAATATAAATAGTCATAAAATATATGTTTTATTTTATAAAATAAAAATCCCACAGGGATGGTGGGAGTATTAATTAACATGACATTTGAGAAAGCAGTGTGGGCAAAATAAAGGTTCATATAACCTTTGATGTAGCAGTTGCACTTGTATGAATTTATGCTTTAGCTGTACCTACATTCTTAGCATTCAAAAGCTATCAGCATTGAATAAGCAAAATATCTATTTACTCCACCTGAAAGACATGAAGGTTAACTTAACAGTGCTCTGCCTTCTCCCTGTAAAACAAAATGAGTGCTGATGACCTCTCAGAGCTAGTGGCTGCTTTTTCTTTAGTACACCCCTGACTGTGGTTCATGAATCACCTAGGACTTTTCCTATAGTTTCTGGGTGACTCTTCAAACACTGAAAAGAAGGAAGCTATATCTACATGTATGCATTATGGAAAGATAGTTTAGGTATACTGTAAAGGTAAGCAATCTGTTTATAGTATATTATATATAGGACGATCTTATTTATGTTAACAAAAAGTCTTAAATAGATATAAAATATTGTCATTTATACACTTTCTGGAAAGATATGCAAAAATTAGTCCCCAGTTTCTTGGAGGAGTGATACTGGTGGTTTCTAGAACAAGGAGTGATTATTTATACTTAAAAAAAAAGGAATTAAAAAAACATTTTTTAAGTGATTATAATATTTTTGTTGGTGGTATTTAAAATACTACAAAGGTGATTCTAATACCCATCCAGGCTTGAGGACCACTGTCATTAATGTAGTCAGATTTTTAGGTGAGAGTAAGAAAAATGAAAGATGTAATTCCAGAAAAATACATGAAAAATTTAGAAGGAATGGAGTAAAAGTCCAAGATATTTTTTAGCAGTGTATTCTTTGAGGGAAATCAATGGGAGACACTTTTTATTCTCCTAAATTAGCATTTGTAAATGCAATAATAAGATATGCTTTAACATATCATTATCTAAGAAATAGGTTCATCTTAATTTCTAAAGGATTTTTAAGTATATTGAATAGAGCCAGCTAGGACAGATTTTCATTATAAAGTGATACCATTATACCAATGATTGCAGGCTAATTCCCCACTTAAAGAATCTGACCACTGACCATGCTAGATCAAGAGGGTTTAATTTCCTTTGTAAATGTTCATTCCTGCTCATTTTACATGTGAGCAAGTAAAATGGTAGTTTAATAAAGCAAGAAATCATTTTTAAAGGGAGAATGTGTAAAAGCAAATGCTGTGGATTTTTGTCACAATAATTATACGCTTCCCTTTACTATCATCCCCTGACATATCTGTGTAACACCAAAAGGAAATCATGTTTTCTGATTTGTTTTCTATAACCTTTTAAATGATGCCCATGCCTGTATTGACCTTTAGTGTTGGCAAGTGCATATTGGACGATTGTCTTTAGGAAATAGGTTGTAATAATAGATCCCTTTCCTCCTGTCTTATCTGACATTTTGGCATTCATCACTTTTAAAGTTTGTACTGGATTTTTTTTTTTTTCATGAAAGCCCTACTTTTGCTTGCCAGTAGTAGAGTTTGTCTGTCATTTTCCCCCATTCCCAAGGATTCTTAAGATGTATAAAAATATTAATATTAATAAAATTAGCATATTTAGATATTGCCCTCGTTTAAGATTATTTTATTAATTCTTATAAAAACTGTTGTCAGATTTATTATCCCAGTTTTACAAGTGAAAAAAATTGGAGCTCAGATAAGTTTGTGATTTTTCCCAACTCACATAACTATCAATGCGTATGTGCTAAGTTGGCTTCAGTTGTGTTCGATTCTTTGCAACCCCATGGACTCTGGGGTCCCTTTGTCCATGGGGATTTTCCAGGAAAGAATACTGAAGTGGGTTGCCATACCTTCCTCCAGTCATGACCCAGGGATTGAATCCATGTCTCTTTCTCCTGCATTAGCAGGCGGATTCTTTACCACTAGCACCACCCCAGTGGTAAATGTCAAAAAGGAATTCCAACCTAGGTCTATTTGATTCCAGATTTCTGCTCTTATATACCTTTTTTTTTTTTTTTTAATAAGGATGTTATCTTTGCAAAGTTCTTTGCAGTTTACCAAATATTTTTATTTATAAACAGCTCATTTAGTCACACAACCTGCCAAATAGGTTAAGTGACTAGAAATAATAACTGACAGTGCTAGGGGCTGGATCCCCTATCTACTGACTTCCAAATCACTTCTCACAGGGATTGCCTCTAATTTAAATACTCTTAGCATTTTACAAAGTGGACAAACTTAACGTTACCCATAAACATAGAAATTAACTTTGTAGCTCTATTTTCAAGCCAGGGACAAGCAATGTTCAATAAAACCTGTATCAGAGTTGATTCAAACATTCTACTTCAAGAAATAGGCAGAGGAAATTCTTGATTTGGAATTAGACACAAACTTTGGGCATGAAAGTGCTAAATGATGGGCAGTTAGGGATTTGAGCATAACCTCTGCTCACTCATAAATTCAGCTCAAATGGCTGGACTTCATAAGTTGCTTCGTCTGTTTGGACTGCTGTAACAAAAATACCATAGACTGGGTTGCTTACAAAAAGCAAAGATCCATTTCTTATAGTGCTGGAGATTGGGAAACCCAGGACGAGGGCACTTCTAGATTTGGTGTCAGATGAGGATCTTTGTTAGTTCGCTTGCTAGGTCATAGACAGCCATCTATTTATTGTGTCCTCCCAAGGGAGAAGGGGAAAGTGAGCTCTCTGGATCTGACTCTCACTTTTCTGGACTCTAATCCCACCTCCCAAAGTGCCTACCTTCTAATACCTTCACATGGGGGATTAGATTTCAACATATGAATTTGGGAAAGACACACACTTTCAGCATATAGCAATAAGTGAGTGTTGATTCTCAGTAAGCCTAAAATATTACCAAGGAACTGCTTAGGCACTGTGACAATACGATAAAATCTTTTGTTTCTGCTCGATAAAAGTCTGATATACGGGCATTATTGTAATTTGTTTATGGGAAAGTTAAGAGTCATCAAATTATACAAGCTATGGAGTTAATATTATGCTAAATGATGCCTGAGGAAAATGAACATAATTTTATTTTGTATTCTGGCATTCAAGGAATCTTGTCTCAATGGATTTTTTCCTTTTTTTTTTTTTTTGCTTTCTACAAAACACATAGTACTTTAATAAAGGGTAATTTTATAAGAACTGTTTCCAGACTGAGCTGAATTTACTACTATGATCTAGGCAATAAAATTGTCCAAAATTAGATTCCTGCTTATTTCCAAGTCTGGGAAATATAGACCTTAATGATGGAACAAATGTTTAGCCCAGCAGATTAACTCTGAGTGTCCTAATGAGCCACTAATGTTCATGGGAATACTGGACAGAGTTTAGGATGGATGCAAGAAATAAAACCCCAATAATAGTAAAATAATTAATTTGAGGCCTGTTCTGGCCATTAAAAATTCTACTTTAATAGGAAATAAAGGTAACTTACATTTTCATTTTATTCTATGATAATTTTCTAGACAGTGTAACACCCTTGTAAAATTATATGTAGTTGCTTTTTATCAGATACAAATTTGTGTGGCAATAAACCTATAAGGACCTACTTTATTAACAAATGTCTTCTTGTAAATTTAACCTTAGAATATAAAACAAAGCACAAAGAAACTAGTAATCTCATTTTTAGTAGGATTACTAGAAGAACATTTTTATTCAAGAACCAGTTTCACAAGAAGTTTCATAAGTCAAGCTCCCATGTCTTTTACGTAGTAGATGGTCAATAAATTTCAATGAGTTAATTTGATTAAAAGAGGTGTGTGAGATTTTAACATTTATATAAGCATGACAAATACTCTATAGACTGTTTTTTAGATAGTTTATGTCAATCTTGTTGACCTAAAAGTGTTCCATATACTAACGCTAATACCATCTGTTGACACCTTTCTGAGTGAATGCATATTTGCCTTAGTGCCTACCTATAAAAATTCTTAGTTTTAGATTTAGGGGATCAAAGGTTATCTAAGTGAATTTACCTTGATATCATTTCTGTGATGTATAATTTTTGACGTAGGTGATCGAGAAAATGTGTAATATAATCTGAACTGAATTTTCATCTTTTGATTATATCCTGCCTTGTGGTTTTTATTTATTTACTCAAATTATCTGTGGAAACTACTGGGGAAAAAAATGTTTTCCTATGTGTAAAGGTTTTCATTTCACAAAGTATCAGTCAGAAATAATGTCTTAGGTCACTTAATGGAATGTTGTCATGAAAATAATTAAAATAAGAATTAGATATGAAGAAATATGTATGAGTCTTAAAAACTCTATGAAAACTTAAAAAATAAATCATTGGTAATTAAGCCATTAAGAAACACCAATGTTAAGAGGACGACAAACTTAAATATTAAGTTTTAGTGTTCAGTCATGTCTGACTCTTTGTGACCCCATGGACTGTAGCCTGCCAGGTTCCTCTGTCCATGGGATTCTCCAGGCAAGAATACTAGAGTGGGTTGCCATACCCTTCTCCAGGGGATCTTCCTGACTCAGGGATTGAACCTGGGTTTCCCATACTGCAGTCAGATCCTTTACTGTCTGAGCCACCAGAGAAGCCCAAATTAGGTTTATTTAAACCAAAAATAGATCAGACTCCAGAGACATGGAAAATTATATTTAGCATGACCATGTGTATTTAAAATTTTTTGCCGTACATGTTTATAAAATAACTTACCTAACTGGTATCTTCAACCATTAAGGAACATTGTGGAAAAAAAGATATGTTGAGAAGGGCAAATATTGTAAAAGTTTGATTAAAATTCGAAATTCCACATTTTGGTATAGACTAGGAGTAAAAAATATATTTATATTGTTTAACCCAGTGGGTTGTGTTACCAGCTTGAAAAATAGTGAAGGGGCGATGATTTGGAAGAATGATTAGTTCATTTTTTTTTTTTAATCAGATGGTTCCAGAGGTCTGGAATTCATGGGAGAAATCTTGACTATATGTATAAATTGTCATGTTATAAACATGATAACAGATGACTGCAAACACATTAAATCAGGCAGAGGGGGAAAAATCAGCAGTCATATGTCCTATAGATAAGAAAAAATACTGAGATAATATCAATAAAGGATTCATTTAATCTGTCTGGGAGGAATTAAGGAAAATTTCATATAGATGACAACATTATGACCAGAAAGCTTGGTCCTAAAAGATTAATTAGATCTTGTAGTGGTAGTGTAGGACTAAAGGGAGATTAATGTCCTGTGAGTTGATGCCCCTGATATTGTTGAGACTAAGTACTCATCAAAATTTTGAAAGTGATGAATCACTACTGTTACATCAGACAGTCTTGGGAGTAATGTGATTCCCTGGACTATAAGAAAGTCTCCTCTTATTCGTTTCTTTATCTCCATTATTTCATAGCTTTTGTCTGGACTGATTTATAGGGAGACAAAAGTTTCATTTTCCAGTTAAAAGTTAGGCTTAAGTGTGAAAATGTCTGCTTAAGTTAACATACAGATGTGACTAAATATACATCTTGAAACCTGTTATCTCTCATTTTGGGGAAAGGGATTAGAAAGTTAGAAGATGTAGATGCTAAAGGAAATTATATCCTAAGTGGGGAAATACAATAAAAAGAGAAGGCTAAAGGCATTGAATTTCACCTCACAATTTTGTCATGAAAATGCTACAGTTATACTCAGGAGATGTAGACAAACAGAAAATGTTAAAAAGGTCCTTCATGACCTATACTAATTGCATGCACTCTGTGAAAACTGTATTAATTTAGAATGATAAAGGAGAACATGAAAAAAGAGACTTATAATAGACATTACAGGATAGATGAGGTTCTAAAAGATGATAAATACAATGTGGATATTTTAGAAAAATTTATCATTAATGGCTCAATTTAATAAGAATATTCATGAAAGACAGGAAAAAAAATGTCTATTACCAGTCATATTGGAAGGTTGCATTGCAGATGAAATATTTGGAAAGTAGTTAAAGTGAAAAGTGAAAGTTATTTGCACTCTTTGTGATTCCATGGACTATATATAGCCTGCCAGGCTCCTCTGTCCCTGGAATTCTCCAGGCAAGAGTACTGGAGTGAGTTGCCATTTCCTTCTCCAGAGGATCTTCCAGACCCAGGGACTGAACCCAGGTCTCCTTCATTTCAGGCAGATTCTTTACCAACTGAGCTACTAGGGAAGACCAGAAAGTAGTTAGAGGTCATATTATAAAATATCTTTAATTCTAGAATAATGCCTATAAACTTAATTCTGTGGCAATGAAGAGCTATTTGATGACATTAAGCACAAAATTGCATAATCAATGTAGAACTATAGAATAATTAATTAAATAAGAGTGCCTAGAATGGTGGTAAGATGGTAAGGAAACTCTGTAAGTTCTCTAATGGCAAAGGGGCCTTATTGATTTGCTAGCAGTAAGTTTTGTTTCATATGAACATTTGGACTTTGTTACGCAATTTTATACTACCAGTGAATATAAGTAGGTGTGTTGAATTGTTTCCAAAATCCAATTGACATGTAAGTTGTAATTATTGCTTGAGTGATTATTGAGAAATATTTGGCCACATATAATACACTGTTTTACAAAGAGCTTAATTAGTATAGGCTTTATTACTCTAACTGAAAAAAAAAGAAGCATTCTCTTGCTATACATCTTCAACAGTGTTATTTTCACTGATCATGAATCACTGTGTATTGATTTGTATTTACCCATAAAACTCTGATTTTATATCTATTTGTTTCAGTCCATTTTTGTATTGTGTGAAATTCTCCAACAAGAATTGGTTTATGTAACTTTAGTGCTTATAAAGCTGGGTTTTAGAGACTCAGATTACCCAAGTAAATAATCTAATGATATCTTGCCTACCCTTGAATTTAATCCTGTACTATGGCTAATTTGTGTTTAGTTGTCTGCACTATAGACTAAGCCTCAAAATAAGCAGAGTGGACAAGGCAAACCTCATTGAAGTATGCACTAGAATATAGGTATGGCTTTCAGTTTAGCATCCTTTCTGCTCTCTGTGGAACACTAATTCACAAGATTAATCTTGAATACCATGTTCAGAGACAAATCAGTTTTGGAATACCTATGGATTACCTCTATGGCAGAGCCCTTATTGACATTAATATACTAAATGCTCTGAGAATCCCTGCAATAAGGAAACCTGATTATTTTAATTAGTTTTTATACACACAAATAGTTCCATGTAACCCATTTTGGAAAATGCTTATTTTACTTCATAGATAAGACAAACGAGGTTTTCAGAGACCAAGTCCTTATAAGCAGTTGGTAGAAGAATCAAAACCATAGTCCAGGTTTTCAGATTTTATTTTCAAGCCCTTTTTCCTAGGCTGTGTTACTACAAATCTCAGATGCTCTGCAGTGAGAATTTAGACCAAGTAAACTTTGCTGACCATTAAGATGCACAGAAGGTAAAACAGGGATATTTCCTGCTGATGTACCTGATATGTACTGATGGAGAATTTCACAAAGCCTGTATAGCTTTTGAAGTATCAATGTTAAAAAAAAAAAAAAAAAAAACGTTGATTTTCCTTTTTTATGTTGACTGTTAAAGCAAATTTTTACTAATCAAGTTACTTATTTCTTATTATTTTTTTGATGTATAGAAAGGGTTTTTCACCACCCTTAGAGTATCTGCAGCTTTAGCAATAAATATGCTTAAAAGAGTGCTGGGGTCCAGCCCCGGTGGATCCAGGGAATTCGAAGGTGGGGACGGCGTCGGCGTCTTTGGGAAAATACACATTTAATTACAGATATATAGAGAGATTAGAAACGGATAGTGTAGTAGGAAGATTAGTGGAGAAAAGAGGCTGAATAACTTGCTCTACGTGGAATAGCATCCATGCTCCAGATGGGAATTCAGCCAGAAAAACAGGGAGCAAGAAAGAAACGACATGGGGGAATCAGTCTTTCCAGAAACTGATCCGATTTCTTTATTTTGGGGTTTACTTATATACCTTTTGTTACATATAGGGATGAATACAGAGTCACATGGGGGTCAGCAGTCCTGACCTTTATCAAAATCAGGTGCTTTACATAAAAAGGTCTTAGGGATTTTATGATCCTTTTTTTCTGATAACCAGAAAACTTATTTCTTCCAAAGGTGTTTTTTCTTAAACCAAGCACCACCCTCCAAATAAAGTTACATTCCTATAGGGTGAGGGTGTAGTGAGTTACAATCAAGAAAGGAATTTATTTAACCCAAGGTTAACGTGATTAATCTTAAAGGTTAATGCTTATTTCTCCTATATGCTAGTTATATTCATTATAAGGGCAGGGAATATGGAGATTTAGCAGCAAACATCAGCCCAACAAATGAAAATCCTTTCACCAATGCTCCCCTTAAGATCTATTTCGTCTTAAGATAGTGATAAAGTTATATTTTTACATAACAAGGACACAGTGATTTATAACAAAGCACAGTGATCTATTACAAAAGAGAAAATCCATTAACTCAAAAAGTCTAATATTGCTAACCTTAAATACTATATTTCCTTTTTTATATTCCAATTACATTGATTAATATATTCCCAGGTGCCTAAGGATATGGAGGCCTGGCGGCAATCATTGACTCAACAAGAAGAAAAAGCCCGATGCTAATTAAGACTCTCAAAATACTCCAAAACTGTCTGTGCTGTTTATGGTTGAGAGGTAGTAAACAATCATGTGACAGGAGTATGGATAATCCTGTCACACAAGCTAGTCTGTCAGCAGAGAGGTTTGACCTGAGACATCCTTGTCCCACCCAGAGCAGGGAATTAGCAGCAATTATTGACACAACAAATGAAAAACCCTTCACCAATATAATTCCTAACCAACCCACTATACTAATAATTTCCAACTCCCCAGAAGAATTTGCCTTTAGTAAGTCTAAAACATCTCGTGCTTCTCAGATTGGGAGGCTGTAAACAATCACATGTGGCCGGACAAACCTATACAAGTGGGCTAGATAACCTTCAGAGGAGTCCGTAAGCTGAAACACTCTTGTCACGCCCAGGAATTTTTATTGCCTTGGATCTGCACGTTTACTCCTTCTCCGAGAGAAACGGTTATGGGGGAGAGCCCCCGGTAAAGTCAGAGGTGTAGGTGAGAGCATAAAACAGACTCTGGTTTTGGGGTTAGATGCTCGGGAACAGGGGGTTTCCTGAGGCCTGATCACGCCTTTGCGTATGCCAAGCCTCCTTCCTCATGACCTTTGCCGTGGGCAGAGTTCCTCACGCTGGCCCCTGGCAAAAGAGAAATTGAAAATTACACATTTAATTTTGTAAGAGGATGCTCCTTCACCATTATTACTTAAGGTTGGTGATGTGTTTTTCATACCCTTTAATAAACTTTGATATGATATAGGGATTGTTGTTGTTTAATCTTCAAGTTATGTCCTACTGTTTAGTACCCCATGAAAGCTAGTCCACCAGGCTCCTCTGACCATGGGATTTTCCTAGGCAAGAATACTGGATTGATTGCCATTTTCTTCTCCAGGGGATCTTCCCAACCCAGGGATTGAGCCTGTATCTCCTGTGTCTCCTATACTGGCAGGCAGGCTTTTTCCCACTGAGCCACCAGGGAAGTCCATGATATATCGGTAATTTAGTCATTGATAATTATGCTGAAAGAAAACTTATTCAATTAGTAACCTGTTCAATAATTGTTCAGCACTGGGTAGATGTCAGACACTGTGTTAGGCTCTTTTAATATTGGCAGCAAAAAAACCCCTTGTTCTCAAGGAGCTGGCAATCAAGTTTATATTTTGAAGCCATATTCAGTATGGAGATAAGTCAGAAAATAAAAGATCAATTTGTTGACATATTATTTGATGGTGCAAACTACTCAATGTTAGCACTGCCTTCTTAAAATATGTACTTATATTCTTGTGATATTCTTGGTTTCCTGATAAACTCAAATGAAAAGAAATGGACATTAATGCTGTCTTCAGCATGTCTTCATTTATTGAAGCCTAGCAAGGGTACTATATAGACAATATGTGAATATACCAAAGTATGATTTCTTTATAAGCCCTTTCTTTCCTAGGCAACAGCACAGTTAACTAAAGCTGATGTATCTGTAGAAACTAAATTTCATGCTCTCAACCACAACAAACAAAAGGGACTCACATCAAAGATGTGTATCATGGTCTGTGCCATTGCTGACATTTACTGAGGTTTGGATATTTTAACAAACATGATTCTAATAATTTCCAGTGCTAAACTGCTAAAGCAGACGACTGATCTAGAGCAACTCTCAAATGACCGATACTGGTTCATTTGGGAGAGTAATGACCTGGACTGTGTTTATGGTCCCTGGGGTACCAGTTCAGATGCTCAGTCATGTCTGAATCTTTGTGACCCCATGGACTGAAGCACGCCAGGCCTCCATGTCCATCACCAACTCCCAGAGTTTACTCAAACTCATGTCCATTGAGAGTGATGCCATCCAACCATCTCATCCTCTGTCATCCCCTTCTCTTCCTGCCTTCAATCTTTCCCAGCATCAGGATCTTTTCAGATGAGTCACTTCTTCACATCAGGTGGCCAGAGTATTGGAGTTTCACCTTTAGCATCAGTCCTTCCAGTGAACACCCAGGACTGATCTCCTTTAGGAAGGACTGGTTAGATCTCCTTGCAGTCCAGGGGACTCTCAAGAGTCTTCTCCAATACCACAAACAAAAGCAACAATTCTTCAGCTCTCAGCTTTCTTTATAGTCCAACTCTCACATCCATACATGACTACTGGAAAAACCACAGCTTTGACTAGACGGACCTTTGTTAAAGTAATGTTTCTGCAGTTTAATATGCTCACCAACAAGTGAGCAAACAAAAAGTTTGAAAATCTATGTAAGATACATGTGTATAAGTGAATAGAACCATTCCACTGTTTCTTCCTTTGTTTTGTTGGGAAGCCTGTTTAACCTTTGGTCAAGGCTGCCTTCAGGGAGTTAGCAGTCTGTTGTGTCAGATGATTCCAGAGCCCAGAGTTCACTCCCATTTGTATCTTTAGGCTAAAGAAATAGCAATGTTAATTTTAAAAATATTATCCACTAATGAACTGTGGTGTTGGAGAAGACTCTTGAGAGTCCCTTGGACTGCAAGGAGATCCAACCAGTCCATTCTGAAGGAGATCAGCCCTGGGATTTCTTTGGAAGGAATGATGCTGAAGCTGAAACTCCAGTACTTTGGCCACTCATGCGAAGAGTTGACTCATTGGAAAAGACTTTGATGCTGGGAGGGATTGGGGGCAGGAGGAGAAGGGGACGACCCAGGATGAGATGACTGGATGGCATCACGGACTCGATGGACATGAGTCTGAGTGAATTCGGGAGATGGTGATGGACAGGGAGGCCTGGCATGCTGAGATTCACGGGGTCGCAAAGAGTCGGACACAACTGAGTGACTGAATTGAACTGAACTGAACTGAACTGAACTGAACTGCTGGAAGAGCAACTCCTTTCAATACAGTAGTTGCTTTTTGTCGCCTCCCCCCACCCTTTTGTTGCTGTGTTCTTGGACCCAGGCAAAATCTGACCACGGCCCAACAAAAAGCTGTTGTTTTTTAAAAAAATTTCCTGGCCACATTTAGGCAATTTCCTCTAACATATTAGGACAGAAGAGCTCCTCAGTGACATATAGGTAAACTGAAAGATTCTTTAGAAAATTACAGTTTCTATTAGTCTGGAGAGTCTGGTGGAAAGGGCGAGGAATTTGGAATCAGTTGGACCTTGAGTTCAAATCCCTGCTCTTACTATTTCTAGTTTTTAACTTTGAACTATTAATTTCCTTAAGACTCATCTTATTCTGTAAAATATAGCAACAGCAGCAACTTTTATAAAGTACTTTTGAATATTTGATTAGTGTTTAGAATATCACTAATGATGGAAAGATTGTAATCATCACTTGATCATCTACTATCTACGACTGACAAATATAAGATTTCAATACTTTTTATTAGAATTCATTGTATCTTGCACTGTGTATTTTTACAAATGTGCTTACATGGATTTTTATTTCTAATATCTTTGTTCTTCCAATTTCCTTTCTGTAAGTGAAAAAAGCATAGATCCTCAAAAATGATGATTATTCCAACACTTCCCTCATCCTCAATTTAATTCTCATTAGTTCTGAAGTTATTATCTATGTGAATTATCCCAGTAATTGCTTAGGTCAGCAAAGTTTTATAAGAGTCTTCCATTTTATTTAGGCTTATGTCCAAACAACTTTAAAATAATCTCATTCAACTTTTCAAAGCCTAAATTTATGAACTGTATTGTATGGTGTCTCAGGAAGATAGAAAAGTTGGATTCATGAGAATCAGTATGCAGTAAATCAATTTATGTAAAAACCCTTTTTCTTAAAAAAAGTAAATTATTCCTTCCTTCATTTGTCTTTGCTCTTCAAATATACCTATATAGCTGACTATAAAGTAACTGTTTTTTATTTCAGTAAGAAATGGGGAGAAATGTAAGAGTTTAATGATTAAAAAATACTCTGCATACAATAATTAAAAATATAATGAGAAGATAAACAATCTAACCATTATTATCTTTTAAGATCCTAAATGAGTAAGAAACAGTGTCATATGCTGGTACTAAATCCATGTATTTATAATTATCCAAATTAGTTAAATGAGATAGAAATAAAGGATATGGAAATTATAATACTTTGAGAATAGGAATATTGATTAGATGCTAAAGAAGCTTTAAAACAAAAATGTTAGTTGCCTGAAGACAGACTTTGAATACATTTTTAAAAAATAAAATTGTTGGCAATTAACTGATGCCTACTAGTTGAACAATGACCAGAGAGGGAGTTTGTTATTTCCAGTTTCAAGGGATGCACAAGATCATCTATTTGGTCAGCTTTATCTCTAATTAAAGCCTTCTGTATATAAGTAGTAAACTAAAGGATGAATATTTAGAAACATCAAAATTCAGTGAGATTGAAAAGGAGGAAGATTGGGAATGCTATTAAAAGTTCCCACTTTACATGCATCTAGTTCTTATAAAAAGAATATGATTGAGCACTGATGAAACTATATTTTTCTGTTGATTCTCCTTCTCCAAAAAAATCTGAAAGGCTTACATCCTTACATCATCACCTCTCCACTGAAACTTCTCTCAGTAATGCTACTGAGAAATGATCCATCTAGGTCATCATATATTTTTCAGTCCCTCTTTTGACTTCTTCATAATGTTAGAAAATTAAAAAATAAAAAATACCCCTTCTTGGTAAAACTTTCTTTGGCTTTCATGTTTGAATATGTTTTTCCCTTCTATTCTCAATACTATAATATTCAATATCTCCAAGTGTCTGTCCTTTCCCTCACCTATTCCCATGGGTGGCTCAAAGGTAAAGAATCTGCCTTCAATACACGAGATGTGAGTTAGATCCCTGGGTTGGGAAGATACCCTGGAGCAGGAAATGGCAACTCACTCCAGTATTATTGACTAGAAAACTCCATGGACAGCAGAGCCTGGCAGGCTACAGACCATGGGGTCATGTGAACTGGACACAACTTAGCAACTAAACCACCACCACTACCAGCAGCATGATCATACTCACATAAATTGTAAAAAAAACTCCAAGTATTACTCTTTCCCAGTCACTGCATTTATAATTATGTATTGACCATCTCCTCTTGGTGATGCCAACAGTGCCTCAAAGGCAGCATCTTAAAGAAAGTAATTTATTATGTCTGTCCTCAAGCCAAGTCCTTATTTATTCTAATTTCCCTAGATTTAATAGTATTTTTTTTGAGATATGTAAATCCATACAGTTAGAAAGAATGCCATCTGTTTGCTCTTTTTTTTTTTTAAACTTGATCTCTCATCTGTTTCAAGACCAAAATATCTACCTGGACCATGACCCTATATCTATCTTTTCCTTTGAATTTTCTTTGTTGACAAGTCAATCAAGACTGTCACAACTTCAGGCTAAGATCATAGCTTCTAACTAAATAGTCTGCCTGCCTTAAGAATCCTCATCTCAATTCAGACTACACAAGGAGGATTTATGCTTTCCTTTTTTAATACTCTTTGGACATTTTACCTATGTGCATTATATTGCCCATCACAGTATATCTTTATGATCTATTTACCCCTGTGTCTCCTTGCTGTTCTGGGAATTTCTAGAATTTCTGGACCATATATCTCCAACTCTGTATCCCTTGTCAAAAATGATGAAAACAAGTAGCGAGCTTAATAACTTCTTGTGGAAAATGATTGAATGACTGAAAGTGGAACATTTAAAGTACTTCTGATTCTCCTCCCTTGGGAAAATTATTAATAGCTCTGAAGCCTATTTTTTCAGTATAAAAAGGAATAATAATATATATTTCAGAGAATTATAATGCATAGAACATATGAAATCACTTAGCTTACTATCCAGTTCATATGATATAATAATATAATTAAAAATCCTCCTCTCTAACTCCTTCAAGGATATCCCTTATCTACTCTAAAACATCTTTACTACCTACTGAAATTGTTCCAAAATTCACTGGTCAGCATCTGAAATCATCTATCATTCACCTCCAGATGAGTTTTGGAACTTTATTCTCCACTTTTCTCATACAGTCCTATTCAATCATATCAGATTGCATGCTCCACTAAAGACCATTTCCTATTTTGTACTTCTCTCCCTGTGCTTCTCTTGTTCTCTCATGCCAAGAACTGTTCTGTTGACAACGCTAATTCATCCCCTTTTCTAACTCTCTAAAAGACTCCTGTCTATAAAGAATTGTCTCAAACCTCTATATCTCTAGGTAGTTTTCCTAATTCTTCTAATGCAGTGAGATACCATTGCAACTCTCTTAAAGTTCTGTAAACCATAAAGTGTCTTAGAGCACTTCTATCACATCTGTCCTGGTATAAATATTTTGCATATCCTCAATTGTTGATCATAAGCTTATTCAAAGCAAAGAGTTTTTGTTTTGTCTTTTACTTTATTGAGGAAATTGAAATGGAAATTGACTCAGACTATCTCAAAATAAAAGTCTTGAATTCATTTTGAAGTGTGGCTATTTCTCAGTAACATTAGACAGGTATATCTCAGTTTCACCTTGTTTTCTGTCAAATGCAAAGTGGAATTTAATTGGTGGTTATACTGGTGATTTGCCTGCCATAGCTGCCTGCCTATTAGTAGCTGATTGGGATGACCATCTGATTTCACAAGGGTCACTAGGCATCTGTTAGATAATGATGACTTTCAGTCACTGCTCAAGATGAAAGACAAATGTTTTTCATTATTTATAAGACAATTTGAAGTTTGGCAAAAATCAAAAGTATACTTTGCCAAAAAATAGTTTCCTTTAACTATTGGACTCATGTGTGTTTCAAAAGAAATTAAATCCATTCATTATATGTAACTCCATATAATGTCACTTTAAAATCTATTAGTTCTCCGTAAAGTCCTATATTTATTTTACAATCCATCTTTTTTTAAATTTTGTAATAAGTACATAAAATATAAGGTAGGCCTTTAAAGAATTGTGCAGTGTTGATTTGAAATCCTGAAAACATACTATGATGAACTGGTATTTTAAAGAAAACAGAAGAAAGACATATTAGCTTCTTTCAAAAGCTCATAATTAAAGTCCAATTAGAGAGAAAAAAGATTCATGTGTAAATAAAGTATGGCATCCATGAAGTCCTTTTGAATAAGAACCGAGTTGTGGTGAACTACAACTCAGGAGACAAGCAAGCCAGGGAACAATAGTCCTGTATGTTCAATATTGATTGCGAAGACAATTGTGAAATGTTAGTAACAAAAAAGGCAGTAAGGAAAGTGTGGCTATATTTCTAACATGATTTTTACAAGGCAGTTTGTGTTTAACTAACTTGCTGGGATGCTTGAAAGTAACACACTGTGAAAAGAAATGTGGATATAGTGCAGTTCGATTTTCATAAAAGATTTTGACAGCTTTACATGAGAGATTAATAGCTTAAGTTAGAGAATTGTAGAGTAAACTCTTAAGAAGTGTCTTACATAGAAACCATTTCAAGAATAAAACAGGGTCTTTGAGGATGAAATAATAAAAAATAATTTCAAATGTAGTAACCCTTAAAATTATAGGGGGTACCAAACTTAAGATTTCTAATTTTAGAAAACACTCAATTTCTATTCTTCTTCATGTCCTTCTCTAATTTATCATGACTGTATATTTATTACATTTAATTACGTCCCCCAGATATTTATTATGTTAACTACAGATTATACTAAAAGCAACTGCTAGTGTGTTTGCACAAAAATGCAGATACATTTAAGGAGAGCGAGTGACACATTTATCTTTTGCTGAGAAATGAAAGGCTTATTGGAGGAAGAACATAAATATGGATATTATTTAGCCAAGATGTTTGTAGATCATCAAATAAAAATTTAAAACTTATCTTTATATGTGTAAGGACAACAATTAAAAATATCATATTGTTCCAATCAAATCAGGACCAAATGAGCAAGGTTTTTCATCTTCACCAAAGATTTATTCATTTATTTAGTTTTGTTTATTTATTTAGTTCATTAATTTAGTTCATTTATTTATTAGATAGTTTTCACCTATCTACTTAACCCAGCCCTTGAGCATTTTTCTCACATTCCAGAAATTTAAGAAAAAAAGATACTGTGATTGTGAGTGGTTTCCATTTGTTTTTATGAAACAAATAAGAGTTTGTTCTACTTTCATCAAAGCTAGAAGTTAGCCTCACTAAGTGATATATATAGTATCACCATACTTATACCACAGGTAGGTAAAAACAAACTTGATAGACAGTGGGCATTCCTGTTTGCTCCAAATGATATAT
This sequence comes from Budorcas taxicolor, assembly GCF_023091745.1. Lineage (NCBI taxonomy): Eukaryota > Metazoa > Chordata > Mammalia > Artiodactyla > Bovidae > Budorcas > Budorcas taxicolor. Next base: position 73,279,597 of record NC_068912.1, read on the forward strand.
TCCATTTTGAAACCATAGAGGAAATCTAGAGATTTGTGTGTGTGTTTCAGTTTAGAATAATCAGCAGCAAAAGCTCTAAAGTACAGTGGGAATAGGGTGAATGCCAGTGCTTCTTCTTGTACTAATACTTAACCTACTCTGGACTGTTTGTACCCTTTTGGTGTATCCAGAAGAATGTGATTTCTTCTCTTTTATAGAACATTTGCACAATCTCTTATTTCATGTATTATGTTATTCAATACATACACATATGCTTTTTTACACACTGACTGTGTAATAGTGCTGCAAGCGTGCATGCTAACTCACTTAAGTCGTGTCCTACTCTGTGATACCCTATGGACTATAGCCTGCCAGGCTCCTCTGTCTGTGGAATTCTACAGGCAAGAACCAGTGATAGATATTGTGCTTGTTACTGGTCATCATAGTGAATAAGTCAGTCAGATCTTTGACAGTTTAGCAGGGGTGATATAATCAAGCAAGAGATTTTACAGTGCAGGGCAATAAAGCAAGATAGTTAATGCACTGGAAGCAATGCAAGCTTTAGGAAAGGTCCCTTAAAAGTGTCTAGGGGCATGGAGCAGACATCACGGAGGGCTTTTCAAGAAATGACACCTAAGGTGAGGTGTTTAAGTCTTGTCACCTGGGACATTTCAGTTAATCTTCACAAAATATCTTCTTCAAGTACATATTGCTATCCTCATTTTAAAGAATCAAATGTGAAAGCTTAGAAAAATTAAGCAGTCCTCAGATTCCTAAGGCTAGTCAGCATCAATAACTGTGATTCCACCCCACGTTGTTCTGAATTCAACATAAATTTACCTTAGGAAACCATATGAATATTTTCCCCATATTTCAGTTCATCTGTTTTTAGAGAACATTATAGTGATGGCTTTCTTCTTTACTCTTCAGATTTTATTTTTATAGTAACTCATGGAAGTAGTGACTAATATCGCAAAAGTTCTGACCTTGGGAGATGATTCAGTCATGGAGTTAGGAAAATATGTAGCAATCTAGTAAGGAGAAAGTCATGGCTGAAATTTCAGCTTTTCCTAAATCACAGTGGAATTTTAGGTTTCTTGGAGGCACTTGCTTTCCTGAGCCAGCCAGGCACTGAGATATGTATGACAGGGTCAGCTGCTCATTAGATGAGATGACTGGATGGATCCTCTAGCAAGAGAAGAATTAATATTTGTAGAGGTTCTGATAGTTTCTGTAAAGAAAGCACTCAGATGAAAATAATATAACTTATATGTTGGTTACATATTCAGATTTTGCTATCCTTTACTATTCTTGTAATTATAAATATTCATTTTCATTTCTTATGCATTTTACAATGAATATGTCTCTCCCTCCCTTCTCTCACAACACACACACACACATGCACAAAACATAACTTCTGAAGCACACAGATACGTCGTGAAGCAGCAAAGATTTAACAATAATGAAAGAACTGGCCATAGAGAAAAAAATAAAGTATTTTAGAGTTCTGAGAAGGAAAATAAACTGAAGAGACTAACAACACATATTTAAAATACATAGGTATTGGCTAAATTTTTTCAAATGTATTTTAGTGTTGAGTAAACAACAACAACAAAAATAATTGCACTCAGAACATTTAGCAAATTAAGACATTCTTATTAGTGGTTTTAAGAGACTAGTTAATTATTTTTAATTTACTGATAAATAGATAATTTTGATGTAGCTGGGCTCAGCTTTCCAGAGACTTTAAGCATACACTTGAAATAGAAAGAAGCGAGACTCTTTAGGCAGTTATTCAACCAGTCCATATTCTTCATGAAGAATATCTTCAGTGCACTACAGGCAACCTGTGAACTAATATTCTAATAATTCTTACATAGATTCAATTATCTATTTTTCCTATACCTAGGCAGATAGAAGCTGAAGGTTGAAAAGAGAAAAGTTAGAGGAAACTATGCTGATAGCTTTAAATAAGTAGTTAAATGGTTTAATAGTGGGAAAAGATACAAAATATAGCATGCCAGGTATCAAAAAATTTCAAACTATGATATAAATGTCCTTAGGCTATATGAGGACTTTAAAAGCTCTTATAGGAATATATAATTTTTTAAATAAATTTTTGACTTAAATTTTCATATGTGTTCTTATCTAAAATTGGCCTGCCAGAGAGTATAGATCTGAGAGAATTGTTTCCAATTCCTACCTCTTGCTTTTGCACTCATCTTTTGCTAAATCTCTCAAACATACAGAATCATATCATGAAGCATAGTTCAAAGTATAAAAACTAAAGGAAATGAAACAAAGAGACTCTATAAAATATTGATGTTCTCTTGATCCATGTATGTTGCTGAAATGACATTATTTCATTCTTTATTATGGCTGAGTAACATTCCACTGGGTCAGAAAGATCCCCTGGAGGAGGAACCGGCAACCCACTCCAGTATTCTTGCCTGGAAAATTCCAAGGACAGAGGAGCCTTGACAGGCTATAGTCCACAGGGTCACAAAGAGTTGAACACAACTGAGTGACTGAGCACACATAATATTCCATTGTGTATATGTACCCCATCTTCTTTATTGATTCATCTATTGATGGACATTTAGTTTGCTTCCATGTGTTGGGTTATTGTAAGTAGTGCTGCAGTGAACATCGAGATGCATGTATCTTTTCAAATTAGAGTTTTATATACCTGGAAGTGGGATTGCTTGATCATTAGGTCACTCAGTTTTTATTTTCTGAAGAACCTCCATATTGTCTTCCATAGTGGCTATGCCAAATGACATTTTCACCAACAATATAGGAAGGTTCCAAAAAGAGATTTATTATAAAACACCTCTTGACCCATAACTATCCTAACTCTAGGAACCCCCTACTCTCTTCTTGGCCATAAGGTACCTCATTGTCTTTGGAACAATATGCAAATTCTTATGTAATGGGCCTTAAAGCTTTACATGATCTAATCTCTGCACCCTTTTCTAAAGTCTTGAGAAAGAAGAATGGAGCTGGAAGAATCAGGCTCCCAGACTTCAGACTCTACTACAAAGCAACAATAATCAAAACAATATGGTACTGGTACAAAACAGACTTAGAGCAATGGAACAAGATAGAAAGCCCAGCATCAAATTCATACATTTTTGGTCAATTAATCTACAACAGAGGAGGGAACAATATACATTAAAGAAAAGACAGTCTTTTCAATAAGTGGTGCTGGAAAAACTGGACAGCTACATGTAAAATAATGAAATTAGAACGTTCTCTTAACACCAAACACAAAGAATAAACTCAAAGTGAATTAAAGACCTAAATGTATGACTGGATGCTATAAAACTCTCAGAAGAAAACACAGGAAGAACACTCTTTAACATAAATCACAGCAATTTATTTTTGGATACACTTCCTACAATAATGAAAATAAAAACAAAAAATAAATAAGACCTAAATAAACTTTTGTATTGCAGATGAAACCATAAACAAAACAGAGAGATCACAGATTGAGAGAAAATATTTGCAAATAATAAAATCAACAAAGGATAAATATCCAATATATACAAACAGCTCATGCAACTCAATATCAAAAATACAAGCAATCCAATCAAAAAATGAACAGATCTAAATAGATATTTATCTGAAGAAGACATAAAGTGAAGTCACTCAGTCGTGTCCCACTCTTTGAGACCCCATGGACTGCAGCCTACCATGCTCCTCCGTCCATGGGATTTTCCAAGCAAGAGTACTGGAGTGGGTTCCCATTTCCTTCTCCAGAGGATGTTCCCAACCCAAGTACTGAACCTGGGTCTTCCGCATTGTAGACAGATGCTTTACTATCTGAGCCATCAGGGAAGACACAGAGACCTAGAAGACATAGAGATGGCCAAAAACCCATGAAAAGATGTTCCACATCACTAATTATGACAGAAATGCAAATCAAAACTATACTGAAGTATCACCTCACACCAGTCAGAGTGGCCATCATCAAAAAGTCTACAAACAGTAAATGCTGGAGAAGGTATGGAGAAAAGGGAACCCTTCTACCTTGTTGCTGGGGGTGTAAATTGGTATAACCACCATAGAGAACAGTATTAAAGTTCCTTTAAAAACTAAAAATAGTTACCATGTGATCCAGAAATCCCACTCTTAGGTGTATATCTGGATAAAACTGTGACTTGAAAAGATACATGTGCACCGGTGTTTAGCGCAGCACTGTTTACAACAGGCAAGACATGGAAGCAACCTAAACGTCTATTGTAAGAAGAATGGATAGAGAAGATGTGTTGTGTATGTATACAATGGAATATTGCTCTCATAAAAATGAAATAATGCCATTTGCAGCAACATGGATGGACCTAGAGATTATCACAGTAAGTGAAGCAAGTCAGACAAAGACAAATATCATAGTATGTGACTTATATGTTGAATCTAACAAGATGATACTGATGAATTTGTTGCAAAACAGAAACAGAGACTTTGAAAATAAACTTATGGATAGCAAAGGGGAAAGGTTGGGGAGCAGATGAATTAGGAGTTTGGGACTGACATATATACACACTACTTTTTATGGAATTGATTGTCATGGCATCCAGTCCCATCACTTCATGGGAAATAGATGGGGAAACAGTGGAAACAGTGTCAGACTTTATTTTTGGGGGCTCCAAAATCACTGTAGATGGTGACTGCAGCCATGAAATTAAAGGGCACTTACTCCTTGGAAGAAAAGTTATGACCAACCTAGATAGCATATTCAAAAGCTGAGACATTTCTTTGCCAACAAAGGTCCATCTAGTCAAAGCTATGGTTTTTCCAGTGGTCATGTATGGATGTGAGAGTTGGACTATAAAGAAAGCTGAGCACTGAAGAATTGATGCTTTTGAACTGTGGTGATGGAGAAGATTCTTGAGAGTCCCTTGGACTGCAAGGAGATCCAACCAGTCCATCCTAAAGGAAATCAGTCCTGAATATTCATTGGAAGGACTGATGTTGAAGCTGAAACTCCAATACATTGGCCACTGGATGCAAAGAACTGACTCATTGGAAAAGACACTGAGGCTGGGAAAGATTGAAGGCAGGAGAAGGGGGTGACAGAGAATGAGATGGTTGAATGGCATCACTGACACGAGGGACATGAATTTGAGTAGGCTTTGGGAGATGGTGATGGACAGGGAGGCCTGGCATACTGCAGTCTGTGGTGTTACAAAGAGTCAGACATGACTGAGCAATTGAACTGAACTGAACTGAATGATTGTAAAAATAAATTCCTCCATAATATTTTTTACTTAGATCCTTACAGTCATAAGAATTTTTATAGCCAATTTACATATTTAATTATACTGTAGAAGAAAAGGTATCAATACTAGATTTTAATTTTTAAAATTAGATTAGGATCAAATTATGTGGCAAAAGTGGATTAAAAATATGAGTTTGAGGAGAAAAAGAAACAATGTAGCATTTCTTAAAGATAGAGCTTGTTCTTTTTTAATTTTTTTAAAATACTTGTATCACTGTTATGTAGATTCTTGGATGCATTTAAAAGTGAGAATTAACACATTCAAAGTGAGGATTAACATTTTTATTTTAATATATCCATGTTTATAGTAATCAGAAATTATAATTTTTGCAAAGACCTTAGCTTATGATAAAAAATTTAGTTGACATTTTAAAAGCATGCAATACTTTACATAGTGTAGAAAATCATTTTATGGATCATAAAAGCAAAAAGAAAGCAATTGCTCACCTTTACTTCATCATCCTGAGTTTGGGAAGATCGCTGTACTCATGCAATCTGCAAATAGAGATGCATAACCATGTCCTAGAGTTATGAGGGAAATTAACTCATAAAACCTTATAATAATTACAAAGTATTTATATACATATTTTGCCTTAAAACTTTATAAATCTATCTCTTGTGCACAGTCTCATTTAATCTTTACCAAAATAGAAATTACTTAGTATAAGTGGTGCTATCTCCATTTTGCAAATATGTGAGTAATGCTTTAATAGTTACTTTTGAGTTGAGTTTACTTGCCCAAAGTAATTGCTAATAAACCAGGGAGTTGATATCTAAAACATAAGTTTTAAGTTTCACTATAACTTTTAAAAAAGATAATAACACTGAAGCTTTCTTTTTCTTAACATGTTCTGCCTATAAGATGAGGAAATACAAAAAAAAAAAAAAGGAAAAGCTTGTTTGGAAGTTCAAGGAAGGTAAAATAGGAGTACTTTAAGGTAGGACCTTCATTTATGTAAAACTATTTCTCATGAAACAGTCCCAGGATGACAATGCAGGTAAGTAACATTTTGCTCTATCAAGCCAGAACTCCGAATGCCTCTTTTTCCTTCCTTTAAATTATATTTCACAGCATAAGGGATTTTAGTCATTGAGATGGTGGTAGTTTGCTTTGTTTTAAACATCAAGTTAACTGTAGGAAGGTGATTGATGATAATTGCCCTTAATTACACACTTCAGTTCAGTTCAGTCACTCAGTCGTGTCCGACTCTTTGCGACCTCCATAAATCGCAGCACGCCAGGCCTCCCTGTCCATCACCAACTCCCGGAGTTCACTCAGACTCATGTCCATCGAGTCAGTAATGCCATCCAGCCATCTCATCCTCTGTCATCCCCTTCTCCTCCTGCCCCCAATCCCTCCCAGCATCAGGGTCTTTTCCAAGGAGTCAACTCTTCGCATGAGGTGTCCAAAGTACTGGAGTTTCAGCTTTAGCATCATTCCTTCCAAAGAACACCCAGGACTGATCTCCTTCAGAATGGACTGGTTGTATCTCCTTGCAGTACCAGGTACATTTAACAAACATCGTAACAATCTTGTCAAATAATTTTACAAATCCAAATTTATAGATGAGAAAACGAATTCACATTAATTTGCCCTACGTTCCACTGCTAGTATACAAAAAATTAACATTTGGACTCCAACATTGGTAAAGAATCTGCCTGCCAATGCAGGAAACAGGGAGACATGAGTTCCATCCTGGGTCAGAAAGATTCCCTGGAGTATAAAATGGAAACCCACTCCAATATTCTTGCCTAGAAAGTTCCTTGGACAGAGGAGCCTGGCAGGCTGTGCAGTCCATAGGGTCACAAAGAATCAGACATGACTGAGCATGCACGTGTGCACGTGTGCATGCGTGTGTGCACACACACACACAATAACAACAATTTGATCACTCTGCTACACTGCCTCTCAAAGACATGTAATGTGTCCCTGTGATCTAACAAAAACTTCAATTTGAGATTATTTTTAACTTTTAACAAATTTTGAAAAAACAAATTTGTTTACAGGAAGCAGATTAAAAAAAAAAAACCTACACTATTTTCCCTCTGGGATACATTCCCTAATTTGTATTTTAAGGCATACCTCATACTGAAATATGACTTAGTCAATTTTCTCAAGAGAGGACAGATAAATATGGATTAATGGCTACTTTAGTTAATGATTGCAAGGCTGGTTTTAATTAATTGTGCTATGTACTCATTCTTAATTCATAAAATAAAATTTGTGCACAGAATAACATTTATTAGGAAAAAAAAAGGCAAGAAAACTCCATCAGTGACCAGTAGAAAGTGTAAAGGTGATCATAAGCAAAGACAGAATAATTATTTTCACTTTTATTGATGCTATAAAGTAGCATATACTCTGTCTGACAAAACTTGAATTTGTAACATTTCTGTATATCCATTTTTTATGTTTCTTATTTTATCATCTGTATTTATATGCAGATAGAATACTTTCCAAATGATTTAAACACAAAGATATTTAATGGAAAGAAGTAAAAGGAAAAAACCACACATGGAACTCTGCACTAGAATTGCTTATATTGCTTTGGGTACAGAGTTCCGTGTGTGTGTGTGTGTGTCCCTTGTTTTAAGAGTAAGGCGTCTGTATGTGGCTCCATCCCTAAGAAGATGGTATAGAGAGACTTGCCTGGACCCTAGAGCTTTATCTCTGTCACTTCTCTGGACCTGGCTGCATTCTCCTTCTCTCATACTGCTATTTTAAACACCTCCCGCCTGCATTCTGAATGTAGTGTTCATTCCTTTTATAGCTCCTGAGGTGAAAGTCCAACTTCTCCAGGAAGCAGCTGCCAGGGAGACAGCACTGCAGACGGAATTCTCCCCACAGTGGTTCAGAGCACCTGCCAGTTAACAAAACTCCTGAAGCCCTTCCAGATCCAAATATCTCACACTTAGGTCCATGTGGGAGAAAGCAAGCTGGTTTAGTTGAATTCAAAATGTAAAAAGTAGAAACAAAAAGAAATTCCCAATCTGATTACTGATTCTTGTATCAGCTTTGAACAAAGCTAGTCTTTAACTTCTCAGATAGGTAGCGCCTTATCCTTTCTACATGCTTTACCTCCTTTATCCATCATACTTTCATGAATAACCACTTTTAACATTGAAGTAATAAGACCTTCCTCCCTCTCAAAATGTTTTTGTGTTAAATGAGATCTTATAAAAGTATTTTCCATACCACTTAACCTAGTCATCATTTCATTCAGAAAATGGAATTTATTATTAATAAGACAAGCTGATCATAATTAGATTTTTAGTAATAGTCCAAAAATGTCAGTATGTTGCACTAAGGCTTTTTTACTTTATCAGTATTACTCTATCCATGCCTATTTTACTGAATGAATCTTAATTCATATGTTGAGTGGTTTATAAATAATATATTGAAACACCCTAAATATAAAACTCCCTTGTCATTGCCTCTTCTAAATATAGACAGGCTAACATGGAAGCTTGACTTAAATGAGACAATGGTGAGAAAAAGGATAAAGCAATTTATAGTACTATGGAAAATATGGTTTAATTACAAGTTAAAATGAGTGATTTCAGTGTTTGGAATTTACAGATTAATACAAAACCAATATCTGATGATCTCCTAGGCATTTAAAATGTTGAGATTTGCTTATATATACTTATATATGTTTTTTAAAATACAGACACTATAAATTATACATTAAATTAAGACTTAAAGGTATGAATTTATGCCATTGGTTGATCATTATTAAAGTTCATATCTTTTGGGAATTAGGTATAGAATGTATGAGAAAACAAAGAAAACTTTTTTTTAAACATTCATTATTTTCAGTATTCTTTTCTCTGACTTACAATATTAAAAATATGTATGTTTGAGAATTTGGTGTTATAATTAGATAGTAGCTCATAACTTTCAATCTCTTGTCCAAGAAATTTTTAAAATAGCTTTATTATTTCAAAGAAGTGCTAGAATAAAATATATAGGAAATTGTTTTTCTTTCACAAAGTAAGAAATCAATATTATTTTTTTTGTAAAAATATAATATTTAAAAATTAAAATATGCTTAACATGACATCATGCCCATTCTAAAAATAAATGTACATATGTCATTAATATTATATACTTATACCTGGAGGTAAAATGAAATTATGTCATAACAAAGTTAATGCCATGCATTACAAATTTCAATAAGCATGTCATTTGTAACTTACAAGACTTATTTGTACCTCATGTCCTTCTCTCTATAAATTGACACAATGATAGTAATTTGATGATACCTATCACAATGGATGTTGTAAAGATTGAAAGAGAAGTAGATATAATGTGCTTAGAACAGTAACTGACAGGTTGTAAATGTAAAGGTAGTAGTATATTATTATTGTCTACACAATAATATTGAATTGTTTTCCTGCACAAGTGCATTTCTCACTTAGAAATTTCTTTCAGTTCAGTTCAGTTCAGTCGCTCAGTCGTGTCTGCCTATTTGCGACCCCATGAATTGCAACACGCCAGGCCTCCCTGTCCATCACCATATCCCGGAGTTCACTCAGACTCACGTCCATCGAGTCCGTGATACCATCCAGCCATCTCATCCTGGGTCGTCCCCTTCTCCTGCCCCCAATCCCTCCCAGCATCAGAGTCTTTTCCAATGAGTCAACTCTTCGCATGAGGTGGCCAAAGTACTGGAGCTTCAGCTTTAGCATCATTCTTTCCAAAGAAATCCCAGGGCTAATCTCCTTCAGAATGGACTGGTTGGCTCTCCTTGCAGTCCAAGGGCTCTCAAGAGTCTTCTCCAACACCACAGTTCAAATGCATCAATTCTTCAGCACTCAGCTTTCTTCACAGTCCAACTCTCACATCCATACATGACCACAGGAAAAACCATAGCCTTGACTAGACGGACCTTAGTCGGTAAAGTAATATCTCTGCTTTTGAATATACTATCTAGGTTGGTCATAACTTTTCTTCCAAGGAGTAAGCGTCTTTTAATTTCATGGCTGCAGTCACCATCTGCAGTGATTTTGGAGCCCCCCAAAATAAAGTCTGACACTGTTTCCACTGTTTCCCCATCTATTTCTCATGAAGTGATGGGACCAGATGCCATGATCTTCGTTTTCTGAATGTTGAGCTTTAAGCCAACGTTTTCACTCTCCTCTTTCACTTTCATCAAGAGGCTTTTTAGCTCCTCTTCACTTTCTGCCATAAGGGTGGTATCATCTGCATATCTGAGGTGATTGATATTTCTCCCAGCAATCTTGATTCCAGCTTGTGCTCCTTCCAGTCCAGCATTTCTCATGATGTACTCTGCATGTAAGTTAAATAAGCAGGGTGACAATTTACTGCCTTGATGTACTCCTTTTCCTATTTGGAACCAGTCTGTTGTTTTATGTCCAGTTCTAACTGTTGCTTCCTGACCTGCATACAGATTTCTCATTTTAAAATATAATTGTCACCATCTGTAAGTGTGAGTGCATCACTTAATAGAGAAGATCTTTGGACAGATTGCTAATTCTGTGGATTTCTCTTGACAAAGTCACACATGCCCTACACCTGCCAAAACAAAAAGATAATAAGTGTTTCTGCACCAGAGTACCTTCTGCCACAGAAGTATTAAAAGTTAACTCAAAATATCATCAATCATAATATTATATATAATATTATTTTCTAGGGAATATTGCACATTATGTAATTGTATGACTTACAAATACTTGTATAAATGTATGTGTATTTCATATCTATATCCTTATTCATATCTATATCCATATATATTATACTAACTAACGAATAACTGGCAGGAAACATATTAAGAAGAGAACACTTTAAAAACAAAGGCAAATGGGTGAGGAGATAGAATTTGTTCTGTTCTTTTTAATCTCTGCTTTACTCTTCTTACATCATTTTGGGCTTGAAACCAAGATATCAAAGCTCTTTTTGTATGCAAAATTAGCTTGGAGGTTGTATGAGGTTCTGAATTTTTTATTTTTTGTGTGTGCTTTTGAACGGTCTTCTGTCAAATTTAGAACTTTGTGATACAATGAAAAGACAGCTGTGAAGGTAGCTGGCCAGTCCCTTCACAGGAATATCATTTGCACACAATTTAGCTTTGAATCCAAGGGAAATTGTGCTTTTCTTTTATTAATTAGTACCTTTAATAGGAGCTTTCATTAATCAACATGTCTTGAGAAACACTAGTCTTTTTCCATTGAGTTGAATAAGTCCTGCTGTGTAGGGTACTGGAAATGGTGCTGAGGCTTATGTTTGGGGAACGTGTTACAGGGAATTAGATATATGAAAGGAAAAAAAAAATTATCCTTTGGCAGTCACAGGCTTTATTTCTTAATGAACTTAAAAAAATAAATAACCCAAATATGCTCATTTCTACTAAGCTCTCTGATGTCTACCTTTCAGATTTAGTCACACAGGAGATAGTGTCACAGTGTCTGTTAGGATAATTCCAACATCATTTCGTTCAACTAACACCTCACCAAGTGGGACTTTATACCCTCCAAAATAAGGACTTGCCTAATGTGTACTAATGGGTTTACTGGGTGATTCAATGGTAAAGAATCTGCCTGCCAATGTAGGAGACACAGGAGACAGGAGTTTGATCTCCAGGTTGGGAAGATTCCCTGGTGGAGGAGGAAATGACCCACTCCAGTATCCTTGCCTGCAGAATTCCCATGGACAAAGGAGGCTGGCAGGAGGCAGTCCATAGGGTCTCAAAGAGTTGGACATGACTGAGCAGAGCTGCACAACACAATGTGTACTAATGCCATTTATAAAGGAATTCCTTAAAATAGTTCAGATGCAGCAATCTCAGTTTTATTAGAAAAGTATTAACTATCTTAAGTTTAGGTTTAAACAATCTTAAACAAAACGAACTATTAAAGTTATTTTCTGTACATTTTTCAACAACCAGATGTTTGGAACTGTGTATGCAAAACATCCAGATGACTGACTAAAAATTTAAGTATTTGTCATGATAATTGGCTGGGTGTGAGCACAGCTTATGTTGAGGAGGGTATTTTTAGAACAGCTTCACTCATGTCCCTATAAAGTAGGTAGTCTAGCAGATTTTTTAAGTGGAGCAAAAAAAAAAAAAAGTCTCAAGAAAATCCATGCCATATGCAATTAAAGGATATATTCATTGGTAAACATTTTTATTCATATTGTTTCATTGTCTAGACTTCAAAGCAATCCTAGATCACTAGCTGTTAAAATGTTCTATTTGGAAGTCCAGAGATGAAAAATGATCCAAGTTTGTAACCTAAGAATTGTTGCTTCATCTTTCCTCTATTAATGATCTGATCATCTTTGTTTTACCAACTTCTCCCTCACATATTAATTCCTCCATCTGAAACAGAAGAACCCGTCACCCTTGCTGCTGTCTGACTCTAAGAATGAATAGCATAGTCTATCACTGTAGTTAAGAGTGCAGGCTGATTGGCTTTGTTCATGTTACACTTTCCCAGTATCTTCATGTCTTTATAGATAAAATGAAGATAATAGTGTCTGGCTCATAAGTTTATGTGAGGATTAAATAGAATATGAAATGTAAAGTGCCTAACAAAGTGCCCAGTACATACTAAACAGAATATTTACTGGTTTAAAGTGGTTCCTCAAGTACAGAGACAAATGCTGTGGATCTTTCTTATTTCAACTAGTTATGAACCGACCTCTCACCCCCACCAACCACTTTACTCTGTTCACTCAATGCTGACGTTAGTTCCCCACCAAACACTTGATTGCTTAGTATTTAACAGAAGTTATTTAACAGAAGTTATTGTTTGTGCCACAAATATCTGTATTTAATTACTTAGTATCATAGATAATATGTCCATGACTTTTCTTTCTGAACCAGGTTGCACTTTGGAAATTTTTATACACTTTACCCTATTATTTCTTCTTCTAAAAGCAGCTTAATTTTTGCCCTCATTCATCCACTCAACAAGTATTTCTATTTATTGTCCATTATGTAGAGGGCCTTAGAATATACAGAAGTGGCTAAATGGACAGTTCCTAGATCTTACTTTTAGCAGGGAGAGACAGAAAATAATAACCCAGAAATAGGTAATATGTCTCATGGGAGTGCTGGGAATAGTGGTATTTTTTATTTAACACTTTAGGTAATTCAATGGAGACCTAAGGAAGATAGGGAATACATTATGAAGACCTCTAGAGGAAGAGAGTTCCAGGTAGAAGAAACAGAAATACCGACTTCTTGGGGCAAGGGCATGTATGAGTTATTGGAAGCACAGCTGGAGACCCAGAGTCTAGAGCAGAGTAAATGGGAAAGAATGTGAACTGATAAAGTCAGGGAGGAATCAAGTGATCAGATTATGTAGGATGGTTGGTCACTATCAGGATTAAAGTTCTACTTATGAGTGAAATAGGAAGGCTTGGAATTGTTGATCAGTTCAGTCAGTCATTCGTGCCTGACTCTTTGCGACCCCATGGACTGCAGCATGCCAGACTTCCTTGTCCATCACCAACTCCCAGAGCTTGCTCAGACTCATGTCCATTGAGTCGGTGATGCCATAAAACCATCTAATCCTCTGTAGTCCCCTTCTCTTCCTGCCTTCAATCTTTCCCAGCATCAGGGTCTTTTCAAATAAGTCAGTTTGCATCATGTAGCCAAATTATTGGAGCTTCAGCTTTAGCATCAGCCTTTCCAATGAATATTCAGTACTGATTTCTTTAGGATTGACTGGTTTAATCTCCTTGCAGAACAAGGGACTCTCAAGAGTCTTAACCAACACCACAATTGAAAAGCATCAATTCTGCATTGCTCAGCTTTCTTTAAATGGTCCAATTCTCACATCCATACATGACTACTGGAAAAACCATAGCTTTGACTACACGGGCCTTTGTTGGCAAAGTAATGTCTCTGCTTTTTAATATGCTATCTAGGTTGGCCACAGCTTTTCTTCCAAGGAGCAAGCATCTTTGAATTTCATGGCTGCAGTCATCTATCAATAACCTCACATGCAGATGACACCACCCTTGTGGCAGAAAGCGAAGAAAAACTAAAGAGCCCCCTGATGAAAGTGAAAGAGAGGAGTGAAAAAGTTTGCTTAAAAGTCAACATTCAGAAAACCAACATCATGGTATCCGGCCCCATTAATTCATGGCAAATATATGGGGAAACAATAGGAACAGTGATAGACTTTATTTTGGTGGGCTTCAAAATCACTGCAGATGGTGCCTGCAGCCATGAAGTTAAAAGACGCTTACTCCTTGGAAGAAAAGTATGGCCAACCTAGACAGCATATTAAAAAGCAGAGATATTACTTAGCCAACAAAGGTCCATCTTTTCAAAGCTATGGTTTTTCTAGTAATCATGTATGGATGTGAGAGTTGGACCATAAAGAAAGCTGAGCACTGAAGAATTGATGCTTTTCAACTGTGGTGTTGGAGAAAACCTGTGAAAGTCCCTTGGACTACAAGGAGATCTAACCAGTCCATCCTAAAGGAAATCAGTCCTGAATATTCATTGGAAGGACTGATGCTGAAACTGAAACTCCAACACTCTGACCACCTGGTATGAAGAACTGACTCATTGGAAAAGACCCTGATGCTGGGAAAGATTGAAGGCAGGAGAAGGGGATGACAGAGCATGAGATGGTGAATGGCATCGCCAACTGGAAGGACATGAGTTTGAGTAAGCTCTGGGAGTTGGTGAGGCAGGGAGGCTTGGCCATGCTGCGGTCCATGGGGTCTCAAAGAGCTGGACATGACTGAGTGACTAAACTGAACTGAGTCACCATCTGCAGCGATTTTGGAGCCTAGAAAATAAAGTCTGTCAGTGTTTCCATTGTTTCTCCATCTATTTGCCATGAAGTGATGGGATGGGATGTCATGATCTTAGTTTTTTGATTGTTGGATTTTAAGCCAGTTTTTTCACTCTCCTCTTTCATTTTCATCAAGAGGTTCTTTAGTTCCTCTTTGCTTTCTGCCATAAGGGTGGTGTCATCTGTGTATCTGAGGTTATTGATATTTCTCCAAGCAGTCTTGATTCCAGAATTGTTGATGATTTCATTTAAATTCTGAAGTTCATTCTGTTTGTTGTGGGGGAGAATGGTGTCAATGGCAGATGCCAGAAACCTTCAGATAATTATAATAATTCGTTATAGCAAACAATTTAATTACTATATTATTCACTTCCTAATCTTCATGATGGCAAGTCATGAATGTAATATATCATACTTGCTAAATTATAAATTCTGCATGAGCCAGGATTCCAGCAGATTATATCTTTAGATCACTAGAGTTCTTCAACCAAAGTCATGAATGTAATTTATCATACTTGCTAAATTATAAATTCTGCCTGAGCCAGGATTCCAACAGATTATATCTTTAGATCACTAGAGTTCTTCAACCAAAAAAAAAAAAAAATCTGGTGCCCAAAGATTACAAAAGTTAATTTTTACCACTTCTGTCCTTCTTGTACCCTCCCATTACCCTCTGTCATACCCTAAATTCTTTCTTTCTTTCCACAATTTTTTCTTAATAGAGCATATACATATCAAGCAGTATTTCTTTGTATAAGTGGAAAAAATAGGGTGGATGTGGAGAACAAAGAGGAGCAAGATAGGAGACATATGTGTATATGCCTATGTAATACATTTTGCATAATCATCTTATAGTTGGCCTTCAGTTCAGTTCAGTTGCTGAGTCATGTCTGATTCTTTGTGACCCCATGTACCGCAGCACACCAGGCTTCCCTGTCCATCACCAACTCACGGAATCCACCTAAACCCATGTCCATTGAGTCGGTGATGCCATCCAACCATCTCTTCCTCTTGTAGTCTCTGTAAATATATAAGTTTATATAAAATAGAAAGTCATGCCTGTTACTATATGGCAATTTGCGGTATTTAGGTTCTACCTCAGTAATCTGACACAGTTCTACAGAAATCCAAGGAGATAATACACCAGCTTTTTTTACCATGAGTCTCATTAAAGGGTCTTCCTCATACATGTTTTGAAAAATTTTGGATTGGAGTCAATAAAATTTATGTAATATAATTATCTTAGCCAAGGAAACATAAAGGATCCTTTTTTTCATGTTTTTCTCAGTGAAGAAGTTAGAATTTATTCTGCTATGAATATCCCTGACATACCACAACAGAGGAGAGTGCTTATGCTAAGACTAAGAATCCTAACTCTAATCAGGTCTATGAAACCCCTAATATCTAAATACTAGTTACTTTTTGTAGTCTTCTTGATACCCCCACCCCCAAATAAAGGTAAAACTGCTGCTGTCTCCAGGGAAAGGAAAATACCAGATGGAGTGTTCTAAATCAGACTTTCATGGTCAAATGTCCATTAATAATTAATTTTCTGCTTCCTTTAGAATAGGACAGGTTAAGCAGTTGGTCACATTCAGTAAATAAGAAATTACTTGCAGTAATTTCTGCAACATTCTAATAATCTTCTCATATCTGAAATCTATTTTAAAAGCCTTTAATCTTCATTATGGTGAAAAGGACATTGAATGTGAAGATACAAGACTTGATTGCGAATTCAACTTTGCCACCCACTAACAACATGGCTTGGCAAGTCATTTAACCCAAAAATTCTATTTATATTCTGTGATGAAATTGAGCATAGCAATCTATGTTGTTGTTAGGAACAACAATCTCCCAGTGTTGTTGTTAGGAACACCAAATATGATAAAGTTTGAAGGCCACAAATGCAAAGGTCACAGAATAAACACTTGGTGAACCCACATATTAAATGTAGATATTGGAATTATCATAATCCTAGTAGAGGTATTTCCATGTTCTACTCATACCAATACACATGTGATCTTGTGAAATGGAAACTGTCCCCTGTAGCTTCTTTCAGCATATTATTAAGAATGACAATACACTATAATTATTTAATTATGTCATCAAAATGGGTTTTATTTTCTTCATTAAATACATCAGGAAAAGCTTTTCAATTAACAGTGACCTTTATGACTTCTACTAGTTTGCATTCTGTAGATCTTGAAGCTGACTGCAAATTAGATTCAGCAATGTATCTTGTTCCTTATTTTTTCACCCACTGGTTAGTTTGATACACTTGACAGTAATCTACCCTGTTGCTTTCAACTTGCCATTTTGTACCAGTCTCAAAATGCTGCCTTCAATCCCCTAAGGTGTTCTGTAGAAATGCTGTCAGACTATTTCCTTGTATGTGTATTTTGATTCTGTAGCTGTGCTTTGTACTCATTTAAGAGAACCAGTCTTTAATTTGTATCACAGTGTTTTCAAGATAAAATTTAGAATTCCAGGCCTCAGCAAAATCACTGATACGTGACCACAGCCTTCTGTTTCAAATCTTGGCATGCCTGATGTCTGGTGGAGGCAAAGCTATATTTTTGAATATTGTTATAGAATTACAACTCTGAATAAATGACTTCAGATTTAGCCTTAAAATCTACTAATAATCATCATGCTTGCTATTATCACTTTACGTCTAGTTTACCTTTTCAATTTCATCTCTCATCCCTCCTAGCCTATACTCCCGGCTTTCTACTTGCTTGAGATGCTTGGCTCTCCTCCCTCACCTTTCCCTGGTACTGTCCACCTATTGCTCTTCTGTCTAGAACCCCACATCTTCCACTATTCATCTCCTTATCTTGGGCATTTTCTATACTCTAACAACCCTTTCCATGTCAAGTACCCCTCTTTGGTTTCTCATGTGTCTTGCATCTGATTTAATAAAAGTATTCTTTCTGTGCCGTATTCATTGGTTGACTTAATTAGATTGTCTTCCTTAGTAGACTGAAAGCTTTGGAGAGCAAAGGCAATGTCCCTTGAATAGTAGGTGCTCTGTAAATATTGTTGGATAAAAGAATGCTTTCTGGAAAAACTATTGATCAGTTTATTGAAAAGATGGCAAGAATTTACTACTAAAAATATTATATTAGCTTTGCTACATTTAATTACAGCAGCAAAATTATTAGTAAAAAGCAGTTTATAGTTTTGGTGTACAGGTTTACTGCTCTGCAAATGCAGATAATTTAAAAAATAACCTTATATATGGTACCATTTTGTGTTTTATGCATCTGGTACATTATATACAGAATTTGATTAGGTTAAATCAGGCTAGCTAATGAACCTATTCTACTTATTATAATTTCAAAGAAAGAAATGTGTTTTGTGTTGAAATTGTTTTTTGAACGAATTTAACCTTATTTAAATTTACTTGTCCTCCAGACTGAATAAAAGAAGATTTTTGACTGGCTTTGAATTAAAATACAGATACACACAGACACATGTAAAAAAACAAAACTAAACTGTGTGAAGGTATCGTTTCATGTTTGCTTTGAGGATGAAAAATGTACCAGTGTGTTCATGTCTCCAGTGTTTATGTCTGATGTTTGCATTTGCGGCAGTGCCATAATTCAGCATATGGAAATACACTCAGAACAAAGATAATGTCTCTCATTTTCATTTTGATTAATAATGTCTATCTCTGGTAATTTGCAGGTGTTATTTGGAAGATGGAGCTTCAAAGGGTGCCTGGCTGAATCGGTCAAGTATTATTTTTGCGGGAGGTGATAAGTGGTCAGTGGATCCTCGAGTTTCAATTTCAACATTGAATAAAAGAGACTACAGCCTCCAGATACAGAATGTAGATGTGACAGATGATGGCCCGTACACGTGTTCTGTTCAGACTCAACATACACCAAGAACAATGCAGGTGCATCTAACTGTGCAAGGTACTCATTTCCATATCTGCTATATTGTGAAGGTCTATGCTTAGAAATGTTTGGTATTTGGATATAAGAATGACTGAGAGGTAACTGACAATGTTAAAAGATATGTTGTCACTGTTTTCAAGGATTTATGTTCTTAGATTCCATTAAGTATAATGGCTATTATAGGCATACAAATCCCTACTTACCGAGATAAAAAATTATCCATTAACACCACATTATGATTCTTTTGTATATGATTAATTTTGTTTCTTCCTATGAGTCACCCCTTCAATAAATTTTTGAGAATACATGATTGATACATTACAATATTTTTTGATAACCTGTGATGGCTACATTAAACTATTAGAACTTTTTGCAGTATGAATAGTAACTTTAAAAAGGTAATCCTCAAGCTTTCCAACACTTTGTTTCAATTCAGCTTCTTTTTACTTTGATTAAGTTGCAAGGAAGAGAAGCACCCTTCTAGAATTACTTTAATTAAATATAGAGCAATTGGAAAAATATGGTTCACAATGTTTTATTTTTGATTTACATACAGTAGATCATAAATCATAGCTAACTTACAATATCCAAATATGAACAGAATCAGCAAATTATTTTCTTTAACTTGCATGCTAAAATGTAAGAGCATATTTACCCTCAACACATTACTTTTCGTGGAAAATGTAATTAAAATGCTAGTAAAATAAAAAATGTATATTTTTGCCCTTTTGCATTGTTTCCTTGTGCTATATAGATTAATCATGTACTGGATGCATAAAAATAGAACACTATGGAACTGAAAATGATATTGCAGTATTTCTAAGTAAAACTAATAACAAATTATATGATAATGTACTGCCGGTGAATGCCTTTTTATTCGTATCAGGAAAGCTGAATGAGCAAGTTACTGGTATTATTTTTTAGTTTACCCTTCAAAAATCAACAGTAAGTATTTAAGTTACATGGTTTACATTCAGAAAAGATTGTTATTCTACAACTTTACTATTTCATCTCATAAGGGTAAAAGTGGATTCAAGCACAGCTTCAGTTATTAGTAAATAGTTTAACTTTGCGATTATTAAACTTATTAAACAAGAAAATAAGTTTAAAGCTATTAAAACAGCTTTAACAAGAAAAGTATACCCTGAAGGGTAAGTCAGTGAATTTCCTCAGTCGTTTTTCTTATTACAGATCATTGAAGACTTTTTGGTGTTTTTTATTTAAAAGCATATGAGAAAATAATAAAATTTTCACCCAAGTCAATTTTTATCCAAAGATTATCCAGAGATTCCAGAGGGCAGTGGTTTTTCCAGTTTCAAAAAATGACATGAAGTTACAAGTCAAAGGCACATTTCTTCAGTTATCCAAGCCTATTCCTGTTCAAAGTTTCTAGTTCAAACACTGTAAGAAATAATTTATAATGTGAGGAAAAGTACACTTTGACAGTAATATTTGAATCACTTAAGATATAGATATTTTACTTCTTATATATTTAAATGATATATTTCTGAACACTGAAAATATCTCTCCTTCCTTTTCTTCATTTTCTCTTATTCCATATTAGGCCCACATTTTGCAACCAGACTATAAATATGTATGGTATGGTTGCAAAATTTATATATATATATAATATTTATATTTATATAAATATATATATATATATATATATATATACATGTATATGCCCTGCTAATGCAAATGTTCAATTTTCATATAATTTCTTCATAATTTTACATTACATATATTGTTCAGTAGTATTGAAACTGTTATATGCCTTACTCCAGCACTATCTTTTGCTGGCCATTGTAAACTTTTTGAACACCATTTTAGGAGGAGCATTTTCCAAATGCACTTACTATATTTTTATCACTATATTTGTTCCTCTAGAAAAATAAAATTAGTGTTACCGTTTTGACATATGTGGTTGGGTCAAATTAAAAGCTAATAATTTTACAGTATTTATGAAACTAATTACTTATTAAAAGTTGATTGACATGTGGGCAGTTTTCCAATTACATTAATAAAGTTCAAGGAACAAATTAATAGGCTTGTCAGTCAATTTCAAGAACTAAATAAATGTCACAAAAAGTCAAACCCCACTTAAACTACATTTCTTCACTGTAAACAGAAATAAACTGATGTGCACATCTTTTCAATCTCTAAATTTGTTAATTTGTCTGATACTCAGATGTATTTGGATAGTTTTAAAGTGTATGTTCTTTACCTAAATATTTGTCAGCCTTGGATGACCAAGATAAGGAAATGTTAACAAGTAAGAGAAGGCTATTTATTAATCAATGATGTCAAACACACAGTGGCTGGTAAAAGCAAAGCTCATCTTTAATTGTTGAAGCTATGTACTCAAGGGAGCTAATTTTTAAAAGTCATTTTAGAAAGGGGGTAATAAAAAGGATTTATGCTTCTGAACTCTGGTGTTGGAGAAGACTCTCGAGAGTCCCTTGGACTGCAAGGAGATCCAACCAGTCCATTCTGAAGGACATCAGCCCTGGGATTCCTTTGGAAGGAATGATGCTAAAGCTGAAACTCCAGTACTTTGGCCACCTCATGCAAAGAGTTGACTCATTGGAAAAGACTCTGATGCTGGGAGGGATTGGGGGCAGGAGGAGAAGGGAACGACAGAGGATGAGATGGCTGGATGGCATCACGGACTCGATGGACGTGAGTTTGAGTGAACTCCTGGAGTTGGTGATAGACAGAGAGGCCTGGCGTGCTGTGATTCATGGGGTCGCAAAGAGTCAGACACGACTGAACGACTGAACTGAATAAAAAGGATATCTTGTCAATACAGACTGTGCATGGGATATTTGTTCATATTGTTGGTTTCTCAGAGATTTTAATATCAATAAATGGAATAATGGGGGAGAACTGGAGTAAGAGTTGGAAAACCTGGATTCTAAACCTATGATTACTCTTGAAAGACTCTCTAAAAGTTTTCTCATTTGAAGAAAGTGGACTCAAATCAGAAAATCGAGGTCAATTCTAATCAAAACCAAAAAGACAAGTGACGGGAAAAAAATCCACTGTGGTTATTTGCTTTTGATTTGAAAGGGAAATAGTTATTTAAGTGAAAAAAAATGAAAAAAAAAATCATAACACTTGTATAACACTTGTATTGAGAACTATGCAAAGTGATTTTTAAATAGTAGCACCTTCTAATACTTATTCTACTAAGTATATTCTACTAAGTATAAGTCCCAAGTAGGACTTCCCTGGTGGCTCAGATGGCATAGAATCTGTCTGCAATGCAGGAGGCCCAGGTTCAGTCCCTGGGTTGGCAAGATCCCCTGGAGAAGGTAATGGCAACCCACTCATGGATTCTTGCCTGGAGAATCCCATGGACAGAAGAACCTGCTGGGCTACAGTCAATGGGGTCACATAGAGTCAGACACGACTGAGTGACTAACACTTTACTTTAGTGCTTTAGTTATCTCCATGTTTTCTTTCACCAATTGAGCTGAACAATGTATGTACTCATGGAATTTGAAGAATGTGGTATATTGGAGTTTTGCTTCATGGGGATGGAAATTGGCTGATAGATGTAGTAAGAAAATAAATTTTTCATTGCCCATATTTAATGCTGTTAAATCAAGTTACCTATTTGTCCAGCATTTCAAACCATTTAGTATAGCATTTACTAAGAGCAGTCTTTATTATTCATGAGTATAAGAATATATATGACTTGAATACTTATTATGAAGGGAGACCTCTATCACAATACTGTCATGATAAACATAAAATCTAAATGCTTCCTATTCAAATATAGAACACAGTGTTAGTTGCTCAATCATGTCCAACTCTTTGCCACTGCATGGACTGCAGCCTGCCTGATTTCTCTGTCCATGGAATTCTACAGGCAAAAATACAGCAATGGGTTGCCATGCCCTCCTCCAGGGGATCTTCCGATCCAGGGATCAAACCCAAGTTCTTGCATTGTGGGTGGATTCATTACTTTCTGAGCCACCAGGGAAACCCATATAACACAATGGTTTCTACTACAGTCTGCATCTAGAATCTAGGTTGTATATAGCACAAAATAAGACACCTAAAGATATTGTATAATAAGTAAATATATTTACAACAGTTGCAGCCAACACCCTGACTACTGCCTTGTGAAACTCTGAGCAGTTAAAACGTTCTAAGATAGAAATGGAAATAACAAATGTGTATTGTTTTAAGACACGCATACATTCACACACACACAGTATATGGAACGTTTATCATTCAACTTGTGCCCTTTCAGGGAGATATACTCTAGGTTTTCTCTAGGCAGAGTAGAAGGAGTTTTGACCAGCACTCAAGCATGTAAGCAAAATAATGTCTCACAGAACTGGAAAAGGTCAGTTTTAATTCCAGTCCTAAAGAAGGACAATGTCAAAGAATGTTCAAACTACTGTACAGTGGCACACATTTCACATGATAGTAATGTTATGCTCAAAATCCTTCAAGCTCAACTTCAACCGTATGAGAACTGAAAATTTCAGATGTACAAGCTGGATTTAGAAAAGGCAGAGGAACCAGAGATCAAATTGTCAATCAGTATCTGTTGGATCATAGAAAAAGCAAGGGAATTCCAGAAAAAAAAAATCTACTTCTTTGTCTACACTAAAGCCTTTGACTGTATGGATCACAAAAATCTATGGAAATTTTCATAAAGAAATGGGAATACCAGACCACCTTACCCATCCCCTGAGAAACCTGTATGCAGGTCAAGAAGCAGCACTTAGAACCAGACACAGAATAACTGACTGGTTCAAAATTGGGAAAGGAGTAGAAGGCTGTATATTGTCACCCTGAATTTTTAATTTATATGCAGAGTAAATCATGTGAAATGCTTGGCTGGTTGAATCACAAGCTGGAATCAAGACTGAGTGGAGAAATATCACCTGCTTCCTATATGCAGATGATACCATGCTAATGACAGAAAGTGAAGAGGAACTAAAGAGCCTCTTGATAGGGTGAAAGAGTAGAGTGAGAAAGTTGGATTAGAACACGATATTCAAAAAACTAAGATCATAGCATCCAGTCCCATCACTTTCTGGCAAATAGATGGGGAAACAATGGAAACAGTGACAGAGTTTATTTTCTTGTGCTCCAAAATCACTGTAGATGGTGACTGCAGCCATGAAATTGAAAGACATTTGCTCCTTGGAAGGAAAGCTATGACAAGCCTAGACAGCATATTAAAATGTAGAGACATCACTTTGCCAATGAATGTCTATATAGTCAGAGTTATGATTTTTCTAGTAGTCATGTACAGGTGTGAGAGTTGGACCATAAAAAAGGCTGAGTGCCAAACGATTAATGCTTTTGAATTGCAGTGCTGGAGAAGACTCTTGAGAATCCCTTGGACTGCAAGGAGATCAA
The DNA here is from genome assembly GCF_023091745.1 of Budorcas taxicolor. NCBI lineage: Eukaryota > Metazoa > Chordata > Mammalia > Artiodactyla > Bovidae > Budorcas > Budorcas taxicolor. The sequence goes on from NC_068912.1 coordinate 73,303,927, forward strand.
ATCAATCAATCCTAAAGAAATCAACCCTGAATATTCATTGGAAGGACCAATGCTGAAGCTCCAATACTTTGGCCGCTTGACTTGAAGAACTGACTCACTGGAAGAGACCCTGATGCTTGGAAATATTGAAAGCAAAAGGAAAGGGGAGTGGCCGAGAATGAGATGGTTGAACAGTATCACGTACTCAGTGGTCATGAACTTCAGCAAAATCCAGAAGTGAGAGACAGGGAATCTTGGCATGTTGCAGTCCATGGGGTCACAAAAAGACATGAGTTAGAGACTGAACCACAACATAGAGAGGAAAGATTAAGTTCTGCCTGGAGCAGCAATGACTGATGACTAATTAAAGCAGGGGTTATAAAAACTTCTCTCTCCTGTCCAGTTAGATAACTGATGGGCCATTTTGGCTCTAGAGCAGCTGGAGTCATTGAACAGCATCCACCACAGCTCAACTTCTTGCTCTGTTCAGTCTTCCCTTTTCTTTCTTCTCCAGCAATTTATTACAAGAATACTCTCTAATATATATCCTAGTTGTAAATTCCATTCTCTTTCAACTCAAAGATCCTTAACTATGACCATGTTAGATCCTTGCCTCTAGTTTAGCCATTGTTTAAAGAAAATCTTTGTAATGTCGAAAGACAGCACATTCAAATATCATTTATTATTAGCATTCAATTTTACATTGGATTGGAATTAAAAATGGCTTATAGAAAGTATTTAGTACACCAAGGTGAATAGGATAAATCAGAAGCAAAAGATAAGGTAAGAAGAGTAGGATATAATCATATATGAGGTTTAATAATGAAATTTGTGCTATGATTTCTTTATATATTTTGCTGCTGCTGCTAAGTCGCTTCAGTCGTGTCCGAGTCTGTGCGACCCCACAGACAGCAGCCCACCAGGCTCCCCCATCCCTGGGATTCTCTAGGCAAGAATACTGGAGTTGGTTGCCATTTAGGACTTGGTAAAAATTTTAGTTCTAAGAATTTTAGCACCCAACACAGAAAGAGGAGCAAGATCAGTTAGAGTTCCTCTGGTAAAATCCAAAACTGGTAACCATACACAAAGGGCAAGAAGAGACCTGAGAAAGAGGCAGACCAGTTCAGATTGAGACCAGTTGAGATTAGTAGGGGGCAGCTTTAAGAAACAAGGAAACTTACATATGAGGCTAGTCTTGAATGATCATAAGATGAGTGGACCTCCATCCTACTTGGAAGAATCTTAATAGTTTATATTGAGCCCTCAAGAGAGTTCAGGCATGTTTTCAGCCCAGATGGTCCTAAAAACACATTGCTCTCTTAATGCTGAGTCCTTGAAATGGCTGCTAGTAGTGCAAACAATCAGCAGAACTGACAAGGGAGAGGAAGAGGAGTCTTAGATTGCCTAAGTCCAGCTCAAGGGTCAGCCTGTTGTCATGCATGGCCTTTCCATAACCTCCTCCAGTTGTCAACATGTGGAACATTATATCCCCATGACTTATTTATTTTAGAGCTGAAAATTTGTACTTTTTAATCCCAGTCACTTGTTTTGCCTTTCTATTTCCAACCACCAATCTGTTCTCTGAATTTACAAGCTCACTCTTGGGGTTTTATTGTTTGTTTTTAGGGGGAAAATAATCTCCAAAAAATGACCTTAGTTTTTATATAGGATCTGTAGCTTTATTTCATTAATTTGTAACATAAATTTATAAGACCACCTTATATGTGATAATTATATATGTATATATGTATCATCTGCTTATGAGAAAATATTAATCATTTACTCTCTAAAATTATGTTATGAGTGGTATCAAATAATTGAGATCACAGTTACAGGGTTAGGTGTGTACATACTCATTCTCATTCCCTCTGTAAGGAATTACTACATATTCTACCATAAATCATTTTTTTGCTTACCCCAATTCGTTCATGCATGTTCACTCATGTCTGACTCATTGTGACCTCATGGACTGTAGCCTGCCAGGCTCCTTTCTCCATAGGGTTGTCCCATGAACTGGAGTGACTTGCCTTTTCCTCCTTCAGGGAATCTTCCCAACCATGGATCAAACCCATGAATTCTACATCTCTTGTACTGCAGATGAGATTTTTACCACTGAACCACCAGGGAATATGTTACCCCAATTCACATTATGGTTAACATCCTGTGGAAGGCAAACTGCACTGAATTAATGCAGACTAGTCAATACCTGAATACCAACCACTGGCTCAAAGTTCAGTTATAAAAAAAATGATATAAATAAAGTTGTATTAGTTCTTACAGATTTTTTCCCACAGTGATTTACTAGTAACAGTGGAGCCTTACCTAAACTCACCCCATTTTTCTATTTTATGTTGGTCTAAAATATACAGATTTTCATTTAGGAAGAAAACCATTTGTAAGCATTTTGGAGTTTATGCCCTATTAGTTAATAGGCTTGTCATATTCCTAAGGGTTTTGTCCAGTGAAAATGTCAGGAGAATGTGTAATTTCCTCAGTCTCTCTTGTCACAACAAAAATTTGGGTGTTAAAGCCCTCAGCATGTCACTGTTCTCGGACAGACTGTGTCTCAGCTCTCGGACAGATCAGTGTTACAGCTCCATGTTACAGCTCAGTTCTATTTAGAAAATAAAGGAAAATACATCCTTGAGGTGTGAGGGCGTGCTGACCCAAAAGACACGAAAAGAAGAGAGAGAGCCCCAGCCTTTTGGCTCCTCCTTTATATGCTTTTTCTCCTCCCCTGGGCCTGCCCTATGTAAATTGGGCTAGCCAGGGGTGCTGTTTGTTCTACCTGAGGTCCTCACTCTGGTCCTAGGACATTCCTTTGTTCTATTTTTTGCAGGCTTTCCCCTTCCTTGTCTTTTAGCCACTGCCATTCGGTACTCCTTTTTCCTATTCTAACTACCTAACAGAAACATTTACTGTTAATATGTTAATATATAAGGTAGTAATAGTAGTTACTGGTGGCGCTAGTGGTAAAAGAATGTCAATGCAGGAGACATAATGAGACTCTGGTTCCATCCCTGGGTTGGGAATATTCCCTGAGGAGGGCATGGCAACCCACTCCAGTATTCTTGCCTGGAGAATCCCATGAACAGAGGAGCCTGAGGGGTTGCAGGCCCTGGGGTCCCAAAGAGTCAGGCACAACTGAGGTGACTTAGCATGCCACACCCTAAGATACTAAGTAGTATTGATGTCCAGAAGGATAATGGTTTGGGGTCTAAAGATTTTAGAAAAATATGCCTAATTTGTGAAACTGGGAAAAACAAATCTTTCAGGTATCATTTGTGATCTAGATTTCAGCAAAATTATTCACTCAAATGTACCTGCACAGAAAAGCTCAGGTCCACACATATTGACTTACATGAGATAGACCTTTTTAAGCAGTAAAATCATGCATACAATTGTTAAATTCATGCACTTTTCAGGTAGACTATTTCATTTTTCTTTTCAGATATTTCAATCTGGCTAGAAATGCTATGCTTACCTAGCAGTGCATATCAGGCTGGCTTCCAGAAAATCATAACTTCACTTTTATTTGTGAGTGTATTGATTTTGAATAGGTTATTGATGTAGCTACTAAGGTTCATAAGAAATAAGGTTCATTGAACTAATTTTTAGTGAAATTCTTATTTGAATACTGGTACTTCGAACTAAGGTCCTTCTAGTCAAGGCTATGGTTTTTCCAGTAGTCATGTATGGATGTGAGAGTTGGACTGTGAGGAAGGCTGAGTGCTGAAGAATTGATGCTTTTGAACTGTGGTTTTGGAGAAGACTCTTGAGAGTCCCTTGGACTACAAGGAGATCCAACCAGTCCATTCTGAAGGAGATCAATCCTGGGATTTCTTTGGAAGGAATGATGCTAAAGCTGAAACTCCAGTACTTTGGCCACCTCATGTGAAGAATTGACTCATTGGAAAAGACTCTGATGCTGGGAGGGATTGGGGGCAGAAGGAGAAGGGACGACAGAGGATGAGATTGCTGGATGGCATCACTGACTTGATGGACGTGAGTCTGAGTGAACTCCGGGAGTTGGTGATGGACAGGGAGGCCTGGCGTGCTGCTATTCATGGGGTTGCAAAGAGTCGGACATGACTGAGTGACTGAGTGACTGAACTGAACTGAACTTCTTCCAGAATAAACATTTTTATCTCTTCTGAATATTCTTTTTCTTTTAAAGTCTTTAGAAAAAATTATTGGTCATGACTTTTCTGCAGTTGAGATAAAAACAGTAGCAGAAAGAGATGGTAGATTTCAATAAATAGTACTTTTCTTTGAAAAAAAAAAATGCTCTCTTTAAATGTAGTGGTCATATATTCCTAACCAGAAGTTAGTATATATATTTTTTTTGTTTAATATAAAATCTTGTATTAAAACCATATTATTGATCAAAATTGTGCAAAAACCCAAAATTCTACATGGAGGAAATGAATAATTTGATAATATTTTCTTATAAACTTTCAATATGTTGTCATTAGTAAATGAGAGAGATGAGAAAGAGCAAAAAAAAATATTGATAGATATTTCATGCTGTTGACTGAACCATGCCTTTTTTCTATAGAAGGAATTTTATGAAAACTACTGCTAAATTTTGTGATTTGGTAACAATAAGGGGAACAGTGTCAAAATTTAAATTAGCCACTTTGTTACTAATGAATTGTGCCAGCAAGGAAGGTTCTACTCCAGTACCTCTGATCTACTCATGACTTGGATAATTTTTTGGGAGGGTGTAGAAGTGGGACAAGAAAAGCAAAGAGTTTTACAGTTTGCAGTCAGTGTTGTTGGGGAGCAATTCTGGCTTTGTCCTTCTCTTCTAAGCTCTAAGTTTTAAATCATTTTGGCAAATATTAACTAAAAGGGTACCTGAGAATGGGGTGTTTAGAAGAGGAACAATATTTATCACTCATTTTGAATCTGAGTAAAGCCGTATTTCCATTTTGGGTAATAAAGAGTTTAAAATGCAATTTGAAACTGTTTTTAAAATAGATAACCCTTTAAGCAAGATTTGCTGCCCATTGAAAGTCCCTTCAGAGATTGATGGATAGTCATTCTGGTTCTTGAAGCACATAGTTTGATAAGCATCTCAAGTCTCAGACTGATCATATTTTTATTTTATTTGTATTAATTGTTTGGTTTTGTGTTATAATTCAGAACAGTTACATTTGTTGCCTATCTTGGTGTCTTTATTTTTCCCTAAAAAAAAAATAAACTGTGTAAATAATACATGTCAAATCCCAATGCAGTGTACACCATCAGTATGAAAATCTCTCTATAAATAAAAGATTACCAAGCTTTAGCTGGTCCACTTATTTTGAGAAACCCTGCAAATAAAACTCTTAGTCTGGTGAAATAATTTGTGTTCTCCTAGGAAGTCATTTCAATAGGATTTGATCTATGAAATAAATTTACAGTTTTATTCTCCATATTATGTGTATAGTCAAGAAATTACTACAAAGACAATTAGGGTTTTGCTGTATTTATTAACTAAATTCTGAATAAAATAGCACTTGTAACCTTTATAACTGATAAAGATAAAAATTTAACAGAAGATAAATTTTGAATCTGCTAATGATATTGTTTATCATATGATTTGTAGCAGAACAATAAGAATTAATTATGTATAGTGTCAAAAGTTAAAGAGACACAATTAAGACTAATGGTAAAGTTCAATTTGCAGAATACAAGTCACTCTGTGTCCTGATGCCTCTCTGACCTGCACCACAAGTCACTCTGCGTCCTGACCTGTACCACTTCCTTCCCATTCCTTCAGCAGTCCTTTAGTTACCTAGTAAGAGCAGAAGATAGACACAGGAAAGGTGGCTCATGTGTCTGAACTAAGCTGTCAGATGTTCTAACCCACATTAAGAAGTGCATGTGTGCTCAGTCGTGTCCAACTCTTTGCCACCCTAGGACTGTAACCTGCCAGGCTCCTCTCCAGCAATAATACTGGAGTGCGTTGCCATTTCTTCCTCCAGGGGATCTTCTCAACCCAGGGACTGAACCAGTATCTCCTGTGTCTCTTGCATTGCAGGCAGATTCTTTACTGCTGAGCCACCAAGGAAGCCAGTTTGTATATAGACCAATGGTTCTTAAACATTTTGCAGTCATTTACCCATTTTAAAATTTGCAGACTTGGTCTCTAGAAAAATTTTACATACCCTCTACATTTTATAGACTTCTTTATGTGAGCAAAATGCTCATGAAATCACTAAATTTATCCAAATAAGAACCTCAGTTACTCTTTGTGGGTGAGGACTGGATCTTAATCCCTTTTGACTCCCAAACATCCAGAACAGTTCCTGACAAATATTAGGGACTCAGCAGAAATGTATTGGTTGTATATGTGTATGTACTTCTTTCTCCCTGCCTTCAAGCTAATCACTTTGCTTAAGCTGTGATTTAATGTATTGACGCTATCTTTAGGGCATAACACCAAGAATGCTGACATAACAGGAAAAATTTTAAATTAAAAGGATTAGTTAGGCATTTATGACTTAGGTTGCTTATTTTTATTCCAGGTCATAGCATTCTTATCTGTTGCTAATCCCCATGTTTTCACAAATGCATAATAATGATTGCATGTTGCAGTAAAAATATAATATTTAAATGGGATACCAGTATTTTACTATATATATATATATATATATATATATATATATATATATATATAAGCAATGTTATTTTGAGAATACAAATACACTTTGTATGGGACAAAGTCACAACTAATATTGTAGGCAAGGGTTCCTAATGCTAAACAGAAGTAAGAGGCTATCATTTTAATGGGTTAAGAATACCACCATTAGAATTTCCTCTCAGACATTTCACTTATTTTCAGATTTTGATTTGAACAAGTGAATGTGAAGATGTGTTTTAAAACAGCATGTTGAAGATTTGAGGAAGAACTTTTTGTCAGTGCAGAGCTAACATGTTTTCCTAGGCTTAGGACCTTACCATTTAAAGGTAGTCTATTTAAAAAAGACATCTAGGATTAAGTCAGTTTAATTTTTTTTTTTTTTCAAATCCCTTGGGCAGTTCACTTTAGTTCAATACCTCCTAGGTACAAATAACTTTGCTAAAAATTTCACATGCATCCTTCTTTGTGAAGTGGAATAATGGTCCCCAAAGATGACCATGACTCAAAGGAGAACTAACATTGCAAAGCAGCTGACCTTAAAACAGGGACATTATTTTAGATTATCCAGGTGAACCCAAGGACTTAAAAATGAAAAAGGGAGCCAGAAGAAGAAAATCAAATGGAGATATGACTATGGAAGTAGGTCACAGTGATGGAATGTAAGAAATACTCAAGCTACCCTTTCTGGCTTTAAAGACAGAGGAAGGGAATCATGAGCAAATAAATATGAGGACCCTCTGAGGCTGGAAGAGGAAAGGAAATGGACTGTCCATTAGAGACTCCAGAAAAAATCATAATTCTACCAACACCTCAGTTTTCACTAAGAAAGATTTATATTGGACATCTAACCTATAATTATGGGATAAATAAGTGTTGTTTTAAACCACTCTTTGTGGTAATTTGCTTTGGCAGCAAATAGGAAACTAATATACACACACTCAAAAATAGAAAATACTTTCATCTCTATTAGGAACAGGGTTTCCTAACCTTGGCACTGTTAACATTTTGGATCATATAATGAATGTGTGTGTGTGGTAGAGGAAAAGAAATTTTCTGTATATTGTGAGATATTTAGGAGCATCCCTGGGTGCCTGGCTGCTATGTATTGCATGTCTGTGTTCTGCCCAAATTCATATGTTGAACCCTAATGCCAACATTATGGCATTAAGAAATGGGGCTTTTGGAAGGTACTTAGGTCACAAGCATGAAGCCTTCAAAAACGGGATTAGTGTTTTTATAAAAGAAACCCTAAAGAAATCTCTCCCCCTTTCCACCATGTGAGGTTACAGTGAAGAGACAGTCATCTAGGAAGTGAGGTTTCATCAGACACCAAACCTGCCAATGTCATGCTTTTGGATGTTTAAGTCTATGAGAAATGATCATTTCCTGTTTGTAAGCCACTCTGTTTATGATATTTTCTGATGGCAGCCTGAATGGACCTATACACTGGCCTCAACACCTAAGACATAGTAGCATGCCCTAGTTGTGACACTCCTAAGTATCTCTAGATATTAACAGACATTTGCTGGAGTGAAAAATCACCCCAGGTTGGGAACCACTTGACTAGTAGAAAAGATGTATACAAATTTTAATTATCCACTCTGTGGCAGGTTGTAACAGGCTCCATGAAAGTATGGATCTTATATCTGACAGCCCTACTCTTAGTGATTACAATAAGGGCTGTCATGTAAGTTATTACAAGTGATCACAATAAGGGCTGTCATGTAAGTTGAGCTAAAATAAATATTTAATAAATGATAGAAAGAATGAGTGAAGGCCTCTAAGAATACAAGTCAGCCAATAACCAGACAAAATTCTCATGTTTTTCTCATTCAGTATTATTTAGGCTATATCTTCTCTTGAAACTAGTTAAAACCAATATTCTCCTAAGTAGTCTAGTGTGATTTATGCAGTGGATTGACCTCAGATGATGTTCAGCTCTGATATTTACAAAATATATGAAGTTGGTTCCAAGTGTCACCATATTTTAAGACTCAATTTCATTTGCTGAGAAGTAAAAAATAATACCCAACTCTTTGGATGACTGAGAAAATTAAAATAAATTAGACATATAAGAAATTTCTTGGAGTATCTGACTCAAGTAAACGTTCAAACGACTTTACCTTCTTTTTCCAGTGAGCTAATAATGTACAGATAGATTCTGTCCTCTTTTTTTCCTTTTGATTGGGATATAATTGAGATTGTTCTCATTAATTTCAAGTGACTTTTATTTAAGAATTGGACAATGAAGTTATTCTGTAAAACATTAGTAAAATTAATTACTCTTCCTTCCTGTGAATAAAATCTATATGAAAACATATAATAAATTTATACCAACGCAGGGTTTTGGGTGACAGTAATTAGAAAAAAAAAATGTGTACTAAGAAAAAAAATAAATACTACCTAATATGAAAAGGAATATAGCAGTAAGAGTCATTTTTGCCTATTTGGTCTCAGAGCTATTCTTTGTAACTCTTTTGTTATGTTTTGTATCATGGGATTGGCTGACCAACCCTGCGTCCAGGGGTGTGTTTCCAAGCTTCTTTGTTTTCTGGCAGGATTCATCCAGTGGAAGACACTGGCAAGAAATGAGACAGAAGAAAGGGAGAAGGCAGGCTATTTTTGCTGTCTCATTGTCCCATGCCTTCTCCTTGACTCCAGCTCATGCCAGGTAGTCCTCTGCTGTGGATCTAGCTCCTGATGAACAGTCCCCACCTCTAGGATCTGGTAATGATACCTGCTTACAAGCAGGGATATCAGTGGCTTCTTGTTACAAGTCTCTGAATTGCTCATCTTCATATGCTTTGTCTTTTTAGTCCTTCAGTACATGTGTAAACAATTCCCTGTATTAAACCCCCCTTATGTGAAAGACATATTGGTTCCTATTTTCCCGACTGGGTCCTGACTGATACAAATCTTTTTCCTAAGATGTCAAGTGTTTCTACTTGTAAGTACTCTCAAGAAATATGTTTTAAGCTCTATCGTCTATATAGGTAACCATTTTATACAATAATAATTAACCTCTTTACATTCTTGAAAAAATACATATTATTAATATAAACCCAGACACATGTTTATATCATTCCTGAGCATAAAAAGCAAATTTAAAAACAAATTTTAGAATTAATTACACATATATTGGAAGGAAACTAATTGTCAAGAAGATAAATTAGGAACGAAAATATGAAAGTATGCATAAATATTAAATGCTGGTATTTATGTGAGCCTTGGGCTTCTCTTTATTAGCTTTTTGGGTGCAATTATGACTAACATTTCATTTGTATCCTTAATGAATACTAGAGCTACAAATACACAATGGCATGAACAGAAATGGCAATCTTTTATTATTCTCGCAGACTGAAAATTTAAGAAAAATAACCTAAAGAGAGGCTGTAAAGCTGTGGTAGTATATTTACCCTGGGATCTATGAATTGTCCAGCAATATTCCAGGCCTTAATCTTTACAGCTTCATCTGTGCCTTGTGGGAAAACTAATGAAAAGCAATTTGGGACTGTTCTCTGGTAAACCAGTTACCTGACTTTGGACACTAAGTCTAATACCACCTGAAAGTGAAAGTAAAGTCGCTCAGTCATGTCCGACTCTTTGCGACCCATGGACTGTAGCCCACCAAGCTCCTCCATCCATGGGATTCACCAGGCAAGAATACTGGAGTGGGTTGCCATTAAGGCCCATAAATAATAAAAGATTATTGTTAAGTAAGGAAAATCAGATATCTAGAAGTAAGGAATTTAGCAATCTGTTATGTATGGGACTGTGAAGAAAGCTGAGCACTGAAGAATTGATGTGTTTGAACTGTGATGTTGGAGAAGACTCTTGAGAATCCTTTGGACTGCAAGGAGATCCAACCAGTCCATCCTAAAGGAGATCAGTCCTGGGTGTTCATTGGAAGGACTGATGTTGAAGCTGAAACTCCAATACTTTGGCCATCTCATGCGAAGAGTTGACTCATTGGAAAAGACTCTGATGCTGGGAGGGATTGGGGGTAGGAGGAGAAGGGGACAACAGAGGATGAGATGGCTGGATGGCATCACCGACTTGATGGACATGAGTCTGAGTGAACTCCAGGAGTTGGTGATGGACAGGGAGGCCTAGCGTGCTGTGATTCATGGGGTCGCAAAGAGTTGGACAGGACTGAGTGACTAAACTGAACTGAACTATGTGTGGGAAGATGCAAGTGTCTGGGCTCACTGACTCATTCCTTTCATATGCATCTCAGCTATCTGGGCCAAATCTTACTTCCTGATTATTCACATCCTTAATTCCTTGAGGAGTGTGGATGTGGTAGATGGCTGCATGTTGTGCTTTTTCTCATCCTCCCAGTTCCTCAGGAGCTTACCTGAGGAGCTCTTATCACAAATGACTACTGGCTGCTGGATAGCCATTATTGTTCTTCCTGGGCTCAAAAATTTACATTTGGAAGGCTAGAATTCCTGATGACGGTGACATCCTTGTTTACCGAAAAGGATAAGAAATATTCCATTTCACAGTACGAATGAAAGAAGTAGTCTTCTCCCTGTGAAGAGTCACAGCCAACTTTAGAAATGAGGCAGCTGGTGGGGAGAGGGGCTTGAGAAGTGAGTACAAGGCAAGAAATAATGGTCACCTATAGGAAACTACTTGGAAGTTACCCTTAGTATGCCCAGTAAATCATTTGGAGCTGAAGGGGAGCTGCTTCAAGACCCAACAAGCGCTGAAGAAGCAGTTAGAAGTACAATATCACATAGTCTTGTTCCATTAAGTGGAGTGAGGGTAGGGGGATGGGCAGTTTGAAACCAGAACCAGCTCCTCAGATTAGGGGCATGGCGTCATTAGAACATTGCCAGAAGACATCATTTAGAAGTGGTGCTGACAAAGAAATGCTCAAATGTGCAGCTCCTGAGAGATCAAGATGAGTTGGAGGTCATCTGAACATGTAAGGAGCAATGGGACTCTTGGGGAGCAGCTGTAGGGGGCTGTAATTGATGTGCTCTGCTGCTGACTGGAGCCATTCATTGCTGAGAGGAGCAGCTGCCTGGAGTTTAAACAGAGAGCCCTGGGGAGCCAGGGCTGGGCGTTTTCTCGGATTAAGAAGCTGTTATAGGAAGTAGCTGTTATGAGTGTCATCATAGGGAAACAGAGTAATCCACCCAGCTCCACCATCTTGGTGGTTGGCAAAGGTGGAAACAGTCTTCCACAGATAAAGAAATGGTGAAAGATTGAAGAGATTGACAAAATCAGTTTGAGGTTTTTAAATAGCAAATTTCTCCAAACTCTGCCACAGGCTTCCTTGGCTGATGTGGTGTGACTATTTGTTGTCGTTTGCTTGTATATCGAGGTACATTTTTACCCTAAAGAGTAGCGATTAGACTGGCCAAAACAAGGTGATAAAATTGTAAATCAAGGGATTCTTTAACCTTAGAATACATGAGAGTGTGTGTGGAATTTGGTGTTTTTTTTTAAATATATTTGTCCCATAGGAAGAATAACTATCATTTTTATCCTGTTCTCAAAGTTCCTGACACTAAAATAGGTTACGATTGTTTTGCTTTAATAAGCCAGAAAAGACAACCAATGGAGAACTTGATAACAGCTATCAATAACTTAACCACAAAAAAAGCACTGTTGTTTAGCTGATAAATTTATGCAATCATCATTGCATTACTATAAACATTTCCCATTGAAATGTGTGGAATAATATAGCTAGGTGCATTAATGACTGGATTATCTTTTTGGACCAATATAGGCTCAGTAAAATGAGAGAAATAGAAGCAGAATAACAGATTTTTAATTTTTCTATTTGAATGGAACAAAATTTTAGTGTAAGGTCCTGAAAAAGAAAATTCAGTTGGAAAGCTGTTGTGATGGTCCACACCTATATGAGATTGTGAGAACTAGTGTGGTTACCATGGAAATGGAAGAAGGGTGTGTGGAAGTAGAGATGTTTGCCTTATAGATGTGAGCATCTTAATTTATAAATGTTAATATAAATAGTAATATTTTTGTTTTGTTGCAATCTTATAATGTTGCTGATTTCTGTCAAAATCACTCCATCTAGAAAAATTCCATGTGGATTGAGTGACATGGTTGTCAGTTACCTTGGGTTTAATAGATACTTCATTGCTGTGGGTTTTAATCAATAATCTTGACCTTCATGCCTGTTATACAATCTGTTCTGAGCAAACAATGAAATGAAGTGAAGTGAGTCAAGCTTTGAGTATATTAGTGAATTGGGGTTTGAGTGATCAAGAATGAAATATCAGAATTACAACACAAAAGAGAAAATGAAATTTTTTAGGTTTGACATACTATGCTTTCTGTTATAAAAAGAGCATTTTAATGGAACAGGTATATGTGGTTTTCAAAGTAACATAAATCTACTCTTGAAGTGCCTGACCTCCTAAAGAGTCCTGGAACTCTAACTCTGCCCTGGATGAATAAAAATTGCTCTCAAAGGTATTTATTTAGCTAATGAAGACACCTTGCAGAGCATTTGAACAATTATTTGAAGGCAGAAAACATTCCACGGCACATCCATCTCTCATGGAGAGTTGTCGGTTTTGCATGCCTTGGAGTGCTTTTCCCATCTCCAAAGGAGACACTGCCCCACTTTCTGAGACTTGGCATGTGGTTGGGATTACTGTGAGGCTTTTGAGCTTGCAGTTCACACAGCCCACTTGTCTTTGACAGTATGATATGTTCCTCTTTTAACTTTGCCGTACTCAGCAGTGAGGTCTCCCTTAAAGGCAACCTAACTGAATCTGTGCTTTCTGAAGTGTGGTTTGTTATCCACTTTGGCTGCTGCCAAAATATGATATGACTTTTTGCATTTGCATGTGGCTGAAAAAATTGTTGTGGCCTCATCAAGATCAAAAGGAGGGTGTGCATGAATGCCTGGAACTTTTGAATTCACAGAAACTTTTTGGAACATACTTCAGGCTTAAGATATGAAATTAATTAAATGGAAGAGCTATATATCTGAGAAGTAAAATGATCTCCAATTTTGTCCCTTCAAAATAAGTAAAGGAGCCAGACTTCTGACCCATCACCTTCTGAAAGAATGAGAGTTACTTGTTAATACTTTTTATTAAAATGTTATATTACTGCTCAAAGAAAACTGAATATACCAGTTTGATTTCATGTGCTTCATAATTTTTCAGTTCTCTCCTTGTCTGACTGCAGTACTTAATATTCCATCTCATCACCATAAAGTGATATTTATGTGTAGCCATAGGATACAAGTGTGGTGCTGTGCACTTTGCCAAGAGTAGCCATAGTCCTATCTGACTACTACATAAAACCAAGAACATTGGCACAGAAAGAGCTATAGAGGGCATATGCATATACATGAAACACCAAGAAGAAAATGTTATACCTACCTGCAACTGTCTCTGTTTTCTGGACTGCTCTTGTCAATCAAATAATCAAAACATTGCCCATCATCTACATCCTCATGAAACCCTTTTGATTGAGTCCAAAGTAAACACATTGCATGTGACTGAATAAAACCCTAGACCTATCACTTGGAATCAGTTCAGTTCAGTTGTTCAGTCATGTCCAGCTCTTTGTGATCCCATGAACTGTAGCACGCCAGGCTTTCCTGTCCATCACCCACTCCCAGAGCTTGCTGAAAACTCATGTTCATTGAGTGGGTGATTCCATCCAACCATCTCTTCCTCTGTCATACCCTTCTTCTCCCACCTTCAATCTTTCCCAGGATCAGGGTGTTTTCCAGTGAGTCAGTTCTTTGTATCAGGTGGCCAAAGTATTGGAGCCTCAGCTTCAGCATCAGTCCTTCTGTCAGCGGATTGTGTAATTTCCTCAATTCTATCTCATCACAACAAAAATTTGAAGCGACGGCCGTTAAAACCCTCGGCGGGTCACAACTCGTGTCTCAGCTCTTGGACAGATCAGTGTTACAGATCTCAGACAGATCAGTGTTACAGCTCCGTGTTACAGCTCAGTTTTATTTAGAAAATAAAGGAAAATACATCCTCAAGGTGTGAGGGCATGCCGAACCAAAAGACTCAAAAAGACAAGACAGCCCTGGCCCATTGGCTTCTCTTTTTATATGTATTTTTTCCTCCCCCCTGGGCCTGCCCTATGTAAAGTGGGCTAGCCACGGGTGCTGTTCTACCTGAGGTCCTCACTCTGGTCCTTGGACCTTCCTTTGTTCTATTTTCGTGGGCTTTTTTCTTCCTTGTCTTTTAGCCACTGCCATTCTGGACTCCTTTTTCCTATTCTAACTACCTAATATTCCCTCCTCAAGAGATGGGAAGTCCAGTTCTTTGGAGATAGGAGCGTCGAGGTCTTTCTGGCTACTTTCTGCTGAACTGGGACTGCGAGGAGCATTGGGCCTTCCCCTCTTCTAGTTTCAGGCCTTAGAGTCCTTATGGCGGTGTCCATCTAATGGTGAGTGAGATTTTCCGTGGTCAGCTGTAGTTTTATATATCCTTGTTGAACTGGCACTGTTTGTTGTAGCTTGTTGACCTGGACAGAAACAAAACAGGTTAGACAATTGATAATACATGGAGCAACCATAAGCAACATCAGTATGGTGTAACAATGACTAGTGGGGGCATTAGCTAACTCCACATTCCCATCACCAGGATGGCTCAAGTCCCTCCGTGTTCAGGGGTCAGAAGATCTATCTCCTGTCTATTTTGGAGTACAACCCCTGCCAAGTTGTGTTGGCTCTGCCAAGTTGTGTTGGCTGAAAAATCTTATCCCCAGAAACTAGATTTGGGGAGTGTTCATTAGATTAGCACTCATGTGTAGTTCTGAAAAGGTATCTGAGACCTCCCAGACCCTCACAGGTGTATTGAGTGTCCTCTTCTGTCTTCTTCCATGGCTTGACTCATGAGTAGTGAATCCAGGAGTCATGTCCTGATACCTTGACTGCCATGGGGGTAGAAAGTATCACAGGGTAGGGGCCCTTCCATGTGGGCTGGAGTTGAGCCTTTGGGGACCCATCTTTCTAGACTTTAATTAGGACTTGAGTCTCTGGAGCTTATAATGGTGACTCCTTAGAATCTTTGGGGTCCTGGTTGACACTCCACAAGTGTATATCCTGTTGGAATTGCCCAGTGGCCATGGTATAAGACTGGAGGGTCTGAGCCTCTGGATCTAGGAAGAGGTCATTGACATAAACAAAAGGTCTCCCGTATAGCATCTCATAAGGACTAAGACCAACCTGTTCCTTACTTGCAATACAGGTGCAAAGGAGAGCTATTGGTAAAGCCTCCTTCCATTCCAGGGAGTTCTCCTGGATTATCTTTTTTATCACTGATTTTAAGAATTGGTTGGCTCTTTCTACTTTTCCTGAAGACTGAGGCCTGCAGGCACAATGGAGATAATAAATAATGCCCAATGCTTTAGAGACCCCCCTGGGTGACCTTAGAAGTAAATAGTGTCCCATTGTCACTTTGTAATGACCTGGGCAGACCAAATCTTAGAATGATTTCATGGAGCAGTTTTTTTTTTTTTTTTTAACTAGCCTTCTCAGTCTGGGTGAGAAAGCCTTCAATCCATCCTGTGAATGTATCTATCATGACTAATTGGTATTTATACCCTTGAGAAACTGGCATCTGGGTGAAGTCTATCTGCCAGCCCTCTCCTAGGTAAGTCCCACATCATTGGACAGGCTGGGCCAACTGAGGTCTTCGAGCTCCTTGGGGTTTGTTTAATTGGCAAGTGGGACAAGAGGAGACCATTTGCCTTATAGACATTTGGAGACCTATTCCTCTGAAGGACCTTTCTAGTAATCTTTGGAGGGCCTTTTCCCCTAAATGAGTGGTGGCATGTCAGGAGTTAACAACTTCCATTGAAGGTTTCCAGGCAGAAAAAGGGATCCCTCCTTTTGGAACCACCCCATATGATCTTCTTGAAAGCCCTCACTGTTAGCTCTAAGAGTCTCACCTTCTTAGAGCTTCTGGCAAATTAGTCTGTGGAACTCAGGGGGCAACCCCTACTAGGTCATTGTTCTGTAATGCTGCTCTCTTAGCTGCCTGATTTGCTGCTTGGTTCCCTCATGCCACTTCCGTGCTCCCTTTTCGGTGTCCTTTACAGTGGGAGACTGAAACCTCAGCAGGCAGATGGACTGCCTCCAAGAGGCTAAGGATTTGATCACCATTTGATTGGGGACCCTTGAGTGGTCAAGTGGCCCCTTTCTTTCCAAACAGCAGCATGTGTACGTAGCACCAGAAAGGCATACTTGGAGTCAGTGTAAATGGCTACTCTTTTTTCTTTTCCCAGCTATAAATCTCAAGACAGTACTATGAACTCAGCTAATTGGGTTTAGCCTGCAAAGGTTTAGCCTCTGTGATCTCAAAATTGGAGACTACTATGTATCTGGCTCTTCTTTTTCCATCCAAGACAAAGCTGCTTCCATTGGTGTACCAGATTTCTTCAGGATTGGTCAGAGGATCTTCTGACAATCCCTTTCAGGGTTTTGTCCAGTGGTCCAAGGTTTCTAGGCAAGAGTGAAAGGGGAGAGAGCCTTTGGCGTAGGCAGGAGGGTTGCTGGTAAAAGTAGTTTGCCCCCCAGAGAGTTTTAAAGCATCTTCAGTCAGGATTGCAATAGCTGCAAGATTTCAGAGGCATGGATAGATTTCTCCCCAGTAGGCGAGTAGGACACTCAGGGACCAACAAAAACTGCTGGGAAAATATTTGTCCATCCCAGCAACAAAGAAGTGCCCTGGGGAACCTTTTAGTAGGTTTTTTTTTCCCCTGTAGCACCCAAATCGTACAGGTTTGGGAGGAGAAGGCTCTGGAGTAGGAGGTCAGGACAGAGTAGGTAGCCCCTGTGTCAACCAAGAAATTCTTGGACCTACCTGCCACATCTAGTTGCACCCTTGGCTCCAGCCCCATGATGGTTATCTGTGACAGGTGGGCTGACTGGAGTGGGCTGCTTCAGTCCTGTTGAACCATCATGAGGAAAGGCTTGGCGCTTGACCTTGAGGCTCTTGGGTTCCCAGGGTAGAGTGCTGCCTGATGTCCCAGTTGATGGCATTTATAGCAAGCCATTTTAGGAGCCTTGCCATGGTTTGGACACTCTTTGGCCCGATGCCCCACTTGTCTACAGTTTAGGCATTTGCCCCGTGCCTTGTCCTTCAAGGACTCGGGTTTGCTATAAGGTTTCCCTGGAGGGCTGGCCAGCATCTGGGCATGCCCTGTCTCTTTCCTTTTCTGCTTCTGCTGGGCCTTGGCCTCCTTGTCCTGTTCTCTGTTGTAAAAGGTTTTGGTGGCTGTCTGAACCATCTCTTCTAAAGAGGCAGCAGGGTCCTGCTGCTATAGCTGTTGTAATTTTATCCTGATGTCTGATGCACGTTGGGATAAGAATTTGTCCTTTAAAATCACCTGTCTCTCATAAGAGTCTAAGTCCAGATTGGTAAATTTTGGGGGGGCTTCTTTTAGCCTTTCCAGAAAGACAGCAGGATTCTCATTGGGCTCCTGAGTTATTGCTGAGACTGGGCACATTCTCACAAGTAATAGGCTTCCTTCTATTTCCATGGGTGGACTTCCTTAGGGGTGAGTCTTTCTGAAGCTTATCCTACCCAGTACTGTTGCAACCTGAGAGCCAGGTATCCCCAGGTCAGGGTGCAGATCCCCAGGCAGGCTGAGGCATGACAGCCTCCTGGACATTGAATCCCTGGGCAGGTCAAGGCCTCCCAAGAATTGTGTCCCTGGGCAGGTCAAGGTGTGATGACCTTCTGGGACCCCTGGACTGGTGGATCTCCAAGCAGGTTGAGGTGTGACAAACTTTCGAGGACCAGATCCCTAGGGGGATCCTGGGGGCAGGGTCCTGGTTGTAAGAGTTAGTAATTGGCTTAAGAAAAAAATTGATAAGAGGCAAAAAACCAGATGTTCCAAAAAGTGGAGTGGAGATTTGATCTGGGGTATGTTTGTAACTTTAGGAGAAGGGTGGTAAGGGTTTGGGCCCAAATAGCCTGCAGTGCTAACTCCCAAAGTGGCAAACATTATCCCTGGAAGCCCAACTGCCTTTGAAGGGATGCCAAGAGCTAGACTTCTAGTAGGCATTGTGTGCCTGTCTCCCACCCTAGCAGGTTCACTGAGAGATGTTGGTGTTGTGCAAGTTGTAGGAAACATGGAAGATGAAGGCCTGAATATCTAGAGGGACTGGATCTTATACAGTATTTCCCTCCCAAGAGCAAGCTATTTTCTGGTTGTCCCTCCAGAAGATTGTAGAGGCAACATCGTGGGCCTGGATGGGGCTCAGGAAGAGAGCATGAAATGGGAGGGAAAGGGGCAGGGCACAACTTTTAAAAGAATGACCTAGCACAAGGGCATAACATAAAGTGATTAAAATCAAATGAGTCCAAGATGAGTAGTCAAATTCAAGTAAACCTTAATCCCCAATCTGGAAGCTAAATGACATACCTAGAGGTGGCAGGACAGCTCCAAGGCACTGTCAAAAGACAGAGAAGTGGATAGTTCCCCAATGGTTGGGATGATCCCCCCACTCACCCAGCATATGAATTCAAAACCCAACCAGACCACATTCCACAGCTAAAGCCCTTGCCCTCTGTAATGGCCCACAATCTGCAGAGTGTGCTTCTCTCTGAATCCTAACAAATCCACCTCTTACTGATCTCTGTGTCTCTAACTGAATTTTTGCAGTGAGACAGAGTCTGAGCTCCACCAGGTCCTGAAGCCAGGCATCATGGGTTTTGGCTGGGCTCAAGTCCCAGGAGAGGGGAGCTGGAGGATGGAAGGAAAAAGCAGTGGGGAAAATGTGCAAAGGAATCCCCTTCATAGCCTGCTGGAAAATCTGCTAAATACCTGACCTGTGCTCACAGTTTTCATTGGCCTGATTCTTGGCACAAGGAAGATTAAGGACAGAAGAACCCCCACCAGGTTGGGTAACAGCTACTGGGGCTCAGCAGATAGTGAAGCCTTTGGGACATACTGAGGAGTAGCTTCTCCAGAGTCCCTCAAATGCGCCCACTGCCGCTCACCTGTTTGCGGGGGTTTCAAGGAAACAAGAAACCAGAGATTGTAAAGCAATTACAATTTTGTTAGGCATATGTCCCTCCAGCCATAGGATTGAGAGCCTCCTACCTTACCCGGAGGTCTTCTGGAATCTGAGACTGAGCTGCGTGAGCTTTCTGCTGAGTTTGTTTTTCATTGTCCTGGTTTCCATCATGCTGGGCTTCTTGTCAGTTCCCCTGTGCTGGGTTTTCTTCTCATTCCACTTCTACCATGCGGGCTTCTAGCAAGTCGGGCTCCTACTGTGCTTGGCCTCCTCCTTACGGGGGGCCATGCTGAGGTTGTTTCAGCCAGGTTAAATCTGAGTCACAGCACCATAGATGTCAGGGAAGTGTGTAATTTCCTTGGTTCTGTCTCGTCACAACAAAAATTTGAAGTGACGGATGTTAAAGCCCTCTGTGTCTCACAGCTCTCAGACAGATCAGTGTTACAGCTTCGAGTTACAGCTCAGTTTTATTTAGAAAATAAAGGAAAATACATCCTCAAGACGTGAGGGCATGCCAACCCAAAAGACGCGAAAATAAGAGAGGGAGCCCCGGCCCTTTGGCTTCTCTTTTTACACGTTTTTTTTCCTCCCCCATGGGCCTGCTGTATGCAAATTGGGCTAGCCAGGTGTGCTGTTTTTTCTACCTGAGGTCCTCACTCTTGTCCTCGGACCTTCCTTTGTTCTATTTTCATGGACTTTTCCCTTCCTTGTCTTGTAGCCACTGCCATTCTGGACTCCTTTTTCCTATTCTAACTTCCAACACTTCCAATGAATATTCAGAGCTGATTTCCTTTAGGACTGACTGATTTGATCGTACAGTCCAAGGGACCCTCAAGAGTCTTCTCCAACAGCACAGTTCAAAAGCATCAGTTCGTTAGCACTCATCTTTCTTTCCAGTCCAGCTCTCACGTCCATACGTGACTACTGGAAAACCACAGCTTTGACTAGATGGACCTTCGTCAGCAAAGTAATGTCTCTGCTTTTTTCACTATCTAATAAAAAGAACTGTTTATTTGGGATTAAAATATTTCTGGGTTTTTGTATTTTGATCTGATAATTCTATTCATAATCTTTATATTTTCAGTGTTTCACAGTGTCTCATGATAAATGAGTACTTTTTAAAGATCTCCATATCACCTTGAATTTTGCCACCAAAATTGGTCATTGCTTATTATCCTGATAGTTAGTAAAGAGGAATATAAGGCACTTTGTTTCTAATAAGGCTCATGTTGCTTTTCACCTTGTGGACCTAAAAAAAATATTCACAACCTAAGCACTGAAACATTGAAAGTTATGTTTTATTTGGTGGGAATTTTTAGGACTTCAGGCCTGGGAAACAATATCCCAAATAATCCTGAGAAAACCTTTGTGAGGAGGGGAGCCAGGTTATACTGAAGTTTTGCAACAAATAGAAGGTAGTCTGAACTTCAAAAGATTATTGTCCCAAGTTAAGGAATTTAGTGCTTTTATATGTGTGGGAAGATGCAAGAGTCTGGTCTCAGTGAAACAATTACTTTGATATGCATACTACCTACCTGGGCCCAGTATCCTATGTTTTCACATCCTGAGTTTCCTCTGGGCTCACCAGCTTACCATATATGGTAACTGCAATCGCTGACAAAAGGCTATGTATGATAGCCTTTGTTTACTGATATGGCAGGAAATATTCTACTTTTCAACCTTATACTTTATTTGATTTAAAAATTACTCATTTATTAATCTTATGAGAACATTAAATAATATAAAACCATCTTCTAAATAAGTGACTAGAGTTAGAAGCTCTCTTTATAGGAAGCAGTATGGCCAGAATGACAAGCAAACCCTTCACTGCCTGTTCCCCCTGATGCAACAATCCCTTCTGCCCCCTTCTCTCCTTTTTCTGCCCTTAGCCTATGGGAGTCCTGACTATCTTGCTGTACCCTTAAAGAACCTTGGTGTTTCACACCTCTGGATTTTTATTCTAACTTGAGCCCTCTTTCCTCCCTTTAAGCAGAATCAATCACTCCTTGAGTCCTCTTTGACCCTTTCCCCTCATCTGTCATAACTCATTATTGGTTGATATTTCTGTGTTCCTGGCTAAAATGTAAACCACATGAGGACAGGCAATGTATTTTAATACAGTTCTCAATAAACATGTTCAAAATGAAATAATAAGTGCTTACAAGATGTTCTTGATAAATTTAAGGGTCTTCATCACAGAAATAATTCAAAAACAAAATAAAAACGTTAAGTAAGTAAAGTGAGGGTTTATTTAAGCAAAATATATGCTCTCAGCAGGAGAGCAGCCAAACAGGTGAGTAGCTCTTCCTTGGATTTCCTGGGCAAGCCAGTTATGAAGAGCATACAAATAAAGGGAGGAATATTCACTATGGAAGGAGGATTTGGGGGATGGATCATATACCCTGATTTTTCTAGCTCCATTTTCCCAAGGGAAGGAGGGATTTTTGTGCTTGTTTAGCTTAGTCCCATGGACAGAGGAGCCTGGTAGGCTGCAGTCCATGGGGTCCCTAAGAGTTGGACATGACTGAGCGACTTCTCTTTCACTTTTCACTTTCATGCATTGGAGAAGGAAATGGCAACCCACTCCAGTGTTTTTGCCTGGAGAATCCCAGGGACGGGGGAGCCTGGTGGGAGGCCATCTATGGGGTCGCACAGAGTCGGACACGACTGAAGCGACTTAGCAGCAGCAGCTTAGATCAGGAGTGTCATGGCATCAGTGTTTGATGCGTAGTTCTAATGTGCAAGGCTAATTTTGTTGTAATGAGAGATTATGAGCAATAGGTTACATTCAGATACAGAAGATTCCCACCTTCCCCCCTTTTTCTTTGTCTGCCTCTAGGACACTTACCATCCAAAACGTGTGGTTTCTTATCAATCTGGAGGTTCCAGCTTTTGTTTGTCTGCTAATGGACCCTACTGTTTATAAGATGTGTGATTTTGTGCCATCTAACCCCTTGCCCCTATTTCTCTGCTCGTATCTAGCTACCTGCCTGCTCTAAAAATAACTGAGACGAATCAGCTAATGTAACTGTGCTTTGTAGAGAAAATGACTTCTCCAGAATTTTGATGTCATTCCATGGAAAAATATTAGACTGAGATAGACCTGAACATGAGTCTTGTCTCTGCCTCTTAGTATCTGTGTGAACTCAAGATTGAGATACTTAAACCTTAGATTTATTTCAGAATTAAGAGATGAAATCTGATAAGTACTAGACACAGTCAGTACTCAATAAACTGTTATAAGTAGTATTACTATTTGTAATGAAATTCTTTCACAAGATCTATATGCACATTTATATTCAGTTGAAAAGATCAGTGATTCAACTCCTGTTTCTCATTTTCATTCCTCTAACTTCTTATTTAACAGATGTATTGAACAGCTTTATAATAATTATTAGCTTCCTGTTTCTCTAACTTAATATTTTTCTATTTCTTTTATTTTGGAGGGATGATGACAGCACAACATAGAAAATTGCATATGCCAAGCCAGCCATTTTTCAAATTTGACAAAAACACTTCTTGTCAAACCTAAATGTATTAAAATGACACCCCGCCATGTTGCTTATTAGAACTAATGAAACTCTTGCTAACCTTTTTATTTTAGACCAATCATCTCCCAGCCTGACAAACAAAACAGTTAGAAAAATAGATTTAATTGTTTGGCCTCTAACTTTCATAAAGACAGACTAATTGCAGACCATGTTATTGGAAAAACTTTTGGTGTCAACTAAAGGAAAAAAAAAAAAACTTAATAGCAGCCAAAAAGTCTTTTATGTACAAAATGGTAGACATTATCAATAGCCAAAGTAAAAACACAAAAGCAAATAAATCCATTAATTAAAATAGTTGATAAAAGGCACTGATTTCATAGTAAAATTATGTCAGCATGGGTTTTTCTATGTGAAACTACTCAAAAAGGAGGCACAGGTTTTCCTTATATTTTTGATATCATAAGTAAAAAACAAAGAGAAGGAGAGAAACTGATGGTGAGTGAGAGAGAGAGACTACATTGAGCATGGTAATTCCCATCTCCTGTGGTCCCATAGGAATCCATGCTAAGGTAGTGCTGTGTCTTTTCATAGGATCAAGTACTGTAGTGCTTTCATGCTTACTTGCTTGTATAAAATCATGGGAAGAATAAATTAACACCCATATGTTTCCATAGAAAAGATGGAGAGATCTTACATTTAATAGTAAAGGAAAGTAAAAGCACAAAGTGATCGCGCCAAACTTAAAATCATATGAATAGTGGGATGATCAGATAAATGGTAGTAACAGAGAGCATCAGGTATTCATTGCCTAGACCTACAGCTTATCATCAGCAGATGACCTGCAGTCTTGAGATGCTGGAGGGTGAAAGGGGATAAAAAACACAGTACAGTATATAACGAGGACATGTTTGCTTAATATATAAAGATCCTGAGCCTCTATGGATTCTTTTTTTTTTCATGAATTTCTAAAAGTTCTAATTAATGAGAAACCATGTACCTGTTTCTATCTGCTTGGTTTAGTTTCTTTTTTGTTGTTGTTGTTAATCATCAGATTTCCTTATGAATATTATTTTTGTATATTCATGTCTCCTGAGAGGCAGCCTATAGAGATGGTAGGACTTTGTTGGCATACTTTGGAAACTCAGGAGCAAATGGTATTTTCAACTAATTTATTCATTCACAGCCACAAGGGGGTGCCTCATTTACCTCTTCCGTGAAATACAGATGGAAGAAAATAAGGGAGAAAGAAAAATAAAAGAAATTAAGTTGATTGTGCACTAATGTAACAATCACCTACATTTTCATTAAGTAAGGGATGGATGGAGTATATGTATGGTGGGATTATTCTTAATATTGAATCATAGTTGGTTTGGGCTTCTCTGGTGGTTCAGTGGTAAAGAATATACCTGCCAATGCAGGAGACCTGGGTTTTATCTCTGGGTGGGGAGTATATTCTGGAGAAGGACATGGCAACCTACTCCAGTATTCTTGCCTGGGAAATCCCATGGGCAGAGGAGCCTGGAGAACTACAGTTCATGGTATTGCAAAGGAGTCGGATATGACTGAAGGACTAACTACCACCACCAACATGGTTGGTTTACGATGTTGTGTTAGTTTCAGGGTCCCGTCTTTCATGGGTGCTCTGCCAGTATATTCTGATAGGGTGCAAGTAGTAGTGTGTGTTGGTTCTGAAAGAGTTAACTCTCATTCAGAGAATGTCTCAGAATCAAATCCTAGGTTAACCATGAACTCTGGTCTCAAAACCAGAAATATCACAATCTTCTCATATTGTTGAAATTAGAATGTCTTTGTTTTACATTAGTATTTGTTATGTTAATGGAGAGAATGTTGGTACTGTGATCAACTCTTCAAAGACACACTTATACCACTGTGGGATTAGAAACATGCTGGGAAAAATATCTTTTGTCTTGCATACACCAAGGGGTATACTTATTTCTCAGTTTTTTTTTTTTTTTTCTCTTTTTTTTTTCCAGAGGAAACATTGTGTAACTAGGGTTTGCAACCATGTGTTAATGACTATAAAATTAACTTCACTTCAAGAATGGCAGCTCTATTTGTTTTCCTTTGTGTCTATGTGCCATCCTTTCCTCTGTTATAAAAGATTAGAAAGAAAATAATTGGAAATGAAATCAGGATAAAATGAATAGAAAAAAATCTAATCAGTTGATGAAGGCATGTCATTTGGCACTGGGGCTTCTTTCAGTTGTAACATATTTTCTCATTCCTTCAAAATCTAATGTCTAAGATTGAGAAATCTAAAAACAAGAACAGCATGGGTATATCACACAAAAATATGGGTTTAAAGTGACATCATGCTGGCTTCTCTTCTTGTCCATTGTAAAAAGTATAGAAAATGTAATGCAAAAAAGGATTACTTCTATATTTTACTAAATATATGAGAGGCTAGAAATATTTGAAAGTAGTATATAGAAAGTGAAAGCACTCAGTCGGGTCCAACTCTTTGCGATCCTATGGACTGTAGCCCATGGAATTCTCCAGGCTAGAATACTATAGCTCAGTTGGCAGATAATCCACCTGCAATTCAGAAGACCCCAGTCTGATTCCTAGTAAGATCTGCTAGAGAAAGGATAGGCTACTCACTCCAGTACTCTTGGGCTACCTTTATAGCCCAGCTGGTAAAGAATCTGCCTGTAATGCAGGAGACCTCAGTTTAATTCTTGGGTTGGGAAGATCCCCTAGAGTAGGGAAAGACTACCCACTCTAGTGTGTAGAGTGTATCTTTAATATCATTAAACTTCTATTTGGATTCCCTTCAGAAAATTGTCCTGAATCAAGCAGTTGTCGTTAGTGCTAAAGATATGTCAGAGAAAATTATCTTAAAGGGTAAGACTGCAAATTATTACAATGAATATGAAAATATTCAATCTAATAGTAAATACATGTCTATAAATATAGCTACATATATGTGTACATGTATATATATATGCATATAATTGCATATACACATATAAATGTATGTATAAATAATATATTGGAGGGAATATGATAGACTACATAATTTCCTAAAATGTATTCTTTGGAGCAATGATTCTATAACTTTTTGTGTAGTAAAAGAGATTCAAATAAGTTTACAAACTGTGAATACTATACTCCCATCTAAAACGCATGAATAGTAAACGTACGTATGATTCTCTACGGGCAATTTTTTTTCATTGCAGCATCTGTAGTAGTTAGAATAATGACCTCCAAAGATGTCTATGTCTTAATCCATGGAACCTATGGATATGTTACCTTTCATGGGTAAGAGTGGACTCGTTCATGGCAAAGAAAGCTGAATGCTGAAGGATTGATGCTTTTGAAGTGTGGTGTTGGAAAAGACTCTTGAGAGTCCTTTGGACTGCAAGGAGAATCAACCAGTCAATCCTAAAGGAAATCAGTCCTGGATATTCATTGGAAGGACTGATGCTGAAGCTGAAACTCTGAACTGACTCATTGGAAAAAACCCTGATACTGGGAAAGATTGAAGGTGGGAGGAGAAGTTTGGATGGCATCACCGACATGATAGACATGAGTCTGAGTTGGCTCCAGGAGTTGGTGATGGACAGGGAAGCCTGGCGTACGGGGAGTTGCAAGGAGGTGGACACGACTGAGCAACTGAACTGAACTGGTGGGAAAGAAGAGTTAAGGTTGCAGATATAATTAAAGTTCTTAACACCTTAATTTCAAAATAGAAAGGTTATTCTAGGGAATAACTATGTAGTTCAGTGTAATCATAAGGACACATGTAACTGAAAGAGAAAGATTAAAAAACAAGTCAGAACAACATGATGTGTGAAAGATGGACCTGGCCTTGAATTAAAAGAGGAGACCATAAACCAACAGATAGAAGGAGTTTTAGAATTTGGGCGGAAAATAATGCATTCACTCCTAGATCTGGAAGGCAATCCTGCCTACACTTTGATTTTAGCTCCTACGCCCAGTGTTGAACTTTAACCTACAGAAATATAATATTAAGTTTTTGTTGTTTCAAGCCATGAAGTTTCTGCTAATTTGTTTCAGTGGCCATAGACAACCAAGATACTAGCTATGGCTAGTTGAGTGGTTACTGTATGTCAGATATAATGCTAAATCCTTAATATCTATTATATTTAATCAATCTGAAAGGCAATAAAATGTTATCATTATACCTATTCTATGAAAAAGGAAATTGGCGGGGAGCTAATGTAGGTTAAGCAAACTATGCAAAGCAACACGAACAGGAGTTATAAGCTAAGCTCAAATTAAAGACTGACTACAAAATGTATGCTTTACATTTATCATTATTCAATTTGGTTTTTACCAAACTTGCTTGACCCTAAGCCTTTTCATTTCTCTCCCAGTTTACTTATTTACTTTGGGAAAACCTAGTACCGAACGAAGAGAGTACACTTAAAAGAAAAACATCCTAATTCCAACTTTGATACTGAATAACCATTATCACCTTGTCTAAGAAATTTTGGATTTCTTGGTCTCAGTTCTTCGAGGTATTGAGGTCCTCAGAACACTGACTGCTCTTGCGAGGTTTTGAGTCCACTATTTAACTTTATTTGTGCCTAAAATTAGAAGTGTTTTGCATCTATTATCTTATTGCATTAACAATTTCCTGAGGATCAATAGATAGGAATAACTATTCTTATTTTACAGATATAAAAGTTGAATGCAAGAAAGTTGAAGTTCTTGCTACAGATCAAAGAAACAGTAGGTAGCAGAGAGCCAGGTCTTAAGTAGACATCATCTACCTCCTGACCAGATCTCTTTCGACTGTTTTCCATTTCAGTTCAGTTCAGTCACTCAGTTGCGTCCGACTCTTTGCAACCCCATGAATCGCAGCACGCCAGGCCTCCCAGTCCATCACCAACTTCCGGAGTTTTCCCAAACTCATGTCCATCGAGTTAGTGATGCCATCCAGCTGTCTCATCCTCTGTCCTGCCCCCAGTCCTTCCCAGCATCAGGGTCTTTTCCAATGAGTCAACTCTTCGCATGAGGTGGCCAAAGTATTGGAGTTTCAGCTTCAACATTAGTCCTTCCAATGAACACCCAGGACTGATCTCCTTTAGCATGGACTGGTTGGATCTCCTTGCAGTTCAAGGGAGTCTCAAGAGTCTTCTCCAACATCACAGTACAAAAGCATCAATTCCTTGGCACTCAGCTTTCTTCACAGTCCAACTCTCACATCCATACATGACCACTGGAAAAACCATAGCCTTGACTAGACAGACCTTTCCATTTAGTCATATTTTAATAAACACTGCAATACATAATTCTTACTAAATGCTTTATTTTCTATGTCAATCTAATTACTGATAAAACTAATATATTTCTAGTTATCAATGTATATTTTAATCAAAAACATTAAGTATAATTGACTAACATATTTTCTTAATTTTTTAAATAAAATATTTGATGTATTTACATCTGAAGAAAGAGTTCATTGAAAGATTATTAGTAGAATGATGTCTTTTACTAGCATGATGCTAAACTTGGATTTTTTTTAAAGCACTACAGGAAATTCTGGCTTAAAGTCAAGACTCTAAAAATAGCCTTAGGCATGGTCACTTAACCTACTCTATAATCTTAAGATTTTGTCAGATAAATTGAATGTAGCTTTGAACATAATTGTATTTATTAATTGACTAGAATGGTAGATGGACCTGTAAAACTGAAATAGAGTGGATTTCCAAGTCAAATTCCTGGACTTCAATTCACACTCTACCACAATCAGCATTGTCACTGTTAGCAGACAATTTTAAGTTATATAATCAGTTAGGGTCAGTTTAATCATCTGTAAAATGAGCATAATCAGGTGTGTCTTGGCACCTAAAAGGTATCTGAGTTTATGGGTATCTCACTACCCATACACTTCTAAAATCGGTTTGGACTAAGAGCCTTTCTAAAGTCTTCTAGTGTTCAAATGTTCATACTTTAATTTTAGTTGTTTATTTATCCACTGGATTCTTAGTGTCTTAAAGGTTGAGATGGATGTCTTATTCAAAGATTATCATCTGTATCTAGCATGTGGTCTAGCCTCCAATAGACCCTTGTTAAATATTTGTTGAATAAATAAGTCATCACTGAATATTACTTGGCTGATTTATAATATGTGCTTTTGCAAAGTTACTTTTAGAACTCAGTGATATGCAAAGAAGCTTTTTTAAAAGATACAAGACACAATATCCTCTTCTCTCTGTTGATTTCTGTTTTAGTTTATTTCCTTTTTCTGTATCTAATCATGAATTGGATCTAATATCTAAGTAACTCTTTTTATAGCCTATGCATAATTACTTCTTATGACTTCCCTATAGCTCAAATGGTAAAGAATCTGCCTGCAATGCAGGAGACCAGGTTTCGCTCCCTGGGTTGGGAAGCTCCTCTGGAGAAGGGAATGGCAATCCACTCCAGTATTCTTGCATGGAGACTCCCATGGACAGAGGAACCTGGTGGGCTACAGTCTGTGGGGTTGCAAGGAGTCAGACATGACTGAGCGACTAACACACATATACATAATTACAATGGTGACTTTGATGAACCATTTTTAATATTTCTGATGTAATAGTTGCTGTCTTTTTGTGGTTAATATTTCTAATGCATCCTCAATATTAATATATTGATTCAGTATTCATAGTGTTTGTAAAGTCTAATTTATTTTTCCAATCTGGCCTAGAGAGACTTATATTTGGAACTAACAAGATAAATCTTATACAGATTTGTGTAAAGTGGAACAAAATAAATATTCAAAAGACTTCTAAAATCACATAAAAACCCCTTTCCAGTTAAAACTGACACCTCATTACTCTTAAATTTTGGATACTTGAGTGGAATGTCAGTTTTGGTTATAAAATTAACTCACTACTGCCAGCCACTGTTATCATCTTGTCCTAACTCAGAAGAGAGCAAGAAGGATGGAAGAAATCTTTTGAATTTAGAAGTGGTTTGGTGAGATTAACCAAACAATAACAAAGCAATAACATTCAACAAACATAAAGAACATTAAAAAGCTATGTTTTATTCCAGGGTATATCTTTGAAGAAATGTATAATTGAATTTTCAAAATCATGCCCAATTTCTCTACACTCCTTTATTTCCAGACCAATTTTGTCTGTTTTGTGCAATACTTTATGAAAGAAAAACTACCAGCCATTTCAAACAGACTCCTGCAGATATGCCCTACTATATGGCAGCATGAGGCAATGCCTTCTCGAAAGCGTACTGTCTGTAAATTGAGCAGTGCATCTTTCATCTTTAAGACTGTGCCCACAGAGCACTATAGCAAAGACTTAATTGTTTCGAAAGTCTCACAAGCAATCCAGAGGGAATTCTCCATGTATCTTAGCAGCAAGTGTCCTTAAACTTCAATTAATACTATTGGGAGTTCCATGTTTAAAAACCTGAGTGGGTGCTTTCAAATGATTTGCCCTTTGTCAACACTGTTAAATTTACTACTATTTTAAGAATACATGTGTGTTTAAGAAATAAGGAAAAATAAGCCATCTCATTTCCCTAGATTCAAGAAAAGAAGTAGTCCCCAAATTCTTTTATATCTACTTTTCTAACAACAGATAGCACATACATTACTTTGGAATCAAGAGAGGTGATGATTTAGATGCTGCTCTGAGGGATTAATAACTGTGACAATTTATTACAAAGATTTTAAAAGAATAGACTTTGTATGTGGAAGAGGTTTTAGAAGTCAATTGTCTCAGTTTACAGAGAAGGGCACTGAGACCCACTGGAGTTGAATAGTTTCAAAAGCTCATAGAGATAATAATGGAAGGAGTTAAGCAGACCCAAGTTTAAAATTTGTTTCCTTCCTAGTTGGGGGACTTCTCAGAGCCTCCTATCTTCAGCCAACTGAGGTGAGTTGACCACCTTCTGAGGATGTTATGCATCAAGCTGAGTTCTCATTACAAGTGAAATATTCAACTTATTAGTCCTTGCCCTTTCTGCTTTACTTTTTGTCTGGAGTTCCTTCAATTATAACACATTTGCTAGAATTAGTTCAGTGTTTTAATTAGATATTGTCATAATTCAGACTTATAATTGAGGTTAAACTTTTGGAAATGTTTGTATTAAAGTAGGAAGAAAGCTGTGCTGGGAAAGATTCAATGGCATAGTGTATAGAAGAGACCCAGGGACTACTTCACAGGGACTTAAACTGGTATGTTTTTCAGATTATCTCCCTGTCAACTTTCCGTCTGTTGGAAATCAATTATTTGATGTTTCTAACAATGGTTAATTCAATGTTTTGGCCAATTATATTGCCACAGTAAATTGCTGTCTGTAAGAACCATATAGTTTCTAGGCAACTTCTATGGAGATTAATAATGGAAACAGAAAACAGACCTAAGATTACTTAAGATTTCTATGAAAGTGCTCTTTTTCAGTCATGTGGCTTCTCAGGTGGCTCAGTGGTAAAAACTCCGCTTGCCCATGCAGTAGACCCTAGAGACGTGGACTTGATCCATGGGTTGGGAAGATCCCCTGGAGGAAGAAATGGCAACCCACTCCAGTATGCTTGCCTAGAAAATCTTATGGACATGTGGTCGCAAAGAGTCAAATATGACTGACTGACTGACTGACCACATGTTAGAAATAGTAAATTCTCTTGTAAATATTATTGATCACTTTCAGTTTAAACTTTTTCAAATAAGTCAAGTACAGGTAGACAGTTAAAGAACTGACTGTGGCAGAGACAAGACAAAGTAATTGATCTGTAATTTTTTTCCCTAGAGCTGAATGAAGTTGACTAGTGGGCTGATGGCAGTAGCAAAAGAGCAAGAAAATTGTAGAGGTAAAAATAAATGGAGAGTCTTCCCAGTTTCCAAATGACTTCCAAAGACTCTTTACTAATTGCTTCTGAATGCTAGGTAAGATTTAGGTATAGTTAAGAGATAGGGATTAGGTTTAGCACTAGGAACACCTAAATCCAAGTTAAAAAGGATTTAAAGTATGTACTTCACCTTATACTATATTGTTGTTTAGTTGTGTGTGTGTGTTTGTGTGTTTGGTCAGTGAAAGAGTTAGTAGGACATATATTTCTAGTGGGCCTCCAAAATGTTATTTTATTATAACTGTATTTTAACTATACACCTGAAACCAACACATTGTAAATCAATTATACTTTAATTTTAAAACAGTGTATCTTTTTAAAAAGTTCCTTTCCTATGAATATATGTTAAACCTCTTATCAAATATGGATTCATTTATTGGGAAAGCAATTATCAGTGGATCTTATTTTAAATGTATTCTCTTTTTGTTAGCTTTCTTACTCTTTCTCGATCAGAGAGACTACCCCAAAATATTATTAAATTCAGAAGCTAAATTTATTTGCCCTGTCCCAAGACTGAAGGACTAATTAGTAATGAATGGGCTTCATATTATTTAAGTATTTATTAACTTTCAATAATATTCATGAGTTTGAGTTTTATTGATTATATTTGCATTGTTCTAAGTGTTAGATTCTCGATAAGAGGTAACTTCCAAATACAGAGTGAATTTCCTTGGTATGGATGATATATAAACATAAATGAAAGACTTAATCTTAGAATTTGAGATGGAAATTTATATTTAATTCACTAAAAATGATTTATTGATCAAGATATTATGAATTTAAAATAAATGAACTATAGCTAAACATAACTTTTAAAGAAACAGTTAACTTTTTTGTGTTTGGATACAAATAAGCATTAAAAAGTGAACTGAAAAACAAAATCAAAGAATAGAGTAAATGAGAGTTTGAGTCTTTTCCAAATATTTCAGTGAAAATACTGGGTCAAATATCTTTCTTCTTAAGAGAGAATTATAAAATGAGAAAAAACAATTAGACTATATAAAAATGCCCTCTTTAAAGAAGAAAAACTCTTTAAAGTCCTTTGAGAGCATTCTAATAATACAAAGAATTAAGGTGACTGCTTTAGTACTCACCCACAGGCTGTATTAGAGATGGACTGAGATAAAATATCTGTATCGTAAACTTTGAATGTAGCAAGGAATCTGCCATCTTGCTGCTAAGTCGCTTCAGTCGTGTCCGACTCTGTGCGACCCCATAGACGGCAGCCCACCAGGCTCCCCCGTCCCTGGGATTCTCCAGGCAAGAACACTGGAGTGGGTTGCCATTTCCTTCTCCAATGCATGACAGTGAAAAGTGAAAGTGAAGTCATTCAGTCATATCTGACCCCTAGCCACCCCATGGACTGCAGCCTACCAGGCTCCCCCATCCATGGGGTTTTCCAGGCAAAAGCACTGGAGTGGGGTGCCACTGCCCTCTCCGCTGCCATCTTAGGTATGATATATAATAGAATCCACACTGCTGATTGTGAGATCACGCAACCTTGTTCTTCTATATAAGTAGATTTTTAACTTCTTTCTGGACACCAGATTGAGTGGGTAGATACCAAATGAGTAGAAAGTCCTATAATTGTGACTATTCCTTAGAGAGTTTGCTTGAAGAAGCAGGCACTTATGTAAGGATTGGCTTATAAAAACTCTAAATTTGTTCCTAGCCACCTTTATGGAGACAGACATTACTTATTTTCTTAAGAGACTGCTCATCTTGCCAAGTCCTGTATTGGAAGAGACATAGAGATAAACCTTGAATGATAATGTTTAAAAGTTTAAGGGACATTGCTACTGCATTAAGTTTATATTACTCTATCAGACTTTGTGTCTTACCAGGGCCATTGTATTATCTTTCATTTAAGAATGATGTGTTATGTTGTACCATAAAGCAAATTTGATTATTTTTTGGAAATCATACCACAAATATCAAACAAGTTTGTCCAGTTGTGTGTAATTGGCAAAAGAAAGTTGCTAATCATGCTATTTGATAATGTACAATACATGTCTTTGTCAGTAATATAAATTAATTTTATTAAGTAGTGTCTATTTGAGATCACATTATTAATAAATATGCCCAAGCCACCTCTTTTCCCTTCATGTAATGCTGATAAATACAGTTGCTCTCCTTAGCAATGGCATCACAATTGCTTTCGTTCCCTGAGGCACTGCTTCATTCTGGATTTCACTTTGACTAGATAAAGATAGACTAAACGATTTTAATAACAAAGTGATGACATGGAGTCATCACTATAAATTCTTGTACCATATAAATAGGGAAGAAAAGTAATAAATCAATTGTTATTAAAGGAAAGAATAAGACTGATACAAATTTTAAGTCTATAAATCTATTTCTGCACACTAACATTAAATACACAAAAGATATATCTGCCTAGTTAATGGAAGAAAAATAATTTTAATTATTATAAACATATATATGATATATATAAACATTTATTATAAATATCTATATATAAAATATCCTTAAAAAAGGAGAAAAAGCATCTAATGTAAATGTATTTAAGTATATTCCAAAATCCATAGATGATTATTCTTGTCACATGGTTAAAAACAGCACCTTAGTCTTGGAACTTCCAGGACATCTTTAGTACTCTTTGACCGATTTAAAACTAATAATATCTGGCAAATTAAATATCTTAGTTGAAATGCTAGCATCATATACAAATCTTATGTCGTTTGGTTAATATTTTATAGAGCAAAGTGCATAGAAAATAGCTTTGAATATAACATTTCTGCTTAGTTTTTCTGGAGAACAGAATTATATTAAGCTAAATAGAATGTATTTGTTTTACTAAACATACTAAAGATATAAGCATGCGTTGACAAAATGCATATAAAATGGATATACCATCAGATCTCTTGGAGGAGGAAATGGAAACCCACTCCACTGTTCTTGCATAGGAAATCACATGGACAGAAGAACCTGGCTGATCACAGTTCTTAGGGTTGCAAAAAGTCAGACATGACTTAGTGACTGAACAGCAACAACAAATTATACCATCACAGTGTCATCAAAAGTCAAAGATGTTTGTGCTGGTGTACAAAGGTGAATGTGTGCCTAAATACTAGTAATGTGAAGACTTAACCTAGTTTTCTGGTCTTTTAACTGGGTCACTGGAGGCTTACATACTTTGGATTAAGTTTCATTGTTTTTATTTGATCTAAAAAATCCCTGTGCTTAACAGAAATTTCATAGACAGATAAGTCTAAAAATGGAAAATTAATAAAAGAGAATTAATCATAGCATTTCAATAAATCATTGATATATCATAGCCTAGAATAGTTTTTCCTGTTCCGATACATACCTAACAAGTTATTATCACAAGTGTACATGAAAATATAATATATAAATAAGACTCAGATCGCAGAGTCGGACACGACTGAGCAACTGAACTGAACTGAACTGAGAAAAAGTAGTAACTTTTTATAATTTAACATATATTTGAAAGTGTACTATAGAATTAGCAATAACATCCTGTGCACATTTGTACTTACGTTCTAAAGAAATGTGTTAAACTAATTTACAATTTGTATGTTTTGTAGTACAATAGTTAGCAATGACAATTTTAAAAGTTATTACTATTGTAGTAATGACCTTACAAATATTGGGTTAAAGCATGAAAAGGAAAACCGTACTAAGTTCTGAAGTGGTCGATTTATCTTTGAGGTAAAGTAACAGATTAGGTGTTTAGTTCAAAAGTTGGGTACATCTAAATGACACTGCATTTCCGAGTAGAAAAAACTGACAGTATCTGACCAAGCAATTCATCACATAGGGCACAACCGCAACATATAGAGTAGCTATAATAGATTTTGTTTTCCTGTAAGTATGAATGATTCTGAATATTTTGTGAATTAAAATTAAATTATTTTTAAGAAATAATTATTTTGGGAAAGGATGAATAAATGTCTTTCTTTGAATTCTTCAGAATTTGTTAAGTTTAAAAGCACTCCGATCATTTATAGAATTTATGTTCTTTAATCTATAAATAAGTACTTGTACAGTGGACTCTGGAATGATGATGTCCAGTCTTGCAATTACCATTTGAATCTTAACCTTGTGTGCCTCTATGCTGCCCTCTTTCAAATATAAATCTGTGAAATGGGAGAAAGAAGACCATTTTGTTCTTAATTTCTTGGAGCATGAAGTTGACAACATAAATATTTATAATTTTTAAAGAAAAATAAACACTGTAATTATTCTATTTTCCCCATTTTTGTTATGTTATGGTTAAAAATCAAACATGAGAAGCTCACATCTTCCCTCATGGCTCAGATGGTAGAGAATCTGCCAGCAATGCCAGAGACCTGGGTTTGATCCCTGGGTGGGGAAGATCCCCTGGGGAAGGAGATGGCAACCCACTCCAGTATTCTTGCCTGGAGAACTTCATGGACAGAGAAGCCTGGCAGGCTACAGTCGATGAAGCAGCGAACAGTCAGACATGACTGAGTGACTTACACTTCACTACATCTCATTTTTTAGGAAAAGGGTCTTTGACATGACACTCATCAAATAGTACAGTTCCTATTATGGTTAGGAAATCACTTTTATCCCAGAATCCCATCATGATGATTGTTTCATCTTCTGTAACCAGTTGCCTACACTAGAAATCAATGATGTTGGTTGTTCATTCAATAATAGTGTTTTCAGTACTTGGTTTGTAGCATATATAGCATAGCAGCTAGGGATTTCGTAGTATAAAAAATAGCTTCACGAACGTGCTGTCGCAAGCTTACATTCTAGTGATGAGAGATGCATAATAAATAAAAAATAATAATAGTACCAATCTGTCTTAATGTAATTAACAAATAATACCTGCTATTAGCAGGAGGAGGAAGAAAAACAGGAGTAGTGGTAATAGGTTCCTATGGAAATAAATGATATTTATTTTTGGATCATTTTGTTTCTACTCATTATGTCTGAAATTCAAACCTCATTTGCAAACTTTGTGCATTGATAATATGTTTTGAACAATTTCATATGGCTGCTTCACTGACACCTCAACAAATATACAAAATGAAGATTAATGTCATCTTCAGATGATTTTAATGTAAAAAAATGATCTTTAAAAAATGAGCTGTGTTCAAATCATTTACTTATATATTATATGAAGATAAAATAGACATTTTTAAACACTTTAACACTACTTATCTATAGTGATATGATGGTGATGGCTATATATTAATATTTTCTTTCACTATTCTCTATTTTATGCCTTAATACAACTAGAATCTACTAAAATCTTGTTACTCTAACTCTTTTCCCTTCAATGTATCTTTTTCAGGACAAATTAATATGAAACAAAACACCTACATTTTGTGTGTAATAATTCTGTACATACTGAGAGATGAGTTAAGCAAATAAATGTGCTTTCCATATTTAGCCTCTATAATTGTGGTTACAGCCTAAATCTTATGTTTCCTCTTAAAAGTTATTAAAACAAGCAGATATTCTTTTCCCACATTAATTGGAGCCCTGCCCTCATTTTCCAGTACATAGTTGACTACCCTGAAAGTTAAATAACTCTAATTATTAAGATTCAAAACATTACATGTATCAGTGAAGGCAATTAAGATGATTTGAATATTATTAAATGAAAATGAACTATTTCTGTTTCAAAAACCTAAATAGATATGCTTAGGGATTTTTACATTGTTAAGTTGCCTCAAAAATAATTGGACAATTCAATATAATAAAGTGAATGCAATAAATAATTTTAATTCATAACAATAAGTAACATGCTTATTTGCATGATTAGGGTAAAGAATGCTTTGTACAAATACTAAACAGAGACTAATGGGGAAATCTAGATTATTATACTTTTAAACACATTATTGTGATTAACTGTGGCATAATTCCACTGTAGCTTCCTGTGCAAGAGTTCTTAAGCCTCTCCTATTTACTGTGTGAGGAAATGGCCATATATCACATCAGAGAAACTGCATAGGACTTCCACAGGATTTCACACTCAGTGGCATAGAATAGAGTTTGGTTGGAAATGCAGAAATGGGAAACTAAGCAGTCAGTGCATCAGCAAAGTTTTTTTATTGGTTTTATATAACTCAACTGTTTTTCTTCACTAGCTGTGTTTTCTCTGTAGCCCTTTAGAAAGACTTCAAGTACCCAATGGCTATTCTATGACAAGGACATAGGGAGAACTGCAGGGCCAGAGGAGAATTAGCACCAGTGACAGTGGACCATTGAACAGTGAAACTGACCTTCTGGACACTTAACGAAGAAAAAGAGTAGTGCACATGTGATGAAACCTTGATGAGACTAAAAGCAAATACGGAAAATTTCATACAAACTTGCTATTAGAAGAAATACGATGGGATCTGATCAGAATAAAGTGTTTCCTACTGTGAATAATATGGCCTTAAAAACATTCTAACACTAATCAAAAGTATTTCTACAAAAGAAATTATATTTAATTAAAACAGTAAATGTTAGTTTAATTTTGGTGAATGAGACTATACTCAGATACTATAAAAGCCGAAATGCAGTTGTGAAACTTTTTTAACCATTTTAAGCAGTTGGAGGTTTTGGTATATTTCTTAATAGTTTCTTCCTCAGTATTGTTTCCTTTCCATTGTGACAGTACCCCAGCTCAAGGAATCTTTTAGGGTCAAATCCCTATCATCTTTTCCTGACCACCTGGCCCTGGTCTGGTAACCTAAAAACATCTGTCTACTGTTTCTTGATCCTACCTGTAGGCCAGCACATACAGACCACCTTGCTTGCCTTCTCTCCCTTGGCACTCTTTCTGGGGTCATCCTCCTCACTCTGAAATTCAGAGGTTAGTGATATTCTCTGAGCCCACCTCTTTCTCAAGGTCTCAGTCTAAGGTTCACATTCTGAACTCCTGTGTGTGTATATATAGATAGATATAGATAGATAATTCAGAAGATAATGACAGATACCTTTGTTCAGCTGTGTAGCAGACATCAATGTAGGAGACAAAGATTTGGTTGCTCAGTTTCCTGAAAGTGGTTGCAAAATGAACTTCTTTCCTATGAATTTTTACCTTTGAGGACATCTCTCCCGTGGTAATCCTAGACAGATATGTAAAAGATTGCTCTGTTTTTCACTCACACAGAATCTAAAATTTGGATCTCAATTATTACAAGAGATGTTTTAAACTTCCAAAAGTTTATTTAAATTTTAAATGGAAAAAATAAACAGATGTAAACTGCATAGGAGTTTTCTTATTTTTTTTTAAAAAACCTACTACTTTGATGTCTGTCCTTTGCAGATAGTGGGCATAGAAATGTATTAAGGAGAGAAAATAAAAAGTCACAGCCATACAACTGAGAGACCACTTAACCTCCCTAATGACTGATATAAAAAACAGCAATCAGACTGACTTAAAAATGTCATTGAGTGCCTTTAGCTAGATATTTGAGAATAAAAATGAATTATGCACTATTTACAGGCTCTTTTTCATTACTACTTAATGAGTCTTCACTATTAGCCGTGACACACTAGTAAGTGACATTTGAGAACTTAAAATGTATCAGTTCCTTCAAAAAAAATACTCTTCCTAAGCTAAAACCCTCTATTGAGTTTCTAAAGGAATCAAAATAATTATTTTTAAATTTCTAAATTAGAAATATTTTTCCTTTGAATTCACAAATATGCTATGTGCCACCTTTCTTTAAAAGTAAGTGTTGATCAAAATTATTAGGTGAGTGTGCAGTTAAACCTATTAGTCTAGATTGGAATCCTTTAAATTTATTAGGGGTCTAGAATAAAGAGTTTGATCAAATCTGGGATCAAAAAATTTTCTTTTTAAACCCTAAAGTTGTCATGTACTTTTTATGACTTATAAAATTACTTTATTTTTTATACCAATAGCAAGCTTTCAAACTAGGCAATAAATCCACTATATATTTTAAAATATGAGTTAATACCTTTAAGATTGTAGGATTCATGTATGTTACTCTTCATTTTGTATATATATTAAATGTAAAGTTACAGGTTTTATTTGTTACTAGCTCTAAAGAGCACCTCTCAAACTAGGTTTATAACTATAGAAAGGACTTGAGATATTTTAAGCTAGTATTTTAAGCTTCACCATTTGCAGGGGAAAATGTTTAGGACAAAGCAGTTGAGGGATTTATCAAGGGACGGGTAACTAACTAACTGCATAGCTGGCATCAGAGAGCTATTCTTGTGATTTTAAATCCAGTGTAAAACATTGCCTTCTTGTTGTGGATTATTTGACCTTTGTGTTATACTGAGTTTAGTTTTTACTAGGTATACGTGTTAGGGCATGGAAGGGCAGGGGAAATCATGCTCTTCCATTTACTCATGTTTTGAAGTAGGAAAAAAGGCCAGTGTTACTTTGAGTTATAAAATACAGAAAGAGATGTCTATACTTAAAATCTGAACAGAGATTTACTCATATTATCAACTATATATTAAAGAGAGAATCAGTCCAGTAGGGGATCATTGGAGATGATACCTATAAAATGGCATCAGAATCAGTGCTTAAAGGACATAGTGTTTGGACTCATAGCATTTATTTATTTTTATTTATTTTTATTTTTACTTAATTTTACTTTACAATACTGTATTGGTTTTGCCATACATTGCCATGAATCCACCACGGGTGTACATGTGTTCCCAAACATGAACCCCCCTCCCACCTCCCTCCCCATAACATCTCTCTGGGTCATCCCCGTGCACCAGCCCCAAGCGTCCTGTATCCTGCATCGGACATAGACTGGCGATTCGATTCTTACATGATAGTATACAGGTTTCACTGCCATTCTCCCACATCATCCCAGCCTCTCCCTCTCCCTCTGCGTCCAAAAGTCCGCTCTACACATCTGTGTCTCTTTTGCTGTCTCGCATACAGGGCCATCATTGCCATCTTTCTAAATTCCATATATATGTGTCAGTATACTGTATTGGTGTTTTTCTTTCTGGCTTACTTCACTCTGTATAATTGACTCCAGTTTCATCCATCTCATTAGAACTGATTCAGATGTATTCTTTTTAATGGCTGAGTAATACTCCATTGTATATATGTACCACAGCTTTCTTATCCATTCATCTGCTGATGGACATCTAGGTTGTTTCCATGTCCTGGCTATTATAAACAGTGCTGCAATGAACATTGGGGTACATGTGTCTCTTTCAATTCTGGTTTCCTTGGTGTGTATGCCCAGCAGTGGGATTACTGGGTCATAAGGCAGTTCTATTTGCAATTTTTTAAGGAATCTCCACACTGTTCTCCATAGTGGCTGTACTAATTTGCATTCCCACCAACAGTGTAAGAGGGTTCCCTTTTCTCCACACCCTCTCCAACATTTATTGCTTGCAAACTTTTGGATCGCAGACATTCTGACTGGTGTGAAGTGGTACCTCATTGTGGTTTTGATTTACATTTCTCTAATAATAAGTGATGTTGAGCATCTTTTCATGTGTTTGTTAGCCATCTGTATGTCTTCTTTGGAGAAATGTCTATTTAGTTCTTTGGCCCATTGGACTCATAGCATTTAAATCAACTAACTCTTCCCAGCTTACTAAATTCTTATATTGGCTAGTTACTCAATCTTTATAGGCCTCAATTTTCTCAGTTCTGAAATGGATATAATAATCTAATTTGAGAGTACAGAACTAAACCCTTACACTTATGGTCAGTTGATTTGATAAGGATGGGACTATAATTCAATGGGAAAAACAATGTCCTTTCCAACAAATGATAATGAAACAACTGGATATCCACATGCAAAAGAATGAAGTTAGATGCCTACCTGAGATTATATATCAAATGTACTAAAAATGAATTTAAAATGTGAAGGTAAGATCTATAATTGTAAAACTCCTGCCAGAAAACATAACAGTAAATCTTCAGGACCTTAGGCTAGGTAATAGTTCCTTACATGTGGCATCAAGAACACAAACATCAAAATTTAAAACTTAAGATGACTATAACAAATATGATGAACAATAACAAATATTAGCAAGGATGTAGAGAAATTGGAATTCTCATACATTGCTAGTAGAAACGTAAAATGGTGTAGCTGTGTGAAATATAAGGCAGTGGCCATTACTCAAATAAGTAAACAGCTACCACGTGACCTAGCAATTCTGCTTAATATAAGAGCTAAAATCATAGGTTCGCATAAAAATGTATACATGGATGTTCTTAGCAGCATCACTGATAATAGCCAAAATGTGTAAACAACTCATATGTCCATTAATTGATAAAGAGATAAACAAACATGATAAATGCATAGAATGGGACATTATTTAGCTAAAACAAGGAAATATTGACTGATATGCTACAATATGGTTGAATCTTGAAATATTTTACTAAGTGAAAGAAGCCAGACACTAAAACCACATAAACTGGGATTTCATATATATAAAATGTTTAAAATAGGCAAATCTCTAAAGTTGGGAAATAGATTACTAGTTGCCAGGGCTAGAGTGAGGGGGAATAGGGAGTTAATGCTAAAGGATAATATGTTTATTTTTATAATTATGAAAATATGATGATAGGTGTGAATATTCTGAAAAAACATTCAATTTTACATGCAAAATGGTGACTTCTGTGATATTTAAATTATGTCTGAATAAATATGAAAAATAACATTACCTAAATGTGTTGTTGTTAGAATAAAATAAGATCCTGACTATAAAGGGAAGTATGAAGTACTGTACCTAGTAAGTAGTAAGCATACATTAATGATGGCAATAATGAATAAAACTTGAACTAACTGAGGCACAAAAATAGGAAACACATTAGGATCTAAACTAAAGCCTAAACATACCATTACCTTAGTCATTCCTGTCCAAGGGCTTCCAAAGTGTCCTATTGAGGGAAAATGATAGGTAATACTAGAATCAGGCCATCTGTATGCCTGGAGACTATTTTTAGATATTCCTCATGTATTTTACTAAACCATGTATACTCTCTTTCCTGATGTAGCCTCTTTCTTTTTTTCTTTCCTTTCTCCCTCCCTCCTCCCCTCCCTCCTTCTCTCTTTCGCTCTCTCTTTCTTTCATGTTTTATTCATGAAAGATATTTGTCTTTAAGAAGTTAGCCAGCTTTCATAATCAGGATCCTTGAATCCTGGTGCAATTCAAGCAGTTACTTAACTTCTTTGGTCTTACATTCCTTATGTGTAAACTGAGGATGATGATTCATAGATCTCGTTGTTTTAAGGGGAAGTGACATCATGCACTCAAAGCATTTGTATAGTGTTTGTTGCAGGGTAACTGCTTAATAAATGGAAATATTGTCATTATTATTACTTCTACAAGGTTTTTTCGAAGGGACTCTATTCCCATTTGAATGCATGTTCTCTTGTTCATGAACTATTCAGGATGTTTTATTTTGGAACTAATT
Source organism: Budorcas taxicolor (assembly GCF_023091745.1). NCBI lineage: Eukaryota > Metazoa > Chordata > Mammalia > Artiodactyla > Bovidae > Budorcas > Budorcas taxicolor. The sequence continues at coordinate 73,347,256 of NC_068912.1, forward strand.
GTAGAACTCAAGAAACCAAAAGATCTTGTGTTCTGGACTCTCTATAGTCCAATTTAGTTCCTTTTCTAGTCAGAGATAATTCAAAATTAAAAATGATACAGTAAGTTGGCTAATTTCTACTCTGGGAGAGTGGCAAAATGAAGTCTAGAGTATGGCACTGTCAGACTATTCAGACATGTGCTTGTGATTCTGATGTAAACATGTGGTCTTTCAAACAATTTGAGCTCTCCTGGCTTGCTTTGGTGCTTTCAATTGCACCAAGATTGCAGCAACAAAGGGCAGGTGACCACGACAACTGGAGCAGTTAGACTGCAGAGATTCCACATTAGAAGGTTTATTTCCACCTGACTTTCCAAGAGAATATATATTTCTTATCCTGAGATAACAAAAAGAAGCTGTAGAATACAATACTGGAAAGCAAGAACCATAAACTTTTTTTTTTTTAATGGTTATTAAAAAAAATCCTATTACAAGGAATGGACTAGATACATGCTTCTATTAAAACTTCATGTGTGGGATGAAGAATAAAGAAGGAACAAAAAAAAAACTTGAATTTTTAAAAAGGTATTAAGCTTTTAGATCACTAAGTCAATATATTGCACCTCAAATGGCATCTTGTTTTAGTCAGCTTCCCAGGTGGCCTGGTAAAGAATCTGCCTGCCAATGCAGGAGACATGGATTCGATAGCTCTGCGGGGAGGAGGAAGTTGCAAGCTGCTCCAGTATTCTTGCCTGGCAAATCCCATGGACAGAGGAGCTTGGCAGGCTACAATCCATGGGGTCATAAAGAGTTGGACACGAGGAGTGACTGAACACATGCACACACACACATATGCGTGTACATACTAAACAACCAAGTGACCAGAGGAATAGACACAGTCTCTACTCTCTGTTCTCATTCTCACTGCTTTGCATCACTCTCTTCCTTATTTCAGAAACTTAGTAAGTATAGTAAGTGCATGCGTGCATGCTCAGTTGCTTCAGTCATGTCTGACTCTGTGTGATCCCATGGACTGCACCCCACCAGGCTCTTCTGTCCATGCAATTCTCCAGGCAAGAATACTGGAATGGATTGTGGTGCTGTTCTCCAGGGAAGTGTAGTAAGTATACAAATATAAATGTTATAAATACCCCTCACATAGTTTTATATTTGATTTATTGTCACTAAAGCTATTTTTGTCTGTTTAAGGCAAGTTTGGGAGTGGATGAGTGGTTTTATTTTTTTTTAATTTTTATTTTTACTTTATTTTACTTTATAATATTGTATTGGTTTTGCCATACATTGACATGAATCTGCCATGGGTGTACATGAGTTCCCAATCCTGAACCCCACTCCCACCCCATATCATCTCTCTAGATCATCCCCGATGAGTGGTTTTAAAAGTGTAGCATGCCTTCTACCTTGTACCTTGTGCCAAGGGCTTCCCTTGTGGCTCAGTCAGTAAAGAATCTGCCTGCAGTGCAGGAGACCTGGGTTCAATCTCTGGGTTGCGAAGATTCCCTGGAGAAGGAAATGGCAACCCACTCCAGTATCCTTGCCTGGAAAATCTCATGGACAGAGGAGCCTGGTGGGCTGCAGTCCATGGGGTTGGGCACGACTGAGCGACTAACACTTATGCCTTGTACCACCTCTGATTCCATTTTAGAAGGTGACTAATGTTAAAGAGTTAGAGTGAGTCTTCCATCCATAATAAATAACTTATCTGATTAGATATGAAGAACTAAGGACTACTAATTTATTTGTCCCACCCCCAATTCCTGCTTCCATCTCTCCCTTCCTTTCATCATTTTTTTTTTCCCCATAAGTTTTGACTAAATACATAGTCTACACAGACTGCATGTGTACCAAGTTGCTTCAGTTGTTTCTGACTCTTTGTGACTGTGTGCACTGTAGCTTGCCAGGCTTCTCTGTCCGTGGGATTCTCTGGGCAAGAATATGGGAGTTGGTAGCCATTCCCTTCTTTTGAGGGGATCTTTTCAACCCAGGATGGAAACTGCATCTCTTTTATGTTTCCTGCATTGGCAGGCTGGGAAGGCAATGGCACCCCACTCCAGTACTCTTGCCTGGAAAATCCCATGGACAGAGGAGCCTGGAAGGCTGCAGTCCATGGCGTCACTGAGGTTCGGACACGACTGAGTGACTTCACTTTCACTTTTCACTTTCATGCATTGGAGAAGGAAATGGCAATCCACTCCAGTGATCTTGCCTGGAGAATCCCAGGGAGGCAGAGCCTGGTGGGCTGCCGTCTATGGGGTCACACAGAGTCGGACATGACTGAAGTAACTTAGCAGCAGCAGCAGCAGAAGCATTGGCAGGCATGTTCTTTACCACTAGTGCCACCTGGCTATTCCAGTGTAATCTGAGTCCACAAAAAGAGGCACTATATAAACAGTAATCAGTCTCATGGAATACGTCTGTTAGTATCATGGAAGAAAAATACAATATAAACCCTTAGTCTTGCATTCTTAGATTATTACTACTAAAGTACACACTAACATTTTCATTTACCAATCTTTTTAGGCATAAATAATAATCATAATTCTCAAGAGAGGACATGTTTAGCCAGTTTTAACTTTAGGAAATTTCCCTGGACTAGTCTAAGCCTTTTTGGTAAAGTTTTCAACACCTTTTGTTCCTTTGTGTATAATTAGCAACTCCTTTGAAAGCTTGCAAACATTAGAGTTCAGGCCTGTCATAAGGCCTATTAATGGTTGATAGTCATTTCCCAGTAGTGCATAAGTGAAAAAGCTGTCGTCTTTTGATATAGAAACTTCTTTGCAAGATTTAATTAGCATTTTAAGTATAAATCTTTTCATCTAAGTCTTCTACCTGCTTATTAAAAGCATTCCTATATTTCAATCATTTTATGCTATAAAGATATTTTCTGTAAAAAACATTTACATGATTTCATGCTGAATGTAAAGACTCATATTTTGTTATGAAAAATATCATTGTAATCCAAGATCAGATTAAAAAGTTTAAAGTTGAGCATATACTATTTTACCAGCTTTTTGGATAAATCATAATAATGCTAATGTGTACAATCAATGAAAAATATTTCCCTACAATATTGAGTACTTCTCTAGTGTTTCTCTGCATATTAAAAAATTGTGTTCAGTATGATTAATTTATGGCTTGTGAGCCATTTTCTAGGAAGTTTGAATATTTCATTGCATTTTTCAGGTTTTACGTATAAACTACAGTGTTCTTTTTTATTCATCCAGATCCTCTTACTTTATACTTACATTGCTAATTTTCTTTTACCACAAAAACTTAAAAAAGAGCTAATGTGAATTTTTTTTTCTTGTAATAAAAAATCTTTAAATTGAAACGAGTAGAAATCTGCAGGAAACATTGCTGTGTGAGTCAGGTCTTCTGGGAGAATTGCAAGCTGGCATTCTGCCCACTTGTGCAGGGTTTCTTAATTTGTTCTACTATAAAAATAATGTGATGTTCTCCCTAGCCATAAGTACCTCACTGGTTTGAAATGCAGGAAGTGTAATTAGACTTGAAGCTGAAAAGGAAGGTACCTTGGAGAGTCCTGGCTCTTATTAGCTTTAGAGCTGGGGACAAACAGATGCCACAGACTATTTGAGGGCTGTTTCTTGGATGATGCTAATTGTTTACTGTGCTCATTATTCTGTGACATCCTTAGAATCACCCAGGTGGGGAGATGTTAGACTAATACTGCCTGTATCTGTGCTAAGACAAACTCACCTTTCCACAGTTTAACTCCATTTTGGCCTAGGCAGAGGGATTCAAAAATTGTTCTGAATTTTATGAACAAGATTAAGGAATCTCTTGATCTTGGAATCTCTGGTCTTAGCTTGTACAAATGGGGCCTTCAGTAAATTATTACAGATTCTTTCATGTTCCTAGTTCAAACACATAGAGAAAAATGTTTATAAGAAAAAATAATATCAAGGACAAGCCCAACCATTCTCTATGTGAATTTAAATCAATACCCAGACAACTGCTTTGATTCATTGGATGTGATTGCTTATTGACATGTCTTCCAGTCTCATTCTGAACAACCACTAAATACTTTTTCTTCAAGTTTAGATATCTTGTTTAATTTTTTTAAATGTAACTTTGTGTACTTGTTTTTTAAAAGTGGTGAATGTGATGTCTAGTTTTAGCTCGCCACATGCCAATTACCAATTTTTACATACCATAGATACAGGTACAGAATAAGAAATTTAGTCCTCTTCTTGGGGAGAATAACAGGCTTGTGCAAGCTTCCTGTTGGGAAGAACTGGTTGTAGGGCAAACTGGGCCTTGTTCTGGTGGGCAGGGCCATGATCAGTAAATATTTAACCCAATTTTCTGCTGATATGTCTGGTTAAACCTCCTGGTAAAGGCCATGATATTGAGGGTAGACTGTGTTTCTCTTTACTCCTTCCACAGCTGTCAAGTTCCTCCAGCTGGATGATTTTAAACATGGGTATGACCATTGCAAATTGCCGGGGTCTGGCCCCGGTGGATCCAGGGTAAATCGAAGCGAGGACGGAGTTGGCATTCTAGGAAAGAACTTACGTAATTACAGATAAAAAGAGAGATTAGAAAAGAATAGTGTAGTAGGAAAATCAGTGGAGAAAAAGATGCTGAATAACTTGGTTTACATGGAAAACCAATAAAACTCCAAGACAAGGAATTTGCCCCATCTATGTAGGCCACCGGCGCCCACTTGAATTGCAGAGGGTGCCCCACCTTGGGCTCCCTCTCGCATGGGTTTTAGAAGCCAGGGCAAGTAAGTAGACATGGCGAGCCTCCACGCTCCAGATGGGAATTCAGCCAGGAAAGAAGAGAATGAGAAAAGACCACACGCAGGAAACCAGTCTTTCCAGGAACTGATCTGTTTTCTTTATTTTCAGGTTTGCTTATATACTTTTTGTTATACATAGGGATGAATACAGAGTTACGCAGGGTCAGCATACCTGACCTTTATCAAAATCAGGTGCTTCATATAAATGTATACGAAGGTCTTAGGGGTTTTACATCATCTTCTAGCCAGGGGGCCTGCTAACATTTTATGACCCCTTCTTTCTGATAACGGTCAGTCAACCAGAAGACTTATTTTTTCCAGGGGTGATTTTTTTTCTTAAACTAAGTGCCACCCTCCGAAGGTACCAGATAAAGTTGCATTCCTATAGGGTGAGAGTGTAGTGGGTTACAATTAAGAAGGAATTTACTTAGACTAAGGTTTAACATCATTAATCTTAAAGGTTAATACTTATTTCTCCTATATGCTAGTTATATATTCATTAACATGTATATAAGGGCAGGGGATTTAGCAGCAAACATTGGCCCAATAAATGAAAAACCCTTCACCAATATAATTCCTAGTCAACCCACTGTACTAATAATTTCTAACTTCCCAAAAGAATCTGTCTTTGGAAAGTTTTAAAACATCTCATTCCTCTCACAGTTGGGAGGCTATGAACAATCACATGTGGGTGGACGAACCTGTTCAGACAGGCTAGATAACCTTCAGAGGAGTTTGTAAGTTGAAACACTTGTCACACCAAGGAATTTTTATTAACTGGAGCTGTAGGTTAACTCCTTCTCCGAGAGAGGTGGTGGGGGATAGCCCCCCGTAAAGTCAGAGGTATAGGTGAGAGCATAAAGCAGTAAAGTAGGCAGACTCTGGTTTTGGGGGTAGATGCTCGGCAACAGGAGAAGGCAATGGCAACCCCCTCCAGTACTCTTGCCTGGAAAATCCCATGGACGGAGGAGCCTGGTAGGCTGCGGTCCATGGGGTCGCACAGAGTCGGACATGACTGAAGTGATTTAGCAGTAGCAGATAGGGAACAGGGGGTTTCCTGAGGCTCGATCCCACCTTTGCATATGCCGCGCCTCCTTCCTCATGACTTTTGCCATGGGCGGAGTTCCTCACACTGGCTCCCGGCAGCAAATAGATGGGGAAACAATGGAAACAGTAGATAGTCTATTTTTAGGGCTCCAAAACCATTGCAGATGGTGACTGCAGCCATGAAATTAAAAGATGCCTACCCTTTGGAAGGATATTTATGACCAGTCTAGACAGCATATTAAAAGCAAAGACATACATTATTTTGCCAACAAAGATCCATCTAGTCAAGGCTATGGTTTTTCCAGTAGTCATGTATGGATGTGAGAGTTGGACTATAAAGAAAGCTGAGTGCCAAAGAATTGATGCTTTTGAACTGTGACGTTGGAGAAGACTCTTGAGAGTCCCTTGGACTGCAAGGAGATCCAACCAGTTCATCCTAAAGGAGATCAGTCCTGGGTGTACACTGGAAGGACTGATGCTGAAGCTGAAACTCTAATACTTTAGCTACCTGATATGAACTGACTCATTGGAAAAGACCCTGATGCTGGGAAAGATTGAAGGCGGGAGGAGAAGGGGACGACAGAAGGTGAGATGGTTGGATGGTATAACTGACTGGATGGACATGAGTTTGAGAAAACTCCAGGAGTTGGTGATAGACAGGGAAGCCTTGCATACTACAGTCCATGGGGTAGCAAAGAGTCCGACACGACTGAGCAACTGAACTAAACAGTGATCAATTAGAGTATGAATTTAGTCAAATCCCTTGATTATACAGTGGAAGTGAGAAATGATAGATAAAATACCTGATGAACTATGGACGGAGGTTCATGACATTGTATAGGAGACAGGGATCAAGACCATCCCCATGGAAAAGAAATGCAAAGAAAGCAAAATGGCCGTCTGAGGAGGGCTTATAAATAGCTGTGAAAATAAGAGAAGCAAAAAGCAAAGGGGAAAAGGAAAGACATAAGCATCTGAATGCAGAGTTCCAAAGAATAGCAAGAAGAGATTAAGAAAGCCTTCTTCAGTGATCAGTGCAAAGAAATAGAGAAAAACAACAGAATGGGAAAGACTAGAGATCTCCTCAAGAAAATTAGAGACACCAAGGGAACATTTCATGCAAAGATGGGCTCAATAAAGGACAGACATGGTATGGACCTAACAGAAGCAGAAGATATTAAGAATAGGTGGCACGAATACACAGAAGAACTGTACAAAAAAGATCTTCATGACCCGGATAATCACGATGGTGTGATCACTCATCTAGAGCCAGACATCCTGGAATGTGAAGTCAAGTGGGCCTTAGAAAGCATCACTACAAACAGAGCTAGTGGAGGTGATGGAATTCCAGCTGAGCTGTTTCAAATCCTGAAAGATGATGCTGTGAAAGTGCTGCACTCAATATGCCAGCAAATTTGGAAAACTCAGCAGTGCCCACAGGACTGGAAAAGGTCAGTTTTCATTCCAATCCCAAAGAAAGGTGATGCCAAAGAATGCTCAAACTACCGCACAATTGCACTCATCTCACACGCTAGTAAAGTAATGCTCAAAATTCTCCAAGCCAAGCTTCAGCAATATGTGAACTGTGAACTTCCAGATGTTCAAGCTGGTTTTAGAAAAGGCAGAGGAACCAGAGATCAAATTGCCAGCATCTGCTGGATCATGGAAAAAGCAAGAGAGTTCCAGAAAAGCATCTATTTCTGCTTTATTGACTATGCCAAAGCCTTTGACTGTGTGGATCACAATAAACTGTGGAAAATTCTGAAAGAGATGGGAATACCAGACCACCTGACTTGCCTCTTGAGAAACCTGTATGCAGGTCAGGAAGCAACCATTAGAACTGGACATGGAACAACAGACTGGTTCCAAATAGGAAAAGGAGTACGTCAAGGCTGTATGTTGTCACCCTACTTATTTAACTTATATGCGGAGTACATCATAAGAAACACTGGGCTGGAAGAAGCACAAGCCGGAATCAAGATTGCCAGGAGAAATATCAATAACCTCAGATATGCAGATGACACCACCCTTATGACAGAAAGTGAAGATGAACCTAAAAGCCTCTTGATGAAAGTGAAAGAGGAGAGTGAAAAAGTTGGCTTAAAGCTCAACATTCAGAAAATGAAGATCATGGTATCCGGTCCCATCACTTCATGGGAAATAGATGGGGAAACAGTGTCAGACTTTATTTGGGGGGGCTCCAAAATTACTGCAGATGGTAACTGCAGCCATGAAATTAAAAGACACTTGCTCCTTGGAAGAAAAGTTATGACCAACCTAGATAGCATATTTAAAAGCAGAGATATTACTTTGCCAACAAAGGTCCATCTAGTCAAGGCTATGGTTTTTCCATTAGTCATGTATGAATGTGAGAGTTGGACTGTGAAGAAGGCTGAGAGCCAAAGAATTGATGGTTTGAACTGTGGCATTGGAGAAGACTCTTGAGAGTCCCTTGGACTGCAAGGAGATCCAACCAGTCCATTCTGAAGGAGATCAGCCCTGGGATTTCTTTGGAGGGAATGATGCTGTAGCTGAAACTCCAGTTTTGGCCACCTCATATGAAGAGTCGACTCATTGGAAAAGACTCTGATGCTGGGAGGGATTGGGGACAGGAGGAGAAGGGGATGACAGAGGATGAGATGGCTGGATGGCATCACTGACTCAATGAACGTGAGTCTGAGTGACTCCGGGAGATGGTGATGGACAGGGAGGCCTGGTGTGCTGCGATTCATGGGGTTGCAAAGAGTCAGACACAACTGAGTGACTGAACTGAACTGAATTCATATGTGTAGGTGCAGGTGTGGTCCAGTAATAAGAAATAATAGATGCCTTGCAGAACTATGTTTTAACAATTTTCATACAACTGTCTTCCAAGAAATTAAGCAAATTATAACTCTTGAAACAAAAGAAAGAACCAATATTGTAAAAATGAAGATATTAGCTGCTTATAAGCCAAGGTGGTGGAAACCATAGCTGATCAAAGACAGTGTTAGGAAAGATATATGGTAAAGAGATAATAAATGGAATTACTTTCAGGAGACTTTAAGGGGTCCCATAGGAAAACAGGCATTTTATTTCACTTATTTGACTAAAGCATAAAAGCAGAATATTATGTTTGAGAACACAAAAGAGTAATAATATCAAGGAGTGTAAAGAAAATCATTTAAATTAAGCCATTGTTAACTCTTCTGTTTATTCTTTTCAGAACTTTATCTCATTTAAATATATTTTTATTGGTTCTAACAATAATAGCAAACAGGTTTTGTTCTGTATGGTTGATCAAGTTAAGTAAATTTTAACTTTAGGAGAATATCTCCTTTGTTTCACTGAAAATTATATTTTAATGAAATAATCTGTAATTATCACTATGCTAGACAAACTACATCTCTTCTGGGGAGTTTATTGACTGGTGATTTCTGTTTTGAATTAGCTACCTGTGATAAAACTGCTAGTTGAACAAAAAGATTAGCCCTTTTATTTTTCTATTTAGTTAACAAAAATTCCAAAATTAGCTAATGTCACAGTTTATCAAACAATAGTAGAAATTTAATATATGTAACTATATATATTAAATCATGTATTACACTCTAGATAAAGTTATAGAAATAATTTCATTACTGCATCTAATATATATCATTATAAAATCAAGGTGGCAGTTTTATGTTCTGAATGGAATATAATTGAGGAGATATATTTTTGTAATGAATAAATCCTACGGTAGTGGTATTGATGATATGCATTAATACATATAATTTACATTTATTGAAGTAATGTTCTATACATAGAAGAAACTGAGACCAAGAAATATTGAAGTTTCCAAGGACAAGCAGCAAAAACCTGAAATTATACATAAGTTCACGTTATTGAATTGAGTTAAACAGAAGTAAGAAGAAAGAAATGGCAATCCACTCCAGTACTCTTGCCTGGAAAATTCCATGGATGGAGGAGCCTGGTAGGCTGCAGTCCATGGGGTTGCTAAGAGTTGGACACGACTGAGCGAGTTCACTTTCACTTTTCACTTGCATGCATTGGAGAAGGAAATGGAAACCCACTCCAGTGTTCTTGCCTGGAGAATCGCAGGGATGGGGGAGCCTGGTGGGCTGCCATCTATGGGGTCGCACAGAGTCAGACACGACTGAAGCGACAGCAGCAGCAGCAGCAGCAAACCTTATTAAATTTCACAGTGTCTGTTTAATTTTTAAGAAACTGAAATTTTTACACATTGTGTTTGCAAGAAAAGTCAGCCATGAAAGATTCAGTGATCTTATGGGAAACATTCTCTTCTCTAAATGAAAAAATAAATTCTCTGTTAACTCTCTTGAAAGGTCTTCTAATTGAGGAAGTCAATTCTTCCCTCAAAGCACGTGGTCAGTTCCCATTAATAATAAAGCCCTTAGGGGAAAAATAATTCCCTAAGATGCTATAAAATGCCCAAATAGGATGAAATCTTCTGCCAAGATTTATACTGACTTTCAGGTTTGATATAAGCAACTCACTGTGCCTTCCACAGGACCTAGGAAAATTTTATCAGCAGTTATTCAAATAACTGAATTAAATGGAAAGGAGCAAATGTGAGAGATTTAAACTGCACCCTCTAACTACAAAGGAAGGTTTGCATCTGTTTATTTAGATGACAGTCCATCTTGGTGCCATGCTTTAGGATCCAAGAGCCTAGAAAAGTGAGATAACAGAGCTCTTGAATTCCACAGGAAGGCAACATGTTTGGAAGAGAATATTCCCAAGCTGTGCTAATATGAAAACATCTGTCAGTTACAGATTAATTTTCTCCGCAGATTTTCTACCTTTGGAAACATCTGCAGCTGAAATGTATTTCTCTAAAATGTAGATTACAGAGGTCAACTAGTTTATCAGCCATTCTAAGAACTGGCTGCCTTCCACAGTACACAGATATAGCTGAAATAGCAAGCTTAAGTGCAAACCCTTAAAACCATGAGCAAAAAGCAGTTGGGTGAGGGGGAAAGACTTTCAAAAAGAACACATTAGTACTAAAATAATTCAGTCAGAAACTCACTTGAGGTCTGCCACATTATTTCAATAAAGGAAAATCAACCTGTTACTCATTATATTAAAGGAATGTTTACACCAATTTTCTTTCCCACATACATTTTTCTAGCAAAAACATACTTTTTCAAATTTAAGTAAATAAATGAAAATAAATTGGGCAAACAAATGCACTTTGCAGAATCTTTATTTGTAGGTAATTATTCAGTGTTTTCAAATGCACATGTATAATAACAAGTTAGGAAAATGTAAAAGTAGAAATCTATCCAAAGGTCTAATTAAGGTGAACCTTACCAAACAATTAACAATTGCAATTTATTTTAGACTGAGATTTAAGACTCTGTAGGGAACTTGCACACAAACGTCTGAATTTTTGGTGATGTCATCAGCATATAATTTTAGAAGAATCTATAGTTCTTATTATTTTAATATTACCTATCATTTTCATAGAACTCCAGAAGTTTAATTTTAGACTGGAAATCTAAATATGCACCAATATTGATAATTGAGTATTAACTCCCCACCCAGCACTGCTATGTATTCTTTATTGTGGAAAGAAGATGTGAAGCTGTAAGGAAAATGCTAACAGCCATAAGCATAGAGCCTTTGTCGAAAACTCTTACCTTTTGTTAAGTTGAAGGATTTATGAATAGGAAAAAGAAAAATATTTAGGCATACAGCCAGAATTGAAGGCAGTAGGTTATCTTGGTAGGAAACTGCAAAATAATATTTTATCAGAGGGTAAAGCAGTACTTTGAAAAATTTCATTGAAACTATATGGTTTCCCATCTGTATCAAAGTGCTTGGAGATCATTTCAAAGGAGCTTAAAAATAAATAATTGCAAAAAAATAAAGTCATCTAGAACCAAAGGTCTTAAATTTGAATAGAGAACAGCAAAAGAGAAAAATCAACAAAGGATATCTGTTTTGTCAAATCTAGCTGCATATGTTGTTAAAGGATTTATTTGGGTAAATAGTTGGGAACATTATCATTTTTATCTCTAGACATACACCTTTAAATGGATTAAAGGAATAATTTTGTTAACCCTATGAGGATGGTACAAAATGTACTTCATAATGAAGCCATTCATCTCTGAAATATGAACAAAAGTATGCTTTATTAAGAAAGCTATCAATGAAAAGATGAAAGATTATAAGATTTCTCTATGTGAAAATTGTTATTTTTTATTATGAAAACATATCCTCAAAGCTTTCCACCTAATGTCAGGGTGTGTTTTGAAATACAAGACCTTAAATATTCCTCCATTATGAAATACTGAAGTTTGTACTTAAAATTATATGCTTCTAAAAATATTACTGGAAAGGAAATTTATTTTATATTATTACCTATATTGGTAATCTTGAAATATTTCAAGACAAGCCATACTAAAATTAACATATTTCACTGTGATGAAAAGGTTTATCTTCATATAGAACTCATATGAAAGCTTCAGTTTCTGAAGCAAGTTTTAGAAATAACTTCATGTTGAAATTTACATTAGTCTCTTTAATGTTTCTAAATTGGGCCATCTGAAAATAAAAGAAAATTTTAGTCTTTATATACTTTGTCTTTAAATGAAAAAATTTCAATAGAAAAAAAAAACCTGAAGTTTTATTCAGTATTTTGTCTTATGATAGAGGAAAAAAATTATACAGACCAAAGAAATGTTGTGAATGCCATGTCAAAAATTTGACACTTCTAAGACTTTTGTGAAATGGTTTAGTAAAGAACAAGAAAATTATGTTAAGATTTGTCATAGAGAAAAAAATTCTTTTTAACTTTTGATAAATTAGAACTTTTTTTCATATTCAGGGATCTTAAACTCTTGAGTAAGGGAGTATATTGTATAATGATCATGGTGCATTTATCTTTCCACCTATGGTGTCAGCAGAAGGGTCATAAGGAAAACCCACATTTCCATAAATGTCTCCTCTGGTTGATTGCCCTCACTAAAAATAGCTGGGCTTGAGCTGACACTCTGGTAGGTCTTGTCTTATTGAAGGCACCCTTAATCTTTAAAAACAATTATCTTTTCTTAAAGATCAGACCCTGTAAAGGCTGACAGCCTATTTCCTTTTAGTTGTCATTTTATATTAATGAATGGAGGGAGGTAGGGAGAGACATCTTTTATCCTCACTTTGGTCCTTGGTCTTTATCCCAGGGCAACAAGAAAAAGAGGTAATGCTCACCGCTCATCATTCTTCACACATTTTTATAATTTATTTGATGACTTAACCAATAAGATGTGCTTATGTTATACTTGTTGCTGTCTTGAAGCTTTCAGGATTGTGTTCTAAATCTCACATATTGCTATCTGGTGATAGAGTCATTTTTTTCATTGACCCAGGCATCTCTATTTCTAGAGTAATTCATTGATAGATATGATATTGATCCTATATTCCTTTTCATTGTCCTCATAGTAATGTGGCTAAGACCAAGGTGATATATGATCAAGCAACAAATATTTTAAATATACACTGATTTAGTGTTATTAATCCTTTGAATTAGTTCTTAGTGGTAACTTCAATTAATTTCATATCTTCTAAGATGCCATGCATTTCATTACTATTTCCAGAAATTTCTCATTATTCATAATGGTTATTTTAATGAGTCTATTTAATTAAAGCTTTATGTTCTCACAATGGAAAATACTTTTTCAAAGTAAAATAACATAATTTGATTTTATACTTATAAACATTACTATAGAGCAGAGGTTTCTACTGAGTGGTCCCTGGACCAGCAGTATCAATATACTTGAAAATTTTAAAATGGAAATTTCCAGCTTGACTTCAGACTATAAATAAGAAACTCAGGGTGCCAGTCCTGCAGTCTGTATTTTAAAACACTTTCCAGGGGATTATAATTTATGCCAAAGTGTGAGAACTACTACTGGGAAAGATATATAAAAAGCACTTTGTCCAGAGATGGATCGTCTCTGCTAAACAAGTTTATGAAGGAAGCAAATTTAAACTTATGTGTCCTAATAAACTTCTCAAGTTAAAGAATATATTAGCTAATGATATTGACCAGAATTGTTTTTTCTTCACCCTCCACCCACCAAACAAAAATAAAATAGTGAAGGCAGACTTTTCTAATGTTTGAAATTATCAGAAGAGGATGATTTTAAAGTCATTTCTAATTTGAGTTAAGAAGACCAAAAACAGTAACATAGTTCCATGACATCACTACATAAAGTCTAAATGAAATTCAGGCCATGACAGGCCATGGGATTTTTTTTTCCTGGAGTTCTTAAATTATAATATAAAACTTATAATTTCTGTCAAGGCTCAACAGAATGCTTACATTGGATATGGATTGTCTGTCGGATGAAAAATAATCTCCAAATAACTTTTGGTGTTCTTGCTTTATAAAAGTAATGTGCATTATAGTAAAAATTATAAATGTCAAACTAAAGCCACAGATAATTCTACTCTCTTGTCTGGTCTACTTTCTTGGTCATTAAGAGTGAGTTCCCTGCCCGCAGATAATCTGAATGTTGCATTCCTAAGCACAGTACTTCAGAATGTGACTGTATCTGGAGATAGGATCTTTAAAAAGGTGATTAAGGTTAAGTGAAAATCTGAGGATGGAGTCTAAGTCCCATATGACTGGTTCTTTATAAGACAAGATGATTAGGACAGGCACAAACAGAGGAGAGACCATGTGAAGACGGAGATAGAAGAGCGCCATCTAAAAGCCAAGGAGGGAGGCCTCAGGGGAAATTAAAAAGGCTGACACTTGATCTTTGAATTCTGTCCTCTAGAACTGCGAGAAAGTTAACTTCTGTTGTTTTATCTACCCTGTTTGTGGTTCTTGGTTATGGCAGTCCTATCAAGTTAACACAGTCACTAGTGATGATTGTAGTTGCTCCTTCTTTTCCTAAGGCCGTAAATGGCTACGTCTGGTTCCCTGGTGGCGTCTTCTCCAAATGGAACTGCTGTTATTGCTTACTCTCATGAACGTTTTCCTTTTTTTTTTTTTCCTTTGTCTCCTTCTGTTATACTGGCATGGATTTGAAAGTGTTTTGATTCACTTATCACTCACCATTCTCACACTCTACCCCTTAACCACACAGTCACTGTTGCAAGAGTTTCATAATACTTTCATCATTAATCATCACTTGTGGTTTTTTAGTTTGTTTGTTTTTTTCTGTATTTTTGTTTATTGTTTTGCTTTGGTTTTGGGGGTGGTTGTTATGTTTTAGTTGTTGTTGTTGTTGTTGTTTTTGGGGGGCAGGGGAGTGGCTGCACTGCACAGCTTGTGGCATCTCAGTTCTTTGATTAAGGATTGAACCCAGACCACAGCAGTGAAAGCTCAGAATTCTAATCACTAGGCCACCAGGGAACTCCTTTCCTCCTCATTATTACTGCCATAGTTCATCATCACCTCTCTGAACTAAATCTTTTCATAGGGTATACTTTCCCTAGGCCTCTCCTCACTCCAGCCTGGCCCCAAATATGTGGGTGGTATGTGTGTTCTAAAGCAGAGGTCTGATTTATCTCATTAAATCACTCATTCTCCTATTTTAGAGTGTTTTCAGTGAAAAGCAATGCTTTATTCCCCATTGATTGCATGATGAGCCCCAAATGCTCTAATATTGAGCCCATGACCCATAGGAAACAGCTTCACTTTCTTTCATTCCCCTACATACTATTTATGCTCAGGCAATCCAAAAATCTTTCCCTTCCAACTGAAATACACTTCTAATTCCTATTGTATTTCCAAGTAATTATCAGACATATCCGCAGATCCTCAGATTGATAGCTAAGAGTGAATGAATTGTTATCTCTACAAAGAATAGAAAATAAAATCACATAGAAATGTGCTTTAAGGTCTAATTCAAATCCTGCTTCCTCCTAAAATCTTTCTTAACCACTGCAACACATACTCTGTCTTCTGAAATAATCTTTATCATTAATTAACACTGTATAATGAACTGACTTGTGTTTCTCATTTTGTTAGCTTGAAGTGAAAGTGTTATTTGCTCAGTCGTGTCTGACTCTCTACAACCCCATGGACTATAACTCACCAGGCTCCTCTGTCCATGGAATTCTCCAGGCAAGAATATGGAGTGGGTAGCCATTCCCTTCTCCAGGAGCTCTTCCTGACCCCGGGATTGAACTCAGGTATCCTGAATTACAGGCAGATTCTTTACCACCTGAGCCACCAGGGAAGCCCTGGTTAGCATAGAATCACTGAATTATCATAGTATAGAACTGTAATATAACTTTCCTGGTGGCTCAGAACTCTACTAGACTTGAAAGAAAATCTCCTATCTTATATTTAAGAACTGCTTATATTTTAGGGCCAATATGTTTTTTTAAAATCCTCAAGGATACCCCTCACCCCCACTAAAGAAGCCAGAATGTGTTATCTTCACTAGTTTAAAAAAATTGAGAACATAGATAGTGCCAACTTCAAGGGAGAAGCAGAGCCAAGTAGAGGAGAGATTAAGACTAAGAAAAATATTCTGTTTGACACTGAAACTTTCTTTGCTTGGTGGGTCAAGACAAGTTCATGATAATGATACAGAATGATATAATTTCATTGAATCTTTCCATCTTCTGTGGCTTGGAACAGGAAGAGATCTAGGGACAATGTATAAAGTTATATTCCAGAAATGGGTCCTAGTTATTAGCCAAGGTGTTTGGGTAAATCCTTCATCAATTTTGGTACTTACTGCTTCTAGTAGTTAAACTATATGCTCTGATATACAGATGTTTTCAAGTCTCTAGGATCTAAACCAAGACTGCAACATGCAACTTTTCAAATTGCTCAATTGTTCAATTTGTAGCTGTTCAGGAATTCCTGGCTGTAAGAGCAAGGTAGGGCTTCATTCAACCCACATTTGCTCACCAAACTGTAATCCCTAGCATTGGGCCACACCTTTTATTATTTTATTTGAAGACTTCTTACTGATTTGCAGCAGCCCAGTTGAAATCAATTGGTGTAATCAATTGTTACTGCTGGTATTGACAGCATGAATTGGTTAAATTCCAAAGATGCAAAATAATTAAAAATCTGCTTTTACAGAGGGAAGCAGGATTATTCTATAACTAACTTATGGGTTTTAGTTTAAAAAGTTTTTTTGTTTGTTTGTTTTAATCAGAAACCTGCTTAAGCACAATTAAAGCAAATAAACACAACAGAAAGGAGAATAACAATTGCGGCTAGGATTTATTTTTCTCAAACCTCATTATAAAATAATGTTTACTAGATTGTCCTTATAAAGGCATATCAATTTATTCATATTTTTCTTTGTGATTTAGTAAAAATATATGTATTTTATATGGGAAAGAAAAATTTTCTATGGACACCAGATGTTTTCCTGGAAATCAATATCTTTAGGACATTTTCCTGTGTTATGATACTGCTTTGCCGCAGAATAAAAGTCGACATTTTCTAGTGTTGACCATTTTTTAATTGAAGACACTTGAACCTCTGGGAAGCTAACACACATAAGCAGCAGATCTGACAGCTTCAACTCAGTTTATTGAAAGCAAATTCACATCCTTTCAATACTTTTTGGAACAGTCTAATTATAAAATTAGGTTGGCGTAAATAAAAGGAAGAATTAATCATGGAGATCACATACCATAAGGTAGAAGAATCAGACAATGTTGGCTTGTAAGTATGAAGACTGACCACCAGGAATGTAGTTAAAGAAGATAGAGACCCACAAACCTTGTAGACAAGGAAAGAAAATGAGAAATTGATTGTTGTAGAACATCAAATTAATGAGCAGCATAAATGATTTACACTCAAACATAAGGGTATTTTTTAAATTTTATTTTCTACTTTGCATATCATTCCTAAGTATGGTATTGCATTTTTCTGTCTTCCTACATTAAAAAATGTACTTCCACAGAGTGCTTTGAGATCCTTAGATGAAAGGCATTATCTAAGTGCAAATTAATGTCATCTAAAAGCTGTCTTAATGACTTTATAAGCAATAGTGAAATGGTTTCCAATTTAGTTTTAAATAGGTATAAATCATTCACATGAAGAACCAAGTGAATTAATTGTAGAAGAATAGTTCAGCATGCACCAAATCTA
This sequence comes from Budorcas taxicolor, assembly GCF_023091745.1. NCBI lineage: Eukaryota > Metazoa > Chordata > Mammalia > Artiodactyla > Bovidae > Budorcas > Budorcas taxicolor. The sequence goes on from NC_068912.1 coordinate 73,365,147, forward strand.
TTAGGATACTTGAACACAGCTGCAACTCAAAGGATAAACTAGATTAGAATACTGTTTGTAGAAAATAGCAAATCGAAGCACTCTTTGAAGCAATTAACAAAATCAGAGCATCCTTTGAAGGAAATAAGCATGAAAAATGCCTTTTTTACTCTGATTTTTCCAATTGCCTAATTTTGCTACTGTCTTGAGTGTCTTGGATTATGTTCAAAGCCCAACACAACAGAGTTTCCGTCATACAGATGAGACTTTGTTTCATTGTGAACTATTCAACCACAACTAAATGTACATTTTCAACCACAGCAATGATGAATATGAACTATTATAGTAACACCCACTACAGTTTGACTCACTAAATGATATTACTCATCCTATCCTCCTTGTATTTTTCCATTGGTTGGGGTCAGGGGTATAAGCCAGTTGTGGGGGAAACTATAGAAAATTATTAACAAAACAACAATGAATTATGGTAATTTGTTTGTATACTAGGTTGTTTGAGATATACACCAAGCCTTTATATACATTATCTTACTTAACTACTCTATGAATTGGTAAAGGTATATGTCATTTTTTATATTGTAAGGAAAAGACAATAAGCCGTATATACTAATTAACAGGTGCAGTCACATAGTGAGACAATTGTACATCAAGGATTTAACATAATATTTTGTTTTGTTTTTTAATTTTTAGGAATCTTCGATTTGCCTTATTATCCACTTTGCCCCATCAATCAACCCTTTGTAACAGTATCTGGTTCTTCAAGCCTATTTAGCATCCTCATCTGTTTTGTAATCAAACTCTCCCCCTTCTTTTCCACGACTCTGGCTACAATGGTTCCTCCTTCTGCTTGCCTTTCTCCCATGACTTTAACATCTTGGCTGATTAATGTTGAGCTTCTCTTAGCTTTCTGCCAATCAACTTTTAGGAATGAGTCAAAAACAATGTTATTTTGAGCTCACCATAAGGACTTAACCTCATGTTTTTATTCCAAAACATTCCTACTAACCTATGATACAATATCATTTCTTTTTTAAAAGAATTCTGCAGTTATTTTTTCCTGTCAACAAATATTTTAGCTCTACACTGCAAAACAAACCTTAGATATAATGTTTTGCCATGGGCTCTATATATTTAATATATTATTTCTATATTTATTTTCAAATCTGAAACTCAAATTACTTTACAAACATAAATGTTATTCCATAAATGTAGGTAAATTGACTCTTGCACCAAACAAAATGTTCAAAACATACTACTTGTCCTTTCTCTTTTGCATCTTTAGGAATGCATAAGAACTGAGATGCATAGCAATAAAAAGTATGTCTGAGACATAAAATACAGGTTCTGTTGTCTTTGAGTATGAAACATTGGTAAAGCCTAAGGGTAGCCCAACTTCTACTAACCTCATAAGGTTTTTTCAGGAAGAGAAATAAAGAACAAATTAAGTAGAATAAGAGGAACAACATTGACTATGTGGGAACAAGTGTGAGTGGATGTTTGTGGCCATGTTGGTTTATTGTGCAATCACAATCTTAGATAATGTAAATTGTTGCCTACGTTTGTTCCACAAACTGTTCTTCTCAGCAGCATGGCTAGAAGTGTGTTACTGAAATTTGAAATGGATACAACCTATATCTGTCAGAATGGACTAAATAAATTACACTGAAATATTAAAGGACCTTTAATTTTCAGTGACTTAACATAACCAAGTTTTATTTATGGTTCTGTGTCTGCCATGGTAAATAAAGGAGTTTTGCTCTTTGTAGAATGAGAGATTTTGAAAACAGAGCAGCCTGTCTATCTGGAGGGAAAAAAGAGCATGCTTGACAGGGTTTCCAACCAAACAGGAAGTGACATACATCACTTCTGTTATAACACATGCCTCTGCTTATTATACTTCCTGGGCCCCTTGTAGCTGGATTGTCACAGTAATATTTAATGAATAGCACTATTGTCTATAGCGCAACAATACTAGTCTGCTGTTTGGATAATCCACAGAACTGTGTCTTGGGAAACCATGAAGTTTAAAAGGACAAGTAATTAATTCAAGAGAATATATCAATATCTGTCACTTATTCAGACCTGGGTTCAACTCCTGGATCAGGAGAATCCCTTGGAGAAGAAAATGGAAACCCACTCCAGTATTCTTGCCTGGAGAATTCCACCAGGCTCAGAGGAGCCTAGAGGGCTACAGTCCATGGGGTCACAAGAGTCGGACATGACCTTGTGACTAAACAATAATGATACTTAAAAGGTTTCCCCAGTGGCTCAGGAGTAAAAGAAAACATCTGCCAATGCAGGAGATGTGGGTTCTATCCCTGGGTCAGAAAGATTCCTTGGAGGAGGAAATGGCAACCCACTCCAGTATTCTTGCCTGGGAAATCCCATGGATGGAGGAACCTGGTGGGCTAGAGTACATGTGGTTGCAAAGAGTTAGACATGACTGAGCAACTGAGCATATATATGACACTTAAAATGGTGCCATCTTAAAATGGGAGATAAACTCATCCCAAAGTATTATAGTCCACATATAACCTCTACCTGAAATATCATTGTATCAATTTACAGTTGGAAGAACAATTGGAATTTTAGAGATCTAAGATTTAGATAAGCCCTTCTAAAATGATTAGGTCACTCACTCCTGAGACCATTCCTTGGACAATATCTTTCCATGGCTCAGCTTAGCATATCACATATATTTGTAAACCTACTTAAGTGGCACTTTATAAGATATATTCTGCATTCCCAAGTCACTGAAACATTGATGATAAATAGTACAGTACTTGATATTCTTGACATAGGGTGGAGAAAAAACTCCAAGACGAAGGAGAACTTTTGTACAGATCTTCTATTTAATTCAACATTGCAATAGCGTTTAACTTATATTAGATTTGTTTCTCACAGCTCTCGTATCCCCAGGTGTTCATATGAAAGCTCAGATTCTTACAAAGACAATATTCTAGCCTTCAGGGTGAATTTTCAAAACCCTGCTTAGCTGAGGCACATACAAAATCTGTTAGTTTATTGAATTTTGGGCGCATTTGCTTCTGCGGTATTTTGAACATTCACCTTTTCAGGGTAGCACATTCATTAAAAAACATCTCATGAGTGTGATATGAACTCAAATTTGAGCACACAGATTGGAATGAATAAAAAGGCACTTACAGATTCAGATAATAGTCACAGTCATAGGTTTTTTTATTTTTTTAATTTTTTTAACCTAGCTCTAAGCCAACATAATTTCACACAGTGGAACAGAATGAATAGTAAAATTATTACCTAGTCCTTAAGATGGTGTACAGTATCAATTTCTGGAATTAAAAATATGAGACAGCTATACTTGATGACTCCCTCCTCCTGATAAAACTTTGAACGTAGTGTAAATAAACAACAAACCTAATTTAAGCTAGCTCTTTTTTCTAAGTCTTCAACCTATTTCTAATTTTAAGATAGTTTTCTCTAATGGTTAGCGATTTTTTTTTTTTTTCAGACTAATATCTGCTCCTTCATCAAAGTTCAGGGAAAAACCTACTGAATATTCCTTTATTATTAATTACGTAATCCCCAAACATAACTTTGTGATGTGCTTATTCCCTCAGTCATGTCCAACTCTGTGACCCCATGGACTGTAGCCCACCAGGCTCCTCTGTCCATGGGGATTCTCCAGGCAAGTGGGTGGCTATGTCCTCCTCCAGGGGATCTTCCCAACCCAGGGATTGAACCCAGATCTCCTACATTGCAGGCAGATTCTTTACCATCTGAGCCACCAGGGAAGCCCAGGAATACTGGAGTGGGTAGCTTGTCACTTCTCCAGGGGATCTTCCTGACAAAGGAATCAAACTAGCATCTCCTGCATTGCAGGCAGATTCTTTACCAGCTGAGCTACAAAGGAAGCCCTGACTACTTTAATTACTTATAATTAAATTAATCTTTTAATAAGTAAACCTTTTAGGTGAACACAAGCAGATTAGGGGAGAACGGCAGGCCTGGAAAGTACATGACATTCTGAGCCCTTTCCGCATACCTTGCCCTCTGCATCTCTCCCCCCTGGCTGTTCCTGAGTTGAGCATACCAAAATCATTACTCACAAGGATCTGCAGGACATGCACAACCATCTTCAGAACAACCATCCATGAAAAGGAGAAAAAGACGGGAACCTACAAGAAAAGATCTTCTATAGCTAAAGACATAAAGAACTACAAGACAAGTAGGGGGGCAGATTTGCAATAAATTCAAATCTAAATGAGAGCCTTGCTGAATGGAGTATTCTTGGTTGTAGGTTTTTCCCTTTCTTCAGTTTAACTATGCTTTGCCACTCCCTTCTGGCCTGCGGAGTTTCTGTTGAAAAATCAGCTGATAACCTTATGGGAGCTCCCTTGTATGTTATCTGTTGATTTTTCTCTTGCTGCTTTTAGTGTTCTCTAGTTTTAATTTTTGTCATTTTGGTTATAATGTGTCTTGGTGTATTCCTTTTTGGGTTACTCCTGTATGGGACTCTGCATTTCCTGGACTTGGCTATTTCATTTCCTAAGTTAAAGAGATTTTCCGTTATTATCTATTCACATATTTTCATGGGCCCTTTCTTTCTCTCTTTTTCTGAGATAACTATAATGCAAATATTAGTGGGGTGGATGTTGTCCCAGAGGCTCCTTCAAACTGTCCTCATTTTATTTTTCTTTTTGGTTCTGTGGCAGTGGTTCCCTTAACTCTATCTTCTAGCTAGCTGATTAGTTCTTCTAAATTATTTAGTCTTCTATTGGTTCCTTCTAGTATATTGTTCATTTCAGTTATTCTTCATCTCAGTTTGATTGTTCTTTATATTCTCTAACTCTGTTCAAATCTTCTAACTTCTCATGCTCTACATCCATTCTCCCCCTGAGTACTTTGATCATCTTCATGATCATTACTCTGAACTCTTTCTCGGATTGGTTGCTTATCTCAACATCACTTGGTGCTTTTTCTAGGGTTTTATCTTGTTCCTTTGCCTATAACATATTCTTCTGATGCCTCATTTTGCATAAGTTGTGATTGTATTTTTATGTATGTGATAGGTTAGGTAAGTTTTTCAACTTTGGATAAGTGGCCCTCTGTAGGAGACATCCTGTGCATCCCAGCAGTGCACTCCTCTCTCTTTATACAAGCTATATGCTCTAGGGGTTCACTTGTAGAGGGCTGAGTTGGTCCTTCTATAGTGGCAGGCTAATTATGTGGGCAGTCTGTTAGGCCTGTGTGGATGCTGCTAACTGCTGCTTTGTGGGACCTGACCAAGAGGTAGCTGATTGCAGAATCCTAGGTGGCCAAGGGAAAATGCTTGTTCACAGGTGGGCAGAGTTAGGGTCCCAAAGTCACAAAGTCTCTGGGGTTAGTACAGGTTTACTGGCAGGTAGAGTTATTTCCTAAAGTCTGGCTGCAGGGCCCAAGGATCCCAGAACTCCTTTCAGATAACTGGAATAGGGAGGGGGTGGATATTTGGCTCCTGACACAGTTGGGTATAGGCTTGAAGTTGGGTGTCCTGAAGGTTGTATTTGCCTGCTATTAAGCCAGGCCAGGGTCCAGCTGATCCCAGGGTAGGATCTAGTCTATGTTCAGAATTGTAGCTTTTTGCTTCTGATGTCTGCCCCCTGGTGGATGTAGCTGGTGGAGAGGTTTCCTCAGGCTTTCTGGTTGGAGTGGCCAGTGCCTCTGTGCTGGTGGATGGATGATTTTGGTCCCCTGGTGGGATGGGCTGTGTCTATGGGGTGAGCCCAGAAGTGCCTGTGAGCTCTTTAGTCTTTAGGCAGCCTGTCTGCTGATGGGTGGGGCTTTGTCCCCACTCAGTTGTTTGGCCTGAGGTGTCCCAACAGTGTCACCTACAGGCTATTGTGTAGGGCAGGTCTGTGTGCCACTGAACCAAGATGTCAGCCACCAATATCAACAGTGTTTATACGACATGTCTGCCATCAGTGTCTATGTCCCCAGGATGAGCTGCAGGCACTTCCCTGGTCCCTCCAGAAGATTCTCTAAGACAGGCAGGTAGATCTGGCCTAGGGTTCTATCAAATTATTTCTTTTGCCCTGTATGCCTATGGACATGAGACTTTGTATATGCCCTTTAAGAATGAAGTCTCTATTTCCCATGATCCTGTGGGGTTCCTGCAGTTAAGTCCCGCTGACCTTCAAAGCCAAATATTCTAGGGGTTCATCTTCCTGGAGGCATACCTCTGGACTGGGATATCTGATGTGGGTTCAAAACTTACTCCTGTGGAACACTTGTAATATAGTTAGTTTCCCAGGGGGTATGGGATTTGAATTTATCACAGATCTGCCTACAATACTTGTCTTGTTGTAGTTGTTAGTGTATTTAGCTACAGAAGATCTTTTCTCATAGGTTCCCGTCTTTTTCTCCTTTTCATGGATGGTTGTTCTGAAGATGGTTGTGCATGTTTTGCAGATCCTTGTGTGTAATGATTTTGGTATGCTCAACTCAGGAACAGCCAGGGGGGAGAGATGCAGAGGGCAAGGTATGGGGAAAGGGCTCAGAATGTCATGTACTTTCCAGGCCTGCCGTTCTCCCCTAATCTGCATGTGTTCCTCAAAGATTTACACATGGGCTTCCCTGGTGGCTCAAACGGTAAAGTGTCTGCCCGCAACACGGGAGACCCGGGTTCAATTCCTGGGTCGGGAAGATCTCCTGAAGAAGAAAAGGGCAATCCACTCCAGTACTCATGCCTGGAAAATCCCATGGACCGAGGAGCCTGGTGGGCTACAGTCCATGGGGTTGCAAAAATCAGACACGACTGAGTGACTTCACGTTCACTTCACAATGTGTGTGTGTATATATATATATATAAACTTTTCTGTATACCTGAAACATTGTAAGTCAACTATGTTTCAATTTAACAGATTAAAAAAAGAAGTGGTTAAACAGCCATCTTTTGTTCCCAATCTTTGAGATAATTTATAATATTTAACAATTAAGTATTATTTTACCCATGGATTTTCTTTATCTGATTGAGAAGTTGTCTTTCCTGGCTACTTTCTTAATCAATCACATTTATGTGTATATTGTCCTTGAGGACCATTTCTGGAGACCTTGCTTAAGCAGGAGGACAGGTGAATATTTTAAGTCTGATGTGTCCCACATTGTTATATAAAAATAATAACACTTTTTAGAGTTAAAAGTAAAAGAAAATTGTAAGCTTTTGTACCAGATTTTTGTCAATATTGCATTCCTATGTGTAAAAATGTTTAAAGCAGGTGTACATTTCCCAGGGTTAATAGATGCTCAATTTACAATACATATTTCATATGAACTATGCAAACAAGTCTGGAACGTCCATTAATGTATTAAGTCTACTGTTACATATCACAGATTGTCAAAAAAAATGATAGTATTTCCCTCATTATTAAGTAAAAGGAAGGAAAAAGGAAATCAAAATAATCTTTAGATTGGTTATGGTTTTGTGACCTGAATATATATTCCATATGATTTCCATCATGTTTTAATCTTTATTAAACAGATATATCAACCAGGAGAATTTCCAGTATTTACTCTCTTTAGCTACCTTTTCTACACTATTCTATTACCTGAAAATAAAACCTTTATATAGCACTGTCAACATAATCTAGCAGTCAGTATCCATCACATTAAATAAATGTGAGACTAATTGCCTTTCCTTTATCGACAACCTTTCTGTCTTCCAGAATTTTAGTAAGATATTCACTTTTTCCTGCTATGTTTTCCAGTTATTTTAATCTGGGAGGCTATATCATGGGACTTTTTTTCACTATTCTACAATTATTCTTTTTTTTACACATATTTATATAAATTTATGTGTTAACTGTACTTACCTGTATTTATCAGTTTCTCTGTATATATAATTAAGGTTTTGACCATTGTATCAACTGACTTAAGTAACTAGTTTACCTAATTTCTTCTAGAATCCTTTCTCTTATTTACTCATTCAGCAGATATTTACATAACAAGTATTTTAATCCAGGAACTCTACTTGATACTGAATATTAATCTATGTAAAGGACATGGAAGGATGCTACCTTCATAGAAACAGGTGAAAGATGTGGAGCATTCAGGAGGAATTCCTAACTAGAGTTTTGGAGATGCGGGAATATTCCTAAAAGAAATAATGTCTATGCTAAAACATGAAGTCTAAGGAGGAATGAACTAGATAAAAAGGCTGCTATCCTCGTGTGTGTGTGTGTGTGTGTGTTTATGAATGAAAGAGAGAAACAGAGAGACGCTATGTGTGTGTATATATTAGGGTAGGGAAGAAGGCAGGAAGAGTGCAAAGTGAAGGCAGGCTAGGGAAGAAGGAATTTCAGGAATAGGATATAGCTTTTAGTGAACTAGAAGCGGTTTAATATGGTTAGGATAATAGTAGAAAGTACATAATACATTTCTTGGCAACATAAGAAGATTTTCCATGAATCTCGTGAAAGTTTAGCTTTTTAGAGGCCTTGGAAGGGACTGTAGTAATGTATTCATATATCTAGATTTATATCTATACACAACTTATGAAGATGAGGTTGTTGTTTAGTTGCTCAGTTGTGTCCTTCTTTTTTTGCAACTCTGTGGACTGTAGCTTGCCAGGCTACTTTGTCCATGGGATTTTCCAGGCAAGAATACTGGAGTGGGTTGCCATTTCCTCCTCCAGGGGATCTTTCCAACCCAGGAATCGAACCCACATCTCCTTCATTGCAGCAGATTCTTTACTGCTGAGCCACTGGGGAATCCCATGAAGATAAGGTATTTTGCCTCAATTGATTAAGACCACTATGTCTTTCTATGCTTTCCTTTGTGTTAGAAGACATTAGGGTGGCCACCAAAATGAAAATTGAGTTGGGGATTCTCTCGATTGAGGTGCTGTGGGATATTTTTTGTGGTTCACAGTTATTTCTGTGTTTAGTGGTTATTTTGAGTTATACCCACAGAAATATCTTCCAAAAATACTCTATTAAGTAATTAGGAGGAGTGGATTTTTAAAATTCATTGGAAAGAGATTTAAATTTCTTGTTGTTTAGATATGGAATAACGGTGTCGATGAATATAATGTAAAATTCATGTTTACCACTAGAAACATTGATCACAAATTGTTTAATGATATTCAATTCAAAGGACTAGTCAAGCAGATTATATTGATAGAAAATAGAAATAACTTTTTCCAAATTTGATAATAATCCTAACCTATTTTCAGTAAAAAATAATAATAATAATAATGAATTTATATGCTGATATAATATTTTATGGGCTTCTCTAGTGGCTCAGTGGTAAAGAATCTGCCTGCTAATGTAGGAGATGGGGGTTCAGTCTCTGTGTGGGGAAGGTTTCCTAGAGAAGGAAATGGCAACCTACTCCAGTATTCTTGCCTGGACAATACCATGGACAGAGGAGCATGGAATGCTATGGTCCATGGGGTCGCAAAGAGTTGGACATGACTGAGCTTGAAACAAGTACTCTTTTTATGACATAATGGTTTACATGTTTTGGTTTAGATTTAGATACATTCTTGTATGTAAATTTCCTTTAGGGGAGCAAAAATATACCTCTCTTTTTGTATTTCCACTTTTTGAAGGAAAATATTATTGATACTTATCATTTGTATGACCTTTGTGCCTCACAAACAACTTTCATTTACCGTGTCCCATTTAATTATAACAGTAAAAAGGAAGTATATTCTCATTTTTCAGAGATGGAAACTACAGTTTGGGAAGGTTAAATGACTTACCAAATTTGTAATTGTCGATGTAGAACCTTGATATATCTTCTGACACTGCATCCAGAGAGCATTCCATTATCCCATCTCTTCTCAACACATTTATTTATCAAATATACAATAGTCATTAATATACACTAGATTTTCTAAGTGTTATTTACTGACCATAAAGTCAGCCACAAAGCACAAACTAAGCATAAAAGTACCCTTGTCCTCTCAGGATGAAACCCTAAACTATGAACAATATTGGTGAGAGTTATTACATAGTATAGATTATTTAAAGGATCAAAATATTGGAGAAAATTTTTGATGAAACAATTTAATATCTCCATTATTTTAATTAAAATATACAAAACTTGTTAGGTCAGATATTTGTGTCATTATTTAAAGTACAGCTTATATTATTCATGATAGATATGGTCTTTTATCATTTTTTTGAATATTGAAATATTAAAAGAGTTAAATGGTTGGGAAAGTATCTGCTCTTCATTATTATTTGATTAGCCTATTCTTACTGACATTATAATGGATGAATATGATATGTTGTGGAACATAATGTCAAAAACAATTCCAACACTGCCTCTGAAGCCAAAATTCTTTTTTCTAATAATTGCTAATGGTCTAGTTAGGAGACATTTTACTATTCTTCTCATGATTTTTTAAAGTATTCAATTAGAGATTTTTTAATTATTCAAATAGATTTTTTTTTAACCCCAAAGAGACTACCATTGGCATTTAACTTGCCTCTTTGCCTCCTCTTCATCTCTTCCTTTAAGGGGAAAATCTTTTTTCACCTTTATTTTTTGGTATATATTCATATGAGGGAAAATAAAAGTATCCCAAACCTGGGTTCAAAAAATTGTGTTATATTTCAAATGTTGACATTTTAAAAATAATGCTTTCAGCACAAAAGAAGAACAGTAGAGCATAACCATATTATGCACAAGACATGTTTTAAGATATATATGTCTTTGTTCCATACTAGAAGCAGAAACCACTCAAGATAACTTAAACCCAAAGGGATACAGTGGATTAGGTGCTTATAGACTTGTTGGAGAGGCTCTATATTGAGTCCACAGGCATGACTAGAAGAACATTTCAGGACTGATTTACTGGGGAACTAATGCTGAAAATTAGGAAGATGAGGAGTCAGGAACCACCACTGGGAAGTTCTAATTACTAATATTTTATCACTCTACTCTTTCATTTTTTATTCACCTTGTTTTTAGTTGTTAAAGTAATGCTAACATCCACATCAGATCTGACCTTGAACTTCTCTTCATTGGAAAACCTATTAAAGTGTCTTCTCTTCTGAAAAGTGACTTACTGAACTGCTTTCAATATATTGTTTTTCTTCATATAAAATAGTCCATATAATAATCCTGTTCTCAATGTGTCCCTAAATCAGAAGCCCTACAGGACACTGTTTTTTGTTGTTTGTATGATATTCAACCTGGTATATAAAGCCATGTGCACCTAGAGAACTATATAAATAATAAATAATAATATTTATGTCCTTCAGAGGAAGACTGAAAACTTTTCTACTTTAATTGAGTTCTTCTGTTTGTGCTTTTGATGTTTTATTTATTGTATGCTTTGTCGGAAGGATTTTTCTGTTTATTGTAGTTCCTGTTCTATTTCAGCACTGAAAATAGCTCCTGTCTTGTGTTGCCCTTTTCTTTGAAATTTTGTTTAATTTCTGTCAGATGAAGGTGCTTTGGAGGCTGGAGGGCACTTGTGTCAATAAATTAAGGATATAAAAAAATTCTATCTGTCATTTTTTTTTTACCTACTATACAACATTCATCAATGTACCAGGAAAAATTACTTTAGTCACAATTCCCTCACAGATAAATTTATTTCCCTGTTTTCCCCTGATGACCTTCTAATTTTGGGGTGTAATCAAATTGTAGTGAAAGCCAGTAAATTATACACATGTTATTCTTCAGTCTAAACTTTAGCCAGTGCTAGAGTCTTCAACCCTGGGGATTAAGTAAGAAACAGAACAAAATGTGCATCTGTGACCAAGAACTGCATGCCCCTGGCCTCCAAGGGGGATAAGCTGCATGGTCTTAATAATTGCAAATTGCTTGGCCTGAGGAATGTCAATCAGAGATACTGTGGAATTGTCTAAGTCTTTTGCTGCTATAGCTTTCGGGCAACCATGTGGTCAATCCACCAGTGCATGCTGCCCACCATAACTAAGGAAGAAGCCAGGGACAGAATATAATTTAGTTCCTATAAACTAACTTTCTTTTCAGAGATATGTGGGGTAGTGTGACTTTGGGCAATTTATTGACATTACTGACTCAGTTTTCTCATCTATAGAAACATGAACAGAAATATCACCTTCAAGTGTTGTGGGGAGGAATGAATAAGGTAACATATATAAAGTGATTAGCACATAATAAATGTTAAGAAATTATATTTTAACGTCCTATTAATAATGGATACTCTTCCTGTTCATTACTTATAATCATCACTTTGGGTGAATGCCAGAGTAGTCAATGTTATCCTCCCTTAGGGAGTATTCCTGATTGAGGAGGATCCATCTACTCTGGGAATTTAATAACCATGTATAGGAATTCTAACTGAAAAAAAAAAAAGAAGAAGAAGTATACTCTTTCACTCACCTATGTATTCAAATAAAATTTTTGCAGATATATTATGTGATCATCATTGTGCTATCTATTGAATCTCTAAAGAAGAATAAAGGTATGTCCCTCCTTTGGGAAGCACAGATACGTCAACTGATTTATTTCAGTGCAATATAACCTAAAATATAAAGCAAATTACACAGAATAGACCAGAAAGCTACCAACCTTTTAACAGGAATAAAGAGTAGAGGAACCACAGGCAGTATCAAGACCTATCACTGGAAGCAGACAGGGCTGGGTTTGTAAAAATCACTAGACCAGGACAGTTTTGGGTAAAAGACATCTAGGAAAAATGAGTGAGGGAAAGTGAGAGATTATATCATTTTAATTTTTTAAGTGGGTAAAATAATGGCATATTAGAGATAAGGATGGAAGGGAAACTTAATGTAAAGAATATATATATATATATATATATATATATAATATGAACAGTATAAATAAAAAGATTTAGGAATGTTAAGCATAAAGTCAGCACATCTAGGTTTTATTCTCTCTTTTGCCGTTTCCTGATGTGTCTATTTTTGTTCAAGTTTCTTTATATAGTAAATTTGACAAGGACAAGGTAAAAAGTTAAGAAAGTAATTTTTAAAAAATAATTGCAGGAGCACCTACATATAATAAACATTAAAATTTTTGATTGTTATTCATATTGAAAATAAGCCAATATTATAAATTTCATGCAATTCAGGAAAACATACCATAATTAAAATATTGTTTTATTTTGCCTTTTATATTAAATAAATAAATAATTTTTTCATATTGTCACCTCTGTGTGTATAAAACTTACACAATATCCTAGAATTTCTGGTATGACTTTTATAAATGATGTTATGGCAGAGTCTACTTTATCTAAATGTGTGGTTTCTCCTTTCATGGTGTGAAATTTGGTTCATTCAATTCAACTCTATCAAGTCAGACCTCTTAAATGGTTAAAAAAGAAAAATGGAACCAGTGATAATTACTCACTAACTTGAATTAATGTGACTGCATTATGCCCTAATAACTGCAGTTTACTCATGTCTCCCCTGTAATATTCTAAAATTAATTTCATTTTATGCTTGTAAATAATCAGTTTATTTTTAAAGGTTAGCCATCTTTCTTAGCAAAGTTATTCTTCTCATTACATACTGGGTTGTGAAAATGATGCCAAATTAAAAAATGAAGACAATTCTATTTCTTCTGCTCTCGTTGGTGTTGAAAGAGCAGTGTGGGAAGAGAATAAGTCTGTGGACAACTGGGGTATGGAAATCTGATTCCAGTTTCAGTCATTTGCAATGCATGTAGGCACTTCAGTGTCTTATAGTTCCTCCAATGCAAGGAGCTTAAAAGTTCCCAATGACAGGGAAAAGGTTTGTAAGCAACCCAAACATTCCCAATGAGCTGTGCAGGCCACCCCCTTAGATTGTAATAATAGCATATAGAGATTACTGTATGCTAGACACTTATCAGTACTTTGGCCACCTCACACGAAGAGCTGACTCATTGGAAAAGACTCTGATGCTGGGAGGGATTGGGGCCAGTAGGAGAAAGGGACGACCAAGGATGAGATGGCTGGATGGCATCACGGACTCGATGGACATGAGTCTGAGTGAACTCCGGGAGATGGTGATGAACAGGGAGGCCTGGCGTGCTGCGATTCATGGGGTTGCAAAGAGTCGGACACGACTGAGCGACTGAACTGAACTGAACTGAGACACTTATCTAAGTGTTTTGCATTTAGTTCTCACAATGACGCTAGGAAGTAGGATTACAATCATCCTCATTTTATAGGAGGAGAAGCTGAGTCACAAAGAGACTAAGGAGATTGCCCAAGGTCATACAGCTATTAGGTGTTGAAGCTGTGATTCAAAGTTCGGCTGCTGGCTCCAGAATCAATGATCTGAAACATCAAGTTCTGTGTCTTCTAAATATGCAGACTTCATAAAACATTTTAGAATTTACAGGTAATCATTCATTTTCCTAATACAAGATGAAAATAAACCATTGTCAAAAGACTGTAACTTCTTAGCTTTTAGTATTTAAAAAGTTAGTAGTCGTCCCTGTAGCTCAAATGGTGTTCCCTATAGCTGAACTGGTAAGGAATCTCCCTGCAACACAGGAGACCCGGGTTTGATCTCTAGGTCGGGAAGTTCCTCTGGAGAAGAGAACGGCAATCCACTCCAATATTCTTGCCTGGAGAATCCCATGGACAGAAGAGCCTGGCGGGTTGCCGTCCATGGGATCTCAGTCAGGCATGACTGAGTGACTAACACTACTAAACTAGTAATGGTCCTCTTTTCAGCCTCTCTTCCCACTTGGTTTCATTGGATGTCCAATTACACTGCTTTAATTTGATTATATAGATATACTGTTCTATAAAATAGTCTTTTTTCATGCCCGTATGGTCCCCACTTTTAAAAGAGATGTTCTTTGATTTGGGAGATTGTTTATCCTTTGGGGGACACAGTTCCTTAATCTGTATAGAAATAGCAGAAGTATCATTTATACTTCTAAAGACTTTTCAACTCTAAAATGTTACCCCTCTGTAGTTTCATAAGAATCGGATCGAAAATTTATATGGCTTTGCTTTTTTCACTTATTCATCAGTCTAGTTCTTTGCATTACACACAGTAAATTCAAAGTCTACTATCTCTCATTGTATTTTGTAACAATTTAAATTGTAATATAGTGATTTTTAAAACTATTTTATTTAGATATTGGTGTTAAAGAGTTATTCTAATATAGCCACAGAGTAAATTTGAAGCTTACATTTAGAAACATTGGAGAAGGAAATGGCAACCCACTCCAGTGTTCTTGCCTGGAGAATCCCAGGGACAGAGGAGCCTGGTGGGCTTCTGTCTATGGTGTTGCACAGAGTCAGACATGACTGAAGCGACTTAGCTTTAAATATTGGTGTTAAAGAGTTATTCTAATATAGCTACCGAGTAAATTTGAATCTTACATTTAGAAACATAAAGTGTTCCAAAAATGTCCTGTCACCTTGCTTGGAGATTATCAGTTGGTCCATAAGATCTACTGGGCAAAGACTGTGAATAGGCTGCTGAAGAAATCACTATAAAGAGACAATAATATAAAGAATGCTTGTTATGCAATAATTCCTCTTAACTCTTAAGATATTTGGGAAGTCACATAAGTAAGTGACTTCAGAAGTAAGTGCTTGAAGGAAAGGAGTAAGAGTATATTGCCCTTCACAAACTCCCCCTTCCTAGGTAGTCCATAAATATCTCTGTCACTCTCCCCCAGTCACACATGAGTATGTACATTGTAGGGCTATCAGCTTCCTGGTGCTCCCATAATGATAACAGGGTCATGTATGACTTGGATGGGCAGAATTTGGAAGGCATTGCTCAAGCATATTGCAAGAATTTGCAGAGCAGTAGGAATCTGGAAACAGACTGTTGGCAGCTCTGCAACCCTTATTAATCATTGTGAGCATGGCAGATGGTCCTTGGGTTATTTTCCAAGAGAAATGGAAACAGGGATATGGAGAGAGGTCTTCCTCTTCTACTGTTCCCATTCAAGTAAGTGAGCCATTACTTTGATATTTAGATGAATAAATAGAAAGCTTTTATTGAGCAATTAATTTATCAAATGTCACCTAGGTTCTAGGTACTAATTGTAGGCAGTGGTGATAGAGTCATGAGGCAAACTTTTGCCTCCATGGAGTTTACATCTGAAATGTAGCCAGAAACAGATGACAGATAAAACAAGAAAAAATTAATCTGCATACAATATGTTACATTGAGGGTCAGCAAATTAGGACATGTGATCCAAAAGGGCTCTACCTTCTGTTTTTGTAAATAAAGCAGTGGATTGAAAGTCTGAATGAACTTTTTGACCAACCCAGTAGTTTCAGAGGGCTTCCCTGGTGGCTCAATGGTAAAGAATCCACCTGCCAATGCAGGAGACACAGGTTTGATCCCTGGATCAGAAAGATCCCCTTGAGAAGGAAATGACAACTCACTCTAGTCTGGGAAATCTCATGGACAGGGGAGCCTGGTGGGTACAGTCCATGGGTTTGCAAAAGAGCCAGGCATGACTTATCAACTAAACAACAGTAGTTTCAGAACACAGTTTATACTCTCATTCCCGTTTCGCCTTTGGCTCTTTTGTGTCATAGTGCCAGTGTAGAACATTTGCAAGAAAGAGTATATGGCTTGTGTCTGTGCCTTTACAGAAATGTCTGCTGACCTCTGGATTAGATGCTATGAAGTCGTATAAATAAAAATAAATCCAGGAAGGGGAAGAAGAACTGGGTATTTTTTAGGTAGAGTGATCAGAGTACCAGTCCCTAAGAAGGTAGAGTTTGTGTAGAGCACTAAGGAGATGCAGAGCAAGTCATGACGCTTTTAAAGAAAGAGTGTAGCAGGCAAAGAGAATAGCGGGTTCATAGGCTCTGACATAGAAGGGCGCTTGGAATCTTCTAAAAGCAGCAGAGATGTCAATGTTGCTAGAGAAGAATGAGTAAGGGAGAGAGAGGTAGGAGATCAAGTGGGGGGGCAGAAGGTATCAAGGAATCATGTAGGGCCTTGTAAGCCACCATGAGTCCTTTGGCTTGTATTCTGAGTGAGCTGGGAAGCTTTTGGAGGGTTTTAACCAAGTGACATCTGACTTCACATTTTGAAACGATTTTCTCTGGCTGCTGAGTTCAGAGCACACTGATGGAGAACTAGGTCAGTGCTAGGAGAGTTCTTGGTAAACGTTATAAGGAACCAAGCATCGTAAGAGGTGACTAGGAAGAAAAGAGTGCTGGTGATTAAAAAAAAAAAAAATATATATATATATATATATATATATATATATATATATATCTCAATGACAACAATAGAGAACTGATTTCCAATTAAATACCACTGTAATTTAGGACAAGATTATGTCATTTAAAAATGGAATAAAATATTATTTCCTATGTTTATGCAAGTTTATTTCTGTTATATAACTTACTGTATAAACATCTGCTTGGCTATTCATAAGGTATTTGCTAATTAGGATGTAAAAGTGTCTTGTTCCTTCATTTGTTTCCCATAAGGTGGCTGTGATGTGAATTTCCTGTTGTAAAAATGCAGGTAGTCTGTAAAGGGGGAGGGATTGGATATCACCTAAATTCCTTTACATTTTCTTGCCTTCACTTTTCCCCAATTATCACCGAGAAGTTTGGCAACTTAAAATATGAATCTCTATCACTAACATAAATTATCAAGTCTCCACAGTAATAATTTCCCATTAAAATCCATGAAGTTCAGGTTTTACATGATGAGCTCAGAGATGGCTACATAAATGTGTGGCTCTGCAGGCAATGTGTTTAATCTAATGTAAAAGCCATCATGCCTTTTATAACTTACCTGCAAGAAAAACTGGAAACTATAGTATGAGCAATAGAGTCCTGAGCTTTAAAAAGGAATATTCAAAAAAAAAAAAAAGAATAAAAATAGGAAGAGTGAATTCCATTGTGAATTTTGGATAAGTGTATGAGAAGGACGTCTCAATAATAGCTCTCTAGGTTGTTGACCTGAAGGATCAACTAGCCAAATATGTGGTCGTGCTGAGGCAGAGAGTGACCACTGATGATCTTCACTTCAGCAGAGCACTAGGGAAAATATGTTTAGAAAAATAGGAATTTGAATAAAAGGAAGTGAAAGTCAAATCATAACATTTGATGTTAAAGAGTCAAAGGGAAAGATGAAGGCTGCTGATCCAATGCTCTCCAGGATATTCTGAGGGAAAGGGAGTCCTGTGAGATTCTTTAGTTTTCCAAGGAATGAAATAAGAAAACAAGACTTTAAAAAAATCGTCTTATTGGAAAGATTCTCTAGAAATCATAGGGAAGCATAGAATTTATAGAATATTTCAGATAGAGGAATAATGTATATTTTGTTGAAACCTAGCTGGATATAATTAATTTATCAGAGCCAACAGATAAATACAATATCATATATTTCTATAGAGTTTATATTTTATAAGGCATTTTACATACAGTCTCTCAGAAAACCAGTCAAACCAGTAGTCGGAATATTTTTCAGATGAGAAATCTGATTCAGGAAAATTAAGTGACAGAGAATTTTGGAACCAAGATTGTAACCCAGTTTTTTAAAATTCTAACACAGCACATTTTTCAATACCTGTGTTCTCTTTAACATCAATTGAGTTCTATACTATAAAATACAATAATGGACTTTTATACCCAGAAAGTTAGAGGGAAAGAATCACTAACCACCTCCACGTTTTGCTCTATTTTTCTGCTGACATATTATCACTGTACTATCTCCTTTGCACATTCAATTTTCCAGATGAGGAAACTAAGTCTGATAGTTGTCCAAGCTCAATACAGGAGAGACTGCACAAATCCAGCTCTTCTGACTCCAAAACTCCTGCTTCTTCCATTACACCATAGAAACTGTGCATTATTCTACCTTTAAAAATTTCATGATAATTGAAACCATATGCCAGCAGATCCTAGTGATGTCAACACTGATAAAAGTAAAATAATTTACATTACATTAAAGATTTCCTCTAGATTCTGAATTTCTCCTAGAGGAGCTAACATTTGAACTAGGACTTGGGGTTTGTAGAGTATTTTCAAAAAAGCAATTAGCATATAGACAGTTTATGAATGTTAAAATGGACAAAAGGATAAATGGATAGGTTGATGATATTTGTTACAAGCCTGGAATTCTGTTTATCTCACTGTTGCTTCATTTACTCTTTGAAAGCTTTCTTTGTATTCTCCTGCATACTCCCAGAGCTGTTAGAACATCCTCAATGCTTCCCTGATGTGAGGTATATTAGACAGTGAGTTCTTTTGCACAAGGGTTGAAATCTTGCTAATCACTATACGTGGCACATTTTAGAGGATTTGTTAGATGATTTAGAGGATTTGTTTGTTAGATGAAATGGATAAAACAAAAGGATAAATAAATAGTACAACAGTTATCTGGAATCATGTGCTTCCTCATGGGAGAATGCCCTCTTTTCTCTTTCATGAAATTTTCCCTGATGTCTCCCCAGGGAGACACTCTCCCCAAGAAGAGTTTTCCCCCTGTGATCTTTCAATATTTTATGAATGACTTGTTATAAACTTTATATATATATATATATATATATATATATATACACGCACACATATATATACACATATACATACATACACACACATATATATACACACACATATATATAAAGAGCTGATAGAGCACTTAATTGGGTAGATAACTTTTCAATAGACCAAATACTCCTTGAAAATAGGAATTACTTTTACTCATTATTTTGATGTCAATATTTTTAATATCTGCTTTCCTAGGAATTCAGAGGGCAAAGAATCTGGCTGTAATGCAGGAGACCGGTGTTCAGTCCCTGAGTTGGGAAGATCCCCAGTATTCTTGCTTGGAGAATTTCATGGATAGAGGAGCCTGGCAGGCTGCAGTCCACTTTCAATATAGACACTTTGTAAATATCTATCTTTTTCTACTCTATCCTTACTGTTATCTAGAGGGAATTATAAAGGTGGAAATTAAGAAGTAAAGGGAGGAGATGGGGACCACCGAGGATGAGGTGGTTGGATGGCATCACTGACTCAATGGACATAAATTTGAGCAAGCTCTGGGACTTGGTGATGGACAGGGAAGCCTGGCATGCTTCAGTCCATGGGGGGTTGCAAAGAGTCAGACATGACTAAGCTACTGAACTAAGCTGAAGAATTAAAGATGTATAGCAAATGCAGCAATGCAAGACACAGAGTTGTAAAAAGTCATCTTTGAGATTAGGCATGGAGTCCTATAGTATGGCTGAAGACTCAGTTCAGTTCAGTTCAGTCACTCAGTCATGTCTGATTCTTTGCGACCCCATGAACTGCAGTACCCCAGGCCTCCCTGTCCATCACCAAATCCTGAAGTCCACATAAACCCATGTCCATTGTGTTGGTGATGCCATCCAACTATCACATCCTCTATCATCCCCTTCTCCTCCTTCCCTCAATCTTTCCCATCATCAGGGTCTTTTCAAATGAGTTAGCTCTCTGCATCAGGTGGCCAAAGTGTTGGAGTTTCAGCTTTAACATCAGTCCCTCCAATGAACACCTAGGACTGATCTTTAGGATGGACTAGTTGGATCTCCTTGCAGTCCAAGAGTCTTCTCCAACACTGCAGTTCAAAAGCATCAATTCTTCGGTGCTCAGCTTTCTTCACAGTCCAACTCTTACATCCATACATGACCACTGGAAAAACCATAGCCTTGACTAGATGGACATTTGTTGGCAAAGTAATGTCTGTGCTTTTTAACATGCTGTCTAGGTTGGTTATAACTTTCCTTCCAAGGAGCAAGTGTCTTTTAATTTCATGGCTGCAATCACCATCTGCAGTGATTTTGGAGCCCCCCAAAATGAAGTCTGACATTGTTTCCACTGTTTCCCCAACTATTTGCCATGAAGTGATGGGACCAGATGCCATGGTCTTCGTTTTCTGAATGTTGAGCTTTAAGCCAACTTTCGCACTCTCCTCTTTCACCTTCATCAAGAGGCTCTTTAGTTCTTCTTCACTTTCTACTATAAGGGTGGTGTTATCTGCATAGATGAGGTTATTGATATTTCTCCTGGCAATCTTGATTCCAGCTTCTGCTTCTTCCAACCTAGCGTTTCTCATGATGTGCTCTGAATATAAGTTACATAAGCAGGGTGACAATATACAGCCTTGATGTACTCCTTTTCCTATTTGGAACCAGTCTGTTGTTCCATGTCCAGTTGTAACTGTTGCTTCCTGACCTGCATACAGGTTTCTCAAGAGGCAAGTCAGGTGGTCTGGTATTCCCATCTCTTTCAGAATTTTCCACAGTTTATTGTGATCCACACAGTCAAAGGCTTTGGCATAGTCAATAAAGCAGAAATAGATGTTTTTATGGAACTCTCTTGCTTTTTCGATAATCCAGCAGATGTTGGCAATTTGATCTCTGGTTCCTCTGCCTTTTCTAAAACCAGATTGAACAACTGGAAGTTCATGGTTCACATATTGCTGAAGCCTGCCTTGGTGAATTTTGAGCATTACTTTACTAGCATGTGAGATGAGTGCAACTGTGCAGTAGTTTGAACATTCTTTGGCATTACCTTTCTTTGAGATTGGAATGAAAACTGAACTTTTGCACTCCTGGGGACACTGCTGAGTTTTCCAAATTTGCTGACATATTGAATGCAGCACTTTCACATCATCATCTTTTAGAATTTGAAATAGCTCAACTGGAATTCCATTGCCTCCACTAGCTTTGTTCATAGTGATGCTTTCTAAGGCCCACTTGACTTCACATTCCAAGATTTCCGGCTCTAGGTGAGTGTGAGTGATCGCACTTTCATGATTATCTGGGTAGTGAAGATCTTTTTTGTACAGTTCTGTGTATTCTTGCCACCTCTTCTTAATATCTTCTGCTTCTGTTAGGTCCATACCAGTTCTATCCTTTATTGAGCCCATCTTTGCATGAAATGTTCCCTTTGTATCTCTAATTTTCTTGAAGAGATCTCTAGTGTTTTCCATTCTGTTGTTTTCCTCTATTTCTTTGCATTGATCACTGAGGAAGGCTTTCTTATTTCTCCTTGCTGTTCTCTGGAACTCTGCATTCAAACGGGTATATCTTTCCTTTTCTCCTTTGCTTTTTGCTTCTCTTATTTTCACAGCTATTTATAAGCCCTCCTCAGACAGCCATTTTGCTTTTTTGCATTTCTTTTTCTTGGGGATGGTCTTGATCCCTGTCTCCTGTACAATGTCATGAACTTCCAACCGTAGTTCATCAGGCACTCTATCTATCAGATCTAGTCCCTTAAATCTATTTCTCACTCCCACTGTATAGTCATAAGTGATTTGATTTAGGTCATACCTGAATGGTCTAGTGGTTTTCTCCCCTTTCTTCAATTTCAGTCTGAATTTGGCAATAAGAGTTCATGATCTGAGCCACAGGCAGCTCCTGGTCTTGTTTTTGCTGACTGTATAGAGCTTCTCCATCTTTGGCTGCAAAGGATATAATCAATCTGATTTTGGTGTTGACCATCTGGTGATGTCCATGTGTAGAGTCTTCTGTGTTTTTGGAAGAGGGTGTTTGTTATGACCAGTGCGTTGTCTTGGCAGAACTCTGTTAGCCTTTGCCCTGCTTCATTCTGTACTCCAAGGCCAAATTTCCTGTTACTCCAGATGTTTCTTGACTTCCTACTTTTGCATTCCAGTCCCCTATAATGAAAAGGACATTTTTGGGGGGTGTTAGTTCTAGGTCTTATAGGTCTTCACAGAACCGTTCAACTTCAGCTTCTTCAGCATTACTGGCTGGGGCATAGACTTGGATTACCGTGATACTGAATGGTTTCCCTTGGAAATGAACAGAGATCATTCTGTCATTTTTGAGATTGCCTCCTAGTACTGCATTTTGGACTTTCATTGACCATGATAGCTACTCCATTTCTTCTGAGGGATACCTGCCCACAGTAGTAGATATAATGGTCATCTGAGTTAAATGCACCCATTCTAGTCCACCTTAGTTCTCTGATTCCTAGAATGTCAATGTTCACGCTTGTCATCTCCTGTTTGACCACTTCCAATTTACCTTGATTCATGGATCTAACTAACATTCCAGCTTCCAGTGCAATCTTGCTCTTTACAGCACTGAATCTTGCTTCTATCACCAGTCCCCTCCACAACTGGGTGTTGTCTTTTCTTTGGCTCCATCCCTTCATTCTTTTTGGAGTTATTTCTCCACTGATCTCCAGTAGCATATTGGGCACCTACTGACCTGGGGAGTTCATCTTTCAGTGTCTTATCTTTTTGCCTTTTCATACTGTTCATGGGGTTCTCGAGGCAAGAATATTAAAATGGTTTGCCATTCCCTTCTCCAGTGGACCACATTCTATCAGTGGCTGGAGACTAGAACACAGCATTTATTTATGGAATCATGGTTCATAATTATACTTTTGAGCGTCCCTGGTGGCTCAGACAGTAAAGAATCTGCCTGTTATGAAGGAGACCCAGGTTTGATACCTGGGTCTTTGGGAATATCCCCTGGAGAAGGGAATGGCTACCCACTCCTGTATTCTTTCCTGAAGAATTCCATGGGAGAGGAAACTGAAGGGTTACATTCCTATGGGGTCCAAAAGAGTCAGACACAACTGAGCAACTAACACATATTTAATTATATCTTTAAGCATAAAATTTCCAACACGAATCACTTGGAACACAAATTAAACCATTTTCTAACAGAATTAGTTTCACTTTGTGGTCACCCTATTCTATTAAAACAATTTTTTTTTCTTGATAACATACATATTACCTTTGTCCTCTAAAATCTTTGAGTACCTTAAAGAGACAGCTTTCCCCATTGGCTGAGCAGTAACGAATCCATCTGTAATTCAGGAGACACAGGTTTGATCCCTGGGTCAGGAAAATCCCCTGGAGGAGGGCATAGCTATCCACTGCAGTATTCTTGCCTGGGAAATCCCACGGACAGAGGAGCCTAGCAGGCTACACCCATGGGGTCGAAAAAGAGTTGGACATGACTCAGCATTAAACAAGAGCAACAACCTTAAAGAGAAGTATAATGCAAATTTAAGAGAGCATTATTATTATTTTCAAGACTCTTAAAATGCATAGTTAAAAAGTTATGGTTTCTTTGCCATGAGATAATTAAACATAGTCAAAAACTAAACATCATATTTAATAAATTCTAAGTCTCAATGTTAAACATTTTTTCAGCTAATTTTTCAACATCTTCCAAACATCAATGTTCATATCTTATAAAGGGCCTTTTATTTTGTTTCTAGACGTTAAATGGCCATGGCAGCATCCTGCAGACTTGGGTTGGCTATTTCCACTTCATAAATCAACAGCTTTTCCCCTAGGACTGAAAGAGGCTCCAGATGTATGTATTCCATTTTGAAAGAAACAAAATATTATTAAGGGTTTCCAGATAACCTCACCAGTGGATAAATAGTAAAGTTGCCTCAAGGTCCGTCAGGGAAGCCCAGAGATTATACAAACGTTATTTGTCAGCAAATACATATTGATTGAATACAAGTTGGTTTGCCTTCTAATTGCTATGTTTCCTTACAAGGAACTCTGTAGATCAGGGATTATAGTTTATCAAAAGAAAATGAAGTGATTGCAGTTTGACCTGACAGACTGCATATGGGTAAACACACAACAGAGTTACATTTTTTGAAAGGGACTTTGGACAATGAAAGTGATTTATAGAACTTCTACATGCCTGAACTTGATATCCCTGGGGAGTATTTAATGATAGAGAGTGTGCCAAAGCTTAAATGTAGGCAATAAAACTCATAGGTCAAGGAAAGTGTCAACTCAAACACTTATAGCTGACCTTGTGCTTATATCCCACAAGTACTTAGGTCTTGGTTCTAAGATAAATTGGATATTACCAGTCTTATTTTGATACCTTAGATTTTTTTTTCACCTTGGAAATTATTTTGTATTATCTGAAGTACAAGTGAAATTTTAAATTCTAAGCATAACCAGAACAATTATTTGATAGTTATATATAAATCTATTATGGTGGTGGTGGTTTAGTCACTAAGTCATGTCTGACTCTTGTGACCCCATGAACTGTAGCCTGTCAGGCTCCTCTGCCCATGGGATTCTCCAGGCAAGAATACTGGAGTGGGTTGCATTTCCTTCTCCAGGGCATCTTCCCAAGCCAGGAATCAAATCTAGGTGTCCTGTGTTGCCCGCAGATTCTTTACTGACTGAGCTATGAGGGAAGCCCTGTAAATCTATTATACTGCTGCTACTGTTAAGTCGCTTCAGTCGTGTCCAACTCTGTGCGACCCCATAGACGGCAGCCCACCAGGCTCCCCCGTCCCTGGGATTCTCCAGGCAAGAACACTGGAGTGGGCTGCCATTTCCTTCTCCAATGTATGAAAGTGAAAAGTGAAAGTGAAGTCACTCAGTCATGCCCGACTCTTGGCGACCCCATGGACTGTAGCCTACCAGGCTCCTCTGTCCATGGAATTTTCCAGGCAAGAGTACTGGAGTGGAGTGCCATTGCCTTCTCCAAAATCTATTATAGAACTATGCAAATATAAGATAATGTGTTACTTAATCTTAGCAAGTCATTTTTATTCAGAACACTTTTTTTTTTAATGAATTACTATACTTTTATTTGAGGAAATTACAATACTGTGGTGATTTTTGCCATACATCAATATGAATCAGCCATAGGAAATATGTTTCCCCTCCATCCTGACACCTCCCCACACCCTATCCTTCCAAGTTGTCACAGAGCACTGGCTTTGGGTACCCTGCTTCATACATCAGACTTGCTCTTGTCATCTATTTTACATATGGTAATGTGTATGTTTCAATGCTATTTTACATATGGTAATGGACATGTTTCAATGCTATTCTCTCAAATCATCTCACCTTCTCCTTCTCCCACTGAGTCCAAAATTCTATTCTTTACATCTGTGGCTCCTTTGCCACCCCGAATGTAGCATCATCAACACCATCTTTCTAGATTCCATATATATGTGTTAATATATGGTATTTGTCTTTCTCTTTCTAACTTATTTCACTCTGTTCAAAACAATTTAGACCTAAACTATGAGAGTTTATGGTTAAAGGAAGTAATTCTAGAGCTCCCAGGGGGAAGTAATACCTTATCAGAATGCTAAATGTGGAAATAGAAGTATGTGAAAGGTATTAAATTAATTTTGAAGGAAGGAATTAGGAAAGTTTCAAAGAGGATAGAAGGTCTGAGATGGATTTTAATGAGTGGATATGAGTTTTTCTGGTTGACAAAAATTATAGCAAAGCAGCATAAGAAAATGTACAAAGGTGGTCAGATATATTATTATATTTTCAGGGAAAGCATTCCCAGTAAAAATCAAATTCCTAACAGAATCAACAACATGATCTGAAAATCATTCTTCCCTTTGCACTGAGGGCTAAAAACTATCAGTTTCATCTCAAGTCTGGTAATGCATTTTGCATATCTCATGACTATTCCATTTTGCTGTGAACTAAACACTTTCATATTAAAACAGATATCCAGTAATGCTAACAAGAGAATTGAGTACAGCGTCATAAATGTAATTCCCTCTCAATGACAGAACAGACAACTTTCCATAGCTATTACAGAGAAATTTTGGTTTGTGATAACAGAAAGCTTCTTTTTTCCTTTTTCTTCTTTCTTCCTGTTTCTTGACCATTTCTTGGATCTGGCTATTGTGAATAGAATGCCTGTAAATTCAGATGCACAGAGGTATGAAACAAACAAACAGAAAAATCAAGATATGTCCAGTTAGCCCTAAATTTTCTCTAGTGAGAGCTCCTCATTTCTGCCCCTTTTCAACTACTCTGAATGCATTAAATCTGCAGTGTACTATATAGCTCATAAAATTCTGAAGACACACAGTTTGCTGGAATTCTACTTCATTTTAAATGATAAAGCTGTCTCTATGAAAATTTTAACACCAATGTATATCTTTTAATGGACTTCTAAACATAGCTTGGAATTCTCTTAGAATTATCACTCAGCAAAGTCACATTATATTCCTATTTGTCATCACTTTACATGGAATAATTAACAAGCATACAGTTGTATCTGAGAAGTCATTATGCAGTAGATTTGAAATTATTTGAAATTATTGTCTTTTAATTTTAGAAAAATTATGAGATATGTGAAAATATAACAACATTCTAAAAATTTATAAAAATATATTCATATTTTCTATAATTTAATTGAAAAAGCATTTGAAGTGAAGTGAAAGTCACTCAGTTGTGTGTAGTCCATGAAATTCTTCAGGCCAGAATACTGGAGTGGGTAACCTTTCCCTTCTCCAGGGGATCTTCCCAACCCAGGGATTGAACCCAGGTCTCCCACATTTGAAGCCGATTCTTTACCAGCTGAGCCATGAGGGAAGCCCAAGAATACTGGAATGGTTAGCCTATTCCTTCTCGAGGGGATCTTCCTGACCCAAGAATCGGGCCAGTGTCTCCTGCATTGCAGGCGCATTCTTTCACAGCTGAGCTCTCAGGGAAGCCCAATAAGCATTTACTGAGGGCATACTAGGGCTTCCCTGGTGGCTCAGATGGTAAAGAATCTATCTGCAGTGAAGGAGACCCAGGTTTGATCCCTGGGTTGGGAAGATCCTCTGGAGAAGGGAATGGCTACCCACCGTGCATACTATTTGCCAAGCTCTGAGATTACATGATGAGGTACAGTTCCACCCTTGAAATTCAGATTCACAGTTTATTGTCACTGATTAGGATCTGCAAACATTTCTGAAAGTCGACATAGATTTTTATTATGATTCATGATAATTTAAAATGTCCTTAAGTTGATTTAATTTTTTAATTTTAAATTTTATTTTTACTTTATTTTACTTTACAATACTGTATTGGTTTTGCCATACATTGGCATGAATCCATCATGGTTGTACATGAGTTCCCAATCCTGAACCCCCCTACCACCTCCCTCCATATCATCTCTCTGGATCATCCCCGTGCACCAGCCCCAAGCATCCTGTATCCTGTATCAAACATAGACTGGTGATTCGTTTCTTACATGATAGTATACATGTTTCAATGCCATTCTCCCAAATCATCCCACCCTCTCCCTCTCCCACAGGGTCCAAAAATCCGTTCTACACATCTGTGTCTCTTTTGCTGTCTCGCATACAGGGTTATCATTACCATCTTTCTAAATTCCATATATATGTGTTAGTATACTGTATTGGTGTTTTTCTTTCTGGCTCACTTCACTCTGTATAATAGGCTCCCATTTCATCCACCTCATTAGAACTGATTCAAATGTATTCTTTTTAATGGCTGAGTAATACTCCATTGTGTATATGTACCACAGCTTTCTTATCCATTCATCTGCTGATGGGCATCTAGGTTGCTTCCATGTCCTGGCTATTAATTTAGCAGTATACCCCCAAATGAAATCTCTGTTATCTCTAGTCATAGTCTGGCTCATTCCATTTTTATTAAGTATACCAGTTATCATGTAGGAACAATAGTCTTTTGTTCTTTTTTTCTCAATCAGTTGTCAAAGTCCTCTTGATTATGTATTTGGAAAAAATTTTAAAGCAACTCTTTGCTGGCCATTTCTGCATTAACTTGACACCTGTTTACTTCTCATCTATACTATGAAATGCTTCCATTTACTTATCTCCAGTCTTCTCCTTCCTCAAATCAAATTTGCAAATTGCAGAGACATAATACTTCTGAAGGGGCTTCCCAGGTGGCAATAGTGGTAAAGAACCCACCTACCAATGCAAGAGACACAAGAGATGTGGGTTTAATCCTTGGGTCAGGGATCCCTTGGAGGAGGAAATGGCAACCACTCCAGTATTCTTGCCTGGCAAATCCATGAACAGAGGAGCCTGGTAGGCTGCAGTCCATGGGGCTATAAAGAGTTGGATATGACTGAGCACAATACTGAAAAATACCGGCACTTACTTGGTTAAAGTAAAATCAGCTGTGTCCAGTTGTGCCTGTTGTGTCCAGAAAAGTCACAAACTCAAGTGTGTAAAAGGGCGGGCACATGGGTAACAAAATGAGTCAAGTGGGTAGAATTAAGACAGTAAGGATTAGTAGATACCCTGGCATACATAGGCTCCAGATAAGTCACAGACAGAACTTGATTCCAGCTGATTGCTCTTCTATTGGAGTTCAGGCTTATTTTTGAATTGTTGTTTTTTTTTCTGGAAAGAATATAGAATTTCCTAATTTTTAAGACACTGTGTATACCAAACAAAATACAGCTATATATGTATCAGTAGTTCTAATACACACCTCTTGTTGGATATGGAAGGCTGATAGTTGTGAACTCTGGTCTATAGCATTGGACTAGTTAATGTTACCTGGATTGCATGGCCCAGCAAAACCTAGCACTGCTGTCTCTTTCTAATGTCATCTCTTATCATTATCGTTACCTAACATTGATGCTGTGCCTAGTTTTATGGACACTGTGCCTGGTATTTGCTCTCTACAACAATTAATGAAGTAGGATTTTACCCATTTAAAAGATGCAAAATTTGTTGCAAAGAGGTTGAAAAGTTTAGTAATAGTGATCAGTAGTTGATTCAAATACAGCATTGTCCAATTCCAAAGCTTCTGCCCCTTACACTTACTTCCCTCTGCTGTTTTGCAGATACATGCATCCTAAAAATGTATATTCTTCCAGGAACCCTGTTAGAAAGGAGCTAGTTTCATCTTCATGTTACAAGTAAGATTAATGATTATATGACTTGACTAAAGTCACAAAACTGTTAAGAGGTAGGACCAGGGAATGAATCTGCACAGCTTAAATCTAGTTTCCTTTCTTGTTAAGCTTTATAGTACACTAAATAAATATAAAAATGAATAAACAAGTAAGTTTTACCAAAAAAAGAGCTTATTTTTAAATCCACCACAATGCCACTTTTCCTATAATGATTTTCTTGTTCCTCTTCACTGGAAGTAATCGCTTCTTCTGCTGAGCTACCATATTACTTTGCTTATATTTCTCTCATATACATTGTGTTTAAATGTGCCTGCATCTAACCTCTTTTACTTACACAGCAAGATCCACATGCTGTGATGATCAACAGCGTCTTTCTCATAGTTGGAGCCTGGCAAAATTGCTGAATGAATTCAGAAATATACATATTATGGGGTTTTATCTATTTATTGACACAAGTATCTGTCTAAATGTAATAAAAATGATAATTAAAAATAAAGTACTCTTTAAGAAATCTGTATTTCTCAGCATACCTCTTGCTGGATGCTTAAAAACCTGGTTCAACATAAGCCATCAAAACTATTTATTAGATTGTTTAGAAAATAGATATACTATATATTAATATTAGTCAAATAGTAAGAGGAAAAAACTCATTTGGTTGGGAAAAAAGTTGGTGCTTAATGGTGGGCAGTATTGTCAACATGCAAATCAATTCCCCTGTAACACATTGCGTAAAAACATTTTGTTCAAACCAGTTATCCTGCTATGTTATGTGGTTTCCTGCCAAAATGTTCCTTTGCTGTCACGTAGATAGCCAAAGCTATCTGTTAGGAAAAATCCCTGCTCTAATCACACAGCCCAACTCAGCACTTTCAAATGTCCACAGGAAATAGACACTCATCTTGAAATCATCAGGGATGGATAACCTGATATATAGTCCAAGAGACTACCCTCTCCTAAACTCTGAATCAAAGTGACTTTAGCACTCAGAGAAAGCTCAAGCTTGAATGCTCTAGGATTGGACTTATTTTTAATTCTATTTCACTGAGAAAATTTTATAAGATAAGGTTAGGATCTTTATAGTCAACTATGGCACTCCAAGATAGTAAACTTAACATCCACTCTACGCCCTGCAGTTTTATTAGAGTATCTTAATGAATTATTTTGCACCCACTGTTTCCTACTTCATTGCTGTCTTTGTTACGTTAACATGAAAAAAAAGCATTATAAAATCAAATGCATGAGTATTAGAAATAATTCCCTATTATTCCACCCCAAAATAAATAAGATAAATAACATGTAATAGTAATTTATACAGATTCACTTAGAAGGAATTCTGATTTGTACACCAAGCAGAAGAGGTTCCTAACAGGGCTGTGTAGGACTTTATTTTGCACTACAGTTAACAAATTCTCAGGAAAAGTCCAGTTGATCTCATTACCAAAGGTGTTGAGCCTTTATTTCCCACTGTGGTAAAATGTTCACAACCTTGGTGCTACTGATTTAGAGGTCCATACTGAGGGGTAAGGGGCTTTGCTTGGCAAAACTGGTGAAGAGTGTAATAAGCATAGAAGGAAGAGAAGTTTATTTCTGAGGGAAAGATACAATCTAAGAAGGAAATATTGGATGAGGTGTTTGGAGGTAGATGAACATTGGATGAAGTGTTTAAAGGAAAGAGTGAAATGCAAGAATAGTATATGTTTAGAATTGTTCCTTAGGGTTGTGGGGTGCAATGTCACCCAAACATAACAGAGACATGAAAGAAAGTGTAAAGTGGACAATGACTTTATTCTTTGCTTACTTGTCTTGTCCCAGAAAACATACTCCAGCAGAACATATCAGCAGTCTTTATACTTCTGTAACCATGTATGCATGCGTGTGTGTGTGTATGTTTGAAGCTCTGAGGACCAACACAGATAATCATGTACAAGTAGTGAAGAGCTCTTATTCTTTCAGGGAGATGAGACTAGCAGTACTCCATGGTACTTGGTGTGAGAAAAGCAATCCAATTTAAACACTTCACTATGAGAATTTTGGTTCACTCAGAGTGGACACTTGCCTTTCATTCACCCAAATTCTAAGGACATCCCTAGAGCAGAGAAGGGGAAAACAACATTTCTGACTCCCAGATCCATAGCGGAGAGAATCAGAGCCCTGGCCCACGGTCAGACTACATGGTTTGAATCTGGCTCTATTGTTTTTTCACTGTGTGAACTGGCTTTACTTAATCTCTTTCTGCCCCCAGTTTTCTCATTTGTTTAAAGATGGGGATAATATAACATATTTATAGGATTTTTGTGAAAATTGCATTGAACAACTGTTTAGAATAGAGTATAACACAGAGTAAGCGCTCAAGAGATAGCATTTTTCGTTAACACTTAGTTTAGTACTACTATTAATTTTAGAGTTACCTGTGAAGAAAGTGGGGTCCTTGTTTTCCCTGGATTACAGAAAAAGTATTTGTGGAGTCCACAACATTGGACTTTATATTTTTCCCACTTTCCCCCACTCTTCATTCTACTTTCTAAATATAATAAATTTCCATTTTAACTATTCACTAATCTGATTATTATTTCTTCCTATTTTGTACAGTGTGTTTTTCTATACCATGAAATCTGATTTTTCCAGACATAAAAATCTATAATTAATTATCAAAAAGTTAAGTAAAAAATTAAGCTACTTTCTCTAACCATATAGTTATGTAGAAATTAACATGGGAAATATGTTATAACTGCATACTCTGCAATTAAAATTATGTGAATCATTATTTATAAAGATTAATTTCCATAAAAATTTAATGATTTCACTGATTGGTTTTGAAAAAAGAGTCATTCATTATATATTATTCCTAATTTTAATAGAAACCTCTGTTTAGTTTGTCTTCAGTTTGACATGAAATAATTTTAGTTTAAGTAAACCTTTAAATTGAAGTAAACTTTTTAATAGACATTGCCAAAACCTCAAAAGCTGAAAAACATTTTTTTCTACAAACATAAACCTTTGGAGAAATGCCATTTCTTGGGTCTACCATGTGTCTTCTCCTCTGCATGTTCAAGGAGTTTCATCAGGATGGCCAGTGGGTCAAAGGAGTCTTTGTCCATGCCTTGACCACGGCAAATTAGTGCCTGTTAATGCTGACTTTCCTCATTGCAGTCATCTCCCAATCCTGCTGTTTTCTTCCATTAGGCTCTCCATAAGCTGTTGTAAAGGTGTAGTGAGGAATTTCTTAATTCTTTTGAGTCCTGAAAGCATAACATCCATATATTTTTGCCATTTCTCCTACTCTAGGCTTAGCATTAAGGCAGAATAACTCAGAATGGTCTAGAGATGTGCAAAAAGATCAAGCCCCCATGTTAACACATGATCAGATCCTGTTTCCGTGAAACAACTTCCTCTGTCCTTAGCAGCATCTTCAAAACTTGAATGATTACTAGTGAGGTTTAGATCATTGAGAATGGTTTTGCAATGCCTTACTGTTGCAAAGCAAATGGGATTCCTTTTATTTCTTTCTTCACCATACATAAAACTGATTTTGATACAGTAATACAGTCTTCTTTAGGGACCATTAAACTGTTGTAAGGGTCAGGAGGTGCTGATTTGCATGTGTGGTGTGACTCAAACCCAAGTGTTCATAAGGAAAAGCCTATATCATAAAAAGCTGCCGTTCTACCTCTTTGCCACTGAGGCATTATGTCTTTGTTAAGGAGCAGTTACATCCATCGTTCTCATTAGTTTGATTAATGGCCTACCTCTAATAGAGGCCACCACCTGACATTTGGGGAAAAAAATACATGGCAGGTAATTTTTAAAAATACAGAACCTGTCCCCTTAACCTAGTTTCATTCCCTTTGGTAAGGGTGGCAATTGGATGTGACACTCATCAGTGGGAGAGGGCTGACATCCTTTCTTTCCCTCCCTCTCCAGTTCAATTAAAAGAATGATAGCCTGGCTTTCTGGAGAAACTGAAGCAAAGGTAGGGAGAGAGCTGTTAAATATCCCAGCACAATAAGCACAGGCTATAGTGCCCACAAATTAACATTTCTTGTCAATTAGAGACCTTAAGGTTTCACTGGAATATTGGATTAATGAAGTGATTCTGTTCATGATGGGTAACACATCTCATGTGCCTTGCCTGTCTTTTCAATTCGAAAAACAAAGAGGTGTAAAGATGGGCCAATTTCAAATTTTTTTTTAATGCTGAACTAAAACATATTCAAAAGTCTTCACTTCAGAGTTGTTTATGGGTCTCACTACTTTCTTCTGTTTTGGTCTTTAGAATTATTACAATTGTTTTTTCTAACCCTGATGGTTATTGACTGTTTTAATAACAGGATGTGGCTTTGGTTTCAGAATCTATTCTGTTCTGAGATAAAGTCCTCTAACTCTTAAAACAGAAAAAGGATGTAAAATTGGCCTTTGGTATACCCTTGCCCAGTAGACTTGTCTTAGTATGTAACTACTAAAATCACCCTGTTTGCTTCCATTTCCATGCACAGGAGTCAATAATCCCACTTTATGTACTCTCATGACCTACTGGGAAATGGACTTAAATTCTCCCATACAAATTACAAGTTCTTTTGTTGTTTTGATTGGTTTGCTTTTCCATGTAATGCTCTATTTCCATACCTAAGTCTATTTTCCCTCCAAAGATTAGAGAATGCGTGTTTCTAAGCTATAGTACCAGCTCTTCCCTGCCCCCTTGCCACAAGCAGGATGTTACTCCAGCCTGGAAACTGATGACAGCAGCTGTCCTTGGGCATGGACGTCCTCTTTAATCAAAGTGAGTTCCCTAATGAGCACTATAATGACATTCATTTGCCATTTGGATGTCCCTGATGTGACACTTCAGGCAACATCATGGTTACCTTCCCTTAAAAATGTAAAATAATTTTACAAAATCAAAAAGGCAGAAATATTGCCTAAAGAAGTTCAGTTTAAAAAATAGCAATATTATCATGGTTTTAGAAAAAGTGCTGTAATCTATGTCACAAATTATAATAGTGTGATTTTATATTTAACTTGGTAATAAGATTCTGTATTTGAAAGTAACAGATCTTTGGTTACCAAAAAATGTTAGTCTATAGACTCTATAACAGATTTTCCTGAGTTAAGATATAGGATGACATTAATTTAATGATAACATTGTTGAGCACATCTTAGAAATGGAACATTTTAAATTTGAAATAATTTTGATAATGGAGAAAATTGCTATATACTACAACTAATATTTAGAACCAGATTCACATTTACAAGGTTTCCTTTTACATAAAATCTTCATCTTCAGTACTACTCTAACTAAAATGCATGCAGGAAAGTGTTCCATGAAAAGCTGAAAGGGATGTTTACCAATGAAAATGGGAACATTTCTCCAGAATATAATCTTATGTTAATAGTATTTATTAGCTATAATGGAAAGCAATTTTTAAAAAGAAATTAAGGAAATTTCTTAATAGTTTCTTATTTTGTTACAATCGTTGACCTGGGGGTTTGGAACAATCTTTAGAGCACACACAGTTTATCTTCAGCCTCCTGGAAAGATAGATACGGCCTATAATGAGTTTGTATCTTGTCCAAGCATGATGACTCTAAAAATTAAGCTCAATAGATAGTGTATTTTTCCCTTTATAAGAAACACCAGGAACATACTTTTATAATCTTCCCCTTTTATTCTCTTCCACTGTCTAACAAGCCTTAATAGCCAGACTTCTAGCTTCCAAAGTGTCACAGAATCAGATCATCAAGCAACATAGAAAGGAAATAAAAGGACAGAATATTGTGATCAATGGCAACTTCCCATGTGATTTTTGAAACTAACAAATGGCTATTACTAAACATCCAATAAGCAGTGATATCAAGTTGCAATACAAATTGAATATAGCTTTGAGTTAGACCTGAATTAAATGCTGACTCTACTGTTGAGGA
The DNA here is from genome assembly GCF_023091745.1 of Budorcas taxicolor. Lineage (NCBI taxonomy): Eukaryota > Metazoa > Chordata > Mammalia > Artiodactyla > Bovidae > Budorcas > Budorcas taxicolor. Next base: position 73,400,634 of record NC_068912.1, read on the forward strand.
GTTGCGTATAATCTTCAAAGTTTTGCTCTCAGAGTCTCAGCTTCCTCATCTTAAAATTGGGATAATAGGACCTGCTTTGAAGAAATGTTGTGAGACTTCTAAAAAAATCATTCTGGTGTATCATGAACACACAATAATTGGTAGCTATTATCTTTGGTTGTTGACTAATTGACTAGATGTAAAGCACCAAATTGGATGATCTGTGCAGTGGTTACTTAGGATTGTATATAAAACACAATTCTTGCCTTGTAAGGAGACTAAAAGAAACATTCTATATTAAGAGTATTATTTACATTATTCTAATACTGGCTCTGTCAAGTAGATACTGTTAAACTACAGATAAAGAACCTTAAAATTGGAGAGTTAGCTTAACTTGACAACATTGTTACTCCAGAATGTGTACTCTTAACCACTATGTTATACTGAGTGGTATGATACTGTATTGTCTCCAAGGCAAAGATGTCTATAGGAAATATGTCTATAGGAAAGTAACTGAGGGAATCACTGTTGCTAGACATAGACAAGTGCCTTTCTGTATCAGTCTTTCAAATCTGGGATTTGAGACTATGGTGTGCAATGAACTAGTAAATTCAACCTAATTTTTGGTCATACTCTTTAAAGAGCCAATTCTTGAACACTGAAATCATAGAAAGTAGCAACCCCCTTTCCCATAGGGAACCACATTTCTCTTGAAAATAAATTAATAATGAATTTATATTTGAAGGCTATAGTTTTATATGGAAACTGGGGAGACATTTATATTTTATATAATCCTCTTTGCCAAAGATTTTTCTTGTGATCCTTTATCCTTCTACTGAGTGGATACCTGATGGTCATGCATGTTATATTAGTCAAGGTTCTCCAGAGAAACAGAACTAACAGGATGTATATACAGAGAGATTTCTTTGAAGGAACTAGCTCGTACAAGTATAGAGGCTGGCTAACCCCAAATTTGCAGAGTAAGCCAGCAAAGTGGTGATGCAGGAAAAAGTTCCTGTTTCAGTTCAAGTCTATAAGCTATCTGCTTATAGATTTCCCTCTTGCTGAGGGACATTTATCTTTTTTTCTATTTAGACCTTCAGAGGATTAAAGGAGACCCATCCACATTACAGAAAGCAATCTGTTTTAGTCAAAGTCAACCAATTTAAATGCTAATCTTATTCCAAAACTCCGTCATGGAAACATCTAGAACAATGTTTTACCAAATATCTGGGCACTATGGCCCAGCCAAGTTGAGATATAAAACTGACCATCACAGAGATTCTGTTGTGGCACAGACTGATCAGTACCATTCCAAATATCCCAATGTGGTCATTCAGCCACTGGAATTTTATAGGTTATGATTACTGTGATATAATAACCCTTATTTAATAGAGTGCTATCTATATTTTAAAGTAAAAATTAAGCTGGGTATATAAGATCATTTATTTTTCAAGATAAAAATGGAGAAAGAGAATAAAGATTTTGTTTTCATACCTGAAATGCCACAGACATATATTAATGTCATTGAAAAATGACTCAGTCTCTTTCTTCAATGGATCCAAAATGACAGAGTGAATTTACTTATTAGAAATATTTTTACTTAAAAAAATTCTAGAGATTAGGTAAAGAGTTATTTTTGGATGTATGAAAAATATTGCTTTTCAACATAGTCTAATGACATGGTGATTTTGAACATTTTAGTGTATGTATGGTAACAAAACTCTGAACATGTTTGCAGCAGTTGAAGTATATTTTCCTCACTGTGCATAATCTTACAGATGTTAATATATAGCGCTTCCTGATTCACTTAAATCAGGCATGAAAGAGAAACACAAACTGAGCCCACTTCTATAGTCCTTCTGTAAGACAAGCTCTTCCAGGAGTTATATTTACAGAAAAAGAGAAATCTGCTCTGGAGATAATGTATATAATCACAGTTTCTAAAAATGGAAAAGCCTTATTGCATTCTTATTTGATATCTATTTTACATCATCACCTGAAGCTATGTTCTGTTGCCATTGTTTTATTACTAGTAAGAAAAAAGAAATCACTGCTAAGAACCTCAAAATAGAGGACTTATTTTATTAAGCTGTAATTATGTAACTCAAGTTTCAGTATTTTTTTCAAAGAATAATAATGTGAAGGCTCTAAGACTATTGCAAAAGAAGCACTTTGAAGAACCCTTTGTGAATATATTTTGTCCAAAAACATACTTGAGTCTTTGCAAAAGGGTGAAAGTTCTAGCAGAGAGAACAATATCAATGTCCTGGTTAAAATAAAATCCTCTGGAATATTTACAAATGATATGTTCAGTTCTGCTAATGAAGAAACGGCCAATTTTTATAAGAATTAGAACTGTTCTAAGTGCCATATCTTTTTGTTTATTTTGTTTTGTTTTCCATGATTTTAATTTTTATCACTTGTTTAGGAAAGTTTGATTCTTTTGCTGAGTTTGTAAAAAATTGTCAAAACAAATCTGATGTCTTTTCATCCAGCTGTACTTTTTTCTCAGTCTTCTTTTCCAAGGATTCTTCATGGGACTTTTTATTCCTTCTGTTGGATAGGTGTCTGATGATCGTAAAGCTTCTGTTATAGCACAAGTTGTCCACAACTTTTCAACTTTCCCATTGTGATCCTACATCCACTGGAAATTTCAGTGATGATTACTATGACAAATTTTAAAATCATTTCTATTTTAAAAACAGCTTACATTTTCTTAAAGCCCATTATAGGATATCAAATCAATGTTATATTAACTATTGGAAATATCTATTTATTGAAACCAATTTTTAATTTTCCTTCAACTTTTCTTGAATCTATTTTTTAATCAAATAGCCTTTGCAATTCAAGATTAAATCTCATTTGATTAATTTCAAGCCATTTTTTCTAGACTTTTGTACTATTATATGATGTCTCATTGCTTAATATCCTCTCTCATCTAAGAATTTAATTACTGTCATTAACAACCAACTGCAGATCATTTATGAAGATGTTTAACAGAATTCAAGACTACTTTGAATGAAACAAAACACTTCACACTCACTGCCAAAGACTCAAAATATACTTTTATATTTCCTGTGTATCTCATTAGTAAGCTAGATATAACCTTCTATTATGACCTACATGCTTCCCAATGGAATTCTCATGATCCTAACATAGCAATGATTTTACTTTCATCAAAACTAGAAGTTCTTTATTTGGCCTAAATAATAATTTTATATATGTTCATAAATACATTTTTTTTTTTTGGCAGAAAGAGTTCATCCATAGTGTTAAACTAATATCCAAAGAAGTACATGACTCCCAAAATATATAAAAATCATGTGCTTTCTTATAGTGTTAGCTGCTCAGTCGTGTCTGACTCTCTGCCACGCCGTGGACTGTAGCCCACCAGTCTTCTCTGTCCTTGGAGTTCTCCAAGCAAGAATACTGGAGAGGGTTGCCATTTCCTTCTCCAGGGGATCTTCCTAAACCAGGGATCAAACCTGCATCTCTTGTCTCCTGCATTGGCAGGTCACTTCTTCCTAGAACCACCTGGGAAGCCCTAAAGTTATATTTAAAAAATAATTTATGATGCATTTTACCTATATGGTAGAATGTTACTATTTCCCCTTAGTGTATAAACTCTGGGTTATTCATGTTGCCCGAATTCATTTTCTTGTAAAGCAGATATTTTTCTCAAAAACATGTAATTATGATTTTTGAAAAGGTAAGTTTTCAAAATGATATATTAAATATATGCTATTTTGGATTTTAAAAAAAGACTTGAGCATCAAAACTGGAAAAATAAGATCATATTTTCTCATAAATGCATAATGTGAACAAATGGGATATTATCCAGGGATTATAAAATGTTTAGAAAAATAAATCCTGTCTTTTGTAATGGTCTTTTCTGAAATTAATATGCTTAGAACATCAAGGAGAATCCAAATTCATTTTACTTTAAAATGTCCTTTCTACTATTTATCCAGAAAAGAAATGAAAGAACTAGATTGTATATTTTAGTGTTTTTCTAATTAGATGAGCGTCCCATTGTGAGTGACTAACAATAACTCAATATCTATTTCATGGACCTTGCTTTACTGTTTTAAATGGATGTTCATTAAGGTTGTGCCAGTGGTGGGAGGAGGGGGGATTGTAATTGTATATTCAGGAATATTAAAGGAACATTTCCTATAGGAAACATACGGCTATCTACGTTTTAATATAGGATTAGGATAGATTATGCCTGGTAGGCTGCAGTCCATGGGGTCGCTAAGAGTTGGACACGACTGAAGCGACTTAGCAGCAGCATGCTTAATCAGGGGCCTATTATTAGAGAAAGATACAGAGACTGCGGAGAGTGTTAACAAGAGAACAACAAACATGAGGGAATGTTCTGAAAATGTGTTTCAGTTATAAAGAGTCTGAAGAGAAATATAATGTCAGTTTTTAAGTATTTTTATAATAAGAGCATAAGATCTCGACTGAGAGAAACTTGCATTTGAATCTAGGTCCTACACTTCTCAGCTCGCCGACTGTGACTATTTCCTCTATGTAAAATTGGAATAATGTCTATTTCGCTAGACTATTGTGAAGAAGAAGATAGCTGACATATCCAGAGTAGTGAGTGTCAGACGTGTATAAGTCCTTCTATAAATGAAGTTAGTATTATATACACCTTTTTATCAGATATTCATCATAGCAGTTCCAAAGCAGAGTTGTTAGTATTGGTGGAGGATGGAAAATAAAAGGATGGGGTTTCATAACCACAGAAAACACTGGATCAGGCAGCTGTTCGTTTAGCGTACTCATACACGGGTACATTTGGTAGAATTCAAATTTTGCTGCATACTATGAGGTGCAACATTTATTTCTGTTTTTCTCCCGCCCCTTTTCCCTCTCTTCCTTCCCTTCTTTCTTAGAAATGTTGCTAAATATAGCTATCTTCCTCAGCAAGGGATTTAATCATTGAGTCTGATTTTGCCATAATCTTTTCCTCAGATTACCACCTCAGTAGCAGGTAATAATGTATGACACAGAAGGAATTAGACATTGGTTAGATTTGTTTCTTGCCCTTTGTTTAACAACAGCAAGGAGCACTATATATGAAAATGTATATTAATGTATACTAAACTGTTGGCAAAAACATAAGTACAATATTGTTTAGATTAGAGTAATAAGCTTTTTCAAGTAGGGCTCTTCCTCATTTTTAAAAAACTGGATCTCTGTAGTCTTGATTTTTCCTTAGGTAATCTTGATATACACTAGAAGAGATAATGTTTGATGAGCTTGCGTTGTTTACCAAAACTGTGCCTATGCTGAGGATTGACATACAATAATCTTGGTTAATGTTTTATTTCATTACTCTTGAGAAATAATAATTTCTCAAAGTTCCTTGTGTTATCAATGCATATATATATATAAAATTGCTGTCTAATTTGTACAGTTAACACATTTCTATGAATCCATCAGAGCAAAGAGATTTATAAGGAAATGAAAATAGAACATTGTGAACAATAAAACTTTATAAAGAGGTTAGGAACTGAAGGCAGTGTTGAGAAAATATGTGAGCCTAGTCAGCCACCCAAAGGAAACTTTGCCTTGTTTTCTGTTAATTATCTGAGAGACTTGATTCATAATTTTATACCTTACTGAAATAAATTATTAAATGTAACACGCATTCAGCCACACACACACACCAGGCTCACTATATATCAGGTACAGATATTTGTATAAAATCTCATTTAAACTTCTCAGTAACTCCATTTCAGAATTAAGAAAATGTAAATACAAAGAGATAAACTAATCCACTCAAGGTCACATTGTTCCAAAACAAAGTAGTCTAACTCTAGAGACCTTTGTTATGGCATTAGACATCCCTTAGCTTTGACTGTGAATTGGAAGATTCAGAAAATGAAGGATTAAAAAAGCTACAAGAGTTATTCCTTGGGGGTAGAGGTTGCCCTATATTGCTTCTTGGATTGGTTTGAGAGAACAGAGGGTATAAGCAAAGTGGTTTTCTTAATCATCCGACCTCTTTGGTCAAAATCATGAAGTTGAGCACATAAAAGGATGAGGTGAGAGTGAAAGAAAAGGACTAACAAGGAAGCATAAGTTGTAGGTTAATTATAATAATAAATGTCATTGATTAAACACACATGTGCAGCTACTGTAGCAACAACTTTTTATGTTGTGGTAGATTGCAAAAATGGCCACAGTTCTCTACTGTCCTTGCCCCTTTGCAATGCGATTTTGTAGTTCTTTGCATTAAGAGATAGAAGCTATTTTCCCCATCTTTGAATCTTGGCTGGTTGCCTTTGTTGCTTGCTTTGACCAATGGAATGTGGCAGAAGGAACATTTTATGCCATTTCTGAGCTTTGGTTTCAAGTGGACTCAGGGCATTTATTTGTTCTCTGTCTTGAAACCTCTACGACAGCATGAGAAAACACGGATGAAAACGCATGGCCCCATTATCCTCATCGCCCTAGACAGAAGTTAGCCAGCTGCCAGGCAAAGACCCTGAGAAAGTCATGGTGAAACCTGTCAAGTCCAGCCTAAATCAGCACATCTGCTCAGATATTTTATTAACTTATGAGCAGAAATAAATAAGCCATTGAATTTTTCATGTATGTTATGCAGCAATGGATAAGTGTTACATACATGTTGCCTCCTAAAATCTTAAAACAGCATTTTTTTGGTAAGTATTAACATTTCAGAAATAACAAATCTCTTTACTAGCAATGTAGCAATGATGAGGGCCCGTATTCTCTGTGCAGTTTTGACTTTATGCCCAGGGCCTTGTTCCTCTCAGAAGGGAAAAAGTTAAGCAATTGTCTGTTAATGAAGATCTAGATATAAATTTCTCCTTACTTTCAATTCAAATCTGTAAATCATGAATCAAGGCAAGTTTTTTGAAGCAAATTCCAATATCCATGGAAATGACTTCACATTCCAACACAAGCCAGTTTATTTGGTTAACATTATAAAAAGATAGGCCGAAATCCAGAACTGAAGCAAAGCTCATTTATTTATTCAACAAACATTTATTAAGTGCCTGCCATATGCTGGGTCCTGTGTTTGGCACTGTTGTATAATTAATTTAAAAAGAATCTATGATTTCGGAAAAAACTTTAAGCTGAATAATTTAGGCAGAACAAGGCAAGTTATTCATAAAGATGCAGACTAATTGGAAATGTCCTAGTTAAAATGCTATACTTATGTGGCAGTGAGAATGCTATGGATCTAAAGGGAAATGCACATGAAGTTCTAAAACAATTTGTCAGAATAATTAAACATATTAAGAGTGGTACTTGGAACCAAAGTTCTTCAACCCACTCTGTAGAGAAGTCAGTATAAATTTGTTGCAGCATTTTATAACACGAGGTATAGTGCAGCTGTAAGCCCAAGTCAAATGCTGAAAGATGGACCCAGCTTTATATATTGCCATAGGCAGAACCGGGAATCACACCAAGTACCAGCAGGCTAGAGCCACCAGTTCAAAATGGCATTTACTATTTGTTTGGTATTCAGCTCTGTTTTCTTCTCATCGCCTCCAGCTCATGAAAACACTGGCTTCTTCCAGAAAGATTCTCTCTGTAGAGAATTCTAGGCTTGACCAACCATGGAGAAATAAATTTTCTTTTCTCTCACAGTGTATAATTTTCTCTTTCTAACTCCAGAGAAGGAACCATTGATAGCAGTTAATGGTATTTGTCTTTAGAAAACAAAAGGGTCTGACTCAGAATTTTACAAGATTTAATTTATTTTCTTATTACAAAGAAAAGTTCCAACACCTTGTCACTGCCAGACCCAAAGAGTCTTTCTCTCAGGTTAAAAAGAAAGTTTCTACAGCGTTTGAGTTATATTACTGTGAATAAATACATAGTAAATAATACAAATTCTATTTTATGATGATCTCAAAAATAGTAGCCTATGTCAAGGAAAACAGGAAATTTCTCTTTACTGGTTAAAGTAATGGAAGGACAGTCCCTCTGTGTCATGTCTCTGAGGATGTTTAACCACATATTTTACCCACATGCAGCAGTATGACCTCAAATCCCAAAAGAATGACTGGTTCATTTCACTTTGAGTTCACAAATATATAGAGGGCCAGTTATTCAATAATGCTACATGTTTTTTAATATGTTGTTTGCAGTCAAGACCACTTATTCAAAGCCAACCATGTAGACAGAGTAAAAAGAAAAAACAATTCCAGATGTGATGGGCTTCCATGATTGAAATTCTCCATGGAGTCATTGCAATGTGTTTAACACCTGAGTTTCAGAAGATGCCAGCCCATGTTGCCTAAGTGAGCACTGGCCTTGTGATTTATTCAAGCTGTGCTTTCTCTGCTCTGCTCTCAAGGTGCTTGTGTTAAAAGAGTTATACCTCGTCCCCACTGACTTGTTTTTAACCCCCGTAGCCTCAGTCCAGTTCAACAAATCTTTATTGAAGGCCTACCAACCATTGTTATTTGATGTTTTATTATGGTTTATAGGTGACCTGGATGGAACTTCACAAGGAGAATGTGATGTCTATTTGCAGTTCTAAACTGTATAGACATCAGAGCTGACCCTCCCTCTGTGGGCCTTTAATTTGGTTTGACACATGAGGTCACATCAGCCAGTGCCTTAGAGGACTTCTTTTTGTCAAGCTCATCATTTACCCATAGACTCCTGAGAAAGAATAATCTAGAGACAACTTTCCTTTCAGCTTTGTATCTCTGATGAAGAGCTTTCAGACACATGGCACAAGTGGTATGTCACTTTGATCATCTGGTTGTCAGTTCGCCGTGCTGTGTTGATTCTGTCACTGGTATCACCATTTTTCCAGACTTTCTTTTACTCTTCCCTCTCATTCAAACCTAGTGTTCAATCTGTCATTGCATCCTGTCATCTCCTCCTTTGAACCGTCTTTCAGCTTCGGTCCTCCTCTCCTTTTCCATTACTACCACATCCATCCAGACTGGTGATAACTGCAAGGGTGCTCAATAGATTTTTCTCACTCTCATCTCTACCATTTCTTTTATTCATCATGAATATTTATTTCAGCCCATTTTTCTAAAGCCCTCTATTTCTTTTGTTATTTTCTGTTCAGTAACCTAGAATCATTCCCTTTTTACTGTCTTGTAAAACAGTCTTTTTTTAAAAAAATAAAACACATTCTAATGGGCACATGTTACTCCCTTCAAACCAGGGGTCCTACTCACGTGAGAAAATTCAATGGATACTATGCTTTTAATAGCATATTTGTGTGTGAATGCTAGGTTGCACTCTTTGTGACCCTATGGATTATAGCCCACAAGGCTCCTCTCTCCATGGGATGCCCCAGGCAAGAATATTGGAGTGGGTTGCCATGTTCTCCTCCAGGGAATCTTCCTGACTCAGGGATCAAACCTGCATCTCCTGCAGTGCAGGAAGATTCTTTACTGCTAAACCACTGGAGAAGCCCAATGGCATGTTCACTCCTGCCTAATTGCTTTGTGTATGTTTTTCTTTTTTTTCCAACACAAATTAAATCCTACTAAGGTAAGGACCACATAAGTTCCATTTCTTCCATATTCTCTAACAGCTTTGGCCCCACTCACACCCTCTGTGCTTCTGTATCAATACTATGTCCCAGCACCTCCCCCAGTATGCTGTAATTGTATACTCATATGATTGTGTCTTACACTTATTTATGAGCCCTCTGATGACAGAAAACAGTCTTTCTTGTGAAACCTTGTAACCCCATGTGCCCAAAAGAATTTGACTCCTAGTAAGTTCTCAGTTTTCACTTACTAGGTTCTCAGTTTTCACCCTACCGATAAGGAACAAGAGACATTATTGATCTCTCTCCCCTTCCCTCTCTCTTTCCTCTCCTTAACTCTTCCTATCCTTCCCTATTTTTCTAGTCCCCCAGTCCTGGATGCAGGAATCTGGTCGAAGGGCCCTCAGCCTGAGCTGAGGATTGGAGACTGATCGCCTCCTCTTGGCAGAGAACTTGAATTCTGGTTCTGGTCTGGTCTGATTTCTGGTAGGGCCGAGTTCCAGTCCTCCCTTCTCTGGAGGCCCAGGGAAAAGTCCCATAACGCCTGGGCATCTGTAGGTTGCAGGAGACATCTGTAAGTCCATCCCTTTCGCACCCACCCCCTCCGCCTCCTCCCCCTTCTTCTTTCAACCTGGCTTTCTTTCCTCCCTTGAAATCTTTGATGTTAGTACTTGGATCTGAAGTTCTGTGTCTCTATAGGAGGTTTTCTGAGAGACTGTATTCTTGTATTTAAGGGCTTCCCTGGTGGTGCAGAGATTAAAGTGTCTGCCTGTAATGCAGGAGACCTGGGTTTGATCCCTGGGTCGGGAAGATCCCCTGGAGAAGGAAATGGCAAGCCACTCCAGTACTTTTGCCTGGAGAATCCCATGGACAGAGGAGCTTGGTGGGCTACAGTCCACGGGTCGCAAAGAGTCAGACACGACGGTGCGACTTCACTTTCACTTTAAGTTCTCAGTGAAAACTTGTAAAAGTATTTAATAAATCTCTCTCTTCTCTAAATGGTTAACTTCAAACCAGAGCATAAGTTTAGCAATATGCCAGATATCTGAAGATGAGAAATACGATGACTAGCATGTAAGGCTCCAGGATAGAAGAATTTTCATGAACAATGCTTTATTTGTAATTGTCTCCCCCACCCCCGCTTCGCCAAATCTCCTTAGCGGTAGAAATCATATCTTACTAGCCCTTTGATCTTTTGAAAGTGAAAGGTTGTTGTTGAATTACGACGCCGGGATTCTTGGCCCCCGGAGGAGAAGAATTCACTCCGGGCCTGAGACGAGGCTTGATCGCTCAGAGCTTTTGTATAATAAAGTTTTATTAAAGTATAAAGAAAATAGAGAAAGCTTCTGACATAGGCATCAGAAGGGGGCAGAAAGAGTACCCCCCTGCTAGTATTTAGCTGGATGTTATATAGTCACCAGCAGTCTGTTAATGAAAGAAAGGAATGTCTCAAAACTTAGAATGGCACCAGGCCCCTCACCCATAAGATGTATTTTGGGATAATCTTGGCTCCAAATGGTTCATCTTGGGCCATAAAAGGATTAACTTGAATCTTGAAGAAGGGCAGAGCACCATACAAATAGTGTCGTTTACATAGATTAGAGGAACAATATTGGAGTATACCATACTGGTTTATCAAGTAGGTTCTGAGCCAAAAGGCAGAACCCACTTGAAGACAGAGTTTGGGGTAAATGCATAGTACATTAGCATAGCTTAAGATAAACATTTTCATAAGAAAAAGGCATTGGTTAACTTCAGGTGAAACCAGGTGTCATTATGGCAACACAGAATTTTAAGAGAAACCTCCTTTTAAATTTGTATAGAGAAGGAAAAAAAATATCGCTAGTGTGTTTCTTCCTGCCGCTTAAGGGAGATACAAATGTCTGACACTTGCAGGCTATTTCCTCCATTTTGAGACCTCTGGCCTTCCTGCCTGTTACCCTCTCAAAAATGTCTTTGATCTAGTGACATCAGGGCTTCCCTGGTGGCTCAGAGGGTAAGTGATACAATGTGGAAGACCTGGGTTTGATTCCTGGGTTGGGAAGATGTCCTGGAGGAGGGCACAGCTACCTGGAGGAGGGCTTCCCTGGTGTCTCAGATGGTAAGTGATGCAATGTGGAAGACCTGGGTTTGATTCCTGGGTTGGGAAGATCTCCTGGAGGAGGGAACAGCTACCCACTCCAGTATTCTTACCTGGAGAATTCCATGGACAGTGGAGCATGGTAGGCAGGCTATAGTCCATGGGGTTGCTCGAACATGACTGAGTCACTGTCACTTTCTTTCTTTTTTTTTTTTTTAATCTAGTGACAGGGCTGGTAACTGAGAACCTGGTCATTTGAATGTTTAGCCTTCTAGAGAACATGATTCCAGTATCTTATCATAACAGCCACTGGCTGAATTTAAACACTTTCCTAAAAATGGAATACCATCTCTCTCATTATTTTTTTATATATGGGCCTATCAAATCAAAGAAGGCTACTATGTATTTTATCTTCATGAGTCCATGGAATGGGCTCATGTTTAAGGCTGCTTTGAAAAGTGTGGAGTCAGTCTTAAGAAATGTTTCCTAATTTAATAAGGTAAAATATCTCTAGAAAACTTGGGTTCAAATGATGCTGATGGTTTGCAATTATGGTGTGACCCTTTAAAGGCAGGAATTTGACTTATACAATGGTTTTTCCATAACAAAAGGTAAGTGTGCACACAGTGCAGAATGAATGACTGAATTATAACATTACTGAATTGTAACACTGCTGCTACTGCTACTGCTAAGTCGCTTCAGTCGTGTCCGACTCTGTGTGACCCCCTAGACGGCAGCCCACCCGGCTCCCCCTTCCCTGGGATTCTCCAGGAAAGAACACTGGAGTGGGTTGCCATTTCCTTCTCCAATGCATTAAAGTGAAAAGTGAAAGTAAAGTCGCTCAGTCGTGCCCGACTCTTAGTGACCACATGGACTGCAGTCTACCAGGCTCCTTCGCCCATGGGATTTTCCAGGCAAGAGTACTGGAGTGGGTTGCCATTGCCTTCTCCGAATTATAATACTACCAAGAGGTAACTTGGTAGTGGCGCAGAGGGCAATATCAATGTGGAATAGAAGAGTATTCTAATGGGATGACATTTCAATCCTTCTCATATAAATATTCCCTAAACCCCTTTATGTTCTACTGAACATAGCCACTCCTATTAAGTTTATGTATAGCTGTTCTTGTGCTATAATTATCAAAATGGAATAGTTGAAATAGACTTTATGGCCCACAACACCATATTTATTATCCATATTATTTAACACATATTATTTAGCACAATACTTATTATCAGGTCCTTTATAGAAAACAGTTTTTCAGCTCTTAGTCTAGAGCAATGCCTGATGCCCAATAGATAAGCAATAAATGTCTGTTATATGAATTAATGAAATAATAAATAGATACATCATTGATAAAACTTAGATAACACTCCACTATGCTCTCACAAGGCTTTGTATGTCTTGAAATGTTTGGAGACCCTGACAGATATGTTCAGTTATATTCTATGATCTAAAAGGGGTCCATATTCCTGTGGAAGGGAATTTGAATTTAGCCCACAACTGAGGTTGATTTATATAAACTGGAGAATCCCATGGATAAAGGAGCCTGACAGGCTACAGTCCATGGAGTTGCAAAGAGTTGGACATGACCTAGCAACTAACACACACACAGATGTCCTTAAAGATTAGACTAGAGGAAAAAATAAATAAGGTTTCTGTAAAAGTCCCCATTGAGTAAGGAAATTTGGTATAATGTTAGATAAACTATAAGTGGGATTACTAGGGAAAAGCAGAGATCTCGCTAGGAAAAGTCAGAGCCTGACATTTCTTTGACCCTACTGCCTTGGGAAGGATTTTGTTGCAATATCAAAAATGGGAATATGCACTTTACTCTGGACCCCAAAACTAGACCGAAAGCCCCTTTCTTGGAAGGAGAAGTTAAACAAAGCAACGATTTTCCCCTGCTGGTTAAAGAAGGAAATTTTGTTCCTTAGCTCAAATTGCTATAATAGCATACCATAGGCTAGGTGGTTTACAAACTATAGGAATATTTGTCTAATAGCTCTGGAGGCTGGAGGTCAGAGATCAGGGTGCCAACAAGGTCAGAGTCTAGTGAGAGCTCTCTTCTTGGTTTGTAGATGGCTGTCTTTCTCATTATGTGCATGCATGAGAAATCATTTCAGTTGTGTCCAGCTCTTTGAAACCCTGTGGATTTGTAGCCTGCCAGGCAACTCTGTCCATGGGGGTTCTCCAGTCAATAATGTTGGAGTGGGTTGCCATGCCCTCCTCCAGGGGATCTTCCTGACACAGGGATTGAACCCACATCTCTTATGTCTCCTGCATTGGCAGGCAGGTTCTTTACCATAGCGCTACCTGGTAAGCCCTCTTTCTCATTATATCCTCACATGAACAAAGCGAGAGCTAGAGAGAAAATAAGCAAATTCTATCTTTTTGTAAGGGCACTAATTCTATTCTTGAGTGATCTACTCTCATGACCTAATTATCTCCCAGAAAGTACCACTTCCTAATACCATTACATTGGAGGTTAGAATTTCAATATATAAGTCTACGAAGAACACAAGCGTTTGAGCTGTAACACTTTTGTCGTCACTGTTTGGTGGAAATGAACACCCAATTATGGGGTAGACGAGGTCAAGAGACCAACATTTCCAAAATGTTGTTTGGAAATTTAAAATCTAGAGCTAAGGCATGACAGAACTGTAGGCAGCAACTATGATTGTATATTGGAACCCCTTGCCAGAAATAATTGGAGTGTGGTATGTCTCAAAAAGAGTAGCTGTCTGCCTCATCAAGTTGGTATGAGCTTATTGCACTGAGATTTGGAGTATTGCTGGAATGTAAGAGTCTTACTGCTTGGTGATGTCAGAGATACGCTGGATCCAGCATCTGTTCAACCTAAAAGGAAATTAATATTTCAGTTTAATTTTTCACTGGAAAAAAACTAAAAGGAACTTATTATATGATGATAAAAACCTGTGGGGATTTAATTCTAATTGATTTCAGTTTTATTTCACATAATGACCAGATCCAGACAAACTTCTGTATCCTCCAAACTCAAGAATTTTTTTTCTAATCACAAAGTACACTGAAGGCTTGTTTCCAAGTTAATTTGGATTCAGACTACAGATAATAGCAGTAGACTGTGAGATGAGAAAGGAGGGATAAACTAGGCTCATGTTATACAATTTCCAAATGTGATCATGTTTCTCCCCTCCCTCTCTGTGAGTGGAACCTGCCTTGAAACACACACACAGGCCCTTGACTTTCAGGCCTCAGTCACATCTCATCGCTCAGCTGTCAGTAGTATTCATTGTGCATTGATTGGGAGGAAAACATAAGCCAAACCTTTTTTCCTTGAAGGAGCACGGCTCACACTGCAGGCAATAAATAATGACACAGAATCAGAACAAACAGCAGCTCCTGTGGAGTGCAGGACAGCAGGTGTACTTTGCTAGAAAGTTAGAATCTCAAGAATTTGGTCTCTGATGGTAATAGGCAGAGGCTACTGGGAAATATGAAGCAATGTGGACGTGTAACCTACAGACATGACCAACATACTCATTAGAAGAGTGAAAAGACAGAGTGGGATTGTGGGGAGCTGTGTGGATTGTATAGGTGAACAACTGAAAAGAAAAGAGAAAGAGGAGAGGAAAGAAAACCTATCTTTTGGAGTAAGAGAAAAAGAAAAGATCAGGGGCCTATCTAACAGCAACAGGGTGTTCTGTGTTGTTCTCTTGGGGACCCAAAATACTACTGCTCTGTTCTCTTTACTGTGTCCCTTTTCTGTGTCTTCTGTTCCTATCCTTGCCTTCCATATGAAGGAGTAAAAAAAAAAAAAATAGAACTAATTCAGGACCAAAAATATCATTAAACATTTACTGAGTACTAATAAACAGAAAAGTGAATTAAACACATTGAACATACACAAACACAGTCTTGCTCAGAGTAAGAGAAGAATTATAATACAGAGTAATAATGACCAATTAGTTATTCCATTCCAGTTATTCCAAAGTATTTAGTTCATATCTTTATTATAGTTCTTATTACATGGTATGACTTCATAGTTTGAATATTCCTCTGACTTTAAAAGTAAATTCTGCCCTTTATATGAGTCTGAGATTTTAGATATGTTAGAAAGGAATTGTTAAATTCTCTAAGAAATTGTCAGAAATGGAGTATTTATTTGCTGAAGTTTTGACTTGATCTTAAACTTGGTTTCATGCTCTTTTTCTATTTTGCATATTTTCCATTGATATGGAATTTGTATCTTTATCTGGGTCAGTGTAAATAAAGAATAGATCTTGACTATCTAATGCTGTTTTTGGTTTGCTTAATGCATGCTGATCTCTAGGTATAGTTACTTAACAATTCTGATCCAAAGAAAGAACACAGTTTGGAAAAAATAAAAAGTGAAAATTTTGTGTTACTTGTTTTTATTTTCCAATAGTTCAACTCTGAATACAAGAGACAAGTTCTCTGTTGTCATTTGTTCTTGATTTCTGTGTTTTCAGCATGATAAGCTGAGAACAAAAACAAAAGATATATATGAGACTGATGAAAATGATTCATCAAGTATTGGTGCTAGTCATTGCTCTTTCTCGCTCTCTCTTTCTCTCTCTCTCTCTCTGTCAACATTTACCAGGAAAACACTTAAGTCACAAAATATAGGGAAACTCTATGGCATTAGAAAATGAAGAATGATTATCTATAGAGTCTTTCTGCCTCTTCATTGATTTATCAGGGTTGCATGAAAAAGTAACTGTTGGTAAGGGGTGTAGACCCTTTAATTTACTTGGGAAATGGAAAGCTAGTCATCCTTGTGAGGACTTTTTGCAGCCTATGAAACTTTACCCATCACAGGTAAAGCTGGAACTGTTTCCACCTTTTACTACTAAAAGGCACTGTGTTTCTCAAGGAAAATTATTTCTTTTTCCTCTCTGCTCCAGTTTTGAATATATAAAAGAGAAGATAAAAGCTTCTTTGCATATCTAATAATTATTGGATATTTACTGAGCTTTCATACACAATGGATTTCACCATGAGTGTCCTATATGTCAAAAGAGGAAAGGAGAAAAGCCAATAGTGGAAACTGATTTGAGAAAAAATAAGCTTAAAAGCAGTATCTCGCTAAAGATCCTATTTTTAAACAAAGTTAATTGTTTTCACTCTGTATGACAGACTCTAGGTCCATCCAAATCACTACAAATGACCTAGTTTCAGTCCTTTTTATGGGTAATATTCCATTGTACATATGTACCATATCTTCTTTATCCATTCATCAGTCGATCGGCATTTAGGTTGCTTCCATTCCTGGCTATTATAGATAGTGCTGCAGAGACATAGGGATAATCTAGAAACAAGGATTAACCAATTTTAGTTTGGAACATCAGACAGAAAAAGATAACTGAGGGAAAAAAAAACAAGAGGTCATTCATGAAATCTTGCCTTGGTAAAGTAAACAGCTTGTCAGAAGCACATTAAGTACATCCATTCACATAAAAACTGAGAATGGCAAGATATGATACAATGTTTCAACCCACAAATATTCTATAGGTGAAAGAAAGGTGAAACAAAGAAAACCTTTTTGGAAGATTATCTGAAATGATTAACTTAAACAGTAGTAGTAAATGGGATGGAGAAGGAAATGGCAACTCACTCCAGTGTTCTTGCCTTGGGAATCCCAGGGACAGAGGAGCCTGGTGGGCTTCTGTCTATGGGGTCGCGCAGAGTTGGACACGACTGACGCGACTTAGCAGCAGCAGCAGCAGCAGTAAATGGGATATATTAATATCAATATTCTGCCTGCAATGCAGGAGACCTTGGTTCAATCCCTGCATCAGGAAGATTTCCTGGAGAAGGAAATGGCAACCTACTCCAATACTGTTGCCTGAAAAATCCCATGTACAGAGAAGCCTGGTAGACTACAGTCCATGGGATCGTGAAGAGTCAGATACGACTCTTAATATCAATATTAGACACTACTCTAATATCAATATACTAACATTATGTGTTCTGACTTCTGTAGCTCCTTCTTCACAATATTTCCACAGTTTTCTCCTTCTTTCTAATGAGTATTGAGTGTTTATTATGAATTTGGAAAAATGGTAACCATTTTATATTTGCTATCACATTTGATCCTCCTCACAACTCTCTGGGTTAAGCAGTGTAATTACCCTCAATTTGTAGATTAAGAACCTGAGATTTCAATTATATAATTTATCCAAAAGCACACAAACAGTAAGTGGGAACTATGATTCAGTATCTCATCTTTATTTTAAAGTCTATGATCTTAATCATTGTATATTGCCTTTTTATGACCTAATAAATAGGTTAGTCGTGTTAAAAAAACCTGTCATATACCTGGAGCATAATTCAACGGTTCATTTGTGAATCAGAATTCTATTCCTAGGCATTTAATCCAGATCTTCTGAATTAAAATGTTTGCAAGTAGAACTAAAACATTTGTTGTTTTAAAAGCTACATAGGTGAGTTACAAAATACCAAGGGAAGACAAAAGAAGAAACAAAAATTAGGCTGTTTTTGAAGGAGATTTAAGCCATATTTATATTCTATGTGGTTTACAATAAAAAGAAACTCAGCCGCATCAGTCATCTAGAGAATGCAAATCAAAATAATGATATGCTATTTCATAACCACTAGAAAGACTAAAAACGACTTATAATACCAGGTGCTGGTGAAGATGTAGAGCAAATAGAACTGCTGCTGAGAGTGAAAGATGGTATTACCATTTTGGAAAACTGTCTTGGCAGTTTCTTATAAAGTTAGACAGACATAAACCATTAAAATAACACACACACTCATACACACACACACACACATTAACCAACACACACAAAATTTCTGCTTGGCAGAAATTCCACAACTCAGCATGTACTCAGGAGAAGTGAAAATGTGCGTTCACAAAAGACATTTACATGAATGTCCATAACAACTTAACTCATAAAAGTCAAAAATTGAAAATAATCCAAATATCCATAAACAGGAGAAAAGATAAAAAAGCTGTTGTATATGCATGATTGGGATACTACTCAGCAATACTACAGAACAAGCAAATGATTCATGCAGCATGGAAAAAATGTAGAGACATTATAAAAAGTAAAAGATACTAGATGATTCCATTTATCTGAAGTAAAAAGAATTTTCAAAGCTAATCTATAATAATATAAATCAGAAAGTTGCATCTTATGTGTGTGGACAGGGTCAGGGGTATACAGGAAATGGGCAAGAAAGAAAGGCAATGCCAAAGAATGTTTGAACTACCACACGATTACACTCATCTCACACAAGCAAAGTAAATGCTCAAAATTCTCCAACCCAGGCTTCAACAGTATGTGAACCGGGAACTTCCAGATGTTCAAACTGGATATAGAGAAGGAAAAGGAACCAGAGATCAAATTGTCAGCATCCTTTGGATCATAGAAAAAGCAAGAGAATTCCAGAGAAACATCTACTTCTGCTTTATTGACTATGTGAAAGCCTTTGACTGTGTGGACCACAACAAACTGTGGAAAATTCTTCAAGACATGGGAATACCAGACCATCTGACCTGCCTCCTCTGAAATCTGTATGCAGGTAAAGAGGCCACAGTTAGAACTGGACATGGAACAACAGACTGGTTCCAAATTGGGAAAGGAGTATGTCAAGGCTGTATATTGTCACACTGCTTATTAAACTTATATGCAGAGTACATCATGAGAAATGCTGGGCTGGATGAAGCACAAGCTGAAATCAAGATTGCTGGAAGAAATATCAGTAACCTCAGATATGCAGATGACACCACCCTTATGACAAAAAGAGAACTAAAAAGCCTCTTGATGACAGTGAAAGAGGAGAGTGAAAAGTTGGCTTAAAACTCAACATTCAGAAAATGAAGATCATGGAATCTGGTCCCATCACTTCATGACAGATAGATGGGAAACAATGGAAACAGTGACAGACTATTTTCTTGGGCTCCAAAATCACTGCAGATGGTGACTATAGCCATGAAATTAAAAGATGCTTGCTCCTTGGAAGAAAAGATATGACCAACCTAGACAGCATATTAAAAAACAGAGACATTACTTTGCCAACAAAGGTCCATGTAGTCAAAGCTATGGTTTTTCCAGTAGTCATATATGGATGTGAGAGTTGGACTATAAAGAAGCTGAGTGCCAAAGAATTGATGTTTTTGAACTGTGGTGTTGGAGAAGACTCTTGAGAGTTTCTTGGACTGCAAGGAGATCCAACCAGTCTATCCTAAAGGAAATCAGTCCTGAATATTCTTTGGAAGGACTGATACTGAAACTGAAACTCCTAAACTTTGGCCACCTGATGCGAAGAACTGACTAATTGGAGAAGACCTTGATGCTGGGAAAGATTAAAGGCAAGAGGAGAAGGGGAGGACAGAGGATGAGATGGTTGGATGGCATCACTAACTCTACAGATGTGAGTTTGAGTAAGCTCTGGGAGTTGGTAATGGACAAAGAAGCTTGGCGTGCTGTAGTCCATGGGGTCGCAAAGAGTTGGACACGACTGAGTGACTGAATTGAACTGAAATATTCTGGAGTGATAGAAATGTTCTGTATCTTGTTTCAGATGATAGTTACACAGAAGTGTTGTTGTTCAGTCATTCAGACATGTCTGGCTCTTTTCAACCCCATGGACTGCAACATACCAGGCTTCCCTGTCCTTCACTATCTCCTGGAGTTTGCCCAATCTCATTTCCATTGAATCAGGGATGCCGCCCAACTATCTCATCCTCTGTTGTCCCTTTCTCCTCCTGCCTTCAATCTTTCCCAGCATCAGGATCTTTTCCAATGAGGTGGCTGTTCACATCAGGTGGCCAAAGATTGGAGCTTCAGCTTCAGCATCAGTCCTTCTGTGAATATTCAGGATTCGTGTCCTTTAGGATTAATTGGTTTGATCTCAGTGTTGTCCAAGTTACTCTCAAGAGTATTCTCCAGCATCAAAATACTAAAGCATCAATTATTCTGTATTCAGCCTTCTTTATGGTCAAACTCTCACATATGTACATGACTACTAGAAAAACTACAGCTTTGACTATATGGACCTTTGTTGGCAAAGTGATGTCTCTGCTTTTTAATATGATATCTAGGTTTGTCATAGCTTTCCTTCCAAGGAGCAAGCTAGGTGAGAGTATAATACTTTCAGTTTGTAGAACTCATATTAGCATCCAGGTCTCCTTATTATGAGTCCATTTTTTTCCCATTCTCCTACAGCTCTTATATAACTGTGTCTGTCCCTTACAATGTGTCTATGAAATGAATGAAAACTCCCCAAAAGCAAAATACCAGACTGCAACATTTTTTTCCCCAACAACAGAAGTGTTAAAAGAGAAAATTACAAAGGCTAACATATCAAAATTAACAGCTACCCACCAGAAACTCTCAAATTCTCTTCGTATACCTGACAGTAGCCTCAACATCCATGAGTGGCCAACTGTTTATTTCTAAGCACCAAAATCTATATCTCTGGAAACAACCAGGGAACATGACTTGGTACCTTTCTCAGATTACATTTCATGTTAAAGGAATCCTTCGCATGCTGGTAAATGTAATGAATAAAGTGCATTCCATTTCATCGAATCGCTTCTGTGGGCATTCACAAAAGATCAGCTTCTGTGCTCCTCAGTCAGACGTGCCATTGCGAAAGTGCCATAAAACCTGTGTGATCACCACCTGCATGTAAAAAATGCTAGCAATAACTTACCAAAATATTTCCAGTGAAAATATGACTTTGACCCAGATGGCAAAATAGGCTCAGTTGGCCATAAATCTGCAGGCAGTAAATGGGCAGGTGGTAAATCTGCTATCATTGCTACTGTTTTCTCAACACTTTATCTGTACAGACTTTTCCTAAGGAAATAAAAATTCTGGAAATATGGAAGAAGAAATGATACACTGACTACAAACTCATGCTCAAGGCTGTAAGTTTCTTGAAATTTAGGAAACCTGTTCTTAGTTTATAGATTCAGGCTTGAGACACTGGGAAGTAAAAAGAAAAAAGAAGTGTGTAGAGACTGGAGAACAAAATATACAAAAGGCTTTGAGTTCATTTCCGATATGTTTTGGCAGCAAGGGTCATCATACAAATGCAGTTTGTTTTCTTCTTTATGTGAAAAACGTTAAAATTCCCCAAACATTTAGAGTTTCTCTACCTCTCAACTTCTATTTTCTGTTACAATTGCTTCTACCCAGAATGAGAGAAAGGATACAGTATGGCTATTGCAGGTATGCAGGAGCAAGCCATACTCAATTAAGGATGAATTTTGTGGTCATCTTGTGTAGATTTGGGGCTGGATTGTACCCTATTTAATGGGGATTTGATTTTCTTCAGAAGAGAGTGGATGTACTCACTATTCATCATCCTGTAAAGAAGTGTTTGATCCTGGAGAAAGCAATGACTCAGAAATTTGGACTCTGGAGGGGATCCTCCATTACTATTTAAACAAACCTGTGATACTTGAGTCTGAATCTGAGGCAAGTGTTTTAGTGCTCAAGGGGGAGTTGTCATGCCTACATAGAGCCAGATTCAGTTCAGTTCAGTTCAGTCGCTCAGTCATGCCTGACTCTTTGTGACCCCATTAATTGCAGCACACCAGGCCTGTCCATGACCATCTCCCAGAGTTCACTCAAACTCATGTTCATCGAGTCGGTGATGCCATCCAGCCATCTCATCCTCTGTCATCCCCTTTTCCTCCTTCCCCCAATCCCTCCCAGCATCAGAGTCTTTTCCAATGAGTGAACTCTTCGCATGAGGTGGCCCAAGTACTGGAGTTTCAGCTTTAGCATCATTCCTTCCAAAGAACACCTAGGGCTGAGAACTAGATTAAGGTCAAGTAATTCCCCTCCTTTGACTCCTGCACCTATATATTCTTCCACTCAGTGACACAGCAGAATTATAAAGAACTTTGATTCAATTCATGTACTGTGTTATTGGAGGATGGTGCCTCCTCCCCTCAGAATAGTGCCTCCTACTTGGCACTTTAGCTGTGACTTCAGAAGGCTATTCTAACGCACCATAAGGTCAGAGTCTGGGTGAACTGTCTGGTTCAACCAGTGGATCTGGTGGCCATCTGCCCAGTCATGTACCTCCTTAACTGTAAAAGGGAAAGTCTGGTCAGTGGGATTCCATATGTGTGTGTGTGCTAAGTTGTTTCAGTCATGTCTGACTCTTTGCAACCCTGTGCACCATAGCCCATCAGGTTTGTCTGTCAATGGGATTCTCCAGGAAAGAATACTGGAGTGGGTTGCTATGTCCTCCTTCTGGGGATCTTCTCAACCCAGGGATCCAACCTGCATCTCTTATGTCTCTTGCATTGACAGATAGGTTCTTTACCACTAGCACCACCTGGAAAGTCCAGTGGGAATCCATGACAGTGGCTCAAATACACTGACAACCTTTGAATAGTGGAGCTGGCTAAGGCCCTCACAGCATGAAAGGTAAATCTCTATGGAGAATGAATGCCTATTCCCATGATGACAAATCACTGGTCTTTCCAAGATGCGAGTGAAACGACATAGTCAACTCGCCATTAAGTGGCAAGTCTCAAGAAACAGTGCTGTATCCAGGGCTCAGCATTGGTCTCCGCTGGGGGCAGTTGGTCACATCAGCAATTGTAGCTATTTAACTTTGATGAGTGGAATCTGATGCTCTTGGACCCATGAGTAATATATTCATATTCGCCTTCACTATCACTTTATTTATACATCCATTGTGCCAGCACTTGTGTGGCCAATGACACACCACTCATTTTATCTACTTGGCCAGATTATTTTATCTACTTTGTTGTCTAGTGCCTCTTCCATTGCACATGTTCTCTAGCGGATATTAAGATGTGGTACAAAGATTTTCTCACTTTGTGCTCAGTTGTATAGGTCCATTTATGTGCCTCTGCTTCATCCCTCCTTGTCTATAATATTCCAGTCTTTTACTTCCAGGCCATTTGCACAGGCCACCTCTTAACCTCTTTTCAGAGCAACTTCCCTTTCTGCACGAAGTAGATGGCACGTAGCACTGCTTGAAACCTACACTAATGAAGAGAATTTTCTCTCAGACTGTCTTTTAAGGGTACCGCAAGTATTCTAAGTCAGTAGTGTAGTCACTGTATGTTTTTCATTCACATACAAAGACAACCTTTCTATGTCCCAAATTGGGACTTTTTTGCCCTCTGTGAAGTGATCATACTTCTCCTTGATGTGGGCAGAGGAAGGGGGCTGTGACAACAGTGATGGGCACCATGAGGTTCTGAACTGTTTGCTCATGCATCTTGCTCATGTCTTCTGGTTCTGCTCATGCTCCATCCCAAATGTTCGACTTCCACCTTGTGATGGTTGCTTCCATTTTGTGATGGATGATCTATCTTTCAACTCAATCTCAACTCTTTTCCCCCTTATAGAGCGGTATTGTACAATAGAAATAAAGTATGCGCCACATAGGCACTTTCAAATATTTTTATTCATCACATTTGAAAAGTAAAACAAAGGACCCAGATGGAATTAACTATAATGTATTACCTTTATTATAAAAAATCCAAAATATAGCATAAAAATCATGAGATAGTTTACATTTTTTTTGTAGTGAATATTTATAATCTGGTGTGGTTTTTGTACATACAACACATCTCAATTTGGTCTAACCAGATTTCAAGTTCGCAATAATTGTACATGCCAAAGGCTTAGTGAGTTGGACAGTATGACTATAGACCGACTGGAGCACTGAGTAGTAGCTATTCAAACCCTGTTATTTTTACATCTGTTATTTTTCCATACATTTTGACAACAATAGTGATATCACCTGCTATTGTATGTCCTTCTATCATATATCCTTATTCTTCACCATATCACAAGAAGTGAAAGTTTCAGTTGGATGGCCACTTTGTCCCAGGTGCCATTTGTGTGCTTCCTTGTACTAGTGATGCCAGGTGGCATTTTATTCAGTTCCAAACACCAAACCCCACCCTCCATATCGCCATCTCCAATTGCTCCCAGTACTGTCACAAGTTACATTCTCTGGATGCAGATGCTGACTTTGGAATGTAAGATGGTTTTTAGGGAGAAACACCTGTGAGAGAAAGGCACAGGGAAGCAGGACTTGGCAGAAGAATATGTCAAACTGTGATGACTGCTAAAAGTTTAGGCCAAACTGGAGGGGAAATTTGAGAGCTAAAATGACCACCAAAATTATCCCATGTCAGTGAAATGGCTGGGACTTTATATTCCTACCTTGCTCAGGCATTGAATCTCAGCTGTTTGGAACAGGCATGTCTCTGCAGCTGATGCCAGCTATGTAGAAGCTGACAGCTGGATGCAGTCTGCTCACCATCCCCCACTGGCAGCTGCACAGGGAATCTTTTCTTGAAGAGAAATGGGGGGAGCACAGTACATAGAGGCCATTGGTCATCTTCAGATGTAGAGTCTCTGCTAGTGTGGTGGGAGCAAAACCCTAATTGGAGTAGGTTAAGGAGAGAATGCAATTATAGAAAACTTGGCAAGATGGTTTACTTGAAACTCAAGGGAATGGGGGAGAGATGGAAGGGGTCAAGACAGTTTCTATCTTTAAAAAAAAAAAAAAAACAGATACCAAAAGATGATCCTCTAGAAATTAGGAAATTATACTATTAATTTAAAAATGCACTCATTTGAAGAAGAAAGTCTTTGTGAAGCTATAAATGATATAATAGAGGCACAATTTGCAGGGCTCGGCTTTGATAGAATCAGGGGTATTTTATCCATATAGTCAAGAAGGCCTATAGTATGAGTATAGATGCAAATCAATAGATTTGGGTATGAGAAAGGGAAAGATTTCCTAATAAGTGTATGAAACAAGTTTTTCAGTAAAAGGGTGAAATTTGTGTGGTCATAGGGAGGTGAAAAGGGAGGAGAACAATACAGGAAATCTGGGGGAAAGAACGTGGGCAATTGTTGAGCACAGGGAAAACAGGATGCTAAGGAAGTGAAATAGGATGATACATATCATCAAATTCTCATGTGAATTTTGTGCTTATGAATTTGAATTCAGACCAGATGGCAAGTAGCTAGGCAAATATTTGGATCTCACTGGGTATTATGGCTTTCCTAGAGGAATGTGATGAAAACCAATCAGGGTGAGGGGATTAAGAATGTTTGAAAGGAATCAATCTCACTGATGCGCTTTGAAACCCAATTTGAGTAAAAGGCAAATTAAAGACATTAGGAGGATGCTGATTGATAGTGGAAAAGTGGCAAAATTCAAGATGGAATGTGGTAAACCTTTTACAACCCCTAAGCATGATCCAGTTTATTAGTGATCAGATCCCTGGCTGACTTAACTGGAAAGAGAAGCTGACATGTAGGAAAAGAGGAGGGAGAGGACTGATGACAGATTTTACCAGGACCACATTGGTCTGAAGAATTGTTTCCAATGTACGTGCAAGGAAGATATTTGATCTGAAGTTTTGAATTAAGAATATCTGCAGGCAATGTGACAAGAACATTGGATATTGAATCAGAAAACCTGGATTTGCCTTCCGGTGCTATTATTTTCATTCATGCATTCATACATGCACATATTTATTCAACAAATATTAACTTAGCAGCTACTAAGTACTAAATACTTAAAAAGCTGTTTAAAAGGCAGCAAAGCAACAATTAATACATTGTTGTTGTTTTTCAGCCTCTAAATTGTGTCCACCTCTTTGCGATCGTATGGATTGCAGTATGCCAGGCTCCCTTGTCCTTCCCTTTGTCCCGGAATTTGCTCGAATTCACATCCATTGAGTCAGTGAGGAGTTGTCTTTTCACAGGCTTACATTCTAGTGACAGGGTGGAGAAGGGAGAAAGAACATACAGTGAGTGAATGAAAGGAAGAGTGAAAGAATGAATGAATGAATGGTGCAATTTCAAATTATAAGTACTGTACTACAAAGAAAAAATTAAGTAAGGAGATAGCCCCTGACTTGGGCTGAGGATATGCAATTACCTTTTAATAAAGTGGTCAGGGAAGACCTTTCCAAGGAGGGGACATTAGTATCTGGATATGAATGACAAGAAGAGACCTCCACAAAAAAATATTTCAGTCAGTGGGGAAAGCAGCTTTGTCATTGGAGATAAGGAACATGAATTTTCTAAGCTTTAATTCCTTCATTAATTAATGGTAATAATATTCCCTTAGAGGTTGCTTTCAACATACGGCACCGTGCCTAGGAGATAGTAAGTAATCATTAATATGGTATTTGTCTTTAGTACTTCTTCACAGAGATAATACAGTTCCCTGAAAGATTTAAGGGATAAATATGATCTACCTTCTCTACTGACTCCTTAAGTTCATACCTATTAAGGTATTTCAAAGAATCTATAGCAGAGATTTTTGCTGATCTACCTGTTGATAAAAATGACCAGAATACCAATGGAAGTTTTGTTGATATCTAGGCCTAGGCATGTCTCTAGGCCTAGGAATTTTAAGCAAATGTGACAAATACATACCTCAATAAGGGTTAACAAAGTTGATGTCTTATAAATATTGCTTGTATAATAATTTCAGTAAAGTCATTAAAAAGCCTTTAATGCATTTCAATACTGTATTTTTGATATGGCTTTCATACTGCTCCAGTTCTATCCATGGTGGTGATTAGATTACCTGACTGGAAAATTGCAAAATTAACTATAAGGTGAGTGGCTCAAGCACAGACTGGAGATCACAGAGGGGAAGCGCATCATGATGTTAATTCCATTCTCTGTATAGAGGAAAAACTATGATTAAAAAGTAGCATCACAGTATCATTGGATATGATTTTTTTCTCATTTAAAATGAGAAGAAAAACTGTCATTAAGCCCTAAAATACAAAGAAACTCAAACCTCATCGCAGGAGTCCTCTTTTTTCCCCCCAAAGCTGCTCCTCTGTCTGCCATTACCAATTAAGTCAGAGTTTTAATAACTGTCAATAATGCAGATTGCTAAGTTAACTAAATGAAAATGTATTACTTCCTCTCACATAAAACAGCCCGTGGCTCATAACCAACTTCATTTGGATCAACCATTACGGCTCACTGACAATAAAACCCTTTGGAAAATCTTTGTATACAAACTAATTCATAAAAGTGATTTGTCCGAGATGGTTTTAGTGTCCCTCCATACAAAACAATATGTTTCTTCTTTATTTTATATTTTCCTTGGACTTGCTTAAAGCAATTTTCCCCAAATTACAAGTGTTTTAGGATCACACAAGAGTAAACAACTTTGAGAAGGCATATATTATGTTTTTGTATCTGTAGCCCAAGCCACACTGAAGTCCTTCAGAGTGTTGAGCATCTATACACACACTTCTCAGTACCAAATTGGACATTTTAGCTTCCTTTTAGCAGAAAGTCGTATGCTGCATATAACAATGATGCCACTAGAAACACAGAGGAATAGTTAATAAATGTCTATTTATCTGTATTCATTACTTCTACAAATAACTTGAATAAAGAGAATAATTTTTAGATTTTAGATGTTTAATCTGTATTCTTTAATTATCTAGATTCATTACATTGCAAGGATTTGGGGGTATACATACTTCATTTATCTTAATAACCTTAATGCCTAGGACAGACCCTGAGAAATAGTTGATACACAAGAATTGTTTGTGAATGAATGAATAATTATGGCAACTTAGATACTGTTGCATCACGTGGGTGGCACTTAAATCACTCTTTGAGAAGTGAGATAAATGAGATAGCAAGCTGAATTTCCATGGCAATAAATTTCTAGAGACGAGAGCAAGGCCTATTTTGACCGTTTACTTAACCACCTTCTGTAATGATGATGGGAGAAGTATGATGATACAGGTTAATCAAAACCTCAGAAAAGCACAGCTTTCCATAAGGGCCCACAGGCTGCTGCAATACCACTAAATTGGAAACAAACAATAAATGGAGGAATAGCCATTTTTCTTTCCTGAGACTCCATCACTTAACTTGTCAGTCCCGTTGCTGCTTTTACACACATGGGTATGTATGTTTAATAAGCAATAGGTGGAGATCTTTAAAGGGATGCTCTTCAATCACAATGCTGTTAAGGATCTAATCATGTATATGGGGAAAAGACACATCTATGCTCTCGTATTAAGGTTTTTCTAGCCGGTGGCGGTTGGCCATATATAGAAAACAAGCTACAGAGAGACAGGTATTGTTGTTGTAATTTTTATTTGCTTTGAGCCAATTTAATATGCATTGATTTAAAAGCTTTAGATAATTTACTCTAGGGGGAAAAAAATCACACATCCTTTTTAAGTGTCTATCACTGTGAAAAAAGCTCTCATATCCTCATTGTTCTTCTCTTTTCCTGAAATAACAACATGTAACAAGGAGTTGGGGAAAGTAATTATGCAAAAGATCCTATTCATTTTCACTTTAATGCTTTTAGAAGTGAAGAACTGGTATTACCTTGGATTCAAAGCAGATGAAGTACATTCTCTTGTTTGTATAAAAATCATGCACCTACAGTAGAAAGCATGATAAAGAGCCTTGGTGCAAATGTGCAAGCCTGAACCAGTTGTACCTGTCAGGGTTCCTAACTGTTCTTGGCCTTAGGTTCTGCTCCTGTAAAACAGGGAAAATATTTAATCGGCACAATGATTATGGGAAATGAAATAGTATATTTAAGTCATCTGATGATCTTATAAAAAATACTTGTTTTCATCTTCATCATACCTAGATGATAATTGGAAGGCTAGAGCAGTCTTCAAAATGAAACCTGAATTTAAAGTAACAAATTCAATAGGTTGAAAAATCTTGGCACATATATTTAATCTCCTTTGATTTGGCTTTAAGTCCTTATTTTAGGTAATTTCAGAGCGTTTTTCCCTTTTCTTAGTTTTAACTTTATGGTAATTGGTGATGATATTTGTGAAGGTTGGTGTTTTACTCTTCCCGGTAAAAAGTTGTATGTCATTTGCAATTTTGTACATTAGAGAGCAGCATCTTTTCTTATAGTCATCTGCCTCAGATATTTTCTGTTTAGTGTATATAAATAATGTTTTTAAAATATTTTAAAGAATAATATATGTGTGTGAAGTGGAGTATAGGATATTTTGGAGTACAGCATAACGAGATATGACCTGTCTCATCT
Source organism: Budorcas taxicolor (assembly GCF_023091745.1). Classification (NCBI taxonomy): domain Eukaryota; kingdom Metazoa; phylum Chordata; class Mammalia; order Artiodactyla; family Bovidae; genus Budorcas; species Budorcas taxicolor. The sequence continues at coordinate 73,430,279 of NC_068912.1, forward strand.
CCTTAAATTTTTGTATTTATGATAATGGAAAAAAAGGACCTCTTTAGAAATCTCAAGAGTCCCTGTAGTACCCACTGCTTTTCTCTTAGTTGCAGATCAGTTTCTATACTGTGAAAGTTGCTTGGGTAGGAGTAGGAAAAGGCAAAATTAAGAAAAACTGCTCACCTGGTATATCACCTCTCATTTCTGTTTAACTAAAGCACAGTTAACTGTCCTTGGTTGAAATGTTAATGTTAAAAGGTTTGAAATAGCTTGTTATCTCAGATTTTGCAAATGTCAGAAAAAACACAAATTTGGGCTAAATCTGTACCACGGAAAAATAATCATGTAAGGCATTATATGCAGTTAAACATGAAAGACTTCTATTAACTTTGGTTCATCTTCATAAAGAATTAATTAAATAATTAGATGTGTAATGTAATATTGCTCTTATTATCTCTCTTTTGTGCATTGTGACTTCTACTTACAGCCATTTCTAGTCAATCTTTTCCCTAGACATTCTGTTGTTATTGTTGTTTGATTGAGTTGTATTTCATTACTCAGTCCAGAAAATATTTAGTCTTTCTGTCTATCAGTTCAGTTCAGTTCAGTTGCTCAGTTGTGTCCGACTCTTTGAGACCCCATGAATCATAGCACACCAGGCTTCCCTGTCCATCACCAACTTCCGGGATTCACTCAGACTCACGTCCATCGAGTCAGTGATGCCATCCAGCCATCTCATCCTCGGTTGTCCCCTTCTCCTCCTGCCCCCAATCTCTCCCAGCATCAGAGTCTTTTCCAATGAGTCAACTCTTTGCATGAGGTGGCCAAAGTACTAGAGTTTCAGCTTTAGCATCATTCCTTCCAAAGAAATCCCAGGGCTGATCGCCTTCAGAATGGACTGGTTGGATCTCCTTGCAGTCCAAGGGACCCTCAAGAGTCTTCTCCAACACCACAGTTCAAAAGCATCAATTCTTTGGCGCTCAGCCTTCTTCACAGTCCAACTCTCACATCCATACATGACCACTGGAAAAACCATAGCCTTGAGAAGACGGACCTTAGTCGGCAATGTCTCTGCTTTTGAATATGCTATCTAGGTTGGTCATAACTTTTCTTCCAAGGAGTAAGCGTCTTTTAATTTCATGGCTGCAGTCACCATCTGCAGTGATTTTGGAGCCCCCCAAAATTAAGTCTGGCACTGTTTCCACTGTTTCCCATCTATTTCCCATGAAGTGATGGGACCGAATGCCATGATCTTCGTTTTTTGAATGTTGAGCTTTAAGCCAACTTTTTCGCTCTCCTCTTTGACTTTCATCAAGAGGCTTTTTAGCTCCTCTTCACTTTCTGCCATAAGGGTGGTGTCATCTGCATATCTGAGGTGATTGATATTTCTCCCAGCAATCTTGATTCCAGCTTGTGTTTCTTCCAGTCCAGCGTTTCTCATGATGTACTCTGCATATTAAATAGTTAATTAATTAAATAAATTAAATAAAGTTAAATAAGCAGGGTGACAATATACAGCCTTGACGTACTCCTTTTCCTATTTGGAACCAGTCTGTTGTTCCATGTCCAGTTCTAACTGTTGCTTCCTGACCTGCATACAGATTTCTCAAGAGGCAGGTCAGGTGGTCTGGTATTCCCATCTCTTTCAGAATTTTCCAGTTTATTTTGATCCACACAGTCAAAGGCTTTGGCATAGTCAATAAAGCAGAAATAGATGTTTTTCTGGAACTCTCTTGCTTTTTCCATGATCTGTCTATAAATGTTCAAAATTTGCATTTTAAATCAAAGGTCTTTATTAGCCATGTTTTGGTGAAAATTACACAAAATTTAATATTATATGCTTTCTAGTAACTTCAAAACGTTTTAGAGTATTGATTTCAAAAATAGAGGTATCTGGGTGGTACTTCAATTTGTGTGGTACACTGGCATTAAAGAATGGTGATCATGAGCAAAGATTTTAGTGCCAAAACAGATCTAAATATGAGCCTAGCTCTGTCATTTGCTTGCCTCATAACTTTGGCAGATTATTCAACTACTCATTCTTTTCTTAAAATCTGTTAAATAGGGATGATAAGAATATCACCTTATGGGGCTGCTGTGAGGATTTAAATAGATCATGTATATAAATTCCTTACCACAGTTCTGGATAAAAAAACAAACAAATTCTTCATCAATATGAACTATTGTTTATATTACTATTAGAGCAATTTTCTAACAGTTTCTGGTTCTGACACAAGGCACAAGGAGGCTATAGATGCAATAAGAAAAATACCTGCTTTTTTTTTTTTTTTCCCCTGGTGGAAGCAGGGGGATGCTATTCCCCAAAGAATTTTGAGTTGTAATTATTTCTTACATTGCATATATCTACACATAATCACTGCAGATGGTGATTGCAGCCATGAAATTAAAAGGTGCTTATACTCCTTGGCAGGAAAGTTATGACCAACCTAGATAGCATATTCAAAAGCAGAGACATTATTTTGCCACAAAGGTCCATCTAGTCAAAGCTGTGGTTTTTCCAGTGGTCATGTATGGATGTGAGAGTCGGACTATAAAGAAAGCTGAGCACCGAAGAATTGATGCTTTTGAACTGTGGTGTTGGAGAAGACTCTTGAGAGTCCTTGGACTGCAAGGAGATTTAACCAGTCCATCCTAAAGGAGATCAATCCTGGGTATTCATTGGGAGGACTGATGCTGAAGCTGAAACTTCAGTACTTTGGTCACCTCATGCGAAAAGCTGACTCATTTGAAAAGACCCTGATGCTGAGAAAGATTGAGGGCAGGAGGAGAAGGGGACGACAGAGGATGATATGGCTGGATGGCATCACTGACTCGATGGACATGGGTTTGGGTGGACTCCAGGAGATGGTAAATGGACAGGGAGGCCTGGAGTGCTGCAATTCATGGGGTCACAAAGAGTCAGACACGACTGAGAGACTGAACTGAACTGAACACATTCATTTGATACTTCTTATATTAGAGTATTAAAAATCTGTATTACTATAAGGCTTTACTTTTGACCATTTTAAGCTCTAAATCATAGAGATTCCAATTTTATGAAAGAGAACTTTAAGATTTTTAAAATTCAGATGGGGCTTAGCTTCAGGAGTTAGATTTGTGAATGTTTTGTAATGTATTTTCTTTAAAATCTCAATATCATCTTTATCTTCTTGGCCAGACTGAAACAGCAATGATTAAAAGGCTTAGGCCAGGGAACTAACACTCTCTGAATGGGGATAGCAAAGACCTTGTTTATTTTGATATGAATTTTTATGACATATCCTTAATTATTTATTGTCTATCCCCAAATTGAGGTTATTAGATATTCCTTAATTTCAGAAATATAATGGGAATTTCTTGGTAAATGGATAGCAGATATTTTATATACAAAAAAGTAATGTATTTAAAGCCTTATATTGTTTTGAGATTATTTTCAATCAATGTTATTTTGATCAAGAGAGCTTGAGAGGTTTGCAAAAGCAAATTTTCTATAGTCATTATTTTTTTTCATTAACCACTTAATTTCTGTTTGCCTTTCCAATGCCTATGTCTGAGGACATGAATAAAAATGTGTCATTTAAATAAACCAGGTGCACAGTTCTCTTCTTATTATACATTACAGCAGACAAGTAGTTAAGCATTTTATACAAAGAGAAACATGAGATATTGTAAATATTGTTTGCAAACTATAATGAGCTTGCAATGAAATCTCTAGCTAAACACAACATTCCAATTATCTCTAAAACTATGCTAGTGTGTTATTATCATTGAGAGTGACATTCATAAGGAATATAAAGCCATCTCCATGATTCTACACATGAAACTAGATTTGTTGGTATTTACATATGAACATACACTTGGTTTACATTGTGCTATGAGGCCAGCGACTGGACCATGGCCAGCTGATCTCTCATTCCATTTCAGTTCATTTCAGTCACTCAGTTGTGTCACACTCTTTGTAACCCCATGGACTGCAGCATGCCAAGCTTCCCCATCCATCAACAATACTCAGAGCTTGCTCAAACTCATGTCCATTGTCAGTGATGCCATCCAACCATCTCATCCTCTGTCATCCCCTTCTCCTCCTGCCTTCAATCTCTCCCAGAATCAGGGTCTTTTCTGGTGAGTCAGTTCCTTGCATCAGGTGGCCAAAGGATTGGAATTTCAGCTTCAGCATCAGTCCTTCCAGTGAATATTCAAGACTGATTTCCTTTATGATTGACAGGTTGGATCTCCTTGCAGTCCAAGGGACTCTCAAGAGTTTTCTCCAACACCACAGTTCAAAAGCATCAGTTCCTCAGCACTCAGCTTTCTTTATGGTCCAACTCTCACATCTGTACATGACCACTGGAAGAACCATAGCTTTAACTAGACAGACCTTTGTTGGCAAAGTAATGTTCCTGCTTTTTAAATGCTGTCTAGGTTGGTCATAGCTTTTGTTCCAAGGAACACGCATCTTTTAATTTCATGGCTACAGTTACCATCTGCAGTGATTTTGGAGCCCAAGAAAATAAAGTCTGTCACTGTTTCCACTATTTCCCTGTCCATTTGTCATGAAGTGATGGGACTAGATTCATGTTCTTCATTTATGAATGTTTAGTTTTAAGCTAGCTTTTTCACTCTTCTCTTTCGTTTTCATCAAGAGGCTTTTTAGTTCATCTTCACTTTCTGCCATAAGAGTGGTATCATCTGCATATCTGAAGTTATTAATATTTCTCCTGGCAATCTTGATTCCAACTCATGCTTCATCCAGCCCAGCATATTGCATAGTGTACTCTTCGTATAACTTACATAATCAGGGTGACAATATACAGCCTTGATGTCCTCCTTTCCCAATTTGGAACTGAGTTAATATTTCTAAGCTTATCTCTTGGAAATGTTAAATATATTACACATGTTCTTATTGATTAATTCACCTTACTACATTCACAGTGTTTGGGAAGATTGGCTACAAGACATGTGATTGCTATTTAGTATCAAGTTTATAAACATGAATAAATAAGCACAAATACGGTCTAAAGTAAGTGTTGTATTCTTAGTAATCATTTCCAAATATTACATAGATATGTTTATATAAATATCAGAATTGATGGAAATGGTAGGATTATGATTTTAGATTCCTGAAACCGTCTCTAAACTCAAGTATTCACACTTTTATCCAAGACTGATGTCTGTATTATTAGTTTAGTTTATTTCTATTTTATATGTGTGTTCTGCTGTGCTAAGTCACTTCAGTCAAGTGCGATCTTATAGACTGTTGCCTACCCAGCTCCTCTGTCCATGGGATTCTCCAGGCAAGAATACCAGAGTGGACTGCCATGCCCTCCTCCAGGGGATATTCCTGACCCTCAAGGATTGAATCCAAGTCTCCTGCATTGCAGACAGATTCTTCACCACCTGAGCCACCAGGAAAGCCCTATTTTATAGTTAATAAAGTATAAAGTGTAATATTTTATATTCACCCTGTAGGCATTTGAAATATAAAGATGAATGCAATTATCGTCTATCAGAAAAGAAAATCTAAATCTAAAGATATTTCAATTACTTTAATAAAGGCTTATTGCTGCTGCTGCTGCTGTGTCGCTTCAGTCATGTCTGACTCTGTGCGACCCCATAGACATCAGCCCACCAGGCTCCCCCGCCCCTGGGATTCTCCAGGCAAGAACACTGGAGTGGGTTGCCATTTCCTTCTCCAATGCATGAAGGTGAAAAGTGAAAGTTGAGCATCTACTAAGTGAATAATCTGAAGATTGAGCAGAGACAAAGATTGATAAAAATCCCTGTTAACATGGAACTTTTGGTTACAAGCAGAAGACAACAGCAAAATACTTAAGTGATTAATACAGTATCTTATTAATAGATGGTATAAGTTCTATGGGCTTCCCAGGTGTTGTTAGTGATAAAGATCCTGCCTGTCAATGCAGGAGAGGTAAGAGATGCGGGTTTGATTCCTGAGTCGGGAAGATCACCTGGAGGAGGGCATGACTACATAATCCAGTTTTCTTGTCTAGAGAATTCAATGGACAGAGGAGCCTGGTAGTCTACAGTCCATGGGGTTGCAAAGATTCAGACTTGACTGAGGCGACTCAGCAACAGCATCAGTTCTATGGAGGAAAGGTAGAAAGTTAAGCTTATAAATAGAATGTGTAACAGTAAAGTAGAAAGTTAAACTTGCAAATAGAATGATTAGGAAGAAATTACAAGGTGACATTTGACCAAAAATTTCAAAGAGGAACAGGAGAAAAGTCTGCATATATCTGAAGGAAGACTCCAGATACATGGAACAGCAAGTTATAGTCCCTAAAGCAGGGGAATGCCTGAAAGCAAGGAGCTAGTAACTAGTGGGGTTGGAGCAGAGTGGTAAAGGGTAATATATGATATTAGAAAAATAATGGAAAGAGGAGAGAAAGGCCATTGTCAGCGACTGAAAGGACTTGATATTTTTCTCTGAATGTGATGGTCTGCTAGGTTCCAGTTCAGTTCAGTTCAGTTGCTCAGTCATGTCTGACTCTTTGCAACCCCATGAATCGCAGCACGTCAGGCTTCCCTGTCCATCACCAACTCCCGGAGTTCACTCAGACTCATGTCCATCGAGTCAGTGATGCCATCCAGCCATCTCATTCTCGGTTGTCCCCTTCTTCTCCTGCCCCCAATCCCTCCCAGCATCAGAGTCTTTTCCAGTGAGTCAACTCTTCACATGAGGTGGCCAGAGTACTGGAGTTTCAGCTTTAGCATCATTCCTTCCAAAGAACACCCAGGACTGATTGCCTTTAGAATGGACTGGTTGGATCTCCTTGCAGTCCAAGGGACTCTCAAGAGTCTTCTCCAACACCACAGTTCAAAAGCATCAATTCTTCGGTGCTCAGCTTTCTTCACAGTCCAACTCTCACATCCATACATGACCACAGGAAAAACCATAGCCTTGACTAGACGGACTTTTGTTGGCAAAGTAATGTTTCTGCTTTTCAATACGAAATACCACACACTGAATGATTTAAACAGTGGTTGTTGGCTTTCTCACTCTTCTGGAGGATGGACACCCAATATCAAGGTGTCATCAGGGCTGGCTTCTGGTGAGGACCCTCGTTCTGACCTGTGTACACCTGCCTTCTTGCTGTGTCCTCACACAGCCTTTCCTCTGTGCACCTGCACTTCTGTATCTCTTTCTAGAGGAGCTCCAGTGTCTCTTCCACTGATCAGGTCAGCAGTTTGGTCAGATTATAGCCCCACCCTTAGGACCTCATGTAACCTTACCTCTTTATCTCCAAGTACAGTTACACTGAGGATTAGGGCTCCAACATATGAGTTTTGTGGGGACAGACTTCAATGACCTGTCTTCCATTCATCCTCCAAATTCAAATCCTTCTAACATGTGAATACATGCATCTGATCACACTACCCAAATGTCTGAACTCATTTCAGGATCAGTTCCAAATCTGAAAGTGAAAGTGAAGTCACTCAGTCGTGTCTGACTCTTTGCAACCCCATGGACTGTAGCCCACCAAGCTCCTCTGTCCATGGGATCCTCCAGGCAAGAATACTGGAGTGAGCTGCCATTTCCTTCTCCAGGGGATCTTCCCAACCCAGGGATTGAGCCCAGGTCTCCCTCATTGCAGGCAGAGGTTTTAACCTCTGAGCCACCAGGGAAGCCCTCCAAATCTGAAGTCTCCTCTAAATATTCTCTAAATTATAGATGAAACTTCTGATACAGTTCATCCTTAAACATAATTCCTCTCTAGCTATGAAAACTTAAGAAACCATAGAAGTAATAGTGTGTTTTTGAAATACAATAGTGAGACAGGCATAGATATTGTCATTCCAAAAGGAAGAAATTGGGGAGAAGGGGTAACAGGACCCAGGCATATCTAAAATTTATATAGGGAAATTCTATTGTATTTTAAGGCTTTGAGAATAATCTTCTGTGCACTCTACAATCTGGTCCCACTGGGGTGGCAGTGTCACCCCAGCTCTAGGTTTCTGTCTTATCCCGTGGGCTCTTTGAGATGACCCAATGGCCTGACTAACTCTGTGAAAAATGTAGCTTCAGACTCTGAAGAAGGAGGAAGAGCCTTGTCCTCTGGGCCTGTATGCTCTGGGCCACATCCTTGGTGTACCCTCTAGAACAGATATTCTCAGTTTTTGCAAGATAGGCTGAACATTTTCCAAATCTTTAATGTTTCATTCCTTTTTGCTTAACAGTTCCTTTTCAGTTCATCTCTTGCTTCAGAAGAGCATACCTGTGCCCTCAACACTTTGCTTAGAAACCTTCTGTGCTAAATATCCAATATCATAGCTTACATGTTCTACCTTCTGACAATTCAACCTTGTTCTTAGTCACTGTCTGTCTCCTTCAATTTCCAATAACATGTTCCTTATTTCCAACTGAGACTTTACCAGAAGCATCTTTAATGTTCACATCTCTACTAGTATTTTGTTCATGATGATATATGTATTCTCTGAGATGATGGAAGCTTCTGTATAACTCTCCTCTTTCCTGTCTGAGCTCTCACCAGAATAATCCATATTTTGACCAGTAACCTAATTCAGTGCACCACAGATGGAAGACCATTGGAACGTTTTGAGCAGAATAGCAAATCTGATTTATTTTATTAGAATAACTGTGGCATCTACATTAAGAATTGATTGCAGGGAACAAGAATGAGAACAGGAAGAGCAGTCAAGAGGCTCTAAGGGCAAAATCAGATTTGTTGATAGAGGATATGTAGTATGGCAGAAAGAGAATCTAAGTTAACTTTAAGGATTCTGGTTTGAGCAAGCTGGAAATACTAGCTATCATTAATTGAGATAAAGAAAGCTGACAGTAGAGAATGTGTAAGTGAGGATAGCAATAATTCTCATTAGAAGCGCTGAGGATGAGAATATGTTAGCCAACCAAGTGTAGATGACAAGCAGGCAGTTATGTCTGTCTGCAGTTCAGCTCTGGGGGAGATCTGTGTCCATAATTTAGGCAAGGGTGTTTGCTTTTGATGTAGTAACTAAAACTGTAAAATTTCGTGGGATCACTAAAGGAGCAGTGTAGATAGAGAAGAGGTTCAAGGATCTACCCCTGAGATGCTCTAACGTCAGGGGTCCAGTGAGATAGGGATGACCTGCAGAGCTGACTGGGAGAGAGACCAGTGGGGGTGAAAACCAGAACATGAAATGCTGAAAGCAAAGTGAAGAAAGGGCTTCAAAAGGAGGGGGATGAGCAACTAGGTCAAAAGTTGGGTAATAGACCAAGTAAAATCGAGACTGAGAACTGACCACTGGATTCAGCCGCATCTGTGCTATCACGGAGTACTGAAAGAGACGGTACTGTAGAGGAGTGATGGTGCCAGAAGTCGAAGTAGAGAGAGATCAAGAGAGGATGACAGTGAGGTAACTGGGAGCATGGACCCCATTTTGATGGGAGTGCAGGTTCCGTTCCCTGGGTCAGGAAGGTCCCCTTGAGAAGGAGATGGCAACCCACATCAGTATTCTTGCCTAGAGAATTCCTTGGGCGGGGAGACTGGTGGGCTACAGTCCACAGGGTCACAAAGAGTCAGACAGGACTGAAGAGACTTAGCAGGCATGCAGAGTAGAAATAAGGTTGTATCTGGAGGGGGAAGAGGGCTCAAGATTTTGTTTGTTTGTTTGTTTGTTTTTCTGTTCTATTTTTATAAAGATTGCATAAATCGCAACACATGTTACAGAAATGACCCAAATAAGGTGAAATGCAGGACGATATAGGAGAGGACAGGAGACTTAATAAAATGAATCCTTTGAGTAGTTGAAGTGAATGGGTTTGGCGCTCAGTGGAGGGCTGATTCTGCCCAGGAACAGAGAGACACCTCTGTTTACAATGAAGAAGGCAGAACATATGGGCACGGAGGAAGAAAGGAAGTAATTTTGTCTAAAAGTGAATATAAGGATATGAATTGTCTGTTACAGAGATAAAGAAAAGAGATGGGGAATACAGCCAACTAGGATTTTTGAACACTTACAAAATACCACAACTCTGCTTAAGAGCACAGATCAGTGTAAGACAGTTCTCCCTACACTCACAGGCTACGCATGAGGCCACAGATTTAATTTGCATCGTGGTAAATGTCTGCATGTAGCAGCTGCAGTTATGCCTTCATCCCTGACATGAATGCGTTCATGGCTACACTCATAAAATAGGAGGCTGGAAAGGGTTATAAGCACAGAGTACCAAGACTTTTCTCCTTCTCTGAGCTACTGAGGTTTCTCTATGCAGTGTGCTTCCCTTCTCTTAAGGGTTTGTTTTATAAAACTCTTTTTGTTTCCTTTTCCTCTGGTATAGCCTTAGAGGCAACAATTAAGTTTGAGTCAGATCAGCTCAGTTTGAAGCCTAGATTCCCAGTTAGCAGTCAAGTGATCTGATCAAGTTAATGAACTTGTCTCAACCCCATCAACAAAATGAAAGTAGTAACGCCTCACATAAATATTGTGAGAGTGGAATTCTTTAATATGTAGATGTGTTTAGAAGAGTGTCTGTGCACATAATGAATGTGCAATCAATATTAGTTATCATATAGCCTATTCTTTTATTGCATGCTATTTTATTCAATATTTTCCACCCAGTGGCTTAGCTTTCCTTCTCATTTTTCTTTTTTTATAACCTTTTCCCTTACTCTTTAGTACAAGTTTCTGTTTAAAAAGATCCCTTTTGCATCTTTTGTTTCTCATTGAAGATAATTCCTCACCATGAATGTTCTCTTTAACAATAATTATTTTTGTATGTTTTTAAATCTCTGTTTAACATTGGATAAATAGCAACCCACTCCAGTACTCTTGCCTGGAAAATTCCATGGATGGAGGAGCCTGGTAGGCTACAGTCCATGGGGTCACAAAGAGTCGGACACGACTGAGCAACTTCAATGTCAGTTTCTTTGGGTCTGCCTTCTAAATTGGCTGGAGTCAGTGGTGATATCAAAAGCCAGTGATAGCTTCAGAGGCCTGGCTTCTCTACAGCTCTCCCTCCCACCCAGCTCTGCTCTGTTTACTTTATATGGAGAGAGAGCTCCTGGGTCTGGAAGGTGAGAATGTTTGTCTCTTTGTGTCCTTTAACATTGACCATCAATTGACCAATATTAGAGATGCATTTTCTTTTTTTATGACAAGGAATGATATGTAATGAAAGAAGGCAATTTATATATGAATGCATTCTGTAACTAGATACTATGGAGACTCTGGTTAAACAAAATAATCCCTGTTAATTTTTTCTAAAACTATTCCATGATGATCTGCCCAAATAGAAAATGTATGGCAAAGTTTATGGTGCAGGCTACCTCATCATAGATGAGGCGTCAGTGCCGAGGAGGGTTATGAGAAGGAAATAAAAACAAATAAATTGAGAGAAATATAAACATTCCGAATCGTTTTGAAGTTAAAAAAAATAATAACTGGAACATGACTGCTTCAGCTATTCAATGCAAGAATTTAAGTTCTACAGAGATAACATTTATCAAACGTACAATTTATGCCAGGTAATGTTCTAGTTCTGTAAGTATATTATCTAATGTATTCTTATCAAAAATATTGTGTAGGTTAAGTAATTATCCCAATTTTGTAAGAAGAAATCAAAGATAATAAGATTTATATTGTTGGTACTATGTTACACAGATAGTGAGTAGCAGAGTTTCAAGGCAGCGTAACTCCAGAGTGCCTGACCTTAAACTGAATATGGGACATTTTAAATTTGAATCCTATTAGCATGACTTCAATCCTTATGTAGCAGGCAGCATGATTAGTATATAAAACATTGAGGAAGACCCAGTCTTGCCACTTATTATCTGTGTGCTCTGAGATTTATGATTAATAATTATTTTCATATTTGAATAATTAATGATTAGCTTCTTACTCCTTGGAGGAAAAGTTATGAGCAACCTAGATAGTATATTCAAAAGCAGAGACTTACTTTGCTGACTAAGGTCCGTCTAGTCAAGGCTATGGTTTTTCCAGTAGTCATGTATGGATGTAAGAGTTGGACTGTGAAGAAGGCTGAGCACCGAAGAATTGATGCCTTTGAACTGGGATGTTGGAGAAGATTCTTCAGAGTCCCTTGGACTGCAAGGAAATCCAACCAGCCCATTCTGAAGGAGATCAACCCTGGGATTTCTTTGGAAAGAATGATGCTAAAGCTGAAACTCCAGTACTTTGGCCACCTCATGTGAAGAGTTGACTCATTGGAAAAGACATTGATGCTGGGAGGGATTGGGGGCAGGAGAAGGAGGGGACGACAGAGGATGAGATGGCTGGATGGCATCACTGACTCAATGGACACGAGTCTGAGTGAACTCTGGGAGTTGGTGATGGACAGGGAGGCCTGGCGTGCTGCTATTCATGGGGTCGCAAAGAGTCGGACACGACTGAGCGGCTGAACTGAACTGAATAATTTCTAATCCATAACATGGCTTTAAGAAATAAATTAAGAAATGGATAATAAGTACATAGTACAATATTTTACTCATATTAAGTATTCAGGAAATATTTCCTTCTCTCCTTTAGTATTCCCATCTCTTTCTGCAAACGATGCTGGCTTGTCTAAAGCCCCTTCTCATTAGTGATATCAACCTTTTTTTTCCACCATCTGACAAGTATTTAATGAGTTCCAGGGATATGAGTGTCTTTTGTAAAAATTACTAGCCCATGGTCTGTACTCTTTAGTCCCTACTAATCTTTATCAGGCCCCTATGTAAAACCTAGGGCCTTTAAAATATCTTTCCTAGCACTCTAAGCAAAAGTACTCCTCAGTTCTTCCAGAACTTAATTGGTATCTTATCAGTTGGTTCTGAGCAATTTACTTCCTCCCTTTGTGCTGCATGTCTTTGAACTTGCATGGTTCCTGGCTGGCTAGGAGGTGATGGGGTGTGACATCTGCCTTGTTTAAATCAGCACAGCGCCTTGTACATGCTAAATATTTACCAACTTTCCAATGGATAAAATCAACAAAGTATTTTTCACCTTGGAATTCATTTTGAAAAAAATTTCCAACTAATTATGTGCCACTCTTCACTGCAACTTGATTACCCCAGGTTGTGTTACATCTGGATTGCTCACGCTTCTCTTCTGGCTTTTCATTTCACTCCATTTTCTAGATTTTTTAAACATGATGAAAAATAAAAAATCAAAATTGTTTTTGGCTGGGTTGAAAAAGAGCAATAGCTTTATCCTTAACTCCAAAGTTAAAGGGGAAAATAAAAATGATTGATGAGAATGCTGTACATTAGAAGAGTGTCTTCTCCTCAAAAGTACATTCTATGCCTCCAAAGGAGATGTGTAAATAATAGGATTCATTCAGCACAGGCTGAAACCCAGTCCAGGCTCTGTAATGCCTCTTGAAATAAGGGTGGGTAGCACACAGAAGTCATCTATTCACATAGAGAGTTGTATGAATATGTGTGGTGGCCAGGGCAAGAGATTGAGTGAGAATTCAGGCTGGCTGAATGTAATTAGAGTTGAGAATTGTATTAAAATGCAGTCAGGATAACTAGGTAAGCATCAGCATTACTGTAAAGGCTAGATATTCATGATCAAAAGTTGGCTTATCCTAGGCCAACATGTGCAGGCAGAAATGCACCATTCTTCTAGGACTGACTGAGGCTTTTGAAATGATTTCCGAATATGGTCTGGTCTAAATTATAGCTGTTCTTTCTTTCACAGTACACCACTAAATGGAACATTGCTTCCTTCCAGAAGAACATGGAATTTGAGTTTCCCAATAGTTTCCAGAAATTATATCTTTTTACTGATCTCTGTGTCAATCCATTGTCCTGATGTTTGGTTATGCACATCACAGAATTTTTTGGAAATATAATGAACAAGAAGTTAGTTAATATTTTTCATTGATTTTATTTGTGTTTATATATAAATAAATATAAGAGCCTCTTGATGAAAGTGAAAGAGGAAAGTGAAAAAGTTGCCTTAAAGCTCAACATTCTGAAAACTAAGATCATGGCATCTGGTCCCATCACTTCATGGCAAATAGATGGAGAAATAATGGAAACAGTGGCAGACTTTATTTTCTTGGGCTCCAAAATCACTGCAGATGGTGACTGCTGCCATGAAATTAAAAGATGCTTGTTCCTTGGAAGGAAAGCTATAACCAACCTAGACAGCATATTAAAAAGCAGAGACATTACTTTGCTAACAAAGGTCCACCTTGTCAGGGCTATGGTTTTTCCAGTAGTCATATATAGATGTGAGAGTTGGACTATAAAGAAAGCTGAGCACTGAAATTGATGCTTTTGAACTGTGTTGTTGGAGAAGACTCTTGAGAGTTTCTTGGACTGCAAGGAGATCCAGCCTGTCAATTCTAAAGGAAACCAATACTGAATATTCACTGGAAGGACTGATGCTGAAACTCCAATACTTTGGCCACCTGATGCAAAGAACTGATGCATTGGAAAAGACCCTGATGCTGGGAAAGATTGAAGGCGGGAGGAGAAGGGGACAACAGAGGATAAGACGGTTGGATGACATCACCGACAGGATGGACATGAATTTGAGTATACTCCAGGAGTTGGTGATGGACAGGGAAGCCTGGCATGCTTCAGTTCATGGGGTCAACAGAGTTGGAAACAACTGAGTGACTGAACAGAACTGAACTGATAAATATATGCATATTTTTATATTAATTTTTCGGGTTTTAAAGATTTCAATTTTATCATAACATTAGTGATTCCATTGGGCCAAAGACATTTGATGTTTGATATCTAGAAATTACTTATTAATACTATATGATAATTTACTTGTGTAATTACTTCATGTCACATTCATAATAGGTTGAGAAAAAAGGAAATGTGTAAAATGAAAGATAAATGAGAAATGAATAAATCATATGAAGAGCAATAAGAAAGAAATTAGTAATAAAACAAAGAAGGAAAGAAAGGTGAGGTAAGGAAAAGGAAAGGAAGCAAGATTAGGTTGAACACATACAGAAGGAAAAGCATAAAGGACAAAGGAACCATCTGAGATAAGACTATTTATAAGACTGGAAAAACTGTTACAAACCTAGACAGTATACTGAAATGCAGAGACATTACTTTGCCTACAGGTCAGTATAGACAAAGCTATGGTTTTTCCAGTAGTCATGTACAGATGTGAGAAATGGACCATAAAGAAGGCTGAGTGCTGAAGAATGATGCTTTCAAAATGTGGTGTTGGAGAAGACTTTTGAAAGTCCCTTGGACAACAAGGAGATCAAATAAGTCAATTCTAAAGGAAACCAATACTGAATATTCACTGGAAGGACTGATGCTGAAGCTGAAGCTCCAATACTTTAGCCACCTGATAAGAAGAACTGACTCATTGAAAAAGACCCTGATACTGGGAAAGATTGAAGGCAGGAGAAGGGGATGGCAGAGGACAAGATGCTGGATGGCATTGCTGACTCAATGGACATGAGTTTGAGCAAACTCTAGGAGATGGAGAAGGACAGGGAAGCCTGGTGTGCTTCAGTCCATGGGGTCACAAAGAGTTCGTACACAACTGAGTAAATAAGGACAACAAAGGCTGGAAATGATTAATGCTTTTCTTTAATTTTATGTGCATTTCCTTTTTATTAGTATAAGCAGTTAGTACTTATGATTTTTGTTTCATGTCATTAAAACAATGCTGCTGCTGCGTCATTTCAGTCGTGTCCAACTCTGTGTGACCCCATAGACAGCAGCCCACCAGGCTCCCCGGTCCCTGGGATTCTCCAGGCAAAAACACTGGAGTGGGTAGCCATTTCCTTCTCCAATGCATGAAAGTGAAAAGTGAAAGTGAAGTCGCTCAGTCATGGCCAACTCCCAGCGACCCCATGGACTGATACCTACCAGGCTCCTCCAACAATGGGATTTTCCAGGCAAGAGTACTGGAGTGGGTTGCCATTGCCTTCTCTGAATAGAACAATATTTGCTAGTAATGATACCTAATATCTATGTAACTAACATATTCTTTCCAAAACAGTTATTTCACTCATGCATCACATCTCTTTTACAGGTTCACAATTAGTTCAGTTCAGTTCAGTTGCTCAGTCATATCTGACTCTTTGCAACTCCATGAACCGCAGCATACCAGCCCTCCCTATACATCACCAACTCCCAGAGTGCACCCAAACTCATGTCCATTGAGTTGGCAATGCCATCTAACCATCTCATTCTCTGTTGTCCCTTTCTCCTCCTGCCCTCAATCTTACCCAGCATCAGAGTCTTTCAAATAAGTCAGCTCTTTGCATGAGGTGACCAAAGTATTGGAGTTTCAGCTTCAACATCAGTCCTTCCAATGAACACCCAAGACTGATCTCTTTTAGAATGGACTCGTTGGATCTCCTTGTAGTCCAAGGGACTCAAGAGTCTTCTCCAACACCACAGTTCAAAAGCATCAATTCTTCGGTGCTCAGCTTTCTTCACAGTCCAGCTCTCACATCCATCCATGACTACTGGAAAAACCATAGCCTTGACTAGACAGACCTTTGTTGGCAAAGTAATGTCTCTGCTTTTTAATATGCTGTCTAGGTTGGCCGTAACTTTCCTTCCAAAGAGAAAGCGTCTTTTAATTTCATGGCTGCAGTCACCATCTGCAGTGATTTTGTAGCACAAAAAATAAAGTCAGCCACTGTTTCCACTGTTTCCCCATCTATTTGCCATGAAGTGATGGGACCAGATGGCATGATCTTCATTTTCTGAATGTTGAGCTTTAAGCCAACTTTTTCACTTTCCTCTTTCACTTTCACAAAGAGGCTCTTTAGCTCTTCTTCACTTTCTGCTATAAGGGTGATGTCATCTGCATATATGAGGTTATTGAATTTCTCCCAGTGGTCTTGATTCTGGCTTGTGCTTCTTCCAGCTGAGCATTTCTTATGATGTACTCTGCATATAAGTTAAATAAGCAGGGTGACAATATATAGTCTTGATATACTCCTTTTCCTATTTAGAACCAGTCTAATTGTTGCTTCCCAACCTGTATATAGGTTTCTCAAGAGGCAGGTCAGGTGTTTTGGTAATTCCCATCTCTTTCAGAATTTTCCACAGTTTATTGTGATCCACACTGTCAAAGGCTTTGGCATAGTCAATCAAGCAGAAGTAGATGTTTTCCTGGAACTCTCTTGCTTTTTCCATGATCCAGTGGATGTTGGCAATTTGATCTCTGGTTCCTCTGCCTTTTCTAAAACCAGCTTGAACATCTGGAATTTCATGGTTCATGTATTGTTGAAGCCTGGCTTGAAGAATTTTGAGCATTCCTTTACTAGTATGTGAGATGAGTACAATTGTGCAGTAGTTTGAGCATTCTTTGCCATTGCCTTTCTTTGGGATTGTAATGAAAGCTGACCTTTACCAGTCCTGTGGCCACTGCTGAGTTTTCCAAATTTGGTGGCATATTGAGTGCAGCACTTTCAGAAAGCATCATCTTTTAGGATTTGAAATAGCTCAGCTGGAATTCCATCACCCCCACTAGCTTTGTTCTTAGTGATGCTTCCTAAGGCCCACTTGACTTCACATTCCAGGATGTCTGGCTCTAGGTTTGCAATAATCTCACAAAATAAGAACTCTTTTAATCTAAATACATTTGCCTTCATTTTTAATTTTTTTCTGTAATTTTTAAAATATCAATAGCTTAAAATATATCAACATCCATATGCCAGTACATTGAATTAACCATTTGAAAATATTGATTCACTTCACTTATAAAGTAGAAATAATATATGAAATTAAGCATTTACTCCTAGTTCCCTTTCATGATTTCTACTTGTATTTACACTTAATGTATTTACTTCCTACATTTTTTGTACATTTTTATTGTATATACTTAATCATAATAATTTACAGAATATTCTGTATATTTTAAGCATTTTCGAAAATAGCATCATACTTTCATACTGCATGCTACTTCCCAATCATCTTTTTTTTCCTTTGAACATTTATCACATTGGAAATAAGTGGGATCAATACATATAATTTATACTTTAAGACTTTTTTAGAGCAATTTTGGAGTCACAGTAAAAGTAATAATAATGTGGAATATTTTTTCACATGCATATTGCCATGTATGTATCTTCTTTGGGGCTTCCCAGTTGGTTCAGTGATAAAGAAACTCCCTTCCGACACAGCAGAGGGAGGAGATGTAGGTTTGATCCCTGGGTCAGCAATAACTCCTGGAGGAGGAAATCGCAGCCTTCTCCAGTATCCTTGCCTGGAAAATAGAATAGACAGAGGACCCTGGCAGGCCACCATCTATAGGGATGCAAAGAGCTGGACACAACTGAGCAAAGAGTACATTTTATTCATATCTTCTTTGGTGAAGTGTCTTTTAAAGTCTTTGGTACATTTTTTTTTAATCAGATTATTTAGTTACTTTGAATTTTAAGGATTATGTGTATATCTTGGTTAATAGTTTCTGTCAGATATGTCTTTGACAATTGTATCTTCCCAGTCTGTGGCATGTGACTGATTCTCTTGACATGGTCGTTTGCAGAACAGATGTTTTTAATTTCAATAAAATCTACCTTATCAATTGTATCTTTCATGGATTGTGCCTTTGGTGTTACATCTAAAGAGTATTGCCGTACGGAAGGTCACCTAGGTTTTCTATGTTACCTTCTAGGAGTTTTCTAGTTTTGCATTTTGCACTTATAAGTCCTTTCAGTTAACTTTTGTGAAGAGTGTAAAGTCTTTGTTTGGGTTCATTTTCTCGTATTGTCCAGGTATCCCAGGATAATTTTTTGAAAAGACTGTCTTTGCACTGTTGTATTACCTTTGCTTCTTTGTCAGAGATCAGTTGACTTTATTTATGTGGGTCTGTTTCTGGCTGTCTATTCTGCTCAGTTGATCGATTTGCCTGTTCTTCCACCACTGATTATATTATTATTTTATTATTTTGCACACAACCTGTTTTTTTTTTAATAGTAGCTGATATTGATATACATTAAAAAAAAAAGTGAAGCAAAATTGTTAGTCGCTCAGTTGTGTCTGACTCTTTGCGACCCATGGACTGTAGCCTGCCAGTCTCCTCTGTCCATGGAATTATCCAGGCAAGAATACTGGAGTGGGTTGCCATTCCCTTCTCCAGGGGATCTTCCTGGAGAAAATCAAATTGGGGTCTCTTGCTTTACAAGTGGATTCTTTACCATCTGAGCCAAGACCCTATTAAATACTTTTTCTGCAGTTGAGGCTACTACCATATAACCTAACAGTTTATAAATCCAAAATTTATCCAGGTTTTTGCTGTTTCAAACTATCTGATCTTTGCTAAACTTCCCTATGCATATGTGAGATTTCTTTTTTTTTTTTCTAACACACAGGTTCTCAACCATGAATGCACAATGAAATCATCTGGGAAGCTTTTGAATATATTTAGTTTTCTGTAGTAGGGCACATGCATTGGAGTGTTTTAAGAACATCCCAGATGATTCTACTATGCATCCAATTTTTGAGAACCACTACTCTTGTCTGGGGCAGGGAGTCTCAAACTTTAATATGCCTATAAATTACCTAGAGATCTCATTAAACTCTAGCTTTTGATTAGTAGACATGAGGGCACGTGAGATTGTGAATTTGTAACAAACTCCCAGGTGATGAAGGACCACACTTTACAAAAACTTGTTTCCACATAGATAATGTTTAGAAATGAAATTATATGGACATATGTGGACTTTTAGTTTTAGCTATTTTCAAATTATAGATTTATACTGATTTCATCATTGTATGATATTTCACTTTCTGATAGTCACATCACCTTGGTATTTTCTAATTTTTCAAACTTTACCAGTATTATAGATTTAAAATTATGCTGTTTTAATTGAAAGCTTCCTATTAATGAATTTCTACTTCTTGTCAAAAATTAAACTTTTAAGTTTATTCTTCTATGAATTTTCTGTTTGTATCTTTATCCATTTTTATCAGTCTATTCTTTTTTTTATTTCTTTTTTTCACTTATTAAACTGTTGATAGTTTCAATGTATCAGGATATGAATTGTTTTATGTGCTTACATTCATTATAGTACCTGCTACAGATGTGTGGCTTCACTTGAATGTTTTATGGTGTCTCCATTTGCATAAGTATGTATGTTTTTATGTCTTCAGTTCAGTCACTCAGTCATGTCTGACTCTTTGTGACCCCATGAACTGCAGCATACCAACCTTTCCTGTCCAACACAAACTCCCGAAGCTTGCACAAACTGCTGTCCATTGAGTCAGTGATGTAGTGCAACCATCTCATCCTCTGTCATCTCCTTCTCCTCCTGCCTTCAATCTTTCTTATCATCAGAGTTTTTTCCAGTGAGTCAGTTCTTTGCATTAGGTTGCCAGAGGATTGGAGTTTCAGCTTCAGCATCAGTCCTTGCAATGAACACCCAGGACTGGTTTCCTTTAGGATGGACTGGTTGGATCTCCTTGCAGTCCAAGGGACTCTCAAGAGTCTTCTCCAACACCACAGTTCAACAGCATCAATTCTTAAGCACTCAGCTTTCTTTATAGTCCAGCTCTCACATCCATACATGACTGCTTCAAAAACCATAGCTTTGACTAGGTGGACCTTTGTTAGCAAATTAATTTCTCTGCTTTTTAATATGCTGTCTAGGTTGGTCATAACTTTTCTTCCAAGGAGCAAGCATTCTTAATTTCGTGGCTGCAGTCATCATCTGCGGTGATTTTGGAGCCCAGGGAAATAAAGTCTGTCACTGTTTCTATTGCTTTCCCATCTATTTGTCATGAAGTGAGGGGCTCGGATGCCATGATCTTCGTTTTCTGAATGTTGATCTTTAAGCCAACTTTTTCACTCTCCTCTTTCATTTCATCAAGAGAATCTTTACTTCTTCATTTTCTGCCATAAAGATATTGTCATCTGTATATCTAAGGTCTTTTATGTCTTACTCCTTTCCAATTTCAATATATATAATTCTAAACATTTAAATATTTAGATTTTAATATTTAGGCATTAATATTTAGGCTGTCCATCTTATTTTTGTGCATAATATGAGGTCAAAATCTGTTTTATGTTTTTTCTAATGTAGCCGTTGTACTAGCACCACTGATTAATAGTATGTTCTTCTTCTCTGAGCTATAATCTCTGTTATCATATTCAAAACTTTTGTGCTCTGTGCATGTTATATGCTTTGTATGTGTCAGTTTCATTCTGGTCTGTTTTTTTCTGCCAGAGTTTTATAACTTCTCTTGAGAGTATGATAGAATAAATTACTCTTTATTTTTTTCTTAGTCAAGATTATCTTGGCTACTTTTCATTCTTTACCTTTCAATATTAATAATAGGTTAATCTTATTGAATTACATAAATAAAAGTAGAAGTTTTAATATATGATTGTATCAAATTTGCAATTTATTGTGGGAAGAATTAACATTTTTTGTAGTTGAACTGAATTCTCATCAATTTCAATATATATAACTTCTTTTGAATATTCTATAAAGGCCATTATATTATATATGGTTAGTGACTCTTTCGGAGAATGGCAAGGACTCTTGCCTGAAAAATCCCATGGATAGAGGAGCCTGGTAGGCTGCAGTCCTTGGGGTCACTAAGAGTCGGACACGACTGAGCGACTTCATTTTCACTTTTCACTTTCATGCATTCGAGAAGGAAATGGCAACCCACTCCAGGGCTCTTGCCTGGAGAATCCCAGGTAGCGGGGAGCCTGGTGGGCTGCTGTCTATGGGGTCGCACAGAGTCGGACACGACTGAAGCGACTTTGCAGCAGCAGCAACAGTGACTCTTTTGGATCTTTGTTTCCAATACTCTGCATTTCTAACTTATTTCCTAATCTTACTAAACTGGCTAGGTATACTTTAAAATGTATAATGTATATAGTATAATGTAAAATAGAATAAAAATGAGCTTCTTTATCATATTTCAGTTTTAATGAAAGATATCTATATCACTTAACACAGATGTCTATAACAATTAAAGATAATTATTTGTGAATTTCTGGTAGATCCTGTTAGTCGTATTGTACAAGAAAGTTTCTATTCCAAGTTTGTAACTTTTTTGTTATAAATTATATTGTTTTTCTTATGTAATTTGTTCTCTATTTCTACTGACATATAATGTATACTTTTTCAGTCTGTTTCTGTGAAGTATTAAGTTGATAAATTTTTGAATAGTATTCTCTTGGAACAAGGCAAGCTTTTTTATGTATACATTTCTGGATTCGCTTGGTGGATTCACTATTTTAATTTAAAATGTTCTATGTTCATAAGTGAAATTACATTTCTTGTACAGTCCATGTCCATATTTAATATCATTTTATATCAGTTTCATAAAATGAATTGGTGGTATTTTCTTCCATTTGTTTTCAAGAATAGGCTTATAAGATAATTATTTCCTTGCATTTTGTTTCTTTAATCTTCTTTTAGTGAGTTATAAGATATAGAGATTAGAACTCCTTAGATATAGGTTGAATTCTTCTATAACACTGTCTGAGCATATTTTTTATTTGTCACTCATAGGACATCCAAATAAGTTGTTTCTATAGGCAGACCGCAGTCTCTAAAGACTTGTTCTCCTCTAACCTGTATTTCTGCCATCTTCAATATGTGATTTCCAGTTTCCAAGATCATGTACATCAAGCTGCGTAGGGGGAAATTACATGGAGAATCATTCATGGGAATTTTTTGAGGGTGCAAGCCTAGAAGCAGCACACATCACGTCTGCTCACATTCTGCTGTTTAAAGCTCAGGCCTAAGCAACTACAAAGGATTCTGAGAAACAGAATCTAGTCATGGCCAAGAGGAGAACATGGATTTGTTGATCAATTAGCAGCCTTGCTACACCCAGAGAGGAACAGATTATATGTCTGTTCTTCACTACAAAAGTTTGCTTTTTCTTTAATATTTTTTTAATCTTCCCTTTTTAAAAAGTACCATTCAGTAGCAAGCACACAACTCAGTTCCTTGAGTTGCCATTTGAGTATTAAAGCTCTCAGACTGATAGAAACAGTTTGATATTATAGCCATAACACAATTCTCCTGACTCCCTACCAAAAGCAGGATGTTATATACATAATAAGTCTTCTCATCAGCTGGTGACTCTGCTGTCATTCAGTACGTATTTTCTTTGATAAAATAATGAACTAGCAAAAATCAGTCATAATCACTGCTGTTTTTGCAATATGTTCAAAAGGCAGGTGGTCATCCCATCTCTGGAGATTAAAAACAAATCAGAGATAAGTGTGGCAAAAAAAAAGGGAAACCAGGGCAGAAAGTGTGTGGGTTTAAGTGTTTAGTGAAACAGGATGAGGACTCTTATGTTACTCATCAACTGAGAAGCATATTTCCATCTGTTTATACTAACACATTGATTCGGATGCATACACTGTGACTGCTGTAATACACACAAACTCACAAAAATTTGCTTAGGTAAAAACACTTGATGTACTCTTCGTATTATGGTGGAAAAGGCAAATATAAAATTGATCAATGGAATTTTCAAATAGCAGAAAATAGTCTCTCTCTCTTTTTTTTCCCTTTGGATCACTTCATTTGCTCAGTTGTGTTCAACTATTTGTGATCCCATAGACTGCAACACTCCAGGCTTCCCTGTCCATCACCAACTCCTGGAGCTTGCTCAAATTCATGTCCATCAAGTCAAAGATGTTATTCAGCTATTTTTTGCATTCCTGGAATTCAACAAGAACTTATTTTGTCCCATTATCTTGTGAACACTCAATAAGGGAAGTCGCTCAGTCATGTCTGATCCCATGAACTATAGCCTGCCAGGTTCCTCCTTCCAGGGGGAGGATTTTCCAGGCAAGAATACTGGAGCAGGTTGCCATTTCCTTCTCCAGGGGATCTTGCTGATCCAGGGAGCACTGCAGGCAGGCTCGTTACCATCTGAACCACTAGGGAAGTAAACACTCAGGGGAAACATAATAAATAATCATTTGCCCATGTTCTTTACTGTGTTCACAGTCTTTTACTTGGATGTGTTTCTTCATGTACAAATGTGTAGATTTCTTCAGTGGCTCAGAGGTAAAAATCCACCTCCAGTCCACTAGACGCAGGAAATGTGGGTTTGATCCCTGGGTTGGGAATTATCCCCTGGAGGAGAGAATGGCAACTGACTCCAGTATTCTTGCCTGGAGAATCCCATGGACAGAAGAGCCTGGCAGGCTACAGTCCATGGGGTCGCAAAGAGTCGGACACAACTGAAGTGACTGAGCAGGCACGTACCCATATACAGCGCAGCATAAAGTCAGAGAGCGCAGCATAAAGTCAGAGTACACAGCAGTTGAAAATCCTTACAGCATATTTGACACAAGAATTCCCCCAAATGTAGTAATCTCTTGTCTAATCCTACTGCTCTTCCATATTCCCTTAGAATTTTTGATGACTGGGAATTTATATTCTTATAAATATTCTCTTTCATTGTAAGGACATTCTTGGTTAGGATACTTCACTATAATGACCTGAAAGCTACCACTATTCTGTCCACAAGAACAACCTAGAATAAATCCACAAATCCATTCAAAATTTTTTCCTTCTTTCCATTTCTTACCTTTATGTAAACATCCTTAGCTCCTTCAGCTGTGTCTTTATAAGGTATTAAGTTTGGTGCACATTGAACCAGAGATCAAATTGCCATCAACCATTGGATCATCGAAAAAGCAAGAGAGATCATGGCATCTGGTCCCATCACTTCATGGCAAATGAGAAAACAGTGGAAACAGTGAGAGACTTTAGTTTTTTTTTTTTTTTTTTCTTTTGGAGGGGGGCTCTAAAATCACTGCAGATAGTGACTGCAGCCATGAAATTAAAAGACGCTTGCTCCTTGGGAGAAAAGTTATGACCAACTTAGACAGCTTATTAAAAAGCAGAGACATTGCTTTGCCAACAAAGCATCTAGTCAAAGCTGTGGTTTTTCAAGTAGTCATGTATGGATGTGAGAATTTTACTATAAGGAAAGCTGAGTGCTGAAGAATTGATGCTTTTAGACTGTGGTGTTGGAGAAGACTCTTGAGAGTTCCTTGGACTGTAAGGAGATCCAACCAGTCTATCCTAAAGGAACTCAGTCCTGAATATTCACTGGAAGGACTGATGCTGAAGCTGAAACTCCAATTCTTTGACCACCTGATGCAAAGAACTGACTCATTGGAAAAGACCCTGATGCTGGGAAAGATTGAAGGCAGAATGAGAAGGAGACGGCAGAGGATGAGATGCTTGGATGGCATCACTGACTTGATGGACATGAGTCTGAGTAAACTCCAGGAGTTGGTGATGGACAGAGAAGCCTGGTGTGCTGCAGTCCATGGGGTTGCAAAGAGTCAGACACAGTTGAACAACTGAACTGAACTGATGATTGATGCAAACAGAATTTCTGTTTTGGACCATGAATTTTAAATCATTTTAACTGGGCTCAAACACATCTTTATTAAGCAAAATAGTAAACATTACAATCAACACATTTTTGCCAACAAGAAATAAGTTTGTTTGTTTCTGTAGCATAAAAATCCATGCTTCAGGATTCACTGAATACTTGGAAAGCATTATCTGTGTCCTGCCAGTTGTGGAAGCATTTTCTTTTGCAAAACGTTGTCGAGATGCTTTAAGAAGTGGCAGTCATTTGGTGAGAGGTCAAGTGAATATGGCAGATGAGGTAAAACTTTGTAGCCCATTTAGTTCAACTTTTGAAGTATTGGTTATGTGACATGCATTTGGGCATTCATTTTGCTGAGTATACTTCTGAGATGTAATGGTTTCTCTGGGATTCAGAAAGATATAGTGGATAGGGCCAGCAGCAGCCCACCAAATGTGACCAGGACCCCTTTCTTATTACAAGTTTGGCTTTGGGAAGTGCTTTGGTGCTTCTTCTCAATCCAGCCACTAAGCAGGTCATCACCAGTTGTCAGCTGTCCACTTTTCATAGCACAATCAATAAATGGTTCATTGTTGTCATGTAGGAAAAGAGAAGACACATCAAAAGCTTTTTTTTTTTCCTTTTTTGATCAGCTTGTGAGACACTCACTTGTTGAGATTTTTCACCTTTCCAATTTGCTTCAAATGCCACATGACCATAGAATGGTTGATGTTGAGTTCATTGGCAACTTCTCATATAATTGTTAGAGGATGAGCTCTGATTGCTCTCAGTTGGTTGTTAACTTCTGATGGCCAACCACTGTGCTCCTCATATCCAAGGCTCCCGTCTACTTTGCAAAACTTCTTGAACCACCACTGCACTGTACCTTTGTTGGCAGTTCCAGGTCCAAGTGTGTTGTTGATGTTTCAAGTTGTCTCCACTTCTTTAGGACCCATTTTGAATTTGAATAAGAAAATCATTCAAATTTCCTTTTTGTCTAACATCAATTCTGTAATCTAAAATAAATTTAAAACAAGCAGCAAGTACTAAGTTATTAGAAAAAATACATAGAGCAAGAAATGGACATTAAAATAAAATGTAACATAACATTTATTTAAGAATGTATTCCAATATAAAACAGCAAAATTCAACAATGCAAAACTGCAATTACTTTTGTGCCAACCTGATATTTTTATAATTATATTAATATTATTGTTTTATATAATGTATATTTATACATATTAAATTCATACACATTATATACATTTTATTTATAAATATTATATATATTTATAAATTATAATTAATATGATTATAATAATATAATATTATAATGTTGCCCTGGTATGTCAGATGTTAAGGAATCTGCTTGAAATGCAAGAGACCTGGGTTTGATCCCTTGTCTGAGTGACTAACAGTTTTCACTTTTTATAGGGTCTGGGCCCTTTACCATTCTGACCAACCTCTAATTGAAAATAATGTATCAGTTTGTCACTCTTAAATTGTAATTACTATGACTAAGCACATGACTCCTAATATGGTTTTATTAATAAACATCCAAGATGTTGAAAATTGAGGAAAGGAAAGACCCAGACACAGATCCCCATGCCTTTTGCTAACATTCTTCCTTCATACTTGAATCTGCCCACCAACATTGATAGTATTCTTCCTGGCTGTGCAGGCTTCTTGTCCATGCTTCTCCATTCTATTGCTTAAACTATCATTAACAATTGTCAAATGAATTCTATATACACTCAATACTTTCATAGAATTCCCTTTATCTATTATGCTATTCAATCTACTCAGAAAGGCTACTCTACAATGAGGAATGTTTGCTGTGTGCTGTGCTCTGTTGATGAGTCATGTCCAGCTCTTTGCAACCCCATGAACTATATGTAGTCCATCAGGCTCCCCTGTCCATGGGATTTCCCAGGCAAGGATACTGGTGTTGGTTGACATTTCCTTCTCCAGGGGATCTTCCCAACCCAGGAACTAAACCCGGGTCTCCTGCCCTGGCAGGTGGATTCTTTAGCACTGAGCAACCTGGTGAGCCAAGGCATTTAGAATTGGTAAAAACATTCAATATCTTCTGAACACTTACTGTGTGCTAAGTATGATCCTTTAGGATACTCAGAGAATATATGAAATAGTTCCTCTATTCATATGAGGTCTCCAGAAATCTGTAGGAAAAATATACATAAATTGAATATGTGTATACGTATGTGTATTTTGTAATGTAATTGTGTGTCTTACGATTAGATTTGCCCCTTTACCACATTCTATCATTAGCAAAGTTACATAATTATGTTACAAAATACACACAATCCAATTGAACATTTATCAACTATATCACAAATACATATGTGTATATATATTCATAATGTATGTATATACACATAATATAAATGTTTATAATATGTACATATGATGGATATAGCTCATTGATTATACAGTTTATATATTCTGCTCAAAAATAGTGATGTAATCCAACAAATTTCACTATTTATATGGATTTTTTATATTGTTTTATCATGATTTATAAGGAATTACCTATGAAGACTTTCACTACGACTGATGAAAATGTCCATTAGAATAGTAACTCAATACAAGACATTATACAATGTTTACTCTGCTTGATGGAAATGAATGAGTTAAAGAGACAACTACATTTGCAAAGCCAGAAGAATTATGAGTATCTGAAATTTCGAGTTCTTGTGATTCATATTTAAATGTAAGTCCCAAAAGCTAGCCCCAGTATAAAACAGTTTCTGGCAAGAGACGGACTTTTTTCCAATGAATAATTTAAAATGGAACTTTTTCCATGTGAACTGTCTTATATCTTGGCAATAGGCAGAGTATTTCAATAATTTATACAATTTTGAATATAATATAGTTAATGCTATAAAAGCAATTTCTTCGATATTGAATTATAAGAGAATGCACTTAGGCCACTGTGACTAATGATCTAGGGGCCAGCAACATAGCAAATTACCTTTTAACCCAATTTTAGAGAGAATCTGTGCATATAACCATAAGACTGCACTGAGATATCTTGGCATATAATTACACAACATTCGGTTGTTACATTATAAGCACAAATAAAACATTCTTTTTGAAAAAAATCAGATGATTTTTAAAACATGTTTTAAAAGTATATAATTTGGGGAGGAGCAAAATATCAAAGTGAATCATGATTTTATTATTTAAATTTCTGAATAAGAGCTGTTCTCAGAATACTTCCTAAGGCGAAACTCTAGTCACTCTGGAGATGTCATCATAGTTATTCCATGACAGGTGAGCAACCACACGTTAGTGTGATAATGCACAGCTTTTATGAGAAATTAAGCAATGTAATGTGAAAATGAGTCTTTCAAGTCAAATGAACAGTCTAGAGGCTTGCCAGAATGTAAGGCATTGATAGCAAATTGTGACTCTATGACTGCATTAAGACTATAAAAGGCTTGCAGTGGATGGTGAGGATTTTTTATACACATAAACCTGCAGGCACTGTTTATTGTCATAGACCATGTAGATTTATACATTATAATTTTCCAGCACATGATGACCAAGTGTCTTCAGTAAGTTGCAAATTTTTCTAAATCCCAGAATGGGCCATTTGAGTTCGTGCTAAGTAGGTCCACAGTTATTTTGATGAATGTGTGGTACAAAATAATAGAATAGCTCATATCTAAAAGTCTGGCAAACCTGCGCTTCCATTTCTAAAAGAAAATTTTGAGTGGTATCTGCTTTCTTTAGACTGGCGCTTTCCAGTGTACACATGTACCTTTTTTTTTTTAACCTAACAAAAGGAAAAATTTTAGATGTTTCAATCTAATAGATGATTTGGTGTTTTTCTTCCTCATTCTTTATTTTTTCCACATTCTTTTAAATAAGTGTGTTCTATCTCTAATGTGGTACTAATAGTAAAGAACCCACCTGCCAATGCAAGAAACAAGAAGCATGGGCTGGAGAGGGAAATGGCAACTCACTCCAGTATTCTTGCGTGGAGAATCCCAGGGGAGACTGGTGGGCTACAGTCCATAGGGTCGCTAGAGTCAGACATGACTGAAGTGACAGAGCATGCAACTTTATAATTAGGAAAATACATATTCTGTACAAACAACAGAGAAACCAAATTACTTCAGATAAGCTGGTTTTTTTTTTTCTTTTCCTGATTGCACCGACAAGACACATCTTTTCTGCAAATGCAGGAAACAGCATAGCATAACAGGTTTTAGATATAAAAATCTACTAAAACACAATTATGAAAACCTGAGCCTGAAAAAAAAAAAAGCTCATATTGAACTGGAATAGATTTACCTCATGAAATCCAGAGCCAGGTGTTTCAATATAACTCTATGAGTCCAAGGATAGACATTGGACTCTCTGGCATTTCAGAAAATGCTAAAGCAAGCTTTTCACTATGGGAAATATTTGCAAAGAAGACAGCTGGGTTCTAGCATGACACAGCTGGGCTGTTTCCCCTGGTTTATGTAGAGAATAGTTCACTGCCAAAGCCGAGGCAAGAAAAGTTCACCCGGGCCATTCCAGAGGGCTTTTGCTGGCACATTTTTAACAGAACAATGGAGCTGGCCACCAGGTTTATGTGAATAGCGACTATACAGAAGGAAGGTACCTGCTTTCCGTAAGAGGAATTCCTGGAACAGAAATCATTGGCTCACTGGGCTGGGTTCTTTAAAGTTCTTGAAGTATACTGCCAAATTGTTTCCAGGAAAAAAAAAAAAAAAAACTCATTATTAATTCTTAATAAAATGTCATCATCACTGGATATTTTAAAGATATACAGTTGGTTTCTTAAGAAATATTCCTCAAGAACGGATCCCTACATTTGTGTGCTATAAGGCTTTTCAGGTGTGATACTCTTCCTATGTATTTTGTAACTATTTTCTACTGGGGAGAAGAGTGAGTTACAAAGTCATTGTAGATTCCCTGTGATATACAACACTGCTGTAAGCGTGCTCCAGCCTTCCTGCTGCTGCTGCCTGAGGGAGTAGTTGTTATTATGGTCCTGATTTTAAGTAATATTTTATATCTTTGAACCATCCCAGTAAGTGAAGCTGAAGCTAGCCTGAGGTACAGCAGGGATTTGAACTCTGGTGTATAAACATTCATGTGTAGAGGCCAGCTCTTGATCCTGTAGCCAAAATGAAGCAAAAATAAAATCTTTATGTCTAAAATATTAAAAATCTTGTATAACAATGTTATTAAGAATGTTTATTCAGCAGGTGAGGAACTTGCCTTCAACCAAAAAATCTGAAATCTTTAAATATTAAGCTAACAAAACCTTTCCTTTCTAAACCAGTGACCTTTCTTTAGTCTTTTATCACGTTTAATTATCATGTAGGCTAAGCTGTCTTAATATAACATATGTCCATATATGTATATTTACATATTTATGTATATATTAAATATAATATATAAATATATTATTATACTAATATAATAATTACTATTATGTTTAACAATTATTTCATAATTATTATAATATGTTATTAATAATATAATATCTATATATTATTATATATATATATATATGTAGAGAGAGAGAGGTTTGCCACTGAAAATCTGCCTAGCAAACACCAATGGCTTTCCTCAACAAGAAAATCTGTCTTAAAATTTAGAGATTACTTACTTATAACCCACATATTAGGTAGCCAAGCAAAGATGGAGAGAAAGGAAAGAGAGAAGGAAGACATTTCCACTTTGAGGTTTTCCATAATTCCATATCCTGTTCAGTTCAGTTCAGTTCAGTCGCTCAGTCATGTCCGACTCTTTGAGACCCCACGAATCGCAGCACGCCAGGCCTCCCTATCCATCACCAACTCCCAGAGGAGTTCACTCAGACTCAGGTCCATCGAGTCAGTGATGCCATCCAGCCATCTCATCCTCGGTCGTCCCCTTCTCCTCCTGCCCCCCAATCCCTCCCAGCATCAGAGTCTTTCCCAATGAGTCAACTCTTCACATGAGGTGGCCAAAGTACTGGAGTTTCAGCTTTAGCAACATTCCTTCCAAAGAAATCCCAGAGCTGATCTCCTTCAGAATGGACTGGTTGGATCTCCTTGTAAGGTTTATCATTTTCAGATGATCACTTTCTTCTTTCCATTGTTGATTATCTTGATCCCTATGACATGAACCAATAACACAGTGGGGGAAAAGTTCCTCAAAGCACCTTTCTATCTGAGTGCAAGCTATTAAGGCATCTCTTCTTATCAAGATAAGTTGTTGGTATCTTGTAAATCAGTTACCAAAATCTGTAGATCTTGTGAGTTGTGACCTCCCTCTCCTCCCCAGGATTCTAAAAGTCTTACCAGATCATCCAGAAACATAGGACACTACTGTTTTTAACCATCAAATTTCACTCAGATGTCATCTGTTTCATAAAGCCTTTCTTAAGATCAATATCCCCTCCAATTCTGACTCCACAGACAGAGTTTGATTTACAGCTCTTGTTTCCCAAACACCTTGCTGTACAGCATCTACTTTATAGGATTTATTACTCCATATTATAATTAACAGCGTTAGATCTTTCTAACTGTTTAGACATGGACCCCCTAAGATTAATCTCCCTAAGTCAAAGTGGTTCTCGATGAATACTTGTTGAATGAATGTATGAGTGGATTAAAATAGGTCACTTGCCTGTTCTAAAATTTTATGTAGCTGATCCCCTGAAGGACATAGTAGATTGAGAAAATTTTATACATAGATTTTATAAAAAAGGAGAAACACTAACTGAAGCAACATGATTCAGTTTGAACTGCAGTCTGAAAGACTCTTTTTTATTTCAAGCATGTTCTTTGCCCGCCAAAGAAGTTCTGGCATATTCCATCAGTAGGTAAATCACAAATCTGGCAAGTTTGCATTTACAAGTCATGTTTAGCTATTATTGTCCTCCTATCCGTGATGGGATGAGGGGAGAAACCATAGAAATCTCGGAAATGTCATAAACTATAAAAAGTCAGTTTGTAGATTATGAGCTGGAGAAAACAATGTTGCTAGTTACATGCAGGCCAGGAAGCCATCAAGCACCCACCAGCAGGCCAATTTAGGAAAAAAAAAAAAAATCATGAAACAATTTCTTCTCTCAGTTTGAGAACAGCACCTTTTCCAGGAGGTTTGTTATGTAACGAAAATCTGCTTTCACTTTCTGGGGGCTGGCCAAGACTGACAAGGGAAGTGCCAGCCTAGGGAAAGAAAGACTGTTCTTTTGATATTGCCAGCCATTACCAGATATGGGAGTGCAAAAAAAGCCAATTCTCCAAAGATTTATAGTTATGTCTAGCTTGTTGACTCAAGCAGTTTGGAAAATCTTCAGAGATATAGTTTATTCGAACTAACTCAGACTCCAAGTCTATGGAGAGGGGAAAAAAAACAGAAATAATACGTACACACTCTTCAAGTCAAATACTTTTGACCTTAAATTTACATAGCTTCTCAAGTGAAAAAAAAAATAATGCACTAACCAAAATACATAGTCCTGCTTAAGATGTGACAGTTCATTGTGTTGCAAATAAATTTATGATTATTGTTCAATTATTTCTCTTGGCTTGCATAGGCAATACAGTAGGGAACCACCATGGTTTTATGTAAGTTAGAAGTATTGAATCCCCAATCTCAGAGAATCCTTGAAAAAAGTCACATAGGACCCTTGGCACTGTAATTACATTTTCACTATATTCTCAGAATTTATATTATATCATACTTGCAATGGTATGAAACTATATGGAAAAGCGTTGTTATGAGGCCAAAGAAATATTAGTTCAGCACATAAAAACAATAAAACAAATATTGTTGAGTATCCCATATGTGCCAGGCTCTTTCCTAGATGCTTGTAATAGGCTATTGAATAAAGTAAACAAGGTTCCAAGGTCTTTCCTTATGTTCTGTGAAGAGAAGACAGGTAATGAGTAAATAAATAAATACAAATAATAAATTGCAAAGAATAAAGAAGAAACTATAAGAGGAGGGAGAGTGAAAAGCAGCAGCATTTTTTGAGTACAAATGTTTATTTCAACAAGCACATACCCAGAAAAATCTATCTTCCTTTAAGATGAATACTTTGACCATTTGGAAAATAGGTCTAGTGATTGTATGTGTAATTCGATTAGATGTATTCAAAACTGTAACTGCTGCTGCTGCTGCTAAGTCGCATCAGTCGTGTCCGACAGTAAATTAGATTAGCTCTATGGTGGAAAACTATGCAATGGCTGGAACAGTCGTGTCTGACTCTGTGTAACCCCCATAGATGGCAGCCCACCAGGCTCCTCCATCCCCGGGATTTTCCAGGCAAGCACACTGGAGTGGGTTGCCATTTCCTTCTCCAATGCATGAAACTTAAAAGTGAAAGTGAAGTCACTCAGTCGTGTCTAACTCTTAGCGACCCCATGGACCGCAGCCTACCAGGCTCCTCCGTCCATGGGATTTCCCAGGCAGGAGTGCTGGAGTGGGGTGCCATTGCCTTCTCTGTCAAACCTTTAAAGGGTTTTAGTAATGAGCCTATAGCTTCAGAGACTGAATGGGAAGACACTTAGTCCACCTGCTTATAAATCACTGCTTTGCTTTGTACACCCTGACTTTGGAAGCATGTGATTTTTGTGCCCAGATTGTTGCTATGATAAGTACTCAACTGATGTTTTTCAACAATCTTTCAGTGTTTGTGGGGCAGATTAAATACATACTTCATTCACCATTTAGCCCTGGCAGCCTAAAGAAGCTCTCCTAATGGATTTGTATGTACTGTGGTCTTTCATGGACTCTTACAACTTAAGAACTTGATGAAGCATTTAATTGATTCTAGTGAGCCAGTGCAACTGTCTAGATCCAAATAATCCTTGTCTTGCATTTATTTAAAGTTACAATAGCCATCAGGCTTTCCAGGTGGTGCTAGTGGAAAAGAACCCACCTGCCAATGCAGGAGACATAAGAGATATGGGTTCTATCCCTGGATCAGGAAGATCCCCTAGAGGAGGGCATGGCAACCCACTCCAGTGTTCTTGCCTGGCGAGTCACATGGACAGAGAAGCCTAGTGCACTACAGTCCATGGATCACAAAGAGTCAGACATGACTGAAGGACTTAGCACACATGTGTAATCAAGATCACCATCAAATACATTCTCTAGGGACTTTCACTGTTATGTATAACACAACCTCACATCTCATGCAACTTACTATAGATGGGAACTCTGTTTATTATTTCTGAATATTATCTGCACAGACTTTAAAAACACATTTCCCACCAGCTTCCATCCCATTAGGAAGCAGGCTGGAGCACATGGACACTGCTAGGCTCCTCTGTTCTGACTTCCTCACACCAGGGCCCTGGCCACAGTCCCTGCACAGACTTTTCATATAAAATAAAACAGTGTGCTCATATGATCCCTGTGATGTACAGATCTGTCACCCTTATTTTGACTTCTCACAATTTTAATGATCATGTTCCAGACTACAAGATGAGTTGCTGGAAGAAATGTAAGTTAAATCTGTGAAGGCTGCTCGTTAAAGAAACAAAACCCTTATTTTTTTTTTTAATACAGTTTAGAAATTATGTACAAGTTTTAAAAAGTTTTAAAAAGCAACCATGAGGACACTCAAAAACTATTGCCTCTCATAGTTCAAATAGTAGGGAATAATCTCAAGTGGCTTGGTTGTGTGGAAATCATTAGCATTTGGTTTAGGTATATATTCTAAGATTTTCCTTACTGATAATACTCCATACCCTGTCTAAGGACACTGATAGATGATTCCAAATGGAGAAAGCAGTTGGGGCAAGTCATATAGCATAATTTTTTATGAAAGTGAAACAAGTAAGAGATTTGAATTACTGTAATGAATCAAATAGGACTTCCCTGGTGGCTCAGATGGTGAAGAATCCCACTCAATGCAGGATACCCGGGTTCAATCTCTGGGTCAGGAAGATCCCCTGGAGAAGAGAATAGCTAACCACTCCTTATTCTTGCCTGGAAAATTCCATGGACAGAGGAGCCTGGTGGGAACTGAGTGACTAGCACTTAATAAATCTAAATCTATAAATGTATCTAAATATGTATCATCCTCTCCCACCATGGCATCAACTCAATAGAAGTTGAGAACAGGGGAGTAAATAGTAGTTGAAATTGAATCCTGTGAATGATTAATTAAAGGCAAAGTAGGTTATTAATTCAAAGGTACAATAGTGATTCCTTTAAATGTATAACAATTTTAAGGTTATAATCATAATTTCCTGAAATTTAAACAAGTATGTATTTAAATGACTAGCTATTCCTTTATTGCTCTGGTCCAGGTAATAAGTATTTAACAAATAATAATTCTACAGCAACCTGAAATGCTCATTAAAATGTAGTTATTTAGTGACTTAAAATTATTAAACTGATTGAACATGCTTCTTTTTTAAACAATTGATTTTTAAGTTACATTTATAAATAAAAATGTTAAAGGATTTTAAAATATGTTGTGTAGAAAACAAGTAGATGTCTAGAATAGTCATTTTAACTAATTTTACTTTTTTCTATGCAAGTGCATAGAATATAGGACATATAAGACATGATGCTTTGTCATTTAGAAAGTTCACTGGAGTTCTTCCTAGATGTGCACATGTGCCATTTATACACAAACTGTTGTTGGGACCCAGATGGTTTTACGACGTCTGAAACATTACCATTCTTCTCTGTTCCTGCCACCCAGAGTAGAAATATTACCTTTCTCTTCCTTTATAGCTTATCCCAATGGTCCCCAGATTCATCCCAAACCCTTCCTTAGAAACACATCTTATTTTGGAGGCTGAGCTAACCAATATCTCCATTTCTTTTGTTTTATGTTGAGGTTATTAATAGTGATTCTTTATTATAAATAGCACCATAATAAATAACTTTGTGCATAAACTATCCTTCATGGTTTGCTTTAAAAGAAATGAACACAAAATTAATCTCTGATGATTTTGAACCCTAAAGGCATACCTGTTTAGACATGTGTTCCTCATGTAAAAGGAGAAAGGAAAACATGGGAATATTTGTCTTCTCTTAATTACTTATCTATCTTCCTCCCTATGTAAATTTTAAATTTCTTGAGGTGAAAGATTATGTTAGGAAATTTTTGCATTTCCTGTGAGTCCAGAATTATTCCCTCCCTAATTCTCAGTAAAAGTTTGAAGTCTTGAACTGAATATGCAAGACTGAATGTTCAGCATAGGAACACCTGCTTTTGCCTCCACAAGCTACAGTGCATGTGAGGATTTTCATTGGCTCTTTCTACACACAACATCTGTTGCCAACAGGTGATGCATTTTGGGGAGAAGAACCTTGCCAGAGGGATTTTCTTTCACTAGCATCCTCTTTCCAGATGTTTCTTTACCATAGTATCCTGAATTATGAGGCCCCAGAAGGTGGTTGCAATCACTGGACTGACAGTTAACACCTGGAATTCAATAGTATTCCCCCACCACAGAATTTCCCATAGTTAAATGTTAAACCTAAGCTTATTGCTAAGAGATTTGGCTCTTTTTCTGTGAAATTAAATATTGTGCTTAGTATTAGTTTATCACTACTTATGTTTACTGTTTTGACTATAAGTACATGTGTAAAAATTAAAATAAACTATTTTAAGATCAAATAAAATTTGAGAAAATCATTTTATTTAGAGGCTAGAATGAATGTCTTATGACACTCCATAACTTCTCTTAAATATTTTTACCTCTGTCCAAAGTTAAATTAGTTATATGTTTGAAATAA
This sequence comes from Budorcas taxicolor, assembly GCF_023091745.1. Classification (NCBI taxonomy): domain Eukaryota; kingdom Metazoa; phylum Chordata; class Mammalia; order Artiodactyla; family Bovidae; genus Budorcas; species Budorcas taxicolor. The sequence goes on from NC_068912.1 coordinate 73,467,289, forward strand.
ATAAATGAGTCAGACAAAACTGATATTGCTGTACTTCATTAAGAAGGAAACTATCACATAACTTTTTCTTTGTTTAATAGTAGACATTGGTATATATGTATATATACACAGGTAAAGCTAGTGGAGGTGATGGAATTCCAGTTGAGCTATTTCAAATCCTAAAAGATGATGCTGTGAAGGTGCTGCACTCAATATGCCAGCAAATTTGGAAAACTCAGCAGTGGCCACAGGACTGGAAAAGGTCAGTTTTCATTCCAATCCCAAAGAAAGGCAATGCCAAAGAATGCTCAAACTACCACACAATTGCACTTATTTCACACGCTAGTAAAGTAATGCTCAAAATTCTCCAAACCAGACTTCAGCAATACATGAACCATGAACTTCCAGATGTTCAAGCTGATTTTCCAAAAAGCAAAGGAACCAGAGATCCAATTGCCAACATCTGTTGGATCATCAAAAAAGCAAGAGAGTTCCAGAAAAACATCTATTTCTGCTTTATTGACTATGCCAAAACCTTTGACTATGTGGATCACAATAAACTGACCTGCCTCTTGAGAAACCTGAATGCAGCTCATGAAGCAACAGTTAGACCTGGACAGGGAACAACAGACTGGTTCCAAATAGGAAACAGTTCAGACTGGTTCAAACAGTCAAGGCTGTCTGTATATTGTAACCCTGCTTATTTAACTTATGTGCAGAGTACTTCATGAGAAATGCTGGGCTGGAAGAAGCACAAGCTGGAATCAAGATTGCCAGGAGAAAGTCAATAACCTCAGATATGCAGATGACACCACCGTTATGGCAGAAAGTGAAGAGGAACTAAAGAGCCTCTTAATGAAAGTAAAATAGGAGAGTGGAAAGTTGGCTTAAAGCTCAACATTCAGAAAACAAAGATCATGGTATCTGATCCCATCACTTCAGGGGAAATAGATGGGAAACAGTGGAAACAATGTCAGACTTTATATTTTGGGGCTCCAAAATCACTGCAGATGGTGATTGCGGCCATGAAATTAAAAGATTCTTACTCCTTGGAAGGAAAGTTATGACCAACCTAGATAACATATTCAAAAGCAGAGACATTACTTTGCTAACAAAGGTCCATCTAGTCAAGGCTATGTTTTTTCCAGTGGTCATGTATGGATGTGAGAGTTGGACTGTGAAGAAAGCTGAGCGCTGACGAATTTGTGCTTTTGAACTGTGGTGTTGGAGAAGACTCTGGAGAGTCCCTTGGACTGCAAGGAGATCCAACCAGTCCATCCTAAAGGAGATCAGTCCTGAGTGTTCTTTGGAAGGACTGATGCTAAAGCTGAAACTCCAATACTTTGGCCACCTCATGCGAAGAGTTGACTCATTGGAAAACACTCTGATACTGGGAGGGATTGGGGGCAGGAGGAGAAGGGGACAACAGAGGATGAGATGGCTGGATGGCATCACTGACTCGATGGACGTGAGTTTGAGTGACCTCTGGGAGTGGGTGATGGACAGGGAGGCCTGGCGTGCTGCGATTCCTGGGGTCGCAAAGAGTCAGACACGACTGAGCGACTGAAGTGAACTGAACTGAAATATATGTATATATAAAACATATATACACACACATCCATGTGTATATGGTAGAGAAGGCAATGGCACCCCACTCCAGTACTCTTGCCTGGAAACTCCCATGAATGGAGGAGCCTGGTAGGCTGCAGTGCATGGGGTCGCTAAGAGTCGGACACGACTGAGTGACTTCACTTTCACTTCTCACTTTCACGCATTGGAGAAGGAAATGGCAATCCACTCCAGTGTTCTTGCCTGGAGAATCCCGGGGAAGGGGGAGCCTGGTGGGCTGCCATCTATGGGGTCGCCCAGAGTCAGATACGACTGACATGACGGTAGCAGCAGCAGTATGTGTATATACCCATGTATATCATAGTTTGCATTAAACTGATACCTACATCCATCTTTCCAAAGGATATTTTTTATTTAATGCTGTAATTTTATTAAATCTTCAGTTCAGCAGTAAGTCTTACACAGTTGCCTCTACTTTCTTCCTAAGGTATTTTAATATCTTTATTTCTGTTCTGTTTCAGTTAAGTTAAAAAGAGTCTTCTGTTTGGAATGGTTTTTATTTTTTGCTTACTTGCATGAGAAGAGTTCACTGAAGAAGTTAATCATAATATGTTTTTTAATTTTTATATCTACTGTTTAATTCAATATGTTGCCATGTTTAAAAATACATGAAGAAAATTCAGCCTCAAACAGATAATGTAGCTGGAAAAGGGAGTAGTATTTTAGTAGCCTTTTCAGATAATGGTGGATATTCTTTGATAAAACACTTAAATTCTACAAGTAGTAATTTCTTAAAGGTTAGTTGCATTGTGTAATCAGAAACATTATCAATGAACTCTGCAGGCTCTGTTAGATTGAAAACCATTGACCTCTCTTATACTTTGAAAGAATCTTTCACCCATATGTAATATTGTAACCTTATGATGTAACTTTGAAATGCATTGGACATTTGGAAAATATTAATATTATTAGCTCACTGAGTTTTAAATGCCAATTAAAGTATGTCATTTAGAAACAGTTGCAACAGTATATCACTTAAGAATAAACCTTTTCCTCAGTCATATCTGGGCTTTCCTGATGGCTCCCACAGTAAAGCATCTGCCCTCAATGTGGGAGACCTGGGTTTGATTCCTGGGTCGGGAAGGTCCCCTGGAGAAGGAAATGGCAATCCACTCCAGCACTCTTGCCTGGAAAATCCCATGGACGGAGGAGCCTCATAGGCTACAGTCCATGGGGTCACAAAGAGTCAGACACGACTGAGCGACTTCACTTCACTTCACTTCACTCATATCACCAGTTATATATAGTCAAATACTTTGTATTTGTAATCTAATCCTCCCAGGTTTTCTTGTAGCAGAGTTTGGGTTCTGTTAAAAAATCAAAGATGATATTCAAAGTAATTTAATTTATCCCTATGACAGATTATAGATACTGGTTTTCAAAATAGCTATGAAAACACATCTCTTGCCAAAAGAAACCGTAAGAATGGAACAATGTGGAAAAATCCACTACAAAAGTATGTTTTTATAATAGTGATCAATATAATGAATTGCCATTTATTTAGCTTTGATCTGAAGCTTCAACATATTATAAGTTTTATGTAGTAAACCAAAACTGGCACAGGGCATTCATGTATACCATCAAAGTGGTAAAGTTTGGAAATTTTAAGGCATGGGAAAGAGCAATAGTGAAATTAAGTTCAAACAGCAAATATGTATTTTAAAGCATATAATAATAATATCTAACAACAATTCCAGGAACTTTTCTAAACCCTTTAGGATATGTTAACTTATTAATTCTCACAGCAGCTACATGGGGTTTATACTAATATAATCTCCAGCTTTCAGATGAAGAAGTCAGGCTGAGATAAGACAGCTAGTCTGCAGAGGACGCAGGATTCATATCCATACTGTTTAAGGATTAAAAGCGATCATTTGCTGTATGAAAGAATACCAACATCCTAGAAGTCAATTTAGGTATTTTTTCTATCCAACATTCCCAAAGTTTATTCCTGGGTCACTACTTGTGTCACCTTCTCTGATATAAAAGTTTCCATAGCTTAATACATCAGGAAGAAAAATGAATCACAGTATTTCCCTTTTCACTATCATAGACCTACAGAGCAAGAGGTCATAACAAATGTTCCAAGAAATCTCAACATAAAGAGACCTATTTCAACCAATTTCCATTCATTGCCGACAAGAAAATACATATTGAACATATCTTTCACAGCCCTTAGAATTTGTGTTCCTTAGAACCTAAAATGATCAGAAAGTCCAGTCCTGCTCTTTGGCAGATGAGAAAATTGAGGCCCCAATTGCCTTTGTGAACTTGAAAACATATATCCTAATTCTATGTTTTACCTCACTTAGTTCATAAATCAGCATATAGGTATAGCTGTCCTGCTATTTTAAATTTCTTCTGCTACTGCTGCTACTGCTAAGTCGCCTCAGTCGTGTCCAACTCTGTGCAACCCCATAGACAGCAGCCCACCAGGCTCCCCCCATCCCTGGCAAGAACACCAGAGTACGTTGCCATTTCCTTCTCCAATGCATGAAAGTGAAAAGTGAAAGTGAAGTCACTCAGTCGTGTCCGACTTCTAGCGACCCCATGGACTGCAGCCTACCAGGCTCCTCTGTCCATGGGATTTTCCAGGCTAGAGTACTGGAGTGGGTTGCCATTTCCTTCTCTATTAAATTTCTTCTGCTACTGCTACTGCTAAGTCGCTTCAGTCGTGTCTGACTCTGTGCGACCCTATAGACGGCAGCCCACCAGGCTCCCCCGTCCCTGGGATTCTCCAGGCAAGAATACTGGAGTGGGTTGCCATTTCCTTCTCCAATGCATGAAAGTGAAAAGTGAAAGTGAAGTCGCTCAGTCGTATCCGACTCTGTGCGACCCCATGGACTGCAGCCTACCAGGGTCCTCTCCCCATGGGATTTTTCAGGCAAGAGTACTGGAGTGGGTTGCCATTGCCTTCTCCAAATTTCTTCTAGATTTCCATTTTTTTTTTTTTAATATTTTCAACTGGAAAACCATCATTATAGTGAAGTATATAGATGGAACAGACAGATGACTATATTCTAGTTTACTTAGTACAAAGTATTCACAATAACATTTAAACAACATATAAACTTTTGTTATTAAATATATAATTTATCCTAAAATATTTCATAGATAAATACTAGAGAAATTTAAAACCAATCAAAGAGTGGAAAAAAAATAAAATACCCTCTGAAATAATCTTGAAGATCTAGAGAATCCATTGTTTAGGTTATGATCCTGAGCTATAAGTCCATTTCACCACCGTAGTTTGTTTGCTTGATAACATAGAGTTAATCATATGTAGTTCAACAGACTGTTATATATACACTTTTTTTTTCTGACCACTGCATGTTTTGCCATTTCAGTTCCTCCGAAGATTTATGACATCTCAAGCGATATGACCATCAATGAAGGAACCAATGTCACCCTTACTTGTTTGGCCACTGGGAAACCAGAGCCTTCCATTTCTTGGCGGCACATCTCTCCATCAGGTAAAACGGAAATGCATCAGTGTTGTTTGTGCTGTTCAGTATCCTCCTGCAACCTCTCTTGTTCAAAATTTAAGCATCAGCTAATGTTTCATATCTTTTTCATGAGGTAGACAGGATGCATATTTTTATACTTATTTTTTATACCCAAATATCTGCAGTTCACAAAAGTTAAATGAACATTTTCTGTCACAGCCCAGAGTAGACCCTAGGTCTCTTGATGCCTGGGCAAGGTTACTTTCAAGGTAGTATACTGGATAATCACACATCTATAGACAAAAGGCTCAAATGGAAAATGTCACAAGAGAAATATCTTCATTTAAATGTGTAAGGCTTTTATTCAATTGGCATTCACATGTTAATAGGCCAGTGCGAACTGTTGAGGTAATCAGGGGAGAATGAAATTATACAAATTATGAGGTTGCTGGGTCTAATTTCCAACTGCAGTTCAGAATCAAGGATTTGGCAGTTAGCACTAAATTTTGACTGATGAGGAATCTAAAAATCCAAGAGTTAAGTATCTTGTTAAATATCACATAGCTAGGTGAGATTAAGGGATATAACATGTTTATTAGTGGCTTGTGCTTTTGAAACAGGGCACATCCTCCTAAAGAGATTGTCAGTTTTAGGAAGCTGGGGGTAAACATCATCAAAACAAGTCTATTTTCACAGAACAACTCTAAATGAGTCATCAGTTTGTATAAAATCTAAATATTTGAACAATATAGCTTTAAATGTACCATGGAAGAGTGGTACTTTTTGTGAATAGGACCCCACCACATTTCAGATAGACAAAATTTGATTTTTATTTGTTTTGTATTTGGGGTAGAAATAACTTGAACAAGGTTAGTATGAAGGAATCACTTATAAAGGAATCAGGAAGACATAGTTTATAGAGATGTAGAAAAAGTACAATTAGAACATCTCTTCTGTCTGCTAATGTTTTCTTTAATTTCACTTATCCTTAAGTGTCTTTCAATTCCCTCATTTAGGCAGTAGGTCTAATGAAACTTCCTCACATCATACATTTATGATTACTATGAATGTGAGAAAAAAATCAATGTAACAGCAATATATGCTTATACAATATGCATTATGGCCCCTGTAATATTTCTGAAGCATGAGTGTGCTCTTGACTGCCAACGTTTTCCTCTCTAGAGTGGCTAAGAATCATAAAACTAACATGTGAGACCTGAATTAGTGGAAGGACTCTCCATGGAGTGTGAGACAAATCCAGGACTAGCAATTAGAATGCATGTGCTCCAATCTCACCTTCCTTATTCATCAGTTCAGTAAATCCAAGTGCAAATCTCTTAGCCTCAGTTAGCTGGTTTCCTACTTTCCAAAAATCAAATGATAAAAATCTCTGGCTATTGTGAGACTAAGAAAAGATAATACTTATAAATGTGCTTTAAAAAGTATAAGGTGATATGCAAATGTAAGGCTGATTCTTAATCATCTTTCTGGATTTAAATCTGATATGAAAATATAATTTTTCTAAGAATGAAGCACATAATCTCCACATTCATACAATTTAAGATTAATATTTTGGATTTAATTCTTCTTCTTTGTGGCACTTGTTATTATGCATATTCTTTTTGTAAGTGCTCGGATATATTTTAGTTTAATTAAATACCATGAATGTTGGTTAGTGAAGTTAGTAGAATAACGATAATGAATAACATTTTGAAGCCGAAAGAAGACAGATTGGGTTATAAGTTAAACTGTGCGTAGTTTTTCTGATCCTACCATACAGAGCAAATGAGTAAAATTAGCATAACTATTAACTGTTATTTAATGAATAGCTACACATAGCTGATATTTTTACAATTGCTCCCAATAATTGCAAAGTGTAATTTATTAGTAATTAAATTCCAATGCTCAGCAACATGGAGTTCCTGCTTTAAGTAACATGTCATCATTCTATTACCTTTCTTCAATTTATATATTTATGTTTGAAAGCAAAATGATAAACTTCATTAATCTATTTTTTTTTATTTAAGGCTATCAATATTAACATTCTCCTCTGTTCTTTTTCTGTATCACAAAAGGAAATATGTCTCAAACAACCATCACCAAGTGAACAGTGTTCAGTGTTAAAAGTAGATATAGGTAGATTTCCTGTCAATATGAAAAACAATGACTAATTTTTGTACATGTATGATTTGTTTATTCTGTCAGTAATATTAGCAAGTCTTACCAATTCGTTTATGGTCTATTCTGTTTTTAAGATCATTAAGAAGAAAAATGACTGATCACAGGAAGGCAGCTCCACAGAGCTTCCTCCTTATCTGTGGAAAAGTTGGGTTGTGGATTCAACCATATTACAGACATCGCTGAACAAATAAAGTTGCCATTCCACTTGTTAGTTCAAACAGCTTAGTGTACTAGCCCTACAATATCTTTCTTGAAAAGTTTCTGGACTTATGAGCTTCCTTAGAGTTACTTATAGTCAGGATTTCTTCCTTTCTATTTTTTCTCTTTCTATATGTAGAAATTTATTTCAAATTCATCTTTGAAATGTTTGGGATTAGCAGATGTAAACTATTATATATAAGATGGATAAATAAGATCCTACTGTATAGTACAGGGAGCTATATTCAATATCCTGTGATAAACCATAATGGAAAAGAATATGAAAAAGAATATATACATATATATGTATATACACATGTACAATTAATCACTTTGTTGTACAGCAGGAACTACATACAATATTATAAATCAACTATAGTTCACTAAAATTTAAAAAATACAGTAAGAAAAATAAAGTGTTAACAGAAATAATGCAAAGTCTACCCTCTGTCCTTTACTCAGTTTCATCCATCATTTTCCCTCTTTGCATCAACATTTTCTGTGTGTAGGGTATGCAGAAATTTTTTTTTCATTAAATTATTGGAAAGAAAAACACCTTGTATACATCAAGCCCTTTTCTCCCTATTTATTACAGTGTGCATTTCATAAGAACATTTTATTGTGTAACCATAGTGCAATTTTTAACTGTTGTACCTTGAATGTTGGCATTTTACTTTTATCTGATTACTATCCATACTGCAATTTTGTCAACTGATCAAATAGTGTCCTTTAGAGAATTCTTTTTTGTTTAGTACAGAATCCAAATGTTGTATTCAATTATCTTACCACTTTAGTCCTCTTTAGTCTGGGTACTAATTCCTTGGTCATTCTTGGTCTCCCTTGACATTTTTCTATTCCTTTTTTTTATTAAAAAAAAAAAGAAAAACAGAATAGTTCTTATGTTGAATTTGACTCCTGTTTCCTCATGACTAGAGTCTGGTTGTACTCACCTGGGATTAAACAAGTAAAGTTGTAACTTCTCAGGAATGATATCTGAAGGTACAGGATATCTAACCCTGTTCTGAAATTGAAGGATCTCTTTATACAGTTCTTCAGTTCAGTTCAGTTCAGTCGCTAAATTGTGTCTGACTCTTTGCAACCCCATGAATCGCAGCACACCAGGCCTCCTTGTCCATCACCAACTCCTGGAGTTCACTCAAACTCATGTCCATTGAGCCGGTGATGCCATCCAGCCATCTCATCCTCTGTCTTTTCCAATGAGTCAACTCGTCGCATGAGGTGGCCAAAGTATTGGAGTTTCAGCTTTAGCGTCATTCCTTCCAAAGAACACCCAGGACTGATCTCTTTTAGAATGTACTGGTTGGATCTCCTTGCAGTCCAAGGGACTCTCAAGAGTCTTCTCCAACACCACAGTTCAAAAGCATCAATTCTTCAGTGCTCAGCTTTCTTCACAGTCCAACTCTCACATAAATACATGACTACTGGAAAAACCGTAGCCTTGACTAGACAGACCTTTGTTAGCAAAGTAATGTCTCTGCTTTTCAATATGCTATCTAGGTTGGTCATAACTTTCCTTCCAAGGAGTAAGCATCTTTTAATTTCATGGCTGCAGTGATTTTGGAGCCCCCCAAAATAAAGTCTGACACTTTCCACTGTTTCCCCATCAGTTTGCCATGAAGTGATGGGACCGGATGCCATGATCTTTGTTTTCTGAATGTTGAGCTTTAAGCCAACTTTTTCACTCTCAATTTTCACTTTCAAGAGGCTTTTTAGTTCCTCTTCACTTTCTGCCATAAGAGTGGTGTCATCTGCATATCTGAGGTTACTGATATTTCTCCCGGCAATCTTGATTCCAGCCTGTGCTTCTTCCAGCCCAGCATTTCTCGTGATGTACTCTGCATATAGTTTAAATAAGCAGGGGACAGTATACAGACTTGATGTACTCCTTTTCCTATTTGGAAGTCTGTTGTTCCATGTCAAGTTCTAACTGTTGCTTCCTGACCTGCATATAGGTTTCTCAAGAGGCAGGTCAGGTGGTCTGATATTCCCATCTCTTTCAGAATTTTCCAGTTTATTGTGATCTGCACAGTCAAAGACTTTGTCATAGTCAATAAAGCAGAAATCGATGTTTTTCTGGAACTCTGTTGCTTTTTTTGATGATCCAGCAGATGTTGGCAATTTGATCTCTGGTTCCTCTGCCTTTTCTCTCAAATACTGTGATACCATGAATCAAAACTCACTTAAAATTTCTAGAGAACATAGGCAAGTTTACACAAGGCACTCAATTTTGAATAGAAAGACAAAATAAAAATTTTAATCACACATCATTGAATTGATAAATCTAGATCCAGTCAGAAAAAATAGAGAAACTTAAAAAGCCAAATTTTAAAATAATGGATTCTATATAACAAAAACGGAAACATTCTAAAAGCCTTTGTCAAATTTCCACTCACTTATTGCTGTTTATCTTAATCTCTGTTTCCCTGTTCATTCCTTTTCTTTGATACCTGGAATCTCCCGAGATATTCTTATTTTACCCTGGTGATGTTTATAATCTAGTAAAGATATTCTTTTAGCTCAGAAGCTGAAATTTGAGCTAAATGCTGGGCTGTGTATCTCAAAATTTTTTTCTTCTAATTTCTATATGACTAGTGCCTTTTGAAAGAATTATCTTATCCTAATTTTCCATAGGCGTTGAGTATTGCCTAATTCAAGATAAAGACTATTCCTTTGTTCTGTTATGGTTTTCCACTCCTTTTGTATTTGTCAGGTTCTTGTTACAGAGCACTTATAAAGAAAATCACAAACAAGTGGTTAGAGGTGTAAGAATAGAATCTGAAAGTCATGATTACAAGAAGACAAAAGAGGAAAAATGTCCTGGAGCAGTGAATGGTGAACAGTATCAAGCAGGTCAAATAAGATCAGATCTTTGGGTTAGGTAGTTTGGTGATCATCATAGCAATTCAGAGACATAATGAGCCAGAAACTCAGTAATAGAAGAATAAAGAGCAAATAAGAAGTGAATAACTTAGCTATGGAGGTAAGCTATTCATCCAGTTCAGTTCAGTTCAGTTCAGTCGCTCAGTCGTGTCCGACTCTTTGAGACCCCATGAATCGCAGCACACCAGGCCTCCCTGTTCATCACCATCTCCCGGAGTTCACTCAGACTCGCATCCATTGAGTCCGTGATGCCATCCAGCCATCTCATCCTCGGTCGTCCCCTTCTCCTCCTGCCCCCAATCCCTCCCAGCATCAGAGTCTTTTCCAATGAGTCAACTCTTCTCATGAGGTGGCCAAAGTACTGGAGTTTTAAAATTTTGTTTTTCTATTTTTACTTTTTTTTTTTCTTTTTTGGCTAGGTTGTGGGATCTTCCGACCAGGGATTGAACCCTGGACCATAGCAGTGAAAGCACCAAGTCCCAATCACTGGACTGCCAGGGAACTTCCCATATTACTTTTTTCTATTAGGAATATCTTTTGTCCCCCTGTATAACTGTCAAACTTTCTCCTTCTTCAACTTTTAACGAAACTATTTCTAAGCATCTCAGAAAAATTTGAGTGCTTATTTCTCCATGGTCTCATGGTACCTTATGCCACCACTCATGCAGGACTAATTCTCTGAATTGTAGTTTTTGGTTTTGTCTGTGGTCCTATGGGACAGAGACTGCTGTCCAGAAACAAAGTCAATTGCCCTTTGTATCCCATGGCTTGGCACAGAACCTGCATAAAGTAAGAGCTCCGTAAGCACTGCAGAGGTAAAGGATGCTGCTCTCTGCCCTTGTTTCCCACATGACTTCTTAGACGTATAAATTAAAATTTGAAGAGATGACATGGTTGGGACACAAGCGAGTCTTTCCTGTCTGATATCTCTATTACCTTTATCCCCCTGATATAAACCCACAACATACCCCTAAATATGAATCAGCCCTTTATTTTCCTATGCCTTCAGTATGGCTGCACTTCTATGGTACCATGATTTATAAAAGATATGTGTTTGACCTTCACGCCATTTCTGGCTCTGAACTCCTAGAAATCTTGGAATTTCACATCAGGGGAGTAAGCTATAAAGATGTTTTTTATTACGCTAATGAGCTGATTTTGGGGCCACACTTCAGATTTGTTGTCAGGAGAATCAACTATGTGATTGAAGGGTTGGAATTTTCAGTCCCACTACACTGACTTTTGAGGAGGGAAGAGAGGCTGGAGGTTGAATTAATCCCCAATGGCCAATGATTTAATCAACCATGACAGTGTAATTACACTCTCATGTGTGTTAGTCACTCAGTCCAACTCTTTGCAACCCCATGGACTATAGCCTGCCAGACTCCTCTGTCTACGGGATTATGTAGGCAAGAATACTGAAGTGGATTGCCATTCCCTTCTCCAGTGGATCTTCCCAACCCAGGGATCAAACCCTGGTCTCCTACTTTCAGGCAGATAAAATGCAAAAGGACAGAGTTTGGAGAGTTCCTAGATCCATGGACATGGGGAAATTCAGGAAGAGTGGTAAATCCAGAGACCATGGAAGCTTCTCCCCTCATCCTTTCCTCATACTTTGCCCTATGTATCTCTTTCATCTGGATGTTTCTGAGTTATGTCCTTTTGTAATAAACCAGTAATCTAGTAAAAAAAAGAAGAAAAAAAAGATTTCTAGGAGCTCTGTGAGATGCTAGCAAATTAATCAAATCCAAACACAGAGTCTTTGAAACCTCTAATTTATAGCTTCCTGATCAAAAGCAGGTTACTGAATGAACTTGGGGCAACTCACATGCTATATATAGCAAAGCCAGTTTGCTAACACCAGGTTGCAGTGAAGGAAAGGATAACATTTATTGCAGGGCACCAAGCAAGGGAATGGGTAGCTCATGCTCAAAAGCACTTGAAATCCCTGGTGGTTTTCAGACAAGGGTTTTTAAAGACAATATTTAAAAGTGAGTGAGAGCTGTAGGGAGCCCAATTTTCTTCTGATAGATTGATGATAAGGTAACGAAGTGGTGTTTCAGGACACTTAATCATCAATCTTCTGGTTCCAACCAGTCTGGGGTCTATGTGTTTATGGTCAGTATGTAATCACCATCCTCTTTCTGGGAAGGGTGGGAATTAGTTTCTGAGATATATACTGGATTGTTAAATATATTCCTTGCTCTGTCATATTCAACTCTTTGCAACCCCATGGACAATAGCCCACCAGGCTTCTCTGTCCATGGGATTTCCCAGGCAAGAATACTAGAGTGGGTAGCCATTCCCTTCTTGAGGGGATCTATCTGACCCAGGAATTGAACCTGGATCTCTTGCACTGCAGCCAGATTCTTTACCATCTAAACTACCAGGGAAGCCCTGTCCTTGAGGAGAAACTAGAATTTTATTTTATCACCTGACTATTGTTTCTTGACTGCCTTTCCTAGATTTTTGCATCCTCTCACTAACCTGATTAGTAACTGTATGAATTTGCTTTTTGGAACTCAGAAAAGGCCTAGGAGACCAAAACCTTTTCCTATAAATAAGAAATGGAGTACACAGAGGGGCTTTATAGCAGTGAGGGCTCCACAGAGTCCTGTTCAGTTTCAAGCACAGGTGATAACCTGAAATTGCTACTGACTTCTGTTGAGGGTGGAGGGCAGGGCAGTCTTGTTTTCCTGAGCTCTTAATCTGTGAAATCCAATGCTCTTTCTGGGTAGTGTCAGAATTGAGCTGAAATATAGAACATCCAACTGGTATTGGTTAATTGCTTAGTGGTGTTAAAAAAAGATGCACAAGGTGAGAATAGCCAATTAAGATTTATTTGAGGCAAAATGAGAACTTCAGCCTTGGAGACAACACCTCAGATATCTCTGAGACACTTCTCTAAAGAGGTGGAGGGGGAAGGTCAATATATAAGATTTTGGAGAAGGGAGAGTTCAGTGAAATCAAGCACTTATCTTACAAAAGGTTTTGTGTTAGTCATGAGGAGCTGATGTCACTATGAAGGGATTTAGTGCTTTTCTAGATATGAGGAGCTACAAGGATTGGACTAAAAATCAGTTCCTAAAAGTATCTGTTCCACCAATTTTTCTGGAGCACGAATTGCCTCATTTCTCCACCCTGAACTCCCTTTGGGGTGTGTGTAAGGTCAACAGCTGCAGCAGCGCAGGATTCAATCCTCACCGAGGCAGATGGCAAATGCCCTTGGCAAGCACCAATTTATAGTTGACAGAGGTAAGGGAAACCCCTCATCAACATGTTTGATTTACATTCAAAACTTTAACTCCATCAATGTAAAGAGCAGTTTCACCAAAGATATTTCACTTAATATGGTTCAACAGCAAAACAATGGTTCAGCTAACATGAATTCATTACTTTATATACTCTAGGAAAAATGAGAAATACTTGCATTGCTGGTGTTGGTCAGTCGCTAAGTTGTGTCCGACTATTGGCAACTCCATGTACTACAGCATGCCAGGCTCCTCTGTCCTGCACTATCTCCTGGAGTTTGCTCAAATTTATGTCCATTGAACTGGTGATGCTATCTAATCATCTCATCCTCTGCTGTCCACTGCTCCTTTTGCCTTCAATCTTTTCCAGCATCAGGATCTTTTCCAATGAGTCACCTCTTTGCATCAGGTGGCCAAAGTACTGGAGCTTCAGCATCAGTCCTTCCAATGAATAGTCAGTGTTGATTTCCTTTAGGATTCACTGTACTTCTTTCATTAAAGCCTCAAAACTGAACTGTGAGATGGGTATCATTATCTTCATTGTGTGGCTGAACATGGCACTCAGAGTATATAAATAAGTTGCCCCAAATGAGGATGAGGTGTTTTTCTTCCCACTTTTTTATTTTGAAATAATTATAAGCTCATGGGAAGTTGTGAAATTAGTACACTGAGTTTCCACCTATCTTTAACCCCGTTTCTCCCATTACTACATTGGATCTAACTGTAGAATGATAGAAAAACTAAGAATGGATATTTAGTGCAATGTTGAGTTGATTTATGGAGCCACCATCACAATCAACATACAGAACTGTTCCCTCAACACAAAGATTTACTTTATGGTATCCTTTTAGAGTCAAGTCCACTCCTTTCATCATCCCCTATCCCTAGCCCCAACTAATCCATTTTTCATCTCTTTAATTTTATCATTTATAAAAAGTTATGTAAGTGAAATAATTGTGTGTGACATTTTTAAATTGGCCTTTTAATTCTTGAGATTTATTATTGAAGTTGTGGCATATACCTCAATAGTTTGTTTCTCTTTTTTGCTGAGTAGTGTTTTGTTATATGAATGTATCCAATTTGTTTAACCATAAATGTATTATAGAGTATTTTGGTGGTTTCATTTTTTGGCTGTAAAAATCTTGCTCTTATTCTGCTGTGAACAATATTGATTTTTTTTCATTCTTTTGTTTTCAGTCCACATATGTTATTATATTTTAAGTAAGCCTTTTGTAGACATCATATAGATGAGTCAGGTTTTTTATCCACTCTGACAATCTTCATATTTTATTGGTATATTTAGTTTATTTCCATTTAATTATTGATTCACTTGGACTTAGGTCTAATATCTTTTTTCTTTTGTTTTCTGTTTGTCCCTCCCTCCTTTTTCTTGTTTCTGTTTTCTTTTTCTAATCTTTGTATGTGTTAACTTGAGCACTTTTAGAGTTCCTCATTGTTGTAGTCATAGTGTTTTGGGGTATGTCTCTTGACATAATTTTTTTTAGTAGTTCTCTATGAATTATACATATTATCATAATATGAAGGTATTCATATTTTATTAGTTCCAGTGAAGTATAGAAACCTTACCCCCATATGCTCTCCCACTTTTCTAAGATACTTATCTTAAATATTTTCTATACATCATGAGAACCACAGAAGACAGTGGCATAGTTTTTGTTTCACATGTCAAACATATTAGAAAGCTAAAAAGAAGGAAAGTATTTTGTATTTATCTTTCTACTTTAACCATTTTTCTTCCTTCCTTCCTGCTATTCATTTCCTTCATTTCTATTTAGACAACTTCCTTAAGACATTATTTATTTATTTATTTATTTATTTTTTGATGGTGAGTCCATTGGAGACAAATTCTCTTAATAGTCTTCGTCTGAGAATGCCTTGATTTTGCCTTCATTCTTGAAGGATATTTTTACTTTGGATAGAATATTGATTTTAATAAAAACAGATCAGTCATTATTTAACATCAAGTGGTCTTAAAATGGCCATCAGGCAATATTTGAAAATCACATGGAGTGAAGTATAGAAACCTTGAAAAATAAAAAGTAAATAGCATTTTCCATGCTTTCCATAAATATGCTATGGGTTTACCCTCAGCTATAAGTTAAATAACATAAACTGTTAATCAGTAATAAAACACATTTTTCTAAACTAAAAGATTTTAGGATTTTTTTTTTATTGAAATGAGAGCTGTTTCAGGATAAACAAGAGTGAACATTTTTCAGTAACCTAAGACCGATGGGCCAGACTGGCCTGCTTTTGTTTTTTATTCGCTTACTTATATCTGATTCTTTTTTGACTCCAAGGAGTGTAGCCCACAAAGCTCCTCTGTCCATGAGATTTCCCAGTCAAGGATACTGGAGTGGGCTGCCATTTCTTTCCCCAGGGAATCTTATCAACCCAAAGATCAAATCCAGGTCTCCTGCACTGGCAGGTGAATTGTTTACTACTGAGCCACCAGGGAAGCTCCCTGCAAACTGGCCTACTGCATGTTTCTGTAAATGAAGTTATTGGAACCGCAGCCACACTCACAGCCTCACATGTTGTTTATGGCTATTTTCTTAATGCAATAGTAGAGTTGAGTAACTACAATAGAAACCACATGGCCCGCAAAACCTAAACCATCTATTCTCTGCATTTAAGAAAAAAGATCGCTGACCCCTGCATTAGATACTTTAAAAGAGATTCTCGTGCTAAACTGCATAGCATGCAAGTTTAGCACATTAAACCTCTTATAATCTTTAAAGCTAATTAAATATAATCCAAAGATAGAAATGATAATTACTAATTATGAGGAAAATAGACTGAAAAAAATGAAAATTTTTTTATCTAAAAGCTAAGAACACTGCTGAAATCTATTGTTTGAAATTAATTCTGAAAATAGTTCAAGTTATCACAGACACTAACCATTAGTGCTCTTGATTCCATTGTCTTCCCCTTTTATGAGAGAAAGACTTTTGAGATGCTTGAGTGATGGAACATCACCAAGGATGATATGATTTAGAAGCTTCATGTGGCAGCCTATCCTCTAAACACTATAATTCTTTAAGAGCCTTTTTTCAGGTTTACAGTCCTGATATTGCACTTTGCTCTTTAATATAAGGAAGAAGAAAATTCAATAAAACCAGCAATTTATGGTGATGACATTTCAACAATACCAGATCTTCAGATTATAAACTATGGTTCTAGTTCCATTGTAGAGTTGCACTCTATGTGGGGCTTTTGTGAATTTCCATAATGGTTTTACATAATGGATAGTTGTGTAATGAATAAATCTACATAATGATGGCAAGTTAAACTTTTACCATAAGATTGCACACCAATAATTTATATATATACAATTAAAATCACCTCTTTGTTCTGAGAGGTTCCTTTATAATTTTAACTTTCATTTGTCTGTTTCCAGAGTTGCCTCTACTTTTCCATCCAGTTAGTAGTGGACTATTCAGAATTGTTTGTATTCAGAACTGTTAATGACTGTGATTTGAATATAGAAAGCAAGAATGATTTCAGTATTTTAAGACAAATATAAGGCTGAACAATGAGCCTGATGATATAATGAATCAATATAAAAATAATCCATTATTTTCAGAGGAAAATGCTTACCCATATAAAGTAGAAAACAAGAACCCACCAAGCATTTTAAAGCATTTCATAAAAGATCCTTTTTTTCTTTTTAAATGAAACTTGATTTTCTGAGAGAGCAGGCACATTAGGGGAAACAAAATAATACCACTCTAGATTAGGTCTCTGTAGTGGTCTGAATATATGGATAATGATTTGCATTAGACTGTTTATATTTTAGGAATTAGATTTTTCTCATCTTTTTCCCAAGTTATTTCAATGCCATGTTACATGTATTACAGAAAAGTATTACATGTTATGTCTAAACAAGTTAGGGACTCATTTAAAGTTATCATCTTAGAAAATGCAACTTTTACTTTGGTTGTAAATTGCATGCTAATTCATTCTGAAGTGGGACTCCATGGGTAAAAATGTCATTAAAAATACCACAATAGATCCTATAAGAAATCAGAAAGAACAGCAGTCAGTACTGTGAAAGCATAAAATGAGCCTAATACTTATAATTTTTATTGAGCACTTAGTATATCCCAGGTACTGTTACAACATATGTTATATTAACACACCTATTAATTGCTTTAATGTGAAGTAGTATTATAACTTCATGTACCATATTCATGAGGAAAGGAGCAGAATTTTTATTTGAACCCAGGTTGTGATGATCATTTGAACCCTGGCAGTCAATGAAGATACAATTTCTTTTTACTTTCCCATAAATGTAAGATCATGTCCATCAAGATTGCATTTTATACAAATAAGGCCTATTTGAATTTTAGTGCTGTTCCTGGGTTATTATTAAAATATACGTAAGAGAAATATATTAATAAAGACTTCTAAAAAAATCAAGGCCTATTGTATCTATGACAATTGTAGATGAGTACATTGTTGGCTTGTAATAAATTTTTATTAAAGGAGTTATGACTGCTAGTGTAAAAGAGCATACACCATTTTTCTTGATTCAAAATTAAGATTTTTCTGTCAAATTTTAATTAAACTCCAGCTTGTGTAAAAATAATATTATTTTATTAGTTTGACCATAATTGACAGTAATCATCATTGGTAGAAAATTAGGATCATTTTAGTTATGATAGATCAATAAAACTACAGTGAGCAATTTTTATTTCTTTCAATTTTTGTGTGTTCTCTCTTTACGATCCATGATACAGGTAAATATAGCTACATAGTAGACAGTCAATAAATATCTGTTAAATGACATAATATTTTAGAACACTATAAACTCTTTTCATGATTAATAAACTCATATTAACTGACTAATGTTATAAAATTAAAATTAGAGTAATAATTATTTTCATTTATAACCTTTGTGAATAGATTATTACCCAAAGAGGTTATAGAAAAAGCTGATAGTATTTTGTAATTATCAAACTCTTATTAACAAAGGAATATAGCAAAGTGCTTAAGAAGACAGAGTTGGTTTCAAGTCCCTACTTACTCTACCATTCATTGTGTGTGTTAATCTGGACAAATTTCTTAAGGTCTCTGTGTCTCTGTTTCTTCCCCTGCAAATGGAGATGGTGATGATGATGATGATGGTTACACCACCGAAGATGCTGCAGATAAAGTTTAAAAGAATACAAAATTAGGAGTGCCGAATTCTTAGCTATTTTTATTAAAATGTATTTTACCATTCATCTTTGCCTAAAAGTTAGTTGAGGACAGATAAGACAGAAATAATAAACACTGTGAAAAAAATCAGATAGATGCATTGTAATGACTGCATTTCTAAACTAGTGAGATGTTATTTTGTTTAGTGTTTCCTACATAGAAAGTAGAAGAAGGATTATTTACCGAGAAACAACCAGGGTGACCTTAAGAAACAAAAGTTTGAATTATTTATTCAGATTCTAATAAATAGAGGGTGATGAGAGAGTAGGACAAGAAACAGTGTATTGGAGGAGGGGTAGATTTGTTTCTTTAGTTGCATTCTGTGCTGTAGGAAAAAAAAAAAGCTGTAAAATTACAGAACAAAATAAGAGTCTTCCACATCTTTCACATGGCTTTAGATTTCTAAGTGGTTGCTTTCACAGTAAAGGAGCAAGTCTCTCTGAAATTTCTGTGTGATTACTGACCTAACAAAGCCAAGGTTAAGGAAATGAGGATATTGTGACCATGAGACCATGGATAATGGTACTTTGTATTTCTATATTACTATTGTCTATAAATTCTCTAGTCCTAGTTTACTATGCAACCCCATTTCAACCTATTAAAGTTTCCAAAAATTATGGAATATTTTCTATCAGAAGCTGTATGTTCACCCTTTATGAAAATGTTGCAGAGGGAATTTTGTCCTAAGGGAAGAGGTTCAACATTCATGAAATGCTTCCTAGTGTAATGCATAATGTAAATGTCTCATGAAATGTTCAGGGACTAATTTTCCAGACTGACAGAAGAAGCAAAATGCAGCACTTAACTGCATGTAAACCTTGCAAACTTTGCCTGAGAGACTGAGACTTAAAAAACTAGATTCATTGTGTATTTTTTGTCTAAGACTATGTTTTATTGTAATCCTCAGATATTTATAGAGTATACTCTTGCATAAATTTACAAATTCATAATAGGCTATACTAAAGTCTTGAAAACATGCCATCAAATATACAAGAATATGGAATTCATTAAAATAACTTTATTTAGAGTTTTTTTTTCGCCTTCATTGTTAGCTATTTTTTTATTTTAATGTTTCCCTTTGGATTAGATTTGAATTTAATCCAGTAGGAGCTGTATTGTTTCTGGACAGTACTGAAGCTCTGAAGATGTATTACACCCATGCATCACCATAGCATTGTCATTCTGACGATATATTAGTGCAATACATCTTCAAAGTCCTCAAATGAGAAGCTGTCTGGAAGGAATGGGGCGAGGAGAAAATTCAATTCAATTACAGGACAAAAGAACCAGCTGAAGAGAGGAAGAAAATTCTCAAAGCAAGACTCTCAGTGGACTTGATTACAACCAGGTATTTCATGGAAGTATATTCTGTTTTTCCTTTTGTGACATAAGGAATAATTGCAGATTTTGAACACACATCTGTAAAGAGAAAATGGCTGCTCAGTTTTGTGTTTGACTCAGTAGAAGCTGGATGGTTTGTTGGGAGCCATTTAATTGATTTGTGGAAAGTCATATAAACATTGCTATTCATTCACCGTATCTAAAGCATATAGTTAATTTACAGATTGATTTATTAAAGTGTGCTAAGGATAAAGGAATGTTTACCTTTCAAATAAAGTCTTAGTTGGCACTTTAAAATTTTTCAGATGTATATAAACACAGTTGCTAACTGAAAAGTGATCAGCAGGCAAAAATGTGAAAACTAACAACTCTTTATAGCCACCTCCTGACTATTCCCACTAGACAGGGCTGTCTATAGTAATCAATAAGTCTTATTGTTAAGATAAAATTTTCTTGGATATCTTTCATGTATTAAAAAACAGAGAGACTCAATTTCATCATAGTGCAAATACATTCAGATTCTGAAGCCTTCAGTCTGTCTTAGATATGTTGCAAAAAATAATTTCTTCAGTAACCCCCCCACTCCTTGTATAAAGCTTATATTATGAATAATCATTTTATATCTATTTTTTTAATCACCTATGTGCCCTTAGTGTCAGATAGTTTGCTAAACGTTGAGTAAATAGATATGAGGAAAAAATACAGCTACTACCTTCAAGGAGTTTACAGTTTTGTTGGAAGAGATATTGGTGGAGACGGGAACAATTACAATTAACTTAAGACAACCAATAAGTTATCTTTTAACCCAAGCCTTGAAGTTAGAGGAAGACTGTTATGTAAAGCAGTGCTGTGCATTCTGATTAGAGATAACAGCATTTGTAAAGGTTTGAAGGCAAGAAATAATTGAGTGTTTTGGCAAACTAAAATTTGTGGGCCTGAAACAAGCTGAAAAGGGGCAAATAGAAAAGAGGGTTTAAGATGAGGCTGGAGAAGATAAGATGAGCAGGGTCATCAGATCAACTAGGGTTTGTAGGCCATGTTGAGATCAGATTTATTTTTTTGTTGTCTTCCCCCCGCTGCCTGCCGAATAACAAAAAAACTCATGGGACCTTTGGAGCACAAAAGACACCTTTTGATCTTAATATTTAGAAGATGCTTTTGGTGCTGTGTAGGAAATGAGTTGCTCCAGTATTCTTGCTTAGAGAATCCCAGGGACAGAAGAGCCTAGTGGGGTATAGCCCATGGTGTCCCAAAGAGTTGGACACAAGAGTGTTAGCTGAGTCACTAACATTTTCACATTCACTTGAAGCATAGTAGAGAAACCATTTAGGAAGCCACCATCATAGTTGCGGTGGGGGATGATGTTGACTTTAACAAGGGTAATGGCAGTAGATATAAAGAGTTATGGGTGAGTCCCAGATTACACAAGGTAAAACCAAAGGACTGAGAGGTGGGAGATGGGGAATCCCTCTTAGTTTTCTGGCTTCATCAATCTGAAAAATGAGCTTGTTGTTGACTGAAATGAGACTAACTGTTACAGGAGAGCGGGGTGAAAAGACAGCAACCAAAGAATGATCTCATAATGTCCTAGGACCTGCATAAGTTCCTGGGACAGGCCACCAAGTGAAAGTCCTTGGTTTCCTGCAGAAAAAAATTCAAGAGAGAGCCAAAATACATGAAAATTAGTTTATTTAGAGAGATATGCACTCCATAAGTAGAATGTAGACCTTCTCAGAAAATGAGAGGGATCCCAGGGCATGGGGATATTGGGGTGAGTAGTTTTATATGCTAATGAGTGGGAGGAATATTTTTGATATTTCGAGAAAGGATTGGGCTAGTGCCCACGATTTGACCTTTTATGGTCATCCTCAGAACTGTCATGTTATAAGGGGCAGTGATTTTTAGTACACTAAGGAAAGTATTATGAGCTAAAGTTCAGTGACTGGACTATTCTAGAAACCACCTTGGTTTCAGCCAGTTCTAGTTAGTTTTTATAACATCCTAACAGCTACATTCCTTCTTCATTTATCTAGCAGTTGTGGCCTTCTCCTTTCTTTCCTGTCTCAAAACTGCAAGAGAAATATATTTCAGAAAAAAAAAAATTTGAGATTTCTATTTTGGCCATGCTAAATTATAAGACACATCAAGCATTCAAATAGAAATGTCAGTGAATAATGGGATCCATGACACCTGATCTCAGAGACAAGGACAAGAATGAGACTTAAAGTCATGAGTATAAGTTTATCCTAGGGAGGGAAAATAGACAGAAGAAGGGCCACAACCAATGTACACACAGAACAAGGGCCACGACCAGTGTCTGAAGATTTGGACAACAGGAAAGCAAAAGAAACTTACAATTGTTATTGTGACTGATGAAGACCTAGGAGGATACATCTCAGAGATGAGATTATTTGGGTAATTAGAAAGAGATTTAGTGCATTGAAAAGTAACAAGAGGTAGAATATGATACAGAAAAGTCTCTGTTGCATTGGCAATATGGAGATTATTTTTTACTTTGATAAAAGCCATTTCAGTGACACTGTGGAACAAGAGTCAGACTGAGTTTGTTAAACAGCAGATGTAGTTGGAAGATGGTGAACAAGTAGAGAAAGCTTGTGTCTTTCAAGAAATTTTATTGTGTTGAGGGAAGGGGAAGTGGGATGTTTGCTGGAATGTTGTGAAAGGTTCAGGAGAGGGATGCATTTTTAAGAGAAAGAGAATAATATAACAAACCTAAGGCACCAATCATATGGACTCAGTTATAAGTGCATGAATAATTTTGTTCATTTGTGCTGTCTCTTCCAACTCACAGGAGGATTTCTTTTTTATTTTTTTTTAATTTAAATTTTATTTTTTTACTTTACAATACTGTATTGCTTTTGCCATACATTGACATGAATCCACCATGGGTGTACATGAGTTCCCAACCCTGAACCCCCCCCCTCCCACGACCCTCCCCATATCATCTCTCTGGGTCATCCCAGTGCACCAGCCTAAAGCATCCTGTATCCTGTATCGAACCTAGACTAGCAGTTCATTTCTTACATGATCGTATACATGTTTCAATGCCATTCTCCCAAATCATCCCACCCTCTCCCTCTCACACAGAGTCCAAAAGTCTGTTCTTTACATCTGTGTCTCTTTTGCTGTCTCGCATACAGGGTTATCATTCCCATCTTTCTAAATTCCACATATATGTGTTAGTATACTGTATTGGCGTTTTTCTTTCTGGCTTACTTCACTCCATAATCGGCTCCAGTTTCATCCACCTCGTTAGAACTGATTCAAATGTATTCTTTTTAATGGCTGAGTAATACTCCATAGTATATATGTACCACAGCTTTCTTATCCATTCATCTGCTGATGGACATCTAGGTTGCTTATGCTTATTTTAAAAGTATCAGAAGCAGCAGCAATTGCAGAACATTTAAGCCCCAGTTGATCAAAAAATAAATAATAGCAACTATTAAAGTGATGGAATCATCCAGGTAGTGCTAATGGTAAATAACCCACCTGCCAATGCAGGAGGCATAAAAGACACGGGTTTGATCCCTGGGTCAGAAAGATCCCCTGGAGGAGGACATGGCAACCCACTCCAGTATTCATGCCCGGAGGATCTCTTGGACAGAGGAGCCTGATGGGTTACAGTTCATAGGGTTGCAGAGAGTTGGACACGACTGAAATGACTTAGCACACAAACACGTAAAAGTGATACCCCCATATCTTTTATGTTTTGTTCTTAAACTCATGATATAGAGGTTTCTGTTGAACCAATACAAAGTGCAGAAGGAGCTGAAAGCTCTCGGGTGAGTATTGTGTGCTGCTTCCAAGCTCCTTCTCCTCAACCTTCTCACTGGAGCATTTCTGTCACTCACATGGGACACAAAGCTCCTCAGTTCCAACACTTTCAGGAAAGCTTCTATTCTCTTTTTATAGCATGCTGTGTCTCTTAGTTCTAGTCCATTACTTTGCCCTGAAATTGTGTGCACTTTATGCTCAATTCATCACCGCAGTCATCTGCTGCCCTGACTGGCACCAGCCTGGAAATATCACCTGGAAGTTTATTGCTCAAAGGAATCACCATCCTTTTTTTTTTTTCCCTTGTGGTCTGTAACAGGAGGTACAGTCTTTGAAAAAGTCAGCCTTTCTCTTCCCAGATGTTCTCTTGCTCTGCAGCTATCACATATTGCCAACTGTTCCTATCAAAATTTTAAAATGTTACAGGGCATATGTTGGATACATAGAGTTAAATGAAGAAAGAAGAAAGTGATTTGATGTAGTTTCCAGGTAGAAAAAAATGAATGCTTCTGTCTACACACTTGTTGAATCTGATTTGTATAGTAATAGGTATACTAGCTCATTATGAATAAGAAAAATACTTTAATTTGTGCCTATAACATAAAAATGAAACTTTTATGTCATATGCTTAGTGCAATTTTTAGATTCTTAAATTTGTGTTGAAATTCTCAAATGCTGCTTCTGTGGTACATAGAGCCCATTCATACTCTAAGACTGTAGTCTAACAGGGTTGAGGTGGAATTAAAATTCCATCTCAGGTAGTTTGGTAATAAAATTGGATTTCAACCTTTACTTGGCTTCAGTATGCAAATGAATCCTCTCTAGGATTTCTTCCTACAGATGGTGGGATAATCAGATGTAAGGGGGTTGAATAGGATGTGATTTCTCCAAACCCCACTAAAGAGAAGGACACATGTTAAGCTTGTTAAGGCCCTGACATAATCATCTTTAATCATGATGTCTAGACTAAACATCAAACATGCTTAGATTAAGATATGCAATTTGGAATGTCTTTCAACATCAGCTTTCTTATGTACAGCCTTTCAATTTCATTATTTTTTAATTATTATTTTTTTCATTTATACCTCTCAGACTTTCACAAATTTTGAAATCTACTCAGGAAAGGTGGTAGTGAACAACTAAATAGAGGAGCAACCCATCCACAGAATACAAGTAAGGATACACATATGATCATTTGATAATCAGAGGAGGAATCTTGAGAATAATCCACAGGCAGAAGACAGTATTAGAATCAGTGATTCCCAACTGTAAATGTTGAAAGGCAATATGTAGCTCTATGAATGCTGAGAGGGATATATATTATCATTTGGGGAGTATTCAAACATGGGCAAAAGACTGGAGATGAGCAAACCCGCAGAATTGGCTAACTTTTGAAGATTCATGTTGATAGAAACAACACCATCTTTTATCTCTGCTAGGGTATAGTAAGATCTATAAGAGCTAAATCTACTTCTATCTGATTCTTCATTGTGCTTGACATCTGATAGATGCCTAAAAATATCTTTGAATGAATGATAAAACCTAAAAATTACTTCTAATGACTTTGGATAATGATTTGATTTCTCCTTCTATTATCACTGGTGACAATAATGACATAAAGTATCCTTTATGAGCACTTATTATCTGCCAGGCAATTTATATTCATTAACTTAATCGAACCTCAAAAATAGTCCTGATATTGTAGGCAGTGTTATTTGAATTTTTGTGCTAGAGAAACCGGAACTTAGCATTTATTAATTTTCCCAAGGAATACAGGTAGTATATTTCAGAGTTAGAATTCACACTCAATTTATCAATAAAGGAGGGCACAGGATGTGAATTACTGACTACTTGGAGATGCTAATAGTAGAATTAGAATTTCTGGCTATTGGGCTTATTATTGTAGAAAGAATTTTCATCTCAAAATGGCCAAAGTATTTTGGAACAACAATGACAGCTATCATAAAATTGAATTGAAACACTATTAGGTAGTAAACTCCCTATTACTGGAATAAAGACTGCATAATCTCTTATCCAGAAAGCTGCCTAAGTGAACTCTGGCATTTATGAAAGTGAAAGGATTCACTAACAATTGATATCATAGTATTTTATTAAAAGACCAGTGTACTATCCAGAGTTCTCCAGAGAAACAGAGAGAAACACATATATGTATATATATTCAGATACATATATATGCACATATATACACACCTATTTTTGACTATTTACTTTTACATAGCACCTTTTGTCTTTTATTGTAAATGTATGTCCTACTTATTTTTATATAATAAAAGTAAGGCCAAATGACAATTTTGTTTCATGTGTTTATATATATACACACACATATATAAATTATATATATAGTCATTAAAATGATAAAATGCTGTTTAATGTATGTATATACACACATTTTAATGAGAGAATGGTGATGCCACCAGGGAAGCCCCATAATGGTGATGCTAAATGATAGTAAATGACATTTTATTTAATGTTTATATATGATATATATTTAATATATCTGTATTATATGGAGAAGGAAATAGCAGCCCACTTCAGTATTCTTGCCTGGGATCTCCACTGGACAGAGGAGGCTTGTGGGCCATGGGGTTGCAAAATAGTCAGACATGACTTAGTGACTAAACAATAATATATAATATATACACACATTTGGTATCACCATTGTTTCATTAAAATGATTTATTAATGCTGGTAAAGACAGGACAGATATTTAGTATAAAAGATCATCTGGTGTAAAAACAGATATTTGATAGTCTTACATTAAATACTCTTCTTTGTCTATCTATCTAGTCAGTAAACTGAAACTGTGTATTTACTGTGGATTAAGAATCAACACCCTACGGCCTGTGGGGAGAATTTCTTCTGCTGTCTGTTTCTGCGAATGAAGTTTTATTGGAATGCAGGCACATCATCTACAGCTTGTTTCATGTTGCAACAGCAGTTGACTTGTTGCAACAGAGACCCTTTGTTCTGCATCTGAAAATATTTACTACCTGATCCTTTTACATGATAAGTTTATTGAACCCTGCTGTAAATTATAAAAGGATTCCATCTCCTATTTTTAGTACAGGTTTTCTTCTCAGTATCACCCTGAATGTAGACAGCTGCAGCTGCATCTTTAAAAGGCCAAGATTTGATTTCATGGTTAGTGCTTTCTAGGTATTATATAATTCCAGTAAAGGTCTATGTCTCCGTTTCTTCTTCAACTAATTCTTCAAATATATCCATTTTTTTTCTTGTATTTTGCCAGATTTCAATCAACCAGTGAACCTGTTGACTACTAAATTCCCTTGTCTCTGAGTTTTAAAATTTCATATTATCATGTTCTTATATGTTACTTTCAACTTCCTCCATATCTACACCAAGTATCATTTTTATTACAAAATTTGGAAGGATTACATCTTTGACTGCATTGTACTATTGTTAGAAAAAGAAAAAAAAAAAAGCTTCTCTGGATTTTTCTCCAGGAAGAATGTAGTTCTGAGCCAATTTATGTGGCTACTTTTGAGTGAGGCAGGATTTTTTTCTTGGAAAGAGAGCTGGGAGCTGGCACATTTGCCCAGAAGGCCTGTGGAACTTCACTGACTGACAGGTATAGAAGCATCTCTAGGCTGAATAACTCCTGCGTAGTAAGATAAAAGTCACTGTTTGATCAACATCCAATGGGTAGAGAAAGCACAAGAAGCAAACAGTGGGGGAAAAAAAGGTTGTCAAGTAAAATCAATAAGGCCTCTGTCTGGAATCTGGGAAGCCAAACAATGGGAAAATGTGTGATTTAATAGTATTGATCTTCAGAGGCATCCTCAGTACTGCCTCTTCTGCCCTTAACAGGGATTCATTGTGTTAAATGTTGTTCACTCACTATTGTAGGAGTCAAATACATTTCTTGATGTGTTCAAATTATACGGCAATCTAAACTATCATAAGCACTATTTCTATACTTCAGAGATGAAATAAGTAAACTGTTTAAATAAATTTCAAATGGCAGATTAACAGATCTTGGGATGCTTATTACTGACCTTCGACAAGTGTTTGTCTCTTACTGAAGAGGAGATAAACCTGAAATCACTGAATTTCTCAATCACGTTGGTTATTACTCTGTGCTGGGGGATATGGCTGAACAAGAAAATGAAAACCACAAAACAGGGAATGGCAAATTTACCCCAAACATTGTACTATATTCTTATTTGAGAGGATATCTTTTTAAGAGCAAGATATTATGCTTAGTGAAAAACAAGAAAGTCATATATTTAAACCCTGTTACCTTACTATGGGATCTTGGGCAAGTCGCTTAACTACTTAAGGACACAACTTTCTCACCCCTAAAATGGAGGTATAAGAGAATCTCTAATGTATTTCCTGCTCCAAACTCCTTTGAATCTGTGAATCTGGTTACAAGCTAAGTTCCATAGATAGGGCATACAAATTCTGTCTCATTACATTATCCTAAAATGCAAATATGTGAAATTCACATACATGTGTGTACATGAACACAGAATCATGATCTGACTAAAGAAAACTTTGACAGGCAATCAAATCAAACTATCTTAACAAAATATGAAAGGCAAATTAAGTAATAGATATGCTTTCTGGGAAAACATATATCAGCTTGGTAAAAATCTAAAATTTGAGCTCATTAGCACAGAGGGCAAAAAGAGTAACACAATGATGTATGTAAAATTTTTTGTCTGAAGATGGGAGCAAAACATTTCATCAGGTGAGACTGATTTCTTTTGTGAGGTTTCAGAGTAATTTTTACATGTGTCAGTGAAAGTGAAGTCGCTCAGTCGTGCCCGACTCTTTGCAACCCCGTGAACTGCAGCCTACCAGGCTTCTCAGTCCATGGGATTCTCCAGGCAAGAATACTGGAGTGGGTTACCATTTCCTTCTCCAGGGGATCTTCCCAACCCAGGGGTCGAACCCCGGTCTCCCGCATTGGAGGCAGACACTTTAACCTCTGAGCCACCAGGGAAGCCACATGTGTCAGTAGTATCTGTCAATAAAGGACACTAAATAATTCACAAGGCTCTAATGACTGTTTCTATATTAATCCTTAGTAAATGTTAAAGATAAGCTCCTGATGTGAAGAGCTGACTCATTGGAAAAGACCCTAATGCTGGGAGAGATTGAAGGCAAAAGGAGAAGAAGGTAGCAGAAGATGAGATTGTTAGAGACCATCACCAACTTAATAGACATGAATCTGAGCAAACTCAGGGAGGTAGTGAAGGACAAGGGAGCCTGGAGGGCTGCAGTCCACGGGGTTGCAAAAAGTTGTGCATGACTTAGCAACTAAACAACAACACTGAAAGCAGTCATTTGGGAAGGAGAGAGTCATGTAGTTGTTACTTTACAGTGATCTAACTTAATAAAGAGATACAGCATTTAGATACTGGAGGAGAAAAATTTCCAACACAGCCAGTTTTTTTGTGTGTGTTTTTTTTTTTTGGCAGATTTTGAACAGAATTGGCTCTTCAGAATTTTTTTATTATTATTAAATATAAATGTATTTTTTTAAATTGGAGGTTAATTACTTTACAATATTGTATTGGTTTTGCCATACATCAACATGAATCTACCACAGATATACACGTGTTCCCCATCCTGAACCCTGCTCCTTCCTCCCTCCCAGTACCATCTCACTGGGTTGTCTCAGTGCACCAGCCCCAAGCATCCAGTATTATGCATCGAACCTGGACTGGCGATTTTAAAAGTAAAGTTGAAATTATCTGATCAGATTCTATGATATGGAGCTAGATCTGAGGCAGAAATATTCTTCCCAAGAAGAAACAGAGTAACTGTATCAAGATGAAGATACCAGTGTCATCCAAGAATAGGAAGTGTGAATAAAAAGGTAGAGACCCCAGGTAGCATCAAGATGGAGCTGCCTGCTTTATCAAGGAACATAAAATATGAACTAAAGCTGCTGCTAAGTCACTTCAGTCGTGTCCGACTCTGTGCGACCCCATAGATGGCAGCCCACCAGGCTCCCCCGTCCCTGGGATTGTCCAGGCAAGGACACTGGAGTGGGTTGCCATTTCCTTCTCCAGTGCATGAAAGTGAAAAGTGAAAGTGAAGTCGCTCAGTCGTGTCTGACTCCTAGCAACACCATGGACTACAGCCTACCAGGCTCCTCTGCCCATGGGATTTTCCAGGCAAGAGTACTGGAGTGGGGTGCCTTTGCCTTCTCTAGACTATGATATTAGCTCAAGGAAAAAATAATTTATATGGCAAATATATAGCAATGGTGTCTCTTAGTATTTCATTTAACTTTTCTAAACCTCAGTTTGTGAGTAAAATTGACATGATACATCTTTTGGGGGGTGGTTATAAAAACATGTAATATAGTGCACCTAAAACATTTAGCATAGTATCTAGCATTATGTCGGAGAAGATGATTAACTAATGGTTAACTAAAAACTAATAAACCCACTCAAATAAATAAACATACAAAATCAAAGGGTATAGTCTTTGAACTTTTCATCTATTTTTTTTTCAGGGTATAGATATCATACATTATTGATAGGTCTCAATATGTAACATTTCTCCATTTACATGAAGACTGGCAGTTTTTTAAAAATACAACAAAAGATAGCAGTCTAACTTTTAATTAAAAGATTAAGAATAAAGATACATATATTTCCTCAATGATTTAATGCTAACTTACTTGTGTTTTTCATCAGGAATGAGCTTCACATTTGCCCACAGGGAATTACATTGTAAAATAACATAAACAATTATCAAGAAACTTTAACAGTAACATTGGAGAGAATGACTCTCCTTAAAAGCTAATTATACACTGTCAGAAATTCTGTAAAGTGAAATAAGAAAAATAGAAAGAGCACTGGACTGGGAGTCAAAAAGAATTACTTTCTCTCAAAGCTTTGCTCTTGTGCCAAGCTCATTGAGTAAGCTGCTTAACCTCTTTAGAATTAAATCTTCTTATATCAGAATAAGAAATTTACATTTGCCCAACTGAATTGTTTCAATGACAAGACGAAATAATCAACATGAAAGCATTTCCAAAGTCAGAAGTCTTCAATGAATATAAGTAAAATACTAGCAGACTTATTGTTTCTCATAAAATTAGATTTGAAAGAACTTAAGCGCTCAGAAGTAGTTTTAATTTCCGCAACTCTATTTTCCCCCTAAAACTTTGTAACCTAGATTTTCTTAATAAAACTTAAATGTAAACATTCAGAGTTAAGGGTGGGATATGAATGGAAAAAAATTAAAAATAATTTTGCAAAATTAAGAAATCAACTCATCCTACTTCTTATATTAAATGGTTTCTGTTATTACATAAAGACATTGAAAGAAAATTTCCCCACACCTCTGTTTTTACTCAGAAATGGCATTAAGTGATTTCAACACATATATGAGTTTTAAATTGATTCTATGTGCTATACTGAGCTGGATTTAATGGAAGAAGATTGACTGACTGATCTGCCTGTCTAAGGCATCTGAACCCTTCTGGTAAATATTAATATCTACAAAGAAAATAATTGACTTTGTTTTAAGGAGTTTTATATACATGACATTAGAATAGCTCTCTTCAAGCGTGTCTATTTGTCACTAAGTCAATTGCCCCTTTATATGGTAAAAAGCTGGTGCATTTTACTACTCACTAGAGGAAATAGTCTTAAGGAACATAGACTCCCTCCTACACTCAATTAAATTGTCATTTGAAAGCCAGTAATATAGCCAAATCATTTACACTAGCTATATCCTTTATTTTCAGAAGAGGGTTGGAAACTTCAGTGACCCTTAGAATCAGATAAGCTTTTTATGTAGTTGAGACAAGCGATATTCCATTTTTAATGGCTAATACCCAGGCAGACTGAAAGACATTTTAGAGAGGGAATCTCCTATATAATTAAAAGGAGATTGGTACTGCCAAAAACATCTATGGATTTCATTTGGAAATTCTATTAATATATAAATACATAACTATATGTAAATATATATTGAGAGAGATATTTACATTTCAAGTAAAGTGATATTATGTGAGTATTACAACAGAACTAACTGAACAGATAAAAAAGATTTATCCGTGAATTTGGAAGTTAACTTCCAGGGAAAGTTAACAGGACTTTTTTTTTTTCTTTCAGGAGTTAGATAATGAGCAGTTAAAGATAATTGACACTTCTTTGCTTAAAAAAATAAATTGTAAGATATTTAATAGCTTTCAAGTGTAACCGGATAATCTCAGACAAAAGAATACTTCAGATAAACTGAAGCAGTCTGCTTAGGTTTTCTATCTTCTGTTAGAAATCCCACTACTTCCTCCAGGTAAGCTTTAGCTCTTTACTCTTGTAGTCCTAAACAATGAATTTAATTACTTTATATATCCATTAAGTAAATATTTATGTAAACCCTGCCACAAAATGCTATGCTAAATTTCAAGCAAATACATGGCCAACAGCAGTCATGGTTCAGCAGTTTCCTTGCTGTGTTCCTGTTTCCCTTGGTTTGAACTTCAACTCTGCCATGGTAAAATTATTTTTAGTGTACTCTTTTCTTTCCTCAAAGACATCATTTTTTCTTGATTGTTATAAATCTTCAATCTCAGATGCTAGCTATCCTTCCTGTTCAGTTTATTGCCCGTTTTAGTCAACTCAGATATTTTCATATTTCCCCATCCTCAGCTTCTTCATTAATTCTCTGCTTCATCCCTTCCCTGGTCTTTAAAATCATTCACTGTTGGAAATCAAGGACCACATCTTCCTTTTCATCTGAATTTGGATGTACAACCGTATCTCTGGCAAGGACTCTCTTGGTAACACTTACTTTCAGATGACTGGAGTTGAGCACACAGATGACTGAGTCAATTCAGAAAATACAACATATTTAAAGTAGTGTTCTTTTTTTCTACAAGCTGCTCTTGATAATGGATTTTCATGGAATACACTGGTTCTTTAAAATGTTGTTCTACAATTCATAATAAATCTGTTTCTTACTTGTTAGGAAACAGTTTAGACTTTTTTACTGCAAATTGTTTTCATATGCTTTCTTTTTTAAAAACATAATTTCACATTTTACATTTGAAATTCTTGGAATATTTAAAGTTTGTTAGCCACACAGGCATGTCCGATTCTTTGCAATGCCATGGACTGTAGCCCACCAGGCTCCTCTGTCTATGGAATTCTCCAGCCAAAGGATACCAGAGTGGGTAGCCATTCCCTTCTCCAGGGGATCTTCCTGACCTAGAGATTGAACCCGGGTCTACTGAATTGCAGGCAGATTCTTTACTATCTGAGCCACCATTAGAGCCCATTTAAGGTTTAATTCAGATGTAAATTTATAGCCCATTTAGAGTTTGATTCAAATATAATTAAACTCTATATTATTATTGCTATTTAATTTTTAGAACTGCATACATAATGCTGAGATAATAGTTATTTTCCAGTTCACAGCACATTGTCATTGGTCCATGTGTAACCTCTTTTATTTACTTTTATTTTATGTCCTTTATTCTCAATCCCCTTTCCCTCTCTGCCTTATCCCACTCATTCTAAGTTTACTATAAATTCATGAGTGTGAATTTTTTCTTATAAAGCATATAGAATTATTTTGAGACTTTAAATTTATGTAAATGTCAATGCTTAAAATTTCCTTTCCCAAATAGCCTTCCAAAACTTCTCATTAAGAAGCTTTGTGATTTTTGCCAGTTTCATAGATGTGATTTCTCATTTTATTTGAATTTTTCTGGTTACAAGTAAATTTGAGCATCTATTTATACATTATATTAATTATTCAGATTTTCTAATTTGAGGATTTTCTTTTGATACATTTGACTATTTCTCAGTTTTTAATTTTAGTTGTTTTAACAGATGATTTAATGATATTCTTTGTATATTATTGATATTGATTCCTTGTTTGTCTTAGACATTTTGAATAAGTTTTCCCAGTCTCCATTAATTTTACTTACACTTTTTTATTTAAAATTCCTTATCACCAACATTTTAAAATAATGCTCCTAGTCTGTCAAGTGTATCTTAATTTTGTTTCAATTTTCTTTTGTTGAACTAAAGTTCATAATTTCAAAATGGCTAAAACATTAATTTCTTACCTTATAATTTCTGTTGTTGTTGTTTTTAGATCATAAATATACTCTGCTATGCTTTTTATGTGTCACATTTTTATATGTCATATTTAGGCATTTAATCCATCAAAACATTTATACATAGTATAAGGTGAGGGCACCAACAATGATTTCCTCTATATGGTGAACCAGCTTCCCTGGTGTTATGTAACAATTTATTCTTTCTCTATTGATCTGAGGAAGGATACTTTATTCTGAACAGATGATTCTTTTCCATGAAAGTATAATCATCTGTCCCTGAGCTTTGTTGTTCAGTTGTCAAGTTGTGTTCGGCTCTGCAACCCCAGGGACTGCAACACACCAGCCTTCCTTGTCCTTCACTATCTCCAAGAGTTTTCACAAACTCATATCCGTTGAGTCAGTGATGCCATCCAATGATCTAATCCTCTTGATGCCCCATTCTCCTCAGCCCTCAACTTTTGCCATGAAAGAAAGTGAAAGTGAAGTCGCTCAGTTGTGCCCGACTCTTTGCGACCCCATGGATAGTAGCCTGCACCAAGCTCCTCAGTCCATGGGATTTTCAAGGCAAGAGTACTGGAGTGGGTTGCCATTTCCTTCTCCAGGGAATCTTCCCAACCCAGGGATCGAACCCAGGTCTCTCACATTGTAGACAGACGCTTTACCATCTGAGCCACCAGGGAAGTCTCTTATAGCAGCAGCCCCCAATCATTTTGACTTCAGGGGCTGGTTTTGTGGAAGACAATGTTTCCACGGATGAAGGTCAGGGGATGGGTACAGGATGACTTAAGCATCACATTTTTTGTGCACTTTATTTCTGTCTTTATTGCATCAGTTCCACCTCATATGATCAGGCTTAAATCCCAGAGGCTGGGGCCCCTGTTTTATAGCATTGTTGACTATAGTATGATAATTATCCCCTGCAGTTTTTCAAGATGATTCAGTTCATTTTTAACTGTTATTCTTCCATGTAAATAAATGTGAGTTTTGAAAAGTCCTTCAAATAAAAATAAAACCACAGGAATTTATGGAGTAAATAGGGAGAATTGGCAAAAAGTTTTTTGAATGGTTCTTTTGAAAAGTTCTTCGAACAAGAACAAAACCGCAGGAATTTATGGAGTAAATAGGGAGAAGTTTTCCAGATTAAGTCGTCTATTCATGAACATTATATAGCTCTTCTTTAATAACAATCTTAATTTATCATCTTGAATGAAATGTTAAATTTTTCAATATGATGATTATAGAGATACAAATGCTAATAAGCATGTATATGTAATGATCAAGGAAGGAAAGGGAAGGGAAAGTAGCTCAGTCGTGTCCGACTCTTTGCGACCCCATGGACTTTATAGTCCATGGAATTCTCCAGGCCAGAATACTGGAGTGGGTAGCCTTTCCCTTCTCCAGGGGATCTTCCCCACCCTGGAATCAAAGTATATACTATTTCTCATATGATTCTTTGTATTTTATCAATGAAATTACAAAGGAAAGTCATCAATTAAAAGTGAAGATAAGAAATAGGTGTTAGAGATTGAAAGAAAAAAAAAGAACTGGGAAAACTTTATTTGGTAAGTGGAGAACTTTTTTTTTTTATTGTTGTTGTTCTATTTTATTTTGTAGATAAGAGAAGTTTTTAAATATCAAAAGACTATTACATGGATAAGACTTTCAACTGTTTATGTGTAATTCTGGAGATTGGACAAAAAGCTGCCTACATTCTAGAATTTCCTTTTATGTGAAGAGTGTTCTCTATTAAGAGTTGAAAACTAAAAGAAGTTTTCATTGAGTTAGTGAGATTAGGAATGTTCAAAGAGGACATCTTGCTGTTTTGGAATATATGAGGTATGACAGAGTATCAGTGCATACATGGGTTAAGGCTTGGACTAAAATTTCTGAAAATTCTTGAAACTTTCGAAATATAATTCTAGAATGTAATAATGAAGTGTTTTCTTTTAAAGTTGAAATAATTGTGCACTACTTTTGTTGCCCATGCAAATTCGGTTGTTTGACTGACAGTGGTGGTGTTGGTATTAATAAAATCATCTTGCTATGTAATCAAATAAAATTATTTTTAAATAATTTATATCATCTATTACCATTAATTTCTCAGGTAAATGTTGTAACACAAAAAGAGAAGAAAGGACAGTAAATGTATAAATGTAATCTCTTTAACTTAATCTTATCTTTTGAAAAAAAATTTATATGTTCTCATTTCTCTAGTAAAACTGTATCATGGCCAGGCATTTGTCATTTCACTAGTCAGGTCTACAAACAATATCCCAGAGAGAATGTGGGTTGGACACTTGTGTGAAAGTCTTTCTGTGATTTAGAACAGAGTCAGTGTCTTTGTCCACTTGGGTTACTGTAACAAAAATACCATAGACTGGGTTACTTAAACAACAGTTATTTATTTCTTACAGTTTGAGAGGGTAAGAAGTTCAAGATCAGGGCCCAGGTAGATTCTGTATCTGATTGAGAGCTAGTGTTGTCTTTTTGCTTTTTCCCATGTGGCAGGAAAGAGAGTGAAAGAGCTCTCTGTGGTCTCTTTAAGTGTTTTTAAAGAAGTAATTTTTTTAGAACAGTATTAGTTTCACAGCAAAACTGAGAGTAAGATACAGAGATTTTCCCATATACCCCATCACCTACTTGTCATAGTGGTGACAAGTAATTAATAATTAATATTATTAACATTATACATTTGTTACCAAAGATGAACCTACCATTGACATCATAACCACCCAAACCCCATAGCTTACTTTAGGGTCAGTCTTAGTGTTGTACTTTCTATGGAATTAGACAAATGCAAAATGATGTATAACTATCCTTGCAAATCATATGGAGCATTTTCACTTGCCTGAAAATTCTCTGGGTTCTGACAGCTCATTAATTTACACTCCTTGCATCCTTGTCAATCACTGTTGCTGTAGTTTTTGCCTTTTCCAGCATTTCTTGTAGTTGAAATCATTCAATATGTAGCCTTTTCAAATTAGCTTCTTGATACAGTAATATGTATTTAAGATGCCTGCATGTCTTTTCATCACTGGATAGCTCATTTCTTTATAGCACTGAGTAATATTTCATTGTTTGAATGTACCACAGTTTATTTATTACCCTAGTGAGGAACATCTTTGTTGCTTTTAAGTTTGGCAATTATGAATAAAGCTTCCATAAGCATCCATATGCAGGTTTTGGTATAGACACAAGTGTTCATCTGTTCTGGGTAAGGGACACCATTCCTGGATCATATGGTAAAATATTTTTAATTTTGTAAGAAACTACAAATCTGCCTTCCAAAATGGTTGTATCATTTTGTATTCCTATCAACAGTATATGAAAGTTCATGTTACTCTACATCCTTATCAGCATCTGGTGGTGGCAACATTCCAAATATTGGACATTGTAACAGGGGAATACGGGTATTTCATTGTTGCTTCAACTTGCATTTTCCTGATAGTATATGTAGGACATCTTTTCCTCTGTTTATCTGTATATCTTGTTTGGTGAAGTGTCTGTGCAGGTGTTTGGCCTACTTTTTAGTTTCGTTGTTGGTTTTCTTTTTATTATTAATTTCAAGAGTTCTTTGTATATTTTTAATAACAATTCTTTATTGGATTTTTCTTTTGCAAATATTTTCTCCCTACGTGTGACTCGTTTTCTGATTCACTTGACATTGTCTTTTGCAGAGCAGACATTTTTAATTGTAATTATTATCAATTATTTGTTTCATGTATAGTGTTTTTGGTTTTGTATGGTGTCTCTTTTGTAAGGGCACTAATCCCATTTATGACAGCTCCACTTTCATCAACCAAAGGCCTTACTTGCAGATACCATCACATTGGGGATTAAGCTTTAACA
Organism: Budorcas taxicolor; assembly: GCF_023091745.1. Lineage (NCBI taxonomy): Eukaryota > Metazoa > Chordata > Mammalia > Artiodactyla > Bovidae > Budorcas > Budorcas taxicolor. The sequence goes on from NC_068912.1 coordinate 73,505,166, forward strand.
TTTGAATTTATGGGGACACAAACATTCAGTCATAGTAATCCACAAATTATATCTGGCTTAGCTGCATGAATAAATCCATCCTCCTTTTTTTGTAAATAAAGTTTTATTGGAAAATAATGTTCTTGACCCCTTTCACGCTGTTACAGCCCAATTGAGTGTTTGCAATAGAGATAATATACCCCACAAAATCTAGAATAATTACCCTCTGGCTGTTTATTGAAAAAGTTTTCCAATCCCTGTTAAAAAGTGGACCTGAAAGATGAGCAGATGTTGCACAATCTAAAATGGTCTGTCATGGATAGGAATAGTATTTTCAACTTACATGGCCCAATATTGCTAATATTTATGGAACACTCACTATATAGTACATTTGCCAAGCATTTTATATCTTTGTCTCATTTAATAATTATAAAGGAGAAATTAAGGCTGAAGAACAGAGTTAGGGCTTGGAACCTAAGTTTTATACGATCCATGCTCTTATTCTTTATGTTAATATTTGAGGCTTAAACTAATAATAATCATATCCAAACGTCATCTGCCCAGGCTCAGTTGACAGCTTTGGCTCCCCAGATGTAGAACTGTATCAGCACTACTTTTTAAAATAATCCTAAAGTTATTTAGGCCACCAGCGGAAAAGGATAGCAGAATTAACCAGAAGGGAGGGTGAATCAATTGCAAGGCAGATCATATTGCCAATTCTTGACAGAAAGGATAGAGTTATTTTATCTGCAGTTTTCAGTGTAGAGATGATGCTTGAGTGAAGAGGAGCTTAGAGAATCCTGCTTCAATTATCTGACTGAGGGAGGACAATTCAATTCATAAGACCTAAGTGCCAATTAGCTAAATGAGAAACTCAAGCATGATACCCAGTATTTAGGCAGAAAGAAGCTCAGAAAAGCAACAGAGCTCTGCAGCTGTAGGCTGATCTGCAAGGACAACAACACCTGGGAAAGATATGACCCATTGAAGATAGTGTTGCATGTCGTTAGGGCCTGAGTAGGGTGTTTGAGAAAACAATGCAAACCTTTTAAAGGGAATCTATAAATAAGGTTCTATTTGGAACATAGGGGACATTATTTTTAATAATACTATGTTGAAAGACATTTTGATATTCAACATGTTCAATTTCATGTTACACATTCAGTTCAGTTCAGCAGTCGCTCAGTCGTGTCCGACTCTTTGCAACCCCATGAATCGCAGCACGCCAGGCCTCCCTGTCCATCACCAACTCCCGGAGTTCACTCAGACTCACATCCATCGAGTCAGTGATGCCATCCAGCCATCTCATCCTCTGTCGTCCCCTTCTCCTCCTGCCCCCAATCCCTCCCAGCATTAGAGTCTTTCCCAATGAGTCAACAAAAAAGCAAAATGGCTGTCTGGGGAGGCCTTACAAATAGCGTGAAAAGAAGAGAGGCGAAAAGCAGAGAAAAGGAAAGAGATAAGCATCTGAATGCAGAGTTCCAAAGAATAGCAAGAAGAGATAAGAAAGCTTCTTCAGCAATCAATGCAAAGAAATAGAGGAAAAGAACAGAATGGAAAGACTAGAAATATCTTTAAGAAAATTAGAGATACCAAGGGAACATTTCATGCCAAGAGGGGCTCGATAAAGGACAGAAATGGTATGAAACTAACAGAAGCAGAAGATATTAAGATGAGGTGGCAAGAATACACAGAAGAACAATACAAAAAAGATCTCCATGACCAAGATAATCACGATGGTGTGATCACTCATCTAGAGCCAGACATCTTGGAATGTGAAGTCAAGAGGGCCTTAGAAAACATCACTACGAACAAAGCTAGTGGAGATGATGGAATTCCAGTTGAGCTGTTTCAAATCCTGAAAGATGATGCTGTGAAAGTGCTGCACTCAATATGCCAGCAAATTTGGAAAACTCAGCAGTGGCCACAGGACTGGAAAAGGTCTGTTTTCATTCCAATCCCAAAGAAAGGCAATGCCAAAGAATGCTCAAACTACCACACAATTGCACTCATCTCACACGCTAGTAAAGTACTGCTCAAAATTCTCCAAGCCAGGCTTCAGCAATACATGAACCATTAACTTCCAGATGTTCAAGCTGGTTTTAGAAAAGGCAGAGGAACCAGAGATCAAATTGCCAACATCTGCTGGATCACGTTACACATTAGGTAAATTTAAAATTCTTTGTTAACAAAAAGACTGATCTGGTTATGAAAATTTTAGTTCTTAAGTCTAAGAAATCAATGGAAGCTAAACTATTAACTTTCCAAATCAAAATCTTAGTGACTAAACCAGATAAATGTCATTTCCTAGTTTACATATACTATCTGAATCTCTGTAAAAGTTATTTTGTAAGTACATTCAACTACCTCTTACCCTCCTGAATAAATATAACTGTGCATTATTTATTTTTGATCCTCTATAGTTCCTATTAAAAATCAATGCATGTGTTAGGTATTTGGCAAATACTTACAGGAAGGATGAATGGATATTTGGAGAGATGAATAAGTTTTCCCAGGAAGACGAACCTGGAAAAATTAAAGCCCAGATCATTTACTTTTGAAATAGAAAGGAATGGGAGGGTTGGGGCTAAATGAGGAAGAAAATATCACATGACTTAAAAACAGACTGGTGAGTAGTACCAAAGATGATGAACACAAATGTGGTAATATTCACTTGTTGAACCTGAAAGGAGCCACAAGGGTCCCAAGATTTCTGGTGTCTTTCCTTAGAGAAGTAATAAGTGTACTGAAATTTAGTGAAAAATGAAATTAGGCGGTTCAGTGCCTAACTGGAACTTAGTAAATTAGTACACTGATTCATGCTGAAGTAAAGCAGTAATTTTACAAAATAATTCCTGAATATAAATTTTCACTTGTCAACTCTGAAATGTCCAATGGCTTAACTTGACTGTAGACTTATTATTTAAAACATCCCCATCATTTGTTATTAAGGTAATGCAAGGATAATATTAAAATGTGCCTGTCTCCTGGTTGCAAATGTAGCAAAAGATGTGGTCCCTTGAGATCTGCTGGAGACAATGTTGAATGATATATTTTATAAACTGAATCTTTACTACATCAAAGTGTCAGTCACTCAAGCATTTATTTAATTTTCTGGTATACAGCAGACAAGCTCTTCCATTATTGTCCCAGGATACATCTTTGTTGCATGAATAAGCTCATTTTTTTTCCTTAGGTCCCAACCTTGTTCCTAGGATGTAGGGTATTCTTGAGGGAAATTCATATCTTTCATGCAACCTAGTTTTTTAATTCCATTTACTTTTATATATCACTTTATTGAATCATACTTATATTAATATCTATATCTAAATTCCACATATGGTTTTAGAGAAGTAAACCTAAAATATTTACAAATATTACATAGCAATGGTGGAGTAATTCATTCACAGTTTATTAAGAACTATCTATATTTCATGCTCTATTGGAGGCCCAAATGTGAAGAATGGTTGAAAAAATTGAAAAACCATATTAACTGCATTTGAAAGTTTATGTATTAGGAAGATTAAGGCTATAAATATCTATATTATAGAAATAGATGATGTAAATTTCCTGAGAAATATGAATCAAATTCAAGGAAAATGATAAATGAGAGAGACTGTATTGAAAAGGACAAATTTATTTCCAGCATCATGAGGTATCTGAAGATGGTAATACCCACCCCCACCACCCACCCCCTCCATGGATCATAGGAGAAGAGGAAATGTCTGAGTCATGAAGTTTTAGCATGCAAGGAGTATTTGGGGAACAGCATGAGGATGCTTAGGGCAAATGGTAGGGTTTGATGTTCTATGTTTTATTTGGTAAAAATGGAAAGCCAGTAAGTACTGTGGACAATGAAGCAACATAAATTGAATTGTGTGCTTTAGGATGATTTACTCTATAGAGATTTGGGAGCAAAAAGACAAAAATCTATTGACTCTATGAAGGTAATGTTTTTATCTTTATGGTTCACTATGATACTTCTGTCACCTACATCTTAATATGTGCCCAATAGCTTTTTTATTGAATGAATGAATCAATTTCCTGATTTGGGGAAGGTTAGGAAAGAAAAACGATCTTTTATTTGAGATGCTCCCAAAGTTCATTGGAATAAAGATGCAATTGCACAAAGGTAGGATATGAGGGAAACAGCCAGGCTTTTGAATGAGTAAGAATGTTTTAAAAGGGTTTTGTTTTTTCAGTTCCTGGACTGTTTTCCGTTAAGTTGTCCCTGGGCTTTCTTCAGTCTCTAATAATAAACATACAGGTAATAATTTAAATTAAATAATTAAAGCAATGAGCTCATATCATGTAATTCTGTGTAATATCAGTAACTGAAAAAAAAAATTGAGATTCATAAAAGGCTTCACACAGAGGGCAAGTGAAGTCAGCAGGTGTTTTAGAGGTCCACATCCGGAGAAAACAGATGAGATAATAGTAAACCAGAGAGAAGCAGGAAGATGGATGATAAAACTATTACTTCAACAAGGCCTGCTCGCTCCATAGCTATGCAGATAGATGGAAAGTCATCTGATGTAAGTAGCAAGCTCTGACTTCGGGCAGAGGCATGGCTGCCTCAAGGGACTATAAACCTTGCTAGCCATGTAGCATGTAAACCTGAATTACAGAGATCCCATAAATGGGTCAGAAAGAAAGAGGGAGTGTTAGCTATGGAAGAATGGTGAGCTGTTGAATCTAAATTTTACCTTCATGATAAACAACACTTAAAAAATTAGCTCCATTTTTTCCCTTTCTTTGCCTGAAGGAAGAAAACATAAGAAAGTATAAAGTATGTTTTATTCTCTGTTTCACTTGCTATGTTTATACTGAAAAATTCTTAAAAACAATGGCAAGATAACACATAGTGAGAGTGTTCTCCAATGTACTTCATTAAAGTCTTCCTTTTATTATTTGTCACTGTAACATAACATTTCTATGCCTTTATCTACATTTTAAGGGATGGAACAAACTAAAATCTAGGCCTTCAGCCAGCATTAGGATTCCTTTCCAAGGACAAAGGTTATTTCCTTACCTCCAACTAAGAAGTATTGGAATATGAAATATATATAAAAATCAAGATCAGAATTTGTAATTCTAGAATTATTGAAAAGCTAGTTGAGTAAAAGGTCACATTTTAACAGACATTTTGTGTTATAATATGGTTGAGCTGGTTTCATTTCCTTTTTTATAAGCTGAAAAATCTAAAGGGTTTATTTTAGATTCAGGTTGCATCTCTACTTTTGCTTGGAGTTTATTATAGCTGAAAGACTGGGTTTTTCACTTTTTTTTTTTTTTTTTTTTTGCTTGAAACATGCATGAATAGTTTCTGATTTCTTCTCATCCAGATATTGAAGAACAATTTTAGGAAGGACCCAACTTGACTGCATTGCATCCTCAAGTTTCCTCTCCCCTCACTTCTCTTACAGAGCTCATCCAAAATGTACATTCATGATGTTAAATACGACTTGGCAATTTTAGTTTGGTTGGAATAGAATTGCAGAATTTTGCATTTCTTAATTGTGAAAAAAGCAGATAGATATCTACACTTTTCTCCTGCATGTCTAAAAATGCATCAGATTTTTCAGCAAATATTTAGTTCTCTTATTCCAGATAGCAGAAGGCATTAACCCAAAGGATGGACTACAGAGGAGGTTCTGTGTTGTAAATTAATCTCCTGTGGAAACTATATCTAGGAGGATTTTCCTGATTCCATTCTGTGTCCTAGAGGCAACCATCATATGACTTCACAACTTGCACAGCACTGAGAGGCTCAGATAGGAAGTATAACTTTTCTAGAAACTATGCTCTGTTCCAATGACAAAGCCATTTGCCAATTACTGGTTATTGAAGACATTATGATTTTCTCCAGTGTTGCTGCTGAACGTTAAAAAGAAAAAGTACATTTTGAATGATAATTTAATGGTGAATCAATATTTAAAGTCAAATGTATTGCTTCCATCTTCATAATCTCTGAATTAATGCATAAAGCAGAAGAAAAAAGTTTTTTGTAAATATATATATACACACACACAAATAAAATTTGACAAGGTCTTGAAATGTCAAAACCCAGATTCTGCTTTGGACTTAAAATTCATCAAAATATTTTCAACAAATAAATAAAAGTAGAAAAATCTAATAGTATAATGCATAGCCAAAAATTTAAGATAATTTCAAACATTAAAAGGTATTTTCCTTTATTTTTTAAATGAGATAAATAATCAAATTGGTTTTGATCAATGTACCTACTAATTTTGATCTTTTGCACTGAGAATGATGAAAATATTGGGACAGTAGCAATCTAGGGAGCTTATGCAGCACATGGTCAGAAATTCTATGGATAGTCTCTTTTCCTGAATATTAATCAATCATTTCAACAGAATGTAAAAACTTTCAACCCTGAGGCATAGGTATAAAGCCGATGACTTTCTCAGTTCCTCCTAGCCCTTTGATTCATATGGAACAATTTAAAAATAATTTTTCTCAAATGCCCTTGAGCACATAATATTATTCTAGGATGAGTCATCTTCATTTGTTGCCCTCTAATACTATCATTACAAAAATAGCACAGGTAATGGCATATCTGAAATACTAAGCAAAAATATATTTATATATTATACATATTTCATTATATATTTACATAATTTATCTTGTGTGTTAACATTTTATATGTTTAATTATATGTATATACATTAGTTTAAGTGTATATATAAATATTCATGTTGACCATTCTTATCATACTTATTAGAAATCGTGTTCATTTTTTATTCCAATGACTGTAATTGTACTATGTTCCTGTATGTTTTTGTATAAATCATGTAATCACTCCATTTCATATACCATTTTAAAAGGTAATGATTCCCTTTACATTCACCATCCAACTCAGCAACCATTCATTAAATATCAAAATTTTTGTTCACCCTATCATTTTTTAAGTACTTTGAAAATTATAGTTTTTAGCCCTCAACAGCTTATGTTAGTGGTGAGTTAATTTGATATATAGTAAAAATAACCACAAATAAGAATGAGATTCAAATGAAGAGTGGAGTACTGATAAAGTTTAACTGGAGCACTTAGCTTTGTAAAGGAGGTTCTATTTGAAGTGTGTATTGAAAGGTGAATACTAAATCTGGCAGCATTGTAGTGGATGAATCAGGGAATCAAGAAATGGGAAAAATTCATGCTGAGTTAGAGGTGTTCATAGGGCATCCATGTGAAAATGTCAAGGTAAATGATAACTGAAAATCAAGAAATAGGCCACATCTAGTGAAGATAACTTAAGAGTTAGCAAGATATAACTAAAGAGGAAAAATGTTTCCCAGGTAGAAAAGATGTCAATTAAACTTAAAGATGCTGAGGGTAGGGACTTAGGAAAATGACTATAATTCCCAAGTGGAGGGAAGAATCACTTAAGGTGACTGAAGAGATGTCCATGAAGAGAAGGCATTTAAACTTATCAAAGACATTGATGGCAAGCCTGTGGGGAAATCGTTGCTTATAAAATCAAAATAATGATAATTATTTGTTGAGTTATTATTGTATGCTAGGCAGTATTTCCAGCATCTTAAATAAGTTAATATATTCTAATTCTGGGAGGTAGATACTATTATTATGTCCATTTTAAAGATAAGGATATTGATTAAGTGTAACTTGCCTAAAGTCACCCTGCTAGGAAGAGATAGAGAAATAACTTGAATGGAAGCCATCTAGAATCAGAGCTCCAATTCTATAAATAAACCATTTTATATCTTTTACTCATTTAGTTAATAATTCCCAGTCCAGTCCAATCCAATTTTTTTTAACAAAATTTTGAACTTGAGAGGAAAATCAAATCCTTCTCTGAGTTATTTTGTACTCTGAAAGTGAAAGTTGCTCAGTCATGTCCGACTCTTTGTAACCCCATGAACTATACAGAGCCTCTTGATGAAAGTCAAACAGAAGAGTGAAAAAGTTGGCTTAAAACTCAACATTCAGAAAACTAAGATCATGGCATCTGGTCTCATCACTTCATGGCAAATAGATTGGGAAACAAAGGAAAAAGTGACAGATTTTATTTTGGGGGGCTCCAAAATCACTGCAGATGATGACCTCAGCCATGAAATTAAAAGACACTTGCTCCTTAGAAGAAAAGTTGTAACCAACCTAGACAGTATATTAAAAAGCAGAGACAGTACTTTGCCAGCAAAGGTCTGTCTAGTCAAAGCTATGGTTTTTCCAGTAGTCATGTATGGATGTGAAAGTTGAACTATAAAGAAAGCTAAGCACCTAAGAATTGATGCTTTTGAATTGTGGTGTTGGAGAAGACTCTTGAGAGTCCGTTGGACTGCAAGGAGATCCAACCAGTCCATCCTAAAGGAAATCAGTCCTGAATATTCATTTGAAGAACCGATACTAAAGCTAAAACTCTAATACTTTGGCCACCTGATGTGAACAACTGATCCATTTGAAAAGACCCTGATGCTGGGAAGGATTGAAGGTGGGAGAAGGGGACGACAGAGGATGAGATGGTTGAATGGCATCACCGACTTAATGGACATAAGTTTGAGTAAGCTCTGGGAGTTGGTGATGAACAGGGAGGCCTGGCGTGCTGTGGTTCTCGGGGTCACAAAGAGTCAGACACAACTGAGCAACTGAACTGAACTGAACTGAACTGAACTATACAGTCCATGGAATTCTCCAGGCCAGAATACTGGAGTGGCTCACCTTTCCCTTCTCTAGGAGATCTTCCCAATCCAGGGATCAAACCCAGGTCTCCAGCATTGTAGGCAGATTCTTTACCAGCTGAGCCACAAGGGAAGCATTCTGGGCCATACTCTGGGCCATCTTTATTGTCCTAAATGATGTTTAGACTTCATCACTCCCCTCCCCCTCTTCCTAACCACCAATCATGAATTGATTGTTCTCAGTGATGTGAGAAAATCTAGGCTCATTTATGTGATTTTGATAAAAATATGAAAAGTATTAAATTAACCAGATTTTCTGGATATTAATAATGTTTAAAGATTCAACATTTTCCAATTTGGGGATTTCCCACATAGTGTTTGGAAATGAATAAGTAAGTTGTCCATGATTTGGATTGAGGGGGGTGCACATGACATCTCAAGTTTCTTGTTTGTAAGAGACTATCATTGATGTGTCCTCTTCTTTTGAAATTGATACTGTGTATACAGTTAGAAAATACATCTAATTCTATGCCACTTGATTTTGGTATGTTATTATATTACTATGGTTTCATATTTTTCCATTTTAATAAATGAAGTCTAAATACTTGGTCAGTATTTAGCTTCCTAAGTTTCTTATTTGTATTCTCTTTATCCTAGGTTTTCTACTCTTATACTAACTTCTATCATTTTTGCTTTATTGAAAAGTTCTTAGAGCCTTGGGCTCTTCAGCCAAAAGTGTGATATGAAGCTGGAATACAAATAATACATCAGATCAACATTACGAACTTCCACTCAATCTGGGCAAGTGACATTTACAGTTTTAACAAACTGGAGGCATGGTGGAGAATGAGAGAATATCTGAAACAGGGTAAACTGCAGTTAGAAAATAGACCCAAATTCCTAAGGAAGTGTTTCTTTTCATTTGGCTAATCTATATAATTCAGGTTCACTGGAGGAACATTGCCTCTCAGATGCTAAAATGCACATCTGCAAAATGTTAGCACAATCTGAGCAACGCCACCCTTGGAACCCTCCCTGATTCTTATCATTTCTGCAGTGTTTTTCCTTCCAAAGAAGAACCAGTACATCAGATGTTGGAGTATTAAAATGTAGATACACTTGCCTTTTATTTTTTATTTTTATTTTTTAAAATATAAATTTATTTATTTTAATTGGAGGCTAATTACTTTACAATATTATATTGGTTTTGCCATACATCAACATGAATCCGCCACAGGTATACGATCAGCACACTGTATTAATTTTCCCAAAGTGCTTTCTTTGGAAGAATAATTCCAGTAGATGATCTATAGAGGGACAAAAAAAGCACTGTCCTGAGACCAAATTGAATTGAGAAAAACTGAGCCCTCCTGTCTTCACAAAGCATGTTAGCGCATAAAAGGATCCAGGAAATCGAAAATATGGAACATGTTCCTTCTGCTCAATCTAGTATCTCCCAAGCTGATCTGAAAATGAGAAATCATTTTCTACGTAGTCTTATCAAGAAAACTTCCTGTAAAATGGAGTTTTATTGATGGAACTTGTTTTGAGGTCTCTTATCCACCCCTAAAGCACATTTTGTGCAATGCTGCAGTCTCTGATTTGCCCTGTGCTTTCTGGCACAATAGGGATAAAAAGAAAAGTCACATTCTTCAGTATTTATGTATTATTCTTATAAATTCATATTTTAGCAATAAAAAATTGACAAATCTTTGCAAAGCATCAGAGAGATAAATTTGATTTCTTCTAAAGGCACTGTGTTCTCATAAAGCTTTGATGGAAACTTGCAAGAGACATGGCATTTTACCAATGCCAATACCTTTAATAAAATCTAGGAAATGCAGTCTTCTGCAATTGATACTTATATTTTTACTTTTTGATGGAAGGATATAGCATTAAAGGTCCCCATCCAATTCCTTGGCAAAATTACCAATTATTAGGCTAAAGACTAAACAATATATGCATTTACAGAAAAATAATAGCATATTTATTAGGTAAGTAATTTTATTATGCTTTATATTCCCAGTGTATATCGTGGAAGCTAGCAAAAAAAAAAAAAAAAATGGCAGTCAGTAATGTGGGGTCTGTGTGTGCTCAGTCATGTCCAGCTCTTTGCAACCCCATGGAGTGTAGCCTGCCAGGCTCCTCTGTTCATGGGATTTTCCAGGCAGAATACTGGAATGGGTCACCATTTCCTCCTTACCCAGTGATCAAACCCTTGTCTCCTGTGCAGGAGATTTATTACCACTGAGCTACCTATGAGACCCCAATAATGTGGCACTAAGGAATTAAAAGCAGTAATTGCTGAGTATAAAATTGAACATTTTGGCTGTGCCTTGGTCCCTGATATAAAATCCAGATATCTTTAATTCATATTTGCTTGCTGCTGCTGCTGCTGCTAAGTCGCTTCAGTCGTGTCTGACTCTGTGTGACCCCATGGGCGGCAGCCCACCAGGCTCCCCCGTCCTTGGGATTCTCCAGGCAAGAACACTGGAGTGGGTTGCCATTTCCTTCTCCAATGCATGAAAGTGAAAAGTGAAAGTGAAGTCACTCAGTCGTGTCCGACTCTTAGTGACCCCATGGACTGAAGCCCACCAGGCTCCTCTGTCCGTGGGATTCTCCAGGCAAGAGTACTGTAGTGGGGTGCCATTGCCTTCTCTTTCATATTTGCTTATGAAATATATTGTCATTGCTGATAAGCACCAATGTCGCATGAAAACTGGTTGCTTCTATTTAAATCAATTAATATTAATATCTTCCCAGTAAAAGTATAAATAGAATTCTAATGGGTGATCAAACTTATTGATTCACCCCCGTCTCTTCCCTTTGTTTAAAGTTAAAGTTAAATCCCAACAGTTTTATACCAGTATTGTGTAATGGTTCAGTTCAGTTCAGTCGCTCAGTCGTGTCCAACTCTTTGCGACCTCATGAATTGCAGCACGCCAGGCCTCCCTTTCCATCACCATCTCCCGGAGTTCACTCAGACTCACGTCCATCGAGTCAGTGATGCCATCCAGCCATCTCATCCTCTGTCATCCCCTTCTCCTTCCCCCAATCCCTCCCAGCATCAAAGTCTTTTCCAATGAGTCAACTCTTCTCATGAGGTGGCCAAAGTACTGGAGTTTCAGCTTTAGCATCATTTCTTCCAAAGAAATCCCGGGATTGATCTCCTTCAGAATGGACTGGTTGGATCTCCTTGCAGTCCAAGGGACTCTCAAGAGTCTTCTCCAACACCACAGTTCAAAAGCATCAATTCTTCGGCACTCAGCTTTCTTCACAGTCCAACTCTCACATCCATACATGACCACTGGAAAAACCATAGCCTTGACTAGACGGACCTTAGTCGGCAAAGGAATGTCTCTGCTTTGGAATATGCTTTCTAGGTTGGTCATAACTTTTCTTCCAAGGAGTAAGCGTCTTTTAATTTCATGGCTGCAGTCACCATCTGCAGTGATCTTGGAGCCCAAAAAAATAAAGTCTGACACTGTTATGGTTTGTGCTAGTAAAGCACTGGTCTTAAAGAGATGCCATATATGAAAGTAACATGTCAGTCTTGTATCTTTTCCTGAAGTAGAGTATAACAGTGCCCATCATTTTGGGCAAATGTAATTTTGTCTGCTCCACTGGTGGGAGCCAAAAAAGAAGTAATATGCCTTTTAAATGAAATTTGTACAAACAGAACGGAAACTCTTGTCTCTGTAGTCTGTACTGAGGACGTTATCCCTTTCCTTTTATATTGGTTTACCAAAAGAGTTACCTCTAATTAGCGATACTTCTGTTAGCTTTCTTTTAAAATAAATCTCACTACATTCTCTCTGCCCTAAAAAAAAATGATACCACAAGGGTTAGGAAAGTATGATTTGAGGTATCAGAGTGAGTGGTCCTCACCCTAAGTGTTCATCAGGAGAGCTAAATTGCACCATCACGTAGTAATCATGCAGTGATGGCCATTTGGCAAAAGTGCCACTCTGAATAGAGGGACCTCCCTGAAGGACAGCACTCAAAGTTGATTTCTGATTTGTAGTTTTATTCTACAAAATATGACATATGTTGGTTTAAAAAAATGAGGAAAGTTTATAGAATATACCACAGAAAATACATTATGTACAATTAACCTTCCTGACTTATATTGTCTTGTTAATAAGAGTGATATCCTTGGTTTTCTCTTCATTAAATTGCTGTAGTCACTATGCTATGTAAGGAAAAAATCTCACAACTGTCTTATTTTCTGAGCCTCAATAATTATTAAAAGAGAGAAAAAAGTAAAAAGCCTAATAATGACAAAATTAAACCGCTTCTTACTTGCTCTTGATCATTCACTTTATTTTCCATGTTCATTTCTTTATAATCACAGACACACACACACAAAAACACACACACAGAGACACATCCTTGTAATAGAAATAATGGGTAAAAACTCATATCTAAATACCAAACAGTTTGGCTACTAAAGCTAAATTAGAACAGATGTTTGCAAATATTGGAAATTATTTATATTTTGTGGCTTTTCATAAAAATTATAGATGTCTACATGATATTTTTTGGAAAATATGGCAGTGAATTTAAAACACTTTTCAAAAATGTGTTTGCAGAGTATGGAAAGTAGATTAACTTTCCAGATATAATTTATGTATGTGTGTATATATATATATATATATATATATATATATATATGTATATAAATATATATGTAGGGCTTCACTTATAGCTTAGTTGGTAAAGAATTTGCATGCAATACAGGAGACCCGGGTTCGATTCCTGGGTTAGGAAGATCCCCTGGAGAAGGGAATGGCAAGCCACTCCAATATTCTTGCCTGGAGAATCCCATGGACAGAGGAGCCTGCCAGACTACAGTTCACGGGGTCACAAGAGTTGGGCATGACTTGGCGACTAAACCACCACCATATATATACAGGGAAATTGTGTGGTAATGAGATGTGTCATATGCATGACTGAACACTTGTCTTTCACGAAGCTTAGTTCAAACAAGAAGGCTATAGGTTCGCCATAGCCATTTTGTGTTTTCTGTATGTGTTTTATCATGGCCATCACTACTATGATCTCATGAATTGCAGGTTAGAAATTATCTATTTCTGGATTTCCTGAATTTTATCTCTTCTTCCAAATTTCTTGATTCTGTGCTATTGATGTTGTGAAGTCTTTATTTGATTGAAGTGAGAAATAAACATTTCAGACCCTTCCTCTGATGTTTTTATTGTCACTATCCCCTTACCAGACAAAAGAATATTTATTTGTAATATCCTGTACACGTGTAGTATCCTGTACACATGCAGTTATTTTTCTAATAAGTTACTTTGGATTGTTTGTGTCCCTTTATTGTAGAAACCATTTTTTAGAGTCCTTCCATGCTCTTTTGCATTAAGAGTTTGTACCTGTCACCAAATTCCTCTTTCTGCTCCCCATTTTAATTAAAATATTTAGCAGAGGTTTTTTCATTTGAAATCACTTTGATTGACCTTTACCTGATTTCATTTCAAAGTTAGTTTTGAACTCTCTCATAAGTATTTTCTTCCAATCAAAAATCTGTAATTAATTATTTTCTCACTAAAACTATTCAACCAGATTTCTTAATAAGTTTTATTAAGTTACTAATGTAAATGTTCCATATTTATGTTAAAAACACAACCCTTACTAATTCAGTAAGTATTTACTAAGAGCCTAACATGTGCCAGAACTTAGGATAAGGCATTGAACAAAACAGACAAAAGCTTCCTTCTTTGTAGAGCTTTTATTTCTGTAAGGAAGGTGGACTATAATTAATAAATAACAAATCACATAGTACATTAGATGATTAGATTAGATGGGGAAAAAATTTCAGCCCAGTAGAAAGGATTTGGAATGCTGAAGCAGAAAAGATGATTTTGCAAATTAAATATGGGTGTCAGAGTAGCCTCACTGAGAAGGTGACATTTGAACAAAAATGTGAAGATGGACAGGGAGTCATCCTCACAGCAACTGATGGCAGGACCAAGCCCAGCAGGGGGCAGCAGCCAGTGCAACATCACTGGTACAGAAGAGGCGGGGAGGCCACTGTGGCTGGAGGAGAGGGAGCACCGCAGAGAGAGGCGAGAAAATCAGACCCGGGAAAACCCAGAGCAGGCCAGATCACGAAGTTTTAGGCTATTGTGAAGATTTTACATTTCTTCTTTCAGAAGATTGGGCAGGATAGTGACTCTTAATCAGTGTCCTGGAAAATGGCTGGGTCCCAGCTCCATGATCCTTCTCCTCCTGTCAGAAATTTCTCAGGGTAGAATATCACTATGAAAAGAATAACTTGATTTTTCAACTGATTGCTTTTCTTAGCTCCAACATCTTTGTGGTGAGAGTGAGGGAGTGAGAAAAAGGAAAAAGAAAGAAAGTCGTGAAGAACTGAAGAAAACTTGGATAAAGAAGCATGTGTTTCATGTAGCTTTGTGTGATTTACTGGGATATATTTTATATCATTTAATCTTCAGAACACTAAAATACAAACATTATTTGTTTTCATTTTAACAGAAGAGTAGAATGAAGTTCAGAGAGGTTGAATAAGTTGCCTAAAATCGCACAGCCAGCAAAGCCTCCTTTAAAATCAAGAGGAGAAAGCAGCATTATTAATTCTGGTAAAAAAATTGCAAGAATATTAATAAAAGATAGGTTAAGAGCATGTAAGAAAAGATAGAAAATCAGAATATAGAACTTTGTAATGTGTTAGGTCTGTGGTCTCCATCTTATATACATCCAAGATTCAGTTCTAGTTTTAAAAGGGGAATAAATAAACAAAAACTCAAGGCCAGTCCTATTTTTTGTTACTTCGTCTTTCTAATGCATTCTGCCAGAACCCCAATTCTGTTGTTTTATCCCTCTCCAGTTTTTTGCACAAGTCTTGCTTCCAGAGTCTGGTTGTATATTTGCTGAGTTGAAATGAAGTGAAGCAATATTCTGCTCTCCACTGGCTCCTTGGGTCTTTGCCTATCTAAGCAACCCAATTTATTCAGTGCCGCCTATCTCATTAGGCCCTCTGAGTCATGGTTTTCCTGCTCAGACAAAGAACTTTTACTCTGCTCTTTGGGATTCAAGCATGAGCCTAAGTAAGTGCTGCTTGATTCATGGTTTCCATACAGTGCTCCTCATACCAGATGATTCAGGTTCATGGCTCTCTGCTTTGTTACACTTTGCCCTATTCTGGTGCATCTCTCTTTTTTTTTTTTTAGCTTTTGTGTTATATTGGAATATAGTTGATTAACGACATTGTGTTACTTCAAGGGGTACAGCAAAGTGATTCAGTCATACATATACATGTATCTATTCTTTTTCAAATTCTTTCCCCATTTAGGTTGTTGCAGAGTATTGAGCAGAGTGCCCTGTACTATACAGTAAGTCCTAGTTGGTTACCTATTTTAAATATAGCAGTGCTTCTTTCTAATTGTATTCCTTGTTCGTGCAGTTTCTTCCTAACTTTTCATACTGATAAGGCTTCATACCCTACCAGCAGCTCTCAGAGCATTTCCCACTATTTAACATAAACCAACATTCTGCTCAAGCAAACTTAGGACTGGATCCTACACATTTGAAATGAAATCATTCTTGCCTCTGAACCTATTTCCCTTGTCACTAATAGGAAATACTTTCCATGAAAGCAACTCCTTTCTTTCAGACTCCGCGAGTCTTGCTTTTCTCTCACAATCTTCAGAGTATTTAATGAATGCCTAGTACATGTAATAGTTTATGCCATGCCATGCTAATTTGCTTTAGTTGTGTCTGACTATTTGCAACCCTATGGACCGTAGCCCTCCAGACGCCTCTGTCCATGGAATTCTTCAGGCAAGAATACTGGAGTGGGTTGCCATGCCCTCTTCCAGGGGATCGTCCCTTCCCAGGAATTGAATCTGCGTCTCTTATGTCTCCTGCATTGGCAGGAGTGTTCTTCACCGCTAGTACCTCCTGGGAAACCTACATGTAATGCTTTACCACAGAAAAAAAATCTGACTGTTCTTTTAATCTTTTTTTTATGCTTATGTACCTTCTGAAGCATGTTTATCTCAGGATATTGAATATAGTTCCCTGTGCTATACAGTATGACCTTGTGGTTTATCTATCCTATATATATTAGCTACATATCCTAATCCCAAGATCCCAGTCCTTGCCTCCCTCATCTTCCTCTCCTTTGGCTTGCAGAATGCTGTCCTCTATATCTGTGAATCTGTTTTCGTTTTGTAAATAGGTTTATTTGTGCCATATTTTAGATTCCACATATGTGATATTATATGATATTTGTCTTTCTCCTTCTGACTGACTTCACTTTATGTGATAATCGCTAACTGTATCCATGTTGCTGCAGATCCCTGGGCAGCTCAGAGGTTAAAGCATCTCCCTGAAATTTGGGAGACCTGGGTTTGATCCCTGGGTCTGAAACATCCCCTGGAGAAGGAAATGGCAACCCACTCCAGTATTCTTGCTTGGAGAATCCCATGGATGGAGGAGCCTGATGGGCTATAGTCCATGGAGTTGCAAAGATTTGGACACAACTGAGCGACTTCACTTTCACTTTCACTTTGTCTGGGCAGATGCCCAGGAGTCTGATTGTTGGATCATATGGTGATTCTATTTTTTAGTTTTCTGGAGAACCTCCACACTGTTTTCCATAGTGGCTACACCAGTTTATATTCCCATCAACAATGTAGGAGGGTTCCCTTTTCTCTATGCTCTCTCTGGCATTTGTTATTTGTAGACTTTTTGATGGTGACCATTCTGAGTGGTATGAGGTAGTATCTCATTGTTGTTTCGATTTGCATTTTTCTAATAATTAGTGATATTGAGCATCTATTCATATGCCTCTTGCCCATCTGTATGTCTTCTTTGGAAAATGTCTATTAAGGTTGTCTGCCCATTTTTGATTGGTTGTTTTTTGTGTTGTTGTTGAGTTGTGTGTCCTGTTTGTATATTTTGGAGATTAAGCCCTTGTCTGCTGCATCACTCACAAATGTTTTCTCTTATCTGTGAGTTGTCTTTCATATTTGTTATGGTTCCTTTGCTGTGTAAAAGTATAAGTTTTATTAGGTCCTACTTGTTTATTTTTGGTTTTAATTTTGTTGCGTTGGGAGACTGACCTAAGAAACCATTGATACAATTTATATCAGAAAAGGTTTTGCCTATTCTCTCTTCTAGTTTTATGGCATCATGTCTTATGTAGATATTTGCGACATTTGTATGCCAAGGATTTCTTCTTTCTCTTTTGATTATAGAAGTCACTTCTTGGAAGGAACTCTCTTAGGTGGCCATGTGTGCTGTCTTGATACTAGCCCTTAACATTGGACTCTTCAATTACCTAAATCAGTAAAACTTTTTGTTTAACTATTTTAAACTGAATTTCTGTCTCTTTGAAAGAAAAGAATGGTGGATAAAACAGTTTTTACATGGTAACCAGTAGAGCAACAACTCATTGTATTAGTGGGATGAGCAAAGCAAAATCAGAAAAATTTCTCATAATTTCTTTCTCCTATTTATACCAGAACCCTATGGGGGGAAAAGTATCCGTACCTCCAAAATCACTGCGATGGTGATTGCAGCCATGAAATTAAAAGACGCTTACTCCTTGGAAGAAAAGTTATGACCAACCTAGAAAGCATATTCCAAAGCAGAGACATTCCTTTGCCGACTAAGGTCCGTCTAGTCAAGGCTATGGTTTTTCCAGTGGTCATGTATGGATGTGAGAGTTGGGCTGTGAAGAAAACTGAGCCCCGAAGAATTGATGCTTTTGAACTGTGGTGTTGGAGAAGACTCTTGAGAGTCCCTTGGACTGCAAGGAGATCCAACCAGTCCATTCTGAAGGAGATCCGCCCTGGGATTTCTTTGGAAGGGATGATGCTAAAGCTGAAACTCCAATACTTTGGCCACCTCATGCGAAGAGTTGACTCATTGGAAAAGACTCTGATGCTGGGAGGGTTTAGGGGCAGGAGGAGAAGGGGACGACCGAGGATGAGATGGCTGGATGGCATCACTGACTTGATGGACGTGAGTCTGAGTGAACTCCAGGAGTTGGTGATGGACAGGGAGGCCTGGCGTGCTGCGATTCATGGGGTCGCAAAGAGTTGGACACAACTGAGCAACTGAACTGAACTGAACTGAACTTATTACTTGTAAAAGGTAAAAATCAAAACAAAAAAAAAGCAGTCTGGATTTCACAGACCAAAACATTATAGTTAATATTTGACAGTAACAGCTATACTTAAATTTAAGAGTCATGTAAGCAGTCTCAGAGTTTTCTAAATACTAACTCCAATAACTCAACAGCGGTAATTTGTCATCCAACATCCTCTCCAAACATCAGTAATGAGAAACTATCTTTGATCAATTCTTCAGCACAACTTCACTTGTTGAAGTTAGCATTTTTGTTAATATTTTTTCAGTCATACTACTGACAGACATAAGCACAACTATACACACACACACACACACACACACACACAGAAGTGCAGAGAGAGACAGAGACAAAGACAGAAACAGACAGAGAGATCCTGAGCAAATAAAGCCAATTCTTCTATCACTGAAGAGCAGCAGTACAGACCTCATTTAGCATATCATATTATCCTATTCAGGCTTCAAAATATATACTAGAAACTGTGCCATAGTCCAAGATGGATTATGAAGTATATCAAAAAAAGGAAGAAAGGATGGCAAGTTTAGATCCCTCAGAGTATTTTCAAAAACAATAATAATGATAACAATAAAATCCCAGCCTACAGAGATTTGCAATAGTGGACTATGGTAATGAATTCTCCAGAGATCCTGAGAAAACTAACATTGCGTTTTGAACAGTCTGTCTTGTTTGTTCTTAATTTTGAGATATAGTTACTTAAAATAGAAAATGATTGATATTTAAGTTCAGTATATTTTCTTCACTTACAATGCAACCACGTTCGTAAAACAAAATTAAGTAGAAAACTAAAAAGGCCATCAAATTGATTGATGGTTAATATTGTAGCTAACACATCCCTTTAAACTTCTTCATTTTGGATGGAATTTAAATCCTCAGGCTATACACAAAGAAGTAGTAAAGTGAGGAATCTATAACTATAAAGAAAATGAAAGTGAAAGTCACTCAATCATGTCTGACTCTTTGCAACCCCATGGACTATAAAGTCCATAGAATTCTCCAGGCCAGAATACTGGAGTGGGTAGCCATTCCCTCCTCCAGGGGATCTTCCCAACCCAGGGATGGAACCCAGGTCTCTTGCATTTTAGGTGGATTCTTTACCAGCTGAGCCACCAGGGAATCCCAGGTGGGTAACATAAAACTTATCATCAAGTAGAAATGGATGGAATACGTAGTGAGGAGAGGGTCATGCAAAGAAAATACCATGTACATAAAAGACCTGGTATAGATACTTGTGTACCTAGAAGATCAAGTATAAAGTCTGCCACGTATTAAAATTTAGCCTTTATAATTTGTTGGTACTCCTGTGAGCTGTCTGAGGATGTTTTGAAAATATTGTGACTTCATGTCTAGGCATGAAGTAATAGAGATCAGATTTCATCTCCTGCTGATGCACCAAAAAGTTGGCAAAATATGGGAAACAGAAGTTTTGGACACTAGGGAATTAAGAATGATGATTGCTCAGAAAGAAAATGCAGAAGAAAAGCCCTCTAGTTGCCTAGTTAGCTACTGCTCTGAGAGGGAACCAGGCTGAGGTGCAGGAAGGTGAAATTCAGGCAGCACCTGGTGGACTCACTGAGGAGCAAAGCTGAAGCCAAAAGTCCAGCAAATCTCCACAGGACAGAATTCCATAGAAAGCTAGAAAAGGAAGAGGGATAAAGAGAGGACAATGAAGGGAGAACACTTTAGAGATCTTCAGAGCATCTTCCTTAAGTATTTGTACACTTAACATAAACACAGGAAGAAAACCACCTGAGACTGTACAAAGAATCATCAACAAGGATGTGACTGTACCTTGGTGTAGTGGGGAATAATTAAACCCAGACCAAGCACTGTGCTGGTCCCACCTACAAAATCTTGAAAGCAAGAATTAAACAAAACAAAACAAAAAACTGTTTTCAAGAAACTTAAATACATCCGAGCTCAAGAATACTTATAGGAATACAAAAGTATCTAACAATCAGTCAAGTAAAAGTAACAATAAATGCTATCCAATAATAAAATTGCCAGGCATGCAAAGAAGCAGAAAAAATGTGACCCATAAGAAGGAGATAAATCAATTAATCAAAACTGATCCAGAATTGACACAGATTTTGGAATTACCAGATAAAGTGTTAAACAGTTTTTAACACCTGTATTTCATATGTCTAAAAATTTAAAAACACGGAATATACCTTTATCCCTATTTATGTATCTTTGTATTCATCTACGTATCCATCCATTTATCTATATGTTTAAAAGACCCTAAATTAACTTCCACAAATGGAAACTACACTGTATGGTACAAAAAACATACTAAATGCAATTAAAGTTGGCTAGATTGCAAAAAAAAATTAATAAACTTTAATATATAGTCATAGAAACCATCTAAAATGAAACCAAGTGAATTTTTTAAATTAATATGATAAATAAGCTTTGGAATAACTGCACATAGCCTAATCTCTTTGTAAGTGGAGTCCCCAAAGGAAAGAGTGATGAGTAATAGGAAAGAGGGAAAAATGTTATGAAATTAAGGACTTTATGATGAAAAGCTTTCCAAACTATAAATTCAGTGAAATGTTTTCCATTTTGACACCAAATAACTGTGGTCTTTTCTAAGACCAACAGTTCTCTGACAGTAAGTAGACATTTAACAACCAATCCTGACACTGTCAAAAGTTAGCATTTGATCCCACAAGTGGGTTCAGTCCTGGCATGACTTCCTTCCACTTCAGGCATCAATCACAAGTCCCAGGTAGCCTGTGCTTCTGAATGACTGGCTATAAGTTCGAGATTCCTATGACCCCCTCTTCAGATTCAGATCAACTAACAAAACTTAGGAGGCAACTTTACTTATGGTTATGGTTTATTATAGAGGATACAAATGAACAGCCAGATGAAGAGGTACCCAGAAGGGTGCTGCACACAGGAGCATTTGACCCCACGGAGTTGAGGGACACGACCCTGCCAGAACACAGATGTGTTCACTGATCTGGAGGCTTTCTGAACCCCATCATTTCATGAAAGCTTCATTATGTAGGCATGGCTGATTAAATCACTGGCAATTGATGATTAGCTCAATCTCCATCCTAGTTCCCTTTCTGGTAGTTGAGAGGTGAGACTGAAAGTTCCAATTTTTTAACAGTTGTTTGGTCTTTCTGGTGACTAGCTTCTACCCTAAAGAAATCTAAGGGGTCTACCAAGAGTCGCTCCATTGCTGGGAACAAAAGACATTCCTAGGACCTTTAATCCCTTGGGAAAATCCAAGGGTTTGAGGAGCTTTGTTCAAGGAACAGGGGACAAAGACCAAATATCTTTCTATTATACCACATTCAGAGACCAGAAGTGTTCAATAATATTCAAGCCCAAGAAAGATGAAAAAACCCTACAACAATGAACACCACAAACAAATGGCTAAAATACAGTGAAAGTAAAATCTTAATAGCATTTAAGTAAATGGGCAGTTTAAAACGAAGAGCAAAGATAAAGACTGCATATTTTTTTTGAAGAACTGTGCAGGAAAGAGTATAATTTTATTCATATAAAACACTAAGTATAAACGAGTGTACATGAAAAGCAGTATTCCTGGGATGTGGACATAAATGGGAGAGCAGTGGGGGAAGGATTACAAAGGTCATGGGGCCACTTTTGAAGGTAATTGATATACTCATTATCTTGACTGAGGTGATGGTTAAATGGGTGTATTCATATCTTAAAACTTGCAAATTGTATCTCAGTGAGTGCAGCTTTCATTGGAAAAGACCCTTGTGTTGGGAAAGATTGCAGACAGGAGGAGAAGGGAACAAAAGAGGATGAGATGGTTGGACGGCATCACCGACTCGATGGACATGAGTTTGAGCAAGCTCCAGGAGTTGGTGATGAACAGGGAAGCCTGATGTGCTGCAGTCCATGGGGTCACTAAGTATCGGACATGACTGAGCAACTGAACTGAACTGAATGCAGTTTATTATATGACTGCTATATCTGAAGAAAAATGTTAAAAATAAAACAATATTTGTACTTTTCTAGGAATTTGTCCATTTCTTCCACGTTGTCCATTTTATTGGCATATAACTGCTGATAGTAGTCTCTTATGATCCTTTGTATTTCTGTGTTGTCTGTTGTGATCTCTCCATTTTCATTTCTAATTTTATTGATTTGATTTTTCTCTCTTTGCTTCTTGATGAGTCTGGCTAATGGTTTGTCAATTTTATTTATCCTTTCAAAGAACCAGCTTTTGGCTTTGTTGATTTTTGCTTTGGTCTCTTTTGTTTCTTTTGCATTTATTTCTGCCCTAATTTTTAAGATTTCTTTCCTTCTACTAACTCTGGGGTTCTCCAGTTCTTCCTTTGCTAGTTGCTTTAGGTGTAGAGTTAGGTTATTTACTTGACTTTTTTCTTGTTTCTTGAGGTATGCCTGTATTGCTATGAACTTTCCTCTTAGCACTGCTTTTATAGTGTCCCACAGGTTTTGGGTTGTTGTGTTTTCATTTTCATTCGTTTCTATGCATATTTTGATTTCTTTTTTGATTTCTTCTGTGATTTGTTGGTTATTCAGAAGTGTGTTGTTCAACCTCCATATGTTGGAATTTTTAATAGTTTTTCTCCTGTAATTGAGATCTAATCTTAATGCATTATGGTCAGAAAAGATGCTTGGAATGATTTTGATTTTTTTGAATTTATAAAGTTTAGATTTATGGCCCAGGATGTGATCTATCCTGGAGAATGTTCCATGAGCACTTGAGAAAAAGGTGAAATTCATTGTTTTGGGGTGAAATGTCCTATAGATATCAATTAGGTCTAACTGGTCTAATGTATCATTTAAAGTTTGTGTTTCTTTGTTGATTTTCTGTTTAGTTGATCTGTCCATAGGTGTGAGTGGGGTATTAAAGTCTCCCACTATTACTGTGTTATTGTTGATTTCCCCTTTCATACTTGTTAACATTTGTCTTACATATTGCGGTGCTCCTATATTGGGTGCATATATATTTATAATTGTTATATCTTCTTCTTGGATTGATCCTTTGATCATTATGTAGTGGCCTTCTTTGTCTCTTTTCACAGCCTTTGTTTTAAAGTCTATTTTATCGGAAATGAGTATTGCCACTCCTGCTTTCTTTTGGTCTCTATTTGCATGGTATATCTTTTTCCAGCCCTTCACTTTCAGTCTGTATGTGTCCCTTGTTTTGAGGAAGACTCCACCAGAAAATTACTAGAGCTAATCAATGAATATAGTAAAGTTGCAGGATATACAATCAACACACAGAAATCCCTTGCATTCCTATACACTAATAATGAGAAAGTAGAAAAAGAAATTAAGGAAACAATTCCATTCACCATTGCAACGAAAAGAATAAAATACTTAGGAATATATCTACCTAAAGAAACTAAAGACCTATACATAGAAAACTATAAAACACTGGTGAAAGAAATCAAAGAGGACACTAATAGATGGAGAAATATACCATGTTCATGGATTGGAAGAATCAATATAGTGAAAATGAGTATACTTCCCAAAGCAATTTACAAATTCAACACAATGCCTATTAAGCTACCAACCATATTTTTCACAGAACTAGAACAAATAATTTCAAGATTTGTATGGAAATACAAAAAACCTAGAATAGCCAAAGCAATCTTGAGAAAGAAGAATGGAACTGGAGGAATCAACTTGCCTGACTTCAGGCTCTACTACAAAGCCACAGTCATTAAGACAGTATGGTACTGGCACAAAGACAGAAATATAGATCAATGGAACAAAATAGAAAGCCCAGAGATAAATAAATCCACACACATATGGACACCTTATCTTTGACAAAGGAGGCAAGAATATACAATGGAGTAAAGACAATCTCTTTAACAAGTGGTGCTGGGAAAACTGGTCAACCACTTGTAAAAGAATGAAACTAGATCACTTTCTAACACCATACACAAAAATAAACTCAAAATGGATTAAAGATCTAAATGTAAGACCAGAAACTATAAAACTCCTAGAGGAGAATATAGGCAAAACACTCTCCGACATAAATCACAGCAGGATCCTCTATGATCCACCTCCCAGAATACTGGAAATAAAAGCAAAAATAAACAAATGGGATCTAATTAAAATTAAAAGCTTCTGCACAACAAAGGAAAATATAAGCAAGGTGAAAAGACAGCCTTCTGAATGGGAGAAAATAATAGCAAATGAAACAACTGACAAACAACTAATCTCAAAAATATACAAGCAACTTATGCAGCTCAATTCCAGAAAAATAAACGACCCAATCAAAAAATGGGCCAAAGAACTAAATAGACAATTCTCCAAAGAAGACATACGGATGGCTAACAAACACATGAAAAGATGCTCAACATCACTCATTATTAGAGAAATGCAAATCAAAACCACAATGAGGTACCACTTCACACCAGTCAGAATGGCTGCTATCCAAAAATCTGCAAGCAATAAATGCTGGAGAGGGTGTGGAGAAAAGGGAACCCTCCTACACTGTTAGTGGGAATGCAAACTAGTATAGCCACTTTGGAGAACAGTGTGGAGATTCCTTAAAAAATTGCAAATAGAACTGCCTTATGACCCAGCAATCCCACTGCTGGGGATACACACCGAGGAAACCAGAATTGAAAGAGACACATGTACCCCAATGTTCATCGCAGCACTGTTTATAATAGCCAGGACATGGAAACAACCTAGATGTCCATCAGCAGATGAATGGATAAGAAAGCTGTGGTACATATACACAATGGAGTATTAGTCAGCCATTAAAAAGAATACATTTGAATCAGTTCTGATGAGATGGATGAAACTGGAGCCGATTATACAGAGTGAAGTAAGCCAGAAAGAAAAACACCAATACAGTATACTAACACATATATATGGAATTTAGAAAGATGGCAGTGACGACCCTGTATGCAAGACAGCAAAAGACACAGCTGTGTATAATGGACTTTTGGACTCTGAGGGAGAGGGAGAGGGTGGGATGATCTGGGAGAATGGCATTGTAACATGTATACTATCATGTAAGAATCGAATCACCAGTCTATGTCTGATGCAGGATACAGCATGCTTGGGGCTGGTGCATGTTGATGACCCAGAGAGATGTTATGGGGAGGGAGGTGGGAGGGGGGTTCATGTTTGGGAACGCATGTACACACGTGGTGGATTCATGTCAATGTATGGCAAAACCGATACAGTATTGTAAAGTAAAATAAAGTAAAAAAAAAAAAAAAAGGAAAAGAAAAAAAAAACAATATATGCATTAAGTGGCCATTTTTCTTCTAATTCATACAACATGAGGCAAAATATATAGTTCTTGTATTTTATAGATAAGTGAAGAAATCAAGCAGTTTTAAAAATACTTTCCCATGGCTTAAAAAAAAAAAAAACCTACTACTACCTACTTTAATGGCCACTTATTCCTATTATTCCTTCCTGTCATAGACAATATGAGAAAATTCTAAAAGATCTTTCTGATTATAGGGAATAAAAAATTCAGGCATATTATTATACAAAACATTGTATTCAATGAAAAATTAACTAATGACAGGGATAATATGCTGTTTTTTAAATCCCTGAATGCAACTCGATCTTATTCAGTAAAGAAGTGAATTAACTTTACAAAGTTGTATAAATAATTGAGGAAAAATTAATGGTTTATCATGTTTATGAAAATAGGAAAATATATTGCCAAGCATAGGGAAGAGAAGAGGTGGCCTATGCATAAGAGAAGGAGAAAGGAAGAAAACCAATATGTAAAATGTGTAAATGCTGATCATGCTCACTGAGGGAAAATTTAAATTTGCAGATAATTGACACCATCATCATCTCACTGTTTCTACAATTATTGCCTACCAATTAGTCTTCCTTCTTCTACTCATGGTGCCTCAATTCATTCTCCAGACAGAAGCTGGAGTGAATATTTTAAAACATAAGTCAAGTAGTATTACTTCTTGGTTGAAAACTTCCTCCAATGGCATCTCATTATACTGAGAATAAAATGGAAAAACCCCTTACCTGGCAAAAACCCATATATGAACTGACTTCTTTTCTCCACTCTCATCTCATGCTTATGTTCTTTTATCGGCCTCCTTTCTGTCCCTCAAACCTGCCATTCTCGTTCCTGCCTGGGAACTATGACACTAATTGTCCCCTGTGACTCTGTCATTCTCTCTCTTGTCTTTACATGGATAACTCCTCCATGACATTAAGGACTCAGCTTAAATGGCCTTTTGTGACCATCAAATGCCACTCTTTCAGTGACAAGGCAATCACTCTCCATCATATTACTTTACTTCATTAATTCTCAACTGGGGAAAAATACGTCTCCTCAAGAGGCATGTGGAAACGTGTGGGGCATTTTTTGAGATAGGTATATGACCTTACTGGAATCTAGTGGGTAGAGGCCAAGGATTTCCTAAATACCCCACAGTGTAAAAGACAGCACCCTCCCACACAAAAAATTACATAGGCCAAAATATTAGAAGTGCCAAATTTCAGAAAGTGTGCTCTATTATAATTCTCTGTCCATCATGTATAATTACCTTATATTCTCTTCTGCATTTACTTTTTTTCCTTCACTTTTCATACCTTGGTAGACTAAAAATGCAAGGGGAACAGGAACAGTAGCTAGGTTGCTTCGTCTTACATTCCCATTTCTTAAAAGTAATGACTGTCCCAGAATTTTTTATTGATAAGTGTTTACTGAATGACTGAATGCCACCTATATTTTCCTTTAAAAGCATTCTAAAGAACTAGTTGAGTATTTCTGCAAGTGACCTCCATCATCAACTTAGACATGTTCTCCCCAGAGTACGATTTAAGACTAAAGGGCAGGGGAATCAACTTTTATAAGTTTTAAAACAGAAAAATGGTTTCAATAGCAGAAATATTCAAGAAACGAAAACTGTCAAGCCTATGTAATTTTAGAGTTAAATATTTTTCATAACCTGGAAATAAATCTGCTCTCTCAAATCTCTGGCATGATTGATATTTGTGTTTAAACATGCAAACTTGTTGCATTTCTGATTTTCCCTCTGTCATGCTATAAATAAATTAACATTTTATCTAATCAGCCTCCTTTCTGTCCCTTTATCTAATCTGACTTGTTTTCACTATCGTATTTGAAAAGATATTGCAGTGCTAGCTAATGTGTTCTCTGGAGAAATGACTTTTGACCTCATAGTTTCTAGTAAAAGTAATAGTTTTAACTCTTGATTTTCTGTAGGAAGAAAATCCAGAGGAAACTAGGATTGTGAATAATGGTGCTCACATGCCGTAGCACAATGATGCAAGGAGAATTGTGGAAATTACCAAAGCATCTGTCTATAGGCCCCCATAAGAAAAAACCTGGTTCTACTTAATTTTGTTCATTATTTTCTTTACTCCTGAATAGTGGCTTTGGAATAACATATTTGTTGTTGTTGTCATTTAGTTGCTATGTCAAAGTCTTTGTGACCCCATAGACCACAGTTCACCAGGCTCCTCTGCCCATGGGATTTCCCAGACAAGAATACTGACTGGAATGGGTTGCCATTTCATTCTCCAGGGGATCTTCCCAACTCAGGGATTGAACCTGCGTATCCTTCATTAGTTGACAGATTCTTTACCACTGAGCCACCAGGGAATCCTACAACATATTTATCAAAGACAAAAATCACGGCTATTGAAATGAGGTCCAGTAATTTACTCAGGCTCACAGAGTGGTAGAGCCAAAATTTGACTTTAAGCCTATTAAAAACATAGGCACTAGGGGTTCACATGTGTTGCTTCTCTGTTAAAGTATTTACATTTTAAACAAGCATTTCTAGGGAGAAATGCCTTCAATTAAAAGACTAATTAATAATGATAAGTAATTTTAGGTACCAGAAAAGCCATCAGTGAACACATTTGATAACCAGCAAAGCTTTTGATGCCCATTATATCATATCAGCGGAGAAGGCACTGGCACCCCACTCCAGTACTCTTGCCTGGAGAATCCCATGGACGGAGGAGCCTGGTAGGCTGCAGTCCATGGGGTGGCTAAGAGTCGGACATGACTGAATGACTTCATTTTCACTTTTCCCTTTCATGCATTGGAGAAGGAAATGGCAACCCACTCCAGAGTTCTTGCCTGGCGAATCCCAGGGATGGGGAGCCTGGTGGGCTGCCGTCTATGGGGTCGCGCAGAGTTGGACACAATTGACGTGACTTAGCAGCAACATATCATATCAGCCATGCATACATGCAAATAATTTGCATACTGCTCTCTGATTTAGCTTATATAGACACAAGCACTTACACTTTCAAACAAGTTTTTTTTTTTTTTCCCTTCCTGTTGCATAGAGATGTCATTCATGGTATCAATATATTATACCACTTTTATTGAATCAGCATATTATATCACCTGTTTTTTTTAATGCTTATTTATTTCTGGCTGTGCTGGGTCTTGCGGGCTTTTCTCTAGTTGCAGCGAGCAGGAGCTACTCTCTAGCTGTGGTGCACAAGCTTCCCATTACAATGGTTTCTCTCGTTGCAGAGCACAGGCTCTGTCACACAGGCTTCAGTAGCTGTGGCTCCCGGTCTCTAGAACACTGGCTCAGCGGCTGTGGTGTACAGACTTAGTTGTCCCCCAGCATGTAGGATCTTCCCAGATCAGGCGTCAAACCCCTGCCTCCTACAGTGGCAGGTAGATTTTTACCACTGAGCCACCAGAGAAGCCCTCATTACCTATATATCACAATATATTTCTCTATACATGGTCACAATATTGTACAATGGAAACAGTTGAATTATTTGTTTAAAAACTTTGTTATTAAATATA
The DNA here is from genome assembly GCF_023091745.1 of Budorcas taxicolor. Taxonomy (NCBI): domain Eukaryota; kingdom Metazoa; phylum Chordata; class Mammalia; order Artiodactyla; family Bovidae; genus Budorcas; species Budorcas taxicolor. Next base: position 73,534,732 of record NC_068912.1, read on the forward strand.
ATTTCTGATTATTTTTTTCTCATTCAGTATGGTTGCCATTTTCTTACTTCCTTTTCTCACCATTTAATAATATCAAATAATCAAAATGAAAGTGATTGTATTCTACTATATACATATATCACGATTGCCTTTTCAGTTGAGCTTTCTTTTTCTTAGTGAATGAATGCTACATGAGATTTAGCCATCATGTTAAGCACATGATCTTTTATGGATGTATGAAGTTATATTTTATAGAACTAGAAAATTTTGAATTCTAAGTACTCTAAATTATCTTCCTTTATCACTTTGGTCGTGACAATTCAGAAATAATGGGGCTTATATAATCTGTCCAGAAATATTTGAAAGATACAGGAATGCAATGATGATGGAAGGTTTTTCCATTGCTGCTAGTTGAGGTCACCAGAAGTTCATGGCAACAATTGTTTTGCCTCTGTTTTTAGATATTTGTTTCGGATCCACCAAGAAGAAGTTACAATATATTAAATATATATGGGGTGGCAATTGCAGTGATGGTCAAACTCTAGAAAGGCTAGGCAATTTATTACTTTGTACATTCATTTTTGCTTCATTCTATTTCTCTTTCAAACATCTATCTTTCATTTTATAAGGTAACAAATGTAATGAACAATTAATATATGTTAATAAGCCAGAAGGAATTCCCTGGTGGCTTAGACGGTAAAGCGTCTTGCTTACAATGAGCGAGACCTGGGTTCAATCCCTGGGTTGGGAAGATACTCTAGAGAAGGAAATGGCAACCCACTCCAGTACTCTTGCCTGGAAAATCCCATGGATAGAGGAGCCTGGTAGGCTACAGTCCATGGGGTCGCAAAGAGGCAGACACAACTGAAAGACTTCACTTTCACTTTCAGTAAGCCAGAACTTTCTAAGTTACTGGCTATAAAGAGAGTAGGGAGTTAAGAATAGAACTCTTTCATTGAGCTTCATGTATTGGTTCATGTTCAAAAAGGGCTAAACCAAAGACTTTTGCAGAAACCAAAGGCTTAACATGTTAAGGGATAAAAACATAAAGAATTTAAAAAAAAAATTTTCCTCAGAGAGTGACACAATTTTCTCAAATTATTTTCCATAAAACTTATAACTTAAACTCTTAGTTTATTCCTTTTCACAGCACTAGCTTCAACAATGAGGTAAACAGTACTTTGTACAGAAAATGTTGTGTTTTTTCCTTCAATTTGGCTGAAGTTCTGTAAGACGGAGGGATCAAGGTATTGTACACATAGGCAGACTCTTAAGCATATAGAAAGAGATAATTCATTTACTGAGAAGAAAATTGGTTATAATAATAAAGAGCAAAATATAAAGGATGCAAAAGTGAAATAATGAAAAGATCACAGCTGCTTTGATTTCTTTTACATGTTACAAGTGTTATTAAACAGAAAAACTGAATGCATTATAAAAAATGACTGGCTGTTACATACATCTTGCAATAATTTACATGATGTTTGGAGATAAATACTGGAAACAAATAGTTGGAATCTGTTAAAAAATAAAATAGAGTTGAAGGCAATGTGTCAAATTGCTAGCATTTTAAATACAAATAATGTATTCTAAGAGACAAGATTTATCATTTACTGCTTCATATATGATATTTGTATTAGTTTATTAAAGCTGTCATAACAAAATACCCCCACTGGGTGGCTTAAAAGAAATTTACATTCTCAGTTTTGAAACTGAAAGTTCAAGATCAAAATGTTGGTAAAGTCGTTTCCTTCTGAGGTTTATGAGGAAATCTGTTTCAAGCCTCTCTCCTTGGCTTACAGAATCAACCTTTCTATATGTCTGCTTTTTGTCATTCCTTTGCACTTCTCTGTGTCCAAATGTCCTCTCCTCTTTTTATAAAGACACAAGTCATACTGGTTTATGGTCCACTGTAATGATTTCATTTTAACTTAATTGAAGATTTTCTTTTAAAACCTTATCTACATTCTGAAGCACTGGGTGAAGGAGGTGATTATTATAATACTACAACATATGAATTTTGGGGATATAACAGTTTAGTCCATAATATTCTGTGATGTTAGTCAAAAAACATCTATTGAAGTATTTAGATTTCTTTCTGAAACCGAAGCATTTTAGATATTAGGTGCAACTTTAAAAAAATACTGGTAGATTAAATATTTGAACTTGATGAGAATTATAAAAAATATATAGACACACAGGAGAGAGATGGCACAAAATTAGGATTAGCTCTACAGATCTACAGAGGCATTAGGCTGTTTTACATAAGAGAGGAGACAAGACTGAGGTTTACTCAACAAAAGTAATACTAGGAACAAAGGAATTCCAATTTTTCGGATGCAAAAATAAGCAACAAATATACTGAGACATGTAAAACCATTGAGTGAGTTATAGGCATAGGAGAAGTATAAACAATATTTTCAAGACCCAGCTGAACCTTCTCTAACTGCAGCTATTGTTATTTGGAAAAATAGTTTTATTAAGCTACAGTATATATAGACTAGTGCATTCAGGTAACTTATAATACTTTCAAATGGAACATAATAGAGGTTTCACATGGTGCAGATCAATAACATATGGCTCCATTCAGAAAGACAGTAAATAATGCATTGCTAGTAATAGATTCAGCCTGGTCAGAACAGAACCTAGCTGCAAATAGCCATATAAACAGTATCAGCCTTTTCCTTTGCAGGCACTTTCATTTCATAATTTATCCTCCTTGAAGAAGGTGTGTGTGTTAGAGGCAGGTAGGGTAAAGAGAGAGGAGGGGTAAATCTTCCCCAGAATCATGTACAATATGTTATTTTGCTTCTCTTTCTGTGATTTGAATTTTGAAAGGAAAACAATGACTAAACTTGCCATTGAAAACTGAATCTCTTAGTTTCTGGGGAAAATGAGCCTCAGACCACCAAATATTAAGGCCAGAAGAATAGTCACAAAACCCAAAATGTGAGATGGCAGTTAGAAAGGATCTGCTTGGGCTGTATTGAGTGAATACGATGTAAGCTCTGTGTGTGTGTGTGTGTGTGTGCATTCAGTTGTGTCTGACTTTTTGAGACCCCATTGACTATAGCCCACCAGGTTCCTCTGTCCATGGCATTTTCCCAGCAAGAATACTGAGTGGGTTGCCAGTTTCTCCTCCAGGGGATCTTCCTGACCCAGGAATCAAACCTGAATCTCTTGCATTGGCAGGCAGATTCTTTACCACTGAGCCACATGGGAAGTCTGTAGGCTTTGGGCAGAAAAAAAAGTTAAGTTATGAACTCACACAACAGAATACTTACCTCTTAAATACAAACACTCTAGGCATTAAATGACATGTCATAAATTTAATCTTATTTTTATTAATGTTTTTATCAATAAAAATTTTTGTTTTAATTTTATTGCAATTTTGCATAGGACTTTATGTATTTTCTCATAGTCAATGCTCATAATGACTCTATGAAATACATATTGTCTTCTTTGTTTATATAAGGAACCTGACCCCAAGAGAGGTTAAAACCATTACCCCAAATCACACAAAATCCAATAAATCTACTCTGAAGTCCATATTTTATTTTTATCTATTATTGTTATATAATCTCTCCTTTTTTCTAACAAGTACATCCATATGAACACATTTATTTATTTTTTCCTATAATTATTATTAAGTATAGTGGATTTACAGTGTTGTGTCAGTTTTTGATGCACAGCAAAGTGGTTCAGTCATACATATACATGTATATATTATTTTTCATATTCTTTTCCATTATGGTTTGTTACAGTATATTGAATATAGTTCCTCATGCTATAAAGTAGGGCCTTGTTTTTTACCTGTTTTATATATAGTACTGTTTATCTACTAATCCCAAACTCCCATTTTGTCCTTTCTACATCCTCTTTCCATTTTGATAACCATAAATTCATTATCTATGTCTGTGAGTCTGTTTCTCTTTCATTATTTAGTTAATTTGTGCCATATTTTAGAGTCCTGCTGCCACTGCTGCTTAGTCGCTTCAGTCGTGTCCAACTCTGTGCGACCCCATAGACGGCAGCCCACCAGGCTTCGCCGTCCCTGGGATTCTCCAGGCAAGAACACTGGAGTGGGTTGCCATTTCCTTTTCCAATGCATGAAAGTGAAAAGGGAAAGTGAAGTCACTGAGTCGTGTCTGACTCTTCACGAGTCCACATAGAGGTAATATAATATGATATTTCTCTTTCTTTGCCTGACTTCAGTTAGTATGATAATCTCTTGGTCCATCCATCTTGCCAATAATGGCATTATTTCATTCTGTTTTGTAGCTGAGTAGTATTCCATTTGTACATATACCATATCTTCTCCACCCATTCATTTGTCAATGGACATTTAGATGACTTCCATGTTTGACTATTCTAAATAGTACTTCTATGAACATCAGAGTGCATATATCTTTTTGAACTAGAATGTTCTCCGAATATATGCTCAGGAATAAGATTACTGGGTCATATAGTAATTCTATATTTTAGTTTTCTGAAGGACATCCACACTGTTGTCCACAGTGCCTATACCAACCTACATTCCCACCAACGCAATAGGAGGATTCCATTTTCTCCACATTCTCTTTAGCTTTTGTTACTTGTAGACTTTTTAATGATGGTAATTCCAGACCTCAATAAGGTGGTACCTCATTATAATTTTGATTCAGTTCAGTACACTTAGTCATGTCTGACTCTTTGCAACCCCATGTACTGCAGCACGCAAGGCCTCCCTATCCATCACCAGCTCCCAGAGTTTACTCAAACTCATGTCCATTGAATCAGTGATTCCATCCAACCATCTCATCCTCTGTTATTCCTTTCTCCTCCCACCTTTGGTTTTCCCAGCATCAGGATCTTTTCAAATGACTCACTTCTTCACATCAGATGGCCAAAGTGTTGAAGTTTCAGCTTCAGCATCAGTCCTTCCAGTGAATATTCAGAACTGATTTATTTTAGGAGGGACTGGTTGGATCTCCTTGAAGTCCAAGAGACTGTCAAGAGTCTTCTCCAACACCACCATTCAAAAGCACCAATTCTTCGGCACTCGGCTTTCTTTATAGTCCAACACTCACATCCATATATGACTACTGGAAAAACCATAGCTTTGACTAGAGGGGCCTTTTTTGGCAAAACAATGTCTCTGATTTTTAATATGCTGTCTACGTTGGTCATAACTTTCCTTCCAAAGAACAAGCATCTCTTAATTCCATGGCTGCAGTTACCATCTGCAGTGATTTTGAAGCACAAGAAAAATAAATTCTGTCACTGGTTCCACCTTTTCCCCATCTATTTCCCATGAAGTAATTGGACCAGATGCCATGACCTTCACTTTCTGAATGTTGAGCTTTAAGCCAACTTTTTCACTCTCCTTTCACTTTCATCAAGAGACTCTTTAGTTCTTTGTTTTCTTCCATAAGGGAGGTGTCATCTGCATATCTGAGGTTATCGATATTTTTCCCGGCAATCTTGATTCCAGCTTGTGCTTCTTCCAGCCCAGCATTTCTCGTGATGTACTCTGCATATAAGTTAAATAAGCAGGGTGACAATATACAGCTTTGACGTACTCCTTTCCCTATTTGGAACCAGTCTGTTGTTCCATGTCCAGTTCTACTGTTGCTTCCTGACTGCATACAGATTTCTCAAGAGGTAGTCAGGTGGTCTGGTATTCCCATCTCTTTCAGAATTTTCCACAGTTTATTGTGATCCGCACAGTCAAAGGCTTTGGCATAGTCAATAAAGCAGAAATAGACATTTTTCTGGAACTCTATGGCTTTTTTGATGATCCAGTGGATGTTGGCAATTTGATCTCTGGTTCCTCTGCCTTTTCTAAAACCTGCTTGAACATCTGGAAGTTCACAGTTCACGTATTGTTGAAGTCTGGCTTGGAGAATTTTGAGCATTATTTTACTAGCATGTGAGGTGAGTGCAGTTGTGCAGTAGTTTGAGCATTCTTTGACATTGCCTTTCTTTTGGATTGGAATGAACACTGACCTTTTCTAGTCCTCTGGCTGCTTCTGAGTTTTCCAAATTTGCTGGCATATTGAGTGCAGCATTTCACAGGACCATCTTTTAGGATATGAAATAGTTCAACTGGAATTCCATCATCTCCACTAGCTTTGTTCATAGTGATGCTTTCTGAGGACCACTTGACTTTGCATTCCAGGATGTCTGTCTCTAGGTGAGTGATCATACTATCATGATTACCTGTGTCGTGAAAATATTTTTTGTACAGTTCTTCTGTGTATTCTTGCCACCTCTTCTTAGTGTTGCAGCCATGATATTAAAAGACACTTACTCCTTGGAAGGAAAGTTATGTCCAACCTAGACAGGATATTGAAAAGCAGAGACATTACTTTGTCAACAAAGATCTGTCTAGTCAAGGCTTTTGTTTTGCCAGTGGTCATGTATGGATGTGAGAGTTGGACTGTGATGAAAGCTGAGCACCAAAGAATTGATGCTTTTGAACTGTGGTGTTGGAGAAGACTCTTGAGAGTCCCTTGGACTGCAAGGAGATCCAACCAGTCCATTCTGAAGGAGATCAGCCCTGGGATTTCTTTGGAAGGAATGATGCTAAAGCTGAAACTCCAGTACTTTGGCCACCTCATGCGAAGAGTTGACTCATTTGAAAAGACCCTGATTCTGGAAAAGATTCAGGGCAGGAGGAGAAGGGGATGACAGAGGATAAGATGGTTGGATGGCATCGCCGACTCAATGGACATGGGTTTGGGTTGACTCCGGGAGTTGGTGGGAGTTGATGGACAGGGAGGCCTGTCACGCTGCGGTTCATGGGGTCACAAAGAGTTGGACACAACTGAGCGACTGAACTGAGCTTCTAAATATCTTCTGCTTCTTTTAGGTCCATACGATTTCTGTCCTTTATTGTGCCCATTGTCTCATGAAATGTTCCCTTGGTATCTCTAATTTTCTTGAAGAGATCTCTAGTATTTCCCATTCTATTGTTTTCCTCCATTTTTTTGCACTGATCACTGAGGAAGGCTTTCTTATCTCTCCTTGCTATTCTTTGGGAATCTGCATTCATATGGGTTTATCTTTCCTTTTCTCCTTTGCTTTTCTCTTCTCTTCTTTTCACAGCTATTTGTAAGGCCTCCTCAGACAGCTATTTTGATTTTTTACGTTTCTTTCTTGGGGATGTTCTTGATCCCTGCCTCCTGTACAGTATCATGAACCTCTCTTTGTAGTTCTTCAGGTGCTTTGTCTATCAGTTCTAATCCCGAATCTATTTGTCACTTCCACTATATGCTGTTGCTAAGTCACTTCAGTTGTGTCTGACTCTGTGCATCCCCATACATAATCATAAGGAATTTGATTTAGGTCTTACCTGAATGTTCCTTACTTTCTTTAATTTATGTCTGAATTTGGCAATAAGGAGTTCATCATCTGGCCACAGTCAGCCCCCGGTCTTGTTTTTGCTGACTATATAGAGCGTTTCCATCTTTGGCTGCAAAGAATATAATCAATCTGATTTCTGTATTGACCATCTGTTGAAGTCCATGTGTAGAGTCTTCTCTTTTGATTAGCATTTCTCTAATATTTAGCAATGTTGAGCATCTTTTCATGTGCCTATTGGTCATTAGTGTTTCCTTTAGAAATGTATGTTTAAGTCTTCTGTCCATGGTTCAACTGGGTTGTTTGTTTTCTGTTGTTGTTTGTATGAGCTGTTTAGAGATTTTGGAAATTAAGCCTTTCTTGGTTGCTTCATTTACAAATATTTTCTCACATTTTTAAGCTGTCTTTTCATTTGGTTTATGATTCCCTTTGCTGTACAAAAGCTTATAATTCTGATTTAGGCCCTTTTCTTTATTTTTTGCTTTAATTTCTATTGCCTTGGAAGACTGACCTAAGAAAACCTTGGTGCAATTTATGTCAGAGAATGTTTGCCTATGTTCTCTTCTAGGAATTTTTTGGTGTCATGTGTTATATTTAATCTTTAAGCCATTTGGAATTAGTTTATTTTTTTGCGTGCCATGAGGGTGTGTTCTAGCTTGACTGACATACATGTAGATGTCCAGCTTCCCCAAAACCACTTACTGAAGAGAATGTCTTTTCTCTATTGTTATGTTCTTATATCCTTTGTCAAAGATTAATTGACTGTGGTGTGTGAGTTTATTTTTGGGGTCTCTATTCTGTTCCATTGATCCATATGTCTTTTTATACTAGTACCACACAGCTTTGATTACTGCAGGTGTGTAGTATTGCTACAAACACATTTAGAATTAACTATTGTCATATGTCTATTTCCTCAAGATGCTAAATGACTTTTAGATGCCTCAACAAGATTAATTATTTGAAAGTTATCTGATGACCTCAAGATGGTGTCATAATTATTGCAACATTCCTGTTAGGCACCATGCTGCTTTTTTTTCTGTTTGCTCAGCAAATATTTTTGCTTTTAGCAAAGTAAGATCCAAAGGATCTATCGTAATATCTAATAGAAAACCATCTAATTTATTTATTTTAATACAGTTCTTCTTATTTGTATGTAATATAGCTTTTTTTCAAATAATTTCACCTTTATATTCTTATTTATGATGTTCACATATTATTACTTAATGATCCTCAAAACATGCTAGGTATAGAGAAATGAAAAATATAGTTTCCTTTATTTTGGTTTTAAATTATCTAGTGGCCTAGAGAAAAGAAGGAAGAGGGAAACAAACAATGTATACAATCATATATCATAATATCAATGCAAATTAGAATGTCAAAAGTAAGAGCTTTTCCTAGTACTAAGATACACAGTGATTTTTTCCCAGGGGTCTTCAGTAAGTGGACACATCAATTACAGCAGTAGGACCACAGTAACTTTTCTGATAAAACTATAATGGAAAATTTCAAATGGTCATTCTTATAATGGCTCTCAAATACTGGTATGATAACACTAAAGCAAAGTTTGGTAAAGGAAATTTTAATGGGAACCACAATAAAATAATGAAAGAGGACAGTCTAATATGCTGGCTTATTCTGAAAAGAAGAAAAAATTAAACAGCCGAAGAAATGAATGAATTCCCTTCAAGTAATCCCTTATCAATGCTATTCCTCTATGTGAACTTGTGATAATAGAAATCAAACTTCCATTCTCTAGCCAGACCCTGGAGTACAGAGTGTATTATTCACAGAGGGCCTTGGGTCACAAAGCTAATGTAATAGGATGCTAAAAGGAACCTTCAGCTGAAATCCTAAGGCAACAGATAGCAGAGTGAGTTGTAATTCACATCACTGCTGCAGAACTTCTCAAATATGTTCACCATGAACTGACAGATACTCCTAAAACTCCCCTTCCCTCTAGGACTGAAAGGATTGGGAAAGGATTTTTCATGTGTTTTCCTTAGGACAAAGCTGTGTTATAGGCCCCATTTCATCACCAACATTTGGCATTGTCTTTTTTATTTGGGTCATTTTATTGAGTATGTAACTGTATGTTACATATCAATATGCTTCGTCTATTAATTTACACAAAGTAAATAACCACTCTTAGGTATCATAAAATTCTGTGAGGTGAAGTCACTCAGTCGTGTCCGACTCTTTGCAACCCTGTGGACTGTAACCTACTAGGCTTCTCCATCCATGGGATTCTCCAGGCAAGAATACTGGAGTGGATTGCCATTTCCTTTGCCAAGGGATCTTCCCGACCCAGGGATTGAACCCAGGTCTCCCGCATTGGAGGCAGACGCTTTAACCTCTGAGCCAGGTTTTAACAAATACATCTACATGTGTTCACCACCACAATCAAGATACAAAACAGTTAAAGGACTCTAAGAAATTCCTTCATGATGCTCTTCTATAGTCAACCAGCTTTTCCATCTCCAACCCCTGTCAAAAACTGATCTAGTCTTTACATCTATAGTAATATGGAATGTTATACAAATGAACTCATACATGTAGCCTTTTGGGTCTATTTTCTTCCATTTAGTAAAATGTATTTGAGATTAACCCATGTTATATATATATATAAACATCTTTCATTTTATAAATAATTTTATTGACAGATGTTATTGCATTATAGGGATGTACCACAATTTGTTTCTTCATTCACTATTTAAAGGACCATTGGGTTTCACTTTTACTAATTGCCAATAAAGTCAACATACACATTGTATACAGGTTTCTGTGTAAATGTAAATTTCTCTAGGAGTAAAATTGTTAGGTAACATGGTAAATGCATGCTTAATTTTATAGGAAACTGACAAACTTTTTCAAAGGGACAGTGCCATTTCACATTCTACCAGTAATATAGATGAGCTCCAAGTACTCTGCTTTCTACCATCACTAATTAGTGTTGTTTTGCATGTGTTTTTGTGTGTGTGTGTTTCCCATTTTAATACATATACAATGAAATCTCATTTTGGTTTTGATTTTCCTAACTTTCATAATGACTAATGATGTTTATTGGAACTTCCCTGGTCGTTCAGTGATAAAGAATCTGCCTGCGATAGAGGAGAAATAGGTGATGCGGGTTCAATCTCTAGGTCAGGAATATCCCCTGGAAGAGGGCATGGCAACCCACTTTAGTATTCTTGCTAGGAAAGTCCCATAGACAGAAGAGCCTGGTGGGCTACAGTCAAGGGGTCAAAAAGTGTTGGACATGACTGAAGTGACTGAGCACTGATGTTTATCACCTTTTGACATATCTATTTAATAATTTATTTTCTTGAAAAAAAAGTCATCTATTTAAATCTCTTGTTCATTTCTTTATTAAGTTGTATATTTTTATTGAGCTTTGAGAGTTCCTTATGTATGCTTGATATAAGTCCTTTGTCCAATATGATTCAGAAAGTTTTATCCTGTTATATGGCTTGACTTTCTATTTAATTAATGGTGTGTTTTATAAAGCAAAGTTTTGTTTAATTTTGATGAAATCCAATTTATCCATATCTTCTTATATGTCTTGTGTTTTAGATGTCATATCTAAGAAACTTCAGCCCAAAACAAATTTTTCCCCTTGTTTTCTCCTAAAATATTTATAGCTTTATGATTCACATTAAAGTCAATGATGATTGTTGAGTTAATTTATATATAAGATGTAAGCTTTGGGTCAGAGTGGACAACCTTGCCTTGACCCTCATTTTAGGGGAAAAGCATTAACATTTACATCATTAAGTATGAGGTTAGATGTAAGGTTTTCACATAAGTTTTTGTCACGTTGAGAAGTTTCCTTCAATCCTGTTTTCTGAAACACTATCTTGAATGAATGTTGAATGCTTTCAATGATTTACCTGCATTTAGAGATAATGTAGATTGTTGTTGTTCTTGATAAAACAAATTACGTTATTTGATATTCCAGTTGTATCACCAGGCTTTCAATTCTGGGATAAAGCATACTTAATAATGGTATATTATCATTTTTATATGTCACTGGGTTTGTTTACTAAGATTTTGTTAAAAGATTTTTGTGCTTACATTTATGTTTTTTTTGCTCTTTTGTTGTCATTAGTTTTGATACTGAGGTAATGTAAGTCTTACAAAATGATCTGGGGAATTCTCTTTCTCCTCCATTTTCAGAAAGACTTTGTATAAATCTGGCATTATTTCTTTTTTAAAATTGTACTAAACATGATTCTGGAATTTTCCATGTGGGAACTTTTAAGTTATAAATTGAACTTCTTAGGGCTTCCCTAGTGGCTCAGCTAGTAAAAAATCTGCTGTGATGCGGGAGACCTGGGTTCGATCTGTAGGTTGGGAAGATCCCCTGGAGAAGGGAATGGCCATCCTGGGGCCTGGAGAATTGCATGGACTGTATAGCCCGTGGGGTCACAAAGAGTCAGACATGACTGAGCGACTTTCACTTTTAATTTATTATAATTGAAATAGATGGAGAAACAGTGGAAACAGTGTCAGACTTTATTTATTTGGGCTCCAAAATCACTGCAGTTGGTGATTGCAGCCATGAAATTAAAAGACGCTTACTCCTTGGAAGAAAAGTTATGACCAACCTAGACAGCATATTCAAAAGCAGAGACATTACTTTGCCGACTAAGGTCAGTCTAGTCAAGGCTATGGTTTTTCCAGTAGTCACGTATGGATGTGAGAGTTGGACTGTGAAGAAGGCTGAGGGCCGAAGAATTGATGCTTTTGAACTGTGGTGTTGGAGAAGACTCTTGAGAGTCCCTTGGGCTGCATGGAGATCCAACCAGTCCATTCTGAAGGAGATCAACCCTGGGATTTCTTTGGAAGGAATGAAGCTGAAGCTGAAACTCCAGTACTTTGGCCAGGAGAAGAGTTGACTCATTGGAAAAGACTCTGATGCTGGAAGGGATTGGGGGCAGGAGGAGAAGGGGACAACAGAGGATGAGATGGCTGGATGGTATCACTGACTCGATGGACGTGAGTCTGAGTGAACTCCGGGAGTTGGTGATGGACAGGGAGGCCTGGTGTGCTGCGATTCATGGGGTCACAAAGAGTCGGACGTGACTGAGCGACTGAACTGAACTGAACTGAATATGTATTGAATATTCAGATTTTCTATTTCTTCTAAGTCAGTTTTGAGATTTGTGTCTTTCCAGCTATTTGTCCATTTAATCTAAATTCTTGAGTTATATGTTAGGGAGTTTTTCTTCATATTTGCTTAGTAGCTATTCAATTTTTCTTATGACTGTAGCAATATCCTCTCTTTCACCTCTGATATTGATAATTTGTGTTATCTTTCTATTTTTTATCAGCCTGGCCAAGCTTTTCCCACTTCAGTGATCTTCTAAAAGACTGACTTTTGGTTTCATTGATTTTATCTATTGACTGTCTGTTTTTAATTTTACTGATTTCTGATTTTTATTATTTCCACAAAGTCTATTTAATTTAGGTTTAATTTGTTCTTCTTTTTCTAGCTTCTTAAGATAGCTTACAGGACTGATACTAGATTTTTATTCATTTTTGTGGTGTTCCATTGTCTTTTGGCTTATGTACTTCAGACAGGTGCAACAAATATTTATTTCTCTTTCTTGACATGTAATGTTTATTTTGTCTCTGGATGCTTTTTAAATTTTCTCTTTCTCTTTGGTTTTCAGCAAGTTGATTATATTGTGCTTTTGAGTGATTTTTATTTGTGTTTATCCTGATTGGTGATTATTAACTTCATTTATCTGAAGTTTTATTGTATGTGTCAAATTTGGAAAAAAAAATACCTCCTTTATTTCTTCAAATATTTTTTTCTCTCCCCTTTAGGGGACTCAGTTATCCATATATGAGAGAAATTTATACTTTCCATATATCACTGAGGCTCTGTTGGTTTAAAGATTTGTTTGGTTATTTGTACTCTTTTCTCCATCTGCTTCAGTTTAGATAAATACCTCAAAATGCTCGGATAAATACTTTAAAGTTTAATGAAGTTTTTTCTCAGTATCTAGACTTCCAATTAATTTAAATCAATATTTCATTTGAGATATTTTATATACCTATGGTAATAATTTTGATTTTTTAATATTTTCCATTCCTTTTTTTCATTATACTTCTTCAGAGTGCTAATATGTATATATAATATTATAATATTACATATTAGTAGTTTGTGGAAATATATTTATATATATATATTCCTATGATATATCAGTATTCTAAACACTTTACTTGCATTAACCCTCTTAATCCTCACAACAACCATACATATGAAGCATATGTTACTATCCTCACACATCATATTTGAGTAAACTATTGGTCAAATACCTTGTATCAGGTCACAGAGCTTGTAAATGACAGAGTTGACATTTGAAGCCATATAGACTAGTTCTAGAACCCTCATCCCTAACCACTCAATATGGTAAAATGCATAGAGGAGATACTTACATAAATATGCTGGTAGACAACAAGATGACAGAAAATCATTACAATCATAAATGTAAGTGAAGCATTCAAAGAGTGTTTTAAAATTCAGTTCCAGAGAACTATTTAGTAATAAATGGCTATGAGACCCTAAAAAATAATATTCCTCCAGGGCAGCCTTGAAAAATGGGTTGACTGTTTCTGAGCAAGGGTTTTGGAAAATGACTGAAATGACTGCAAAGCAGTATGCAGTCATTGGCACATCTGAGTATATGCATTCAGAGATAAGTAACTGAGACATAGGGGCTCCTAGCAGAGGTTTGAGAATTTATTTAGGAGGTAAAATTGACAGGACACAGTGACTGATGGTTTATGAACTAAGACAAAAGGTGCTGTCAAAGTTAATGCTAAGATTTGTGGCTTGAGCAACTGGATGATAATCAGATCACTCACTGAGACTTGGAACTCAGGGGGAGTCTCAAGTATGGCAAGAAAGTTAAGTTTAGTTTTGGTGATTTGATTCTGAGATGCCTGTGAGACATCCAAAGGGAGATGTCCAGCTGAATAATTGTGTCTAAAATTCAGGATACAGATATAAGTTAAACAGATCAATCAGATACTAATCAGCATGTGGATAATAATGGAATGAAAATGAGTGAACAAGATCCCTTGAATTTAGGAAAATGTACTGAATGAAGGAAAAAGGAGATCATAGGACAGAAGCAATATTTGGGAGATGTGAAGGATTTTGAAACAGTGAAAAAGTTAGAGAGATGAGAGGAAAATTAGTGACGGATAATGTGCTAGAAGGACTTCCCAGGTGGCCTGAGTGGTAAAGGACCTACCTGACAATGCAGCAGACATAAGAGACAGGGGTATGATCCCTGGGTCCAGAAGATCCCCTGGAGGAGGGCCTGGGAACCCACTCCAGTATTCATCTCTGGAGAATCCCATGGACAGAGAAGCCTGGCAGGATACAGCACACAGAGTCGCAAAGAATTGGATACCACTAAAGAATCGAACTGAGCACACACCCAGTGTACTAGAAATGAAGAGAAAAGAAACTTATTTTTTCAAATGTTTTTTTGCAAACATATTAGCACTTTGTAGAAATATGATGTTGTTACTCATAATTTCACATACTTTTCCAAATCATAAAGCCAAATCTAGATATCATTTAGTGGCCAATATAGGACTGCAAGGAGATCCAACCAGTCCATTCTAAAGGAGATCAGTCCTGTGTGTTCTTTGGAAGGAATGATGCTAAAGCTGAAACTCCAATACTTTGGCCACCTCATCTGAAGAGTTAACTCATTGGAAAAGACTCTGATGCCAGGAGGGATTGGAGGCAGGAGGAGAAGGGGACGACAGAGGATGAGATGGCTGGATGGCATCACCAACTCGATGGACATGAGTTTGGGTGAACTCTGGGAGTTGGTGATGGACAGGGAAGCCTGGCATGCTGCAATTCATGGGTTCGCAAAGAGTCGGACACAACTGAGCGACTGAACTGAACTGAACTGATAGAACCCTTTCTGGCCAGATTCTTATCAGAAATCAGTATGAGAGTGATATTATAAAGCATAGCTGCATACTATTTCTAAGCTTTCTTTTTGAAGAGGGTAATAATAGTGGCATGACTGAAAACTTGTGGAATTTCTTCAGTTCTCTATATTCTGGAGAAGCATCTACACATGTCTAGAAGACATTAAACACACAGGAAAACTATTGTTTAGATTACAGGCAATACTTAGCTTTTTTTCTTCAATATTGTATTTAAAGTTTTTGTTAGTCTTTATAATCTTAAAAAAAGATCTATGACAGCTACACAGTCTGTTCTCACCACTGCTGTCACTGTGCTGTCAAGAAGTCAGTAAGGATGATAACTCTTTAAAGTTCTTTCCCTTCCTCTCGGCTGAAAGAAAACTGACAACTTCTTTGAATATGGGCATTCACTTTAGATTCTTTGTGCACTACCCTTATAGGACTTTATTAATTCTTTAATCAATATATGCATTTACTCATTCAATAAATATTTACCAAGTGTATACTGTTTCAAGTACTATGCTAGAGCTAGGAACACAGAGACAACAAAACAGGAATTGTTGTTTGTACTCATGATGAATGGCAAAACCCATAAGCAGAAGAAGTCAAAATAGTTTATAGCTCACTAATATTTATAATGGGTACCCTAAAAAATAAAAATACTCCATAATTTTTAATACATCTTCAGACTTATAAGGAGTACCCTAGGATAGTACATCAACATCATAAACATTGTGAAGTCTTGGCAGTGGTAAGGATTCCAAGTCACTATATCCCTTCAGCCTTGGTCTTTCCCCTCCATTTGTGGGAAAAATTGAGTTAGATTGCATGAACTGAAATGTTAACCTTTGCATTTCAGTGTACTATGCCAAATTCTCTCACCTTGCTAGGAGAGTGATGGAAATAGAGAGAGACCCTGACGTGTATCTAAGGACAAGTTTGGTTTCCTTGAGTCTAAAACTAAGTTAAAGAATTATGACTCAGGAAAACTGAGGATAACAAAAGCCAGAGAGACAACCAAGTAAATTATTGACAACCAGTATACTCCAGGGTATAAATTCTAGGCAAAACAACTGCAAGTTTCAAATTTGGAATTCAAGCATGGCTAGATTAGACTGAGAAAAGAGCAAGATGAGTTCAGGATGGAAACAGAACTGTATTTGTATAAAAACAAGAGAATACTTAGAGCACACTTTTGGGAAGAGCTGATGCATAGTAAATGGAATTAAGGGAGTAGACTAAAGTCTCAGGAATCTAGTAAGGAAAATTAAGATGCTGGCCATACACTTATGCTTCTTTTTATTAATGTCATTTTATCGATAGCTAGTATTGGCAGTATTGCCCATTCACTGGCTGCAATGCATAAATATCTTTTGATATAATTCTGGTAGTTGTAAATACATTGTTTCCTGATGAGGTTGGAGAAGGATCTTTGAATATAGGTGCATAGATTGTACAGTGAACTCTATGAACAAACGTTCAATAGATTTAAATGGTGTTCTCCAGAGTTGAATGAAATTTTATCATACAACTTCTTTAGTTGCTGTCAATCTTTCCAAATATGTCATTTAACCATTTAGGAGAGGAAAAAAAATGCTTCTTTTTATATTTCAGAAACCTATTTTTCCCTTTTTTATTATACTTTTTATTCCCCATAGACATACAAATCTAATGTATTTCTTTAAAAAATTGCATACATTGATACACATCATATTTAATTATTTATTTATCAAAAACACGCATTTTAGCGGGTAACGCTTCTTAAAATTATATCAGTACACAAAAATGGAAATATGCATGTAACATTTTCAGATATGCATTTCTTGTTGTTTTCTTTTGGCCACACTAGGCAGCTAGTGGGATCTTATTTTCCCAAGCAAGGATGGGATGTATGTCCCTACAGTGGAAAAGTGGAGTTGAAGTCCTAACCACTGGACCACCAGGGAATTTCCCATGTAAAAATTTTTTGAACAGTGATTATAATTTAAAAGCTATATCATTATTATGACATATATGTATCTGTATATTATATATATTATATACTCTATAATATACTATAAAATCACATTATAACACAAATTTACTAATTTTCTGCTGTTCTAAACAATTATAGTTTGTGATCATTTATGTGCACCTTTCTATTTCTTTGGTCCTATGAGGTTTTTCTTCTCATTCTCAGTCATTTAAAAAAAATTAAATATATTTATTATTTGATTGAAGGATGATTGCTTTACAGAATTGTGCTGGTTTCTGGCAAACCTTAACATGAATTAGCCATAGGTATACATATGTCCCCTCCCTCTTGAGCCACCCTCTCATCTCCCTTCCCATCCCACTCCTATTGAAAATAGGTTTAACCCTTATAAAGTTTGCTTTTACAAGTTTTCACAACATTTTACCTTTTCACGTGTGATGATAGGCTTCATTTTATACTGCCTAATGAGATTATTTAATTCTGATATAGGATATCAATTTTCCCCATACTTTAATTTCTGTTTAATATCCCCCTTCATAATCCATTATATTTTAAAATTCTTAGATGTGAATAAGGATTTTGTCCTCCCTATATTTCAATAGTTTTTACAGACACATTTAAGCCTAGATTATCTTCATTGTATAGGTGAAAAATAAGAGAAACAGAAGGAAACAATAGAAAATCAATATTACATTAGTGAATTGTAGTCAGATAAAGGAACTAGGTTGAGCAAAGAAATGATTATAAAATCAGATTTTAAGCATATGAATTTGAAGACAATTGCTTCTTTTATAAGCTCACCTCTGTATACCTGCAATAGCTTATCAACTGATTATCATCTCAGAAGTAAAACTCTCCTCAACCTACAAGCTGTGATTGGCCAGATAAATGGAGAAATGACTTAATCATATAAATTCTAAACACTGCAGATTATAGGGCTTCCCAGGTGCTGCTGGTGGTAAAGAACCCACCAGCCAATGCAGGAGACATGAGGGTTCAGCCCCTGGGTCGGGGAGATCCCCTGGAGGACAGCATGCCAACCCGCTCCAGTATTCTTGCCTGGAGAATCCCATGGACAGAGGAGCCTGGTAGGCTCCAGTCCATAGGGTCGCAAAGAGTCAGAGCTGGAAACAACTGAAGCAGCTTAGCATGCACACACTCCTGCTGCTAAGTCGCTTCAGTTGTGTCTGACTCTGTGCGACCCCATAGATGGCAGCCCACTAGGCTCCCCTGTCCCTGGGATTCTCCAGGCAAGAACACTGGAGTGGGTTGCCGTTTCCTTCTCTGTGGATTATATATAGTGTACCTTCCTTCAAAACCTTAATAAATATGAACACTGAAATATGGCAATGTTTTAATACATCTCCATACTTTATTAAGCCATCTAGCTTGAAACCTTGTGAATGAGTGTGAGATTTCCCCAAAAGAGAAGTAACATTTAGTTAGGTTAGATGTCAAGTTGCTAGCTTACACTATATAAAAGTCAATATGTACCAAGTCATATTACTGAATTTGCTCTACACTGCTAGGAGGTTGTTGAACTCAATTACAGAAATGAGCAGAGCTTGATTTGATGTGTGAGGAGGTTAGGAGACCACAATCAATTAAAAAGAACACATGTATATCCTGTTCTGGGGAAACAGTTGTTTTAGTATCCCTTGTTCAGTTTCTGCTTTTTTCTCTGACTTTACCTCTGAACATAAGAGAACAAAAGGTTTAATAATTCCCCAGTTTCATTTGAAATTATTTTGTCAGCAATATCTAATAGGAAGACGTGATTGTTGTTTTACTTGAATGAAGCCTCAGGCAGATACAATTAAACACACTGTACTTTTTAAAATTTTTCTCGTGTAGCAAAACCATTTGAAAACGGACAATATTTGGACATCTATGGAATTACAAGGGACCAGGCTGGAGAATATGAATGCAGTGCAGAAAATGATGTGTCATTCCCAGATGTGAAAAAAGTGAAAGTTGTCGTAAACTGTAAGTTCTATCACCTTTTATTAAAAAATTTCAAAGGGAAGATTAAACACCTGGAAAATACTGTCTGAAGCTTATGTTGCTAGTTTTGAAGAGGAAATCTATTGATAAACAGTATCTTTTGGCAGTGCAAATGTTTGCCTGTTAGGATATTGATTGAATTGTTTTGGTAACATCAATTGCCCCAAGTATCCTACAATAATTCAGTTTAATGTGTAGATGGCAATGTTTTCAATATCATCCGAATCCTAAACTGTGGTATCCTTATCTCTGAAGCATCCTGGACTCATGGGGTTGTCTTCATTCACATGGGTTTCACTTGAAGTGTATTCTGATTAAATTTAAATGTGGAATTCCAGAAGCATGCTGTTTTATACTTAAAGAGAAAAACTGTTACTATGATATTCCTATCATTTGAGTATTTAATTCTATTTGGCTTGGACAATATTGAGAAAATGAAGAAATGATTTTTCCATGAACCTCATTATTAAGAAGTTAGATTATTAAGTGATACTTGCAGAACAATCAATGTCATTATGTTACACCCTTCCTCTAAATGCACTTCAAAACACTGATGACAGACATTTTTTCATTAATAGCTTATTTCATGTATTATGATCTCAACAGTAGTGACTGAAATAGTTTTTACTTTTCAAAGATACTCCCTTAGTCTTTCTCTCAAAATTGTTCACATTGTTTGACTTATTCTAATTGAGTATTTGGGGGATAATAGTTTTTTACTAGAAGTGTTTTCAAGCTACAACTTTCAATTTTTTTCTCACATTTATAAATCTTTCTCTATGCAGCCAATGTTAATAATGAATACATAGAATTGTACCATAGATCAGAAGAAAATTTTCCAAATAGATCCCCAGATGCTAACACTAAGCATTTTTCATATATTTAATCTCAATTTTATGGGTCAAAAGTATCTATCAAAACACACTCAGTAGTTGAGTATTGCCAGGGCAAATTATTGCCATCAACTAACATTTGTCAGTGGCTAAACTATACATTTGGTGTTGACTCATTGAAAAAGACCCTGATGCTGGGAGAGATTGAACGCAGGAGGAGAAGGGGATGACAGAGGATGAGATGGTTGGATAGCATCACCTACTCAATGGACATGAGTTTGAGCAAACTCTGGGAGATGGTGAGGGACAGAGAAGCCTGGCATGGGGTGGCAAACAGTTGGACATGACTGAGTGACTGAACAACTGAGCAAATGTGCATAAGGCCAGAATGAGGCAGTTTCTAGAGCAGAGTTCCTTATATAATATTCTGAAACAAACTTCAGAAGAGTCGCCCAAAAGCTTCCTAGAAATGGAGAATCTGTGTCCCACCAGGCCTACTGAATAAAAATCTTTAGGGTATGTGGCCTGGAAATATGCATTTATGATAAATTTCCATTAAATCTTAGGGCTCTTATTGCAGTGAGTTACTGCTCACCATTCTGGAACTCTCTAAAATAAGATTTAATAAATATTATTTACTCAAATAAAAATTTCTGGTTATTTTATCACTAGCCATGCTTATCTGAACATGAGTGTACAGATTTTATTGTTGTGGGGATTGAGAGAAGAGGTAAGAAATAGGACTAAAAGGAGGTAATACTTTTAGCAATGAGGCCTAAGAAAAGAGAAAGCAGAGTCAGTCTGTCAAACAAGCAAGACACCCAGCCTGACAATGCAGCCTCCTCTCATCTCCTAGAATAAGTGTATCTCTACAGTGGTATCTCCCATGGGGATACAGTTGAAAACCAGCTGCCATATGGATTTACATGGGCCTATACTCCATGTATAATCCACTTGTGTGTATATTCACACTTTTGTTTCTATCCTTTTTACCTCTCTGACTTTAGTTCATTGTCACTAATTATTTAATTTGATTTTGTTTTTTTTGTTTTTGTTTTGTATTTTATTCTGGACAAGTTGGTACTTTAGACTGATACAGTTCAGGTAAGGATGCAGAAATATGGAAAGAAATTGAATTGAGAGAAAGACTGACCAGTGAGTTATCATCTGAAGGATTTGTGTAGAGAAAAGCGTCCTTATATAAAACAGAAGGACAGAAATTAGGGAGACAGATGTCAAGAACTGTGAGGGATCTGCCACAATTTCACAAATGCTGACAGAAGACAGAGACAAAGGGCAATTTATTACTCATAGAAATAGCAATAGCCAGAGTATTGTCATTTTCTTATGTCAGTTCCCCAAGTCCCAGTTACTGCAAGGTGATATGATGAGGGTTAAGAGAAATCTATACACACAGTAGGTTTATGTCATAGCTGAGGTTCCTTGGGCTTAGAAACTCAATTTTTTCCATATATAATGGCAGCAAGCAAACCAGCCCTTTGCCACAGAGGGAGAAATTATCTTTATGATACTGGGCCATAAACAAACCTGCCCTTTGCTCCATGGAGAGAACCACTTCTGTCTTCCAAGACTGTTCACTATACAAACATCCTTGAAAAGATTGTCAGGAACAAAAGCTGTCAGTGCCTCTGCTCACAAGATGTGCAGAAACACGGGAGACCCCTGGAAGATTGCCTTCAAACACAAAATGGGAGGAGGACAGTTTGAAGCATAGCCTCAAGACATTCCATCAGTTGACAAGGGTGCTTCAGTGGCTTTTGTAGGGCTTCAGACATCTCAAACAGGTAGAAAGGAAAGCGTTGTTAACCAACTTTAACTTGAGAAGGAAAATGAGAAGGAAAAAGAGGAAAGTAAAACAAAAAGTTAAGGATGTGTTTATTATAGCTGTAATACAGACTATGTTTTATAAGAACTAATTTCAGCTGAAGTATAAACATAAGTGGAAATATTGGTACCGACATAATATTAAAAATATTAAGAAAGTGAATCCAACAGGACTTTTTACATGGATTTAAATGTTCAATGTTTACTGTTTCTTCTCAAACTATGCCTTTGGTAGCTAACATTTTCTTAAATGTGCCATGAAGAACTGAATACTGATTTATCAGTTAAATTTACATCTCTTGAATAAATATTTTGTGTAAGTTTGATTAGATTTCTGGTCATGCCCTAAATTTTGCCTTAATTTGGAGTAATTTTGTCACATGTATACCAGTGATATATAGCCATGTAGGAGTGTGAGTGTAAGTGTATATGTTTCTGGTTTTGAGGAAATTTGAAAAGTATTAATTTTGTGAATTCACCCCTTTCAAAGTCAGAAACTGA
This sequence comes from Budorcas taxicolor, assembly GCF_023091745.1. Taxonomy (NCBI): domain Eukaryota; kingdom Metazoa; phylum Chordata; class Mammalia; order Artiodactyla; family Bovidae; genus Budorcas; species Budorcas taxicolor. The sequence goes on from NC_068912.1 coordinate 73,557,178, forward strand.
GCACTATCCGTGGGTTTTACTGATTTCCCAAAGGAAATTAGCCAAAGCCTACTGAACAAACTTCAGTTTGTCAAAGCCCAAAATTGCGCACAGTGCTCTGTAGCCAGCATGCAACTTCGTGTCCCCTGATAATCTGAAGATTCCCTGAAGATAGAATTACACCAGGTTCAAGGCAGCCCTCTTTTCATGGTTATTAATCAATATTGATTGCGCATATAAAATTGCAGTAGCTTTGTGAATAACTTGAAGAGAAACTTTGTCCCAGTTCCCAAATGAGGTTCAAGATGGAACGTAATAAATTTTCATAAGCTCTGGTACATTCAGTTATGCAGTACAATTTGAGGAAGAGATTTATGTTCCCTCTAATTTAGAAATATGTAATATGTTAGTATTCACCTAATGCATCTGCCTCATTTACTACATATAGGCACATGTATATTTCTCGTACCTACAGCAAATAATATTCACCACATACTTTGTACTCATAGCACTTTCATGTGGGTTTCTATTGAATTAAACAACATTTTAATAAAATGATTAGTATATTTAACTTATTTTGTATAGATTGGACTATTTTGTTGATCAAATAACCACATTTTGAGGTATTTACAGAAATCTAAAGAATAAATTTGTTTCTTTACATATAAGTTCATTTTGAGTTATTTTTTAAAATTGTAAGATTTTATACAAAGCTTTGTTTCTGGGTAGGGAGATTTTGTAGATGATTATTCTCCTGTTTTTCTCTGTATATTCTTTTATCCATTTGTATATGAATATAGTATATTCATGATTTACAATATACTATAGCTGTAACAAATATATGAATGTGTACATTTCTTTATATTTGCTTATGTGTGTGTATACACACATCTACAAACAATTGGATAAGAAACATATATACATACTTCTATGTATGGGACTTTCCATGTGTCTCGGTGGTAAAGAATCCACCTGCCAATGCAGGAGATGTGGGTTCAATCCCTGGGTCAGGAAGATCCCCTGGAGAAGGAAATGGCAACCCACTCCAGTATTCTTGCCTGGGAAATCCCACAGACAGAGGGGACTGGCGGGCTAGAGTCCATGAAGTTGCAAAAAGTCGGACACAACTTAGTGACTAAACAACAACATATGTATTACATATAAAATATGTAACTATGTACATATATTTCTCATCAATTAAAAAAAAACTCAAAAGAAATCATGACATTTATCATAAATAGACCTTAAGAGATTAATACTCATACACATAAGAAGAAAGAAAAAACCAGTGGATTAGCTAAGCCAAAGGGAGCTAGTGGATTCAGTTTGGACAGATTCTCTCTTTTATCTGCATTTGCATTCCAACCCTGGAAGTGGCCTAGAGGATACTAGTTCCATAATTTTTATTGTTAATTAAAGTAGAAAAATGAATATCCATAAAGCCCATGGATTCAATTAAATTTGGATAATGAGAAACCAGGGTCTAAAACATCAGCAAAGCTGATTCATGGAAGTCAAATCTAGAATCTAGAAAATGTAGATTATATTGTAGACTAATCAAGATCTCCATAGGGAAGCAGAATCTCAGATATTAGAAATCAGGAAATCTTGCAAAACCTAGCCCTTCAAAATGAAAGCTGCTGGTAAAAAGGGCAGGGTTCTCTGATCTTGTGACAAGTTGTTTTCTACTTATTTGTATGCACTTTTTCAATTGAGAGTAACTCTTTTAGAGCTCCCCAGAGACTCCGAGGTAAAGAATCTGCCTGCAATGCAGGAAACATGGAAGAGGCCTGTTTGACCCCTGGGTGGGGAAGATCCCCTGAAGAGGAATGGTAATCCACTCCAGTATTCTTGCTGGAAAAATCCCATGGACAGAGGAGCCTGACAGGCTACAGTCCATAGGATTCCAAAGAGTCAAATACTACTGGGCGACTAAACACACACACTTTTAGAAATTCAGGCCTTATAGTCAGGTATAACTGATTTGAACCCTTGTTATATAATTTACTGAACTTTGAGATCTTGGGAAACCACTTAAACTTTCTGAGTCTCAATTTCCAATTCTGTAAATTTGGAGCAATCATAGATAATTTTCAAGGTTTGGGTAAAGATTAAATGAGATGATACGATATACATACAGTACCTATCACAGTGTCTGGCCCACTGTTAACAACTGAAAAATATATATCTCTCTTTGCATGAATTTACTCTAGAATGTAAGCTCTGTGTCATAAAGGATTTTCCTTTCCTTTCTATAATAATATGTTCCTGTCACATAGAGCAGAACCAGATTTATAGGAGGCACTCAAAAAATAGTTGACAGGTGAACTCTTTTAAAGATTAGCATTGACAAAGTGTTGTAAAGATTAGCATTGACAAAGTGTGTACTTTGTCAATGCTAATCTTTAAAAGAGTTTAGACAAAACAGGAAAGAGATATCAGGTTTGTTCCAAAATTATATATATTTTTCTCCCAGACAATAAGACTAACTTATTTCTGATACCATTTTTTTAACCAAAATTATCAGATGGAGTCAGTATAGATAGATTGCCATTTATATAGTGCTTTCACCCAGAGAAAAGCTTAATTCTATTTTTTTACAGATAAGAAAATTAAAGTTCAATGAGATTAAAATTATTAATAGCATCCTGATTTTTAAGAAGAAAAAGACATGAGGAAAGAAGGTACTAATTAACCAGAAAAAAATATAATCAACTAGTTTAAGGTAAAAAGAGGTGTGGACATTATTTCAATTTTCACTCATGTCAGTAAGATTTATATATTGATCATTGTATTGGGAATCAGAAATTATTTTGCACACATAATATCCAATAAAATAGAATTCATTAATTCTTCCTGTGGTCAAAAGGTAAAGATACTTTTGAGTGCACTGTGAGCTAAGATTTTATCCAGTAAATCACAGGCACATATTTGTGCATTATTTTGCATCTGATATATATTCATTAATGCAAATGTAAACTTTATCTTCCAATATAACTAACTCCAAACATGTGGAATAGAATGTACCAATTAGTATAACTTAGTACAATTGTATCAAAGCCTGAAATGAGGGGCCACCAGGAAGAGAGAAGACGAAGAGGACTCTGAGGAAATGACCACTTTTCTTAGGCTGTTCATAAAGTTTTCTCCAAAACTTTGGGCAAGTTAGATATACATGCCCTGTATAAAACTAGAAGAATGGCAGGTGACAAATATATACTTTAAATACAGAGAAAAACTCAGCATTCAGAGTTGGAATTGGACAAAGATACTAACTATCATAGGACCAGAAGAAAAATGAGCATTATTTGTATTCACAATTATCACCTAAGCTTTTGTTTCTGTGCCATTTTGTGCCCCTACCTTAACTTTCCCTTTTTTTCATCTTTCACATGGCTTATAATTTAAGCTACTCTCCTGTTTTTAAATTTCTTGATAAGCTAATTAACACCTGGAACAACTCAGGACATAAAAAACTCATTCTTTTTTGTCTAAAAAAGTACTAGTTCATATGACATTTACAGAATAATGAAGCACTTTAGTAAATCTACATTTATCTATGTATTTATTTACCTATTTACTTATTGCTTACTATGACACTATCAAGGTCTTGGGACCAGGGATATGAGTCTTCAATCAGTTCAGTATCTAGGAGAGAAGAAAGACATAAGAAACATGGAGTTGTAATAAATGGTGGCAAGTGCTTTGATAACCCATTCATAACGTGCTAGCCGAGGGTATCAGAAAGATGCCTTTGGGTATCAATGAAAGCTTCCAAGAGGCCTTGGCCTTGATGATGTCTGAAGGATAAAACTGAATTTGATAGGTACTCAAAAACGATTAAAAAAAAAAAAAAAAAGTCCCTGTGTTGGGAAGATCCCCTGGAAAAGGGAAAGTCTGCCCACTCCAGTGTTCTGGCCTAGAGAATTCCATGGACTGTATAGTCCATGGTGTTGCAAAGAGTCAGACATGACTGAGTATGAGACTTTCTTTCCTTTCAGAAAAAGGAAATAAAGGAAAGGGTGGTCTCCCTGACAGAAACAGAAGCATTTGCTTAACCCCATAGGAATTAGGGAGCATGGCTCTGCTTGATCTGTCAGACTGCCATGAGCTGGACGAGACCAGAAAGGGAAACAGAAAGAAGGGTGGGGGTGGGTAGTAGAGAGGAAGCAGGCGCAGATTCAATGCAAGTTCGTGAATTTTCATAGGCAGGCATAGATCCAGTGTTTCACAATCAAAGAAGAATAACTTTGAGATCATAAAACTATTCAGAGATATATCTGAATATTAAAGAAATGTATTTAAATGTTTTTATTTCCTACATACATGGATGGTACTTGAAATACTTCTGTTTTGTCATGGCAAGGACAAAGGAGAGAGTTAAAATGATAACAACGAGAACAACAACTGCATCTAAGAGAGATGTGAAGAGCTAAGAAATTTGAAGGAAATCCCTACAGATGTTGAACACGGAATATTAGAAACATATGATAATCACTCAGAAAACATATTTTTAAATAAAGCATTTTTTTCAATCAACATAAACATCTACAAATTAAATCTTTTCACCTTGGGACTTTCATGGTTTAACAATTACAGATTTAATTCTATGGTTAATATAATCCCTTATTTGAAGCAAAACTGTATTAAACATGCAGCTAAGGCATGCATGATTTCTTCTATTAAGGGCAACATAATTGGTCCTTTATTTTAAATCTAAGACTTACACTTCAGTTAATGACTAGGGTGCAAAGCTATTTTTACTTAATGTGTTTGCTACCCAATTTAACTTTAATCTATTCTTCCATACATTTACTGAGGTTTTGAAAGGGTCTATGAGTGATCATTGACCCAGTTGTTCATAGAAAGTCAAAACGCATCTTCAGTGACCAGATGGCCAAATTTTTATTATTCCTAGTTTTTTTTAAATTTCCTAAAAATGAGAGATGAAACTATTTTCTCGCTTTAGTACATAAGCAAAAATTTGTGCTCAATGACAATGACTGTTGTGTTTGTTTTCGGTTCTTCCGATATTAGCATTTATCCCTTTAGAAAAAAGATACATATCAAGTATTAGATATAATACAGATTGACAATTAGAGATTGACTATCAACTATCAGTAAAAAGGCAATTTCTAACAGATTGAAAATGCTTTAGGTTGAAAATGATTCCAACTAAACTGAAGAAAAGTGGTAAAGTCAAAAAAAGAAATACCAAATATTAATATATGTCACACAGTTGTTTGTGTTTATGCTTCTGTAATATTGTTCTCATCCAGATCCATGCTCTAGTAAGCTGCCCAAGGGTCAAAATCTGAGAATTGCAAGGTGGCTCCTTCTGAATGTATTTTTCAAACTGATCTTGGAACTTGAAACCTTGCACAAACAGGCAACTTATAAACCTGTATTTAAGTCCAACTTTATCATCAAACTTTCTCAGTAAGCATATATATCAAGCAAGATAATTTATGGAGCTGAATTCTTTATAACTGAACACTTGAGAGCAACACAGAATTAATCTTCTTGAATCTTTTCTGTATCATCATCATTAAACTTCACAAGAATTCTTAAGTTGTCTGTGTCTGCTATTGCACATGTATGCATGCTTTGTGTTCAGTTCAGTTCAGTTGCTAAGTCGTGTCTGACTTTTTACAACCCTATGGACTGCAGCACGCCAGGGTTCCCTGTCCATCACAAACTCCCAGAGCTTACTCAAACTCATGTCCATTGAGTCGGTGATGCCATCCAACCATCTCATCCTCTGTCATCCCCTTCTCCTCCTGCCTTCAGTCTTTCCCAGCATCAGGATCTTTTCAGATGAGTCAGTTCTTCACATCAGGTGGCCAAAGTATTGGAATTTTAGCTTCAGCATCAGTCCTTCCAATGAATATTCAAGACTGATTTCCTTTAGGATGTACTGGTTTGATCTCCTTGCGGTTCAAGGGACTCTCCAGAATCTTCTCAAATACCACAGTTCAAAAGGATCAATTCTTTGGTGCTCAGCTTTCTTTATAGTCCAACCCTAACATCCATACATGACTACTAGAAAAACCATAGCTTTGACTAGATGGGCCTTTGTTGGCAAAGTAATGTCTCTGCTTTTTAATATGCTGGCTAGGTTGGTCATAACTTTTCTTCCAAGGAGCAAGTGTCTTTTAATTTCATGGCTACAGTCATCATCTGCAGTCATTTTGGAGCCCTTGGACTGTGAAGAAGGCTGAGTGCTGAAGAATTGATGCTTTTGAACTGTGGTGTTGGAGAAGACTCTGGAGAGTCCCTTGGACTGCAAGGAGATCCAACCAGTCCATTCTGAAGGAGATCAGCCCTGGGATTTATTTGGAAGGAATGATGCTAAAGCTGAAACTCCAGTACTTTGGCCACCTCATGCGAAGAGTTGACTCATTGGAAAAGACTCTGATGCTGGGAGGGATTGGGGGCAGGAGGAGAAGGGGACGACAGAGGATGAGATGGCTGGATGGCATTGCACGACTCAATGGACGTGAGTCTAAGTGAACTCCGGGAGTTGGTGATGGACAGGGAGGCCTGGCTGCTGTGATTCATGGGGTTGCAAAGAGTTGGACACGACTGAGCAACTGAACTGAACTGAGCTGAAAATAAAGTCTGCCACTGTTTCCACTATTTTCCCATCTATTTGCCATGAAGTGATGGGACCAGATGTCATGATCTTAGTTTTTCTGAATGTTGAATTTTAAGCCAGCATTGTCGTTCTCCTCTTTCATTTTCATCAAGAGGCTGTTTAGTTCTTCTTCTCATTCTGCCATAAGGGTCGTATCATCTGCATATCTCAATTTACTAATATTTCTCCCGGCAATCCTGATTCCAGCTTGTGCTTTCTCCAGCCCAGCGTTTCTCATCATGTACTCTGTGTTTGAGTTAAATAATCAGGGTGACAACATACAGCATTAATGTGCTCCTTTCCTGATTCTGAGCCTGTCTGTTGTTCCATGTCCTGCTAAAACTGTTGCTTCTTGACCTGCATAGATATTTCTCAGGAGGCAGGTCAGGTAAAAAATTCCTGCAATGCAGGAGACCCTGGTTCAATTCCTGGGTTGAGAAGATCCACTGGAGAAGGGAAAAAGCTACCCACTCCAGTAATCTGGCCTCAAGAACTAGTCCATGTGGTGGCAAAAAGTCAGACAGGATTGAGCAACTTTCACTTTCCTTTCTGTGATACAAGTATCTAAATTTATTAGGAACAGCATGGATTCAACTGCCAGCAGATAGGAAGCAAAGGTTTAAAGCAGCTGTTTGACTGTAGTGTAAAACCATTCTAAACAATCTTGTTGTTTTGGTTTGTGAATTCTTTGAGCAGTTATTAAGGATGATGATTTTGTTCTTTCATGCATTGTTGGCAAATTTGGGGCAACCTATTTTTTTTTTTCTCTAAAATTGTAATTTCATGGAAAGAATAAGTACAACAATAGAGAAATAAATTTCAGAGTATTTCCAACTAGGGTTGCTGTGTTTGCAGTGGAGTGTGACAGATGGTAACAAAACAGGATGTGAAATCAGGCAAATGTGATTTCTAATCCCAGCTCAGCCCGATACAGTACTGGGAAAATTAATCAGACTCTCAGAGATTCAGTTTTCTTACATTAAACACACACACACACACACACACACACACACACTCAAATGTGGGATAATTATACCCACTTTGAAGATTTGCTCTGAGGATCGTGTCATAATACTCTTAAAACAGCAGTATGACTAGCACAAAGCGAGCAACCTTCTACATTGTATGTATTAGTATTAATGTTGCTTGGAGAATCCCAGAGGTGGGGGAGCCTGGTGGGCTGCCGTCTATGGGGTCGCAGAGTCAGACACGACTGAAGCGACTTAGCAGCAGTAGCAGCAGCATGGCACATATCACATTACCCTAACTGTTTACGTGTTAGCTTTCCCCTGTGGCCTGTGAGCTCTTTAAAGAGTCAGAGCCCTCTTTCATGCTTAAGGCAATATATAGTGGCTCCAGGGACAGGCTCTACAGCGGTCACCCTGGCTTTGAATTCTACCTCTGCTACTACGAAGCTTGGTCAAATCATCAAGCTGTGTGTGCGTCAGTTTCTCAACTACTAAGTGAAGACTACGAGGTAAGTTGGGCGCCCGGGTGGTGCAGTGGTAAAGAACCCACCTGCCAATACAGGAGACATAAGAGAGACAAGTTTGATCCCTGGGTCAGGAAGATCCCTTGGAGGAAGGCATAGCAATCCACTCTAGTATTCTTGCCTCGAGAATTCCATGGACAGAGGAGCCTGGCAGGCTACGGTCCACAGGGTACCAAAGACTCAGACATGACTGAAGCGACTTAGCACACACTGAGCTAAGTTAAGGCATAAAAAGGTTTATTATATTATTTTTAATCTCAATATCTAACATATCTGGTGATGCATGTCTATAGGTTTAATACATAAATAATATAAATATAAAACAAGCACACATGAAATTCAAGAGAGTAATTGTAAAATCACCCAAGTTCTTTTGTCTTATGGATATATGCTTGGGTAACTTTTGAAATTAGGTCATAGAGTTGGAATGATCCACTCGAAATGGAATCCTGAAATCCTTATTCTAGGTCTGAGGCTATTTCATTATACCAGCCTGCATCCATGTAAATCAAAAATAAAATTTAATTATTTTCGTGAACTGTGTAAACACCAGAGACTTTGAGAAAGATAGTTTCGTCTGAAGGGTAAGGAAGCAAGATCACTGTGGACAAGGAGAAAAAGGTTTGAATAACCAGACTATGCACAGGTGTTACCTGTCAGAATGGCTGTCACTGAAATAAAGAACCAAGACTATTAAGATTATCAGTGAATAGATAAAACAATCACAATAAATAATCCTTGGGAATGATGCTGCACTCAAAATAAGTTTGTTCACGTATTGTATGAAATAAGAGATTTTAATAGCAAATGTAATGAAGTCTCAGCAACCTGTCTGCTTGCTCTAGCCAGTAAAAAAAAAAAACATGTGAAGTCGCTCCATTGTGTCCAACTCTTTGGAACCCCATGGACACCAGGCTCCTCCGTCCATGGGATTTTCTAGGCAAGAGTACTGGAGTGGGTTGCTGTTTCCTTCTCCAGGGAACTTCCTGACCCAGGGATTGAACCCAGGTCTCCCACATTGTAGACAGACGCTTTCCGTCTGAGCCACCACTTGATCTTAGCCAAAAGGCCAAGAAGCCAGTAAAGGTAACAGAAATGCAAAAACTACCCAAAATAACCCCCCCAAAAAATGCCCCTTGTGAGGAGGCATGAAACAGTTACAGTTTTTATAGGTAAAATGAAAGATGATAGAGTTCTATTTAGAATACTCTGTGTATGTTCCAGGCTTAAGATTCACTACTCTATTCTTATTGCTGTGAAGTCATAGTTCATTCAGTTTATCAAAAACTTAAAAAGTAGTTAGGTGGTAATTTCTATCTTATACACACCCCCCAGTTGTTTCAGAATTAGAACTGGGGATTTGGATACTATTTCTAGATTTTTAAATAATACAGTGAGACATGTTAGCTTAATGCATATAATTCTTTTCTTTAATAAATCATACTTTGACCTAGCCTATACAAATCAGCATTCTGTAGCCTAGAGCAGATGTTCAAAGAGTTTCTGCATTTGGTTCAAGCAGCTAGTGTACATTTACATGACAGGATGGAGGAAGTGTACCAGTAATTAGCTGAAGTTCACAAATGCTACATTTGTTAATGCTGTTTCACATTTGTGAGCATATTGGTTTTGTAAACTGTTCTATTTTTCTCTGTGGATGTTGAAAGGACTTTGAAGCTCAGTGCAATTCACATGCAGATGCAGTCCTTGCTAAAGCCTCCCATGAACTGTTCTGCACAGCCCAACAGAAAGAGCTGAATCTGATCATCTGTGGCTTTGGGGCAGTCAAGTTGCATAACTCTAAGAATCCAATGTCCTGATGGGATTTTCAAGATAGTCCAATGAGGCAGAAATTTCAGGTTGTTTATCAAAGCCTATTTTTATCTTCTTCCAGAACAGCCCGCCTTTCTCCCCCACCAATCTTGGACTGCAGGGACTAACTTGTTTAAGGGTTAGTTCTGGCTCTGTGACTGAGTTCCAGCAAATGAAAAGTGGGCAGAAATGACCCGGGTCACTTCCAGGCTTAACCTACAGCTGCCCAGGTGGAGTTCTATGCATGTTACCCTTCCTGGCTAGTTGGAATAGTAACCACCAGGGTGATCGGGAAAGCTAAAGATTGGCAAGAAGAAAGCTTATCATTTTCTTGAGTCTCTGAGTGATTTTATACCCAAAAATACGCCTACCTCATTATCTAATTTTACTAATAACATTTTATTGATCTGAAACATTATGAATTATTAGGTGAATGAGAAATAACCTTCCTTTTCATTGACTTACTGCATGTTTAGGTCTATTTGTTATCATAGCTTAGCCTCTTCTTGGAGAAGGTAATAGCAACCTACTCCAGCATTCTTGTCTGGGAAATTTCACGGACAGAGGAGCCTGGAAGGCTGTAGTCCAGGGAGTCACAGAAGACGCAAACATGACTTAGTGACTAAACAAAGAATGGCCCCTTCTGACTGGTATCCTCAAAGATTTGAGCTCAAATCTTCTGTGCAGACTAATATTTTTGCCTCATATAATTCTTTAAATATATAGCCAGAAGAAATGATTAAAAGATTCCTGAGAAGAATAAGGAAATAATGAATCTTTCCTTCCTACAAAGTGAGGCATAGCCTACTGAATCTATATTTGCAAATTTTGTCAGTCATGGTAACAAAAAATTATAAATACCATGCCTTTGAGGCTTCATATGATCTTGCTCAGAAAACACAACCAAATTCAAAATAGCATCTGGCCATCAACCTCTGATATGAACTTTCCTGACAAAATGTGACTTGGAGGCACAGAAGATGGAACAACTGTTGGAAAACCTCCAAAACTTAATTCTGGCCCCAAACCAGTATTTAGAAGGCATGTCTACAAAGTATAAAGCTCAGAAAGTTAGAAAACACACACACACACACATACAATGGTATACTTCGCTTTGCCTCATGGAAGAAACAACTATACCATCTTGAAAGAAAACACAGAACTTACGTTTCCTCCCTGAGCTTCTGCTCTCTGGCTGAGAATTTCCAGACAAAACTGGAATGCTCCTCTCTGTGTATGGTTGCAGTTTTGAAGATAGTCAGAATATTATTGCCTTGTTCTCACCCTGCTTTCCTTCATCCACTGGCCCCCTGCACATTATGGGCTATGTTTTCAGAATTTAAAATTTTGTATTTAGGAAGAAAAAGATGACAAGAGTACTAAAACCAGACAGTGCTGGGGCCTGTAGCTTTCCATCGTTTCCAAGTATTATACTATCAGGGATAAAGGTCGCAGAGGAACTCAGGTTGATCCTGCAAATTGTATTTGATTCATCCTGCTAGACACAGGACAGGAGATGCTAGCTGCAACCATGGACGTGTTCTACACACTGACTTAAGAAATGCATCCAATCAGGGAAACAGGGTTGGGATATTTGCATTGCATACCTGTGTTCAGTCAGTTCAACTCAGAACTCTACACGGTAAGAAATGGGATGTTCAGAGGAACTGTAAATATACAAATATGCTCCAGAATAAGAAAAAAAAAGAGCACACTTTAAAAAAAAAAAAAACAACTTGAATGAATATGTTATTTAAATGATTGGCTATAGCAATAGGGAGAAAATGTTCAAAAACTTATTAACATACTTCATATGAAATAAGATATTTCCTCCACAAAATAACATCACAAATCATAGAAAATAGGCTGAGATGAAAGGAGAAGAAAAACACCAATAAGGTACATTAGAAAAATGACCAATTGTGATGCAGAAAAAACTCATGAAAGCTGGTGACCTGCTATTTCCTACCATCAAAACTGTACTACATACAGAGAAAAACCCCTCCCAGTACAGAACATAAGAAATTGCAAGGAGCTATATGAACATTACAAGACGCCTTTTTTAGCAGAGCAAAGGTTGAGTCAATATAAGAAACACAGATTGGAAGCCTGAAAGTACCACAAAATACTATTCCATCAGGCAAGGAGCCCTCACCAGCTGCTCCCTGGAGGTGTGGAATCTGGTTTTAACTTGCCAATGTTAAGAGACTCAACACAAAAACTGGGTCCTTTTTGGCACAGAAACTGACATTAATAACACCCCTCTTCCATAAATGTTAGGCAATGAATAGGTAACATACTCGAATGAAACAGAGCACAAAAATTCACTGTTCTATGCCAATTCCTGTCTTGATGCAGGTGATGGGGTGAGGGACAGGCGGTCATAGGAAAGCAGATTATTCTCCAGGAATTCCCAATTGCAAGGCACCCCTCTTCTAGATTTAGGACTACGTTCATATTCCTTGTAAAGTCTAAGATATGCTAAGTAGAAAATTCAGTTTAAAGTGGTTCTATGGTGAGGCCCCTTAGGTGTCTGACAGAAGAGAAACTAATGCACTCTGTAGAACATATTTTAAATACAAAGCTCAAAAATTTTCCATGAGGTCTGTTTAACATGAGTTTTCAATCAAAAATATAGTGCACAAATGAGAAAGCAAGTCATCATCAGAGAAACAAACAATAAAATAAAATGTAAGTAATAGAATTCCAGTTGGAAAATTTAAAACCCTAAAAGATAATGCTGTGGCCACAATTTGGGAAAAGGTCAGTTTTCATTTCAATCCCATAGAAAGGCAATGCTAAAGAGTGTTTAAACTACCTTAACAGCTGTGCTCATTTCACATGCTAGTAAGGTTATGTTCAAAACCCTTCCACTTAGGCTTCGGCAATATAGGAACCAAGAACTTCTAGATGTACAAGCTGGATTTAGAAAAGGCAGAGGAACTAGAGATCAAATTGCAAACATTCATTGGATCATAGAAAAAGCAAGGGAGGTCCAGAACAATATTTAATTGTTTCACTGACTATGCTAAAAATAAAGCCTTTTTTCTGCACAACAAACTGCAGAAAATTCATAAAGACATAATAATACCAGATCAGCTTATCTGCCTCCTGAGAAATCTACATGCAGATCAAGAAGCAAAAGTTAGAACTGTTCGTGGAAAACTGAACTGGGTTCAAAATTGGGAAAGGAGTATGTTAAGGCTGTATATTGTCTGCGTGCATATTTAACTTATATGCAGAGAACCTCATGTGAAATGCTGGGCTGGATGACTCATAAACTAGAATAAAAATTGCAGGGAGAAATAGCGGCAACCTGAGATATGCAGATGACACCAATCTAATGGCAGAAAGTGAAGAGGAACTAAAAAGCCTCTTGATGAGGCTGAAAGAGGAGGGCGATAAAGCTGGCTTAAAACGCAACATTAAAAAAAAAAAAAAAAACTTGAGTGATGGCATCCAGTACCATCAGTTCAGTTCAGTTCAGCACAGTTCAGTCGCTCAGTTGTGTCCGACTCTTTGCGACCCCATGAATCGCAGCAGCCAGGCCTCCCTGTCCATCACCAACTCCCGGAGTTCACTCAGACTCACGTCCATCGAGTCAGTGATGCCATCCAGCCATCTCATACTCTGTCATCCCCTTCTCCTCCTGCCCCCAATCCCTCCCAGCATCAGAGTCTTTTCCAGTGAGTCAACTCTTCGCATGAGGTGGCCAAAGTACTAGAGCTTCAGCTTTAGCATCATTCCTTCCAAAGAAATCCCCGGGTTGATCTCCTTCAGAATGGACTGGTTGGATCTCCTTGTAGTCCAAGGGACTCTCCAGAGTCTTCTCCAACACCACAGTTCAAAAGCATCAATTCTTCGGCGCTCAGCCTTCTTCACAGTCCAACTCTCACATCCATATATGACCACAGGAAAAACCATAGCCTTGACTAGACGGACCTTAGTCAGCAAAGTAATGTCTCTGCTTTTGAATATACTATCTAGGTTGGTCATAACTTTTCTTCCAAGGAGTAAGCGTCTTTTAATTTCATGGCTGCAGTCACCATCTGCATGGCAAATAGATGGGGCAAACATGGAAGCTGGCAGATGTTAGTACCTGGGGCTAAAATTCACTGTGGATGGTGATTACAGCCACAAAATTAAAAGCTTGCTCCCTGGAAGAAAAGCTATGACAAAACTAGACAGCACAGTAAAAAGCAGAGGCATCACTTGCTGACAAAGTTCCATGTAGTCAAAGCCATATTTTTTCCAGTAGTCATGTATGGCTCTGAGGGTTGGACCATAAAGAGCTGACTGCTGAAGAATATATGCTTCTGAGTTGTGGTGCTGGAGAAGACGGGAGTGCCTTGGACAGCAAGGAGATGAAAGCAGTCAATCCTAAAGGTAATCAACCCTGAATATTCACTGGAAGGACTGATGCTGAAGCTGAGCCTACAAGACTTTGGCCATCTGATGTGAAGAGCGGATTCATTGGAAAAGACCCTGATGCTGGGAAAGATTGAAGGAGGAGAAGGGTGCAACAGAATATGAGATGGTTGAATGGCATCACTGACTCAGTGAGTTTGAACAAGCTCCAGGCATGGTCAATGGACAGGGAAGCCATCCATGGGGCTGCAAAGAGTCAGACACGAGTGAGTGGTTGAACTGAACTGAACTGAATACATCAACAAAAAGCTATGGCAAGCGGACCCTAGCACACCAGGCTCCTACGTTCATGGAATTCTCCAGGTGAGAATACTGGAGTGGGTAGCCATTCCATTCTCCCAACACAACCATGGGATCTTCCCAACCCAGGGATCAAACCCAGGTCTCCTGCATTGCTGGCTGATTCTTTATCATCCAAGCCACCAGGCAAACCCAAGTATCGTGCACATGAATGAAATGTAAACACATTTCCTTTATTTTTATTTTTTAAATAAATTTATTTATTTTAATTGGAGGTTAATTAATTTACAATAATGTGTTGGTTTTGCCACACATCAACATGAATCCATGACAGGTATACACGTGTTCCCCATCCTGAACCCCACTCCCTCCTCCCTCCCTGTACCATCCCTCTGGGTCATCTCAGTGCACGAGCCCCAAGCATCCAGGTTCAATGCATGATACTGAACACATTTCCTTTAAAATCTGCTTAGACAAGAATGACTCCTTTCATTATTTTTCCTAGCCAAGCCAGGATAATAAGAGCAAGAAAAAATTAGGAGTAAAATTATTTGAAATAGGAAAGTAAAATTGCTATTATTCCAAGATGATGTGACTATCCACGTACAAAAACCAGAAGAATTTATAGTTAAATTAATAGAATAAGAGTTTGTCATGATTACTAGATATAAAATCAATATACCAAATTAAAGTATATTACTATGTTTCAGCAAAAAAGCAAATCCAATTGAGAAAAATAATATTTAGAATATCAACAAAATATAAATGTATTAAGCATATATGTGTATATATACTCACATATATGGATATATACACATATCTATATATACTCACATATATGGATATATACACATATCCATATATACAATGGGCTTCCCTGTGGCTCAGCTGGTAAAGAATTTGCCTGCAATGTGGGAGACCTGGGTTCTATCCCTGGGTTGGGATGATCCCCAGGGGAAGGGAAAGGCTACCCACTCCAGTATTCTGGCCTGGAGAATTCCTTGAACTATATAGTCCATGGGGTTGCAAAGAGTTGGACACAACTGAGTGATAATAATATATACAATATATTATTTAAATAGATTAAAGAAGAATTTATTAAATAGAAGGGTATAACATATCCAAGGATATTTAGAGATGTTGTTACTCTCAAAACAAAATAGAGATTCATTAGCAATCAAATGAAAAAATTAAACATGTTGTCTTCATGAAATTTGACAAGCTATTTCTGAAATGTATATTGATAGTATAAGAAACATCAAAAGAAAAAATCAAATTGACAATATACACTACTTGATGTAAAAATGTATTATAACTACATGATTAAGTTAGAAGTGAGATGTTAGTGCAATGGTTGACAAATATATATCTGTGGCATAACAGGGAGCCCCTAAACAGATCCATGCATATATAGAATCCTGATATATTAAAAGGAAGATATTGTAGATCAGTAAGGTAAAAACAAACCATTAATAAATGATTTGGACCAATTACTTTTCATAAATAAAAGACAAAAGGTAGTGAAACTCTACTTCACCACGTAAAATCACTTTCAGATAAATTGAGGATATAGTTGTGAAAGGCAAATCATTAAAAACTTCCAAAAGATGGAATAAGAGACTGTTTTCTGGACCTTGGTAGGGACAGCATCCTTAAACTAAACAGGAAAATAAAAACTAAAAAGACAATGACATATATCACGTTAAAATTAATACTGTTTATGAAAGAGAGCAATAAGAAAAGCCACAAACTGAGGAAGGTTTTGAAATACATAAAGTCAACAAAGATTAAATATACAGAAAATATAAAGAACATATATTGGAAAAGAGCCAAAAAATCTTATAATATAAAATGATACAAGATAAGCATTTCACAGAAGATGAAAGTCTGGTGGATTGTAAATACACAGAGATGTGCGATTATGCAAGCTTATTTTTATTAAAATGGAAATGCAAATTAAAATCATAATCATTTATTCCATATAAACAAATTAGCAGCAATATAAATCTTGAAATATCATGTTTTGTGACAGTATAGTGCTAAAAGAACTCTTGAGTACTTTTGAAGAAAATATAAATTGAAATAATAATTTCTTTGGGAAGCAATTTTATATCACCTGGTGAAGTCAAACATGTGCATACTCTGAGCCCTGGTAATTTCTCTCTGAGATATGTTTTCTGCATAGGTGCACAAATGAACCAGAAAATATGTACAAGAATATTTGTACAGAATTTTTTATAGTAGCAACAAATTTTAAAAACCCAAATGTTTACCAATACTAAATTGAGATATAACAATCTATACAGAAGTGAAAATAAGTATATCTACAGGAATCAGTCTGAATGTATCTAAAATTATAATAATAAGTTAAAAATAGAAAATATGTATAACATGAGGTTGTTGATATAAAGTTCAAAAATAATTAAGTAAAACAATATATTGTTTAGGGATGGTACATCAGTGGTAAAACTGAAGGATAAAGTTTTCCAAAATACAGATGAAAATGACAAAGAAATGAAAAATATAAAAGAGAAGATGAATGATTTTGAAGACTCTGTATCTAAGTTTACAAATATATGTTTCTAGGATGAGACAAGAACATCTAAAGAAGCAATATTCAAAGAAATAATTGAAACTATTTAAGAATTGAAAGCAGCACTAAGAATGCAAATTTATATAGCCCACATACCAAGATTTGTCCCATTAAAAGTCTTTTTTCAATCATATGAAATATAAAATGATTTAGTCTTCTTTAAAAAGGCATTCCTACAGAAAAGTTTTTAAAAAAATTTAAATATCTTCAGATTTCTCCTCTCAGTACTAAATAACAACTGCTAATAGAACAATGCTTATAGTATGTTGTTATGTGAGAACCAATCATTAATGTGTGATAACAGCAGGGAGGTATTATTACTATGCAAGATCTCAGCAAATATGCCCTCCATAGGCCTGTCTAGTTTGCAATTGCCAGATTAACAAGAGTAGTTTAATGATAGAAAACCAATAAAATCAAATCAGTGGCAACAGTTTTTGAAACTAGCTAGGTTTAGATATAATTCCAAATAATTGGTATAAGTAAGATTTCATAAATTCCTCTAAAAAATTTTTGTATTTAAATCTATATTGTATTAAGAAATTGAACCCAAAAGGTTGGCGTTTGAAGATCAAATTATACTCTTTAAATGACAAACATTGACAGAGACATTGAGGTAAATGGAAGAATGGAGAACAGCATGGTTAGACAAGCAGGGGACACACAGACAAGCAGAGAGCATGGTAAATGTTAGCCTTCATATATCAAAGAAAATAAGAGCACTTAATTATTGAATTTCAATAATCCAAGAAACATAAGTAATATTGTTAAAGGCTATAAGTAAACTCCAATAAAAATAATTGCAGGAAGTATGAATGCAAATCTCTTCCACACTTAGTAAAATGAGAAATCCATAACATTAACATGTGAATTCGTACACACAAAAAAAGAAAATTAATTGAAAACATGAATTATAATAGCTAATATGATTAATTTTGCTCTTAAAAGGAAACTATATGAACATTCAGTTCAGTTCAGTTCAGTTCAGTCGCTCAGTCGTGTCCGACTGTTTGCGACCCCATGAATCGCTGCACGCCAGGCCTCCCTGTCCATCACCATCTCCCGGAGTTCACTCAGACTCGCGTCCATCGAGTCCATGATGCCATCCAGCCATCTCATCCTCTGTCGTCCCCTTCTTCTCCTGCCCCCAATCCCTCCCAGCATCAGAGTCTTTTCCAATGAGTCAACTCTTCGCATGAGGTGGCCAAAGTACTGGAGTTTCAGCTTTAGCATCATCCCTTCCAAAGAAATCCCAGGGCTGATCTCCTTCAGAATGGACTGGTTGGATCTTTTTGCAGTCCAAGGGACTCTCAAGAGTCTTCTCCAACACCACAGTTCAAAAGCATCAATTCTTCAGCACTCAGCCTTCTTCATAGTCCAACTCTCACATCCATACATGACTACTGGGAAAACCATAGCCTTGACTAGATGGACCTTAGTCAGCAACGTAATGTCTCTGCTTTTGAATATGCTATCTAGGTTGGTCATAACTTTTCTTCCAAGGAGTAAGCATCTTTTAATTTCATGGCTGCAATCACCATCTTGCAGTGATTTTGGAGCCCCAGAAAATAAAGTCTGACACTGTTTCCCCTGTTTCTCCATCTATTTCCCATGAAGTGATGGGACCAGATGCCATGATCTTCATTTTCTGAATGTTGAGCTTTAAGCCAACTTTTTCACTCTCCTCTTTCACTTTCATCAAGAGGCTTTTTAGTTCCTCTTCACTTTCTGCCATAAGGGTGGTGTCATCTGAAAACTGGGTTAGCTGTAGCTAAAGAGAGAATTGGTGAATTGGAAAACAAATGTTCTGGAGAAATTATAGGGAATACTATTCTGATATATGAAAAGATAAATTTAAGAAAATGATATAAAGAGTGTTATATGAATGTCAAAAATATATAAAGTATAATTGCAGAAGGACATGTTACAGAGAAATGAGGAAGTAGGTAACAGTCAATACAAAACCAATGGCTAATAACTTTTTTAGTATTATGGAAAACATGGTAATAAGGTAATTTTAGTATATTCAAGAAAAATTATAAAATTCAGAATATATTTATCATACAAAGTGTTAGTACACTATGAAGAGAAAGGAGGCTTAGTTAGCCTGATATGAGGCATGTACAAAATTTCTACCTAAAGCATCATACTTAATATTGAGAAATTTTATGCTTTCCATCTCAGATCAGAAGAAGACTTGACAATTAGCACCCATACTCAACATTTTAGGTTCTTACACTAGCAGTACAAAAAGAAAAAGAAAAAAAGATGTAAGAACTTAAAAAAAAATAACCATTTTTATTTGTGAATGATACAATATTTATATTGTAAGCCAAAATAATCTACATTAAAATTATTTAAATAATAATAAATTTTAGCAGTGATACTGAATAATCTACCTACAATCAGAAACTATATTTATTTTTATAACTGTATTTAATATTGTAAATGTATATAAATATATGTATATATGTATATAATAGAAAAGATGTCAACCTTTATGGAAAAAACTAAAAATTTTATTAAGATGAATTTAAGAAACTTGAATAGAGAAGTATGTTGTATATTTGGATCTGAAAACTCAATATTGTAAATATATTGAACATGTTAATTGTTTCCAGATTAATTTATAAATTAAATCAATATCCTAACAGGTTTGTTAAACTTGGAAAACAGATTCTATAACTGACATGGAGGAGCAAAAAGACAAGAAAACTCAAGACAGTTCTAAAGAAGGAAAAAATGGGAATATAGCATCATTATAATTTAGACATTATGGTGTGGATGGAAGGAAAGATAAATAGAGCATCAAATAGATTAGAGATACTAGAAACAAAGTAATAGGCAAAGATTATAACAGAAATTCAAATCCAAGTCTGTTTGATTTCCAAGCTCCTGTCTGTAATTTTCAGAGTAATCTTTACAAAACACAAATCACATACTCTCACTATCCTATTTAAAATCTTCTGTGATTTTCCTGTCAGTCCATTGATGTGGCAAGCTATTCTCTTTGGGGTCTGGCCTCTGCCTGTTTGCTCAATATCCTTCCAGATTCTCCATTCCTTATTTTTCTTATTACAGTATGATGTCCCACCCATTTAGAAGTACCTACAGTTTCGTGAATTCACCATGGTTTCTTATCTCTGAGTGCTTGACCATACCATCTTGAAGACTTCCTTTTCTGCCCTCCTACTAGAGGGCTGATTTCTGTTCTGTCCTACTGCTGTGCCTGACACCCAGTAAATAACCGTTGAATGAAATGTTTAATAACTAAGACAAACATGGCACATTCTTGATGGCCTGTTCAAAATGGAAGGAAATTTCCATACATGGGTCTTATTCCAGTTCAGTCACTCATTCGTGTCTGACTCTTTGTGACTCCATGAACCACAGCACCAGGCCTCCCCATCCATCACCAACTCCCGGCTGCTGCTGCTAAGTCACTTCCGACTCTGTGCGACCCCATAGTCGGCAGCCCACCAGGCTCCCCCGTCCGTGGGATTCTCCAGGCAAGAACACTGGAGTGGGTTGCCATTTCCTTCTCCAATACATGAAAGTGAAAAGTGAAAGAGTCGTGTCCAACTCTTAGCGACCTCATGGACTGCAGCCTACTCCTGGAGTTCACCCAAACCCATGTCCATTGAGTCGGTGATGCCATCCAACCATCTCATCCTCTGTTGTCCCCTTCTCCTCCTGCCCTCAATCTTTCCCAGCATCAGGGTCTTTTCAACTGAGTCAGCTCTTTTCATCAGGTGGCCAGGTATTGGAGTTTCAGCTTCAAGCATCAGTCCTTCCAATGAATATTCATATGCAATTGAATTCTTTATTATGGCTGTTTCACTAGACTTGCTCTGGCAGACTTTACAAGCAGTTTGTAAGGGGATATTACTAAATTTGTTGATGATCAGTCACTTAGAATGTGTCCAAAGTTAAGCATTTTAGATAAATTTTGAATAAGCACTTCATTAGTTCTTGCCTTATACCAATTTTGTTTTAAAATAAATCATATTCTTACCATACCATGTAATTGACTAATGAAATAGATGCTAAGCTTCAATGTAATATAGTAGAGAGAATAGCTTTTAATATGAATATTAATTTTACCATATATCATAGCTTCTCAGTGTTCCAAATACACATAAGAGGAGTATGCAGTTTAAATTAGCTTATCCCGTTTTGATTACCTCTAAATAGACATAAACAGCCAGTTCCCTTTCTTTCCTCATAGTATGAATGTAATAATGCATACATTATGTATTACTTGTTTGCATAAATTGTTTGAGATGTGTGCTCATTCTTTTCCTTTTATTACTGTGTTTTATAAATCTATCATGGTGTATCTGCATGTCCTTTGAGAAAAAAAAATGTAATAGAATCTGAGGCTCAGTCCATATCAGGACACTGCTTTTGAGGCCGATTTTCAAATTGACTTAAATAGATAAGTTATAATCCAATTTCCTGTTACCAGTAAATCTTATTAGCATTTTTCTATTATATTTTATAAGGCAAATGCTGATTTATGCTTGATAACTTTGATTCTTCCTTCACAACTTGAGTCTCAGATTAACAAGATTTTAATGTCATAGGAAGCTATGCTGCAAGTTATATATGCATTACTCCAGTTCCACTTATTTCTTCATTTGTAAATTATGTTTAAGGACATTACTATATGCTAGAATCAGTGTGGTCATGCTGAGACAGTGAAGAATGAGACACATGCTCCGTGAAACAGGCTTTTATTTTAATTTATGTTAAATTGTCAAATCCTAAATTAATGAATAGCAAATGCGTAAATTCAAATGGGCTAATGTGGAAATATTTCTATTTGCAGTTATCTTTTTAAATTAGAGAGTTTGCTCTTTTCTGCCTGTAAAATAAATATGATAACTTCACACCAGAATCCAGTGTTCACTCAATGAGAGTACAGCAGACATCAAATAAAAGCAGCCATGCAACTAAAATTAAAGTTCAAAATCATTAATTTAATTATAGTACATAATCATTTGACAGTGCTACAGATTGGATTTAAAGAATGATATTGTAATTGATTGTTAATCATTAAAAAGCGTGCAGTAAAGATAATGCTGCCTGGGTGGTGGTGAGTTACGATTTTATCCTATCCAGGGACCAGATTGTGGGAACAAATGGTTCCTGTCACCATCAGTGAATTATGGAGGATAGGAATTGAAACAGAGGGCTGCCCTACAAACATGTGGGGCAGAATAATGACTGCCATTATGAAGGACTGACAATGTACCAGCCCTGAGCTGAGCATTTACTTACATTATCTCATTTAATCCTTACAACAATCTAAGGGAGTCTATATTACTATCTCCATTTTACGAATGAAGGAGATGATGTTCTCAGAGTTGAAGACTCACACGTGATCATACGCTGCATAATGGGGAGTGTGATCTTTCTGATTGAAAAGCCTAAATTTGAGCTGCTATTTACACTCTGCAATGAAAATCTGCAAAGTGAGCTTTATAATTGTAATGTGCTTGGTACTTGCCAGTCATGACATTTATAATTTACATTCTAACAGCTGTTTTCTAGGAATATTCTCTTTTCCTCCGAATTCTTTTAAGTCTGTCTTCTCCCTTTCTTCCTTTCATGATTTACAAGGGGGACTTAGTGAGTAGAATTATTTTACCTTTTCATCTGTTTTATCAGATAGCTGTATTTTGTAAGAAAGGAATAATAATAAAAGTCCTATGATGTACCCTTTGGGTTAAATTAGAAGGAAATTGTGGTTAGCAAGGCAGTAGATACCACTGGCTGGGAGATTTGTACCAAGCAAAGCACTCAGCGAGAATTTTAAAAAGTATTGATAGAAAAGAAATACCTTACTTCATGGAGGGTCACTCTCCCTCCCTTGTTTTTGTTTTTTCCCCCTTGTCATATAGCAAACATTTCATTGTGCAGTCGCTCTATTTGCATGGACTGTACCTCATTGGAACTGGGAGCTTAGAGAAAATGTGATAAGGAGGTTATAGGATATTTATTTTTCTTACCAGCTGTGAATAATCTTTAGTTGCTGCATTAGTGGTGAATGGGAATTCTTCTCTCTACTGTTCTCAAATGCCATGGATGTTTCTGTGAAGGGACTCCTGGGTACCTGTGGAATCTGGTAGATGCCTATGCAGAATAGGTGATAGGTCTGGGGTCATACTACACCTGAGTTAAAAGATACCTAACTCTGTACCTAAAAAGTTACTTAACTGGTTTCCTATTTTTAACTGTACATACTTTGAATATTTTTTCTCAGAATGCTGTGGAATATATATAAGATAACTGGCCTATATTCAGTTTTTAATTGGTACTTAATGTTAGAATGTTACAAGTACTGCTCTTGTCACTAAGGATACAAAACTGATAAGTTTTAAGTCCTCACATTCTGTTGAATGAAAACATACATATAGTATAGTATAGTATGGCATATAGTATGGCAGGTGATGATAAGTGCTATGAAGAAAAAAAGAAAAAGGTAAGAATTAGATAAGGTAAGAATTAGAAGGAAAGTGACTGAGAGAAATCATGTGTACCATGATCAGAGAAGACCTGGTAAATTTACATTTGAATTACACTGAAGAATGTAATGGAAAGAACTGTGTGTATATGTTTGGTTCATTTAAGGCAATCTTATCTATACAGTAAGTTTGTTTTCATTTCATGATTATCATTAAATTCCTACTCTTGAACTCATTGATCAGACTAGTTTGAACAATACACGTTACAAATTATAGCAATCAGTGTATGTATATGTGTCTCTTTGTGTGTGCCCTCCATTTGTAGCCTCTAGAATCTGCAGATTGGTTGAGCCAATGGGATTATACAAAGATTCATTGCACAGACTCATTAGATATACAAAGCAATATAAAATGTGCATAGTATGAAAAGAAAAATACTTAATCATTTTAGACAAATAAAAGTTGAGTAGAGTAACTGGAAAAATACCTTCAACTGAATTCGATAATAAATATGTAAGAATTCCAACATGTCCTGATTAGAGATTATACTATTCATTTGATTTATTAATCTAATGATCATTTATAGTTTTCAAGATCTTTCTGAAGCAGAAAAATTAGAGAATGCAGTAGTTTGAGTATTTCAACCTATTTAGAATAGTAGTGAATGTCAGTTTTATATGGATGCTTCCAACAGGTGAAAAGAAGCTAGACATCTAGATAATCTCTGGAAACACTCTTTATTGACAACATTGAAAGGCTTGTCTGGATCTCCATATATTTTAAAATAGAAGAAACAAATGATACTATTTCTTATAAGCAAATGCTTTTCAAGAAACAAATATATTTTTCAAAACTTCCTTTTTTGGTGTTAAGAGAGAAAATATTAAGAGATGATTTTTTTTATATTAAGTACCAACAATGGCATTCTAGGACCAATATAACTTTGATATTAATATTTAATCATATAAATGATAACAAGTAAGGTACAAAAAATGTGTTCCTAACACTTTCAGTTCAGTTCAGTTGCTCAGTCATGTCCAACTTGTTGTGACCCCACGGATTGCAGCATACTAGGCCTCCCTGTCCATCACCAACTCCCAGAATTTACTCAAACTCATGTCCATTGAGTCAGTGATGCCATCCAACCATCTCATCCTCTGTCATCCTCTTCTCCTCCTGCCTTCAATCTTTCTCAGTATCAGGATTTTTTCAAATGAGTCAGTTCTTCACATCAGGCAGCCAAAGTATGGGAGTTTCAGCTTCAGCATCAGTCCTTCCAGTGAATATTCTGGATTGATTTCCTTTAGGATGGACTTCTTGTAGTCCAAGGGACTGTCAAGAGTCTTCTCCAACACCACAGCTCAAAAGCATCAATTCCTCAGCACTCAGCTTTCTATATAGTCCAGTTCTCACATACATACATGGCCATGGGAAAAAGCATAGCTTTGACTAGAGGACCTTTGCCATCAAAGTAAGGTCTCTGCTTTTTAATATGCTGTCTAGGTTGGTCATAACTTTTCTTTCAAGGAGCAAGTATCTTTTAATTTCATGGCTAGTCACCATCTGCAGTGATTTTGGAGCTCAAAAAAAGAGTCTGTCACTGTTTCCACTGTTTCCCCATCTATTTGCTATGAAGTGATGGGACCAGATGCCATGATCTTAGTTTTCTGAATGTTGAGCTTTAAGACAACGTTTTCACTCTCCTCTTTCAGTTTCAAGAGGCTCTTAAGTTCTTCTTCACTTTCTGCCATAAGGGTGGTGTCATATGCATATCTGAGGTTATTGATATTTCTCCTGGAAATCTTGATTCCAGCTTGTGCTTCATCCAGTCCAGCATTTCTCATGATGTATTCTGCATATAAGTTAAATAAGCAGGGTGACAATATACAGCCTCACTAAATTTCTCTGTCAATTTTTTGCATGCCTGTGTTCTCCATAAAAGCTAATTTTCATAGAATTATGTCTCAAGCATAGTACATGTTTGACAAATATTTATTGAATGGGAAAGAAAAGAATATTGTTATGGAAATATATGGATGTGGTTGTTGTTTTTCAATCATTATGTCCAACTCTTAGAGACCTCATGGACTATAGAATCTCAGACTCCTGTCATCCTCTCTCCCACAATTTGATCAAATCATGTCCATCAAGTCGGCGATGCCATCCAGCCATCTCATCCTCTGTCCTCCCCTACTCCTTCTGACTTCAGTTGTTCCCAGCATTAGGGTCTTTTCCAATAAGTCAGCTCTTTGCATTAGGCGGCCATCAGCTTCAGCATCAGTCCTTACAGTGAATATTGAGGGTTTATTTTCTTTAGGATTGACTGGTTTGATCTCCTTGCTGTCCAAGGAACTCTCTAACCCTAACTCTAACCTTACCCTCCAGCAGCACAATTTGAAAGCATCAATTCTTAAGTGCTCAGCCTTTTTTATGGTCCACATCTCACATCCATACATGACTACTGGAAAAACTGTAGCTTTGACTATACCAACCTTTGTCAGCAAAGTGACACCTCTGCTTTTTAATACATTGTCTAGGTTTGTCATCACTTTCCTTCCAAGAAACAAGTGTTTTTAAATTTCATGCCCAAAGTTAAGGATGACAGTGATTTTGGAGCCCAAGAAAATAAAATCTGTCTCTACTTCTACTTTTTCTTCATCTTGAAATGATGAGACCAGACACCATGAACTTAGTGTTTCGAATGTTGAGGTTTTAGCCAGCTTCCTCACTCCCCTCTTTCACCCTCATCAAGTGGCTCTTTAGTTCCTCTTCACTTTCTGCCATTAGCGTGGTATCATCTGCATATCTGAGGTTGTTAATATTTCTCCCAGCAATCTTGATTCTAGCCTGTGATTCATCCAGCCTGGTATTTTACATAATATACTTTTCACATAAGTTAAATAAACAGGGTGACAATATACGTCTTTGTCATACTCTTTTCCCAATTTTAAACTAGTCTGTTGTTCCATGTCTGGTCCTAACTGTTACTACTTTTCCCACTATTAGGTTTCTCAAGAGACAGGTAATATGATCTGATACTCCCATTCTCCCATGTCTTTAAGAATTTCCCATGGTTTGTTGATGTATACAGTCAAAGGCTTTAGCGTAGTGAATAAAGCTGAGGTAGATGTTTTCCTGGAACTTCCTTCCTTTCTCCATGATCCAAAGAATGTTGGGAATTTGATCTCTGGTGTCTCTCTTTTTCAAAACCCAACTTGTACCTGTGGAAATTCTTGCTTCATAGAAGCCTAGCTTGAAAGATTTTGGGTAAAACCTTACTAGCATGTGAAATGAGCACAACTGTACAGTAGTTTGAACATTGTGTGGCATTGACCTTTGAGATTGGAATGACAAACTGACCTTTTCCACCCTATGCCACTACTGAGTTTTCCAAATTTGCTGACATATTGAGTGTGGCACTTTCACATCATTATTTTTTAAGATTTGAAATAGCTCAGATGGAAGTCTGCTACTTCCACTAGCTTTGTTCCTAGCAATGCTTCCTAAGGCGCATTTGACTTCACACTCCAGGATGTCTGGCTATAGGTGAGTGACTACATTATCATGGTTATCTGGGTCATTAAGACTTTTCGTATATAATTCTTCTGTATATCCTTGCCACCTCTTAATCTCTTCTGCTTCTGTTAGGTCCTTGCTGTTTCTCTCCTTTATTTTGCCCATCCTTGCATTAAGTTTCCCTTGATATCTCCAGTTTTCTTGAAGAGGCCGCTAGTCTTTCTCACTCTATTGTTTTCCTCTATTTCTTTGCATTGTTCATTTAAGAAAGGCCTTATCTTTCCTTGCTATTCTCTGGAATTCTACATTCAGTTGGGTATGTATTTTCCCTGCCTTCTGCTTCTCTTCTTTCCTCAGCTATTTCTAAAGCCTCCTCCAACAACCACCTTGCCTTCTTGCATTTCTTTTTTTTTGGGGGGGGGGGGCGGTGAGGTGGGGCGGCAGGTTGTGGATATTGGCTCTGTGCAATTACTATAAGCATTGATTTGGCTGTTTCACATATTGTCAGAAGTCAAGTAAAACCTGCTTTATACCATTATAACAACATATTAAGCCTATAAATGCACTGAGGCTTTCCACCTTTTTTGTATACCTCATCTTCAGTATCTACAGGAAATAATGTTTTCTCTTATGAAAAACAAAATTCCCCATTTTTAGGAGACTGATACTGATGAGAAAACTATCCTACACCCTATAATGATTTATTAGTTTATTTGTTTATATAGCTTTCTTTCATAATAGATCATGGGACTTCTCAAATGGTACCAGTTGTAAAGAATCTACCTCTCAGTGTAAGAGACACAACAGACAAAGGTTTGATCCTTAGGTTGGGAAGATCCCCTGGAGTAGGAAATGGCAACCCACTCCAGTATTCATGCCTGGAAAATTCCACGGACAGAGGAGCCTGGTGGGTTACAGTCCATGGGATTGTAAAGAATCAGACACAACTGAGCAAGCACAGACCCACACATCATAATAGATTATAAGCTCCATAAAGGCAGGAACCAAGTTGTATTTATATTCTCAGTACCTGACACAGTGAAGGCATTAAACATATTGAATGTTAAAATGTGGACAAAGGCTAAAGTATCTGGATTCTCATGTCTGCATCTCAAGGCCTGGTTAAATTTTTACAAAGATATTCATTAGTATGCTAATAAGTTGATGTCCTTGACATCCTATGTAGGCACACTTACTAAGTGGCATTTGTTAGGTTCAACCCCCACAATGTACTGCTATTCAATTAATTGTGTGGTGATGAGCAATAAAAATTCCAATTTAGCGTACCCTCATTCTAGCTCAATAATGATCTATAGTTGTATTATATAATTTATTGATACCAATATTTGTTTTTCTGGTGTCAGTTTAGCTTTGTCTTGAGGAATAAGCCTGTATTAAAAATAAAAGTTATAATAATAAGCCTCTGTCAAGCACTTACCACATGTGCTATTTTAAAACCTCTGTTTGGCAAAACATAATATTCTATCCCTCTATTGGGTAATCACAGCCAACTTCCCATTGAAATGTTCTGAGAGATTGTGAAGAATAGAACACTAATTGGCATTATTGACATCAGTATTTCACTTACAGTTATTTATGGATATAACAAATATTCTTAAGCACCTACAGTATAGCACTGTGCAAAGATCTGGATACATAGACGTGAACAAGATTGACATGGTCTCTTCCTTAATAGAACTTACACTATAGTAAGGAATGAATATTTTTTGAAACACATTTTAAAGATATTACTCCAGTATATCTTTTATATTTATCTAAAAGTTAGAAAGATGTGACTTGGTTAATTTTTTAATGAATGTTAAGTTTTAAAATTTTATCTCTACCTGAAGCATTCTTAATTTAAGCAAATTATAATATAATGACTATGGTTTATTAACTCCAGTTTTCCCAGCAGCAAGATTACTAACTTTGGAAATCAGTATTAAAGAATTAGGGGCTTCTCTGGTGACTCAGACAGTAAAGAATCTGCCTGTAATGCAGGAGACCTGGGTTCAATCTCTGGGTTGGAAAAATCTCCTGGAGAAGGGAATGGCTACCCACTCTAGTATTCTTGCCTGAGAAATCCCATTGACAGAGGAGCCTGACGGGCTACAGTCCATAGTTCTCAAAAAAGTTGGGCACGACTTAGCTACTAAACCATCACCACCAAGATGAACAGGACCAAAATTTAAAAACTAAACAGGAGGCCACAAAAAAAACCAGAGTGTAATTTTTCACAAATTTATCTATACTAAGGAAAAAAAAATTGATATTTCAGAACTATCCATAGGAAGGGCCCTGGTAAGAGCCCCAACTTTAATTTTGTAATAGCAAAAGGGCTCAATTGGTGATGGACAGGGAAGCCTGGTATGCTGCAGTCCATGGGGTTGCAAAGAGTCAGACACGACTGAGTAACTGAACTGAACTGAACAAAAAGCCATAGAATGAGGACCAACTAGAGATATATGGAGGTTTTAAAACACCTCAACCCAAACCTAATTGAGATCAGTTACATTTGATTATACAACCAGTCCCCTTATCCTATTTTATCTAGGAGAAAGGTGATTTCCACCCCCCAGAGAAAGATAACATCTAAAGTCTGTATAATTTTTAATATAAAATGTAGGACATTCAAGGAAAACAGCATATGAAAGATTGTACAGAGAGTAAAACCCTAGAGATTAAAAATATATAACATAGTTGCCAGGGGAGAAGAATGAGGGGAAGGGATAGTAAGGTGTTTAGGGATCACATGTACACATTGCTATATTTTAAATGGATAACCAACAAGATCCTACTGTGTAGCACAGGGAAATATACTCAATGTTATGTGGCAGCTTGAATGGGAGCAGAGTTTGAGGGAGAATGTATACATGTATGACGCATGGCTGAGTCCCTTTGCTGTTCACCTGAAACTATCACAACATTGTTAACTATACTCCAGTATAAAAAATAAAGTTTAAAATAACTTAAAAGAAAATAAAAGTAGATAATATAGACCCACGAATAATCCAGAAGCTGAAGTAGCAGACTGATTATAAGGTAATTATGATGGATAGTCTCAAAGCAATAGATGAAGTGATGGAAAATCTTATCAGCTTATTTAATTAGTGGAAAAAATCAAGTTGAAATTCTAAAAATTAAAGATAAGATAAGTTAAGAAATCAATAGACTGGTTAAATAACATGCCAAACATAGAAGAGACTATTAATGTATTAGAAGATACATCAATAGCAAATATTCAAAGCAAACCCAGAGAGAAATAAGACAGAGGTGCAGACAAGAATATGAGTCACAGTAGACATAATATCATTTATATATGAATAACAGGAATTTCATGAGAAGACAAATAACAGACTAGAAGAAATATTTGATAAAATTAGTGGCTAAGATTTTTTCAAAACTGATGAAAATTGTGAAATCACAATTTGAAGAACGTATGAACCACAGGGGTGGCTAATACAAAGACTTCTGTGCTAAGAACAGCATAGACAAATTTCTGAAGACAGAGGACCAGAAAAAAAAAAGTTAATCATCTTCTAAAGGGTATCAATAAGATTAAGAGATAATTTTTCAATTAAAAAAAAAAACAATGGGATCTAAATGATCTTAGGCAAATAACTATAAATGCTGGACAAATACTAAACTAGAATTATATACCAAAAAAATACTATTCAAAATTGAACATTAAAAAAAAAATCTAAAAAAACGATGTTTGGAGACAAAAGAAAAGTGATCACAGATGGTAATACAGAAATACAGAAAAGGATGGAAAGAGTAAATATACAGTACATAGAAATGAATATTGAAGATACAAATATTAATAATATTTTAGAATATTAAAAATAATGCCTAGAATTAAAATGCATGATGACAACAAAGCAAAAGATGGCAGATTAATAAGCCTAAAGCGCCATAAGGTTCTAGTTTTTAGGTAAAAATGATAAAAGTAATAATTTACATTAGACTGCAACAATACAAGGCTGCATATTTTAGTATCTAGAAAAGCCACCAAAAACAGAGTAAATATTCTAAACTAAA
The DNA here is from genome assembly GCF_023091745.1 of Budorcas taxicolor. Lineage (NCBI taxonomy): Eukaryota > Metazoa > Chordata > Mammalia > Artiodactyla > Bovidae > Budorcas > Budorcas taxicolor. The sequence continues at coordinate 73,588,386 of NC_068912.1, forward strand.
AACTTGACAGAGAAAAGTAAAATAATACAAATAATCTAAAGGAAGTAAGAAAGAAGATAAAATGGGACTTAAATAGACAAAACAAATATTAAGACAGTAGATATACACTAAAATATTTCCTTAAATGTAAATACAATGTATGCTTTGATTAAAAGACTAAGGTTGTTTAGACTTGCCTTAAAAATAAAGATTTTAGCATTGAATGCAAAATGATAAAAAAAAAAAAAAAGTAAACCAAGAAACATGCTGTAAAAGAAAAACTTGTGTAACCTTAGTGATGGAAAACAAATCAAATTTTTAAAATGAGAACGCTGGACTTCCCTAGTGGTCCAGTGGCTAAGTATCTACCTGCCGGTGCAGAGAACATGGGTCCAATCCTTGGTCCAGGAAGGAGCCACATGCCACAGGGCAACTAAACTGAGGCTGCGCTCTAGAGTCCACACGCCCCAACTACTGAAGCAGGAGCAGCCTAGAGACCACGCTCCATTACAAGAGAAACCACCACAATGAGAACCCCTGCACCATAACTGGCAAAAGCCCACACACAGCAATGAAAACCCAATGCAACCAAAAATTAATTAATTCATAATTCAATAAATAAAATAAAATGCTTTATCAGAAATAACATTTCACAAGAGTAAAGGGTTTTACCACTAGATATATATCAAAATTAACAGCACCTAAATATATAAAGAAAAAAAACAGTGCAATTAAGAACCAATATAGACAAATCCACAATTATCTGGAGGATTTTAACAAGCTTCTCTCAATAATTAACTGATAGAACAAGCAAACCCCAAGTCAGCAATGCTATGTCAGATGAGAGCAACACAGACAATATATGTGACCTAAAATGTCTCACACAAAGCAGACTGCTCTCAGAAACATTCTCTTCATTCCTGGCCTGGCTTTCCATTCTCATATGCACATCTATAATCACAGGTCTCCCTCTCTGGAAGACTTTCCTCTTTCCCTTGGGAAAACACCAACTCTTCTAAACAAGGCATACTTATGTTTGGCCCTTTCCTAAGTCTGCAGGAAATTCCAGGTGTCTTCCAGATGACTCATGTTTCCAGGATCTAGGTAAAGGATGGTTTCTAGGCCCCGTGGAAAAAAGAGAATATAAGACCTCTCAGTCAAGTTTTATTTTCCATTAGTGAGAAGATGGAACTGCTATTTCCAGAGCTAGTAACCTTTTAATGACATTTATCTCTCAAAGGCAAACATGCTATCAATTAAAAAAAGAATAGCTACTGACAATGAGCCCTAACTTTAGCATATTTAATCCTGCACCCTCTTGATTGCACTAAAGAGCACTGGGCTTTTCCTCTTCTGTCAGCCAAGAGTCAAAGAAAATAACATACTAGTTCTCAATGGCTGCTTCCACTGCTACTCTGGGGATTACACAGGCTTTAATTACTTGGGTCTTTCTCTAATAAACGGAGAGTAAAACAGTTTCAGTGTTTTCTGATCAAATAAGGATGCTTTCTTCTCCCATGAGAAAGAGGAGAAAGAGTAATGGGCAATTTACCAGCTGAATGAACTTCTGTGATACTCTTGATTGCTGTTCAAACATGTCCAGATGAAACACACTAGAAGAGATTTTCTTGAGGGAAGAAGAGAGGGGCAATCAAGGATATTGGGTTTAAGAGGTCCAAACTATCATATATAAAATAAGCTACAAGGAAATATTGTATAACACAGGCAATGTAGCCAATATTTCAATTATAAATGGAATATAAACTTTAAAAACTGTAAATCAGTATATTGTACACTTGTAACTTATATAATATGGTATATCAACTATATTTCAATTGAAAAAAACAAGATTTTATTATCACAAAGAAATATTTGGCTAGCACCAACTAAAATAGTGGCTTTTAGCTGTTAGTGTCTAGCATATGTTAAAAATAAATAAAAGGAAAAAGTAAAAAATGTTGGATACTTAATCAAAAAAAGAAAAAGGGGATAAACAGATGGATTATATAAGATCTATTGATATTTCCATGTAGATTAATGATATTTATATTGATAATACAATAACAATTAAAACATAGTACCTAAACCATGTCAAATATTGTTCTAAGCCTTTGGAATCTACTATAATGCTTATTTTACAGGTGTAAAAAGTAATTATAGGAGAGGTTGAGCAGCTTGCCCAGAGTCACAAAATTAATGAGTATAAAGAGGGATTTGAACCCAGTTTGTTTGGGGAGCCTCTATGTGAGGCTATACCTTTCATCATTTTGCTATAACAGATTCAAAGGTAAAGGATGAGTTTTAGTAAAACTTTTGTTCAGCAATGCACTGTTGAGACACCTTATTTTGGCTTCCTCACAAAATTATGTGATAATAGATTTTCTTTAGGATCTTCCTAATAATTCTTTGGTACTGCATTTTTCCCATTTTGACAGCTCTCCACAAGATATCAAGGTATAGAATTTGAGCTAGAATCCAGATCTCCTGACCCCATCCAGGGCTCTGTCTAACATGTCATCAGACTGCACCACTGATTCTTCTTTCTGGTACCATATTTCTACAATTATTATTCATATTCTCACTTATGTGTATTTCACAGACTTCAGTTTTATTACATAGCTACATAAAAGAGCCTAATTCATTATCATGTCTTGGAAACCAACTTTTCAGTCACTGTGGCAGTTTGCATTGCATCACTCAAAACATTCTGAATATGCTTTGAACTGACAACAGTAACAGTGAAAACTAAATCTTTGTAATTCTAGCCGTAAGCCTTCCAAGGAATAAATAATTTGATTTCAGCATTTGGTAACATTCTATTTACTCAGTATACGGTTTTCATCTTTTCTTTTAGGGAACACAATATTGGTGAAGCCCCCTGCCTTCTCTGCATAGTCTATTCTGGTTTTGTTTGCCTTATAGACTTCCATTTATAACCAGACATAATAATTAATATTTCCCTATAGAAAAGTACATTATAATAATATTAGAAATGTTGATACCTTACCAAATATTTGTCAAAACCTGTGGACAGTTGCCTTCAGAATATTAGAAATTGGTTTGTTAAATATGAGGTCATGAGACATTTTTCTGTAGGCTCTGATAGTTGGGAAATAATAGAATGGCTTCACTAGCAAAATAAATCTTGGATTGGAATGTGGTTTACAATGCAACTTAAAAGTGATTCAAAATTACACTTTAAAAAATGGTGAAATGCAGAAGTTTTTCAACCCTGTCTGTAGAACTTTTTCTGGTATGTTAAACCTCTGAAGTAATAACAAGAACTATACTTTGGCATAAATTTACAGAACAAAAGGAGAGTGAGCTTTTTTACTACTGAGTAGGTATATTGCTAGATGGAGGATTTGTAGTAAATCCCAACAAAATTGCAGTTTGGGTTGAAATATTTCATAGTGGAAGCAGTGCTTATGGCTGTGAAAGGCTTCAATGGCATTTCCAAAGATAAACACTGCCTATTCTGTGCCCCAATCAAAATAAAAGGTCTGCAGTAACAGACCCAGAGTGGATGTTATTGCATTTCATTTTTAATGCTGATTGAGTGCCTATGCTTTGGCTTCTAAAAGAACTGACTATTCTATTTCCGTGGTGGATTTTCTTTTCCACATTTTGCAATCAAAGGTAGACAAACAGAGGCCTCTTCAAAGGCTTTCTTACTATGTAGCTTCCATAAACAAGCCCTGGGTTTCCGACCAATGCTCTAATACAAATGAGTATTGTCAGGAATGGTCTTCAAAACACTAAAGTTTTTTGTTTGTTTTTTTTTAACTGTTTTCAAAAAAAGAATCATACAAAAGACAAGACCATTGTTTAGTTCTAGACTGTAAATGTTGTACTTGAGCGACTGAGAGGTTTAGGTAATCAGGTTCTCTGAGGCATTAATTCATGCATTGACACTGAGGAACAGTGTTAGTATTTAATGCGAACAAAGAGTAGATGAAATGAAACTGGTGACTGAACTGATAACATCCTGAAAACAGGGGCGATCTTTACCACTGATTCTCAAATGTACAACAGAAAATTTGACAAATAAACATTTAATATTTTAAGGAATGAATGAGCTCTGTATTAGAAGTTGAACTCTACCCTGTAGGCATGAGAGACCCCAAAGAACTTCGAAAGAAAATCAAATACATACCTTAGAAGATAACTAAGTTAAGTGGTCTAGAGCAACTGGTCTATCAGCTGCAATTGACATAACTGAGAATATTCTGTCCAGAAAAACAAAGATTTAGAAAGCTATAATTACTCTCCAAATATATGAAGTTCTACTCAATGACAAGAAGAATAAACATCTGTGTAGTTCCAAGAAAAAGAATCAGAACTAACAGGTGAATATTTAATGAAGAACAATGGAGTTCAGTTTAAAGGAAAACATGTTTGTTTGTTTGTTTAAATTTAGAGCTGTCCAACATTGGAACAAACTCTGTACTGTGGGTGGGGACTATATCACTGTAAGTGTTCAAGCAAAGTTTAGTATGAGTCCTGAAAGCCAAAATTCTTGTTGTATCCCTGTATCTATAACATATTTATCACACTGAAAGATTTAACACATGCTTATTGAATGAATATAGCACAGACTTGGTAGAAATCTCTCAGGCATATTGTAGCCCTGCTCATTACCCCCTGTTTAACTTATACCGCTGTTTTGTTTGCAGAAACCCTACTAGTTCCCTATAATTTAAAGTCAGTAGGCAGTACACTGAACCTAAAAACTGAACTAAAGTTGTATGTATTTTTGTCCCTAAATAGCCAAGATGAGTGAAAATTGTCTGTAAAGGAAATTGTAGTTTTAGAGAAATTAGTTTTATTATTACAGAAGATTGTACTTTTACTTCTTAAGTATCCCCCATTTGTCACTTGAAAGTTAGCCTGTTTTAAAGTGTTTAATATATTTTCATGAATGATTTAACTTTGCAAATAACTTTGGTAAATATTTGATATGCTGTTATTAAATTTTCTTTTGCTGACCTAACCTTTTGACAGTTATTTTACTTTAGCCTGATCTTACTAGATTAAAGTCATTTCCACATTTGGATAGTCATTCAAAAGAAAGATTTGAGAGAATATGTGTGTTTATACCTTCTTATTGAAGGTTATCTATCCTAGAAACTTACATTTTTCTAGATAAAGTCAGTCCAAATGGCAGGCTACTATTCTGTTGCTATTCTGCTGCAATAATAGGATCAACTTAAACAGATCAAGGGAAAAAGAGTGTCAGAAACACAAAGAAATATCTTGTACAATATACCTTAACCTTGCCAGGGAGATATGATCTTTTTTTCCCCCTTAAGAAGCCAAATAACACAAGGCAAGTTTTGGATTGTTAGTGAGGAAAAGAAATTAGTGAATTCTTATACAATTTCATTATAAATTATGTTCAATAGCAAATTTAATAGATTTATATCATTTATTTTAGTGAAAAATAACAAATTGGCAAGCATATATTTCTCTTCTCTTTTAAATTTCCCATACATATATTTACGGGAATGGGGTATATTTTATCAACATATATATATATATATATATATATATGTGGCATATATTATATGAACATATATACACATGAAAATATGAAGAGCTTGATAAAATCATAATAACTTGTTGAAAAAAGGGAGACAGTAGCAAACTGGAAAATTAAAAGGAAACATAAGAAGATAAAATATTGGACAAAATAAGATTAAAGTAGAAATCAATGAAATAACAAATACAAGGATAGGATCTGTCTTTTCCAAGTTCAGAAACGTTATGGGCCAATTTCAGAAGTGAGCTTTCTAGCAATCATGGAGTTAATTAATTAAAGAACTACTTCCAGAACAGCTGATAGTGGGACTGAATTTTCCATTCCACTTGCTTTGACTCAACAGACGAAACCCAAGTGTTGTATTTTAAGAAAAGAATTTTCTGCATAGAATAAACTTACATTGTAGAAGGGGGAATCTAAGACAAGAAGTAGTTTTTGAAAATGTTGGATGTTAATAGGAGACATGGTGAATGCAAGTTAAAAAAAAAACAAAGAGTTCAACTTTACATTAAGAGAAAAATGCACTGGAGTTCTCAAACTAACATAGACTCTTATTTTGACAGTAAAAGGTAGCATGTTACAGCTTCATTTTCATTCATTCTGAAACGGAAGTGGCCAGTCGTATACTGTCTGTATATCACCCAGCAAGCTCCTCTGTCCATGGAATTTCCCAGGCAAGAAAACTGCAGTGGGTTGCCATTTCCTCCTCCAGGAGATCTTCACCACCAGACGATCCCTTCCATTGCAGGCACTCTCCTGCATTGCAGGCGGATTCTTTACCAACTCAGCCACCAGGGAAGCCTTTGGTGTGGTATGGTAGATGGTCAATAAATGTTAATAATTTCTATTATGTTTTCACTTATCTATCCTTTGTTTAACTATGTCTTGTAAAATTCATTCAGAGGTTTACAGAATGAAAAAAAATGCTTGCACTAGCTATAGAATACTCAAATTTATTTACATTATGTGACATAAGTTGATAGCATAATTAATTGGTCTATAATTTGTTGATTTCATTGTTATGTTGTTGTGCTCAGTCACTCAGTTGTGTCTGACTCTTTGCAGCCTCTGTAGCCAGCCAGTCTCCTCTGTCTGTGGAATTTTCCAGGGAAGAATACTGGAGCAGATTGCCATTCCCTACGCCAGAGGATCTTCCCGATCCAGGGATCCAACTCTCATCTCTTGCATCTCCTGCACGGGCAGGTGGACTGCTTACCACTAGCGCCATGTGCTGTAACATGGAAGGCCGGTTGCTATAACATGCATTATTTTAAAAACACACACACACACACACACAGTTCAGTTCAGTGGCTCAGTCCTGTCAACTCCTTGTGACCCCATGAACTGCAGTATGCCAGGCCTCCCTGTCCATCACCAACTCCCGGAGTTTACTCAAACTCATGTCCATTGAGTCAGTGATGCCATCCAACCATCTCATCCTCTGTCGTCCTCTTTTCCTCCTACCTTCAATCTTTCCCAGCATCAGGGTCTTTTCTAATGAGTGAGTTCATATCAGTTGGCCAAAGTATTGGAGTTTTAGATTCAGCATCAGTCCTTCCAATGAATATTCAGGACTGATTTCTTTTAGGATGGACTAGCTGGATCTCCTTGTAGTCCAAGTGACTCTCAAGAGTCTTCTCCAATACCACAGTTTAAAAGCATCAATTCCTCAGCTCTCAGCTTTCTTTCTAGTCCAACTCTCACATCCATACATGACTACTGGAAAAATCATAGCTTTAACTAGATGGACCTTTGTGGCAGAGTAATGTCTCTGCTTTTGAATATGCTGTCTAGGTTGGTCATAATGTTTCTTCCAAGGAGCAAGCGTCTTTTAATTTCATGGTTGCAGTCACTATCTGAAGTGATTTTGGAGCCCAAGAAAATAAAGTCTGTCACTGTTTTCACTGTTTCCTCATCTATTTGCCATGAAGTGATGGGACCGGATGCCATGATCTTCGTTTTCTGAATGTTGAGTTTTAAGCCAACATTTTCACTCTCCTCTTTCACTTTCATGAAGAGGCTCTTTAGTTCTTCTTTGCTTTCTGCCATAGGGTGGTTTCATCTGCATATCTGAGGTTATTGATATTTCTTGTGGCGATCTCAATTCTAGCTTGTGCTTCATCCAGCCCAGCATTTCTCATAATGTACTCTACATAGAAGATAAATAAACAGGGTGACAATATACAGCCTTGATGTACTCCTTTCCCTATTTGGAACCAGTCTGTTCCATGTCCAGTTCTAACCATTGCTTCTTGACCTGCATACACATTTTCAAGAGGCAGTCAGGTGGTCTGATATTCCCATCTCTTTCAGAATTTTCCACAGTTTGTTGTGGTCCACACACAAAGCCTTTGGTATAGTCAGTAAAGCAGAAGTAGATGTTTTCTGGAACTGTCTTGCTTTTTCAGTGCTCCAACAGATGTTGGCGATTTGATCTCTGGTTCCTCTGCCTTTTCTAATCCAGCTTGAACATCTGGAAGTTCATGGTTCACGTACTGTTGAAGCCTGGCTTGGAGAATTTTGAGCATTACTTTCCTAGTGTGTGAGATGAGTGCCATTGTGTGGTAGTTTGAGCATTCTTTGGCATTGCCTTCATTTAGGATTAGAATGAAAACTGACCTTTTCCAGTCCTGTGGCCACTGCTGAGTTTTCCAAATTTGCTGGCACATTGAGTGCAGCACTTTCACAGCATCATCTTTCAGGATTTGAAATAGCTCAACTGGAATTCCATCACCTCCACTAGCTTTGTTCGTAGTGATGCTTTCTAAGGCCCACTTGACTTCACATTCCAGGATGTCTGGCTCTAGGTGTGTGATCACACCATCATGATTATCTTGGTCATGAAGATCATTTTATACAGTTCTTCTGTGTATTCTTGCCACCTCTTAATATCTTCTGCTTCTGTTATGTCCATACCATTTCTGTCCTTTATTGAGGCCATCTTTGCCTGAAATATTCCCTTGGTATCTCTAATTTTCTTAATGAGATCTCTAGTGTTTCCCATTCTATTGTGTTTCTCCATTTCTTAGCACTGATCACTGAGGAAGGCTTTCTTATCTCTCCTTGCTATTGTTAGGAACTCTGCATTGAAATGGGTATCGCTTTCCTTTTGTCCTTTTCCTTTTGCTTCTCTTCTATTCACAGCTATTTGTAAGGCCTCCACAGACAATATTTTGCCTTTTTGCATTTCTTTTTCTTGATCTCTGCCTGCTGTACAATGTCACGAACCTCTGTCCATAGTTCTCCAGGCATTCTGTTTATGAGATCTAATCCCTACCATCTATTTGTCACTTCTACTTTATAATCGTAAGGATTTGATTTAGGTCATGCCTGAATGGTCTAGTGGTTTCCCCTACTTTCTTTAATTTAAAAAAATACCTAACAAGCCAGAGGTTTTTTAAATTGGTAGTTTTTTCCGTATGCAGAATTCAATAGCTGCAGTTTCCATTGTTTTTACACGCTGGGTTTCACCTAGCCTATATGGCAACATGAATCAATTAGAAAAAAGATCTCCTTGTCTCGTCAGTTGCAGCCCTGATGGTACAAGATTGGGTATGCAGAAGGAAACTTTGGAAAGAGAAACACCTTCTTTCCTCTGGACAGATGAAGCCTACTCTAGGACTCATGATTTGGTTGTTGAAGAACAGACTGGATTTTAAGCCATACATAATGGCCTGTCTCAGAGGACATTGTCCCTCTGCTAACTGTTAAACTATAGTGCCTTTGTTTAGCTCACAAGGAGATAATCTGACCTTGCCCACTTGTGAATGACTACAAAAAGGAAGAGATTAGCACGTCCCTTCCAAAGGATGGCCTTTCCTGGAGATGTTTTCCAAGTTTGAAGACCCTTTTTACTTTACTTCCTTGCTGTATCTCCTCACTCTATTCTGCCTTTTTCCTTTAGTTCCTCACCATTTCTTTCTCTGGTTCTATAAAAGAACCTAGCATACAGACACTGACAAGATGGCTACTTTAAGACATTAATCTGCCATATTTTTAGTGAGCCAGCTTTAGAGTAAAGTCGTATTTCTTACCTCAACACCTTGTCTCTCGGATTCATTAGCCTGTTGTGTGCTGAGCAGAGCAAGCTAGGACTCAGTAACATTTCTATGAAGTCATTACCTGCCATTCATCAGATTGGTTCAAGTCTTCCATTAAAAATAAAAATAAAACGGAATATTTATAACCTGCACAGTTGGGATACAGAAATAATGAAATAAACTTTCAGATGTGAGATTTCTTACTTCACATTTTGGTTTTGCTGAATAATTCACTTAAGTAATAATTTTGTGTCCTACAATATTTTCACAATAACCAACAAGTATATAACTTACCAAAGTAGAATATATCCATAAGCCCATAGTTCTCTAAAGATTTTTAGCTCACCAGAGTTATTTTAAGATGGATAAATGTATAACTTGTAGAAAACTGTTTTCTATTTTCAAAATGTTTATTATTAGTATTTTATTTAATTATTAAGTAACCTTACATATAATTAGAATCCTTAAGATTGTTCTGCCCAGTAAAAAAGTAAATATATATATATGAGATAGAAGTGCAGTAGGCAGTGTTTGCTGTAATAAACAATTCAGCAGCTCTTTAACACGGTCCATATTAAGTGACTGAGAAGTCTGGCACATTTACAAAAGTATTTGGCAGAGAAAATACAGGTTTCTGAATTCTTTGGTGAAGAAAGAAAAAAAAAAAAAAAAGAAATGTAACTTATTCCTGCCCATGTAAGATGATAATTATTGCCAAATTAATGGGTAAATCATAAAGCTAGTAGGTACCAGAAAGTAGTTCATTTAATTAAGAATTTAATCACGTACTCATTTTCCCTTAAAAAGTAAACACAAACCCTAAATGGAAGGCAATGTCTGTACATCAAGCACAATGCTGAATATCGCGAGTTTGATGATAAATGAAACCTTCCTGCCTCCAAGGAGCTGACCCTCTAATATGAAGTAAAACATATAAAGATAATTTATAGTTCAGTACAACTGCACATATGATATTATGGATCCATAAAGCAAGAAGCAGTTATGCTTTGGATGGGGTTGTGCAGGGGCCCAGGGAAGAAAATGATAGTTGAATTGTGACTGAAAATCAGATTAGACATTCAGTAGAGAATGTCTAGCCCTGGGACATTGGACGACTGAATGAACCTGTTTCTGGGTTAATGTTATATTACACAAGAGAGTATAAGGTTTTCAGCTCTGCTGTTGTAGTTATTAATCCAGTTCTGAATCTAGCTACAGACTTTGAAAACAATAATTCTTTCCTCTATTGTGAAAGCACTTGTTAAGCATTCCAAATAATTTGTTGTAACAAACTTCCCCCTTATTATTTCCTTATTATTTATTGCCAAATGAGGGGGGCCATAGGAAACATCACACCATCAAGGCTGGCATATGTAAAATTCACACCCAGTGTACTCAGCCTGCTCTTTGTAAGCTTGTATCCTTACTTGTTGGTATCTTCTCCCTTCTCTTGCCAGAAGGCCTAATGTTGCCTTCCTTTTTTGTTTTTGCCATTATTAAAATCATCTTTCCTGAAAGACTTTTTTGTTTCTAAATTTATTTCTTCAGTGTTGGGCATTTTTCATGAGAGCAAAACTGAATACTTCTTTCTAAATATAGTAACAGAACTTCAGGCATCTTTTGTGACTTATGACTTGGTTTTATAGTAGTTTCAAACAATAAATCAGTGTACATATTAATGTTATCAGTGCTTATTAATGTAATGTTTTGAGGCAATGTGAGTATTTGATTAGCCGAAGGACAGATGTTTAGCAAAGAATTCTATGTTATTCTTGATCTTCAGACTTTTTTCTAACACTTATTACAGTTTTTACAAAGGTCAAGATAAAATCACTTTGAACCATTGTTCAAGCCCATTCCCCGAGATGGTTCCTGTGAAGAAACATGAGGTTTTGTTTGCCTTTTAAAGAATTCACTAGTTCTTTATACTATTGTGATTCACTGTCTGAGTGTAAAGCTATTTCAAGATATTCTTTGTGGACTGCTGTTTCAGATCTCCTTTATCAAACTACAGTGGCCCATGGGGTTCCTTGCTCAATACTCTTCCATCTTTCTATATTCCATGTAACAAATCGTAGCTATTTTTTTGAAGTGAACAATGTTATCAGACGTCCATGTTGATATTTCATGACCTTGGGGCCAATATGGGGTCACCGATTTCATGTGTTAATAAGTGAGTTAGACATGTTGCAATTATTTGGAAAATTCAGGTCAAAACCTTCCCCAAGAATATAACCAGATATATCCTGATAATTGAGACTGCTTTGTGATACAGCTATTCTGTTTGTTACCTGTACAAAATGTTTATTTTATGTCTGTATACCTGACCTGGGGGGCTCATGTTACAGTGACATATCGTTTACCTTTTTATACTGTTTGTGTTCATGGGTTTCTTGTGACAGCAATGCTGGAGTGTTTAGCCATTCTTTACTCCAGTGGATCATGTTTTGCCAGAACTCTTCACTATGACCCACTCATCTTGGGAGGCCCTGCACAGCATGGCTCATAACTTCATTGAGTTATACAAGCCTCTTCACCATGACAAGTCTGTGATCCATGAAGGGGTTGGATGCAAATATATTTGTGTAAATGATACTCTACAATTCTCAGTCAAGGAATCTATTAAGTCTATCTTAAGACTTTAGAATATAGCTGGTATTATTTTCATGGAATCCTGCCTGTTTAATACATTTGATCCAATCATTTTTCTACATCAGATACATCAATACACAGCCATAACATGATATCATTCCCTTTGCTTGAGATGGCTATTCAACTTTTTGTAAGCCTCTTAATGATTTAGAACATCACTATAATTTCTGTTTAACCTCCCACTTCAGCAATTAGTTCTGGACTCTGCTGAAATGAAGATACTTCATAAGCACTTCTTGAATAAATGAACACAAGCCCAATAAATCCTCCTCTGAGTGGAATTAAAAGTATGTAGTTTTGACTCCATAGGAGGAGTTTCAATTGAATGTAGCCAGAAACAGAGCTGAAAATTAATTTGACAAACATGTAGATTTAAATGTATATAGATCAGCTGTGATGGGCAATTTTCCTGTAACTTCAACACTGAATCTCAGTATAAAATGTGCTGTATTTCTTCATCACCATTTAGCTACTGAATTTTTTTCCAGTGGGAAAATACTTAGTATTCTATCATTGAATTCATGTGTTAGAAAGTCCCCTCCTAAATTTATGTATTCATTGAAAAGCAGCACCTCATAATGTCAAAACTTTATTTATGCTTAGAATATATCTACTTGCCTTAAAAGTATCACTTGTCATTTCTGTTGGAATGAGTTCAGAAATTATCTATCACTTGACCTATTTGATATTAACCTACAATAAATCTTGCATCCTATCTCATAGCTGGCACTGTCTTTCCACACCCCACTGAATATGTTCAGGGTAACAGAGTATGCACTTTCAAAATCAGATAATGGGCAGAGGAGGGGAGATAATTGTGAGTGATGTCATAACTGTATTTATGGTTTATTTATTTTATTCTTTTGTATACTTTATTTTTCCAAGGACTTTATTTTTTAGAGAAATTTTAGGTTTACAACAAAACTGAGAGGGAGGTACAGAGATTTCTCATATACCCCTGCCCGAAATTTCTTCCCCATGATCAATATTACCCACCCATTTTTTTACCAAGGATGAACTTTACATTAACACATAATAACCACCCATACTCCATAATGTACCTGAGTGCTCACTCTTGGTGTTATATATTCTGTGGGTTTGGACAAAATAATAATAACTTGTATCCATCACTATAATATCATACAAGATATTTTCACTGTCCTAAAAATCCTCTGTTGCATATACTCATCTCTACTCATACCCCTGGAAACCACTGATTTTTTTTATTGTCTCCATAGTTTTGCCTTTTCCAGAATGACATATCATTGAAATCATACTGTATGAAGACTTTTCATACTATATGAAAGCAGAGACATTACTTTGCCACAAAGGTCCATCTAATCAAAGCTGTGGTTTCTCCAGTAGTCATGTATAGATGTGAGAGTTGAACTATAAAGAAAGCTGAGTGCTGAAGAATTGATGCTTTTGAACTGTAGTATGGAGAAGACTCTTGAACTGTGGTGTTGGAGAAACCTCTTGAGAGTCCCGTGGACTGCTAGAAGATCAAACCAGTCAATCCGAAAGGAAATCAGTCCTGAATATTCATTGGAAGATCTGATGCTGAAGCTGAAACGCCAATACTTTGGCCAATCAATGCAAAGAACTGACTCACTGGAAAAGTCCCTGATGCTGGAAAAGAGTATAAGGTCTGTCATTTTCCAACATGTAGATGTCCAGTTGTTCTAGTACTCTTTATTGAAGAGACTATCTTTGCATCATTGTTCTGTCACTGCACCTTTGTTAAAGATTAGTTGACTATATTTATGCGGTCTAATATTGGCTCTCTCTTCCATTGATCTCTCTGTTTATTCTTTAGCTGATACCCACTGTATTGACTACTGTCATCTTATGTCTTAAAGGCTAGTAGTATCAGTCCTCCAACTTTGTCTTTATATTTCAGTGACTATTACCATGTATTACAATGACTATTCTGAGTCATTTGCCTATTCATATAAATTTTAGAATCGTATTGTTGATATCCATAAAATAGCATGTTAGGTTTTTTTATTGGATTACACTGAATTCATAGATAAAGTCGAAAAGATCTGACATCTTTCTAGTATTGAGTCCTCCTATCCATGAATATGAAATATCTCTCCATTTATTTAGTTCTTTGAGTTTATTCATGAGAGTTTTGTAGTTTTCCTCATATAGATCTTGTATATATTTTATTAGATTTATACTGAGGTATTTCATTTGGGGAGGGGCTAATAAATGGTATAGGGTTTGTATTTTCAAATTCTGTTTGCTCATTGTTGGTATACAGGAAAAGAATTGCCTTTTCTATATTAACTTTGTATCTGGCAACCTCTTATTTGTTTCTTTTGGATTTTCTACATAATCATCAGGTTTGAAAGAAAGATTTCTTTCTTCCCAACTTGTATACTTTTTATTTCCTTTACTTGCTTTATTGTATTGGCAAGGAAGTCTAACATGATGGTGAAAGGAATATTGCAAGAGAACATTTTTGCCTTGTGCCTGATCTTGGTGTAAAAACTGCGAGTTTCTCAACATTGAAGTATGATGTTAACTGTAGGACTTTTGTAGATAGTATTAATCAAGTTGAAGCAACTCCCTTATATTTCTCATTTACTGAGAGTTTATTTATATATTTTTAACCTGAGCAGGTTCACATTTTGTCCTTCTTTTGTATCATTGTATGATTTTTCTTGTTTAATCTGTTGATGTCATGGATCACATTAATTGATTTTTGAATGTTGAACCAGTCTTGCCTACCTGAGATAAATCCAGTTTGATTGTGATGTATAATTCTTTGTACACATTTTTTAACTCAAATTACTAGCTTTGGGGGAAGATTTTTATACCAACATTCATGAGAGTTATTGGTCTGTAAAGTTTTTCTTTAAAGTTTTCTTTTGATTTGAATATTAGGCCCATGTAAGATAAGTTAGGAAGTATTCCCATTGCTTCTATTCTTTGAAAGCAATTGTAGATAATAGGTACAATTCATTCCTTAAATGTTTGGTAGAATTTACCAGTAAAACCATTTGGGCCTATTGCATTCTCTTTTGGAATGTCATTAATTGTAGATTCAATTGATTTAATAAATATAGGCCTATTCACATTATTTACTTCTTCCTATGTGAGCTTTGTCAAATTGTATCTTTCAAGAAACTGGTCTATTTCATCCAGATTATCAAATTTATAGGCTTAGATTTGTACACAGTATTCCTTTATTATCTTTTAAATTTCTATGGCGAGAGGGTGATATTTCCTCTTTCATTTCTGATATTAGTATTTTATATGTTCTCTCCTTTTTCTTAGATTGACTAGAGGTTTATTGGTGATATTGATATTTTTGAAAACTCTAGTTTTGGTTCCATTGATTTTTTTTCTACTGATTTCCTATTTGTAATTTCATTGATTTCTGCTATAATTCTTATTTTTTCTGTATTCTGATTGTTTTAGACTCAATTTGCTCTTCTTTTCCTCGCTTCCTAGCATGGAGACTAGGTTATTGATTTTAGATCTTCTTTTCTAATAGATGCATTCAATGTTATACATTTCCCTTAAATACTGATTTTGCTGCATTCCACAGATTTTGATAAATTGTATTTTTTTCCACTTACTTCAAAATATTTTAAAATTTCTCTTGAAATATTTTGACCCAGGTATGTTATTTAGAAGTATGTTGTTTAATCTTCATCTATGTGGAGATTATTCAGTTATACTTCTATTATTAATTTCTAGTTTAATTACAGTGTGGTCTAAGAGTGCACATTGTATGATTTCTATTATCTTAAATTTGTTAAGGTTCATTTTATGCCCCCAAATGTATTATATCCTGGTAAATCTTTCATGTGACCTTGAGGAAATTGTGAATTCTGCTGTTGTTAGATGAAATATTTTATAGTATCATGATGATATTCTGCTGTCAGTTATATGACGTTGATTGATGGTATTGTTGAGTTCAACTATTAGTATGGTTTTTTGTTTTCCTACTGGATCTGTCCATTTCTGAGAGAGAAGTGTTGAAGTTTCCAACTACAATAGTGGATGCATCTATTTCTCTTTACAGATCTACCTGTTTTTGTCTCGTTTTAAGGTTCAACCATGAAAAGATTGCTATGTCTTCTTGGGTAATTGACTCCTTTATCATTATGTGATATCCTTCTTTATCGCTAATAACTTTACTTACTTTGAAGTTTTCCCTAAATGTATACACTTGCTTCAGCTTTCTTTGATTAATGTTACCACTAAACGAAATATATAATGATATATTTGTCAAGTGATAATGATATATTTGTTTACATTCATTTACTTTCAATCTATATTTGCATTTATATTTAATGTGGCTTTCTCTTAGTAGTAAAAGAGTCAATGTTCCATGATCCACTCTGATGATCTCTTTTAATTGGTGTATTTAGACTATTGACATTCAAGGTGATCATTGATATAGTTGGATTAATATCTATCAATTTTGTTACTATTTTCTATTTATTGCCCCTGTTCTTTGTTCTTATTTTTATCTTCTACTCTTTTTGTGCTTTTAGTGGTTTTAATTGAGCATTTTATGTGATTCCATTTTTCATTCCTTCCTTAGCATTTCAGTCACACTTTTCTTTTACCTTTTTTTAATGGTTGTCCTATAGCTTTCAATACACATTTTCAGCTAATTCAAGTCCACTTTAAAAAAACATCATGTCACTTCACAGATAGTGTGAATGCCTTATAATAACAAAATGATAATTCCTCTCCCCCATCCCTTGTATCATTGTTGTCATTCATTTTACTTATATATAAACCACACATACTCACACATACACACACACATGTAATATATAAGCTTAAATAATTAAGTATATTGTTGCTATTTTTTGAACAAACTGGTATCTCTTAGCTCACTTAAGAATAAAATAAAACAAAAATCAGTTTTTATTTTATTTTCACTTATTCCTTCTTTGGTGTTCTTCCTTTCCTTTTATAGATCTGAGTTTCTCACCTGTGTTAATGTCTTTCTTTCTGGATTCCCTCTTTTTTTTCTTTTTTTTTTTTGGTCTGGGAAAGTTTTTATTTTTTTAAAGTTTTTTTTTTTAATGTGGACTATTTTAAAGTCTGTATTGAATTTGTTAAAATACTGCTCTGTTTTATGTTTTGTTTTTTTGCCCACAAGACATGTTGGATCTTATCTCCCCAACCAGAGATCAAACCTGCATTCCCAGCATTGGAAGCTGAGGTCCCAACAAACTACCAGTGAAGTTCCTATTTCTCCTTTACTTTTGATGGATAATTTCACAGAGTACAGCATTTTAGGTTGCCTTTTTTTTTTCTTTTAATATTTTAAATATTTCACTCTGTTCACCTCTTGCTTGTGTGGTCTCTTAGGAGAATTCAGTTGTAATTCTTGTTTTTATTCCTCTGTAGGTAAGGTGTTTTTTCCCCTTTGGTTTCTTTCAGGATTTTTCATTTATGTTTTATCTTCTATAATTTGAAAATGATATGCTTATATGGGTTTTTGTTTTGTTTCTTTGCTTTTATCATACTTGGTATTCTCTGAGTTCCCTGGATCTGTGGTTTGATGCCTGACATTAATTTGAGAAAATTTGATTATTATTGTTTCAGATATTTTTTCTGTTTTTTCCTCTCTTTCTATTTCCTTTATGCATATGTTACATCTTTGTAGTTATAACAAAGATGTTACAATATTCAGGCAGAATATTCTGTTCTGTTTTTCTTAGTCTTTGTTCTCTTACTTTTTGTATTTCAAAGATTCTCTTGCTATATCCTCTAGTTCAAAATGGTTTCTTTTTCCCTTCCCTTACTGGAAGCCTGCAGGGATTTTTTCTGAGACATTGACTGTGGGAATCTGGTAACCTACTAGAAGTAAATCTTATGATACTGCAGAGGCCCCTTTAAGTCCCCTTTCCCCATGGAGGAGCCTCCAGAAATTCACCAACTACAGTTCAGATTTTCTTTCTCCAGCATGGGTTCTCTGATCAGTTTCTGCTCACCTAAGCCACATTTTCCCTGTGTTCACCTGTCTTGACAATGTTATGTGCAGTGGTTTGCTCTGTATCCTCCCCTTTCTTAAATTCCAAGAAGAGTTTTTGATTTTTCACTTTGCTCAGCTTTTCACTTATTTTTAGGACCAAGTAGATACTTCCAAGATTCTTATATGCAGAATTGTAAACTGGGAGTCCTAGAATTTGTTTTTTAGAGCCAATGTTAGTTTTGAGAAAATTGTGCAGAAAATATAGAGTCCCATATATTTCTTCCACCTCTCCCACCACTAATTTGCTCTATTATTAACATCTTGCATTAGTGGAACTCTTGTTTCAATTGATAGAACTGATATTGATACATTAACACTAACTAAATCTATAGTTTACATTAGGGTCTACAGTTTGATATTGTACATATTGTGGGTTTTGACAAATATGTAATGTCGTGTATCTACACTTACAATATAACATAGAATAGTTTCACTGCCTTAAAAATACCCTATGCTCCATTTATTCACCCCTTTCCCTTGAAAGCTTGAAACCTACTGATCTTTTTATTCTCTACATAATTTTGCTTTTTCCAGAATGTCTTATAGTCAAAATCATACCATATGTAGTCTTTTCAGACTGGCTTCCTTCACTTAGCAATATGTATTTAAGTTTGCTCCATGTCTTTTCAAGTCTTGATAGCTCATCTTATTTAAGTGCTAAATAATACATAGCCATATTTATATAATGGCTGCTGTCCAGGAACAAATGGGATTATTTGAGGTGTCGTGTATGGGAGAAAAATAAGATTTTGGAGCCTATAGCCATGGATTTTAAATGTAACTTTGACATGTTTTAGCTGCGAGCTTGGACAATTTACCAAAGATCTCAGAGCTGCAGTTTGCCATCTCTCAAATTAAAATATTAATATCTACCTTTAAATGGTCATGATAATGAATAGAATGTAACATCAGCGTAGCACCTAATCATGCCAGCAGCAGCAGAAGCAGCAGCTGGGATCATCAAGAAAGCAATAGTAACATTCTTGGCATGGGATGGTATTGTCTTTTCAGTATAAATGCCTACTTTTAATAAAATCACTTATTCTGTAAGTACAGCTAGACTAGTACAATAACAAATAGCAATAAGGTAAGGCTGTTCAATCAAATAAAATATATAATAAATTAAAAATAAAAGGCTTCAATCCAATAATAGGCATATAGAAAAGGGTATGAAGTGGGGAAAGTTTCTATTTAGTACATCTAGTTGGATAGGGATTTCTGAAATGGAAAACATTTAAAGTTTCAATGTAATTGTTTAGTTTCAGAAAACAAAATTTATTGCATATGAATTTTAGTTTCTTCTGAAATATGTTAAAGTTATTCATATTTACTATATATAAGTTATGTCCAGCTATTCGTGATACTATGGACTATAGCCTGCCAGGCTCCTCTGTCCCTGGATTTTCCTGGCAGAGATACTGGAATGGATTGCCATTTCCTCTTCCAGAGAATCTTCCTGACCCAGGTATCGAACCCAAATCTGCCTCTCCTGCATTGCAGGTGGATTGCTAACCGCTGAGCCACCAGGAAAGTCCAACTATGTATTAATATATGTGTACAATATGCCTTCATAATATCCAAACAAATCCTATAGTTGAATCAGACTACAGCTTAAAAGGAGAGTTAAAAGTTGCAGATTCACAGACTGTCAGTATCTATAGGAATTCACCATTTTCTCTCTTTATTCTTTAGCCTTTATTGAGATTACAATAAATTATGAGCTTAAAAATATTTAAGATTTTAAAAACAGAAAAAAATGATGAAATAAAATTATTTTTAGCATTGATATTGACTATACTTTACATTTGAAGTACTGAAGACAGAACTTTGTATTCTAAGACTTGGCCCCAAGACCTGAAATCTACTTTGAGGTGGTGGGAGTGGGTCATGAGACAATGAATTTCTACTTTTGCCAAAATGATTTAAAATACTGAGTTCATAGAGAAGGAAATAATTTGCTAAAGATAAGACCATAAGATAAAACCTCATGGTGATATAGGACAGGGACCAGAAAACTTTTTTCTACAATGGGGCAATAGTAAATATTTTTAGCAATGTGGATCCTATGGTCTCTACTGCAACAACTATTTGATTCTGATATTATAATGTTCAAATAGCCACAGATAATATATAAACAGATGTGTATGCTATGTTTCAAACTTTATTTATAAACATAATCAGATGACTGGGATTTGACCATAGTTTGTTGACTCCTGTATTAGAAAATGAGAAAAATGTGAAATTTACCTGAAAACATTTCATTCAGATTATAAATTGAAAAGAGAAATCATTTTTTTTTTTTACCAAAGACTCCCAACACTGGATAAAGAAAGATACAGTTTTATTTTATAACATAATAAAAATAATGAATGATCACATGTGTGAGAAGAAATAGTTTTACAAAAGAAGTATTTCTTGAGTATTTGGCAGAAAGAAGACTGCTATTTGTTAGGTAAAAGAAGAATGGGGTTTTAGAGTTGGAAGTGGACATACCGTAATTTTTAATCTTAACTGTTAATTTATAGGTTATGTGATCTTGGGTATGTTATATAACTTTTTTAAGCGTCAGTTTCCCTATAGGTACATTCTTTAAGTAAAAGAACATCTGTAAAGCATTTGATATAATTCCTAGAATATAGTAGGTGCACTCAGGGAATTTATAGGTAATTCTTTACTTGTTGGGTAACTAAAACTTCAACACAAAAAGTTGAAGTAAATAATAATAATAGTACCTTATATAAAATTGTGAACATTATACAGGATAAAGTATAAAAACACTTAAACACTCAGCACAGCTCAGCACCTAGTAAATGTTCAATGGATATTAATTACTGCTGTTACTATTGTTGCTATTATTGTTAAATATAGTAATGCCCAGGATATACTGATTCATCTGCAAATTTAAAAGGTGTAGGAGAGAATGTGACAAATGCTATGACAAAGACACAGGAGCCCCATCTGATTGGTGGAGTCAGAAAAAGATTCACAGAGAAAACACATGTGAGCTTTCTGGATAGAATGAATTGTATTTCAATTAGAGGAGATGGCATGTGTTAAAACAAAGGAAGAGAGTGAAGGAAAAGAGCAGAGATTTGATAGGCATGTAAAATGAGTAGTAACTTAATATGATACTGTATATTGAATCTACTTCTTTCTTATTCAGACCTCAAAGCAATCTGTGTGTTGGGTATTATGATACATACTTTATAGAAAAGCAATGTGGATTCAGATTTGGTGACTTTCCCAAGGTCATACAAGTAATACGCTGATCTGAATTGAACTCAGATCATTTTTCCCCCAAATTCAGTGTTATTACCACTCCATTTTGAAAGCAAGTAGAGCTTTTGTTGTTGTGGTTGTTTAGTTGCACAGTCGTGTCCAACTCTTTGCAACCCCATGGACTATAGCCCACCAGGCTCCTCTGTCCATGGGATTTCCCAGGCAAGCATACTGGAGTGGGCTGTCATTTCTTTCTCCAAAGTGGAGCTTAGTATAAGCTAATAGCCACATGTAGGCCAATGTTTATTCTTTGATATGATAAATAGATAAATACATTTATATCTCACATTTAATTCATTAATCAAAAATAATTATATATTTTAATTTAATTATTCATTAAAAATATTTTTGAATTCTTACCAGGTGCAATCAATATCCTAACAGGTGGCATACATCAATTTAAAAAAATACAGGTATTTTTGCCACACAGTTATCAGTTTGGTTTATTTCTGAAAATTATTTTTAAGATTGAGGTACAATATATTATTAAAACACTGCTACCATTTCCCTCAAAGTACAGAGTCATTTGTTATCTAATTGTCATTCTATTCTCTAAAATAAAGATATTATAAAGAAACTAGTGTCTCAAGTTATTAGAAAACAAAATTAGGATCTCCATAGAGTTGGGAATAGCTGATATTTACTTCTAAATTTTTTTTTTCATTTTACACCAAAAATCACAACTATGTTTTAATAAATGTGTAATTACATTATATTTATTTTAATCAAAAGTTAGAATACTACAACTCAAAGAATAAAGCCTCATTGGTAGAAACTTTTCTTGAAATATTGAAAGGTGAAAAGAAAAGTAGTGTCTAATCTCAGAAGCAAACAGTAGGAAAAACAACCTTTTCTCATTAATGGCAGTGAAAATACAAGATCTGTTTATAATTAGACAGACATGGTCAAGATTTCAAAATTTGTTATTTCTGCATTTCTATCTTCACAGGTTCAAAACACTCTTTAAAATGTGAAACTTGTGTTTACTAGTTTTAAGGCATAGAGATAGAGATTCAGTTTCCATGGAACAGCTGGATCTAATTAGAACCCAAAGTTCTCATTCCACTTGATCTGATTTCCCCATCTGTATGGAGTCATTACACCATAAATAGTGTGAGCTGTAACTTCCAGTTCAAACCAGAGAGGAACTGGCAATCAGGGCTCCTGTTCCACAAGGGTCACTGAAAGTTCTGTTGAACAGCACAGCATTTCCATATGGGCTGATTCAATCATTTAGAACTTTTCCACCACTAAGTGAAGAAGGGAGAAATAAACTCTTTTTCTGCCATCCATCCATTCATTTACTTTTTTTGGAAGATTTAAAACTCTGAAGTGTCAGATTTAAGAATAAAATATTCTCTATTAACACCAACGCCTCATTGTATCTTTTTATGTGTATTTATTTTTGTTTCATGCTTTGTTTACAAGAGTATAATGCTTCCTTTTGCTTTCATAAATTGCATATTTAATGAACTTATAGAACAAATATATGTTAGGAATATAAAAGATACCATCCTTTTCCAATCACATCATTTCAGAAATGTGAAGATTGAAGGTCAGAAAAGTTCACTTCAGCTCACCCATAGGAGACATAAGAGAAAAGTCACAGACTTCTGAGTTCTCAACTAGTATTCATACTGTGTTCAAGCTGACTAGGCTAGGAAACACTTCCAGGGAAAACATAAATATCTGGCTTTCTGGATTTTACAAATTGGAGAATAAGGAGAGAAAGAATATTCATTTAAAAACAATTACTGTTAAATTTTTGGATTTTATGTTTCCCTACATTTTTGTATGTATAACTTTGTGTCCTTCCCATTTTAATGTTTTATCCTTTTCTTAAGTGATTAATCAATTTTTATAAACATGTTTTTAATGGCAAGAATGGATCTTATATAGGTATACCAAAATTTTAAAGAGTGTTTTTTTGTTTTATAAGTTGTTTTTGCTAATTTAATAATGCTATGATGATAATCCCCGTACACTGCTCTTTTGTACTTTTTTTTTTATGTCTTTAGGATAAATTCTTTTAATTGGATTTCTTTGGTCATATGATATTCATTTTAACCCTCTGTCTGATATTTGTTGCCAAATACCCTTCTGGAAAAAGTCACACCAATTTACAATTATTCTCTCATAACATGAAAATTTTGTGTTTCTGCACATACAGATACTATTTCCTAATAATTTCACATTGGATAGGTAAAGTGTAGCATCCAATTTTAATTTTCATTGATTAAAAGTAAAACTGAACACATCTCACATGCTCTTTGGACTTCATAAATATATCTAATTAACTACCATCTGAGCCACCATGGAAGCCCTTATGGGAAGTGGTAAAATTAAGAAACTGTGGACAAGAAAAGAAATACTCAATTTCAGTTGAAATGATCAGAAAACACATTTAACTAGTATCTAGAAAAAACAAGTAAAAGTTTCTATATCCAGCCCTATGAGGAAGAATTGTGGTCAGGCACCATTAAAGGCTCATGGAAAAACGAACTAAAAGAAAGAGAAACCATCTAGCAATTTCTGTAATTGAATCATGGCAGTTGGAAGAGACTTCTGGAGTTGTTCTAGCTCAACTATGCAGTTTCTGCATGAGGGAACTGAGCAGTTAAGTGCCTTGCTTAGGGTATCATCTTGTTCGAAAAGCCAGAAATAGAATTTGGGCCTCATCATTCCCAGTTGAATCCTCTCTGAGCAATTTTACAGGACTGAAAACATCATCAAGCAGAGAGCTGTAATGCTTGAATGAATCATTTAACTTCTCTGAAACTCAGTTTCCTCATCTTTAAAATGAGAAGACAGGACCGAATGAACATAAACACTCATAACATTTTCAAAATTACTGGATTTTACCTGCCAATATCTGACACTCAAGTTCTTTGTTTTCTCAGCCATACTAATGTTTAAAAAATGTGTTTCCCTTCATATACATTTTTTAGGTAGTTAAATTACTTCTTCTTCCCTGTGGTCAGGTAATTCAGAAACTGCTCTGTTTTTTGTTTTGTTTTGTTTTAAATTGAATTTTCTGAACAAAATTGTTTCTTGGTCAGGATGATTTATAAGATATTTTAGCTCCCAAAGCATTATTTTAAGAAAGTTATAAACAACTGTGAATGGGGACAGTGCTAGTTGACTGTATATTTTTTCTAGCTCAAGAAAAATGAGTAGGATATATTAAATGTTATTTTTCATTGAAATTGAAGGTATCCTGCATTGCTTTTCCCCATATATATTTTTACCTATTTTTCCTTGCTGTTTATGCTTTTACGGGTAGTATTGGAAGTAGCCATGACATCAGTTGATTTCCATGAGGGCATATCAGTA
Source organism: Budorcas taxicolor (assembly GCF_023091745.1). Taxonomy (NCBI): domain Eukaryota; kingdom Metazoa; phylum Chordata; class Mammalia; order Artiodactyla; family Bovidae; genus Budorcas; species Budorcas taxicolor. Next base: position 73,613,224 of record NC_068912.1, read on the forward strand.
ATATGCTCATATGCATAGTCTAAGTGTAGAAGCTATCACAAACCACCTGTTAGACTTTTGTTGGTATGAAGTGACAGCCATAAATCAGTGTATTATACTAATAAAGCTAAGATCATTCATTCAGTTCTTAGTCCTTGGTTCTCTTTCACCCATAACTGCATGTAGGAACTTAGCTGTAAAGGAGAAGAAAGAAAGTGCAGAGAACTAAGTACAAATCTATCACTAATGGAGGGAAAGTAACAAATGAACAAAAACTCACACATGAATCACTGAATGGTCACAGCAGTTTGTCAGGCGGGAAAAGACAGTAAAGAGGAAAATGGCTCATAGGTAGTTCATCTATTAGAACAGAACCAAAGTACTAATTGCTTTTTAGTTGCTAAATTGTGTCCGACTCTTTTGTGACCCTGTGAACTGTAGCCAACCAGGTTCCACTGTCCATGGAATTTCCCAGGCAAAAATACTGGAGTGGGTTGCCATTTCCTTCTCCAGGGGATCTTCCATACCCATGTACTTGTATGTGGTCTCAAATGTTTATTGTGAGCAAATGACTATCTCTTCACCAATAATCACATAATTAAGAATGTTGGGAAAATATATGGCTCTCTTTCAAACACCAAGGATGAGGCCAATGCAAATCTGTAGTTTCCATTAAGCTTTTGCTGATCAAATTTCTGAATGTTTTTTGTAAGGCAAGGTTGATCAATCCCTGAGATAGAAAGTAATGATATCTGCTGGCAAGCATTTACAAACCCCACCAAATGAATTAGGAGACCCAGCTGGTTCCCAAGGACAGAAAATGGTGAGAAAAGAAACTTTCCCATAACTTAGACTTGGGGCTTGGGATATAACATATGCAGAATGACTAGGCTTGAGTCAAGAGTCTTGAATACATTTGGTTCAATATAGAGAATTGTTGGTTTTCCTTTTATCAGAGTAGGAAGCTTATTCCTTTGGCATATATTTTTAAATATGACATAACTAGAGTCAACACATTCTAAATATGAAGGTTGTTGTTGTCCAGTTAAGTCATGTCTGACTCTTTGCAACCCCATGGACTGCAGCACACCAAGCTTCCCTGTCCTTCACTATCTCCTGAAGTTTGCTTAAACTCATGTCCATCGAGTCAGTGATGCCATCCAACCATCTCATGCTCTGTCACTCCGTTCTCCTGTTGCCCTCAATCTTTCCTAACATCAGGGTCTTTTCCAATGAGTTGGCTCTTTGCATCAGGTGGCCAAAGTATTGGAGCTTCAGCTTCGGTTTCAGTTTTTCCAAAGAATATTTAGGGTTGATTTCCTTTAACATTAACTGGTTTGATCTCCTTGCTGTCCAAGGGACTCTCAGACGTCATCCCTAGCACAATAATTTGAAAGTATTAATTCTTTGGTGCTCAGCTTTCTTTATGTTCTGTGAAGTTTATTTTTTCCTTAAAGTGAAATACCATATCCATAGCTAACTAGTTGCTTAACATATTCACTCAAGGCCTGTATCTGTAATAATAATTAGTAGAAAGATTAATATATTGGAGGGACAATATTTTAAGTTACAAACATTAATTCAATAGTTTAAAGGTTGTTCTTTTTTGTTTTCATTCACACTTTTTCTGTATTTCTGTTGCAAAGTCCCAGAAGATCCTACTCAGCATGACTACAGCACACTGCTCTGTTTTCTCTCTGAGACTTAGATTTTTACCTCTAGTCAAAGAGAAACAAAGAGTTATGCTTTAATTTGAAATAATATATGTATTTCTAAGCATGTATATCTATTTTTCAGATACCTAGTGCTCATACAAGGTACTAGGTTTGTTCTCTGGTACATGTTCTAACTTGGAGGAGCCAGGATGAACCCAATGTGTTAGGTCCTGTGTAAGATCAGTCTTAATTATGATGTTCTATAGTTCTCAGAAAAAAAAAAAATCAGTGAATTTTTGGGTATTTCTGGCAGATTTTCTTAAGAGAAATTCTTGAGAGTTCAAATAAGTTGTATTTGAGTTAAATTCCTGGGATACGCTCCTGATCCAAGAGATACTATGCTAGTTCAGCGCAGTCTACCAATTTGGATTCACTTAACACTTGTGTGAGTTTGCATGTACTCAGTTGTTTAGTCGTGTCTGACTCTTTGTGATCCTGTGGGCTGCATCCTGCCTGGCTCCTCTGTCCATGGGGTTATCCTGGCAAGAATACTGGAGAGGGTTGCCATTCCCTCCTCCAGGGGATCTCCCTGGGTTTCCTGCTTGACAGGTGGATTCTTTTACCACTGAGCTACCTGGGAAGCCCACTAAACACTTAGGAGATAACAGAAAAGACAATTAAATGCCTCTGATTCCAGGTAGAATGGCTTAGGAGAAGGATCTGGGTCTTTATCTTGTTTGAAGAAAGAATTCAGCAGAGAGGCCAAGGTTGTGAAGCAGAGACAGCATTTGTTAGAAGCAAAGTACATGTGGTAATCTAGAAGTGACTTGTGCACAATAGAAATGGCTTAAGTTGCTTATATGGGGGTAGTTTTTTAGGTTCTCTGGTCAATCATCTCAAAATATCAGCAGGAGACTGGCTGTAGCTGCTCATCCTGAGACCTATCTCCTATTTACCTCTAAAAAAATTCATTTATATCGCTTATACACACACACACACACACACACACACACACACACACACAGTAAACACACACATAGTTCAAGATGTTTAAAGAATTTATAGTATTCATTGACCAAAATACTGCATATTTGGGCACAAAGTGTCAATGCTAATTATACTTCTCTAAGGTAGGGGGAACAGTATTAGAGGAATAGGATAACATTCTGAAAACTAAGTTTTCTTTCCTAAGAATGTTATAATCCAAAAATACCTGCCAAGAGTGCATGACCTATGCAGGGCAAAGCAGCCAACCAATGATTAAATATGGAACTTCCCAATCATTACTCAACTTCTCACCAGCCCAGAGTGTATCTACTGATTAACCCTGATTGAAATTTAATACCCATTTTTCCTGTTCTATCTAGTTTGACAAAGAACTCCAGACAATGTAGAGATAAATGTTAGCCTCTTACTTCCGGTCTATTCTTCAAATGTCCAGACACTTCAGCTTAGTCATTTCCTCTAAAAGAAATTAAATCTTACCATGGGCTTCAAAATGGTGCTATTGAATATTTAAAAGACATAAAACATCCTAAGGTAATAATTTATTTCACCCATTTGTCACAATTATAAAAATAAGTATTAAGGGACTACTATAGGCTGCTGCTTTGGGAATGAGAAAAGCCACCTAATTCAAGAATATGTCATATTCCTAAAACTAAGTTATACTGATGTAAATAAAACTCAGTATGTGCTAAGTGACACTATTATTAAGTGTTTATATTTCATTCTGCATTCAAGGATTAAAATTTTTGAGGAGATACTTCTGTCCTGAGTATTTAATATATTGAGATGTTATACTCAAAATATGCCAGAGAGTTTGATTTACCTAATGTTCAAAAGATGTGTATTCCATGCATACTGTGTGCAAAGCACTCTGAGTGCTTGCATTTTTCAAAAGTCAGAAAATGTGTGGTTTCTCTAAAAATAACCCCAAACTGGAACATAATCTAAGATTTCTGCTTGAAGCGAAAAAAGCAGTGCTGAAAGGGCGTGCTGCAAACCTGGCTTACTACATGGGTCGGTTCCTAATTCGGGTTTGAGGGGTAGGACACATCAGAAGATGTCTTAATATAGCCTGTCAAGGTAGCAAAATTACATGAAATATAGAATTGTGTAAATGTATAAATGGTGTGAGAGCAGCTGGTAGGAAAAGCCAGTGGGAAAATGACTAAAGAGGGAAGTTGTGTAAAGGGGAAAAATTAGTTCTTTCTAACATACTTCAGAATTCCTCTTTTATAGTATCTGAACACATACCAGAATAAGCCCTGGGAAAAGGGTCACTTGTACTGGAAATAACACAAGAGGATGTACAAGATCCTTTTAATGTTAATAATAAGGATGTTACGTTTTAGAAGTGTTGTACCAATCTTGTTGATAAACACTTTAATACCTCTCCCACTTAATCCTCACCACATTAGACAGCATTTCCATTTAAAACATGTAGAAATTGAGGCATATATTTCAAGTATCTTTCTCAAGAATTCACACCTATTTATTCAACAGCTATGTATTCAACACTGATTACATGTCAGGCAGTGTCTTAGAGTCTTGAGATTAAAAAGTGGATACAATAGAACCTGGCTTCGTGAACCTTTCACTTTAGCAGAAGACAAACAACAGGCAATTGACTTTAACAGAAAAATGACAAAGGTAAATTATATATTAGAAAATAATACCATTATGGAAAAAATTTAAAAGTAGAGAAAGTAAAGGGAGATGGAGGGTTGGGAATTATGTTTTTGATGGCACTTTTCATGTAGGCCTTATTGAGAAAATGACATTTGATCAGGAACTTGAAGGAAGTGGACCAGGTAGGTATGAAAGGAAGAGCATTCCAGCCCCAGGGAAAATCTGGAGGCCTGAGGACCAGTACAGCTGGAGAGAAATGAGATCAGTCACAGACTAGAAAACAGAGTCACAGGGGTGAACATATGTGATGATGAGGGCCATTGGAGTGGTTTTGGCTTTTGTTCCCAATGGTAAAATGGAGCTTCCTCAGGCTGTTAGGATCTCTGCCATTGTCAGCCACATAGAAGAAGCTCTAAACTGGGCAAGAAAAGAATGTTCCATTACTCTGTGCTCGCTTCCCTGTGGCAGATTAATGTTTTTCCACAGGAAACATAATTTCTGTAAGTAATAAAATCTGTCATCAATTGTTTATTGTTCATTTAAATTTGATTCAGTTTTTGCAAAATCCATGAAGAAAGCTAATTAATGATTTCTATTGACTGTTTATGATTCCAAATCATATCAAATACCCGTCCTGAAGGCATTCTATTTACCACTAAATGAGTCTGGATCAGATTTAGGAAAATTACAATATTTCTGAGCCAGAATTTGAAGAAGCTTAGATTTTACAAATTGCAGCAACCACCCACATGCATGTACATTGGTGCTTGGATCATGATTGGAGTAGCAGCAGTTTTAAGAAGAGCAATATTCTCCCTTTTCTTTCCTAAATATTGATTCTCTCCTCTACCTCTCCTGCTTCCTAAGAGTAGAGTCTCAAGAATTTAGAGATAACATAACAGGATGATGTATTTTATCAAGGAGGTTTAGCCCCATATAATTGAAAAGTCAATGAAATATGCATCCAGTGCAACCTTTGCTGCTTGCAATAAAGTCCCAAATTTAACCACCAGTTTCCCAATGGCCCTTTTTTTTTTCCCTAGCCTAAGGTACTACTGCAATCACTATACCGCCATCACCACTCAAAGATGTGTCATCACTCGAAAGATGTGTGATCTGAAACATAAAGTCTTTTCTGCCTCATAAGTACCTGGGCAGTTGTATTCTATAGACTTGTTGAAAAGCCTGACATGGAGAGAAATGGGGGAACTTCAGGTCAGGTAGGGGAAAGCAAGGGCAAATATTTGAAAGTATGTGTGTTTCACATCACCTTGTATTTTACTAAAGAAAAAGCTGCATACTTCTTTAGGCTGATCTGGTTGCCCGAAAGAGAATAGCAACTGTTTCCTTTTGAAGGAGTTTATAAAGCATGTTTTCACAGCTTTACTCCTTTATCCGGTCTCTTTTACGTTCCCTCTTTATTTTTAACTTTCTTATTCACTTTGGAATATATTTTTAGCCCCGCCTTAAAACCCCAGTGCTACTCCCAAGCCTAATCCTGGATAAAACAGTGACTCTGTCCATTTAGGACTCTTGCTGCCACAGGCTCTCACAAAAAGAAATATCAAAAGAAATGAGGGAGAAACACAGTCATCTTTTATAGAACAGATATTTATATATTGCCTATGTTAAGCTATAATAACCATTTATAGATTTCCTACCACATGCTAAATACTCAAGCAAGAACAGTGTATTTCATTGGTTCTAATGTATCTAGGGAAGGATTGAATTAATAGGCAAATTAAACAAAACATAACAAAAAAAACCCGATTCCCTAATTGCTTCATGACTCACTACCATTTAAAAAGTATTTTATTTATATGCAGATGTTTGTCATTCTCCTTTTTCTCCCCCCACTTTTTGGCCATGCTCTGCAGCATGTGAGTTTTTAGTTCCCCAATCTGAATCAAACTCATGGCCCCCTGCTTTGAAAGTGTAGAGTCCTAGCCACTGGAATGCCAGGGAAGGCTCCTTTTCCCTCTGTTTTTTTCTCCCTCTCTCCCTTCTCTTTCTTTCTCACACTCACCAAATTATACCTCACTATCTTTCTTTTTTAAACATGATCAGTTTTATGATTTATCTTTATTTCATGGTTTAAACACTTGACCATTGGTTCAAGCAGTTATTTTCCAGCCATGATTCCACTCATCATTAGCAGCACCTGTACCAAGAGTGGTGGGGTTTGCCAGTAGTGAGAGGCACAGCCCTGCCAGCCTACCCCAATCAATGTCTGAGTGTAGCTGCACTGTTCCTCTGACCCTCAGGCATGTTGGTTATTTTGCTCCTGTCTTTCATTTGTATAGAGGCCAGCAACTCTGCAAAATTATGTGATGATGACAAATGGGAATTTGGACAAAGCTCTCAGGTAAATGCATTAACTTGCCGTACTACCTAAGGCCCCAAGCATATGGATCATTCTCAGTAAGAGCTTGGGGAACATAAATTAGTGAACCTCACAGAAAAGTCCAAATGAGTGAATCTGGTGCTTCCTGTTCCAGGAAGATGTCATTCTTGTCACATTTCGAATACCCCTAGAATATCTGAACTATTCTTATCTCTACGTTTCTACTCATGCAGAGGCCCTGCATGGCTGAAAGAGAGACTTCTCAGCATTGAAATATATTGTCAAGCCTGTGCTCAGTAGCACACACCATACTTTCCTGCATTATACATGACTGGTTCTGCTTACTGATATCATCCCTGCTCTGTTCATGGTTCTTCTACCTCGAGTTCAAACCTTAGCAGGGACACCCCCGACCCCCAACATTTTTCTGTGATAGTCATAAGACTTAAGAAATGGAATGAGTGTATATCTTCCAAAGGTGTGTTTTCCAATTGGCCTCATTTGACAGGAAGGCTGATTTAAACGATGCATAGGAAACCTTCCGCTGGGTCACCTGTCATGCTTTTGCACGCTCTTTTGTTGGTGTGTGCTTTTCCGTAAGCAAAATGTTTTCATATACTGGTAGACCTGCTTTAGAAGAAATTCATTCGTTTTTAATATGGTTCATAGAGCTGTAGCTTCTCAACCTTTCATGGGTATTCAGCAACTGTCTCATTTTTCATGAGATACATATGTATATCAGCTATAACACACTGTCAGTGAACAGTGGTTTTCAATCAAATAGGCTGTCAGTAAAGCTGATTCACTAACAAGAAAGCTGTCAAGCTGTGGCAGCTGCTGTCTTTGCTACCCAAACAATCTGTTCTGTGCTAATGGTGACTTGTGCACTCCCATTTATTATACAGGCATAATGAGCAGTGTCCTCAGAAGCACAATCTGAGTTAGAGGATTTACATACTTTGTTGTGTGAATTCTGCAAAATCAATACCAGCAGAATAGCAGCTGGTTTTCTATAAAGATTTTGGGGGAATATCTTTGCTTAAGAAGTTTTGGTTAATTGTCCAATGGTAAGAAGTCATCCACCATTCATCCCATAAATATCCATGGAGCTTTTAACTATGTATGCAGTTCTCTTAAGTATTGCTAATATAAAAAGAAATGAGAATAATGTCTGTTTTTACCCATTTGTTTCAATCCATTAATAAAGCAGATATATCGCTACTCCAAGTTAGAGTGACTAGACATTGTGTGGTAGTCAGAAGCTCTCTTAATTTTTAGTAAATAGTAAATGACTTCTTAATTTTCCAACCTGAGGTTGAATATGTAAGCTCTTATATATTCAGTTCTCTAAGTAATACTCTCTAACAATAAATCATTAATGAAGAAGTTTATTTTTCAAGTGATTGTCTCCCTCGGAGAAATTTAGATTGGTGAGAATATTCAGTTCCAAAGACTGAAAATTTAGCGACTACTTATCATGTTCTGTCACTTTTGTTAAGAAAATAACTTCCTACCATTAACAGGAGCCAGGATACTCCCTTTATGTTGTTTTCCTGGCTTGAATCACTAGGGGTGAATGGGGAAGGGTGTAAAGGGGAATAATTCATTTTGACACTCCAAGACATCTCCTCTGCAATGTATCTTTTGAAGCCAAGAGCTTTATTTCAGTTTCAAAAGAGCTCTATGTTCTAGGAAGATTATAGTCACTTCAGAGCCAAATTCTGCATACCACACAGCTCTCTCCACAGCCAAGGTTTTCACTCTCATTGTGATAGAAGTGTGGCCACAAGTCAGCCAAGAGAGAATCCCACATTGAACTGCATTTAACACATGATCTGTTCTTGCACTGGAAACTTTTGACTGCACAGAAGTTCACTCCCATTACAAACATTGCTTGCTCTTAGAGAACTATAATAAAGGCCACATAGTAGGCCCATAATTGTGATGATGAAAATATGACTTGTGAGGTCAGGTAATTATAAGTCTGGAATTGAGATTTCCAGAAAAGGAGCAATGCAGTTCTGCCTTAATCCATGAATGTTTGTTTGCAGAAAGAGTAGCAAATTTAGGACTGAGATGAGGAATGTGGGTTAAAGTGAGTGACCTGATTTTTCTCCTTGGATAGCCCTGATTGGTTTTGTATTTTCCCATCCCATTCCTCCACTCATCTACTAATACATCATGAAGACACTAGATGAAACATATGCTTCCATCCCTGCTGCCTCTGGTCCTCAGGTGTGTTAATGACACATGCTTGTTGGGCCCACATGACATTACTTGGCAGATCACAAATGCCTGGAGCCCAAACACAACTGAGTAATGGTTGGTGACTCTGATTTCTCCCTCACCAGCAGTGCGCATTTTTTCTGAGAAAAATAATTTTAATACGATAATGTCCAACTGCCTACACACACACACACACACACACACACACACATTCTTCTACCACACTACCAGACCACCATGAACTCTAACTCACACACCACCAGAAACATTGATACTGAGAAAATATTGACAAGATGTCTTTAGCAAGAACAACAACAAAAGAAATAAGAACATGAACCTTTGTTTTGAAAAAGGTCTTTATTAAGTCAATTCTTCACATGAAGAATTGTAAAAATGCTCAGTAATCGCAACTTTTTTGCTGATGAAAATTGTAAAGCATAAATTCACTTAGCTGACAAAGCCTCTAACTGGGCATAGGCAACATTCTTTGAACTGTTTCTCTTCCCCTGCATATATATGCATGTGTGTGTCAAGTTGCTTCAGTCATTTCTGACTCTTTGCAACCCTATGGACCTTAGCCTGCCACGCTCTTCTGTCCATGGGATTTCCAGGCAAGAATACTAGAGTGGGTTGACATGCCTTCCTCCAAGGGATCTTCATGACCCAGGGATTGAAAATGCATCTCTTATGTCTCCTGCATTGGCAGGTGTGTTCTTTACCATGAACACCACCTAGGAAGCCCCCCCCCCCCCCCCGCCCCCGCACATATACTCACCATCAAATAAAAAGACATTCCTTGCAAAGATGGTGCGCTTGTCTGTTTTCTCCTGTAGTACTCTGAGCACTGGCACACACGGCTAAGAAAGTAAGGGTGTGTTTTCTTTGGCACAGATGCTTCAGCACTTGTGAGAGGGTGTCAGTTTGGGGAATAGGTTGATCCTCAATTGTGTTTACTTTATTCCTTCTCCTTGTACCAGGTGAAATGGATATGTGTATAGCTAAGTCATTTCCCTCAGTATTTAGACACTTATATATCATTCAGTAAAAGATTCTGAATGTATGGAAATGAGAGATTCTTAAAGAATCCAGAAAATAAAAACAGCTAGGACTATGGCCACATGTGAAGCATGGGAAAAGACACAGTTCACTGATAATGGCACTTTCTAAGAATAGGAAGGGTAAATGCAAAGATTTACCACCAAGAAGACAGCAGAGCTTAAGTGTTTGATCTCAGATACCACTGTGAAATGTAAGTCATAAGAATACTTATAGAATCATTGTGAAAATTAAATGAGTCAGCACGTGAAGAGCGCTTAGAATTAGTTCCTCAGTTCAGTTCAGTCACTCAGTCATGTCCAACTCTTTGCAACCCCATGGACTACAGCACTCCAGGCTTCCCTGTACACCACCAACTCCCAAAGCTTGCTCAAACATGTCCACCCAGTCAGTGGATGGACCGGATGCCATCCAACCATCTCATCCTCTGTCATCCCCTTCTCCTCCTGCCCTCAATCTTTCCCAGCATCAGGGTCTTTTCTAATGAGTCAGTCATTTCTTCAGGTGGCCAAAGTATTGGAGCTTCAGTTTCAACATCAGTCCTTCCAATGAATATTCAGGATTGATTTGCTTTAAGATTGACTGGTTTGATCTGCTTGCAGTCCAAGGGACTCTCAAGAGTCTTCTCCAACATCACAGTTCAAAACATTAATTCTTTGGCACTCAGGTTTCTTTATGGTCCAACTCTCACATCCATACATGACTACTGAAAAAACCATAGCTTAGACTATCGGGACATTTGTTGGTAAAGTAATGTCTCTGGTTTTTAACATGCTGTCTAGGATAGCATATTAAATGCTCACTTCCAAGGAGCAAGTGTCTTTTAATTCTGTGGCTGCAGTCACCATCTGCAGTGATTTTGGAGCCCAAGAAAAGAAAGTCTGTCACTGTTTCCATTGTTTCCCCACCTATTTGCCATGAGGGAAGGGGACTGGATGCCATCATCTTAGTTTTTTGAATGTTGGGTTTTAAGCCAGCTTTTTCACTCTCTTCTTTCACTTTCATCAAGAATAGTTCCTGGCATAGAATAAATACTCAGTCCATGATAGCTTTTGCCATGTGCCTTGTCTTCATGGGGACAAATTTTAACTTTGTCTGCTCAGATGTGCTGGATTCTCTGCTTAATTTTGAGCATATAAAGAATGGCTGTGTTCTTATCACTATGTAGCTCATGTCCTACTTGGAGAATCAAGCATCAAATGTAAATTCTTGTTTTTGAATTCCTTTTTGAACCTGACACTTGTTAAATGCTTTATTTTCATGATCTAATTTTTACAACATTCTAAGAGGAAGGTGTTATTCCCATTTAACCAATGAGTTAACAGTATTATCGAAATTAGAGAACATGGCTCAAAGACTCATACAGAATTGAAAACCATTTCAGAACTGTACTGTCTGCCATGCTAACAGGTCCCAAGTGATCAATTATAGAAGAACACACCAGAAGGATGGAGAAAGTCTGTCTGGAAGGATTTAGTTGGGCTTCAAAGAAGAAGTAGTATGTTAGTTAGTTGAGATGAAAAGAATATTCTCTCATGATGAAACTAGTTAAGCAGACCAAACTGCATGTGGAATAATCTATGTTTATCTGTATAATGAGAATTTCTAAGTGAGACTGATCTGGATTCAAGTCTAATTTGTCAGCTAAATGAACTTGGAATGGTAACTTGTCTCTAACTTCAGCTTTTTTATCTTTAAGATAAAAATAGCACCAGACATACGTGGCTCTTAAAGAAGAGGGTCTTTAAGGAATTTGCTGTTTCTGACATATAGCATATGCTTAGTTTACATTCAATTTTTATGATTAGTATTTGGCTACAGACTCTGTGAATGAGGAGAGATTGGGTTTATGATGCCTTGGGACAGTAACATCGGTTAAGTGAGCTCTGCAGTCTCTACCAACCCTATTACTCAGATGCTTCTTCCTTTTCTTCCTCTTTCCCATTATCCTCCCCACCTTCTACCCTTTCTTTTCTTTCTTTTATTCTCCTAGTTCTCCTAGAGTAAGATATACTTAGTATTAACTATAGTAACATCAGTTGGACTGCTTCCCTCTTCTGCCTTTATTATGACTATAATTACATAGCATATAAAAGTTATATATATATATTACATAATTGTTATAAATAGCGAACATTTAGACTTCTTTTCTATTGTCACTACCTTGCTATGCATAGAAATCGAATTACATAATACCAATTTATATACCTAAATATATTTACTCTAAATCCCCTCTCAATTAAACTAAGTACTCCTTTGATTTTATATTAGGATTTTACTTTTGTGTGATCATATATAATTTGGCAAATAATAATCAAAACAATAGGGAAAGTGTAAATCTTTGACATGAAAGAAATGTATTTTATTCATCAGTAAACTCCCTGAAGTTATAGGACATACAGGTTACTTAATAAATATTTGTTTCTAAGAAAACTTGAAGCTCAATGATATCTAATAACATCCTGGTATATTTGAATTGTTTAGACATGCATATATAACAGGAGGCCTATCAGAGACTATCAAAGCAGTTCACATCAACAGTTTGTGTGGAGATTCATACACTGTATTATGGCTATGGGAAACATTGTGAAACCTGATATTTTTTTCTCCTATCTCTAATAAGAAAGGAGGCATAGAACAAATCTTTTGGTGCTCTTCACACCATACATTTCATACAATGCATTTTCCTTATTCACCCTATTCCTGTTCCCTACATAAAGACTTGTAAGGCTCTGCATTAGCTCCAGTCCTTTTCCTGACTTCAAATAACTGGACTATTATTATAGAAATAGTAGTCTTGGGCTGATGGGAAATATTTCTCTAAAGAGCTCCAAGCACATTTATAAATATCATCTAGCTTTTGCTGAATGGAACACACATATTTTATGGTTGTGACTAAAGTTTTCATTGATTAACATTCATTTATAAAAAGTATTTCACAAATCTTTTAAAAATGTCAAATGGTTTAGTCTACTCAAAATAGTACAGGTATTCTATAAAATTGAAAATATGTATACCATGTATATGTGGAAAATACTGTTTGAAAATGTTTCTTAGAAAACATTGGAATCTGACAGGATCTTATGAAATCTTCCCTCAAAATGGAGAAGCTTGCTTTTGATGGTAAACATTCAGTGCTAATTCTCAATCTACCATTCCATGATAAATCTCACCCTGATCTGACTCTTTGCGACTCCATGGGCAGACTCTTCCATCCGTGGGATTTTCTAGGTAAGAGTACTGGAGTGGGTTGCCATTTCCTTTTCCAGGGATTCTTCCCGACCCAGGGATCAAACCCAGGTCTCCCACATTGTAGACAGATGCTTTACCGTCTGAGCCACCAGGGAAGTCCGATAGTAATTCTAATCTTCCACAGTTTTATTCATCACATGGAAGCCTACTTATCTTTGTCTTTCAAAGAAATACTTCCACCATTTTGATAATAAAAATGAAAAGACATAAAAGTGAAATGATTTAACAAAGACTAAGAAGGTATGAAATACATGTATTAATAGAAAACTTTTAGATGATTAATTTCTCTGAAAACAGAGATAAAAATTATTTTCTTTATGTCTTGAAAATTTTATTTCTTCTATTATTTACTTTATCATTTGACAAGGTCAACAATATTCTTTCTCAGAACTTGCTGTAATATATTTTCAACAAAATATTTATTTGTTTCTAGATCTTCCCTAATACTACCACTCTAAGTATCTCTATTCAGAAAATATTTAAAAGGTATGAAAAGTGTATCTATATTTGTATAGTGCAGGTTGTTCTGTATACCTGAGAAAGATTAAGAGCACTTTTGACATACCAATTATTTCTTCTTTGCATTAGTTTGAGTGTTTTTGTTTTTTTTGTTTGTTTGTTTTTTTAACATTCTCTGCTTTTGTGCAATGTTATTTCTCCTGGGGCAAGAACTTAATATATTTATTGGTAATCAAGATACCATATGAGCAGCATGATTTAGACAATATGAAGGATTCTTGTAGGGCATAATAACAAAATAGGAGACACCCGATTTTTCTTTTTAATCTCTCAATCCTCAGTCTCATGGCTACCTATGACATCAGTTAATACCTTTTTGTAGGTGACTCACGCATAATCTGGGCTAGCCTTCTCCTCTGGTCTCTAGATATTTCTACCTACCTCTTCATTTGATATTAACTCTTATATATCTCAAGAATATATCCCAGAATAGTATGTTCCCAGATTGAATTTAGGATTCACAGCCACCTTCTATCATCAACTACTACATTATTTTCCACTGCCATGATCATCCACCCAGTTGTGCTAGCCAAAAACCTGAGAGTAATTTTTAACATCCCCATCTTCCTCTCCCTCATATTCAACCTATAACGAGCCCTATCCATTTTGCCTCTTAAGTAATTCTCCCCAGTCCTTCCTCATCTTGCATCTCTATTCCTCTCACTCCACTTCTGTACCTCCACCTAGATTGCTACAATGTGTTCCTGACACTTCTCTCTCATCCTCTCTGTCTCTCCTCCAAAGTTAGATTCACTCTACAACCGAAACCATAGCTTGTTTCACTTTCATGTTTTCTTTTCGGTGGGGGATAGGGTTGTTTGTTTTGTTTTGAACTAGTGAATAACTAATGCATATATCCCTGTTGAGATACCCATATTGGAAGCAGTTGAAACCTATATAGTTGAAATCTATATTATTTTTTCCCCTATATATCACCATCTTCAGGTTTTTAATATGCCATGTTCCCCTTAATATCTATCTGGACTGCTGCTAAGATTTCAACTGTTTGCTGATAGCTTCTCCTTCTTATATGGTTTAATTAGTCTGGATTCTTTTTTTTTCTGCTTTAATTTATCCATTGAACCTCAGTTATGACTGAAACAAATGTTTTGTATCGTACCATTTCTTCCTAAAGTTTCTGAACAAACCCTATTCCTTATTTCTGCCCAGGTGGTTTAAAAACTGCCCTTTTTATTGTTTGAATCTGCACCAATATTATTGAATTGTTTCTCTACCTCCATCCGAAGAAGATGAAATGTTTTCCTTATAATAAGGGTCCTTAATGTTTTTTATTTATTAATAAAATCTAAGGCTCTTCTGTGAATAAAGCCGCAACTTTAGCAATCAAAAGCTATTTCCTGAGCTTGTTTCATTAATAAGTCTAGACCAAACTTGGCACCACAATGTTGAAAAATGACTCTTTAGAGCCTATGGACAAACCTCGTGTTTCTATGGTTAGTCCCTTCAGAATCTTCTCTGTATCCTGATACAAATTCAAATCATAAAAGAGAAACCAAACTGCATCTGAACTAGCAGTTTCTACCTACTTGGAAACTCAGGATCTGTGCTGCTAAAAGGTTCTGGGCTTTCATCCTACAGACCTGGCTGAGAAACACAATAGAAATGTGGATGATTACCACCGCATCTACATTACCAGACTATGTGTGCCTGTAGAGTTCCAAGTTAAGCTTTAGCAGCCTACACATTAAAGCCAGCTTGGCTGGTGCCTGCCAAGGCACCCTCATGCTGCTTATGTTTGCCATATTTGGCCTGGCTTATTGTTCCAGAGTTTTGTTGAGACCACTCACTGGGCCCACCTGTTCTTTGCTTAAGATCAGGCATGGCCCATCTGCTTGCTCAGGCCGCTCCTGTTAGTTTTTCTGCTCATCTATATCATAAAAGTCATACTCCTAGGAGAAACACCCACAAGATAATATGAAAATTCTATATGGCTCACGTCTAAGACTTAAAGCTGCATTCTTGGTCAGAGCAGTTCAAAGACAGTCAGTTCAGTTCAGTTCAGTCTCTCAGTTGTGTCCAACTCTTTGTGACCCCATGAACCGCAGCACGCCAGGCCTTCCCGTCCATCACCAACTGCCAGAGTCTACCCAAACCATGCCCATTGAGTTGGTGATGCCATCCAACCATATAATCCTCTGTCATCCCCTTCTCCTCCTGCCCTCAATCTTTCCCAGTATCAGGGTCTATTCTAATGAGGCAGCTCTTTGCATCAAATGGCCAAAATACTGGAGTTTTAGCTTCAGCATCAGTACCACCAATGAACACCCAGGACTGATCTCCTTTAGGATGGGCTGGTTGAATCTCCTTGCAGTCCAAGGAACTCTCAAGAACCTTCTCGAACACCACAGTTCAAAAGCATCAATTCTTCAGCGCTCAGCTTTCTTTTTTTTTCCATAAGACTTCTATTCCTCTTTATTCTCTATTTTTTTAATATAAAATTTATTTATTTTAATTGAAGGTTAATTACTTTACAATATTGTATTCATTTTGCCATACATCACCATGAAACCACCACAGGTGTACACGTGTTCCCCATCCTGAACCCCCCTCCCTCCTCCTTCCCTGTACCATCCCTCTGGGTCAGCTCAACTCTCACATCCATACATGACTACTGGAAAAACCATAGCCATAACTAGAAGGATATTTGTTGGCAGTGTAATATCTCTGCTTATTAACATGCTATCTCAGTTGGTCAGAACAGTGATTTTGGAGACCAAAAAACTAAAGAGATGGCAAGAATGAACATCAGTATTCTAGGACGGAGAAATAAGATGGACTGGAATGGGTGAATTTAACTCAGATGACCATTATATCTACTACTGTGGGCAGGAATCCCTTAGAAGAAATGGAGTAGCCATCATAGTCAACAAAAAAGTCCGAAATGCAGTACTTGGATAAAATCTCAAAAAAGACAGAATGATCTCTGTTTTCCAAGGCAAACCATTCAATATCACGGTAATCCAAGTCTATGCCCCAACGAGTAACACTGAAGAAGCCGAAGTTGAATAGTTCTATAAAGACCTAAAAGATCTTCTAGAACTAACACCCCCAAAAGATGTCCTTTTCGTTATAAGAGACTGGAATGCAAAAGTAGGAAGTCAAGAAATACCTAGAGTAACAGGAAAATTTGGCCTTGGAGTACAGAATGAAGCAGGGCAAAAGCTAATAGAGTTCTGCCAAGAGAATTCACTAGTCATAGCAAACACCCTCTTCCAACAACACAAGAGAAGATTCTACACATGGACATCACCAGATGGTCACACCGAAATCAGATTGATTATATTATTTGCAACCAAAGATGAAGCTCTATACAGTCAGCAAAAACAAGACCAGGAGCTGACTGTCGCTCAGATCATGAACTCCTTATTGCCAAATTCAGACTTAAATTGAAGAAAGTGGGGAAAACCACTAGACCATTCAGGTATGACCTAAATCAAATCCTTTATGACGATAGAGTAGAAGTGGGAAATAGATTTAAGGGCCTAGATCTGATAGACAGAGCGCCTGATGAACTATGTACAGAGGTTCATGACATTGTACAGGAGGCAGAGATTAAGACCATCCCCAAGAAAAAAGAAATGCAAAAAAGCAAAATGGCTGTCTGAGGAGGCCTTACAAATAGCTGTGAAAAGACAGTCACAAGACTATAAAAATAAACCACAAGTCCAAACCTGGGCCCTCCAAAAAACTCTATCTCTGAATGCTTATTTTGTTCCTTAAACCCTTCTCCTTGTCTGTCTCTTGAGGATTCTGGTGCACCAGACTATAATACTCATGAAGAGTGAACTTATCTACCAATTATAGACAAAACTAGAAAACCACAGGCTGCCCACATGGGCTGCCTGCTTTTTTAAAACTCCTCCATGGAGTCACTGAGCAGAATGTTTATGTCCTGTTGAGAATTAGTAATCCCAGACTAAAGAGAAAGAAATGGTCAATTTTGCACATAGCCGTTTGTCACCTATACTTGCAAACACCACTTCTTCCTTCTTTGGGTGGGAGTGAGCAAGGGTGTTGAGAGAGGCTAAATACAGTAAATTAAAACCCTTCCTATATTCTTGACTTTCCATGAAATGAATCTTTCTGAAACAGCTCTCAAATTCAGTTAATTTCTTCCCTCAACACTGTTCATTTTTGTGGAAACTATTGTAGTTTAGCCCTTGACTACTGAAGTGAACTGAGCCAATTTTCCTATTTTTAGATTCAGACTTCCCCAGCCCACCCTAGTCTTCCCTGGTAGCTCAACAGGTAAAGGACCCACCTGCAATGCAGGAGACCCTGTTTCAATTCCTGGGTCAGGAAAATCCACTGGAGAAGGGATAGGCTACCCACTCCAATACTGTGGCCTGGAGATTTCCATGGACTGTATAGTCCATGGGTTCACAAAGAGTCAGATATGACTGAGTGACTTGCACTCAGTCACTCACTCAGTCCAGCCTACCCACAATATAATCAAACAAGATTTAATTTTGCACCAACAGAAACGTTACCACCAGTACAAACAATAGGTCTTTGAAATCAGTCACTGAAAGTTAAAAAGTGTAAACCTAAGCTCCGTGACTGTCAAGAGATGGTAATAGTTAATTACTGAAGAGATAACAAAGACTTCCTGGGCATCTGCTGATAACAGGGAGCTCCAAATATGGAAAAGGTACAGACTGTTCGCTTATAAGAGCAGTAGGATTGGACGTGTTGGATCAAATGCACGGATGAACCAAGAAACGGGTAAACAAACAATAACATTTTAATTTACTGTTGTACTGCTGGGTATAAATCACCACAATTCAGTTCAGTCACTCAGTCATGTCTGACTCTTTACAACCCCATGGACTGCAGCATGCCAGGTTTCCCTGTCCATCATCAACTCCCAGAGCCTACTCAACCTCATGTCCATCCCATCGGTGATGCTATCCAACCATCTCATCCTCTATTGTCCCCTTCTCCTCACGCCTTCCATCTTTCCCAGCATCAGGGTCTTTTCTAGTGGTTTGATTCTTTGCATCAGGTGGCCAAAGTTTCAGCTTTACATCAGTCCTTCCAATGAATATTCAGCATTGATTTCCTTTAGGATGGAGTGGTTGGATCTCCTAGCAGTCCAAGGGACTCTCAAAAGTCTTTTCCAACACCATAGTTCAAAAGCATCAATTTTTTGGCACTCAGCTTTCTCTATAGTCCAACTCTCACATCCATACACTTATATGCAGAGTACATCATGAGAAACGCTGAACTGGAAGAAACACAAGCTGGAATTAAGATTGCCGGGAGAAATATCAATAACCTCAGATATGCAGATGACACCACCGTTATGGCAGAAAGTGGAGAGGAACTAAACAGCCTCTTGATGAAAGTGAAAGTGGAGAGTGAAAAAGTTGGCTTCAAGCTCAACATTCAGACAACAAAGATCATGGCATCCGGTCCTATCACTTCATGGCAAATATATTGGGGAAACAGTGGAAACAGTGTCAGACTTCATTTTTTGGGGCTCCAAAATCACATTGATGGTGACTGCAGCCATGAAACTAAAAGACGCTTACTCCTTGGAAGAAAAGTTATGACCAACCTAGATAGCATATTCAAAAGCAAAGACATTACTTTGCCAACAAAGGTCCGTCTAGTCAAGGCTATGGTTTTTCCAGTGGTCACTCCTGGATGTGAGAGTTGGACTGTGAGAAGGCTGAGCACTGAAGAATTGATGCGTTTGAACTGTGGTGTTGGAGAAGACTCTTGAGAGTCCCTTGGACTGCAAGGACATCCAACCAGTCCATTCTGAAGGAGATCAGCCCTGGGATTTCTTTGGAAGGAATGATGCTAAAGCTGAAACTCCAGTACTTTGGCCACCTCATGCAAAGAGTTGACTCACTGGAAAAGACTCTGATGCTGGGAGGGATTAGGGGCAGAAGAGAAGGGGATGACAGAGGATGAGATGGCTGGATGGCATCACGGACTCGATGGACGTGAGTCTGAGTGAACTCCGGGAGTAGGTGATGGGCAGGGAGGCCTGGCGTGCTGCGACTCATGGGGTCGTAAAGAGTCAGACATGACTGAGCAACTGAACTGAACTGAACTGAACTGACTAGACAGACCTTTGTTGACAAAGTAATGTCTCTGCTTTTTAATATGCTGTCAAATTTGGTCATAGCTTTTCTTCCAAGGAGCAAGCGTCTTTTAATTTCATGGCTGCAGTTACCATCTGCAGTGATTTTGGAGCCCCAAAAAATAAAGTCTCTCACTGTTTCTGTTGTTTCCCCATCTATTTCCCATGAAGTGATGGGACCAGGTGCCATGATCTTTGTTTTCTAAATGTTGAGTTTTAAGCCAACTTTTTCACTCTCCTCTTTCACTTTCATCAGGAGGCTCTTTAGTTTTCTTCACTTTCTTCCATTAGGGTGGTGTCATCTGTGTATCTGTAAATCACCACAAACAATGTATAATTTTGCACAAGTTAAATTACAAAATAAATTTTTAGAATTTTATCTTGGTAGAAATAATTTAAAAGATTTATGCAGTTATGCCACAAAGTATAGCATTATTAGCTATTAGTATTACTGTTTTGATAGTGATCTATAATAATAATATATCATATTACTATTTTGTTGTTTTTCAGTTGCTAAGTCATGTCTGTTTGTAACCCCATGGACTGCAGCCTGCAGTCACTGTCCCCCACTATACGGCTATATATATATACACATATACATATATATATACACACATACACATAATTTGCACATAGTAATGTAATAGCTATATATAATGGCTTTACTATTAAAGCTATGATACTCATATCATACAAATTCAACAATATCATCCAATGGCATGCATTAATACATCTCATACAAGCCTGTTGATGATGGTTTTCATCAGAGTAAGACAAAAATTGAATTAGGAGTTCAAGTACATGGTAAATAATGGAATGGTATAGGAGATTATATATATATCTCCTCAGTTCACTTCAGTTCAGTCACTCAGTAATGTCTGACTCTTTGCGACCCCATGAATCGCAGCACGTCAGGCCTCCCTGTCCATCACCAACTCCCGGAGTTCATTCAGACTCACGTCCATCGAGTCAGTGATGCCATCCAGCCATCTCATCCTCTGCTGTCTCTGTTGTCCCCTTCTCCTCCTGCCCCCATCCCTCCCAGCATCAGGATCTTTTCCAATGAGTCAGTACTTCACATGAGGTGGCCAGAGTACTGGAGTTTTACCTTTAGCATCATTCCTTCCAAAGAACACCCAGGACTGATCTCCTTCAGAATGGACTGGTTGGATGTCCTTGCAGTCCAAGGGACTCTCAAGAGTCTTCTCTAACACCACAGTTCAAAAGCATCAATTCTTTGGCACTCAGCTTTCTTCACAATCCAACTCTCGCATCCATACATGACCACCGGAAAAACCATAGCCTTGACTAGACGGACCTTTGTTGGCAAAGTAATGTCTCTGCTTTTTACTATGCTGTCTAAGTTGATCATAACTTTCTTTCCAAGGAGTAAGTGTCTTTTAATTTCGGGGCTGCAATCACCATCTGCAGTGATTTTGGAGCCCCCCAAAAAAAGTCTGACACTGTTTCCACTGTTTCCCTATCTATTTGCCATGAAGTGATGGGACCAGATGCCATGATCTTCGTTTTCTGAATGTTGAGCTTTAAGCCAACTTTTTCACTCTCCTCTTTCACTTTCATCAAGAGGCTTTTGATTTGCATATCTGAGGTTATTGATATTTCTCCCGGCAATCTCGATTCCAGCTTGTACTTCTTCCAGTCCAGCGTTTCTCATGATGTACTCTGCATATAAGTTAAATAAGCAGAGTGACAATATACAGCCTTGATGTACTCCTTTCCTATTTGGAACCAGTCTGTTTTTCCATGTCCAGTTCTAACTGTTGCTTCCTGACCTGCATATAGGTTTCTCAAGAGGCAGGTCAGGTGGTCTGATATTCCCATCTCTTTCAGAATTTTCCACAGTTTATTGTGATCCACATAGTCAAAGGCTTTGGCATAGTCAATAAAGCAGAAATAGATGTTCTTCTAGAACTCTCTTGCTTTTTTGATGATCCAACAGATGTTGGCAATTTGATCTCTGGTTCCTCTGCCTTTTCTAAAACCAGCTTGAACATCAGGAAGTTTATGGTTCACATATTGCTGAAGCCTGGCTTGGAGAATTTTGAGCATTACTTTACTAGCGTGTGAGATGAGTGCAATTGTGGGGTAGTTTGAGCATTCTTTGGCATTGCCTTTCTTTGGGATTGGAATGGAAACTGACTTTTTCCAGTCCTGTGGCCACTGCTGAGTTTTCCAAATTTGCTGGCACATTGAGTGCATCACTTTCACAGCATCATCTTTCAGGATTTGAAATAGCTCAACTGGAATTCCATCACCTCCACTAGTTTTGTTCGTAGTGATGCTTTCTAAGGCCCACTTGACTTCACTTTCCAGGATGTCTGGCTCTAAGTGAGTGATCACACCATCGTGATTATATTGGTCATGAAGATATTTTTTGTACTGTTATTCTGTGTATTCTTGCCACCTCTTCTTAATATCTTCTGCTTCTGTTAGGTCCATACCATTTCTGTCCTTTATTGAGCCCATCTTTGCATGAAATGTTCCCTTGGTATCTCTAAGTTTCAGTGGTCAACTAATGGCAAGTTAGTGCTTTTTAACAAAACATTTATACAAATATATACATATATCCTGTGCCTATAACATACAAATGAATATGTAATATATATATGGATACATAATTATATGTGTATGTGTACACATACCCCATTGATCAGTAAGTCATAGGTCATACTGGAGGATTTGTGGAAGATGAATGTTAGCTGCTTAAATTTCTCTCAAAAATAAACCACCACTTTGAATAAGGATAGCAATAGTATTTGTGTGAAAGCACCTCACATATTCAGCTGTTCATTATATGCCAGGCTTTCTTTATCCTTATTCCTTGTATACAGTATCTCATTGAATTGCCACAGCAAGTCTTTGTGGTATGATAGATGGTACCACCCCTATATTACACAGGTGGGGATTAAAATTTTTTAATTTTTCCATATTTACCTACCATCCCATGACTAATAACTAAATATATACTAGGATCCTAAATAATCTTTGTCTTTTGTACCCTTCTTTGTCACTGAAGATAAATATTACCTGGGTCAGTAGTAAGACTGTCTGGAGTAAGATAATTAAAGACCTCATCTGACAAACTTATTGTCTAATTCACATTCACTTCTAGTTATTCTTTTTTCCCCATAAGTGAATGCAAATTTTAAAAGAAAATTCTTTTCCTTTCTAATTCTCAGTTATTTGGCAAAAAGTTAAGATTGACATGTGGAAATGCATTGTGTAAAATGAGAAGAGAAATGCTTGTTGATAAAAGCCAACTATTCTTAATAAGATATAATTTTTAATTGCATACCTTTATACTTAGGATATAAATAATCTAACATTTAAGAAAACCACTCAACTTTACCTACCCTAGCAGAAAACCTGTAATCATCTGACACTGAGCTTCCTGTAGAAATGTCTCAATAAGTTTGTAGCCTTTTAAATAATTAAGAAAATTAGTAATACTGTAATATTTTGAAATTAGCCTGTCTAGTAATTAACTAAGCTACAGAAGAAGCTAAAATAAAATTTGATGAAAATTGGCAAAAGGCAAAAAAGTAGACACTGGTTTTGACATTTACAATTAATTCCACACAAATATTTGTTTAATCAGACAATGTGGTTAATCACCAAGGTGAAACTGAAAGTTACCAACACTGAATGCTGGTATAAAAGTTAATAAATTCAGTTCATAATCATTATGCGCATGCTAGTTATAATGATTTACTGTCCATACCAAATCTTTATAAGCATTGTAATTAAATATAAAATGCACATTAGAATTATAATGAGTAATTAGGGCCACATAACTAATATGCATGAAAATCCCAAAGCTCATTAAAATGTAAGAAGACAAAACCTGGTCTACCTAGTGTTTCGCATATTTTCTATAGCTAAATGAATGCCAGTATAGTCTATACATTGTTTACCATTTTTTGGTTTTTATGAATAATGCGTTTAAAACACACCCTGGAAACATTTGGTTTAGTTACCAGAAAGAGGCTATTTCCGTTTTGGAAGAAATAGAGCTAATACACACATATAAATACATGCACAAAACCACACTGAAACAGTTATTTGATGCTTTTAGTAGACTACCTCATAGGATTACTTCAGTAAGGAGGACATAAAACCATAATGGGCTGCTATTTCCTGGGGCACACAGTGGGAAACTGAAAAGAGGCTGAAGATAATAGGCCCAATGGGGAGCACTGTCTTGACCCTCTGTACTCTTTTTACATTACTGTCATACTCACCTCCTACTATGAATTTCTGTTTATTTAAAAAAAAATGGTGAAATCAAATTCAGGCAGAAATCCTAAAACAAGCATTTAACCAAAAATGATAACAGAAACAGAGCATATTGCTTCTCACATTGTTTTGGAACCATTCATTCTGCTTCTTTTATATATAAATGCATAAATTGCTTCTAATATTCCAAGTATACCCAGATCACCTTTCTAGTTTATATCATATCCTGAAATTTCAGATCAACTAATAACAAAGATTTCTAGTCAAAATAAACACATATTTCCTTGACCAACATATCCATTTATTCGACCAACATACAGCCCTGTATTTCTAAAATGTGTAACTTTTTGAGATACATTTTTAGCTTTAGATTATATTTTAGGTGAAATATGCCCCCAATTCTGTTATTTTCACATCCTGACTTAACAAAATTTCTTTATTAAAAAATTCCTTCAGAAGTATAAGCAACACAATACTCTAAAGAAATTATCCTTCAAATATAAATAAATTTTTAAAACACTCATAAAAGAAGTATACATTGTTAATAAATGGTGCTAATGTCAATATTTGCCAATATAATACAAATATACTTAAGAGTCAATTATATATTACATGAAGATAATAAACCCCTTAACATTGAATCTAACTCTGTATTGCCTTGAAAAAGCCTGGAGGGTAAATTATAGCAAGATCATAGAATTATAGTATTTTATAGAAAATATCATTCATCACATTCATTTATTCAGTCAGCATTTTTAAATTGTCCACTGTGTCTTCTGCTGCTGCTGCTGCTGCTGCTAAGTCGCTTCAGTCCTAA
Source organism: Budorcas taxicolor (assembly GCF_023091745.1). Taxonomy (NCBI): domain Eukaryota; kingdom Metazoa; phylum Chordata; class Mammalia; order Artiodactyla; family Bovidae; genus Budorcas; species Budorcas taxicolor. The sequence goes on from NC_068912.1 coordinate 73,638,078, forward strand.
AGAAACACAGAAGATTATGACTGAATCTATGAATGATATTATTGGACATTTTTAATTCCACTGGAGCCCTGAGCTTCTCTAAGGCAAGAATCACTTTAATCTGTTCTTGACCAGTGTTCTGCGCTCAGTCGTGTCCGACTCTTTGCAATCCCATGGTCTGTAACCTGGCAGGCTCCTCTGTACATTGAATTTCCCAGGCAAGAATACTGGAGTGGGTTGTCATTCCCTTCTCCAGGGGATCTTCCCAACCCAGGGACTGAACTGGTGTCTCCTGCATTGGTAGGTGGATCCTTTTACCACTGAGCCACCTGAGAAGCCCATTCTTGACCAATAGCATGAAGTAAATAAATGATTAAGAGAACAGACAATAGCTCAAGAAGAAATATTGAGTCAATAGATGATACATGAAGATAGAAAAACCTCCCACTTTTCAGATGCATTGCATTTGTAGTAGCTGAAGAAATGGGGAGTCTTCCTAAGGTGAGTCCTCATCAGCCTTTCCAGAGTGTTTTAACAACACCTTCCTGACATGCTAGCTTTCCACCGTACTTGGTTTGCCCAGCACCTACTATTCTTTTGGTTTCTGTGCTACCTCTGTTCTGTATAATATATCCTCAGTCAGACATTCTTCACACTAGCTTACTCTCAAATCTATAATTTGTTTTGGATGCTTCTGATAAAACAAACCTTCCTATTCAAGGCAGACCCATAGAACTTGCTTTGGCTTCAGAATGGAAGAAACGTTGAGCACAAATAGCTGTAGAAAATTCTTCAGATTTCCCTGGCAGTCCAGTGGTTAAGACTTCCACTGTGGAGAGCCCCAGTATGATGGAGGGGGAACTAAGAGCCCATAAGCCATGCAGCATGGCCAAAAAGAAAAGAAAATTCTACCTACAAAAGTCTAGATTGTGCCTTAGCAAAGCTGACTTCCATCCAAATCCAAATGAGGATACAATAATATTTCCCAGAACTATTGATGATGCGCTTGACCACGTGACTGCTTTGACTAATGGGCATTACCGATATGACAGAGTAAACACATGAGAAATAAATGTTGACTGTTATATGTCGCCAAGATAAAATAGTGATTTGTTACACAGTATTATTGTGGCAATAGCAACTGAAACGTGGCATAAGACTATAGGCTATCTCTGAATGCTTTCTGCGTCCCATATATTGCTGAAAGCCATAGACAAATATTGCTTGAATTTTTCCTAGAGCTATGCTTTCCAGGTACATAGTATTTTAATGCTGAGTTATATAGTATTCTATAGAGTTATAGTGCTACATGTGTGCTAAGTCGCTCCAGCTGTGTCCAACTCCTTGTGACCCCATGAACTGTGGAGCACCAGGCTCCTCTTTCCGTAGGATTCTCCAGGCAAAAATACTAGAGTGGGTTGCCATGCCCTCCTCCAGGGGATCTTCCTGATCCAGGGATGGATTCCATAGTTCCTACATTGCAGGCAGATTCTTTACCACTGAACCACCTTGGAACTCCACATATAATGTTACATGTGATATTATATAATACATATAAATAAAATGCTAAAGTTAACCATTTAATTTCAGATACTTTGTTCCAAATCATATCTAAAATGCTAAGGAGTATATTAAATTTTATTACATTTAAATGTAATATATTTATATATAATATATAATAAATATATCCCATGCATTTCATTATTACATACCATTAATATAGTATACATTATATACATATAAATATTCATCTATATAAGTATGAGTGATATGAGTGCCTGCATTCTAAGTCACTTCAGTCATGTCCGACTTACTGTGACTCTATGAACTGTAGCCCACCAGGCTCCCCTGTCCATAGAATTTTCCAGGCAATAAATTGGAGTAGGTTGCCATGCCCTCCTCCAGAGGATCTTCCTGACCCATGAGTCAAACCCATGTCTCTTATGTCTCCTGCATTGTAGGTGGATTCTTTACCACTAGCACTATGTGGGAAGCCCCTCTAACTAAGTATAAAGGGGTGAAAAAACATAAGTTATATAGAGAATGGCCTATGGAAGAGCAAGGGCAGAAATAGGGGGCCAGTTGGGATACTTGCAATATATTAGGCAAGAGGTAAATTTAGCTTGTTGGCCTCCCTGATGGCTCAGCAGTAAAGAATCTGCCTGCCAAACAGGAGACTCAGATTCAATCCCTCAGTTGGGCAGACCCTCTGAAGAAGGAAATGGCAATCCACTCTAGTATTCTTGCGTAGGAAATCTCATGAACAGAGGAGCCTGGTAGGCTGCAATCTACTGGGTCAAAAAGAGTTGGACACGATTCTGAAACAACAAACTTGGCTTGTAGTAGTGTGGTGTTAATCATGATATTAATAGTTATGGGTGGTGAGGAGTGATCAGTGTAGTCGCTCAGTCATGTCCGACTCCTTGCAACCCTATGGACTGCAGCACGTTAGGCTTCCCTGTCCATCATCTATTCCTAGAGCTTGCTCAAACTCATGTCCATCCAGTCCATGATGCAGTCCAACCATCTCATCTTCTGTTGTCTCCTTCTCCTCCTCCCTTCAATATTTCCAAGCATCAGGGTCTTTTCTAATGAGTCAGTTCTTCCCATCATTTGGTCAAAGTATTGGAGCTTCAGCTTCAGCATCAGTCCTTCCAGTAAATATTCAGGGTTAATTTCCTTTAGGATTGATTGGTTTGACCTCCAAGGGACTCTTGAGTCTTCTCCAACACCACAGTTAAAACCATCAATTCTTCAGTGCTAAGCTTTCTTTATAGTCCAACTCTCACATCCACACATGACTACTGGAAAAACCATAGCTTAGCCTATACAGACCTTTGTCTGCAAAGTAATACCTCTGCTTTTTAATATGCTGTCTAGGTTGGTCATAGCTTTTCTTCCAAGGAGAACACATGTTTTAATTTCATGGCTGCAGTCACTATCTGCAATGATTTCAGAACCTGAGAAAATAAAGTCTGCCACTGTTTCCCTTGCTTCCCCATCTATTTGCCATGAAGTGAGGGGACTGGATGCCATGATATTAGTCTTCTGATTGTTGAGTTTTAAGCCAACTTTTTCACTGTCTTTCACTTTCATCAAGAGGCTCTTAGTTCCTCTTGGCTTTCTCCCATAAGGGTGGTGTCATCTGCATATCTGAGGTTATTGATATTTCTCCCAGCAATCTTGATTCCAGCTTGTGCTTCATCCAGCTTGACATTTTGCATGATGTACTCTGCATATATGCTAAATAAGCAGGGTGACAATATACAGCCTTGATGCACTCCTCTCCCAATTTGGAACCAGTCTGTTGTTCCATATCCAGTTCTAACTGTTGCTTCTTGACCTGAATACAGGTTTATCAGGAGGCAGGTAAGGTGATCTGGTATTCCCATCTCTTTAAGAATTTTCCACAGTTTGCTGTGATCCATGCAGTCAAAGGCTTTAGCATAGTTAATGAAGCAGAAGTATATGTTCTTCTGTAATTCTCTTGTGTTTTCAATGATCCAACGGATGTTGGCAACTTGTCCTCTGGTTCCTCTGCCTTTTCTAAAACCAGCTTGAACATCTGGGAGTTGTTGGTTCACATATCACTGAAACCTAGCTCAGAGAATTTTGAGCATTAGTTTGCTAGTGTGTGTGACGAGTGCAGTTGTGTGATAGTTGAACATTCTTTGGCTTTGCCTTTCTTTGGGATTGGAATAAAAACTGACTTTTCCAGTCCTGTGGCCACTGCTGAGTTTTCCAAATTTGCTGGCATATTGTGTGCAGCACTTTCACAGCATTGTCTTTTAGAATTTGAAAAAGCTCAGCTGGAATTCCACCACCTCCACTTGCTTTGTTTGTAGTGATGTCCCTTAAGGCCCACTTGACTTCACATTCCAGGATGTCTGTGTCTAGGTGAGTGTTCAAACCATCATGGTTTTCTGGGTCATTAAGATCTTTTTTGTATAGTTCTGTGTATTCTTGCTACCTTTTCTTAATATCCTCTGCTTTTATTAGGTCTATACCATTTCTGTCCTTTATTGAGCCAATCTTTGCATGAAATACCCCTTTGATGTCTCTAATTTTCTTGAATAGATCTCTAGTCTTTTCTCTTCTGTTGTTTTCCTCCATTTTCTTGCATTGATCTGTGAGGAAACCTTTCTTATCTCTCCTTGCTATTCTTTGGAACTCTACATTCAGATGGATATATCTTTCCTTTTCTCCTTTGCCTTTTGCTTCTCTTCTTTTCTCAGCTATTTTTAAGGAATCCTCAGACAACCGTATTGCCTTTTTGCATTTCCTTTGATTGGGGATGGTTTTGATCACTGCCTCCTGTACAATATTGTGAACTTCCATTCATAGTTCTTCAGTGAGGAATGATAAAATGCATTTTAAAGGAAGAAACTGCAATATTATTGAGTCTCTCAAGACTTGGAAATGTTTTGCAATGACTGATGATCTGGTAATAGTAACTGTTCATCAAATGCATACATAAGTTTTGCAGGATGAGAGCAGTAAAGAGCGAGGAATCTAGTGGTTTTGACTTAAGGGGCACTAAATAAGATTGAGATTATAAGGAGGATATCGGCTGCACATGTTTATTTTTATTTCTGAGCAGAAGAGGAAAGAGCCTGAAGATTTCGCTAATAATTTATTCATGTGCTGGCGTTGCTGACATGGAATTTATTTGTTAGCCAGACTTCTCTTTTCTTGACAAACCCATCAGTTGTCAAATTGCTTTTGCTGTTAAGCAGACTTTTCTCAAACCACATTTTATTTAATCATTTCAGGAAGGATGACTTTTCCCCCCTTTTAAAACATTCTTAGTCCCAAATAAACCTTTGCTATTGTTTCTTAAAATTACAGGTTTTCTACGATCCCTCCTTCCCACATCTTTCAATTTCTTTAAGACACAATATTTGTAGTGAAATGTCTCTCCCACTTTATGTCTTCTTTTCTTTTGGTCTTAGCTACCTACTGTGTTTGCTCTGATTTAGCTTTCATTATCCTTAAATAGAAGTGTCCAAGACTGTGTTTTTCAGATAGGAAGAAAAATTACCTCTCAATTCTAAAACTAGTATCACTTCTTGCTAGATTGTTGTCTCCTTGTTCAAAGTCCATGGCAAGTCTGGATAAAGAGTGTCCATTTCAGAGTTATGACTCCTGTTGCTTTGCTCTTTGAACCATGTAGAAATACTATAATAGGACAGCTTCCAGGATACAGGTCTGAGAGTACAGCTGATTGACAACTCAAGGTAAACGGAAAGGTAGAAGCAATTCAGTTTAATGTTCACCTTCTTACTAGAGAATCTGGGCCTATAGTTGTGGAAAATATCATTAATTTAACATGTTTCCTATAGTTTTGCTAGATTTCTAACCTTCTTCATGCATTTGAGGGCAGTAGGCAGGGAAAAAAATTGGTAGTTTACAACTAGATTTCTGTAATGTAAATCTTAGCACTTTTTCTTTAATCCCCTCCCTTTTTTCTAGCTACTCAAAGGCTTTCTTTTCATTCCCTCCAAGACAGTGTGTTTGGAAAGTAATTCCTTAGAATATATTAGCAATATGAATTATTCATTTCTCAGAATTAAATAATTTTAATAACTGAATTTTAATCAACTTTTTAAATTTGCTATTTTAAGATTATTGAAGGCCACAGAAACAAGAAGAAGTAATAAACCATTCAGTCAACTAAGGTACTTTCAGAGGAATCTGGCCCTGAGGCCAGAGAGAAATATCAACAGATTAAAAATTAGCCTAAGGAAAGATTCCATCAATGTTATCCCCATCTATTACAGATTATATCTTTATTGTTATCATTTATTTTATATTGATTGATTGCAAAAATCTTAAATTTATATATGTTTAGCTTATTCACATTTTGAGAGATCAATATTAATCTTTAAATGTGTACCATGACTTAAAGCATAACAATAAGCATAATTGAACTGTAAACAACTTATTTTAACTGATTAATTAATGCAACTAGAAAAATTTCCCCATCAGAAAAATAATCCCAAGGATATTTTCATATTTTACAGGTAATCTAAAGAAAGCATCTCAATTATTCTAATCTTTATTTGGAGGGATTCATTAAAAAGTAATTTTTATAGCAGTAAACTTATAATAGCTTCAATATGTAAAGAACATATTCAAATGTTTAAGAATTTGAACATTTGCACTGATGGGCAACTTTTGTTACAACATCATATGTGCCAAGAATCAAGATGCCTTTGGAGAATCCAGCTTCACAATTCTTGCAAACTTGTTCAGTGTACCCAAATCAATCACATACAGCTATAATTCACCATTACTGACAACAGAGAAGAGAGCAAATCATGAATAAAATCTAAAGAAAGAAATTTTGGTGAACAGCTAGGAAAACAGTGAACCATTTAATTCCTATTGATACAGCTGGTGGCCCAATAAATCTCAGACATATTTTACAGTGGATGCATCACTGGAGTGAGCATTGCTGACTACAAGGGGACAGCTACTTCAAGCTGTAATTTCAGTAGTGCTGACCCTTGCCAAAGCATGATATGAATGAATTCTGTCTAATCACAAGCAAACTCATTATATAACTCTTTCTTTTCCTGTTCTTTTATCTACTTCTCCATGAGTCACAAATAACATATCTTTCCATCCTTAAATGGCTTCTCACAGATGCACATTCATAACCAACACAATACCAGATCATTCATACCACAATATATGTGACTAATGAAAACAAGTATATTTAACTGCCTTAAAACGATTAAATGTTATAATAGAGTTAAATCATGAGTTTAGAAAATTAATCCCTTATGTTGTAATTTCAAACAATGCAGTGTAGGGGACCAGTTCTAGGATCTTTACCAATGGCGCTAAAATCTGACTTAATACACAGTTATATATCTTAGCTCTGTTTTTTTTAATAAAATATTTTTCTTTCTACACATCTGTGTGAACATAAGGGAATTAGAGATCACAGCTTAGTACACTGTCATAATGAATATGAAATACTGAAGTTTAGTTTACATGCAAAATTATTATTATTGTCATTCTTTTCAAAGAGACAATGATCTCATCATTTGCTTAACTGAATTAGTATATTGATCTTGTATATGCCCTAACACATGACATACCTCCACAATTGCACATCTTTATAGAATGGACACCTATGTGTTCCATGCACTTTTAATGTTTTATCACATTGTTGAATCAAGCCTCTTACTTCTTGGTCAGTGAGACAGGAGACTAAGTCTACTATAAATATGTTAACAAAGAATTTGCCCTTGGTTAATTACAGTAAATAAAAAAAACAAGATATTGATGGACTTCTGGAGAGTAAACGATGTACAAGTTTATCTTTGAATTAATCACATGCTTGCTGTACCAAGACAATGATTAAAAAAAGAAAGAAAACTCAGTTTCCTTTCTATCCATATCTGATTTATCACAATTCTATGCTCTTAAAGGGAATATAGCTGTGATACCCTATTCATTTGCAATAATTCTTGTTTAATAATAGACAGGTTCTATTGACTTCTAACTCAGCACAGAGCATTATAAGCATGCTCCATGAAGTGTTTTACATTGCCTGTACAGCAATCCTATGAAGTAGGCACTATTTACTTTTCAGATGCAAAAACTATTTAGAAGGGTTAACTAATTAAGATGGTGAATATTAGTACCACTTTCGGCTGACAAAAAGTGGTGTCTTTTATGAAGACAAAGTGGGCCTTTTTATTAATACTACAGTATGTTGCCACTGTGTAAATGCTTGAAGCAGGAACTACTTTACAGATTGGGTTATTTTCATTCTCCGTGAGAGCTTATCAGAGGTGTAATTCAATGTGAAAGTTCTTTATGCCATGAGTCATGAAGAGTATGTCTGTATTACAGTATTTTGATTTTTAAGAAGTCCAATTAGATAAATGTTTTAAAAATTTATCTTAGTAATAACATGGAGTTCTTAGCTTTCTTTAAAATAAAATGAGTCATTGAAATAAGGACACATGTACTTCATTGAAAGGGTTTATTGACCTTGTGATCCATTTCTGTGAGATCTATGGAAACCTTAAAAAGATTTTCAGGTTTCCTACCCTGAGTTGCATCATATCTTCAGGAAAGAAAGTTTTCAGCTGTCATCATTGCCCTCATTTGTAGCAGTGGTGTATTGAGCAAGCACATCTTTTACATCCTGTATTCTCTGGTAGATGCTAGAAACCTTATTTTATTTTTTTTCAGAAACTGTCCATTTGGCAAAGTTTCATAGTGTAGTTCACAAAGTTCAGAATCTAGACCAAGGTCAACATGCTTATTTACCACAGTGTTTTCCTATGTAGCTTTTCTAGGATGAATTTCTTCATGATTTACTTCCTATTACTACCCCTCACTCTTCTTTATTGTTTTAATTATTTATCATGGCACCTTTATCATTGTCCATCATTTTGAGGAGGGAGGGTGGTGATCAAACGTCTTTGAAGTTCTAAAGTTTCACTGCAGCTAACTGTCTTCACTAAGGCTATTAAAGTAACTCTCTGATTTACTCATTTTTTGTAATAAGACTTTGTACAAAACCAAACTTCCCAGTCTGGATGGCAAGAGAGGAAGAAGGTCTTTGTGGCTATTGTCATGTAACTAAGAAAGCTTGAATCTTGATTAGGCTTGTTGGGTGCCAAGTGCAGAGGTTCTGTTGCTTGCACCTGCAGAGCCTGGAGTTTTGGGTAAAGAACCTTTAATTATCTTCATCCTGAAATGACTGGCTAAACAATGACAGGAAATATCCCACTGAGTAAATGAAAAGGGAAGACTCCTTTTCTATGAGCATCTAATCACACAGGTGCTAAATATCCCTTCTTGACCCTTTCACTGCTGGTCTTCCTCATCATCTGTTCTTTGCTGTTTCCTGCATTTGTCTAATAACATTCATCTGAAACTGTATTTTTTGTTCAGTATACAATTGCTTCAGTTTATAGCCATATACAACTTGATACAAGGGTAGGATGCCTAATTTCAGCATTGCGATGGAATCAGTCTATTCCAGAGGATGCCACTGTACTCATGAATTCGAGGAATCCAAGTAATCACCTTCTTTGCCGCTTTGGTGTAATTAAAAAAGTTACATTTGACTAGAACAGCAACAACAACAAATAGATTTCCATAGAAAGAAAAAAAAAAAAAACAGTTCCAGAAATAAAAATGCTTGCATATGCACATGTTTACACTCCTACTCCCACTTCTATTCCAGGACCAAAATTCACAGAACAACACAGTATGATTGGAAAAGAAATAAGCTCTGGGAGCAACTACTCAGGGTTTATCATTTGATTGTCTTTTCTAGGAAAAGCCCAAGATGATTTCCTAAAACATGGAACATTTCAGGGGAAGCTGAGTGCTTTGTACAACTTTACTGAGCACACGTAAAATTCACTGTTATAGCTCCAGTTAGAGATGTACTTAGCCATAATTGTTGTGAGGTATATATTTCTGGCAAAAAAAAAAAAAAAATGGCCATATCCTTCTGATGCAAATAATTACATCACATAAAACTCGTTAGCACCTTATAGCTCATGAGCACAGAAGTTAGTTAAAGCAGTGATGACAGTAGACTTGAAAAGTCATGTATCACATAACAGAGGATGTGGAATAGACCTTAGACATCTACTTCTCCTACTGTCCACAATATCCAGAATATGCCCCACAGAATATTTGGCCCTCAAGAACTCAGTATAAAATGCTCTGTAATTCTGTGGTCTCATAAATTTGGAAAAGGTCCATACTGTGAGATTCACAAGGAATACATGAGCATCACAGTCTCTGAGATATGCTCTAGAAAAGAAAACTATTGGGTTTGATTAGACATTTCAGTGGCCACAGAACTCTTATTTATACAAAGTAATAGGATTCAGAATGGTATAAACTTGGAATTTCACTAAACATGTCTTCTCACTGCCAGTTAACTCAAATGAGTTGACTCAAGTCCAGTGTGGCCAATGATCTATTTAATTACTTTTTCTCTCAATTCCTGCCTTTTCTATGGATTGGCCAATGATTTTCTCATCATCCTAAAGACTACAACAGGCTTCTAGCCATTCTGCCAGTTTCCTCTCCTGCCTCTATGCAGACCATGTTCCACACAGTGGCCAAAAATCTGTATAAAATGTTAATCAACTCATGTTATACATCTGCTCAAAATCTCCACAACTTCATCTTAGAATAAAATTCAAAGGCCTTACCATCAACTACCAGACCCTCTGAATCTGAGTTCCAGCTGCCTATCCAACCTTCTCTTCTGGATTCTTCTGCTCACTTAATCTGCTCAAGTCACATTGACTGTTTTGCTGCTCCTCAAACCTGTTAAGCATGTTTCTACCTCAGTAGTTTCCCCTCAGGGTCTTTGAGTTTTCTTTTTTTCTTTTATTTTAATAATTTCTATAAAAAACTATATGATTTCTTTCCTCACATTGTTTAATTCTCTGCTCAAATTCTCTTCTTTATCAATAAGTAGCTCTGTAACTCCACCACATAAAATAACCCACCTTGCATTCCTTTTTCTTTCATCTTGCTCAATTTCCATCTTAGTTTGTATCACTCCCTTACTGTTTATTTATTTACTGTTTGCACATTCATGTACATGTATGCATACATACAAACTCAAGAATCTTAGTCTCATGAGGCCAGGGATGTTATATTTTTTTATTAATGTAGTCTTCAATAAAAAGTACCTGTTGAGTTGATGAAGGAATGAAGAATAAATAAACAGGGTGGATCTGCTTCCTCTTGTACAGTCATTTTCAAAAAAGGCAGAATAATATGCATAAAGGTTCATTCATGTCCCAAAGAAAAATCAATACTGTTTTCAAGTTCAAGTTTATAATTTTAGCCTCAAAATGAAATGTATTTGAGACTTCCCTCTCCATATTGATTACTTACACCCCATGGCCCTTTAATTCTCTAACACATAAAACACTCTCAGGACCTTTTCTTACTCACAGTGTTAATTCCTATTTCATTCTTTATGTAGGCTTCCATATGTCATTTTAGTATCTTTCTGTTTTTCAGTGTCCATTTCAGCAGCCTGTGAACCCTCTAGACAACATGATCATGTCCCTTTAACTTGTATGTTTACCAAGTGTTGAGCTAAATGCACACTGTACTGCATAAAAGGCTTTTAATGACAAATTAGATTTTTATTTAGGTTCATTACGCCTGGGTTTTCAGGCCATGTTCTGGATTTCATGATTTTGTTTGTAATGAGTCATGGCCCCCTTGACAGACAAGGGAGTAATTAAACTAGCTAGGTTTTCAATAGAAACTTGTGATGGATCTCCTGTTGCATATGTTATTTCATCTCCAATAATAGTTGGATATCATAAAAGATTATGGTCTCATAGGGTGACAGAGAGAGAAATACATGAAAGTCTGTGAGAACAGAGTGAAAATACAATCTTACCTATATCTCTTACAAGCAAAACAATGTCATAATAATTGACAATAAGTGGGTTTTTATTTGTAGATATCTTTTGTATTGTTATTGCCTTATAAGAGGGGGTGTGCATCTTTACCTAACAAAGTTAAAACTCATTAAGTGGTTCTTCATGTTGAATTAGAGAGTATGTATGTGTTTGTATTTGTGTATATATAAATGTGCTTATGTATATTCTTTTTTTTAAAGTGTTTTTTTATTTTATTATAGTTTTTAATTTTTTTAATTTTAAAATCTTTAATTCTTACATGTGTTCCCAAACATATGTATATTCTTTTATTTCCTTATTCAAACGTCTCAAATTATTTTTGCCAAGTTATTAGCAAAACATCTATAAAAATATTTCTTTTCAAATATCTTTCTAATTGAGTCTACTATTAAAAATAAAAATACCATAGAGAAATAGAGGTGCTATAAATTCAAAGTAAAGTATCACCCTTAACAATAAATGATTAATCTGCTCAGGTATTTTTAAAAGGAAAGACAGTTCTGTTGGAAGAGGGTTTACAGTTTTTATATTCAGTACATATTGAAAAATCATTATTGCTTTCTAAAGAAACTTGAAATATATCCAAAGTGCACAACTAGTGAAGTCTTTTGTCTGAATGAATTAGTATTTGCATATTCCACGTTCCTGTTATATTGAACTTTCTCATAGTGTTATTGAAATATGTACTTTGCTAAGTGTAGACTGATAGAAAAGAAAATATTTATGGAAAAATAGAGGCATACAAAACTGGAAAAATAAAAAATAGGAAAAATCTAGATGACCTTGCAATTGGTGATGACCTTTTAGATACCAAAGGCGTAATTCATGGAAAAAAAAATAGTTGATAAATTGATTAGAATTTTTGGCTCTGTGAATCACACTATCAAGATAATGAAAATACAAGCCACAGACTGAAAAATATTTGCAAAAGATGCATCTGATAAGAGACTGTTATCCACAATATATAAAGAATACTTAAAACTCAATAAAAAATAATATAAACAATTGAAGTAAAAAGTGGACCAAAGAAGATGTATAAATGACAAAGCAGCACATAAAAAGACACTTCACATCATGTCATTAGTGAAATGCAAATTAAAATAGAGATACCACTACAAACCTACTAGAATGAACAAAATCTGAAACACTAACTCCAAATGCTGATGAGAACATGGAACAACAGGAATTCTCATACATAGTTGGTAGGTATGCAAACTTTGTAAGGCAGTTTGTAAGTTTCTTACAAAACTAAACATATTCTTATCCTATACTCTAGCAATTGTACTTCTTGGTATTTACCCAAAGGAGTCGAAAACTTACATCCACACAGAAAAATGGATGTTTATAGTGGCTTTCCATGTGATTGCCCATGCTTAAAGCAACCAAGAAATTCTTTAGCAGGTGGATGGATAAATAAACTGTGGTACATACAGACAGTGAAATATTATTCAGTGCTAAAATGAAATGAAAAGACACGGAGAAAACTTAAATAAACTTAAAGCATATTACTAAGTGAAAGAAGCCAGTATCAAGCCAATATGAAACATATGAAACATGTTATATGACCCCAACTACATAACATTCTGGAAAAGGCAAAACTATTAACAGAATTAAAAAATCAGTGATTGACAGTAGAGGGGGAGTAAAAATGAGTAAGCAGATTTAGGAGCATTTAAAAATAGAATTTTAAAGACAGTGAAAATATTTTAAATAAAACAGCTTATGCGTACAACTCCTAAACTCATCTACTTAACTGTTGAACCCATCTCAGTCAATGGGTATTTCTAACCTTCTACCTAAGCCAAATAAAATTACCCTTTTTTTTTTTTTTTTTTTTACATCTGTCAAAAAATCCTGTTGGCTCCAACTTCGCAACATACCTCAAAGCCAGTAACTTTCCACTACCTCAGGTGCTACCACCGTAGTCTGAGCTGTCAACATCACTTGCCTTACTTACTGTAGCAGCTTTCATCCTGGCCTCATGATAATCTTTTCTCAACACAGCAGCCCGAGTGATGTGATACTACTAACACATAAATATGGAATTTAGAAAGATGGTAATGATAACCCTGTATGCGAGACAGCAAAAGAGACACAGATGTATAGAACGGACTTTTGGACTCTGAGGGAGAGGGAGAGGGTGGGATGATTTGGGAGAATGGCACTGAAACATGTATACTATCATGTAAGAAACGAATTGCCAATCTATGTTCGATACAGGATACAGGATGCTTGGGACTGGTGCACGGGGATGATCCAGAGAGATGATATGGGGTGGGAGGTGGGAGGGGGGTTCAGGATTGAGAACTCATGTACACCCGTGGTGGATTCATGTCAATGTATGGCAAAACCAATACAGTATTGTAAAGTAAAATAAGGTAAAAATAAAAATTTTTTTAAAAATAAAACAAAAGCCAGATTATGCCCCCCCTCTGTAGTGGTTCACCATCTCATTCAGAGTAGAAACCAAGTCCTTAAAATTGCCCTCAAGGTCCTATCTAATCTTCCATCCTTTGGCTCCATACATTATTCAGGGTTCTCACAGAAAAATAAAAACAATATTTATGTGTGTATCTACATATACGTACATACACACAAACATATATGCTGCTGCTGCTAAGTCGCTTCAGTCGTGTCCGACTCTGCGACCCCATAGACTGCAGCCCACCAGGCTCCTCTGTCCCTGGGATTCTCCAGGCAAGAATACTGGAGTGGGTTGCCATTTCCTTCTCCAGCAAACATATATACACACATGTATATGTTAATCCCTCAGTCGCATCTGTCTCTTTGTGACCCCATGGACTGTAAGCTTGCAAGTCTCCTCTGTCCATAGAATTCTCCAGGCAAGAATACTGGAGTGAGTAGCCATTCCCTTCTCCTATGTTGCAATGAATATTTTTAAGCATCATTTTGTGCCAGGCACTGTGCTTTGACTTCTGAATAAACAGAGATAAATCAGATATTTATCCTGTCTTTAGGCAGCTGACAAGGAATTCTGGTGTATCCATCATTACAAGACACAAAGTATATGTTATGAGAGATTTAGAGAAACTATTCTGAAAAAAGGAGAGCTATTTCCTGCCAGAGCAACAAGGAAGAGTAAGGAGATAGTGACCCCAAAATTTGGGCCTTGAATCTGTGGAAATGGGAAAGGATAGCATTCCAGGTAGAAGGAAACACATTTTTAAAAATCACTAACATGATAGGGAGTAAGGAAAAACAGAATAGGAAGAGTTCAGACTTTGAGTCAACATGCCTGACATGAAATCCAAACTCTGCAGCTAAGTAGCTGTGTGACCTCAGACAAATTATTTAACCTCTCTGAGTTTCAGTTCTCACATTTGTAAAATTGGGATAATGCCATCTAGCTTAGAGCATTACTGTGAGGAAATCGCGAACATAAAGCATGGAGCCACCATGACTGGCTCCCAGCTGTCACTCAGTGAATGAGAGCTATTATTGAAGTGCAGTTTGACTGGAGTACAGATGAAGTGTTCCCCTCAACAATGCCATTTTTCCAATAGAAAGCAAGGCCAAAATGTATTGCATTTACTCTGCACTCCCTAGGAACATTTGTCTATTGTCCAACTTGAAAAATGAAGCTGAAAATGACTAGTCTCATATGAGAAGCTAAAACACTGAAAATGTGATGCATTGGTCTATCAGGCATAAGATTGCTTTGAATATAGAAGGAATAAAAATATGTGTGATATATTTCGGTTGAAGATTATTTTAACTAACCCACCAGTTTCTTTCTTTCTTTGTTTCTTTTTCAGTTGCTCCTACAATTCAGGAAATTAAATCTGGCACCGTGGCCCCCGGACGCAGTGGATTGATAAGATGCGAAGGTGCAGGTGTGCCGCCTCCGGCCTTTGAATGGTACAAAGGGGAGAAGAAGTAAGGACTTTGTGATTATTACTCTGTTTCAAGCACTTTGAGCTAATGTGTTTGTGTTTCAGATATTTACTTTAAGCAGTTTCTTTAACTGGCTTGAATGATTCTTAGCAGCCTTCTCTAGGGCACGAAGAGGCCCACGTGGGAGGGATGAGTAGCTAATAGCATCCAGAAGAAATGTCCACTTTGGTTTATATGATCTCAGAAATGCCAGCAAATCCCCCATCACTGATGCCTTTCATTTCCACCTCTCCCCTTGGAGCCAGCACACCATTGCTCTTTCTGGAAACCATGTTTACTTGGGAAATAAACCAGCTCTTAAAGGACTTGGGCCCAGCTTCTGTGAGAGCACTCCAAAAGCAATCAGAGCTGCTGACTCTGCCTGGCTTCCTTGATCAGCCTAACCCTTTTACCTGCCTCCCTCTCCCTCAAGACATTTTAACATTTTGTTTTTATAGAATATGGCATTTCAGGTATTCTATCACTAAAGGGACTGTAGAGGATAAACTGCATGGCTGAAGGACTAACGAAGGGGATTTTCGGGCTACTCTAACATCAGCTCTATATGAATGTCCCCTTGAGGTGCTTCTGGAAGCCTTAGCAAGAGCTGTTGAACAAGAGAAGACAAGACTTAAGGATTTTCTCTTTACTTTTAACCAGTGGGCTCATTCAGACCTCTTCACCTGTTCTTATCAAACCAACAAAGAAGTATGGGACCCCTGTGGATTAAAATGGAAGATATAATACAGAGGAGAGGATATCATCTACTATATATATATATATATAATGGCTTCAAAATTAAGAAGGGAATGTATTCTAGAAAATATTAGCTTGGACCATATGAAATTTATGTTTTTTTTCAGTCAAAAAGGCTAAATATTGGCCATGCCATACTGTTCAACATAAACATATGGGGTTTATTAGGTGTCATGTCTCATAACTAATTATAGCTAAGTGTCTGAATAGGAAACAGGTGAAATCACATAAGAACTTAGATGTTGCCACAATGGATGAAAATAGATGTGACATGAGTAGGTACTTTGTTTCTTAAACTGTAATCAAAAGAGGATTTATGGGAAATATTCTCCTTCAACATCAGCCTTAACAATAAAACAATAAAAGATATCCCCATAACTATCTTATTTGTTTTGGATAACTGATAGTGGATTCACCTAAAAATTTTTTGCAGTTATTTTATATGTAACCTCTTCTACAATTTGGGCTACTTAATTTCTAATTCTTTTTGCTAATTAATTATTGTTTTTATTAATTTGAAATGTTGGTGGCTTTTGGAAGCTCCCCTATATTTTTATATACCTAAAATTAGGTAAACTCATCTGTGGTCACCCTCATGCCAACCCTACAAGATTATATATCTGGCAATATAACCTTCCTCAGATTCTGATAATCCAAGTTAAGAAGTTTTCAGTTTGTGATGATCAATAGAGGTAAACATCTAGAAGCATGGTTTCTCAATCCTTTGAAAATTATGAAACCCTTTGTTCAAATATAATCCTTTTTGAAAGTCCACTAAGTAATATCTGTGAAAGTAGGGGTGAATGGAGCCTCAGTTCTATCTCCTCAGAGCCCCCCTTCCATTAGGATGTCCTTGTAATTCCTTCCCCCATCCCTGGTTCTCCACAAAGCACACTTTTTAAAAAGTAGCTTAAATTATTTTACATATCTTTCAAATTCACTTTTGAAACTGTGTCATGCCTTTCTGAAAGGTTAATGAGCAAGATTATTCTTAGTAGCACAAGTGAGAACTCCTTTGTTAGAGTCCATTTTATTTCTACTTTTTTTTTTTTGCTATATCTCTGTCTTCCACTTTCCTAAATTCAGTGACCATTGTTAAAAAGACTACAACAATCCTCATCCCACTTGCTTGGCCTATACCAAAGACAGAAAAGAGCCAAGTGGTGTCTGCAGTTGTAGCTTCAGTGTTTTGTTTTGTTTTTTTCCTCAAGTGGGGAGATGGACTATTTAACTTTTCAAAGGAGTTTAGAACCGCTGCTAAAATAGGTTGATTAATTCTCCCCAATAAGAGCCCTTCCCTAATACACTCATTCACAGAAAAAAATCTAGCAGCTGTGAAAATCAAACGCACTTTCAAAGGCAAATATATATTTTATTTAAGAATGAAGCATACATTTACCATTTGTTAGAGTTGTATTTTGAAGAAATATCCAAATTCTCAAATACCACTAGAATATATAAATCTATCTTCTCAAAATTACAAAAAAGCAAATTTGAATATATATAGGGAGTGAGAGAAAGAAAACTTCTGCTGGTCGAATGATTGTTGTTACACTCACTAAGTGCATCTACCATGCTACCTTCAGGGCCCAGGACATTTAAAATATTTATTTTATCAAAATGAAAAGTTATGTGATAAGCACTTGCTATTTAACATTAACCCATTTTATTTTCACAATAAACCTATAAGAAAGATAGTATTTTTATCCTTACCTTTTGCTGAAGAGAAATCAAAGCACAGTGTATTTATAATAAGTACTTTGCACAAGTCTATAGTTAATGACAGAGCTGGAATTTGAACCCAAGAAGTCTCGCAAATATTCAGATGGAGTTCATGGATTTAACCTCTATACTGTGACACCTAGTATGATCATGGGACCTCAGGATCTATCAAAATTAGTTTGAAATGTCAATGTTAAATGCCAGGATAAAGGCATTTCAGGTAACTTATCAGCAAAATAAGACTGAACATAGAAACAGTCGCTTATACTTTCTCAATTGGTTTAGTCAAAGACACAGAAATAATGGAGTCAAGGTAACTAGACAGAAAAGGAACAGATACAGCATGTTTTCAGGTTGTTTTCTTGACCTCAAGGTTGTTAACAGAAGCATGAAGCTGTCAAAGACTCTCTTGGAACAGAACAGAGTTTTTACAAGATCTGGAGAAGTTTTATTTTCTTAGTTTTATTTCCTTTTATACTTGAGGCTTGAAAAATATTCAGAAATAACTTACTCTCTTCATATACTTTTGTGCATACATGCTCAGTTATGCCCAACTCTCTGCTACCCCATAGCCCACCAGGCTCCTCTGTCCATGGAATTTTCCAGGCAAGAATACTATAGTAGGTTGCATTTCCTACTCTAGGGGATCTTCCTGACCCAGGAATCAAACTCGTGTCTCTGGCAGCTCCTGCATAGGCAGGTGGATTCTTTACCCCTGGCACCACCTGGGAAGCTCATGTACTTTAAGAGATGTTTATAAAAATTCATCTTGCTTAAGTCAAGATTTTCAAAGCCAGATTTTCACTCAGATAAATATGAGCAAATAAACACAAACAAATAGGAGGAAATACCTGATCATCTCTAATCTTATCTTTGCCTATATTGTACCATATCCTGTAAAATCCTCTTCTGTGCACTGAGAATAATCTGCTTGAAAACTTAAAAAAAAAAAAAAAAGATCTTGTAAAATTAAGCACAATTTAAAGACAAGGAAGAAACATTACCAAGGATAAATTACTTCCCAGGACCTTTACATTCTATCTCATTTATTCTTCAGACCTCTCTGAGGTATGATTTATTATTTTCAATTTACTGAAGACAAAACTAAAACATAAGAAACTTAACTTGTCTAAGAGCAGTCACATAAAAGATGCTATCAGGACACATTTTACGTTTGTCAGCCTCTCAACCTATGTTCTGTCCTTTGTTTACATTGCCATTATTAGTTTTCTGTTGCTAAGTAACAACCCCAAATTTAGCATCTTCAAACAGTAAGCTTTTGTTATCTCAGTATGTCTGGGTCAGGAATCCAGGAGCATTCTTGGTGGAATTCCTAGTGGGGTATGGCTCAGGGTCTCTCACCTGGTTCCCATCAAATGTCACCTGGTGCTGATCCTCTGAAGGCTTCACTAGGACTGGAGGATCAGCTTCTAAGACGGCTCACTCCCATGTCCCACAAACTGGTGCCTGTTATTGACAGATTACTGTTTAGTCATTGTCTTGTCCAATTCTCTTGCAGCCCCATGGACTGCAGCCTACCAGATTCCTCTGTTCATGGGATTTCCCAAGCAAAAATTCTGGAATGGGTTGTCATTTCCTTCTCCAGGGAATCTTCCAAACCTAGGGATCAAACCCAAGTCTCCTGCCTTGGCAAGTGAATTCTTTACCACTGAGCCACCAGGGAAGCAACCATTACTGACAGAAGGTGTCTGTTAATCACTATATAGATGTCTAAATAGGGCTGCTTGACATCTTTATAACAAGACAGTTGACTTTCCCCAGAACTAGTGATTCAAGAGAACACCATAGAAGCTGTTCATGACCTAGTCTGAGAAGTCTCTGTCATTTCTGCAATATATTATTGGTTATAAAAGATGACCCTATTCAAAGAGGGAGAGATTACAGGGGAACATAAACATTAAGAGGTGAGAACCATCAGATGCCATCTTCAAAGATGTCTGTCACACTGTCTCCCTTATGAATGATGTAATTGTTTATACATTAGAAATGTTAGCCATTTGACCTTTAGTTTATAGCACTGTTTGGGTAAGCATCATAGCAATGACTAAAGTGATATATTTGTTATGAAGATATTATTTCTTTGTATAAAATACTCCAGGCTTCCCAAGTGGCACTAGTGGTAAAAAACCTACCTGCTGATGCAGGAGACATAACAGTTGTAGATTTGATCCTGAGTTCTAAGATCCACTGGAGGAGGGCCCAGCAACTCACTCCGGTATTCTTGCCTAGAGAATCCCATGGACAGAGGAGCCTGGAAGGTAATAGTGCGTGGGGTCTCAAAGAGTTGGACACGACTGAAGTGACCTAGCACACATAAAATGGTCACTTTTTTTTAACACTATAGTGACTTTCAGCATACCTGGCAGGGACAAGTCTAGTATGCTAAATTTTACTCTATGTATAAATACATTAAGTGTTAGGAGAACTAGAGTTCAGACTTTGATTATACATAAAACTAAAAATTTAAACATTTTTTTCTCATTTTAAAAATTAATTTATTATAATTGGACACTAATTATTTTGCAATATTGTGGTGGTTTTTGCAGAGAAGAATGATAAGAAATACACTCCTTATATGTAGGGAAAGGACACTTTAAGTAAATAATGTTTTTGATGACATGAAATTAAGTTGATCTATGGCTGGAGAATAGTACATTCACTTAGGAGTAAGACTAAAAACATAAAGTAAATTTTAATAGCCTAAAATTTAAATAGGTATTACAAAAACAGATTTTATATCACTTTATGGATATGATAATACTATCTTGACTTAAATAAGAATTTTGTTATTTGTCTACTTATTTGGATTACCTCCTATTGATTTTTAGCTGTCCTCAAATCCAGGCCTGCAATTTAGAAAGACTTGCCTTCTTATTTTGTATGATGAGTTTAACTGCTCCAGTGTTTTAGAATGATGTATGCTTTATTCACTGCCTATTTTTAAGCAAATGTCCCATTGTGGCTATGCTTTTTAGACTTCTTTATTATCAATAAGGTTTTTTTCCTAATAATTTATCATAATTTAAGTTAAGGATACAAAAGTTACAAATAAGATAAATAAAAATTACATCCATGAATGGAAAACAAATATGTAATAAAAAATTAAAATGATCAATATATCTGTTAATAGCAAATATATAACTAAAATTGAATATATTTGATGATGAGAACTTATAATATTTTGACTTTTTAAGCAATGGATATCAAATTTAGTCTATGAATTTTTGCCATTCTTTCCTACAAATATCCATGTCAGCACACCTCTCACTTCAGAATCCTGTAATTTGTTCAGCTTACACCACTGCTTCAAAGGGAATATGATGAGCAGTACCTTATTGCCTGTTTTAAAGGATTTATTATCTGTGTGCGTAAAACATGCATGCACATGTTACACAATGTACTCAGTTACCACTTAATGGATAGGAAAATGCCTAAAATCAGCCAGGTGGAGTGTGCCAGGTTCACATTACACAGAAGTATGATGACCTTTTTCAATCAGGGTAGGTTTTCACTTGAGGGAATGATGATTTTTTTTACTGCTAGCTTTACAGAGGTGAGGTAAACTTGGAAAATCATAATGAAGTGGAATGACCTTTCCTCTCTGTTTTCCTATTCTTTACTACTGGATCGTCTAGACAGGCCATAAATTTCATCTGAGTTAGAAGGAATATAAGAGGGAGGGTCTTCTTCCTTTCTTTTATTTTCAAGGGAACCAGAAAAATGTGTTAAAATATTTCTCTGTGTCTTCATTGATCTTTTTCCTTTGCTGTTTTTCATGTAATTTGTGTGTGTCAAAGTTATGAATACATACATCACATTCGTATAACACTGATTTTCAAAGCATTTTTATATATGGTAATTTAGAAGAAGAAGGACATGTTTGCATTTCACTTATGATAGAATCAACTCTTTAAGCTTTGGGTGCTACTTGAGAGAGGCAGAAAAAGTAAAAGAAAGATAAATATATAATAGTAACAATTAAAATGGCATGAACTCGCTACTCCGCTCAATATATGTTTCAGAAAGACATGCAATGGGAGACATATTCCTGCTACTCCTTCAATCGGTCTTCATTGCTATTTCCTCTGATAGTGTGAGTATATCTCCATTCTCAGTGAGATTTTCAGGTGGAAAATGTGTGTCTAATATAACATGGTTCTAAAACAAAGATCAACTATTTCATCCAGTGCTCAACCATGGAGAATGATGTAAAACAGTATTTCACAACTATTTTAGAATACATATCCCTATGAGTGAAATTTAAACCTTAGCAAAACTACCAAAATATGCATACTTATTTGTAAATTATGTACATGCATTTCTGAATTAGTATATTACATACATTAAATGAGCTAAAACAGATAAAATTTAGGAGATGAGATATAAATGAAACTTAAATGGACATTTTGTTGTCTTTTTCTTGTACTCTAACAGATCACTGTACTCACCCTGAGGGGCTTGCCTTCCATTCTGGAGACTTTGTAAAGTGTGTTAGTTTAAAGTAAGGAAGTCTAGGGAATTGTCAATGGCAACCCATTGTTGCCTTAGAATTCCACAGACAGAGGAAGCTGGAGGAGTGCAGTCCATGGGGTCACAAAGAGTGGGACATAGCTGAGCGACTGAACACACACGCAAGGGCAGTTTTAATCGTATGCGACTTTTATCCCACATGCTAACTTTGAAGTCTTACATCACATTATATAATCACTGCATATTATCTTACTCATTCCTTGCATAATTCTAACTAGATTATGCCTAAGAAAAATACAATCTCATAAAGGTAAAATGACTTGCTGAAGGGAATTAAAGAATGGGCAGTAAAAATCTAATTTCAAGGAAAAGTTGGGAGGTTGATGAATATGTTTATGGCCTTTATATTGATGGTTTCACTTTATATTGAGGTTATCCAAACTCATTGCGTAGTATATATAAAATACATAGAATTTTATATACATCGATTATACCTCAATAAAGTGACCTTAAAATCAAAACAACCACTCCCCTAATTTCCTGACTCTCATGTCAAGATATCCCTCTTCTAGATTTTATACCATAATTTGATTATTCAGAGGGGTCTAGAATTATAATTCTATACACACATACACTAACACACACACCCTGCCCATCACCCCTCTTGTCCTCTCATTTGCAAGGCTGTTACTATGAGTAAGTCATTACATATGTTGATTTAGAAGGGTACTGGGTCATCTAGATAGGCCATAAATTTCATTACCACCCCACATTAAAAATGATCTTCTCTGCTGACCCGAGATTTTCTTTCTTTGCATCAGGCACTTATCTGTGAGGTAATTTGTGAAATCTGAAAAAGAAATAAGTTCCCACATCGAAAGAACTTGAATTTCTAATATTATCTCATTATTATGTAGCTGTTTATTTTTATTAGTATATTAATTTCATTCTGATGATATTTCATGCCTTTTTACAACCAAAGTCTTATCAATACAACTTCATCGCCCCTGTGATGGCTTAGTCATTCAAGGCCAAGTTGATAAAGGGTAAATATCTGAAACAAATATTGGGATCTGGAGAGCACATGTCCAGGTAAGACATATTATTTTATTGAAAACTTTGGGCCAGTCAAACAAGGTTGAAAGTGGACTGACTCTAGTTTGCCTTTCCTGACTTACAATTTGTGACCTGTCATAAAAATCACCAAAATGAAGTAAGTACCAAGAAAATCTGAAGAGAATCCTAAGTCAATTCCTTAAAAGTGCACAGCAACAATCAGTTCAACTCAAATCAGAACATTAACAAATGCTTCCAGAGGGTGGGGAAGGTAGTTTTTGTGCTGGAAAACAAAGAATGAATAGAATTTCCAAATATTGCAAGGAGTTGAAAATAATCATAAGCAAGGAAAGAACACAGTCAATTCATATGGGCATTGTGTGGAGAGTTTTTTATGTCTCAGGATACAGGGCGTGAAATCTGGTGTATGTAATAGGAGGCAGGTTTAGAAAGGTCCCTTAGGGCAAGACTTGAGGGATCTTAAATATCATAAGACATTTGGGCTTGATTCCATAAGCCCTAGGAAGCCATTTGGGGCCTTTTCAAGAGTAGTAAAATGATCTATTTGTCATCTTCACAGAACATTTCTGGAAGCATTTGGGAAGAATGGATGGGAACGATATAAAATATGGTTTAAACTGGGTTATTGGTTGTTCAGTTTAAAAGCAACACAGAAAATGTATTTGTATATTTCAGTATCTGATTAGATACAAGGAAAGGACAATTTGAAGGTAATTCCCAAGTTTTCTGTCTCAATAACAAGGTTGAATAGTGAAGTTATTAGCTGAGATTGGGAACACAGGAAAAGAGATTCGGAAGAATTCTGAGTGCCGAGTTTGTTTGGGAAGCATAGTGAAATCAGGTGTTAATACTGGATACACAGTCCACGAGAGAGCAGGGTTTTGGTTGTGTTCTTAAAATGCATAGTGATATTTCCAAAGTAAATACTTGGCCTTAGCACTTTGTCCTGGAATCCTTCAGTGATTCCTGACTGCCCCTAGAATAAAGTCCTAACAGTACAGCATGCATGCGAGACCTTCATGTTCTAGCCACTGTTGACCTCTCTGGCTATGAATCTTGCCATGCTACTGTCTCAAAATAGGGGTTTATCCATCCTGAAATATTCAGTTACCAAACTGTGATATGATTTCTGTCTTTCAAGCCTCTTCATATGTTGGCTGTTTTGCTTAAAAGCCTCTTATACACACACACACACACACCGACACACAGACACACATACAGACACACAGACACACACACACAGACACACACACACACACAGACACACACAGACAGACACACACAGACACACACACAGACACACAGACACACACACACACACACACAGACACACAGACACACAGACACACACACACGGCCTTCCAGTAGTCCTTTTGTCTCAATTCAGTGTCACCTTCTCTCAGAAAACTACCCTGAGACTTTCATGCTTAAAGAGGAAGCTCTCCAGATGTACTCCCATTTGCTCACCTCTATCTAAGTACTTTTTCAAAACTCTTACAGAAGTCATTATTTATTCATTTATTTATTTTTGGCTGTTCTGTGTCTTTTGTTGCCCGGGCTTTCTCTAGTTGAGGTGAGTCAGGGCTGCTCTCTAGTTGCGATGCACAGGTTTCTCATTGCAAAGGCTTATTTTGTTGCAGAACACGGGCTTTAGGATGTGCAGGCTTCAGTAGTTGCAGCACGTGGGCTCAGTAATTGCAGTCTGAGGTCTGGAACACAGGCTCGAGTCATGGTACACAGACCTTGTTGCTCGGCGGCATGCGGGATCTTCCTGGATCAGAGTTTGAACCTGTTTCTCCTGCACTGGCAGATGGATTCTTTACCAGTGAGTCACCCAGGAAGCCTCCTTGAAATACTCTTTTAAACCATACTCAACTTTTTTACTTCCCCATCTCTGCTCCTAATATAATCTACCAGGGAGTAAGAGTTCTGCCGTGTTAACCATCATGCTCTCAACATCTAACGTGGTGTTTGGAATAAACTCTGTTGTGAGAATGAGTTGTGGCCTTTTCATAATGATAAAGTAGAGCCATTCTAGTTTTGATACATCTTCAAATTGATAAGAGACTATTCATAGAAATGTATCATCACCTTAGATTGTGGAACACTGTAAACCCAATGTGCGATTACAGAAAGGAAGCTAGTTTCTATTGCTCAGTTCTGATTTCCCAGGATTTCTTCTTGTCGACTCGGTCTCTGCAAAGTGGTTGTGTTGGTATATTGTAGGATAAAATTTGACATCTAAATCATAAGCATGTTGATATTAGAAAAGCAATTGAAGCAGAGAAGAGAAATCTAGACACAGGCCAGGCTGTCAGAGATACAGGACTCACTGCAGTCAGGGAAGTATGGACATCTGCACCATAGCCTTTGTTTATTTGATATAGGGTTGCTGCTGCTGCTGCTAAGTCTCATCAGTCGTGTCTGACTCTGCACGACCCCGTAGATGGCAGCCCACCAGGCTCCCCTGTCCCTGGGATTCTCCAGGCAAGAACACTGGAGTGGGTTGCCATTTCCTTCTCCAATGCATGAAAGTGAAAAGTGAAGTCGCTCAGTCGTGTCTGACTCTTCGCGACCCCATGGACTGATATAGGGTTAAAAGGGAATATTATTCCTATGCAAATCAAACTGTCACAAGTAAAGCAGCCCAAAGGTCTCTGATCTAAAATTATTAATTTCATTAAAATTGATGAAATAAACAAAACGTACATTTTAAATAGCCTAATAAAGTCTAAAATCATTAAAATGTCCTAATATATTATAATAATATTAATTTATTCAAATATACCACTAAAGATAGATACCTCTTGGGGCTAAGACAGTGATGCATGATATCCTCAAGTCTGTTCCTGGGAATAAATGATACATTGTTTTGGGGCCTTGAGTGCCAAGCAATACAGAAAACCAATAGGTTGCTCTAGTGGCATGTTCACATAAATTTTCATGTCTCTGGTTTCTAGCAGTTCCTCTCCTCCCTCTTTTTACTTTTTTTTAATCTACCTGGCACATCTGTGAAAAGCCTAGATGAGGTTGTTAATGTGCATGTAACTGATACTGAGTTTGGCATATCTTGAAATCATGATGCCATGATCCTTTCAGTCACTCTCCTAGATCTTTTCTTTAAAAATAATTTCCTGTATGCTCGATATTTAATATTTTTCTGCCATCTGAGAGGAAATGTATCTGTTCTAATAAACAGACTCTATCATTGAACAATAATGACACCTATCATATATCCAGTGCTTACTGTGTTTGGTATATATGTGTATATATGTGTACAATATTAGATTTTATATGTTTAAAATATTCTTTTATTAACACTTTGAAACTGGCTTCATTTTTCCCATTTTATAGATGAAAACCTAAGCATTAAAAAATGTAAAAACATAATTCACTCAGTCAAGCACACACTTACTGTAGAATTATTAAATGCCCAGCACTCTGTTACATACTTAGAATATGATGAATAACAAAACCAGCCAGGATCCTTGCCTGAATGGAATTACACTCTAATGGGGAATGTGGAACACGAGCAAAAGCCACACAAATATATGAGAACTTACAGAGAGATGTATTTGATGTTATGGTGATGATTTGACCAAGTCAGAACACAGTAACTTCAGAGCATCACTAAAATTCAGACTTTAGAGGTAATTCTGGGCTTAAATATATTGCTTTCTTGTTAATCTTCTAGGTTCTTTTTTTTTTTTTTTCTGTCAATCTTGGTACAGCATGCATGTACACTATGGGGAGAGACTTATTACCACCCAAATATTTAGTGAAACTAGGGGAAAAAAATAAGCAATAATTGATACTGAAGAGGTATGTTTGTGTGAAGGAAGGTGACCTGAGGAGGGAGGTGAAAGCCGATTTCATGCGTCTCATCTTGGGACCTTGAGTAGCCTGAAAGGCTAACTCTACCGGAGGCTAACGACACCTGATGTAAGGGGTGGCATTGCTGTGCATAATTAAGCCCATAATAGGTAGTTAAGAGGCCTCTAGCTTATCTGAACTGCCAGAGAAATCACCAGACAGCTATCTGAACCAAACCGTACATTTTTGTTTGACTGTCTACCCCACTAGTTTCACCTCATGAATTGAACCTGGCTTTCTTGGCATGAATGCCACATGAAAACTTGGTTATTTAGCACTATTAGTTTTATTCCTTGATTTAACTTGATTTTCTTCAACAACCCATGATTTCTGACTTGTCTCTCCAAATTCAGATACAATATTCTGATTTCCCTTGGTGGTTTCAAAATATCAGTTGCTACTTTTGGAGGATACCAATATTCAGAAGACCTGGATTTTAATTTTGGCTCTACAACTCATCAAATGGGCTTCCTGATAGCTCAGTTGGTAAAGAATCTGCCTGCAATGCAGGAGACCCGGGTTCAATTCCTGGGTCAGGAAGATCTACTGGAGAAAAGGAGAGGCTACCCACTCCAGTATTCTTGGGCTTCTGTTATGGCTGGTAGAGAATCCGCCTGCAATTAGGTAGACTTGGGTTCAATCCCTGGGTTGGGAAGATCCCCTGGAGAAAGGAAAGGCTACCCACTCCAGGATTCTGGCCTAGAGAATTCCATGGGCTGTATAGTCCATGGGGTCACAAAGAGTCAGACGTGACTGAGCAACTTTCACTTTCACTTATCAAATGGTGGAAAATAAAAATATTTATTTTTTTCTAAATTGTTCTTTTTTCTCATCTGCAAAATAGGACTAATAATGCTTACCTCATAGGATGGCTAAGAAAATTAGTTGATCATACCTTTGAAAATGCCTAAATGTCAGTTTCCCACACTCTTAACACTAAAAGTTTCTGTATAATGTTGAAGTTTCTTAGATTAACTTCTGTCATAAATGTGTTGAGAACAGCTATAATTTTCCACATTCATAAACCATTCCTGCTCACACTGAAAAGACAGAAATAGTCATGAATTCAGAGCCAGATATATGTATTTAAGCTGAAGCTGTATCATTGAAAGAGCCATTATAAGATGTGTTGTACAAAGACCTCAGTGTCATTTTCAGATGTAGCTAAAACCCTTTAGATACTAATAATGTTAGGTCTCTTTGGTTCCTAAATCAGTGCCTCAAGCATAAGAGATATTTAATAATCATTTGATGACAAAATTAAACTCTATTTCCATTAATACCATATCAGAGTGTTTACCATCACCCATGACTTTCTCTAAAGCTCTTTTTTTGAACTGTATCTTTAGTTCATACCATGACTTGGAACTCCATAAGCCTGAAATCAATTTCTGGAAGTAATATTCCTTTTCTTTGTAAATATAACTCTTATGATTCCAGAGCTGCTTACTTTCCCCTACCACCTTCCATATTTCCTATGTTACCACCCAAATATCAGTTAGTAAGCCTGTATTCATCTTATCCAGTTATATAACATGATACATTACTATCAGATGTGTGTGTGTGTGTGTGTGTGTGTGTATAGTCACTCAGTCGTGTCTGACTCTTTGTTACCCCATGGACTATAGTAAGTCAAACTCCTATGTCCATGGAATTCTCCAGACAAGAATACCGGAGGGGGTATCCATGCCCTTCTCCAAGGGATCTTCCCAACCCAGGGATCGAACCCAGGTCTCCCGCATTGCAGGAAGATTCTTTACCATCTGAGCCACTAACGAAGCCCATATTATTATCATATTCTTTTGTAATTCTAGTCTGGTCAAAGATCTATTACCATTTAAGAACACCTCTCCCATTCCTATGAAAGTTGTTTTTAAATTTTTTTTGCAAGTTATTTTAATAATTTAATTGTTGTTATCTGACCCACTCATACATGGTTCCTATACTAGCAATGGAATTTTCCTGTGACTGTTTACACCTGAAAGCTTCAGTTCAGTTCAGTTCAGTTCAGTCGCTCAGTCGTGTCCAACTCTTGCAACCCCATGGACTACAACATACCAGGTCTCCCTGTCCATCACCAACTTCCAGAGTTTACTCAAACTCATGTCCATTGAGTCAGTGATGCAATCCAACCATCTCATCCTCTGTCATCTCCTTCTTCTCCTGCCTTCAATCTTTCCCAACAAATGCTTGCTTCTCTAGAAATGTCTATGTTACTCCTGACCTGGAAAGGCGAATGAAATTATAGTCCCAAAATTTGTACTGAGGCTGGATTTATATTTTAAATGAAAGAGGTCAGGTTTAGTTGTCCCATTTATTTTTGCAACTTTAACAATCAGTGCTAATGGCTATATGGCCAGTTTTGCTATTGTGATGTTATTCTGGGTTTTCTGGCTATCCTAGATAGATATTGTTTAAGAGAGGTTATTGTAAAGTTTGTTAACATTTCATGTACCAGAAAGAGAAGTACCATAGTTGTTAATATGCTTTCCACGTGCTGCCTCTGACTGACACTGAAAATATGAAGAACTGTTCTAACTCAGAACTAGTTAATTGGCCAGGCTGTGTCA
Organism: Budorcas taxicolor; assembly: GCF_023091745.1. Classification (NCBI taxonomy): domain Eukaryota; kingdom Metazoa; phylum Chordata; class Mammalia; order Artiodactyla; family Bovidae; genus Budorcas; species Budorcas taxicolor. Next base: position 73,667,884 of record NC_068912.1, read on the forward strand.
GTTATGAGTTGGCAGAAGTGAAGTGAAGTGAAATGAAAGTTGTTCAGCTGTGTCTGAACCCATGGAGTATACAGTCCATGGAATTCTCCAGGCTAGCATGCTGGAGTGGGTAGCCTTTCCCTTCTCCAGGGCACCTTCCCAACCCAGGAATTGAACTGGAGTCTCCTGCATTGCAACTGAGCTCTGAGGGAAGTCCAGAGTCTGCTGGCAAAGCAAATAGCCTTCAGTTCACAGATATATGAGGTATTAACAAAAGACAGAAGAAAGAAGAAGGAGGGCAGTGGTCCTTGGTATGTGTCTTAGTCCATTTGAGCTGCTACAACAAAATACCACAAACTGGGTAGCTTATAAACCAAAGAAATTTATCTCACAGTGCTGGAGGCTGAGAGTCCAAGATCAGGGTGCCAGCATGACTGGGTGAGGATACCCTTCTGGGTGTCAGACTTCTCATTGCATCTTCACATGGCAGAAACAGGTAGCGATATCTCTGAAGTCTCTTTTATGAAGTACTGATCTCAACCATGAAGGTTTTACCTTCATCACTTTTAAGTTCCTCCTAAAGCCCCACCTAATAATGCCATTGTCTTTGGGACTTAGGATTTCAGTATATGAATTTGGCGGTGGGGGGGATGCAGAACATAGTGGTTTGGAACAAACTCCTAGAGGTAACAGAGGGTAGAGGACCTCAGAGCCCACAGTAGTAGAAGAATCTTATATCCGTGGGGTCCAATGAATAGCAAAAATGAAAAAAAAAAAAAATGACCAGGCATTTCTAAGCAGGCACCACATGCTAAGGAATATCATATTTAATTCCTAACGTAATAAAGTTTTTTTTTTTCTTTTTGAGTGGAGGGATTATAATAAACATCTCTCATTCTATAAGCTAAGGACAAAAACCATTCTCTTAGAACTTGAAAGGGTTAAGTATCTAGGAAAAGAGAATGAACTCCTGAAAAGGCAATATTCCAGTGTTTTTTGTTCTCTGGTTTCACTGCAAGTTGTGTTGTGAACTATTTCTTGAGTTGCCACTTTCAGATTTCATATCACTGATACAAATAAAGAAGTCTGGATTCAAACAAATCTAGAATAAATATGAAAAATCCAGTGGGTCCAGGATCATCCCGTGAATAGGCTAACGGCACATGCTTGAAGTCTACTAAGGATTTTCTTTAACACAGAACAGCAATGCAATTTGTCAAATGTATGTTTGATATAAAAAGAATGACTCTCTTTTAGAAAATATAATTATATTTAAACATATTAGAAGAAGCCTGCTTCATTAAAAACTCATCATAAAGATCTCTTTCCTTATTTATTTTCAGTCAAGCAGTGAAATTACATTAGGGTCACTCATGATGGGACTTCTAGGCATAGTTCATTTTTTTGTATCTATTAATAATAAGTATTAATAATAATAACTAAGATGTATTCATATATATATGAATATATATGATTCTTCTTGAAAAAGCTTCAGTAATAATGTGTTGTTCAGCTTAGCCCCTAATCACCCAGCATAGAACTCATTTGTATAGTAATTTTTAGAATTGATTTAAATAGCTGAGAAAGCTTTCACTGCCACTATCTCCAGATAACTGTAGGAAAATCATAGAAATATACCCTCCAGAGATATATCCCATCTCAGAAGTCACTCTCCTTCCAGGTCAGCTTTGGAAAGAGTTCCCCAGTCATCTACTAGGCAAAGACAGGTTCTTCAATGATGCGTGAGCAGTCAGTACTTCTAAAACTCCCCAGTATAGAAGAAAGTAAGCTTTGGACTTTTCCAGTTATCTTGGAGATAGCTTCCTCTGGGGAAGAAAATCCCCCCAGGGAAGATGCTTTTCTTTTTTATTGGCCATAATCACCTGCCAGGCTGATCAGAGCAGAAGGAGCTGCTACTGCTAAAGTGCTACTAATGTGCCACTCTGGTAAGAATGCACATAACACTGCTGGCTAGGGGCCAAAAATGGGCCTGCACATACAGAGTGTGGATTCACTGCATGGTTTAGCAGCATCTGCGGCTTTGCCTTCAGATACATTAAAGGGCAGACAGTTGGAACCCAGCTCAGAAAAACAGCCATAAGGAACATAAGCAAATATATTCCATGAAGTAACAGAGTATACTCCCTTGGGATTTTCTTTCCAGAGTCTAGCCAAATGAAGACTCTAACAAATCTCTCCTCAATTCTTCAGTAGAAAAATGAGTCTTAGTTTTGGTAGATGGGACACAAAAAGGAGTTAGTAGTCTAAGGAGTTGCCGAGTCCTCTGGAAGATGCAGCCTTAGCATTTTGTTGTCGTTTAGTCTCTAAGTCATGTCCAACTCTTTTGTGACCCTAAGGACTGTGGCCGTCCAGGCTCTTCTGTCCTTGGGATTTCCCAGGCAAGAATATTGGAATGGGTTGCCATTTCTTCCAGGGGATCTTCCTTGATCCAGGGATCAAACCTGTATCTCCTGCATTGGCTGCTGCTGCTAAGTCGCCTCAGTCGTGTCCGACTCTGTGCAACCCCATAGACGGCAGCCCACCAGGCTCCGCCGTCCCTGGGATTCTCCAGGCAAGAACGCTGGAGTGGGTTGCCATTTCTTCCAGGGGATCTTCCTTGATCCAGGGATCAAAGCTGTATCTCCTGCATTGGCAGGCAGATTCTTTATTGCTGAGCCACCAGGGAAGCTATTAGACATGGGCTTCCCATGTCTAGTAGTGAAAGAATCCACTTGCCAGTGCAGAAGATATGAAAAAGGTGGGTTCAGTTCCTGGGTCAGGAAGATCCCCTCAAGGAGGAAATGGCAACCCACTTCAGTATTCTTGCCTGGTGAATCATATAGACAGAGAAGCCTGGTAGGCTACAGTTCATAGGGTCACGAATTGTTGAACATGACTGAGCATGCACACACAATTTGACTTAAGCCATCTTGCTAAAGTTTGAAATCTGCTATAATGAAGGACAATTAAACTTTGGATTTTTATACATACCATATACTATTGTTTAAAAGTAAATTTACTGGTGTGATGCAGAAAAATATGTAAGAATCACTGTGGGATTTTAGCATAAATATTGATAGATTTGTAATATGATACTATATTGAGAAGTATCAGTCTCAGTAAAGTTGCTCAGTTGTGTCCAACTCTTTGCAACCCCATGTACTATACAAACCATGGAATTCTCCAGCCAGAATACTTGAGTGGGTAGCCTTTCCCTTCTCCAGGGGATCTTCCCAACCCAGGGATCGAACCCAAGTCTCCCACATTTAAGGCAGATTCTTTACCAGCTGAGCCTCCAGGGAAGCCCAAGAATACTGGAGTGGGTAGCCTATCTCTTCTCCAGCGGATCTTCCCAAACCAGAAATCGAACTGGGGTCACCTGCATTGCAGGTGGATTCTTTACCAACTGAGCTACTAGGGAAAGCCCCATGATACAGATGTTTAAAATTTCCATGTCCTAGATATTTTATGCCATATTTTCTTGTGTCAGAATTGGAAATCATTAGGTTTATAGGTCAAGTGAAATTTTTTCAATACTTATTAAACTAAAAATTTTATTAATCTGATTAAAAGTTGAGTTTTGGATAAACCAAATTCAGCTATGACATGAAATATAAGTAATTCCCAGAGTAATCAAGCATGGTTGCTTATTTTAATCTGCATTTAACTACAATATATTTTATCTAAATTCAGATGCAAGTCACATAAGATAATGCAAAGGAGTTCAACCTAAACTCTCAGGGGAATGTCAATTATTAGCATCTTCGTGATTAAAGAAATGCTTAATACTAAGATTTGAACACATTAAAGATGAAAAATTAACAAGCCGTTTGAGCTAAGAGTTTCTGTAGCCCATATTATGATTAGCAAATTCTTTCACAATAAATTTTGGGGTTAGTTAGGGAGCAGCAGCAGCAGGGAGAAGTTATTATTTGGTTGGCTTCTCATTATAGCAGATTTCATATTTAGAAAGAAACATTCTTAAAGGGGCCGCTGAAGGGGACTTAGTGATCCCTGTGTTGTGGGGATCATTCGTTGTGTCATTCAAACTTCATTGACATACGTGAGAGTGTTAGTCACTCAGTCATGTCCAACTCTTTGCAACCCCATGGTCTACATAGCCCACCAGGCTCCTCTGTCCGTGGAATTCTCCTGGCAAGGATACTGGAGTGGTTTGCCATTCCCTTCTCCTGGGTATCTTACCAACCCAGGGATCAAACCCAGGTCTCCTGAATTACAGGCAGATGCTTTACCATCTTAACCAAACATAAAGAATTCAAACATAAAGTATGTCCATATGGCCTTGCCTTTTGAGAAATTTAAAGCAATTGTTTATTTGGGTAGACTTGTGTGCGTAGAAACTGCTAGAGAGAACAATGCAATAATGTGGTTTTGATGTTATAAATTCTACAACAATTTGGAGAGTGATATGCAAAGTAAGAAAAAGAGACACAGAGAGAAAGTCATTTAGGGAGCAGTAGAGTGGGAGAGATAGGACGTAGATCAGACTTACATGCGGATGGAGAGATCCGGCTGTCAGAAATAAAAAGGGATGGTGACCATTGGGGTAAGATTCAGGAAAAGAGTGAAGCAGAAGCAATCATGTGAAGCATTGAAATTGGGAGAACTATGCCAGCCTATCTGAGAATAAGGGCCTCTACTGGTAAGTGTGGAAAAGGGAAGTTGAGTATTCAGGGTGGAATCAGGTAAAACTGAACCCTATATTGAGGTCTAGAAAGGTTAAAGGACTTTGTTAGGCACATTACCAAAATGTGGCACAGATAGGCTGCTGCTGCTGCTGCCTAGTCACTAAGTCATGCCCGACTCCGTGCACCCCATGGTCTGTAGCCTGCCAGGCTCCTTTGTCCACAGGATTCTCTAGGCAGGAATACTGGAGTGGGTTGTTATTTCCTTCTCCAGGGGATCTTCCTGACCCGGGGTTTGAACCAGCCTCTTCTGCTTAGAAGGCAGATTCTTTACCACTGAGCCTCCTGGGAAACCAGCCAAAGATAGGACTCAACTTAAATACGACCCTCAATATTATATTTAGCTTTTTTTTTTCTTTTTGTAGATTTAACAAGTCATCTATTTGGGTTGTACCTACAAAGTGGCAGTAAAGTGTTGAGTCTGGAGTCAGAACCATCCTACCACAGCTACAGGATTAACTTTCATGAAAGTTATCTAAAACTATCATTTGAAATAGCCTCAGCCTTACCAGGTGGTGCTAGTGTTAAAGAACAAGCCACTGCCTATGCAGGAAACATGAGAGACTTGGGTTCGATTCCTCAGTCAGGAAGAGTCCCTGGTGGAGGGCATGGCAGTCCACTCCAGTATTCTTACCTGGAGACTTCTATGGACAGAGGAGCTTGGTGGGCTACAGTCCATAGGATGGCAAAGAGTCAGACACAACTAAAGCAACTTAGTACACAGACATGTTCTGGTCAACTTTTTAGAAATCCGGAGTTTGTGTTTTTAATGGAGTCATTATATTTATTCCCTTTTACTTTTCCTTGGCTTTAACTGTTGAGATGCCATTGCTGTAATGTGTTTAATTTTCTAAAACACAAATCAATGTATGAACAGGACACGTGGTTTTCAAGTCCGGTTTGATATATAGCACAGATAATCCCATAGGAAGAGTCTACCTCTGTCATACAGTTTCCCTTCCCCGGTATCTACTACTGTAAGGAAAATATAATTACACTATTATCATGTTATATGCTAACAGCAGCATGGTCAAAATGGTCTATGGGTTGCCATGGCAACCCCATCTAAGATAAACATGAAAATGGTATTCACAACACATATTTACCTAGAGTTTGTTTTGTCTTTCAGGCTCTTCAATGGCCAACAAGGAATTATCATTCAAAACTTTAGCACAAGATCCATTCTCACTGTTACCAACGTGACACAGGAGCACTTCGGCAACTATACTTGTGTGGCTGTCAACAAGCTAGGCACGACCAACGCGAGCCTGCCTCTCAGCCGTAAGTAGCACAGAATTCCCAAAACGCTCCCAGGGCCTTTTGGCTCCTGTCTGTGAGCTCAGCCTAATGTGTCATGTTCCTTACACAGAGGAGATTTGGCCCCAAAATAATCTGGATGTTGGAGAATTTGATAATTCCTATAGAATTACATATGGACTTAGAAAAATATTTTATATCTGAGAGAAGGAGAATATTATAGGATCCACTAAAGATGTCTTCTGACTGATGATGGCTGGTTGGTAGAATTTAGTTTTGTTTGTTTTCAAAAATGCATTATATTTAAGCATAGATTAATCTGGATTGAATTTACTCTTGGTTGACTTTCTCTAGATATTTTGGAATAGTGAGAGTTTCACCATGACCAAGGTATAATAGTGAGTAAATGATATAATAGTGAGTAAATGATGATGGACAAAATATTTTATCCATATAGGTAATGTTTTTACTAAAAACTGTGTTTTGAAAAAGAACTTAAGGTTTTACTTAAATAGATACTTTAGTTCTAATGTATCTTTGTTCCTAAGGACCAGAAATGAAAAAAAAAAAAGAAGACCAAACACAAGGATTAGGGGAAAGGAGAGAATTATATTTTAACGTTTTCAATTAGTTTTAGTACTTTTTAGAAGCTGTTGTTCAAGAGTTGTTATAACCAAAAAATATTCCTGATTTTGAAGTGGAATGTTATTCAAAATGTTCAAAGAAGACTCCAGAGAATATGCTGTCTTTTTAGTTGTACAGTTATATAAACCATTCTTACCTTTGATCGTTTATGTTTTTATGGCAACCTGACATATGTATATTTATGCTGTCATCCTTTGATAGTAAGCGCGCTCTGAAAAAGGCAAACATTATGAGTTCATCACAGACATGATTGTTTCTATTTTGCAGAAATGAGGAATGGGATATATAATACTCCTACTACTTAAAAATATTAAATAAGAAGTTTCATGATTTATGAACTCTGAATTACCAAGATTTAAGAATCTCTATTGTTAAATAAAATATATCAGTTGGTTGTAAGACAAAATAATAATTTAAGATGATTTGTCCTATATACACTTTTAAAATATCACATCATTTATTATTTCAGTTTAATATTATAAAGTATCTCTTAGTACCCCCCACTCTGAAAGAAAAGCATTGCTTGCCACAAAATAGTCGAAGTATAATATACTTGCTTAAGTTTCTTCCGTGAAGATTATTTACTTAGTGTAATTATGAATAATAACATTGCAAATATTATAGAGCAGTGTGAATTCCAAGTTAATGTAAATATTGATACTTCTTTTGTAATGTTATTAATATTTTAAATTGTTTAAATATTCAAGAACCTGAAAGAGTAAATGAATTAAACCAAGTAAAGAAAAATTTAAGGCTTAATAGCACATTCATTTTTGCTACTTAAATTTCTAAACCACACTCTGATTTTCAAAACTGGAGCATTAATGAATGTAACAAATTAGAAACAAATGTCATTTGTTTGTTTTACTCTGGCAACCTTAGCACAGTCATCTGGATATAATGCACTGCTGAAAAGGCTTCTAAACATGGTATCTTCAGAATGGACTCTGATGATCTTCCTTTGTTGCTGACTTTCTGTGTATAGAAGTGCTAAGGATAACTAGAACAATTGGATTGAAATTCATTAAGAAAGACATAATATGCAAATTTTATCTATAATTTTGAACATACCCCTGGAAGTTTGAAGAAATTTCTGTATATTCAAAACTCTTGTGTGACTTCACCTGAAACTCTTATTGCACTAAGAGTTTCTATTTTTTACAATAATTATTTTTGTATAGTTTGTATCTCTCTACCAAATTATGTTTGTTGAGAACACAGAATCAATATCTGATTAATTCTCCCATATCGCTAAGCACAGTGTCTAATATTTCATAGACAATATTAAACTATATCTGATATTCACATAGACAACTTATTTAGTGAAATAAGTGAATTAAACAGTGATTGAATAGACAATTAATAAATGAATGAGTAGACTGAGATTTAGCTGTGCAATGTATATTATAATCTCCAGTTATATAAAGGAATATTGCAGTGATGGTAATACTTATTGTGAGCTTACTGTAAACCAGATAATATCTTTAAATGAATTTGTTCCAATATCTTTATATGAATTTGTTCTTTTAATTCTCACACTACCAAAAAAGGTAAATTCTAAAATTCTCTTCTTACAAATGAGAAAACTAAAATGAAGGGAAATTAAAAGTTTGGTCAAAGTCAAATGGCTAATAAGTGACAAAGCAGAAACCTGATCAACAGTCTGGTTTCAGAGTCCCAGGTTTTAACTTCTGTGTTTCACTGTCTCTCACTGTGCTACACATAAAACCAGTATGGAGATAAATTGTATCATTTGCAATATATTATTGAAAACCTCTACATGTAACATGTTTGCCTTTCTTAGCTTTTTTTAATATAAATTTTAATAATTTGGGGTGCTATTGTTGTGTGTATAAAAACTGTTTTATTAAATGGTTAGAAATGGACAACATACACCAGATATAAAATTAAAGTTTATGAAAGATGAATGAGGTTAATGTTTGACCAAAATAATTTTAAAAGTGAGACTCAGAGACATTTGAACACATTTCTATGGGATTTTAAAACTCTTTGGAATGGTACCATTCTCCAACACAGGCACTGTGAATCTTCAAACTATGTAGAGAAAGACAGCTTTTTTAAAGTTCGTGTGAAGCTGGTTGCCCCTTGATAAGAATTCCTGTTATATCTGCACAAGGTCTGTGGATGGGAGACCCTTCAGCCTCTAAACTGATCCAAGATAAGTTGTTGGTCCTAAGCTAATCTAATGTTGGCCCATGACCTGCTAATTTTTTTTTAATCTGTTATTGAATATCAGCCCTTGTTATAGTCAAGGGAGTGTATAAAACCAAAGTGCTCATCTTCCAATCCAGGAGAAAGGAATTAAACTCCAAGGAGTCTGCCATTTGTGTAAATAATGATATATGGAACAAGCCCTGAATAGAGAAATTCATATTACTATGATTTGTATCCATGACTATTAACATGCCCAGAAGTAAAGAAGTGAAGTGAAGTCGATCAGTTGTTTCTGACTCTTTGCAACCCCTTGGACTGTAGCCTACCAAGCTCCTTCATCCATGGGACTTTCTAGGCAAGACTACTGGAGTGGGTTGCCATTTCCTTCTCCAGGGGATCTTCCCAACCCAGGGATCAAACTTGGGTCTCCTGCATTGTAGGCAGACGCTTTATTGTCTGAGCCACCAGAGAAGTCCAGAGAATTAATCAAATATGCTCAGAGAGTTAATCAAAAATGTGAGTTTCCCTTCATAGTGCTTATGCATAGTAAACACTATACTGAGTTTCAGTCACTGAGAATCAGGTCCCCGTCCAAAACTATTTAGAATAAATCTTGATTCTATTAAAATCTACTTCTTATGTGTAATAACCTACATTTTCCAGATAATCAAGAAGGAAAAAATCAAGAATTTGTAGTTTAGAGTCTTGCCATAACTAAGACCACCAAAAAGGATTGTAGCACTTTTTTATGTACAAATGTTTTGTGTCTATGTTTCACACATAATGGGAGTCAGTTCAGTTCAGTTCAGTTCAGTCGCTCAGTCATGTCCAACTCTTTGTGACCCCATGAATCGCAGCACGGCAGGCCTCCCTGTCCATCACCAACTCCCGGAGTTCACTCAGACTCGCGTCCATCAAGTCAGTGATGCCATCCAGCCATCTCATCCTCTGTCGTCCCCTTCTTCTCCTGCCCCCAATCCCTCCCAGCATCAGAGTCTTTTCCAATGAGTCAACTCTTCACATGAGGTGGCCAAAGTACTGGAGTTTCAGCTTTAGCATCATTCCTTCCAAAGAAATCCCAGGGCTGATCTCCTTCAGAATAGACTGGTTGGATCTCCTTGCAGTCCAAGGAACTCTCAAGAGTCTTCTCCAACACCACAGTTCAAAAGCATCAATTCTTTGGTGCTCAGCTTTCTTCACAGTCCAACTCTCACATCCATACATGACCACAGGAAAAACCATAGCCTTGACTAGATGGACCTTAGTCGGTAAAGTAATGTCTCTGCTTTTTAAAGCAGGTCATAATTTGAACCACAGTTTCATCACGCATAGTTATATAATCTTGAGTAAATGCCAAAGCTTCAGGTAATTCATTTGTAAAGTAAGGGCAATAATAGCTCCCACTTCATTGTTTTTGTTCAGTCACCAAGTGATGTCCACTCTTTATGACTCTATGGACTACAGCATGCCAGACCTCTCTGTTCCTCACCATCTCCCAGAGTTTGCCCAAGTTCATGTCCGTTGAATCAATGATGCATCCAATCATCTCATCCTCTGTTGCCCTCTTCTCCTTCTGCTTCAATCTTCCCCAGCATCAGGGTCTTTTCCAATGAGTCAGCTCTTTGCATCAGGTGGCCAAAGTACTGGAACTTCAGCTTCAGCATCAGTCCTTCCAATGAGTATTCAGGGTTGATTTCCTTTAAGATTGACTGGTTTGATCTCCTTGTTGTCCAAGGACTCTCAAGAATCTTCTCCTGTACCACAGTTCAAAAGCATCAATTCTTTGGCACTCAGCCTTCTTTGTGGTCCAACTCTCACATCCATACATGACTCCTGGATAGCTCCCACTTCAGAATAAAAATTAAATGGCATGATGCATGTAATATATGTTACCCATTGTTATTATATCACACCCCCCAAGAACACTCAGTTCAATTGCTTTCGAAAACTATATATATAGATGGCTGAGCTTATTTAATGACTGATTGACCAGTACTTTACTGAGGGGTTAGGTAGTAAGTTGTCATTGACAATCAAAGGAAAAGACATATAAATTTGATATAATGTCTCAACTCTGGCTATAACTTAACTTCATCCCTTGCTCTGTATGTGAACCATACTTTGTAGGACTAATTCCAGATTAAATATGATGTTTGCAGCATAGAAGTTCAGATATCTAGATTTAAAGCATAAAGACAGAAGTAAAGCAATTGTTCTATTATGAGGTTCCAAATTTTTATCAGTAGCAATAGTCATCCATCAAATATATAGACTGCCCATAATACATGAAGCGCTGTGCTAGATGTTGGAAAGAAAAGTATTTATAGAATGGGAACTTCATCCTCAAAGAGTCCTCAGATGAATAAGAGGAGAGATACAGAAGCAGATAACTCTAGTGCAGTATAGTCAACAGTAGAGTACAAGGGCAGAGAAAAGGCTCTTAATCTATTTTCAGGACCATGACAGGACTGTCATCTAGAGTAGGTAATATCGCTGTATGAATTATAACTGTTACAACTTCAAAATATTATTTTATCCACTATTATCATATTTTCAGAGACAGAACTTTGTACAGTTCATTCAACAATAATCATGAGCACAATGTATCGTGTCACAAATGAAAGAATGAGACACTCAGTCTTAATGACTCAGGGCAATTTATAGAGAAAACCCTTGAGACAAGGATGTGATTGGGTTGAGCCTTGGTGTGCGAATGGGAGGGAGAAAAATACTCCTGTATGGAACAGCTCACGTAAAGGCATAGCAGTATGAAACAATATGATACATTTGAAGACCTGGTAGTAGTTTAATATGGTTAGAGGAAGAGGAAGAGAGTGTTGAGGGATGAGGCTGGACAAGGTGGTAGACAGGACAGAAAGGGCCTGAAGGTGAGTTTGGACTTTATCCTTCTAGTTGTGGAGAGCCATTGAATCATTGTAATAAAGGATGCATATAAAAAGATTTAATTTCTGAAATACTTTCATAGTCAATGTGGAGGGCTAATAAGTGTTAGACTTACAAGAAGATAATTGCACAAAAAGAGTTACAGGGATGACAGAGATAATTAGGACAGAGGAGTTAATGACCAACTCTGAAGGCAATAGGAATGGAATTGTGAAAATCTAGATGACTCCTTAAGTTTAGTTTGGATATCATTAACCAGGCTAGAATGTAAGAAGAGGATTAACCCTTTTTTATAGGGGGAGAAGGTGAATATTGAAAGAGAGAAATGTGTTTAATTTTAGACGTAGTCAGTTGGAGGCAATGTCCAGTGGGTAGCTGTGCTTAAGTCCAGAATGGAGATATGATTTGGAAGTACCAGCATGGATGTGGTAGTTTCCAGTATGAGAATAAATAAAATTTCACATAAAGGCCACGTAGAGTGAAAAGATGAGCAAAAACATGTGCAATAAACTACTCTTTCTATAGGCTAGGCTCTGAAAGGAAGAACACAGATTTTCAGATATTCTCTGCCCAATGTAGCTGATGATCCCTCTGCCTTGATGCCTCAGCAGCTGGCCTGTAGTGAGCTTCTTTTCTAATCAATAGGCCCAGTAGTCCGGTGTATATCAACAGCTCCCCGAAAAGCAAAGATGCAACACCCCAGTCTTTGGTGAATGATACTCGACAGGCTTCTTGCTTTTTTCAAGCTTCCCTCATTCTAGTTTCTTGGCCTCTTTTCTCACATCTTTCTTTGGTCCCCAAGAAGCAATAAACAGCTTTGATTTAATATAAAGTCAACTTAAATTCTTTAGCTTACAATGGCCTATAGGCTGTAGACTGTAATTATAAGAGGAGCTATAATTTTAAGCTGAGATGTCAGTAATTTCATCCATAGAATTACGTCAGGTAGAGAGTAAATATTTCCTCAAGTAAGAGGAAAGTAAAATTTATAGTGAAAAAACTATAGAAGAGCTAGTATACAATGAATCCCTCATTCTCAAGATTACCTGTCCAGAAATTTCTGAAATGTGTCTGCATTCTAAAAAGTCATTGTGAGAGAGAGGTAGAGAAAGAGACAGAAAGAGTGTGAGAGCAAAAAAGAGAATATTTTGCAGATCACTGTAGATCAGCCTCAGGGAACAGTGCTTTAACAAACTTAATGATGGATGACAGCATGTCAACTATTTATAGCAAAATTCCTTATTAAGTAAAAACTTGGGGATTCAGAATTATGGGGAGTTTATTATTATTTTTAATTGTGTGTGTGTGTGTGTGTGTTTTGCTCCCTGAACATGAGCAACTAAAGGAGATGATTCCTCTAGGTCTGCTTCTTAAAGAATATGAACAAGACGGTCCCATCCTGCCATCTATGGGTCTAATTTATCAAATGTACATCATCATTGGATTTGTAATCTCATAACCAATAAAAGTCATTTTCATAAGTAGAACACATATATACTTTGTTTCCTGCTTTGATTATAGGACATGTATTAAAAGACAATCTAAAGGGAAATAAGGAAAGATAGTTAAGAAGGAAGAAATCTATATAAGCAATGTGCTTAACATTTACATCAGTTGAAGTCTCTCAGTCGTGTCCAACTCTTTGTGACCCCATGACCACAGCATGCCAGGCCTATCCATCACCAACTCCCGGAGTCCACCCAAACCCATGTCCATTGAGTGGGTGATGCCATCCAACTATCTCATCCTCTGTCCCCTTCTCCTCCTGCCCTCAATCTTTCCCAGCATCAGGGTCTTTTCAAATGAGGCAGCTCTTCACATCAGGTGGCCAAAGTATTGGAGTTTCAGCTTCAGCATCAGTCCTTCCAGTGAATATTCAGGATTGACTTCCTTTAGGGTGGACTGGTTGGATCTCCTTGTAGTCCAAGGGACTCTCAAGAGTCTTCTCCAACACCACAGTTCAAAAGCATCAATTCTTTGGTGCTCAGCTTTCTTTATAGTCCAACATTTACATAGTTTTGGTTTAATAGTCTTCACATGAGACCTAATATGTGAAAATGTTTGGAACAACTCAAGCTTTAATATTAACAAAATTTTCTCTTACAGTCTCAGATAACAATACATTTTGTTAAACATATAATTGCCGAATTACTTTTTACTATGTTTCTTAAAGTGTGGTGTCAAATATTTTGCTAGAATACAGGTCCTAATGATGCTATAGGGACCTCTCTCCTTCCTTTCTTGTACGCATGTGCTGGGGGGCAGGGCCCAGGTGCACACCTATACACATACATGCATTTATTCAGCTAACAAAGTTATTGCCTCTGAAATATTACACATCAGATATTCAAAGGACTCACCAAAACTGTCTTTCCCTCTTTGAGCAACCCTGTGGAGACAATAACAAAGTCCAATTTTAAATACTTTTATAATCAAGTGCTATTTAACTTTCTGAAAAATCTCTCATTTTAGAGACTATTTCTTCCAAGTCTGTTTAATTTGATGATACCTCCTCTTTGAAATTATAAAAAACGAAAAGTCAGTAACTGTTATCCAAAGGGAAAATGGGAGAGACTATTGGAGAAAGTAAGAATGTGTGTAGCATAAAAGTTTTTCCCTGTTTAGATCTGACTGATGCAGGCAAACTTTATTTTTTGACTGATTTGTTGAATATGGAACCAGCTGTGCCCTTGTAAGTAATATTTAAGCTCTCTGCTTGCTTCAAATGTCCCCACATGCCAGTAAGCAACTGTATGAGCTGTTACTTTTGCCTGCTATAATGAACCTTGGTTCCATGTGAAAGGTAAAACCACAAATCTGAATGATTCATATTTTATATTGAAATTGATCTTCTCTCCTGCAACTTAAAAGAGATGGGGTTTTCATTTTGGTTGAAAGAGGCAGTAATAAATTTAGACTTGGTGGTTATTAAAGATAACATGCTATGTGAGTCAACTTGCTTTATCCTCACAGCTTTATGATGTTAATGGAAACCCTTTCCTGGATGCTCTAGTAATAAGTATTTGACAAAAATTAGGCTTGAGGATATAGGTAGATTTTGATATAGCTAAATTGGCCTATTAGATGACACTCAACCAAAGTGAAATAGACATGCACAGTCATAATCATCATACAAGTAATGGATATTTACGAATTCAATGAAATAAGAGAATGAGTGAAGCCAGAGGAATTTGTGCTTCCTGACCTTATAACTTTCAGTTCAATTCAGTTGCTCAGTTGTGTCTGACTCTTTGTGACCCCATGGACTGAAGCACGCCAGGTTTCCCTGTCCATCACCAACTCCCAGAGCTAACTCAAATGTATGTCCATCGAGTTGGTGATGCCATTCAACCATCTCATCCTCTGTCATCCCCTTCTCCCGCCTTCAATCTTTCCCAGCATTAGGGTCCTTTCAAATGAGTCAGTTATTTGCATCACGTGGCCAAAGTATTGGAGTTTCACCTTTAGCATCAGTCCTTCCAAAATATATTCAGGACTGATTTCCTTAAGGATTGACAGATTGGATCTCCTTGCAGTCCAAGGGACTCTCAAGAGTCTTCTCCAATACCACAGTTCAAAAGCATCAATCTTTATCACTCAGCGTTCTTTATAGCCCGACTCTCTCATCCATACATGACTACTGGAAAAACCATAGCTTTGACTAGATGGACATTTGTTGGCAAAGTAATGTCTCTGCTTTTTAATATGCTGTCTAGGTTGGTCAGCTAATATGCTAATATGGTAATATGCTGTCTAGCTTTTTCCAAGAAGCAAGTGTCTTTTAATTTCATGGCTGCAGTCACCATCTGCACTGATTTTGTAGCCCCCAATGAAGTCTGATGCCGTTTCCACTGTTTCCCCATCTCTTTGCCATGAAGTGGTGGGACTGGATGCCATGATCTTTGTATTCTGAATGTTGAGTTTTAAGCCAACTTTTTCACCCTCCTCTTTCACTTTCATCAAGAGGCTCTTTAGTTCTTCTTCACTTTCTGCCATAAGGGTGGTGTCATCTGCCTATCTGAGGTTATTGATATTTCGCCCAGCAATCTTGATTCCAGCTTGTACTTCATCCAGCCTGGAATTTCACATGATGTACCCTGCATATAAGTTAAATAAGCAGGGTGACAATATACAGCCTTGATGTATACCTTTCCCAATTTGGAACCAGACTGTTGTTCCATGTCCAGTTCTAACTGTTGCTTCTTGACCTGCATACAGATTTCTCAGGAGGCAGGTCAGGTGGTCAGGTTATACCCAACTCTTTCAGGATTTTCTAGTTTGTTGTGAGCCACACAGTCAAAGGCTTACAGAAATAGAGTTTTTTCTGGAACTCTTTCTTTTTTGATGATCCAATGGACTTTGCCAATTTGATCTCTGGTTCCTCTGCCTTTTCTAAAACCAGCTTGAACATCTGGAAGTTTCCAGTTCACATAGTGCTGAAGCCTGGCTTGGAGAATTTTGAGCATTACTTTGCTAGCATGTGATATAAGTGTGATTATGTGGTAGTTTGAGCATTCTTTGACATTGCTTTTCTTTGGGATTAGAATGAAAACTAACCTTTTCCAGCTTTGTGGCCACTGCTGAATTTTCCAAATTTGCTGGCATATTGAGTTCACCACTTTCGCAGCATCATCTTTTAGGATTTGAAATAGCTCAACTGGAATTCCATCACCTCCTCTAGCTTTGTTCATAGTGATGCTTCATAAGGCCCACTTGACTTCACATTCCAGGATGTCTGGCTCTAGGTGAGTGATCACACCATCATGATTTTCTGGGTCTTGAAGATCTATTTGCATAGTTCTTCTGTGTATCCTTGCCACCTCTTCTTAATATCTTCTGCTTCTGTTAGGTCCCTACCAAATTTCTATTTTCTATTGTGCCTATCTTTGAATGATATGTACCCTTGGTAGCTCTCATTTTCTTGAAGAGATCTCTAGCCTTTCCCATTCTACTGTCTTCCTCTTATTTCTTTGCACTGATCACTGAGGAAGGCTTTCTTATCTTATACCTGTATCCTGTGTGTATTCTCAAGAAGCTTACACACAAAATGGACATTGATCACTGTACTTGAACGATGATATCCAACACTGTGAAGGCTTATAGGCCATTTGATTCTGTACAGAACATCCACAAAATCATTGATCAACAGTAAAAGTTCACTGACATTTGGCCCTGTTCAAAATATCCTTGAGCATATTTGAGAATGCCAAATGATTTTGGAGAGGACTAAATATCAAAGACCCTTGGGCATGCACCAATGTATTATGGACAGTTTGGACAAAGTCAAATGTATATTAACTAGCTGAAGTAGAACAACCATTGAAAGCTGTGGCGATCCAGTTCATCAAATTGCTTGTTCTGTGCTGTGCTTAGTCACTCAGTCATGTCTAACTCTTTGTGACCCCATAGACTGTAGCCCACCAGGCTCCTCTGTCCATGGGGATTCTCCAGGTAAGAATATTGGAGTGGGCTGCCATGCCCTCCTCTAGGGGATTTTCCCCACCCAGGGATCAAACCCATGTCTCCCACATCGCAGACAGATTCTTTACCATTTGAGCCACCAGGGAAGCCTAAGAATACTGGAGTGGATAGCCTATCCCTTCTCCAGGGGATCTTCCAAACACAGGAATTGAACCAGGGTCTCCTGCATTACAGGCCGATTCTCTACCAGGGAAACCCCAAACTGCTGCTAATGAGAACCAAATACAGATGCTAACAGAGCTGAGATTATTAGCTAGTCAACTTTTTTCAAACTTTTTAAATCAATGGATTCTTTCCTTTCCCAAACTAAAACCTTATGCAAACGATTAATATATGTTAGTGCTTAATTGCTCAGTCATGTCTGACTCTTTGTGACCCCTTCAACTGCAGCCCACCAGGCTTCTCTGTCCATGGGGATTCTTCAGGCAAGAATGCTGGAGTGTAGTATATAACAAAGATAAAATTGGAATTCATTTAGTTGATTTGGAGATAAATCTGAAAAATCTTTCCAAAATCTTGTTTTTTTCTTTCATATTACACTGCACAGTGACCCAGAGGCCTGTCAAAATGTATAGAATTTAAGAAAGTTAGGTTTGAAAACTTCCAGTCTGCTGAGTCCTTTTACTTTGTGTGTGAGTGGACTGGGTCCCAAAGAAGGTGACTGAGAACCCAAAATTGTATGCTGTCACAGGAGATCTAGAACTTACTTTTTTCTACTCTTGTGCCCATGTTCTTTCCAATCTCTAGGCCATCCACCAAAAACTCTGGAATCAAACAGATCTGAGTTGAAACCAGAATCCTCCATTAGGATGCTGGACAGTTCTCTCAAACTCAGTCTTTAAACCTCAGTTGTCTCACCTATAAAACAGGGAAAATGACTTATTCTTATAGAGTTGTTGGGATGATTTATTGAGATAAGATATGTAAAATGGTGTATACAGCACCTATATAAAGAGCCAGTGGCCATTAAATGCTAATTTGCTTTTCTTTCCTCTCGGTTATATATAATCCAAACATTGAAAAGTAAACCTATAGAAGTTTGGATCTATATAACCTCAATAACCATATAACATGATCTCACTGGATAGCCAAGAACTTCACTAGTCTTTAAAATTAATTTATTAATGTGCTTATGTATATTGCTATGATATCATCTTTTTTATTAGAATTATTAATTAAATCAGCCATGCATATAAGTGTTCGCTTGTAATGATATATTAAAAAAAAAAGTGATCAGGTTGATAGAGAGGGTTGTACAAAATTAATTACTCTACTGATATGTTCCTCTCAGGTTAAGAGGCAGTTTGACAGCTGCCTCCTCAAGCTACTGAAACAGCATATACTTCCCTATAGCTGACAAAGGGTCAGTAAACGCCAAAGTGAGAAGGGAGCTTTGGCATTTGCTGTCGTCAGTGATCAGTCTTGAAATGTAGCAGGCTTGTGGAAATTAGGTACCGAAAAGATCAAAAAGTGTTTCACATTTAACCACAAATTTTTATTAGGAGCTCTAGCCTAAGAGGCGGAGAAGGCAATGGCACGCCACTCCAGTACTCTTGCCTGGAAAATCTCATGGAGGGAGGAGCCTAAGAGTTGGACACGACCGAGTGACTTCACTTTCACTTTTCACTTTCATGCATTGGAGAAGGAAATGGCAACCCACTCCAGTGTTCTTGCCTGGAGAATCCCAGGGACGGGGGAGCCTGGTGGGCTGCCGTCTATGGGGTCGCACAGAGTCGGACACGACTGAAGCGACAGCAGCAGCAGCAGCAGCCCTAAGAGGCAGATAATTTAGGGTCTGGCCCTTACTTGGACGGGTTCTTAGGCAAAACACTTAATTCTCTGGCCTCAGCTTCATCATTTAAAGATGGAGAAATAGAATATCTAATCTCTAAATTCTCTTTCATCTGTAATGCTTTAAGATTCTAAGAAATCTATATGTTTTTAAAAAGAAGTATTTATGGATTGTTGTTAAAAACAGTTGTGCTTACTTCTTGAAGTAGAAATACAATATTTTTCCCTTCTCTATAATTTTTTGTCATTGAATTTGAAATTATTTTTTATTGACAGAAAAAAATTGTACTTTAATATATTTTTCTCTTTGGTGAGTTTCCATAAAGTTTAGCTAATGGCACTGCTGGTCTAATTATTTTGTCATCTGTACAAAGAATTTCACTCTCCAGGGAAATTTCCTTTATTTCACAGTTTCAGTTCTGTTGGCCAATAACCTGCGAAAAAGCATGAGACTGGACCTCCTTGCTTGCTATTTTATTTCACAAAGCTCTAACCCTATAACAACTTAGGTCAAAATGTGACCCTCTGTATATATGGGAGTTGTCGCTATTAAGACTTTGTAAAAATGAGAACATGCCAACATTTCCAGCCTAAAGAAAATATATTAGCAGCCCCACCTTCAGTAAAGTCTTTGCTAGTCTTCTCTCTGACAGGGGTCCTATGAGAGATTTCCCCTCCTATTATTTCTAAGAAGTGTCTTAGAGAATATTTTCCCAGCATGCCTTGTTTTCCCTGAAGCTGTGACTAAATTTGAAGGCTGATCTAATGGTTTGAGCATATGAGGTGGTACCTGTCTGAGCTGCTCTCCCACCTCCACTTCTGCCCTGTGATTTCTCTATCTGAAAAATGTAAATGGGGCCCCAAATAAAAGATCCAGGGATAGGTGTGAACAAAATGGTAATTATGAGGTGCCTAGTACTATTAGTATTAAACTTACCATTTCTCCTCAGGTAGGGAATGTGAAGCATAATTAATAGAGTCACCAAAAAGAAAAGGAAAGTGAAATTAGCTTTTTCTTTCTGTTTGTGATACTCCAGATAAAGGAAAAAAGAGGAAGAATTAATTGTGCAAGCAATGATATTTCAATGGGCCACCCTCTCTCTAAAGAACTGTAAATTCTGTTTTAGTAGCCATAAAACTGCTAAAGAATGGACTGAAAATCACATGTCCTCATTGAATGTGTCTATTCAGCATAGGCTAGATTTCCTTCCTTATAAATATTATTCAATTGGGATTTCTCTCCCAAGACACAAATTAGGTATCTGCCTAGTATATATTTAAGTAACATTTGAATAAATCAAGCAAGACTGCCTGGTATGCAAATGTTATTTCATCTCTGGCATGGACAGATATTTTCAATAGGTATAATTTTTTAAAAAAAATCAATCCAGTTAGTGCATATATGGAACAGCAAAATTAGTGAATCAGATCATAATTCTTGTCAAAGAACCATTAGAATCACTACTCAGTCCACTTAGGAGGAATTATAAGTTTTCTAAAATACTTCATAAAACAAGATGTAGCAACATATTTTCCTAAAACTGGCAGGATAATAGCCTATATTTTAAGAATGAGTGGTCATTCCTGTGGGGAAATTTATATTGTCTAAAAAAAAAAACAAATCATAACTTCTTGGAGCACTATAGTTTATGGTGTAATAACATGCTTACCAAATGTTGATAAGGTCTATAATCAAACTATTTAATTGAGTAAACATGTTTTTAAGAAGAGTTGCATAAGCTATGGTTGCACAACAACTCTGCAGACGTGACTCTGCTGGAAAATGATAAATTGAAAGGGTTCGTTTCTCTCAAGCTAGCACATTGACTGTTGGAGTCCATATTTGACATCCTTTCTTACACCCATTTAGCTACATACTTCAAACCACCTGTATTTTCCCAACATCCCTCCTGCCAGCAGCACATGAAAGAATAAGTCTCATAAGGCAAAATATTCTTAGACTGTCACGTATCATTATTATAATAATCTTCCATATATAATGGTAAAAATATTCCTGTTAGCAAGCTCCCTGAGTCTTCCTCCCTCTTAGTCTTATATAAATTTTTAAGCAAATAAAATAAACCACTACTGATTCATATATTATTAGTGATAGGCTTTCATCTGCTGTTTTTTGTTTTGTCTCCGAATCATTTCCTCTTTTTTTCCTCTTTCTTGTTCTCTCATTGTTCCTCAACTTTGGAACTTAATCATCTCCAGAGCAGATAGATAGATAGATGCTTCTCTAATCAGAAATATAGGTTCGAGATAGAACCACACAGCCTCTGAATAGGCAAGCTCAAAATTGCTTTTGAAAGCTTCATCACAAAAAATGTAATCAAACTTAGCTTACCCCAAATTGATTTAAGTTGCAGCCCAAGGGCCAACCTTTGACCAGGCCAGCATTCACACTTGCATCGATTCTGCCTGTAATCGAATTACTCAGGCAATTCTGTGCACTTTCAGCTCTAGCCCTGGAGTGCAAATGGCCAATTTGGGAAGCAACTTGGTTGTGCTTGAAATTTACAGGAAGATTTTCTCATACATTCCTGAGAAAAGACAGGCATACTTTAAAATATATTCTTAGTCACAAAATGAACTACCCAAAAGATATTTTATTTGTTTTTATGTTTGTTTTGATTTGGAGAAACTTTGCTTTTCCCAAGGAGTTTCTATTGACTTTGAAAAGATGACATTTTGTACTAAACTCACCAGTATGTGTGCTAAAATTTAGAAGTGAAAATTAATGAAAAAATAAGGTGATACAATAATCAGCTATTGGAGAAAGGGAAACATTACATTGCATTTTATAATTCTAGAAGCAGAAATTTAAAAACAAACTTGTTTACTGTGGTGGTAGCAAAAGAACCTTCTTCATAAAATTATATTCTGTGACATCACCTCCTACCTTTCCTTTCTAAAATATTTCATGATTGGTATTAAGAAACATTACAGATGTTCTTCTAGGGCGTAACAGACTTTTGTTATGTGTTTCTGTTTCTCATATTTACCTCCTTATACTGTTTGCAAGTTGTATATCATCTCCCCTACTCACAAAACTCCTTTTAGTTCAACATAAACCTTCCTATCTTTATGTATGTATTTTACATACTTATACAATAGATTCCATTTGTTACCTTGCAAACACTTCCCTATGTTTCTATTCAGGCTTATTGCATAATACTTTGGTGGCTTCACTATTTATATATTTAGTGCTATGTTGGTAGCTGAAATGAATTTTTATCACAAAATTTACAAATAGTAATAAATTATAGAATACATTTTATTGTAAATTCCATATAATCAATTTCTTCTCATAAAATGCTTTCCATTTTTTTGCCAGAATCTTGTATATGTAGCCAGCCTATGGCTGCAATTCAATCATGATTTAACAAATGGAGCTGTATTATTATAATATTCTAAGTATTATTCTGTCATAAAAATGGGTTGGTATTTTTATTTATTATAATACAGTAAAAGTAACTCCTATGTTGAAATAGGTAATAATTTTGGAATCCTGAAAGAAAATTCTGTTAATTTTTTTGGCACTATTTACAGTTTAATGGCTACAAACATGATATATATTGTAATGTTTAATATCCTTTAACATTTATCTATCATTTTTCTTAAGTCTAGATAATCAACAGCAACAACAAAATAGCTCAACCCCTAATTTGGATCACTTGACAAATCTCATAGTGTCATTGGTGTCACGGTGTCATTGGTCTCATTATGGCAGATTTTAAGGTACCAAGAGATGTTACTAAATACAGGGTTGGAAAAATATCTACAGAATGACACCATGGTGTAATATTTTTATGATAGAAACATAATGTAAAAACCTTAAAATCATAGATAATAGTAAAACTGTAGTAAAATACTTTTGAAATTATGTTTTCAGTAGTTATTACATCTCTTTTTGATATAATAACAATGTCCATGTTTAGCAAACTGCTGGCAAAAGCCTTTCAAAAATAACGATTGACTCTCATGACCTGGAAGAAGGCAGTTTTAGTGTGCCA
Organism: Budorcas taxicolor; assembly: GCF_023091745.1. NCBI lineage: Eukaryota > Metazoa > Chordata > Mammalia > Artiodactyla > Bovidae > Budorcas > Budorcas taxicolor. The sequence goes on from NC_068912.1 coordinate 73,690,841, forward strand.
CTATCTACCTCAGTGGACATAAAGAAAACTTGGCTTCTCCAGGTACACATAGTGTAATTCCAGGCAAATTACATAAGCTCTCCGATCTTCAGTTTAGCCCTGTAAAATGGAGTTAGTTATACCTTGCTTAGACTTCCCTGGTAGCTCAGACGGTAAAGCGTCTGTCTACAATGCAGGAGACCTGGGTTCGATCCCTGGGTTGGGAAGATTCCCTGGACAAGGAAATGACAACCCACTCCAGTACTCTTGCCTAGAAAATCCCATGGACAGAGGAGCTTGGTGCAGGCTACTGTCCATGGGGTCGCAGAGTCGCGCATGACTGAGCGATTTCACTTCACTATACCTTGCTTATATATGGAGGAGGAAGTACTATCAGCCATCCATATCTATGGTCTTTATATCCATGGATTCAACCAACTATGAATTGAAAATTTGTGTTTTTTTTTTAAATTCCAGAAAGTTCCAAAAAAGCAAAACTTGAATTTGTCATGCTACCAGCAACTACATAATATTTACATTGTGTTAGGTATTGCAATTAATTCAGAGATGATTTAAAGTATACAGGAAGTTGTATATAGATTATATCCAAGTACTTATTTAGTTGTTAAGTCATGTCTGGCTCTTTGTGACCCCATGGACTGTAGCCCGCAAGGCTCCTCTGTCCATGGGATTTCCCAGGCAAGAATACTGGAGTGGGTTGCTATTTCCTTCTCCAGGTGATCTTCCCAACCCAAGGATCAAACAGGCATATTCTTTACCGCTGAGCTACCAGGGAAGCCCCATATGCAAGTACTATAGTATTTTCTATAAGGGACTTGAGCATCTGTGGCTTTTGGTATCTGTGGGGAGTCCTGGAACCAATAGCCAACAGATATGGATAAGATATGTGTAAAGCACTTGGTCCATGGTAGGGATTCTTACATTAATTGCCCTCCTTTTCCTCCTATATTACTTCAGTCCCCCTCATTGTATCTATAACTTCCTTAACTTTACTGTGAAGCAGCAATTATTTGATTCACAATCTCCAAATCCATAGAGTGACCCTGATACAATGGGATTCTGTCTATGACAAGTTCATCCATGTATGTCAATATCCACACATGCAGCATTTCTTGTTTACGTTTGCCACAATGTAGTAATGCATTTCCTCTTAAAATGGACTGTCACTATGCATTTTCTATCCCACACTAGTATTTAAGCAACATTTTAATCCAAAGTTGTGAGTCCTCAAGAAATGCTTATCTTACAATGTTTTAATCCTGTGAAGCTAGAGAGAAAAAATATATTACCCTGTCATAGAAAGTTTCAGTGTCTTGTGTTAACATCACAATAGGTTGCAGATCCAATGTTACCTCTCCTCCAATCTGGCCAGAGTCAGGGGAGGAGGAATACATATTTTAAGTTGCTTTGAAGTAGGTGAAATTAATTCCCTTCCATATCAGCACTCCCACTAAAAAAAAAGAAGAAAATCTTAATTTTTTTTGTTTGTTTTCTCATTGCTACCTATTTAAATCAAGATCCTTGGTATGAGAAGATCCCCTGGAGAAGGAAATGGCAACCCACTCCAGTATTCTTGTCTGGAAAATCCCATGGATGGAGGAACCTGGAGGGCTACAGTCCATGGTGTTGCAAAGAGTCAGACATGACCGAGGAACTAACACACACACACACACACACACACACACACACACACACTATAGTTTGTAAGCTGCATACTTTGGGATAGAAGATTAATCAGTAATGCTATAATTTTAAAACTTGAGTGTTTCTTCATTTATTAATCTATTGACCAGCTAAATGCCTAATCTTCCTGTGCTGGTTGGAAATACAAAGGTGAGCTAACAAGACTCCTATTGATTCTTAACCTTTTGAAGACTGCTCTTTTTGAAGGGGAGTTAGGGACACAAGCAATTACCACAGTATGGTCAATTTCTAGAGATAAGAGAGAGAATGATGAATATGAATGAATAAAAGAAGTCCCATATGACTGAAGCACAGAGGACAATTAGAGGTAAAGTACACAGACATGAGGATAGAAAGACAGATGGATGCTAACTTGTGAATAACCGTGTAAGCAAAAGCTACCTGCTTTAGTCTCTCATGTAAGTGTCATCAGCCAAAAACGTTTTTTTCATATTCTTCTGATAGCTTTTAAAGTGTGAGTACTATAAATACTAAATAATAATAATAATAATATAAATACTAAATAATGCTTATTTGTTGTTTATAATAAAATTTAATTTTTATTTACAATAATTTATTTTAATTATTTAATATTTATTAACTGGAATATAGTGATACTTTGGTTCTTAAGATATCTTATGATGCCTGTGAAACCACCTCCGTTGCTAGGATAAAGACAATGTTTGGTCTGCCTAGCAATCCCTCTGCCACTTTTGGCACTCCTCAGACACGTATGCTACTTGTTTATCACTTCCTCATATGTTTCTAGAAAATCATGATATAAAATGTGCCAGTTTTATTTAAAGGAAGAGCAATTACTTCACTCCTTTGATCTATTATGCTGATCAAATAGTAAAATAATTAGTACTGAACCATTTAATGAGATGTTTAACTTTTTCTAATATATACTTCTCTAACCTTTCTTTTTTCTAGTACACTCTTAATCTATTCAATAATGCATACTATAATTGTTCAGTCTAATCTCTTTTTCATTCCAGTTATACAGGATGTTGCAAAAAAACTCTCCAAAGATATTTTGGTGCAGAATCTTTATCATTGAATACTGTGATAAATTTAAATACTCTTGCCCCTGAAGTAAGCTGTAGAGAACTTTCCTGTATACATTTATAACACCTTGTCTTCTGATTACAGAATCACTTGACTAGTAATGTCATGGTAACAGCTAACAGATAAACACTAAAAATTATTTCCAAGTCCTGAAAAACAGGTCATAAAGATAGTTTTATGAATTTAGTGATAGTCTGTTCTATTCAGTGAAATATTTAGCATAGTTTGTACTTTCTCCAGTCCCACACAAAAGAAGAGTTAAGCCCTCTGGGATAACTTGCATGTGTTTTTCCTTACATGCTTAGTTTTGTTTTGCTTTAGTTTTTAATAACCTATATCTCTAGTCCCAGTTTACCATCTTGTAATTCGTTAGGGTAGGAACCTGGTGTAGTTCAGCACAAATCCAGCCCCACTATTAAGCTAAGCTAAGTCACTTCAGTCTTGTCCGACTCTGTGTGACCACATAGACAGCAGCCCACCAGGCCCCCCTGTCCCTGGGATTCTCCAGGCAAGAACACTGGAGTGGGTTGCCATTTCCCTCTCCAATGCATGAAAGTGAAAAGTGAAAGTGAAGTAACTCAGTCGTGTCTGACTCTTAGCAACCCCATGGACTGCAGCCTACCAGGCTCCTCTGCCCATGGGATTTTCTAGGCAAGAGTACTGGAGTGAGTTGCCATTAACTTCTCAGCAATGTGAGATGAGTCTAACTGTTAACAGTTTTTAAAAAAACGCTACATTATATTTTTGTTGTTACAGCTGTTTTTGATAGAGGAAAGTGCAGGAAAGTGACAACTTTAGATGGAGAATACTTTCAGGCTGGAAACTGGGCTAATTACCACCTAGATGAAGAACAAACAAAAAATTGGAACCTATTATAATGTATGAAAATAACTCTTATAGCAATACATGTGTGTTTGTGTGTGTGTATAACAGAGCTAGACTGAAAATCAGCTAATATTGATTTCTTCATGACCATTATTGTGTGTCTTGTTTATAACTTACCCATTCTAAAAGACTATCATACAGGCAGTCAGTTATGTCTTGTTTATGTTTGTTCCTTCAAAGGAGCTTAGGTGTTTCTCCAGCGTTGTTGATAGCTTGTTGATGGTTGGAGCGATGCCATAGGCTGCACAGCCATGCCAAAAGTCACTGGTGATCCTTTAAAGCAGTAAAATCCTGACACTTGTTATTTAAAATGACCTTTGAAAATGAAATGCCTAAAACAAAGGTCTAGAAACAAAAGCAAATTGTTTTATCTACCCTATACTTCACCCTAAAATTATGTTGAAACCTTCCATCAGAAGGGCAATATTCTAAAATCTAACATCATTTTTGGTCCGTTAGTATTAAAATCCTATGAAACTTGTAAAGAACTAACACAAAATTTTTAAATCTGTAAATAACTTGCTAGATAATTTTTCTAAAGCATCTGTGCTGGTTAGAATTAGAAACAGTTGTAAGTGACAAAACCTAAAATAATGACTTAAAATACTATTTTACTTCTCTCTTACATGGAAGCCTGCAATAGACAGTCCAGGGCCAGAATAGCATCATATTATCCAGGACATGGACTCCTTGCTTGTTCTGCTTCATAGCATCCATTCCCAAGTTACTTGGTGGTGTGAGGTATCCCCTCCAATTCACAGCATCGCATTGGTACTTCAGGCTGTAGGAAGAATAGAGGAAAGGAGAAGAACTCCTCTTTTCATTTATAAATGGTTCCCCAAGTCTGTGCACACTGCTCACATGTTTTTGGATGTAAAAGTGGTGGTTTTTTTTTTTTACATTTTTAATAAAAAATATGTAATATATATAAAATGATGATTTATATATATATATAGTGAAGTGATTACTACAATCTAAATTATTAGATCTTTATCTCACATAGTAACCATTTTTTGTTTTGAGGAGAGAACCTGAAATCTACTCTCATAGCAAGTTTCCAGTGTTTGACACAGGATTATTAACCACAGTCATCATGCTGTGCAGTAGATCTCTAGACATTCACCTTACATAACTATGACTTTGTACCCTTTGGCCAGCATTTTCCTGTATCCCCCGCCTCCCTGCCCTCAGTAACCACCATTCTACTCTCTGCTTCTATGTTTTTGATTTTTTCAATTCCACGTATACGTAGGATTATATCATTTTTTGTTTGTTTGTTTGTTTCTGTCTGGCTTATTTCATTTAGTATAGTATTCTTTGTTAGTAACAACTGAATGTTCTGCCCCCTCTCCCCCGCCAAAAAAAAATGTTTTTCTTTTCTTATAGGAAAAGGATACAGTGGATAATGAGGGACAACTAGCACTTTTTACCAGCATCAATCTCTTTGTGACCCAAATATCCAATCATGCCCTTCTTCCTACGTCTACTAATATCAAAGGTAAAAGAACAGTCTTCCATCGTATGCTGACTCCAGCTGAGGTCTAGGATCTCTGAATGATACCTGGTCCCCTCTGTCAGTCTGAATATGACATGACATGGTCAGACAACCTTGAGATTTAAACAAATGTTTTCTGACACACACAAGTCCTATATGGCATGTAAACCAGAACACTGTAGTAATACTCTTTCTGAGAAGAGGATGAAGGGAAAGCCACAGCAGCCACTTATCCATAGCAATGATCCGATACTGCTAGTTAGGAGAAACCAGACTCCCTTTTCTGGCGATATTGTGTGTTCCTCAGATAGATCACTGGGCAACTATTATTTCTTGTTCTAGGAAGAACTCCCTTGTACTCCGTGGCCCTTGTCTTTTTCCTCTTGGAAATTCTTTCTCAGATGGTAGGCTCCATGACTATACCTGAAGGAAGCATATCACAGGCTGACTAGCTGATGCAGATTGAGGATAGAGAACTCACTTTAAGAGTTAAAAACTATAGTAGTAGACCAGGTTTGTGGCTTCTTTGACAAAACAATTAGCTCAAAAATTTAGTAGGCTTCCAGCCTAGTGAATTTTGTTAGCTACCTTAAAAAAAATGTTTTTGGTAAAAAGAGTTTTGAATACTGACGGCATCAATCTTATTTACTATCATCTTTGTCCTCTCTGTCAAACAGCACTTTACATCAAGGAGATCTGAAATGGTGGGTTTAGTTGGAAAGACAATACCTTTGTGGGGTTGTCTGTCCCCTCAGAGTTCACAGATTTCCCAAGATAGAGCACTGTCTTCTTTCCTGTTGAGGCTGATGCCTTGCAACTACTTCTTTGCAGTTTCAATTGGAGACAGAAGTGATGGCTTTTCAGTGTTGGAGGACACCAGCCTCTCCATTGGTTTAAATTGTAGGATACAATTAGCTCCTCCCTTAGCATAAATGTATCCCCTCCATCTCTGTAGACCAATTAACACTATGCTGAGTACAGGTCTCTGAAGTTGGGGGTAGTACAGGCAATATATGTTAACTTTCTAAATTCTCCTATTATTGTCTATTCCTTGGCGATCACCATATTTATGGGTTTAGACTCAGAAGGATTTCATATTATATGTTGAACAAATGGTTGTTCTCCAAAATAGGTCATCATTTCAAAAGAAGTCATTAACCCAAATGAATAGGGACCTGAAAATTATCAACATTAAGCTAAACCAGATATCATCTAAACAATTCATGTCATTTCAGTCCAGTAAAAAATCAATTATCTTTGCCAAGTTAGGCACCATGTGTGCACAGAACATGGACACAACCCTTAATGTAGAATTAGAGTGGGTAAGGAAAATACACTGAACTTACAATGAATACACTGAAAATACAATGAACAAACTTAATGAAGAGAGAAAACCATTTCTCAAGTCCTTGTGGCCAAAATAGAGCATATATTTATCAATATCATCAACAATCAAAGAAATGTGCTGATTCTTACTGTGGATATTGATCACAAAAAGATTATGATGTGGACCCTGTCCCAAGGAACTAATGATCCACAAACTATCATCAACTACTTTATCTACCCCCCTTTATTTTATTCATGAAGAAATCATTCTAGAGAGGAGAGGTAATAACTATTCTTTGGCATAACTAGTAACCATACCTAGTTAATAGTAGAACTTAAAAAAAAAAAGAATTCAGTTCTCTTAGCACTTCACTTGTTTGCAACAGTGCTAAAAAAATGGAGGGGGGCTGGTCAGAGAAATCTGTGTCATCAGCTGTGAAGTGTCTGCAATTTTATTCTGCTTATAAGCTAATGTTAACTTGCCACAATATCATGGACGCTGGCAGAAGACACAAGACTCCTGGGTCAGAGATGTAAGACATTATTCCTTGCAGCAAAACAGTAGCCAGAGAGTCAGCATATTTGCATTCATTCTCTGAGCCACAAATTCCCAGAGGAGCAACATGGATGACCTACATGGATGCTATTACATGCTGTGGCCTCTGTTTAAAGACAAGAACACTGAGCTTTAGGAACCGAGTATTTTATAGTTGCTAGTAAACAAGCCTGCTCAGAATGAGACATTACCTCATCCTACAAGAAGTGGCCTGAATAAAGAGTGTTTACTCTTTATTATTTACTGTGGCCTTACATCCTTGCCATTCTCAAAAAATTATGTGGTAATGGTAAATACCTTTGAAGGAATATCTCCCAGTAACCTCTAGAAATAGATAAAAATGGTGGATATATCCTTGAAAGTAGCACTTCTTAAATTGTATTGTGCACACAGATATACTGAGGACTTTGGTAAAATGCAGACTGATTCAGTGATTCTAGAGAAGAGGCTGAGGTTCTTAATTTTGTTTCCAAAGATGCTAATGCTACTAGTCCATGGACCACGTATCATTAAGTCACATGCTCCAGAGGATGTCTGGTTAGATCTGATAATGGCTTATTTAGTTCACCATAATCTAAATCCTGGACTTCTATTTTGAAGGTGTAGATAGTCTTTCTAGTTCACTGTCTAGGATTTAGTAGACTGTGAGGGACTCACTAAAAAAGTATAGGAGACCACAACACATATTCTGAGTAGACCCCTGAACACTGGTTCATAAATTTACAAAGAAATTGACTGGAATTGCAATGTTCATATCAGCATAATCAACTCATTTTGTTCCTAAAATGAAGCTACATTAGAAGTCATATCATGTCCATCAACAGATGAATGGATAAAGAACATATGATATGTATATATAATGGAATATTACTCAGCCATAAAAAAGAATGAATTTGAATCAGTTCTGACAAGGTAGATGAAACTCGGACCTATTTTATGCAGAGTGAAGTCAGAAATAGAAAAACAAATATCATATGTTAATGCATATATATGGAATCTAGAAAAATAGTACTGATGAACCTATTTTCAAGGAAGGAATGGAAATGCAGATGTAGAAAACAGACTTGTGGACACAGTGGAGGAAGGAGAGGATAGGATGAACTGAGAGAGTAGCTTTGACATATATACATTATCAATGTGTAAAATAGATAACTAGTGGGAAGCTGCTATATAACACAGGTAGCCCAAGCTGGTGCTCTGTTGACCTAGAGGGGTGGGATGGGAAGGGGGAGGGAGGCTCAGGATGGAGGAGATTAGGGCTGATTCACTCTGTTGTATGGCAGAAATCAACACAACATCGTAAAGCAATTACCTTCCATTAAAAAAAAAAACCACATTAAAAATCACATCATAATCAGAAGTTATTCTATTAATTCTTCATGAGGAATTACTGTCTAAGAACACAAAATACTTAAAATCTGTAATATCAACCATTCTCTCCCTGTAGCCAGACCTACACAGGACAGTAAATCACCTCCAGCAGGTTGTTTGCTGAACATAGAATCAGAACAAGGGGAGATAAATAAATCAAACAGTAAATGGCATTAGTCTAAAATCAACATTGCTTCATTCATCTCACAAAAAATGGCAATTTTACGAATGGGAGAAAATATGCATGAAGTTCAACAATTCTGCTCCCTTTTCTCTGAGCAGTACAGACATCCCATCCATCTCCAAACCCTTCCCCTAACCCCCAATCTCAGTTGACCTCTGTGACTTTCCTTTGTGTAGGCAGGCAACTGAGCAAATCCTAGATCTCTACTTCCTTCCCTTTAGAGTAATACATTTTTTGCTTAGATGTGTTAATATATTCAATCAGGTTTTTGTCAAGTTCTATTTACTGCATAATCTTTTTGTCTTAAAAAGGTAATTTTGCATATACCTGTTCTAATCTGTTCCTTTCATAATTTAACTCTCAGAGGGCAACCTAATTTCCCTTATTTTCAGTTCTGCAGGTGAGATGGAGGCATAGCCCAGGCAATTCAGTCCAAGTTCAGACAGTTATCTTATTGCTTATTTCTGCATCAGATTATTTAAGGACCCTGTAAGAATAAACAAGTACTCTCAAATAAAAAATTTAAATAAGCTTTTCCTACTCGTTTTATTTTAGGAAAGTTGCCATTGTAAGCCACATGCATGAGTTGTCCTACCTCAGTTGAACCACATCAAATATTGTGCAATATTCCTATAAAAGTCTAAGACTTAAAAAAAAAAGTCTAAGACTAATCCAGGCAAAACCTGTATATACTTAGCAAATTTATCTACAACCTGGTTCTATGAAAATGTGTCAATCTTTTGTATATGTACATCATAGACACTATAGCCAAACTCTCTACACACAAATATACCATGTTTCATTGGAAAGTGCTGCTTTTTTAGCCCACTATATAAAAATTAAAATGTCCTTTTTCTACAGAAACAATATTTATTCACCTTTTCATTGTTAAATATGTACTCTGTGCCTGCTGTGCATTAATTGATGGAATACCATGACAGTAAGGCAGACACAGCCCCAATCTTCAAGAAACATATCATCTGTAATGGATATAAACATGTTATCAGACACATATGATGCTTAAGGGTCAGCATGACTTTCTGAAGAAATTTATATGTAGCCTGAAGAATGAGGCAAAAAGGAGACCAGAAGACTTTAGGTGAAACAGTATGTATAAATTCCCAAGGTAAGAAAGACTATTTCCCAGATAGGTTCACAAAAGTCCATTTAACCTATAGTTTACTGAAATGAAACCACAGATTGATTAAGACAAAGGGAAGGGAAAACATTTAGTTGTTGAATCCTAGCTATAAAGGCTGTAAGAGTCCTAAAAAGATCACCTTATCATTTTATCTAACCCCTATTATTTTGGTTAGGGAAATTGATACCCAGTAATGAGTCCAGCATTTCCCTGAGAGTTGATGGCACATCCCAGATCAGAAGCCACATCACCTGATTCTCTCTACAGACATTGCCTCAAGGATAGGATTAAGTATACAATGGAATATGCCTACTCTGTTAGGCATAATTTGTACAGTAGTATTCAGACTCCCAACTTAAGGTAACACGCATTTTAGTATCATGCATTAGACTCAGAAACTTTCATTTGTGTGTTCTTATGTGAGCACATGTATGTATGGGATTAAGTTTAATTTTAAGTTAAATTGCAAGATGCCTGATAAATATTATCATCAGCTTGTTTTGCTTGTGTGACTGAAAGTCTAGAGTTAAATAAACTAGCCCATGATGTTGGCACTACAGTGTAAACAGGGACCAAACTATCATCCTTCTACCTCTCTCTGGTATATCCTTGTTATCTCATTTGCACAAGAAGGCAGATATCACTCCAGCAGCACAACTATGTTCCAAATAAGAAGGGAAGGGAATAGGATGGCTGAATCTGCTATCTTTTGGGGAAATTTTCCGGAAGTTCTACATGTGCTTCTTTGTATAACCACTCTACTTGTAAGGAAACCTGGAAAATACAGTTTGTTTTTTAGGTCAACCCATTGCTTCCCCAATAGAATCAGATCTTAAAGTCTAAATCAGAAATACAGCCTGGGATTTAGAAGAGATTGCTTGTTTTCCTGGGTTAGCTATTTCCTTGATTTGTGACTTTGAGCAAGTTACCCCATGTCTGAGAAATTCATTCTCCTCATTCATGAAATGGAGTGGAATTAAATGAATATATTTAGTTTTGAAAGTTTCAATAAATTAAGTAGTTTCCTCTGATTATTGTAGCTGACCTTTTTATCCAGAATTCCATCACAAAGAAACCTAAAGTAAAGGTAGGCTCGGGCCCGTGTGTGGAGGTTTTGCTCTCTGCTGTAACTCTTACACCTTTACCCAGGAGAGACAGTGAGGCATAGGGCAGATACAAACAAGGAAGATAAAAACAGATTGGGCTGGCAAGTTTTCTGATTTTACAGTGCATCTCACACCTCTGGATATATTTGACTGGTGGAGATAGCTGCAGAAGCTTCGACTAAATCTTTTAACACTGCAGATTGCCCTCAGGAGATGTGGAGCATGAGTACCCAGATGTCTGAGCTCTGACCAGTCATGTAATCACAATCTACTTGGGTCTCACTTTCATAGAGATCGTTGTTTATTTCTAGATAGCCCTCCCATTATTGCCCTCTGAGATGACATACAAAGATAAACTCATATTTTATTCCTTATACATCTTTTTGCTAGTTCAGCAAACTTCCTAATTTCAACCTCATACTACTTCTATTCTTTTTATTTTATTTTTTAAGATGGTTTTTTATTTTTTTAATTTTTTTAAAAATATAAATTTATTTATTTTAATTGGAGGCTAATTACTTTACAATATTGTATTCTTAACACACAATGCCCCATACCCATTTAAACAAACCCCAAAATTTGCTAACCAAGAGGTAGCGCCACCATGTGACTTTCTATGTGGGAAGGAGATGCTTCCAGCAAATGAGGATTGTCTATAAAATCCTTTTCTGCTATGAAAACTTAGTCTCTGGGAAGTTTCCTTTAGTCCTAGTTTCCTCCAGGGCCACTTTCTTTGCTAGTCATCCAGGAACTAAAAATTACTTTTAAGGTAATCTTATCAAACCAGTCTAAATGGTCATCCTTTTTCAAGTTTTCACTGATTACCGTTCTAGGGTCCCTTTTGAAGAAGTAACAAACCAAAAGCAAGGTGCCATATCTATTCATGTATTCGGATCTAGCATAATGAGAGGTGCAGTCAGGCATTTATTCACTGGTGCCTACACATTTGTGAAATAAACTTGAACACATAGATGTATTTAAATGAACATGTATGTCTGCTATAGAGAGCCTCTGGACCTCAAGTGTACATGTCTGGCGCCTATGCTGGAAATCAATGCTTAAGCAAGAGTTTGCAGTAGTATAAAATGCCCAGCAATTAGCAGCACCAGATGCTTTGCTTTTCTTGATAGTGAGAAAGGAACTAATGTGCAGGGTACTGGTATTTAGCATATTATCTCCTGTTCAGAATCCTGAAGATAATTGTGTGTTATGAGCTTGTGCTTTCCTCAGACAAAGAAGCCCTTTGAAATAGCAATGATGGTGAAGTGGTCTTAGTCTGAACAGAGCCTTGTATTACTGTTGTGTACTCATTCTCTTCCCTAGGAGCAATTAAAATTTCCCAGAACCTCAACAGCCTGCTTTCTGCCTTTGTTTAGACTTGCTGTAAGTCACAAGCCTAACAGGCACTTTTAGTAGTTGTGATTAAGAATAAGGAATGAGATCAGAGAGGTCACAATGCTTAGATGGCTTGTTAGAGTTGTAAATTCTAAAGAACAAATCTCAACAGCTAAATAAAGCCTATATGAGCCCGGAAATCATCAGTGTTCTAATACAGGGACAAAAGCTGATGCCCAGCATTAATTTGAAAAATTAAAAAGCTCCAATATGTGGACTCAATATGGTACTAATTTGCATTACAAGAGTTGTCTCTCACCCCTGCCCCACTCCAGGTTTGTATTGGAGATCAAATGAAAATTAGCTATGATGTAGGCAAGGCATGGGCTTCCCAGGTGTCTCAGTGGTAAAGAATCTATCTGCCTGCCAAGCAGGAGACTTGGGTTTGATCCTGGGTCTCCAAGATTCTGTGGAGAAGGAAATGGCAACCCATTCCAGTATTCTCTATTAGGAAATCCTGGGACATCCCATGGACAGAGGAGCCTGGTGGGCTATGATACATGTCACTCCATGCTCAGTCGCTTCTGTCCATGGGGGTCACAAAGGAGTCAGACACGACTTAGTGACTAAACAGCAATAAGAGGCAAGGCATATTAGTTTGTAGCAGTTTCATACCCTTGACTTTTGAAAGATGAATTTTCTAAGAAGTGTACTTTGAAAGTATCAGCTTTGTGTATCATCTCAAATTTCAGATTTTGAAATATTTTTATTGTTTTGGTTGCTATTAGTCTTGCATGTTTTGGTCAATTATTGTGTTTGACCTAAATCATAACAAAATCAATTTGGTTAATCATACAGAAAACAACTATTTATTTTTTAAAATGGTAAATTCATGCTGCTGACTCAGACTCTGATTAACAATAGATGTACTGTGCTCCAGGGAATTATGAGAATAGTCATATTGATTAAATAATGTGATGGCATCTTTCCTAAATATGCTTTGTGAAGTAACTAAACACATGGCAGTTCATCCATCTTGATTTTCAGAAAACTCTAAATAAGTCTGTCCCAAACTATATTCATGACTAAAAAGGAACTAATAGTAAAATGCTCTTTTAGGCTAAAACATATCCCACTTCTAATAGGAATTTTCACATGGTATATGAACTCTTCAGCCATTAATAGTTTGTTTAATTCAAGGTTCAAAATGAAAACTTCTCTTATTTCTTGACACATCATCAGTTTAATCCGGCAATTAGCTAACATACTAAGAATCAAATAGATATCAGGAAACTGTCTTTTTCCATGAATGTGAAACAGTAAACAAAAACACACAAGTACAACAACTATTACAACAATTGCAAAAACTTTGGACTAAGCAATTAGCTATAAAGGAAATGCTTTATTAACTCTAGTCTTTCAATTGGTTAAATCTTATGAAGAGGTTAGCTAGTTTTCTCTTGGGACTACAATGATTTGTTCTATAAAATTTAATCATTATGCCTTTATGCATTAAAAAGAAAGAGATATATGAAATACAGTCATATTCAGAACTTTTTTAAAGTAGTAATAATAAGTACCCAGCATAAACAAAGTTTATATGTCCTGTTAAAGAAAAATTTTACTGTGCAGCATAAAATAATTTGATGACTGAACGTATGCATTTACAAGTAAGAAAAGTATTTACAATACAAAGATTTCATGCAGTATCTGTTACCTGAAAGATAACTACTGGGTAGGAGTTATATGTCGCTTTCCAATTTGTAAATGTAGGTAATTTTATTACTTGTAAAACCATAGCGACCCATACATTACTCAGATTAACGTATAAAAGCTAGTAGGAAAAAAAGGTATATTGAAACCCTCAATGAGTTATGCATAGTCTTGGGCAGGGAGGATAAATATCAAATTCTGTGAGGGTACCAGTAGCATTGAGATACAAATGTACCTATGTGCCAATTGTCAAAGAAAAGATCTTGCATAAAAAATCCAACCCAAAAGACTTCCCAGACAGACAAGTTATAAGACTCTGGGCATCCCACTGCAGGAGGCACAGGTTCCATCCCTTGTCAGGGAAGCACAGTCCTGTATGCCACACAGCACAGCCAAAAAAAAAAAAAATTGTTTTAATCTAAAACTATAATAATAACAAATTAGAAGCAGCTTGTTGTTTTAAAAGACAGAAAAACTACTAATCTGTTCTCTTCCAGAATCTCTGTAGAACATATCTGCCCTTGGAAAGCTCCTATGTGTGTCAACAGATTATGAAAAACAACAGAACATAGCCTTGTCCAAGTGATAGTAAACGCTTAAAAACACTTTATCTGATCCTTAAAACTTTCTTGCATAGGAACTTTTTCTTTCCCATTTTTTCAGAAAACTAAGGCATGAAGAGATTAAGTAAATAGTCCAGAGTCACAGAAATAATTAGTGGCAGTTATGAAGCTGGAACCTTGCTTTGTAAAAATTAGTACTTGCTACACTATAACCGCCACCACTGGAGAAGAAATAGCCTGTGCTTAAGCAAGAACAGGGAGGATGGAATGACCACATCGGTGAGAAACACGTGTGTCTGAACTGTTTGAGGGTCACGTGAAACAGGTTCAAGTCACCAGTTTATAGCTCATCTGGGAAGAAAATTCCTCAATGGCTTCACATGGAATGATGCTTTCTGTCTACTTTGGCCAAGGTGACACACTGCAGTTCTCTCTCAAAGTAACCCAAATAAAATCTGCACACCAGATATTTGGTATCGCCACTCTGCACTCAGGGAGGGTAAGAACCATGTGTATCCCCAATAAAACTGGGTTATTTTGTTTTGAATTTAAATAAATAAATAGTATAAGTGTGACTTTAAACACCTTGAAATGATCATCTGGATCATTGCTGAAAATTGTCTTAAGAATGTGGGAAAGTTATCAAATTATTTATTCCCACAAAAACAATAATAAATCTCTTTATTTCTCTCTGAAATGCACTAAACCACATGCTAATTACTCAAATATATATTTTTTTCCTTCCTTCTTCCAAGCTGTAGTGGCTCACATTCTCTCTTCCTCCTTTCCTTTTTTTCTTTCAGCCCCTCATTTCACCACCAGACAATTAAGTTTTCTTTCTTAGTTCCTTTTTTCTGTGAAGTGATTTAGTTACTTATCTAAAATCCTAAAATGTATACAATATCTTTGACAAGAGATAACAAACTCCTCTTGCCTCTAAGAAACATTATGTGTGTGCATATATATAAAATGTACATATATATGCACAAACACATACATATACACATATAAATTATATATAATTCTAAAATATAGTACATGTACACTATGTACATATATAGATATGTGCATATATAGATATACTACATATATAGATATGTGCATATATATAGATAATGTAATACATGCAATATATATAGCTAACATATAGATATGTGCATGATATATATATCATGCAATATATATATATCTAACATAATATATATATATCTAACATACTATGTATATGTGTATACACACACATATATAAAACCATATTTTTATACATTTATTTTGGTGTGTTCATTCACATTCCTACTTACATGTTTTTAATTTACCATTGGAAAGCTTATTGCCAGCACTGGATTCATCACTCAGTAACCTCAAGAAGTATTTGACTAACAATGAACAAATTACTTATTTTCTGAATTTGCTCATCTGGAATATGTGAATGACTCTAAGCTCCTTGGGGACTCCTGAAAGCCTAGCCTTGTTCCTGCTCTCCCAGATTTTCTCCTTGGGTTCTAGAGAATCATTTATGGCTAAAAGAATTGAACCAGTGGTATAAAGGCTAAACATTTAGCAGAAATGATTCTCAAGTAGAGCTCAGCATACTGAGGGGTTTGGAGTCTCAGCTGTAGAATGCATATTCCCTGTCAAGGAAGCTTGAAGAGGCTTCTAATCTGCTCATTTCATAAACAGGTTAATAAGATGATTTCTCTAAAGCAATCAAAGAAATCAGTAATCTAACTGACAATAAACAAAAACGCCTGGTCGTTTCATGTTGATGTATGGCAGAAACCATCACAATATTGTAAAGTAATTATCTTCTAATTAAAAATAATTTTTTAAAGTGCCTTTTCATTTAATACACAGTGTGGTTGAATGGGTGGGATGGAAATGCTATCATTTGATGAATCTTTGAATTAATATACTCTGCATATGCTGATATACTTTATTGTCAGTGAATAGTGACAGACATCAATTATAATATGAAATCTAGAATGAATAGCACAGAAAACTGTGAATTCCTATATCTCTCCATTATGTGAAAATCAAATGGTGATGGAGCAGTTGCAGTTCACCTGAATTTTGTTCTGAGCATCAAGAAAGCAGAAAAGCAGCTACATATAAACAATCACTACTGGAAAATATAAGTAACTATGAAAAAAAATCACAGATGATTGGGTTAAAGTATAGGTAATAGCAAATGCTTATCAATTCCTATATCATTTCTGTCTTTTTCTGGGAAATATATTTTTAGAACAATCTTACCTCCAGTCATTTCTCTAATACTTAGCTACTACATTCATAGCAGAATCTAAATAAGAAATATATTTTGAAATTGCACAGAACTCTGCAATACCTGATAAATTTTATCTCAAGTTGTTAGTTTGGCAATATAACAGAAGTAGGGACAGAAGAGTGAAGGAAATACAACAAAAAGCAAAGAAAATAATGTTGGTTGGTTGGCACTTCTCTAAACAACACTGAGACATTTTCCTTTCTTTATTTTAGTCTCATATTGTCCTCAAGGAATCAGAAAGCTTTTCTAGACCCCTAGTGCTTAATCCTTTGTTTGTGTACTTAACTGTATGCTCTACTTCTGTGTCAGTATCAGTTAAAAAGCTTTTATGTAATAGTAGATTGATTATTTTACATTTATAATTGCAAAACTGATTTAAAAGAGAAAGTTGTGAGCTAAACCACAGTTTTAGGATATTAACAACAAGGCATCACTAAACATTTCCTTAGCCCAGGGAGACCATACCTGTGCATCCCACCTCCCATAACATCAAATGTAGGAGGTCGAGCCCATGGCTACTATGCTCTTTCCAGGTGGCCTGGAATATGGTGATGTGGCACCTGCATGGGGTAGAAAGAGTCAAGAAGGGATATAGACATCTCTTGCTCCATCTGGAATCAGTCTTGTGCAGTAGACTGATGAGTCTTAGGAAAGACAAAGTGGGGTTCCCTTCTGCAGGCAGGACTGGAGATTACCTGGCTTCTGACTGGGTTGCAGGTATTTTGAAAGCAGGGCTCTCCACTGGCAAGAAGGCAGGTACAGGTGTTTTCCTGATCCCTCTAAACTTGCCCTTTACTGTTGTCTCCAGAGTCTTCTCTCCTGACCTTTCCTAAACCACTTTCTATCCATCCCCCATAACCATTCTTTGACAACACCCAAAGTGTTGCCAAGAACCCCACTTCTCCAGCTAATCTGCCCCCTCATGGCCCCTAGTAGTATTCTGTCTTTTTCAGTAATGTCAACTTCTACTTCATCCATCATATTCATTTTCCATCATAAGCTTCCCTGAAGCTTATGTGCTGTTTCTTTTTTCTGTCTCTCTGTGTATCTGGTGATGAAACTGAATAGTCAGCTGGCACTCTCGGCATGTTCCTTGTCTGAACGCCAATACTTGTTGCTCTGTCCTATTTAGAGGACCTGAGTTCCTGACGAGGAAATATGCTCTGCACAGAGACCAATACCATGTCAGCAATCATAGGGAGAAATACTTATTTTCCTTGCTAAGCAAATAGCTTATTACTGAAAACCACTAAGAGCTGAGAGAAGTGTGTATATAAGAAATGGCTTGAATCATAAAAGTCTTAGTTAGGCTTAACCTATTATATGTATACATAGAAGCATGCACAAGCACACAAACTCCAGCTGTTTATTTTTTATTTTTTCCTTTTATTTTGAATATGCCTTCTCTGGCAACCCCAAGCCAAGGATTAAATCAAGTAGTATCTCAGTGGGAATCTGATCCAGCCCTGTTTCCGGCTGGAATTCACACAAAGGCTCAAAGCAGTGGGAGCATGGCTTCCTTCCAGGAATCATCAGGGACTGTTTTCTTTACTAGTATTTTATTCTACCTGGTTACTTCTCAATAAACGGATGTTGACTGGTACAAGGATAGAATCTCGGTATTGGTTCTTCACCTGAAAATACTATGCAATATTTATTTGATTCTCTAATGATTTCTAATTGACAGGTACTCTTAGCATATCCTTAGAGGTAATGTGATATATAGTAGAAATGGATGAACCCCACAGTGAGAATCAGAAGACCTAGATTTTAACCAGAGCCCTGCAGTAGGAGAGCTTGGAAAGTCACCTTAAGGTTTCAGGTTGTGGGATAAGATTATCTCTAAATCCCTTTCTAGCTATCAGTTAATGATTATATGATCTGTGAGTTCCAGTTTTATCCTTGTGGGGCATAGTTATAAATAGCCTAACATATACACACATTATTTTTTGCCTTGGCAGTTTTATGAAAATTATTGGTTCTGGAATCAAAAAAAACATAGTTATTCATAAAATTTTACTGCAAAAGAGGCATTTGATTAAATTTTTCAGTTTTTTTTTTTTTTCCAGTATCTAGAGTACATCTTTTTACTTGTGAGCACTAAGGGAGGAGAGCAAGATAGATAGAGGGGGCACTGGCTTTTGAATTGTAGAAAGCTAAAGTGTTAAAGAAACAGAACTTTTCTTTGTCTCTGTTTTCAGAGGAAAATAATGAAAGCAAATGAAGATGACAAAGGAAGAAATAAAAACTGGTGGATTCATTAGTTATTGTTATTGTTTAGTCACTAAGTCCTGTCCGGCTTTTTTGCAGCCCCATGAACTGTAGCCCACCAGGGTTCTCAGTCCATGGAAATTCCCAGGCAAGAATATAGGAGTACGTTGCCATTTCCTTCTCCAAGTGATCTTCCCCATCTAGGGATCAAACCTGCATCTCCTGCATTGGCAGGTGGATTCTTTGCCACTGAGCCACCTGAGAAGCACTGGGGGATGCACAAGATGCAGGTTCGATCCCTGGGTTGGGAAGAGCACCTGGAGAAGGAAATGGCAACCCACTCCAATATTCTTGACTGGAGAATCCCATGGACAGAGGAGCCAGTCTATGGGGTCAAAAAGAGTCAGATACAACTGAGCTACTGAGTATACACATACGATTTTGTAGAATTTATGAGACCTGATACCAAGTTCACTAATTCTTAGATTTTGGAAACAAAAGTTATGGCTGTTTGACGATTGTATTGGATGATATACACACAGGCCCTAGCAAGGAGCCAGTCATCCTAGAGCAGTTCTTGAACTTTCAGGTTCATGCAGATCACCTGGGAATCTTGATAAAATGCAGATTCTAACTCAGTGGGTCTAACTTTACGCTAGGGCCTAAAACTACATTTCTAAAAGCTCCCAGATAATACCAAAACTTTGAGTAACAAGTGTACAGATTTTTAATAAATACAGACTGCCTTTGCCCTTCATCTTTCCCCTGTAAGAATAAGTACTTATGTACTTTGAAATGATAGATTGGAAGGTTGGTTTCAGTTGTTTTGAGTTTTGTTTTTTTTTTCTGATAAGTATGCCTGTTGTGTATCATAGTCATCTGTCACCTATAGTCAGGACAAAGGACACCAGCAGTGTATCATTTTCAAGTCATCTTGTCAACCTGCTGGGACAAGTTCCCCAAACTTTCACTCAGCTCTGTGATCCTTTCCATCTTTCAGCCACTGCTACCAGCTCTCAAATGCTAAAAATTATTGATTAAAGTCATCTCTCTCCTTTACACTAGAAAAACAAGTGTTCTCAGTAAAATTCTTTGCCTCTGCTTGTTTCAAACTTCCTCCTGTTAAGAAAATGTAACAACAACAAAAAACACTCTTGCTCTTCCAGGCTTGTGGTTTTAAAATTTTTTTAATTTTTTCTGTTTCTCCAAGTGACAGCAAAAGGCCTAGCAACAATTTACTTGACTTTCTAGCTCTTTCAGTAAATAATAGAAGATAATTTACTCTCCTTCTGTGTGATTGGAGCATATTTTAAATTATCCATTTAAGCTGGGTCTGTAATTAAAATTACGTGGGCATTTAGGACATTATTCTGCAAAAAATGCTCTGTGGGCTTTCTTTGATCTAGTTCATAGAGTCCAGATGCAAAGCAGCATAAAAACATTGAGGGAAAAAACAACCATATCTTGGGTTCATATACTGATCAAGTTATTTGCCAGCTCTTAGGCAAAAGCCATAGATATGTCTTTCTAGGAGATTAAGTTTCTCCCAGAGTCAGCAAGAAACTTGGAATCTTCTCTTACTGCACTTAAGTTGAAGGCAGTCCTATTTCTTACTGTCCCAGTATGTTGATAGAGCAATAGCTCTTTAAAAATAAACAGCAAACAAAGAAATATATGCCTGTGAGAGATTCTGTGATTTCTTTTATAAATACTCTCTTCCCACCTGACTTTAGGATTACACATCTCTACCGTTTCTAGATGGTGTGCAAATTTCCCTCCCATTGGTATCAAGTGTTTATGTGACTTGCTTTGGCCAATGAAATAGCAGAAGTTGTGTACCCCCTATATGCACAGAAGCCACAAGTACTATTAATAGTTCTGTCTCAGGCCCTCTGCCATGAGAAGGTCATGAGCCAAGTGAGAGCTATTCCTTGAACCTGACCCTAAAATGAAGAAGATACATGGAGAAGGATTAGAGTTGCCATTGACTTACAGTCAACAAATCACAGGGGGGAAGAAATAAATCTTCTTGTCAGAGTCACTGAGATTTTAAGCCTGTTAGCACAGCATAAGATGAAAAAGAAAAAGATGACCAGATCGGTGCCATGAAACCTATATAAGTAATTTCAAGGGAAGAAGAATGATACCCCTCAACTACAGAACAAAAAGTGAACAAAATAATCATATAATTGTCTACAGAAATTTTCAAAGGTAAGAACTCAAAGGTCACATTCTGCCTTGTGCCTCAGGAAATCTACCCTAGGGAAGGCGTTTATATTTCGCATGGATTCTTTTGCTGCTTACTTAGGAGTGCCTGTCTTGAACACTTGCGAGGAACGTGACTGTGAGGTATGTATGGGAAAATAAAAAAACAGACTATTAATATTCTCATGTATATAATGGGTATAATTGTAAGTGCTGCAATATATTTACTATCCTTGATCTAGAACCAAGAAAAATAACAAGGTAAACCTGAAGATTTATATGCAGTATTTTAAAAGAAGGAAATAAGATTTCTCTGTATTCTAGGGAAAATTCATTCTTTCTAATGGATGTCAACATAACAACAGAAAAGATAACAAAGCAGACTAAGATCTATGAGAAAGTTTGTTATGATGATTACTTATAATTATTTAAAAATTACTATATTTTATTAATATTATTTTGCCAGATAATCTATGTGATTTAATCATGATAATCTGAATCAAACCTTTGGCACCTACATTGTAACTAGAAAGCTTATTAGTCACAAGGGAATAAAAACAGCTTTAATAATTCATCATTAATGTATCTTTATGCCTTCATTTTACTTCAGCCCATAAGCCAGTAGTGGAACAGATTCAAAAAAATGACCTCTAAATAAGGAAGTGTAATTACTCAGAGTCAAAAGTATGGTTAATCATATGTTTTTTTAAACTCTAGCAAAAATGCAATTTAACAGTCTCCTACATCTCAGTGATTCATGAATGCTATATTTATGCATATTCATGAAAGAAAGACATAAAAAGAATACTTTGTCACTTTTTCCCCTCATTTTGATGTAGGCAGAACAGATACTAAAATGACACCTAAGCCATCTGTTCATCTGAAAACTCTAGAACTCCACGTGATTGGCCACACAGTACCCTGATGATCTGTGCTTTCAGGATTCATGGTTGCCTTTAGCTATTTGGACACAAAAGTTGGAGAAATAACAATATCAAAATTTGGGACCCTAAACATTTTATCAAATTACTGTTTGTTTTTAATAGCTATTTTCATCACACTAAATGTTTACAGTTATCACTCAAATTTGACTTAAGGTTGGTATTTTATAAATTCAGTTGAGCACATAATTTTATCCAGAAAGACTTTTATTAAGAAAGGCTCTTCTGTTTATCCCCAGAGAGTAAAAGACATTTGAACTAGTGAGTATAGAATTAAAAAAAAAAAAAAGACAAAACAAAAAAAGCCCTTTTAAGTAATGTGACCATATGGTTTATCATCTACTTTGAAAAACTTTTCAGAGTAAAAGTGTTCCTACTAAACATCATCTAAGGATTGTCCTAGGCAAACCAGGATGTATAGTCATACTAGGTGTAGGAAGAACTGGAATATAAATGCTGAATCAAAATTAATACAACCATTGACCTGTGTCAGAAGTTTGTTTTAATTGGGTTCATGGGAAACTTCTTACATTCATTCAACCACTTTACTGACTACGAAGAAAGGGGGGCTGTCAAGAAAAGGCTTAGTGAAATTGAGTTGCCTGCTGACGGCTTTGATGATGGACAGAATGTGTTAAGGACTTTATGGATGGTGTGTTATTTATTCCTTACTACAGCATAATGACATAGTTTCTCTATTTTACAAACCATAAAATTGAGTTTTAGAGATATTCAGTAATGTCCAACTCCATTCATCTAGTATAAAGTGGAGCCTAACTCAAACTCAGTTCTATCCAGTTAGCAAAAACTACACTCTTTTTTAAAGCTATTGAGAATTTTCCCCTTTGGTCCAGGATTTATCAGACTAGAAGGCAAAAGTCAGGAGAATCTTTTCTACTTCAGAGAAGAAAATGAATATCTAGCTCACTCTTTTATATAGCATCAAATCCATCCTCAGATTAGCAGCTATTAGAGTCTTGGCTTGTCCTTTGTGAGACACAAAATGTTGGGTCTGAGAGCTAAAGGTAATTCTAATTACCTCAACCGAAATCCAATGTAGTCTAATGGACAAAAGGTGGAATTTGTGCTCAAACAACTTGGGATTGATAACTGTTGGGTGACTTTGGGAAAACTGCCTCTCAAAGTCCTAGTGTTCCCATCTGGTAGTATTTACCTTACAGAATTGAAAGAACCACAGTAAAATAGATTAGCTCTATGGTGGAAAACTATGCAATGCCTGGAACATATTAAAATCATGTATGCTGCTGCTACTGCTGCTGCTAAGTCGGGTCAGTCATGTCCAACTCTGTGTGACCCCATAGATGGCAGCCCACCAGGCTCCCCCATCCCTGGGATTCTCCAGGCAAGAACACTGGAGTGGGTTGCCATTTCCTTCTCCAATGCATGAAAGTGAAAAGTGAAAGTGAAGTCGCTCAGTCTTGTCATATAGAGAATGTTAATTTTATTACTTCTCCTTACTGATAGTAGTGAAGGGCTTCAACATAGATAATGGGAAGGGAAAGAAATTTGAAAAAGAAGATCTGGGTTTAAGTCCTACTTCTGCTGTTTGTCAGCTATTTAGCCTGGAGATAATCTCTGAGACTCAATTGCCTCACCTTTAAGTGAATATTATAATGATAGGTTCCCTTAATATCTCTCAGGATCACTGTAAATTACATATGAAAGTTCTTTATAAAAGTGCATGTAAAAGTTCTTTTGCAAATATGCATGCAAAAGTTCTTTATAAATAATGATTCCAAATATAGTTATTATCACTGTCCTCTTCATCATCACCACATCTTCTTTGTGACTAGGACAATAGCTTTCTACAATAACTGTAGTTGTTAACTGTGAACACTGGACTTCAAGAGAAACTGATACATTGGTCTTCAGAAAACACTTTGAGAACCACTTAGTAGAATACCACTGAGTGGCAACCCACTCCTGTATTCTTGCCTGGTTAATCCCATGGACAGAGGAATCTGGAAGGCTACAGTCGATGAGGTTGCAAAGAGTTGGCAAAGAGGGAGTGGTAGAATCTAAGGTTCAAAATGCAGGTTTAAACAGAATTGGGGGGTCTTTAAAGACCTGAAAGACATTTGGAATCCCTGAAGTTTTTTTGCCAGAGTGGTGACATGTACTGTGTTGGGATAGGAGATAGTAGCATGGAAATGTGTACACATTTGATGGTGTTTCCTGAGTAATAAATCCACTGCCAACAGTGGGGTCTATCCAGAGCCAATAACAGTTCAACCTGGCAAGAACTTCAAATACATATCCTAGGAATTTGATAAAAAAACTTGATGTGTTATTTTGTTGTTGTTGGTTTTAGAATACTTCGCTGGGAACTTTTGTGATGATGGAACTATTCTGCATGGTATTGGGATAGTGGACATATGACTATGTTTTTGTCAAAGCCCATAAAAGTATATGCCATAAAAAGTGAACTTATTGCATGCAAATTTAGAAAATCAAACAGGATGTTGAGAAAACCCAAGATAGAACACAGACTATGACAAATGAATCTAACTCTGTAACAAATGAATCATATAACCACACTGAAACACGTGAGGAGGAAAGGAGCTGATCTGAGGAACTTCATAAAATTATCTTTTGATTTGATACTGTCAAGCTAAAGATAAAAATGAACTGTACTCAAGCTGGTAAATTTATTTCTCATGAGATTATGGTTAGCAATTCTAAAACTAACATTACATATATACTAGGGTTGAACAAGTAAGTAAATATATTAGATTAGAGTCAGCTTTCACATGAGCTAAGAAAGGAATTACAAATAAGCAAAAACAAAATGCTAGAATTAACTATGTGGTAGTTTATTGGATTGGAGATACCAATATGAACTTATTTTGATTTTAATACATACAGAAATAGATACAGAAAGAAATATAGATATATATTGCCTTGTACTGCCTTCTGAAATGCCAAGAGCAGTGATACTGCATTAGTGGCAAGCACATGTATTGATAGCACCCAGATCTAGGTTCCTGATACCATTCTCCAATAAAAGAGAGCAGGCATCCTTGGATAAATGGCTGATTCTAGGACTGGGCAGGTAAAATGCAAGGTGAGCCTGGAACATTTTGTGGTACCAAGATATAAGGAAGTGAATTTAAAAAATGGATGAGTGACGTTGAAGAACATGACAAAGACTGGGATAATTTTGAGCTACAAAATAAATGTTGATAGTACTGAGCTATAACTAAAAGAATAAAATTAGTATCCATTATTCATACTGATAAAATAAATGATTTAATACATAAATGAAGGGGAAGGAGTAATCCTCCCTTACAGAAGAATTCCAATTAGTCAATTTAAGAATGAGAGAAATACAAAACCACTGTCAGAGCACCATAGTAATAATTGTTGCAGGTATGGCCTATGGATGTTAAAATAAGGGGAAATTTTAAAAAAGAAAGAAGATATCTGCATATCCTCAAAATATTTCCCACCAATTACTGTGGTGATTTTAACATATGTCCACAAATTATTTGATACTCCCCCCTCTAGAAGTGGAGCTTAATTCTTCTCCCCTTTGCTACAAGGGAATCCCTGGTAGCTCAGATGGAAAAGAATCTGCCTATTATGAGGAAGACCTGGGTTCCGTCCTTGGAGTGACCTACAGCAAAAGAATGAAGTATAAAAAGGAAAAATAGTAACTTTACATTGGAGAAACATCATAGAAACTGTCATATCAAACAACTATAGTTAACCAGTAAGAAGACATATTGATAAAATACTCCCCCAATATGATACGAAAAGAAGGACATACCAGCTCTGTGGGTTTCTTCCCCAAAATATATACATCTAAATTGATGAACATCCTGCAAAACATATCAATCAGTAAGTCTGAGTGTAAAGATTAAAGAAAAAGAAGAAGAAAAAAAATGCATACCGCAGACTGGAGGAGGCTAAAGAGACAAGAGAAGAAAATGCAGTAGGGTACCCTGGATTGGATCTTGTAATAGAAAAGGATATTAGTGGAAAAACTGGGAAAATCTGAATACAATCTATAGTTTACCTAATGATATTATACCATTGTTAATATCCAAGTATTGATAATTTTGTTCATAACATCACTATGAACAAAGCTAGTGCAGGTGATGGAATTCCAGTTTAGCTATTTCAAATCTTAAAAGATGATGCTGTCAAAGTGCTGCACTCAACATGCCAGCTAATTTGGAGAACTCAGCAATGGCCACAGGACTGGAAAATGTCAGATTTCATTCCAAGCCCAAAGAAAGGCAATGCCAAAGAATGTTCAAATACCATACAGTTGCACTCATCTCACACTTTAGCAAATTCAGTTCATTTCAGTCGCTCGGTCAAATCTGACTAATAGCGACCCCACAGACTGCAGCATGCCAGGCTTACCTGTAAATCACCAACTCCTGGAGCTTACACAAACTCATGTCCATTGAGTTGGTGATGCCATCCAACCATCTAATCCTTTGTCATCACCTTCTCCTCTCACCTTCAATCTTGTCCAGCATCAGTGTCTTTACGAATGATTCAGTTCTTCGCGTCAGGTGGCCAAAGTATTGGAGTTTCACTTTTAGCATCAGTCCTTCCAAAGAATATTCAGGACTGATTTCCTTTAGGATGGACTAGTTGGATCTCCTTTCAGTCCAAGGGACTGTCAAGAGTCTTCTCCCAACACCACAGTTCAAAAGCATCAATTCTTTGGCACTCAGCTTTCTTTATATTCCAACTCTCACATCCATGCATGACTACTGGAAAACCATAGCTTTGACTAGAAAGACTGTTGTTGGCGAAGTAATGTCCCTGCTTTCTAATATGCTGTCTAGGTCAATCATAACTTTTCTTCCAAGGAGCAAGTGGCTTTTAATTTCATGGCTTTTAATTTCTGCAGTGATTTTGGAGCCCAGGAAAATAAAGTATCTCACTGTTTCTATTGTTTCCCCATCTATTTGCTATGAAGTGATGGGACCAGATGCCATGCATGATCTTTGTTTTTTGAATGCTGAATTTTAAGCCAACTTTTGCACTTTCCTCTTTCATTTTCATCAAAAGGCTTTTTAGTTCTCCTTTGCTTTCTGCCATAAGTGTTGTTTCATCTACATATCTGAAGTTATTGATATTTCCCCCAGAAATCTTGTTTCTAGCTAGGGTTCCATCCAGCCCAGCATTGTGCATAAAACACACTGCATATAAGTTAAATAAGCAGGTGACAAAATACAGCCTTGACGTACTCCTTTCCCTATTTGGAACCAGTCTGTTGTTCCATGTCCAGTTCTAACTGCTGCTTCTTGACTGCAAACAGACTTCTCAGGAGGCAGGTCAGGTGATCCACACAGTCAAAGGCTTTGGTGTAGTCAATAAAGCAGAAGTAGATGTTTTTCTGGAACTCTCTCCATTTTTGATGATCCAGCAGATGTTGGCAATTTGATCTCTGGTTCCTTTGCCTTTTCTGAAACCAGCTTGAACATCTGGAAGTTCATGGTTTATGTACTGTTGAAGCATGGCTTAGAGAATTTTGAACATCACTTTGCTAGCATGTGAGATGAGTGCAATTGTGCAGTAGTTTGAGCATTCTTTGGCATTGCTTTTCTTTGGGATTGGAATGAAAACTGACCTTTTCCAGTCCTGTGGCCAGTGCTGAGTTTTCCAAATTTGCTGGCATATTGAGTACAGCACTTTCACAGCATCATCTTTTAGGATTTGAAATAGCTCAACTGGTATTCCATCTCCTCCACCAGCTTTGTTCGAAGTGATGCTTCCTAAGGCCCACTTGACTATGCATTCCAGAATGTCTGTCTCTAGGTGAGTGATCACACCATTGTGGTTATCTGGGTCATGAAGTCTTTTTTGTATAGTTCTGATATTCTTTATATCTCTTCTTAATATCTTCTGCTTCTGTTGTGTCGATACCATTTCTGTCCTATATTGGGCCCAACTTTGCATGAAATATTCCCTTAGTATCTCTAATTTCTTGAAGAGATTTCTAGTCTTTCCCATTCTCTATTTCTCTATTTCTTTGTATTGATCACTGAGGAAGGCTTTCTTATCTCTCCTTTCTATTCTTTGGAACTCTGCATTCAAATGGGTATATCTTTTCTTTTCTCCTTTGTGTTTTGCTTCCCTTCTTTTCACAGCTATTTGTAAGTCCTCCTCAGACAGCCATTTTGCTTTTTTGCATTTCTTTTTCTTGGGGATGGTCTTGATCACTGCCTCCTGTGCACTGTCACAAACCTCCATCCATAGTTCTTCAGGCACTCTATCAGATCTAATCCCTTAAATCTAATTGTCACTTCCACTCTATAATTGTAAGAGATTTGATTTAGGTCATACCTGAATGATCTAGTGATTTTCCCTACTTTCTGCAATTTAAATCTGAATTTGGCAATAAGGAGTTCATGATCTGAGCCACTCCCAGTCTTTTTTTTTTTTTTTTTTTTTTTGCTGACTATATAGAGCTCCATCTTTGGCTGCAAAGAATATAATCAATCTGACTTCGGTGCTGACCATCTGGTGATGTCCATGTATAGAGTCTTCTCTTGTGTTGTTGGAAGAGTGTGTTTGCTATGATCAGTGCATTCTCTTGGCAAAACTCTATTCTGTACTCCAAGGCCAAATTTGCCTCTTACTCCAGGTATTTCTTGACTTCCTACTTCCTACAAAATCTCCAAGTCAGGCTTCAACAGTAAATGAACCATGAACTTCCAATGTTCAAACTGGATTTAGAAAAGGCAGAGGAACCAGATATCAAACTGCCAGCATCCGCTGGATCATTGAAAAAGCAAGGGAGTTCCAGAAAAACTTCTACTTTTGCTTTATTGACTATGCCAAAGCCTTTGACTGTGTGGATCACAAAAAACTCTGAAAATTTCTTAAAGAGATGGGAATACCAGACCACCTGACATACTCCTGAGAAATCTATATGCAGGACAGGAAGCAACAGTTAGAACTGGACATGGAACAATGGACTGATTCCAAATCTGGAAAGGTGTAAATCAAGGTTGTATATTGTCACCCTGCTTATTTAAACTTATAATGCAAAGTACATTATTTTCAGTGCTGGGCTGGATGAAGCCCAAGGTGGAATCAAGATTTCTGGGAGAAATAGCAATAATTCAGATGTGCAGATGACAGCACCCTTATGCCAGAAAGAGAAGAAGAACTCGAGCCTCTTGATGAAAGTGAAAGAAGAGAGTGAAAAAGTTGGCTTAAAACTCAACATTCAAAAAATGAAGATCATGGCATCCTGTCCCATCACTTCATGACAAATAGGTTGGGAAACAATGGAAACAATGAGAGACTATTTTCCTGGGTTCCAAAGTCACTGCAGATGGTGACTGCAGCCATGAAATTAAAAGACGCTTGCTCCTTGGAAGAAAAGTTATGATTAACCTAGACAGCATATTAGAAAGCAGGGACATTGCTTTGCCGGCAAAGGTCCATCTAGTCAAAGCTATGGTTTTTCCAGTAGTCATGTATAGATGTGAGAGTTGTACTATAAAGAAAGCTGAGCACTGAAGAATTGATGCTTTTGAACTGTGGTGTCAAAGAAGACTCTTGAGAATCCCTTGGACTTCAAGGAGATCAAACCAGGCAATCCTAAAGGAAATCAGTCCTGAATATTCATTGGAAGGACTGATGCTGAAGCTGAAACTGCAGTTCTTTGAACACCTGATACAAAGAACTGACTCATTTGAAAAGACTCTGATGCTGGGAAAGATTGAAGGTGGGAGGAGAAGGGGATGACAGAGGATTAGATGGTTGGATGGCATCACCAACTCGATGGACATAATTTTGAGCAGGCTCCCAGAGTTGGTGATGGACAGGGAAGCCTGGCGTGCTGCAGTCCATTAGGTCACAGAGAGTCAGACATGACTGAGAAACTGAACTGAACTGACTAATAATTTTATTATTTATAATTTATATTTGAAGAAGAAGATTGCTCAGTTGTGTCCAACTCTTTGCGACCCCATGGACCGTAGCCTACCAGGCTCCTCTGTCCATGGGATTTTCCAGGCAATAGTATTGGAGTGGATTGCCATTTCCTTCTCCAGGGACCTTCCCGACCCAGGGATTGAACCCTGGTCTCCCACATTGTAGACAGACACTTAACTGTCTGAGCCACCAGGGAAGTCTGATAATTGCATAAGATTTTAATTTAGAGGAAGATAGGTGAAAAGTATATGGGGACTCTCTGTTCTGTTATATGATCCCTCTATATATCTAAAATTAAAAGTTAAAAAATTATGCCAAACTAAAGACTTTGCCTTATTCATAATGATGAACAAATTAATTTATCCAATGGAATTAAGCAATTGGAAACACTAGAAATATTTTTTTAATACTTGCTTTCTTCCTCACATTGATTTATTTTCTCCATGTGTCTGATGTAATTTTCAGAGCATTTTGAACCTGCCATTCCCTCTCTCCCAGTACCGCCTCCAGCCAGCATTTATCTGGAATAGAATCAACTTTCCCAAGCTTTACAATAGTGAAAAATCTGCAATTCCAAACTCTCACCAATACCAACTCAGGATTTACTCTCCTGCTTTCCTATCTCACCGTTATTTTGTGCAATTCTCTAGGTGGTTGTTTCTCAGATAAGCCTTCCCAAAGGCATTTGCATTTTCCATAAAGATATGTGAAAGATAAACTATACCTTCCTTAAGGGACTAATTTTTTATCTGCAAGCTATTAGGCTTTATAGTATGTAGATGCCTGTAGTGGAGGAAAGTCTGAATTCTTCAAATCAAACTATAGAATATTTCTAAAGCAATTCCAATTCACAGCCTTCCTAATTTAAAGGTTTCTCATCCTTTGTCAAATGTGCTTTCCACATTCCTAATCATTTCATGCAAAATAAAAATTAGACATCTGTTGAGATATTTTCAGTTCTCTATTTTACACATCTGTTGTTCTGTGACCCTTCTTATTAGGAAGATTTGTCACCATATGTAGTCATAAAAAAGACAGGAGAAATAGGTTAATTGAATATTTATGTGTAACTTCAAAACAGAATATATACTCCTCCCATCCATGGTTTTCACTTTGGGAATATAATTTTCCCACTCTTTTCCTTTGGGTTTCATCTTCCCTGAGTGGAGTTGTGTGAGTATGTGTTTATTAACTTGTGTGTGTAAGCAGAAAATATATAAAATTCATATCAAAACATTGTCACCAAGAGGATAGAATAGTAACTTGTTGTACATAGATTCTTTTTCTTAGAATTGCATATATATCCAAGACAATATGTGCAATGGGATTCATACGTTATCATGATAAATGCTTCTGAAATTGCCGAGTAAGCCAGGAAATTTAATTTGACATAATGGTCATATTGTTTCAATTTTTCAAATAGTGAAGAAATTTGTTTCCATTCACTGATAGAGCTATGTGCACCTCTCTCTTCAGCACATGCTTCCCATTTTCTGTCTAGCCAGTTTTTGACTAGGTAATAAGTATATTGTCTCAGACATAAGAATTTCAGACTTATTACATGGAAATATGAGTTCTATGCTTCAGATGCTAAAATCTATCAGGGAAACCCCTGTTTTCAGTGCCATGTAGAGACTGCTATTGTGCATTAAGTTTTGATAAATCTGGCTCTCAGAATTCATCTAGAAACTTTTATTTTCATTTAAAGAGAAGAGGTTTAGCAACTGATATCTTATAGTACATTAAATAATATTCTCTAGAGAAAAAACGTATATAACCAAGAGGGGAGGAGGGGGTGAGGTGAACTGGGATTGACAAATATATATGCTACGATGTATAAAATAGATAACTAATGAGAACTTACTGTATAACACAGGGAACTCTATTCAATGTTCTGTGGTGACTTAAATGAGAAGGAAATCCAAAAAACAGGGGAAATATATATATATAGCTTATTTGCTTTGTTTTTCTGTTTGTGGCAGAAAATAACACAACATTGTAAAGCAACTATACTCCAGTAATTTTTTTTAATATTATCTAAATAGGTATGTCAAGTTCAGGACTTTGTACCATCTTTTATAATCTAGTTATATCAAGTATAAGATGATCTATATTTATTATGTAACACTGTAGAAAAATACAATTTACTAAATATACAGGCTGATATTTAAGAACATTATCAGATAGAAACCTAAACAGAAACTTGGAAGAATTTCTCAAGGATCTTTTCCTCAAACCTATGTATTATTAATAGCCCATTGAAGGTGAAGGACACTTGAAGATATTTCCAATCCATAGGGTTACAAAGAGCAACAAAGGAACACTAGAAGAGATTTTTATGTGTTCAAAGATAGAGTGCAAACAGTCTTACCAAAGAATATTTATCTTCTTTCAATGAATCTTTGCTCACTTCATTTTCTTAAATAACCTATGAAAGGAATAGAATTTGACAAAATATTAAACTTTGAACATTGACTGGCTGTTTCTATGTTCTGTGTATACTTAGCTGGAGTCATCAAATTTTCACTCTTGGTCACTATTTAACAGGTTAATTTTCTCCTTCCTTTAGGCAGTGAACATATATATGGTACCTTTAGCTATAGATCTTTTGCAAATAGTAAACATTCTAAAGGGCTTCCCAGGTGGGTCAGTGCTGAAGAATCTGCCTGCCAGTGTTGGATCCTTGGGTTGGGAAGACCCCCTGGAGAAGGAAATGGCAACTCACTCCAGGATTCTTGTCTGTATAATCCTATGGACAGGAGCCTGGGGGCTGTAATCCAGGGGGTCGCAAAGGTTGGGAAACGACTACACATACACACAGACATTCTAAAAATACTATGCTTATGTTTCAGATAACGTCTATGAACCAAGACTCAGAAAGAAAATTCTCTTTCTCTGTCTAAGGCAGGGAGGGTGACTTGACACACAGACTTATTTCCTCTTCTCTCCCCTGGCAGACATTGCTAATCAGCCTTGATCTTTTTTGCTACTTAGCTAATTACAGCCTCCAAATACCCACTACCAATCAGTCATGATTGACATGTAAGAAGTACCTATTTGCTTAGAGACATCTGAGAATGACTAGCTATTTAAACTGGGATATGATGTAAAATATATGTAACTGTAATTTGGGACTAAGGAGAGATCAGAGCAGCCATAACTACAGCTTCTCAATTCATTACTTCCAAGGTTAGTAATGCCTTCTCAAATTCTGTTCCAAGTGGCTGCTTCCCATCTATCAGAGGAAAAGGAATCCTTTGAAAGAGTTGCCCTTACAGGAAGGATGGAGAAAATAAAAACTGTTGAGTACTTTGGGGTACTTGTTTTTCACTGGCGATACTGGAAATATCTTGAGCTTAGAGATCTTGATTTCCTGGATTTGTTGCGCTGAAGCTTCCTCTTTAAATACCCGAACCACTCTCATTGCAGCCTTCTAGCAGGCTCTACATGCAGGGCATCTTTGGTTCTATAACCTGGCAAATGAAATCCAGAGGAGAAAAAATTCAGGAGCTTGATGCTCAAAGTGATTCTCTAATCAAGAGAATTAAGAAATTCAGCCTCAAGGTTTTCTTGTAGGGTGTCTAAATCTTTTTACGAGGAAAAAGAAGAGAGTAGGGCTCTGTGAAAAAGTACTGTCCCAGAATAGATTTAATGTCCTATGCTGAATTTCTTGGAACTTGGGGCAATAACAGGATGCAGAGAGTGAGAGCCCCAATATAATAGATGATTTTCTGGCTGCAAACTCTTCACCTTTTGAACAATTAAGTGACTCATTCTTCCTTAAAACAGAAACTCTCTATCTTGGAAGCTGAACACCCCCTGATAATTAAATGGCCTCTGCTAGCTGACATATACTGAGAGAATAATAAGATTCTTTGATTTTTATATTAGTATTTCACTTTTTAAAAAAATATTGTCTCTAATTAGCAACTTAATATTGTCTAATTAGCAAAATAGTATGACCCACAATTAGCTCTTGATTGATGTCTGTCTCATTTATACTTCATTAAGGCCTAGTTTTTCAATAATAGAAAAGCCAATATTAAAAAATATATATATTTTAGGGTTAAAAAGTTATTTAAACCATTTTATGTGCCTACTCTAGCATCTAATATGTCTGAAAAGCTTAAAGATGAAAGTCAAACAGCAAAATTATTTTTATTCGCAAAAGTATTCATTAAAGCAATGAATCTTCATTTAGCATGCTGATTTGATTGTTGCAATGTAAGTCCTTTTCTGCAAGCCAAATTTACAATTAAATATTGCTTTTAAATCTTTTAAATGTTCAAAAGAAGATATTTGATACTAACCAAAGGAAATATAATATAAAGGATAGGAATCCTGTACGTAATTAAATGTAATTATTAGAAATATGTTAGTAATATATCTACACACTCAATTTTGATTTTAATAATATAACAACATAAGTTATTTTGAAAGCCATCAGCTATTAACTTTTTTTTTTTTGCATATTGGCTTTGTGTACAACCACAGTCTCAGGTAAAATTTTCAAAAACTAGGCACAAACAGACGTGAATCCTTGTCTGTATTCCTAGAAAAGGATAGAAACTGTTATAGCAATGTATTTCAGATGACTTACATCTCAGCTATTACTTAAAAATATCTCCATTGTACCATTCCTTTTAAACCTTTTCATCTGAAAGGCTTATCTATGAGTCAGATTTCTGCTCTTATGACACATTCTGATAGTGTCTGGCCTACTTCTACGGCTTAAAGTGGGTTCATTAAAATGAAGTACATTAACATATAAGCCACAGACTGAAGATGAAATTGCCTTAAATAACTACCAAGGAAGTAGGTGTAAATGAAAACAGTTATAAGTTGAAAATTAATTCAGGCATTAATACTTTGATATCAGATGGATTCCAGACTAGGCAATTAATTACTCATTCTGAAATGCTGGAAATAGCCTCATTATTTAAGGACATAGGAAAATGTACAGATGAGACAGGTCACTTATAAAGAGGATAAGTATAAAATATAAGATGCAATGATATACATTGTTAGGAAAGGCATTCTATGGGAGGAATGTAGTTCAAAGTATAATATCATTTCTGGATGGTGCATACTCAGTGAAAATTTAATAAAATGGAGAAAAGAAAAAAAGTAGGAAATTGCATAAGTATATGTATATTTCACAAACTAACTTTATTCTTTTGTGGAAAATATAGAATGTAAATAAATGAAATCTGTGTTATAAAATGTTAAGAATAAAAATATAGTATATGTCTCTATATCTAGGTCAAGTACAAAGAAACATCTTTTCCTGACAGTGCCAATTTTCTATGTTGTAAAGGAATTGGAAAGTTTCAGTTCTGAAATTATCTGGAGAATATAAATAAAATCTATTTTTGCCTACTTATAATCAATGTAATTTAAGAAGAAGGAGGAGGAAACAGGGAGGAGGAGAAAGGGAGAGGAGAAGAAGGAAGGGGATGGAGAAGAAGAAGAAAGGATAAAAAGGAGAAGAGGAAGAGGAAAAGAATGTATATATATCTGTGATTAAAGGTACAGAAGTTTTCATACTTTTTGCACTTATTTTGCTAGTATACACATGAATGTAAATGAGTTCTTTTCAGGCTGCAAATCCTTTTGGAATGAAAGAAAATGTATTTTTAAAAAGTAGCTACAAAAGGAAGCTTTAAGGTTATTTGACCAGATGACCAATGAACTTTGTATCTGGTATAAATTCAAGTCAGTTGGAGGAACTGCCTGGAGCCTAGTACCAAAAATGATTTTGAGACTGCCATTCTGGCGAGCAGAAATGAATGCCCTGATCGCTAAGTGTTGACTAGCTTGTGTGGAGCACGGAAACTCACATACTTGTTCTTTGCCCTGATTCAAATTTTTCATTCTATAGTCCATTAAAAAAATGGAATTTGTCTAGAATTTTAAACATGAGTAAGCACAGGAAAGGATAAGACCTCAGATCTCTTGATTTCTAGTCCTTTTTTTTTTAATATTACACAATAATATATCTGAATATTCTTTGTGTACATATTTATATACTGTAAACTTCTGTTTGTGTTTATATGTGTATGGCAGTCTGAATATGCCTTTGAAATACTCAACTATACAAGTAGTCTCTCATGCAATGTATAAGTTCTTGTTCTCATTTATTTGGAAATAGAGCAGACGATTAAAATTCCCTCAAATAAATAAAATTACAACTGATTTTTCCTTCATTATTATCTGTAATGAAATGTGGTTTATTTTCAGAAATTTCAATGTTTACATTTTTTGAAGAAGAGCACTGTGAAAGAATGCATGGTAAATCGAGCCCAACTCTTTGAGACCCTATGCCCATAGCCTGCCAGGCTCCTCTGTCCATAGGATTCTCCAGCAAGAATATTGGAGTGGGTTACCATGATCTTCTCTAGGGGATCTTCTCGACTGTGAAAGAATAAAACTTGCATATTATAAAAGAGTAATGCTTACACGTTTGTTTTAAGGTAGGAGAAATTCCATTGGCAATCCATATGGAGTTTGCAATGTTATTTCATTAAGTACTTATAAATAATATCTATAAAAATTCTCCTTCAGGATGTAAAATGCAGAGTCCCATGCTATGG
The DNA here is from genome assembly GCF_023091745.1 of Budorcas taxicolor. Classification (NCBI taxonomy): domain Eukaryota; kingdom Metazoa; phylum Chordata; class Mammalia; order Artiodactyla; family Bovidae; genus Budorcas; species Budorcas taxicolor. Next base: position 73,727,433 of record NC_068912.1, read on the forward strand.
TATAGTAAATTTCTTTTATAATGCTGGTGTCTGCAACAGCATAATGTCCATGATGTAGGTTTTCTAAGTTACATTCAGAGAGATGTATTATATACTTAAAATGGTGATTATGTAGGTAGGGCTGACTTCATAGCTTGCCCAGGTGTTATAGTTTAAGAGGCTGGAAAGGGAACAGTTTCCCTAAATCCTTGCCCACAAGCTGATTGTTACTCTCAATACTAGAAGTAGCTTTTCTAAACCATGGAAAAGTATGGTCCAGTCTCTCCTACTAAGTGATTTGGATAAGGAGCTGAAAGTGGATGTCAGGAGATATCCTGTGAACACTGGTCTAGGCTGTATTCTCAGGAGCTAGAGGAGTAGTTGACCATGAATATGCAATGTTTTGCAAAGGAAATAAGAATTTGGGAGCCATGTATCTCCCATGAGAATTTGGGATACATCTCATGTGGATGTTTTATACCTGTGGTCACAGTGTTTCTGCCTGAAGGGCTGGATTCAAGAAAAGTCAAGTCCACAACAGTAGACAGAGAAAAATTGGGTTAGAGGCAAAAATAAGTGTCACCTTCAGGATCCTGTGGAGCAGGTGTCAGTTAGAACCTGGAGAGGTCTCTTGAGGTAATGGTGTTTCTAGGAAATGGAAACTCCAGGACCCAGGAGAGGAAGAATGTCTTAAGGACATAACACAACAAGAACCAGAGAGTTTCAACTTTAAAATGTTATGCCATTTATAGAGTAGCATGAGTGATGAAAAAAAAAAATCTGTGAAAGACTCAAAAGGTAATATGGCAATGAAGAGAATGAAATGATCATAAATGGAGAAGTGAATATATGCTAAACTTGAGAGCTCCAGATAAACATGGTTGGTGATAAAAGATGGAGAAGCCAAAAAAAAAATAACCTCAAAGACTAACTAACCACTCTACCATTTGGCCTTTGACAGTAGAAGTGATTATCCTACAATGCTGCTAAATTTATGAAGGAGTGGGCAATTTATAGTATACTTTAAGCTGACTATGTTATTATATAAATAAGGAAGGAAATGTAGATCATTAGAAACTTCCTTATCATTCCTAAAGCATAATCAAGTGTCCTTTCTGGATTCTGGTTTATATGGTACTATGTAATTCATGTCACAAATAAGACATCTGTTTGATAGATTTCTACCAAAATTTACGGAACACTTGCTATGTGCCTGGCGCTACACTAGGAACTTGAGCTTTCAGTGGTGGTCAGATGCTGCAATGGTCGCTGTTGTCATTCACTTAGGGGACACAGGATAAATATCTGAAAGAATCCATGAAAGAATATTATGCAGACAGAATAGATATATTATGACCATCCACCTCCCTTCAATCAGTGTTATTGTAAGCCAGGACTTCTCTCCTCCATATATAGTACTCAAGAGCATGAACTTTTAGTTTTAATAGGCCCAAACCACTTGTTAGGTAAATGGCCATGAAATATCACTTTACCTCTGTGTCCTGGTTTCGGCACATGTGCAATATCTGTTAAAAGAAATATTTTAGCAGGAATATTCTAGCAGAAGAACCTGGATCTGATTCTGTTCTAGTTCCAGGCATAGGGAATATTTAGGCAAGATTATATGATTAGTTTCAACCAATGAGATTTTGAGCAACCATATGTGGGGCTTATACATCAAAACATAGAAGAAACTATGTTCAAAACTATGTTCTCTTTCCCTCTCAAGCTGACCAAGGAGAACATTTGTTCTTTCCAAGCAGTGAAATAACATGACAGTTATCCTGATCTCTGAGGGAAATATAGATATGCATATAGCAAGGCAATAAATATTATTGTAATTCCTTGAGATTTTAAAATTACTTATTATCACGGCACTGCCTAATTTATTCTAGATTAGATGAAACATTTGTATTGTTTAGCACAATGTCTCAGATACAGCAAACACTCAATAAATGCTAGCCTTCACTCAAGATACAGACAGTTTCTCTGAAAATGCTTAGTTTATTTTCCTGGTGTTTAGGAGGCTGATGTTCTAGACATTTCTCTTGTATAAAAACTCTCTTATTCTTTGTATGGGGAAGCTATCAACTTCTCTCCACACAGACTCATATGAAATGACTAACTCCTTCTTTTATTTAAATCACTGTACGTTGACAATATTTGCTCTACCAAAGGGGCTCATGTTTTTCAGCTCCACAAAGTCGCAAATAATATATATTTGAAAACAAGTGGTAGCTGATGTAAGCACCAGATGGCTCAAACATAAAATCAAGGGAGCTGCTTTTAGCTCTACCCCAGGGCTCTTAAAGCCGCCTTCTCAGTCCTCCTTTATATGTTGTAGTTTATTTCTGAAGTGACAATAAAATTGGGAGCAGCAGAATGGGAAGGAGCACCACAGCCTCGGCATGTTTTAACAATCTGCTATGCATATGAGATGAAACTTTGCCATCACCAGAATCAGCAACATCTTGACACATGATTCAAACGTCAAGAATATCCAAGAATGTAAGATGTCTTTGAAACAGTGACAAGAAGCTGAAGTCAAATCCAGATTGGAGTCCAATGCCTGACAGAATTTTGTCTTCTCTTTTCTGAAAGCTGATAAATATGGAGGGCACAGTTTTGACCTCAGGGGCTGGACCCCTAGGAAATCCATTTTTACAAACCCTTGCATTGGATGGCTGCATGGAGTAAATTTAGTGTGAAAGTGTCTCAGAAAAGTGTTATGCCCTGAGAAGCAGGAATCTGCCAACTCAGATATACACCAGCTATGGAAAGACTCGTGAGGCAGCAGAACAGGCCCCATGTCAAGAAGAGAGCTGGTGGGACTATTCTGGTGCTGTTTTGCTACATGATAAGTTATCTCTAACTTATTGGCTTAAAACAACAAACTCTTGTTATCTCAGAGTCTGTGGATCAGAATTCCAGGAGTGGTTTGGCTAGGTGGTTCTAGCTTAGGTCTCTCAGGAGGGAGCAGTCCAGATGACAACTGAGGCTGTAGTCATCTGAGGTTTGATGAGTCTAGAGGATTTTTTTTTTTTCAAGAGCATTCAGAGTGTTGTTGGTAGGAGACCTCAGTCACTTCCACATGGCCTTTTTTAGCTGCTTGTAGCAGGCCTTTTCCCAAGCTATTAATTAAGGTGGGCAGTGGGTGAAGCACTCAAGACAGAAGTTGTGTTGGCGTGTTTAATCTAGAGCAAAGTGACATACTATCACTTCTGCCTCAGGCTATTGGTCAAACACACCAGCTCTGTACAGATATGTGCGTATCAAGGTCAGGGTCATTGGAAGTCATCTTGAAGGCTGGCCGTCACAGTTGCCATGGCTGTAGCAGGACCAGCAAAGCAGTTCTCTTCATTGCTCTTCTTTTTTCTGATGGACTAGCTGTCTAAGCTGTGCACGCAGCCCACCCTTCTGTTTGGATCACACTGATGCAGAAGAATATCCTATCCATTAATCTTTTGTGTTTACTTTAAAATTTTTTGTACATCTCTAAACATCATTCACTTTATCTTCTCTTTCTGTGGTGGGCCATTATTGCTTTGATTCTTCTGCTGGAGATATTAAAGCTGCAGAGCTAATAATCTAGTTTTGGGAATGCCTTTTCCCAAATAGGAAAGACACAAGAATAGACTGTGAGTGGCAGAAACAGTCCATCCTCTTTCCACTCCAGTGATTTTGCTAAATTGCAAAATATTGTGCTCTCATTTCCAATTAATTATCCACAAACAAATACTTTCCGATCTATTGTCTCTGTCTCTTGACAAATGAATAAATTAGACGGACAGTATCAGACAACAAGGAAAAGGACTGTTGCATTGAATTGGCAGTAAGAGAACGATTCAAACAAAGAAACTTAAATTAGAAGACTAGGAGCTACTCATAAAGGACTTTCCACCTCTTACATTAGCTGTATAAAAACATCCAAAATATCAAAATATTCCAGAAGAAAAGGAAGCTGGAGACACAGTTATTGGCCAAAATAGAAATTAAAAAAAAATAAAATACAAACAAGTTTAACAGTGATTGTGTGTCAAACCAATTTACCAACTTCCTTCTAGGTTTTTTACTTCATTCTGACCCATCTAAATTTGTAGTCCTATTAGCGCTTAGCTTGAAATGATTTACAGAGGCACCAAAAAATAGGGCATTTCTTTATACAGAAAACTGATGGTTGGTGATGTAGCTCTTAACTCATATTGCATGTGTTCCTTAAGAGAACACGTGTTCCTAGAGAGCTACCCTTTAACCAACAGCATCTGTGAACTGTAATACCTTGTGAGGCTTAACTGCTAAGTGCACAGGCTCTAGTGAGTCCAGACACTCTGGTTTTTCATTCTGGCTAGGCCACTTACTTTCTGTTCACCTTAGGTGAAATTTATCTAGGCATAATTTCCTTCTCTCTAGTAATGGGGCGGAGAAGGCAATGGCACCCCACTCCAGCACTCTTGCCTGGAAAATCCCATGGACGGAGGAGCCTGGTGGGCCGCAGTCCATGGGGTTGCTAAGAGTCGGACACGACTGAGCAAGTTCACTTTCACTTTCCACTTTCATGCATTGGAGAAGGAAATGGCAACCCACTCCAGTGTTCTTGCCTGGAGAATCCCAGGGACGGGGGAGCCTCATGGGCTGCTGTCTATGGGGTTGCACAGAGTCAGACACGACTGAAGCGAATTAGCAGCAGCAGCAGCAGCAGTAATGGGGATTATAATGATATCCACTTCTCAGAATTATTGGGATGAATAAAAGGATTTACATGTTTAAAGCATTTAGAATATTGCCTGGCATGTAATCAATACATATATACCTCTAAAATCACAACAGTTGAAAACACATCTGACCTCTTTATTCGGTGACAATTCATATTTTATGTTTGTTGTATCAATTTTAATTATTTTGCCCCAATTGAAAGTGTGTGCTGTCTTAATTATCTTTGTATCCTCAATGCATAATATATCACACATAGTAGATACTTAGCTTTTGATTAAATAGATGAATTAATTAACAAATATATCAAGTGATTTGATTCTTCACGGTCAAAATGTTATTTTATCCTCTATTTAATGAATGAGAATTGTTCATCATTATACCATTGACAACTAAACCAGGTTAAATAATTTGGCAGGGACTTGTGACTTAGAGCTGCTGTGTTAAAATTTTTTGAAATCATAAATAAAAGATTACATTTCCTTTTGGTAGTGTACCTCTTATATGCTTATCAGACCAGATTCCTCCTCACAGATATAGCCATTTAATCCTTAAAATCATAATATCTTTGAGTTGTATTCTATTATGGATACAGTATACAATAAGTTCCCTACATATGAACCTTCAAGTCACAAACTTTCAAAGATGCAAACATGCCTTCCATCAACGTCAGATGTGAGTGAAACTGCAGCTTTAACCTCCATCTCCTATTACTGATGATGCTTCATCTCTCCCATCTCCCACTTCCTCTCCGTCCTCCAGTCAGTAACTCCTCTTGCCTCTTCACTCGATGCCAGCTTCTGGATGCCAGCTATTGTACTGCACTACTGTACTTTTCAAGGTATTGTTCTATAAGATTTAAAGTGTTTATATGTTGTGTTTGTTTTTGTGTATTATTTTTGTGAAAAGTATTATAAACCTATTACAGGAAAGAACTACCATTTGTGTTAGTTGGGTACGTAGGCTAACTTTGTTGGATTTAGGAACAAATTGTATTTATGAACGTGCTCTCAGAACTGAACTCGTTCTTATGTAAGGACTTATTATAGTCAGATTGCTAATTTACAGGGAAGAATGCAGCAAGTGATGCCAAAATCACATAGTTAATTAGGATCCAAAATGCAGAAGTATATACAAGGGAGGAGTTGTAAAGAGAGAATCCATCTTTGTCAACCATCAAATTATGATTCACTTCTTTATAAGTGTCCTGAGTTTCTCTCAACAAGGTTGATTCTTCCTATAAAGGCAGCTGTCAGGGCTTCCTGTTCCATGTAGCTCATCAAATCTATAGGAAATGGAAATTTGGGGAGATTTATCACAAGATGAATCATTTCTACAAAAGTGTCACAGCCCACACACAGTTAAAAGACAAAGGCAAAAAAGTTAAGGCAAGAATATGGTGGGAGAGGGACTTCCAGTGGTTAAGACTCCAAGCTCAGAATGCAGTGGGTACAGGTTCAGTCTCTAGCCAAAGATCCCACATGCCACACAGCATGGCTAAAAAAAGTTTTTTAATTAAAAAAATATATATATGGTGAGATATATAGTGACAGAGAGAAAGAGATACAGAAGGCAGTGGGCTATCTAAAAAAATTGAGATTTAAAGGGATATATGAAACCTTGAAATCAGCAAAGGGCATTGACTTTCAAAGCTGTCTAATCACTTCTAACCTGGGACAGTTCAGGAGAGATTATTTTCCTACAAAATCTTTTTGGCATTTGCCAAGGAAGCCAGCAAAACTCAAAGTGAAACTCCTATTAATAAAAAACAAAGGGACATATGTAGTATGCCTCTTCCTGATAAGAACAAAATATCCCTTGTTCTCTCTCTCTCTCTCTCTCTCCCCCTCTCTCTCAGCTCTATGCTAAACATTGTGACTAAGGAAATAGTCCCACAGAGGCTAGATAAGTTGCCCAGGGCTTCAGAGTTCATCACCGAGCCAGGACAGATTTCCAGCTCTACCTTCTTTTCGCTGTACTTTGCTGTATTCCTATAAAGTAAATCGAATCTCAACAGAATTATAAATTACTTGCTACTACCAAGCACAGCTACTCAGACTGCTTCCTACCCACCTCTCCAACAATCTTCTATTCTGGTCTGTCATTAAATAGATGAGAATAATAATTATAATACGTAAAAAGAATGTGTATGTAGTCTATTTACATTATGTTAATAATAATTACTAGCTTTTTTATGTCTATTACCTACCAGGCACTATGGTAAAATCCTTACAGAAACTGCTTAATTTTCACTGTAGTCTTATAAGGCAAGCGTTGTTTTTCCCCATTCTATAGCTGGATAGTTCAGTTTAGTCACTCAGTCCTGTGGACTCTTTGCTACCACCTGGACTGCAGCACGCCATGCCCCCCTGTCCATCACCAGCTACCAGATTTTACTCAAACTCACGTCCATTGAGTCAGTGATGCCATCCAAACATAGCATTCTCTGTCATCCCCCTCTCCTCCCACCTTCAATCTTCCCCAGCATCAGGGTCTTTTCAAATGAGTCAGCTCTTCGCATCAGGTGGCCAAAGTATTGGAGTTTCAGCTTCAGCATCAGTCCTTCCAATGACTATTCAGGACTGATTCCCTTTAGGATGGACTGGTTCCATCTTCTGGCAGTCCAAGGGACTCTCAAGAGTCTTCTCCAACACCACAGTTCAAAAGGTGCTCAGCTTTCTTTGCAGTCCAACTCTCACATCCAGACATTACTACTGGAAAATACATTGCTTAGACTAGATGGGCCTTTGTTGAAAAAGTAATGTCTCTGCTTTTTAATATGCTGTCTAGATTGGTCATAACTTTTCTTCCAGGGAGCAAGTGTCTTTTAATTTCATGGGTGGTAAACTGAAGCCTAAAAAAAGGTAATTTACTCAATGTTACCACTGTGAGATACTTTCCTCATTTTTCTAAGTGATTAAGTGAAGCTCAAAGAAATTATGACTTTTCCAAAATTACCCCCTAGGAAATGATACTACCTGAACTGAGGGTTCCGAAATTCCAGAACAGATTTTCTTTTTTTCTTATCCATTTTCTAGAGGCACTTTTGATTCAAAGGTATATTAATTTGCCAAAAATACACTATTCAAATAATTTATTCAAATGAACATGAAATAGTCACTTAAAACATATACTATTTCAGCAAGTAGTAGGAACATTTAGTGAACAGAAAGGGAAAGGAGAGCCTGCAAGTTTGAGGAAAGATGAGAAGTTATTTAATTTGACCAGGCAACATATACAAAATGTTGTTTCCTGACAATTCCCTTTATAACTCTCTTTCTCACATACAGCTATGGTGAGCAAAAATAATGCTGAAACAACTGCTTTGACTCCATATAAGGCCGAAAGCCTAATAAAATTTTAATAGCTAAACATTCTGTCCAACTTATCTTGTGTGTGCATACATATATATGTACTTTATATGTGTATATTTATATACATACATATGTATATACTCACCATATACTCTATTATATATACCCATACAGACAGTCCCAAACTTTTAATGATTTGTCATAATTTTTTGACCTTACAAAGGTGTAAAAGTAAAACGTGTTCAGTAGAAACTGTACTTTAAATTTTAAATTTTGATCTTTTCCAGGACTAGCAATTTGTGGTATATAGTGTAATATGATGTTGGGCAGTGACAACAAATCAAAGCTCCCAGTTAGTGCAACAGTCACATGGGTAAACAACTATTACCCTTACACGAATTCCATGCTCAGATGACCATTCTTTTCACTTTCAGTACAGTATTTACTTAATTACATAAGATGTTCAATACTTTATTATAAAATATGTTCTGTGTTAGATGATTTTGCTCAACTATAAGCTAGTTTAAGTGTTCTGAGCATATTTAAGGTAGGCAATGCTAAGCTTTGAAGTTTTTAATAGATGAGGTGTAATTAAAAATGCATTGTTTTATATATTTTTCATCATTTTATTTATGATGGTTTATTGGGACAAACCTCATTGTGAATCAGAGGAAATCTGCTGTATGCATTTGCACTTTTTCAAGTCAATTTAAGACAGAAAGGAACATTTTTCCAAAGTTAAATGTGCTCCAGAATTTGCTGGGTCAAACTTTAACACAAAGTAAAATTGTTATGAGGTCCTTGATCTTCAGTTGCTTGTTCTCCTTGCCACATGGAATGATCAGGACCAAATTTTAATGACAGAAGTGAAATTATGATACCACCTACCCTGGCACATTACTAAAGAGACTTGACTCCTTTTGATTTTTCATTTTTAGACTAATGTTACTGAGTAGAGCCCTGTGAAGGTTTCTGTGTTCCTCACTATCACTGGATTGGGAGTAAAAAGGCTGAGCCTCTAATTCCATCGCTGTTATATACTTGCTGTTTCTGTCTGGGCCTTGTTCTCCCCCTCTGCTAGATGAACAGGAGGGATCAGAACAGCCTCTAAGGTGTCTTCAGGCTGTAACATCCTTTGCTTCTAAGTGGGGTCATTTACTTGGTACCTTGCTACTCAAAAGCACAACATGTCATGTCCTCTCAGCATCGCATATTCTCAAGAGCATTGCCCGATGCAGACTGTGCTGTAGTTAAAATTGTTGGTAGCAGACTCACACCAGCAATGAACCCACGTGACATCTCCTTCTGTTGTCTGTCACCCACCTGAACAAGTACATTATTCAAATACGGACACTAAAGTTTAGTGTGTTGGATCTGAGGGAGGTGTTCCCTAAGCGGATATCATAGTTACAAGATAGATTCCCCTGCTACATGCTCCTGAAGTACCCTGTATTTGTTTTCCAGGGTTGTTAGCACACTGTAAATTATGTAATTATTTTATTGTTTTTATTTATTGCCAGTCTTGCTTGCAATATAGTTTCCAGAGAAGGGACTTTGTCTTATTCACCACTGTATCAACACACATAGCATAATGTCTTGAAAATAGAATATGCTCAAAATTTGTGTTGAAAAGATATGAATAACTTCATAATAACCTGATTTGTCAGTGTAGCAATATCAGGCAGCTCTTCTCTAAAAAGCCTCTGTAGTCACCTCTCGAAGCTTTACCCTTGGCCTTTTGTATTTTTCTGAAGCTGAGCCAATAGCATATCTGCTCCTTGGCAGGCCTGGCTTTCTGCTAGCATTGGTATCCCAAAAAGCTGTATTGTTGCCACGTGGATTCAAACAGAGTGTTGGGAGGGCCATAATAACTTATATTTTGCCAGCCTATTCTGTACCTCCTGTTTCATGTTGAACCTGTCCTTCAACTCACCAGGCTCATAGAAGCTGGATGCAAGTGTAACTCACTTTACTGCCTGTGAGAGATATCCCATCGCATCCTTCTTTGTCAAGGAGTTTGCAATTGTAGGCCATTTCACACTGGCCAACAGGTGGACTCATTTAACATGTCTTCAGTGGAGCCAACACTTGAAGGACACTTACCAGCATCCTCAAGCTGCCTTTTAATTGCTGCTTTTCAATTTTTCTTTATGACTTGATTGTTCATCAGTATATTGTTTAAATAGAGTCTAAGAATAACTAGAGATTAAGATCTTATTTCTATGATACCAGAAATTTTTGCCCTCAATCAGACAGGAAGGATACAAAGCTCAGTATTGCCCTACTATACTTTGTTAAGTGTCTTATCTTAGTTATTCAACAAGAAAAACCCATCTTACCCATGATTATTAATTTGTGAAAGATCTGGTAGCTAGTATGTGGTGGAGATTTGAGTTCATTTCTCTATGACTCCAATCATATGAAAGGCATGCTTTACATGGCTGTTTTAGTAATAGTGCTGATTTCAATTCATCAAGCTACCATTTAGATACAATGTGTCACACTGGTAAGTGACGTACTAATGCAATGAGATGGGTATGACAAAGTATCTGGGAATTCGCCAACTCCTTGGGGAGCCCTGTGCCCACAAAAATCTAAAGGCAGTCACTAAAAGCCATTCCTCTGCCCAGTCATATATGGGGGAGAATAGGGAAAAGCACACAGGTTGCAATTCAGTTCTTGAAAGTAATTCGAATTTTGTAGGACAGAGGAGCCTGGTAGGCTGCAGTCCATGGGGTGGCTAAGAGTCAGATATGACTAAGCAACTTCACTTTCACTTTTCACTTTCATGCATTGGAGATGGACATGGCAACCCACTCTGGTGTTCCTGCCTGGACAATCCCAGGGACAGGGGAGCCTGGTGGGCTGTCGTCTATGGGGTCGAACAGAGTCGGACACGACTGAAGTGACTTAGCAGTAGCATCAGGTTTAAGACAATGAATAGCATTAATTACCAGGTGTTTAGGCCCTGCTTTTCCTCGTGCAATATCAATATAGTGGATTTTTATAAATATGTCAGTGGTTAATACTCCTCTTTTGGATCCTTGTTGTATCCTTCAGTATATTTCCTTTTCGTTCTGGTTTTTATTCTGATTTGAATGAGAGAGAAAACCAAATGTGTTTGCTGAAAGCTAAGACATTTATTCTTCTGTGATATTGAGAGGTATACTTCAGGATTAACACCACGCTCTCATCAGATTCTTTGTAAAGATTATCTACATAATGATGAAAGTTACACAGTCTTCAGCATCAGACTACCGTATGAAATATTCACTAATACTCAGTTTTTCAATGGCCTTTGGAGTCAATGTTACAATTACTAAAATCTGATGGTTTGTTAGAAGAATTCTGGAACAACCATGTCAATCCATAGTAATCCAAAGCATGGGCCAAAATTTTTCCAAAATTCTCCTCTCAAAACTTCATCCACTAGAGAAATATGTTGAAGCAACTGTATTTCTAGAAAGCTATTGTATTAATATTTTTAAGCATGGGAATGCACCATTTGTTGTTAATGCCCCTTTGTTACTACAGAATACATTTTCCTCACTCATATCAGAACTGGCTTTAGGTCAACTGAGAGGATATTTTTATATTCAAAGAGGTAGTTTTAACCAAAGTTAAGTATAGCAACATTTCTGCTGCCTCAGGACATTTGCCAGGATTAACAGACATGGGTTTGTTTTTGTTTGTTTGTTTTCATTTTGAACATAGGACTTTGTTTTCAAATGGATCCCAGAGGTATACACACATGCAGAGATACTTAATGCAATCCTCTAATTTTTACACCTCTGTAAATTCCTTTACTTCGCCACACACACATACACACTCAAATGTCTGCAAACAATAGCTGCATGTAGCAAATCCCTTCCACTAGGCACAAGGTTCCTCTCAGAAAAAAAAAAAGAAAAAAAAATGCTGAAAATCTTGTGCTTTTGTAAAGTTACAAAGAATTCTTTGTAGTTGAGTGCAGCTAATGTTAACATGTAGGCTTTCCCTTGTAAGCATTTGAAAATACCTTAATTTTTTTAAATTTAAAGGTGTGATTTTCTCGAGGGAAAAATATTTACCTTTCAGGTTAAAGTATATGATAGTCACTTATAATAATATGAAGTGTTGCTAAATAGTGCACTAATGGTTTTAAAGGTCATTTACCATAAATCACTTAAAAAATAGATTAACTGTTAGAGGTCCACAATTGTTTTCCCAGCAGTCACTATGTTAAGTGATTTGTATGCATTATCTCTAAAATTTACCCTCACCACAGTATTAAATGGTAGACACTATTGTTATCTCCATTTTATTATATGTGTAAACTTATTGAGGGGGAGTAACATTTTAAGTATTGGATTCAAGATTTGGTCCTAGGTAGGCTTCCTCCAAAACCTCTGTTATCAACCACTGTGCTAAAACACCTTTCAAACAACCACCATATAATGGGAACCAAAATAACTCAGGGAAGTATATGAACCAACATTATAACTTCTTAATTATATATCAAAAAAGTAAAAAGCCAGAGCTTGGGTTAGAATCACACACCTAAGGTTGGCAGATGCGATGGAACCTAAGTCTTCAGACAACCAGAACAGTTGTTGTCATGCATTCTTTCCCAGAGGCAAAAGTGTAATATCTAAATTGACCTCTTTCCACAGAGTCTCTGGTATTCCAGTGCCTAAGAGGCCTGACATGCTCTTTATGGGCCTTTCCATATAGGTAAAAGAGAAGGGTTGCCTTTCCTGTCTTCAGTGTCCAACTAGCTCACAGTCTGCTTTCTGTGGCTCCCATCAGCATTAACTCTGGTTCAGGGCAACATCTTCTTCATTTCCACTGTGGAAATGACATTACTTCCACTCCACAGTGATTGGGAGTCAGAGCTTTCAAATGAAACCATGACAACCAAAAGGATTCATTTCTGCCTTGTCTCAACACACAAGCATGTTATCACTCAACAGTCTGAAATATAACTCACACACATCAGCGCTGTATTACAACAAAAAGATAAAATAACAACCCAAAATCCAAATATAACCTTCCAAAATACATATGAATGAAGGGTTTGATATTGGATAATTCTATTATATTGTGCATGCAGAGTTGTAAAACAGTAATTAATGGGGTCTATAGAAAGGGTCATTACAAATGGCTCCTTCTTATAACACCACTCTATGTCCTCAATACCTTGTTTTAATAAAAAAGCATTTTCTCCTGTCATGGCCAAAATCACATTTACTAACGAAGTAAAATCTTGTTTTACATGACACCTCATTTTTCCACATAACTGTTGAAAATGTCTGTCTTGTGAACTTCTCTTCACCTCTGTTTTATGTACAATTAAAATCATCTCTTTGCTGAGACCATTCCCTACAGGAAATGCAATTGCCCAGGATGATATATTCTGTCATTAACCCTGGAGCGCTCACTCTGATTCTCCACATAATGAGACACATAAGAAAGTCGCACTGAAAACCTTACTGTTGTTCATCAGGAGAGCCCACTCGGCGCCTCCTGAAGAATATTTCATGGCTTACAAGTTGATTACTAAGACGACAGAACAACAGCTTAAATTTGATCCTTATAAAAATAACCAAAGTTCTTGAAAGCTAAGCAGTCTCTGGTCAAACTACTATGCTGGCAGAGTGGGAGTTTACAAGTTCAAGATTCTTATTTGATTGTGTAATCTAGTTATGATAACCTCCTCTAAGCTATTTGGAGAATTGTCCTTTTATGGCATCAAGGTTTATACAGAAGCAAACAACTATATTTGGTGTGGGCTTGGAATATGAGAACAAAATTGGAAAATCACGCGCTATAAACCCTTTTCTCTATGCAAAGTCCCCTATTATAGAAGCCTGCAGAAATTACATTAAATTTGTCTCTCTTTTTTGGTTGCAGAAGTCACTCATTTATTGGGTATCTAAAATAGAAAGACTATATTGTTGAGAAAGCTAGTATTAGTGAAGAGTTGTAAGATTATCCAGTTGCATAGAATATTCCATTTATGTAATTATAGATATAATAAAACTGAGAAGTTTATTTATTCTGGAAGGTAAGAAATGCTAAGATATTCTAGCACTGCATCTCACCCATCACTACTCCTTATTGGCTGTGACTACCAGCAAGATAGTTAACTTATCTGTGCTCTGTCATCTCATTTACAGAAAGGGAATTAATAATAGTATATAACTCACAGCATTGTTAGGAGAAGGAAATGAGTTCATATACGTGACTCATACGTCATCAAGTGCAACTAATATAATAATTTTTGTTGTTGCTCAGTCACTAAGTCATGTCTGACTCTTTGTGACCCCATGGACTGCAGCACGCCAGACCCCTCTGTCCTCCACTATTTCCTTCAGTTAGCTCAAATTCACATCCACTGAGACATGATGCTATCTAATCATCTCATCTTCTGCCACCCTCTTCTCCTTTTGCCTCAATCTTTCCCAGCACTAGGGTCTTTTCTAATGGGTCAGCTCTTCATATCACGTGGCCAAAGTATTGCAATAATGATAGTAATATAACTATTATATTATTTTAATTATAATAATATGACTATTCTTATATAATAATTGCTACTAATAATTATATTGTTATAAGAGCTGTTAAAAAAGTAGGTTATAAAAAATTGAATTGATATTTAATGGCTGATTCATGTGAATGTATGGCAAAACCACAATATTGTAATTAGCCAATTAAAATAAACTGAATTGACATTTAAAGAATATAAGAAAATTTATAGCAGATTTGGATCTAGTCAGCTTCAACTATTACCCAGACTATATTTTCTAAGAGAACTTCCCTGCTGGCTCAGATGGTAAAGAATTGGCCTGCAACATAGGAGACTCAGGTTCAATCCCTGGGTCTGGTAATAAAACATTATGACTCTAATTCATGTGGAGTTATAAGGGGAAAATTGTAAATTTTATGTTACTAATATATGCCTACAATTTGGGACAAAAGTCCCATTTAAAAATTAAAGTGCATTTTCACAAAAAATTATAAGATCTGGATCTGTACATTTCTATCCTTACCTAAGTTAGAACTGTTAAAAGTGCTTTATATTTTGTAGTTATGTTCCAGGAGTCAGTGTGACTCCTAAATAATTACCCCACAGCATAGCATATTAACCTTTAAATAGGAAAAAATTAATGCCCATGTTCTGGTGGAATTTTGTTACCTATATAGTTTCAGGTATTCGTGATGTTCTGCCATCTTTGCTTCTACTTGGTAAAGTTAAATTCTCCCCAAATCCCAACACTCTTTAATTTTTTCTTCATTGATTTAAATACTAATTTTTCCTTTCACTTCTATAATGAATAACAAAAACTGCTGCTGCTACTCAGTCTCACTTGGTTGTTTGTATAAAATATCTTTAATCCTACCAATATACCTACAAAGTAGGAGCTATTATATAAATTCAATAAATGAGTACCCTGGGGGATTGGAGAGGTTCATTAACTTGCTCACCATCATGCAGCTGAATAATAACAGGTTTGAGATCTAATCCCAGTTTTACCTGATCCTTTTTAACTCACCCAAGTGTATCAAGGTCAAGGATTCTAGCTGAGATTCATTCATTGCCCACAACCCTCAGCAACAGCTTTTTCCTGTCTGGGTGCTTTGACTTTACTCACCATGGTTTCTCCCTTTATGTCCTTGTGTGACCTTTGGTTTTTAAAATCTGAATCTCCAACTAACCAACTTCTCTAGTCCCAATTCTTGTTTTACATAAAATTACCTCAGGAGGGATTCTACTATATCCTTGCCTACGTGGGAAAAGAATAGCTTGTTTTGGCTATGAAACTAAAATTATGAAGTGGACCCTGTGTGCAACATAATTTTTCATGCACTAAATTCCTGTATTCTTTTAAAAGCCCTTTCTATGAGACAATGTGGCATTACATACGCAATTTTGCTTTACATAAGCAAGCACAATGAAGAGCTTGGTTCAATGGGATAGCTATTTGTTTCTACCATTCTTGCACTGAGATGAAGTTGTAGTTGCATGTCACACCATCTTTTTCAATGAACTCTCAAATCAGCATTAGAAATTCAAAACAACGGAAGCCAAACAGTTGAAGAAATTGAAGTTCAGATGTCCAAATTACTGAATATAGAAAACTCTGTTCATTGTCCTACTGCATTTAGTTTTCCCATGAATAAATATTCCAATTAAGCTTTTACCTTTCCAGTAATTTTTTCTTTCATTTCTTTTGATTATGCAATGCTTTTATTTTCATACACGGCCCTAGCATATATTAATGAGATTTAATATACAGCATTAAACTAAGTTTAACATAAGTTTTCATTACTTTTGAAAGAATTTTTTTTTTCAAATTTTAAAGTAAAAGAGCATAAAAATATTTGAGGGTTTATGCCACCCTAACAAAAAAATAGTTTCTAAAAGACAGCAGTATTTCTCTATGATTTTGTATTTCAAATTTTAATTTTCTATAATTAATTGAATTTGACATAAGGATTGAATACTTTAGTATTTCAAAGCCCTACATTATACAATCCATTCAAAGCCCTATATTATACAACCCATAGGCTCTATGAGATCAGGTATTTTTAACTGTTTAATTAGCCACTGTAATCCCAGCTCCTAGAATATTGCTTAACAGATGGAAAGAATTGAAATATTAATTGCTGTCCTTGAAAAAGGAAAATAGAAAAACTTCTAAATTTTTAAGTACGGTTATGCAGAGCTGCCTTAGTAAGTTTCCACTTCTCAACAATACCAAATCACACAGCCAGATGGATGGCTAGACTATTGAATTTTTAATTGTAACTTGTTATCTGGCTAATTGTGGTGCTGGAGAAGACTCGAGAGTCACTTGGATAGCAAGGTGATCAACCCAGTCAATCCTAACAGAAATCAACTCTGAATACTCATTGGAAGGACTGATGCTGAAGGTGAAGCTCCAATACTTTGGCCACCTGATGTGAACCAAAGAGCCAACTTATTGGAAAAGACCCTGATGCTGAGAAAGATTGAAGGCAAAAAGAGAAAAGGGCATCAGAGAATGAGATGGTTGGGTAGCATCACTGACTCAACAGACATGAATCTGGGCAAACTCTGAGAGACAGTGTGGGACAGGGTGGCCTGGAGTACTGCAGTCCATGAGGTTGCAAAGAGTAGGACATAACTTAGGCACGTAACAATAACAACAACATCTGGCTAATTATTTGGCTGCTTGAGAATGTCTCTCTTCAGAGAATCAACTTTGTAGACTAGGACATGGACTTTGCCTCCCCAATAATTGACACTCAGAAATGTTTTTTAGAAGCTCCATTTCATAATGCTTGCTAAACTGAAGTTTTATTACTCAAACCAGTAGCTGAACTAGACTAACAGATAAGAATGTGAGTTCACAACTTAATGAAATTTGTTGTTGCCATAGAATTATCAGTAGAAGAATCAGTGAAAGACAGCAAAGAGCACCAAAGAGGCTGACACACACACACACACACACACACACACAAAGATTTTTTTTTTCCTGTTATTCCACAGCATTTCTTATACTCAGAGACGAGGTTTTGCACTGTCTGCCTTTAGGGTGTCTGCCTTTACCTCTTATAGTCATACTATATTTGTTTCTAAGACTCCAGGTTAGTTTTTCACTATCATAGGGCTTGCCAATTAACTAGGTTAAAGAGGAATAGATTACTTACATGAAATTAATACTGAAATAATTCTCTCAGGATGTTCCATTATTAGAATTCTTCAAAAATGTTTTCCTAATATTTTCATTCTCTCTCATGAAAACTTGTTCATATTCTTTAGGATGGTCAGTGATGCTATTTGAATGACTACTGTTATTTTTATGTAGGTTCAGTCACTCAGTCATGTATGAATCTTTTCAACTCTGTGGACTGTAGCCCACCAGGTTCCTCTGTCCATGGAATTTTTCAGGGGCTATCATTTAACACTTGAAAAATAAGCAATCCTATTAAAAGAAAAGTTAAAATGTAAATCTTAAATAAAAATACAGACCTGATTTAGGAAATTCCCTAGATGTCCAGTGGTTATGACTGCATTCTCACTGCCAAGGGGCTGGATTCAATCCCTGGTCAGGGAACTAAGACCCTACTAGCAGCATGGAATGGCCAAAACAAACAAACAAACAAACAAACATGATTTAAATATATGCCATAAATATATATGACATGGTATTTATTATTTTTTAGATAGTTACTGGAAAATTATATTTATACACCAAAGACAAAGATGCTTTTTAATTATGCATAAACTACAGCCAGCAATGTCTTTTAGACATGCAAATATATTTTAGGTCATTCAAAACATGTACATGTTTGTGTATATGTATGTGGTATGTGTGTATGTGTTTTTTGTCTTTTTTTTTAACCCAGACAGACAGCGAGTTCTCCAAGTAGCCAAATTCTATAGATATACTTGTGAAATATGAGCTTTACTTCAAAAAGGCATTTTGAGAATATCTGAGATTTACCTATGATTTAATTTTAGTACATATTAAGAAGAAACACATGATTGAATGATTATAGGAGCTGGCATCAGCTCTCTCAGAAGAAGGCATTCTCCATGGAAGTTTTGCTATTTTTCCAGAAGAAAGCCTCGAAAACTGTTGCTTGAGAACTCTGAGCACAGGCTCTTAACCTTGTAACAGCAAAACCAGATGCTATAGATTAGAATGTGAAAATGACTCCTAAATGTTGGCTCAGAATGAAAGGTCAAAGACGGAGATGAGGTGCTGTGTATCCCTCAGAGACTAGACTTTGTTTAATGGTTTCCATGGTCAGGGAAGTCTTCAAATAAAAGACCACCTGTGTATATGTTGCATGACTGTTGATTGTCTCATGAGTGTTTGTCTTCTTTGTAAATAACACACAAAATGTTTTTCTTTTCTTTCCTTTTCCCTTTTTGTAGAAATTATTGAGCCTACTACCTCTAGTCCTGTCACAAGTCCAGGTCAGTATCCACATACATTCACAAAGTATGTCTGGGTACTTTCTCCATTAAACAAGACCTCTGCATTGTCATAGAAATAAACTGAGTTGAATATGGGCCGCACGCTTGCGGCACTGCTCTAATGTCTGTTACTTGTCCTCGTCTATCTGTGGTTTGTCCTCCCTTTGGATTTGTGATCTGACCCTGATTTGAGGCTAACATCATTTACTTTATTCTTTAGGGCTTGTGCAGTAAATCTGTGTCACATTGTGGAATAGTTACAAGGTGATTAGCTTCTGTGATATCTTTGCAAGCAGAGCTGTAGAGATTTTACAAGGCTTTCCAAGTAAGAAATAGCTATTAAAAAACTATTTACTTTGGTCTGGTATTTCATTATTATAAAATCATTATGAAACAGAACAATGTTTAGTGCCTCTCAAGCAAACAATAGCTGGGGAAAAGTTATACTTTCACTCTTGGAATATTATAGTGGAAGATTTGGTCTCTTGAAACTATCAAGTCCAAGGACTTATTTCAGTTGTTGTCTTTAATTTTCAGATAGTTCTCAATTCAACCACAAATACTCAGTCTGAAAAGATAGACCATTGTTATTAATGTGTTTTTAAGCATTGTTTTCAGCTGAGAACATTTCTGGGTGACATGAAATCAAGATAAAAGCTATTGATATGGGCAACAAACTTTATCTTGTTATATAGGAATTTAGCAGTTCATTTTGAATTTTGGCTGCTGGCTATTTAAAGAAAAAAGTGGAGTTGCTAAAGTTATTTAACTTTGAAAAGTTCATAGGGATTTCTTGTAACTGCTGAGTTAAAGGATTTGTTGATGCTGCTGATCCATAAAGAGGTATAAGTTGGTTAAATAGTTGTTTCTCCTCTCATTCCAGAAATGGCTCTAAATTTTAGTCTAAAACAGGATTTGCTGATCTGAGAAACTGAGTGTTTTAGAAATTAAAAAAAAATTCTTTCTCAAATTGTAATCAATCAAAAACTGCTTAAAATTACTTTAGATGATTATGAATTACCCCCACCCCCCAAATGAACCAGTTTTGAGCAAGTCTATGATTATGTATTTAAAGAATCTCATAATATAACACTTTCTGGTCAAATTATGAAATAGGTTTTTAAAACCTCTGAAACTGAACCTTATTTGCATAGTCTACTTTAAATTATTTTATAGTTGATCCATACAAGGTTTAAATTATATGATTGATAATGTTTTTTTCATTTTACAGATAGAGTTAATAGCCTCCTAAGTTTGAGGGTCATGATAATATAATTAGAACTCTCAGTCATTTGAATATGATTTTTCTCTTAACATAAAAAACTCACTAAGTCTGATTGCTATCAATACTATGGCCTTCACAGAGTTACCTAATCTCAGGTTCATATGAGAACTTAGAGTTATTAATCTTGTTAGTAAACTTTTAATCTCTTTTTCTCAATAAGTTTTAAAGAGGATATTAAATTATTTATGTATTGCTATATCACCTAGATGACTGAAGTGGAGATTAGATAAGCACTTATTTTCCTTCCTAGGCATTGCCTGAATTATTGAATAAAGTCTTCATACATTAAAAGGATAGATTATCTTTCTTATCTATTCAAATAAAAAAGAGTAGAATGCAAAGTAGTTTAAGAAGTGGTGTCTTGTGGCATTCATTTCATAGTATTCACTAACTTTGTGGCTTTGGAGAAAGTTTTATTGAAGATAAGTATAAAAATACTCTTTTTCAGTGGGCCATCTGTATCAAGAAATCATTGAAAGAAAATACCTTTCAATAGTAGGAAATCTTACAAAAACTTCACATCATAAAGCAAACAAAAAAACTACTCTTACCTCTACAAAGATTCATATTTCTTCAAACAATGAGTAGCATAACAGTTAAGAACAAGACTTCGGAACCAACTGCCTAGGTTTGAATCCTAGCTCTGCTACCTTTTAGCTATATAAATGTAATCAGGTTACTTCACCTCCCTCTGCCTCAGATTTTTCATTTGTAAATGGGATGGGTTAGGGTAATAACATTACCCACCGCATAGAGCTATTATGAAAATTAAGTAAATTTTGAGGAAAAATGTTTATATATATATATAGCACATATGTGTATAAAATATACATATTATAACATAAATACACATTAATAGATTATATAGTCTCAAATACTCTGAGACCTTATACTCATTTCCACTGCTTATAGAATGCCTAAGGCAACAGTCATTCAAATGGTTAAATGGCCATTGACCCCAAATTGGTCCATTCATTGCTAGGATTCAATGTTCCAAAATATTTAATACATGAAAAATAGTTTATTTTTTAAATTTTTTTACATTTTAATCTTTTTTATTTAAATTTATTTATTTTAATTGGAGGCTAATTACTTTACAATATTGTAAAATTGAATTCCTTAGCACTGCAACCTTTGAAGAAGATAACATAAGCTTTTTAAAAGAATATTATGAATATTATTGTAGTAAGAATATTAAATACACATTGAATTGAATTGAAGGGTAGAAAAGTAAGCACAACTTTCAAAGAAACTCATCCTTCATTAACTGTGAATTTGTTAAAGGCCTCCAGAGAACAGTTTAGTTAGTCAGGGATTTGACCATGTGCTTATAGCAAGATTTAAAGAGTGGTATAAATGATAAACAAAACCTTTTAAAAGTATGTGCAGTCTGTTCTGAAAGATACAAAAAAAAAAAAAAGAAGAAGAATTAGACATTATATAACTCTAAACAAAAGATTATTAAAGTAGATGGGAAAATAATTTACTCTGTGAATATCACCAAACTGTTAAAAGTCCCAGTCATTTAAAACAAAGCTTTAAAAACACATTATCCAGATAAAAATAGTAAGTGAAATCTCACAAAATTATTCCAGGGATAAGAAATAGTAGATTTTTTTCAAACTAGTCCGTTTATTGCTTCTACGTAAATGGAAAAATAGAATGTTAAACAAGTCCAGACAGATTTCATATTTTGTAATATTACTGACAGAGTTAAAGGAAAGATAAAGTGGATATAGTTATGAAAATACTAGACACATTGAAAATTATTGGAGAAAGTAGATTTTTATCATTTATGCCCATAAGTTCTAAAGAAATGAAGGTCTTGAAGTCATAATTTATATTTTTATATATTCTTGACAAGTCAGAATCTGTTTCAATTGAAAGGAATGAAAATTGAATTATTAACATCATTATTCAAGAAAAGGCCATGAAATATAGTAAGTAATAAGAACAAAAGAAAACTCTTCTTTGATCACTCTCAGGGTCTCTAAGTTTGAAAGGTAAGGGACATTTTGTGATGAATGAGATAAGCAGTGAATTTGAAAACTTATACTATTTTTATTAAAATAGCTGTGCTGCATCCTATATTATTCTAAGTAATGGCTATCAAGTTTAAAAATGCCTACCTTTGGGCAAACTCTAAGAGATAGTGAGGGACAGGGATGTCTGGCGTGCTGCAGTCCATGGGTTTGCAAAGAGTCGGACACGACTTAGCAACTGAACAACAAGCATTAGGCCAGTAACTACTGTGCCCTATCAAAACAATTTAACCACTTCTATGCAGTTTTTTTTTTTAATTACATTTTGTGATCACTTTCAAAGTGTATTTTAATATTGCTATTTGACTTTTTTTTTCTTAAAGGACAGAAATGGGATTAAGGCTGAAGTCTGTCTACCTTGAATAAGACAAATAATGTACTTAAAATTTTCTATTTGTTTGCTGGTGAAGTCTGTCTGAGAACATTACACAAGTGAGCTCTATTGTAACCTTGAGCCCCACAAATCAAGGCTGAAATTCCTTTCCTAGAATCAAATTCACAAAATCTAGGTTTTATACCCCTAGGTTTTAACTAGCTGTATAATGTAGGGAAGATCCCCTGGAGGACAGCATGGCAACCACTCCAATAATCTTGCTTGCAGAATCCCATGGACAGGGGAGCCTGGTGGGCTACAGTCCACAGGGTCACAGAGAACTGGACATGACTGAAGCAACTTAGCACACAAGCACATAACATCAAAGTGATTATTCCAAAAGTGAAAAGTCCAACCAAACCAACATTTATTTGGCTTCACTTAGACACACACACACACAAAGTTAATTCTGCCAACATTTTTTAGTCTATAGACAGAATTTGGGGTTTGTTAATGCATTACAAGATGCCCCAACTAACATTTATCCTTTGTCCCTAGAAATAATCTTTAGAAGTCATCAATTAAAATTGTTTCGTAAATTAATTTTAAGTCCATTCCATTGTTATTCACAGTAAATGGCTTTATTTATAAATCTTCAGACAAATGAAAGTGTCCTTTAAAAATATGATTTTTCCATATCTAGAAACAAACAAAAAGTCAATTCTGACCCTTCAGTTCCACTTGATTAAAACTTCACTGTTTAAAAGTGGCTATTGTATTTGTCAGCATTTTAAGATCATTTTTAAGTCCATGCAAGTCTAGTTCCATTTCTGATGATTGTTTTACTCAAGATCACTCAGCAAGCACATGACAAAACGAAAATTAAAATACCGAATGTTTGATGATCAACTGTGTGTGTCTCACTTTAAACAACAGAATATTTTTGAAAAACAGAATGTGGACTTTGTAAATAGAATCAATTAAATTCACTGCAAGATACCGCTTTATCTAAAGAAATTTTGCTTTAAATTGAATAATTCCTAATTCATCGACGTTGCAAATAATTTTTCACTTTGTTGATAACCTGGGCATTATAAAAGAAAAATGCTTTTTATTTAGTTCATTCCAGGAAGCCTATTCCCTGTCTCCCTCTGAAGGATATTATTCATCATTGAACAAATATTTGTTGAGCAACAACTGTATCATACACTGAGTGCGGGGAGCATAAGGTTATTCTCTTAAAGGGGCTTGTAAACATCTATTTCTGCTTTATTGACTATACCAAAGCCTTTGACTCTGTGGATCACAATAAACTGTGGAAATTCTGAAAGAGACGGGAATACCAGACCACCTGACCTGCCTCTTGAGAAACCTATATGGAGGTCAGGAAGCAACAGTTAGAACTGGACAGGGAACAACAGACTGGTTCCAAATAGGAAAAGGAGTATGTCAAGGCTGTATATTGTCACCTTGCTTATTTAACTTATATGCAGAGTACATCATGAGAAACGCTGGGCTGGAAGAAGCACAAGCTGGAATCAAGATTGCCGGGAGAAATATTAATCACCTCAGATATGCAGATGACACCACCCTTATGACAGAAAGTGAAGAGGAACTAAAAAGCCTCTTGATGAAAGTGAAAGTGGAGAGTGAAAAAGTTGGCTTAAAGCTCAACATTCAAAAACCGAAGATCATGGCATCTGGTCCCATCACTTCATGGGAAATAGATGGGGAAACAGTAGAAACAATGTCAGACTTTATTTTTTGGGACTCCAAAATCACTGTAGATGGTGATTGCAGCCATGAAATTAAAAGACGCTTACTCCTTGGAAGGAAAGTTATGACCAACCTAGATAGCATATTAAAAAGCAGAGATATTACTTTGCCAACAAAGGTCTGTCTAATCAAGGCTATGGTTTTTCCAATGGTCATGTATGGATGCGAGAGTTGGACTGTGAAGAAAGCTGAGTGACGAAGAATTGATGCTTTTGAAGTGTGGTGTTGGAGAAGACTCTTGAGAGTCCCTTGGACTGCAAGGAGATCCACCCAGTCCATTCTAAAGGAGATCAGTCCTGGGTGTTCATTGGAAGGACTGATGCTAAAGCTGAAACTCCAGATGCTAAAGCTGAAACTCCAGTACTTTGGCCACCTCATGCGAAGAGTTAACTCATTGGAAAAGACTCTGATGCTGGGAGGGATTGGGGGCAGGAGGAGAAGGGGACGACCCAGGATGAGATGGCTGGATGGCATCACGGACTCGATGGACGTGAGTCTGAGTGAACTCCGGGATATGGTGATGGACAGGGAGGGCTGGCATGCTGCAATTCATGGGGTCGCAAAGAGTCGGACACGACTGAGCAACTGAACTGAATCTATTAAGGAGTCAGGCACATGTGTAACTAATCATTATCTAAGATAATATATTCCATAATCTCTGTCTATAGAAGCAAGCAGACAATTTTACCTGGAGGAAATCATTATATATATGAACAGGATCTTCATAGATTAGGCATGGCTGGTAAAGAATGGATGTAGAAAAGTGTAGAAAAGAAAATGTAGAAAAGTGAGGGTAAAATCTCATTTGATTTCTATATCTTTATAATCTACTACTGTGCCTGGTACTTAGCAGGTTTTCATGTATGCCAAATTGTTTCAATGAAAATATTGAACCAAAACACTCAACAAAACATTTGAACCAAAAATTGCATACAAATGATAGGAGATTTTTTTCATCACTAACTTCATAACACCTTTTGGTTTACAACAGGTCATAAGTAACTTCTACATTTTTAACTTATCTAAAGAGTAGATAGTAAAGTTAAAACTAAAATTTTAATGTCAGCTGTAATTTACTACCCAAACTCACTCTCTTGTATCAGTCTACAGATATTAGAGCTTCCTAAAAACACTTTTTATGTTAGCGCTTCCTATGGTAATTGAGAAAGGATATTAAACCAGTTTTAAATTGCATCACCCAATTATATGATAGAAAATAAAAATGTCCACTTTTCTGGGCTTATCTTCCTTCATGAAATCGATGAAAGAGTGAATGTTTAGAAATCTATATGTATCCCAACTGGTTATAGAGTATCATAAGTATAACAGTAGTAATGTGCTTCAGTAAAATACATTCGGGAATAGAGACAGGTGAAAATACTCAAAAATCAAGTAATTATATGATAGAAAAGGGTGGGTAATTTATCCATTTATTTACTAACTAGAAAACTTTAAAAATCTCAATGCCTAAAAAATAGCATATATCTGACTACCCATGGATGGATGGATGGATAACAAAATTACCCATGATCCACAGGGCTAAGAAAAGAGAGGATACTGGCAGAAATTGGAAAAGTAAACCAACTTGTGAAATTTCTGCCAATTCCTCCAAACAGCAAAATGCTTATAGAGCACCTGAATGTGTCAGATACCTTACTATGTATTAGAGATGCAAAATGGGTGGTCCCACTGCTTGTCTGTCAAGAATCTCACATTCAAAGTAATGAGAAAGACATGGAAGAAGAAGAAATTAACATTACATAGTATGTATTGTAACCGATAGTAGGTGCAAAGGACTTGGAAACTGCCTCCGCCTGAGGAAGTCAGAAAAGGCTTTCTGGTAGTTTTAACATAGAGGTTAAAGTTGAAAGCCATTCTAGATAGAGAGCTCAGCTTGGGCAAAGAAACAGAGGCATGCATAAAATAGTACAGTGTCATCAAGAGAGATTCCTGGTAGTTTCTAGAGTGCAAATTAACCAACAGAGAGTACAATGGGACTTGGGATGTAGACAAGAAGTTTGGTCTCTTTGACCTAAGACATGAGGCAGTTTGCTAGACTTCCTAGTAACTCTGAGGGATGGGGGAAGGATGAATTGATGAGCAAAACTAGCATCAGGAAATGTTATTGTATAGTATCAGGGGAGAGATGATGAGAGCCTGGTAGAGGACAACTGTGATAACAAGGAAAGAATGCAATCTAGTCAAAAGTTGCTTAGAAGGAAAATTTATCAAGGTTTGGCTACTGCTTAGACTTAGAGGGCAAGGAGATGGTCATGCAAAGATATACAGATGTCTTATACAGATGGTGGGGACACCAGCCAAGATAGTGAAAATAACCCAAATATCATACCAAATGGTTTGGACTCTATCTTGTTTGGGAAAGGATTCAATGTTTTAAGTGGGAATGATGTCACTGGGTATTTTGCAAATATAATTCTGTGAAAGTAGGAAAGTAAGAATGGAGGTAAGGATGCATTAAGCAAAGTGTGTGAAAGCACAGTCCCTAGTTACAAATTTGGTGCCATCTCTTAGGAAAATGGCTGGGTACAAACACCTCTCTACAAGCAGAGGATGAGTTCCTGCAAGATAACTCTCAAACTTGTGCTATTATTTGAAAATTTATTTTAAAGTTTATGAGGTTTTTTAATAATTTGAAACAATCAAGCTTTCATTATTCTCTGATTGTTAGTGTGTAAGGAATTTAAGATAGCTCAGAATAAATTTCAAATTCTAATTAATATGCCTGAATGTAATGAATTCAGATATTAATTATAATTATTCATAATTAGTTGATTAATTTCCAGATAAAACTATAGCTGAAAATCTATGATGCAATTTAGAATATTATGCTCTTCTTTTTAAAGATGAAGAGAGTAGGGTGTTCTCTACTCTGCTCTATTTATTCAACCTTTTCTTCTTTGATATATATTCAGTTCTGTCTCAAAATGTCATTTTAGGTTATTGGTCCTTTGACTTATTCTGGGTTCAAATTAAAGCACCACTAAGCATACCTCAGATATGCAGATGACACCACCCTTATGGCAGAAAGTGAAGAGGAACTAAAAAGTCTCTGAATGAAAGTGAAAGAGGAGAGTGAAAAAGTTGGCTTAAAACTCAGCATTCAGAAAATGAAGATCATGGCATCTGGTCCCATCACTTCATGGGAAATAGATGGGGAAACAGTGGAAACAGTGTCAGACTTTATTTTGGGGGGCTCCAAAATCACTGCAGATGGTGATTGCAGCCCTGAAATTAAAAGATGCTTACTCCTTGGAAGAAAAGTTATGACCAACCTAGATAGCATATTAAAAAGCAGAGATATTACTTTGCCAACAAAGGTCCGTCTAGTCAAGGCTATGGTTTTTCCAGTGGTCATGTATGGATGTGAGAGTTGGACTGTGAAGAAAGCTGAACACCAAAGAATTGATGCTCTTGAACTGTGGTGTTAGAGAAGACTCTTGAGAGTCCCTTGAACTGCAAGGAGATCCAACCAGTCCATTCTAAAGGAGATCAGCCCTGGGTGTTCTTTGGAAGGAATGATGCTAAAGCTGAAACTCCAATACTTTGGCCACCTCATGTGAAGAGTTGACTCATTGGAAAAGACTCTGATGCTGGGAGGGATTGGGGGCAGGAAGAGAAGGGGATAACAGAGGATGAGATGGCTGGATGGCATCACCAACTCGATGGACGTGAGTTTGAGTGAACTCTGGGAGTAGGTGATGGACAGGGAGGCCTGGCGTGCTGCAGTTCATGGGATCACAAAGAGTTGGACATGATTGAGCGACTGAACTGAACTGAGCTGAAGCATACAAATCAATACCACAAAGTCAAACACCTCATGTACTAATAACAAGTCTTTAAATCAAATAATGGATATATAGCCAAAGTATTAAGATTACTGATGGTAACCACTTCTACTTTATATACATAAAAGAATGTAGACTTATGAATATGAGTTCCTGTTTAATATTTACAAAGTACGTATTGGTACATTATACTTATAAAAACTTATGGGGTTTTATCATAATCATAAAAGCACTTAATGCTTTGCATTATATTTGGAGATACATGTCTCTCATACTTATGGGTCACAAGAACCTTTACAGAAGGAGACCAGCTTTTGTATGTTTGTTTAATCTTTTCATCTACAGTATCTGAGTAACTGGAGCAGTAAAATTTATTGCATGAATGTGTACATGAATTGGTGAGTTTATGCAAGAAAGATTATAGCAAGATGGATGCTTAGAAGAATTGAAAGTCATATTTATATTTTAAATCTCAGAAGGAATAAGCATGAATTATTCCCAGTCTAGTGTAGAGCCCAGATTTATATTAGGAGAGACTTCCCGTTCAGTTCAGTTCAGTCGCTCAGTCCCATAATATATACTAAAAAATGGAGAAAACCAAACACTGATTGAAAGTAGAATTTCCTCACAATATTCCTGTAAGAAAGGGAAAAATCTATTCTTCATTTAGTCCTTCCTGTTTACCAGTGGAAAGAAAGAAAACAGAAGCCCGCTACGGCAACACTACTGGCCAAACCCTGGTTACAAGAATATGGTAGGAGCCTTACAGTTAGGAGCCTTGTGATTGTTGGATGAATAAAGGAATAATTTCCAAAACATAATAGTTTCCTGCTGGTGCCTTAACAAATTATCACAAACATAAGAGCTTAAAACAATACAAATATATTATAGTTCTGGAGGTCAGAACTTTGAAATGAAGCTTCCCAGGTGGCACGGTGGTAAATAACCTGCTTGCCAATGCAGGAAACGGAGGAGACTTGAGGTGCAGGTTTGATCCCTGGGTTGGGAAGATTTCCTGGAGAAGGAAATGAAAACCCACTCCAGTATTCTTGCCTGGAGAATACCATGGACAGAGGAGCATGGAGGGATACAGTCCTTGGAGTTGCAAAGAGTTGGACATGACTGAGCAAACACACAGCTAAAATCAAAATATCAGCAGGACTGTAGTCTGGACACTTTATGGGAGAATGGTTTTCTTGCCTTTTCCAGCTTCTAAAGACCATGTACCATTACTTATGTTCCTCTTCCAACTTCAAAGACAGCAATGGCCATTCAAGTTTCTCATCTTACATCACTGTGACATTTACTCTTCTACCTCACTATTTCACATATAAGAACTCCTGCAATTTCGTTGAACCCAATCAGAAAATCCAGAATAATCTCCCTGTTTTAAAGTCAGTTGATTAGCAACCATAATCCCATCTGCCATCTTAATTCTCCTTTTCCATGTAATGTAATAATTTCATAGGTTCTAGAAATTAGAATGTAATCATCATTGTTGCTGTTGTTTAGTTCCTAAATTGTATCCAACTCTTTGTGACCTCATGGACTATAACTTGGCCAGGCTCCTCTGTCCATGGGATTTCCTGGACAAGAATATTGGAGTGGGTTGCCATTTCGTTCTCCAGGGGATGTTCCTGACCCAGGGATCGAACTCATGTCTCCTGCATTGGCAGATGGATTCTTTACCATTCTTTACCGCTGAGCCACTAGAGAAGTCCGTAGTCATCAGTGGGAGGTCATTATTCTACCTACCACATCAGGTGATCAAATAACTCCTTTTTTCTGCATCTAATATTTTCCCTCTGAAACTGCCAACCTCCTTGGATTTTTCCAATATTCAGGTAATGAGTTTTTGGAATTTTTTTGAATATTGAATTTCTGAAAATTATTTGAACATTGATTTTTATATTAAAAGTTTATAATAAACTATTTCTTCATAGAAGAGATAAAAATATCTATTAAGATTATATTTGTCAGACCACATTATTGTCAGCATCATTACAATTATTTTATAAAACTAATGAACTGATATTGTACATATACATACACACTCATAAAAAGAAGACTAAAAGATTTTAATATCAGAGATAAATCCCAACTGACTCTCTGGTCAATTAGAGAAAGAATCTATACGGGAAAGAATCGAAAATACTAGTAAATCTTGAAACAATTGGACTTAATGACTTTTGGTGCAATAAGTGATTAGTCTCTCAATAATACATGTAGGAAACAGTTCCTTTGTTCTTGGATGCAAAATTCTATAAACGCCAACAAACAAATGTTTGTCTGTAGGTCTTCCAAAGTATGAATGCATATATTTTAAGATGACTTTAATTCTGAAATACTAAAAGGAAACTGAAAAGGAAAAGAAAAAAAAAACTTTTAATGGAGATTTTGCATTTAGCAGAATAGGGTAAAATTGTTTGGAAGGTAAACTCTCTAATTTCTGATTTTCTCTATCACCTTTGGAGAAACAACACTTACTTTACTGTCTGTTTGACTTCTGTTGTTGTTTGTCCCTAAATTGTGCCCAGCTCATTTGTGACCCCATGGACTGTAGCCTACCAGACTTCTCTGACCATGGGATTCTCCAAGGCAAGAACATTGGAGTGGGTAGCCATTCCCTTGACCATGGAATCTTCATGACCCAGGGATCGAACCCACATCCCCTGCATTGACAGGAGGGTTCTTTACTACTGAGCCACCAGGGAAGCCCCTTAGCTCCTGTAGAACACCTTTATCCTCAATCGGGCCTCCTAGCCCAGAGCATCTCACTCTACTAAGAATCCAGGACAATGCCTGTGGCCTGAAATGAATGCATTTCAGCCAGTTATTATTAGTATGTCTGTTAAACCAGTGCATGCTGGTGTAACAGTCTTAATGACAATCTTAATATGCACCTTCCTATTTGTGTTTTAAAAGGAGCTGCCTATTTGATCCTAAATAATTTATGTCTAATGGTGCAAATTTCAAAATTAGCTATGAACATTGAATGAATATGATTAAGCAAAAGAGTGTTTCTATTGGCACATAAATCAGTAATCTAGGGATCCAGATGCCAGGCCTCTGCCTAATCACCAAATCAGCTATAGTATTTGATTTTGGATCTTTTCTCCATTATTTACCTTAATTAACCTAAAAACAGACTTTGCAAATAGACAACACTGTTTTGTGCTTGTCTGAAGATAGTAATAAATATAACTCATATTTCAAAGTTAATTACAACTTTAAAATGTATTTTCAACAAGCATCTACTTCTCAGAATAATCTTATGATATAGGAATTGTTTGTATTAACATTTCACAGGTAAGGAGTTTGAAATTTAGGCAAGTTAAATAATTTACCCAAAGACCCAAAAATTCAGTAAGTATGTTTGTAAGGCATTTTCCTACATAATGTTCAGATTTTTACTTATATCCCCATCCCATTGTCACAACCATCTAACAACCCCGATTATCTGCTGATTGGTTCCTTGATAACGATCACAAATCTGAGCCATTATAGATTGAGAAGCCCCTGTTTGGTCATCTTTTTCAAGTAATACATCAATTCGTTTTCTTCATGAGATATTCCAACTGTCTTTTGCTCATCTAAACAAACAGACAAACAAAATAAATGCCATTCTTTAATATTACATCTTATGTCTTACAGATTTGGAAGAGAGATAATATTAGTGTTTTTCAAAATACCATTAACTGGTTCATGGATGTAATAGGACTCTACCTCTGATCATGCAATTGGGCAATCAAAATCTTTCCAATTCTGAAAGTTCATTGCATTTACTTACTGCTTTTAATTTTATCAGGGTGGTGTTGTTGTATTGTTCAGTTGCCCAGTCGTGTCTGACTCTGCAACCCCATGGACTGAAGCACACCAGGCCTCTTTGTCCTTCCCATCTCCGGAAGTTTGCCCAAGTTCATGTTCATTGCATCAGTGATGTCATCCATCCATCTCATCCTCTGATGCCCTCTTCTCCTTCTGCCCTCAATCTTTCCCAGAATCAGGAACTTTTCCAATGAGTCAGCTGTTCTCATCAGATGGCCAAAATACAAGAGTTTCATCTTCAGCATCAGTCCTTCCAACAAGTTTTCATGGTTAATTTTCCTTAAGATTGACTGGTTTGATCTCTTTCCTATGCAAGGGACTCTCAGGAGCCTTCTCCAGCACCACAGTTCAAAGGCATCAATTCTTCACCACTCTGCCTTCTTAATGGTCCAGCTCTCAGAGTTTTACCAGAGTAGCACCCATCAGTTCAGCAGGATATTACAATTGTTAGGCAACCATACATATGAACATAAGAGCCTGTGCTTTTACTAACGGCATGACTTTAACAAAGCATTTTGTGTGTGTGTGTGTGTGTGTGTGTGTGTGTGTGAAAGAGAGGGAGAGAGAAGAGGTGGAGAGAGAAAGGGAGACAGGAGCATCTTACCTAGCCACTTTACAATTCATAACAGTTTCGACTAATTCTAATTCAACTAGATCCGAATCTTGCATAGGAATATTTTATTAGAAATTATTTCCGCTGCCAAGTAGAAAGAAATCAGGGTACATCTTAGCCATCCTCATATTTCATTTATTGCCCTTTTTATGCCCTGTTTCTGGTCTTACTTCTGCCACTCTCCTCAGCTTGAATCACCAGAGATCTTTGGTTTGCAGATTTCTCTCATATTTCAAAATGAGACTATACCCTATCCAGATAGATATATGTCTTACTCCTGGTCATCTAGATAGGATAATCTTTCCTGGACAGTTTTCCAAGGTAATGTCTCTCTTGTAATTCCTTATTTAAGACTCATGTAGTTATCCATTCATTAATTCGTTCACTCATTCAGAGCCCTTTATCAAGTATGTCATGAGCTACACAGTGTGATGGGCTTCCCTTGTGGCTCAGCTGGTAAAGGATCCTCCTGCAACGTGGGAGACCTGGCTTTGATCCCTGGGTTTGGAAGATCGCCTGGAGAAGTGAAATGCCACCCACTCCAGTATTCTGGCCTAGAGAATTCCATGGACTACAGTTCATGGAGTCACAAAGAGTTGGACACGACTGAGTGACTTTCACACAATATGATAAATTAAAAACAATAATAATCTTAGGCAATAATACTAAAATATAATAGTGAAGACAAGAATGTCTACTATCCTTTTCATCATGTTATGTGTTAATAATTCTGTGTATGGGGTTTATTTATTTATGAGGATATATCCATACATGAGGAGCAGAAAACTTGTATAAACATCTTACACATTTTTTTTTTTTTTGGTTTTGTGGCTTTTAAGGGCTTGAAGAGCATTATTCTATTTATCTTCTGCATTTGACAGAGCAGAGATAATTATGAATAGGTTTTTTTTTTCATTTTTATTTTTTTTTGAATAGGTATTTTGTACTATAATGTATTTAAAGGTGACCTGAAGTATACACAAATCTCATTCTTCATGCTAACGAATGTGTGTTTTTTAGAGCCGGAAGAATGCAGTCACTAGGTGGCATCTCTGTGCTATAGTCACTAGTGAAGACTCACAGGTGTCCTTTCCATGTACTACTGATTTTCATTGACATTTTTATCATCTTCTTGACTCCTACAGTAATATTTATGAATGTGATTTGTGCTAACCCCTTGAACAAAGGTCACTTCTATAGACTTAATAGCAACATATGAAATTGTTGCCCATACCCAGTGCCAATTGAAAAATGAAAAATATAGCTTGATTACTGAAGCACACTATATCACACTATTTGCATTTAATATTTCATTTGTTTGAGACTAAGAAATAGGCAAAATGACACAGTGATTAGGACATTGTTAGTTATCAAAAAAAAAAAGAAACCACCTAAAATCAAGTTCTTTGCTAGTTTAGGATTTTAAGTGTGTCTCAACTCATTCAGGAGAAGGCAATGGCAATCCAATCCAGTACTCTTGCCCGGAAAAATCCCATGGACAGAGGAGCCTGGTACGCTACAGTCCATGGGGTCTCGAAGAGTCGGACACAACTGAGCGACTTCACTTTCATTTTTCGCTTTCATGCATTGGAGAAGGAAATGGCAACCCACTCCAGTGTTCTTGCCTGGAGAATCCCAGGGACGGGGGAGCCTGGTGGGCTGCTGTCTATGGGGTCACACAGAGTCAGACACGACTAAAGTGACTTAGCAGCAGCAGCAACTCATTCAAAATATTGATTAATAAGTTGTGGGTCTTGTCCGCAAGGCACTTCCATTCTCCTGGGAATATAGACTGTAAAATGGAGGGATTGGCCAGATGATTTTAAAGTTTTCTACTAACTCATATTTGATGACTTTCCTGTAAAAAGTGTATAAAAGGTTTATAGATCTAAATCAGCTATAAAATTGCCTTAGTGTTCTTTATGAGCTTAGTTAAATTGGCTATTTCCCAGTCAGGTGCATGCAAAGCACTTTTGTGAATATAGTTTATTCTGAAATATCTGCACTGAATCCAGGAATTTAGAATGAGGAATATTCAGCTCAGACCTAAGTCTTGGCCCAGGTCAGAAGCCCTGAAACTAAGCTCAAGTGAAAGAAAGCAGTTCTACAAATTCCCATATGATCAGGCTACTAATTAAAATTCCCAAGACTGGCAAGTCCATCCAACTTGTCCATCACTCTGGCGAATTGCATAAACCATGGGTCTTGTGCATGCAAATGTAAAAATTTCCACTGGGCTCATTAACCAGAGAGAAATGACCCTTTCAAAGCCTGCTAGATTGGGATGGAGTGACAGAAAACTCCTTGGAGTAGGTAAAAGTAGGATACCTTTTACCTTCTTAAGGTAGATTTCACATCACTTTCCCATTTTCTCCCTTTGCACTTCCCTGTTGCCTTTCCCTGTCTCAGCCATACCTGTAACACCAGATAGGAGCTGTGGATTAATGGACTTTACATATTTTTTCATCCAGATATTTTTCATAGTAAGTAGTAAACATAAACCAAAATTAAGTGCTACTTCAAGAACTTAGAAGTATTTCTGCCTTCCAAGAGTAAAGAGCAAAGGCTTAAACATTACCTACAACAAAGAAGGGCTACAGGCCTTTGACTGTCTTATAAACAATTTGTAGATCCTAACCTGTCTAATTAAAAATGATACAGCATGCTTGGGGCTGGTACATGGGGATGACCCACAGAGATGTTATGGGGAGGGAGGTGGGAGGGGGGTTCATGTTTGGGAACACATGTAAGAATTAAAGATTTTAAAATTAAAAAAAAATAAAAAAAAATAAAATGAACAGTAAAAAAAAAATCACTTATTCCCTGGTAAAAAAAAAAAAAATAAAAATAAAAATGTAGGGTGGGGATTAGTAGGCTGCCAAGGGAATCATTGAAACAAAACCATTTATTGTCCATCTAAGTCCTGTACAGGAGAGTTCTTTGTTGTTTTTGGCAGACAAATGTACCCGGCTTTACCTCACAGAGAACAATGGACTCTTGGGGCTGAATCTGATTCTAGGCTTGATGAGGAACATTATGATAACCAGGAAGAAGGTTAGCATGACTTAGTGGGGACAGCACTGAGGTGAAAATCCAAACAACAGTCATTTTCATTTATTAAACAATTACACTGTGGTGGACACTGTACTAAATAATTTTAAATATATTATCTCAGATAACCTTCATGACAACCCTAAGAGCATATATTTTCATCTCAAGTTACAGAAGAAACTGAAGTTGGAAGAGTTAATAAGTGAGTAAGCCATTTGTTGTCAGGCTTTATCTGCCTCAAAATCCTGTGATCATAAAAATACACCAGTTTCTCAGCTGAGATTCTCACCCATGCTGTTAAGGACTCACAAATTCT
Source organism: Budorcas taxicolor (assembly GCF_023091745.1). Taxonomy (NCBI): domain Eukaryota; kingdom Metazoa; phylum Chordata; class Mammalia; order Artiodactyla; family Bovidae; genus Budorcas; species Budorcas taxicolor. The sequence goes on from NC_068912.1 coordinate 73,763,417, forward strand.
ATGAGAATTCTGAAATTTTATCTTTCTTTTTTTTAATGATTATCCTTTCCTTTTCCTAATGATAATCATAAAAAAAATACATTCTGTTTCCAGTGAATAATGAGCAAGCTTTAAGAATTCCAGATCTATGCACATAGTCTCATGTCAACAAGATAATATTACTGTTTTAAAAGGAATTCATACATATCTCAGGAAACACTGTATAAAAATGAGCTAAGACCTCAGTTGAATTTGACTTTGTGATTTACTACCTGTGTGATCATAATTTCTTTGAGCCTCAGTTTCTTCTATAAAATTAAGATTAAAATATATCCCTATTAGGGCTTTGAGATATTTTTATAAAAATATAAACTCTAATATTCTTAATAAAAGTAAATATCAGTGGTAATGTTAGTTTGCTTTCAGGATAAAGATCTGATCAAACATAGTTTTTAATATGCATTTTAGTTCAGTTCAGTTGCTCAGTCGTGTCCGACTCTTTGCGACCCCATGAATCCGAACACGCCAAACCTCCCTGTCCATCATCAACTCCCGGACTTCACTCAGACTCGCATTCATCGAGTCAGTGATGCCATCCAGCCATCTCATCCTCAGTCGTCCCCTTCTTCTCCTGCCCCCAATAACTCCCAGCATCAGAGTCTTTTGCAATAAGTCAACTCTTTGCATGAGGCGGCCAAAGTACTGGAGTTTCAGCTTTAGCATCATTCCTTCCAAAGAAATCCCAGGGCTGATCTCCTTCAGAATGGACTGGTTGGATCTCCTTGCAGTCCAAGGGACTCTCAAGAGTCTTCTCCAACACCACAGTTCAAAAGCATCAATTCTTCGGTGCTCAGCTTTCTTCACAGTCCAACTCTCACATGACTACTGGAAAAACCATAGCCTTGACTAGATGGACCTTAGTCAGCAAAGTAATGTCTCTCCTTTTGAATATACGATCTGGGTTGGTCATAATTTTTCTTCCAAGGAGTAAGCATCTTTTAATTTCATGGCTGCAATCACCATGTGCAGTGATTTTGGAGCCCCCAAAAATAAAGTCTGACACTGTTTCCACTGTTTCTCCATCTATTTCCCATGGAGTGATGGGACCAGATGCCATGATCTTCATTTTCTGAATGTTGAGCTTTAAGCCAACTTTTTGACTCTCCTCTTTCACTTTCATCAAGAGGCTTTTGAGTTCCTCTTCACTTTCTGCCATAATGGTGATGTCGTCTGCATATCTGAGGTTATTGATATTTCTCCCGGCAAACTTGACTCCAGCTTGTGTTTCTTCCAGTCCAGTGTTTCTCATGATGTACTCTGCATATAAGTTAAATAAGCAGGGTGACAATATGCAGCCTTGATGTACTCCTTTTCCTATTTGGAACCAGTCTGTTGTTCCCTGTCCAGTTCTAACTGTTGCTTCCTGACCTGCATACAGGTTTCTCAAGAGGCAGGTCAGGTGGTCTGGTATTCCCATCTCTTTCAGAATTTTCCACAGTTTATTGTGATCTACACAGTCAAAGGGTTTGGCATAGTCAATAAAGCAGAAATAGATGTTTTTCTGGAACTCTCTTGCTTTTTTGATGATCCAGCAGATGTTGGCAATTTGATCTCTGGTTCCTCTGCCTTTTCTAAAACCAGCTTGAACATCAGGAAGTTCCTGGTTCACGTATTGCTGAAGCCTGGCTGGGAGAATTTTGAGCATTACTTTACTAGCGTGTGAGATGAGTGCAATTGTGCAGTAGTTTGAGCATTCTTTAGCATTGCCTTTCTTTGGGATTGGAATGAAAACTGACTTTGTCCAGTCCTGTGGCCACTGCTGAGTTTTCCAAATTTGCTGGCATATTGAGTGCAGCACTTTCACAGCATCATCTTTCAGGATTTGAAACAGCTCAACTGGAATTCCATCACCTCCACTAGCTTTGTTCGTAGTGATGCTTTCCAAGGCCCACTTGACTTCACATTCCAAGATGTCTGGCTCTAGATGAGTGATCACACCATCGTGATTATCCGGGTCATGAAGATCCTTTTTGTACAGTTCTTCTGTGTATTCTTGCCATCTCTTCTTAATATCTTCTGCTTCTGTTAGGTCCATACAATTTCTGTCCTTTATTGAGCCCATCTTTGCATGAAATGTTCCCTTGCTATCTCTAATTTTCTTGAAGAGATCTCTAGTCTTTCCCATTCTGTTGTTTTCCTCTATTTCTTTACATTGATCGCTGAAGAAGGCTTTCTTACCTCTCCTTGCTTTTCTTTGGAACTCTGTATTCAGATACTTATATCTTTCATTTTCTCCTTGGCTTTTCGCTTCTCTTCTTTTCACAGCTATTTGTAAGGCTTCCCCAGACAGCCATTTTGCTTTTTTGCATTTCTTTTCCATGGGGATGGTCTTGATCCCTGTCTCCTGTATAATGTCACGGACCTCATTCCATAGTTCATCGGGCACTCTCATCTATCAGATCTAGGCCCTTAAATCTATTTCTCACTTCCACTGTATAATCATAAGGGATTTGATTTAGGTCATACCTGAATGGTCTAGCGGTTTTCCCTGCTTTCTTCAATTTAAGTCTGAATTTGGTAACAAGGAGTTCATGATCTGAGCCACAGTCAGCTCCTGGTCTTGTTTTTGTTGACAGTATAGAGCTTCTCCATCTTTAGCTGCAGAGAATATAATCAGTCTGATTTCGGTGTTGACCATCTGGTGATGTCCATGTGTAGAGTCTTCTCTTGTGTTGTTGGAAGAGGGTGTTTGTTATGATCAGTGCTTTATCTTGGCAAAACTCTATTAGTCTTTGCCCTGCATCCTTCCGTATTCCAAGGCCAAATTTGCCTGTTACTCCAGGTGTTTCTTGACTTCCTACTTTTGCATTCCGGTCCCCTGTAATGAAAAGGACATCTTTTTTGGGTGTTAGTTCTAAAAGATCTTGTAGATCTTCATAGAACCGTTCAACTTCAGCTTCATGGCATATATTCTTCAGCTTCTTCTAAATTTATGCAGCAAGCTTCCTTCACCCAATTCTAACAGTTTGAGAACATAGGAAAAATAGGTCTCTGGTCTTAAAAAACTAAGAACCAGACTCTAAGTAATGGGTGATTCACTAAAATAAAAAGCATTCTGGGTACTCTTCCTTATAAGCTCACTTTTTGGGAGGTAGAGATGGGAACAGATTTCTGCATCAGTCAGACAGAAAATCGGTATGAAAATATAGTTAACAAACTAGTGAACTAAATATGCTCAGTTTACACACACACACACACACACACACACACACACACACACAAACCCCAGACTTTAATCTTTTGAGTTATTATATGACGTCTACTTATAAGATAATACAACTAATAAATATGACATTAATTTTTCCTGTCAGGAGAAATGTATGTATTTGTGATATTTCTTATCAATGTTATATATATAACAAAACTATTAGTTTTTTAATAACCATATTTCCTTTTGTGTTTTATCCCTGTAACATATTTTATGTACACAATTTTAAGATTTCTGTTAGTATTTGTTTCTAAGTAGTACTTGGCTTAATACTTAATAGTTTTTCTCTGAGCAAACAAAATACAAATTTAGTGTTACTGATGTTCAGTCCTTGCATATACTGCATTCAGCTGAATACCATTCAAAACAATGCAAAAATAGGCACTAAAAAGTAGAGATTATTTTTACTTAAATACAGTCATTACAAATAATACATTTTTATTTTTACTTTTTTTTTAATAAAAGAAAGAAAGTGAATGAAAGTCACACCATTGTATCCAACTCCTTGGGAACTCATGGACTAAACAGTTCATGTAATTCTCCAGGCCAGAATACTGGAGTAGATAGCCTTTCCCTTCTCCAGGGCATCTTTTCAACCCAGGGATTGAACCCAGGTCTCCCACATTGTGGGTGGATTCTTTACCAGTTGAGCCACAAGGGAAGCCCCAAAATACTAGAGTGGCTAGCCTATCCCTTCTCCAGAAGATCTTCCTGACCCAGGAATCAAACCAGGGTCTCCTGCATTTCAGGCAAATTTTTTAATAAAGTGTCATGTTAAATACTTTTATATTGCTTTACTTGAAAAATATGAGGGAGGCAGTAAGAACTATTTTTATATTTAATATTCCCAACAGAACATATTTCATATCAGAAAATATTTATTTTCATATAATTGACAGTTATTTTTAAGATGTAATATTTGATTCTACAAAATGGAAGAAATATTTCTATTTTGAGAGAAAATTTGGTTTTAGTTTGAGAATAAACAACAATAATGGTACTTTAGTTAAGAAAACTATCATGGAACTTCTCATGTATCACATTTTATAATTTATTTCAATGCAAAATTCCAGGAGTTTCTACTTTAACCCATTCCCAATAAATCTACCCATGTCTACAGCATGTAATTATACTGTGTATACTATAATATGAAACTCTAAAATGGATGTATTCTTTGAGGTTTCTTTTTTCTAATGTGCTCATATGAACTTGTTCAACTTAAGTTTGCATGAAAAAGAAGAAAGATATGCCTTATTATGTGTTTATTTACACTAGAAGTCTATTCATATCAGTTATATTTAATATTGGCTCTGTGTGTTTTTCACTAATCATCTTGGTGAAAACACATGTGCTGATATTTTGTGACCATGAAAACATTAGCAAAAGGGTATCTCTCTCTTGGATTCAGCTTATCTCAACACAACCAGAGAAGCATTCCCTATCAGATGATTTATTTTACAACATCCTGACGGGTATTTACATAGAATCAGTAAGTAAAAATAATGCTTCAACTCTGCAGAACTTCTGTGGAAGTCTCAGGGCTCTTGAAAACTGAATTCTTTCCACTTTGTTTAGTTGAGCCTCTGATGAACAACTAAATGCAATGCATGTGATGTGTAACAGTGAAACGAAGGCTTTTGAAAATAGAGGGAAATGTATGTACTTGGACACAAATACTAGTCCTCCAGCATATTTTGAGACAAAATGTTTCTATTGGCCAGATAGATTTGGAGACTCTTGAGTACTAGGTCATTGTTTTGAAGACTTGGGTTATACATTAAACACATTAGAGATGCTGGGAAAAAAAAAAAAACAACCTGCAATAAGCAAACCTGATAAATTGTTTAATTCAGGATTTCCTAACCTCACTTAAGCATAGAATGTTACTCTTCCTTTTGTATTAACCAGTCACTTAGCTTTGCATAGTTTATTAGGCTGAATGTGCTATGGATTGCAGTTACGGTGTCTGAGAAGCAATCAAAATGCTTTGTCTTCATTTTACTGCCTCTTCCAAGTCACACTCCAAAAGTTCTTTGTAGCATGGATAGGCAAAGTCATCAAGCCAATCCCAGAAGTCAGCCCTAGATTTGGAGAGCATTGTAAAATTGTTTCAGGCCAAGAGAGTTTTATTGACTAAATCTGTGCCTAAGGAGACAAGTCAAGGCTTGAGAGAATTATGTGTACACACAACCTTACAACCTTCAGGTCCAAGTGTATCTTTCTTTTCCAGAAGATTTGGCTTCTGACTGAATAACCATAGGTCACATCTAATTATATTTTCAAATTTACAAACAAAAAAACCCTGAAGTTTAAATCGAATCACTTTTACTTTTTTGTTGATTATCTCAATGTATTTTGCCCTCTGAAAGTGGGAAAAACAAGTTGATAGAACTTTGTACAAGATGCTGATTTATATTTAACTTTAACATACAAATAAGTAATTAATGTGTTTTATTCTAACAAAGGGTTTTGTGTGATATACAATAGCTGTTATTAAATCTATAGCGGGCAGATATGTAAATGGTCCCTATATATTTTTTCCTCCTCTTCTCTACTTATGTTTCATGATGTTTTTTACTATTTATACTTTTGTGAATGTTGTCTTTTCAATCTCATGTTGTATAGTCTGGCATTCTTTGACATATTACCAAGAAGTAGACATATTAACACAGAAGCATTGTTTTTTCAGTTGTAAAGGGCCCATAGAGATCACCTAGTTTTCATTTTATAGATAGATAAGGTAAGATTTCTCAAGACTGAATGACTTGTCTGGTGTCATGCAGATATTAGAAGCAGAGTTGAGTGATAAAACCTAGGTTTTAATATTTCTCAATTCAGGGCAAATTTGACAACCCCGAAAACTGGCAGTTGAGATCTGCAGCAATATTCCAGACAGTGGTATCATTTAGACCTCAAAGCACATTATCTTGTTGAAAATATTTACTTCATCATAAGGGTAAAGTTTATTTTATTCATTGAATTACCAGGAATAAATTAGGAATTTGAGATTAACATACATGGATAGGGGAACCTGGAAGGCTATAGTCCATGGGGTCACAGAGTCAGACATGGCTTAGTGACTATCACTTTCACTACTATATATGAATATATGAAATAGATAATCAACAAGGACCTCTTGTATAGCACAGGGAACTCTACTCAATATTTTGTAAAACTAATATGGGAAAAGAATCTTAAAAAGAATGAATATATGTATATGTATAACTGAACCACTTTGCTGTATACCTGAAACTAACACAACATTATAAACCAACTATACTTGAATAATAATTTTAGAAAAAACACTAATATGTCATTGACAATAATATATATAATACAGCTGTAGCCATATTAATCTATGACATGGTGAGTTTAAAGTTAATCACAGGCCATTTTTCTGAAATATATTTATATGTACATAAGAAATTGTGCAATTTCTTTTTTGTACAATTTGTACACAATTCTTTTTGTACAATTGACTGGGCATTATATTTGATTTTTTTTGGTTCATGAACATTTCTCTGTTATTTGTTATAATCTGTTAACAAATAAGTACTTTATATTTGTAAAACTGAAGTTTAAGTCAATAAACAGAATCACATTATTTGGCAGTTTAGTAAAATTTAGTGTTGAGAAGAAGTTTTGGTTAAATAATCGGTGGCCCATATGTTGATCTAGCATTCATTATGGCTTAAATATTTTGGTTCAGGTGTTTCATTTTAAAGAAGTGTAAACTTGCTTTGTGGTTGAGCTTTTTCTCTATCACTGCACTAGATAGAGATGACTACTAGGTCTCTTTCTGCCTGGATATTCTCACTGATTGGTAGTAACCATCTGGAACAAATGTTGGGAAGGATGCCATGGTTCTGTCAGGCTCAAGAAGAAATAATGCTGGATAAGGGAATCAATGTTTCTGTCCCCACTAGAATATAAGCATGCATCATGAAGGAGGAACATTATCTTGTTTGTTTTCTATTGCATTCTGAGTGCCTATGATAGTGCCATATGTGTGTGTGTGTGAATATGTACATTATATTACATTATATACACATTATGTTACACATATATAATAATGTGTGAAGTGAGAAAGGAGAATAGCAACAAACATGATAAATCTTTGCTTTCTCTGTACTAAGTAATTATATACTTCCAAGGTCTATAAGTCAGAACCCCTGTGTATGTGTTGAAATATGATGATCCAGTTTACTTTTTAAAAATAATTTTATGAGTACGAAAAAAAACAAGCCAACCTGATTTAAACATTTGGAAAGGTATCACAAACCCAATAAATTCCAACAAAAGCCTTGATTTTAAGAAGATTATACTGTTAAGGAAAGTTTATTTTGCTACATAGAATAAACTGTTGCTGAAAACTAACATTAATTTTAAAAAAGAGAAAGAGAGAGAGAGAAAACAAAAAAGCCTAAATCCTGAAGTGTCCTCAAGGTCTTTGTATTTATCCTCCTGCCTCAGAAGTCAGTAGTCAGTGGAGGGTTTCTCACTGATAGCGAATGGATTTGCCTTTGAAGTGACTTTGGCTAGAACTGGCTGCATCCAAAATTTGAAAATAATGAAAGTCAAGAGACCTGGCAGGCAGCGGGATAGTGGGCACCCCCCATGACTATCTCCACTGAATATGCTCCCTATGGTGGAGTAATCACCTCGAGGTCTCCCATGATTAAGGCAAATAATCTTATGAGTGGTCATGAGTATGCACATTGATTGGGCTTGGCAGATTGCATAATCGACCGAAAATTACCTTTTGGAAATGACTGGCTATACCCAGTGGGCAGAAGAAACGGAAGCAAGGGGATCTGGCAGACAGCAGGTACCCATAGCAGCTGTATGAGTTACATTCCCATAATATACTGATGAAGAGTGCCAAACCAGGACCTTTCATAGCTGTGCTTTTCATTTTTGATATTTGGAGGGACTGCAGGAGGTTGCTGCACACTCGAGCAGTTTACCTTCAGGAGAGCAGCACAGCAGAATGTCAATATCCTACTTATATTGGTACACCTCTTGAAGCATGATGTATGCATCCCTTTTCTTTATACCCAGCAGAAAAGCACAATACCTGCTCCACTGATAATTGGATACCAGCCTTGTCTGATGAAAGGATATTAATTTTCACTTCATAGATTAAAAGACCCTGGGAAGTCAACTAGCCCATCATAGTATCTTACTACAGGATACTTCCTAACCCAAAAGGAAGTGTTTGAGAGAGACAAAGCCATGTTTTACATTGTTGTGATTTTGAGTGCAATGAACTTCATCATGACACATGCAGAGAACTGCTAAACCATTCCCAGGAAACGGGATACTAGATGACCATTACCTCTCAGCTGTGAGACAGTCCCTGTTGCTGTTTGTACATTTTATTAGACAGGACCAAGCTCAGACTTATAGAAACAATATGCATTTCAATAATTATTAATAAACTCATCTGAGTTTTTAATACTGTGTTAGGGGCCATGGAGGCTATTAGGTCATAAGTTTTAATGCAGCATATATTTGTTTCTGTAATATAAAAAGATACAAGATGAATTATATCTCATTTAACTCCTATTCTGAATGAAACCTAGAAATTATACAATTTAACATTCTATTCTGAAAGAAGCAGATATTAACACATGGAAAAGATATTCTATTCATAGAAAACAGTGTTTTATTTTACCTGAGATATTTTGTTTGATCTATGGTCATCTTTCTGTAAGAGGAATGTATTTACATCTGTATGTTTTACAATTATGTATTTGTCTTCATCTTTTCTATCTAGCTTCTTAAAACAGTGGAGATTGTATATTTAAAACAAAACAAAATATGAGTTCTTAAACCACCAAAATTTAGAGAAACAACAAACTAGTACTAGTCTAGAGAATCATTTACCTTGATTATGTGAAAGTAATTTATTCATCTGATCTCAATAAAGAGATTAGCCCTCAGTTTCAAAAAGTTCTCAAATTGTCTTAAGCATATTTGGAAAAAAATTAAACTATGAAATAAGCATAAATTTGTCTTCTGAAAGGAGAAATATATATTTCAAACAGTCTGCAGGGTAATCCTTAATATTCCCATATTTATTTATGATAGCATATGGTATTATTTTAGAAAACTATATGAATAAAGAATATCATAAAGATATATGTTGTTTGCTGAATAAATGCATCTCTTTCATCCAGAAAGAATGATTTCTCTTTACCCAAGAATAGCACCATCTGCCAATTGATTAATATTTACCAGCCCAGTATGTAAAGTATTAGCTAACATCACTTCAAATAAATACGCATTTCTTATTGGAAATGTCAACATTAACAAGCTTTTCCCCCAGTTCTTTCTAGCATTTGGAGTTAGATAGTATTCTGAAACTGGACACACTGTGCTCTGCTTATCTAATTCGTAAAAGTTAATGCTTCAAATAGAAACCAAATTAAGCACATCAAAATTGAATGCCTTATTTTGATTGATCAATTTTCCAGTGTAGAGGGTAGATGTTAGCAAAGTTGCAGGTGGTTTAACTGTCTAGGAAGGGGTCTAGTGGAATGTGATCACTGCTTATAAAGTAGGGATTTACACATTTATTCTGTTGGTAGGTTATCATTGGACTCTAGCAGGTAAATAATGAATTCTTGCCTTGTTACTTATTTACTGCATATCTCCCTAGCTCAGCCAGGGCCTATAGTATTATTTGAACAGAATAAGCAGATAATCAAACATTCTGTTTTTACAGAATTGTCCCAATTTAGGGTCCTTCAGGACCCTCCAGGATGCCTATTTGAAATGCTTTTCTTTCTGAAAGGCATTATATCGGGATAAAAATAAAAGAACACAGTCTGTCATAACCCCAGCCCAAGGAAATGTGAATTCTGTCCCCATTACAGTTCTCAAACAAGAAAAAGTAAAACCAGGAAAGGAAGATGTGTTATACAAAGAAGGGATATGACACTTCTAGGCAATAAGTATCTTCATTCTTTCTATCCCCTCTTTCACTATCTGCTGTTGTACTCAAACCAAGAAGCAATTCATCATTTCTGATTTCAGGACTTTTCTAAGTTTCCATGACTACCTTTCCCAAACTAATTGCAGATGCCAATGGAGCCCATTTCTGGCCCTTTAACTCCACTATTCCTTCTGGTTTCTGATGCCCTATTTCCATATTGCTTTACTTATATGTTGTTCATCACTACTCTTTCTATCTTGGAGTATGATACATTACTTAGAATTGTTCCTTTCTGTTAAACTGGGCAGGAACCCCTCACTGACCATTGGCATCTTGCATAGAAATAGGAAATAAGAAAAATAATATTAAAGGAGTAAACTACCAGTCAGAGGCAGCATCTAGAATAATTTGCTATCAAAAAACAAAATGTTGGAATAATTATCACTTTCATGTTATCAGGTATTTTTATCAGGTATTCATTGTTGGAGAGTTGGTGGCACATTTTCACTGTCTACCATGTGCTCATTAAATGTTGATAGAACTGTTGAACTGTTTCTTTATTGCAGTTGTTTCTTAGGAAAATGCTCATATCTTGTCGGCATCACTACCCTCTTATTTTTCTTTCACCTTTACATAGCATTATATAGATAGTTTTTTCTTCCCTTCTTGTACTTCCCCCTTATTTTCAAAGTTACTAGATTACTAAATTTTGTTGGTTCCCCAAATCCAAACCTTTGTTTATCATATCTGCTTATTACCTAACTACAGTGATACTCAGTGTATACTACTGTAGATAATTAGAAGAATAGGGTATCAGTGAGAGAGACTGGACTTAGAGGATGCTTCAAGAAAGAAGTGGATCTGTGCAATGAGTTTAACCAACTGTATAGTTTGAGGAAATAGTCCCTACAAGAATGCTGTCACTTCAGACATAAGCCATAAGTTTGTGGATCCCCAGGACCACCTTCACTTCAAACAAGCTGGCTATGAATTCAAGGATCTCCATCTTCATCCATGGGTATGATAATACACTGTTAAGATTGGAGAAGGAAATGGCTACCCACTCCAGTATTCTTGCCTGGAGAATCCCATGGACGGAGAGGCTTGGTGGGCTACAGTCCACGTGTCACAAACAGTCGGACACGACTGAGAGACTTCACTTCACTTTCACTCATTGAAAGCTATTATGCTTATGCTTAATACAGAGACAGTATACAGAAAATCAGCCAAAAGAAGAAGCACATAGGGTGGAATCTAGGAGGGATCCACATACACAGTTTCTGGACCTCTTCTCATTGCGGAGTCACAGATGGTTTTACCTTTTCTGGCCACGATGTGCAAGGACACACACAGAGTATTGTCAACTAGGGAAGCTCACTTGAGCATTGGTCAAGTGAGCTTTTATTACGACTTAACTACATCCTGCCCTCGTTGACTAACTTTTGGTCTCCAGCCCCTCACAAAGGTCAAGCAACCTTTAGTCATCAGTTTTTCCAGAGGTCAGAAATGAAAAAATGTGGCCTCAAATCCCAGGTCATACATCACCTTTCTATATTATCTGGTGGTGGCCAAAGCCCCCAGGCAAACAAAGATACTTCTATCAGGGAGGCCATTCCAGAAGCCTAGAGATCTCCTCCCAGGACCCAAAGGCAGAGTTCAAACTTCTCTTTGTGTGATTCCAGATTTCACACTACAGAGTTGGAACTGAGTTTTAAAGGAAAGAGGAGATTAAGATGAGTAGAGAGGAGAAAAGTCATTTCAAGCAAAAAGATAACACTCAGGAGTGGTTTGGAAGTGTACCTGAGTAAATGAAAGAGAATGCTAATATGAGCATCCCAGTTTAGCTAAACCAGGAGATGATGAATTTCTTGGACTAGAAAGAGGACACAGATTCTGAATGGCCTCAAAAGTTAAGTAGATCCAAGTAGTTGTGCTTTAAAGAAATAAGAACTTGATATCTTTAAATTTCTTGAATTGGTGAGATAAGTAGAATGACTAAAACTCTATATAAAGAAATTCCAAAGTAGTCTCTTTATTTCTGGATCCCTCCCCATTTTAAATAATGCTGACAATTATAAAGTACAAACAAGAGAATAATCAAAATGGTAACGCCTAAAATTTATATCAAGCCCAATTCTGGGAACACTGTGTATCTATAAATTTTTGAAAAATAAGACTTAAAGAGACAAAGCAGCTTTATTCAACAGCTGATAAAGTTTTATATTACAAGTAAGCCTTCACTTACTTCATGGCAAATACATGGGGAAACAGTGGAAACAATGGCTGACTTTATTTTTCTGGGCTCCAAAATCACTGCAGATGGTGACTGCAGCCATGAAATTAAAAGACGCTTGCTCCTCGGAAGGAAAGTTATGACCAACCTAGACAGCACAGTAAAAAGCAGAGACATTACTTTGCCAACAAAGGTCCGTCTAGTCAAGTCTATGGTTTTTCCAGTGGTCATGTATAGATGTGAGAGTTGGACTATAAAGAAAGCTGAGTGCAGAAGAATTGATGCTTTTGAACTGTGGTGTTGGAGAAGACTCTTGAGAGTCCCTTGGACTGCAAAGAGATCCAACCAGTCCATCCTAAAGGAAATCAGTCCTGGGTGTTCATTGGAAGGACTGATGCTGAAGTTGAAACTCTAATACTTCGGCCACCTAATGCAAAGAAGTGACTCATTTGAAAAGACCCTGATGCTGTGAGGGATTGGGGGCAGGAGGAGAAGGGAACAACAGAGGATGAGATGATTGGATGGCATCACCAACACAATGGACACGGGTTTGGGTGGACCGCGGGAGTTAGTGATGGACAGGGAGGCCTGGCATACTGCGGTTCATGGGGTCACAAAGTGTCGGACATGACTGAGCGACTGAACTGAACTGAACTGAAGCAAGACTAGGATAGAAGGGAGAAAAATAAAGCAAAGATGGTATAGACCTAGCAATATAAATAACATTTATTTGTCAGTTAAAATAATATATAAATTAAATGATAAATATTTTCAGGAATTATGTTTGCATCAGTAAATCTTCAGGAAGTGGATGGCACTTCATCTATATTTCTAAATTAATTTGTAGAGGTTTTTGCATTGGATGGTAGTGTGTCTTTCTCTTTTTGAATTCTGTCATTCTTTGAAACACACAGAATAATTTAGAAGAGGGAAGCCTGGGGCTGGTCCATAGACATCTACTAGGAAATTTCAGGAATATAGGTATGAAGTGATCCAATTTTGGACTAGGGAGGCAGTAATGACCATAGGACAGAAGGATAAAAGATATATTTCAAAAGAGAAATGAACAGAATGTGGTGAATGGCTAGATGGGGAGCATGAGTGAGAAAAATGCAAAGAATACCCATCTTTCAAGCATGAGTGATAAGCCTAACTGTGAAACTGCTAGTAGAAACACTCATCACAATGGAGAACAATTTTTATAAGAAAGATGGTGCATTCTTTCTTAAACATAGTGAGACACTTTGCATCTAGACTGCAGTGGGAGGCCAGCGACTTCTGTTTTTGTTGCTTTGCGATTTTTGTTTTGGCATTTATCACAATATGTTTGGTATTAGAACTACTTAAGTATCTGTGTCCTAAACTTGATTCTGAGAGTTTTGAAAATGGGGTTGAAGCTTCATATATTCTCTTATTTTACAAAAGCAGTTTTGTGTCTTGCTCAGTTCCAGTAAATATTTTGGTATTAAATTAAGTATATAAACTGCAAGTGCATATAGGGGAAAAATGGCAAAAGAATACTGACTGTTTAGAGAAAAGAAGGGAAAATTGCTGAATGAGGAGTCAAGGAGTTGGAGAAACAGGAGAATGATCAGGGCCCTCCTTTGTTATGGATACTTGAAACTTTAAGGCTTCGCTGATTATGAGGTCTTGATAATGAGGATGGAGAAAAGACTTTTGTGTTTTTTCAATAAAGGTTTAATTGATCGTTTTCCAGAGATACTAACACTGTTGTAAATGGTTTAGAACATTCCATTAGAAGGAAAAATGCCTTTTAGTTTATATTTTCTCTAAATACAAACTAAACAAATCAAGAGAAAAGTGTCTCTTTCCTAGAATGCTAATAGAAGGAAAAACCAATAAGTACATTCTTCTGTTTTGTTTTATATTTTATATATTTGGTGGCTGTCTTTTTTTTTTTTTTCCCATTCTGAAACTATAGCCCTTTGGGAATGAAAATTTGCTAGTATGGTGCCTATAGGCTAGAAATGTGGAGGACTGATCTTTGCCATGAATGTATTGAGTGACATCCACACGAGGACAGAGGGTGAGAAAAAAAACTCTTCTGTGAGTTCATGTTTTCACTTCAAGAGAAAAGGGTCAAGCCCTGAGGTGGTCACTAGAGGTTCTAAATATGCCTTTTCTTGTCTTCTTCCCCATCATATTACTTACTTTATATTAATCATTTCCTTGTAGTCACTATTATTATCTGTAACCGAGAAAAATATAGATTTATTAAAGTTACCTCATGTCTTTAAGTACTAGATAAGATTAACTTCCTTGTATTCATATTTTATGTAATGAATAATAGTTGAACACTTGCTATGAGCCAGTCAATGTGCTGAGATCTTCCATGAAATAGTTGCGATACATTTGGTCAAGTTTCTTTGGGCTGCATGTAAAAGAAAATACCAAGTCAAAGTTCCTTAAACAATGAGGAAATATTATTTCATATAACAAAAAAGCAACTCCAGAGTTAAAGTTAGTTGAGTGACTCAAAGAGTCTGCTCTTTCCATTAATTCTGTTCTGTGTTGGGATTAATGGCCCTTATCATCACAGGCTGACTGCTGCAATGACAAGCTTTCCATGCAAACATATCCATGTCCAAAGGTAGAAAAGGAACCATTGCTTCTTGTGTGTTTCCTTTCATCAGTGGGGAAATATTCCTCCAAATCCCATGACTGTCTGTCCTTCACATGTCATTGCTAAGTGCTGATTCAGTCATTGTCAGAGCTGTCACAAGTGTCTTCCTAAACCAGTCACACACAAGGGGAATTACAAATTACATTACCTAGACTGGTTGAGGCTAATGGAGAGTTACATTACTTATCTATAAATGCTGTTTTATAGATCAATGAAAAGTTGGAGAAACAATGTTCATCTGGGTCACACTATGCATCTCATTGTTTTTGTTTTATTCTTTTGAAGAATGTCATTGGTCATGCTCATTGTATCCTACTGTCATGAACACTGTTTTAATAAGAATAATGAAATTTCAGTTTCAGTTAAGTTGGTAGCAAATGTTCTAAATTTGTACTTTAAAATTGAAACAGATATGTAATAGCCATTGTCACCTTTGGCTGGATATCATACAATTTTGGTGTAAACAAAACACAAGTTCTACAAAAGATTCATTTAGAAAATAATATATCATTATTTAAGAACAAGAAATTTATCAGTATCTGTAATAGACATCACACTGACATTTCTAAGATTACTTTATAACATAAAGAACAATGCATAGCAGGTGTCATACATTCTAAGTGGGTTATATAGATTAGTACCTAAGTGATAATGTGATTCAGTTTAAATCATGAATTAACATAAGGTTATTGCTTTATTTGAAGGTGAAGAGCTGTTTGTTTGTTTTTTTTTCTCTCCAGCAAGTGCAATCATTTCAGCTTTATCTCATTTTGATGCCAATATATGATGAATTGAAAGCAATATAGGAAATCTTCCTCCTTTACAACTTTATGGGCTTTTGTTTTCTGCTTTCCTATTTTAAAGTAATTCAAATTGGCTTTAATGAGAGCGTCCTGGGTATACTCCAGGGAAATAAAACCAGTTAGACAAATTCAGATTTAGTAGGACAGCTCTGTTTAAGCAGAAAAACAGCTTTTACTAGAGTTTTGCATTCTGAAAGACTCGCTTTTAATCATAACTCTACTACTTATTAGCTTTGTGACCTTGGATTAGTAACACAATCATTCTGTGACTTAGTTTCATCTTTTATGGAATAGAAAATTAATGTTCTCTCAATCAGTATTCTTTATAGGAAACAGCAGAAACGAACTAGGACAAACTTAAACAAGAGGTAATTTACTGAACAGATATTTTACAAGCTAATAGCATCAAGAGACTGGGCAACCAGGCCTGAGAATAGACCAGGAGAGTAAAATGCTTGAAAGCCAAGAATTAGGAAATTAGAAACTCAGCATGAAACTACCTGGGCAGGGCTGCACTGCTACTACCTTGATCTTTTTAATAACCTCCAGTCTCCCTGGGGAATTTAAAATCTCAGAAGGAGCTCCTGATTCACTGAACTGAAGTCACTGGACCCATTCCTTATGTAGCCTGAGACAGACAAAGGAAATACCTCCTTTGGCTTAATTGTAGAACCTAGTTATCTTTAATACTTCTATAAACAAAGCTACATACAATGGAGAAATAGTAATTCTTCAATAGGAAAAATATACGCTATGTTCATGTGCATATGTTTCTCATTTAATCTTTGTAAGGACTCTATGAAACATTTTAATCTCAGGAAACAGACTCAAAAAAGTTGAATAATTATTCTCAAGTCTCACTAATAGTAAGTAAAATGATGGAGCCAGTTTTCACATCTAGATCTGCTTGTCTACACACTTTACAACCTATCTTTTTTATTATTATTATTATAGAGGATGATCTTTGTGGGGCTTCCTGATGGCTCAGTGATAAACAGCCCACCTACAATGCAGCAGACCAAATTCAATGCCTGGGTTGGGAAGATCCCCTGGAGGAGGGCATGGCAACCCACTCCAGTATTCTAGCCTGGAGAATCCCGTGGACAGAGGAGCTTAACAGGCTGCAGTCCATAGGGTCACAAAGAGTCGGACATGACTGAGCACTGAACATGGAAGCATTCATGGTTTTTGTGGTTGAAAACACTTTGTAATTTTTAAAATTGTTTAATGATATAATCTTTCTGGTTGCAAGAAACACTCAAAGATAGGAATTTAGGGTGGATTATCTGAATGGTTTTTGTTTAAATTCAGGGGGAATCCATTCATAATAGAAGAAGGGATAGAAGTTGTCATGGTACACAGTGGCCAAAAAAATAAAAATATTGGGTTAATTCAGCCAATAATTGATAAAGAATCTGTTTCTGTGAGTTACTGAATGACAGTGTAGGTAGAAAGTTATGTCAGTGTTAGGAAAACAAGTGGATTCTTGAGGAATGAAATGGTAACTTTGGAGAAAATTCAAGAACATTCAGTACTTCAAATCCTAATTTCAAGAACTCAGATTTGAATAACTGAGAGTTCTATCGTAAAAATCACTCTAGACTCATCAGGTGAAAGGGACTTTTACAGGGAATTAGGTTGACAAGATTGAGAGGGTTGCAGTAATAGGCTCTAGGCTGGCCTCCAGGATTGGCTGCCAGAACATTGTATACCTTTCCACCAAGGAAACTACTACACTAGCAAAGGTCAGGAAGCTGGAGAATTCAGCAAGTCCATCACAAAACTATTGCCTCTGGAAAAAATCCTGCCTTAATTAGAATCTTGAGGTCAGCTGGGAATAGCTAGCACTGTGAACTCCAGAACCACATCATTCCTACTGAGTTTCTCAGAAGCAAAAGGGACTCACATCCTGCTTCCTCCTCATCTGTTAAATTAGTTCTGAATTTAAGCCTTGAACATATACATTTCATTATTGGAATATAAATTATGTCTTAAAACCTAATTTCAACAGAGTCAGAGAATGTCATTTTTAGCTTTCCATCTTCTGCAGTACAAGAAAACACATCAGAAGGTTGTTGGGAAAAAATGCCAAGTAAGCTAATCTGTTCTATTTACCATATTATTAGCATGTTTTTAGAAACTGTGCATTTCAAATAGAATTTGATTGCTGCAAATTTATTACACCATAAAGAAAATTATTATGGAAAACCCTTAAATTTCGAGGAAAAATTCATTTCCTTACAAAAGGAAACATTTGCTCATTTTTACCAAAATTTTATATTTTTATTTGTTTGCTGGATGCTGGGATATCAACAAACTACTTACAGCAACAACAAAGTTTTTGAGCAAAACTTTGTCATTTGTAAGTATTATTTACTTCTCAGCTAGCTCATTATTTTCATTTTGAACCATCTGGGCAGCTTTTATATGAGTCAGTTTGGCTAATGTTACAAAAATAAGGGCAAATACTATGGAACAGAGTGTGCAAACTCAAAAAGATTTGAAACACCTGGATTACAAGCAAGTAAGTGACTTGTGGAATTTAAAATAACAATGTGCAAAAGGCATGAAACTCTGGGAATAACATAATCAGAAAGGCTATAACCTGAAAGGGTTCAGAGAAGAAAATAAACATCAGGAGAGAGCTTTTGAGCAGCTACAGAAATTATACTAAAACCATCAGCCTGGGAGACAGCAGTGAGGATAAGAGGAAAGAAAGTAGTCCCTTAGTAAGTGAAAAGTGAAAGTGAAAGTGAAAGTGGCTCAGTCATCTCCGACTCTTTGTGTTGAGTCTGTGGAATTGGACTGGGTAGCCTTTCCCTGGAGAAGGCAATGGCACCCCACTCCAGCACTCTTGCCTGGAAAATCCCATGAACGGAGGAGCCTGGAAGGCTGCAGTCCATGGGGTCACTGAGGGTCGGACACGACTGAGCGACTTCACTTTCACGTTTCACTTTCATGCATTGGAGAAGGAAATGGCAACCCACTCCAGTATTCTTGCCTGGAGAATCCCAGGGATGGGGGAGCCTGGGGGGCTGCCGTCTATGGGGTCGACACAGTCGGATACGACTGAAGCGACTTAGCAGAAGCAGCAGCAGCAGCACCCTTTCCCTTCTCCAGGGAATCTTCCCAACCCAGAGACTGAACCAGGTCACCAGTGTTGCAGATGGTTTCTTTACCTGCTGAGCCACCAGGGAAGCCCAAGAATACTGGAGTGGGTAGCCTATCCCTTCTCCAGTGGATCTTCCCAACCCAGGAATCAGAACCCTGGTCTTCCGCGTTGCAGGCGGATTCTTTACCAACTAAGCTATCAGGGAAGGCCTTAGTAAGCAATAAGTGAAACTCCTGAGAGTCCCTTGGACTGCAAGGAGTTCCAACCAGTCCATTCTGAAGGAGATCAGCCCTGGGATTTCTTTGGAAGAAATGATGCTAAGGCTGAAACTGCAGTACTTTGGCCACCTCATGCGAAGAGTTGACTCATTGGAAAAGTCTCTGATGCTGGGAGGGATTTGGGGGCAGGAGGAGAAGGGGACGACAGAGGATGAGATGGCAGGATGGCATAACTGACTCGATGGACTTGAGTCTGAGTGAACTCCGGGAGTTGGTGATGGACAGGGAGGCCTGGCGTGCTTCGATTCATGGGGTTGCAAAGAGTCGGACACGACTGAATAATTGAACTGAACTGAACTGAAAGTGAAGTTGCTCAGTAGACTCTTTGCGACCCCATGGGCTATAACCTACAGGCTTCTCTGCCTGTGGCATTTTCCGGGCAAGAGTACTGGAGTAGGTTGCCAGTTCCTTCTCAAAAAGGGTGTAAATCTTCAGAAGCTATTGTGGCATTAGACAAAGCATTACAATGTAGGACTATTTCATCAAGAACATTTCAGATTCTGCTCTGCTGGAATCTCACAAAGATTCCTACGTATTAATTCCTGAAAATGTAATGTGGTCTTATAAAGGAAAGACTGGATGTTTTTAAGATAGATCTTCTTTCATTTTTCAACCACATAAGAGGTGCAAAAATGTCTCCTTACTCTGTTTCTGCTTCATTTTTCTGTCTCTGTATGTAGTAAAAGTGGCAAATACCTTTCTAACTGCTAAATTACCTTACTGTCTTGGACAATGACGTCAAAATGGTCTTTTGCCTGATCAATATCTCAAAACCGTTGTATAGAGCATCATGGGGTAAAAACATCTAAAGATATAAGAGACTATATGATTTTACATAAAAAAAGAGGAATGATAGCATTGTTAATTACAATTTAAAGTCAACGTTCCTCAGTCATGTCTGACTCTTTGCGAGCCCATGGACTATGCAGTCCATGGAATTCTCCAGGCCAGAATACTGGAGT
The DNA here is from genome assembly GCF_023091745.1 of Budorcas taxicolor. Taxonomy (NCBI): domain Eukaryota; kingdom Metazoa; phylum Chordata; class Mammalia; order Artiodactyla; family Bovidae; genus Budorcas; species Budorcas taxicolor. Next base: position 73,783,636 of record NC_068912.1, read on the forward strand.
CACTAGCGTTTCCCTTCTCCAGGGGATCTTCCCAACCCAGGGATTGAACCCAGGTCTCCTGCATTGCAGGTGGATTCTTTAACAGCTGAGCCACAAGGGAAGCCCAAGAATACTGGAATGGGTAGCCTATCCCTTCTCCAGGGGATCTTCCCGACCCAGGAATCGAACCAGGGTCTCCTGCATTGCAGGTGGATTCTTTACCAACTGAACTATGAGGGAAGGCCAAGAATTGTTAATGTTATTAATGGCATTTATTGACTTGTTAGTGTTGCCAGGAACTGTGCTAAATACCTTACATAAATTAGCTACATGTGTTTTATCTCCAACTTTTACTTGGTTTGCATTCAGGGAAAAAGAAAAAAGACCCTGAGCTCTGAAATGTCTATGTGGGACTCACAAAACATAAGAGATTCCATTAAAAATCAACTTTCTAAAGTAGAAGCTGATTAGCAATAGGATTACAGAGACTAACAGGGCAAAACTTGCTTAATGCCTAGTAGGCTACGTTTGTGGAGAAGGAAATGGCAACCCACTCCAGTATTCTTGCTTGGAGAATCCCAGGGATGGAGGAGCCTGGTGGGCTGCCATCTATGGGGTCACACAGAGTCGGACACGACTGAAGTGACTGAGCAGCAGCAGCAGCAGCATCTCACAGGAATAACCTCTATCTTGGGCAGTTATGGGCAGTTATTTAATTAGTAATTTTTATATCTGCTGTTAGAAAACATTCTGTACAATCTTTACACTGGTTAAAAAAAAGTCCAGTTATCACCTCCAAATATTAAAAGTTTATTGTGTTTTGTTTGATTTCTCATAAAAGTTGGAGAGAGTTTCATGTAAGAAAAATTTTGATCAGTTCAGTGTACTGTCATGAAAAGAGTTCTTAGTTACATGTAGTCTCTTGTCTTTGCTGTTCATTGTGTTATTTGGGGTATCAGTCATCTTCTCTAGGCCTCAGTTTCTCCATCTTTGTAAAGAGAATAGAGATTTCAATTTGTACAATGCTATGCTGATTTGCCTGGCTATGAAAACATGAGAGATTATTAGTTCTATTGGATAGAGACTGATAATATATTTTTTCAAAGAAAAACCTACATTGAGAATTTAGCAATAAATTGTTGTCTTAGAACATTTGAGTTGCACACACTTTCTGGTAATATCCAATATATTAAAGGCCATTTATAAGGTTTCAATATCTTGATTTATTTTAGCCTGGGATTGCTTTCTGAAGGGATAATCTCATTTATGATATTGCCTTTTTAAGATGTAGCAGAATTATACAGAAAGATAAATTTGCACTGCCTGCTAAATGCAAATGATCTCTATTTTGAAGAAATAATTTCAAAGCTTTATTTTATACAGATGCGTATGGAGATTCTTATATATTTAATGGTTACAGGGAGTAGCAATAAATAACGTTAGTTGACCCTGAGGATGAAAAATATAACATTATGTGAAGGGGAAAAGTATCCCAATAATATTAAAAGATAGCATCTAGCTGGTATTTTATCCATGTGCCCAAATGCAGTACTTTAAGATTGTTCAAAATGCCATGGAAATTGGTGTACATAAAGCCTAGTTGAAAAGCTGAAACAGAATGGAGGGTTGATGTCAGCAAAGCTAGTTCTCAGTCAAGGTAGAAAATTCAAGTCCTATTAAGAAGAATATGAAAATAGTTGATCAGTTTATCTAAAAATCCCATATGGTTTTCAAGTTTATACTCCCCAAGAGCATACCAGTTATTTATCAGAGCATAGAAAATGACCTATATATTTTTGCTCTTTAGTTCTATGGAATAGAAATCTAGGTGAAGGAAATTCTTAGTGAAAGTGCCATTTAAAGACCTTTGTAGATACTGCTATTGTGGAAATTACTATTAAAATGCTGAGTACTTTCACTTATTTTATGTGTTTTAAACCAAAAGACCAAAAGAAAAAGTGTTAGCTATTTAAAATCCACTAATGACAATTGCCTTTGAACAGGGATGGAACATACCGTACATCAAACTCCCCTGACTCCTCTCACAGTCACGGGACTCCTTTCTGAGTATGAACATGGTCTTAGACTTTCTCTTATCATAGCACACCTGGCAGCCATTACCAGTAGATGAGATTTGGCACTGAAGATAAAGCCTATGAACCATGCCTGCCTTAAAGGTTTGATACATTCATATACATAGATCTATATATGTGTATATACAAACAAATGCCTCACTGGAGTCCAGTCATCTCTAGAGAGTAAGATTTAATGCCAACATTTAAAACATAAATCATGTCATCTCATTTTTTTTTTTCTCAAAATTCTCCATATGTATCTCTTGCACTTGGAATAAAAGCTCAAAACCCTATAACATAACCCTACATGATTTGACACTCTGCCATTACTCTGACTTCACTTCCTAATTCTTCCTCCTTTGGTCAATGTTTTTCAGCCAGACTGGCCTCTGTCTGATGTCCCTGGCTAGACCATCCATGCCAGACAGATTCTATCTCATGGGCTTTATGCTGGTTATTCCTTACCTAGAATGCACTTCTTCGAGATATCCACATGACCTCTCACTGACTTCAAGTTTTTGCTCACCCACTTGGTGTGCCCTGCCTGAAAAGTTAATGTTGAAAGTCAAAGTGTTAGTCACTCAGTCCTCTCTAACTCATTGCGACCCTGTGGACTGTAGCCGTCCAGGCTCCTCTGTCCATGGAATTCTCCAGGCAAGAATACTGGAGTGGGTAGCCATTCCCTTCTCTAGGGGATCACCCAACCCAGAGATCGAACCTGGTCTCATGCATTCAATGCAGATTCCTTACTGTCTGAACCACCAGGTGCCCTACCCTGAAAAGTTACCCGGACCACCCTCTTTCTAATTGCGTCCCACCCTACCACTCTCAGTTTCGCTTCCCTGATTAACTTATTTCTTTACTCACTTATATTAAATAATTTTTGCATTCTTTAATTGTCTTTTCCCTCCTCGGTTCAGTTCAGTCACTCAGTTGTTCCCTCCTCAACTAGAATGTAAATTTCATCACAGCAGTGCTTTTTTTCCCCACAACTTTATACTCAGTATCTGGGGCAGATGGCATATAGTCAATTATTAGCTGACAATTACTTGTTGAGTTAATGCCTACATGAATCAATGAATTAATAACAGTTATGCCCAGAAGGACTCAAGGAAGCACAGATGTGGTATAAGTAGTGAGAAAATCTTGATAAACACAGCTTCTACTTACTGTGTTCAGTTTAGAGGCATGCAATTTGTGGCTTGAAAATGATAGAGATGAAAACATTTTTATCTCAGAATACGTAATCTCAAAAACCTCTACTGGTATCAATTCCACTGAAAACGAAAGAAATGAAAATGTTAAATGAAAAGACAAAACATAAAAATTTTTCAGTCACAACATTTGATAGTGAAGTTTGTTTAAAATAGTGGTTACTTTCTTGACAAGTATAAAGATTTTTTTTAATCATAAGAGACTTTGTGAATTAAATAAATATATTTCTTCACTGTTTCCCACCACCTAAGGTGTTGTTTTTTCTTTTCCATTTTGTTAAAAAATAAAAAAAAAGGAGCTGTGGCAGGTGTTGTTTTTTTTTTTTTCTCTCATGTTAAAAAAAAGAAAATTCTGTATTTGCAAGATGTTTCTCAGTGACTCAGCCCAAAATACCTTTTTCCTACTGTTTTCCTAAACTAGTTGTTTAATATTAATGTGTTTCCACTTTGGCAACAGTGAAGATGAACAGCTATTTGTGGTGTGGGTTTTGTTTCTGTCTTTTGGCTATTTAGTGTATAGCAGTATCAGTATGAAGAGCTAATGGCGCTTTAGAAAATAAGCAGGGGTTTAATCTTCATTGCTGTTGATCCAGCGTTTCAGCAGTATCAAAAGACCTAGTGCTGGAAATGAGGCGGTACATTAGTTCTGATGCTCAGTGGTTTGTAATTTGCTACAGAAATTAGGCTTCCGGTCTTTACAACTAGGCAAGTATCCAGAAAATAAAGGTACAGGGAGGGTGAAACAAATAAAGTTCAGAAAATTAAGGAGAGGAACAAAAGGCAAATTAACAAATTCTTAACCAAAGGCATGAATATCACTTTACCTACAAGATGACTAAAGACCATACCTCACCTGACAAGCAAATGAAATAAAACAGGCAGTTTAAATAAAATTTTATATTTATAGAAGCACTACCTCAAATAAATACTTAAGAGGAAGAAAATGGGGAAAGGAGGATCAAGCAAATCAGTACCTAAGATTCTATATCATCTCTTATCAATAAAGTTTTCAAAGAAGTTTTATTTAAAAAGAACATACAATGAATGCGTCCATTTCCTTAAGTTTTTTAGATTCCACGTGTAAGTGATATCACACGATATGTCTTTCTCTGACATACTTCACATTGTTCAATCTCTAAATCCATGCATGTTGTTGCAAATGACATTATTCCATTCTTTTTATGGCTGAGTAATAATTCCATTGTCTTTATTTACCGCATCTTTTTTGTCCGTTCATCTGTGGATGGACATTTAGACTGCTTCCATATCTTTACTGTAAATAGTGCTGTTATGAATATTGGGGTGCATGTATCTTTCAGAATTATGTTTTTCTCCAGATACATGTCCAGAAGTAAGATTGCAGTATCATATGGTAGCTTTATTTTTAATTTTTTAAGGAAACTCCATACTGTTCTCCATTCTTAGTTCAGAATTAATGAAACAAGATCTCAGAGAGTTAAATAACTGACCTAAAAGTCCTAGGACTAATAAAAGACTGGAGCTTAAGTCTGATTTGCTTTTTTTTTTAACTTCCTTTAGGCTTCTTCTGTTAAACTCTAATTCCTTTATTTTATATAATAACAATAATGTTTATTAAGATATAAGCATTATTACAAATATTTGGCATGCTTATTTCATGTAATAAATATCATTTCATAACTCCATGAGGTAGCTTTTATTATTAAACCTTCACCAAGTAAGGAAATGGATGTAGCATTTGTGTGAGGTCATAAACTGGTGAATGAGGAAAGCATTTCAGAACAGACTGTTTATGACCCCATGTACGGTAGCCTGCCTGGCTCCTCTGTCCATGGGATTTCCCAGGCAAGAATACTGGTGTGGGTTGCCATTTCCTACTCCAGGGGACCTTCCTGACCCAGGGATCAAACTCATCTCTCCTGAATTGGCAGGCAGATTCTTTACCACTACTATTATTATTAAAAGGAGCAGGAAATGGCAACCTATCCAGTATTTTTGCCTGGGAAATCCCATGGACAGAGGAGCCTGGTGGGCTACAGTCCACGAGGTTGCAAAGAGTCGAACACAACTGAGCAACTAACACACACACACACACACAAAAAAAAACACTATTATTATTAATAGGAGTTAGGAATATATGGCCACTGTAATTATATGCATTGACTAAACTGTAGTCTATTAACTTCACTGTTTTCAGCCATTCTAGTCATCTAATTTTCACTCTTTAAAAATCATGAAAATGTTATATGAGCTGTCCTTGAAAATTTCATAGCCAAGTATAATTTTTTAAATAAACCATGTAAAGGAAGTACAGATATTCAAAGCATGCTAAACAGTTGTGTATTATGGTTTATTTGTGTGTGTTAGTCTCTCAGTCATGTCCAACTCTTTGTGATGCCAAGGACTGTAGCCTGCCAGGCTCCTCTGTCTGTTGAATTTTCCAGGCAAGAATACTGGGGTAAATTGCCATTTCTTTCTCCAGAGGATCTTCCCGACACAGGGATTGAACCCAGGTCTCCTGCATTGCAAGTAGACTCTTACCATCTGAGCCTTCAGGGAAATCTATAGTTTATTTACATGCAAGCAATCACAGAGATATTAGGATACTTTAAGCAGCAACACCACTGTAGACAACAACACCGATGACAATATTGCTTGTATACTGGCAGGGAAAAAAGATCCCTTACCAGTCAGAGTTTCTGATTCTCTCAGAGAATTCAAATAGTTTGAAATATATCTACTACCTATAACTAAAGATTTTTAAGTCATAACTCAATTGGACTGGGATTGGTGTGAAAATAGTTTCCCAGAATCAAAGTTTTCTTCTATAGCATATATTTACCTTAATTGCCCATCACAAGGTAGGATTGGGTGTCAAAAGGATCTAATAAAAGTGAATAAATAACACCTGGATTTCTATTAAATATTTAGCTTTTCTGGAAGAGAAAACAAACAACTGAGACGTACTTTTATAACAACTTTTTTTTTTTTTTTGACTGGTTAATTCTACTGGATAGTGAGTTTATCTGGATTACATCCAACCAGCTAAAACAGGATGCTGCTTTTTTTTTTAATTGTTTTTTCCATCCCATGTCAGAGTATTGCTATAGTGCATAAGTAAGTTAAGAGAGATGCAGCAGGTGAAAAGAGCAGGCAAGAAAAAGACAGTAGGAAGCTAATCCAGGACCACTGACAAAGCATAATGAAGGTCATTAGAGCAGATTCAACCACCGGCACAGCTAATCAGCCCCTAGGATAAGTAGAGTTAAGATTTGGAAACTCGAAAAGCCCAGTCACTTTCCTTGATCTAGATTATTTTTATAACAGTAAGTAAAATGATCTTTTCTACCTAGCTTATATGGGAAAATATTTTATTAAAAAAGAAATTTTTACCATTAGATTTCACATTTTATATGTTTTAAGCATGGGTTTTTAGGACTGAATTGCTGTATTTTAGTGTCATAAAAAAATCTAAAATGGCTTAATAAAAAGAATATGCTGATTCATATAATCGAAATGATAAATAAGACTAGCTTCAGATAATGTTTGATTTATGGTGGTAATCATTTTATAACATGTAAGTGTATCAGATCTATACACTCTACACCTTAAGTTGGCACAATGTTATATATCAATTACATTACAATAAAGCTTGAAAAAAATATAAGAGGGTTGGCTTCAGGGAAGATCTGATCTAGCTGCTCATTAAGTATCACTGAGAATTTATTTTCCCCTTTGTCTCTCTATCATTCATGATATCAGCTTAATCATCAGGCATCTCCACTAACAACCAGCAACTCTAATTCTCTCCATAGTAGCAAAATGATACACAATTTACAGACTTGCCATTCTCACATAATACCAAAAAAAATAGGGGGCAAAAAAATAGCGATTTCTTCTGGTTGTTCCTAAATCATATTTTCTGGGAACTGCTTTCACTCTGTGACCCAAAGTGGTTCATTAACCATTTACTATGTCCAGAGGAATAAGATATGCTGATATATTAAGTCAAGTGAGAGATTAATCCTATCCAAACCAAGACTGGAAGAAGAGTACAATTTCCCAGTAAATATCAGCTTACTGTGGACAAGTAGAAAGAGACAGACACTGCGAAGGCAATTAAATCCTTTTTAAGGGCTCAATCCATTTACCACTAGAAGTGTTTTATATGAGAGTGAACAGTGTCAGTGTATTCACAAATAATCTTTGTGAACTATTTTTCATGAGATTGGATCATGAGATCCTTTAAATGCCATGCTAAGGAATTTGAGATTTTTCCCTTGCTATTGGGAATTTTGAAGGACTTTATTTAGGAAAATAATATGCTCAGCCTTTACCTTCTTTAAAAGGGTCAGAGTATTTTTATGCCATATATACATATATATATATACACACATGTGCACACACACACACACATCTTGAATTTGCTACAGTGAGTGCTTTTTAATAGCAAAAAAAAAAAAATCAATAGTATGAGATAGGTCAATTCCTAGAGAACAAATAAATTGGGACAAAAATAAAAGCATAGGTTTGTCTTGTGAGGAAACTTTATGATAAAACACCCCAGTTCAACAGAGACAGTCCTCTACTTATTTGAAGAGAAAACACGGATAAAAATGATTCAAGAAAAGTACAGATCATTGTGATTTAAAAATAAAAAATAAAAAATCCTCATGCCCTCGGGCACCCTAGATGTTTTGATCTTTAACATTGTGCGTAAAAATTAAAACCACTTCCCAGAGTGAAATATTGTTGTCTGATTAGGGGGATATCTCTTCAGTCTCACTGTGAGACAAATGAGATCAAACCCCAAAATGTATACTGAAAATAAGTATAACAAAGCACGAAAGCACTGTAATCTACTAAAGGAAAACAAAATGCCTCAAGCTGAAGGGTCATAGCGTTTCAAGCAAGTCTTCACTTCCTACTAAGCCTGATTCTCCCTAAAACCACTGCCCTGCCCATCTGACATCCACTGCAGCTAACAAGGCTAAAGGCACTGGACACTTTCTCCCATAAATTCAGTCGACAGGCACAGGTAAAGGGTGAAAGAGGAAATCCCAGCAAAGCAGGGAGGGTGGCAGCCAGCCATGCTGCAGGCGTAAACAGTGCAGTGAGTAGGCAAGAAGCATGGACTCAGAGTCAGGAGGCAGGAAATGCTAACTTGCCTTCAGCGTTCCGGCAGCCTCTAGGGAGACAATTAATGTAATGTCACCAAAAGCAAACCTCAGCCTTTGACCAGACCCTGTGAAAGGCAAAAAAATCGCTTTTCATATGCGGTTGTCAAGAAACCTGCTGAACAAAAGCATCTGCCAAATTTTCTGCCCTAAGGATGGATTTTCAGTGAAAGTCAACAAAATTTGCTGCTAAAACACACACCACAGCAGTCTTGGAAATATCTGCCGGTTACCTCATATTATCAATAGCAAGCAAGGCAGCCTTTTTTCAAAAAAAAAAAAAAGCTTTAAAACTGCATAGGTTAAACAATTTATTATTATAAGGAATGCTCACCAATAGCCTTGGTTAGTGTTAAAACTGACTCATGGAGGGTAGTCTTCTCAGTGTAAATATCAAACGATACTCAACAATACTTATTCATTATTGACATACCATGATGAAAGAAAGTTATAATTGCAAATGAGAATATCTATTAATATTTTACCTATTACTAGTTCAGTGGGTTCTCAAAACCACCCTTAGTTTTAATATTAGTAATTCACTAGAAGGGCTCACAAAACTCACTGAAAGCTGTTGTACTCATGATCACTGTTCATTACAGCTAAAAGATACACATTAAAATCAGCCAAGGGAAAACCATAGGGCAGAGTCCAAGTAAAGTTTCAAACATGGAGCTTCTATTGTCTTCTCCCCATGCAATCAAGACTGAGTTCTTTCCCGGTATTGATATGTGACAATATGCACTGGGTATCATCATCAAGCAGGGAAACTTACCCAGCTCTCGATGTCCAAAGCCTTTTGTAGAACTCCATCATGTAGATACAGTTGACTGCCCACATTAGGGACCCAGCCCTTCAGAAGATGGAGCTGATACCATGTGAAACAAAGCCCCCACCCTAAGTTGCATTTTGATGTTCAAAGCTTTCCTGCCACTTTGTTACTATCTGGCTACTCCAAGACCCCCAGCCAAACAAAGAGCTTCCTATCAAGCATGCCAATACAAGGGACTGAAGGTTCTTCTAGAAGCTAGAAGCAAAGGACATTGCTGTCGTTGCTGCTGCTGCTGCTGCTGCGAAGTCGCTTCAGTCGTGTCCGACTCTGTGCGACCCCATAGACAGCAGCCCACCAGGCTCCCCCGTCCCTGGGATTCTGCAGGCAAGAACGCTGGAGTGGGTTGCCATTTCCTTTTCCAACGCATGAAAGTGAAAAGTGAAAGTGAAGTCGCTCAGTCGTGTCTGACTCTTAGCGACCCCATGGACTGCAGCCTCCCAGGCTCCTCTGTCCATGGGATTTTCCAGGCAAGAGTACTAGAGTGGGTTGCCATTGCCTTCTCTGAGATCTGTCGTTGGGTAAGGTTAAATTCCTTAACCACATACTGATAAAATATGACTGGTTATGTTTTTGTTTTTTTACTTGTCATGAATTACAATTCAGTTTAGGAAAGAGAGAAAGTGAACAAGAATGGACTCCACAATCTATTAATACTATCAAATACCAGTATAGTCTTTCTCCTTTTTTCCCCCTGCCATTCAAGTATAAACAAAACAAGTAATTCACATTTTCTCTAAGTAGACCAGGTTGATAAAAGAAAAAAATTATAAGAAATTATGTAAAGCATGAGACATATCTGAGATGTTTAAATAGTCTTTAAAAAAAAATAAATTTTAAAGAGAACTTGAGAAAAACAGAGCTCCGACCTCCAAGAAAATTCTCAAAGGAGAAATCAGGTTTTATGAACACCAAATGCATATTACTATGAGATTCTGAATGGAATCTCATAAATTAAAGCCTAAATACTTGAACAAGTGAACATGAAGGAAATAAAGAATAATTGAAGATATTATAGTCTCTAGGGAAAAATGGTATGGGAATAAAATGTAATGCTAAATTATCAGAATATACATTGAAAAAATTAGATAATATCAAATGTTTATCAGAAAGGAAGGGGGGATATAAATGGTTAATTGAGCTTGGTGATAACATCTTGTATTTTACATTTTAGCCTAAGATTTATTTTTCAGATCCAATTAAGAATAATAGTATTTTTTTTAAATAAGATGTTGTTAAGAATGTTTTACTCCTGCTAAAGCAAATAAATTGAAATCTCTTATGTTACATCTAAATTTTAAAGTTGTACTCAGACATACTAAAGTAATGCTATAGTGTTTGTTATCAGTTTTAACTTCTATAATTTTGAGCAATAGTGTATATGAGGAAATATCATTCAGAATATTTATTATATACCCAAAAATGTTATACAGTATTATACATTGTTAGTATACAAATATAACAAGTACATTCTATGCTTGTTACAAAAATCTCAGATTGATTGTAATGAGTTCTTCATATTCCCTATTTGGAAAAGCTTTGTTTGATAACACAAATTTAGAATATTTTTCAAGCTTTCTCTTAACTACTTTGAAGAAGAGCCTATCTACTCAATGGGTTCCAAATCACATTTATGAAATGCTTAATAGCCATAGTTAAAAGTAATATAATTTCACTATTTAAAAATATAAATCATTCGTTATTCAGAAAAGTGTAGGGATTAATATAAAAATCCATGTGCACACCATTCAGGTTTAATAAGCTAATGCTTACTGTTATTTGCTTCAGATCTCTTTAGGTGGTAGATTTGAAGTTCACTTTGTCCTATTCTCCTGCACTCCCCCCATCCTGAGTTTAGGATGCATCTTTATCAACTGTAATTTTTTTTTTTGCCACTTTATTTATTTTTTAATTGAAGGAGAATTGCAGACTTTTTGTTGTTCTGCCAAACATTGACAAGAGTCAGCCATAGACACACCCATGTCCCCTCCTTCTCGAACCTCCTTCCCATCTCCCTCCCCATCCCACTCTTCTAGATTGTCACAGAGCCCCTGTTTGAGGTCTCTTAGTCATACAGCAAATTCCCATTGGCTATCTATTTTGCATATGGTAATATAAGTTTCCATGTTCCTCTCCATACAACCCACCCTCTTCCTCCTACCCCTACTCCATGTCCATAGGTCTGTTCTCTATGTCTATTTTGCCACTGCTGTCCTGAAAATAAATCCATAAGTTCTCTGATGCTGGGAGGGATTGGGGCAGGAGGGAAAGGGGATGACAGAGGATGAGATGGCTGGATGGCATCACTGACTCGATGGATGTGAGTTTGAGTGAACTCCCAGAGATGGTGATGGACAGGGAGGCCTGGCGTGCTGCAGTCCATGGGGTCGCAAAGAGTTGGACATGACTGAGTGACTGAACTGAACTGAACCCTATTTCTAGATTCCATGTACATGTGTCAGTGTAAGATATTTATATTTCTATTTCTGACTTATTTCATTCTGTATAATAGGCTCTAGGTTCATCCACCTCATTAGAACTGATTCAAATGCGTTCCTTTTTATGACTGAGTAGTATTCCATTGTGTATATGTACCACAGCTTCTTTATCCATTCATCTGTTGATGGACATCTGGGTGGCTTCCGTGTTCTAGCTATTGTAAATAGTGCTACAATGAATTTGGGGGTACATGTGCCTTTTTCAATTTTGATTTCCTCAGGGTATATGCCTAGTAGTGGGACTGCTGGGTCATGTGGTGGTTTTATTCCTAGTTTTTTAAGGAATCACCATACCATCTTCCAAAGTGACTGTATCAATTTACATTCCTACCAGCAGAGCAAGAGAGTTCCCTTTACTACTCACCCTCTCCAGCATTTATTGTTTGTAGACTTTTTGATGATGGCTATTATGACTGGTGTGAGGTATTTTTGCCAACTGTATTTTTATGAACCCATACAAAAATACATTTGGGGAAATTGTTTTTCTAAATTTTACATGTTCTTTCTTTCTCCTTATGTGATTTCTTATTTTTTTTTTTTTTTACATTTTTTCTCTGTTGAGTTGGAAGTTATACATTTGTATATCATATTTCCATTCTTTTAGTGATTTCTCTTACATTTTAATATACTGAGTTAAGTTTTTCTAATTTGCTCAAATTTATTCAGTTATCTTTTCCCAAGCAACAAGAAATAGTATGGTTTAGTCTCCTCTCTCATCCCAACATACACACAGTCTTCCTAGTGCAGTTTTTAATTTTTATTTTGCCATTTAATCACACAAACACATACACATACGCACATGCATGAACATATACTAACAAGTTTTATTACGTTCTCTTTCTCAACAGTTAACTTTACTAAAATATACCACTTTCTATGTTTCCACTATTCTTTCACACCATCCATCTTCTCAGTTAACTTGTCTTTTTGCTAAAGTACATTCTTTTGTTCTTTCAGTGTGAGTCTGTGGATGGCAAGCTTTCTTACCCTGGGTATGCTTGAAAATTTGTTCAGGATTTTTGAATGATAGCTGTGTTCACCCATGGGGTTGAATTGTCAGAGAACATTCATACACATTATAACTCTTACCCAGCACTGTATTTTATTAATCATTCAAAGGATATAGGCAAGCAGTAGGCTCAGGCAAAACATTCATTTCTTACAGGAACTCAAAACCAACTTATTCAGTTACCAAAAATATTCCTTTCTCTATTTCAGGATATGTTTTCATTTCAGATAGAATAATGTTGAGCAATATATACAAAATTGTTCTCAAAAGAATCCGTTAGGGATTTGGAGTTCTTTGTTTTATACCCTAATAATTACACATATAGAGGAAAACTTAGATGACTGGCCCTATTCTCCAGCAAGCCATGCTCCATAAATCCATAAAGCCCAGGTTCGTTTACAATAAGCAATCTAGTTATACCAACTACATCCTACAAAAAAACAATTTCTAAATAAAGACCCCCTATCTGTGTTCAGTCACTCAGTCGTGTCTAACTCTGATCCCATTGACTGCAGCACACCAGGCTTCCCTGTCCTTCACCGTCTTCAGGTTGCTCAAACTCATGTCCACTGAGTCCATGATGTTCCTACCTGTAATAAACACCATTATCATCCTGATGAGAAGTCTAATCAAATTCATTAGCATGTTCATAAGGAAGGACAAAAATTGAAGATCACTCACTTCCAACTTTCCAAACTCAATCAGGTCCCCAGGAGAGAATGAGTGAGTTGCAGGCCTAGTATTAACCCTTTTTCTCCTGGTTGTTTTATGGGGTGTCTAATTCTGAGTTGATAGGCTTTTTGTGTTTAAGTTTGTTTTTACCTTCAGTTCTTTGAAGCTGTCATTCATTATCTCCTGACACCTACTAGTTGCTAATGAGAAACTTGTTGTCAGTCTAACTGTTGCTCCTTTGTAGGTAATCTATCTTCTATTTCTGTAGCTTTTAAGATAGGCTCCTTATTATTGTCCTTTACAGGTTCATTATAATGTCATACTGTGTCTGAGTATGTATTTAATTTCATTTATCTTGACAGGTGCTCAACAGGCACTTTCAGTCTTAGTATAAATATATTTATTTAATTCTGGAAAAATCTCATCTGTTTTCTCTGTTCTCACTGTCTCAAATAAAGCTCACCACAATTTTAGTCTTTGTTATAACTCTTCACTTCAGAACCTGAATATGTTTTCCATATTTATACTTTTATTTCATTTCTACCTTTTTTGTTTTATAATTTCTTTTTTTGAATGGATATTTAAGTGATTTCCTGGGCCCAAATTCTCACTTGGAAAATATAAATATGTTCTTTTTACATGAATCAGAATGAAACAAAAATCACTTTTTTCTACCACCACCTCCCATACAATATCAGTAAAGATTTCTCATGTCCTATACTTTCTAAATAAATAGAAACCAAAGGAACTTCTATAGATTATTTAGGTTCTATGGCTTAGGAAGATAATAGGGCTGCAGATAAATCCAGTTGCTTTCAATTTTCAAATCTGTAAAATATCTTCAAAAGCTAAGAAAAATCAATACATCTTTATGAGATACACGGCTTACTAGACCAGTTGGATTTCATCTTTCATACCGCAATCAGAATCTTCAAGGGTAAAGAATCAAAAAGATTATATATGGAGATACAAAGGCTATATTTAGGCAAATTCACCAACAAACAGTGGAGGGAAAGATAAAGTGAAAGCTCAAGTTTGTAAATATCTATAAATTAGGGAAAAAATAGTAGCTTGTCAGGTGATTTTGCTGTAGACATCTTATCATTAATCAAAGCCATTCCATTCTAACAGCCAATGCCCCTTCTGTCTTTCACTCCTTATATTTCTGTTGGTACAGACTTAAAGATAGATCTTAAAGTAAAAGAAGTTAAAGCAACTGTAGAGACCATCCAATCCTAATTGTTTAACTGTTATAAGTTTTCCACAAAAATTCTGGTGAAAACTAAACTGAGGGAGGATTTTTGGTATCAAGGAATAGCATGCAATTAGAAGGGTCATGGTTTCCCAGTGCAATGGTAAAGAATTTGCCTGCCAATGCAGAAGACGCAGGTTCCATCCCTGGGTCAGGAAGATCCCCTGAGGAAGGAAATGGCCACCCACTCCAGTATTCTAGACTGGGAAATCTCATGAATAGAGAAGCCTGGCAGGCTATAGTCCATAAAATCACAAAGAGTCAGACATGACAAGAAGGGTTATAATGTTTGTAGAGAGTACATGTTTGCCAGATGGTCTGGAACATAAAGAAGGTAAAAGAGCAGTATGACATAAGGTCAGAAAGATAGCTGGGATTTAGTTTCTTCAAGGTCTGAAATGCCCAGCTGAGAAGGAATGCTAGGACACTGTTCTGCTGGGGCTGAGGAACTGTTAGGCCCTGGCTTCCCAAATGTCACTAATACAGTGTGCTGATAAAAGACTGAGTTTGGTGAGTTTGTTGCCTCATCTAGGTAACTGAGGAAACTATTTCATGAAATTGATAGTGTCTGGGGTGGGAGGGGGAGAGTCAAATTTTACTGAGCACTTAACATTTGTTCTAAGGTGGGTCATTCCATGTAGGATTTGGTTAGGATTGTATAAGGATTATAATATGATATTTTAGGACTGGTGAGCATAGCAAGGAAAGAACTGTGAGGATTTTGAGATGAATAGTTCAAGAAGTCTTAGGGTATAAACTATTGATAATTTTTATCGAAGAGTTGAAGATTCCCAGACAGTCACTATCATGAACAAGAAATTTCATTTATGTATTGGTCAAGAATCTTTGCTAATAAGGACAATGGAATAGTTACGTGACATTATTATAACTAGTAAACTATGTAAGGTTTGATGGTTTCAGCTGGAGCTATCAGAGGTTCTTGAACAGTGGCATAATGATGAGAAAATAGTGAAAGTGAAAGTCACTCAGTGTTGTCTGACTCTTTGCAACCCCATGGACATCCATGGAATTCTATAGGCCAGAATACTGGAGTGGTTAGCCTTTCCCTTTCCAGGCAATCTTCCCAACCCAGAGATTGAACCTAGATCTCCTGCATTGCAAGCAGATTCTTTACCAGCTGAACCACAAGGGAAGCCCAGGAAAATTAGAGTGGATAGCCTATCCCTTTACCAGCGGATCTTCCCGACCCAGGAATCAAACCGGGGTCTCCTGCATTGCAGGTGGATTCTTTACCAACTGAGTTACCAGGGAAGCCCATAATGATGAGAGTTGTAATTATAAAGCTTTATCTAACATTTAGGAATAGAATGAAAAGATATGTGAGAGACAGAAAACAGCATTAGCTGAGGAATTCTTTTGTAATAGCAAATAGTAATGTGCCTGAATATCTGAAGCAAAATGAGGAGAGAGAAAAAGGAAATCAAAGAAGCAAAAACAGTTGTGTGGGTTGATAGTGGTGGGATGAGGAAAGATTAAAGGATGTTAGGAAGAGAGAGAAATTCACGATGGTGCTAAATTTTAAATGGCACGATTATGAGATCACTAATTCTAACAGAAACAGACCTTTCTCAATCTTTTATGAGGATAGTTCCATTCATTACACATTACTTGAGCACTGATGCATCAATGCACTGCTTCTTAACCCTGGCTAAACATTAGAAAATAAAAATACCAATGCTTTGGCCCATACTCCAAAACAAAGGAAGTTGCACTTACGGAAAATGCATTTATAGGGTCCAGACACCGGATTTTTTAAAGTTCCCAGGTGACTTTGATACACTGTGAGCATAGCTTCCTTGGTAGCTCAGTTGTAAAGAATCTGCCTGCAATGCAGGAGACTCCAGTTTGATTCCTGGTTTGGGAAGATCTGCTAGAGAAGGGATAGGCTATCCACTCCAGTATTGCTGGGCTTCCCTGGTGGCTCAGCTAGTAAAGAATCCAACCACAATGTGAGAGACCTGGGTTCGATCCCTGGGTTGGGAAGATCCCCTGGAGAAGAGAACAGCTACCCACTCCTGTATTCTGGCCTGGAGAATTCTATGGACTGTAAAGAACCTTATGGGAAATATGGACATTTAATACTTGGTCTTCAACTTCAAGGAACTTAGACTTTAGTTGGAAAAAGATATTCCATTTAAAGTACATTTCCCTTTATTTTATACAAGCTTGTGATATCACCATGCCCTTCAGGACTTTCTGAGAGTCTAAAAAGGTCTAAAAAGACTTGACTTTTCATTTTTTAAAATAAATTTATGTATGAACATACTTTGTAATTTTGACAGACATATCTGTTCCGTGTTGGGTATTACTAACAACATATATTCACCACTGAATCAGTGCAGAAAAGAACTGAGGGCACTATAATATGCAGTGATTAGTGACCCTCACATACTCAACTTTAGCCCTCAGATATACACATGCTAACTTTCTAATAACTTTTGGACACAAAAATTAATATATTTTAATACCTTCCTTTCTACCAAATATAGACTTCTTTAGCTGAAGATTTCATGACCTCTGCTATTTACTCAATAATACCTCAGTTGTCCCTTTCACTCTGTCCCAGGTTGTCTGTGACCATATTATCCAAGCTTTAGACGAGGTCTCAGATGGGTCCACAGGGATACAAATGCTTCTGATGAAAGTACTTTTTCCCTTAGATAATTCTAATTCAGCTTATTGCTTTTCATGTGCAGCCTGTATTTTGCTGTAGCTACTAGATTCAACTGGAGAATTTTCTCTTCTCAGAAATTTAAACATCTGCTAATGAAAAATGACCAAGAATAAAGTACTTATTAGAATTTAATTACAGAGCAAATTATGTTTTTTTAATAGTTTACAATGTGATCCTGCTTACTAAAACTGGTGCACTCTATTTTACAAATCTTCAACTATATCCCCATGCAACAACCAAATTATCTTAATGGGTGTCCAAGTGACATATTAGATGAATGTCTTCCCCCTGAGTCATTTTCTGATAAAGACACATCGTTTACTTGCAAGATGACAAACTATGTGTTCAAAGTGACAAATCATTTAATTAAAATTTACAAGCGGTTAAATACTGTTTGACCCAAATGGAGGCTGTTATCATGAATCAATTTCAGAGGAGGAATAGGCTTTTCAGAAAAATCAATCCCAAATAACTATAACACTTTGAACATATTATACAATCTCTTTATGGTGTTTTTGAACAGTTCTTCAGGTCAGTGGCAGTTTTTACCTGGTTCAAAAAAGAATTCCAATCTAGTTGAAAAGAATTTGAGTTTTACTTAGGACTTTAACTCTATTCATTTCATGAATATTTAATATCACGTTCAATGTTCAAGCAAAATACTCTTCTATCTTAAGAGAAAATAGCTAAAATTTTGATGAGTTATGGTTTTTTATTGCATATACAGGCCAATGGAAATTGCAATCATCTTTCATGAAAAGGCTGGATAGTTTTTATTGTTTGAGAATAAGGATGGCCATTGCATTTACTTACTAATACAGTAAATGTAAAATTGCTTAAGTAACATGCTTTATTATTTATGCTGCCAACCACATAATGTGAGGGTAGTTTCATAAAAAATATAAATTAGAGAAATTTCACATGCCAGCAGGCTGTAGATCTGTTTTATGGCTCTGACTTAGCAGGTGCCCTTCTATTTCAGTTGTGCCCTGTAATGAAGTACATATTTAAGCAGTATTGAAATGCAGATAAAAATATGATTCATATAAGGCAAGTCAGTTCCTTTCTCCAGAGATTCTATACTTTACAGGCTCCATCATTATTAGTTAATGATTTGGGATACTTTTTTTTAATCAAATCAACTCAGCTTTTTGCTCATCTGTTCCATGCCAAGATTGATAAAGTCTTAGGAAATGTGTTTGCTTAATTTTGGGAGTAAGACTTTTAACATTAATGGATTCATCAGACATGGAAGATTCATCTATGAAAAAGAAAGTGCATTAATAGTAAGGGTTAGACATAGTCCATGGTCTAAGCTAACATAATAAGTAGAAACAATCAATGAAACATCAAAATGATTATCTAATATATATATACACACACACACACACCATTTTTTTCTCCCAAATCATTTAATTTGATTGTAAAGAAAAAGCAAATGATTATCTGTTTGTATCTATGGAATTTATTTTGTGTTCTCATCTGTGGAACAAGAAACTAAGTTTTTCATCCTTAGATACATGAAGAGGAGTGATAGTTAAACATGGTGAAAAGCACAGGATTTTCACTAGAAGGTAATAACAGCTTATTATTTACAGTGTACTATATGACTCCATTTCAAATGTGCAAAGCTAGTGAAGTTTGATTTATGAGGACAGTTATCAGTGGTTACCAAATACTTAGATTTACCATACTATATGTAAGTCGAGTGTTTGTTTACAATGCCAGATATCTATTGGACAGATAACTATAATTTTGACAAGCATTTTTTTTCAAACAGAATATTTTATAAAAGGTCAAAAGTATAAAGTGTTTCAGACTCTGTTGAAATTAATGGTTCAGCTAATGTCTATAATGCTGTTTATAGTATTCTGAAAAATTCACAACCCCTAATTATCTATAGTAGTCATAAATAATTGTCAAAAATGCAAAGGAGAAAAATTCTATTAAATTAAAATAATTAGTTCACTATTTAAAATTTCCTTTCATATTAGAAACCTCTTACTTTCTAAAATATGACAGTGAAAAATGAAGGCATCCTTTAGCATACCATTACCAAAGCATTATTGAAATTTGACCCTAAAATACAACTACAAATGACAGAAAACAAGTGCAATGCAGATTATGCTCTGGGTATTCATTTATTACCTTGTTTTCCATTTTTATTCAATGACGTCTTCTTTAGCAAACTAACAGACCTCAAGTGTATTTCTCTTGTACCTTAAATATTCTCTTGTACCTCAGGATTCATTCATATTTTAGTTCTAAATTTAACTTACTAGCCTAGTGAAGGGTTAGTGGCTGGTGGCTCAGTCGGTAAAGAATCTGCCTGCAATGTGGGAGACCCAGGTTTAATCCTAGGTTGGGAAGATCCCCTGGAGAAGAAAATGGCAACCCACTCCAAGGTTTTTGCCTAGAGAATCCCATGGACAAAAGAGCCTGGTGGGCTATAGTCCATGGGGTTGCAAAGAGTCAGACATGACTCAGCGACTGAACAATAACAATAACAATAATAACCTAGTAAAACAATTCAGTCTCAAGCTTTGTGCCAAAATGTATGACTTCTGAGAAGACAAAGATCAATTGTTTCTATTTTCCTTTTATTTATTAATTTTATAAATAATACTTTATGAATACATATTTTGTAGCATTGCCACATAAATGTTGACAATGGACAAGGACTATCTGACTTATGACCTATAAAATAAAAATCTGTTAAAGTTATAAGAAAGAGCTTCCCAGGTTTAAGAGGTGGCTTAAGGGCAACAACCCACAGTTTACACCGAGTTGAACAATCTTGGGTGAAGGGTTATCTGAATCTTTACACTACTCCACAGACTTGATTTGGACTCTCCTCCTCCAGCTTTAGTACGCAGTCATGGAAGCATGGCCCCTGGGCTGCTGTGAGTTCTCACCACACAGTTATCTCCATAGGTGATCTCCCAGCCTGTTCCCTTGGCTTACTCTGCTCCATGTACTCTGGCTTCCAGGCTGTACTTACTACACATCAGACAGCCCCATTTCAGGGCTTATATTCCCTCTACTTGTGACATTATTCTCCCAGACATCACGGCATCACGTAACTCTTTCCCTCTTGACTTTCAAATCTTTCTTTAATTACTACCTGCTCACTGAGGTCAACTCTGACCAGTTATATAGATTGGCTACATTTTCTAGAATGCTCTGGCTCACTTAGCATGCTCTATTGTTTTCATAGTTCAGTTCAGTTCAGTTCAGTCACTCAGTCGTGTCCGACTCTTTGCGACCCCATGAATCACAGCACGCCAGGCCTCCCTGTCCATCACCAACTCCCAGAGTTCACTCAGACTCACGTCCATCGAGTCAGTGATGCCATCCAGCCATCTCATCCTCTGTCGTCCCCTTCTCCTCCTGCCGCCAATCCCTCCCAGCATCAGAGTCTTTTCCAGTGAGTCAACTCTTTGTGTGAGGTGGCCAAAGTACTGGAGTTTCAGCTTTAGCATCATTCCCTCCAAAGAAATCCCAGGGCTGATCTCCTTCAGAATGGACTGGTTGGATCTCCTTGCAGTCCAAGGGACTCTCAAGAGTCTTCTCCAACACCACAGTTCAAAAGCATCAATTTTTTGGTGCTCAGCTCCATATTCTATTTATAAGTTAATTATTTATAATGTTTCTGTTCTATAATCTATCTGCTCCCACTGGAATGTAAGCTCCAAGAAGATAGGAATTTGGGGGTGTTTTGGTTAAGTAAATGTGTCCCCAGGGCCCAGAGAAGGAAGAGTCTGGCATTAAGTCAGGAGTCAAGAAATGTCTGTTGAATGAATGAATTAAAAGGAGTAAACATATGTTTTAAATTCTGAACATTGATTATATGCAGCAATAAGCATTTTAGTATTACTGTTACTACAACTATTACTTCTTTTACTAAGACCTTTATACTGTGTGCTAAGCAGCATTAACTGTTTCACACAAGCCATCACATCTCTATTAGATGCCCCTGTTACTTACGTATTATTATCACCATTTTGCACATGAAGAGGTTGGAATTCAAAGAACTTCAGTGGTCATTCAGCTAAGAAATGGAGGAAGTAGGAATAGCACATGAACGTGTTCATCTCCAGAGGCTGTACTATTAACCACTAGACAACACATGAAAAGCTCATTTCTAACATCAATTTGGTAAAGTGGGTCATGATAATAGTTTTTTCCTTAATATCCTTTGTATACACACCCTCACTCAAGTACCTATTATTTGTCACATGAATGATGAATAATTTCCTAATATTGCTCTCTTTCTATTCCAAACCATTCTGTGCCCTGTGGTCATTTATTTGGCCTAAAACACAGCTGCAGTCATGCCATTAATGTGAGCAGAGGCCTCCAATGTATCTCCTTAAGTAGATATTCTCTTTATTGTACAATCCCAGTTTACTTATCCACTGACGCAGCTCTCCCTCCAACAAAGTAAGAAAGCTAGACTTGAAGGAACTAGTAATGAAATGAGTAGGATCAGTGTCCAAAGTTGAGTCCTGTATATAACTTAATGAGTTTAGAAATATTCAGTTTTAAAAAGGCTGAATCATTTTAAGAAGGCTGTACCATCATTGTTTTCAAAAAGGTTATCATGCCTTTTGTGTAAATTGGCACATGTACTTGTTAAAATAAGATACAGAAGACTAGAGTAGATGTAGTATCCAGATCATAACTGCTTCAATATTGACCACAAACACAGGGGACCAGTTTTATGCTCCATTCTGTTCCAAAAGTGATTAAATAGAAAACTTAGAGAAGGTGTCAGTAGCCACCCAGGAAGAACTGAAAGCTCCATGAGGTTAGAGCCTGTCCTATTCATTGCTGTTTCTTCAGAATCTATCGCAGTGACTGGCCCAGAGTAAAACTCAAAAAATACTTTATTGTTTTTATTGCTACTCTTCTCATCAAAACTTTTTTTAGTTCTCTTTTTCCATTATATGTACAATATTTGCAGTCACATTGCACGAGAAGCAGGAATGAGATATCTTTACTGAAATAAATGGTACAAATGCTGTGTCTCAAATGGCATACAGGCTTTCCCAGAATGGTCCTTCCTCAGTGAAGGAAGGATCTGAAGTGCTTTGTCTTGAATTCTGGGTTGACATGGGTTTTCTGAAGAGTTAATGAACAGCCAAGCTCCATTTTCTCCTGCAGAGTTGTATACTTCTACCTTTGTTGGTATTTCAGCCATTAGAGATCAGGTTTCATTTGTTATTATTTTATATTAGACTCCATCATGTAGACTTTCCTCAACACCAAGATCATGCAGTGTGAATTGCTCTCTCTAGTTAACAATATACACAAGATTGAGGTAGGATGTTTTTACTTGATTCTGGAAAGCATATTTTTCCAGACAAATCAGTTCACAGAAGTGCTCTTCATTTTCTGCACTCTACTATGAAGAAAGCTCTAAAATAAAAACTTAATCTTTCATTTTCCATTTCTGACAGCTTTTAAAAAATATATTGGTTTAGTTAATTCAGCAGTGTTAAATCAAAATGGGGATGGCACTAATGAGGATAAAGCTATAATTTGATTAGGCATCATTCACTGGATTTTATCTTTTCCTTAACCCTTTCCTTTGGCGGATATTCTTTACTAATCTTTATTTTTAGTTCATTTTGCTCTCTTTTTAAACTTACCATATTGCTAGTGACAACTAAAAGCCATTGCAGTCTTTCCTAATCCAACAAATTTGTCATATTCCTTAAATCATTGTGAGGTATACTTAAACACAATCAGAATAGTATGTGGTGCTAGTCATATGTGAGCTAGTAATAGCAACACATGGTAGTTTTGCAGCCCTGAATTAATGATACAACACTAAGTCAACTTTGACAGGAGATTCTATTTCACTTTGCTTTGTTTTGTTTTATTTCTTTTATGAAGAGACTAGATAAGCAAGCTATTTACAGAAGAGGAAAACTTGACTCTAATCTACTTTTATTAACTACATAGAGCCTTTGCAGATGTCTTGAAAGCCTATGGGGGTTTAAAAGCAACAGCGTCCCAGGAAAGAGAAGAGTCTAACTCTGACCTTCTGTCTAAAGACATACACCACTTCTGAGTGATCAATTCTCCCTTGGATTCCTGGCTTTACAATTCATCTAGTATAGCTCCATCTATTTAGTTTCAGTATTCTTTGGGGCCTTTTCTAATTAGATTGTAAATTCTGTCAGGGTTAGGCCAAGAGTCTAGCACAGAGCCTTGTACAAAATATGTAGCTACCTCATTTCATCTCAATGTAGAATAGCTTTTAATGAACTATGAGTTTACTTTCACTATGAAAAGAAATTCACTATGAATAAGAAACTCTCCTGGTGAATTTGTTAACTGTGTTTCTCATATTCTTCTGTAAGAAAATCTTTAGAAAAAGTTTCATGCATTAGGAGTCTCATGCCCAGGAAGAGTAGTCTACATTTTCTGAGCAATAATATGAGCCATGTGACTGTTATAAGGTTCAGCAAAGGCTTTCTGTAAAGGGCCCAGTAATATTTTAGGATTTTCAATCTCAATTCCAGTATTCAGCCCTATCACAGCTACTCAACTCTGCAGTTATGGCAGGAAAGCAGCCATAAACAATGCATTATGAATGAGTATCTCTGTGTTCCAACAAAATTTTATTTATCGGCGCTAAAATACAAATTCAATATATTTTATGGTTCACAAATAGAATGTATCTTTTGATTTTTTGATTTTTTTAAAACTACTTACAAAATGCCAAAATTATTCTTAACTCCAAAGTCCTTCAAAGCAGGTGGCATCAGATTTGGTTTAGCAGGGTTTATGAACCCTCCCTGCTGAACCCCATCATTTAACATTGCCTGCTGGTAGCCTGGGAAACAACTTGGCAGCCTGGCTCTGTGCTTGGTTGCTCAGTTGTGTCCAGCTCTTTAGGACTCCATGGACTATAGACTGCCATAGTCTGTGGGGGTTCTACAGGCGAGAATACTAGAGTGGGTTGCCATGCTCTTCTCGAGGGGATCTTCCCAACCCAGGGATCAAACCCAGGTCTCCTACATTGCAGGTAGATAGATTCTTTACCATCTGAGCCAACAGGCAAGCCCAGCCTATTTCTAGCAACTATTTAAAATGGACTCTGACCACCTGTGCTTCTCAGATGGGTGGTAATAGTACCATTACAAATAACCATCAAGTCTGACTGTTTCGTGCTCACACTGCATGACCATCAGCATTAACAGAGGGCACTGCTTCCTGCCTTCTAACCCCTGGATTCAGGAACCACTACCAACCAGTCAGTGATTGATGGAGTAGGAGGAAGAAAGCTTGGAGAATCATGAACTTTTTAAAAAGATTTCTGTTCAAATACAATGCACAATTTCTGTTCACATTTTATTGGACAAAGTGGGTGACATGATCATGTCACAGTTCACTGGTATGGGGAAGTCCTAGCATGTTCCTGGGAGAAGATGAACAAGAAATAGTGTTATCTCCTTAACCACTAAAATAACCACTCTGTTAAAATGGCATGCCCCTCTCCCATCATTCCCCAGTCTCCTTTGCACTGCTTCAGTTTGCTCCATAGGTTTTGTCAACTTATGACATATAATGTGTATAATTTACAGAGGTATTATGTTTATCATTCCTTCCCATTCCCATCCAACCTGCACTGTAATTTACATGAGGGCAGATATTCTTATCTTCATTGTTCACTGCAAATTTCCTAACGTCTAGAAGAGTGTTAAATACATAAGAGACACTCAATAACTGTGTATTAAATAAAAGGACAAATGAACTACAAAAACCCTCACAGCATGCATACATTCAACTTCATCTTATTTTCTTACCATGGCTTTTCCCTCTGACTTCCTTATATACTACTTACATTTTATCTGTTACTATAAACACATACACACTTATGTGTGCATACAAACAACAGGTACATGTGCACATATCTTTGTAAATCTTCTCAATTTTGCCATCATGAATGGACTTTTGAGACTAGCGATGATAAATGAAATTTTATTGGTCATACTAGCTGACTGTTTTAAAATAAGTTGTGCCCAAAAGATGAAAAGTGCTTCTTGTATTCTCTGAGGAAAGAATTGTTGGGTTTTTGTCTTCATCATGGCTTAATGTCTCATCTAACTGTAACGAGAGTGTAATCTCTGGCTTTTAATACAAAAGCCGTTCTCACTACACTCCCGTGGTAAAAATTATTTGAAGTATCTTCTGTTTTTAGGACTTTCCTGGTGGCTCAGAAGGTAGAGCCTACAATGCGGGAGGCCCAGGTTCAATCCCTGGGTCGGGAAGATCTCCTGGAGAAGGAAATGGCAACCCACTCCAGTATTTTTGCCTGGAAAATCCCAAGGACGGAGGAGCCTAGTAGGCTACAGTCGATGGGACCGCAAAAGAGTCGGACATGACTGAGTGACTTCAATTTCACTTTTTACTTTCCTATGTTGGGCCCAGTGCTCACAGTCACCAGACAGGTAGGGGGCTGTCCTGCTGGGCCACGCCCTGCTTTCTAAGACCTGCTTTGCACTACAAAAAGGAATTACCTTAAGAGACCTATTAGTGCTCGATTTTTCTCTTTGCATCTCCATTGTTCTCTAACTGGCACACTTCATGAAAGGCTCTTCTTCTGAAACTGTTATGTTGAATTTCTCAAATACCAGCTATTGAATCTTTACTTGATCTTAAAAAGAGTTGTCTTATCCTGAAAGAAGGATAAAAGGAATACCTAACTAAAAATTTAGCCCATTCTGACTTAAGAAACAGTTACAGGTTTCAGATTAATAGCACTGAGTATTCCCATCCCATTCCCCAATGCATTAGATTACATCAATGATTTTACTTATAAATGGATTTTATTTAAAGGCCTTATATGCAGTTAAGTATTACTCTAATAATGCTAACTGTTCTAGTATAGCTAGTTTAAAAAAAAATAGTTTAATGTAGTCTAACTCATGTATGATTTGGTGGCTAAAATCAGCAATGAGACAAACCAGGGTTCAAAGCCCATCCTGCCACTTGCTCTGCCACTGTGGCAACTTGGGGTGTTATTTGACCTCTTTAAGATCCTATTTCTCATAGGCTAACGTGCCTATGAAGACTAAATGTGATGTTATATAAAGTCTTTTTAAAATAATGCCTATTACAGAACATTTACAGAGAAGATGGCATTGGCTCAGCTGCCTCAATGATATCTTTATATTTCTTTTAAACTTTTTATTTTGTATTGGAATATAGCTGATTAACAATGTTGTGATAGTTTCAGGTGGATAGCAAAGGGATTCAGCCATACATATGCACGTATTCATTTTCCCTCAAAATCCCCTCCCATCCAGCCTGCCACATGACATTGAGCAGTGTTCCCTGGGGTGTACAGTAAGTCCTTGTTGGTTATCCATTTTAAGTATAGCAGTGTGTATATATCCATCCCAAGCTCCATAATTTTCCCATACCCTCAATATCTTTATATCCCCCCCAGTACCTTTATATGTTTCTGAATGCAAATGCTCTTTCAGCACTCCCTCCACATTTCTTTTTTCTCCCTACTCTGTACCCCAATAATCAGTTTCTTTCAAGCCAAAAATCCATCTTCTTTCATCAGTCCTAAATGAAGATTACCTCTCTCCTGGACCATCTTATGGATATTTGACATTGGATATGTGTCTGAAATTCATTTGTGACATTTTTATATCAGATGGGAAGATTAGACATAAGCAAACAGTGTGTCCCTCTATCAACATTTGTTCAGCCTTCTGTGAGAAATACCAAGAGAACTTATTAGAGTAATTTGCAAAATTTTGTGGGCCAGTTTGCTTATTCAAATTAGAAACTGATTATGCATACAAGTTTTATAAGAGAATAAATTAATTCAAACTTCTTCAACAAAAATGTAAGTAAGGCCTTCAAATTTGGCAGTCATGACCAGGTTCAGGATGTTAATTTAATGTAGCTAATTATGCAAATCTTAAAAACAATCATTTAGAAGTGATCTTTCTTTTAAAAAGTATGAATTAGGCATGATTCTGATCGGGGGAAACTTTGTGACGTGATAGACTGGCAGAAAAATATATGATATTTTTGTTAATTTAATCAAACTTGGAGCAGCTGCCCTTTTTTGAGAATAATGATTAGATTTTTTATACATTAAGATGTTTTACCCTTGATATTGTAAATAAATAACTTCAGATGAACACCCATTGATTGCAAATAAAGCAGCAGTTTTTCTATCAGCAAGACAAGAAAGCCCTGAGTGAAAAGTTCATCATCCATGAGAAAGCCAAGTTGGTTTACTTCAGGATCAGATACCAGTCAGCCTCAAGAAAAAATTATTTGGCAATGATGCGGAGCAAGTTTTTAAAAAATTATGCACCTAGAATTAAGCAAAAAACAGAATACCAAATTTTTTTTTACTGTTAGTATAAATTGTTCAGGCCAAAGCAAATTGTGAAGTAAGCAAATAAGTTTGTTTCTGGCATTTTTCTACCCCTCCTTCCATTATGCCTAGTGTCTATATATTTCTTCCAACTATTTGAAGTGCTTTTTGACTTCTTTCTCCAGGTAACTTCAACATATTCCCGTCATGCCATCCAAACCTACCCTATGCCCTTCACCTCAGGTCTACTTTAGGCTTAGTAACAATGGGTAATAAAGCTAATATCTATTGAGAAATCCTATATACTAGGGTGGCACTAATGGTAAAGAACCTCCCTAACAATGCAGGAGACATGGGTTCAGTCCCTGGGTTGGGGAGATCCCCTGGAGAAGGAAATGGTAACCCACACCTGTAATCTCACCTTTGAAATCCCATGGACAGAGGAGTGTGATAGGCTGCAGTCCCTAGGGTCATGAAAGGGTTGGACATGAATTAGCAACAAAACAACAACAACAATTTACTCTCTGAGATGTGAGGGCCTACTTAAATTCTGTGCCCTAACTGTGGTCTTATCTTAGTCCAATCCTTGTTGCCAATAGTCCCATGAATAATATTTAAAAGAACTGAAGCAGTATAGTTCCAGAGCTTGTGCTTGGTCCATTCAATGATGCTGCCCAACTCAGAAATGTAGGTATTGCTCAATAGACAAGTCACTTTAATATATTATTCTTTCTAGGAAACACCATCTCAGCCTGAAATAAAAGATGTATCTCTTATTCATTTATTCAACTAATATTAATTAAATCACTGCTACAATCTAAATGCTGTATGTGGTTCAAAGTATATACATTAACAGGGCAAAATATATATTGCTTTATGTTTTATTGTTTTATATAAAGGGAGAAGCAGACATTAATGAAATAATCATACAACTGAGAGTAAATTGCAACTGTGACAAGTGCCAAGAACAAGCACATGGTGCTATTAATGACTAATTCTGGTATTTGTCCTATTCAGATTATTAGGATTACGAGAAAGTGATGATTAAATCAATGTCTAAAGGAGAAGGAAATTACTACCTGAGACTAGTATGGACATTATAGGCATGGGAGCATATAGAAAAAGACATATGCATAAGTAATTCATATACAGTGCAGAATATGATAAATTGTACAAAGAAATAAGTTTAGTAGGGAGTCAGTTTAGTGCTTGGGTTGGCAGGGGGTGGTGGGGGGTAAATTCTAACTGGAAGTAGTTAGGGTAAGCCCCATGAAAGGGTTTAGCCTGTGTGTTGTTGGACTGGCAGGATTTGGATATGCAGACATGAGGCAAAGGAAGAATTCTTGGAAAAAGGATTTATTAAGAGCAAAGAAACAGAGGCAAGAAAACTTTGCCAGGATTGTAGCATGGCTGGTATGATATTGGGTCAACTAGGACCAGCTCATCAGAGGCTTTAAATGCCAGCCCAAATTGATGGACAGTGGAAACTCTTTGAAATATATGGAGTGAGAAATTGACATAAATTGGAGCTATAAAATTTCATCATACAGCTTCATATGAGAAAAAAAGAAAATTGAGGCATAAGATCACTCTAATCTCATATTAGTGAATGAATGATCTGAGAAGTTAACATGGTATATAAAGAGGGACTTTTTTTTCTTTTCTTAGAGGAGAGTCAGAGAAGACTTTATGGGAGAAAAAAACTCAAAGATTGTCTTTTAAAGTTAAGAATGGCTGTAATTTGAAGAAAAGGTATCACCAAGTTGGAATAATAACACAATATCAATTAATAGATGGAAGGGGGAGAATTTAATTTTTACTTAAAAGAAGAAGATGCCTAAAACAATGAAAAGAGATAAACAAGACAAGAAAAAAAATAGCCAGAACTGATAAAGAACTTGAAGCTTGCAGTTTGTAATTTGGTTTAGTTTTATGTGTCAGGGGAGAGTTTTGAGAAATGGGATGACATGATCCAAGAGGCAGAGGAGAGATAACTCTGTCAGAGACATATGGGACTGATGAGAACTAGGAGATACTGAGGCAGGAGAGCCTTTAAAGAAAAAGTTAAAGTCATTTAGCTAACAAATGACCATGTTCTGGATCCAATATAAGGTCATGTCAAAGTTACATTTGATTAATATTTGGAGAAAGACCTAGAAAATATGTCCCTTGTTACCAGGGACATCAGAGCCCCTAATTCAGTCATTCATCCATTTAAGGAATACCTATTCTGTGTCATGTGTACTAGACCCCATGATAGGTATTGAGTTCACCAAAGTTAATAAAGATATAGCCCCACTTTCAAGATACTTATGGCATACTGGTATAGTTAAAGCCATATTAAAATTGGGCAGAAAAGTGACAATCTGAATTAAATTATGTAGAACATGGCAAGGCAGTTTTACAATCAAAAATATATTTAATAAAAACTTACTATGGTATGTAAGCACTATAGAGGCTACTGTAAAATAAACAGCTCAGTCCCAGTCATTAATGGCCTACACCATGTCTAGATTTGGAAGACGCAAATACGCAATAGGTTAAAGCAAGACAATCTTTAATCTAATGACAGAGGTCTGGTACAGATAAGAGTTTATGGGTGTTGAGAGACCAGCCACATGACTCTCAGGGAAGACATTATAGAGTAGATAGACATTAATCTGCACTTTAGTGGACCAGTTGGATTTGCATCCAGCTTAGGCAAAAGTCTAACAACATCTAGGGATGAAAAATGAGCTCCTCGGAATAGCAATTTCGTACAGGAAAAAGAAATGAGCTTGCAGTAAGATAAACATAAGATAAAAAAAAGGATATATGTGTGATGTGTGATTTTGAGTAGGGATGTAGCTTTTTTAGTTAGCCTTAGTTACATTTCTTATTAAATAGGAAAAATAATGGGGCCTTTTTCATATAGTTGTTATGAGAATTAAAGAAAACAGTATATATAAAGTCAGATCCAAGTATGCATGTATAAAATGCCAATTCTTTCACTAAATCTGCAATTAAAAAAAAAAAAAAAAACACTTGCTAGACAGCAATCTATGTAAGGATAGAGCCCCTGTCCCTCATTTCCTCTTTTCCCTAGGGCCTAGCACAATTACTGGATCTTACAGGGACTATAGTTCAGTTCAGTTCAGTCGCTCAGTTGTGTCCGACTCTTTGTGACCCCATGAACCGCACAGCACACCAGGCCTCCCTGTCCATCACCAACTCCCAGAGTCCACCCAAACCCATGTCCATTGAGTCGGTGATGCCATCCAACCATCTCATCCTCTGTCGTCTCCTTCTCCTCCTGCCCTCAATCTTTCCCAGCATCAGGGTCTTTTCCAGTGAGTCAACTCTTAGCATCAGGTGGCCAAAGGATTGAAGTTTCAGCTTCAACATCAGTCCTACCAATGAACACCCAGGTCTGATCTCTTTTAAGATAGACTGGTTGGATCTCCTTGCAATCCAAGGGACTCTCAAGAGTCTTCTGCAACACCACTGTTCAAAGGCATCAATTCTTCAGTGCTCAGTTTCCTTCACAGTCCAACTCTCACATCCATAACATGACCACTGGAAAAACCATAGCCTTGACTAGACGGACCTTTGTTGACAAAGTAATGTCTCTGTTTTTTAATATGCTGTCTAGGTTGGTCATAACTTTCCTTCTAAGGAGTAGGCGTCTTTTAATTTCATGGCTGCAATCACCATCTGCAGTGATTTTGGAGCCCAGAAAAATAAAGTCAGCCACTGTTTCCAATGTTTCCCCATCTATAAACATGTGATAAATGACTGAAAAAATTAAAAGTGAATTTGGGTGTTATGAGTGTACATATTTTTGTAATGGAGTTCACATTAGAGGAAAACTGAGAACCAAACACTGGAAATTGAAGTTTGAGGCTGATCCTGTTCTTTGGATCTTAACTTCTTCTTTTGGGCACTGAAGCATCATTGAAAGTACATGAGCAAAGGAGTGGTATGATGGGGTGGTACATTACAGATATTGTTCTGGCATCCAGGTAGTGGGGAGAAGTCAGGAGGACTTAGAACAAGAGAGTGGAAGAAGGGAAAAAGTATTTGTGAGACTTCATGAATGAAGAATCCCGGGACTGTATGAAGAGAGAGAAAGGAAGTGAGAGGTGTAAGAATTCTTAGAAACCAGAAGAAGGTCTTGGTGCTGCCAATAAAAACCAATCAGGGAAGCAAGACAGAGTGACCAACCATCCTTCTTTACCTAGTTCTGAGAAGATTCTCAGAACAGAAGACCTTCAGAGGCAAAGGAAATTCTGAGATTCTCCACAGATTTCTTATCTTACACAACTAACTACAACCAGCACCAATGAACATGTTACCACATTTTTTACCATATTCTTCGGTACAATAAGTCTCATTCCTTTCAAAGTTCAGCAGTTTTGTGTAATAGCAGGCTAGGAACTATCCAACAAATGTGTTAGGAAGACTTGCCTTGAGCCAGCCATTGTGGGAAAAAATACATGATTAAGGCACATTCACCACCTTGGCTCAGACGGTAAAGATTCTGTCTGCAATGCAAGAGACCTGGGTTCAATCCCTGGGTGGGGAAGATTCCCTGGAGAAGGGAATGGCTACCCACTCTAGTATTTTTGCCTGGTGAATACCAGGGATATGGGAGCCTGGTGGGCTACAGTCCATGGAGTCACAGAGTCTGACACAACTAAGGAATTAACACTTTCACCATCTTCCAAAACAGTCAAGGCCCTCATCGTCTGAGCAGATCCATGGGTGCCTCATGATGCTGGACAACATGCCCTCTACCTGCACTCTCAACAAAACAGGGCCAGCAGTCAGAGCCTTCAGTATGCTAAAGCACCCTTACTCAAACCTAGCCATGAGTCTCTTTCATGCTCAGATTTTGCAGGGTTTTTCTGAGAGTTCCACAAGATAGATCTTTCTGTGCTATACTTGAATAAGCATTTAACCATATTTTAAAATGTCTAAGAGATCTTAAAATCTTCTAATTTGTCTCCAATTTTGAATTTTGGTTACACTGCATGATGATTTTCTAGTACCATTTTCTAAGAATTACAAAGGTGCATGTCTTTCTTGAAAAAGTGCTTCTTAAAACTAAGGAAACTTTCTCCATACATTAAATCCTTGACTTACACAATGGTTCAATTTAAAGATTTCTTCGATTTTACAATGGTGCAAAAGGGATATGCATTCAGTAGAAGCCATACTTCAAATTCCGACTTTTGATTTTTCCTGGGCTCAGGATATGCAGTACACACTCTCTCATGATGCTGGGCGGTGGCATGAGCCACAACTCACAGTCGGCCACACCATCACAAAGGTAAACAACCAATACACTTAACAACCATTCTGTTCCCATACCGCCATCCTATTTTTCACTTTTGGTGCTGTGTTTGACAAATTATATGAGATATTCAATGTTTTACTACAAAATAGGCTTTGTGTTAGATGATTTTGCCCAACCATAGGCTAACGTAAGTGTTCTAAGCATATTTAAAATAGGTTAGGCTAAGCTATGATGATCTATAGGTTAGGTGTATTGGATGCATCTTCAGTTTACAGTGTTTTCACATTATGACGGGTTTACCAGGACATAACCCCGTTGTAAACTGAGGAATATCTGTATTTTGAAATTCTGAACCAAACAGCATTTCTGTGGAGCAACACAAAATACTTCATTATCAATCAGAGAAGCATACACATACTACATGTAATCTGGAGTTCAATGTCTTTGGGTTTATGAGTCACAGAATATGGAAAAAGATAAGAAAATAAGTTTATGATTTGACAATGACAAGTCATAAATTAAGAACTATTATTTAGAGATGTAAAAAGATAACAAAGAAAATGCACATAAAAGCACCAGCTTGATAGAAGATCTTAACTCAAGTACCACCTTTGTTAAAAGATAACTAGATGAACTTGAACAAGCTCTCAATGATATTAGCTTTCCACCTGTTCACTCATGTTTATTTATTCAGTCATTTAGTCTTTCAATTAATATTTACTGAGAAACTCAGTAGTGAAAGGAAAGATGTATTATAGACCAAGAAATATATACTAGGCTCTCAGGCAGCGTTTTTCAATCTCAGCACTATTGATTCTCTGGTTGAATACTGTGTTTCTCCTGGACTTGCAGGAAATACTGAAAAACTTGTCCCTGCGATAAGATGGAAAGCAGTTCATGGAATCTACATCATACAAAATAATGGATAGCTACTTCAGAATGCCGTCTTGGGACTCACTCAATAAGTCACTACCAACTATTATGTGATATTTATAATAAGCTTTTGGCAGATAGTCTTACTGCCTCACGTGCCTCTGATGTTGCTGTTGTTCACTCACTAAGTCATATCTGACTCTTGAGACCCCATAGACTGTAGCATGCTAGGCTTCCCTGTCCTTCACTATCTCCTGGAGTTTGCTCAAATTCACATTCATTTAGTCGGTGATGCCATCCAACCATCTCATCCCTCTCCTCCTGCCCTCAATCTTTCCCAGCATCAGGGCCTTTTCCAATGAACTGGCTCTTCATATCAGGTGGTCAAAGTATTGGAGCTTCAACTTGCATCTGTGCCAATCCCTAAAGCAATTGGCCTGTGATCTGATTGGCCAAACCTGGAAGCATGCCTACTCCTAAGCATGGCTGAAGGAGGCTAGAGCCATCCCCACTAAAACCACAAGCTATGAGAGGATACTGAACAAGATGACACATCCAGTGTGCACTGCAGTGGTTTACAAAGCCTCACTGCATTTGTTACCATATTTGATCCCCCAGTTCACTCTGGGGTATAAGAAGGGCAGATGGTATGAGTACCTTCATCTTCTAGACAAGAAAATAGAGAGGAGTGATTTCTTCAAGCTTGCACAGTAAGGGGCAGAGCCAAAACCTGAAGCTAGATCTTCTGATCACAAATGTTTTGCTCTTTCTCTTTTTCCATGCTGCCCTTGAGTGATTTCTACCCAGCTTAGAGTTTTGGGATCCATACTGTGAGAGTTGGACTGTAAAGAAAGCTGAGTGCTGAAGAACTGACGCTTTTGATCTGTGGTGTTGGAGAAGACTCTTGAGAGTCCCTTGGACTGCAAGGAGATCCAACCAGTCCATCCTAAAAGAGATCAGTCCTGGGTGTTCATTGATAGGACTGATGTTGAAGCTGAAACTCCAATCCTTTGACCACCTGATGCTAAGAGCTGACTCACTGGAAAAGACCGTGATGCTGGGAAAGATTGAGGGCAGGAGGAGAAGGGGACGACAGAGGATGAGATGGTTGGATGGCATCACCAACTCAATGGACATGGGTTTGGGTGGATTCCGGGAGTTGGTGATGGACAGGGAGGCCTGGTGTGCTGTGGTTCATGGGGTCACAAAGAGTCGGACATGACTGAGTGACTGAACTGAACTGAACTGTAGGAGTGGAAGGTAAATAAAAGAGATTCCAGAGGGAAAGCTGGATATTTGGGTGAATGGTAGAGGACTAATATGCAAAAAATTGAAGTGTTTCAAAGAAGTCATGTAAGTGAATGTCAAAACATGAGGAAATGTCAGAGAGTAGAAATGATACTTTGAAAAGTATCTATTTGGAAGATATTATAGATTTTGAAGACTCTTCCCATTAAATACTGAGACAAGGAGCTGAATCAAATAGAAAAAAAAATAATTTGGATCCAGAATTAATGACAGTAGCCATAGTATCAAAAGTTCTAAAGAAAAGGAAAGCAGGAAATCCTTTCTAGTAAGGATTTCTTAAACACAAAAATGCACAGGAATTCTTAAAGTTAGTGAAAATTAAGTGTAGTTTGTCATTTGATACTAATGGAGAAAAAGTTGCTGTTAAAACTGGTCAGGAATAAATTAAGACTATGAATATCCTTGAGAAATGGAGAAATCAAGTCCATAGGATAAGATTTAAGTTAAAATATAAAAAAGTGAACTCATGAATTAAGGCTGAAGAGAAGAGGAATAAAAAAAATAAAGCAAAATAGTGGGGCAGTCGGCCACCAGTTTTTGTGGGTAAATGTGAAAATAACATTTGCAGCATAATTGTGGCTTAGTTTAGAGTAAAGGAAAAGGGCAGAGGTTATTTCTTCTGTGAACAATTCTGATTTCTAACCTTTACTACTGAGTGTGGGGCTCTCTCCATTTACTAATGTTCCCCGTCAGTGAACAGTCTGCTTAGAACAATTCCAGATTTCATGCTGATCCTTATTAGCTTTTCATTTCCCTGGGAATTTCTCTCTGACAGGAACAATACTTTCCAGTTACAAACTGTTCTGCCATATAAAATATCATGAACGGCAATAACACTGGTTTACATTTCTCTTCCCCACGTCTTATTGAAAAAGCTTCAGGTGTTTTTTTTTTCAGATCTTTCTTCAGCCTGGTATAAGTTGAATTCCACCATATGAAAATAAAATTTGTCTCCAACTTTTCCATTTCTTGACCATCTTGGAATAAAAACTTGGTCCAGTCCCTATCATCTTCCTATGAAATTAAATGTAAGTTTATTTATATCCTGGAGATTGGATGGCATTTTACAGATTGTTCTATGCCAGGGTGACTTACTCATTAGAGGGTCAGTGGTTTGAGAAATTCAAGTCTAATAATAAAACTATATAATATTATATGCAACCCTGTCCCTACAACCTAGGGACAGTTTACTTTATGATTAAAGGAGCTATTGCACTAAAGCCCCGCTGCATGTCCTTGATTGCAGTTCAGGTAAAACATAAAGATGACACAGAACTTATAAAGAATGAGTGGAAGAATATCCTGTTCCCTGAATCCATAAAGCACGTCTCTGAATCCAAGCCTATATCATCTGCCCTTAAATGCATAATGGCTTCTTCAGTTTCCAATCATCACTGCATTTCTGTACTTTCAAAAAGCTATTGAGATACTTGAGGTATGAAAGATGCTATATAAAACCAAATTTAATTCTGTACTATTCCAGTAATTTGTCTCATAAATACTTCTTGAAGTGGTGAAATACTTTCGGTTATAGAAATAAAACTTATGTATTCATGACCTACATATGATTTCATCTTCTTGGAAGTCAAAGGACTCTTCAGTGTTTATGCTACTGAAATAAATCTGCTATAGGTATTTTTATAAAGGTTGTTATTACAAGTGACACTGTTGGAACTAGCACTATTATTTGTTGTATATTTCCTGCAATCACTTTTTATGCAGTTTTCTTAGTTATTTTAAATAAATAGATGCCAGTTTTTCTCACTAATATCTACCTTCATTTCTCTGAAACTTCATAATTTGATAAATGGTATGCAGTGTTAATGTGATCTGATGGCCAGGAAAAAGGCCTGGGGGCATGTCAGTCAAAATGGGCTTCAAATCAGTACTGAAGGGACAGTTGTGAATCCTATACAACTTTGAGACAGGGGCATGGATTTAATGATTACACAAGACCATGTTTCCCCAATGAATCATGCCTTTAAAAATATATTTTCTCCTACTCTGAGTATGTCTAGTGACAATTATTTTATCTTGCCCCTGTGGAAAACCCTGCTTCTATCTGGACCATTAACTGAGAAACGTCACATTTTAGTTATAAATGAAATTATTTTCAAACCTTATAGCAATGTGGATTGCTACTTTAACAAAAATGCTTGTTGAAGTAAAAGATAAAGACATTTTGTGGAGTTTCATGTGTAGTGACTTCACTGAGGATTGTCTTTGCATCTCTGCACTAGGAAAATCTAATGGTGTGAGAATAAGCCAATTGAATAGGTACTTAAAAGAATAAAATAAAAAGAGGTTCG
Source organism: Budorcas taxicolor (assembly GCF_023091745.1). Classification (NCBI taxonomy): domain Eukaryota; kingdom Metazoa; phylum Chordata; class Mammalia; order Artiodactyla; family Bovidae; genus Budorcas; species Budorcas taxicolor. The sequence continues at coordinate 73,821,143 of NC_068912.1, forward strand.
TGCTAATCATGAGCCTTTGTGTGTGTGAATGTGTGTGTACATTGGGATTGGTTTGTAAACTAGAACAATTTGTCAGGTATCAGGGACTACTATTTTTCTCCACAGTAAAATTACAACAATTCGCAATATAATATGGAAGACTGTCTTATGACTTCAAATGCAATTAATATTCACCTATTCAACTGATAATTTTGAGCCCCTACTGATGCTGGGGGAAAGGGTGGAGGTGTAAATGTATATAAAATATGGACCCTTCCTTGAAAGAATTCACAGTCTAATGAAGATTACATGTTTAAAAATAAAATCATATTTAGGACTCATCTTTTTTTCAACATTATGTACTAGAATATAGAATAGGATTGTTGAATCTTTTAATAATCAGATTTAAAATATCCTTTTTTCAAAGGAACTTTAAATGCTTGCTTCTATAAACCTAGTAGCATAGTTTTCACCCAATCACCGCAAGGACAACAACAGAACACTGTCTATTCTATATGCTTAGTATTGGCCTCAAGATCAATAATAAGATTGTAAAATGGTTCCACTGGTTCTCTCTGGAGATCTTTTTCTTTCCCTGTAGACTTGGCCAAAGAAAAGAAACTCAGACTTTTGTTAGACGAGTTCTAGAACAATTTAAGAACTTCTGCTATTAAAGTCCCATCTTGATTAAGGAAATCTGACCTACCTAAGGGAGATCTGAATTACTTTAGTGTTGGAGGGGGCATCTTCCAAATACTCAGTTGGTATAACTGACTAAGAAATGAAAGGTAACTCCTGGTTTGGAGAAGAGATGAGAATTGGACTTTTCTATGAAGTCCAATACACAAGAGGTTAGATCAGGTCAAAGATTTAAAATACATCGAAGACCATGCAGAAGTCACACGCTTTCTTTTAAAACATATATTTTTTCAATATTGTACATATTACATAGTCATTAGAGATTATCTAGAAAATAGAGAAACATAAAAAAGTCACTGACATTTTCGACAACCAAAGATAATCATTATTCATATTAAATCTACCTTTAGAATTATGTGTTAATAATCCCTCTTGGGAAAATATTTCTCATATTTTGTTTATGTACATCAAGGCCAGGAGGAGGTGAGTGGTGGGTGAGCAAGAGAAGCTTCATCTATATTTACAGCTGCTCCCATTGCTCCCATTACCACATTATCACAATGTAATAATAATAGAAATAAAGTGTACAATAAATGTAATGCACTTGAATCATCCCAAAACCATCCTCCTACCATAGTCTGTGGAAAAGTTGTCTTTCACAAAACCCATCCCTATGCCTTAAATGTTGAGGACCACTGATGCACAATATTCATGATTTCAATAATATATCACATCCTACATTGATATGCCATAGATTTTGCTGTGCTCTGAATTCATTACAGAAAGATATCTTGCTGGTAAAAATCATAATGTATATAAAATTCCAATGAGTTCCTAAAAAGTTTGAAAATAAACAGAAAATATAAATTTATTCATTTAAAAACAATTCAATTCCAGGCTTATGTTAATCAACAAGAATGCAAAGCAAAAAGACAGTCCAGGCTGAGACAACTGTGTTCATTAATGGGGCTGAGGATTTGGAGTTCAGAGATATGAGCTTGAGTCTTGAGTCCATTGAATGACTCTGTCATCTTGAGCACATTAGTGGCTCTTGCTCAGCCTCAATTCCACCATCTGTAAAGCAGGAGAAATAATAATGCTTGCCTAAAAACTTGTGACAATTAGGTGATATAATGTACATGGAGTTGTGCTATAAACGTGAAGTTGCTGATCGAATGATGATAGCCCATACTTCAGTAGTTGAACTTAAAACTTAGCTCTTAAATTTAATCCTTAAAATTGAGTAATAGTTCTACCTGTCATTGCATAGAGCCTAACTTGAATTATACTACCAACAAGGCCTGTCTTCCAAGTTAAAAAATTCAGAGGTGGTTTTGATGCTCAGATTTGAACATCAGTAAATGCAAGTAACGACTGAGCGACTAAACTGAACTGAACTGAACTGAAATGCAAGTAACAGCCTTGAATGAAGGTTTACTTTATTTTTCCATAATAATGATTGTTCACACCTTTAAACATATGTACCACTGAATATAGTTTAGTCAATGTAAATAGTGTCAGACTAATTGACATTAGCAATTCCTCATCAGGCTAGCTTACACAGTGAAACAGTGAAATGTCCACATGGATGATTGAATTTTTGAATGAATTCTTTTTCATACCTCTCCCAGTCTTGATATAGCAATAGTGAATTCTGCTGTGATTGGATTAGAGTTTGTAGAGTTGAGAAGAGCTACTGATTGTATGAAGTTTCTAACATCTACATCTCTTGTGATGTGGATTATAGCATGACATCTGCCCGTGAATAGTACACAGACTAAGTATGGGAGCATTATACTTTCCTATCTCTGTGACAATCTCATATTCTCTTTGACAACTCAAATAAATTTGACAAAGACATAGCCTCAAACCACATTATAAGCTTCTTGAATGGAGAAAATGGGAGGTAATGAGATTTTTATCCTATATCCTTGTATTATGCAGTTGTCACTGTAATCAAAGATTCCAGAAAACTGTTCGTGGTGTAATTTAGAAAGTTTACTGCGGTACGGTTGGAGCCAATTGTATAAATAATATCTAAGTTGGGGAGAGCCTTAACCTTCTTTGTGTTTTTGTCAGACTGCTTTTGTTGTAAGCCTACCCTGCATCCACTGGGGGACCTTGCACTATCACCTGGTCTCAGAGTTTTCTGCTTCTGGAATGTTATATCAGCCTCTCTAATCTCTCTCATCTGCTTCTTACCAAGGACCTCCCTTATGTGACAGGGCACAAGGAATAATGCCCTTTTTTCCTCAGGAGGTACTGCAAGCCTTCTCTTTCTTCTAAGCTCTGTTAGTCCTCACTTCTGTCCTTTCAACACTTATCTTTTGACACTAACCAAATACTAAAATTTATAAATAACTTTCAACAACCAATAAATAAGGCTTATCTTGGCCAAGCGAACAAAAGAAAAAAGTTTATACTGTTCTTTTTTGGGTCATTTTATTCTTTGCCATAAGGTTATCATTCAGCTCTGTGAAAGTATCAAAAATGCAAGCTTATTCAAGACTTTCTTCTTCCAGTGAAAGTAAAAGTAGCTCAGTCATGTCCAACTGTTTGCGACCCCAAGGACTATACAGTCCATGGAATTCTCCAGGCCAGGATAGTGGAGTGGGTAGCCTTTCCCTTCTCCAGGGGATCTGCCCAACCCAGGGATTGAACTCAGGTCTCCTGTACTGCAGGCGGATTCTTTACCAGCTGAGCCACAAGGGAAGTCCAAGAATACTGGAATGCATAGCCTATCCCTCCTCAAGAGGATCTTTCCCAACCAGGGTCTTCTGCATTGCAGGCAGGTTCTTTACCAACTGAGCTATCAGGGAAGCCAAGTATGTAACTGTATTCTTTACTTTTTAATTATTCCTTATTGTAGAAGATATAATTTCTGGGATATAATTTTATTGATATTCTTGAAGTATTTTGGAAAGGAAAAGAAATTTACAGGAAAGAATGGCAAATTTATTTACTCAATAAATTTATACAGGACACTTTATTAGGCCCATTCTAGGCACTATGGACACAAAAATGAGTAAGACATTTGTCTCTGCCTGAAGCTTCCCAGTTTCTTTGGAAGAAAAAATATCGTATAAACAGGAAGATAAGTATGGGTTATATTCAAACATTTGAGGAGCACAGTTATGTTTAGGAAGGTCAGGGAAAGGCTTTTCAGAGGTACAGGAACAGAAGTTTAAATAATCAGAGTCTGGCAGGTAGAAAAAAACAGGGGTAAATTCATTCTTCCCTGGTGACTCAGATGGTAAAGAATCCACCTGCAATGTGAGAGATCTGGGCTGGATCCCTGTGTTGGGAAGATCCCCTGGAGGAGGCATGGAAACACACTCCAGTATTCTTACTTGGAAAATCCCCATGGACAAAGGAGCCTAGTAGACTACAGTCCATGGAATTCTCCAGGCCAGAATACTGGAGTAGGTAGCCTTTCCCTTCCCCATGGGGATCTTCCCAAACCAGGGATTGAAACCAGGTATCCTTCATTGCAGGTGGGATTCTTCACCAGTTGAGTCACCAGGGAAGCAAGTGACTAAGCACCACACAGTCATTCTAAGTGCAGAAGGGTGCTACCCTGTGTCTGTTCAAGGAACTGTGTGTAAAGTCAGGTGATTGCATAAGAGACAGACCATCTTATTCATGATCTCATGTGCTGAACAAAGAGGCTTGAATTTTATACAGTGTTTTGACCCAAGAAGTGTTTTATGTCAATGTACATGTATAAAGATATCTCTGGAAATAGGTAAACGGGTAGATGGAGGTGGAACAGTCTCTGCAGGGAGATTAGTCAGGACGATAGTACAAAATATAACAGGCTCCGAGGAGTCGCATATAGGGGCTGAAGAGGTTATAACATAGAAAGACTGAGTAGGAGATGTCCATAGTCATAAAGCCAATAAACTGGCATAACTTTTATTTTCAATGATCTTCAAGTCTTTTTGAACATTTATTTACATTTAGAATAGAAAAAGATCATATTTTATATATGAACTTAATTAATTTCAAACTAAATACTAGGATGAAATTAATTTGATGATCAAAAAGGTAAACATATTATACAGCCTGATTTTATAAATTATACCTTTGGGACAAAATTCCTAAATGTGATTTTGTAATACAGACCAAGCTTGAAGCTGTTGATTAAATAGATCTTTCTATCTGGGGCTTCATAAGGCTCGGATATACAGTGCATTTTACTATAATGAGGGAGTAGAAGAAAAATAATAACTGAAGATAATGTTAAAAAGTGATAATGTCTCTATTCAGCAATATGATGCAAGACAATCAGAAAAAGTAAAAAGGCAAACTAGAGTTTTGTAGAAGGTATTTATAATACACATATCCAAGAAAGGACTTATATCTTGAAAATATCAAAAGTTCCTATAAACAATAAGATTAAGGCAGACTATGAAATAAAGAAACGGATTTAAAAATATGAATATACACAAAAGAGCATATCAAAATAGTCAATAAATGTATGAAAAAACATTCAATGGCATTAGTCATCAGGCAAATGCAAATTAAAATCACAATTTGAAACCTCTCCAGACCCATCAAAATGGGTTGGCTAGAATCAAACTGCATTTTTAGACCCTTGGATTAGAGTGTAAAATGAGACAGGCATTTGGGAAAACTGTTAGACAAAATCAACTAAGCTAAACACATTCCTACCCTGCTGCTGCTGCTGCTAAGTTGCTTTAGTAGTGTCTGACTCTGTACGACCCCATGGACTGCAGCCTACCAGGCTCCTCCGTCCATGGGATTTTCCAGGCAAGAGTACTGGAGTGGGTTGACATTGCCTTCTCCGATTCCTACCTATGACCTAGCAATTCCATTTCTAGGTATACCTACAGAAATGAAGACATATGTTCATCAAAAGTTATATATAAGAGTGTGCAAAGCTGTACTATTCATAATAGTCCAAATCTAGAAACAACACAAATGTCCATCAGCAGAATAAATAAGTTGTGACATATTTATACAATAGAATGGATATATAAGATGAGCAATGAGAATAAATGAACTGCAGCTACACATATCATTATTGTTATAAACATAATACTGAATGGAAATATCAGACACAAAAGAATATATATTGTTTGATTCCATTTATTTTAAGTTAAAATATTGCCACAGTAGAAAGTTAACACAGTGATTACTCTTAGGAATTTGCTCAGTTACTATAAGGGGAACTAGGTGGCCTCAGGAATGCATTCTGATCTGGATATATTTCCTTTGTGAAAATTCATCACACTATACAGTTACAATTTATGCAAATTTCTGATCTATTTCAATTGTAAGTTTATATCAAGAGTATAAAGGAATATGAATCACCAGATTCTATTATGAACATACAAGAGCCTAATATTGTCATCTTTAATTAAAATCTAAGTATGTCAGCTAAATTTGTTAGTCACTTAAATTGGTCATAGTGACATAATGCATGTAACCATGTCAGTTTTGAATTACGTCCCCTTCTTAATAATATTGTGTGCAATTCTTAAAAGTCAATCTTGTCAAAAATAATTCATTTTACTTTCTCAAAATCATGAGCACATTGTAGAGGCTTGTCTCCTGATTTTGTGAAACAACTCTCTGTTTGATGACATTTAAGAAAATATAGCTTTTTCATTCTAAAACAACACAAAACCTCCCCAGCTCTGTTTTCCTGAGACATTTGTCTCAAAACAAACTAAACAAATCTATTTGATACACAACTGATTTGAAATGGCTCCTATTCCCTCTTCCTCACGGTTTTCTGTGGAATGATTTCCAATGAGTTCATCTCAAATGAGACAGCAATGGCTTTGATAAAGAGAAAAATATCCTCTAATGTGGTCATAGATGCCCTGAAGTCCACATAAAGTCTTCTATACTGATAACTCTTTACAATAACATGATTCCAATTTTATATTCTGATTGGTCTTGACTATTTTAAAACAATAATAGTGTTCCTTTTAGTGCTACTTTGATAAAAACCTTACAAAGGATAATCTAACAAGCAATGTAGAAACATAATAGATAATTTGAAGATAAAGATTGATATGGCGTATTTTTGTCTTTTTTCATCCCTTTCCAATTCTTACAACAGAAATCTAGGAAGTTCAGTGACAGAGGATTTGCATCACAGAATCACATCAAATAGAAATTTTATTCCAGTGTTCTTGGGACATATGTCCAGAAAGTCCCATGACCATGACTGCAACATCAGACTTGCCTATTTGCTCTCCCATACATCCCGTTCAAGAAGTCAACCACTTGAGAGAACATAAGAATAAGCATATTGGGGTTTTCTATTTTTCTATAAAGCCATATATATTTTCCAGGTCTTCTTTCCCCAGTATCATAAATTGAATTCCTGTCAAACCTCCTCAGTTTAGATTGAAGTTTCTTGTTTTAAGAACTTTTCTAAAGTCAGAACACTCAGGAGTCAGTGTGTCAAACCCCAAGCAGATCATTTACCCTGTGTCCAGTCATCATTTCTAGTTGTTTTTTATGATACATCCAACCTCCTTCTCTAAAGACATAACTTTAGAAATGTCTTTATCTCTAACATTAGAGATGTCTTTATCTCTCACTAATGCAACTAACTTCAAATCCAACAATATGCAGAGATCTTTATTTCCAGAGTTCCATTTTGTTGTTATTCAGTCGCTAAGTCGTGTCTGACTCTTTGCGAGCAACCCCACGGTCTCTAGCATCCCAGGGTTCCCTGTCTTTCACTATCTCCCAGAGTTTGCTCAAATTCATGTCCATTGAGTTGCTGATGCTATCTAACAATCTCATCCTCTGCTGCCCTCTTCTTTTGCCTTCAATCTTTCCCAGCATCAGAGTCTTTTCCAGTGAGTTGGCTCTTCACATCAGGTGGCCAAAGTATCGGAGCTTCAGCTTTAGCATCAGTCCTTCCAGTGAATATGCAGGATTGATTTCCTTTAGGATTGACTGGTTTGATTTCTTTGCAGTCCAAGGGACTCTCAAGAGTCTTTTCCAGCACCACTGTTTGAAAATATCAATTCTTTGGTGTTAACCCTCCTTTATGGTCCAACTCTCACATCTGTACATGACTACTGGAAAAACCATAGCTTTGACTTATACGGACCATTGTCAGCAAAGTGATGTCTCTGCTTTTTAACATGCTGCCTTGGTTTGTTGTTGCTTTCCTTCCAAGGAGCAGTGTCTTTTAATTTTATGGCTGCAGTCACCATTTGCAGTGATTTTAGAGCCCAAGAAAATAAAATCTGTCACTGCTTCCACTTTTTCCCCTTCTACTTCCTATGAAGTGATAGGACCAGATGCCATGATCTTAGCTTTTGAATGTTGAGTTTTAAGCCATCTTTTCCACTCTCCTCTTTCACCTTCATCAAGAGGCTTTTTAGTTCCCCTTTGCTTTCTTCCATCAGAGTGGTATCATCTGCATATCTGAGGCTGTTTATATACGTCCCAGCAATCTTGATTCTAGCTTATGATTCATCTAGCCTGCATTTTGAATGATTTACTATGCATGTAAGTTAAATAAGCAAGGTGATAATATACCACCTTGACATACTTCTTTCCCAATTTTGAACCAGAGCTCTATAGAGAATTCTGAATTTCTCTAATTGTATCATAACATCATCTACAGTCTTTGCATTAAGATAGTTTTGGTAGTTTAAGCCAATTTAAAAAAATTATATTTAACCTGTGTCTGAACTTTATGTTTGTACTTTCTCCTTGACTTATTGTAGTTTCTGAGAAGACAAGGTTTTAGCTTTTCCTCATGATAAGTCATTAACCCCACTAGAGTTTAAATGGGCAGGCTGGTAGCATCAAGCCTGGATAACCTTATAAGGGGGATGTTGGTACTGCTACTGTCATTTCCAGTTTTTCTCAGAAACCAGACGTGTTTGTGAGAATCATTCTACCTGTACGTTACAATTATGCATTGTATGTGTACAGTGCAGAAATGTAGACTCCATGAAGGGCAGAGATTCTGTTCATTTACCTGTCTGGGTTTTAGTATTTCTGATGCTTAAAATAGTGTTCAGCACATGGTAGCTGCTCAAAACATATTTTTTGAGTTCATAAATATTACTGTATTATGATGTTTGTTCCTTTTGGGCAAAGAGAGTGTTTTGTATTGTACTTTACACAGCATATTATTTAAATGCATATTGCTTTTGGATGAAAATATATGACTGTCTAAACCAGGAACCACAAACTTTTTATGAAGGGCCAGATAGTGAAGTGTTTTGGCTTGTGGGTCTTATGGTCTCTCTTAAAAATATTCAATTCTGCTGTAGTTGTAGCTCAAAAGTAGCCACAGATAACATGTAAATAAATAAATAGGCAGCCAATTACCCATCACATGTTTTTGTATCGTCCTTAACCAAAAAGGGCTTTTAGATTTTTAAATGGTTTTTAAAAAGCAAAAGTCCCATGACACTTGAAAATTATGTAAAATTAAAATTTTATTTTAAATCCCTTATGACTATACAGTGGAAGTGAGAAATAGATTTAAGGGACTATATCTGACAGAGTGCCTGATGAACTGCGGATGGAGACTCGTGACATTGTACAGGAGACAGGAAGCAAGACCATCCTCAAGAAAAAGAAATTCAAAAAAGCAAAATGGCTGTCTGAGAAGGCCTTACAAATTTCTGGGAAAAGAAGGAAAGCAAAAAGCAAAGGGGAAAAGGAAAGATATACCCATTTGAATGCAGAGTTCCAAAGAATAGCAAGGAGAGACAAGAAAGCCTTCCTCAGTGATCAGTGCGTGGAAATAGAAGAAAACAATAGAATGGGAAAGACTAGAGATCTCTTCAAGAAAATTAGAGATACCAAGGGAACATTTCATGCAAAAGTGGCTCAATAAAGGACAGAAATGGTAGGGTTCTAACAGAAGCAAAAAATATTAAGAAGAGGTGGCAAGAATATACAGAAGAACTGTACAAAAAAGATCTTCATGACCCAGATAATCATGATGGTGTGATCACTCACCTAGAGCCAGACATCCTGGAAGTCAAGTGGGCCTTAGGAAGCATCACTACGAACAAAGCTAGTGGAGGTGATGGAATTCCAGTTGAGCTATTTCAAATCCTGAAAGATGATGCTGTCAAAGTGTTGCACTCAATATGCCAGCAAATATGGAAAACTCAGCAGTGGCCACAGGACTGAAAAAGGTCAGTTTTCATTCCAATCCTCAAAAAAGGCAATGCCAAAAAATGCTCAAACTACCACACAATTGCACTCACCTCACATGCTAGTAAAGTAATGCTCAAAATTTTCCAAGCCTGGCTTCAGCAATACGTGAACCTTGAACTTCCAGATGTTCAAGCTGGTTTTAAAAAAGGCAGAAGAACCAGAGATCAAATTGCCAACATCTGCTGGATCATCAGAAAAGCAAGAGAGTTCCAGAAAAATATCTATTTCTGCTTTATTGACTATGCCAGAGCCTTTGACTGTGTGCATCACAATAAACTGTGGAAAATTCTTCAAGAGATGGGAATACCAGACCACCTGACCTGCCTCTTGAGAAACCTGTATGCAGGTCAGGAGGCAACAGTTAGAATTGGACATGGAACAACAGACTTGTTCCAAATAGGAAAAGGAGTACATCAAGGCTGTATATTGTCACCCTGCTTATTTAACTTATATGCAGAGTACATCATGAGAAATGCTGGGCTGGAGGAAGCAGAAGCTGAAATCAAGATTGCTGGGAGAAATATCAATAACCTCAGATATGCAATGATACCACCCTTAGGGCAGAAAGTGAAGAGGAACTAAGAAGCCTCCTGATGAAAGTGAAAGAGGAGAGTGAAAAAATTGGCTTAAAGCTCAACATTCAGAAAACGAAGATCATGGCATCCAGGCCCATCACATCATGGCAAATAGATGGGGAAACAGTGGAAACAGTGGTTGACTTTATTTTGGGGGGCTCACAAATCACTGCAGATGGTGATTGCAGCCATGAAATTAAAAGACGCTTACTCCTTGGAAGGACAGTTATGACCAACCTAGATAGCATATTAAAAAGCAGAGACATTACTTTGCCAACAAAGGTTTGTCTAGTCAAGGCTATGGTTTTTCCAGGGGTTATGTATGGATGTGAGAGTTGCACTATAAAGAAAGCTAAGTGCTAAAGAACTGATGCTTTTGAACTGTGGTGTTGGAGAAGACTCTTGAGAGTCCCTTGGACTGCAAGGAGATCCAACCAGTCCATCCTCAATGAGCTCAGTCCTGGGTGTTCATTGGTAGGAGTGATTTTGAAACTGAAACTCCAATACTTTGGCCACCTGATGTGAAGAGCTGACTTATTTGAAAAGACCCTGATGCTGGGAAAGATTAAGGGGAGGAGGAGAAGGAGATGACAGAGGATGAGATGGTTGGATGGAATCACTGATTCAATGGAAATTGGTTTTTCTGGACTCCAGGAGTTGGTGATGGACAGGGAGGCCTGCGTGCTGTGATTCATGGGGTCACAAAGAGTTGGACATGACTGAGCAACTAAACTGAACTGAAAATTTTATTGGAACATAGACATACTCATTGATTTTTATGTTGTCTATTAAAGCATTTGGGTTCTACTGGCAGAGTTGAGTAGTTGCAACTGTTAAGTAAATTGTATTGCAGATCCTTTGAAAAGCCTAGAAATGATGGGAAATGTGTCCTCACATTCTCTGATTATAGCAATCTCTATATCTTGAAATGCGTAAGAAGTTGAAAACTTTTGATCTGGGGAGTTGAGGTTCCTATAATTAAACTTAGTAATGACACAAGAAAAAGAATAAGATATTTTATTCCACACCTGCTGTTGAGAATATGTAAATATAGTACAACATTCTCAAGTTACTGATAATTATTGATTCAAGAATCAAATGCAAAAGTGATGTTCCCAGGTGATGTTCAAGGATCTCATAAATCAGTAGGGCTAGGCTGCTCATCTCTCTATTAACTTTACAACAATTCCCTAAAACAGAAATTGAAATTATTCATTTTTATCCTCCTAAACAGTTGAAAGTGCTAATGAAAAAATATAAAAACTGTGTAGATCAGTTGATCAAGTATTGGCTATAGATTACCATCTTCTATAAACTGTAAACATCAAATAAGCATTACTAAGTCCACTGGAAAAAATAGACTAATGTATGTTTCTCAACAATTATAAAATACCATTAGAATTAGATGAAATATTTCCAAGGAATGCAAAAAGTGAGCTTTTTCCAATTAGAATGCAAGCTTCACAAGAACAGGCACTATAAAATTGAATTAAAAAATTAATGAATGAGGCTCATGAAGCCATTCATTCATTCATTTATTCATTCAAGCATTTGATCAACAAATATGCTCTGATGGCTATTTTGCACCAAGTGCTGTGGGCACATGAAGATAGATGAGAAACTGTCTCTGCCCCTCAGAAACATTTCAACTGGATGGATATAATTAATAAAAGTGAATCTAATAAAAGGTTTTAATATTAACTTAAAATAGAACGCATTTGAAGGCAATGACTTTTTAAGTACCTAATAAGTAATACAGGAAATAAAGGCTGGGACAGTTGTGTGGAGGAAAGGATTTCTGAGATCTCACGTGGCTGGTGAAGTCTTCCTCACAGAGAAGAGGCTTACAAAGGAATTTCAAGGGTAGATAAACACCCAGTAAATATTGGATGCATAAATAAATAACTCTTAGGAATTTACAGAGCTGTAAAGAAAGGACACAGAAGGTAAAATTGCCAGCTTTCTGGACCCTGTCCCTAGATCCAATCAGGAAGTTCAAGGCAAACAAACAACCACGTGGTGGCAGAAGTCATCAGTTCTGTCCTCTGTCCACCTGTCTCCCACAGCCGACAGCCTTGAGTGTATAGATCACAGGTTAACCTGAACACAGTAGGGTCCTGAACAGAGGCAGGGAAAGGAACAAAGGACTTTCTCTGAAAGCTCAGACCCTTTAACATGTAGGAAGATAACTGTTCACAGTAACCCTCAATGGTTTCTGACAAAAGGTAGGAGTCAGTTATAACTTTCTACCAAAACAGTGACCAGAAGAAGGATTCTTGGTGTTGTCCTGGAACTGCCACACCTTTTCTAACCATGGCTAATTCCCATTACCCTGGTTTACTGCCCCTGCAATTTTAAGTCTGCTATGGTCGTACCATATGAGGTTAACTATTTAATAGCAGCTAATTTTTCCCATGTTGCTTAGAGAAGATAAAAAGAAGCATATAATATCCAGCTTTTTTTATAAAAGTGATTTTAAACAAAGTATTTTCAATTATTTCATATTTGAATGTTCATGTAACAAGAGGAATTACTATTAATATTTGCTAATGCATTTGTATATGAGTGATTTTTTTCAAGGTAAATAATGGAAATGTGTTTCCTAACATGGTAAATGAACACCTATAGTTTTTATGATTCAGTTTCTTTTATAGGATATAATAGTCAGCAATTTTAAAAAATACGGACATACATGTATTCATTTTGGTTACCATTTGACGTATTTACCAAATGTCAACCATGTGCTAAGTATGGAGACTCTCCAGTGTTGTATAATTTAGATTCCCATCTTTAAGGATCAGAAAGTACAAAATATATGGGCAGGATAAAACAGTCTTTTGTAATTCTGCAGCATTTTTTCTCTCTGATTGGACTGTCATTTTTTGTAAATGCTTGTCTCTGTTTGTGTTCTTAGTAATTTATTAACACATGTAGCAATTTGAGTTACCTCTTGGCATATTTACCAAATACCTTGTGCTTCCATGGAAGTATTCAATAATAGATAATATAGATTCTCATCTTTAAGGAGCTAAAAATCTAATATAGGTAATAATATGTATTCAGATACCTATGCTACTGAGCAGAATGGGAATCCTTACCAAAAAAAAAACCAAAAACTGTGATCACTAAAGTAAAATCCAGTTCTATTACTATTGCACTGACCTCTGCTCATCTCCCAGCCTCAGTTCATGCACTTGTGCTCATCAGAGTTCACTAGGTTCTTTTGATGCTGAGAGTCAGAACTGACACATTGTCATTTCTCTCAGGTCATTGACTAAAGCAAGTCTCATAGCTGAACCAAAGTCATGAGAGACATACTACCCACAGTGGGAGGCTCTGAAGGTACATGGCAAAGGGTATAGGTACAGGGAGGGTAAAGAACTGGGCCAGTAATACAATCACCACACCAGACTAGGTGTAAATTTATATGATTGTGTGCCCTTATTCCGATGCTTTTCTGTACTTTGCCACACTGATTTCAAAATAGCTCTGATCCTCACTTTACTTCTGAATAACTGTTGATCACACAGCACATTGGTCATGGGTTGACCACAGTTCCAAATAGTGCTGCACATTTTGCCAGGAAAAAGTATATTATGACCTCTCATGTATGATAATGCTTTTGGACCTATGTCTCCAATATTTGACTAGAGGTACCTGGAAACGTGTCTTCCAAGAGGCATTCATTTGTGATGACCTGCAGAGCCTCACCTAAACCTCTGCACATAGTGAGCACTCTATCAATTCTATCTCTTAACTGACTGATTTTGCCATTTCAGAACATAGGTGACCAGTATGTTTCCCTGATTCTGCTCATAGGGAAGCACTAATATTCAAAACCTCACTAAGCTGCTCACCTGCGTCAACTAGGCTGGGTGAGGTTGTACGGCCAGTCAGATTCAGACACAGTAAGATTTGAGACCTACCTTCCTAGCAACTCCAGGCCATGTTGTTTACTATTAGTACCCAAACTGCCCTGAAATGGTAAGATTCTAAACGGTTCATTAATATCCTTATCTGAATAAAATCCTTATCTAAGAGTCTTGTAACAACTGCATTTTTAAAAAGTAGTAAGAATTGCTCAACATGTAAATTATTATAGATTTCTTTTCATATATCAGAAATCAGCTATATTTTTGTGTGATGGAAATAAATATAAATTATATTTTAGAAATAGATCTCTAATCCAAATAGAGTCATATTCACCAAATAGCAACCACTTAATTGCTTAATCACAGGTTCTCGTTGTTGGCAATTAGTCCAGAATTACACCAGACAAGTAATGCTCATGAGAATTTACTGATAATTCAGTGTTTCTCAGTCAGTCAGGTAGTCAGTTCAGTCGCTCAGTTGTGTCTGACTCTTTGCGACCCCATGAATCACAGCACACCAGGCCTCCCTGTCCATCACCAACTCCTAGAGTTCACCCAAACTCGTGTCCATCGAGTCGGTGATGCCACCCAGCCATCTCATCCTCTGTCATCCCCTTCTCCTCCTGCCCCCAATCCCTCCCAGTATCAGGGTCTTTTCCAATGAGTCAACTCTTCACGTGAGGTGGCCAAAGTATTGGAGTTTCAGCTTCAGCATCAGTCCTTCCAATGAACACCCAGGACTGATCTCCTTGAGGATGGACTGGTTGGAACTCCTTGCAGTCCAAGGGACTCTCAAGAGTCTTCTCCAACACCACACTTCAAAAGCATCAATTCTTCAGTGCTCAGCTTTCTTCACAGTCCAACTCTCACATCCATACATGACCACTGGAAAAACCATAGCCTTGACTAGATGGACCTTTGTTGGCAAAGTAATATGTCTGCTTTTGAATATGCTATCTATGTTGGTCATAACTTTCCTTCCAAGGAGTAAGCATCTTTTAATTTCATGGCTGCAATCACCATCTGCAGTGATTTTTAGCAGTTGTGTTAATCAGCTAACAAAATGCATTAATTTATTTGTAGAATAAAGTGCAATATATTTTGGCACTCAGTCACTCAAAAATATTTAGTACCTACTGGGATATGACACAGTGGTGGGTAGTGTAGGTGAAACAGTGGTAGGACGACTGACACCAGTTCCCAATCGGCTAACAAACCAGGGAACAGAACGATGCAGGAAGCACTAAATTTCCTAAGAAATGAGCAGAGGTGCTAAGGAAATCTATACAAGGAAAAGTAAGAATCTCTCAGTCAGCGTCCTGTTTAGGACCTTTAATGAAGCATGGTAAGGTAAGCATATGGCATCTGTGTTGAGTGGAGTATTGAGTGGATTTTTAAATTTATTGCGAGAAAAGGTAACATAATGAAATTCCATTCAAGTCCTCGAAACCCAACCAATAAATTATAGTCATACTTTACACTTCTGCTCCTTCCTCCAAAGTTACTTTTCCTACCACCCTCTCTCAATTTTTTTCTTCTGTAAAATGAGCTGATCTTCTAATATACTGTGCCCTACTCAAAATCAATTACAGCCCTGTATAGTGCTTGAAAGACATTCTTAATTGAAATGATTTGGAGAAGAATAACAGCAGTGATAGAAAATGGAATCAGGAGTAAAGTTTCCAGAAAATGGAAATTGGGGATTTGTTCACTTAAAAAAATCTATAGGGGAACTTTACTTTTAGTGTGAATTTGAGGCTATGAATAGTGAACATCTAGCTATTTGCTGGTTAGGGCAGGACAAAAAGAAACATAGTCTAGCTAGACACATCAGTTAGCACCTATCCACATGTGTTCCTGCCTCTACAACCTACTCTTCCTATGTGCATACCAAAAACAGCCCAGGTTTCCATGCATCGTCACTAGCCAGGGACACCTGCCCATATTCTGCATCAGCATATTCAGGTTCCAGCCATAATAGCATCCAGCGGGACAGGATGCTCTCTCAAGAGTACCTGGTCCCATTTCACTTGTGACAGTCTCTACAAGATGTCTAGGCTCCATTGACAATTAGAGTTATGACCTTGGATTGAAACTAATTCATCACAGTACCCTAATCCAGGGCCATGTTTTGTCTGTTGCTCCAAACCAGTACAAAATACTATTGTGCCCGTGTACTTTTTCAGCATAAAAACCCTTTACAAACCCTTTAGTTTATTGCCCTAAAAGTAGTTCTTCATCCTCCTTTTCCTTGGGATAAGAAAGCAATTATATCTGTTTAGTGAGTTTATTAATATGCAAAGCAATTTTTTCTGCACTGCAAAGGGTGCTAGGATTCATTACATTTGAAGTATCATTATAATCTGAATGAAATGCTTCACAATAAGCAAATATTCTAGGAGTTGGAATGTAAGTACAGATGTACCTTTCAAAGAAGCAGTTCTAAATACCTCTGCATAAGATCCAGTAATTCTTGATCCAAAACTTAATAACAGATCTATAAGAACACCTGTTATTTTTTTCACTTGAATACCACTAAGCTCAGCAGCCTTTGACTCAGGGCTTATAAACTGTAGTTATGCATTCTCAAATCTATCCAAACAGCATACGTAGATTGATCTTACAGTATTACTATTGAAACGCTCAACAAACGTAATTTGGTAGGTAGCTGGTTTGACGGAGAAGGCAATGGCAACCCACTCCAGTACTCTTGCCTGGAAAATCCCATGGACGGAGGAGCCTGGTAGGCTGCAGTCCATGGGGTCGCTAAGAGTCGGACACAACTGAGCAACTTCACTTTCACTTTCATGCATTGGAGAAGGAAATGGCAACCCACTCCAGTGTTCTTGCCTGGAGAATCCCAGGGACGGGGGAGCCTGGTGGGCTGCCGTCCATGGGGTCACATAGAGTCAGACACGACTGAAGCGACTTTGTAGCAGCAGCAGCAGCAGCTGGTTTGAACCATGGATTGGCAGCTTTTGGTAATAGAAGTAGATGAAAGAACCAGGTCCATCAGATCATGCAGGTCCTGTGAGAAAGTATCTCTAGATAAAAGTTTATTGCCAATAGTGTGAATTCTTAAGAAGCCTCTGAAAGGCAATGTTGCTTCAGGAAGTGTGTGTTCATTATAGATTGTCTTTCCTGACTTAAAAAAAAAAAAAATCACAATTCTCTTTCTCGATGCCTGACTTGGAGAGCACTCCTTGCCTGAAATTTACCATGAGCACTAAGGATACCTCAAACAAACCTTGTAGGCATATCTAACACAAATACAAATTCAGGCAATTAATTTCCTTGGGGTGGTTAATTACTGATAAATACAGTATGTATGTGTACAGTGTGTGCCTACTCAGTTGTGGCCAACTCTTTGCAACCCCATGGACTGTAGCCTGTCCACCAGGCTCCTCTCTCAGAATTTCTCAGGCAAGAATACTGGAGTAGGTTGCCATTTCCTACTCCAGGGGTTCTTCCTGACTCAGGGATTGAATCCTGTGTCTCCTGCACTGACAGGTGGATTCTTTACCACTGTGCCATCTGGGAAGCCTAATGATAAATGGTAGTCAACTAATGGCTAATGATACTTTTTTTCTTTCCAAAGAGTTCATGTTCAATCTGATTTTTCCTTCTCTCCAATTTTCCCAACATTACTTTGCCAAAAAAGGTCCGTCTAGTCAAGGCTATGGTTTTTCCAGTGGTCATGTATGGATGTGAGCACAGAAGAATTTACACTTTTGAACTTTGGTGTTGAAGAAGACTCTTGAGAGTCTCTTGGACTGCAAGGAGGTCCAATCCATCTATCCCAAAGGAGATCAGTCTTGGGTGTTCATTGGAAAGACTGATGTTGAAGCTGAAACTCCGATACTTTGGCCGCCTGATGGAAAGAGCTGACTCATTTGAAAAGACCCTGATGCTGGGAAAGATTGAGAGCAGGAGGAGAAGAAGATAACAGAGGATGAGATGGTTCAATGGCATCACCAACTCAATGGACATGGGTTTGGGTGGACTCTGGGAGTTGGTGATGGACAGGAAGGCCTGGCGTGCTGCGGTTCATGAGGTTGCAAAGAGTCAGACACAACTGAGCGACTGAACTGAACTGAACTGAATTTTCCCAAAAAGATAATATAAAATACATAGATGAGCATAACCATTCCCAAAAGCAAAGTGAACAGTTTGTACACATTCTCAAGAAATTTAGCACAGAATCACTTTAATTTCTTGACTCACTGATATATTAGCTTTTTAAAAAATTAGCATGAATTATGTGACCATTGTTTTATATAGATGAGACTTCATCAGTTTTATCATCGTCTTTTGGACAACAGTTTTATTAAGATATAACTCATAGCATACAATTCACCTATTAAAAGTGTATAATTTTATGTTTTTAGTACAGTTGGTCCTTGAACAATGTAGGGATTAGGGTGGCAAATCCCCACCCAACTAAGAATTTGAGGATAAATTTATTATTGGTCCTTTTAACCCCTGGCTCTGCATCCACAGAGTCGTCAAACCACATGTCATACAGTACTGATTGAAAAGAATCTGTGTATAAGCTAACCCATGCAATTCAAACCCATATTATGCAAGAGCCAACTGAATATATGTCCACAGTTGTGCACCCATCACCACAGTCAATTTTAGAACATCTTTAGCACTCAGTAAAGAAACCCTGTACCTCTAGCTATCACCCCCTCTACACATACCTCCCATCCTTCTCAGCCCTAAGCAAACGCTATTCTTTCTGTCTCTATACACTTGCCTGAAAAGTGAAAGTAAAACTCGCTGAGTTATGCCCGACTCTTTGCAACCCCATGGACTATTTCTTCCCTGGAATTCCCCAGGCCAGAACACTGGAGTGGGTAGACTTTCCCTTCTGCAGGAGATCTTCTCACCCCAGGGATAGAATCCAGGTCTCTCACATTGCAGGCGGATTATTTGACCAGCCACTGAAACAGGACTTATTTCTAACTTATTGTCTCATTACTGATTCAACAACCTCAATATGACTTCAATTTTTAAAAAGATATTTCACTAAAAATATTTTTTACTAAAACATATTTTCAGTGGCTTCTATTTGCCTATGAAGTTGTTTTGGAATATAGAGACCTGCCATGATTATTACCAGTAACAACAAATGTTTAAGCTTGCAGAGGAAGACAATCTCTCTGTCTGCCATGCACACTGGGTGCCAGGAGCCATATTTCTTTATTACACAGAGAAGATTTTGGGCAGTGTGGGGCACAATGATTGGTGTCCACTTTGAGGATTTCTTAAAAGCAACTGCTAAAACATATGTCTTACTTGGACTATTACTATGGACTCCTAATTCATCTCTCTAGCTTCCCACATTGCCTCATCTCAATCTACTCTCTCCCAGAAACAGCCTGAGTGATATATTTAAAACTTGTCACTCCTCTGGTCAAGGTCCTCCAATAGTTTCCTGTCTCACTAAAAATAAAATCCAAAGTTCCCTGTATAATATTTTCCCTAGTTCTATGACCTTATCTCTTGCAATCACTCTTTCACTGGACTCTCCTAATGTACTCCAGCCATTCTGACTTACTGCTGTTTTTAAAAACACCAAGTATGTGCCTACCTTGGGCATTAGGGCTAATTGGTCCCTCTGTTTAATACAATTTTCCCTCAAATATTTTGATGGCCCATATTGTTACTTTATTCAAATCTCTGGTCAAAAATCTCCAAATTCCTGATCATACATAAAATATCGCCCTTCCCTTCCATTCACTTTCTATTCCCTTATCCTATCTTCTTAACACTTGTCACCACCATCTGACCTTTGTTCTCCCTTTCCCTGCCCACATGTAAGTTCCCTGATAGCAAGAAACTTGTTTGTTCACTGCTGAATCCCTAGTGCTCAAGTTGTACTGGAATAATAGTAGGTAATTAACAAATGTCTGTTGAATGAAAGGATGAGTGAATGAATAGATAATTAATTGTACAAATGGGTGAATGAATGAAAGAGAAGAAATATTGATCCTCTTCCCTTCAGATACAATACCTTCAAAACAGAAGTATGGAATTTCTATAGGCTCTTTATTTTTTCTGAGTACAATTCAAAATGATTAACTGTTTTTAGGGCTTCAAATTAGCTTTCAGCCCTAAAATTATTTCTAATATGGTATGAGTTGTTAGGTAAAAAAGAATGCCTGATTTGATTTCAACCTGAAGAAAACTTTGAAAGATTTAAAAGACAAGAGAGGTTTCTAATCCAGACAAGCTAACTGCAAGCCTGGTTTTAGAGCTGGCATTTTATAGTCACTGGATGAAATATTAGAAGCAATGAGGAAGCTTGACCACCAATGTTCTATAGCAGGGTCTTTGGTAGACATTTTTCATTTCTTCTTCTTCCATTATTGCATGTTTCACTAAAAAAATTGGAAGATTACAGCCACTTTTCACTTTATTCAAACTGAATTTTTGTGTACTTTAACATTAAATAAACTGGATTCATGATTCATGCTGCTGCTGCTGCTAAGCTGCCGCAGTCATGTCCAACTCTGTGCGACCCCATTGATGGCAGCCCATCAGGCTCCTCTGTCCACGGAATTCTCTAGGCAAGAATACTGGAGTGGGTTTCCATTTCCTTCTCCATTCATGATTTATAGCTGCATCATATTTTCAGATACATTTTATTTTCTTTGAAATCAGTATCCGTGGGTTTTGAGTACATCTAAACAATGCCAGGTAGCATTAATGGTGAAGAACCCATCTTCCAAGGCAGGAGATGTAAGACACGTGGATTCAGTCCCTGGATTGGGGAGATCCCTGGAGAAGGAAATGGCAACTCAGTCCAGTATTCTTGCCTGGGAAATTCAATGGACAGAGGAACCTGGCAGGCTACAGTTGATAGAGCTGCAGAGTCAGACATAACTGAAGTGACTTATCATGCAAACAATCCAGGGAATATGTACCTATTGCCTGATTACAAAAAAAAAAAAAGTGATCCTGTTTTTATTCTTATATGAAGACTCACAGCTATAAGAAAGGTACAAAATACACCATTCATGAAAGTTTGTTAAAATGTGTGAATTATACACTTTCTGTGTTACTGAATTAAAATTTGAATGTTTTATAAGCAATTCTGTGCTATAAACTTTGGCACATCTGGATATTCTAAAAGTTTTAAAGTGAAAATGTAGCATGTCTATTTTAACTGCAAACTTTTCAATTCCATTGAAAAAAAAATCTAAAACATGAAATTTCATTTTAAATATCAACAAGAAAAAAGGCACCCAGCTGAGACCCAAGATCAAAGAGCAGTGAGCTGCAGAAGAAGTTATTAAGGCAAAGCCCAGGAGAAGGAGCCAGGTTAGGAAAGGAGCTGAGGTCCAAATGAGACCAAAGAGTCAAAAACAGAGAAGAAAATATCTTTGAATCAGGTGTGCATCCATGCATGCCAAGTTGTTTCAGTCTGACTCTGTTCGACCCTATGGACTGTAGCCCTCCAGGCTCCTCTGTCCATGACATTCTCCAGGCAGAAATAATGGAGTGGGTTGCCATGCCCTCCTCCAGGGGATCTTCCCAACCCAGGGATCAAAACCACATCTCTTACACCTAATTTGTTTTGGCAGGCAGGTTGTTCACCACTAGGGCCACCTGGGGAGGCCTTGAATAAGGCATCAGAAGCTCCGATGGCTAAAGATTGATAGAAAGACTTCATTGTTCAGAAATGAGTTGCCCAAGTGGAAGAGAAGGCCGCTGTCTCCCTTCGATACTGCAGTGCTGGTCATAAACAGTGACCCTGGAGTGGCAGGAGAGTGAGGTTTGGCACTTGTGCCACGCTTACCTGCGCCTTTGCTTTACCTGCCCTTCCAGGCAACTAGCATTCCCTGAAGAGACACCAGGGCCTTGAACTTGTAGGCAAGCAACACATTTTGTGGAATAGTAAGTATAAATTATTCTCCCAGTGAATCCTTTATAAATAAGCAACGGTAACCCTGTGGATCTTTTCACTTGAGAACAAAATCAGTTCAGTTCAGTCACTCAGTCATATCCAACTCTTTGTGACCCCATGGACTGCAGTATGCCAGGCCTTCCTGTCCATCACCAACTCCCACAGTTGATTTAAACTCATGTCCATCGAGTCAATGATGCCGTCCAACCATCTCGTCCTCTGTAAGTCTCTTAAGTATTTCACTTACAGAATCACTTTGAGCTGAAAGAAAAGACAAAGTTTCCATGGGAAGAATATTTTGGGAAAGTTTTAAGCATTACAAAACTCTGTGTGTGTGTGTGTGTGTGTGTGTGTGTGTGTGTGTGTGTGTGTGTGTTTTAAATAGAAAGGCCTTTTCAACCGTACCTAGTATGTCATCCCTATCAAGATGTTACAATTGCTGCCATTTGTCTGGCTGAAGGATAATAAAGTATGGATAGGTCAGGGAATGGCCAGAGAACTCAAAAAGTGAGAGCAAAGTGGTATGCACAGCACAACGGACCTAACAGGTGGAGAAAACCTCCCATGAATGGCTTTCTAGACAGATTGTCTGAGAGGCCACAGGCTCTGCATGATTTGGCTCAAGTCACTAACAAAAAGAAGTTTTACTCAGCCCATCTTTCATTGATAAGGATTTCATTGTAGAGCCAGACATCCTGGAATGTGAAGTCAAGTGGGCCTTAGAAAGCATCACTATGAACAAAGCTAGTGGAGGTAATAGAATTCCAGTTGAGCTATTTCAAATCCTGAAAGATGATGCTGTCAAAGTGCTGCACTCAATATGCCAGCACATTTGGAAAACTCAGCAGTGGCCACAAGACTGGAAAAGGTACGTTTTCATTCCAATCCCAAAGAAAGGCAATGCCAAAGAATGCTGAAACTACCACACAGTTGCACTCATCTCACATCCTACTAAAGTAATGCTCAAAATTTTCCAAGCCCGGCTTCAGCAATATGTGAACCATGAACTTCCAGATGTTCAAGCTGGTTTTAGTAAAGGCAGAAGAACCAGAGATCAAATTGCCAACATCTGCTGGGTCATCAAAAGAGCAAGAGAGTTCCAGAAAAATATCTATTTCTGTTTTATTGACTATGCCAAAGCCTTTGACTGTGTGGATCACCACAAACTGTGGAAAATTCTGAAAGAGATGGGAATACCAGACCACCTGACCTGCCTCTTGAGAAACTTTTATGCAGGTCAGGAGGCAACAGCACTGGACATGGAACAACAGACTGGTTCTAAATAGGAAAAGGAGTACATATATTGTCACCCTGCTTATTTAATTTATATGCAGAGTACATCATGAGAAATGCTGGGCTGGAGGAAGCAGAAGCTGAAATCAAGATTGCTGGGAGAAATAACAATAACCTCAAATATGCAGATGACACCACTCTTATGGCAGAAAGTGAAGAAGAACTTAAAAGCCTCTTGATTAAAGTTAAAGAGGAGAGTGAAAAAGTTGGCTTAAAGCTCAACATTCAGAAAATGAAGATCATGGCATCCGGTCCCATCATTTCATGGCAAATAGATGGGGAAACAATGGAAACAGTGTCAGACTTTACTTTTTTGGGCTCAAAAATCACTGCAGATGGTGATTGCAGCCATGAAATTAAAAGACGCTTACCCCTTGGAAGGAAAGTTATGACCAACCTAGACAGCATATTAAAAAGCAGAGACATTACTTTGCCAACAAAGGTCCATCTAGTCAAGGCTATGTTTTTTCCAATGGTCATGTATGGATGTGACATTTGGACTGTGAAGAAAGCTGAGCACTGAAGAATTGATGCTTTTGAACTGTGGTGTTGGAGAAGACTCTTGAGAGTCCCTTGGACTGCAAGGAGATCTAACCAGTCCATTCTGAATGAGATCAGCCCTGGGATTTCTTTGGAAGGAATGATGCTAAAGCTGAAACTCCAGTACTCTGGCCACCTCATGCGAAGAGTTGACTTATTGCAAAAGACTCTGATGCTGGGAGGGATTGGGGGCAGGAGGAGAAGGTGACGACAGAGGATGAGATGGCTGGATGGCATCACAGACTTGATGGATGTGAGTCTGAGTGAACTCCAGGAGTTGATGGACAGGGAAGCCTGGCATGCTGCAATTCATGGGGTCGCAAATAGTCGGACACGACTGAGCAACTGAACTGAACTGAACTGAAGGATAAGGATCCAATCCATGGAGCATTTGATTTGAAAATGAAATGCAATTTAGACTTTGCATGTCTTCAAGTTCTTTTTTGGTCTTAAATTTACCTTAATAACAATCAAAACTGCTATGGTACATAGTGATGTATATTCCTGAGTTGGAAAATAATTCATTTAAATATTGTGTGGTAGTTTTTTCTTTCTTTAGACATAGATTGTTCAGTGAATCCAAGTTCATTGGAAATAGTATGGCTACGCTTGACAGTATCAACAATTCTAGTCAATGTGGTTTGTGAAAAAAATTCTGAAACTACCCAGATGTTACCTCTGATTCATAGAACCAAAAATTTATGTGTTGATCATACCAAGGTTTTTCCTTACTTCATACTGATTTGTAAACAGAAGTCTTACAAAGGCTTTATTGTGTGTATGCGACGAAGATTTTTAAGTATCCTTTTTTTCTTAGAAAAACTCTGAAGGTAGTTTTGTTTGCTCATTTTTAATGGCAACTCTTACTCTAAAATTTTTTAACTTTTATATTTTGGGCTTATATCTCTGAGGGGCAGCAAGTAAAACGGTTAAGAGCAAAGATCTTAAAAATTACACAAACTATGTTAAAACAGATCTCCAATGCTTATGTGAATCAGTCTTCCCTATCTAGGAAATGGGAAAAATATAAACTATTGGGAAGATTAAATAATTTTATATATGTGACATTTTTAGAACAATATTTTACATAATAGATATTATTTTCTTCTAAGTCCCAGAGATACCCAACTATGCAAATTATTCCTTCTCCTTTAGCTGTGTGTTTCATTGACAGCTCACTGACAATATGGCCTCAGCATTTGAAATTATTAAAGCTTACATCCAGTGCCTTACTCTGACAGCTGTTTTAAGGATAAAGGCAAGTCTTATTTCTGTGAAGCTTTGGTTTGAACACTGTTACTGCACATATGTTATTTAGGATGGGACTGAACACAGACTGCCTTTACAGCAGGTGTGAAAACCTTTAGCCTGCAGGTTAATTATGCACCTAGTTTAATGTCATCTAGCCAAAAGGGCAAGCACCAAAAGCTGGTGTTAAGCTGTGAATATACAAGAGGGCACTTGCAGTCTTTCAGAGCATTAGCCTATAAACACATATGCTGTGGCTATCCCCTCTCTACTCGTAATATTTCTCCATGTTCCTTTGACCTTTCAATAAGTGTCTACGTGTGTCTCTAAATCATTGGTATATATGAGGTGTGTGTGTTGCTCAGTTGTGTCTGACTCTTTGTGACCCCATGGATATAGTCCATGGAATTCTCTAGGCCAGAATACTGGAGAGGGTCGCCTTTCCCTTCTCCAGGGGATCTTCCCAACTCAGGGATCAAACCCAGATCTCCAGCATTGCAGGTGGATTCTTTATCAGCTGAGCCACAAGAAAGCCTAGTGTATCTGTGTGATATGTATGGCTGCATAATTCCCTTTAAGCACATCTCTTACTATTATTTATCCTGTCTTTGTTGGCCATTCTCTTTGTATGGCTCATACCACATCTAAGTGCAAAACACTTTCTTTAATCTCTTCACATCATCGAATGTCTATCACTTAAAATTCTAGAGTGTTGGAGTTAGAATGGACTATTAATTTATTTTACAGTTGACACAATTCATTAATATAGAACCACAGTTTATCTTTGTTTGCTTACTGAATTACTCAACAAACATTTAACTGTCTACTGTATTCCAGGAACTGAAGTTTGTTATTATTCTCATTTTTAAAGGATGAATGGAATACTATGCATTTCTACTGAGTGAATCATAGCTAGTAATTTAAATGTCTTTAAACCTATTGAGGGCTTCCCTGGTGACCCAGTGGTAAAGAATCTGCCTGAAATGCAGGAGAGACAGGTTTGGTCCCTGGGTCAGGAAGATCCCTTGGAGAAGGAAATGGCAATACACCTCTAGTGTTTCTTACCTGGGAAATCCCATGAACAGAGGAGCCTGGTAGCCCACAGCCCCTGGAGTCAAAACAGTTGGAAACAACTTAGTGACTATTGACCTAGTCCGTGGTCAGCTTGTCATAGAAAATGTAAAGGATTTCTTCCCTTGCTCTAAACACAAAGTAAGAAATTACCAGTGAAAGAATATAGGATTAGATATATATTTAAGAAAGATTAAGCTGCTGCTGCTGCTAAGTCACTTCAGTCGTGTCCGACTCTGTGCGACCCCATAGACGGCAGCCCACCAGGCTCCCCTGTCCCTGGGATTCTCCAGGCAAGAACACTGGAGTGGGTTGCCATTTCCTTCTCCAATGCAGGAAAGGGAAAAGTGAAAGTGAAGTCGCTCAGTCGTGTCCGACTCTTAGCGACCCCATGGACTGCAGCCTACCAGGCCCCTCCGTCCATGGGATTTTCCAGGCAAGAGTACTGGAGTGGGGTGCCATTGCCTTCTCCAATACTAGATATATGGCATTAAATGTCGCTATGTTAGTGCAAATAAATGTAAATCCATAATAGGAATGAGCTTAACCCATTAACCTTAATATCAAAGATTTTTCTTCTTTAGATCAGTTGAAGAATGAGAACAGTCCATTCTTTTGGCAGGGTCATTGACACAAGATGCTTGTGCAGTCTGGCTCACAGTCTTTGACTTCTCTCACACAGAGAGCAGATGCCCATGCAGGGGGCTTCTGTGACTATAAGGACAATGGTCTCTGAGTTTGGACCCAACTAGTTGCATGTACTTCTGTGTCTTTGAAATCTCAGTACTGAGCATCTTGGTGCAGACATTTTAGGGGTACTAATACAATAAACATCTGTTATTTAGGCAGTGAGTCTAAGTAGGTTTAAAGGAGATAAGAAGCAGAGCAAACTAAGGAGTAGATGAAGAAGAACATGGCTGCTGTGTGGGCTTCCTGCTCCTCGATGGCATCTCTTTGATATGGGATTTTCAAAGCAGGTGCTATTTTTATTGCAATCACATTGTCACACTCCATTATGAGGAAGCAATTAAGCCCATAATAAGTTAAGAGGTGATGTTTTGTATTTTTTTTAATCTCACACAACCATTGATTTGTTAGCTTTTGAAAATAGATAGGAATTTTTCAATTACACCCTGCTAAATACCTTTTTTCATTCTGAGTGTTTGAAAAGCAAATGTATCTTGGATCCAGTGCTTTTGTGTTTACAAATCTGGATATGATTTAGTAAGCTTTAAAGAGATAGCAAATGCATAGTAAGGAAATCAGATTTACATAATTTTCTGCTTGCTTACAGAACACAGCAGTTGAGATTATCTTTTACATTTGGCAAGACTGTTTTAATATGGTAAGATAAAATACCACCTACAGTATACTTGGTCTTGCTAGTTTGACTTCTTAAAATAAATTATGGGCCGATTTGTCATAGTGGCTTTTAACATAAATTGCTATTATAATCTAAAGAAGCAATTCTAAAGGAGGCTGATTTTTCACCTCATCTACATAAAAAGATTTAGGTTATTTCTACATTTATTCTTTCCTCTGTGCAATTTATTTGCTGGAACTTTACATGGCAGGAACAACAAAAATCTACCCTTTCTTCATTCTATATATGCTTTTATTCATGCATGATAAGTAGCAAATGGCAGTTTAAATGGAGAGATGGTACAAGTAAAAAAGTATGTTGACTTTACTTTTAGTATGTAAAAAAATGTTTGTTTGTGTTTATGAGAATGTGTGTGTGTGCCTTTTACCCCACAGTAAACACAATTAGATTCTCCAACCTTAGATGAACCCAGGACTCCATTCTTTATGTTCTGTACATTTATTCACTTACTTATTTACTTACTTATTCTTGCAGCATCAGTAGCTACTGTAAATAGTGACTGCTATAGTCCAAACATCTTTGCTATAGGAGTACGACTGCTAGAAAAAGAGGAGGTCCCACTAAGCCAAAGAACTCTAGAGGCAGACTCATGAAATCATGAGCCTCTGGGGAATATTTGATGGTTTTTGTCCTGATTTTTATTTTAAGTTTTGTGAGCATTATGCTTGACTAAGCTGTCACTGTCTCTAAATTCTATGTGTCCAAATTTGCCATGGTATCTGTTTTCTGTATCATCTGTATTCATTATTTGACCACAAAGGAGTTAGAAAATGAGCATGGTTATGTATTTACTAGGATTAGCTATTCACTGATAAGTGTTCAGATTAAGGCATTTAATATTTTAAAAGTATGGAAGAGTGCACCCAGGGCTTCTGGTCAAGCTTTCTTGCTGCACTCTGGATAGAGATTGCATATATGTGCATATTATCTCATTCAGGGCTCAGCATGGAATTGGAGTAATCTTGGATTTATAAGTGGCTTATGATTATTTCCTTTCAACTCCATGGAATAGTACTGACCCCTGGAGCCTCTGATTGGAGGCTTTGTTTTTATTGTTTGCAAAGTTGAGGAAAGCTTTGTAGGAAACATGAACAGACATCGGATTATAGAATGTTTCTTATAGAATGTCATCTAAACAAAAACTTGAATTAAAGATAGACAAATAGGTAGAAAGAGAGATTTATTGGAAATTGTAAGAGAAATTCTTCCCTGCCAAAACTTCCATACTTTTTGTGCACCCTGCTCCAGGAAGAATTCAAAACAATCCATCTTACTGTGAAACAATCTTCTTGGAACTAAGAACACTTATTATATGTGCCACCTATTTAATGCTGAGTCATTTCACCTTGACATGTCTTTTGGTTTTTCAGTTTTGACTCTTTATCCCTTGCATTGCTTTCAGTAGTTTATGTGATATGTCACAGTATGTAAGGAGATCAATGATTGCTTTCTTTTTCTCTTGCTATGCAACAATTGTCATGTATATTGTTGTTGTTCAGTCACTAAGTCACGTCCAACTCTGCAGCCCCATGGACTGCAGCACGCCAGGCTGCAGTCCTTCACCCTCTCCCAGAATTTGCTCCTTCACCCTTCCCCAGAGTTTGCTTGAACTCATGTCCATTGAGTCGATGATGCCATCCAACAATCTCACCCTCTGCTGCCCCTTTTCCAGCTGCCTTCAATCTTTCCCAGCATCACAGTCTTTTCCAATGAATCGGCTCTTCCGATCAGATAGCCAAAGTATTGGAGCTTCAGCTTCACCATCAGTCCTTCCAGTGAATATTCAGAGTTGATTTCCTTTAGGATTGACTGGTTTGATCTCCTTGCTGTTCAAAGGACATTCAAGAGTATTCTCCAGCACCACAGTTCGAAAGCATCAATTCTTCAGCACTCAGCTTTGTTTATGGTCCAACTCTCACATTCATACATGACTACTAGAAAAACCATAGCTTTGACTAGACGGATCTTTGTTGACAAAGTGATATCTCTGCTGTTTATTACGCTGTCTAGGTTTGTCATAGCTTTTCTTTCAAGCAAGCAAGTCCTTTAATTTTGTGGCTGCAGTTACCATCTGCAGTGATTTTGGAGTCCAGCAATATAAAATCTGCCACTGTTTCCACTTTTTCCCCATCTCCATGTATATAGTGGTTTTAAAAAAAGCAACATAAATGTATTAGCTCACAGTTGTGTTCTGTACTACTATACTATAATATGGCTCACCTGAGTTCCCTATGTATAATCTCAACAGGCTGAAAACAGGGTATCTATAAGCCTCCAGGGAAGAATCCACTTTCAGGTTTATTCAGGTTGTTGTCAGAATCCAGTTCCTTGTGACTTTAGGCCTGAGTTCTCATTTCCTTGTTGGCTGTTGGAAAAGGTTACTCTCTGCTTCTAAAGATCACTTGTATTTCTTATCACATGGGCCCCTCCATCCTCAAGCCAGCAACAGCAAGTCAAATCCCCCTCAGGATTTTTGTCTCTGACTTCCTTTCTGCTGCATGAGACTAGGTCTGACCACTGAATGGTCAGATCATTTCTAACCAACTCGGTCAACCAACTTGGGACTTTAATTACATCTGCAAAATCCTTTCACAGAAGTATCAAGATTAGTGTTTGACTGATCACCCAGAGGATGGAAATCTTGGAAGATGGGGGTGGGGGGTACCTGTGGCACCCAGGCAGTTCTGTGCAGAATGGATTCTAAACTAATATTTCCTAAGTGAATCATAAATGTATGCATGAATAAATGATAAAAGACCCTTTTAGAAGTCAGATCTCTTACCGCATCAATTACTAATGGATAAAACTGAGCCTCCAAGTGAAAAGAATTTTGTTTTACCTGAATAAATTACTTTAGGGTCATTACAATTGAGCTTATGGCTAGAATCGAATTGGTTGGTCACCTGAAGACATACCATTCTTTGTTTCAGTTCAGTTAAGTTCAGTTACTCAGTGGTATCCGATTCTTTGTTTAACAAATGACAACCTATTTAAGAGGGATTTCTTTTCTTTAAAGACTCAATTATCAACAGTCTGAGAATTATGCCCTGGAACAAAATTGCTTTTATAAACTGATTTATATATGACAAGGAGTTATCTTCTCTAACACTCACCATGACCCATGGATATTAATAACCCCATCCTACAGACAGCAAATTGAAGTTCATAGTACTTCAGTATTTTGTTGAAGGTCTTAATTGTTTATACTAAAAATTTTGTAAAAGCAATTTACTTTGCAAAAGAAAAGGAAGGGTCATAATTATGTAGTAAGAAGAGTAAATGAAGTGAAAAAATATTTTTTAAAAATTAATATCCTGGGCTGTCCTTTACATGCCTGGCTCAAATGTTTGATAATTATAATGCGATTGTTCATCTGGTCTGTAATTAACACTGGAAATACATCACCTCAAGAATTAAAATAGTTAGTTACCTATGTCAAATAGAAGAGTCTAGTTCTTCCAGCATCATGTGTAACCAGCTGGAAAAGGACCAGTGATCTCTACCTACCAGTGAAGTGGTGAAAAGGTAATATCTTCAAATGAACATCATGCAATTAAACATGTCTCTAATTAGCACTTAAACAGTGATATTCAACTTTTTCTTCTAGTTTAGTCATTTTCCCTTATTTTAAAATACCTTTTTGAATATATTTCTAAATGATTCAGTGACCTAGAGATCAAACCATATTTACAGACTCAAGACTTCTGTAACTTAAAAATAAAATGCAATTCAACAATGTAAAATGCATTTAAGGATGGATATTCAAAGGATAATTGGAATTACTAGATTCATATAATTTAGTGAACATACCTAAGGATAGAAAAGGACTCAAAATTTCCAATAAGAAGAGATGTATTTCAGAACTCCAAACGGGGTATGTTTGTCTTTATGCTGATGTTTTCAATCATGTGGTCTCCCTAGATGGATGACTCCTTCCCCCAACATTGCTTAAGCTTCAGTATCTTTTCCAATGCTTTCTTGCATCTTCCCAATCACTCCCTTTCACATACAAAACTCTTTTTATAGCAGGCCCATGTTATATTTCATTTCATTGTCAGAAAACAATATAGTAAAACTTTCTGTGTTTTTTTTTTTTTTTTTTTCCTATAGCTGCTAAGCCCAGATCTAGTCTGAGATGGTTTTCATATTCCTTTAAGTGACTTTGAGCTTGACCTGGAACCCTGTCTTTAGCATCAGACTGTGAGATTTCACAGGAACTATCACCTTGTTCCCCACGAAATAAAAATCGCATTATGGTTCTGTAAGGAAGGAAAACACTCACATAAAAACCGTTATGACAAACTGAGAAATATTGAACTAGCCAATTTGTGCATTTCATTGAACATTCTTAACCATACAAATTTGAATGAAGCTTTCAATACACAAATAAGCCAGTTCTGTAACAATAGACACCACCATTGTATATCAGACATTATGCACAGTGCAGCCAGCTGCATCAAAGAGATGGGGAATTGGGATTTGTTTTCAATGTTAAATTGAAATCCCAAAATTTTATTATTGTTGCTCTGTAATAAACAGGCATGCTGCTTAATGAAAAACTCTATTTGTATTGTTGGTGAGTTTCTTGTTCCTGATTCACACATGTGGGAAAAGTTGCTCCATTACTCTTTTTAAGCTGGTAGCTGCCATAATGCTTAAACATTAACAAAGGATCATCTTGGTCAAATGTGAAGCATATCAGAAGAATAGTTTAAGTAGGATAGACAAGAAATAGTTTAATATAGGAGGAGATTCTGGTAAGATTAGTAGGAACATACACAGTGATTATTGTGTTCCTTTTATATCCCTTTATCTTCAGGAAGAAGTGTCATGATGAGAGATTAACATTTCATATCTTTTCTCTTTTTGATGGAGAAAATAATCATCTGTCTTTTTAATGTTAAGATTAAAAAAAAAACACACCCAAGTGCAGTTAGGTAGCCCAAACTTTATTCTAATAAGACATGTTTCTAAATACACACAGAAGAGGAAGTCACTTTATGGTTGCTTTTTTTAAGTCCTACATATAAACTTGCAGGGAATTTTAGAAATTCATTTGGATGATTAGAATGATGCTAAATTTTCTCATTAATTGTGATCATAATTATATTTAGTGTGAAATGGAAAGTGTATATTAGAGCACAGGCATTTTTAAAATGTGTCTTTCTGATTTCTTTAGTGATTACTCTTAACTATTGGTATACTAGGAAAGTAGAGAAATGTTATTGCAATAAAATCAAATTAACACTTTAACTGTTTTTAAATTAAGTTTCACTCTCTAATAATCTACTTTTACTTTAACCCCCTTTCAGTTTTTCAAGCTTCCTAGTCCTGACTCCAAGCACAAATAAGAAACTGAAGCTGGTCTTTCATTTGAAGAAACAACCCCACACCCTGCATTTTATGCAAAGATGTTATGAATAATTTTCTGATTTTATATGTATCTTTGAGAATCTGATGAATCAAGACATAATCTAGACATAGCCACACCCACTGTGTCTTTAGCTATGTCTTACCAGAGGGCTGGCGAAAACACCTGAAAGCTGTGTAGCCTGTTAGTGTTCAAGCCAAGAAAACGGCAGGCAGAGCCACCAGTTTGCAGAGCAAAGCCAGTGGCCCTGACCAGCCAGGGAACTTGGGGGTGGGGACCAGCTCAGCTCCAGTTAAGACAACAAAGAGCTCACTGGTTTTCAAACTGCTTTTCCTGCTGGGCTTGGCAGGAAATATAACTTATAACCTGCTCATCACTGAAGACAGCTTTCCACCTGCCTGACTAGAGAAGCTAACCAGAGCACACATAGTCCACACAGAATCCAAAGCTAGAGTCCACCCAACTATACATAGAATCCTATGTACAGGGACACTTGAACAGATAACACAACCCATGGCTTCTCCTGTGTGCAGAGCAAAACAGTTGGCCTCACTTGTCCGAGGAATTGAGTGCACACTCAGTCCTGATTCAGGTCCCCCAAACCACAAGCTGTACTAGCCATAACAGCAGAGCTAATTCACAGCCCCATCTATTACTAAATATAGTACCCAGTTCTCACCGTCTAGTCAGGCAAGCTCATAGCCCATCCTACAGCCTCTGTTGGATAGGAGACCAAGCCAGCAATCCTATCCATATGTTCCCAGCCAGGGGTACACTCCACAGCCCCCATCCTCAAATTCAAAGGGTTGTCTCACCTCAAATAAACCTGAAAAGCAGAGCCCACCTGTTCAAAG
Source organism: Budorcas taxicolor (assembly GCF_023091745.1). NCBI lineage: Eukaryota > Metazoa > Chordata > Mammalia > Artiodactyla > Bovidae > Budorcas > Budorcas taxicolor. Next base: position 73,855,067 of record NC_068912.1, read on the forward strand.
ACATTAACAGCAGACACATCTAGAAACCCAGAAAAGCTGATTGGTAAAAAAACTGTCCCTGCCAAACAAATCTGTAAAATGTGAAGAGTAACTCCATTACTCAGATTCACAGATATTAATGTAAAAAATCAAGAATCATGAAAAATCCAGTTAAATATGACAACACTAAAGGCAGCTAAGAAAGCTCCAAATAATTTGGGATTCAGAATAATCCTCTTAGAGGAGTTAAGTGAACTGTAAGAAAACACAGACAGAAAGCAGAACAAAATTAGAAAACAATGCATGAACAAAATAAGTTTGACAAGGAAATATCAAAACAAACATAAAAGTAGATACCTTAGAGTTAAAGATGAAATAGCTGAAGAATTCAATATAGAGTATCAAAAGTAGACCCAAGCATGCAGAGGAAAGAATCAGCAGCCTAGGGGATAGGACATTGGAAATTAATTATTCAAAGGAACAAAAAGAAGAAAAAGACTGAAAAAAATAGTGAAGGAAGCCTACAAGAATTATGAGACACAGTGAAAAGAAACAATATTCACATTATGGGAAATCCAGAAAGAGAAGAGAAAGAGAAAGGGACAAGAATGTATACTTAAAGCAAAGATGACTGAAAACTTCCCAAACATGGAAAGAAAAATGGACCCAGACCCATGAACCCTAAAGTATCCCAAATATTAATATGTTGAACCCAAATTGAGCTGCACTAAGTATAATTGGAGAAGGAAATGGCAACCCACTCCAGTGTTCTTGCCTGGAGAATCCCAGGGACAGGGGAGCCTAATGGGCTGCCGTCTATGGGGTCGCACAGAGTCGGACACGACTGAAGCGACTTAGCAGCAGCAGCAGCAGGTATAATTAAATTTTCAGAAGTCAAAGGCAATGTAAAGACTTTAAGAGAAGCAAGAGGAAAGAGAGAAATTATATACAAGGGAAAAGAAATTATATAAAATATTATGGGATAATATTATTGGCAGATATCTTAGGAACTTTCAGACAAGAGAGACTGGGATAACATATTCAAAATATTGAAAGAAAATAACTGTCAGCCAAGATATCTGTATGCAGTGAAGCTGTCCTTCATAAATGAAGGAGGGCTAAAGCCTTTTCTGAACAAGCAGAACCTGAGAGACTTTATTAGCACTAGGCCTGTTTCCCTAGAAATGCTAAAGGGAATTCTTTGAGTGGAAGTAAAAGAACATTAATTAACATCATAAAAACACAAAAAGTTTGTATAAATCTCACTGGTAATGGTAAATATATAATAAGAGTTAGATTCTTCAATATGGTAATAGTGGTGCATACCTCATAAATAATCCACTTTGAAAAGGACCTGAAAAGACATTTCTCCAAAGAAGATATTTGAAAGGCCAACAAGTACATGAAGAATGCTCAATGTCACTACTCATCAGAGAAATGTAAATTTGAACCACAATATGATACACCACCTTATACCTGGTGGACAATCATCAAAAAGATGAGATAACAGATGCTAGCATGGATGTGGAGAAAAGGAAATCCTTGTACACTGTTAACGGAACTGTAAATTGGTAACAGTCGCTATGCAAGAGCCTCAAAACTTAAAAATAGGATGACCATTAGCTAAGCTAAGTCACTTCAGTCATGTCCGACTCTGTGCGACCCCATGGACGGCAGCCCACCAGGGCCCCCCGTCCCTGGGATTCTCCAGGCAAGAACACTGGAGTGGGTTGCCATTTCCTTCTCCATGAAAATATTCCATAAATGAATTTCAGTAACTCTTAAACAGTCCACAAAATTTCCTAAGAACCTGTGAGAGTATAATACCTGGCAATCCTCTCTAAAACAGAAATTCACCTATCTGCTACATTACTGCTGATGATCTGAAATGTACATGATCTCTAAAAAATAACAGTACTGAATAAAACTGAAAGGATCATCCAAGTTCCTACATAATACCAAAGTATTTATCCAGGATTACTGAATAAATCATAGCAATTTGGTATCCTTTTCAGAAAAAAAATCTCAGAACTTACAAGCATGTGGCATTTCACACCTATGACCCAGCAATTCCACTTCTGGGAATAAATCCAAAGTAATGAGAACACTAACTCGAAAAGATATCTACATCCCCATGTTCACAGCAGCATCATTTACAAAAGCCAAGACATGGGACAATCTAAATGTTCAAATAAAGAAGTTGTGGTGTATATTCATACATATAAAATACCATTCAAACTTTAAAAATGAGTAAATCTTATCATTTGTGACAACAGGGATGGACCTTGGAGGCATTATGCTAAGTGAAATAAGTCAGAGGAATGTGAACACTATGATCTCACTTATATGTGGAATCTTAAAAAAGAAGAAGAAGAAGAAAGAAAGAATAAAACTAAACTCATAGGAAAAGAGACCTTACTCTTCTTGTTACCAGAGGCAGAGGGTGAGGAAAAGAGGAATTGGAAAAGGGTGGTCAGTTATAAGATAAATAAGTGCTAGGGGTACAATGTACAACATGATGACTGTAGCTAATTCTGCTGTATGATATCTATGAAAGTGGTTGAGAGTCAATCCTAAGAATTCTCATTATAAGGAAAAGTGTTTTTTTCCTCTCATGATTCTTTTATTCTTTTCTTTTTATTGTATTTGTATGAGAAGATGGATGTTTGCTGAAACATATAGTGATAATCATTTTACAATATATGTAAATCAAACCATCATGGTGTATATCTTAAATGTATACAGTGATATATACCAATTATTTCTCAGTAAAACTGGGGTGAAAAAGAAGGATGCATGGGAAATTTATCACTTTTGACTAGTAACAGTTTATAGGAAGAGTTGGAATATTTAGCATGGGATAAGACGCGAGTCTGAGTGAACTCTAGGAGTTGGTGATGGACAGGGAGGCCTGGCGTGCTGCCATTCATGGGGTCGCAAAGAGTCAGACACGACTGAGCGACTGAACTGAACTGAAGAAGAATGAACCAAATATTTGTTGAACATAAGGGTGCACTGCTGTAATCATTAGGAAATATTTTGATTATTGAATATTTTGATAATTATTTTGATTATCTTTCTTCTGAGAGCTTAGGAAGACTGCACCCACTTTGAAGTTACATTTGGCCAAGTGATTTGTTTTTCCCAATAAAATATGTTAATTCAAGGCAAAAGAAAAAAGCAGAAAAGAAATACTATGAACTTCACATGCTTGATGGATGAAAAAAAGAAGTCTAAATTGAGCACATAATGAGAGATGCAAATAAAGCATATATTGACTACAGATCTTGGAAATTATATCAAACACTTAATATTTCAAAATAATTGTATCATTGTTAACACATGTGTAGAATAAACATTCTGCATCTTAGTGGTTGACGTGACTAAAGTGGGGTGTAACTTTTGTATAATTTACTAGACTATAAAATTATTTTATCATATTTTATTTAGAAACATTTTAAGGTTACATTAGATACATTCAATATTAATAATCAAATGAGAGTTACACAAGCCTGAAACAATATACTGAATAAATAAATGTGGGCAGTGCAATGTTCTGGAAAGGACACCAAACTCAGTATCTAGAGACTTGCATTAATTCTCTGTGTAGCTCTTTCCTCTCTAGGCCTCAGATTCTTCTGACTTTAAAGTGGCATAACTCTAAAATGTCTTTCTGTAACTAGATTTTCTGATTTGATTATACTTTGACAAAAGCTAATAGAGTCCCTAAGTTCTTTTAACCCTGGGACTATGATAACATATGATTTGGTGAAAATTATCCTTTTTCTTTTAGAGTAGAATAGTTTGTTTCTACTTGACTTTAAATTCCTCAGAGCCTAGGATTAAATCTTGTTCATCTTTGTATATTCAATAACTGAGCACAATGACTATTACAGGGGAGGTGCTAAATAAGCATTTGTTGAATAAATAATATGACTACTGTTCTGAAGGTTATTTATTCCTAAATTATTCATTTTGTGGCATATCTAAGATTAATTTTCCAGTTTGAGGTTTAAGTATATATATTGAGGTTAAAAATAACTGAAAATACTCCTAAATTTGAAGAATCTCTGAAGTAAAGTCTTTGTCTTAAGAAATAACAAGACTTCAACTAGTTGACTGTGGTCAAAGGAACTGTGGATATAAACTTACCAGCTAATAGCCTGCAAAACTTATCAATACAGTTCCAGGAAGCCTTATTTCAGTTTCAGTCAAAAATCCTTTCAAACAGTAAGTGGCTAAATTTGCAATATCTAAAAAGTGAGGCAGAGGTGAGGTGTTCTGATGTAATAATTAGAAAAAATTCCCACCCTTTAAAAAAAAAAACCTCCTGATTAGTGTCCAGAGAAATTATGATCAGCATATTTTCTTTATTTTTAGAAAGAAAATTATGAATCATTCTTTAAAATCAATATTCTTGCCTTGAGAACCCCATGAACAGTATGAGAAGGCAAAAAAGATAGGACACTGAAAAATAGAGGTCAGTAGGTGCCCAATATGCTACTGGAGATCAGTGGAGAAATAACTCTAGAAAAGAACGAAGGGATGGAGCCAAACCAAAAAAAACACCCAGTTGTGAATGGAACTGGTGATAGAAGCAAGATTTGATGCTGTAAAGAGCAATATTGCATAGGAACCTGGAATGTTAAGTCCATGAATCAAGGCAAATTGGAAGTGGTCAAACAGGAGATGGCAAGAGTGAACATCGACATTCTAGGAATCAGTGAACTAAGATGGACTGAAATGCGTGAATTTAACTCAGATGACCATTACATCTACTACTATGGGCAGGAATTCCTTAGAAGAAATGGAGTAGCCATCATAGTCAACAAAAGAGTCCAAAATGCAGTACTTGGATGCAACCTCTAAAACAAAAGAATGATCTCTGTTCATTTCCAAGGCAAACCATTCAATATCACGGTGATTCAAGTCTATGCCCCAACCAGTAACGCCGGAGAAGCTGAAGTTGAACAGTTTTATGAAGACCTACGAGACCTTCTAGAACTAATGCTCAAAAAAGATGTTCTTTTCATTATAGGGGACTGGAATGCAAAAGTAGGAAGTCAAGAAACACTTGGAGTAACAGTCAAATTTGGCCTTGGAGTACAGAATGAAGAAGGGCAAAGGTTAATAGAGTTCTGCCAAGAGAACGCACTGGTCACAGCAAACACCCTCTTCCAACAACAAAGAGAAGACTCTACACATGGACATCACAAGATGGTCAACACTGAAATCAGATTGATTATATTCTTTGCATCCAAAGATGGAGGCGCTCTATACAGTCAGCAAAAACAAAAACAGGAGCTGACTGTGGCTCAGATCATGAACTCCTTATTGCCAAATTCAGACTGAAATTGAAGAAAGTGGAGAAAACCACTAGACCATACAGGTATGACCTATATCAAATCCCTTATGACTATACAGTGGGAGCGAGAAATAGATTTAAAGGACTAGATCTGATAGACAGAGTGCCTGATGAACCATGGATGGAGGTTTATGACATTGTACAGGAGACAGGAATCAAGACCATCCCCAAGAAAAAGAAATACAAAAAAGCAAAATCGCTGTCTGAGGAGGCCTTACAAATAGCTGTGAAAAGAAGGGAAGTGAAAAGCAAAGGAGAAAAGGAAAGATATACACATGTGAATGCAGAGTTCCAAAGAATAGCAAGAAGAGATAAGAAAGCCTTCCTCAGTGATCAATGCAAAGAAATAGAGGCAAACAACAGAATGGGAAACACTAGAGATCTCTTCAAGAAATTTAGAGATACCAAGGGAACATTTCATGCAAAGATGGCTTGATAAAGGACAGAAATGGTAGGGACATAACAGAAGCAAAAGATACTAAGAAGAGGTGTCAAGAATACACAGAAGAACTGTACAAAAAAGATCTTCATGACCCAGAAAATCACGATGGTGTGATCACTCACCTAGAGCCAGACATCCTGGAATGTGAAGTACAGTGGGCCTGAGGAGGCATCACTATGAACAAAGCCAGTGGAGGTGATGGAATTCCAGTTGAGCTATTTAAAATCCTGAAAAATGATGCTATGATAGTGCTGCACTCAATATGCCAGCAAATATGGAAAACTCAGCAGTGGCCACAGGACTGGAAAAGGTCAGTTTTCATTCCAATCCCAAAGAAAGCCAATGCCAAACAATGCTCAAACTACCACACAATTGCACTCATCTCACACACTAGTAAAGGAATGCTCAAAATTCTCCAAGCCAGGCTTCAACAATACATGAACCGTGAACTTCCTGATGTTCAAGCTGGTTTTAAAAAAGGCAGAGGAACCAGAGATCAAAATTTCCAACATCCGCTGGATCATGGAAAAAGCAAGAGTTCCAGAAAAACATGTATTTCTGCTTTATTGACTATTCCAAAGCCTTGACTGTGTGGATCACAGTAAACTGTGGAAAATTCTGAAACAGATGGGCATACCAGACCATCTGACCTGCCTCTTGAGAAACCTGTATGCAGGTCAGGAAGCAACAGTTAGAACTAGACATAGAAAAACAGACTGGTTCCAAATAGGAAAAGGAGTACGTCAAGGCTGTATATTGTCACCCTGCTTATTTAACTTCTATGCAGAGTACATCATGAGAGACGCTGGGCTGGAAGAAGCGCAAGCTGGAATCAAGATTGCCGGGAGAAATATCAATAACCTCAGATATGCAGATGACACCACCCTTATGGCATAATGTGAAGAAGAACTAAAAAGCCTCTTGATGAAAGTGAAAAAGGAGAGTGAAAAAGTTGGCTTAAAGCTCAAAATTCAAAAAACAAAGATAATGGCATCCGGTCCCATCACTTCATGGCAGATAGGAGGGGAACAGTGGAAACAGTGTCAGACTTTATTTTTCTGGGCTCTAAAATCACTGCAGATGGTGATGGCAACCATGAAATTAAAAGCTGCTTACTACTTTGAAGGAAAGTTATGACCAACCTAGACAGCATATTGAAAAGCAGAGACATTACTTTGCCATCAAAGCTCCATCTAGTCAAGGCTATGGTTTTTCCAGTGGCCATTTGTGGATGTGAGAGTTGCACTATAAAGAAAGCTGAGCACCGAAGAATTGATGCTTTTGAACTGTGGTGTTGAAAAAGACTCTTGAGAGTCCCTTGGACTGCAAGGAGATCCAACCAGTCCATCCTAAGGGAGACCAGTCCGGGGTGTTCATTGGAAGGACTGATGTTGAGGCTGAAACTCTAATACTCTGGCCACCTCATGCAAAGAGCTGACTCATTGGAAAAGACCCTGATGCTGGGAAAGATTGAGGGCAGGAGGAGAAGGAGATGACAGAGGATGAGATGGTTGGATGGCATCACTGACTCAATGGACATGGGTTTGGTAAACTCCAGGAATTGGTGATGGACAGGGAGGCCTGGTGTGCTGCAGTTCATGGGGTCACAAAGAGTTAGACACAACTGAGAGACTGAACTGAACTGAAAATCAATATGAGTTCAGTTTGCAGTATATGTTCATTGCTGAATCACTATGCAAATGCCTTCTTCTTTTTTTCTTTTCATTGTTTGGTGGATCGTCCATTGGACTAGAATTCCCTAGCATGTGATTTTTGTGAGTCTGTTCTTAATTTCCTTCCATAGCAATTGTATACATCCCATTTTTCCATTTTAGAACTTGGATCAACTTAGGCAGAAAATGTAAGACAAGCTGGAGACTCAAGAAAAGAGCATTTTGATGTTGTAGGTAGGGGAATATTTTATAGCTGAAGTCATATATTTAAGAAATACAATGGGAGACAGAACTTTCATTAGGCATTTTTGCCAGTGTAGCAGAATCCAAAATGATGGGAGTGTAAAAATAGTGGGTATAATATTTTTAGGATAAAATCTTTAAAAAAAAAATCAAACTTAAGATTTTAAGACTACTTTTTCATTATTCAGGTTATGTACCTAATAATATAATTATTGCCAACTTCATAAAAGTGGTGCAGCTAAACTACCATAAGCTAAGAAAAGTGGAAGCAAAGAGATAGGATACTTGTTTACTTTCAATCAACTTATTTTTCCAAAATTAATTATTGCATATCTACCATGTGCAAAGCACCATGCACTGTGGGGAATATGAAGTACAGTATTAATAAGTTGTACAGAAGTTACTCTTCTCTTCTTCACAGAAGAGTGTTATCTTTGTCTGGGAACTGACAAAATGAGCAGATGACTTTAAGTGATTATGCCAGGGCTGTTGTTCAGTTGCTAAGTCGTATTCAACTCTTAGCAACCCCATGGACTGCAGCACACTAGGCTTTCCTGTCTTTCACTGTCTCCTGGAGTTTGCCCAGTCTCATTGCTATTGTGGAGGAGGCAATGGCAATCCGCTCCAGCATTCTCGCCTGGAGAATCATGGATGGAGGAGCCTGGTAGGCTACAGTCTATGGGGTCACACAGAGTCGGACACAACTGATGCGACTTAGCAGCAGCAGCATGGCCATTGAGTCAGTGCTGCCATCCAGACATCTCATCCTCTGTTGCCACCTCTTCCCTCCTGCCATTAGTCGTTCCCAGCATCAGGGTATTTTCCAATTAATTAGCTCTTGCCTCAGATGACCAAAGTATAGGAGCTTCAGCTTCAGCATCAGTCCTTCCAATGAATATTAAGGACTGATTTCCTGTAGGATTGACTGGTTTGATCTCCTTGCTGTTCAAAGGACTTTTAAGAGTCTTCTCCAGCACCACAGTTCAAAAGCATCTGTTCTTCAGTTCTTAGCCTTTTTTATGGCCCAACTCTCACATCAATACATGACTACTGGAAAAACCATAGCTTTAACTATACAGATCTTTGTTGGCAAAGTGATGTCTCTGCTTTTTAATACACTGTCTAGGTTTATCATAGCTTTTCTTCCAAAGAGCAAGTGTCTTTTAATTTCATGGCTGTAGTCACCATCTTCAGTGATTTTGGAGCCTAAGAAAATAAAATCTGCCACTGTTTCCATTTTTTCCCCATCTATTTGCCATGAAGCTATGGGACCAGATGACATGATCTTAGTTTTTTGAATGTTGACTTTTTTCTTTATTTTTTTTATTTGAAGGATAATTGCTTTACAGAATTTTGTGGTTTTCTATCATACATCAATAAGAACCTAGAGCCTATTATACAGAGTGAAATCAGAAATAGAAATATACATATCTTATACTGATGCATATATATGGAATCTAAAAAGATGATATGGGAGAGTTTAATTTCAGGGCAGCAGTGGATAAACAGATATAGAGAACAAACTGATGGACACAGAAGGAGGGGAGGAGAGGGAGGGGGAGATGTATGGAAAGAGTAAAATGAATGTTGACTTCTAAGCCAGCTATTTCATTCACCTCTTTCACCTTCAGTAAGGGGCTTTTCTGTTCTTGGCTTTCTGCCATTAGGGTGGGATTATCTGCATATCACCAGCTAAAGTAAAAGGTAATGAGAAGATATAGGGCAAGACACAAAAGGTGAGTGAAACAAATATACTGTGCAAATTTATGTCATGTGGAGATAAAAAGAACAATTATTTATCAAGTCCTTATTAGATGAGGTCACTGTTAGCCACTGTGGAAGGGAAAAAAAAAAGAAGTAAAGAAAGATGAACAAACATGATCCTTGTCCTTTAGGAACCCAGTCTAGGTGACGAGGCAGATCTGAGCACAAGGTCGGGAAAGAGGAGTTTGAATTTTAGAGCTCTCAAGAGAGGAAGCAAGTAATGGTTAGAAGGTCAAGTACATTATCACAGAGGTAAACCTGGAACTGGGTTCTTAAAGAGAAGGAAAGGTGTGTCATACAGAGGCTGGGAAACTACGAGGAAGTGGAAGAAGGTAATGCCAAGTAGAAGGATTGCAGCTCAGGGGGTTCAAGGGTACAGTTAGTTCCGAGTATTGTGATCTACTTAGCAGACTGTGAGGAATTATATATAACGATTGTGACCCAGCACACAGAAAGGTACACTGGGCACAGTTAGTGCTCAGTTCAGTCAGTTCAGTCGCTCAGTCACGTCCAGCTCTTTGTGACCCCATGGACTGCAGCACGCCAGGCTTCCCTGTCCATCACCAACTTCTGGAGCTTACTCAAACTCATGTCTATTGAGTTGGTGAGAGTGCTCAATAAGTATTTATAGGTACTCAAGCATTGTCTGTGTATTGAGTGAATTCTCTAATCTGTACCCTTAGAGGTGCTACAGAAGGAGCGTATTTTTGGTGTGATTGTTATTGTTTCAAATGTACAGGACTTTGAGGCACATATGACCTCATTCCAACAACTAGGTATTTCTTCTTGGGCCAAGGTAGGAGCTTACATCTGTATGTCTTGTATAAATACTAATGCATCTTAAAAGCTACCATTTAATGAACAATTCAATTTATACTAGTTAAGTGCTTTACCTAGTTGGCAACACTATAAGGAAGATACTTTTATCCCCTCTGTTCAGCTAGAGAAAACTGAGGCACAGAGGTGTTAAGCTAGTTTATGTGCTTGATGGTTACAAATATATTCTCCATTTCTTTACTAAGAAATTCAAGTAAAAGTCACAAGAGGGCTTCTTTAACAGTTCTCTTGGAGTGTGTGTATGTGTGTGTGTATGTGTATGTGTGTGTTTAACTATGTATGTTTACAGTATGATGTCTTCAAAGACATCAAAGAATACATGATTCTTCATTTCTCTAAACTAGAACCAACCTTCCTTTTTGATGGTAGCCAGTGTTTCCAAATCCTGCATTATTGCTTGATGATATCACCTTCCCTACAGTGCTCTTGAGCTTTACAGTAAAACCTTATTCAGCTGAAGAAATTAAAATTATCTATAGTTCTCTGTAATAAATATTTTGACAGTGCCAATCACTTAATCAAAACCAGGGAGTAATAAAAAGTAAATTAAATCTTACCACTGTTTTTAAGAAAGTTAGTCTCTGTTTAAGGAGATGAACACAAGGGTGAAAAAGTATAAGTAAAAGCAAATGGCTGTGAGAGAAAAGAGGAACTGGCAGATGAATTCCAGCTAGAGTTAAGTAGTAATTCAGCAATTCAGTAATACCGCAAGGGAATGGAAGCATAGAGATTCAGCATACTTGAATTCTAGTCTTATTCTCGCCTCTAACTTAAGCACATCATTCAGTCTCTACCAGCCTCGTCTCTTCATCTATGGAAGTGAAGGTTTGCACTAAATACCAGTATTCCCTAGAGTTTCAACAGATTCTAACTTTGTAAGCCAAATTCATTTGAGATGCGTAATGGAAGATGGGTACTATCTCAACAGGTAGAGGTGCAAAAGCCCATCTGAGATTAAGGCAGAGTGTGAACAAATCTGCAAATGAAGCAAAGGCATGGACAACATCCTGAGAATAAAGAATATTCCTGCCTAGTGTGCCTGCCATGTCAGAGAGCAGCCAGCAATAGGACTGGAAAGGTAGCTTTGGGAAAGTTTACAGAGGCTTTTGAGTTCCATACAGAGGCATTTGGATTTTATTAAGGTTTTTTTAAGTAGCCAAAATATAATGGCAATGATTAAAGAATCATTGAGAATAACTGAAATTCAATCTGGAGCATAACAAGTGGAACAATTTAAATCAGAACTACACGGTCAGATAATCATTGGTCTTTATTGCATTTGAAAAGCTAAGAAAAAGTGGAAGGTACATGGAAGATTCCAAAAAAATGGAAAAAGTAATCTAACCTTATGAAATTCTTTATCCTGACTGTTGAAAGAACCATCTTACAGAATAATAGAAAAGAAGCCATTCAGGATAAGCTTCCTAACACAAAAGGTGAAAAAAAAGTTAATAAACAAGATACTTTGATCATGAAATCTTTTTTAAACACATAAAAGCTTAAATAATTTCACACCCACATAACCACACATATTTGGTCTTACAAACTCCTTCAGTTTGTGAAAATGTTTACCAGTTTGCAATTTTACCCATTTTTTACCACACTAGCAATGTCACACTGATGATACAGCTGACGGTATTGACTATTAGTGACCTTAAGAACACAGCTGGGTTTCTATTTTTATTTCTGTAAAACCTTCTTTCTGCAGCTAGATGATGCTTTGAAGGGCCAAACTAAACTCTAGAGTCAAGGCAGCTTGTATTTTATGTTTACATATGTATTTTACACAACAAAACCAGATTTTAAAACACATATACACACTCCCACACACACAGAGAATATGTAATGACAATAAAGAAACCTATTTGCAAACCAATGTGGAATGAATAACTGGACTTTGCCCAAGTTCAAAGAACCATTTCAGGTTATACAGAATTACCTCTCTTGGCAACAGACTTTAAAATGGAGCTACTTTAGATTCAGGTACATCACTGATGATTTGCTAAAAATAAACAAAAATATCTAACACAGAAGATAATGATGAACAATACAGGCTGAAATATTTTTTCAATGACTATGAAGGACAGAAAAATGGGGACAGAATTTATTTCTGTTTGGGTGGTTACTTACTCTTTCACTCAAATGGAGAGTTTCATCTGTCTATTTGCAGAAAAAAGAATTTATCTACAAATAGGCAGATTTCTGAATATAGGTAATACAGAGACAAACATATATTTAAAATTACTAATGTAGGTTGATGCTGAGTAAACAGGATTGTATACTGTGAACATTGGTAAAATCACTATTTAGCAAGCAAAAACAGATTCAAGAATGGTGGTTTGCCAGAGAAAGAGCTTAGTAGTTGCAAAAAACAAGCTGGCAGGGAAATTCCATGAGTCAGATAAAAGAAAGGAATTGGGTGATTTCTCTAGCCATTCTGCTCATTGTTTACAACACAAAATGGAGATACGTTTTGTGAAAATAATTTTATATTTTTATGCTTGTGAAAGCTTGGTTAGTAAAAAATGTCAGAATTTCCTGAAGGTAGGCATTTGGTTTTTAACCAAGTGAAAAAGTAAAAAAATTTACATGTTAGGTGGTGGTTTACTTGCTAAGTCATATCCAACTCTTGGGACCCCTTGGACCCCTCTGTCCATGGGATTCTCTAGGCAAGAATATTGGAGTGGGTTGCCATTTTCTTCTTCAGGAGATCTACTAGCTCAGGAATTAAACCCAGGTCTCCAGCATTGCTGGCAGATTCTTCACCAACTGAGCTACAGGGGAAGTTCAGTTCCTGCTAGGGAAGCTCAATGAGGATATGTATGTAAATACAGATTTTCTATAACCTTAGGTCTCTTATTTGAAAAAAAGTGCATCAATGTGCCCTTGTTAGCCTGATTCCTTCTAAAGAAAATAAAAAAGGCTAACAGGAATTCAGAGTCAGTTGTTCAAGTCTTTCTCTCCTCTAAGTATGAGTGGAGCTATAGCTATGGTGAAGTGAAAGTGAAAATGTTGCTCAGTCATGTCTGACTCTTTACAACCCCATGCACTACCGCCCACCAGGCTCCTCTTGTCCATGGAATTCTCCAGGCAAGAATACTGGAGTGTGTAGCCATTCCCCTTTGCCAGGGGATTTTCCAGACCCAGGGATGGAACTGGGTCTCCTGCATTGCAGATGGATTCTTCACTGTCTGTGCCATCTGGGAGGCCCTAGCTGTGGTAAAGTGAAGTCGCTCAGTCGTGTCCGACTCTTTGCGACCCCATGGACCATAATCTACCAGGCTCCTCTGTCCATGGGATTTTCCAGGCAAGAGTACTGGAGTGGGGAGCTGTGGTAAGAACTCACAAATTAAGCCTTACTCTGCAGGACTGAGAGCTGCTTGAAAAGTGGATTATGCTATATTTATTTCTCTGTATTTCAGGAAACAGTGTATGGCACAAAAAAGGTGTGTTGAGTAAAAACATCTGAAAAACTCTACATCGGTAGCCCTACTGCATGACAGCTATGATTCTCAAGCATTACTCAAGTCCAGGCCTAAGGGAGGAAGAAGATTTTGGAGGGTGCCAGTATGGGGACATGCTGTAATGACACAGACAAAGCCCTCCCCCACACAGAAATAGCTGTTCCATAGGTGTGAGATAAGGCATGGTTCCTGATAAGACATAGTTTGTGCTGTGTCTTTAAAGCAATACATCCTCTCTTAGGGTGTGGGCCTAAGAGAGAAATAGCTCAGAAAGGAATAATTAGATGATGTTGCCGATGCTGAGACTTGTCTGATTCATCCAGACACTGTAATCAAAAGTTGTACATCCGGTTGTAAAGCATACCTCAGTGCTCCTCTCATCCCCAAATCGCCGCCCAGTATTATGCAGAATTAAATGATGTAAAAAATTTGGGTGTGATCTGAGCTTCTGATGTGTTATCCCTGACACCTGCTGATGGTGTTAAGGGGTGGATATTGCTAAAGAAAGGATTAAACTATCTTTCTAACAAACTGCTCCCACATTATGAGTTGTACTACATTTAGACTGAATCTGTGTTGCATAATTTCTCAGTAAACTAATATGCACTCTTTTGAATCACTCTCTTTTATTTAAAATCTAATTTAGGTGTAAATCATTCACTTTCCATTAAGGTGTAAGGTTTCAGTAAAATGCAAGTTCAGGCTAGATTCTCTTATGGAAGCAAAGTTAACGTAGCTAAATAACTCCACCTAAGATTGCAACAAGAATCTTAAAAATATGACTCAAAGTTAGTTTAGTTAAAGCTTCAGTAATTTAAGGAAATTGCCTAGGCAAGTAATTGGTATTATACCAAACTAAATATTTCACAGTTACATTTGCTTTTGCCTAAAAATAAAAACTGGAGCAATACAAGGGAAAACTGCCAAGACTGAAAATAATATTCAGCAGCTGTAAGTAATTGGGAGTGATAATCATAATTAGACAAGATGTAAGATATGTATTAAAGCCCAGATTGGATCTTCCTGTTGGCAACTGGGAGAAATCCCAAAGGCCTGGACCCTCCACATAGCCCACACACTCTGCTTCATGCCTCAAAGCCCTTCTGTCACCAAGCTTGGCATTAGATGAGCCATGAAACCACTCCCAAGGACATGTGCCACACGGTTACTCTTGAGAAAAGATAGAGGAAAAGAAGAAATGGAAGAGGGTCATACTCTCTGTCTTCAAGCAGCCTGCAAAGAGAAGAAACAGCCGATTATCTTGCAGTAGTTGGCATCCAAGTCCTCTGAAAGAAGTCAAGACAATAAAGAAAATAAACGTTTTTGTAAGATAAAATGGAGGTCAGCTTTGTAGGACCAGAGAAACATTGGTTTAACCAAGTAGAGGTGAGGAATGAAGTAAAACAGCCTTATTCCATGGAAAACAACTCAAGCTAAAGAGAAAGCTCTATGGGGACAGGAGCCACTTCAGTTTTGTTCATTCATTCAGAGAATGCCTCACACATAGCACACGCTCAAACTGCTAAATGAATGAGCAAATTGATAGTGCTTAGATAATACTTGAGGGAGATAATACTTGAGGGAGTTTATCCTGTGTTAGCTGTTGTGCTGGGTATTTTAAGTGTATCAACACATTTAATCTTCACTGTCACTTCTGAGATACTATCAGTACCAATCCTAATTTGCTAATGAGGATGCTAAACTAAGCACAGCTAAGAAACATGGCCCAAGTTACTCTAGTTAGAAACAGGTATCTTTCTACATATATATAATTTATTTTTATAATAAAGATAGGTGTATCTTTCTCTTCTACTGGTCTATAAGCATAATGAAATTCTAGAACATTCCCCCTTGTCATAAATGGCTTCCCAGGTGGTGTTAGAGGTAATCTGCCAATGTAGCAGACATAAGAGAAGCAAGTTTGATCCCTGGGTTGGGAAGATCCCCTGTAGAAGGGAATGGCAGCCCACTCCAGTATTCTCGGTTGGAGAATCCCGTGGATGGAAGAGCCTGGTGGGCTATCATCCATAGGGTTGCAAACAGTCAGACACAACTGAAGTGACTGAGCACACACATAAGTAAAAAATGAAGTATTTATGAAATAAGGTAGGAGATTAAAAATTGATTTTAGATTAGGTGGGCTTTATGGCGGAGGTTTTAATTTACATTTTTACAGAAGAATAGGACTTTGATAAGTGGCTAAGGAGAATAGGAAGTAGGCCCTTTTAGGCTTAAGGATATGGTATGTGCAAATGACAGTGAAGACTGTTTAGAAAAATGTCTTATGTGCCTGAAGCTAAGAGTGTATATGAATCTGGACAAGTTGACTAGAACCAAATATCAGACATCCCTGAATACTGAGCCACACAATTTTGGCTTTCCTCAACAGGCAGTGGAAACCCCGGAAGGTCTGGGACTAACGTAGGCTCCTACTCTTGCTTATGCTGGTACAATCTATTGTCCACAGAACAGTCAAGGGTACATTTTAAAATGTCAGCTAGTCCCTCTGCATGTAACTGTGTTGTAGATTCTCATATCACTCAGAAGGAAAACAAACTCTCACTATAGTCCAACTACACCTGTGATCACATGCCAGTTTCCTCCTAATGTTACTTAGGATAGGTAGCAGTATGATACTCAAAGGCAACTGAAAACATGGCAGGGAACATACAACAGATCTGACCATCACAGAGGCAAAGAAGGATGTCTCCAAATTCAAGACCATATCTGGGGGCCCAGGTTCATCTATACTCTCTGTCTTTTGCTGCAAGAGGATGATGCTACAAAGTTTGTTTGATACGTGATTTTCCCCTATCATCTACCTCATGATCTGTCTCCCTGTTGTTGCTCAGTTGCTCAATGCAGCCCCATGGAGCTCAATGCAGCTCGCCAGGCTTCCCTATTCTTTACTGTCTCCTGGGGCTTGCTGAAACTCACATCCATTGAGTCAGTGATGCCATCCAATCATCTTGTCCTCTGTCGTCCCCTTCTCCTCCTGCCTTCAATCTTTCCCAGCATCAGGGTCTTTTCCAATGAGTGGGCTCTTCGCATGAGTGGCCAAAGTATTGGAGCTTCAGCTTTGGCATCAGTCCTTCCAGTGAATATTCAGGGTTGATTTTCTTAAGGATTGACTGGTTTGATCTCCTTGCAGTCCAAGGGATTCTCAAGAGCCTTCTCCAACACCACAGTTTGAAAGCATCATTTCTTTGGCAGTCAGCCTTCTTTATGGTCCAACTTTCACATATGTACATGACAACTGGAAAACCAGTAGCTTTGACTTTACGGACCTTTGCTAGCAAAGTGATGTCTCTGATTTTCAAAACGCTGTCTAAGTTTGTCATAGCTTTCCTTCCAAGGAGCAAGTGTCTTTTAATTTCGTGGCTGCAATCAACTGTCTGCAGTGATTTTGAAGCCAAAGAAAATAAAGTCTGTCACTGTTTCCATTGTTTTCCCATCTATTTGCCATGTCGTGATGGGACTAGATGCCATGATCTTTGTTTTTTGAATATTGAATTGTAAGCCAGCTTTTTCCTGCCTAGAGAACCCCATGGACAGAGGAGCCTGGTGGGCTACAGTCCATGGGGTCACAAAGAGTCAGACGGAATTGACTGAGCACACACACGTGCAAGAAATATGATAAAAGGGTATATTTGGAGATATATGAAATTGAGTAATAAAAGAATCATATGTACATGTACATGAGTAATCAGTCTTGTCCAGCTCTCTATGACCTCATTGATTGGAGCCCCCCTAAGCTCTTCTGTCCTTGGGATTCTCCAGGCTAGAATACTGGAATAGGTTGCCATTTACTACTCCAGGGCATCTTCCTGACCCAGGGATCAAATCTGCATCTCCTGTGTTTCCTGCATTGGCAGGCAGATATTTTACCACTGTGCCACCTTACCCACATTATTATATGTTGTATTTCCAGTACCTAGTACAGTTCTTAGTACCTAGTTCAATAAATATTTGCTGAATGAATGAAAGTATATGGTAAATTCTCTAACTTATAGACAAGTAGCTTGCTTGCTTCACAAAAAAAGATTTTATTTTGTAGGAGAGACATATATTCCTTTTGAAAGTGAAAGTGAAAAATCACTCAGTTGTGTCCAACTCTTTGTGACCCATGAAATTCTTCAGGCCAGAATATTGGACAGGTTAGCCTTTCCTTTCTCCAGGGGATCTTCCCAACCCAGGGATTGAACCCAGGTCTCCCACATGGCAGGTGGATTCTTTACCAGCTGAGCCACAAGGGAAGCCCAAGAATACTGGAGTGGGTAGCCTACCCCTTCTCTAGTGGATTTTCGCAACCCAGGAATTGAACCGGGTTCTCCTCCATTGCAAGCAGATTCTTTACCAACTGAGCTATCAGGGAAGACTCTAACCTATCTATTTATTTATTTAATTGAATTGTTCATTCAATAGATATTTCTTGAGTACCCACTGTGTACCAGAACTTACCAGACTTTGTATCTGGAAATAGTAAGATAAACAAAACAGGCCCTAGGAGAGTTTATCATCTGGTGAAAGAAATAGATATGCACACAAATAGTTGTAATGCAATATGATAGTTTTATTAAAAGGAATATGTATTGTGACCTCATGACACAATAGGGTAATCTGTTCAGCTTGTTGAAAAAGGAAAGGAGATTCAGGAAAGATTGACCCAAAATGCATTTTAAAGGATGAATAAGGAGTTTTGAGAGTCCTTTTTACTCTACTCAATTAATGTACTATTTAATTTGTCATGATAATAAAAATATCTTTTCTTTGTGTGCTTGGCTTTTAAGATCTGTTTCTTATTTATGATATCATTTTATGTACTTTGCTAATGATTAGTCCTTTATTATTATACTGGTTTTATTGCACTCAAGATTCCTAAATAACAGTAGCAATAACTATGAAATAGATGTCACTGAGAAGGTAACAGGCCAATTAAATATTTATTTATGTTTAAAAAAATAAAACATGATTCTAAGTCCTGAATAAGAGAAAATAATTTAAGTAGTTTCATGGTTTTAAATTAGACTTCTTGCATATCAAAACTTGAAAAGCTATCTGTTCAACAATAGACTTATTTTCTTCATCATCTTCTCATTGTTTAAAACTCATTTGTGATGCAAAGTGAAAGTGAAAGTGAAGCCGCTCAGTCGTGTCTGACTCTTTGCCACCCCACTCACTGACTATAGCCTACGAGGCTCCTGGGTCCATGGGATTTTCCAGGCAAGAATACTAGAGTGGGCTGCCATTTAAAGAGAAACATCAAATAGTTGATTTTGCTACATGTTTACTAAAGTGTAGTAGTTTTAGCCCTTGAATCTCACTCACATGGAATCAACAATTGTATTTTTAAGAAAACTCCCCACTGGCAGGGGTCAAGGCATCTTCTATCTCCTTTGATTTCTTAGAGTTATAAACAACACAATATATTCTTCTTGTAACATGAAAATATAGGCATTGGTGAAAGTTCCATTAAAAACTAGCTGCTGGCAATTCAAACTCAGTGTGACTAAAACAGCTTCCAGATTTGAATTATGAATTTGGGGGTGAAATAATATTCTTTCATTACATTATTCATTTCCTACTAGAAAACAGTACTTGAAATCCTGATTTCATTAATAAGAGGTAGTTAAAAATACACTGGTGGAGTTGTTTTATTATTACTATTATTATTCTTATGGTAAATGAGAACCAGTCTCAAGCATAGCTAAACATGTCTGCAACATTCAGTTTCTGGAACGTAACATAATTCACATTCAAAGAGGTAACTGTCCTCTTATGAAACAAAGTGGAATCCATTAAGTAGACTCCCACAGTATCCCATGCTTGGTGAATCACTAGGTGCAATCTCTCAGTGAAAATTCAGCATGACTGTTAGCCAAGTACCCACAGGAGTTTCTCTCTAAGACTGTGATCTTTCCAATGTATAAATATAGTCATACAATTCAACAGCTCCAAATTCTTCAAAATCTCCTTCAGTATAAAAAGCTAAACATTTTTTTCAATACAGTCGAGTTCATTCTATCTGCCTAGAGTTCCGTTTCAATTTTCTCCACTCCAGGCCTCAAACTTCACAGTCCAGCAACACTAATCTACTTTTAGAGCCTAGAATACATGCCGTGATCTTGCCTTTCCTCATGCCTTTGAATATATTGTTTTCTCTACTCAGATGATGGTCCCCTTTGGT
Organism: Budorcas taxicolor; assembly: GCF_023091745.1. Lineage (NCBI taxonomy): Eukaryota > Metazoa > Chordata > Mammalia > Artiodactyla > Bovidae > Budorcas > Budorcas taxicolor. The sequence goes on from NC_068912.1 coordinate 73,875,021, forward strand.
AAAACTATCTGTTAAATCATCTTCCCTTTGCCCAGGCAATTTTAAATACACAATTTTCTGTCTCACTGCAGTTTGCCCATGCAGTTCTAATATTCCTAAGATTGTATTATAATTGTTTGATATCTTTCCTCACACACACACACACACACACACACACACACAAGGTCTTGGAAGAGAAAATCTCTTTGTTTTTTCAGCATTTAGTATAGCATCTGGCCAATAAAAAAGACCCACAAATATGTGTGTGTGTATTTATATATGTATACATACATACATACATACCAGGGAAGCCCTATCCCTAGTATCTCAGTCAGTAAAGAATCTGCCTGCAGTGCAGGAGACCCAGGTTCTATCTCTGAGTTTGGAAAATCCCCTGGAGAAGGAAATGGCAATCCACTCCAGTATTCTTGTCTGGAAAATCCTAGGAACAGAGAAGCCTGGCAGGTACAGTCCATGGGCTCGCAAGAGTTGGACATGACTTAGTAACTAAACCAAACCATATAATATATATATATGATATATAATATCATATATAATATATATATGATATATATATATACTCAGCAAATATCAGCTGATATATATGATATATATCATATATGATGTATATATTTATCATATATGATACATATGATATAAAAAATATCACTTAGATGTGGAATCTGATAAAGCAAGCAGAACTTGTAAAAGCACAGGTAGGCTAGTGTTACCAGAGGCTGGGAGCTGGGGAAATCGCAGAGATTGTTGTATAAGGGTATAAACTTACAATCAGTAGACAAATAAGTTTTGTAGATCTAATGTACAACATAGTGACCGTAGACAATAATACTGTGCTATAACCTTCAAAGTTGCTAAGAGACTAGATCTTAACTGTTCCCACCACAAAAATGATCATTTTTTTTAATAATAGCATTCTTTATTTTTATGATAGTACTTCAAAAAGATTTTGTTTACTTGTTTATTTTTGGCTTCACTGGGTCTTAGTTGCTGCGCATAGGCTTCCTCTAGTTGTGGTGGACGGGGGCCACTTTCTTGCTGCAAGGATGTTCTCGTTGCGGTGGCTTCGCTTGCTGTGGAACACAGGCTATAGGGCGCATGGGCTTCAGTAGCTGTGGCTCAGGGGCTCCAGAGAATAGAGTCAGTGGCTGTGACACATGGGCTTAGCTGCCCTGTGGCATATGGGGTCTTCCTGGACCAGGGATCAAATCCAGGTTTCCTGCACTGGAAGCTGGATTCTTAACCACTAGATGAACAGAGAAGTCTCAAAAATGATTATGTGACATGATAGAAGTGTCAGCTACCGCTATGGTGGTGATCATATTGCAATATACAAGCGTATCAAATCCACACTGTTGTACACCTTAGACTTACACACTGTTATAGTTCAACTATATCTCAATAAAAACAAATTTAAAATATATACATAAATGAATATTGTCCACTATTAGAAATAGTTACAATGCATATAAGATAAATAATGTTAGCTGATATTTGCTGAGTACTTATGTCCAGTCCAATGCAATGTGCTACATGTGCTTCACCTCAAATTCTCACTGCAGTCCTGCCAGGTGGATTATATTATTTCTATTTTGTTCTTGAGAAAACTGAAGATCAGAGAGGTTAGTCGAATAGGCCACATATTTCCATACAGCAGAACCAGATGTGAATCTGAAATCTGTCTGACTCCAGTGCTAGTTTTTTCCCCAGAACACCCGGCTGCTTTTTGATTATTGTTAAGATCTTGAAAGACACAAATTAGATTTTGATTTATTCTTCTCCATTTCTTTCCAGCTCCAAGTACAGCCCAGTATGGAATTACCGGGAGCGCTGACGTTCTTTTCTCCTGCTGGTACCTTGTGTTGACACTGTCCTCTTTCACCAGCTTATTCTACCTGAAGAATGCCATTCTACAATAAATATAAAGACCCATAAAAGGCTTTTAAGGATTCTCTGAAAGTGCTGATGGCTGGATCCAATCTGGTACAGTTTGTTAAAAGCAGCGTGGGATATAATCAGCAGTGCTTACATGGGGATGATCGCCTTCTGTAGAATTGCTCATTATGTAAATACTTTAATTCTACTCTTTTTTTGATTAGCTACATTACCTTGTGAAGCAGTACACATTGTCCTTTTTTTAAGACGTGAAAGCTCTGAAATTACTTTTAGAGGATATTAATTGTGATTTCATGTTTGTAATCTACAACTTTTCAAAAGCATTCAGTCATGGTCTGCTAGGTTGCAGGCTGTAGTTTACAAAAAAACGAATATTGCAGTGAATATGTGATTCTTTAAGGCTGCAATACAAGCATTCATTTCCCTGTTTCAATAAGAGTCAACCCACATTTACAAAGATGCATTTTTTTTCTTTTTTGATAAAAAAGCGAATAATATTGCCTTCAGATCATTTCTTCAAAATATAACATATCTAGATTTTTCTGCTCGCATGATATTCAGGTTTCAGGAATGATCCTTTTAATATAACTGGCTGTGCAGCTCTGCTTCTCTTTCCTGTAAGTTCAGCATGGGTGTGCCTTCATAAAATAATTTTCTCTTCATCTCCAACTAATAAAATGTTTTTGCCAAATTCTACAACTTGAAAGCAAAAATAAACCACAATGATAGAGTTAATACTAACTGTATCCTGTCTCTAAAGAACAAAGGAGCTATCAAATTGTAAAAATCTCTTCCCTCATTACCAATAGGGTTTTGAGAAATTTGCCCCATGATAGCTCAGCTTTGTGATGAAAACAATTTAACTAATATAGTACAGGTAAATCCACTGTATGATTTCTTTAGTTGTAGCTAAATGTTAGATTCACTTTGGGAAATAATTCTGTTTAAAATGATAGCACAGTCCATCCAAAATTGTCTGGCAATACAGCATCTTTTCCTTTCACTATTACAGGCCAAAATTTTTAAGGTGGTTTGTCAGAAAGGACACAAAGTCCAATTACTGAACATTAAATGAGATGGTAAACATTCAAATTAATTTGGTTCTGTGGCAAATAAGTTGGTACGCTAGATATAGTGTTCCTGTGGACAGGAGCATTTTGCATATTTTCCAGCTGAAAACATTACTCAGTTGATAGTTTGGCATACATATTGTACAAAAATGCTCCAAAATATAACAAATATTCCATCCTAGTATGCAGCAGATCAATCCCTCAAATAACTAATTCTGTGGTTAAATCTTTCTGTATAGTCATGTCAGCTTAAACAAGCAAAGCTAAAATGAAAAAAAATTATCATGCTTTTATTTCTTACATGTTATATGTAAGATGTGTTCAAATGAAGACAAGCCATTAGGGATGAAGAATGTCTTAAGTTAATTGCTAAATTATCATGGATTTTAAATTATTTCTATCACAAAGAATGAAAACTACATTTTTGAAGGAAATTACTGTAATTCTACAAGTATTATATTATAAGAATAGTTCGATGGTTTACTCTTTACTAAAGATAGACCATAGCCTTGAAAGCCATTTGCAAGTTTGATAAAATTACCAATTTTACTATCCCTAGAGAAATTTCTGCAAATAGTTCCCTTTTGCAAGTTATAACAATACCTGCTAATCTAGTTAGAAACAAGATATTTCACAGAGGTTGTATACATTTAAGATATATAATGTAGATAAGTAAAATATAAGTAAAACTTTGTCCCAAAGTACAACATAAATCTATTTTAATTAGAAATGTGAATCCTAAATGAGGAGGCATATCTATACAACATTTCCACAAAATGGCAATGATATGGCATAATGCTATTAAATTTAACATAATAATTTATTATGTTATTTTGACTGATACACTAAGAAGGGTTTTTACAAAAACCACATATGACATTTTAACTTTGATTATTATTGATTTGCTTTTCAAAATCTTTTTGTGGAATCGGTGAGTAAACTACAAAATATTTTTTGTGTGTATTGCAGCTTTAAAGTGGCACACTCCATAATAATCTACTTACTAGAAATAGTGGTGCTACCACAGAAGTGTTAACCATCAGTACCATTGTTTGGGAGAAAGAAACAGATCAAGAATGCATATTATACAGTGATCGCTTTCCTAGAGTAAAAATACCTCCTCTTTGTAAGGTTTGTAGGGTAAATGTGAGGTAAACTGAGGTATAAACTATGGATGAACCAAATAATTAGTTCAAAGTGTTGTCATGATTCCGAATTTGTGGAGTCTGGTGTTTTTCCCATAGAATGTGACAGAAGTACAGTCATAGCTCAGTAGCTATATGTATTTGCCTTTATGTTAGAAGAGATTTTCTTGAGTGACATGTTTAAATAGAGGAGGTATTCACTATGTTTTTCTGTATCAAGCAGCATTCCTAGTTGTTAGGCCCCTGGACAGAGTGAAATCATGAGTATTTATGAGTTCAATATTGTTCAAATAAGGCTACAGTATTTGCTTTTTTGTGTGACTGTATTGCATATAATGTTCAAGTAGATGATTTTACATTTATGGACATTTGAAATGTCTGATTACTCCATTTTATCAGTCCTGATTGTACAAGATTGTTGCAATTTCAAAATAGCAGTTTTATGAAACTGATTTATCTTTTGATCTATAACAATTTTTCTAGCTATTCATTTCAGCATTATATTTCTACAGGTTCGATTTGTGGGACTCTTTTTGTTGCCCCTGAATTTTTTTCAAAGAAAGAAAAAAGAAAAAGCAGTTGAGAAAGTAGAGTAGAAAGAAAAAAGACTGAAAGGGGGAAAAGGTTAAGGGAAAAGAAAAAAAGCAAGGAAGGAAAAGAAGGAAAGAGGGAAGAAGAAAGGAGAGTCTGGGAGGGAGGGAAGAGCCAGAATATTAGGGTAGTCGACGTAATTCACTTGCATTCTTTTAACTGGTGTAATTATGTTTTATTTACAATGATCCCATTTGAAACATAAGTCCTGTTACACCATTGAGTTACTATTATGCAGCAATTATATAATGAAAAGTACTGCCCAAACTATAGTATTGTGTTATGGCGGGGACACTACAAGATTTGAGAGAGAGAGAACATCAAACTTAAAGCCACTGTTGGGGAGTTCAAACTTAGCTGAAAAATTAATGTTTCATCATAACATTTAAGCTATATCTAGAAAGTAGACTGGAGAACTGAGAAAATTACCAGATAATTCAGGACAGTATATATAAATACCCCAGTGTGTGAACTCAGAAAACTCTGAGAAATTTATCAAAGCCAATTATCTATATTGATTAAATTTACTGAATAACTGTTAATTTATCCATTGTGCTTAGCTTTGTGACACAGCCGAAAGTTATCTATTTAATCTTTTCAATAAAAATTGTTTTTTGAAATTCAGAAATGATTTAAAAAGAGGTCAGGTTTTTAACTATTTATTGAAGTATGTGGATGTACAGTATTTCAATAGATATGAATATGAATAAATGGTATGCCTTAAGATCCTTTGAATATGTATTTACTTTAAAGACTGGAATAAGCTCTTCCTGTCTTTTAGTAAAACATCCATATTTCATAATCTGATGTAAAATATGTTGTACTGTTTCCAATAGGTGAATATAAAGTCAGTTTATCAATTAAAATATGTACTTGACTCATTTGAAAATTCTACTAATTTGAGGGAAAAGAGAAGAAATAGTAAACATATTTCTGCTCTTCCCTTCTTTTCTGTTGCTTCCACTGTACCACACTCACATCTTTCAGATACTCCAAAGCAACACAAGATGAAAATGTTAGAATCTACAGTTTAAAAAGGATCCACTTTGTAGCCTTTCCCTCTGTTACTGATTCCCCAAAGGACTAACAAGCTGAACTACATCTAGCCTGAAGAAGAAATTTTCTGGAAAGATTTTATTATCAATTATTTAGAACTTTTACCTCCTAAAATGCATCACAGTAAGCAACAGAGACTGATGATGAAATCTTGTTGGTTTTACAGACTAAAGATCTGAAAAGGGAAATGCCTATAGAAGTTAGGCAGAGAGTACAATTTCATGAGATTGCTGGGTATAAAACAAGGAGTATATATTCCACTTCAAGGCATTCAGATACTATTTCAATAAAAACACCTTGCTTTCCAAACAAAATGTGATTTGACTGAAAGCCCATAGTTTGTAACAGCTGTAACATTTGTGTAAAATGAGGGCCACTCCAAATGAATGATTTAACCTCTCTTTTCCAAATCTGTCCATTTATACTCATCATGCAAATAGAAGGGAACAATGTGGTAGATAAAAAAAACTGTGAAAAAGATTTACACTTGATGCATTAAGCTATTTTAAAGTATGGGTGTCATTGCCATTCTGTGAAAACCATATCTACCAAACCTCTTTCCCTTTTCAAAACCAAAAACACGCACAAATAAACATCTTATTTTCCCTCTGGCTCATTATTTCTCCCTTTGTAATTTCTATTATGCAAACAATCACACAGAAACGTAAGTATCAAGTCTCAGACTCTGAAAGCTAGCATGTGAAGCAGAACTATTTTTCTCCCTGAATATCAGAGGTCAAAACACAGATACTTCAAAATGGCATCCAGCTACTTGGAAGATAATTACTTACTTTTGCCTGACAGGCAGAAATTTGAAAATTTTAAGAGAAAAACTTCTGAGAATAATTCATTCAAGATAATGTAATTTGATTCAAACACCAGAGTGTCAGTGTACTCACCCTGAACTTCCCAAGAAGCATACACCTTCACGCTCACATGAACTTTCCCCTAATAATCCCAGATTTATGGAAAATATTTAGAAATTGACATATATAGTAGAAAAAGAAAAAGAAAACACAAACAAACTGGCAAATGAATGACTCTCCCAAGGCCTTCAGTCTAACAATTCTACTCATTTCTGCTCACCTCAGAGACAGACGTGTCAGCTAGAATTACTTCTGAAGTGTCACAGCTATCTCTGTCTTGAATTTTACCATGGTAAAGTACTTTAGCAGACATTAAATGTACTTTAAAACATTATTGTTGTCTCATTGATGATGAAACAAGATTCATAAATTTTAAATCACTTGCTGAAGGTTATGCTTCTACTAAGTGGCAGATTTGAACCAAATGTGCAATGCAGAATACTCCCAATTTGTTTCAATATCCATGAGCCTCCTTAGAAATAAATATGACCATATTATTAGCTTTACAAACAATATATGTACATTTATATTTATATACAAATAACTTTGTTTACATGTATTTTTTTCCCTTTAATGCTATCCCTTTATTTTCCAAAGCCTCCAGAGGTTAATGTGGTTTAAAGATGAATCACATTATACATCTCATCTAAAAATTTGGGTGTGCAACTACCTTTGGACACATAGCCCTTGATAATATTAGGCCCATCACACCAAATGGAGGCTCTTGTCATAAGCATATGTATCTTTTTTATATAGCATTTTGCAAAAGCCTACCACGTTTTGAATAACCCACTGACTATTCCTCAGGCATCTGCAATCAACAGAATTCTTAGAGAAATGGTGAGTGGAATATATACACACATTTTTTAAAATACACAATAGAATACTGATTTTAATCTTAAGCGATGTTGTTTGAGCCAATTTATGCCAAAATACTAATTATATGCACATCTGTTTGTGCTGGGGCAGGAGAATGAGAGAAAGATTCTAATTTTAGAAATTAAACTATATACAACCTAAGGAATACACTTGCATTTTGTTGTCAAAATAGAAATATAATGCAAATCCTGTAAATGTCACTCTAGTCTGAAAAAACAGAAAGCAAAGCTTTCACATACATGTAAAATGAACACATCAATTCATTAATGAAGGATGCGGGAAATCTGGGTTCCATCCCTGAGTCATGACAATGTGAAGAAGGGAATGCAACCTACTCCAGTATTCTTGCCTGGAGAATGGCATGGACAGAGGAACCTGGCAGGCTATAGTCCATGGGGTTGCAAAGAGTCAGACATGATTGAGCGACTATCACTTTCAAGAAGTTACAACTAGATAAAAGGACAATCCAAAGAACAGGAATATTTATAGATCAAGAATATTGAAATTAATATGTTTATAGAGGCAAAACTGGATTCTTCCAGAGTAAGGAGAATAAAGTTGTAACCTTAACCAACAGAACTTATTTATGTGTTGGATGACAAGATATACTTTGCCTTGCTATCGTTGTAAAATTGTTCAAATGCAGTGAAAGGTGGAGTCCCCATAGAATCAGAACCAGGTAAACTGCAAGGGTGTTTGCTAAGGAGTGCCTGGGTTTTTCATGCACACAGCTTTTCCCTTAAAATAATAAGATACAAAAATCTTAAAAGCACATGAATTAAATGAATTGCCAATATTTTAAGGTTTGATAATATAACCTCTATTGTAATGATTCAGATAAAACCACATTATCTGTATCTACTATTTTACATTTTCTGTATTCTAATTTCTCATTTTCTTCCTTAACCACAAACCAATATCCAATAGTTTGAGACATATAGAAGGAGAAATAAACAATTAAAATATAATGAGGATGACATTCTTCAATAATCTACCTTGTTGAAAAATGAATATATTTTGAACCCTTGTTAAAAGAAAAAGTGTTTATCGTTTGGAGGGAGGAGCATTTAATTCTTGAGATAACAGAAATTTTTATGAAAAATAAGGAGAATGAAGTAACAGTTAATATGGCAATATCTCTTCAACCAAATACAACAGTAATGTTGAAAACACTGCAAGACACCATTGATGAACTGAATGGTCTGCTTCCACTTACTGCTAATGAACCTAGTACTTGCAAATTTTGGTTTGGTAGAAGCTACAGGAGGTAACATGGTTCATTAGGCTTTCAAAGCTTTAAAATGTTAAAGAAGGTGGTTTTCCTCCTTCATTTCAAGTGAATTGCTAAAAGTATCATGATGTTCCTCAGTGGAACTTTGAATTTGTTAGTTTCTTTATTAATTTTGACTTTTTTACATTCAAAAAAGTTAACTTTACACTAAACGCAGCATACTTCAACTTCCTGCAGGTTTGAATTGTGCTTAAGCAAATACTCCAAGCACATGGAATTTCCTGAGAAAATTTCAGGACCTTATTTTAGAAAAAGGACTTAAGCAATATTTTTTACAGACTGGAATATGCTAATAAAAAGAGCAATTTTCTTGATTGCACCCAATAGAATCCATAGAACTCTAACATAGTTTTCTAAGTAGTTTCATAAATGTGGGTTGCAGTTGCCCTGAAACTTTACGTCTCCCTACTACACATTTGACAAGTGACCTGGCAAAAAATGTGGTCAATAGCTCATTTATGACGTACTCCTCAAGAAATTGTTGCCAGAGATTTGAAACCGCTTCCAGCTGATGTCTTTCAAAACAAAGCACATACTCACACATACAAACACACAATCACGTTGCTGTCAGTGATCTGGAAAATAAGCTTCCAAGCCAGCCATGTGGTGTTCTGGATAATTCAAAAAACGAAGAAGAAATGACAACAGTGCCGCCAACAGTCTCTGTTTCTGTTTCATTTGCTAAGATTTTCGCAGAAGTAACATCTTGTGATTTAATTAATCAGAAGGTGGCACCTGCTTTAACTGCCGATATGGAGAAAAAGAGATTTTTTTTGGAATAAAATTTATTTTTGGAAATACATTTTTCCTGTTAATATTAGGTAACTAGTTTATTATGCTTTTGAAATTCTTACTATCTAATAATTTTAAATGTTGACAAAGAGAAAGACTGGGTTTTTTTTTTTTTCAACTTGGAATAATTTTTTTTTCCTGGAAATGTGTATTTCCAGTTTTTAGATAGACAAACTTGCGTGTATGTTCACAAATTCCTATTCTCTCATAATTCAATTGTAACAATATATTAACAAAACCTTTTTGGTTTAATATGTGATTGAAATATATCTTTCACCAAGTAACATAATAATTTATATAATGATCTCCATTTTTACACTGAGATCCTCAGCTAATATCTCAAGCTAGCATCATTTCAAGAAGAATCTAGCATCTGTTGATTATGGATATGTTAAAAATCAACTTAGCTTAGAATAAGACATTTATTTAATTTTTGTCAGATAACTCAAAATGTTCACATGACACTCATCCTTTCAGGCATTCATTCTACAAGAAAGTGTGATTATATAACCTTTGAAGAGACTTTTAAAAGGAATTAACTGATAGAGTTAATCTGGATGTTTAGAAGACAACCACCAAACTGGAGCAAAAGGTCTCTGTTTCTCTAATGCTTTCTCTAGGAAGCCAGTCTCACCTCAAATTTGAAAAAAAGAGAGAAGGAGAAGAAAAAAAAGGAGGGAAGAAAGGAGGAAGAAAAGGACGGAGGGAAGAAAAAGCAAGGGAGGAGGGAGAGAGAGAGAAAAAAATTAACAATGTATTTTCTGTTCTGAAAAATAATAGGGAAATGTTCCCAAAGAAAGACTCTGTGCGTGTGTGTGTGTGTGTGTGTGTGTGTGTGTACACTTAATGCCTGCCCAGATCTATAATGAACAACAATGCCTTTTCTTTGCAATATGACTTCAGTTTCCACACTCATAATTATTAAATACAGTGAGGCAAATAAAGTTTTCTATTCTGTATTTTGCAATTGTCATTCCTTTTATTTCTTTAAAAGTTTAATTGACATTCATCTATAATAGATTTTGGGTATTATATCATACTGTTTTCTGAAGAAAATATGACTATTTCATTTTATCACATATAATGAAAGAGATAAAACATCCATTGCTCTGTGACTTGGAGAGTTAATAGTGAATTCTCATAAGAAATTGCTTAGTAATAAAATAAAATCTGAATTTGAATGTTACCACTTTGTAAATATTCACAGTAAAATAAAGAGTCAGATCTTCTATAATTGTCAGGAATAAAATTTTGGTGATGTTTGAAAAAATCCCCAAAGCCCTGTGAATTTTACTCTTTTAATTTCAGGCTTTCAGAAAAACTGAAAAACATTTTTCAAATGTAAGTGAAACTTTACTTTAAGGAGTCTCAATATTTTGTCTGTGATACCAGTATAGTCACATGTCATAGTCTATCAGTCTTGGTTGCAAATAACAGAAACAGATTGGCTAGTTTGAGCAGAAAAGGAATTCATATACTCTTGGATAACTCTCAGAATGATGGAAAACCTGGAAAACAGGATGATGTCAAGACAGGAAATGCAACCAAAAATGCAGCCAATAGATTGCTAAGCACACAGGTAACATCATGCTACAGGTAAGGATAACATTTTCATGGACATCTGTAATCTCCTTTGGAGTCTCAGCTCTACTACTGCTGCTCTGAGTAATGCCTAAATATTTTCATATCTGCTTCATTTACCCAAGATCCAAAATCTAGACCAGTTGACCAAACCTAAGTTTATATAATCAATAACTAAGTCCTCTCACTTGAATTTTAGAAGCAGGAGGAGGAAGGCTTTCTTATCTCTCCTTGCTATTCTTTGGAACTCTGCATTCACTTGGGTATATCTTTCCTTTTCTCCTTTGCCTTTAGCTCCTCTTTTCTCAGCTATTTGTAAGGCCTCCTATGACAACAATTTTGTCTTTTGGAATTTATTTTTCTTAGGGATCATCTTGATCTCTGCCTCCTGTACAATCATGAACGTCCATCCATAGTTCTGCAGGCACTCTATCAGATCTAATCCTTTGAATCTATTTTTCACTTCCACTGTATAATCATAAGGTATTTGATTTAGGTCATACCTGAACAACCTAGTGGTTTTCCCTATTTTCTTCAATTTAGATCTGAATTTTGCAAAAAGGAGTTCATGGTCTGAGCCGCAAACATCTCCTGGTCTTGTTGTTGTTTACTGTATAGAGCTTTTCCACCTTTGGCTGCAAAGAATATAATCAATATCATTTCGGTATTGACTATCTGGTGATATCCATGTGTAGAGTCATCTCTCGTTTTGCAGGAAGAGGGTGTTTGCTATGACCAGTGTGTTCTCTTGGCAAAACAGTGTATATAGATAAATAAGATACTTAGATATAGAGATAGATGGAGATAACTTTCCTTTTCTCAGTGTTCTCTAGAATGGGAAAAATTTGCAATCCATGTCTTTGCTTAAAGTTTCCTTAGTAAAAACAACGGTCAAAACAAATAGGCAAAAATCTATCTCACTCAAAATATGTCTACTGTTATTTAGAATAGAATTAGCATTTTATCTTGAACCTTTAGTTCAAGTAAGGGTTTTCTTAGTAGTAGTTTGACTTCCATGACAATTATATATTTTAAGTGTAGAGAGGTATAAAATATTTTATATTACATTTAATATTTCAGTTTTTTTACATTTTTATTTTATATTGGAAAAGAATTGATTAACAATGTTGTTTTCATTACAGGTATAATAGCAAAGTGGTTCAGTTATATATCTATTATTTTTCAAATTCTTTTCCCATTTATATTATTACAGAGTACTGAGCAGAGTTCCCTGTGCTACACAGTAGGTTCTTGTTGGTTATCTATTTCAAATATGCATTGTATACATGTCAATCCCAAATTCCCAATCTATCCCCCCACTCTTAATATTTTAGTTTTAATATGCATTTTTCTTGTACTCTTAATTCAATGCATCAAACAGGATCATGTGTGTGAGCAGGCTGTAAATGAGTCATATTAAAAATAAATATCAAACCTAATCACTCTTGGGAATGTAGCTCTACAGAACATCCCAGTATTGCAAATCAGATCAACCTGTCTCCCTTTTATATTGAAATTATAGTAATGTTAGTTTAAGTACAGGTAAGCTCTGAAGATATGGAACTTTTCAGAAAGCCTATAAACTGAATTCCAGATTTCTGTCCCAGAGAAGAAACTTTACCAAGATTCTGTTATCTATGAAATTTCTACATTAATAATTTGAATACTGTTACAATGAGAAAAAAAGAGTCAAAAATTATCAATCTGAAAAAAGAACAACAAAAAAGTAAAAGCACATTAATTAGTTGGATAGCATATTTGTGGCTAATTATTTTGTAGGTCCTTTATTTAATACCAAAATGGACAATGAGGGACTACAGTCAGAGAAATAGGTGTCATCATTTTCCTAATGCAAAGGGCTTTAAATCTTGGGGGAAGTGATTAAGGCTCCTGTATCTACCCATATTTCTTAACAATCAGTTATTGTTATTCAGTCACTCAGTTGTGTCTGACTCTTTGGGACCCCATGAACTGCAGCACATCAGGCTTCCCTGTCCTTTACTGTCTCCTGTAGTTCACTCAAATTCATGTCTACTGAGTCAGTGATGCCATCCAACCATCCAGTCCTCTGCCACCCCATTCTCCTTTGGCCCTCAATCTTTCCCAGCATTAGAGTATTTTCCAATGAGTTGGCTCTTTGCATCAGGTGGACTGAGTATTCTGACTTAAAATGTGATATTCTTTTATTCACCATACATTTAGTGGGCGCATACTTTTACCAAAACAGTCTTATTGTATAAGGATGAAGGATCACAGTAGATTGAAAGAGATCCAAAGTGATTAGAGCACAAATTTTACAAAGTTTGTAACATAACATCACAACACAAACACTGCAAATATGTTTGTGATGTGTTTGGGGAGTACTGAAGACACAGCAATTAACTGTATGCAGGAGGCAGAAACGACTTCCCAGAAGAGCTGACATTGAAGTTTGATCTTGCAATATGGCAATGTTGTGCTGATTGTAAACTGCAATACAATTTTGATAAATATGAGATTGATTCCTCATTTAGCGCAATGTATGTCAAAATAGTAAAATTCATTTTAATTTATGGCCAAAACATTACCACTTATATACATCAAACGTAAAACATTACCACTTATATACATCAAATGCAAATCTGACACCTACTGCCTCCCACCATTTCTTTCTTCCCATCCCTGTTGAATTCACTGTAGTCAGGTTTCTATTCCTACACTTCAGTAAAACTCTGTGTCATAAGTGATCTTCATGTTGCTAAATCCAAATGTAATCTCTCAGTCCTTGTCTTACTTGACCTGGTTAGTGTATTGCTTGAAGAAAGTGAAAGTCGCTCAGTCAGTGTCCGACTCTGCGATCCCGTGGACTGTCCATGGAATTCTCCAGGCCAGAATACTGAGTGGGTAGCCTTTCCCTTCTCCAGGGGATCTTCTCAACACAGGGATTGAACCCAGGTCTCCTGCATTGCAGGCAGATTCTTTACCAGCTGAGCTACAAGGGAAGCCCAAGAGCACTGGAGTGGGTAGCCTATCCCTTCTCCAGGGGATCTTCCTGACCCAAGAATCGAACCAACCCAGGTTTCTCGCATTGCAGGCAATTCTTTATCAACTGAGCTATCAGGGAAGCCTGCTTATTCCTTCTTAAAAAATATTTTAAAAATTATTTTCAATATTCAGCTTCCATAAAACCACGTGTCTATTTTTCTCCTTTTTAGCTACTCCTTTTCAGGTTCCTCCTTTGCTTATAAATGAGGGTATATTCTTCAAACTGCTTCTTTTTCTGCTTCACTCAATACCTAGGAGATATTATTTAATCTCTCAGCTTTAAGTGGTCTCTGTATGCTGCCCCATATCTGTATCTCTAGCTGAAAAGTGAGCACCAAATTCAAGACTGATGTACCCAACCACATACTCAGTAGCTCCACTTGTAACAGTCAAGGAAACATCCACACTTCAACGTGTTAAATCTGATCTTTGCATATTTCCCTATAAACTAGACCCTCCTGCTGTCATCCTCATCTCAGGAAATGGAATTCCATTCTTTCAGCTATTTGAACCGTAAAATTTCAAGTCATCTTTGACATCTTTCTCTTAGACTCCACATCTGGCTCATCATTAAGTCCTGTCAACTCTAACTTCAAAATACATCTAGAACATGATGACTTGTCTTCACTACCCTAGTCTCAGCCACATGGTTGCTTGCCTGGATTTTCATAATAGGCTTTGATCTGGTCACTCTGATTCTAGTCTAGGCTTCTTCACTCTATTTCAATATTGGAATCATAGCAAGCCCGTCAGATCTGCTAAAAACCCTCTCATACCTCTCATATTTCTCCATATCACTGAGTAGAGCCAAAATTTTTCCTATGAATCTCAAAGTCCTATGTTATCCAATATTCCATTCTCCCTATGCTATGATTCCCTATAACTCATCCCCATATTCATTCAACTCCAGTTACACTAGCCTTCATAGTGTTTTTCAAACAGCCCAAACATGCTCCCACTTCCGGTATCCACATGCGCTCTTCCTTCCACCTGGAATGAACTTCCCCGCAGATCAGCATGGATTGGTCCACACTTTTCTTTAGTGGAAAAAAAAAAGAGAGAGAGAGAGAGAGAGAATGAAAGTCACTCAGTCGTGTCTAACTCTGTGATTCCATGAACTGTAGCCAGCCAGGTTTCTCTGTCCATGGAATTCTCCAGGCAAGAGTACTGGAGTGGGTTGCCAATTCCTTCTCCAGGGGATCTTTCCAACCCAGGTACTGAACCTGGGTCTCCTGCGTTACAGGCAGATTCTTTACCATGTGAGCCACCAGGGAAGCTACTTTACTTTAGGTCATTCCTCAAGTTCACCTTTTCAGTGAAATGTTACTCTTTCTAAAAGTGTAATTTCCATCATAATTATTTGTATCCCAGTTTGTTTTCATTTTCTCTTTTAGCACTTGCAACTGTCACTATGTAATTTACTCATTTACTTTTTTTATTTTTTGTCTTTCCCAACAGAGGATGCTTCATTATGACAGAGAAATTTTTATGTTTTTTTCACTATATCTCTAATATTTAGAAGCAGTGTCTGACACATAATAGATGTTCAATAGATGCTTGTTAAATAAATATGTGTATATAGCAGAGATTCAGGATTATAGAAATAAGAATCAGTACTGAGTATTTATTCTTCTGTGCTGTGAAAGTTACTAAGAAAGAAGTATGAATATGTATGTTGTTGTTTAGTTGCTAAGCCATGTCTAACTCTTTGTGACCCCGTGGCTGCAGCCCACCAGTCTCCTCTGTCCATGGGATTTCCCAGGCAAGAATATTGGAGTGGCTTGCCATTTCCTTCTCCAGGAGATGGTCTTGACCCAAGAATTGAACTTGTGTCTCTTTAATTGGCAGGCAGATTCTTTACCACTTAGCCACCATATTTTCTGCTAAATCAGAGGCCCTGTCAACTGGGAGGAGTGTGAGAGCAATACATCAGGTATGAACCCCTGTCCCAATGTCTACACTGATTTCTTCCCAGGCCAAAATTCCAGCTAAAAGTTGAGGTGGTGACAGTTCTAAAGCTGAACTTTAACAAATATTGGCATTCTTTTCATGAAAGAATGTGTTTCCTAACTTTTCCTCTATTTTCTTTAAAAACTTATCCAATTTTAACCCTGGCCAAAGACTTGTTTTATTTGGCTTGATGTTTCTAATTGAGATTATTCTCTCCACTGAAGGATTTGCAAATATATACATGGTCAACCTTGTGCATAATATTGTGATTTTGCCACCTCATGTTCTCTTAGCTTCCAAAAATTCATACAAAATATTTCCACCAGAATATATAAAATTAACTCCCTTGGCTTTCAAAAAATTTCAGTTAAAATCAGCAACACACTATGTTAGATTTCTTAATCTTAAATATTACTATTTTCAGCGGGATTTTTAAAAGTTATCGATCTTGACTGTTATTTTTTTTTTAGATTCCTTAGCTTATATAATGGCAACCCACTCCAGTATTCTTGCCTGGAGAATCCCATGGACAGAGGAGCCTGGCACGATATGGTCCATGGGGTCGCAAGAGTCAGATATGACATAGCGACTAAACCACCACCACACCAACTTATATAACAGAGAAAAGTTGAGATCTCAGTCAGTTATCTGAACTGAAATTTACTTTTAATTTATGCCAAAACCAAGTATATAACAGCACACCTAAGGTGACAGGTACTTTCTTCCATGGAGGTATTCAAGGACCAGCTGATGAAGCCTCCATGATCTTCCACATTCAACTTTACTTAGTTAGTTTAGTTGCTCAGTAGTGTCCAACTCTTTATGACCCCATGGACTGCAGCATGCCAGGCCTCCCAGTCCATCACCAGCTTGCAGAGTTTACTCAGACTCATGTCCATCGAGTCAGTGATACCATCCAACCATCTCATCCTGTCATACCCTTCTACTCCTGCCTTCAATCTTTCCCAGCATCAGGGTCTTTTCAAATAAGTCAGCTCTTCACATCAGGTGGCCAAAGTATTGGAGTTTCAGCTTCAACATCAGTCCTTCCAATGAATATCCAGGACTGATCTTCTTTAGGATGAACTGGTTGAATTTCCTTGCAGTCCAAGGGACTCTCAAGAGGCTTCTCCAACACCACAGTTCAAAAGCATCAATTCTTCAGCATTCAGCTTTCTTTATAGTCCAACTCTCACATCCATACATGACTACTGGAAAAACCATAGCTTTGACTAGACAGACCTAACAAGTAGAGCCCATAAAATATACACAAATGATCATTTCTCAAGTATTTGAAATATTTTTCTCTATTTGTATTTTATAAATCTCTCTGCCATGTTCAAAATATTTTTACTGATAGGGAGCTTAAATCACCATCTTATTTTGACCACCAATTCTCCACCCAGAATAAGTAAATGAGTTTCCATTAATTTAATGTTAAAATTAATGTTACTGTTGAAGCCTGCCTTGGAGAATTTTGGGCATTACTTTACCAGCATGTAAGATGAGTTCAATTGTGCGGTATTTGAGCATTCTTTGGCACCTTTCTTTGGGATTGGAATGAAAACTGATCTTTTCCAGTCCTGTGGCCAATGCTCAGTTTTCCAAATTTGCTGGTATATTGAGTGCAGCATTTTCACAGCATCTTTTAGGATTTGAAATAGTTCAACTGGAATTCCTTCACCTCTACTAGCTTTGTTCATAGTGATGCTTCCTGAGGCCCACTTGACTTTGCATTCCAGGATGTCTGGCTCTAGCTGAGTGATCACACCATTGTGGTTATCTGGGTCATGATCTTTTTTGTGTAGTTCTGTGTAATCTTGCCACCTCTTCTTAGTATCTTCTGCTTCTGTTAGGTCCCTACCATTTCTGTCCTTTATTTTGCCCATCTTTGCATGAAACGTTCCCTTGGTATCTCTAATTTTCTTGACAATATCTCTAGTCTTTCCCATTCTATTGTTTTCCGCTATTTCTTTGCCCTGATCACTGAGGACAGCTTTCTTATCTCTCCTTGCTATTCTTTGGAACTCTGCATTCAGATGAATCTATTTCTCACTTCTACTGTATAATCATAAGGGATTTGATTTAGGTCATACCTGAATGGTCTAGTGATTTTTCCTACTTTCTTCAATTTAAGTCTGAATTTGGTGATAAGGGGTTCATGATTTCAGCCACAGTCAGTTCCTGGTCCTGCTTTTGCTGACTGAATAGAGCTTCTCCATCTTTGGATGCAAAGGATATAATCAGATTTTGATACTAACCATCCGGTGATGTCTATGTGTACAGTCTTCTCCTGTGTTGTTGGAAGAGGGTGTTTGCTATGACCAGTGCATTCTCTTGGCAAAACTCTATTAGCATTTGCCCTGCTTCATACTGTACTCCAAGGCCAAACTTGCTTGTTACTCCAGGTATTTCTTGACTTCCTACTTTTGCATTCCAGTATCCTATAATAAAAAGGACATCTTTTGGTGGTATTAGTTCTAGGAGGTCTTGTAGGTCTTCATAGAACTGTTCAACTTCAGCCTCTTCAGCATTACTGACCAGGGCATAGACTTGAATTACTGTGATATTGAATGGTTTGCCTTAGAAACGAGCAGAGATCATTCTATCATTTTTGAGATTGCAACCAAGTTCTCTTTTGTTGACTCTTCAGACTCTTGTTGACTATGATGGCTACTCCATTTCTTCTAAGGGATTCTTGCCCACAGTAGTAGATATAATGATCATCTGAGTTAAAGGCACCCATTCCAGTCCATTTTAGTTGGCTGGTTGGCATTCAATATCCAGCTGCCAGGCACAGGAGAGAAAGTGTGGAGGAGCATACAGGGAATTTTTATGAGGTAGGCTTAGACATGACATATATCATATCTACATTGCATCAGCCAGCACTCAGACTTCCAGCTTCTTCCTATGTAAAGAGAATCTGGAAAACCAGTACCAAAGAAAAAAGGGAAACTGATTTTTTAAATTTAGCCAGTCTCTGCCACAATCTCCTCTGTTGGTCACTAATATCCATTTTCCCTTTTGCTCCCACATGTAGAACTAATTCATCCACTCTCCTAAAATCCTATACAGTCACCGGATTCAGGTTGATGTCTAGTATCTTCTAGTGATATTAATACAAAAGCTCTCCATTAAATTCAAATGTGGCTCTTATGAATATAAAACATATTTCCATCTTAAACTCCCAAACCATATACATACCCACTTTACTAAGGTAGTGAAAAAATAAATAAAATTTTCCATTCGGAAAAGGAAAATAGTGACTATGGCAAGAATTTGTCAGCTCAGTTCAGTCACTTAGTTGTGTCCGACTCTTTGTGACTCTATGGATTATAGTATGCCAGGATTCCCTGTCCTTCACCAAGTCCTGGAGCTTGCCTAAACTCATGTCCATCAAGTTGGTAATGTCATCCAACAATCTCATTCTCTGTTGTCCCCTTCTCCCCCTGCCTTCAATCTTTCCCAGCATCAGGATATTTTCCAGTGAGTCAGTTCTTTGCATCATGTGGCCAAAGTGTTGCAGTTTCAGCTTAGCATCAGTCCTTCCAATGAATGTTGAGGATTGATTTCCTTTAGGATGGACTGGTTGGATCTCCTGTCAGTCCAAGGGACTCTCAAGAGTCTGCTCCAACACCACAGTTCAAAAGTATCAATTCAGTATCATGCATCGAACCTGGATGCTTGGAGCTGGTGCACTGAGACGACCCAGAGGGATGGTACGGGGAGGGAGAGGGGAGGGGGGTTCAGGATGGGGAATATGTGTATACCTGTGGTAGATTCATGCTGATGTATGGTGAAACCAATACAATATTGTAAAGTAATTAACCTCCAATTAAAATAAATAAATTTATATTTTAAAAAAAGTATCAATTCTTCAGTGCTCAGCTTTCTTTATAGTCCAGCTCTCACATCCATTCAGAGAAGGCAATGGCACCCCACTCCAGTACTCTTGCCTGGAAAATCCCATGGATGGAGGAGCCTGGTGGGCTGCAGTCCACGGGGTCGCTAGGAGTCACGACTGAGTGACTTCACTTTCACTTTTCACTTTCATGCATTGGAGAAGGAAATGGCAACCCACTCCAGTATTCTTGCCTGGAGAATCCCAGGGAAGGGGGAGCCTGGTGGGCTGCCGTCTATGGGGTCCCACAGAGTCGGACACAACTGAAGCGACTTAGCAGCAGCACATCCAGTCATGACTACTGGAAAAACCATAGCTTTGACTAAAGGACCTTTGTTGGCAAAGTAACATCGCTGCTTTTTAATATGCTATCTAGGTTGGTCATAGCTTTTCTTCCAAGGAGCAAGTGTCTTTTAATTTCATGGTTGCAGTCATCATCTGCAGTGATTTTGGAGCCCAAGAAAATAAAGTCTGTCACTGTCTCCACTGTTTCCCCATCTATTTGCCATAAAGTGATGGGACCAGATGCCATGATCTTCATTTTTTGAGTGTTGAGCTTCAAGCCAGCTTTTTCACTCTCCTCTTTCACTTTCATCAAGAGGCTCTTTGATTCTTCTTCACTTTCTGCCATAAGGGTGGTGTCATCTGCATATCTGAGGTTATTGATATTTTTCCTGGAAATCTTGATTCTGCTTGTGCTTCATCCAGCCCAGCATTTCATATTTTGTACTCTACATATAAGTTAAACAAACAGGGTGACAATAGACAGCCTTGAAATACTCCTTTCCCAATTGGGAACCAGTCTGTTGTTCCATATCCAGTTCTAACTGTTCCTTCTTGATCTGCATACAGATTTCTCAGAAAGCAGGTAAGGTAGTCTGCTATTCCCATTTCTTGAAGAATTTTCCACAGTTTGTTGTGATCTACACAGTCAAAAGCTTTGGTGTAATAAAGCAGAAATAGATGTTTTTCTGGAATTCTTTTGCTTTTTCTATGATCCAGCTGTTGCTGGCAATTTGATCTCTGGCTCTTCTCCCTTTTCTAAACACAGCCTGACCATCTAGAATTCATGGTTCATATACTGTTGAAGCATGGCTTGGAGAATCTGGGGAATTACTTTGCTAGCATGTGAGATGAGTGCAATTGTGTGGTAGTTTGAACATTCTTTGGTATTGCTTTTCTCTGGGATTGGAATGAAAACAGGCCTTTTCCAGTCCTGTGATCTCCAAATTTGCTGGCATATTGAGTGCAGCACTTTCATAGCATCGTCTTTTAGTAGTTCAACTGGAATTCCTTCACCTCCACTAGCTTTGTTCATAGTGATGCTTCCTAAGGCCCACTTGCCCACGCATTCCAGGATGTCTGGTTCTAGGTGAGTGATCACACCATCGTGGTTCTCTGGGTTATGAAGATCTTTTTTGTATAGTTCTTCTGTGTAATCTTGCCACCTCTTCTTAATATAATCTGCTTCTGTTAGGTCCATACCATTTCTGTCCTTTATTGTGCCCATCTTTGCATGAAATGTTCCCTTGGTATCTCTAATTTTCTTGAAGAGATCTCTAGTCTTTCCTATTCTATTATTTTCCTCTATTTCTTTGCACTGATCCATGAGGAAGGCTATCTTATCTCTCCTTGCTTTTCTATGGAACTCTGCGTTCAGTTGGGTATATCTTTCCTTTTCTCCTTTGCCTTTAGCTTCCACTCCCCTAAAGTCCTATCCAGTCATTTCATTCAGCTTGATGTCTAGTATCTTCTAGTGATGTTAATTTAAAAATTAATACAAAATATTAATACAAGTCCTTGCCTTAGAAGCTAAAGGCAAGAATTTATGAATCCCTGCAAAGCAGACAATTTGAACAGCCCCTACACATGAGGAGATGCACATTGCCTGATGAGGCTTGGAGTTTAATTTCTGGGAACATCCCCTTTATCCATTTTTCCCCTGTTTCCTTCCTCCATCTTTTGAAAAATCCCTGATCATCATAGCCACACCTGACGTTGATGTGAGATCAGGCCCTTCATTGGGGCTGCAGAAGATTTGGAAGCCTGATTCCTGCTTTAATGAGAAGGCCACATTCTTAATCTCATATTTATCATAGGCCATTAGATTGTCCAAAGCTATTTCAATTTAATTTCCTATTTTTGTAACTATAATGGCAGCTTTTTTTCCATCCCTTTAAACTCCCAAATTTCTATGCTTTCTTAATTTTCTTTGATTTCTTGATCCAGGCCTGGAAGTAGGATATATCATTTCCATTCATAATCTATGGGCCAGTGAGCCAGATGTCAGTCATGTAGCCCTACCCAACTTCAGGCAAGGCTTAGGAATGAAGTCTAGTTGAGGACTCAGCAGAAAGGACACCAATTTTGTAAGCAGTCAGCTGATTTCTGCAATAACTATTTAGTTTAAAGGATTGTTACAGTTTGGAGGGCAAGGATTTTTGTTTTCTTTTGTTTTAAAGTTTCCTGATAGACAATGATGACAAGAAAGTCTTAGAACTTCTGTGAAATACATTGTAATGTTCCCGTGGATTCCTGTTCTGCAAACTTTTGCTCTAATTAAATAGCTTGATTTTTAAAACTGAAAAATACGACACATATAGTATAGTTTTGAAGTAATAAAAGACTCATTCTGCCCTGTTTTTCTTTGGCTTGGTTTTACAATCATGTGCTTTGAGTCTGCTTCTTGTCTGTCTTCCCCACTATATTCTTAGTTCATGAAAGCCAGTTTTCGTTGTTGTATACCCATACTAATCTGGGGAGTTGTTCAAGACTCAGGGGAGTAGAAAAGAGTATGAATGCATTCTTATGAATTTTTAAGAAATCAACTAATAAATCATAATATCACTGTGATCAACTGTCCCTAGTGAAATATTTAAGCATTAGAAGAAACATGTTTCCAAGACAGTATGAGTTATTCTTTGGTGAAAGTACAGATTCATCAAGTCAAATTATCTTTTTAATTTATGTATGAATGACTAGTGTGTGGAATTTTTTCATGCAGAAGTCCCAAGAACAATCTTAGAATGAGAAAAAAGGCTGCAGGGTGTTATTTCCAAGATAGGTTTTTCCCATTAGAGCACTATAGATTCTAGCTCCTTTTAGTAGTTCAGCTACAATTCATGACAGGGATAAAAATGTGAGCTTACTGGGAGACCCTGCAAACAAGTAGTTTTTTTTCCTTGTGAGCAATGATTAAAGTATGACCAACCTAAATATCTCTAAATTTCCTAGATGGAGGCTTCTAGGACAAATCAACAAGTAGTAAAATTTGTCTAGGCTTCCCAGGTGGCGCTAATGGTAGAGAACCTGCTTGCCAATGAAGGAGACTTAAGAGACCCAGGTTTGATCCATGCATTGGGAAGATCCCCTGGAATAAGAAATGGCAACCCATTCCAGTACTCTTGCCTGGAGAAGTCTATGGACAGAGGAACCAGGTGGGCTATGGTCCATAGGGTTGCAAAGAGTCAGACACAACTGAAGCAACTTAGCTCTTTAAAAATAATAACTTAGACAATTACCTGTAGCTTTCACCTCTAATCATCACTTTATTTTCATCATCATTTGTTTTAGTCTCTAGTAGATGACCTGTGTAAAGCTAAGGCTTGACTTCATTGTGAATCACTTTCAAGGTTATGGACACCTTTTTATAAACTGAAAGAGCCTGTCCCTTCAAAATGCATATTGAGCTGAAATCCTAATCCCCAATATGATGGTATTACGTGAGGCCTTTGAGAGGTGATTAGATCATGGGAGTGGAACTTTGATAAATGAAATACATTGGGCTTCCCCAGTGGCGCCAGTCATAAAGAACTCTCCTGCAAATGCAGGAGATGCATAAGAGATGCTGGTTTGATCCCTGGGTAGGGAAGATCCCCTGGAGGAGGGCACTGCAACACACTCCAGTATTCTTGCCTGGAGAATCCCATGGACAGAGGGGCCTGGCAGGCTACAGTCCATAGGGTCACAAAGAGTCAGATATGACTGAAATGACTTAGCACACAAGCACATGCTCTACTAAAGAAACCACAGAGAGCTGTCTTGCCCCTTCTGATAAGAGAAGACACAGCTAGAAAACTACAGTCTGTGAACCAGAAGGCAGTGAGATCTCAGCACCTTAATACAAGAGTTTTCAATCTCCAGAACTTTGAGCCATAAATGATGTTTGTATCAGACACCCAGTCTATAACTACGGACACCCATACGAGCGAGGGTTTTGTCTGTAGACAGCTCCTTGCATTCTTCTGGAATTGCAAGGAAAACCTCTTTGGTATTGATGTGAAGACACAGTACTTTTCATGCTTCTGCCCTCATGGAAAACATACATTTGCTTTCTCAGCTACTCAGGGAGTTATATTTTCTCTCTATTTTTCTCAGAATAGCCAAAGAGTCAGTATTCTTTAATATATATATTTACAATGTCTACTAGAAGCACTTCAACAAATTTCTATCACCACATTACAAATTGGATAAAGTTTTAGAGCATCTTAATCAGTAATTTGTCTTGCTAAATATGAAAAAGTGAAGAGTTTCATTTCCTTTGACTAACATGAACTTGGGAACTAGAGTCAGTGTTGGTTTTTTTTCCCCCCCTTTGACTCATTAAAGCTTGAATTCTATCATCCATTTAATTTTATCCTCATTATACATTTTATTTTTACTAGTTACCATAGACTTAATGATTCTAAATATATAGTCTGTCAGCTCAGGACATCTGCAATAAACATTTTTTTAAACCTTGATTATGGTACATAAAACCTTTAGAGAATTACACAAAGCCTATACTATTCATTCCATTTTTAATTCATCCCTTCAAATTAATGGTTTCTATTAATTAGACAACAAAAACTGAAAAGGGAAAAAATGGAAGGTGCAGCGTTTTTCATCTAAAGGTACACTGCTGTAAGAGATGTTAAACAGTTGAGCTAGATTTTAATGAATTCTGAGATCAGTTTTAATTAGGGTTGACATATGAACTGAATAGTTCTACAGTACCCTATACAAGAAGAGTTCTTTTAAAAACTAAAACCTAGAATTATTATATGTAATTAGTGTTACAAATGAAAAGGTATGAATGGCACATTTTTGGTGCCAGGAGAATATTAATTCAGACCTCATTCCTAATAAGCTTCCAGTTCACACTGGCCATTTGCTAATTGTGCCATATTTCATGAAAGTTAACATTTGGACATTTAGTCCCTGGACAAAAAGTATAAGGACATTAAACTTCCGCTGCTGTTTAGTTGCTCCGTCATGTCTGACTCTTTGGAACACCATGGACTGTAGACCACCAGGCTACTCTGTCTATGGGATTTCCCAGGCAAGAATACTGGAGTGGGTTGTCATTTCCTTCTCCAGGGGATCTTCTCGACCCAGGGATTAAACCCAAGGGTCCTGCCTTGCCGGTGTATTCTTTACCACTGAGCCACCTGGGAAGCCCCCAAGGACCATGTATCTGTTGTTATTGTGCTTGTAATTTCTCTAATTAATTTAATCTAGATCTACATGATTTTTTAACTGTTCTTTAAAATATTCCACACATGCCAACTGGCAGATCCAATCTAATCTGAAAGATGGTGAAGAATTTCAACAACCACACAGTTCAGGTAAACTTAATAGACAGTAATGCTGCAAATGTACCAACTGTGCCAACTTCTATTAGAGCACATGTCTTGTTAGTTAGCCAACAAATAAATGACTCACTTTAAAGGAGAAATTTATCTGGCCCACTGGACAGTGAGGTAGAATTCCTGTAACTCATCTAATTCAGTACTGAAGAGACAGAATGAGGTTATTTTAAAATACTGCTCTACCCCACACGTTAGAAAGTATTCAGACAAACATCAAAACTGCTTTCAAGGTCACCTAATAATTTTATGTCACTGAAAATCGCAAAATATGGTTCTTGACAAAAACTCTTTATAATTCCTATCAAAATTAACAACTTGAAAAAGTACATGTAAAAGTATCTTGTTAAAGTAACAAAATCTCCTGGCAGACTTTATGATAGTGACAAAAATGTGACCTAGAAGAGTTTCAAGTCAGTTTTAAGAAACTACAGATTAGATTAAAATATCACCAGAAACATCATTATCAACATCAGTATTATAATACAGATAGTAATATACATAGGGCTTCCCTGATAGCTCAGTTGCTAAAGAATCCACCTGCAATGCAGGAGACCCTGGACTTCCTGGGTTGGGAAGATCTGCTGGAAAAGGGATAGGCTACCCACTCCAGTGTTCTTGGGCTTCCCTTGTGGCTCAGCTGGTAAAGAATCTGCCTGCAATGCCAGAGACCTGGGTTCAATCCCTGGGTTGAGAAGATCCCCTGGAGAAGGGAAAGGATATCCACTCTGGTATTCTGGCCTAGAGAATTTCATGGACTATCCCCATGAGGTCGGAAAGAGTGGGACACAATTGAGCGACTTTCACTTTCATTGTTTGAGCTACACCACTTCATGGGCACTATTAAAAAAAATAAGGATCCTGTCCTATTGAAACAAATCAGGCTATGGTTAGTATTAATCTATAACAAGGGTCAGTACACTTTTTCTCTGAAGAGTTAAACAGTAAACATTCTAGGCAAAAGCTGTGCTGCAACTATTCAACTTTGACATTGTAGCATGAGAGCAGCCATAGGCCATAGATAAATAATTTGATGTGACCTGTTTCAATAAAACTTTATTTATGTGCACAAATTACTCTCCATAATTTTTGCTTTGTAATATATTCTTCTCTTGATTTTTTTCTAACCATTAAAAAATTTAAAAATCATTCCTAATCTGTGGGCTGTTCAGAAACAGGTGGTACCCTGGATTTGGTCCATGGAACAAGATTTGATCTATGGGACATAGCTTTCCTGATACAGGTTCACTTTATATCTATTGACCCAATCTAATTATCGTTTTCCCTTTCAATCTCATAGTTTTTGTTATAAACAATAAATTATATGGTTACCCTACTTACAGTGAAAATTTATACAAATTATATGGTCACCCTAGCTACAGTGACAGAGAAGACAATGGCACCCCACTCCAGTACTCTTGCCTGGAAAATCTCATGGACAGAGGAGCCTGGTAGGCTGTAGTCCATGGGGTCTCGAAGAGTTGGACACGACTGAGTGACTTCACTTTTTTCACTTTTCACTTTCATGCATTGGAGAAGAAAATGGCAACCCACTCCAGTGTTCTTGCCTGGAGAATCCCAGGGACAGGGGAGCCTTGTGGGCTGCCATCTCTGGAGTCGCACAGAGTCAGACACGACTGAGGCAACTTAGCAGCAGCAGCAGCAACAGCAGCAGCAGCAGCTACAGTGAACATTTATCCAAACAAAACTCAATGAAACATGCAAGATACCAGTTTTATAGCAGACATACATGTAAAAAAATATTTTACCTATAAATATCAATAAATCAGCACTATTAAAAGTAAATGTTATTTGATATCTGACTTACATTTGAAGTGAACATTTGAAGGCGTAGTTGAGTAAATAAATGAAAGTATTAGACAGCTAAAGAAAGGACCCACAGTCTGAGATTACTATATGCCACAGTCTTATCTGAAAGGAGCTGAAGGGATATTCAGAAGAACAAGGAGAAATGAAACATAAATTAAGCCAGACTTCTATTTTTATATTAATAGAATATTATTTATAAACACCATGTTCTGACACAGAACATGACAGACCCACTCCCGTATTCTCGCCTGGAGAATTTCATGAACAGAGGAGCCTGGTGGGCTAGAGTCCACGGGGTTGCAAAGAGTTGGACACAACTGAGTGACTGAGCACACACAACTCATTCCATAGCTGATAATAATCCACACTAAGATTATCATTTCGGCCACTTCAAATCTTTCTACATTCCACTGAAGTACCCAGTTATTGATATCTAATCCCTATACAACAAACGTTGCCCTTTCATTGATTTGCTAGTGTGATGAATAGGCACAGGAGATGCACTTGAAAAAGTGTTTTCACTAGAATCTAGCCTCAGTGAATCTTACTTCCTTCTTGGATGCAGTGTTAGGTGTTAAAAATATTTATACCTGGCATCAGAAGGATTATACTGACAGCACTACTTAAAATATACTGACAGCACTACCTACATAAGCAAATATCTTTTTTGCATTTTTATTCCATAAAAAATGACAGTGAAATTCAACAACATTCAGTTTAACAAATGAAAATTTCAAAGTTTACAATGCACATATTTCTTTAATAAAATTTTAGAACACATCTGTTTGATAACTTCGTGGAATATTTTTTCATAACAGTTCCAATTATCAAAACAATGAATACTTTTTTCTTGAAGTGCAAAGACTAAAAGTCTATGTTAGCTTAACAAGGACATACAAAACTATTATCTTTTTTTTTTTTAGTTCTTTAATTGCAAAAAATGTATGATTCTTTTTCAAGCAAGAATTTGATTATCACATAACTTCACATGAAAACATCTACAATAAGGTCAACTTATATAGAGTAATAATAGTTAATGTTTTTGTACATACATCAAGGGCAAGCTATTTGCTACAATTGTACACAATTCTCATATATTCCTCACAGTAAGCCTATAACATATTAAGGACTATTATTTTGTCCATTTGGCAGGTGGAGAATCTGAGGCACGAACAGATGAAATAACTTATTCATGAATGATAGGTGGAACTAGGTTTAAAACAAGGGGATCTAAATCCAGAGTCAGTTGTTTTAATCATAACTCTATACTATCTTCCTGCATCTTATTTTTAAAATGATATGTTCACAAATCTTAAAAATTCTAGGACATTAAGGTGACTGACTGATACACTTCACTACAATATACCAGAGAATGAACCATCTGTGTCAAATCTATATATGAATTTATACATATATAAATATATTAAAATATATGTATTATATATAGTAAGCAACAGTAAAATACTTTACATATATAACATATATATAAATATATATGATAAGTATATATAAATATATATATGAATTTATACATATGTCATGTAAACATAATTATTTATATTTAATATATATAATAGACAATTAATTCATTTAGGTATTGAATCTGTCAACTTCCTATTATTGAGCGCTGTTAGACAAATAGTAAATATCTGCTGTTTCTACTACACCATTTCTCCTGAGCAATGTGTTCATTACTTTCACACTCTATAGAGGTCGTAGGATTTTAGGAGAGTCACTTGTTCTATCTGTTGAATCTATTGTTATTATCAGGAAACTATTGGCTGAACCAGTATAAAAATGATAGGGTTTTTACTTCAGGATTGCTCTCATTATGTGTGACTTTTCAAGTCAACATCTACAGAGAATACAAGCAATAAAGTACATTCACTTACAAGATTTCAGGTTGCAGGAAGAATAGGCTTCAGTAGGGTCACTGAATTTCCATTCTAGTATCAATACCTTGAGTTAGGAGAACTTGTATTTTAACCTTTATTGAGGAATCAAATCTAAAAAGATTCTAAATTTGAAATATGGTACAAATATCTAACCTATGAATCTCATAAACACTTGTGTGATCGTAACCTTTGGTAAAAGTATAATTTTAAGGCAAGATATTGCATTAAAGTATCATTCAAATGGTTCAATCCTTTTTATAGTCTCATTTTAGTGCTTTTTTAAAAAGTAAAAAAAAAAAAAAAAAAAAAAGTTTTTCCACGAGAGATTCCAGAAAGGAAGGCAGCCCTGCCAATAACTTGATTTTAGTGCAGTGAGACCTATTTGGTCTTCTGAGCCCCAGAACTGTAAGAAAACAAATTTGCATTGTTTTAAACTGTTAAAACTGTGGTGAAAATTTGATACGACTCTAATGGCAGAAAGGGAGGAAGAACTAAAGAGCCTCCTGATGACGGTGAAAAAGGACAGCGAAAAAACTGGCTTAAAACTCAACATTCAAAAAACTAAGATTGTGGCATCGAGTCCCCTCACTTTACGGCAAATAGAAGGGGAAATAGTGGAAGCAGTGACAGAATTTATTTTCTTGGGCTCCAAAATCACTCTGACCATGACTGCAGCCATGAAATTAAAAGACACTTGCTCCTTGGAAGGAAAGCTATGACAAACCTAGGCAGCATATTAAAAAGCAGAGACATCACTTTGCTGACAAAGGTCTGTATAGTCAAAGCTATGATTTTCCCATTAATCATGTACAGATGTGAGATTTGGACCATAAAGCCTGAGTGCCAAATTGATGCTTTTGAATTGTGGTGCCGAAGAAGACTCTTGAGAGTCCTTTAGACAGCAAGGAGATCCAACCAGTCAATCGTAAAGGAAATCAATCCTGAATATTCATTGGAAGGACTGATACTGAAGCTGAAGCTCCAATACTTTGGCCCCCTAATGGGAAAAGCTCATTGGAAAAGACCCTAAAGCTGGGAAAGACTGAGGGCAGGAGAAGGGGTCAACAGAAGATGGGATGGTTAGACAGCATCACTGACTCAATGAATATGAATTGGAGCAAACTCTGGGAGATAGTGGAGGACAGAGGGGCTTAGCCCTGGCATGCTGCAGTCCATGGGGTCACAAAGAGTCAGACATGAGCCGAACAACACAACAATTTGATACAGCCACAATAGGAAACTAATACAACATCCAGTTTCATTTTCTTTCTGCCATCCTATCCCTTCTATATCTGTATATTAATATAAAGAGAAAGGAGAGAAAGAAAAGAGGTGAGAGAGAGGAGGAGAGAGAGGGAAACTATGGGACTATGAGTTTTCATAGTAGGGAATATGTTAATACATGCCCTTATTGATTATATTTTAGATTCCAACATCAGCTTCTTCTGCTTTTCTCTGCTAGATAATATTCAATCTTAAAGTGATCTTGAAAGAATTAAATAGGGTTTAGAAGTTCAAGTTAATAAAGGTTTCTTTTAGATTAATTAACTATACAAATAGAGAGCAGAGTGCAAATAAGTTTGGTGCTCCTGCAGGATGCTATTAGAGAGAAAATATTACTGTCATTTTCACTAGGAAGAGATATAATTTTGTTTCTGTCTGCTCATTCAGTTTGTAATACATAGAAATTCAGACACCATTGTGTTTGAGTAATAACTTAATGCTTTACCTAAAAATACAATAATGGGAAATTCTGATAAATTAAACCAATGTCTACTGAAATTAAGTTTAGAAAAAAATGCTCTCGTGTGATAATTACAAAATAAGCTGTTGCTAGCAGTAAACTTTACCTGTTTTATCATAAGAGCAATTAATGGTCCTGATGAAATAATTTTATAGCTATAAAATGCAATAGTGTTTTTTTTTTACCCAATAAGAACATTTTGCTCAAATGAAAAAAATTAGTCCAAAATGCTAGTTTCCTTATTTTATTTCTAGCCAAAGGACTAGTCAAATAATAATTATGTGTTGCCTGATTAAGATTTCTTAATCTTTTATCCCTGAACTGAATTTCAATTTATATCAGTACCTTGAAGCAGTAATGATATTTTCATTTCACATGGCAAATTTGATTAATAAGAATATGATGTATAAAATAACAATGATGTTAGTACAATTTGCATAGTTAGGTCTTCGAGTGCAGCGCTTTTGAAATAAGACCTATAGAAATTCTATTGTAACTATTACCTTCATAAGCAGTTCAATTGGTTCCTTACCATTTGTGGTCTCCTGCCTACTATTTGATTGGATTGTTTTCACGCTGTTAAGTATCATGAGCTGTTTGTACGTTTTGGAGACAAATCTCTCAGCAGTCTCATTGTTTGTAAATATTTTCTCCCATTCTATAGGCTGTCTTTTCATTTTGTTTATGGTTTTCTTTGCTATGCAAAAGTTTTTAAGTTTAATGAGGTCCCATTTATTTATTTTTGCTTTTATTTCCATTACTCTAAGAGATGGATCCAAAAAAATATTAATGCAATTTATGTCAAAGAGTGCCCTGCCTATATTTTCCTCTAGGAATTGTATAGTATCTAGTCTGACATTTAGGTCTTTAATCCATTTTGTTTCTATTTTTGTGTAGGGTGTTAGAGAATGTCCTAACTTCATTATTTAACATGCAGTTCTCCAGTTTTCCCAGCATGACTTTTTTTTAAATTTAAATTTATTTATTTTAATTGGAGACTAATTACTTTACAATATTGTATTGGTTTTGTCATACATCAACACGAACCCTCCACAGGTATATACATGTTCCCCATCCTGAACTCCCCTCCCACCTCCCTCCCAGTACCATCCCTCTGGGTCATCCCAGTGCACCAGCCCCAAGCATCATGTATCCTGCATCAAGCCTGGACTGGCAATTCATTTCTTATTTGATATTATACACGTTTCAAAGCCATTCTCTGAAATCATCACACCCTCTCCTTTTCCCACAGTCCAAAAGACTGTTCTATACATCTGTGTCTCTTTTGCTGTCTCACGTACAGGGTTACCGTTATCATCTTTCTAAATTCCATATATATGCATTAGTATACTGTATTGGTGTTTTCCTTTCTGGCTTACTTCACTCTGTATAATAGGCTCCAGGTTCATCCTCCCAGCACGACTTATTGAGGAGACTGTCTTCCCTCCACTGTATACTCTTGCCTCCTTTGTCACAGATTAATTGATCATAATGCATGGCTTTGCTCCGGGGTTTCTTGTTCTGTTCCATTGATCTAGATTTCTGTTTTGTGCAGTACTACATTGTTTTCATGACTGTAGCTTTGTGGTATAGTCTGAAGCCAGGGAACCTGATTCTTTCAGTTCTATTTCTCTTTCTCAAGATTTTCTTGGACATTTGGGGTCCTTTGTGTTTTTGAGAAACGCTGGGCTGGAAGAAGCACAAGCTAGAATCAAGATTGCTGGGAGAAATATCAATAACCTCAGATATGCAGATGACACCACCCTTATGGCAGAAAGTGAAGAGGAACCAAAAAGGCTCTTGATGAACGTAAAAGAGGAGAGTGAAAAAGTTGGCGCAAAGCTCAACATTCAGAAAAGTAAGATCATGGCATCTGGTCCCATCACTTCATGGGAAATAGATGGGGAAACAGTGGAAATAGTGTCAGACTGTATTTTGGGGGGCTCCAAAATCACTGCAGATAGTGATTGCAGCCATGAAATTAAAAGATGCTTACTCCTTGGAAGGAAAGTTATGACCAACATAGATAGCATATTCAAAAGCAGACATATTACTTTGCCAACAAAGGTCCATCTAGTCAAGGCTATGGTTTTTCCAGTGGTCATGTATGGATGTGAGAGTTGGACTGTGAAGAAGGCTGAGCACCGAAGAACTGATGCTTTTGAACTGTGGTGTTGGAGAAGACTCTTGAGAGTCCCTTGGACTGCAAGGAGATCCAACCAGTACATTCTAAAGGAGATCAGTCCTGGGTGTTCTTTGGAAGAAATCATGCTAAAGCTGAAACTCCAGTACTTTGGCTACCTCATGTGAACAGTTGACTCATTGGAAAAGACCCTGATGCTGGAAGGGATTGGGGGCAGGAGGAGAAGGGGACAACAGAGAATGAGATGGCTGGATGGCATCACTGACTCGACGGACATGAGTTTGAGTGAACTCCGGGGGTTGGTGATGGACAGGGAGGCCTGGTGTGCTGCGATTCATGGGATCGCAAAGAGTCGGACATGACTGAGCGACTGAACTGAACTGAACTGAACTGTATTTCCACAAAAATGTATAAAGATTTTGTTCCATTTCTGTGAAAAATACATTTGTGAATGTCCACAGCTAAATTATATTTTCAATATGGTTGCAATAATATTAAGGAAAAAAAAAACTGATATAGACTAGAATTATTGCCATAAAGTTTAGTCTTAAGCCTTCTAAGGTTTACTCTCTGCATAGTTGTGCTTTTTTTGGTAAACACATTTAGGTAACAAATGGTCACAACCAGATGAAAAAAAGCCAAAAGTGCCTTTTTTCTAAAATGGAATACTTGCAAAGGAGTTATGTTGATAATATAAGTTTTTAGAACTTTCAGTCTCCTTTTCTTCTAGTAATTTTTCCAACCACTCTTTAGTAATTTCCTTTAAAATGTTTTAATTTAAAATATTTTATTGTAATAAAAGACTGTCTTTTCTAGATATCAGAATCTTTTAGTAGATGCTCATTCTTTTATGGGAGTTTTAACTTTTGAGATTATTAACCTTTAAAAATGCTTAAGCATTAAAATAATGATATACTTCTACATGACTTTCAGAATGACCAAAATCCAAACACTGACAACCAAATATCAGCAAAAATGTGGAAAAACAAACTCTTATTTATTACTGATGAGAATGTATTAGTACAGACACTTTGGAATACTATCTGGAAGTTTCATACAAAATGAAACATATTTTTAACATACCATCTGCAACTAAGCTTTGGTGTTTACTGGAAGGAACTAAAAACATGTGTACACAAAACCCTGCATGTGGATGTTACAGCAGTTTTACTCATCATTGCCAAAACTTGGAAGCAACCAAGATATTCTTCAGTATTATGAATGGATAAATAAACTGTGGTACATCCAGACAGTGAAATAGTATTCATCATTGAAAAGAAATAAGCTACCAAGCTATGCAAAGATATGGAAGAAAGTGAAATGAATATTACTAAGTTAAGGAAGCCAATCTGAAAAGGCTACATACTGTGATTCTAACTATACGACATTCTGGAAAAGGCAGAGCTATGGAGATAGTAAGAGAATCAGTGGTTGTTAAGGGTTGGGGGAGAGGCAGAGAGGAACTCTCAGAGCACAGAGAATCTTCAAGGCAGTGAAACTATGCTGTATGATACTGCATGGTGGATACATGTCATACATTTTTCCAAATCCACAGAACGTACAACACCAATAGTGAACCTTAATATAAGTTATGTACATTGGGTGATAATCATGTGTCAATGTAGGTTCATTTATTATAATAAATGTACCACTATGGCACGAGACATCAGTAATGGGAGAAGTTGGGGGATGGGTCAGGGAAAGATATGGTTTATAGGAACTCTCTGTACTTTCTGCTTAGTTTTCCTGTGAATCTAAAACTGCTCCAAAAATTAACATTAATTTTTAAAGTGCCTTAAGCAGTGATATGACCATCCAGTTCAAAAATGGTTGCAGCTGGCCATTTTCTGAGCTTCTGGGCTAGCTTGGTCCCAGCCACTCAGCCTATGTTGACTGGCCCAGGATGAAGTGGATTCAGTTTGTAGTTGGAAGATTCTCACCTACTTGGTTAAGCTTCCCCTGATGGGAGTGAGAATACTAAATGAAATTGCACCAAACAGAGCATGAGAGACCCAAGCTCACTGCTCACTTCCATCTCTACATCAAGCCTGGGCCCTTTCCCTGGGGAGATGATAATCTTTCTATTCTGTAAGCCTTATGAGAATTAGCTTCCATCTGGCTATGAAGATGATTAAAGAATCCTGTACTACTATCAAGGTACCCCAGGCAAATGTGGTGGTTTGGACCATTACTCTGCACATTAGACCAGAAAAGTGTACAGGATCTTAAGTATCATTTATCAATATTAAATTATGATCATTTCTTTGCTTGTGGCAGAACATATCTTAAACAAATAACTTATATTTTTAAAACACATCACCAAATTTAACTAATTTGTTTATTCATTTTAATAATGGGTGCAGGTCATTGATACTGCCCCTACAAGGGGAGTATCACCCTATTTCTTAGGGGACTCTACATAAACTTTGAAAGTATTATAGATCATTTACTTAATATATTAAATACTTCCACAATGTGAAATTATTAATGTATTCTAATTTAAAGAAAAGTAATTTTGTCATTCTTTAGCTGGTATTGTTAATACCATAATGTGTTATGAAGGTACTTTTCTAGTTAGAGACTAGTATCTTCAATGATGTGTTCTTTTATAACAAAGTTGGTGGCATTCCCTCAAATCAACTAGTGTGGAAGCCAAAGCAACATAATGTATTATTTATAATACAGAGTAATTTCCTAACACTACTATAAATGTAGGACACCAATGATTTGTTTGATTCATTTTCCATGCCAGTGTTCTTTGAAGAAATATTTAACCAGTGATTTCCCATGTCATTCAAGCACTGTACTATCAATCCCTTCAACGCCAAATATTCTGATAGGATATCAAGTGACTATCAGTTCAGTTCAGTCACTCAGTCATGTCTGACTCTTTGCGACCCCATGAATCGCAGCACGCCAGGCCTCCCTGTCCGTCACCAACTCCCGGAGTTCACTCAAACTCATGTCTATCGAGTCAGTGATGCCATCCAGCCATCTTATCCTCTGTCGTCCCCTTCTCCTCCTGCACCCAACCCTCCCAGCATCAGAGTCTTTTCCAATGAGACAACTCTTCACATGAGGTGGCCAAAGTATTGGAGTTCTAGCTTTAGCATGATTCCTTCCAAAGAACATCCAGGACTGATCTCCTTTAGAATGGACTGGTTGGATCTCCTTGCAGTCCAAGGGACTCTCAAGAGTCTTCTCCAACACCACACTTCAAAAGCATCAATTCTTCAGTGCTCAGCTTTCTTCACAGTCCAACTCTCCCATCCCATGCATGACCACTGGAAAAACCATAGCCTTGACTAGATGGACCTTTGTTGGCAAAGTAATGTCTCTGCTTTTGAATATGCTATGCAGGTTGGTCATAACTTTCCTTCCAAGGAGTAAGCATCTTTTAATTTCATGGCTGCAATCACCATCTGCAGTGATTTTGGAGCCCAAAAAAATAAAGTCTGACACTGTTTCCATGATTTCCCCAGCTATTTCCCATGAATGATGGGACCAGATGCCATGATCTTCGTTTTCTGATTGTTGAGCTTTATGCCAACTTTTTCACTCTCCTCTTTCACTTTTATCAAGAGGCTTTTTAGCTCCTCTTCACTTTCTGCCATAAGGGTGGTGTCATCTGCATATCTGAGGTTATTGATATTTCTCCCAGCAAACTTGATTCCAGCTTGTGCTTCATCCAGCCCAGCGTTTCTCACGATATACTCTGCATATAAGTTAAATAAGCAGGGTGACAATATACAGCCTTGACGTACTCCTTTTCCTATTTGGAACCAGTCTGTTGTTCCATGTCCAGTTCTAACTGTTGCTTCCTGACCTGCATACAGATTTCTCAAGAGGCAGGTCAGGTGGTCTGGTATTCCCATCTCTTGAAGAATTTTCCACAGTTTCTTGTGATCCACACAGTCAAAGGCTTTGGCATAGTCAATAAAGCAGAAATAGATGTTTTTCTGGAACTCTCTTGCTTTTTCGATGATCCAGCGGATGTTGGCGATTTGATCTCTGGTTCCTCTGCCTTTTCTAAAACCAGCTTGAACATCCGCACAATTGCACTCATTTCACATGCTAGTAAACTAATGCTCAAGTAACTATAAACAAAGGCAAATTAGAAAAATAAAATCAATGATCTAACTCATTATCTTTATTTATATATATATATCTTTATATTAAACTATGGTTAAAAAGGAAGCAATCTGATTGCATAACACACATGCACACACACATACATGCTATATATTAAAGGAAGACTTCCCTGATCGTTCAATGGGTAAATAATCTTCCTGTAATGCAGAAGTCACAAGAGATGTGGTTTGTTGCCTGGGTTGGGAAGATCTCCTAGAGAAGGAAATGGCAACGCACTCCAGTATTCTTGCCTGGGAAATTCCATGGACAGAAGAGCCTGGCAGATTATAGTACAAAGAGTCACAGAGAGTCATATACAACTGAGCAACTAAGCACACACACAGTGTTTATTATAGTGCTTAAACTAAAAGGAATACAAGCAAAAGAAATTGCACATATGGCTACCTAGATTCTCAATGCACTCATCTCACACACCAGTAAAGTAATGCTCAAACTCTCCAAGGCAGGCTTCAACATAAGTGAACCATGAATTTCCAGATGTTCAAGCTGGTTTTAGGAAAGGCAGTGGTACCAGAGATCCAAATGCCAACATCTGCTGGATCATCGAAAAAGCAAGAGAGTTCCAGAAAAACATCTGCTTCTGCTATACTCACTACACCAAAGCCTTCGACTGTGTGGATCACAACAAACTGTGTAAAATTCTGAAAGAGACTGGATTACCAGACCGCCTGACCTGCCTCTTGAGAAATCTGTATGCAGGTCAGGAAGAAACAGTTAGAACTGGACATGGAACAATAGACTGGTTTCATATAGGAAAAGGAGTACGTCAAGGCTGTATATTGTCACCCTGCTTATTTAACTTATATGCAGAGTACATCATGAGAAACACTGGTCTGGATGAAGCACAAGCTGGAATCAAGATTGCTGGGAGAAATATCAATAACCTCAGATATGCAGATGACACCACCCTTATGGCAGAAAGTGAAGAGGAGCTAAAAAGCCTCTTGATGAAAGGGAAAGTGGAGAGTGAAAAAGTTGGCTTAAAGCTCAACATTCAGACAACTAAAATCATGGTACCCAGTCCCATCACATCATGGAAAATAGATGGGGAAACAGTGGAAACAGTGACAGACTTCATGTTTTTGAGCTTCAAAATCACTGCAGATGATGACTACTGCCATGAGATTAAAAGACACTTACTCCTTGGAAGGAAAGTTATGACCAACCTAGACAGCATATTAAAAGGCAGAGACATTACTTTGCCAACAAAGGTCCATCTAGTCAAGGCTATGATTTTTCCAGTAGTCATGTATGGACATGAGAGTTAGTCTATAAAGAAAGCTGAGCACAGAAGAATCAATGCTTTGAACTGTGGTGTTGGAGAAGACTCTTGAGAGTGCCTTGGACTGCAAGGAGATCCAACCAGTCCATCCTAAAGGAGATCAGTTCTGAATATTCATTGGAAGGATTGATACTGAAACTGAAACTCCAATACTTTGGCCACCTGATGTGAAGAACTGACCCATTTGAAAAGACCCTAATGCTGGGAAAGATTGAAGGCAGGAAGAAAAGGTGATGACAGAGGTTGAGATAGTTGGCTGGCATCACTGACTCAATGGGCATGAGTTTGGGTAAACTCCAGGAGTTGATGATGAACAGGGAGGCCTGGTGTGCTGCAGTCTATGGGGTCGCAAAAAGTCAGACACGACTGAACGACTGAACTGAACTGAGATTCTCAATGAGTCACTGAGGAATTAAGTGAGGTTATGTGAACACATTAACACTTTTGTGGTCATTACCCACCATAATGACCACTTCAGAAATAGCTACGTAGCAGCAGATAAAAAATGTTCTTCTCAAATGAGTCTAATTTACCCTTTGACTGAATATAACAATGCGTCCATGTCACTAATTGTAACAGATATAAAACAAAGAAACAAACAACCTTTTACATATAAGTAGGAAATTAAAGGAAATACCATATTTAATCTACAAACCAAACTACTTGTCCAAATCACAGAGGTCTGGGCACTGAGCTGCAGAGAGAGGATAAGCTAAAAACATTTTTACAGATTTTGTTTTTGCCATCAGCTTAGCTCAGTTACAGTTCAATCTCAAAGCAACTCCCTTAATAGTAATACCAGGTAATTGAGTTATAAATAGACATAAAACAGTAGGAAGTGGTATATCACCATATGTGGCTTTTACAAATTGTATGGAATGACTTCATTATTAGTACACAGTTTGCCCCATGATCATTATAAATCATTTCATTGACAGAGATAATAATAATGGCTTATGATATTATCCCTTCATTCTCTGTCACAGCTTTTCTATAAGCCTCAGCAGGTTGAGATAAAAACTAACAGATTCAAATCTTTCCTTTGGTTGCCTAGTCAGAGCAATTGCCACTCATGAAAAGTTTTATAAAAGTAAGAAGCTACAAGACTCCCCCTCCAAAAAAAAAGATGTCATTAAGAAATCAACACACATTTGTAAAAATTCTTAATCAGGATTATTTAAGTCAGTTTCAGCCATTCATTAAAAAACACATTCAGCTTTACATGGTATATTGAGAGTAAAGGAAGGTAAAAGGTCAATCTGTATCCTCTTGGTGAACACCTACTGTAGCCATTTCTGCATGACTTACCTCCCTTGATCCTCATAGCAACCCTAGAAGGGGTACTATTGGCATTACAGAGTAATGTCAGTTTAAGAAAGGAGCAGATGGTGACTGCAGCCATGAAATTAAAAGATGCTTACTCCTTGGAAGAAAAGTTATGACCAACCTAGATAGCATATTCAAAAGCAGAGACATTACTTTGCCAACAAAGGTCCGTCTAGTCAAGGCTATGGTTTTTCCTGTGGTCATGTATGGATGTGAGATTTGGACTGTGAAGAAGGCTGAGCGCCGAAGAATTGATGCTTTTGAAGTGTAGTGTTGAATATTCTTGAGAGTCCCTTGGACTGCAAGGAGATCCAACCAATCCACTCTAAAGGAGATCAGTCCTGGGTGCTCTTTTGAAGGACTGATGCTAAAGCTGAAACTCCAGTACTTTGGCCACCTCATGGGAAGAGCTGACTCATTGGAAAAGACTCTTATGCTGGGAGGGGTTGAGGGCAGGAGGAGAAGGGGACGACAGAGGATGAGATGGCTGGGTGGTATCACTGACTCAATGGATGTGAGTCTGAGTGAACTCCGGGAGTTGGTGATGGACAGGGAGGCCTGGCGTACT
Organism: Budorcas taxicolor; assembly: GCF_023091745.1. Taxonomy (NCBI): domain Eukaryota; kingdom Metazoa; phylum Chordata; class Mammalia; order Artiodactyla; family Bovidae; genus Budorcas; species Budorcas taxicolor. The sequence continues at coordinate 73,915,627 of NC_068912.1, forward strand.
GTGATTCATGGGGTCGCAAAGAGTCGGACACGACTGAGCGACTGAACTGAACTGAACTGAACTGAACCGAATAGTGGCTAGATTGAAACTGTATCTGTTTTCTTCCAGATTCCACTTGGCAATTTCCATCCTCATCCCTAAATTAATCCACATTAACTAAATTAGGAAGAAACCATGAACTTAAATGTTAACAACTAGCATTTTTCCATAGTACTGCATTTGTGAAGCCAGGCATCCAGTAGTTCAGTGAAGGACCACCCCTGACACCTACAGGGCAGATTTTGAACAGAGGGTAACAGACTACTCAAGGCCCCAGGTGGTTAGATCAGAGCTTCTCAAATTGTCTGTGATGAAGAATCTTTTGTTTTGCTTGTTTTAATTCCCAATCCATTGTACACCACTACTGTGTGAAATGCAATAAAAATCAATTACAGAAATGAAGTGAAAATCAGCAGTAAAATATACAGAAAGTAAGCATAATTACTTTATAATTAGATTTAACTAGCAAACCTACTGATCACATGCTTAAAAATAGCAGCAATGTCAAAGTAATACAAAAGCTTCTAAACACCCACATTCAACTTCTGTCCTATCTTATTGTGGATTTTTCCGTATATCACATAGCAGTAACACTGAATTGTAGAACTTGATGGAAACCTATCATTTTTTTGTTTGTTTGTTTTCCTTTATCTGGAGACAACCTCAGCCAGTGCCCAAATTTCAGAGACTCCTAATTTCTGTGTCATTATGCTTGGAAACGTATGAGGTTTTATCAGTTTGCACAAATGCCTTGGATTAAAAGCAAATTGAATTAAAAAATAAATAAGAGAATAAATGCTTTGCAATGTTCTGTTCTGCCATACAACAACATGAATCAACCATAAGTATACATATGTCCCCTCCCTCTTGAACCTCCCTCCCACTCCCTACCCCAACCCATGCCTCCAGGTTGTCACAGAGCAGCGGGTTGAGCTTTCTGTGTTATACAGCAACTTCCCACTAGCTCTTTTACATATGGTACATTTTGAACTTTCTAGTTATTTCATAACAAGCCCTATGTGTTGGCATGGCCAACATACTCTGCTTTTTGCATCCTCCCTCTCCCTCAACCCCAGAAAATCATTAAAACTGTTCTTCAGGAAAATTTTCTTTGACTGATTTGAGTAGTGGACAATTTACTCACTATGTTTTTAATTATAAATAAAAGTGTTGAATAATCTTTGTCTTAAAATGGATCTTCAGGAATCAAGATTACAATGTCTAAGACAGGGAAACAACCCAGGTACAACGGACAATTGGTTTAAGAAGATATGGTATAAAACCACAACCAACAAGAATCTCATTCAGATTTGACAGAGAAATCAAAAGCTTTACAGACAAGCAAAAGTGAAGAGAATTCAGCTACCATCAAACCAGCTTTACAACAAATGCCAAAGGAACTTCTCTAGGCAGGAAACTTAAGAGACCTATTAAAACAAACCCCAAACAATTAAGAAAATGGCAATAAGAACATATTTATCTATAATGACCTTAAATGTAAATGAATTAAATATTCCAAACAAAAGACAAGACCTGTCCGTATATGTGCTGTCTACAAGAGACCCACTTCAGACCTAGAGACACATACAGACTGAAAGTGAGGGAATGTAAAAAGATATTTCATGTAAATGGAAATCAAAAGAAATCTGGAGTAGCAACATTCATATCAGACAAAATAAACTTTAAAATAAAGACTGTCATAAGAGACAAGGAAGGATACTACATAATCATCAATCCAAGAAAGGATCAATCCAAGAAGATATAACAACCGTAAAGATTTATGCACCCTACATAGGAGCACCTCAATATGTAACAATCAAAGTCAGAAATAAAAATGGACTTTGTAACATGCAATAGAAACATAGGACTCTACTTTCTTTTGCCTTTCTTCCTTTCAATATATCTTGTGCTTAAAAGTAATGACTATTAAAAATCTATTAGAAATTGGTGTCAATCATGTTTTGTTGTTGAAATGTATAATGTTACTTTTAATTCCATATTAAAATTAATTTATATTTAAGATGTTAAACAAACTGTTACCATGTAAAAAAATAAAAGGAGTCATTTTTCCGAATTTCCACTAGCATTCAGAGGACAGTGATCTTAATTTAGAAATAGTTTTTTAAACACAAAACAGAACTGCTTGACATCTTAGCTAATGAGATAATAACTATTTTGATAGTATTTCATTGTTTGCAAAAAAAGAAAGAGTAACATTTGCACATTTGTTGCCATTAGCAAAGTGACTTTTTAATGGATATTAGCTTAAATAAGATAATTCAGTCTATCCTGCTGAATATAAAATTAAACAACATGCTTCTATCTTACATAAATATTTATTCCATTTCCTTAAAGAATTTGAAAAGCATTGCTTCTTCCCAATGGTCTGTTAATGTAACAATTATCTTTGTAGTATTGCTGTGATCCGCCCAATCTTTTTTCCTAAAGTTAAAAAAAGAAACATTAAGTTTAGATTTTACCCATTACAAACTCTTACTCCTTCAAATGTAAACATACTTACTTACAGAACAAGACATGCAATTGCCACGTGAAGCTTAAAAATAATGAACAGGTAAACTTTAAAACCAGATGCCTTAAAACCAGAAAAAGTTTTAGCCAAATAGGAAGAAAATCAACTGCAGAGTACTGTTATGGTGGTTGTTGTTAGTTGCTAAATCATGTCTTACTCTTCTGCAACCCCATGGATTGCAGCCAGCCAGACTCCTCTATCCATGGGATTCTCCAGACAAAATACTGGTTGGGTTGCCTTTTCCTTCTCCAGGGGATCTTCCCCATTCAGGGATGGAACTCAGGGATCGAACCCAGGTCTCCTGCATTGTGGGTGGATTCTTTACTGTCAAGTCACCAGGGAGGCCCATTCTTGCAGACCACACCTAAATGAGGCAATGATTTAAAAATAGAGAGATTTGAAAGAGTAGTATCTAGTTTTAATTAATGGAAGAGACAGTCTTAATGATCTTTGCACCATAACTGGTTTCAACTTCATGAAGGCAATGGGTAAGTTATAGAACCTCTTCCAAAGGAGGAACTCCAGGAGTCTGGATATCTGTCAGCTTATTAAAACTGAGTTCATTGCTGGCAGTTGACAAGCAGAATCAAATGTGTTTTATTTGGCTTGCACAGTACTCAGTGTTTTAAAGTTTAGAATGTATACTAATATTTACATAGCAAGAGATTTCTCATACAAACCAGAGTTCCAGTTTTTCTTGGAAATTAAGAGATCTGGCAGTATAAGGCCTACAATTTCCCTTTGGTTACAACTGACTGAAGCAGGAGGCCTGCTGCCCACCCTCTAGATAAAAACAAATGCTTCTTAGCCTAGCCAACTGCTACTAGCCCAGTCACTATATTGGTATGAGTCCATGTCACCACAGGTTCCTGGGTGAGGCGTCCCTGGGTGATCTAAAAAGTAGGAGGAGCTATGGCCATGCTTTTTCAATCAGTTACAGATTGTCACATAAATGCAAAAATGAACTTACTCTAAGATTTCACGGAAAGCATAAGCCAGAACCTCATTATGGAGTTTAGAGACAGGTTTGAAGAAAACATAGGATAGAATTGTATCATCTGAAACAGAACTATTTGGGAATAGAGATGTCCTTTTCCAGAAAGAAATGTGTCCCCCTTACATTAGAGACAAGCAGGCAAAATTTGGGGGGCCTATAGCATTTGTCCCCTTAGTCCTAAAAATTAATGATTCTATTTTTTTAATGCATTATATCTATGTACATAAAAGTGGTACAGTTTTAGTTGTTACACAGATGCTCAAGTGAAGAATTCCTTTTGTCCTGCTCTTGAAGGTCTTCTCCCTCTTTTAGATGCAATGTAGACAAAAGAAATATGATTTTTATAGGACAAAGATCATTGTTGCTCAGGATTTTCTACTTTTGATCTTGAACTTGCATACTTAGTTACGTTTTCTGACCATTTTCTCTTTCCTTTATGGCCATAGGCTATGGTAAGATGCTTATGAGCAAGAATACATTGATTTCAAACTTGTCCCATTCCTTACACAGTGAATCAAGCCTAAGAGTGATAATATCTTCTATACAAGCAGGGAATCCTTAGTCATTGGATAGAATTGTGTTGTTTTTGGTCAGACCATTAGAAAATAAAAAATTAAAATTCCTGCTTTGGGAGATACATAGAAAGTTATCAGCACCACTTATGAAGTACATGCTTTTAAAAAATAAGCAAGGGAATTTAATCAACTCTCCAGACCTCAAGACCAGTTGACAGTTTACCAGTATGTCAGTTTATGTGGGAAACAGAACATCAAGTTGAACATGACACAGGAAATGATCACTTTACAGTGCAACATGTAGATGTCCAACAAAGAATATGAAAAGAGAATAAGTGTGAGAAAAGCAGGGAGTGGGCTGTTACAAAAAAAAATAAATTTTAGAGACATCAAAGTGAAATAAAATGTGTAAACCTTGTCTGCATCATGATTCAAAGAAAACAAAACATTAATGAGACAAGTGAGAAGTTTTGAATAAAGACTGGGTATAAAATAATATAATAAATGACAGGTCCTATCGAGTGAGACTTTGTTAAAGAATAGGATATTCACAAATTCTTGAAGTTTCACTCCACATATTATGTATTAATTACATTGATAAACCTGCTGGACACAACCTTAACTAAATGAGCAAATGTAACATCATCAGTAATAGAACAAATTTACGTCATGTATCTCTTGATGTACTGCATCCATGTAATATTCCTTGCTGAAAAAATAAAATATTAACTGAAATCTAATGAGTCAACACTCAGACAAACGTAAATTGAGGGTCATTTTGTGAGAAAAATTGGCCTGAATTATTTTAAAACTTTTGGATCAAGAAAGACAAAAAAGGGGAGGATTGGGAAAGAACTTGGGAAAATACTAGATTCTGGGAGGTGACCTGCAAAGTATGATCCCTGATTGGCTCCTAATGTATAAGAAAATAAATAGCTATAACGGAGTCTTCATACAATTGAGAAATACTGAATATAAATTGTATGTATATAAGCCAATTATATTAATGTTAATTTTTTTGTATTTGACCATTGTATTGTGATTATATGGGATAATACTTGGTTTTTAGGAGATATCAGTTGAATTGTTTCTTTTCTTTTTCTTTTTGGTTGCCCTGCTGCATAGCATAAAGGATCTCAGTTTCCTGACCAGGGATTGAACTTATGCCCCAAGCAGCAGAAGCACGGAAACTAACAAGGATTTCTTTTTTCTCTTCTTCTTTTCTGGTTTATTATTCAGAAATGAGATATCATGATGTCTGCAGCTAATTCTCAACTGCTTTCAAAAGATAAAATAAGAAAGCGCTAAGAGTCGGACACGACTGAGCGACTTCACTTTCACATTTAACTTTCATGCATTGGAGAAGGAAATGGCAACCCACTCCAGTGTTCTTGCCTGGAGAATCCCAGGGACGGCAGAGTCTGTGGGGTCACACAGAGACGGACACGACTGAAGCGACTTAGCAGCAGCAGCAGCAGAGTATATGTAAGCACTCCTGAGCACGAGAGAGAAGCAGACAAAGCAGATATGGCCACATTTTAACAACTGCTAAATCTTAGTGAAAGAAGACAGGTACTCAATGCACTATTACAAATTTTTTTCAAAAGATTTGGTCTTTTTTTCTAAAACTTGGGGAAATAACTACTTTTTAACTGCATAAAGCATGCAAATTGAAAAAAAAATTGTTGAGTTGCTAAGTCATGTCCAACTTTTTGAAACCCCAAGGACTGCAGCACACTAGGCTTCCCTGTTCATAATTCTCTGGGAGTTTGCTCAGACTCATGTCCATTGAGTCAGTGATGCCATGCAACCAACTCATTCTTTGTCAATTCCATCTCCTCCTGCCCTCAATCTTTCTTAGCATCAGCTTCTTTTCAAATGAGGTGGCTTTTTTCTGACAAGTGACCAAAGTGTTGGAGCTTCAGCTTCAGCATCAGTCATTCCAATGAATATTCAGGACTGATTTCCTTTAGGATTGACTAGTTTGATCTCCAATCACTGCAGATGGTGACTGCAGCCATGAAATTAAAAGACGCTTACTCCTTGGAAGAAAAGTTATGACCAACCTAGTTAGCATATTCAAAAGCAGAGACATTACTTTGCTGACTAAGGTCCATCTAGTCAAGGCTATGGTTTTTCCTGTGGTCGTATATGGATGTGAGAGTTGGACTGTGAAGAAGGCTGAATGCTGAAGAATTGATGCTTTTGAACTATGGTGTTGGAGAAGCCTCTTGAAAGTCCCTTGGACTGCAAGGAAATCCAACCAGTCCATTCTGAAGATCAGCCCTGGGATTTCTTTGGAAGGAATGATGCTAAAGCTGAAACTCCAGTACTCTGGCCACCTTATGTGAAGAATTGACTCATTGGAAAAGACTCTGATGCTGGGAGGGATTGGGGGCAGGAAGAGAAGGGGACAACAGAGGATGAGATGGCTGGGTGGCATCACTGACTCGATGGACGTGAATCTGAGTGAACTCTGGGAGTTGGCGATGGACAGGGAGGCCTGGCGTGCTGCGATTCATGGGGTCGCAAAGAGTCGGACATGACTGAGTGACTGAACTGAACTGAACTGAGTCCAAGGGACTCTCAAGAGTCTTCTACAGCACCACAGTTTGAAAGTATCAATTCCTCTGTGCTCAGACTTCTTTTAGGTCCAAATCTCACATTTGTACATAATTAATGGGAAAACCATAGCTTTGACTATACAGACCTTTGAGAGCAAAGTGATGTCAGCAAAGTTGTCTAGGTTTGTCATAGCTTTCTTTCAAAGGAACAAGTATTTTAATTACATGGCTAAAGTCACCATCCACAAGAATAAAGCTAATTTATTAGCTTTATGGAGCCCAAGAATAGAGTCTGTCACCATTTCCATTGTTTCCCCATTTATTTGCCAACAAGTGTTGAGAGCAGATGCCATGATCTTTTTTTTGACAGCTGAGTTTTAAGCCAGCTTTTTCACTCTCCTCTTTCACTCTCATCAAGAAGCCCTTTAGTTGCTCTTTGCTTTCTGCCATTAGGGTGGTACCATCTGTGTATCTGAAGTTGTTGATATTTCTCCCAGCAATCTTGATTTCAGCTTGTGAGTCATCCAGCCTGGCATTTTGCATGATGTACCCTGCATATAAGTTAAGCAGAGTGACAATAAACAACCTTGACATATTCCTTTCCCAATTTTGAACCAGTCCATTGTTCCACAAAAGGTTCTAACTATTGCTGCTTAACCTGCATACAGATTTCTCAGGAGGCAGGTAAGGTGGTCTGGTATTCCCATCTCTTTAAAATTTTTTCACAGTTTGTTGTGATCCACATTTGTTGTGATCCACACAGTCAAAGGCTTTGGCATATCAATGAAGCAGAAGTATTTTTGGAATCGCCTTTTCTCATGATCCATATGGATCACGTACTGTTGAAGCCTCATTTAAAGGATTTTGAGCATTGCTTTGCTAGCATGTGAAATGAGTGCAAATGTATGGTAGTTTGGACATTTTTTGGCATTGCCTTTCTTTGGGATTGGAATGAAAACTGACTTTATTCGATCCTGGGGCCACTTCTGAGTTTTCCAAATTTGCTGGCATATTGAATGCAGCACTTACACAGCATCATTCTAAATAATCTATATAGAATTTTAAATAGCCTAGATAGAATTCCATCACCTCCATTAACTTTGTTCGCAGTGATGCTTCTTAAGGTCCACTTGAGTTTGCACTCCAGGATGTCTGGCCCTCGGTGAGTGATCACACCATTGTAGTTATCGGGGTCATCAAGATCTTTTTTGTATAGTTCTGTGTATTCTTGCTACCTCTTCTTAGTATCTTCTGCTTCTGTTAGGTCTATACCATTTTTTGTCCTTGATTGTGCCCATCTTTCCATGAAATGTTCTCTTAGTATCTCTAATTTTCTTGAAGATATCTCTAGTTTTTTCCATTCTATTGTTTTCCTCTTTTTCTTTGCATTGTTCACTTAAGAAGGTTTTCTTATTTCTCCTTGCAATTTCCTGGAACTCTGGATTCAGTTGGCTATATCTTTCTCTTTCTCCTTTGCCTTATGCTTCTGTTCTTCCCTAAGCTGTTTGTAGGGCCTCCTCAGACAACCATTTTGCCTTCTTGCATTTCTTTTCTTTGAGATGTTTTTGTTCACTGCCGCCCTCCATAATTTTTCAGGAACTCTGTCATTCGATCTAGTTCTTTGAATCGATTTGTCACTTCCACTGTATAATCATAAAGGATTTGATTTAGTTCATATCTGAAAGGCCAATTGGTTTTCCCTACTTTTTTCAATTTAAGTCTGAATTTTGTAATAAGGGGCACACGATCTGAGCCACAGTCAGCTCCTGGTCTTGTGCTGCTGACTGTATAGACCTTCTCCATCTTCAGCTGCAAAGAATATAATCAATCTGATTTCAGCATTGACCATCTGATGATGTCCATTTGTTGAGTTGTCTCTTGTGTTGTTGAAAAAGACCATTTGCTACGACCAGTGTGTTCTCTTGGCAAAACTCTGTTAGCCTTTGCCCTGATTCATTTTGTACTCCACAACCAAATTTGCCTGTTACTCCAAGTATCTCTTGACTTTCTACTTTTGTATTCCAATCCTTTATGATGAAAAAGACACATTTTTTTTAATGTTAGTTCTAGAAGGTCTTGTAGGTCTTCATAGAACCATTTGACTTCAATTTCCTCGGCATTAGTGGTTGGGGCATAGATTCGGATTACTGTGATGTTGAATGGTTTGCCTTGCTGAATGCTATGTTAAAAATACAAGTCCTTATCAATTTAAGATGCATATTGAACTGTTTACAGGTAAAATAATGTCTTTTGAGATTTTCTTTAAAATATTTCAGTTTAAAAAGACAGTGAGAGAATAAATAAAACAAAATTGGCAAAATTGTTAGAGCTGGGTGATGAGTATATAGAGGTTTATTCTATTTAAAAGCTAATTTTCTAAATGGCTCATTAAATTTTACCATGTTCAGTTTCTTTGTTGTTGCTGTTATTGCTCATTTTAAATAGTTTATGAAGCAGTTTTTGAATACAAATTTTAGTATGTAAATAAAAATTTAGAGTCAAGTATTGGCAAGTATGTTAATTAACATATTTTCTGGCATTATTCATACATTTGTTTAAAGATAATGTCCAGCCCACTTCTGGCTTTCTTCCAGATTCAGAAGAATAAAAGATATTGAAAGTCTTTAAGTTTAAGAGCATGCATTTTAAAATGAGAAAGCAAGATTTTGTAATTTTGAATGGTACCTTCTTCTCATCTCGGAAATATTCTAGTTCTAAGGCAGCATTCTGCTGATGTTAGATGGTTAGAATCAAGATTATTATCAGAAGATGGGCTTCATCATACTCAATATTTTCATACCTCTCTGAATATACCCTATCTGAAGTCAAATTGGGCATATTCAATTATACTGTCTTATCATAGCAAATTATCAAAGTAATTTTTCCTTTCTATAAAAACTAGTATTCATAATATAGCAAAGGTCTTTGTACTTAGCCAGATACAGAATGAAATTATCTGTTCCACAAAATCCTATAAAAAGTATAATACAAAAGATTATGATTACACCCTCACAAGACGGTGGAGTAGAAGGATGTACACTCATTTTCTCCTGTGAGAACAGCAAAACTACAACTAGTTGCTGAACAGTCATTGACAGGAGAATGTTGGAACCTAGTGAAAAAGATATCTCACATCCAAGGGGAAAGGAAAAGCCCATCCCCAAGGGGGAAAAAATGCAAAAAGGTAAAACAGTTATCTGAGGAGGCCTTATAAATAGCTGAGAAAAGAGAGGCCAAAGGCAAAGGAGAAAAGGAAAGATATACCCAACTGAATGCAGAGTTCCATAGAAAAGCAAGGAGAGATAAGATAGCCTTCCTCATGGATCAGTGCACAGAAATAGAGGAAAATAATAGAAAAGGAAAGACTAGAGATCTCTTCAAGAAAATTAGAGATACCAAGGGAACATTTCATGCAAAGATGGGCACAATAAAGGACAGAAATGATATGGACCTAACAGAAGCAGATGATATTAAGAAGAGGTGGCAAGATTACACAGAAGAACTATACAAAAAAGATCTTCATAACCCAGAGAATCACGATGGTGTGATCACTCACCTAGAACCAGACATCCTGGAATGTGAGGGCAAGTGGGCCTTAGGAAGCATCACTATGAACAAAGCTAGTGGAAGTGATGGAATTCCAGTTGAACTACTAAAAGATGATGCTGTGAAAGTGCTGCACTCAATATGCCAGCAAATTTGGAGATCACAGGACTGGAAAAGGCCTGTTTTCATTCCAATCCCAAAGAAAAGCAATGCCAAAGAATGTTCAAACTACCACACAATTGCACTCATCTCACATGCTAGCAAAGTAATTCCCCAGATTCTCCAAGCCATGCTTCAACAGTATGTGAACTGTGAATTTCAGATGTTCAGGCTGTATTTAGAAAAAGGCAGAAGAGCCAGAGATCAAATTGCCAGCATCCATTGGATCATAGAAAAAGCAAGAGAATTCCAGAAAAACATCTATTTCTGCTTTATTTCAGGCAAAGATGGGCACAATAAAAGACAGAAATGGTATGGACCTAACAGAATCAGAGGATATTAAGAAGAGGTGGCAAGAAAACAAGAACTATACAAAAAAAGATCTTCATGACCCAGATAATCATGATGGTGTGATCATTCACCTAGAGCCAGGCATCTTGGAGTGAGAAGTCAAGTGTGCTTTAGGAAGCATCACACAAACAAAGCTAGTGGAGGTGATGGAATTTCAGTTGAGCTATTCCTAATCCTAAAAGATGATGCTGTGAAAGTACTGCATTCAATATGCCAGCAAATTTGGGAAACTCACCAGTGGCCACAGGACTGGAAAAGGTCAGTTTTCATTCCAGTCCCAAAGAAAGGCAATGCCAAAGAATGTTCAAACTACTGCACACTGCACTCATTTCACATGCCAGCAAAGTAATGCTCAAAATTCTCCAAGCAAGGCTTCAACAGTATGTGAACCAAGAACTTCCAGATGTTCAAGCTGGATTTAGAAAAGGCAGAGGAACCAGAGATCAAATTGCCAACATCCATTGCATGATAGAAATTCCAGAAAAATATCAACTTCTGCTTCATTGACTATGCTATAGCCTTTGAGTATGTGGTTCACAACAAAATGTGGAAAATTATTAAGCAGATGGGAATACCAGACCACTGTACTTACCTGCCTCCTGATAAACGTGTATGCAGGTCAAGAAACAACCGTTTGAACCAGGCATGGAACAACAGATTGGTTCAAAATTGGTAAAGGAGTTACAACAAGGTTGCATATTGTCACTCTGCTTATTTGTCTTCTGTGTAGAGTACATCATGCGAAATGCCAGGCTGGATGAAGCACAAGCTGGAATCAAGATTGTTGGGAGAAATATCAATAACATCAGATATGCAGACAATACCACCCTTACGGCAGAATGCAAAGAGGAACTAAAGAGCCTCTTGATGAAGTTCATATGAAAGAGAAGAGTGAAAAAGCTGGCTTAAAACTCAGCTTTCAAAAAACTAAGTTCGTGGCATCTGGTCCCATCACTTCATAGCAAATAGATGGGGAAACAAAGGAAACAGTGAGAGACTTTATTTTCGTGGGTTCCAAAATCACTCCAGATGGTGACTGCAGCCATGAAATGAAAAGACACTTGCTCCTTGGAAGAAAAGCTATGACAAACCTAGACAGCATATTAAAAAGAAGAGACATTACATTGCCAACAAAGGTCAGTCTAGTCAAAGTTATGGTTTCCAATAGTCCTGTATGAATGTGAGAGTTGGACCATAAAGACAGCTGAGCATCAAAGTATCGATGCTTTTGAATTGTGATGTTGGAGAAGATTCTTGAGAGTCTGTTGAACTACAAGGAGATCAAACCAGTCAATCCTAAAGGAAATCAAACCTGAATATTCATTAGAAATCCTGATGCTGAAGCTCCAATACTTTGGTCACCCAATGCGAAGAGCCCACTCATTGGAAAAGACCCTGATGCTGAGAAAGATTGAAGGCAGGAATAGGGTACTACAGAAGACAAGATGATTAAATGGCATCACTGACTCAATGGAAACAAGTTTGAGCAAGCTCTGGGAGATGGTGAAGAACAGGGAAGCCTGGCATGATGCAGTCCATGGGGTGGCAAAGAGAACATGCCTGAGGGACTGAATAACAACAAAGACTGTGATTGTCTTTCAGAAATACTACAGGAATCAGGTATAAATTTTTTTTTCCATTCAGATGTTAACACTATAAAATATTGAATACAGAATTTTTAAAGAAGTAGATTTAGATATAGTCTTGATTTTAATTTTATAGGAAATGTAGCCTGTATAAGACAAGATTTTCTATCAACTCTTTAAACACATTCTGTACACTATTCAGTTGATATTCTTTTCCTTCCCTTTCCTGACATACAGTTAGAAGCTGTCCCATATTGGAAAAGACATTATTGGGTTCTCTGTACATCCAGCTCAGAGACAAGAGATGTATAAAATATCTATTGATAAAAGAAAACAAATATCAATAACAAAAGCAAAGACATTTTATGAGAAAGACATATGTCACAATATATAATTCAAGGTTTTACAGATTATATCTCTATACTTCCAACATTTCCAGGTAAATTTTTTAAAAAAATTAATTATCTGTAACTTTTGTTCATATGATGGCTTCCTTGATAGCTCAGTTGGTAAAATATTTGCCTGCAATGTAGGAGACCCTGGGCTGATTCCTGGGTCAGGAGATCCGCTGGAGAAGAGATAGGTTATCCACTCCAGTATTCTTGGGCTTCCCTTGAAGCTGGTAAAAAATCCACCTGCAATGCAGGAGACCTAGGTTGAGTCCCTGAGTTGGGAAGATCCCCTGGAGAAGGGAAAGCCTATCCACTCCAGTATTCTGGCCTGGAGAATTCCATGGACTGTGTAGTCCATGGGGTCACAAAGAATCGGACATGACTGATAGACTTTCACTATTTTTTTGTTCACATATTGGTGATTATGCAGATATTTCCTCAGATCTAGTCTATAGCAATTACTGTTTTTGAAAGATTATGATGGAAATCAATATTCAAAAGTAAGTGCTATGTGTATTCTAAAGATTAAACATGTTAGGAATTTTTTATCTTCTCTTTTATAACATCTTTGCCAAAATTTCCCTTTACTATTACATAAAATCAAGATCTTGGTGATATTAAATTATTTGTGGGTTAACTCTAAAATACATCCTTGTATTACCTAGCAGCCATAAATAATCTTATAATTAGAATTTAAATAATCATTTAGAAAATGATTATTTAGAAAAAGTATTTGCAGATACTCTTAGTCACTTAGTTAAAACTGGTGTGGATTTTGACATAAATAATGCTGCACCAAAAAATAAAAAGCCTTGGTTTGAAGCCATCTCCCTCACAGTTCACAAGTATATTTCTATTAGTAATTTAAGTGGAAAAAAACAAATATATTTCCATTAGTAATTCCATAAGTAATTTTAGATGTTCAAGAAGATACCTCAATATAAGAATACCTCTATTTTCACATCTTTTAGAATGACAAGAATAACGAGTATATATACAATCCTAATATGGTTTCATGTTTTTAATAATTTTAAAACAATATAGGTTTTAAATTTTCTGAATGCTTAGCATCTGTCTGTATCTTCCTTGTTTTTTTGTTTGTTTGTTTCAAACAAGCTATTAAATTTACATTTATAGCTCAAAACCAAATCATGTACAGGGAATGAATATGTTGACTAAGGTTCCAACTATTTCCAATCAAATAATGACCTTAATCTTACAAGAGAGAGACACTGGGTTCCATGGAAGGGCTTGAGATTGTCTTCCTAAAGATTTTCTCCTCCAAGTGAGCAAACAATTTTACTGTCATTTTCTTTTCCTTTTTTTTTTCCTACTCCTAGCCATCTATGACCAAGATTGTAGAAGGTACCCCCCCCCCAGTTTTGAATATCATAGAATAAATAAAAGGTAATAAGAATACTTGTGTATTTTCAGTTCAGTTTCTTAGTCACATCCAACTCTCTGCAACGCTCTGGGCTGCAGCATGCCAGGCTTCCCTGTCCATCACCAACACCTGGAACTTGCTCAGACTCATGCCTGTCAAGTCAATGATGCCATCCAAGCATCTCATCCTCTGTCATCCCCTTCTCCTCCTGTCTTCAATCTTTCCCAGCATCCAGGTCTTTTCCAATGAGTCAGTTCTTTGTACCAGATGGCCAAAGTATTGGAGTTTCAGCTTCAGTAGCAGTCCTTCCAATGAATATTCAAGACTGATTTCCTTTAGGATTGACTGGTTTGATCTCCTTGTATTTCCATATGTCCCAAAATGGTTGAACATTATGACAGCTGCTTCAAGCCTCTTCAAGATAAAAAAGCAAAACAAAAAATCATTAATGTGCATTCCAAATTCTCTAGATCCTCCAGAAGAACCAAAATCTGACAGAATCAGAAAACAATATCTACGATAATACTATTTTATTTAGGACATCCACATTTAATCCATCCATTCAAAACAAATTTTACTGAAATTTACTATGAGCTACATATTCTACTGAGTTTCCCTGGTAAAGAATCCATCTACCAATGCAGGAGATGCAAATTTGATCCCTGGGTCAGGAAGATCCCCTGGAAAAGAAAATGGCAATCTGCTCCAGTATTCTTGCCTGGGAAATCCCATGCACTAGGACTACGTGGCAGACTACAGTCCATGTGATCACAAAGGTTTCGACAGGACCCTTGTTGTTTAGTAGCTAAACAACAACAACACATACTTTACTAGACACTAAAATAAGAGCTGGTGCTCAACACAGCTGTGGTCTTCGTCCTTTGGAATTCAAAATCCAGGAAAAGAGTTCACACTGAAATAATAAAAACAGGTGAGATGCACATTAGAAAGTAAGGGTGAAGATTGATAGAGGTGTGTACACACAATGGATTAATGTACTCTGTAGTACAAAGGTGGGGTTAGCTGAAGAAGTGAGATATAAAGGCTAGAGGAAAAGGCTAGAGGATAAGTAGAAAATTGCTGGGGGAAGGAGTGGAAAGTATAATAAAATATGGAGATTATAATTAATGGTAAGACACTATGTCAGGAAGCATGATAAAATTAAAATATTTTGTCATCTACCAAAATAAACACAACCTCTTTTAATAACCTTTGTTCATTAAATCATATATTAGATGAAACATGATAACTGAAAGATCAAGTGTAAGCATGTATCTCTAAGCCCTAACATTGACTGAGAGGGAAAAGGCAGTAGACCAATGATAATGTGGTATTGATACATTTCTGCAACTAACAATATCATTTTTTACTAATATTCTGAATAATTCCAAATAGTTAAATTTTGACAATTTTAGTATACTTAATTGCCAATTTTGCTTTAAATAAAGCTTAATTACTTGACTTTCTAGTATTTCTTAATCTGGAAATTAATCACATGAAACCATTCTATATGGAAAAGTTGACATATTCCTTGAGTGGAACAATAACCAAACTGAACATATAAGCATTCATGGAGAGTGAAAGTTGAAATTATATTGATCTTTTTAATTAGATTTTTTTCAAAATTGGACAACTTTAATTTTTTGTGTGTTGAATTTAATTCATTTAAGATTGTTTATTTACATAGCAGCTCCTTCTGCAATGAAAGCTAATGATATTTTCAAAACTGCATTTTAAATTCTTTGCAACATAAAATGCTACTTATGTAATATTTTATTTTTAATATTGAAAAAAATTTTATTGAAATAATACAGATTTTTTAAAATAAGCAAATTATAAGAACACAGTTCAAGAAATTGTCACAAAGTGTATATTTCCATAGACTCATTAATCAGGTCAAGAAATAGAGCATATGGCTTAAAACTCAACATTCAGAAAAATAAGATCATGGGATTTGGTCCCATCACTTCATGGCAAATAGAAGAGGAAATAGAGGAAAGAGCGACAGACTTTATTTGGGGCGGGGAGGGGGAGAGGCTCCTAAATCACTGCAGATGATGACTACAGCCATGAAATTAAAAGACACTTACTCTTTGGAAGAAGAGCTATGACCAACCTAGATAGCATATTAAAAAGCAGAGACATTACTTAGCTGACAAAGGTCTGTCTAGTCAAGGCTATGGTTTTTCTAGTGGTCATGTATGGATGTGAGAGTTGGACTGTAAAGAAAGCTGAGTGCCGAAGAATTGATGCTTTTGAACTGTGGTGTTGGAGAAGACTCATGAGAGTCCCTTGGACTGCAGGAGATCCAACGAATCCATCCTAAAGGAAATCAGTCCTGGGTGTTCATTGGAAGGACTGATGCTGAAGCTGAAATTCCAATACTTTGGCCACCTGATGCAAAGAGGTGACTCATTTGAAAAGACCCTGATGCTGGGAGGGATTGGGGGCAGGAGGAGAAGGCGACAACAGAGGATGAGATGGTTGGATGGCATCACTGACTCAAAGGATATGAATAAACTCCAGGAGCTGGCAATGGACAGAGAGGCCTGGCATGCTGCAGTCCATGGGGTTGCCAGGTCAGATATGACTGAGAGACTGAACTGAACCCCAGAAATGCCACACAGATGATTCTCAATCATTACCATGCCATCTTTCCCAAAGGTAAGTGATCATTTTGACTTCTAAAATACTGATTGCTCACTCACGCCTGTTTTTAAACTTCATTTATACTGAAGCTCACAGTATGATAACTAATAATAATAAAAATATGAAAGATCAAGACTTGTAATATATAGATTAAACTATTCTTACAGGAATATTTGTAGCCTTAAAATGCATTTTTATTTTTATTTTGTTAATGCATTTTTAAAATGCCTAAAAATCAATGGAACAACAGACTGCTTCCAAATAGGAAAAGGAGTACGTCAAGGCTGTATATTGTCACCCTGCTTATTTAACTTATATGCAGAATACATCACAAGAAATGCTGGGTTGCAAGAAGCACAAGCTGGAATCAAGATTGCCAGGAGAAATATCAATAACCTCAGATATGCAGGTGACACCACCCTTATGGCAGAAAGTGAAGAGGAACTAAAAAGCCTCTTGATGAAAGTGAAAGAGAGTGAAAAAATTGGCTTAAAGCTCAACATTCAGAAAATGAAGATCATGGCATCCGGTCCCATCACTTCATGGGAAATAGATGGAGAAACAGTGGAAACAGTGTCAGACTTTATTTTTGGGGGCTCCAAAATCACTGCAGATGGTGATTGCAGACATGAAATTAAAAGATGCTTACTCCTTGGAAGAAAAGTTATGACCAACCTAGATAGCATATTCAAAAGCAGAGACACTACTTTGCCAACTAAGGTCCATCTAGTCAAGGCTATGGTTTTTCCAGTAGTCATGTATGGATGCAAGAGTTGGACTGTGAAGAAAGCTGAGCGCTGAAGAATTGATGCTTTTGAACTATGGTGTTGGAGAAGACTCTTGAGAATCCCTTGGACTGCAAGGAGATCCACCCAGTCCATTCTGAAGGAGATCAGCCCTGGGATTTCTTTGGAAGGAATAATGCTAAAGCTGAAGCTCCAGTACTTTGGCCACCTCATGCGAAGAGTTGACTCATTGGAAAAGACTCTGATGCTGGGAGGGATTGGGGGCAGGAGGAGAAGGGGACGACCGAGGATGAGATGGCTGATGGCATCACTGACTCAATGGACATGAATCTTAGTGAACTCCTGGAGTTGGTGATGGACAGGGAGGCCTGCCGTGCTGCAATTCATGGGGTCGCAAAGAGTCGGACATGACTGAGCGACTGAACTGAACTGAAAAATCAATGATTTAATTCTCTAGCTCAAAAAGTTTAAATAAGAGCAAATTAAGCACAAATATAATAGAAAAATATAATATTAAAGACATCAGAAATTAATAGAATATTTATAGAAAATAGAAAAGATCAATAAAGCCAAATGTTGATTTGTTGAGAAGTCTAATAAAACTGATAAAACCTTGATGAGAATAATTAAGAATAAAATTCAGTAAGTAAACAACATTAGGAGCTTAGACAAAAAAAAGAACATCACTATAAATCTTATGAACATAAAAAAAGCTAAAGAAATTTTTTAAAAATGAAGAATAATTGTCCAACAACGCTATTTAGTTCCAGGTGCACAACATGATTTGATATTTCTACACATTACAAAATGAACACCATGGTAAGTCTAGTTTCCATCTGTCACCATACAAAAATATTGCAGTATTATTTACTCTATTCACCATGCTGTATATGTCATCTGTTAACTATTTTTTAATTGGGAGCTTGTACCTCTTAATCTCTCGCATCTATTTCAGTCACCTTCTCATCCCTCTTTCCTTTGGAAACCACTTATTTTTTCTTTGTATCTATGAATCTGTTTCTCTTATGTTGCTTGTTCTTTTGTTTTTTAGATTCCACATAAAAATTAAATCATCAGTACTTGTCTCTCTCTGCTTGACATTTCATTTAGCATAATATCCCCTAAGTTCATCAATGTGGTCACAAATGGCAAGATTTCATTTTTATGGCTGAGTAATATTCCACTGTGTGTTTTGCTGTTGTTTAGTCACTAAATCATGTCTGACTTTTTGTGACACCATGGACTGTAGCCCACCAGGCTCCTCTATCCATGGGATTTCCCAGGCAAGAATACTGGAGTGGATTGCCATTTCCTTCTGCAGAGGATCTTCCTGACCCATGAGTCAAAACCTGTATTCCTGCATTGGCAGGCAGTTTCTTTACACTGGGTCACCAGGGAAGCCTATGTATATGTGTGTACTCATACATAAATAACACGTCTTCTTTATCCATTCATCTATCCATGAACTCTTAGATTGTTTTCATATCTTGGCTATTGTAAATAATGCTGCTATGAAGATAGGTGAGCCTGTATCTTTTCAAATTAGTGTTTTTGTTTTGTTTGGAAAAATATCCAGAAGAATTGCTAGACCATATGGTAGTTCCATTTTTAATTTTTAGAGGAATTTCCATACTGTTTTCCATAGTAGCTATACCAATTTACATTCCCACCAACATTGCACCAGGATTCTTTCCTCCACATCCTCAACAATATATATTATTTGTTGTTTTCCTGATAATACTCATTCTGACAGGTGTGAGGTGATATGTCATTGTGGTTTTGGTTTGCATCTCCCTGATAATTAGTAATATTGAGCATTTTTTCATGTGTCTGTGGGTCAGTATATGTCTTCTTTAGAAAAATGCCTTTTGAGGTCCTCTACTCATTTTTTAATCAGGTTGTTTGTTTTAGTTTTCTGAGTTTGTTGTACATTTTGAATATTAACCCTTTATCAGACACATTGTTTGCAAAAACGTTCTCCCATTCAGTAGGTGGCTTTTTCATTTTTTGGTAGATTCCTTTGCTGCACAAAAGCTTTTTAGTTTGATATACCCCATTTGTTTATTTTTGCTTTTGCTTGCCTTGCCTGAGGAGACACATCCTGATCAACATTGCTGAGACAGATGTTGAAGAGTTTACAGTGCATGTTTTCTTCTAGGCTTCTTACGACTTCAGGTTTTACGTTTAAGTCTTGAAACCATTCTGAGTTTATTTTTGCTTGTGGTATGAGAAGGTAAACCAGTTTGGTTCTTTTGCACGTAGCTGTCCAGTTTTCCCAACTCCATTTATTGAAGGGACAGTCTTTTTCCCTGTGTATATATTCTCACTTCCTTTGTCATAGATTAAACAACCATATAAGTATTAATTCATTTCTGAGCTCTCATTTCTGTTCCATTGACTTATGTTTCTGTTTTTGTGCCAGTATCATGCAGCTTTGACTATGAGAATATTGAAGTTTAGTTTTAAATACATAAATAAATATTATGAACAATTTTGTATAATTCTGTTTTTATCATTTACAAATTATCTAAGTACAAATAAGAATAATCAAAATAGTTATTTTTATTTATTTGAAAGACTGGAATATTATAATTTGATTTTTTCCTCATTGATACTAAGGACTAAAACCAGAAACTGTGAAAGAAAACAATATGAAATATATTTATGCTTACTCTGAGAATATAAAGAAACCACATGCTTCATCAGAGAAAGAATCCCCATCTAGGTTGGAAAGCCTGAAATGGACGTGCTTGGTTACTCAGTCATGTCTGATTCTGTGACTCCATGGACTATAGCCAGTCAGACTCTGTCCATGGGGATTCTCCAGGCAAGAATATTGGAGTGGGTTTCCATGGTCTTCTCTAGGAGATCTTCCCAACCCAGGAATTGAATTCTGCATTGCTGGCAGATTCTTTACTATCTGAGCCACCAGAAAAGCCCCAAGGTTGGAAAGCCTGAGATAAATAATCAAGTTCATAACATTTTTGCAATTATTAAGTTCTGAGAAGCTGATAAAAGCTTTGGACATTGTTTATAAATGGACACATATATGAATACAGATATAGAATTTAACATCAGGAAGACTCTTTGTGGACTTATCAGTTAGAAAGACCAATGATAGAAGATATCAATTATCAGGTGAAGAAATGAAGCTTTAAGATATGTATCTATGCTAAGGTAATTCTCACATTCTAAATAAATGGATAAATAAATGCTATTCTATATTGCTGAAAGGCAACAGATGAATGATTTAGTTATCTTATCATATTAGTACCTGCCCTATTTAAATATAATCCAGAATGTTCTCAAAGAATAACTGAAACACTATTTTACTAAGAATTATTTATATTACTATCCTGCTGGTCTCTCAAATAATAGTACTGCCCAAGACTGAATAATCGTTGATTTCCATTGAATCTTCATGGCAAAGGGTAAAATTGAGTAAATATAGTTAGTAATGCAAACGTGTTCCCTTGAAGTTTAAAAAACACTTTTAGAAACAGTTTGAAATTATTGTGCCCGCCTAATCAAAAACTAAAATACAAAGAATGGAGAAGGCAATGGCAGCCCACTCCAGTACTCTTGCCAGAAAATCCCATGGACGAAAGAGCCTGGTGGGCTACAGTCCATGGGGTCGCTAAGAGTCAGACATGACTGAGAGACTTCACTTTCACTTTTCACTTTCATGCACTGGAGAAGAAAATGGCAACCCACTCCAGTGTTCTTGCCTGGAGAATCCCAGGGACGGGGGAGCCTTGTGGGCTGCCATCTATGGGGTCGCACAGAGTCGGACACGACTGAAGTGACTTAGCAGCAGCAGCAGCAAAATACAAATAGGCCAGCTACAATCTTCCAAATTTGTGGTCATCAGAAAGAAAGTTGTAGTATATTTCAACCGTGAAAGCAGCCACAAAGCAAAAATCAACATGTATTTAAAAGAGAAATTGTTAAGAAGAAAAAAAGCAACCAATAACTAGAGTGATCAGTCTTATTCATAACCAGGTTAAAAATATCTAGCAGGAATGTATGTTCTCGATAAGCATTCCAAGTAAATGGAGGCATATTTGAAAAGAATTTCTGTAAGATTTTTTTACAACAGGATGCTGCAAAACTTTGGGCTTCCTGGTAGGGCTCAGCAGTAAAGAATACACCTGCAGTGTAAGAACCATAGGAGATGCAGGCTCCATCTACGGGATGGGAAGATCCCCTGGAGAAGGGAATGACAATCCAACTCCAGTATTTTTGCCTGGAGCATCTCATGGACAGAGGAGTCTAGCTGGCTACAGTCCATAGGGTCACAAGGAGTTGGACAGCACTGAAGTAACTTAGCATGCATGCTGTGAAACCTTATTCCAAAAACTAGAAATTTCAACTGTAACATACATGATTTTTTTCTTTCCTTATGCTGTTTTCAGTGTGTGTGCAAAAAGTAGAATCCTAAATACACATAGCATTTGCTTTTGTACATTTAATGTGTCTGACCTTTGTACCACATGAGCTTACAATTTAATTATATGATGGTACTAGCAAGACTACAAAATAAAATCACTCAATAGTAAAACATATATACAATATAATGTTGCACACTGTGAAATATAGCAAATAGTACCCAGTATGACTCCTCAAGCATTTGAGAAACCATTCAACAGAATTACAACTTTTGAGAGCAGAGATATTTTTAAGAGCAAATAAGGTCAAAATTTCATTAAAGGGCATGAAACACAGACTGGAATTATTAATCAATATAGCCTATAAATCCTGTAACAATAGCTCTTAGAAGTTAAAGCAAACATTTACTTAGCATTTCACTTAAAATAGATCAAAATAATAATAGAATTATTTGAGTTCTGCCAAATGATTTCATTCCAAATAAGATATTTCAGCAAAAGAACAATGGCATGCAAAAGGTCTTAAATTTGTACTTTAATACAGATTTCAAAGTACTTTGGAAATAAAGAGTATGCTATAGAATGAAGGAAATACATACTGATTTTGGCTTCTAGTATAATACTTTTACACAGGAAACCAAGATTTCCCAGTAAACAGGTCTGAATTAAACATCTTACATGTTGTTTCTTATCTATTTTTGCTAGAATAACAAACCATTCCAAAGCTTAATGACTTAGAACAATAGGAATGTTATTTTCATGCTTCTGAAGTTGACTGGATTCTTTTTCTGCCCCATATGGCTCCACTGGGGTCACTCTGAGGTTGCATTCAACTAGACAAGTTGGGCTAGGAGTTTCAAGAATGTTTCTCTTATTACTTATCTGGTCCTTGGATTGACTACTCCAGTCAACTCAGTTATTCTCACTGTTGTCAGCACTTTATATAATGTTGCATCCTCCAGGGCTTCATCACAAGGCCTCTTTTCAGCAGAAGAGCTAGGACTAACTTATACAATGGATCCTAAGTTCCAGAAGGGAGAATTCGAAGAACAGCCTGCATACAGAGGTCCATATACATGTCAAATCTCTGCCTGCCTCACTTTGGCAACTGTCTCATTGACCAAAACTCTGATATGACCAAGCCCAGCATCGTTGTATGAAGGCATTATAAAAGACATAAATATGAGAGGAAAGGACATATTCATTGCTTTTTCTCAATATAATAGCCTCCATATATATTTTTTTCATGTACATGGACTCTATGAGATTAAATTTCTATATTACTGCATCCTCTGTGATAAGGAGAAAAACATCCTGTTATCCATTTACATATCAAACAAAAACAATTCCATAAATATGAAATGCTGCAGGTGAAGAGCACTTCATTATTAAAGAAACAATCACCACTTTTTAATGTAGTAGAATATGTCCAAAATCAACTGTTAAAGTGAATTTTTAAAAATAACAAAAATCAACTACCACATGTGCATTCTGTAAGAATCATTTTCCCAAACACTTAGAATCAGATCTTCTCCCTCCTAAAAAATAGTTTATAAACAAAAAGAAGGCCCAGATTAATATAGCCAGGGTTTTAAAAACCTCATTCACTCAAAAAGGCTTCTTGCTGTTGTTTATGAGAACTGCAAATAATAATAACAATACACATAAAAATGAAAAGCAAACGAAGCATAGTGACTGATGGTTGTACTGAAAACAACCAAACATCAAAAATTCACTTAAATGCATTGATAAACTTAAAAGAGCATTAAGTACAATCAGATCAAAAATTAAGCAAAGGAAGGAACTGCCAACTGAAAATGGCACCGGCCATCTGCCTCTATAAGGATTAACTCACTAGCCACTACATTCACTGCTCTTCAACATGCCCTGAAAAGAGTTCAGGGTAGAGATCAGGAATGAGGCACTCTGTGCTCTGGGAAAACCTTGCAGAACAGACCTTTCAGATAGATATTTTCAGGAGAAGATTTTATGAACCCAAATTCTTGCATCCTCTCTTATCCAGAAAAACATTAAAATCATTAATGATGATATCTGTTATTTGTGACTAGCAGCAAGCCTCTGTGAAAATGTGTGTCTCTGTGAAAAGGTATGCCCCCTTCACTAACATACAATACTGACTTCTCTCCTTGCCTCTTTGGAATCAGTACCTTAGAGTTATCTGAGATTTTGTCTCCCAGGCTATAGTCCTTTTCTTGCCCCAACTTAAACAACTCACAACTTTCATATTATGCTTTCTTTTCTCCAGTCAACATAACCAAGATAACTTTCTGAGTACTTTATTCAACTTTTGTCTTGAGGTCATTCGATGAATGAGGTGAATTTAAACTTTAATCATTAAGGCCACTGGGGGCCTTGAGAACAGTAAACAAAGCCTGTGGGTCTGCTACTTCATTACAGGAGTGAAGTTAAAATAAATCAATCCTTACTCAAGAATACTGTAAGGAAAATTGTTTGCCTTGAATTTTGATACTATATAGTCAGGGGAAAATATCTTATTTGAGAATTCCTAACCCCAAAACATTTCCTCAAAGTGGATTTGACATGAGAATTCATACTACATGAGCCAAAAAAATTTCATGTGAAGAATTTAATATAGTAACCGTATATTAATGCCCCAGGTTCCTGGAAGAAGCAAACTCTAGTGTACTTTAGAGAAACCCCATCTTCCTCCTAGAACTTAGAAGATTTTCACAGATAAACTTCTAAAGCATATAAGTTCACAGTCAAAATGTGAAGAAGACAAAGTACTCTGAGTAAGAGACAGGTGACAAAGTCACATTGCAAAATACCCAGAAAGAGTTCTGATACTATAATTATCAAAGTTTAAATAAATGAAAGGAATTGAATGGCAAAGATTGGCAATGAAACTTTAAGATGTGACTAATTAGGCTTAAAGTAATAATTAAAATTCTTACAAAAGGTAACTAATTTGTTACATTTAAAAATCAATATTTTTACAAGAAAATAGATATAACTGAGATTGAATAGTGATCATAAGATAGTATGGGTGATGCATGGATAACATGATTAGAAATGTGAAAGAAATGTTAGAAGACAGGAAGAGTCTAATGTGTGACAATTCTGAGTTTCAGAATGAGAGGAGAGAATGAGGCAGCAGCAATACTAGAAGAGATAATGGCTGAGACGGTCCTGAACTGATAAAAACATCAAATATACAGACCTTAGAAGCGCCAAGAATCCTAAGCAAGGGAAATAAAAACAAAACTCAAACCAGGAGAGAGAGAGAAAATAAGGCAAGAATTAGATGATTAAAACATCAGTAAGAAAGAGTCTGACTCCCTTTTTTTTGTTTGTCTGTTGATGGCTTTCAAGTCTCACATCTGTGTAAGCTAAGAAAGCCCAAATGCTCTCTCCTTTGGTATCAGCATGAAGTTCAAACTATGCAGCTCCAGCCCTTATTCACAATAAAAGCCTAGTCAGTCTTTTTTCTCTGCTCCTTTGAGACATTTTTAGATCATCCTTGGAGTGTACCCTGCTCTCTTCAGAAACTCTCATTATGTAAGTGATAAACTGACTCACATCTTCTTGGGGGCATATGTGGCATCATCAGTCTCAACATCTGAACTAAATCTGGGGTGAGTGTTTATATTGCTTATAGCAATGCTGGCAAGTTTATGCTTGAAGCTGTGCTGTTTTGCACTGCACTTATAAAATCCTACTAAGCCTCTGTTTAGATTTAACCAATTGGCTCAGTTAGATCAAGCTGCCATAACAAAATACCATAGACTTAAGCAACAGAAATTTATTTTTCACAGTTCTGGAGTCTGGGAAGTACAAGATCAATGTGCCAGCCAATTTGGTTCCTGGTGAGAGCTCTCTTCCTGGACTGCAGATGGCTATCTTTTCACTGTGTCCTCACTTCGGAAGAGAGAGAGAGAAAGTGAGCTCTGTAGTAGCTGTTTATAAGGACACCAATATTTGGGATCAGGGCTCCACCTTCATGACCTCATTTAATCTTAATTAGCCCTGCTGCTGCTACTGCTAAGTCACTTCAGTCGTGTTCGACTCTGTGCGACCCCATAGACGGCAGCCCACCAGGCTCCCCGGTCCCTGGGATTCTCCAGGCATAAATGCCTTATTTCCAAATATAGTCACAAATGAGGGTTGGGGCTTGAACATATGAATTTTGGGAAGACACAAACTTTCAATTCACTATACAAACCTAATTTGGAAGTTTTTGTTTAGAGACAGGACCAAACCAGGAACTGAACCCAGGAATAGTACCTGCATCAACAGACATTCTTTACTGCTGCCCCACCAGGGAAGCTCATCAACCAGGCATTTGTCCCTTTCTATAGAATGTTCAGACTTCCCTGGTGGCTCAGACAGTACTGCGTGTGCCTACAATGTAGGAGACCTAGGTTCAATCCCTGAATCAGGAAGATCTCTTGGAGAAGGAAATGGCAACCCACTCTAGTACTCTTGCCTGGAAAATCTCATGGACGGAGGAGCCTGGTAGGCTACAGTCCATGGGGTCGCAAAGAGCTGGACACAACTGAGAGACTTCACTTTCTTCCTATAGAATGTTCAGGGGAAAGACTGATGCCCAGTGCACTATGTAAGCCCACTGGATGATGGCTCATGTGGAAGAAGAACAATTACAGTGTAGCATGCTGAGGTTATACTACTAAAAGCAAATGCCTCACTGTGCTGTGCTGTCCTCAGTCACTTAGTCATGTTTGACTCTTTGCAACTCCATGAACTTAGCCTCCCAGCCTCCTCTGTCCAAGGGATTTTCCAGGCAAGAAAACTGGAATGGGTTGCCATTTCCTACTCCAGGGAATCTTCCCAACCCAGGGATCAAATCTGCATCACCTGCATTGGCAGGTGGATTCTTTACCACTGCATCACCTGGGAAGCCCAAAATGGCTCACTAAACGGTACAAAATACCGTTGTTACTGCCTACTAGCTATGCTTCTGTCCCAATAAAGATCCTGATCCTCAGGGATATAGGGAGCCCGGCAGCCCTATGGAACAGCCACTGACTCAACATTGACGAAGTTTCCTACCTCTAACAATACTGATTTGAGGCTCTCTGGAAGTTCAGTTCAGTTGCTCAGTCATGTCCAACTGTTTGTGACCCCATGGGCTCTCTGGAAGGAGAAACATAAATATGAGAAGAGTAGAGAGGACACCCCTTTCCTTGCTGAAATATATACAGCTAGTAGCCATCAAATAAAGCAAGATAAAAAAACCTGAATATAGGGTGAAAAAAATGAAAACAGAGGTTCAAAACGTGTCCCAATTAAAAACCCCAAATTTATTAAAAGGATTTATGCACACAAAAAGTAAAAGGGTGCTGATCTGCATTTTGCCTCTAATAACAGGTTCTAAATTAACTTTAATATCTGCTGAAATTAATCAATTGGGAAACCTTTTGTGGCCTTCATCATTATGGAGACTGAAATTAAAGCTATTCCTAGAGATCCCACTAAATTTAAACAAGGTACCCTTATAACATTAAGGGAGTCACTAAACATAAAAGAGAGGATAAACAGGTATGCCTTACCTTAGCCACTGGAACCACTGCCTTACCTCAATTCCCTATAGTCTTTGTGCCCAATTTTCTAAAGTATCCCATAGTGGTCATGGCTGCTCTGAATCAATGAGCAATAAATTAAAATTAAATTAAGTCTTTGGCACTTAAAATTAGCTTGATAAAATGAGACCCTAAGGACATTTCCCCAAGATAAAATAGTTCATATAGCCCAATATAAGTTAAAATAAGGGCTTAAAGGATTGAAATCCATTATATAAAACCTACTTAGATAAAGGGTGAGTATTGCCACTGTTTCTCTATGAACAGCGCTGTTTTCAAACCTGCAAAGAGTGAATGGCACCTCATAGTGGATTAATGTAATGTTAATGCTGTAGTCACACCAATTAAGCGCCTCCCCATACCCAATATTATCAAAAGTACTGACCCCATCCAACCAGCAACTGGCAAATAATTTACAGTAATATTTGGCTATTTTCAGTGTCTACTTCAATAACCCCTCAAATGCAGTTTGCTTTCATCTTCTAAGGGACACAATACTATATCTTATCTGGTTACTCATGGGCTACCTCAACATCCTTGTGATTGTACATAATCTTTACAGGTACAATCTTAACTGTATCCAACTTTCTCCAGGAGTACAAGTTATGTCATCACGCTGATAACATCCTTCTCCAAGGACATTCATTTGATACATTAATTCAGAACATATAAATACTCACCAAAGGATTCACAAAAATAACATGGGCCATTGTTCCACCCTTATTACAAGTCCTCCCAACTTTAGTTAAATTTCTGAAAATTATTTGATAAATTGAGAGCTGCTCCATCACTGACACTATCAAGAAATAGCTATGGACCTTCTCAGTACCCATGATGTTAAAACAAAGTTAAGATCTTTTATGCTTGGGATTCTGGAGACAACATATTCCTCATTTACAGATCTTACCGTTGTGTGTACTGTTACACACAAATCAGCTCACTATAAATAGAACATCCTAAAATAAAAGGCTGCAGGAACTGTCCAAATCACAATATAATAGGCACTTCCATTAGCGTACCCCAAAGACTCCTTCATTCTAGGGGCTTTAGCATCCTCCTCTCATTCTTCTTAGAGTCCCTATACCAAGCATGATGCTCATAAGTTGCCCACTGGCTTCTGGTACAAGAAATTGCCCTTACTGGCAATATATCCTATCCATTAAAGTGGCTGCACACTGAGTTCTCCTGAAAGCAGAGGCTCTTCAGGACCTGAGTCAATGGCAGCTTTCAGGACCTCAGGAAGCTTCATACCCAGCTACCCATAATGCACTGGGTCATGGAAACAAGTACCCCATGAACTCAGCAGAGACGTAGAAGTCTTCCTGCTACAAAACAGAGCTATACCTGAGCCCTGTGGTTTATCACACCGGTAAGAGTGAGAGAGAGGGTGGGAGGAGAAAGTATTGTCCTGTCCTCAGTCCCTTGCCAAATGACACAGTGACAGAGGAAGTCAACTTCTTCTTCACCCTTTAGACTTCCAAGGAGCTCCTTGGTTTCAAGAGTGTGCAGCAAAGGGTTACATAAGAGGGTTAGAAGAGCCAGCACACATGAGACCGATCTTGTGGGAGAGATGCTGCTTTTTATCCTTTAACTTCATGTTCTACATCCAGAAAGGAACAAAGAGTCAGCAAAGCCAGCTGAACGGCAGTCAGCCTTCTTAACATAGGATACCCTGGCCAGCAGTCTGCCTCATTTGTACAATTTTACCAACTTCTGAATCTCATCCCATCGACAACAGCGCCAATTCCTTATTCAAGATTTGCCTTCGGAAGAAAGGACTTTAAGTATCTCTTATTTCACATACATGCAAAATATAGATCAAGGTCATACATGTCCCTGCACGTGCTAAGACCATAGTACAAGGCCTCACCAAGATATCACTTATCCCTTCTAGAGATTCCAAACATGATTGACAGTGACCCAGACACCCATTTCACTTCTTAGAATATACAATGCTGGGCTCCTGAATAAAGTGTTCAACATAACTTCCAATACTGTTACCAGTTTCATGTTTCATTACCAGGCCTCATAGAGCATCATAATGTCTTACTTAGTTGTAATTAGCCTCCAATTAAAATAAATACATTTATATAAAAATAAATAAATAAATAAAGTTTTGCCTGTCTGATAGATGAAAAAAAAAGTGGAGGTCGAATTCAATTAAACGAAACATGGCACATTTTAGTCATCAGTCAAATATCAGGAATACATTGTAACACAGAGTTTGACTCCATTTGTGATGCTTGACTGCTCACTTCTTTCAAGCCCCTCCAGTCTCTTTTCCCCATATGTCCCAAATCTGGAAAAGAGGATAAGGAAGCCCATTTGTTCCTTCCTTTGGGTCAGGAAGGGCGGCGGTGAGGAGATACCCCTCATCCAAGGTAAGGAGCAGTGGCTGCGCTTTGCTGGAGCAGCCATGAAGGGATACCCCACACCCAAGGTAAGAAAAACCCAAATAAGATGGTAAGTGTTACAAGAGGGCATCAGAGGGCAGACACACTGAAACCATACTCACAGAAAACTAGTCAATCTAATCACACTAGGACCACAGCCTTGTCTAACTCAATGAAACTAAGCCATGCCCACGGGGCAACCCAAGACGGGCGGGTCATGGTGGAGAGGTCTGACAGAATGTGGTCCACCAGAGAAGGGAATGGCAAACCACTTCAGTATTCTTGCCTTGAGAACACCATGAACAGTATGAAAAGGCAAAATGATGGGATACTGAAAGAGGAACTCCCCAGGTCAGTAGGTGTCCAATATGCTACTGGAGATCAGTGGAGAAATAACTCCAGAAAGAATGAAGGGATGGAGCCAAAGCAAAAACAATACCCAGCTGTGGATGCGACTGGTGATAGAAGCAAGGTCCAATGCTGTAAAGAGCAATATCGCATAGGAACCTGGAATGTCAGGTGATGATTCAAGGCAAATTGGAAGTGGTCAAACAAGAGATGGCAAGAGTAAACGTCGACATTCTAGGAATCAGCAAACTAAAATGGACTGGAATGGGTGAATTTAACCCAGATGACAATTATATCTACTACTGTGGGCAGGAATCCCTCAGAAGAAATGGAATAGCCATCATGGTCAACAAAAGAGTCTGAAATGCAGTACTTGGATGCAGTCTCAAAAATGACAGAATGATCTCTGTTCATCTCCAAGGCAAACCATTCAATATCACAGTTATCCAAGTCTATGCCCCAACCAGTAATGCTGAAGAAGCTGAAGTTGAACGGTTCTATGAAGACCTACAAGACCTTTTAGAAATAACACCCCCAAAAATGTCCTTTTCATTATAGGAGACTGGAATGCAAAAGTAGGAAGTCAAGAAACACCTGGAGTAACAGGCAAAATTGGCCTTGGAATGTGGAATGAAGCAGGGCAAAGACTAATAGAGTTTTGCCAAGAAAATGCACTGGTCATAGAAAACACTATCTTCCAACAACACAAGAGAAGACTCTACACATGGACATCACCAGATGGTCAACACCGAAATCAAATTGATTATATTCTTTGCAGCCAAAGATGGAGAAGCTCTATACAGTCAAAAAAAAAAAAAAAAAAAAAAACACAAGACCAGGAGCTGACTGTGGCTCAGATCATGAACTCCTTATTACCGAATCCAGACTCAAATTGAAGAAAGTAGGGAAAATCGCTAGACCATTCAGGTATGACCTCAATCAAATCCCTTATGATTATACAGTAGAAGTGAGAAATAGATTTAAGGGGCCTAGATCTGATAGATAGAGTGCCTGATGAACTATGGAATGAGGTTTGTGACACTGTACAGGAGACAGGGATCAAGACCATGCCCATGGAAAAGAAATGCAAAAAAGCAAAATGGCTGTCTGGGGAGGCCTTACAAATAGCTATGAAAAGAATAGAAGAGAAAAGCAAAGGAGAAAAGGAAAGATATAAGCATCTGAATGCAGAGTTCCAAAGAATAGCAAGGAGAGGTAAGAAAGCCTTCTTCAGTGATCAATGCAAATAAATAGAGGAAAAGAACAGAATGGGAAAGACTAGAGATCTCTTCAAGAAAATTAGAGATACCAAGGGAATATTTCATGCAAAGATGGGCTTGATAAAGGACAGAAATTGTATGGACCTAACAGAAGCAGAAGATATTAAGAAGAGGTGGCAAGAATACATGGAAGAACTGTACAAAAAAGATCTACACGACCCGGATAGTCACAATGGTGTGATCACTCATCTAGAGCCAGACATCCTGGAATGTGAAGTCAAGTGGGCCTTAGAAAGCATCACTACGAACAAAGCTAGTGGAGGTGATGGAATTCCAGTTGAGCTGTTTCAAATCCTTAAAGATGATGCTGTGAAAGTGCTGCACTCAATATGCCAGCAAATTTGGAAAACTCAGCAGTGGCCACAGGACTGGAAAAGTTCAGTTTTCATTCCAATCCCAAAGAAAGGAAATGCCAAAGAATGCTCAAACTACTTTACAATTGCACTGATCTCACACACTAGTAAAGTAATGCTCAAAATTCTCCAAGCCAGGCTTCAGCAATACGTGAACCATGAACTTCCTAATGTTCAAGCTGGTTTTAAAAAAGGCAGAGGAACCAGAGATCAAATTGCCAACATCTGCTGGATCATGGAAAAAGCAAGAGAGTTCCAGAAAAGCATCTATTTCTGTTTTATTGACTATGCCAAAGCCTTTGACTGTGTGGATCACAATAAACTGTGGAAAATTCTGAAAGAGATGGGAATACCAGACCACCTAACCTGCCTCTTGAGAAATCTGTATGCAGGAAGCAACAGTTAGAACTGGACATGGAACAGACTGGTACCAAATAGGAAAAGAAATACATCAAGGTGGTATATTGTCACCCTGCTTATTTAACTTATATGCAGAATACATCATTAGAAACGCTGGACTGGAAGAAACACAAGCTGGAATCAAGATTGCCAGGAGAAATATCAATCACCTCAGATATGCAGTTGACACCACCCTTATGGCAGAAAGTGAAGAGGAATTAAAAAGCCTCTTGATGAAAGTGAAAGGGGAGAGTGAAAAAGTTGGCTTAAAGCTCAACATTCAGAAAACGAAGATCATGGCATCTGGTCCCATCACTTCATGGGAAATAGATGGAGAAACAGTGGAAACAGTGTCAGACTTCATTTTTAGGTGCTCCAAAATCACTGCAGATGGTGATTGCAGACATGAAATTAAAAGACACTTACTCCTTGGAAGAAAAGTTATGACCAACCTAGATAGCATATTCAAAAGCAGAGATATTACTTTGCCGACTAAGGTCCGTCTAGTTAAGGCTATGGTTTTTCCAGTAGTCATGTATGGATGTGAGAGTTGGACTGTGAAGAAGGCTGAGCACTGAAGAATTGATGCTTTTGAAGTGTGGTGTTGGAAAAGACTCTTGAGAGTCCCTTAGACTGCAAGGAGATCCAACCAGTCCATTCTGAAGGAGATCAGCCCTTTTGGAAGGAATGATGCTAAAGCTGAAACTCCAGTACTTTGGCCACCTCATGCGAAGAGTTGACTCATTGGAAAAGACTCTGATGCTGGGAGGGATTGAGGGCAAGAGGAGAAGGGGACGACAGAGGATGAAATGCCTGGATGGCATTACTGACGCGATGGACGTGAGTCTGAGTGAACTCCGGGAGCTGGTGATGGACAGGGAGGCCTGGTGTCTTGCGATTCATGGGGTCGCAAAGAGACGGGTACGACTGAGCGACTGAACTGAACTGAACTTGTCACCAGCAAGTTCAAATGACAGAAATTCAGGCCAGCACACAGGAACCTTTGTCCCAGTCCCAATCCTAAAATAAAAGTCTATCACGTCTTCCTTCTTTGACCCTCAAAACATTTTGAAACCAGTTGGAGAGGCTGCCCTAGTCTTCCCACAAGCCTCATTAAAGGATTATGAATTTTTTCATACCATTTTGGTGTTCACAATGTCACCAGTCTTAATATTCAGAACAAATTTGGAGTGAAAATACCTGTTGCATCTCTGTAGGTGACTACCATGGACAGAGAAGACTGTTGGGCTAGAGTCCATAGGATTGCAGAGTTGGACACAACTGAAGCAACTGAGCATGGATGCACATTATCTATTTTTTAATCAAATTTAAAAAGTATAGTGGAAGTGGAAGTCTTTGTTCAATCATGTCCGGCTCTTTACGACCCCATGGACTGTAGCTTGCCAGGCTCCTCTGTCCATGGAATTTTCCAGGCAAGAACATTAGAATGGGTTGCCACTCCTTTCTCTAGGGGATCTTCTTGACCCAGGGATGGAACCTGGGTCTCCTGCATTGAATGCAGTTTCTTTACCATCTGGACCACTTAAACGTGTTCTATGAAACTTGCACTGTTTGAAATCAGAATGAAAATATTTAGCATATCCAATTTCAATAAGCTAATTCTACATGCTAAAATTTTCTAAACTAATCATGGAAAATATGTATGTATAACTTAAAATCTAGTATAGAAAAGAAATTGATAGGAGAAAAAATCCATTCATTTTAAGGCAAGAATGAAGAAACAATACAGAAACAGAACAATGAAAAGCATAAAATAAGATGTTAGAAATTAAAATCATTAATTATAAAAACAGAAAGTTGATTAAGTGTTAACACAAAAAGATGAGAATTTTCATCATATTTTAAAATTCTGCTCTATTTTATCTACAAGAAGTACATCCCAAATCTAAAATATATACATGCTCAAAGAAAAAGGATATGAATACAAACCAAATACCAATTTTTAAAAGTTCATATAGTAATTAATATCAAATAAAATAGACCTTCAGGTAAGATTCATTAGAAAAGAAAAATATAACATTACATAAGAAGTTTAAATGTAAATGTACCAAATAATATTGTATA
Source organism: Budorcas taxicolor (assembly GCF_023091745.1). NCBI lineage: Eukaryota > Metazoa > Chordata > Mammalia > Artiodactyla > Bovidae > Budorcas > Budorcas taxicolor. The sequence continues at coordinate 73,949,913 of NC_068912.1, forward strand.
AAACAGAAAAACACATTTTAAAAAATCCTGATTAGAATGATAGATTATTAACACATTTCTTCAGTAATTGTTAGTTCAAGCAGCAATGTTATGAATATCCCAGATGCTTGGGAATCTTGCCAAGGATCAGCATGGTCAGACTTCACATTAGCTATTTTAAAATGTGTGTAGGAATATGACCACTGATTATGATGTTTCCTTGTATTTCTCATCTGCCTGTTCTTTGAAGTATCTATTCAAATTTTTTGTCCATATTTTTGGAGCTGTTTTTCGGTTTTTATTAAAGTGTAGCTGATTCCCAGGGACAGAGGAGCCTGGTGGGCTTCTGTCTATGGGGTCGCACAGAGTCGGACACGACTGACGTGACTTAGCAGGAGCAGCAGCAGGAGCATAGTTGATTTACAATATTATATTAGTTTCAGGTATACAAAGCAGTGATTTAATATTTTATAGATTATACTCTATTTAAAGTTATTATAAATATAAGCTATATCCTTTTTTTCTGTACAATATATTCTTGTATCTTACTTATTTTATATGTAGTAGCTTGTGCTTCCCTATTGGTTCAGTGGTTAAGAATCTGCCTGCAATGCAAGGAGATGAGGGTTCAATTCCTGGGTCGGGAAGATCCCTGGTGAAGGAAATGGCAACCCCCTCCAGTATTCTTGCCGGGAAAATCCCCTGGACAGAAGAGCCTGGCAGAGTACCGTCCACAAGATCTCAAAGAAGTGAACATGACTGAGTGACTGAGCACAGCACACAGTCTGTACCTGTTAAGTCCCTATCTTGCCTCTCTCCACTGGTAACCGCTAGTTTATTCTCTATATCTGTGAGTCTGTCTCTGTTCTATTCATTCATTTTACTTTTTAGTTTCTATGTATAAGTGATTACAATATTTGATTTACTCTATCTGACTTATTTTACTAAGCATAATACCCTCAGGTCCATCCATATGGCTGTAGATGGCAAAATATCCTTCTTCTATATGTTGTTGTCAGTCAGTCAAATGTGTCTGACTCTGCAGCCCCATGAACTGCAGCATGCCACGCCTCCCTGTCCATCACCATCTCCCGGCGTTCACCCAAACCCATGTCCATTGAGTCGGTGATACCATCCATCCATCTCATCCTCTGTCGCCCCCTTCTCCTCTTGTCCTCAATCTTTCCCAGCATCAAGGTCTTTTCCACTCTTTTTTATGACTTTTCCACTCTTTTTTAAATGATATTCCAATGTGTGTGTGTGTGCTCCATTTCTATATGCATTCATCTGTGGTGGACATTTAGTTTACTTTCATATCTTGGCTTTTATATATAATACTGCAATAAACACTGAGGTCATGTATTTTTTTGAATTCGTGTTTCCATTTTCCTTAATATATGCCCAGGTGGAGAATTGCTGGCTCATATAGTAGTTTTATTTTTGGTGTTTTGAGGAATCTCCATACAATTTGGAGTTTTGAGAGAGTCTCATATATTCTAGATATAGTCCTTTATGAACTATCTGATTTCCAAATATTTTCTCCCAGTCTGTGGACTTTCTTTACATTCTAAGCAGTGTCTTTCAAAGGTTAGATTTTTAATTTGGATAAAGCCCTATTTATTGATTTGTCATTTTATATATTATGGATCAAACTTTTGGTGTCATGGGCTCAGAAATCTTTGCTTAAGCCAAGTATGCAAGAATTCCGTGTTGCTTTCTTCTAGAATTCTTATAGCTTTAGGTTTAATGCTGTAAATTTGCCCTTAAATACTGTTCAGTGAAATCTCAACCAATTCAGATATATTGTCTTCATTGTTATTCAGTTCAAAATAATTTCTATTTTGACCCATTGTATGTGTGTTATTCAATTTTCAAATATGAGGGAATTTTCCAAAGATATTACTATTATTTATTTTAAATTTAATTTCATTGTAGTCAGAAGACATATTTGGATGATTTGAATATTTGAAAATTTATTGACATTTGTTTTATGGTCCAATAAAGATGAAAATTATGTCACATTAGTTGATGTGCTGTGCTTAGTCACTCAGTTGTGTCTGACTCTTTGCCTCCCCATGGACTGTAGCCTACCAGGCTCCTCTGTCCATGGAGATTCTCCAGGCAAGAATGCTGGAGTGGGTTGCCATGCCCTCCTCCAGGGGATCTTCCCAACCCAGGGATCTAACCCAGGTCTCCTGCATTGTAGGCGGATTCTTTGCCATCTGAGCCACTAGGAAGTGTTGTTCAAATCTTCTCTATCCTTAACAATTTTTTGTATCAATTTACTGTATCAATTATTGAGAGAGGGGTATTGATATCTTCAGCTATAACTGTGGACTTTACTTAGTTTAGTTCTAGTAAACTAGTTATTTCTAGTAATTTTGGGTTCATGTATTTTGTTCTAGTAATTTTTAGTTTAATTCTACTTAATTTAGTTTAATAATTTTAGTTCTAGGAAAAATTAATTTAGTTTTAGCTCTAGAAATTTAATTCTAGTAATTTTTGGTTCATTTATTTTGAAGTTCTATTATGTGCATAAACATTTAGGACTGTTATACCTATAATACTGAAAAATATAAAATATTATCTCTAAATGGCAACCACTCTGTGTTCATAAATGGGAGACTCAATATCACTCAGATTAATTTTGTTCAAATTAACCCAAGGAATCAATACTATTTTAATCACATTTATAACTTCTTCTATAGACTTTAACTAGTTATTTTATATTATATATGAAAAATAAATAGCTAAGCATGATACAGACACTCAAAGTAAACAGGGATATTTATTTCTCTGCATGTTAAGATTTACTATAAACTTATAGTAATTAAAACATTGTACTGCACTCAGGAATAGAAAATTACTGATTGAACAAAACAAAGAACTAAGAAATCAACTCATAATTACATAAACTTGAGTATGATAGAATTTTCTCTGCAGATCAGTAGGAAAGAATAGATTATTCATTCAATAGTGCTGTGGTAAATCTGTGTACATAGGGAAAAACAAAACAAAACAAGTTTCTCTCCTGTCCCACACAAAAGCAGCAATTAATTTCACACAGTCAAAGCCCTAAATATGAAAAATACAAGTAAAATTTGGGAAAACAAAATCTTAAAAAAAATCTGATTTGGGGGTAAAAAAGGGCATCTTAAAGAAAACATGTTTGTAAGGCAAAGAATAATTTTAACTAAATGAAAATGAATACTTTTAAGAAAATTACTATGAAGAGAATAAAAATTCAAAAGACAGATGATAATTAAAAATACAAAATTGTATGAGAATATACCATTTTTAAATCACTGAGGAAAAGAAAAAGACAAGCATTAAAAAAAGGGACTTGAAGAGGCACCATACAGAAGAAAAAACCTTAACAGTCAATAAACATAAAACATACTCAATCTTATTAACAATCAGGAAAATAGAAATTAAATCTCTCATGATTTGGCATTTCTTACCCAACATATATCCAAAAGTTAAAAAGTACAGCCACTTAGGAAAATAATATAGCATTATTTTATTCTTATTTTGTTGTATTCTTATTTTCTATAATGCAACAATTTCACATACATGTATATCCTAAAGAAACTTAATGGACGTGTGTCAGGGGAACTGTTCAACAATATACAGCAACATTATTTGTAATAGAAAAAAATTGTAAATAAAATACCCATTGGGGTAAAACTACAATAAATTTTTATATACTCGTATTCTAGAAGAGTATGCAGCAGAGAAAATAAATTATTAGTAAGGAAGGAAGTGTTAGTTGCTTCAGTCATGTCCGAATCTTTGTGACCTCATGGACTGTAGCCCACCAGGCTCCTCTGTCCATGAGATTTCCCAGGCAAGAATACTGGAGTGGGTTGCCAGTTCCTTCTCCAGGGGATCTTCCTGACCCAAGGATCAAACCTGGATCTCCTGTATTGTGGCAGATTCTTTGCTGTCTGAGACACCAGGGAAGCCCAAAAGTGTTTTATGAAGGTGTGTTATTCACTCAGTAGTGTCCAACTCTTTGTGACCCCATGGACTGTTGCCCACCCAGGCTCCTCTGTCCATGGCATTTTCTAGTCAAGAATATTGGAGTGGGTTGCCATTCCCTTCTCCAGGAGGATCCTTCCAACCCAGGGATCAAACCTGGGTCTTCTGCATTGCAGGTAGCTTTACCGGTGGCTCAGACTGTAAAGAATCTATTTGCAATAAGTTATTGCTACATGCCAAAACATAAATAAATCTTAGAAACATAAAGTTAAGCAGGAAAAGAAGTCAACCATAAGGATCTTTACAAAGAATGATTATAATATGAGGGCAAGAAAAAGTAAACATTATTGTATATTGTATAAATATACAAATATATAGTAAAACTAAAGGAAAGGAAGAGAATAACAAATACAAAATTCAGAACATTGTTGAAAGAAACTGATTGGTGTTTAACAGCATGTACAAGAGATTACCAAGCGAATGACAATATTCTTTTCTCAAAACCATTAGAAGAGTACATACATGTATTATATGATATACATATATTTTATAAATATTATTTTATAGACTAAAAATTTAAGTGATTAAAGACTCAGAGTTCTTAAATAAAAACAGCTATAAAAAGGTTTTTCTTTGGCTTCAGGCTTTTAAAAAGAGCATGAGAATAGATGAAAGAAAAGAATAAACAGCAGTTTCCTTTGTGAGATCGTAGAGTACTAACCCTCAACCTAGCCAGTCACCAACAGCTATTATTATTTCATATATGTCTTTGGATAAAACTGTTTTAATTATCAGTCTTTGTTTGAACCAACTGCATTGTCATTCAATAAGAATGTGATGGGACATCTTAGGCATAAATGCTTGCAGTGAATGCATATATATCAGATATTGTCCTCTGTATTTATATTCAGACCTTCAAACAGCTCCATATGCAGCATGTATTATGTTGTGTGTGTGTACTGCTTATTCTCAATTATGCTTTGTTATATTTTTAGTTAATTACTTTTAATTTTGATTGAGGAAAACAGAAATATAATGCACTGACATTTGCTTTACATCTATGCATAAAGTTATATAACAGAGAAGTTCTGCAAGAAGTGGTTACTTATTTATTGGTGTGACTAAAAATAAGAATGATGAAGGAAGGAAAGATCTCTAAAAGTTTTAAAGATGGAATATCTCTAGACAGATCATCACTGAAGTAAGTGAATAATGCCTCATAGGGAAAAATAGAAAATTCATAATTTGTCATGAATATACAAACAGAAATGTTACAGGTAAAAATATAACACTAGGAGAATTAAATAAAAGTTAAAAAATGAATGTATGACCTAGGCAGTATGGAAAATCAACTTAATTATAGTTTGTTACAATAGCCCTTTTTGAATGAAGTCCAGTTTTAATTAAAATCTTCTCATTCGATCAGATGGAGTTGCAGATTTGATCAGTTGAAACTATCTATTGTTCTTATTCATTTTAATGTACTACATTTCAGCAGTAAGGAGATACACAAAAGAAAAGCATTCCACTCCTCTTCAATAGGGTCTGTTATGATTCTAAGTTTAATTAAATTAGTTGCATATCATTTATATTACTAAAAATATCAAGCAATTTCTAAGAGATTTCATTTTCCTCCAGTCCCATGGTTACCCTCACTCATCACACCCAAATTCAAAATTACAAAAGCTATGTTGAACTCCTGTTTTTTCTTCTAGTGAACAACAGACTTTTTCTTATAGTCTTACTTTCCTTTCATCTGTTCAGCTGAAAGCAATATAATATGAATAGTAATATAAATATAAATAAGATTCAATCAGCAAATCACTTAATATCCATGTTAACAGAATAGACAACTTATCAGTTTGAAAAAGTTCATTTGCAGTTATGAAATCTCTTTCGTTTATAGCTTCTGTGCTTAAAAACCTACACATTACACTTCGCTCATTTCTTTGACCTGCTTCCTATGAATAGAGTTGGACAAAATATATCTAGAAATAATCCATTGTACACATATTTCTTTGACTAAAGTTAATCCAGCTGCCTCAGAGGCTATTTAAATATTATCTTTCAGTTGTAGGATGACACTGTCTCAGGGATCCAATTTGAATCTCTGTGTAAATGTTGGCTGAAAAATAAAGCAATGTTTTTTGATGTTGTTTTTAAGCTGTTAAATATTGGAACAACTTGTTATATGGCACTAGATAGCAAATACTAATTTTGGTATTTGGGTGGAGAGGCAAGGATCTTTGAATAGAGTATTAGTAAAAATATAAAATGCCTTGAAGAAACTGTATCAGATGTATGATGGTTTTCAGGAGGCCATTGTGAGAGCTTCAGTTCAGTTCAGTTCAGTCTCTCAGTTGTGTCCAACTCTTTGCAACCCCATGAGTCGCAGCACACCAGGCCTCCCTGTCCATCACCAACTCTTGGAGTTCACTCAGACTCACGTCCATCAAGTCAGTGATGCCATCCAGCCATCTCATCCTCGGTCGTCCCCTTCTCCTCCTGCCCCCAATCCCTCCCAGCATCAGAGTCTTTTCCAATGAGTCAGATCTTCGCATGAGGTGGCCAAAATACTGGAGTTTCAGCTTTAGCATCATTCCTTCCATGTGAGAGCTTAGGTGATAATAAAACTTTTATTGGAAATCAAAGGATAAAGGTCTCCTGTATTAACAGTAGAAAGTGTGGTAATGTTGTTGCTTATGCTAATGTGGAAAGAACAAAATGTATCTAATTTACCAGGTGATCTAGCTAAAAAGATTTCAAGGTAGAATGTTGAAAGTACTACCTGGTTTCTTCCAGTTTTTTTGCAGTAAAACGTGATTGGAAAGAGAGAAGAATCATTAAACAAAAATGATCCAGGAATTAGTAGTTTTGAAATTATACAGTGTCTTCAGATTATAAACAATACTAGAACAAAAAAAAATGGCTTCTGAATAAAGATCAAATCCTAGGCAATCTTAGGAAAAAAACAATTTAAAGAACAAACAGGCTGTTACTGTTTTGCCAAAGATGAATAAAACTGCTATAAACATCCATGTGTGAGTTTGCATGTGGACATACTTTCACCTCTTTCAGATAAATACTAAATCTTTGTCAGCATTTGGTATTGTTGGCTTTTCTAATCAGCATGTAGTGGTGTCTCATTGTTTTGATTTGCATGTCTCATGTTGATGAAAAATTAATCAATAGTCAACCGAGGAATGAAGGAAAATTTTATTGAAGTTAACTTGAGGATTATAACACAGGAGACTGTCTTTCAGAAAACTCTGAGGACTGTTCCACCCATCGGAGGTCAAAGCACAATTAAAAATATTTATGACATAAGAGGTTATTCATCAAAACACAAAACACTGACAGTTTACACATTCCAAATCGCCATGTACAAAGCAAACTTTTACAAGATTAAGAAGGAATTGTTACCTCCTAAGGAGGTCAGGTTAATGCAGATTCATGATAGACACTAAAGGGGAAGAAGGAGGCCCAAATAGGCATAGAAAATTTCACATTTAAAATTTTCTGTCTTGCCATAAAATATGAATTTTATTTCATCACAATAATGACATATGGTGTGGAATATCTTTTCATACACTTATTTTCCATTTGCATATCTTGTTTGATGAAGTGTTTGTTCAGGTCTTTTGTCAAGTTTTTCATTTTTCTTATTATTGAGCTCCTTACATGTTTTGTATAAAATTTCTTTATCAGATATATTTTTGAAGCTATTTTCTCCCATTCTGTGACCCATCTCCTCATTCTCCCCATAGCATTCTTTTACAAGCACACACTTTTAATTTTAATGAAGTTCAGATTACCAATTATTATTTTTTATAGATTATGCTTTTGGTGTTTTCTCTAAAATGTCATCACCTCCACACAAGGTCTTCTAGATTTTCTCCTATACCATCTTCTGGGAGTGTTATAGTTTTGTGCTTTACATTTAGGTCTATGATGAATTTTTAATTAATTTTTAAATGTCTAGGTTCATTTTTTGTATGTGATGTCCAGTCGTTCCAGTAATATTTGTTGAAGAGAATCTCTTTTCTCTAATTGATTGTCTTTGTCCCTTTGTCAAAATTCAACTGGCTATATTTGGGTTGGTCAACAACTTGTTTCTCTAGTCTGTTTCATTGATTTGTCTGTACTGTCACCAATACCACACTGTCTTAGTTACTGCAGTTTTAATCTTTATAATATTGTGATTTATAATAATAAATGTATATTTGGCCTTCATTCCCATTTCTGTCCTTGGTGCTATTGTTCAAGCACTAAATCATGTCCAATTCTTTGTGAACCCATGGATTACAGAATGCCAGGCTTTCCTATCCTTCACTATCTTCTGGAGTTTGCTCAAACTCATGTCCATTGAGTCAGTGATGCCATCCAACCATCTTGTCCTCTGTTGCTCCCTTCTCCTCCTGCCTTCAATCTTTCACAGCATCAGGGTCTTTCTCAATGAGTCAGTTCTTTGCATTAAGCGGCCAAAGTATTGGAATTTCAGCTTCAGTATCAGTCCTCCTAATGAATATTCAGGGTTGATTTCCTTTAGGATTGACTGCTTTGATCTCCTTGCAGTCCAAGGGACTCTCAAGTATCTTCTCCAGCATCACAATTCTAAAGCATCAGTTCTTCAACACTCAGCCTTCTTTATGTCCAGCTCTCACATCCATATATGATTGCTAGAAAAACTATAGCTTTGACTAGACAGACCTTTTTTGGCAAAGTGATATCTCTGCTTTTTAATACGATGTCTAGGTTTGTCAAGCTTTTCTTCCAAGGAGCAAGCATCTTTTAATTTCATACCTCCAGTCATAGTCTGCAGTGATTTTGAAGCTCAAGAAAATTTAAAAAGTGGAAACACTTTTTCCCCATCTATTTGCCATGAAGTGATCGGACAAGATGTTATGATTTTAGCTGTTTGAATATTGAGTTTTAAGCCAGCTTTTTCACTCGCCTTTTTCACCTTCATCAAGAGGCTCTTTAGTTCCTCTTTGCTTCTGCCATAACGCTGGTGTCATCTGCATATCTGAAGTTGTTGATATTTATCCTAGCAGTCTTGATTCCAGCTTGTACTTTTATCCAGCCTGGTATTTCACATGATAAGTTGTTGATATTTATCCTAGCAGTCTTGATTCCAGCTTGTACTTTTATCCAGCCTGGTATTTCACATGATGTACTCTGCATATAAGTTAAATAAGCAGGGTCATAATATACAGCCTTGACATACTCCTTTCCCAATTTTGAACCAATCCATTCTTCCATGTCCATTTCTAACTGTTGCTTCTTGACCTTCATACGTAGTTTTCTAAAGAAGCAGGTCAGGTACTCTGGTACTCCCATCGCTCTAAGAATTTTCCACAGTCTGTTGTGATCCACACAGTCAAAGGCTTTGGCATAGTCAAGCCAAAGAGGATTTTTTTTTTTTTCCTGAAATCCCCTTGCTTTTCCTATGATCCAAGGGATGTTGTCAATTTGATTTCTGGTTCCTCTGCCTTTTCTAAATCCAGTTATTACAGCTGGAAGTTCTCAGTTCACAAATTGTTGAAGCCTAGCTTGAAGGATTTTGAGGATTACCTTGCTAGCATGTGAAATGAGCACAATTGTACAGGAGCTTGAACATTCTTTGGCATTGTCTTTCTTTGGGATTGGAATGAAAACTGATGTTTTCCAGTCCTGGGACCATTGCAAGTTTTCCAAGTATGTTGACATATTGAGTGCAGCACTATAGTAGCATCATTGTTAAATAGCTCAGCTGGAATTTCTATCCTAGAGCTCCTAAAATCTGAAATTTCCTTAAGATATAAGAGCAATAAAGGGAAAGGAATGTATTTTGTTAATAGAAGTACCTTTTACAATACATGAGTTTATATCAATGGGATAACTTCTGTGAAGTCTCTATGGATGGGAGGCTTCTTTCTAGGGGAACCACCATGTGATGAGAGGACTGGAAGTTTTAGCCCCAAATAATTGAAGTCTGGGGATCAAGGAGAGGCTGGAGGGTGAATTAATGGTTTAGTCAACCACGCCTATGTAATGAAGCGTTCAGAAAGTTCCTAAAGTACAATTTTCAGAGAACTTCCAAGTTGGTGAACAAGTGGAAGTGCCAGAAGGGTAGCATGTCCAAAAAGGTGATGGAAGCTCCATGCCCCTTCCCATATAATTTTCTCTATATGTCTCTTTCATAAGTCTGTTCCTGAACTGCATTCCCTCAAAATAAACCAGTAATCTAGTAAACAAATTGACTTTTTGAGTTCTATGAACTATTCTAGCATGTTATCAAATCTTGGGAGGGGGTTATGGGACATTCTGGATCTACAACTGGTCAGTCAGAAACAACTAGACTTGTGAATTGGCATCTGAAGTTAGTGGGGGGGAGACTGTGGGACAGAGTTCTTAAACTGTGGGGAGAAAAGTAAAAAATGAAAGCATTACTTGCTCAGTCCTGTCCAACTCTTTGTGACCCCATGGATTGTAGCCCATCAAGCTCTTCTGTCCATGGGATTCTCCAGGCAAGAATACTGGAGTGGGTCGGTGGCCATTCCCTTCTCCAGGGCATCTACCCAACCCAAAGATTGAACCAGGTCTCCTTCATTGCCGTCTGTGAAATATGTTACTTATTCTAAGTAGTACCAGAATTAAATTTAATTGCAGGACAGTCAGTTGGTATCTAAAAGAACTGGAGAATATCTTGGTGGGTCAGACTCCCACACATATGTTATCAGAAGAATTGATGAGAAATGAATAAGGAGAAAGATTTTTCCCTTATAATTTTAGAGTTGGGTAGTATCAGTTCTCCAACTGTGGTCTTCTCCTTCAACCTTTTGTTGGCTCTTTTAGGTATTTTACCTCTTCATATGAATTTTAAAATCAGTTTATAGATATCCATAAAATGTCCCACAAGGATTATGATTGAGGTTGCACTGAATCTCAAGATCAGGTCAGTAACTGATATCTTAACGAGTGTTGCTATCCAAAACATGAAATATCTCTCCATTTATTTAGTTCTCCTTTGATTTTTTTTATCAGACTTTTATAGTTTTCTGTATGTAGATCTTGTACATTTTTTTAGACTTATACTGGTTTTTGGGGGGGGACACTAATGTAACTAGTTGCACTCATCTCACATGCTAGTAAAGGAATGCTTAAAATTCTCCAAGCCAGGCTTCAGGAGTACGTGAACCGTGAACTTCCTGATGTTCAAGCTGGTTTTAGAAAAGGCAGAGGAACCAAAGATCAAATTGCCATCATCCGCTGGAGCATTGAAAAAGCAAGAGAATTTCAGAAAAACATCTATTTCTGCTTTATTGACTATGCCAAAGCCTTTGACTGTGTGGATCACAATAAACTGTGGAAAATTCTGAGAGAGATGGGGATACCAGACCACCTAACCTGCCTCTTGAGAAATCTGTATGCAGGTCAGGAAGCAACAGTTAGAACTGGACATGGAACAACAGACTGGTTCCAAATAGGAAAAGGAGTACGTCAAGGCTGTATATTGTCACCCTGCTTATTTAACTTATATGCAGAGTACATCATGAGAAATGCTGGGTTGCAAGAAACACAAGCTGGAATCAAGATTGCCGGGAGAAATATCAATCACCTCAGATATGCAGATGACACCACCCTTACGGCGTAATGTGAAGAAGTGTTAAACAGCCTCTTGATGAAAGTAAAAAAGGAGAGTGAAAAAGTTGGCTTAAAGCTCAACATTCAAAAAATGAAGATCATGGCATCTGGTTCCATCACTTCACGGGAAATAGATAGGGAAACAGTGGAAAGAGTGTCAGACTTTATTTTTCTGGGCTCCAAAATCACTGCAGATGGTGACTGCAGCCATGAAATTAAAAAACGCTTACTCCTTGGAAGAAAAGTTATGACCAACCTAGATAGCATATTCAAAAGCAGATACATTACTTTGCCAACAAAGGTCCATCTAGTCAAGGCTATGGTTTTTCCTGTGGTCATGTATGGATGTGAGAGTTGGACTGTGAAGAAGGCTGAGTGCCGAAGAATTGATGCTTTTGAACTGTGGTGTTGGAGAAGACTCTTGAGAGACCCTTGGACTGCAAGGAGATCCAACCAGTCCATTCTGAAGGAGATCAGCCCTGGGATTTCTTTGGAAGGAATGATGCTAAAGCTGAAACTCCAGTACTTTGGCCACCTCATGCAAAGAGTTGACTCATTGGAAAAGACTCTGATGCTGGGAGGGATTGGCGGCAGGAGAAGAAGGGGACGACAGAGGATGAGATGCCTGGATGGCATCACTGACTCGATGGACGTGAATCTGAGTGAACTCCAGGAGTTGGTGATGGACAGGGAGGCCTGGCGTGCTGAGATTCATGGGGTTGCAAAGAGTCGGACACGACTGAGCAACTGAACTGAACTGAACTGAATGTAACTAGTACTATGCCTTGAATTTCAAATTCTATTTTTTAATTGCTAGTATATAGGAAAATGAATAACTTTTGTAGGTTAACTTTGTATGCTTCCATCTTGCTTTAATAATTTGCTAGTTTCAGGAGTACTAGTTTCAGTCCACTTGTGAACCCCAAGTGAATTCCAAGAATAATAAACAGAAAAAGATCTATACCTAGACACATTATAGTCAAACTGCTCAAAACTAAGGACAAAAGTAAATCTTGAAAGCAGAAAAATAACTCATATATAGGGGAATAACAGTATAATTAAAGACTGTATTCTTCCTCAAAAACAGTTAAAACTATAAAGAAGTGTAACAGTATATTTAAAGTACTTGGGGAAAAAACAGTCAATCAAGAATTCTAGATCTAGCAAAATTATAGTTACAAAAAGAAACTAAAATAACGACCATTCCCACAAAAACAAAACTGAGGGAATTTGTTACCGGCAAATCTGATCTAAAATAAAAACAAAAAGCAATCTTTCAGGTTGAAAGAAAATTTTGGCAAACAGTAACTCAAAAAAGAAATAATAAACAGTAGGGAAAAACTTAAAAGTGTGAGTAAATATAAAAGATAGAAAGAAAGAAAAAGAGGGTGGCAGAGACAGAGCTGCTGGTAAGTCGCTTCAGTCGTGTCCGACTGTGTGCGATCCCATAGACGGCAGCCCACCAGGCTCCCCCGTCCCTGGGATTCTCCAGGCAAGAACACTGGAGTGGGTTGCCATTTCCTTCTCCAATGCATGAAAGTGAAAAGTGAAAGTGCAGTTGTTTAGTCATGTCCGACTCTTAGCGACCCCATGGACTGTAGCCCACCAGGCTCCTCCATCCATGGGATTTTCCAGGCAAGAGTACTGAAGTGGGGTGCCATTGCCTTCTCCGGGCAGAGGCAGAGAGACAGAATGAATTTCTCTTTGATTCTCTGCATTTCTCAAAGCAAGCATATTTTTTTTTCTATTCTTGCCCTAGAATCTTAATCTAGTTCAAAGTGACATGAAAACTGAAAACACTCAACTTATTTTGACAACAGTGCCTTTGGTAAACAATCCATTAATTTCTTTTTTTTATTTTACTTTATTTTACTTTACAATACCGTATTGGTTTTGCCATACATCAACATGAATCCATCACAGGTGTACACGTGTTCCCTATCCTGAACCCCTCTCCAACAATCCATTAATTTCTATATTCTAGACTCCTAAAGTGGCTCTGATTGTTGCCTCAGTATTTGTTTTGATGAGATATCCAATATCCATCCAAGAAATTCCTTTTGTACCTACATTAGCTCCAAATTTTGTGCTCTTGCAATTGAAGGCAGTTAGATAATATTTCTTTCTCAAGAAATAACATTTCTTATTTCATCATTTAGTCATTAATAGTTAGTTATATTTATTAAGCAACCACCAAGCAAGCTTCTGGATTACATTAATGAAAGTGATGGATATATTTGTGCTCTCATAAAGCTAGCAATTATCCAGGTGATTAGAAATTAAACAAAAAAAATCATATTTCTTTCCAATTAAAAACATATTAAACTCTATAAAAGAAAAGATACAATGAAGTTTAAAAACAGAGCACTTAACATAGATGCTCAGAGAAAATTTCTTTCACTTTTAAATTGAGATTAGGTTTGTGCTCAGTTGTTCAGTCGTGTCTGACTTTCTGTGGCCTCTTGGACTATAGCCCACCAGGTTCCTCTTCCCCGTGGAATTTTCCAGGCAAGAATATTGGAGTGGGGAAATTGAGATTAGAGGATATTTAAAATTCGAATTTTTTCTAGGGTTACAAATTATAGCATACTTAACTAAAGTGTCTTATCTTTTAGTTGATTATATCTGAAAATCATTTCCAAACTCCAGAAACACTCCATGAAGACCATAGCGTATTTTTTTCTTCATCTATCATCTTCTCATCTAATAAAACATCTGTTTATACAAAGCTGATCTCTCTCCAACCCCTAGAGATAGTCTTAGAGCATATTTACATTATTGGAACATTCGATGTTATTGATCTGTGGGTAGTGAACTAGCTGGAATCTTTCTTCAGAAAAGTTTTCTCCTATATCTCACTAATTGTCAGGGGTAAAAATGACATGTCTGCAGATCTTTAACATGCCATCCATTTAAAAACAAACCACAAGCCTGCAAGCCAGAAAAGAAGGTCAAATGAATAGCCTCAATGTCATATTGCCAACACTTGCTATTACTTGAATATTTAGGCCATTATTTTTAATTGCATCTCTAGATACAGAAAGGGTCAACACACCACATTTTCAAGGCTATGCTTAAAACTTAAAAGGAAGTACTATGTGAACCATGAACAATTTAACAAGTTCAAATTTCAAATAACATATAGGTTTTATAAAATGTACTGTATTTATAGTAGCAAATAATGTGACATTTGCAAACTAGTAAAATATTACTGATTTCCATGTCTATGTAATACTTTCAGGAGGTGTAATAGAAATAAACACTATTGTAAATTGTAAAATGTTTCTTATCTCAAAGACATGTGATACAAAATTCATCAAAAAAGTGTATTTATTATGAGGAAATATATTTTGTAAATGTAAAGCTTTATAGCTGCAAAAATGACAAGTGTTCAAAGTATACATATCTGTGATTTTTTAAAAATTATCTTGCATAAACAAAATATTGCAGTTGTATTACACTGAGATAGCATTTTCTACAAAAACATTAATTTCACAGATAGCCTACAAATCGGATTTTGCAGTTGTGACAACAGGTGAGTCCTGCATAAACACAAAGCCAGCTCTTGTCAAGCTTTCATGTAAACATCAAAAAACTTTTGTTTTACATTATGCCAGAAATCTGAGTTATCTATTTATTTACATTATATGTTATATGAAATAGATTCATATAGTATCAATGTTTTTATTATAAGAGTAATAATTTAAAGAACAAAGACAGCCTTAATTTGCAGACATATTAGTTATATATGTGGGCTTCCCTGGTGTCTCAGATGGTAAAGAATCTGCCTGCAATGTGGGAGACTCGGGTCCAGTCCCTGGGTCAGAAATATACCCTGGAGAAGGGAATGGCTACCCACTCCAGTGTCCTTGCCTGGAGAATTTCATGGACAGAGGAGACTGGTGAGCTACAGTTCATGGCATTGCTGAGTCAGACACATCTCAGTGACTAACATTTTAACTATTTGTATCTGTAGAAAACACAAGAAAATCTACAGGTAAATTATTAGAATTAATAAAACGTTCAGAAAAGTTTCTAATTAAGCAAAAATCAACTGATTTCTATAGGTCATGAATAAATATTTTTAAAATATAATTTTAAAAAAATGATACTATTTCAACAATGACAGCATTAAAAAGGGCGTGCATGTTCAGTCATGTCTGACCCTTTGTGACCCCATGGACTGGTCCAGGTTCTGCTGTCTATGGAATTTTCCAGCCAAGAATACCAGAGTGGGTTGCCATTTCCTTCTGCAAGGGATCTTCCCAATCTGGGAACTGAACCTGTGTCTTCTGCATCTCCTGTATTGGTAGGTGGATTCTTTACCACTGCACCACCTGGAAAGCCCCATTAAACAGTATTTAGGAATACATGCGTGTGTAACCCTAAAAAATTACAAAACTTTACTGAAAGTATTGGAGAAAGACTAAATATTTTTAGAGCTATATCATATTTATACATATAATAACTCAATATCATGAAGATGTCAAATTAATATCTAAACAAAGCAACTGTAGTCAAAATGCCAAAGAGATTCTACTATTTCATATAAGAGCAAAGAGTCAGATGAAACAAAATATTCTTGATGAAAATAAAACAAGATTGTGGGACTTATTTTGCCATTGATATCAATACTTATAATAAAGTCATATTAACAAGGCAGTCCCCTGAAGGAGGGTATGGCAACATGGACAGAGGAGCCTGGCGAGCTACAGTCCATGGAGTCACAAAGTCGGACATGACTGAAGCGACTTAGCATGCAACAAGGCAGTAGCACAGAAATCAACAAATAGCAATGGAGCAAAACAAATGTTCCAGAACACAATATATAGTGAAGCATAATGTGGTACAAAAGTGGCATTGTAAATCAGAGGAGGATAGAATGGGGTATTTGATAAGTGGAGCTAGAATTATCCACATGGAACAAAGTAGATTTTAATTACTACTCCATAGAATACATAAAATAAATTCTGTGTATGACTTTGTAGCATTAACTTGGCTATGTTTTCTAGAATTCTCTCTATATAGATTTTTGGTGGTTAGGTTTGGCCACCAGAGAAATTTGCTTGGGATTTGACGGGAGGAAGATAACAGAAATCATGTTCACTCTGAAGGTTAATGTAAGTCAGGCTGTCTTGCAGCTCCTACACATTTTTGCAATCTTCTGGCTAAATCTGTTGGCATAGAAGAGTAGCTGAGTTTCATAGTTCCTTGAGTTCCAATGGGATATCTTCTTTTACATTTTCTATATCCCAGGTCCTTGCCATTGTAGCTCCTTGACAAGAGTGGCAGCCAGCACTTCCTGCAGGTTATCCTCAGCTAGAAGGTTGGTGGCTTAGAAAATGGGAGAGGCCAAAGCTGTCCGGTGAGAAACTAAGGTAGGTTCCAGTTTGTTTCACACAGTTTTGCTCTTACCATTTCACATCTATCATTCCAGTCTGCCCTTTGACTTCAGGCTCAGCACCAGATGCAGAAGAAACAATGGAAATAAGACTGTTTTACCAAATTCCACAGTGATAGACGGTCAAGTCCCTAAAGAAAATTCCTCATTCTACATCATCCTAAGTGGTTCTGTTTTCCTGAATATACCAACTGATACAGCACTTTAATGTGAGAGGCCCAATTACAAAAGTTTTACAGGTTAATGTGGGGAATATTTTTATGACTTTGATAGAGAAACTTTTTTAAAAACAAGACACAAACCATAAAAATGATATTGGTAAATTCAATAATATTACCATTTTTAAAATGTCTATTAGTCGAAAGTAATCATTTGAAAAGGCATATCTCAGACTTGGGAAAAAAAAAGATACTCTCAACACATATAACTAAGAAAGCATTATTACCCAGGATAAAGAAAAAAGAACACCCCTACACATCAACCCAATAAAAATATGAGAAAATGATAAAAATGGATAATTTACCAAGGGTTTATCTCAAATGACCAATAAGCCTATTAAAAGATGATTCATCTCAATGATAGGAAAATGCCAATTATAAGCAAAATAAAATTTTCACATCTATCATATTAGCAAAAATTAAGAACCCGTAATATTGTGTTGACAAAGGTGTGGATAAAAGCCAATATTTATATACTGTTGGTAGAAATGTAAATCCATATAACCACTCTAAACAAAAATGTGACAGTAACTAATAAAGTTAAAGATAGAACCACTCTAACCCAGTAAATCTGTCCCTAGGTTTACACCCTAAATAAACATGTCCATGTCATTGTGAACACAAGGGGACATGTTTTCTTTTTTTTTTTTTTTCAAAATGTAAATTCTTAACAGGATTATTTAAAACGATAAAAGCTAATTTTTACATTGACAGAAGAATGATAAATGTATTATGTTAGATTATATAATTCTACACAGTAGTGAAAATGAATGAATCAGCAGATGAATCTCATGAACATAATATGAGGAGGATAAAGCTACAGTAGAATACTTGAAGAATGCTGTCATTCATATATAAATATACTCATATAAAATAATATTATATATATGTAGCATATAATTAGGCCTTCCCTGGTGACTCAGTGGTAAAGAATCCATCTGTCAATTCAGGAGACACGAATTCCATCCCTCAGTCAGGAAGATTCCCTGAAGAATGAAATGGTAACCCACTCTAGTACTCTTGCCTGGAAAATCCCATGGACAGAGGAGCCTGGAGAACTGACCGATGGGGTTGCGAAAGAGTCAGACAAGACTTGGCAACTAAACAACAGTTGTATAATTAAGGATATATACATCAATTAAAAAATGTAAATACAAAGAAATGATAAATACCAAATTCAGGGTAGTGATCATCTTAATGAGGGAGTAAGTGGGTTGTATATAAGATAGAGGAGATTCTTATCAGGAAGAAGACCAGGGAGCTTCAATTCTATAGGAATGTTAGTTTCTCAAGCTGAAAGCATTTCTGCAGAAGCTGAAGACATAGCCCTTAGGCTGAGGATCCATAAAAGACTGAGACACACACCACAGGACTGGTCCACTAATGGAGCATTGCTTCTGTCACAGCCAAGCCACAACTGAATCAAAAAGCTGCCCCTGGCTGCCAGCTCCAGAACCAAGCTCTCAGAATCACATGTGAAAAAACACTGACATGTGATTGCAATGCCAGTCAGGGAACCGGGGCTTTCCTGATAGCTCAGTTGGTAAAGAATCCATCCGCAGTGCAGGAGACCCTGGTCTGATTCCTGGTTCGGGAAGATCTGCTGGAGAAGGGATAGGCTACCCACTCTAGTATTCTTGGGCTTTCCTTGTGGCTCAGCTGGCAAAGAATCCGTCCACAATGCAGGAGACCTTGCTGAATCAGGAAGTTGCTGCCACAGCTATTGCTTCCAGAACCATGAAGTCTCTGCCACAATCTCCTCAAGGAATACCCTGAACTCTACTTCCTTCCCCGTATAACTGAGCTCCAAATTAAAGCATCACATGGATGCTTCCAAATGGTGTAGCCTAATTCACATATCTGTACTCTGGATGAAAGAAAGACTATTAAATATAGGTTTGTTCTTTTCCTCTTTAGAGAAATAAGGATAATAATGAGGACCATTTATGAAAAGAGGGTGTTCAAAAAAGTTCAAGCAGACTACAATGACACATTTCATTAAGTGAGAGAGAAATTTGAACTCTGCACATATATCCTTCTATACTGTTTATATGTTTTTTGGTTTTTTTTTTAAACCACAGGCATACATTTTGTTCTGTTTTTTCTTTACCATGTCACAAGAACTGCTAGTTGCCTTCCAATATATAGCCAATCCTCTCCCTCATTAATAGAGAACCCAGCCAATGAGACACACAGAAATGTGTGTGCAAATTCCAAGAAGTCTCCTTAAAGGAAAGAATGGGCCCTTCTAGGCTTCTTTTTCTTCCTACTTGCTGGAATGTAAATATAATCACTGACTTGGTCAGTCACTTTAAATGATACTTAAGATATTTAAAATGGTAAAACAGCAAGAGAGAAAGAACTTTGGTCTCTTGAAAATGGAGCTAAGGTTTGGATGAATTGTTGGTAAGTTTTAATGGTGAAGAACCCTCCTGCCAATGTAGGAGACATAAGAGATTCACATCCTGCTAATAGCTAATTGACCTATAGTGCTTTCACTCTGCTATCCAACTCTTATAAAAAGTTTATTTAATGTGTGCCTATCTATTTCCCCCTGTGCTGTTGCTATTTAGCCTGGTACTGATCCCTGGATATGTTACTATATGAACAATTTATAGTCAATGTTTTTATAACATCAAAGTTATGAATTCTATTCCTACCCTTGAAGTAGAACAACTTTTACCTAGAATTTTTAGTCATCAAAAAATGCATCTCTTATACCCAGGTAAAATAACATTTAAAAATATGCGTTGATAAGTATCACACATTACACATTTTCTACTCATTGTCTGAATTTAAAGCAAGTCCTCTAGGTTAGCTACATAAAATTGCCTTTTCCTCTTTATCTATAATTGTCTTATAAATAATGAACTCACATGGTAGTCGAATGCTTTCTAAGTCATTAACCTTTAGTTTGTGGATGAAAATATGATATGAGACAGACTCAAATCTTCCTGAAAATGAGATACTTCACATGCATTGTTTTTGTTTTGTTTACAAGGATTATCATTTCATCACTGTACAAGGTAACTTTGCATCTGAAAATTCATGTCCTCAGTAGTGTATTACAGTATTTGAGAGGGTATCAAAGTATTTCATCTTAGAACCAATGTCAAGTCTAACTTATTTTTGAATGCAGAATAAGAAAAATATTCATATAATGACTAGGAAATTTGTCAGGTCATTATGAGAATTAACACAGTATTAAGGAAGCTGAGGTACTTTAGTAAGCCTTGGTGTGTAAGCACAGTCATTCCTGACTATAAGCACAGCAATATATCTCTTATTCAATAAGCCAGCAAAATGCATTGTTTTTTTTTTAAAGGCCAGATGCTTGGGGGCAAAATAAATGGCTAGCATGAAAGGGCTAAGCCAGCAGATACAATCACATAATGAAAAAAGTTTAAGGAAACAAGTGAAACGTGAATTGTGTGGCTATCAATAAGAGCAAAATATTGACATACTACTTCTTTGGGAGGCAGTGGGGAGATTTGAGAAGCAGTGGTAGGCTGAGAAAGCCTGGATCTCATGAGACTTGGACAAAGCAGCTGCATGCTAATGCATCACACTTGATGAAGTATACCCTCAGGTAACCTAGCAAATAATGAATTACAATCATCTAATGGAGGCTAAAAATAAGGAATCAACTCAATTTCCTCTCTTTCCTATTGAGCCTAATGCTGGCAGCATTCTACAAAAAGAAAGAATGGCACAACTTTAGAATATCTTTCCATGCTCAAAAAGTTCTGTTATAATAGGTCTTCCATATTTGTGTGACATTAAATTTCATAAAGGGCTTCCCTGGTAGTTCAGCTGGTAAAGAATCTGCTTGCAATGTGGGAGGCCTGGGTTTGGTCCCTGGGTTGAGAAGATCCCCTGGAGGAGGACATGGCAACCCACTCCAGCATTCTGGCCTGGAGAATCCCCATGGACAGAGGAACCTGGAAGGCTGCAGTCAATGGGGTTGCAAAGAGTCAGACATGACTGAGAGACTAAGCACACAGCAAACATCATCAAAACAGATAATATGTGTTAAGAGTTTTAAAACCCAGCAGTGTTACTCAACAATGTTGAAGAACAATATAAGATATTTCAGTAATTCTCTTTCTGCTAAATTCACTTGGAAAGTTTGGAATAGAGTATTTTTATTTTATTTATATTACTTTTTGGCCATGCAATGTGGCATATGGGATTCTAGTTACCCAACCAGGGGTTGAGCCCCATGCCCCATACAGTGAAAGTGCAGAATCTTAACCTACTTAACTGCCAGAGAAGTCTCCAAGTATTTCTACTATTAGTCAACTCTGTTTGTGAAAACAGCATGATGATCAGTTATTATATGTACTGTTTATTTAGCTGGGTTTACTTACAACAAACATTCATTCAATATATACTCACTGAGCTCTTATGTCAGGTACTTCTGGGAATGTGAAGTCAAGTGGGCCTTAGAAAGCATTACTACAAAGGTAATGAAGGTAGAATTCCAGTTGAGCTATTTCAAGTCCTAAAAGATGATACTGTGAAAGTGCTGCACTCAATATGCCAGCAAATTTGGAAATCTCAGCAGTGGCCATAGGATTGGAAAAGGTCAGTTTTCATTCCAATCCCAAAGAAAGGCAAGGCCAAAGAATGTTCAAACTACCACACAGTTGCACTCTTTCACATGCTAGCAAGGTAATGCTCAAAATCCTTCAAGCTAGGCTTCCACAGTATGTGAACCAAGAACTGCCAGATGT
Organism: Budorcas taxicolor; assembly: GCF_023091745.1. NCBI lineage: Eukaryota > Metazoa > Chordata > Mammalia > Artiodactyla > Bovidae > Budorcas > Budorcas taxicolor. Next base: position 73,971,854 of record NC_068912.1, read on the forward strand.
GGAAGCTCTGTTTAGAAAAAGGAGAGGAACCAGAGATGAAATTGTCAACATTCATTTGATCATATAGAAAGCAAGGGAATTCCAAAAAACATCTACTTCTGCTTCATTGATTATGATAAAGCCTTTGACTGCGCTGAAAAGTTGCACAAACAAACAGTGTGGGAATAACAAGCCACCTTTATTTGTCTCCTGAGAAATCTGCAAATGGGTCAACAAACAACAGTCAGAACTGGACATGGAACAACTAGTTCAAAATTGGGAAAGGAGTATGACAAGGCTGTATATTGTCACCCTGTTTATTTAGCTTATAGAATACATCATGAGAAAGGCCAGACTGGGTGAATCACAAGCTGGAATCGAAAGTGCCAGGAGAAATATAAAAAACCTCAGTTACGCAGATGATACCACTCTAATGGCTGAAACTGAAGAAGAACTAAGAGTTTCTTGATTTGAATGAAAGAAGAGAGTGAAAAGGTTGGGTTATGGTACTGGCACAAAGACAGACATATAGATCAATGGAACAAAATAGAAAGCCCAGAGATAAATCCACACACCTATGGACACCTTATCTTTGACAACGGAGGCAAGAATATACAATGGAGTAAAGACAATCTCTTTAACAAGTGGTGCTGGGAAAACTGGTCAACCACTTGTAAAAGAATGAAACTAGATCACTTTCTAACACCACACACAAAAATAAACTCAAAATGGATTAAAGATCTAAATGTAAGACCAGAAACTATAAAACTCGCAGAGGAGAACGTAGGCAAAACACTCTCCGACATAAATCACAGCAGGATCCTCTATGATCCACCTCCCAGAATTCTGGAAATAAAAGCAAAAATAAACAAATGGGATCTAATTAAAATTAAAAGCTTCTGCACAACAAAGGAAAATATAAGCAAGGTGAAAAGACAGCCTTCTGAATGGGAGAAAATAATAGCAAATAAAGCAACTGACAAACAACTAATCTCAAAAATATACAAGCAACTTATGCAGCTCAATTCCAGAAAAATAAACGACCCAATCAAAAAATGGGCCAAAGAACTAAATAGACATTTCTCCAAAGAAGACGTACGGATGGCTAACAAACACATGAAAAGATGCTCAGCATCACTCATTATCAGAGAAATGCAAATCAAAACCACAATGAGGTACCACTTCACACCAGTCAGAATGGCTGCGATCCAAAAATCTGCAAGCAATAAATGCTGGAGAGGGTGTGGAGAAAAGGGAACCCTCCTACACTGTTGGTGGGAATGCAAACTAGTACAGCCACTATGGAGAACAGTGTGGAGATTCCTTAAAAAATTGCAAACAGAACTACCTTATGACCCAGCAATCCCACTGCTGGGCATACACACCAAGGAAACCAGAACTGAAAGAGACACATGTACCCCAATGTTCATCGCAGCACTGTTTATAATAGCCAGGACATGGAAACAACCTAGATGTCCATCAGCAGATGAATGGATAAGAAAGCTGTGGTACATATACACAATGGAGTATTACTCAGCCGTTAAAAAGAATTCATTTGAATCAGTTCTGATGAGATGGATGAAACTGGAGCCGACTATACAGAGTGAAGTGAGCCAGAAAGAAACACACCAATACAGTATACCAACACATATATATGGAATTTAGAAAGATGGCAATGACGACCCTGTATGCAGGACAGCAAAGGAGACACAGATGTGTATAACGGACTTTTGGACTCAGAGGGAGAGGGAGAGGGTGGGATGATTTGGGAGAATGGCATTGTAACAGGTATACTATCATGTAAGAATCGAATTGCCAGTCTATGTCCGACGCAGGATACAGCATGCTTGGGGCTGGTGCACGGTGATGACCCAGAGAGATGTTATGGGGAGGGAAGTGGGAGGGGGGTTCAAGTTTGGGAACACATGTACACCCGTGGTGGATTCATGTCAATGTAAGGCAAAACCAATACAGTATTGTAAAGTAAAATAAAGTAAAAATAAAAATTTAAAAAATTAAAAAAAAAACAAACTCAACATTCAAAAACCTGTGGTAGAAAGGCATCTAAGACCATGGCATTGATCTGATCACTTCATCACAAATAAAAGGGGAAAAAGTGGAAGCAATGACAGATTCTATTTTCTTGAGCTCCAAAATACTGTGGGCAGTGACCAGAGTCACTAAATTAAAAGATGGCTTGCTCCTTGAAAGAAAAGGTATGACAAATCTAGACAGTGTATTAAAAAGCAAAGACATCATTTTGCCAACAAAGGTCTGTATAGTCAAAGCCATGTTTTTTTCCATTAGTCATGTACAGATGTGAGAGCTGGACCATAAAGAAGACTGAGCTCCAAAGAATTGATGCTTTCAAACTGTAATGCTGGAAAAGACTCTTGAGAGTTCCTTGGTCTGCAAGGAGATAAAACCAGTTTTATCTCCTTCAGTTTTAAATTAAATTCATCTTGAATATTCATTGGAAGGACTGATGTTGAAGCTGAAATTCCAATATTTTGGCCACCTGATGCAAAAAGCTGACTTACTGGAAAAGACCCTGATGCTATAGGAAAGATTGAAGGCAAAAGGAAAAGACAGCAACAGAGGATGAGATGGTTAGATATCATTGCTGACTCAATGAACATGAATCTGAGCAAACTCCAGGAGATAGTGAAGGACAAGGGATCCTCGAGTACTGCAGCCCATGGGATCACACAGAGTCAGACAAAACTTAGCAACTGAACAATAACAACAAAGGAGTAAAGAAATTAGCAATGAATTTAAGAGTGTGTGTGTGCTCAGTTGCTCAGTTGTGTCCAAGTATTTGCGACCACATGGACTGTAGCCCACCAGGATCCTCTATCCATGGAATTTTCCAAGCAAGAATACTGGAGTGGTTGCCATTTTCTACTTCAGGGGATCTTGGTGGCTCAGAGGTTAAAGCGTCCACCAGCAATGCGGGAGACCTGGGTTCGATCCCTGGGTCGGGAAGTTCCCCTGAAGAAGGAAATGGCAACCCACTCCAGTATTCTTGCCTGAACAATTCCAAGGACGGAGGAGCCTGGTGGGCCCCAGTTCACGGGGTCGCAGAGAGTCGGACACGACTGAGCGATTTCACTTTCACTTTCACTTTCCCGACCCAAGGATTAAATCTGCATCTCTTGCATATCTTTCATTGGCAGGAGGATTCTTTACCACTTTGCCACCTGGGAAGCCGGTGAATTTAACATTGGTTCATACTAAAAATAAAGAACTGAACAAAAAGTATCAAAACAACCTCCCTGATAGGTCCTGCCGCTGCCGCTGCTGCTGCTGCTGCTGCTAAGTCGCTTCAGTCGTGTCTGACTCTGTGCGACCCCATAGACGGCAGCCCACCAGGCTCCGCCGTCCCTGGGATTCTCCAGGCAAATCCTGAGTGTCTGAATTCTGCATCCTAGCTTTCTTCAATAAGCAGTGCTTATATTGCTATCCAATGACAATTTTTTGGTTCTGAATGATGACGCTGTGGTATTGGAATTATCAAAATTGATCCAGTTATGTGCACTAAATTTTCTTAAGTAGAATAATAGACTATTAGATTATAAGAATATTTTCAGCAATGAGAATTAAATCAAAATTTATTTTCTGGTTATTCCAGGGAAATAAGTCCATCATAGTACCTAATTCCATAACCATTCTGGGTAAACTAGTAGTATTTTATAAATTTAAAAGACTGCTGATATTGATAATATTATATTTTTTCAAATTCTTCACATTCTTATAGATTTAGAATATCTTCCTTAGATTATCTCTTCAAAGACACAAATATTAATGATTAATATTTAGTACTATTTCTGATTATTACAGTAACTTTAGAACATTATTTTAAAGATGTGTAAACTAAGCCTCTATAGGTAAAAAAATCTGAAATCATAATTCATATACAAGTTAATAAAATCACTTAAAATACTAATAGTTCTCAACTAAGCTACACTTCAAAATCACCTGTGGACCTTCCAATAGTACATATATCTGGTGCCTTACTGAGAACTGTGACTCAGAGTCTCTATAATGGAGTCTGTTGTTATTTTTAAAAATCTTTGCTGATAAACCTGATCTAGCTTAATGGAGCAAACCTGTCAAATAGCAAATTGAATGCTCTAGTATCTAAATGAAATACAAGCTAAAAACATAATGGGAAGAGTTAAAGTGGAAGGATCACCTGCTTCTCTGAGCATAAAAGAACTAATGAGAGAAACTGTGCTCATGGATTGTAAAAGTGGGCTTTAGATTGTTACCAACATAGACTTTCTCTGATGTCAATCCTTCCAAGATGAATGTGGTAGGATTACTTGTCTCTCCTAACTAACAGCAAGTGAACACAGAAGGAACTACCATCTCCTCAATTCCAACTTCTTATTTCTCTGCTTTACTAGATTAAGGGCCAAAGCCTGGGTCAGTGCATCAGTAAGCACTCATGCGACTGTTCCCTGTACATATCTGGCAGATTCACTGGTGCAGCCAAGCTAATTGCCCTATTAATTCTTTCCGGATCCTACGAATTAATCAAATTTGGAATGGAGAATGAAATTTATTTTGGCTCTCTAGATTATCCATTCATTCATTTACTCATTTACTAACACTGAATGCCCACTATTGTTTTAGAAATAGTGCTTGATATTGTGGACACAGTGATAAATAAGTCATGCACCCTGCAAACAATAGATGGCAGAAAAACCCTTTCTACTTACGCCTGGCTTCCATTTCCAAATTGCTTTTTACAGCATTCATGTGCCACATGTCAAAGCTCTTCATTCAAAGATGTTTCAGTTCAGTTCAGTCACTCAGCCGTGTCCGACTCTGTGACCCCCTGAATCGCAGCTCGCCAGGCCTCCCTGACCATCACCGACTCCGGGAGTTTACTCAAACTCATGTCCATCAAGTCAGTGATGCCATCCAACCATCTCATCCTCGGTCGTCCACTTTTCCTCCTGCCCCCAATCCCTCCCAGGGTCAGGGTATTTTCCAATGGGTCAACTCTTCCCATGAGGTGGCCAAAGTATTGGAGTTTCAGTTTCAGCATCAGTCCCTCCAATGAAGACCCAGGACTGATCTGCTTTAGGATAGACTGGTTGGATCTCCTTGCAGTCCAAGAGACTCTCAACTGTTTTCTCCAACACCACAGTTCAAAAGCATCAATTCTTCGGCGCTCAGCTTTCTTCACAGTCCAACTCTCACATCTATACATGACCACTGGAAAAACCATAGCTTTGACTAGACGGACCTTTGTTGACAAAGTAATGTCTCTGCTTTTTAATATACTATCTAGGTTGGTCGTAACTGTCCTTCCAAGGAGTAAGCATCTTTTAATTTCATGGCTGCAATCACCATCTGCAGTGATTTTGAAGCCCGCAGAAATGAAGTCTGACACTGTTTCCACTGTTTCCCCATCTATTTCCCGTGAAGTGATGGGACCAGATACCATGATCTGAGTTTTCTGAATGTTGAGCTTTAAGCCAACTTTTTCACTCTCCTGTTTCACTTTCATCAAGAGGCTTTTTAGTTCCTCTTCACTTTCTGCTATAAGGGTAGTATCGTCTGCATATCTGAAGTTATTGATGTTTAACACACATTCAAAACATACTATAACATATAAGTCTTATAATATGTTCAATGCTACTTTTTATCATTTTTAATTCTCAGAACAAACCTCTATAATAACTACTATTATTTGAATTTTACAGAGAGGGAAACTGAGATTTACAGAGGATAAGTAATTTGCGAAAGGCCACACAGTCCATACTCATCTCTTTGAAATATTTTCAGGACAGGATTGTTAATATCTAAGACCTGGAAAGAGCCTGATGGAGAGATTTTGATCTTCATAAATTATTCCTATAATATGATCTTATTAGCAAATGAGAAGAAGGAAGGAAAAAAGAAAGAGAGGGAGGGAGGGAGGATGGGAGAAAAATGGATATAAAGAAACTGAGGGTGAGGAATTTGCTACAAAGTCCACTGAAAGTGCACAGTTCCACACACCTCCATTCATATAAAATTTCAGCCTGGCTTAGTTGCAACTTTATCAAGGAATTAACAAAGCCTTCTTACTACTGTTCTAAAAAATCTAATTGCAAGAAGGGACTGGCTATCTTCTCCAATTCACTCCCTCTTCATGTCCCTCCTATTCATTATCTATGATGCCATATACAGTTGAGTTTCCAGGCTCCTGAAAATTGGTTAGTTTATTGGTTTGGTTGGTTGATTTCCCTTTCAAACATGATTAATTTAGTTTTTCTCCCAGTTAAAACTGATAAATGCATTTGGTGATCTCTAGTGGACCAGAGGGTCAACACCAAAATCTGATTATATTCTTTGCAGCTAAAGATGGAGAAGCTCTATACAGTCAGCAAAAACAAGACCAGGAGCTGACTGTGGCTCTGATCATGAAATCCTTTTTGCCAAATTCTGACTGAAATTGAAGAAAGTAGAGAAAACCACTAGACCATTCAGGTATGACCTAAATCAAATCCTTTATAACTATACAGTGGAAATGAGAAATAGATTTAAGGGACTAGATCTGATAGACAGAGTGCCTGATGAACCATGGATGGAGGTTCATAATATTGTACAGGAGACATAAATCAAGACCATCCCCAAGAAAAAGCAATGCAAAAAAGCAAAATGGCTCTCTCAGGAGGCCTTACAAATAGCTGTGGAAAGAAGGGTAGTGAAAAGCAAAAGAGAAAAGGAAAGATATATCCATTTAAATGGAGAGTTCCAAAGAATAGCAAGGAGAGATAAGAAAGCCTTCCTCAGCGATCAATGCAAAGAAATAGAGGAAAACAACAAAATGGGAAAGACTAGACATCTCTTCAAGAAAATTAGAGATACCAATGGAACATTTCACGCAAAGATGGGCAAAATAAAGGACAGAAATGGTAGGGACCTAACAGAAGCAGAAGATATTAAGAAGAGGTGGCAAGAATACACAGAAGAACTGTACAAAAAGATCTTCACGACCCAGATAACCACGATGGTGTGATCACTCACCTAGAGCCAGACATCCTGGAATGTGAAGTCAAGTGGGCCTTAGGAAGCATCACTACAAACAAAGCTAGTGGAGGTGATGGAATTCCAGTTAAGCTATTTCAAATCCTAAAAGATGATTTTGTCAAAGTGCTGCACTCAGTATGCCAGTAAATTTGGGAACCTCAGCGGTGGCCACAGGACTGGAAAAGGTCGGTTTTCATTCCAATCCAAAAGGCAATGCCAAAGAATGCTCAAACTACTGCACAACTGTACTCATCTTACACTCTAGTAAAGTGATGCTTAAAATTCTCCAAGCCAGGCTTCAGCAATATATGAACCGTGAACTTCCAGATGTTCAAGCTGGTTTTAGAAAAGGCAGAGGAACCAGAGATCAAATTGCCAACATCCGCTGGATCATGGAAAAAGCAAGAGAGTTCCAGAAAAACATCTATTTCTGCTTTATTGACTATGCCAAAGCCTTTGACTGTGTGGATCACAAGAAACTGTGGAAAATTCTGAAAGAGATGGGAATCCCAGACCACCTGACCTGCCTCTTGAGAAACCTATATGCAGGTCAGGAAGCAACAGTTAGAACTGGACATGGAACAACAGACTGGTTCCAAATAGGAAAAGGAGTACGTCAAGGGCGTATATTGTCACCCTGCTTATTTAACTTCTATGCAGAATACATCATGAGAAACACTGGGCTGGAGGAAGCACAAGCTAGAATCAAGATTGCCAGGAGAAATATCAGTAACCTCAGATATGCAGATGACACCAATGTTCTGGCAGAAAGTGAAGAAGAACTAAAGAGCCTCTTGATCAAAGTGAAAGAGGAGAGTGAAAAAATTGGCTTAAAGCTCAACATTCAGAAAACGAAGATCATGGCATCTGGTCCCATCACTTCATGGGAAATAGATGGGGAAACAGTGGAAACAGTGAGAGACTTTATTTTGGGGGCTTCAAAATCACTGAAGATGGTGACTGCAGCCATGAAATTAAAAGACGCTTACTCCTTGGAAGGACAGTTATGACCAAACTAGACAGTATATTAAAAAGCAGAGACATTACTTTGCCAACAAAGGTCTGTCTAGGCAAGGCTATAATTTTTCAAATGGTCATGTATGGATATGAGAGTTGGACTATAAAGAAAGGTGAGCACAGAAGAATTTACACTTTTGAATTGTGGTGTTGAAGAAGACTCTTGAGAGTCCCTTGGACTGCAAGGAAATCCAAACAGTCCATCCTAAAGGAGATCAGTCCTGGGTATTCATTGGAAGGACTGATCTTGAAGCTGAAACTCCAATACTTTGGCCACCTGATGAGAAGATCTGACTCATTGGAAAAGACCCTGATGCTGGAAAAGATTGAGGGCAGGAGAAGAAGGCGACGACAGAAAATGAGATGGTTGGATGGCATCACTGACTCAATGGACATGAGTTTAGGTGGACTCCAGGAGCTGGTGGAGAGGGAGGCCTGGTGTGGCACGGTTCACGGGGTCACAAAGAGTTGGACACAACTGAGTGACTGAATTGATTGATTGAGTTGCCCCACCGTGGCACTTGTAGTAAAGAACCCACCTGTTAATGCGGGTAATAGATGCGGAACAACCCCTGGGCTGGTAAGATCCTCTGGAGGAGGAAATGGCAACCCACTCCAGTATTCTTACCTGGAAAATCCCAAGGACAGAGGAGCCTGGAAGGCTACAGTCTATAGGGTCACAAAGAGTCAGACATGACTGAAGCAACTTAACATGCATGCAGTGGCCCCAAAAGGCCATGATTAAGGTGATCTCTGCCATGGCTATTGTGAATTTCAAATATATAGACTAAAGAAATGAACATGTGAAATTAATAAACAGAAATTTCAACAAAATATAGTTGGGTAACAAGAAGAGGGCTTTCCCACAGCCTGGGACAATAGCAGAGCCAACAGGAAGAAGAAAACACTTATTTCTTGGTAAATACTCAGCGAAAGAAAAGCCACAGACTGTTTACTACAGTCCTCTTGACCTTTTTTTGGCTCTTTAAAAGAGTTTCCCTTCCTTTGTCCTGTAGGAACTTGCACCTGGCTTGCTGTGGCTTTAGACCCTGAATTGCAATTCACTGCTGATACCCAGTAAACCCATCTTTGCTGGAGAAATATGTGTCTGTTTTTTTCAGATCAGAACATATGTAACTAGACCCTGGGTCAATGTTTGCCAGTAAGATCACTTGCTAGTGTTTAGCCAGATAAGAGTTCTTTGCTAAGGGTTGTAGCAAGGAAAGCAATCAGAGCAGTGTAAAGGGCAGTGAGAAGAAAAGGAAGATATGTATATACCCTCTTAGTGCTGAGCACCCTGCAAGGCAAAGCAAATGATAATCAAACTGAAGACAAGAACTGAAAAAACTGCCTTTAGAATTATCAGTGGTGAGAATTAAACTTATTTTCTTTTGTCAAAAGTGAAAATACGTTTATGCCAAAAAATTTCAGCATGAAAAGAGATAAAAAGAAGTTATATTCTTACATGATTATGAGAGGAAAATGTTTTCACTCTCAACTCTGCAGAAAGCAAAATTATAATGGTGAGGCAGAGGTTGTTTAGAGTTCCGAACATAGTACCTCAAACAGTGTGGGTGCTCAGTAAATATTTGTAGAAGAAATGAACAAATGAAAGGAAATATTAGGAAAGCCAATTGAGTGTTGTGCCTTAAAATACCATAAGAAATGATATCAGAGAATTTCTAAGAATTCATTTTATTGTGCCTTTAATTAATGAGCTGAAAACAAAAACTTAAGTGATCATTGGGAAAGAAAACACTTATTTAAAACATGAAATCTTTGCAAATAGTAAGTTCAGTTCATTTTTAAATGAAATTCATTTGTAATATAAGTGACTAGGAGGATGAGACTGTTCCTCGCTCTGACATAAATGAGAGAGAAAACGTCTTTACCTAATTCCATTTGTTATCTCAGGAGGTCTTCTCCTCTACCTACTAAATAGTCACTTTGTTTTTTCAAAACACTACAGAGAAACTCACTGAACCTTAATCAACTTTTTTTTTTTTTACTTTATTTTACTTTACAATACTGTATTGGTTTTGCCATACATCAACATGAATCCACCACAGGTATACATGTGTTCCCAATCCTGAACCCCCCTCCCACCTCCCTCCCCATACCATCTCTCTGGGTCATCCCAGTGCACCAGCCCCAAGCATCCTGTATCCTGCATTAAACATAGACTGGTGATTTGTTTCTTACATGATATTATACATATTTCAATGCCATTCTCCCAAATCATCCCACCCTCTCCCTCTCCCTCAGAGTCCAAAAGACTGTTCTGTACATCTGTGTCTCTTTTGCTGTCTTGCCTACAGGGTTATCATTACCATCTTTCTAAATTCCATATATATGTGTTAGTATACTGTATTGGTGTTTTTCTTTCTGGCTTACTTCACTCTGTATAATAGGTTCCAGTTTCATCCACCTCATTAGAACTGATTCAAATGTATTCTTTTTAATGGCTGAGTAATACTCCATTGTGTATATGAACCACAGCTTTCTCATCCATTCATCTGTTGTTGGACATCTAAGTTGCTTCCATGTCCTGGCTATTATAAACAGTGCTGCAATGAACACTGGGGTACATGTGTCTCCTTCAATTCTGGTTTCCTCGGTGTGTATGCCCAGCCATGGGATTGCTGGGTCATAAGGCAGTTCTATTTCCAGTTTTTTAAGGAATCTCTACACTGTTCTCCATAGTGGCTGTACTAGTTTGCATTCCCACCAACAATGTAAGAGGGTTCCCTTTTCTCCACACCCTCTCCAGCATTTATTACTTGTAGACTTTTGGATAGCAGCCATTCTGACTGGCATGAAATGGTACCTTATTGTGGTTTTGATTTGCATTTCTCTGATAATGAGTGAAGTTGAGCATCTTTTCATGTGTTTGTTAGCCATCTCTATGTCTTCTTTGGAGAAATGTCTATTTAGTTCTTTGGCCCACTTTTTGATTGGGTCGTTTATTTTTCTGGAACTGAGCTGCAGGAGTTGCTTGTATATTTTTGAGATTGGTTGTTTGTCAGCTGCTTCATTTGCTATTATTTTCTCCCATTCTGAAGGCTTTCTTTTCACCTTGCTTATAGTTTCCTTTGTTGTGCAGAAGCTTTTAATTTTAATTAGGTCCCATTTGTTAATTTTTGCTTTTATTTCCAATATTCTGGGAGGTGGGTCATAGAGGATCCTGCTGTGATGTATGTCGGAGAGTGTTTTGCCTATGTTCTCCTCTAGGAGTTTTATAGTTTCTGGTCTTACGTTTAGATCTTTAATCCATTTTGAGTTTATTTTTGTGTGTGGTGTTAGAAAGTGTTCTAGTTTCATTCTTTTACAAGTGGTTGACCAGTTTTCCCAGCACCACTTGTTAAAGAGATTGTCCTTAATCCATTGTATATTCTTTCCTCCTTTGTCAAAGATAAGGTGTCCATAGGTGTGTGGATTTATCTCTGGGCTTTCTATTTTGTTCCATTGATCTATATTTCTGTCTTTGTGCCAGTAGCATACTGTCTTGATGACTGTGGCTTTGTAGTAGAGCCTGAAGTCAGGCAGGTTGATTCCTCAATTCCATTCTTCTTTCTCAAGATTGCTTTGGCTATTCCAGGCTTTTTGTATTTCCATACAAATTGTGAAATTATTTGTTCTAGCTCTGTGAAAATATACAGGCTGCCCAACGTAACTTTAAAACCATTGACATCTTCAGTTATTAATAGACTCAAATGTCTCATTCGTGTTTGAAAACAAAGACATAATAAAAAGGGAAATATTAATTCTGCTTTTGTGCAGTTTGAAAACCAGATCTCAGTTAAACATCATTTGCAAGAAAAGTAACTGTTACTCAGAGGCTACAAGAGCCAAAATTGTTTTTGCTTGTTTAACTTAGTTTTCCACATTATAAATAACAAATATTTACATGTTCTCCTTCAGTAAATCCTGTTTTTCTCCTTGTCTGTGCATGATAAAACAAGAAAAATGTAGCATTGGTTTATTCCTTAATTCTGAGCAAAAAGAAAAAAGAAAAAAACAACTACCCTTCTTTGGAGAGAGGCAGGATGTGATTCTTCGGTGCTGTACCCAATTTTGGCATTGTTTTGTATGGAGTAACTAGTGTTCCTGGAGCACACCCAGAAAAGGAGGATTCGGGTGGGGTATGGGGTGGTGGAGAGAGCACAAGCATGAAGTGAAACTTCTGAGTATTCCCCTGAAGCTTGGCACATCCCAGACAGGATTTGGAAAGGGTGACAAAGGAGAGGTAGCTGATTCTTCTCTTTAAGAAATATATCTAAATCAAAGAATAATTTTGGGAAAGCAGCATGCTCCAGCATATATCCCTTTCTAAATAGTGCTGGGTAGTTGGAGAACTGATGACCTCGTCAAGACAGTTCTTGATGAAGAGCTAAAATCCTCACTAGGTGGCCACTTGAGTTCCCCAACTGCTGCAAAATTTCTGAAACCTGATATTTTAGAAGTGGTTGAATTGCAGATCCTGAATAGCAGGAATTTCTTAGTCATCGGAATACATAATAAAATCTCCAGTACAATGTTTTGTCAAACTACTCAGACCTGTCCAGTGTTGCATATCATACTCCTGGTGCCCTAGAGAACCTCCCCAGCTGTGTGATGGCAGGTCAACAGTGTCACAGGCCACAGTGTCTTACTGTATGACCATCTGATTCCACAGAGGTGACCTCACCCTTACCATTTCCTCTTTCCAATATGGTATATCTCAGGCTAACTAATCTCCCAGCTTTCCACAAAATAATTATAGTCAGTCCCCTACATACAAACTTTCAAGTTGAGAACTTTCAAAGATGCAAACCTGCCTTCCATCAAACATCAGGCTTCTGTTGCCTATTCCTTCAGCTCTACCATCTCCCACTTCCTATCCCTCCTCAAGTCAGCAACTCTTCTTGCCTGTTCACTCAATGTCAACTCCTGTATGCCAATAAGATTTTAAAAGTTTTATTTTTTGTGTTTTTTTTTTTTTGCCTTTTATGTATCATTGGTATGAAAAGTATTCTAAACCTATTACAGTATAATACTGTATAGCCAGTTGTGTTAGTTGGGTACCTAGGCTAACTTTGTTGGACTTATGAATAAACTGGACTTACAAAAGCATGCTCAGAACAGAACTTGTTCACATGGAGAAGACTTACTGTATTCCTGAATCTCCCCTTCTTTCCCCCGTAAATTTTTTGCCATGCATTTTGTACATGCCTCAAATTATTCCTTAAATATGGTATAATCCAGTCTTTTATTTTTAACCATCTCCAGTATTTAATTTTTCACCTGCCACTCCTATGAAAAGTTCTCAATCCTAACTAACTGCTGGGTGTTTTTCCCATCCAAATACAGCATCAGACAATCAAGCAACATGCTCCAACATATAAAAACTATCCCCAAATAAAACTCACCTTTTTCTCACTTTTCTTCTTCTGGTCTTTTACCTGCATCTCTCACTAAATTCTCATATCATTTGCTTCCTAAACAGTCACAGAGGAACTGTTAGATCCTCTACCTCACTCATTCTTCACACTTGCTGCCACAGTACCCTATTAATGTTATCATCTACATTTCCCTCACTCTTCGCTGTCAAGCCTCTCTCATAGATTAAAACCTTATCTTCTCTTTGATGATGACACTGGTGAGTTCCTTCACTCCCTGCCTCCCAGTCTCTGGACCACATTTTTCTCTCTAGCTGGGAGTGATAGCTACTCTTTTCCAGGTCCAGTTCTATTTGATGAAGTTTCAGGGCAAAATTACTTGAGTGATAATCCTATCTTACCATCTAGCCCTTTCTTTCCAGGAGCACTTGTCCCTCTAGGAGTTAGTGCTGTGAGAAGAGTTTCAAGTACAATTTCCTGCTGTACTAGAACAACTGCTCCTTTGCACATTTAGCCCTGCTGTTCAGCCTACCCTTTACCTTACACTTATGAACTGTTTCTGCCAAGGATCCTGGTGATTCTCCTACATTCGTATTTCCTGAGAGTCTACTCCATGAGCCGTCGCCTCTCCCTCCCACTGGCCTGAACATCTAGCCCCTCCCTAGGTTTTTCAGCTGTATCTGTAATGAACTCTAATTGTGTATGAGTTTATAGATTTCATATGTGGCTCCTGAGATCCAGACAAATCCAGGATTGTGGCTGGACATCTGTTTGTGTCCCTGAGCATCCTATTACAGTTAAAGAGACAGCCTGCCCAGAGCAGTTGGAGGACTTCCAGCAGGATGTTTCCTAATTCCACTTGCTGGCACACCAGGGAGATACCTCTAGTCCAGCCCAGACACACTCTTTTCTACACAATTTCCCCAAAGCTTCTGGAAAACAGAAAGGATGTTAATTCAGAAATTTGATTCACGAGTCATATTTTATAATTTTACATATTTCATCTTTAATTTGTGGTCCCCTCTCCCACTTCCTGGTCTGCTTCTTCAAGTCAAAGTCCCTCTTCCTGCCATGCCTAATACCCTGGGATGCTGTAGTAGCTTTAAACATATTAAACCTCATTAACATTCAGGTCCCAGACTATGAGAAGCCCAGAGAGAAACAGTGATTCTTTCTCTAGTTGTTCTGAGGAATGCCTTTCCTAAATGAGGTACACCTGAAACACCCTTTTTAAAGGGCCCCCAAAGGTGTATACTAATCCAGAGGACAGCAATATCAGAATCCAGACCAGCACAAGAAAAGCCGAACATCTGTCCAAGACATTAGCAAACACGTAACAGAATCACAGCTTCCTTTGCAAAAGCGCCCATTGGCTGCTGGATTAAGTCCAAATTCCCAAGCAAGGCACAGTAGGCCCTCCCCAATGGCAATAACCAGACGTTCCAGTCTTATCTCCTGCCTCCCCACCTGATCCACTTTCCAAGCTTTGCTCACACTACCCTTCACCACGCTAAACTACCTGCCACTCCCCAAGCACACTCCATGCTTCCTGACTCTCGGCCTGTGTATATTCCACCTTCGACATCTGAGGAGCCCTATTGTGTTCTTCCTATGGTAAGAAAATATGTGTCATTTCTTTTTCCCAACCTCTTTCAGCAAAGTTCACTTTGTTTTCTAGGCTTCCACAGGCCCTTTAAGGAGCTCTAGGCAGCGTCTATTAAGTTATATTTTAATTGTTTGTATGCATTATTGGATTCTAGCTGGTATACAGCCTATATCAATAAACACTTTATGATTAAATCATTGACTGTTTCTGGTATTTTTTCTCCCACAAGATTCCAGTCTTCCCTTTGATGTTACTCTCAGGACCAGAACACTACTAATTCTTCTGCCCTAATGGCTTGAGGCTTAAAGAATACCTTTCTTCCTCAACAGCAATGGTTATCCTTGTCATGGCAGACATCACAAATCAATTACAAATCAAATGTCCCTGCACCAAGGTCTGTACACTGAGCTCTCTGGAAGGAGACACTGAGAGAGAGAGAATATGGGTCTAGGATAGTCATTAGGGATCAACCGCATGGAAGGCAGAGGAAGAAATGGGACTCTGACAAATGCCTGACAAGCCTTAGACATCATCAGAGTTGTTCTGTTGTGGGTCACAATGATTGGACCTTTGTATCCTCACCATGATTGACCACTGAACGCATGCTGCCTTGGGAAGGACATGGCTTTCGTCAATATGATTCTCTGCAGCTGAGGTGACCCCTGAGGTAGTTGAATGCTGGGAGCTGTCAGCTGACTGCTCATCCAGCAGCTGGGACAACAAATCCTTCTTGAGAGAGATCTGAAAGGTGAATCTCATGTCTACCATACCCAGAAATGGCATTGGACTTTTTCTCTGCACACCACTCTGAGTAGATCAATAGGTGAAAGTTAAGATGTAAGATGAATCATTATGCTACCCCTCCCCTTAAGGTTTTAGATCCCAATCTTTGAGATATTTTCCTGTTTGAACTTTCAAAATTGTATCTCTTTTCCAGATTTTCTGAGGTAAGGACAAAAGGGTTGTATTTAAAATTCACAAGTGCTGTTAACATTGAAACAGCAATTTCAGCAGTTTTAAAATTTTTAATTAAGTCTTTTCTACTAGGCAGAAACTGAGACAGCTCCCTATTTCCTCTGTATCTAGGAGACTTTAGGGAAAATTGCCCTTATTCTCTAATGTAGGTTCTACTTTTTCCCTTGCTCCCTCTACTCCCTCTTCCTGTTTCCTTTCTCTTTTTTCTCTGCCCTCCCTCGCTCGCTCTGGCTTTATCTCCTCCCCCCCCACCCCCCCACCCTTTCCCCTGTTTCTCCTTCTCCTTTCCTTTCTTTTCTTTCCCTCTGAAGTTCTATCAAAATTAATCAAACTTGGCCATTGTAGGGTTGATGTTCTGATCCATATCTTTTCCCTAGAAAAATGCAAAAAAAAAAAAAAAAACCTTCATATTAAAATACTATGAAGGAAGTCAAGAAGAAAATGGTGAAAGGAATGCTTGACTTTGTCTTTCTTCATTTTATTTGGATTTTAGACTAGAAATATATCCCACAGTCTGAAATACCACTAGCATGTCAAATTGCTTTAAGTACTGAAGGATATGTTATAAACTGTCCTTGACAAATGATAACCAGTTCCATCCTGTTCAGTGATGAAATCAGTTAAGGCTTCTTTATAAGTTAGACTTCTTTTACCCCTCTAAAGGGAGTTTGGTGAGCATGTTTATTTGAACAAGAGCAGATGTTAGTAACCTAACTGTGCTTTCTGTACTTGCCACAGTAAACTCCAGTTTAAGCATCAGTATCTACTGAAATGGAGGTGGAAATACTAGCAGTGCTGAATCACACTTAAAAATTCTGGGTTTGTGATTGCATTTAACTATGATACATCAGTTAGTCATTTTTTTCTGTCTTCTATGATAGGATGGACTCAAGTTCAGCCTTCTGTTTATTCTTATCTGTATGAAATGCCACTTTTTAAAAAAAGGTTTAATCTTATCTCACAATATTGTTTTCAAGACTTTTCTAACAACATTAAGAGGTAATACTATCAGCATGAGTAAACTATGTGTACCTGAGCTAAATGAAAAATATGTTCATTTTCCCATATACTCAGCCTTCTGAGAGAGTAGGTCTCAAGGAAAGCATTTGATTTATGCTTATTAGAGATAAAGAATAAAATAAAGATGGAAGAAAAATAAAGGAATAAATATTAATATCAGTAGTTTTACATAACAAGTAACTTGGAGGTACACTGATGGGAATAAAATGGCCTAAGATCTAGCAGAGAAAAAAAGTAGAAAAGGAAAATGAAGTTGAACACTTACCATAAGAAATGGAACTTTGGCAAGAGGAAGGTGTCTATAAGCAATTTTTAGGAATATTTGCCGTGACCTGTTTTTGGCCCTGGTGCCAAATCCAACCTGAAATATTTCTTTAAATAGCCAGTGAGTTAAGAATGATTTTTATGTAATTTTAAGTAGTTGGAAAAAATCATAAGAATAGTATCTCACATAAGAAAAAATTATATGAATTTCTTTCTAAGTGATTTTATTGGAATGCAGCTGTCTCATTTGTTATGAATTGTCTATGGCTGCTTTTGCACTATAGACAGCCAGATGACATGACCCAAAATCTAACATATTTACTGACTGGCCCTTTAAAGGAAAAGTTTGACAACCACTGCTTTAACTGCTCGTTCTTATGAATCTGCAGACTGACTGAAGAAGCTCTGCTAATCTGGGATGGCCTTAGTTGGGCAGCTCTGCTTCCTTCATGAAGGCCTGCTGGTTGGCTGGAATGGCTCTGCTGCTCTTGTGTTCATTCTAGGGTTCCCATGGAAGGAAAAGACACCTGGGAAGACTACTTCTCATGGTGAAAGAAGAGATACAAGAGGTCAAATGGGAATTTTACATGGCCAAGCACAAAGTCAGAGTAAGGAAAGACTCAGATGATCCATGACAAGGTTGCAGATGCTACAGGAAATGAGGAATCAAGGTGAGTAAATCAAACTACCACAAGCACCCTTATCCAAGGACTCCAGAGAGTCTAATCCAATCACAGCATGAAGCTCAAAGCAGATCAGTCTCTCTTAATCCAGAGACCTATGAATTAAAAGAAAATAAGTTATCCCTCCTCTTCTTCCCACTCCCCATCCAAGGAACCCAATATAAAAATGGTGAAACAGGGAGAAGCTCATCACACTGCAGCCATTGTTCCAATAGCAATTAGAAAATTTGACTGATCAAATGCTCTAAGTCACCCTACTTTGTGATGGGGGATATTTGTCTTTTAGGTCTTATCTTTGATCCTCAGGAGTGTATCCTCAGTCCATTGCCATCCGCAGACTTTGGTCCCATCCTCTGAGAGCTACTTTCCTGTCCATAATTCTCATTGTCCACTTCTGAAGAACATTTTGGAAAACATGCTCTTTTTAGATTGTTGAGCAGTTTTCTCAGCTGCTTTCTGCCTGTAGTAATTTGAAGACCCAAAGTCCTTTTCAAACATCTAGGCTCAGTTTCTTTTAGTTCCAACTGGTTCTTTCTTCAACACTTTATGGATTATCTCTGTTTGATGCAACTCAAAAGCCACACTTACAATTATTTTTTAGACATGCCTCTCTCTTTCCTTCTCTTTACTCAATCAGGTACTTTGGGTCTATGAGGCTTCAACAGTACTACAAGTTTTCTAGATACCATTTCAGAGATCTTAATAAATGTTTTGAGTCTACTTTCCTGGTTTAGTCTGGTTATATATCATCAGGTTATACATAATGCTCATACATTTGATTATTCTTTGTCTTTGAACTCAATCTTAATTTGAGTATCTTTTACTGACTCCAGAAACTGTGATAACAAAAGTTTTAATTCTCCAACTCTGCAAGCTACATTCCCTCTAAATTCTCCTTGCTGTGCCTTGCTGAGTCACTCAGTCATGTCCGACTCTTTGTGACCCACCAGGCTCCTCTGCCCATAGAATTTTTCAGGCAAGAATACTGGAGTAGGTTGCCATTTCCTACTACAGGGGATCTTCCCGACCCAGGGATTGAACCCACATCTCTTGCTTCTCTTACACTGGCAGGCAGGTTCTTTACCATTGTGCCAGCTAAGAAGCCATAATCAGTTAACTGTTGGCACATTACAACTACATTTTAAAATGACTCAGTGCATAAAATACCAGTGATTAAATTTTCATGGGTCACCAAGCCAGGTGGAGTGATTCTGCTGATCTTAATTGGGCTGAACTGGGTGACTTTTCCTACTTATAGTATCTCTGGTAGCTCTGCTCTCTGTATGTTCATTCTGAACCAAGCTAAAGAAGCTCTTCTCATCGTGATTACAGAGTACAAAGTGGCAAATGGAAACCCACAAGGTTTCTTAAGGCCTATAAATATCACACTGTTACTTCTACTCATTTATTACTGAACAAGTCACATGACAAAGATCAACGTCAATAGGTAAGGAAAAAATATTCCATCCATGATGAGACAGTGGCATGTGTATGGATGCTGAGAGAAATGAAAAATAGGGATCAGTTAATTCACCACAGACATATCAATAGATGATATTAAGATATTTTATAAAATACAGAAACAGTATCTAATAAAAATGCTTGGTGAAATATAAACAGAAAAAGATCAATAAAAATCTTTCCCTAAATAATAAAAGATTAAGGATTTGCAGTTATGTTGAACTATCTTACTTTTGAAACTCAGTTCAGGAATGTTATTAAACAATTGTGATGTATCCCCTTGTCTACTTTACCTCACAACCATTTAGTTTAGAATAAGCATTAAAAGAGTGCACTACAATTATTTCTGGAATTTTCTTCTAAGCTGCTGAAATTCATTCTGTAAATTTTGATGAATTGGTTCTTTTGAGGTTCACAAATGTACAGGCAACAACCATGTGATCATTGCTGCCTGGCTGAGAGTAGCATTTCCACGTGGAAGTTCCTTAAGAAATTTACATATGTCTCTGAATCCGAAATCTTGTGGAAAATTAATAGAGAAAACAAGGAAAGTAAAAGCTTAATAATAGAGAGACATTAGTATGCAACCATCTTGCTTGCAGTTGTTGCCATATTATATGTGAGTCTGTGGTCTTTTCTGCAGGTAACTTTCTATAATGAGCCTTTTTTAAAAATAATTATTAAGAAGTTTATAAGCAGAGCATATTCATATGGATTTTATGAGTGGTTTTGAAGAAACAACAAATTTCTAATCCTTAAATAAGCAATTTCACCATGTGAATCTATACAGCAGTGTTGCCCTTGCTAGGAGATCCAAATGTTACACTATTCTAATACTACCCCATAATATTGACTGGCATTTTGTACTGCTTGGATATTTGCTACAGGTACACTTATTTGTAACTACCTTAACAAAAAAGAGGCAACAATTGCAAATATTCTTGTAGAACATTACAACGTGAAATTAGAAACTGATTCGAAATATGAAATAGCAATGGCAATATTGATTTCAACATCAGAATCAAGACAAGCTGAAAATATATCTTCACTTTTTAAAAAAATAGCTTATATGAAGTGTGCATGCTCAGCCATTCAGTCGTGTCCATTGTGACCTCATGGACCACCAGGATCCTCTGTCCATGCAATTTTCCAGGCAAGAATACTGGAGTAGGTTTCCATTTCCTACTCCAGAGAATCTTCCTGACCCAGGGATCGAACCTGCTTCTCATGAGTCTCCTGCATTGGCAGGTGGATTCTTTACACTGTGCTACTTGGGAAGCCCTTTAGATGAAGCAGCCTATGCCTTAACAAGAAACTTGACAAAATCTAAGTTACTTTGGACATACTCTTAATACAATCAGATCAATGCAAAATGGAAATATATTTTTACATCTAAAATATTTATCACAAAACAAAAATAAGGATTATCCAGTGGGCAAGAAATGCTTTGTGTTTTAAAAATTCATTTTAAGAATAATAACTTTTAAATATTAAAAATTTAGTATAATTTTTATATTGTAAACAGCTTTTACTTCATGTTCTAAATGTGTCCTATTATGAAATGTCTATATCAAGTAGATATTTATGGGTTATTACAATATTTTCATTGACAGTGCCAATAAACCATGCATTTTCCTGTTTTGAACTAAGAAAATCCCAGTACAATCCTATCATACAAAAAACTGATACACTGTTATTATTATGGTCACTGATTATTACTTAAAACATACAAATAGTGTGTTATAGAAAAGGCAGAATAACATAGTTAAGGGAATTTCTGAAAATTCCCCAAATTCTGATTTTATTTATGAATCCCAAAGATAAGTATCAATTGGAAATTTGAAAACACTGGCCAACAGTAAAAATAAAATGCTTTTGACTGTCAACTCAATTCAATTCAGTTCAGTCGCTTAGTCGTGTCCGACTCTTTGCGACCTCATGAATTGCAGCACGCCAGGCCTCCCTGTCCATCACCAACTCCCGGAGTTCACTCAGACTCACGTCCATCGAGTCAGTGATGCCATCCAGCCATCTCATCCTCTGTCGTTCCCTTCTGCTCCTGCCCTCAATCCCTCCCAGCATCAGAGTCTTTTCCAATGAGTCAACTCTTCACATGAGGTGGCCAAAGTACTGGAGTTTCAGCTTTAGCATCATTTCTTCCAAAGAAATCCCAGGGCTGATCTCCTTTAGGATGCACTGGTTGGATCTCCTTGCAGTCAAAGGGATTCTCAAGAGTCTTCTCCAACACCGCAGTTCAAAAGCATCAGATATTTGGCACTGGGGGGAAACATGGGTCTCAAAATTCAGGAAATGCAGTATTAAATGACAACATCATATTAGAAGATAATCTCCCTCACATTTCTTCCAGGTCTAAAATATTCAATGAGCTTATGGTTTAGAATTTTCTAGGAAAGAGAGCACATTAATAACTGCCCAGAATGTTAGTCATGGTTTCCTCTTTTCTTCAGTCTTCTTCCTCCATTCTTATCCTGATAGTTTTCTGTTTTTTTTTTTTTAATATTTCTATCTTCTACTCTAAGTAAATTGTAACCAAACCTTAATTTTTAGGTTTTTATAGTGTTCATTGATGACAGTTTTAACTGTTTCATAAGTATATACTTCATTCATAATAAAAATATATTGACTTAATTTTTAATAAAATATTTAATATGCAATGTAAACATGTTCTGTAGAATGTAAATAATTTTTTAAAAAATACTTTCCTCATTTAATTTTTTTCTTAAAACAGCATATGGCACAAAACCAACCATCCAAAAAGTATTTTTATCTGCTCACTTTAAAAATACTATGATATGTTAAAGCTAATAAAAGATGAGGGATAATACTTAGTTTACTTGATAGTCATAAATTCTATATTGCTCCTTCTTGGAATGTCCTTGATAAAAGAGATGCTTTTCAAGTATTTTCTGATGGGTTGAGCAATAGTGAGCTTTGGGTTCACTCTAGGTTGTAATGATGAAAAACAAAAAAAAAGCTTATAAAGAGTTTTTGTTGATCACATTACCTTTATTATAATCTCATTCTTTATGAATTAGAAAAATATAAACATACATGGCAGAGGCAAAGTATGAAAATACTTAACTAAACAGTCTTTAATATCTTCATGTCTCTATACTCCACTCCTCATCAGGAAACCAAAATCTAAAACTGGCTTTGCTAATACTAGAATGTTGATTTCAGTAATTTCTGGTCCTAGAACTTCTATCTCAGTCCTTTTTTGCAGTTATAGGAAAAGTCAGTTGCCCCTTCTTAGAGGCGTCATATGAGATTTCCTGGTTAATATTTACAAAGTTCAATGGTGATTAAAGGGATTGTAAAATTGATAATTGTTAGTATAGAGGCTGATATAGTAAAGGGGTCTACCTGGAAGATTGGCAGCCAGAAAAATTTTAGGTTGGTCGGAAAATGTTAGGTTAGTTCTCATTATCAGAGAATAACTGCTTTCAGAAAATGTATATTTAAATATTAACAACACTTGAGAAGGAATACTCCCAGAGATAAACATATGCTTTGAATCCATAATTACTTATGCATCTTCCCTGTGCCTCCTCATTGTCTGTATTTTTAAAATTCTGCAGGCAAAGAAATGAGGTTCAGTCTCAAGGTCATTGGAGCAACCGTGATTTTATTATTATGCCCATTGAATATGCTATAGAAATGTAATTTAAGGCATTAATATGTACACACTAAATAAAACCAGACAGTCTGTGGGAAAAGTTATTAATGGTGCTGGAATTTTACCAGTTTGGGAAATAAATAATATAATGTGTGTATCTCTGGAAACAATGCAAACTCAGCCTACTCAATAGACAGACACAGTAAAAGAAATCTAAGCAATTCTGTAATTCTATGAGGAGGGTAATTTCACTGATGACAGCTTTCCATAATTTTACTTTTAGATAGCAAATAATTTTCCTTATTCTTTATTTTATTGCTATTTTGAATTGTACTCCTTGTTGGAGTTTCACCTTTTACCAATAATTCTTCAGGAGATGTATTTTCACTGTTTTTCATATGGCAGTTACTGCTGGCAGTACCTAGTTGAAACCAACAGAATTACAACTCTCTTCAATATCCCTACATGACATGGGTAATATTTCAGTTTAATCCAGGGGCATGAATTGAGCCAGGAACAACCATTTCAATTTCTACAGCGGTTTGTTTAGGCTTAACATGGACTAGCTACCATACCCTCTCTCGGTGAACCGCATTAAATTGCTTACAGAGACCCACTCAGAAAGCAAAAGGCATGGCTTTACTATTCTCCTGACATGCTTTTGCCTAATAATCATGAAAGCTATAAAAAGAATCCACCACAAATGCCCGTGAAAAGCTCTATACTACCGCCCAACGACCAAGTTCCCACAAGGGAAGTTTAAAAGCTATTAAGGTTACTTCACTTGTATATAACATATGTTTAGTACAATTTTTCTTAAAAAATCAAAGGGTCTCATCTATAATAATAGATCAATCCTCTGCAGGGCTTCCCCGGTGGCTGAGTGGCAAAGGATCCACCTGCCAGTGCAGAAGACATGGGTTCAATCCCTGAATTGGGAAAATTACCTGGAGAAGGAAATGGCAACCCACTCTCGTATTCTTGCTTGGAAAATCCCCTGGACAGAGGAGAATGGCGGGCTACTGTCCATGGTGTTGCAAGAGTTGGAAACAACTTAGCAACTAAATAAGGCAAGATTTCCCTGTAACCCTGTGTATAATAATATGACTCTGCTACCATACTTATCATGTAAGAGACCGAATGGATGAGCAATGATTAATCCATACTCTCAACAGTTCTAGAAGTAAGGGCATTAGTTTACAAATGACTGACTGATGTAAAGGAATTTTTTATAGCCATACAGAAGAAAATAGATTGGGTGCCCAATGAAAAAGATCTTAAGCAAAACAGGGCCAAGCGCTTTATAAAAACCTATTTGTTTTCTCTTAAACTGTGTGAATGCATTTGTTTGTATCAAATACTTATCATTAAGGATATCATCAATGAAAACGTGAAAAAGATTTTTGCTAAAACTAACATATGTTAAGAATGAAGCAATAAATGTTGGTTAAGTGACTGAATGAAGGCTGATGGTTATGACTCACTCTTTCTAGCTGGACATAAATACATAACACAACACACATAGATAATTGAAGAATTATATAAATTGTCCTGATAAATTAATGCATCAAAGTGAGTTTTGGGTTACTTATCAGAATAGTTGCTACATCTATTGCTTAATACCCTTGGCTTGTTTTCGGTAGTATAGTGGGTAGAAAAAGCATGAAAAGTGAACCAAAAAAAGGAGGAGGCTGGAATTCTAGTTCTGACTTTTAGCTTTAGGCTAATTAGCTGTTGGCACTGGACAAAAGATTACAACAACCCAGGTACTAGGCTCCCTTATGCATAAGGAAGAATTATGACTTATTTGATGTTATAGCCTGTTCTAACCGGCTATGAATGAGCATGATTTGCTAACTTCCAAGATAGAGAAAAAAATATTCTGGTTTGTGTTATTTCTTTCATATCACCTTATAACTATCAATAATAACTATAAATTAATACTGTCATCATTGATCAGATTTGAGGCATTAACCTATAACTCATTTATTGAGCGGATATTTATTACCACCTATAATGTGACAAAATATCATCATCAACTCAATGACATGAATCTGAGCAAACTCTGGGAAATAATGAAGGTTAGGGAAGCCTAGCATGCTGCAGCCCATGAGGTTGCAGAGAGTTGGACACAACTTAGTGACTGAACAACATAATGTGAAAAAGTACTGGCCTGTTACTCCTTGTGCTTAATTTTTATCAATGCATATGCCTTTGACTATGTGGATCACAATAAACTGTGGAAAATTCTGAAAGAGATGGGAATACCAGACCACCTAAACTGCCTCTTGAGAAATTTGTATTCAGGTCAGGAAGCAACAGTTAGAACTGGACATCAAACAACAGACTGGTTCCAAATAGGAAAAGGAGTACATTAAGGCTGTATAGTGTCACCCTGTTTATTTAACTTAAATGCAGAGTACATCATGAGAAATGCTGGGTTGGAAGAAGCACAAGCTGGAATCAAGATTGCTGGGAGAAATATCAATAACCTCAGATATGTAGATGACACCTCCCTTATGGCAGAAAGTGAAGAGGAACTAAACAGCCTCTTGATGAAAGTGAAAGAGGAGAGTGAAAAAGTTGGCTTACAGCTCAACATTCAGAAAACGAAGATCATGGCATCTGGTCCCATCACTTCATGGGAAATAGATGGGGAAACAGTGGAAACAGTGTCAGACTTCATTTTTCTGGGCTCCAAAATCACTGCAGATGGTGATTGCAGCCATGAAATTAAAAGACGCTTACTCCTTGGAAGAAAAGTTATGACCAATATAGATAGCATCTAGCATATTGAAAAGCAGTGACATTAATTTTTCAACAAAGGTCCATCTAGTCAAGGCTATGGTTTTTCCAGTGGTCATGTATGGATGTGACATTTGGACTGTGAAGAAAGCTGAGTGCCGAAGAATTGATGTTTTTGAACTGTGGTGTTGGAGAAGACTCTTGAGAGTCCCTTGGACTGCAAGGAGATCCAACCAGTCCATTCTGAAGGAGATCAGCCCTGGGATTTCTTTGGAAGAAATGATACTAAAGCTGAAACTCCAGTACTTTGGCCACCTCATGCAAAGAGTTGACTCATTGGAAAAGACTCTGATGCTGGGAGGGATTGGGGGCAGGAGGAGAAGGGGACGACAGAGGATGAGATGGCTGGATGGCATCACTGACTCGATGGACGTGAGTCTGAATGAACTCCGGGAGTTGGTGATGAACAGGGAGGCCTGGCATGCTGCGATTCATAGGGTCGCAAAGAGTCAGACACGACTGAGCGACTGAACTGAACTGAACTGATTCCTGTATCTTCCTATATTCTCATTTTCCTCATGTCATATCACTATTTGGTCAGGTGTATAGTGTGCACAAAATGAAATTTGCCTTGTTTTGTCCCTGATGACATAGCCATGGAATAAACAAGACGAAGAAATCATTGGTTATCACTTGATAATGCTGTGCAATGTTGAAAAATTATACCATTTGTTACATTGAAGCATGTGCTGTTTTTAAGGAAACCAAACTCTTCTGAAATTATTGAGACTGTCCCATCTCCACTCCTCTGAATATCCTATTTTGTGGCACAGATCAATGCACTGAAGCTTCAGGATTCCCTGAAGGGCTGTTAGTACATTGGTAGTGTCACTTCTTTATACTCAAAACCTCTTGGGGGAAAACTGCTAGATGTATCATCTGCCTAGTTCTGCTCGATTCCCTTCTTAAACCATTGATCTCTGCTCCTAATTCTGCTTCAGCAGGAATATCTCTTAAACAGATGTCTTCTGCATTTTCTGTAGACACTCCTTACGTCTTTTGAACTTAACAGACTTACAAGTCTTTAATCCTCTATTCAATTTGTTCTAAAACCTTTGCTTATGAATCTATGTAACCAGTTTTCAAGACATTTTCCTTATTTTAAGAAATGTAAAAAACAAAAAATAAAGCATCAAATTACCCATGTAATATGAAAATGAAGTATGATTTTGCATTTACAATGTTTTGGTTTGGGTTTTAATTTAGCAGGGGGGTGCATAATAGTATTATCAACAGATTTAGTTTTCTAATTATTTCATAGAGGTAAGTATTCATGGGCATATCTCATTTATTGTGCTTTGCTTTACTGTAATTTACAAATATTTGTTTTTGTTTTTGTTTTTGTTTTTACAAATTTAGACTTGTGGCAGGGCTGCATTGTCAGATAATGGTTAGCATTTTTTTAACAAAGTATTTTAAAATTAAGGTATGTGCATTGTCTTTTAGGTATAATACTATTGCACAATTAACAGACTACAGTATAGTACATTAAATGTAATGGGAAACCAAAATATTTGTGTGACTTGTTTTATTGTAATATTCATTTTACTGAGGTGGTCCAGAACTGAATCTGTGCTATCACCAAGGAAGGCTGTAAATAAGTTTACATTTCCCAATACTTATCAACTAAAAATTCCTGTGACTTGGGAGTTCAATTTACATCAACAGATTTTATTGAGCTCTTACTAAATGTAAAGTAGTACCATTAGGCACTCATGAAGAATTGACAAGAACTTTTTCTGTATCCAAGAGCTTTCCCTGGTAGCTCAGTTGGTAAAGAATCCACCTGCAATGTAGGAGACCCCAGTTCAATTCCTGGGTCGAGAAGATCCATGGATCTTGGGCTTCCCTTGTGGCTCAGCTGGTAAAGAATCTGCCTACAGTGTGGGAGACTTGGGTTCAACCCCTGGGTTGGGAAGTTCCCCTGAAAAAGAGAATGGCTACCCACTCCAGTATTCTGGCCTGGAGAATTCCATGGACTGTATAGTAAGTCACAAAGAGTCAAACACAACTGAGTGACTTTCATTGTGACTTTTCTGTATCCTAGATGCTTATAGAAATGTTCCCTTGGTATCTCTAATTTTCTTAAAGAGATCTCTAGTCTTTCCCATTCTGTTGTTTTCCTCTATTTATTTGCATTGAACACTGAAGAAGGCTTTCTTATCATCTCTTGCTATTCTTTGGAACTCTGCATTCAGGTGCTTATATCTTTCCTTTTATCCTTTGCTTTTTGCCTCTCTTCTTTTCACAGCCATTTGTAAGGCCTCCCCAGACAGCCATTTTGCCTTTTTGCATTTCTTTTCCATGGGGATGGTCTTGATCCCTGTCTCCTATACAGTGTCACGAACCTCATTCCATAGTTCATCAGGCACTCTATCTATCAGATCTAGACCCTTAAATCTATTTCTCACTTCCACTGTATAATCATAAGGGATTTGATTTAGGTCAGATATTAAGAAGAGGTGGCAAGAATACACAGAAGAACTGTACAAAAAAGATCTTCACGACCCAGATAATCATGATGATGTGATCACTAATCTAGAGCCAGACATCTTGGAATGTGAAGTCAAGTGGGCCTTAGAAAGCATCACTATGAACAAAGCTAGTTGAGGTGATGGAATTCCAGTTGAGCTATTTCAAATCCTGAAAGATGATGCTGTCAAAGTGCTGCACTCAATATGCCAGCACATTTGGAAAACTCAGCAGTGGCCATAGGACTGGAAAAGGTCAGTTTTCATTCCAATCCCAAAGAAAGGCAATGCTAAAGAATGCTCAAACTACGGTACAATTGCACTCATCTCACATGCTAGTAAAGTAATGCTCAAAATTCTCCAAGCCACACTTCAGCAATACGTGAACCGTGAACTTCCAGATGTTCAAGCTGGTTTTAGAAAAGGCAGAGGAACCAAAGATCAAATTGCCAACATCTGCTGGATCATTGAAAAAGCAAGAGAGTTCCAGAAAAATATCTATTTCTGCTTTATTGACTATGCCAAAGTGTTTGACTGTGTGGATCACATGAAACTGTGGAAAATTCTGAAAGAGATGGGAATACCAGACCACCTAACCTGCCTCTTGAGAAATCTGTATGCAGGTCAGGAAGCAAAAGTTAGAACTGGACATGGAACAACAGACTGGTTCTAAATAGGAAAAGAAGTACGTCAAGGCTGTATATTGTCACCCTGCTTATTTCACTTATATGCAGAGTACATCATGAGAAATGCTGGACTGGAAGAAACACAAGCTGGGATCAAGATTGCCAGGAGAAATATCAATAACCTCAGATATGCAGATGACACCACCCTTATGGCAGAAAGTGAAGAGGAGCTAAAAAGCCTCTTGATGAAAGTGAAAGAGGAGAGTGAAAAAGTTGGCCTAAAGCTCAACATTCAGAAAACGAAGATCATGCGATCCAGTCCCATCACTCCATGGCAAATAGATGGAGAAACAGTGGAAACAGTGTCAGACTTTATTTTTTGGGGCTCCAAAATCACTGCATATGGTGATTACAGCCATGAAATTAAAAGACACTTACTCCTTGGAAGAAAAGTTATGACCAACCTAGATAGTATATTCAAAAGCAGAGACATTACTTTGCTGACTAAGGTCCATCTATTCAAGGCTATGGTTTTTCCAGTGGTCATGTATGGATGTGAGAGTTGGACAGTGAAGAAGGCTGAGTGCTAAAGAATTGATGCTTTTGAACTGTGATGTTGGAGAAGACTCTTGAGAGTCCCTTGCATTGCAAGTAGATCCAACCAGTCCATTCTGAAGGAGATCAACCCTGGGATTTCTTTGGAAGGAATGATGCTAAAGCTGAAACTCCAGTACTTTGGCCACCTCATGCAAAGAGTTGACTCATTGGAAAAGACTCTAATGCTGGGAGGGATTGGGGGCAGGAGGAGAAGGGAACAACAGAGGATGAGATGGCCGTATGGCATCACGAACACGATGGACATGAGTCTGAGTGAACTCTGGGAGTTGGTGATGGACAGGGAGGCCTGGTGTGCTGCGATTCATGGGGTCGCAAAGAGTCGGACACGACTGAGCGACTGAACTGAACTGAGATGCTTATAGACTAACAAGAAAGATAAATCAAGTTTCCACACTACTTCAAGTAAGGACTGGAAGAGCAGTATAAATACTAATTCAAAGGAGAGACAGAATATCTAGATAAAAGCCTCAGGGATGATGGATTTTGAGGGAGGCTTTGAAATGGAAAGGACTTTAACAAATAAGGATGAATCATTCTAAGTGGAGGAAGTATATTAAACAAAAGCACAGAGGCTGAAATGTGCAGGCATGTTTGGAGAACAAAAACTGATAATTTGGTTGGACTACATACAGGCTTTGTCTATGCACATAATGAGAACCAAAACTGAAATCTACTTTGAGCCAAATATCATTTTAATGCATCTAAATGTTATTATGTGATGTGATACTATTTTATTATATATAGACCCAGGTTTATATATATAAATTCACCAGATCCACAGTACCTAAAGCCAATGTTAGATACAATATTTATAATTTTCTGGATAATACCCATGAAATTTTAATAAATTAAATACATAATTTCTTATGTAATTAATTTTATAAAAATAAATGGATTGATTATTAATAATAGAACTTTTACACAAGTAATAATAAGGAATTCTCCAAGATTCAGGAACCAGAGTTAAAAGCCTTAAAGTCATGTTAAACAATGCTAAGCAACATAACAGATTTTAAACATGAAGCACTGAATATGTAGACTTATCTCCATACAATCATGAAATGCTACAAAAATTATGGTGAAGGAAGGAAAAACTATAAAAAATCAAAATGATAAGGTAAGACATGTCAACAATATTTTAGAAGATAAGAAGCAGGTAGATGACTAGTAACTGAATATGCTTAGTCACTCAGTCATGTCCAACTCTTTGCAACCCCATGGACTATAGCCCACCAGGCTCCTCTGCCCATGGGGATTCTACAGGCAAGAATACAAGAGTGGGTTGCCATTTCCTCCTCCAAGTAACTGAACAGGATTTGGTAAAAGTGAGGTACAGAAAAATTCAAAGAAGAAAGTTGATTCATGCCATTAGCACCATAAAGGTTAGGAGTAAAAGATGCTAGGTATCTCTCAAGGTGGAAGAGTAATGATTAGGGTAAGTAGGAGGACCCCAAACCTCTCCCTTAGGCCCACAGCCAAGCCAGTGTCTCTCCCTAGAAGAAAAAACGAGTGATAGTCTGTCTATCTATCCATCTATCTCTTATGAACTGAATTGTATCCCCTCAAAATTCACATGGTGAAGTTCTAACCCTTGGTACCCTAGAATGTGACTGTATTTGGAGGCCTTTAAAAAGGCAGTTAAGACAAAATGAGGCTATATAGTTGGATCAATCTGACTAATCCTGTATGACTGCTGCTGCTGCTAAGTCGCTTCAGTCGTGTCCAACTCTGTGCAACCCCGTAGACGGCAGCCCACCAGGCTCCCCTGTCCCTGGGATTCTCCAGGCAAGAATACTGGAGTGGGTTGCCATTTCCTACTCCAATGCACGAAAGTGAAAAGTGAAAGTGAAGTCGCTCAGTCGTGTCTGACTCTTAGCAACCTCATGGACTGCAGCCTACCAGGCTCCTCTGTCCATGGGATTTTCCAGGCAAGAGTACTGGAGTGGAGTGCCATTGCCTTCTCTGCCAATATGACTAGTATCTTTATAAGAAAAGAAATTAGGACAAAGACTCACAGAAAAAACAAAACAAAAAAACTATGTTGGGACATAGCAAGAAGGTAGCCATCTGCAAGTCAAGAAGAGAAGCCTCAGAAGAAACTAAACCTGGCAAAATCTTGATGTTGGATTTCTAGCCTCCAAAACTATGAGAGAATAAATGTCTATTAAGCCATTCAGTCTGTGGTATCACAGCTCTAGATTACTAATGCATTGTCTGTCTATCTTCCCATCCCTCTATTTATCTGCTTTATGATGACTCCTAAGAAGGAATATAAAGGAAGGTAATTGAGAGTAATTGTTTTGGCATAGACGTAAGAGAAGGCTCTTTTCATTTGGTTCTAAGAGATAACTTCTCCTGAGAAATGGCACTTTTAAGACCTAAAAGGTGAGGAAAAGCCAATCATGCAAATATTTAGAGGAGCAATTTTTTAGGCAAAAGGAAGCTGAATGGGAAAGATCCCCAGATAACAAAGGAGCACAGCAGATTGGGAACTAATCAGCATGGCTAGAGTACAGTAAGGAAGAGGGGTGGTAGAATGAGGTGGGTTTGCAGATAGAAGCAAGGCTACAATATCACTTTATCCTTATGAAAAATTTTTCATTTTTCAGACCCAGATAAAGTGGGTCTGAATTTTAATTGGTAAACTATGATAAATAACAAGTTTTATTTATTTCTCTGTTCTTGTGCTTAGGTTGCTCAGTCATGTCTCTTTGCGACCCCATGGACTATTGCTGCTCTGTTCATGGGGTTTTCCAGCAAGAATGCTGGAGTGGGTTGCCATTTCCTCCTCCAGGGTATTTTCCCAACCCAGGGACTGAACCCACGCCTCCCATGTCTTCTGCATTGCAGGTGGATTCTTTATCTGCTGAACCATCGGGGAAACCCAATATTTATTCATTTCTCTGCTGCTGCTGCTAAGTCACTTCAGTCGTGTCCAACTCTGTGCGACCCCATATACAGCAGCCCACCAGGCTCCCCTGTCCCTGGGATTCTCCAGGCAAGAACACTGGGTTGCCATTTCCTTCTCCAATGCATGAAAGTGTAAAGTGAAAGTGAAGTCGCTCAGTCGTGTCTGACTCCTAGCAACCCCATGGACTGCAGCCTACCAGGCTCCTCTGTCCATGGGATTTGCCAGGCAAGATTACTGGAGTTGGTTGCCATTGCCTTCTCTGATTCATTTCTCTAAGTCCACTAAAATCCATCTCCCAGCCCGTATCCTACCACATTGGGTGGGATTTTATTTCACTTGTTATTGCTCCCACTCTCACATCCACTCAAAGTATTCTGTAAAGTTCTAGAGTCTTGGGTAACCTCACATCAATGGCTCAGGAAGGTCTTTCAATAAGTGGTTATTTGGCAGCAGGGGTCACTGCTGAGACACACAGTATCTCAGTCCTCAGAGTCTTCTGGGATTTGAAGGCTGAGCTGAGCTCAGTGTATGTGAAACTTAAGTGAAACAGGAGGATCCTGTGCTCCAGATGTGACCACAGTTACATCCCCTCTGAGGTTTTACCCCTTTTG
The DNA here is from genome assembly GCF_023091745.1 of Budorcas taxicolor. NCBI lineage: Eukaryota > Metazoa > Chordata > Mammalia > Artiodactyla > Bovidae > Budorcas > Budorcas taxicolor. The sequence goes on from NC_068912.1 coordinate 74,004,945, forward strand.
ATGTCACTGTCATGAGCACTGAACAAGTCACTGCTACCAGAAAAGCTCTTGCTATTGCTCTCAACTTGCCCCTCCTAGGTTCTCTTAAAGACATGCACTTCTCTCTCCTCCCTTACATAATCCCTTTAAAGAGTTTGAAGTGAAAGTGAAGTTTCTCAGTCCTGTCCCACTCTTTGCGACTCCATGGACTGTAGCCTACCAGGCTCCTCTCCCTCCATGGGATTCTCCATGCAAGAGTACTGGAGTGGGTTGCCATTTCCTTCTCCAGGGGATCTTCCCAGGTCTCCCGCATTCCAGGCAGACGCTTCTCTGAGCCACCAGGGAAGCCCAAATAGGAGACATCTGATAGTAAGTAAGTTAGAGTAGCTCAGTCTTGTCCGATTCTTTGCAACTCCACGTACTATATAGCCCTTGGAATTCTCCAGGCCAGAATACTGGAGTGGGTAGCCTTTCCCTTCTCCAAGGGATCTTCCCAACCCAGGGATCAAACCCAGGTCTCCCGCATTGTAGGCAGATCCTTTACCAGATTAGTCACAAGAGATTAGGCTTTCACAAACGACAGAGAAGTTGCCTTCAAGTAGTTTCTAATTCAGGTTCTGTAAATAATCATGAAGATATGAAACATAGAGTCTGGCTATCCAGCAATACTTACAAAAGGCAAGACATAGAAACAACCTAAGTGTCCATTGATGGATAAATGGATAAAACATTCAAGGGAATATTATTCCCCCCCACCTTTTTCTTTTGCCTGGGTTGGGTCTTCATTGCAGCATATGGGATCTAATTTCCTAGCCAGAAATCAAACTTGAGTTTCCTGAATTGGGAACTCGGGCATTTTAGCCACTGGACCATGAGAGAAATCCCAGGAGTACTATTCAATTCATAAAAAAATAAGGAAATTCTGCCATTGTGACAAAATAAATGGAGCTTGAGGGCATTATGCTAGGTGAAATGAGTCAGACAGACAAATACTGTATGTATGACCTCACTTATATACGGGGAAAAAAATCCAGTGAAAAATAGAGCAGATTTGTAGCTACCAAAGGTTGAGGTGGAGGTGAGGGGAGAAGAAATTGAAGGAAAGTGGTCCAAAGGCACAAACTTCCAATTATAAGATAAATAAGTACTATAAATGTAATTTATAACATGATGATTTTAGTTAACAGATGAATGATATATATGAAAATTGTTAATTAAGAGAGTTAATCCTAAGAGTTCTCATTTGTTGCTGTTAGTCACTAAGTCATGTCTCTTTGTGACCACATAGACTGCAGCACACTAGGCTTCTGTCCTTGGGACTTCCCAGGCAAGAATACTGGAGTGGGTTGCCATTACCTTCTCCAGGGGATCTTCTTGACCCAGCGATTGAATCTACATCTCCTGCACTGGCAAGTGAATTCTTACAAGGAGAAAAATTTTTTCTTCCATTTCTTTCTATTATATCTACATGAGATGATGGTTGTTAATTAAACTTACTGCGGTGATCATTCCACAATGTATGGAAGTCAAACCTTTATGTTGTACACTTTATACAATGATCTATTTCAATTATGTCTCAATAAAACTAGAATAAATAAAAGGGAAAAGAACTGCATTTTAAATATTGATTTACTTATTTTGCTATATTGGGTCTTAGTTGTGGCGTACAGGTTTAGTTGCTCTACAGCACATGGGATATTAGTTCCTCGCATTGCAAAGCTGATACTTAACCTTAGTTCCCTGCATTCCAAAGCAGATTCTTAATTCTTCTGTGAACCACCAGGGAAGTCCCAAGAACTGCGTTTTTAAAAGGCCTGGCTATCTATTTGAAATGAAGAAAAAAATTAAGAGATAACAACCCAAAATTAATATCTCGATAAATTATTTTGTCTCACTAGTGTAATTTCTTTTTCTTTCAAACAACAATAGTAACACTTACCTAGTGGAAACATGAGGCAGTCTTCTGAAAGTTTATACTGTTTATACATGGAAAAGAAATGCAAAAAAGCAAAATGACTGTCTGAGGAGGCCTTACAAATATCTGTGAAAACAAGAGAGGTGAAAAGCAAAGGAGAAAAGGAAAGATATAAGCATCTGAATGCAGAGTTCCAAAGAATAGCAAGAAGAGATAAGAAAGCCTTCTTCAGCGATCAATGCAAAGAAATAGAGGAAAACAACAGAACGGGAAAGACGAGAGATCTCTTCAAGAAAATTAGAGATACCAAGGGAATATTTCATGCAAAGATGGGCTCGATAAAGGACAGAAATGGTCTGGACCTAACAGAAGCAGAAGGTATTAAGAAGAAGGGATAAGAATACATGGAAGAACTGTACAAAAAAGATCTTCATGACCCAGATAATCATGATGATGTGATCACTAATCTAGAGCCAGACATCTTGAAATCTGAAGTCAAGTGGGCCTTAGAAAGCATCACTACCAACAAAGCTAGTGGAGATGATGGAATTCCAGTTGAGCTGTTTCAAATCCTGAAAGATGATGCTGTCAAAGTGCTGCACTCAATATGCCAGCAAATTTGGAAAACTTAGCAGTGGCCACAGGACTGGAAAAGGTCAGTTTTCATTCCAGTTCCAAAGAAAGGCAATGCAAAAGAATGCTCAAACTACCACACAATTGCACTCATCTCACATGCTAGTAAAGGAATGCTCAAAATTCTCCAAGCCAGGCTTCAGCAATACGTGAACCATGAACTCCCTGATGTTCAAGCTGGTTTTAGAAAAGGCAGAAGAACCAGAGATCAAATTGCCAACATCTGCTGGATCATGGGAAAAACAAGAGAGTTCCAGAAAAACATCTATTTCTGCTTTATTGACTATGCCAAAGCCTTTGACTGTGTGGATCACAAGAAACTGGAAAATTCTGAAAGAGATGGGAATACCAGACCACCTAACCTGCCTCTTGAGAAATCTGTATGCAGGTCAGGAAGCAAAAGTTAGAACTGGACATGGAACAACAGACTTGTTCCAAATAGGAAAAGGAGTATGTCAAGGCTGTATATTGTCACCCTGCTTATTTAACTTATACGCAGAATACATCATGAGAAATGCTGGACTGGAAGAAACACAAGCTGGAATCAAGATTGCTGGGAGAAATATCAATAACCTCAGATATGCAGATGACACCACCCTTATGGCAGAAAGTGAAGAAGAGCTAAAAAGCCTCTTGATGAAAGTCAAAGAGGACAGTGAAAAAGTTGGCTTAAAGCTCAACATTCAGAAAATGAAGATCATGGCATCTGGTCCCATCACTTCATGGGAAATAGATGGAGAAACAGTGGAAACAGTGTCAGACTTTAATTTTTTGGTCTCCAAAATCACTGCAGATGGTGACTACAGCCATGAAATTAAAAGACACTTACTCCTTGGAAGAAAAGTTATGACCAACCTAGATAGTATATTCAAAAGCAGAGACATTACTTTGCTGACTAAGGTCCATCTATTCAAGGCTATGGTTTTTCCAGTGGTCATGTATGGATGTGAGAGTTGGACTGTGAAGAAGGCTGAGCACCGAAGAATTGATGCTTTTGAACTGTGGTGTTGGAGAAGGCTCTTGAGAGTCCCTTGGACTGCAAGTAGATCCAACCAGTCCATTCTGAAGGAGATCAACCCTGGGATTTCTTTGGAAGGAATGATGCTAAAGCTGAAGCTCCAGTACTTTGGCCACCTCTTGCAAAGAGCTGACTCATTGGAAAAGACTCTGATGCTGGGAGGGATTGGGGGCACGAGGAGAAGGGGATGACCCAGGATGAGATGGCTGGATGGCATCACGGACTCAATGGACATGAGTCTGAGCGAACTCTGGGAGATGGTGATGGACAGGAAGGCCTGGCGTGCTGCGATTCATGCAATTGCAAAGAGTCGGACACGACTGAGCGACTGAACTGAACTGATGCAGTTTACTACTTGGGCTAAGAATCCACAATTTCCTCTCTCTCACCATTCCCTCTACCCTGACAGGTGCTGGTGTTCTGGGTGATAGATCATTTGGCCTGTCTAGATGTTTTAGTATAGTACTCAGCTAATTTATTCACCTATTTTTCCCTTTGGCTATTGGAGCTGACTAAATCAAACTACTGCTGACTCTTCTTCCCAAATAGTTCAGACTTTGGCTAAGCATCATTTCAAAAAATAGGAATACATGAGCCATACAAAATCAAGAAGCTAAACCACTGAAGAGTTAAAAAGATGAAACACTTTAAAAGAAAAGCTATTCTAATTTAGATATATATCCCCTATGAAATATGCTGTATTCTTTCCGGAATCTTAAATCAGTCTTCATGCAGAGTTTACAGAAGACATATTCTCCCGACAGTCCTGATGTGGGAAAAGCTTTTATTTTGAGGCTAAAAAAGATGAATTTTCTAAATTGTCATAGGCTGTGGTTGAGCAGCTGCATTCTGCATGGTCCCTACGCAGCTTATTCTTCTAATTATGCTGTGACAGCTTCCCCAGTAGATTAAAATCCCACACAGAGTTCTCTTATCTTTAACCTTTCGTCCCCATGACTCCTCACTCCTCAGACGCCTCTCCTAATGTCTAGTTCTAAGTCTAGGGACTTCTTAAATGGAGACTCCCACAATAAAAGAAAAAGATGATTGTAGTCTTTCTCTGATCTTCAATGTCTAATTTTACATATATATTACACACAGAAAAAAGGAAAAGGTAATCTATTTTATAATACAAATGTTATCTGGTCCTCCATTCAGCTTTTAGAAAGTGATAAACCTTTGATGAGTCCACGTGGGGCAACTTATTTTTAAAAAAGAAAAGAAAAAAGCAGGCTTTGCTATGCAGTAAACCTCATTTGAATGGCATAAAAGAAGGCCAGAGTAGCCTAATGTAGATAATTAGTCACACAACTGAAACTTACTTCTTAATAAGTCAAATCATTAACCATTTTTGGGGGTTCAAAATCTTTAAGGAGTTATATGACCACCTTAAGCAGAAGGTGCCAGAAACTATTTAATATTCCTTTATTCAAGATAAACATTCACAACATCCAGACCATTGGGGAATACAGTTTAGTTCATTTTGGCACTTCAAAATGATGTTTAATGCTTCTTCACTCAATCCAGGCTTACCTGCAAGGATATGTGTATTTTTGTGGTGTTCCCATTTTCCTCATCTCCCAACAATGCTCTCAGTTTTGATGACTTGCTGAGGGTACAGAAATTAGATACACAAGCCCATTAAGAATTCTATACTTAGTCATGTCTGAATCTTTGCAATCCTATGGATTGTGGCCCACCAGGCTCCTCTGACCATGGAATTTTCCAGGCAAGTTCTGGAGTAGGTTGCCGTTTCCTACCCCAGGGGTTCTTCCAACCTGGGATTGAACCTGTGTCTCCTGTGTTGGCAAGCAGATTCTTTACTACTCTGCCCCTTGAGAAGTCCAATAAATATAGCCAGGGGTCAAGAATAACATTTCTTGATTTTTCAGCAACTATTTAAGAATTAGTCTTCTTTTATCCAGTCATAGGCATTGCTGGGAAGAGTTACATTCGTCAATGTTATGGTAGGGTTTTCTAGCACCTAATATGATGTTTGGATGTATGCTTTTAAAGTAAAAACACGTGTACACCCATGGCAGATTCATGTTGATGTATGGCAAAACCAATACAATATTGTAAAGTAAAAAATAAATAAATAAATAAATAATAAAATAAATAAATAAAGTAAATCATGTTCCCTGGATTTAGATGACAAATTAGAAAGCTGGAAGGTTTCCCTGAAGAGCATGAAGTGGGAGATCTTAAGAAAATTCTCATTCCCTGCATTCATCTAAAGGATAAATTATTTTCTCTCAGAAAAAAAAAAGGGGGGGTTGCAGAAAGGAGATGGATTCCAAGAAGTCCATAGTGTAGGAAGGAAGAAGCACCAGCGAGAATGAAGGACCTGTGCTGAGGCTGAAGTCTCTTTTCTGATCTCTACCAGGTTTCAAGGGAACTTTAAATGGTCAGAGTAGGGAAATGAGGGAGGAGAAAGAGAACTGCAAGACTCCTGGGCCCCAGGGGGAAAAGACATGGGTCTACTGGCATCTCAGTAACGTACCAGTGTATCAGGCAACATGCCACGGGTACCAGTCCTGGGACTACTACTGTCTGAGCCAGTCTTTGACCTTCTTCTATTCTCTCTGGACCTCAGGGGAGTTGTGTCCAACAGGCTAATGGATTTCTTAGGCTGGCTTCCATGTCTAGTGACTTCTGGCTTAGTTCAACTGATGCGATAAAAAGGGTGGAGACTGAGGGTGGGACTGGGGAGAAGTAGAACGTTTCTCTTCTGTTTCAGAGCATCGGTATTGGTGTGTCCCCATGAAGATGTACTGGCTGCAGTTCTGGCTTGCCAAGACCAACATGGTCCCTGAGTTGTAGTAATGCTGTCCCCTCTCCCTATGCCCTCAGTAGAGGAGTGGAATTTGTTTCCTGATGTATTAATAGTAATCACCAAGTTGCCTAACCACTCCTTGTTTGGCTTTTCAGCTATTCTGTAAAATTTGTATCACATTCTCTGTATTTCAGTTCCCTATATAATACATTTGTGGTGTTTATACACTAGGTGATTGGTTCATTTTTCCAGTCAAAACTTAATGAAACCAAAGACATTTTACATTCTATTTAATCCTTACAAGTTCCCTGGAAGGTAGTAATCATTACTTCCATTTTACAAATGAGAAAAAGCAAAAGTCTATGAATTTAAGGTCTTTAACTCAAAGTCACAACACTGGTACATGTTCTAGCCATGATTCCAATCCAGTTCTGAACTACCCTTAAGTTGCTCTTCCTACTGAGGGAAATGTCAACAGCAGGGGGCGGGGAAAAGGCAAAAACAAACAAACAAAAAAAACCCAGGCCTAAAAACAGCCATATAACTGCCGCATAGTTGCCCCAGGCCAGAACAGTGCATTATAGGGAGCTCCACCCACACTGAGTGCTGAGAGCCTGAGGGGAGAGGTGTCCTTGCTTCAGAGCAAAGCACCCTGCTCCGAAGAAGCAATGCCTTCTCCAGCCTTGGACACCTGTGAAGACAGCAGAGTCAGAGCTGTTATCAGACAAGATGTATGTCTAAGCTTAACTCTCCTGACAACCTAATTTTTACCTTTGCCATTTAAAAATAGTTTCTATCTTTTGTCATGCTGTCTCAGACTTACAGACATATTTATGAAAGGGACATTATATTATCTTAATGGTAATAATTAACCCCTTGTATTCACTCTTTATACTGCCTATAAAATATTACATCCGAGACAGTCCTGTTTAGTTACTGGCTTCTAAGTGCTGATTTTTCACAAAATGACATGTTAGGACAATAAAAGAGAGCTGAAAAATCTGTTAAAGGATACCTTCGTAATACCTTTCACACCACTAGAGATATTCTGAGACCTCATTATTCCGATAGAGCATAAATAAGAGGAGGTTTGGTTGTTGTGAAACAAACAGTTGCTCATAACAATTCAGACTGGTTGGTTTCCATTCTATTATTAATCCTTGACTTTCTAAGTGCCAATAAACTTTCTATCTAATAAATGCTCCATGTAAATTGTTACCATAAACTCAATTACAAGGATAAATGTATGTGTATACCCAACACTGAAATTCTTCATGAGTACACAGACTAGAAGGGACACTAGTTCTTTCAAAACAAATAAAACAAAACACCAGCACATATCCTTGGTCCAGTTTTCTACCCAATGAAACAAGAAAGATTATGCAAAAAAAAAAAAAAAAAAGACATCATTTTAAAGATTTTAAAAGTCCTCTGGGTTTTTGTGTGTGTGCTCCACTCCCCACTCCCCATCCCCCCCGTCCTTATTTCTCTGAACAAAACAGCCTCTGTTGCTCTGCCGGTCTCTTCTTTTATGTGCTACAGAACACCTGGTGGCCAATTGCTAGGTAGAGGATAATTAGCCCCTCAATTATCACCAGTTTATTTTCACCTGTTCCACAGCCAGTTCCCTAGAACTTGAAGCTTGTCTAATTAGTCTTTTCTGACCCATTCCCCACCATCAGACTCAAGAAATAGCCCTTCCACTAATTAATTAACCCGTGGTAGGCCAGTCCTCCAGCTTTGGTCTCCACTCCTGTTGGAATCATTAGAATCAAATGAACAAAGAAACATCATGGGATAGGGTAATAAGAAACTAAAAAGTTCTGCCTTCCTTCTCTCTTTGCCAACCTTCAGATCCAAATTATAGAAACCTTAAGCATAGTGACATTTAGTCAGAAACATATGTGCTTGCTGTTGAATGTCTTGAAAGAGCAAAATAGCACTGCCAGGATTATCAAGTTCAGTTCTCCAAAATGCCGAAGGAAATATGGTGTTTATTTTATATGCGAAAGGTGAAAGAGATCAAAAAGAATCCAAATTTTAAAATAGAGGCCAAAATCTCAACTTGTAAAGATCTTTTCATGATACCGTAATTGAATCTAACAAATTCTTCTTTAATTTGGTAGAGAATGAATACTTTTTTCCAAACTATTTTATACATATGTATAGAAATTCTTATTTTGCTTTATCACACAAGTCAATAGAGAAGTCCTGCAATGATTTCTGTAAGGTTAAGGGATGGCTCATGTTTACTTACTCATTCAAAAAGTATTATTGGATATCTACTTTATATAAGGCACACTGTTAAGCCACAAGGACACAATAACAGATGGTCCTTGCACTTATAAAGCTGAAAGTCTAATATACCTCAAAATATAATCTATTTTTAAAGAGTGTATTGAATCCATACCCATGCTTAAAATTTGACAGAAAACATTCCTCTATGTGCTAGACATTTGTTATATTTTAGCCTGCCATTTTCTCTTCTTTCTTCCCAATAGTATTCCAAATTCCCTTGAAGAACAACTTCTCTTATGCCACATAGCTTGGTTCAGAGCTGGGCACATGATCCAGATTTAAACCAGTGAAAGCCAGGCTTAAGACATTTGTTCCACTGGTAGCTCTCTCTCCCTCTTAAAATTAGAGTATGTGAGGTCTTGAGGTAATGCTGCCATTTTTTAACCATAAGAGAATAAAGCTAAAGCTACAGTAAAGAGTATAGCTACAAAATAAGGGACAGGAATCCTGGTAACATCCTTTAAATCCTGTTTCAGCCATTTCAAGCTCCAAAACCATTCGGATTTGAGCTTAGGTCAATTTATCCAAAAGTGTGCTAATTGATAGAAATGTATCTTTAATATCACACACAAAAGTTTAAGAATTAAGGTATTCTTAAAGAGGACCTGCGTCTTATCTATGTGTGAACTTTTAAGCATTCAGATAGGAAGATATTTATGATCTATTCGTATTTTTATACTTGTTTTTCACCTGTAAACATACCAGTTCATTTCTAGACTGTGCATTTGCTTGTGTGAATCTGGTAAATCATATCATTCTCTAAAGTGTGTTGCCAAAATGCTGTATCCTTTGTTCTTACGCCATAAAATGGGCCTGTAAATGGTTTTTAACACAGCAGCTATTATTCTGTCAAATCGGATAATGTTAGATGTACCTCCATGACTTCCATTCATTCCACAACTACTTACTGAACAATAATAAATGCAATGGTATTGGTGATCCAAAGTTAAGCAAGAAGGGTTGCTATTTTCAAGGAGCTTTTCTGGGCTCTCTAGGAGAGCATAAAGTGATACAAAGGGGTGACTAAATACTGGGTGACAACTGCTATGTAGGTTTAAATCTCCCAAGTGCTACATCTAATAAGGTGCTACTCTTTTCACTACTTCTCACATCCAACCTATCTGCAAGTCCTTTCAGTATAGCCCTCCAAATCTTTCCCAGTTTGGACCATTTCTCCTAGCACCATTCTTGAAAACCCTAATTGAAGGCATCATTATTTTTTACCTCTACTACTGCTCAGTCCCTGGGTTGGAAAGATCCCCTGGAGAAGGGAAAGGCTGCCCACTCCAGCATTCTGGCCTGGAGAATTCCATGTATAGTCCATGGGGTCACAAAGAGTCAGACACTACTGAGCAACTTTCACTTCACTTCACTACTGCAACAATGTCCCAACTAGTCTCCTTGTCTCAACTCTTGTAATCTCAAAATTCCCAGGCTCTTCTCCCTACAATAGCTCAAATGATCTTTACACAAGCATAAAGCAGGTCAATACACTCTACTGCTTAAAACACTTGAATGTCTTTTCACTTTTTTTATAGAGGAAAAAAAATCTAAATACCTTTCCACACCCAAGCAGGCCCTGCATGACCTGACCCTTACCCACCTTTTCAACATCAGTTCCTACCTTGTTCTCCCTATCTGCCTGATCCAGCCACAATAACTTTCACTTTATACCTAAGAAGTGCCCAAACCATTCTCATCTCAGGGTCTTTTAACTTGCTTTTCTGCCTGTAATATTCTTCTTTTATCATGAATTTGGTCTCACCTCTTCTGACAAGTCTTTCCTGACCATCTTAGCTGAAGTAACTGCCCCTGTACCACCACTCCAACTTAATCATTGCCACATTTTATTTTCTCCACATCATTATGTCAAATCAGATTCTTCATTTAATTTCTTACACAGTGATTATTAGCCTTTCTCTGCCCTCCACAGTATATAACTTTCCTCTTTGCTTTTAGTCAGTGCCAAGAATGCCTGACTCCAGGCAGCATTCGGTACAAATTTACTGAAAGAATCCAAGATTACAGGTGAGACTGAGCTCAAACTTGGAAATTCAGGAAATAGTTTAGAAAGTTAGGGAAGACAAATTTTTGGATAAATGAAACTACTAACTGAATAGAATATAGAATATATGAGTTAGAGGGAAAATTTGAAGAAAGTACAATAACTTGAGGGATTAAACATGTTTCCTGCAATATCATTCTTCAAAGCAAACTGACCACTAGACCACAGAGTAGAATAACAATGAATAGGAATAAATTAGACTGTAGGAATGTTCTAACTAGTGTTGTTGTGAGAGTCTTGTTTAACATTATTATCAATCAGCTGGAAAAGAAAATACGTATCACATTAAGGAACTGTGCATGCATGCTTAGTCACCAAGTCATGTCCAACTCTGAGACCCCATGGACTTGTAGCCTGCCAGGCTCCTCTGTCCATGGGATTTCCCAGGCAAGAATATTGAAAAGGGTTGCCATGTCCTTCTCCATGGGATCTTCCAGACCCAGGAATCGAACCTCTATCTCCCGCACTGCAGGCAGATTCTTTACCACTGAGTCACCTGGGAAGCCCAAGGGAACTGTAAATAATGCTAAATTGAGTTTTGCCTTAAATGTCAGTAAGGATCTAATTAGCAGGTAATAGCAATTACATCAAAAACCTAAGTTGACTAAAACTTGAGAACTGAATTCTTTTAAAATATAAATATTAGCATAAAATTCAGCTGAATCAAATCACTCATCAAGCAGGAGAAAGTTAAGGAGTTAAAAGGACCAGTGGTAGATACTGGGCATAAAATTAGATACCATTTGATAATCCAAAAGAATATATATTTTTAAATTTTCTGAATACATGAGACATTTATTGAGTGTCTGCTATGTAAGGAATTATATGTATGTTTATTTTATGTTAAGTCTAACTCCTCAAAGGTTCATCTCCATTTCACATATAAGAAAACTGGTAGAACTGAGATTCAACTCTTCATCAACTTATTCCCAAAGTTCTTTTTCATCATTAACATTTTCCTATTGCAAGCTCTAGTATATACAGCATTGTACAGGGATAATCAGAAAATACCATTTCACTTCACTTAAGACAGGGACACATTCAGTAGTAAGTAAGAGAACTTTAAAAAGGATTCCTGAATGAAAAATAAAACAAACAAAAATAATTGAACATTTTTTCTAGGTCACAGCTACGAAAGCTGGAGAAGGCAGTGGCACCCCACTCCAGTACTCTTGCCTGGAAAATCCCATGGACAGAGGAGCCTGGTGGGCTGCAGTCCATGGGGTCGCTAAGAGTTGGACACGACTGAGCGACTTCACTTTTACTTTTCACTTTCATGCACTGGAGAAGGAAATGGCAACCTGCTCCAGTGTCCTTGCCTAGAGAATCCCAGGGACGGGGGAGCCTGGTGGGCTGCTGTCTATGGGGTCGCACAGAGTCGGACACGACTGAAGCGACTTAGCAGCAGCAGCTAAGAAAGCAATAGTATGAAAAAATAAAAAAATATTGACCTACAACAAGAAGGAAATATTTATAAACTAAAATTAAGATCAGATTAATTTATACCAGAGAGCAAAGAAAAACACTACCTGCCAACAAACTTGTAAAAAGTAGCTTCCCTTTACTGTGGCATTTAGAAGCAGATTGATGAATGAATGAGTGCATGGATGAATGAATGAACAAAGATACTTTAGCCTGTATTGTTGAAAATATCCTTGAAGTGGCAGAATAAGGGCTAGAAGGAAAAACTCAGAGATGAATTTAGAATCATTACTTTTTTCTTCCTCTGCCAAGAATTTTATGTTTCTCAAGTGATTCTGTGTTACCGTTTCAGCAAAGTAAATGAGGTTTTAATTGGTTCCTTTCCTTGAACTAGAAGATAGGCTCAGGTATCACTATCAGTGGGAACTTCTTCACCAGTATCTTATGTGAACTTGGACGCTATGTCTATAGTATTTTCAGCCTTCACATTTTTAATTTTTGTCGGGCAGTACTGTAACAAGATCCCCTAAGTCAATGTGTTACCTGAAGGGGAAAAAAAAAAAAAAACTGAAATAAAAGAAGCATCCATATAAAGTAAACAAGTTAGAAAGGCTCATTTTTCATGTGTTAACTAGCCTCCACACAACTGTTGGCTGTGACAACAAATGATTTAATGAGTCCAATTTAAAATGGCCTTGTCTGTGCGAGATAGATGTCTTGGAAAATACTTTTTAAAAATCTCACAGCTATAGCAAAGGCTGCTTCGATATGCCCTGAGAAAATATCTGCACAGCAGTTCTATTTTTTTCCCCCCTAAATTTCGTATAGGCCAGATATCAAACCAGTAACAAGAAGAAGCATAATATTTACATTGTATATGTGAACATTCCTAATAGCAACTGTTAATATAATGTTTCAGGAATATCCACTCAAGAAACCATAAAGGTTTAACAACTGTGTAGAAAAGTGATTAGTCAACAAGAGTCTTTCTGAACTACATGTTCATCTTCTTTTCAATCATTTAAACAGCCCATCAGAGTGATGCTTTGTTAGTAAAGAAGGGTAATAAGGAATGTGATGGGTATACTGGGCAATGACAGGAAAGAGACTCATCTCCAGGCTTGGGTACTATCTATACTATGGCATTTGATTTTAGAAAGCTTGCAAAAGTATTTGATTGAAGAGATGAAATCTTCCCAAATCTGCTTCCTGTGTTCAGAAATACATATCTTCCTCCTCGTGTACATGTCTTAGGTATTTTAAGATTTATGAGCAGGTTAAAAGTGTTATCTCTGAATTCACATGATGCTCCCTTTCATATTAAAAAACACCTCAGCTTTGGCAATAGATAAAACATATTATACAGCACATGAGAAGGCCAGGTAAATTCAATTTTGTCAAATGACCCGCCCCAGCTCAAACCTCAGTGTCTTGTTTTGTTCTTAGAACAGGAATAAATCTAAATTTGATTAGTTTAAATGTGTATCTTTATATTTTAAATGTCTGGATAGGGTGTTACTAGAATTAAGCATCAAAAATAATATTGACTAGGACCTCCCTGGTAGTCCAGAGGTTAAGACTCTGCACTTCCGCTGCAGGGGGCGCAGATTTGATCCCTGGTCTGAGAAGTTCCACATGCCCCATGGTGTGGTCAAAAAAAAAAAAAAAGAAAAGAAATTAAAAAGATAATAGTAATATCGACTAAAGTTTACTTAAAATGTTTTAAGAGTCCAGGAATAAGAGACATGAACATCAATACTGAAAGATTTATATGTTGAGAGCAGATGTGATTCAGAGCCCGTCGCATGATAAAATTATTCAAGAAGTCAAAGAAAGAAGAGGCAGCAGTGTCAAAATATTTTCACAAGAAAAAAGTAATTAACATACACTGCATAAATTAAAGCGATATAGACAAACAGATGTAGCCATAATACAAATACCTTTTCAAACCAAATTTTAGTTTAAATAAATACAGTTTATGCAAGGAGAAAATCTTAACCTACCTATTTACCAAAGCTATACATATGTTTCTTTCTTGACTTCTGTAACAACCACTAGGAAACCAACAGGAAAGCGAAAAGGTGGAACAAATGCTACCAGGAAGACTAAGCAAATTGCCAACTGTCTAGTCTGTACAGGGCATTAACTTCACCATGCTGAGCTCTTGTTTGTGGTCCAAATCTCAGACCAGCATTGCAGCAGGCTATTCTTTGCCTGGAATTGGTAGAAAACAAATTTCAAAATGTCAAATGCTGCATGCTATTTTCTCACTCCATATTTGTCTCTTCAGACTGGAATTTTTTTGTTTGTTTAAGATAAAGAAATTTAATCTACCAGAAAAAAACAAATGTTTTTGTTTGGATAACTATGAAAATATCCTCAATCCTCAATAATATCCTCAATAAGATATATGATGCATAAGCCCCAAAGTAGTTTTGTCATATTTGAAATGGAAATAGAATTCTAACCCTCAATTACGTGCATTCATTTATCACGATAAAAATAAGTCATTAATAACTGATACTTTCTAAGTTTTAGTCCAGCATCTTTGACAGGATCAAATAATATATGTTGACCCATACTTTGTTCTCTTTAGCATGCAACCTCCCCCTTCTACTTTCATTCTCTCTTCTGTCATCTTCTCTGATTTCTCATTTTAATAATATTATATAAATTGCCTAGTAGCATGAATCTCTTGTGGAGAAAGCAATGGCACCCCACTCCAGTACTCTTGCCTGGAATATCCCATGGACGGAGGTGCCTGGTAGGCTGCAGTCCATGGGGTCGCGAAGAGTCGGACACGACTGAGCGACTTCACTTTTACTTTTCACTTTCATCCATTGGAGAAGGCAATGGAAACCCACTCCAGTGTTCTTGCCTATAGAATCCCAGGGGTGGGGGAGCCTGGTGGGCTGCCGTCTATGGGGTCGCACAGAGTCGGACACGACTGAAGCAACTTAGCAGCAGCAGCATGAATCTCTTGTGGAGAATCTCTTTTTCCTTGAGTTTTTGTTTCATCTAAGTTTTGATTTGTCTTATGCATTTTCCTTTTTAAAAAAAAAAAGGTTTTTTTTTAAGTTGCTTAGATAGCAGTACCAAGTCACTTCTTTCATCTGTTCATCTTCGGTGGTTTTATTCCCATTCTCTAATTTATCCTTTCTCTTCTAGAGTAAGTGAATTTTTGATTGCTTCTTTTAATATCAGAAATCAGTTTGTCTCCTCTTCTAAACTACCTATAGTTTGAGGTGTTACAGTGTTTTATGTTCCATGTGCATTTTCTATAACCTAAGGACACAGTAATATGGATGAGGTGAAAAGATCAAAGTTGGCATGAACTAAGCTGCAGTCTCTTCTGTAATCCCTCGGTTCTCCTCTTCCAGAATTTGTTAAATGTACTGTACTGGAGCTAAATTACTCCAATTGTAGAAAACATGCCACTCCCCTAGAGAATAGTCTTAGGCTTCCTGTTCATCTTTAAAATCAATATTAGAGTTGCTTTTCTCCAATATCCATTCTCTTTTCATAGTAATAAAACTCCTGATATTAAGGTGTGCTCTTGCTGATCAGAAGAAAAACTACATTTCTGTACCTGCCTTGCTGTTGAGTGTAGTTATTAATCTCTGGCTGGTGGGATGCAAGGAAAGTATATGAAATCTTTCAAGAACCTTCCTTCAGAGACAACTTGTTCTTTCCTCCATCCCACTGCTTAGACCTCTTATAAGAAGTCAAGCCAGCAAACAGTGGTGCATCAAGAGGAAAGAAGCCTCAGTTCACCCATACACAATGGCAAAACCAGGGCTACCTACTGCAATATTTAAGTGTGAAAGTAATACAAAAACATCTAGAATAGCTATTAGTTCCCATTTTCTGTCATTTACATCCTTTGACCTTAACAATACAACTTCAGGAAAAAAAAAATCAACACTTGTTCATTTCCATGGTTTCATATAGTGAATCAACCAGTTTGAGAAAGGAAGATCTAAGAATATGCTACTAAGTTTTACTTTCTCAAGATGTGAAAGAAAGAACTAATGCGATTTCTCAGGACTTCGTTAACATTCTCAAATGTATTCTCAGTACTGAAGACAGGACGGCCCCTATGGAAATCCTCATTTCCATGGCTGCTGCCTCTCTGAAATGTCTCTTACTGGACTATTTCCATTTTTTCTTGATGGTAGTTAAAGACTAGAATTTTTGGTTGAGTTTTTGTTCATGTTTTTATTTTTCCCTTTCTATTTTTGGTTTGTAATATTAGAGATCCTGTGATATAGCTCAATTCTACATCTCCCCAAAGCCCAAGGTTCCATTTTTGTAGCTTTTGGGGAACTTGTTTACCTTTTATCTGGGCCTAGTGAGAGCTGTGTAGTAGGGAAACACATTTTTTGAAAATGGGAATCAGGGCATGTGACCTTTTGGATGGTTCACTTTAGGTACCAATGTAACTGGACCACCTGGGGGTGCCCAGATATTTGGTCAAATGTTATTTTGGGTATGTCTGAGAGGGCACTTCTGAGTGGTATAAACATTTGTAGCCTGGGTTAAGCAGATTTCCCTCCCTAATGTTGGTGGGCTTCATCCAATAAGTTGAAGGCCTGACTAAAATGAAAAGACTGACTCTCTTTGAATGGGAAGAAACTCTTCCTAACGAACTGCTTTCAAGATGGGACATCACTTTCTTCCTAAATTCAAACTTAAACATTTGCTTTTCCTGTGTCCTGAGGCTGCCGACATTTGGTCTGGAACTATACCATTGGTTCCCCTGAGTCCCCAGCTTACTAACTTCAGATTTGGGGACTTTTCAGGCTCCATAGTGCATGATCCAATTCCTTATAATAAATGCATATATTTGGAATATATATATATACACACACATATATATATTCGCTATTGATTCTGTTTCTCTGGAAAACCCTAATACAGTTTCCAGCACTTCTCTTCACTCCAAACAAAACAGTGATTCCAATGAATAAGTGAGTATAACCTCCAAGCAAAGCCTGGCTATGGATAGACATATCTTGGGACCTAGAAACAAAACCTATTACAGTATTTTACATGATGAGGTCACAGCCAGGCCAAGGCTTAGACTCATACATGTCTGTCATATGGAGTTAGATGACATCCTACACATTTTTTTCACTGATTTACATGGGGGTTGATTCACAACATGATGAGAGGAATTCAGATTTACAGACATAGACAATTTTTCTGGACTAGATTGGAAAGGGAGAAAGTAAGATTGCCAGATGGCACAGAAAGCTGGCAAAGATCTTGAGAAAGAATTCATACCAAGAGAAGAAGGAATCTGGAATGGCAGTTTCACAACAGGGTTTGAGGATCAGATGACAGCAAAGATATAGTGAGGCAGCTGATAAAGAAATCTCATCCCAATCTGGCTACCTTTTTGGCAATGTACACTCCACACAGATAAAGGATCAGGATCATGAGTTTGAGACTAGAAAGTGAATCTCTCCCTAAGTAGCTTAACATTTCAGGATTCAAACCACCCCCAAACTATCCAACTGAGCATTAGGTATGCTCAGCCACTCAGTCGTGTCCGAACCTTTACAACCTCCTGGACAGTAGCCCACCAGGCTCCTCTGTCCATGGGATTTCCAGCAAGAAATTTCCAGCAATTTCCAGTATTCCAACAAGAATACTAGAATGAGTTGTCATTCCCCCCTCCAATCTTCCCAACCCAGGGATTGAGCCTGTGTCTCCTCCATTAGTAGAAGGATTCTTTATCACTGAGTTACCTGGGAAGCTTCAACTGAGTATGCTATACGTATTTTTTTGCTCTCACAGGAGACTGCCAAATTTTATAGCAGAGCATCAGAACTGGAGTGAATCAGCAGGGGCCTGAGTGAATGCAGAAGTACAAACGAAATGACATGATAGAAGCCTGTATTAATTCATGAACTTATGCAAGAAACTCTTCTAGATTTCCAAAGATATTTGCAGAATGGTGGGACTGTGAAAGTACTGGAACACTTGAATCAGCTTTAGAAGTGAAAATCTTCAGTTCAGTCGCTCACTCGTGTCCAACTCCTTGCGACCCCATGGACTAAAGCACGCCAGGCTTTCCTGTCCGTCACCAACTCCGGGACGTTACTCAAACTCATGTCCATAGAGTTGGTGATGCCATCCAACCATCTCATCCTCTGTCATCCCCTTCTCCTCCCACCTTCAATCTTCCCCATCATCAGGGTCTTTTCAAATGAGTAAGTTCCTTCTCACCAGGTGGCCAAAGTATTGGAGTTTCAGCTTCAACATCAGTCCTTCCAATGAATATTCAGGACTGATTTCCTTGAGGATTTAGTTGGATCTCCTTGCAGTCCAAGAGACTCTGAAGAGTCTTCTCCAACACCACAGTTCAAAAGCATCAGTTCTTCAGTGCTCAGCTCTCTTTATAGTCCAACTCTCACATCCATACATGACTACGGGAAAAACCACAGCTTTGATTATACAGACCTTTGTCGGCAAAGTACTGTCTCTGGTTTTTAATATGCTGTCTAGGTTGGTCATAACTTTTCTTCCAAGGAGTAAGCATCTTTTAATCTTATGGCTGCAGTCACCATCTGCTGTGATTTTGGAGCCCCCCAAAATAAATTCTGTCACTGTTTCCACTGTTTCCCCATCTATTTCCCATGAAGTGATGGGACCGAATGCCATGATCTCAGTTTCCTGAATGTTGAGTTTTAAGCCAACTTTTTCACTCTCCTCTTTCACTTTCATCAAGAGGCTGTTTAGTTCCTCTTCACTTTCTGTCATAAGGGTGGTGTCATCTGCATAGCTGAGGTTATTGATATTTCTCCCGGCAATCTTGATTCCAGCTTGTGCTTCATCCAGCCCAGCATTTCTCATGATGTACTCTGCATATAAAAGTTAAATAAGCAGGGTGACAAAATACAGAGTGAAAATCTTGGGTACTGCTAAATCAACCACATCCATACCCAAAGATTAGTGGGATTTTGGAATGTTTGGGGGATAATATGCTTCTTCTGGACCTCCCACAGTACTGTCTTAGACACAAAAATCAACCTGCGTTGTTCTACTTTATCTATAAGAGAAGAGTGTGGGGATTTAAGATTCAAAAGAATTTATACTTCATATCTTAGTCTACTTGATCATACTCTTATGATTAACATTCTAATTAAGATGGAGACATTTTTAAGATTCAGAGAGTGTTTTCTCAAATTTAACTTCTGCAATGCATAGTTCTATCCCAAGCCTTTTAAGAAACTTGATGGGAATTATAGTAAAAGATTTTGAGAAAATTTTTCTCTTCTTTTTCTCATCTCAGTCTACCACGTTCCGCTTGCCATTGGAAATGTCCTTATCGATCTTGCTTTCTTACATTTTGGCACACAATAGTGGACAATGACGGAGATTTTAGGTCCTCAAAGGAAAGATGCACAGTGGTATTAAACCCCTTTCCTCCTTCAGCATTTAAAGCCAGAAGTGCCTAATTTGTTTCAGTTTTGCTTGTTGACACTGATCAATCAATAAATGTCTTTTAGACACCAATGTGACTAGCACTGGGCTTCTGGGAACTTAGTGGTAAATTAGACAGACCCAGTCCCTTTTCTTGTGGAGCTTGCAAACTGGTGAAGGATAAACACACAGAAGTACAGGTTCACAGAAAGCTATAATACAATATGCAAAAGAAATAAAAATACTATATTTAGAAGTAGAGTATAGTGTAGTAACATATAATATAGGAGTTAAAAGCATGAGCCCTAGAGTCAGACTGCTTTTGCTTCAAACTTTAACTTTGCTATTCGCATATTATCTTTTTAATCTGTCATGTGAATAAAATATAAGCATAAACACATACACTAGGTGCTAAATTCTTGGCTACCACCATTAGCTCTACATTTTCTCTGGAGTTGTCTGTTTTTATATTGCTATTATGTGTGTATTGTCTCTTCCATGTATTGTTCTAATTATTATTCTTGTTTGTGTGTTAGTCGCTCAGTCATGTCTGATTCTTTGTGACCCCCACGGACTGTAGCCCACCAGGTTTCTCTGTCCATGGAATTCTCCACGCAAGAATACTGGAGTGGATTGCCATTCCCTTCTCCAGAGGAACTTCCCAACCCAGGAACCAAACCCTGGTCTCCTGATTGGCAGGCAGATTCTTTACCATTTGAGCTACAGGGAAGTCTGTTATTATTCTTATTGTTTATTTAAATGACCAGTACCACCTGAAATCTGTTCTTCTAGCAGCATGCATTAATTTTTCTGGGATTTTATTTCAATCTTCTTTTTAAAGTTCTAGGGCAGAGATTCCCTGAACATGTTACTCACCAGCAATCTATTGCCTGATAATCTGAAGAGGCAAAGTGTTGTTGTTGATCTTGTTCCTTCTAAAAGTGAATCAATTGCAATCATTATCCATTCACCCAGGCCCAGTGCCTCCCTTCCCTGTTTTCCTATCAGAGTCCTGTTATGCCCTCAGAAAGACTCATGGCAGATTCGTTGCTACTTTTAACCAGTTCAGTGATAGTATCACCAGAAGGGTAACTGTCACTAGTATCTCATCAAACTTGATGGGCATTACTTGATCTTTGAACTTGTGCATCTACAGAATCAACAAACTGAAAGTACTTAGCGATGACTCACCAGATCCATTCCTAACAGTAATATATTTTCTACATAACACAAAGACCTTGTTTGTGTATTTCCTTATTTTAAAATAAAATTAATGTTCTTATTGAAACCCCTGTTAATGCATATCCCTGATGTGGGAAATCAACCAATGAGAAAAAATGATCATGTTGTCTCTCTCTTACTGTTTGGCAGTTTTAACATGCCCAAACAGAAATCCTGGTGGGAAAAGAAACTGCCTTACTGTATCTATAATTTATCAACATGGAAACATTATGGTTCTAGTGATAAAATTTGAGAGGTCAGTCTTATCTCCACAACTGTGCTCTCAAGATTTTCTAATAGCAGGAGATGTATTTCATAAGAGTAAATCTAATTACCAAAAGTTGGTAAGAGGAGAGGAGACGCAGATACAGAACATTTTGTGAAGAATCAAGTATAAACTTTAAAATTGGGGAGAGTGATTATAGGGCATAGGCAGAGGAAGTAATAAAGAGGGAAGCGGCAGCCTCAAAATGTTTACATGAGAGAATGAGGAGCAACAAACAGGTTAGAAGAGGGAAGGTAGAGGTCTGGTTCTGAAGCTACAAGGATGCTCCTTCATTTAGAATAGATTTAATTGGGGGTCAAAGAGACCTTGGGAATGGCTGCACCTTACAAATACCTCTTTGATTTATGCACTAGGGAGGAGAGAAAAAGGTCATGAAAGCATAAATATGATCTGCACCAAGATGTGTATTATGACAGAGCAGATCATAAAGTTAACAAACATAACATAGCCTTTCCCTACACTGGAATACTCTGTCTTGGAAAGTATACTGTTACTACTGAAGGTAACAAAATGTTCAATCTATTTACAAGGATTGGCATGAGTTCCAGCCTCCATTCTCATCCTGTGCTCATTCTTAGGCCGTTTTTAAAGACCATTCAAATGAAAACCAACAATTTAGCAAATATTTCGTAAGCATATCTACATTTTCCTAGATCACAAAAGCCCAATTCATGCAGCACTATTACTATAATTGGCTTGTTACACACCTATATCTTTCTCTCTAGACTGTGAACTGTACAAAATTGGAGACAATTTCTTGGTATCATTAGTAATGATAATAATAGCTAACATTAATTTTTATCACCTATTTTTTGCCAGACACTCTGTATTTAACGTTCTTAACAACCTATAGAGTATTTATTCTTTCACTTATGCATACAATTCTATTTTGGGAGTACCTGATCGGGTTGAGTACTGTGCCAGACATTGTAACTAGATTAGCAAATAGCACACAGTTCAATTCAGTCACTCAGTCGTGTCAAGCAGGCTCAAATTTAATGACGCTTACCTTCTGGTAGGGGAAATAGGCTATCAATAAGAAACAATCAGACCCCCTAAAAAGTGAAGATATTGGCAAAGAATATCTATTAAGATAAATGAGGTCAGAGAGAATAACTGGATGATGAGGGAGATGGTAAGCAGAGGGCTACTTTAGATAAAGTGGTTGGTAAAGTCTTCTGAGAGAAAGTGATGTTGAGGTCAACAAGGAAATGAGACTATCATGTGACAATGTGAAAGGCTAAAATGGAAAGTTACTCATCTTGCTTGAAAGACAGAAAGTCGTCCCCTCAAAGCAAGCAAGTGAGTGGTCAGAATGTTATGGATGGGTAGGGAGGAGTCAGATCTTGTAGGTCTTGGCTTTAGGCCATTGTAAGTAAACTGAATTTCATTCTAGAGCAATAGAAAGCACCAACACATTTATCTCCATTTAATCAATTTATAGTTGAAGTTTGATGTCAAAGACATTAGTTCTGGATCATGATTCTGGCCCAGTACACAGAACATTAGCCATCATCATCATCCCCCTTCCCCCCATAATCATATTGTCACCATTATTTTACAGATAAGGAACTCAAGGCCTTTAAACTCTGAGAAACTTGCCCAATGTCACAGCCAGTGAGGAGAAGGGATAGCATTTGAATTCAGGTTCTCTAATTCCAGAACTAAGGTGATTTACCTCAGCACCTATAGTTTCTAGCAGGTAGTAGACATTTAACAATTATTTCATGAAAAATAAATAGAACAATAAAACATTGTACTTGACTCTGAAGCAAACTGACAAATGAGTAAAATAGAGACCCAACTGTTAAAGTGCCTAAAATTGGGATAAAGTAGGGATTACAGATTAATCAAATGTACAGATAACCATACTACAAGGCAGATTTTTGTTTCTTATTTTTAGCAAATATTTTTTGGACTCCTGATATCTCTGTCTCTATGTCAAGCTCAAAACCAAGAGAAGAGAATATTGTCAATGGTAGGAACATAACTGCAATTGACGGTCACACAATGCAACTAGAAAGTAGCCCCCACTCTCTGCAACTGGAGAAGGGTCATAGGGAGCAATGAAGACTCAGCACAGCCATAAATAAATAAATATAGATCAATCTTTTTAAAAAAAGGCTTCATGGAAGGACCTTGAAAGAGGAAGACAATTTTGGGGGGAGGCTACACCAACTGCCGGGTGGAACTTCCCTGACCAGGGATCAAATCTGTATCCCCTATAGTTAATGCATGGAAACTTAACCCCTGGACCACCAGGGAAGTCTGAGGAAGACAATTTTGACACATGAAACTGTGAGGACAGTGTGGAGCATTCTAGACAATGATAGTGTAAAGGGAGGCACAGAAGTAAAAGAATTTAAGACCTATTCACTGAAGAGTCAATGGTTCAGTTAAATCTGAAAAGAAAATACATGTGGCAAGAAACAGGAGAAAATCTTGAAAAGGAAGTTTGTGGCTATATTTTGAAAAAAATTATATAGTAGACAGGTCCATTCTCCATAGAACATTCCCTAATAAACTTCAACTGAACTTCAAACAAGAAGTTAAAGAATAGAGGATTCAGGTAACTGATAAGTTCTACATATTTAAAAGACTTGTCTTGGTACAAAAAAGGAAGAGTATTAAGTGACCACTGTGCACCCCACTCCAATACTCTTGCCTGGAAAATCCCATGGATGGAGGAGCCTGGTAGGCTGCAGTCCATGGAGTCGTGAAGAGTCGGACACGACTGAGCGACTTCCCTTCCACTTTTCACTTTCATGCACTGGAGAAGGAAATGGCAACACACTCCAGTGTTCTTGCCTGGAGAATCCCAGGGACGGGGGAGCCTGATGGGCTGCCGACTATGGGGTCGCACAGAGTCGGACACGACTGAAGCGACTTAGCAGCAGCAGCAGCAGCATCCATTCTTAATATCCCTTGTGTTGTTTATACAAGTTCCTTGAGAGAATGTGAGATATTGTCTTGTTCACTGCATTGCAAGATAGCACCTAAACATCTTCCACAGGTAGGTGCTCAGTAAGAAGTTGTTGAGTATGAGAATGAATAGTACAGTCTTTTGATGAGTTTCTGCCACAAAACTTACATTTGTTTGTTAGGAATGGTATTTTAAGTCCCTCATCTAGTGACTTGCAATAGGGCAACATCATGCATAAAAGGTGTTTTAAAAATTATGAAGGTATTTCTGGTAATAATAATGAATAGGAGATACAAATGATATTTAATATATGAAGGCCAAAAATGCATAAGAATATTTTACATAGCATTGTTCATGCAGGTACAGCACTTGGGCTTCCTTGATGGCTCAGATGGTAAAGAATCTGCCTGCAATGCAAAAGACCCAGGTTTGAGCCCTAGGTCAAGAAGATCCCCTGGAGAAGGGAATGACAACCCATTCCAGTATTCTTGCCTGGAAAATTCCATGGACAGAGGAGCCTGGAGGATTATAGTCCATGGAATTGCAAAGAGTCAGACACACAAGAGCTACTAACTCTTAAATCATCTGAGTTTTATACCTAATCCCATTTTACAGGTAAATACAAGTAAGTTGTATACAGTTTCATGGGAGCTTGGAAATGGATACTTCAGTTGAGCATCTGATAAGAGCTTAGCCCTTGCTGAAACCTTGATTACAGCCTTAAGAGACACTCTAAGCAGAGTATCCAACTATGGCATGCCCCGATGACTGGCCCACAAAACAAAAGTGTTACTCACTCAGTCGTGTCCAACCCTTTGCAATCCCATGGACTGTAGCTTACCATGCTCCCCTGTCCATGAAATTACCTGGCAAGAACACTGGAGTGGGTTGCCATTTCCTTATCCAGGGGAACTTCCTGACCCAGGAACTGAAATCAGGCCTCTTGCATTACAGGCAGATTCTTTACTGTCTGAGCCACCAGAGAAGTCCACAAAAGTTAAGTGATATTATATAAGTTGTTTGAAGCCACTGAGTTTGTGGTAATTTGTTATGCAACAATAGAAAACTAATACAGATAGGATAAAAAATTTGCCCTGATTTGTATAACTAGTAAGTGATGAATGTTTAAAAAAAAAAAAATCAAACACAGCTGTGTGTCCAGCGCCAGTGCTTTTTTCAATTATTAGAAACTTTAAGATTGGGGGGAGAAGGGAGCTTAAGATATTTCATGCCAAACAGTTTCAAGATACTAATTAAAGTGAGAAGAGGCAATACACCAAGAGTGGGATGAACATACTGTTTGGATGCCCAGGAAAGTGGTCTAGACTGAAGATACAGATCTGAGAGTCATCATATTATAAATAGGTGCAGCCAAGAGCATGAATGAAAACACCCAGTGAGTGGTAAAGTTGTGAAGAGTGAGAATGAATACTTAAGGGATGAATAAGCATGAACTCAGAGAAGAAGGAGGAAAACTCAGAGTTGAGCAGGAAACTAGAAAAATAATACCTTAGAAGTTGAAGATACATTTTCTAAACAAAAAAAAAAGTCAGTGCCACATGCCAGTAAGGCAGCAGATACAAGAAGATTGAAAAAGACTTGTGAGATTTAACTATGAGGAAGCACATGGGTCAAAAAATTGGTCTTGGAAATCTTCACACATCTGTGATCAGCATACTAAACAGGACAAGGTTTATTTATTTATTTTTAATTAATTTATCTTTCATGTTTTTCTGAAAGCTATATCTAAAAAGCTTTTATTTTTAATATAAATTTATTTATTTTAATTGGAGGTTAATTACTTTACAATATTGTACTGGTTTTGCCATACATCAACATGAATCCACCACAGGTATACATAGAATGACACAAGGTACACTACTGCAGCTCTCTGTATAGATGAACATAGATCGGTTCATTTCAGTTTAGCTCCATAACCATCACTGAACATCTATAAGTCAAATAAACTACCTCAGCACAGTTGGGCAGATTCACTCAACTACACCTCATTCCACTCACATTTTTCCAGCTAAGTGAAAATAATATGGAGGCACTTTATCAAAACTTTTGCTGAATTTAAGACAAGATATATGTACATATTTCCCCTGATCAATATCTCTGCAGCCAGTCTCCCATGTGGATTCTAAGACTCTGCAGAAGTCTTCTCATATGAAATTCTAATTACTTTTTATACCTATGTACAGCTGCAATACAAGGAATTTAGCAAGATTACTTAACTGCAAAATTATGCCTATCTTAATAATTTCACTGTAGCCCTCAATTTTTTCCTTCCTTTTAACTATATATCCTGGGTTCTCAAAATCTGAATAAAACTTTTCCTTAACAGCAATATAAATTTACAATTAACCATAAGCATGTTATGTCTGCTTATATATATTTTTTCAACCCAATTAAGAAAATTGCTATTTTCCAGACATTTCTGGTATCAGCCTGGAGCAATGCAAACAAGGTTGTTTTTTGTTTTTTTAAGTTTTGCCTGAAGGCTGAGAATCCACTAACCTGAAAGTGATGGCCACTGATAAGGAGCAGGGCATGAGATAAAATAAAATATCCAGAATAATGGCATGCTCCCAAGTAGCATTAATTGATCATTAAGTAGAACAAATCTCCAGTGGTTCTGGAGCATGACATGTCTGTGTAACATGATTATAAAATCTAAAAGTTTAAAATACCCATGCCTAAAAACTAATCTCTTATATAGAAAAATTAGTGATGACTATGACCACATTAAATGTAGATCGTACATTCAGACGAGAAATGTTTTGTTTAGAAGGCAGTATGAGAATTATCATGAATGTATGGTTTAATATGAAGGCAGTAAGAATGTGAATGTGGAAAACTACAAATTTGGCAAAGATTTAAAAATAATACCAAATCTACAACAACAACAAAAATGCAAGCAACTACCAAATGTATCCCGAGTCAAAATTCCATTTTCAATGTTCTGTTTCATTTGTTAATGTGCTTTGAACACCTAGAACACCACCCGGCATACAATAAGTGTGAAAAAATGGTGCTGGCAGAAGTGGGAGTTTTGGAGAGTAGCACACACTGCTGGGAAGAACAACTCCAAAATGATCAATTCAGGAAGGCATCGAAATCAACTTTCCTCCTCCATGCCAGAGAAGGCCACCTCAAGGAAGACACAGTATGTGCGGGTGGACATGGCACATCCCAAACAATTAACCTTGGAATTGGCATATGATTATGTCTCAATATATTGGTTGTCATTTTTATTGTTGTTTTTTTTTTTGGTGGAATTGTCTTAAATATAGGTCATTTTTTGACAGAGGCTGCTCTCCTCTCCAAGCAAAAGAGCTACAAACAGCTTAATACAGACCCCAGCCACAAAAGTGGCCCAAGTTCAAGCTGCTATAATATCATACTTTAGAGAGAATGGCTTAAACGATATGAATCTTAAAGGAAATCAACCCTGAATATTCATTGGAAGGACTGATACTGAAGCTCCCAATACTTTGGCCACCTGATGCAATAAGCCAACTTATTGGAAAAGACCCTGATGCTGAGAAAGATTGAGGGCAGGAGGAAAAGGGGGCAACAGAGGATGAGATGGTTGGATGGCATCATCAACACAATGGACATGAGTCTGAACAAACTCTGGGAGATAGTGAAGGACAGGGAAGCCTGGTGTGCTATAGTCAATGGAATCACAAAGAGTCAAACAGTTAGCAACTGAACAACAACAACAACAATTTGGTTTAGAATGACTGATTGCATTGTTTTAGTGTTGGAAAAAAATTATTTCAGCTTTACATATTAAAGACTTTTCTAGATTATCAATAAAATCATTCATGTTATATATGTTTTTAGGATTACTGTAAAATTTGGATATACTCTATTCAGTTTCTTTTCTATGTGGGCTGTAGATTTCAAAGCATTTCCACTTTTCTTTGAATCAACAGTACTATTTCCCAGTTTGCTATCCATATAAAGTATTGTGATTGCTGTGTTATCTTCATGTAAGCAAATATTTATTCTTAAACATCTTTCAGATTATGTTCCCATAGTTCAATTCTTCATTAAGTAGATTATAAAAAGAACCTGTGTGCGTGCTCAGTCACGTCAGTCGTGTCCAACTCTCTGCGACCACATGGACCAGGGCCCATCAGGCTCCTCTGTCCATGGGATTCTCCAGGCAAGAATACTGAAGTGGGTTGCCATTTCCTTCTCCAGTGATAAAGTATGGAGTGAATGAGTGGAGTGAAGTTGCTCAGTCGGGTTCGACTCCTTGCGACCCCATGGACTGTAGCCTACCAATTTCCCACTTGTTTTACTGAAACATTCCAAATGTTTTCAGAAGACAATTAATGGCACACTCAAGCTTCATCAATTATTTCAATAAACTTTTTGCATATTATAACTCTTGGGAAAAAAAATACAAGTTGCATGTGTTTAAAATACTCTATGAGGTGAATCTGGAAAAAAACATAGCTGTTGCAAAATACTAAAGTAGTCCAAAAAATTCATTTACTGTCACAGTAGCTTTCTCTGACAAGACTAAGGAAATGAGCTGGCATGGCACATATTCTGCTTATTTATTAAAGTTTTTAAAGAGTGTTTGCAGCCTTTTGTCCTCACCTTTCATAACAGCTACCTAGTCAGAAAATGTATTGCTAGTATTTTTCAGCAGCTGTTTTTCACATTCTAGAACTTGTTTCATTTTTTAAAATTCAAAGTCACGACATCAAGATGGCTTCCAATGGACAAAAAAATATTAAAAACTATTCATCGGGTCTTTGTTGTTGTTGTTAATTACTAACTAATGTTTTGCATTCAGTTTAGAATATTTAAAAAGAATATTTGGTGTCTTTTCCCCTTCATATTGTTTATCTTCTCATTTTGTACACATTTTCCCATTATTAATGTTAATTGTCCTTAATTGTTTCAGATGTCACATTTACTTTTTTCATTTTGACATTTCCCAACTACTCATGTAAAAATGGTCAAGTTTAACAATTTAGAGAAAGACAGTCTTTATTGCGAAAGCTGAAGGGCAAATGTCCTTCACTTAAAAATTTAATAATACTAATTAATTTTGTTAAGCTCTTCAAAATAATACTGAATGTTCTTTCTTATCTTTTATTCAAGACATTAGTGTAGTGGCATTTGTAATTGATTTACTTTTTGGTAATCCAAGTAAATATAGATTTCTTGTGCTCTGTGGAGTCTTCATGACTTTCAAGGGTTCTCATTATATACATCTGGTCTGGAAACTCATCTGCTGAAAGTAATGACTGTCTTGTTAAAAACAGCTTAAACAAAACAAGAGATATAAGCTTTTAGCCTTGGTATAGACAAGCCAGTATCTACAGCAGTTTAATCATTTACTTTTCATAATATCTCCTTGAGTTTTTTTTTTTTCTGATTTTATGTTCTATTTGCTTCTCTGTGTAGTTATTAATTTTAAGCAAATAATCTTTTTTATTAAACAATGTTGAGTGGAATTATTTCTTAATAAAGAAGACTACAGTGTTTAAAGATCATAATAATTACTGAACACAGTCACTTCATCAGTATATAAAGCTGTTCCTGACCTTTGTGATCCTAAAACTCAGTTCTGTCTTGTTCCCTATCCTCAGATTTACGCCTGTCTCCTAAATCATCTGCTTCCTTTCTAAGGTAACCTGTGTAAGTAGCCACCCAAAGTGTGTAAGTATTGGGTAAGTATCCCACCAAATGGGAAAAAGTATCACCATTTTCCCACAGAATCTATAAAGGAGGAACCAAGAAGGAGGCTTTGGCCTACACAACTCACAAAACACTACAGGGCATGGGCCAACACTCCAAGAAATACGATTTTCTTTGTAATCCTACTACTAAAGGTAGAAGGAATGAAGGAAAAATATGCGTTCGTGATGACAGTATAGTCTGAATTCTTAAAGAAGCCTATCTAGCTTCCCTTGAATTATGCAAATTGCATCATTATGTAGAGTGGAGCATATTCCTCTTAATGGCTTTCTCTTTTAGTTCAAAAAAAAAGCTTTGTGATCACAGTTCTAATAAGGACCTTATGAAATCTTTAGCTATAGGTCTCCTACTCTCCGGAGGAGGGGGAAGTCCCATTTTATTTAATCCTGACAATAGCTAATTGAGTGCTTCCCTGGTGGCTCTGATGGTAAAGAATCTGCCTGCAATGTAGGAGATCCAGCTTCTATCCCTGGGTTGGAAAGACCCCCTGGAGAAGGGAATGGCTACCTACTCCAGTATTCTTGCCTGGAGAATTGCATGGAGTGAGGAGCCTGGAGGGCTACACTCGATGGGGTCGCAAAGAGTTGGACACGATGGAGTGACTAACACACATATGCAGCTAATCAAAGTAGATATAACTTTTACCCTTACCTTTTGTCTCGCTGTATCTCACTGTTCACATGGTTTGTTGAACCCATGGTAGGCAAGGCGTGAGCAGGGAAGCTGGAAGAAAACTCCAAGGAGTGGTAGGAACTGCAGACAAATTTATAATCTCCTAACTGGCACAGCAGCCACAGCAGCAGACACGCTGTATTCTCTCCTCTCGTGGCTGACCCAGCAGACACAGCCATAAGGCAGCCATAGTGCAGCCTCAAAGGTTTTTCAGCTGGAGCTTATATATGTTTATAGAACAAAAGGGACCTGTGGCCAAGCAGGTACATTGTGACCACATGTGCAGTGCTATAAGTAATCTTAGCTGTCACATAACCATATATTTACAAAACATGGGGCTAGAATGAGAGGCTGTGGGCAAGAGCCTGATCACTGCCATCTTGGCTAATTTGCTCTTTCCCTACACCTTTCATTTGAGAGAACTAAAACTTTAAAAAGAAATATAAACTTCACATAGCCAGTTTTTAAGTGACAAAGCAAGGAATCAAATTCAGAACTATCTAATGATAAACTTCATGCTCTCATCTGTGTTGTATGGGAGACACCTTGTACTAGCTTAGGAAGTCAATTGTTAAATATTTAAACTTTTTTGAGTTGGTTGTTAAACAAAACCATTAGTGAAAATCAAATTATGCAGGGGTTAATAGTCAGCTGCCTGTCACTCTGGCTAAGCCATGAGAAGAACACCATGGGAAAAGAATAAAAGTGAGATACAGCAACTAAGTATAATCTAAACAAAAAGTACATCAGGCTGATTAGTTGGGATCGTCATGCCTTGCTGAGCTAAGGAGGAACATAGCGTGGACCGTGGAACACCAGGTCGTGCAAATTCAGAACGCTGCTTGAGCACGCTCTGATGTTCTTTTGATGGTCATGTGAGGACTGCTGCCCCTGGCTGTCGGATGTCCTTGGTACTGTTGCTGCTGCTGCTAAGTCGCTTCAGTCATGTCCGACTCTGTGTGACCCCATAGACGGCAGCCTACCAGGCTCCTCCATCCATGGTATTTTCCAGGCAAGAGTACTGGAGTGGGGTGCCATTGCCTTCTCTGGCCCTTGGTACTAGGAGATAACATAAGAGTACAAAGAAGAACATTAACTCTGGGACGTGATTGGGGCATGGGCACCTTATGTTATCTAAAAACCAGAAACTTTCTGCATACCAAGAGCTCAATAAAAGTGATGTGTCAGCAGGGCTCTTTATCCTACAGGTCTTAAGTCCCCCAATCCCATCTTGAAAACTTTAATTTTGTCTCTAGTTTCCTTTCTCCAAACTGTACATCAACCACTTTCGATCTCTACAAGCTGTGCTGGGTGCAGCAAAATTATAAAAGCTAATTAATTACATAGGTAATAAGTAGCCAAAAATACATTGCTTCCTCACTAATTAACTATACTATTATCGCTGTTCCTGAATTTATGGTTTTTTTTTAATATCTGTAAGGTTGAACACCCTATAAAATGGTTGGCTACTGCACATCTGTTCCCAACTCAAGTTCAATGATTTCAAGTTTATAACTTGAAAGTGGCCAGGATGGCATTATTTACATCATAGAAATGAGCAGTACTCCCCTTCCTACCAGAGGTGGTTATTAAATATTTATCATTACACTATTTATCTTAATGATTACACTAACCAACCCTTGAACAGTGATTATTTCTCTCTATGAAAATGCTTCACTACAACCCATGTATCAGAGAATTGATCTTATCACTGCCATGTAAGAGAGTTCCAGAAAAACATCTATTTCTGCTTTATTGACTATGCTTTATTGACTATAGCGTGGTGTGC
The DNA here is from genome assembly GCF_023091745.1 of Budorcas taxicolor. Classification (NCBI taxonomy): domain Eukaryota; kingdom Metazoa; phylum Chordata; class Mammalia; order Artiodactyla; family Bovidae; genus Budorcas; species Budorcas taxicolor. The sequence continues at coordinate 74,037,103 of NC_068912.1, forward strand.
TATAATTCATGGAGTGGCAAAGAGTTGGACACAACTGAGTGACTGAACTGGACTGAACTGAACTGCCATGTAATCTGGCACCCCTGTGGTCTAAAGAGTTAACATAATCTTAGATATTTCACATACTGTGGACTTGGAGAAGGCAATGGCGACCCACTCCAGTACTCTTGCCTGGAAAATCCCATAGGTGGAGGAGCCTGATAGGCTGCAGTCCATGGGGTCGCTAAGAGTCGGACACGACTGAGCAACTTCACTTTCACTTTTTACTTTCATGCATTGGAGAAGGAAATGGCAACCCACTCCAGTGTTCTTGCCTGGAGAATCCCAGGGACGGAGGAGCCTGGTGGGCTGGCGTCTATGGGGTTGCACAGAGTCGGACACGACTGAAGCGACTTGGCAGCAGCAGGGTAGGTAAATAAATATTCTACTTTCTATAGTAATAGAAAAGAAAAAAATCCATTCTCCTCAAACTGACAGATGCCCATGACAGTAAATGTATTACTTACATGACAAGTATCAGTGAAGTGATATATTGCTGTCCCTCTTAAATGACCTTTCTGAGCAAAGGAGTAATTTAATATCTAGAAAATGAAATGAAAAATACAAAATATAAAACTTCTTGTTTAGACTACAGACAGTAAAAGAAACATACTGAAAGATCTTAAATCAACTCTGTGTGTGCAGAAAATTCAGATATTAAGGAAGAAATAACTCGTGGAATTTTTGCCCAAAGAGCCTCTGATCCCCTAACACACACCTCCATTGATTACCCACCTTATTTCAAATCTAGTCACAAAAGTCAGAAGAGCCAAAATCTTTATCCTCAATTCCCACTTGAACTTAACAATTTATTCTGCATAAAGTCATGTGCTGACATATGCCCTGTGAAATCAAAATGAATTATTCTTCTCTATTAATACTACACAGTACTGTTGTTCAAAATTGTTATATATTTTCAGAACTGATATATATGAAGCACTGCAACAGCCAAGTGTTTAGTAATATGTTCTAAATTTTCCTCTAAGCCATGTTTCTAGCAAACCATAGGTAAATATGAAAAGCAGAAGATAACATGAAATTAGAAAATTGCTTCATTAAGAATAATTCTGTGCCACAGTTCCTGACTTTCCCGTAAAGAGCAGCTACAAAGTACAGAATAACAACTCCGAAAATTAAAGTTTAGCAAAGGCTGTTACTTAATTGAACTTATTGGATGACAGGTTCAATTCTGAAAATTTCATGGAACAAAAAATCAGGAATATTGTCCAGAAAAGTCATTTAGTTTACCTTATTAGGCAGGAATACATCTATCCCAGTATTTTCCAAAGTTCCACAAAATGACAACAGATGTTACATGAGAAAAAAGATTAGTCAAATAAGCTCGATTTCTTTTCTTTTTTTTTTTTAATAATCCCTCCTTTCTAGGTTCTGGGAGCCACTCTGTCCCCTTGACCCATCAGGCCCTACAAAGTTAAAGCCCTTCTGTAACTAGCCCTAGGGTTTAGTACTGTGTTTATCGGTGCTCCTAAATCTGTCCAAACCTTCATAATTAAACTCTTCTTAAATTATCCAGTCAAGTGTCTCAACTATTTCCTGCCACGTTCCTGACTGATAGACACATCTCAACCATTTCCTCACCAGGTGTATAGAACAACACCACTTTTTGAGTAAAAAATATGGTAGGCCACGAAAGTGAGACCATTCACATTTTCTACATCATTTACAGTCTAAACAAAATCAAGGGTTCAGCCTTGCTGGAAGACAAGCAAGCACCCTGATGACAGCTGTCAATGGGTGATCTTCATCAATGGGGACAAAAAGAAATCCTAATAGCTGTTCAATGTAAGCAATGCATGCCACTCATTGGAATGGAGACTAGATGATGTGCAGAAGTAACACAAGTCTCTGGCATCTCCCAAGAAATAGTCACAGAGATGTCTGGCATGGACAGAGTGTGGTGATCTCCTGAGGCTAACATCACGCCAGTCCACAGAGCTCCTCTTTTCTTCCCTTTCCCATTGCATGGAGTCCTACCCAATCTAGGGACAAGAAAATAATATATCTGCCCAGATGTTTTTTTGTTTTCCACTATGGATTTTTGAACTTAAAATGAAGAATTGCTTCTTCGAGTCTTATTTTCATTATTCCAGGACTGATGGGAAGTCTCCCAAAATATAGGAGAAGAACTATAATAAAACATGAAGTGGAAGGAAATCTATCAATATATCCCCCAATGCATTTTCTTGCCACATAAATTTTGAAAGGTTCTAGTTCGAAATGATGGAGCCTATACATACGTTTACTTCTCCTCTCCTCCCCAAAGTCCTCTTGAAATAACGCTATAAATCTATTAATGGAATAAATTTACAAAGGCACTGAATGTATGACAAGTAAAGATTTTAACAGATACCTGCAAAACCAAAGGCAGTAAAACTAAATCAACAAAGAAATAATAATTGAGGAGGCCAGAACTTAGATTATGCATAGGAGAAAATTGGAATAGAGATAGAAACTCTTTTCATAACAAATCAAAACCTCTTCCTGAATTTATACATAGAGAAACCAAGAGTAAAAGAAAAGCTACCAGAAAGAATAGCAAACTGGCTATTGCAGGAATATGCTTCAGGCAGGCCTGAAGCCTAAAACCTGCCAATGGGGGTAGGCAAGCCTAGAAATTTACCTTTAATCTCTCCAGTCCTACAATAGCACTGAGGGATGCTTTGGGAGTGCTAACAATTACAGTATTTTCAAATGTTGGGCAGACAGGCACATAACACAAATCTCTAGAGAAAGCAGTCATAAGGGACCAACTATGTATAAAACAAGCATAAGGTTGTCAAGATGAGTGTCCCGAAGAGTCATCACCCAGATGAAGTATAGTATTAGTAGGCAGCCAATTTCATGGGCATTTGAGAGTGAGAGGGTCTTACTCATCCAGCTGAAGTGCTGCTGTGAATAGCCAATTTGTGTGCAGTAGCTTTGCCCTTTACATGCTTAAGGAAACTTGCATAGTCTGTCCTATGTTTAAACGGTATTCTGCCAATCACATAACCATCCTATTTTGGCTAATTGCAGATTGGTGTCAAGAAAAGGATTCACACACACATACACACACATGCATACCACCCCTCAAAACAACCAAACAAGACAGATCAGATTCTGAGGCCATATACTATAGTGGTTATAAGTATAGTCTCTAGTCCCTAACTGCCTTTAGTGTTCTTCAAAATGAGGATGATACTTTAACTCTCAATACATTTAAGCTTCCTCTGAGATTGCAATGAGTTAATACACACAAAATTTCATGTGATTTATGATAAAAAAAAATCATTTTATTACAGCTACTTAAAGGTTTATAGATTTTTCTATAAAAGACCAGAGAGTAAATATTTTAGGTTTTGTAGGCCAAATATGATCCTGGTTGCATAGTATTGTGTGTGTGTGTGTGTGTGTATTTACAAGTCTAAAAATGTAAAAATCATGCTTAATTCACAGGCCATACAAAAGCAGCCTGCAGGCAAAATTTGGCCCATGGTCTGCAATTTGCCAGCTCCTGTTTTAAAACATCATTTCACTTTCTATTGTAGGGATAAACATCCACCCCATTCCTATTAAGAAGTGGCAATCTCACACTGAGACTCTAAATCACCTATTAAGAACATGTATGAAAAGATAAAGGAAAATTATTCCCCAAGATTTGTAGACTTAGAGAAAACATGTACATTGTCAGTATCCTCCTTATCTCACTTGGGCCTGTCCAAGAGAATCATCTCTTCTAAACAAAATTATGCCCATGAGAATAAATTGCTTATCCTCTTTAGATGAATTATTTTGACAACATTACAATTCAGTACTCTTCAGAGACATGTATCATCCTGGAAATGAACTTACAGATGTCAATTTCTCAGACATATCTATCTAAACATTTTCCTATTTAGACTGAATAGGAGGGGTTATCAAATGGATAATAGTTAGCAGAGGTAAAATATATTATACAAGGCAGTTAAAAATGAATTATAGTTAATAAAACATCAGGAATTCTAGCATCAGGAATATAGAAAAGGAAGGAGTAGGGGGAACGGTTATATGCTGAAAACTGATACAAAAGAACATAGCAAGTTGCCCCAGAAGACTGAAAATAAGGCCAGCAGTCTTTTGTGGGTGTGACATATGGATGAACCTGGACATATGAATGCAGGACCTCACAAGGCCCTGAAATGGCAGCATCTCTCCTAAGCAAGTTCTGATGCTAATTGGACATGCAAAGCAAGAGATTATAATTTTACAAGGTCAACCGGAAAGCATTTAATTTCTTGGGAATCTCTTTGGTGGTGAAGCATTTAAAATAAACCACAAAATCTTAAGAACAAATTTCTGATTGTGGCCAAAAACAGAAAGCTCAATGCCTGGTCAACTTCGTCAAGATTTTGGCAAAACTATACTCTACATTTGAGTATCTTTTTGAGCTAAATTTACTAAGTCACAAGAATAAGGCAATTGGAGTTTATATTGGGAGAATCAGTCAACAAATACAAATTAACAATTTGGGAGTATAGGCATACTATGAGTTGATATATGATGTATACATAAATACACACACATATTAATATATTTCTTTCATATATTCATATTCTGTATATAAAAGAACAGACATTTGAATTGAAATTTCCTGTTGCTAAAAAATGATGACCTCTCTGTTTTTATCTTATGTGAAAATGAAAACTATTAGAAATGGGCCACGGGGAGGGAGGAGGGAGGAGGGTTCAGGATGGGGAACACGTGTATACCTGTGGTGGATTCATGTTGACGTATGGCAAAACCAATACAATATTGTAAAGTAATTAACTTCCAACTAAAATAAATACATTTATATTTAAAAAAAAGAAATGGGCCAAACATTTCTGGAATCATTAGTAAAAGAATTACAGAATATTTAAATAAAATTTTAAGCATAATATTAAATATGTTGTAATGCAATGTGCTCTTGTCTATTTCAGTTGAGTCTTGTGGAACCGGGGAATGTTACTTGCATAAATTGTTCCACTTGAAATTTTGGGGTTTGAAAACATTCTGATGATTCTTGGCATTTACTGAGATGTACTATCTGACATTCTCTAACTGAAATCTTAGACTGATACAATAACATTGAGCTAATAATTATTTGTATATATCATTTGTAACTCAAAAGCAAAACTATCTGACTCAAAAGATGTGTACTGACTGAAGTTTCCATAGAAGTAAAAAGTTAAAGGTTACTCTTAGGCAAAATCTCAAAGACATCCTTTATTGCTGGTGTCTTCTGTTTACAATTCTTTTTAAAATATCAGATGTCATCTGCCTTTGTTGTTCAGTTGCTCAGTTGTGTCTGACTTTGTGAGCCCATGGGCTGTAGCACACCAGGCTCTTCTGTCCTCCACTGTTGCCTGGAGTTTGCTCAAATTCATGTCCATTGAGTCAGTGATGCTGTCTAACCCTCTCGTCCTCTGCCGCCTCTTTATCCTTTTACCTTCAATCTTTCCCAGCATTGGGATCTGCCTATACCTTCTTTATAATTTTTCAGGAAAAAAGGTAGAATATTTTTACTTCTCAGAGAGTCTGTCCTCTAAAATGCTAATAGGGGAATGGTTTAGGGTAGTACATTCTAAGGTACTTGAGGAAGGGAATAAAAATAGAATAAGAAAGGACTTTATAAAAATAAGACAAAATGTTGCTTGGTATGACAATATGCTACATTAAAACTGCTGGAAAAGAAGAAATTAGATTTTAAAAATCTCATATTAGGGCTAATATAGAAACTTTGTTTAAAAATATCATACAATTATCTTTAAAAAGAAAAAAATATATTTTCTGCTCTGTACCTCAGGTGGCTTCATTGACAGGCTGTATCTCCAACCCTTATACAAAATACTAAAATTTCTATGTTGAGCCCCTGACTTGGTCTTTATTGTTATTTCTGAACAAAAACAACTAGGGTCTTGTGGAGAGTGTGGCATATTAAAAGTAGATATGGTGATAGAGAGAGTCAATAGTCTCAGGATGAGACTGAAACATCCCACTGAGGTTAGAAAACAAGGACTCTTACTTTCCTTTTTGTGTCTTCCTGTGCCATTTACATGATGGTCACTGTGTCTGCATACATGCACGTGTATAGATATAAACAAATAAATGAAACATAGTGAAAGTGTTAATTGCTCAGTTGTATCTGGCTGTTTGTGACTCCATGAACTGTAGCCTGCCAGGCTCCTCTGTCCACGGGATTTTCCAGGTAAGAATACTGGAGTAGATAGCTATTCCCTTCTTCAGGGAATCTCCCGACCCAGGGGTCAAAGCTGGGTATCCTGCATTGCAGGCAGACTCTTTACTCTCTGAGCTAATGTAGATACTATTATACAAGTCAAGTCCACATTATAAAATAATAGGGTGAACACACTGCTACCTTTATATACCATGCCTTCTCACAGAATGGCAGTATGAACGTTATTTAACAGAAAACACCATGAAAAATGTTATCAATGGCCAACATATGGATTGAAAATTCCTCCTTCCCCAAATGACTATTATCCACTCATCTAATGGTCTTTGGCTTATTCCTGATGATCAAAGAAAGCTACATGGGCATCATCAGTATGCCCTCCTTCTCTATTCTTTTCAGGTCCATAAGTTTCCTGCTACTCTGGTACACATGGATAGTTCTGCAGTTTCTGGTATATCCTCAACTATCATATTGCCTCCTTTAAAAGTTCACACAGAGAATACTCATAATTTTGCCCACAAGGAAAGTGAAAGAATCTTGGAGGTGTCATTTCTACTGGTAGGCTGGTAGAGCAATTCACTGTTTTTTGTTTAAGTCGTGATTTGTAGCATTTGCTTCTTGCTATGCTGTAAATATCAATAGGCTCAGATATGCAGGTGACACCACCCTTATGGCAGAAAGTGAAGAACTAAAGAGCCTCTTGTTGAAAGTGAAAAGGGAGAGTGAAAAAGTTGGCTTAAAGCTCAACATTCAGAAAACTAAGATCATGGTATCTGGTCCCATCACTTCATGGCAAATAGATGGGTAAAGAGTGGAAACAGTAGCTAACTTTATTTTGCTGCTGCTGCTGCTGCTAAGTCGCTTCAGTCGTGTCCGACTCTGTGCAACCCCATAGAGGGCAGCCCACCAGGCTCTGCCGTCCCTGGGATTCTCCAGGCAAGGACACTGGAGTGGGTTGCCATTTCCTTCTCCAATGCATGAAAGTGAAAAGTGAAAGTGAAGTCGCTCAGTCATGTCCGACTCTTAGCGACCCCATGGACTGCAGCCTACCAGGCTCCTCTGTCCATGGGATTTTCCAGGCAATAGTACTGGAGTGGGGTGCCATTGCCTTCTCCAACTTTATTTGGGGGGGCTCCAAAATCACTGCAGATGGTGATTGCAGCCATGAAATTAAAAGAGGCTTACTCCTTGGAAGGAAAGTTATGACCAACCTAGACAGCATATTAAAAAGCAGAGACATTACTTTGTCAACAAAGGTCTGTCTAGTCAAGGCTATGGTTTTTCCAGTAGTCATGTATGGATGTGAGATTTGGACTATAAAGAAAGCTGAGCATCAAAGAATTGATGCTTTTGAACTGTGGTGTTGGAGAAGACTCTTGAGAGTCCCTTGGACTGCAAGGAGATCCAACCAGTCCATCCTAAAGGAGATCAGTTCTGGGTGTTCATTGGAAGCACTGATGCTAAAGCTGAAACTCCAATACTTTGGCCACCTGATGTGAAGATTTGACTCATTGAAAAAATACCCTGATGCTGGGAAAGATTGAGAGCAGAAGGAAAAGGGGATGACAGAGGATGAGATGGTTGGATGGCATCACCAACTCGATGGACATGGGTTTAGGTGGACTCTGGGAGTTGGTGATAGACAGGGAGGCCTGGCATGCTGTGGTTCATGGGATCACAAAGAGTCGGACACGACTGAGCGACTAAACTGAACTGACGATGTAAATACTTCCATCATGGCTGATTTCAAGCTACCAACAGTTTAACAACTGTCTCACAAAATTCCTAAGTAACTGACAAGTGTATTTCATAAATGTGAAGAATCACCAACACACCACTGGCACTGCTTTCTTTAATTTTCCTTATCTCAGCCTTTTTCAGTGGCTCTTTACATGCAAAAAAAGTTACATCTGGCTGTCTTGGAGAATATTGCTTTTGTTTAGTTGCTAAGTTGTGTCTGACTCTGTGTGACACCATGGACTACAGCATGTCAGGTTTCCCTGTCCTTTACCACCTCCTGGAGTTTGCTCAAATTTATGGGAAAGACTATTCCCCATAAACTCACAGATCCCACTTTCTTTGCCCTAAATTTTTTCCTCAGTGCTCATACCCAGCGTTGGCAGTGGAGGCTGAAATTGTCAACCTAGTATTTCCTACTTGTTTATAAACCTTTTACATATTATATATGTGAGTATTGATTTTTAAAAAGAAAATGAAAGTAAAGGGAAAAGATAACAGAGGAAAGGAAGTATTGTTCTCCCCTGTCTTTTTCAAACTTATTACTTGCCTTGTGTCGCGGTCATTCTTGCACATGCGCTATCACTTTCTGAAGTTAATTTGTGTGTCTCCAAAGCCTAGCCCACAGTGAAACCTTCAATAAATATTCTTGAAAAATGGAATGAATGATAATTCACAAACAAAAATGATTACATAGAGAAATCTGGTCTCAATACCAAAGCACAAAATAAGTAGTCAACATTCTGATTTCCAAATTTCACTTTGCCATCAATTCTCCACCCAAACTGGTATTGCCAGCCCAACATCAAGATCCTCTTACAGTAGACCTGTTGCCTTTGCATTTTCTTCCTAAAATGGGAAACACATACTGTACCTGCCTTACTCTATTTAAGGTAAAACGTGCTTCACTGAGATAATCACTCTTTGCTGAAAATAGATCAACTCTGTTGTTTGGTGCTCAGTGTTACTTTTTTTCTTCCAGATAAAGAGGGATGCCCCCACAGACAAGTGCAGCACAATGTGACTATCAGAATGGATTAGATTTAGGTTTTATTTCTTAGTCTTAATCATCAAGGTATCATTAAGAGCTGTCTGCTGCTGATGAGATCAGTTAGTGCAGTAGATAGTTAATGCTGAGCTCTTTGAAATACCTTGTACATTTCACTCAGCATTTTTAAAAATTTTAAATAAAAATGAACCAGCCCCTCACAATAGCAAGAAAAGACTAGCGTAGCTTTTGTTGTTGTTATTGTTGTTTATTTGTTTCATGTAGCAAGGATGAATCTTAATCAGATAAATTAGTAAAACCACATTCCATTATTGTTTGTAAATCATCTAATTTCTATTCTGACAACCAAGTCACACTGAGTTTGTGAGAAATTCAACTTCAGGTAATTCCAGACTTTCTCCCACCCCCAGGTTTGTATTGAGGTTCTAATGTCTTACTCCAGGTCTGGGCATTAGAACACTGATCACAAAGTATCTGTTCACATTTGTTAACAGCTACATTGATCCCATCAAGTTCACCAGTGTGTCATTTCCATGCCATGTGTAGAGCAGGGGCTCTTTAACAAAGCTAGGACCCTAAGCTTGGCATCTAACCCATCTGATTTATCACCTGGAGATTTCCCCTGAAGCCCTGCTACAGCCTTGGGTACTTCCAGGGTGGACCTAAGCATCCCCTCTTTTCAAGAACCAGCAGACTTGTTTCATCCCTGAGACCTAGAGAAAGCTCTTTTTCCTTTGGCAAACCTTCTGTCTCTCTTGGTTTCACATAGAGATACCAATTTCCACTCTCTTCAAGTTTTATTATCCTCAGTGGGCAAACAGAAGCCAGGAAACTCTGCCAAAGACTTTTCATGTGGCAAGGATGCATGAAATGTGTTGTCTGCTTGAATGGAGGACAGAAAAGACAAAAATTCAAGGAGAAAAAAATGAACATCTCAACTTTCAATTAATATCTAAAAAAAAAAAAGAGAAAGAATCCATGTTAGCAAAATATCTACTAAACATCCTCCTTCTGCTTAGGAATATCTATATTTAGGGATTTCAGTGTTCCAACAGAGGTGACCTAGCTTTTCTACCCTCCACCCTTCTCCCTCAAAACCCCAGCGTAGGTACGTTTCTGTCCTTTCTATCTTATTCTTTGCCCAATGGAAGAAACATTCTGCTATAAAGTAGGAAAATGCCTAAACAGTATAATGTAAGGGATGGGAGGAAGGTATATCCCTACTCAGTGATACTTGTTTCTGTTATTGATGACTTCAGCACTACCACTACATCTCAGTTAACTCAAACAGGGGCTCTGTATAAACCTAGAGGAATGGGACGGGGAGGGAGGTTCAAGAGGGAGGATACGTATATACACCTATGGCTGATTCTTGTTGATGTTTGACAGAGAAATAAAACTCTCAGTTTTCTCAAAATTCTCAAAAAAGGAATGATCCTTAAATTAAACAATAATAAATTTTAAAAAATGCTTTGAATTTAGGCATAGCTATGGGGTACTTGAGGCTTTCCTGGTGCCTCAGTGATGAAGAATCCACCTGCCAATGCAGGATACATGAGAGATGTGGGTTCAATCACTGGGTCAGGAAGATCCCCTGGAGGAGGAGGTGGCAAACCCCTCCAGTATTCTTGTCTGGGAAATCCCACAGACAGAAGAGCCTGGTGGGCTACAGTCCATGAGATTGCAAAAGAGTGGACACAACTTAATGACTAAACAACAGCTACACCAGGGTACTTAAAAATAACCCAAGGAGTCAACTATTCATTCAACGAATATTTACTGATGGCTTATATATGTCAGACCCTCTGCTGGCACAAGATGTGCTACAATAAATAAGCAAGCATGGTTCCCTTTGCAAGGAGTCTACAGTCTACTCATGGAGAGAGACATGGTAAAACACTTCTAAAATGATTATGTGATTACAATCATAAGGGCTATGAAAGGAAAATGGAGAAAGCTGTGAGAGTAAACAATAGGGGACTTTTGAATTAGAGACTTTCTGATGAAGCAGCTTTTAGACCAGAGCTTAAAAAGTAAATGAGGAGAAGAGGAGGGTTTTAAAGCTTACACACAACAAGTCTGGAGGCTTGAAATAAATAGAATGTCATTTAGAATTAAAAAAAAAAAACACCTCTGGTAGTTGAATCCTAAGGGTTAGAGAGCATACCTCAAAGTGAGACCAGAAGTTGAACAAGGGCTAAGAGTAGTCAAGAGTCAGACACAACTGAGCGACTGAACTGAACTGAACTGAGAAGTAGTCAGGGCTGTGTAAACCATAAGAAAGATCTTGGTATTTATCCAAAAAGGCACTGAAGTGTGTTTTAAGCAGAGCAATGAATGATCAGGTTTCTGTTTAAGAATTCTAGCTGCTGTTCAGAAAATGAATTGGAGAGAGGCAAAGACTGAATATGTAAAACATTATGCCATTATCAGCTATTAGCATCCTAGTCTCTCAAATTCTAAGTAGCTGTTGATACACAAGTGTGACAATTAAGGCCCTCAGACTGAGAGTCCTCACAATTCCACATCCTCACTGAACTGCTCCTCTCTATGTATATCTCTCTTCTTTTTCTCTCACCCCATTTCTTATAATAAAGTCTCTTCTTGGCATGACAGGTCCATTGCCAGGATCCCTGTCTTAATCAAGGAGGTTCACAAACCCTTGCCATTAAGCCTCGTCTCACTCTTACCACTGGTGCCCTATGCCGCCTAGAGTCCTGCCCCTGAACTCTAGTCTAGGGGATGATGCTTTGTTATCTGCCAAGAGGTTCAGATGATAATGCCTCTTCATGTAACTATGCTTCATGTTTTGAGACACTCCCTACACTCTATTAACACCTCCTAGTTCAATGTAATATCGTTTCTCGCCTCAGTTATCCAAACTGTCTACTGACGCATCTTCCTTTATCAAGTCTTACTTCCCTCCAATGCTTTGACTCACACTGACACAAACATCTCTAAATCAAAAATTTTGCCGTGTCAACCCGCTTCAATGGTTTCACCTTTCTTATAGACAAAATGCAAACTCCTCACATGTCATACGGGGCTCTTTATAACTGGACCCCACTTACTTTTTCAGTCTTGTCTCACACTCTCCTTTGCACTCAATGTTTCAGTCATCCTTAACTTATTTAAGAATTTAAGTAGTGTTTGTTGCTCAGTCGTGTTTGACTCTTTGCAACCCCATGGACTGTAGCCTGCCAGACTCCTCTGTCCATGGAATTCTCCAGGCAAGAATACTGGAGTGGATTGCCATTTCCACTTCCAGAGGATCTTCCCAACCCAGGGCTTAAACCCAGGTCTCCTGCATTGCACACAGATTCTTTATGGTCTGAGCCACCAAGAGTTTAAGTAGAGGCTGGACCTACTGGGGTACTCACCTCACTGGAGCATGTTGGAAATACTGGCTTGCTAACTTGGGTCTTTAACTCTTTGTTTATGTTGGTGTTGCTTCTATAAAGAGTGAGCTCCCACAAAGGTAAATAAAAATATTCTCCTTGTTCCCCAGACACACTAACTTAATAAGTGTTTCTGCAAAACATATTTCTGCAAAATAAGTAGAAGTTGGCAGTAAGTTGCATTTCCAAAACCAAATAATATGTGGCATAGTGCTGTTTATCAGGGATGAGTAGCTTATTTTATTACCTAAATTTTGCATTTTTAACACACCTCCCAAGAAGCTCTGTGATTCAAAACACACACAAACTGAAGAAAGAGATGAAAATGGGGAACATTTCACTGAATAATTCCACAATATCGACTCTGCCTTGACCCTGCTGAAGTGAATTACTAAGTGAATGTGTTTTGCATATAATTTTTTATAATAGAAAAATCAATTTCTCCCTGGCCCCAAGAAATAAATATTGAGTGAATAGTTTTTAAATATCCATTTTAAGGGGTGACAAAATGCTAGCCCACCTAACAGCGCCTGATTCTCAGCACACTCTTGCAAGCCCCTTGTGCTTTTTCATAGCTATTTTCTCTCCCCGAAACAAACTTCATTGCCTCATGCTATTGCCTATTCAGCTTAACTAATATTTCCTTTAAGGGCACCTGCATGACCCCCAGACTAAGGCAGATCCCTCTGAATACTCATCTATCTTCTCATACTTTGCTTAGGATTTCACTGTGTTCCCATTCTCCCAGACCTTAAGTAGGATGTTCTATCTTCATTTTGTTGACTTCTATATCCCAAGGGCCTTCCTGGTGGCTCAAGTGGTAAAAGAAACAAAAACCCACCTGCAATACAGGAGTTGTAGGAGACTCAGGTTTGACTTAGGTTTGATCCCTGAGTAGGGAAGATCCCCTGGAGGAAGGCATGGCAATCCACTGCAGTATTTTTTCTGGAGAATTACACGGACAGAGGAGCCTGGTGGGCTATAGTTCATGAAGTCATAAAGAGCTGGACATGACTGATGTGACTGAGCATACATGCATGCATATTCCAAGGACTTAGACCAGTGCCTAGAACACAGAAGTTCCTCAGTAATGATTGGATGAATAAATAAATACATGAATAAAAGATTACTCCATGTTAGACCTCCTGATTCTTTGACTGAACTGCCCCTGTCATTTATCTGTATAACTTACAGTTACCATCTTCTGCTTAAAGCTGTGTCTATAAACTGAATGAATGAAAATTTAGAATTTACTGTACCTGCAGCCAGGCACATGGACATTTTCAACCATGAACACAGAAAAAGTAAACGAGAAGACACTACACAGCATGAATTATCTCTTGCATAATCTTATTTATGGCTAAACCTGCTCACATTTCTCCCCAGGTTTCATAGGGAACCCCCAACTCCAGGCGTTGGGGAAACAGCTGAAGTCCCAACCCTGTAACTTCCAAAGAACTATAGCTAATGTGGCTCCAATGAATTCAAAGCTACAGAAAATGGCAAGTCAAAACAGCTGCCTAGGAAATTATTGATGAACTAAGAAATAAGCAGTTTTCTTCTAGCTGATGCAATCACTCCAAGGTTGCAGTAAGTGCTTACTATATTCCAGGGCATTGTGCTATCTTTTGCAAACATTTTTTTATTTTAAAAAACATAAAAACCTTACAAGGTAGGTTGCACTCATGTTATACCCATTATATATATGAGAAAACTGAGGCCCAGGGAAGTTAAATTGTTCAAGATCACCTAGTTAGGGAATGGCTGGGCTTCCCAAGTGGCACTAGTGGTTAAAAAAAAAAAAAAAAAAAACCTTCTGCCAATGCAGGAGACATGAGATGTGTGTTCGATCCCTGGGTCAGAAATATCTCCCAGAGGAGGGCATGTATTCTTGCCTGGAGAATCCCATGGACAGAAGAGCCTGGTGGGCTACAGTCCATGGGGTTGCAAAGAGTTGGATATGACTGAAGCAACTTAGCATGCACACAGAGCCAAAATTCCAAATGGATCTGACTGCAGTATTCAGACACCCTTAACAGAGCTTAGTCCTTCTATCTCCCACCCTCCAATTAACTTCAAGAGAAAATGCAAACTAGTTTCAAGAACCAAAACAAGTTAATGAAAAAGAAAATTAATCTTTCTGTTTATAATGTCATAATTCTTCCTTTTGGGTTCTTTTCAACCAGCTGTTGCATGCACTACTTTTGTGGTAAATAACATTTCTTTAAACAGAAAAGATTTCTCACTCTGTTTACATCTAAAATTAATTAAGAATGATTAGGAAGCATACAGGATAAAAAATCTAACCAAATGATTCTGAATGCACTCTACAAAGTACATGAAACAGAACCATTGAAAGATTGTGCCATTATTTCAAAAAGAAATACATTAAAATTGCTTGTTATTATTAATAATAGGCTTTTTAATAAATTTGTAATACCATTAAGTGTAAACAACCCATGAATTGTGGAATAGTCTATGGAGAGAGAGGTTAGTGTATTGATTAAAGGGAAAAATAAACTTAGAAAATGCTAAAAATAATACTGACTATCAAAAAGAAGTGTTACACTGGGGAGTGGGAGGGGGAGATAGTAACCCTGAAGATATTGAAGTAGGGCCACCCTTTCTCCTTGAGACCTTGGAGAAGACACTACACAGCATGAATTATCTCTTGCATAATCTTATTGGAGAAGGATGTGTGGGCCTGCATGTATGTTTAGAGGGGACTAAGCAGGAAACACATTCTATGTTGCCACAAACAGAGCCATTGGAAACAAAGCCAGTGAAGGTGACAATGATAAAGCTAAACATATGCCAGGGTCTGTACTAGGCTCTTTACATGGATCTTCACAGATTTTCAACAGAGAGACTTCAAAATCAATGAAAGACACAGCTTTGGGAGGTCACAGATGCTTTCATTTGAATTAAAGATTTAAAAAAACAATTGTTAAAAATCATTTAGACCTTGGCAAGCAATAAATAAGAAAATTTGTTTGAACTTACTATATTTCTAACATTTCATTAGAAGTCGTGACAAGTTTTTTCAAAAGTATGCTCTGATATCAGAGGGCCAAATTATCTATGAAGGAGTTAAATCTAACAAGTGAAGTTAAAATACAGTAATAGTTCAGAAAAAGGAAATTTATATGAGGTCAAAGGAGGTAGGCAGCATTGGATCTGTGCCTTAAGAGAAGTACAGGAATTAGATGAATGGGGGCAAAAGAGAGAGACTGCTATAGACCAAAGGGATCACATGAGCAAAGCAACACAGAAGAAATTCAATGTGCCTTATTAAAGGCTATAAGGTTTGACTGATTGGAATTAAGAACAGGTTCTGGGGAGAAATGAGAAAGAGTCATAAATTGGAATGAGATTAAGGCAAGCCTTAATTAATTAAAATATGAAGTGCTTGAATTCTAATTGGTCTTTCAGTTTCTCCATCACTCCATCCATCTCACTGAAATCTAAGTGAGTAACTGCCTGTCCAGACACCAACTGAGTAGCTTCCATCTATAGTCATTGCTAATTCAATAGCCTCATGTCCAGTTGCTGTTCAATAACTTCAACTAGGGGACTTCCCTGGTGGTCCAGTGGGTAAGAAGGTTGCCAGTGCAGGGGATATGCTGCCAGTGCAGGGGATATGATTTGATCCCTTGTCCAGAAACTAGGATCCCACATGCCATGCACCACAACTACTGAAGCCCACGTGCCCTAAAACCCACGCTCTGTAAGAGAAGCCACCGCAGTGATAAGGCCGGGCACCACTGGAGAGTAGCCCGCACTCATGGCAACTAGAGAAAGACCACATGCCCCACAACAAAGAACCAGTGCAGCCAAAAGAAAAACACTCCCACTAGGATTTGAAACAGGTTTAGAGGTAGTACCATATCCTTTATGTGGAAATAAGAAGTTGATCTCCAAGAAAGGTTTCTCTTCCTAATAACAGCATCCTCTGCATAGTATCAAGCCTCTCAGTGCATGGCAGCAGCTTCCCTGGCCCTCAGGGCCTGCCTCCTGGAGGAAAGCATGGGTATCACTGCACAGAGGGTCCAGACGTGTTAACACGAACCATGGGATTCATCAGCCTAAGACGCCACCTGGTAAGTACAGCTCACCCATAAATCCAGCCCACGCCTGTCATGATCTCCTCAGAGAGTCTCTGAAAATAGAATGTTCTACACAGCAAAGCAGTTTTCTTTCTCACATTTGGTGGGGAGTGGAAGGCACGTTTTCCAAAGACAGAATAATGTGAATGTGAAAGCTGGACTCCTGTGTAACTCGGCACCCTTTCTGCCATCATAGCAAGCCACCTCTGTCAAATGTGCTGAGTCTCACGTCAACAGTAGTAACTATGTGGGAAAAGGTGCTCCTTGTAGCCGCTGCAGGCTGTCATAGTGAAAAATACTGAAAACTGGAGCACTGTTACCTGGTGAATTTGTCACTCTAAGTAGGATAATGCCTAATGGTGGTAAAGAAACTGAAGCAAACACCTGACATTAAATCTCTTTTATATTTTCATAGAAATTGAAGAAACACCTGCATAATCCCTAACCTTAGGAAGGAAGATGAAAAGAAAAATATAGTCCTTAGTGACATGGACTTTCATACTGGATGGGATGTTCAGGATCATTAATAACAACTCTTTTGCCAGCAGAAGAAATTGAGACCTAGAAAAGGAAAAAGATTTGACCCAAATCCATATTGCTTTTATAGGCAGAGCACAACTATTTGGCTAAATGTCTTGCTTTTTCTAATGATGCCATGCTAGTAACAAACATTTGCAGTCCATAACAATAGGACATGTATTATTATAGTTGATTTTTACTGCAACTTTGTGAGGTTTATTATCGTCCCCTTCACACAGATCCAAAACCTAAGGCTCAGAAAAATCAATTGACATGTCAAAGAGCTCATGGAAAAGGTAGGGCTCGCACGTGCCTCTTCAGCCCAACATTCTGAGTCAGTTCCCAGTACCGTGTTTTCCCAGTGTCTTGCAGACAGAACTCAATAGAAACCTCTCCATTTCCCCGGTGTACCTATACAGGTGAATGTAGCTATTAAAAGGAGGCAGCTGTTCATCAACCACTTCATTCAGGAAGTGGTGCTCTGGTATGAGCACCTACTGCATTCCAAAAAATTATCTAGGTCTTGGTGATAGAGCAGTAAGAACCATAGATGAAGTCACTGGTCTCATGGAGACAGACAATAAACAAAAATATAACATATTTAAGTACAAGCAGAAATGAGCGCTAGAGATGTTTAGACAGCATCATTGACCCAAAGGACACGACCTGAGTACACTCCAGGAGATAGTGAAGGACAGAGGAGCTTGAAGTGCTGCAGTCCATGGGGTCACGAAGAGCTGGACACAACTTAGTGACTGAACAACAACAAATATAGTTAGGTGAGATTATAGAGATGGTGAGGGACAGGGAAGGCCGGCATGTTGTAGTCCATGGAGTCACAAACAGCTGGCCATGACTGCGTGACTGAAAAACAACAGCAAGAGTTTAAAGAGTGTTGGGAATAGCAGTTGGGAATAGCAGAGACAAGGGCTCTGTCTCAACCCGAGCAAACCAGCATGCACATCTCTTATATACAATGAACTGTAAACAAAAGTAACAAACTCAAGTTCACTGATCTTTCAATTCAGTTCAGTCGCTCAGTCATGTCCAACTCTCTGAGATCCCATGAATCGCACCACGCTAGGCCTCCCGGTCCATCACCAACTTCCAGAGTCCACCCAAACCCATGTCCAGTGATGCCATCCAACCATCTCATCCTCTATTGTCCCCTTCTTCTCCTGTCCTCAATCTTTCCCAGCATCAGGGTCTTTTCCAGTGAGTCAGCTCTTCTCATCAGGTGGCCAAAGTATTGGAGTTTCAGCTTCAGCATCACTCCCTCCAATGAACACCCAGGACTGATCTCCTTTAGGATGGACTGGTTGGATCTCCTTGAAGTCCAAGAGACTCTCAAGAGTCTTCTCTAACACTACAGTTCAAAAGCATCAATTCTTCAGCACTCAGCTTTCTTTATAGTCTAAATCTCACATCGATACATGACCACAGGAAAAACCATAGCCTTGACTAGACGAACCTTTGTTAACAAAGTAATGTCTCTGCTTTTTAATATGCTGTCTAGGTTGGTCATAACTTTCCTTCTAAGGAGCAAGTGTCTTTTAATCTCATGGCTGCAATCACCATCTGCAGTGATTTTGGAGCCCAGAAAAATAAAGTCTGACACTGTTTCCACTGTTTCCCCATCTATTTCCCATGAAGTGATGGGACCAGATGCCATGGTCTTAGTTTTCTGAATGTTGAGCTTTAAGCCAACTTTTTCACTCCCCTGTTTCACTTTCATCAGGAGGCTCTTTAGTTCTTTTTCACTTTCTTCCATAAGGGTCATGTCATCTGCATATCTGAGGTGATTGATATTTCTCCCGGCAATCTTGATTCCAGTTTGTGCTTCCTCCAGTCCAGCATTTCTCATGATGTACTCTGCATATAAGTTAAATAAGCAGGGTGACAATATACAGCCTTGATGTACTCCTTTTCCTATTTGGAACCAGTCTGTTGTTCCATGTCCAGTTCTAACTGTTGTTTCCTGTATTGCATAAAAGTTTCTCAAGAGGCAGGTCAGGTGGTCTGGTATTCCCATCTCTTTCAAAATTTTCCAGTTTATTTTGATCTACACAGTCAAAGGCTTTGGCATAGTCAATAAACCTGAAATAGAAGTTTTTCTGGAACTCTCTTGCTTTTTCAATGATCCAGCAGATGTTGGCAATTTGATCTCTGGTTCCTCTGCTTTTTCTAAAGCCAGCTTGAACATCTGGAAGTTCACAGTTCACATATAGCTGAAGCCTGGCTTGGAGAATTTTGAGCATTACTTTACTAGCATGTGAGATGAGTGCAACTGTGCGGTAGTTTGAGCATTCTTTGGCATTGCCTTTCTTTGGGATTGGACCTTTTCTAGTCCTGTGGCCACTGCTGAGTTTTCCAAATTTGCTGGCATATTGAGTACAGCACTTTCACAGCATCATCTTTTACTATTTGAAATAGCTCTACTGGAATTCAATTGCCTCCACTAGCTTTGTTCATAGTGATGCTTCCTAAGGCCCACATGACTTCACATTCCAGGATGTCCGGCTCTAAGTGAGTGGGAGTGATCACATCTTAGTGATTATCTGGGTCATGAAGATCTTTTTTGTATAGTTCTTCTGTGTATTCTTGCCACCTCTTCTTAATATCTTCTGCTTCTGTTAGGTCCATACCATTTCTGTCCTTTATTGAGCCCATCTTTGCATGAAAAGTTCCCTTGGTATCTCTAAATTTCTTGAAGAGATCTCGTCTTTCCCATTCTATTGTTTTCCTCTATTTCTTTGCATTGATCACTGACGAACGCTTTTGTATCTCTCCTTGTTATTCTTTGGAACTCTGCATTCAAATGGGTATAGCTTTCCTTTTCTCCTTTGCTTTTCACTTCCCTTCTTTTCACAGCTATTTGTAAGTCCTCCTCAGACAGCCATTTTGCTGTTTTGCATTTCTTTTTCTTGGGGATGGTCTTGCTCCTTGTCTCCTGTACAGTGTCACGAACCTCCATCCATAGTTCATCAGGCACTCTATCAGATCTAGTCCCTTAAATCTATTTGTCACTTCCACTGTATAGTCATAAGGAATTTGATTTAGGTCATACCTGAATAGTCTAGTGGTTCTCCCCACTTTCTTCAATTTAAGTCTGAATCTGGCATTGATCTTTAGGGATCTGCTAACTACAGTCAGTGTTTCCAATAGATAAATAAATGGACAAACAAACAATGAAAGCATAAGTTAAACATTTCTTAAGAGAATACTCTAGAGGTTAATTTTAACTTTTAAGACAGATTCTGTCAACTTTGCAAAAGCCCAGACTATCTAGACTTAATAAAAATTCCTGATTAACAGATATCCGTGTCATAAAAAATGGAACCACAGTCATTATTTAGAAATGCAATTTGCATAGAATCCTTCCAAAAATTAGGGATTCTACAAAGTAGTCCTTGCCCACAATAAGGTTGTAATTCACCAACTGTCCTAGATCAAAATAGAAAGAATTCCTGCCCTGGTATCTCTTGCTGATGAACTCTACCCTTTCAGAGTCAAGCAGACTACTCTGAAAAGAACCTAGGCATGCTCTTGCAAGAATTATCAATAATCTCAGATATGCAGATGTCACCACCCTAATGGCAGAAAGTGAAAAGGAACTAGAGACTCTTGATGAAGGTGAAAGAGGAGAATGGCTTAAAAAACTGGCTTAAAACTCAACATTCAAAAAACTAAGATCATGGCATCTGATCCCATCATTTCATGGCAAATAGATGGGGGAAAAAAATGGAAACAGTGACAGACTTTAATTTCTTGGGCTCCAAAATCACTGCGGGCAGGGATTGAAGCCATAAAATTAAAAGACAATTTCTCCTTGGAATAAAAGCTATGACAAACTTAAATAGTATTTAAAAAGCAGAGACATCACTTTGCCAACAAAGATCTATCTAGTCAAAGCCATGGTTTTTCCAGGAGTCATGTATGGATGTGAGAGTTGGACCATAAAGAAGGCTGAGTGCCAAAGAATTGATGCTTTCAAACTGTGGTGCTGGAGAAGACTCTTCAGAGTCCCTTGGACAGAAGGAAGATCAAATCAGTCAATCCTAAAGAAATCAACCCTGAATATTCATTGGAAGAACAGATGCTGAAGCTGAAACTCCAATACTCTGGCCACCTGATGAGAAGAGCCAACTCACTGGAAAAAACCCTGATGTTGGGAAAGATTGAGGGCAGGAGGAGAAGGGGATGACAGAGGATAAGATGGTTGAATGGCATTGCCGACTCAATGGACATGAGTTTGAGCAAACTCCAGGAGACAGTGAAGGACAGGGAGGCCTGGTGTGCTGCAGTGCATGGGGTCACAAAGAGTCAGATACTACTGAGTGAATGAACAACAAATGTTCTTATTGCAGCTGGCAATGCAGGCCCTGGGCAAAACTGAATAATCAATGAAATAGATATCCTTTATCATCTTCTAGAGCTGTCTTTATTCACATAAGTACTTATTGTTCCTATGCCAATATTTCCTCAGGAGCCAAAGTACATTGTGTGTTATTGATATCATTGTGTGGTATTGATATCTACCACCTACAATCATTTTAAGGCTAATCGCTCCATCCTCAAGACATTGCTGAGAGAAAAATAAAATTATTGAGCACCACAGTAGGTGCTTAATACATATTGTATGTTATTTGCTCCTCAAAGCAACCTGACAGAGTATACATGCTATTTTCATTTTGCAGATGGAGAAATTGATTTTTATGGAGATTAGGTATCATGTATGTGGTCACATGCATAGTCTTCTTCTCCTTCCAATGTAACATGCTAAATGACCATCTAGTTAATCTACTAAATAAATGGGTAAGATCTACATTTTTTGTAATATTTCAATATATTTAATATAGTAACAGAATGTATGTATAAGCATTACTAAGAATTTCATTGTTTACAGATTCCTCACACATTCAAAATCACAGTGACACGTCAACAAGAGAAAGAAAATATGAGTCCTTACCGTTCTCAGCAAATAAACGTAGGTTCCTGTGTAGCTATATATTCTTTATAAGTTTAGAGTTTATATGTTTAACTTTCATTAACACAAATTCTAAAAGAAATAATAGTTTGTCTATTTGGGATTCTTTTTGTGACAATGTTGTCAGATTTATCCTTCCCCTTAAATTAGAAGTGGGCTTCCCTGGTGGCTCAGAGGGTAAAGCATCTGCCTGCAATGCGGGAGACCTGGGTTTGATCCCTGAGTGGGGAAGATTCCCCTGGAGAAGGCAATGGCAACCCACTCCAGTATTCTTGCCTGGAAAACCCCACGGATGGAGAAGCCTGGTGGGCTACAGTCCATGGAGTCACCAAGAGTCGGACACAACTGAGCAACTTCACTTTCACTTTTAAATTAGAAGCTAGGTTAAGATAGACATATTTCTGGTTAAATGGTGAAAAAATAAAGTTAGTATGTAGAATACAAAATAGGTTAGAGATAACTAAAATCTAGTCAAGATGATCTGACTAGAGAAATGTGCTGATTTCTAGTATTATCAAGTTTTCTCTCCCTAAATAGGTTGATAATAGCTCAGCTAATGTAATTTTAGATATTATTTAATCCTCACAACAAGATGAGAATTATGATCTTCATTTTACAAATGAGGAAACTTGGGCTCAGAGAAGTAAAATAAATGCCCAGGTGACAGAGTCATTGTCTGGACTTTGGTATATTTTTCCCCAAGGTTTGTGCTCTTAAACACCTTAATGTATTTTATGTAACTCATTACCATAGCCCAGGCTTCCCTGTTGGCTCATCTGGTAAAGAATCTGCCTGTAATGTGGGAGACCTGGGTTCAATCCCTGGGTTGGTAAGATTCCCTGGAGAAGGGAACAGTTACCCACTCCAGTATTCCAGCCTAGAGAATTCCATGGACAGTTCATGGGATCACAAGAGTCAGACATCACTGACTGACTTTCATTCACACCACACCCCAAGCCTTACACAAGATCTGACTTTATACATCTCCAAGCAGTGCCCAGGAGATCTCCAAAGCTAGACACATATTGGTGTCTGTTACAAATTAACAATAACATTGGAATTCAACAAAGGGCACTTTCAGAAGAGATACATACACCATCACTCTGACAATCCAAAACCATTTTTAAGTGTTAAGTGCATTTTGCCAATCATAAAATGAAGATGAATCATATTCTTGACTTCATATTCAAAGTAAGTATCCTTTTTTGCATGATTTTTTTCTAAAATTATTAATAATATGCTGATGATTCACAACCCCTTGTAATATCACCTTTGGCCTACCATTTATCATCACTGTATTATGATAAAAACTGTTTCTGAGTTAAAGCATGTTCATCTGGAGGAATGTTATTATGGTCTGCAAAAATAGCATTCAGTTATTTTTGAAGAATTATTTTCTCCATCTGTTCAAATCTACTTTATATTTGTTATCCTGAAACAGGTTAACATTACCTTACCAGAATTCCTGGCTTTAAAGGACTTAGTCCCTTCCTTGATCCCTTATTAAATGACCTGGATCTGTTTTACTTCTTTAACAAGTTTTGCCTGACTGTTGTTTTAGTCACGCAAAAAATGATAACCCAAGAGTTTTAAAAATACTGTACAGATTGCACATGGGGAGGCTGGCAGTCTTTCACACAGTGTTCATTCTCGGCAGCACAAATCGTCACCACAATAGAGAGCCTAAAACAAAAGCCAAATGCCGCATAAGGAGTACTTTTGCTCCTAAAAAAATTCCAACATTGGGGAGCATGCTTTTCTCTGGATGCACACACATAATTTCCATTATTGTTAATGGGAGCTATACATGCATAACACCCATTACCACTAATGGGAGCTAAGTGCACACACAGGGGTAGAATACAGTGAAATCTGTCTTAGAAAATCACCCAAGAGACTAGCAAAAATCAGTTGCCTGGTAGAGAATGGTTTTAAATTAAAAGCAGAACAGAACTGAACTTGAAACCACAGGGGAACTATTTAAACTTCAGGGAGCAGTGGGAATTGGCTTCTTTCTTGCTTGCTCTATTCTGAAATCTTGTTTTCCTCATCCATGTTCTTGATGAGAGCCAATGACCTTGTGATCTCCTAAAGAGATGATCTGGAAATGAATTTCACACCTCCACTGATTCAAATGGTCAGCTTGGGGATCCTTTGGTGAGGGAAGGAATACAACCTCTGGATGATTACATCACAGCACATGTAAGATATGTCACGTGGTATCTTTAATAACAGTTAATGAACCAGGAATGAAAACAGTACAGCAATGTTATTATGGCAATTTATATCAATCATTCACTAAACATCAAAAGCATCTGTTCTATTATAATGTTATTGTAAAAGTCAATGAAAGATAAACCAGAAAGTGATTTCCATCTAGCCAGTAGCCTCTAGATTTTCCTTGGGCATCTCAAGGCTTTGGAAACACAGACTATTCTTAAAATATCTTAAAATCATAGAATTTTGCCCTAATTCAGTCTCTTTATTTTGCAGACAAGGAAACTACAGAGAAATCAAGTGTTTTTTCCCCAAAGTCACAGAGTGCCAAAGGCAGATCTTGGACCCAGAATCCAGAATTTTCCTGACTCCAGATCCAGTGGTTCTAATGTTCAAAAGCCCAAAACTCTGAAAGACTTTCATCTTTTTTGGCTTTGATTGGTCTCTGAGGACCAAATGCACAGATGGGTGGTTGAATTTCAGACTCCAAAAGGGACGAATCTGGAGCTCTAGAGAAATGGGGGCTTACTGTTCTGCATGTTACTCAAGTGACTGCATGCTCCAGTTATTTCCAAAAATAGTTTCAAATAAAATTTCAACAAGTACTTTAAAGAAGCAGAAACAAAATATACAAGGGAAATGGAAAGTTCATTACCTCCTGCTTAGAAATGAAGAATGGAAATGTTGTGCTTGGGATGACATTTCTGTTCAGTATCCCATTTCCTAGGAAACCTTTCTAAGACTGATTACAGAACACAAGCCATAAAGTTATTCTTGCTCATCTGTGTCACATATGTGACATTAGTTTGTTTATGATTTGTACACAGATGTTCCTAGTCAGCCTTGTTTTGACCTGGTTTTCCCAGAAATGGATAGGAGCAGACAGAAGACAACATTGGAAACTGTTTTGCAAGAACTATCAGTTTCCCAAAACCCATGTGAGTTCTTTCTTGCTCTTTTCCTATGGAAGGTATCCTAGCTCTCACCCCTTTTGCCTCACAGGCAAAAAATATCATACCTACAGGAGAACAGCAGCTCAGCAGAATAGTCAGAAATGACTGAAGTTCCATTCCAACCCAGATATTCTACATACCCTGGGTTATGATTTTACAATAATGATAATGCTTTCTATATACTTATTTAGAATCGACGGCCCTGCTGATTCAAATCACCAAAGTGGGGCAGTCTGATGATAGAAGTCTGCCCTCGGCTAGCTACTGTCAGTCTAGTTATAAATTTCAAGCAGAAGAATAAAAAGGATGGCAGGAGTGGGAGGGAGAAGAATAAAAAAAAAAGACAATGAGAAATAAAGACTGGAATGACAAAAGAAGCAGCAGGAAAAAGAGGATATAGATGAAGGGAGTAGAAAAAGTACAGGAAAGCAGAGAACAGGGCACGATCATATTTTGGGTGCCACAGCATGAAGCAGATATGTTGGATTGCAAAGAGTAAAGATTTTGGAGCCTGAATAGCTAGGTTTTACTTTCATTTTGGTTTTTATTCTATATGTGGTGTTGGACAAACTAAGTAAATTTGCTGTTCTGTCAGCCTCACATTCTGCCATAGAAGGATAAAATCTACTCATCTTATATCACAGGGATGTTGTATGATGAGTAATGCATTCAGTTCAGTTCAGTTCACTTCAGTCACTCAGTCGTGTCTGACTCTTTGCGAACCCACAGACTGCAGCACACCAGGACTACCTGTTCATCACCAGCTCTCAGACCTTAGTCAAACTCATGTCCATTGAGTCAGTGATGCCATACAAACATCTCATCCTCTGTCATCCCTTCTCCTCCCACCTTCAACCTTTCCCTGTATCAGGGTCTTTTCAAATGAGTCAGCTGTTCACATCAGGTGGCCAAAGTATTGGAGCTTCAGCTTCAACATCAGTCCTTCCAATGAATACTGAGGACTGATTTCCTTCAGAATGGACTGGTTGGATCTCCTTGCAGCCCAAGGGACTCTCAAGAGTCTTCTCCAACACCACAGTTCAAAAGCATCAATTCTTCTGCACTCAGCTTTCTTTATAGTCCAACTCTCACATCCATACATGACTACTGGAAAAACCACAGCCTTGATGAGACAGACCTTTGTTGGCAAAGTTATGTCTCTGCTTTTTAATATGCTGTCCAGGTTGGTCATAATTTTTCTTCCAAGGAGCAAGCATCTTTTAATTTCATGGCTGCAGTCAACATCTGCTGTGATTTTGGAGCCCAAAAAAATAAAGTCAGCCACTGTTTCCACTGTTTCCCCTTCTATTTGCCATGATGTGATGGGACCGGGTGCCACGATTTTAGTTTTCTGAATGTTGAGCTTTCAGCCAACTTTTTCACTCTCTGCTTTCACTTTCATCAATAGGCTTTTTAGTTCTTCTTCACTTTCTCCCAGAAGAGTGGTGTCATCTGCATATCTGAGGTGATTGATATTTCTCCTGGTAATCTTGATTCCAGCTTGTGCTTCCTCCAGCCCAGCATTTCTCATGATGTATTCTGCATATAAGTTAAATAAGCAGGTGACAATATGCAGCCTTGTCATACTCCTTTTCCTATTTGGAACCAGTCTGTTGTTCCATGTTCAGTTCTAACTGTTGCTTCCTGACCTACATACAGATTTCTCAAGAGTAATGCATTAAGACACTATATAAACTATAAAGAGCTGTGATATAGAGTCCTAAGATTCTGACTATTTAACAAAGCAGATGATTAGAGAAAGAGTCACACTAACGAGATAATCATTGCCCAGGTATCAGAAGACATCTTGATAGCCTCTGACCATCCGTCTAACTTTCTAGGTGTACCTTTACCCCTACTCTATTCTATGAAAAAAGCAACCCAACGGAGAGCCAAAACTTGGTGCCAATCAATCAATTATTCTATTCTACTGTGTCCATACCAGGGGACAAGTCCCTGGATGAAGGGCAAAGGGCTTGGATTGGAGCTGAAGTCATTTCTGCTGACTCTACAAAGCACCAACTGCA
Source organism: Budorcas taxicolor (assembly GCF_023091745.1). Classification (NCBI taxonomy): domain Eukaryota; kingdom Metazoa; phylum Chordata; class Mammalia; order Artiodactyla; family Bovidae; genus Budorcas; species Budorcas taxicolor. The sequence goes on from NC_068912.1 coordinate 74,064,309, forward strand.
GCTTCACCGAGACACAACTACAGGCAGGGAAAGATCCAAAGGGCCATAGCTCAGCCCAGTGGTGATCCAGAGAGTCAAAAAAAACCTGTTCTGAAGGTGTGTAAGTATCAAGCAGGGTCCTAATTCATTCTCTATACACACTAGCTTTTGTTGAGCCCCTTTCATACATGACATGATATATTTTCATTATTCGTTTTTTTCCTCTATCAAATGGAAATGACTTTGAGTGCAATATCACTGTGTCTTCCTGCTGCTGTTAATCTCTATGGCCTAGCACAGTACAGAGCCTATAGAGGGAGCTCAGTAAATATTTATTTGATCTATTTACATATATATTTATTTACCTGTCTTCCAATAGATGAAAGATCACGTAGAGATAAGCCATCTTATATAGGCATAGACCAGCACATATTTACATTTTAAAATAGCTATATAATTGATCATTTGCGTAGTAAATTAACCCATCTGAACATAAACAAGTGTCCACAAAGCCAACCAGAAAGAATAACTTGTTCTATAATAAGCATGAATTCCTGCCAAACAGTGCTAGAACATATAATAATCATGCTCCTAAAATCCATCTTGGAGCTCTTAAAAAAGACAAAGGAATAATGATTTGATCTTCAACACAAATTCATGTATAAATATCTTCTATGAGGAAATATTGAGATTCTTGTTTTGTTTCTAAGAAAGATTATTTCTTGCAATTCTGTTTAATGGTTTATTTGCTTTGATTTGAAGTTGACACTTTTCCTTTCATTAATATTAGCTTTGCATAAACTATGCAACTGCTATTTATTCATCTGTTTTAGAGACTTTAAGAACACTGCTAAGGATTTCCTTGACTGTCTAGCAGTTTGGACTCTGTGTTTCCACTCCCAGGGCCCAGGTTTGATCCCTGGTGGGGGAACTAAGATCTCGCAAGCCATGAGGCATGGCCAAAAAAAGGCTATATTTAAAACAGCCAATATTATATAGCACAGGGAATGCTGCTTAATATTCTGTAATAACCTAAGTGGGAAAAGAATATGAAAAAGAATAGATACATTTATATGTATAACTGGTTCATTTTTGCCGTACACCTCAGACTAATCAGTTCAGTTCAGTTCAGTTCAGTCGCTCAGCCATGTCCGACTCTTTGCAACCCCATGAATCACAGCAGGCCAGGCCTCCCTGTCCATCACCAACTTCCGGAGTTCACTCAAACTCATGTCCATCGAGTCGGTGATGCCATCAGCCATCTCATCCTCTGTTGTCCCCTTCTCCTCCTGAGACTAATACAACATTGTAAATCAGCTATGCTCTGCAATATAAAATCTTAAAAATTTCACTGTTTCCTTTATGTAGGAAGATAGCACTATTCCTTCCCTCTTAGTTTATTACATAGTGAAAGAAATACACTCCCATATCAAAAGAGGTGGGTGTGTATTCCAGCTTTAATGTTTTGTCAACATGTGACTTGGCAAATTGCTAATTTTGCTAATCTTGCTGACCCTCCACTTCTTATCTTAATGTTTCTTCCAAAAATTGAATGAGAGAACATCTGATGTAAATGTTGTCTGTACCCTGCAAAGGACCATAAAAAGATTCATTAATAATAGTTATAATAATAGATACCTTTTGTTTAATATCTACTGGAAATTAGAAATGGAGTATCCAATATTTCTAACTCTTATAAAATTATGCAGTAGGGATATTATCTCCATTTAATAGATGAGTAAATGAGGTTTAGAGAGTTTAATTAAGTAACATGTCCAGAATCAAGCAGTGATAAGAGGGAGGAGCCAGAATTTTAAACCCAAATTGACTGATTCAAATGTCAAAAGAAAAATATTCCACTGGAATTCTGACAAGCTGTTCACAATTTGTAGTCAAATTGCTTGCACTGTGTTCCCTTTCTTTTATCTTTTAATTTTCTTTTCCTTTATCAATATGATTTCCAATATCCTTTATTTTTCTAACTTTGGAAAGGGCCATCTGGGGATAATCTGCAATACATTTTGTCACCTTTTAAGGTTTATTTTACTCTCCTTCCATTTGATATATAGGATTCACATACAGATACAAGCAATATCTTATGTGACCAGAGATCCATGAGGGAAATTTTCCAGGTATTTTTGAGTAGACACTGCATGCCATAAGATGACAAAAGGCCACAATATGAAGACAAGATTACTGAATGGTACTTCTAAGGACAAATTCCTGAGATGAGAATGAATGTTAAATTCACAAGTTGATTTTCCCCAGATCTTTTGAATGTCCTCATTGTTTGTCATGGGATGTGGGTTAATATGGTTTAGGGAAATAAGCTAAAGTATAAGCTAAGTAAAAGCCTTTACAATGAAAAAATCTGGTGGATATTAACATGATCAATGGAATAAAGTAACACAATATAGTTCCCTAAATAATATATCATAAAGGATATTATATCATACCATCTATGTAATATTAACTAATTATGAAGAAACATTCAGGCATATTTAAATTGAAGGTCACTCTACAGAACTGGCCTGAACTCTTGAAAAATAGTAATGCTATAAATTATCAAAAAAAAAAAAGAAAAAGGCAGAGGAAATAATTTAAAGAAAACAAAAGAGACACATAATCAAATTCAGTGCATAATTTCTGGTTGGATCCTGGATCAAAAAAAAGAACATTTTGAGACAACTAGGAAAATCTGAAGATGGATTATATATTTGAAATACTGTAAAAATGTTAAATATTTACAGTATGATAATTATATTGTGCTTTGTTGCTATTAAGTGAAAATTCTTGTGCTTAAAAATACATCCTGAAGTATTTATGGGAGAACTGTCTTGAGGTCTGCAACCAGATTTCAAACAACTGAGTTTTTAAAATGTATATTTTTGTAAATATGATTGTATATAATATATTTATACAATGCAAGAGAGAAGATAAAATGTGGCGAACTACAATTGATTAATCTAGATAAAGTATATTCTCACACTTTTTGTGAAGGGTTGAAATTTTTTAATTTGAAAATTTTCAAATTAAAAGTTGGGGGGCATAAAAGCTGTATGTATTATGAAACTGTTTATATACTGACATGAAAGAAAACCATGATTTAGTCAAAAAACATAAAAACAAATGGTTGCATATAAAAAATGTGTACATATGCATACATATATAATGATCAAATTTTATAAAAATCATATATACATATATTTGCATATTAAAAAACAAACACTGTGGACACTGACTGCAGCCATGAACTTAAAATATACTTTCTCCTTGGAAGAAAAGCAATGACAGACCCAGACAGTGTATTAAAAAGCAGAGACATTACTTTGCCTACAAAGGCCTGTATAGTCAAAGCTATGGTTTTTCTAGTTGTCATGTATGAATGTGAGAACTGGACTATAAAAAAGGCTGAGCACCAAAGAATTTATACCTTTGAACTGTGGTGTTGGAGAAGACTCTTGAGAGTCCCTTGGACAGAAAGGAGATCAAACCAGTCAATCCTAAAGGAAATCAACACTGAATATTCATTGGAAGGACTAATGCTGAAACTGAAGCTCCAATATTTTGGCCATCTGATGTGAAGAGCCGACTCATTGGAAAAGACCCTGATGCTGAGAAAGATTGAAAGCAGGAGGAAAAGGGGTCAACAGAGGATGAGATGGTTGGATGGCATCACCTACTCAATGGACATGAGTTTGAGCAAACTCCAGGAGATAGTAAAGGACAGGAAGCCTGATGTGCTGCAGTCCATTGGGTTGCAAAGAGTCAGACACTACTGAGTGACTGAACAACAACATATGTTTTTGGGAAAAAAATCCATCCATTCTCACTTTTGCTTTTTTTGACCACAATTTTAAAAAGGCTAGTCAAATTGTGGATAATGGCAAGCCTTCTCTTTCATGTTTTGTTCAGTGAATACCAATGGTCTTTTATGGGATCAAATTCATAGTTTGGGGTTTATTATCATTGGGCCTTGAAAAGCAGAACTAACCAGCCCAAGAGAATAATTTGGGAGATGTCATTAATTGAAGGGTGTGAAGGAAAAGCATGTCCAAACATAAGTAAATGTATTACATCCCTGGGCAGAAATCAAAATATGTGTTTTTTCAGATGTAACATTTTAATTGGGCTATCTGATGAAAGGTTAAATAAAATGTACACTAAACCCCATTACTACTCAGTTGTCGAATACCCTCCCTGAAACATGACTCAAAGTAGCAGTGAGGAGTGCAACCCAGAATTATGAGAGACTTAAAGGTTCTCTTTCACAACACTATTTGCAACATAGAATTTTAAGTGGTCGCATTAGAACAACTACACTCTTATTACAATCCAAGAATTTTAAGTACAGAGCTGGGTTTTAAAAATTCCTTTTCCATAGAATAATCCATTTCAAATGACCTTCTGGAAATTATCTGTGACAATACATTTCTGATAAAATGCCACTATTGAATGAAGCCTAACCACGTGGCACAAAAACAAATTCTATATCTTAGCATGAGGTTTGAAATTTTTCTGGCATGAAATGGTTCTGAAAATGAGAGATTATTTTTCCCTACCCATCCCCCAACCTTCTCCCAAATCCCTGTAAAAGATCACACTGCTGATAACAAAGATACATGTATAAAGATGAATGCCATGGAATACCAGAAGCCACTAAAACTCTCCAAAATAAAGATGATACTTAAATGAAGATTAATTCAAAATTTGCCATGACTACATCTTCTAAGCTACAGTGAATGAGCTGCCCACACTTTTTTTTTCTACAAGTCAGCTACCTGGTTACTGGTGGTTCTAATCATCTATGCTTCTCTACAATCAGTAAAGAGAAATACAATGGCACATGCCACTATGATACTGGAATTCCTTCTGTCAGCAAATGTTGATAGAGCCACTCCATTGTGCCAGGTCCATGGAGGATTAACCTAGTGAAAAAGACAAACCCTAAATTTCAGGTATTCATTGTCTAGTATGGAAGAGCACAGAAAAAGAAACAATTGCAATATAGTCTGATAAGAATTAAAAATGGTAAAAATACAATGTGCAATGGAAAAACTTAAGAGGGATATCTGAGCTTCCCAGGTGATGCTAGTAGTAAAGAATCTGCCAATGAAGGAGACACAAGAGACATGGGTTTGATCCTGGGTTGGGAACACCCCTGGAGAAGGAAATGGCAACCCATTCCAGTATTTTTGGCTGGAAAATTGCATGGACAGAGGAGCCTGGTGGGCTACAGTCCATAAGGCAGCAAAGAGTCAATCATGACTGAGCTCACACACACATACACACACAAAGGATATCTAACTCAGTCTTGCAGGATGAGTAAAGGTAAAAATCTATAAAGGAAGTACTAAGTTGAGACCTGAAGTGGGATAAAGAACAGGATTAAAGAAAAACAAAACTACCCCAAGGGCAATGACCATGGGGTAAGCAAGAGTGTCAAATTTGTAGAAATTCCGCTGATTCACAGTTTAGTTTTCAAGATGAGGTGGGAGGCCTTAGTGAGAAATAAAACAAGACATATACGTTTACAAGGTAATAGAAGACTTGCAAACTGCCTTACAGACTTTGAACTTTATTTTAAAGGCATGTGGAGCACAGAAAGATTTTAAGCTGGTAAGTCACAGGATCATGTTGGCATTTGGAAAATCACTCTGGCTGAGATACGAAGAACAGATTGGACTGAGATACAATGGGACGCCAAATGGCTGGTTATAAAAAGGCTACTGCAGCAACTCAGAAGCAATAGAATGAAGAAAAGGAGATGAATTTGAAAAATATTTAGGAAGTAATTTTGGCAGGTCTTACTGATTGTCCAATGTGAAAAATGAGGACCAAAGAAGAGTCAGAGTACAATCAAGTCTCTGGCATAAGAAATTGAATATGTTGGATAAGCAAACAAGGATGAAAGAGAAGGGGTATGGAATCATGGAGGACTATCTTTAAAATAAGATTCATAGTTCCAGTTTCACTGAGAGATGTGAAAACAAGGAACAAATGGTTTAACGCAATAAGTTTGTAGGTAAGGTGGCAGAACTTTGAAGTAGTTCTAATATAATGAGTTCTTTTTACTAGGTCAGAAACAAAGTCATCTACTGAGAGGAAGAGAGACCGAAAGTATGAATGTTTGAATGGAGTGGATAAAAAGTGATGCAGGATCTATAGAAGGAATTTTAGATTGGTTGATCCATTTGAGGTTTGGAGGTTATGAAATTAATTGGCATTAATACCAATCAAATGGCACTGAAACAATATGGATGGACCTAGAGATTCTCGTGCTTAGTGAAGTATGTCAGAGAATGACAAACACAATATGATATTGCTCACATGTGGAATCTAAAAAAAAAAACAAGGCTATAAATGAACTTATCTACAAAACAGAAACAGAGTTATAGATGTAAAAAGTAAACTTATGGTTACCAGGGGATAAGGGGGAGAGGTATAAATTGGAAGACTGGGATTAACACATACATGTGACTATATTTGGAACAGGTAACTCATAAAGACCTACTGCATAGCACAGGGAACTCTGCTCAGTACTCTGCAACGGGCTATATGGGAAAAGAAGCTAAAAAAAGAGTGGGTATGTGTTTAACAATTCACTTCGCTGTACACCTGAAACTAACACAACATTGTAATCAACTATGCCTCAATAAAATTTTTAAAAAAATAATAATCAAATGGCATTAATTTTTAAGTTGTGTGTTTTTTTTTTTTAAAGCAGTGTTCAGCATTCTGCATAAAGAGAATAATCAAAAACACAATAGACTGATCTAAAGTTGGGGCTTTTCCATGTGGGTGAGACTTAAGAAAACAGGACAAGAGATCTGAAAATAAGAGCAACCAAAAATTCTTTGAAGTGACAGACAACAGTGTTTAGACTGTGTAAAGAAGTGACAATGAGAGGGAGCTCACAGAGGAATAATAAAGGTTCAGGGGATTAGAGGTCCTAAGAACTCAAAGGACAGATCTAGTGAAACTATAAGAGGAAGATGCCAAAATAAGTAAAGAAAAGTTAGGAAGATGTGTCAAAGATCAGGGTGTTCTATATTAATATTTTCAGAATTGAGCCAGGGTCATGACAACATGTTCTAGGGAGTAAGTTAACAAAGGTGAAGATCCCTGAACCTGAGGAGGTAAAAGAGAGACTGGAAAAGACGTACTATCATTGTGTATACTGAAGTTACTCAGGAGAGAAATAGGGTGAAGAAAAAGATTATAAAGCCAGGCCAAATTTTTCAAGGAATGAGGGGAAGTAACCAATTAATCAGGTGATAACAATGACAATTTGGGGTGGAGGATAGAGTGAGCCTTAATGAACAGAGATTTTGTATGGACGTGAAAGAGTAATGATCTGGAATTAAAACTAAGGATATTCAGCATTAAACTACCAATACACCACTAACTCAGGAGGCATGCTGGGGACAGGATATAGAGGATAGTGGTCTTTTCTTCTGTGAATATATCTTAATCCCCTTCTCAGCAGTTCTGAAGAAGACTGCTCTGTGGGTTTATTCAAATTTAATCACCATTTTGAATGAGACTTACTGTATCTATATTCATAGATAATAAATCCTTCTCTCTCTCTCTTTTCAAAACTTGCTAGATTTTCATGGCATAAATATCAGGGATTCTACACTACAGCTGCCTCACATCAATCTTACATGAACCCTAACCAAAAAAATGCGTGTGCTAGCAGAAGGTAAGGACCACACTGGGTTTTCCCACCCAGGGATGGTCACCCTGGTGTGTAATCAATCAACAGGAAAGGTGTGCCTTTTGCAAAGAACCTCCAAGAGGTCACTTTCCTAGGTGTGATCAATCTCCCCCATGCTGATCATGTTACAGCGATTACTACTCTACTCTAACAGCTTCTTCTCCAGGGAGAAACAAAACTGTGTCTGTAAATGTTTAGTATGGTGTGTCTTGTCAGGTTAAATTACCTTGTAACATAACTCACTGTAAATTCACCTCATAAGTAAAAAGCAATTGGAGATTTTAAAACACCATCAGAAAACATTCTATTTGGGGGTGGAATTATATTGTGCAATTACAAATGAACCATGCCAATGACCCTCACCATTAGTAAGAGAGTCAGCATTTCTTTGGTTCAGCACATAAAGGAAAGCTTTATGGCTTGAAATGTTTCTGCCGGGCAAAAAAAAAACAACAACAAATTGTTCTTATGATCTTTGAAGATGGAAAGAAAATTAGCATTTAATGAGCATCTAGACCCAGGTTCGATCCCTGGGTTCAGAAGATCTCCTGGAAAAGGAAATGGCAACCCACTCCAGTACTCTTGCCTGGAGAATCCTAGGGACGGAGGAGCCTGGTAGGCTACAGTCCATGGGGTCGCAAAAAGTCAGACACGACTGAGCGACTTCACTCAATGTATGTTAGGCAAATACTTTATACATATTCTCTTACACAAGGTTCATAAGTACCACCTCCTTTGGGAAGCTTTTCTTAACAACCTCTCAAATCAGGGTATGATGGTTAACTTCTGTGAGTCAATTTGACTAGTCTAATGAGTATTTGGTTAAGCATTATTCTAGGTGTGTCTGTGAGGGTGTTTCCAGATGAGATTAATTTTGAATCAGTAGACTGATTAAGGCAGATTGCCACCTCCCAGTGTGGGTGGACCTCATCTAAACTGTTAAAGGCATGGATAGAACAAAAGGGCTGAATAAGGGAGAATTTAGTCACTCCAGGTATCTTTGAGCTGGAATATCAGTTTTCTCCTGTCTTCTGACTCAGACTGAAACTTATACTATTTGCTCTCCTGCTTCTCAGGCCTTTGGACTCCACACTGAAACTAAACTATCACTTCTGTGTTCATAGTTTATTAACTGCAGTTCTTGGGCTTGTCAGCCTCCCCAGTCATGGAGCCAGTTCCTTGTAGTTCATGCGTACATGCGTGCTAAGTTACCTCAGCTGTGTCCAACTCTGCGACACTATGGGCCATAGCCCTCCTGGCTCCTCTATCCATGGAATTCTCCAGGCAAGAATACTGGAATGGGTTGTGATGCCCTCCTGCAGGATATCTCCCTGACCCAGGGATCAAACCCGAGTCTCCTGCATCTCCAGCATTGGCAGCAGGTTCTTTATCACTAGTGCCACCTGGGAAGCCCCCATGTAGTACATCTTATAATAAATTATACAATACATATCCTACTGGTTCTGTTTCTCTGGAGAACCCTTACTAACGTGCAAGGTTAGTACCCCATTATCTCTGCTCCTCATCTGCTCTATGCCACCCAATTATTCCTCCTTTATGTTGCTGTGCACTGTTTTTGCTTCTAGATTATAGCTGAGCTGTTTGAGTGAATCTTACTCATTGCAATACTGTCAGCGCCTAGAACAGGATCTAGCACATAAGAGGGCTCAGTGAATGGTGATGAATATTCATATTACAGCCAATAGCTATTACCGTTCTTCTAAGGAAACTAAAATTCAGAGTCATCAGATAATTTACACAAACCAACATAGCTAGTAAGCAGAGTTAATAACTGAACCTAGGAAAATTTGACTTCAAAATCCTTGCAGATTTTTCTATACCATCCTGCCATTCTTGTTGCATTTTTAAAACATAATTCCTGAAAATTTAACTTTACTTTGAATATTAATTCCATTAGACTATTAGAGGCGGGATAGGGAATTTAAGTACTTTGGCTGTAGAGACAGCCTCCTGAGTTAGAATCCTAAATCCTCTGCTTACTGAACAACTCTAAGCTAATTACCAGCCTCTCTGTGCCTCAATTTCCTTGTCCACAAAATAGAAATAACAGGCAATCTTACCTATACATACCAGTAGCTCACTGCCACAATAATGTTGTCTAACAAACCACTCTTCAACTTATCAGTGTTCAGTTCAGTTCAGTCGCTCAGTCATGTCCGACCCTTTGTGACCCCATGGCAGCACGCCAGGCTTCCTTGTCCATTACCAATAATCATTGTTGTAGATCTGCAAAAAGGCTGGGGTCCAGCTGATCTCTACTGGGCTTGGCTTGAGGTGGGAGTGGTTCTCTGCCTCTGGTGGCAGCAGCTGGGGTAGCTTTACTTCTTACTGCAGGTCTGTGGTCAACTGAGGCAGCTGGGTGTGCAGCACCCTTCCTCCTCACCAGGCAGGTTTCCCTTGGGACAACAGCACGGAGCAGGAGGAAGAGTGAAAATACGCAAGGCCATTAAGGCCCATGCTTTGGGCTGGCGTGCTGGCCCACAGATAGGTGAGCCCACGTGTAAACAGGTCACCTGACCAAGTCAAACGGTAGAGAAATACAGTCCTCCCACAGTGAGGCTATGGGAAGGGTGTGGTGAAGAACCAGACAGGAAGGAGTTAAGAATCAGGCCACAGTCAGCTATTGCCTTACCTCTGAGGCCTGTTGTGTGGATGTTACACAGCAAAACATGTGTCACACATGGATCAGAGCCTGGCGCACATTAAGAGCTGAAGAAACGATCTCAATGTTCTGTTTGTATGTTAAAAACGAAGTGGTCTCATAGAAAGGCTGTGGTTATGTCACTAACTGGCTATAAGATTATAAGTCACAGGGCTTCCCTTTTTTTTTTTTCTGTTTTTTCTTTTTTGCTTTTATCTACCACTTGAGTTTATAATAGCTGCCTCACTTTATTCATTGTGTTGCTAAAAGGAACAAATAACATATGGTGGCTGATTGCATTTCAAAAAGAATAAAATATCCTAGGAATGCAAAGCATAGTACATGGCTAATTCTAGATGACTATTTAGTTAAGGTCAGTAAATCCCTCCAATTTTAAGCAATAGGAAGCAATAGTTCTTATTTTATAGATGTGGTAAATGCTTCAAGGAACTAAAGTACTTCTCTTCTGGCCGTAAATTCAAATGTTGGCTGAGAAGGGATGGAATTAATGTTTCCTATCTTCTAGATGGCAGCTGGGTCAGAAACTGAACGATGACACTAAGGTTGAGGTCTTCAGCATGAAGTGGTTCCCATTCAAATTCCCAAGGTTCAGGTTAGTAAGGAAATCTGCAAGCAACTACCTAGTCTCATCCACGTATTCAGCTAACAAACCCCTAGGAGCCAGGAATACTAAGATGAAATGCCCACTGATGGTCCTCAAGGACTCACAGCTATGGAGTTAGAGACTGTGAAAGCCACATGTGTCTCTGAGAACAAACTAATGATTCTAGCTTCACTGGATTCTAGGTGCCCATGTGCCATCTTCTAGCTACTATCTAGCCCCACTGATAAGACAGAGAAGAAGAAAATAAAAATGAGACTTATGAAAACCATGTCTGGGGAGAATGAGGTGGGTTGAAGGTGACAGGAACAGGAGTTTCTAAGCAAGGAAAGGGGGCAATTTCTGAGACTGCACAAACACTACTCAGTAAACCTAGGACCAAGGCTCTGTGGTTTGGGGAGCATGCTCTCCTCCATGCAAACTATTGTAACACACAGCTAACTGATTGTTCAGGTACTTTCTAGGTAGTTCTGTTTAAATAAACCTTGGAGACAAAGGAGAATCTGCAGGAATGATGGAGACCACTGAGGCAGGGATGGAAAATCTCCCAGCAGCAGCCTAGAGGGTGAAAAGGCACCAAACACAGTGTTGCAACACAGCATAGCAAGTGCTGGGCAGTGTGAACACAGGAAGAAGAGACCCCTAACCAGAGTCTTCAGAGAGGACACAGCATGTCTGCTGAGATTCAAAGGTGAGTAGAAGTTGGCCAAGCAGACTAACAGATCTAAGGCATCTCAAGTAAAGATAGCAGGTACAAGGGCATAGTACATGAGAAAACAGAATTTGTTGCAGAAAGGGCTGCCATAGCATGTTCATGGGTGATGTTTATATACAATCTAGAAAGCAATGGAAGGCTCCTGTCATCTCTCTCCCTGCAGCCTAGGATCTGGAGCAGTTATCTTAAAACCTAAACATAAGCCTACAAAAAATAATGACAATACAGTGTGATACATGTTAAAATGGAAATATATACATAAGGTGGGCGCATAAAGAAAAGATGCCTTGAGGTGCACTGGGGAATGAGCACTGGCTCTGAGTACTGTCTCATGCTCCCCCATAATTGCTGCTCTTTTCCTCACTCAGCACTCTTGACTGAATCTGCCCCATCATGCCACCTTCCTTTTCAGTCATGGAGACTCTTCTCTCCACCACCCTGCATCTAGTTTCCACTAGGCTTTCCCTCTTCCTGGAATCCCACCCTCTTAAATATTTCTGAACCCCATTTCCTATGCATGGGTTTCAGTCTTTCACATGGAGCTCCTAGAACTTGGAACTCAGGGAATCTAACTAGATACTAGGAAGGAAATCACCTTAAAACATCGACCAGTCATTCTTCCAATTTTTATTTATTAATCACATGCTATGTGTCAGGCATTGTTCTAAGGATTGAAGATGCAACAGGAGGCAGAACCAACTTCTCAGCCTCTATGCAGTATGCATTCCAATATCTCTGTACCTGTTATATTCTTTAATCCAACTAGGAGCTCAGATAAAAGTGGTAAAATAGAAACCCAGGGTTAAGAACGGTGAGAATTACTCGGAGGTTAGGGGAGAAGACTCTGCTTCCTGGAGAAGCATGATTTATTTCTAAAGAATAGTGCCAATGAGGTGTTATCATGTGGATCAGTGTATTTGCATTTTTCTCATTTTTTCATTTTTTGTGTTTCTATCTTTCAACTCAAGATTTGCTTTTCCCTGATTTCTGTTCAAAAAAAAGCAAGATTTGCATTAAGATCTGCAATTTCTTCCACATTTCACTGTAATGCAACATTGTTTCTCCTACTGTTTCATCTTGGAGAATCTGCAGTTTGCCTTTTAGCAGCTAATTCTTTATATCTGTTTAGTTCCTGAATTTATCATATCGCTCATTTTAAATGTTTTAATTGATTTTTAGAAAAGGTAGCTGTAATCCATTCCATTTCCCAAGCATACCACACTCCCCAATTATACCCAAAGAGTGGACCCATTTATGACTCCATTAAGTCTGGTCTTTATATATAAATGAAGTCACATCATAGGCATATTTAAGTTGCACTTAATTAACTTAAATCCCAAGGCCAGAGAGAGAGGGAAGTTAAACAGTGCAAGTAATTCCACTCACCATCCCACTCAAGAAGCACATGCTATAAATTAATTGTGAACAAGAGTTATATTTTCTCAGTATCAAGTCTCATGTGCCTCTCAAAGAATGAACATGATTTTGATATTTAAGATAGTATTTTTTGTGCAACATTGTCTCCAAACGCAAGTCAACCACCTCACCTACTCAACTGCAGAAACAATGCTCTGTTGCAATGCTTACCATAAACTTAAAAGTTGTATCTATAAGAAACTAGAGATAGCATATTCAAAAGCAGAGACATTACTTTGCCGACTAAGGTCCGTCTAGTCAAGGCTACGGTTTTTCCTGTGGTCATGTATGGATGTGAGAGTTGGACTGTGAAGAAAGCTGAGTGCCAAAGAATTGATGCTTTTGAACTGTGATGTTGGAGAAGACTCTTGAGAGTCCCTTGGACTGCAAGGAGATCCAACCAGTCCATTCTGAAGGAGATCAACCCTGGGATTTCTTTGGAAGGAATGATGCTGAAGCTGAAACTCCAGTACTTTGGCCACCTCATGTGAAGATTTGACTCATTGGAAAAGACCCTGATGCTGGGAGGGATTGGGGGCAGGAGGAGAAGGGGACAACCGAGGATGAGATGGCTGGATGGCATCACTGACTCGATGGACGTGAGTCTGAGTGAACTCCAGGAGATGGTGATGAACAGGGAGGCCTGGAGTGCTGCGATTCATGGGGTCGCAGAGTCGGACATGACTGAGTGACTGAACTGAACTGATTAAGAAACTGTATGCCAATGTCCAAAATGACACCTCCCTAATGTATTTCCAAAGGCAATTTTGCATTTTGTAACATTTGTTTTAACCTGAATCTAAAATATTACTTTATTTTACTCCTAAAGTGAAGTTGACCTAAGATCTTTGCGCTTTATATCTCTGACCTAATATAGCAGATGCTGTCAGTGTCTTCCCACATGCTCTCTGCATTCGCCATTTCTGTACGCACCTTTCAAACAGCAACTGCCAGCATCTGCAACTACCTGAAGGCTTTCTCTGGCTACTAAGGCCTGCTCTGTACATGCATGGGACAGGCTGGGAGTGTAAGGAAGTTAATGAGCCCTAGAAGAAGTCCAAAACCAATGACCAACAAGAGCTGGCAAGGGAGAGCTAACTCTGAGTGCATATTTCAGTGTCCCCCAAAGACTCCCAATTGGATTAAGGCAGAGCTTAATCAGAGTGGCAACTTACTTAATGGAGCCATTTATCTGGCTTTTCCTTCCTTCTCTGTCTCTATTCCCTACTCTCCTACAAGTATTTCCTAGAATCCCTCCTTAGAAACTAATTCCCCTTGAATCCTTGCCTCACGGTCTACTTCTAGAAGAACCCAAACCATGACACTGAGAATTCTTAACCACAGCATTAGACTCTAAAAAGTCATCCAAATGAACACTGGGAGAGCTGTGTTCAACCCCTCAAGATACACTTAATGTCATCTCATGCAAGCAGCTTGAGTTGGGCTTTGTTCCACTGAATGTTGACTTCCATGTTTCCAGGGTGTGGATCTTATCTCTAAACATCCTCAACCATCAACTCTTTGAGAATAAGCCCCTGATGTTATATAATCTTTGCAACATTCCCCAATCCCTATGCCCAGAAAAATTCTAATTGAGGCAGTGGTAAAATGTTTGACATGAAGCAAATGAAACCAATTCTAATTCGATACCTGATGCCATTTATCCATAAAAAGGAAAAAGTCTAGAACTTATTTGACTATGTTTTCTGTGCTAAGGGAGATATTTGAACCTTTAAGCAAGAGTGTTGTTATCTATCCCATGCCCTGAATCCAAAAGTCAAAAGTTTACATTTCAAGTGGGTTGGTCCTTGGGTACTGAGTTGAATAACTGCTGATAAAATTCACTTATTTGAACTAAATTCTTTTTAAATTTTATACTTAGTGCTTTCCTTGGAGTTAGGAACCTTTAAATGTGGTGCATATACTCAACAGAAACAAGATAGATAAATTAGTAAAACCATATTAAATGAGAAAAATTTTCTGTTATTCCTAGCTAGGAGAAATGCTGCTGCTGCTGCTAAGTCACTTCAGTCGTGTCCGACTCTGTGCGACCCCAGCGACGGCAGCCCACCAGGCTCCCCTGTCCCTGGGATTCTCCAGGCAAGAACACTGCAGTGGGTTGCCATTTCCTTCTCCAATGCATGAAAGTGAAAAGGGAAAGTGAAGTCGAGAAATGCAGGATTCCATAAAACTTCACTCTCAAAAAGACAGCTATGTTCAGAGTTTTCTTCCTAGAATAAAGCTTCAGGCTAAAAGGTTTAGCAAAAATACACAGGAAATACATTATGTTTTTAGGGCAAACAAAAATATAATACTCTACTATAATGTTGTTAAATGTGTCTGAGCGACTGTGGATTTTTATTGCAAAGGAAAATGATGCAGAAGTGTATTTCTCAATAGTGCTTTTGGCCTTGCTCCTTCTTAAGTGATATTTTGAGGCAAATTTTCCTGTGGAAGTTTAAGATTTTTAGGATGTGTAGATTTTTACCTCAAAGGGTTATAATAGTGATTTGATGTGAAGCAGGATTTAGTTACCTCTCATTGTGCTTCTTAACAAATATCTCATTAGCTGAACACCCCAGTTTTAGTCTCTAAAATCCGTACATTATATTTTAATAAGAGCCATCTCCTTTTGTTCCTAGTGGGGTATGAGTGTTCTTTCTTTATCCCTCCTCTGTGCTGAAATGTTCTGTACGCCAACTGACATGGAGCATTCTTGGCAGCCTCAGGACCCCAAATGACTGATCTGGAATATATTGTATTTTTCCAGCAGTGACATTTGGGCCTCTGGCTTGTTCCCTGACTGGGGTCTGAGAGCAATCTACACCCAGGACTGCCTGAGGCTTGAGGCAGAGTCGGCCTGTTGAGTTTCTACCTCTAGATATTATTTATCACTGATCTGATTCCCTTTGGATGACCAACAACTTTTAATTTTCTATTTAAAAAATAAAACAAAATCTGTGTATTTCAGGAGAATTTTTAAAAAGCACAGAATCTAATCACATTATTTTATGTAGACTCTAAAATCTTTTTTTAGGAAATAATTGCTTCATGTTCCGATTAATACGATGCAAAAATAGCAATATTCATACTCAGGGGAGACAATCTGTCTCAAATT
This sequence comes from Budorcas taxicolor, assembly GCF_023091745.1. NCBI lineage: Eukaryota > Metazoa > Chordata > Mammalia > Artiodactyla > Bovidae > Budorcas > Budorcas taxicolor. The sequence goes on from NC_068912.1 coordinate 74,080,541, forward strand.
ACAGAAAATAATTTCTAAATCACTGTAAACCACAAAAATATATGCATAGAAGACACTGAAAAAGCCTTTTTCTTTTCTCTAATGTTTCACTCATGCAGGACTGTGTCTCATCTCTTTGAGAACAGCCCTTTGGTGCTTATTACTGTGCTGCTTTGAGAGCCAAATCTCCTGACTTCTGTTATAATGAGCCTTAAAGAAAGAGAGACACACATACGAAAGGATTTTAATGGGAGGATATCTTGTTGTTTAAATCAATAAAACTAAAGCAGTTCTAGAATGACAAATTATTTCAAGTTTCATCATTTTCATAGCACCATTTGAAGGCTATGCTAACATCTTAAAATGCTGATCTTCCTGCTTATAATCCCAAGCAGAAGTTTCAGATATCGTGAAAGCACATTCACATTTCATTACCACAGCTTAGGCAGCCGTACAGAAATCTATCAGTTGTTGATGTTTTTGAAGCACTGACAGACAGTCTGCCAGGAAAATCAAGTAAAAAAGCTAACCCTGAATTAAAAGGTATACAGATCACTCTCATGATTATGATGAGTAAAATTCAAATAAAACAAACACACATTTATTAGCTAATATTAGCAAGAGTACACTAAAATCCTCTGCGACTGAAAAAATTAGACTGACCCTAGAGATTACACAACAGCAGGAGGGCACCAAGATATTTGTTTCTCTGAATGGGAAATTGTCACCTGAACCTTAAATCTGCATTCACCTCATGAATTATGGTCTATTAGAAATAATCATTTTAATCAACTTCATAATCAATATCCATCAGTGAGATAGCATTTCTGTACAGTGATCAAAGTCTAGCGACTAAAACCAAAATATATGACCTCAAGTAAGAAAGATTAGATTTTTAGGATATTCATGGGAAAGAAACAAATATTCCTCCAATATCTCATCACATTTCTTGGGTTTCTAACCCAAAAGACAATGTCTTACTTACATGGCAGAAAGGAATGTGGACAAATGGCAACTAATTGCTAAAACAAGCTAAAGGATCAAGACTAATGAAATGAGATTTATGAACATACTAAAATAGTTCAGCTCAGAAAGGGATAAATGAAAGCCTTGATTAAAAAAAAAAAACCATGCTTTAAATGTTTAAAAACCATGAATTCAATCTGAAAAAAAATTAATCTACTTAAGATGCAAACTGGATTTTTGTCTCTAAAAACCATTATACAAACAAAGAGTAACAACTACTATACCCAACCTCTGAAAACTACACCTCCACAGCCATCTCCATATCTCTTACCCCTCCATTCTCTTTCTTCCTCTGCAGATAGAAATGAGGAGTATTAAATATACACCAATGGTAATATTTAGAATTTTTTTTCTTAATCCAAATGGAAAACTACTTGAGTATTAAGTCACATTCTCCCCCCAATGGTGTGAATAAGCCCAGCTCACAAAAATGCACAATAATTTTTGTCACTGATTATGACACCAAGTAATCTATGAATTGAGAAATCGGGTAACTGTATTCCCTGGAAGCTGTCCTTATTTCTTGAGCTACACTTGTTACATGCAGACGACTATCACCCCCAATGATTTGGATTAAGTGTATCATAGACTTTTATGTTATGGTGCACAGAACTGAAATATGATCTTCAATCTCACACAGAGCAATTGCATATGGCAGATTAATGTCAAAGAGGCTTTGAACAGGCTAGGTTCATCACCAGAATTTTCCTCTAGGACTGAGTTATAACCTAATGTATTTCTCTGATGTATCCCAAAGAGAGGAAAAAAGATGGTTGGAAATATTATATAGTGCTCATAAAAGAGGTATTCTTTCCCATAATTCAGAAAAAAAGCAAGGAAGAGATTTGCTAAATCATCATTTCCAGACAGCAGTCCATTGTGTGACCATTGAAACTCACTTAAATTATTTTGAAGTGGATCATACTTTGAATGTCATTTTAACATATTGCTATGATTAGATACATACATTACCAAGGCCTCAAAACACATGCTCATGTTGGATATCGTCATCACACATAGCAACCTAAGATTTTTTTTAGTGACTACAGAGGATAAATGAGGCCACAGTTATGGTTTTGATTTCTGTATAAGCCTTCTGAGTTGGTTCTGTTATATGAACAAAAATTATACTCCTTATAGTGGTAAATTTCATGCTACTGGTCTGAAAATGAATGCATGTGAGTAGCTCAGTGTAAGCTAGATCAGTGCTACTTTCACTTTGCTGTGCCTCAAAATTGTTGTTTGTTTTTGTTTTTGTTTTTCTGATCTTTAAGTCACCAGTCTTCTGAATCCTAATTTCTGAGATGATTCTAATGCAGGCATTTATGAGCACTTGGGAAATATTGGGCTAGGCTGATCATCAATTGAAGGGAAAAACCCCAAACACCAAAAAGTAGTGGGTCAGTCAAACCATCTTCAGACAGCATGTACTACCCTAACATTTAATGATGTGCTCTATTCCTAGTTTGTTAACACAGATCCCTGAAGAGTTTTCAAGCAAAGAGTAACTCATCTAGAAATCATGAAGACCCTCCCTAACTGCACCTTGAAAGCATATTTGTCATTCAAGTTGCTAAAATGTATTTTGATGTTCTACTCATGTTTCTGATTTTTCAATTATCTTATCTTACCAAAATCCTTGAGAGTAAGCGCAAATTTTAACTCCTCTTGGAATCTACTACAGAATATTGCACATATCCTCAATATGTTTTTTTGTTCTTAAATGAACTAGACTATAGAAAGAAGACTCATGCTCACCCAGTATCTCTTACATCTCAAGCAAGACCTCTTTGGTCTTCAATTTCCTCATGAAGGTGCTAGACTAAATTATTTCTCTAGCTTTTTCCAGCTTTCATCTCTCAGCTACTATATATTCACATATCATGAACTCACAAAGACAGGATGAATAAGACTCCACTCTTAAGAAAACAATCTTAAATCAATCTTCTTAAATCAATTTCTCTTTGAAACAAATCCTGATCTGTTTAACAGCCACAGAGCTGAGCAATTTCTGAGGAAACTTGTGTTCTTTATAGCAAGAATCTAAACTACTCATGTCAACTTTAGAATCTTGCAGAGACATGAATTATACATATTATCTTCCACTTAACGTTGATCAGCCATCCATTTGACTTCTTTGGGGTGCATATTACCAGAAGTGGTTTTAATGTGCTCCAAAAAGAGCTGGAATCTTAATATTGAAGAGAAAAGAGAGTAACTCAAAAAGCACTTTGCCAAAACTTTATGGTTGAAATTATATCCTAATGAGATTTTTATAAAACCCTTCAGTGTCCCTCTCTGATTTTAAGCAGATGCAACCTAAAATTACTCAAATATTTACATTTAAGTCAATGACTTTAATCCATTTTGTCACTTAATTGTATAAAGCTATCTTCTACAAAATAGTATACTGGTATTTTGGAATAAATTGATTTTTTTAAATGGACATGGATAAAAAAGCTACAGATGGGGTTTTATATACAGTGTTTGCTTGGTAGATGGAATATTGAATCCCTCACCCATTAAATGTATCCTCACCACAGATTTGCTGCACCTGCTATTTTACATTTCAGTATATTTCATACTGAATATTTATGGTCCTTTCGAATTAATATGGAGACGAAATAAATGGTCAGAAACGGCCCAATGCTGACATCTACTGGATACACAAATGGATGCATTTGACTATCAAAAGACTCATGCTGCTGCTGCTAAGTCGCTTCAGTCGTGTCCAACTCTGTGCAACCCCAGAGACAGCAGCCTACCAGGCTCCCCCGTCGCTGGGATTCTCCAGGCAAGAACACTGGAGTGGGTTGCCATTTCTTTCTCCAATGCATTAAACTGAAAGTGAAAGTGAAGTTGCTCAGTTGTCCGACTCCTCGTGACCCCACGGACTGTAGCCTATCAGGCTCCTCCGTCCATGGGATTTACCAAGCAAGAGTACTGGAGTGGGGTGCCATTGCCTTTTACTTCACTGTTATCAAAATTAATGGCAATACATGTGAAATAGATAACACTGTCAAAAACATAGATGCTAACTGCTGCTGCTGCTGCTGCTAAGTCACTTCAGTCGTGTCCGACTCTGTGCGACCCCATAGACAGCAGCCCACCAGGCTCCCCCGTCCCTGGGATTCTCCAGGCAAGAACACTGGAGTGGGTTGCCATGGTCTCCAATGCATGAAAGTGAAAAGTGAAAGTGAAGTCACTCAGTCATGTCTAACTCTTAGCGACCCGTGGACTGCAACCTACCAGGCTCCTCCGTCCATGGGATTTTCCAGGCCAGAGTACTGGAGTGGGTTGCCATTGACTTCTCCGAGGTGCTAACTAAGTGCTGGTTATTGTTATCATTATCATCACCATCATTATTTTCAACTAACCCTATAGAATACCTAAAATTCAGATTCCACAACTGGGGAAGCCCTCAAAGACAGGTTGTTGTTATTCACTTGCTAAGTCCTGTCTAACTCTTTGCGACCCCATGGACTGCAGCACACCAGGCTTCAAAGAGAGAGGCCATGGCTTATTTGTGTTTGTCATCATAGAGCCTGATGTGTTACCAGACTCAAATGGGTGGTCCATAAATATTAACAGAACCTTATTTCTGAAGTGAGTATCAGGAATTCACTTGGCATTTTACAGAGAGTACACAATGATAAAACATATGGCTACATGTGGGTGCATGCTCAGTCATGTCTGACTCTTTGGGACCCCATGGACTACAGCCCATCAGGCTCATCTGTCCATGAAATTTTCCAGGCAAGAATACTGGAGAGGGTTGCCAATTCCTCCTCCAGGGTATCTTCCTGACCCAGAGATGAACCTGTGTCCCCTATGTCTCCTGCATTAGCAGGTGGATTCTTTACCACTGAGCCACCTGGGAAGCCCAAAACATATGACTATATTCTTGGTTAAAAATATCACAAACAGAGAACAGTAATAAAAGGGCTAAGAAGATGACCAGCTTACTACTGCCCATTTCAAAGCTAATACTGTGAAAATACACACTCCTTATTATACCTCAGGAGGGCTTGAACTCATAGCATTCTGATGTATCATTTCCCTGGGCAATAGCATGGCAGAAAAGCTGGTGCAGGGAAAGAAGATTCTACTGTTCTGGAACAGAGAAACTGACCCAGATACAGAACTGCTCCCTAGCTCACATAGCACATGTACAGTTCTATTAATATGATCTTTGCCCTCCATCAGTTCTTATTCAAGGTTGTTCCTGCCACTAACAACAGACTCCCTCTCATTTCAGCTCTAATAAATGTTCAAGCTGGTAAACTTAACAACTGACAAAAACTGTAAAACTGAGCTTTACAAATACAGTTGAGAACCACATAATCAGGGATACTTCCCCAGATCACATAACCGAAACCTATATATCAAGGCCCAAGGATGCACTGTGGAATTCGATGGAGGACGGATCTTCAAGAGGCATTTGGTTACATGTCATGTATTACATGTTTTCTGTTTAACTGCTACTGTAAGAGTGAATAATTTAACATATTACAAACACAGTTGAATGAAAAATATGGGCTCTTTATTTTCTATCTCTGGGCTTATCATGCTCTCAAATCCCCTATTTTATAGGGTAGTGGGAAACTGTAAGCTTACCAAGTCAAGTAACTCAGTCATGTTTACTTTAAATAATGATATTAACACAATATCTTCTGGTACTTGCAGAGTCCGTCAAGGTTTCTGCCACATCCCTTTCTCTAAGGCAACATAGCCCCAGGATATAAATATTATCTTAAGTGTGCTCACGGCAGAAGGAAGACAGATTCCTAAATCAAAGAGTTGTCCTTTATTCTTTCCTCCAGAAACTTTTTGGCTTCCTTAAAAATGTTCCTTGCTCTTTATGATTATTCACGTCCCTGTAGTATATGCTATTGAAATTTGTGACTGGTAAAACTTGGTTGTTTTCTTATCATGACTGGTCATCTTCATGCCCACTCTGATGACTTGGCTCATCCTGGCATCATTCATACCATAAATTATTTAAAATCTTAGCTATATTCGCCATATGGCCCCTGCCCAAAGCAGGCTTTCTGGCTTGCTACTCTTAGCTATCTCTGTGTCATCTCCTCTAATTATACAAGAATATTCTGCATCCTTTCTATAGCACAAAGGAGCCAAAGGAGATATCTGATACCAAGACTTCTCCTACATAAATGTACCATACTATCACTCTCCTCAGCTCAGCACCCACACACACAACAAAGGTGTTGCTGGTGATTCTATTACATAATACCTTCCCAGAAGCCCAAAGAAAAAAACTGGGACACAAGTTCTTCTTACTTTAACTTCCACCATAAATTGTACATTTCCCATTTACATATTTTGTTCCCACCTTTCAAGGATGACCAGGGTGGAACTGTGTAGGGCACACAGATAGAAATGATTAACATCTGATCTTTATGAATATTGCATAGGCAACAAAAGCAAAAACAGACAAATGGGGTGGCATCAAACTAAAGAGCTTCTACACTGCAAAGGAAAGCATCAGCAAAGTGAAGAGACAGCCTATGGAACAGGAGAAAATACTTATAAATGATATATCTGATAAGAGGTTAATGTCCAAAATATATAAGAAACTCTAACATCTCAATGAACCTGAATGTGAAAGTCGCTTAGCTGTGTCTGACTCTTTGTGAACCCATGGACTATATAGTCCATGGAATTCTCCAGGCTAGAATACTGGAGTGGATAGCCTTTCCCTTTTCTAGGGGATCTTCCCAACCCAGAGATTGAAACCATATTGCAGGCGAATTCTTTACCAGCTGAGCCACAAATAGCAAGAAACAAATAAACCAATTTAAAAATTGCAAAAGACTTGAATCGACACTTCTCAAAAGAATACATATAAACGGTCAACAAATATATGAAAATATACTCAATATCATTAACCATTAGGGAACTGAAAAATTAAAACTACATGAGATACCAGAATGGCTATTAAAAAAAAAACAAGACAGAAAAGTATTGGTGAGGATGTGGAAAAAAGAGAATCCTTGTACACTGTTGGTGGGAACGTAAATTGGTATAGCCACTCTGGAAAAGAGTATGGAGGTTTCTCAAAAAACTAAAAATAGACCTACTATATGACCCAACAGTTTCACTCTCGGTGTATAACTTAAAAAAAACAAAAACCCTAATTTAAAAAGATACATTCATCCCAATGTTCACAGCAGCATTATTTACAATTGCCAAGATATAGAAGTAACCTAAACATCCATCAAAAGATGATTGGATAAAGAAGATGTGCTGCATCACACACACACACACACACACACACACACACACACACACAGTGAAATACTACTGAGTCATAAAAGGAACAAAATGTTGCCATTTGCAGCAATATGCATAGACTTGGAGGACATTATGCTAAGAGAAATAAGTAAGACAGAGAAAGACAAATGCTGTATATCACTTATATGTGGAATCTAACAAATACAAAAAGCTAGTAAATATAACAAAAAAGCAGCAGAATCTGAGGAAAGGGGAAGGACAATAAGGGAGGGGGGAGGTACAAATTACTGAGTATAAGACAGGCTATAAGGATGCATTGTACAACATGGCAAACATCAATATTTGGTAAGAACTGTAAAAGGATTGCAATCTTTAAAACTATATACAAGATTAAAAAAATTTTTAATACATGAAGTAAGAAGTGCTGGCAAGAATGTAGAAAAAAGAGAATCCTTGTATACCACTGATGGAAATGCAAATTGGTATGAACATTATAGGAAACAATAGGCAGCTTCCTCAAAAAGTTAAAAATAGAGATAACCCACAATCTTACTTTTGGATATATATCTAAATGAAATGAAATTACCAACTCCGAAAGATAGCACTTCTATATTCATTGCAGTATTATTCATCACAGCCAAAAGATGGGAATAAAGTATGTGTATGTCATGGCATATATATATATAGGGGGGGAGAGAGAGAGAACCTCTTGATGAAAGTGAAAGAAGAGAGTGAAAAAGCTAGCCTAAAACTCAACATTCAAAAAGCTAAGGTCATGGCATCCAGTCCCATCGCTTCATGGCAAATAGATGGGAAAAAATGGAAAAGTGACAGACTTTATTTTCTTGGGCTTCAAAATCACTGCAGATGGTGACTGCAGCCACAGAATTAAAAGACAGTTGTTCCTTGGAAGAAAAGCTATGACCAACATAGACAGCATATTAGAAAGTAGAGATATCACTTGCCGACAAAGGTCTGTCTAGGCAAAGCCATGGTTTTTCCAGTAGTTGTGTACGGATGTGAGAGTTCAACTATAAAGAGAGCCGAGCGCCAAAGAATTGATGCTTTTGAGCTGTGATGTTGGAGAAGACTCTTGAGAGTTCCTTGGACTGTAAGGAGATCAAACCAGTCAATTCTAAAGGAAATCAACTCTGAATATTCATTAGAAGGACTGACGCTGAAGCTGAAGCTCCAATACTTTGGCCACTTGATGCGAAGAGCCAACTCATTAGAAAAGACCTGGATGCTGGGGAAGATTGAGGGCAGGAGGACAAGGGGCTAACAGAGGATGAGATGGTTGGATGGCATCACTGACTCAATGGACATGAGTTTGAGAAAGCTCCAGGAGATGGCAAAGGACAGGGAAGCCTGGCATGCTGCAATTTATGGGGTCACAAAAAGTCAGACATGACTGAGCAACTGAACAACAACAAATTATATATGTGTGTGTGTGTGTGTGTGTGTGTGTGTGTGAAAGTCCCTCAGTCATTGGGTTGGGAAGATACCCTGTAGACGGGAAAGGCTACCCACTCCAATCTTTTGGCCTGGAGAATTCCGTGGACTGTATAGTCAGTCCATGGAGTCACAAAGGGTCAGACATGACTGAGATCCCAGTTCAATTCCTGAGTTGGGGAATCAATTATATATATATCAATGGATATTATTCAGCCATGAGACAGAAGGAAATCCTGTCATTTGTGACAATATGGTTGAAACTTGAGGACATTATGATAAGTGAAATGCATCAGAAAGAGAAAGACAAATATTGTATGGCCTCACTTGTATGTGGAATCTAAAATAAAGTCAAACTCATGTAAGTAGAGTAAAACAGGTTCCCGGGAACTGGAGAGGTTTGGGGCTGGGGTGGGTGGGGGAGGATGGTGGAATAGGGAGAGGTTGTTCAAAGGGTGCAAAGTTGCAGCTACATAGGATAAATCAATTAGAGATCTAAGTAACAAACAGGCATGGTGACTGTACTTAATAATACTGTATAACACTGGAAATACCCTAAAAAAATATAGCTTTCAGAATCGCTTATCACATCACACCAAAAAGAAAACAAAAGGTAGCTCTGTGAAAGAAAATTTAATTAGCTTGACTGCAATCATCATTTTATTATGTATATGTATATCAAATCATCACATTGTATGCTTTAAATATATTTGTATTAAATTATGTAAGTTTTAAAAATTTTAATATATAAATTTTAGGAATATTTTTTTAAAAAGCATGAGATGGAATGCATACAAGAAGGATGTGTGTTGATTCAATGGAACACTATAGAACAATACCAATAACAATTTTAAACCACATGAAATAATATGGAAGAATCTCACAAACAAAATGTTGAAGAAGCTAGACACAGAAGAGACTATACTTAGCATATCTCTCTAAACAGAGAAAGAAAAAAGGCAGGCAAGGCTTTTGCACTAGAATAAGTTAGTGATTATCCTTGGTGGAGAGAGGGATAACCAATAGAAAGGAGACAAGGGGGCTTCTGAGGCACTAATACTTAAAGTTTTGTGATTGAGGTACATCTGCTTATATGGTGTACTTACTTTGAAAATTCATTGAGCTGTGCATTTGATACATGCACTTTTCTGTATATATTGTTGTCAGTAAATGTTTAAAATAATTCTGCTACTCCTAGAAGGGTGCCTTTAGGCAAGCTGCATTCTCTTTTTAAGAAAAATTTCTCAATGCAAAAATAGTTGTACTACTATTTACACTCAAAATTTCTTGTGAGGATAAAATGAAATTAAACTATACAAACTGCCAAATACCTAGCAAGTGTACAATAGAACCCTCCCTATAATTTTGAAGAATAAATATCTCTAGGAATGGTGATTCTTAAAGCTATTATCAGTAACCTTGGACATTAATTAACATCTTAATCCAAATAAATTGACAGCCATTCACTCAGTATAGTGACTACTGGTAAAAATCAAAAGCTACAGCCAGATATGGCTAAAATACAGCTCCTACCTTCAAGAAACGTTCAGCATACTCATCAGCTTAAACCTACTATGTAGGAAAGTGACATGTGAGTAAGAAAAAAGGGGTAGTAGAAAAGAACAAAGTGCTGTTTGGGAAGCTTTCAATCACAAATAGATTAAAACTTAAAATAATAGATTATGTAATAAATCCCTGTGTTAACTCAGCAGCTTAATGACTTCTTTGGGGACCCAACAAGTCCTTTTTATATTTTAGTGTATAATTACCCATGTGTCTGTTTTGTCTTTGAGCCAGTCCTCTGCATTGCTATAAGAAAGCTGATATGGTTCCAGGTATTGCATCTAGGCATGGTGAAGTCCAAGAAATCTTCCATTTAGGAATAAGAAGGAAATATGACTATTGAGTAGCAACTAGTAGTCTTAGCTATAGGGTTCTACAATGCTGAGGGCAAGGAGGAAAGTCACAATTAAAATTTAGCCCTTTCAATCATTGGAATAATTAGTAATGTTGTTCTTGTCAGGTGCTTCTAGTTGTAGGGTAACTTATCTTGAAAAAAAGTCTTTTTAATGCTGGCCTGTTACTGCCATCACTACCTGTTGCTTAGGAAAGGTTGAGTGATTGAAGTCATTCAGTCGTGTCCAACTCTTTGCGACCCCATGCACTGAAGCCTATCAGGCTTCTCCGTCCATGGGATTCTCCAGGCAAGAATACTGGAGTGGGTTACCATTTCCTTCTCCAGGGGATCTTCCCAACCCAGGGATCAAACCTGGGTCTCCCGCATTGGAGGCTGATGCTTTAACCTCTGAGTCACCAGGGAGGAGGCCTAAGTCAAGTTTACTGGTCAGCTTTGTCTTTATAGCCCTGGTCTATGAAGGTAGATATGCCTCAGATTGTTGGTCATTTCTCTCAACCTGAGTCCTTACACATTGTAATAAATAGCAAGAAACCATCTTTGAATATAGTCAAACAGAGAGATGAATTTCAGCCAAATACAACACTACAAAATGTGCCTATGCTGCCTCAAGGCAAAGCTAAGCAGTGGGATTTCCTTATTAACATTAGGCCTACAAAGTGATTTATTAAAATTACTGAATCAAGTTAAGAACTAGGAGGCAGAAACATAGTTAAATGGATGCCAAGTACATCTCAAATACTCATGCCAGTCAGTCACTCAAATTTCCTGCCTCCTTCACCTCATCTTAGCTGCCAACAATATCTCCAACAGCCGTATGCATACACCCAGTCATATTGCACAATACGAAGGGATTCCTTTTTGTTAGTAGTGGTGGTTTGTTGTGTTCTCTGACTCCCTCACTTAAACTTAGGAAAAAATCTAGAATCACCAGGTCTGAATTTCTTCACCTCCACAACTGCATTAATCATATGGATGTGAATTTCATTTATTTCTTTTGCCCAATCCACCTTCCAAGGGAGAAGAGAATGGGTTAGAAGCCACAACTCAGTTAGTAAAAGAAAACATAAACATATAATAATGTATAAATTCTGTACTTAGTTGAAAATCTTATTCAAAATTAAGACAATGCCATTAATGAATGGAAGCTTTTGAACTGTGGTGTTGAGAGTCCCTTGGACTGCAAGGAGATCAAATCAGTCAATCCTAAAGGAAACTGGTCCCGAACATTCATTAGAAGGACTGATGCTAAAGCTGAAACTCCAATACTTTGGCCACCTAATGCGAAGAACTGACTCCTTGGAAAAGACCCTGATGCTGGGAAAGATTGAAGGCAGGAGGAGAAGAGGATGACAGAGGATAAGATGGTTGGATAGCATCACTGACTTGAGGACTTGAGTTTGAGCAAGCTCTGGGAGTTGGTGATGGACAGGGAAGCCTAGTGTGCTGCAGTCCATAGGGTTGCAAAGAGTCAGACATTACTGAGCAACTGAACTGAAAGACAAATTCTGTAGATTTCTTTCCCTCTTTCTGGAGAAAGTTAGAAGCAGGCAGAGAAAATAGAGGATGGGGAAAATAAGAAGCTATCTCTTATATGTAGAAACACTGGGGTTCTTTCCTAGTGGCTTATTGGTAAAGAATCCGCCTGTGAGTGCAGAAGTTGCAGGTTCAATCCCTGATCGGGGAGATCCCCTGGAGAAGCGAATGGTTACCCACACCAGTATTCTCGCCTGAAGAATCCAATGGACAGAGAAGCCTGGCGGGCTACAGTCCATGGGGTTGCAAAGAGTCAGACACGACGTAACAGACGGAGCCTGTTCACATGCACAGGAACGCTGGGACACCTGGATCGAAAGCTGTATTTCTATGCTGGTCACTTTGCTCTTTGAATACGTGTTTCCATCTATTCTAATCAGATCATCTCCTACCCTACTTAACATTGTCTACCGAGCTCTTGTGTCTGTGATAAATGTGGGGAAGACAATTTTTCATGGTACATATTAGGCTATTGTAGGGGAGGAATATTCTAGGTAGATCAGTCATTGCCTGCGAAATCCAAATCTTCTTCTAAGTTAAATTATTCCACAACCAGGTCAAACTCTTTAGACATTCATGTTTTGAACTACAGAATGTTTTTCCAGTTATGGATGACTGACCTATTGGTAGAAAAAAATGACCCTAAGATAGCCAGTATACAACTGGCCACTGACATTTATGGCCCAACTGGAAAAGATGGACCAATCAGACAAATTATTTTTTCAGTAACTTAAATAGAGCCAATAGAAGCTGCTGGTTGAAATAGAAAGGAAAAAACATATGAGGTGTAACTAGTCACATTAACACCAGAGTAAAACTACATGAGCTGTTCTCACTGACGTCCTTAAAACCACACAAAGAGAGAATCACCCTCCTGCTCCATTCTCCATGTGGCATGACATTCTTTCCTAGTTCATTCATTCATGCAAAAAGCATATTTTGACAACTGCTATGTACTAAGCATAATGGTAAGCTCTGAAGATGTAATACTGACCGTGACCAATGTGATCACTGCTCTTTCAGAACTTGCAGTGCAGTGGTGAAAATACACACTGAATAGGAAGATGAACAGGAAGCTGCGAGAGTATTTAACAGGGACATTCAACCTAGCTTTTTTAATAGTGAGGGATCATTTATCTCCAGGTTTCAAAATTCTTCACATCATTCAAGCCTTCACTGATAACCCCAGTTAGAAATAAACACACTCTCTTCTGAACCTATTGATCCCACTTCTATCATAGCACTTGCTTCGTCCCATCCTAGCTTTTACTGTATTGTTTTCAGGTCTCATCCTTTACTGATCTCTAAACTCTTTGAGGAAAGTAACAATGTCTCATTCATCTTTGTATTCCTCCAGCACCTAGAACAGTACTTTATATTCAGCAGGTTTTCAGAAATGAAGTTCGGAAAGCCCTCCAGTGTAATGGTCTCTACAGAAGTCATGAAACAAGGAAAATTTCTCTAATGATAAATTTCTTTATTATTATAGTTTATCTTTCTGTGGGAGTCATTTCCAAATCCATAGCATTCAAGTAAAAAACAAACTGTTTGCCTTGAGTCCCAAGAGATAAATCAGTGATGCTTTAAACTATTGCTAGTTGAAACAAAGAGATCAAACCAGTCAATCCTAAAGGAAATCAACCCCAAACATTCTTTGGAAGGACTGATGCTAAAGCTGAAGCTTCAATACTCTGGCCATCTGATGCGAAGAACTGACTCATTAGAAAAGACCCTGATGCTAGGAAAAATGGAAGGCAAAAGGGGAAGGGGGCAGCAGAGGATGAGATCGTTAGAGAGCATCACTGACTCAATGGACATGAACAAACTGGGAAATAGTGAAGGACAGGGAAACCTGGCCTGCTGCAGGACATGCTTCAAAGAGTCAGAAAAAACATAAGTGACTGAACAATAACAACAATTGAAAGAGTAAGGGAAGAGTTGTGTTTCTAAATACATGAAGTCCAGAAGGAAAAGCTGATCCACAAAAGAAGGGCCTCTGGAGGATGAATTGATTAGTATCATTGTGGTTGCAAGTAACAGAAACTAACAAAAACTGACCTGGAAATGTAAATGAAATACTGTTGGTGCTCAGTATGGGCTCAAGCAAAATTGGAAAAAGAACTCCAAATGCTATTAGGATTTATTCTCTGGCTTCTCTCAACTTACCAGTATCATTCTTTCTTATAAACTTGCCTTTGCTCCTCAGACCCCATTTTAACTTGGGTTACATCTGCAAAGACCCTATTTCCAAATAAAGTCACTCCCCAGGGCTATCAGGGATATCTGGGGTTGGGAAGGGGTTAGGACTTGAACATATATTTGAGGAGGGCACAATTCAACCCAGTACATGTATTATGGAGATTCAAGCTCATGTCTCAGTCCTGAGTCCAAATTCTATTGAAATAAACTCACTGATTGTGGTATAGATGCTCACCACTTGCTCAACCACATTTTAAGGGAATATGGCCACATTTAATCAACATAGTAATTCCTGCTATAGTCATGTGGACAGTGGTTAGGAAAATCCCTAGAAATGGAAAAACAGGTAATAAATTCCATAGATACCCACTTTCCAGAAGAAAGAACAATCAAATTACAAGTCTATGTTAGCAAGTTTTACGGGAATAAGGACCCAATATCTCAGCCAAAGAGCCCCCCTCAAAATATTTGCTGGACCGGTGTCCTGTTTCTCATGAAAGTCTCACAAAATTGATCAGGTTCCTAACTTTTTAAAAAAATCTCTGGTATCCTTGGGTAAAAAATAGTAAGTAGCTCTGGCTGCACTGTTGAGAACAAACAATGGAAAAAGGAAGGAAACAAAAAAGGAAAATAGTTTATCTTGTTGAAATAATCAAGACAAGAAATAACCAGAATGGTAATGGTAGACTTGATGAGAAGTTATCAAATTCTGTATAATTTTAAAAGCAGAGATGACAAGATTTGCTAATGTGAAAGAAAAGAATCAAGGATGAGTCCAAGGTTTCTGACCCATGCAACTGGAAGTTTGGCATTGCCATTTACTAAGATGAGTCAGCGGAGAAGGCAATGGCACCCCACTCCAGTACTGTTGCCTGGAAAATCCCATGGACAGAGGAGCCTGGTAGGCTACAGTTCATGGGATCGCTAAGAGTCAGACACGACTGAGCAACTTCACTTTCACTTTTCACTTTCATGCATTGGAGAAGGAAATGGCAACCCACTCCAGTGCTCTTGTCTGGAGAATCCCAGGGATGGGCGAGCCTGGTGGGCTGCCATCTATGGGGTTGCACAGAGTCGGACATGACTGAAGGGACTTTGCAGCAGCAGCAGCAGCAGCAAGATGAGTCAAATTACAGTTGAAACTGATTTTGGACACTGATTAGGGAGTGATGCTTTAGGCATGTTATATTTGAGAAGCTAATCATATATTCAAGTAAAAATATGCTTAAAGCAGTTAGTCACAGATGGTCCAGGTTAAAGAAAGAGGGCAAGTTAGTTGGAAAGTTATCAGCTTAAAAGCTCATCAAGTCATCAGACCAAATGAGATCACAGAATGATCAAACATAAAGAGAACAAAGAAGTGAGACCCAGGGCACTAACAATAGCCTTATTAATTGATTATTATTCCCATTTTACACATAAGGAAACAAAGAGTCAAATATGGTAAATAACAAGATCACACAGTTAGTAAGCTAAAGCGCCAAATACCAAACAAGGACTGCCTAAGGCCATTATACCACACTCTATATGGTGGCAAAATAGCTCTAAAATCTAGCAATGAGAGTAGTAATCTTAGTTATACATTCCCAAAGACTCTTTAGGTCACTACAACCCAACTACTTTTCCGACACCAAGTGATCCCTGGGGAGTTTGTAAAAATAATCATTTGAGGCCCCACTCCCTAAGTTTCTGATGTGGTAAACCTGGAGAGGGGTTCATGAAAGATTTCTTTTTTTTCTTTTCTTTTTTTTTTTTTAGTGTCAACAAGAAGGATCTCATAGTCAAGTTTGGGACAACTCATTTGAAAGACATCAGACAAAAATGTGTGACTGAAATGGGCAAATGAAATAAGCACACTTTCCTGAAGCTTGGTGCAGAGACACCATCAACTCTCAGCTGAATAAGTAGACAGAACTAATGGGGAGGGAGGACCACTCTAGACACCACACCAGTCCGAGAGAAAAGATGTAGCTTCTCAAGAAATACTTTACTTGCAGCTCATCCACACAGAGAACTATTCTTCTACTGATGCTACCTAAAGTTAAATGACCTTCATGATCATCACAGGTGCCTCCTATTCAGTGGATTGTCAGTAGTTCCCAGTCTTGCACACACCTAGGTATAATTAGAGTTCTTTTATAAAATACATATTTATAAGCTCTACCCAAATCCAATTATTTGAAACCTCAAAGATCCAGTAATCTGCCTTTTGCAAGCTTCCTAGAAGATTCTTATGAACTCAGTCCAGAATCAGTTTATGAACCCATATATTAGGACCATTGCTATTGAGAATTAAAGCCCCTACGTCCTTTTTGCCTGTCCTCATATTAAGCTAGGAATCCCTCATTGACTGGTGCACAAATGCTTTAAGTCTTTTTGGACATGCTACTGCTAAGTCACTTCAGTCGTGTCCAACTCTGTGTCACCCCCTAGACAGCAGCCCACCAGGCTCCCCTGTCCCTGGGATTCTCCAGGCAAGAACACTGGAGTGGGATGCCATTTCCTTCTCCAATGCATGAAAGTGAAAAGTAGAAGTGAAGTTGCTCAGTCGTGTCCGACCCTCAGCGACCCCATGGACTGCAGCCTTCCAGGCTCCTCCATCCACGGGATTTTCCAGGCAAGAGTACTGGAGTGGGGTGCCATTGCCTTCTCCGCTTTTTGGACATAGATGCAGACTAATCTTACATTGTTCAAGATGGTAACCACTAGCCACATGTGGCCACTAGGCACTTGAAATGTGGCTAGTCCAAATTTAAATGTGCTGTGTGACTGTATGTCACATTGAATTTCAAAGACTTAGTAAAAAAAAGAGTTAAAACAAGGGTGTAAACTTACTTCATTAACAACTGTATATCTACTATATGTTGAAATAGTACTTTGGATTAAATAAAATATGCGATTAAAGTTAATATTGTTTCATTTTACTCTTTTCAATGTATTGATACTTCCTAAAATGCATTAATTATTTTCATTATTACTTACATGTACCCTTCTTGATTTTCTCATTGTTAATCACAGTGCTATATTCTGAATGCCCATAGTCCATTGCCCATAAGTCTATGAAAGACTTGTCATAAGATGTTCTGATTATCTTTCTACATATCTTTCTACATATTATCTTTCTGCATTATCTCTCTACCACCAGACTGTGAGCAGCTCGAGGACATGGCACCAGCCTTATTTACCTGTCTCCTTTGGACCTAACACAGTGCATGGCGCCCGACAGATGTTCATGAACAGCTAATTTCTTTGCCTGCCTTGCCCAGAGCCTCACAGATTGTTAACTGCAGAGTGCAGCCTCTAAGTCAGGTTGCTTGACTTCTGCTCTAATATGCTATCTACGACATCCCACTGCCTTACACCCTTTCTCTAAAGATTTGCACAAGAAGCAAATTGAAGTAAAACTCAAATCAGTCTAATTTACTACTCATTAGCAGTTTTTATGAAGACTGGTTATAGAAGAGATTGAAACCCAAAGCTAATGTGACATTTTGAATTATCTCAAGTTGTCACTTTTCCATGCTGTGCTTCACTCTCATTAGGAAAAGTAATCAAGATCTGGGCCTATTATTATACTGTGTCCCTCCCTGTTATTAAAGCTTAGCACTCAGAGGTGTCTAATGCTCATGTTGATGCTATACTTTTCTTACTGGCACAAAAAGTTGTCTATTTATTTTTCCCCTGATTAATGTTTTGGAATTCTCCCCTTTTTCAAACTACTTCCTCAGCTTGCCAATTAGAAAACATATTAATTTTCTCCAAAAGCACCTGCTTCATAACATGATAGATACATTCAGGTTCTTTATAGTGGAGAAACAGGCAAGAGCAGCTAAATGAGCATATATACACAGTGCAATGTCAAGGGTCAGAGTTCAGTTATGTGTATCCAGAAACCTGAATTCATCCTATGTCCTATGTAAGTGAGAATCATCCAAAATTGCATATGATCCTGCCAAAGGAGTACCATGCTAGTCAGTAGGAATAATCATTTCACCATGCCACCCCAGTGGTACTGCCAGCCCTGGCCAGCGCCAATCATGTAAGAGAGAAAATTAAATGTTTCAAGGGAAACGCCTAAAGGAGGAGGGTGTCCCTGAGGGACTTAGGTGGCACTGGCTATAACAGACTGAATTTAGGGATAAAGGATTTTAACATGTCCCTCAAGCATAGACTAGAGAGGAAATAATATTCTTAAGGAAAGCTATAACACAGTAGAAAGGAACTCCACAGCCCATTCCAGGTGATGGCACTGTGTAGTTATGTCCTACTTAACACCTTGTGGGTGCATTTTAGGCTATGTTTCTTTTAATATTCAGATAAACATAACTCTGAACCCAACTTTCCACCAGAGAGATGTCCTAAAAGACTCCCTGGGTTATCCCTCCAGGGTTTACTTATGTATTTCAGGTTTGGTCCCTCTTGTTTTACCTATGTAATAAATATACTGGCATATCTACTTGAGTGCTGAAAGCTGGTTTGGAGACTTAAAAGGTTTTTTCTCCTAAAAAACACTTTAGGCCCTCGTGAAATTTGCACACTCCCACTCCAGTGACCTCCAGAGTCCTAAAGGTAAGGCTGTCCTTATCAAATAAAAAATACACCTTATTTTACATTATATTCCATTATTATTCCATATATTCAGCTTGATTAAAGTACATGTGTATGTTAATTGCTCAGTCGTGTCTAGCACTTTGCAACCCCATGGACTGTAGCCTGCTAGGCTCCTCTGTCCATGGAACTGTCCAGCAAAAATACTGGAGTGGGTTACCATTTCCTTCTCCAATGATCTCCTTAACCCAGGGATCAAACCTGGGTCTCCTGCATAGCAGGCAGATTCTTTACCATCTGAAAGTACACAGTGTTAGGAAAGTATTAATAACACAAGTAATGGTGCCTAAGTTTGTCTGTGTCACCATTTTTTTTGCTTTTAGTGATATGGTATAGCATAAAATGCACAGATTTTGAGCCATTTAGAACAGGGCTCAAATCTTGCCTTCATGATTTATTAACTGGGAAACATTAGTAAGTTATTTCATCTCTTAGATTTCAGATTTTCTTTTCTGTAAAATAGGGTTAATAACATCTGCCTAGTAGGATAATTGTGAAGGCTAACTAGGATAATGTATGTGAAAGTGAAAGTGAAGTAGCTCAGTCGTGTCCAACTCTTTGCAAACCAGTGGACTATAGCCTACCAGGCTCCTCCCTCCATGGGATTCTCCAGGCAAGAATACTGGAGTGGGTTGCCATTTCCTTCTATGTGAGGTCCTTGCCAAATAACAGGCAGCAATATTCATTAGTAAACTGTCCTCCTACTTTCCTCATTCAGTGGCTTCTGGGCCCCTGATCCTAGCATGGGGTGCTCCTGATTAACGTAGTGTTCTGGCTCCAGAAAAGTCCATGCTCACATTTCCAAATTCATAGTCCCCCTTTCCCAAGGAATTTACAGCTTTACAATTCCAAAAGAATTCTCTGTTAATGGCAATGGCAGGAATAAAAGGTTAATTCAGAGAATAACCGGATTCTAACCTAGACTAGGAGCAAGGTCTGGCTTCACCACTAACAGGTAGACAGGCAGGAATAGAAAAAAGGCACCACATTCTACAATCACCACATCCTGCTTTTACACAGCTTTCTCCACTGTCTTCGCATCATAGTCTTACGCATAAGTGAAAGTGAAAAGTGAAAGTATTAGTTGCTCAGTCTGTCTGACTCTTTTGGACCCTATGGACTGTAGCCCACCAGGCTCCTCTGTCCATAGAATTCTCCAGGCAAAAATATGGATAGTATTGTCATTTCCTTCTCCAGGGGATCTTTCTGACCCAGGGATCAAACCAAGGTCTCCTGCATTGTAGGTAGATTCTTTACCATATGAGTCACCAAGAAGCCTTATACATAAAGCGACCTCAAAAACAGTATCAAGCTTTTTCCAAAAATTTACACAGCAAACATTCCTATTCCATGGAAAGTTGTTGCTATACTTTAAAAATATAGACTCTGACCTGCCAATATTGGCTAAATCTTATTGCAGATTGACACTGTGTGTATATAATCAAATATTTTGACCAGAACTAAAACTTTGTGCATATAGCTTAGTTCACTTAGAGAATTTCAAGATAAATGAACATCTCGGTGGTTAAAAAAGAGTCAGAAAGATAATAAATACAGTGTTTGCATATGGAAATAACGTCAAAAAGAAAGCTAAGGTTTTGAAATGTAATTCTTTCCTCTAAACTGGGTAAATATTTAATATCTTAATTTGCTTGTCATTGGCTAAACACCTGTGTGATTTTGTGTCTGTGTATGTGTGTAACCTCTAATTAAAAGCAGGCCTTTAGTCTGTATAAGAGTTCTAAACAAAATTAATCATCATGGAAGATGATGAAACAAAGAATTTTAGGTTTCTTTCCAAATGTATCAATTCTCCTTATAATCTTGCATTTCTCATTTCCATAGCATGTATTCATTCATTAATTCAATAAATACATGTACACCCGTGGTGGATTCATGTCAATGTATGGCAAAACCAATACAGTATTGTAAAGTAAAATAAAGTAAAAATAAAAATTAAAAAATAAATAAATAAATTTTTAAAAAATTCAATAAATATTGTGCACTTACTCTCTCAGAAACTTAAACAGTTCTCATGATGTTTACACCTTATGAGGAGGGAGAGATTTTTTTTAAAGATGTCTAATATGATGTCAAGTAGTAAAATGTGTTAGAAAAAAAATAAACTATATAAGGTAAGGGTATAAAGAGATGATGGAAGGTCTATTTCAGATAGGGTAACAAGGGGAGATCTTCCTGAGGAGGGGGCATCTAACCAGACTTGAGACAAGTGAGAAAGTCCAGTTGGTTATTTGGAGGAAGCCATTACAGTATGCAAGCCAAGAAGCAACAGTTAGAACAAGGCATGAAACAACAGACTGGTTCAAAATTGGGAAAGGGGTACGTCAAAGCTGTATATTGTCACCCCGTTTATTTAACTTATTTACGGAGTGTATCATGTGAAATGCCAGACTGGATGAATCACAAACTGGAATCAAGATTGCCAGGAGAAATATCAACAACCTCAGATATGCAGATGATATCACTCTAATGACAGAAAGGGAAGAGGAACTAAAGAGTCTTTGAGGAGGGTGAAAGAAGAGAGTGAAAAAGCTGGCTTAAAACTCAATGTTCAAAAAACTAAGTCCATGGCTTCCAATCCTATCACTTAATGGCAAATAGATAGGGAAAAAGTGGAAGCAGTGATAGATTTTATTTTCTTGGGCTCCAAAAACACTGCAGACGGTGACTGCAGCCATGAAATGAAAAGATGCTTACTCCTTGAAAGGAAAGCTATGATAAACCTAGACAGCATATTAAAAAGCAGAGACATCACTTTGCTGACAAAGGTCCATCTAGTCAAAGGTATAGTTTTTCCAGTAGTTACATATGGATGTGAGAGTTGGACCACAAAGAAGGCTGAGCACCAAAGAATTGATGCTTTCTAATTCTGGTGAAGGAGATGATTCTTGAAAGTACCTTGAACTGCAAGGAAATCAAATCAGTTAATCCTAGAGGAAATCAGTCCTGAATATTCATTGGAAGGACAGAGGCTAAAGCTGAAAACTCCCATACTTTGGCCACCTGATGAGAAGAGCTGACTCATTTGAAAAGACCCTGCCGCTGGTAAAGATTGAGGTCAGAAGGAGAAGGGGAAGACACAGGATAAGATGGTTATATGGCATCATTGACTAAATGGACATGAGTTTGAGCAAACTCAAGAATACAGTGAAGGACAGGGAAGCCTAGAGTACTGCCATCCAAGGGGTTGCAAAGAGTTGGACACTACTTAGCAACTAAATGGCAACAAACCATCCTCAGAGCTAATTGAAGTCCTGAAGCTGGAGCATGGTGCTGAGGATCATTCAGGAGCTGTCATTGTTAAGGAGGAAACAAGGATGTCCTAGTTATCAGCCCCTCCTAGACTCTAGTGGTAAGGAGTCCTCAGCTCTTTCAGAAGCAGTCACCATGGCTTTTGATGCAGAAGAGACCCATACTCCTGGAGGCACAGAGGTATATGTAAAGGAAAGAAGGTAAAAGGTCATCCTGTGGACAATGGATACTAGAAGGAGAGGACATACACATTAGGAAGCTTTTTAGCTGAGGTCAAATTTTATTAAACTTTTTACTGGAAGGCAGTCCTGAACATACAAATTATTATTTAGCTTTTTAATATATTTCCTAATATAGACATCTTTTCACTCCCAATATATCTCTAGGAATTACAAAAGCCCCTAAATTACTATTCAAGGTTTTAAGTGAAAAAGATGAAAATACCATAAATGTATAAGCTGGAGAGAGTACTATGCCAATTTTTGCATGAAATTTATTTGCAAAAAGCAAATGTCAACTTTAAGATCTCAAAATGGAATATAAGATGATACTACTGTATTTAATTCATAATGGCATTTAAGAATGCTACAGTGAGACACATTACAAAATTGCAAATGATTTCAGGTTCTGTACATATGGATGGATCTTCCTAAGGTGTGTAAGTGCTGAGAGTCAATAGGTTAAAACAAATACACTCTACATGACATTAATTCAAGTTAAAAGTTTTAAAGCGGAAAGTGCTCTTCCACTAAATGTAATGTTGTTCCCTAACAAACTGCCAAATCATGCCCTTGTCAGGAAAAATAAGCAGAATAACAAAAGATGTGCCCCCAAGTGCCTGAGAGGCAAAGTGTAGCATATTAACCAAATCACATCTTTCAAACTGCTCTGTTCCTCCCTCCTGCTAAGCAGAATATGTGAGCAGCATCGCTCCACGCAGTTTCTGTAGTCACACAACTCAGCAAAGGTACGATGCTATAACAGGAGGGCTCAGAAGCCTGCATACATGCATAACAAGAGGTCATACCATCTCTGCTCCTCTGAAGATACCAGAGATGCCTTCTAAATCTTACAAGATACAACCTGATCTAAGGCCCTGAGCTCCTGAGAGTGAGAATTGATGGGATTAAGAAGGAGTACAGTGCTAAGACTTCTTGCTCACTCTAATATCAATCATTCAAAAGCATTGTCCTTACATCAAATGCTCCTGGAGTACATTTCTTCCATTGCCATCATCGGATAGTTCCCTTACTATTTGGTCTTCTTTTTGATTCGAGCTACAAACACACACCTTCCCTAAAGACCCACTACTTCTCCAGTGTGGCAAGACCTCTTCCCCTCCCCACACAGAAGGCAGATAAAAATGATATCAAAACTGATGCCTAATCTTATTACAGGCCTGTTTCCAATGGAAGTTTCACACTGCAGAGAGGTTCTCTAAGGAGGAAAGAAAGGAGATGATTAATATTCATATTTAAGAAGGAAGCCCAGGAAGGAACATTCTGGGTTTTATTTCCAGTTGTGACAAAGCCTTTAGAATGACTCTAGTCCACTCTAACAGGTCTACAGGAAGATTTGCTTTTCTGGTGGCTGAGATCAGCATAAGCATGACCTTCCCTTAAGCCCCAAGCATAGAAAAACAGCTATGAGACCTGGTGAGGAGGAAGGCAGGCATGGGTAATGCAGAAGAATTTATATTAAGTCAGAACACCTATACTCTGGTTCTGTGCTATGCTTAGTCACTTAGTCATGTCCGACTCTTTGAGACCCCATAGATTGTAGCCCGCCAGGCACCTCTGTCCATAGGGATTCTCCAGGCAAGAATACTGGAGTGGGTCACCATGCCCTCCTCTAGGTGATCTTCCCAACTCAGGGATTGAACCCAGCTCTCCCATATTGCAGGCGGATTCTTTACCAACTGAGCCACCAGCAAAGCCCAAGAATACTGGAGTGAGTAGCCTATCCCTTCTTCAGGGGATCTTCCCAAACCAGGGACTGAACCAGGGTCTCCTGCATTGCAGGTGGATTCTTTACCAGCTGAGCTATGAGGGAAGCCCCACTCTGGTTTTACTATTAATCAACTATCTTCATTTGCCTTAATTATTTAATATCTATGAGTCTTGTTTACATTACCTGTAAGGCTAGGATGATAATGTCCAGTATACAAAGGTGTCATATTGTTATTATTTCCACTCAACAGTGTCTCTGTTTTAAGTATAAGAATTTTTAAAAAAGACAGGGACCTAGCACTGTAAAGCTTGTACTGTAGCCATAGCAAACATGGAAACAGATAATTGAGTAGCAAGATAATATATCACTTTGATAGATTCTGACAACTGAGTCCAGCTGGACACAGTCCTTTATTATCTTATTAAAAAAAAGTCACCACCAGCATGACTACTCAGCCAGAACTCATGAAGAAAAGAGATCTGATAAAAATTCTGAGTTGGTTGAGATGAAATCTGAAGTGATGACGTTTATTCATAATTCATTTAGATAATTTTTTCTGTAATCAAACAAAATGGATTTAAAAGGGAGATTAAGTGGAGTCTTAAGTCAAGATTCCCAGGAGTCAATTGTGAGGCAGGGAGTCCCGTGCAAGTGAATTACTGAGGAAATATTCCTAAGAGAAACCAATGAGGGAAAGGGGGAAGCAGAGTATAGAGGAGAAAGAAGTCAAAGTCCCACAGAAATGGCTACAGCCTACACCTCGGGGTAGAGAGTCCTCTTGTCCCTTGACTGGGACTTCCTCACCATCCAATCACTGGCTAATAGTCGCCCTGGAGGGAAGTAATTCCTAGGTACCTCCAGCTCTCCGAGCTTTTCCGGGAGAAGCAGTCCCAGCCTTCTGAAGGCAGTTCTCTGCAGAAGAATTACAGGTGCAGGCTGAGGAAACTGAAGGCACACTGATGTGTGGGGAAGGCCAAACAGAAGTGATAAAGGGATATGAGGTTCTCTGGGAACAACACTGACAGGGTCCAATAGAAGGTTCAACAGAAGTGGATTACAGAAATGCCAAGTTATATTTTTCACACCTGAGAATATGGTCTGAAGTATTACAGTAGTTGTAACCACAAAGGGACTTCCCAAGTAGTGCTAGTGGTAAAGAATCCACCTGCCAATGCAGGAGACATAAGAGACTCGGGTTCAATCCCTGGGTCAGGAAGGTCCCCTGGAGGAGGACATGGCAACCCACTCCAGTATTTTTGCCTGGAGAATCCCATGGACAGAGGAGCCTGGGGCTACAGTCCATGGGGTTGTAAAGAGTCGAACACAACTGAAATGACTTTGCATGAATACACATATAACTGCAATACATAAATATTATAATAGAGGTATGATTAGAGGATGACCCTGGAAGTTCCAAGTGATCAATTCTGTCTGAGAAGAATGGAAAGATTTTTAACAAACTGCATGATATCTGTGACAGATCATCGGATTTATAAGAGTTTCCTGAAAGATGACTGAGTCTGGGGGTCAAGGTTTCATCTTGTGGGATAGTTGCTTCAGGTGGGGAAAAAAAGTCAGAAGTAAAATCATATCTAAAAATTAATAAGAATCAAGTCATAGAATCTAAATGAAATTTTATAAATAAAAGATTGGATCTAAGACAACTATAAGAAGTGTTGGTAGCCAGGAGCCAGATGAAAATCAGGCACAAAAGTCCTAGTCTAGCAGGGCTGTTGTGGGTAACATAATGGGTAAGTGGTTAGAGAAACTTGGTAAGAGCATCCGGAGGTCATGTCAGGGTCAGCTCTTGATGGATATGAAAAGAGCAAATGGCACTAGAGAAAGGGGAAAAGCTTGTGCAAAGTCATAAAGGCCAGAAGTTGCTGTAACTTGAATTTAGAGGATGTGGCTGGAAAGAGAGATGAGGCTGGAGAGGTCATATCCAATTAACTTGTCAAAGATCCAAAGCCATTCTGAAAAAATTTTCACTTTATCCAGTGACCAATTAATTTTTTTTCCATTTTAGAAAGATTATTATATATAGGATGAGATGGTTAGATGGCATCACTGACATGATGAACATGAGTTTGAGTAGGCTCCGGGAGTTGGTGACAGACAGGGAACCCTGAGGTGCTGCAGTCCATGGGGTCGCAAAGAGTTGGACACGACTGACTGAACTGAACTGATTACATAGAGAATAAATTAGACTGAACACAGAGATAAACAAATTTGAAAGTTGTTGCAAAAGTCTAGGTGAGAGATAATATATCTTGTAATTAATATCATCCCCAAAGAGATTTTGTAAATCAGGGAAGGAGCCCAAAGAAAAGCATGCCAGGTGTTTCTTAAAATATTTTTATCTCTTTGCATTCTATTTGTGCACTGGTAACAGCTAAGGGAGAAAGCAGAAAAGCTCATCTTTTTTTACAAGACTCTGAAAAAGGCTTGACCCTAAAAGAATCTTTTTCCTGAAGGAGAACATTACTAAGACAAATTAGGAACTGGGTTCTTTCTTAGCAAATAGAAGGCAGGAATCTAGCTCAAGAACAGGCTCAGGCTGGGGCTATTAGAGGAATAACAGTATTGAAATAATTAAAACATCTCAAGCTGCAGAGAATGCTAGCATGAGCTAATTGTACAATATTCAATAAATAACTTTTAGCAACTGCAAATTACTAGTGAGTTTTAAGACTGTAGAAAATTAACACCTACCTACAGTTGCTAAACTAATGCAATAATGGTGAGATTAGACATCGGGGCAAGAGTAGAGCCCTCTGTAAGGCTAAAATCAAGAGAACTTGGTGCAAGATAGTACATGTGAAATGAGGTAGGTTTAGAGTCCACCAATAGGTATAGATATTGGAACTGAAGAACAACTTGGGGAAACTGAGGCAAATGCAAAGCTCAAGGTTGTTCAAAGTTCAAGTTCAAATGCAAAATTCAGCTTCCAAATTGGAGGTGCCTTGTTGGTAGTTGAAATATGCATTCAACTTGGAGGTATGTCTCTGGAGGTATAGATGTAACATCCACCTCTATTTTTAGATTATGCAAAGGTCCGTCTAGTCAAGGCTATGGTTTTTCCAGTGGTCATGTATGGATGTGAGAGTTGGACTGTGAAGAAAGCTGAGTTGCCAAAGAATTGACGCTTTTGAACTGTGGTGTTGGAGAAGACTCTTGAGAGTCCCTTGGACTGCAAGGAGGTCCAACCCATCCATCCCAAAGGAGATCAGTCCTGGGTGTTCATTGGAAGGACTGATGTTGAAGCCAAAACTCCAATACTTTGGCTACCTCATGTGAAGAGTTGACTCATTGGAAAAGACCCTGATGCTGGGAGGGATTAGGGGCAGGAGGAGAAAGGGAGGACAGAGGATGAGATGGCTGGATGGTATCACCGACTCGATGGACATGAGTTTGAGTGAACTCCATGAGTTGGTGATGGACAGGGAGGCCTGGCATGCTGCGATTCATGGGGTCGCAAAAGGTCGGGCACAACTGAGCCACCAAACTGAACTGAACTGAATAGTTGAGCTCTGAGAATGAGTGAAAGAGAGTTCCAAGGGATAAAACCAACATTACAAGAATAGAATGCTGGGAAACTTCAGGGAACCATCCCACTGAAAGAGGAAGATCTAATAAAGGAAATTAAAAAGTGTCCAGAAAGGTAGGAAATGAGTAGTATGCTTTAAGCCAAAAGAGGAAAGAATGAGGGTGGAGGGAGGGGGGTTCAGGATGGGGAACACGTGTATACCTGTGGCAGATTCATGTTGATGTATGGCAAAACCAATATAATATTGTAAAGTAATTCACCTCCCATTAAAATAAATAAACATATAAAAAAAAGAAAGAAAGAAAAGAAAAAAAATAAGAAAATCCAACCATGACTACCTAGGCCTCATGATGGCTCCAACTGCTTACTCACTATGTGAAGGGCAAGTAATTTAATCTCTTTGTACCTCAGTTTCCTCATCCATCAAGGGGATTAGAGTATCAACTTTATAAAGCTGATGTGAGGACTAAATGATTTAACCTAAGAAAAGTGCTTAGGGCAGGGCCAAGGACAAAACACATGCTATATGAGTGTTAATAAAAAGAACAAAGTGCTACAGAGAAACCACTTTGGATAGTTGATGAATGCCAGAAGAGTTAACTGGATTTGACTATTGGAAAGTCAGTTATTGGTAGAAAGTTTAAGAAAACACAATATGTGGTGACCATGATTTTAACAATATTTTCCTACTTGCTCAGAGTTTGTGAACACAAAAGAGAAAATGATGGTAATGACTTTATAAGGAAAAAATAAAAAATACCAAAAACTAGATGAAGGGTGAATTTAGCACAGTAAACTAAAGTATGGAACTAACACCCTCATAAATGAAAAAGACACATGGAGCTTTTATTATTAACAATACTAGGTGTCTGAAATCTCACTGGAGTTATTTTAGAAACCCAGATGATCAGATAGATTTATGCTGTGTGTGAATATGTGAATAGTAAGTGACAGAAATTGAAGTGGGGATAAGTTATCTTGAACTTACACATATTTCTTTCTGATTAGACATAATGAAAAATACAGCTCCAAAGAATACAAATATTTATTTATGAGCACTAGTATGTATAAGTATCATATTGTACAATTTTATGCCCAGGAATTATTCAGTTCAGTTCAGTTGCTCAGTCGTGTCCAACTCTTTGCAACCTCATGAACTGCAGCACTCCAGGCCTCCCTGTCCATCACCAAATCCCAGAGTTTACTCAAACTCATGTCCATTGAGTCAGTGATGCCATCCAACCATCTCATCCTCTGTTGTCCCCTTCTCCTCCCACATTCAATCTTTTCCAGCAACAGGGTCTTTTCAAATGAGTCAGTTCTTTGCATCAGGTGGCAAATCTATTGTAGTTTCAGCTTCAGCATCAGTTCTTCCAGTGAATATTCAGGACTGATTTCCTTTATGATGGACTGGTTGGATCTCCCTACAGTCCAAGGGACTCTCAAGAGTCTTCTCCAACACCACAGTTCAAAAGCATCAATTCTTCGGCACTCAGCTTTCTTTATAGTCCAACTCTCACATCCATACATGACTACTGGAAAAACCATAGCTTTGACTACACGGATTTTTGTAGGCAAAGTAATGCCTCTGCTTTTTAATATACTGTCTAGGTTGGTCATAAATTTTCTTCCAAGGAGCAAGCATCTTTTACTTTCATGGCTGCAGTCACCATCTGCAGTGATTTTGGAGCCCCCAAAATTGTCTGTCACTGTTTCCATTGCTTCCCCTTCTATTTGCCATGAACTGATGGGACCAGATGCCATGATTGTAGTTTTCTGAATGCTGAATTCTAAGCCAACTTTTTCACTCTCATCTTTCACTTTCATCAATAGGCTGTTTAGTTCCTCTTCACTTTCTGCCATAAGTGTGGTGTCATCTGCATATATGAGGTTATTGATATTTCTCCTGGCAATCTTGATTCCAGCTTGTGCTTCATCCAGCCTGGCATTTCTCATGATGTACTCTGCATTTAAGGTAAATAAACAGGGTGGCAATATACAGCCTTGACGTACTCCTTTCCCAATTTGGAACCAGTCTCTTGTTCCATGTCCAGTTCTACTGTTGCTTCCTGACCTGCATGCAGATTTCTCAGGAGGGAGGTCAGCTGGTCTGGTATTCCCATCTCTTTAAGTATTTTCCACTGTTTGTTGTGATACACACAGTCAAAAGATTTGGCATAGTCAATAAAGCAGAAGCAGATATTTTTCCGGAACTTTCTTGCTCTTTTGATGATCCAACAGATGTTGGCAATTGGATCTCTGGTTCCTCTGCCTTTTCTAAATCTAGCTTGAACATCTGGAAGTTCACGGTTCACATACTGTTGAGGCGGGGCTTGGAGAATTTTGAGCATTACCTTACTAGCGTGTGAGATGAGTGCAATTGTGCAGTAGTTTGAGCACTCTTTGGCATTGCCTTTCTTTGGGATTGGAATGAAAACTGATTTTTTCCAGTCCTGTGGCCACTGCTGAGTTTTCCAAATTTGTTGGCATATTGAGTGCAGCACTTTCACAGCATCATCTTTTAAGACTGGAAGTAGCTCACCTGGAATTCCAGCACCTCCACTAGCTTTGTTCGTAGTGATGCTTTCTAAGGTCTACTTGACTTCACATTCCAGGATGTCTGGCTCTAGATGAGTGATCACACCATCGTGATTATCTGAGTCATGAAGATCTTTTTTGTATAGTTCTGTGTATTCTTGCCACCTCTTCTTAATATCTTCTGCTTCTGTTAGGTCCATACCATTTCTGTCCTTTATTGTGCCCATCTTTGCATGAAATGTTCCCTTGGTATCTCTAATTTTCTTGAAGATATCTGTAGTTTATCCCATTCTATTGTTTTCCTCTATTTCTTTGCATTGATCACTGAGGAAGGCTTTCTTATCTCTCCTTGCTGGGAATTATTGCTGTCGTTTATATGGGCTTCGCAGGTGGCTCAGTGGTCAATATTTTATAATTATTGAGTGTTTATTACATTTCAGACACTACCAAGTACATTACACGTATTCATGCATTTAAACTTCACAGAAATCCAATGAGGTTGTTATTAAAACCTCCGTTTCACATGCAAGAGAGCATGATACAGAGAAATCAAGCAACTGACTTACAGTTACACATCCAGTAAGTGGCACAGCAAAGACTGAATTTAAGCAGGCTGCTACAGAGCTCATGCTCTTAACCACTTCTCAAATAAGAAGAAGTAAGTAAATAATATGGAAAGGAAAAGCCCATGCTGCCTTTTGGAAAACTGTAACATTTTACTCTAGATTGAGTTGTACTGCCCGCAATCACATGTTGTTGTTCAGTCGCTAAGTCGTGTCCGATCCTTTGTGACTCCATGAACTGCAGCACCCCAGGCTTTGCTGTCTTTCACTGCCTCCCTGAGTTTGCTCAAACCCATGTCCATTCAGTCAGAGATGCTATCTAAACATCTCATCCTCTGTCGCCCCTTCTCCTCTTGCCCTCAGTCTTTCCCAGCATCAGGGTCTCTTCTAATGAGTCAGCTCTTTGCATCAAGTGGCCAAAGTACTGGAGTTTCAGCTTCAGCATCAGTCCTTCCAATGGATATTCAGGGTTGATTTCCTTTGGGATTTCCTGGTTTGATTTCCTTGTTGTCCAAGGGATTCTCAAGAGTCTTCTCCAGCACCACAGTTTGAAAGCACCTAATTCTTAGATGCTCAGCCTTGGTCCCTCTCTCACATCCGTGCATGACTACTGGAAAAACCATAGCTTTTACTATATGGAACTTGTCAGCAAAGTGCTGTCTCTGCTTTTTAAAAAAATACACCGTCTAGGTTTATGACAGTTTTTCTTCCAAGGAGCAAGTGTTTTTTTTTTAATTTCATGGCTGTGGTCATCATCTGCAATGATTTTGGAATCCAATAAAATAAAATCTGTCACTGCTTCCACTTTTCCCCCATCTATTTGCCATGAGCTGATGGGGCCAGATGCTACAATCTTAGATTTTTGAATGTTGAGTTTCAAGCCAGTTTTTTACTCTCCTCTTTCACCTTCGTCAAAGGCTCTGTAGTTCCTCTTGACTTTCTGCCATTAAACTGGTATCATCTGCATATCTGAGGTTGACATTTCTCCCGACAATCTTGATTCCATCCTGTGATTCATCCAGCCCAGCATTTCACATGATGTACCCTCCATGGAGTTGCAAAGAGTTGAATACAACTGAGAGACTAAGCACAGCACAGCACACTGCATATAAGTTAAACAAGTAGGGTGACAATACACAGCCTAAACATGCTTATTTCTCAACTTTGAATCGGTCCATTGTTTCATGTCCAGTTCTAACTGTTGCCTCTTGTCCTGCATACAGGCTCCTCAAGAGGCAGGTAAGGTGGTCTGGTATTCCCATCTCTTTAAGAATTTTCAATAGCTTGTTGTGATCCACACAGTCGAAGGCTTTAGCATAGTCAATGAAGCAGAAGTTGTTTGTTTGTTTGTTTTTTAATTCTCTTGTTTTTTCTATAATCCAGTGGATGTTGGCAATTTGATCTCTGGTTCCTCTCCCTTTTCTAAATCCAGCTGTACATCTTGATACCTTAAACCCAGTACCTCAGAATCTGACTAGATTTTGAGATAGGGACATCAAAGAGGTAACTAAATTAAATGAGGTCCTATGCTGCTGCTGCTAAGTCACTTCAGTTGTGTCCGACTCTGTGCGACCCCATAGACGGCAGCCCACCAGGCTCCCCCATCCCTGGGATTCTCCAGGCAAGAATACTGGAGTGGGTTGCCATTTCCTTCTCCAATGCATGAAAGTGAAAAATGAAAGTGAAGTCACTCAGTCATGTCCGACACTTCACAACCCCATGGACTCCAGCCTACCTGGCTCCTCTGTCCACAGGATTTTCCAGGCAAGAGTACTGGAGTGGGTTGCCATTGCCTTCTCCATGAGGTCCTATGAGTGGACCCTAATTCAATCTGAGTAGTATTTTGTAAGAAGAGGAAATCTAAAGACCGTGTGAGGACACAGTAGGTAGGCAGCCATCTGCAAGTCAAGGAAATAAGCCTCAGAAGAAAACCAATCCTGCTGACACTCTTGATCTTGGACCTCTAGTTTCCAGAAATGTGCATAAATTAGTTTACATTATTTAAGCCAACTGCACTGTGGTGTTTTGCTATGGCAGCCCTAGCAAACTGAATCACATTCTAAGGTGTGTTTTAGTTATCAGAGGTGTGTTATTAAAATACACGTTCAGACATTATTTCCTCTAAGAAGTTCCCCTTGGCTTAGCTGAATCTTGTTTCCACACTTAGCTGTTTTTATGGTGTCCCATTTACATAAACGTATTCCCCACTGAGCTGGATCCAGGCCCGAACTCTTTATTCATCATCTTCATATCCCTACAAGGCAACAGGTGCCTAGCTTTGTTTATTTTTCCTTATTTGTGTCTAATATTGCTATCCTTCCTGTAGATTTATTTTTAAGACCAATTCTTTCCTGTTCTCTATTCCTACAGCTGCCATCCAAATCCTTTCATCCAGAGATTATCCTTGACTTACATATATACAGTCCAAGAATTTTATCTTCCCTAAATAAGTGGTAAAAACCTTGCAAAACAGAAGTTTTTCAGACAATGCTAAACAAAGATACTACCAAAAAATTGGTGCTCCCTCCCCTTTTTTCAAAAATTTTACTTGACTTTATTTATCTACTTTATTTTTGGCTGCACTGGGTCTTTATTGCTGAGCATGGACTTTCTATAATTGCAGAGATCAGGGACTACTCTTCACTGGGGTGCATGGGCTTCTCATTGCAGCAGCTTCTTCTATTGCACAGCACAGGCTCTAGGCACACAGGCTTCCGTAGTTGTGGCTCATGGGCTAAGGTGCTCTGCAGCATGTGGAATCTTCCTAGAGCAGGGATGGAACCCATGTCCCCTGCACTGGCACATGGATTCTCATCCATTGTACTAACAGGGAAGTCCCCTGGTATTCCACTTTAAAATACCAAGGGTCAGGTTTCTGAGACTCCAGGAATTCTGCAAAAAAGCTAATCACGTCCTAATTAAGTTCTAGGTAAAGAGGACACCATGTGCTTGTTTTTTGCTGGGAGCAGTTACTCAGGATTCTTAGAAGCTTCTCTTTTTAGATACATAAACTCAGCTCTGGCTCCTTGAAAGCTCATTCTACTCCCTCACAAAGCTTCTGAAACTTCTTTAAAATTAAATCCATTACCTCTTCATGCTTTTTGAGGTGAGTGGGAATGATCAAGGCCTCAGTAAATCTTAATAATAGTCTATTTGATCAGACTTGGCTTACAAAGAAACACATCATGAAGACAGCTTCATAGTAAATATGATTCTAATGAATGAAGGAGGCATAAAAAAAAGTGAAATTCATTGAAAGACAAGCCATTTCAATTCATGACATTTTTAAAGATACACTGCCATTATGGAGATGGCAGAAACTTATAATTGGCCTATATCAAGGGAGTTTACATAATAAACACCGTATTTATACTACAATGTGGCTAAATGGTAAAGAATCTACCTGCAAAGCAGGAGACTCAGGAGATGCAGTTTCGATTCCTGGGTTGGGAAGATCTCCAGGAGAAGGAAATGGCAACCCACTCCAGTAGTCTTGCCTGGAGAATCCCATGGACAGAGGAGTCTGGTGGATCACAGTCCATAGGGTCACAAAGAGTTGGACACGACTGAGCATGAGCATGAGCATTGTGATTTATTTGCTATCTAGGTGCTACAAAGCAACATTAGTTTGCCCATTTTCCTTTTGAAGATTTCAGTGTATGGATAGCTTTGTATATTTTGATTATAAGAAAATCTCAGTTTCAAAACCTATGTGAATTTTGTTCAATTACTGCAAAGCTATACATTGTAAAACTCAGTATGTTTTAAGAATACTCCTACTTCCATATCTTATGAAATTAAATATATAGATGCATATTATTTTACAGTGTGTTTGTCATACTCTGAAAATGCTATAATACTGCAAAGTTGGCCAAGCAGAAAAGTAATTCAGGTATGAACTACAGATATGATATTAGCACATAGGGTAGACTTCCACCAACTAAGAAGGAAATGATGTCAGTATCTTATGGATGGCAGAGCAAAATGATGGCAGAGCATATCTGTGCACAGAGCATGGTCTTGCCTGAGAATCAAGACTTGCACTGTATCTCAGCCAGGCTATTGGTTCACAGTGACCTTGAGCAAGTCAGTTAGCCTCAGTCCCAAATTCCTCACCTGTAGCACTGAGATAAGGATATTCTCAAATCATAGGAATGTGTCAGAATTAATGGTTTGTTATGATGGGAATTAGTAGAATAAGGAATTGGCCAGAAAGAAGCCGGCAATGAACCTTCCCTCAAAGTTTGCCTGTCTTCTGATTTAATCTTTCAGGAGAATCCAGTTTTAAGGATTACAGAGGAGCCTAATCAATATACTTGCCACAGAAACTCTAATACTACAAGAAACCTAAGGTCATGAGAATTACTTAGAGATTGAGCAAAGTTAAGTTGAATAAACCTACTATTGTAAGAGACAAAATAACTCTACGAGTCTTAATAGCTTTCAGAAGGGAAGGTCAGAAGCGAAGATAAAGAAAGAGATATATAGATGCATAATTTTGGGGTCTAGGTTCTAACAGAGAAGACTTTCAAAGTGAGAAACTGATTATGATTGGGCAACTTAATTAATAAGAAACATGATTGACACAGAGAGACAAGAGTTCTGAAGCAAGTCTTCCTAAGTATGCTCTTGCATAAGCAAGCCCTTCGCCCAGGTGAGACAACAATTTTTCTGATGAAGTTAGAAATTTCCTGAACCAAACAGAAAAGTTACTTACTAGTTTATGAGCCATATAATCCTATTAAAGAACTTTGGCCACCTGATGCAAAGAACTGTCCCCTTGGAAAAGACCCTAATGCTGGGAAATATTGAAGGCAGGAGGAGAAGGGGACAACACAGTATGAGATGGTTGGATGGCATCACTGACTTGATGGACATGAGTTAGAGCAAGCTCCGAGAGTTGGTGATGGACAGGGAAGCCTGGCATGCTACAGTTCATAGTGTCACAAAGAATCAGACACGACTGAGTGACTGAACTAAATTGAGAACAAATAGATAAGTAAAGACAGGCATTCTCAAGTCTTGGTCTTGATGGTCAAGCTGTGTGGTTACAGAGGGCAGTAATTGCCACAGAAATTGGCACTAAAAAGTGGGAGTGCTACTGTATCAAATACCTAAAAATGTGGAGGTGGCTTTGGAACTGCATAAAGGGCAGAGGCTGGATGAGTTTTGAGGTATATACTATAAAAACCCTACATTACATGAATGGATCATTAATAGTGATTATCATGCAAACTCAGAAAGAAAAAAGGAGAGGTGTAGAGAAAGGCTTAATCTTAGTGAGTTCCTAAGTCACCATGAAACAGTGTCAGATTTTATTTTGGGGGGCTCCAAAATCACTGCAGATGGTGATTGCAGCCATGAAATTAAAAGATGCTTACTCCTTGGAAGAAAAGTTATGACCAACCTAGACTGCATATTCAAAAGTAGAGACATTACTTTGCTGACTAAGGTCCATCTAGTCAAGGCTATGGTTTTTCCAGTGGTCATGTATGGATGTGAGAGTTGGACTGTGAAGAAGGCTGAGTGCTGAAGAATTGATGCTTTTGAACTGTGGTATTGGAGAAGACTCTTAAGAGTCCCTTGGACTGCAAGGAGATCCGACCAGTTCATTCTGAAGGAGATCAGCCCTGGGATTTCTTTGGAAGGAATGATGCTAAAGCTGAAACTCCAGTACTCTGGCCACCTCATGCGAAGAGTTGACTCATTGGAAAAGACTCTGATACTGGGAGGAATTGGGGGCAGGAGGAGAAGGGGACGACCAAGGATGAGATGGCTGGATGGCATCACTGACTCTATGGACATTGAGTCTGAGTGAATTCCGGGAGTTGGTGCTGGACAGGGAGGCCTGGCTTGCTGTGATTCATGGGCTCACAAAGAGTCGGACATGACTGAGCGACTGAACTGAACTGAAGTCACCATGAACAAAATGTTCATAGAAATGTGAGCAATAAAGGCCATTCTGAAGTCAGAGAGAAATGTGGCATGTGTCATTGGACCATGGAGATAAGGTGATCCGTGTTATAAAGTATCAAAAGAACTTGGCTGAATTGTGTTCATGTTCTAGGGTTTTGTGGAAGGTACAACTTAAGAGCAATAAAATTGGGTATTTAACTGAAAAAATTTCAAAACAAAGTGTTGAAGATGTGGCTTTGTTCCTTCTGACTGCTTACAGTAAAATATGAAAAGAGAGAAATGGTTTGAAGATGAACTTATTAACCAAAAAAGAGCTAGAAATTAAAGATTTGGAAAATTCTCAGCCTTTTTATATTGCAAAAAATGAGAGACCATGTTGGGAAGAGAATACTAGGTGTGTGGCCAAGTAACCATAACTAATAAGCCATCCCAGTTGGAAAACTGCCAATTTGAAATGAAGGAGAATGAGACAAGAAGGAGTAAAGGAGAGCATTGGACTTAGATTTTGTAAGGCAAGACCATGGAGTTATTCCACTGTGAACATGAACTATTCTTAAAGATAAGGGACGAATGACCCTGAAGGTGATTCAGAGATCATCAAGGCTGCCTCCTTGGTTTCACAAGGAAGAACTATCACCCTCCTTTTCACAGGGCAGATAGCACCCTGCCTGGCAAAGCTGTGGGGGTAGGATCCTCTCTCTTCCCTCCCCTCACAATGGGTCTAGGAGATGAGACATGGAGCCCTGGAGGGCAGTGCACTGAGCCAAAGAGGATTATTCTCAAGCCCTAAGATCTTGTGGAGTTCATCTTACAGTCTGGATTATTTGGGGCCAGTTACCCCTTTCTTCTTTTATATCTTTCCTTTTAAAATAAAAAGGTCTATTCTATGCAAGTCGCACCACTGTAGTTTTATTTTTTTTTTAAATTATTAGTTACTTTTTGGCTGTGCTGGGTCTTCATTGCTGCGGAGGTTTTTCTCTAGTTGTGAGCAGGGCTTACTCTCTAGTTGCAATGTGGGGGCTTCTCATTGCAGTGGCTTCTCTTATTGTGGAGCAGAGTCTAGGCACATGGAATGACTTCAGTAGTTGTAGCACGTCGGCTCAGTAGTTGCAGTTCCTGGGCTCTAGAGCACAGGCTCAAAAGCTATGGCACAGTAGCTCAGTTGCCTGGCAGCATGTGAGATATTCCTGGACCAGGGATTGAACCCATGTCTCCCTGTTGACAGATGGATTCTTTTACCACAGAGCCACCAGGGAAGCCTCCATCACTGTATTTTGAAAGTATGTTACAGGTTTACAGCTCAGAAAATGCTGTACCCTGAGTTTCATCTATATCTATCTTAGATGATATTTAGAAGAAACTGAATTTTAGATTTTGGTGGTGGTTGGCAGTTTAGTTGCTAAATCATGTCCAACTCTTATGACCCCAAAGATTGTATCCACAGATAGGATATAATAATTAGTAGTTTTCATGTTAGAAAAACACGAAT
This sequence comes from Budorcas taxicolor, assembly GCF_023091745.1. Classification (NCBI taxonomy): domain Eukaryota; kingdom Metazoa; phylum Chordata; class Mammalia; order Artiodactyla; family Bovidae; genus Budorcas; species Budorcas taxicolor. The sequence continues at coordinate 74,118,787 of NC_068912.1, forward strand.
TCTGGGAGGTCAAGGGCAGAATGCTACAGACTGCATGTTTGTATCCCCCCAAATATGTTGAACCTTAATCCCCAAAGTTTTGGTATTTGGAGATGAGGCTTTGGGAAGTGATTCGGACATGAGAGGAGAGCTGTTATGATGGAGTTAGTCTCCTTATAAAAGAGACCACAGAGAGCTCCCTTGGCCCTTCCATCAAACTGAGAACACAGTGAGAAATAGCCATCTATGACTTAGAAAGTGGGCCCTCACCAGACATTGACTCTGTCGGAACTTGATCTTGGATAGACTTTCCAGCCTGCAGAAATATGAGGAATAGGTTTCTGTTGTTTACAAACCACCCAAACCATGGTGTTCTGTTATAGCAGCCCCAACATACTAAGACAATCATGTTAAGATGGGGATTCTCAAATCTTGAAACATAGTTCAGCTATGTGGCCACACAGGATCTTAACTGTCACAGTAGAACATAGTCTATTACCTCAATAGGAGTCTCTATGGGGGAAAAAAATGAACACAACTGCTGAAAAAGGAGAGACACCAAGGAAAGAAAGAAAGGGAAAAGTAGTACTCTGTTTTCCAGTAACAAATCTGGATGGGTCAGGAGCCAAACACAACTGGCCTTTGTCAAAGAAGTATATAATTATTCCCAAGATTGTTATAACATAGATGACAATATGATTTGCAACCATACTAAGAAACACTTAAAACTGAAAGGGAACTAAAATAGGTTACAGGCTTTAACTTATTTATAACTAATATAGCTTGAAAGTCACTCCCATCCATGCAAGAAAAAAAGGTGAACAAATTAAAAATCAACAACTTTTCTTAAATGTTTTATAAAAGAACTGAGGTCTCAGGGCAAGCCACCACTGTGAAACTGAGGGAAGTTAAAAACCCACAGTTATGTGGATTTTTTCCCACACTGTCCAGAACACAAATTACTAATATCAGAAATGAAATGAGGCATGTAGTGGGATTAAAAAGATAATAATAGAATACCATGAGCAACTCTATGCCCACAAATATGATAACTTAGATGAAATGGACTAATTCCTTGATGGACACAAAGTATCAAAATGCAGATGAGAAGAACTAGAGAATCTGAATAGATTGATCTATATCCATTTAAGGAAACTGAGTAATTAATCCTTCCAAAAATGAAATTACTAGGACTAGATGGTTTCACTGGTGAATCTACCAAACATTTAATGAAATAATAATATCAATTATCTTCAATCCCTTACAAAAAAACAGAATCAGATGGAATATCTCTTAGCTCATTCTAAAAATCCACCACTAAATACTAAAATCAAATAATGACATTACAAGAGAGGAAAATTATAGATCAGTATCTTTCAGGGATACAAAAATTCTTGACAAAATACTAGGAAATCCAATCCAACAATAACTTTTAAAAATTATAAATCATAATCAAGTAAAATTTTTCCAAGTATGCAAAGGTTGGGTCAACATATGAAAACCCGTTTATGTAACATATTACATCAATAAGCTACAGAAGAAAGAAAAATACGATCATGTCAATTAATGCAGCAAAAGTATTTGATGTAATCCAACACAAATTCATTATAAAAATTCTCAGCATAGTAAGAATAAAGGAGAATTTCCACAACTTGATGAAGAATACCTGTAAAATGTTGAGAAACTAGACATTTCCCTCACTAAGCCTGGAACAAAGATAAGTATGCCCCTTCTTACCATCCATATTAATGTTGTTCTTGAAGACCCAGACAGCACAGTAAGATGAGAAGAAGGAATAAAAGATATACAGACTGGGAAGGAAGAAACAAAATTGTCTTTGTTCACAAATGACATGGTTTTCTATATTAAAAAAAAAAAAATTACAAAGGATTAACAACGACAAGAAAAGCCTCCTGGAACTACTACATGGTGATCATAGCAAGGTTGCGGGATATAAGCTTAATACACAAAAACCAATTGCTCTCCTACAGACCAGTAAGAGTTAGAATTTGAAATTAAAACACAATACATTTACAACACCTCCACAAATGATAAACAAGTATAAATCCAACTCTAAAACTAGAATGAAAGAAATTAAAGATCTACCTATTATATTTGAATTATTCTCCTCCATTAGGAAAGATGAAAGATGGAAGGGAGAAAGAATTATTTAGTTGAACATCTGTTATATGCTAGATATATAAAGCACTCTTTAGATTATTACTTTTCACAATTATAAAAATCCTATGACATGGATATGACAATTACTGTCATATAGAACAACAATATTCCCTGAGGTTCAGATAATAGCTTCAGGGGATGGAAAAACCCTATAATAAAGCATCAGGCAGCTTTAACAATCATATTTCTGAAAAATATTTAATGATATAGTCATGTTATAATGCTAAGTAAAAAGAAATTCAAAGATTAGTACTCAAGCCTCTGTATATAATATGAGACCAATTTATTAAAATCACAAATTCTTAAAATAAAAAGGAGATATTGCTCTGTAAAACTGTGAAAAATACATCAAAACAATATGTGGATCAACTGGTATGTTCATACACTGCTAGTGAGAGTTTAGTCAATTGGTAAACTATTTTTAAAGATCTACTAAATTTATCCATATGCATATTCTAAAGCGCCAGCAATCCTATTTTAGGTATTCAATGTATACCCTACAGATATACATTCTGTTCATCAAATAATACATATAAGAATGTTAATAGCACCCCTATCCTTAATAACTCAATTCTGGAAATAATTCAACAATAATATACAGTATAATGGGTAAATAAATTATGGCATTTCATACAATTTAAAGCTATAAAATAATAGCAATGAGTGAACAACAGCTATGTGAAACATGGATGAATTTTGCAAAGATATTTTGAGCTAAAGGAACTAGATATAATGTAAATAACTCCATACACATAAATTTCAAAAACAGACAATTTAAGCTGTGGTGTTACTGAGTAGAAGGGTTACTACTCAGGGGAGAGCAAGAGACATACTTCTGGAGTGCTAACTAATGTTCTATTTCATTAGCTCAGTCATAGTTACATGGGTATATTCACTTTGAGGAAATTCACTGAGTTGCACAACCATGATTCTGCATTTTCTGCAATATTCAATTATTCAAGTAAAATTTTACTAAAATATTAATTGCAGCTATATTACATAATGAGAAATACATTTTTCACTTGTTTTTATGGCTTTCTGTATTTTCCAAATTATTTATGATAAATATTTTTTGAACAGCTTTATTGAAGCATAACTTACATGGATAAAATCAACAGTACAATTCAATGAAGTTTGGCAAATGTATAAATATGTATAACCACCAGCAAACTGAAGATATAGAACACCTTCATTTCCCCAAAAGGTCTTTAATATCTTTTTGAAATAAATCCCCTTACCATCCTAGCCTGATCACTGGTCTGCTTTCTATTGCTATTGTTTTGCCTTTTCTAAAAATTGCATATAAATGGGATCATACAGTATGATATTTTTTGTGTCTGGCTTTTTTCACCTTATGTGATATTTTCAAAATGGTTCCATGTTATTGCATGTATCGGCAGTTCTTTCTTCTGAGTAGGATTCCATTGTACGTACATAGCACAATTTATTTATCTATCCAGCAGCTAAAGGACACTTGGGTCATTTTCTTTTTTCTATTATGGAATCAAGTGACTAAGAGCATTTGAATATATTTCTCTTTCTCTTGGACACTTAACTAGGAATAGAATTTCTCAGCTTTATAAGTATATGTTTAATTTTATAAGAAATTGCCAAAATGTTTTCCAAAACAGCTGTACCACTTTGTATTTCCACCAGCGACGTAAAAGAGCTCAAGCTGTTCCACCTCCTCACTAACACTTAGTATTACTGCCTATTTTCATTTTATGTGGTAGCATCTCATCAAGACTTTAATTTGCATTATCCTTATGACTAGCGATGCCATTTGTATATATTTCAGTGAAGGTATCTGGTTGAATATTTTGCTCATTTTTAATTGTGTTGTTTGTCTTACTGTTGAGATGTAACACCTCTTTATGTATTCCGGATACGAGTCTTTTGTCGGATACATGTCATTTGTGTTTTCATCTTCCTAATGATGTCTTTCAACGAGCAAAGGTTTTCATTTTCATAAAGTTCAATTTATCTTAAATCCTAAATTTTTTAATGGTCTGTGCTGTTTGGGCAATATTTGCATTATAGAGAAAAACATGTCTTTTAAAAAGGAGCTGACAATGACTAAAAGGTTAAAAAGACAGAATCGATCAATCTAACTTGAGGTGATTGAAATCCAAACATTAAAACTATTTGCTTGAACAAAATGGACAGTTTGGAGAAAGAATGGTGTGAACACAAAAAAGGTTGAACAACACTGCTCATAATGTTGTTAATTGTAATGCTCACAATCAAATACTAAAAAGGTGTTTGATTTAAGGGAAAAAATTATGGCATCTGGTCCGATCACTTCATAGCAAACAGATGGAGAAAAAGTGGAAACAGTGACAGATTTTATTTTCTTGGGCTCCAAAATCACTACAGACAGTGACTGCAGCCATGAAATTACATCTGTACACCTATGGCTGATTTATGTTGATGTCTGACAGAAAACAACAAAATTCTGTAAAGCAATTATCCTTCAATTAAAAAATACATAAATTTTTAAAAAGTGCTTGCTCCTTGGAAGAAAAGCTATGATGAACCTAGACAGCATATTAAAAAAGCAGAGACATCACTGTGCCAACAAAGGTCTGTATAGTCAAAGCTATTATGGTTTTTCCAGTAGCCATGTATGGATGTGAGAGCTGGAGTATAAAGAAGCCTGAGCACTGAAGAATTGGTGCTTTCGAACTGTGGTGCTGGAGAAGACTCTTGAGAGTCCCTTGGACAGCAAGGAAATCAAACCAGTCAATCCTAAAGGAAATCAACCCTGAATATTCACTGGAAAGGAAGGCCTGACACTGAAGGTGAAACTCCAATATTTTGGCCACCTGATGCGAAGAGCTGACTCATTGAAAAAGACCCTGAGGCTGGGAAAGATTGAGGGCAGGAGCAGTAGGGGGTAGCAGAGGATGAAATACTTGGATGGCATCACCAATTCAATGGACATGAGTCTGAGCAGTCCAGGAGATAATGAAAGACAGGGAAGCCTGGCATGCTGCAGTCCATGGGGTCACAAAGAGTTGGACACGACTTAGCAACTGAACAACCGGGTGGGGGCCGGGGGGATGGATCAATTTTATAGTAGAAGTTACTATTTTAAGAGAGCTTAGTCTCAGTTTACAGAAATGAAAACAAATATAGTTATTTCTTTTCAAATATTCCTTCAAAACAGAGTGAAATTAAAGAGAGAACCAGCTCTTAATGAATTAATAATAGTAAAAGGAGAAAAACTCTTTTTCTTAAAGAAAACAGTAGGAAAAATAATACAAAAGAGAATCCGGGGGATGGTTTAGCTGAATCATTGAGCCATATTCTGGATAGGAAAGATAGAAGAAGACATGCTTTTAAAATGAAAACACATATTCAATTCTATTACATAATTAGTTTGGACTATATGCAAAATAAGCAAAAATAACTATTAGAGGGACATCTTTTTTAAGACTAATATGAATCCTGCCCCATAGAGGCTTTATTTATTTTTTTATCAAATTTTTATTGACATATAGTTGATATGCTGTTGTGTTAATTTCTGCTGTACAGCAAAGTGATTCCATTATACACATATACATATTCTTTTTTATATATATATTTTCTCCATTATGGTTTGTCATAGGATATTGAATATAGTTCTTTGTGTTATACAGTAGGACCTTGTTGTTTATCCATTCTATACATAAAAGCTTATATCTGCTAACCTCAACCTCCCATTCCATCCTTCCCCCCACCTCCTACGCCCTTGGCAACCACCAATCTGTTCTCTGCGTCTGTGATTCTGTTTCTGTTTCATAGATTCATTTGTGTCATATTTTAGATTTCATACATAAGTGATATCATATGGTTTTGGTCTTTCCCCTTTGGAGTTACTTCATTTAGTATGATGATCTCTATTTGCATCCATGTTGCTGCAAATGGTATTTCATTATTTTTCATAGCTGAGTAGGCAATGGCAACCCACTCCAATACTCTTGCCTGGAAAATCCCATTGATGGAGGAGCCTGGCAGGCTTCAGTCCATGGGGTTACTAAGAATCAGACACGACTGAGAGACTTCACTTTCACTTTTCACTTTCATGCATTGGAGAAGGAAATGGCAACCCACTCCAGTGTTCTTGCCTGGAGAATCCCAGGGATGGGGGAGCCTGGTGGGCTGCCATCTATGTGGTCGCACAGAGTCAGACATGACTAAAGCAACTTAGCAGCAACAGCAGTATTTCATAGTACATATATACCACATCTCATTTATCCATTCATCTGTTGATGGATATTTAAGTTGTTTCCATGTCTTGGCTACTGTGAATAGTGCTGCAATGAACACAGGGGTGCACGTATCTTTTTGAGTCATAGTTATGCCTAGGAGTAGGACTGCTGGATCATATGGTAATTCTATTTTTTTGTTTTCTGAGGAATCTTCGTATTATTTTCCACAAAGCCTGCACCAATTTATTAATACATTCTTACCAACACTGTAGGAGGGTTCCCTTTGCTCCACAATCTCTCCAGCATTTGTTATTTGTAGACTTTTTAATGATGGTCATTCTGACTGGTATGAAGTGCTAACTCATTGTAGTTTTGATTTGCATTTCTCTAATAACTAGCAATGTCAAGCATCTTTTCATTTGAAGAATGAAGTTTAGTTCTTTTGCCTATTTTTTGATTGGGTTTTTTTTTGTTGTTATTGTTGAGTCAGTTACACCAGCTGTATGTATATTTTGGAAATTAAGTCCTTGTTGGCTTGCAAATATTTCATTCCATTCTATGAGTTGTTTATTTATTTATTTATTTTTGGTTTGTTTGTCTATTTTCTTTATAGTTTCCTTTGCTGTGCAAAAGGTTGTAAATGTGATTAGGTTTATTTGTTATTTTTGTTTTTATTTCTATTTCCTTGGAGACTGATCTAAGAAAACATTGGTACAATTTATGTCAGAGAATGTTTTTCCTATGATCTCTTCTAGGAGTTTTATGGTGTTTAAATCTTTAAGCCATTTTGAGTTTTTCTGTGTGTATGGTGAGAGGGTGTGTTCTGACTTCATTGATTTACATGCAGCTGCAGAACACACCTTTTGTTAATGGGTTTCTCTAATTATACATTGTATTTTTAACACTTATCAGTCAATAAGCTAACATTCCATGTCCTCCAAGACATGTGTAGACAAAGCCACTGGGCCCATCATCACTTTTAATTCCTGTTATAAAAGCCAAGAAAATATAATTTTTAAAACCTCTGAAGATTGATAGGCTTTACAGCTAAATTAAAAACAAAATAAGAGGTTGATCTCTTTCCCTAGTATTTCTAGTGTTTTCATAAGCACTATATTTATTTAATCACAAGCACTAAACTAATTGCCAAAGTTAAAAGACAGACAAGATTTAAAATGAGCTCTCCCTTGAAATTGTAACTTCAATATAAAATTGAGGCTTTCCCCCTCCTCACCCAGGCAACTTCATAAGGATAATTTATTCATCTCTAAGAGAAAAATAAATTAATAAGCTTAATGCATATTGTAATGTTACTACTATAGCATGAGTAAATGATAAAAGAAAATGTGTACAAGCTCAACATTTGGTATTTTCAATATAATTGTGATTCAGATAGGGAATGCATTTTTAATGTTGCCTTTTCAATGTATTGTTTTTTTTTTTTTAAGACAGAAAAGCTTTCCTAAATTAGATTTTCTTTTAATTCTCCAGAATACTAAAGAAACAAGAGAACAACTTGCTTTTGATAAGATCTTTCTTTTAAATGTGACAGAGAGAGACCCAATTTGCCCAGCTAACTGGATTAGAGTAATCCTAAATAATTTAGCCTCCATTTACAGTTTGGGCAAGTTCATTATACGTGAACTCCCAGAAACTCCTCTCCTTAAACTCCTTTTGATCAATTAAAGTGCACTTTTAAATAGGAAATGTACAAAATCTCCATAGACTGTGGCTCCAAGTATTTTTCCTCATATTTTTATTCATGTCTTCATGCTAAGAAAGGGAACTAAAATGTGCTGAGATCTAAAATATACACTCTTCAGAAGTAAGTCAGTTTCTTACTAGAAATAAGCATCTTACTAAGATAGAACTTTCTTAAAGGTAGGAATTTTGTGAATTTTGTCTTATTCACCACTATAACCCCAGTTTCTGGAACAGAACCTGGGACACAAGCAAGTTCAATAAAAATGTATCTCTATCTGCCTAGTATATATCAGAAAACTACTAAATACTTTAAAATATTATTTAATATCCATAAAATATTTAAAAAGCTCTAGAAAAGGTAAACGAATATATATACATATATATGTACGTAAAGAAGCTCATACTGCACCTGATGCCAGGTTTTCACCACCTTCACAATAACGACTTGGTTTACTGCATTAAAAAAAAAAAATTGGTTTTTTACAATAAGCCAATCACAAGTCATTCTTTTATACAAGTAAATCATTCTCTTCAGCAGGAAGTGACTATCATCATTTCAATCAGATGAAAAACTGCTTCTCAAAGAAAGAATAGGTAACTTTCCCAAAATCTCTTCAACTGTTAAGCAATGTTAACTTATTCAAACCAAGGCCTTATCAGCTTCCCAGAACAGAACTGACATCTCATCTGGGTCATATAAACCAAATGTGAATTCAACTGGATCTCAAAGACACATTTCACTGATCTTTCTCTTCATGCCCATTTTTGATTGCCTCTTCATGAGACAATAAATCTCTAATATCATTTTATAAAGGGAGAACAGAATGGTAATTCAGCACAGTAGAGTTAATTTTTTAATTATTAATAGTTTAGTCATTTATTTTACTTACAGCTTAGTATTGTTCTATAAATGTACAAATTTTTTGTCAAACTGGGAAATGTTATATGGTGGAGTACAAAAAAGTGACCATTAATTCTTGGCAGCAATACCTACAGTGAGATGGTGTCTATTTTCCCACTCCTTGAACCTAGGCTGGACTGTGACATTTTTTTATTAAGCTCAACAATTTCACATGGTAATGTTAACTGTATCACTCTCTAAAAATGTATTGGTACATCTCCAGTCAATAACATTTGGGTAATAAAAGACATACATCTCCAGTCAATAATTCTTTGAGTTATGAGCCCAATCCTCAAGAGACCTTGATTATGCTCACTTTGTAAATGTGAACATATCTTGGTGCTTTATAGAGGATGCAATGTATTGTAGGGAGAAGAAAAAGCATTGGCCACACAGGTAAGATCTTAGACTTACATTCACCCTCAGAAAACACCATAAATAGTAAGATGAGCCATCTTAGAAAGGCCCAGGCTAAGATGCCAACCACAGAACAAATATCTTTGTTTTAAGGCAAAAAGTTCTGGGAAGTTTGTTATACAATATTAAATAACTTATTCACTCTCTTCTAAAGTTTCTTTTGTCTATGGTTACTGCAGATATAATCAGTATTTGTAGAACCATTACAGATTTGCCCTACAGAAGTTCTCTTTCACACAATTTCCATCAGAAGAAAAGCAAAATACATCTGATTAATTTATATATGGTATTGTTAACTATATTTCTGACAGTTGAGAATACTGATAGAAACCAAATCCCCCAATTACAGTTTTACAGATCTGATGATTAGAAATCTTTTCTATAGACTGGCTTCTGGCTGCCTATATCTTAAACCTTGTTTTGTTCCACTGCACACACACTTTACATGCTAGGCACCTTAAACATATTCATATCACTTTGGCCACACACCTATGAATCACAGCATCAATCAAGTTGGCAGAGTGGGCAACAGGAGTATTTCTAGAAGCTATTCTTATGCCAGAGTGAGGAAACAGTAACTTAAATATATAGGAAGTAATGATGTGGATCACATAATATATTTCATTACATGAAAACAAAACATATTCTCCACTCACATTTCCTTAGGCCTCAAACAATGTCTAGGGTCATTCCAAAACCACTCAAAAGAAGGAGAAATGTAATGGAAGAGAAGTCAGAGTGGAAAAAGACAGCAGACTTAATTGATTGCTGTTACATGTCTTGCACAAATTTTACAAAAGTACACGGCTGTTGGGATGAATGGCATTTACGGGAATGATCTTCATCATGGAAGTGATGCTAAAGATTAAGTTTCCTTAGCTTTCAGCTGGATCCACCTCTGATCTTCTCCCTCTTCCTGGCTTCCTTCCTCTGCTCAGTCTCAGAAGCAGCAGTAAATCTTCCTCCCTATGTTTAAGCCCCTTTGGAATATCACTTTTCTAACCTAAGCACTTCCAACTTATGGTCACATTCATATTTTTTCCTTCTATTTGCTTCACACCCCAGAACTTGCATTTCATGGCAGTGTAAGCCACCAGAAAAGATAATTGCTTGAGTGTGATAATGGTGACTGACAATTTCATCTCCAAACTATTTATCAGTTCACACTCCATGTATCAGGATTCAAGAGAACATGACACCTCTTGTCAAGAAAACAAAAGGATCTTGTGACAGCATTTCAGTTGAATTTCTCACCTGGCACTCACCACATTAGCACTCAGTTAAAATAACTCTATTTATTATTCCAAAAAACACACAAAAATGGATGCTCCAGACAAGGTAAATGAAATTATATACATATACAAAAAAGGTAATACTGCACCTGATTCCAGGTTTTCACCACCTTCAAAATAACCTGTCATGTTTATTATAACTTTTTTCATTTGTTTCTGACAATAAGCCAATCACAGGTCATTCTTTTATACAAGTAAATCATTCTTTTCAGCAGAAAATGACTATCGTGCAGAACAGTAAGCAAAATATGTCAATCTCAAAATTCAAACTAAAGTGTCTCTTAGTTACTTGTAAACCTCAGTGAAAGTGTCAGTGCAAAATTCTAAGTAAACCTTCAATTATCTTGACTCTTAGTCTTCAGGAGACAGTGGAGCATAGTTGTCAAGGTCATGGGCCAAACTAGGGTATGTTTTCCTCAAAGTTCTGCTATGACTGGTGGTAAGATTTAAGCAAATTTGCTCAAATCTTCTAAGCCTCAGTTTTCTAGTTTATTAATTGCAGACAATAACACTGCTTTCTTTATAGAGTAGTTCATGTGGATTAAACGAGCTGATATACATAACTTAGCACATTGACTCACAAGAAAGAATGATCACTTCTCATTATTTTTCCCATTTATATTTTCTCATTAGAATCATCCTTTTGATCTGAGAAAGAGCACGGGGGAAGGGAACAACAAAAATGAAAAAACAACTCAACCTGTCCTTCTAGGACTGATTCCAGCTTCCTATTTCAACAACCTGCCTAAGTCACTCCAAAGCAGGAATCTTCTATTGTTCTTCTCTTGGGGGCCACTTTAGTTCTAGAGACATGGCTTCTGTCTCTGCAGTTCCTCACATATACCTTCTGTCAAATATATTTTCTTTATATATTTGTTCTTCTAAAAGAATAAGTGCAAAGGCAAAAAATAAACTTAGTCTATCAAGCTGTATTGAAAATGCTAAATCAATTTTTGGGAAAGGGAAATACTGAGAAAAAGTACCAAAATAGAGATTTGAAAATAGCTTTCATTTTTTAAAACGTGCTGGTAAAGCCCTAACGAAACCTGAATAATGTCCTCCAAACACTAGGCAACTTCATCATCACCAAACATTTACTTTGTGCCTACACAATTCCAAACACTTTGTTTGAACTTCCCTGGCAGTCTGGTGGTTAAGACTCCATGCTTCTGCTGTGGAGAGCACAGGTCTGATCCCTGGTTGGGTAACAAAGATCCTGTATGCCATGTGGAGTGGCAAAAAAATTTTTAAAAAAAAGAAAACTCTGCTGTGTTGGATATAAAGAGATAAATGACAAGGCACCTGCCCCCAATAAGCACGTTATCCAGTTGAGAACATGAGGCCAAATCTGAAAAGACACACTATAAAGACTAGAATGAACCTTATATTTTCAACCAAAAAAAAAAGAATGAATGAGACAGACAGAAAGTGTTTCAACTGATAAGAAAATAAAGCAATTCCAGGGCCATCAGTAAAATTTTTACCCAGCAGGTTTGATAAAGACTTGCTCTTCACTAAAGCATGAGGACCTGAGTCCTAGAACTTTTGAATCATCCACAGTGTTCATTTCAAAGGCTGGCATCAGCAAAATGGTCTTGTTGGCCTCTCTGAGGAATTCTAGGCCTTGTTCACTTCTCCTGTGCCCCAAACCCACTAAACCCATTGTTGATCAGGATGATCAGACTCTGGTCTCTAAACTGGATCACAGAGGACTGTTCCTCTGTGAGGTCAGTCCAGACTGACCTCAACACTTGACCTTGGAGGTCAAGGTTCCACACTGTGTGAAGTCTTACCCTTCCAGTTCTCTTCCTCCTAAGATGTTATGATGGTAATAAAGAAAGAAAACAATGGCTAACTCTTCACTCCATTTTTGTCTTTCTGGACCCTCTTACTTGGTAAGGCTAAGCTTAGGACCTGTTCACCTCAAGGGAAAGCCTGCTCCTCTCTTTCTCTTTCCTCCCTGCTCTTTCTTTTTCTCTTGCTCTTTCTGTTCCACAAAGCAACTGAATCAGTGGGCTTATTGACAACCCAAGAGGGCCCAGAGGGCACATTAAGACACTGGGACAGACTCTGTCTTCAGCTGTCCTTATGTCTTGCACCTTGGCACACTTGGATCTTACTATCTTACCACATGAGATAGTAAGATCCAAAGGTAAACTGGGCATTGTTGTAGAAATGGTCAGAACAAGACTTTCAGCCGTCTTTGCTTCCTTGCCACTGAAGCCATTTCAGTATATATAGACGAAGGAACTTTTAGGGAGTTCTGGTTAGTTCCCACTTGCTCGGCTTTGAGTTTAGGAGTGAAGTTACAGAAGTTGTTACAAATTGATGTCACTGTACTCTGCTGGTCAATATATCCTGTACACACACTTTCTCTGAGGATTTTTTCAGGGAAGAATGACCAAGACTGAGAAGGATTTAGACACTCATGACTCCTCTTGCCAAATGGCATCCAAGTATTACATTGACATCAAATGTTAATAGCATTCATTCCTTTATTCTGAATAGCTCTGCCTAGAAGGCATAATATTGTATTCTGTTATGAATGTGTCCTCCATTTGACTTTTCAAAACATGAGTGAATATTTGGAGAGCAGAATTGAACTCCTCATATCTCTGAAAAGAGGACCACAGGAACCTGAGAAACAGACATGCTTCTATTTTCCACAATTACATGTTGACAAGTCAAATGGAAATTTCTTCATCTTCAATTTTAGCAACAAAAATAGCCAGATCCACCTGAAAGATCATATTCACTTTACTAGACAAGCTAAAGCTGGGGCTGGGAAGCAGGGAATAGCTAGTTGTTTTTTCTAGTCAGGTGCATCCAAAGTAGAAGAAAAGTGCGAGAAAAGGTGTAGCCCGGTGGAAATAGTTCTGCTCTATCTTAGCTGGTCCTGGGAATCATTTCTGAACTTAATTTTGGCTGTTTTCACAGCAATCTTTAGACTATGAGGAATTTAACATCTCTTGTTCTCAGTTTTTGGCCTTAACTGAAAATCTGAGACAACAGGAAAAGTCTCACTTAAGAACCTATTAAATTTATATGTGAGCTCCAAATTCTTTAAAATGTCAGCAAAAATAGCAATATACAAGATAAACTCTGAAAATGCCAAAATAATCAATGAAATATCATAATCATTAAAGTTTTCTTCACAGTTGGAAAATTATCAAATCTCTTTGCTACAAGCAGTTCTGATTTTATTCTCAAAGGCCCCTATTAAAAATATGTATATACAATATATTTATAGATGTATATCACACTGAGAGGATGTGCCAGATAGATATGCCTACTCAGAGAAATGATAATATTCACAAGTCAGTTGCTGAGTTTCCCTTTAAGCCCTTTCGGCTGGCTATCCATCATTTGGCTCTCAGCATTATTTCCAGGCTTCTAGAATCTCCTCTATCACAGGATGGCTGGGAGCCTTTATGCTATATCTCACAGACTTCCTTGCCAGATGCTTTCCAGTGAGATTCTGCCAATGAAAGGCACTGTTGGGGGACTGAAAGGCAAAAGGGAGAGAAAAATCTGTGTTTTATTTTTTTTTCCTGCATTAGCAAGTAGGGCGGGGCATGTGCAGGCACTGGGGTCCTGCTTAGGCAGTACATTTCCACAGCAGTGGCAGAGGTGGCGCCCTGTCAACCTCAGCAGTATGATGCTTCTGGCTCCAGCTCCAGCAACTGCAGCCTCTGAAGCCGGAGGCTGTGGCTCCCAGGTTTCTGCAAGATCAGTGGGGATATGGACACCTTGTTGAGTTCAGTCACTAAGTTGTATCTGACTCTGTGACACTATGGACACTATGCATGCCAGGCTTCCTTGTCCTTCACTCAGTTCAGTTTAGTTCAGTTACTCTGTCATGCCTGACTCTTTGCAATCCCATGGATTGCAGCACACCAGGACTCCCTGTCCGTCGCCAACTCTTGGAGTTTACTCAAACTCATGTCCATTGAGTCAGTGATGCCATCCAGCCATCTCATCCTCTGTCATCCCCTTCTCCTTCCGCCTTCAATCTTTCCCAGCATCACAGTCTTCACATCAGATGGTTGAAATATTGGAGCTTCAGCTTCAGCATTAGTCGTTCCAATGAATATTCAGGGTTGATTTCCTTTAGGATTGACTGATTTGATCTACTTGCTGTCCAAGGGACTCTCAAGAGTCTTCTCCAGCATCACAAATTTGAAAGCATCAATTCTTTGGCACTCAGTCTTCTTTATAGACTCCTAGCTGCCTGCAAAGGGCAGTGATAGTTACGGCTGCAGCAAAGCAACAGTAGAACCTCAACAGTCTCCTCAGCATGGAGATCTTGGGCTCTGGGTAACCCCATTTCCTCTGCTGTCCCTCCAGCAGATAAGTGATAGGTAGGTAACCTCACTTTCCCCTCTTTACTCCTTCAGTCTTTCCAATTTCATCACCAGTTCCTTACATATTTCCCTAGTTTTCCCAGATGAACACTTAATAATATACCTTCTTATCTCTTTTAGCACTAATGATTCAAAGGAAAACAGCAAAGATATGTACACAGACACAGACACACACACATACACACACATGCACACATATATGCATGCATGCTAAGTCACTTCAGTCGTCCACCTCTTTGAAGCCAAACAGACTACAGACCACCAGACTACTCTATTCATGGGATTCTCCTGGCAAGAATACTGGAGTGGGTTGTCATGCCCTCCTCGAGGGGATCTTTCTGAACCAGGGACTGAATCCACATCTCTTACATCTCCCATGTTGTCAGGCAGGTTCTTTTACCACTGCTGCTGCTGCTAAGTTGCTTCAGTCGTGTCTGACTCTGTGTGACCCCATAGACAGCAGCCCAGGCTCCATTGTCCCTGGGATTCTCCAGGCAAGAACACTGGAGTGGATTTCCATTTCCTTTTCCAGTAACTAGCACCTGGAATTCCCATATATACATATGTATACAGTTAATTTTTATATATAGGTATATGCATGTTTGATAAATGATGTAAAATTGTACAATTTAAAAATAACTTACAGAGGGCAGAATTAGTAAATCTCTGAAGTGAAAATGTTAATAAGTTACAGAATTAAGGTTAAACTTGATGGATTAAATATATACATTCAATCCCAAAATACCACTAGAATAAGGGTAAATTTAAAAACCAATGTATAAAATTACAAGAACAAATAATATTGAAGAAGGAATGAGACAGGAGGGAACAGTAGACAAGAGACAAAAATACAATTTTGTAAGATGGAAAGGCTAGAGAAATCTCATTAGCAGAGCTCAAAAAGGTGAAGCAAAGAATTTAAACAGCAAATCATCAAAAAGGGTCAGGAATGTATTTTTAAAAATCAGAAATTCAAGTAGCTTCAGACTTAAAAATTATAACAAATCAATAGAAATCAACAAAGCAATGTTTTCTAAATTTTTTAGGGAAAGTTATCTGTAACCTAAACTTCTATTCTCAGCTATACTTCAATCAAATGCAAAGATAGCATTAAAACATTCTTGGCATGCAATATCTTTAAATTTTTATCGTATATGCAGTCTTAGTTTAAAAAAAATCCAAAAAATGTGCTTCATCAAGACAAAGAAATAGAGAACAAGATGGCAGAGGAGTAGGTGGACGCGGAGAACATCTCTCTCCACGGATACATCAGGAATACACCTTCAGACACAGAAGTGCATGCAGAACATCAGCTGAGAGCAGACAGAAGTACCTGACCAGTGGAAAAGAATATGTAGAACCATGCAAAACTCAGTAGGATGAAGGAACTAGGGGGAAAAACAGGAGTGTTAATAGGACTGGATCTGCCCTTGGCGGGTTTGGGAACTGAAGCAGGGCTCCGATGCTCACATTGCAGCAAGTATCTGATAAACATTTATCAGCAAGTATCTGACAAAAGTGAAACAGCTGATCTGCAGCAGTGTAAACAGAATGAGAATCAGACAGTCCTTGCCACAGCCATACATACCCCAGACAGGAATGCTGGTCCCCTGGAAGGTACAGTGGCTGGAAGCTGGAGTTTAGGGACTGTGGAGTAATCCCAGGGTGAGGACTGCTGTTGGCATTGGAGGGACGGATTGAGGGGATGTGAGGGTGGAGATCATGGTGGGAAATGCTGGTGGAGGAAAGCCAGGCAGCCATGGAAGCAAGGCAATACTGCTGACCAAAAGGGAAAAATCTACAATCAAGATTACTGTACCTAGCAAAGACCTCATTCAAAATTGATGGAGAAGTTAAAAGCTTTTCAGACAAGCAAAAGTTAAGAGAATTCAGTACCACCAAACTAGCTTTACAACAAATGTTAAAGGGACTTGTAGAGTCAAGAAATACAAGAGAAGAAAAAAGATCTACAAAATCAACACCAAACAATTAAGAATATGGCAATAGGAACATATATATCAATAATTACTTTAAATGTAAATAGATTAAATGCTCCAACCAAAAGACACAGACTGGCTGAATGGATACAAAAACAAGACCTATATATATGCTGTCTATAAGAACCCACTTCAGACCTAAAGACACATATAGACTGAAAGTGAGAGGATAGAAAAATATATTCCATGCAAATGGGAAGTAAAATAAAAGCTGGAGTAGCCATCCTCATATCAGACAAAATAGATCTTAAAATAAAGAATATTACAGGAGATAAGGAAGGACACTACATAATGATCAAGGATCAACCCAAGAGAAAGACATAACAATTGTAAATATCTATACACCCAACACAGGATCACCTCAATACATAAGACAAACACTGACAGACATAAAAGGAGAAATTGACAGAAACACAAACATAGGAGACTCTAACACCCTACTCACACCAATGGACAGGTCATCAAAACAGAAAATTAATAAGGAAACACAAGTCTTAAATGATATATTAAATGAGATGGATCTCATTGATATCTTCAGGAGATTCCATCCAAATGCAGAAGAATACACATTTTTCTCAGGTGTACATGGAACATTCCCCAGGATAAATCATGTCTTGGGTCACAAATCAAACCACAGTAAATTTAAGAAAATTGAAATCATATCAAGCATCTTCTCTGACCACAATGCTATGAGACTAGATATCAGTTACAAGGAAAAAACTATAAGAAAAACAAACTCATGGAGATTAAACAACATGTTTCTAAATAACCAACAGGTTACTGAGGAAATAAAAAGGGAAATCAAAAATTTCTAAAAACAAATGACAATGAAAACGTGACAACTCGAAACATGGGATGCAGCAAAAGCAGTTCTAAGAGGAAAGTTTATAGTAACACAATCCTACCTCAAAAAACAAGACAAACATTGAACAGACAACCTAACTTTACACCTAAAAAACTGGAGAAAGAAGAATAGAAAAACCCCAAAATTCGTGGAAGGAAAGATATCAGAAAAAAAATGAAAGAAACAATAGTAAAGATTAATAAAACTAAGGGCTGGTTCTTTGAGAAGATAAAATTGACAAAACTTTAGCCAGACTCATCAACCAATAAAATCAGAAATGAAAAAGGAGAAGTTACAATAGGCAATGCTGAAATACAAAGGATTATAAGAGACTATTATGAAAGACTAGGTGGCAAAAATATACAGAAGAACTGTACAAAAGAGTTCTTTACAACCAAGATAATCACTGTAGTGTGATCACTCACCTAGAGCCAGACATCCTGGAATGTGAATTCAAGTGGGCCTTAGGAAGAATCACTATGAACAAAGCTAGTGGAGGTGATGGAATTCCAGTTGAGCTATTTCAAATCCTGAAAGATGATGCTGTGAAAGTGCTGCACTCAGTATGTCAGCAAATTTGGAAAATTCAGCAGTGGCTGCAGGACTGGAAAAAATCAGTTTTCATTCCAATCCCAAAGAAAGGCAATGCCAAAGAACGCTCAAACTACCGCACAATTGCACTCATCTCACACGCTAATAAGGTAATGCTCAAAATTCTCCAAGCCAGGCTTCAGCAATACACGTGAACCATGAACTCTGTGATGTTCAAGCTGGTTTTAGAAAAGGCAGAGGAACCAGAGATCAAATTGCCAACATCCACTGGATCATTAAAAAAGCAAGAAATTTCCAGAAAAACATCTATTTCTGCTTTATTGACTATGCCAAAGCCTTTGACTGTGGATCACAATAAACTGTGGAAAATTCTGAAAGAGATGGGAATACCAGACCACCTGACCTGCCTCTTGAGAAACCTATGTGCAGGTCAGGAAGCAACAGTTAGAACTGGACATGGAACAACAGACTGGTTTCAAATAGGAAAAGGAGTGCATCAACGCTGTATATTGTCACCCTGTTTATTTAACTTATATGCAGAGTACATCATAAGAAACACTGGGCTGGAAGAAGCACAAGCTGGAATAAAGATTGCAGGGAGAAACAGCAGTAACCTCAGATATGCAGATGATACCACCCTTATGGCAGAAAGTGAAGAGGAACTAAAAAGCCTGTTGATGAAAGTGAAAGAGGAGAGTGAAAAGTTGGCTTAAAGCTCAACATTCAGAAAACGAAGATCATGGCATCCGGTCCCATCACTTCATGGCAAATAGATGGGGAAACAGTGGAAATGGTGTCAGACTTTATTTTTTTGGGCTCCAAAATCACTGAAGATGGTGATTGCAGCCATGAAATTAAAAGACACTTACTCCTTGGAAGGAAAGTTATGACCAACCTAGATAGCATATTAAAAAGCAGAGATATTACTTTGTCAACAAAGGTCCGTCTAGTCAAGGCTATGGTTTTTCCAGTGGTCATGAATGGATGTGAGAGTTGGACTATTAAGAAAGCTGAGCATTGAAAAATTGATGCTTCTGAACCGTGGTGTTGGAGAAGACTCTTGAGAGTCCCTTGGACTGCAAGGAGATCCAACCAGTCCATCCTAAAGGAAATCAGTCCTGGGTGTTCACTGGAAGGATTGATGCTGAAGCTGAAACTCCAATACTTTGGCCACCTCATGCGAAGAGTTGATTCATTGGAAGGGACCCTGATGCTGGGAGGGATTGGGGGCAGGAGGAGAAGGGGACAACAGAGGATGAGATGGCTGGATGGCATCACTGACTCAATGGACATGAGTTTGGGTAGACTCTGGGAGTTGGTGATGGACAGGGAGGCCTGGCATGCTGCAATTCATGGGGTCGCAAAGAGGTGGACATGACTGAGCAACTGAACTGAACTGACTGATATGGCAATAAAATAGATAACCTGGAAGAAATGGACAGATTCTTAGAAAAGTTCAATCTTCCAAGATTGAACCAGGAAGAAATAGAAATTATGAACAACCCAATTACAAGCACTGAAATTGAAGTTGTGATGAAAAATCTCCTCAAAAATAAAAGCCCAGGACCAGATGACTTCACAGGATAATTCTGTCAAACATTTAGAGAAGAGCTAATGCCTACCCTTCTAAAACTCTTACAAAAAAATTCAGAGGAAGGAACACTTCCAAACTCATTCTATGAGGCCACCATCACCCTGATACAAAA
Organism: Budorcas taxicolor; assembly: GCF_023091745.1. NCBI lineage: Eukaryota > Metazoa > Chordata > Mammalia > Artiodactyla > Bovidae > Budorcas > Budorcas taxicolor. The sequence goes on from NC_068912.1 coordinate 74,138,917, forward strand.
ATCAGACAAAGACAACACCAAAAAAGAAAACTACAGGCCAATATCACTGATGAACATAGATGCAAAATCCTCAACAAAATTCTAGTGAACAGAATTCAGCAACACATCAAAAGCTCATATATTATGATCAAGTTGGGTTTATCCCAGAGGTGCAAGGATTCTTCAAAATATGTAAAGCAATCAATGTGGTATACTATATTAACAAATTGAAAGATAAAACCATAGGATCATCTCAATAGATGCAGAAAAAGCCTTTGACAAAATTTTGCTCCCATATATGATTAAAACTCTTCAAAAATGGGAATAGAAGGAACCTACCTCAACAGAGTAAAGGCCATATATGATAAGCCTCTAGCAAACATTATTCTCAGTGGTGTAAAACTGAAAGCATTCCCCCTAAGATCAGGATCAAGACAAGGGTGTCCACATTTGCCACTATTATTCAACATAGTTCTGCAAGTCCTAGCTACAGCAATCAGAAAAGAAAAAGAAATAAAAGGAATCCAGATGGGAAAGAAGAAGTAAAGCTTTCACTGTTTACAGATGATATGACACTGTACATAGAAAACCCTAAAGATAGTATCAGAAAATTACTAGGGCTAATCAGTGAATTTAGCAAAGCTGCAGGATACAAAATCAATACACAGAAATCACTTACATTTCTATATTTAACAATGAAAATCAGAAAGAGAAATTAGGGAATCAATCCCATTCACCATTGTAACAAAAAAGAATAAAATATTTAGGAATAAACTTACCTAAGGAGACAAGAGAACTGTGCACAGAAAAGTATAAGGCACTGATGAAAGAAATCAAAGACAACATAAACAGATGGAGAGATAGTCCATGTTCCTAGGTAGGAAGAATCAATATTGTGAAAATGAATATATTACCAAACACAATCTATGGATTCAATGTGATCCCATTTTTCACAGAACTAGAATAAAAAAATTCACAATTCATATGGAAACACAAAAGACCCCAAATAGACAAAGCAGTCTTGAGAAAGAAGTATGGAGCTAGAGGAATCAACCTCCCTGACTTCAGATTATACTACAAAGCTACAGTCATCAAGACAGTACAGAAATGGCACAAAAACAGAAATACAGACCAACAGAACAAGATAGAAAGCCCATAAATACAGCCATGCACCTAGGGTACCTTATTTTTTGACAAAGAAGGCAAAAATATACAATGGGGCAAAGACAGCCTCTTCAATAAATGGTTCTGGGAAAACTGGAGAGCTACATGTAAAAGAACGAAATTAGAACACTTCCTAACACCATACACAAAGATAAACTCAAAATGGATTAAAGACCTAAATGTAAGACCAGAAACTATAAAACTCTTAAGAGGAAAACATAGGCAGGATACTCAACAACATAAATCAAAGCAAGATCCTCTATGACCCACCTCCTAGAGTAATGGAAATAAAAACAAGTTAAAAAGTGGGACCTGATAAAACTTAAAAGCTTTTGCATAGCAAAGGAAACTATAAGCAAGGTGAAAAGACAAACCTCAGAATGGTAGAAAATAATAGCTAATGAAACAACTAACAAAGGATTAATTTCTAAAATATACAAGCAGCTCATAAAACTCAATACCAGGAAAACAAACAACCCAATCAAAAAGTGGGGAAAATACCTAAACATACATTTCTCCAAAGACATACAGATGGCTAACAAATACAGGAAAAGATGCTCAACATCACTTATTATTAGAGAAATGCAAATCAAAAACACAATGAGATATCACCTCACACCAGTCAGAATGGCCATCATCAAAAAGTCTACAAACAATAAGTGCTGGAGAGGGTGTAGAGAAAAGGGAATGCTCTTGCACGGTTGGTGGGAATGTAAATTGATAAAGCAACTATGGAAGATTATATTGAGATTCCTTAAAAAAACTAGGAATAAAACCACCATATGACCCAGCAATCCCACTCCTAGGCATATAACCTGAGGAAATCAAAATTGAAAGAGACACATGTATCCCATTGTTCACTGCAGTACTATTTACAATAGCTAGAACATGGAACACCCTAGATGCCCATCACCAGATGAATGGAGAAAGAAGTTGTGGTACATATTCACAATGGAATATTACTCAGCCATAAAAAGGAATGCATTTGAGTTAGTTCTGATGAGGTGGATGAATCTAGAACCTATTATACAGAGTGAAGTGAGTCAGAAAAAGAAAGATAAATGTTGTATTCTAACACATATATATGAAATCTAGAAAAATGGTTCTGAAGAATTTATTTACAGGGCAGCAATGGAGAAACAGACATGGAGAATAGACTTACAGACATGGGGAAGAGGGGAGGAAAGGCTGAGATGTATGGAAAGAGTAACATGGAAACTTATATTACCATATGTAAAACAGATGGCCAACAGGAATTTGCTGTATGGCTCAGGAAATTCAAACAGAGGCTCTGTATCAACCTAGATGGTGGGATGGGGAGGGAGATGGGAGCGAGGTTCAAAAGGGAGGGGATATATGTATCAGTTCAGTTCAGTTCAGTTGCTCAGTTGTGTCCAACTCTTTGCAACCCATGAACCGCAGCACGCCAGGTCTCCCTGTCCATCACCTTCTCCCAGAGTTTACCCAGACTCATGTCCATTGAGTTGGTGATGCCATCCAACCATCTCATCCCCTGTTGTCCCCTTCTCCTCCTGCCCTCAGTCTTTCCCAGCATCAGGGTCTTTTCAAATAAGTCAGCTCTTTGCATCAGGTGGCCAAAGTACTGGAGTTTCTGCTTCAACATCAGTCCTCCCAATGAACACCCAGGACTGATCTTCTTTAGGATAGACTGGTTGGATTTCCTTCCAGTCCAAGGGATTCTCAAGAGTATTCTCCAACACCACAGTTCAAAAGCATCAATTCTTCGGCACTCAGCTTTCTTTATAGTTCAACTCTCACAGCCATACTTGACCACTGGAAAAACCATAGCCTTAACTAGATGGACCTTTGTTGGCAAAGTAATGTCTCTGCTTTCTAATATGCTGTCTGCTGCTGCTGCTAAGTCACTTCAGTCATGTCCGACTCTGTGTGACCCCATAGATGGCAGCCCACCAGGCTCCCCCATCCCTGGGATTCTCCAGGCAAGAACACTGGAGTGGGTTGCCATTTCCTTCTCCAATGCGTGAAAGTGAAGTCAGTCGTGTCTGACTCTTCGTGACCCCATGAACTGCAGCCTACCAGGCTCCTCTGTCCATGGGATTTTCTAGGCAAGAGTACTGGAGTGGGGTGCCATCACCTTCTCCGAATATGCTGTCTAGGTTGGTCATAACTTTCCTTCCAAGGAGTAAGCGTCTTTTAATTTCATGGCTGCAGTCACCAACTGCAGTGATTTTAGAGCCCAAAGAAAATAAAGTCAGCCACTGTTTCCCCATCTATTTGCCATGAAGTGATGGGACTGGATGCCATGATCTTAGTTTTCTGAATGCTGAGCTTTAAGCCAAATTTTTCACTCTCCTCTTTCACTTTGATCAAGAGGCTCTTTAGTTCTTCTTCACTTTCTGCTGTGTCATCTGCATATCTGAGGTTATTGATATATGTATACCTATGGCTGATTCATGTTGAGGTTTGACAGAAAACAACAAAATTCTGTAAAGCAATTATCCTTCAATAAAAAAATTAAGTAATTAAAAGATTAAAAAGACAGAAATAGATCAAGTAACCAGAAGACACAAAACTCAGGAAACAAGGAATTCAATTTAGGGGTAAAGGAAAAGGAAAGAAAAGAAAGAAAATTCCCAGCAGTGATAGCCTAGAATGTCAGTTAGGATGTCTGGCCTAGACAGCAATGAATCTAGATTTGTATAGGAGGGCAGTGGGCTCCAGGAAGAGGGGGTGAGGCATGAGCTTCACTAAAAGCTGTTGTATAGTTCTGTGAGAAAGTTTGGGTCTAACATAGTCATAGTGACCTAGGTAACAGACCAAATGACATTGAAAAAAGCTTGGGAAGAGGCAAGAAGAAGTGTAATCATAATATAATGCAAATTTAAACTGTACGTATGAATGTATTAGAAAAGCATGAAATGACTATAGTGGGAGAATAGGAGGAAAATAGGTACATGCGTTGAAATTAGGGTTGAAGAAGCAGTGTAAAAGATAATGCTAAACCTTTATAGAAGCAAGTTAACAGATACTGTCAAAAATTTAAAACAAAAATACACAGAACTAGCAATAAAGTACGGAATAAGAAATTGAGAGGTAAATACCAGATCAAACAGCCAAAAGAAATTGAAAGTGTCTGCCTGAAGAAAATGAGAAGGGGTTTGCTTATATTTATTTGTTTGCTTTTAGACTTGTAGTACTATGTGGCTTTTAAATTTAAGGATAAGTATTGCTTTGAGAATAATAATTAAATTTCTAAAGTGTAAATAAAATAAACTATAAGGATTTTGGGTAATTTCATATATATGCAGTACTCTAATCAATAATAAATTGGAACACATGAAAATCAAGCTATATTTCCTTTAATGAAATTAAACATTACCCATTTAATATATTCCTTGAAATCTTTATGCACTACTAATGTACTTTGTGATTTTCATAACATGCAAAGATAAATTTTAGCCCAAATCAAGTAAAAGTAAACATTCTGAGTTGAGTGGATGTCAATTTATTTTGGTTACGAAGGTATTCTATTAGGTCCTGTTCTGATTTTTATTACTGCATAATGAATTATCTTAACACACAGTGACTTAAAGCAATGGTGATAATTTTATGATTTTTTGAGTTCTGGGGTTCTTGCTCAGTGTCTCTGTCGCAGTCACATGCAGGTGACTAGGATGGCTGAAGCTAGAATAATTTCAAAGTCTTCCTCACAACACACAGTTGATTCTGGCCATTGTCTGGGACTTCAAATGAGGCTGTCAGCTGAAATACCTATTCACAGTCATTCCATGTGTTCTGGCCTCCCTACACCTGAGTGGACAGACAGAAGCTTTATCACTTTTTATGACCCAACCTCAGAAATCACATAGTATTATTCCCCCATAGTCACAATTCTCCTAAAATCCAAAAGAAGGGAAAATAGATTGCCACTTTTCAAAGGCAGGGGTGTCAATGTCACAACTTAAGAAGAATATGAGGGACAGGGGATCTTTTTGTAGCTATTCTGGAATATACAATCCAGCCAAGGTCTCTTTGATCCAGCATAGACAAATCTACATTCACATCATGTTAAATAATCAGCAACTATCTTTAAAAGGATACATGCTTGATTTCAAATTGAGATATGTGTGCTTTGGGGAAAATAATTTTAAGGAAATAATTTCTAGATCCTATGCTTCACATGTACTCTTTCCAAAATTTGATCGCCTGAGAATATTCATGCCAGTTGTTTCAAAAAAGAGAGGTTGAAGCTATCATTCATTTTACCATCTTACAATGGTACTTTGATCCTGAGTGCAAAAATCCCCAGATTTCAAAACAATAGGACAATTCAAAATATTAGTGTTAGTGTTCAAAAATTAAATGTCTAATAACTGAATCATAAAATCTGAAACTGGTTTTAATTCTTTGCCTTTACAAAAACTGAAGGGAGACCTAATTAAAATGACAGCTGGTAGATCATTAAAGATAATTTTTGATGATAGTTAACTACATGATTTTGGAATATAACTTGGAGTTCAAACGTTTGAGTGACATTGCTAAAACAAAACTCCACTCTCATCTACTTATTCATGGATATACGATTTCTCAGATCTTATGACTTATCCTAACATGTAATTTGAATCCACTCACATATATTTGTTTATTGAATAAAAAATAACCCTTCCATCTGAATAATGGACACACTTCTAATAAATTTCATTTTTTATGTTTATTACCTAAAGGAACATTTATTTATGCTGTTTGGGTTAATTTTATACTAAAAAGTGTGATGAAAATCCAGTTCAGAGGAAATTTTAACATGGTCACATGGTTACAAATTTTTAATTACTTTTCAAGAAAAAAATGATCACTAAAAGACGTTCACATGGAAAGAATTTACGAAAATAGGATAGTGATATGGAAACAGAATTTCAAAGAAAAATAAATGAAGAATTTCTAACTGTTAAAATTAGTTTGTTCAAGTATCTTTATATGGATTGTGGTGGGAATCAAAATCAAAATGGATACATTTCAAAGAATGATGAAATTTTTACATCAACGTTCACACTTTTTTGTAAGCTATATATTTTAAAACTATTTATACTTATGATGAGAAATTTTAGAGGTCAGGAGAAGTTTCTGAGAAGGAATATAAGTTTTCAAAATTTACTTGAGACTGCAAATTTAGAATCATCCAAAATAATATAAAATCTGGTCCTAATTTAAAAGCAAGTATTTTACATAAGAGTTATTTTTGTTTTTAGCTAAAAGAAGGAGCTTCTGAACATTTTCACATCCTGTTTAACTACAGTTGTTTTTAACTGTACATTGTGTACGTAACTGTGAGGTACTTCAGTAGGACAGTAAAAGAAGAAAATCTTGTTTCATAAAACCCGGTAAAAAGTGGATAACATTTAATTTTATTTTTATGTCTAAGACTAATTATTTAGAGTTGAGATTTCTGATTTCACTTAGAATTTTTGTACATACATGAAGGAACATATCTAGAATTAAAAATCTACAGTAACATTTTCAAGGATTATGAATCAGGTAGAAATACAGAAACAAATGCTGTCCATTTCTTTTGAAGATTAGGTGATATACACTGCACATAGGATTTAGAAATCCAGATATTCTCCTGGCTCCCTTTACAATGCCTAAGTGCCCACAAACAGTAAGTTTCCTGTAATCTTAATGATACTATATATCCCAATGCTCATCATGATACCTGATACAGTACATTGCTCAGTGTCTGTTTGTTGAATTACTGAATGAATTTTAAAAAACTGGGATTCATACACTTAGTGAGTTGGTCAGGAAGTCGTTTCCACTTTCAGAAATTTCCTATTAAAATGAAAATATATGCTAACTGATATGTCAAACATTAAAATAGAAATATCCTATGATATCACTCATATGTGGAATCTAAAATAAAAATACAAATGAGCATATTTAAAAAACAGAAACAGACTCACAGATTTAGAAAACAAACTTATGGTTACACGGGGGGAAGTGGGAGGAATAGTTAGGGAGTATGGGATTGACGTGTTAGTTCAGTTAGCTCAGTTGCTCAGTCCTGTCTGAGTCCTGGCGACACCATGAATTGCAGCACGCCAGGCCTCCCTGTCCATCGCCAACTCCCGGAGTTCACTCAAACCCATGTCCATCGAGGCGGTGATGCCATCCAGCCATCTCATCCTCTGTTGTCCCCTTCTCCTCCTGCCCCCAATCCCTCCCAGCATCAGGGTCCCTTCCAATGAATCAACTCTTCACATGAGGTGGTCAAAGTATTGGAGTTTCAGCTTCAGCATCAGTCCTTCCAATGAACACCCGGGACTGATCTCCTTTAGGATGGACTGGTTGGATCTCCTTGCAGTCCAAGGGACTCTCAAGAGTCTTCTCCAACACCACAGTTCAAAAGCATCAATTCTTTGATGCTCAGCTTTCTTCACAGTGTAACTCTCACATCCATACATGACTACTGGAAAAACCATAGCCTTGACTAGATGGACCTTTGTTGACAAAGTAATATCTCTGCTTTTCAATATGTTATCTAGGTTGGTCATAACTTTCCTTCCAACGAGTAAGTGTCTTTTAATTTCATAGCTGCAATCACCATCTGCAGTGATTTTGGAGCCTAAAAAAATAAAGTTTGCAGTTTCCACTGTTTCCCCATTTGTCTGCCATGAAGTGATGGGACCAGATGCCATGATCTTAGTTTTTTGAATGTTGAGCTTTAGGCCAACTTTTCACTCTCCTCTTTCACTTTCATCAACAGGCTTTTTAGTTCCTCTTCACTTTCTGCCATAAGGGTGGTATCATCTGCATATCTGAGGTAATTGATATTTCTCCAGGCAATCTTGATTCCAGCTTGTGCTTCATCCAGCCCAGTGTTTCTCATGATGTACTCTGCATATAAGTTAAATAAGCAGGGTGACAATATACAGCCTTGACGTACTCCTTTTCCTATTTGGAACCAGTCTGTTGTTCCATGTCCAGTTCTAACTGTTGCTTCCTGAACTGCATATAAGTTTCTCAAGAGGCAGGTCAGGTGGTCTGGTATTCCCAGCTCTTTCAGAATTTTCCACAGTTTATTGTGATCCACACAGTCAAAGGCTTTAGCATAGTCAATAAAGCAGAAGTAGATGTTTCTCTGGAACTCTCTTGCTTTTCCATGATCCAGCGGATGTTGGCAATTTGATCTCTGGTTCCTCTGCCTTTTCTAAAACCAGCTTCAACATCTGGAAGTTCATGATTCACATACTGCTGAAGCCTGGCTTGGAGAATTTTGAGCATTACTTTACTAGCGTGTGAGATGAATGCAATTGTGCGGTAGTTTGAGCATTCTTTAGCATTGCCTTTCTTTAGGATTGAAATGAAAACTGACCCTTTCCAGTCCTGTGGCCATTGCTTAGTTTTCCAAATTTGTTGGCATATTTTCTGGGATTGACGTGTACACAGTGCTATATTTAAAATGGAGAAGCAACAAAGAGAGCAACAGTAACAGATTTTATTTTGGGGTTCTCCAAAATCACTGCAGATGGTGACTGCAGCCATGAAATTAAGATGCATGCTCCTTGGAAGAAAAGCTATGACCAACCTAGATAGCATATTAAAAAGCAGACATTACTTTGTCGACAAAGGTCTATCTAGTCAAAGCTATGGTTTTTCCAGTAGTCATGTATGGATGTGAGAGTTGGACTATAAAGAAAGCTTAGCACTAAAGAAATGATGCTTTTGAACTGTGGTGTTGGAGAAGACTCTTGAGAGTTCCTTGGACTGCAAAGAGATCAAACCAGTCCATAGTAAAGGAAATTGATCCTGAACGCTCATTGGAAGGACTGATGCTGAAACTCTAATACTTTGGCCACCTGATGCAAAGAACTGGCTCAATGGAAAAGACCCCGATGCTGGGAAAGATTGAAGGCAGGAGGAGAAGGGGATGACAGAAGATGAGATGGTTGGATGACATCATCGACTCAATGGACATTAGTTTGACCTAGCTCTGGGAGTTGATGATGGACAGGGAAGCTTGGTGTGCTGCATTCTGTGGGGTCACAAAGAGTTGGACATGACTGAGTGACTGAACTGACTGAAGCAACAAAGACCTATAGCACAGGCAACTCTGATAATTAAGTAACAACTTAAAGGGGAAAAGAATTTTAAAAAGAATAGATACATGTATATGTATAGCTGACTCACTTTGCTGTATACCTAAAATTAATACAACATTGTTAATCAACTATATTCTAATATAAAATAAAATGTAAAAAAAAAAATGGAGTGAAAATTTGAGTTATACCATCTAAACAGGGTTTCCCAAAAGTCAGCCCATAGTCTGACCACATCAATGTCACCTGGAGTGTGTTACAAATTTAACTTCCTGTACTCTCACCGCATATTACTAAATTATATACTTGAGGGGATGGGGCCTGGGAATCTTCATTTTTAATGGTCTCCCCAGTTGATCGACAGGAAGCTGGTGAATCAGTTTCAGAAATGAAAAAAGAAAACAGAGCAGGTTCATCTAGAAAATGAGAGAGCCAGAAATTCACAAAGTCTCGGGACAAAAATAGTCTGATCAGGGCACCACTGCTGGAAATGAAACAGTGCCAGACGTTTGTCACTTTGCTCAAGATAATGACTGTGGGTCTACCATGGATCCTCTTGGTATCCCATTTAGGGTGGGGTCAGGGCATGATTAGTAGTTCTGCTAGAATGCATCTGAAGAGACATTTCACAAACATAAATCAAATTGCTGCTAAAAATCAGAAAGTTTGTCTAGGCAGCTAAAAAATAAAATGTTAGAAGGCTATACAAAATGGAATGGGGTGCCTTATAAAATAACATGTACCCCATCCTAGACAGCATATTAAAAAGCAAAGACATTACTTTGCCAACAAAGGTCCGTCTAGTCAAGGCTATGGTTTTTCTAGTAGTCACGTATGGATGTGAGAGTTGGACTATAAAGAAAGCTAAGTGCAGAAGAATTGATGCTTTTGAACTGTGGTGTTGGAGAAGACTCGTTAGAGTCCCTTGGACTGTAAGGAGATCCAACCAGTCCATCCTAAAGGAGATCAGTCCTGGGTGTTCATTGGAGGGACTGATGCTGAAGCTGAAACTCCAATACTTTGGCCACCTGATGCGAAGAGCTGACTCATTGAAAAATACCCTGATGCTGGGAGGGATTGGGGGCAGGAGGAGAAGGGGACAACAGAGGATGAGATGGCTGGATGGCATCACCGACTCAATGGACATGGTTTGGGTGGACTCTGGGAGTTGGCGATGGACAGGGAGGCCTGGCGTGCTGCGGTTCATGGGAGTGCAAAGAGTCGGACACGACTGAGCGACTGAACTGAATTGAACTGTCAACAGAGAATCAAAGAGTAGAGTGCCATTCAACCTGCATACTACAGAAAGGATCTCTGTATTGAGCAGTGAAATAACCTTGATATTTTTTCCTCTCATTCCGAGTCTGTAACTCTGTATTACTAACTGTATTTCAAAATTCTCCAGTTTTTTTTTTTGTTTGTTCGTTCTCGGGGTATTGTTTCACAATATTGTGCTAGCTTCTGAGGTACAATGAAGTTCAGTTTCTGAAAATTAGACAAACATTGTTTAGAATCCTTTGGAAAATCCAGACAATTGACTACATTTGTAACATTTTTGCTGTTACATATTTTAAATCATGGCTAAAACAGAATACTTGGTAAAGTCCATTGTAAGGAGAAATAATCTATAATAATCCGCTCAGCTATGTGTCCTTTTAGCTAACTTGACCCTTTTCACTCATCATGTATCCACTGTTCCATAAAGAAAAGCCTCAGTCATCTTATCCCCTGCTGCTAAGACGCTTCAGTCGTGTCCGACTCTGTGCGACCCCATAGACGGCAGCCCACCAGGCTCTGCCACCCCTGAGATTCTCCAGGCAAGAACACTGGAGTGGGTTGCCATTTCCTTCTCCAATGCATGAAAGTGAAAAGTGAAAGTGAAGTCACTCAGTCATGTCCGACTCTCAGCCACACCATGGACTGCAGCCCATCAGGCTCCTCCGTCTATGGGATTGTCCAGGCAAAAGTACTGGAGTGGGGTGCCATTGCCGTCTCCCATCTTATCCCCTAGCAAGGCCAAATGAGGAAATTGTCAAGGAACCACCTGTTCATTCTGAGAAAGTTAACTTAGGCAGGTTGATAAGGAGTCCAAGCCTAACGCCCCTTTAAGGAGGAGGTGAACATTCTCTCTTTTTCAGTCTTTTGCCTTAGACACATAGGCCTCATAGGCAGCAGTATCTCCTGTTCAAGGACATGCTTCTTTTGAGCTCAGAATGTATGTTATGATAGAAGGTCTGAGTAAAACTTCTACAGCCTTGAGCTCTGGGTTAACCTGTTCCTTCTGGCTAATCTTGTGCTGATGTCATCCCAGGATGTATGTTATGGGAAAGGGTCTGGGAAAAATCTTCACAGCCTTGAATATTTTTTTCTATTCTCAACAGCTAGCAGAAAAGTATATAATGCCCTACTTAAAACTAGCAAGGTGGGTAATCATTCTATCCCTTTCTGGTGTCTATGTTCGAAGTTTTTTCTGTCACTATCACTTTAATAAAATCTCTACTACACAAAGCTCTGAGTGACTGAGACTATCTTTGGTCCCAGAGTTAAATCGTCTCCTTCGGAGACAGCAAATCTGGTGGAACACCTTAAGTTTTCATCTATCAATCCTCAAACGGCTTTTGTTTTTATCCTATATGATTTTTTTGGCTACAACTTTTTTGGCTCTGCAAATCAAAAGTCCTTTCCTTCCTCTGACTTGTACAGAATTAAAGTTCATATTTGCCAATCCCTTTGGCTCAGAGCATTCTCTTAGTCCTGAGTAAGTATTGACCACTGTTTGTCATCCTGGAACCTGGTTAATAAATCCCTTTCTTAAACTTTGTTCATGTTGTCCGGGTCATTCTGTAATCCCCACAGAGGCTGGGAAGTTTACCTATGTTCATAAATCTGCTTGGATATGGAGATACTCACTGATTAGCATCCAAATAATTAAATAACTGCATACCCTCATCATTTTTCAGGAATTTAATGTATATGTGTTGAGCTTTTCTAACTCATGTCATTATTCTTTCAGTGATAGAATGGACATGGTACACTGCTCTGTGAAGAATACCTCATTACCTTTCACAGTTCTCTGAGTTTCATAGTGTTGACTAAAAATATCTTTTCACTAGAAAAGCCTAGAAGAACAGCACTCGAGAGAGTTGTGTTTTCTGTCACATTGATTTCAGTCAGTAGACTCCACTGCATGGTCGAGCTGCATGCTGCTAATAAATCAACAAACATTACATCTGTTTTCACCTGCATTCAGTCTTTTATCTGTGTGCTCAGTGATGTTTCAAGTTAAATTTTAGAAAAGTTGCCTTTTCTTTCTTTGCTTTGTTTCGGATTATTTTATTTAATACATTTACCAATGATCAATCTCTTCAAAATCTACACATACTGATGATCTATGTAACATGTCTAGGAAAATAATTTTATTTCTTTCAAGAAAAGTATTCAATTTGCATTGACTCTGTTCTTAGACTGTGAAAACCAACTTTTTAACAATATGATCAGGCTGAAGTTCATAGCTTTCACTAGTGCCACAAAGAAGTCAAATGTAAAACACCCCTATTATAAAAGTTCACTGGCTGGTCACTGAATTCTGTTCACCCAGGCTGGTGATATTGCTTAAACCAAACAAACAAAATAAGTAAATAAAAGTAAATCTTATGCCATAACATTAACTCCTGAATATAGGTTGGCTCTAAGTATTAAATTAACCTGATAATTATGAGAATTGCTGATGGTGTCTAATGCTAAAGTACATGTTACAGGCAGTCCTCACTTGACAAGAATATAGGTCCTGATTAACAGCTGAGGAATAACAGGAAATTTTATAGCTAGATGCAAAAAGTGACAAGGGCAGAGGCAATGCATAAAGGATATTGTACTAGTCAGGTCTTTCCAACCAAACCAATAGTCTACTGAAAAAAAAAAAATAGTCGACTGAAAAAAGTGCAGAGTGTGAGAGCTGTGAGTTGAGTTTTATTTGGGGCAAAATGAGGAGTAAAGTCCAGGAGAGAGTGTTTCAGATAGCTCGGAGGAACTAATCCAAAGAAGTAGGGGGAAAAGGTCAGTATGTACATGATTTTGGTGAAGGGGAATATATGCAATCAAGCACACATTTTGGCAGAAAGTTGTTGCTAGTCTTGGGCAGGTTACTGCTAGTCATGAAGAGCAGATATCTCCATTGATGATTTTAGTGCTTTTCTAGATGTGAAGAGATGCAAGAATTTGGGCTCATAAAATCTTCTGAAAATATCTAACTATCTGTCAGTTTTTCCCAGAGAACAGAGTGCCTCATTCCTTATTTCCACCCTGAACTCTTTTCAGGGTGTGTTGAAAGTCAGCAGCTGCAGCAGCTAGTGATTTAAATCTTGTAGCGGAAGATGGCAGGTGCCAATTTTTAGTTGGCACAGTAAAACAGTGAGATAAGGAATAGGCTCATGTGATTAGAGAGGTTGAAAAGTCATACCATTTGCAGTTCACACACTGGGGACCCAGGAAATCTATTGGTATAAATTCCAACCTGAGTCTAAAGGCCTACGAACCAGGAGTGATGATGATCTAAGTTTCAGAGGGCAGGAGAAGATTGATGGCTCAGCTTTAACAATCAGGCACAGAGGCTGAATTTGCCATTGCTCCATTTTGTTCTACTCAGACCTTCGATGGGTTGCATGATGTCCACCCACATTAAGGGAGGGCACTCTGTTTTATTTAGTCCAACAGTTTAAATGCTAATCTCTTCCAGAAACACTCTCACAGACACAGTCAAAAACAATGTTTAACCAGATATGTGGCCATCCTGTGGCTCAGTCAAATTGACACATAAAATTAACCATCACATGCACCGAATCTAGCTTTAGAAGATCTGATTTGAAGTCCTGACTGTATCACTACTTATGTCCTTAAGCTTACATTGCTTCATCTGAATAATGAAAGTAATGACTTGTCACTCACAGGGTGATAAAGTAAGTGAATAGAAATAGATGCAAACGTGCCTTGTAAATTTTAAAACAGTCTAGAAATATAAGGTACTATTACTTCTGTTTCTAATTAGTGCTACCCAGGAAGCCATCAAGGCCAGAAAGTATAAATTTAAGACAAAGTTTAAATTTGTCTTAAATTTATATTTTGTCAGGAATTCCCTGGCAGTTCAGTGGTTAGGACTCCTTGGTTTCACTGCTGAGGGTCTGGGTTCAGTTCCTGGTCATGGAACTAAGATCCTACAAAACAAATGATGTGGCAAAAAAAAAAAAAAAAAAAAAGGCAAAACCTTTGTCAAAGTGATTTCACTGCAGGAAACAACATAAACAAGCTTTTAAAGAGCTATCTATGCTTTTGGATATATTTCTAGATAAAATATTACCGAAAAATGTTAAAAGAAAGCCTGTACTAAAGAGGTTATGCAAAACGAGATCCATTCAATAAGGATTCATACAGATAGGCAAACCCAGCAATGCCTGAACTGTTATCCAAGCAAATTCTCAAAAATTAAAATAAGCCATTGGAGTTACTACCTCAATACCAGGACAAGTAAATGTAGCAGAAGTACTAATCCTGGAGCACCTATATGTTCTTTGCTATATCCCTGTGAATACTCAGTTAAGCAAATAATTTATTGCAAAAATGGAATAAGCCATTGTTTATGTCAGTGACAGAAAAGACATCCACAGAAAAAGAAAGAATAGTGATGGAAATGAGCACACAGAATAGTTCCTCCTTTAAAAGCTGTGTGGACTTAGGCTTCCCAAAAGTCTCAGACCTATCATTCTCCTAGCTGCTATCGTTCCTTACACCAAAGCTGTCAGGTTTCTGAATAGTAGAAAATCTTCCATTGCTTTCTCTGGATCCTGAGTGCATTGAGAGAGACACAACTTAACTATTCTACCTGAGCCTTGATTCTTTCTTCCCTGACAGAGCCAGCTTCTACTGGGAATGCTCTTATACAGCAATGATGAGAAAGGAGAGTTGGAGAAAAAGATTATCACAAATCTGAACTAACAGTAAAATAGTGAAAATAAATACCAAAATCTAGGTTAAAAACAATTTTACTGGAAGAGAATTTTTTCTCCCAAGTCTTAAGTTGGTTAAGACTCTATCAGTTTATCAGTCATTTAGGCTCAAGAATATGATCATCTTTGATCATCTTTGCTTCCTTTATCCCCAAAAGTTATTAACTACCAAACCTTATTATTTATAAGCACCTCTTTTCTCTTTCTTTTTAGCCCCTCTTTTAACACTCTAGTTTGTTTTCAAATTATTTTTATGAAATCATTACAATAGCATCCCAGCTGGGCTAGGCCCCCTTATCAAAGCTTTCTCATACTCTAATTTGTGCAGCACTAGATCCAACCAGTCCATCTTAAAGGAGATCAGTCCTGGGTGTTCACTGGAAGGACTGATGTTGAAGCTGAAACTCCAATACTTTGGCCACCTGATGCAAACAGCTGACTCATTTGAAAAGCCCCTAATGCTGGAAGAGATTGAGGGCAGGAGGAGAAGGGGACGACAGAGGATGGCACCACTGACTCAATGGACATTTGGGTGGACTCTGGGAGTTGGTGATGGACAGGGAGGCTTGGCGTGCTGCGGTTCGTGGGGTTGTAAAGAGTCGGACACGACTGATTGACTGAAGTGAGTGAGTGAGTGACCCAATGTAACTCCCTTGTTCATACCACTTTCCAAACCAAAATCCTTCAGTGGCTCAACAATACATATAAAATCAGGTCCAAACTTCCTAGGTTAAAAATTAAAAGTTTGAAAATTCCAAGTGTTGGAGAGTTGTGATGCAATAGGAACACTCAGATACTGCTGGTGGAAGTATATAAGTAGGCTATTTTAGAAAGCTGATTCTCAGAATCTAGTAAAATAGTATGTGCACATGCTGCAATCCCCCAGTTCTACACAAACCACACTCATTATGATAAATAAATTGTGGTGTGAATATCTATATGCTGGAATACTTATTTAAAAAAACACAAACTACAAATACATTCAACTGCATGTATAATCTTATCAACAATGAATGAAAGAACTTAGACACAAGATAATAGATACTATCAAATGACATCTCTATAGAATTCAAAAACATGTAGCATTAGCCTTTGGTGTTAGAAGTCAGTAATGTTTCCTTTAGGGAGAAAGAAAGGCACAGCATTTGAGAATTGGCATAAATGGGTCTTTTCGTGTGTTGATAATGTTCTATTTTTGAGATCTGGTTTCTCTGGTGTGTTAACTTTGTAATAATCCACTAAGATGTATATTTATGTTTTATGCATTCCTCTGTACTTTTAAAAAAATATATACATTCCTAGCTTTGCTCTCAAGGTTGGCCACAATCTTCTCCCCATCTGTTTCTCTAATCTCACTGTGTCTCAAACTGCCTTGCTAAATGGTATGCTTCAAATATATCTTAGTCATTTCAGGACACTATATAAATTATCATAGACTGGATGGCTTAAATAACATTTATTTCTCACAGTATGGAGGCTGGAAAGTACCTGCAGTTTTGGTGTCTGGTGAGGGTTCACTTCCTGGTTTGCAGATGCGTCTTTTTACTGTGTCTGCACGTGGTGGAAAGCAAAGAAAGGAGGGAACCACTTTCATGTCTCTTTTTTAAAAGAGCACTAATCCCTTAAAAAGACTTCACCCAAGGAGGGGACATATGTACACCTATGGCTGATTCATGTTGATGTTTGACAGAAAACAACAAAATTCTGTAAAGCAATTATCCTTCAATTAAAAAATAAACAAATTTTTTAAAAAAGACTTCATCCACATGATATAAACACCTCCCAAAGGTCCCATCTCTTGATGTGCTCTCATTAGGGATCAGGGTTTCAACATATAATTTTAAGATAAGGCCAGTAAAAAAAAATCTAGTCCATAACAAACTACACAAATGTATTCACTCATCCCAGAAGAGGTTCTATTATTCTTTTAAACTTGTTATTTTGCCCATGCTGTTTCTCACCAGGAATTATCTTCTATAATCTCTTTATATCAAAATCCTATCTGCATTGGCATAAAAATAGATGTGCATGCATGCTCAGTCATGTCCAATTCTTTGCTATCCCTTGGACTGTAGCCCTCCAGGCTCCTCTGTCCATGGAATTTTCCAGGCAAGAATTCTGGAGTGGGTTGCCATTTCCTACTCCAGGGTAAAAACAGACACACAGACGAAATGGAAAAGAATAGAAACCCAGAAATAAACCTACATTTATACGGTCAATTTATAATGAAGGAGCCAAGAATATATAACGGGAAAAGGACAGTCTCTTCAATAAACGGTGCTGGGGAAACTTCATAGCCATATTCAAAAGAATGAGACTATACCACTATTTTACACCATACATAAAAATCAATTCAAAATATATTAACAACTTGAGACCATAAAATGTTACTTACGTACTTTAAAACTTTAGCTTCTTTCAGTAGGACTTCAAACCATAAAACACCCTAGAACATAGGGGATATGATTTTTGCACCGGTCTTGGAAAAGGTTTTTTTTTTTTAATTTAGTATCAAAAGAAAAGGCAACAAAAGCAAAAATAAGTTGGACTACATAAAGCTAAAAGGCTTCTGCACAGCAAAGGAAACCATAAACAAAATTGAAAGACTACATATGAAGTGGGAAAAAAATGACTGCAAATCATTATGTCTGAGAAGAGGTTGACATTTAAAATATATGAAGAATAAATATACCTCAACAGCAATAAAACCAAACAATCTGATTAGAAGAACTAAGCAGACATTTTTCCAAAGATGATATACAACTGGCCAACAGGCATATGAAAAGGTGTTCAACATTACTAATCATCAAGGAAACACAAATCAAAGCCACAGTGAGGTATCACCTTATACCTGTTAGAATGGCTACTTTCAAAACAACAAGAGATGACAAATCACAGATGTGGAGAAAAGGAAATCCTTGTATACTGTTGGTGAAAATGTAAATTGGTGCAGCCCCTATGGAAAAAAGTATAGAAATACCTTGAAAATCAAAAATAGAACTATCTTATAAACCAGCAATTCCACTTATATGTCTGAAGGAAAAAAATTCACTATCTTAAAAATATATTTGCACCACCATGTTCATTGCAACATTTATTTATAGTAGCCAAGACCTGGTAACCACCTAAGTATCAACAGATGAATGGATAAAGAAATCACAAAACAATGGAATATTATTCAGCCATGAAAAGAAGGAAATTCTTCCATCTGAAACATGGATGGACATTCAGGGCATTATGCCAAGTGAAATAAGTCAGAGAAAGACTGAATGATCTAACTTATATGTGGAATCTAATATGTGGGGGTTTTGCTCAGACTTGAAGCAATTCTCAGACACAAGCTAGGTGTTTTATAATTTAACTTAATTCTGACACTTTCTGCTGCTGCTGCTAAGTCGCTTCAGTCGTGTCCGACTCTGTGCGACCCCATAGACAGCAGCCCACCAGGCTCCCCTGTCCCTGGGATTCTCCAGATACTTTCTACCCAAATATAATTTTAGATTCCACAAGTTAAGGGATCAATCCCAGAAGACTGTTCTCCACTCCAGGAGCCAATCACAAACCCAGGTTTGTACCTATGCTTCTGATTAACTGGCTATAAATCAGAGTTTCCATAATCCCCTCTTTGGGTTCCATTAATTTGCTAAAACAGATCACAGAACTCAGGGAACTAGTTTACTTGCTAGATTGCAGTTTATTACAAAAGAAAGTAGGGTGAACCCCTTAAAGTTTCTATTGGGGTTTGAAGCCTGAAATGATGGTATGTAGAAGCATTTTGGTTCACTAACCTGGAAGTTCTCCAAACTTCCTCCTTTGGGGTTTAAAAGAGGCTTTATTATATAGGCATGATTGATTGAATCATTGGCCACTGGTGATTGATTCAACCTCCAGCCCTTCCTCAGAAATCAGGTGATGGGATTGAAAGTTCCAATCCTTCATTTAGGATGGTACCCCTAGTAACTAGCCCCACCCACATTTTTAGGGGACTTCCAAAAGTCACCTCATTAACATAAACTAAGCTATGGTTGAAAATGACTTGTTATGGATAATAAGACACTCATTTCACCTTTATGGCTCTTAAGTATTTTCAGGAACTGAGGGCAAGACAGCAGATATTATAACAAGAGATGTTCCCATTGCTCTTATCACTCAAGAAATTCCAAGGGTTTTGAGAACTGTTGGCCAGGATCATAGACAAAAGCCAAATATGTATGAGAAATATATCTGAATGACCAGTTTTATATTTCCTACAAATCACCTCCAGTTCCAAAAAAGGACCTAAAATAATCCAGATAGTCTGTCTACTTGACCACAGTGCTTGGTACAGAGAAAGACAAGAATTAATAGAGGTGATGGAATAATAGCAATTATTAAAACAACAAATATTACCCCATTTAACCCTCAAAACACTCCCACTGGGACATCTGCTCTCAAAAAGCAGCAGCAGCTTTGAGAGAAAAGAGAAGCTTTGATTGGATTTAGTATGTAAAAATTGGATAACTGTAACTGCCCTGTCTATTAGGCTCACAAAGCCAGCCTGAGAATCGAAGCAACCCAGATGGGGCTCTTGATAATGTAACATGAACTCTGAATCAAGTTACACATGAAGCCAGGCTTACTTGTGAACTTTTCAGTTGCATGAAAACTCTCCTGTGGACTTTTCCCTGTTTTGACTTAAGCCAGTTTGAGTTATTGTCACTCGGAACAACAAAATTTATAACCGATATAGAAATTGATACCAAAAGTAGGGTGTTATCAGAGACAAACAGTAGAATGTGGAAGAGACTGAATCCATGTTAAGTACATAGTAGAAAAAAGAACCCTTAGAGGACTACGTAAATAGGATGGGAGAAGCGCATGCAATGCAGTCTAGCTATTGACATGTCAGGAAATATTAGCTGGGGCTCCTGGGAAAAAGAAGCACTGATGTTTCACATATATTTGATGGTATTGAAATACGTAAGCCACAAAAGAGCCTAGATGAGACAGAGACAATCTAAAGGAATCAGAGCCAAAAAGACTGATCCTGATAATAGTTTTTGAATCCTGAGACAGTGGATCAGTCTGGTTCCAGTTAGGAGATAGACACCATACAGAGAGATAAACATGGGATGTTAAATATTAAAAATTATTAAACGAAATTAAGAGAGTGATTGTAAGATATATGCAAATTTTATAGGGTACCCTAGGGCTGAGGAAGAATATCTAAGGAATGATAAACTTTTGGAGGGGTCCTCCTTCCCAAGGCTGGGGTTCAGCCCGTCTTGAAAAAAGCATAGTTTGGCACACTGGATAATCCAGAAACAAACGGCTTCCTAGACTGAAGCACAACACAAGAGAAGACTCTACACATGGACATCACCAGATGGTCAGCACTGAAATCAGATTGATTATATTCTTTGCAGCCAAACATGGAGAAGCTCTATACAGTCAACAAAAACAAGACCAGGAGCTGACTGTGGCTCAGATCATTAACTCCTTATTACCAAATTCAGACTCAAATTGAAGAAAGTAGGGAAAACCACTAGACCATTCAAGTTTGACCTAAATCAAATCCCTTATGATTATACAGTGGAAGTGAGAAATAGATTTAAGGGCCTAGATCTGATAGATAGAGTGCCTGATGAACTATGGAATGAGGTTCATGACATTGTACAGGAGACAGGGATCAAGACCATCCCCATGGAAAAGAAATGCAAAAAACCATAATGGCTGTTTGGGGAGGCCTTACAAATAGCTGTGAAAAGAAGAGAGGCGAAAAGCAAAGGAGAAAAGGAAAGATATAAGCATCTGAATGCAGAGTTCCAGAGAATAGTAAGAAGAGATAACAAAGCCTTCTTCAGTGATCAATGCAAAGAAATAGAGGAAAACAACAGAATGGGAAAGACTAGAGATCTCTTCAAGAAAATTAGAGATACCAAGGGAACATTTCATGCAAAGATGGGCTCGATAAAGGACAAAAATGGTATGGACCTAACAGAAGCAGAAGATATTAAGAAGAGGTGGCAAGAATACACAGAAGAACTGTACAAAAAAGATCTTCACAACCCAGATAATCATGATGGTGTGATCACTAATCTACAGCCAGACATCTTGGAATGTGAAGTCAAGTGGGCCTTAGAAAGCATCACTACGAACAAAGCTAGTGGAGGTGATGGAATTCCAGTTGAGCTGTTTCAAATCCTAAAAGATGATGCTGTGAAAGTGCTGCACTCAATAAGCCAGAAATTTGAAAAACTGAGCAGTGGCCACAGGACTGGAAAAGGTACGTTTTCATTCCAATTCCAAAGAAAGGCAATGCCAAAGAATGCTCAAACTACCGCACAATGCACTCATCTCACATGCTAGTAAAGTAATGCTCAAAATTCTCCAAGCCAGGCTTCAGCAATACGTGAACCGTGAAATTCCTTATGTTCAAGACGGTTTTAGAAAAGGCAGAGGAACCAGAGATCAAATTGCCAACATCCGCTGGATCATCAAAAAAGCAAGGGAGTTCCAGAAAAACATCTATTTCTGCTTTATTGACTATGCCAAAGCCTTTGACTGTGTGGGTCACAATAAACTGTGGAAAATTCTGAAAGAGATGGGAATACCAGACCTCCTGACTTGCCTCTTGAGAAATCTGTATGCAGGTCAGGAAGCAACGGTTAGAACTGGACATGGAACAACAGACTGGTTCCAAATAGGAAAAGGAGTATGTCAAGGCTGTATATTGTCACCCTGCTTACTAACTTATATGCAGAGTACATCATGAGAAACGCTGGACTGGAAGAAGCACAAGGTGGAATCAAGATTGCTGGGAGAAATAGCAATAACCTCATATATGCAGATACCACCCTTATGGCAGAAAGTGAGGAGGAACTAAAAAGCCTGTTGATGAAAGTGAAAGAGGAGAGTGAAAAAGGTGGCTTAAAGCTCAACATTCAGAAAACGAAGATCATGGCATCCAGTCCCATCTCTTCATGGGAAATAGAGGGGAAAAAGTGGAAACAGTGTCAGACTTTATTTTTTTGGGCTCCAAAATCACTGCAGATGGTGACTTCAGCCATTAAATTAAAAGACACTTACTCCTTGGAAGAAAAGTTATGACCAACCTAGACTGCATATTCAAAAGCAGAGACATTACTTTGCCTACTAAGGTCCGTCTAGTTAAGGC
Organism: Budorcas taxicolor; assembly: GCF_023091745.1. NCBI lineage: Eukaryota > Metazoa > Chordata > Mammalia > Artiodactyla > Bovidae > Budorcas > Budorcas taxicolor. The sequence goes on from NC_068912.1 coordinate 74,161,290, forward strand.
TATGGTTTTTCCTGTGGTCATGTATGGATGTGAGAGTTGGACTGGGAAGAAGGCTGAGTGCCGAAGAATTGATGCTTTTGAACTGTGGTGTTGGAGAAGACTCTTGAGAGTCCCTGCAAGGAGATCCAACCAGTCCATTCTGAAGATCAGCCCTGGGATTTCTTTGGAGGGAATGATGCTAAAGCTGAAACTCTAGTACTTTAGCCACCTCATGTGAAGAGTTGACTCATTGGAAAAGACTCTGATGCTGGGAGAGATTGGGGGCAGGAGGAGAAGGGGACGACAGAGGATGAGATGGATGGATGGCATCACTGACTCGATGGACGTGAGTCTGAGTGAACTCCGGGAGTTGGTGATGGACAGGGAGGCCTGGCGTGCTGCGACTCATGGGGTCGCAAAGAGTCGGACATGACTGAGCGACTGAATTGAACTGAACTGAGACTGAAGCTGTTCTGCAGTCACTGAGCAATTAGGAAGCAAGTCTGCGGTGTGCAGGTAAGGAGCAGGTGATCTGCAATGGTAAAGGCCAGAAACCTTCTGGGTCACAGTCAAAGCTAGCAAAGCCTCCAGTGGGAGCTGTGGCTGTTTTGGTGGCTAAACCCTCTGGAGCACAGGCAGGTTGCACAAGAAGGAGCAAAAGAAAATGGGGCATTGATTCAGAAAGGAAGTCTTTAGAGTGCTAATTTCTATCTCAAGTGCATAGCAGTTAGGTTACTGTCAGGCCAAGGCCAAAGGACCATCTTCTAGGCACACGACTGGGGCAGAGATTCACCCTATTTCCTGATACCCACCTCTAGGCATCAATCAGACAAGGTAGGAGAGTGCCTTCCTCCAGTGCCCTCTACTGAGAATGCTTAACACAGGTCTACTTTAAAGGAGAAAAACACTAAAAGAAACTGAAAGGTGAATTTGAAGCTGACAGTGAAAGTTGCTCAGTTGTGTCTGACTCTTTTCCACCCCATGGACTGTTCATGGAATTCTCCAGGCCAGGACTGGGAAGCCTTTTCCTTCTCCAGGGGATCTTCCCAACCCAGGCATTGAACTCAGGTCTCCCACATTGCAGGCTGATTCTTTACCAACTGAGCTATCAGGGAAGCCCTAATAACTGAGAGACAATAATTGGATAAGTGGTACACGGGTCATGAGAGCCAATAAATTCCATTTTTGTTTTAGTCACTTTCTATTGTATTTTCTGAATATTTCAGTGGAAAGACTGCTGACTGGTATAAGATCCAGTCTCCATACCACCCACAGTACAGCTAAGTAGAGCTTTTCATTGAGCATCACATGCTTTCCTGACAGCCTTTCTGCCACCATTTCCTGTCTAAAATCTTTCTGTCCAGGTGTCATTTTTTTTTAGTGAGAATCCTACTTTTGTCATTGACATACTGTTAGCCTATCAATAACATATTTTTATTTTAATAAGGGCATTCAAGAAAAGAGCATTTACAAGAGAAGGATGTAGGAGTTTTTAGGTACCTTGATAAACTGATAAAAAGATACTTTAGGGACACTGGTACTTTGGGTTCTTCTCAGATAATTACACTATTACTTATAATACAGTCAGAATGTTTCAGTATTTCAAATCTGTCTAGTCCTTCTAGAATTATTTACTGGCAACAAAAGACGACCAACAAGGAATGATTTAGTTTCAGTATGAAAAAAGGAAGTCAAAGTAAGTAACAATATGGTCATAGATTATTTAGGTAAAACAACTGCTTTTGGTGCTTTCACAAAAAAAAAATAAAAACAAAAGTAAACAGACCTGCCAGGGAGAAGAATTAAGGAAGCAAAAATTTTACTCAATACTCTTAGTGATTAAAATAATTATTTTATGGAGTAGACTCCAGGGAATTTATAAAAGTCCTTAATTAAACAATACTTCCCCTTTGAAAAGTTGGATTTTAAAATTTAGGCACGGACTTCCTTGGTGGTACAGTGGATAAGAATCTGCCTGCCAATGTAGGATACACCAGTTTGATCCCTTGTCCAGGAAGATTCCACAGGCCACAGAGCAACTAAACCTGTGTACCACAACTGCTGAGCTGTCACACCTTGAGCCTGAGCTCTGCAATAAGACAAACCACTCCAATGAAAAGCCTGCACACTGCAACCAAGAGTACCCCCACTTGCTGCAACTAGAGAAAGCCAGCGTGCAGTAATGAAGACCCAGAACAGCTAAAAATCTAAAACAAATTAATTTTAAAAATAAAATAAAATTTAGGCACACACACACACACACACGTGTGCGTGCGTGTGTGTGTGTGTGTGTGTATAGCAAGCAACAGTGATTTTCCCTAAGCTCCTCAGTAGTCCTGTATGTATAGTGGTAAAGCTGGTCATTTTTATATGGTGATAAGTGTTTCTTAGTCCGAGGGCATTATAATCACGTGCATGCATGCTTAGTTGCTTCAGTTGTGTCCAGCTCTTTGTGATGCTAGGTACTGTAACCCTGCAGACTCCTCTGTCCATAGGATTCTCCAGGCAGGAATACTGGAGTGGGTTACCATGCCCTCTTCCAGGGGATCTTCCTGATCCAGGATTCGAACCTGTGTTTCCTGTGCCTCCTGCATTGCAGGAGGATTCTTTTACCCCTGAGCCAGCAAGGAAGCCCACTTAAAATCACAAACTTTATTATTAAGAAGTTTCAGCTCACCTCAAATACTTTCTGTGCTATTTGGGAAAATTATCTAGGGGAAAATTTACATAAGAAGAGTAAACCCAATTACACAGAAAACACGACAAATTGTTGATGAAGTGCTTTATAAGTGCATGTGTTTGGCCCAGAGGAAGCATCGGACTGACTCTGGGAGTGGGAGGCAGAGAGAAGGATGCAGTATCTCGTTCTCTGCCTGCTTGTGTTGGATAAATGGATCACTTTATTGTCAGGTTGGCTGAGGCTGAATGTCAACATTACACAGGAAGTTCCCAAAGGTATGCAGTACAGGGGATCCTATTCCAGCTTCCTTCACTTGATGCTATTAAGTGAGCTCACAGTCTCTAAGATAAATGTTAGATAAACTGAAGCTTAATAAGTGCCTAGTTTTATAGCAGTAGTTTAAGTTCAAACTCTTAATTTTTTAAGAGTTTATATATACTCCTATGGAAAAACCTTATCTAAAACAACACTCTAACAGATGAAATTTACCAGAGAAAATAAACAATATTTACTTGTGAATTTCTGGACTGATTGGTAAAGTTCTTTTTTCCCTTTCAATAAGGATAGCAACAAGTCACTTAGAATGTGTGAAAAGTCTAAGCCCTAATAACAAACGGTAATTTAATTTGAAATATCAGAAATACATTCTATGTTCATTTAGAAAACTTTGACTGGGGTTATATATAAAGAACATTCATCTACTCACTCCACAAAAATATCTATATTATATGCCAGAAAACCACGGTTCCTGTCTCTGCAAAAATCTGTTTAGCATAGAAGAATTTTTGTTGCTCTAAACACCTGTGATTATCATGTGTTAAATAGGTACCACACTTTAAGAAGAACATGATTAAACAATAATCATTCTTATTTAGTAATATCATTTCAAAAAAAGTCCATATATGTAATCAATGATAGTATCCAGTATGTTTACCGACTGGTACAGCGAGGTCCCAAAAAACCGAAATGGTAGAACAGGATTGATTTTGGAAGAAATCTGTGGTATACACAATCTCAGCCATTGCGTCTACTTGTATGTGTGGTTTGCAAGTTTCCACAGAACCAGGGGCAAGATCTTAAAATGCAATGCTTCCTCCCACCATAACAAAGATGAGGATGCGGGCTAAAAAGAAATCACAGTATTGGCAAATATAAATTGATCATTAATTCATATTTACTACACATGTACCACGTGTCAGAAAGTGTGATTGGCACTTGATCAAGACGTTGCAGGCTGCTAAGGAGTAAATATGAAATAAAGAAGACTAAGTGGGAACACTGATTGTTCTAGAAGAAAAACTGAAGAAAATGTTTACATGATAGAGAATTTTTTTCATACTTTAGACTGAGGAGAAAGTTGTGGAAAGAGATAGACTGAAAAAAGCAATTAAGAAAGGGCATAATTATTAGAGCAAGAACTTACAAGAGATAGAAGGCATGAGATCATGAGCTTAGGTGAAAGAAAGGAGGAAGAATAACTGAAAGGATGGATGAGAAGTATAAATTAATTTGGAGATGTAGAAGAAGCTAAATATGTCCTAGGATGATGGCAGGAATTGGAAGGAAAGGAACAGGATGATCCAGAAGAAAAAGAATAAATGAACTTCAAGGAGATGTGAAGAAATTTTTCACAGCTATCACAGCTATTTCCTCTGTGAAGTATTCAAAGTAATCTACCAAGAGAAAATAGTGCAGTATTAAGCATAAATGTTATTAACAGTAATAAAAATTACCAGCATAAGGACTGGGCAAGGATATGTCACAATTTGCTAGACAATATTGAAAATCAGTAGTTGGAAGTCATAAATGTATAAGGCTGTTGATTGTTTTCCTTATGGTTATATATTTTGATTCAGTATTATTCAATGTCTGGTTCCAGGATTAGAACAAACAGATGGTTAGATTACTCTAGAATTGAGGATTAGAATAATGGAATAACAAGGTCATAAGAATGTTGAGAATTGAGAGTACTGGTGACAGGGTGATCCAGCTGAAGTACTATGGGTGGTCAGTTGGATTGAATAAGGAAATGAGGCCAAAGGAGCTTATCAATCAACAACATATGAAGCCAACAAAGTAGAAGAATCAATGAGAGGGAAGAGCAGCTGCTTCCCTGCAGAAGGGCATTCTGCAGTCTGGAATGCAGAGTTTAATTTACTGCCTATAACAAGGCTTTCTATAATCTTGCCTGCCTAGTCAGTTCGTTTCTCATTCCTTCCCCAAATACTCCAAGGAATCCACGTGTCCTGGTCTACCCAGTGATTATGCCACTTTCTGTTTTCAAGTCACTGCCGTCCTTCTTGAAGAGCTCCTCTTCTCTTAAATCCTCACTCATCTGATGAACTGCCCAGACTTTGAGACTCATCTTGACAATCTTTTCCTTTTTAAAGTTTCCTGTGTTAATCTGTGTGCAAAAGATAGATACCAATTATCATCTCATCCCAGTATACTCATGCTATTGCTCCAACAAAAAGCCCTTGATTATGGGCAGGCCAATAGAATGCTATGGAACTGGCACTGTGTCAGTTCCAGCTTGGGCTTCCCAGGTGACGCTAAAGGTAAAGAACCCACCTGTCAATGCAGGAGACATAAGAGATGTGGGTTCAATCCCTGGGTCGGGAAGATCCCCTGGAGGAGGGCATGGCAGCCCACTCCAGTAGTCTTGCCTAGAGAATCCCATGGACAGAGGAGCCTCATGGGCTACAGTCCATAGGGTCGCAAAGAGTCGGACACTACTGAAGCAACTCAGCACACACACATAGTTCCAGCTTAACCCAACTACCATGCTATAAATGTCAGGCTATCCTACATAGAGTATAAGATATCATGCAGAAAAAAAGGCCGACGGAGGAGAGTTGGCATATAGCACCTATACCCCCAGACATGTAAATAATACGTTCCTGACCCTTCCTGCCCATTCTAGCAACCAGTTGAATGTAGGTGGAGCCCAGTCAACCCACAGAATTGTGAGAAATAAATCAGTGCTATTTTAAGCCACTAAATTTGAGGGTTTGATTATGAAATTATAGACTAATTATATATCTTCCATTTTCAAGTCAAGAGCAACTGCTCAAACTTGCCACTGTATCATATACTACTGTACCTAAAATATACCCCTATTATTTTACTTATCACACTAGGATTGCAAGAAATGTTTTAATATCCACTCCCCATTCTGTGAAATGTGTCAGTGCAAGTGTGTATATAACACAAAACATATAATAGATACTCAATAAATGATGTGAACTAAGTTGAACCTAAATTGAGTCAGTGGGAGGGAGCGAGTGAGAAATGAAAACACTATGCTTAGTGCCGAAGAGTTGGTGCCTTTGAACTGTGGTGTTGGAGAAGACTTGAGAGTCTCTTGAACTGCAAGGAAATCCAACCAGTCCATCCTAAAGGAAATCAGTCCTGAGTATTCATTGGAAGGACTGATGTTGAAGCTGAAACTCCAAAACTTTGGCCACCTGATGAGAAGAGCTGACTCACTGGAAAAGACCCTGATGCTGGGAGAAATAAAGGGCGGGAGGAGAGGGGGTGACAGAGGATGGGATGGTTGTATGGTATCACTGACTCAATGGAGATGAGTTTGAGCAAACTCCAGGAGTTGGTGATGGACAGGGAGGCCTGGTGAGCTGTGGTCCATGGGATCATGAAGAGTTGGACATGACTGAGCGACTGAACTGAACTAGTCATTGGAATTTTATGGTTAAACATTTCACAAGTGGAGCTGTTTCTGGAAAAATATGGAAACATGTTGGAGGTGAAGTTGGCTCAGATACAATCTAGGAATTGAGGTGAGAGTGGATGCATCATTGAGGATGTGGACTTGTGACCTAGGATGATGATGGAATTTGTGTGGTGCAAAAGATGGTGATCCTGAATGGGGGGAGATTGTCAACCTCAGAAAAACAAAGTCTGTGTGTGAGTGACAGTTTTTCACAACTATAACAATATTCTTAAAGCTGATGAACAATTAACATGATGAGGGGCCAACCTTCTGCCCAACGTACACTCAAGGGAGAAAAAGTAAATCTCTACTTCATAGACTTATATATATTATTCTGGTTTTCCAATAAGCTATTTGAGTGTGCCTTCTCAGTCTCCTCCCCCTGAATCCTTTTGTTCCACAGCCACCAAAAGTTTTCTGCTCAATTCTCTTCCCTTCACCTATTCTCTTGGCCATCTGAGTCTCTCTTATGACTTCAACCGTCACTAAATCTGAACTTCTTCACCCCTAATCTTTTATGAGCTTCAGCATGGGTATTTCAAACTCTCTCTTGAATATCTCCACTTTCTGGCCTTTTCGATGTATCAAAGTCAAGATGTTAAATGGCAAAACTGATTACCTTCTATATTCAAGCCATGATTTTCCTCCTGTATTTCCCAGTCCAGTAAAGGGTTTCACTGCCCATTTGGCCAGTATAGAAAGAAATAGCACAATGTTTAAGAGCTTGGGTTCTGGGATTAACTTGAATCTGTCCTTCATAAATTTACTACCCACATAACTTTGGCAAATTACTTATCTTTTCAAAGCTTCAGTTTCTGTCATCTGTTATAATCCTCAAAAGCTTGTGAAGAGGATTAAATAAATACCTATCCAACCCTTCAAAACTAATTATGCAAACTAGACCTCCTGAAGTCATCCTTAACTTTTTCCTTTCCCATAGCACCTGCCTCTCCCAAGCAACTGACCACAAAGCCCTATTAATTCCGTTTCTAAAATGCATCTTAATACATGCCTTTGTCCATTGTCCCTTCCACTGCCCAAGCATACTAAAGCATACTCCAAATGCACATGACTAATCTAAACTGTCTTTCAGACCAGTGTCAGAGATAGCATTTCAAGAATACAAAGCAGATCACATTATGGCCTTCACTTCAAAATTTAACTGTCTACTTCCTACAAAAGTAATGACAAACTAAGAAAAAAAAGAAAACTAATTACAAACTCTTTAGAATCTGATGTTTGCCTTCTTTCCCTGAATTACCTTTACAGTCTAACTGTACATCATTTTTCACCATTCCTAGATTCTACACTATAATTCTCCAAACATATTCTTCTGCCTTCCCAACATACTCTATTTCCTTCCCAACATCCTCAATCCCCACCTCTCCTCTGAGGATTCTTGCTCCAACTCAAATGTGATTTCCTCTGTGTTGTCCTCTCAGAACCCCCAAGGACAGAGATCACTCCCTCATCTGTTTTCCCATAAGACTGCATACAAACCTGTCACAGCCTTGACTGCACTACAATATAGCTATTAATTTATTTGTTTGCCTAGCTATACTCTGAGTTCCTCCTCAGAGACAGGAATAGTGAAATATTTATTCTTACATTACCAATGTCTAATATAGTTCCTGGAATATACCAGTACATGTGAAATGCTTGATAAATTGTTGAGAATGAATGAGTGAACAAAGAAACTATGTAGCCTGAATGGTGCTGGCTATACATTATTTAAATATGAATTAAATCCAAATAGTTCCTATATACAAAAAGAGAAAATCCTCAAATGTAGGCACTAATTTGAAATACATGCTCTCTATGTATTTTTCCCAAATCCAAAATTCTATGATATTACTGTGAACTGAACTAAGCTTTTCTCAGGCATTTAGGATTAGAATTTTTCTGGGACACACAAATCTGTAGAATGAGATCTAATGAGTTGTTTAGAGTGTGTTTCTAATTAATTCTATCATATTACCTTTAACAATTTATATTTTGTGAAGTTAATACTTTGCAATTAAGCAAAATTGAATTATGTGCAATAGCTGATCTTTCAAAATGAGAACACAGTGAAGAAAGAGTTTTGTTTTTTTTTTTCCTAAAATCTTGTCAGTTTGAGTGACATGTGAGTACCCAGCACCAAGCAGCTGTTAGGGAAATCTTATCACTCTGTGTCTGTCACTAGAAAATTGGAATAAACGTTGCAAGACCTACACACTTAAAATGTTATGATGTGTTTTTAAAACTGCTTTCCACAGGTCCTTTATTTTATTAGAAAATTATAAGCAAACAAGTCTTATTTAATGGCTTTCAAAGTATAAGCACAGTTCATGTCAAAATTGTATCACTCGCGACTGCTTACTTGTGTGAGAAATCTGTCAAGCACTGGTGCCCAAGAAAATAGGGTACCATGGCAGAAGACTCTTTGCTGAGGGAAATAAGGTATGCTCAATTAAACCAATACAGAGTGTGTAATGGTCTGATTCCATCTTAGGAAGAACTGTCAGCTTTCTGTTCTGGGATCAGAATTTTCCTAATGCCTGAACTTTTTTGGTGAATTCTGTGTAACTGGAGGAGGGCATGGCAACCCACTCCAGTATTCTTGCCTGGAGAATCCCCATAGACAGAGGAGCCTGGCGGGCTACAGGCCATGGGGTCGCAAAGAGTCAGACACGACTGAGCAACTAAGTACAGCACAGCACCTTAACCAAGACACAATCTTGAGCTTGTATCTCAGGGAAAGGTGAGCTCTTATTTGTTTCTCCTTTTAATACTCAAATAGTCTTGGGAATTTTGTCTTTTCTTCCTGATATCCTCTCTGTCTCTACTCCCTTTCCACATTGCTCTTAACTTGCTAAATATTTTAACAATTCAACAAGCATGAAGTGTTAAAATTATAGCCAGTTTTTCAGGGGAATCAAAGGTTGGTTGTGGTATTATTTTATCTGAGAGTCATCCTGGTGTGCTTCAGTTTCAAATATCAAAAAAAGTGTGCATCAAAATGAACAGGATGCAAATAAAATATGGTGAAACATTCCTGGTGTACTCCAATGTCCCCTTTACAGTCTACACTATTTGACAAGTTTATACTAATCTGTTTCTATAAGCAGAGATCACAAACAAAACTTTGCCCTCAAAAAAAGATGACAATAAATACTAATATATAACTCTTAAGGATATTTTTCTAGATAGTCTTTAACAAAGATGACTCCTAAACATAAAATAATATTGTATGTTACTAAACTGCCATCTACTGTGCTTATTCATCCAGTACACAATATCATCTTTTACAGGCTTGCCTTTTTCAATGAATATGTGAATTTATCCCCCAGCTGTTTCTTGACATTCTTTTTTTCCCCTTGTTCTAGCCATGTGTACTTAAAGACCAGGAAAAAAAATTTTCAACTAATTATAGTCCTACCAAAGCCTTTCACATCATTTAAAACTTAGATTGATTATTCACAGTACCAAGGAAGACATGTCAGTTTGAGACAAGAAGAGGTTTAGAGAGGTTTACACTTTGCAGAGTGCCACCTGTCTCCAAAGGGCACAGTCATTAAAAAGCTCCAGGTGCAAGTTGTGGGAGCAAAACAGCATAATGAAGTCCTTTGCCTCCTAGTGCACCTTTTGATTAATAACATTCTCCCCCAGTTCCAGCAGATTGTGCACCAATGCTCGCTGCAAGAAACCTGGGATACCAGTCTACTTTTCTCTCCTTCTCTGAATAGAATAAATTGCCATTTATCTGTGACATAAATCAAAAGAATATACAAAATAGGGTATTTCTGATATAATCTACCTTTACAAGGAAAGAGCAATTAATAAGCAAACAGAATGATATTGATTCAATAAACAGCATTAAATAAGTATCACTGATCAAATTCTACCTAATCCTTTCTGTCCTATAACCACACACATAGAAATCTAAATGATATTTATACTGATAACCTGAACGCATTGTAAAATTCCAAGTTGTTTCATGAATCATAAAAGTGGGAAAGAAAACTGGCATTTATCAAATACCTACTATTCAACAGGCATTTTCACTATCACATATTATCCATATAACAGCCTGGTCAGGTAAACATTGTTATCGTCATTTTCACACTGAGTAGGACCAAAGCTCAGAGAGACAATAAGAACCAACATTTACTTGCAGCTTACGATTTTCCTGGCATTGTGTTTATTAATTTAGAGGTTTTGCCTCAATTAATCCTCAGAACCACATTATGGAGTAGGTGGTATCATTATTCTCCTTTTATTAAGCAAGACTCAGTGAAGTTAAATAACTTGCCCAAGATCACACAAATAATATGTAGTAATGCCAACATCTGAACCTAGGCAAACTGTTTCCCGTGCCTGTACTGTCAATCCCAACCTTATACTACTTATGAGTGTGGGAATATATTAATACTTTAATGTTAAGTGAGTTATATTATTGTTTTGTTTTAGAAAATTAGGAATATATGTTTGGTACACATGGTAACTTTCAAGTAATCAAACTCATCTACTAATAGCTATCAATACGTATTCCTTATTAGCATTTACTGTCGAGTATTTTACATGCATCACCTTATTTGAAATTCACGTACATACATAATATCATTCCCATCTGGCTCTGATAAAACAGATTTGGAGAATATCTGTTTATAACAGAATATCTGTTTAATTATAACAATAATGAGAATAATCACAGCAAACGTGGCATTACTATATGCTGGACACTCTTCTCTCAAAGAGTTTAGAATATAGTACTTATTTAATAGTCACAACAACAAAATGATGCATTATTATTCCTATTATACAAATGTGGAAAATGAGAAGCAGCATTTTGACCTTTTCTGGGAAAGTGAAGAATTGGTCCCCCTGTGTTTGTTTTTAAACTACCTTTCCCTTGTCCATCCTGGGGCCCTATCAGGTGAAGGAGGAGCAGTCACCACACCCATCAGTGCAGGGCCTACTTGTGTCAGCAGAGCAGGAATTCCAATTCGAAAAGCCCATGGTTTTAACCACTAACTACTCTAAATGGTGGAACAATTTAAAGTAGTCATTCCTTGTTTATTGCAGCAAATGTTAGCAACATGCCTTAACTATAATAGCATTCATCATAATCAAACATTTTGTTGCATACCAAGTAATATAATTCTGCACATTTGGTAGGGAGTGGGAGGGAACCAAGCCTGTACAATTTCACACTGATCAGCCTTGCACATAGTTTCAAAGACAGCAGAAGTGAAATTGTGTTCTACAAATACTGAGCACTAACTATGTCCCAGGTGCTGACATTAAAGAAATAAATGAGATTTATTCGCTATCTATAGGGAATTTGGGAGAAATAAAACAAATAAGTAATTACAACATAAAGGGAAAATTGCTAAAATAAAGTTTTGCCTTCTAAGCAAAAGCCAAAGCGACAAACCACTGTACGTGACCTTGTCACAGTTAGTTCAGTCGCTCAGTCATGTCCGACTCTTTGCAACCCCATGAATCGCAGCACGCCAGGCCTCCCTGTCCATCACCAACTCCCGGAGTTCACTCAGACTCACGTCCATCGAGTCAGTGATGCCATCCAGCCATCTCATCCTCTGTCGTCCCCTTCTCCTCCTGCCCCCAATCCCTCCCAGCATCAGAGTATTTTCCAATGAGTCAACTCTTCTCATGACGTGGCCAAAGTACTGGGGTTTCAGCTTTAGCATCATTCACCAAAAGAAATTATACATAGGGTTCTGCTGGCAAAAGAGCATCCTCCATACTGCATAGGGTAAGATGGTTACAATATTATTATAACATTGCAATCTTATTTAAAATTTCAATAATATTTATGTATAAACTAGAGGTAGAAATTTGAAATAACTTTATGATAAGTATTTTCCTTGTTTCTCATCTGATTTTTACCTCTGAGAACTATTTTCCTAGCAGACTTGTTTGTTCTCGAGCTCCCAGTCCTCCTCCCAATCTAGCCCATACCAAATTCTGGCTATAATACTAGTCAGAATTCCTGTGTTGCAAGTGACAGAGACCCAGTGCAATTTAGCTTAAGCAAAAAGAGAATGTGTTGACTTGGCTTGTGTAACTGGGAAGTCAAGGAAATAGACATGGCTTTAGACAGAACAAAATTCATGGACTCAAATGCTTTATCCACAGTTCACCTTCTCTCTCTATCCTTTACCCTCCTATCCCCATCCTGACTCCTCATTCTCTATCCCTGCTTTAATTCTCTACATCTATCACTTCTCATCGTTTCTCATTGACTTATTTTTGCGAGTGGGTTCTCTCTATATATTGGCTGTCACACTCCCATTACCAGCTTGGGAACTCAAATGGAGAGAGAATTTCTATCTCCCAATATTCCTAATCAAATCCTAGGTAATAATTCTGATTGGTCTACACTGATTCATATAGTCATTCTTGAACCAATCATCATGATCAGGCCAGCTAAAACTCAGGACTGGATTATCAAATCAGCATCACACAGATCAGAGATTTTACCTAGCATCAAGCTTTACTAAAAATTCCAAGAGTACAGGCAATCAAGAGACAAAGACAAAGCAGAGAAAGGTCTGGGACATCCTTGCCAGGTCCTTCCTATCCACCAGCCCAGAATAAAAGACAAGATCCTTCACAGAGATATCTTAGAAATTACACGCTTCATTCTGTGAAATAAAAATCTCCATTTTATACCTCAAAGGTACATATAATCAAAGCTATGGTTTTTTCCCAGTAGTCATTTATGGATGTGAGTGCTGAAGAATTGATATTTTCCAACTGTGGTGCTGGAGAAGACTCTTGCGAGTCTCTTGGACAGCAAGGAGATCAAACCAATCAATCCTAAAAGAAATCAGTCCTGCAAACTCTGGAGGGACTGATGCTGAAGCTCCACCTGATGTGAAGAGCCAACTCATTGGAAAAGACACTGATGCTGGGAAAGATCGAGGGCAGGAGAAGAAGGGGATAGCAGAGGATGAGATGGTTGGATGGCATCACCAACTCAATAGACATGAATTGGAGCAAACTCCAGGAGATAGTGAAGGATGGGGAGCCTAGCCTGCTGTAGTCCATGGGGTCACAAAGAGCTGGACACAACTTAGTAACTGATCAACAACAAAAATACCTCAGAGAGTTCTGTAGCTTACATGACATTCTCTTGGGCAGCTCTGTCCCATAAATCAATAGATTTTAGATCTAAATACTGTAAGCAATCCTTACCAAGGGAGAGCCTGCTAAGGGCATTCTCCTGTCTGAAGTCCTTACTCTATTTACCTGGAAGTCCAGTTGAGATTAGACCAGATCACCTCCCTTATTCGCTTTTTCCTAGTGCTGTTTCTCAAGTAAAGTAAGGGAATGTCACAGTGAAAGAGAGGAGTAAAAAAGTTGGCTTAAAACTCAATATTTAGAAAACTAAGATCATGGCATCCAGTCCCTTCACTTTATGCAAATAGATGGGGAAACAATGGAAGCAGTGAGAGACTCTTTTTTTGCACTCCAAAATCTGCAGATGGTGACTGCAGCCATGAAATTAAAAGATATTTGCTCCATGGAAGAAAAGCTATGACCAACCTAGACAGCATATTAAAATGCAGAGACATTACTTTGCCAACAAAGGTCTGTCTAGTCAAGGCTATGTTTTTTTCCAGGAGTCATGTATGGATGTGAGAGTTGGACTATAAAGAAAGCTGAGCGCCGAAGAATTGATGCTTTTGAACTGTGGTGTTGGAGAAGACTCTTGAGAGTCCCTTGGACTGCAAAGAGATCAAACCAGTCCATCCTAAAGGAAATCGGTCCTGAATATTCATTGCAAGGGCTGATGCTGAAGCTGAAACTCCAATCTTTTGGCCACCTGATGCAAAGAACTGACTCACTGGAAAAGACCCTGATGCTGGGAGAGATTAAAGGCGGGAGGAGAAGGGGACGACAGAGGATGAGACGGTTGGATGGCATCACTGACTCAATGGACATGAGTTTGAGCAAGCTCCAGGAGTTGGTGACTGACAGGGAGGCCTGGTGTGCTGCAGTCCAAGGGGGTGCAAAGAGTCAGACACAACTGAGTAACTGAACGGAATTCCCCTTCAGGGGACTGGGCGTCCATCCAGATTGGATGGCCTGGGACAAGAATCCCAAACTATGCTTGGGGTTAAGGTCTATCATACCTTCCCCAAAGAAGCACCTAGTGTATAAAATCACAAAAGGAAAGCACATATATAAACTATGACTGCTTTGGTCCACTCTACTATTTGTCCAGATAAGAGACTTTTAAGATTTCTAGCAATGCTACCAACTTTCCTGTTCCTAAACTCCACTTTTCTCTAGTTTCTAGCTGTGAAAAATTCTCCAGTTTTGTCCTGTGGCTCGCTGAATAAAGACAAAAGAACAAGCAGTGACAGTGAAGAATGGGAACAAGGAAAGCCAATCTCATGGTCTGCAGGAAAGTCAAAGAAATGTCTAATGAGGCTTCATAGGAATCTCATAAAGATTATCTCAGGTAGGTATTTTCCATCCAATTATCTTAATGTCTTCACATCCATTTGCCTACAGAAATTCTAACATAACAATTGAATTTCTTTAACCTTAGGCAAGGGAAACAAATGCTTGTCCTACTGACCTAATACTTCAGCAAGCATTTTTGTTTGGCTAAAACAGTATTGAATGTCTTTGACTAGTTTGTCACAATCTCTTTCCACTATCTAATGTCTGACACTGGCCTGCTCTATTCATTTATGCTACTGCCTGGTCCCTGTAAACATTTGAGTTTTTGAGTCATACTTTAAGGTCGTGACTTCTACTAAACTGAAAATTCCTTTTAAAAGAATGTCAGCATAATTGTTTTCAGTTATTTATGTCAGTCCTCGACTGTTTTTATCAAGAAAAAAAAAAAAAAAAAACCTAGGAGAAAAGGGTTGTGACCAAAGTTAAGACTGAAGGAATAAGGACTGGGCCAGGACTAGGGTTACCTAGACACCTAGTGCACAAAATTTAAGGAGGCACTCTCAGGTGACACCTCTAGGCTCAGCACATAAGAAAGAGGGCCTCCTTAAATTTCATGTACCATGTGACATGCGTGCCTCATTCTTGACCCAGTCCTAAAAGGAGACCCTTTAACCATTTTTGGTTTCTGTTACTTGTATTGAAATAACCCTGATGCATTTCCCTTTTTCACCTATGAACTCAAAGAGTTGTTCCACCTAGGAAGACTATTAGTCACTCAGTAGTGTTTGACTCTTTGCCACCCCATGGACTATAGCCCACCAGGCTCCTCTGTCCATGGAAGTTGCCATTCCCTTCTCCAGGGATCTTCCCCACCTAGGGATCGAAACTTGGTCTCTTGCACTGCAGGCAGATTCTTTACCATCTGAGCTACCAGGGAAGCCCCTAGGAACACTCTTAATACCCTCTAATACACTTCCAATACTACTTACTATCTCTTATACATCTGTATTCACCAGCATTCTGTGAACTCCTTAAAGAAAGAAGCTGTCATATTGTCTTCTTTGCAGCAAAAATAGCTTGCCTTGCTGAGTGAATAAATGAATGAATGAATATATTGTTAACATCAAGCATCCCATTCCTCCTATGACACAGAACACCCACAAAGTCCTGTGTCAGCTAAAATATCTTATTTTTATCATAGATCTATGACAGATTTTAACAAATTTTTATTCTAATTATGATGATTTTTTACATAAATTTGCATGTAATCTCAGTATTATCCACTATTTTTTTTCAAAACATGTGGCCTACAAAGTACTGCATTAAATTTGCAACTGACACCTTATACTTGCTTTGCCTTTCAGCCTCAAGCAGGGCTAGCCTCCTTGACCTAATTAGACTTCTCCACTCCCACATGGCTAGTAAATACTATAATTAATTTATAAAGGACTCTGAAACACCAGCTGGCAATAACTTCCTATTAATGGTTTTTAAAGAACAAAAAGAGCATTTAAGTTGCAGGATATTTGTGAAGTGTTTAGAGATGGATACTCACATTTTTTAATCCACTGAATTTCTAGGAATGTCAATTTATAAAGTGTACTAAGTAAACAATGTTTAATTACTTCTTGTCATTTCAGCACATGTAAATTATAGAAAGAAATCTGTGTGACAAAAAATTGTTAGAGATGCACACTTGGGGTATGTGAAACTTGCATGTCTATGAATAGTCATACATCTCAAGCACTATAGTAAACTATATCATTCTTCAAAGACTATGAAAGAGAGAAAGGTGGACAGTCAGTTTAAGGATTTGTCAATGCCTTGAGATAGTGAGTAGTGTAAGGATCATCTGTGGGAATATTTACCTATTCAAGAGCCCAGAATGGGACCAAGGCAGAATTTTTAAGATGGCCCCCAAGACTCTTGCACCCCTGGAACACATACATGACCTATGTTATACCCTCCCCTTGAGTCTGGGTAGTACTCCTTCAATTAGTTTATACTACAGAACATAACCTTCCCAGGTGGCAATAGTGGAAAAGAACCCACCTGCCAATGCGGGAGACATAAAAGACATGGGTTTGATCCCCCGGTTGGGAAGATCCCGTGGAGGAGGGCATGGCAACCCACCACAGTATTCTTGCCTGAAGAATCCCATGAACAGAGGAGCCTGGCGAGCTACAGTCCATGGGGTCACAAAGTCAGACAGGACTGAAGCGACTTAGTACGTACAGAGCAAAGGTGATTGATCATTTCTGCTATGATCACTTTATGTTAGGTAACACTGCAGTTATAGGGGTGGTATTGGTGATAGTAATACTAGCAGCAGCAGGAAGGGGTTGTAGAGAAATTCTCCTGCAGGTTTTGGAGAAGTAATGTTCTACATTGCTGGAGGGCTGTGTGATTAGGACCTGAGGGCAGTCTCTGAGGGAAAACCCCAGCTACTGTCTGGCAAGAAGACAGGGGCCCCAGCCCTCTAGCTACAAGGAACTGAATTTTATCAACAACCTGAATGACTATGGAAGATGACCCTGAGCTTCAGAGGAAACTACACTCCTAGTCAATACTCTGATTGTGATCTGGTGAGATCCTAAGCAAAGAATCCATCCCCAGACTTTCTATCTACAGAAACTGACAGATAATAAAATGTCACTATAAGCTGCTAAATTTGTAGTAATTTGTTACACAGCATTAGAAAACTAATAGAAGAACCAAGAGCCACCCCACAACTGCAAGACCTAGAGCTCTTCAGGGACCTAGCAGACCCCATGCACAGTAAGGGGGGTATTGCAGGGACCTAGCAGACCCCATGCACGGTGAGGGGGGTATTGTTGAGAGAGTACTAAAAAGGAGAACCAGAGACTGAGGCTAGAAAAGTGCTGGTACAGATTTAGAGTGTCCTGCCCAGAAAGGCCTGCTAACCTGGCCAGTCTCCAGCAGACAACAGAACATTTCAGGGCTTTCATTTCCAGGACCCACACAGGACTGGGTTCTGCCTCTCAGACTCAGCCCAGACACACAGAGGACTTGGAACATTTGGAGGCTCTCCAAAGTGTCTCCTAGACCTGTCCCCCAGAGGAGCAGGGCTGGATTAACAGTCCTTATTGCTCAGGTCTAATGATGGTAACTGCTTCTGTCTGTCCTGTGAACTGAACAGCAGGGGAAAGAGGTTTGCAAATAGATTATGTGTAAGCAGAGGGAGCAGCAAGAGAGGAGAAAGCATGCTGCTTAGATGTGAGGTGACTTCCTTTAGTTTCTTTCCGAATCTGTGCTGTATTCTTGCCTTCCTATCCCATCAAATATCTTCTCTTTATAACATTAACTCTCTCCCTTTTTTTGTTATTTAAGCCATTTTTATTTTCGTTACTTGCCAGCATATAGAGCTCTAATGCAATATTCAAAGCTAGATTTTTAGTTTTATAGGTTTGGAGGCTCAAGTTTATCATTTCTACCAGAACAAATTAGGGCTTCCCTTGTGGCTCAGCTGGTAAAGAATCCACCTGCAATGTGGAAGACCTGTGTTAGATCCCTGGGTTGAGAAAATCCTCTGGAGAAGGGAGAGACTACTCACTCCAGTATTCTGGCCTGGAGAATTCTATGGACTATATAGTCCTTGGGGTTGCAAAGAGCTGGACACGACTGAGTGACCTTCACTTATTAACTTAGAACAAATCAATCTTTCGGGGATCAACATGTTAAGAAGACTCATAAGAAATTAATATGCCCCTCAGAATTTCAATTTATCAATATATAAAAAGCTAAATCTAGAAAGAAGAACTTGTATAGACAATTCACTCTGGGTATCTCACCATGGTAGTTTAAATGCACTCAGGAAAGCAAATTACCAATTAGAGGGTTGTTTGATGATCATATACAGTTGTTCCTTGGTTTCTTTGGTGTATTGGTTTCTGAACTCTATGCAGATACTAAAATCAGTGGATGCTCAGGTTCAGCAGTTGGCCTTCCCAATCTGCAGTTCCACATCCGCAGGTTCAACCAACCTGGGTTATGTATTACTGTGTGTATTTATTGAAAAAAAGTGTGTATATAAGTAGATCCCTGCAGTCCAAACCCTTGTTCAAGGGTCTATGACAATTAGAAGAAAGAGAATAGGTCCTATCGATAGACTTTTCTTTCAAAATAGGATAATGGAAACTGCTTCCCTATTCTAGGAATGTTTCTCTTTGAAAAATTAGTTATAGTCCTTGAACACAAATAGCCTTCTCCTCTGGTCATTGCCAGATTTATCCTTATATTTTGTGTACTGTTATCCTAGACTTATCTCAAGCCATCTTTCTGTTGACATGTGATTCTCCCAGAAAAATTTTACTAACTACAGTTGGTTAATTTTTTGGTACCTTAACTACATGTTATTCACCACCCCTAGCATCCATTACCTGAAAAGGGAAAGTGTTAGTCTCTTAGTCATGTCCTACTCTTTGCAGCCCTATGGACCATTGCCCACCAGGATCTTCTGTCCATGGAAATCTCCAGGTAAAAATACTGGAAAGGGAAATGGGTAGTCATTCCCTTCTCCAAAGGATCTTCCCAACCCAGGGATCTATCTGCATTGCAAATAGATTCTTTAGCATCTATTACCCATGAGCCTTTAATTGAACAACAATAACCATTGGCACCTAAAGTGAGCTTTCTCACTTAATCCTTTTAGCAATTCTAAAATACTATTACCATCATCTCTAGATAAAAGTTAAAGAAACAAAATACAGCTAGTTTAAGTGATTTGCCTAGAGTAGTAGAGCTGAGATCTGAACCCAAGAAATCTGACTCCAGAGTCATCATATATTACATTTCAAAACCTTTCACAAGGTCCTTATATTTTCTAAATCTTAATTTCTCATCTGTAAACAAAGCTAATAATATCTTTCCTAAAGACTGTTGGGAGTCTAAACGTGATGATTAATGTAAAGCTCTTAGCTCTACATATACCAAATATATAGTAAATAGCTATTATTAAAATAATTCCCTCAGGAATATAGATTAGATTTCTGTTCACCTTAAATCATAAACACAAACCAGATTTTAGAGTGAGTTAATTCTATTTCCAGGTGACTGATATAAACAATCACATGCTAATATTTCTAACCTCAAATCCAAATGATGATATTTTATTACCCAATTTCCAATTATGAGTGCCTTTTTAGAGGTTACAGCTACCCACCACTCCATCTTGCAGACTACACAAAACTCAGCCACAACTTCACACACTCCCCAACTTGCCTAGGGTCACTGCTGCTTCCTGTGACCAAAGAAGTAACTCCAACTCTTCACACATCCCCAGATTAAAATTATGGAATTACTTAGGTAAGGGTATTAAGTTCACAGATTTACTCATTTGTTTAATAAAATCCTTATTCTTCTGAGGAAGACCTATTTGTTTCAAGAGCAAACATTCTATGGCAGCTTGTTAAGTTATAATTTCAGATATTTTATAACACATGGATTTATACATTATAAATTTTTAAAATTCTAGTCAGTTAAAAAAATATTGTTTTAATATATTTCAACTGTGACTTATGCAGGGAATTTTTAAGATTTGGAACTTCAAAAAGTTATTTTCATTGTCTCTGAATAGCAATTTTTTTTCCCCTGCATGTATCTGAACATGTATGAACAAAATCTGCTTGATTTAATCCATATTTTAAGAAAATTCTGAGTTTAAAAACGAAAAACCTCAGAAGTTAACCACTACCACTTGAAACTCTCAGTTAACTGTACAACTGAGAATATATCTTTTCTTAACAGCTTTGTAATACAACTTGATATGAGTTACTGCAGATTCAACATCTCAACTGTAAGAAACTTCAATTACCATTAAGGCCAAAAGGCATCCATGTACCAGTCATACTCAGAAAGTCACAAGGGGGTCTGTGATCATTTCCTTTGTCTCTAAAGTTAGTGTAATATTTTGCAAGGATCTACTGAATGTGAGATAGGTGTGGTGAAATGGGCACATTTAAGTATTTATTTTTTTACACTTCACTGAAGTTTAAAAGCAAACGGCCTAAATCATAAGGGCACACAGCTTTATAAAAACTTAAGAGTTTTTATAAAATGAAGTTACTCGTATAACCAGAACCCAACCATGACAAAGAATATGGTCAGGACTAACAAAATGCTCATGTCCCTTTCCAGGCACTATCTCCTCCCCACTCCCTAGAGTAACCATAATCCTAGATTAGTTTAGCCTGATCTGAAGTCCATGTAAATGGAATTATATAGCATGTGCTAGTTTATATATGGCTTTTCCAATTCAATACTGTATTTGTGAGTGACAGTTATACTCTTCAAAGTGATGGCAATTTGTTTATTGTCACTGTTGTGCATTAGAATTCCACTGTGTGAACCCGTAACAGTTTATTTACCCAGGCTACCATTCACAAGCAAATGGGAACTTCTGGTCTGGGGCCATTATAGTACAGTGATGAACACTATTATATACCTCTTTAGTGAACATATGGGCATTTCTATTGGAAATATACTTGGGAGTGGAATCTTAGGGTCATAGGGTATGCATATGCTAAGATTTAACAGACTCTAACAAACACTTTCCAAAGTAAATGTATCCATTGAAACTTTCACTAGCAGTGTATAAGAATTCCGGTTGTTGTTCAATACCTTCTCCAACACTTGATATTGTCTAAATTTTTCATTGTAATAATTCTAACGGATGTGTAGTGGTAATTTCTATTTCCGTGACTTGCAGTGCCAGCCAAAATGGAGTAAGACCTTGACAGCCTATCTTTCCTACTAATCACAACTAAAAGTTCAAGGCAAAATACAAAAAGCAACTACCTGAGGATTCTAAAAAAATGTAAGCAAAAACAGTGTTTGTTTTTCCTACTTTCTCTTACAGATTTGACTGGAGGTCTGACACCCAGTGATACTGCGGTGGTAGCACAGGAAACAAAAACAGAGAGAAACCCCATATTTCTAGCTAGATGAATGGGGAAAGAGAGCTTCCACGAGCTAAAGTCTGTGGGGGAATATTTGGCTTTTTTTCTCCTTTTTTCCCTCTGGTCTTGACTGAGAGTTAGGGCCAGGCTTGGGCAGTTAGGACACCAAGAAAAACCCTGTCTTTCTAAACAAGGAAACTGGGAAAGGGCACCTCTGGGAAGGAATTCATCTTTTGTTTTGCTCTTTTCTCTCACCTCTTTGCTCCAGTGTGCACCCTAGTCAGATGCTGTAGCTATGGCATCAAGCTAAAACTCCAAGAGAAACCTCATATTTATAGCAAGAAAACGAGACTCTGCAAAACCGAGAGGAGAGGAACATCAAAACCAGGAAAAGCTGGAGAAGCAAACTCCCTAGTTCTTTGTATGAATCTAAGTTCTCTGCTCATACCTTGAACTAAGCACCTGCAGGGCAGAAAAAAGCTGCATAGCAAAAGATACGTGAACTACAATTTAAATTACTTCCCAAGTTCCAAAATAATTCTTGAGTGTTGTATGTATAGAACGATTCAATGCAACCCAATAAAGCCTCTGAAAACCGAACTGACATGGAACCAGCACTCACAGATGAGACTCAACTTAAAATATGAACCAAACTGGATTGATGGCCTCCTAAAAGAAAACAAACTAACAAAAAAAATCAACATTCCCCAAAGGCTTTAATCAGAACCCAGAGTCTATGCAACAAAATATTCAAAATGTCTTGGATAAAAATCACAATTACTCAATAAACAAAGAACTGGAAAAATAGGGCCAGTTATTAAGGAAAAATAAACAGCTGCCAATAAAGCAATTATAATTAGAAAGTAGATGAAAATGTTATCTGTATATACAAGCTGTACCCTAGAAAAATTCTTGCATTTTTGTATCCAAATTTATGACAAAAGTTGAGAAACAGAGGGATAAACTGTCACACGAAGCAACATTACCAATAAATAACAGCAAAACTAAACAAATACAAATACATGAAACAATCTAGGACGTTTTAAAGGCATATTGTTGAGGAAAAGAAAGCTGCAGACGATTATATAACAATAAACTATCCTTGCAAAGTTCAACCGTTTATTAGCCATAAGCTACAGTTTTAAAAGCAAAGGAATAAACCCCAAATACAAGTGAGTATTACCTCTGGAGGAAAGCAACGGAATGGAATGGGGGGAAAGTCAGGTCTTTTAACCATAGTGGCAACCTCCTAGTTCCAAAATTACTGCTCAGTTCTCAAGTGCATATTGCTTATCTGTTACATCTATTTAAGTACCCCAAAACAATATGTTTTAAACGACATCCTATGTACATGGTGAAAGAACAGAGTTCTCGAGACTTTATTAAAAGTCACTTTTCCAAAAATACGAAAAGCCCACTTCACCCCTACCGATTAGCGAAACCCGCCTTTGCCAGCCCCGGAGGGTCACAGTCACTTCCGCCCCACCTCCCTAGCCCCGCCCATCTGAGAGGAAGTACTTTCCTTTCGGGTCCTCCTGCCTGTAGGGGGCTCTCCGAGCCCTCTAGTGCCACGAAGGCCTCCCGCCTGGGCTGTCCTGGCGGCGCCTGTTAGTTTAGTCCTAGAGAATATATTTTCACTGTAACTCTTTTGGCCAGAAAAAAAAAAATCTCACAGGCATCTTTTTCTGGATAATAACGTTCAAACCCAATCTAGGCCGAGTGTTTGCACTATCAAACCCTGTCGCAGTGTTGGAAAGGAGTCAGGCGGTGTGAGGACAGCCCCGGAGCGCCGAAAGTCCCCGGCCCGCTCCCTCCAGTGAAGACGTAGCTGCGGGTGGTTGTGGTGGCGGCGTCCAAGATGTCGACCAAGAATTTCAGAGTCAGTGACGGTGACTGGATTTGCCCGGACAAAAAGTGAGTTCGTGAAGGGTCCCGAGTCTGCAGCGGGGTTGGTCGTTGGAGGCTTTCTCGAGTCGATTGAGCATTTTCCGTTTTTACGGTCGCTGATGCCGTCAGCCGAGTGGTGGAGAACTGCCCGATCCCGGGCGGGAAGGAGGCTCTTAGTCTCCTCACGATGGGGTCCTTCAAGAACCTTTCTTTTGATTAAGTCTTGAGCGTGTCCTCGATTATCTCTCTCCGAGGCAGCCGGTATGGGGAGGGAGATGGCCGCCCCTTTTCCTCACTCCCCACCCCCGGCCAGGTTTCTGCGATAAGGAAACCTCCCCGGTGGAGGCCAGCTCGGTGTCGGATCTCCCCCACGTGACTTCTCCTGCAGAACCTGACTCTTGTTCAGAAAATGTTGCTTTCTTGAACTCATTTGTTTGCTTCACCTAGTTTATTTTGCTGTTTTTTTTAAATTTAATTCAAACTTTGTTTCCGTATTGTTTTTACTTTTTCCTGCCGACCGCTAACCTCTTTGGTTGGAGGAATTCTGGCTTTTTTTTTTTTTTTTTTTGGTCTTTAATTTCCCCACAAGAATTAAACCTTTCACCTCTTCAGAACCGAAACGTATGAGGTCTGTGTTTTCGCCTGCTCAGCCCTGGAGAATGCCTGCTTCAAAGAAGCACGTGTTTTAGTGGCTCTGCTGAAACCAGTGTCCTTTATTAAATTGTTTAGGAAGATTTTTATTGGCGGGTGTTTAAGTAGGTGTATCTGTGTGGAGATGTACAAAAATTATTATGGAAAGTAATTGTCAAAAAAAGAATGCGCATCTCGTGTTCCAGTAAAAACTTTTGAATACTTGTCTCTAAGCAAGCCACAGATGGCATATGGAGTGCCTGGTAGTAAAGAGTGAAAACTTTGAAAATTAATTCCAATCCTATTGTTTATGTAACGTTACCTAGGCTATTTTACTTTGCTTAAAAAAAACAGAAGATCTCCCTTAAAATGGTATAGCATAGATTGTGTAGAGCAATAAGATGTAGCAAATACTCATCAATCAATAACTATGAATATTAGTTTTAGAATCAAATGTCAAAGAAGATTAAGGGCTTATTTCCGCAGCATTTGTCTTCCATTCTTATTTTGAGCAATTTAAGTGAAGTCTGGCGGGCTGCAGTCCGTGGGGTCACAAAGAGTCAGACAGGATTGAGCAACTGAACTGAAATGAAGCACCATGCTTCTTTACATAAAAAGTTGATGGTTCTCGATTACATAAAGATTTAAGATTACTTGAAGGGTATCGAGTCAATTTTGAGTAGAACAAACAACTGACTTTTTGTGTTGTTGGTCACTTGTAGAATAATGTGCTTTTGACAGTGTCATTAATGACAGTATACTCAGATATTTGAACGTATTTCTAAAAGAGTGCATTTCAATTCAGTTACAAATATATGAATAGACTAACTTCTACAATGTATATAAATCCAGAAAACATTTTCAGAATGTATTTCAGTGCTTATTGGAGTCCTAAAGGATATTCTTTATTTGGGGGGGGGGGCGGGGGGCAAGGGTGAATGACCTAAAAGTTACTGGTGTACTTCAGTTAAGTGTCTCTTCCATACTTTGCATCTTTATTCCATTCTAGTATAATACCTAAAAAAAAAATAAAGAAATCAACGTAAGTTTAAGCTTTACATGTTATTCAGAGCATTTAGCATGCTTTTATGATTTGCAGATGCACTATAAAAACCATGTGTTTTTTGGTTGTTTAGTATCAGCATAAAGTTACAATATGTTACTTTTATGTGTTGACATTATTGGTTGTAGTTTTCCAGCTAGGTTTCAGAGGTTTAATAGATACCCCCAAAACTGAGTTTTCTTTTAATTATTGAACCTATTTCTATTTTTTCTTAATTTTCCTTTGTCTTTTTACCATCCCACCTTCTGTTTCTAGCAAGAGGGTAGTATTAAGATCCATGAAGCCTTTTCTGACTTACCCATTTTCTCCCCCTTGGTTCACCTTTAGGATTTTGTATGATAATTCTTAACAAAATTTTGTATAATCTTATTTTCTATATGAGAGTTACTTTAAATTTTTCTGAACTCCCTGGTGCTTCATCAGTAATTGTTCAAGTGGACTCACATCTCACTTAAACTTTGTAAGGGTATCTTGTACTTAATGATGTGTGCCAATATGAGAACACTGAGGCATAGAGATCCTTAAGTAACTTACCAGAATCACGTAATTGGTAATTGAGAGATTGGAGTTTCTTATCCATGACTTTTAACTTCAGGTCTTATATTTTTTCCACCTAAATTGTGAGGGGTTTTTTGGGTTTTGTTTTTTTTTTTTTTTGTAGTTAACATTGACATTAACATAAAAAGAGAAGTAGAAGTTCTGGACCCAGGTATATAGGGAAGACACATTAAAAAACTGTGTAATAGACTCTTTAAAATTACGTAAGTTTAATACGTGTCTAAGTATTTTTTGCTTTATTTTCAGATGTGGAAATGTAAACTTTGCTAGAAGAACTAGCTGTAATAGATGTGGTCGAGGTAAGCACTTAAGGAACCTTCTGTTAAGACTGTTTCTACAGACCATTTCTTTATTTCCCCAGATTCATACTGCATTTTTCTATTTTCAGAGAAAACAACTGAGGCTAAGATGATGAAAGCAGGGGGCACTGAAATAGGAAAGACACTCGCAGAAAAGAGCCGAGGCTTATTTAGTGCTAATGACTGGCAGTGTAAAACGTATGTGTTTTAATGATCATCCTGACTTTTTTCCCATAATAATGTATGTAGCCACTACTTGTTAATACTACCTACTCTTTCTAGTCACATTGGCAAGCCACACTATAGACTTTAAATCAAAGATCTGTTGATTGTTATTCATTCTGTATCTGATATTTAAGTATAAAGAACTTTTAAATTTTAGAATCATAAGTTGCATCCTATAGATAATTATTCCTAATTAGGTTTCTTAATATTTCTGGTTTTCACATGCTATACTGATTTTTCCAATATCCGTCTTGTCTCTTAAGCAGATGAATCAAACACACATGAAAGGGCTGAATCAGAAGAGGGTCTTACACAAATTTCTGGTCTTAAAAATACTAAATTAGTATTGAATAATTTTCCAGCAACAAATTAAGACACTGAATTTGGGATTCAGTGCATGAACTGATTCTGCAGGAGAAAAAAAAAAATTTTAACTTTTATTTGCAGGGTATAACCTTACTCTTGAGGTGACTTTGTAGACTGGGAAATTAATAGAACATTTAATTTAAAGTGGTATTCCCCCCACCCCCACCCCCCACAAGACAGCAGAATCTCTGTAGATACAATTTCTCATTGATTTCTCATAAAAAGACAGGCACTGTTGATACTATATAGCTTTTGCTTCTCTGCTTAAGTAGTTCAGTCTATTGTAACCATACTCTCTGCTCAGAAAAAGTACATTGGTGCATTTCCTTTGTAGCATCCTTAGTAAACATTTTTTTATGGTAGTGAGTTCACTCTACTTTTTATTTTAAAATTCTTAAATATTTTTGAATTGACTATTTGTCTTATGTTATAATCTACTAATTTGACATTTTTCACTTTTAAAGTTGCAGTAACGTGAATTGGGCCAGAAGATCAGAGTGTAATATGTGTAATACTCCAAAGTATGCTAAACTGGAAGAAAGAACAGGTAAAAGTCAAACTTATTCCAACTAAATGATTTTAAAACAACTAAACATTGAAATGGATAATTGATTGCTTCATAAGAACACAGTAAATGAGGATTGTTTATTCTGCTCTTATATTTTTTACCTTGATTTTTTTTTTTCCTCTCATCCAAAGTCATGTTTTGTATAGTAATTTCACAGTTTACAAAGTACAGCATGAGGAAACTGTATCCTAACAAATAGTCGACATTAGGATAATTTTAGAAATGCTTTATTCCTCTCTATCCTTTGCTAGTCTAAATGTTTGTTATTAATAATGACAGGATAATACCATTTTTTTCATTCGTTTGATTTCTTAGTATGACAAAACCAAACATGGGGCACCTTTTAAAATATTTGTCTAAAAAAGTTAGCCATTCATTAGAATCATTTGAGAAACTGAAAATCCAGAATCCTAAACAGCTGACAAAGCTCTTTAGTGGTGGGTCCCCCAAATTTGCAGGTGTTTTAGATGGTATTTGGTCACCATTGATCTAAATAATAACCCATCATTGACTCTGTGTGTTATCAGTTATTGCATTGTCAGCATTGTTAGTCTCTCAGTCATGTCCAGCTCTTTGCGACCCCATGGACTGTAGCTGGCCAGGCTCCTCTGTCCATGGAATTCTCCAGGCAGAAATTCTGGAGTGGATTGCCATTCCTTTCTCTAGTGGATCTTGCTCCTCTAGGGATTGAACCCAGGTCTCTTGCATTGCAGGCAGATTCTTTACTGTCTGAGCCACCAGGAAAGCCTCTGTTGTAGTTGGATGAAAATATTTACCTGATAGAATGTAGTTTCCCATTATCATCAGTTAGAGCAAACACATTATCAGTATACTTCGCATCTGATTTTGTCATTCAACAGCTTGAACAGTCAAAGGCTTCCTTCTGTTGATACATTAGTCACCTTATTAGACCTAGGCTTAATAAACAACTTCCCTGTTTCCTTTTCCTCCCTGACTTTAGACAGTTGCACTGTCTATAGATTAAGGCCTTTTAATAAGGCCTTTTTTTCCCTCTCTTACCTCTTTAACATTTATATTTCCCCCCCTTTTTTTAAAATCTAACACTCCCACACCCCCCAATACATAAACCCCTTTGGTTGGTTACTCTGTTTCCTTTTTGTATTTTCGTGGTCACAGAATGTTGGGTTTCTTCTAGTTCCAATTCCTAAGCTCTCCTTTATGCTGTGTTTTCTGGGCATTTTCTTGAAGACCTAAGTTTAAGTAAGCATTGGCACACCATGATAACCAAATTTATGTCTCTAGCTCAGACTTCTTTGACCTGTATATTCAGCTACCTATTTATCATCACTACGTAAATGTCAAACTCATTATATCTAAACTGAATTCGCGATTTTCCCCTAGGACCTGGCCCTCTTCTAGTGATCTCTTTCTCATGATTGGTACCACCCACCATATGCTTGTTACATAAACCAGAAACTTAGACATTCTTCTTAATAACTCCTTCATCTCTCTTGTTCCCCCAAAAGTCTTCTCCATCATTTCGCTAGGCAGAGATTCAACTTTATCCTGTTTCTTGGGAAAAAAAAAAACAAAAACAGCCACCTTGTTGTACATATATCCCACACAGCCAGGAGTTCTTTGTTCGCAACTAAAATTCCATTTATTTAAAACATTTTGCTTTGATTGCTTTTAGGAAAAAGTCCAGAATCTTAACAGTTATAAGAATTGTAATCCCCAGAAGCCTTTTATTTATTCACATTCTCTTTGACCTGTTTTGTGATTCCTCCTTTAAAAGTTTCACTAATGCAAGAGCTAAAATCTTAACAACTGAAGTTGTCGAAGTTTAGTAACCTTACTTTCCTTTACCCATTATCTTTTTTGTGTCCTGATCCTTTACCATTTCCCTTGATATAAGTAGTTGTCATAGCCCGTCATTGTTGAAGATGTGAACTAATGATATACTGTTACCGTCTAGTTTGTCTTTATTATTTGTTCTCTTTGCTGGTTAATCAAAATATAGATTCTCAAAATTTTCAAAGTAGTGTCTCAGTTCTTCTTTGAAGCACATGTTACATTCATACCCTTTTCTCTCTTCACTTCCATTGTCACAACCCTAATTCAGGCCTATTTTAAATCTGTTTGATCTTTTACTGATCTTTGCTTACATTTTACATTTTTTGAGACAAATCTTAAGATTTTATTTTAACACTTGCTAAAAATGTATAGAGGTTGCTTGTTTCATATAAACTGTATCATAAATGATGCCAGAACTGTGGTGTTTCCTATACTCAAATGTTGAGTATAGAATTGAGGAAATATTTGTTGGCCATTGGGCACGATGCAGGGGAATACTTGGTTAAGCAAACTAGAAATGTAAAGGCAAAAATTAATGAAGTCTTCAAGAGAGCAATGTTTAGGCTAAGAAGTGAAAGTTAGTAGCAAGTTGAGAGATCATTCCAAGCAAAAGCAAACAGCTTATATAAATCAGGCCCTGACACTTAAAAGAATTTAGCATATTGGGTGAATTCTAGCAGCTTCAGAAATAGGCAAAGGCCATGTAAATCATAGTAAGAAGTTTTATTTTATTCTAAATATAATGGGAAATAATTTTTAACAAGGGATTGACATTTCTAATTTTTAAATATTACTGGTTTATAGAAGAAGAATTAGGGGGTGAGAGTGGCAAGCATGGAAGCAAGAAGACCAATTTTTACAATATTCCCTGAAAGCTTCAAACCAGTAGAGTGAGGGAAACACATAAATAAGCTGGTTATCCCTGTCCCTTGTTATTCAGTGGAGATGATGCTGAAGGCTTTTTTTTTTTTTTAATGTTATAGCTACTAATTTCTCACATAGAAAGACTTCATGAGGTGTATTTGTTGTATGAGCTCATACAACATACCTTAATAATGAATTGCTAGCAGATTAGGTTCTTCTATAACTGTGTGAGAGAACATGAAAATAGCTTTGTGTTTGCTATCATGTTTATTTTGCAGTAATTTTGCTTACACACCTATGCAAAACTACCTGTTATACCTATCTTGGATAATTGATTCTTTGGCTCACCATGTTTGCCTTACCATTATTTTACTTTCAGATTACTGACTGGACAAAGAACTCTCTGAAAGACTATTGATTTTAAATAGTAGTGCTTAATATGTTTACATTTCCACATATAAATAGTCCAGTTTTTCTGTACTATTGGCTTACAGTCATCGTATTATATAATTTTTTTTTTCCTTTTTTCTTACGTGAATCATTTTGCATTAACTTTTTACCTACTTCAAAGTATTGTGAGGTTTAAGTCTTTACATCTCTTACGTCTCAGGACATACTGCCATAATATTAAATATATATCTAGAGCCAAGAAACTATATTGTTGAATTATAATTTTCTACAGCATTTATCTCTCAAATTATCATTGAGTATGAGCCTTTTTCTTTTTTTAAATTACTAGTCTTAGTCACAGCATGCAGGATCTTTGATACTCATTTCGGCATGCAGGATGCTTTTTAGCTTTTAGTTGCATGGAAGCTTTTAGTTGCAGCATATAGGATCTAGTTCCCTGACCAGGGACTGAATCTGGGGCCCTGCTTTGGGAACATGGAATCTTAGTCACTAGACCACCAAGGAAATCCCTGAGGTATTTTCTTGAGATGAGCATATACCTAATTTTACTTGATTTTTTTTTCTTTTAATATTTGATGCTATGAAAAACTAGAGCCAGGATTTTACTAAGGAAAAGTTGTTATTTATAATTTAAAACACTTCACTTTTGGATCATATGCATAGAAACGAGGAAATTCTTGTATATTACAGTTGGAGTCTGTTTTATCTCTGGAACAAGGTGGGAAGAGGAAAAAAGGGATGATATCAAGTATTCTGAGGATAGACACAGATATATTGCAGTTTTCACCGGTACAGAGTATAGTGAGGAAAAGAAAGGACACTGCATTAATGTGGGATTTTTTTTTTAAGTGAGTTAATTTTATTGCATTATTTTACTGGGACACTTACATCCTCTCTACTATTAGCTTGTGGCTCTTACAAAATGATGAGAGAGTGAGTTTTTTAATGCCTGTGACTGACAGATTTAAAGTTGCAAATCTTAAATTTTTAAAAAATGCTTTTTTCATCTATAAATTTAACATTTTGCTGATTCATTAAATCCTTAAATCTGGGAATCACTCTTTATGTGGCGGTACTGTTCTGAAATACGTGAGGTAGTTAGGTTATGTTACTCTTAACCACCTCTGTATTTTTTTCAGTGGGAGATATTTTTCAGAAGTTCTCATCTCATTTTCTCTAAAACTAACTCACTTTCTTCTTCTAATCTTTGTTAAGCCTATGGCACAGATCTGTAAGTCTAATTGTAGATAGTAGCTGTGGCAGTAAATAATGGTGTATTGATCCTGATTGGTCTTCATTAGAATATTTTCAGTTGAAAAGTTTACTGGCTTCTTCAGAAAAGCTGAGTGACTTTGTGTATTTTAAACTGATTTTTATGTTCTTCGTTACGTCATTATATTTGCCTATATAGTTATTTTCCAAGCTCTAACTGTATTTTAGCCCAGCAAAATTTCAGTGTATCAAAAGATTTCAAGCTATTTTTAACTAGCAAACAGTGAAATTTGATTATTAGTTCTTACTGAGCCCACTTCTCCCAAAATAATTATGATTAAAACCACAGAGGAAAGTCATTTTAAAACTTGGTTATAGCAGATGTTTAAGGAGATGTTTTCCATCCATATATTCCATGTATTACTGAAATCATATAGGCAGGACATTTTGAAATTGAGAAGAGCTAAAATTGTAGCCATGGGACTTTTCCAGCTATATCCAACTTTGAGGCTGTTCTCTGTAGTGATACTTTATTTTTTTATTTTTTATTTTTGAGACCAATAGTTTATTAAAAGGATAAACAGATGTCTTTGATAAGATTTTATTTTTCCTATTACTTGTAGGTGATTTTGGTGAATTATAACAATTTGTGCTCCCCTCTCCTTAGGATATGGTGGTGGTTTTAATGAAAGAGAAAATGTTGAATACATAGAAAGAGAAGAATCTGATGGTGAATATGATGAGGTAAGATATACATTAGTGTGTAGGTTGAATGCAACTTAGAGAAACATGTTAGAAAATATCTTAAATAAAAAAAGAAAATACTATATGTATCTCATTTTTGTAAGTACACGTTAAGTCTTTTAGAGCAGCTTATTATTTTGTTGGAGGTCATAATTGACTTAAACATATAATTGACTTAAAAATACATGTTGACACCTAAATATATAAAAGTAATTTCTTAAGAAAAATATTTTAATACTTTTAGCTAACAGAAATATATTGAAACTTTTTCTCTAGTTTGGACGTAAGAAGAAAAAATACAGAGGGAAGGCAGTTGGTCCTGCATCTATTTTAAAGGAAGTTGAAGATAAAGAGTCTGAGGGAGAAGAAGAGGATGAGGATGAAGATCTTTCTAAATATAAATTAGATGAGGTAGCTTCTTTCCTTACCATATTTCCCCTTTGTCTTGTTCAAGCTATGGCATATGAATGTCTTTGACAACCTTTGGCTTATGGTGAAGATGTGTTCTACAGTGTCATCATTTGTTTCCACAAAAATTATGATCTGTTTTACCAAGCGTTATTCTGACTTGAGATATACAGTAGTGACTGAGACAGAACATGCTT
The DNA here is from genome assembly GCF_023091745.1 of Budorcas taxicolor. Lineage (NCBI taxonomy): Eukaryota > Metazoa > Chordata > Mammalia > Artiodactyla > Bovidae > Budorcas > Budorcas taxicolor. The sequence continues at coordinate 74,194,267 of NC_068912.1, forward strand.
CTCTTAACTTAAATTGCAGAGAGGAAAAGACATAAACAGTATAATTTCAATAGCAATAATATTATGAAGATGCATGATGTGGTAGATCATTAGAAGAGCTACTTTGGTTTCAGTGAATGGGGGATTTCTGAGACAGTGAAATTTGTGTTGAGACGTTAGTGATGAGTGATATGAAGGAGCCCGCTGTAAGGGCTGGGATCAGAGCATTTTTAGGGCAGTGAGAACAGCAAATAAAGTTTCCCATAGTAGGAAACAAGCCAGCAACATCCAAAAAATCATACATGGGCTAGTGTGGTTAGAACAGAGGGGAGAAGGTAATAAGGGGGTCAGCAAACACATCAAGTCTGGTGATGTTTATTCTGTGGGGCCTGAGTGTAAAATTTTATGGATGAATAGATCCAGATTAAGGGTGCTTTGAGGTCTGAGCATAGGAGGCCCTCAAATGCACATAAAACAATATGGAACAAGTTTGAAAAAGAAACAAATGAGGTATATTTATCTGATCTGTGTTTTAGAGATGACTGTCAACATACTGAAATATTGGGGAGGCAGAATGAATTCCCACAGTTAGACTTCCTAAAAGGGTGTACTAGAGGAAGGAATGAAGTTCTGAACTAAGTCTTAAAGGAGATGCATTTAAGAACTTTTATTCTTGACAGTTTATATGGTAATACATTGTGTGAAAAAGAAAATGAGTATGATTTCTACATTTACATCTTTGAAATGCCTGAGACAGTCATTCAGTCTGTTTAGCTGAGATCAGGAATGTAGTAGTCAGATTTCAGGATTGAGAGTGAATTTGTTGAGATGTTAGTGATAAAATATGTTCATATGAAGATGTCCATTACATAGAACTATTCATCATTCCTAGTAGACAACATTGATACCTCAAGGTCTAAAAAGAATTGATTGTGGATTTTTGTTAGGATGAGGATGAAGATGATGCTGATCTCTCAAAATATAATCTTGATGCCAGTGAAGAAGAAGATAGTAATAAAAAGAAATCTAACAGACGAAGTCGCTCAAAGTCTCGGTCTTCACACTCACGATCTTCATCACGCTCATCCTCCCCCTCCAGTTCAAGGTCTAGGTCCAGGTAAACGGGTACAGGTCAAGGGTAACACCAGTCAAAATGTCAGTATCTAACTTCTTTACTTATAAATTTTGTTTTTCCTAACTAAATTTTCCTTTTATTTTAGAGTTTTCATTCAAGTTATCATTTGAAAGATCATTTTTTTCTATCTTAGTGCCGTGGAGTTATTATCGAGTATTTCAGAAGTACAAAATTTTAATATGAAACTCCTTAGTCCAGTTTAGCATCATGCCTTTTATTAAAATAGACTAAAAATTGAATTAAATCATTATTTATAGATACTTAGTTATCTAAAGAGACAGTTTTACGTTCAGAAAACTCAAAGTGAAGATTTCTATTTCCACTGATGATTTTAAACACTAGTACAGAAATTTTCTAGGCATTGATTGAACTGCTGCTTATTACAGTGTTTTATTTGGCATAGGTACTCTGAATACAGGAGAAATTTGGCTGTATTCTATTATCCTAATGCTCATACTTTAGAGCTGTCCAGGAATAAATTAGAGGATTTAATTTGTGTTATACTTGCATATTATTTTGTTAGTAAAGTTTTAATAAAAAGTCACTGATTGTGTAGTCAACAATAAAAAGTTTTAGTTGAGAAAAAGCAACACTTTATGTAAGCAAAATTCCCTTGAAGAACTCCTATTTAGTTAAGTGAAACTATGTGCAATTAATTTCAACTGTATTTAGGAATAAAATATTAGCTAAGTACTTAGGTAATTTTTGAGTTATTTGTTTATAAAGATACTTTTAAGGTAAAAGTTAATGTTTTCCTGCAAATTGTTATTTTCAGGAATAAATTAAGTATAAATTAAATTACTCAATGAAATTTATTTAATTTGTTGACTTTTTAAATGCAAGTGGACCGTATTTCCTGTCATTTTTCAATAATTTCCTAAAACAGTGACAGGATTATCAGTGTAGTTTCCCTTTAATTCTCAAATCTTTGAGTAGACAGAAAACATACAGGTTAAAAACATACCATGTCAGTACTGAAGCTTTATGCTAACTAATGACCAAGAAAATAGATTTCAAGTTAAATATAAACTGCCATATTCCTGAATGTATCAGTCCCTCCCAGGTTACTTTTAAGTGTTTGTGAACAAAAAGTATTCAATACTTTTTTCAATACAAAAAAGTATTGAATTTTATCTGTACAATCTTAAAAGCGTTTTTAAAGAAATCTTGTCAGACTTGGAAAGTTGTTCAGTCTCGCTAAGTCATGTCCAACTCTTTGCAATCCCATGAACTTGAAAAGTAGTTGATTATTTTCAAAAATTATTAATTTAAGTTTTGGCATAATTGTTAATACAGAATGAAAGTTTTAAATGAACCTTAAAATACTGTGTTTTGAAAATATATATCCCAAATAGTTATTATATGAAAATGAATCCTAATGCATAGTTTTCTTTCAGTGTTCATATCACAAAGCTTAATTAAATGGTCCTGGAAAAAAATATCCTTCCATGTTGTTCCAGGTCGCGTTCAAGAAGTTCTTCCAGTTCGCAGTCAAGATCTCGTTCCAGTTCCAGAGAACGTTCGAGATCTCGTGGGTCGAAATCAAGGTGAATGAGGTAGCATCTCTCTGTAAAGCAGAGAGAGAAAATATTTAAAGGCTGCAGAAGGCGTTGCTTTTTTTCCTCTTATTTTGCTTCTATTTGTCAATTTTATTTTAGCATTAGAAAACTAATGCACTTGCCTCAGCTTAATTTTCTCACCGTGAGATGTCTCCATTGCCAGCAGTGTGCCAAGACATTCCCATGATTGAATTAAGGTGGTTATTTTGCATTGTGCAAGGTTTGCTATTTTTGTGCTAAAATGTGATGAAATGGGAAGATGCAGCCAAGGTTTATCACCAAATGCCTACTCATTAAAGTTATTTTGCAGTAGGAATTATAATAAGTATGCAGATAAAAAGAAAAAGTTTACTTCATGTTTAAAAGGTAGAAAAATAACTGCCTCAACACAGTTTTGCAAGGCAATTATTTCAGTATTTACAGAAATAATTCTGTAATTTACATCAGATAAAGTGGGTTTTATTTTCACTTCTCTGTAATACAACAAGGATTATTATACACAGTGTGTGTAGTATGTAAGAAGTATAGACACTTAAATTCCACAAATTAAGTAGTTGGTTGGTGGTTTAGGTAGAATGTGATCTTGAAGCATTTTTGTTAACTTCAGGTTGCATTTAGTTAGCACTGCAGAGGGAAAGATAATTTGTAAAGAAGCAAGTGAGAAACTAGCTTTTGGTCTCTTAAAGTTTTTTCTAGACTTGGTCAAAATATGCTGCCATTATTTTTAATTTAATTTGTTGATCTATTAAAAACATCTAACAAGAATAAGAAAATAACTAAAATTCCACCTAAATGGAATTACACTGAAGTGTAGTGTTAGCTAGTTGGTAAAAATAATTGCTTAATAGCTTATTTTAGAGCCAAATCTGTAGCATTAGAGGGCAACTACAATTCAATAACATTAAGAAGAAAAGAATGATATACACACTAGTATTAAGTTAATATGATAGAAAGCAAGTTAGATTATTGTTATTATGTATTATCAGTGTTTCAGTTGTTTTATTTGAGTGCTGCTTAGATGAAGATCCTTAGGTCCTAGTTCCTTTGGGAAGCACTTTAAGGTTTACAGAACAGCCTTCATATTCTTTTCAAACATTTTTTTCATTGCTTATAACTTTCCAAAGAATTCTCCTTTTGGGCTTTCTGATTTTATCTTAAGCCCAAAGGTGAATTTTTTGGGAAGTTTGAGCTAAATTACTTCAACCAAAATATGTAAATGAAGAAATACTGTATTTAAACATTTGCACATTTACCTCTACCTGAAACATGTGAATGTCAACACTTCATACTTCATGGATAGTAATCCTTCATAAAAACAAATATTGTTAATCAAGTTTTAAAGTTACTTTATTTTTCTTTGAATGTTTAATGGTTTAATAGCTACTGTTTTATGTCATTTTGTCCTCGTATACCTGCTTTTACTAAAGCAACTTAACTATTAAGTTGCTTAATTCCACAACAAACTGTTATTATTTTCTTCAGGAAGTTGTATAATACATATTTTTTCCCCAAATGGAAGGATGTAGTTTCTAGACATGAAGTTATATAAATGCTTACCTGTTAGTTTTGCTACGTACACTTTAAAATGGAAGCCTTTAAATTTTAGAAAACGAATTTAAGATTCTATTTTAATACATTAGACTAGTTTTTAGTTAAAGTAGTGAGCACTTATCTAGTGGTGAATTTAAATTAAATAGAATTGATTTCATGGTTGAACCAGAAGTCTTCTGTTGAGTAAGCAGTAAGTATTCGTTCTTATAAAATTTCTGTAGCTATAAATTGTTTGTTTATTTTTGGAGCTAGAAACTAAACCATCTGCCTCATTTCTTCTTTTAATGAAATGTTTGATTTGTTTCTCAATCAATGAAGATCCAGCTCCAGGTCCCACAGGGGTTCTTCTTCCCCACGAAAAAGATCTTACTCAAGTTCATCATCATCTCCTGAGAGGAACAGAAAGAGAAGTCGTTCTAGATCTTCTTCATCTGGTGATCGAAAAAAAAGACGAACAAGATCACGGTCACCTGAAAGGTTTGGGTTTCTGTAGAAATAAGAATGGGTGTTCTTAAGTGTGTTTAGTAGATTAACTGAACTTCTTAGTCAAGGATTAGGTTTTCATTATCTCCTTTGTTACCCACTTTAAACTCAACTGTGAACTTCAAAAAACAGATTAATTGCTTTGTTTACTCTATGTGTTTTAATCAGGTTGTTTAGAAAAGTAGATCAAACTACTCTCTTCCACTCTCTGATTATTTTATTGTTTAAATTTTTATTTTCATATATATATAATTATTATAGCCAACTCTCGGTTATTTCTGTCTCTTAAGTTTCTAATTCAAAAGCTGTGTGTTGATGTAATTTAGAGATTGATTTGTATAAGTATTAATTTATGCTATCTATTTTACATTAAATATTAGAAACTGTAGGATTCTAGGGCATCTAATAAGCAAATTAACTATCATAGATAATTGGAAGTCTGTCCTTATTTAAATATGTATAAATACATTTCCACAACAAATTGTTGTTTTTGTTCCCTTTATAAAGAAATTGTACTTACAGCTAATATATTTTTATCTTTCAGTCCGAATTCCTTTTTTGTAGAAACAGATCTTGACTAGATTACTTTACCTGTGTTGATATTTTTAAAATTTGGAGAGTGTGTCATCTGTCAGCCTTTTCTGCAGCAGACTAAATAATTATTCAGTTTCATTATTTTTCTCTTTTTCCTCAGTGTCTAATTATATAGCCATTTTAATGGCTTCCTTAATAATCTTTGCAAATTCTTATATCCCTTCGGCTTGTGAAAAATAAGGATTAGATAAAATCTGATTTTTCCTGTCAATGCTAGAGTTACCTCTTCTTGTACATAATGATTGGTTTTGCGTCTTCCCATTTTGAAGTGTAGATATCAAGGTTACACACAGCTAGTTTCATTTCTGTGCATTTATTCCTTTGTTAAAAAAAAAATTACTCCGTACTTTATGAAATTCATTCTGTTGCTTTTTTACCACTTCTTCAGATTTTTATCTTAGCCACATATAATCCCCCTAGTTTGTTGTCATCTAAACTTAATGAACATGTTCTCTATTCCATAAGCCAGGTGATTGGTGAAAACACTAAACAACCCTGAGCCCAGGGCCAACCCCTCGGAACACCACTACTTTACCCAGGTTGATATATTGACTTATTCATACTAGCTGCATGAATATAATCCTGTAACTTAATTGTACAGTCATCTTGTGCGACCTAGATTTCCAAAACATAATTATTTTTGGATATATATTCGCATACACAGTCAGAAGCCTTGCTATATCTGTTTTACGTATAGCTTTACCACACTATGTACAGTATATCAGAAAGAACGATTTAGTCACACTGCCATTACCCAGTTTATATGCCTTTGTTGTATTAATCTGTAGTTGTATACAACTTTGCAAGGCTTTCCTTCATTGCCTTAAATAATTGAGAGGTGGCTATATCTTAAGAGATTTTTTAATTATGGTTGCACTGCTACTGGGCTCATATCCAAAGTTAAATACTAGTTAATTTTATGTGTGTAAGTTTATATCTTAGATTTTAATTATTCCTTTTACCAGTTTAATGAGGTTTAATTTTTCATATTCTCAAAGTCATATAAAGGAAGTTGATATTCAGCTCCAGCTTACCAGATTACCTGTTTTCCCCATTATGTCTTACAGGCACCACAGGTCACCTTCTGGATCATCCCATTCTGGTTCCCGTTCAAGTTCAAAAAAGAAATAATGTATTAAAATTTACATCTTAAAAAAAAGTCCAATATAATGCATGAAGCATATTTTTTAAGAAGTTGGTGTCTTACTTGGTCAGAAGTGCTAACTCTGCTAGTAGAGGTGCATGCCTTTCATTGCTTTTCAGAAAAATACAGCTCTGTTTATTTGTGAAGTTAAAAGTAAACAGTATTTTAAGCCATGATGTCCCAAAATAGATACTTTGTCATTCATTATTTACATCCATTTGTTTTTTTAAGCTATAACATCTCAGCTATAACAAAGTACTTTGTTTTCTAATTTAAACTCTTGTTTTTCTCATCTCCAAATATGAGCATTATCTAGGCTTGTCTGGACTTTGGGCATGGAGGCAAGACTGTGGTAAAGTAGTTGGAAACAATCTGTTTATGTTAATCTGGGGAAAGGACTCAGCCTGTTTGTTAACCTGTTTCAAAGTGATTCTTACTAGAAAAAGTTTAACAGATTGTTAAACAGTTAACTAGAAACTTCTTTATTTTGAAATTCCCTGTTAAGGGTGCCTTAGAATCATTGTCTCTATCTAGTTTTACTTCTTGCACCACTAAGATTAATACAGAAAAGTTTTGTGAATTGCAGAGGAGAAAGATATTAGTTTCTGCCTTTCTGACACAGTGATTTTGAACAAGAATGCCTAGCAGTTCATCTCTACTAATGTGGTTGATGAGAAAAACATATATAAGCGTTTAGTGTTTTCAGAACCTTTGTGTGATACCTTTTAAAAAGTCAGTTATCACACAATAGGGTAGACAAAATTAAATCCTAGTTAATGAATAAATTGAAGAAAGCTTTGGAATATATTTCTCTTTGGGTATAAGACCAGCAGAGACAAGACATTGTGAATTTAAATGAACATTTGCTTTGAGGTGTTTAAACACTGCATAAAATTTTCTCCTGAGTAACAGATGCTTATTTCCTCATGACATAAGCAGAAATAATTGCTCCTATTCACTTGAAATTACTTATGGCTTAAAATACTTTCAAGATTTGTTTTATTTCTCAAAACCTGGTCATTTGAGCTCTATTTTGTCTTCTGGTTTTTAAAAAAAGGTTTCTCTTAACAGTATCTTCAGTGACAATGCAAGGTAAGTATATTAAGGGAAGTTGACAGATGTGCTTGGGAACTTTTTGTGCATGGAAATCAATGCCCACATTTTTTGTTTTTGTTTTTTGTTTGTTCTTCCTTAACATTCATGTCTACTGCAACTGAAAATTAAAATGTTTTAAGGTACTTAGTAGACAGATAAAAATTACATTTGTTCTTTATTTTAAAATGAGTGATTTTTCTCTTCAGTTTATCTAAAGATGAAAGCAAAATAGCATATGTAGAAATATTTTGATGATATTTTTACAGTGAACTTCCCCTGCTTTTTTTATGTCTTAAATTTTTTTTGCTACATTTACTGTAGGTTGCACAAGAACTTTTACTCTCTTGTAATTGTGCCTCAGACTTCTTGAAAGTCCACCTTCTAAATTGCCCAGATGATCTTCTAGATTCTACATGCTATTGTTGGTTTATTCTTGTGCTTTCTGTATTTAAAACTTTGACTGTACTAATAAGCAAATGCAAGGTTATAAATTTAGCTAATAGTAGTTCACAGACAATTTGAATGATTATGATTTTATTTGGTTTAAGCTGTACTAGTATATTTCATAAGGAAATGATGCTGTAGACAAATGTAAATAAAGCTTGTGAGTCAAGCATCAAGTGATGTTTGTTAGAAATAAATTAGAATTTTTAAGCTCTGATTTAATGTTCATTTTTAAACTATTTGCAGTCTGGTTTATTACTTTTGATTGTGCATTTTAGACTCCCTATGTTCACTTACCTTTATGTAAAGTCACCTTATTTTTATATATGAATGTTTGGTTTAAAACATGCCAAAGCCATGATCACTATAATCTTTGTCACTCAGCAATTTTTGACTTTTTTTAAACAGAGAGTACCCAAACTAGTTGAACACTCTGCACCAGAAAATATCTTATTCCATGTGGCAAATAACATGTCACAGAGTGCTTCTTAGCACTTAACAAGTATCTTTTTTAACTGTTAAGTGTTCTTAATTTCTATTTAGAATCCTTTTATCTAAACAATATTGAATAGTTGGTATTGGCAACAGATTCCAAGTTCAGAGCAAGCTGTAAGCATAAAACTCTCTAGCACATATACCAGGGTAAAACTGGTTTTTTTTTTTTCTCACATCTTCTTGATATTTGGCTTCCACAGCCAATGCTGTTTTAATAGATGCTGGTAAGAAGGTATGAAATTTCTCTCTTCTTCCCTAACAATTTTGACATAATTGTTAGATGTTTTGTTTTTTAATAGAAATAACTTGATAGCTTTCCTAAACTGGAAATAGTTTTATTTCTGGAAAACAATGGAGTTTTGTTTAAAGGCAGTTGAAGGTATGTAATACTGATTTCCTGGCTAATTCTTCCTGTCATCTTTACATACTATTGTATATCACCCCATGTCTTACAAACAGATTACAGTTTAAGGAAATTAAAATTTGCCCAAGGGAACCACAGGAGTGGCTTAATGGGGATTCATCCCCACGTCTCATGGCAGATACCAGTATTACCTCTAGTAACAACCAAATAACCTGTTTGAGGAGATAAATGTTAAGTCAAATAGATTTTTAAAAAAATCTGATTTAGTAAGAAGGTGTTAATTTTGGTCTTTTATAAGTAGGTGGATAAGTAGACATACTGTTCTGAATACAATATTGTAAAGTAATTAACCTCCAATTAAATTTAAAAAACTTTACAGAAAAGTTGCAAAGGTTGAACAGAAAGTTCCCATGTGCTCCCACCCAGTCTCCGCCATCATTAGCATATCACTGTTCAAAACTAAGAAACCATCATTGATATGTTACTGTTACTTACAGTACAGGTTTTATTTGAATTTCAGTATTTTTCCATTGCTCTAATCCAGGGTGCTACATTACACTTCCACTTGTTTCTCATATATCTCCAGTCTCCTCTGGTCTGACAGGTTGTCATTCTTTCCTTGCCTTTGATGACTTAGGAGGAGTACTGGCTGGGTATCCTTTAGAATGTCCCTCATTCTGAGTTTGTCTGGTTTTTCTTGTGATTGGACTGAGTTTTTGAGTTTCAGAGCAGATACCACAGAAGAAAAGTGCCCTTCTTGCAGAAATTGCCTGAAATCACCATTGTAGTTCAGTTTTTTCCCCTTAATCTACTCCATTCTTTGTCAGCAGGTCACTAAGTGTAGCTCACCTTCAGAGTAGGGATGGGGAGAATTAAATTCCACAACCCCCTGTGGTAAAAGGCTGTCTACGCATATTTGAATTCACTTGTAGATTTGTCTCCTATTCATTTACACTTGTATGGACTTCTGCATATTTATTCTTTAAGTCATAGTTGAATGCTGTTATTTTCTGCTCAAACTTCCAACTTTGGCCATTGAGCGTCTTTTTCAGATTGACTCTTAACCTTTGACTTGCCTCCATTCTCTGGTAGATGATGGAGAAAGGGAAGGAAGGAAGAATTGTTGGAGAGGGAGGTTTATCATCAGGTAGTTGAGGGAATAAAATCTAGACCTTGGTGATGGTGATAGCTTTGACCTTAAGGAGGAACCTTGACAGTTAAATATAATATCAGTAAGAATGAATTCAGGTGGCATTGGAGCCAACACAGTTTTTTTTTCCCAGCCACATTGAACCACACGGATGCTTACAAGAGGGTGTTGTAGCATTGCACATGGTTAAAAGATGAACATGTGATAACTAATAGTTTGCAAATGCTTGTATTTAGCAAAGTAAACATAGTAGCATAAGAAAATAACAATAACTGGTAACTTATACATAAATGATTAAAATATACATAAGAAGAATGATGGTATATACATTATTCAACTGAATAAGACCTGGATTTGAAGCCAAAATGTATGTAGGACAACCCCTTTCACATAATCTCAATCTAGTGGGGAAATAGTCTTACTTATAGAAGCAATAAGTCTCTGCTAAAGTGGGAAGAAAATCAGTCTTGTCTGAATGAAGAGGCAAACTCTTAAGGAATTGACTTGAGCAGTCTTGAAGGACAGGTTTACTGATGAATAAGGTGAGCTAATTTGTGGAGCCTCAAGATTTGGTTGTGTTCTAGGAGATCTAAAATACTGTGGTGGTTTAAAACCTTAGAAAAAGAAGGGACCGAGTAATAATGCTGTCAGAAAGAAACTGCACCACATTGAAAAGTGCCTAAAAACAGTGATAATTAAAGACCTTAATCGGGCAGTCAGAACAAAGAGTTTTGTACCTACCCACAAACTGAAACATCTGTGACCTGTTCTCTGTGCCATTATCAGAGACTGAGTACCTCTGGCCTGAATGTAATATGAAGTGAATGGGTGTGATCCCAGTGGTGGATTTGGCAATGATAGTTCATTTCTATCTGTACTCTTTCCCTGGAATCAGATCCAGATTTGAATTTTTACTTCATGGAAGCTGTATGACATAGGACATTTTTTATGACTAGCGTATGAGTATACAGCAATTAACTGAATATTCTCCCTACCCGTGGCCTCAGATATTTTGTATGGTAATACTAAAGTGTTCCTACTCACCCCTTTCTATAGCACCAGATCCATTAAACTGCATACTGTGTGCCTTTTTAAATGTCAAACGGTTTCAACATATCTCATTTCTACCTATGCAATCTGTCCATCAAAACTAGTATATTTCATATTGATAAACAACATTATCAGTAAGGTAGGGTGGAGAGTCCTCTTAGATTTCTCTTTTGCCTTCCCACCTCCAATAAATCTGATTTAACTTTGAATCAGAGAAGGCAATGGCAGCCCACTCCAGAACTCTTTGCTGGAAAATCCCATGGATGGGGGAGCCTGGTGGGCTGCCTGCCGTCTGTGGGGTCACACGGAGTCGTACACGGCTGAAGCGACTTAGCAGCAGTAGCAGCGGCAGGCTGGCATATGGCGTATGCAGATGGTAAAGAATCCGCCTTCAATGCAGGCGACCTGGGTTCGATCACTGGGTTGGGAAGATCATCTGGAAAAGGGAATGAAAACCCACTCCCAGTATTCTTGCTTGGAGAATCCCATGGACAGAGGAGCCTAGCAAGCTACAGTCCTTGGGATTCCAAAGAGTTGGGCACAACTGAGCGACCAGCACTCACTCACTACCCCTCTGACATATAGTAGAGGTCTTCCACAGTCTGCTAAATGATATTTAACCAAGTAGTTATCCTTTCAGTACTCAGAGTGGTTTTTAGCTGTTTATGTTCATGTAATTTCCTTGTTTAAAAATTTTCCTATGGTTCTCAGGATTAAACTAAAATCTTGTGACACCACACCTTCCCTTTCCCCTGCCAGTTCCAGCAAACTGGGCACAAAGCCTATATAGCTATCCCCATGAGCCATGCTGACTACTTGTGATGAATTTCCATTTATCTGCAAGTTTCCTATGCCCTGTACACATCTCATTACCATCCCTTTTTCACTTGATCTTCATGACTCGATTCAAAACACTCAGATGCTCTCCATGATTCCTGAGTTTCCATAGTTCAGGTGAATTTCTTGAAAGTGTTTTACCCAGTATTTCTAGCTCTTTCAGCATTCTATAGCTAGCACCCAGTGTTTGACAAGGGAATAAATATAAATATCTCATGTTTCTTAAAGAGTTTAGTCAGCTTTTTCCTCCAATACTTATTGAAGGAAATGCTTATTTACTGGAAAACATTTGGTTGCAGGAGTTTTCTTTCTGAAGTTACGATAGCCAGTTGCCAAACTGGACTTTTTTTTTTTTTTTTCCAGTTTAATAGTTCCATTTCATCACAAGCTAATAAGGTTTGCGTTTACTCATCCAGCTGTATGTTTCAGTGTATAGAATCTGTAGAAATTGCATGTAAACACTGTTGCCTTCGGTGTATGCCAACATAAAAGGGTTAAGTCACTCAGTTGGCTCCAACTCTTTGCAACCCCATGGATTGTAGCCTGCCAGACTCCTTTGTCCGTGAAACTCTCCAGGCAAGAATACTGGAGTGGGTGGCCGTTTCCTTCTCCAGAGGAACTTCCCAACCCAGGGTTTGAACCCAGGTCTCCTGCCTTACAGGCAGATTCTTTACCATCTAAGCCAGCAGAAAGCCCGGTAAAACACCAACTTAGGTTTATTGTAAACAGCTAAGAGAAGGTTTCCATGGGGTTGTAAAGAGTTGGACACGACTGAGCAACTGAACTGAAGAGAAGATTGGAAACCAAGCCTTACTGGTACATGTTTTGAAATTTGTTTAGTTTCTTTTTATATTCCCAAGGACAGAAGCACAGAATTACTCTGATCCTGGGATGGCAGAGCCTGGTGGGCTGCCGTCTGTGGGGTTGCATAGAGTCGGACACAACTGAAGCAACTTAGCAGCAGCAGCAAGAGAATTTTAGTAAGCTCTTGGTTTATTCCTAACATGTCTCTGCAAAAATACCAGCCTAAGCAAATTTGCTTATGAATTGGTAAATTGAATTCCTTTAGAATGTATAACTCTTGGAACTAAGTACATTGGAGTGTGTCATTTGCAAAGTAAGCAATGAGTTTAAAAATAAGCCTTTGTGTTTATTAAAATACTGTCATATATTTACTTAAAATTTTAGAACAGTAAACATAGACTACAACCGTATTTAATAGGTTTTGAGGCCCTAAAAGCTTTTAATAGAAAATAGCATAAAATATTATCGATTGGTAACTACAACAGTGAAGTTCATTTTATTGGCAAAGATTTGGACATTTATTATAGGAAATGTAAATTAGGAGTTCTGAAGGAGATCAACCCTGGGATTTCTTTAGAAGGAATGCTGAAGCTCCAGTACTTTGGCCACTTCATGCGAAGAGTTGAATCATTGGAAAAGACTCTGATGCTGGGAGGGATTGGGGGCAGGAGGAGAAGGGGACGACCGAGGATGAGATGGCTGGATGGCATCACGGACTCAATGGACGTGAGTCTGAGTGAACTCTGGGAGATAGTGATGGACAGGGAGGCCTGGCGTGCTGCGATTCATGGGGTTGCAAAGAGTCAGACACGACTGAGCGACTGAACTGAACTGAAATTAGGAGTTATTTGCTCTTTAGTGAACTAAAGATCTGAAAAAACATGGAAGTGATGTGTATGACACAAGTCTTATAAATTAGTAATTACATTAATCCTCTTAATGACATTATTACCTCTAGTTATTCAAATCTGCTGAAAATGTTGCCTTTTCAATGCTTAAATACTTCACATCAGAATTCTGAGCAGAAAAGATAAATCATCTTATTGTAATTTAGATGATGTGGCTATTAGAGTTTAAGAATTTTAGTGTGATACGAGTGACCATGATCAGAGAAAGTTAAATATCTGCACCTTTGTAAATGGTTTGGTTGGAATTACAGAATTGCATTGCTGTATAATCACACTGTTCTTAATACATAAGAAACACTAAAGAGGAAAGGTTGCAAAGTATTCTCGTTAATTCTCTACCAGAAATGAAGACCCTGTAAGTACTTCTCAGGCTGCATAACCCGGTGCGGGCACCTGTATTACTAAAACCCTGCAATAGAAAAAATGCCAAGAGGATATTGGGAAATTTCACTTGTAATATTTTCCCCAAATTATGGAAATGAATCTAAAACACTTGATGTAAAATCCTTGAGTTTAAATGCTTCTCACAAAGCATTCCATATCAAGGTCTAAGCATAGATAACGGAAATTTAAGCAGATCTATTCATAATCAAGTTGTTGAAAGCCTGTGATAAAGATGAAAAGCAGCCAGAGAAAAAGTCGTTTATAGAGAAATGATAAGGATGACAGCCAGTACTGTCTGAACAGGGAAAAACAGAAGATCATGCAGTATCTTTAAAGGTATTTTAAAAAATCTGCCTACTATTCTATATATACCCGTTCAAATGTATAAACTTTAACTTCTCCAAAGCTGAATCTCTAATACAAAAATAAGATTTTTGTTTAAGTCACTAAAAGATAGTTCTTTAAAGCAAATAGACTGTGAGACTTAGGTGCAAGTAAACAAGTTACTCAGGTCAAAAGGGGGGAAATGGAAGTGAGCCATTTGTAGGGTTATAAACAAAGTTGTACATATCTTGAAGGTACTTTGATAAGATGTATGCTATAAAAGCACCACCGAACCTAACCAGGAGTTACACATAATACACTTAAAAAGGGAAAAAATGGAATCACAAATAGTGCAAAAGGAGGCAGAAAAAAGAAACGTGATGGAAAATGGTAGTAGGTTTAAGCCCAACCACTGTTGAAACACTCACCATAATAAAGGAGACTGTCACACTAGATAAATGGAGCAAGACACATATGCTCTTAAATCTATTGTGAACATAAAGATACAAATAGGTTGGAAGTGAAAGGGTGGAAATACTATAGTTGTAGTAAAAACTGAGGAAAAAATAGGAATAAATCACGTAAGTCAAAAGCATAATCAATCATAAGTGTTTATACATGTAATAGTTGAAAACATGAAGCAAAACTTGATAGAACTGTATGGCAAAAATGGGGAGATCAGTCAACTTGACCTAATGGACACACAACTCACTAGCAACAAAAAATACTCTTCAAATACACTTGGGGAGTTTAAGTATGTGTGCTCTATTTGATCCTGTTTACATGAAGCTCAGTTCAGTTTGGTCACTCAGTCGTGTCTGACTCCTTGCAACCCCATGGACTGCAGCACTCCAGGCTTCCCTGTCCATCACCAACTCCCTGAGCTTGCTTAAACTCCGTCAAGTCTGTGATGCCATTCAACCATATCATCTTCTGTCGTCCCCTTCTGCTTTCAGTCTTGCCCAGCATCAGGTTCTTTCCCCAATGAGTCAGTTCTTTGCATCAGATGGCCAAAGTCCTGGAGTTTCAGCAAGTCTTTCCAATGAATATTCAGGACTGATTTCCATTAGGATTGACTGGTTTGATTTTGCAGTCCAAGGGACTCAAGAGTCTTCAACACCACAGTTCAAAAACATCAATTCATCAGCACTCAGCTTTATAGTGCAACTCACATCCATACATTACTACTGGAAAAACCATAGCTTTGACTGGCAGGCCTTTGTTGGCAAAATGTCTGCTTTTTAATATACTGTTTGTCATATGTTTCTTCCAAGGAGCAAGCATCTTTTAATGGCTGCAGTCACCATCTGTAGGGATTTTGGAGCCCAAGAAAATAAAGTCTGTCATGGTTTCCATTGTTTCCCCTTCTATTTGCCATGAACTGATGGAACCAGATGCCATGATCTTTCTTGAATATTGAGTTTTAAGCCAGCTTTTTCACTCCTCTTTCACTTTAATCAAGAGGCTCTTGAGTCCCTCTTCTCTTTCTGCCATAAGGGTGGTGTCTGCATATCTCAGGTTATTGATATTTCTCCTGGCAATCTTGATTCCAGGTTGTGCTTCATCTAGCCTGGCATTTCACAGGATGTATTTTGCATATAAGTTAAATAAGCAGGGCGACTATACAGCCTTGATGTACTCCTTTCCCAATTTGAAACCAGTCTGTTTTTCCATGTCTGGTTCTAACTATTGCTTCTTGACCTGCATACAAATTTCTCAGGAGGCAGATCAGGTGGTCTGGTATTCCCATCTCTTGAAGAATTTTCCGCAGGTGGTTGTGATCCACACAGTCAAAGGCTTTGGAGTAGTCAGTAAAGCAGAAGCGGAAATTTTTTTGGAACTCTTGCTTTTTCTTTCATCCAGCGGATCTTGGCAATTTGATCTCTGGTTCCTCTGCCTTTTCTAAATCCAGCTTGAAAATCCAAGTTTTCAGTTCACATACTGCTGAAGGCTAGGTTAGAGAATTTTGAGCATTAGTTTGCTAGCATATGGGATGAGTGCAATTGTGCAGTAGTTTGAACTGCACAATTGGATTGGAATGGGATTGGAATGAAAACTGACCTTTTCCAGTCCAGTGGCCACTGCTGAGTTTTCCAAATTTGCTGGCATATTGAGTGCAGCATTTTCACAGCATCTTTTAGGATTTGAAATAGCTCAGCTGGAATTCCATCACCATCACTAGCTTTGTTCGTGGTGATCCTTCCTAAAGCCCACTTGACTTTGCATTCCAGGATGTCTGGCTCTAGGTGAGTGATCACACCATTGTGGTTATCTGGGTCATTAAGATCTTTTCTGTATAGTTCTTATGTGTATTCTTGCCACATCTTCTTAATTATCTTCTGCTTCTGTTAGATCCACACCATTTCTGTCCTTTATTGTGCCCATCTTTGCATGGAATGTTTCCTTGGTATGTCTGATTTTTTTGAAGAGATCTCTAGTCTTTCCCAATCTATTGGTTTCCTCTATTTCTTTGCATTGAACACTGAGGAAGGCTTTCTTATCTCTCCTTGCTATTCTTTGGAACTCTGCATTTAGGTAGGTATATCTTTCCTTTTCTCCTTTGCCTTTCCTTCTCTTTTCTCAGTTATTTGTAAGGCCTCCTCACTCATTTCTTTTTCTTGGGGATTGTTTTGATCACGGCCTCCTATACAATGTTGTGTTACAAACCCCATCCACGGTTCTTCAGGCACTCTGTCAGAGCTAATCCTTTGAATCTATTTGTCCCTTCCACTGTATAATGGTAATGGATTTGATTTAGGTCATTTAATGGTCTAGTGGTTTTCCCTACTTTCTTCAATTTAAGTCTGAATTGTGCAATAAAGAGTTCATGATCTAAGCCAGTCAAAACTATTCACCTAGAAATATAAGTAACTTAGTGGAATAAAGTAAGAGATTATAGAAAAGAATACACCCTTATATATCTTTTGGGGGATAATTTTATATATATAGAAAACTTGCCAAGATAATCAGAGTTTCTGTATCCTTAATATTTGGCATAATTTGCAGGAATACAAGAAACCCAATATTCACACGTTACTGTTAACTCCAGATTTTCTTTAATTTCCACCAGTTTACCAGGTTTTCTACAGAATACCTGACCACCAGAGTATTTTTCTGGTGTCCTGTAAAATGATCTTCATTTGGGGTTTATCTGTTACTTTCTTTGCATGATTAGACTGGTGTTATAGGGTTTGGAATGGTTACTGTAGGAGTGAAGTGATTTCCTCATCACATATCAAAGAGATGTATCCACATGACATTACTGGAGATGTTAACCATCACTTTGTTAAGACAGGGTTTGCCAGATTTCTCCGTCATAAAGGTACTACTATTTTCTTTTTAATACTATGTTCTTTGGAAGCACAGGCATACGTTGGAGATAACTGCCGGTTCAATTCCAGACCACCACAGTAAACCAGGTATCACAGTAAAGCGATTCACACAAACTTACTGGCTTGCTAGTGCATATAAAAGTTATGTTTACCCTATACCAAAGTCTATTAAGTGTGTGTTATTATGTCTAAAATGACAATATACATACCTTAAGTCTAAAATACTCTTATTTTTTAAAATACTAACCATTTTCTGATGGTGCAGGATTGCCACCAATCTTCTATCTAAAAATGCAGTATCTGAAACTCAAAGCACAATAAATGCCTGAAAGTCATGAAATCAAGCATACTCTCAATAAGGGGGACTATGTCTCAGTTCCTGGAGAGGGGAGTATCTACATATATTAAGCAGGTTTGCCTCTTTTTTACTCATTTATATCAGTATGGACCTGTGTATATTTACATTTGGATTATATTCAGGATTCCATTATATATTTTATTGGTCAAATTGTTCCAATCCATTGGGGACTGTTTTACGTTGACTCCTGTGTTTCTTTGACATATCACCATCCTTTTGTCTTTTGAGCAGTCTAATTTTTGATAATACAGATGCTGTAGGCTCATCATTTCCCTGCCTCAGCCATCCATCAGTCATTTCTCCAAGGAGCTCTGGTGGTTCTTACTGAAGAATGATATTTAGAAAGCAAGACCTAGATTCTAGGCTATATAGAAATTTAGTATATGATAAAATGGTATTTAAGAGAAGAATTATGATTTACTTAATAGTGCTAGTTAGCCATATAATTATCAAAAAAAGTTAAACTTCCACTTTATTTGCTAAAAAGTAAAAGTTTAAATCTGTTTGATTAAACATGATTATTAAAGCAGTATTTTCCAAAATGCAACGAGTATAGAAATTAAGGAGAAACTTTAACTTTCTTAAGCAATAATCCTAAAAATCATAAAGGGAAAGATGAACATTTTACTGAACAAATTTTCTACATATGGTAATAAACATGACAAAAACAAGCAAAATGATAGGGTAGGAAAATGAGAAACAGGTAGTGGATATCTAAATATCCAAAGAGCTCCTGCAAATTAATAGCATAATGATAATCCAATGGGCAGTGCACAAAAATCAACGAGGAAGTTAATAGACATGGGAAAATGGATTTAACTTTACTAGTTAGGGAGATCCAAACTAAGAGTAAAATATATTTTACTCAGATTGTAATTCAGAGCTGGCAAACAGAGCAGCAGGAACCCATGTATTGTAGGTGAATGTATCTTTATATGAGCATAAAGAAAACTCTGAAGTATACCACAACCTGTTCATATTGGTTAATTTGGAAGTGAAAATAAGGACAGGTGTAGAAAATATCATCAACCTTTAAAAATAAATGGGCTTCCCTGGTGACCCAGTGGTAAAGAATCCACCAATGCAGGAGACACAGGTTTAATCTCTGATCCAGGAAGATCCCACACGCCTCGGGGCAGCTAAGCCCGTGCACCACAGCTACTGTGCCTGTGCTCTAGAGCCTGGGGCCCAGGCCCTGCAACTACTGAAGCTCACACGCTCTAGAGCCTGAATGCCACAAGAGAAGCCACCACAGTGAGAAGCCCGCACACAGCAACAAAGCACAGCTAAATCATTTGTTTAAAATCTACATGCTATTTAAGCTTTGCTTATTTTGTCACAATAAAATTTAAAATGATAAGACCAAGAAAAAATAAAAACAATAGCAGTAGATTAGGTAAATGATGGCAGTGACCCGAACCAAGATAGTAGCTGTGGAGATGGATACAGTGAATGAATATTTTGGAAATAGAATTAATATTACTGGATAATGGATTGGAAAAGAGAAACAATGGAAAAGGAAGAGTTAAGGATGGCCATTTGATTTCTGGCTTGAGTTTGTGGATGGCACTATTATACATTGCAATGGAGAAGACTCAGGTATAACCAGGAATGAAAAAGAAAATTTGAAGTTCCATTTGAACATACTGTGGTGTTATTGGGTTATCCAGGTGGGATGACAGTCAGTTGGATAAATGAGGCTAGAATTCCAGGGGAAATATAGGCTGTGGATACAAATTTGGGATGTATCAATCCTCTCCTAAGGATTTATCATGATAAAAATAAGCCCCACAAATGTACACACCAATAAATATAAAAATGTTATTGTAATTGCTGCTAATAAAAAATTATAACCTAAACATTCAGAAAAATTATGCTCCAAACATTCAAGAAAAAAAAGATTGTTCCTGGCATTTAAGACTATAAAGGATTTCTATATATAATGACCAAAAGAGATAATCACGTTTGTTAGATGTTCAAAAGACAAGAAAAAGCTGTAGGAGTACTTCTAGTAACAATGAGAGGGTAAAGAAATCACAAGAGTTTTTCTATTTTAATTTAGAAGGTTTATAGTCTTAAGATTAAATAAATTTAATGTATGATACTCTGTGTGTGGTGTGAGATAAGGATTGTGTTCATTTTTATTTGCATATAGGTATCCAGTTTTCCCAGCACCATTTGTGAAGACTTTACTGAATTACTTTAACAATTTGCTGAAAACTGAATTTGCATTTATGTATGTATACATATCTTTGTATCTGTATATTTATATATCTATATAAACATTATATAGATATATAACTACATATTTATATAAAGTGGGCTTCCCAGATGCAGCTAGTGGTAAAGAAGCCACCTACCAGTTCAGGAGACACAAGAGCCGAGGGTTCCATCCCTGGGTTGGGAAGATTCCCTGGAAAAGGAAATAGCAACCCGCTCCAGTGTTCTTGCCTAGAAAATTCCATGGACAGAGAAGCCTGTTGAGTTATCATGGGGTTGCACAGAGTTGGACACGACTGAGCTCACACGCACATCTATTCCATTGAACGGCATGTATATCATTATGCCAATATCACTGTCCTGCAGATAACAATTTAAAACAACAACTATTTAAATTCATTGGAAAGCATTCAAAAGCACACAGAACTGAGAGAAAAAAAATTAATCTCAAAAACTGCAACTGACAGGGGTAAGAATTAAGACTTCTGGCCTTTTGGACTGAGGTGATACCCAATCCTCATGACTATCTCATAGGAAACAGTGGTAGAGAAATTGCCCTCGTTGGCAAAAAGTGCAAGAGATGGGAGTTCAAGTTTAGAAAAACCACTGCAGATTTAAATAGGAAATTCAAACAGTGAGAACCACAGAAAGAGTGAACTGGAACTTCTGCCCAAATCTACATTTGACAGCCAAACTATATGCGAATGACAGAATCGCCCCGGAACCTAATTTTAAAAAGCAAGCTGAAGCTTCACAGGCTTGAAATACCAAGGCACAGCTCCAAACTGACAGAAGAGCTAGAAATCAGAAGAGACCCCCTATAAGCAAATAAACCAGACAGAATGATCCCCATCACTGAACAACCAACAAATCATATAGGTATGTTGTTCAGCTGGTAAGTCATGTCTAGCTCTTTGTGATTCCATGGATTGTAGCATGCTAGGCTCCTCTGTCCTTTGCTCTCTCCCAAAGTTTGCTCAAATTCATTTCCACTGAGGCAGTGATGCCATCTAACCATCTCATCCTCTGCTACCGCCCTTTTCTTTTGCCTTCAGTCTTTCCCAGCATCAGGGTATTTTCCAATGAGTTGGCTCTTTGCATTAGATAGGATAGATCAATTCACAAGAAACCAGGCTTAAAGAGCAGTCATGAAGAGACGAGATAACAGTAGCTGCCTATCAGGAGAGAAAATGTTAGCATTTTGAATCCAGGCACATTAACTACCAAAAGACTACCCCATCACCACCAAATCAGTAATCTCCAGAAGAAAAATGAAATCCACAGTCACTACAGTATATGAACTTTAATGTCCAGTTTTCAGTTAAAAATTACCAGGCACATAATGAAACAGAAAAGTTTGGATAAGAGGCAGTCAATAAAAAGGACTTAGGGTATCCAGATAATTGATTTAGAAAAGACTTAAAGTGTCTATTTTGTTGAACTAATTATATTGATTAATGTTTGAGAGCTACATCTACCTTGTGTTCCTGAGATAAATCTTATTTGATCCTGAATACTATACACATTTTTCCACTTTTTATTTAAAACTATACATTGTTTCTAAAATTGGGTTTCTTGATTTGCATGACAAATCACAAAAGCCACTGAGTTTAGCATTCTTCTGTTATTTTGGGTAGGAAAGAGTTCCCATTAAAATATTAAACTCCATAAATGTCGAAACTTTTGTTTTTCTTGTGTCCTTGAAGACTGTATGGTGTCTGACATAGATTGGGTGCTCACTATTTATTTATTTTTGGGTGCACCACGCAGCATGTGAGATCTTAGTTCCCCCACCAAAAATTGAACCTGCATCCCCTGCATTGGAAGCAAGGAGTCTTAACTACTAGACTGGCAGACAAATCTCAATATTTATTGAATAAATGACTTGAAAATATCCTGAAATTAGTAGTTGGCTCTATAGAGTAAGAACTGCAGATATCTTCAGGTAATCAAGGGCTTGATTGTGTGAAACTATTTATTAGTTTTTCCAATTCAGTTAGTCATTTCTGACTCTGCTATCCCATGGACTGCAACACACCAGGCTTCCTTGTCCATCACCAACTTGTTCCCTTCTCCTGCCTTCAATCTTTCCCAGCATCAGGGTCTTTTCCAGTGAGTCAGTTCTTTGCATTAGATGGACAAAGTATTAGAGCTTCAGCTTCAGCATCAGTCCTCCCAGTGACTATTCAGTGATTTAATTTTTTTTAAATTTATGTCTATTTTAAGATTTCCTAATAGAAGTTCAGTCGAAGTATATACAATAAATTCATCAGCACTTGCTAAGTACTAACATATGTCATGAATTTTAAGATGTAAGATACAGTAGAGTATTTAAGTTTATGGACTAAAATCACTTCTAGGCATGATATCAGTTAAAAATACATAATGGGTGAACACACGCTTTAAAATCTTTTTTAAAGTTTTTGAATATGTGGTCCTTCAGTTACCTTACTCTATAACTTTAATCCTCACTGGAATATTGATTAAACAGACACTCAAAGACAGAATGACAATAGTTATGTATTAATGAGTTAGGCCCCTATGAAAAGTATCAGATGTCCCTAAGCAAAGCTTGTATTGTTCAGAAATTATATGGCATGTTATTAACCTTTGGGTCACTAGAGGGCGGTGATGTTTCAGGCCAACACAATTCAGACTATTTCTGTTCTGACACCAAGAAGTGTGGATCTGGAGTCATTCTGTGCCCACATTCTATAGTGACACCTCAGATCCTCCAAATTACTTGTTTTCAAGGTGAATAGCTACGAAACAAACAACTTAGGATAAGATGAAGCAATCTACACAGAAAGGAGTAAATTGTTACACAAAAATTCTGAAATGTGATACATTTAAGGCATTGGTGGAGGTGAGTTAGAGGCTAACATTAACTTTGATACTATATGCCCTTATACTTTTAACTCTTATATAGTCTAACGTGTACTGCAGTAACGGTAAAACAAAGGTTCAAAGAGGTCAAATATAAATAAAACAATTTTTGATGTCTCTGTATATTGGCTTTGGGTTTTTTTTTTTGATGTATAAATCATGGAAAGGTCTTAAATTTTTAAATAAATACACAGTTACACTAGAGTTTTATTGCTATAACATTAAATTTTGATATGTACTTTCAGTCCAATGCTTTGGATAAAACTTGTATCTGGGAATACCATCGAATATTATTTTACTTTTCAAATGACACTTTAGAAAAACATTTTCACAAATATGAGTTTGAGACTAATTAAAACTAATAAAAGCTTGGGGGAAGATTTAAAAAATGAACCACTTCTCTATTCCTTCTTAGTTCTCATTAGACACATGGCATTACAAATAAATTTCAAAAAGTAAAAGAAAAAACAGTAAAAAAAATGAAACGTGATGTGATTAATGCATGTTGTTAAAGTAGAGTTTACATTTCATTTTTGCTTTTTCTCCTTTAAAAACTATATAGCCCTATAATGATTTTTTTTTTTCAGACTCTCATACAGACTCAAAACAACAGCATAGAAAGAATGCAAGGGAATATACTCCATTCTCATATCCTACCACTATTTTACATCCAATAAGGAGATCAACTATGCTGGAAAAGACAACTGAGCTGACCCAGTCTTGCTCTGAAAGTCTGAGTAATGGTCTTCATAGGGCTGAGTAAATGGGCTTCCCAACTGGCTCAGCGGTAAAAAATCCGCCTGTGATACAGAAAATGCAGGAGATGCCACGGGGTCCATCCCTGGAACAGGAAGCTCCCCTGGAGGAGGGCATGGCAACCCGCTGCAGTATTCTTGCCTGGAGAATCCCATGGACTGAGGAGCCTCACAGGTTACAGCGCATAGGGTCGCACAGAGTCGGACACGATGGAAACGACTGAGCTGAATGATTAGGTCTAATTTCTTAAATATGAGGGGAAAAGTTCAAAAATAATTTTTAAAATCTTTCCCTTTCCCCGACAAGATGAAAAGGCAGAAAAACTAGACTCTCCCTAGATTTGAGAACTGCTGGTCTTATCACCTGTTCAGAGTGGTTATGGTATCTATGTAAAGAATACTGTGCTTTAGGTAAGTTGGAGACTGGAGAATTGCTGAAAGACTTGGGCACATCCTTTAGCTTCAGGAGCCTCAGTTACCTCACCTTAAAGGGGGAGTAATAACAATACTTGGAGGATGTCTGGGAAAAAATGGGGAAATGGTTGTGAAACATAAAATATTGGCTTAATAAAAGATGTTACTAAGCGATTATGCGCATTTTCACTAAATGTGAAGACCTTCATAACATCCAAATGCAGTTTCTAGTCCTAATTGCATAAGAATGGTCCAGGGTGGAGAAAGATGGCTTTGTAAGAGTTTGCTTTGTTTCTCTGCCCTACCTCCCCCCACTCAAGCAGGCTAGCAGCCTTTGATTTCAATATTTCAGATGTGCTGAGACAGTGAAATAGTGAGTGCCAGCCACCTGCCTCTAGCCTCTTTTGCCTTAGCTAACTTTTAAAAATATTTTTAATTAATTAATATATATATTTAATCTTAAGGAAGAAGAAGAATTTAGGCGGGTGAAGGAAGGAGTTGGTAGTTGGGATTTCTTTAATTTTGAATCCGACAGTCTGATTTTGTCTTCCTGTACCTATTCCCTTAAATCTTACGGCACTGTTGGTTTTACAGTTTCAGTGCGCCCCTGGGGACAGAGCAACCTGGCCTGCTTAAGATCATGCGAGAGTCTCAAAGCAGAAAGGGAAAAATGTTCACGCTCATCTACGCAGCAGGAGTGTGGTTTGCCTAGATTGCTCAGGGTCAGGTAGGTAAGATACACTTGCCAGGGTTAAAAAAGAGCGTCAGGAGGAAGATCCGGTCCTTGCGCGAGCCTCCGTGGATGGAGAAGGAGGAAGGCGGGCACCTTGGCAACTTGTCTGAGGTGGGGTAGCCGAGGGAGACCTTTTAGTCCCAGCCTCTCCACGAGCTCTCCTCTGGCAGAGAACCTGAAGAGGCGCGGGGCCGCGCGGGGCAGCCTGGCTGGGCAGCCGGTCCCGGCAGGAGCTGGGGCATTTCGAGAGGAGTCTTCCGGGGGCGGAAGGATGTTCAGAGCCCAGGCGGCCAAAGCAGTGATCAAGCCGCAGCAAGAAAAAGAGAGAGAGAGAGGGAGGCTCTCGGCTGCTTCTGCATCCTCCTCCCACTGCACTTTGGCCCACGCCCACGGGCGCCCCGCCCCCCTCGGGCTTATAGCAGCCGCCGGGCACCTCCGGACGCCTGGGAGCCGACGGCGCGGCTGCCTGCTTGGCCGGGGAGCCCCGGCGCCGCCACCTTAGTGGCGAAGTGAGGCGGCGGCTGCGCCCCGCATCATGGAGGGCAGCCTAGCCGCGACCCCAGCCCCAGCCCCGGTCGCCACCGACAGCCGCCGCCTCCCGCGCCGGGTCTGCCGGCTCTCGTCGCTGTTCTCAAGGTGCCGTCCCTTCCTCACCTCCAAGGCAATATGAAGGCGACCCGGGACCACGCGAGCGCCCCTTTCTGTACGCGCTTCAACCACTCCGACCCGGGCATCTGGGCGGCCGAGCGCGCCGTTGAGGCGCCGAACAACCTCACGCTGCCCCAGGAACCCAGCGAGGACTGCGGCTCGGTGTCCGTAGCCTTTTCGATGACCATGATGATCACCGGGTTCGTGGGCAACGCGCTGGCCATAACGCTCGTGTCGAAGAGCTACAGGCGCCGGGAGGGCAAGCGCAAGAGGTCGTTCCTGCTGTGCATCGGCTGGCTGGCGCTCACCGACATGGTCGGGCAGCTGCTCACCAGCCCGGTTGTCATCGTCCTCTACCTGTCCCACCAGCGCTGGGAGCAGCTCGACCCGTCGGGGAGGTTGTGCACCTTCTTCGGCCTGACCATGACCGTCTTTGGGCTCTCCTCGCTCTTCATTGCCAGCGCCATGGCCGTCGAGCGGGCTCTGGCCACCCGGGCGCCGCACTGGTACTCAAGCCACATGAAGACCAGCGTCACCCGCGCCGTGCTGCTAGGCGTATGGCTGGCCGTGCTCGCCTTCGCCCTGTTGCCGGTGCTGGGCGTAGGTCAGTATACTGTCCAGTGGCCCGGGACTTGGTGCTTCATTAGCACTGGGCCTGGGGGCAACGGGACTAACTCCCGGCAAAATTGGGGCAACGTTTTCTTCGCTTCTGCTTTTGCCATCCTGGGGCTCTCGGCGCTGGTGGTCACCTTCGCCTGCAACCTGGCCACCATTAAGGCCCTGGTGTCCCGCTGCAGGGCCAAGGCCACGGCGTCGCAGTCCAGCGCCCAATGGGGCCGAATCACGACAGAGACGGCCATCCAGCTCATGGGGATCATGTGCGTGCTGTCGGTCTGCTGGTCGCCGTTGCTGGTAGGTAGTTCCAGGGCTTGGGGAGTTCGAGGTGGGCGCGTGCGCGCCGGCGGGCAGTGAAGACTTTGGAAAGTGACAGCACCTGCAGGGGCGTGTCTGCAAGCAGAGAACTTTGGAGAGGGCTCTACCTGCGCTGTCTTGGTTTCGGCTTCAGAGCATAGCTCCTCATTTACTTGCTGAGCATCTTCCAAGTGCTAGGCATCGCATTAGGCTCTGGCTGTGCACGTCTGGAGACCCCAGGGGTGCTCACATTCTAATCGGAGAGAGTAAGAAGATCAGGTGTTAGTTCACTGCTGGTGCAGAAACTGGTTTCTCCCAGGAGTACTAGGAGCTGAATAGAATGGCGATGACAACTCTAGCCCCGTTCTCTGGGTTTTCTCCTTATTTCAAATACCTCTCGCCCGTTGGGTCGATTGATTTTCACTCTGCAGAAGTACTTTACCGGCGCCCCACCCCCAGCCCCCACCCCGCGACAGGCACAGCCTCTGAGCTAGTGCGCGCCCTCCCGCAGCAGCCGCAGCTCGCTTTGCTAGCAGGCAGACGCGAGGCAGGAGAGTGGAGGGGCGTCTCTACCTCGGCCAGCCTCCGTCCTTTGAAATTGCACTGCGCCCTCTAGGAAGTGCCAGAACCCACGGTCATCCCGTGGGCCCCGAGGCCTACTAACTCCCTCGTACCAGCCTTTGCTTGTCCTTGTGGTCACTGCACGGGGCTGATGGCAAGGCCCTTCGTAGAGGTTTCTGCACTTACCAGCTCCTCGGGGGGCCCACAGCCCGGGAGCAAGTGATATTTCCATATGCTGCTTGTCTAACACCCGCTCTTAATCTTACTTTCCAGGTTTTCCTCTGCGGTCCTTTTAGCTCGACATTTGGTGTAAGTGCTATTACTAATTCCTGATGAATGGTTGCTTTTTTAGGCCCCCAGCAACCTGGCTCAGTAAATATTCCTGCAAGAGCGACCTGGTCACTGTGACAGGGTTACAACAGATGACATATCGGACCTAGAAATTTATTAGACAGTTGTGAAAAACTCCTGGAATCCATGGCACAGTTTTCAGAAACCACCCACGTATAGGGTTTTTTTTTTTCTTGTTTAAGTTTTTATCTGTATCTTGGGGCTTGTGGAATCTTAGTTCTGCCACCAGGGATCCAACCGGTGTCTCCTGCATTGGGAGCTTGGAATCTTTATGGCAGGACCATGGAAGTCTGGAGCTTTTCTTTTTTTAATTGTGATAAAATACACATAACGTGAAATTTCCCACTAGTTTAAGTGTGCAGTTAAGTTATATTAAGTACATTAACATTGTAGTACACCATGTACAATTTAAAAATCTTTGTACTTTTTAACAGAACCGTAGTTCCTTTTCTCCTCTCACCCCACCCCACCCCAACCACTCCTGCATTTGACAACACCGATATTCCAGAATACTCTTGTTTCATTGTGTAGTATATTTAGAGCAGGAGTCTTGGCTTGGAATGGATCATAGGTGGTGACAAGGAGAGTTATGTTGGGACCTCATAGCCCACAAATCGCTGTAAGGTCTCAGTTCTGCATTCCAGAAG
Source organism: Budorcas taxicolor (assembly GCF_023091745.1). Classification (NCBI taxonomy): domain Eukaryota; kingdom Metazoa; phylum Chordata; class Mammalia; order Artiodactyla; family Bovidae; genus Budorcas; species Budorcas taxicolor. Next base: position 74,222,384 of record NC_068912.1, read on the forward strand.
CTAGAAGTCAGGCTGATGTCATCACCGTGGCTTATCAAAGCCAGCACCAATTTTAGACATATTTACTTCTACTGTGTGTAGGTAGCCAAGTAGAAGAAAAAAAGAATTCTAAATAATAAGCATGTTACTATAAATGTAGCTTTAAAGGCAAACAGAATATTTGAATTTCTCACAACAGTCATTTGAGTCCCATATTTGAGTTCTATCACACTCTTTATATGTGTGCTCTATATATCCAAGGAAAAAGGTAAATCATATGAATAAAATACTTACTCATACAGTTAACCAGATGTATAGTTGTTGCTTTCTTTTTAAGTAGGAGAGAAAATAAGCAGTGTGTTTTTTATTTCAAAACTATGCTTCTAATATGATGGGCACAGTGGCCTTTTGAAGACTTTTGATCAGTTCTGAAAACTGAAGCCTAGGATGACCAGACTCACTCTTAAGAAACTTTGTATTTGGAATTCATCCTAATTTCAATTAATATTTGCATATAAACTTCATTGGTTTGCAGTATTTTATCAAAGTTTATTGGGTCTGTTCTCATAAAAACATTAAACAAATTCAACATGTGATCATATCAAAGAGAAGAATTTGTGGTTTTCAAAATGGGTATTTTTTGAGCTAAAGGAATTACTCTGTCTTCTGTTTTGTGTACCACTGAAGTTAAATCTCCAAATATCTTCAGAAAGATCTGCAGTACAAAGTTGGAATTATTTCAAAGGAAAGAAAATGGCAAAACTGCTCTCTTAATAGGTTAGGGAATTATAAGAATGAAAACACTAGAATTTAGTGAACTGAATTTTTAGTGTATTAATGCTGAAGTGAGAGGGTTTTTTTTTTTTTAATATGTTTTTCCTAATTATAAAATATAGATTCCCTGTTAGCTTTTTTAAAAAAAATGGGCACAGGATACTAATTTAATTATCCAAAATTCTTACTTAAAAGGACTCTGAGTGTATCTTGTCTTGGAGGACTAATGTGATGATAATAATGTTCAGTTGTCACTGCTGGAAAACTTAGCAGGGAATAGATACCATAATAAGAAAACATCCCAACTACTGCAAATTCCTGCTGTGTAAATAGGAGCCATTGCTCAGTTTATCTGGTTTAAATACAGGTTTATCTATGGTGCAAACAAAAGCTTTTAAACTTTTTCCTCCAGAAGCTATACAATAAAAAATCTGAAATTAAGTGAGAATACAGTGGGAAGTGGTGTCACCATTGATAGATGACCTACACTTCTTAGTCAATATAAAGCATCAAATTCTGTTGAAATCAGTCAATTGGCTCAGCAATACAATCTGTTTGACTTATTATCATTAGATTTTTTATGGACTACAATCACCAAATAGTCCAGTTGTTTGACATGATAGCCAAGTTTCCAGTAGCAGGAATAACCCGAGGCTGTTGTTCAGAGGAAGCCCTGACGGCAGTTTGTACTTTTGTACATCTGGCACTCCTCAAACAGGTACAACAGCTACAATACTAAAGCCGTAAGTGACTAATACTGTAGCCATCTTAAAAATAGTAGACGAAAAGCTATCTACACTGTGAAAAGAGATAATGAGCAACAGAGTTTCTCATCCACAACTTGGAAACTGTATAAAAGCAGCCTTAGGAACTTTGCCTTTAATCTTGAACCAGCAAATTCCCTGCTCAATAGCCACAGATGTGGGCAGAGAATGCTTTGACTCAAGGAGATATTTTGCAACATAGATGTAGAGTTTTTTAAGTTTGAGGAATCACTGACATTTTTTGACATAGAAAATTTGCCTTAAATGCACTACATGTGAAAAATAGATGCAATAGGTTATTTTACAGTAGTAATGGTGTTTTATAGTGTTATAAAAATAACAGTATTAGAATATTGTTAAGAATATTAGAACCAGATTTCTAATTCAAAATATTTGACTCTGAGTTTATTTTTAATCTTTTTTCTGTTGTATTGATTTGTTTGTTTGACTTAGCTAAAAGCCAGCAGTTCTAGTGCTAATCATAGTACTGGGGAAATTATATATCCTCTTAAAATGCAAAAGTAGAGCTAATAGATATCTAAGGTCTTTTTCCATGTGTTATGCTCAGTTTCTTTTATTTGGGAGAATCATGGTTTAATGACCCAGAATGAGAAATTTGAGAAGGAGACTGCTTGGTCAATTGTACTTTTGTAAGAATGGGGTTTTCTAGTAGTCATGTATGGATGTGAGAGTTGGACTATAAAGAAAGGGGGCAGTGCCAAAGAATTGATACTTTTGAACTGTGGTGTTGGAGAAGACTCTTGAGAGTCCCTTGGACTGCAAGGAGATCCCACCAGTCAATGCTAAAGGAAATCAGTCCTGAATATTCATTGGAAGGACTGAGCCTGAAGCTGAAACTCCAATACTTTGGCCACCTGATGAGAACTGACTCATTGGAAAAGACCCTGATGCTGGGAAAGATTGAAGGCAGGAAGAGAAGGGGACAACAGAGGATGAGATGGGTGGCATCACCGACTCAATGGACATGAGTTTGAGCTAGCTCCAGGAGTTGGTGAAGGACAGGGAAGCCTGGCGTGCTGCAGTCCATGGGGTCACAAAGAATCAAACACAATTGAGTGACTGCACTGAAGTGAAGAGTGAGGGCTTCTAAGTGACTTGGGCTTTTGGACACTGTACGTAAAGAGATGGCAGGTTATCTAAGTGATATATCCAGAAGCAAACATAACTTGAAGATTAATGAGATAAATCAGGGCTTAAAATGTAGGTTTTTGTATCTTGAGTTTGTTAAAGAGAGCCAGGAATTAAACAAATTCTTAAGCCATCTTATTTGAAGACATTCAGATGGTCTAGAATTGTAGCATACGTGTGACTCATTGGACTTCCTCCTTTGAAGAAGCTGTAAAGGTCAATAACTCAATTATGAAAGTTTCCATAGGATCATTTTTCTGGGAATTACACTCAGGAATATGCACTACAGGCATTTGTAACAGAGGATGATCGATGATTTATCTGGGGGAGCTGAGAGGCGGTAGTGAGAGGTACTGGGTGTCATGTTCGATTTTCAGTCCTTGCCTTGCAGAGCTAGAAAGCAGGGAGAGAAGTTCTCCTTCAAACTCCTCACATACAGGTAGCACGTTTATAGTCCACCCGGGTTCTACATGCACCTCTTTCACACTTGGCAACTCTCGGAATCTACAGCTGTAGCATGTCATATTCTGAATCCCTCTTTTCCCTCAATTCCTTATCATAGAAGTAAGTAAGTGGTTTGTATTTCAATTCCTGCCTTGCTTCTTGAGAATTATTAGATGGCCTCTTAAGTCCTTCTTTTCCCTAGAAAAATTCTAATTTTCAGAGATTAATGAGGGTAACCCAAGAAGGGACGTTATTTTTCTTGGGGTTCCTCTTATATCTTGTCTCCTGAGTGTATGTCAGCATTTTATGGTAAACATAGTAATTCATTCTTAAACAGAAATGACAACTGGACAGTGTGTAACTTTTTTAAATGAGAGGGATGCATACTCACGCATGTGTGCACACGTACACACACACATGGAAATAACAGTGTGGAGTAGTGACTCTGCTCCCTTTATTTGGAACACTTTTGTCTCCACTTTCCAACTTTACACCTCACCCCTCAGCCATTCAGGACAGCTGCCGAGCAGTCACTGTCTTGGATTGGCTAAGGTCCCAAGTTAGCAGTGACTTTGTTAGAGGAACCTTCCTTGGGCCTCTTTAGGCTTGGTTGGGGGCTGCAGCTCTTTGGTCCCACAACACTTACCTTGCAGATCCAGTGTCTTGATCTGAGTCACACTTTACTGAACATTCTGGATTAACTGACCTCCTGAGGGCAGATATAGTAACTACCCGGTAACTTGTTCTTTTCCTAGGAACTATCATGATGACCAGCCATATAAGGTATGTCCACCACAAGCCTATTGAGTAAATATCTGAGCACATAAATCAGAAGACAGGTTCTTGTTCCAGTGACATAACACAATCCACTGTGTGACCTTTAACAGCTGCTTGATATCTTTGTGAACACTTTTCTTTTTTTCCTGTAAAAGAGGAATAAAAACACCAACTCAACTTATTTCACAGATTGTAATAAAAAGCAAAATAAATGTATGTGAAAATAGTTGAGACTATTTCTTCCATATTAAGAATACTACTGTGATGTTTTATAGATGACAGTGTTGACTTCTTATCTTCAGATAGACCTTTCTCCCAGGAAACTGGAGAAAAGAGAGACATGATGTTTCACAGCTTGATTAGTTATAATTAACTGGGGGGAAGTGTGGTGGAGAATGTAACTTTTCAGAAAAAAAAAAATTAAGAAAGCAGGCAAATAAATATTGTAAGATAAATATTTGTACATCTTGGCAAGGTATTGTAATTCATCCCTCCTCCCTGCCCGCATCACCATCACCATTCTCTCAGTTCTGGGATGCTTTCCCCCTCACAACTACCAGTTAACTCTCTAAAGCTAAGACATGCTGGATCCCACCTCCGCTTCCCTTGAACTTGGAGGAGTACCCACCACCTCGTGCTCTGAAGACCTCTGTCTAGAATATGTCTCTTGTTTTTCCAGTCAGGGACTCCATGTGCTCAGACCTCTCCTCATGTAAACGAGTCGAATTAATTGTGTATTTAGTTGCTGTCCTAGGTCAAATCATTCTGCAGGCCTCTTAAGGCTAGAGCCTGTGCCTTGGTGGTCCTCATCTTTTCACAGGTGATCCAGAGTGTTGGGGCTGCACAGATTCTCCACCACTGACTCACAGTCCAGAACTGAGTTTACATGAACCTTAAATCAGACCAAAGCATGAGAAACACACAGTTGTAAACTGCCTCACAGTTAGTCTAGGTCCTGACAAGGCATTAATATTATTTGTAGTCTTCAAATAACACAAAGTGTAATTTTCCCATCCAGTAGCCCTCCTAGAATTCTCTTGGTCATCATTTACAAGGAGAACATTTCAGCAGCTGGTCTGGTCACCTATTCAAAATCAGTGTTTTATTTTACCATTGCTGACTTTTATGATAGGTGTTTGAGGACTCTAAACCTAAAAATGAAAGATGGTGGCAGAGATAGAAGAGGAGGCTTGATTTTCCTCACTTTAATTCTGTTGGAAAGAAATTAGGTGCTAATTTAGGTAAGAGTCATATCATATAGTGATGGAGAAGGCAATGGCAACCAGTCCAGTACTCTTGCCTGGAGAATCCCATGGACGGAGCAGCCTGGTGGGCTGCAGTCCATGGGGTCATGAAGAGTCGGACACTTACTGAGCGACTTCACTTTCACTTTTCACCTTCATGCATTGGAGAAGGAAATGGCAACCCACTCCAGTGTTCTTGCCTGGAGAATCCCAGGGACGGGGGAGCCTGGTGGGCTGCCGTCTGTGGGGTCGCACAGAGTCGGACACGACTGAAGCGACTTAGCAGCAGCAGCAGCAGCATATCATATAGTGAAGTGAAAGTCTCTCAGTCATGTCCAACTCTTTGTGACCCCATGGATTATACAGTCCATAGAATTCTCCAGGCTGGAATACTGTAGTGGGTAGCCTTTCCCTTCTCCAGGGGATCTTCTCAACTCAGGAATCAAACCCAGGTCTCATGCACTGCAGGCAGATTCTTTACCAGCTGAGCCACAAGGGAACTCCAAGAGTCATATCATATAAGTACAGGATAAATTTTACACCAAACAAGATTTTTATAAATCTTGGTAATACAAAGACAGATGGCCAAGTTGGAGCCGGAAGTATAATTATTTTAAGCAATTTTTTTAGTTTTTTAAAAAACATTATATATATATAATATATATACATACATATATATAGATACATACATATATATATATATATATATATATATTTGACTGTGCTGGGTCTTAGTTGTTGCATGTGGGATCTAGTCCGCTGAACCTGCCCCCCCTGGATAGGGAGCACAGAGTCTTAGCCACAGGGTCACCAGGGAAGTTGCCTATTTTAAGCAATTATTGATCTAATAAAAATAAAATATAATTTTAAGAACATACTTTTCACTAATCCTTTATTTCCTTTAAGTAGATTTGATCTTTTTGTTCCTCTTTCTGAATATTCAGTGTGTTATTTTCTGTGCTGGAGAATATGCTGCTGTTGGTATGACTCATGAGCATTTGGAAAAAGAAGTAATGCTATTAATGCTGAAAATACTGAAAGAGAGATTCTAAAAAATACAGTGTGTTTTGAAGAATTCACCAGTCTAATAAAGTGGAGCTTTCATTGTGGTCTTGACATACGAAATTTCCCTGATAACGTACTACCACTTCGGGTAAAGTAGAGCACACACATCCGCATTTCCCTAATTAATCCAGTGCCTTGGCAGTCAAAGGCACCAACAGCAGTCAGTGATTAAGCGACCTCTGCCTCTGTTTCATAAGAACAAGAGAAAGCTACTGAAGAGCAGATGGGGGCTAGAGAGAGTAAAAGGCACAGAGCCCGCGGTTCTCATCTTGGCTTTTCTACCAAAGGATTAAAGTCATCCTATCTTTCTGGTTTTCCCTTTCCTCGTGAGTACAATAAAAACACTTATCACTCTAACCTTCTTTTCCGTTCTGACTTCCTGTGGCTCAAAATAGATAAAATCATCCCTTTTAGACATACCATATTAGGTATGTGGGGGGAAAATACCCAGAAATGTCTTAAGAAGAATCATAGAAATGTATACAAATGAACAGAATAGATCATGCATTGTTATATAATTATTCTGTAAATATGTACTGAGTGCTTGCTTCGTGTCTGCCTCCCTGGTGATACAGTGATGACTAGGATAAGGTTGAAGACATTGAGCAGTTACCTGGCTCTAAGAGACAGTCTTCATGTCATGTTCCATGTGAAAAACAGTCCTTGTGGAGCTGGGTGCCATCTGTGCTGTAGTTGGTAGCCCTGAGCATAAGCCAAACAGGCATGCTAGCTTCTTCCATGAAACTTTCAATCTACTAAGGTAGACCCACAGAAAATAAACCATTGATCCAGTAAATAAATGTAACCAGCCTGGGTACGTTTGTAACCAGATGTAGCTGGTTACCACCTGGTCAATCAGATGACCAGGGTGATCTGGTCATCACCCTAGTTGCTTTCACTGCCACATGGTGCAGCTGCTGCAGGTTGATCTTGTCTGGGCTGAAGGGCAGTGCCGGTCCACGGCCACTGTGAAGTCCTCATGGAGCATGTCCCTGCCCAGGCTGCAATGGGTCTGTGCTTGGGTGCCATTGTTAGGAGTCCCATTCATTCACACCCTCTAACTTCAGCCATGAAGCTCAGCAGCAATTTTCTGAAGCACAACCACTGTACTAGAATGTAAGGACCCAGAGAGCGGCTGGCCTCTGGCCACGTACTGCCTGGAACCTCCTTCTGGGGTCCTTAGGCTCTGGGTTGTACTCAGATGACTTTCTCGCAAGTTTGTCTTTCTCTGCCAGTAAGTTTTCTTTTAAGACATTCCATGTCTTTTCCCGCTACTGAATGCAGCCAAAGTTGCTCTCTACTAAGTTTCTTGGCTTCAGATGTTGGGAGAGGAGGTTAGATTTCTCTGCTTTTTATTTTCCCCCAGAAAATATGATAACTATGATGGTCTACTTCTTTCCAGGTAACCAGCAATTTATACTGGGGGTGTTGTATGGATTTCCTTTGTTGTACCATACAACTTTCCGCTATGAAAACCAACTCAGTCAACATTTACCACACTGAATGTTTCTTATTTCTGTGATACCTGCTCCAATGTGACTTTGTCTGCCCACCTGAACAGGGAAGAGCAGGGCAGCTTCTGGCATCCCCCTACATACATCATGAAAACAATGTGTGTGTGTATGAAGTCGCTTCAGTTGTGTCTAACTCTTTGCGACTCTGTGGACTGTAGTCCTCTAGGCTCTTCTGCCCATGGAATTTTCTAGGCAAGAGTACTGGAGTAGGTTGCCATTTCCTTCTCCAGGGGATCTTCCCGAACCAGGGATTGAACCCGTGTCTTTTATGTCACCTGCACTGGCAGGCAGGTTCTTTACCACTGCGCCACCTGGGAAGCCCACATGAAAACAATGGACGTGTTATAAAGGCAAGAAAAAGGTGCTTTGGCAAAGTGTCAAGGAGGACCTTGTTTTGATGCATTGGTGAATGTGGGGGTGCTTAAAGAGGATCTCCCTAAGAAAACATCATTTATGGTGAATCTTGGAAGTTTGTACGTTAAGGAAGGAAGAACAACGTGTGAAACTATCAGTGTAGGAAAGAGCTGGAAGCATTTGAGGAACTTAAAAAGAGTGACAAAGGGGCACATTAGCATGAATAAAAGGAACAGTAGCTTTAAGGTAAAGCTAGGAAGGGAGGCAAGGCCAGACCATGCAGAACCTTGTCATTTTTGTTTCGGAGTTTATAGATTTTTATCAAGTATCTTGGAAAACAACTAGCTTTGAGTGAGGGAGTGATAATGATCTGCTTTGTGTATTAAGAAGATTACTCAGACTGCCTTATGAATTAGAAAAGGTATCAGAGCCCTTGAGTACTGAGATCAGATGGAAATGTAGAGACATTAATTAAAAAAAAAAATTTTTTTTTCCTTAAGTGTTGCTTTAAAAGGAGAGACAAAGCTTGGCATAGAATTGACAGTGGTAGTGGAAGTCTGTGCAGAAGCGCATAGGGAAAAATTGAGCCAGGTGTGCTAGGAATGGTAAGCAAATATGTTTTTGTTGAAGTATGTTTGAGAATGTCAAGAAATATTATGAGTCAAGGACTGAGGAGTAAGGAAGGAAGGAGTGCACTGGTAGATTGCCTTGAAGATTAGAAATAGGAATTTGCATTTCATCTTGGGCAAGTTGTATTGCTTGTCTGTACTTCTGTTCCATATTTGTAAAAGAAGAGGGTTGACCTTATAAAATCTCTTGATTTATAAAAGGTCATTTAGTAAAATAACTCATCTAATGTTTAATCTATTTCTAGAATATTCTTGGTGAAATTTTCCATTTTGTTTGAATACCTTTACTTATTGGAAATTTATTGCTTTTTAAGGGGCATAATGGAGAAGGCAATGGCACCCCACTGTAGTACTCCTGCCTGGAAAATCCCATGGACGGAGGAGCCTGGTGGGCTGCAGTCCATGGGGTCGCTAGGAGTCGGACACGACTGAGCGACTTCACTTTCACTTTTCACTTTCATGCATTGGAGAAGGAAATGGCAACCCACTCCAGTGTTCTTGCCTGGAGAATCCCAGGGACGGGGGAGCCTGGTGGGCTGCCGTCTGTGGGGTCGCACAGAGTCGGACACGACTGAAGCGACTTAGCAGCAGCAGCAGCAGCAGCAGCAGCAGCAAGAGGCACAAAGAATTTTCTTAGAGGTTCTTTCTCTCTCTTTCTCTCCCTTCCTGCCTTCTTCCGTCTCTCTTCCTTTCTCGTTTATGGTCAAACATAGTACTAATAATATATGTAAAACACTTAAACACCATATCACACTCAATAATCACTTAACAACTGGGCTTCCCCGTAGCTTATCAGTAAAAGAATCTGCCTATAATGTAGGAGCTGCAGGGCACACAGGTTCGTTCCCTGTGTGGGGAAGATCCCCTGGAGGAGGGCATAGCAAACCACTCCAGTATGCTTGCCTGGAGAATCCCATGGACAGAGAAGCCTGGCAGGCTACAGTCTATAGGGTTGCCAAGAGTCAGATACGACTGAAGCAACAAAGCATGCATGTACACACGCATATTGCTTGAATTAAGTGTTGCTAATTCTAGTTCTTGGTTTGTGTGGAACAATACTAAATTTAATTAGAGATATCTTTTATTTTTAATGGAGAAGGAAATGTTAACTCACTCCAGTATCCTTGCCTGGAAAATCCCATGGACGGAGGAGCCTGGCAGGCTACAGTCCATGGGGTCACAAAGAATCAGATACAGCTGAGCAACTTCACTTTATTTTTAAAGTTATATGACACTATACTTCTCAATTGAATATCAAGGAGTTCTACTAAATCTGTGTAAATAAACAGTAAAATAACGTGAAATTATGTTGACAACGTCAGGGACAGGAGCCATGATGTATTAATTCATTTAAGTGACACTTACTATCAGTTGTGTGCAAGACACTGTACTACAACCTGATACAGCAATGACATGGTCCTTGTCTTTAAGGAATATGTTGTTTACTGAATGATTTCCTGGAGAAACTTGAGGTTGTGACTCAAAGCAGCAATGTTATTTTTCTTTATCAATTATGAATATAGGAAAAAAAGTTGGGACCATTCAGAATTTATTTACCTATTCATGTGTTCAGTGATTGTTTACTGAGTACCTACTATGTGTCAGACACAGTTATAGGTGCTGTAAATATAGCAATGAAATAAGCAGACCAGCTTCCTTGTCTCAGCAAACATGCATTCTAGGGGAAGGAGAAAGTCAATAAATTAGATGAGAAGTCAGATTGTGGTAAATACTGTTAAGAAAATAAAGCAATGTGATGTGATAGAGGAAGCCTGGGAAACTTTCATAGATGGAAACATTGGAGAAAGGTGCCTCTTAAATGAGAGGTAATATTTAAGCTGATATCTGAGGGAAAGGAAAGAACCAGGTATGAGTGATCTCCAGGAGGAATACTTCGTAAGTTCAAGAGGTAGAAGGAAGTCCTGTGTGGTTGAAGTGAGAGGGGTGTGGAGAGAGTAAGAGTCTGTGAATTGAGGTAGAGACAGTGTTGGGGGCCAGATTGTGTGAGGCCCTGAGGATGAGTTTTGATACTATTTTAAGAAAACACTGGAAGATTTGAAGCAAGGGGAGTGACATTATTGGATTTATGTGTTTAAAAGATTCTTCTCGAAGCTGTGTGAGGACTGGGTTGCAGAAGGGCCAGAGTGAAAGTAGGGAGACCAAGTAGAAGGTATTGAAACTGTCCTGATGGGGAATGAGGACAGCTGAGGTTGGAATGGAGAATTGGATATATTCACACAGAGTGTTTTGGAGATAGACTTTGCAAGACCTTCTGCGATTTCTCTAATCCTTGTCCTGTGACTCTGACAGGAAATAAGGTCCCATCTTCCTCTCTGGACCTCTGGTAAGGAAATGGCTATCTGTCCACAAATGACTTTCCATCTAGTTCCTTAAGGTGGAAAAGAATTTGTGGCTCAGAGGTTAAAGCGTCTGCCTCCAATGTGGGAGACCTGGGTTCGATCCCTGGGTCGGGAAGATCCCCTGGAGAAGGAAATGACAATCCACTCCAGTATTCTTGCCTGGAGAATCCCATGGATGGAGAAGCCTAGTAGGTTACAGTCCACGGGGTCGCAGAGTCGGACACGATTGAGCGACTTCACCTCAACCTCACCTCAACCTCCTTAAGGTGGAAGTGACTACTCCGAGCTAGTAATGGGCAGATTTAGAATTAAGTTCTATCTAATGGGGGCTATTTTTTTGTTCTGAGATGTGAATTGGAATAGTCAGAGAGAAAGGAAAATAAGCAAAGTTTGCTTGTGAAATAGTAGGATGTTATAAGACTCATCATCCCTGAAGAAGATCCAGACCAAGCTAAAGCAAGCTAGTTTAAGGGGGAAAAAGGGAAGGGGAAGGTGGATTTCTTGGCTCATATAAATTGCTGGTGATGCCAAGAGTGGAGGTGACCCTGTGGAAGACGAAGCCAGGACTCTGTATCTTTCACTTTGACTTCCTGCCTGTGTCAGAATCTCCAATTCAGGCTCTGTTTCTAAGGAACTAACCTTTGATATACTCTTGCAGCTTACTGGCCAGGTTCCATGTACTTTTCCCCATAGCTTTTGGTTAATAGGTTTATATTTACAGGCTGCATGAAGTGGTCTAATTTTGCTATTTAAAATAATGTTTAGATTAACTTTATTTCTGGTTGTCCTGGGTTTCTGTTGTTGCACGGGCCTTTCTCTAGTTGTGGCGAGCAGGGACTCTTCTCTAGTTGCAGTGTGCGGCTTCTCACTGTGATGGCTTCTCCTGTTGCAGAACACAGGCTCTAGGGCACATGGGCTCAGAAGTTGCAGCTCTCGGGCTCCAAAGCTCAGACTTAATAGTTGTGGTGCACAGGCTTAGCCACTCCACGTCATGTGGGATCTTCTCTTCTGTGATCAGGCATTGAACCCATGTCTCCCACATTGGCGGGTTGTTTCTCCACCACTGAGCCACCAGGGAAGCCTTAATTTTGCTTTTATAGCAATACAGTATTTCAGTGACTATGAAGCCCTGTTTCAACAAATTTTTTCCTCTCTCCCTCCTTTTTATTTGCTATTTATTTACTTATTTAGCAAATACAAGAAACAGTTATATGTGACATAATGTTTCAGGACCCCACTTCATCTTCAAAGACATTGTGAGTTTTGTTAAATTACAATTAAGGATTTAGACTTAGAGAATTGTCCAGAAGTGAGTTGGGTATAGCTTGAGGTTTCTAGTGGGACAGAGGTAGGTATATAAGTTTCTGAAAGCTCACAAATACTCCATCAACACCACAGAGAGGCAACAAGAAAAGGAAAAAAGAAATTTTTTCTTGATTTTTCCATAAAGGATGAAATGCAGTCTGGGTTTGATGCTAATCTGGCAACTATCTGTATAAACCATTGGATGTACTAATGACCAACATTCTGGGTGGCATATTTTTGAATTCATTTAATGGTAATAATTTCCTCAAGTATAGATTAAGGATTTGCCTGGATCCACAAGGTAAATTTCTTCTTCAATTTTGTTCTATAAAAAATATTAGGGGATGTCTTGATTTTTTTTCCTCTCACATCTATTTCTTATTAAATCGTGCTGTAGGTCAATTTCAGGAAGCATGAGACTACCCTCTGACTTCAGAGCTCTAGTCTTCTCCCTCAACTTGATATTTGGTCGCAAACAATAAAGTCTAACACTAAACACAAAGGGCATATGTAAAAAAGGATACTGGGGGCTCACAGTATCCATAGAAAGCTGGCAGATTTGGAAGATAGGAAGGACACAGGCTGTTCTAGATGCTGAGCATCAGGCCAAGATCCTACTGCAAAACAGTTTCTGTTGCTCTTTGTGTCCTAGGAGCAAACCTGACTGCTTTAGCTTGGTTTCTTTGCCTCCTGGCCAAATAAAGAAGTTATTAGAAGAAGGATCAGGCAACTGCAGCAACTTGAAGTAGGACCTGATAGTGAGAAGTAAGTGCTAGGATTTCTCTCCCACCTAGAACACATAGAAAAAATTTTTCAAAATTGGGGTATTAATAACAAAAGATGGGGGTTCATTGTTAACATCTAAATCATCCTTAGAAACATTATGACAGTAAAGTTGTATCTTTTAAGTCCTGTGTGTATGTGTTCATGTCACTTATTGAGGAGTTGGAATGGCAATCAGACTAATGGAGAGGAAGCTGAAAAGATCCACAGAAGGACATACTTATCGAATGCCTACTACATGCAAGCACTTGCTGCTGCTGCTGCTAAGTCTCTTCAGTCGTGTCTGACTCTGTGTGACCCCATAGATGGCAGCTCACCAGGCTCCCCCGTCCTGGGGATTCTCCAGGCAAGAACACTGGAGTGGGTTGCCGTTTCCTTCTCCAGTGCGTGAAAGTGAAAAGTGAAAGTGAAGTCGCTCAGTCATGTCCGACTCCTAGCCGCCCCATGGACTGCAGCAGCCCACCAGGCTACTCCATCCATGGGATTCTCCAGGCAAGAGTACTGGAGTGGGGTGCCATTGCCTTCTCCTGCAAGCACTTGAGAATTACTTTATTATCTAATTTAATTGGCACAAGTTTATCAGTTTGGTATTTTTCTATCCCCATCTTTCAGTTGTACAGACTATACTTTAAACAATTAGAAAACTTTCCCCAGTCCTACCCCTAGAAATTAGTAGAAGTTGGACTTTTTATGTTGTAATAATCTCTTTCACATTCATTGTCTCTTATTAGCCTACTGGTGGCTCAGATGGTAAAGAATCTGCCTGCAGTGGAGCAGACCTGTATTCAGTCCTTGGGTCAGAAAGACCTCCTGGAGAAGGAAATGGCTACCCTCTACAGTAGTCTTGCCTGGAAAATTCCATGGACAGAGGAGCCTGTCAGGCCACAGTCCGTGGGATTGCAAAGAGTCGGACACGACACGACTGAACAACTAACGCACAAAATATTTTCAGGTTACTTCACTGAAAATGTCACACACAAAAAGAACAGATTGATTGAGAATGGTCAATGATCATGGAAACTGTCTGGGTCACATAATTATAGTGATTAAAGGTTTCCTGAAATGTCTCTGTTGATTCATTAATTGACTGCCCTTCTTAAGAGCTTGAGTTTCTAGAGAAATACTGTGAAAATCCCTGTAGAAGTGACAAGAATTTTGACTGTTCTATAGCAAACTGTTAAAGGATTCCATTCAACACAGCGCCTACAATTTAGGAGGCTTTCTCTGGAAAGGGGCAACATTAATTTCATCTGGTTCCTTCTGTCTCTTCAGGTTTAGAAAACTCACATACATTGGTAAAATTTTACTAGGCCAACATTTTTCAGCTAGTATGATTCACAAATATTATTCTTTTTTACTAAACTATTTATAAAACAAATAAAACTTGTTATTGAGTTCTCTTTGCTTAGCGGGAAAGTGTTTGACTACAGTCAAAATTAGAAAATTGTTTTGACACTTTTAAAACTTCTAGCATAATACAAGGGAGAAGGCAATGGCACCCCACTCCAGTACTCTTGCCTGGAAAATCCCATGGATGGAGAAGCCTGGTAGGCTGCAGTCCATGGGGTCGCTAAGAGTCGGACACGATTGAGCAACTTCACTTTCACTTTCCACTTTCATGCATTGGAGAAGGAAATGGTAACCCACTCCAGTATTCTTGCCTGGAGAATCCCAGGGACGGGGGAGCCTGGTGGGCTGCTGTCTATGGGGTTGCACGGAGTCAGACACGACTGAAGCAACTTAGCAGCAGCAGCAGCATAATACAATGCAATTGGGATTCTTTTATTCTAACCTGCTTTTATCTGTTCCCCCCCCCCCCACCCCTTATAATCATAGAGAAGAAAAAGAGCCCTACTGAACCTTAGTGTGTTCACAGTGATCCTATAATATCGAATTCAGGCATTTTTTCCATCTAGCACTCTCTCACCCAGATTAAGAGGCTTCAGATTCCTTAGTTTAATCCTAAAAATCTTGGATTTGGCCACTTTTACCACTCATTTTCCATTCCTTCCCCAGCATCCCTACCATTAGTTGTAGAAATCAACCTGTATTTCCTAGAATAACTTGCAGAATTACACATCTAGAAGTGTGACCTCCATATTGCAAACCTCTCCAGAAACTTCTCCTATTTTAGGGGAAAGTGAAAGTGAAAGTCACTCAGTTGTGTCCGATTCTTTGCGACCCCATGGACTATATACAGTCCATGGAGTTCTCCAGGCCAGAATACTGGAGTGGGTAGCCTTTCCCTTCTCCAGGGGATCTTCCCAACCCAGGTCTCCTTCATTGGCGGCGGCATTCTTTACCAGCTGAGCCGCAAAGGAAGCCCCTGTTTTAGAGGAGGTGTGTGCTAAGTTGCTTCAGTCACGTCAGACTCTTTTTGACCCCATGGTCTGTAGCCTGCCAGGCTCCCCCGTCCATGGGATTCTCCAGGCAAGAATACTGAAGTGTGTTGCCATGCCCTTCTCCAGGGCATCTTCCCAACCTTGAGATGGAACCCTTGTCTCATGTCTCCTGCACTGACAGGTGGTTTTTGTTGTTTTTCCATCACATCCTAGATTTATTACAACTGGCCTGCAGGCAAGAGGAGAGAGCTATTACATCGACACTTCAATTCTATGGATACATCTTAAATAGAGGGAGAATTCAACCAAGAATACAGGATAAACTATTCCCAAGCTCCAGGAAGCAGTCATGTGATTGAGCTGCATTTTTACAGGCAAATAAGGCAGTAAACCTTCACATCAGTTTTCCGACAGTTTTTATACAATATGCTTCTGTGGTACAGAAAAGAAATAATCAGAGCTCACAATGGAGTTTTTACACTATTGTCACAGTGTGTGAACACTGTACACCCTTTTGTTTTCATAAAGATACATTATAATAAACTTCTTGCCCTTGAGTTTATAGTTTGTAATAATCTATGATTAATACACTAAAATTGCCTTTTTTATGTGGTCCTCCACATGAGAGAATGGTCAGATCAGCTCCTGGACAGTCTGCATATGGCAAAGTGACCCCACGAGGAGCCAGACAGAAGGGTGACCGTGGAGATCCGGAGCCCTCCTGCGTCCCCGGGAGCCGTGGGGGCCTGGGTGAGTTGGGGTGGGAGGGCGATAGCTTGGCGTGGTCGGGGGCAGGCGCTGCGGGGCTTCCCCTCCAAGGCTGGGAAGTCTGGGGTTTCGATACCACCTGGGAGAAAACAGGAAGATCAGGCGAGTGGACCAACGCGAGAAACCACTGGTGAATTCTGAAATTGACAGGATGTAACTGTAAACAGCGCCATTCTCCCTTAACAGTGTCTGTGACTGTCACCTGGGAGGAGACACAGCGACGCTCACCGCTGATGGTTCCGTCGTGGCATCCGCTGCGTCTCAGACCTCAGCCGCTTTATGGTCGGGTGGGCATGAGCCGCTCATGGCGCTGCTGGACACACTTGACCGTCACACCGTCGCTGGACTCCAGGGTGGCCGGTGGGAGACCATGGAGATCCGCCTCGCGGGGAAGGGAGGAAGAATACTAAAGTGGGTTGCCATGCCCTTCTCCAGGCAATCTTCCCGACCTAGGGATCGAACCCTTGTCTCATGTCTCCTGCACTGACAGGGGGGTTTATTTTTTACCACTGTGCAGCCTGGGAAGCCCATTTTAGAAGACAGAGCTTTTCTAATCCTGGAGACTGATTTAAATGCCCTGCTTCTATACTCCATAGGCATGCACATACCCTTTTCATTTAATTCTGCACAGTTATATTTACAGTTGTCATAATATTTATTATGACAATAAGGATGATTACCCACAGTAGACAAATGGTTACTTCACAATAGGAACTGAGCTAAGCATTTCGTAGACATAATCTCATTTTCTTCTGTCAATAACTCTACAAGGGGATAGTGTTATCTCTTTTTTCAGATGAGGAAATGGTTTTGAGATGTTAAGTAACTTTACCAGGGTCACCAAGTTAATGAGAAGTGGAGCTGACCCTCAAATCCAGATTTGTCTAGGTTTATAGCCTATGTAATGAACTGCTAAATTAAAAGGCCTCCCTCTTGTTAATATCCACTTATTTGTCTGATTCACTGTAAACTGCGAAAGAGCAGAGACCTTACCATATTTGTCTATAAATCTTCCTGGCCCATAGCAGCCACTCAATGAATGATTGTGGAATGAGTGAATGAAGAAACGAAGTTGTAGTAAACTGAAGGGGACATGAGATTTAGAATCAGAAAATTGATTTAGAATCAGAAAATCACAAGTTTAAGCCCTAAGTTTTACATATATTACATGTTTTATAATCTTCACATGAACTTTTCAAGGCAGGAGACATTTATCTTTTTATTTTTTTTCTTTGCTGGGTAAGCAACTTGCTTTAAGACCCACAGTTGGTAAATGGTATTGAGCAAATCAAGCCCAAATGTTTTTTATTCCAAAACCACCAAGGAGCTTTGGAATGCAGCTTGAGTCTAATGAATGATGGTACTAATTTAAACAGTAAAACTGTGAGCATTATATAAAAAAACAAAAAAAAATTACGCCTTTCCCTTTATTTGCTAGCTTTTATTGTTTCTACATTGTTGTTAGTAGTAAAAATTCTTATAAAGACCGAAAACTGTAAGAATGGGAGACACAGCATTGTTTTTGTAAACAAGAGAGAAATTAATTAGAAACAGTGGGTAGAAGCAGTGGCAAACAGCTGCTCTAATGCCTAGTATCCAAAGAAGAGAAAAACAAAAAGGATGTTTCGGAAGGTGCCCTGCGGATAACAATTAAACAGTGAGGAATTTTAGCAACAATAGGGAAACAGTAAAACTAACAAAGGCAGGGAAAAACAATGCTTCAAAAGATGCCCCAAAGTTTCAGTGTATCAGTGTTGCCCTCAGTTGTTATTAGAGATGATATAATATTCTTCAGATTATTTCTGTTCTTCAGAATAAAGAACATAATTACAAATCTAGGGTTGGGACAGCCTTCAGAGTTGATTAATCCAGAAGCTCAGCACTGTAATCAAGAAAGCTTGCCCCTTCTTACACAGTCTACGGTTTTGGCCTCATCCTGTCTATGGCTTGTTCCCCTCGGGTAGTAGGCTGGTTGCTAGTACATGCTTCTTTGTTCATCTCTTGCAGGACAAAGAAGCTTTGTTTTTTGATGGCTCTCTCCTAAAAATGAAGAAACTTTTCCTGGGATGTCCCTGGAGAGCTTCCTCTTAGAACTTATTGCCTAGTATGGAGTCATATCATCATCCTTGATCCAGACATTTCCAGCAGCTAGGGATGGGTCAGCCTTGAAGTACTTAGGCTCCAATGAAAATAGGTGTTCTGGTGAGAAGGGGAGATGGGAGATGGAGAAAGGAAAAAATGGACACTGTGGTGATGATCTTTCTGCCATTTAATTGAGAGAATATAGGTGGAAGCCCATCAAAATGTATAAGGCACTGGGACCTGCACTGTCCAATATGGTAGCACTGGCCACTTGGTTATTAGACACTTGAAATGTGATCACTCCAAATTCAGATACAATGAAAATGGAGAGCAGAATCTTTTCATTAGAGTATTTTGAAAAATAAAACATCATTTATAATATAAACATCACATGATACTTGATGGTGTTCATCTGCCATCTGTACAGTGCCTGAAAGGAAAGAGTGATTGTTAAGATGAATTTCAAAGCTGCTACATAAACCTTAATGGATTATGGGGTTAAAAGAGGACTTGTGCCTCTACTGGCTATGGCAAGTTACCATTCTGTTGTGTGTTATAGCCGCATTCTTCTGCACCGGAATTTATGTACCAGTTAGGAGGTGATAGTGAAGAGCTCTTTTATGCTTCATTGTATTGTTCTTCACATCAAAATAAGAATAATACCCAAAACAATAATAACAAATACTTACATAGTACTTATTATAAGCCAGATTACAATACTGTCTATCTCTATGTCTGTTAACTCAACGACCTGGAAGGTGAGTGGGTTGCAGAAATCAATGTCTTCAGTTCTGCTGCTTTGAAACCCAAAAGGATAGTCAGTCACCAGAAATATTTGGTTGCCACTTTTCCGCTTCACAAAACCCAAGCAGTAAAAGTGCAAGTTAAACCCAGTTTACACAGTTCTCTTTTAAAAGGTTGAGGCATTGGCAGCTAAACTTCGTGTCATAATGAGGAATCATAGAAAGTTCTCCTTAATATCAAGGAAAAAACGATCCTGCTATATGAGACTTTGCTCCGCTCAAGTTGTGGATCTGGCATTGCACTATTGCTTAGCCCCTATTTATAGTCAACAGAACAAGAGTTAACTGTAAAGAAAGCTGGCAAATTTTCAGAGGGAGTGTTTTGTGTTGGGGAAAAAAAAATAATATAGTGTCAGGAAATTCCTATGCTAACATAACTAGAAACCTAACATTGGCAGGAAATTTTGCAAATAAATTCTAAACTGTTATTGATGCATTATCTGTTAGACTCTGAGGGGCATTTTACACATTTATTATAATATAGGCATAAGATATGGCTTCCCAGGTGGCACTAGTGGTAAAATACCTGCCTGCCAATGTAGGAGAAGTATGAGACGCGGGTTCAATCCCTGGGTTGGGAAGATGCCCTGGAGGAGGGTATGGCAACCCACTCCAGTATCCTTGCCTGGAGAATCCCACGGACAGAGGAGCCTGGGGCTATAGTCCATGGGGTTCTAAAGAGTCTGACACAATTGAAGCAACTTGGCATGCATGCATATTCTTTTGTGTGTGTATACATATACCATATTTTCTTTATCTATTCATCTGTTGACAGACATTTAGGTTGCTCTTATGTCTTGGCTATTAAAAATAGTGCTGCAGTGAATAAGGACATTCATGTATCTTTTTGAATTGTAGTTTTCTCCAGATAAATGCTCAGAAGTAGGCTGCAGAATCATATGATAACTCTATTTTAAATTTTTCTAAGGAAACTCTATACTGTTCTCCATAGTGGCTGTACCAATTTACATTCCCACCAGCAGTGTAGGAGGGGTCCTTTTTCTCCACAACCTGTCTAGCATTTATTATTTGTAGGTTGGAAAAAAAATTATTTTCTTATTGAAATATAGTTGACATACAATATTATGTTCAATATTATGTTAGTTTTAGGTGTACTAAAAAATGATTCAGCATTTGCATACATCAGTACCATCTGTCCCACACGACATTATTACAGTATTAGTGGCCATATGCCTTGTGTTGTGTTTTACATCTGCATTACTATTTATTATATAAGTGGAGGTTTGTAACTCTTAATCTCTTTGAAGTATTTTGTGCTCCCACCTCCCTCTCTTCCTGGCAACTAATTGTTCTCTGTATCTCTGAATCTGTTTTCTATTGTTTTTTAGTCTCTATTTCATTTATTTCTCCTCTAATCTTTATTATTTCTTCCCTTCTAATAACTTTGGGTTTTGTTTGTTCCTCTTTTTTAGTACCTTTAGGTGTAAGGTTAGAATGTTTATTTTAGATTTTTTGTGTGTTTGCTTCCAAAGATAGATTTACATCACTATAAACCTCCTTCCTAGAATTATTGTTATTGTGTCCCACAGCTTTTAGATTATTATGTTTCCATTTTCATTTGTCTCCAGGTATTTAATTTCTTGTTTTATGCTTCAGTCACTCATTAGCTCTTTAGTAGCATTGTTTGGCCTCCATATGTTTGTGGGTTTTTTTGCAGCTTTTTCCTATTAGTTGATTTCTAGTCTCATTCTGTGGTCAGCAAAGGTGCTTGATATGATTTCAGTTTTCCTAAATTTACTAAGACTTGTTTTTTGCCTAGCATGGAATCTATCCTGGAAAATTTTCTGTATGCACTTGAAAAATATATATATATTTTGCTACTTTTCTCTTGTTACTTTTAAGATTTTCTCCTTATCTTTAATTGTTTTTTTACCATATAATTATAATGTTTCTTGATGTGTACCTCTTTGGATTCATCTTGATTGGGACTGTCTGTGCATCTTGGACCTGAATATCTGTTTCTTTACCCAATTTAGAAATGGTTTCAGCTATTATTTCTTTAAATAAGTTCTCTTTCTTTTTCTCTCTCACATCCTTTTTGGACCTTTATAATGTGAACACACCTCTGTCCATGGAATTCTCCAGGCAAGAATACCGGGGTGAGTTGCCATTCCCTTCTCCAGGGGATTGCCCCAACCCAGGGATAGAACCCAGATCTCCTGCACTGAAGGCAGATTCTTTACCATTTGAGCCACCAGGAAAGTCCAGTGTGAACATTCAGATGATTGAGTTGTCCCATAGATCTCTTTAATTATTCTCATTTTTTAAATTCTTTTTTATGTTCAGCTTGAGTGATTTCCACTGCTCTGCCTTCCAGTCCACTGATCTGTTCCTCTGTATCATCTAATCTGCTACTGATGCCTTCTAGCGTATTTTTTTTAAATTTCAGTTATTATATTCTTCAGCTCTGTTTGATTTTTCTCTGTATTTTCTAACTCTTTGTTAAAATTCTCACTGTGTTTATCCATTCTTCTCCTGAGTTTTGTTGAACATCTTTATGATCATTACCTCAAACTCTTTACTGGGTAGCTTGCTTATCTTTACTTCATTCTTTTTTTTTTTTTTTTTCCCTGAGGTTTTTGTCTTGTTCCTTTATTTGAAATATATTCTCCCATCTCCTCATTTGGATAATTCTCTGGGTTTACTTGTAAGTATTAAGTGGGTCAGTTACAATCCCTGACCTTGGAGAAGTGGCCTTATGTAGGAGACATCTTACAGCACCCAGCAGCACACACCCCTCTGCTCACCAGGGCCATATGCTCTAGGGGCACCCTCTCTGTGGGCTGTGTAGGCTGTTCTGTTATGGCAGGGTCCACTGCCATGCGTGCACTGGTAAGCAGGGCTGGCCCTGACCCAGGTGGCTACTAGTCTGCTGGTGGCAGGACCAGGTCCTGGGGCAGCTGGCTGCAGGGGTCTGAGGTTTGTGGGGAGGGGGTCAGTCGGGGCTGGTGCCAACCCACTGGTGGGGGCAGGTAAGCCCCTGGATTCCAAAATGGCGCTTTCAATACCTGTTTCCTTGAGGTAGAATGAACTCCTCAGAATGACGGTCACCAGAATCTGTCTCCCCAAAAGTTGTCCCAGTTAACTATTCCCTTCTCCAGGAAGCTCTCCAAGATCAGCAAGTGGGCCTGACCCAGGCTTCTTTCAAATTCCTGCCTCTGAGCTGGGTCTTGGGGAGTACGAGATTTAGCCTGCAGTCTTTAAGAGTAGAGTCTCTGTTTCCTATGACCCCATAGTTCTCCCATACGCAAGCCCTGCTGGCCTTCAAAGCCCAACATCTGGATGCTCATCTTCCGAGTGCAGGACCACTGGGCTGAAGAGCCCTTTGTGGAGCTTGGACTCCTGAATCTTTGGGGAGCACCTCTGCCATTATAATCCTTCTGTTTATGGATCACCTACTTAGGGGTATGGATCTTGACTATCCTGCATCTCCATCCCTCCAACTCATCTTGTTGTGGTTCCTTCTTTATATCTTCAGTTGTGAAAAATCTTTTCTGCTAGTCTTCAGGTAGTTCTCATAGCCAGTGTCTCTGCAAAAAGCTATAATTTTGGTGTGCTTATTGGAGGATTTAAGCTCAGAATCTTTTTACTCCACCATCTTGGTCACACCTCTGTTTTATTATAAATATTTGCTTCTCCTGTTGAGTTTATAGCCCAGATTTCTAGCCTTTTCCAGGGTATTGCTGTAACTATGAATATTCTACTTAAAATCATGAATGATAAGATGTTCTTGTGAAGTGAAAGTCGCTCAGTCATGTCCAACTCTTTGTGACCCCATGGACTACACAGTCCATGGAATTCTCTAGGCCAGAATACTGGAGTGGGTAGCCTTTCCATTTTCTGGGGATCTTCCCAACCCAGGGATCAAACCTAGGCCTCCCTCATTGCAGGCAGATTCTTTACCATTTGAACCACAAGGGAAGATGTTTTTCAGTTCAGTTCAGTTCAGTTCAGTCACTCAGTTGGGTCCGACTCTTTGGGACCCCATGAATCGCAGCACGCCAGGCCTCCCTGTCCATCACCAACTCCTGGAGTTCACTCAGACTCACGTCCATCGAGTCAGTGATGCCATCCAGCCATCTCATCCTCTGTCGTCCCCTTCTCCTCCTGCCCCCAATCCCTCCCAGCATCAGAGTCTTTTCCAATGAGTCAACTCTTCGCATGAGGTGGCCAAAGTACTGGAGTTTCAGCTTCAGCATCATTCCCTCCAAAGAAATCCCAGGGCTGATCTCCTTCAGAATGGACTGGTTGGATCTCCTTGCAGTCCAAGGGACTCTCAAGAGTCTTCTCCAACACTACAGATTAAAAGCATCAATTCTTTGGCACTCAGCTTTCTTGACAGTCCAACTCTCACATCCATACATGACCACTGGAAAAATCATAGCCTTGACTAGATGGACCTTTGTTGGCAAAGTAATGTCTCTGCTTTTCAATATGCTATCTAGGTTGGTCATAACTTTCCTTCCAAGGAGTAAGCATCTTTTAATTTCATGGCTGCAGTCACCATCTGCAGTGATTTTGGAGCCCCCCAAAATAAAGTCTGACACTGTTTCCACTGTTTCTCCATATATTTCCCATGAAGTGATGGGACCAGATGCCATGATCTTCATTTTCTGAATGTTGAGCTTTAAGCCAGCTTTTTTACTCTCCTCTTTCACTTTCATCAAGAGGCTTTTTAGTTCCTCTTCACTTTCTGCTATAAGTGTGGTATCATCTGCATATCTGAGGTTATTGATATTTCTCCCAGCAAACTTTATTCCAGCTTGTGCTTCTTCCAGCCCAGCGTTTCTCATGATGTACTCTGCATATAAGTTAAATAAGCAGGGTGACAATATACAGCCTTGGCGTACTCCTTTTCCTATTAATAGCTAAATTGAAGCTGTCATCTTGGTTAATCATAATAACAGAAAGAAAAAAAGACCAGAGTCTTGAATAAAGAATAAATATTAATAAATTTGAGCCTTAGGTGAAAACTCTAGAATCTCTTACCAACAGATGGGTAGGATGAACTTTACTATTATTATTTATTCATTTGCTAATTCAAAACTATCTATAAATCTACAGTGTAACATATTCTGGTCTAGACCTGTCCTGAGATATACCTAAAAATATAGGAATAAGTCCTACTCTTGTAACAATTTTCATCTACTAGGAGAGGCTAACAGTTAAAAAATAATGTAAAATGTGCAGGAGAGATAAAGGTAGTGAAGAATTTGGGGGGGTCCATATTATGAATTATCTACCAGGTTTTTCAACAGTACGTGAACCGTGGACTTCCAGATGTTCAAGTTGGATTAGAAAAGGCAGAGTAACTAGAGATCAAATTGCCAACATCAATAGGATCATCAAAAAAGCAAGAGAATTCCATAAAAACATCTACTTGTGCTTTATTGGCTATGCCAAAGCATTTGACTATGTGGATCACAACAAAGTGTGGAAAATTCTGAGAGATGGGACTACCAGACCACCTGACCATGCAGATCAAGAAGCAATAGTTAGAACTGGACATGGAACAGACTTGTTTGAAATAGGGAAAGGAGTACATCAAGGCTATATATTGTCACTGTGCTTATTTAACTTGTATGTAGAGTAATCATGTGAAATGCTGGGCTGGATAAAGCACAAGCTGGAATCAAGATTGCCGGGAGAAATATCAATAACCTCAGATATGCAGATGACACCACCCTTATGGCAGAAAGTGAAGAGGAACTAACAAGCCTCTTGATGAAAGTGAAAGAGGAGAGTGAAAAAGTTGGCTTAAAGCTCAACATTCAGAAAACGAAGATCATGGCATCTGGTCCCATCACTTCATGGCAAATAGATTGGGAAATAATGGAAACAGTGTCAGACTTTATTTTTTTGGGCTCCAAAATCACTGCAGATGGTGACTGCAGCCATGAAATTAAAAGATGCTGACTCATTTGAAAAGACCCTGATGCTGGGAAAGATTGAAGACAGGAGGAGAAGGGGACAACAGAGGATGAGATGGTTGGATGGCATCACCAACTCAAAGGACATGAGTTTGAGTTAACTTCAGGAGTTGGTGATGGACAGAGAAGCCTGGCATGTTGCAGCCCATGGAGTTGCAAGGAGTCAGACACAACTGAGTGACTGAATTGAACTGACCAGGCTTTTGGCAGAGGAAATAACAGATAAACTGACATTTCAAATATACACAAAAAATAAGTTGAAATTAGTTAAGAGAGGGGAGTGAGAGTTATAAGACCTAGGATCTACAGTTATAAAAGTTTAGAAGAAAGAAAACTGGTACTTTTGAAGAACTCAAAGAAGTTCAAAGTAATTGAAATATAGATGTGGGAATAAAAATGGTGAGCATTTAGTATACAGGGTCCAAGTGATGATGAGCCTTCAATGTCCACCTTAAAAGGTTTAGACTTTATACTCAGGGCAATGAAAATCCATTGAAAACTTTTTAAAGTGGAATAACAGTCAAATTTTTATTTCAGGAGCATCCTTGTAAACAGCACAAAGGGGCCCAGAATGGAGTCTAACAAATCATATAATAGACAACTGTAGTGGATTAGACAGAGATGATGGTTGTCTGACTTTAGGGTCAATGGGAATGAAAATGAAATAAGTGATAGATTAAAAAATATTAGGAACTTTTTGGACAATTTGTGATTGAGTGTGAATAATATTACTAATGAGGTGGAATAGGAGAGAAACAGTTAGAGATGAGAAACACAGAGAGAGCAGTAAATCAAGATGAACAAAGAATAATTCTTAAGTTTCTGTCTTAGGGAACTGGGTTTACTGAGATAGGGAAGACTGATGGAGAAGCAGCTTTGAAGACGATAATGATTTCAGTTTGAACTTGCTGAATTTAACATAAGACATCTAGGCAGAATTGTGCTTGAATCAATCAATCTGGAGATTAGAGAAGAGGTACAGCCTATAGTTCATAGATGGGTTTTGAAGTCTTTGGGGTAGAAGAGTTTGCCCAATGAGTTTGTACATAGAGGCTCCTTCCCATATATACAACATAGAACTAAAAAAATGCTAATATTTCCAGGATGGATAGAGAAATAGGGGCCATAAAGGACACTGCAAATGAGCACTCAGAGAGATACTGGGAAAATTAGGAAGAAAATAAGAACAAATGGCATTTGGAATGTTTGGAAAATAGAATCCCGAATGTTTGGCAACCTGAATTTTAGAGAAGAATGTTTCAAGAAAGGCTGGTGAGTGTCCAGGGCATTTCAAAACCTTGCTGGCTGGCTTGGAAACAGCCTTTCCTGAGGATTTATGGGCACTGAGGTCACATTATAGCAGGTTTAGGAATAAATTTGAAGATAAAGAGGATAGACAACTTTTTGGAGAATTCAGCTGTAACTTCTGGAGCAGTATTTGTAAAGAGATGAGAATTCCACAGAAGGTAAAACGATAATGGGGAAAGGCCAAAAGTTAAAGATAAAAGAGGAAGGAGGTAACTGAGAAAATAAGACCTCTGACATTCATGAAGGATAGGATCCAAGGCACAAATAGAGGGTTAGTCTTAGCTAGGAGATAGAGACTTTTCTGTTTGAGCAAGAGGAAAGGAGGAATGGATAGCTGCTGATGCTGACCTTGGTCCTAAGAAGGTGAAAGGCACCTAAAGAGCTTTTTTTTTTTTCTGTGATGTGATTAGGATAGAAGAAGATGTGTAAAATAGTCATTGTGGTGAATAAAAGTGAGAGACAGAGAGAGGGAGAAAGAGAGAGAGAAATGAGTTAACTAGGGAATGAGATAAGGAGACTGAGGACCAAGAATTCAAAAGGAGAGCCCAATGTGCCCATATTTACCCAGTGCCCATCCCAAGTACATGACTGTCTATTTGAATCCCTCTGTGAGGTAATGTTGTCTCACAGCATAGGTCTTAAAAAAGAGTGTCATTTTGACATGAAACAAAGGAAGAAGTTGTCAGGTTAGAATCTCAGTCATTAGCCTGTGTTGTATACTTAACTGTGGCACAAGAAGGGACTCTTGTACGCCATGGCTGTACTATCCATGAGTCACAGAGGCCGGTAAAGTATAGCCAGACATCACATTCTCTTTAACAAACCGAAATACATTTGTCTATTAAATGTTTTGACCCATTATAGAGTCCCAGACTGTACCTATTAGTTGTTAAATTATTCTCACATCAAGTACCTAAGAATTCAAGCTAAAATGACCACATGATGGTTCTAGGTTCTAAAATTTTGCCAGTAAATTATATAATAGGCCATTGTTTATACCTAAGGTTTCAACTTTTTGAACATGAATGCTTATTTTCTAAGTATGAAAATAATACATATGTTGTGGAGAATCTGGAAAACAAAGAAAAATATAGAGAAGAAAATAGAAATGACCTTAATTTCCTACTCCAGGTTAACTATTTCTAATATTTTTCTATATATACACACAGAGTAGTTTTATCCTTTTGGATTATGTTATATCATAAACATTTGTTTTCATTTGTTTTCACTTTTAAATCTTGAACATTTCTTTGTATTATTAATTATTCTTCAAAAACATGATTTTAAATGTTAGCATTGAGATGTATACTGATGTATATTATGCACACTGATAGATGTTCCATAATTTGAACAGTATCCTTTTATTGGTAACTTGTTTTTAATTTTCTGTTATATTTATATTGAGGAGAATATCCCTGCCCACAAAACCTAGCCCACACCTCTGATTCCTTCCTTAACCACTTAGCTGCTCTTGTCACTAATACTGTGGTTTTCTGAGTGTAAGACAGTGGTAGGATAGAGTATTTGGGGCTTAAAGAAAACTGTACTTTGGCACAAAAAAAACCTGTCTTAACTCTAAATATTTTTAGGTTAATATTCCTTACACTTTGACAAAGACATATTGTCTAGACTTTCTCTTGACACCTGGAATACAAAAGTTTGAAATATAATAAAGTACCTCTTCTGACATGTATTACAAAGCTAATCCATCATCTATAATCCAAAGAATGAATATTTTTATAGAGTAGATTTTTGCCTTCCTCTTTTCAGCCAGAGTTTGTATTCTTGTTACTGACATTTTTGGACTATTCTAATAGAAAGATTAAAAATTTATCTAGACATAACACATGTACCCAGTTATACTGAGCCACACCGATTTTACAATTCATACTAGCTGAGAGGAGAGAGTAATTCCTCGGTACCAAGTAATGTGGTGGCAGACTTCAAGCTTCTTTATAATTTTGAGGTCCCTCCTGTATATTGACTGAATGGTAATTATGCATTTTCAAATATTTTTAAGGTGCAAATTTGGAAGTTTTGGGGGGTTTTTTGAAATGACTCTATTAGGTAGAATTTTAAGGAAAGCAGACCTATATAGATCATGCATTCATTTCCTTGCACTTTTCCCCATAAGCATTCCTGTTCTTTCTCTGAACATCAAAGCATTCTGTTCTGGAAGCCTGTGCAATAGTACAATAGCCTGGGGCTGGGGAGAGGTATGCTGTGTAGATTGAAGGTGTCAATTATCCTTATCTCATTTTAATTTTCACAACTGCACTACTAGGTGAGAAGATGCTCAGTAAGCGTGGATGAATGATGTTTTAGAGAAGAGGAGAAATCAAGATCCAAAGTTAGGTAACTGGACCCCAAACTAGAAACAAAGTGGAGTCAGATTCATGGCAGGTCTTTAACTCTGATCTGTGTGTTTGCCTAAGTGTGCAACTTCTGTAATATCTCCCCTAGAGCCTCATGAATCTTGTCCCTTGTCGTCTTATACTGTCCACTTTCTAACTTTGTAGTTTTCCTCTCCTCCATTTCGCAAAAATCACATGTAAAGTTTTCCTAGAAAAGTTTTGTCTTTTGTTCTATACCTTTTACCTTTTGGTTTCTTTTTCTTTTTTTTTCCTCCAAATTAAACCCTTATTCATTTTCCAGCTTTGCCCCAGAATTCATCAGAAAAAATTTAGCCATTGAAGAATATATGAGAGACCATCCAGTCCAGCCCCAGGGTTTAATATTAAATTTAATAAAGCATGGAGAGTAAGTGACTTGCCTAAAGTCATAAATGCTGGCAGAGCCAGGGTAAGAGTTGCTTTTTTTCTGATTCTTGGCCCGTTGTTGTTTTGAAACATTTAATAAAACTGCATAATAGTGGAGATGAAATAATGCCACTTCTAGTAACTTTTCTTAATGTGTGTGAACTGTTTATTTCCAAAGTTTTCAGATTAGGCAAGGCTTCTGAAACAGAGTCTAGAATGCTGAGATGATTTGGCAACCTGAGAACAGAGTTGTAATCAGACCAGAAAGACTACAGTTATTTCTTAAATCTACAGTGAAGCTTCCTGCCATGAAAGTACTTCAAATTATGTGATTAAGTGGTTCAAAGGGCCCAGGCTGGTTTGAGTGTATTATAACTAGCACATTTATCACACTGTACAGGGAGTTTCCAGTAAAGCAGGTTTATTCTCCTGTAGCCTGACAACAGAGAATTACAGAGACCAAAGCAGCATAGATAAGACTGGCTGTAAGGAAAGTTCTTTTACGCGCTTATATTAGGAATAATTTGGAAATCATAAAAACCACATAATAGAGCATAAGGGAAAAATAAAATTTTATTCCCTCCCCACAAGTTAATTTTTCTGTATTTTCTTATGTATCATCTTCAATAGATACATGTAGTCTATAATCCAAGGCAGTTTTGAACCAGGAAATAAAGTTCTGAAGGTTTTCAAATGTGTGTTTAAAAAATCCTACTGCAGTAAAATAAAATCCAAATGCAGAATATTAAAAACAGTCTTCCAAAGGACCCTCTGGAGGTTCAGTGGTTAGGATTCTGTGCTTTCCCTGCTGGGGCTGGTTCAATCTCTGGTGGGGAGCTAAGATACTGCAAGCCATGCGGCGTGATAAAAAAACAAACAAAACAAAACAAAACAAAAAAAAACCCCAAAGAACAGGTTTCCTTTTAGTGTTAGTTTTGTACGTTTTAAAGATCATTCTCACTGGGGAAGGGACAAATCTTGTTTTTTTCTTTAGGATCAAGAAAAGTAATTGCCTTTGACACTAAGCAGGGATGGAGAATTTAGGGGTTACTGATGTGGTTGTGTTCATTCTTATCCTGGTACAAAAAGAACTCTCTCTTCCTGCTGATAACCAGAGGAGAGGCAAGAGGCCTGCCTGGGAGAGTTACATGAAGCCTGGGGAAGATTCAGGCAGAAAAGTAACTGCTCCCTTCAACCAGAGTTGGTCTCACAGCTCTCTTGACTGGATTGTTATATGAGGCTGTTTTGAAGGTGCAGTTGTGCGGTGTGTTTCTTAAAAAAAAATAGCTTCCATGGTGGCCAAGCAGCCTGTTTTTGGTTTGTCCCTTGCCCCTGGTAGAATGGGACTAAAAATCTCCTGCACTAGCAGGTGACTTCTTTACCACTGAGCTACCAGGGCAGCCCAAATGCAAGTTAGCATCGATGAAAATAGCAAGGAAATGGTAGATTGGTAGAATGGTAGATATGGTAGAATCATTAATCTACCATAAATTTACATATTGATGTCAGAGTTTTTCTCCTGAAGTCTGATCATCTAAAAAAAAATTTGCAAAAATTGTAATCTCTGTTTGGCTCCCTAAATAGAAGGAAGTCTAATATAAGACACTTATAGGATACCAAGGTGTCAACAGGGCTGGATTCCCTGCTGGAAGCTCTGAAGGAGTGTTGAAGACTCATTTCCTTGCTATTTTCATCGATGCTAACTTGCATTTGGGCTGCCCTGGTAGCTCAGTGGTAAAGAAGCCACCTGCCAGTGCAGGAGATGTGGGTTCAATCCCTGGGTCGGGAAGATCCCATGGAGAAGGAAATAGCTACCCACTCCAGTATTCTTGCCTGGGAAACCCAATGGACAGAGGAGCCTGGAGAGCTACAGTCCATGGGGTCACAAAGAATCAGACACAACTGAGCAACTAAATAACAACTTGCATTTATGTTCACAATTAGACAAGAAATTAGGAGATCTATTTTCCATCCCTGCTGCCATTTGGAAATGGTAATATCACACTCACTGCCTCTAATTCCAATTATCTTCATACTGCACATGTCATGAATTCTGGGAAAAGCTAGAGTGTCTCTCCCCATGTGCCAGCTATTGCTTCCAGGGCTTGGTTTCATAATTTCATAATCGCTGCATTGTCAATAGGAAATTATGGGAAATTATAGTAGACCAACCAATGTCAGCCATATGAAACCTGTATTAGCCTAATGAAATAATTTTAAATTATTAGCCTCATAAAAATTAATCTTAGAATAATCAAGGAGGACTATATAATGACTGAAATTCCATCTTAATAAGTAATTTTGTGAATTTTCCTGATTATACAAAGTGGGAGAAATTCAATATTTTATTTTGTAAAAGAAAATGAAGATGTAACTTATGTGAGTTCTTAAATTATTTTAGATGAGGGTCAGAACACTTCCTGAAAAGTAGTAAATGGTCCAACATATTTAATTATTGGATCCATCTCCCTCTGACCACAGCTGGAAAGGTTCTCAGATTTTAAGGATCCATGTGGTTACATTGAACCTACCCAGATAATTCAGGATAATCTCCCCATCTTGAGGCCCTAAACACAGGGCTATGAGCCAGCACTAGAAGATACTAGATTATTCATTTTAAATAAATTTGGTTATAATAATTCATATTTATTAATGAAGAGAATAATCCATTTCCTTTAAACAAAAGACTTTCCTAAATTGTTTGAAATGTTTTTATACACATAAAAATTTTTAAATAATTGAATAATTATTTAATAGTAATAATTCCATTGCCTTCCACAAATCAAAATACATATTTTACATTTAATTTTAATAACAATATAACTTTATATACATGATACTATCTTACATTCTGGTTTTTTTCACTTAATTCATATACATATATATAATTATGCAGCCACCTGTATTTTATTAAGCTTTATTCCTGATACTAGAGATTTATATGTTTGCAGTTTCTTACTAGATTATTCTTCATTGACCATTCACTTATTTGTCCAATTGATTTTTCCTTTTATTGAATAAATCCCTTGGGAAAAGTTTCTTTGAAAGAAATGACAGATTATATGTGTACACATTTTTCTCTTCTTTTTGTTTATAGAGCCATAATTTTGTTCAGATAGTAGGTGTAAATTGGTCAAGGACTGAAGTAAGCCACAGAGAATGGTTTTGTCTTATAAGCTAGTGGACTCCAGCCTTTTTGGCACCAGGGGCCAGTTTTGTGGAACACAGTTTTTCCACAGTGGGGGGTGGGGGTAAGGGGCGTGGGGGTGGGTAGGGGACATGGGGGCAGCCGGGGGAATGAAATGGTGCAGATGATACTGTGAGTGTGGGGAACTGTGAGTGTGGGGAGCTCAGGGTAGGTGAAGTTTGGCTCCCTGGCCCACTGCCCACCTCCTGCTGTGCAGTCTGGTTCCTAAAAGGCCATGGACTGGTACTCGTCCATGGTCTGGGGGTTAAAAAGTGAAAGTTAGTCACACAGTCATGTCCAACTCTTTGTGATCCCATGGACTATAGCCTGCCAGGCTCCTCTGTCCATGGAATTCTCCAGGCAAGAATACTGGAGTGAGTTGCCAGTTAGGGATCCATATTATAAGCAATACCTGGACATTTCCATTCCCTTTGCCAGTGATTGTTTTAAGAATTAACCTGTGACTCAACTCTGTCCCTGGTAGGACTTCCCTGGTAGCTCAGATGATAAAGAATCTGCCTGCAATGCAGGAGACCTGGGTTCAATCCCTGGGTCGGGAAGATCCTCTGGAGAAGGGAATGGCTACCTATGCCAGTATTCTTGCCTGGAGAATTCCACAGAGGAGCCTGGCGGGTTACAGTCTATGGGATCGCCAAGAGTCAGACACGACTGAGTGACTACCACACATACAACTCTGTCCAGTAAGACCAAGTTGACATTTGTATAGCTGATGAGGATTTGATCAGAGCTGGGATTTAGGGTGCCGAATTTGTGTCATGCTGACATCTGTTTGCTCTGTCGGGATGTCTGTTATTACTATAAATCAGATAAGAGGAAGTGCTGAACTAAGATGAGACTGGAAAAAGAGCAAACTGCATTGCAGAGGATGAGGTAAAGGGTTTCACAGGTGACCCTGACATGTTGAGTCAGGGTGACTGTAAGAAAGTAAGTGCTGTGGCTGTGGATAGTAGGTTTGTGGGTGTTTAGGATGCTCAGGGATGTTTCGAACCCTTCAATTTGGGATATACGACCTGAGGACAGACCATCCAAATAAATGTGGGTCTTAATCAACACTTTGAGTTCAGTCAAAATATAATATGAACAACAAATGCATACCACATATATAATTTTAAATTTTCTACTAGTGTAATATTTTACAAAATGTTTTTAAAAAGTAACAAGAAACAAATGATGCTAAGTTTAACAATGTATTTTAAAACACTATATAAATATATTATCATTTCATTATATAATCATTACCTATCCCAACGTCCCAATTTTCTTCAGCCACATTTGAAGTGCTCAATAGCTGTGCATGTCTAGAAAGACCAATTTAGGAGCTGGTAATAAAGTCAGTACCTTTCTTTGCTTGCAAGTGTGAACCTGTTTTGAGGTTGTTCCTGCTTTTTTATTGCTGTTATGAACAATGCTGTAATGAACAGTCAGACACACAACCTCAGGTGCAGGAATTCAAGGCAGTGCATTCTTGGGAGTGGGACTTCTGCAAGGTAACAGGTGAGACAGAGTTTGATTGTCTTCTGAGGTGGCTGCTCCAGCTCACGCTCCTGGTAGTACTGTGTGAAAGAGTCTATATTGCTCCCCATCCTCACTAACATTTGGAAAAGTCATGCTTCATTTTTCTCAAACTAGTGAATATAAAATGGTTTCTTTGTCATAACATTCATTTCTCTGATGGACTAACAAGCTTGAATATCTTTTCTGATGTGTATGAATCTTCATTTTTTTTCTCTCCTGTGGAAATCACAAATATTTATTCATTCAAATATAAATATATTATGTATATTATAGATGTCATATATTAATATATTCATATATGTATCACATATTCATTCACAGATGTTTATTGAACACAACCTGCTAATTATTAGTCTAGGTACTGAGGAAATAGTGGGGAAAAAGATATTGGCCCAGATCCTACCTTTATGGAATTTACATTCTGGTGTATGTGCAGTGACTGGGTAGAGACCCGGAAGGGGTCATATGCTATCTGTAATATGTTAGTGAACCTGGGTTTAAGTCTGACTCAGCTATTTTATGTCATTAAAGCTTGGTTTCTGCAATTATAAAAATGAGATGGCAGTAGTATTTATTTTCTATTATTTATTAAAACATATGAAGAACTTGACACAGTGTCAGGCAAATTGTAAGGAGTCAAAAAATGCTACTGGCAATAATAATAATACTAATAATACGTAACTGCTATTTTCCCCTTTCTTGCTTCTATCTTTTCTTAAGTAGTCTTTTTTTTTTTTTTTTTTTTTAAGTTACAACTGCCAAAGTTTAAGATTACATGTTTTGCCTGACAAGGACCAAGAGCCAGAGAATATGTATTTTTAAAAAATCTGCCTCATGTTGAATAGGCAAAAAGGTGGGAAAATCCAGAGGGACATTTTATATAATTCAGGGCTGTATTCTGTGAGTATAAATGTTGCTTGAATTAATCGTTTTAATCCAACAACCAACTTATTGTAAACTAACCATGTGCAAAGAACCATGTGGGGAGATGCATATGACTTTATTAATCTTTGGAATAATAATATGTCCCTTTTTCTTAGATAATGATGTTGAAAATGATCTTCAATCACACGTCAGTTGAGCACTGCAAGACATACACAGAAAATCAGGATGAGTGCAACTTCTTCTTAATAGCTGTTCGCCTGGCTTCACTGAACCAGATCTTGGATCCCTGGGTCTATCTGCTGCTAAGAAAGATCCTTCTTCAAAAGTTTTGCCAGGTAGCAAATGCTGTCTCCAGCTACTTTAATGATGGACCTAAAGTGCCGCCTATCTCACTATCCAATGAAATAACACAGACCAGGAGCATGAAAGAGAACACTTAATCAACTTGCATGTTCACAGCTTTTGGCAAAAAATAGCCCTAAATCTTACTGTGAATCTAGGCATCTCTGGCATGCCGCTATTTATGCATTGAAGTAGAATTTTTTATATAAGGCCTAAATGGTCTCAGAAGCATAAATATTAATAATCCCCTATATGCCAAAAGTATTGAAACACAAGCAAAGGAAAATAGATTAATAACAGTCTAGTGTTTTGGGGTCTCTTCCATATGTAGCTGAATGTGTGATTATTTATTAGGTGAAAGCACTTCTTTTATTTTTATAAATGATCTTGGTCTGTGGTGGGGGCTGTGTAGGGATAGTTAATATTCTATGGGGAATTCAACACACAGATATTTGAAGACAAGGCAACAGTTTGTTTTTGCTCAAAGGCCTTGGTCTTCTGCTTTCTCTTTTACTCTCTCTCTCTCTGTGTCACTTTTATTCCCCTTAAATTTTTTAAAAATGTTGATTTAGGATGAAAAAATGCATAACATATTCACAGTATTCATTGATACTGATGTTACTTAAATGTCATTCAATATGCAAATTAGCTGCTAACCTTAGAG
This sequence comes from Budorcas taxicolor, assembly GCF_023091745.1. NCBI lineage: Eukaryota > Metazoa > Chordata > Mammalia > Artiodactyla > Bovidae > Budorcas > Budorcas taxicolor. The sequence goes on from NC_068912.1 coordinate 74,258,152, forward strand.
TCTGTTTTGGTTGGGTTGGTAATTAGGTTTATTCATTACCTGAATGAGTCAGTTAATTCCATTTATTTCAAACATGACAATTTGTGAACATCCAAACTGTTAAATGTTCTTCCTTTAGATTACATTTTTAATTCCTACAAGCTTGGAGAAGATTCATGAAACTGTATTTGGGAGTCAGTGAAGTGATTTTTTTCAAAATTCTATTTAAGGACTGATTTGAGCCTTAAATATAGGTACTTTGGCTAATTATTTTCCCTGATTTTTCCACCCAAAGTATTCTCTTCAGTCTTTTGTGTATTTAAATACTAACTCCTATTCTAAGACCAGTAAATATTTTAAAGCTTCCATAAAGACTTTCCATAGTTTAGCCTATTTATAGGATAAGGAAATTATGATATTGATACCTCACAGCACTTTCTCTGCCCTCGGTTCAAAGTTTCTATCTAAATATTTATTATTAAAATGTATTTCTTATTATGTGCACAAACCTTGACAGCTAAGCTTGATATCTTTTTGGCACAAGTAGGTCACTACATTAAATTTTGAGAATTACACTTAAAAAAATAAAAGCAACTCCCCAACAAATGCAACAATCTTTCAAATCAGACCTACATAAAATGTTCTTTGTACTCTTTAGAGCATTTGTTTTGCAAACTTACTGTTTCTCATTCAGAGTTTAACTTGCTTTTTCCTTTATTGTCTTCCCAGTTTTAAGAAACTTGAAATTTATTTATACTCCTTTATAGTAACTACCTTTTTGTGTGTATTCAATAGGCATCTGGGGAAGAATTAATTTTAAGAGGTGCAAAATATCTATTAGATTAATATGTTTACCAGGCTAAGTCAATTAGGAGGAATCAATTTAAATGCTCATGTCAAACTGAGTGAGAAGGCAAAATCTGCTGAGAGTGCTTATGTAACTCATGGTGGTTCCACTAGTCTAGGTTTTGGAAAAAAAAATGATGACAAATAACCTATACTAAAAGGACATTCTCTATACCATAGAATTGAATAATTCCACAAGTCACCTCATGGAGGATGAGACAAAACTATACACTTTAAAAAAAAGTGTACTTAAATGACCTTATAATTAAGAGGCTTTAGGCCCTAGATTTAGGCACATACATAGCATAGATTCAAGTAGTGTGAGCTTGAATGGGTTATTTCTTCCAGCACCTTGCACTTGAAATATAGAAAGTGTTCAGTGACTCTTTGTTCAGTGAATGAATGAATAATTATCTGCCAAAACCAAGTGCACATCAGTGGGGTCCCACTATATGGTTGAAGTGCTTCGTGACTGTACAGACCATCGAGCTGATAAAGTGAATGAACTCTGCTTGTTTAATTACAGAAATACAAATTTATCTTCAAATGTTCAGCATTATATTGCTTCATAACGAAGTACATCATTTGTATTAATAATTTGAGAAACTACTATCCCCAAGTGGTAATTGAGATGTCAAAGAAATATCACTTTTCATCCAACCACAGAAATTCATAAAGGAAAACAACCTAAAACCCATGCTTAACTATGGAATAGTTTCCTGCCCAGGGATAGATGGTAGCTGTGGCTGATGGCAGTTTTCGAACAAGCTTGAAAAGGAAGTGGAAAGGAAGAGTTACGTAAACAGCATGTAATGTGTTAGTACATGAAAAACCTGGTAAGAAATGTTAGTCCTAAATGATATTGGCCTTTGGATGATAGCTGAGGTTAGATTTCAGGATGTTCAGAAGCCCTAAATGTGATAAGGAAGAAAACATCTAAAGTCACTGCAGAAGAGTATATCAGTTTCCAAGTTTAAGTTCCTTAGTCTTTAAGTTCACTCAAGTATACTTAGTTTTGAGCAGGAAAAAAAATGCATGCCAAAATTATGACAATCCCAAAACTTCTCAATACTGGTTTGAAAAACTGGAGACCTAGGAAACCAAATAAAAAGAAGTGAGTGCAATGTAAAAATAGATGTAATATCGACTATTATAGATTTTACAAAGCTATTCTGATTTTCCACACAGTGAATTTATTCAGCTATGTTGTATCACAGAAGAGAATGATGACACATCAACCAATAAGAACAGTTTACTTTTCAAATGAAATAAGTATGATAGATATCTTTAAAATATTTTAAATTGAAGAAATTAAATGTGTTATCCAAGGATTTAGCAAATCTGCCTAAACTATGTACCAAGTCATTTTAAGTAAACATAAGCATTTAATCATGCCAGATTCAAATGATTGCCAATTTAAAGCCACATATATATACTGAACACTTATTTATTATATAAAAGACCTCTTGACCATCTTATGGAATAAAATTTTAGAAGCTCATGTAAAAGTCAACTGTAAAAGACCCTGAGAACACACTGGCATTGAGTAATAGACAAACTAAAAACTAACAAAATGGTATATTAATAAAGTGGACAATCTATGGCAGTATTCTTAGATTTTCAAGAATTAGGCCTTTTATTTAATACTTTGCATGTTTTTGTTGGTTTTGACCCCAGATTAGCGCTCTGTTTTCAGTCTTCCCCATGTTGATAATCATAGCCCTTTTGTATTGGGATTAAGTCAGCTAAGAAAACAGAAAACTCTTATTCTTTGAAATTTTAAACACATATATTGCCCATTTATTTTCATACTCTATTCCCAAAGCTTCTTTTGAAATATGCAGGTTACTAGAAGGTAAGTGACACAGAGAGACTGTAGAGTATTTATTACTACAAACATATTAAAAGTTTATTGTGGAATAACTGATGAAGTTTCCATGATTTACCTCTGTAAAAAGTTTAGGTCATCAAGCATGCCATATCTTCACAGCTGCTTGTTTATTGCTGTCTTTGTGATTGTGTATGTCTCAAATCTACTAAAGCTGAGGTCTAAGTAAGTGAACAGAATTGTTCAATGAATGAAATTATATCATTTTTTAAATAAAGAACATTTAATACTGTGGCTATATTGATAGAACTGTTTTCTGAGTTGCAATACAATGTTAATAAGAGGTGACATACATCTATGATGTTTCATAATGGAGGTTATGATATAATCTATTTACAAAATTTGAAGATCAAACTAAAACTCACATGCACATTTGTTAAGAAGGTGCTGTCAGTTCAAAACTCTAAGACAGCTAATAGGTAGTGATTACATATGAATCATGAAACAGAGAATTATGGCAAATTTAAAAATTAGAACTTCATTATACTGGTATCATGTATATGGATACTAATTACATGTGAAAGTTCATTACCCCTGGATTACTCTCACCCAAAAGGTTTCAATTTTGTAATGATTCGTGCTGTAGCTATTAAGTAAAATCTTTCACATGCCTTCCCTGAATGCCTTTTTTGAATTGAGTCCACCTTGAATAAAACTAAAGAAAGTAAAAAGAGCAGTACAGGGTGACTTTGTTCTCACAGTGACATCTATGTGCACATCTATGAAAGACTTCAGCACTTCTAGAAGTAAGGTTTTTTCCCCCCAAAGGAGGTCAACAATTAGTTTTAAAATCAAATGGAATTATATCTTCAATACATGCTGCTTTACATTTTTTTTCTCACTCTTCCCTACTCTCTACTCTTTTAAATAATGAAGGAGCACAGAATTTTAATTTTATGGAGTCTCTATTTTATAAATCTTAAGTGAGGATTCTACTTAAAGGCTTGCCATTTATACAAGTTGAGTTGTAAACCATTACATTATGATACCACAAGCCTACTATATTTTGATTCTCTAGAAATGAAGTTCAATCAGGCATATACCATATTTGCTCATATATAGATTACACATTTTTAAATTTAGAATGAAAATTATTCTATTTTCTGAAATTTTACATCAATTTGTTTTAAATTGTAAACAACTCATATATCTACCGAAATGCTAATTTCTTCATTAGAAAGAAGACTGTTTCCCTGGCTTCCTTGCCTCCAGCCTCTTTATCCATTTTCTCATGGAGAGAAAGTAACAGAAATATTTACTATTGGTGAAGCTGGGATTGTTTTTAAGAGAGAGAATGGTTTCACATTTCTAATGTGCTAATGTACTAATCTATGAAACAGATCTGAGTCTGTTTTTTAATATCTGATTTAATGAAATAATTTTATTATGGGAGTAAAGATAAGAAGGAAAGAGATTAACATCAGGTACAATTAGGTTTTCAGGCTTATCAAGCATTTTAGAGATGATAGCACTTCTAAAATTTTTTGATCAGCTCTTAAATTCCTTTGTCAGTTGCTTTACTTTTTTTTCTTCTTCTTCTTTTTTTTTTTGGCCTCACCCCGCAGCATGTGGGATCCTAGTTCCCCGACCAGGGATCGAACCCGGGTCCCCTGCATTGGAAGCACGGAGTCTTAACTACTGGACCACCAGGGAAGTCCCTGTCAGTTGCTTTAGAATTAGAATAGTTTGGCTTTTTAATTAAAGTGAATCAGATATCTAGCCAAAAGCTTGCCAATCACCAGACTTTAATATGAAAATAGTTTCTTTCTATGGTTTTCAATTTCTGTAGAAATCAAAGCTGTAATGTTTAGCAGGAGAAAATGCATATGACTTACTGATGGACCTCAATGTTCTTTCAGCTTTTGAAAGGACACTCCTATGGAATAGACATGGAGGGTGGGACAGAGAACAAAGACAAAGAGATGAAGGAAAACCTATATATTTCCAACTTGTCAAGATTCTTCATCCTTTTAGGCCATTTCACAGAAGCAAGGAGAGGAAGGGGCCACATTTATCTTCATACACTTGAGCATCTGTAGGACAAAGTGAGGAGTGGCCAGTGTTCTTTTCTGTAAAAGCAAATGTTTAATTCACTCAAGTCATCACTGACTACCAAACTCTTTTTCTTCCCAAGCCTCCATATATAGATAGAATATCTTACTTTTTCCATCTTCTTTGACAAAACAGTTTTGTACAGATAGCATAAAGTTGAACCTTTCTGTAAGCAAGCAAATTAAAAATAGGCACTGATTATCTTAATCTATTTACAACAAATGAATATATTATTTTCAAAATGTATCTAAGTGAGAATTGAAATCATTGACACTTTAATAAATGATGTAAAGCTCAGTATAGAAATTGTATGTTTCTCCACCTCTCCTACTCAGCATTCCATTCCAGTGGGTTAAATGGGAAGGTATACTTTTGTCATCTTTGTGTAAAATTTTTCCACAAGTTATGTTAAGTATATCTACACATATCTTCCACTATGTTTGAAAGGGTAGTCTTCAATATTGTGGAGACAAAGAATAAAAGACTGAAAAATACATCAGAATTTTGATGGCATTCAAGTCATAGCTAGTCTGTATATTTAACAAATGTATGTTATTTATGTTGTGTTTGTCAATGGAAAATAAAGTTGAATGTTCTGAAATGGCCCTGTCTTTCTTTCCTGATGCCAACTCATGTCAGGAATGTTTTACTGATAATTGCATTTAGTATTTTGCTGAAATCCTATTAGACTTGCTTTATCAAAATAATAGCACAATATAATGCAATCAGTTCAGTTCAGTAACTCAGTCATATCCAACTCTTTGCAACCCCATGGACTGCAGCACATCAGGCTTCCCTGTCCAGCACTATCTCCTGGAGTTTACTCAAACTCATGTCCATTGAGTCCGTGATGCCATCCAACCCTCTCATCCTCTGTCGTCCTCTACTCTTCCTGCCTTCAATCTTTCCCAGCATCAGGGTCTTTTCAAATGACTAAATTCTTCACATCAGGTGGCCAAAGGATTGGAGTTTCAGCCTCAGCATCAGTCCTTCCAGTGAATATTCAGGACTGATCTCCTTTAGGACGAACTGGTTGGATCTCCTTGCAGTCCAAGGGACTCTCAAGAGTCTTCTCCAACACCACAGTTCAAAAGCATCAATTCTTCGGCACTCAGCTTTCTTAGAGTCCAACTCTCACATCCATATGTGACTACTGGAAAAACCGTAGCTTTGACTAGATGGACTTTTGTCAGCAAAGTAATGTCTCTGCTTTTTATGTGCTATCTAGGTTGGTCATAGCTTTTCTTCCAAGGAGCAAGCATCTTTTAATTTCATGGCTTTAGTCACCATCTGCAGTGATTTTGGAGCTCAAGAAAAGAAAGTCTGTCACTGTTTCCATTGTTTCCCCATCTATTTGCCATGAAGAGATGGGACCAGATGCCATGATCTTAGTTTTCTGAATGTTGAGTTTCAAGCCAACTTTTTCACTCTCCACTTTCACTTTCATCAAGAGGCTCTTTATTTCTTCTTCACTTTCTGCCATAAGGGTGGTGTCATCTGTATATCTGAGGTTATTGATATTTCTCCCGGCAATCTTGATTTTAGCTTGTGCTTCATCCAGCCTGGCATTTCACGTGATGAACTCTGCATGTAAGCTAAATAAGCAAGGTGACAATATACAGCCTTGACATACTCCTTTTCCTATTTGGAACCAGTCTGTTTTTCCATATCTGATTCTAACTATTGCTTCTTGACCTGGATACAGATTTCTCAGGAGGCAGGTCAGGTGATCTGGTATTCCCATCTCTTGAAGAATTTTCCACAATTTGTTGTGATCCACACAGTCAAAGGCTTTGGAGTAGCCAATAAAGTAGAAGTAGATGTTTTTCTGGAACTCTCTTGCTTTTTCTATGACCCAACAGTTGTTGGCAATTTGATCTCTGGTTCCTCTGCCTTTTCTGAATCCAGCTTGAACATCTGGAAGTTCTCGGTTCACATACTATTGAAGCCTTGCTTGGAGAATTTGGAGCAATACTTTACTGGCACGTGAGATGAATGCAATTGTGCAGTAGTTTGAACATTCTTTGGCATTGCCTTTCTTTGGGATTGGAATGAAAACTGACCTTTTCCAGTCCTGTGGTCAGCTTTCAAAATTTATTGACATACTGAGTGCTGCACTTTCACAGCATCATCTTTTAGGATTTGAAATAGCTCAACTGAAATTCCATCACCTCCACTAGGTTTGTTCATAGTGATGCTTCTTAAGGCCAACTTGACTTCACATTGCACGATGTCTGGCTCTAGATGAGTGATCACACCATCACAGTTATCTGGGTCATGAAGACCTTTTTTGTACAGTTCCGTGTATTCTTGCCACCTCTTCTTAATATCTTCTGTTTCTTTTAGCTCCATACTGTTTCTGTCCTTTATTGTGCCCGCCTTTGCATCAAATGTCCCCTTGGTATCTCTAATTTGATGCCTATTCATGTTATAATACAACGTTTTTGCTTTTAGTACAAAAGCACATTTATAAATTATCTTAAATTTAATTCTCCCCCTGTGGATTTGCATATAATCTATTGGCAGCCAACAAAAGAACTGTCCTTGTTCATAGTCAGCTCCTTTAGTAGATTTGAACATGGGTATTGGTGTGAGCTGGCTACTAGTTGAGATGAGTGTTGGACTACCTCACTACTCTGTTCATGTGTTCACTAAGTTCACTCTACTTTTTCCTCCTTTGGTGAAGGAAGAAGTTCTGTAGAGCACAGGCTGCAAAGCCAGGCTTATTAAAAGTAGCATGTCAACCTTGCCCTCTTTCCTCTAAGAAAAGGCATTTAGGGAGAGTGCTGACGTAAACCCCCAACTAGATCTTATGATCTCTATGGTCTTTGTCTTGTGGCATTTCAGGTGAATATCATTATGGCTGTCTTCTAGTAGACCAGGAATTTCCACTAAAATGCTGATGATCCTACATACCAGGAATGAGACGTTGCTCAGTTTCATGTCCTTGGAGGACAGGCAGTCAGACATCCTTAGATATTTGGCTGCACTGGGTCTATAGTTGCAGCATGCAGAATCTTTAGCTGTGGCATGTGAACTCTTAGTTGTGGATGTGGGATCTAGTTTCCCAACCAGGGATTGAACCCAGGGTCCCTGCATTGGGAGTGGAGAGTCTTAGTCACTGCATCACAAGGGCAGTTCCCTAAAACAGTCTTGAGTAAACCTATTTTGGAGGTAGGTACTCAGAATCCAAGCCAGTGCTCCAGCCTTGTACTTTTCTTCCACACATATTTGCTGTGTACATGTAATGTGCTAAGCATTCTAGTAAGCGCAAAGATACAAGGATTTTAAAATAAACAAACATAGCTTTCAGTGAATTTATAATCTAGTAGGGAAACGGGAAGTAATTTGAACAGAGCTGCTATTGGGGTAAGCCTATAAGTACTATGTGGGGAAGGTGATGATGAAATAGGAAATAGTTTCGTGTAGGAGGTGACATTTAATTTGCCTTTGGGTTCCTGTGTAGCTCAGTTGGTAAAGCATCTGCCTGCAATGCGAGAGACTGGGTTCAATTTCTGGGGTCAGGAAGTTCCCTTGGAGAAGGAAATGGCAACCCACTCCAGTATTCTTGCCTGGAGAATCCCATGGACAGAGGAGCCTGGCAGGCTACAGTTCAAGAGGTCGCAAGAGTCAGACACAACTTAGTGCTGTGTGTTTTTTTTGGAGAAAGGAGTTGGTGTTAACCAGGAAGGCAGAGGCACATTTTAGAATATTTTTTCACTCCACCCTGCCCAAAGCAGTACAATTTGCAAGACATTCATATTGATTAAATTCTAGTGGCCCACTAAAAAATTTGGTTCTGAATAGTGCATGCCTCTGTAATCTTATAGAGTGGGGGAAAGGTCTTAGGACAGGATTTCTGAATCTTGGAACTATTGGCCCATTGGGGCAGAGAATTCTTTTTTGGGGGTACAGTATCTTGTACATTGTAAGCTGTTTAGCAGCTACTTATTGGATGCCAGTAATAGTGCCCTAGTTGTGGCAATCAAAAATGTCCCCGGATATTGCCAAATGCACCATAGAGGACATATTGGCTCATAGTTGAGAGTCTCTGCCTTAGGGCAAGGGTCATGGTCACCAAGAGGAGGCTATGTGTGTGAGGGTTGGCAGGACAAGGTCATCTGTGGGATCTTGGTCCAGACAGGCACCATTCTGGCTTTTCCCAAGGAAGCAAGCACTAGAATGTCAGTTTGTGTCTGAATGCACAAAAATGTGGTGCTACCAGTACAACAATGCCTGGATCACCATGGGCCCTGATCCACTTCCGTAATCACATAAACCTATTCACAAAGGAAGAGGTGCAATTTCTTAGAAAGTATCATCTTTCCATTGATGCCCCAATCCTTATTTTGTTCTTGATAAGAGGGCCTAGGGTAATATGTCTCTAAACGTGACATCTAAAGACAGTCCATTTCTCCCAGGACCGTAAAAAATCTGTTAAGATTCCTTTTAATTCAGTTTACATTTCTAGGTAAGGTACTTTAGCCAGAGAGACTAATTTACCAAATTTTGTCTTTAATGGAATTTTTTCACATCTGGTCTGTCTTGCAGAGTTGTAAGAGCTTTATTTAATCTGAGATATGATTTTTATTAAAGAGCAGTCAAATTTGGGGCAAATCAGCCTATGCCTTTCTGAGTTTGTGCCAGTCTGCAATATTTCAGGTATGAAGCTATTACCATACATTTTGCTGACAGAGTTCAAGTCTTGTGCTCAACATCTAAAATTTAAACTCTCAGTTCAGTTCAGTCACTCAGTCATGTCTGACTCTTTGTGACCCCACGAACCACAGCACACCAGGCCTCCCTGTCCATCACCAAACCGCAGAGTTCACCCAAACTAATGTCCATTGAGTTGGTGACGCCATCCAACCCTTTCATCCTCTGTTGTCCCTTTCTCCTCCTGCCCTCAATCTTTCCCACCATCGGGGTCTTTTCAAATGAGTCATCTCTTCGCATGAGGTGGCCAAAGTACTGGAGTTTTAGCTTCAACATCAGTCCTTCCAATGAACACCCAGGACTGATCTCCTTTAGGATGGACTGGTTGGATCTCCTTGCAGTCCAAGGAACTCTCAAGAGTCTTCTCCAACAGCACAGTTCAAAAGCATCAATTCTTTGGTGCTCAGCTTTCTTTATAGTCCAACTCTCACATCCATAAATGACCACTGGAAAAACCATAGCCTTGACTAGACAGACCTTTGTTGACAATATCTGCTTTTTAATGTCTCTGCTTTTTAATATGCTATCTAGGTTGTCCATAACTTTCCTTCCAAGGAGTAAGTGTCATTTCATGGCTGAAGTCACCATCTGCAGTGATTCTGAAGTCAAAATTAAGTCAGCCACTGTTCCCCCATCTATTTGCCATGATGTGATGGGACAAGATGCCATGATCTTAGTTTTCTGAATGTTGAGTTTTAAGCCAACTTTTTCACTCTCCTCTTTCACTTTCATCAAGAGGCTTTTTAGTTCCTCTTCACTTTCTGCCATAAGGGTGGTATCATCTACAAATCTGAAGTTATTGATATTTCTCCCAGCAATCTTGATTCCAGCTTGTGTTTCTTCCATCCCAGCATTTCTCATGATATACTCTGCATATAAGTTATATTTAACACTGTGACAATATACAGCCTTGACATACTCCTTTTTCTATTTGGAACCAGTCTGTTGTTCCATGTCCAGTTCTAACTGTTGCTTCCTGACCTGCATACAGATTTCTCAGGAGGCAGGTCAGGTGGTCTGGTATTCCCATCTCTTTCAGAATTTTCCACAGTTTCTTGTGATCCACACAGTCAAAGGCTTTGGCATAGTCAATAAAGCAGAAATAGATGTTTTTCTGGAACTCTCTTGCTTTTTTGATAATCCAGTGAATGTTGGCAATTTGACCTCTGGTTCCTCTGTCTTTTCTAAAGCCAGCTTGAACATCTGAAAGTTCATGGTTCACGTATTGCTGAAGCCTGGCTTGAGAATTTGAGCATTACTTTACTAGTGTGTGAGATGAATTCTATTGTGTGGTAGTTTGAACATTCTTTGGCATTGCCTTTCTTTGGGGTTGGAATGAAAACTAACCTTTACCAGTCCTGTGGCCACTGCTGAGTTTTCCAAATTTGTTGACATATTGAGTGCAGCACTTTCACAGCATCATCTTTTAGAATTTGAAATAGCTCAACTGGAATTCCATCACTCCACTAGCTTTGTTCATAGTGATGCTTCCTAAGGCCCACTTGACCTCAAATTCCAGGATGTCTGGCTCTAGGTGAGTGATCACACCATCGCAGTTATCTGGTCGTGAAGATCTTTTTTGTACAGTTCTTCTGTGTATTCTTGCCACCTCTTCTTAATATCTTCTGCTTCTGTTAATTCCATACCATTTCTGTCGTTTATTGAGCCCATCTTTGCCTGAAATGTTCCCTGGTTATCTCTAATTTTCTTGAGGAGATCTCTAGTCTTTCCCATTCTATTATTTTCCTCTATTTCTTTACATTGTTCACTGAGGAAGGCTTTCTTATCTCTTCTTGCTATTCTTTGGAACTCTGCATTCAGATGCTTATATATTTTCTTTTCTCCTTGGCTTTTCACTTCTCTTCTTTGCACAGCTATCTGTAAGGCCTCCTCAGACAGCCATCTTGCCTTTTTGCATTTCTTTTTCTTGTGGATGGTCTTGATCCCTGTCTCCTGTACAATGTCACGAACCTCACTCCATAGTTCATCAGGCGCTCTGTCTATCAGATCTAGGCCCTTAAATCTGTTTCTCACTTCCATTGTATAATCATAAGGGATTTGATTTGGGTCATTTCTGGGTAGTCTAGTGGTTTTCCCCACTTTCTTCAGTTTAATCTGAATTTAGCAATAAGGAATTCATGATCTGAGGCACAGTCAGCTCCTGGTCTTGTTTTTCCTGACTGTATAGAGCTTCTCCATCTTTGGCTGCAAAGAATATAATCAATCTGATTTCAGTGTTAGCCATCTGGTGAAGTCCATGTGTGGAGTCTTCTCTTGTGTTGTTGGAAAGGGTGTTTGCTATGACCAGTGCGTTCTCTTGGGAAAACTCTATTAGCCTTTGCTCTGCTTCATTCTGTACTCCAGGGCCAAAATTGTCTGTTACTCCAGGTGTTTCTTGACTTCCTACTTTTGCATTCCAGTCCCCTGTAATGAAAAGGACATCTTCTTTGGGTGTTAGTTCTAAAAGGTCTTGTAGGTCTTCATAGAACTGTTCAACTTCAGTTTCTTCAGTGTTACTGGTTAGGGCATAGGCTTGAATTACCATGATATTGAATGGTTTGCCTTGGAAATGAACAGAGATCATTCTGTCGTTTTTGAGATTGCATCCAAATACTGCATTTCAGACTGTTTTGTTGACTATGATGGCTATTCCATTTCTTCTAAGGGATTCTTTCCCACAGCAGTAGATGTGATGGTCATCTGAATTAAATTCACCCATAGGTTGTGTGAAATAAAAAGTTGAAGAACTTAATCCCTAACTCTGGTCAAAATTAAAATTAACATGAAGGTACTCATTAATCTACTGTGAATTTCTGAGGTAAAGTAAGAAAGGACTATGGATAATCAGTGCTTATGCCTAAGATTCTTATGTAATCTTTTTAAAAGAAGCCTTTGAATATTACATATCAGGTTGTTGGAATTCAATTTTGAAAAGAGCTTTGGAAGAAAATAATTCTGAAACTGTTACCACCCACTGAGGCCTTTTAAAATTAAATTTAACTAGAAGTACCCAGTAGGACAAGATTCCCAGGGACACTAGTGATAAAGAACCCACCTGCCAATGCAGAGATAATGAGAGACGTGGGTTCAATCCCTGAGTTGGAAACATCCCATGGAGGAGGTCATGGCAACCCACTCTAGTCTTCTTGCCTGGAGGATCTCATGGACAGAGGAACCTGGCAGACTACAGTCTACAGGGTTGCACAGAGTTGGACATTACTGAAGTGACTTAGCACAGCAAGCACGCCGAATAGAACACTAGTTCTTAAACACTGTGGGTCAGAGACACCTCTAATAGTCTGGTGAAAGGTTTGGATCTCTTTCTTACAAAAAGTACACAGAATTTCTTTTTTTCTTTTTTTTTTTTTTTATAGTGTCAGAGATTATGCAGTCCTAAGTCTGTCTACAAATGTCCTGGAAATTTATAGACACAGGTTAAGAATTCTTGCTGTGAGAGAATTTTTGTGATTTAAGGAACCTCACAAGTTTCCATGTTTGGTTAGAAAGCTAAAATCCAAAACTGGAGCTAGATCAACATAATTACTTCCCTGTGAATGCCAAAATTCCTTGACATCTCATTGTATGCCCATAATAGTAAATCAACATAATGGGGGGGGGGGTAGAATTATTAAAAGGAATGGCAATCACTTAAAAAAAATTGGCATCATGTGGGGCAAAAAAAATAACATAATCCTAACCAGAAGAAGAGCATTATAGGTTATTTGCCAAAAACAGGTTGAAAAATGAAAAGACCATTATTTAAATAAAGAATTACATCTCTTCCAATGACACATTTGCCTTCCACAGAGCTTATTTTCATTCTGCCTTGTGTTGATCCCTCAAGAAAGATTAAAACAAAGCTATTAAAAAAATCAATTAAAAAAATAACATCCCACCTGAAACATGAAACCTTGAAAATGGCTAGGATATAATTTCTTATTATTTTCTGTTATATAACTTTATGTTATGATACATATATGAATAAATATATATTTACACTTATGTAAGTACTACATTTTTGTGTTGCTATTTAGAATGAAAGCAACAAGGAGGACTTATTGATTGAACCTTTCAGTAAAATGCAAGGTATACACTTTCAGACCTTTTTACAAATGTAAAATTAATGATGCTTTAAGCCAATGCTTGAAGCTATTAGTGGAATGTGGTATTGATGTTTATAGTTTGTATTTCACTAAAGGGAAATGTCTGGAACAATTAATGACATTTATCTTTGCATTTTTCTTGCCTTAGTGAGGAAAAAGAAAATGCCACCTTTCAGCACTGAAATATTTATATTTTGGAAACAGCACTTTGATACCAGTGCATCCTACATTCTGGATGTGGTTACGTGAATGGACAACTGTAGATAGTGTGCATGAAATTGCAAGCTGATTTTCAAAAGTCAGTGGTTTGGAGTCTTCTTAGAAGATCCATGAAAAGCCATTTCAAGAAGAAAAGAAATTGTGCTTTGTTACTTACTTTCAACATTCCTTGACTGTTATTTATTTATTTATTTTTTGTCTAGTGTCTTTAAGAATTGCAATGACAGAATTTACTTTATTTGAGAAATTTTGAAGAAATAATATTGATTTCTTGCCACGTTCTAAAGGAGAAATACTGCCTCAAAAGTTTTGCAATCTTAGTTAGATGTGCATGACTCTACACCTTATCACAGACTTTCTTCCACCATGGCCATTTTGAATACTCTTGTTACTATCCCTTCAGCAGAATTATCATTGAAACCTGGAATAATTCATTTATTAATTTAATTAATATTTGATCGCTACTAGGAGATTGCATGTTTAAAATACTTTAAAGCACTTTTAGTGGTAAAGAATCTGCCTGCCAATGCAAGAGACAGTAAGAGTTGTGAGTTCTACCCCTGGGTCAGGAAGATCCCCTGGAGGAGGAAATGGCAACTCACTCCATCATTCTTGCCTGGAGAATCCCATGGACAACAGTGCTAGATGGGTTATAGTCCATGGGGTTGCAAAAGAGTTGGATACAACTGAGTGACTGAACACACACACACTTCATCCAAACTACCAAATCCTGTATTAGTTATTAGATGATGCTGCTACTGCTGCTAAGTCGCTTCAGTCGTGTCCGACTCCACGACCCCATGGACTGCAGCCTACCAGGCCCCTCCATCCATGGGATTTTCCAGGCAAGAGTACTGGAGTGGGGTGCCATTGCCTTCTCCATGTTAGATGATAGATCTCATTTACTTCTTTAATATTGGCTCAGGAAATATTATAAAGATTAGATTGTGTAGATTTTCATACACTTGGGTTTATTAATATGCGTGTGTGTGTGTGTATGGGATGTCCATTATATCTCAAATGTGTATTTCTTTTCTTAAAAAAGTTTCATTTTTAATCAGAATATTATGTTCATACCTTTAAAAAGTCAAATGGCAGTAAAAACTTATTATGACAACTGAAGGATAAAGATGTGGTATATACAATGGAATACTACTCAGCCACGAAAAAGAATGAAATATTGCAATTTGCAGCAACATAAATTGACTTGGAGGGCTTTATGCTAAGTGAAATAAGTCAGACGGAGAAGGACAAGTACTTTATGATCACTTATATGTGGAATCTAAAATATAAAAAAAATATGAATAGAACAAAGAAGAGAGGCAGACTCACAGATACAGGGAAGAAACCAGTGGTTGCCAGCAGGAGAGGGAAAGGGGGAGGAGGGAAAGGGCACTATAGGAATAGGGCATAAATAAAAGGGTTGTGATTATATGAAATAACATATATGAAACTTTTGCAAATTATAAAGCACTATAGAATTTAAAGGGTTTCCTAGGTGGTGCAGTGGTAAAGGGTCTGCCTGTCAATGCATGAGATACAGGAGGTGTGAGTTCTATTCCTGGGTCAGGAAGATGCCCTGAAGCAGGAAATGGCAACCCACTCCAGTATTCTTGCCTGGAAAATCCCATGGACAGAGGAGCCTGGTGGGCCACAGTCCATGGGATTACAAAGAGTTGGACATGACTGAGCAGACAAGCACAGAATTTAAAGAATCTTTCACTCAATAAAAAAGTTTATTTTAAAAAAGTTTATACCCACACTCCTTATTCTAACCCTCTCGCCACCACCCTGCTCTCCAAACAACTCCAATACTTTCCTTTTTTTTTCAACATTTCTTCTGTCATATACTATTATATTCTTAAATAATGTATTTATGTTGCTGTGTCCTGATTCATCAACTTTGGACCTTATAGGTTGCTTTTCTATTTTACTGGATTTAACTCTCTCCTCACTAACTGTCCCATTATGGTTATAATGCAGTTTTATTGACACAATTCAGTGTTTTCATTTGTA
Organism: Budorcas taxicolor; assembly: GCF_023091745.1. Classification (NCBI taxonomy): domain Eukaryota; kingdom Metazoa; phylum Chordata; class Mammalia; order Artiodactyla; family Bovidae; genus Budorcas; species Budorcas taxicolor. Next base: position 74,273,971 of record NC_068912.1, read on the forward strand.
TGGCAATGTAAATAACCTTAACTGCAGAATCAGTAGAACCATCATCATGTTTCCTTTCTTGGACATGTTTTTCATTTTCTAGAGTTAAGAACTTACCAAGTTAAATTTGCTTAACTTTCTTTGTGCTAATAACTAAATTTTAACAGCTTTCCAGGTATTCAAACCTATCAGATAATCTTTACCTCTTTTAGAGTAAAATTTTTAAAAAGTTGCTCCTCAATTCAGCATATTGCCTCTTTTTTATGAGGTACCCCATTTTCTAGGCAGCTTCCCTTGTGGCTCAGCTGGTAAAGAATTCGCCTGCAATGCAGGAGACCTGGGTTTGATCCCTGGGTTGGGATGATTCCCTGGAAAAGGGAAAGGCTACCCACTCCTGTATTCTGGCCTGGGGAATTCCTTGGACTGTTTAGTCCATGGGGTCGCAAAGAGTCGAACACGCCTGAGCGACTTTCACTTTCACTTTATTTCCTAGGCAGTTCCCAGGTGGCACCAGTGGTAAAGAATCTTCCTGCCAATGCAGGAGATGCAGGTTTGATACCTGGTTTGGGAAGATCCCCTGGAGAAAGTCATGGCAACCCACTCCAGTATTCTGGCCTGGAGAATCCCATGGACTGAGGAACCTGGCAGGCTACAGTCCACAGGGTCACACAGAGTTGGACATGATTGAAGCAACCTGGCATGCACCCAAGCTGTTTCCTAGATCTCATGTCTTGGTATTTCTGAATAATTCACTCATTTGATCACATATGCTTTTAAAAGGGCTTTTTAATAGAAAAAAAAAATGTAAGGAACCAAACTCCTAGAAAATAAAATGGTCATAAATAAACATGAACACTAATAATAATAGTGAAAATAATATTAGAGGCAGATATCATTTTATGAGCACATATATTGTACATGTGGCTTCCCTGGTGGCTCAGTGGTAAAAGAATCCACCTGCAATGCAGGAGATGCAAGTTAGATCCATGGGTTGGGAAGATCTCCTGGAGGAGGGTATGGCAACCCACTACATTATTCTTGCCTGGATAATCCAATGGCTGGAGGAGCCTGGTGGGCTACAGTCTATAGGGTTGCAGAATCAGACACAACTGAACTGACGTGTTATCAAATTCTCAAGCTAATGCCACAAAGTAGGTGCTATTATCACCACCTTCCATATGATAAGTCTGAGGCTCTGGGAGGGTAAATCACGAGGCCAAGTCCACAGAATTAATGAAAAGTGTGGCTAGGATTCTTATCTTATTTCAGGTTAGAATACAATTGCCACAAATTCCCTTTGTGAAGAATTTCTACTATAGTTATTTTCTGAAGCATGAAGCTTATCGTGGAGAGATGCTCTAAGGCCCCATGAAAGAAAGGCTTTCACTCTGTTTCGAGGCCTGGGCATTTTCAAGTGCCAGAAACAATCATGCACAGCAGTCAGGGGGTGTTTTTTTCAACAGGACAGGTTAGATCAAGCAAACAAGATTTTCAACAAAAATATAGTCCTTATGTCAAATCTGGGCGTGTGCACACTACTGCAAACACTCAGACCCTTCCTTGTTAGATGTGGGCTGCTTCTGTAGTAGATGGTTGCACAAAAAGAGGGCACTTCCTCTTGCTGCCCTCTTAGCTTTTTCTTTTGCTAAAAGCTAAGAGAGATTATTGACTATGCCAAGCCTTTGATTGTGTGGATCACAATAAACTGTGGAAAATTCTGAAAGAGATGGGAATACCAGACTACCTGACCTGCCTGTTGAGAAACCTGTATGCAGATCAGGAAGCAACAGTTAGAACTGGACATGGAAAAACAAGGTGACAGCTTAACCAAGATGACAGCTTCAATTTAGCTATTAATAGGAAAAGGAGTACATCAAGGCTATATATTGTTACCCTGCTTATTTAACTTATATGCAGAGTACATCATGAGAAACGCTGGGCTGGATGAAGCACAAGCTGAAATCAAGATTGCTGGGAGAAATATCAATAACCTCAGATATGCAGATGACACTATCCTTATGGCAGAAAATGAAGAGGAACTAAAGAGCCTCTTGACGAAAGTGAAAGAGGAGAGTCAAAAAGTTGGCTTAAAGCTCAGCATTCAGAAAACTAAGATCATGGCATCTGGTCCCATCACTTCATGGGAAATAGACGGGGAAACAGTGGAAAGAGTGTCAGACTTTATTTTTGAGGGCTCCAAAATCACTGCAGATGGTGATTGCAGCCATGAAATTAAAAGATGCTTACTCCTTGGAAGGAAAGTTATGACCAACCTAGATAGCATATTCAAAAGCAGAGTCATTACTTTGCCAACAAAGGTCCGTCTAGTCAAGGCTATGTTTTTCCCAGTAGTCATGTATGGATGTGAGAGTTGGACTGTCAAGAAAGCTGAGGGCTGAAGAATTGAAGCTTTTGAAGTGTGGTGTTGGAGAAGACTCTTGAGAGTCCCTTGGACTGCAAGGAGATCCAACCAGTCCATTCTAAAGGAGATCAGTTCTGGGTGTTCATTGGAAGGACTGATGCTAAAGCTGAAACGCCAATACTTTGGCCACCTCATGCGAAGAGTTGACTCATTGGAAAAGACTCTGATCCTGGGAGGGATTGAGGGCAGGAGGAGAAGGGGACGACAGAAGATGAGATGGCTGGATGGCATCACTGACTCGATGGACATCAGTTTGGGTGAACTCCAGGAGTTGGTGATGGACAGGAAGGCCTGGCTTGCTGCAACTCATGGTGTCGCAAAGAGTCAGACACGACTGAACAACTGAACTGAACTGAACTGAAGAGAGATTACTGATGCTTTTGAACTGTGGTAGAGAAGACTTGAGAGTCGCTTGGACTGCAAGGTGATCAAACCAGTCAATTCTGAAGGAAATCAGTCCTGAATATTCATTGAAAGGACTGATGCTGAAGCTCCAATACTTTGGCCACCTGATGAGAAAAACTGATTCATAGGAAAAGACCCTGATGCTGGAAAAGATTGAAGGCAGGAGGAGAAGGGGACAACAGAGGATGAGATGGTTGGATGGCATCACTGAATTGATGGACATGAGTTGAGCAAGCTCCAGGAGTTGGTGATGGACACGGAAGCCTGGCATCCTGCAGTCTATGGGGTCACAAAGAGTTGGACGTAACTGAGCGACTGAACTGAACTGAAGAGATTATCATGATCTGGGCCATTAAGTATACATCTCTTTCAGTCCTTTTGTTTTTCATTTCTTTTGTTTTGTTTGTTTTTCCTTTCAAACTTCCTCTCCTACTTGTAAGGTAACTTAAGATCAGGCTTGTTGAGAAAGTGTTTTACTTCCTAATGACAGGATCTCCTTTGAGAATTTGTAAAACTCAAGACAGGCAAGAGGGAGAGCAAGACCATTGTCAGCAGGGAAATGATTCTGTTTATCACCTGTTTAATTTTGAAATTTGCTCGATCTTCTTCCTGCAAAATCCAATGCTCTTTCAGAATGGAGTGTATTTTAGAAAGGGAAATGCTGTCCCCAGTTTTTGAGTCTTTCTTCCCTTGCTGCTGGCAAGCAAAATCTATTTGATGTAGCTGACATTTTATTCCTTCTCCAGTTTTCTGTTCAACTGGCTGCTCTGTTTTCCATAGAACTAGTTAGAATAGTGCAGAACATTTTGCTCAAGGGAATAATATCTCAGCAAGATCTTCAAAACTCAAATTCTATGTTAACAAGTGAATTCAAATGGTAACCCATCAATAGCAGTTTAACTTGAGACAATGAAAAAAGATCATTGTATCTTGGAATTTATCTTTGGTCTAATTTTGCAACAGTAGTCAACAATTCTCAGGCATCTCAGGGGTCAATTAACAATTATTCAGGACAGACTGACATGTCAACCCAATGACGTGTAAATCTTTATTTAAAAAAATTTTTTTTAAATTTTTTACTAACCCAGGAGTTAACTAAACCAGATCAAATGAGTCACTGCTTAGGGCAAATGTTTGAAGGATAGATTCCCTTCTAGCTGCCAACTTTAATGTAATTTGCTTGAGAAATAGAGCCTGAAGATCTTCATAATGGTTTGTGATTAATAATAACATAACTTTTAAAATAATGTAGTGAAGTCGCTCGGTCGTGTCTGACTCTTTGTGACCCCATGGACTGTAGCCTACCAGGCTCCTCTGTCCATGGGATTTTCCAGGCAATAGTACTGGAGTGGATTGCCAAATAATGTAGTAATTTATAAACCTCATTTCAGAAAAGTAAGTTTTCTTAAGAGAATGGGTTCAGGGAAAAAAAAAAAAAGTAATAACAATGAATGATGACGTTACTTGAAATTTCTTAATGGGAAACACCATTCTCCATTTCATTGGACAGAGAATGATCCACTCCAATTTAGAGTATTTGTCTCAGTTGTACGAAACAACCATTTGGAAGGGAGTGTGATATCCTTGGAGAAAGTCAAGAGGCAACTAGGATGCCAACTAAATTAGTAGGAACTTCATTTGGATGAGAAGTGCCATGGTCAGATTAGCTTCAGAGGTATGAAAGGATAGGTTTTGGAGTCAGACCTGGATCAAACGTTGGGTTAATAGCTATGGAAACTTAAAGTGATTCCTTAAACTCTGTAAGATTTTTGAATCCTATGATGAAGACTGGGATTTTTTGCACTTACTTTATAGGGTAGCTGTAAAGATTAGATGTGTAAATAGTCCAGACATGTGGTGGGTATGATGAAAAGTGAAAGTGAAGTCTCAGTCTGTCCGACTCTTTGCGACCCCATGGACTATAGCCCACCAGGCTCCTCCATCCATGGGATTCTCCAGGCACGAATACTGGAGTAGGTTGCCATTTCCTTCTCCAGGGGATCTTCCCGACCCAGGGATCGAACCCAGGTCTTCCACATTGCAAGCAGACGCTTTAACCTCTGAGCCAATGTGCATAAATATGCAGGGTCATTGTTATTGATGTTATATTAATAGTGGCAATAGTAGCCACTGCTGCTGCTGCTGCTAAGTCGCTTCAGTCGTGTCCAACTCTGTGCAACCCCACAGACGGTAGCCCGCCAGGCTCCCCCATCCCTGGGATTCTCCAGGCAAGAACACTGGAGTGTGTTGCCATTTCCTTCTCCAATGCATGAAAGTGAGAAGTGAAAGTGAAGTCGCTCAGTCGTGTCCGACTCTGTGTGACCCCATGGACTGCAGCACACCAGACTCCTTGGTCCATGGGATTTTCCAGGCAAGAGTACTGGAGTGGGGTGCCATTGCCTTCTCTGAATAGTAGCCACAGTAACAATATTAATTGCTTGAGGAATTCATAAACCATATTGGGAATGTAGAGAAAGACATCTCAACCTTTGTAGTAATTCCTTAGTATTACTGTGGGAGATTTAAACATATAGCATTGTGTTTGAGAGGATAGGCACTGATATTAGACTAAATATGATGCCACATCCTAGTTCTGTTAATTTCTTAGTAGGCTGACTTTAATCAAGCTAATTGACCTAATCTTTCTCAACCTCAGTTTCTTTAAACTTAAATGAGGATAATAATTTTATCTAAAATTTAACAGATTTATTGCAAACATTAAATGAAACAGTACATGCAAGTGTTTACCTACTGCCTGGCACATAATAAGCACTCAATAAATGGTTATTATTATGCTACTATAAATTATGATCACCAATGTTAAAATCAAGCTCAGAAGACTTAAAGTTGTCTCGGTTTCCAACTTGGGCTGAATGTCTTCACAGGCATACACATTTTATTCAAACTTCTTAAGACTTAGGGTAAAAAAAAATAATGTGGATCAACTCTATGGGAAGTAGGACTAAAAAGAAAAAGAAATTTAACTAAGTTTTCTTTGTGACTTTTAAGTGTATATATTTGTGAGATAAGGAAATGATTCCAGGGGCACAGAAGAGGTATTTTGTTTGTTTATTTATTTCTTTTCCAGTTTTATCCAGATATAATTGACATAGAGCATTGTATTAGTTTGTGCTGTACAATATAATGATTTGATACATGAATACATTGTAAAGTGATGACCACAAGTAGTCTGGTTAATATTTATCACTTCAAACCATTACAATTTTTTTCTTGTGATAAAAATTTTTAAGATTTACTCCCAGGAACTTTCAAATATAAACACAGTACTGTATAGTCACCAGGCTGTACATTATATCCTCAGAATTTATTTTCTTATAACTAGAGATTTTTACTTTTTGACCAACTTCACGTATTTCCCCAACTCCCCACCCCTACCTCTGGTGGCCATCCATCTGTTTTCTGTTTTCTGAGTTTGGTTTTTTAGATTCTGAATATAACTGAGGTCCTAGAGTATTAGTCTTTCTCCGTCTGATTTTCCTTACTTAGGATGATTCCCTCAAGGTCCATCTGTGTTGTTGTAAACTGCAAGATTTCCTTTATTAGAATTGAGTGATATGTATATGTGTATTATGTATATATATATATATGTATATACATACACATATATAGAAGAAAGTTAATGTACTCATCTCTTAATAGACAGATTGTTTCCATTCCTTCAGTTCAGGTCAGTCACTCAGTCGTGCCTGACTCTTGTGACCCCATGGACTGCAACACACCAGGCTTCTCTGTCCATCACCAACTCTCAGAGCTTACTCAAATTCACGTCCATCAATTCAGTGATGCCATCCAACCATCTCATCCTCTGTCGACAACTTCTCCTCCAACCTTCAATCTTTCCCAGCATCAGGGTCTTTTCCAATGAGTCAGTTCTTCACATCAGGTGGCCAAAGGATTGGAGTTTCAGCTTCAGCATCAATCCTTCCAATGAATATTCAGGACTGATTTCCTTTAGAATTGATTGGTTGGATCACTTTGCAGTCCAAGAAACCCTCGAGTCTTATCCAACACCACAGTTCAAAAATATCAATTCTTTGGCACTCAGCTTTCTTTATAGTCCAACTCACATCCATACATGACTACTGTAAAAACTGTAGCTTTGACTAGATGGACCTTTGCTGGCAAAGTAATGTCTCTGGTTTTCAATATGCTCTCTAGGTTGGTCATAGCTTTTCTTCCAAGGAGCAAGCATCTTTTAATTTCATGGCTGCAGTCATCATCTGCAGTGATTTTGGAGCCCAAGAAAAGAAAATCTGTCACTGTTTCCATTGTTTCCCCATCTATTTGCTATGAACTGATGGAACCAGATGCCATGATCTGAGTTTTCTGAATGTTGAGCTTTAAGCCAACTTTTTCACTCTCCTCTTTCACTTTCATCAAGAGGCTCTTTACTTCTTCTTCACTTTCTGCCATAACGGTGGTGCCATCTGCATATATGAGGTTATTGATATTTCTCCCGGTAATCTTGATTCCAGTTTGTGCTTATTCCAGTCCAGCATTTTGCATGATGTACTCTGCATATAAGGTAAATAAGCAGCCTTAACATACTCCTTTCTCAATTTGGAGCCAGTCCGTCGTTCCATGTCCAGTTCTAACTGTTGCTTCTTGACCTGGATACAGATTTCTCAGGAGGCAGGTCAGGTGGTCTGGTATTCCCATCTCTTTCAGAATTTACCACAGTTTGTTGTGATCAACACAGTCAAAGTCTTTGGTGTAAGTAGATGTTTTTCTGGAAGTCTCTTGCCTTTTCTAGGATCCAACAGATATTGGCAATTGGATCTCTGGTTCCTCTGCCTTTTCTAAATCCAGCCTGAACATCTGGAAGTTCATGGTTTATGTCCTGTTGAAGCCTGGCTTGGAGGATTTTGAGCATCACTTTGCTAGCGTATGAGATGAGTGCAATTGTGTGGTATTTTGACATTCTTTCGCATTGCCTTTCTTTGGGATTGGAATGAAAACTGACTTTCCAGTCCTGTGGCCATTGCTGGGTTTTCCAAATTTGCTGGCATATTGAGTACAGCACTTTCACAGCATCATCTTTTAGGATTTGAAATAGCTCAACTGGAATTCCATCACCTCCACTAGCTTTATTCATAGTGATGCTTCCTAAGGCCCACTTGGCTTTGCATTCCAGGATGTCTGGCTCTAGGTGAGTGATCACACCATCATGGTTATCTGAGTCGTGAAGATCTTTTTTGTACAGTTCTTCTGTGTATTCTTGCCCCCTCTTCTTAGTATCTTCTGCTTCTGTTAGGTCCATACTATTTTTGTCCTTTATTGAGCCCATCTTTGCATGAAAAGTTCCCTTAGTATCTCTAATTTTCTTGAAGAGATCTCTAGTCTTTCCCATTCTATTGTTTTTCTCTATTTCTTTGCATTGTTCACTGAGGAAGGCTTTCTTATCTCTCCTTGCTATTCTTTGGAACTCTGCATTCAAATGTGTATATCTTACCTTTTCTCCTTGCCTTCAGCTTCCATGCCTTAGCTTTTGTAAATAATGCTGCCATGAACATGGGAGTGCAGATATCTGTTTGGGATGGTGATTTTGTTTCCCTCAGATATATATCTGAAAGTGGAATTATTAGATCATATGGCAATTCTAGCTTTAATTTTTGAGGGATACAAGAAAGTTAATCTGCAAAGTCCTGTAACAACTGCAAGTGGAACCCTGTAAAAAATAAAAGGCATAAAGACAGAGAGGTTTGTCTCAGTATAGCAGCTTTTGTCTGAAAAGCAAGAAATAGGGTCTGGTGAAATTGTTAATGCTTTCTCACCACTATCTAATATAGACAAGTATAACACATACCTCTCTCCTCAACTTTCTAATCTATGAAGGACAATGGGGACAATACTTTCTAGTTTATAGGCTGACTGTAAATCCTAGAAGAGATAATGCATGCAAACTACCAGGTATACATGTCAGATTAAATCATTATCATCATCACAGTCATCATTTCATGTGCAAAATCCTCATAGATTCACCACAACCAAGTAGAACAATACTTTATTTTGGGGTGACTTAAGATCATTTATTTTTCTTCACTTGTAGAATTTTTGGACTGTGATGCATTTGGAATAAAATACAAATAAAAGACATTAAATTATTTTAAATTAGAGCAAAATTAATCTTTTTCCTTTTAGTACTTGGAATGAAGGCAATAACAAATTGGTCCTTAGTGCAACTGTTACTTCCCAGCAATGAATATATCTACAAAGAAAGAAATGAGAATATGACTGTTTGTGTTGGATTTTGATAGATTTTCCCTGGAGAAGGAAATGGCAACCCACTCCAGTACTCTTGCCTGGAAAATTCCATGGATGGAGGAGCCTTGTAGGATACAGTTCATGGGGTCGCAAAGAGTCGGATACGACTGAGTGACTTCACTTCACTTGATAGATTTTGATCATTGCTTAAGTGAATGATTGCTTGGTTTATTTAACATTCACACATCTTCGTGTGCTGTGTGTGCTTAGTTGCTTAGGCATGCCCAACTCTGTGACCCCATGGACTGTAGTCCTCCAGGCTCCTCTGTCCATGGGGATTCTCCAGGCAATAATGCTGGAGTGGGTTGCCATGACCTCCTCCAGGGGATCTTCCCAACCGGGGGATCAAACCCAGGACTCCCTCATTGCAGGCAGACTCTTTACCATGTGATCCATCAGGGAAGGCCACACATCTTTACTGAGACCCTATATGGGTCAGTGTCTTGGAGGACTTAGGCTTGTCATTTGGACATATCACATTTAAATTCTCTGTTTATTTGAAGTGAAGTACCAATTTTCATCCATTACACTTAGGACTTAAAAATGTTTCTCAAAGTGTAAATAAGTTTAATTTTTCTTTTCATTCTAATTAGAATATATATTCATATAGGATTCAAGCAATGAAGAAGAACAAAGACCAAGGACAAATGTCCAATACTACTTCACCACTCAAAGTAAACCATTGCAAATTTGTGTGTGTGTGTGTTTAATCAGTATCCTTTCAAATACTTGTCTTTACAAGTTTCTTCTCCAACCAGGCTGCCTCTAAGAACAGTGGTGAGATTCTCTCACATGTTTGAAGGAGTGTGACATGAAATAGAGTCTTGTTTCATATTCCCTGTAGGTTGGACTGATATTTACAGGAAGAAACTCTATAGAAAAAGATTTCGATCTAATCTAAAGAGATGCCAAAGCCATGTGTTCAAAGGTGGAAAGGTCTACCTTAGTAAGTAATGAGTTTCTATTGCTGCAAATCTTCAAGCAAATACCAGGAAACACTAATGACTTCACTGTAGAAAGAGAGGATATGAATACTTTAAGTCTGCTTCCAACTCAGGAGTCTATAATTTTATGCATGAAACCCGTCACAAAATGACTAAAATGTTTGAAAACATGAGAAAGAAACTTATCTGAATTTAGCTTTTGAGTCTAGTGCTCTGCTTCTAACCCTATTTGTATGTACTTTATATTCTCCCTCATTCAACACTAAGTGACACTTTTGTGACACTAACTGAATCACAGTTGGACCTAATCTCAAAGCCAGCCTTTCAAGTTCTCTGTATTCACTTATAAGCTTACAACATTAAAACAAGAAAATGAGAATGTTATATTAAAATAAGAATGTTATATTAAAAAAGAGCAACAGCAATTATTTTTCAATTAAATCAGAATATCTGGTGGCCTTATTATCAATGGCTTTACTACCTGGAGTATCTCATTGTCCTCATTAAATATGAAAACTGCCAAGATTATGAATTTGGTAAAAGTCAGCTTGTTATCTGATAACTTACTACATGTAATATACATACTTTAGAAGAATAATCTGAGCATGAATAATATTCATCAAATTTTTGGACATTATCAATACTATTTAGTGGGTTTTCTTTTAAGATTAATGATGAAGAAAAAAGAAATATATTTTAAAATTATGCAGTTGGTGTTCAAGAAGCTTTTAAAATTTAAAATAACTTAAGAAATCAATGCAATTACATATTGAGTTTTGTTTTGTTTCTTAAGTCAACAAAGGAATTATTTCTAAAGAAAACATTTCATTTTCAGAGGGTAGGACAGAATAAGTCATGTTTTCTAGTTAAGCCTAAAAGAAACATAATCTTTATTTATTTATCATGATTCTTGACAAGGTTAGAAATCGTTACAACTTTCTGGAAACACAGAATCAGACACTGCCATTCTGGCTGAAAGTGTTGAAATTGCTGGCATCACTAATTTCTCCCTGAAGACATCAGGCAGGTTTATAACATCATCAATGGGAAGGTAGTGGGCAGTCTATGGAAAGAATTTGGAGATTCAAAGACATTAGGTTTGCTCCCTGGTTCTTGACTTACTGGCTACGTAACTGGACAATATTTTTTTATCTTGTGACTGGACAATTTTTTTAAATCTCTTTTTGCCTCTGTTTACTTAAATGCAGACTGGAGATAATGACTCACAGCATGGTGACAGGAAACAGATAATACATCTACAAAGCAGAGTAGAACTCAATCACTTATAGCCAGTATTAACAATAACACTACTTGCATTTGTAAAGATGCATTTATGCTGCCTTCAGGAATAATATTAGTTGTAACTGTGGTAACAATAAAATACTACTAAAAATTAATACTTACAGAGTTCTTCTGTAATTTCTAAAACATTTAGCATATGTACTGGGGTTGGCAAAAAAAGTTTGTTAGGGTTTTTCATAAGCTGTTATGGAAAAACCTGAATGAAATTTTTGACCAACCCAAATAATTTTATTTGATCAAACTATTAGGGAGATAAAAAATATTATTATTAACAATACTTTACAGGTAAAAACTAAGACTAGATGGATATAGGCTTGGGGAAGATCCCCTGGAGGAGGAAATGGCACCCCACTTCAGTACTCTTGCCTGGAAAAAGCCCATTAGCAGAGGAGTCTGGGGGTTACAGTTCATAGGGTTGCAAAGAGTCAGACATGACTGAGCATGCATGCATGCATAAAATAAACAAGTCATGGGGAGGTAATGTACAGCTTGTTGGCTTTCATTAATAATATGGAATTGTGAATTTGGGAGTTTGCTAAGAGAGTATATCTTAAAAGTTCTTTGGAACTTCCCTGGCAGTCCAGTGTTTAAGACTGTGCTTCCAGTGCAGAGGATGCGAGTTCAATCTCTAATTGGGGTAACTAAGATCCCACATGCCATGGGGCAACGAAGGCCACACACCACATCTAGAGAAAGCCTCAGTGCTGCAACAAAAAAAGAAAAGCTCTCATCACAAGAAAAAAAAAATCACTTAACACATGTGGTGGTGGATTCTAAGTAGACTTATTGTAGTGATTATTTTACAGTATATACAAATATCAAATAATGTTTTACACCTGAAACTAATGTGATGCATTATATCCTAAAAAGAAAGACACACAAAAAAGGGTGTAGTTAAAGCTTCAGTTCAACTACCATCTCCATACTTGCCTCAGATCGAGTTTCTTGCTCTTTCTAAGCCTCAGTTTTCTTATTTGGAGATAGTAGCAATGCCCTCAGAAATCTTTAATGTTTCGCCGTATCCACTGTACAAAGTATGACTGTTTTCACTTATGCAAAGCTCTCGCTAAGCTAGTCCCAGTTCACCTTTCTGGGTTTATCTGGCAACGCAGACCCCAGCCTTCTAGGGAATCCTTTCCTCAAATACACTGTGCACTTAGACACGATTCTGTTCCTACTATTTTCTTTACTTGACTGTTATTCTTCTTAAGGGAAAAATTTCTACTCATTCATTAGGGTCCAGCTTAAATGACACCTATTCTTAAGAATTCTTTCCCAATGCTTGATTTGAAATCACCAGCTCTTCCTTTGCAGAATCATACCTTGTTTGGGCTTCCCTGGTTGTTCAGGGGTAAAGAATCTGCCTGCCAGTGCAGGAGACATGAGTTCAATACCCGAGGCAGGAAGATTCCCCAGAGAAGGAAATGACAACTAACTCCAGTATTCTTGCCTGGGAAATCCCACAGACAGAGGAGCCTGGTGGGCTATAGTCCATGGAGTTGCAAAACAGTCAGACCCAACTTAGCAACTAGACAACAGCAATAATACCTTGTTTATGCCTCTATGATCATTTCTCCCTTCTTGGCTTGTATTACAGTCAGCTGTGCATTTTTGTAGCTCCCTGACTGGACTGTTAGTTCCTTAAACAAGAGACTACATTTTTTTTAATCTTAGTATCTCAGGCCTTTTCATTTCCTTTCCTCACCATCACCCCACCCTCCAAGCCAGTGAAGACTTTGAAGTGTAGACACATAGTAGACATAGAAATATCTTTTAGATAAATTTTAATGACCAAAGTGGAAATAGTACAAATCAAAAATGCAAGGATGTTCAAGGAAGGGATTGAAAGTTCTTATCACAGTGCTAGATATACAGTACATGGTATTTTTTAACATTTATTTTTAGTTAATTGGCTGTACTGGGTATTAGTTGTGGCATGCAGGATCTTTAGCTTTGGACTGCCAACTCATAGCTGTGGCATGTGGGTTCTAGTTTTCTGAACAGGCATCAAACCCCAGTCCACTGCATTGAGAGTATGGACTCTTAGCCAATGGACCACCAGGGAATTTCCTGCAGTACATGTTTCAGCAAATATTTGTTAACTACATTAGGGACTGAAATTGGAGATGATAGTGTTCAAACTTTTGGCATACATGTACTCAGAATGTCCCATATTCCTTCCCAGTAAAAAGTCCCTTGATGCCATTATTGGACACAATATTAAATTTGAGGGACCATTAGTCTCAGTGGGTAAATACTTCTACTTGTGATAAGTTTGTAAGGTGGCATGAAGGCTTCCCTGCTGGCTCAGATGGTAAAGAATCTGCCTGCAGTGCAGGAGACCTGGGTTCCATCTCTGAGTTGGGACAATCCCTTGGAGAGGAGAATGGATACTCACGCCAGTTTTCTTGCCTGGAGAATTCCATGGACAGAGGAGACTGGCAGGCTACAGCCCATGGGGTCACAAAAAATCAGACACAACTGAGTGACTAACACTTTCAATTTCAAGAAGGGAAAACCTTGCCTGTGTTGATTCATCTGTTTGTGGAATAACCTTAGCTAGGGATTGGGCTGGCTAAGATGCAATCATCCAGGCTGGCAGAGAGAAGACACCTGTGGTTAGTAGGATAATATGAGGAGCAGAGCAGCCTTTGGCTGCATGGTCTAAATAGCCTGAGCTTTGGATCCCATATGCTTGCTCCTAGCTCTTTCGGCAATACAGCTGTGGAGTCAGAGGCTGATACAGATGGAAAAAAAAAAAAAAACAAAACACTTCCTTTCCAAGAACGGGTAGCTTTTTCAAGAGAGACAAGTTCTGACCACCTCCGTTTGACTTGCAAGGAAGCTGAACTAGGAGATATCAGGCCAGCTTTAAGGCATTAAGGCTTGGAAATGCTTTTCTGCTTCCTCTCAGGAACACATATCACTAAGACCAGAGTGTCCCCATCAATTCTATTTCTCACTCATTCCATCTTTCATTCACCCACTCACCTCTCCTGTCTGCCTGTTACTATGCTGGGCCGCACAGGGATACCAATTGACCTCGAGGCATGATGCATGCATGTCTCACACCTCAAAGGCTGGAAAAACCCCAAAACACACCTGAGCAGCCTCCTTAGGTCATTCCTGAAAATCTGCTCCGAGCCCTTCAGACAGAGTACAGATCTTCCACTAATGCTCCTCAACCATACTCAGGCTTCTTAAAGCGCTGGAGCAAAAGGAGAGTTATGTTGGATGTTTTAGCCTAACTATGCAAAATGTAGTTTGCTGCCTAGGACTAGCTCATTTGGCAATACACAGTGAATTTGGGGGGCTTCCCTGGTGGCTCAGATGGTAAAGGACCTGCCTGCAGTGCAGGAGACCTGGATTCAATCCCTGGGTCGGGAAGATACTCTGGAGAAGGGAATGGTAACCCACTCCAGTATTCTTGCTTGGAAAACTCCATGGACAGAAGAGCCTGGCAGGCTACAGTTCATGGTGTCGCAGTCAGACACGACTGAGTGACTGTTACTTGTAGACTACTTGCAGTGAATTTCTGAGAAAGTGAGGCATCTTCTCGCTCACCAGAGGTGTGTTCACCAGTGTCCCACGTGTAGGCAGGCACTTGACAAAGCAAACGAAGAACCGAGGGATCTTCTTTGGTCTCTAGAGGACCTTTCCTTTTAAAAGAGACATCATCTGTTATATGTTCTGCTATTTTCAGAAAGAGTGCATACCCAGGGTAGGATAATGATACTGAAAAGTAAATTAATTAAAGATGAATGTGTTCCACTGTGTAAAGAGGAAGGATGAGGTTCTTAAGAGACTACCTGCATATCCAGCTCTCAAATCTATGTTTGGAGTTAGAAGAGGAAGAAGCTCAACACTGAGTGGCTAAATATGTTCTTGTATTGAAGTAAGAGGAAAAATAAGGTCAATGAAATTGATTTTCAAGTATCTAATGGAATTAATCACAAAGAGTTCTGCCCAGTGATGTTGGAGCCATTTATGTTGTGAGTCTTGGATACATTTTGCTATAATATTCAATTCAGTTAAAATGATCATCCATCAAGCACAAGCACAAGATGCCAGTCACTGTGCTAAGTTCTAAGTGCTTAGAAACTGCGTTTCTCATTCCTGTTTCCCTGAGAGAAATGTATAGCATATGGTGAGGCTTTAAATTTATATTTCTTTATTTGCTTGAGCCTTAAAGGAAATAAATGAAATGATGAAATGCTTACTTGCCCTCGCTCTCTTTTCTAACTTGGGTCATTTCCACTTGAGAACACTGTAGAGAGGAGGGCATGTTTTGAGATTTTACTGCTAGATTTGTCTACACAATTGTACATAGAATCTAACAACTGGAAGATGCAGAAGAGATCAGGGAGTCAGAGGATTTCAGCTGGGCTCAACAAAGCCCTATCTACAGGAATGACTCTGTGTGTGTGTGTGTGTGTATGTGTGTGTGTGTGTGTGTGTGTGTGTGTGTGTGTTGTGTGTGTGTGTGTGTGTAAGACAGAATTAGGAGCAACAGGTGGTGAGCTGGGTTTTAAACAGTACAAGACCAGCTACTAGCACAGCCTGAGCTCAAGATCTCTCTTTTGTCTGTCATGCCTGTTAGGCTTCTAATTGGAATTTCATTAAAAAATTGTTCTGATTCTTTAAAAAAAAAAAAAACCAACTGCTTCTTCTACACTCTCAAAAGTTATGACACCAAATATGAGGATTTTTTTCCCCCCACTAATTTTTCAATACCAGCTAGGTGTCCTACAATTCAATAATGACTCTAAAGCTTTTAAAAAGCTCTCATAATCCTAAAGGACCCATCACAGGATCTAAAATACCAGAATTATTATCTGGGTGCAGAATTATTTCTCTGCACTACTTCAGATTTTCTCTTGACATTTTTATTGGCTGATGGGAGGGGTTTGTCATTATGTTAGATTTTGATTGGCTGCAAAGAAAAATCTAAAGTAACAGTGGCTTAAAAGAATCATAAGTATTTCTCTTCTACTCATATAAACTCTGTATGTAGTCAGTTCAGGCATCCTGATCTGGCCACTTCCTGATCGTCAGCGATTGATGCTATTTTTGGCTGTCATTCTTGGTCTACTAATTCATGGCCCAATATGGTTGCTTGAGTTCTAGCCACTGATCTGCATGCCCTTTCTTGCTTTCATATAATTGGCCAGAGTTGAGTCTCACATGGCCACACCTAACTGGACAGGGCTGGAAATGCAGTATTGAAAGTTTCTCAGCTAATTATCAGGATTCTATTATAAAGAAGAGGAGAGTAGAAATCAGGAAACAGCCGGCAATCTCTGCCACAAAGAATGGTTCCTTATTTTATCTACCTTTAAAATTATTTGAAAATTTTATATTTACTGAGACTTATTTGACATGTAACAAGGTAAAATTTAAGGTGTACATGTTAATTTGCTCCATTTGTATATAATGATATAAGTGCCATTGAAGCACTCATCAACACCTCTATTACGTTACATAATCAATTTTTTTAGTGGTTGTAATAACTCAGTTCTAGTATCCTGGCAAGTTTGATGATTATGATACAATATGGTTGTCTATATTCACTAAACTGTGTATTAGATCTCTAGAGCTTATTTACTACCTGTTGCAAGTTTGTATCCTTAAACATCTCTCCCTCCTCCCTACCATCCCTTGGTAAACCACCATTTTACTCTCTGTTTCTATGAGTTTATCTAGTTTAGATTTCATATATAAGTGGTATCATACCATATCTTTCTCTGTCTGATATCTCACTTAACACAATGTCCTTAGGGTCTATCCAAGTTGCAACAAATGGCAGGATGTCTTTCTTTCTCATGGCTGTACTACATGATTTTCTAACTGTCTTTTATATGTACTGATTATTTTATGTCAAAGAATCTATCAAGTGTCAACCTGAGTCTCATTATATTATTTTATTATATACTGAATTATCATTATATTACTAAGAATAAGAGAAGATGGGTATTAAATGATTAACTATATTATGTTGTACTTAAAATTAAGTATCTTGCTTTTAAACTACTTTTATATAAGACCCAGATTCCAAATGGCCAAATTGTGACTAATGGGACTTTAGCCATTTTTCTTTGCTCTCATCACTTAGAGAAATAGGAATGTGTTGAGAATTTAGACTTATCATAGCTATTAAATATATGACTTACCACATAATGAATACTGTTTAGTTATATACAGCTTATAACATTTTTATTGATGAGTCAAGATTTCCCTTTAAAGCCTCTTAGAGTGTCTTACATGCACATGATATGTAATCAAAGAGTGCTGAATTGAATTTACTTTCACTGCTCTGTGGAATTTATTTGCCTGATAAAGACTCAACTTCTGTTGGTGTCCAGTTAGTCTCAAAACATTGTTACTCTAGCTCTTGTTTAATTTGATTGTATTGGATGGTTGTGGTTGTTGTGATGCATAGAAGGGACTGCAGGGGATCAGGTAAAAGCCTAAATATACAAGTGTTTTGCCTCAGACAGTGGTCATACCTGCACCTTCAGGGACTGGGAAATCCTCCAGAATACACGAGTGCATAGAGATCATGCAGATCAGCTCTAAACTGGATGATAAGGATGAATTTATCATGAAATCCATTCAGTTCAGTTCAGTCACTCACTCCTGTCTGACTCTTTGTGACCCCGTGAATCGTAGCATGCCAGGCCTCCCTGTCTGTCACCAACTCCCGGAGTTCACTCAAACTCATGTCCATCGAGTCAGTCATGCCATCCAGCCATCTCATCCTCTGTCATCCCCTTCTCCTCCTGCCCTCAATCCCTCCAAGCATCAGGGTCTTTTCCAATGAGTCAGATCTTTGCATGAGGTGGCCAAAGTACTGGAGTTTCAGCTTTAGCATCATTCCTTCCAAAGAACACTCAGGACCAATCTCCTTTAGAATGGACTGGTTGGATCTCCTTGCAGTCCAAGGGACTCTCAAGAGTCTTCTCCAACACCACACTTCAAAAGCATCAATTCTTCAGCGCTCAGCTTTCTTCACAGTCCAACTCTCACATCCATACATGACCACTGGAAAAACCATAGCCTTGACTAGATGGACCTTTATTGGAAAAGTAATGTCTCTGCTTTTTAATATACCATCTAGGTTGGTCATAACGCTCCTTCCAAGGAGTAAGTGTCTTTTCATTTCATGGCTGCAGTCACCATCTGCAGTGATTTTGGAGCCCCCCAAAATAAAGTCTGACACTGTTTCCACTGTTTCCCCATCTATTTCCCATGAAGTGACGGGACCAGATGCCATGATCTTAGTTTTCTGAATGTTGAGCTTTAGGCCAACTTTTTCACTCTCCTCTTTCACTTTCATCAAGAGGCTTTTTGTTCCTCTTCACTTTCTGCCATAAGGGTGGTGTCATCATATTTCTGAGGTTATTGATATTTCTCCCAGCAATCTTGATTCCAGCTTGTGCTTCATCCAGCCCAGCGTTTCTCATGATGTACTCTGCATATAAGTTAAATAAGCAGGTGACAATATACAGCCTTGATGTACTCCTTTTCCTATTTGGAACCAGTCTGTTGTTCCATGTCCAGTTCTAACTGTTGCTTCCTGACCTACATACAGGTTTCTCAAGAAGCAGGCCAGGTGGTCAGGTATTCCCATCTCTTTCAGAATTTTCCACAGTTTATTGTGATCCACACAGTCAAAGGCTTTGGCATAGTCAATAAAGCAGAAGTAGATGTTTTTCTAGAACTCTCTTGCTTTTTCCACAATCCAGCAGATGCTGGCAATTTGATCTCTGGTTCCTCTACCTTTTCTAAAACCATCTTGAACATCTGGAAGTTCATGATTCATGTATTGCTGAAGCCTGGCTTGGAGAATTTTGAGCATTAGTTTACTAGAGTGTGAGATGAGTGCAATTGTGTGGTAGTTTGAGCATTCTTTGGCATTGCCTTTCTTTGGGACTGGAATGAAAACTGACCTTTTCCAGTCCTGTGGCCACTGCTGGGTTTTCCAAATTTGCTGGCATATTGAGTGCAGCACTTTCACAGCATCATCTTTCAGGATTTGAAATATTTTAACTGGAATTCCATCACCTCCACTAGCTTTGTTCATAGTGGTGATTTCTAAGGCCCACTTGACTTCACATTCCAGGATGTCTGGCTCTAGGTGAGTGATCACACCATTGTGATTATCTTGGTTGTGAAGCTCTTTTTTGTACAGTTCTTCTGTGTATTCTTGCCACTTCTTCTTAATATCTTCTGCTTCTGTTAGATCCATACCATTTCTGTCCTTTATTGAGCCCATCTTTGCATGAAATATTCCCTTGGTATCTCTAATTTTCTTGAAATCCATTACTCAGTGCAATTACCATATTTATGATAGTTTTTAATGTTATTTAATCCTTCTCAGCTGTCATTATGATAATATATGATAACAATGTGTTTGATTATTTTCTTTTTATCTGAGCCATATTTCCTGTGATTTACCTTTTAAAAACTGGACATAAAATTGCAATGAGACTCTCCATTGACTATGTGTGATTGGAAGTAATACTACAGAACAACACTTACAATAATATTAGATTTAATTTGGCTTTTAGATGTATATTCTTGACTTGCTCTGAATTATGACAGACTTCTTTTATGAGTCATCTTGAGCACTGTCTCAGCTTCCTCTTGATCTTTGGAATGCATTAAACTGGAAAACACTGTATTTATTTAATGCTATCAGCATGTGTTTCGCTCTTAAGAGTCTCTACTTTTATTAAAGGCTAGGGTGATAATTATACAGGATACAATTTAGGTATTTTTTTTAGAACCAGAACCTGTGTGTGAACAAGCTGCCTCTTTTTCTGACCTCATGACCATGAGTGAAAATAAGCTTTCTCCTTCACACAGATGCCATGTCAGCTAAGGGAAGGAGGAACTGGGAGAAGCCAGTAACTGAGCTATCAGGGAAGCTGATAGGTATTTTTTAAATGTATTAAAAAATATTCTATACAGAACAGAACTTCCTCACAAGTCAACATTCTCTGCTGGGACTGGGAGGTGGGACAGTAGAGAATGGGTTCTTAAACTTACAGTTGAAAGTATGCTGCCCGTCTGCTTTCTCAGTTGGCATTAAATCTGAGTCTCTTTGAGAGACATATTCTTTCTTTATGGCTTCTCCCAGCTCCTTCTTCCATTAGCTGACATGGCATTTGTGTGAAGGAGAAAGCTAATATTCCCTCATGGTCATGAGGGCAGAAAAGAGGCAGCTTGTTCACACACAGGGAGTGGATCTGTCCACTGGGTCCTGTCTACCCTCCTTAGAGTTGACTTTGGTCTTTCCAGTTGCTGGATAGTTGTTGGCAACCCCCATTGATTCAGGGCTGGTGAAGCCTGTGAACTGTTTCCTCAGCACACTTGAACCCTGTGGTCCTACTTTGCTGACTTGGCCCCATTGTTGTCTCACTGTCACAGCAGACCTTCAAGACTCTGCCACATCCTTCTTCCAGAAACTGTTCAGTCCAGAAGAACTGCTGTGATGCCAGGGAGTCACTCTGACCCTAAATGTAGCAGCTCCCTGGCAGCCCCCTCTGGAGTTCAGCTTTCCTCTCCCTTCCATGCACCTCAGGGAGATTCTGGGGAGACTTCTTTATCATTTGGGGGCTGAGGGACACTCAGAGAATCATCATGACCTCTTTTTGCCATTTCCTTTATCCAGAAGTTTCCCTATATGTGTGCCAAGGCACGCTCTGAGGCTGTGTCCTCAAAGATTTGTAACCATCCCTTCTTTCTATTTGAGGCTTCTACTCTTTGGTCGGGCTTCTCTGGTGGTTCAGTGGTAAAGAACTTGCCTGCCAACGCAGGAGACGTGTGTTCAATCTCTGGGTTGGGAAGATCCCCTGGAGAAGGAAATGGCAACCCACTCCAGTATTCTTGCTTGGGAAATCCCATGGACAGAGGACCTTGGCAGGCTATAGTCCATGGGGTCCCAAAAGAGTCAGAAATGACTTAGTGACTAAAACAACACAACTTGTTGGTCACCCTCCCAGTTCTGGGGGTTGATGCTGAGACAGTTGCAATAGAAAAGTAAAGATATCTCTCTTCCTTCTTTTCTGTATCATCCCCTCCTCCTAGCACTACAAGGACTTTTGTCTTCCTCTAAGCCATTTTCTCCTTCTTAAATTGGTCCCATTTGCCTGGAGCTATGATGATGGCTTCCCCAGTGATGCTAGAAGAAAAGAATCTACCTCCCAATACAGGAGACACAAGAGAAATGGGTTCAATCCCTTGGTTGGGAAAATCCCCTGGAGAAGGAAATGGCATCTCATTCCAGTATTCTTGACCAGAGAAATTCCAAGGACAGGGAAGCCTGGTGGCCTCAGTCCATGGTGTCACAAGGAGTGGGACACCACTGAGCATGCACACATACATGAATGATGGAAGGTTTTCTATGGCTGTGGGGAGGAGATGGGAAGCAGTACTTTCACTGAGTAAAAAAGAAAAAAGAAAAATTAAGAGGTATTTGACACTTCAAAGAATACTGTTTCATCAAAATACCTTCCCTATTTTTCTGAACTTCACAGCTTCATTATTTCCCATCCTTGAAATAATAAGTTTAAAAAATATTTTCCCTTTAAACTGATGAGTAGGTTGTGAGTTTCTAGGCTACCTTTATTCTTTTCTTAGTAATTTCGAATAGTTAAAATAATTTTGTTATTTTGATCAATCTAAATAGTGTTATTATTTAAATGAATTAGCAACATAACAGATAGCTACAATAGCTAAGCCATACAGTAGTGTATATCCAGCAACAATAAGTTTTCATTAATTCAACCCAACAATTATGTGCATTAATAGGCCTCTGGCCAGTTCAAGGTCTCCATGACAATAAAACCCAGCAGCTCAGAAATTTTTAGAAACCAGGCTCAGATTAAAGTCTATGTCCATCCAGACTTTATGTCTATGTCTACATCCTCCTGGTTCTGAGACCCAGGAAACTCCAGATATGGAATGAACCAACCAAATTCAATAAATTAGAGAGCAGCAAGGAAGGTATAGGGAAGGGTTAGTCTCTACTGTACTGTCTTGCTGATGCCCATCAGTTGGTCTTCATTTTTCACAGTTTACCTTTACAGACCTGCGGAGTATATACAAGATAAGGCAGGATGTGAATTTGACCAGGTGTGCATGGTTATCACGAAGCTTAAAGAAAAAAATCTCCTTTATACATACATAGTGCATCATAAATCAGCCAGCAAATGCTAACTAGTGTCACTCTGTGCCATACATCATTATGGGCTCTTTGGCATTAGAGAGTATTTAGAGTATAGTCCCTGTTTTAAAGAGCCAGGGTCTTTTTGAAAAGATCGTGCATTCATTCATTCATTCATTCAGCAAATATTTATTGAGTTCATCCTTTGTGCAAAGCTCTGTGATATGTAGGCCTAAGGCAGAAACAAAATAGATATGAACTCTGCTTCCACAGAGCTTATAATCAGGTGATATTGACACTTCTAAGTGAGTTTGACTATGTTCAAATATCCCTGTGTATGTGTGTATGAGTTAGTCACTCAGTCATGTCTGACTCTTTGCGAACCCATGGACTGTAGCCTGCCAGGCTTCTCTGTTGATAGGGTTCTCTAAGCAAGAATACTGGAGTGGGCTGTCATGCCCTCCTCCAAGGGATCTTCCTGATTCAAGGATGGAACTTGTGTCTCCTGCATTGCAGGCAGATTCTTTACCCTTTGTGCTATTGGGAACCCCCCAAATATCCCTATTTCTAGCCAAAAGGAAGGAAGACTGTTGCAGCCCAGTCGCAAATGAAGTTCTCAAAGTGGGAGGCAAGGTGTAAGACTGTAACAATTTTTCTAGCAAGTCTGTATGATTATACACATTGCTGTAAATGTACCTGGTGGAATAACTTGATAGAGGGAAAGCGTCTCCTAAGTTCACACCAGAGACTGATGTATGGTTAAGCTAGCGAAGCTCAGGCCTCAAAACCTTGCAATTCACAGGTCTTTCCCTAGGTCCTGGGCCTAGTTTTACATGTATTTAACTAAAGAAAGCTGTATATTCTTCAGATTCTGCAAGCCTGGATCTAGTTCTATCTGGTGTGGGTCCCAGGTATTCATGAAGAGAGTGGGGTTTGACATAGTTCTTGGAAGAAAATTAAGCTATGCATATGCCCCAAAAGAATGGGAATCCATTCAGGATGAGGAGAACTATAGGGAAAGTGTATAGGGTGAACTGGAGGGCAGTGAGTTGATTAATTAATGGGCAGTATAATTGCTAAATATAGGGACCAATTACCAACTCAACCAAGGTGTCTTCAGGGACCAATGTTGTTGTTTAGTTTCTTTGGGATGTAAGCAATGGAGTGCCACTCAGGTTAACTCAAGCAACGGGGGGTTTATTTTAATGGAATATGGTCTGGAGTAGGTAGGCTGAAGTTGGAGGGTGGATCACTATCCAGAGAATCAACTGTTGAAATAAATGAAAGCCTTGCTAGTCTTCTACCATCTCTGAATCTAGCTATTTTCTACCTGTTTGATTGTGTTTCCATTTTCAACTGCTGAGTCTTTCTCTCTCCTGTCAATGTAACTTCTTAACTTTATAATTTTTGCTTACTTACCATATCTGCTTCCTCCTGGTGCTGGTCTTGCTGCTAACTTCCTTATTTTCTCAACATTTCCGAATTCAGATTCTCAAGAGAGCAAATATTTGCTCTGTCAATTCATTGTTCCTTGACTGGCAAGGCAATGTCTTAGGTTTTATGCCTTATCCAACTGAGTATGATATATATATATAATCTTTGTTCAATCCCTGGGTCAGAAAGATCCCCTGGAGGAGGAAATGGCAACCCACTCCAGTATTCTTGCCAGGAGAATCCCATGGAGGGAGGAGCCTGGTAGGCTATAGTCCATGGGGTCGCAAAGAGTCGGACACGACTGAGCGACTTCACTTCACTTCTTCACTTCATAATCCTTGTACAAAATATGGTGTGGATGCCCCTTCAGTGGTATTGTGTGCTGAAGAACTACCCTTACAAGGGTCTGTAGGTCAGCTGGTATAAAGAATGACATGTCTAATGTAGCTGAAATATTGGGTTGGCCAAAAGGTGCGTCCAGGCTTTTCCATAACATCTTATGGAAGAAGCCAATAGACTTTTTGGTTGACCCAATAGTAATAGCTAATACTACCTGAGAGCTTACTTTGTGTCATTGTATTAGGCTCTGTTCTAAGGACTTCCCATACATTCTCCCTTTTAATCCTACTGATAATATTATGGGCTAGAACTACTACTGTTCCCATTTAACTGAGGGAACTCAGTTCAGTCAGTTCAGTTCAGTTGCTCAGTCGTGTCCAACTCTTTGCAACCCTGTGAATCGCAGCACGCCAGGCCTCCCTGCCCATCGCCAACTCCCAGAGTTTACCCAAACTCATGCCCATCGTGTCGGTGATGCCATCCAGCCATCTCATCCTCTGTTGTCCCCTTCTCCTCCTGCCCCCAATCCCTCCCAGCATCAGGGTCTTCTCCAATAAGTCAACTCTTCGCATGAAGTGGCCAAAGTATTGGAGTTTCAGCTTCAGCATCAGTCCTTCCAACTGAGGAAACTAATGCCCTGCAAATCCAAGTAACTTGCTCAAGGTCACACAGCTAATAACTAGTGGAACCAGTATTCTAACCAGGTTTTCTTTTTTCAATAATGAATTTTTTTTTTTTTTTTTGAGGTGTAGTTGATTTACAATGTTGTGCCAATCTCTGCTGTACAGCAAAATGACTCAGCTATTTTAAAGCTTTTTTAAGCTATTTTTTTTCACTATGGAAAGCTATTTTTTCCATTATGGTTTATTAAAGGATATCGAATATAGTCCCCTGTGCTATATATATTAGGGCCTTGTCATTTATATATATTGGGGCCTTGTGTAAATGTAATAGCTTGCATCTACCAACCCCAAACTCCCTGCCCACCCCTCTACCTCTCTCTCTCTACTTTGGCAACCACAATTCTGTTTTCTATGTCTATGAGTCTGTTTCTGTTTTAGAATTCACTTTTTTTCTATACCGTAGGCTGAATGTGGGGTTTTATGAGAGTTGAGTTATAGCAGAGACTAGAGACACAGAAATCAGTTAGGAAATGAAAGAAGGTTGCAGTGACCCTGTGGGTAGGTAATTGAAGAGGAACTAAGAAAGATGCAGTATGGTTAGGGAAGAAAGGATTTCTCAAATACATTAAAAATAAAAAACAAAAACCACTTACATTTGGTGATAAGTTTGATTTGGAATTTTGAAATAAGTATCTGAGTAAAATGTCCTCCTAGTGAAAAACAACTCTTTATTTTTGTTTGTTTTGTTTGGAAAAGAGATTTAAATTTTCCTAGCAGTGGAAAACTGACTAATTGGCTATTTGAAAGTATGGTATCCAAAGATTCTATCAACTGCTATGGGAGAAACTATTATACTCTTCTCACAGAGAAGTAGTATGCAGTCAAAATTTCTCTGCCCTGAAATATTCCCCATAAAAGGCTGGCCAGGCTTTTAGGGTATTGAGAAACTCCTGTACTTCATTTATATAATGTAGGTCAGATTTCTGAAGGGACAACTTTCCCCCTGAATTTTTCCCTTTATTGGTAGCATGAAGTAAATTTTCTGGGATGAGGTACAACTTCAGTGTATTTCAACTTCTCAGAGTCTCCTGAGGAGCCAGCTGTGAAACAGATGAGCCAGGCACTGCAACAGGTGTGCGAGGGGGTAGATGGTATTCTGAGAGCCGGTGACTGGAGCAACTATTGCTAGGTGTAGTCTGGAATGCTCCTCTCAGAAGGGATTGTTAACATTTAGCCTTCCTTCCTGTACGAGGTTTTTAACTACCAATTATCAGTTTGTAGCCCCCCAAGTTGTGGCAAGGTCTTATTCTTTGAGGTGGGTAGCTGTTCTGTCTCTCCCACTGCTGCCTAGCTCTAACTCAATCTTAGTCCCCAAACAAAATACCCATAATTGCAAACTGTTCTTGTGCTCTTCTGACTCTTGTACAGAAAGCCTCTTTGTTCAAGCTTTTCTGCTCTTCCTCTACCAGTTCTTTTCACACCCTATATCTCTTAATGAAACCTCAGTCTCTCCTCCCAAAACATCACTTTTAATTCTCCCCTCTCTGAATTCTTCCATGGTGGCTCAGTGGTAAAGAATCTGCCTGCAATGTGGGAGACCTGGGTTCAATCCCTGGGTTGGGAAGATTCTCTGGAGAAGGGAATGGGCATCTACCCCAGTATTCTGGCCTGGAGAATTCCACGGACTTTTGGACATGGACATGACTGAGCGACTTTCACTTTCACTTCTGAATTTTTGGGGTTTCTACAATCTGTTCTATTGTAATTAAAACAGTGTGAACTATAAGATCTATTTTTTTTAAAAAATAGTTTGTTTTAGAAGGAAAAATAGGCAGAATGCCTTTAAAAGATTAGGTTAAAACAGAAGCATTGAAGAGGCATGTAGCCAAGTTTCAGTGTCATACTTTTGGACTGAAAGGCTGTGAAAACCCAGAATATGAAGTTCTCCTGAGGAGAAGATGGTCAGACAGTAGAGTCTTCAGTGTATTCCCAGCTGCACAAAGTCTCATGGAGAACATGAGGACCTTTATTAGAAAGACAGGTACTAAGATACCTCTTTCATTTCTTTGAGAAGAAGGCAATGAAGAGAAAGAAAGCTTTGAAGAGTAAGAAGCAAAACTGTTTCTTCTTCTTGATAGCATGGAATCACAGGACCTGTAATAGAAATGATGCCTCTCATGGGGACCAGAATGTACGTAATGACAGTAGATAATGCTGCAGTGGTGTGCATTTTCTCAGAATGTTGCCAAAATTTCCATATCTTTATCTCTGATACAGAATAATTAATTGATTCCTGGGAGCAAAGTCCCAGTTTCTAGTTCTGGGTGTAGCTAGCTCTAGACTTGAGCAAGTTACTTAACTTGTTGAGCTTCTATTTTTTTGTCTATAAAATGGAAATAATATCCACCCATTTTCAGGCACTTGGTGTAAAAACAGATAGAAGTCATCCATTTAAACATTCAGTAGTAATTAAGTTGCATTGTGGCAGGCTCTGATCTAGTCACTGGGAGTGCATCAGTGAACAAAAACAGAGAGAATCTCTGTCCTTGTGGAACCACTGACTAGTATAACCAGCAAGGTCATATTTTAGTTTTTCACTTCACTCAGTTAGCCACAAGGCAGGGCTTCCCTGGTGGCTCAGTGGTAAAGAATCAGCCTGGATTATGGGAGAACAGGGTTTGATCCTTGGGTCAGGACGATTCCCTAGAGAAAGAAATGGTAAGCTGCTCCAGTGTTCTCACCTTGGAAGTCCCGTGGACAGAGGAACCTGGTGAGATACAGTCCGTGGGGTTGCAAAGAGTCAGACACAACTGAGGATCTGAGCAATCTCAGTTATCCTCATCTTTCTTTTTTGATAAAACAAGTGTTTTCTGAATAACTGCTATACTCTAGGAGTGTTTATAAGTGAATCAAATATTTAGATTGATTATTGAGGCTTATGATGGAACAGAAATAAGGAAGCTGGATTCCAGGTAGGACTTTGCTGGAAACTAGTTCTGTATTCTTGCCTGGAGAATCCCCATGGACAGAGGAACTTGGTGGCTACAGTCCATAGGGTTGCAAAGAGTCAGACACGACTGAGTAACTAAGCATAGCAGAGCTCTGTGGCTATAAAAAATAACTTTGTCATGTATTTGCTTTGCAGCATTCTAAAAGTAGGAAGTCAAGAAACACCTGGGGTAACAGGCAAATTTGGCCTTGGAATATGGAATGAAGCAGGGCAAGGCTAATAGAGTTTTGCCAAGAGAACACACTAGTCATAGCAAACACCCTGTTACAACAACACAAGAGAAGACTCTACACGTGGACATCACCAGATGGTCAACACCAAAATCAGATTGATTATATTCTTTGCAGCGAAAGATGGAGAAGCTCTATACAGTCAGCAAAAACAAAACCGGGAGCTAACTGTGGCTCAGATCATGAGCTCCTTATTGCAAAATTCAGACTTAAATTGAAGAAAGTAGGGAAAACCTATGACCATTAATGTATGACTTAAATCAAGTCCCATATGAATATACAGTGGAAGTGAGGAGGTTCGTGACATTGTACAGGAGACAGGGATCAAGACCATCCCCATAGAAAAGAAATGCAAAAAAGCAAAATGGCTGTCTGGGTGGGGGAGCCTTACAAATAGCTGTGGAAAGGAGGGAAGCAAAAAGGAAAGATATAAGCATCTGAATGCAGAGTTCCAAAGAATAGCAAGGAGAGATAAGAAAGCCTTCCTCAGTGATTAATGCAAAGAAATAGAGGAAAACAATAGAAGGGGAAAGACTAGAGATCTCTTCAAGAAGATTAGAGATACCATTGGAACATGACATGCAAAGATGGGCTCAATAAAAGACAGAAATGGTATGGACCTAGAAGAAGCAGAAGATATTAAGAAAAGGTGGCAAGAATACACAGAAAAACCATACAAAAAAGAGCTTCACGACCAAGATAATCAGGATGGTGTGATCACTCACCTAGAGCCAGACATCCTGGAATGTGAAGTCAAGTGGGCCTTAGAAAGCATCACTTTCTAAAAAAAAAAAAAAAAAAAAAAATCACTACGAACAACGCTAGTGGAGGTGATGGAATTCCAGTTGAGTTATTTCAAATCTTGAAAGATGATGCTGTGAAAGTGGTGCATTCAGTTCAGTTGCTCAGTCGTGTCCAACTCTTTGAGACCTGATGAATTGCGGCATGCCAGGCCTCCCTGTTCATCACCAACTCCCAGAATTCACCCAAACTCATGTCCATTGAGTCAGTGATGCCATTCAGCCATCTCATCTTCTGTCATCCCCTTCTCCTCCTGCCCCCAACCTCTCCCAGCATCACAGTCTTTTCCAATGTGTCAACTCTTCGCATGAGGTGGCCAAAGTATTGAAGTTTCAGCTTTAGAATCAGTCCTTCCAAAGAAATCCCAGGGGTGATCTCCTTTAGGATGGACTGGTTGGATCTCCTTGTAGTCCAAGGGACTCTCAAGAGTCTTCTCCAACACTACAGTTCAAAAGCATCAAATCTTTGGTGCTCGGCTTTCTTCACAGTCCAACTCTCACATCCATACATGACCACTGGAAAAACCATAGCCTTGACTAAATGGACCCTTGTTGGCAAAGGAATGTCTCTACTGCCAGCAAATTTGGAAAACTCAGGAGTGGCCACAGGACTGGAAAAGGTCAGTTTTCATTCCAATCCCAAAGAAAGGCAATGCCAAAGAATCCTCAAACTACCACACAATTCCACTCATCTTACCTGCTAGTAAAGAAATCCTCAAAATTCTCTAAGCCAGGCTTCAGCAATACATGAACTGTGAACTTCCTGATGTTTAAGATGGTTTTAGAAAGGCAGAGGAACCGGAGATCAAATTGCCAACATCCACTGGATCATGGAAAAAGCAAGAGAGTTCCAGAAAAACATCTATTTCTGCTTTATTGACTATGCCAAAGACTTTGACTGTGTGGATCACAATAAACTGTAGAAAATTCTGAAAGAAATGGGAATACCAGACCACCTGACTCGCCTCTTGAGAAACCTATATGCAGGTCAGGAAGCAACAGTTAGAACTGGACATGGATCAACAGATTGGTTCCAAATAGGAAAAGGAGTACGTCAAGACTGTATATTGTCACCCTGCTTATTTAACTTATATGCAGAGTACATCATGAGAAATGCTGTGCTGGAGGAAGCACAAGCTGGAATCAAGATTGCCGGGAGAAATATCAATCACCTCAGATATGCAGATGACACCACCCTTATGGCAGAAAATGAAGAGGAGCTAAAAAGCCTCTTGATGAAAGTGAAACAGGAGAGTGGAAAAGTTGGCCTAAAGCTCAACATTCAGAAAACCAAGATCATGGCATCTGGTCCCATCACTTCATAGCAAATAGATGGGGAAACAGTGGAAACAGTGTCAGACTTTATTTTTTTGGGCTCCAAAATCACTGCAGATGGTGACTGCAGCCATGAAATTAAAAGATGCTTACTCCTTGGAAGAAAAGTTATGACCAACCTAGATAGCATATTCAAAAGCAGAGACATTACTTTGCCAACAAAGGTCCGTCTAGTCAAGGCTATGGTTTTCCAGTAGTCATGTATGGATGTGAGAGTTGGACTGTGAAGAAAGCTGAGCACTGAAGAATTGATGCTTTTGAAGGGTGGTGTTGGAGAAGACTCTTGAGAGTCCCTTGGACTGCAAGGAGATCCAACCAGTCCATTCTAAAGGAGATCAGCCCTGGGATTTCTTTGGAAGGACTGATGCTAAAGCTGAAACTCCAATACTTTGGCCACTTCATGTGAAGAGTGGACTCATTGGAAAAGACTCATGCTGGGAGGGATTGGGGGCAGGAGGAGAAGGGGACGATAGAGGATGATATGGCTGGATTACATCACCGACTCGATGGACATGAGTTTGGGTGAACTCTGGGAATTGGTGATGGACAGGAAGGCCTGGAGTGCTGTGATTTATGGGGTCGCAAAGAGTCGGACATGACTGAACTACTGAACTGAACTGAAGTGAACTGAAAAATATATATATATTTCCTCCTGGAGTAGGTCAAATTCTGCCCCTACTGGCATATGTATTACTTATTTTTTTGACCAGTTAACCCCTTTTTAAACATCATGAAAATACACACTTTTGATCAGCCCTCATCAGAATGATTTGTTCCTTCCAAATTAGTGAAGTTTCATTATTCTTGTATAAAAAGAGAGGGACAATCCTGTATTTATTATATTTTAGTATGTAGCATAAGTGTATCTAGCTCAAGTATTACAATACAGAGATGGTATGTGTGTGTGTAAGTTGCTAAGTGTGTCTTTGCGACATCATGTAGTGTAGTCCACCAGGTTCCTCTGTCCATGGTATTAAGGCAAGAATACTGGAGTGGGTTGCCACTCTCTTCTCCAAGGGTTCATTCCAACCCAGGAATTGAACCCAGATGTCCTGGTTGCAGGCAGAGTCTTTACTGTCTGTGCCACCAGGAAGTCCAGCAGAGACGACAGTCAATACAAAAGTTTCCAAGAGACTAGTTTTACAATCATATCATTGAAATCCAATGGATTTGAAATAGTGTGGGAGTGTAGATTGTAGCTACCATGTATTCTGGAACCAAACTGCCTACATTGGAATCTAAGCTTTGCCTCTTAATTACAAGTGATCCTGGATAAATTATGTAAACTCTCTGTGGCTCAGTTTCCTCATCTGCCAAGTGGAGATGATAGTAGTGCCCACTTCAAAGAATAAAATGAATGAGCACTTGTCAAATATTCAGAATAGTGCCTGACAAAGCAAGATAACAATGATTTGGGTTGTCATTGAGGAGGGAGTTGAAAGGAGAGGAAGTAAGTAGCAGATATATCACGTAGAGAAGCTGGTCATAAAGGGAGCGAGAAGTTGGGCCACATTTAGAGAAAGGGGAAGGGGCAAACGATCAAGAACTGCCGTCTGTGTGTATTTTATTTCCCAAGATAAGGGGAGCCTATGCATATTCAAAGCAGTGGCTTAGAGCCACTGAACAGGAGATGGAAGAGAAAGGGTTAGCCATAGGGACAGTGTGATCTATAACAAGGTCACAGTTAGAGGTGTGTGCTTGCTAAGTTGCTTCAGTTGTGTCCAACTCTTGCAGCCCTATGGACTGTAGCCTGCCAGGATTCTCTGTCTATGGGATTCTCCAGACAAGAATACTGGAATGGGTTGCATGTTCTCCTCCAGGGGATCTTCCCAATCCAGAAATCAAACCCTCATTTCTTATGTCTACCTGCATTGACCAGCCAGGTTCTTTACCACTAGTGCCACCCGGGAAGCTCAGTTAGAGGTGATGGGAGGTAAATAATTATCAAATAGACTTCTCTGTGTTCCTCTGGAATTCAGTTAGCCTTTCAATTCAGTTCAGTTCAGTTCAGTAGCTCAGTCGTGTCCGACTCTTTGTGACCCCATGAATCGCAGCACGCCAGGCCTCCCTGTCCATCACCAACTTCCGGAGTTCACCCAAACTCATGTCCATCGAGTCGGTGATGCCATCCAGCCATATCATCCTCTATCGTCCCCTTCTCCTCCTGCCCCCAATCCATCCCAGCATGAGTCTTTTCCAATGAGTCAAATCTTCGCATGAGGTGGCCAAAGTATTGCAGTTTCAGCTTTAGCATCAGTCCTTCCAAAGAACACCCAGGACTGATTTCCTTTAGAATGGACTGGTTGGATCTCCTTGCAGTCCAAGGGACTCTCAAGAGTCTTCTCCAACACCACCCTTCAAAAGCATCAATTCTTCAGTGCTCAGCTTTCTTCACAGTCCAACTCTCACATCCATACATGACTACTGGAAAAACCATAGCCTTGACTAGACGGACCTTTGTTGGCAAAGTAATGTCTCTGCTTTTGAATATGCTATCTAGGTTGGTCATAACTTTTCTTCCAAGGAGTAAGCATCTTTTAATTTCATGGCTGCAGTCACCATCTGCAGTGATTTTGGAGCCCAAAAAAATAAAGTCTGACACTGTTTCCCCATCTATTTGCCATGAAGTGATGGGACCAGATGCCATGATCTTAGTTTTCTGATGGTTGAGCTTTAGGCCAACTTTTTCACTCTCCTGTTTCACTTTCATCAAGAGGCTTTTTAGCTCCTCTTCATTTTCTGCCATAAGGGTGGTGTCATCTGCATATGTGAGGTGATTGATATTTCTCCCAGCAATCTTGATTCCAGCTTGTGCTTCATCCAGCCCAGAATTTCTCATGATGTACTCTGCATATAAGTTAAATAAGCAGGGTGACAATATATAGCCTTGACATACTCCTTTTCCTATTTGGAACCAGTCTGTTGATCCATGTCCAATTCTGACTGTTGCTTCCTGACCTGCATATAGGTTTCTCAAGAGGCAGGTTAGGTGGTTTGGTATTCCCATCTCTTTCA
This sequence comes from Budorcas taxicolor, assembly GCF_023091745.1. Taxonomy (NCBI): domain Eukaryota; kingdom Metazoa; phylum Chordata; class Mammalia; order Artiodactyla; family Bovidae; genus Budorcas; species Budorcas taxicolor. Next base: position 74,307,264 of record NC_068912.1, read on the forward strand.
GAATTTTCCACAGTTTATTGTGATCCACACAGTCAAAGTCTTTGGCATAGTCAATAAAGCAGAAATAGATGTTTTTCTGGAACTCTCTTGCTTTTTCCATGATCCAGCGGATGTTGGTCATTTGATCTCTGGTTCCTCTACTTTTTCTAAAAAACAGCTTGAACATCTGGAAGTTCCTGGTTCACGTATTGCTGAAGCCGGGCTTGGAGAATTTTGAGCATTACTTTACTAGCGTGTGAGATGAGTGCAATTGTGCTGTAGTGTGAGCATTCTTTGTTAGCCTTTATAATATGCTAAGTACCTCCCACTGAAATTCTGAAGACAACTGATCAGACTATATACCTCAGTTGTTCAGGAGTAAGCAGTGGATGGGGAGGGATTACTGAGTTGATGTGAAATGAGCAGAGGAAACTCTAGCAATATGCTAAAGAGTAGTCTTGCCCTGTGGCATGGCTGGGTCATTCTGGAAGACTAACACAGACTAACACAAGTTTCACTAGACCGAAGCAGAGTAGCTCCAGGAACACAGTCATCAGGCATTCTCAGGCAAACCATAAGCAGCCAAGGGCCACCAGCAAGCCATGTCAGCAGACCCAACAACTGAACTGTGTTCATGTGTCCGGAGTGACCACTTATAAATCAATCTTTTTACCACAGTTGCCACAAGAAATTAATTTGGCCCAAGAGTCAAATTCAAAATGAAGGTCAAGCTCACACACACACACACACACACACACACACACAGAGTCTTCTCTACTTTAACTGGAATCTTTTAAAAATCTTGTAATAAGGCTGAGTAAAAGAACTGCTTTAACTGAAATCTTGTGTTTTATATTCAGAGAGAGCACCAGCTTTGCTAGCAGCTCATATTGTACATATTTTTCCATTTGGGAAGAACACACAGAGCTATAAGCTTAGCTGAAACAAGCAGAAAAGGACTTATTTTGAGATAGGACATCTTTGGCAGCATTAAGGACAGCACCTTCATGGCAGTAAGAACTAAGATGTCTTAAAGAGGCCCATTAGCACTTATACATTCTACACTGTCTCGAAAGACTCTTGCATTGATGTGAATGAAAGTCAATGTGTTAAAGGAGTAAAGCATTAAGTGGAATTAAACATAAAAGAGTTTGGCATTGCCTGACATTGGCACTAAATAGAATTAAATGTAAAAGTTAGTTAGGTATTGCCTGACATTGTTTCTATCTTTTCTCCCTTCCAGCCAAGGTAATTTCCTTTAAGTATTGCTTCTTAATATAGATTAAGAAGTTTTATCCCTAGCTAAGGGGATTCCAGTAGCTCAGTCACTAAAGAATCTGCCTGCAGTGCAGGAGAGCTGGGTTCAACCCCCTGGTTTGGGAAGATCCCCTGGAGAAAGGAATGGCAAACCATTCAAGTATTCTTGCCTGGAAAAACCTATGGACAGAGGAACCTGGTGGGCTATAGTCCATAGGGTTTCAAGAGTCGGACATGACTTAGCGACTAAACCATCAAGGGGATTCCAGACATCTGTAGCAGGAATGAAGAAGTTTAATTTCAACAGGACACTCTGCTGAACAGAGCTCCCCAATCTACGCATATGGGCAGCCTCCTTCACTACCAGCTAAACTTAAAGAAGTGAAAATGAAAGTCACTCAGTCATGTCTGACTTTTTGCAACCCAGGCAAGAATACTGGAGTGGGTACCCTTTCCCTTCTCCAGGGGATCTTCCCAACCCAGGGATCAAACCCAGGTCTCCCACATTGCAGGCGGATTCTTTACCAGCTGGGCCACAAGGAAAGCCCAAGAATACTGGAGTGGGTAGCCTATCACTTCTGCAGCAGATCTTCCCAACACAGGAGTCGAACTGGGGTCTCCTGCATCGCAGGTGGATTCTTTACTAACTGAGCTGTCAAACTTAACTTGCCTAATATTTGCTTGGTAGAGTATCCCATATGACTACAGCCCTACCCAGAAACTGTCAGATCCCATACACCAGTTCTATACCCATTCACAGCTTCTGATTTTTTAGCTGCTAACTGTTCACACCTTTACCTTCAGAGGCTCACCCAAAGGCAGAGCCAAAGCAGTGATGAATTATGGTTATGGAGTAGGAAAGCCCAAACCCCTTATCGAGAGATGGGATAAGCTCTGAAGTGTAGTTTATACTCCAGAGTTTCCCAAAGGTTCACATGGAAACTGGAATTACTTAAAATCTCATCACAGCATGGCTTCTTCTTCTCTGAACTACTTCTCCACTCCTTTACTGTTTCTCCTGCAGGTACATCCTTAGTAAGTCACATGCACACAAGTCCTTGGCTTAGGATCTGCTTCTAGGAGTACTCAGCCCAAGACAGTCCTTAATACTCATTCATTCAGTCATTCAAAGAAGTGCGATGTCTAAGTGCTTTTATGCCAGTCCAATGAGTTAGAATGATACAGAGTTGGGTGAAACGTAACCATGGATATTCAGAACTATTAATTGGGACATATAGAGACCACACATTTATACACCAAAAGAAACTTAAAATATGAAAATAGCTTCATACCTGATAAAGTGATTTCTACCTAGTAGGTTCTTATGTGTGCCAAAGATTTGCTTAGTCCTTATAATGTTGTCCATTGAGGAGAGCCAATTATTTTCTTATGTTCACACAAACATTTTTGGAGACCCTCCTATGAATCAGAGAGTGATAAAGTGACACACTCATAAGTACAATATAATGATATAATTATAATCTCAAATAATGTATAGTCTCAAATTATACAATGTATATAATTATATAATATATAATTTTATATAATTTTAAATAATGTGTACAAGGCTATGAAAAAAATGGTGGAAGAAATGATAGTTTTCCAAGAAAATGAAATACTGGATCTTGGAGGGAAAATAGAATTGATTCTGGGCAGAAGTAGAAGCATTTTAAAAAGAGAATAACAAACTCCATAGTAATTAGGTGTGAAAAAGCATTGTCAGATCTCTAGAAGAGTGAGTGGTTTACAAAATTGAATCAAAGGTCACATGAAGAGGAAAGGCAGGAGATAAACCCAGAGATGCAGTTTGGAACCACTCAGTGGTACACTGAGTAGTAGAACTTTCTCCTATAGCTATGGGGAACCTTCAAAGATATTTAGAATTTGCCAAGGTTTGCCTTAGAAACAATATGAAGAATGTGTTAGAGAAAACAAAAACTCTAGTCAGAAATACTAGTTAGTTAAAAGGCTGTTACTAGGTTAAATCAGATATAATTTCCAATGTCCAACTTTTTAATTTTTTAATTAGAAGATATTTGCTTTGCAATGTTGTGTTGGTTTCTTCCATATAACAATGCAAATCAGTCATAATTATATTTCTTTCTCTCCATCTTGAGCCTCCCTCACCCCTCCCATCTCACCCCTCTAGGTCATCACAGGACACCAGGCTGGGCTCCTTGTGTTTTATAGCAGCTTCCCACTAGGTTACAATGGAATATTACTCAGCCATAAAAAGGAATGAATTTGAGTCAGTTGTAGTGAGATGGATGAACCTAGAGCCTAATTATAAAGAGTAAAGTAAGTCAGAAAGAGAAAATCAAATATCCAACAATTTTTAACCCAATGAAAATGTGAATTTCATATATTTCAAGTTGATACACTACCAAGAAGAATGAGGATGAGAATTTGAACAATGACACAAAGACTGGAAAGAAAGGGTAAAATAAAAGAGATGCATAGGAGAGAAAATTGGCATGAAAGGCAAGGGCAGAATAAGCCACAGAATTAGGTGTGAGAGTGAAGCAAAATTTTCTAATACAAATATCTGTAAGAGAGATAGGGTCCACCAGAGGAGTAGTTTAGAGAGTGGTACAGGGAACCATACCATGCTTCAGAATTCTTGGCTCTTCACATATTATTTACTTTGCAGTAAAAAGTTTCTTCTTTTCCTGCTACTTGACACTAGACAGGCATGTGGTACCCAAATTCCTAAAGTTGTTATTATTGTTCAGTCACTTAGACATGTCTGACTCTTTGCAACCCCGTGGACTGCAGCATGCCAGGCCTCCCTGTCCACCAACTCCTGGAGCTTGCTCAGATTCATGTCCATTGGGTAGGTGATGCCATCCAACCATCTCATCCTCTATGATCTCCTTCTCCTCCTGCCCTTAATCTTGCCCAGCATTAGGTTCTTTTCTAATGATTCAGTTCTTCACATCAGGTGGCCAGAGTATTGGAGCTTCAGCTTTAGCATCAGTCCTTCCAATGAATATTCAGGGTTGATTTCCTTTAGGATTGACTGATTTGATCTCCTTGCAGTCCAAGGGACTCTCAAGAGTCTTCTCCAATACCACAGTTCAAAAGCATCAATTCTTTGATGCCCAGCCTTCTTTATGGTTCAACTCTTCACATCCGTACATGACTATTACATAGCTTTGACTGGGCAGACATATGTTGGCAAAGTAATGTCTCTGCTTTTTAATATGCTGTCTATGTTGGTCATAGCTTTTCTTCCAAGGAGTGAGCGTCATTTAATTTCATTGCTTCAGTCACCGTCTGCAGTGATTTTGGAGCCAACCAATTATGCAACTCCAAGTGTATTTATTTAGTTCAAACAGGCCTTGAAAAGAGAGATTAAGCAACATGACAGCAGGAAAAGAAACCTAGTTGTCCTCTAGAGAAAGGACCCCATCTAACCAGATGGCTGTTTACCATATAAAGGGTCTTCTCATACAGGGGCTCACAGGAGATTCTGAAAGTCTCAGAGAATGAATAGGAAAGCCTATTTTGTTTTTCTTTTCTACTCTGACCTTAACTCTAATCACTCTTTCAGAACCACAATGTTTCTATAAAAAGTGCCAACTAAACTTTTCCTGTTTGCACTGAAATAGATATTGGCCAACCCAACATAATTTTCTGTTGCAAGGAAGACGTGACATTTTATTGTCCTTCAAATAACACTGCCTTCCTAAAACAGAAATTATCTATTTGCTTAACGCAATCAAGAACTGGAGAATTACATGTCTGTCTGGACATCTTCTGTAATGTCACGCCACTTGGGATGGGCACGCTATTTAAGATGATCTTAACTACACTTTTGCGAGAAAAAAGACTCTAGGAATCTGATAAAAAAAGACTAAGGATACATTGAATTAAATTTCTTTAACAATTTCTTATAAGAATTTCATTTCATCCTGCTAGTTCTTGTAAGAGAATTGCTAAGAAATATATAAAAAGGAAGTACTTTTCAAGTATATTTTTTATATATTTCAACTTGGTTGAAATATGTATAGTTCAAAATTTTACTGCATCAAATGAATTTAAGCTAATATTTGGAGATGCTGTGGAGGGATGGGCTGCAGGGCAAATTACACAGCATTGTTCTTACAGGCCCCAAATATATTTATTGACCATCACCTATGTGGCAAGCAGTGTGGTAGCTGCTGGAGACACAGTGATATGCCAAACCAGGCATGTTCGTGGTTACATAAAACTTTATAACAACACACGTTAAACAAATAATCAAACATATTACAAACACACATATTACATACACACTTATTACAAACTACAATGAATTCTTGAAAAGAAAATAGTGGGTATCACATAGTGGGGAACCAGTGCTGGTCAACAGGGTATTCTCTGAGGAAGTGATTTTCAGAGTGAGACCTGCAGAACAAGTAGTCAGCCAGGTGATGAAGGAATGAAAGAGCGCTCCAGGTAGGGGAATCTTCAAGCACAAATGCCCTGAGGTAGCAGGGCAGTAGATTTGACCCTGTTTATGGTGTTTGTAGATAGCTAGTGTGACCTGCAATGGCACCCCACTCCAGTACTCTTGCCTGGAAAATCCCATGGATGGAGGAGCCTGGTGGGCTGCAGTCCATGGGGTTGCTAGGAGTCAGACACTTACTGAGCGACTTCACTCTCACTTTTCACTTTCATGCATTGGAGAAGGAAATGGCAACCCACTCCAGTGTTCTTGCCTAGAGAATCCCAGGGATGGGGGAGCCTGGTGGGCTGTCGTCTATGGGGTCACAGAGTTGGACACAACTGAAGCTACTTAGCAGCAGCAGCAGCAGCAGTGTGACCTGAGCACACAGCAGCAAAAAAGTTCAAAAGACAGCTACAGTTACAGCTAGAGGCCAGATCAGACAGACAAGGTTAAGAACTTCAGTCTTTACCCTGAGAGCAATAGGAGGTCACTGAAAGGGAAGATGGGCAGATACCTAGAAAGATAATTTGAAGTCAACAACCTTTTATTCAGCATGTAACAAATGCTCTAGTAACTGCCCTAGGGCTCCCGAAATAATATTAGCCCTGGTTTCTGATCTCAAGTAATGTTTGATGTGGATGTGTGTGAAGAAAGAGAGGGTGGGTCAAAACACAGGAGGCAGGAATGAGACAATCTTGGGGAGATAATATCTAAAACATCTTCATTTATGGAGTCAGAGCTGATGTGAGTTGATGTATGAATTGTGATTCTGCTCTTCTTTGAAAATGTTCAGGGAACTGTCATCTGACGAAAGGAATCATAATCAATAATTCTGTCCACTGAAACCCTCTGTCTGTTCACAGATAAGGCACCATACAAACAACTCTGCATCCAGCTCCACCTCTTTACCCCACCAGTGCTCCTCAGCCTTGATGTGGAGTGACCACCTGGAAAGGTGAGATGTAGAACTGTCTGAATTGACAGCATAGCTCTCCCCCATTGCTCTGCTCTGACCTGAGTTCATGTCGCAAAGGCAGAAGGTCTCTAAGAATTAAAATGCAAAGTAAGCACACATGTCTGATGAAGGAGGACTCGATTCCCCAGAGGAGCTGTTGTTTTTACAACTTCATTTACATTTCCTCTACTGAGAACTTGCTTAGACTGGCTCCAGGCTGCTTTTGGAACTGACTAACTCTGGGTGGTGAAGAGTCTGCATGTCTGCTCTTTTCTTAGTAAGAGCAGTCTCCCAGGAGAATTTTTAATTTTTTTAAAAAGTTGAAGTATAGTTGACTTACATTGTCATATTATTTTCATGTATACAGTGCAGTGATTCAGTTATACATATATATATATGTATATATTTATTCTTTTTCAGATTATTTTCCCCTATAGGTTATTATAAAATACTGAGTATGACAGTAGATCCTTGTGCTTAATTGCTCAGTAGTGTCTAACTCTGAGACCATTGGACCGTAGCCTGCCAGGCTCCTCTGTCCATGGGATTTTTCAGGCACAAATACTGGAGTGGGTTCCCATTTCCTTCTCCAGGGAATCTTCCTGACCCAAGGAATCAAACCCATATCTCCTGTCTCTTGCCTTTGTAGGTGGATTCTTTATCCGCTGAGTCATCGGGGAAGCCTTAGTTATCTCTTTTGTATATAGTAGTATGTATATGTTAATCCCATCCTTCCAGAAATATTTTAAAGCTAAGTAACCCCTGTTTTATTTAGACACCAGAACTTGGCATGTTCACCATACGATTAACACACTCTTACTTGCTCTTCTGATTAGATCTGCTTTGTATAACACATATATTTCAGTGAATGAACATTGTAGAAAGCAGAACATTATGCCAAATGTGATGCATATCTAGTCAGATTAAATTTTAGGCATTAGTTTCCTCCCTCAAATATTTCCTTTTAATATTCCTGCTAGTGACTATAGGGTTAATTGAATGGTCTTCTGTGTATTATCACATTGTGTGATTGTTTTTGTTTTAATGAGAGAACGCAAAAAGTTTCAATTTATTTTCAAAGACTATTCAAATAAGTTGAACTCTTCATTTTTAATGGGTAATCTGCATGTTCACCTTATTTCATTCCCTGGGTATGGCTAGGTACCATAACTCCAGCATAAGTTGTTATAACAAATGTGGACATTCAAATAGCTCAGTTTCTTTAAATATTTGTTCTCCCATGGTTAAGGTAACTGAGAGATAATCACTTCTGTTCTTCAGGGAAAGATTTAAGTGTATTTTGAATAAATACTTTGCAACAATACCCAAAGGATAAGAAAAAGCTGGCTGCTTCTAGAACACACTTCAAAAATCACAAAGCCAGTAAAGTTTTTACTTGGCTCACCTTTATGGTCCTCTGTCCTTGCTCTAGATATCTGCATGTAATACACACATTCTGGGCAGTTTTACTATAAACACAGACCCCTTGGAAAATAAAAAAAGGGAAAAGAATTGAGATACCCAATTTCCATTTGGTAGGTTCATACTAATCCCATTTTCAATTTCTTAAAGTAATTTATCTTATTGTACTTACTCTCCTTAATATAAATAAGCCAAGCTCTCTATAGAAACTTTGGAAAATATAGAAAATTTTAAAAGAAAGGCAGCTTACTAAAATTTACTTTCACTACTTAAGAAAAGCCCACCATCATTTTAGTGGATTTCTTTCTCATTATTTCCCTTTGCACTTTCCTTAATTTTCTTTTACATACATATGATAATATATATTCATTATTGTATCTTGTTTACTTCATTTAACATAAAATAAGCATTCCACAGATTATTTACAAATTATTTTAAAGTAATTTTAATATTTATATAATAGTCTATTAAAAGGATACACCATAGTTTATTTAGTCATAATCTGTGATCAGATCTGGCACCATGATAAACAGAACTGCATCATTACCCAAAGACTAAAGTTTTTTTAATATTTGTGACTGTTTTTACTAGAAGTATGCTTTAAGGAATAAATACTATCTAAACTTTTAAAATCTCAAAAGATGCCTATAGCCTGACTGCTTTCCAAAGTATTAGTGATTGAAAATTTCATCAGCAATGTGTGAGTTTTTAATTTGCTTTACTCTAACTAGCACAGTATGTTATCTTAAAACACACACACACAATATTTTGTTGGTTTGATAGGAAAAACAATTGTATTTCATGGCTCTTTTAATTGGTATTCGTCTTTATATGTTTTTAGAGTATAGTTATATACTGATTAGGATTTGTTTTTAAGGCAAGATTATTTGACCATTTGATGTATGTACAATTGATATAGCTTTTCAATTTGATTATTCTTCTGGATTACAATCTTGGAGACCAGAAAAATTACTCAGAATAAAGGCATTCATTAGTATAATTAGATAATCTGGAGACTTTTAGGTGATCCAAAATCCAAAATTATTTACATTGCTTTTATTTATAAAACACAGATGTAACTACTTCAAACAAGAATGTTTTCACGTCTAAGACATTATATTTCTTACTTACACCTTAATCCTTGCACCATACAAAATGTATCCCTATCCATGCTTATTATATTTTTTCTTTCTATTCTAACAGATAATCCGTTGGACTTTTTATTGCAATTGCAGTCCTTGAGTTTGTGTGTTTCTTCCCACCTGAGAAGGAGAATTTGTGTTTTGATTTGGATTATTTCTTCTTTTTCGTCTTTAAAAACTTTTTTACTTTTTTTCTTGTCAGTAATATTAACTGAGACCAAGTTTATTACTATAATCTATGTCTTTAAGTATTTAGTCAGCTCCTTGGACTGGATATTGAGAATTACATTTAAGAAGTTGGGCAAGATTGCACAGATGGTGACTGTGAAAAAATGAGAAAAAGAAAACCCCATCTCCCCGGAGTTTCCTCCAATTTAAAACCTTTATGTGAATCTCAACTGATGTGGCTATCGTCACATTTTATGGTAGTTTTGATTTTACGATGAATTTGAAAAATCAGTAAAAGCTTTTGTCAGTGAAAAGTCAACTTATTGAGAGCGAGAATTCAGTTAACAAGACATAAATTCCACAAGATAGAAAAGGATGCCAAATGAAGGCAGGAAGATACCATGACCAAAGATATTTATGTAAAATGTGTAATTAATGTTTTGGAGATGTTGTCTTCTTCTGTGCTAAGGTGGGAACTAAAAGTCTTAAATCTGTATTCTGGTTATGCATCATTCAGTTACGCAGTAACCAGCTTAATTATCATTTTTCTGTCTTTGAAGAGTGAAAGCTGTGATACAGCTAAAGGCACTTTTGAAATGTCATAGAAAATAATAATGAAGCTAAATGATTAACTACTGAGGTGGAGCATTAAAAAAAAATCCAGGTATAGCTTCTGATTCACTCCTGCTGCTGCTGCTGCTAAGTTGCTTCAGTCGTGTCAGACTCTGTGCGACCCCAGAGACGGCAGCCCACCAGGCTCCCCCGTCCCTGGGATTCTCCAGGCAACAACACTGGCATGGGTTGCCATTTCCTTCTCCAATGCATAAAAGTGAACAGTGAGAGTGAAGTCGCTCAGTCATGTCCAACTCCTAGTGACCCCATGGACTGCAGCCCACCAGGCTCCTCCATCCATGGGATTTGCCAGGCAAGAGTACTGGAGTGAGGTGCCATTGCCTTCTTCAATTCACTCCTAGCAATTCAGTATTTCTTACAATTTCTTCTTGGGTGGCATACAAAAGGCAAAATTAATAAGTGATATAGTTATAAACTACCAAGTTTTGTTACTTTTTTATGGAATAAAAGGATCTGGTTTGTGTGAAATAAGAAATTCTATGGACTTCAAAAAAATACTTTGAGTCATTTACTATTTCTTACCTGATGTGCCCTTGTGTGTGCATGCTCAGTTGCTAAATTTTGACTGACTCTTTGTGACCCCATAGACTGTAGCCAACCAGGCTTCTCCATCCATAGGATTTCCCAAGCATAATTGCCTTTGTGCTGTGCTTAGTCGCTCAGTCATGTCCAACTGTTTGCAACCCCATGAACTGCAGCCCACCAGGCTCTTCTGTCCTTGGGGATTCTCCAGGCAAGAATACTGGAATGAGTTGCCATGCCCTGCTACAACCCAGGGACTGATCTTCCCAACCCAGGGATCGAATCCAGGTCTCCTGCATTGCGGGCAGATTGTTTACTGACTGAGCCCCCAGGGAAGCCCCAACATACTGGATTGGGTAGCCTATCCCTTCTCCAAGGGCTGTTCCTGACCCAGGAATTGAACCAGGGTCTTCTGCATTGCAGATGGATTCTTTACCAGCTGAACTACCAGGGAAGCCCTATAATTGCCTTTTTCTACCCATAAAGTCCACCAACATTTCTTTCCCTTATCTTTCTGTCCGCTTTCTTTCTCCTTCTTTTCTCTCTCTCAATCACCTAATTCAACGCCTATTTATTGTTGTGTGCTATGCCAAGGGCCATGCTGCCATCTACAAGGATATCTTGGAAAGAGATGATACTATAGTATCAGCAGTTTGGCAATAGAATCCAACACTGTGACTAACTGTCATTTCTGTCAGTGAAATGAAACCAAAATAGTTGAATTGTCCCTTTGGTACGGTTGAACCAGTTATGAATTATCTCTAAACTATAATTATTTTCACTTAAACTTGTATTGAAATGGCCTTAGGTAACTAGCACAAAACACGCTATACACATCCCTTTATTCAGGTTTAAATTCAACATGTTTTACTGAGCAAGTAGGATTTGCAGACATCATAGGGCTGTTTATACTCCTGTTACCTCTGTCTGTCCATCATCCAGCTATGTTTGTCTGTCATCTATTTACTATTTTATTATTACAAAAAAGGGTAAGGTTTACAGAGGCCTTGCCCAATGTCACTTAGCTAATGTAAGTAAGATTTCAGATCCAAGTTTAAGCTTTTTGATTCCAGGTTTATTGTTTTCCCTACAGCACAGTGCAATGTGAGAATTGTTGTAATGATATTTCATTTATAAGACAGTGTGATCTAGTAATAAAATCATGGGTTCTGGAATCAAATTTGGATTTAAATCTGGCTGTGCCATTCATTACCTCTATGAACTTGAGAGAGTTAATTTCATGGGGTTTCAGTGAATTAATCTGTAAACTAAAGACTATAATATTTGCTGTGAGGTTATTGTGATAAGGTATGTAAAATGAATGCAACACAATAGGTACTCAATAAGTATCAACTGTGATTAATTATTTGTCTAGACTTACCTCCAATAATATAATACAAGTCCTCAATTTCAACTATAAACTGGCTCCCTGACCATGTGGGTTGAAATATCATGGACAGAACCAACTTCAAATCCCTGAATGTTATTCTTCTTGATTCTAATACCTCATGGTTATTATTTTTGCCTACACAAAACCTACTCATCTCCCTCATGTTTGAATCACATCTTGTCCTTAGCCTTTGGACAATTTGAGTACAGAAGCCCCTCGTTACTCACAATTTTAGTTACCAGTGGTCAAACACAGACTGAAAATATTAAATGAAGATTCCAGAAATAAACAACTCATAAGTGTTTAAATTGCATGCCATTCTGAGTAGCCTGATAAAATCTCTTAGGGTCCCACTCTGTTTCACCTGGGATGTGAATCATCCTTTTTTCCAGCATATCCTATTCATTAGTCATGTGGTAGGTAGCCTACTTTGTTATCAATCCACCACTGAGGTTTTGCAGGGCTTGTATTTCAAGCATTTAATATGCTTCACACTTAACAAAGTTTCCAAAGCCCAAGAGCACTGATGCTGGTCATTCGGATATGCCAAAGAGAAGCTGTAAAGTACTTCCTTTAAGTGAAAGTTCTCTGTTTAATAAGAAAAGGAAAAAAAACCCAACATATGCTGAAGTTGCTAAAATATATGTTAAAAAAAAAGTCTATCTTTGAAATTGTGAAGGAGGAGAAAGAAATTTGTGCTAGTTTTGCTGACACACCTCAAACCACAAAAGTTACAGCCACAGTGTCATCAGTGCTTAGTTAAGGTGGAAAAGGCATTAAATTTGTAAATGAGTTATTTAGAGAAAGCAAGAGAGACCACATTCACTAACTTTTATTATAGCATAGTGTTATAATTGTTTTATTTTATTATTGGTTATCATTATTAATCTCTTACTGTACCTAATTTGTATATTAAATTTTTAAAACAGGTACATATGTACAGGAAAAAAAATGTAGTATATATATATATATAAGTGTGTGTGGGGTTCAGTACTATCTGCAGTGTCAAGCATTCACTAGGGTCTTGGACCATATTCTCTAAGAATAAGGGAGGACCACTGTGTCCTTGTTATTTTCTTACCTCTCTTTCCACTTCTGAACCTGTAGTGCTCATTTTGATAATTACTATATTACTCCTTAAATATTTTCATTATGCGTGTCTTTTTCCCCTAACAAAATTTTATTTCATGATGGACAGGACACATTTCTTATATTTTCTTCATGGGTCTCCTACCACTAGGACAGTATTTGACACCACAAAAAATGCTTATATGGTAAACTCTCAGCAAAGGTAACATTCATGGGTGATACTAGCTGTTGTAAATTTAAATGAATGTGATAGGAAGCCCTTTGTTTCCATGCTATTGTTCACCTTGGGAAATTTCATGTTAAACTTTCTCATTTAAAAATGCTACATTCAGGCAGAATAATCACATGCAGTTTAATATGATAATGTTTATTAAAAACTCTATATGGGAAAGTTTAAAGTAATAGGAAAAACTTGAAAAATAATGATTATTTGGTAAAGATATTGCTCAGACAATTAAGAATATCTTTGTCCAGTTAGTCTGAAATCTGATGTAGAGACAATATATATCAGTATAAAGTACTTTTGATACTTCTATCTTTAATCCACAGAAATGTATACATTGCATGCTAAATTCACCTGAGATAATAACCTCTGTAACATATGTTCTCAGATACTCTGGATCATGATTCAGTAATACATACTGATTTTTAACAAGTGTCTTCATCTACATTTTCTTTATTTTCCTCAATAAACAAGAGTTCTCATAATTGTATAATTGAAGACAGAACTAAACCTCAAAATAAAATAAATCTCTTTGGAACTCTGCCAAAAGAACGTTACACGTAGAAAATAGTGCTTGATCTACAATTTTATCACAATTATAGTAACTATTGTAAAGCTCAATGAAATACATATACAAAATGTATATGATATTAATATGCTTTAAAAGTGAGTAGTATAAACCTGGTTCTTGACTATGGATCTTCCCAACCCAAGGATCAAGCCCACGTCGCTTAATGTCTCCTGCACTGGCAGGCAGGGTGTTATCACTAGCACCACCTGGAAAACCTGTAAATCTGTATATATATCTTACAAGTGGACTATGGTCCATGAAATATATGAAAATTCAAACAGTGTTGAATTGATTTACATTTTTAGTGTCTACAAGAATGACTTTCAAAAATTCAATAAATAATGAAAACCAGGTTATAAGAAAACCATATAAGCTACTTAAGAGAACAAAAATGTTTTCAGTCTCTTCAGTAGTTGGAAGCACATTTAAAAGTCTAATGCGAAGATAATTTTTATTATTCAGGCACCTAAAGAATCTGAATAAAATATGCTTAGCTTGATATGCTTTTAATTAATCACTACACATACTTAGATGTTTAATGGTTGTCTTAAAAATATTTGTGCTTATGTTTTTCATAAATCCAGGCTTTTACTGAATATTTTAATTCAAAATATGTCTAGGCGTATCCCATAGATTAAAGTGTTTCTCTGTTTTATTAACATTTTCAGATTTCATTTTATTGTCATTATCTGAAGTATTTTGTGTAAAAATAATTTGAACAATATGCATTTTTAAGAGTCTTTGTAGCTTTTATTTTTTAAATTCTCAACCATATTGTAAACCCCCTGTGGGAAGGACCTCTGTTTTATATATTTTTTGTACCTACAGAGCCCAGCACTGTGCTTAACACAACTAAACTGTTCAATAAAAGCTTGATGGAGAGTCTAAGTGGCCTGACTGCAATCTATATTAGTAATGCCTGAGACACTTGGTGTGCTTGGTATGGGGAAGGGTGGCATTTGATCAGTCTTTAAATCTGAGTAGTGCAAAGAGTCTTCTTTAGACTTTTTGTAGAAAACAGCTGCAAATATTTGTAAAGAATGGGGCAATTGCTGTTAGAAAAAAAAAATGAGCTAAATGGAAATCTACATATAAAACTAACCTGTCTTTAGTTAGCTAAGTTATTTCTTACCTTGGTATAGGAGCTGAATTTTACTACACTTAGAATTAAATGAAGTGAAGATATGAAGAATGAATGAATGCTGCTGAAGATATATAGCTTGTGGAATAAGATGAACATAATTTTCACATATGAGGACAGTAGAAAATTTTCATTTTATGATTTTTTTTGAGCAAAGTATAGTGTTCTCTTTTTTGAAATAAGTATACCAGAGCTGTAGTAAATGAATACCATTATTAATTGATTTCTGACAGAAAGTTAGTGGCTGCTGGTTATGGTTTTTATCAGTTTGCTGCTGTCACGTTAGTCGTGTCCGACTCTGTGCGACCCCATAGACGGCAGCCCACCAGGCTCCCCCGTCCCTGGGACTCTCCAGGCAAGAACACTGGAGTGGGTTGCCATTTCCTTCTCCAATGCATGAAAGTGAAAAGTGAAAGGGAATTCGCTCAGTCGTGTCCGACTCTTCGCGACCGCACGGACTGCAGCCTACCAGGCTCCTCCATCCATGGGATTCACCAGGCAAGAGCACTGGAGTGGGATGCTATCGCCTTCTCCAATTTAGTTAACTTATAATTGAGATGCAGGTATACATAGAAAACATGAGAACTCAAGTAATAAGCACCAAAATACTATGGCATAGGAAGGGCAGAAGAGATTCCACACTAAAAAGCCACAGTGCCCTTTAAAATACAGTTAAACCAAAAGGAGACTACCAATAGAAATGCAGGATTAAAACAAAAGGATGTAAATTTGTTACAAGACTAGACAAAGTATGATTTAGTAATACATACTCCATAAATATTAACACTTGCTGATTGTTGTGGCGGTGGTGAGAGAGACTACTGCTTCTGCTGGTAAAGAATAGAAATAGATATTCAAGCAAAATTAAGTAAGTGTAAAACTAAGACGATTAAGAGAGAGTAGGGAAAATGTGGTAATATATATTTAATAAGACTGAAAAAAAAGGAAAAAAAGATTGAATTAACCTTCTTTTTATATAGCTAACCTTCTCTCCTGTTCTGTTAATTCTGTTTTTCTCAATTCTGTCTTTTCATCATCAATACCATGTTTTAAATCTATGCCTCCATCATTTCCCATCAGAATTACCCCAGTAGCCTCTGACCTGATTCTGTTCGTAGGCCCACTAGTCACCCTCCACATCTGCTATCAGAGTTTGGTTGGTGTTAATAAAGATGGTCTCTCAGGGCATCTGGTCATGAAGAGGAGTGCACTCTATGGTTGGCCCATAGGTCTAGTAGATTAGGATTACAGAGCCCAGTGATTGTGCTGCTCTTAATTTATCTTGTCACTACTGCTATGTTTCAAACACTACCCATTGGTACCACGTGGGAAACTGACAGACCCTAAAAGGCAATTCAAGGAGATTGGGTTCAGTGTTTCTCAAACTTACCCAATCATACTAGCCATTCTAAGTTTCTTTTATTAAAATAAAAATATCAGTCCCTTCCCTGGAGGTTGAGTCTAAAATTCTGGCATAAGACCTAGGATTTTATATTTTTAAAATAAACTTCTCCTAGGTGATTCTTCTCATCAGGCAGATGTGACAACATTGATGAAGTCTAGTGTTTTTCAAAGTGTATCCCCAGACCAATACTTTAGCATTATTAGGGAATTTATTAGAAATGTAAATTATATGGCCCCATCTGGCCCTGAATCAGAAACCTCAAGCCTGGAGCCCAGTAATCTGTGTTTTAGAAGCCCTCTGGGTGATTCTCATGCATGCCGAAGTTTGAGAACTCTGTATGTCAAATGTGGCCCACAGAGCTGGAAGTAGGGAGTGTACGTAGTTTAGGAAACTCCCCTAATCCAGATTCTCCTATGACTAGGTAAGTCATGACTTCAGTCCTAGTGCTGATTGCTGCTTTTCCCTTGACATCACTCCTTTCATATTTTCTAAAGAGCGGTGTGATTTTGTGGATTCCTTTTCAGTTTCCCAGTTGATCAGGATCCCTTCTCTCTTTCCTAATCACAAATATACTTCATTATTTATTTTCCTATGTGAAACCCTTCTGTTGCTTAACTTTCCCCATAAAAACATTGGCTGACTGCCCATCTGGCTCTAATAATTTATGATTGAGGCTCACACTTTTATCAAAATGTTTTTCAGTGTTAGGTTGTACCAGCCAGTTGCTATGATATTTTTTTTAAAAGCAAGGTATAATCAGATAACAAACTGTCTTATTCTCTCTTCTAAGGCTCATCTTTTTTCACTTTTTGGAAGGCCAAGGCAATGCTGAAAGATATTGTCTTTAAAAAACAAACAAACGTCATTTTGAAGGCTAACTAGGAACACTGTTAATGTGTAAATATCATTTAACATATAGGAACAGAGAAAAAAAGATGATCACCAAGGAGACTATTTGCTACCACAACAGTGAAGAAGTTGTATTAGTTTGCCAGGGCTGCCATTCCAAAGTACCACAGACCAAGCAGCTTAAACATCAGAATGTCTCTCATGGTTTTGGAGGATGGAAGCCCAACATCAAGGAGTTGGAAGGCTTGGTTTCCCCCTTGGACAGTGAGGGAGATTCTGATCCATGCTACTCTCCTAATTTCTGGTGGTTTGCTTGCAATCTTTGACATCATTTGACTTATAGACACTTCACCCCACATAGCTTTCTCCTTGTGTGTATGTCTCATGTCTAAATTTCTCTGTTTTTAAAAATAAGAGTATGAGTCCTATTGGATTAGAGGCCCATTCTATTCCAGCAAGACCTCATCTTAACATCTTTAGATGCCTAATGGCATCTAAAAATGAGCCTAATGGCATCTAAAAATGAGCCTATTTTCAAATAAGTTCACATTGTGAGGCACTAGTGTTCAGGACTTCACCATATGGATTTGACTGGGGCAAGAGGAAAAGTTCAATCATAACGGAATGGTTGGGTGATATAGGGAGGAAGTTGTACCTAAACTCCAAGATCACAAGACCTAAATGATGTTGCTTTGGGAATTTAATGGGGTTAGGAATGGAATAGAAATCTCAGTGACACATGCCAGTCCTGGCTCCAATTAGGAAAGACAACTCAAAAGTGATCATATTTCTGATACTGAAATATCTGGAAGTTTTCTCCATAAATAAACAGTAAAAAGGTCATAAAATCTGTGGTGGGAAACATTTTGTGTTTGTACCAGGTTTTAAATGGTCAAATTAAAATCAAATTGCTCTATTTATTCTGGGAAGAGTGGGAAGTTGTAAGAATTCTTGCACTTATGTTACCAGCTCAGATTGGTTTCACTGCTTTGAATAGTCACATTTTACTCTGGTAATTTCCAAATCAGAGCAATATACTCATCAAGATGTTGAAGACTGAAGGGAAACCAGATGTTACTCATTTAAAAGAGGATAATTAAGAATTTACAAAGTCATTTGAATAAGTGGGTATTCAAACAGGTATGAACCCAGAAGGTAATGATATGTCCAGTGATTGGCTTCTTGAGTCAGGTTGCTTATTTGGGGATTTTTATTTATGATTTCATGCCTGTACACAAGCCTTCAAAAGAACATGACAAGCAGTTGTATTTCTGCTTTATCTGCTCATTGAAGTCTCATCTTGAGTTAAGTGTCAATTGTTGACACCATGTCATGTGGGT
Organism: Budorcas taxicolor; assembly: GCF_023091745.1. Classification (NCBI taxonomy): domain Eukaryota; kingdom Metazoa; phylum Chordata; class Mammalia; order Artiodactyla; family Bovidae; genus Budorcas; species Budorcas taxicolor. The sequence goes on from NC_068912.1 coordinate 74,325,782, forward strand.
GCTCTGGACACCGCTGAAAGCTATTCATGATCACATGGAACATTGTTCAGTGTTAATCTAGTGGGTTAGATTGGCTTAAAGTTGTACCAGTAAAATTCCACTGGCAGTACTTTTTCATTTCATCATTGTATGTATGTACACCCCCAAATAGTTTTAAAAGAAGAAAAACAGTGGTTGAAAAGACATGTACTTATGTTTCTGGGAAGTGATGCAATTGTTTTTGGTAAAATAATGAAACTTTCAGCATATTTCTAGAGTTCTTTTTGTATCAACACTTCTTGCTATGTTTTCATAGTCACGGTGGGAGATTTTGCCAACACCCGGCTATTACTAATCTGGTACAGAGCTGAACAAATTATTTTCTTGAAATGGTTCCTCAGTAAAACCTAATTATAAATGCCTGTAATTACTCAGGGTATCTGTCTATATACTAATGATTGTTGGAAATAGAGGGACTGCGTGATAGGATTCATTTGACAACACTCATTGTATACTTAACAATTTCACATTTCACGCCCTGAAACTGTACGAGCAACTAAGCCTTCTTTATGGTGGAGATAATTACCCAAAACTGTAGAGGTTCTGCTGTTAGGTGAAGGTAGCAAAAGCTACCTGAAGTGGCATAATAGCAAAAATTTAGCTAAGACCAGTCCTAGAATGGGTACCGAAAATTCCTCTGTCTCATAGCCTTGCATTAGATGTCTGGTCGGTTGTCTAAAAGATAACTGTAAAATTGGGTATAGTGATGAGATTAATGGTCCTGAAATGAATTTCTGTAACAATTTCACCCAGGAATAAGTGATAAAATCAACCAGGGCAAAAGTCTTTCAAGCAGAAGTTTCTTCTTTAGGAACAAATGACCAATTTCAAGTGGTACTATAAAAAGTGTTATTAAAAGGTTTTACAACACTTATACCTCTATGGAGGAAAGAGGTGAAGGACAGAATAATTCTCAGTTCAGTTAAGTTCAGTTGCTCAGTCATGTCCAACTCTTTATGACCCCATGAACTGCAGCAGGCCAGGCCTCCCTGTCCATCACCAACTCCCGGAGTTTACCCAAACTCATGTCCATTGAGTCGGAGATGCCATCCAGCCATCTCATCCTCTGTCTTCCCCTTCTCCTCCTTCCCCCAATGCCTCCCAGCATCAGAGTCTTTTCCAATGAGTCAACTCTTCACATGAGGTGGCCAAAGTACTGGAGTTTCAGCTTTAGCATCATTCCTTCCAAAGAAATCCCAGGGCTGATCTCCTTCAGAATGGACTGGTTGGATCTCCTTGCGGTCCAAGGGTCTCTCAAGAGTATTCTCCAACACCACAGTTCAAAAGCATCAATTCTTTGGAGCTCAGCCTTCTTCACAGTCCAATCTCACATCCATACATGACCACAGGAAAAACGATAGCCTTGACTAGATGGACCTTAGTCAGCCAAGTAATGTCTCTGCTTTTGAATATGCTATCTAGGTTGGCCATAACTTTTCTTCCAAGGAGTAAGCGTCTTTTAATTTCATGGCTGCAGTCACCATCTACAGTGATTTTGGAGCTCAAAAAGATAAAGTCTGACACTGTTTCCACGGTTTCCACATCTATTTCCCATGAAGTGATGGGACCGGATGCCATGATCTTCATTTTTGAATGTTGAGCTTTAAGCCAACTTTTTCGCTCTCCTCTTTCACTTTCATCAACAGGCTTTTTTGTTTCTCTTCACTTTCGGCCATAAGGGTGGTGTCATCTGCATATCTGAGGTTATTGATATTTCTCCCGGCAATCTTGATTCCAGCTTGTGTTTCTTCCAGTCCAACATTTCTCGTGATGTACTCTGCATATAAGTTAAATAAGCAGGGTGACAATATACAGTCTTGACGTACTCCTTTTCCTATTTGGAACCAGTCTGTTGTTCCATGTCCAGTTCTAACTGTTGCTTCCTGACCTGCATATAGGGTTCTCAAGAGGCAGGTCAGGTGGTCTGGTATTCCCATCTTTCAGAATTTTCCACAGTTTCTTGTGATCCACACAGTCAAAGGCTTTGGCATAGTCAATAAAGCAGAAGTAGATGTTTTTCTGGAACTCTCTTAATATTTTGATGATCCAGCAGATGTTGGCAATTTGATCTCTGGTTCCTCTGCCTTTTTTAAAGCCAGCTTGAACATCAGGGAGTTCACGGTTCACAAATTGTTGAAGCCTGGCTTGGAGAATTTTGAGCATTACTTTACTAGCATGTGAGATGAGTGCAATTGTGTGGTAAGTTTGAGCACTTTTTCGCATTGCCTTTCTTTGGAATTGGAATGAAAACTGACCATTTCCAGTCCTGCGGCCACTGCTGAGTTTTCCAAATTTGCTGGCATATTGAGTGCAGCACTTTCACAGCATCATGTTTCAGGATTTGAAACAGCTCAACTGGAATTCCATCACCTCCACTAGCTTTGTTCGTAGTGATGCTTTCTGAGGCCCCCTTGACTTCACATTCCAGGATGTCTGGCTCTAGATTAGTGATCACATCATCATGATTATTTGGGTTGTGAAGATCTTTTTTGTACAGTTCTTCTGTGTGTTCTTGCCATCTCTTATTAATATCTTCTGCTTCTGTTAGGTCTAGACCATTTCTGTCCTTTATTGAGCCCATCTTTGCATGAAATGTTCCCTTGGTATCTCTAATTTTTTGAAGAGATCTCTAGTCTTTCTCATTCTGTTGTTTTCCTCTATTTCTTTGCATTGATCACTGAAGAAGGCTTTCTTATCTCTTCTTGCTATTCTTTGGAACTCTGCATTCAGATGCTTCTATCTTTCCTTTTCTCCTTTGCTTTTTGCCTCTCTTCTTTTTACAGCTATTTGTAAGGCCTCCCCAGACAGCCATTTTGCTTTTTTGCATTTCTTTTCCATGGGGATGGTCTTGATCCCTGTCTCCTGTACAATGTCACGAACCACATTCCATAGTTCATCAGGCACTCTACCTATCAGATCTAGGCCCTTAAATCTATTTCTCACTTCCACTGTATAACCATAAGGGATTTGACTTAGGTCATACCTGAATGGTCTAGCGGTTTTCCCGATTTTCTTCAATTTAAGTCTGTATTTGGTAATAAGGAGTTCATGATCTGAGCCACAGTCAGCTCCTGGTCTTGTTTTGGTTGACTGTATAGAGCTTCTCCATCTTTGGCTGCAAAGAATATAATCAATCTGATTTCGGTGTTGACCATCTGGTGATGTCCATGTGTAGAGTCTTCTCTTGTGTTGTTGTAACAGGGTGTTTGGTATGACCAGTGCATTTTCTTGGCAAAACTCTTAGTCTTTGCCCTGCTTCATTCCGCATTCCAAGGCCAAATTTGTCTGTTACTCCAGGTGTTTCTTGACTTCCTACTTTTGCATTCCAGTCCCCTCTAATGAAAAGGACATCTTTTTTGGATGTTAGTTCCAAAATGTCTTGTAGGTCTTCATAGAACCATTCAACTTCAGCTTCTTCAGCATTACTGGTTGGGGCATAGACTTGGATAACTGTGATATTGAATGGTTTGCCTTGGAGACGAACAGAGATCATCCCGTCGTTTTTGAGATTGCATCCAAGTACTGCATTTCGGACTCTTTTGTTGACCATGATGGCTACTCCATTTCTTCTGATGGATTCCTGCCCGCAGTAGTAGATTTAATGGTTGTCTGAGTTAAATTCACCCATTCCAGTCCATTTTAGTTCGCTGATTCATAGAATGTCAACGTTCACCCTTGCCATCTCTTGTTTGACCACTTCCAATTTGCCTTGATTCATGGGCCTGACATTCCAGGTTCCTATGCAATATTGCTCTTTACAGCATCGGACCTTGCTTCTATCACCAGTCACATCCACAGCTGGGTACTGTTTTTGCTTTGGCCCCATCCCTTCATTCTTTCTGGAGTTATTTCTCCACTGATCTCCAGTAGCATAATGGGCACCTAATGACCTGGGGAGTACCTCTTTCGGTATCCTATCATTTTGCCTTTTCATATTGTTCATGGGGTTCTCAAGGCAAGAATACTGAAGTGGCTTGCCATTACCTTCTCCAGTGGACCACATTCTGTCAGACCTCTCCACCATGACCCATCTGAAGAGAAATCCAAGTAAGATGGTAGGTGTTGCAAGAGGGCATCAGAGGGCAGACACACTGAAACCATACTCACAGAAATCTAGTCAATCTAATCACTCTAGGACCACAGCCTTGTCTAACTCAATGAAACCAAGCCAAGCCATGCCTGCATATCTAAGGTTATTGATATTTCTCCCAGCAATCTTGATTCCAGCTTTTGCTTCATCCAGCCCAGCATTTCTCATGATATACTCTGCATAGAAGTTAAATAAGCAGGGTGACAATATACAGCCTTGACGTACTCCTTTTCCTATTTGGAATCAGTCTGTTGTTCCATGTCCAGTTGTAACCATCGCTTCCTGACCTGCATATAGGTTCCTCAAGAGGCAGGTCAGGTGGTCTGGTATTCCCATTTCTTTCAGAATTTTCCACAGGGCCTTCTAATCTCTGCTGATAGAACAGTATCAGATCATTAAGAGAAAGAAAAGTATCTCCACATAATTTTTGAATTATTCTTATTAGGGATTTTTCTTTCATTCCTTCTCTTGCTCCCTCCCTTCTCTCCTTCCTCCCTTTCTCACTACCTCCCTACTTCCCTCCCTTCCTGCTTTTCATCTGATACTCCTTAAGTTAATAAAATCTTGACTATTTGTTTCTTGGGAATAGGAATCAGAGATAATGTGAATCTATAGGATGCAAAGGGAAAACAAAAGTAACATTTTCTAAAAGTTACAAGTATATAAATGCTTTCTATTCACTATATCATATAATACTAACATTCTATGAGATTGTTAATTCAAATTTCCATTTTAGAGATGAAAAACTTCCATTTTAGGCCTATCTCTACATTATGACTTAATTACCTTACTTTCCCAAAATCTATAACTTCAGATGATCAAAACAGTGTTGAAATCCAGATTTGTCTAGCTACAAATCCTGTGTTTTCATTGTATCTTCCAAGATGTTTCCAGTGTTTAAAATTGAGAAGCGCTAGAATATTATAAATTATATTAGCCACTGCTGCTGCTGCTGCTCAGTCGCTTCAGTCGTGTCCGACTCTGTGCGACGCCATAGACAGCAGCCCACCAGGCTCCCCCATCCCTGGGATTCTCCAGGCAAGAACACTGGAATGGGTTGCCATTTCCTTCTCCAATGTATGAAAGTGAAAAGTGAAAGTGAAGTCACTCAGTCGTGTCTGACTCTTCATGACCCCATGGGCTGCAGCCCACCAGGCTTCTCCATCCATGGGATTTTCCAGGCAAGAGTACTGGAGTGAGATGCCATTGCCTTATCCTATTAGCCACTATTAAATAACTATAGTTTCTTAAAGAAATGATGGGACTCAAAACTTTAACATCCTTCTTCATTTCCTACTCTTTTCATTCGCATAGGAAGTAATTGCTTTCTCTGAAACCATGAGTATTATTCTTAGCCAGAATACATGGCCATACAGGACACATCACCTTAATTTTATTTTCTAGAATATATTTATAGTTTTTTTTAACCTTCATGTGTCTTGTTTTTGTTTTTCAGTTATTTTATAAATGTAGAAAGCATAATTTCACATTCTCAATTATATGACTAGTGAGAGATACATGCATTTCATGACACTGTTCTATTAAAGTCTAGAAATGTTATCAAATTTGCTCCTCCCAGACAGGAAAAAATACTATGATGATGATAAAGAGAAAGTGTATCACACTTGAAATCCGAGCTAATGGTTTTGGATATATATTCTTCTGCTTCCCATCTATGTGAATTTGGTAAATGATTTAAAAGCTTTACACTTTAGTTCTATCATCTGCCATGATAATCTCAATGCCTTTTTGATTGCACTAAAGCTTAACGTGGAGATAACACATAAAGGCATTGTACATTTTCAAGTCATGCAGGTGCACAAACACACAGCACTAGTACTGCCAGTCCCTACTTCTGAGCCCAGAGATTCTGCCAAACTATCATGGTAATTTCCCAGCAGATTCTGGACAGTCTCATAAATGGAAGCCTTATCAAAGTCTTCTTTAAGAACTACACAGGAGACCTACCCAACTTAGTGGATCTAACAAGCCTGTGGAATCCTCTCTGGCATCCTGGGTTTGGGTGAAAGGTACCCTGCTTCCCTTCATCTGAATGCCATGAGATGAATACCATTTTAGAGTTTTGGTCCATTAACTCAAGTTATTTCCTATTAAAATGCAGCTATTTTAATGCATGGTTTAATGAGTGATACAGACTTTTCTGGGAGCAGTTTGTAGCAGAGGGGTTGGAAAAAGGCAAAGAAAGCATTAAGTTACATAGAGAAGAGGGAAGAGCATACTCATGACTAGGAAGAAGTTTGCATGGAGAAGAAGAAAGGGGAAGTGAAGGGATAAGTGACAATTCCCCCCCACCCCTCATTTTTGCATCCCCTTCAGATTCAGTCCTACCTACATAGATATTTCCTTTTTGACTGCTAGTCAATTTACCATTGTGCTGTGCTTAGTCATTCAGTCATGTCCGACACCATGGACTATAGCCCACCAGGCTCTTCTGTCCGTGGAGATTCTCCAGGCAAGAATACTGGAGTGAGTTGCCATGCCTTCCTCCAGGGGATCTTCCCAACCCAGGGATTGAACCCAGGTCTCCCATGTTGCAGGTGGATTCTTTACCATCTGAGCCACTAGAGAAGCCCTAACCCTCACAAAAATAACTATTTATATTGAATATCATCTATGATTTTGCATCCTTACAGGCACTTGACATGTTAAATTGCCATAGAACAACTATGCTACTATCTCTGTTTAACAGCTGAGTAAAAAAAGGCTCAGAGAGAGAGTAAGGTACAGAGACTGGATTAAAACCAGGTCCATTTCAACCCAAACCTTCTCATTTTCTGCCAGCTCTACCATCTGTCATGCTTCTCTGACTTGGAAATTTGAATTTTCCTTTATGTCAAGAACATGAAGGAACTTATGTCAAGGAGATGAGGCTGTGTAGCAGCAGCAACAACAATAAACCTCTAAATCTTAGTGTCTTAAAACAATCAAGTTCTTTTGACTTCATACCACATGTCTGCTGAGGGTCAGGTGGGTAGACTTGGCTGCAGATCTTCCTGCTCAGACACCTGGGCTAGCTAACAAAGGCTTCAAACATCACCAGACCCTGTAGTGGGGGAGGGGAGAATTGGATAGTGGCTCCTAATTACTTCCAGAGCAAGGAGTATGCCAAGTCAACCCAAGAGGGTGAAGAAATACAAGCCTATCACATACCAAAAAAGAAGAAATGAAAGTACAGGTGAGCAAAATCTCCACAGTAAATATAGAATAAAAATGAAAAAAAAATTTAAAAAACTGCTGAAGTACTGAGTTTACTAAGAGCAAGGTCCTTTTGAGTTTAGCTTTTGAACCCAAGCCTACTTATTTCAAGCCTTATCAATGTGTTGACTTGGTGAGGCAGGAGATATCAGCAACTAGTCATTTTAAACACAGGCAGAGATGTGTATTTTTAGCAAAGTTGAAAAAACAGGTTGATCACTCAAATTACCCAATTTAGACTTATGGTAAGAACAGTATATGATTCAGAATTGCTACAGATCTGGAAGAAATATGGGTATTATAACATTTTGTACTGGTGGAATTTGATGCCCCTTTCAGACGAAATGAAGTTATGGATTTGTGAACTGGAAATCTGTAAACTGTCCAGGTTATCAAAGCATGGTCTAATTCAAAATCATTTGACTGGCAAAGTCTTCTATTCTCAGGACTCTATAAAACCTTCATTGACCCTGCAGTAACAAAGTGAAAAGTGAGATGCAGTGGAAAGGGTTTTAGAGAAGGCAATGTATTTAGCTTCATCCTGAAGTTGCTGTAAGAGTTTGATTTCCTATTCTTTAAGGCTATTTTATCATCTGTTATGTGGGGGATATTAATAAATAAATGTGGCAAGTACTAACACAAAATATATCTCTACCTCTAAAATACATCTTTAAACTGTCTATTTCCTTCCATTTTTAATACTCCTAATGTAGGAGAAACATTTCTCAGCTTGACTGCCACCGATAACTTCCTAATGATTTTTCTATTTCTCCTCTTGCTTCCAACTCAGTAGTAAGGATCTTTCTTATCCCAGGGCCTTTGCACATGCTACCCCACTCTTTCTGCTGTCCCACTCTTCTTTTTTTTTTTTTCTATTTCCTACTTGGACAGCTTTATTTATTCCTTTGATTAACAATAAAATCCTTTCTTAAAGCAGTCTTTCTTGATCTTTCTATCTGTTGTTGTTTCCTCTTATTATTTGCTATTTCTGCTTATTTGTATCATTCATGGTGCTGATCCTAATTTGTCTTTGTTTTTGTTTGTTTACTTCCTTGTTTTCTGTACTGAAATGTAACTTTCACCAGTGCAGAGATTGGCTTGTTCTTGTACAGCCTTGTCGCTGCCAAGTGTAATGCCTGCCACACTGTAGGTATCAAAGAAATATACATATAATGAAAGAAGGGGCTGTTGTGAAGAGTGAGATAAAGTTGATCCTTAAGTACCTAGGTGGTGCTCAGTAAATATGGTATTCCTTCCTTTTACTTTACCAAGTGAGTGTGAAAGTCACTCAGTTGAGTCCAACTATGCGATCCCATGGACTATACAGTCCATGGAATTCTCCAGGCCTGAATACTGGAGTGGGTAGCCTTTCCCTTCTCCAGGGGATCTTCCCAACCCATGGATTGAATCCAGGTCTCCCACATTGCAGGTGGATTCTTTACCAGCTGAGGCACAAGGGAAGCATGAGAATACTGGAGTGGGGAGCCTATCTCTTCTCCAGAGGATCTTCCCAATCCAGGAATTGAACTGGAATCTCCTGCACTGCAGGCAGATTATTTACCAACTGAGCTATCAGGAGCCCCCCACCCCCCAGTGTTACCCAATCAATCTTCACCTCTTCTAACCTATATGTATCCCTGCTGAAGATACACTGGCACGTCTCCCCATCACCTATGAATGTCCTAGAACTCTAACTAAACGCTAATGATACTGAAGTACAGAGAACAGATGAGGTTACTCTTGGCTTTAATACATTTGTCTTTAAATACATCTGTTGTTTTTGTGAATTATGCACTGACACCCTTATATGACTTCTATGCCAAACTTGGAGATTAGTAATTAGCTAGCAAACATATATTTCTTACTGTCTCTTCCTACAGGTGCTATAGTATCTCTCAATTTGTCTCGAGCAGTGGTATTGCAAAATTATTTGAATTTTTATTGCCATTTTTCTCTTATTTAAAACTGATTAGAAATGAAAATATAAATATGCATAAAGTAGTGATTAAAACTTCAGGGTAAGAATACAATTAAGACAAAGGTGAAAATAATTAAGCATGTAATGGATAGTTAACATTTAGATTTTATGAACACATTGAAATTAAAATGATTAATACTGTATTTACAAAGGAAAAGAGTAAATTTAAAGACCAGCATGACATGCTAGAATTTATTATCAGATATTATATCCGAAAGGTGAGGCATAATTATGAAATTTGCATCAGTTCAGTTCCCTGTGGGACAGAATTTCATTCTAAAATACATCTCTTGGGACTTCCCTGGAGGCCCGGTGGTTAAGACTTTGCCTTCCAATGCATGGGGTGCTGGTTCAATCCCTGGTTGGCGAACTAAGATCCCACATGCCTCATAGCCAAAAAAACCGGTTGTAACAACTTGTAAGAACCAATATTTAACAAAATAAATAAAGACTTCTTAAAAAGTAACCCACATCAAAAAAAAATCTAAAAAACAAAATACATTTCTTGCATCTTTGGCTTTATTTTGTGTTTTCAGTCTGATTTTGTCTGAAAGTACTGATTTGCTAATGAAGCATGCTCTTTTTCTCTCTGAAAGATGGACCAACTTGCTCCCTCCATTTACTTTTGAGGAAATTATCACTCAGTGAAATGAAGGAATTAGTCCTACAGGCCCATCTCAATTCTTCTTGATCAGTTGCCTGAATTATTTTAGAGTTGAGTTCTGCAGGCAGAGAGACCAGTATTTATTTGAAAGAAACCCTGCATGGTTCCAAACTAATATTCATTTATAAGTGGTATCCATTTTGAAGTGGGAAATATTTACCAGTGGACAGCCAACAATTCTAGAGGCACAAGAAGAAAGACCCTCAGGTGTCTTTTACTTTGTTTTCTTCTTGGTTAATCACTTCCTAAGCAAAAAAAATGTTTACATCAGTCTGTTTCTCCTTTAAGATCCATGAAGGTCAACCTGTGGGGACTGCACCTTGTGTTTCTAAAACAACTCTGCTTCAATTAATCAGGTCTAGAAGAATGTTCCTGACTTTCTACAAGCCATTTGTGCTTCTTAACTTTTGGCAGTTTCTGCTGGAATCTGCCTCTGAACCATGACATAGTCACTTTTTAAATTTGGTGTGTCCCGCAATCACTAACATTGGCCATGTTGTTAATATTGCTCTGAATTTGCAGAATGGAGTTTGGAATTAAGTCCGTATTTCCTAGCATTTAATCTAGAACAAGCCTGTATCTATTTTTCCTTCATTGAAATTACCCTCCTGATTGCACTGCTGCTGCTAAGTCACTTCAGTCGTGTCCAACTCTGTGCGACCCCATAGACAGCAACCCACCAGGCTCCCCCGTCCCTGGGATTCTCCAGGCAAGAACACTGGAGTGGGTTGCCATTTCCTTCTCCAATGCATGAAAGTGAAAAGTGAAAGTGAAGTCACTCAGTCGTGTCCGACCCTCAGCGACCCCATGGACTGTAGCCTTCCAGGCTCCTCCGTCCATGGGATTTTCCAGGCAAGAGTACTGGAGTGGGGTGCCATTGCCTTCTCCACCTGATTGCACTAGCCTCATTTTAAGTTTTCAATGGATTTGTGAACTGAAAATCTGCAAACAGCTAGAATTTATTACCAGGTATTATGTCTAAAAGGTACAGAAAGCTGTATTGATCAGCTCTGCTCTGGAGTACCCAAAGCATCACTTATCTGTGGTACATGCATTTCTTAACATAAGACAACGTGACCAAAATGCAAGCAGCCCCAACTGGAATACGTTAGTGACAATGTAGCAACTCTTTAGCAAGCTGAATCTCAGTACAGATGTCCCTGACATTTTCTTCTTTTCGATTAATGATGCATATCACTGCTTTCCAAACTGTTTCACAATGCTTACAAAATCCATCATGACCTTTACCATTTGTCTAAATTCATCATCCTTCTCTCCCTTGGAATGTACTCTTCTGAACTACTTTACATGTCTTGACTGCAATTTTAAACATGCCATTCCGTTTGTCTGGAATGTTCTTCTCTTCCCACTCAGTCTCTCAAGTGTACTCTGGTGTTGTGGGGCACCAGAAGAGGAGGTCCCTTGAACTCTTTGGACAATTTAGAGAAGTGGGGTTTATTTAATGTTGCTTGACTATTCATATCATTCAATAACCAGAAAGCAATCTAGGACTTAGGGAGAAAGTTGAACTGTATTTTGCACATCAGTTCAGTTCAGTTCAGTTCAGTCGCTCAGTCATGTCCAACTCTTTGTGATCCCATGAATGGCAGCATGCCAGGCCTCCCTGTCCATCACCAACTCCCGGAGTTCACTCAAACTCATGTCCATCGGGTCAGTGATGCCATCCAGCCGTCTCATCCTGTCGTCCCCTTCTCCTCCTGCCCCCAATCCCTCCCAGCATCTTTCTTTTCATGGGGTTCTCAAGGCAAGAATACTGAAGTGGTTTGCCATTCCCTTCTCTAGTGCATAGACAATGATAAAATACTTAACTTCTTAAGGGAATGGATCTTAACTCTAGGGACTTAAACTATTGCAAGTCAATTGTATAGAAACAAACCTTTTGTATCTTTGTCTGTAGGCATGTCCATACATGTCCACATGTTTGTGTGTGTGTGTGTGTGTGTGTGTGTGACTTCTTCCTCATCACTAAAACTTTTCTCTCAAACCCTTTACCCCACATATGAGGAGTAACATGGAGCTCTGTGAATAAGGCATAAATTATATCTGAATATATTTAGATCATGAACTCCCTATTGCCAAATTCAGACTTAAATTGAAGCTACTAGGGGAAACCACTAGATAATTCAGGTATGAACTAAATCAAATCCCCTATGATTATATAAACTGGAAGTGACAAACATATTCAAGGGATAGATCTGATAGACAGAGTGCCTGATGAACTATGGATGGAGGTTTGTGACATTGTACAGGAGACAGGGATCAAGACCATCTCCAAGAAAAAGAAATGCAAAAAGGCAAAACGCTTGTCTAAAGAGGCCTTACAAATAGCTGTGAAAAGAAGAGAAGCTACAGGCAAAGGAGAAAAGGAAAGATATACCCAAATGAATGCAGAGCTCCAAAGAATAGCAAGAAGAGATAAGAAAACTGTCCTCACTGATCAATGCAAGGAAATAGAGGAAAACAATAGAATAGGAAAGACTAGAGATCTCTCCAAGAAAATTAGAGATACCAAGGGAACATTTCATACAAAGATAGGCACAAAAAAGGACAGAAATGGTATGGACCTAGCAGAAGCAGAAGATATTAAGAAGAGGTGGCAAGAATACACAGACAAACTATACAAAAAAGATCTTCACAACCCAGTTAATCATGATGGTGTGGTCACTCACCTAAAGCCAGACATCCTGGAATGTGAAGTCAAGTGGGCCTTAGGAAGCATCACTATGAACAATGCTAGTGGAGATGGAATTCCAACTGAGCTATTTCAAATCCTAAAAGATGATGCTGTGAAAATGCTTTACTCAATGTGCCAGCAAGTTTGGAAAACTCAGCAATAGCCACAGGACTGGAAATGGTCAGTTTTCATTCCATTCCCAAAGAAAAGCAATGCCAAAGAATGTTCAAACAACCACACAATTGCACTCATCTCACATGCTAACAAATTAATGCTCAAAATTCTCCAAGCCAGGCTTCAACAGTACATGAACTGTAAAATTCCAGATGTTCAAGCTGGTTTTAGAAAAGGCAGAAGAACCAGAGATCGAATTGCCAATATCCACTGGATCCTCGAAAAAGCAAGAGAGTTCCAGGAAAACATCTACTTCTGCTTTCCTGAGTATGCCAAAGCCTTTGACTGTGTAGATCACAACAAACTGGAAAATTCTGAAAGAGATGGGAATAACTAAACCACCTTACCTTCCGCCTGGGAAATCTGTATGCAGGTCAAGAAGCAACAGTTAGAACTGGACATGGAACAACAGACTGGTTCCAAATTGAGAAAGGAGTATTATTGTATGCAGATGACACCACCCTTATGGCAGAAAGTGAAGAGGATCTAAAGAGCCTCTTGGTGAAAGTGAAAGAGGAGAGTGGAAAAGTTGACTTAAAACTCAACATTCAGAAAACTAAGATCATGGCATCCACGGCAAATAGATTGGGAAGCAGTGGAAACAGTGACAGACTTCATTTTCTGGGGTTCCAAAATCACCGCAGATGGTGACTGCAGCCATGAAATTAAAAGATGCTTGCACCTTGGAAGAAAAGCTATGACCAACTTAGATAGCATATTACAAAGAAGAGATGTTACTTTGCTGACAAAGGTCTGTCTAGTCAAAGCTATGGTTTTTCCAGTAGTTATATATGGATGTGAGAGTTGGACTGTAAAGAAAGTTGAGTGCAGAAGAACTGATGCTTTTGAATTGTGGCGTTGGAGAAGACTGTTGAGAGTCCCTTGTACTGCAAGGGGATCCAACCGGTCAATCGTAAAGGGAGTCAGTCCTGAATATTCATTGGAAGCATTGATGCTGAAGCTGAAACTCCAATACTGTGGCCACCTGATGCGAAGAACTGACTGATCAGAAAAGACCCTGATGCTGGGAAAGATTGAAGGTGGGAGGAGAAAACCACAACAAAGGTTGAGATGGTTGGATGGCATCGCTGACTCAATGGACCTGAGTTTGAGTAAGCTCTGGGAGTTGGTGATGGACAGGGAATTCTGACATGCTATAGTCCGTGTGGTTGCAAAGAGTCAGACATGACTGAGTGACTGAACTGAATTGAACTATTACAAAATTTAATTCTACCAATACATATTAATACTGGCAGAGCCTTGGAGAAACAGTCTAATTTATCTCTTTTTTTCCTTTATGATAGTTATTAATGGAGGAAATATTTTTGAAGGAGAATTATCCACAACAAGAGGAGAATTGTCAACAGTAGCTCAGCTCCCGTCTAGCTCTTGACCATCCTTTAATTAACACCTAACCTCTATCTGGTTAGCAGCATTTAAAGATGAAGTTGAGTTATAGCAAAGAATGCAGAGTGCTTTAATACCCCCACTGAAGATACCTCCTGAGTTGAAATACACTAGTACTAATATATTTGAGTGGATATAAATCACGAGCTGGCATCTCATCCACACTGCTTCTTCATTGGCTTTCCCTGGTCTTCCTGTATCCATCTTTGAGATGGAGAGACCAGGGGAAAAGGTCCCTGAAGAAAATTTCTTTACTTTGTGACAAACATACAAGACATTTTTACTCAAGACTTGAGAATTGAATCTAATGTGTGTGTTTCAGACTGGTAAGAAAATGGAGAAAAAACTTAGATTTTATAACATACCTGTAGATATACCACCCTGAACATATAGTTAACTATTCACAAAAATCTCACAAATCCCATTCCCAAGATCAGAATATTCACCCTAGTTTTCTGGCACTTGAACCAAGAATGCATAAATTTGATTAAGCCAAGAATGTGGATCAACTCAAGAAATTATTTACAATTCAAATGAAATGCTGCTGATCATTTTTCTTTCTCAGTTCATGCAAGGCCCATTTCAGAAACAGCATGCTCATCTGTTTCTATATAATTAAAAAATATCCTGTTCAAAAAATGAAGTACATAAAAGAATAATCAGACACACTTGCTAAACTAACTGCAAATGGAACTGTGCCAGTCTCCAGTCTCAGTGATTAGATTATGTCTCTCTTCTTTAAATATTACAAAAATGAGTGTAAATGAGCAGGCAGCTATTTTCACGTTAAAACCAACATATAAAGCTCAAAAATTCATGTTCAGTGTTGCAGGGATTGTTGGTTATATATGACGGCAGTTACTTGGTCCTCCAAGCAGTGAATTGTGATCAAGCTCTTTCTCAAGCATTACAGGAAGTTTTACTATTCCATTACATTATGTCTTCAGCAGTGATGAAACCCATGAGTGTGTTCTTTGGTACTTAGCGTATGTTTTAATTACTATGGATGTTTAAAAACATATTTTGTTTGTTAGGATTCCCAAGCACAAACAATCATGCATTCTACAAAAACAAGACAAACTATAGCAAGTAAAAGTAAACATTTTTAAAACAAATATACATAGATAAATAAACAAAAGTGTATGGAGTGCAACTCCTTCTAAATGATATCATGCTGCTTATTTGAGCTGCAAGTACTCAACACAGATGAAGCTATGCATGATTCCATCAGGTTTGGTGAGTTCCAGCAATGTCACCTGAATCTCAGTCCACAGTAGTGTGAGAACCTGAGCTTGTGTGTTGTCTGATGCAAATGTTAACTTGGGTTATTCTTCTAGATATATGGAGCCCCTCTTCACTTTTGGAAGGTGATAGAAAGTAAATTTGTTGAGCATCTACTTTAGCTTAAACATGGTGCCAGACATATCCACATAGGATATCAACTTTAATTATAATGATCACCCTAAAAACTCATATACCTATTTTACCAGTGAGGAAACTTAAGTCATACAGCAGACAACCGACTTCCCAATAACATGTCACTGAGACTAAGATTTAAACCCAGGTCTGGATCTCTCAGATTTATTGCTGCTCTAATTTACCATGCTATTTCAGGTCACCGAAGACCTTCTTACATAGTTATCCCTGGAATGACATAAACCTGCCCAAGGACATGCAGGGACAAATCAACAAGGGAAAGTAGAGTGTAGCAGGTCATGAAACATAAGAGCTGTGACCACCTGATTATGAATTCCACCTGATTCTGGGAACAAAAACAGTCAGGACCTCAGCCAAGTGAGCCAGGGGTCAGATCTGGGCCCCAGTCCCATGGGAAAGAAGAATGTCAAACAGCAAAACTGCAGCAGAAGTCCAGATATGCAGACTGTGCCAGGAGGGTGGACTGTTGGGGAAAATTCACAAATGCTAAGGGCCCACCAGATGCACAAGTTTTACAGCAGCAGACTACTTTCAAAACCCACAGACTGACTGTGAATCTATGCCTGCTATTGTTCAACGGTTTTGTGTGGATTAGCTGAATTAAACCTCACCATAGCCATGGAGAGGGCTTCCCCAGTGGCTCAGTGGTAAAGAATCCATCTACAAAGCAGGAGGCACAGGATATTCAGGTTCAATCCCTGGTTTGGAAAGATCCCCTGGAAGAAGGCATGGCAAACCACTCCAGTATTCCTTCCTGGAGAATCCCATGGATAGAAGAGCCTGGAAGGCTGCAGTCCCTGGGGTTACAAAGAGTCAGACATGACTGAAGTGACTTAGCATGTATGCACATTGCTATGAAGAAGCAAAATCATTTGCCACAGTTTAGCCTGGTCAGCTGAGTAGTGGTAACAAGCATGGACTCTGGAATCAAAGTGCCTGGGCCTGATTTCTGGCTCTCACTGGATTTGTACTCTCTTGCTGGAGAAATTTACTTTTTCTGTATACCTAGTTGCTTCATTTGTAAACCAGGAGTGATAATGGTGTTCATCTTTTTGCACTGAACCTAAAAAGCATTAAACAGTGCTAGGCTTAGTGTGATTGCTAGACAAGTGTTTGTTAAATAAAGGAGAAGACTGAGCAACTTGTATAAATTCATAAATGTAATTTGTGGTGCAGCTGAGACTCAAGTGCAGATGGTATGAGCCCAGAGCCCAGGACATAGTCTGTGGTATTAATATATAGAGGATGGAAACCCTAATACCAAAATCAGAAAAAGATGCCACAGAAAAAGAAAAGTACAGGTCAATATCACTGATTGGACATAGATGCAAAAATCCTCAACAAAATTCTAGCAAACATATCCAACAGCATATTAAAAAAATCATACATCATGACCAAGTGGGCTTTATCACAGGAATGCAAGGATTCTTCAATATTTATAAATCAATCAATGTGATACACCACATTAACAAATTGAAAGATAAAAACAATATGGTCATCTCAATAGATGCAAAGAAAGCCTTTGACAAAATTTAACAATTATTTATGATAAAAACTCTCCAGAAAGCAGGCATACAAGGAACACAGCTCAACATAATGAAAGCCATATATGATAAACCCACAGCAAATATTATCCTCAGTGGCAAAAATTGAAAGCATTTCCCCTAAAGTTAGAAACAAGAAAAGGGTGCTCACTCTCACCACTACTATTCAACATAGTTTTGGAAGTTTTGGCCACAGAAATCAGAGCAGAAAAAGAAATAAAAGGAGTCCAGATTGGAAAAGAAGAAGTAACACTCTCACTGTTTGCATATGACATGATCCTCTACATAGAAAACCCTAAAGACACCACCGGAAAATTACTAGGGTTAATCTATGAATATAGTAAAGTTTCAAGATATAAAATTAATACACAGAAATCCCTTGCATTCCTACACACTAACAATGAGAAAACAGAAAGAGAAATTAAGGAAACAATTCCATTAACCATTGTGATGAAAAGAATAAAATTCTTAAGAAAAAAATCTACCTAAAGAAACAAAGGACCTATATAGAGAAAACTATTAAACACTGATGAAAGAAATCAAAGATGACACAAATAGATGGAGAAATATACCATGTTCATGGATTGGAAGAATCAATATAGTCAAAACGAGTATACTACCCAAAGCAATCTATAGATTTAATGTAATCCCTATCAAGCTACCAATGGCATTTTTCACAGAACTAGAAAAAATAATTTCACAATAGAAGCAGTGGCTGCACTTTGCTGGAGCAGCTGTGAAGAGATAACCCACGCCCAAGGTAAGAGAAACACAAGTAAGATGGTAGGTGTTGCAAGAGGGCATCAGAGGGAAGACACACTGAAACCATACCCACAGAAAACTAGTCAATCTAATCACACTAGGACCAAGGCCTTGTCTAACTCAATGAAACTAAGCCATGCCTGTGGGTTAACCCAAGACGGGAGGGTCATGGTGGAGAGGTCTGACAGAATGTGGTCCACTGGAGGAGGGAATGGCAAACCACTTCAGTATTCTTGCCTTGAGAACCCCATGAACAGTGTGAAAAGGCAAAATGATAGGATACTGAAAGAGGAACTCCCCAGGTCAGTAGGTGCCCAATATGCTACTGGAGATCAGTGGAGAAATAACTCTAGAATGAATGAAGGGACGGAGCCAAAGCAAAAACAATACCCAGCTGTGGATGTGACTGGTGATAGAAGCAAGGTCCGTTGCTGTAAAGAGCAATATTGCATAGGAACCTGGAATGTCAGGTCCATGAATCAAGACAAATTGGAAGTGGTCAAACAAGAGATGGCAAGAGTGAACGTCGACATTCTAGGAATCAGCGAACTAAAATGACTGGAATGGGTGAATTTAACTCAGACGACCATTATATCTACTACTATGGGTAGGAATCCATCAGAAGAAATGGAGGAGCCATCATGGTCAACAAAAGAGTCTGAAATGCAGTACTTGTATGCAATCTCAAAAACGACAGGATGATCTCTGTTCATCTCCAAGGCAAACCATTCAATATCACGGTAATCCAAGTCTACACTCCAACCAGTAATGCTGAAGAAGCTAAAGTTGAATGGTTCTATGAAGAACTACAAGACCTTTTAGAACTAATACCCAAAAAAGATGTCCTTTTCATTATAAGGGACTGGAATGCAAAGTAGGAAGTCAAGAAACACCTGGAGTAACAGACAAATTTGGCCTTGGAATGCGGAATGAAGCAGGGCAAAGACTAAGAGTTTTGCCAAGAAAATGCACTGGTCATAGCAAACACCCTGTTACAACAACACAAGAGAAGACTCTACACATGGACATCACCAGATGGTCAACACCGAAATCAGATTGATTATATTCTTTGCAGCGAAAGATGGAGAAGCTCTATACAGTCAACCAAAACAAGACCAGGAGCTGACTGTGGCTCAGATCATTAACTCCTTATTACCAAATTCAGACTTAAATTGAAGAAAGTAGGGAAAACCACTAGACCATTCATGTGTGACCTAAATCAAATCCCTTATGGTTATACAGTGGAAGTGAGAAACAGATTTAAGGGCCTAGATCTGATAGATAGAGTGCCTGATGAACTATGGAATGCGGTTCATGACATTGTACAGGAGACAGGGATCAAGACCATCCCCATGGAAAAGAAATGCAAAAAAGCAAAATGGCTGTCTGGGGAGGCCTTACAAGTATCTGTAAAAAGAAGAGAGGTGAAAAGCAAAGGAGAAAAGGAAAGATAGAAGCATCTGAATGCAGAGTTCCAAAGAATAGCAAGAAGAGATAAGAAAGCCTTCTTCAGTGATCAATGCAAAGAAATAGAGGAAAACAACAGAATGAGAAAGACTAGAGATCTCTTCAAGAAAATTAGAGATAGCAAGGGAACATTTCATGCAAAGATGGGCTTGATAAAGGACAGAAATGGTCTGGACCTAACAGATGCAGAAGATATTAAGAAGAGGTGGCAAGAATACATAGAAGAACTGTACAAAAAAGATCTTCATGATCCGGATAATCATGATGGTGTGATCACTCATCTAGAGCCAGACATCCTGGAATGTGAAGTCAAGTGGGCCTCAGAAAGCATCACTATGATCAAAGCTAGTGGAGGTGATGGAATTCCAGTGGAGCTATTTCAAACCCTGAAAGATGATGCTGTGAAAGTGCTGCACTCAATATGCCAGCAAATTTGGAAAACTCAGCAGTGGTCACAGGACTGGAAAATGTCAGTTTTCATTCCAATTCCAAAGAAAGGCAATGCCAAAGAATCCTCAAACTACCGCACAATTGCACTCATCTCACATGCTAGTAAAGTAATGCTCAAAATTCTCCAAGCCAGGCTTCAACAATACGTGAACTGTGAACTCCCTGATGTTCAAGCTGGTTTTAGAAAAGGCAGAGGAACCAGAGGTCAAATTGCCAACATCCGCTGGATCATCGAAAAAGCAAGAGAGTTCCAGAAAAACATCTACTTCTGCTTTATTGACTATGCCAAAGCCTTTGACTGTGTGGATCACAATAAACTGTGGAAAATTCTGAAAGAGATGGGAATACCAGACCTCCTGACCTGCTCTTGAGAAATCTGTATGCAGGTGAGGAAGCAACAGTTAGAACTGGACATGGATCAACAGACTGGTTCCAAATAGGAAAAGGAGTGCGTCAAGGCTGTATATTGTCACCCTGCTTATTTAACTTATATGCAGAGTACATCATGAGAAATGCTGGACTGGAATAAGCACAATCTGGAATCAAGATTGCCGGGAGAAATATCAATAACCTCAGATATGCAGATGACACCACCCTTATGGCCGAAAGTGAAGAGGAACTAAAAAGCCTCTTGAAGAAAGTGAAAGAGGAGAGTGAAAAAGTTGGCTTAAAGCTCAACATTCAGGAAATGAAGATCATGGTATCCAGTCCGATCACTTCATGGCAAATAGATGGGGAGACAGTGGAAACAGGGTCAGACTTTATTTTGGGGGCTCCAAAATCATTGTAGATGGTGCTTGCAGCCATGAAATTAAAAGACGCTTACTCCTTGGAAGAAAAGTTATGACCAACCTAGATAGTATATTCAAAAGCAGAGACATTACTTGGCTGACTAAGGTCCGTCTAGTCAAAGCTATGGTTTTTCCAGTAGTCATGTATGGATGTGAGAGTTGGACTGTGAAGAAGGCTGAGCTCCAAAGAATTGATGCTTTTGAACTGTGCTGTTGGAGAAAACTCTTGCGAATCCTTTGGACTGCAAGGAGATCCAACCAGTCCATTCTGAAGGAGATCAGTCCTGGGATTTCCTTGGAAGGAATGATGCTAAAGCTGAAGCTCCAGTACTTTGGCCACCTCATGCGGAGTTGACTCATTGGAAAAGACTTTGATGCTAAGAGGGATTGGAGGCAGGAGGAAAAGGGGATGACAGAGGATGAGATGTCTGGATGGCATATCTGACTTAATGGACGTGAGTCTGAGTGAACTCCGGGAGTTGGTGATGTACAGGGAGGCCTGACGTGCTGCGATTCATGGGGTCACAAAGAGTCAGACATGACTGAGCGACTGAACTGAACTGAACTGATGGAAACACAAAACCTCAAATAGCCAAAGCAATCTTGAGGAAAAAGAATGGAACTGGAGCAATCAACCTGTCTGACTTCAGACTATACTACAAAGCTACAGTCATTAAGATAGTATGGTACTAGCACAAAGACAGAAATATAGATCAATGGAACAAAATAGTGATAAATCTGTGCACCTATAAAACACCTTATCTTTGACAAAGGAGGCAAGAATATACAAGGGAGAAAAGACAATCTCTTTAACAAGTGGTGCTGGGAAAACTAGTCAACCACCTGTAAGAGAATGAAACTAGAACACTTTCTAACACCATACACAAAAATAAACTCAAAATGGATTTAAGATCTAAATGTAAGACCAGAAACTATAAAACTCCTAGAGGAAAACATAGGCAAAACATTCTCTGACATAAATCACAGCAAGATCCTCTATGACCTACCTCCCAGAGTAATGGAAATAAAAGCAAAAATAAACAAATGGGACCTAATTAAACTTAAAAGCTTTTGCAAAACAAAGGAAACTATAAGCAAGGTGAAAAGACAGTCTTCAGAATGGGAGAAAATAATAGCAAATGAATCAACTGTCAAAGAATTAATCTCAAGCAGTTCATGAAAATCAGTACCAGAAAAACAAAGACCCAATCAAAAAAATGGGCCAAAGAACTAAACAGACATTTCTCCAAAGAAGACATACACATGGCTAAGAAACACATGAAAAGATGCTCAACATCACTCATTATCAGAGAAATGCAAATCAAAACCACAATGAGGTACCATCTCACACTGGCCAGAATGGCAGCTATCTACAAGTCTACAAACAATAAATGCTGTAGAGGGTATGGAGAAAAGGGAACCCTCTAACACTCTTGGGGATGCAAACTAGTACAGCCACTATGGAGAACAGTGTGGAGATTCCTTTAAAAACTGGAAATAGAACTGCCATATGACCCAGCAATCCCACTGCTGGGCATACACACCGAGGAAACCAGAATTGAAAGAGACACATGTACCCCAATGTTCATCGCAGCTCTGTTTACAATAGCTAGGACATGGAAGCAATCTAGATGTCCATCAGCAGACGAATGGTTAAGAAAGCTGTGATACATATACACAATGGAATATTACTCAGCTATTAAAAAGAAAGCATTTGATTCAGTTCTAATGAGGTGGATGAAACTGGAGCCTATTATACAGAGTGAAGTAAGTCAGAAAGAAAAACACCAATATAGTATATATTAATGCATATATATGGAATTTAGAAAGATGGTAATAATGACCCTATATGCGAGACAGCAAAAGAGACACAGATATAAAGAACAGACTTTTGGACTCTGTGGGAGAAGGCAAGGGTGGGATGGTTTGAGAGAATAGCATTGAAACATGTACATTACTATATGAGAAATAGATGGCCAGTCCAAGTTCGACACACGAAACAGGGCATTCAAAGGTAGTGCACTGGGACAACCCAGAGGGATGGGATGGGGAGAGAGGTGGGATGGGGGCTTGGGATGGGGGACACATGTACACCTGTGGCTGATTCATGTCAAGGCATGGCAAAAACCACCACCATACTGTAAAGTAATTAGCCTCAAATTAAAATTAATTTTTAAAAATCCAAGGTAAAGAAAAAATATGTATATAGAGAGGATGGGTTCTGATGGGAACAGTCAGATAGCAGTGTCTGATTATTCAAATGTGGGTCCTCAGCAACTCCACCCATGAAGGTTCTAGGAATGCCAACCCCAGTACAATCCTAAGATTACTCCTCAGTTCTCTCTCACCCCATAATTGGCTACTGTCTCCACAGAAATCACGACATATCTGAAAGTCATTTGAGGATCTCCTTTTCCTAAGACCCTTTCCAGTGTTGGCTGTATACTTGAAATCTTTATTTTTACATTACTGAATCCATTCCATCTAATACATTCTTAGGAATCAACAATGGTGGACTGTGGACAGAGGTTTCAAGGCAAATATGGACAACAGTAATCCCTTCTCCATGATAAGAAAAGTGCCTTACACACCACACAGTAAGATTTTCAAAGGACCATGAAGTGTTTTCTTCATGGACTTTTATAAATCAGATATTTTAAAAGATAAATATAGCTTTTTCTGTGATGAAGGGATTACTTCTTTGTGAATATTTTCTTTTTAATTTAACATGAAGCAAGTAATAGCAATACATAGCCAGATCTATACAGTCTTACCACTGCATGAAAATGTAAACTTTGATATAAAAACCAATACAATATTGTAAAGTAATTAGCCTCCAATTAAAATAAATAAATTTATATTTTAAAAAAACATTTGAACCTATGTCAAATCAGATTAGACTGTATAAAATTTATTGTTCTGTGACACCCAAGTTTTTGGACAGCACTCCAATTTCAACTGTTGAAATCCTTTTGTCTGGATTTCATAAGCATAGACACACACCTGGTAGGCAGAGACACAGTCTGAATTTGACTGCAGCTGTTCTGCTTCCCAGGTGGCTCAGTAGTAAAGAATCTGCCTTCCAATGCAAGAGATGCAGGAGACGTAGGCTAGAAAGATCCCCTGGAAAAGGAAATGGCAACTAACTCCAGTATTCTTGCCTAGAGAATCCCAGGGACAGAGGAGTCTGGCAGGCTACATTCCATGGGGTGGCAAAAGAGTCAGACACAGCTTAGCAACTAAACAACATCAATTCTCTAACAAAGGCCATGTTTCACAGTTCTCAGGGAGAGCAAAATCTCCGAAGTGTTGCTTTTCACAAAACTACAAGGCTATAAGGACATTAAGTACAGGATCTGTAGCAGGCTGTTTGGGTGCATTTTCTTGGATCAGATTTTGTGTCTCACTTCTATTAGTTTCTCCAAGCTACAAGGGTCCATGTTTAGTTTAGTTTGTTTTCAAGCTCAGAAAGCAAGAATTATACAGAGATGCAATAAATAATAGCAGGGAAGTTAAGCAAAGACTTGGAAGTTAGGAATCCTGGGTTTGAATATAATCTCAGCAACTAGGTAATTACATGACTATGTTGTGTGCTTAGTCACTAAGTCATGTCTGACTCTTTGCGACCCCACGGACTGTAGCCCGCCAGACTCCTCTGTCCATGGGATTCTCCAGGCAAGAATACTGGAGTGGGTTGCCATGCCCTCCAGGGGATCGTCCCAACGCAGCAATCAAACCCAGATGGCTTCTTCATCTGTAATAATTCTTCAAAGAGTTATTAAAAGGTAAATCAGATAAAGTGAAACACCAGATACATAGTCAGTACTAAAAAAAAAAAGTCCCTGTTAATATTGTTGAGCTATCTTCACAGTAGCAGAGAATTTAATATTAAATGATATGCCACGCACAGTGTTAGTTCCCTTACATACATTATCCATAATTTGTATGACAACCACAGCCAGAAACCATGGTTAGATAGACGTATCTCATTATGTTGTGTTAAATGAGTTGGAGAAGAAAGAGTCTAGAGTCATGGGAATCCATCAGGAGACTATCACACTGATTCAGATGGGAGAGTTCTCATTAAGACAGTGGTAGTGAGACGGAGAAGGAAAACTACTTAGGGTTTGGCATTTGGAGGACAGACATTATAATTGATTGGCCATGGTGGTAAGGAATAGTATGGACCAAAGTAATAACCCTTTCCATCTAATCCCTCTGACTAAAATCCACAGATATTAAAGCCCTGATTTGGCAGAATGTTCTAGTGAAGAGGTAAGGCTGTAAAAAAAAAAACAAAAAAATTCCCCCAAATGACACTGCTTTTAGTCCTAAGCCACGCCCAACTGTTTTGCGACCCATGGACTGTAGCCTGCCAGGGTTCTCTGTCCATGGCAATAATACTGGAATGGGTTCCCATTTCCTTCTCCAGGGGATCTTCCTGACCCAGGGATCGAATCTGAGTCTCCTGCATTGGCAGGTGGATTCTTTACCACTGAGCTGCCCAGGATGCCCATCAAAACCACATACTAGGCAACATTTGACTTCTTCACTCAGTACCAGCAGTAGAAAATCATGGAATGCAAGAACAGAGAATGCAAGAGGACCTTACAAGGAATTGAAATAAGGAAATGAAAATTAACTGGGATTGCTGCTGCCTCTCTCTAACACTCTCTCTTTGTAGCTATGTGAAGTCTTTTTCTCTGCAAATCTTCTGTATTTGTGATATATCCTGCTCTTTAGTTAGATGTCTCTTTTTCTCCAGGAACAAGACTGTCCCACAATTCTGGAGTTTATAATCTCTTTGGTTTGAGTCACTCAAAAGAGACAAAGATTAACTTCTTTCACTCTTTATTCAAAATTGAGAAGATAGCATCTTACTAGTCAAATGTGGATCTAGTAACAACTTTAGTCCAACCAAATGTGGCATGTAGACTACGTTAAACCTACTCCTGCATAAAGGGGTATTTCTTGGGGAAAGGAGGCTATTATAATGTGGATTAAAAAAAAAATCCACTTACAACCTCACTGACTTTCTGAAAGATCTTATCCTTGTTGTAAAACCCATCTTCATCTTCTGCACTTTAGAAAATATGTAAAGGTACAGAAAATTGATCTTTAAGTGATACTCACACAACAATATAAAAAAATTCAAGGCAGAGCCTCTAATAATGCAATTCAATATCAAAATCAATACTGCCTGCTTAGCACCCTGGGCAGAAATGTCAGGAGGCTAGACAACAAGGAAAACCTCATTGCTTATTTATCAGTAAGCTGCACATTGTGAACAAGAAATTAACTCATTCTAAAGGCCTTTATTTATTTCTTACAAATTTCCAAACAAATGGCAAGAGGTTAATGAAACAGATGAATAGACAGAATCATTCCATCAAAAGTTTGCAAACTAGTTAGGGAGACACACAAGAAAACTGATGACTGTAAAATATTAATAGCTGTGATAAGTGCTAAAACGGCACATGCTCAGAACGCTGCTGGATTTCAGAGGAACAAACATCTTGCCTTAAAGAACGTATCAGTCTGCTAGGTCTGCCATAACAAAATACCACAGACTGGGTGACTCCACAGAAATTTATTTTCTCACAGTTCTGGAGGCTAGAAGTCCAAGATCAAAGTGTTGGAAAGTTTGGTTCCTTCTGGCTTCTCTCCTTGGTTTGAAGATGGCCACCTTCTTGCTTTGTCCCCATGTGGTCTTTTTTCTCTTTTTTCTTTTTTCTCTAGACTCCAATCCTAGTGCCTCTCTGTGTGAGATTAGATTAAGGTCAGATTGGATTAAGGCCCAGTCTAAAGACCTCCTTTATCCTTAGTCATCTCTTTAAAGTCCCTATCTCCATGTGAGGCGGGGGGGTGTAGAGAGGGGGGATAGTTAGGGAGTTTGGGATGGACATGTCTACACCACTGTATTTAAAATGGCTAACCAACAAGGACTATATATGCCAATGCTATATGACAGCCTGGATGAGAAGGGAGTTTAGGGGAAAATGGATATATGTATGGATATGCATATGGATATATGTGTGGATTTATGTAATGGATATGTATGACTGATTCCTTTGTTGTTCACCTGAAACTATCACATTATTTATCAATTGGCTATTGTTGTTCAGTCGCTCAGTCATGTCCGACTCTTTGTGAGCCCATGGGCTGCAGCACACCAGGCTTTCCTGTTCTTCGCAATCTCCCAGAACTTGCTCAAACTCATGTTCATTGAGTTGGTGATGCTATCCAATAATTTCATCTTCTGTCAGCCCTTTCTTCTTCTGCCTTCAATCTTTCCCACCATCAGGGTCTTTTCTGATGAGTCAGCTCTTTGAATCAGGTGACCAAAGTATTGGAGCTTCAGCTTCAACATCAGTCCATCCAATGAATATTCAGGACTGATTTCCTTTAGGGTGAACTGGTTGAATCTCCTCGCAGTCCAAGGGACTCTCAAGAGTCTTCAACACCACAGTTCAAAAGCATTAATTCTTTGGCCCTCAGCTTTGTTTTTGGTCCAACTTTTACATTGGTACATGACTACTGGAAGAACCATAGCTTTGACTCTGGTTGGCAAAGTATTATTTCTGATTTTTATTACACTGTCTAGATTTGTCATAGCTTTTTTTCCCAAGAAGCAAGTGTCTTTTATCATCATAGCTGCAATCACCATATGAAGTGATTTTGAAGCTCAAGTAAATAAAGTCCCTCACTGTCTCCGTTGTTTCCCCATCTATTCGTCATGAAGTGATTGGACCAGATGCCATGATCTTTGTTTTTTAATTGTTGAGTTTTAAGCCAGCTTTTTCACTCTTCTCTTTTTCCTTCATTAAGAGGCTCTTTAGTTCTTCTTCTCTTTCTGCCCTAAGGGTGGTGTCATCTGCATATCTGAGGTTGTTGATATTTCTCCCACCAACCTTGAATCTGGTGGTGCTTCATCCAGCCTGGCATTTTTGCATGCTCTTCTCTACATATAAGTTAAGTAAGCAGGGTGACAATATACAGCCTTGAACTACTCCTTTCCTAATTTGGAACCAGTCCATTGTTCCATGTCTGGTTCTAACTGTTTCTTCTTGACCTGCATACAGGTCTCTCAGGACGGAGGTAAGGAGGTCTGGCATTCCCATCTCTTTAAGAATTTTCCAGTTTGCTGTGAACCACACAGTCAAAGGCTTCAGCATAGTCAATGAAGCAAAAGTAGATGTTTTTCTCGAATTCTTTTGCTATTTCTATGATCCAACAGTTCAGTTCAGTCGCTCAGTTGTGTCTGACTCTTTGCGATCCCAAGGACTGCAGCACACCAGGCCTCCCTGTCCATCACCAACTCCCAGAGTTCACCCAAACTCATGTCCATTGAGTCAGTGATGCCATCCAACCACCTCATCCTCTGTCGTCCCCTTCTCCTCCTGCCTTCAATCTTTACCAGCACCAGGGTCTTTCCAAACGAGTCAGCTCTTCACATCAGGTGGCCAAAGTATTGGAGTTTTGGCTTCAACGTCAGTCCTTCCAATGAATACCCAGGACTGATCTCCTTTAGGATGGACTGGTTGGATCTCTTTGCAGTCCAAGGGACTCTCAAGAGTCTTCTCCAACACCACAGTTCAAAAGCATCAATTCTTCAGCACTCAGCTTTCTTTATAGTCCAACTTTTACATCCGTACATGACTACTGGAAAAACCATAGCTTTGACTAGACAGACATTTGTTGGCAAAGTAATGTCTCTGCTTTTTAATATGCTGTCTAAGTTGGTAATAACTTTCCTTCCTAGGAGTAAGTGTCTTTTAATTTCATGGCTGCAGTCACCATCTTCAGTGATTTTGGAGCCCCCCAAAATAAAGTCTGACACTTTTTACACTGTTTTCCCATCTATATGCCATGAAGTGATGGGACCAGATACCATGATCTTAGTTTTCTGAATGTTGAGTTTTAAGCCAACTTTTTCACTCTCCTCTTTCACTTTCATCAAGAGGCTCTTTAGTTCCTCTTCACTTTCTGCCATTAAGGGTGATGTCATCTGTGTATCTGAGATTATTGATATTTCTCCTGGCAATCTTGATTCCAGCTTGTACTTCATTCAGCCCAGCGTTTCTCATGATGTACTCTGCATATAAATTAAACAAACAGGGTGACAATATATAGACTTGACATACTACTTTCCCTATTTGGAACCAGTCTGTTGTTCCATGTCCAGTTCTAACTGTTGCTTCCTGACCTGCATATAGGTTTCTCAAGAGGCAGGTCAGGTGGTCTAGTATTTCCATCTCTTGAAGAATTTTCCACAGTTTATTGTGATCCACATAGTCAAAGGCTTTGGCATAGTCAATAAAGCAGAAATAGATGTTTTTCTGGAACTCTCTTGCTTTTTTGATGATCCAGCAGATGTTGGCAATTTGATCTCTGGTTCCTCTGCCTTTTCTAAAACCAGCTTGAACATCTGGAAATTCACAGTTCACATATTGTTAATGACTGGGCTAGAGAGTTTTGAGCATTCCTTTACTAGCGTGTGAGATCAGTGCAATTGTGTGGTAGTTTGAGCATTCTTTGGCATTGCCTTTCTTTGGGATTGAAATGAAAACTGACGTTTTTCAGTCCTGTGGCCACTGCTGAGTTTTCCAAACTTGCTGGCATATTGAGTGCAGCACTTTCACAGCATCATCTTTTAGGATTTGAAATAGCTCAACTGGAATTCCATCACGTCCCCTAGCTTTGTTCGTAGTGATGCTTCCTAAGGCCCACTTGACTTCACATTCCAGGTTGTCTGGTCTAGGTGAGTGATCACTCCATCGTGATTTTCTAGGTCATGAAGATCTTTTTATATAGTTCTTCTGTGTATTCTTGCCACCTCTTCTTAATATTTTCTGCTTCTCTTAAGTCCATACCATTTCTGTCCTTTATTGAGCCCATCTTTGCATGAAATGTTCCCTTGGTATCTCTAATTTTCTTGAAGAGATCTCTAGTCTTTCCCATTCTGTTGTTTTCCTCTATTTCTTTGCACTGATCACTGACGATGGCTTTCTTGTCTCTCCTCGCTATTCTTTGGAATTCTGCATTCAAACGAGTGTATCTTTCCTTTTCTCCTTTCCCTTTCGCTTCTCTTCTTTTCACAGCTATTTGTAAGGCCTCCTCAGACAGCCATTTTGCTTTTTTGCCTTTCTTTTTCTTGGAGATGGTCTTATTCCCTGTCTTCTATACAATGTCATGAACCTCCATCCATAGTTCATCAGGCACTCTATCTATCAGATCTAATCCCTTAAATCTATCTCTCACTTCCACTGTATAATCATAAGGGATTTGATTTAGTCATACCTGAATGGTCTAGTGGTTTTCCCCAGTTTCTTCAATTTAAGTCTGAATTTGGCAATAGGAGTTCATGATCTGAGCCACAGTTGGCTCCAAGTCTTATTTTGATCCAACAGATGTTGGCAATTTCATATTTGGGTCCTCTGCCTTTCCTTAATCCAGCTTGAACCTCTGGAAGTTTTTGGTTTATGTACTGCTGAAGTCTGGCTTGGAGAATTTTGATCATTTCTTTCCTATAGTGTGAAATGAGTGAAGTTGTGTGGTAGTTTGAACATTCTTTGGCATTGCCTTTCTTTGGGATTGGAATGAAAAGTAACCTTTTCCAGTCCTGTGTCACTGCTTAGTTTTCCAAATATGCTGGCATAATCATCTATACTCCAATACAAAATAAAATGTTTAAAAAGAATAAAGTTCCTATCTCCAAATACAGTTACATTCTGAGGTACTAGCATGGATGGCTTCAATATATGAATTTTGGGGAGAGGGGCACAATTTTCTTGAAGAGTGATGCCTGACTCAGCCTTACAGGATAAGGCAGGAACAGGTCTAACTTTGCAGGAACGAAGGCATAAAAACAAGAGTGAGCATGGCTTATCTATGGAATTTTAAGTGGTTTGGTATAGCTGAAGTGTGGGATATATATGAGAGGATGGAAATTGGTAAAGGATAAATAAATTGGAAAGGTAATTAGAGATTAAATTATAAAAGGTTTTGAATTGGAGTGGCCTAAACTATGGTAACAAATATGCTTCAAAATGTAACATTAATAGCTCAAACACAACAGTTTCTTTCTCACTCAAATAATGGTCCAGGGTAAGTGTTACTGACTCACCAGAAGCTCTTTTCCATACAGTGATTCAGGGGCCAGGATCCCCCCATGTTAAGGCTCTCACCTCTGTGATCAAGTTTGGGTTACTAATTCTAGCACTTCCTCTTTAGAGCCTGAATCAGCAAAGGGCACACTTCATTCCTGCTGTTGAGCCATTGGTGAGAACTAGCTATATAATCTCCCCTGGTTGCTGGGTTATGGAGCTTATAATATCATATGAGGAATTGGCTGGATAAGACTTTCAAAAATGTGACTCTATTATGGAAACCATTTTGTTCATAGAAATTGTTGCCATCAGTCTTATAAGTCATACAAAGGAACTTAGGCTTCTATATTGAGAAACAGAGTATAATAATTCTGAGGATTTGTAAGCAAGGATGACAGGATTAAATTTTAATTTTAAAGTGGAATTCTGGTAGCATCGTGTAGAAAGAATTTCTAGGACAATATTAGAAATAAGACTATTTACATTACAGCGGCTTCTCTGGTGACTCTGGCAGGTGGTTCTGAATTAAGGCAGTGCTAGTAGGTGAGGAGAAGATGAAACATTTCAATGATGCTTCAGAAACAGATGCATCATGACTCCTGACATTTCTTATAAGGTGAGAGGGAGAGGAAATTCTAGGTGTCTTGTGACTGAATGTTATATTCCTCTTGTGTATTTCTTCCGTACCTGTTCTCACTCCAGCATTCCACTCTCAAATCAAATTTTAATAAATAGTTAATCTCTCTTTCCTCATGGATTGCTGGAATGTTGCAGTCCATGGGGTCGCAGAGTCGGACATGACTAAGAGACTGAAATGAACTGAACTTTGTGGATTGTAAGCTTCTTGAAGTTCTCCTGGGTGGCAGGGACTATTCTTTTAATCCATGTCTTCTCAGTGTCTAGTACAGGCCCTGAAATAAAGCAGACACTCAGTTAACATTGGTTGATTAAATAAATGGATACCAGTTCCTCCTTATATAGATGTGACAGGTGTTTCAGTTCAGTCACTCAGTTATGTCCAACTCTTTGTGACCCTATGAATCGCAGCACGCCAGGCCTCCCTGTCCATCACCATCTCCCGGAGTCCACCCAAACCCATGTCCATTGAGTCAGTGATGCCATCCAACCATCTCATCCTCTGTCGTTCCCTTCCCCTCCTGCGCTCAACCTTTCCCAGCATCAGGGTCTTTCCAATGAGTCAGCTGTTCAAATTCGATGGCCAAAGTATAGGAGTTTCAGCTTCAACACCAGTCCTTCCAATGAACACCCAGGACTAATCTCTTTTAGGATGGACTGGTTGGATTGCCTTGCAGTCCAAGGGACTCTCAAGAGTCTTATCCAACACCACAGTTCAGAAACATCAATTCTTTGGTGCTCAGCTTTCTTTATAGTCCAACTCTCACATCCATACATGACTACTGGAAAAACCATAGCCTTGACTAGACAGACCTTTGCTGACAAAGTAATGTCTCTGCTTTTCAATATGCTGTTTAAATTTGATGATTATCTGCAAACATCACCTTAACTCAGACAGAATTTTTTTTATTCTATAGTTTGTAATTAGTACTTAAAATCTTGCCATAATAGAAGCATTCATTTTGGTAAAAATGAATAAGTATATAGGTAAACAAAGAAACAAATAAATATACTTTTGGTAGGAAGTGAGGAAATACACATTTATCTCTGGAACGAAGAGAGGAAACTGGTTCTTAAAACCATTTGTTTAAGATTGGTATGAAAGAATAAATACCTGGACTCCTTAAAAACTCAGTTTCTTCACTTCTACTTTCTTCTAATCTGAGTTATCACCTTTAAATACATGAGGCCTAAATGGACTTTAAATAGGAACAATAACTGGAAGAAACTAAGACTGTCATCGATACATTTAGTTTTTTGCTTTTACCTTTGTATTAATAGCCAATAGTGTGACTTTAGAAAATTGCTGGAAGGAGGATGCAACTGCAGAATCTGACACCTAGGAAGTCTGAGGAAACAGAGAAAAAAAAGAAGGGGTTCCTTGGGTTCTTTTCTTTGCCAGCCTCTGGGAAAACACCAGCAATGTTCTCCCAAGTACCAAGAGTAAAATGTGCAATGATGCATAGAAAACAGCTCTTGCCTCAGAAAGAGATGTTGGTTTTTCTTCAGGTTTTCAGTGTGCATTTGGGAATATCTGAAAGTAAAGCATGGCCTGTTCTTTCTTTACTCTGATGGCCTAGTCTGAGCTTATCTGAAACATAACAGCACAAATAACACTGTCTTAAACCCATGAGCAATAAAGAACTCAGGGTATGGCCATTATGCACAGTAACATTTATTAGCTGTGGTCTATTGCCTGAAAAATCAATTATGCTGAGAGAAGATATGTGTTGCATTATAAATACCAACCTAAGTTGTTGGAGTCAGGGAACTTACAATATATTTCACGCCATATAAGTAATGTTCTTTTAATAGTTTATTGAGAAACATTACATGTTTGATCAAAAGCACAGAATCATAGGCATCTTGGGTGGCAATAAAACTATCAGGATGGCACAAAAAAAATTGCAGTTTTGCATTGTTGAAATTTGCCATCTGATATTGGAATACATTCTTAAATGTGGTTATGTTATACATCATTTTAATGCACATTTCTCGCTTTATGGTTTTTTGCTAATGACTTATTACTTGCTGTTATTTTATATACTATGGAAATTATAACAGACACAAAACAAATTCGAACAGTTTTCTTATTCAAGTTCAAAACAGGTTGTAGAGCAGTGGAGACAACTCGCATTTGGTCCAGGAACTGCTAACGAATGTACAGTGCAGTGGTGGTTCAGTTCAGTACAGTGCAGTTGCTCAGTCATGTCTGACTCTTTGTGACCCCACGAACCACAACACGCCAGGTGTCCCTGTCCATCACCAACTCCTGGAGTCCACTCAAACCCATGTCCATTGAGTCAGTAATGCCATCCAACCATCTCATCCTCCATCGTCCCCTTCTCCTCCTGCCCTCAATCATTCCCAGCATCAGGGTCTTTTCCAATGAGTCAGATCTTCACATCAGGTGGCCAAAGTATTGGAGTTTCAGCTTCAACATCAGTCCTTCCAATGAACACCCAGGACTGATCTCCTTTAGGATGGACTGGTTGGATCTCCTTGCTGTCCAAGGGACTCTCAAGAGTCTTCCCCAATGCCACAGTTCAAAAG
The DNA here is from genome assembly GCF_023091745.1 of Budorcas taxicolor. Taxonomy (NCBI): domain Eukaryota; kingdom Metazoa; phylum Chordata; class Mammalia; order Artiodactyla; family Bovidae; genus Budorcas; species Budorcas taxicolor. The sequence continues at coordinate 74,359,794 of NC_068912.1, forward strand.
CATCAATTCTTCGGGGCTCAGCTTTCCTTTATAGTGCAACTCTCACACCCATACATGACCACTGGAAAAACCATAGCCTTGACTGGATGGACCTTTGTTGACAAAGTAATGTCTCTGCTTTTCAGTATGCTGTCTAGGTTGGTCATAACTTTCCTTCCAAGGAGTAAGCATTTTTTAATGTCATGGCTGCAATCACCATCTGCAGTGATTTTGGAGCCCCCCAAAATAAAGTCAGTCACTGTTTCCACTGTTTCCCCATCTATTTGCCATGAAGTGATGGGACCAGATGCCATGGTTTTAGTTTTCTGAATGTTGAGCTTTAAGCCAACTTTTTCACTCTCCTCTTTCACTTTCATCAAGAGGCTTTTTAGTTCCTCTTCACTTTCTGCCATAAGGGTGGTGTCATCTGCATAGCTGAGCTTATTGATATTTCTCCCAGTAATCTTGATTCCAGCTTGTGCTTCTTCCAGCTCAGCGTTTCTCATGATGTACTCTGCATATAAGTTAAATAAGCAGGTGACAATATACAGCCTTGATGTACTCCTTTTCCTATTTGGAACCAGTCTGTTCTTCCATGTCCAGTTATAACTGTTGCTTCCAGGCCTGCATACAGGTTTCTTGAGAGGCAGGTCAGGTGGTCTGGTATTCCCATCTCTTTCAGAATTTTCCACAGAGGTGGTTCAAGAAGTTGCAAATTTGCAAAAGCAGACAAGAACCTTGAAGATGAGGAACACAGTGGCCAGCTGTTGGAAGTTGACAACGACCAATTGAGAGTTATCATCAAAGATGATCCTCTTACAACTACATGCTGCTGCTGCTGCTAAGTCACTTCAGTCATGTCTGACTCTGTGCAATCCCATAGACAGCAGCCCACCAGGCTCCACCATCCCTGGGATTCTCTAAGCAAGAACACTAAGTTGCCAAATAACAATATCAACCATTCTCTGGTCATTCAGCATTTGAAGCAAATTGGAAAGGTCAAAAAACACATTAAGTACGCGTTTCACGAGCTAACCTCAAATTAAAAAATCCTTGTTTTGAAGTGTCATCTTCTCTTATTCCATACAACAATGAACCGTTTCTCAATCAGATTGTAATGTGCGACAAAAAGTGGCTTTTATATGACAACTGGTGAAGACCAGCTCAATGGTTGAACCAAGAAGCTCCAGAACACTTCCCAAAGGCAAACTTGCACCAAAAAAGGGTCATAGTCACTATTTGATGGTTTGCTGGCAGTCTGATCCACTACAGCTTTCTGAATCCTGGTGAAACCATTACATCTGAGAAGTATGTTTAACAAGTTGATGAGATGCACCAAAAACTGCAATGCCTGCAGCCAAAACTGCTTAACAGAAATGGCCCAATTCTTCTCCACAACAATGCCCAACTGCACATTGCCCAACAAATGCTCAAAAGTTGAACAAATTGGGCTACAAAATTTTGCTTCATCCACCATATTCACTTGACCTCTCGCCAACTGACTACAACTCTTCAAGCATCTTGACAAGATTTTGCAGGGAAAATGCTTTCACAACCAGCCGGAGGCAGAAAATGCTTTCCAAGAGTTCATTGAATCCTGAAGCACAGATTTTTATACTGTGGGAATAAACTTATTTCTCGTTGGCATAAATGTGTTGATTGTAATAGTTCCTATTTCGATTAATAAATATGTGTTTGAGCCTAGTTATAATGATTTAAAATTTATGATCTGAAACTGCATTTACATTTGCACCATGCAAAGAGTTAACTCATTGGAAAAGACTCTGATGCTGGAAGGGATTGGGGGCAGGAGAAGAAGGGGACAACAGAGGATGAGATGTCTGGATGGCATCATTGACTCGATTAACGTGAGTCTGAGTGAACTTTGGGAGTTGGTGATGGACAGGGAGGCCTGGCATGCTGCGATTCATGGGGTCGCAAAGAGTCAGACATGACTGAGCGACTGAACTGAACTGAACTGAACTGAAGACTCTTGAGAGTCCTTTGGACGGCAAAGAGATCCAATCAGTCCATCCTAGTGGAGATTAGTCCTGGGTGCTCATTGGAGGGACTGATGTTGAAGCTGAAACTCCAATACTTTGGCCACCTGATGTGAAGAGCTGACTCATTTGAAAAGACCATGATGCTGGGAAAGATTGAGGGCAGGAGGAGAAGGGGATGACAGACGATGAGATGGTTGGATGGCATCGCTGACTCAATGGACATAGGTTTGGGTGGACTCTGGCAGTTGGTGATGGACAGGGAGGCCTGGCGTGCTGTGGTTCATGGGGTCACAAAGAGTCAGACATGACTGAGCTACTGAACTGAACTGAACTTAATACAACAGCTTACATCAAGTCCTGTACTGAATTTCCAGTGGCCACAAGTGAGTTTCATCTTCTGTCCTTCTTCACCTCAAACTTAGTAAATTTATATTCATAATATTCCTATCTTACCCTGAGGCCAATTACAGTCTCTAATCCTAATTGTTTTATGGTTTTAAATGGCATCCATCTTGTTTTGGGCCAAAGGAGTTCTCTTAAATGTGCAAAATGGGGAGAAATATCTTGCCCAGGAACTTCTCCCCCTTTTGGGTATTTTTGTTGCTATTTCTCCTTCTCCTCTGACTAAACCTTGCTTTCAGCCAACTGTTTCCTCCTTTTCTAGGTTTTAATTGATGAAGTATTTATTCTCCCAGAGGACTGATGAGCAAAACTCAGGCATAAAGTAGATGTATTTGTGAGGTGAGACCTTTTCTGACATTTTTAAATAATGCAGGTCTTGCCACAACAAGCATATCTTTCCAGTGAAGAACACCTGAAAAGAATCTAAATGACCTCTGTTCTCTTTTGTTACTGCAACCATAGAGGAACCCTGTTTTATCTATGCTGCTATCCAACTGAAGAACCTATAAAGGCTCTCCCATTGTACAGACCATTAAAATTAAACATTTCTCTGTTAGATCCTCAATCTGATTCTACCTTCACAGTGAGTTTTTCTTCCAGATTTTAGATGTCTTGAATTCTGGTATTATATTACAAAATAAAAGTCCTAGTGTAACAATACCTTCCGATTTCATAACCTTCCATATTTGTTAAAGTTTCTGATTAAATAAGGAATCAATAAATGAAATAATTGTTGTGCCTTTTCTCTAGACTCCACTACTCTTACCTCAACCTCCACACCTTTGCCTGTGCTAGTCTTGTACCTGGCATGCACACTTTCTCCTTCTGTATCAATGGTTGTCGTGTGCACTAGAATCTCCTGAAGGGCTTGTCAAAATAAAGACTGCTTGTCTTTACTCCAGAGTTCCAAAGTTCTAACCCCAAAACTTGCATTTTGAGCAAGTCCCTCAGAGATGTGAATGACAGCTGTTAGGGGACCACACTTAGAGAACACTTTGTTGTTGTCATTGTTGTAGTTGCTAATTTATGTCCAACTCTTTATGACCCCATGGACTGTAACCCTACAGGCTTCTTTGTCTGCGGGATTTCCCAGGCAAGAATATAGGAGTGGGTTGCCATTTCCTTCTCCAGGGGCTCTTCCCCACCCAGGGATGGAACCCGCATCTCCTGCATTGACAACAAGCAAGTTCTTTACCATTGAGCCACCAAGGAAGCCTCTGGAGAACACTTACTTAGAGCCAATTAGTCTAAACTGAACTACCTGGATGAAAATTAGAAGAGGAAGTGAGGAAGTATTTAAATTTGCTGGTGTATTATAACTGTATGCAAAAAAAAAATTTCTAACATCATCCACAGTGAGAAATTTCTGAAACTAGCTCCTACGATCTCTTATTAACCATTTCTGCTTTTGATGAGCTTCCTCCCAAAGATTTGATTCTTTTCCTCAAGTCTCTTTATTACACATTACTTTACGATCAAACCATCTTGGTGGGCTCACTTTGGACATAAACATCTCCCTTTATTTTTGGTTTAAAATATAAACCACCTGTAACCTCAATGATATTTTGTTTAAAATGATTATGTTTAGATCTGGTGGTCAAAATGTAGCTTAAAGAGCTAAGAAAAGAAAGCTTAGAGCTGCTAGGTTAGAGGAGGTCAATTTGATGAAGGAATCTTTTTGACAGCTGACATTATGACTTGTAATAAACTTGACCAATTGGTTCTTGTGGAAGGAAGTTTTATTTCTACTGTTACAGCTGTTTCTGTCAGAAAAGGAGATCTGGGGAGTATTTTATAAAGCATGCTTATAGTAATTCAAGTGATAAATTATCTTATGTAACTGTCACATTTATATGTTCACATTGATAGAGGAAAATTCTCTGAAATTTGTAATATCCTGTGTATTGCCTTCGTTCACATATCAGTGGAGACACCTAATTTTCCTTACAGTCGATCCATGAGCATTTTTGTAGTTCAATATTTTTAAAGCTATGCTGGTTACAGTCAGGCCACTTTTGCTGATATGAAAACAAACCAGGGAGAGACTGAGTTTCCTAAATATAAATAGAATTAGTGTGAAGCTACAGAGCTAAAAAATGTAGAAGGTTAAAAGAAGGTCAGCGTTGGCAAACTAAATTTACTCAGCAGAAGTAGCTGAATTCCTGAAGTGAAACCATTCACTCTGAGAGAAGTGTTATATGTGTGGTACAATGTCTTCATAATGATGTATATTACTGTTGTGTATACTCAGAAACACATGACTGTGAAAGAAAAAAAAGAATGAAATTGAATATGTCAGTTTACCGGTTAACTTTGGTAAATGTTGCAGCTGAAGTTGCTGGTTGAGATCCTTTTGCCTTGTGGATAGGTTCATGTGTGGTTTCATGTGCTCCCCTTTTCAGATAATGAAGGATTAAATTTTCTAATTTTTAGCTGTCCTTCTGATGAACTAGGGTAATAAGATTCTGTTCTTAAGTCACAAAGACAAGTATGGGTTTCTTACTAGACGTAATGAGACCCTGAAAGAGAGTCAATAAACATTTTTCCACCCTGGTGTTTAGTCAGAATTGAATTATATCCTGTGATAGAGCAATATAGCTATCTAAAGTTTGGTAAAGATTTCTGAGCCTCAGTTTTCTTCTCTGTGGTAAGGTTGTATTGCTACTTGGTCTGTAGGATTGTCAGGAGAATTACAATGGAATATATACAAAGAGATTAGCATGGGATGGCAGGCCAAATTTTCAATAAATTGAGCTATTATTATCATTGTATGAAAAATGAGACCTTTGAAGATTTCATTCTCAGTAACCAGAGCCATTCTCTTCTTCTATGTGGTTATTGATTTCAATGCTTAGAGATTCTGTTAATTTCTCAGTCAGCTACCGTGAAAGAGGCTGTCTCAGGGCTTTCCTGGTTGTCCATTGCCTAAGACTTCATGTTCCCAACACAGGGAACCTGGGTTTGACCCCTGGTCAGGGAACTAGATCCCACATACTGCAATTTAGACCCAATCCAGCTAAATAAATGAATTTTTTTTTTTTTTTTTTTAAAGCAAGACTGTCTCAAGACTGCTTGCAGTGTGGTCACCATTTGGGAGATATGGCAGCAAATTAAAAAGTTAATGCTTCCTTAACTTCTGCTACTATTACCCCTTGCAAAATCATTATTTCCGGGGATAACTAAGCCCTGGAAGAAAAAGAATACAGTAAATTTAGCTATTAAAACTGGATGACTGTAACAGTTTCACTCCCAGTGTTTGCTCAAGGACCAGATCATTGCCCACAGATGAACCAAGTGAAGGATCTTTGCTTCTCCAGTAGTCATTCTCCTCTTTCCTGCCCCCAGAACGTGTTTATTTGTCACCTACTATGTGCTGCACTGCTGTGCTTAATCGCTCAGTTGTGTCTGACACTTTGCGACCCCATGGACTGTAGCCCGCCAGGCTCTTGGGTCCATGGGGATTGTTCATGCAAGAATGCTGAAGTGGGTAGCCTATCCCTTCTCCAGGGGATCTTCTGGTCCCAGGAATCAAACTGGGGGTCTCTTGCATTGCAGGCAGATTCTTTACCAGCTGAGCTATCAAGGAAGCCCCTAATTACCAGGGGAGCTATATGTTGGGTCCAGGCAAATAAAAATGAGTCTGAAATCATGTTTGCCTGAAAAAAGAAAAACATTGAATTATTTAATAATGTATATTTGGGGGAGAAAATTATAAATATATATTAGCAAACATCAGGGAGAACTTTTTTCAGGACACAGCACTATGTGGGGAAGAAGATAATAGAAGAAGGAATGGCTTTTTTCTTACAGGCTGGATGATAGGGTGGATGCAATTAAAATTCAGCAAAGTTAATGATACCAGCCACAAATAAAGAAGTAATAAAGTGTGAAGAGAAGACAGAATTTATTCTTATCTTAGATGAATCTGCAAGGCTTCACAGTTCCTTCAAAACTGTTGTGGGTCTTAAGAGATGAGAATAAATTTGTTTACTCATCTAGCAAGCATTTAATAAGCATTCAGTTTATTTATGAAACCATCTCTAAGCGTCAAGCACTATAGCAAGTATCTGAGATACAGTGAAACTATAGCTCTGCCCTTATAGCTCTGCCTTATAGGAGCTAACAGGCTAGTCATGGAAGAGACAGACATATAAAAATAATCAAGCTATAATGGATTTATTATATTAAAATACAATTAATATATTATGTCATACTGAGATGATATAAGATATAATTACTGAAGAAATTCCTGAGTCTACATTAGATCTACAATTGTGTGTGTGCGTCTGTGTATCTGTGGGTCTGTGTATTCGCGTATGGAAGAGGAATCAAAGAACTCTTCCTAGAGAAGACATCTGAGCTAAGTGTTGAAGAAGAGAACTTCAGAAAGCTGTCTGGAGAGGTTGGAGACACAGGAGCACTCCAGGTGAAAAAGGAAGAAAACTGAATTTTCTTTGTTGTTTAGTGGCTAAGTCATATCCAACTCTTTGTGACCACATGGACTGTAATCCTCCAGGCTGCTCTGTCTATGGCATTTCCCAGACAAGAATACTGGAGTGGGTTGCCATTTCCTTTTCCAGGAGATCTTCCCAACCCAGGGATTGAACCTGCATCTCCTGCATTGGTGAGCAGATTCTTTGCCACTGAACCCCCTGAGCCTAGTTTCTGAGGAAACTTTTTTTTTAAAGAGAGTGTCAAGAATATAGTGTAAGGAGTAGAGTGAGATCTGGCAGTGGAAATGAGCATTTTCATTATGATTTAGACATAACAGAGAAGAAGCTAATGCTCAGATAAGGGCCAGATCATAAGAGGCTTTGTAGTAAGCCACCGGGAATAACAGTGGCTGCTGAGAGGCTGAGCCTGCCATGAAGAAGTCTGGTTAGCCTGGTGTATCTAGTTCATTTCTGCCACCACTCACTCAGCTAGCTAAGTTGCAATATATATATCCTCAATTTCAGGAACCATGAAACCAAAACATATTGGTATTATTTGAAAAAACTTTGGAAAAGTGAAATAACAGTCTGTAATCATTAGTTTCATCTTTGGATATAGAAGTTATAATATACATATGCAAATCAAGAGACATATAACAGTCCTGTGTAGGTGCACACATTTTTTATTTTTTTTAATTTTTTAAATTTATTTTTCAATTTTTATTTTTACTTTATTTTGCTTTACAATACTGTATTGGTTTTGCCATACATTGACATGAATCGGCCACGGGTGTACATGAGTTCCCAATCCTGAACCCCCCTCCCACCTCCCACCCCATATCATCTCTCTGGATCATCCCCGTGCACCAGCCCCAAGCATCCTGTATCCTGTATGGAACATAGACTGGCACTTCGTTTCTTACATGATAGTATACATGTTTCAATGCCATTCTCCCAAATCATCCCACCCTCTCCCTCTCCCACAGAGTCCCAAAGTCTGTTCTTTACATCTGTGTCTCTTTTGCTGTCTCGCATACAGGGTTATCATTACCATCTTTCTAAATTCCATAGATATGCATTAGTATACTGTATTGGTGTTTTTCTTTCTGGCTTACTTCACTCTGTATAATAGGTTCCAGTTTCATCCACCTCATTAGAACTGATTCAAATATATTCTTTTTAATGACTGAGTAATACTCCATTATGTATACATACCACAGCTTTCTTATCCATTCATCTGCTGATGGACATCTAGGTTGCTTCCATGTCCTGACTATTATAACAGTGCTGCAATGAACATTGGGGTACATGTGTCTCTTTCAATTCTGGTTTCCTCGGTGTGTATGCCCAGCAGTGGGATTGCTGGGTCATAAGGCAGTTCTATTTGCAATTTTTTAAGGAATCTCCACCCTGTTCTCCATAGTGGCTGTACTAGTTTGCCTTCCCACCAACAGTGTAAGAGGGTTCCCTTTTCTCCACACCCTCTCCAGTATTTATTGCTTATAGACTTTTGGATCGCTGCCATTCTGACTGGTACGAAATGGTACCTCATTGTGGTTTTGATTTGCATTTCTCTGATAATGAGTGATGTTGAGCATCTTTTCATGTGTTTGTTAGCCATCCGTATGTCTTCTTTGGAGAAATGTCTATTTAGTTCTTTGGCCCACTTTTTGATTGGGTCATTTATTTTTCTGGACTTGAGCTACATAAGTTGCTTGTATATTTTTGAGATTAGTTGTTTATCAGTTGCTTCATTTGCTATTATTTTCTCCCATTCAGAAGGCTGTCTTTTCACCTTGCTTATAGTTTCCTTTGTTGTGCAGAAGCTTTTAATTTTAATTAGATCCCATTTGTTTATTTTTGCTTTTATTTCCAGTATTCTGGGAAGTGGGTCATAGAGGATCCTGCAAGAGATGGTATATTTTTTGAGTAATATCTTGGGAGTAGTTTCTTCCATCTTAAACCACTTAGAATCTTTATTTGCCTTGTTCTTGGAACATTTAACATCATGCTCACACTCAGTCACTCAGCCGTGTTAGACTCTTTGTGACCCTATGGACTGTAGCCTGCCAAGCTCCTCTGTCCATGGGGTTTTCCCAGAAAAAGTACTGGAATGGGTAGCCATTCATTTACTTATTTAGTTCACTGATATCCATTACTGGTTGAAGCATTATTGCAAATATTTTTTTATCCTTCTTTTTTTCTAGAGTTTTTGAAGATCAAATGAAGCACTAGAGATAAAACTGCAAGTTGAAAATATTTATTTCTCCATCTAGTTATCAATAACTTGAGCAGTGGAGATAAAAGCCTTTCCTAGTGAACTTGCTGGGAATTTAGTAAAGGATTATCTTTCCACCTGTTTCCCAGTTCACCACTCTGATATAAACACAACTTAGAGAAACCTAGTTTAGGGTGAAAGCAATGTCATTTTGTACAGAGTGATGTGTGCCACAAAGTATTTGATTAACTAGGGCGGCTAGAGACAAAGGTAATTCTTTGGTCAATATTTTACTAGGTTTTTCAGTTATTACCCATTTTATTTTTAATTATTTTCCTCATTCTCCTTCTGATGTTATGTAAACATCTACACATCTGATTAAAGATTAAATAATATTTTATCAGAAACCTATACCTGACATCATTCCATAAAAACATGTCATTTGCAATAAGAAGGAAAATCTTCAGAAAAATAATCACACTTTTTTAAAAACCTACGTTGAGATGTGACAGCCAGATGATAGACAAGAACTATTCAGCTTTTACAGTTTGAAGATATGTGAAATGCCTCTGAGAGTGTATTTCATGAAAAGTACAGAATCAAAGCACAGCTGTGTCTGTTAGTCTTTATTGTCACTTTATTTCATAACTTTGAATAAGTCATTAAAAATGTCAAAGGAGTCATATGTTTTTTTGCAACAGAACAGAACACTATATACAAGGCCAATTTGCAAAGCTACAGTCTGCAACTTTCCTGAAGAATGGAACTCTGAAAAATCTGTGCTCTGGGGACTTTCTCATTTCAAAGCAACTAGCAGGAATTTTGCTTAAATCAAATCTTAGAACTGAACACTCTAGTGTCTAGGTTGTCACTATGTGTGTTAAAAAAAATACAGTATCTGTAAATTCCTAGGATGAAACAACAGGCCAATGTAGTAAACTGAACTTCTAAACTCCTCTACTGAGTAGCTGTCTTCTCATTATAATTAATACTAGCTCATACTAATATTAACAAGTCAAATAATACAGAAGCATATGAAAGTAAATATTGTAGTTTCTCCTGCTTCCCATTCCTTCCTTCCTTTGGACCACAAATATCTTGTATATATTCCTCCATATCTTTTAAAACATGTCCTATATATTAAGACCAAAGTTGGATATTTTTAACACGGTCAACATGATCTACAATTTGGAATTTCTATAAAATGCAGTGGTTTTCAATCATTTTTACAACAAAAAGTTCTTTTTTTTCCCAATTAAATCTCATGAAAATTATGGTACTTCCATGATTAAAAGGTGTTCTCAGCTTAAATGTCACTTAAATGTCTAGTTTTATCCCATCAACTAGATTCATAATAAATACAACACTGTAAGTCAACTATACTTGAATAAAATTTTTAAAAAGTTAAAAAAAATTTCTTGAGGGATTTTTGAAGGGGTTTAAAGCTGTAGGTTCCTTGGGGCAAAGTGAATTAACTACCATTCTATTGACAATTTTCTCTTGATATAATAGGGACTATTTGTAGTCTCTTTTATGTTAAAAAAAAAAAAAAAAAAAAGAGCGAGAGAGGCAGAGGGGTTCTCTGGCTCAGATGGTAAAGAATCTGCCTCCAATCTTAGAGACCCAAGTTCGATCCCTGGGTTGGAAAGATCCCCTGAAGAAAGGAATGGCAACCCATTCCAGTATTCTTGTCTGGAGAATTTCATGGAGAGAGGAGCCTAGCAGCTACAGTCCATGGGGTCACAAAGAGTTGGACACAAGTGAGCAACCAACACTTTGTATAAAAAAGATGTAGATGAGTTTCTTCACTATCAACAAAAAATATTATCAAGCACTGTAACAGCAGAAACTGATACAGTGCCTGGGAGATACAAAACTGCCCAGTATTTGTCAAATGAATAATATGCCTCTAAACATCACAAGTAACTATAGCATTCTCTGGTGCACAATTTGAAAACCATTAGCTTAGTGGACAGAGTTTCCACAAAGGAGTAAGATATCTGGTTTACAGCCTTGCGTTTCACATAACCTCTCTGTATTTCAGTACAATTTTTATTTCACTTGACTTACCGGAAGCACTTGACATCATTGGCCACTTAGCTTTCCCATTCTTTCCCAGTTCCCCTCTATACTCCAGAAAATTTCTCTAGTGTCCTCCATGGGGGACAATCTCCAGAAATCCAGTATAATCCAGTATAGCTCTCTTCACCTTGTTATTTGACATGCTCTTTTTTTTTTTCTTTAAACATGATCTTATCTACTTCTGTGGTCTTACTTACAGGTATGTTGGTGGCCTCTGGGTCCTTGCTCCAGAGTTTACCATTCACCTGACCTCCAGAAAGTATTTCTAACTGATGCCAGCCCTCACTGTTATATTATCAAATTTTTCAATCTCAGGTATATATCACTATCCTTTCTATCATCATTCTCCATAATCATGGGTGTATGTGTCTGTGTGTTTACTGTATTCTCCATCTTGGCTTATGACATTGATTGTTGAATCTAGGAAGCTAGCTCATTTTAAATAATCATTGTATCCTTTTACATATCACCAATTCTTATTAGTTCTATCTGTTCAATAGCTCTCAAACCCATAATTTTTCACAAAGCCAGTGTATTGAGTCAGGACCTCAAAATCTTTCACATAAATTGTCTATCCACTATGATGTTGATAAAATATTTTTTATTAAAAATCAGGAATATGAGCATATCATTCCTCTACTTGAAAAAATGTCAGTGACTTCCATTGCCTAATTTAGTAACCTTTGTATAATCCAAGGGAATACACTTAGGTTCAGGAAGAAAACACTGGGACTTCTCTTTATATTCATTTTTTCTCCTTTGACAATATATGATATTTACTAAAGAATGTGAGATATATAAAAGTTACAGAGTAAAATAATAAAATGGATGCCTATGACTTCATTACTAACTTATGTCCTAGAACATCACCAGAACTGTCTCTGATTTCCTAGCTTTCACTTCCCTTCTCCTCCTACTTCCACTGACCCATCTCCATCCAGACTGAATTTTATTATTTTTTAAATTTTCTGACTTCTTTGTAAGTTTGTGACATATGTATTTATTTAGAAGTAATACATTATTTAGTTTGCTCTGCCCTTGAACTTTCAAGAAAGTGAATCATACTGTACTTAGCCTTTGTAGCTTGCCTTTAAACTCATTATTATGTTCTAAAGATTAATTCATGAAGCTGTATTTTATTATTTTTACTGAGGAAGAGTATTCCATTATGAAAATAAGTTAAAAGTAGTTATTTATTCATTCTCCTATTGATGGATATTTGGATTCTTCCAAGTTTAGCTAGTATGGAAAAGCCTACTATGGCTAATATTATATATTCTCTGGGAGCACATGTAAAACTTTCAAGGATACACTTTGCAGTGGAATTATTGTATCATAGAAATAGGCAAATGTTTAAAATATAAACTAGTAACAGTTATACAGGTAATATTTTATTTTTAAATGTATTAAAAATACACTAAGCATAAGTGCCCCAAACATTTCTTTCTGAATAGGAGTATGTAATAAAAAATGCTTGGAGACCACTGATTTATAAAATAAAATGTCACTCCCAGACCTAGCTCCAAATTCCCTCTTTCATTTCCATTTTTCCAAAATAAACCTCTTATGCTCTTGCTGCTACAAACTTCCATTGTATGTATCACTATAATATTACTTATTAAGTTGAATAGTAGTTTATTTCATGTTAGTCTCCTCACTGTGACTTAATAATAGTCAAGGGCAGAATCATAGTCTCATTCATTTTTGTATCTCTATTACTTGGCAGTGGTAGCATGAAGTAAGTAAAAAGTTACATATTTATCAAATAAATGAACTAATGTAAAATGGTAGGAATACCATTTTATATAGCTGAGAAATGAAGCATCACGAGAAAATCCTGTATACTATAGGGAAAAAGCCTTACATAAATTTAGGTATTAGTATTTTATGATACTATTTGATCTATGGTGTTTTACAGACTGAATATCAAAATACGTGTTTTAGTTTAGAATTAATCAGGAAAGCCAAAACTTTATTTGCTCCTTATCTTCACCTTAGATGCGTTAGATCCATAGCAGAGCAATGGAAGATTCTCCTCAGTCTCTAACTTATGTTCTCTTTTTCACTATTGCTAGAAGACTTAGATTATATTAGAGCAGAAAGATAACTGGGCTAGGAATCAGAGAGACCAAGATTTATCTCAGGTCTGTATTTGTGATTTTATATAAATTGCTCATTTTCTTTGATAATCTGCATAATAATTTAAAAGAGTTATTGCTTAGTAGCATGTGTCAGGCAGAGTGATATACACTTTACATAGACTATCTTATTTAATAATACTTATAAATGCTACCCCATTTTACAGAAGAAGCAAATGAGAAACAGAGGGATTATATAACTTGCTCGAAGTCCTAAGACACAAGTCACAAGTCACTTACCATCTGGAATCTGTTTTGTTTTTTTTTAAGTGATAGTGCTGTTCTGTTTTGCTCTGATTTCTTTCCAGGAGTTTTAAAAGGATCAAATGAGATAATCTATGTGAGAACATTTTCTACTTTTTGACACTTTCCCTATTCAACAAATATTTCTTTAGTACTTAGCACATACAGTGTTCTGCAGTACACACACATACACACGCACATGCCCAAAGATGATGAATTATACATAAGCAGTTGTTGGAGGGTATTGAAATCTTGGAGAGGAGATACAGAAATCTATAAATGACAGTAACATAATAGTTCTTACTTTTCTGCAGGAGAGATGCCTTCTAAGCCTAATATGTGAAAAGATGGCTGAGTGTTCTAGGTAGATACTGTGTTAAAGGGCATACAAAGAAGTGAAAATCAAGACCAAAGACAAAGGAGGTAAAGCACATGATAGCTGGGAAATAATGTTAGTCATTGTGTCAGAAATACAGGATATGGGGCAGCATGCAGAAGGAGAAAATCCAGAAAGAAGGGTAAGATGGAGCTGACATATAAAGGATTTGGGGTTTAAATTATTACAGTGAGCTAATGGGTATTGTGTGTGTGTGTGCGCGTGCATGCACGTGGCATGCACACTCACACACATGCTCAGTCCTGTCCGACTCCTTGCGACCCCCATGGGCTGTGGCCTGCCAGGTTCCTCTGTCCATGGGATTTCCCAGGCAAGAATAATATAGTGGGTTGCCATGCCCTCCTCCAGGGCATTTTTCCCATCCTGGAATTGGACCCGCATCTCCTGCATCTTCCTGCGTTGGCAGGAAGATTCTTTAACATTGAGTTACCTGGGAAGCCTAATGGGTATCATAGAAACATAGAAACATTTAACTAGGCAAGTATTGGATTGACTGAAAAGTTTGTACAGGTTTTTCATACCATCTTATGGAACTACTTGAACAAACCTTTTGGCCAACCCAATACTGTGTTGTTAACAATAAGAATATCAATAATATAATACTTTTTATAACTAATAATAGATATTTATTGAACAATTAATATGTGCCAGTAACTACATTAATGTGTGACTGACTCAACTTTTAGTTTCCCTATGAGATAGGTATAGTTTTTCACTCCATTCGCTATGCTCTTAGCCTCATTCCCATACTGGTAAAATATTGGTGACTCCAGAAAGTCAGCACAGTAAGATATGAGGGGAGACAATCCTACAAATAAGTCTGAGGGGCTAGGAGACCAGCTGGGTTGTTTGTTTTCTGTCTGGTTTGTTGTGGGGTTTTTTGCATTGTTTTGTTTTCTGAAACTACATTTATACAGCAAACACATGACTACTTCTTAATTTGTTTAGGATGGCTTGAAAGGAGTCTGGTAGAGATCAGGTGGTTACAGCTTTGCCTTCTAAAGCTTTCTCAAGATGTCAGCACTGGAGAGTGATTCGGAAGAAGATGGTAGATTTACAAGGGCATCATTACCAATTGTTAGTACCTGCAGAAGCTCAGCAAAGCTCATGGAGGACACCAAGGGCATTGAAATGGTCATAATAACATGGCTGGCCCTAACACAGCAAGCTTTCAAGCACGGACAAGCTTGTTTATATATGTGCTCTCGTGTCTTGAAATCACTGCTTTGCATGAGAGCAGACACAGGATGCAGTTAGTCATGCTTTTCTCACATGCACCAGGTGTCAGCTGGTAGTTTCAACTCCTGACATTTTACTGCTATGCCAAAGTAAACTGCACCTTATGGGCAAATAAGTCCTTGTTTCAGGTAGAAAAATATTCTGCCAGTGAGAAGCTATGCGTTATACATGCACTACAGGGACGTGGGTGTGGTTTTTTCTGTTGGAATTTCTAGCCTTACAGCCCTCCTTCTTTCACCACACTTGGAAATAAAGTGTACTGGGTCCTATATTTAATGAATGTCCTTTCTGAAAGGCATGGGGTATTCATCAGAGACCCAGAAACTACCTCCAGGAACAGACTTCTGTGTCTAAATACTTACCTGGTTGAGGAAGAACCTAGAAATTTGGACTATAACTTGAACTTAAAAAGTAGACAGAGTGACTTTTCTGATGGTCCAGTGGTTAAGATTCTAGGCTCCCAGTGCAGGGGCCCAGGTTCGATCCCTTGTCAGAGAACTAACCCACATGCCACAACTAAGACCTGGCACAGTCAAATAAAAAGAAAAAAAAAGAAAAAGAAAAACAACTAGGTAGAGTCTACTGCTTGACCTGCACAGATATTAGATGGAATAAATGATGACCCAGGGGGTTCCCATGTGGCACTAGTGGTAAAGAACTCTACGGCCAAAGCAGGAAAGGTAAGAGACAAAGGTTCGATCTCTAGGTCAGGAAGATTCCCTGGAGGAGGGCATGACAACCCACTCCAGTATTCTTGCCTGGAGAATCCCATGGAGAGAGGAGCCTGGTTGGCCACAGCCCATAGGGTCACAAAGAGTTGGATATGACTGAAACAATTTAGCACACACAGATTTGTTAGCAAGGAAATGATGCTCTGGGAATGGACAGCATACTGAGTGCTTGTACAGACACATAACACCTCTTCCTTTGTACATTCAGAGATAAGCACAGGTTTTTCTGGGTATATTCCTGACTCTGCTATGAGACCATAAGCTCCTTGAAGGCAAAGATTTTCTATTTTGTTAATTGCTACTACTTAGAATCTGCTTCTTGAGAAATCTCTATGCAAGTCAAGAAGCAACAGTTAGAACCAGACATGGAACAACAGACTGGTTCAAGATTGGGAAAGGAGTACTTCAGGATTATGTATTGTGATCCTGCTTATTTAACTTATATGCAGAGTACATCATGTGAAATGCCCAACTGGATGAAGCACAAGCTGGAATCAAGATTGCCATGAGACATATCAATAACCTCTGATATGCAGATGACACCACCCTTATGGCAAAAAGTGAAGAGGAACTAAAGAGCCTCTTGATGAAAGTGAAAGAGGGGAGTGAAAAATCTAGCTTAAAATGAAACATTCAAAAAACAAAGATCATAGCATCTGGTCCCATCACTTCATGGCAAATAGATGGGGAAACAGTGGAAATAGTGATAGACTTCATTTTCTTGGGCTCCAAAATCACTGCAGATGGTGACTACAGCCATGAAATTAAAAGACACTTACTCTTTAGAAGAAAAGCTATGACTAACCTTGACAACATATTAAAAAGCAGAGACATTATTTTGCCAACAAAAGTCCATCTAGTCAAAGCTATGGTTTTTCCAGTAGTTATGTATGGATGTGAGAGCTGGACCATAAAGAAAGCTGAGTGCTAAAGAACTGATGCTTTTGAATCGTGGTGTTGGAGAAGACTCTTCAGAGTCCCTTGAACTGCAAGAAAATCAAACCAGTCAATCCTAAAGGAAATCAGTCCTGAGTATTCATTAGAAGGACTGATGCTGAAGCTGAAACTCCAATCCTTTGGCCACCTGATGCAAAGAACTGACTCATTAGAAAAGACTCTGATGCTGGGAAAGATTGATGGCAACAGGAGAAGGGGCTGATAGAGATGAGATGGCTTGATGGCATCACTGACTCAAAGCACATAAGTTTGAGCAAGCTCCGGGAGTTGGCGATGAACAGGAAAGCCTGCCATGCTGCAGGCCACAGGGTCACAAACAGCTGGACTCAAATAAGTGACTAAACTGACTGACTACTTAGAATAGTATTTGGGACATAAAAAAATCTCTTAGTAAATCTTTTTCACTCATTATTTTAAAAAAAATCATATGCATACTTATGGCTGATTCACATCATTGCATGGCTGAAACCAACACAGAATTTTAAAGCAATTATTCTCCAATTAAAAATAAACATTTAGTTTTGGATATCAAAAAATATATATTGAGCATTGACCATGTTTATTTACAGTTTAAATGAATAAATGAATGACTGTGTGTATGAATAAAAACCAAATTGAGGACTTTAACCACCACCAGTATGTGTGTAGCTAAGTTTTACAGCTTTGTGGATAATATCTACAGCCAGTTTATTTGTAAGAGTCAGCCTTGTACAGGATATTTGTATCATCAACAATACACAAAAGTTGTCAAGATTCTTGATTTTCCCTTTAGTGCTTCTTGTCCTTTGACATGTAACCACATTTAATGGTCAGTAATAAAATACACAATGGCTGCCAAATTCAGTGTTCCTGCTTCAGAAAGGAGAACAGAAGCTGACATTTACTTTTCTTCTAGGATGTGCTATGTTCCTTCACAAGTTATTTAATTTAATTCTTAAAATAACTCTCTGAAGTGGTGGTGATATTATCCTTATTTTATATCTATGAAAAAAATCAATGCTTCTTTTCAGACACAAAACAGTATTTTTTTCTTTTCCTAGATAATGATTTTTTTCATATATTTGTCTTTCCCTCTTGACTAGGGTTGTTAGATAAAACTTTCTTAACCAAGAACAATCTCAACCCTTTGCTTTATACCTATATCTAAAATCCCCATATTACTCATATTTTGGATGTGGACATTGATATTATAAGTCCACATGCAAACATAATCTGAGAGAAATAAAGTAAACCATAATTAACTACTAACACCTTTGTTTCATTGGGTTTCTGAGATTTCTTTAGCATGAAGACCCTAAAAAATAAAAGTCTGGTCAGAGTTACTTTGAAGCTCTGACCAGTCTCAATGAGACTTTGAAATAAGTCTTGAGCAGCTAAATTTCAGAAAGGATAGGAATCTGCTGGGCTTCCCTGATGCTTCCAATGATAAAGAACCTGTCTGCAATGCAGGAGACCCAAGTTTGGTCCCTGGGTTGGAAGATCCCCTGGAGAAGGGAATGGCAACCCACTCCAGTATTCTTGCCTGGAGAATTCATGGATTGCAACACACCAAGCTTCCCTGTTCTTTACCATCTCCAAGACTGGTCAAACTCATGTGCATTGAGTCGGTGATGCCATCCAACCCTTCTCCTGCCTTCAGTCTTTCCTAGCATCAGGGTCTTTTCTAATGAGTCAGTTCTTCACATTAGGTGGCCAAAGGATTGGAGCTTCGGCTTCATCATCAGTCCCTCCAATGAAGATTCAGGGTTGATTTCCATTAGGATTGACTGGTTTGATCTCTTTGCAGTCCAAGGGACTCCAAGAGACCTTAGGCTGGTGGGACATAAAACTATCGGTGTGGTATTTAATGATTACTTTGCACCTGTGATCACTGGATGTCCACCCTAATCCTCTACAATTCTTTTTCTTAAAAAAGACTTGGACTCTGTAAATGGAACTTTCCCTGACTTCTAATTATTTTCCTCTCTACTGCGCAGAGTATAAAATAGCATTTCCAATAAATGCAGATCAGTAGACAATAACCATATCCTAGGTTCATCTTCTTTTATACCCTAGAAAAAGTAAAACTCAAAATGAAAAACAAATTTTTCTTCAATAGAAAAAAATTTAAAATGCCCATCTAACAGCTTGAATTTTAGTTCCTGTGAATGATATGGTAGCTGAATTGTTTGCTGCCTTAATTGAAATGATATCTAGCCATTTAAAAACGTACAAGCAGACATACCAGACAGGTGCTTGAAATCTAAATGCATTCTCCCTGGGTAAATATGCTCTGAAAGACATGTTTTCCGCTCTCTGTGTTTACTGACCAACTGTGTTCCCAGATTTCTCAGCTCCTCTCAGTTTACTGGAAGCAAAATGTATTTCTTGATGGGTTCTGAGAATTGGGGAAAAAAAATCAAGGAAAAGACTCTTGATTGTATGAGCCAAAAGACCATCGCATAAATGTACTGACTAGTACAAAAGGAAATTTCCTTTTAAGAAAGGGAAAAACTGGCAAAATTACTCCTTTGTCACCATTTCAGAATTCAAAATCTCTTTGGCTTGGGTTAGTTCCCTGCAGACTAATTATAGGGCAGAGTTGAGGCTGTGGTTCAAATTAGCGAAGAAATAAATTTTTATGGTCCTTAGGGGAGTTGGGGAATGGGAAGAAGGATTTAGAAGCCAGGTTTTACAGATGGTCTGCTTGAACAGAATGCAGTGTCATTCCAAATGAGCCCAGAGCATAATCCCCAGGTCTGAGCTGTTTGCGATTCTACTTTTTACTGAAAACCAAAACTTCTGTTTGTACTTCTGAGTAAGTGTCTAAGAAACTATGCCTGTTTCATCAATATGGACATTTTAGGCTTAAATGTAATTGTGAATTGTCTTAATTCTTTGCTTCATTTTGCTTGGGCATTTGTATCCCATGTATCTGGTATGTAGGGAGGCCTACCTATGAATTGGCTATCATCATTTGCTTCAGGCACTTCAATATGAAGTGTACCACAAATTGGAAACCTATTTGCTGATGTTCGAAACCTAACCGTAAAGTCAGCATGCTAGTGCTATCAGAAGCCACAGGATCATTCTAATGTTTTCCTGTTTTTGATGAGAAAAGAGAGGCCCAGAGTTTTGAAAGGCCTTGCCCAAAACTACAGCACGAGTTTAAATACAACCAGCACTGGGGTTGAGACTTCTGATCCCTGGTGCTTATGACCTCAGATACAGATCATTTGCTTAATCAAAGCACCTGAGATGCCCTACAGAAAAAGTAAGTCTTTGTTTGGGAACAAAGTGAACATCTTCCAAATTTGAATTTTGACAGAAATTGGCAAGAGGAACAATTGCATTAGAGGCTCTTAACTGCTAGAACATTTGGGGACTCCATAACTGTTAAGTCTGTTCTGACTTTTAGTGACTGCTAACAAGTGGGCAGAAGCTAATCAGGCTCTGCAAACTATCTAAATGGCTAGTTCGTTTTTAACCAGTTTTTTAACCACATTCTGTTTTTAATCAGTACACTAGATTTGTATCTTCATCACTTCCTTCTTGGTGATTTTTTAAGAATAATCATCTAAGTTTTATGTAATTCTTAACCAGTTTGCTTCCTTTCCAAACTCTCCATTCATTCATTCGCTCATTAACCAATTTATCCAACCTGCGCTTAGAAATTATCACATGCCAGTACACAAAACTGTATAAGACAGTTTCTCTTCTCACAGTTCATAGCCCAGGGAGGGGAACATAGGCTGTAACAGAAAATGACAATTCAAAAATCTGATTGAAGTTCATATACCCATGAGCATCGTATGCGCAATTCTGTGATTTTCTCTAGTAAGGCAACTTACAATATGATTTTATGTAAATGCTTCTTACACTAAGCTTGTGAGGTAGGCAGAATAAACAGAGGTCCCAAGAAGGTTAAAATGTTATCAATAAATTGCAGAGACCCTACCTGTCCTGTTCCCACTGTGATCTGTGCGCAAGTTCCGGGCATACACTGAGAGTTCAATAAATATTTGTTTACTGAAATACTGAGCATAGCTAGTTAATGTGAAACTGATCGTTAAACTCAGGTGTCCAAATCTTGAGACCAGTGTTTATTCTGCTGGATCCATATGCAGCGTCAGCTGTGATCATTCCCTCTCTTTGCTCCTCAGAGCAATGGCTTTCATCTGCATTGAATTCCATCTGCTTGAGAAAAAGCATTCCAATCAATTAATGATTCTGAAACTACTACCTAATATATTAACAAACTTGACAATGGTCTGGTTGAGGCAAAAGATGACTGGTTCTCTCAGTATTGCACCTGAATAGCTAATTTTTATCAGAGGAGCCATCAGATCATATAAGAGAGATGACCACATTGCTGTCTTGCAGAATGCCAGCCTTGGGAGCCCGGTGGCAAGCTTATGAGAACAGTGCAGAGCCAGAGATGTGACATTTTCTAATGATAAATAACTGGATTTGTTTCTGAAATGCTCATATTCTTCATCATTAAAACATGGATATTATAAAACTAGTGGTTATGATGATGCCAATGATGACAGTAATGAAGTTAATAATAAAAAGGAAAAGAGCTACCATTTACTTAGACCAAACTACAGTCCAGCAGTTTGCCAAATGATTTGTACGTGTTATCTCAAGCAAGTCCTAACAATTCCATATTAGCGATAATATCATCCATTCCAATTCACAGGTAACAGAGGCTTTCATTAAATTCAAATATTCAATAAGCGCAATTCATTCTTAAAAGGATGTGCTGCTCTCTTTTGCTTACAGCCACTTTAATCTATTTCTCTTTATACACACACACACATATTATTAGAGAAAATACAAGTGTATCAGCTGCAACAAACGGAAAACCAGCACTTGATTAAACAAAATACTGAAGACCATGAAATACTTCCCAATTCATAACATGGAGCATTATCCTGACACCAAAACCAAGAAAAGACATTACAAGAAAACAAACTATAGTCCAATGTCTCTCATGAACACAGACACAAAAATTATTTTCCAAGTATTAGTCAATCAAATCCAGTGACATAAAAAGGCATAGCATCATGACTACATGCAATTGTCCTAGAAAGACAAGGTGGCTTAACATTCAAAGATCAATGTAATTCATATCTGTGGACTAAAGGATAACCATACAATTATCTCAATTCGGGAAAAAAATGAACTTGAAAAAATCTAACATTCAGACTTGGTTAAATCTCTCAGAAAACCAGAGGTTAACAGGAACTTCCTTAATATGATAAATGGCATCAGTGAAATTCTGTAGCTTCATATCATACTTAGGATTTAAAACCTGAACACTTTCCTCCAAGGCAGAGAAGGAGACAAAGATGTCTGTTCTGTATTTCACACTGTACTGGAGATCCAGCCAAGGAAATAAGGCAAGAATAAGAAAAAAAAGGAACATGGATCAGAAATTAGAAAAAACAAAACTTTTTTTATTCATAGATGACTTCATCATCTATGTAGAAAATTCTAAAGAATTTTTAATAAGCTATGGAAACTAACCTGTGAGTTTAATCTGGTTATGAGATACAATGTTAAATTTTGAAAATAAACAACATTTTTGTATACTAGAGATGAGCAATCAAAACTGGAAATTAAAAGACAATACAACCTACAATATCATCAAAAAATGTAAAATAGGGATAAAGTTGATAAATTATGCATAAAATTGATATGCTGAAAATTGTAAAGCATTGTTGAGAGAAATTTTAAAAGACCTAAATAAATGGAGAGGTAAATTATGTCCACAGAATAAAAGACAATATTGTTAAAGATGGCAGTCCTTTCCAAATTTACCTATAGATTCAAGGCAAATCCAATCAAAATTTCAGCGGGTGTTTTCTATAAAATGATAAACTGATCATAAAATTTGTAGGAAAATGCCAAGAATACAGAACAATATTGAAAAAAAAGCAAAATTGGAGGATTTATACTACTTGATTTCAAAACTTGTTATAAAGCTAAAGTAATCAGAGTATGATACCAACATAAAGATAAACATAGATCAATGGAACAGAATAGGAATTCAGAACTGTCCTACACATACATAATCAATTTACTTTTTTTTTTTAACAAAGGTGTTAAAGCAATTCAATGATGAAATTAATCTTTTCAACAATGATGCTGGAACAATTACATGTGTGTGTGTGCTCAATCACTTAGTTATGTCTGACTCTTTGTGAGCCCGTGAATTATAGCATACCAGGCTTCCCTGTCCTTCACCGTTTCCCAGAGCTTGCTCAAACTCACGTCCACTGAATCAGTGACGCCATCCAGCCATCTCGTCCTCTGTCACCGCTTTCTCCTCCTGCCTTCAATCTTTCCCAGCATCGGGTCTTTTCCATTGATTCAGCTCTTCGCATCAGGTGGCCAAAGTATTGCAGCTTCAGCTTCAGCATCAGTCCTTCCAGTGAATATCCAGGGTTAATTTCCTTTAGGATAGACTGGTGTGACCTCCTTGCTGTCCCTGGGACTCTCGAGAGTCCTCTCCAGCACCACAGTTCACGAGCATTGATTCTTCGCCACTCAGCCTTTTTTATTGTCTAGCTCTCCCATCCATGCATGGCCACTGGAAAATTCATAGCTTTGACTAGATGGACCTTTGTTGGCAAGGTAATGTCTCTGCTTTTTAATATGCTGTCTAGGCTGGTTATAGCTTTTCTTCCAAGGAGCAAGTGTCTTTTAATTTCATGCCTGCAGTCACCATCTGCAGTGATTTTGGAGCCCAAGAAAAAAAGGTCTGTCACTGTTTCCATTGTTTCCTCATCTATTCGCCATGAAGCGATGGGCCCAGATGCCATGACCTTAGTTTTGTGAATGTTCCGTTTTAAGCCAGCTTTTTCACTTGCCTCTTTGTCTCTCATTAAGAGGCTCTTTAGTTCCTCTCTGCTTTCTGCCATAAGGATGGTGTCATCTGCATATCAGAGGTTATTGATATTTCTCCCCACAATCTTGATTCCAGCTTGTGCTTCATCCAGTTGGGCATTTTGCCTGATGTACGCTGCATATAAGTTAAATAAGCAGGATGAGAATATATGGCCCTGAAATACTGCTTTCCCAATTTTGAGCCAATCTGTTGTTCCACATCTGGTTCTAAGTGTTGCTTCTTGACCTGCATACAGGTTTCTCAGGAGACAAGTAAGGTGGTCTGGTATTCCGATCTCTTTAAGAATTTTCCAGTTCATTGTAATCTACACAGTCAAAGGCTTTAGTGTAGTTAATGAAGCAGAACACATTCACTACAATGGCTGAAGTAAACACTGATCATACTGTATGTTGCTGAGGTTGTAAGACAAGTAGAACTCTCTCTTTCACTATTGATGGGAATGGAAATGAAGACAACAGTTTAGCAGTGTCTTAAAAGGTTAAACCTAACACATACTATATGTGTTCTACAGTTATTCTTCTTCTAGCTATTTACCCAAGAGAAATAAAAGCTTTTCTGTACCCAAGACTTATACACAAATATTCACACCAGCTTTGTCTGTAATACTCCAAAGCTATAATAATGCCTGTAATGAGTATTACATGCCTGCAGTCACCATCTGCAGTGATTTTGGAGCCCAAGAAAAAAGGTCTGTCACCGTTTCCATTGTTTCCCCATCTATTTGCCATGAAATGATGGGCCCAGATGCCATGGCATGCCATGATGGCGACATGCAATGCATGTAATACTCCAACTCACAAGTGCATAATAGAGAAGCAAACTGTGGCACACATTTATAAATACAGCAGACTACTACTAATAAAAAGAAAAATGATATATGCTAAAACATGAGTTAGTCTCAAAATAATTATAAATGAAACAGTCAGGCAAAAGATACATACTACAAAATAAAATTTGTATAAAATTCAAGAAAATGCAAAATGCAATGGCAGGACACAGATTGCTAGTTGGTTGAGGATTTTGGTGACCATGGAGAGATATGTTGCGAAAGGGCACAAAGAAAATTTGGTGAGGGAAGTGTTACTGTTTCTTGATGGTATGGTTTCATGGGTGTATACATATGCCCCTAGTGATCAAATTGCATACATGAATATGTACCATTTGTTTTATGTTGATTATACCTCAATGCAACTATAAAAAGGAAAAAGAAAAAGAAGTTAAAATAGAAGCCTTCTCTAGGAGCCTTCTCTAGAAGGCTTCTCTAAAACAAAGCCTTCTCTCCTTTGTTTCAAATTGAGTGTGACTATTACATGGCTCACATGGAGGCTCAGTGGTATCTGGGACTCAGCCTCCTACAGTCTTCTTGCTCTAAAATCCACAACGTGCAGCTTTCATCTTATGGTTCAAAATAGCTGTTCCATCTCATTCTGTTATATCCTTATGATAGCCAGTAGGAGAGAGAGGAAAGAAGTGGAAGTAAATCCTTTCTTTTAAGTGCATAAACTAGACTTTGAACACATCACTTCTGCTATAATCCCATTGAACTGTGCTGCTGCTGCTGCTGCTGCTGCTAAGTCACCTCAGTCATGCTATATGACCACAATTTACCAAGGGAGACCAGGACATTTAGTCTTTTAACTGTGTTATTATGTACCTAGCTAAAAACCAGTTACCATTACTAACAGGTAAGATTCTAGAAATCTCTACCCACCCCAAATATAAACATTTTCTATGAGATTTCCTGTGAACCAATTCAATAAATAGGTTATTGACTATGTTACAGTTTGTAAAGGTCACAGATCAGAGACATTCTCTGTTTTTTCTTATTTTCCTGTTATAAGAAGGAAAGAGCTAGATACTATATTGAGGAGGAAAGGGATGGTCTGCTGGATTCTATAATCAGAGTTCAAAGCTGTGTGGATGTTGAGAAGATGTGACAATTGCCTATGGTTTTGTAGCATCTTGTAATTATGTTATCTTCTCAAAAACACCCAAAGTCACTAAAACTTCGAGTTCTTTGATCTATGACCAGCCAGGTCCACCAATATTTCTTTGAATCTGCACAATGTACTTATATCTTCATGCACATTAGAGCAATGTTTGATGTTATTATCATCTAATTTCTGAGAAATGACTTTTTCCCATCATGATTGAGGACCTTTGAATTATGAAAGTACCAAGAAATTGTATAGCTCTGCTACAAAAGGTAGGAGTCTCTTTTTATTCCTGAATATTCATTAATAGAAGATGAAGGCAATCTGTCAAAAGTGAATAATAACGATCAACATTATTCATCTGGGGCCCTTTTATTCACTGTGGAATCAAAAACAAACAAATACAATTTTTATTTCCACTTAAGCTATAATTCTATTTACCCTCTGAGTTTCACAGAGTTTTATTTGATCTAACTTCATTTTAACTTTGGATAAAATGGTTTTAAAAATTCCATTATATGAAATTCTGTCTCCCTCTTTTCCATCCTCTTTACAGTGAGGTCTATTTCTGACATTCTATATTTTTTGTCTTCCCCAGTTTATTTTTTCTTCTCCTTTCATAGAACACACACTTTCCATTCAAACTTTCATTCAAAAGTACTTCTAATTCAAAGCTTAATACTAACCATTTTAAGGGAGAGAAGATTAGAATGAGGAGGAAAAAAATGTATCTATAACTGTCACAAGAGTACTACCAGATTTCCAGAATTTAAGGAAAAGATATTCTTTTAAAATAAACATTTCCCTTAGTCCCATGAAGTGTATAATGTTGTCAAAGCATGTGCTCTAAATTTTGATTTGGAAAACAAGAATCATCACTGTAACTTGTGGAGAGGGAAATTTCTGGGTGAATATAACTGAGTATAAAAGCCAGAAAATAAGTATTAAAAAGGAATAAAATGCCAGTAAAAATTAGATACGTGTTTCTAATCTAGGTTGTCTGACTGTCTCTCTATATTTCTAACAGCCTGATATTTTGTCCAAGTTATGTACATTTGAGTTTCAATCTATAATAAATTTTACACCTTTGACATCCTTGTTTTGGTGACTTTTGTGATACTAATTGGGACCCTACTGCCAGTACACTGTCTATGACATTTTTTAAAACCAGTGATTGTTTATTTCTTCTATTTTGTAAATGTCACTTCTTTGTGGACGTTCTCAGCAGAAAGGAAAGTTGAGGCATTTTTTTAGAGAAAAAAATTAGATCTAATAGTTTCTAGATAATTGATTTCTCCCTAGGCAAAATTAAAATTCTGATTTTTTAAGGTATTCATTTAAAGTCACAGTCAAATGCTTCCAGCCATCTTCAGCATCCTTGATGTAACTGGTTGGACAGGAGAACATGGGACATGTTTTGGGGATGAGCTGACAGATCTCACAACTGTGACCCTATCATCTAGCCATGTGGCTTTAGGTAGAATATGTGTCGTTTAGAGTTTGGCAGCAGAAAAGGCAAATGAGTTCGTTTTGAACCTGGAGATATTCTTTTGGATTAAAATTGCAAACCTTTAATTTCCTGGAAAAGTGCTTTCCTTTCACTGCTTTCAGTTGCTTGCAATTTCAATAAAATTTTGATCATGTGGAAATTGTTATTTATCAGAACTTATTGACAATAATCGGAGAAGGCAATGGCACCCCACTGCAGTACTCTTGCCTGGAAAATCCCATGGACAGTGGAGCCTGGTAGGCTGCAGTCCATGAGGTCGCTGAGGCGGACACGACTGAGTGACTTCACTTTCACTTTTCACTCTCATGCATTGGAGAAGGAAATGGCAACCCACTCCAGTGTTCTTGCCTGGAGAATCCCAGGGACAGGGGAGCCTGGTAGGCTGCTGTCTCTGGGGTAGCACAGAGTCGGACACAACTGAAGCGACGCAGCAGCAGCAGCAGCAGCATTGACGATAATAATAGGTAACAATTACTGAGTGCCTGCTAAAGTGCCAGGCAATATGCTAATTTCTTTGTGTGAAATATCTTAAATGATCTTCACATGAATTCTATGATGCTTGTACTATAATGTATGTTTATAGATGGGGACATTGAGCCCATAGTTGATAAGTGGTAATGTGCACACCTCAATTCAATCCTCTGATTCTTGATAGATACATTTCCTTGTAAATGCCCTGCAATAAGAGAGAATGAAGAAAATTAATACTTCTTATAGGCACCTTTCATTAACTTGAAATATATTCCTTTTTCTTCCTTGTAATACCTAGATGACATACATTCAAAGACATTTTTTAAAAACTACAATAAAAACATCCTTGTCAAATTAACTGTTGATAAGCCTGAATATTCTATTTCACTTGTGAATTAATGTATCTTCAGGCCATCTGATCTCAGTCTCTTCCTAGCTTCATTTCCTGCCACCTCCACATATCAAACTGTGTGCAATTACGCCACATCCTGTGAGCTCTCACATTCCTGGACCTTCAATGCTTCCACCAGGAGTGACCTTCTTCTGCATTTAGCCATCCATTAGGATCTTTTGTGGGCCCCTCTGAGACTCCTCCAGGCAGAGTGAATTTCTGCTGTAATCCCATGTCAATTCAGATATATCTCTACTGTACAGTATTTTCAGCATCACTTATGTTAAATAATGAAAACAGTAAAAAAAAAAAAAAATAATGGTTTACAATGGAAAGTATGTCTCCCTTTCATGCTTGAATTGCAGGCCTCTCGTAGGCCAGCAACTATTCCCGTGATAGTTACACACCGAAACATACACACACACATAGCTTTGGGTTTTGCACAACTGAAAGCCTAAGAAGCACAGTATTCTGAATCTTGGTTTCCTCACTTGGCAATATGTTAAACTTCTTTCTATGTTAGCATATCAGCCTTATTATTTTTAATGGCTCTAAATATTTTAATATGGCACACCATAATTTATTTACCCATCCTCTTATGATGGACATTTGAACTGTTTCTAGGTCTTACAAACAATGCTGCAATAAGCATACTTGCTTGTATGATTCTAAAGAAACAAAATGGATACAAGAATGATACTTGAAATCAGATTTCCTGGGTCTGAACCCTGGCTCTAAACTAATAGCTCTTACAGTTTTGTTTGTTTTGTTTGTTAATTTTGGGTTGTGCTAGGTCTTTGTTGCTATGTGTGGGCTTTCTCTAATGTGGCGAGCAGGGGCTACTGTTCACTGCAGTGCACAGGCTTCTCATTGAGGTGGCTTCTTCTGTAGAGCAAGGACTCTAGGCGAATGGACTTCAGTAGTTGCAGCATATGGGCTCACTAGTTGTGGCACACTGGCTTTGTTGCTTAGCAGCATGTGGAATCTTCCCAGACCAGGGATCGAACCCGTGTCCCCTGCACTGGCAGGCAGATTCTTATCCACTGGACTGCCAAGGAAGTCCAGCTCTTACGGGCTTAGTCAACTTATTTTACGTATGCTCCAATTTCCTTGTGTAAAATGGGGGTTTAACAGTAATTTCATAAGATTTTTCTGAGGATTAAGTGAGTTGTGACACAGAAAGAGCTTTAATGTGTAGTATATGGTAAGCATTTGATACTACTTACTGCTATTAGCATAAAATCATATGTCTTTGAGCACTTGTGTGAGTACATCACTAAGATAAATTCCTGTGAGTGGAATTACTGATATTTGACATTTATATTTTTATAGCTATCCATCTTAATTGGGTTCCTTTAGAAGCAGACCCTACGACCGAGATCTAAATACAATACCCCACTTTGACGGTGAAGAAAAATCCAAAAGGAGTGGGAAGATGAAACAGGAAGAAAAGGTAGTTAATAAACCATACCTGGAGCTCAGACCTGCTGAGGAAATGCAGAAGCAGTACTGACACAAGCTTCAGAGTTATCTTAAGGGAACTGGGTGCTTGGAGCACGAACTCTTGTCTTGCCCAGTCCATCACTGGCTGAGGGCCCTTGCATAACCCCTCGAGCAGTAGCTTCTAAAAGCAGAGTGGTGGGAAGGCTCTGCCTTGGTTCTGCCAATAATGAGATTGTGTGGAGATAATTTTAAAAGAGTAACAAAACTTGACTAAAAATAATTCTGATTTTTGTCATCATTACATGCTGGGAATTCTCTGCTGCTGATGCTGCTGTTGCTGCTGCTGCTAAGTCACATCAGTCGTGTCCCACTCTGTGCGACCCCATAGATGGCAGCCCACCAGGCTCCCCCGTCCCTGGGATTCCCCAGGCAAGAACACTGGAGTGGGTTGCCATTTCCTTCTCCAATGCATGAAAGTGAAAAGTGAAAGTGAAGTCGCTCAGTCATGTCTGACTCTTCGCGACCCCATGGACTGTAGCCTACCAGGCTCCTCCGTCCATGGGATTTTCCAGGCAAGAGTACTGAAGTGGGGTGCCATTCTACAACCTTAGTTATATATAACTCCTCCCCTCAGAGGGACCCCCCACCTTGCTTCCCTGTATTCCGCTCCCTGGGAGGTATTAATTCCTCAACACTACTGGCCTATTTCACAGGAACGTAAAGTGAGTTTTATTGGCCAGTGAAAGAAAGAAATGCAGGTGCTGGCAGTTGGAGGCCTAACCAGTATGAACCAAAGGGCAGGGGAAAGACGATATGGTCACAATACCAACAGCATCCGCTGCAGTCAAACCTGCCCCACTCTGACCATCTACACAAGTTCATGACCATTTGTAGTGCTTGAAGTTTTGCCCAGAGCGGTGATAATTTTTCCTCACTACTGTCTTTCCTGACCACCCCTTAGTAGAACTGTGCTGCATAAGCGGTCTATTTCAGCTCACATGATTTACTGAGCCAACCTCCCCATGACTCAGACCTGGGTTTTATTGTCCTCTGACAACTGGTTTATAAGAACTCTCTGTGAAGTCATAGGTGTGACCTGAGAGAGAGACATTCATTTAACAAGTTAAGAAACATGGAGGACTAGGCTGCCAGCTTCTGTGATTTAGTTGTTTCCTCTGCACATGCTCATGCCTGATTGTAAGTGAACTAGTGTGACGGGTTATACTAGTCCAACCTGCACCTGTCCAACCCAGTGACTTGGAGGATCTGATGGTAACCATCTCCTGTCAGTCACGTGAGGTTCCATAATCAGCCCAGTTTCTGCTAGGTCCAATAGCAAACCAAGAGCTATTTTCTGAATGTTACTGGCTTTCATACTGTATCTTGATTAATAGTTGAGCCTCTCATTTCTTTTACTCAGCATACCTATGACACTAATAGCAGCCAGCCAAATCCACTCTCCTTACAATTCCCATTATCCCCTTACCTCTTGTAGTCTAGAAAAATTGTACCAGTCAGTGTATGCCCTTCATCCCATATCTCAACCAATGTTAGCAGGCAATGATGGCATTTGGAAATCAGGCCAGCAAACGCTGAAATTTAGGGTCATGGAGATACAGGCAGGGAGCCAACAGCTTCCCATATAATATTACTAAATTATCTTCCAGAGAAGGCACTTCATTTTACATTTCCATTAACAAAATGCAAGGCAACTGTTTTTATCTATGGCGACTCGGATGCTTTAGAATCTGCCTGCAATGCAGGAGACCTGGGTTTGATCCCTGGGTCACGAAGATCCCCTGGACAAGGGAATGGCTACCCACTCCAGTATTCTTGCCTGGAGAAACCTATGAGCAGAGGAGCCTGTGGGCTACAGTCCAGGGGGTCACAAAGAGTCGGACACAATTGGGTGACTAACACACACCTTTTCAATGTATTATCAAATATCAAAGCCTAATCTGATAGGCTTTTTAAAACAGTTATATTTAAAAAGTTTTTTAAAGTTTTTAGATTTTAAAATAGTTTTCTTCCCTTTTTTATCAAACTTTTTGTTTTATATTGTAGTAGAGTTGATTAACAATGTTGTGTTAGTTTCAGGTTTATAGCTGAACGATTCTCTTATACCTATATATGTATCTATTCTTTTTTTTGAGTTTGAGCACACCCCAGGAGATGGTAAAGGACAGGGAAGCCTGGAGTGCTGTAGTCCATGGGGCTGCAAATAGCTGGACATGACTTAGCAACTGAATAGCAAATTCTTTTTCCATTTAGGATGTTAGGTAATATTGAGCAGAGTTCCCTGTGCAATATAGCAGGTCTTTGTTGGTTACCTATTATAAATATAACAATGTGTACATGTGAGTCCCAAACTCCCTACCTATTTATTCCCTGTAAGCCTTCCTTCTGTCTGTAAATCTGTTTCTGTTTTGTAAATGATTTCACTTGCATCATTTTTTTAGATTCCATATATAAGCAATATCATATGATATTTCTCTTTCTCTGACTTACGTCACTCAGTTTGACAATCTCTAGGTCTATCCATATTGCTGCAAAGGGCATTATTTCATTCTTTGTAATAGCTGAGTAATATTCCATTGTACGTATGCACCACATCTTCTTCATCCATTCATTTGTCAACAGACATTTAGGTTATTTCCATGTTCTGGCTATTGTAAATAGTGCTACAAATAACACTGGAGTGCATGTATCCTTTCAGACCTGGTTTTTCTCTAGGTATATGCCCAAGAGTTGGATTGCAGAGTCACATGGTAGCTCTATTTTCAGTTTTTTAAGGAACCTCCAATACTTCATCGTTTTATGTGCATTCCTTTCTTGTGAAGTTACATCTGTTTTCACACATATGAAAACCATTGATATGTCTTTCACCATGAAAAAATCCACTGGTGATCCCTTTTTACATACTTTGTCATTTTTTCTATCTTGATCTTTTTTCTAATGATTTATCAAAATTCTCTCTGTACTAAGGAAATTAGCCTCTGTCAAATAGGTAGTAAATTCTTTCTCATTTTTATATTTCTACTTTTTTGTTATTTATAGTATTTTTTGTTTTCCTGAAAAAGTTTTTATATAGCTATGTGTTTTAATCTTTTCTTTAATGCTTCTAGCTTCTTGCTTATAAAGATTTCCCTGTAAATAAAATTATAAAACAACTCTCCTCTGTTATTCTCTACTTATTTTAATTGTCTTATTTTAATTATTTATGTTCTTATCTCCTTTGCTAGACTTAAACATCCTGAAAAGCACATTTCTAGGACATAGAAAACATTAAATTAACAATGACTTTCTCCCTTCCTTCCTATCTTCTTTTCTTTCTATCTTACATATTTTTCTAACCTCAATGTCTATCAAAGTACCTGGTGTATAGTAAGTGCTCAATCAATTCTTTTCTAAATTTATTTTTAATTGGAGGATAACTGCTTTACAATAGTTGCGGGCCTCTGGTGCACAACAGTATGTGAATCAGTCATAAGTATACATGTGTCTCTCTCCCTCGTGAATCTTCCGCCCACCCTCCACCCCATCCCACCCCTCTGGCTG
Source organism: Budorcas taxicolor (assembly GCF_023091745.1). Lineage (NCBI taxonomy): Eukaryota > Metazoa > Chordata > Mammalia > Artiodactyla > Bovidae > Budorcas > Budorcas taxicolor. The sequence continues at coordinate 74,392,818 of NC_068912.1, forward strand.
TTACAGAGCACCAGGCTGAGCTCCCTGTGTTATAGAGCAACTTCCCATTACCTATTTTACATACGGTAATGTATATGTTTCAATGCTACCTTCTCAATTCATCCCACCCTCTCCTTCTTCACTGTGTCCAAAGTCTGTTCTCTACGTCTGCATCTCTATTCCTACCCTGTAAATAGGTTCATCAGTACCATTTTCCTAGATTCCATATATACATGTTAATATATGAAATTTGTTTTTCTCTTTCTGACTCACTTCCCTCTGTGTAACAGGCTCTAGGTTCAACCATCTCATAGAACTGAGTCAACGCAATCTTTTTTATGGCTAAGTGATATTTCATTGTATATATGTACCCCAACTTCTTCATCCATTCATCTGTCGATGGACATCTAGGTTGCTTCCATGTCCTAGCTATTGTAAATAATGCTGCTATGAACATAAGACTTTTTCAGCTACAGTTTTCTTAGGGTATATGCCCAGTAGTGGAACTGATGGGTCATATGGTAGTTTTATTCCTAGTTTTCAGAATGAGAGAAAATAATTGCATATTAAACAAAGGATTTGTCTCCAAAATGTACAAGCAACTCATTCATGCAGCTCAATTCAAGAAAAACAACCTCTTTCTGAGATTCAGCTGCTCTAACATTTTCATACAAGAGAATGAAAATAAAAATGCACTGTGGACCCTGAAATGCCTTGCAGTGTGAAGATTTTCTGTAACTACAATAACAACAAAAGCCATGACTATCATCCTATTGTTACAAATTTCTGAACAGCCTATTGGTTAGCAGAGTGACATTAGGTCATTACAGGTGACCTAACATTCAATGACCATAAATGTCCTTGACAATAAAAGTGCTATCTTGTGACTCTAATCTAATCCAACTTGCTAATCACAGAAAACACCTGGTACTTTTCTAGGTCATTGATTAATGAGGAAACACACGGTTTACAATTAATGTGAACTCTTATAGTTCCTCAGAATCTGTTTATTTTATGAGAAGCCTGCTCTGTATGCTGTTTGCTTTTATTGTTGTGCAGACATAAGATAAGGGACTACCCTGGTGGCTCAGATGGTAAAGAATCTGCCTGCAATGCAGGCAACCTAGGTTCGATCTCTGGGTTAGGAAGATTCTCTGGAGAAGGGAATAACAACTCACTCTAGTATTCCTGCCTGGAGAATCCCATGGACAGAGGAGCCAGGTGGGCTACAGTCCATGGGGTCACCCATTGCAAACAGTAGGACACATCTGAGTAACTAACATTTTCACTTTCAGACATAACATAACACAAAAAAATACATCTTTAAATGACTTCTCTTCAAATTGAGAAAATGCAACTTGGGAGTAATTTTTGGAAATGCATGTCATGTGTTCAATGCAACTCCCTCCTTCCTTCTCTTGGTTTTCCATCAATTTTATGGGTACAAAAGGAAAGGGAGAAATCAGACTAAGCTAAACTGACTGTACATATTAAAAGCATTTGTACAAACTTTAGCTCAGTTCTTTAAGAGCTAAGTATTATTATACCTATTTTTAAATTGAAGAAACAGAGATTTGGAGAGATTTAAAATTTTATAAAATAGCAACTTACAAAACCATTATACAAACTTTGAGCTCCAGCACCATATGACCACAGAGCTCACATTTCCCCACTCCAACAGGCAGCATGTATAAGAATAATTTAAGACAATTTAAAAAAACAATAATCCTTGAGGCCCACTTTAAGAGATTCTAATTTTAAAATTCTGTGGAAGAATCTTGACATCAGCAAGTTTTAAAAGTTCCCCAAGAGATGCTAATGTGCAGTCTGGTCTGGACCAGAGCATTATTCTGCTTTCACTGTCATGTCTTATAGTTCTCAAAGTTTGTTTGTTTGTTTTAATCCATAGTTCATTTCATCATTAAACCAACTCACTTAGGGATTATCATGCCCATGGACTAGGAGAAAAGATGCAAAAAAATTTTAATGTTAATATTATAATCAGTAACAGAAATCCAATAAATTTGAAGAGGGTCACCCTAATGTTTTTCTCTTACTTAGAATCTCCTTATCTTGGGACTTCCCTGGAGGTTCGGTCATTAAGACTTCATGCTTCCAGTGCAGAGGGTGCAGGTTCAATCCCTCATTAGGGAACTAAGACCTCACGTGTCTATATGCCACATGGGGTGGGGGGAAAATGGAGAGTCTCTTAATCTTGCTCCCCTTTGTTTCCTTCCTTCCTTTCCCTCCTCCAACAGTCTAGTCCTCAGCCCAGGACTCCAAGAGCTATTAATACTTGGGTACTTTTTGAAGCTGTCAGCTCTGTGTGCATGGGAGGGAGTGGTCACTGTGGAGGATGCTGATTTATTACCGAAGCAACATAGGTTAGTAGTAAAAAGAGTTGAGGGTAGAAGTCTGACACCTTAAGAAAGTGATTTTATTTATTTGAAGCTCAGGCTCAACAACGAAATAGGGAAAATAATAGTAATTATTTAGAACGAAAATAAGATAGGGCTTCCTGGGTGGCCCAGTGGTAAAGAATCCACCGGCCAGTGCAGGAGTTGTGGATTTGACCTGTGTACCAGGAAGATCATTTAGAGAAGAAGATGGAAACCTGCTCCAGTAAGTCTTACCTGGGAAATCCAATGGACAGAAAAGCCTGGAGGGGGCGGCTACAGTCCATGGGGTCGCAAAACGAGTCAGCCACAACTTATCAACTAAACAGCAACACAAAATAAGATAATTATATAAAAGGGATTTGTAGAGTGAAAGGAATAATTCTTATTCTTCATTACCATTTTATTTGTCATGATTGACTGGTTTTGAAGCGTTGTATTAGTGTCCCAGGGTTACTATAACAAATTATTACAGTCTTGGTAATTCAAGACTGCAGAAAATTCTTCTCTCTCAGTTCTGGGGACTAGAAGTCTGAAATTAAGGTGTCAGCGGGGCCAACTCCTCTCTGAAGGCTCTAGGAAAGAATCCTCTCTCAGCTGGCTGCTAGTGGCTGTTGACTGTGCTTGATGTTCTCTGGCTTGTAGCCACCTTACTCCAGCCTCCGCTGTGTCTTCCCATCACCATCTCCTCTGTGTCTGTCTCAAATATCCCTCTCCTCTCCTCTTGTGAGGATATCTGTCACTGGATTTGGGACCCATACTGATAATACACAATAATCTCTTCATCTCAAAATCCTTAACTTAATGATATATGCAGATAACCTTTTCCTAAATAAGGTACCATATACAGATTCCAGGAATTAGGACATGGACATATTTTGGGGGCAGAGGGGCACCATCCAAATCACTTTTAAACCAGATATTAAAAGTACTTCATTTTCCTTTAACTCAATATGTCACCCTCTGATTCATTAACTGTCATTACCAATATGTGAATTCCAAATTCTTTTCATGGTATATTAATTCCACAAGTCAGCCCTGCCTCATTTCCCAAATAGCTACACAGAACTTTCTTTCGTTTCCCAGATATCCTCACATTTTGCTATCTCTGCGCCTTGCCATGTACCATTTCTGCTGCATACCTTCCATTTCTGGACTTCATCACTTTTTTTCATCCTCTTTTGTTAAATCTTTTTTTTTTTTTAATTCTTTTTTAAGAGTTTATTTATAAATGGAGGGTAATTACTTTACAATATTGTTCTGATTTCTGGCACTTAACCTGTCAGCCACAGGTATACATATATCCCCTCCCTCTAGAACCTCCCTCCCACCCTAACCAGCCCCTAGGTGGTCATCAAAGAAGACTTCTCCTCTTTCCAAAGCTGCTAGATTCTCGGCTTCCTACTTTTGATTCTAGCACATACTGCAGGCTGACCTTTGCTGTTGTAGTTGAGCACTTATTGGCTTTCCCACTAGACAGAGCTTCAGTTTTATTACATCCTTGGGGTACAGATGGTGACTCATTCATCTTTGTACTACCCCCGCATGAAGCCCAGAAGCAGGCACCTGATAGGTCCTCTACAGAGCTTGGTGACCACAGGGCATGACTGACAGCACTTCTCCTAGGTTCCCCCAGTCCAGCCCCTACAGAGCAGCTGCAATGAGAGCCCTGAAGTCTCATTCTCTTTTCAGTGGTACAAATTCTGCTGACACACTTGCTTATTCTCTATATTTGGACATTTAAAAATTATTATTTAGAAAGGTTGACTTGTGGGCCGTCTTTCTCACTTGGTAGTTTATTTTGTGGTGATTAACTTCTATCTATTCTAGGGTTTTCTTCTATGGAAGTAGTTTTGTCTGATGAAAAGTCTATAGCTTTACTATTAGTGATGACTGATATCTTACATCATGCTACTTTAGTAAACGCTTTGCACGATGAAGGGGAAAGCCCATATAGACTGTGTGAGTCTTGCTTCTCTCCTCAGTTCTTAACCCTGTGCTTTGATTTAGGTTTTGTCTTTTTGAAGTTCAACATATTTGTTTTTCTGTTTACTTTCCCTCATTCTTTCAGGGGCTGTTTTCTTTCCCTCATTCCTTCATCCCTCCCTTTTCAGTCTTAGATTCATACTTCAAAATTAAGCTTGGGAAAAAATAAACAGAAGATTGAATGTTATCCATGCTGTATGCTGTGGGTGCATGCTTCCCTGCATGATTTCTTAAAAGATTTTTTAAATGAATACTTCTCAGATCCTCCTAGACAGAATAGCCATAATCACTTAAGTACTGGACTGGAAATCCTAAATCCTTTGAAAGAAAGAAACTGTCTGTTGTCCATCTTTATAACCTAGATGCCAATACAGTGTCTGGCACATAATAAATAGTCAAAGAAAGTTTGATAAATCAATGAATGTGAGTGCCTGTCTTGGGAACTGGCCAAACATCAGAAGACAGTGGATGCTTCTGATTTCACCTCCCTACTAAAATACCCACTCAGTTTTGTGATGGTATTTAATTGAAATCATCTGTCCTTTTTTCAACAAAATATCTGGAGCAGCCCAAGAAAATGCTTAGTTGAAACCAATGCATTTCACAATTCTTGTTTTGCGTGAAATGCTTCCATATAAAAGCAATACTGATGATCCATGCATTTTCTTAAGCTCTCCCAACCCTACTTTGGGAATTTAAAGTCTGTTTAGGTCTATGGGGATACGAGTAACAAAATAGGCTACCTACCACACTGTAAAAGCAGTCTTCGAAAGTCATCATCTGCCAGTGTCCCAAGTTTCAATTCCAGTATTTAAGCCTCTAAAGCCCAGAGTGAGATGTCCAGGTATTGCCCAGGAGATTATAGGGCCTTTTCTCTCAGTTTTGTTTTGTAACTCTTTTCCCAGACCCTGGACATCAGTCTCATCACATGTCAGTGCTTTTCTCAAGAGAAATCCGTTTGAGTCTCACCAAACTATTAATTCCTAGTATATACCGTTACACTCTGTCTTAGCTCGCCTCCCCATTTCCTCCCATTAGTCTAACATATATACTTCCAATAGTCAAATATCAACACAATCAAGTTCAGAACATCACCACGTTATCTCTTGGGCTTGGAGAAGTTTAAGATAAGTGGATTCATGCATTTATGATCACTTCCCAGTACAAACTTGACATTCTTTATAGAGTATACACAGTTTCATAAGGCAGTGGTCCACCGTAGAAGGCTGTGCTTCCATCTCTCACTTCTTCTTTACAGCCTGAAAATTGAAATACAGAGCTGAAAGACAATTATCATGTTAATGTATGCACCAGACTGAATGCATTACATTGCCTGTCTCACTTCAGACAGGAAACAAACAGGATCGTAAATGCTTAGCACATTGTGTTCACACTCTCTTTCCTCCCTCAGTTCATCACTTATCTACAATTATAATATAAAATTATCAACAAAAAGATATAAAAGGCATATTCAAACAGTCTCTGATAATTCAATCCACATTTCCCATCACTCAGGGCTGTCATTTAGAATAATTGGCTCCCAGTAAACGCGGCTGACACGAAGAATGGGAATGCAAAGCAGCCATTCTTCAAGGTCAAGCTTGTTGTATACATAGCAGAGAACAATGCCATTCCCCCTCTACTCCAGCAACTTGTTTGCCCACAGAGAAGGAAATATTTACTGTCCATGATAGGAGCTTGGGATTTGGCAGTGATCTAGCAGAGAAATAGAGACAGAAGTCTGTAGAATAAGAAATACAATTAAAGTTAGCATGTTAAAGAATCATGCTAAAGAAAATTAAGGAGAAAATTGGTAGCTTTAGGGGTCTTTTTTTAAAATTAATTAATTTATTTTTAAAAAATATAAATTTATTTATTTTAATTGGAGGTTAATTACTTTACAATATTGTATTGGTTTTTGCCATACATCAACATGAATCCGCCACAGGTATACACGTGTTCCCCATCCTGACCCTCCCCTCCCTCCTCCCTCTCCATACCATATATATGGAATTTAGAAAGATGTTAACGATAACCTTGTATGCAAAACAGCAAAAGAGACACAGATGTATAGGGGTCTTTTTGAAACCTCCATGGGTAAGGCTGCAGCCACTGAGACGCGTTCTCAAAGTCCTTACTTCTCAAAGACCACTCCGGGTATACTCAAAATTCCTCTCATCACAGTTATGGTATCTAGAAAGTCTGCTGAAATGTTAGAAAGAGTCTAATAATGAATCACTAAAAGACATAGGACAACACAGTCCCCAAATATCTGGTGGGAACTTTATGTATTTTCTCTCCTTGGTTGTTTTTTCATCTTTGCCTTCTCTTTTCTTGCCTTTTCATTTTCATCTCTTAGTGGTTAGGTTTTCAGCATTTTTTTTTATGACAGTTATTGTAATAACCCTGTATAATGCTGTTTCTACTGTAGTCCAACTAATCCTTCACACTATTGCTAGTATAAACCCAGATCTCACTATGTTCATTTCCTGCCTAAAGTTTGCAAAGGGCTCCCCATTGCCTGCAGGGTAATTTCCAGGCAGGAGCACAAAATCCCTTCATAATCTGGCCTGTGCCCATCACCTTTGCTTTAAGTACAGTTCTCCAGGTCTCTGCCCATGTGATTAGCCTGGGAAACTCTTCTCCTGAGGCTCAGCCTAGGTGCCATTTCCTTTAGGAATCCTCCAATTCCTGGAGTGAGTTATATGCACTGTATGTTACTATAGCAACTGGTTCCCTCCCTTTATTGCAACTAGTCACATTGCATCCCAACTATAGGTGTACTTATCTGTATCCCTCATTAAATAGTAAACACGTGAAGGCAAGGACTGTATTCCCAGCATTGGGCAGCACATGTTAGTTACAGAGCAGGTGTTTAACAAATATTTCTTGAATGAATTCACATGCTCTTACTGGGCCAAATTCTTCCTAGTGAATTTTCACATATTTCATATTTTTTACCTTTTCCAGTAACAAATTTACCCTGTCCTTTTATACAGGATTGGTCTACCTTGAAGCATTCATCAAGTATCAGGCTGAGGTATAGGAGAACATTATTACTTCTGACATTTCAAGGAGAGAGAATAAGCTTGGATGGAAAGTGGATGAAGAAAAGGGAGATAAGAGACAGAAAAAAAGAGAGCTCTTAAGACTTTGCTCTGATGTAACAGCATAGTTCTCTCCTTATTTGAAATCCCAGAGGAAAAAAAAGAAACATGAGATGGTGTTATTATATAGTGTTAACTCTATGATATGTTCACTATTCTACATGCCTCCATGCATTCCATCCTCAAAAACACTCAAGAAAATCAGTATTATCACTATCCTCATTTGATAGATAAAGGAACAGAGGCACAGAGAAATAATTTGTCTAAGGCATATAGCTAGTAAATGGCATAAAAGTCTGACTCTTTGCAGCCCCAGGGACTCCAGCCTGCCAGGCTCCTCTGTCCATGGGGTTTTCCAGGCAAAAATACTGGAGTGGTTTGCCATTTTCTCTTCCAAGGGATCTTCAGGACCCAGGTATCAAACCATATCTTTTGCATTTCCTGCTCTGGCAAGCAGGTTGTTTACCACTAGCCCCACCTGGGAAGCCCAGTAAATGGCAGAGTGATGATTATAAACCCAGGCAGTCTGAAGCCAAGACACTGTACTCATAACCACTATACTAGGTTCTTTTTGCATGATGCAGTTCATAAGCAGAGAGGAAAATATCTGAGCAAGCTATAGCAGTTGCACAAATCCCAGTGGCAAACTAGCCATCAGGAGAGGCTTCACCAGGGAGGTGAGGAATGACCAAGTCTTAAAAGAGTAGGAATTGACCAAGGTGGCTGGAAGTATAAAAGTATTTTACAAAGAGAGGATGATAACTGTAAAAGTGAAGAGGATGTGAAGAAGAATCTTCGTCTTGGTATGGAGCCCTATTTATGGCTGTAAATCAAGTGAAAGGGAGAGGAGGGAAATAGGAAGACCAAGCTGGGCAGCAGTGTGGGGTGCCTGAGTCCACACTCAGTAGGATTGGCCCACGTTGCCTAGCAGGGATGTGGTGAAGTCTGCTTTGATAAGATCAGAGTAGCCCTCACATGAAGAAGCCTCACCACAAGCCTCACCTAAGAACTTCCCAGAGCTTGAAATGCTTGCTGCTGCTGCTAAGTTGCTTCAGTCGTGTCTGACTCTGTGCGATCCCATAGACAGCAGCCCACCAGGCTCCGCCATCCCTGGGATTCTCCAGACAAGAACGCTGGAGTGGGTTGCCATTTCCTTCTCCATGAGATGCTTTGGAAACACTAAATATATACTATTAGGTAGGGTAAGATATGTGCATACACAGCTTTCCCATTGCCCCCTTTTTATATCAGTGAGGACATGGGGATCCATATAGATTAAATGGTATAACTAAGATTGTACAACTCCTTAGCAGCAAGATTAAGACTAGAAACTAGGAGATACAGTATCTTTATTTGGAGAGCTAATCATCCTTCAGGAAGATAAAAACAAAATACATAAACACACTGATATAAAAAAACACAAACAGAAGTTATACCATTTAAAATCTAAGTGTTGAAGAGTTGACTGAGTAAAGACAGGAACTAGGACTTCTGGACATCTTCTTGGGCCAAGTTAGTTTTTAAGCAGGTTTTGGTGAGGTGATGGACTTTGCCTGGAGGCATAGAAGGACTGGGAGAATCAGTTTCTGGATGGGGGAATGTCTTACAATACTATGCCGTGTATACATCCATTTGGTGGGTTTTATGGACAGGCAGGTTTAATATGGAGGAGACATGAGACAGAGACATGGGAGTCATACAGAAGGTCAAGAAGGTAGATTTATCAGCTATGGAAATAGACAAGTTCAATTATCTGAGTTCAAAGGTCCTCTGGTAGTCATGTATGGATGTGATAGTTGGACCATAAAGAAGGCTGAGAGTTGAAAAATTGATGCTTTTGAACCGTGGTGTTGGAGAAGACTCTTGAGAGTCCCTTGGACTGCAAGGAAATCAAACCAGTCAATCCTAAAGGAAATCAATCCTGAATATTCATTGGAAGGACTGATGCTGAAGCTGAAGTTCCAATATTGCGACCACCTGATGTGAAGAGTTGACTCATTGGAAATGTCCCTGATGATGGGAAAGATTGAAGGCAGGAGAAGAAGGGGACAACAGAGGATGAGATGCTTGGATGGCATCACTGACTCAATAGACATGAGTTTGAGCAAGCTCCAGGACTTGGTGAAGGAAGCCTGGCATGCTGCAGTCCATGAGGTCACACAGAGCTGGACATGACTAAGTGACTGAACAACAACAGCAAAGTGTTCTCATCTATAAAATGAGGTTTAAGGTTCTTGACACATATAATATATAGAGTCATTTTGTGACAATGGGTCCCTGGGTCTCCTTTTTTTTTTTAACTATTTATTGAATAAATACATGAATAAATAAGCGGGTTAATTTCAGGTGAGATTTTTTTTCAAGTCCATCTAGAAGGAATGGAAATGTGGCACTCACCAGTGGATTTAAGCATGATCTGGTAAAAGATAACTCACTGTCCATGATCCTCTTGTGTACCTTCCCTAGGAGGAGAAAGGAAAAGAGAAAGAGTTCCCAAGACACATGAGGGATGAGGACTCTGTGATGAATCAAACAGAAAAAGGAAAAGGTGTTCCACAGTCTTTGGGCACCCCTTAATCTTCTGAGAATCACCAGCTCCATGGATAGAAAAGCATTTGATCCTTATATTCTATACTAGGAGCACCTAGAGTGTTACTTCTATTCTAACTACATGGAAAGAAATCCTGAATCCATGTTTGGAATTTCAAGTAAAAGTGAGATGCTTTCTAGGTTTGGCTCTGAAACACCTAAATATTGCTCCTGTTTATTCTCTACCTTCAAGGAGGATCTAGAAGGCCTCAATCCTATAGGGACCCTCATGACTTACCAGAAAACTTGGAAAATATATTTTACAGTATAAAATAGGACATAATTTCATCTAGTTTAAGGATTCTACGACTTTACACTTTTAAGACCTAGTAAAATTTCATAGAGCAAAACAAAATAGAAACAAAAATGTAGAATTGGCCTGGCGTGGCCGTATTAGTTTGCCAGGGCTACTCTAACAAATTACCACAAACTAGGAGGCTTAAATAACAAGAATTTATTGTCTCTTAGTTCTGGAAGCTAAGAGTCTGAGATGAAGATGTCAGCACATTGTGTTCCTTATGAGGTTTGTGAGACAGAATCTGTCCCATGTTTGTCTCTTAGCTTCTGGTGGTTTGATGCAATCTTTGGCATTCACTGGCTTAGAGATGGCATTCTCTTGCCTCTTCACCTCTTCTTCCCTTTGTATGTGTCTGCCTCTGTGTCCAAAATTCCCCCTTTTATAAGAATGCTGTCATATAAACACCACTCCTCCCCCATGCTTTCATTTTAGCCCCATCATCTGCAAAGTTGTTGTTGTTCAGTCACTAAGTTGTGTCTGACTCTTTGCGACCTCATGTAGTACAGCATGCCAGGCTTCCTTGTCCTCCACTATCTCCCAGAATCTGCCCAAACTCGTGTCCATTGAGTCAATGATGCCATCCAACCATCCCATCCTCTGTCATCCTCTTCTCTTCCTGACTTCAATCTTTCTCAGCATCAGGGTCTTCCCCAATGAGTCAGCTCTTCGCATCAGGTGACCAAAGTACTGGAGCTTCAGCTTCAGCATCAGTCCTTCCAACGAGTATTCAGTATTGATCTGCAAAGTCTCTGTTGCCAAATAAGATCCTGTTCACAGGTGCTGGGGATTAGGGCTTCAACATCTTTTGGAGGGACTAAATTCAACTGATAATAGCCAACTCGTAATTTAGTTAAGTAAGGATATTCAGAAAAAAAACCCTGAAGTCTGTTATCATCACTCTTTCAGAATGAAGATACTTTAACACCAAAATTTTTAGGAATCTTATTAACTCACTGCAAAGGGCAGCCTTTCCCAGAAAGAGTAGCTGCAACCTTACATCAACCAACAAGAGTACATGGACTGTGTGGCTCCTACTTCCTACTGTTCCCTGGGTTGTTGGGGACTTTGACACAGGTGGGCAGGGATCTGTGGAAAGGGTTTCTTTGGTTCATTTTGTTGAGTACAACTGCTTGACTACCACTGAGACCTGCTTTGCAACCACCTCAAACTGAGCTTTGAAACTACAGTTCTTACATGCAAATGAAACAAATTCTCAAGTGGTACACTGTTCAGACTTCACCTGAGATGATGTGAGACCTGGTTGGTTTCCTGTTGGTATTTTCTTCCTCAAATATGCTATGGGCTGTTTCTGTGAAACAGAAAATTTGTTTTTGTAAACTCTCACTGCCCCTGCAGAGTTCTAACACATCTTTGTAGCATCTGAAATCCAAATTACAGCTTTGCATCTCCTTGCTTGGTTTAACAAAATGATGTCCATCACCCCTTTCATTAGATGTTGAATGAACAACTTTGAAGTTTTATAGGAGAACTAACCAGTATTCGAAGGCAATGATTGATCATAAGCAACCACTTGAATTCTGAGACCCCTCCCCCTTTCTCTTATTTGCAAGCTTGCTGGAACCTACAGAATACTAACCACATTAACTGTGGATTGTTAGAGCTGATATTCATAACCAGCAATTGACCTGCTCAGAAACCCTATGCATAAACAGAGGGTAGACTGTAGACTATAAAGTCGTTTTAAGAAACAAGAAAAGGATGGGTAAAGAGCATAGCTTACTCTTTTATATATATAATTTCTCCTATTTGCCATTTCTTTTTCAGAATTCTATCCCTTCACTCTTAGTGTTGTGCAAAATTCAGAGTTGAAATATGAAGAGAAAATCTTTAAAGAAAGAAAAAATAAAGAAATGTTAAGAGAGTCACACTGCAGGTGAAAAGATTGGACTACGTGGTTTGACCTCATCTCTGTCACTTTTTAGCTGCTTAACTGAGGTCACAATATTTACTCTCCTTAAGTCTCAGTTTCATCATTTATAAAATGAAATTAATAGCATCTACTGAAGACTCTTGTAAAGATTAAAGTATCTCTGGTAAGGAGGGGAGTGGGATACAGAGAGGGCTTTCAAGAAGCAGACAGTAAATTTATTAATAATACACTTTTGCCTAAAGATGAAGCTTGACCCAAATACCACAGAAATTGTGGTTCATGATAGCACTCCAAAAAAATCAAATTTCTTTCTGAGTTGAGCAATTATGGAACACATTTTTTGAAAGAAATGATGTTTGCCTTCAACAAGAGTAAAAACTAACCAAATATTCTTCAGTATCAAACAAACAGAAGGATACTGCAACATGTCAAGTTATTCAAGGTCACCTAAGAGAATGGGAGTTGAATGTAATTTTCTAGCAGACTTGTAGGCTCAAAATGCTATTTCGTATTTAATATGGTTAAACTGGTGATTATCACAAAACTACATAAGAAATAAAATTTATCAGGTCCTTCAAAAGGTTACTTTCCATTCTAACCGGAAGCAAAATGTGCTTCTTGGCATTTGTAATTTCATTTTAGAATAGGGCAAAAGATGTGCTTTGATTTTACTGTTACAAGTGAATTAAAAATTTTTATTTCAAGAATAAAATTATTGAACTGAATAAAATGTTAAATAGGATTTGGAGAATGTAGAAGATGTGATTAAAATATCAGGGGAGCTACCCACAAATTCACTCTCTGGGTTGCCTTTCTTCCTAGCACTAAATGCACTTCTGACTGGAACATTTGGAGGATTTCACCTTGGCAGCAGTTTTCAAAGGCATTTTTCCTGACTTATTTGAACAAGTTGTGTAACAAAAGCTCATCCTTCATAGAAAAGTCCTGATTCTTCAAGGAAGATTTCTTAGTCATATATAAGGCATCTCACATTCCTCCATGAACACTGACATATGAACTCAGGGACCTGGATTCTATATAATATGATTTCTCTCTATGATCTTGTCGCCTAACTGGGTAAGCCAGATGTTGGTGAAAGACCTGATGAGGTTGCCTCATCAGGAAGTCACAATATTACGGGGAAATCTGTATACATAGCAGAGTAAAAAGGGCTTCCCAGGTGGCGCAGAGGTAAAGAATCTGCTTGCTAATGTGGGGGATGCAAGAGACCTGGATTGGATCCCTGGGTCAGAAAGTTCCCCTGCATAGGAAATGGCAATCCGCTCCAGTTTTCTTGCCTGGAAAATTCCATGGACAGAAGAACCTGTCAGGCTACAGTCCATGAGATCTCAAACAGTCAGACAGGATTGAGCAACTGAGCACAGCAGAGTAAACAAGACCCTCCACTACAATTCCCAGATATCTCTGTTCCAATATCCTTCTCTACATCATAGTCCTAGAGCTGAAACAAGAGGCAGTGGCCCTAGGAGAAGGCATCAGCCTGTTCTAGATTAAATCACAGCACTGCCACTTACTCAGGTGCATGACTTTAGGAAGGCCTGCATGGCTCTGAGCCTCAGTATCCTCCATCGGAGAAACCAATATCTATTTCATGGGGATTATTCTAAAATTAAGTTTGGTAACATAAGCATAAGGTGCATGGCACATAAAAGTACCTACTCTCATACTAACTGAAGAAGACAATGATCTTGGAGCTGATAAACTAGATTCAATTTGAGCTGTATTGTTTTATCCTTAGTTTAATTCAAAGTTGTACTCAGTAGTCATCAAGAATTTAAAAAAAAAAAAAGAAAAAGTAGACCTTGTTTTTGCTTTCTAGGAGCCAATCACCTAACCACAGAAAGCACATAGATGAAATATTATTTAATATATATTTTAAGATCTGCTGTGGGTATGATATTAAGTTATCTGAAGGTTCTTGCTTCAGTGAAGGCTGCAATTAGTGGTGGAGGAAGACAGAAGGCAGGGTTGTGTTTATCCTTGGAAGGCCTGGTGTAATTTGTATGAGTAGACAGAACATTAGAGACGTGTTTATCTTGTTGCAGTTCTTTGCGGTGTACTTCTCGTTTGAGATGAATGGTACTTGATGCTAAGGCTCATTAAATAGATGTCAGCAGGTGACAGCTACCACTTACTAAGCCCTTACTCTGAGCCAGGCAGTGTGCTGAGAACTGTGAATATCTTGTTTAAATCCCAGAACAAACCTGTGAGGTAGAGTTATTATCACCATTCTACAGATGAGGAAACACAGTCTTAGAGCAGTTCACTGATACACCTCAAGGCTACAGCTAATAAGTGACAGATTGGGATTGAAATGCAGATCTGTCTGCTTCCAGTCTTTTTTCCCCTGAACCTCCACATTCTACTTTCTCAACTCTATGTACTTCACACTAGAGGTCATATAGTTAGTGCTCCAAAATACTTATTCATAGATTGATTATACAGAAATAAGTTGCTGACCTATTCAACATTGCTCAGGCCTATTTTGGATTTGCTTTACCCACTTGTGTGAGATTTCATAGCAAAAATTTTGTTGATTTGTTGCAATCCCAATTTTAAATGCAACTTCAAATGCTCTTGTCTAAGACTCACAGAACATGGCTCTTTTACTCAGGTCTCCAAATTATATAAAGCATTTGCTAAGCATTGTTAGGACCTTCTGGGATCTCCCCTGATGATCTTACATTGGAATAATTTTGCAATCTTCCCTTCTTTAGGCTATGAGTAAGATTGCAAGAAAGACTATGCTATTTTTATGATTGTTGTTGTTAGAGAAAAAGAATGTTATGCAAGTCTGCAAGCTCTAAAACAAGCAAAATGGATCAAGAACACACTTCCAGCCTTGGAGAGCGTCTGATCTGAAACCACAAATGGATATAACATGGCACTGACTTGCGTTCCTCTAGCAGTCACAGACATCATTCGATGTCAACATATTTTAAAACTGAAAGAGTTTTTTTCTTTTTTTAATGCACTTTTTTTTTTTTTTTTTTATGGCCACACCACTAGGCATGCAGGATTGAACGTGGATCCCCTGCAGTGAAAGCACGGAGTCCTATAGCCACTGGACTGCCAGGGATGATTCACTTTTGTCAGTTAGAGTGAGAGAGAAAGAAAAAATCTCTACAAAAGGTAGCAATGAAGGAGGGAGGAAAGGAGCAGGACTAGTTAAGCTTTTAAAATTCATTGAAATGTTTCTGGCTGCTTTATCAATATTTATTAATAACTGTGAGTCTAAGGTTGACATCTCTAGTAACAGGTCAAAGTGTTAGTCGTTCAGTTGTGTCTGACTCTTCTGACCCCATGGACTGTAGCCCACTAGGCTCCACTATCCACGGGATTCTCTAGGCAAGAATACTGGAGTGGGTAGCCATTCCCTTCTCTAAGAGATCTTCCTGACCCAGGGATCAAACCCAGGTCTTCTGCATTGCAGTCGGATTCTTTATCATCTGAACCACCAGGGAAGCCCAGTGAATATGTTTATATCAAATGGGAATACATGAAATGCATAGCAAAATCAAATAGAAATAATTTTGGATTATTGTTCCTTCATTCTTTCATTAAGTGATTGTTAGTTGAGTGCCTGTGTGATGAATGATAGTCCACACCTGTTAGAAACTCATGGTCTAAGGTCAGAAATAGAAAAAGATGGAGTGGGCTAAGTGCGGTACCACAGTGCCATTGCCAGCTATACAAGAATTCTCGAGTGTCACCTAATCCAACCTGGTAAAAAGTGAGTTGTGGAAGCCCCTCCTGGAGAAGATAAAGGGGAGCTTTGCAAGATGAGTAGAACTCATTGCCTCAAAGAAGCAGGTTCCAGAGAGGATAGCTTGTATTTGAAGAAAGTAATAGGGCTTGAGTTTGAACTTTGTCCTAAGATGAGTGATTGAAAGATTATGACTAGGAACACAATAAAGCCATTTTCTTTTGTAGCAACATGGAGATCAGGTCAGGGAAGGCCATGTGTGAGAAGGAGAGCTGGCTGTTACAGTAAGGAAAGAGAGGATGGATATTTAAGTGATAAAATTGGCAAAATGGCATAAATGGCTAGGAAATGATGAGATGGACTCTGGCAGATAATTAGATGACAGTGTCATTTAGCAAGATAATAAGGAGTTTGAAAAGGATGGCACTCAAGGTGAATGGTAACGTGAAATATTTGTGTGACCGTTGTTTTCATGTCTACTTCTTTCAGCTACTTTGTAGAGGTTAGAAGATTGATCAGGGGATCATTTCAAATCTCAAGTCTATAACTTATTGGGTTTCTGATCATAAGAAAACTGTTTATCCTCTATAAGCCTCGGTGTTCTCATTGGTAAGATGATAATAAGAATGCCCGTGTTAAGGGGTTGTCATTGGTAAGGGTTAAAAGAGAAAATGCACACAGAGTGCCTTCAAGAGAGTGTTGAAGAATAGCAATGCCAGTTATCATTACCCCTTTCCCACTGTCCACTGAATGCTCACTGAATTCAGGGTCTACATTTGTTTCCTTCGACTTGGTGCCCCCAAGGGCCTTCCCTCGTGGTCTATATGTAATTTTCCATCAGGAAATAATTGTTGAATTGAGCTGAAATGGTGGATGAAGCAACCAACAAGGGATTAATCTCCAAAACATGCAAACAGTTCATGCAGCTCAATATCAAAATAAGAAAGAAAAAAAAAATAACCCAATCAAAAACATGGGCAGAAGATCTAAACAGACATTTCTTCAAAGAAGACATAGAGATGGCCAAAAAGCACATGAAAAGCTGTTCAACATCACTAATTATTAAAGAAATGCAAATCAAAACTACAATGAGGTATTACCTCACATAAGTCAGAATCGCCGTCATCCAAAAATCTATAAACAATAAATGCTGAAGTGGGTGTGGAGAAAAGGGACCCCTCCTACACTGTACATGGGAATATAATTGGTATGGCCACTATGGAAAACAGTATGGAGGGTCCTTAAGAAACTAAAAATAGAACTATCATATGACCCAGCAATCCCACTCCTGGGCATATACCCAGAGAAAACCATAAGGTGAAAAGATGCATGCACCCCAGTGTTCACTACCGCACTATTTACAGCAGCCAGAACACAGAAGCAACTTAAATGTCCAACAACAGAGAAATGGATAAAGAAAATGTGGTACACGTATACAGTGGAATATTACTCAGCTGTAAAAAGAGTGAAATAATCCCCTTTGCTGCAACACAGATGGACCTAAAGATTGTCATATTGAATGAAGTAAGTCAGACAGAAAGACAAATATCATATGATATTGCTTAAATGTGGAATTTTAAAAAAAGATACAAATCTTAAAAAAAAAAAACAAGGTATGAACTTATTTAAAAACAGAAGTAGAGTCATGGATGTAGAGAACAAACTTATGGTTACCAGGGGCTTAGACGGGAAGGGATAAATTGGGAGATTGGGATTGACATATACACACTGCTATATGTCAAATAGATAACTAATATGAACCTACTGTATAATACAGGGAACTCTACTCAATACTCTGTGATGGCCTAAAAGGGAAAAGAATCTTAGAAAAAAAGAGTGAATATATGTAAGTATAACTGATTGACTCAGCAGTACACCTGAAACTACACAACATTAAAAGTCAACTATACGCCAGTAAAATTATAAAGTAAATTTATAAATAAAGAAATTTATAAATTTATAAATAAGGAAACAAACAAAAAAGAAACAGTGGAACATGAAAACACCAAACGAAGCTTCTTGAAGAGATGGAGAAGGATTCCTGATTGCCTGATATATAGATATTTCAGGTAAATAAGTCCCACAGTAAAGGCCAAGAGTGACATTGGGGATGAAAGACAGGAAAACAGCAATGGTACTAATGAAGTAAAATGGAAGGTGGCTCCTAGCAGTAAAGAAAGCAAACTGACCCAAGGGAAAGGACCTCAGCAGGAGTCCTTGCAGACACATGGGGCTTTCAAGAGGAGTTAATGATCTCACATTTTCCTTCTTAGCTCAAGTTTCTACCAATATATCACATCAGAAATCATTTAAAATATTACTTCAGGAAGAAAACCATAGGGGGGAAAAAAAAACAACAACCATAGGGCATAAACCTTATGCAAAGACTTCTCTACTGGCCGAGAATAGAAACCTATTCTGAACGCTGATACGTTGTTCAGCTGGCATCATAATTCTTGTTTTATTTTTCTTTCAGTAATTTAATTTTTTCTGAACATGTGCCATGTGAATCTTTATATATAAATAAAAAAATTAAAATAATTGCTTTCGCATTGTCAAACTAAATTTGTCCAGCAGAGGAATAAAATAACTATATTCATTATTAACTGAACACAAATAAAGTATAAATCAACAAGATGGAGCACAACCTTAAGTGGAAATTCTCTTGGTGAACTGGATTTAGATTTTGGGGAGGTTAAGATACAAAAGGGTGATTTAGCATAGATCTAGCTAGAATAGGTCAGCAGCATATAAATTACACTAAGGTGACATGAAAAGAAGGGAAAGCTTCTTTAACACCAGATAAAGTCAGCAGCTCTCAAGCATTGTATCTTCTAAGAAACCCTCCAAATTTTTGCAGTGCATGGTGACCCCCTCTAACCCGGGGCAGCTGCAAATTGTATGCATGTTGTTTACAGCACAAGGGTGCCAGGGAGAAGTGAGGGAAGGATCCTTAGTGAAGTGAAGAAAGATTTTTTCCTCCTTTGCACAGGTGCACGGACAACTAACAGCCCTGCTATGTCTCATGTTCCACACTGTCTTTCCATTAAAATAAAAAAAAGTTCCCAAATATACAAGTCAAGGTCTAGTTTCTCATTATAGAATAGCTCACATCTCTTTCCCAGCCTCTCAGATGAATTTAAAAGCCTAGGAGGATGAATGGAATATGAGGATCGATGAAGGTACATTTGCCATTCCTGAGCTATCCTACCCCTCCCTGTGGTTCTGTCTAGCATCTATTATTCATCCTGTAAATTGTGGATTTTCAGAGGCTTTGAATCTGCCTGAGACTGTAAAAGATCATCTCCTGGTACCTTTCGTGCCCACCAGATGTCTCAGGCAATACAATCACGCCTGCTGCTTTTTTCTGCTCCATCAGCAGGCTTGTTGGGGCTGTTATCTGTCTGACAAAAAATTCAGCTTGAAGAAAGGTCAGGGTACTGCTAGCCAGAGTATATGGTATAGCTCTGCTGATTTTCAAAATGTCAACACCCGCAACTTTGCATGCTTTGATTACCACCAAGAGGAAAGAGAGGTGGAGACAGTGTTGCTGCTTCATTGCTTTCCAGGCAGGATTAAACCCCCATGAAAATGTCTTTTCCCATCCTTTTATTTTTAAGTTCCTCAGAGAGTTCTAAATAGAATATTATATCCAAACATAATGGAAGAAAGAAAATATTTCTCTGCTCTTATACACACTCATTGGAGAAAGCAATGGCACCCCACTCCAGTACTCTTGCCTGGAAAATCCCATGGACGGAGGAGCCTTGTGGGCTGTAGTCCATGGGGTCGCTAAGAGTCGGACACGACTGAACAACTTCACTTTCACTTTTCACTTTCATGCATTGGAGAAGGAAATGGCAACCCACTCCAGTGTTCTTGCCTAGAGAATCCCAGGGATGGGGGAGCCTGATGGGCTGCCATCTATGGGTCGCACAGAGTCAGACACTACTGAAGCGACTTAGCAGCAGGAGCATACATACTCATCTATAGTTTGTGTTTGAATATGAGTGTTGGCATATTAGGAAACATAGCATAACCACCCAGCTAGAAAATGATAGCTGATGAAAATCAGACAGCTCACATGTAAAACTGATTTTTAAAATCTGATTTTTAAAATCTAAAACATCATAGAGAAGGCATCAAGGAGCTGGAAAATTTAAAACAGAGAGAAATTCACTGGAAAATGGGCTTCCCTTGTGGCTCAGCTGGCAAAGTATCCATCTGCGATACAGAAGACCTGGGTTCGATCCCTGGGTTGGGAAGATCCCCTGGAGAAGGGAAAGGCTACCTACTCCAGTATTCAGGCCTGGAGAATTCCATGGACTATATAGTCCATGGGGTCACAAATGACTGAGCGACTTTCCCTTTCACTGGAAAATGAGTATCAAGAGCAATAAACAAATCTCACATAGAGGACCTAGAACTGAACTGAAAGGAAGCCAGCCATAGCTACTTCCCCAGCATAAGAAATATCAGAAAACATGGATTTAGAAATGTGAGACTCCTCTTCCCCTCGTCTACCCCACCAGCAAAGAAAAACAAAAGATGCTTCTTCAGTTCAGTTCAGTTGCTCAGTCTTGTCTGACTCTTTGTGACCCCATGAACCACAGTACGCCAGGCATCCCTGTCCATCACCAACTCCTGGAGTTCACCCAAACTCATGTCCATTGAGTCAGTGATGCCATCCAGCCATCTCATCCTTGGTCGTCCCCTTCTCCTCCTGCCCCCAATCCCTCCCAGCATCAGAGTCTTTTCCAATGAGTCAACTGTTCGCATGAGGTGGCCATATTATTGGAGCTTCAGGTTTAGCATCAGTCCTTCCAAAGAACACCCAGGACTGATCTCCTTCAGAATGGACTGGTTGGATCTCCTTGAAGTCCAAGGGACTCTCAAGAGTCTTCTCCAACACCGCAGTTCAAAAGCATCAATTCTTCGGCGCTCAGCTTTCTTCACAGTCCAACTCTCACATCTATACATGACCACTGGAAAAACCATAGCCTTGACTAGACGGACGATGCTTCTTAGCAAGGACAAAATATCCACTTGGTTTGAAAGAACTATAGTAATTATGACCCACTGCATGCGGAATGATCAGCAAAAGGGCTTGGGGGTCAAAGCCAACCATCACCTGAAGCTTTCGCAAATAGACATCTATACCAAGTCATACGTGAAAAACTAGGAAGAAATACATTTAATAATTTTCCACTTTTAGATTGCACTGCTCTGTAGAATTCTACGGGAAAGGAAGAAAGATCTGAAGTGTTGTTAGGGTTTACATAAACGCCCTTTCCCCATTCCAGGTATTCTTAAGCTCTTAGCACTAGCATTTCAGGGGGCATTTAACACCATGCTGCAAGCCTTCTGTTTGCACCCAGTGGCAAAACTGTATGCTACTTTCCTAAGACTTTTGGATTCTTCATTTTCTGTCCAAAACTATCTTCTTAGTCTCATCTGCAGGACCCTCATTCCCACACCCCTATGCTCCAGCTTTCTCCAGTGTTAAAGCATGCTTCCTCTTCCTTCTCAGTAGTAAGAGGTGTTTAAGAACTTGGACTCTGGGGTTAGACAAACCAGGATCCAAGGGCCAGCTCTCCCATATACCCAGAGTGTGACCTTGTGCCAGCTCTCCCATATACCCAGAGTGTGACCTTGTGAAGTCATTTCAGTCATTAATGAATTAATAAATTCAGCAATATTTATTGAGCTTGTAATGTGTGCCAGGCTTTGTGCTGCACATTGGGAGTAGAGTTTTTTTTTTTTAAGTGCAAAAATTCTTGCCCTCAAGAGGCATTTATTCTAGTTGGGGGAGACTAGTTAGGAAAAAATGTATGATATACATTACGACAAAAAACAAAGCTAGGTTAGGACACAGAGTGCCACAGGCATGGAGAGGAGAGAGGATTGTGTTTTCCACAGGCTGGTCAAGGAGGGCTTTTCTGATAGGATGGCACTGAGAAAAAACCTGAATGATGAAGGGAGTGATGCTTGCAGATATCTGGGAGATGACATTCCAGGCAAAGGGATGAGCAAAGAGCATTCCTGTTGTATTTGACAAGCAGCCAAGGCGGGGAAAAATGGTGTTGGGTGTTGGATCCAAGAGTGGTAGGAAATTGTATCACAGAAGAGTGAGAGCAAAATTATGTAGGATCTTGAATGTATGCTAAGAACCTTGGGTTTTAACCCAAGTGAGATGGGAATCTGTTGGAAAGTTTGTTCACAATGCTGACATTATCTCATGTGTGTTTTTAAAAGCTCACAGAGAGATTGGGTATAAAGCAACGGCAGAAGCAGAGAGACCAGTTAAAAAGCTTCTGCAGAAGTTTGAGAGAGGGACGAGAATAGCTTTGACTGGAATGGTAGTGGAGGAGGTGATGCTCTCTGGTAGGATGATTCCAGTGTCCTCTTTGGGTATTACTCACCACTGTTATCATATCAAATGAAGTTGCTGTTATGATTACATGAGGATCAGTAGCGTAAAGTGCTTAGGGTAGTTTTGGCATCTAGGAAATGGTTAACAAAAAGACAGTGTTATTTTTACTATCAGGCTCAGCAGAAATGTCACCTCTTTGAAGTCTCCCTCATCACTTATTTCCACCCACCCTTATCACCAGCACAATCTTTCTCTTCTTACATTGCGTGTTGTACATACCATTGCAAGAGAATTACTAGAGCATGCACCCTCATATTTTCGCTTTGCTTTCTCAGCTAGAATGCAATTGTGAAGAAGAGGGTTGTTGTTTAGTTGCTAAGTCGTGTCTTACTCTTTTGTGACGCTATGGATTGTAACCCACCAGGCTCCTCTGTCCATGGGATTTTCCTGGCAAGAATACTGGAGTGGGTTGCCATTTCCTTCTCTAGGGTAATCATCCCCACCCAGGGATTGAACCCACATCTCCTGCAGTGCAGGCAGATTCTTTACCACTGAGCCACCAGGGAAGCCTCACCCTCACCTGTACCTCCACTTAATTATTTGGACCAGTCATATCATTTAATGTGTATTATTTAGCCTATATTACTTTGCATACAAAATTATTAAATTTTTTGCATTTATATCTTGATTCCAACTAGATCATAAAGTTTCATCAAACAGGCATTGTATCTTTTATTCTTCATATGTCTCAGAGTACTATGTACATTCATGGGTCAATTATTATTCTGTTTCATTAAAAGAAAAGCTTAGTAAGTAAAGACACAGAATAACAAGAATGATTTAATAGAAAGTGTATGACATTTTTTTGATGTACTGAGTGAGTGATGTTTGAATATAATTATTATTGCTTCAGAAAAGCACAAGCCAGAGAAATTTTAGAATGCTTTTAGAGTCACAGGGACAATAGCAGGGCATTTCAGCACTCAAGACTCATCATAAAAACTAAGCTGTTTCCTTGTTAAAGGCACTAATAGAAAGTCCAACTCTAGAACCAGATAGATTTGGACTCTGGTGTTTTCAGGAAAATGACATTGAAAAAGTTAGACAAAATGATGAAAGATACATAGAATTCAGTGGAATGTCTTTGGACTATCTAGAAGATTTGTAGTCAAAGACAGTAAGAATATAACAAATAGAGATCTCCCTCAAGTTTCTATCAACAGGAGCTTAGATATTTGATGGCACTTTTGTAGGTAGTAAGGCATATAAATATCTCACCTAGCAAATTGTAAGCAAAATTCTAGAAAGAGATATAGCTGCTGCAGGGAGAGGGAGCCAGATCTCTGTAAGGAGACAGAAGCATTAGATATATATAACTTGAATTTGAAGGACACAGGTGATGGGACCATTCCCAGTTGGGGAGTGTATTAGCTTTTTATCACCAGAATCTTAGCAACTTACAACCACACAAATTCATTACCTCACCATTCCTGTGGAGGAACCTGGGTGTGGGTTAGCTGGATCTTCTGCTTAGGGTCTCCTCAGACTGAAATCAAGATGTCATCCAGGGCTGCGATCTCATCTGAGGCTCGAGCAGCACTGCTGCCTGGCCTCTTCCAAAGCCAGCAGAAGGGGCCCTCATTGCTTTTTATCTCTTTTTTTAAATTTTATTTATTTATTTTAATTGGAGGCTAATTACTTTACAATATTGTAGTGGTTTTTGCCATACATTGACATGAATCAGCCATGGGATGGGTGTGCATGTGTTCCCCATCTTGAACCGCCCTCCCACCTCCCTCCCCATCCCATCCCTCAGGGTCATCCCAGTGCACCAGCCCTGAGTGTCCTGTCTCATGCATTGAACTTGGACTGGCAATCTATTTCACATATGGTAGTATACATTCTTATCTCTTTTAAGGCTCACCTGATTAGATCAGTCCCACTCAGAAAACTTTTTCCCATTTGATTAACTCAAATTCATTACCACTGGAAACGTATTACATCTGGGAAATTCCTTTTGCCATATAACACAGCACTCACAGATGTGATAGACCGTCTTATTCACAAAGTTCTACCTACACCCAAGGAGAGAGGATTATACAAGTCACAAATACCAAGGGGGGGCAAAAATCTTGGAGGTTATTTCAGAAGATTGTTTACCTACAAGAGTAGGGACCAAAGGAAATAGGGCTCATCGTGTCCCAAAGGCATTGCTGATAAAGGTCCAATCATGTCTGGTTAGTAATTTTTGTTTTGCATGTTTGTGTGTGTTTAACTGGAATATAATTGTGTTACCATACCGTGTTAGTTTCTGCTGTACAGTGAAATGAATCAGTCATTAATATACATATATTCCCTCCCTTGTGAATCTCCTCCCCCTGCCTCATCCCACCCCTCGAGGTCATCACAGAGCAATGAGCTCAGCTTCCTGTGCTTTATAGCAGGTTCCCACCATCTACTGTACACGTAGCAGTTCTGATTTTTAAGAAATCTTCACATGCTAGGCAACTCCAAGAATTACTTAGAAAAATAACATCAAAATTATATGGAATGATATAATAGTGCCTTTATCTTTTAATGATGGTATAATTTAGTATTATGTATAAAAAATCAAAATATAAAAATCAGTGTTAAAATATTTGCATTTAAGAATCTGTGCTTATTTTGAATTTTAATTATTTGTGTTATTTATAAAAATTAGGCTTATTAGAATAATAAGCCAACTTTGCAGTTTCAAGTTAAAATAAGTATTGAGTCATTGCTTTACACCTGTAATTTCAGTTTGAAATCTTACTTGGAACATTTAGGAGAGTTTAACGTTCACCAGATCTGTAAATTTAATTTATTTGATTTCTAAGAATTACTTAAGTTCTTAGGAAGTGTGTTAAGTCATGTGATTAAGGTACTTAAAAAAGGAAATAAAAATATATGACATTAATAAATGTGGCTAAATGTTCAAGGAATTTAATTAGATTGTAAAGTCTTCCTTCAAAATAATTATAAACTTATTAGATTTATGGATAGATTAATAAACTTTATAAACATATAAGCTTAAGAAAAACAAGGGTTTTGAGTGAATTGAATACTAATTTTGCACCATGATAACCTTTAGTAGTTCTTTTCTGGGCATAAAAATTGCCCTTGAAGCATAAAAATATTGATTTCTATTAAGTTTCAACTCTACTATTTTGTATGACCTTTGTCAAGTCACTTGACTTGTCTTAGCTTCAGTTACTCATTAGCAACATGGAGTCATCATGTTAACATGCAGGGTGGTCCTAAGGAGTAAATGAGATACTTTGCACAAAGTGCTTGACACATTTAGAACCTTAATAATAAAAGCTTAAAAAAAATTCATTTCTTTTACTAAACATAAGGGCAGAAGCTTTGTTTATGTTCCATCTGACCACCAACAGTTTAAACTTCAATCCTGCATATACTTTCTCCAGTTCAGTTCAGTTGTTCAGTTGTGTCTGACTCTTTGTGACCCCATGGACAGCAGCACCAGGCTTCCCTGTCCTTCACCAGCCCAGAGCTTGCTCAAAATGTCCATTGAGCTGGTGATGGCCTCCAACAAGCATATTCTGTCATCCCCTTCTCCTCCTGCCATCAATCTTGTCCAGCATCAGGGTCTTTTTCAGTGAGTAGGTTCTTCACCTCAGGTGGCTGAAGTAGTGGAGTTTCAGCTTCAGCAACAGTTCTTCCAATGAATGTGTAGGACTGATTCCTTTAGGATGGATTGGTTGGATCTCCTTGCAGTCCAAGGGACTCTCAAGGGTCTTTTCCAATACCACAGTTCAAAAGCATCAATTCTTTGGCACTCAGCTTTCTTTATGGTCCAACTCTCACACCCATACATGACTACTGGAGAAACCATAGCTTTGACTATATGGACCTTTGTTGGCAAAGTAATGTCTCTGCTTTTTAATATACTATCTAGATTGCTCATAGTTTTTCTTCCAAGGAGCAAGTGTCTTTTAATTTCATGGCTGCAGTCACCATCAGAAGTGATTTTGCAGCCCAAGAAAATAAAGTCTCTGTTTTCATTGTTTCCCAGTCTATTTGTCATGAAGTGATGGGACCAGATGCCATGATCTGAGTTTTCTGAATGTTGAGCTTTAAGCCAACTTTTTCACTCTCCTCTTTCACTTTCATCAAGAGGCTTTTTTAGTTCCTCTTCACTTTCTGCCATAAGGGTGGTGTCATCTGCATATATGAGGTGATTGATATTTCCCCTGGCAATCTTGGTTCCAGCTTGTGCTTCTTCCAGCCCAGAGTTTCTCATGATGTACTCTGCATAGAAGTTAAATAAGCAGGGTGACAATATACAGCCTTGACGTACTCCTTTTCCTATTTAGAACCAGTCTGGTGTTCCATGTCCAATTCTAATGTTGCTTCCTGACCTGCACATAGGTTTCTCAAGAGGCAGGTCAGGTACTCTGATATTCCCATCTCTTTCAGAATTTTCCACAGTTTACTGTGATCCACACATTCAAAGGCTTTGGCATAGTCAATAAAGCAGAAATAGATGTTTTTCTGGAACTCTCTTGCTTTTTCCATGATCCAGCAGATGTTGGCAATTTGATCTCTGGTTCCTCTGCCTTTTCTAAAATCAGCTTGAACATATGGAAGTTCACAATTCACATATTGCTGAAGCCTAGCTTGGAGAATTTTGAGCATTACTTTGCTAGTGTGTGAGATGAGTGCAATTGTGTGGTAGTTTGAATATTCCTTGGCATTGTCTTTCTTTGGGATTAGAATGAAAACTGACTTTTTCTAGTCCTGTGGCCACTGCTGAGTTTCCCAAATTTGCTGGCATATTGAGTGCAGCACTTTCACAGCAGCATCTTTTAGGATTTGAAATAGCTCAACTGGAATTTCATCATCTCCCCTAGCTTTGTTCATGGTGATGCTTCCTTCCTAAGGCCCACTTGACTTTGCAGTCCAGGATGTCTGGCTCTAGGTGAGTGCTCACATCATCATGGTTTTCTGGGTAATTAAGATCTTTTCTGTATAGTTCTATGTATTCTTGCCACCTTTTCTTAATGTCTTCTGCCTCTGTTAGATCCACACCTTTTCTGTCCTTTATTGTGCCCACCTTTGCATGAAATGTCCCCTTGGTACCTCTAATTTTCTTGAAGAGATCACTAATCTTTCCCATTCTACTATTTTCTTCTATGTCTTTGCATTGATTACTGAAGAAGGCTTTCTTACCGCTCCTTGATATTCTTTGGAACTCAGCTTTCAAATGGGTATATCTTTCCTTTTCTCCTTTGCCTTTAACTCGTCTTCTTTTCTCAGCTTTTTGTAAGGCCTTCTCAGACAACCATTTTGCCTTTTCGCATTTCTTTTTCTTGGGGATGGTCTTCATCCCTGCCTCCTGTACAGTGTCACAAATCTCGTCCATAGTTCTTCAGGCACTCTGTCTATCATATCTAATCCCTTGTATCTATTTGTTGCTTCCATATAATTGTATGGAAGTTCAATTCCATATAATTGTATTTATACAATTATACAGTTGTATATAATTATACAAATATATATACACAATATATACAATTATACACAATATAAACAGTTACATATATATACAACATATACAATGTATATACAGTTCCATATAATTATATTTATACTTCCATAAATACTTACAATTCCGTATAATTGTAAGGGATTTGATTTAGGTCATACCTGAATGGTCTAGTGGTTTTCCCTACTTTCATCAGTTTAAGTCTGAATTTTGCCATAGGAGTTCATGATCTAAGCCACAGTCTGCTCCCGGTCTTGTTTTTGCTGACTATATAGAGCTTCTCACTCTTTGGCTGCAAAGAATATAATCAATCTGATTTTGGTATTGACTATCTGGTGACGTTCATGAGTAGAGTCATCTCTTATGTTGTTGGAAGAGGGTGTTTGCTATGACAAGTTCATCCTCTTGCCAAAACTCTGTTAGCCTTTTCCCTGCTTCAATTTGTACTCCAAGGCCAAACTTGCCTGGTAATCCAAGTATCTCTTCACTTCCTATACTTTTGCATTCCAGTCCCCGGTGATGAAAAGGACATCTTTTTTTTTTTTTTCTTTTTTTTTGGTGTTAATTCTAGAAGGTCTTGTATGTCTACATAGAACCATTCAACTACAGCTTCTTCAACTTTAGTGGTTGGGGCAATAGACTGGATTACTGTGATATTGAATGGTTTGCCTCAGAAACAAACAGAGATTATTGTCATTTTTGAGATATACTTTCTTAGCTAGCAATTAGTTTGTTATCTTTCAAGGCACAAAGGATGCTTAAAGGGTTAATTTTAATGCCCTGAGAAGGTTGACCACACACATTAGATCTTCCCCAGAAAGTAGCTGCAAGGCATACATGTTCAGTGGACTCTTTTTGATCCTATGGACTGTAGTCCACCAAGCTTCTCAGTCCATGGGATTCTCCAGGCAAGAATAGTTTAGTGGGTTGCCATTGCCCTCCTCCAGGGGATCTTCCCAACCCAAGGATCAAACTTGCATGTCTTAGGTCTCCTGCATTGGTTGGCAGATTCTTTACCACTAGCACCATCTGGGCTTTCCTGGGTGCCCAGTGGTACAGAATGCATTTGCAATGCAAGAGCTGCAGGGGAGGTGAGTTTGCGGACAGAGGAGCCTAGCAGGCTACAGTCCATAGCCTCGCAAAAAGTCAGACATGACTGAAGTGGCTTAGCACGCATGCATACCACCTGGGAAGCCCAGCTGCAGGGAAGTATCAGCAAACCAACGTCCCATTTCAGGCTCCAAGGACTTTATGCAGCCAGTGTTTCTGTGCCAATATCCAGGGCCAAATGACTGGAATGAGATTTAAAACACTAGGGGAAAGGAGAAGTTAGTATTCCCTCTAGACCAATAGTCGCACGGTGAAATGTCACTATATTTGTGTCAGAAGGAACAGAGGAATGCAGTCCTGTCTGGGCAAAGTGCACACAGAAAACCCAGAGGAGAGCAGACCTAATCCTCCACATGACTTGAGTGTACTATGGTTAGTATAGACAATCCACTTTTCTCTGAGTGTTTATATTAATATTTGAAAAATGAAAACATAGTTTTGAAGAAAGAAGTGTAAAATGAATTCTTTTGAGCACTTATACAATTTTTTAAATGTGTCTAACCTCTTGAAAAACTGCAGTGATTTTTGATGGTAATTCTGAAGGGACGCAAACACAAATATAAAACAGTATGTGAGAAAGTAGAGACAGAGAGACAGAGATGGAAACGAGGAATAGAAGAGAGTGTGTGTATCTCAGAGCAAACAGAGGGACAGATTCCCAGAGAAGCTGTGAAACAAGACCTAGATACAAAGACAAACAAGACATGATACTGAACACCAAGAGACCGAACGCTGAAACCTAATGGGACAAAAAGTAAGGGAAGACTCTGAAGAAAAGATATTTTGTGGATGAAAAATTAATCAATTAATCTATGGAAAAAAGATGGAAAATTTTGTTCAAGCCCAACTGAGTGTTATAACCCAAAAACAGAGTCTCAGAAATCTCCAGGAACTGATCTGCCCATTAGATATCATAGCAGAGTCATACAGTGTTTTGAAACAGAGAACTGGACATATTACATGACATATTACTGACAGTTGATACAATCCAGGTCCCCATGTACAACAGGAGTAGTAGGTCATGGGTCATTGTGGCCCCTTACAAAATTAAGCAGGAAGGTTATCACCTCAGGAGTCATCTTGTGATGCTGGGAGAATGTTGCTGTTTGTGGTTGAGCCGGTATTTCTGCCAATGGGGATGCATAAGGCACAGTAGAGGGGAGAGAGGACGCCAAAGGGCAGAGAAAATTTTTTTACGTCCGTATTTTCCTTGACTTGCCTTAGAATTTCATCGATATGTAATTTCCAAGGATCTGAAGAAGCCGCTGGAGGACCAGGTTGCGGGGGGGAATAAAAGGAAAGGAAGACACCACCGGGCAACATTCAATTAAGTCAATATTTATTTTGTGCCCACCAGGAACATAGCAACCTTCTGGAACTAAAGTGGAAATGAATTTAATTCTCTCCTGTTCTGAGGGGTGGGTAAGTTCAAGTCTGTGGAGCCGCCTGGGGCTGAGGCGTGAGTACGTGCAAATCCACAGTGCACGCTGCTTCCGTCTGGCTGGCCTGCAATTCTCTGCCTCCAGGGCTGCCCTACAACCCTCTCTTCCACCGACTTCATGGTGGAAAACAAATATCTAAAGAGAGACAAAGATGAAACCATTATAAAAGTTTATTTATGAACTCGTAATATCAGGTCTAAAATAAGTGTTACTTAATAGTGACACCATATTTCTTACTTAAATATAAAAAATTGAAATCTAGATATTGAAAAATAAAGAATGTTTAAATTTTTTAAAAGCACTGAACCAGAGACAGTTTTCATTAGGCTCCCCTCTAAACACACACAATGTGCTGACATATATGATACTGTGCCGTATTTTTAAAACAAATCTCTCTTTCCTTTAAAAAAATTCAGTCAAGAAATATTTCTTAGGAATGTCGGAGTACACAAACACATATCTGATCAAAATGTCTCTGAAGGCCCTACAGAAAGGAAAATGTAGTTTTGTTACATGACTCATGGTGTCCATAAGACAAAAATAAAGCAGAGGTTTAGAAGAAACACAACTATTCCTGGCAGTCTGGCAGTGGGATCTACAAAACAGACTTCCAAGGGAAGGACACCACCCTCAAAACTCATTACACCTTAGTAGGGAATCCACACACCCATTCAAACCAACTCATCTGATAAACAAATCTAAAAGAAAGAATATGTATGGCAAAATAACTTAGGGGAATACTAACTTACCTGTATTCTTACATTTCCCTACATCACAGCCAGACC
This sequence comes from Budorcas taxicolor, assembly GCF_023091745.1. Lineage (NCBI taxonomy): Eukaryota > Metazoa > Chordata > Mammalia > Artiodactyla > Bovidae > Budorcas > Budorcas taxicolor. The sequence continues at coordinate 74,424,031 of NC_068912.1, forward strand.
CTTGAGATTGTTGCAGAGTGAAAAATAGAAGATGCTTAAAATAAAGGGCTATTTGTGTTGTGTAAAAGAGAGAACTTTTGAAGTTGAAGAAACTATGCCACTGGAGGGTGAGGGTAGAGACAGCTACTTTGAGGAACTTGGGAAGAGGGCGTAAGGTCTCCCAGACTACAAAGAAGAAAAGGTCAAAGTGAGGACATCACATAGAACTAGGGCTGAGTAATCCTTGGGCACCTTAATGTCTCCAAGTCTCTACTCTTGCCGTTTATAAAAAATGAGATAAAAGTGGCACTAAATTCATAAGGTACTGTAAGTTGTGAGGATTAAGTGGATATAAAGCTCAGTGCCTGCAATAAACATTGGTGCACATGTGTCTTTTTGAATTATGGTCTTCTCACGGTATATGGCCAGTAGTGGGATTGCTAATCCATCTGATAGTTCTATTTTTAGGTTTTTAATGAACCTTCATGCTGTTCTCCATAGTGGCTATACCAATTTACATTCCCACCAACAGTGCAAGAAGGTTCCATTTTCTCCACACCCTCTTCGGCATTTATTTTTTGTAGATTTTTTGATGATGGCCATTCTGACCATTGGAGGGAGGCTTAAGAGGGAGGGGATACATGTATACATACAACTGACTTACTTAATTGTATAGCAGAAACTAACACAACCTTGTAAAGGAATTATACTCCAATTTTTAAAAATTCAAAAATAAAAATAAAGTTCAGTCCCTGGAACATAAATGTTTAATAATGGTTGTTACTTTTAGTCAGTTTGAAAAACAAATCTATGAGAGTGATACACAAAGCTTCTAGCCATTGCACAAACACAACCATTGCAAAGAGGGAAATATCATTGGTTATGCATATTTACCTGATAAAAATAAATTATTTATAGTTCTTCAAGAGATTTACCACTACCCTTTGCAGGAAAAATATAAGCATATGCTCAAGAAAAACACCAACCATCTCCCACAACCTTGCCAACATGGAGCCACTCAGATCAACATGTCTAATATACTTCCAATCCACGAAGAAGAATAATAGAAAAAAAATTCAAAGTACTTAATACACCAATGGCTTTTACAAAATCAACTACCACCCTTATCCTCTTTTAGTCCTCCCTTCCTTCAGTACTATCACATCTGAGGCTAAAGATATTTATAATTCTCTGGTGACTAACCATAACAAACTTTTGACAAGCAGGCTGGTAAACTTGATAAAAGTATCTTAATATGACAGATATACTTCTCAAATGGAATGTGGGAGGGGAGAGGACACTTCAATTTTTGATAAGCTAAAACAGCACCTTGAAAATGGAATGACCCTACATAGGGATTTAACAGGAGAGCTAATTTCAGGTCAAATACGCCTCCAGCTATGAGGCAAGCAGGTTTGTATTTGCATTAGATTTCTCATTAGAAATCTTAGCATGATCTTCGGGTCTCATTCTTGCACTCTTCTATCCTGACCAAATCATTTGGAACTAATCACTGGTCTCAAATGAGTTGCCCAATAGTCCACGATGGGAGAAAAAAAAATAATCATGACTTAATAATTCAGCAAACATTTCCTGAGCCTTTGCTATAAACCCAGTAGCAAGGACACAGAGATGGACAGAGTCCTTGCTATCAGCCCCATCTCAAAACCATAGCACAGCCTTCCCCAGCCTCTAACACAGTCACTTAGTCCTGCCCACCACCTGAGCCACTTTCTGTGGCTCCAGCCACCTCCAAGTATGGCTTGCCATTTTTGCCTTCCTGTGTGGCTACAGAGCAGCTATGATTTAAGATTTCTGAGCTTGTGAGGGTTAGCCTTCTCCAGAAAGGAGAAGCTCAAACAGGAGTTTCCTCCAATGATTCTATTTTGCAAAATAGGGCTTTACTGTTTCACTCCCATTTCAGTTCTTGTTCTAGAAGTCCTCATGTTTCTCTAGACCATTCTTAGGAGGAGTCTGCCTAATGGACAATCCTGTTTCCCTGGGGATGGAAGTTGTTATTCAGAGTGCAATCTTAGGGGCTGATGTTCTGTGACCTACAGACAGACTTCCCTGTGGACACCCTTAGGGATTTCTAAAGTCCACTTACCCGTTACCTTGTGCCCAACTCCAGGGAACTGAGCTGCAAAAAATTAAACCATCTAAACCCTAAGGACAGATCTTTGGCAGCTAGTACTCACTGAATAAAGGAACAAAACATTCAGTCATTCATTCACTGAGTACTTAATAAGTGCATGCTGTGTCAGACAAAATGTTAAATCCTGAAGCTGTGGAAATAGGAGGAAGTAAACCATATTATCATGGAGCACATAGTCTAAAAAGGAAAACAAAGAGGAAGCAAATAATTATAAGTGATATAGTAGAAATATTCAAAAACCTAATGGGAACACTGAGAGAGACAGGCAAGTTTTGGCTATGAAAGCTAGGACAGGTGTCACAGAGGAGGTGATATTGGAGAGGAGTTGAAAAATGAGATGGGGGGATACTAGATGGACAAAATAGCCAGTCGGTGAAGGGCAGTGAGTGCAAGTACAGAAAGTCCCCTACATACCAATCTTCAAGTTGCAAACTTTCAAAGATGTGAACGTGCATCTGATTCCAGCAAGGAATCGGAAGCTGTGTCGTTAACGTCAGGGATGAGTGAAATTGCAGCTGACCCTCATCTCCTCTTGCTGATGGTCCCTCAGCTCTATCATCTCCCACCTTTTCTTCCTCTTCCAGTCAGTAACTCTTCTTGTCCTTTGATTCAGTGTCAGCCCCTGTATGCCAGCTGTTGTACTGTATTACTGTACTTTTCAAGGTACAGTACTGTAAGATTAAAAATGTCTATTTTTTGTTTTTATGTATTATTTGTGTGAAAAGTGTTAAAAGCCTATTACGGTACAGTAATACATAGCCAGTCGTCTAGGGGTACCTAGACTAACTCTGTTGGCTGTTCTGTGCTCAGTTGCTGTCATGTACAAGCAATTAAACTTACAAACGCACTCTGAGAAGAGAACGCCTTCATTTGTAGGGGACCTACTGTCCATACATTTCAGGCAGAGGGAACGGCATATGCAAAGGCCCAAGATATAGAATAGCCTGGTGTATCCATGGCACAGTAACCTTCTAATATTTTGCTTAGGAGTTTGTCCATTTTTTTAGAGGCCCAAAATGGCAAATGGAATTAATCTTGAAGGCCTGCTGCCTCTTGCCCATCTTTGTATTCAGTATGTGCTCAGTCATTCGGTCATGTCCAACTCTGTGACCCCATGGACAGTAGCCCACTAGGCTCCTCTATCCATGGAATTTTTCAGGCAAGAATACTGGAGCATGTTGCCTTTTCCTACTCCAGGGGAATCTTCTCAACCCAGGGATGGAACCTGCGTCTCTTGTGTCTCCTGAATTGGCGGGCAGATTCTTTACCGTGGAGCCACCTGGGAAGCGACAGTATTCAAACAATCTACTACACATGAGAAAGACAAGACTGACACGCATGGTGCCTATTTGCAGTCTAAGCACAGACCATCTTGAGCCACTGAGGAGTGTTGTTACTCTGGAGAATAATGTGTCTAAATGTATCCTTCTTGCCACCCCAGTTGGGAAAGCTTCTTTAGGATCTAGCCTGGCCTCAGGAGCATATCCTGGGACCATGAAAGATGCTCTATCTTTCCAGCCACTTACATCATTACATGTAAGTAGTCCATAGGTTCTGAATTATGATACCCGCCCTTGAGGAGAAAGTATAAACTGAAGGGGAGGGAATGAGAACAAATAAGTATGAAGAGTATAATAAATGTCATTAACAGTACATTCTTAAAACATAAAGAAGAAAGAACAGCAAGATCTCCCTGATGGTAAGAAAACTTCATTGAATGGATTATAAAAGATACTTGCCTGACAAGTGGCAGTCTGAGAGGTGGAGAAGGGTATTTGCAGATGAGGAATCATCTGAGCTCACAGCATGTGATGTGTGAGAGTCAGCAGCCTATTCAGTGAACAGCAAAACGGTTTGGTATTTCCAGAGTTGTGAAGGACCAGGACCAGGGGCAGACATACAGCAACAAGGGCAGTCTGGGTAATTGTGCAGTGCCTTCTATAAGAGCTGTTTCTTAGACACACCTGAGGAGGTAAGGGGGAAAACCTTCTAAGTCAGAGAAACTAGGAAGAAAGCCAGTGAGACATTCAGAACAAAGAAATCGAGCCAGAAATTAGGGCTAATAAGAGCATCGACTCTCTGTCCTCCTGCCTGGGTGAAATACAGAAGTCCAGGCTTGAGTCCAGGTGCTTTCACAAACAGTCCTGACCCTGTGTCTGTGGGAACACCTCCAGCACCTCCAATCTGACCGAACTGCCAGTGCCCTCTAGTGGTGGCTCACTTGATGGCTAGATGACACAAACCATCCAGTTCTTCACCCAAGTACCTGTCATGTGCTGGCTTCCATGACAGCTGCTGGAGTCACAGGTCTTTAAGACACTGATTTCAGGATCACATTTTAGGGTGTGAGACACTGAAATGAACACATCCAAACAATAGTGTGTGAAAGTAAAAGTGTCAGTTGCTCAGTCAGGTTCAACTGTTTGTAACCCCATAGACTGTTAGCCTGCTAGGCTTCTCTCTCCATAAAATTTTCCAGGCAAGAATACTGCAGTAGGTTGCCATTCCCTTCTCCAGGGGATTTTCCTGACCCAAGGATCGAACACAAGTCTCCCACATTGCAGGCAGATTCTTAATTGTCTGAGTGGTCAATGCAAAAAAAATAAATAAATAAAATGCAATCAGAGATAGTCATAAGACAAAGAGTTGTATAGAAAAGGGGAGCTAATAATGCAGAATCAATTCACCCTGAGGATAGTTGGCAATAAATCTTAATTTGTAGGAGATGTCACACTTTGCTGCTTCAATTCTGGCAATGTTCTGAAGTCGCTAATTATATTGAGCTATTCCAGATCACATATTGCACAAAGATGAACGTGGGAAAGTACTTGTTTCATTTATAACTGAGGCGGAAAAAAACCCCTCCAAATAAATAAATCCATGGCAATCAAATGTAACTGTAGCTCATGCTAGGTAATAAGTGTACCTTTGCAGATAGATATGCTTTATAACTGCCCAAGGGGAATACTTGAATCTTTTTAAATAATCATTCCCCAAAGGATCTGTTTTTCAAAGTATTTTTACATCTTGAGTTAATGTTCAGTGGAACACTTCAGTATATTTTCCCATTTTACATTTTATAATGTCAACACGTGAATCAACTTTGCACCTTGTTGACGTTCTTCAAAACTTTATCTCCAGCCCAGCTGACATTCCTATGTTCATTTTTCTGTATCACTTAAGGCCACACATCTCTCTACTTATACCAGAGAACACCAGCATCAGGTTTGACTTCTCTTTTCTCAACTAAGCTTCCATTAATTCCTCTTGATATTGCATCTTACATGCTTCTCAAATCTGTCTACTTCTCTCTGACCTCCCTGCCTCTACTGATGTTCAAGTCTCCCAAATGGTCCTCTGGACATCTCTTTTTTTAGTGCATTTTATAAAGGGGTCAATCTAACACATATTATTCTCCCGCTGAAAGTCATTAAATTAACTACCATTCCCTTTAAGTGAAAGTTCAGTAAAAAGTACCTAAAATTGCTTGCAAAGTCCTTCCTGACCTGTCCTCTGCTAAGCTCTCCTGCCTCAATTTCATTCTTTCCTTTTCCTTTCCTTCATCTCTTACCTTCCAATTATTAAAAAATGTTTTTTATGCCTCAAACACTCCATTCCTTTTCTAGAACATTCTCTTTTTAACTGGAGAGCTTTTATTATTACTTCAAGCTACATCTTGGATATTTTATTAGAATCATTCCTGGACCTTCTAAGTCCAGCTTTGAGTTCCTCCCCTGTTCCCTTTGTGCCTTGGAGTTCACCATTACACTGTATGGAAATAATCTGTTTTCTTTAGTCCAACAGTGTGAACACAGGAATTATTTAATATCATATCTATATTGCATATGATTCACATTTCTAGAATGAACTAATGACATCTGATCTGCTCTCTGCCAAATGGTATAGAGACTCCCCTCTGGGAGGACCCTAGGTGCCCAGCTATGCTGATGACCTGGGAGATAGGTCTATCCAACACTGGATGAAGTGTCAGAAAACTTATTTGAATGTAGATTTAAGTCATGATCTCCAAACAGCTTATCAGTAATCCAACTGCCTTTAAAAGAATCTTCAACTGTAGGAAAAGGTAAAAAGGGGGGCTATTTTTGGCTCCTGAAAGTCCCAATATTTCAGATAACCTCTTTTCTTAGAAGATTAAATTTTACTTCTTACCAAAATCACCCTGGCCAATATCTAGATTCTCAGATCCATGGGGCTTTCACCAATTTCATTCACTTATTCTCCTTCATCTATTTCTCACTGGTTAAGCACCTATGAAGTGCAAGATGCTGGAAATACTAGTTGATGTCATTCTCCACACCACCTCCACACTCAATCTATTCAGGGCTAAGAGGAATGAAGAAAACAAACATGTAATCTTGTGATACAGATTCCCTCCAAGCTCACTGAAAATTTTAACTTAAGGAAATAATTCCAGAAGGTATAAAAAATGTTAAGAAATGAAACATTTTTTCTTTATATTTGAAATAAAATAAGCTTTAAGAGCAATAAATATAAAATGAACAGCAGATACCACAAGAGGAAATTTTTTTGCTTATAAAACTGTAAAGATTCTTATTGTATTAGTTCATTAGTCAGTGCTATTTGCATTAGTTACCTTTTAACTGAATTCTATCCATAACTGAGAAGCAAACAGTCTGGCAAAGTCCACACAGTTTTTTCAAAGACATATAGCCAAAATATGGCCAAAGCTATAAAAGATTGATTATTCACAGGTTGTTTGCAACTGCATAGACTGTAACCCCCAGGCTCTCCTGTCCCTGGAATTTTCCAGGCAAGAATACTAGAGTAGATTGGCATTTCCTACTCCAGGGGATCTTCCCAACCCAGGGACTGAAGCCATATCTTACATCTCCTGCATTGGCAGGCATATATTTTACCACTGTGCCACCCTGGGAAGCCCAGTCAACATGGATAGCTTGTGACAATTACTCAAATAAGCATGCCATTGGTGGGCCTGGTGATGCTGTTACCAGAGGAGTAGAAATGTATTCTAAAGGATTTTTGACTTGAGCAAGATTTGAAATGAGTAAGAAGTTTTTTGAACAAAATGATTCTGCAGTTTTCATAAGCCAAGAACTCTTCAAAATACATCTCTGAGGCATTGCATAAATATTTAGAGCCTGGTTGAATTCCTTGTTATTCTTTTAACACACTTCAGTGTATGTATATCTGATACCTTTGTTGTTCTTCCTGAATGAAATAGCCTCCAGCCACAGGTGCCTGTCAAACTCAAATATCATCGCTTCTATGAAGCATCACACAGGGATCAACAGAAATCTCTCTGGCTGAATTAATTCCTCCCCACTCCGAGTGCTCACAGCATTTTGTGATTTGCCATTCAAACTGCACTTATTGTGCTATATTATCCTTACTGGTAGATATATCTCTGTTCCCTAAAAGACTATGACCACAGGACCCAACAGTACCTGATACATCTTAAAGCCTCCATATAGACAGGTTTAATGTTTGAATCATCCTATTTTTTCTCCATTTCTCTGTGTCACGATAGTACCAAGTTCATCCAGTTTTGGCTAACTTCATGAGGTACAGTGTTAAACAGTTCTGATCTGACAATTTAGATATAGATTATTCTCAATTAGTCACAAGTCTATCTTGGAAAAAAGCATGGAGTTGTAGTTTTAAGAGATTTTGTGGTTTGGGGCAATCAACTTACCTGCATGGCTTCAGTTTCTTCATCGAGAAAATGAGGACTAAATAATCTGTACATTCCCATCTTCTCCTAGTCTATGAACCAATGTTCTTTCCTGAATTCATGTAAAATTAATGGTCTAGATTTTATTTTTTAGTGCTGGGTCTTTGTTGCTTTCTCCAGTTGTGGTGAGCAGAGCCCAGGCCTCTCAATGTGGTGGCTTCTCTTGCTGCGGAGCACAGGCTCTAGGCATACAAGCTTCAGTAGTTGCACCATGCGGGTCCGAGGGCATGCAGTCTTCAGTAGTTGTGGTTTGCAAGCCTAGTTGCTCCATGGCATGTGGGATCTTCTCAGACCAGGGATCGAACCGGCAGACCCTGCATTGTCAGACAGATTCTATTCACTCTGCCACCAGGGAAATCCTAGGTTTTGTTTTGTTTTGATTTTGTTTCCCGTTCCTCCGCTCTGTTTTTTCTTTAAAAGAAAATCAAATTGAAATTCTTTACAGTTTACTATGATGTCATTAGAGCTCTGAAAGTCACAGATACAGACTCAATCCCTTACTCTGACACTGACTAAACTAACCGGATAATCTGGTCAATTTCAGCTTGACTAAGCTTCAGTTTCCTCATGTGTGAAATGAGAATAATAGTGATAGTGGTGGTTTCATAGAGTTGTGCATAATCTTCTTCTGTATTTCTTATGACTCTCTGCAGTTGCAAGTTGTATAGGGATGCAAAGGTCTTAGTAACACAAATATACTCACTCACAAATTAATTAGGGGAAAAAGTGGAAGCAATGACAGATTTTATTTTCTTGGGCTCCAAAATCACTTTGGACAGTGACTACAACCGCTAAATGAAAAGATGCTTCCTCCTTGGAAGAGAAGCTATGACCAAACTAGACCCTGTCCTAGAAAGCAGAGACATCATTTTGTCAACAAAAGTCCACACAGTCAAATCTATGGTTTTTCCAGTAGTCATGTATGGATGTGAGAGTCGGACTATAAAGAAAGTTGAGTGCCAAAGAACTGATGCTTTCAAACTGTGGTGCTGGAGAAGGCTTGAGAGTCCCTTGGACTGCAAGGAGATCAAACCAATCAATCCTAAAGGAAATCAGCCCTTAATAATGACTGAAAGGACTGATGGTTGGGCTGAAGCTCCAATACTTTGGCTACCTGATGCCAAGAGCCAACTCATTGGAAAAGACTCTGATGCTGGGGAAGATTGAAGGCAAAAGGACATGGGAGTGGCAAAGAATGAGATGGTTAGATAGCATCATCAACTCAATGGATATGAATTGGAACAAACTCCCGGAGACAGAGAAGCCTGGCATGCTGCAGGTTGTAAAAAGTTGGATATGACTTAGAAACTGAACAACAACTATTTTCTCCCATTCTATAAAATGTAATCTATTTCTTGCTGATTGCCAGATATCATAAACATCTGATAATACAGTGCAAATATAGTACCAAGTACTGCACCAGTACCATTTGTAATATAACCATGAAAAATTACCTGAAGAAGAAAGAACTAATAAAAATATAGCAGACTAGGTACATTAAAATTACTGGATAGAATATGGGAATAAATAGATAAATCTCTACAATATTTATCACAAAAAGCAACTATATTTATGATCATATGGCAAAAAGTTTCTAAAGGGTGTTATTAGGTACTGTGATGCAGTCTTTCAATGCTCAAACTTAATTATTTAACTCCTTTCTTTTACTAAGAAGTATTTATGGAAGCTATGAGCAAAAGGCAGAGAAGGCAATGGCACCCCACTCCAGTACTCTTACCTGGAAAATCCCATGGACGGAGGAGCCTGGTAGGCTGCAGTCCATGGGGTCACTGGGAGTTGGACATGACTCAGTGACTTCACTTTCACTTTTCACTTTCATGCATTGGAGAAGGGAATGGCAACCCACTCCAGTGTTCTTGCCTGGAGAATCCCAGGGACGGCAGAGCCTGGTAGGTTGCCGTCTATGGGGTCGCACAGAGTCGGACATGACTGAAGCGACTTAGCAGCAGCAGCAGCATGAGCAAAAGGATGAAATTCAGCATGAAAATAGGAGTGCCTACCCAGTGGGCATTGTAGGGCTGGCCAGGGACAGTGAGAGGCAGCAAAGATGATCTTCACCTAGCTCTCAGCTCTGCCTCTGGCCAACTCTGGAGGTTACCTTTATTAGCCAAGTGAGAAAGCAATGGAGAAAAACATGAAGACTCATGGTCTGTGTATGTTTGACATCTAGCAATTTATTACAATTTCAACCTAAGCTGTACTGTGCTTAGCCACTCAGTTGTATCCGACTCTTTGAGACCCCATGGACTGCAGCCCACCAGGCTCCTCTGTCCTTGGGGATTCTCCAGGCAAGAATACTAGAGTGGGTTGCTATGCCCTTCTCTGGGTGATCTTCTCAACCCAGGCATCAAACCCAGGTCTCCTGTATTGCAGGCAGATTCTTTACCAACTGAGCCAAAACCTAAGCATCTCTATTCAAATATGAAAAACAAACTGATAATTTCAAAACTTCAGTAGAACTTTGGTAAATGTTCATTTAATTTATTTCTCTTGCATTTTGTAATAAAGGTAAATTCATTAACTTTCTATGCTATTAATACTACAAAGTTTCACTGCAGATAAAGCAAAAGTTGGCCAAGTCTGCTTAGGCAGTCAGAGATCAGCTGGCTCCCTTACCCTAAGACATAATAGTAAGGATGATAACTGCTCCTTTTTCATCACCAGTAATCTTAAAGACTTGATATCTTCATTCTAATTCTCATTATAATCTTTTCAGGATAGATTTTGTTGCCTCCAGTTTACAGATAAGAAATTTGAGGTGAAAGAAATTAAAGAAATGTCACCAGAGTCACTGGCTGTCTTCCTAACTCCACAGCCTCTTTCACTATGTTCAACTCCTTTCTTTGCCAAAATTCAGGTTTGAATGTATTTGCTAATAATAGAAGAATTACACCTACAAAGAAGAATCTTTAGAGTATAAGTTTATCTTTGAAAAAAAGTGGTAATTTGAAACCTTTTTTTCATTTTGCATCTCAATTATTATTACTGGTAAATTTAAGAAATCAAGTTTAAAAGTTATGCATTTATTTCACTGTTGTTCTCTTTTTCTACAGACTTTCTGGAGAAATACTAAAGAACAATGACCAAAAACTATATTGCACCAAAAACAAAATAGAAAAAATAAAAAAAGTCTGCAATTAATAAATCCCTAAACTCAGTAGGGATTGAGTTTCCCACTCAATCTCTTCCCCACATCATTTTAACAACTGAAATGTGAACTACAAAGAGATTCAGTGAACTTTCTAGGGTCATTGAGTTCAACGTCTGCTGAGACAACACACCAACTATTCTTGCCCTGTCTGTGGATTTTGATAGCTATCTTTGATCCAAGCATATTGTAGTGAAAATATGAAATTTATTTTTTAATAAAACAATAAAAACAACTGAATTTGTGTGTTATGAGCAACCATTTACTTCCACTTATAGCAGCTTTGGTCATGGATTACTTGCAAAGGCATTTTCATATGGGCAATGTAAATTACATAAACAAAGACTATAAATATTTACATATTTTATGTCATATTAAAGTTGCAGCAAAAGAAATATTTCCTGTTAGTTGAAGACTGAGAATAACCTATGTGGAAATTTCAGAATTGAATCTATTGGCTCTATAAAGGGATCATGACTTGTCTTTTTTTATATTTTGAAATTAGAAGATAGAAAAACTAATACTGTCAGCTTTTTAGCAAGGCAGTAGAAAGCGTAGTTACATTTCACACTATATTCTTTGAAGGATTTATTTATTTTAACTTACTGCTTCAGAATACAAAGGTTAAAAAGGACCTTACAATTTTTAAGTTGATTTTCAGGACCAAAAGTTTTTCTTTAGGAGGTGATACATTTCTTCATTAAAATTGTAAAGCTGAAAGGCATCTATCTAAAAGAGTTGCTGAACTGCCATCTAAACTAAATAGAAAGAAGAGAGTGAAAAATTTGTCTTAAAACTCAACATTCAGAAAACTAAGATCATGGCTGCCGGTCCCATCACTTCATGGCAAACAGATGAGGAAACAATGGAAACAGTGACTGACTTTATTTGGGGTGCTCCAAAATCATTTCAGATGGTGACTGCAGCCATGACATTAAAAGACACTTGCTCCTTGGAAGAAAAGCTGTGACCAACCTAGATAGCATATTCAAAAGCAAAGACATTACTTTGCTGACAAAGGTCCATCTAGTCAAAGCTGTGGTTTTTCCAGTAGTCATGTATGGATGTGAGAGTCGGACTATAAAGAAAGCTGAGCACTGAAGAACTGATGCTTTTGAACTGTGGTGTTGGAGAAGACTCTTGAGAGTCCCTTGGACTGCAAGGAGATCCAACCAGTCCATCCTAAAGGAGATCAGTCCTGAACATTCATTGGAAGGACAGATGCTAAAGCTGAAACTCCAGTACTTTGGTCACCTGATGCAAAGAGTCAACTCATTGGAAAAGACCCTGATGTTGGGAAAGATTGAAGGCAGGAGGAGAAGGGGACAACAGAGGACGAGATGGTTGGATGGCATCACCAACTTTATGGACATGAGTTTGAGCAAACTCTGAGAGTTGGTGAAAGACAGGGAAGCCTGGCATGCTGCCGTCCATGGGGTCTCAAAGAATCGGACACAACTAAGCAATTGAACTTAACTGAACAACAATCAAACAAGTTTTGTGTTCTTTCTTTTATTTTTCACTGTTAGATTTAGCAGATGTGAGAAGCAGTTTAAAAATGCATACACCGATCTATGCGTGGCCTCAAGAAAGAAACCATTTCCCAAGAGAAAGAAACCTTTAGGATTGTTCCTAATATAATAAACTCCCAATATATTTTCATACAATGAGCATCTATTGTGTCAGTAAATATGCTGATACACAGATAAGACAGTCCATATGAAAATGTCCTTTACTATCCTTCAACTCCATGCATGCATGTGTGCATGCTAAATTGCTTCAGTCATGCCCAACTCTTTGTGACTCTATGGACTACAGCCTGCCAGGCACCTCTGTCCATGGGATTCTCCAGGCAAGAATGCTGGCGTGGGTTGCCATGTCCTCTTCCAGGGGATCTTCCTGACCCAGGGATCAAACCTACATTTCCTGTGGCTCCTGCATTAAAGGATTCTTTATGCTGAGCCACCAGAGGAAGCCCATCCTCTGACAACAAATTGTTCCTGACAACAAACAGTTTCCACCAGAGGAACCCCATATGAGTCTCAAATTCACTGATTCTATATCCTTTCCAATATCTTTCCCCACAACCAATGTTCTTACTTCCCTCCTTGCCTCAATAAAATTTCCTGAACAATCTTTATTATTATCTCCTTGCATATAACGTTGACTTCTTTCCCCTCACAGGTTAGCAGAATTAAAGGAGTTACAGGTTAAAAAAGTGTATGTGTTTGTCAAAAAATCATCAAATTGTACACAATTGTTATCATTTCTTTGCATGTAATTTACCTTTATAAAACTTTAGACAAATATTGAAATTTAGTTAACAAATTTGCTTTTTGAAATGTATGGATTAGCAATGTTAAACCTTGCTTACATAAATGAGTAAATAAAGGTAATGGAGCAGTATCTTAAGAGGGAGTTACAAATATGGAAAGAAGGGACATTAGTATTGGATTGAGATGGAAAGCATTACTATAAACTCATGGATTTTAATCTCTACCATTCTCACTAGGTAAATCTACAAATGATAATATATATAGGCACATATGTGTATATGTGCACATAAACAGGTACATATATAAGATGTGTTCACTGAGATTGTCTAAAATTTATCACATAGCATTAGCATGAGCACACCTAATACCTAGAGCTTGATTACATTTTACATTTTGCATTAAAAGGAACTTAGAGTTCTTAAAGAAAAAAATGACTCCAGGGCTGTCTCAGAGGGGAAAGTGTGATTATAAAGGAAATTACTTGGAAAATTGGCAAAAGTCAAATATGGATGGTAGAGTTAATAACAGTGCTTATCAATATCAATTTTCCTAATTTTATTAACTGCATCATGGTTATATAAGAGAATGCCCCTTTTTGGAGAATATATTCACTGAACTATTCAATAGTATCTAGTTATCAGTTTCTTCAATTTACTGTCAAATGATTTAGAAAAAAAATCATCTATTTAAAGGGAAAGAGAAACAGAGAGAAAAAGAACAGGGGAATGAGAGAGAGAGAAAGAATGATAGATGTCAATGGGAGAAAATATAAACAACCAATTAATATACGTAAAAGTTATTTCCTTTACTCTTCTTGTTGCTGTCAATTTGAAGTTACATCAAAGAAAAAGGTTACATTAATGAATATCCTCTTGGGCTTCTTGTGTCAGTCCGTATAAGAGCCAACATTCTTATAAAGTCTCCACATCCTTATGTGTACTCTCCTTACCTCTCTGATTGCATCTTCTCCATCTCTCTCTCCCTCTTTCAATGCTTTGCTGTCAGGCGTCCTTGTTACCTCCAGATATCTATCTCCTTTAAATTTGTGTAGGATCTCATCTCCTCAGGTGTACCATCCTACTCTCCATTACACCCTTCCCTTCCACTCCCACATTCCTGATCCCCTTCACCCATATTACATTTTTTCCCATGGCATGTGTTACAAATATCTGTATGACTTACATGGCTTACTTCTGTCTTGTCTCCACTCTCTAGAATGTAAGTTCCACAGGACAGGAGTTTGCTGCCTTTCCTGACTTAAGAACTTGGACAGTACAAGACACTCTATAAATATTTCTTGAATAGAAGAATGGCTGTTATCAGATTGTCAGATTACCTTCAGGAAACATTTACTCTTTGGGATATGAATCCTTAAGAATATTTTTTTTCTTTACGGTGCTTAGATCACTGTAGCTAAATGCCTATTAGGCATTCATATGATCACGTTGAAAAGTACAGTTTCTAAGTATTTGTTTTTGAAGCATGTAAACAATTGGAATAATTTGAGGAGTTTAGACATGTTGCTTAGGAAAGCCATCTGGCTCTCCCAGGAAGGCAGTAAGTTGCTCTGGGTCCCTCTTTTCATTATCTCCTCCTCCACTCTGAAGACGTGGAAATGAGGAGTTGACTCACACAGATCAAACTCATGAAAAACTGGTGACAAGGCCAACTTAAAGAGATGCCGCAGGTATCAGAAACTTGAATCTTATATGCGGCTTATTCTCCTTCTATAAGAAATTGACATGAAGTCCAACAGATATGTACAGTCAGTCACCTCTTTTTGTGGAATCAGAACAAAAGGAAGGAGTTAGTCAAATTATGCCAGGTCAATGCTTATATTTTTCTGTCTGAAGACAGAATGTCTAAGGATAAAGTATTGGAAAATCCAGTTCCCTGCATAGGGCATTTTCTCACTTTGTGTTGTTGAAATGAAAAGTATTACATGTGGGTCTGGAGGACTTCCTCTTTCAAGTTTTCACATTAATAATCAGTTCACATATTTCTTTCCTTAGCTATGTTAATACATTATCTGAGCCACAGTCAAGCCCTATTGTTATTGGTTTCCAAAGAAAATCATATCCTTCTTTGAAAGATGACTTTCCAGGTTACTGATCTTACCTACTCTGTGCTAAATTTATTATACTAGCTGTTAAGAGTTGGGATGAGGTGGTTGCTCCACTGTAACTCATGGCATTTTTACTACAATTAAATGATTTTTTTTAATTAACAAAAGTTGTTTAATCAAATTAAAAATTATCTGAACTAAGTTAAACTTTATAAAGTTCTAAAATCTCACTGTCTGGTTACAGACTAAATGAAGTAGATATAATTTCTTCTACTAAGTACAAGTAAAAGTCCTTGATGGTATATATGAAACAAATATCAGAACATTGTGAAGGTAGTGAGAAAAGGAAAGACCAGCTATGGATTTTGAAACCCTCAAAAGACCATGTGGCAAATTCCCTCAGTTTTCTTTCTGACTTGTAAATCCTTACTGGGTGGTGCTAGAGAAGCCATAACCCAGAAAAGTCAGTAAGAATTGGTTTAAAAGAAAATAAATAAATAAATAAAAGCCCATTCTCTCTAGCAAAGGACAAAGAAAGGGACAGCATGAAAAGAGAAAAATTTTTTTAGACAATAACTACCCTAACACAGAAATACATTATGGAACAAAATGAAGCTCTAGCTCCATTGTTCAGTAAAGTCGTTTCTGACTCTTTGCTACCCCCTGGACTGCAGCACGCCAGGCTTTCTTGTCCCTCACATCTCCTAGAGTTTGTTCAAACACATGTCCGTTGAGTCGATGATGCCATCCAACCATCTCATCTTCTGTTGTCCCCTTCAGAGTTCCATTACTCTCAGCAAAAGCTGAGATGGGAGCCTAGCATTCCACCCTTGCCAGGATATAATAAGGCACTGCCAACATGGTACCTGAGAAGCCAGGTAGAGAAGCAGAACTCTCATCCTCACCTAGCAGTCAGAAGCCTCTCCCTACAGTGTCAGTGGAGGCCACTGAGGGATTCCCACCTGGCTGCAATGAGGTGATACTGGAGAAGGCTGATTGGGGAACTTTCCCTACCAGCCAGCACTGAAACAGCTTCCCTCCTGTAGTGTCAGTGGAGGTCAAAACCAAGTGAAAGTCAAGTGGGAAGCAAAGGCACCCCTTCCATGCCCAATGAGAAAACTGTCACGGAGACTGAGTAGGGAGCCTGAAATCTCACCTCCATTCAGCAGTAGTGAGGCAGCCCTAAGGTATCAACAGAGGACAAATGGGGACCTGAACCTTTATCCCCCACTGGCAGTAGTGAGGAAGTATCCCCGCCCCCCATGACACAGTATCAGGGAGGGCAGATAAACGAGATTTAGATATGACCTAGAGTCTCACAACATAACACCCAAAATGTTCAGGATAGAATAAAAAAATCACACATTATACTAAGAACCAGAAAAATCTCAATATGAGTGAACAAAGACATTCAACAAATGCCAATACTAATATGACCCAGATGTTGAAATTATGTCACGAGGATTTTAAAAGAGCCATTATGAAAATGTCTCAATGAGCAACTATAAATACACTGGAAACAAACGGAAAAATGGAAAACATCAGCTCAGAAATGGAAAATATAAAGAAGAGGCAAGTAGAAATTTAAAAACTGAAAAAATAATTGAAGTAAAAAGCTCAGTGGATGTCTCAGAAGTGGAATGGAGAGGACAACTCTAGAAAATGAAAAACAAAGAAATCAACTTGAAAGCAACAAGAGAGAAATGAGACTTTACCTACCAGGTGAAAGGCCACTTTGACTGATAATGGATTTCTCATCCTCATGGAAGTGAGAAAAAAATGTTATATTTTCAGATAATGAAAGAAAAGAAACATCAACCCCAAATGCTGTACCTGGCTTCCACAAGTAAATCCTGTACATTCTTCTTAACGAATGTTGAGGAAAAAGACATGTTCAGATGAATGAAACCTGAGAGAATTTGTCAACAGCAGAACATAAGTTAAAATAATGACTAAAGGAAGTCTTTGAATAAGAAAGGAAATTATGAAGAAGAAATTGTAGAACATAAGAGACAACAACTGTCTGTAAATACAAAAGAGCTGCATTCTCCTCTTAAACGTTCTAAATTTTGTTTAAACAGTTGAAACAAAAAATACAATATTCTATTATGTGAGTCTCATTGCCTGTAGAGGAAGAAATTAAAAAATAAAATAAAAGGACTTATACAGAGTCACGTGTTCTATATTTGATTTCAGTATCAGTAAATCTTTGTGCTTATGGAAGAATTCTATATCTTGATTGTAGTTGTGGCTACAGGAAACTACACATATAATAAAATAACATACCTACACACAACATTTATTAATGTAAATTTCCTGGTTTTGCAACTTTTGTAAATCTTCATTTCAAAATAACAAATAATAAGCTTCAAAAATTTCTTTAATAGGCCATATTCAGAAACATCTTCTGTGAGAAAACATAAAACACACACTAGAGTAGGTATAAAATCATAGAGCAGATTTCCTGAGTAACTAATTGAAGTGTTCTTGTCTTTTTTTTAATAGTTATTTATGGCCTGTTTTGGAGAATGCAATCCTGTTTTGATGCTAATGTTATTATCAATTTCTTCTCTTTTATGTCTTCAGTTAACCTGTGTAAAAGTTCATGGGTCCAGACTTGTGGACACAGTTGGGGAAGGAGAGAGTGGGATGGGGTTCAGGATGGGGAACACGTGTATACCTGTGGCGGATTCACATTGATGTATGGCAAAACCAATACAATATTGTAAAGTAATTAACCTCCAATTAAAATAAATAAATTTATATTTAAAAAAGAAAAATGTATATTATCATATGTAAAACAGATAGCTAGTGGGAATTTTCTGTATAACACAGGGAGCTCACCAACAACAAAGAGGAGTGGGATGGGGAGGTGTGGGAGGGAGGCTCATGAGAGAGGGAATATATGTACACTTATGGCTGATTCACACTGTTGTATGGCAGAAGCCCACACCATTTTAAAACAACTATCCTTCCATTAAAAATAAATTTTAAAAAAGGTTTTAAAAAAGCCCATGAATCATTTTGACTGGATGACTATCACTGACACCTTTCTAGCATTCCCTGAAGAAAGAAAAAGGAAAACTCAAGCATTACCTTCAGCTATCAGAGTATAGCAGCAAATACCTTGGAATTCTGAAAGCACCTTTTTTCTTTTTCAGCAAAGTGAGAAAGAATTAGCACAAGAGTCTCAGGATCTATTACTGGCACAAAAAGATGGTGGCATCTAACTGTGACAGCCAGATACATCCAGGCCTTATCCCTTAACTGTGTCTAATTTTCTTGTCTACAGTGAAAATCCATCCTGCCCTTCTGACCTATAGTATATATTTTCAGAGTTTCTGCAAAGTACAGATCACTCCCTTGGATTTGACCTGATCTTCCCCGTGAAGTCTTTTTCGAACTGTGTGATCTTCTCTACTGGCACAATTGATTTAACTAGTATAGGATTCTCTTTCTTATCCTAATTTGGAATCGAGATCCATAGATTCAAATTGGATGAACTTAAGGTCCAATTTTCTATATCTATTACTTTTTTCAATTATGAAACATTCCAAACATACAAAAACACCCAATTACTCCTTGTCCTGAGTGAATGTGTTAACATTTTCTATATTTTTTTAATTTTTTGTAAAATAATTACTAAAAATTTGATACAGATATAAAATTAGAGACTAGTACAAGAGACATCTGGTTTCCCTGGTGGCTCAGCTGGTAAAGAACCCACCTGTCAAGGAAAGAGATGCAAGAGACACCAGTTCAATCCCTGGGTCTGGAAGATGCCCTGGAGAAGAAAATGGCAACCCACTCCAGTATTGCTGCCTGGAATGTTCCGTGGACAGAGGAGCCTGGTGGGCTATCTAGATGGAGTCCATGGGGTGGCAAAGAGTCAGACGCAACTGAGCACACGTGCCTCAGCTGGACCACAAGACATATCAGTCATAAAACAACTGCCAAAATTTTGTCATATTCACTGAGTCTGTTCTTTATTTATTTTTTAAAATTGTGATAAAAACATAACATAAAATTTAGCATCATAACCATTCTTAAGTGCGCAACTTAGTAGTATTAGCCATATTCCTACTGTTATACAATGAATCTCAAGAAGTTTTTCATCTGGTAAAACTGAAAGTCTATGCTCTTTGAACAATTCATTTTTTCCTTCCCCCAATCCCTGGAAACCTCAATTCAACTTTCTGTTTCTATGAATTTGTCTATTATAAATGGCACATGTAGGTGGAACTAAACAGTATTTTTTTTTTATATATCTGGCTAATTTCATTTAGCATAATGTCCTGAAGGTTCATCTGTGTTGAAGCACATGACAGAATTTTCTTCACGAATAACAGTCCAATATATGTATTACCACATTTTCTTTATATATTCATTGGTTAATGGACATCTGGGTTACTTCTGTTTCTTAGTTGTTATAAGTACTGCTTCAGTGAACACGAGTGTGCAAATATCTCTTTGAAATTGAGTTTTCAATTCTTTTGAATATATGTGCAGAAGTGGAACTGTTGGATCATATGGTAATTATGTTTTTATTTTTTTGAGGATCCTTCATACTGCTTTCCAAAGTGGCTACATCATTTTACATTCCCATTGTACAAAACTTCTACGATCTCCAACATTTGTTTGTTTGTTTGTTTGTTTGTTTTGCTATAGTGGCCATCTTAATGGAGGAGGTAATATTTTATTGAAGTTTTCATTTTCCTAATGATTAGTCATGTGGAAGCAATTTTTCATGTACTTGTGAGCCATCTTGTTTTGAAGCAACGTCCATTCGAATCCTTTGCTCATTTTTTAGTTTTGCTGTTGTCGTCATTGTTAGAGTTCTTTATACACTCTGGATGTAGCTCCTCATCATATATATGACTTGCAAATATTTTCTCCCACCGAAGGTTGCCTTTCACTCTGTTGGCTATTTCTTTGATGCACAGATGTTTTTAAATTTGATATAGTTTCATTTGTCTAACTTTGCTCCCGTGTTCTTGGTGTCCTACCAAGAAATCATTGCCAAAACCAATGTCATGAAGCTTTTCCCCTGTGTTTTCTTCTAGTAATTTTATGGTTTCAGGTTCTACAGTTAGAACTTTAATCCATATTGAGTTAATTTTTGGTAAATAACGTAAGGTAAGGGGCTAAACTAATTCTTTTGCAGGTAGATATTCAGTTTTCTCAACATCATCTGTTGAAAAACCTGTTCTTTCTCTCATTGTGTCATCTTGTCACTTTTGTTGAAGATTATTTGACCATATGTGCAAGGGTATGTTTCTGGGTTCTCTATTCTATCCCATTAATTTAATATGCCTGTTTTTATTCCAGTACCATACTGTTTTGATGACTGGCTTTGTATGAAAATGAATATTAGTCACTAGTCGTGTCCAACTCTTTTCTGACCCAGGATCGAATCCGGGTCTCCTGCATTGCAGGCAAATTCTTTATTGTCTGAGCCATCAACTTGAACCATTTTTTAAACAGCCTTTCTTTTTTCTTCTTGGTGCATTTTACAGCAAATATCATACAGCATAATTTTACCCCTACATGACTCAGTATGGTTTTCTAAAATTTATGAGCACTTTCTAACAAAATCACAATATTATTCTCATTCATAATAAAATTGGCACTATTTGGTATCATCTCATACCTAGTCCAAAGTTAAGTGTACAAATTGCCTCCAAAATGTGTTTATTGGTTTTCACCTCAGCTGGCCTCAGCCTGTAGTGAATTGAAGCAGGATTTCGATGCCTACCAGAGCCTGAGGTTGGGCAGCGGCAGGGAAGAGTGCTGAATCCTAACCACTAGATCACTGGGGGCAGTGGCCAGGGGCAAGACGCTGGCCGATCAACTGTGTAGAAACAATTTCCATATAGAGACAGAAAGTAGTGAAACAAGTGTTTATTGGGAGAAGAAAGAGTACAGAAAGTGTGGATAGACACACAGGCGGGTTCAGAGAGGGTCGCACCCTCTTGGTAGTTTGAATTACTTTCATGGGGCATTTGTTCCGAGTTTCCTCTGACCGAGGAAATCTTGCTTTGCCTGGTTCTGAGTTCATACTTGGTATATCTCAGGGTCCTCCTGTGTGTGCGTGTGCACATCTTAACCAAGATGGATTCTATCTAAGAGGCTTATGAGTAGCCACATCATTTACTATTAGGTGACCACCCCCCCTCTCTTTTGACCTCCAAGGAAACTTTCTGTGTATATGTAGTCAGGGAGATCTCCTTAACTGAAAATGAGGAATATGCAGACTTTCATCTCTCATCTAAGCAGGACCCACCCTTCTTTCATCCTGCTTTTATGGAGTTTCTGCTATTATGGAGCTTCTGTTCAGCCTGGGTCCCATCTATCTATCTTCTGCTTCAGTTTGTTTAATCAAGATGTAAACAAGTTCCCACTTTAATTTGATTATGTCTCTAAGTTCCTTTACACTCAGAGAAGTGTCTCACCTCTCTTTTCCCCCTCCAGACACTGCCTTGTACAAACTGGATTCTTTGTCTTATAAAATGTCTCACATTTTGGATTTCTCTCTTTACTTCCTTGTTCTGTCATTTAACTTATAAATGGAAATTAACTGGTAACAGACTTTATTTTCTTGGGCTCCAAAATCACCATGGACAGTGACTGCAGCCATGAAATTAAAAGATGCTTGCTGCTTGGGAGAAAAGCAATGACAAATCTAGGCAGCATATTAAAAAGCAGAGACATTAGTTTGCCTACAAAGGTCCATATAATCAAAGTTATAGTTTTTCCATAACTTTGTGTAGTCACTCAGTCATGTCTGATTCTCTGTGACTCCATGGACTGCAGCATGCCAGGCTTCCCGGTCCTTCACCATCTCCCACAGCTTGCTCAAACTCATGTCCATAGAGTTAGTGATGTCATCCAACCATCTCGTCCTCTGTCGTCCCCTTCTCCTTCCGCCTAAATCTTCCCCACCACCAAGATCTCTTTTAATGAGTTGGCTCTTCGCATCAGGTGACCAAAGTATTGGAGTTTCAGCTTTAGTGTCAGTCCTTCCAGTGAATATTCAGGACTGATTTCCTTTAGATTTGACTTGTTTGATCTCCTTGCAGTCCAAAGGACTCCAATATTAAATTTAATTAAATATTTAATTAAAATTAAAGTCTTCTCCAATACCACCCACACAGTTCAAAAGCATCAATTCTTCATTGCTCAGCTTACTTTATAATCCAGCTCTCTCATGCATATGTGACTACTAGAAAAACCATAGCTTTGACTATACGGACCTTCAGTCCCAAAGAATGCTCAAACTACCACACAATTGCACTCATCTCACACGCTAATCAAGTAATGCTCAAAATTATCCAAGCCAGGCTTCAGCAATACGTGAACTGTGAACTTCCAGATGTTCAAGATGGTTTTAGAAAAGGCAGAGGAACCAGAGATCAAATTGCCAACATCCACTGGATAATGGAAAAAGCAAGAGAGTTCCAGAAAAACATCTATTTTTGCTTTATTGACTATGCCAAATCCTTTGACTGTATGGATCATAATAAACTGGAAAATTCTGAAAGAGATGGGAATACCAGACCACCTGACCTGCCTCTCAAGAAACCTGTATGCAGGTCAAGAAGCAACAGTTAGAACTGGACATGGAACAACAGACTGGTTCCAAATAGGAAAAGGAGCATGTCAAGGCTGTATATTGTCACCCTGCTTATTTAACTTATACTCAGAGTACATCATGAGAAACGCTGGGCTGGAGGAAGCACAAGCTGGAATCAAGATTGCCAGGAGAAATATCAATCACCTCAGATATGCAGATGACACCAACCTTATGGCAGAAAATGAAGAAGAACTAAAAAGCCTCCTGATGAAAGTGAAAGAGGAGAGTGAATAAGTTGGCTTAAACCTCAACATTCAGAAAACAAAGATCATGGCACCTGGTCCCATCACTTCATGGCAAATAGATGGGGAAACAGTGGAAACAGTGTCAGACTTTATTTTTTGGGGCTCCAAAATCACTGCAGATGGTGACTGCAGCCATGAAATTAAAAGATGCTTACTCCTTGGAAGAAAAGTTATGACCAACCTAGATAGCATATTCAAAAGCAGAGACATTACTTTGCCAACAAAGGTCCGTCTAGTCAAGGCTATGGTTTTTCCAATGGTCATGTATGGATGTGAGAGTTGGACTGTGAAGAAAGCTGAGCACTGAAGAATTGATGCTTTTGAACTGTGTTGTTGGAGAAGACTCTTGAGAGTCCCTTGGACTGCAAGGAGATCCAACCAGTCCATTCTAAAGGAGATCAGTCCTGGGTGTTCATTGGAAGACCTGATGCTAAAGCTGAAACTCCAGTACTTTGGCCACCTCATGCGAAGAGTTGACTCATTGGAAAAGATCCTGATGCTGGGAGGGATTTGGGGCAGGAGGAGAAGGGGATGACAGAGGATGAGACGGCTGGATGGCATCACCGACTCATTGGACATGAGTTTGAGTGAACTCCGGGAGTTGGTGATGGACAGGGATGCCTGGCATGCTGCAATTCATGGGGTCGCAAAGAGTCAGACATGACTGAACAAATGAACTGAACTGTCAGCAAAGTAATGTTTCTGCTTTTTAATATGCTGTCTAGGTTGGTTATAGCTTTTCTTACAAGGAGCAAGTTGTCTTTTAATTTCAGTGCTGCAGTCACCATCTGCACTGATTTTGGAGCCCAAGAAAATAAAGTCTGTCACCAGTTAACTTCCATTTATAAGTTTAACGACAGAGCAAGGAAGCAAAGAGAGAAATCCAGAATGTGAAAGCGGGACAATCAAAAAGCCTGAGTGCCAAAGAGTTGATGCCTTCAAACTGTGGTGCTGGAGAAGACTCTTGAGAGTCCCTTGGACTGCAAAGAGATCAAACCAGTCAATCCTAAAGAAAATCAATCCTGAATATTCCTTGAAAGGACTGATACTGAAGCTGAAGCTCCAATACTTCGGCCACCTGATGGGAAAAACTGACTCACTGGAAAAGGCCCTGATGCTCGGAAAGACTGAAGGCAGGAGGAGAAGGGGATGATAGGTGATGAAATGGTTGCATGGCATCACTAGCTCAATGGACATGAGTTTGAGTGAACTCTGGGAGGTGGTGAAGGACATCTGGGATCACGATGCAGTCCATGTGGTCTCAAAGAGTTGGACAAAAAAGCAACTGAATAACAACTGGTGACTTAATCATATGGTCCTTTAATTACAAATTGAAATGAGCTCAGAACTTTGATTTTGTAATGCTTGCATGTCATTGTTTAGATTCATTTGCAAATTGCAGACCCTGGGGATTTTCCGCTTCACTGCTCATTCTCAAATCTGCTTCCAGGTTTTCTGTATTCGCAGAATAATACAGTATTCTCTTTCCTCAGAAGTGGGTATTTACTGACAAAGCATTTGAACCTGGAGCTTGTGGGGTACCAAGGTTGTCCCCATTCATTTCTCACTATTCCTGCCACTGAACTTTGATCATGTTATTGTTCTACTGTTGTAGGTGACTTATCATTTGTATTCATAATCTGAAGTTTATGAAAACGTCTTACTTTCTAGTTTTATTTTGATATTGTCAACGGGTTTCTCATTTTCTATCCTAATTAATTCATTTATTTTTCAGGAGGAATTTTTGGGAGGTTAAAAACCAATCTTGCTGTCAAGATCACATTATTGGAAGTTCTTCAACTTTCTTTTTGTTAAAGAAAGAAAATACTACAAAAACACCTCACATCCCAACCCATTCCATTTTCTCTCCTATACCCATTTCCAAAGGTTAACCCCATCCAGAGGTTGCTACGTCCTATTACCATGCATGCTTTGTACTTTTACTACATGTATATGCATCCATTAAATACGTATACTTTTCTGTGAGCTTACAATATCTACATATCTGTTTTCATATTATATGTATGATTTGGGACTTGTTTTTCTTTACTCAAAGTTGTATTTCTTGATATTTATCCATGTTGAAACATGAAGCTCTAAATTGTTACTTTTAACTGCTATAGTGTATACTATAGTTTGAATAAAACATAATTTGTCAGTCCTCTGCCAAGGGAAAATTATTTCATTTCACTGTAAAAAAAAATCATCTGTATACATGTTTACTTGTGCACATCTGCATGAGTTTCTCTAAGATAGATACCTAGGAGTGAAAGTGCTGGATTAAAGGGCACATGCATCTTCCATGCTCACATTTATGAGGGAAAATGTGTGTCCATACTGATGTTTGTGATGTTTTAATTTTTCACATCCTTGTAGGTATGAAACGGTATCTCATTGCTAATTTATTTTACATTTTCCTGATCAAGATGTGAGGTTGAGAATCTTTCCAAATTTTATTGATACTTTAGTTTTCTTCCATGATGTCCGGCAATAAAATTGACAATTTCTCCTGAATTATGTCTCAATTTCGTAATGGCTTGTGAAAGTTTTATGAATATGTTCTGGATAATAATGCTCTTTTAGTGTTTTTATTGAATACAACAGATTATTCTAAAGTCTTCTGTGCATCCTCTCTCTTTGTAACTATCCCTGTGCTGCTATCTCTGTCTTTATCTCAATAACCCCTTCTCTGCCTACAGCTCAGGCTCTGCCCATGGAAACATCTTTGGAAACAGGGAGCATACTAGCTTTTTCATTTTCCCAGATCTCCATCTCTAACCTCCTCTCACTTCCATGACCATCGCTTAAATTTCTTAATGAAACATCCTTTCTTTCTGAAGCATTGACTCTCATGCCAATAGATGTTAAGAGCAGAAGTATGCTGCCTTTATGACAACCTAATTGTCAGGATCATATTCTTTATTAATGACAAATAGTGTTTTTCCTTTTTTCTGCATGTCTCTTATGCTTTACCTCTTTCTGGACCTTTCCTGTTCCATGTCTTTATCAGGATCTTGAAGTTTGGTAAATGCAGGAAACAAAATGTTAGGTGTGTGATAAATTATGAGAAGGATGATATGAAAAAGAAATTCTAATTATTTTATATACATAGACCATGTAATAATAGGAGAAGGAAATGGCAGCCCACTCCAGTGTTCTTACCTGGAGAATCCTAGGGATGGGGAGACTGGTGGGCTGCTGTCTCTGGGGTCACACAGAATCCAACACAACTGACGTGACTTAACAGTAGCAGTAGCATGTAATGATATGAGAATTTGATATTATTGCAAAATAAAACAGTTGAGGTGGCAATGTCAATTTATTGAAAAGGGTAGATGTCATAATGAGTCTGGAAAAAAATAAGTTTCTAAGATATACCAGATCATATTATCATGTTGCCTCCATACACAAGACTGATAATAAAGCATAAGTTCCTCTAGAAGATTCTATAAGCTTGTAAGTCTGAGCAAGGCTCTTTTAAATACTGACATGTAGTTAAAATATACAGATCAGAGACTTTTTTTGTTTTCTTTCACTTTTCTATCTTTTTGTTTGGCTCTTCTCTTAATATAAACTAGAGAAATAAAGGCACCTGTAAATGCTTAGAGTTAATAATTCAGATCACAGTTTAAACATTTCATTATTTTTCATTTTATTTTTAAACATAGACATCTTTTCAGTTTCATGAATAAAGCCTCCAGTTTTGTTTTCTTCTTACTGAAGTTCTTAAAGAAGTAATATTTTAACATTTGAGAATAAAAGACCAAAGATGATGATAACATTCAACTGTAACTGTATTTTATAATCTAGAACAATTTTCTTTTTATAGGCAAATGCATGGAACAATCATGAGTGTTAATTACAATAATATTTGTGGAAGAAACAACCAACTTGAGATAATGTATCCAGTCCAAGTTTGAATCCAATATGATTTTTTAATCTAAAACAGAGCTATAATCTAAAAGCAATGTTTAGATTCTGAATGACTCATATTTAAACGGAAAAAATACTAGCATGTGATATTTAAGATTGTCAAAAATGTGTGATTTTATTTGAAAGATGACAAACATTCTTCAGAATTCCAGGCCTCCTAGTTATTTTAATAGAAACATGTTGGAGGAAGGCTTAAAAACTGTCTTGTTTTCATTAGTTTATACTTGTACCATGAGGGAATTTGCTTAGAAAATTGATAAATTCTTATTTAGCTCAAAAAGTGAAGCCCTAGATTAGGGTTTTTCTCAATGCAAAATGCGAAAGGCTAATAATTCTATTTGAAAAAATGCATTATTATTATTTAATAATAATATTAACAATATTAAATTATTAAAATAATACTAGTATTAAAAATTCATTATTATTGTTTTTCATTCTGTTCAGCCTATATCACAGTGAAAAAAAATAAGTTAATTACCTTAGTGGATTTGTGCCTTATCTGTCCCAAAGTCTTTTGTTCATTTTAATGATAAATGTAATATTTATACTAGCTTCAGGTTGTTATCTTTTACCCCAAATTCTTAATCCCTGATATACAATTGAAACCATTCTCATGAATGGTCAATATAAAAGGGGCAGGCAAGCTTCATACTCTGTAACTTTTTCCAAAAGTTTTTATTTCCAAGTAAATTTGGTCTCCTTTTATCTGCTATTAATTTAGCACCATGAGCTTAATATCATTTATTTAACCAGCTAGTTCATAAATATTTGTATTAAGTCCTTGTATACACTAGGCAATAATTTACTTATGACTAAAGTTTTGAATTCTTTCTTCCTTAAATTAACAAAATTTAGAACTTGTGTTTTTATCCTCAAATACTCTAATAATTTATCTCTTAAAGAAACAAACAAGCCTATATTAATGAGATGATTAAAATTCCCAACTGTCATTTTTGTTTCACCATACTTCTTAGAACTATAAAAAGTGGCAGTTTTTATAGTCGTGGCACTTCACACATATCAATTATCCTTGTGAAAATCCTACAGACTCTTACTGAGAAATAATAGTGCCTCCTCCAATATTCCTGGAGGAGTATAGTCTGTGACTTTGCAGTAGACTCTAGGACAGACAGCAGTGCCAAGAACAAACACCAGTGCCTGCCACTAGGCATGAGAGCCCATGTTCTGGAATGTTCTGAGAGATAGAAGTCATTGAGTAGAAAATAAGATGATCTACATTTCCTCCCAATCCAGCCAAGACTGCTCAATAGGTCCCAAAACAGAGAAGAAACTGAAATCAGTATTTCTTTAGCTCCTCCAATGTGTTAGTATCAACTTGGACCCATACTGCCAAGTTTTAGTGCTTAACAGCCACGTGACCTGGGACAAGAACATCTCAGCACTGTAGTTTTCTCATCTATAAAATGAAGACAATAACACATATTTTTCAGAATTTTCTATGATAATTCAATACATTTGTTCTTACAAAGTGCTTAGAAGAGTGTCTGGCCCAAAGTGAACATTCCATAAATATTTGCTGCTATTATTGTATTATCATTGCCGCTGTCGTTAATAAAAGGGGTCACACACCAATAGGACGTGTTACAGAAGAACTTCAGCAAACATTCTGTTGATTTAGCTATTCTGATCACTGGGGACATCGAATCCTCATCAGAATTATGTGCAAGATCTTATTAAGCTCAGGTATTTCTCTGGACCAACACCAGTAGATTTTATTGTTTTTCCCTGTAGGGTAAGTCTTCCTATTAAATCTAATCATGACTCATTAGGAGCCAGAGGTTTATAAACAGGCTTTTTAGATGCTCAGGAGTTTCAAAGGGGGCCTTGATCTGTAGTCTTCTTGAGGTGTCAAAATGGGCATAGTTTCCTCCCCAGATGACTCATATCTTCTACCTGGAGGCAAGGTTGCTTATGACCTTGACAACTTTAGCCCAGCTGACTGCTCCCAGTAGTTCCATGCTGGGAAGAGGAAGTCAATGTTATCAGATGACTGCTCAGGAATGTGACCCAAAGGGGACCTTAACTGGGACAAAGAGACTGGTCATATAGCTCTCTTTGGCTGGTTGTTTTACATAGTGACTGCAACTCTTGATGTCTATGAGCGATACTGAGGTCACCTTCAACAGTTTCTCTTCCTGTAAACAAGGCAAGGAGTGCTGGGAAAAAGCAAATGAGAGAAAACAAGTGGGAGTCACCATCACTTCTGACCCCATTAGCCAATATGACACTATGTGCTAGCCCTGGACCTGGGTTTTAGTAAACCTTAGATATTTTTAGCTGCTTTGTTTAAAAACTGAACTTGAAAGTCACAAATACTAGTGAGGTTGGATGGTGTAGCTGAGAGAGTTCAGGATTTGAAGGGATCAAATCTCAGCCCCATTACTTAATAACTTTATAGCCTTGGTCTTATAACCTATCTGTGTGTTATCACCCTAATTTGTAAAATGGTGTTTATAGTAGCAACCTCAATAGATTTATGAAAGTGAAGTGAAGTCACTCAGTCGTGTCCGACTCTTTGCTACCCTATGGACTATATACAGTCCATGAAATTCTCCAGGCCAGAATACTGGAGTGGGTAGCTGTTCCCTTCTCCAGGGGATCTTCCCAATCCAGGGATCAAACCCATGTCTCCTGCATTGTAGGTGGATTCTTTACCAGCTGAGCCACAAGGGAAGCCCAGATTTATCCAAAGGTGAAATTAAAAAGCATAAGGTCAGTGCTCAGTAGTTATTGGTTCCTTTTTCATTATGTTGTAAGATAACTGTATCCAATCCTTCCATCCACAGGATTGTGTCGAGTGTTAGAAGACATTCACATATTCACACTGGGGTCTATCACTCCATCCACTCTAACCATTCTTGTTGCTCAAATATGGTAGACATTGTCCTGACTTAGGGCAATGAATCCAATGGTTCTCCCTCCCTAAGTGTCTTTCCTCCCAACTGTGTGTATGGGCTGACTTTTTAAATCTTCTTCAGCTGTGCTCAAATGTCTTCTCACTGCGGCTTATCTTGACCACCTCGCTTAAAACTGCAACCTTTACATTGTTTCTCAATGCCCCCTCATAACTCTATTACCGATTCTCCCTACCACGCTCCTTTTGTTTTTTAAGTACATTTATCACAGTATTCTTGCCTGGAGAACCCCATAGAGCCTGGCATCCTACAATCCATGGGGTCACAAAGAGTCAGACACAACTTAGCAACTGAACAGCAGCAGCAGCACTCTACAAAATCTACTTTTTATTATGCTTATTGTTTATTCTCTGCCTTCCCCTACTAGAATGCATAACCTACAAAAGCTAAAATCTTTATTTAAATCACTGATGTATCCCAAAGTTTGATCTATCCCAATGTCTCCATGTGTATAGTTGGGCCACAGTATAAGTATTTTTGGATGAAGACACACAAGCATTTTAGATTAACCAAACCATAGAACTTACTCAGGGATGAGTTGGGCCCTGAATTACCATGCTTTTTTTACCACATTCCAAGAGCCTGGAGTGTAAAAAGGATGAACTGTATAATGGAATGGATGAAAAAGTCAGTTCAAATATAATGCAGCACCCCAAGAGGGCTGGGAATTACTCAGGCTTAAGCAAAATCCATTATCATTATTCTCTTCTTTCTGAACCTGACAACCAAACCAAACTTACTGGCTTAGGGTTTTTTTCTATATTTGACTTATGTCATATAAGCAGAAGGTCAAGAAAATGTGGAGAATATTAACTACAGCCCCCAAATTTTGATATAATCATAGTGAATATTTGTGTTCACTGGGTCATTAAGTTTGAATGTTGACATTTAAATTAACACTCAGTTCAGTTCAGCTATTCAGTCATGTCTGACTCTTTGTGACCCCATGAACAACAGCACTCCAGTCCTCCCTGTCCATCACCAACTCCCGGAGTCCACCCAAACCCATGTCCATTGAGTCGGTGATACCATCCAACCATCTCATCCTCTGTCATCCCCTTCTCCTCCTGCCCTCAATCTTTCCCAGCATCAAGGCCTTTTCAGATGAGTCAGCTCTTCACATCAGGTGGCCAAAGTATTGGAGTTTCAGCTTCAACATCCATCCTTCCAGTGAACACCCAGGACTGATCTCCTTTAGGATAGACTGGTTGGATCTCCTTACAGTCCACGGGACTCTCAAGTGTCTTCTCCAACACCACAGTTCAAAAGCATCAATTCTTCGGTGCTCAGCTTTCTTTATAGTCCAACTGACACACCCATACATGACTACTGGAAAAACCATAGCCTTGACTAGACAGACCTTTGTTGGCAAAGTAATGTCTCTGCTTTTCAATATGCTGTCTAGGTTGGTCAAATCTTTCCTTTCAAGGAGTAAGCACTAGAATAATGTAAATCATTTTGTAATAAAAGAATAATACAATGAGATAATCAGTGGTTAGTTCCATATTGCTAACCATGTCATTTTAGCTTGGTTGAGCAGAACATTGGTATCTGTTCTAATGGAGTGATCTACCTACCTCACCCAAGGGAAGAGACACAATTGATTAAACCCCTCTTAAGAATCTATCTTTTGTTCTTAGACTTTTCTGTCTTATATAGTATTAAGAACCCATCACCTAATACAACTTTAAGAAAGTGTAACACCCTCTTAAAATTTAACAGGTGACAACACACTCAGAGAATTTCTAGAGAGTCAAATTCAAAATAAAGAATAACTATACTTGAGTTACTAGGAAGAATGCAAATCATTAGACATAAGAAAGAGAAATGCATGTTATAAATAAAGAAAAGAATGTTTATAGAAATCATAGAAAATTTTTGTCAAGAGAGATAAAATTCAGATGTGCTCTGTTATCACCTGACCTTTCCCTCCCTCTACTTTTAGCAATTAAAATGAGGTCTTCTCTGTGAGCTCTCTTTATAATGGATAGCTTAAGATATATTAATCTTATTATATACAACCACTATACTCAATCATCTGTACTTAAAGTATTAATCATGCAAAGGTTTTATGTGATGCTAGCATCTGGTGTTACCTCATAACAATGCATTTAGCAATTAAGTAAGCCTTTTTGTTGTCTCTGGATATTAACACATTTAAGGATTTCACAGGCTGAATTGAAGATGCCCTAGGGAAGCACTGAATCTGCCTATATTCTACCTCATCACTAACATAGTTATTCACTTATCTGATCACATAGGGTTAAAGAAATATGCAATAATTCTCTAGAACAATGTGAGGACAAAGGTTTAAATCAGTCATTACAGTAAATAATGTGTGTCCTCAAAAATGTGTTTTAACGTGTGCAACAACCATTACATGCTCAAAACTCAAAAACTGTATTTTAAAGTTATGGCTCCCAGGTGGCAGATAAAGCCACCAGCTTATTCATGATTCATTCTAACCTCTTTCCATAAGACTGCAACTGGGAACATGAACAGGGAATAAAGAAACTGACCCAGACTGTATCACTGTAGATTATTCAGCTGAAAGTATTTCATAAAAGCCTCTAGAGATCAAGAAGAAATCAAAATATAAGACCATGAGCCCAGTAGTATATTGTGAAAGCATGGCTAAGCAAAGATAGGGTGACCCTATATAGAGGTTCTACGTCAATCAAAAGAGATGAAAATCTATCTGCTTCCAAGACTCTGATGAGGTGAATACCACAGAATGGAAAATGTATTGAATGATTAGTGCTAGCTTTTGAGGACAAGTAAGACAACCCTAGCAATTTTACAAAAGATATAAATGGGTTCAGGAAAGTCATATAATGTGTTCTTAATCCGTGATTAGTTGATAGCAAAGAATATGCCAGAAAAACAGAATATACTATCTTTGCCATTAAATTATATTTGTCTTATTAGGTTCAACTAATAATTTGGGTGTTAGGTAGTATGATACCAAGTAATTAATAGGTGAATTTTTACACTACTTTGTCATTGTCTTTGCTTGGAATAGTATTAATTATGTCATTTTTACTTCAATCAGAACATTACTGTTTCCAGGCATATATTCTTCTGCATAGGCTCAGGTCATTTGTTACAAAACAGAGTCCCCAGGTTACAAAACAGAGTCCCCAGGGCCTCTTCCTGTTCAGCTACCTTGATTTCTACCCTCAGTTAACCACAGGGAATTAAATACACAGCACTGAGAAAGAAGCCAACTAAAGGCCCACCATCACCAGTGTGATTTTAGACATTGAACATTAGCACAGAATTAAATTCAATCACTTGGAGAAGCAATAAAAATATGGATCCAGGTTACCAGTCACCTATTCAAATACATGGTTCTGGTCACATAGTGAAAACTCACAAACTGTAAAGCCACAGTCGAGACTGCTGCAGCCAATTAGTCAGCAGCACCCAGACAGTCACAGCAAAGAGTCATCCAGTAGTCAACTCTTGCCCAAGGCCTGAGAGGTCATTAATGGCTGACCCAGTCAAGAACCAAGCTTTCCTCACGTAAGTATAGGACCCTTTTCAGCCACTCTTTAATCATGAGAATTGTGGTACTCTGAAAGAGACTTTTTTGTACATATTTTATATATTTATATGAAAATATATACTATTGCTTGTTTAAAAATATTGTGTTTATTTTCCTTAATTCTAGGTAGCCCACTAGGCTCCTCTGTCCATGGAATTCTGCAAGCAAGAATACTGGAGTGGTTAACCATTCCTTTCTCCAGGAGACCTTCCCTACCCAGGGATCGAATCCACGTCTCTTGCATCTCCTGCATTGCAGACAGATTCTTCACCATCTGAGCCACCATGAAAGCTCCAAAACTGGTTTAAACTAGATAATTTTTGTGTGCTCGGTCATGCCCAACTCTTTGCAACACCATAAACTCTTTGTAGCCCACCAGGCTCCTCTTGCATGGAATTTCCTTGACAAGAATACTGAAGTGAGTTGCCATTTTCTTCTCCAGGGGATCTTTCCAACCCAGGGATCAAACCTGTGTCTTTTGCATCTCTTGTACTGGCAGGCAGATTTTTTACCACTTGTGCCACCTGGGATATTACTCATATTTAAATAACCTTGCACTATGAACTCTGGTTGAAATTTCAAAGATCTTGGTTTAGTTTGAAACTGTAAGCTATTTACAAATTTTAAAAGTCTTGAGCGAGACTAACGTTCTTTTATTTGTTTACTTAAGAGGACAAATAGCCTTAAACCTCAAACTGTTTATGCTAAGGATATAAATCAAGGTCATAGAAAATATCAAATGACCACAACTTCAGCCAGTAGCAAATTTTATATGCTGGAGTGGCTGAAAAGCTTAAAATTAAGTATAAGGCAAGAAAGAGAGAGGATAAGAAAGAAGAAAAGTTGAGATAAATTTTTCCTGTAAAGCTCCTCTAAATTACCCTTTTTTTTTTAAATGACAGATGCTGACTTATATAGATAAGCCAGAATGACTAAGTTAATCTTTCAAAAAACTGTTTATGTATCCAGATGCTATTTTTTACCCTCAGAAGAGCAGTTTGAAGCATTTAGCACTCAACCAGGAGGTGGTTTTGCTGAAAGGTACATACTTTCTTCACATTTGCATACATACTGGATTGTGATCCCAGCTACAGATCCAGAGTGCCTTTCACTCAGGATATTTCTACCCTTCTGTACTGTTTATAGCGTCAGAAAGATTTACAAGATGTACTCTTCTGGCTGTGCCGACTTATTGGAAGACCCAACTCAGCAGATTGTAAATGGTAGCTTCTTTATTTTGTTTTTATTTTCTGTTTCATAACCACAGGCAGCTCAGACAAAATGAACTTGCTGGTTGTTCCTATAGGACTTTAAGTATCCCCATTTAAAACAGAACACATTTAAGAGTAAGACTGCTTCAAAGTGGTTGTAATCTAGCTGGTTGAATAGAAGACCTTTAATCCACCTAAATCAATGCACATCAGTGGTTTCTGAGCTCAAATTCCAAGCAACTGGAAAATGTATACATGACAAGTCAGTGACCAGAAGCAATTCTGGGGGAACTGATTACTGCAGTGATAGCTGTGATAAATACAAGAGCTCTTAGGAAAAAGGTTTCAAAGTCTTATAAAACCAACTAATGATATAATGATATTTTGTTTTGTTTAATTACCAGTCATAATGCAATATAATTAAACCCAGTGGCAGGAGGATAACAGTAGCAAGATACAGACAATTAGGTTAATCACAACACATGTAAGATATATTTAGGCACCACATAAATCTTCTGACAGGAAGGATCTAAGTATTTTTCTTACATTTATCAGAATAAAAAGTTCAAAGTTTCTATATTTTCAGCAATAGGATAAACTGCCAATGACAGTGTTTCTAAACATTGGATACTCACATTAACTGACCTTTACAGAATTGGATTTGAAAGTCTAAGCATTATTTCCTCTAGTTCAGATGCTTAAGAGAAACTCTGGGTGAGAAATAAGAAAAATATTAAAGAGTAAACATTTTCTTTTAAAAAATTGACTTTAGCTCATTATATATTCAGGATAATAATAATTTTTTAGATATATTAAGCAACTATTTACTCCCAGGTCTGCAGCTTTACTTTTTTTCCTTGTTTATAACTATTTTTGACATGCAAACTTTTTAATTTTAACTGCAACATATTTATCAATTTTCATATGGCTCACATTTTGTATCACATTTAAGAATTCCTAGTCTGCCATGTCACAACCCTATTTTCTTCTAATAAAGATTTATTTTTTCATACTGAAGTCTTCAGTCTTTCTTAGGTTCATTTTTATGTTGTGGGTGAAGTTGGGACTAAATTTATATTACGTGAACCATAACTTCCAGATGTTCAAGCTAGATTTAGAAAAGGCAGAAGAATCAGAGATCAAAAAGCCAACATCCATTGAACATCAATAGAGCAAGAAGTAAAAAAATATTTACTTCTGCTTTATTGACTATACCAACGCCTTTGACTGTGTGGACCACAACAAACTCTGGAAAATTCTTAAAGAAATGTGAATACCAGATCGCCTGACCTGCCTCTTGAGAAATCTATATGCAGGTGAGGAAGAAACAGTTAGAACTGGACATGGAACAACAGAATGGTTCCAAATAGGGAAAGGAGTACGTCAAGGCTGTATATTGTCACCCTGCTTATTTAACTTATATGCAAAGCACATCATGAAAAACTCTGGGCTGAATGAAGCATAAACTGGAATCATGTTTACTGGGAGAAATATCAATAACCTCAGATATGCAGATGATACCACCCTTATGGCAGAAAGTGAAGAGGAACTAAAAAGCCTCTTGATGAAAGTGAAAGAGGAGAGTGAAAAAGTTGGCTTAAAGTTCAACATTCAGAAAACGAAGATCATGGCATCTGGTCCCATCACTTCATGGCAAGTAGATGGAGAAACAGCAGAAACGGTATCAGACTTTATTTTGGGGGGCTCTAAAATCACTGCAGATGGTGATTGCAGCCATGAAATTAAAAGGGGCTTGCCCCTTGGAAGAAAAGCTATGACCAACCTAGACAGCGTATTAAAAAGCAGAGACTTTACTTTGCCAACAAACGTCTGTCTAGTCAAAGCTTTGGTTTTTCCAGTAGTCATGTATGGATGTGAGAGTTGGACTATAAAGAAAGCTGAGTGCCGAAATATTGATGCTTTTAAACTGTGGTGTTGGAGAAGACTCTTGAGAGTCCCTTGGACTGCAAGGAAATCCAACCAGTCCATCCTAGAGGAAATCAGTCCTGAATATTCACTGGAAGGATTGATGCTGAAGCTGAAACTCCAACACTTTGGCTACCTGATATGAAGAACCAACTCATTGGAAAAGACCCTGATGCTGGGAAAGATTGAAGGCAGGAGGAGAAGGGGATGACAGAGGATGAGATGGTTGGATGGCATCACCGACTCAATGGACATGAGTTTGAGTAAACTCAGGGAGTTGGTGGTGGACAGGGAAGCCTGGTGTACTGCAGTCCATGTGGTTGCAGAGTCGGACACGACTGAATGAACTGAACTGAACTGAAACCTAAATTTACTTTTCCAAGGAAAACCACTGACTCAATACTACTGTTTTGAACAGACTGTATTTTTCTTACTTGTTTTGAGACACCATGTTTATCATTTACATATCCTTTATATATTTAATGGCATTTATATAATTAGATGCTGTATTATGTTACAAGTTTATATTTCTGTCATTTATATATCATCTACATTTTTGATATCAAGTACTTATACATTCACATATGTACTTTATAATTTTTTTCTCCATTACATAAGTCTTTTTTTTTTTTTTTTTACTGTATAACTGCTTTAATTTCTATAATTGTATAAAAAATCTTGATATCCAGTTGCCAGCCATTCTTCAAATGTGCCTTGACTTTTCTTACTCTTTTGGTCTTCTGTATTATTTTAGAACTAGGTTTTCTCCAATTTCCTACTGTTTTCCAGTTTTTCCTGAGGGGCTGTTTTGAATGTTAGGATCTTCCTTCAACACTCCTGTAGTTTACAATGGTGTTTTAGTCTTGATTTCCAGCTTATTCAGAATCAACCAGAGAGGCAATTAGAACGTTTTCAGACCCTTCCTGGGGATGCACAAAACATTGCCAAGTGTGTATGACCTTCTAGATCCCCAGAAGTATGTCAGAGCTTTTCAAAGCCCACTGTGGGCTTCCCATTTCCCATATTTTATTTTTAAATATTTTAGCCAACTTTTTGCCTGCCCCCACTGGAACCAATTCCTATGGCATCTGTGACAGGTGCTGCTGATTGTGGTAAGGATAGGCATCTCCACATTGAGGGAGCCTGTTACTGAATCAGAAGTTGGTCATCTCACAGCACAACAAGCCAATTCTTGGGAGATAAGGTGCTGTGGAAAAAAATAGTAGCTTTATTTAGAAAACCAGGCATTTGAGAAGATAGTGGGCTAGCCCTCTAAAGTATCATCTTATGGTGGTCTGGATGCCATTTTAACAGAGAGAGGAAGGTGAGGAAATAATGTAAAAAGGCCATAAATTTTGTAAAGTATCTCCTGGACTGGCCTGCTCCAGCGAGAGGATGTGTTAATTTCTTCCTTTCTGCAGCCATTAACAAGCGGACAGGTCAGAATATCTTCTTGTTTGCTGAACAAAAGCACTCTAGTTTAACATTCAGGCAGAAGGGGCAGGGTTCCCCCCGAGGCAGGCCATTATGTATGTTTACATAATGTTTACACTGTAGACAGCGTCCTTCTAGTGATTATAGTAACAAAAGCAACAGATAGCAAATGTTAAAGCAAAACAAACAGATCCAACATAGAGTCAAATTCTGCTCTTCCCCTGATACAAGATTTGAGTCAGGTCAAGCAACAATAAACTTTCTCAGGCAGCTACCATGCAGGTCATCTAATGAAAATTCTCTGGAGATAAAGCTTTTGGGGGAGTTCCAAAATCTTTCCCTTCCTTCCAGTAGCTGCTAGGCTTCAGTTTTAGCAGTTACCTTGTTTCTGAGATAGCTGGTTTTAAAACTACTGAGAAGCTGAGAAGAGAGGAATGGAAAAGAACAAGTTAAAATGCCACAAAGCTTGCTGTTCTTATGCAAAGTCAGTTGCTTTTCTTGAATTGAATTCTCTCACATTGCTGCCAGGCTTTGGTTTATTAAGAGTGTTTAAAAAGCTGCTTTTGATAATTTTTGCCAAAATTCTTGCTGTTTTATGGAAGAATGGATTTTCAACCATCTTAACTCTGTGTTATGATGTTTGTGTTCCCACATTCATATGTTAAACTCCTGGCCACTCCCCCCACCACACACACACACACACACACACACACACACACACACCATGTAATGGTATTAAAAGCTAGGGACTTTGGGAGGTAATTAGGTTTAGATGAGGTCTTGATGATGGAGCCTCCACTATGAGATCAGTGTCCTCATAAGAAGACACATCAAAGAACTTGCTTCCTTATGTATGAGGACACAGCAAGAAAATGGAAACTTACAAGAGTTCCCACCAGAACCTGAACATGCTGGCATCTTGATCTTGGACTTCACAGCCTTCAGAAGTGTGATTAAAAAGATGTCTGTTGCTCTAGCCACCTAGTCTATGGTGTTTCATTACAGTAGCCAATCATTCTGTAAGTTCTTTCCTATTTTTCCATTTTAACTGCCATAAGGCCTTCCCTGATAGCTCAGTTAGTAAAGAATTTGCCTGCAGTGCAGAAGACCTGAGTTTGATACCTGGGTTGGGACAAAGATCCCCTGGAGAAGGGAAAGGCTACCCATTCCAGTATTCTGGCCTGGAGAATTCCAGGAACTATACTGTCCATGGGGTCACAAAAAGTCAGACAAGACTGAGTGACTTTCATTTCACCTCACTTCAAGAGCTTCATTTAGGTGGAAATTTCTTCTCATGCTCTTTACCCATTTTATTGTAATATTAGATCTGTTTATTGGACTGGAACTGACTTTTGTATATGTAAACTGTGCAACTTTTTTTTGCTAAAATTTTCCCAGTTTGACATTTGTTTATAAATATAATTTTGGTACACAGTTTTTTTTATGAAGTCCAATAGAGCAATACCTACCATTATATTTTTCATCATATTCAGTTCAGTACAGTTTCTCAGTCGTGTCCAACTCTTTGTGACCCCATGAACCGCAGCACGCCAGGCCTCCCTGTCCATCACCAACTCCCGGAGCCTACCCAAACCCATGTCCATTGTGTCAGTGATGCCACCCAACCATCTCATCTTCTGTTGTCCCCTTCTCCTCCTACCCTCAATCTTTCCCAGCATCAGGGTCTTTTCCAATGAGTCAGCTCTTCGCATCAGGTGGCCAAAGTTTTTCAGCTACAAAATCAGTCCTACCAATGAACACCCAGGACTGATCTCCTTTAGGATGGATTGGCTGGATCTCCTTGCAGCCCAAGGGACTCTCAAGAGTCTTCTCCAACACCACAGTTCAAAAACATCAATTCTGCAGCACTCAGCTTTCTTTATAGTCCAACTCTCACATCCATACATGACCACTGGAAAAACCGTAACCTTGACTAGATGGACCTTTGTTGGCAAAGTAATGTCTCTGCTTTTCAATATGCTATCTAGGTTAGTCATAACTCTCCTTCCAAGGAGTAAGTGTCTTAATTTCATGGCTGCAATCACCATCTGCAGTGATTTTGGAGCCCCAGAAAATAAACTCTGACACTGTTTCCACTGTTTCTCCATCTATTTCCCATGAAGTGATGGGACCAGATGCCATGATCTTCATTTCCTGAATGTTGAGCTTTAAGCCAACTTTCTCACTCTCCTGTTTCACTTTCATCAAGAGGCTCTTGAGTCCTTCACTTTCTGCCATAAGGGTGGTGTCATCTGCATAGCTAAGGTTATTGATATTTCTCCTGGCAATCTTGATTCCAGCTGTGCTTCTTCCAGCCCAGCATTTCTCATGATGTATTTAGCATATATCTCATGATGTTCTCCTTTTCTGATTTGGAACCAGTCTGTTGTTTCATGTCCAGTTCTAACTGTTTGTTCCTGAGCTGCATATAGGTTTCTCAAGAGGCAGGTCAGGTGGTCTGGTATTCCCATCTCTTTCAGAATTTTCCAGTTTATTGTGATCCACACAGTCAAAGGCTTTGGCATAGTCAATAAAGCAGAAACAGATGTTTTTCTGTGACTCTCTTGCTTTTTCCATGATCCAGCGGATGTTGGCAATTTGATCTCTGGTTCCTCTAACTTTTCTAAAACCAGCTTGAACATTTGGAAGTTCATGGTTCACGTATTGCTAAAGCCTGCCTTGGAGAATTTTGAGCATTACTTGACTAGCGTGTGAGATGAGTACAATTGTGCGGTAGTTTGAGCATTCTTAGGCATTGCCTTTCTTTGGGATTAGAATGAAAACTGATCTTTTCCAGTCCTGTGGCCACTGCTGAGTTTTCCAAATTTGCTGGCATACTGAGTACATCATGTTAGGAAAAGCTAAAATTCATTCACATTTTTCTGTTCCTTTTAATGATTTCATTTTTTATATAAACTTTGCCATTCACCTGGAATTAATTTTGGCATATGTTATAGTGGGAAATTTTTAAAATTTATTTTCTTGGGCTCCAAAATCACTGCAGATGGTGACTGCAGCCATGAAATTAAAAACACTTGCTCCTTGGAAGAAAAGTTATGACCAACCTAGACAGCATATTAAAAAGCAGAGACATTACTTTGCTGATAAAGGCCTGTATAGTCAAAGCTATGGTTTTTCCAATAGTTATGTATGGATGTGAGAGTTGGACTATAAAGAAAGCTGAGCGCTGAAGAACTGATGCTTTTGAACTGTGTTGTTGGAGAAATCTCTTGGGAGTCTCTTGGACTGCAAGGAGATCCAACCAGTGAATCCTAAAGGAAATCAGTCCTGAATATTCAGTGGAAGGACTGATGCTGAAGCTGAAGCTCCAATCCTTTGACCACCTGATGTGAAGAATTGTCTCATTGGAAAAGACCCTGATGCTGGGAAAGATTGAAGGCAGGAAGAGAAGGGAATGACAGAGGATGAAATGGTTGGATGGTGTCACTGACTCAATGGACATGAGTTTGAGTAAGCTCCAGGAGTTGATGATGGACAGGGAAGCCTGGCATGCTGCAGTCCTTAGGGT
The DNA here is from genome assembly GCF_023091745.1 of Budorcas taxicolor. Classification (NCBI taxonomy): domain Eukaryota; kingdom Metazoa; phylum Chordata; class Mammalia; order Artiodactyla; family Bovidae; genus Budorcas; species Budorcas taxicolor. The sequence continues at coordinate 74,465,803 of NC_068912.1, forward strand.
CTCAAAGAGTCAGACACAACTGAGTGACTGAACTGAACTGATAGTGGGAAAATCAACTTGATTTTTTCTCCCCAAACATCAATTTTCCTAACATAATTTATATAACTTATTTCATCCCCCATTGTTTTGTTTTACTTCTTTTTTAATCTCTAAATATCATTCTTATATATAATAAAAACAATTTCTTGGTTATCTCTTCTGAACTCTGGTCATATTCTTACTCCTGATTCAACATTATATTATCTTGATATTTTGTTGCTTTTTAGTATATTTTCATATTTGGTTATTAACTTTAAATTTATATGCAATGTAAAAAGCTAATACTAGATGAAAAATAGTGTTTGTAGCTTAGCCTTTCTCTCTTTGTGCCTGTAGTTCTTAAGTTCTTAGTCAACTTTCAACAGAGATGCTGCCTTCTCTAAGGAGACTTTTTTAGTTCCTATCTTCCTCCTTCTAGGATGGGTTAGGTGTTTTCCTCTAGGCTGTTTCTTTATATTCTCATAATGTCCATGCACATCTTTGTTATGGCATTTATGAGATACACACTCACTCCAGTATTCTTGCCTGGGAAATTCCATGGATAGAGGAGCTTGGAGGACTAGTCCATGGGGTTGCAAAATAGTCAGACATGACTTAGCGACTAAACAACAACAAGAGTTGAGGATATATTGTACTGTAAAGGTTAAGTTTTCCACTATTTTTACCACTGTCCTGTGGTAAACTCTTGCGAGCATAGACCGTGTTCTGTATCGATGCTATCCCAAATGGTTTTTGGCAAAATCAACAGATTTTCCTTGAAATAAATAAATAAATAAGTCATATCAATTGAAACTTCACCTTATTTGTACAACAGGGAGAAGGAAATCAGGCAAAAAATTTAAGCATCATTGCCATTCTAGGACTGATTAAAAATAAATACTCTAAAATGATTTTAAATAGAAACACCTAGATATAATTCAATAATGCTTTTTTTAAAATAATGTCTTGATTTTGAATATTCTTATTCTGCTTTAATATTAAATTTGACTATCATCATAGGATGTTCAAAAGCTTTGCCTTGTACATAGTTCTCAGTCATTGCTGCTAAGTCGCTTCAGTCGTGTCCGACTCTGTGTGACCCCATGAATGGCAGCCCTCCAGGCTCCCCCATCCCTGGGAGACTCCAGGCAAGAACACTGGAATGGGTTGCCATTTCCTTCTCCCATGCATGAAAGTGAAAAGTGAAAGTGAAAGTGAAGTCGTGTCTGACTCTTAGCGACCCCATGGACTTCAGCCTACCATGCTCCTCTGTCCGTGGGATTTTCCAGGCAAGAGTACTGGAGTGGGTTGCCATTGCCTTCTCAGTCATTCAGTTCAGTTCAATTCAGTTCAGTCGCTCAGTCGTGTCCAACTCTTTGTGACCTCATGAATCGCAGCATGCCAGGCCTCCCTGTCCATCACCATCTCCCGGAGTTCACTCAGATTCACGTCCATCAAGTCCGTGATGCCATCCAGCCATCTCATCCTCGGTCGTTCCCTTCTCCTCCTGCCCCCAATCCCTCCCAGCATCAGAGGCTTTTCCAATGAGTCAACTCTTCCCATGAGGTGGCCAAAGTACTGGAGCTTCAGCGCTAGCATCATTCCTTCCAAAGAAATCCCAGGGTTGATCTCCTTCAGAATGGACTGAATGATCCTTCAGAATGGATCTCCTTGCAGTCCAAGGGACTCTCAAGAGTCTTCTCCAACACCACAGTTCAAAAGCATCAATTCTTCAGCACTCAGCTTTCTTCACAGTCCAACTCTCACATCCATACATGACCACTGGAAAAACGATAACCTTGACTAGATGGACCTTTGTTGGCAAAGCAATGTCTCTGCTTTTCAATATGCTATCTAGGTTGGTCATAACTCTTCTTCCAAGGAGGAAGCGTCTTTTAATTTCATGGCTTCAGTCACCATCTGCAGTGATTTTGGAGCCCCCCAAAATAAAGCCTGACATTGTTTCCCTATCTATTTCCCATGAAGTGATGGGATCAGATGCCATGATCTTCGTTTTCTGAATGTTGAGGTTTAAGCCAACTTTTTCACTCTCCTCCTTCACGTTCATCAAGAGGCTTTTTAGTTAATCTTCACTTTCTGCCATAAGGGTGGTGTCATCTGCATATCTGAGCTTATTGATATTTCTCCCAGCAATCTTGATTCCAGCTTGTGCTTCTTCCAGCTCAGTGTTTCTTATGATGTACTCTGCATATAAGTTAAATAAGCACAGTGACAATATACACCCTTGACGTACTCCTTTTCCTATTTGGAACCAGTCTGTTTTTCCATGTTCAGTTCTAACTGTTGCTTCCTGACCTGCATATAGGTTTCTCAAGAGGCAGGTCAGGTGGTCTGGTATTTCCATCTCTTGAAGAATTTTCCAGTTTCTTGTGATCCACACAGTCAAAGGCTTTGGCATAGTCAATAAAGCAGAAATAGATGTTTTTTCTGGAACTCTCTTGCTTTTTCAATGATCCAGCAGATGTTGGCAATTTGATCTCCGGTTCCTCTGCCTTTTCTAAAGCCAGCTTGAACATCTGGTAGTTCACGGTTCACGTATTTCTGAAGCCTGGCTTGGAGATAAGAAAGCCTTCCTCAGTGATCAGTGCAAAGAAATAGAGGAAAACAATAGAATGGGAAAGACTAGCGATCTCTTCAAGGAAATCAGAGATACCAAAGGAATATTTCGCACAAAGATGGGCTTGATAAAGGACAGAAATGGTATGGACCTAACAGAAGCAGAAGATATTAAGAAGAGGTGGCAAGAATACATAGAAGAATTGTACAAAAAAATCTTCACCACCAAGATAATCACGATGGTGTGATCACTCACCTAGAGCCAGACATCCTGGAATGTGAAGTCAAGTGGGCCTTGGAAAGCATCACTACAAACAAAGCTAGTGGAGGTGATGGAATTCCAGTTGGTCTATTTCAAATCCTGGAAGACGATGCTGTGAAAGTGCTGCACTCAATATGCCAGCACATTTGGAAAACTCAGCAGTGGCCACAGGACTGGAAAAGGTCAGTTTTCATTCCAATCTCAAAGAAAGGCAATGTCAGAGAATGCTCAAACTACCGCACAATTGCACTCATCTCACATGCTAGTAAAGTAATGCTCAAAATTCCCCAAGCCAGGCTTCAGATGTATTAAGCTTATTTAAATAGGTCATATCTTTCTAAAGAATTTAAAAAATTGTTTTTCATGGTGAAAAATCCTTTTTTTTGAACTTTTAATTTTGTACTGTTGTATAGCCTACTAGAGCTTCCCAGGTGGTGCTAGTGGCAAAGAACCTGCCTGCCAATGCAGGAGACACAGGAGACCTGGGTTTGATCCCTGCGTTGGGAAGATCTCCAGGAGGAGGACATGACAACCCACTCCAGTGTTCTTGCCTGGAGAATCCCACAAACAGAGGAGTCTGACAGTCCATGGGCCACAGAGTCAGACACGACTGAAATGACATAGCACACATGCACGTAGCCTATTAACAATGTGGTGATAGCTTCAAATAAACAGTAAAGGGACTCAGCCATATATATACATGTATTATTATTTTTTTAATATCCAGAGGGAATCTTTACATTTTCCAATAAAAATATTGTGAGTTTATAATAGCCTCTGAGAAACCAAAAATGATCATAAAGTCTAACATTGAGCCTCTCCAATCTGCTGAACTGTGTCAAAATAATTTTGGAATAAGCCAAGATATGAATATACATATGAATGCATAAACTATAAGAAAGGCATGTAATTGATATACTGGCATGAATAAGAAGTGCTAATCGATGCCTGGCATGGAGCTAGAATATCTATAAAAATTTACCAGTAAACTACACATGCAAAGAAGGCAATCATTTAAGACTCAAATTTGCAAAGTCAATAGAACTAGAGCACTTATGAATCTTTTATTAATCCAGTCTAAGGCAACATGTATAATATTGACAAATGCTTTTGCCGTCCATGTTAATTTAATGAGCTCTTCTTGAAGAATCCTCATTTATTACTTAGAGTACTCAAGCCTCCCTTTAACTTTTTGATCCTTAGCAATGTGGCTTTTGCACTGCCTATTTATGGCTAGACATGACATTGAAGTATTTCAAACTTGTCATTTCATCCTCCCTCTGAGCCAGAAAGAAATCACTATAAGCATCAGAACTACCTGAACTCACTAGCCCCATGGAGCTCAGACCGAAGAGGACAGGGCGCCACAGCTGAGAAAGCAATTGCTTTGGCTGGAAGATCTGACTGCTGTTTCCTGGTGGCTCAGGTGGTAAAGAATCTGCCTGAAATGCAGGAGACCTAGGTTCAATTCCTGGGTCAGGAAGACCTCCTGGAGAAGGGAATGGCAACCCACTCAAGTATTCTTGCCTGGAGAATCCCATGGACAGAGGAGCCTAGCAGTCTACAGTCCATGGGGTCACAAAGAACTAGACATGATTGAGCGATTAACACTCAACAATGAGGAAAAGAATACAAAATCTGATTTTGAACTCAAAGAAATCAGTTGCTACAGATTAAAATCTCTATTTATTCTCACTTTCCAGGGGGGTTTCAAAGTTTTAATTTTCATAAAAAGGAAATGCTGTAAATGTTCAATTATGTTAATAAATAGGAATGATTATATTTCTAGTTAATGCTAAATTATGAAGTTTGACATCTCATTACTGGTGTCAACATGTGTGAGATAATCACAGGCTTACCTTCAGATAATATGCTCTTTATTGAGCATGAGTAATCTTGCCTCATTCCCCAACTTCCCAAAGCAAACAAAATTTCTGTTCAAAGAACTGAAATCCCCCTTTATGGAGAAGTCACTCTTTATCAAATAAGCACTGCTATACCCTGAAGCTTCTTGTTCAAATACAAATGATCCTGAAAATGTTGCAGGAACGGGGACACCTTCCAGGGCCCAAAAGTGGGCCCTTGTCTAGTACTCTGCAGAGGAGAGTAAACAAGCTTGCTGACAAAGCAAGAGACTTCATTGGGAAGGGTTGCCTGGGTAGGGAGCAGGAGGGTAAGGAAACCCAGGAGAAGTGTTCTGCCAAGTGGTTCGTAGTCTCGGGTTTTATGACGAGATAAGCTTCCTGGTTGTCTCTAGCCAATCATCCTGACACAGGGTCTTCATGGTGGAGCACGCATTGTTCAGCCAAGAGAAATTCCAGTGAGGAGAATTCTGGGAGGTAGTAGGACACGTAGCATCTCCTTTCAATCTTTCCTGTACTGTTCTGGTTGGTGGTGGCTTATTAGTTCCGTGTTCCATAACAGGACCTTCTGTCTCAAAATAACTCATGCAAATGATTACTATGGTATCTGGCCAGGGAGGCTGGTTTCAGTCAGTGTGTTTCCCGTAACAAAAACAGAGTATATGAAGGCTTGGAGATCTTTAACACTGGTGTATATTAGTGTACTGGTGTTTTTTTGTTTTTGTTTTTGTTTTTGTCTTTTGGCTTCAGAGAAATTGGGTGAGAAAAATTCTGAGGCTTGTGGATGGCTAGGCAGTTTAGATTTCACCAAATAAATACCTGTAGACTTAGAATCCTGGGATTGGTGCAGAGAGACTGGGACATACTGGCCAGGTATTCTTTGATGAGACAGAAAAGAGAGACACCAGCTCGCAGCTTCTCCAACAACCCTTATCTTTCCTGGAGGCATCTGCACTTGCTATTCCCTTGAAACCTTCTACTCCCCTGTCCCAACTCCATCCCTACCTCTCGATCTGTCTAATGCTTATTCAACCTTTGGGTCTTAGCATAAATGCTACTTTTTCAGACAAGTCTTTTCTGGCTTCTAAGATTAGGACGCTCTTATGGAACACTGAAATTTTCCATTTTTGCATTTATCAAATGCCAATTAATTATCTGTTTAATTATATTTTGATGTCATCTTCCCAAACGGACATCATTTCCCAGCCCGTAACACTCTATAAATATTTCAAAAATACATGTAGACTGATTGGTACAATGTGTATAAACACTTCAAAAATATATGTAGATTGTTTGGTGCAATGCGCATGCATGCAGTCATCTTGGAAGTGGTGTATTATAGCAACAAGTTCTCATGGCACAAGGCTGATGGATATTCAGGTGGTAGGGTAAGCCTGGGAAGGATCTGGACAGGGATGAAAAGGGGAAAAAGGGAGACAGTTTTTCAATTTCACAATCCGCAGCTAAATACACAGCCTTCTTGAGTTTTACCTTAAAAATGTGGACAATGACCCTTGCTTTGCCAGGTTGCTATGGGAAGGTGAAAGGACACAATGCAGCACTGGCATATGGCAGTCAGTAGCTCTTAATGTTAATTTTGCTAATACTTTTTCCACTGCTGTTCCTCAGTTCACATTCTCTCTCTTCCTAAACTAGTAACTTCCCTACAGGGGGATCAGTGGAGGCTCTGCAGACATAGGAAATGATGGGCAGGAAGTGAAAGGTGGTGGCGGGGGTCAATCAAAACACTGAGCTGAGCCATAGTGCCCACGTCAGGGAACTGAATCTGAAGAATTCACATGTGCTTCTGAGAACAGGGTCAGAGGAAGAATGACAATCAACAGGATTGTTCATATATCCAGTGAGGCAAACTGACTTCAGAGGGACCCAGAGAAGTTCTTACATAATCTGATAAAGGAAGAGGAGAAGAAAAAGCACAGACCACACCCTTCTGCCCCACGCGGTCAGCCTCTCAAGCTAAAGATCTATCAGCACTCTCAGGAAAGGAAAATATGAGATCCATCTTGGTCTCAGACTGAAAGTTTACTCATTCTTAAATTTTTATTTGTTTATTTGTTAGTTGCATTGGGCCTTAGGTGCGGCACTTGGATCCTCATTGTATCATTCGGGATCTTTTATTGCGGCGTACAGTCTCTAGATGTGGGAGTGGGCTCAAAAGTTGTGGTGCGTGGGCTCAGAAGTTGTGGTGTGTGGGCTCAGTTTCTCTGCGGCATGTGGCATCTCAGTTCCCCAGTCAGATCAAACCTCAGTTCCCTGCATTGCAAGGCAGATTCTTAACCACTGGCCCACCAGGGAAGCCTCAGACTGGAGTTTTATATTGAATGACATTGTGTTTTGCAAACAACCAAAAGGTATAGAATCACCCTAAAATGGTCTTAAGAGGTAGGAAAGGGGGGTTTAATTTAGTACCTCTAGAGACAGAGATTTTGGGAAAAAAAGCTAGAAACATTTAGGTTTGTGGCCTTTCAAGTCTGAACTGTTCAAGAATTTGGTAAGAGGGATGATGCCGTCAAAGATGATATTCAAGTCTCTGGCCTGAGAAGTAAGCAGTGCTGTTACCTAAGATGGGAATACAGCAGCTGAGATATGGACAGAGAGGTCTGGCAGTGCACTGTCTGAAAACAGCGGTTGAAGTTTTGTCGGAGGATGTGATGACTTGGGGAGAGTAGAATGGGAGGGAGACAAAGGCGTTTAAAAAAGAGAAGTTAAGAGTCAACAACAGAGAAGAATGAGCAAGTAACTGTATTTCTGAAGGAGAGGAGCAAATACACAAAAGGGACTACTGTGGCTCCTGATTGCAATTTCACTTCCATCACAACTGTGCCCAAGGCAGACCAGTTGAGCAAGCTGTGCTTTTCTCATTCCCTCCAGAGAGACACAGGATGTTTTTGGTTTTCAAGGAAGTTCTGCAGCTCTAAGTATACTTCAAACTATATATATATATATATATATATATATATATATATATATATTGGCTTAGAGCTTCAGAAGAGCCCACTGATCAGTAAGCCAAATGTCCAGGAAAGAAAATCCATCATGTATTGCTCCCATGATGATTCCTTGGATGTCCCATGGTACTTAGGTGCATCAAGCACTAAATACAATAATATGCTGCCTCTTCATAAACTGCACTGACTCTAGAGTAATATTAATCATTTCACAAGCCAGGAAAAATGATAGCTAGTCTAAATAAAATGCATTTTCCAAGAGCTCTAAAATATTTTTTCTCAGCTTGACAACTCCCAAATGGGAGCTGGTAGATGGATTTGTTGCTGTCTTCTAGGCCACATGCCCCTCTATCCAACTTATAGGGAAACCTAAATAAAATATCTTCACTATGTGCTTATTGTGAATGCAGAGTTAGTTAGAGCTGACCCCCTGGCATGGAGATGAGTGTCCAGGTGCCCCCACAGCAAGTGCCCTGCAAGGCAGGTCCTGGCCATGATGGCAGTAGTGGTGGTAACCATACTTGCCAGAAAATTCTTGGGTCTGGAAATTGGCTGTAGAGGTCTCACTTCATTCTTGTCGATCCTAGTTCTCCAGGCTTTCTATGCTTCTTTGAGCTAATTCTTTTTCTGCCTAAGTTAACCAGATCTGATTGTCGCATAAGAACACAGACTAGTACAACAGTGGTCTGGCTTTATCTCCCTGGCTGTTGTCCTCGGGGAGTTAGTTCTACATAATACTTCAGTGTAAAATATGACACTGAATGGAGACTATATTGATACGGTGCTCAGGAAACATGCATAATATCCATTTGACTAGAATCCCCTTTCCTTTGCCTCCAGTGATATACAGTCTCATTCTGGTTTGCAGCTGGACATATGGCCTAAACTGCACCAAGCATAATATTTCACCATCACTGCATGTCACAGTGATAGAAAGAAAGAGTGGATGTGTGACCACCCTTCAATCAAACTTGAATCTGTGATTTAACAGAAACTGTTGAGGAGAGAGGAGGGTAAGAAAGGGTTGTTGGGAAGGAAGTGAAGACGGGGCCGATATGTTAATGCCCCACTCACATGCTTACTGATCTTGTCACCATTTTCACATTCCTGCCTCTCTCTGTTGAAGGACTGTCCTCGGGATGCTAAATTCGCACGTGTACACATATAGCTGAAAGTGCCTAGAAACTGACATTTCTCTAGCGGCACCTGTTAATTGGGACAAGGCTGAGAGGAGATCAACTCCATCTCCAGGGTCCCATTGTGGGTGAAGCCAAAGTTACCTTCTGTGGGGCTTTGCTTGGTTTCACAACTTTGTTTAACTTCCTTCCCTTTCTTGTCTCCAGTCTCCATTCCTCGATCAGATTTTTAAAGGCACACTTCCTAATAAGTCACTTTCAGGATCTGCTTCTGGAAAACACCTGAAGAGCCAGCATTCTCTCTTATTCCTCATGGATAACAGCACGTGAGATATAAAGCAAACAAGTAGGAAGATAGATCAAATCTCTGCTTCCAACCACTCCAGCCCCTTCAGCAAATGAACTGATATACTCCCATTCCTGCTGAAGTTAGGCCAACTTTGATTTCTGTCACCTGCAACTAAGAGACACAATTCATCAACGACTCCTTTACTTGCTCCGTTTAACAACAGACATTGCAGAGAGAGATGTCTATGATATCATAAGTCAGCAGTATTTTCTAAACAAAGTTATCAGAAGACCACTGTCATAGTTACAGTGTTTGTTGGATGCCATGCAACTAATTTATGATTATATCTTCCACTAGAGTTTACCAGATTGTTTCCAGACTCTTCCATAGTGTGCATGCCTGCTCAGTCATGTTCAATTCTTCCTGACCCCCTGAACTATATAGCCCACCAGGGTCCATCTGTCCATGGAATTTTTCAGGCAAGAGCACTGAAGTGGGTTACCATTTCCCTCTCCAGAGGATCTTCCCAACCCAAGGATCAAACCCATATCTCTTGAATCTCCTGCATTGGTAGGCAGGTTCTTTACCAGCTGAGCTATACGGGGGAAGCCTTTTCCACAGTACAAACACCTGAAAAAGTTCAATCTACCTTGACATATTTTTCATAATATATACCATATGTATGGTAAGAAAGAAAAAGAGAGGAGAGAACAAAATGTTTCTAAAATGTAAACATCCATGTCAGGCCAAATTTAAAGGCCTTCAATACCTCTTTGTTGCTCCCAAGATAAGGTTCATCCTCCTTAAAAAGGTCTCAGAAAGTATAATTATGTGATATCAGGTGCAACTTCCCGGTCCACTCCCACAATCCAGCCATGGTGGAAACTTTCAGTCCCTTGAAAGACGTGCTCTTTCCTGGCCTTGGACCTTTTTGTCCCTCCTTTCTACCACACGCTCTACCCCAGCTTCTTACTTCACTTGGCTTACTCCTTTTTAGGTTTTAGGACTTGGCCAAGACATTACTTCTTCCAGGAAGCTCCATCTCCAAACTCTCCTAATTGCTCTCATTGTCCCCTTTACTTTCCTAAAATTTTACATATTACTCCCTAGTGTGATTAGACATGTTTATTTGGAATAAGAATATATGACCCTTGAGGTAAAATTATGTTCGTTTGTTCAATCTATATTGTTGGAGCCTAACAGTATCTGGCTTGTAATAGGTTTATAATATTTTTAATGAATGAATAAAAAAGAAAATACAGAGAGAGAGATGTTGAGAGAGGAGAAGAATGATGTCTTTTTGAACACCAGTATAGCCAGAATACTAAAGTACCAATCAGGAAACATCTCCTTAGGAGAAATGCCTTGATGAGTAAAAGATGTTTTCATCCCAGCATACATCTCCCTGGTGTCAAGTCTTTATGATAGCTAACATAAGCATAAAATATGTGCTCAGCAACAAGGCAACACCTGTGATTTAACAGGATCCAGAGTCATTTAGTTATGATACTTGGCTTTTCTCCCATGAGAAGATACCTAAATTGCTGTTGAAAAAAGACAGCTGAGATGAATGTACCCACTGCTCAAAGATTTAGGTCGATCACTTAACCTCTTTATCTTTATATTAAATTATGGATTAATGTTCAGGGCCAGCTAGCTGTAAATACTACTCTTTAAGACAATTTCATTTCCAACCTTGTCTCATTTAATAACCAGGTGGATTAAGGAATAAGGAGATACTGACTTACAGAACAAAGGGCATCACTGAAAATCAGAAGTTCATGCACCATGAAAGAAAAAATGCACTAATCCATGTATGCTATCCAAGCAGGAGACACAGGTTCGATCCTTGGTTGGGAAGATCCCATGCAGAAGGAAAAGGCAACTCTCTCCAGTATTTTTGCCTGGGAAATACCATGCACAGAGGAACCTGGTGGGCTACAGTCAGTCCATGGGGGTCGCAAAAAGTCAGGCACGACTTAACAACTAAATGACAATAGTAAATGTATGTTGTCTTACCCAAGTGCAGCGAGAAATTTATTGTCAGCTCACTGTCAAGTTTCACCCTGACTAGGATCACTATGCTGGATGTTACATCCTCAAACCATCTTCAGAGACAGAAGACAGGACCACTACTGCCCCTCGAATCTGCAGCTTCCTTGCCTGGCCTCACTAACTCATTAAGATGTTCACTTCCATGAGACAGAGTCTCAGAACACTCCTCAATGAATTTCTCACTATTGTCCAATAAATTTCCCACTATAGAAGATAAAACTGTTGTGTCACTCTGACTATTCTGCTTAACTAGTGATAAAAAAAACTCACTACCTTTTGGGATCTCACTGATCTCTCTACCATTACTGATCTCCATCTATCCATACTCATAGAACTACTCACCATATGCCAACAATTTAGAGTGGACAGGGTGACATCTACAGAACCAATGAAAATAGCTCTTCATTATGTGGATTTTAAGCAGCATTTTCTTTTTGGATATTACTCTTTGTCCTCTTTGCTATCGCATTATGGATGATCTCAATGCTCACAGATGGAGATAGTGCCTATTTCATGGTAACTCAATCCAATCCATCTCTACAGAGAGGAAGGTTGGTCATCCACCAAGGCAAGAATAACATTGAGGCTTCTTCATTTACACAAAAGAATGTCAATCATACCACACATTTCATTCATTTTTAACTACCTTGATCCAAGCACAATTAACAAAGAATATCTGAAAATATGATCTTTGTCTTTAAACTCTTTGTTTTTCATCTTATCATTTATATTCAGTCAGTTCAGTTCAGTCGCTCAGTCACATCCAACTTTTTGCAACCCCATGGACTGCAGAACGCCACACCTCCCTGTCTATCACCAACTCCCGGAGCTTACTCAAACTCATGTCCATTGAGTCACTGATGCCATCCAACCATCTCATCTTCTGTCGTCCCCTTCCCCTCCTGCCTTCAATCTTTCCCAGCATCAGGGTCTTCTCAAATGAGTCAGCTCTTCACATCAGGTGGCCAAAGTATTGAAGTTTCAGCTTCAACATCAGTCCTTCCAATGAACACTCAGGACTGATCTCCTTTAGGATGGACTGGCTGGATCTCCTTGCAGTCCAAGGAACTCTCAAGAGTCTTCTCCAAAACAACAGTTCGAAAACATCAATTCTTCGGTGCTCAGCTTACTTTATAGTCCAATTCTCATATCCATATGTGACTACTGGAAAACCATAGCTTTGACTAGATGGACCTTTGTTGGCAAAGTAATGTCTCTGCTTTTTAATATGCTATCTAAGTTGGTCATAACTTTCCTTCCAAAGAGAAAGCATTTTTTAATCTCAGGGATGGAGTCACCATATACAGTGATTTTGGACCCCCCCAAAAAAGTCAGTCACTCTTTCCACTGTTTCCCCATCTATTTGCCATGAAGTGATGGGACCAGGTGCCATGATCTTCGTTTTCTAAATGTTGAGCTTTAAGCCAACTTTTTCACTCTCCCCTTTCACTTTCATCAAGAGGCTCTTTAGTTCTTCTTCATTTTCTGACATAAGGGTGGTGTCATCTGCATATCTGAGGTTATTCATATTTCTCCCGGCAATCTTGATTCCAGCTTGTGCTTCATCCAGCCCAGCGTTTCTCATGATATATTTTGTATATAAGTTAAATAAGCAGCGTAACAATATACAGCCTTGACATACTCCTTTTCCTATTTGAAACCAGTCTATTGTTCCATGTCCAGTTCTAACTGTTGCTTCTTGAACTGCATATAGATTTCTTAAGAGGCAGGTCAGGTGGTCTGGGATTCCCATCTCTTTCAGAATTTTCCACAGTTTATTGTGATGCACACAGTCAAAGGTTTTGGCATAGTCAATAAAGCAGAAATAGATGTTTATCTGGAACTCTCTTGCTTCTCCGATAATCCAGTGGATGTTTGATCTCTGGTTCCTCTGCCTTTTCTAAAACCAGCTTGAACATCTGGAAGTTCACAGTTCACATATTATTGAAACCTGGCTTGGAGAATTTTGAGCATTTCTTTACTAGCATGTGAGATAAGTGCAATTGTGGAGTTTGAGCATTCTTTGGAATTGCCTTTCTTTGGGATTGGAATGGAAACTGACCTTTTCCAGTCCCATGGCCAGTGCTGAGTTTTCCAAATTTGCTGGCCTATTGAGTGCAGCACTTTCACAGCATTATCTTCCAGGATTTGAAATAGCTCAACTGGAATTTTATCACTGCCACTAGCTTTGTTTATAGTGATGCTTCCTAAGGCCCACTTGACTTCACATTTCAGGATGTCTGGCTCTAGGTGACTGATCACACCATTGTGATTATCTGAGTCGTGAAGATCTTTTTTGTACAGTTCTTCTGTGTATTCTTGCCACCTCTTCTTAATATCTTCTGCTTCTGTTAGGTCCATACCATTTCTATCCATTATTGAGCCCATCTTTGCATGAAATATTGCCTTGGTATCTCTAATTTTCTTGAAGAGATCTCTAGTTTTTTCCATTCTATTATTTTCCTCTATTTCTTTGCATTGATCACTGAGGGAGGCTTTCTTGTCTCTCCTTGCTATTCTTTGGAATTCTGCATTCAAATGGGTATATCTTTCCTTTTCTCCGTTGCTTTTTGCTTCTCTTCTTTTCACAGCTATTTGTAAGGCCTCTTCTCAGTCATTTTGCTTTTTTGCATTTCTTTTTCTTGGGGATATCTTGATTCCTGTCTCCTGTACAATTTCAAAAACCTCCATCCATAGCTCATCAGGCACTCTGTCTACCAGATCTAGTCCCTTAAATCTATTTCTCACTTCCACTGTATAATGGTAAGGAATTTGACTTAGGTCATACCTGAATGGTGTGGTGCACTACACCATTATAATCTGATTTTGGTGTTGACCATCTGGTGATGTCCATGTGTAGAGTCTTCTCTTGTGTTGTTGGAAGAGGGTGTTTACTACGACCAGTGCGTTCTCTCGGCAGAACTCTGTTAGCCTTTGCCCTGCTTCATTTTGTATTCCAAGGCCAAATTTGCCTATTACTCCAGGTGTTTCTTGACTTCCTACTTTTGCATTCCAGTCCCCTATAATGAAAAGGACATCTTTTTTGGGTGTTAGTTCTAAAAGCAGGAAACAAAGTCCCTTTTGTCTCCCAAATTCCTTGGTCCTTCGTATTTCCTTTCTTATCTCAAAATTCATCCCAGATTTTCTAAAATTCAATCATTTGTATTCTATCTTCACAACTTTGCCAACTGAACTCTGATAGAAATGATGGATAGTTAAATAGATAGGCAATATACAGATAAATAGATTTGGAAAGATATATATATATATATATATACACACATCAGTAGCTAAATAGATATAGATACTGATAAATACATATGCAGGTACATAATCTGTTCTGAACTAACCCACTTTTCATAGCCTTTTACTTGTCTTAATCAATAATAGTGATGGGCTACTTACATATTTTTTCTGGTATATATTAAAAAATCATTAAACTGCTATGTATAAAACAAATTAGATACAAGGGTATACTGTACAGCACAGGGAATATAGCCAATATTTTATAACTTAGAGTACAAAAATATTGAATCACTATACTGTACATCTGAAACTAATATTATAAATCAACTATAATTTTAAAAAATTAAAATAGCTTATATTTCTTGATGTTAATATTTTTTGAGTTCTCCATGTTTGAATATTTATCAAGGATTCCTCTCTTTTGATAGTATGCTGACATTCATTTATCACAGATGTATATGTTGGATAACATATGATATAGTTTATCTGTTCCTCTATTACAAACATTCAGATTATTACTGGATTATTGTAATTAAGATGAAACTTTAAAAAGCAGCTAGTTCCATTAAAAACAATAACCATGAAAACTTAAAATGATCTAGAACCATTTAAAATGATCTTAACTATAACTTTCTAAGAAACAGTGACTTATAACAGTGGTTCTCAATACTGGAATATCAGATCACCTGAGAAGACTTTCTTAAAAGTTCTAATGTTCAAATCTCACTCAGACCTATTAAATATGAGTGAGGCTCTGAGAACAATAATATATCTAAAATAGAAAAAAATTATTATGCAGAAGCTTCTCATTCTAATTTGTGAAGCATATGAAAACCTCAAGGTAGACATTTACAATAAAAATGTCTAACTAATTTGGGGCTTCTTCCTTTTCATCAGGAATTTGTAAACTACCATTCAATTTCTACTATAATTGATAGTTCTAACAAAATTTTTAATTTAAAAAAGACCAGTTTTTTTGCTATAATTTTAATTTTTCAAAGTTCTGAATGAAAAAATCTTTAAAGAGAAATATTCAGCTCTTAATGTTCCTCCACTATAAGCCTGCAAGTCATATTATGGACATGACCACAAGTCCTCTAAGAACAAGAACTTGATCTTTCTCACATCTATGCATCAATGTATCCAAGGTTTGAAGCAGTGTCTGGCATATAGCAAACACTCAAATGGTCATCACATAAATAAATGAATAAGTAAATACACACGGCACTAATAATACATAGGATACAAATTATGTCAAAAACATTTTATCATTTCTTCCTCTCAGTTGAACCTCATCATCTCTACTGTCTTTGCTTTGAGGCTTTCTGATACAATTTGAAAGCTAAAGACTAACATTTTCTAACACTTCATGCGTGCATGCTCAGTTGTGTCCAACCCTTTGTGACCCCATGAACTACAGCCCTCCAGGCTCCTCTGTCCATGGAATTTTCTAGGCAAGGATACTGGAGTGGGTTGCCATTTCCTACTCCGGAAGATCTTCCTGACCCAGAGATCAACCCAAGTCTCCTGATTCTCCTGCTTTGGTAGGCAAATTCCTTACCACTGAGCCACCTGCTGCTGCTGCTGCTGCTGCTGCTGCTGCTGGTAAGTTGCTTCAGTCATCTCTGACTCTGTGCGACCTTATGGACGGCAGCCCACCAGGCTCCACCGTCCCTGGGATTCTCTAGACAAGAACACTGGAGTGGGTTGCCATTTCCTTCTCCAATGCATGAAAGTGAAAAGTGAAAGTGAAGTTGTTCAGTCATATTTTACTCCTAGTGACCCCATGGACTGCAGCCTACCAGGCTCCTCCGTCCATGGGATTTTCCAGGCAAGAGTACTGGAGTGCGTTGCCATTGCCTTCTCTGGAGCCACCTGAGAAGCCCTCTAATATTTCATCCCTTACTAAAAAGTAAAATAATAGAGATTAAATGCCACCTTAATAATCTGTTTTAACTGTGCATGCATTGGTGTTTGCAAGGTGAGGAGCTGCCATCAATTTTAGAAGAGGTAATTGCCTCTAACCATTTTAGCTGAACTGGCAGCATTTCACTCATATCCAAGCCACTGTCCAGTGCCCAGTACATAGTCAAGTGCTCGATAAATCTTCCACTCATATTTGAACAAACATGACTTAAGACATAATCAAAACACTTTTTAGTGGGTGTTACCCCCACCACCAGAGGAAAGCTTGGGAAGGTTCCATCCACATCTTCTGCAGTCTTGCAGTCTTTCAGTCTTTCTAGTTGCATTAACCTCCATAGAATTCATTCTCTTAATCCATAAAATAAAAGGCTGGTGCTACATAATCGTGTCTCCTTTCTACCATCCTCTTTCTTCCCTTGTGGCTCAGAGGTTAAAGCGTCTGCCTCCAATGCGGGAGACCCAAGTTCGATCCCTGGGTCGGGAAGATCCCCTGGAGAAGGAAATGGTGACCCACTCCAGTATTCTTGCCTGGAGAATCCCATGGACAGAGAAGCCTGGTAGGCTACAGTCCATGGGGTCGCAAAGAGTCAGACACAACTGAGAGACTTTACTTCACTTCAAGTGTATTCATATTACTTCTCTATTACTAACATTCTAATTGTATGATTAAAAATTTTCTGCATCTGACCTGGGTATGTCTTAACTTTGTTTTCTCATTCATAATTTCAGGAAATGGGATGATACTTTGCATTTTCATAGAGATCCTGCTATGAGTATAAATACTGACCTCACCCAACTTTTCCAGCAAGGACAGGGCCTGTGCACACAGTAGATCTTGATAGAACTGAAATTATTTATCTTTTAACTTTTTTGGCCATACCATGTAGCATGCAGGATCTTAATTGCCTGACCAGGGATCAAACCTATGCTCCCTGCATTGGGATCACTGGACCACCAGGGAAGTCTGACAAAGCTGAAATTATTAACTTATAGACAATAACATACATACAACTGGCCTGATTATTTTAATGTTCTCTTGTCAGACACTAGCTTCTTTTCTTTCATTTGAGAAAGTTTTCGTTTCCATTTCATTAACATATGTATGGAACATGATTTCTTCCTCTCCATCAGGCTTTTGCATAGATGCCACCAAATTAGCAAATACGACTGTCTTCTATACAACTGACAGAGAGAGCTATATTGGAAACTTCCCTCATGACCATTACAAATTTGTCATGTAAAGAGCTGGTGCTCACATTTTTTGAGGTTCATAAGTGAGTGACTACAAAATACTGGCAGCTTAAACTATGGTGATGTCTCTAATTGGGGCATCATGGGCTGCTACAATTACAGTGTCTCTGATGCGTTTCTCTTCAGAATTAAACCAGAGTCATTTCCTGCCATACTTTGCAGACAGAGGACAAAACAATGTTAGTCTTCTCCACTTGGCTTCATATATGAAGTCCAAACTTTAGATTTTTTTTTTTTATCTTGAAAAACAATGTCAGACAGAAGTCTTTTTGGTTCCATATTGCTGAGCCAGTAACGAAAAATACAAACTAAAAATCCATTCTATTTCCCAAATGAAAACACAACTCTGGTGAATAACAGCCAAGAAACGGAACCATATCCTGAGGGGACAGGAAGGATAAACATGGCACCACACTGTTTGGCGCAGTACTGTTATGGAATACAGATGTCACTGGCACCCATTCCTTTCAGACAGTACATATTAGACTAGAAATAGGGACGCGTAGGTGGTGACAAAGCATCCTCATGTGAAACCAGGATAAAACCCGTTGCCCTTTGTTTCCATTTTAGGGAAAACTAACCAAGAGGTTAATGAGGGACTAAGGACATTAGATCACATCCTTTTTACCCATATTCATTCATTTACTCCTTATTTTGTATCATAGATTGTTAACAGGCAGATGAATGTCAGCACTGTGCTAGCCTCTGGCAACACAAAGTGTAGCCAGCAATAAGCTGAAATCAAGTTGGGAAACAGCTGCCCATATGGTTTAGTATAATATAAAGCTTCCTGGAGATCATGATTTCTGGATTAATTTTGCTTTACTTTAATACTGAACAGAAATTTAATTCCCTAGATAATATTGCATCACCCTTGTAAAATTTGTTCTTTGCTAACACATACATATGCATCCATACTAATTACTAAATGATGAGTGTAAATTAAACTTTGAGGGAAGGGGAGGTAAAGATGGTATGAAAGTGGGAATGGTGTCAAGCCAAACAGAAGAACTTGCATGAGCAAAGACTCAGAGAAACAGTTCAGTGAACTGAGCAGATTACCAGTGGTTTTGAGTGGTTGGAATGCAGAAGAAATTAAGTAAGAGGATCATATAATTTATTGTCCAAAGTGAGACACTTTTAAAAGCAAAGGAGGATGTTAAAATAATTAAAATTATATAATTTAAAATATTTATAAACTGTCATAAACTTATTTTTTAATATTGGTACTCCTATAACTCGTTTTCAACAACTATTTTCAAAAATAAAATTCTTTCAAAAATTGAAATAAGATAATCTTTGTACATTAAAACAAAAAATCTACCATTGGCTACCTGAATGTTACCAAGTATAACATTAAGATTATTATTTTTTTAATTATTCATTTTAATAGTAGAATAATTGCTTAATAGTATTGCATAGGTTTTTGCCATACATCAAGATGAATCAACCATAGGCATATATATGTCTCCTCCCTCCCAAACCTCCCTCCCATCTCCCACCCCATCTCACCCCTCTAGGTTGTCACAGAACATCAGGTTTGAGCTCCTTGCATCACACAGCAAATTCCCATTGGCTATCTATTTTACATATGGTCATGAATATATTTCAATGTTGCTCTATTTGTCCTACCCGCTCCCTCCCTTACTGTGTCCACAAGTCTGTTCTTCATGTCTGCATCTCCATGGCTGCCCAGCAAATGGGTTCATCAGCACCATCTTTCCAGATTCCATGTATATGCATTAATACACAATATTTGTTTTTCTCTTTCTGACTTACTTCATTCTGTATAAAAGGCTCTAGGTTCATCCACCTCACTAAAACTGACTCAAATGTATTCCTGTTTATGGCAGAGTAATATCCCATTGTATATATGTATCATTTATTTGTATATATGATACATACAAATGTTTGAGTTTAATTAGTTGGCAACATTAAATACTTCTTCCTTTACTTCCTGAGACCAAAAAGTTGAACAATCCCGACTCATCTTTTTTTCTAATTAGCAAATACTCTGCATTGTGTCTTTGAAAGGGAGATAATAATTAAATAGTAGGTGATAGTTGTACATATGCAGCACAAGTTATAATTATATTATGCCTGGAAAGGCCTGAATGAAGGAAGATGATTATTATTGATTGTCTTTCAGATTTAGCTACATATTATAAAGAGAACTCTCTTTAATAATATATATGCCAACTCATCATTACTAGAAAAGCTGGAAGTACAAAGTGGAGTAAATCTGTCTGGCCTTATTCAACTGCAACTATTAATAATATTTTATTTAATAAAATGAAAAATCCTGCACAAATACTAAACCAGAAAGGGCTTTCTGATAGCCTTCATAAATCTGAATTGTTCTAAGCAGAGTGGATATGAAAGCAGCTGACAATTGAGGAACATACAAAGCAGGACAAGGAAGCAAAGGCCAGATTCAGATCCTAGAGGACCTCATACACTTTGGAAGGAAACATGGAATAAGAAAGGGGAAGCCACTGCAGAACTGCAGAGAGAACTGCATTTAGATAGAACAAACACTCTGGCTGCTTTTGGAGGATGAATTTTGAGGAAGCACAGATATTATATTATTAATATAGAGATAGCAAACTGGAAACCCATGATAGCACACTGGAACCTGCATCCAATGTATATCAGTTCAGTTCAGTTCAGTCACTCTGTCGTGTCTGACTCTTTGCGATCCCATGAACCACAGGACACCAGGCCTCCCTGTCCATCACCAACTCCCAGAGTCTACTCAAACCCATGTTCATTGAGTCGGTGATGCCATCCAACCATTTCATTCTCTGTCATCCCTTTTTCCTTCAGCCCTCAATTTTTCCCAGCATCATGGTCTTTTCCAATGAGTCAGCTCTTTGCATCAGGTGGCCAAAGTATTGGAGTTTCAGCTTCAACATCAGTCCTTCCAATGAACACCCAGGATTGATCTCCTTTAGGATGGACTGGTTGGATCTCCTTGCAGTCCAAGGGACTCTCAAGAGTCTTCTCCAACACCACAGTTCAAAAGCATCAATTCTTTGGCGTTCAACTTTCTTTATAGTCCAACTCTCACATCCATACATGACCACTGGAAAAACCATACCCTCAACTAGATGGACCTTTGTCAGCAAAGTAATGTCTCTGCTTTTCAATATGGTATCTAGGTTGGTCATAACTTTCCTTCCAAAGAGTAAGTGTCTTTTAATTTCATGGCTGCAATCACCATCTGCAGTGATTTTTGAGCTCAGAAAAATAAGGTCAGGCATTGTTTCCACTGTTTCTCCATCTATTTGCCATGAAGAGATGGGACCAGATGCCATGGTCTTCGTTTTCTGAATGTTGAGCTTTGAGCCAACCTTTTCATTCTCCTCCTTCACGTTCATCAAGAGCCTCTTTAGTTCCTCTTCACTTTCTGCCATAGGGTGGTGTCATCTTCATATCTGAAGTTATTGATATTTCTCCTGGAAATCTTGATTCCAGCTTGTGCTTCTTCCAGCACAGCATTTCTCATGATATATTTTGTATATAAGTTAAATAAGCAGGGTGACAATATACAGCCTTGACATACTCCTTTTCCTATTTGGAACCAGTCTGTTGTTCCAGGTCCAGTTCTAACTGTTGCCTCCTGACCTGCATATAGGTTTCTCAAGAGGCAGGTCAGGTGGTCTGGGATTCCCATCTCTTTCAGAATTTTCCACAGTTTCTTGTGATCCACACAGTCAAAGGCTTTGGCATAGTCAAGAAAGCAGAAATAGATGTTTTTCTGGAACTCTCTTGCTTTTTCCATGATCCAGCAGATATTGGCAATTTGATCTCTGGTTCCTCTGCCTTTCCTAAAACCAGCTTGAACATCTGGAAGTTCATGGTTCATATATTGCTGAAGCCTGGCTTGGAGAATTTTGAGCATTACTTTACTAGCGTGTGAGATGAGTGCAATTGTGTGATAGTTTGAGCATTCTTTGGCATTGCCTTTCTTTGGGATTGGAATGAAAACTGATCTTTTCCAGTCCTGTGGCCACTTCCGAGTTTTCCAAATTTGCTGGCCTATTGAGTGCAGCACTTTCACAGCGTCATCTTTCAGGATTTGAAATAGCTCAACTGGAATTCCATCACCTTGCTATATTTTTTTTGTTGTTTTGATTTGTTTTGTTTTGTTCTTTGCTTGCTCAGTGCTAATATGCACTGCTTTTAACAAACTGAATTCACAATCCAAGCAATTAAAAAGTAGGAAATTTCACATACAATTTGGATTGTTGATTTCTATTGATAAATTGCAATATCTGGTATTATAAATTTGCTTTTCTGGATGAGAAACAATAGTTGGGAGAAACTGAGTGGCGGCTGCCCTTCAGAGTATGGAATACTCTCCAACTTGATGTCCTGACTAACTATCGCAAACATATCCTAAATTCCTAGGCCTGTGGCATATGAGTTGAGAACCTTCAGTATACATAACTTTTGACATGAGCAGCACTTGATAAAAATGGTCATTAGAAAGCATCTATCTGAGCTAGGAACAGAATTCTCATCAAATGTCCCAACTTAATGGCACAAAAATGTGTAGTAGAGAAGTTTTAGGTATAGGCAGTGGTAATGCCCATTCATACAATCATTTTAAACATTATTTTGACCTTGTTACAAAACCACACAATTTAACTTTGCCAGCAAAAGACCTAAATGTAGAACAATTTCTCCCTGAAATTGCAAGATATAACTTTCCAGAAAGAAATATCATTTCAATTACAGTTCATGGGCAACTCCAAGGTAACTAGAATGAAGTAAATCCATTCCCTTCCTCCTTTGTTTGGCCCAGTGCTTCACTGAGATATGAAATATGTAGAGTTTCAAGTGGAATTTTTCAAATGAAGCCACCAGCTATTACATTTCTTACCCCTGTCAGAAGATCTATGTGCTAGACTGGTCATTAACTCCTCTTTTCCAGAACCCATATAATCTGTGACTTCTAGTTTTCTAAGTATTTATGTAATGGCTATTCACTTTATTAAGACTTTTAGCCAAAGAGAAATTATATTATTATAGAAGGTGAAAGAGTAAAATAAAAAGGGCATATGCTTTATGTCAACTATACTGTACCCTTGGGGCCCGCTTGTGGACTTGCTACAGGCTACAGGAAGAATGTTTAACTCCTTTTAATGCTTTATGAAGCCTTTCATGATCTGCTTATCACACTACAGACCCTTCTCCAGACCCTTCTGCCCCCAACTCGGTCCCCAGTTGTACTTAACTGCTTTCATCTCCTCAAATACATCATGTTCTCCCTTTTGGTGTTCTGCACACATTCTCCCCCCAGCTTAGAATACTTTCACAACTACTCTTCCCATTTGCTATGTATTATCTATTATTGTTTAATGACTAAAACCTGTCTGACTCTTTTTCAACCTCATGGACTGTAGCCCACCAGGCTCCTCTGTCCATGGGATTTCCCAGGCAAGAATACTAGAGTGAGTGGGTTGCCATTTCCCTCTCCAGGGGATCTTCCCAACGGAGGGATCAAACTCACGTCTCCTCCATTGGCAGGCAGATTCTTTACCACCAAGCCCCCAGGGAAGCCCATATTATCTATTTGCTATATAACAATTAAGCAAACTTAGCAGCTTTACACAAGTCATACTCATCATCTCATAGTTTCTGTGGGTCAGGAATCTAGAAACAGCTCAGCTAGGAGATTCTGGCTCAAGGCTTCTTGTGAGGTTACAGTCAAGCTGTTGGCCAGGACTGCTACACTGTGGGATAGAAAATCCACTTCCCAGATGGCACGCTCATATGACTATAGGCAGCAAAGCTCAGTTCCTTGCTAGCTACTGGCAAAGGCCTCAGCTCCCTGTCATGTGAGCCTCCTACATGATAGACTGATCGTCCTAACAGCATGCCAGCTGACTTCTTCCAAAACAGGAGACCTTAGGGAGAACAAGGCAAAAGTCTTGTGTCTTTTACGACCTCATCTCTGAAGTGAAACCCCACTTTGGCCTTATTCTTTTATTAAAAATAAGTCACAAAGCCTAACCTATACTCAAAGGAGGAAAATTAAGCTCCATCTCTCAAATTTTAGCCTGGATGATTATTTCCTGGGTTAGTGTTTTTAATTCTCTAAAGACTGGGCTGGTATCCCCCGGAGCTCTCAGGAGGTACCTCTCCTAAGAGGTACTACATTTTTTGAATCATTCTCTATTTCCTGGTCTGTCTTTTGCAGTAGAAAGTAAACAACTTGAAGGCAAGGACCGTGTCTTGCTCACAGTTGTTCCTCCAAGCCTGGCACAGTGTGTGGCCTTTGGTAGGCAGTCAACCAAAGCCTGCTGAAAAATAAATCATGCCATTCAAAGAGGTGCTTGTCCTACCTTTCCACATAATAAGTAGGGGAAGAAATAAGTTTTATCATGCAACTCCTGCTGTGCACTGCACTTTGTATACATATTTAGCATTTCGTGATTGATGGAACCTTTGGTAGAAGCATAATTATGTGGTAGAAAAGAATGAAGAATTGTACTTTTACACTCTCCTGACTTTTTATTACTGCAGTATCTTGGGCAGCTTATTTAGACTCTTGGAACTTCAGCTTCTGCTGGAAAAAATTAAAGGATACAATAATAATTGCCTTGCCAACTAACACGGGTTTCAGTTCAGTTCAGTTCAGTCACTCAGTCATGTCCGACTCTTTGTGACCTCATCAATCACAGCATGACAGGCGTCCCTGTCCATCACCAACTCCTGGAGTTCACCCAAACTCATGTGCATCGAGTCAGTGATGCCATCCAGTCATCTCATCATCTGTCGTCCCCTTCTCCTCCTGCCCCCAATCCCTCCCAGCATCAGGGTCTTTTCCAATGAGTCAACTCTTCACATGAGGTGGCCAAAGTATTGGAGTTTCAGCCTCAGCATCAGTCCTTCCAATGAACACCCAGGACTGGTCTCTTTTAGGCTGGACTTGTTGGCTCTCCTTGCAGTCCAAGGGACTCTCAAGAGTCTTCTCCAACACCACAGTTCAAAAGCATCAATTCTTCGGTGCTCAGTGTCTTCACAGTCCAACTCTCACATCGTGAAGATCAAATAAGACAATGTAAATGAAAAGGTATAAACCATAAAACTCATACAAATATAATGCATAAATATTATTATTTCTCAAATTCCATAGAGTATGGATGACCCTACCAAACATGAAGAAGGTACTTCCACCTTTGGAAACTTAAAAAAGGTTAAACTCCTACCCCAGTGACAACTATATTTTAATTCATTCAATATTGATGAGTTTCTACCATGTGTGTGTTCAAGGTATAGCCCAGGTGCTCAGATACCTTTGTGTCTTCAATTAAATCCAAGGCTGCTATAGAGTTTTCAAAATATTTTAGTATAGAGTTATTATAAGTTCACATGTAAAAATGACTGAGGAAGGTTGCCAAAACAACAGTGCAAACAGTGGACTCGAGGCCTTGGTCATTTATTGAGTCAGATGTCTACTAATGCCTGCTTTTACTGTGATCTTAGCTCTCCTCGCAGGGCAGAAAATGTTGTTGCCTGGCATTCAGCAAGTGCTTAATGTTAGTTGAACAGAATTAAATAAATGTCCCTTTACAAGAATCACTGTTGCTGTATCTCAATCACTATAGAGATGGAATGGCTGAGGTTTCCAATCCGGCTGCCTCATTTTGCAGAGAAAGAAATAGAAACTCAATAAGTTAGGTCCCAAGATCATGCAGGCAGGCAAGAGCAGGGTTTATAAATCTTCTGATTCCCAGTTCTGTGCTGTTTCACCATGGTGTGCATTACCTTTAACCAATACTGTGCTCTGTTCTGGAGCCTATTAATAGAAATAGCCTTGCCACTGTCTCTGCACTTGTAAAATGATGAAAATAACACCGATTTACCTAAGAGGCTTGCACAAAGGACTGTAAAATAATGACATCAATAAAGTACTTAACAAATTTCACAAATGATTCCAATTATAGAGATTGTGGCCAAAATTTATAAATAAGAAGCAGAGGTACATTAAATTTTTCAACAACTGGAAAACTTCAGCTTTAATGCAACAATTGAAACTGTCCATGAAAGGAACTCTGAAAAAGGGGAATGTTACAGTCCCCTCCTTGATATAACAAGACCTAGGGTGGGCAAAGTGCCCTAAGTACCACAGGAGGGAATTAGCACAGACTGTGCTTTCATTTTGGTTTTCCTGATCATTATTTTCCTGATCTTTAGTGTCTTTATTTTTCTGATCATTAAAGGACAACAGTATTCCACTAAAGAAAATACGTGCTTTATATCACATAGTCACTATGCTATGGGCCAGTTCTCCAAACTCCACTATTCTGATGACCTTGAAGGAAGATTATTCACAATCCACCTTAGTTTCCTTGAAAAGATGCAATACTCTGGAAGCTAATCTGAAAATATTTCAACCACTTCCCAATATTCTCTTCCAGCTATACTGTCATTACTTCCCTTGAACTCCTGATCTTGAACTTGTAACTCTTACATAAAATGGTAATATTCTTTATGGAGCATGATTAAGAGTAAATCATCCATGGTACCTCTGGCAAATAGTTAGCCATGCTGGGGCTACATCAGCTCTTTTAAAAGAGTTTGGCCCTGAGGTGGAAACTGTCAAAAGACAGAAATTTGGTTACCAGGAGAGTTACACTGCTCATCAGTACACATAAAACGTGATTCATTTTATTAGGCAGAAAAACATTCACTGGTTCCATTTTCTCAGCTCTTTGGAGAAACGCATTCGAATCTGTTTTTCTGAGTTTCAAGTGATTAAACCTTCAATATGCCTGGCATTTTAGGAAAGAAGCTATAACCTGAACTGAAGGTAAATGGATTCATTATGAGGGCTTTGCTACTAGCCATGTCATGCTTTAAAGCAAAATCAACACAGAAAGTGGTCACAAAACAGTGTAGAGGTTAAGACAAAATTTTTAACATAAGAACATGGTTTAAAAGCAAGCTTTTCACTTGGCAATGCATGAACCAGGGATGAAAGATTAAAACTTGCTTATAAAATGCAGATAAAACACCCAACCTGATGGTAACATTGAAAGGATAAGAGAAATAACTCGAGATCATTAATCCAGTGGCCACAACATACTAAGTGCTGAATAAATTGGTTCTTTTGTTGTTGTTGTTGCACAGGGTCTTTATGGCTGGACATGGGCTTTCTCTAGTCGTGAAGAGTGGGGGCCACTCTTCTTTGCAGTGCACAGGTTTCTCATTATGTTGGTTTCTCTTGTTGTGGAGCACAGGCTCTAAGCACTTCAGCCTCAGTAGCTGTGACACACAGGCTCAGTAGTTGTGGCTTGAGGGTCAGAGAGCGTGGGCTCAGAAGTTGTGATGCAAGGGCTCTAAATGCCCCAAGGCACGTGGAATCATCCCGCATCAGGGATCGAACCCATGTTGCCTGCATTAGCAGGCAGATTCTTATCCACTGCGTCACCAAGGAAGTCCAAATTGTGACTTTTATTATTACATTGAATAAAACCAAAGACCGCTTTTTCTTTAAATAGTGTTCCCTGCTCTTTTAAGATTTCAAAAGGCTTTGCAATGTATACCTAACTTTCACCATAAATATGTGATTGATCAATCACAAAACTGATATAAACTCCCTAAGCCTATTAATGAACTGAGAACATTTATTCCTGTCCCTAAGTTTGGGTCTCAGCTATTGTTCAGACACAAAGCTCTGAACTTCCAGCAAAACATGGAAATAAATGTAAGCTCTGTCTCCTCTTTCATTGGGCACATTCAAGCATTAGTCCGAAAAGCTCTGTGATGATAAGAGTGGGGCTTTGAGGGTGCTGGCAATTTCTTCCAAAATGGTCCATTTACAAAATCCAGAGCCATACAGCCCGAAAATTACTTCACAACAAATCCTCTTCCTCAGTCAATACAAATTTCAGCATTATGCAGAGAAAAATGCCAACAGAGTAAAAATCCAGGGTAATCTCATTCGATAATATTTTGTTAGCCAATTTAATTTGCTTTCCTCCCTTATGAATAAGCCTAATGACATAAGTATAATGCAGAATGAAAAATTACAATAGTACTTTTAGTGTCATGGCAAACAGCCGATTCCTCCAAATTAGGGTTACCAGATAAAATACAGGATGCCCAGTTAAATTTGAATTTATGAAAAACAACAAATGCATTTTTTAGTATAAGTATGTTCTAAGTAAGCCTTGGCCTCTGGAGGTGGACTTAGAAAAATCATCAAGGGTATCCTTTCACATATACATATGGGACATACAGATTTAACTTTGTGCCTTGTATTTTTATTTGTTAAGTTCAGCAGTCTTATTGCAACTGAACTGAACCATACTAACCTTTATAGTTACTTATCATATAATTCCTTGCTTATGCTCAGTTGCTTAGTCTTGTCTGAGTCTTTGCAACCCTTTGGACTATAGCTCGCCAGGCTCCTCTGTCCATGGGATTCTCCAGCCAAGAATTCTGGAGTGGGTTGCCATTTCCTCCTCCAGGGGGACCTTCCTGACTCAGGAATTGAACCTGGGTCTCCTACATCCCTTACACTGTAGCCAAATTCTTTACTATTGAGCCACTGAAGAAGCTCATAATTCCTTAATCACCCTTCAAAAAATCACATTCTGAGACCTCTTCAGACATTTTCCAGTACTTGATTATTTTAGAGAGATGATAAAAATTATAGATTGGAAATTTATTAATGCAATCATTTTTGTAACTTGATTTTATATAATTACCATTTGTATTAATGATAACTTCATAAGAGGAAAGTATAAAAATATGGCTTAAGCATTCAAAGATAATCAAGAAGTAAATAGGCCAGTGTAGGCTTCTGGGAACCAGAGAGAGAGATACTTTACCCTTATGATTGGAATCAGCTGGAATTTTTTTTTTTTTTTAATTAAGGTCCTTGACCATTTAGACATGAAGAAACTTTCCATTTCAAATCCTGGACCATTTTCACCAATGATGTCAAGGCAGAGAACTGAATATTTTAGACCTGAAATGAAATCAGTATCATGTCATCATAGACTGAAAGGTCAAACTTCACCCATGTTGATTTTGGACATGATCAGATTCATTCCATCAAGGTTTTAAGGCTTCTGTTCTGCCTTCTGTTGGATGATAAAGAGATGAGATGAAAAGGGGAAGTTGCTCAGTTGTGTCTGACTCTTTGCAACCCCATGGACTATATAGTAGTGGGTAACCTATCCCCTCTCCAGGGGATCTTCCCAATTCAGGGATCAAACCCAGGTCTCCCACATTACAGGCAGATTCTTTACCAGCTGAACCAGCAGGGAAGCTCAAGAATACAGGAGTGGGTAGCCTATCCCTTCTCCAGGGAATCTTCCCAACCTAGGACTCAAAGTGGGGTCTCCTGCATTGCAGGCAGATTCTTTACCAGCTGAGCTACCTGGGAAGCCTGATAAAAGATGAATTCTGAGAAATTCATTCCAAATCCCAGTGAACAATCACAATGTAGTTTCTAAGGGCAGTTCCAACAGAGAATTTTATAGAATCTCCCTCTTGCAGGGAGGCCTCCTTAAGCATCTGAATTGTTCAGTGTGTGAGAGGAGACTTACTCAGATGCAGCAGTGAGCCTCACGTGTGACCTTTGTTTGCTGAGGTTCCTCAAGCCTCAGGTGGGTAATCAACTTCATGACCTCTGGCCTCTGAACTCTTCACCAGAGGATTCCAAGTCCTGCATTTCCTGTACAGTCCCTAGTGGATTTTGATTCCAAATGAGTAAGACCCAATCCTTGACCTCAAAATTGCTGTGGGGTCAGCAGAGCTACTGTCTCAGTCATCGATACTTCTCCATCCGTGGCTGGTGTGATCTTTACCCATCTCCTTGACACTTCACCTGGGAAAGGACCTCCTAGCCAGCCCTGCATGATCTATCTCAGGAGGGGGACATCCTTGTGGACCCCTCCTCAGTCAAGCCACTTTTTATTTCCCCACAAAACAGATAAAAACAGACACACAGATCATTGAAACAAAACAGACATCCCAGAAATCAACCCACACACATATGGACAATTAATTTACAACAAAGGAACCAAGAACACACAATAGGGAAATGACAGTCTCATTAATAAATGGTGTGGGGAACACTAGACAGTCACATGAAAAAAAAAAAATGAAACTGGACCACCATGTTAGAAACTACCAATGGATGTCAGCAATTATTTGTGCTGTGCCATACAGGAGCATATATTTTTTTGCCCTGACACTGTTTACAAAGTGAAGGAACATCCCTAGAGAATTGTCTAAGTTCCAATCCACTATGATTAATATTGGACAGAGTACAGAGACTGTCTCTGATACTCTAATATGAGGAAGTCAAAACAGTCTCTGAAGAAAACCTTTCTAGAGGTTTCTTAAAGCTGCAGGGGTTGCTACAAAGACAAGAAAATCAATCCTGAACTCAATCTTTTAATTTCTTTTCATGATTACTGTTCTCAAAAGGAGGAAGCAATTAAAACTAATGCCTGTATTAGTTCCCTTTCCTCAAAATGAACATCGATCAGATTCTGTGTGAAAGGTCTGTAACATCTCTTCTGTAATTATTTTAAAATATATTAACAGGGATCTGTGTATTGTAGAACAAAGAGTTCTGTTTCTGCAGGACAAGAGTTCTGAGTTCTGGCACCAGCTTCACCATTTACAACTATGTGACTTGTTGAAATCATTTCTTCTAGCTGATTCTTTGTCTCCTTCGCAAAATGGACCCATTACTACCTCACAGGATTAATGGATTACTCAGATCATGCATGCTTAAGGCAAAGACTGTAATACACTTATAATAAACTATTATAATTCCTATTCAAGTTTTTATAAAATATAGTTGACACAAGCCACAAAGATATCAGAATCACTGAGACTCAACATGAATCTGTTATGATGCTTATTGTCATTATGATATGAAATAAACAGAGTACTCAAAGGGATAAGTAGCTTACATTATAAGCAAGGTTATTTCTTTCATTTTTAGGTGATAGCCAAAAAAGAGAAATAGAAACTCTTAGACTCTCTACTTAACACTAAACTTATTAAATAATCATACTTCCAAATGATCAAAAATGATCAGAAACTGAGATATGATATACATAATTTTGCCTTCCTTTTAAAAGCAGTTTAATTTGCTATGTAGAATGTCAATCCAGTTTTACTATTTGTCATAAGTATTCTCTAGTTCACTTTCTTCCTCAAAAATTTCTCTGATGTCTCAACAAACTGTTTTATAGGAAATGTTCAATCAATGTGGCAAATATTAATTTAGCCCTTGTCAAAAGTTGTTATCCATGAACTCTGACATTTTTTTGGACCTTGTAAATTTCAGTTCAGATGGAAATTTAAAAATTCTATTGCCATAGTATAAATATAATAGCCCAAGTATTGGAAGAATTGAGGCTATCCAGCAAGGCATGTGTTGTGCATAGGGAATAAATAATTCTTAAGCAGACATATAACGATATCAGGCTTCATTTTTATTAGCCACCATAGTGTCATGAATTTCACAACACTATAAAACTTGGTTCTTCTTCCAGCTCTGACTGGGCTAAACAACATGCTCACCTTTTATTTCAGATCATGAAACTGACAACATTTATATCCAGACCAATGCCAGAGGATATAAAATTTTCCTTAAGGGGGAGAAAAAGCCATCTGCTACCCTGTTAGAAGGGCTGGGCCAGCTGCGTGTTCATAATTGTCATCTGTAATTGCTAGATGGAAGGGAAATGAGAAATTACCTTTTTGAGAGAGGCATGAAACATCAACAGAATCTTTTGTTGGCTCAGAGAGCTACTACTTCAAAGTTTTGTTTTGTTTTTAACTTCTCAGGGTTACCTAGAACAAAAAGAAAAATACAATCAAGGATGAAAACATATCTTTATGAAAACAAGCCCAAGTTTATTCTGACAAACGTTTCTTTGCCCTCTTCTTTCTCTATATAGCTAAGATAAATGCTGCTCCTTCCACATTCAACAAATATTTATTGATCAACTAGTAAGCTTCTTTCATTCTTCAAGGCACAGGAAAAAGGAGATGAGGCTCACTCTCTACAATCAAGGAGCACAGTGTCTTTGGGGAAGAAAAATGTGTAACCAAGCAATCAGAAAACAATAGGATCCTATAGAAAAGGCTTTCTGAATGCTATTGGAAGACAGATGCCTAAGTGATTTATGTTGCTAGAGTTTCAATAAGGATTTCAGAGGAAGCAACATTTAGTCTAAGTCTTGAAAGTTAAATAAAAGACAAGATGCTATTCTAGAAAAAAGAAACTGATATGTAAAAACACAGTCTATGAGAAAGCACAATACCCTTAAGAAACAACAAGTAATACAGCCAACCCTTGAACAACACAGGCCTGAACTGTGTGGGTTCATGTAGATGCTGATCTCTAATACTGCAGTTAATTGAATCTGAGGGTGTGGATCCATGGATAGGGAGGAACTGGATAGGTACAGAGGGCAGACTGTAAGTTACTTAGACTTCCGCCTGCAGAAAATGTGGACTCCTCTAACCCCCACCTTGTTCAAGGGTCAAATGTAATTACATTTGTCTGGATGGTAGTTTTCATGGAAGAGATTATTGACTTTCACCTATCTCTGAAGAGACCAGCAAAATAACCTGTTTGATCAAACAAAGACAAGTTTATTGTTTACTGCAGGAACAAGGGCCACTTAAGACTTTGACAGAATTCAAAATATTTTGTAAAGGGGGAGTCAAAGCAGCATCTGTAAGGTTTTAAGGTGTAGTTTAAGGAATATATTTTATTTTTTAATCCTTCTCCCTTTTATTTGACATATCAGAAGCATTTACTCAGCTGTAGGGCATGTCTTTTAATAAGGGAGTCTGGTTGGTAATGAACAAAGTTTATAATGTAATAGTATAAGATGAATGGATAAGGTAAGGGGGATACTTTGAAGAAAGTCTTTTGATAAACATTTGATGAGCCCAGCTGAGTGATGTATTATTTTAAGAACAAGCTATATACTTAATGAAGATATATCTACTGTTCCAATCAGTAAATTCAAAATGTTGAAGCTGAAACTCCAGTACTTTGACCACCTGATGCGAAGAACTGACTCATTGGAAGAGACCCTGATGCTGGGAAAGATTGAAGGTAGGAGGAGAAGGGAGTGACAGAGGATGAGATGACTGGATGGCTCTGGGAGTTGGTGATGGACGGGAAAGCCTTGTGTGCTGCAGTCCAGGGGGTCACAAAGAGTCAGACATGACTGAGGGACTGAACTGAACTGAGCTCCTATCAGGAGGCCAAAGAATTAGAACTTCAGCTTCAGCATCAGTCCTTCCAGTGATTATTCAGGACAGATTTCCTTTAGAATGGACTGGTTGGATCTCTTTGCAATCCAAGGGACTCTCAAGAGTCTTCTCCAACACCACAGTTCAAAAGCATCAATTCTCCGGTGCTCAACTTTCTTTATGGTCCAACTCTCACATCCATACATGACTACTGGAAAAACCATAGCTTTGACTAGACAGACCTTTGTCAGTAAAGTAATGTCTCTGCTTTTTAATATGCTGTCTAGGTTGGTCATAGCTTTTCTTCCAAGGAGCAAGTGTCTTTAATTTCATGGCTGCAGTCACTATCTGCAGTGATTTTGGAGCCCAAAAATATGAAGTCTGTCACTGTTTCCATTGTTTCCCCATCTATTTTCCATGAAGTGATGGGACCAGATGTCATGATCTTAGGTTTTTGAATGTTGAGCTTTAAGCCAACTTTTTCACTCTCCTCTTTCACTTTTATCAAGAGGCTTTTTAGTTCCTCTTCACTTTCTGCCATAAGGGTGGTGTCATCTGCATATCTGAGGTTATTGATATTTCTCCTGGCAATCTTGATTCCAGCTTGTGCTTTATCTAGCCCAGCATTTCACATGATATACTCTGCATATAAGTTAAATAATCAGTGTGACAATATACAGCCTTAACGTATTCCTTTCCCAATTTTGAACCAGTCCGTTGTTCTATGTTAGGTTCTAAGTGTTGCTTCTTGACCTGCATACAGATTTCTCAGGAGGCAGGTAAGATAATCTGGTATCCCCATCTCTTGAAGAATTTTCCACAGTTTGTTGTGATCCACACAGTCAAAGGCTTTGATGTAGTCAATAAAGCAGAAGCAGATGTTTTTTCTGGAACTTTCTTGCTTTTTCTACAATCGAATAGATGTTGGCACCTTGATCTCTGGTTCCTCTGCCTTTTCTCAATCCAGCTTGAACATCTGGAAGTTCTCAGTTCACATACTATTGAAGCCTCACTTGGAGAATTTTGCTATCATGTGAAATGGGTGCAATTGTGCAGTGGTTTGAACATTCTTTGGCATTGCCTTTCTTTGAGACTGGAATGAACCCTGACCTTTTCCAGTCCTGCGGCCACCACTGAGTTTTCCAAATTTGCTGGCATATTGAGTGCAGCATTTTAACAGCATCATCTTTGAGGATTTGAAATAGCTCAGCTGGAATTCCATCAATAAATCGATGGAGTTTGAAATAGAACTTGGGGCTGAATTGTGACAATCCTTACACGCCATCTTGAAGAATTTTAAATGGGCAAGGAAAAAAGAGGGAGGAGTCTAGACCCCATGTAAAAATGCTTTGAAAAACAGAAATATTTAATTCTTATAGTAATCTTGTAAGAGATAATAGCTCCATATTCCAAATGATAATGAGATGTAGATTACTTATGCCTAAAAAGTAATCCTTGTCCAATGTCTTCTAAGGAATTAAAGAAGCCAGATTTCAAATCCAGTTCTAGCTGATTCCAAAATCATTTTGTTCTTTCCTTTACCCAATTCTGTTTGTAGTAGACTATAAAGCAGGGATGAGAAATGAAAAGATTTCTCTAGAAAGCCTGACTAATTAAAGTGTGGATGTATGGTCTACCTGGTTGCTTACTAGAAATGCAAACTGTTCAGGTTCACCACTGAATCAAAATCTGCTACTAGGTGACCGCTATGCACTTGGGCATTCGAAAGCACTTTTAGAAGACTCTGCAGAGTCTTAAGTTGCCATCACCATGACAGTAACTCATGTTGCACAATGGAATTTTCTGTTGCTCTCTAGCTTCTATCCTGCCCTTTTAGTCCTCCTTATATTCTTCAAATGTGATAAGAAACAAAAGAAACAGAAATCTTGTTAGCATAACATCCTATAAAAACCACTATGGAAGTGCAGCCAACAGAGCAAGAGAAATACTGCGCTATTGCACGTGTTCCTTAAGGCTAGAAAACATGAGCTTGTTCCTGGTTGGACAGTAAGGACCTGGAGCTCCTCTCCAGGGCAGAACTGACAGTGGATTAAGTGATGAGGGAAGGGACAGAAGGGTAGAATAGACCAAAGATGAGAGGAAAAGGCGAAAGGGGAAAAACAAAGATGGAGAATTCAGATTACTAGCTACCCAAAAAATGACATTACCATGGATTTTTTTTCCTTTTGGAAAACAAATGTTTTATCATATGAACCCATGCATGCTGGCAATCATAATGTCATATCATTTCCTTTCTGATAACCATCTGAATCTGCACTGTAAGAAAATCTTTTGCCACTTTCTTCCTTTACTCACTCATCAATATTGATTTTTTAATGCCCAATAATTCATCAGACACTGTTCTAGGCAAGGAGATACTTTAATTAACAATATAAGTGTCTAGCTTCTTGGTGTTTATGTTCTAGTGCAGAGGAGAAACAGACATTAAAGAGAAAAAGAAAAGGTCAGCCATTTAAAGAACTTCTCTAAGTTTAATTATAAATAGATATCTAGACTATGAGGACAAGTGACATTTGAAATCAGTACTTTGGTGGGTAAGGTGGGCAAAGCCTGGAAAGCTGCACATCTAACAGAATGCTGCGGCACCATGCCTTCCATCAAGGCAGCACACAGTAGTGGCGTGATCGTCTTGGCGCTGATGGCAGGTGAGAAAGCAGTGTTCCCTGCACTATTCAAGCATTTTGTAATATTTCTCAGTTTCTTACCATAGGTTTTCTTTGGAGCTCTGCATACAAGGGAGAGAGAGACACTTTGCTCCAAATTCCCCTGCTTTCAGATCCCATTGTCCAAATCCCTCTTGTAGATTTTCTTTCTCAGTGTGAACCATACAAGAAAGTATGCCATTGTTAAGGAGGTAGAAATTTCTGCATCCACTACTCTTGAGTTCTTGTGGATGGACTAATAACGAAATTGACATAAGACAGATTAACAGGACAACAAGAAACAAATTTCAATTTATGCATGTGGAGGTCTCGTTGAAATGGGACCTAAAAAGTGGTCTAAACAGGTTTTTCACCCTGCTTTCTCTGGGAGTCTTATTAATGATAATTGACATTTGTATAGTGTGTGACAGTTCACAAAGCCTTCTCTTACACTGTATTGCATTGCTTTTATATCTTACAGCTAAGAAAATGGATATTCAAAGACAAGAGCACACTTCCCAATCTTTCTTTGCCCAAGAAGTAAAGGCCAAGTCTTCAAACTCCAGACCTCCTCTTTTATTCACTGTTGCTGCTGCTGCTGCTAAGTTGCTTCAGTCGTGTCCGACTCTGTGTGACCCCATTGACGGCAGCCCACCAGGCTCCCCCATCCCTGGGATTATCCAGGCAAGAACACTGGAGTGGGTTGCCGTTTCCTTCTCCAATGCATAAAGCGAAAAATGAAAGTGAAGTCGCTCAGTCGTGTCTGACTCTTAGCAACCGCATGGACTGCAGCCTACGAGACTCCTCCATCCATGGGATTTTCCAGGCAAGAGTACTGGAGTGGGATGCCATTGCCTTCTCCATTAAACTTCCTTAGACACAAGTTATCATCTTCATTTATAGAACAGAAATTATAGCTACTGCCTGAAATAGCATTTCTTGTGGATTAAATAAAAATTTCTGTGAAAGAACTTAGTAAACTAAAAAGAGTTATATGACTGTTAGTATATTTTTTTGTAAACACATCATAATTGACATTTCATGTGATAATTAATATAAGTCCTACAATTTAGAACTTTGTGCTACAATTTAGAACACTGTATATCATTTATATAAAGTTTTACAATTTATACATGTTGCAAGATGCATGAACTTGTTAAATTTTAAGAATTTGGATACAACATTAAAAATAACAATGGTTTTAAAGACTTTGTTCAATTCAGTTCAGTTCAGTCACTCAGTCATGTCCGACTCTTTATGACCCCATGAATCGCAGCACACCAGGCCTCCCTGTCCATCCAGCTCCCGGAGTTTACCCAAACTCATGTCCATCGAGTTGGTAATGCCATCCAACCATCTCATCCTCTGTCGCCCCCTTCTCCTCCTGCCCCCAATCCCTCCCAGCATCAGGATCTTTTTCAGTGAGTCAACTCTTCACATAAGGTGGCCAAAGTATTAGAGTTTCAGCTTTAGCATCAGTCCTTCCAATGAACACCCAGGACTGGTCTCCTTTAGGATGGACTAGTTGGATCTCCTTGCAGTCTAAGGGACTCTCAAGAGTCTTCTCCAACACCACAGTTCAAAGGCATCAATTCTTCTGTGCTCAGCTTTCTTCACAGTCCAACTCTCACTTCCATTTATGACCACTGGAAAAACCATAGACTTGACTAGACGGACCTTTGTTGGCCAAGTAATGTCTCGGCTTTTCAATATGCTATCTAGGTTGGTCATAACTTTCCTTCCAAGGAGTAAGTGTCTTTAAATTTCATGGCTGCAATCACTATCTGCAGTGATTTTGGAGCCCAAAAAATAAAGTCTGACACTGTTTCCACTGTTTTCCCATCTATTTCCCATGAAGTGATGGGACCAGATGCCAAGATCTTAGTTTTCTGAATGTTGAGCTTTAAGCCAACTTTTTCACTCTCCTCTTTCACTTTCATCAAGAGGCTTTTTAGTTCTTCTTCACTTTCTGCCATAAGGGTGGTATCATCTGCATATCTGAGTAGACCCTTGCAAATCTTAATAACATCAGTATCAGGTTTATTTCAAGATTTCTTCTATCTTAGAGTTATCTAAATACAACTAACAGACAACTGGAAACAAGCTATATAAATAAGTGAGGCTCCAAGAAACTGCAGGCAATTAAGTAATTCCATCCAGTGGCTGGAGAAAAGCAGGCAGTACTCTGAGGAGAGGTGATAAGGGGAATGTGTTCAGGGGCAGGCTGATCTGCTTTGAGCCCCAGAAATGTAACTATGGTACCCTAAGGACAATGTTGGGAAGCAAGAAAAGAAGAGAATCTATGGGACTGTAACTGATGGGGAGCCAGGCTGTGCACTCCCAAGCAGCCTGCCAAAGTACACAGTCTACTGTAAACTGAGGCTTCCCGGAGCTTGGAGGACACTGGTCTCCTAATGGTTCCAGTTCACATAGTTCAAATAGCAAGTAAGAAAAGTGGGGAGAGTTTGACTTTCTGGGAACCCTACAGGAGAAAGCCATCTAGGCTCCCACAGGCTTGATTTCACAGTGGACGCCTGATGGATTTGTGGCACCTGGACACCAGAAAGGAGTATATATTTGAATTTCACAGCAAACACTCTCTGTTAAATGGCATATAGAATGTCAGATGGGGCTCTAAACAAGCAAAAATCATAGAAAGAAATACTATTCTTCACCTTTGCAAATCAATAGTGACAAAGTTCCCTGACCTTCCTGAAGTTTGTGTGAAAGTTTTAGAACTTACAAATCCAAGTGTGTGTCAATACAGTCTGCTACTAAACAGTCTATATTTTAAGCTTGAATGACTTCAGCCACTAATATTATTGTACTATCAATTAGACTAGCAGTATCAAAAGACATTCTTCATGCTTCAAGTTTATTGGTCAAGGGAGTGCTTCTCAAAATGTGGTTCAGGAATCCCAGAAAGTCCTCAAGACCCATTCAGGGGATCTGTAATGACAAAACTATTTTAATAACTCTAAAGTGCTATTTTCCTTTCTCTCTCTTTCTCTCATGAGTGATCAGTACTGTTTTGCAGAATCAACATGAAGTGTGATGACATAACAAATTAAATGCAAAAGCAGATAGGAGAATTCAACTATCTTCTATTAAGCCATCAGAGAGATTTGCACAAAAGTTAACTTTCCAGGTTAATTTTTAAATGGAAAATGCAGTTACTTTTCGTTTTAAAAATGTTATTTATGCTAAGTCAGTTTACATCTACTCAACACACAATGGGTTTATTATTATTTTCAAATAAAAATTTTCTCAATTTAAATTTTTAACATGGACTCCAGAAATAGATATGTAACACACAAACCATAGATGTTTAACACACATAGCACATAGTTTGGGATCCTCATAAAGGGGTCCTGAGGTCAAATGGTTAAGATTAACTGGAATAAGCTCCTAAGCTATCCGTTCCTACAGGACTAATTTTATCTTTGGTTTGGATTTTTGAGTACTGGCTTAAGGAAAGGCAATTCTATTTGTGATTTCAATTAGGAAGCAGCTCAGTTAACATTTGTGAATATAAGCATAATTGCAGAACACCCAAAGAAAAGTCTTTTGCTACCAGTTGCTGATTCGCTCTGCCCATCCTGAGCTCCAAGACCTTCACTGCAACGTACCCTTTGGGACTTATCTGTTAGCTATCAAGCTATAGAAACACTTGAGAAGTTTTCAGATCTGGGATTTTAAAATAATAACCAAAGTTTTGATCAGAAATGGTTCAGCCAGTAGTATGGTATGAAAACTGGAAACAGCTTTCTCTACAATTGTAAGAGGCCAGATTACACATATCAAAAATACAAATAATATGCAGTGGAGTTCTGCCAATGACTGGAATCCTTTCTCACTAGAAACTAGAGAATGCTTAGCAGGGAGGATAATGCGATGGTGAAGAGTTCAGGCCTTAGAGTCAGGCAGAGCTGGGTTTGACTATCTATCATGCCCCACACTTGTCAACATCATGGCTTGGGAAATGTTAGTTAATTTTAATTTTACTTATTTCTGTAAGGCTTTGTTTCCTCATCCATAGGGTGAGAAATACTTGTAATAAGAATTTCATTTCACTGAGTGATTTGGAAATTAAATGAGACACATTCATGTACATGATTTCATTTAACCCTCACAGCAACTTTAGGATATAAATGCTCTCATTTTTTTCATTTGACAGTCAGGGAAACTGATATTTAGAAAAGTCAAATAATTTTCCAGAGATGATAATTATCAGTGGCAAAGCAGGGATTTGCTTTTGCCTGCCCTAACTATAAACAGTCATATCACTGTGTTTTCTTAACCACAAAAATTAGAAAATTGCAAGCTTCTCTTTCTCTTGTCCAGTCTTCAGCCCAATAGCTACCTTTGTGTGAAATACACACAAGCCAGAGTTTTTTTGTAAAGGAGGGCAAGAACACTTGAGTGAGGTCAGTATAGAAGGGGAAGAGAAGAGATATTTTACAATTGCCCAAAATATGGAAATCGACAGTCCCTCTTTTGTACACACATATTCTACACATTCCC
This sequence comes from Budorcas taxicolor, assembly GCF_023091745.1. Classification (NCBI taxonomy): domain Eukaryota; kingdom Metazoa; phylum Chordata; class Mammalia; order Artiodactyla; family Bovidae; genus Budorcas; species Budorcas taxicolor. Next base: position 74,505,842 of record NC_068912.1, read on the forward strand.
TTTAATATGTTCTGGAATAGGTTTGAGTCTTTGTGACAGATTTGAGTAAATATTGGTTTATATACTAAGTGACAAATGATCTTAAGAAAGAAAAAAATGACCTCCCCATAAAAAGCTCTCACTGAAACATTCTATCTGAAAGGGCTTGAAGCAGTGCAGGCTCACTCTTGATACACTGCCAGGTCAACAGGCTGAGGACCGGATACCCTAGAGCTGAAATTTTCTGGGCCTTACTATTGTAATGCTGATACAGAGTAGCTGTGAGCGTTTCCCAGGTCTTGCTATTTCAAAAGCAATTCTATTTGGAGGAATGTAGTTCCCTTTATATTCCAGACAAGTTAAAAAAAAAAAAAATGATGCCTTAAAAAAAAAGTTTATGGTAAATTCAGAGTAATAGACGAGGCGTTACACAGTTAACAGCTTATGAATCTATTTACATTTGGGGCTGTATACAGCCAGGGACCTTCTCCATTTCCAAACTGGCAATCTAAAATTATAAATAAATTTTTTACATTCACTCTACGTGGTTCCCGCTTTTCTCTTAGCTGGATAACAGGAATTGCTTACAACTCAAATCATCTATTTCCTGGAGGTGTCTTCCCCTGTCTCTCTCCCCCAGTATTTCAGTTATAAATGTGACGGCTGCCTGAATTAGTGTTGAACCTGACTAGGTCAGGCTTTAGACTTGAAGCAAGAACTCAGAAATTAATTGAGGCCATAACCCATGAGTCAGACTCTTCTTCAGCTCAGTAAACCATAATTTTGATTTTATCCTTCCACTGAGATAGAGATAAGAAATCACAGCTGTCCATGAAAAGTTGATAGTTGACGTTCCCCTTGATATTATTGCCTAGATGGATATTAGGAGCTGCCTCTTTCTTACCTGAGTTACTTCTGCTATTTGAATTCAAAAGCAGAGACATTACTTTGCCGACTAAGGTCCCTCTAGTCAAGGCTATGGTTTTTCCTATGGTCATGTATGGATGTGAGAGTTGGACTGTGAAGAAGGCTGAGTGCTGAAGAATTGATGCTTTTGAACTGTGGTGTTGGAGAAGACTCTTGAGAGTCCCTTGGACTGCAAGGAGATCCAACCAGTCCATTTTGAAGGAGGTCAACCCTGGGATTTCTTTGGAAGGAATGATGCTAAAGCTGAAGCTCCAGTACTTTGGCCACCTCATGCGAAGAGTTGACTCCTTGGAAAAGACTCTGATGCTGGGAGGGATTGGGGGCAGGAGGAGAAGGGGACGACAGAGGATGAGATGGCTGGATGGCATCACGGACTCGATGGACGTGAGTCTGAGTGAACTCCGGGAGTTGGTGATGGACAGGGAGGCCTGGCGTGCTGCAAATCATGGCGTCACAAAGAGTCGGACACAACTGAGCGACTGAACTGAACTGAGCTAAAATTCCTTTGGGGTTCCCAAATAGTAAAAAAAAAAAAAAATCAAAGGTTCAGTTTACAAATTCAGAGGTATCAGGATAACTGCTGGTTGGTTTGTTACTGAAATTTTAACTCTACCATGACCGCTAGTATTTATTTCTAATCCACATTTTGTCAGGCACTGTTTTCTGATGTGTGGAAACGTAGAGCCAACTGGGAAATTTTCCCGACTTCTCTCACCTCCTATCAGATCTTGGAAACTCACAGCAGCAACTTTGGGTTTTATTCTAAGCTTCATTATTCTGTTAAAAGCCATGGTTCTTTTCACCTCAAGCAAAGGCAATTCTTCCTCAGGACTGACAGCTAACAGTTGGTAGAGACCACACTCTCAAAAATCAAGCTCTATCACCTCTTATTAATAGAAAAGATTTTAGAAAAGTACAAACATGGATTCAAATTTCAAACCTGATCTTTATTATATGATATGGGAACCATTTCTTCATCTGTAAAAACATTTCTTCATGTGCCTATCAAAATGCCTGACATTTACTATGTGCCAAAAATAAAATACTCTCAGTGACTAAAGGAAGGACCAAGCACACTATCATAATGATTTCAATGTCTTCAGCATCTAGATTTTTTTAGGCCAGTAGTACATCATCTTCCTATAGGAACAGAAAAATCACTTCATTTTAGAGACAGTTGAGTATTTTCCACGACAATAAAGCCCAGAATTCAAGTGTATTAGAGTTTTCATCAGAATATTCTAAATGGATCAACGTAAATGGGAGTGTTTTTCCCTTTCATCAACAGATCCCTCACTTATCTTGCATTTTTATTAAATTAGAGAAGCACCACTTTTATCTTCTTTACAGCCAGAATGGAAAGTTTAGTAATCCCATCAAAATTACTCCAGGACGTGTTTCCCGCACTTCCAACTCATTCTTCATGGGTTTAACTGATCCAAGATCAAAGGCTCAATACAAATTATAATTTTTTTCAATGCTAAGTAATCCAAGGAAGGTTTTTCCCTAAACACATGATAAATCTGATCGTAATGCTGTCTCTCTGGAATCAATCTGACAGTAACCAAAAACAGACCGAGAGGGAACTAGATTGCACAAGGGAAAGAAACATGAGCAAACCTTCATTCGTCTTGGTTTCTATCTTCCCTTTTGAAAAGCTGCCACGAAGCAAGATGAATGAGTCAGAGTCTTAATAATCTAGCTCACATTTCCATCTATAATGACTTGACTATATCTGACAATCTCTTTTATTAGAAAAGAGAAGCTATTTGTGTAAGATGCCCTATTTTTTTTCTCCAAGTCATTAAATATAAATAGAATAATGACAGCAAATGCTTCTGGAATTAGGTTTCCATGTGTGCTTGGGTTAAATACATAATTCACTGCAGAAAGCGAATCATCCCCCTTCCTTTATTATCTTTAATATTTTGCACCTAAATTCCATAGCTATCCATGAAGTGAAGTGAAGTGAAGTCGCTCAGTCATGTCTGACTCTTTGCGACCCCATGGACTGTAGGTTCCCAGGCTCCTCTGCCCATGGGATTTTCCAGGCAATAGTCCTGGAGTGGATTGCCATTTCCTTCTCCAGGGGATCTTCCCAACCCAGGGATCGAACCCAGGTCTCCCGCATTGTAGACAGACGCTTTACCGTCTGAGCCACCAGGGAAGTCCCCTAGCTATCCATAGAGGAGGTCATGTTACAAAGAAAACACTTTTTTTCTTCTAGTCTTATTGAAATATAATTTATATCCAGAACTGTATAAAGTGTATGGCATAATGATTTGATTCACATGAATCATGAGGTAATTACCACAATAAGTTTAGTGAATATCCACTATGCCAGATAGATACAAAATTAAAGAAATATTCAGTGTTCTTGCTGTGTGGAGAAGAGGAATACAGCACAAAGTAACAAATGGGTCCTGGTGGGAACTGGTGCTCCTCAAAGTTCTTCAGAGTATCTAACACAGATCCTTATGGTGAGTAGCTGCTCAATAAATAAATGTAAATGGCATTAGAAAATGATCTGGCCCCCAGTACTGTATGCCCACATTGAGAATTTTTATTTAGAAAACTCTGGAACTTTTTAACATTATTTTGACAACTTTTAAGAGGAAACAGAAGAGCCAGTTTTGTATTTACATTAGCAGGGGCACTTCACCTCACTTAAACAACATTTTAAAAAAGGAATTCAGTTTATACACTGTATTCAGATTTAAAAGCCTGCTACACATAGATTCTTCTGATTTTCATATTCAAATAACATTTTTTGGGGAAAAAAGCAACTCTGAGTAAATGTAAAACAAAGAATACTCCTTATGTAACACAATTTTTCTATAAAAATTATAGGATAATTAGGCTAAATACATGAAATAGCTTAAAATAATGGAGATCAAGGCAAGATGTGAAAAGCATTTTAAAGACATATGAACTTTTCCATCAAGGTATTTGAAATCTTAATAAGAAAATAAGATGTGAAAAACACATATCCCAGAGATAAAATGTAAACTGCACATCCTAGACAATTTCACCTATTTCTGGTGACATCAATAAGGCTATATGGGCCCTCCCTAAAGTTTATTTACACATATAATAGAAAAACCTGCTAAGAAGTGAAAATGATTCATCACTTTAAGATTGGCAATCATGGAACTTCTGTATAAACATGGAGGATTAAGCACATTAATTACAATTGAGCACACTAATTGCAATTAAGCACATTCATAAGTACATTCATTGGGATCCCTCCCGCTAATATAAGAGTAATAGGATTTTGTTTAAAAATATGAACCCCCAAATTTAGGGAAAACAGAAGGCAAACCTACAATAATAAAATTATGGAAGATGAAAACAGATCTGAAAAAAACAAAACCTGAATCCTAAAATAACAATGAGGAGTACTACAATACAACCTAACTTACAATTCAAAACTTTCGCCAAATTTTTGGAACTGTGGGCAAAGCAAACTGGAGAGAAAATTACTAAAATGGGGGGATTTTAAAATCTGCTTGGATAAGTTAGAGCCACAAATTCTTTCTCCACTCTGATCAGCCATTCGACTATACCACCATCATGCTCATGAACACCTAGAGGAATTTTTCTTTCCTTCTCTTCTCCTTTCTTTCTTTTTTCCTAAAAGGTTAGAAAATAGGGTCTCTAAATTACAGACAATAACAGAGAAAATGACCAAATGGATGTAAAGTGGATTTTGAGCTTCCTGTCCTCTTACCCCAAATTGGCTGCAGATGTTGGCAACAAGATCTTTACCTTCCAAGCATAAACTGGAGAAGACCTAAGACAAAATAACAGAGAACTCCTCTCAAATGGTGCTAGAGTTAAAAGAACCCACTTGCCAGTGCAGGAGACATGAGAGACATAGATTGATCCCTGGGTCCAGAACCTCCTGGAGGAGAGCATGGCAACTCACTCAGGTATTCTTGCCAGGAGAATCCCATGGACAGAGGAGCCTGGCAGGCTGCAGTTCATAGGGTCAAAAAGAGTTAGACATAACTGAAGCAACTTAGCATATACCTCTGTATTACAAAAGCAACTCGATGATAAGAATAAGATAATCATAGGGAAGTTCAAATCAGGCTACACACAAGAGAGACCACTGTAACAGTAAAACCCAAACAATTAAAATCCTATCTGAACTAAATATTCCACAGGAATGGCCACTGCCCATTATGAGAATTACTATCTCAGACTGCTCTTCTATATATCATGTCAGCATTCAATGAGACATTATGAGACACACGAAAGCCCAGGAAAAGCAACCCACTGGCAAAAGGCAAATCAATCAACCAAGACTCAGTGATAAACTAGATTATGTATTTTTTTAGTAGATTTTATCTACTTTTGTTGTTCTTCAGTCACCAAGTAATGTCTGACAATTTGAAACTCCGTGGACTGCAGCACGTCAGGCTTCCCTGTCCCTCACCAACTCTCAGAGTTTACTCAAACTCATGTCCATTGAGTCGGTGATGCCATCCAACCATTTCATCCTCTGTCTTGCCCTTCACCTTCTGCCTGCAATCTTTCCCTGCACCAGGGTCTTTTCAAATGAGTCAGTTCTTCACATCAGGTGGCCAAAATATTGGAATTTCAGCTTCTGCATTAGTCCTTCCAATGAATATTCAGGATTGATTTCCTTTAGGATGGACTGGTTTGATCTTCCTGTTCAAAAGGGCTTCTCTGGTGACTTAGGCAATGAAGAACCTATCTATTAGAGCAGGAATTTAAAATAACTGTAACTAATATGTTATCAAATGGGAGAAGCAGGCAATATATTTGAGCTTATGGGAAAATGCAGCATGGACAGATGGGGAGCATGAAGGGTAAGAAACTATCAAAAACTGCCAGGGAAAGAACTCACGGCTACAGAGATGAAGCATGATCGAAACTGGCTTATTAATAGATGATTTAACCAAGAATGATAACTAACTAGATCTCAACCAAACTATAAAATATACACTCACACACACACACAGACAGAAAAAAAAAAAAAAAAGAGAGAGCAGAAGAGAATATCAAAGAATTTTAGGACACTCAAAGAGTCTAACTGTAATGTTACACGGTAATGTACATAACTGTAATTCCAGAAGAAGACAGAGTAAGAGAAGTGCTGAAGAAATATTTAAAGAGATAATGGTTGAAAATTCTCCAAAAAGATTAAACATATTAAACTACAGGTCCCATAAGATCTGAAGAGCTGAGAAAATATTTTAAAATTGATATTAAAATTGTGTGTATATATATATACCAATGACAACTCACTCCACTATTCTTGCCTGGGAAATCTCATGGACAGAGGAACCTGGTGGGCTAAAATCCACGGGGTCACAAAAGTTGGACATGACTTAGCAACTAAACCACCACCACCAGACATGTTACTTAAATTGCTGAGCACAAAAGATACAGAGAAAAATCTTGAAGCCATCTAGAGAAAAGGCTATACTACATAGGGAAGAAAAAGGTAAGACGTATGCCAAATGTTGGGCTTCCCAGGTGGCATTGGTGGTAAAGAACCTGCTGCCAATGCAGGAGACATTGAGAGACATGGGTTTGATCCCTGGGTCAGGACGATCCCCTGGAGGAGGGCTAGATGACCCACTCCAGGATTCTTGCCTGGAGAATACCACGAGTAGACTAGCCTAGGAGGCTGCAGTCCATAGGGTCGCACAGAGTCAGACAAAACTAAAGTGACTTAATACAGCATGCATACTAAATATTTTGCCAGAAATTGCATGCCAGAAAAAAACATGGTGACAGTTCTAAAGTGCTGAAAGAAAAAATTGTCAACCCCATACCTCATGAAAATATTATTCAAAAAAAAAAAACAGAAAATAATGTTTTCAAACAAATAAAAGCTAAAAGAATTCATTAAGAGCAGATCTGAACTACAAGAAATGTTAAAGGAAATTATGACACAAGGCAGAAATGTATATTTACACAAAAAAGTGAAGGTCCCTGGAAATGGTTAAAATAAAGATAAATAAAAAACACTTATTTTTCATGTTTCTTTCCTTCTAAAATATGATTACCTGGATAAAGTAAAAATAAGCAACATACTGTAGGTTTAAGGCAGATTTAATTAAAATATATTATTACAACAATAGCACAAAAGATGACTAGATAATAACATGAGTGTACTGTCATAAGTTCTATTACTACATGCAAAGTAGAATACTACTACCTGAAGGGAAATTTAACTAAAGATATACATTGTAAACTCAAAGGCAAGCATTAAAATAAATTAAAATGCGGTGTAGAAAATTAAGTCAATAAGAGATAAAATATAATCTTAAAAAGTATTCAATACAAATGTAAGCCAAAACAGAAGAAAAAAGAACAAACATAGATGAAAAATGGTAGATATGAATGATTCTATGATGATACATGGTCTATACATAAAAATTGAAGTCAGACATTGTCAGATGATATAAAAAAATGCTGTCTATAAAGAACCTATTTTTAAATATCAATACTCAAATATTCAAGATTCTAAATTAAAATATCCAAAAAGTATAGCATGCACAACTAATCAAAAGAAAGCCAGAGTAACTATGTTATGTAAGTTATATATAATATATATAGAAGAGCTATATATATATAATATATTTAGTTATTTAACTATATTATATAAGCAAGAGTAATTATACTATATTAATTTTAGAAAGTGTATATTTCAGGACATAGAAGGGACTAGATCTGATAGATAGAGTGCCTGATGAACTATGGACAGAGGTTCGTGACATTGTACAGGAGACAGGGATCAAGACCATCCCCATGGAAAAGAAATGCAAAAAAAGCAAAATGGCTGTCCTGGAAGGCCTTACAAATAGCTGTGAAAAGAAGAGAAGTGAAAGGCAAAGGAGAAAAGGAAAGATATGAGTATCTGAATGCAGAGTTCCAAAGAATAGCAAGGAGAGATCAGAAAGCCTTCTTCAGCAATCAGTGCAAAGATATAGAGGAAATAGCAGAATGGGAAAGACTAGAGATCTCTTCAAGAAAATTAGAGATAGCAAGGGGACATTTCATGCAAAGATGGGCTTAATAAAGGATAGAAATGGTATGGACGTAACAGAAGCAGAAGATATTAAGAAGAGGTGGCAAGAATACACAGAAGATCTGTACAAAAAAGATCTTCACCACCAATATAATCACGATGGTGTGATCACTCACCTAGAGCCAGACATGCTAGAATGTGAAGTCAAGTGGGCCTTGGAAAGCATCACTACGAACAAAGCTAGTGGAGGTGATGGAATTCCAGTTGAGCTATTTCAAATCCTGGAAGACAATGCTGTGAAAGTGCTGCACTCAATATTCCAGCAAATTTGGAAACTCAGCAGTGGCCACAGGACGGGAAAAAGTCAGTTTTCATTCCAATTGCAAAGAAAGGCAATGTCGCACAACTGCGCCTATCTCACATGCTAAGCAAGTAATGCTCAAAATTCTCCAAGCCAGGCTTCAGCAATACATGAATCATGAACTTCCTGATGTTCAAGCAGGTTTTAGAAAAGACAGAGGAACCAGAGATCAAATTGCCAACATCCGCTGGGTCATCAAAAAAGCAAGAGAGTTCCAGAAAAACATCTATTTCTGCTTTCTTGACTATGCCAAAGCCTTTGACTGTGTGGATCACAATAAACTGTGGAAAATTCTGAAAGAGATGGGAATATCAGACCACCTGACCTGCCTCTTGAGAAACCTACGTGCAGGTCAGGAAGCAACAGTTAGAACTGGACCTGGAACAACAGACTGGTTCCAAATAGGAAAAGGAGTACATCAAGGCTGTATATTGTCACCCTGCTTATTTAACTTCTATGCAGAGTACATCATGAGAAACGCTGGGCTGGAAGAAACACAAGCTGGAATCATGATTGCTGGGAGAAGTGTCAATAACCTCAGATATGCAGATGATACCACCCTTATGGCAGAAAGTGAAGAGGAACTCAAAACCCTCTTGATGAAAGTGAAAGAGGAGAGTGAAAAGTTGGCTTAAAGCTCAACATTTAGAAAACGAAGATCATGGCATCTGGTCCCATCACTTCATGGCAGATAGATGGGGAAACAGTGGAAACAGTGTCAGACTTTATTTTTTTGGGCTCCAAAATCACTGCAGATAGTGACTGCAGCCATGAAATTAAAAGATGCTTACTCCTTGGAAGGAAACTTATGACTAATCTAGATAGCATGTTGAAAAGCAGAGACATTACTTTGTCAACAAAGGTTCATCTAGTCAAGGCTATGGTTTTTCCAGTGGTCATGTATGGATGTGAGAGTTGGACTGTGAAGAAAGCTGAGCACTGAAGAATTGATGCTTTTGAACTGTGGTGTTGGAGAAGACTCTTGAGAGTCCCTTGGACTGTAAGGAGATGCAACCAGTCCGTTCTGAAGGAGATCAGCCCTGGGATTTCTTTGGAAGGAATGATGCTAAAGCTGAAACTCCAGTACTTTGGCTACCTCATGCAAAGAGTTCACTCATTGGAAAAGCCTCTGATGCAGGGAGGGATTGAGGGCAGGAGGAGAAGGGGACGACAGAGGATGAGATGGCTGGATGGCATCACTGACTCGATGGACGTGAGTCTGAATGAACTCCGGGAGTTGGTGATGGACAGGGAGGCCTGGCGTGCTGCAATTCATGGCGTTGCAGAGTCAGACACGACTGAGCGAGAGAACTGAACTGAAACAATATTTGATGTAAGAAACAAAATTGGATTACTACAATTACACTTCTCATTTTGAAAGGAAGAATTGACACCAAGAGTTCACAATACACATTAAATCTCACTGTGTGGTATTATGATTCCTTATTCAGGCAGTACAAGTATTTTCTTGGTCAATTTGGTGTAAGCCATGAGTAAAAATCTGCCTGCCCATTTCTCTCCAGTTTTGCAGCTGTGGGAGGTTCTTCCTTGTCTATTTGACCATAGAGGAGATGAATATTAAAAAGGATGTTCTTCCTGGATGCTGCATGGTTTTCCAATCTGCTTCCTGTTAGTATAAATTTGGGAGTCTGGTGGAGGATTTATTTCAGGGCTTAAAACAGTCACAGGCTATTACTAAACAGGCTTGGTACCTACAGAGTGTTCTCAAAATATTGTAACTTTCCCATCTATTAGCTTCCAGTCAAGCAAATGAATGAATAACTACAGTCAAAGATTTTATCTAGAGGTCTTGCAAATCCTCAGACCAGTGCTTCTCAGAGTGTGGTTCAAGGACCAGTGCCAGTCAGTTTGTTATTGCTTCCTGATAAGATAAGTGCAAAAACTGATGACAAAATTTAGCAACTGCTAGAAGCACAAGCTGGAATCAAGATTGCCGGGAGAAATATCAATAACCTCAGATATGCAGATGACACCACCCTTACGGCAGAAAGTGAAGAGGAACTTAAAATCCTCTTGATGAAAGTGAAAGAGGAGAGTGAAACAGTTGGCTTAAAGCTCAACATTCAGAAAACGAAGATCATGGCATCCAGTCCCATCACTTCATGGGAAATAGATGGGGAAACAGAGGAAACAGCGTCAGACTTTATTTTGGGGGTCTCCAAAATCACAGCGGATGGTGACTGCAGCCATGAAATTAAAAGATGCTTACTCCTTGGAAGGAAAATTATGACCAACCTAGATAGCATATTCAAAAGCAGAGATATTACTTTCCCAACAAAGGTCCGTCTAGTCAAGGCTATGGTTTTTCCAGTGGTCATGTATGGATGTGAGAGTTGGATTGTGAAGAAAGCTAAGCACCGAAAAATTGATACCTTTGAACTGTGGTGTTGGAGAAGACTCTGGAGAGTCCCTTGTACTGCAAGGAGATCCAACCAGTCCATCCTGAAGGAGATCAGTCCTGGGTGTTCTTTGGAGGGAATGATGCTAAAGCTGAAACTCCAGTACTTTGGCCACCTCATGGGAAGAGTTAACTCATTGGAAAAGCCTCTGATGCTGGGAGGGATTGGGGGCAGGAAGAGAAGAGGACGACAGAGGATGAGATGGCTGGATGGCATCACCAACTCAGTGAATATGAATCTGAGTGAACTCTGGGAGTTGGTGATGGACAGGGAGGCCTGGCGTGCTGCAGTTCATGGGATTGCAAAGAGTCGGACACAACTGAGCGACTGAACTGAATTGATAACAATTTTAAATGGTCATTTTTATCTGTTAAATACACAAAACAAAAAACTGGTCTGTGTTTTATGTTTCTCTTTTTCATGTCACTTTCCTAGTAATATCATTTTTATGGTATTTTATAAACAAAATATTCTGGTCTGCAGTGAAAGGAGGAGGGGACTGATCCTTCACCACAGATAGTTTGAGAAGCACTAATTTAGAATGAAAATTCTAACTAGTTACCTGTGGGCTTATGTGTGATCAATTTTCTGTCAACTTGATTGTCTCATAGGCCAGACTGCACATTATTTCTCTCCTCCTTGGACTGAAATTTTCACTATCAGTGCCCATGACTCTCAGCCTTGAATTTGGCCTGAAATTATACTACTGGCTATCCTGGGTGTCCAGATGGCAGATTGTAAACTGTAAGACTTACTTCCTCCATAATCATGTGAGCCAATACCTCATAATAATTTTTCCTCTGTGTGTATCTGACTGACTCTGCTTTGTTGGAGAATAATGATTAAAAGAGTCCCTTTATCCATTTTCCCTGTCTGAATGGTTGCTTTTTAAAATAAAATTTAAAACAATAACATCAAAAGGAAAGGGTAAAACCCTTATTCAGGTTTTTTCTGAGACTCACTCCTATTGATGAGGAGAGAAAACTAAATTTTTGAGAAAGACCTAGCATGTCATTATTCTTTCCTTCAAGGCTTAAGTTAAATTTTCTAGCTTTAGCTTGGGTATAGCATTTGCCTACTCAGGCGCTGTGTCAAACTCTTTGCAACTCCATGGACTGTAGCCCACTAGGCCCCTCTGTCCAGGCAAGAATACTGGAATGGGTTCTATTTTCTTCTCCAGGAGATATTCCAGAAGCAGGGATGGAACCAGCATCTCCTGCACTGGCAGGTAGATTCTTTACCACTGGTTAAAATAACATTTCCATTTCTGCAAGGTTCCAAATTATATGACTCAGTCAATAAATTTCAAGCCACTGACAGAATCTCTTCTAGCAAAACTACATGTGCAACAGTCACAGGACTGGAAAAGGTCCACTTTCATTCCAGTTTCAAAGAAGGGAAATGCCAAAGAATGTTCAAACTGCCATACAATTGCACTCATTTTACATGCCAGCAAAGTTACGCTCAAAATCCTTCAAGCCAGGCTTCAGCAGCACATAAACCTAAAACTTCCAGATGTACAAACTGGATTTTGAATAGGTAGAGGAACAAGAGATTAAACTGCCAACATTTGTTGGATCATGGAGAAAGCAAGGGAGTTCCAGAAAAACATCAACTTATGTTTCACTGACTGTGCTACAGCCTTTGACTGTATGGATCATAAAAAATTGTGGAAAATTCTTAAAGAGATGGGAATACCAAATCACCGCTATTTGTCTCCAAAGAAGTGGAGAGATGTATGCAGATCAATATGCAACAGTTAGAACCAGACACGGAACAACTGATTGGTTCCAAATTGGGAAAGGAGTATGACAAGGTTGTATATTTGCACCCTGTTTTATTTAACTTTTACTCAGAGTACATCATAAGGAATGCCAGGCTGAAGGCATCACAAGCTGGAATCAAGACTGCTGGGAGAAATATCAACAACCTCAGATAAAAAGATGATACCACCCTAATGGCAGAAAGCGAAAAGGAACTAAAGAGCCTCTTGATGATGGTGAAAGAGGAGAGTGAAAAACCTGGTTTAAAAATCAACATTCAGAAATCTAAGATCATAGCATCTGGTTCCATCACTTCATGGCAAGAAGAGTAAAAATGAAAGTAGTGACAAGTTTTATTTTCTTGGGCTCCAAAATCAATGCAAACAGTGACCACAGACATGAAAATAAAGATGCTTGCTTCTTGGAAGGAAAGCTATGACAAATCTAGACAGAGTATTAAAAAGCAAAACGTCATTTTGCCAACAAAGGTCTGTATAGTCAAAGCTATGGTTTTTCCAATAGTCAAGTATGGATATGAAAGTTGGACTGTAAAGAAGGCTGAACACCAAAGAATTGATGATTTCAAATTGTGCTGCTGGAGAAGACTCTTGAGAATCCCTTGGACTGCAGGGAGATCAAACCAGTCAATCCTAAAGGAAATCTGTACTGAGTATTCATCAGAAGGACTGATGCTGAAGCTGCAATACTCTAGCCACCTGATGCAAAGAGCTGACTCACTGGAAAAGACCCTGATGCTGGGGAAGATTGAAGACAAAAAGAGAAGAGGGTGGCAGAGGATGGAGTAGTCAGATAGCATCACTGACTCAACGGACATGAATTTGAGCAAACTCTGGGAAATAGTGGAGGACAGAGGAGCCTGCTGCAGTACCTGGGGTCACAGAGAGTCAGATACGACTGAGTAACTGAACAACAACAACAACAGTGTGCAAAAGAAAAGTCTCCTAAATTGGTAAATTTCCTTATTATAAGACAGTGAAATGACCTGCAGAGTCAGCTAGCTGAGATTTCCAAGGGTCTAGCCTCATGGGATGAGTCTGTCTCAGTCCTCAAAATAGTTTGGTACCATGTGGTCATCAGCTGTGACTAGGGCAACAGCATCAGCAACCTGGTAATATTAAGCCTGGAGGATGCTGAGAGACAGCGGTCCACCTTCCACCTACCTCCCTGCTTCCCAAAGAGAACTGCTTGTTAATAGTACACTTTCCTCACCCTCCCCTCTAATACCATTCATTCTTCTAAGAAGATAAATACTTTATTCCATCTCTGTTTGAGAACAACATTTATGAAAGACAGGAATCAAAAGCAATATTTTGGAATTCATATTATGTGAAATATAAATCATAACATATATCATAAGCAAGGTGAGTTTAATCCAGTAATGTAAAGAAGATTTTATATTGAGGAAAAAAACTCTTAATATACTCATCACCTTAACAGATTAAAGTAAATTAAAATGCACAAGGCAAAATGATAAAAAAGAACCTTGATAAAATTTAATACTTATGATAAAAACTCTAAGGAAACAAAAACCTGAAGTATCTTTTTTCAATCTGATAAAAATACCTCACAAAAATATGTAACAAGTATTATATTTTATGGTAAAATATTGGAAATAAAATTCTCAGTAACATTAACAAGATAAGGATTCTGTTTAAACCACCACTACTAAACATTGAACTGGAAGCCTTAGCTAAATAATGAGACAAAGTAAAAAACATAGAAGCTTTGGAAAGCAAACAAACTAACCTTTGCCGATGATATCTACAAAGAGCATTCAAGAAGCTCTACAGAGAATCTGTGAAAACTAACAATAGAGTTGAGAAAGCTCCTGGATTCCAGCTTAATACACATAAAATTCATAAATAAATGGTGAGATACCATATGCATAGTTAAGAAAGATTAAGACATTAAAAAATTCAGGTCTTTCTAAATCCTAACAATATTTTTAGCAAAATTATCAAGCTAATAATAAAAATTCATATATGGAAAGGAGGCAAAGAATAAACAAAACATTTTAAATAAGAGCAAGGAAGAGATGTGGGGAAAACTTATGAGGTCAAATATCAACAATTAGATTTACTACAGTAATTAGAACAGAGTAATCCAGGTGTAAGATACAAATAGAGACTACAAATCTCAGAATAGAACCCAGCATCTATGAAACATGTGAGAGATATGGTATTACATTTCACAGGAAGAAAAGATGCACATATGTTGGGAGGGGGTGGAATTATATAAATGGAAAAAATAGTTAAATCCTTACCTCATAACCTACATGAAAACAAAAGTCAGGTTGAGTAGTAAATAACTGTTCTGAAAGGCAAACCTTCTGAAATCATTATAAGGAAATTCAGGAAGGAGTTCAAGGGAAGACTGAAGAGGTACAGCATTAGTTCAGTTCAGTTCAGTCGCTCAGTCGTGTTCGACTCTTTGCGACCCCATGAATCGCAGCACGCCAGGCCTCCCTGTCCATCACCAACTCCCAGAGTTCACTCAAACTCATGTCATCGAGTCGGTGATGTCATCCAGCCATCTCATCCTCTGTCGTCCCCTTCTCCTCCTGCCCCCAATTCCTCCCAGCATCAGAGTCTTTTCCAATGAGTCAACACTTCGCATGAGGTGGCCAAAGTACTGGAGTTTCAGCTTTAGCATCATTCCTTCCAAAGAAATCCCAGGACTGATCTCTTTTAGAATGGACTGGTTGGATCTCCTTGCAGTCCAAGGGACTCTCAAGAGTCTTCTCCAACACCACAGTTCAAAAGTATCCATTTTCTGGTGCTCAGCTTTCTTCACAGTCCAACTCTCACATCCATACATGATTACTGGAAAACTCATAGCCTTGACTAGATGGATCTTTGTTGGCAAAGTAACGTCTCTGCTTTTGAATATGCTATCTAGGTTGGTCATAATTTTCCTTCCAAGGAGTAAGCGTCTTTTAATTTCATGGCTGCAATCACCATCTGCAGTGATTTTGGAGCCCCCCAAAATAAAGTCTGACACGGTTTCCATTGTTTCTCCATCTATTTCCCATGAAGAGATGGGACCAGAAGCCATGATCTTCATTTTCTTAATGTTGAGCTTTAAGCCAACTTTTTCACTCTCCTCTTTCACTTTCATCAAGAGGCTTTTTAGTTCCTCTTCACTTTCTGCCATAAGGGTGGTGTCATCTGCATATCTGAGGTTATTCATATTTCTCCCAGCAATCTTCATTCCAGCTTGTGCTTCTTCCAGTCCAGCGTTTCTCATGATGTACTCTGCATACAAGTTAAATAAGCAGGGTGACAATATACAGCCTTGATGTATCCCTTTTCCTATTTGGAACCAGTCTGCTGCTCCATGTCCAGTTCTAACTGTTGCTTCTTGACCCGCATATAGGTTTCTCAAGAGGCAAGTTAGGTGGTCTGGTATTCCTATCTTTCAGAATTTTCCACAGTTTATTGTGATCCACACAGTCAAAGGCTTTGGCATAGTCAATAAAGCAGAAATAGATGTTTTTCTGGAACTCTCTTGCTTTTTTGATGACCCAGCAGATGTTGGCAATTTGACCTCTGGTTCCTCTGCCTTTTCTAAATCCAGCTTGAACATCTGGAAGTTCACAGTTCATGTATTGCTGAAGCCTGGCTTGGAGAATTTTGAGCATTACTTTACTAGTGTGTGAGATGAGTGCAATTGTGCAGTAGTTTGAGCATTCTTTGGCATTGCCTTTCATTGGGATTGGAAAGAAAACTGAAAAACTGACCTTTTCCAGTCCTGTGGCCACTGCTGAGTTTTCCAAATGTGCTGGCATATTGAGTGCAGCACTTTCACAACATTGTCTTTCAGGATTTGAAATAGCTCAACTGGAATTCCATCACCTCCACTAGCTTTGTTCATAGTGATGCTTTCCAAGGCCCACTTGACTTCACATTCCAGTATGTCTGGCTCTAGGTGAGTGATCACACCATCGTGGTTATCTTGGTGGTGAAGATCTTTTTTGTGCAGTTCTGTGTATTCTTGCCACCTCTTCTTAATATCTACTGCTTCTGTTAGGTCTATACCATTTCTGTCCTTTATTGAGCCCATCTTTGCATGAAATGTCCCCTTGCTATCTCTAATTTTCTTGAAGAGATCTCTAGTCTTTCCCATTCTGTTCTTTTCTTCTATTTCTTTGCATTGATCACTGAGGAAGTCTTTCTGATCTCTCCTTGCTATTCTTTGGAACTCTGCATTCAGATGCTTATATCTTTCCTTTTCTCCTTTGCCTTTTGCTTCTCTTCTTTTCAGTTATTTTTAAGGTCTCCTCAGACAGCCAGTTTGCTTTTTTGCATTTCTTTTCCATGGGGATGGTCCTGATACCTGTCTCCTGTACAATGTCACAAACCTCCGTCCATAGTTCATCAGGCACTCTATCTATCAGATCTAGGCCCTTAAATATATTTCTCACTTCCACTGTATAATCATAAGGAATTTGATTTAGGTCATACCTGAATGGTGTAGTGCTTTTCTCTACTTTCTTCAGCTTAAGTCTGAATTTGGCAATAAGGAGTTCATGATCTGAGCCACCGTCAGCTCCCGGTCTTTTTTTCACTGACTGTATAGAGCTTCTTTATCTTTGGCTTCAAAGAATATAATCAATCTGATTTCATTGTTGACCATCTGGTGATGTCCATGTGTAGTCTTCTCTTGTGTTGTTGGAAGAGGGTGTTTGCTATGACCAGTGCATTCTCTTGGCAAATCTCTATTAAACTTTGCCCTGCTTCATTGTGTATTCCAAGGCCAATTTTGCCTGTTACCCCAGGTGTTTCTTGACTTCTTACTTTTGCATTCCAGTCCCCTATAATGCAAAGGACATCTTTTTTAGGTGTTAGTTCTAAAAGGTCTTGTAGGTCTTCATAAAACCGTTCAACTTCAGCTTCTTCAGTGTTACTGGTTGGAACATAGACTTGGATAACTGTGATATTGAATGGTTTGCCTTGGAGACGAACAGAGATCATTCTGTCATTTTTGAGATTGCATCCAAGTACTGCATTTCAGACTCTTTTGTTGACCATGATGGCGACTCCATTTCTACTAAGGGATTCCTGCCCACAGTAGTACATATAATGGTCATCTGAGTTAAATTCACCCATTCCAGTCCATTTTAGTTCACTGATTCCTAGAATGTCGATATTCACTCTTGCCATCTCCTGTTTGACCACTTCCAATTTGCCTTGATTCATGGACCTGACATTCCAGATTCTTATGCAATATTGCTCTTTACAGAATCAGACCTTGCTTCTATCACCAGCCCCATCCACAACTGGGTATTGTTTTTGCTTTGGCTCCGTCCCTTCCTTCTTTCTGGAGTTATTTCTCCACTGATCTCCAGTAGCCATTTGGGCACCTACTGAACTGGGAAGTTCCTCTTTCAGTATCGTATCATTTTACCTTTTCATACTGTTCATGGGGTTATCAAGGCAAGAATACTGAAGTGGTTTGCCATTCCCTTCTCCAGTGGACCACATTCTGTCAGACCTCTCCACCATGACCCTCCCATCTTGGGTGGCCCCACACGGCATGGCTTAGTTTCATTGAGTTAGACAAGGCTGTGGTCCGTGTGATTAGATTGACTAGTTTTCTGTGATTATGGTTTGTGTGTCTGCTCTCTGACACACAGGTACAGCATAGTTGTTGATTTTTCCATATTACTCTACAAAACAAGCAAAACAACCTAAATTACAAAAGTGAAAGCATTTAGTCAACTCAGTTATGCCCAACTCTTTGCAACCCCATGAACTGTAGCCTTCCAGGCTCCTTTGTCCATTGAATTCTCCAGGCAAGAATACTGGAGTGGGTTGCCATTCCCAAAGGGGATCTTCCCAACCCAAGAATCAAATTCAGGTCTTCTGCACTGCAGGCAGATTCTTAACCATCTGGGCCATGAGGGAAGCCCTAGAATTAAAAAAAAAAAAAAAAATTCAGCCAAACCACACAACAGAAGTAAACAACAAAGCATCTCCACTAACTCCCAAATTTGAGGAATTGAGGCCAAACTATAACAAGCCTCACATAGTATTCTCAACTCTGAGGGAGGAAGCAGAGAGTAAGCAAAGGGATTTCTGACAACTGGATGAGCTGGAAGACTCAGAAACTGAACTGCTCAAGGACCCCAAATTGAGGGATCCATTAGGAAGAGTTCAGAGGGTCATTACTGGAATAACATCAAAACTAAGAACTGGTTTCATGGGCTCCAATTTGTGGGTGAGTGCAAAGGGACAGTAAAAAGTCAGGTGGTATACATCAGTTTGTACCCTGGGAAAACTTGAAATAAAACAACTGCAGTGCTCATGTGTGACAAAGACTAGCCTTCAGGAGAATCTTCTGGAATAGAAAGGAAACTGAGCAGTTGAAAGACACTGGGACCAAAGGAAAGAAAAGATCCAGATAAAAGTAGGGGAAATGTCAGAGAATATAGGCCACAGAAAGTATCATATCATGTATTTGAACACAGCAATAATGAGAAGGAGTTCTACCACTGTGAAACTAGGAAAAATCTGCTGGCCAATGCTTTTTTACTGGGTGTGAAAAAAAGCCATCTCACTTAAACATGAAGAGAAAAGATCATGGTCAAGGGGTATACAAAGTCATTGTAAGATTAAAGAAAATAATGCATAGAAGCAAATAGTAAGACATATTATGAAGCATGTATAATTGAAAAGCATGGTATTCACATAGGAATAGACAGGCAGACCAATATAAAAATACAAAACATATTCAATTTCACATGAAAACTTAGTACATGCTAAAGTGTTAGTCACTTGGTCATGTCCAACTCTTTAAGATCCCATGGATGGTAAATCACCAGGTTCCTCTGTCCATGGGCTTCTCCAGGAGAGAATACTGGAATGGGTAGGCATTCCCTTCTCCAGGGGATCTTCTTGACCCAGCGATCAAATCCAGGTCTCCTGCATTGCAGGCAGATTCTTTACCATCTGAGGCACCAGGAAAGCCCCTAAAGCTCAAATCAGTGGGAAAGGTAGACTTTTTAATAAACATTAGAATAACTAGAGATTCACATGGAGGAAAAAAAGATAAAAGTTGGTTGATTTTTCACACATACCCAAGGATAAATTTCAAACAAAGTAGAGATTTAAATGTTTAAAAATGAAATCACACAAACACTACAAGAAATTCTTGGAGGAGAAAGTACAGTTACAGAATGAAAATGTCCAGTAACTAAGTCATATTAAGCTATCTACATTATATTCAAGTTTATTATAAAAACTATATAGAATTTACTTTGCACTTTACAATTACAGAATGCTTCATGTTTGTTAATGAATGACACTTTCCCATTAATTGTTTGAAGTGAGTAGAGATACAATATCACCCCTTGAAAAACATAAGAAGTGAGATTCAGGAATATCAAGGAAGCTGTCACTGATCATATAGCCAAGAAGTGAAGGAGCTGCAAAAGAAAGTATATTCTGAATCCAGTTACAGTGTTTCTCTTATTTTATCATGCTGTTCCTCTCTTCTTTCTTCCTGCTCTATAAGCCTTTTTTGAAAATACATTTTCTTCCCATTTGCTTTTTTCCTCTCACTTATCATCTTATTTTTTTCTAATTAGAGAGAAAGGTATTGGAAAAAATACATGGATGGATGGATGAATGGATGGATAGGTGGGTTAATGGAGACATGCATAAATTACTAGATACATAGATAGAGATAAAGGGCTCAGTTGATGAGTATGCAGTAGGTAAGTGATGTGTCATGGAGACAAAACAACAAACCCATCTTTACTAAACCTGCTATAAAGTGTCAAGGAGAAGCATGTTTTACTATTGACATATCTGTGAAAATCATGATAAATGCATTTGGTGCATTCTGTATAACCATCACACTTCCATCATCTGTCTAAAACAACTGGTCAGTGAAGAAAAGGGCATTTCCAAACAAAATCATGTCATGGCTGCTGGTGTTATAGAACAAGAAATAACAATGGTTATTATTGGGACTTCCCTGGTGGTCCAGTGGTTGAGAATCTAACTTGCAATGCAAAGGACACAGGTTTGATCCCTAGTCAGAGTACTAAGATCCCACATGCCATGAAGCAACTAAGCCCATGTACCACAACTATTAAGCCTTCAGGCTGCAACTGCTGAAGCCTAAGGGCCACAAGGAAAGAAATGATACCATATGATGCAATCAAGATCTCACGTGTTGCAACTAAGTCTCAAGGTAGCCAAACTATTTTATTTCTGCCATTAAATTTTATGGCCAAACCATTGCAGTTGGTAAAGCATGTCTGAAGCCCCCATTTGTCTAAAATGCTGGAGGTGATTTGCTATCTTGGTTATGAACTGTAGATGATTATTGCTGGCAATGACATGTTATGGATCATTTGTTGCCAAGAGTGACTTGCCAAGTGTTGGAGTTGGCAGTGAGGTAGGAGATAGATGGGCCCTTTGGCTGGACAGCTGGTGTTTGTCAAGTGAAGTAAAACTAGAACTTTGTTCTCACTCAGACACTCCAAGGACAAAAAAAAGCTAGTGGCAAAAGCTGAGCTCTGCTAAAAGTCCAGAGATAAGGTGCCCACTCCCAAGGTCAAGGAAGACTTGCCTATCTGCACATGCCCAGGAAGGTTGCTTGGGGGGTCAAAAAGGGAGGGAACCCTACCCTACAATAAGTGTGGACATGCACCCATAGGCCTCTGGGGTGGGATCCATTTTAGTAAGAAGTTGTCCACACATCCTGGGTAGAGTCCTAAGACCAGTCAGGTGTGAAGAAAGAAGCAAGATAATTTACCAAACAGAAACAAAGACCCAGAAACACTGTCCTATAAAGGTGATTTACATCACCTCTTTATTTAAGTGTTCCTCACTCAAGATGTTTGCACTCCTCTCCTAGTGTGTATTTCTGCCTTGCTTCTGTCTTAAGTAAACAAACTGCTTTTCTGTGCTGTATCTCTAACAATAAACTTTGTATCTATTTTTATAGATTTTGCCTCTTTGAAACATTCTTGCTTTCAAAGGAGGTGAAGATGGGGGGAGAGCATGAGCCAGAGCCACTTTGCCTTTAGCCTCTAGCCCCTGGTGGTCTGCTGCTGCTGCTGCGGCTGCTAAGTCGCCTCAGTCGTGTCCCACTCTGTGCGACCCCATAGACGGCAGCCCACTAGGCTCCCTAGTCCCTGGGATTCTCCAGGCAAGAACACTGGAGTGGGTTGCCATTTCCTTCTCCAATGCATGAAAGTGAAAAGTGAAAGTAAAGTTGCTCAGTCGTGTCCGACGTTTAGCGACCCCGTGGACTGCAGCCCACCAGGCTCCTCCATCCATGGGATTTTCCTGGTGGTCTAGCAGCTAGGATTCCTGGTTTTCATCCAGGCTGCTGCTGCTTGCTGCTGCTAAGTCGCTTCAGTCGTGTCCGACTCTGTGCGACCCCAGAGACGGCAGCTCATCCAGGCTACCTAGGATCAATTCCTAGGCAAGGAACTAAGAAATAATTTTATTTTTACTAATGACTTTTTGGAAACTTTGTAATTCTTTGATCTTAGCTTCTTCAGTTAAAGCCTGTCATCTACTGTTGTTCCCAGAACCCTCCTGAAAACTCACTGAGCAGTCCCTAAACAATTTCGGTCACCATCAGGCCTGGCAGCATGATTGCATTTGCCAGTCTGACAATCAGGAACTGATTTTCTATGTCCTGCTGAGGAAGAAAAAATAACTTTTTGATTTGTTCAAACTATCAAATGTTGTCTCTTTCAATTGCATTTTGAGTCATTAACAGACATTGGCAAACTATTTCAGAGCAGTCACTTAGCAGCATAATTACGAAATTACTGTTTCTGTAATACTGAGGACAGAACATAACCTCCAGCTAGAACTGTGACACCCTGGCTGTGCCACACAGAGGTTGTGGCAATTCCTTCATGACCGGATTCCCTGTGTCTGTGGAAACCTGCCCTGATTAAGCTGACACATGGATTAGAGTCACTGAGTTGTACTTTTTTTTCTCCTATCTTTTAGATATACCTAGTGGGAAAACCAGGGATGGGGGAGCCTGGTGGGTTGTCATCTCTGGGGTCGCACAGAGTGGGACACGACTGAAGTGACTTAGCAGCAGCAGCAGTGGGAAAACCACTAGACCATTCAGGTATGACACAAACCAAATCCCTCACGATTATACAGTGGAGGTGAGAAATAGATTTAAGGGACTAGATCTGATAGACAGAGTGCCTGCTGAACTATGGACAGAGGTTCATGACATTGTACAGGAGACAAGGATCAAGACCATTCCCAAGAGAAAGAAATGCAAAAAAGCAAAATGCCTGTCTGAGGAGCCATTACAAATAGCTGTGAAAATAAGAAAAGCAAAAAGCAAAGGAAAAAAGGAAAGGTATACCCATTTGAATGCAGAGTTCAAAGAATAGCAAGGAGAGATAAGAAAGCCTTTCTCAGTGATCAGTGCAAAGAAATAGAGGAAAACAACAGAATGGGAAAAACTAGGGATCTCTTCAAGAAAGTAAGAGATACCAAGGAAATATTTCATTCATAGATGGGCTCAATAAAGGACAGAAATGGTATGGACCTAACAAAAGCAGAAGCTATTAAGAAGAGGTGGCAAGAATACACAGAACTGTACAAAAAAAATCTTCATGACCCAGATAACCACGATGGTGTGATCACTCACCTAGAGCCAGACATCCTGGAAAGTGAAGTCAAGTGGGACTTAGGAAGCATCACTATGAACAAAGCTAGTGGAAGTGATAGAATTGCAGTTGAGCTACTTCAAATCCTAAAAGATGATGCTGTGAAAGTGCTCCACTCAATATGTCAGCAAATTTGGAAAACTTGGAAGTGGCCACAGGACTGGAAAAGGTCAGTTTTTCAGTTTTCATTCCAATCCCAATGAAAGGCAATGCCAAAGAATGCTCAAACTACCGCACAACTGCACTCATCTCACACACAAGTAATGCTCAAAATTCTCCAAGCCAGGCTTCAGCAATACGTGAACCATGAACTTCCACACATCCAAGCTGGTTTTAGAAAAGGCAGAGGAACCAGAGATCAAATTGCCAACATCTGCTGGATCATCAAAAAAGCAAGAGAGTTCCAGAAAAACATCTATGTCTGCTTTATTGACTATGCCAAAGCCTTTGACTATGTGGATCACGATAAACTGTGGAAAATTCTGAAAGAGATGGGAATACCAGACCACCTGACCTGCCTCTTGAGAAACCTGTATACAGGTCAGGAGGCAATAGTTAGAACTGGACCTGGAACAACAGACTGTTTCCAAATAGGAAAAGGAGTACATCAAGGCCATTTATTATCACCCTGCTTATTTAACTTGTATGCAGAGTACATCATGAGAAACACTGGGCTGGAGGAAGCGCAAGCTGGAATCAAGATTGCCTGAGGAAATATCAATAACCTCAGATATGCAGATGACATCACCCTTATGGCAGAAAGTGAAGAACTGAAGAGCCTCTTGATGAAAGTGAAAGAGGAGAGTGAAAAAGTTGGCTTAAAGCTCAACATTCAGAAAACTAAGATCTTGGCATCTGGTCCCATCACTTCATGGCAAAAAGATGGGCAAACAGTGGAAACAGTGGCTGACTTTATTTTTCTGGGCTCCAAAATCACTGCACATGGTGATTGCAGCCATGAAATTAAAAGACGCTTACTCCTTGGAAGGAAAGTTATGACCAACCTAGACAGCATATTCAAAAGCAGAGACATTACTTTGCCAACAAAGGTCCGTCTAGTGAAGGCTCTGGTTTTCTGGTAGTCACATATGGATGTGAATGTTGGACTATAAAGAAAGCTGAGCACCGAAGAATTGATACTTTTGAACTGCGGTGTTGGAGAAGACTCTTCAGAGTCCCTTGGACTGCAAGGAGATCCAACCAGTCCATCCTAAAGGAGATCAGTGCTGGGTGTTCATTGGAAGGACTGATGTTGAAGCTGAAACTCCAACACTTTGGCCACCTCATGTGCAGAGTTGATAAGACCCTGATGCTGGGAAAGATTGCGGGTGGGAGAAGGGGAAGACAGAGGATGAGATTGTTGGATGGCGTCACCGACTCTATGGACATGAGTTTATGCAAACTCTGGGAGTTGGTGATGGACAGCGAGGCCTGGCGTGCTACGGTTCATGGAGTGCAAAGAGCTGGACACGACTGAGTGACTGAACTGAACTAAAAACTACAAAGTTGGGGCTTTCCAGATGGCTCAGTGGTAAAGAATCTGCCTGTCAATACAGGAGACAGAAGAGACACAAATTTGATCCCAGGGTCAGGAAGATCCCCTAGAGTAGGAAATGGCAATCCACTCCAGTAGTCTTGCCTAGAAAATTCCATGAACGGAGGAGCCTGATGGTCTCCATGGGGTCACAAAGAGGCAGACATGACCAAGTAACTGAGCGTGTGCACACACACACACACCCAAGTAAACATAAATATCCAAATAATTTATCTGGGTAGATGAATGCTCCACTTATCTGGATAGGTGACTGAAGAACCATCAGTATTCATTTCCCCTGTAAAGAAAAGTTGGTCTGGAAGATAAATACAGCAATGCTCTCAAAACTTTTTCCTAAATCTCCTGAATCTCACTGGGAGAACTTAAAGTACATAGATGCAAATTCATTGGATGAAATACCTAGAATATGTATTTTTTTGTTAGATAAAGCAAAACCAAGATTTTAATGTGATATAAAATGTATATAATATTTACATATTTGGCATCAATCATGAGTGTCAACTCTCTGCTTTGTTTCTAGACATGTATCACTCCATGTATTGATAAGATGGTTGTACTGAAGCTGTATTGAAGACGGTCTGTTATCAGTCAGTCACTTGGTCCATAGTCATTTGGGAACTCTTTCCGTTTTCCCCTAAATCATGGGATGGCTGGCTGAAACTTTAAAAACTTATACCTATTTCATGAATTTGTTTGTATTTCCAAAGAACCTTTCTAAGTACTATATTTCCTGAAACTTCTACTTCTGGGAAAATGGAATAGATCAACTTTTCCTTATTCCTCCTACCAAGTTCATAATGCAGAAAATGTTAAGAAGACACTGAAAGATACACAAAGCAGAGTGGTTAAGGACCTTGAGACCCAAGGAATAACCACAGGGGAGTTTTCTCTATTTTCTTTCTGCCTATTATATATCATATGTAGAGCGAAAGAAGCCAGAAACCTGGAAATGCTAACGGGAAGACACAGGGAAAAAAGGTCCCATCTTTGTGTTTATGTGTGTGTCTGTGTGTGAAAGGGAGACGTCAGGCCACTCAAGATGATGGCTCTCTTGCTCTTTGTACATCTGCTGTTCCATCAGTCCCTGCCTTACCTACACCCTACTCACATGACTGACCTTCCTGATTAATCATGGAGCCTAAGCAGTAACCGCCTACATGCTTGCTCCCTGGCCCCAACTAGTGATTGTTCTAATTTTTAGATCAGAATGTCTCCATCAGGATAGTTTATCAGAGGGGCAGTGAGGGGCATGCACCTTTGATAGTTTCCCTGGTAACTGAGGAGGAAACCTGCCGTCAGTCACCCCTATGACTGGTAACTTCTCCTTCCCTCTGCTAGTGAAGACCTAGACCACTGCTGTGTCCTACCTGCTGCCTGCTGCACATGGTGGGGTGTCTCTTCAGGGCTTTTTCTTGGAAGTGTAAGATTCCTTATCGAAGAAATCATTGATGTCTTTGCCAATGGCTTTTCGCTCTTTCTTCAATCTTGCAGCTGGGTGACTATAATGCTTATATAGGCCTATGGGGTGCGGCCCAACAGTTTATGTGTGTGTGTTTACTCACTCTAATCAAAGGACTAGGAAAGAAGTAAACTATTAGGACACAAAATTTTAGGCAATTACAACTCCACTTCAGCCAAATGCCATAGAAAAAGCTTTGGCCCCACCCATACCCATACCACCAAAGCTGAGTGGAGGCCTACACGTCTAGCCTTGCTAGGTAACAGGATGTCTCACCACTCCTGCAGGAGTGGTGTCAAAGAAGACCAAGTAGAGAGTCAGGAATTTCACCTCTGAAGATCAGTAACAAGCACCTTTCCTCCCTCCCTTTCCCTGCAATGCCAGCGTGGAGCCATAACTTCCATCACTACACAGAAGTAATGAGAAGCCCCTTCTTCGGGTACCACTGAAGGCCAAGCAGTGAACCTCTCTGTGGTAGTAATAAAGTGGCACTTTCTCTCCACTACTTGAGCAATGCTGGCAAAAGTTAGCTAAAACTGAAGGTTTGAATAAGATCCACAGTCTCATAGGATAATATAAAAACATGCCAGTGTCAATAAAAAAAATCACTTGTCATACCAAGAAACAGAAAAATCTCAGAATTAATGAAAAAACTTATTAAACACCAACACCAAGATGACAGAAAAAATAGAATTATCTGAAAATAAAGTTAAAGCAACAATGTTAAATTTCCATTAGTAAGCAACTATGAACACACTTCATAGTGCGAAATGGCACCCCACTCCAGTACTCTTGCCTGGAAAATCCCATGGAAGGAGGAGCCTGGTGGGCTGCAGTCCATGGGGTCGCTAAGAGTTGGACACAACTGAGCGACTTCACTTTCACTTTTCACTTTCATGTATTGGAGGAGGAAATGGCAACCCACTCCAGTGTTCTTGCCTGGATAATCCCAGGGATGGGGGAGCCTGGTGGGCTGCCATCTATGGGGTCGCACAGAGTCGTACACGACTGAAGCAACTTAGCAGTAGTGTGAACACACTTGAAACGTGAAAAACTGGAAAATCTCAGCAAAGAAATAAAAGATAAAAAAGAATCAAATGGAAAGTTTGGAACAGAATAACAAAACAGTTGAAGTACAAAGTTCAATGCATGTACTACCCAAGAGAATGGATATAACAAAGGAAAGAAATCGTGAACTACAAGATAGAACAATAGAAGTGACCTAACCTGAATAACAGAAAAAATAGACTAATTTAAAAGAAATTAACAGACCCTGGATTAACAAAATTTATGAAATTATGGGCTTCCCTGCATATTAAAAAGCAGAGATATTACTTTGCCAACAAAGGTCCGTCTAATCAAGACTATTGTTTTTCCAGTAGTTATGTATGTATGTGAGAGTTGGACTATAAAGAAAGCTGAGTGCTGAAGAATTGATGCTTTTGAACTGTGGTGTTGGAGAAGACTCTTGAGAGTCCCTTGGACTGCAAGGAGATCCAACCAGTTCATCCTAAAGGAGATCAGTCCTGGGTATTCATTGGAAGGACTAATGTTGAAGCTGAAACTCTAATACTTTGGCCACCTGATGCGAAGAGCTGACTCATTTGAAAAGACCCTGATGCTGGGAAGGATAGAGGGCAGAAGGAGAAGGGGACGATAGAGGATGAGATGGCTGGATGGCATCACAGACTCAATGGACATGAGTTTGGGTAAACTCTGGGAGTTGGTGATGTACAACGAGGCCTGGCATGCTGTGGTCCATGGGATCACAAAGAGTTGGACATGACTGAGCGACTGAACTGAACTGGTAGCTCAGTTGGCAAAGAATCCACCTGCAATGCAGGAGACCCTGGTTCACTTCCTGGGTTGGGAAGTTCCCCTAGAGAAGGGATACCCACTCCAGTATTCTTGGGCTTCCCTGGTGGATCAGATGGTAAAGAATTCACCTGCAATGCAGAAGACTTGGGTTTGATCTGTGGGTTGGGAAGATCCCCTGGAAGAGGGCATGGCAACCCACTCCAGTATTCTTGCCTAGAGAACCCCTGTGGATAAAGGAGCCTGGCAGATTACAGTCCACTGGATCACAAAGAATCAAACAGGACTGATTAAGCAGAGCACAGTGCAGCATGAGATTATAAGAAAAGATCTAACATCCGCAATATTGGATTCCTAAAAGGAGAGGAAGAAAAAGGTAATGCTGAAAAGTGCTTGAAGAAATAATGGGACTTCCCTGGTGGTCCGCCTGCCAGTGCAGGGGACTCAAGTTCAATCTCTGGTCTGAGAAGATTCCGCATGCCACGGAGTAACTGAACCTACGCACCACAAACACTGAGCCCACGCTCTAGAGCCCATGGCCTGCAACTACTGAAGTCCATGCACTCTGGAGCCTGATTCTGCAACGAGAGAAGCCACTGCAATGGGAGGCCTGTGCATCTCAACAAATAGTAGCCCCCACTCACTGCAAATAGAGAAAGCCCACGTACAGCAACAAAGACCCAGTGCAAGCAAAAATAAAAAATAAATTACAAAAAAAAAAGAAATAATGGTTCTTGTTTTTCAGTTGCTAAGTCACATGCAACTCTGCAACCCCAAGGACTGCAGCATGCCAGGCTTCCTTGTCCTTCACTATCTCCTGGAGTTTGCTCAAAATTCTTGTCCATTGAGTCAGTGATGTTATCTAACCATCTCATCCTCTGCCAACTCCTCCTTTTGCGTTCAATCTTTCCCAGCACCAGGGTCATTTCCAAGAATGGCTGAAAATATGTCAAATTTGGAAAGGAATATAAACCTAGATATTAAGAAATCTGAATGAACCCCAAATAGTAGAAGTCTAAATAAACTCAAGCCAAGACACATCATAATTAAAATTCTGAGCAATAAGTAAAAATAAAAATCTTGAAAGCAACCAGAGAAAAAAGATATCTTCCCTACAGGAGAGATACAAATAGAACTATAAGCAATTTCTCACTAGAAACCAGAATGATGAGAAAAAAGAAGTGTCAACCCAGAATCCTATACTTAGGAAAAATATCCTTGAGGAATTAAAGACAAATTAAGATATTCTCTGATGAAGGAAAAAAGAATCGGTCACCAGCATATATATTATAAAATAAGTTTTCTAAACAGAAAGGAAATGATTAAAAAAAACTTTGGGATTTTAGGGAAAAAGAACACAGTAAACCAAAATATGAGTATATGCAGCTTTCTTTCTCCTCCTGAGTTTTCTAAATTATATTTAACAGTTGGAGCAAAAATTACAACATTGTCTGTTATGGTTCTAAATACACACAGAGAAGTAATAGGTCAGATAATTATAAATAGGGAGAGAGTAAATGGAGATGTTTCCTATACTTCACTCAAACTCATAAAATGATGATATTAGTAGACTGTAATGTTATATATATAAATAGTGTAATACATAGGCTACACTAAAAAAGCTTTATTATAAGGTAGATTCAAAGGCCATATCAAAAATTCAAAGTGGAATTCTAAATGATGTTCAAGTAACCTAGAATAGATAGGAAAAAGAAAACAGAGAAGTGAAAAACAGAAGCCAGACAAATAAAATTTTAAATGGTATATTTAAACCTGGTATAACAATATTTACAACATATATAAGTAGTCTAAATACATTAAAAGACAAAAACTGACATAATGTATTAAAAAACACCGAAGTATATACTGTCTATAGGAAATTCTTCAAATACAGTGATATTGTCAGGTTGAAAGTAAAAGAATAGGAAAATATATCATGCAAACATTAATCAAAGGAAAAGAAGAACAACCATATAACATTAGATAAAGTAGACGCTGGAGCAAACAAAATTATCAGAAAAAAAGGACATTATATAATGGCAAAAGAGTCAATCCATCAAGACATAAAACTCTTAAATGTGTATTCTCTGCATTAAATATCAGAGCTACAAAATAGGTGAAGCATAAGTTGACAGAACTTGAAGAAGAAACACAAAAATCCACAAGTATAATTATATACTTCAATAACAATCGGTAGAATAAGTAGACAAAAAAATAGCACAGAGCTTCGACAACTCCATAAACCAAGCAGCAATTATAGGAAACCTCACCCAACACCAGAAGAATATATGTTGTTTCAAAACACCCATAGAACAAATACCAAGATAGAAATACCAAGATAGACCATATCCAGGGCCATAAATGAAATCTTAACAAATTTTTAAAAACTGAAATTATACTGTTTGATCTGATAAAAATGTGTTCAAACTTGAAATTGGTGACAAAAAAATAGAAAAAAAAATTGTAAACTAAACATATTTCTAAAAAGTTCATGGATCAAATAGGAAGCCTCGCCTCAAAGAAAATTAAAAAATACATTGAACTGAACAAAAATGAAAAAGCAACATATTAAAGCCTCAAAGACTTTAATAAGACAGCAGTATGGAGGGAGACATTTATGTTACTAAATGCAAGAAAGTCAAAAAAATTATCTAACCTCTGCCTCAAGAATCTAAAAATCAAAGATGAAATGAATTCAAAGAGGACAGAAGAAAGGAAATAACAAAATGAAGAAATCAATAAATTTAAAACAGAAAGACATTAGAGAAAATCAGTGAAACAAAGTGTTGGTTTTTAGCAAAGATCAATTAAACTGACAAACTGTTAGTAAATCTGACAAGGAAAGAGAAAGAAGATATAAATTATGAATACCAGATAAAATACAGGAAAAATCACTGCAGGCCTCGCAAAATCCAAAGGATAAAATGGTATACTACAAACAGCTCTACACCCAAATTTGACAAATTTGAATAATTGGGCCAATTCTTCAAAAAACACAACTTACCCAGTATAAGATCGATCACTAGAACAGGCCTCCAACTATTTAAAAAATTGAACTCATAAGTTAAAAACTCCCTTGTAATTCTCCAGGCTCATATGGTTTCATTAGGGAATCTGACTAAAACTTTAAAGAATTAACATTAAATCTATACAAGCTCTTCCAGAAAATAAAATAGAAGAAAATATCTCTCAATTCATTTTACAATGTTATATTACTCTGACACCAAATCAAACAAAGACAGCACAAATAAGGAAACTACAGGCCAGTATCAAGTCCTGGCACAACTGTTGAGATATTGTCCTATATCACATGGTGTTTCTCTTGTGGGAAACTGGGTAATATGTAGAGATAACTCTACATTATTCTTACAACTGCATGTGAATCTAAATTATTTCAAAATGAAAAAATTCACCTACAAAAACTTGTTTCCTTTACATCTCATATTTGAAATATTTTTACTGGATAAAATTTTAAGTAATCATTCTTTTTCCAATTTTAATTGATCAAATTTCTAGATTGTACTAATAATCAATAGTATATTTCAGTATCAATATCAAAGAGATGAAGAAACTGAGATCCAAAGAAGGTACATGGCTTGATCACGTTTAACAACACCTCATTACTAAATTATGACAAGAAGCCATGATGCCCAACTCATACTTTTCATCAAATTACTAGATTGAACTATATAAAAGTTACCAATATTGAGCCACTGTTACCTACAGAAAATAGATTTAACCCAGTATACAATCTCCTTTGTGGAAAGGACTTTGAATGCTGAGGTATTTTCTAATAAGCATTTATTTAGTATCTATTGCATACTTAACTGGGCTTCTCAGATGGCTCAGGGGTAAAGAATCGGCCTGCAATGCAAGAGACTCTGGTTTGATCCGTGGTCGGGACGATCCCCTGGAGGAGGGAATGGCTGTTCACTCCTGTATTCTTGCCTGGAGAATCCCATGGACAGAGGAGGCAAGTGGGCTATAGTCCATGCGGTCACAAAGAGTCAACACAGAACTGAAGTGACACACACACACACACACTTAATTAAGTGTGAGGTGTTTAACTCTAAGGAATATGTTATTTAATTCTCCTTTGATATATGACGACTAGCCTTGTGGCCAGGTTTTGGAATCCCTCAGGAACTATTTGAAATTTCATTCTCCCATCCTAATCTGAAGTCACCCCTTATCTCTTGTGTCCTGTCATGTTAGGATTTATGTGACTAGATTAGATTCTCAAAGCACTGTGGGAAAAAAGCTGGAGCACCAGCACTTGACCTATGCTAGCCCAGAGGTATAGCTCCATGGTCTAATCCCAAAGGTTCTTCTCTCAAAACCACCACTTAAGATTCTCTAGGTTTAAATAAGTATAAAACTCTCCTCAGGGATTGTTAGAGCTTTCCAGACTGAAAACAGTTCCTGGCCTTCCTTTTTGTTTCAGACTAGAATTGAATCTAAGTTAGGGATGGGTAGATGAAAGGATGAAGACCCCAGTATCAACCTGTCCTCCTAGGAGTCTGTTGAGTGATCCAGGACATTTAAATAGGCCAGAGCCTCTCCATCTGGCCAGAATGCACTGGGAAGTGCCGCCACAGTGCATTGCTCCCTGGGAGCACATATACCCAACAGCTTTAGATTCTTCGTTTTCAGCACCTTCCCTAGCAGTTGTCTCCTTATTGTCCATAACCAATACAAACTAGGCCAAAGAACCTGAATACTCATTCCAGCTCTGCTTGTGAGCAACAGTACGAATTTAACCACCAACTTAATTCCTCCTAGCCTTGCTGGCTTGGCCAATAAAGTAGTGAAAATACTGGTATAATAATGTATTAATGAGGTAATACAATGTTTTCCAAATCACAGTATGTTTATTATGCATGATAGAATGATTTTAGATGGTTTATACCAAAATACTTATCTTGAACAGTTTTACCTTAAAAGAGAAGACAAATGATTTCTTTTTATATTAATTCCTCTTAAAAATAAATGTGTGTACATTTTTCAAAATATAAACTCATCTAGAGAAAAATATTTAGTACATAGTGTGACAACTTGTGAAGGAATCTGATGTATTGGAAATACCAACTTAACATATGTTTTGCTTGTTAATTTAAGACATCTTGTCTAGTCGTTCCAATACTGTAATAGAAAGAGTGGTGCATGCTTGAATTACCCTTTTGTCCATTCATATCAACAAAATGTACTAGTTAATTGCTTCACTTTTTTCTTTGGCAGCATACACAGTCCAAATAAAATGGAAACAGTGGCAGATTTTATTTTCTTGGGATCTAAAATTACTGCAGATGGTGACTGCAGCCATGAAATTAAAAGATGTTTGCTCCTTGGAAGGAAAACTATGACAAATCTAGACAGCATATTAAAAAGCAGAGACGTCACTTTGCCAACAAAGGTCCGTATAGTCAAAGCTATGGTTTTTCCAGTGAAAGTGAAAGTGAAGTCACTCAGTTGTGTCCGACTCTTTGTGACCCCATGGACTGTAGCCTATCAGGCTCCTTTGTCCATAGGATTTTCCAGGCAAGAGTACTGGAGTGGGTTGCCATTTCCTTCTCCAGGAGGTCTTCCTGACCCAAGGATTGAACCCAGGTCTCCTGCACTGTAGGCAGACGCTTTACCGTCTGAGCCACCGGGGAAGTCTATGGTTTTTCCAGTAGGCATGTACAAATGTGAGAATTGGCCCATAAAGAAGGCTGAGCGCTGAATAATTGATGCTTTCGAATTATGCTGGAGGAGATGCTTGAGAGCCTCCTGGACTGCAAGGAGATCAATCCAGTCAATCCCAAAGGAAATCAACCCTAAATACTCACCAGAAAGACTGATGCTGACACTGAAGCTCCAATACTTTGGCCACCCGAAGTGAAGAGCCAACTCATTAGAAAAGACCTTGATGCTGGGAAAGATTGAGGGAAGGAGAACGGAGTGACAGAGGATGAGATGGTTGGATGGCATCACTCACTCAATAGACATGAATTTGAACAAACTCTAGGAGATAATGGGAGAAGGCAATGGCAACCCACTCCAGTACTCTTGCCTGGAAAATCCCATGGATGGAGGAGCCTGGTAGGCTACAGTCCATGGGGTCGCTAAGAGTCGGACACGACTGAGAGAATTCACTTTCACTTTTCACTTTCATGCATTGGAGAAGGAAATGGCAACCCACTCCAGTGTTCTTGTCTGGAGAATCCCAGGGACGGGGGAGCCTGGTGGGCTGCCATCTATGGGGTCGCACAGAGTCAGACACGACTGAATCGACTTAGCAGCAGGGACAGGGAAGCCTTGGCATGCTGCAGTCCATGGGATCACAAAGAGTAGGACATGACTTAGTGACTAAACAACAGTCCCAAAGCATGCAGTTAATCGCTGTTACCACAAACTACCCTAGACTTCATGTCACATTTCAGTGTCCAATATAAGCTCCTCATCTCATGTTTTTAACCACTCAGAATTCATGTCATCCCCTTTGCTCATAAAACTGTGTCTACCCTGTTGCTGCTACTCCACAACCAACTTGTCCTACAAGATTTATTTCAAAACTCACCTGTATCTAGATATCTAGATAACTACATGGCTTTCAGATGATTTATACACTTTGAAAGTCCCCAGCATTGATGACTTTACTGGTCTTATAATAGCAAGACAAAATAAATAAACAGAAAATTACATTTTGACTTCCCTGGTAGTCCAGTTACCACTGAATCTGCCTGCCAATGCAGGGAACACACTCAATTCCCTGGTCCAGGAAGATCCCACATGCCATGGGGCAACCAACCCCATGCACCACAACTGGGCTCTGAAGTGCACATGCCCACAACTACTGAAGCTTGTGTGCCTAGAGCCTGTGCCCCACAACAAGAGAAGCCACCACAATGAAAAGGCTGTGCACTGAAACTAGAGAAGAGGCCCTGCTTACTGCAACTAAAGAAAAGCATGTGCAACAATGAAGACCACGTGCAACCAAAAGTAAATTAAAAAAAAGAAAATTATAATGATGGACAATGAGTTCAATGACAAAGATATTATGCATTGTAGTGGAGGAGGTAGTATATAAAGGTCTTAAGAATACAGACTTTGGAGTCAGACCATCTGGATTTGAATTCTGGCACACCATTTGCCACGTGAAGAAATCATTTAGCCTAAGGCTCAAAATCTCATCTGAAATTGGGGGTAATAATAATTGTACTTACTGTGAGGATTAAATGATTCAACACAGGGAAGTGTTTAGACAATACCTGAAATACTAGTTACTGTTATTTGAAGAAGGCACCAATGGAAACATATTAGAGGTGCTCTTAACTGAGAGGCTTAATTAAGATGCTGTCTGGAGAAGGATGGAGTCTGATTCTGTATTGCAGGACAGGTGGGAGAGAGGCAACAGGTATGCATGTTGAGGGAGGGAGTGGACAGAGTGAGCATGGACTAGTCAGAACATATACCAGCTGCAAAGTCATGTGAAAGTGGGTACAAGAACGAGGAGTAAAAGCACCTGGTGTGTTACACAACTGATGTGGCATCTCTAGTTCAAGGGACTGAGGTGCAAAGTGATGGAAAATGAGGCCACACAAGCAAAGCTTTGCATGTTCTCATCAAATTCTTGAGGAAAAAAGTATTTGAGTGTCTGCTACATTCCTGATGCTATTTTATTTTAGCGATTGGACACTAGAGTACAATGGTAAAACATATACAGCCTAATTAGGAAAATAAATACATAGTTAAATGACAACAGATAAATACTTAGTGGAAGAATAAAACAAGTGCTAAGAAAGAATAATGCCTACAATTATTTTTTTCAAAGACATGAACCAAGTCTTAACAGATGACTGAATGTTCACCAAACAACAAGGAGAAAGTCAGAAAGGTTAACATTATTTACCAAAACTCAATTATATGGCATTATGTACCAAATTCTTTCTATATAGTTTTAAGAACATTGTATTACTATTCCTTATAACAAGCAGTTTTTGTTAAGCCCATTTAAGAGATGAGGATCCCCAAGATCGCACAGCAAAATCAGTTTTCTTAACTAGCTACATTTAGTTTTCTTTAGAGTAATCTTCACACAGTAGATACTCTATCATTACTATATTTGGCAATTAGATTAAAGAAAGTATTATTCTTATTTGCACATAAAGTTTCAAGTACATGACAAATAGTCCATATTCACTACAAGAAAATTTATGACAGCTCATGACAAAAAAAATATTATTTTCATTTTAAAAGCCCTGAATCCATAGACTATAATAGATGCCCATGACACACTAGCATTTCAATATACATACATTTAAAGCATTTCAATATACATACATTTATAGGCTGTACATACATTGTGCATTTCATATTTAGTACCTATTTCTTCCTAACACCATCCATTACATTGCTTGCCCTGACAGTAAGGAAAATAAACTATATTTAATCAGAGGTTAACTGAAGACCACACTGATCAAGACGGTCTCTCACATTCTGTTGCTGGCAGGTGAGGAATGAAGTTGAAGGTCATGGTAGAAAGATAAAGATGAACATCAACCCTTTTTCTTGTCTCCTTCCAGTTACAACCTAAGTTACTCCGAACACCTTGCCAGACAGAGATGAAGCAGCAACACCTGGGATATCCGAAGGGGCAAAACCCACATTCACACTGGACAGGATCAAATGAATATTTATTGACTGATTGACAGCAATTACTGAAAATGTCCAACTTAAGATTGCTTTCACGTATCTTATCTCCCTCAGTCTTCATGAAAATCCTGAGAAACAGCTAGTATCATCCTTATTTCACAGAAAAGGGGAAAGAACCTTAAAGAAGGCAAAGTGAAAGTGTTAGTCGCTCAGTGGTGTGCAAGCCTGCCAGGCTCCTCTGTCCATGGAATTCTTCAGGCAAGAATAGTGGAGTGGGTAGCCATTCCCTTCTCCAGGGGATCTTCCTGACCCAGAGATCAAACCTAGGTCTCTTGCATTGCAGCCAGATACTTTACCATCTGAGCCACCAGGGAAGCCCAAAGAAGGCAAGTGATGTAGCAAATTATGGCAGGACTTGCATTTGAGTAGTTGCCTCCAGGTCCATTGAGTTTTACACTTATTGCCTATCTTTATTTAAAAGGTCTCTGACAGTAGCCATGGCCATAAAGGAGATATTGGTTAGACTCACCACTTTACGACCCTCTTGAAAAGTTAGTGTAAAAGTTAGTGTCAAGGTGCTGATTCATAGATCAGACAATTAAAAGTCAATTGGCTTCTCTTGAGTCTCACCCTCCGGCTCTGCTCCTTCATCCCCTGCTCTTGTCACTGGCCTCCTTGCTATTCCTCAAACAGATCAAGCCCAGCCACCTCCCCATTTGGTATTACTCCATCTGCAGTTCTCTCTGTGGCGCTCTTCCTAAGGGTCTTATTGAAATAGTTTCGCTTTATCCTCTTCCCTTGGGTTTCCCTGATTGATCTGTGTAAAGAACCTGCCTGCCAATGCAGATATGTGAGTTTGACCCCTGGGTTGAGAAGATCCCCTGGAGAAGAAAATGCAACCCACTCCAATATTCTGTCCTGGGAAATCCCATGGACAGAGGAGCATGGTGGGCTACAGTTCATGGGGTCGCAAAAGTTTGTCACAACTTAGCAACTAAACAACAACAAATCTTCTTACCTTATCCCTCTTTCCTGCTATTTTTTTTTTATAGCTCTTATCATCATCTGAATTGGTAAGAATTTTATGGTTTATTTGTTTTTTAATTGAAGTATGGCTGATGTACAATAAACTACAGGTGTACAATATAGTGATTCACAATTGTAAATGTTATACTCCATTTCTAGTTTTTAAAAAATATTGGCTATATTCCCTGTATTGTATAATATATTCCTGTAGCTTAATTTATACATAATAGTTTGTACTCTTAATCTCCTACCCCTATATCGTCCCTCATCCCTTCCCTTTCTCCACTGGTAACCACTAGTTTGTTCTTTGTATCTTTTTCTTTTTTTTAATATTCACTGGCATGGTATATTTTTTAGATTTTATATATAAGTGATATTATACAATATTTGTCTTTCTCTGTTTAATTTATTTCACTTAGCAAAATACCCTCCAAGTCCATCCATGTTGCTTCAAATGGCAAAATTTCATTCTTTTTTTTTCAACTAAGCCATATTCCATTGAGTATATATACCACATCTTAATCCATTCAGCTGTTGATGGACACTTAGGTTGCTTCCTATCTTTGCAATTGTAAATAATCTTGCTATGAACATTGGAATGCATGTATCTTTTCAAATTGGTGTTTTTTTATTTTTTCAGATATATACCCAGCTCATGGTAGTTCTGCTTTTAGTTTTTTTGAGAAACCTCCATACTATTTTTCACAGTGGCCGCACCAATTTACATTCCCATAAACAGTGTACAAGGATTCCTTTTTCTCCTGTCATCATAAATGAAAACATTGCTTCTGTGTCAAGGGTACTCATATCTTCTGTATAAACTAGAGATCTTTTTCTTTGTGGACAAAACTGTCATTAAGTGATTACATCATATTTCAAAACTGGTACAGTAACAATGAAAAAGAGTGGGAAGTAATCCAGAGAAATAGCTTTGCACCAAAAATAAAAAGGATTCTAAATAAGTGGAAATTGAGGATCACTTGGACTTGATGTCTCCTTTTTAAGCCAGTTCCTGTTTTACTAAATATCTTGAAAGATTTCTTTTAATGTATATTTTCTCACCCTTTTGCATCAGTCATCTGAAACTTGTGACACTGAATGTTAGACAACTATAACTGCATTTGATGAGAAAAATTTAAAACTAAATATTTAGAGAAATAGAAACAGAAAATGGAATACAGTGAATATGAAAAAATAAAGAAGCAGACTCACAGACAGAGAACAACTTGTGGTTGTTTGGTGAGGAGAAGAGGCTTCAAGAGATGGGGAAGTGGAAGGTGCAAATTCCCACTCAAAAAATATGCTGTACGAAAAGAGGACATACCCAATATTTTATAGGAACTGTAAATGGAGTTATAACCTTTAAAATTTGTATTAAAACATTTTAATTAAAAATGGTGTTGTCTTGAATGTGTTATCACTTAATAAACTACATATTTATGATGTACTCTTCTCCCAAATAACACAGATTTGCGTTAGTGCAGCTTCTGATTCACTGCTTGACTTTTGGAGAGTTTCAGTGGCTTTGAGGACTCTTTCTCTGCTCTAAAATAACTGCTCCAGAAAACTAATATATAAATGTCAGTCACACAGCACTTTATTATTGAGGGCCCAATGCTAAAGACAGACTTGGGCATACTTTCCTCTCACGTCCCACTGCATCTTGGCATTGTCTGTGTGGTAGCACATTTAATATTGCTGATAAACTGCCAGTTTTTGAGAATCAAGATTGCCAGGAGAAATATAAATAACCTCAGATATGCAGATGACACCACTCTTATGGCAGAAAGCAAAGAAGAACTTGATGAAAGTGAAAGAGGAGAGTGAAAAACTTGGCTTAAAGCTCAACATTCAGAAAACAAAGATCATGGCATCCAGTCCCATCACTTCATGGCAAATAGATGGGGAAACAATGGAAACAGTGAGAGACTTTATTTTGGGGGGCTCCAAAATCACTGCAGATGGTGACTGCACCTATGAAATTAAAAGACATTTGCTCCTTGAAAGAAAAGCTATGACCAGCCTAGACAGCATATTAGAAATCAGAGACATTACTTTGCCAACAAAGGTCCATCTAGTCAAAGCTATGCTTTTTCCAGTAGCCACATATGGATGTGAGAGTTGGACTATAAAGAAAGCTGAGCACCGAAGGAATTGATGCTTTTGAACTGTGGTGTTGGAGAAGACTCTTGAGAGTCCCTTGGACTGCAAGGAGATCCAACCAGTCCATCCTAAAGGAAAGCAGTCCTGAATATTCATTGGAAGAAGTGATGCTGAAGCTGAAACTCCAATACTTTGGCCACCTGATGCGAAGAACTGACTCACTGGAAAAGACCTGATGCTGGGAAAGATTGAAGGCAGGAGGAGAAGGGGACAACAGAGGATGAGATGGTTGGATGGCATCACTGACTCAATGGACATGAGTTTGAGCAAGCTCCAGGAGTTGGTGATGGACAGGGAAGCTTGGCGTGCTGCAGTCCATGGGGTCGCAAAGAGTCAGATACGACTGAGCGACTGAACTGACCTGAAAGTCTTAATTTCATGACTGTCTGGATGCCTAGAAAATGTTAAGCACTGCACTGAGTATATCTTAAATTAACAAATGAATAATGGATAAATCAGTCACCACTGGGAATGTGAACTTGCCTAACTGACCTCACAAGTTAACTGGATAGATAAGATATACAAAATTAAATAACAAAGCAAAGATTGAATTACCCCAAAGGCTGAACTTTCTCAAGGAAGAGTACTGGGGCAGTGGTTATCTTGAAATGAGGAGAAGCTGGACAAAGTGTTGGGTGAGAGTTTAGGCTCTGAAATGAGATAGAATTTGTTGCCTGATGCTATCATTTGCCAGTTTTGTAAACTTGGGTAAGTTACTGTCAAAGAACCATGAGATTCCCCTTGGTAACCACAAGTTTGTTTTCTACATCTGTTTTTCCATTTTTGTTTTATAAATAAGTTCATTTGTTCAATTTTTTTTAAGGTTCCACATATAAGTGTATCAAGGAGGGGAGACAGAGGGATAAATTAGGAGACTGAGATTGACAGATACACATTTATTGTTCAGTCACTAACTGGACAATAATTGTGACTCCATGAACTCCAGCACATCAATCTCCTCTGTCCTTCAAAATTACCTGGCGGGGTTTGCTCAAACTCAAGCCCATTGAGTTGGTGATGCCATCCAATCATCTCATCTTTTGTCGATCCCTTCTTCTCCTGCATTCAATCTTTCCCAGTATCAAGGTCTTTTCCAATGAGTCAGCTCTTTGCATCAGGTGACCAAAGTACTTCAGCATCAGTTCCTCCAGTGAATATTCAGGGTTCATTTCCTTTAGGATTGACTGGTTTGATCTCCTTGCAGTCCAACTGACTCTCAAGAGTATTTTCTAGCATCATACTTCAAAAGCATCAATTCTTCTGTGATCAGCCATCTTTATGGTCCAACTCTCACATCTGCACATGCCTGCTGGAAAAACCATAGCTTTGACTGTACGGACTGTTGGCAGTAAAGTGATGTCTCTGCTTTTTAATAGGTCTGTCACTTCCAAGGATCAAATGCCTTTTAATTTTGTGGCTGCAGTCACTGTCTGCAGTGATTTTAGAGCTCAAGAAAATAAAATCTGCCACTATTTCCACTTTTTCCCATCTATTTTCCATGAAGTGATGGGACTGGATGCCAACTACTATATATAAAAGAGATAGCTAATAAGAATCTACTATATAGCACAAGGAACTCTATTCAATACTCTGTAATGACCTACATGGGAATAAAATCTAAAAAAAAGGATGGATATATGTATATGTATAACTGACTCACTCTGCTGTACACCTGAAACTAACATGCATTGTAATCAACTATACTCCAACAAAAACTTGAAAAAAAAAAAAAGGACAAGGCCATTACATACGATCTGATTTAAGGAGACAAAGCAGAATGTATTGTTTACACAGCAAGAGAGAGTAATACTAATCAGGCAGAGGCTCAACAGGCTCAGCTAGTCTTCCAAAGGATTTAGGGGAAGCATGCTGTTCATGAAGACTTTCAGAGGCATTTGTAGAAGCCTGGGTAGGGGTGGGCGGTAAAGGCTGCTGTTAATTGGTTGAAACCCAGAAATGTGTTTGTTGGAGTGGATTCTTATTGGC
Organism: Budorcas taxicolor; assembly: GCF_023091745.1. Taxonomy (NCBI): domain Eukaryota; kingdom Metazoa; phylum Chordata; class Mammalia; order Artiodactyla; family Bovidae; genus Budorcas; species Budorcas taxicolor. The sequence continues at coordinate 74,547,626 of NC_068912.1, forward strand.
TGACTTTCAAAAGCATAGGGCTGTCCCTGATTGGTTGGCTTATAAAGCACATTCACTACAGCAGTTGTTGATCAAAGGACTGGATTTAAAATCAGTTCTGTTGATTCCTTGTTGCCATGGCTACAGAACAATTAATCTTTTCTTACGCATGTGAAAACTTAACCTTTCAAGATTTCAGTTTCTTATCTGTAAACTTCATAGAGTTTATAAGAAGTTTAAAAGATAACACTCAAAGAATTCACACTGTGCTTACCATGCAGCATTTAATAAAATTATGTTTATGTTTTTAAGAGACACATGAAGATTTCATTTGTAAGATGAATAGGGTTCCTATGAACCATGGTCTGAATGTTTTTGTCAGAATGCCATGAAACACTGTCACTTCCTTCTCTTCCTTTTCCCCACTTTTGTTTGGGGAAAAAAAAAGAAAAACTAATATAGTATTTTGTTCACAAGGCCTAATATTGAGTTTAAATGGGCTTGTATTATCTATGATTCCGTTTTGCTTCTATTCTACCTTAGATTCTGAAGCCATGAGATAAATAGAATGTATGTGCTCCAGCACCCGAGGAGAATATGCAGAGTTCGGATAGACTGGATTATTGTCTCCAGTTCTTCTCTCCCACCTTGTTATAGAATTATATGTGACTTTATAGTATCTCCCACCAAGTAAACAGAGTCTGTTCCCCACCTGCAATGATATTGGTGTTGGCCATGTGAATTACTTTAGCCAATGAACTGTAGCAGATATAATTCAAGGAAAGGCTTTGGCCTTGCTTTTAGGATTTGGCTGTGAATTTTGCATCTCTGTCATACACCTTGAGATTCACATACCCCATTCAAGAAGAACAGGAGGTATGTGGAACAGATCTGGACCCAATGTACAGGCTGAAATCAAGCCTAGTTCACCAACAGACCCATGATTGAAAAAAATAAGTACTTGTTGGAGTTAAGTCACTACTTTAAAATTCTTTATTGTACAGCAAAAGCTGACTAATAGATAAAGGAAAGGCATGAGGCAGAACCTGGACAGTTATAGAATGAAAATGAGAAAGGAGCAGGGATGGGGAGTTAAGAACCAGACAAACAAATTAACAACAACAACAAAAATTGTTATCTTGTTTTGTCTCATCTGTAAAGAGAATGTTAATATATTAATACTTTCTTCCTATGTACAAAATAAAAAAAGGTAAGGATATCACAGAGACTGAAATATAGACCTTTCAGGGAGAGATACAGAGTAACACAGAAAGATGAATGTTTAATGCTCAGCATTTCACAAGCTAAAGTACTAAAGACATAAGTACTTTAGAAGGACATAAGCTGAAAAGCTAATGCTAAGACTGGGAAGTTTCTGAAAGAAAAGAGATTCTAGGTATTGAGACAGTCTTATAAAGGCTTTCTTTTAAAATCACACTACAGATTTGATGGCAACAAAAAAGTGGATATTAAGTAAAAGCATAGAAGATGTCCGAGTCACAGCTAGAAAATATGAACAAGTAATAATTACATTGGATGCATTTGATGCGGATGATTCTAACTTTCTGATCCAGAAGGATCTTACATATGTCAGAATCATCCATATCAGCATGTGCCATTTTTAACTAAAAAAACTAATGTACAATATTGAGAAAGCAACATATCATATCATTTGAACCTTCAAGTTTAAATGTATTATACCATGAAGTTAAATACCATAATTTTTAGAAAGTGTTACCTCTGACTGAACGAATGCTAAAACTTTGGCTAAAACTCCAGAAAAGCTTTGGTTTTCTAGGTTGGACCCATTTCCATAAGAGTTCTGTTAATTAATGAGTGTCTAGTTAATTTCTTTCATGAAAAAGATTATAATTTCAGATCCCAAGGGTTTTACAATGACAGCCTAAACAAAGTTGTCTCTTTGAAACCAAACTATAAACTTAACAGTTTAAGTTATATATGCCAGATAACATCTCATAAATTTAGAACGCTCTTCTCAAGATTAGAATGCAATGAAGTTAAACTGTTTATATTTGGAAATTCTGAACTTTTAGAAGAAAGGCCAATTTGTCTGCATCAGCCCTCACTATTTAAAACAGTTCGTGCGCATTGGTGGCTGTGAGGTTTTAATTTCTTCTCCCTGTTATGGTATTATAATAGTAACAACTTTGGGGGGGGAAAGTACACATTGTATTTACTTCTGAATTTCATTTTTTAATAACATTCTCAACTTATCTATACAGTCAAAGGAAAAGAAAATTCAGAACCCTCCTTTATTCCCCACTCAAATTGTAATTACTAAAAGACTTTGAGCCCAAATTATTTAGATGTACTCTACATTATCTGAATCTGTTGGATAATAATTCAAGCTTTCACTTTGGTTCAGCAAAATAGGCTTTGAGGGGTAAGTAAATACAGCTGAGGAAATTCTCTGAACTAGTAATTATTTACCAACTAGAATGCTTCATGTACTACTTACATAAAATAGATAATAAGGACCTACTATATAGCACACGGACATCTACTCAATACTCTGTAAAGACTTATGTGAGAAAATCTAAAATGAGTGTTTATATGTATACGTATATCCGATTTACTTTGTTGTACAGCAGACCTAACACAATATTGTAAATCAACTATACTCCAATAAAATTCTTTTTAAAAAAGAATGTTTCCAGTTACTGTTAACCAACAACACAAGTAAATGTTCTTAAACAACAAAGACTTTTGGATCACATCCTCACAGCACAACCTTCACATGTCTCTGACTTCTGACCTCTCCCCTTTCTCAAGAGTGCCTCAGATAGGCTCCCTCAAGTCTTCTGGCCAGAACAGATTCATGCGCCTGTTCTTAAACCCATTCCAGCCAAGAAGAGTAGAACCAATTGCCCTAGGAAAACTGAAGATTCATTCCTTGGACTGAGGACAGACCCAGACACCCCTTAAGTCCATGGCCTTATTGGGTACAGCTGGGTTCAGTACATAAATGGCATGAGGGGGGAATTACAGTGGAACAGACAATTGAGAGTACCTGCCACAGGCTTTTGGTTATGGTTTTCTAGCTCTTAAACTTTTTTGAACTCTTTTAGGTATGTATTTTAATTCTCAAAACATCTGGAAAGGTGGAAAATAACTGATTATTCTTATTTTACAAACTGAGGTCCAGAGAAATAAAGTGGTTGCCCAAGGCCATGAAAGACCTTGAATTATGTTATATTCAATTTTTAAATAATCATATGCTATTACATTTTCTCCAAATAATAATATATACATTATATTATAATATAATAATTATATTTCCCAAATAATGGGAAATTATCATTAATTTCCCTTTGGAAACATGCAGGCATGTTTATATGTTATTTTTTTAATGTAAGAAAAAACAAACAATCTAGGAATATCCTGACATGCTCTCCTTCTGACATGAATTTCTCCTTCTGACATGAATTTCTCCTTGATAGGCAGTTTATGGTATTATGAATTTGTATAATAGCTTCACTCAAAGAAAAGACTTTATAATTTGACATGGTAAAAATAGTTGAAAATTCTTTCAAAAGCAAGATGAACTCATGCCACAGTTGGCATAAGCCTATCCTATAGGTAGGAGATGACCCTGAATATTACTGATACAGAACAATAAGGAATGTCACTGGTCTTAAATTCACTTATTGCAGTAAAATGCAGAGAGAGGATCATCCGGAGGAGTCAGCCCAACTTCTGCCTCTCAGATGGGCAAATAATGAGATCCTATCTCCCTTTAAATATTTGTAGAAAAGGATCATCTGGTACCTTGCTAAGGTGATTTAAAATGCCCAATGTTAAATTAAATGTTAAATTAAAATTACACTTTTGTGATTTTCAAAAGTATGTTATTACTTCTAGAAATTTGTTTCCTAGAAACTTGTTCCAAGTACACCAGGATATATGCACCGAGTACTTCACTGTTACATTGCTATAATAATGAAAATTTAGGAACAGTACAAACTACCATTACTAAAAGCACAGTTAAATGAATTATATGTAAATAAATGGAACTTCAGGCAATTCTTTTAAAAAAATTGGTAAATTTATATGTGAAAGTGCTACACTCAATATGCCAGCAAATTTGGAAAACTCAGCAGTGGCCACAGGACTGGAAAAGGTCAGTTTTTATTCCAATCCCAAAGAAAGGCAATGCCAAAAAATGCTCAAACTACAGCACATTTGCGTTCATCTCACATGCTACTAAAGTAATGCTAAAAATCCTCCAAGCCAGGTTTCAACAGTACATGAACCATGAACTTCCAGATGTACAAGGTGGTATTAGAAAAGACAGAGGAACCACAGATCAAATTGCCAACATCCGTTGGATTATTGAAAAAGCAAGAGAGTTCCAGAAAAACATCTATTTCTGCTTTATTGACTATGCCAAAGCCCTTGACTATGTAATAACCACAAACTCTGGAAAATTCTTAAAGAGATGGGAACACCAGACCACCTGACCTGCCTCTTGAGAAATCTGTATGCAGGTCAGGAAGCAACAATTAGCAACAACTGGGAGTGGAACAACAAACTGGTTCCAAATCAGGAAAGGAGTACGTCAACGCTGTATATTCTCACCCTGCTTGTTTAACTTATATACAGAGTACATCATCAGAAATGCTGGGCTGGATGAAGCACAAGCTGGAATCAAGATTGCTGGGAGAAATATCAATAATGTTATGGCAGAAAGGGAAGAAGAACTAAAGAGCCTCTTGATGAAAGTGAAAGAGGAGAGTGAAAAACTTAGCTTAAAATTCAACATTCAGAAAATGAAGATCATGGCATCTGGTCCCATCACTTCATGGCAAATAGATGGAGAAACAGTGAAAATAGTGAGAGATGTTATTTTGGGGGGGCTCCAAAATCACTGCAGATGGTGACTGCAGCTATGAAATTAAAAGACGCTTGCTCTTTGGAAGAAAAGTTATGACCAATCTAGACAGCATATTAAAAAGCAGAGACATTACTTGACAGCAAAGGTCCGTCTAGTCAAGGCTATGGTTTTTCCAGTGGTCATGTATGGATGTGAGAGTTGGACTATAAAGAAAGCTTAGTGCCAAAGAATTGATGCTTTTGAACTGTGGTGTTGGAGAAGACTCTTGAGAGTCCCTTGGACTGTGAAGATGGACATCTTAAAGGAAATCAGTCCTGAATATTCATTGGAAGGAGTGATGCTGAAGCTGAAACGCTAGTACTTTGGCCACCTGATGTGAAGAACTGACTCACTGGAAAAGACCCTGATGCTGGGAAAGATTGAAGGCAGGAGGAGAAGGGGACAACAGAGGATGAGATGGTTGAATGGCATCACTGACTCAATGGACATGAGTTTGAGTAAGCTCTGGGAGTTGGTGATGGACAGGGAGGCCTGGTGTGCTGCAGTCCTTGTGGTCGCAAAGGGTTGGACATGACTGAGCAACTGAACTGAACTGAAATTTATATGTACTTACAGAGAAGATGTATGTCGTAAACTATTTTGTTTTAATAGCAAACTGTGGGAAAATATTTCACTTTTGCTTTAAAAATATATGTCGTATGAGCATAGCAAATCTCTGAAAGTATACACAGCAAACTTTTAACAGCCAAACTTGGAGGAGAATGGTATTAAACAATATTATCTCTTACTTTTAAGATAATTTTATATAGTTCTGTGTAGATAGCTAAATATTGTGTTTATAATTATTGATATATAATAATTATTATTTTTAATAACCTGAAAAGTAAAAAGTACAATTTTAGGTTGTTATAATTCATCACCTCATTGTGTTTTCATTAGAGTGATTTGATAGAAGGTATCATAAGGTCACAATAAAGTGTAGTGACAACAAGCTCTGCTACTTACTAACTGTGCCTCCTTGGGCAAGGTACTTAGTTTCTCTGTGCCTCAATTTCCTCATCTGTAAAGTAGATATAATCACAGTGCCAACTGAGATAGTTGTAAGAAAAAAGCACATGAAAAATTCTAATTTAAAACAGCATCTGGAACATAGTAAAGGTTCAATAAATGTTAGCAATTAATAGAGAAGAAGTACAGAAAAGATAGATGCCTTAATAAAAATGGTTTAACTCATTGGTCCCAAGAGTTGGGATTAGAACTTAGACTGCCTGGTTCCCGTTTCAATTGCCTTTAAATGATAGACTGTTCTTTCTTTCTCACATTATCACTTTTAAGTCTCTGAGATCAGTCCACTTTCCTCTGCTCTTTGTTATAGAACAAACCGTCTCTGGCATTCAAAAGGCATACATACATAGACAATTATGCATTTTATTTTATTTATAAAATAAATGCGTCAAGAAAATGCTCAAAAAATAAGGACAGTAATTCAGTCAGTAAGTCCTATAATTTCCTGGAAATGTGTTTTCTTAAATGTAATTTCCTGCTGTTGTCAGCAAGATGCATGTACAGTTAACTCTGAGGAAAAAGGAATCCACTAGCAAAATTTAATTTGGAAAAAAAAATATGAAAAAGAATCCTTCAAAATGTGACCAATGTATCGTGTTACTTTTACAGAGCCTAACAGGTCAAACAGTTGTTCATTAGAAGCTAAATATTAACACATATTTTGTTCTCAAAAAAGATGGCTGCAAAAAGCCATCAAGTACAATCAGCACATGTGAATATCAAGCCCTTCTGTGAAAGACTTGAGTTCTGGGGAAATGTATAATTGCTTGTCACATGTCAGATGTTCAAGGAATATCTGTTGAATGATTAATGAATGCATACTTCAAATCTGATTACATAATTACATATCTGCTGGCTGTCCGTTTCTGGTGTACTTGAAAATCCTCTCTCTACCATCACACAAAATAAAACAAACAAGAGATTTTTAATTTAATATCATCTGAGTCAACCATCAGTGTTTCCATTTTTCTATAGACAGAAACTATAAGCGTTGAGAAATATGGTTTTCTTATATAAATAAGCCCCTCTATTTTCTGATAAAATTTCATAGATACATCAAAAAGAAAAATACGGAGAGAGAGGAAGAAGAAAGTAAAAGGAGGAGGCAGCGGGAGAGGAGTGGGAGAAAAGGAGGAGGGAGCAAGGAGGAAGAGAAAAAGAGATGAGAAGGGGGGGCAAGAGAGAAAGACTGATCTATTTCTAGAGTGTGGTTACCCTAACTCTGGCTCTTGGGTCTATGAAGTTTCATTTCTCCTTCATTTCCTATAAGACACACAAGTAGTTTACTTTCCTGGGTGGATAGTTGAGTTCCCATACATCACTTTTTTTCCTCCACCCAACCCATGCTGAAAGAGTGTACCTTCTTTGATCCAAACTAAAAACAGGGAGTAAAGAACAGGATTTGTTTTGAATAACCTGTCCTTGTATTTCAGTCCTCTATGAAGAAGAGGACATCTTTTTTTTTTTTTTTTTTTTTTTTGGTGTTAGTTCTAGAAGGTCTTGTAGGTCTTCATAGAACTGTTCAACTTCAGCTTCTTCAGCATTAGTGGTTGGTGCATAGACTTGGATTACTGTGATATTGAGTGGTTTGAGTTCAGTTCAGTTGCTCAGTCATGTCCAACTCTGTGACCCCATGAACCATAGCATGCTGGGCCTCCCTGTCCACCACCTCCCAGAGTCCACCCAAACCTGTGTCCATCGAGTCGATGATGCCATCCAACCATCTCATCCTCTGTCTCCTCTTGCCCTCAATCTTTCCCAGCGTCAGGGTCTTTTCCAATGAGTCAGCTCTTTGCATTGGGTGGCCAAAGTATTGGAGTTTCAGCTTCAACATCAGTCCTTCCAATGAACACCCAGGACTGATCTCCTTTAGGATGGACTGGTTGGATCTCCTTGTAGTCCAAGGGACTCTCAAGAGTCTTCTCCAACACCACAGTTCAAAAGCATCAATTCTTTGGTGCTCAGCTTTCTTTATAGTCCAACTCTCACATCCATACACTGGAAAAAACATAACCTTGACTAGATGGACCTTTGTTGTCAAGTAATGTCTCTGCTTTTGAATATGCTGTCTAGGTTTGTCATAACTTTCCTTCCAAGGAGTAAGCGTCTTTTAATTTCATCGCCAATCACCATCTGCAGTGATTTTGGAGCCCAGAAAAATAAGGTCAGCCACTGTTTCCACTGTTTCCCAATCTATTCACCATAAAGTGATGGGACCAGATGCCATGATCTTTGTTTTCTGAATGTTGAGTTGTAAGCCAACTTTTTCACTCTCTGCTTTAACTTTCATCAAGAGGCTCTTTAGTTCTTCTTCACTTTCTACCATAAGGGTGGTGTCATCTGCATATCTGAGGTTATTGATATTTCTCCCGGCAATCTTGATTCCACCTTGTGCTTCCTCCAGCCCAGCGTTTCTTATGATGTACTCTGCATATAAGTTAAATAAGCAGGGTGACAATATACAGCCTTGACGTACTCCTTTTCCTATTTGGAACCAGTCTGTTGTTCCATGTCCAGTTCTAACTGTTGCTTCCTGACCTGCAAATAGGTTTCTCAAGAGGCAGGTTAGGTGGTCTTCTATTCCCATCTCTTTCAGAATTTTCCAGTTTATTGTGATCCACACAGTCAAAGGCTTTGGCATAGTCAAGAAAGCAGAAATAATGTTTTTCTGGAACTCTCTTGCTTTTTCCATGATCCAGTGGATGTTGGCAATTTGATCTCTCATTCCTCTGCCTTTTCTAAAACCAACCTGAACATCTGGAAGTTCACGATTCACATGTTGCTAAAGCCTGGCTTGGAGAATTTTGAACATTACTTTAGTAGCGTGTGAGATTAGTGCAATTATGCAGTAGTCTGAGCATTCTTTGGCATTGCCTTTCTTTGGGATTGGAATGAAAACTGACCTTTTCCAGTCCTGTGGCCACTGCTGAGTTTTCCAAATTTGCTGGCATATTGAGTGCAGCACTTTCACAGCAGCATCTTTCAGGATTTGAAATAACTCAACTGGAATTTCATCACCTCCACCAGCTTTGTTCACAGTCATTCTTCCTAAGGCCCACTTGACTTCACATTCCAGGATGTCTGGCTCTAGGTGAGTGATCACACCATTATGATTATCTGGGTCATGAAGATCTTTTTTGTACAGTTCTTCTGTGTATTCTTGCCACCTCTTCTTAATATCTTCTGCTTCTGTTAGGTCCCTACCATTTCTGTCCTTTATTGAATGGTTTGCATTCTGTCGTTTTTGAAATTGCCCATAAGTGCCCATGGTAGTAGATATAATGATCATCTGAATTAAATTCATCCATTCCCATCCATTTTAGTTTACTGATTCCTAAAATGTTGATTTTCACTCTTGACATCTCCTGTTTGATCATTTCCAATTTACCTTCATTCATGGACCTAACATTCTAGGTTCTTATGCAATATTATTCTTTAGAGCATCGGACTTTACTTTCACCATCAGATGCATCCAGAACTGGACGTCGTTTCTGCTTTGGTCCAGCTTCTTCATTCCTTCTGGAGTTATTTCTCCACTCTTCTCCAATAGCATATTGGGAACCTACCAACCCAGGGAGTTCATCTCTCAGTGTCATAACCTGTCCTTTCATCTTTTCTTAGCCTGAAGCATGAAGCAGAGTGCAACTTTTAAAAGATTTTTTATTTCAACCAAACTCTGCTGAAAACTGCATCCACTAGAAAAAGTTTATGGAATATTTACTCAACTACAAAGGAGCTGAAAAATTCCACAGAACATATTCAGCTGTTATGAACAGCTCCATTTCTGGCAGAGTATTGGGATTTGAAATTAAGAGAAGGGAGAAAGTTGTAACTATAGCAAGACAGGAAGCCACTGTTTCTGGAATTAGCTGGTTTTCAACTGCATTAGTCAAGAGTATTCAATTACCTAGACTGAATGTGTTTGTTATTTGCTCTCTTTTTGTTCTGTCATCAGAAGATTCTTTCAGACACAGCCATCATTGCCAGATTGTTTTTCTGGTGTAACGCTTTCATGTATGAAATCACCATTTCAATATTTTTTACATTTTTTATGTTACTAAATTCAGCTTCCTTTGATCTCTTTCATATTTTACCACTTATTTAAAGCCTGCACTATATTTTAGTTTTTTCTGAGTGCTTCACAACTATCTTTTGGGAAAAGGTATTAGGGATTTGCGTAGTCCTGTCTTTCTGAATAGGAACAAAGGGGTCTTCCAAATCTCAAGGGCTTTATCCACAGCTCCTGAGAGCCCTGACATGAACTCAGGGCCACAGCCTGCAAGTTTATCTGCTTCCTTCATATTGATCCAGAGCAGGTGATTTTGTTGCTGCATTGTTGTTTTATTTAAAACATAAATCTCTCTTTACCATAAGCACCCTAGACCAATACTTAGTGAATAATAGGAGGCTGTGGAACCAACGAGATGATAAAGGAAGCTCCTATTTACAAGTCACATATAGTTCAGTGGTGAAGAACATGAGCTCTGGAGTCAGACAGACCTGAATCCAAGTTTGTCTCTGCACATCTGACTATGTGAACTTGGGCAAGGAATTTAGCCTTTTTTATGCTCAGTTTTTCCATTGATTAAGTGGTGATACCATAACAAACAAATTATGGAGTTAATGGGAAGAGTAAATAAACTATATAAAAATAGCTAACACACTGTCTAGCACTCAAAAATTAAATCCAATGATTTATTGTCCTTCATTTATCTATGCTTTCAACAAATAGTGCTTAAAATACAGAGTGATGAAAAGGGATTTAAAAAGCCTTATTTTATGAACTTTCAGTCTAAATAAAGGAGACAACAAACAAGACTGATAAATATCACACATGATGTGTTCATACACTCCCAGGGAGAAAAATAAACCTGGGAAAGAAAATCAAATGAGTATAACAGTGGTGGCAGTTGCACTCTTCAATTAGGCAGTCAAGGAAGGCTTCATACTGAGGATGATAATTACATAAAATCATTACACCTCTTCCAAGTGCCTAACTGGGATCATCGAGAAATAAAAAGTTCAAAATGTAAGTTCCATGATGTCAAAAATTGTGTTTGATTCATTACCATATCCTTATAAGTAGGTAGGGTTTGACATGTAAGTGTCTAATAGATATTTTACAAATAAATATTAACACTATGGAGAGTATTAACTGGCCTACATGATAAGCATCTTGGTTTACAAAAAAATGTAAAACCATTTTCAGCAAACAATTATACAAAAAAAAAAAAAAAGGTTAGAATGCAATCAGTGTTTATTGTTAACAGTAGGAAGAGTGTGAATTAAAACCCCAGAAATATTGAAAGTACTTGCTCCTCAGCCTTCCCCCAATAATAGTCTCTTAGGAAATCTGCTTTACTCCTCACTCCTTTATGGCAAGCAGCAGACTACACGGAGACCAGGTAACAAATGAGTGGAAAAGGACTGGTCCCTGGCTGGCCCACTCTAGACAGGGCATCAGTTTTTGTGGTCTCATCCAAAGAGAAGCCAAGCCAATTAGACTGTCTCCTTCAAGGATCTGAACTAAAAGGTCAAGGGAGAAAGTTACCTGACATGTGGGTGCTTGAACTAAAGTTTCGTGTAGAATTTGGGCTAAAGTGACCATTTCAGAGCCATATTCTCTGAAGAAATAGAGACACAGAGAAAGCTGGTTGGGAGTGAGAGTTCAGAGCGGCCACCCAGGGAGGAAAGGGGAAGCCACACCACAGAAAGACAAAGATGGGAAAGCAGCTGGCACTTGAGACTGTCTCGGTTCCCACGGACTGCAGCCTGGTTGTTTAGTCTGTCCTTGGTGATTCTGGGGCAACCTTAGGTCCTTGCGTCGGTGCTCAGTCACCTCAGTCATGTCCAACTCTTTGAAACCCCATGGACTACAGCCCACCAGGCTCCTCTGTCCATGGGACTCTCCAAGCAAGGATCCTGGAGTGGGTTGCCATACCCTCCACCAGGGGATCTACTTAATCCAGGGATCAAACCCAATTCTACTGCATTGCAGGCTGATTCTTTACCCACTGAGCCATCTGGGAAGCCCCCTTGGTGTCCTTAGGATAACCTTATTTTTACTTAAATTAGAATAATTTTTTTTTTTCCTTCTAACAAGAGAGAACAGACTCCTGGCCATCAACTATATACCATGTACTTAACACAGACAATCTGATTTAGTTATTAACACAATCCTATTACCCATTTACTTTAGCAAGAAATAAATGAAGTTTCAGAAAAATTAATCAAGTCATCCAAAGTTGAATGGCTATCAAATGAAAGATCTGAACTTTGAACCAAAGTCTGTCCAAGTCCATAGCTAATGATTTTCATCCTATTCTGAAAGAACAGAATACAAGTACTATAGCCAACTCATGAAAAACAGACTTCTTGTGATTAGTGTATACAGATAAAGCTTGATTAGCAGAGCAAGGACTTGAGCAGATTTTAAAAGGTTAGTAAAATTGAGAAGCACAGTATAATATTTTGAAGTAGTGATGGAATGTTATTCTAGGTATAGGTACAACATAACCAAAATCATGGTGAAGACAAGACTAGAGAGATAAAAAAAAGTCTGGCATCAGTGAGAAGAGGCTTCATTTTGGAAGGATAGTGTGAAATCAGATTAGTTTACACTTGGCAAACCTGAATTCTTGACCTTATCTATTTAATAATACTAAATGATTGCTAAATATTTTTGAGCCTTTAGTACAATGTGTAAATGGCCTTATTCCTACAATTTAAGAGCTGAGATTCTAAGCAAATAAGTTATTTTAGAAGTAAATAAAGACAAACCCTGAGAACTTTTATATCTCTTGCCATGCTCATTTCCCAACCTCCCTCCCCAAAAAAGAAATCTTACTGACTCTAGGGAAACCACAAGAATTTCCAAATTTGGAACCACTGATAACATCACTATAAAAGTAAATGCCCTGACTCGCCCTCTGGCCACAAGATACATTTAGCTGTTACACTCAAGTACAGGTAGATAGTTTATCCATACAACGGAAGTACATTTTTTAAATTACTCTATTATAAAAATAAATTTAAAAGAAAGTTTCTAAAATTCACTTAGAAGAAATTGTACCCACAGTAATCAAATCCCCTGGGGGAATACCATGGTACATTATTACTCTCGTAAAAGTTCATTGTTTTTTCAGTTGCTTCTCTTTCCTTGCCACCAAACATCGTTAACCCATTCATTCTGGCTTATCTTCTCTCTTTGAGTGTAATAGAATGGGTGCCCTAAGCAACAGAAATTCATTTTCTTATGGAACTAGAGAATAGACACCCAAGGTCAAGGTGTCAGCAATGTTGCTTTCCTCTGAGGTCTCTCTCTGGCTGGCAGATGGCTGTCTCCTCATGGTGTCCTCACATGGTTTTTGGTCTTTATTCTGTGTGCTCACGTCCCTCTTGTCACTTTTTGTGTGTCTAAATTTCCTTTTCCTATAAAGACTCAGGATAAATTGGATAAGGGCCCATCCTAATGACCTCATTGTAACTTAATCACGTCTTTAAAGGCCCTGTCTCCAAAGGCAATCTCATCCTGAGGCACTGGGGGTTAGGACTTAGACATACAAACTTTGAGGTGACACAGGCAGCCCATAATACTGTGGCTTCCTAATCAATAAACCTAAATGCCTTTTTCTGTATTCATTATCCTTAAATTCTCTGTGGCATTTAATAATGCTGTTGACTTCTTCAAGTATTTCCTCCCTTTCTTTGAGGAATACACCACAGCATCTCGCACCTCTGTGCCTTTCCACACGCTAATTTTTCTTCCCTCTTTACTTCCATTCCCAGTTGAACATCATTCCTTTGAGATCCTTTCCATGACTTCCCTAGTCACCTTGTATGTACCCTCTACTCGCCTATCATAGCAATAAGAATAATAATAGAAAAAATGATTTTAAAAAAGAGGAGGAGCTAACATTTGTTGAGTAGTTTCTGTGTGCTGGCACTGTTCAAAGTCCCTGACATTTCTTAACTTTTAATAAGAAACCTAATAGCACAATTATTATTCCCATGGTATAGATAACAATATTGAGGCATACACAGTTGCAGTGAATCACAGTCATAGCTGTTTGCTTATCTACAAGATTTTAACCTCTGTGGAGGCTATTGTAGCAATTCCTGGTACTTAACATGTTGTTTTACTTGCAGCTCCCTACACAGAGTTCTGTGCTTAGTCACTCAGTCGTGTCTGACTCTTTGAGACCCAATGGACTGTAGCCCACCAGGCTCCTCTGTCCATGGTATTCCCCAGGCAAGAATATTGGAGTGGATTGCCAGAGGATCTTCCTAAACCAGGGATAGAACTCAGGTCTCCCTACAGGTGAATTCTTCACCATCAGAGCCACCAGAGAAGAAACAGTTTTAGTTCCACTGAATTGATGTGAGTTGAATTGTGACTCTGTGCTTCTAGTTCTTCTTCTCCCTGTTTGGAAACTTCTCTTCTAAATGCTTTGTTGACTCTTTTTCCTCTTCGCACCCTGCAAATGCAGGTTTCCTTTTTTTTTTTTTTTTTTTTAACCCTGAGAGTGTTTTATCCTTCTGTTTCTCTCTACATATACTCTTTCAAAAGGATTTCACCTTCTAGAAGTGTCAACTCTCACAGATGTTCAAATAACTCCTGGATGTACATCTATAGTTCTGACCACTCTCCTAAAGGCAGGTGCCTTTCCACCTGCCTCCGTGCTAATTTTGGCAGGAAGTGCTACTGCTTTTCAGTGTCCAAAGTGAAATCATGGTGCTGTCTAAGGCAGCTTCTTGCATTTACTCCCATTTATCTTCATGGCAGCAGTACTCTCTCACTCACCCAAGTTGACACCAAAAAATTAATCTCAATTCTTTTTGGTTGTCTCCTATGGCCAGTCAGTTGCTAGTCATATAGGTCCTTACATTGCAATTCCCATTCTTGGTTCTGCTAATTCCCATTTTTACTGTATCCACTCAAGACCTCATTACCTCAAGTCCAGACTTGACTTCCTAACTGGACTTCCTTCTTACGTTTTGCTCTTGAATATGCTGCCACATTCATCTTCCTATAGCATCACTCTGATCGTATCACACCTACTCTCAAAGCCTTTAGAGACTCTTGACTCAAATGAATTATGGATAATTTCCTCAACCTGACATCTAAAGCCGTTCTCAGCAAATTGTCCTTTCCTTTGTTCCTATTCATTTGAACATTTTTCATTCTCTATATTGCACAAAGACCCAATTTTTGCTCACAGAATCCTTCATACTTTCTCACTTCTGCCTCTCCTGCAGCCTAGAATAACCCCTACCTACCCGCCAACACACACATCAATTCCACCAACCAAATTCTATTGAGCCTTCAAATCTCAAATGCAAGTTCTTCAGTGATATGACCTGGATGTGCTTTCTCCTGCTTTTGACATTTTGAATTGAAACACCTCTGGGTCACTGTCATGGCAAGAGATACTAAATTTTGTTCTACATTGTATTGTTTGCTTGCAAATTTACCTTGTCCTCCTATTTATGGCAGGCTCCTTAAGGGAAAGAGTTTGCTCAGCTGTAGAGCTGAGCACAATACCTTGTATGTGCATGATACTCAAAATATTTGTTAAATTGAATCATCATAGAAGTAGTGGCAGAAGCAAGAACCATCATTTTTGGCAAAGGAGCTGTCTACTTTCTTCAACCTTACTTATACTATTACTTATTAAGGGATCATAAGCAATAAAGCTGTGATTCTTCTGTATCTTCCACTTACAGGACTGCTTTCATATAGTCTGTTATACTTGATGTATGTGAAGGAGCAGGAGAAGGGTCACAGCCATAAGTATTTTCTGAAGAGATTCTCTAGCATACAGAAGGTTTGTATTTTAATATCCTCCATATATATCAAGAATGAAATATCCAAAGTAGGAGATCTCTCAGCCAGAAGTAGGCCATTTGCAAAAGACCATAAAAACAGGTGTTCCTGGAATACCCTGGAGTTTTGATTCAGTTCTATTTCTGCAAAATTGCAAAAACAAAAACAAAAACAAAAACTCTGATACAAGTGATTACACACAGCATAATGGGATTTAACATTTTTCTGCCTGGAAAAGATAGAAAAGATTTAAGCCAAACTTCAACTGATTCTTTCCAAACAAACAAAAAACAAGAAAACAAAAAGGATTACTAAATATAAATGTTCTACCTGAAGACCCCTTTGAATAGTACATATGAAACACTGGCTTGAAGCAATTTCCTGACCCTCACACTCAAGACCTAACCTTAATCCCATTTTTGGACTTTTTCATAAAAATCATTAAAGATTATGCAAGGAGTCTGATGTCTCTTTAATTCTCCAATATAATATGATTCCATAAGATGTAAGTATGACATCTAGGCCTCCTAGGGCCATGTGAGAAGACCAGATAGGAGAAGAACATGCCACGCATGCTTACCACCCAGGACACTCATAGCCCAAACCCACCAGGACTGCTCTTACTCCATGTAACTGGGTGCTCAAATGTGCACATCTATAAAATGCTTGCTATATTCATAGCCTTAGTTCCAAGCCATTTGTCATGGTATAATTTCCCTGTGCTTTTCACTTCTACAAAATAAATAATGAATGTTAAGGCCTGGCTTAAATGCTGACTGGCTAATCATCTTCCTTTCCTTGATATCTAGATATCCAGAGTGCTTAGAGTCTTTGGAGGGTCTCACTCCCTCAATATCCAGGGATCAGGACCAGGATTGGACAGAACTGCCTCAGAGGGACTGACTCTTCAAACTCAGACAGCTCTTGTAAGCACCCTTAAAATTTCATGAGTGTCTGTCTTTTGTTTGTCTTCAAAGATATTCCTTGCCCTTCCTCTTGCCAGGCTCTGTTTGACAGCCTCTCTTGTCTTCTGATTTCCTGGTAAATTCATCCAATGGGAAGAATTAACAGAGAACTGGAGAGATGCTATAGAGAAAATGTTATGGTATTTATATCCCTTTCTTTCCTTCCTGTGGGTCTCTGTAAGCATCCATGTTGCCATAACTCTGGCAGCCCTTCCCCTGATGGCCCAGTCCCTTCAAGGCACCCTCCTCAAGGCTCTATTTCCAGCCAAGTATCTTGGGTTCTCCCACTGACATTCCAAACTCAGAGGCAGCAGTGACTTCCTGCTTTGCGAGTCTCCAACTGCCTCATTATCCATTTGCTTTGTCATTTATCTACGACCTCTACAACTTTTCCCTTGTCTTAATTTTCTTTGGTTTGAAAGATACAGGTGGTTTCTATTTTCTAAATGGACTATGACTAATATAGGGAGCATTCCAGTCGTTTAAGATATAATTGAATTACTGTGGGTTATGGTCTTAGAGTTGAATGAGAGCATCTGGTACTCCCAGATCTAAAATCCTTAACCCAAGATGAACTTCCAAATAACCTGAAGAACTTTTTCAAAATCTAGATTTTGAGCTCCTGTTTAAGGTTTGTGGAGGAGGTACCTCAGATACAAGCAATATTTTAAATTGTCACAGGTGAATCTGAGGTACAGTTCTCATTACAAACCACCGTTCCAAGGTAACAATTTAAAAAATCTATTTTAAAATCTAATTTTTATCATGATGACAGAATAGGAAAGAAAATCAAACTAGTGAAATCGTCTATATTAGTTACGTGTATTTGACACCTGTATCCACACTTTTAATTTCCTATCTGTCAATGTTCTGCTCTCTGCCCAAGCAGGATGGCTTCTATGAACTCATCATTTAGGCTTCTTTGCCCTCTGGCTTCTGATTTGGTTGATGGGAGGTAATTGCTAGAGATCATAAGGTAAGAAGGCAGAAAAGCTGGGGTCTTTGTGCAGCCCATGGTCTCCATGCTGCACTGGATTCTGGCCATAGTTGCACTCTAGAGCCAGACATTTTGGAGTGCAAAGGTAAGTGGGCCTTAGGAAGCATCACTCAAAGTTAATGGAGGTGACGGAATTGCAGCTGAACTATTTCAAATCCTGAAAGATGATGCTGTTAAAATGCTTCATTCAATATGCCAGTAAATTTGTAAATCTCAGCAGTAGCCTCAGTACTGGAAAAGGTCAGTTTTCATTCCAATCCCAAAGAAAGGCAATGACAAAGATTGTTCAAACTACTGCACAACTGTACTCATTTCACATGCTAGCAAGGTAATGCTCAAAATCCTTCTAGCTAGGCTTCAGGAGTATGTGAACTGAGAACTTCCAGATGTACAAGCTGGATTTAGAAAAGGCAGAGGAACTAGAGTTCAAATTGCCAACATTCATTGGATCATAGAAAAAAACAAGAGAATTCCAGAAAAATATCTACTTCTGCTTCACTGACAATGCTAAAACCTTTGACTGTATGGATCACAACAAACTGGGGAAAATTCTTAAAGAGATGGGAATACCAGACCACCTTACCTGCTTCATGCAAAACCTATAATGAAGGTCAAGAAATAACAGTTAGAACTGGGCATGGAACAATAGACTGGGTCCAGATTGGGAAAGGAGTATGTCAAGGCTGTATATTGTCACTCTGGTTATTTAACTTATATGTAGAGCACATCCTGCAAAATGCCAGGCTAGATGAAGCATAAGCTGGAATCATAATTGCTGGGAGAAATATAAACAACCTCAGATACACAAATGATACAATCCTTATGGCAGAAAGTGAAGAGGAACTAAAGAGCCTCTTGATGAAGGTGAAAGAGGAGAGTGAAAAAATCTGACTTCAAACTCAATACTCAAAAACTAAGATCACGGCCTCCAGTCCCATCACTTCATGGCAAATAGATGAGGAAACAATGAAAACAGTGACAGACTTTATTTTCTTGGGCTCCAAAATCACAGCAGATGGTGACTGTACTCATTAAATTAAAAGACACTTGCTCCTTGGAAGAAAAGCTATGGCAAACCTGGACAGATCAGTTCAGTTCAGTCACTGAGTCATGTCTGACTCTTTGCAACTCCATGGACTGCAGCACAACAGGCCTCCCTGTCCATAAACAACTTCTGGAGTTTACCCAAACCCATGTCCATTGAGTCGGTGATGCCATCCAATCGTATCATCCTCTGTCGTCCCCATCTCCTCCTGCCCTCAAGCTTTCCCAGCATCAGGGGTCTTTTCCAATGAGTTAGCTCTTCGCATCAGGTGGCCAAAGTATTGGAGTTTCAGCTTCAACATCAGTCCTTCCAAGGAACACCTAGGACTGATCTCTTTTAGGATGGACTGGTTGGATCTCCTTGCAGTCCAAGGGACTCTCAAGACAAAAAGCATCGATTCTTCAGTGCTCAGATTTCTTTACAGTCCAACTCTCACATTCATACATGACTACTGGAAAAACCTGAGCCTTGCCTTGACAGATCTTTGTTGACAAAGTAATGTCTCTGCTTTTTACTATGCTGTCTAGGTTGGTCATAACTTTCTTTCCAAGGAGTAAGCATCTTTTAATTTCATGGCTGCAATCACCATCTGCAGTGATTTTTGGAGCCCAAAAAAATAAAGCCTGACACTGTTTCCACTGTTATCCCATCTATTCGCCATGAAGTGATGGGACCGGATTCCATGATCTTAGTTTTCTGAATGTTGAGCTTTAAGCCAACTTTTTCACTCTCCTCTTTCACTTTCATCAAAAGACTCTTTACTTCTTCTTCACTTTCTGCCATAAGGATGGTGTCATCTGCATATCTGAGGTTATTGATATTTCTCCCATCAGTCTTGATTCCAGCTTGTGCTTCTTCCAGCCCAGAGTTTCTCATGATGTACTCTGCATAGAAGTTAAATAAGCAGGGTGACAATAGTCAGCCTTAGTGTACTCCTTTTCCTATTTGGAACCAGTCTATTTTTCCATGTCCAGTTCTAACTGTTGCTTCTTGACCTGCATACCTATTTCTCAAGAGGCAGGTCAGGTGGTCTGGGATTCCCATCTCTTTCAGAATTTTCCACACGTTATGGTGATCCACACAGTCAAAAGCTTTGGCATAGTCAATAAAGCAGAAATAGATGTTTTTCTGGAACTCTCTTGCTTTTTCAATGATCCAGCAGATGTTGGCAATTTGATCTCTGGTTCCTCTGTCTTTTCTAAAACCAGCTTGAACATCTGGAACTTCACAGTTCACGTGTTGCTGAAGCCTGGCTTGGAGAATTTTGAGCATTACTTTACTAGTGTTTGAGATGAGTGCAATTGTGCGGTAGTTTTAGCATTCTTTGGCATTGCCTTTCTTTGGGATTGGAATGAAAACTGACCTTTTCCAGTCCCGTGGCCACTGTTGAGTTTTCCAAATATGCTGGCATATTGAATGCAGCACTTTCACAGCATCATCTTTCAGGATTTGAAATAGCTCAACTGGAATTCCATCACCTCCACTAGCTTTGTTTGTAGTGATGCTTCCTAAGGCATCTGAGGAGGGCTTACAAATAGCTGTGAAAAGAAGAGAAGCAAAAACACAAAGGAGAAAAGGAGAGATATACTCATTTGAATTCAGAGCTCCAAAGAATAGCAAGGAGAGATAAGAAAGCCTTCCTCAGTGATCAGTGCAAGAAACAGAAGAAAATAATAGGATGGGAAAGACTATAGCTCTCTTCAAGAAAACTAGAGACACCAAGGGAACATTTCATGCAAAGATGGGAACAATAAAGGACAGAAATGGTATGGACCTAACAGAAGCAGAAGATATTAAGAAGAGGTGGCAAGATTACACAGAAGAACTGTACAAAAAACATCTTCATGACCCAGATAATCACAATGGTGTGATCACTCACCTAGAGCCAGACATCCTGGAATGTGAAGTCAAGTGGGCCTTAAGAAACATCACTACAAACAAACCTGGACAGTGTTATTAAAAAGCAGATACATTACTTTGCCAACAAAGGTCTGTCTAGTCAAGGCTATGGTTTTTCCAGTAGTCATGTGTAGATGTGAGAGTTGGACCATAAAGAAGGCTGAGTGAGGAAGAATTGATGCTTTTGAACTGTGGTGTTGGAGAAGACTCTTGAGAGTCCCTTGGACAGCAAGGAGATCCAGCCAGTTCATCCTAAAAGAAATCAGTCCTGAATATTCATTGGAAGGAGTGATGCTGAGGCTGAAGCTCCAATACTTTGGCCACCTGATGCAAAGAGCTGACTCATTTGAAAAGACCCTGATGCTGGCAAAGATTGAGGGCGGGAGGAGAAGGCGATGACAGAGGATGAGATGATTGGATGGCATCATCTACTCAATGGACATGAGTTTGAGCAATCTCTAGGAGATGATGAAGGACAGGGAAGCCTGGCCTGCTGCAGTCCATGGGGTTGCAGAGTTGGACACAAATGAGCAACTAAACAACAATGTTTATAGTTCCTTTCTTTCATGGCCCCAAACTGTCTTCCGGTTTTATAACACTATCAGTTTCCCTTGACCTTTCAGGCCTACTATTTGGAACTGACTTCCACTAGATGCTGCACGTTTCACTACCCTTGTGGGTTCTCTTACCTTCATCCTCCTCTGTTAGCAGCTGCTTCATTAATCTCTGCTCAGTTAATCCCTCTAAGTATACATTCTTTCCTCATGAACTCTAGCAGAGATATTGCCTATCTAGAAATTTTAATGAACATAACTTTAGATTGTTTTTAAAAATCAGAAAAGTGAAAGTGTTAGTTGCTCAGTCATGTCGGACTCTTTGTGACCCCACGGACTGTAGCCCACCAGGCTCCTCAGTCCATGGAATTCTCCAGGAAAGCATACTGGAGTGAGCATCCATTCCCTTCTCCAGGGGATCTTCTGAACCCAGGGACTGAACCTGCGTCTCCTGCATTGCAGACAGATTTTTACCATTTGAGCTACCAGTGAAGACCCCTTAAAAATCAGAACCACTTTACAATATTATGAAAGAGTTACAAAATGCTAGTATCACAGGACATTTCATTATAACCTGTTCTAAAGTATATTTGGAAGGAATATTAGGTTCATCATTTAAGAAAATGTATTAATATAAAAGTCAAAATGTGATATCTACACTATTTCACCTATTTCTGATAATGTTTAAAAAAAGCTTCTCTTCTGAGAGCTTTTTTTAATAATAGTGACAAAGAAATGTGCTATCTGACAAGTGAGTCTGAGCTCACTTGTTAGAGTTCAAGCCATTCTGCTCTTTCCTTCTACTAACTGTGTATTTTGAATCCATCCTGATCCATCTGTGATGCCCCACAATAACCTAAGTTCCTTTGAAGTCTGCAACCAACTTATCTGATGTCTCTTTCTCTTCACTATCTGTGCTAAAGCACTTCATTTCTTTTTAGCCCAAACTAATTTCCTTCTCACTTTCCATCAAGGTGCCTTACCAAGAACTACTCTGACCAAATGAAGAATGAAATAAAATAAAGGAACACAAGCTATAAGATGTAAGTGAAAAATCACAGAAAAGAAGGGAAAGAAGACAGAGTAGAAGATAAATACACTACCTTGTAACCATTTCATTTAATTGCCTACAATTTCCAGACATGGCCCTTGCTGTCAATCATAGGGGAAACTTGAAATCTTCAAAACTCCTGTATTCCTTTCCAACGACCCTTTACTAGTTAATGGCTATAAGTAGTTTCACTGAAGATAGAAACAAGAAATATGGTGAAGGAAAAGAGGAAGA
This sequence comes from Budorcas taxicolor, assembly GCF_023091745.1. Lineage (NCBI taxonomy): Eukaryota > Metazoa > Chordata > Mammalia > Artiodactyla > Bovidae > Budorcas > Budorcas taxicolor. Next base: position 74,570,096 of record NC_068912.1, read on the forward strand.
TACATGTAAAAACATGACTTATCAGTAAGGGGCGTGCACACATAGATGATACTGATTTTGGAGCAAATAGACAGAACAGGTATGAGTTTGGACCCTTCATTTGATTACCTAGTACAACCTCTTTCCATCTCATGTTGAATGTTCTCATCCAACTCAATATCACCAGCAGTTAAAATATACTTGATATTCTATTTTGCTTCTTTGTCTAATCTGATTGGTAATTCTTTATAGTTTCTTACTTGCTTCAAATACTTTCCTGCTTGATTTCCTTGTTTTAAGCATAATCCTTTCAAGCCTATGTCTAATCACTTCCTTATCTGTTTCTAAGGCCTATTGTTTTTACCAGGTTTTGTTGGGTTTTCCTTGTATGCTTACTTCTGTACTTTGAACTGATTATGGAAATGTTTGAGGGTTGGGATTAGAATGGGTTTCTTCCAAGATGGTTTTTATTTGCTCTACCAAACTGCTGAGGTTTATAATCACTTGAATTTATTTTTGGCCTGAGGTTTTCTGGATACCACAAAGGTAATGTGATTTTGTGCTACAAACCCATGTAGGGCCAATTCACAGTTCCAAGTTCAAAATGGCATAGTTTTCCCAATCTATTAAAAACCAAGGTTTGAGCCAGTTGATTAGTCTGACAGTTGCCTGGGAGGTAGTTATTACTATTCCATCATGTTGTTGAGAATAAAGACCTTCGGGGCGGGGGGCTGGGGGGGGGGGGTGGCAATTTTACATGAGTATGATTTCCAAATAGACTTCCCATTGTGAGAAACCCTGGGTTTTTCTCTTGTTCTCTGTATCCTATGAGGGCATTTAAAGTCCAAGTTCATCCTATGTTGTAAATGCTCTCAAGTTGAAAGCCAGCTCTGGGCTCAGTTTACTTCTAGAAATGTCTGTTTTTACATGGTGACCGGTTTAAAATTCAAAGTGCATCCATGCTCTTTAGATGTTTTGTTTCCCATAAGTTTTGGTTATTTTCAATGGGATTCAAATATTTAGATTACCATAGCTCCAAAAATAGAGATATAGGAGGAGTATTTTCATAACTCTGGACTCTGAAAAGACTTTTTTAAATGAGTTTCTTTTTAAACAGCACAACACTGAGTAACTAGTCAATTTCTTTGAATGCAGCTGCATATTTTAAATAGCAAAAATATTCTTCATATGAGCATTTCTTATGCTGGGAAACGCTAAGGGCATAAAGTTTTAAACATAGCTTTCTGAAGGATGTCCTCTTAGGAGACAGAGGAACGTTAGCCATGAATGTTGTTTCAAGGAAACAAAGTTCTGTATTTGGATAACTAGCCCCTCAATATGCTTTGCAATAAAACAAATTTTGATTTACTAAGTTTGAAAACATTGAATACTACATTACCCATATGATATTATCCTGGAGATTAATAAAATACATTACCATAGAAAGGCTGAAAAGACTTCTAAAATAGAGAAATCTTATTTTTGTGAAACTGATTTGAAGCTGAAATTTTTCCTTTTTTCTAGGAGAGGAAACTAGCATGCCATATAAAATATTTTGTGAACCTTGCCTTAAGATACGCTCCAGTGTGTTATATGCCAAAGATAAAGAATTTTCATAACAGAATACTTAATACCTCACTTATATGATTTTCATCAATAAATTATTAGCTGCAAATGAGTGACAGAGAAATAAAGTTTCAAAGTTTCTAACAAGACTCCAGAATGGCAGGCATTCCATCCTTCCTCATTCCTTCTTAGATTATCTTTTTCATTTACCTTCTTGGACAGTATACTCTCCTGTTTTCCGCTGCTTTACTGGCTGATCATTCCCAGGCTTCATTGCTAGTTTCTTCTCACCCACTCAGCATCCTAATGGTTAGTGCTTAGGTATCTTCTCTATTTATACTCATGACAATGGTGATCTTATCTGGTCTAAAACCTAATATGTTTATGCCGAGATTCCCAAATTTATATCTCCAACCCAGACTTCTTTCTTCAACCCCAACTTCAAATATGCAGCTGTCCACTTGACATCTTCACTTGGATGTTTCAGACTCAATCCTCCCAAAACAATTTCTGAACCCCAAATCTACTCCTTCTATATCTTTTGCTGTCTTGCATAATGTCCTTTGTTCCAGATGCCAAAACCTTGAAGGTATCATATTTGCATTCTCTCTTTTTCTAACCATGTAAATCCAATCCACCAACAAATTCTATTGATTCTACCTTTAAGGTATATCCAGAATAAACCTTTTCTCCTCCTCCAATGCTCCATTCTTGATCCAGGGCACCATCAACTCTTACCTAGATTATTAATAGTTCCTCACTAATCTTCAACCTCCAATCATCCTTCCTTGCCCACTGTATCAGTCAGGTTCCTCTAGAGAACAGAACCAAGAGGAAGCTGATGGATATAGATACATACAGAGAGAGAGACACACACACAAATATATATACATATATATATATATATATAGAGAGAGAGAGAGAGAGAGAGAGAGAGAGAGGGAAAGAGGGAGAGATGCAAAAAGAGAAAAAAAGTTATTATAAGGAATTAGTTCATGCAATTATGGAAGCTGACAAGTCCCAAGATTTGCTTTCAATAAGCTGAAGACCTAAGAAAGCCAATGGTATATTTTCAGTCCAAGTTCAAAGGCCTAAAAACTAGGAAAGCCAATAAAGTAGTTCCAGTCTAAAGACAGGTCAGCAGGCTCAAGACCCTAAAAGATCTGATGTTTCAGTTCATTTTTCAAAGCAGGAAAAAAGCCCAATGCCCCTGCTCAAAGAAAGGCATTAGAAATTCCATCTTATTTGGAAGGTAGTTAGCCTTTTGTTCTACCCAGGCTTTCAACTGATTGAATGTGGCCCACCCACATTAGAGAAGATAGTCTCCTTTACTCAGTCTATTGATTTAAATGTCAAATTCATCCTAAAATAACTTTGAAGTGAACTGAAGTGAAGTCGCTCAGTCGTGTCTGACTCTTTGTGACCCCGTGGACTGTAGGCCACCAGACTCCTGTGTCCATGGGATTTCCTAGGCAAGAATACTGGAGTGGGCTGCCATTTCCTTCTCCAGGGGATCTTCCCAACCCAGGGATCAAACCTGGGTCTCCCACATTGCAAGCAGACGCTTTTACCTCTGAGCCACCAGGGAAGCCCAAAATAACTTTGAAGAGACTCCCCAAATAATGTTTGACTAAATGAGTACCCATGGCTCATTTACATTAACACATAAAATTAACCATTATACCCAATATAATCAATGTTCATTACAACACAGATTGTTCTATTAAAACAAAATCTGTATCTGTACCTAGTGGACTGAATGGAGAAGGAATTTCACATACCTCTCTAAGGAACCAGCATTATTGATCACTTAATAATTAGACCTACATGACATATCTCCATGTTGGGTCTGAACTTTGGGGGTAGGTTCAAATTGATCATTTTCCTCTTAAATGGAGAATCTACTCTGTCTATCTCTGCTCTACAGTTGATTTTCATGTATATTAGAAATAAATAATGGCAATCAAAGAGTTGAGAAAAATTAACATGGCAAAGCCTCTTTAACACTATAAGAGATATTTTGAGATCCCAAACCTAGTGTTTTCTGTTCCAGTTGAAGTGAAAAGTATTTTCTAGTCATTTCCTATAAAAAAAAAATTACAAGGCTTCCACTGAGTACTTATCTCAGAACATAAACAGAGCAGGAGCTCCTATTTGAGAAAGTCAACCTACAGGTACTTTTGCAGCCTCTCTGTTTTTAGTCAGAAAACTTGTTATTTAAAGTGAGAAAAAATGTCAGATTTAAATTTTTTCACAGTGAAACATATATGAAGATGGAGAGCCTGCATTCATTTAAAAATATTTAGTAAACATTTTCTGTGCTTCAGGAATTTTCTAGGCACCAGGAATATGACATGCATAAAGTGGACAAAATTCTCTGCCCTTATGGAGCTTATCTTCTAGTGACATATGAAGAAAATAAAATAAATGATAAAATTCAGTGAGTTTCATGGTGATAAACACAATGGAGAAAAATCTCAAGCAGTGGCGATGATAAGGAGTATGGAATGCAGAGCCTAAATTTTGGATAGCATGGCCAGGGAAAATCTTACTGAGAAGATAATCCTGAAGCAAAGAATTGATGGGAATGATTGATCCAGATAGATATCTGAGAGGACGAGCAATCCAGGCAGAAGGAACAGAAGTGTAAAGACCCTGAGTGGAGAGCAGGAAAACTAGAATGATGCTCAAGAGCTAAATGAACATCAGAAAGAATAAGGGGTGCATACCGGAGAGGGCCTTATAAATTATTATAAAGAGATGGGAAGCCAATGAAGAAGTTGAAGCATGACAACATTTATGAATAATAACTTATCATTGAGGAAAGTTTGCTCATCTTTCGCTTTTTTACTTAAGTTGTCCTTCCAGAGAGGCCCAGCACATGGGATTAATTTCTTAATAACCCAAATCATCTAGAATTAAAATGGTGTATCTTAGTCATTCTTAACCCAAACATTTTAGTTATCTGTGATTTTAACTGAGTTAAGTTTCAAAAGGTTTACAAGGCAGGAAAAATTAATATCTACTGCTTTGCCCACTTTGCAACAGTTATTAGGCTAGGCATGTGTGTGTGTGTGTGTGATTCCTCATAATGGACTATGAGATGGGCAATGTTATCCCCATTTCCATAGGTGAAGTAATTTGACTGACGCTAAACCCTTTGTGTATATCACAACAAAATGTGGAAAATTTTAGAGAGATGGGAATACCAGACCACCTTACCTGCCTCCCGCGAAACCTGTATGCAGGTCAAGAAGCAACAGTTTGAACCAGGCATGAAACAACGGTCCGGGTTCAAATTGGGAAAAGAATGGGTCAAGGCTGTATATTGTCATCCTGCTTATTTAATTTACATGCAGAGTACATCATGCGAAATGCCGTGCTGGAGGAAGCACAAGCTGAAATCATAATTTGCCAGAAGAAATATCAATAACCTCAGATATGCAGATGACACCACCCTTATGGCAGAAAACAAAGGGGGATTAAAGAGCCTCTTGATGAAGGTAAAAGCAAAGAGTGAAAAAGCTGACTTAAAATTCAACATTCAAAAAACAAATATCATGGCATCGAGTCCCATCACTTCATGGCAAATAGATGCAGAAACAATGCAAACAGTGAGAGTCTTTATTTTCTTGGGCTCCAAAATTACTGTGGGCAGTGACTGCAGTCATGAAATTAAGACGCTTGTTCCTTGGAAGAAAAGCTATGATCAACCTAAGCAGCATATCAAAAGGCAGAGACATTAGTTTGCCAACAAAGGTCCGTACAGTCAAACCTATGGTTTTCTGATTGCTGGAAGAAATATAGCAACCTCAGATATGCAAATGATATCACTCTAATGGCAGAAAGCAAAGAGGAACTAAAGAGCCTCCTGATTAGGGTGAAAGAGGAGAGTGAAAAAGTTGGCTTAAAACTCAATATTCAAAAAATGAAGATCATGGCATCAGTTCCCATCACTTCATGGCAAATAGATGGGGGAAAAGTGAAAGCAGTGACAAATTTTATTTTCTTGCACTCCAAAATCACTGCAGATGGTGACTTCAGCCATTAAACTAAAAGACGTTTGCATCTTGGAAGGAAAGCCATGACAAACCTAGACAGTGTATGAAAAAGCAGAGACATTTACTTTATCAACAAAGATCCGTCTAGTCAAAGCTATGGTTCTTCCAGTAGTCATGTGTGGATGTGAGAGTTGGACCATAAAGAAGGCTGAGAACCAAAGAATTGATGCTTTTGAACTGTGGTGTTGGAGAAGACTCTTGAGAGTCCCTTGGACTGCAAGGAGACCAAACCAGTCAATCCTAAAGGAAATCAGTCCTGAATATTCATTGGATGGACTGATGATGAAGCTGAAGCTCCAATACCTGATGCTAAGAGCCATCTCATTGGAAAAGACCTTGATGCTGGGAAAGACTGAAGGCAAAAGAAGATAGCAGCAAAGGATGAGATAATTAGATCACATCACCAACTCAGTGGTGATGAATCTGAGGAAACTCCAGGAGATGGTGAAGGACAGGAAAGCCTGGAGTGCTGCAGTCCACAGGGTCTCGAAGAGTCAGACACAACTTAACTACGGAACAACAATATACATTGTCATTAATAATTGTGATCAAGTAACAACGCCACCCCACTCCAGTACTCTTGCCTGGAAAATCCCATGGACAGAGGACCCTGGTAGGCTGCAGTCCATGGGGTTGCTAAGAGTCGGGCACGACTGAGTGACTTCACTTTCACTTTTCACTTTCATGCATTGGAGAAGGACATGGCAACCTACTCCAGTGTTCTTGCCTGGAGAATCCCAGGAACGGTGGGGCCTGGTGGGCTGCCATCTATAGGGTCACACAGAGTCAGACACGACTGAAGTGACTTAGCAGCAGCAACAAGTACAGCAGAGCATTTTGGTTTTGCCACATGATATGGAGGATCTTAGTTCCCTGACAAGAGATGGAACCCGTCCCCCCTAGAGTAGAAGCACGGGGTCTTAACACCGGACTGCCTGGGAAGTCCCAAGTATAGCATCTTTAATGCTATCTTATATAAATTCTTTGGGATGGACTAAGTTTTAAAATATTTTGTTTACTCACATTTTTTAAAACTTTTAGAACTTCAATGATTCATGTAAAAAAAAAATATCATTAAAGAATCACTAAAGTGATTTTTCTAATTATTGCACCAGGTCTTAAAATAGTAATTACAAATTCATAAGAAGAGTTACCACTGAGCAAGGACACACACATCATCACACTGAGAGATTGTTTTGCCTTTTTGCACTCTCTCTAACGCTACCAATGACCTCGCAAGGTAAGTGTGAGTTCAGTCTATTTGGCAAGCAAGCCTGTTGTAAACATGATTAAACCTGCTAACCAAAAGAAATTTATATTTTTAAGAATTTATTTTGTTTCTTTTCAGAAACCATCATTTGGATTCTGTAGGTTTTATGAGTTACTAATAAAACAGTTTATCCTTCCTTCTCTCTATCTCTCCCTGCCTTAGATAACAATATCTCAAGTTTAACTAACCAATGTAGCAATAATTTTTATTCATGCACTGCTTTGCACATAGAATATATTCACAACTAATAAGTAACATGTATTCATAAGTAATTACTGAGAAATTACTCGATAATTATTAAATAAATTACATATGTTATCTTAGTATTTCAGGACATAACTGATAATTCATAATACACTTCCTTCTATAACTGTTTAGTTCTGATATTTGTACCAGAAGCCAAAATCCTTTAAATTATGTGGGATGCTTCTCCTCTTACGGTTTTTTATGGGGAAAATATCATCATCTGTAAGGTTTTCTGAGTGCCTAAAATGAGCTTTAGACAATTCAACCTGGTCCCTGACCTTTGAGAATTTACAAAAGAAGGCAATATGACTCACTTTCTAGTCACTGTACATATATCACTGAATTATGTAATGAAGAATTAAAGACACAAAAGAAAACTCATGGCACCATGCTCTGGGTCACTGTTCTCTAATTCTAAGAGAAACTCAGACCCTTAGAGTCATTTTAATTTGATAGTAGACATAATTCCAACTATCTTACTTCATCCCCCTCACTGTTCCATTTTCCTCTCTTCTCCCTAATATATTCCTCTGGGATCTTTCATCCTTACCTCCCTGCCTATTTTGGCAGCTACAAGTACCTCCACCTAAACTCAAGACTTCATTCTGTTTCTCCTGACCACAGTATTGTTCTTCTCAGTGGCTCCAGTCTCATCTTCCCTCTCGTAGGCTTCACCAAGGGTGTGTGTGTATGCTCAGTTGTTGAGTCAGGTCCAACTCTTTGTGACCCCCATGGACTGTAGCCTGCCAGGCTCCTCTGTCCATGGAATTTTCCATGGCAAGAATACTGGAGTGAGTTACCATGCCCTCCTCCAGAGGATCTTCCCAACCCACATCAAACCTACATCTCTTGTATCTCCTGTATTGGCAGAAGGATTCTTTATCACTGTCCCACCTGGGAAGCCTTCATCAAAGATGTCCTTCCATAAAGCTAATGGACTTATATTACCTTTCAACTTAAACCTTTAAAGAATTCCTAATTAACTGAAGAACTGAGAAAGACCCCTTTAGCATGCCACACAAGGCCCTTTATTTGCTGGCTTCCACTGCCTAGAAACCCAGTGTAGGAAAGCAACTAAGGTAGCTGAGAGCCTCTCAGTAGGCATGATTACAAGTACTGCCCAGTCAGAGGCTTTGCACAGAGGTCTAACGTGGTGGTCCTCAGAGACTCCAGGATATCTAGTCTTTTTGGACCTTTGAGAAGGCAAAGAGTCAGAAGGATCAGGAAAAGCTGTACTTTCTTAGCCCAACATTTTCCTTGAGTTGACAGAACTGACTGAATGTTTTGTTATTTTCAAAGTATAAACTTCTATTAAGCATAAATTCAGGAGGGTTTTTTTTTTTCAGTCTGATATCCAGTTTTTCACTGATTTGATGGGAAAAAATATTGCCCTATGAGCATTTTGAAAATTGTACTCTAATACCTGAAATTGGTATCCTGAGTTTTCTTAAGCTTTTATTGAAAATTTATTAGAAAGATTTTTAAATATTTTATTACAAATGGTTTAATATAAGTAATTTTCAAATGACAGCACAGAACATTAAAACCTCAGAAATAATTTGAGTCAAATCAGAAGTAAACAAATATACCTGGCTCAGTTCAGTTCAGTTCAGTCACTCAAGTCGTGTCTGACTCTTTGCAACCCCATGAAACGCAGCATGCAAGGCTTCCCTGTCTATCACCAACTCCCAGAGTCCACCCAAACCCATGTCCATCAAGTCGGTGATGTCATTCAACCATCTCATCCTCTCATTCTCCTGCCCTCAATCTTTCCCAGCATCAGGGTCTTTTCCAATGAGTCAGCTCTTCACATCAGGTGGCCAAAGTATTGGAGTTTCAGCTTCAACATCAGTCCTTCCAATGAACACCCAGGACTGATCTCCTTTAGGATGGACTGGTTGAAGCTCCTTGCAGTCCAAAGGACTCTCAAGAATCTTCTCCAACAACACTGTTCAAAGGCATCAATTCTTCAGCACTCAGCTTTCTTTATAGTCAAACTTTCACATCCATACATGACCACTGGAAAAACCATAGCCTTGACTAGACGGACCTTTGTTGGCAAAGTAATGTCTCTGCTTTTGAATATGCTGTCTAGGTTGGTCATAACTTTCTTTCCAAGGAGTAAGCGTCTTTAAATTTCATGGCTGCAATCACCACCTGCAGTGATTTTCGAGCCCCCAAAAATAAAGTCAGCCACTCTTTCCACTGTTTCCCTATCTATCTGCCATGAAGTGATTGGACTGGATGCCATGATCTTCGTTTTCTGAATGTTGAGCTTTAAGCCAACTTTTTCACTCTCCTCTTTCACTTTTATCAAGAGGCTTTTTAGTTCCTCTTCACTTTCTGCCATAAGGGTGGTGTCATCTGCATATCTGAGGTTATTCATATTTCTCCAGGCAGTCTTGATTCCAGCTTGTGCTTCCTCCAGCCCAGCGTTTCTCATGATGTACTCTGCATAGAAGTTAAATAAGCAGGGTGACAATATACAGCCTTGATGTACTCCTTTTCCTATTTGGAACCAGTCTGTTGTTCCATGTCCAGTTCTAACTGTTGCTTCCTGACCTGCATACAGATTTCTCAAGAGGCAGGTCAGGTGGTCTGGTATTCCCATCTCTTTCAGAATTAACCACAGTTTGTGATGATCCACACAGTCAAAGGCTTTGGCATAGTCAAGAAAGCAGAAATAATGTTTTTCTGGAACTCTCTTGCTTTTTCCATGATCCAGCAGATGTTGGCAATTTGATCTCTGGTTCCTCTGCCTTTTCTAAATCCAGCTTGAACATCAGGAAGTTCACAGTTCACATATTGCTGAAGCCTGGCTTGGAGAATTTTGAGCATTACTTTACTAGCGTGTGAGATAAGTGCAATTGTGTGGTAGTTTGAACATTCTTTGACATTGCCTTTCTTTGGGATTGGAATGAAAACTGACCTTTTCCAGTCCTGTGGCCACTGCTGAGTTTTCCAAATTTGCTGGCATATTGAGTGCAGCATTTTCACAGCATCATCTTTCAGGATTTGAAATAGCTCAGCTGGAATTCTATTGCCTCCACTAGCTTTGTTCGTAGTGATGCTTTCTAAGGCCCACTTGACTTCACATTCCAGGATGTCTGGCTCTAGGTGACTGATCACACCATCGTGATTATCTTGGTCATGAAGATCTTTTTTGTACAGATCTTCTGTGTATTCTTGCCACCTCTTCTTAATATCTTCTGCTTCTGTTAGGTCCATACCATTTCTGTCCTTTATCGAGCCCATCTTTGCATGAAATGTTCCCTTGGTATTTCTAATTTTCTTGAAGAGATCTCTAGTCTTTCCCATTCTACAGCTGTTCTATTATTCTCCAGGATAATAGTGCAATGCCATTTCCTATATGTTACTGTTTAAGTATACAGTTACAGGAAAGCTTGAACCCAGAATGTGATTTTCTGAATATTCTCCATTATTCTAGCATATGCTATTTATTTAATTTTTCAATTACTTTGCCATATTTTCAAGGCAGATATGTTAACTGTATAATTTTCAAGGACTAAAAAGTAGGTTAAAAAAGATACATGGCAGCTCTATCTTCTTTTTAGTCACATATCAGGCAGCCTGAGGGCATTTTCTACCCTATGTGTAAATGCATATGGAATCATAATGGATTTATGACTTCAACTTTATGGAAATTCTACTGAAGAATTAAATAGAAATTAGATTCTCCTCATCATGTGAGCAGAGAGCTAAGGTGCTCCATAGCTTCCCACTGGAGTTTTCTCTGATTTTGCTAGTTCTTCACTCTGTCCCATGATGGAGTCTGTATCACACTTACAGTATAACCATAACTCATTACAGTACAACAACCATATTAGGCACAGAAAAGACATCGTATTAATATATATAAAATCACAGGAGACTTGTTCCTGGTAGATCGTGGGAGCATCCATGCTTCCCCATCAGGAATCTTCGGCTACAAAGGGCAGAATAACAGAGTAAGAAGCGGTTCAACAACAGCGGTTTACTGTCATAGAAAAGTCTGGTAGTAGATTTCAGGGAAAATGCAGCAGCTTCAAAGAGGCTATCAGAGACTCAAACTTCCAAGCTTGTCCTTGTTATTCTTTACCATCCATAGAACATGTGCAATGTTTCTTTTCAGGGTTGCAAAACTGATGTTATGCTTCTAACTACAACCATCCTGTTCACACATGACAAAATGCAGAGAAGAGCAGTTCTCTCTCTCTCTCGGCCTAAATTAAGGCCAAATATGGACTTCCCTGGCGCCTCAGATGGTAAAGAATCTACCAGTGCAGGAGACCTGGGTTCGATCCCTGGCTCAGGAAGATTCTCTGGAGAAGGGAATGGCAACCCACTCCAGTATTTTTACCCAGAGAATCCCATGGACAGAGGAGCCTGGTGGGCTACAGTCTATGGGGTCGCACAAAGTCAGACGTGACTGAGCAACTAATACTTTCACTTTCACTTTTCAAGTTCAAATATTACATGTTGGATTTACAACTAATGAAACTGGGAGGGTCTCCTATGGGCTAACTACATGTCCCCTCCCCACACTGTTCCCATGGATAAGATCCCATACACAACCTTCCTTATCAAGGTGACCAGTGCAGTTCCTATTTATCCTTGAGTAGCAGGTTTCAGTTTCCTGACAGCCCATGAATTATTCAAGCAAGTCAATCACAGCCTCCCACAAGGACCAGAGGGCACCTCATCCTTTTGCTGCAAAGCCTCCGTCCCACAGCCCTTGGTTGTTCACCCTGCTCCCAAGTACAATCCCCGGGTGGCCCGGTATGACACCATGTTCTTCTCCGCTCTGTGTTTGTGACTAGTAAACTGCCATCAGACTTACCTGTCCAGTGTTAGATGTCACATGTTCAGCTCACCTCATAACCCTAGGGTGGGAATCCCTCCCAGGTGGGAATCCCTCCCTCTCTCATCAAAGGAGTGAATTAAAGGTAATGAAAACAATCACTGAAGAAAATATTTTCCTGAGTTTCCTCAGAAACCTTCCCTTAGGTTTCCTTATGGCTCATCCACCAGAAATAAATCACATGGCCATCCCGAACTGGAAAAGAGGACTGTAATGATTCCAGTTGTCCTGACTGGTGAGGCACCCCAGGGTAAAGAATCCACCTGCCAAAGCAGGAGATGCAGATTTGATCCCTGGACTGGGAAGACCCCCTGGAGAAGGAAATGGCAACCCACTCCAGTCTCCTTGCCTGGGAAATCCCATGAACACAGGAGCCTGGCAGGCTACAGTCCATGGGGTCACAAAAGAGCCAGACACAACTGAGCAATTAAACAACAACAGTGAGGCACCACACTCTGCAGACTGCACACTCTGCCTAACGTCAGGACAAAAACTGGGCTTCTGTTAGCTGGGGAAAAGAGCCAAATGGACGAGGAGGCAGTCACTGCATGAACATAAATGTCTTGTTAAAACTCTCTGACCACCTTCGGTATTTTAGGAGTGTCTCTGCAAAGAGCAGCACTATCAGGTCTGTTTCTAAACATGGAACATCTGGTACTTTTTATTCTGCCCATCACTGTAATAGGCGCAGGTCATAAGGTTAATTCCTGCCAAGGGATGTATAGGATGATGACCAATAACAATGCAGTCTGCTCACATTCAATACAGCCAACCTTTATGTGCAACACATAGTGCTATCCACATTCTACAGGTGGAGGGTTAAAGCCTATGAGTTCAAGGATACCACATGCTAACTGGTGAATTTAGGATTCAAATGTGGGTTTATCTAACCACAAAGCTCACACTCTCTTGTTACTACACAATTCAGCCTGGCCAAGGCATGGCTCTCAAAGTCACAGGAGGATGCTAAAGCTAAGAGAATAAGCTGCTGACACCACAGAATTTGCATGATGGGCTTGAGTTCTGAGTAAGTGAGGACCTGGGGGCTTTTTTGGCATGAGGAAATAGGACCCACAGAAGCAAAGGGAGTTTTCCTACGTAGACGCATTGGGTTTCCAGTCAGCTCCCAGTCATCTAGAAACTGATTAAACAGCCTAAGGATTCAGGTTCACCTCTACCTCCTTCCCCACTTGAGTCTTATATTTTAATCACCCCTAAATAGAAGGGAAGCAAATAAAAATATGATATTCAATCAGTCATATTTGTACTTAATTAACATATTTGATGAACCTTTCCCGAGGGAGGTCTAATGTAAGGGCTTTGAGGACGTCTATGGATTCTAAATCATAACTTTTTTGAGAGCACGTGTATTTTGTTTTTTCTAACTCAACAATCCAGGTCTTTTGTTCCAGCTTTTCAACTTACTCCTGTTCAAAACTTTTATTTGAATCTATTTCATAATAAAAATTAGAAAGGTAAACTAGAGAGTAAAAAAGTAAGCAATGCCGTAGTCAAACTAAAAGAAGCATTGTTTATTCTTTAAAAAGACAAACCTGAGCATGGTAGGCTGAACAGGGGCCCCCAAAGACACCCATGTCCTAATCCCTGGAGCTGTGAATGGTACTTCATACAGCTAGAATGTGATTAATAAAATCTAGTACATTAAGGTTCATGAAGGTTAAATAAAATATTAATCTAATGAGAAAATGCATTGTGCTAAGTGGAAATACACATGACTCTTCCTGCCATCTTTCTTTCCTTCCATCCTCTTCTCTCCAGCTCCTTGCAGCCTTTCATGTACCGTGAACCTCTGTGATTTCCAGAGATGCTGCTGACCATCTGAAAGGACCCAATGACAAGGTGAGCAGAGAAGTGGCAGTGTCCAACTGTTTGCCATTGAATGTTCTCACTGAAAACACAAACCTCTGGGGAAAATCCTGTTTTAATAAACACAGTCTTAACATAAGATCCCATTTCATGACGTGATTCCCATATCCTGGTCAGTGGCCCAAATTAGGATTTGCTGATCTGGTTTAACAAATTCTATTAAGAAAAAAATGTTATAGATAGACAGATCCCCAAGACTGTCCATGCTGAAGTCAGACAATTTGACAATCACATTGTCATTTTCATTCCATATTTATACTTTCAACTGTAACTAAATGTGTCCACCAAGATTTCAGTGGAAATAAGAACAGGCAAAGTGGAAAGAAAATGGTTCTGGGGTCATTCTGAGCCTAATTTAGATCCAAGTTCAGCACTTTTGAACTCTATGACCCTGGGTAAGGTTCCAGGACTTGATTTCCTCTTTTTAAAATAGAGATTATAATAGTGTTACTGTTCCAGATGGCTGCAAGGGTTAGAATTAGTGTAAGGTATCAAGGTTCCAGGGCTTGATTTCCTCTTTTTAAAATGGAGATAATAAGTTTCAGATGGAACTATTATTCCAGATGGCCACAAGGGTTAGCAAAAAAGACAGTAATGTATCCATCTGGCATATAAAAAATAAATTTTTTGACAATATACTATTGTCATTATAGGGAGTTTTCTAGGGTCTGGAGAGGACACTAAGAGATAAATTTGATTGTGAAGGACAATTCAGTAAATAGCCAACAAGTGAAAATAAAACTAGAGATAGCTATCCTGCTGAGAGATAATTCATCTAAATTACATCCAAAATTAGCAAAGCATTCATGGGACTCTCTCAAGTTTGGTATGATACAAAGTCCCTAACATCTATAGAACTGGAAGACTATGTCAATAAATCCTGGCTTTTCCAAGTTGGCTAGAAAAGAACTTGCTCTGCATCCACAGAATTTACATGATGGGGTAGAAGCCCTGGACTGGGATTGAAGACTTTTAGTTCAAGCTCTGCCAGTGAGTTATGATGGAGTAAGACAGACAATTTCCCAAGACAGAAAGTAAAAAGACAAGTTGAATCACTTGCACAGGGCTACAGGTATCAGAATTAGTTTGACTATTAAAAAAAAAGAGAAAACCCAAAGTAATCTCGGTTTAAGCAAAAGAAAAGAGGGTTGGTTACTGTCCAGGGCTGCTTGCTGATTCCACAGTCATCACCCCTTCCATTTTTGTGCTTTCTCTATTTCATTCTCAAGATTGTTCATGGTTCAGGCTGTCTACTGGAGAGCCTACCATCACATTCACATTCCAAAGAGTAGAAAGGGAGAAAGGGTATATCTTCTGCTGAATCAGCAACCTATAAGAGCATACTGCTTCTCCAAATACTATTGGGGTATAATTACTAAGAAAAAGAGATGAAGAAATGTTTGACAGCAGTATAAGAGATAGGAAATAGGTCTAGAGTTTTTTTTAAATCCATGTTGTAGTAGGGTGGTGGTTTTAAAATATGTCCAAAAATTATGTGACACTCCTGTCTTTCAAAAGTGGAGTTTAATTCCCTTTCCCTTGAGTGTGGGCAGTGCTTAGTGATTCTAATGAATAAGACTGTGATGAAAGTGGCTGTAATAGATTTCTAAGACTAAGTCATAAAAGGCATTATGGTGTGTTTCTCTCTCTCTTTCTCTCTGTTTTCTCAGGGCAAGAGCCAGCAATCATGTCATCAGTACACTCAAGGAAACTATGCATTGGTTCACAGGGCAAAAAACTAAAACCTCCTGCCAACAGCTGTGTGAGTGAGCCATCTTGGAAGCAGATTCCTGAGCCTCAGTCAAGCCTTCAGAAAACTGCAGCTCCTGCCAATATCTTGAGAGCAGCCTCATGAGAAGCTCTGAGCCAGAACCACTCTGCTAAACCATACCCTGATTCCTTACCCATCATAACTATACAAGATAAAAACCATTTGCCATCTTAAGCCACTAATATTTGGGATAAGTATGCAATGAATGATAACTAATACCAATGGCTAAACTATCCAGAGACCAAAGAGACCCTGTCGTTTTTGTAGTCACCACATATTTACTGAGTACCTACTTGGACCAAGTAGTGTTCTAGACACTGGAGGTACATTCTAGAGATGATAAGCACACAGTTGGGTAAATAATATATGGGATGTCTAGAGGAAAAATAAATGCATGCCATCAGTCAAAGCATTAAACGCAGATAACAGAGGCTACAGTTGTTTCAGCAAAGGAATTTATTGAGGGTTAATAGAAAGTTCATACAATAACCCCTAGAATTCTACTAGAAAACTGACTTCTTAAGAGGGTGCTGCTGCTGTTACTGCTTCTGACATTTGTATCATGCTACCTTTGCCATAGTCAGGAAAGCTGCATTTGCTCCTGTTAACCTAGGAACTCATGGCTTCTACTAACACTTGCATTAATATCATGAACTCCTATATTTGGCCTGTGTCACAGAGCTGGCTTCCAAATCAAAGCTTTCCTTCGGTTTTGGTGGTATCTACACTCCACTATCAAGAGAGGTCAGAAAATCCAGATTTTTTTTTTAAATTGTACATTAGAAAAGTTGGCATCTATAGCGTAGTCACAATATGAGAAACAATTAACATGAGGAGAAGATGTGCAAAATAGTTGGGGAAATCATAAATGACACACATTTACTATACAGAGGAAGAGGCTGGAGAGTGAGAGCTACTTTAGACAGTGTGATCGGGAGAAATATCCCTGAGAGGGCAATATCTTGACAGGGACCTGAAGGAAATAAAGGAGGAAGTTCAAAGGCCTTGAGGAAAATAGCACACTCGGTATCTGAGAAACAGAAAATAGACCAGTGTAACTAAAGCAGAGCAAGTGGGAGGGATGGAAGGAGGAATAGAAGACAGAGGGGAAACTAACTGGGAGGCTAGTAGAGCTTTGTTAACTAGGAAAATGGGGCCAATGTAAGCCAGCTCCTCCACCTTTCTATTTGCTAAAGTATAGGCTAATAAATTATAAGTTGAGGGTAGGAGAAATGGGACTTCCCAGGTGGCTCAAAGGTAAAGAATCTGCCTGACAATGCTGGAGACACATGTTCAGTCCTTGGGTGGGGAAGATCTCCTGGAGAAGGATATTGCAACCCACTCCAGTATTCTTGCCTGGAGAATTCCATGGACAGAGGAGCTTGGTGGGCTATGATCCATAACCTCGCAAAGAGTCAGACATGACTGAGTGACTGAACATGCACACACACAACAGAAATTATTCCTTGAATTAAGCTTAGGATTTTCAGGACTTTTATCTTTGCCAGCTCTTTCCTCCACCTTAAAATAAATATACATATATACTGTTTGGGCTTCCCTGGTAGTTCAGTTGGTAAAGAAGCCACCAGCAATGCAAGAATTAAAGTGTTATTCACTAAGTTGTGTTCAATTCTTTGCAATCCCATGAACTGTAACCCACCAGGCTCCTCTGTCCATGGGATTCTCCAGGCAAGAATATTGGAGTGGGTTGCCATTCCCTTCTTCAGGGGAATCTTCCCAACTCAGAGATTGAACCTGGGTCTCCCACATTGCAGGCAGATACTTTAGCACCTAAGCCACCTCCAATTCAATTCCTGGATAAGAAAGATACCCTGGAGAAGGGATAGGCTACCCACTCCAGTATTCCTGGGCTTCCCTTGGTTCAGACAGGAAAGAATCTGCCAGCAGTGCAAAAGACCTGGGTTCAATCCCTGGGTTGGGAAGATTCCCTGGAGGAGGGCATGACAGCCCACTCCAGTATTCTTTCCTGGAGAATCCCCATGGACAGAGGAGTCTGGCAGGCTATAGTCCATGGGGTCACAGAGTCTGACAAATGAGCGACTAAGCATAGCACAGCATATACTGTCTACCTTAATTTGATTCCCAATTTTGCTCTTAAAGCTCTTTTTGTTGTTGTTGTTGTTGTTTTCTTTTTTTTTTTTTTTTTCCCTTTGCTGTATCACAGGCAAATACTTGAAGTAAGTAGACAGTTGAACTGGGATGGAATACCAGATATCTATTTGCAGAAGATGACAAAAAGTCTCCAAGAGAAGAATTCATTCTTAGGGAAGAGTTAAAGTACACTAGTTAGAGTCAGAGAAAAGCAGGCCAAGTGGGAGAAAAGAGATGACTTGGATACCACTTTGTCCTGCACAGATTTTTCTTGATCAAAGCACCTAAGACTAACTTGAATCCTAAGGGAAACAGCTATAATAAAAACAGTAAAGTACTCAAAGACCTGCACTGGTACAAAATGGCATCACGCTGGTTCCAGAAACTTATGCAACGTGAGCAAGGACAGGAATGACCACTAAAAAGATAGTCATTAAAAAAACAGACGCTGGCAATGACCAAGAATAGGGCTCATTTTTAGCACACCATGTTAGAGCTGCCTTTTTGGATATTATAGAAAACAGAAGACAGATATGACAGCGCCCTAGTGTAGAAAAGGAAAAACTTGGCTAATGCGAGGTAGCAAACAGGATCAGTTTGAGTCAGAAATGTGATGTGTGAAAATTCAGTTCTACTTGTCAAAAAGTATTAAAACTGTTCATTTTCACTGAATGGGAAAGAGTGAAGCCAGAAAAGTGACAACAATCCTCAGACTTAAACAGGTTATATTAGAAGCATTCCTAAATACAAGAAGTTAGGGCAAATCCTTTGTTATATAATTGTATGTTTAAAATATTTTTGAGGGGCCAACTCTGTGCGACCCCATAGACGGCAGCCCACCAGGCTCCCCCATCCCTGGGATTCTCCAGGCAAGAACACTGGAGTGGGTTGCCATTTCCTTCTCCAATGCATGAAAGTGAAAAGTGAGAGTGAAGTCGCTCAGGCGTATCTGACTCTTAGTGACCCCATGGACTGCAGCCTACCAGGCTCCTCTGTCCATGGGATTTTCCAGGCAAAAGTACTGGAGTGGGTTGCCATTGCCTTCTCCATGAGGGAGAAGAGTCTAGTTTAAAAAGAAAACCCAGGAGTAAAGGTGAGGATTGGGTGGTATTATTAAAACCCTGTAGCCAATTTCAGTTGCCTTGCTTTGTCCTCAGAGGTAAGTTATTCAAGTTTCCAAATCTACTGAGAATGAGTAGAAAGACAAAGCCTCCATGAATAGCTGTTCATGTTGTACACTGAATAAAGATCCCACTTCCAAGAGATATATTTCATACCAATTCCAGCATTAAGAATTTGTATTTTATAACTCTTCTTGCCATAGTAAACACATTGCTTGAAGTAAGAGTTATTTTTTTTCCAAATTTCATTTGTACATGAGATACAGAAGGACACAGAATGGATTGCCATTCCCTTCTCCAGAGGATCTTCCCAACCCAGGAACTGAGCCCTCGTCTCCTGCATTACAGGCAGATTCTTTACCATTTGAGCTACAGGGAAGTCACAGAAGGATAAACCAAAGCCAAATAGCTATCAAGCTACCTTTATCCTCAGAAATGTTCCTTCAGGGTTTCTTTGTTTCAAGTCAGAGAATACATTAGGCTCAACTTTCCTGTTTCAGTTCAGGGCAACTTACAGCAAAAATGAAAAGTTTATCTGAGATGGCCTTTTTACTCTATCCAATAAGTTTCCATCAGAAAAACCTTCTTATCCAACCCTCATCTCTTCTATTACTCAAAGTATCAGGATACCCCCAGGCATCTCCAACAGGGACAACATTAGGAATCTAGCTAATCCTCTGAATCACAGGGGACCAACTTTGCAAAGGCCACTACTTCCAAACACTGAGTATTTCTTCTGTGATTCCAAGTGAAACTCTACTCTGTAAAACACAATGCCCTTGTGAATCATGGGGTGGGAGACATTGGAACACTCATTATTTAGTACCTCTACCTTGGATCTTCAAGACGTTGTATCTGCTGCTCAGAAACATGCCATTTAAACTCTGAACAAGCATGAAGTATGTTAACTTCATCAGGTCTGTGACATTACTTGGAGTATAGCCTGCTCTAAGGCCTTAGAATCAAAACTAGTTAATCAGTTCAATCATGCGCTCCATCTACAACATCTTCAGGCACTAAAATGAAGCCACCATTCCAGATTATTATGCCCTCATTCATTCTGTGCTTTGTTTTTCTTACTCTTTCTCTGTCTTCCACAGAATCACAATTCACAGGCAAATACAACTGAAACTCAAAGTTCTGTCACTCTTCTCCAGTAAACTTTATCCACACCCTTCTTCCTAATTTATTGACTGCACTACATCCATACTTTATGAACGAGACCCAGGTTTGTTCCATGGGTCAGAAAGACCCTCTGGAGAAGGGAATGGCAATCCACTCCAGTATTGTTGCCTGGAGAATCCCATGGACAGAGCAGCCTGGTGGGCTATAGTCCATGGGGTCACAATGGGTCGGACAAAACTAACCGAGTTTTTCACATCCATACATTATAAATTGGCCCCTTTAAAAAAATTTTTTCCAGTTACACAGTTTTATTATGTTATCTGTATTCTACTGAAACTCTCTCATTCTATCTTCCATGTAGAGGATAACTACATTAACTTCTCATTCATATTTTCTCTTTATCTTTCTGTGCTGTATTCTGAGTAATTACTTTAGACACATAATCCAGTTTCTTAATTCCCTCTTCTTAATTCTCTCAGCTATAGAATGGGAAAATCTAGAGATCTCTTCAATAAAATTAGAGATACCAAGGGAACATTTCATGCAAAGATGGGCTCCATATAGGACAGAAATGGTATGGACCTAACAGAAGCAGAAGATATTAAGAAGAGGTGGCAAGAATACACAGAAGAACTATACAGAAAAGATCTTCACGACGAAGATAATCATGATGGTTTGATCACTATCCTAGAGTCAGATATCCTAGAATACAAAGTCAAGTAGGCCTTATGAGGCATCACTATAAACAAAACTAGTAGAGGTGATGAAATTCCAGGTGAGCTATTTCAAATCCTCAAAGAGGATGCTGTGAAAGTACTGCACTCAAGATGCGAGCAAATTTGGAAAACTCAGCAGTGGCCACAGGACTGAAAAAGGTCAGTTTCATTCCAATCCTAAAGAAAGGAAATGTCAAAGAATGCTCAAACTACTGCATAATTGCACTCATCTCACACACTACTAAAGTAATGCTCAGAATTCTCCAAGCCAGGTTTCAACAGTATGTGAACTGTGAACTTCCAGATGTTCAAGGTGGATTTTAAAAAGGCAGAGAAACCAGAGATCAAATTGCCAACACCCACTGGATCATTGAAAAAGCAAGAGAATACCAGAAAAACATCAACTTTTGCTTTACTGACTATGCCAAAGCCTTTGACTGTGTGGACCACAACAAAATTCTTAAAGAGATGGGAATACCAGACCATCTAACCTGCCTCCTGAGAAATCTGTATGCAGGTCAGGAAGCAACAGTTAGAACTGGACATGGAGCAACAGACTGGTTCCAAATCAGGAAAGGAGTACATCAAGGCTGTATACTATCACCCTGCTTATTTAACTTATATGCAGAGTACATCATGAGAAACGCTGGGCTGGAGGAAGCACAAGCTGGAATCAAGATTGCTGCAAGAAATATCAATCACCTCAGATATGCAGATGACACCACCCTTACAGCAGAAAGTGAAGAAGAACTAAAGCACTCCTTGTTGAAAGTGAAAGAGGAGAATGAAAACGTTGACTTACAACTCAACATTCAAAAAACTAAGATCATGGCATCTGATCCCATCACTTCATGGCAAATAGTTGGGGAAAGAGTGGAAACAGTGACAGACATTTTTGGGGGCTCCAAAATCACTGCAGATGGTGATTGCAGCCATGAAATTAAAAGACGCTTACTCCTTGGAAGATAAGTTATGACCAACCTAGACAGCATATTAAAAAGCAGAGACATTACTTTGCCAACAAAAGTCCGTCTAGTTAAAGCTATGGTTTTTCTGGTAGTTACATATGGATGTGAGAGATTAACTGTAAAGAAAGCTGAGCTCTGAAAAATTGATGCTTTTGAACTGTGGTGTTGGAGAAGACTCTTGAGAGTCCCTTAGACTGCAAGGAGATCCAACCAGTCCATCCTAAAGGAAAGCAGTCCTGAATATTCATTGAAAGGAGTGATGCTGAAGCTAAAACTCCAATACTTTGGCCACCTGATGGGAAGAACTGACTCATTGGAAAAGACCCTGATGCTGAGAAAGATTGAGGGCAGGAAGAGAAAGGGACGACAGAGGATGAGATGGTTAGATGGTATTACCAACTTAATGGACATGAGTTTGAGTAAACTCTGGGGGTTGGCTATGGAGAGTGAAGCCTGGCTTGCTATAGTCCATGGGGTTGCAAAGAGTCGGACATGACTGAGCGACTGAACTGAAGTCCAATCTCTGATTGAAACCATCACTGAGTTCAACATTGTGTGTATTCTTTTTTATTTATTTATTTTCTATTTTTGGCTGTGCTGGATCTTTGTTGCTGTACAAGCTTTCTCTAGTTCCGGTGAGCAGGGGAAGCTACCCTCTAGTTGCAGTGCTCAGGCTTCTCATTAGGGTGGCTTCTCTTGTTGTGGAGTACAGTCTCTATGTGCATGAGCTTCAGTAGTTGTGGCTCCAAAGCTCTAGGGTACAGGCTCAGCAGTCATGAAGCACAGACTTAGTTCCCTCATAGCATGTGGGATCTTCCTGGACTAGGGATCAAACCAGTGTCCCCTGAAATGCAAGACAGATTCTTAACCATTGGACCACCAGGCAAGCCCCAACATTGTCTATATTCTAATCTAGAATTTATATTTGTTTATTTTCCAAATATTCTTGGTTAAGGATATCCTGTTATTATTTTTTCACTTGTATGATTACATTATGTCTGTACTACACAGGATAAGCCTGGAGTTACATTTCCCGAAATTTCCCCTCTCCATATAGTTTTGGCCTGGAGTCTACAAATGGGAAACCATTGCAAAAAATATTGAAAGTGGGACAGAAAGAGAAGTTGCTATTTTCTGAAGGTAGCTGCATTAACAGCTCCTCAGTGGATCTGAGATTAAGAGCAGTTTCCCAACTCACTCTTGAAAGACACCTACTTCACTATTATGGGTAGGATAATTGATAGAACTTCCCTAGAGGTTGTGGGAAATGATTGTGGTTTCCCAATGAACTCCAAAAAACCACACACTCCAATGACTCAGACTAAGAATACTGACGGTGACTTTAATAATTTTCCATTTCCTCCAAAGATATGACACTTCTAATTCCTTGAATTAATTTTTGAGAATTGAAATACATGAAGTAGCTTTTGTTTTTCTTACTGAACCTTGACTAATTACCCCAGGTAAAACTGATCATTTTCATCTTTATGCCCATACTTTAGGAATACAGACATTGATTGCAGTAATTTTTAAAAGTGTATTGTATTGTAATTATTAATGTATCTATACTCCTCCCCTCAACCTCTACCCAGCATATTGTAAAACAGGTAGTTTTCTTTTAATTGTTGTATCTCTAGCATCTAGCATGATCCCCAGATTAACAGGACTAAAAAGAAATAATTTCTTTTTATTATCATGAACCATAATTATAAATCAGGTCAGAGAATTTTTCTTCAAGATACTCAACAGAGAACAGGACATTATCCACTTCCCCCAAGTGACACAATAGTTGTTTTTTTCCTAAACTTTATGTGCCTTGTAACTCCTCTTTCCAAAGTTTGTCCCATCCTCCAAGCAACAACAAAGGGGAAAAGTGCACCTACATCCTTTTCCATGTTTGGAAAATCTATTGTCTTTTACATACAAACATACACACACAACCAGACACACACACACATATTTTGTTATTTGCATTTAGCAATCTCACTTCATCAATAACTCAGGCAGTAGGTTCAGTTCACTATTTAACCTATCACCCCCAAATTCAGTTTACTCTCTTTCCACAACAGTTGTATAAAAATGTGCTAAATAAATGTTTATGTAACATTTTTTACATTTGAAAAATCATATTCAGATGGAGCAGTTTAATGTATTCCCCTATTAATGTATCTGCATTTTGGATCACTCTGTCTTGCCTACAGTAAAAATGAGAGTTGCTCTAATTTTCCCACTGTTTGGTAAAAAGCAATGCTCAGATTTTGTTTGGCTGTGTTGTCTGGCATGGCTCCCCCAATTTCTGAGGAACAGTCCTGCTAAGCGTCACACTGCTTGAACAGAGTAGATCTCTTTGCAGCATAGTCATTCAAACATCCGTAGTTACCACCTCACTGTTGGATAGATGAACAAATGAATGGATAAAAATCAAGCACATCCGTAATTACACTTAAAAGCCTATTTTTTAAGTGCCAAGAAGAGTAGAAATGAAATGAACATTTACTGATCTCAACTACATGGTAGTTGTTTTATCTACCTTATTTCATCTAATCACATGAACTAGATATTCAGTTCAGATCAGTCGCTCAGTCATGTCCAATTCTTTGCGACCCCATAGACTGTAGCACGCCAGGCTTCCCCGTCCATCACCATCTCCCAGAGCTTGCTCAAGCTCATGTCCATCGAGTGAGTGATGCCATTCAACCATCTCATCCTCTGAACTAGATATTATCCTTGCCATTTAACAAAGGGAAAACTGAAGTTCAGAGAGATCATTTGCACAATTCATAAATAAAAGAATTAGGATTTGGACCCAGATTTATCTGGCTACAAAACTCCAACTCCTTCCATGACGACTGCTTCGTGCTGATGCTCCAATTTTTATGAATTGTTAAGAATGTCTTATGAAGAATGATCTACTAAATCAAACATATTACTTGTGACTTCCAAGTTGTAAAGATGTCAGATATACTTTATTTTTCAGATAAAACTCAAAAATATTTTATGAGAACCTGACCCATAATGCACATTCTAAATAGTTATCAAATATATTAAATAAATAATAAAATAAATGTTTTGCTTTTACATAGAAACTGGAAGTGAGGATCACAGATTGCAAAAATAAAGTATATCAGCGATCTGTCATTTCCTTTTTTTAGATTATTTTAGTTATTAATGCAAACCGTACCTTCAGTTATATTATTTAGCTCCTAGTTCAGAGTCCACAGGTTACCATAGTGACAAAGTGCCAGCACTTTATTCAAGCATAAGACACCCTTGCTATGAGGTAAGTAAGCTACCCATTCAATAAGCTACTGGTTATGATTCTTATATAGTCTCCCTTACATTATCAAATAACCAAAGTGAAGTTCATTGGATTTCATTTGACCTATGCATAACTGTAAAGTCAAAACATATCTTAAGTTTTGCCAGCAACAAAACTTTCTTATGTATCAGCAACCAGTAAGTAGTTTAAAAGGGAAGTGCTAGAACTTTCTTCTCATCATGCTAGCTAATATACCCTACTCTGTTTATTCTTGGGCATAAATAAAAATAGATTGATGTTTAATGACACTGATGTTTAACAATGATGGTAATAAAAGTAGCTAAGATTTATTGAGCACTAAACAAGTTGTACTTTACCTACATTATCTCATTTAGCCATTATCGTAAAGGTTCTCTCATCTCTATTTTACAGATGATGAAAATTGAATTCTAATCTTGACTAAAGTGTTATTCCTGGTGAGCCCATAGAGAATCAGTCATATTCTTATGAAGCTAGCCTTTCACAGTTTCTTTAATAAGTTGAGCAATTTTCAAAGCCCTGTGAACAATTTATAGAATTTTAAGAACTGAGTTAAGTCCTTCACTGGCCAAGTATCCTTATGCAAGTAACTTGATAGAATCATAATAATACACTAAATACAATTTGTGTATTGTCTATTTCCTTCACAAATATGTTAATTTCATTAGGGCAGAGAGCTGGTCTTTCTTGTTCAGAGTTAAACAGTGCATTTGTACCAGCATAACGTAGGTTCTCAGAAGTAGCTGAATGAGAGAGCAAGCAGATACGTGAATGAATGATGTACTATCAAGAATTATAAACTTATAGAACTACTTTAAAATGTTTTATTTTAAATCATTAATTATGTCCTTTTCAAATTTATGGCTTTATTAACGTGAGAGAATCTTGAATACATATTAAAAATGAGAATTTTCTTTTCATTTATGTGAAGATAACATTATGTAGAACCTCATTTATTGTAAGGAAAAATATTCTCATTCAATAATTATCATAATTTTACATTTCAGTAAAATTCTAAACAATTTTTAAATGTTCAAAATATTTATAGCACCTAACAATTTACAGGCCTAACTTCTTCTTTAAAAAATTTTTTTAAACTAACCGATCAACCAACCATCTACCATCTACCTAATTAGCCTTTCATAAAAGAAAGTACGTATTACAGCCAAAGAACTAGACAAGACTTAATCCCAGAATAAAAGATAATGCTTCCCAAGGAACAGAAAGTAATCGTACACTGATATAATCATGTGACATTATTCTTACTTTTCTCAATTTCCTGAAGATGTTTGAAAACTCTGACACAGACTAGCATTGATCCACCAAGGATCCCCATTCTGTATCATACGAAAACCTTTAAAATTTAGTATCAGTTTCATTGTTAAATCCATTAGTTTATTTTCTTAAAAGTATAGGTTAGATTCAGGAACTTATACTAAACACTGTGGTGTCAGGCACTTTCACAAACAGTCAACCCTACTCAAAATGCTTGGACGATTTTAGCTGCATTGGGTAGACTAGAATAGCGGCACTAAATGAAAAAACAATTTTACAAAGTCAAAGATATTGACTCTATCTACTGTTCTTTTTACAAACTTATCTCTGCCTTATCTTTCAAGACATATTCCAATGAGGTCTTTTCTAACTATCCTTATCCTCACTCTTCTACCTACTAAAGAGGAGACATTGATCTCTTTCTCATTTCTACCTTCATGCTCTCTGGTACTTACTTCTACTATAACAACTCTTATTGGCCTTGCATTTGACATACCTGTCACCTGGGCCTAAACCATGAGTTTCTCAAATGGCAGAGATAATCTTTCAGCTGCTTAGTATCTCAAAAAGCAAACATAGTGATACTTGGACAGTTATCTCAATAAATTCTGATGGAATGAATAAACAAATTTCTCATTTTTCAGCAAAAATGAAGTTTAAAGCATAAACTGCCAATCTGATACTTAAGTTTAGATTTGCTAAGAACCTGTCCACACAGATTTCAAACCATGGAAAATATATGACATCATTTTAGAAGATTCAGGAATCCTTTATATTTTCAATGTAAGGCAAAGGTGGTTTTAGCTTTAAATAATTTCAGAAATTAAAGAATCAAACACCATTAATTTACAGATTTTAAAAAATGGAACCCAGGATGGTCATGTGACTCTACTCATACAAAACTGAATATTCAATCAGAGACCACAACCGATATCACCAAACTGCCAATCTGGTCTTCTTCCTTTTCTACATCATGCCATTTAAGTAATATTCACATTGTTGTCTGATTATCCTTATCTATAAATAATTCAGCCTTGATATTTACAATTAATTAATTATTTAACTTATATGCAGAATATATCATGTGAAATGCTGGGCTGCATGAAGCACAAGCTGGAATCTATATTTCCAGGAGAAATATCAATAACTTCAGATATGAAGATGATACCACCCTTATGGCAGAAAATGAAGAACTAAAGAGCTTCTTGATGAAAGTGAAAGACGAGAGTGAAAAAGTTGGCTGAAAGCTCAACATTCAGAAAACTAAGATCATGGCATCTGGTCCCATCACTTCATGGCAAATAGATGGGGAAACAGTGGAAACAGTGTCAAACTTTATTTTGTGGGGCTCCAAAATCACTGCAGATGGTGACTGCAGCCATGAAATTAAAAAACACTTGCTCCTTGGAAGAAAAGTTATAACCAACACAGGCAGCATATTAAAAAGCAGAGACGTTACTTTACTTTGTCTAGTCAAAGCTATGGTTTTTCCAGTGGTCATGTATGGATGTGAGAGTTGGACTGTGAAGAAAGCTGAGTGCCAAAGAATGCTTTTGAACTGTGGTGTTGGAGAAGACTCTTGGGAGTCTCTTGGACTGCAAGGAGATCCAACTAGTCCATGCTAAAGGAGAGGAGTCCTGGGTATTCACTGGAAGGATGAATGTTGAAGCTGAAACTCCAGTACTTTGGCCACCTGATGCAAAGAGCTGACTCATTGGAAAAGGCCTTGATGCTGGGAAAGATTGAGGGCAGGAGAAGAAGGGGACGACAGAGGATGAGATGGTTGGATGGCATCACCGACTCAATGGACATGAGTTTGAGCAGACTCCGGGAGTTGGTGATGGACAGGGAAGACTGTCCATGGGGTTGCAAAGAGTCGGACACATCTGAACGACTGAACTAAACTGAACTGAATGTTTCAGGTGAAGAGGAATAATATGGAGAATATGAGGAGATGAGACAGACAAACAGGGAAGCTGCTTATCAAAAAGATAGGAGACATCATTCATATTACATGCAAGTAACATGGCAGCTTTATGGGAAAATGGCTAATGAAAGTGGTCCAGGGAGATGAAATAACAAGGGTAAAAAAAATCCTTGTGCTCTATACAATCTTAAGGAATTAAAGAGCAGGATGCAGGCAAACAATTGAAAGGAGAAGTGCTGGGAAACAAGATTGGATAGGTAGTCAGAAGACAGATCATGCAGGTATGTGGAGGTAATGGTAAAGCCTTTAAATCCTAGTCTAAGAGTTCTAGGGAGCCGCTGAATGGTTAGAGCAGGACAGTGACACAATCGGGCCATAAAATCAGGGAGACCAGTCAAAAGGTGTTCCATCAAGAGATGGTGGTGGGTTAGACTTCAAGAGGTGAGACATAGTCAACTCTGGGACCTCATTTCCTAACTCTGGGGCATCAGAAAAAGAGGTGAGAGAGATTATTTTAAGATTTTTGAGGAAATCCATGAATAAAGGGTCACTTACCATGATGGAGAATACCACAGGAGGAGTAGGGATTGGAGGAGGGTAAGATACCAGATATTCACTCTAGAACTAAAGTTGAGGTGCCTGTGAGACCTACTATCAAACATTAGAAATAGTCTATAGTTCAAGGAAAACTCTCGGCTGAAGACACAATTGGGATATAATCTACCCAGAAATGTTATTAGTCTTGAGTGGAGATCATCTAGGGTATGACTGTAAATAAAGAAAAAAGAGAAATCTGTGGACTGAGTCCTGGATTCTCCAATGTCTGAAGATCCGGAAAAGGAAGGCAATACAGCCAAGGAGGATGAGTGGCAGTGGTCCCTGAGGGCGTTCGTGTGGGATGCCTCCAAGGCCAAGCAAAGAAAACAGTGTCCAGGAAGGAGAAAGTGAAGAACTCCATCATGGGCTCTTGAGCTAGGGACCAATACTGACACTTACTTCAGCAAATGAGATCTTTGTTATCCCTAGTAAGAGCTGTTTGAGTGGAATGATAGGATGAAAGCCTGACTAGAGTGAATACACTGGACACTGGGAGGCAAGGAAGGCAAGACAGCATCTATAAACAATTTCTTCAGAAAGTTTTCTATAAAAGGAGAAGCCTTGGGCTGGGAAAAACTGAAAATGTAAGAATGACCACGGATAATTACAGAGGCAAGCTCTATGAATAGGCAGAGAGTTTAGGATCAATGTTAAAGGGATAAGGCAGACACATAGCCTGATCCTGAGGAAGAACAAGGAAGGAAACAGTGGATATGAGCTCAGAAGCAGACAGGTTAGTGGATTTGGTGATAGGAAAAGGAAGTTTTCCTGGGATTGTTTCTATTTTCTTAAAGAAATCAGGAGTAAGGTCACCTACTGAAAATTTAAGGGGAAAGGCAAATGTTTATAGAACCAGTCTTATCTGGAAGTGGGTGAACGACTGATTAAAAATGTACTAGAAGAATTCACATTTCAATATTTTATCCAAATAATTAACATAAAATCACATGCACTTATAAAAAGGTGAAAATACATGAGGATGAACTAAACTCTATTTGCTCCAGTTTCTGAATAAGCTAGAATGTGAGTTTCATGAGAAAAGGGGTTGTTATTTACTTTATTCTCAGTTAAATCACTGTGTATAGAACATTGTGTGTACATAAAAGATGCTCAGGAAACATTTGGTGCCTGAATTAGAAAATGAGGAGGGAGCCACTGTAGCTTTACCTTTTTGTTATTACAGATGATCTTACCCACAAATATTTACCTCCTGATCTCGTTCTAGCACACTTCTAGTAGCACTTTCTCAGCTGATTTTTTAAAAATTATGTGACTTTCTAAGAAAACATTTTGTGACTTACATTCATTTATTTTTAATTGTCAAACATAGTTTCACAGTATCTAATGGAAAGTCTGAAAGCTTCATGAACTAAAAAGCACATATTGCCAAAATTAAATGAACTAAAAAGAATGAAAAGTTTGGGTAGAGTTCAAAATTTTAAAAAGAATGAAAAGTTTGGGTAGAGTTCAAAATTTTAAGATGTCAAAGAAAAATAATGTACAAACTTTAGGTTCTCATTTCTCATATTTTGATATTAAATATATGACATTCAAGGGTCCAGACGGGATTAAAGGGACAAAACTTTTAGTACCAACTTTTGTCTGTGAAATGTACTGAAAGACTATTGAACAAAGATCCCACGAAATAGCTGATCTAGCAATCATTTTTTTTTTTTACTTCTGCTGACTGTGTTTATTTATCTACAGCAACAACAGCAAAACTTTCATTAAATCCCAAGATATTTCTAATTGTTTCACAGAAACAGATGACTTTGCATGAAAGAGAAGAACAGAAGATCTGCTACTCTTTAACCACTGGAGGATATTAATCTTATTCTTTCCCACAAAACTGGTTACTAAATATGTGAAAAATATATACTTTTTCTAGCAGAAAAAAAGAAATGCAAATAAAAGTACCTAGGCTACATTTTCACATATTAAAAAAGTGATAAACATCTCTATGCACACAGGTTTCCCTTATTTTTAATGACTTTCTTAAAATAAATACTTCAGTATGAGATTATTAAATGAAAAGCTATGAACACAACTTTGGAATTATATAGCTAAACTACTCCAGAAAAAAATGTAGTAAATTACTATGCTGAAAGTACAAATTTTATAACATACTGCCAGGACTGGCTTCTTGGAATTAAAATAAACTTTTTTTACCTAATTTACAGTAAAATTTATTCCTCTGGATATATGTTCTATGGGTATTGCTAAATACATATAGTCAAGTAACCAAACCACAATCAAAGTACAGGACAGGTCTATAACCCTGAAAGTGCTCTTTTGTAGTCAACCCTTTTCCCCACCCCAGCTCCTGGAAACATTGATCTG
Source organism: Budorcas taxicolor (assembly GCF_023091745.1). Classification (NCBI taxonomy): domain Eukaryota; kingdom Metazoa; phylum Chordata; class Mammalia; order Artiodactyla; family Bovidae; genus Budorcas; species Budorcas taxicolor. Next base: position 74,601,216 of record NC_068912.1, read on the forward strand.
TTCTCTTTTCCTATTATTTGACTTTTCCAGAAGGTCATATACTTAAGCATATACACCTTGAAATCTTTTCATTTGCTTTCTTTCACTTAACATCAGGTAGTTAAGATTCTTCCATATCATTGAGTGAATCAACAGTGTTTTCCTTTTATTGTTGAGTAGTGGTCTATTGCACGGACACACCACAGTTTGCTTATTCTGATTAGTTTGCTTGCTTGCAGTTCGGGGTTATTATGAAGTTGCTATCAATATTTCCATGCAAGTCTTTATGTAAATCTAAGATTTATTAATACTTCTGTTAAGTTAGTTGTATTTTCTAAAATTATTGATCCCATATTTATTCTGTAGTTTTTGATCTCCTTGGTACAAATTCAAATTCTCCGAGGAGATACAAGTACTCCAGTGTGAACAACAGAGGCCATGTTGAAGACAGTGTATATAAAGTTCTTAGCATTGGCCAAAATTTGGAAAGATACTCTCATTAAAATAAAACTGAGAAGACTTAAAATATTCAGACTAGGTAACATGGATTTTTGGTTTTTTGTTTACTTTTAATAATGTTTCCAACTTTCAGAACTTGTTTTGAGTGCTTCTGCTGGTTATAGCGAAATATGGAGGAAGACACAAAAAGTTTTCAAATTTAAAACTCCCCAATAACTTGAAATCTGAAGGATCCTCATCATTTCCAACAACCATTTTAATTCTAAAAAAATAATGGTCCCTGCTCATGAGGAGTCAACAGATTCACTAGGAAAGGTTATCTTGTGTCTGGAGAGAGATACACACTAATTCAAGACAGAAGGTTAAGGATATCAAAGGAGTGCAACTGCTAATAAGTAACTAAAGGAGTTCAGAGTTGGGAGCTGGAGGAAAGATCTGTCAGAGGGGAAAGGAAGGATGAAATTAGCTGTGCCTTGAAAGCAAGACGGGACATTGCATTTTGAGTTCTAGCCTTCTCCTATAACTGGTATATCTCGGAGTGAGAAGGCAGTTTAAACAAGCTCTTGGCACTGATCCTTCTTCCTGTGCTTGTACAGAGCTATAATGAGTCACAATACCACCCAAGATAACTGGAAAAACCCTTTGGCACCCAAATAACAAAATATAGTTGTCTGTGTAGCAAGAACACATTGTTAAGTGTCTTTTTTCTAAATCTGTCTGATAATACTCACAAGATAGATTGCACAACACCACTATTAAATTTAGAAAACTTTAACAAAGAAGGATGAAAGACTGATGAGTCATTCTCAAGTAAAGCTCTCCGATTCTATTTGTAAAGCAAACTAATCAAAGTCAGATGTAGTTAATTCCCAATTGGCATATAATTTTATAATCAAGCAGAAAAGAATGATGTCTTTCTGTAACACCAAGGAAGATATCTTTTCAGTGCCTTTCCCATTATGTGTCAACCAAGCTTATTATATAAAAAAATCAAGTTTACTTAAAAAATTTTTGCACAAAAAGCTCACAAACAAGCACTTACTTTTTTCCTTTTTCCATCACTCCCTCTAATTCATTGCCACCCCCTAGCTCTTCCTTTCCCTTCCCTTCAAATGAGCATAGTCATCAAAAAGGGTTATGTTTTCTTTTAAACCTAGAATATTTGGTTTTCAGACATTTAATCAGCAAAAAATCCAAAACTATTTGTTATTAATTATTGCATCTTCAGTTCAGTTCAGTCACTCAGTCGTGTCCAACTCTTTGCAACCCCATGGATTGCAGCACGCCAGGCTTCCCTGTACATCACTAACTCCCAGAGCCTGCTCAAACTCACGTCCATCGTGTTGGTAATGCCATCCAACCATCTCATCCTCTGTCGTCCCCGTCTCCTCCCACCTTCAATCTTTCCCAGTATCAAGTTATTTTCCATTGAGTCGGTTCTTTGCATCAGGTGGCCAAAGTATTGGAGTTTCAACTTTAGCATCAGTCCTTCTAATGAATATTCAGGACTGATTTCCTTTAGGATGGACTGGTTGAATCTCCTTGCTGTCCAAGTGACTCTCACAAGTCTTCTCCAACACCACCGTTCAAAACATCATTTTTTTTGGTGCTCAGCTTTCTTTACAGTCCAACTCTCACATCCTTACATGACCACTGGAAAAACCATAGCTTTGACTAGACAGATCTTTGTTGGCAAAGTACTGTCTCCGCTTCTTAATATACTGTCTATGTTAGTCATAGCTTTTCTTCCAAGGAGCAAGCGTCTTTTAATTTCATGGCTGCAGTCACCATTTGCAGTGATTTTGGAGCCCAAGAAAATAAAGTCTGTCACTTTTTCCGTTGTTTCCCCATTTATTTGCCATGAAATGATGGGACCAGATGCCATGATCTTAGTTTTCTGTATGTTGAGTTTTAAGCCAACTTTTTCACTCTCCTCTTTCACTTTCAACAACAGGTGCTTTAGTTCTTCTTCACTTTCTGCCATAAGGGTGGTGTCATCTGCATATCTGAGGTGATTGATATTTCTCCCAGCAATCTTGATTTCAGCTTGTGCTTCTTCCAGTCCAGCATTTCTCATGATGTACTCTGCATATAAGTTAAATAAGCAGGGTGACAATATACAGCCTTGATGTACTCTTTTCCCTATTTGGAACCAGTCTGTTGTTCCATGTCCAGTTCTAACTGTTGCTTCTTGACCTGCATACAGATTCAGATTTCTCAGGAGGCAGGTATTGCATCTTAAGTGTCATTAAATTATGTACACATATAGATATATAATTAAATCATGAATATATATTCAGTCATCATTCAATGTGGCAAACACTAATTTTATGTCTACCATGTGCCAGGCACTGGTAATATTGAGATTACCTATACAAACCTGCCCTCATTGTGGGGCTTCCCAGGTGGTGCTAGTGGTAAAGAACCTACCTACAGGAGACATAAGAGGTGCAGGTTTTATCCCTGGGTTGGGAAGATCCCCTGGAGAAGGAAATGGCAACCCACTCCAGTAGTCTTGCTTGAAGCATCCCCATGGAAAGAGGAGTCTGATGGGATACAGTTCCATAGGGTCACAAAGAGTTGGACACGACTGAAGGGACTTAGCAGGCTACAAGTCAAGCATTTTTAAATGAATATAGAATTAATTTAGTTTGTCTGGAGGATTAAATATGCACATACTCTCTCTGCAGGTCCTGGCCATGATGCATGGTGCCATGCAGGGGGTCCTCTCCCAGAAGGCCTTCTACAGCAGAGCCTGTCTGGGCTCACCAAGATGCCTTCTCGCCTCTTCTTCCTACACACACAGCTAAATCACGTTTCCTGGCCTTCTTCCTGATAGGCTGGCATCCTGAAATGAAGTATGAGAAAACAGAATTTGGAAAAGTGAGATATTCTTCTTCCAAACCTCATCTATAAAAATCTTCCGCACTCACTGCTCCAAATTCTCCTTCTTTCTATCCTATAGTACATTCTATAGTACTCTAAGATGCTGAAGGATGCAGAACTACGAGATGGAAAGAATCTATAATCCAGAACAGCTGCTTGGAGCAGAGTCTCTTCAATGACCTACATTGGACTATGACATGAGCACAAAAAAAAGTTGATTGTGTTAAGCCATTGAGATTTTAGGACAGTTTCACTAGAGCTGCTAACCTGAGCTCAGGGTTTGTTCCATCTTCTAACTCTACATTTTCCAGAGTACATATTTTTTTAATAAATTTATTTATTTTAATTGGAGGTTAATTACTTTACAATATTGTATTAGTTTTGCCATACATCAACATGAATCAGAGTACATATTTTTGACTTGTTTTTTTTCTTTAATCATGATACTGGCTCTCTGGAGAAGGGCATGGCAACCCACTCAAGTATTCTTGCCTAGAGAATCCCATGGACAAAGGAGCCTGGCAGGCTACAGTCCATAGGGTCACAAAGAGTTGAACACGACTGAAGCAATTTAGCACGCACGCACATACTGGCTATCATTAGTGTGTATCACAATACTAATCAACATGTCTACTTTTTACCATCTTCTTCATAGAAGCCTGCCACACTTATAGATCTATAGTGACTGAGTTGAATTGAACTTTTGTGTCCTGCTGTACATCTACCGTAAACAAGAATTCTAAGGCCTTTCAGAAAGAAAAAAATCCGCAAAGATGAGATCTGTTATTTATGCAGACTGATAGAGACTTCTTGGATACTGTTAATCATTTCTCTTAGTCATTTGGTATTTTCTCATCTTTCTTCTTTTTATTTCCCTACGATAATCCTATATTGTAGCTTCTATCAGAAAACAGCTTTTCACTGTTCATTTAGCATAATAACCAGTCACTTAAAACTTATCAGTCTATGGTTTAAAACAGATCAGTTATTTTTAATAAAAATCATCTGATTTTAATATTTAACTTATTCTTATAAGAATATAAAAAAGAATATACTTAGTAATAAAAATATCAAAACTTCTTGTAAACCATGAAACAAATACATTTTAAAATAAATAAATCATGTCTTTCCTATTCTTCTTAATTTCCACCAGGCAGCAACCAAATTGAATTTGTTGCTTTTTATATTCAAAATTCACATTGTTAGGTTTTTTTTATTACAAAAGCCTAGCCTAAACAATGCAACAATATGAAAAGATAATCTTCTCTTTATCCTTCTTCCAATCTTACCTCCTGTGATAAGCCATGTTACTAGTGTAGTGTATATCCTCCCAAACTTCTCTGTGCTCAAACAACTTTAAATTTTTAATAAATCATGGGCCATTTTTTTTCTATAACTTATTTTTTTACTTAACTCTAGGTCCTGGATATCCCTTAAGGACAAGAGCTATATAGATCTAACTCATTCATTTAAATAGCGATCTGATATTCCATAGTATGAATCAAACAAATTTTTTAGTCATTCATCTATCAATATTCACCTTTTTTCTTTACAGTTTGATTGTGTATGTGTGTGTAGGAGAGTATAGCAAGTAGTGTAGGGAAAATGGTCACCACTACAAACAACACTGCGTAAACTTACTATACATAGGGAAAGTACTCAAAATATTCAGTGGTCATCATGGCAAAGAAACTGAGTAATCGGAACTGATATTCCATCCATCAGTCACTGCTTCATGCCCACATATAATCTGATCATCTGCTCTAATTTTGCATTATCTCTTTTGTACTGCTGCTTGTACTTCTAGAGCACAAGTTTTCCCGTTGATTATTGTCTAGGTTCAAGGTGTCTCTAGTCACTGTTTGCTCGTTAGGTGGTGTCCGACTCTTCGCAACCCCTATGGACTGTAGTCCACCAGGCTCCTCTGTCCATGGGATTTCCCCAGGAAAGATTACTGGAATAGGTTGTCATTTTCTTCTCCAGGGTATTTCCCCCCACCCAAGGGTGTAACCAGCATCTCACATCTGCTGCATTGCAGGCAGACTTTTTACCTCTGAGCCACCAGGGAAGCCCTTTCAGTTGTCTACCACTGCATAATAAATCACCCCAAAACTTAGGTGAATAACACAACAGCAATTATCTTATTGTCTTCCACTGTGTTCTGAAGTTCAGGAAGGGTTCAGCTGGTGAAGCCTGACTTGTGATTTCTCATGCAGTTTTAGGCTGACAGTGACTGCTACCAAAACAACAAGAGGCCAGAAGAGCTGAAGTCTGGTCAGCCTCCTCTTCCTCTTCAGGTAATTGCAGGGCCTCTCCATGTGGTCTCTAGCATAGACTAGTTTAGGCTTCCTCACAGCACGATGGTCTTAAAGCAGCTGAGCTATTCAAGGGGGTTGCCTAAGGCTTCAAGAGAAAGTATTTTAGTGAGCAAGGAAAAAGATGTATGGCCTTCATGATCTAGACAAGAAAGTCACACAGCCTTACTTCTGCCACATTCTGTTCATTACAGGTGAATTACAAGTCTGCCCAATTCAAAGAGAAATTTCATGTCTTCATGAGGCAGTAGCAAGGTTCTAGAAGACTGCTTTGGAGTCGGAAATGTTTTGTAGCCATCTCTAGAAAATAAAATGTGCTAAAGTTTGCCCTCTGGCCGCAACTTACACACCCCCAGCCTCAACTTGTAAAATACGCTCATTCTCTCCAAAAATTCTTCAAAAGTTTCATTCCATTATGGCACCAGGCTCAACATCTAGGACCTTATCATCTAGATTAGGTCCATATTCAAATGAGGTTACTCAAGTGTGGTTCTTCAGATGCAGATTGTTCAGTAGTACTTTTTTCTCTATCTGAAGACCTGTGACTTCAAGAGACAAGTTACTTGCCCCACATACACCCAACATACAAAGGTGCAACATGACAAGATAACCACTGTATATGGCTCATTCAAAAAAGGAAAAAAATGAGAGGCACACAGCAGGAACTGGTGTGCGCAACTCGGGAAGCCTTCCAAGCACTCTGTTGCCAGTTTCCTGATTAAGGCTCAGAACTGCTCCCTGAGACTAATTTTCTGAACCTCTGGGCTGTATCCTCTGGGGTCTTAGTTCTGTCCTCTGAGTCATCTTTTTGGTTTTTTTCCCATAAAAAATAGCCTATGTTTTCAACTAAGTTGAATAGGTTTCTTAGCCTGCAAACGTCTTGACTATAGAAAATCAAGGGGTCCAAAGCTCTCTTTATTTTGTATAGCTTCTGACCATTCAGTTCAAGCTGAAGCTGATACAATTCTTTTAAAATTTTGTGGAGTTTTTGTATATCAATTTAAAACCTAGTGTATTATACAAAAATCATACTCCAAAATCTCTTTAAGACAGCTCATTTCTACCTTGTGTTTCCTGTTAAGTTCCTGTAAATCAATAACCTTAAGATTCTTAGGTTGTTGAGTAGGTAGGATCTACCTCAAGCAGTCCCTTGAGTCCTTAGAAGGCCTTTGTCTGTTTAAGAAGGTCTTTGAGGCACCTTTATCATAGGAGTGGCCCCAGGTGCTCACTTAGAGCCTTTTTACTTAAGTTTCAGTTACAAATCTAATAGCATGGCTGTCCAATTTGCTAGATTCCTGAAGATGCTAATCAGAAAAGTAGAAGAGATAAGAAAGAGCGGCACAGCTACTGCCAGGCAAAGTGACAGTAATGAGACATTAGATATGAAGTCAGACACAGATGAGGATGCAGAGAAAGAGATAAAAGGGGGAAAAAGGCAAACTGTGCAGTAATCTGAATTATTTAATTTTGTTGCAAATAATGCTATACTCCTCAGCAGTACTGAGATCGGGAAAGCCTCAAGGGATCACAGAGACATCAGTTAGACATTCATTTTGGCACTGTGGTTTACAGCACAGCCCTGGAGCTAGACCTTGGGTTTTAATTCCAGCTCCAATACTTCCCTGATTGTACAATCTCAGGTAAGTTATTTTATGACTGTGCCTCAATTTGTTTGTTTGTTTGTTTTTCATATTTGAAATGGCATGATACCGGGACCTATCTTATGGAGTGACTGTTAGGGGTAAGTGACATATATTAATAAAACGCTTTTTAAAAAGTGCCTGGGACACAGTAAGCATTCAAAAATGCCAACTATCATTACCATTATTATTATTTTGTTTAGTTGGCTTTAGAAGATACAAACATTTAGGGAGAATTTTCTCACAAGTGGATAAAATATACATTATTTGGTGCTGAAAGAACTATGCTCCAGTTATCTGAAAAATCTCCTTACATGGAGTTTCTCATTCTAGTGAAGCCAGACTAATGATACAGGGGTATCTCAGTTTCACAGATAAGAGAACAGATATAGCTGAAATGAGGATCTAAATGTCCTTCACAAAGTCCATCCTGAGTTACAGAACTCCTGCTCAATAGTTTAGGGCAGGATTTTACTGGTTCCCTTTGTTGGACTGCGCCCCCACACCCACACCATATTCTCCAGAACAGTGTCTTTGAGTACTGCTTGCCAATCTGTTCTTTCTGTTGCCTTTTTCTTACATCCCAGGGCCAGGCAAAATTTCCCTAAATTTATGATGCAAAATGTTCTGACGTTTGGGGGATATTAAAATCAAAAAGCATCCCTTACAATCCAAAGATCAGAATAACTTTCCAAATATTCATTTGGAGAAGCTTCTTGAAACGTGAAGGATCATAAATCTCTTTAAAAATCTACTGAAGCTAGTGATCTTTTCTCTATTAAAAAAAATGCAGACTTGCATTTGAGCATAATTTCAGAGGATTCATGTGGGTTTCCCCTAAGCTATTGATATATCAGTTAGATCATCCATGAACAATAGTTTAAGAACCTTTGATTTAAAGGCATTAGTAAGGTATGACTTCCTGGAGGAGCAGAGTATATTTTTTCTGAGGTTATTTGTCTTCTTTCTAAAAATCACAGGCAGAAACAATTGCTAATACAACATATCAAGATTATCTCCTCCAGAGCTGAGCCAAATTCCTTTTCACTTGTGTCTATTTTACCTTAATCAATGCATTTCTATAACTATTCTTCAATTGTCACTGCATTCTTCAATTTGACCCTCATGAAATTATAGAGTCTGTCTTCCAAGATTATTTTACAAAATTTAATTTCTGTTTGGGGATTACTTTTAAGCCAACAACTCAAATATTTTAAATTTACTATTTTAAAGAAAATTTCTCAATTTTTTTCAGTTCTGCTGTTAGCTTTTCCTTCTCCATAGTGTTCCTAAGGAATGAAATGCCCTGAGCTTAAATCTAATTCTTCTTTTTTCATCAGCTTAAGAGAGTCTATGGTTGTATACCACATATCAGAAAAGGAAATGCAAGATGTCTTATAAACTGTTAGAGTTTGATTTATTCTTTTTAAAAATGTCAGCTATACATCTCCTCATAAATTGAATTTATATCCTTCTCCTTCAGTTTTCTAAATTAGCCAAGAAATATCTTCAAATGATTTATTTAATATATTCTATTTTTATTTATGGGCTTCCCTGATGGCTCAGTTGTTAAATAATCCACCTGCAATGCAGGAGACCCAATTTTGATTCCTGGGTCGGGAATATCTGCTGGAGAAGGAGTAGGCTACCCACTCCAGTATTCTTGGGCTTCCCTTGTGGCTCAGCTGGTAAAGAATCTGCCTGCAATGCGGGAGGCCTGGGCTTGATCCCTGTGTTGGGAAGATCCCCTGGAGAAGCGTAGGGCTATCCACTACAGTATTCTGAAGTGGAGAATCCCAAGGACTCTATAGTCCATGGGGTCACAAAGAGCTGGACAGGACTGAGCAACTCTTTTTATTTATAACCAGATTTCATTTATAAAATATTATTTTATTTATTTGTTTAACATTCTATTTAAAAATTAAAGAGATTCCCTAAGAGATGGAAATGGAGATACATGTTGTCCAAGGGAGGCATATAAAGGTCTGAGCTAAAAGAGATTAGAGGCTGTTAGACAAACACCTTCATTTCACAGATAAGGAAGCTGCGCCTAAGGACTTTCAACACCTTATTTAATGTGAAGACCTGGTTGAGAAGCGGTGATGGAGAAATGGTGGCAAATAAAGATGCAGTGAAATGCTTGCTCTACAGTTCTTTTGCAAGGATGAATACAAAAATAAGCTTTCTACATCTTAAACTTTTAGAGTGACAGAGTTACTTCCTAAACTAAAGGTCTCAAAATGCACTTAATTATTCTACCTTTGGGAGAGGGTGGGGAAAAATATGATTAAAATTTCCCCATCTAAGGTTGAAGGCAGGAAGAGAAGGGGATGACAGAGGACAAGATGGTTGGATGGCACCACTGACTCAAAGGACATGATTAAGCAAGTTCCAGGAGATGATGAAGGACAGGGAAGCCTGGTGTGCTGCAGTCCATGGGGACTCAAAGAGTAGGACACAACTGAGCCACTGAAGTGAATTGATACGTTTTGTTGTGTTCTTTATTAACATCTCTGTTTAAATCTCTTACTACATTAGTAACTGCAACCTTAAAATAGAAATAAGTAGTCAGTCAGTGAAGAAAATCAAACAGCTGGTTTTTCTCTGTGTAATCTATAAAAATTGTTTTCCCGAGTTAGTTTTAACCAGAGATAGAGATGAGAGCCTTACACTCCAGGAGGACTAAAATTTCTGCTGATTTAAGCCCAACAGTACTCAGTTAAATCAAGAAAGCATGTGTATGCATGCTCAGTTGTGTCCAACTCTTTGGGACCCCATGGTCTGTAGCCCACCAGACTCCTCTCTCCATGGAATTTTCCAGGCAAGAATGCTGGAGCAGCTTGCATTCCCTTCTCCAAGGGATCTTTCTGACCCATGGATCGAACCCACATCTTGTGCATCTTCTGCACTGGCAGACAGGTTCTGTACCAGCTAAGCTACCAGAGAAGCCCCCCTATTTTTGCCTCCTCTCTCTTCTTTGCAGTCATCCCTTGAATTCTTCAAGAATTGAATAAAATGTTTCCTTCTTGCCTAAGCTTGTATCAACTGCTGCTGTGATAATGATGCTGCATGCTAAGTAATGTGGAGGACTTGGCAAAACTTGTTTAAATAGGAAGTTGTTTTATTGGAACATAAAGTTGTTTTACTAGAAAGCTGTTTTTATCCAGCACAATAAACCATTTCTATGTCGGCAACAGCCAGGTACCCAAAACGTTAAATTACTACAAACAGTAGACCTACCATCCCATGCCTTTGATATCTGGCCTTATATAAATATATTTGTTTATTTTCTTGATAGTAGAAATTATGACATGGAAAGACTTTCTTGAGTCATATTCTTATTCTCTCTTTTCCTTTTTATTTATTGAATTTCTTTCTTAAAATAACCACGTTACCAGGTGGTTGTCAGAACATTTTTGGTATCCGTACATTTTTATCAGAATTATTTTTAATTCAAATTGAGCATATTGCATATTAAGAAACTTAGATGCAAATAAGGCTAGCATTAAACTTTACACCACCCTGTTAGGTGTTTACTCAGCAGCTTCTCTCCCAGGAAGATGGAAACGGTACTGCTTCTGTTCTAATGTTGACAACCTCTAAGTGTCATTATTACTTTTTCCTAGAGTAACTATGGTTTTACCTTTCCTACAGCACCAAGGACAAATCAATAGCCTTCTCTAATGACAGCAGTCTGTAAACACTGAGTTGCTGTGAACTTGAAGGTCCACTGTCCAAAGACTGCACTCTTATTACATCCTATCAACAGCCCAAGAATATCCATAATACTGATAATAACTTTAATGTATATCATCTATCTCCCTGAAATAATTCCCAAGAAATCCTTCCAAGATGGTTCGTGATTAGCACCATTATCATCTTTTCTTTGGACACCAAAAAACCCCATGTAGTGTTGGCCTCCATCCATCTCTGATAATCTTAAATAAGGTCATTTAATACGTGGCTGATGGCAGAGGTTGAAATATCCCTCCTGGCATCAGATTGTAACAAAAAACCATTATAAGTTATTAGGCATATGATTAACTGGAGAAAAGATATCGGACCTTAGGTAAATGATAGGGAGCCTTCAAATGCATAGCAACAAATTAATGTTAGCAAGGCAGGGACCAAAAATGAGGAATATTGAGGTGCAATGGCAGCCTCCCTTGGCTTGGAGCTGAGCCAGATGAAAAATCAACCCTCCAAGGATCATTTGTTACCTGTCAGGAGTGCACACAACCATCTCCTATCAACACCAAGAAGGGACATTTTTGAAGGTCAGCCAGCATGGCAGCTCTAAAAATCTTAGACTACAGAAGGGCTGCACATCAAGCATGGTTCTCCATGAGTTTGCAGTGTTTTCAGCTTTCTATTTTTGAACTTTTGTGAGAATCTGGTCATTTGAATGTTTTGATGTATATGCCCTACATCAGACCAAAAATGGAAGATATTTACTTACTTTACACCTGGCAATGTGGTTATTTTAAGAAAGAAATTCAATAAATAAAAAGGAAAACAGAGAATAAGAATATGATTCAAGAAACTCTTTCCATGTCACAATTTACACATAAAGATCCCCTGAAGAAGGAAATGGCAACCCACTCCAGTACTTTTGCCTGGAAAATCCCATGGACAGAGGAGTCTGGTAGGCTACAGCCCATGGGGTTGCAAAGAGTTGGACACGACTAAGCAACTTTACTTTACTTTACTACACCAAACAAATGGACTAAGGCATGTTTTAAAATCTAAATCCCAACCATTGCTCATAGACGGTCCAGAGACAGCTGTGCAAACCTCAGGCAATAAGCCCTGTGGGACTAGGACCAAGCCGAGATTCAACCCAGGAGGCACAATACTTTCCTTTCTGAGCACTGTTGGCGCTGCATCTGGGCGCCTACTGTTGCCCCCTGGTGGCCCAGAGATTCCCACACTAAACCCCTTTTCCTTCCTCCAAAAAAGAAATAACCAGACTTGAGACCCCAGGGCTCTGCTTTGTTCTTTCCAAAGTTACAAGATAAGATTTTTGAGTTTTAAAAGTAACTTTTAGATGACATTCTTTTCAAGGCAAAACAGTAACAAAACAATAATAACTACAAATGTTTAAAGAATAGAATGTGATCATTTTAAGTAACAAAACCTTATATATTTATAGATTACATTCATATTTCACTTCATATGATTTTGGGAGTATGCATATATACATATGGGCATTCCCAGTGGCTCAGTTGTAATGACTCCACCTGCAATGCAGGAAATGCAGCTTCAATCCCTGGGTTGGGAGAGTATTCTTGCCTGAAGAATCCCATGAGCAGAGGAGCCTGGCGGGCTACAGTCCATGGCATCGCAAAGGGTCGGACACAATTTAGCGACTAAACACAAAAATAAAATGTGTGTGTGTGTGTGTGTGTGTGTGTGTGTGTGTGTGTGCTGTGCTGTGCTTCCCACTGGGCTTTCCTGGTAGCTCAGTCAGTAAAGTATCCACCCGCAATTTAGGAGACCAGGTTTGATTCCTGGATTGGGAAGATCCCCTGCAGGAGGGCATGGCAACTCACTCCAGTATTCTTGCCTGGAGAATCCCCAAGAACAGAGGAGCCTGGTGGGCTACAGCCCATGGGGTCACAAAGCATTGAACACAACTGAGCGACTAAGCACAGCACAGCACACGATATCATAATAGGAGTTGCCATTTGTTGAACGCTTCTTAGGTGATAGGTGTCCCTTCTGCATCATTTAATCATGATTCCATAAGGTTATTTTACAGACGAAGATACAAGCTAAAGGACATGCTTCTGGATCTGGAACCCTACAAACAAGAATATATGAGGTATAGAAAATGAAAGAAGGAAGAAAATGGAAAGAAATAAGAGAAAAGCAGAATGAAGGATATTTTTCTCTACAAGATCTAGACAATCTTCTTAAATAGAAATTTTCTTTACCTACTTAAATTTCAGAGAGGTCAAGGTCCAAGGTCACACAAAAAGTGCAAAACCCAGAGTTTGAACCCAGATCTGTCTAAATGCAAGGTTTCCCAATTGTTACAACAGTGATTATAATGGAATTTGGCCAGAGGACTCAAAACCTCCAAATCCTGTCCTTAATAAGCTACTTCTTCTCCCACGAGATCCCTCAGGGAATATTATACATAGACAAAAACAACTAGTAAAAGAGTTATTGAATGCAAACTGAAGTTTACTAGTTTTCTGAGAAAGGCTGGGTGATACAGAGAATCTTTTGTGTTTAGGCTGATGGTGACCTAGATTTAGACACAACAGACCACAGAATATCCTTCTAGGTCCCAAGGACAAGGGAAATATAAGGTGCAGGAAGAGCAAAGAAGCAAGAGATGGCAAAGAAATAAGAGTTGCTGCCAAAGAAAGAGAAATCCTCTACAACACGGATGCAAGATGTAGACAACTTTTAAAACAGGAAGTTTCTTTGTCCGCTTCTGCCCTTACTTTTTCCCTTCATTTGGCACCTCTGTCCTTGGGTCCTTATGATTCCTATCTGCTGTTTCTAAAACCTTGACTATACATCTGATTCAAATTTTAATCCTCACAATTCCTACCTGAGAGTCAATGCTTCAAAATAACCTAAGTCTTTCCCCCTCTCTAATTAGAACCTAAGCTTCTGGTTTAACCTGTTGGCTTGGTTTGATGTCACAGGAAATGATCCTGATTGGAAAAGATTGTGTAGGGTGGTGATTAAGAGTATGTCCTCTGAACTGAAGTCAAAGCTCTGTAACTTACTAGCCATTTAAACTTGGTCAAAGTCTAAAACTCTCTGGGCCCCAGGTTCAATATCTGGGGGATGATAATGATAGCATCAGTCTCATTTGTTTGTCACAAGGATTAAATAAGTTCATATGTAAAATGGGCTTAAAACAGTAGTTGGCACAAAGCAAACCTATGTAAGTGTTTGATATAATTTAATTCTAAGGAGGTTAAACAAATATCTCAACAGTCCAAGAATTATCCAAATCTATGTTCAAAGAGAATACATAAATAACCCTAATTAATCATAAGTAGTAACAAATTATATTTGCTGTGATAAAGGAAGCAGAAAAAGTCAAGTCCTCTGTAGGGGAAATATTTCTTGTGTAAGTAATAGCAGAAGGGGGATATGGAAGCAGAAAATACTTTAAACAGGAGACACAGGAGATGCAGTTTCAGTCTTCAGGTCGGGAAGAGTCCCTGGAGGAGGACATGGCAACCCCCACTCCAGTATTCTTGCCTGGAGAATCCCATGGACAGAAGAGCCTGGCACTCTATAGTTCATGGGATCATAAAGAATCAGACTCAACTGAGTATGCATGCACACACATACATACCTAACAGAAGTTCATCTCAGCACTCCAAGTACCATCAAATCTAGCAAAAAATCTCAAGTTTGTGGTTAATTAGCACAAAGAAAACTGAGATCTGATACTAAATAGCAACATAAACTAAAAAGTCAAATCTAAATAAAACCACCAAAGTCTATCTTGATTTTGACTTGAATTATCCTGTTGTCTGTCTATATTGATCAAATTAGTAGGACCCGTGCTAAATTTCCACTTGGCTTAGTGCTCTGTCGATACAGCCTACAAGTCTGGAACCATAGCTTTGGTGTACCTAAAATCATTTTTTGGCAAAAGTTGCCCTGGTCAGCAATGCTGGAGACAAGGCTAGGAAATCACAAGACCCCCAAAAGATGAATCCAGAGAGCTCACTGTCATCACTGCTGATTCAAGTCCTGGAAACTGGAACTGTGATTGGATCAGGACTCAAAAGAATTCCAAAGTTCCATTAATCATTTCAAGGACACTCAGAAGACCCTTTGGAAAATTCGTCTTCTGGAACTTTTATAAGTTTAGCTACCAAATTTTCTGTCTCTTGAGAAACAGGTGGGACTGCTTATAAAATCTGCTTTAAGAGTATGATTCCATAAGCTTTCTGTGGAAACAGATCAAGACCAGTCAAATGAGAACAAGCAAAGCTACTTGCTCAGAGCTTGCTATAGCAAGAGAGTCAGCCACTGTCACTTGGGTTTTGGTAGAAACTTAAAGGCAGACAGAGTTGGAAATTTATACTGGAAAAAAAGGGAAGGACTTTGGGTATGTTGTGTTTGTAATCCTGCTGGCTTGGGTAAACCGTAGGGGGGCTAACTAGAAATGGGTTATCCCTCTGCAACTGGCTGGTGGTGGTTTAGTCACTAAGTCATGTCCGACTCTTGCAACCCCATGGAGTGTAGCTAGCCAGGCTCCTCTGCCCATGGGATTCTCCAGGCAAGAATACTGGAGTGGGTTGCCATTTCCTTCTCCAAATGCAATTGTCTAGGAGAGCCTATTTGGCTTTCTCTGCTTGGTTCTAAGTTAAAAGTGGGGGCAAAAATCAGAGAAGTTGTCAGTTATGAACTAAGTACTGGTCATGGAATTTTATAGAAGTCTGACTTCCTACAAGTCTGGCTGAAAGCAGGTTGGTTTCCTAGGCTGCTTATTGTAGATAAGGAGCATAGCCTGGGAAGTTTGCTGCAGGTTGTGGGTCATTTTATGTGAGATCTGGCCATCATGCTCTTTGTGCTCTTATCTCTCACTTCAGACGTATCTCCCCCAAAGATATATAAGTATATATATATATATATATATATATATATATATAGCAACAAAGTAAAGGAAGGTAAGGGAACATGTAATACAACAAAATTTAGTGAAAGTTCCATGTCTAAAATTTTACTTGCTTGCCATTTTAACATTTTTATTAGAGAATAGGGAAGGTGCATGGGAAAATATCTGTTTCCCAGAATCTCAAGTGATGTGAAGAAATTTCAGTGATGCTTGTATCAGTTTTATTACAGCTAAACTGCAGCAACAAAGAGGCCCAAAAATAAAATAGCTCAAATAAAATAAAATATTTCATAACAATCCAGATATGTGTAGGTGATCCAAGATACAGTATCACCATCATCATCATCTTTATCACCATCATCTATCTTTTTGTTGCTCTACCTATGATGGGAATTCTGCTTTCAAAACCACTCGTGACTCAGGTTCATTCATTTTCATTGTCCATTTTACTTACTGGCCTTATACATTTTTGTAGGTTGTTTCCCTCACCCTCATTGTCACCACTGGCTCACCATCCTATCTGTGTTCCAGTCTATAGAATCAAGGAAAGAGAAGTAGAGGGAAAGCAGTTTTCTTTTAAAATATGGTGTGGCTACAATGGAATACTACTCAGACATTAAAAAGAATAAGTTTTTGCCATTTGCAGTAATAACGGGGGGACTCAGAGGGCATTATGCTAAGTGAAATAAGTCAGACAGAGAAAAATAAATACTGCGTGTATCACTTATACACAGAATCTAAAAAAATACAACAAACTAGTGAATGTAATATAAAAAAAAAAGAAGCAGACTCACAGATATAGAGAACAAACTGTGGTTACGGGTAGGGCGGTGGCAAAACAGAGGTGGGGGAGTAGGAGATACAAACTACAGGGTTTATTTGGGAGATAGTCGAGGACAGATTAGCCTGATGTGCTGCAGTCCGGGGGTCACAAAGAGTCAGACCCGACTTAGTGTTGGCACAACAATAGCATAAGGGTCATAAATCAAATCTAAATTCCAGTCCCAGGTCTGCCATGAATTTTACTTTTAACCTTCAGTAAGTTACCTAATCTCTTGGACTATTACTTTTCTCAAAGTTAAAGCAAGAGAATTGAAGTAGATCATTTAATGTTTTTCTCCCAAAGGCACATCAGATAC
Source organism: Budorcas taxicolor (assembly GCF_023091745.1). NCBI lineage: Eukaryota > Metazoa > Chordata > Mammalia > Artiodactyla > Bovidae > Budorcas > Budorcas taxicolor. Next base: position 74,618,236 of record NC_068912.1, read on the forward strand.
ATTTTTAACACGCCTTAAAGAGTTAAGGCATCCTTTTCACTGCTCTGGGCCAAGTCTGCTCCTATCAGCTTCCCTTACGTCACTTCTGCCCTAGCAAACCTATTTTAGCTCCTGATCACCTGTAAACTCACCTTTGCTTCCTAGTCTTCATGCAATAGGAATCACTCTGGCGCCTCTGCCTCCTCACTCAGTTGCAACCCATATTATCTGTCTAACCACATGGACTTTTCACTTGAGGCTGTTTGAAGTGAAGTGAAATCGTTCAGTCATGTCTGACTCTTTGTGACCCCAAGGACAGCAGCCTGCACCGGGCTCCTCTGTCCATAGGATTTTCTAGGCAAGAGTACTAGAGTGGGTTGACATTGTTTAGGGTCCTTAAAAAGGCAGAAGATAAACACTAATGGACCCTTACAAAATAAAGTAATGCAATTATGGAATAAGTAAAAACTCAGAGACAGACATTCCAAAATTTGGACCTTACCACCAGGTTCTGCTTTAATTAATGTTGACCAAATACAATCCAGTAACTTCAACAACTTAACCTCTCCAAGTCTCAGTTACCCCTTTATATGGTGGCTCAGATGGTTAAGCGTCTGTCTACAATGTGGGAGACCCAGGTTCAATCCCTAGGTCAGGAAGATCCTCTGGAGAAGGAAATGGCAATCCACTCCAGCACTATTGCCTGGAAAATCCCATGGACAGAGGAGCCTGGTAGGCTACATGTAGTCCATGGGGTCGCAAAGAGTTGGACACGACTGAGCGACTTCACTTCGCTTGACTTCACTTCAAAGTCATTTCCAGAATAAAAGGAAATCACAGGTGACAAAGCACTTTAAAATATTATAAAATGTGAACTAAAATGTCATTAACACATTCTGGAGGAAATGAAATAGAATCCAGATCTCTTTAAGTCATGCTTTGCAAGGAACTCTGGCAGCCATGAATTTCCCTGGGTGAATGAACCTGTCGTAAGAAGAGTCTCTTGAGGGATGACCATGAGGTCAATTTTGAGACATGATATGGTAAAAAGTTTGAACTGTCCACATCATTTCTCATCCCCTAAAACTATTGCTCCTACAGGGTCATTTTTGGAAAGGTCAGGAAATGGAAATACATGCATCAGAAGAGACTGAAACAGAGGATCTTCTTTCCCATAAACTCTGCAAATGAGTACTCAAGGTCCCAGTGAGGAAAGACCTTTAAACTCTCCCCGTCTTCTACATCAGGATAATAACTGTGGGAAGGAGTGGAAATGCAAATCATATTTTAAGAAACAATGGGGGTCGTAGGAGCAAGGAGAGGAATCCTGTTATACTTTCCCAGAAACGCTTGACAGCTTTGCTAGAAAAAAGCATGTTGCATAATAATAATTTAGATGCAGAGCCAGTTCTCAGAACGTTAAAGAAGTAGAGTGTATTCTTACTCCCCCTTCATCCTCTATTATCTATTTTTCAATTTTGGAGCCTCAGTTGGCACAGAAGGACGCTGGGTTGCTTCTGGCTGCTTGAGGCAACAACTGTGATGTCTCATCAGCCCCAGCCCAGCTTCCCCAATTCACTCATTCCTTCTGCTAATACACCCAGCAAGACATGAAGCATAAAAAACAATGACAAAAAAACCCAAACCAAAAACAAAGTAGTGTTTGTCCCAGCTAGATTATTATGATCTGTTTGTGACTTTAAAAAAAAAGAAATGAAAGGAAGAATGGGGAATTCACAGGGGATATGTCAGGTGGCAAGTGGGAGATTTGGATTTAAGGAACAGTGGCAGCAGTCTATTGTCATAGAAGAAGAGCATGTGGGTAAGAATGAAAGCGTGGCAGAAATCTGGTCATAGGTAGATGACCTAGTTGTATTATGATGTTACTTATTTCCTTGGGCAATAAGGGATACTGGAAGTTAATGGAGAAAGAAGCCATGAAGGCACCTCAGAGTTGGAAAACAGATTAGGGAACTTCAGGAAGATGGCTGGGTAATTCTAAGGCCTCCTTTGAGATATATGGTCATAAATGCAAAGTGAGACCACGTCACAAAAGTTTGTCTCCAAACCTGCAGCCACATTCCAGGCTGATAAGGTATAGTACGGAGTGGGCAGATAACCGGTTTTGCCAGTCAAGTGAGACGGAAAGAAAGCATAGCAAGGGTGATGAGGATAATTATCATAAATGTGATAGACCATGGAGTGTAACCTGGGCAAGGAGAAAGTGAGAAGGAGGAAACACTGCAGGGTAAAAGAGTGTTGGAGGCAATGAATTGGGAGTCTGCATGGGATAATAAAATGCTCAGGTGGACCTGCTGGAGTGAAAGCGCTTAGAAGGAAAGCAGTAGTAAACAAAGAGAAGACTGCTTAAAATTAAGGTTTCAGGGGTGCTGCAGTTACTGATGAGGATAATGATGTCCAGAATAGTATTTTACAAACTTTTTTGACCACAATCCTCATAAAGAAAGGAATTTGACATAGATATTTAGTATTCATATACAAATTTTTACAAAGCAATGCTGATTTTTCAATGTACTCAATTTTCAATTCTATTCCATTCCATTCAAAAATTCTAAGTAATAAATTATTTTTCAGTGTCACTGAAGCATCATAACCTGCAGTCTAAAAAATACTGGTCTAGGATAAGTTCCATAGGGGTAACTAAGGTGGGATAGAATAGAACTACAGAGGTAAGGAAATCATGGACCTGAGGGGCCAGAGTATTGAACTAATCATTTTCATTGCTGTTGCAGTCATTAAGAATAGTGATAGAAGTAGCAGTAAAAAAGACAAAAATTAGCCAGATGTAAACACTTTATTTTAATTTTTTCAATAAAAACAAAATCATAAAATGTTTTGTTGGTGTTTACTCATTCGTGTCCACTCTCCCATGACCCCATAGACTGTAGCCTGCCAGGCTCCTCCATCCATAGGATTTCCCAGACAAGAATACTGGAATGGGTTGTCATTTCCTTCTCCAGGAGATCTTCCTGACCCAGGGACTGAATCTGTGTCTCCTGCATTGGCAGGCAGATTCTTTACCACTGAGCTACCAGGGAAGCCCACAATAAATGAGTAAATGAATAAGTAAGTGAATGGATAATACATTACCCTTTACAAATTTCAAATCCTTCTCATAAGTTGACATAAGCAAATAGGTTAATTAACTAATTTGACGTCTATTCATTTAACAAGTATTTGACAGCCTTCTGTGAGCCAAGAACTGTGCTAGACTCTCAGTCAGTTCAGTCACTCAGTCCTGTCCAACTCTTCGCAATCCCATGGACTGCAGCACGCCAGGCTTCCCTGTCCATCACCAACTCCCAGAGCTTGCTCACACTCATGTAAATCGAGTCAGTGATGCTATCCAACCATCTCATCCTCTGTCATCCCATTGTCCTCCTACTTTCAATCTTTCCCAGCATCAGGGTCGTTTCCAAGGAGTCAGTTCTTCACATGAGGTGGCCAAAGTATTGGAGTTTCAGCTTCAGCATCAGTCCTTCCAATGAATATTCAGGATTGATTTCCTTTAGGATTGAATGGTTTGATCTCCTTTCTGTCCAAGGGACTCTTGAGAGTCTTCTCCAGCACCACAGTTCAAAGGCATCAATTCTTCAGCGCTCAGCCTTTTTATTGTCCAGCTCTCACATCTGTACATGACTACTGGAAAAACCATGCTTTGACAAGACAGACCTTTGTTGGCAAAGTAATGTCTCTGCTTTTTAATATGCTGTCTAGGTTGGTCATAGCTTTTCTTCCGAGGAGCAAGCTTCTTTTAATTTCATGGCTGCAGTCAACATCTGCAGTGATTTTCGAGCCCAGAAAAATAAAGTGTGTCAATGTTTCCATTGTTTTCCCATCTATTTGCCATGAAATGATGGGACCAGATGCCATGATCTTGGTTTTCTGAATGTTGAATTTTAAGCCAACTTTTTCCCTCTCCTCATTCACTTTCATCAAGAGGCTCTTTAGATCTTCTTCACTTTCTGCCATAACGGTGGTATCATCTGTATATCTGAGGTTATTGATATTTCTCCCAGCAATCTTAGCTTCTGCTTCATCCAGCCTGGCATTTCTCATGATGTACTCTGCATAGAAGTTAAATAAGCAGGGTGATAACACACAGCCTTGATGTACTTCTTTCCCAATTTGCAACCAGTCTGTTGTTCCATGTCCAATTCTAACTGTTGCTTCCTGACCTGCATATAGGCTTCTCAGGGGACAGGTAAGATGGTCTGGTATTCCCATCTCTTGAAGAATTTTCCACAGTCTGTTGTGATCCACACAGTCAAAGACTTTGGCATAGTCAATAAAGCAAAAGTAGATGTTTTTCTGGTACTCTTACTTTCTCAAAGATCCAACAAATGTTGGCAATTTGATCTCTGGTCCCTCTGCCTTTTCTAAATCCAGCTTGAACATCTGGAAGTTCACCGTTCACATACTGTTGAAGCCTGGCTTGGAGAATATTGAGCATTTTATTTTGCTAGTGTGTGAGATGAGTACAATTGTGCGGTAATTTGAACACTCTTTGGCATTGACTTTCTTTGGGATTGGAATGAAAACTGACCTTTTCCAGTGCTAGTCTCTGGTGGTTATATTTTATGGGGAGGAAAACACTTGGTTTCCACCCTCATGTCGCTTGTAATCTAGTGTGGAATAAAGACACTGAATAAATACTGACATGAATCATTAAAGAGAGCTACAACTTATGATAAGAGCAATAGAGTGCTAGGGGAGAGAACATGGATCAGAAGAAGTGGGATCTAAGGAGTCCTCTTTGAAGTAACGATGTTTTAGCTGAATCTCAAAAAATGAGTAAGAGATGGCCATATGGTAGATTTTTTATCCTCTGTACCTTACCTTTTTTATCTTTGAAATAAGAATTAAAATAATAGAATCTCATTTGAAGAATGGAAATTCTACATCCATGTAGTTCAACTATTCTTCTGATTCTTAAATCCTTTCTAAAATATCTCTGTCCAAATAATATCATGGCAAACTTGCTTTTTTTCAAGAGCAGTCAAGTGAAAACATTTCTAAATTTTTTTCTAATCACTACTTTAGATATTCTCACTTATTAATTCATGCAGTCCTCACAACTACCCTATAAGAAGTAATGCTCTCTAATTTATAGAGGATAAAACACATGGAGTTGACCTTGATACAATGGTGATAGTAACCAGCATATCTAGGGTTCGTCCTCTTGAGTTAATAGCAGCAAGATTTTTCTCTGATGCACCAGAATAGGCAAAGCAGCTGCCTACAGTAAAGGACAGTTACAAGGTCATGGGATAATATCTTTGAGTAACCATCTGGCCCTGATCCAGCATAAACTCACATCTGTGATCTCATTTACATCATGCTCTAGATCAATCTAGCCAAATGATAGATGTTTCATTCCTTATTGGCTTTATTCTTTCTAATCAATCAATCCTTATTGATTATAACTAGGCACTGAATCTTGGAATAAAGAGAGAGATTTATAATCCTGCTCCTCTTCAAACGCTTACAAATTAAAAAGGGGAACAGAAAATTAAACTGATCTTTCCAATCCAAGCACACTAAGAAGTGCAGACAAAAGTAAGTAGAAGCTGCTACAGTAGCATAAAGAAGGAGCATGTACATATTATTCTAACTCTAGGGGTAAAGAATCTTTTAGACATGCTGTCTTTTGATAAACATTTACATTTCAAGTCTCTTCCACATGCACACGCACACACACACAAAACTATTCTAAGAAACCCCCAAAGCAACATGCCTCTATTGAGAATTGCAGTATTTTGTTTTCTTACAAGCATTTAATTTACACAAAATTTTTTCTTTTTCAAAGAAGACAATCATATTGAATATTTTTTCATTGAAGTATAGTTGATGCACTGTGTTGTGTTAGTTTCAGGTGTACAGCAAAGCAATTCAGTTATACATACATATTTATCAGATTATTTTCCTTTATAGGTTATTATAAAATCTTGAATATAGTTCCCTGTGCTATACAGTAGGTCTTTGTTGGTAATCTATTTTATATAGTAACGGGTATATGTTAACCCCAAACTCCTGATTTACCCCTTCCTCTGCTTTTCCCCTCTGGTAACCATAAGTTTGCTTTCTATGTCTGTGGGTATATTTCTGTTCTGTATATAAGTTTATTTGCAGCATCTTGTTAGATTCCATATACAAGAAATAGCATATTTGTCTTCTCTGGCTTACTTCACGTACTATGATAATCTCTAGACACATTTATGTTGCTGCAAAAGACATTATTTCATTCCTTTTTATATTATATTCCACTGAATTATATTCTGAATTATATTCCACTCTATGTATGTATGTATCACATCTTTATCCATTCCTCTGCTGATCAGTATTTAGGTTGTTCATGCCCTGGCTATTGTATATAGTGCCACAGTGAACACTGGGGTACATGTGCACGCATGCAAGCTCAGTCACATCCAGCTATTTGCAACCCTATAGACCGTAGCTTGCCAGGCTCCTCTGTCCATGGGGATTCTCCAGGCAAGAATATTGGAGTGGGTTGTCATGCCCTTCTCCAAGGGATCTTCCTGACCCAGGGATTGAACCCACATCTCCTACATCTCATGCATTGGCAGGAGGGTTCTTTACCACTCACACCACCTGAGTGCATGTATCTTATCAAATTATGGTCTTCTCTGGATATATGCCCCATGATTGGGATTGTACAATCATATGGTAGCTTATGTTTAGTTTTTTAAGAAACCTTCACATTGTTTATCATAATGGCTATACCAATTTACATTCCCACCAACAAAGCAGGAGGATTCCTTTTTTTCCACACCCTCTCCAGCATTTATTGTTTGTAGACTTTTCGGTGATGGCCATTCTAACTAGAGTGATGTGATACCTCATAATAATTTTTGTTTGCATTTCTCCAATAATTAGTGCAGTAGAGTATGTTTTAATGTGCATTTTGCCCATCTAGATGTCTTTTTGGAGAAATGTCTATTTAGATCTTCTGCCTATTTCTTGATTGGGTTGTCTGTTTCTTTGATATTTATCTGTATGAGCCATCTGTATATTTTAGAGATTAATTCCTATTGATGATCTCATTTGCAAAATTTTCTCCCATTCTGTAGGCTGTCTTTTCATTTTATTTATAGTTTCCTTTGCTGTGCAAAAGCTTGTAAGTTTAATTAGGTTCCATTTATTTTTGCTTTTATTACTCTAGGAGACAGATCCAAAAAGACATCACTGCAATTTATGTCAAAGATTATTCTGCCTATATTTTCCATTTTGAGTTTATTTTTCTGAATGGTGTTAGAGAATGTTCTAATTTCATTTTTTTACATGTAGCTGTGCAGTTTTCCCAGCACCATTTATTGAAGAGACTATCTTTCCTCTACTGTGTACTCCTGCTTCCTTTGTCACAGATTTAACTGTATGAATCAGGCTCAATGCTTCAGACTATACTACAAAGCTGAAGTAATCAAAACAGTATGGTACTGGCGGAGTCCACTTTTAGCTGACTAACCTTGATGAAGTCCCTTCACATCAGCGACCTTTATTTTCCCCAGCTATAAATGGGAATAAAGCTTACTTCTGTTTTCAAAATGAAATATAACTCATATACCATGCAGTTGGTGTGTGAATAGTTCTGTTATTAACTTGATATGTAGTTGTACTAGGAAAGCCAGTGGGTTAAAGCATCTAAGGAGAATATTCGCCTTAGACTTTACTTTTGAAAATTCTTGGCCCTGAGCTATATTTTGAGAAGGATCTTAATTGAATAAAGAAGTGTTCCTATAGATGTGCCTTGGGGCTACCTTTCAAGAACATGACAGTTAAATTTGGTAATTTACAGCCTCTAATCTGTGTTGTGATGATCTCCACAGAATGGAGCCTAAAGCTACTGTCTGCACAACTAGTAGTCACAGTCCTTCCATCACTGATTAATCAGAAGTGACATCCATACTGTCATTCAGTTCAGTTCAGTTCAGTCACTCAGTCATGTCCAACTCTTTGTGAGCCCATGAACCACAGCACGCCAGTCCTCCCTGTCCATCACCAACTTCCAGAGTCCGCCCAAACCTGTGTCCATAGAGTCAATGATGCCATCTAAGCATTTCATCCTCTGTTATCCTCTTCTCCTCCTGCCCCCAATCCCTCCCAGAATCAGGGTCTTTTCTAATGAGTCAACTCTTCACATGAGGTGGTCAAAGTATTGGAGTTTCAGCTTCAGCATCAGTCCTTCCAGTGAACAGCCAGGACTGATCTCCTTTAAGATGGACTGGTTGGATCTCCTTGCAATCCAGTACTGTCATGGCACCAGAGTTAAAAGACTACTCCTTAGATTTCCTTGGGTCCCGCTGAGACTGAAGGCCAATTACAGTCTGGCATTACAAATCACCTTTGTGCCAGAGTGGTCTCTGGAATCTCATGTCTAATAACAGTATCTTGTTCATATTCTTAAGCTAAATGCTTGTCTTCAGTGCTGTCTTTGTTAGGGCCTCTTAAGACCTAAATAATGTGAAGACCTGTATTATATACTTAACTTTTGTGTATATGACTCAATCAAATATTATTAAAGGAACAGCTAGTTTTGTAAAACCATTACACTGAGGTGTCAGTATATCCACTTTATATTAGAAATATAATATTTATATTAAAGAGTTTATAGACTAATTACTTTAAACTATAGACTAATTAATTTTAATTTAATATTTATATTAAAGACTTTATAGACTAATCAGGCTTTCCTGGTGGCTCAGTTGGTAAAGAATCCACCTGCAATGCAGGAGACCTGGGTTCAATCCCTGGGTTGGAAAGAGCCCCTGGAGAAGGAAATGGCAACCCACTCCAGTATTTTTGCCTGGGAAATCCTATGGACAGAGGAGCCTGGCAGGCTACAGTTCATGGGGTCACAAGTCAGCCAGGACTTAGCAACTAAACCACCACCACTAGCACAAAAACAGAAACACAGATCAATGGAACAGGATAGAAAGCCAAGAAATAAATCCACAAACCTATGGTCAATTAATTTATGAATATATTTTTAAACTACTAAGCCAACTATCCCTCAATGTCTTTCACACAAAATTCTGCTAAGCTTCTTTGGCAGAAGAATCTCATCTGCTTGTTACTAACTACAACTTCTGAAGAATCAGTGGGCTTAGAGGATGTCATAGAAATAACAGAATAAATAGCATTACTGAGCATTTAGACCAATGCTTCATCACTTCTTAGAGCACATTTAAAATATTCTAAAATCCTGCCTCATGATAGACTAAATTAAATCAGAGTGGTGGGGTGAGGGTAGCACTCAGGAAGAGGGCACTGGATTTTTTAAACATACTAACTTTTTTCAGTATATAGTGAGGGTTGAAAACCACTAAAAGAAATATAAGGCTGTTTCTCTTTAGTTGATCATTGGAATTTTCCCAATGGTACTTGGACTTCACTGAATTGATTCATCTTGGTGGAGGCTACACATTTCTATTCACCAGCACTCATTAATAAACTACTGCAATCACCTTCTATCTGATCTCTCTATGATAATTCTCTCTATGTACACTTGGTCATACATCTATTCATTCAATACAGTAGTCAACAGCACTGAGTACCCACTCCATGTTCAAGGCAGTGCTAAAAACATACAAGGATGAAGTCATGGTGACTGCTCTTGCGGACTCCCAATCTAACAGCAAGATTGCACTCTGATGGAGTATGGAAATATATACAGGGAGGTATGGGACACAGGAAAGGTGTATTAACTGCTCCTAGGCTAGAAACCAAACATGACATCTCAAGCTTACCAAGGCAATGATGCTTCAGCTATGGACTATAAAAAGCAGACATGGATTGTCAACTGTCAGGTCCCTGAAAGGCCGTCAGAAAAACCTGAAAGTCAAACAAAACTAAACTTATTAGACTTAGTATGGTAAGGGTTAATACCATCTGACCAAATTTTAGTGGTAACTCAGAAGAGTGAAAGGAGGAGAAGATAAAGGATTTTGAGACTTGGGCTAAGTGCCTTTAAGGAGGGTCTAGAAAGGGAATTGGATGGAAATGGGCAGAGTTTACGACATAATTGTGGATTGGTTTTGAAGCTAGTCTAGATGATAAAGCTGTCTGTCTTGGTAAGTAAATTAATTAGCTTGTTCATAGTCTTATTGTCCAGGGACATGTATTTTGTGGAGCAAGTAGCCAAGTAATTTTTGCTGGTTCTTAGTATTATTTAATATAGAGACAAGAAAATATGTCCAGTCCCACTGTTGCTTACTACAGGAATATGAAATGCTGGTTCCAGTACTCATTAAAGGAGAGGAAGAAGGAGACAGAAGGGAACTGGGCATGAGTTCAGCATGTGCAAAGGCAAAGCAGTAGAAGCAGAGCATGCTCTAAAATTCTCTTTTGTTTTCTGAATCAAGTCCAGTCTTTTCAGTTTGGTGTTTAAGACCTTTTAGTATGTGAAACAACTTATACCCTAAGCATTATTTCCTATTCATCAACTATAATGCAATCAAAAAGAATTAGTCACCATGTCTAATCTTCCATGCCTTTGTAGCACTATTTACACATTTTCACATAACAAGGATCTTATCTCAGCCCTAACATTTTACCAATCATGTGACTTTGAACTAATAATTTAAATATGTTGTGTTTATTTTCTTAATTGTAGAAAGGCAACAGTAAAAATAACTGCCTCATAGACAGATACTAGTAAGATCATATGTAAACAAACAGGTACATATTGAGTACCATCTAGTGTCAACCACTGTTCTAGGGGGAAAGTCTGCCCACACTTAAGGAACGTAGATATTTTCAGATATTATGAAGAGAAATGTTGAATAATGTGATAGAGGGCAACTGTGTTGACGAGGCAGTCCATTCCAATGTGGAGATTAACAAAGATCTCGATGTTCTTTGAGAAAAGGAGCCATAAAATGATGCACTTTTTGTGACAACTGCAACATTCTTCCCCATTATGAACACTGAAAACCAGTGAGCAAATAAATGAACAAATAAGATACTCATATCGATACTATAGAGAATGAACCTCGAGTAGTTTTTATATAAAAGCTTTTATTAATATATAACTTTTAAAGTCCCCTTGATGGAAATTTTGAAAGGGTAAGTTAGAATCAGAATAAATTATTAACTTATAAATATAATTGTTAGTATAATCAGAGAAGGCAATGGCAACCCACTCCAGTACTCTTGCCTGGAAAATCCCATGGATTGAGGAGCGTGGTAGGCTGCAGTCCATGGGGTCGCTAAGAGTCGGAGACGACTGAGCTACTTCACTTTCACTTTTCACTTTCATGCATTGGAGAAGGAAATGGCAACCCACTCCAGTGTTCTTGCCTGGAGAATCCCAAGGACAGGGGAGCCTGGTGGGCTGCCGTCTATGGGGTCGCACAGAGTTGAACATGACTGAAGTGACTTAGCAGCAGCAGCAGTTAGTATAATATAATTAATAGCCAGTAAAATTATACATTATATAATTGAATATGATTGCTAATAATAAAAATATGCAGTTACAATTTTTTCATTAAAATTTAGATGCAGAAGTGATGGCTTGTGTCTGAGATGTCATTGCTAGGGCCTTTTAGAGGAGGGTAATCTTGCTGATAGAGAAACGAGATAAACTGTTCTCAAAATCAATTACAATTATACAATATTTAATATACTCCTCTCAAATTGATGCAACTTATACTCTTTGTCTCAGGCTTCTTGTAAGAATTAATAATCTTTTCTTCAAAGAGCAATAAGCTCACTACTTCAGTTGCTTTTTCTAGCCAAAGAGAAGAATAATAGAACAATCACATTTTCCCAAAAATAATTCATGAAAAAATGTGTCCCTGTGTTTGCATGCAGAAGTAATAGAACTCAGCTTCAATTATCTGAATGCTAACAATTTTCCAATCATTGCAAAAAAAACATTAACTCTGCCAATTCTTTCTTCAACTCCATCCTTATACTGAATTTTAAAGATAAGATATATATGTGTATATAATTACTAAATAATAATTATGTACCAGGCACTACACTAAACACTTTATGTTCATTATCTCATTTCGTTCCCAAAATACCCATAAGGAGTAGGTATGATTTTATTCTGTATTACATGTAAGAAAACTGTAGCTCAATGAAATTACCACATATGCCTGCCTGAATATAAGATAACCCAGAATATCAGAATATAAGATAAACTTTTAATAACCAAATTAGAATATAAGCACAATAAAAATGAGAATAAGATCCTGATTAAATATATGTATACCAACAAGAAAATAAACCTTAAAAGTAAAACATGATTTGATTGTCATATTTTATTTAGTTACATATTTATTTTAAATCACATACCCTGCAAATCAATGCATTATATTTAAAATATTAATTTTATACCTTCAAATTTCACTAAACAAGCTTATTTAAATTCTTCACATGGCTCTTAACATCAAAATCTTATTGATCACTGTAACCACTTTTCTAACAAGTAGCAATTTTGCAGAAACAACCATTTGTATTAAAGTTTTCCAGAGAACAAAAAGGAAATAGGTAAATAGATGATAGCAAGATAGAAAGGCAGACAGATAGAGATTTTCTTGACATAAGGAACTGGCTCAAGTGATTACGAAGGCTGATAAATCCAAAATCTGCAGCATTGGTCTATGGTATGGGAGACCCATGGAGAGCAGATGTTCTAGTTTCAAGGCCATCAGGCAGGAAGTGGTGATGTTACAGATAAAGTCAGAGGGCAGTTGGCTGGAGAATTCTTTATTTCCTGGGGAAGGGTCAGACTTTTTGTTCTAGTCAGACTTTCAACTGATTGGATGAGGCCACCCACATTATGAAGGATAATCTGCTCCACTCTACTGACTAAAATGTTAATGTAATACAGTGTTAAAGTCTACCAATTTAAATTTCCACCCATTCCTCATTATGTTCATGTATTCTTCAGTCAAGGATTTATAGAAATACATGAACATAATGAAAATATACATCTGTATATTTGTATAAACAGATGTATGTACTGTTTTTAAATCCTCATCTAATAATTTTATTATCTTTGTCATTTGTTGATCTTGGATTTTTTTCTATTTGTCACAGGTCGTATTTCCCTGCTTATCTGCAGTTAATGATTATGTTAGTGGATGCTGCTGCTGCTGCTGCTGCTGCTGCTGCTGCTAAGTCGCATCAGTCATGTCTGACTCTGTGCGGCCCCATAGACGGCAGCCCACCAGGCTCCCCAGTCCCTGGGATTCTCCAGGCAAGAACACTGGAGTGGGTTGCCATTTCCTTCTCCAATGCATGAAAGGGAAAAGTGAAAGTGAAGTCGCTCAGTCGTGTCTGACTCTTAGCGACCCCATGGACTGCAGCATGCCACGCCCCTCCGTCCATGGGATTTTCCAGGCAAGAGTAGACATTGTGAATACTGTGTTTTTCAGTGAAGGCAGTATACTCAGTTCAGTTCAGTTACTCAGTCGTGTTCGACTCTTTGCGACCCCATGGACTGCAGCATGCCAGGCCTCCCTGTCCATCACCAACTCCCAGAATTTACTCTAAACTCATGTCCTTTGAATCGGTGATGTCATCCAACCATCTCATCCTCTGTTGTCCCCTTCTCCTCCCACCTTCAATCTTTCCCAGCATCAGGGTCTTTTTGAGTGAGTCAGTTCTTCGCATCAGGTGGTCAAAGCATTGGAGTTTCAGCTTCAGCATCAGTCCCTCCAATGAATATTCAGGACTGATTTCCTTTAGTACAGACTGATTTGGTCTCCTTGCAGTCCAAGAGACTCTCTCAAGAGTCTTCTCCAACACCACACTTCAAAGGCATCAATTCTTCGATGTTCAGCCTTCTTTATGGTCCAGCTCTCACATCCATACATGACTCCTGGAAAAACCATAGCTTTGACTATATGGACCTTTGTCAGCAAAGTAATGTGTCTGCTTTTTAATATGCTGTGTAGGTTTGTCATAGCTTTTCTTCCAAGGAGCAAGTGTCTTTTAATTTCGAGGCTTCAGTCACCATCTGCAGTGATTTTGGAAAAGATAGCTTTCTCCAAAACTTTCCCTCAAATTATCTACATCTTATTTATAATAAATTCATTTCCTAGCAAAGAAAACACATGCAATAATACTTCTGAAAATCACCATTCAAATCAGATGCAATGTATACAATAATTTCCATCTTTAGAGTATATATAAATGTTTGATTAGATGTCATTTTTATATCCAGTGCAAACATGTATTTTTAATTTGGTGTTACACATCAAATTTCCAACATATTGGAAGATATCACTTAATAAGGGCTGCCAAACTAACTTGTCTCTTCTTAGTGTCAGAATACAGATTTTCCTGCCAACTCTAAGCACATATTTAACTTTCTTTTTAAGTGTGTAATTGATCAGCCTTTGTACTGTTCTATTGGAGAAGGAAATAGCAACCCACTCCAGTATTCTTACCTAAACAATTTCATGGACAGAGGAGCCTGGCAGGCTACAGTCCGTAGAGTCACAAAAAGTCAGACATGACTGAGCAAGTATCCACACACTGTTCTATGAATTGCATGTCTGCTTCTATTAATTAATATAAAGCTTTACAAGCATATCACTGTTATTCACTGGGATGAATCAGAGGTTTCTTCATATACTTCTTCAAATAATCATTATTAATAAAATATACTAAAAATTAAAAATTTTAGCACTTACTTAAAATAAGTTAATTAATGAGATCAGTGAGACAGGTTTGATGGATTCAACAACCTTACATTGTATTTTATGGATGACAGTTGCCATCTTCTGTTAGTGCCATTTTATTTTAGTTTTGTTTTGTCTGTAGTATATGAAGATATTGCTTTCATATATTTATAACTTTTATGTATTGGATTTCACAGACAATATTATTTTTATTAAATATATCAATATTTCCCTTATAAAAACTATTTTTGAAAACCACTATTTCAGATGAGCCAAAGCTTCAATGTTCAGGAAAACCTTAGACTGCTTTTCTCTGGATCTTCTTGTCTTTTTCTTGACCCTCTCTATGTAGTCTCTTCCCCCCGTTTCTACCTCCTATGACAGGCAGAAAGGCTTCTCTACATGTCATTTTCATAACCATCATTTCTAATAATAGCAGAGGCATAACAAAATTTAACTAACATTTCCTCTATTAGTAAGTATTCACTTTGTTTTCAATATTTCTTCATTACAATGAACAATATCTAAAGATGTTCAGGACTACACACTATTTCCTTTTTTAGATTATTTTCTCATGACAGACACAAAGTAGTAGAGTATTGGATTAAAACTACTATTACCCATTTCTGAAAAGACTTTTAGCAAGACAGTTCAGTAGATAGTAAGAACCACATCAAATTAGAAAGCAAATGCCATCTTAAGTCATCTGCTCAAATCTAATTTGAGCAGAAGAACCTCTGCCTTTTAAGTCACAGATATTAACCTGTTAAACGTTTGTTTTTCATTCTTTGCTTCAGGGAATTTCCCTTACCACTCCCAAGGCTGGGGTTATGTTCCTTCCTGGGGGCCCCGAGGGGCCTTTTTGCTTTTTCCTGTCACAGCACTAACTGTTTCACAAATGCTTATTCATGTTTCCTATTCCCTAGACTACGTATGTGCCACCAGAGGATTTACCTTGTTCACTGATATATTTCGCAGAACCTGAAACAGTGGCACACAGTAAGGGATGCTATAAATTTTGCTGAGTTAATTCCTTATTTTTATTAAGGAAGTGACTACATATCCTTTTCCATGACCTTAAAATTCACGATTTGGGGGTCTGAATTTTGTCCTACAAGGTACAGCAGTGCTTACCATACTTCATGGCACACAGACATGCCAAAAAGTAAGTTTTGAATGAATTATTTAACTAGTTCATTCACGTTTTAAAAGGACATGATATTCCAGAACAAACAAAATCTGAAAAGTGTACCGTTTTAGGATTTGGGGATTAAAAAGAGATCTAGCAGTCAAGGTAAACATTTGCTTACTTGATGTGTCATTTGCATTTCAGACCTGAAGCTAGCATTGTCTGTGTGAGATCTTAAGCAAGTCAACTATTCTTCTTAGTTTCAGTTTCCTCATGTATAAAATTATGTGGTTAGATCAGATAATTAGTATGAGTTCTTCCAGCTCATTCTAAACTTTACTTTAGGAGGGTATTTATTGGGTTATAATTAAGATAATATGACACAAAGAACTCAATAACCCTGTGCTTTATTTTTCTGATTTGTTTTGTTTTACTGTAATTTCTTAGTTACATTTCTTTGCAACAATATAACTACTTGTGAAAGCCTGATAAAGTTAGGTGATGGTCCACTGTTCAGTTCAGTTGCTCAGTCGGGTCCAACTCTTTGCAGCCCCATGAATTGCAGCACACCAGGCCTCCCTGTCCATCACCAACTCCCAGAGTCCACCCAAACTCATGTCCCATGAATTGGGGATGCCATCCAACCATCTCATCCTCTGTCACCCCCTTCTCCTCTTACCCTCAATCTTTCCCAGAATCAGGGTCTTTTTTAAATGAGTCAGTTCTTCGCATCAGGTGGCCAAAGTACTGGAGTTTCAGCTTTAGCATCAGTCCTTCCAATGAACACCCAGGACTGATCTCCTTTAGGATAGACTGGTTGGATCTCCTTGCAGTCCAAGGGACTCTCAAGAGTCTTCTCCAACACCACAGTTCAAAAGCATCAATTCTTCTGCACTCAGCTTTCTTCACAGTCCAACTCTCACATCCATACATGACAACTGGAAAAACCATAGCCTTGACTATATGGACCTTTATTGGCAAAAGTAATGTTTCTGCTTTTCAACATGCTATCTAGGTTGGTCATAACTTTTCTTCCAAGGAGTAAGCGTCTTTTAATTTCATGGCTGCAGTCACCATCTGCAATGATTTTTGGAGCTCCCAAAAAATAAAGTCTGACACTGTTTCACCACATATTTCCCATGAAGTGATGGGACCAGATGCCATGATCTTTGTTTTCTGAATGTTGAGCTTTAAGCCAACTTTTTCACTCTTCTCTTTCACTTTTATCAAGAGGCTTTTTAGTTCCTCTTCACTTTCTGCCATAAGGGTGGTGTCATCTGCATATCTGAGGTGATTGATATTTCTCCCAGCAATCTTGATTCCAGCTTGTGCTTCTTCCAGCCCAGTGTTTCTCATGATGGACTCTGCATAAAAGTTAAATAAGCAGGGTGACAATATACAGCCTTGATGTACTCCTTTTCCTATTTGGAACCGGTCTGTTGTTTCCATGTCCAGTTCTAACTGTTGCTTCCTGACCTGCAAATGGGTTTCTCAAGAGGCAGGTCAGGTGGTCTGGTGTTCCCATCTCTTTCAGAATTTTCCACAGTTTATTGTGATCCACGCAGTCAAAGGCTTTGGCATAGTCAATAAAGCAGAAATAGATGTTTTTCTGGAACTCTCTTGCTTTTTCCATGATCCAGCGGATGTTGGCAATTTGATCTCTGATTCCTCTGCCTTTTCTAAAACCAGCTTGAGCATCAGGGAGTTCACGGTTCACGTATTGTTGAAGCCTGGCTTGGAGAATTTTGAGCATTCCTTTACTAGTGTGTGAGGTGAGTGCAATTGCGTGGTATTTTGAGCATTCTTTCACTTGAAATGAAAACTGACTCTCCACTGTTAAAAGACAGTAAAGGTGGTGTGCCCCTAATGGTCATCAGAGGTGTTATCTGGGGCCATGAATGTTTCTTTGTTTTGATGGGCAGGTTGTTATTGTGGTTGTTGCATAATCAACTAACATTAAAGCTCCGTGTAGCTCTTTCAAGATTCTGGCAGGCTTTTCAGAGACAAGACATGCTTTACTGTATGCCAACTAATTTCAATTAAAAAATAAGCTAAGTTACTCTCCAAATTCATCTCCTTTTGAAAGGTTTAAAACTAGCTATCTTTTACGACTCCAGGGGTTAAATCAAATTATCTGGAAATCTAATAGTTTTGCTCCTACATTTTAACTGCCATTTCAGTTGGCACTAATCCTTCGGTAGACAAATAATTATATATTTGCACAATTGAATGTGCTAGTCTTGGGAAGGGTAAAGGAATGACCATATTTCTCCATCTGTCCCCTGGTTTCTCATAGAGATAAGGCACACAAATACATCACTTGGAGTGCAAGTCAGTGATTAGCAGTGCAAGAAAGAAGCCCACAGCAAAGTCAAGAGTGGTTGCACAGGTTTATACACTAGAAGAACACTCCGTAGAGGACACATGGAAGAAAGGGAGACAAGGCACTGTGCCTAACACAGGTTAGAGGGCAGCACCTCTGAAAAAGGAAAGGGGGGGGGGGGATCTAGCAAACTACACAAATACACATTTTTATTGTTATAATTTTATTACTATAAAATGTGCTTCTGGTTCAACAGCTTGCTGCTAAGTTGCTTCAGTCATATCCGACTCTGTGCGACCCCATAGATGGCAGCTCATCAGGCTCCCCCATCCCTGGGATTCTCCAGGCAAGAACACTGGAGTGGGTTGCCATTTCCTTCTCCAATGCATGAAAGTGAAAAGTGAAAGTGAAGTCGCTCAGTCGTGTCTGACTCTTCATGACCCCATGGACTGCAGCCTACCAGGCTCCTCCATCCATGGGATTTTCCAGGCAAGAGTACTGGAGTGGGGTTCCATTGCCTTCTCTGAGACCTGTCCCAGGCCCCACTGTACATGAGGAGCAGGGTTTGGCTTGGTGGCCCTCCCCTTACCTCATGCCCCACTGCCTTAAATAGGTCTGCAGTACCTAACATTTCTGTTCTTCAGACATTTCTGTGTTAAATATTAATAAAAGCTTACAAATCCACAGGGAAATCAAAGTAAAACAATTCTGGTTTAACAGAAATAATCTAGTAACAATAAAAATTCAATTAAATAAGCAGACTAACTGTTCTGGCTGCTACCATAATAAAGGTACATAGGAACAGTTTTTTTTGTCTTCACTGTACGAAAGCAATATATACATGTCTTAGGAGCCTGGTCGGGATCCAGCTTTTTATTTTCCTGATATGTTATTCTGCTGTTGCTGCACCGCCAGGGCTTGCTGAAGGCACATCTGCTTCCGGGAATAGTGCTGCCAGTGCAGAATTTGCTGCTCATCAATAAATTTCGCAGACTGAGCCTTCACCAGCTCCTTGCGGAAGTGTTCGTACTGGAGCAGGTCTAACGTGTTAACACGGAGGGTACTGTAGATACTTGGCATATTCTGGTTCTTTCCAGTAAAGCAAGTACTTAAGATAATTAACAAAAGCTTTATCTTTGAAGTAACCTCTTCGGGCAAGAAGGTTACGGTAATTTGGGTTGGCTAAACACTAAAAATTCCAACTCCAACTGAAACCGCAGTCGATTTCTAGCATCATCTGTCTCCATAGCGACGGCCGCCGGCCATCACCAGCAGACACTCATAAGTCCCCCGCAACCCCACACAGCCAGGATCGGAGAAACAGGGAAGGTGAGACTATGACTAAAACACATATGGTCAGATTATCTGCCATCTTCCTTTCCTCTCCTCTTTTACCTCCTCCTCATCATGTTTTTTTCCCTGCCTCTCTGGTACCTTCAGATTTATGAAGCTCAGTCTTTTGATTCATTTATGACTCTTTGACATTTTGTGCTCAGATTAAGACCTTGTTCAGTATGTATTGTCATATTTTCTTATATGTAATTGTTTTTCTAATTCTGGAAATTTTTTAAATATTTTAAATTGTTTTTAAGTAATTTAATGATATTTCAAATCAGAAATTGCTTTAATAAAAGGAAAATTGCTTAAACTTCCTCATGTTTCAAATGCATCAGTTCAATTCAGTTCAGTCACTCAGTCGTGTCTGACTCTTTGCGACCCCATGAACCACAGCACACCAGGCCTCCCTGTCCATCACCAACTCCCAGAGTCCACCCAAACTCATGTCCCATGAATTGGGGATGCCATCCAACCATCTCATCCTCTGTCACCCGCTTCTCCTCTTGCCCTCAATCTTTCCCAGAATCAGGGTCTTTTTTAAATGAGTCAGTTCTTCGCATCAGGTGGCCAAAGTATTGGAGTTTCAGCTTCAACATCAGTCCTTCCAATGAACACCCAGAACTGATCTCCTTTAGGATGGACTGGTTGGATCTCCTTGCAGTCCAAGGGACTCTCAAGAGTCTTCTCCAACACCACAGTTCAAAAGCATCAATTCTTCTGCACTCAGCTTTCTTCACAGTCCAACTCTCACATCCATACATGACAACTGGAAAAACCATAGCCTTGACTAGACTGACTTTTGTTGACAAAGTAATGTCTCTGTTCTTTAATATACTGTCTAAGTTGGTCATAACTTTCCTTCCAAGGAGCAAGTATCTTTTAATTTCATGGCTACAGTCACCATCTGCAGTGATTTGGGAGCCCACAAAAATAAAGTCAGCCACTGTTTCCCCATCCATTTCCCATGAAGTGATGGGACCTGATGCCATGATCTTAGTTTTCTGAATGTTGAGCTTTAAACCAACTTTTTTCACTCTCCTCTTTCACTTTCATCAAGAGGCTCTTTAGTTCTTCTTCACTTTCTGCCATAAGGGTGGTGTCATCTGCATAATACATCTTAAATGCTTTACTTCCCCCAAGTTAACTCCTCAGAGACACATTTAGCATCTCAAATCATCTCTAAGTCTGGTCTGAGATGTCATTAAGAAGAGCTCTCTGGGGAAGGCAGATGGCTTCATACTTAAAGTCTATTCTTTTGGCAATGCTGGAAATTCAGATATGCTCCAGGTAAAATTACTCCCATAGGAAGTCCTAATTCCAATGTCAAATTCTCAGAATTTCTAAAGCGGAATAACTGCATCCAAATCTCCTCTCTACTGAGTCTTTACTATTGATTTCTTCAACATACTGACTTCTTAATCAAAGCCTTTCTTCTGTCAAATAAATCTGCCTAGAAATTACTCAAATCTAAAGAAAACTACTCGGTATATATATTGGTCACGATGAGCTAGTCTATGCTACAGCAACAGATAACCCTACAACCTCATTTCATAACACACTGAAAGTTTGTTTATAGCTCACATCAGGGTAGGCTGGTCAACTGTCCTCCAAAAGATAATTTGTGGACTTTCATTAGGTACTCTACTAGGAATATATGAACTCTGTAGTCCCCACGAGGAGAGAGAGAATAAATGGAATAAAAGGTCAGACACAAAAGTGACTTAAATCTTTTCTGCCCGCATTCCATAGCCTCAGCTTAACTGCAGGGGAGACTGAAAAATACAGCTCTCAAGTGGGTCCAGAAAGAGAAAATTATGTGGCACTGTCACTGCCACACACTATAATCATTGATCACATAGAGCAAACATGGAATTTCAGAACCACAAACTCTATACGACATATAATTAAATTTTCCCTGACTCTGAATTCCCAGTGATTTTCCTGGAGCCTAGAAAGATAGAACAAGCAATGTATTGATTCATGCTGACATACCTACCTACCTTTATTCATTCACCCATACATTCACTCAACAGTATTTCTTTTATACAAGCAAAACCATATCTGATTTTATAATCAATATATAACCAATCAATATAACCAATAATATTCATATATTGTATATAAATTGACATTCACTTAGTATAGAGCCATCTCAATCATTTTAATAATAATAGCTATTCACTGTACTTCCGATTAAAAGGCAAGTTGTCTCCAAAGAACACACTTAAATAAGTACATTTTTTTAACACATTTGCAATCATATATACCCAATTCAGATTCCTAAAGGCAAACAAAATTGTTAGGACCTAAAGCCAAAAATTAATGTTAGTACATATATGTGATCATTAATTCAACCAAGATGACTGATATGTATTTTCTAACTGGCTTTGTTCTGTCCTAATTGTTTAACTTTAGTTATCCTTTTGTATATGTATTTTATTATAAGAATTTATTGTATATTTAGCAGCTAGGGTACTGCTTATAGCAACTGTCAGGACTAGAAGTAAAAATAAAAGCAAAAGCTGTAAAGAAAAGGAGAATGATTGAGAAGGACAAAAAAAAATTAGTTTCAAAAAGTGAGAGAGGAAAATAAGGGTAAAATAAAGTTAGTAAAAGAAAAAATACAGATGGACAAGCAGACATTCAGAGAGGAAGGTAGGAAGGAGCCTTTAGAAAATGGGATGATGTTTTCAAATTATGTTTCCAAGGCCAGACTATCACTGAAATCAAAACAAAAAAAAACCACAAAATAGAAAACTACAGACCACTCTCATTTGGGAAATTACTCCCCAAATCCTAAATGAAACACTAGCAAATAAAAGAGGGTAATATATTAAAGAATGATGTTCCATAAACCAGTGAAACTCATGCCACAAAAAATCCAATATCTAGATTTCTTGAATATCTTAGTATCTCCAATACCTAGAAGAGCACTTTACACTGAGTAAACCTGTACTAAACTGATGAATAAATGCATGAATAGTAAAAATCTTTGAATATAATTCATCATATTAATAGATTCAAGAAGAAAAATTATACAGTCATCTCTACAAATGCCAAAGAAGCACTGATAAAATTCAGCTAACATTCCTGATTAAAAAATTAAAAAGGAACTCTTGATAAAATGAGATCCTGCCTTAACACTGTTATAGATAGGTAGATAGAGAAGCAACTAAAAACTTATAAGAAGCAATAACAAAATTCATTAAGGTTATCCTACCATATTACTAGATAAATCAATGGTTTTGAAATATACAAATAATTATTTTAAAATATGATAGAAAAAATATCTAATTTATAACAGTAGTAAAAAGATACAATACTTAAGAACATCTTTAATAGATAACGTGAAAAGAAAGTGAAAATCACTCAGTTGTGTACGACTCTTTGTGACCCATGGACTATACAGTCCATGGAATTCTCCAGGAATACTGGAGTGAATAGTCTTTCCCTTCTCCAGGGGATCTTCCCAACCCAGTGATTGAACCCAGGTCTCCTGCATTGCAGGTGGATTCTTTAACAGCTGAGCCACAAGGGAAGCCCAAGAATACTGGAGAGTGGGTAGCCTACCCCTTCTCCAGCCAATCTTCCCAACCCAGGAATTGAAATGGGGTCTCCTGCATTGCAGGCAGATTCTTTAACCAGGTATACTTAAACTTAGGTATAAGTAGATTGCCCTGGGAACACTGCTATATGAGCCTCAGGAAGGTAGCCAGGGAGATTAATGTGTGTATGTATATAAATATATATATATATATATATATATATATATATATATATATATATATATATATATATAATGTGTCACCACAGATTCAGCTTTGGAGTCAAACTCATAAGATCAAGAATTGGAGTTGCCTAGTTTTCTATATGAATGGCATAGTCTTGTTAGATATTAATTAACTGTATTAATATCATTCTGTAGTGAGGTTCAGTCTGTATGTCAAACTTCCACAGTGATGCATAGGAGACTATCACAGTAGTGTTAACTTGCCACAAGATGTTTACCTAGAAATTCTAAGTAAGCCTTGATCCATTAACTATACAAGCTGGGAAATAAATTTCATAACACTGAGTCAGGTATCAAAGCATCATGGAATTTCAACAATAACTTTGTTACAAGAATATCAAACAAACCTTAGTCTGTGCATATACAATTACTTCATAATGAGGTCAATAAAAGCCATTTCTATGGAAATCTTCTTGAAATAAGGAGGAGAATGAACCCCTCAGAAATTTTCAAAATCAAGACACCTCTCAAAGCAGTATTTCTTCAGCCTTTACCACCATTGCTATCTGGTCCAGGAGTTCTCTTTTCTATATTGTCTGCTGTTGTATTCTGAGGCTGCATAAAGTGCTTGGCATATAGCAGGTAAAAAAAATCCCAAATGTTAGCCTACTGAAACTAGTTAGAATATGATGACAAAATTTTGCTTCCTTGAGGGCAAGTCTCATAAATCCATGATTTTCCATTGCCAGAAGTTATGCTAAGCACTTTATATTCATTCACTATTTACATTCACATATTATTCTCTAAACCACCCTGAAAAGTAATTATTATTATTTCCATCAGACAACTGAAAAAATCAGGCTTGAAGAGGTTGAGTAACTTGCCCAAGGGCTTTGTCATTGGAAGAACTGATGCTGAAGCTGAAGCTTCAGTATTTTGGTTACTGGATGTGAACAGGTAACTCATTGGAAAAGTCCTTAATGCTGGGAAAAATTGAGGGCAGAAGGAGAAGAGGGCATCAGAGGATGAGATGACTGGAGGGCATCAGAGGATGAGATGGCTGGATGGCATCACCGGTGCAATGGACATCAACTTGAGCAAACTCCAGAATGTGGTGAGGGACAGGGAGGCCTGGCATGGTGCAGTCCATGGGGTTGCAAAAAGTCAGACACGACTGGGCAACTGAACAACAATTTACCCAAACATACACAATTAAAGAGACAAAATTTGAATTTCTGCTCAAACCCCTAGGCTGCTTCTCCACTCAGGTGTGTATAGGACTAACAGCTATCCATAATCTCACAGCCAACATTTCCCACTTCAAGTATATATATTAAAGAGAACAGGCAAGGTGACACACAAAAACTCATAGATAAGCCAATTTATATAAAAGAAATCTTTTGAATATGTATCAGGCCATTTAGAAATGCTGACACTCCCATCCTAAGAATGCCTCTGGTATTCTCTTGCATCATTGCATTAATGATTAACTTTTACTTCTGAATTTCTACAGCAAGGAAATAAATAGGATGTCTCCAAAGCCCTAGCATGAACATCACTCCCTGAAATTTCGCCCTAGAGGGAGAGGTCCACAAGGGCAAACTGTCTTCCAAAGGTTTATATGCTAGTCAGTTCTTATTTTATGGTCCTTGTTATTTTCCTAAACTAGGTTATATAAGGAAAATTATAAAAATTGTTATCAAGTAACTCTAATATTCTGTTTTGCATTATTAAAGGTCAAAGGCTTAAATAGATACCTTCTGGCTTCTACATTTCATTTACTCCTTTAAAGAAGAAAGTCACAGAAAGAGGTTTCTGTGTCAACACCCAGAGATAATGCCAGGGAGGACTACGGTCAAAAAGATACACTCTCAGGTCTTACAGAAAGACAGTTTCCAGTGGTTAGATACATTCTTCCACTAAGTTGTAATTTCACTCGTGTACTATCTTCAAGTGTGTGGAAGAGTAGACACAGACAACGGGTAAATGAGAATCTGAGGGGGCTGGTGCTTAACAAAGTTTTCTGTCATTAGACTTAGTCTCTAATAGCAATTAATCTTTTGCAAAAGACCATTTCAATGCCTTCAATTCTTTTTCAGTGACAATATATTTGCACACACAGGTCTTTTAGTGTACCTTTATTGACTGAGGTAAGGAGGTTTTAGAAAGAAAACACTTTTGTTTCATTGTATATTAATAAAGGTTAATGCATATCTCAACTTTTTCCTGACTTTTATAATAGAAGTGAACTTAAGTAGGCAGTATAGTTAAATCATCCACTGCCTTCAAGGGATATAAACATCAATTTTCTGGCACCTCATATTTGCCAATGAAATCACATTAAATGGTAAAACATTAGCTCTTTTAGCTTTCACTTGCTTCCTCCAACGTAATGATAAAGTACTATATCACTTTGTCTGCTCCTTTCTGCTGCCAAATTCATTTCCGAGTCTCTGGCAGGACTAAAAGAATGTACCTGAGGTGATTACTAATAAGTTTTGATTATTAAAAATTAAACCTTCTTACATTCATTTTTCAGGACAACAGTCAAGAATCCCTGAGTTAAAGGCAACCCCTTGATCATCTTAACCTTGAACTGCTCATTCCGAAGACTGAAGAACTATCTCACAATCTGGCCATTTTAATAGTGATGTAAATTACTGACTCTAAAGAAATAGCCAACTTTTAACAAGGGGCAGCTGACTACATCCTGGAATAAATTAGGCTCAATGTTAATCAATAGAAGAGAACCAATATGATTCAGAATTCATTCTCTGCATCACATGTATCTTCAGCAAAGGTGGTTTTTATCATGGTAATTGGCATGGACTGGGTGAATAGATTTTCGGCTAGATGGACAAAAACTTTAACAGAAATAACCACAAATAGCAAAGCCGATCTCAACATAAATGTTAGATATTTAACCTTTTGTAATATCCTAGGAAAGGCAGGAGATTCCAAGATATTAATATGTATTCAAAGATGTTTACTTTCTTCTCTTCTATTCATAGCAAGAACTGGTAATCAGATTATATAGTAGAAATCATCAAACAAATTTTGGTTTCTGTTTTGACATTAATTGAGTGGCCTTGTGGGAAGTTACTTAAGCTCTCTTGCATAAGTCTATTTGGTTGTAATATTATTCTACTTTACTATATCTTCTACTTCCCCTTACAGTTATAAAACTTCAAAATTATGCAATAACTAATTATGAAGCATGAAATACAAGATCTTTGTTTCATTCATTGCTGAATTTGAGCACTTAGAATTGTGCCCAGCACTCAGTACATTCCCCATAACTATTTCTTCAATGAGTATCAGCATACTTAAGTGTTTGTTGAATGAATGCATGTATAAAGTACATATCATTTCAATTTCTTACTGGCTACTTTATTATTTACATACAGAGAATATGTTGTGAAAAATGTTTTTGAAAACTCCTGAAGTACAATAAGTTAAAGTTCATAGTATAAAAAAAAAAGAAGGTAAAAAATAAGGACAGTCCATTTACTAATTTTTTCATTCCACAAAATACCCAGAGATTAATAAATCAGCGGCCGCATGTAATATAACAGATCAAGATCAATTATATATAAGATCATGTAAGACTATAAGACCAGACACCATAAAACTGATAGAGGAAAACACAAGCAAATCATATTTTGACATAAATCCAAAATGAAATCTTTTTTTAAATCTGTCTCCTAAAGCAAAGCAAATAAAAGCAAAAATAAACAAATGGGACCTAATCAAAAACTTGTGCACAGCAAGGAAACCATCAACAAAATGAAAAGACAACCTACTGAATGGGAGAAAACATATGCAAATGATATGATTTATAAAAGATTAATATATAACATATATAAACAGCTAATACAACTCAACATCAAAAAAAAAGTCCAATTAAAAAATGGACAAAGAACTGAACAGATAATCTGCCATAGAGGAAATGCAGATGGCCTACAGGCACATGAAAAAATGCTCAATATTGCTAATCATCAGGGAAATGAAAATCAACACCACAATGAGGTGTCATCTCACACCTGTCGGGAAGGATGTCATCAAAAAAACACAAATGATAGATGTTGGCAAGGATACAGAGGAAAGGAAACTCCTGCGCTCTATTAGTCAATGTAAGTTGGCACAACCACTATAGAAAATAGTATGGAGGCTCAGACGGTAAAGCGTCTGCCTACAATGTGGGAGACCTGGGTTCCATCCCTAGGTCGAGAAGATCCCCTGGAGAAAGAAATGGCAACCCACTCCAATACTGTTGCCTGGAAAATTCTAGGGATGGAGGGACTTGGTAGACAACAGTCCATGGGGTCGCAAAGAGTCAGACATGACTAAGCAACCTCACTTTCACTTTCTCAAAAAAGTTAAAAACAGAGCCACCATATGACCCACAAACTCTCCTCCTCAGTATATAGCCAAAAGAAACCAAAAAACCAACAGCATTAATTCAAAATGACATGCACTTCAATGTTCACAGCAGCATTATTTACAATTACCAAGACATGGAACCAACCTAAGTGTGCATCAACAGATAAACAGATAAAGAATATGTGGTATATATAGAAACACACACACACAACGGAATACTACTCGGCCATAAAAAAGAATGAAATTTTGTCATTTGCAACAACAATGGATGGAACTGAAGGGCATTCTGCTTAGTGAAATAAGTCAGATAGAGAAAGAAAAATTGTATGATATCACTTATATGTGGAATATTAAAAATACAACATCTAGTAAATATAACAAAAAAGAAGCAGATTCACAGATAAAGAGAACTAACTTGCAGTTACCAGGTAGGAGGAGGAAAAAGGAGGAGTATTGTTAGGGTAGGGGAATAAAACTATTAGGGGAATAAAACTATTAGTAAAAACTATTAGGTATAAATAAGTTATAAGGATATATTTTACAACATGTGGGATATAGCCAATACTTTATAATAACTACAAATGGAATATGGCCTTTAAAAGTTATGATTCAATACAATGGAGAAAAGACAATCCCTTTAACAAGTGGTGTTGGGAAAACTGGTCAACCACCTGTTAAAAAATGAAACTAGAACACTTTCTAACACCATACACAAAAATAAACTCAAAATAGATTAAAGATCTAAACGTAAGACCAGAAACTATAAAACTCCTAGAAGAAAACATAGGCAAAACACTCTCTGATGTAAATCACAGCAGGATCCTCTATGACCCACCTCCCAGAGTAATGGATATAAAAGAAAATATAAACAAATGGGACCTAATTAAACTTAAAAGCTTATACACAACAAAGGAAACTATAAACAAGGTGAAAAGGCAGCGTTCAGAATGGGAGAAAATAATAAGCAAACGAAGCAACTGACAAAGATTTAATCTCAAAAATATACAAGTAGCTCATGCAGCTCAATACCAGGAAAAAAAAAAACGACCCGATCAATAAATAGGCCAATGAACTAAACAGACATTTCTCCAAAGAAGATATACAGATGGCTAACAAGCACTTGAAAAGATACTCAATGTCACTCATTATCAGAGAAATGCAAATCAAAACCACAATGAGGTACCATTTCACGCCAGTCAGAATGGCTGCAATCCAAAAGTCTACAAACAATAAATGCTGGAGTGGGTGCCAAGAAAAGGGAACCCTCTTACACTGTCGGTGGGAATGCAAACCAGCACAGCCACTATGGAGAACAGTGTGGAGATTCCTTAAAAAACTGGAAATAGAACTGCCTTATGACCCAGCAATCCCACTGCTGGGCATACACACTGAGGAAACCAGAATTGAAAGAGACACGTGTACCCCAATGTTCATCACAGCACTGTTCACAATAGTTATGACATGGAGGAAACATAGATGTCCATCAGCAGACGAATGATAAGAAAGCTGTGGTACATATACACAATGGAGTATTACTCAGCCATTAAAAAGGATGTATTTGAATCAGTTCTAATGAGGTGGATAAAACTGGAACCTATTATACAGAGTAAAGTAAGTCAGAAAGAAAAACACCAATACAGTATATTAACACATATATATGGAAATTAGAAAGATGGTAATGGTGACCCTATATGTGAGATAGCAAAAGAGACACAGATATAAAGAAGAGATTTTTGGACTCTGTGGGAGGTGAGGGTGGGATGATTTGAGAGAATAGTATTGAAACATGTATATTACCATATATGAAATAAAGCATTAGTCCAAGTTCAATGCAAGAATCAGAGCACTCAAAGCTGGTACACTGGGATGACCCTGAGGGATGGGATGGGGAGGGAGGTGGAAGGGAGGATCAGGATGGGGGATACATGTACATCCACGGCTGATTCATGTCAGTTCAGTTCAGCTCAGTTCATTCACCCAGTCGTGTCCAACTCTTTGCGACTCCATGAACTACAGCACACCAGGCCTCCCTATCTATCACCAACTGCCAGAGTCTATCCAAACTCACGTCCATTGAGTCGGTGATGCCATCCAATCATCTCATTCTCTGTCACCCCCCTTCTTCCCCTGCCCTCAATCTTTCCCAGAATCAGGGTCTTTTCCAGTGAGTCAGCTCTTTGCATCAGGTGGCCAAAGTATTGAAGTTTCAGCTTCAACATCAGTCCTTCCAATGAACATCCAGGACTGATCTCCTTTAGGATGGACTGGTTGGATCTCCTTGCAGTCCAAGGGACTCTCAAGAGTCTTCTCCAATACCACAGTTCAAAAGCATCAATTCTTCTGTGCTCAGCTTTCTTTATAATCCAATTCTCACATCCACACATGACCACTGGAAAAACCATAGCCCTGACCAGACAGACAATGTATGGTGAAAACCACTACAATATTGTAAAGTAATTAGCCTCTAATTAAAATAAATAAATTTTTTAAGTTATGACTCACTATATTGTATACTTATAACATATAATATTATATAGCAACTATACTTCAATATTTTAAAAATCAATGAAAATTGGTGAGTGCTTGAGGAAAAGAAAAAAGTATACAAAGAATTTTTTAAAAAACCTTTGGTTCTTTGGACAAATATTTCCCGGACTTCTAAGTTACAAAACACGAAATTCTAAAATTTTAAAACTAGATATTCAGACATCTAAACTGCAAAGCAATCTGACCATGGGCATGTCTGTTTGACTTCTACTATTCATATGCCTAAATATATACTTCAGCTTGAAATTAGGAATACATGGTGATTGTAAGAGAAATACAGCTTTTTCAAGCTGAATGAGTTAGTTTCTGGCTAAATGAGCTGATCTTTTGAGTTAAATCATTTGTATTTGTCTACCTGAAGACTGGAACATACCTTCTAAATATTGGTTTAAGTAGAATTAATGCCAATCTTTTGTTGCTAGCAATATATAATTATACATTCGTTTTCTACATAGAGCCATTTTGTGTTTGTGATCATTAATTGCATTAATCACAGTACTAAATTCATTTGCTATATTTCACAATACAGAAATAAAAATTAGCTTAACAATCCTTTGAAGAACCTGTAATTTTTACTTCTAATTTGTCTTCTTTAATCTTATTTCCTTGCTTCCAAACAAGCTGAGGTCTATGGACTTTTCGAAGGGTTCTCCTTATGTGTCTTGCATCTCCTGTCTCTTCACTGTGGCAGCAACCCCCCTCTCTTCATTCCCTGCATCTTTTCACCTTCCTCACTCAATTGCAGCTCATTGGCCTCTATGCTGTTCCTCAAGCATGCCAGGATGCTCCTGACTGATGGTTTTGCATTTACTGTTTGACTTTTGCTTTTTCCTGGAATGATCTTCTCACCAGATATCCACATGACTACCTCCCTTCCTGCCTTTAAACCTTCTTTAGTGGAAACTGCTCAATGGGACTTTGCTAAAAGCTATTTATTTTTGCAAACTGCTCCCCATATCTTACACTTACCCTGCTCTACTTTTTCAAAGCATCACATTCTAACAAACTAAATAATTTACTTTTTATTTTGTTTGTTGTTTATATTTTCTCTCTGCTCCTCTACAATGAAAGCTCCATGAGGGCAGGGAGCCTTGTCTTATTTCCTAATATATATCAAAAGCCTAAAACAGTGCCTGACATATAAAGTGAAAGTGAAAGTCACTCAGGTATGTCTGACTCTTTGTGACCCAATGGACTATATAGTCCATGGACCTCTCCAGGCCAGAATACTGTTCCTTTCTCCAGGGGATCTTCCCAACCCAGGGATCAAACTCAGGTTTCCCACGTTGCAAGCAGATTCTTTACCAGCTGAACAGACTCTCAACAAATATTAGCTACATGAAAAAGCATCTCATTAAAATAAATTCTTAGAGTGAAACTTCTTAGTCAAAGAGTAGGCAAATCTCAAAATTCAGATGCTTATTAGTAAATTAATAATTAAATTAAAATACTTCCTGCAAAGATTGCCTAAGCCAACAGAAATGTATGGTCTTAAAATAGAAGTGCTTTAACACTCTGCAGAGGACTCACTTCCTCTCAACTGTTACTCCTCTTATGAACACCAGCTACAATAATGTACAAAACTCCATCACTGAGGAGCAACAAACATCTTCCAGCTTTGATCTACTAACCCAACAAAGGTGCTTAAAAATAAAAGGTAAGGACAGACCATCACTGATCTGGGGCTTCGCAGGTGGCACTAGCGGTAAAGAATCTGTCTGCCAATGGAGAAGATGCAAGAGACGTGGATTCAATCCCTGGGTGGGGAAGATCCCCTGGAATAAGAAAGGGGATTCTTGCCTGGAAAATTCCATGGACAGAGGAGCCTGGCAGGCTACAGTCTATGGGGCTGCAAAGAGTCGGACACAACTGAACATATACTGAAATATATGCAATAGTTGTACCTCAGATGTTTTATTCAACGGACTTTCTAATATACGCAAAACCCAGAGAACACTGTCCTCACTTGCCCTTTCAGATTGTATTTATTGCTAGTTTAGACATACCTGGTTCCAAGCTGGGATCCTAAATCTTATCCTGGAGCCAGCCCTCTGCCAACCCATCTGCCTTGTCTGACATAGAGGCCTCTTCTTGTCTTTTTTCCTCCATTGTTCTGACAATAGAAACAGTGACAGACTTTATTTTCTTGTGCTCCAAATCACTGCAGACGGTGACTGCAGCCATGAAATTAAAAGATGCTTGCTTCTTGGAAGAAAAGTGATGACAAACCTAGACAGCATATTAAAAAGCAGAGACATTACTTTGCTAACAAAGCTATGGTTTTTCAAGGAGTCTTGTATGGATGTGAGAGTTGGACCATAAAGAAAGCTCAGTGCTGAAGAACTGATGCTTTTGAACTGTGGTGTTAGAAAAGGCTCTTGAGAGTCCCTTGGACTGCAGGGAGATCCAACCAGTCAATCCTAAAGGAAATCAGTCCTGAATATTCATTGGAAGGACTGATGCTAAAGCTGAAGCTCCAATATTCTGGCCACTTGATGCAAAAAGCTGACTTATCAGAAAAGATCCTGATGCTGGGAAAGATTGAAGGCAGGAGGAGAAGGGAACTACAGAGGACAAGATGGTTAGATAACATCACCAACTCAATGGACATGAGTTTGAGCAAGCTCCGGGAGTTGGTGATCCACAGGAAAGCCTGGCGTGCTGCAGTCCATGGGGTTGCAAACAGACACAACTGAGCAACTGAACAACAATAACAATAACAATTCCTCTGACACTCAGGAGGTGGGCCTCTAAATTCAGAGCACCCATGATCTCTCTTTCTATAGAATCCACGTTCTATAATCTACCATGCTAGCTAACCTGCCCTCAATAATTATACTCCATATTGAAACAACTATAAATAAAATGTAAATGGAAAAAATATATATATCTATGTAACACATAATTTATACATACCCCCAAACTGTATGTGTTCCTACTGTCCTTCCCAGTCACAGTAATTAACACATATCTCTACATCTCCTTCTCTCTGTTCTTCCTAAGCCTAATTCCCATTCGACATTCACTGCATATTTCAGAGAGTCCTTTCTCTACTTTACCATCTCTCTCATTACAGAGAAAAGTCACACTTGCCCTAAATTGTTGTTTACTTGTTTTGACTCTTTGAATCAGTGAAGCAATGAAACTAAAACTCTACTCTCTTTTTCACATGCCAAGTGGTACCCCAGCTTTGCAAGCCTCCATATATCTTGTGTTACATCATGCAAGAGTGAGCTCAATGTGAGATGAACATTCATCTCACAAATATTCTAGTGACAGAGTCAGCATAACTGCCACATTAATCCAACCAGATGCACAGATTCAAGTAACCATTAACTCCCTGATGTGCTACAATCCAGCACTGGCGTATTTTTTCTCAAAGCATATCCATCCATTAGGTACCCTCCTTCACCATCCTACACTAACTCCATCACCACAAATCCATCCCAACCTCCCCTTTCTCCAAAAGAAAGCACAAACTAATACTGATTTAGTGGATCGCTTCATATTCCCTTGCTATTTTCACTTCTAAGTCTCCCTGAACGTAAGTTTACCTGCCCTTGTCTTATACTTATGGCATCTCTGTTTTCTGTTAATTTCTGATCATCTTTTTACAAAGGACCCACAGCCAGACATAAGGGTGATAGAGCTGGTTTTCCTTGTTCCCCTTTGACTTACCTTCTCTGGCTTCCAGACTGCACCCAGCTGCATCAGGTAGCCCATAGGTGATACTATTTCTATAAAAGCCTTAGGTCAAAGACCTCTGGCTACACCAGCACCACCATCAATCTGTGACTTGTAACTCTTCTATGTAAGATTAGAAACTTCAGACAAGGAAAACAGATCACAAATTACCAACAAGCTGGGTCTATTTGGGCTAGATGGGATAAATCATATCAGAAACAGACCCTCCAACTTGATAATATTCAAATTTGGTTATTTTTTTTCTTTACAGATATAGCCCAAGTCTCCCCGCTCTCATCATTATATCTGAAAACTGAGATTTTGAATGCCAATAAATTATCTTTTCAAACTTTTCTCCTGGCTAACAATATGTGCTGCAGTGATTAGAATTTGATATCATCTACTTAGCATAGGCTTGCAGTCACTGGGTCCTGGTTGCACAGTTACTTAGTTTGCACAGCTCACTGGCTGTGAGAACTTCTGCAAGTTACCTAAGTGTTCTTAAACTTTCTTTCCTAGTGTAAAATGGAAATAATAACTGTAGCCTTTGGGTATCTGGTCACAGTTTAATAACAGAACTACATATAAATGTGTAGGCACAGTTTAGAGAATGCAATAAGGAAAAATGCAGTGCCCAGGGTTACTAATGGCAGGAGTATTATTCCTGGGCCCAAGAGGCAAAAGACAGAGCAGCTACCAGAACCAGAGAGCTGAGGGAGATCTTGGTTAGAGGAAAGTAGCCAACCCAGTATAACAGAGCAGGCAGAGAGCTGGGCAGACAATACACCGACACCACTCTCCTTCCTTTTCCCAGATGCTACTGGCATCTTCCATTGGCTGAACTCAACTGGAAGCCAGAGGGTAAAGGAATCCAGTAGTAACTTCCATGAGTCAGCCTCTGGAACACTGGAGTAGGAAGTAAAGGGTGATGCATGGATCTGGAGGGGAAGCAGAAGAGATCCATCCCAGGACATATTTTCTCCTTGTCATCCATTCTGACCATTTATCTGGGTGGAAAAAAAAAAAAATGTCCCTAATATAGATGACAAACCATTAGCTATTATATTATTGCTGAATGAAGCCAGACTCTCACCTAAAGTATAAAACATTAGCACTCTAAATGGAAGAGTACAGAGGGAGGCAGGAAAAGAAAAAACTAATTAATGTGAAATTTAGGTGCTATGGTCACTGCCTTTAAAAATAGCCATGAAGCTGTTAATCACCACTTCCTTTTCCACCACCAGTTTTGTTTAATTTACCTTCTGCAACACCCAGGGATAGAAAGTGTGACTCAAACCTTCATTTATGAGTCCTAATTGGTCCAAAGCTATTGAGTTGTCACCATTTTCCACTGACCATGACTGCTGGGCAAAATGAGCCCTAAAGGATGTCCAAGCAGACCCCCTAGGTTACAGAAACAGCCCTCTTTGCCCTGATCATGGAGCAGCACCCCACTTCTTCCTTGGTATTCGGGCTCATTCACTCTGGCAGGTACAGTGACCTCTTTTTCTCCCTGTTGCTTTGATGCCAGAGTATCCACGGAGCTGAACTTTCAGTTCAAGACTATGACTGGGTTCTCTGATGGAAGCACTTCTCCATTGGGCATTTCTCTCCTGGACTTCCAAATCCATCAAGCCCAAAAATACATACATGGGAAGAAAAAATAACTATAGCATGTCATTTGGTATAAAAGTGAGAAAAGTGATTCTAGCCTCCCAAAGCTTTCATTCCAGAGCCCCATATTTTGACTAAGGAGACTAACATATGTGGGCTAATGGTTCAAGGTAAACACCACTATCTGTATATATGCCTATAGCACTGAACCTTACAGGGTGTTGTATCAGAGCTGGTAATCTGACTGCTCCTAGGTCATGAGGGTGAGAGGCAAAATCAAGAATTCTCTGGGCACAAACCCTTCCCTGCCCTTTCTCTGCTGTAAAGTATGCCCCAATGGGGGAGGAAATGTTTTGTGGAACAATGTGGTCATGGAAACAGCACTCTGTGAGTCTGTAACTGGTGATGCAGGAAGAGGCACTGTGGGCAGGGGGACAAATCTGTCCCAGTATATGTGTCCACTCTGATGGGATCAAAACACTGCCTCTTCAATGCTGAAAGAGGACTGACATAGTCAATGTATCACCACATGACTGTAAGGTACACCTGGGGAATGATACCAAGGAAGAGATCAGCCCTGGTGAGGAGAAGACCATGTTTCTGAGCTCATGCAGAAATTCCAGTATGGCTATCATTGCCGTATTTGCACATAGATTCAACACAAGATGGAGGAAGAGGCAGATGGACAGCCATCTTGCTATGCTGGTTACTGAGGGCTTCCTCCACTGCAGATGCCCTCAGGTGGCATGGAAGGGAGGTCCCTGTGCTCCGTGCCCACTGTGAGAGGAGCATCACACACCTTGCT
Source organism: Budorcas taxicolor (assembly GCF_023091745.1). Lineage (NCBI taxonomy): Eukaryota > Metazoa > Chordata > Mammalia > Artiodactyla > Bovidae > Budorcas > Budorcas taxicolor. Next base: position 74,654,446 of record NC_068912.1, read on the forward strand.
CTCACACCTCCTTCCTAACAGACTCCAGCTCTGGCCCGGAACCATCTGCTCCATAACTAGAGGGGAGGAGGAACTCTTCTTCAAAGTGGCCACTGAGTCTTTCTGATTTTCCACTCATTTCAGAGTTCAACATTCAAGTACTTCATTTTCCCCTTATCTCATTCCTTTGACAAGAAGTGTGTGAATATCCAATCTTAGAATCTCACTTTAAGAAGAATGAATTCTAGGGCCACTCTCAATCCAATGACTTTATCAGTCAAGGCACAATCAAGCTGGGTAACTAAGGAGAATTAAAGAGATGCAGGGAGGGGCTTAAAGCAAGCAACAAGGAATGAATAAATACTAATATAACCAAAGGAGGTGGGATCCAGGAGGGAGAGGTATCAGGAAATGACAAGAATATTTAATTATATGCCAATCCCTTTATTTGTTTCACCTTATACAATCCTCACAACACAAAGCAGACATCATTATTGTTTTGTAAGTGGGAGCCTCAGAGAGTCAAGAGGAGAAGAAAATGGCAACCCACTCCAGTACTCTTGCCTGGAAAATCCCATGGACGGAGGAGCCTGGTAGGCTACAGTCCATGGGGTCACAAAGAGTCAGACACGACTGAGCAACTTCACTTTCACTTTCAGAGTGTCAAGAAGCTTGCCCAAAGTCCACAGCTACCCAGCAGGAAAGCCAGAACGTGAATCTAAGAATTTCTGACACCCCAGCCCCTGTCCTTTCCCCTGCCTCATCCCTCAGCAGAAGTACTAGAATCTCTTCCCTCCTGGTACAGACCCATTGCCTGCTTCTTTCCTTTCTCTGTCTGGTTTCTTTACTGACCCTTTTCCCATTACTTAGTTGGTTCAATCTAAACTGCCCAGTTAAATACTAACACCTCAATCCCTTCCTTTCTGCTAGTATTCTGCTTTGGCCTAGGCTTTAAAGAAGACCCAGAAAATAAAGTCTCAGATGGAGGCTTTTTCTCATAAACATCTAAAAATCATATTAACATAATGTTTAACAACATCTAATAATTGTATAAAGACCACACACATACACACACATTTACTTGGTCATTCACTGTATCAAAATGTCTTAAGGTTCTACTATTATCATGCATGTTTTGTGTAAAGGAGGATAAATTAGTGAATAAATCCCTGCCCTCATGGGGTTTATATTCTATTAGGTGAGGGAGATGTTAGGGAGGAAGCAGACAATAAATAAAATAAACACAAGCAAACACATGGTGTGTTAGATGGTGATAAGAAGGAAAGACAGTGGGTGGGGGGAGGGGAGAGGGACAGCTGTGAGATGGTGGTGTTTCAAAAAAGCCTGAAAGGGAAGAGGGAGTCTTCATGTATTTATGTGGGAAGAGCATTTGGAGACAGCAAATGCAGAGGTCCTGAGCAGGGAACACACCAGACATCCATGAGAAATAGCAAGGAAGCTAGTGTGGCTGGAGAAGAGTGATTCAGTGAGGGCCTTGCGAGATAGTCAAAGAGTCAATAAACGCCAGACTGTGCAATGCCTTATAGCATTAGTAGTTTGGCCTTCATTCTGAGACAGGCAGGCAAAAAGGCTGAAACCAAAAAGGAACATGATCTGACTTCCTTTTTAAGAGAATCACTCTGGCTGTTTATTAGAATGGATTGCAGAAGTACAAAGGCAGAAAGGGAAAGATCAGTTAAAAAGCCATTGAAAATACACACACACTCCAATCTACTGATAGGAATTTAATCATCTGTTCCTTTTCTCATTTAATAAGTATTTATTTGGGGATTCATTATCTGCAAAGAAATATAACTGATAATGATACAAACCTTCTAGTCCACTGCTACCCCTAACCAAGAAAAGGAGACTGCAATAAACTGAACATTTGCATCCTCCCAAATTCATATGTTGGAACTTTATCCCAGTATGATAGTATTTGGATGGGGCCTTTGAGAGGTGACAGAGTCATAAGGACAAGAGCCCTCATGAATGGGACTACCGCCCTCATAAAAGAGGCTCCAGAGAGGTCCCCTGTATCTTCCACCATGTGAAGACACAGCAAAAAGAGCTCACCAGGAAGTAGCATTCACCAGACACCAAATCTACCAAAGCCTTGATCTTGAATTTCACAGCCTTCAAAACTGTGAGAAATAAATGTGTTGTTTTATAAGTCGCCCAGTCTTTGGTATCTGTTCAGTTCAGTTCAGTTCATTCTCTCAGTCATGTCTGACTCTTTGCGACCCCATGAATCGCAGCATACCAGGCCTCCCTGTCCATCACCAACTCCCGGAGTTCACTCAAACTCATGTCCATAGAGTCAGTGATACCATCCAGCCATCTCATCCTCTGTCGTCCCCTTCTTCTCCTGCCCCGAATCCCTCCCAGCATCAGAGTCTTTTCCAATGAGTCAACTCTTCGCATGAGGTGGCCAAAGTACTGGAGTTTCAGCTTGAGCATCAGTCCTTCCAATGAACACCCAGGACTGATCTCCTTTAGGATGGACTGGTTGGATCTTCAGCAGCCCAAGGGACTCTCAAGAATCTTCTCCAACACCACAGTTCAAAAGCATCAATTCTTCGGACCTCAGCTTTCTTTACAGTCCAACTCTCACATCCATACATGACCACTGGAAAAACCATAGCTTTGAATAGATGGAATTTGTTGGCAAAGTAATGTCTCTGCTTTTGAATATACTATCTGGATTTGTCATAACTTTCCTTCCAAAGAGTAAGCATCTTTTTATTTCATGGCTGCATGAAATCATATTCTACAGTGATTTTGGAGCCCCCAAAAATAAAGTCTGACACTGTTCCCACTGTTTCTCTATTTCCCATGAAGTGATGGGACCAGATGCCATGATCTTCGTTTTCTAAATGGTGAGCTTTAAGCCAACTTTTTCACTCTTCTCTTTCACTTTTATCAAGAGGCTTTTTAGTTCCTCTTCACTTTCTGCCATAAAGGTGGTGTCATCTGCATATCTGAGGTGATCGATATTTCTCCTGGGGATCTTGATTCCAGCTTGTGCTTCTTCCAGCCCAGTGTTTCTCATGATGGACTCTGCATAGAAGTTAAATAACCAAGGTGACAATATACAGCCTTGATGTACTCCTTTTCCTATTTGGAACCAGTCTGTTGTTCCATGTCCAGTTCTAACTGTTGCTTCCTGACCTGCATGTAGGTTTCTCAAGAGGCAGGTCAGGTAGTCTGGTATTTCCATTTCTTTCAGAATTTTCAACAGTTTATTGTGATCCACACAGTCAAAGGCTTTGGCATAGTCAATAAAGCAGAAATAGATGTTTTTCTGGAACTATCTTGCTTTTTTGATGATCCAGTGGATGTAGGCAATTTGATCTCTGGTTCCTCTGCCTTTTCTAAAACAGGCTTGAACATCTGGAAGTTCACGGTTCACATGTTACTGAAGCCTGGCTTGGAGATTTTTGAGCATTACTTTACTAGCGTGTGAGATGAGTGCAACTGTGTGATAGTTTGAGCATTCATTGGTATTGGCTTTCTTTGGGACTGGAATGAAAACTGACCTTTTCCAGTCCTGTGGCCACTGCTGAGTTTTCCAAATGTGTTGACATATTGAGTGCAGCACTTTCACAGCATTGTCTTCCAGGATTTGAAATAGCTCAACTGGAATTCCATCACCTCCACTAGCTTTGTTCATAGCGATGCTTTCTAAGGCCCACCTGACTTCACATTCAGTTCACTTCAATCGCTCAGTTTTGTCCAACTCTTTGCAACCCATGAATAGCAGCACGCCAAGCCTCCCTATCCATCACCAACTCCCGGAGTTCACTCAGACTCATGTCCATCGAGTTAGTGATGCCATCCACCCATCTCATCCTCTGTCATCCCCTTCTGCTCCTGCCCCCAATCCCTCCCAGCATCAGAGTCTTTTCCAATGAGTCAACTCTTCGCATGAGGTGGCCCAAGTACTGGAGTTTCAGCTTTAGCATTGTTACTTCCAAAGAAATCCCAGGGCTGATCTCCTTCAGAATGGATTGGTTGGATTTCCTTGCAGTCCAAGGGACTCTCAGGAGTCTTCTCCAACAGCACAGTTCAAAAGCATCAGTTCTTCGGTGCTCAGCCTTTTTCACAGTCCAACTCTCACATCCATACATGGCCACTGGAAAAACCATAGCCTTGACTAGACGGACATTTGTTGGCAAAGTAATGTCTCTGCTTTTGAATATGCTATCTAGGTTGGTCATAACTTTCCTTCCAAGGAGTAAGCATCTTTTAATTTCATGGCTGCAGTCACCATCTGCAGTGATTTTGGAGCCCCCAAAATAAAGTCTGACACTGTTTCCACTGTTTCCCCAACTATTTCCCATGAAGTCATGGGACCAGATGTCACATTAGGTTAGTCCAAAGGGTCTACTATTTACAACTATTATAAAGCACACATCTTGCCTACTAGGAAAACCTGACAAAGCCTTGAAAAAATTGTTGCCTCCTTAATGCTTATCAAAGTAAAGACACACAACAAAAGAGACCAACTTTCTGGACTGTCACACGACCAGTTTATTACATTTGATATTGTTCTCAAAACTGCTGCATGTTTCTGAAGTAAAACTGTAGCATTCATAGAAATATGACTGCAGCCGTTAGAAAAGACACAGATAATATCAGCAATTATTTTTATTGAAAGAGGAGACTTCCGTGGAATTCAAGAAAGAACTGCAGTCATTTTTGCTATTATAAAATATACAAAAACATTATTCAACGTTTTTACATCTTAAGATTCCAGGAAAAGGAGTTTGTTTTTAAACACCACTGAGATGATCTGAAGGCTCAAAGCTCCACAGTAATCCTGATGCTGCCTAGGACTGAGGTTACACAATAAGAATTTCTAATTATAAAGCAAGCAGAACAGAGAAGTGTGAAGCAGAGTCGCTGGTTTTTTTAGCTTTGGCACGTTTGTTGTCTTGAAGCACTGACTTTAGAAACTGCATATATGTTCACTGCTCCTGGGATCTTAAGAAGCTGAAACAGATCATCATTTCTATTGTGATGTCCTCTGGTTTGAGGTAAGAGGCTGTGGGAAGGGAAGAAATAAACAACATTCTGGGAAGAAGTATGATGCTGCAGGTTGAATACCATCTTTTCACATTGACGCCTTGTTAATGAAGTTTCCTTTCTCATCTCTCCTCAACTGGCTCGTGCTTATTTATCCCTCAAGACTCCTCTTGGGCACATCTGCAGCAGTTTTCAATGAACACTGAACGTCCTTGAACCTCTCTAGAATCTTGTGAGTCTATCTTATCACTTACCATAAACTGTGTTTGTCTTGTCCATTAGAGTATAAGCCCCTTGATGAAAGGCATCCTGTCTTACTCATCTTTGTCATCATAGAACCCAGTCTAGTATTTAAAAAATAATGTGTTCAATAAATATTTTCAATAGGATTAACAACTTAAATCTAAGGGCTGACACCACAAAACTCTCAGAAGAAAACATAGGGGAAAAAAAAAAAAGAAAACATAGGAAAGAATCTTCTTGACACAGATCTTGGTAATGATGTTTATAGATGTGACACCAAAAAAGCACAAGCAACCAAAGCAAAAATCAACAAATGGAACTACATCAACTAAAGAAATTCTGCACAGCAAAAAAGAAACAATCAATGGGATAAAAAGACAACCTACAGAATGTGGAAAGATATTTGCAAATCATATATAGGATAAAGGGTTACTATCAAAAAATATAAAGAAATCATACAAATCAATGATAAATTTAAAATCTAATTAAAAATGGGCAGAGGAATTAAAGAAATACTTTCCCAAGGAAGATATTCAACAGATATGTGAAAAGATTTTCAACATCACTAGTCATCAGCAAAAGACAAATCCAAACCACAAAGAAATATTACCTCACATCCATTCAGTTCAGTTCAGTCAATCAGTCGTATCCGACTCTTTGCAACCCCAGGAATCACAGCACACCAAGCCTCCCTGTCCATCACCAACTCCCACAGTTCACCCAAACTCATGTCCATCGAGTTGGTGATGCCATCCAGCCATCTCATCCTATGTCATCCCCTTCTCCTCCTGCCCCCAATCCCTTCCAGAATCAGGGTCTTTTCCAATGAGTCAACTCTTCACATGACGTGGCCAAAATATTGCAGTTTCAGCTTTAGCATCAGTCCTTCCAAAGAAATCCCAGGACTGATCTCCTTTAGAATGGACTGGGTGGATTTCCTTGCAGTCCAAGGGACTCTCAAGAGTCTTCTCCAACACCACAGTTCAAAAACATCAATTCTCCAGCACTCAGCTTTCTTCACAGTCCAACTCTCACATCCATACATGACCACTGGAAAAACCATAGCCTTGACTAGACGGACCTTAGTTGGCAAAGTAATGTCTCTGTTTTTCAATATGCAGTCTAAGTTGGTCATAACTTTACTTCCAAGGAATAAGCGTTTTTTAATTTCATGGCTGTAATCACCATCTACAGTGATTTTGGAGCCCCCCAAAATAAATTCTGACACTGTTTCCACTGTTTCCCTATCTATTTCCCATGAAGTGATGGGACCAGATGCCATGATCTTCGTTTTCTGAATGTTGAGCTTTAAGCCAACTTTTTCTCTCTCCACTTTCACTTTCACCAAAAGGCTTTTTAGTTACTCTTCACCTTCTGTCATAAGGGTGGTGTCATCTGCATATCTGAGGTGATTGATATTTCCCCTGGCAATCTTGATTCCAGCTTGTGCTTCTTCCAGCCCAGCATTTCTCATGATGTACTCTGCATAGAAGTTAAATAACCAAGGTGACAATATACAGCCTTGACGTACTCCTTTTCCTATTTGGAACCAGTCTGTTGTTCCATGTCCAGTGTAACTATTGCTTCCTGACCTGCATATTGGTTTCTCAAGAGGCAGGTCAGGTGGTCTGGTATTCCCATCTCTCTCAGAATTTTCCACAGTTTATTGTGATGCACACAGTCAAAGGCTTTGGCATAGTCAATAAAGCAGAAATAGATGTTTTTCTGGAACTCTCTTGCTTTTTCAATGATCCAGCAGATGTAGGCAATTTGATCTCTTGTTCCTCTACCTTTTCTAAAACCAACTTGAACATCTGGAAGTTCACGGTTCACATGTTGCTGAAGCCTGGCTTGGAGAATTTTGAGCATTACTTTACTAGCAAGTAAGATGAGTGCAACTGTGTGGTAGTTTGAACATTCTTTGGCATTTCCTTTCTTTGGGATTGGAATGAAAACTGACCTTTTCCAGTCCTGTGGCCACTGCTGAGTTTTCCAAATGTGCTGGCATATTGAGTGCAGCACTTTCACAGCATCATCTTTCATGATTTGAAATAGCTCAACTGGAATTCCATCACCGCCACTAGCTTTGTTCATAGTGAGGTTTCTTAAGGCCCACTTACTTAACATTCCAGGATGTCTGGCTGTAGGTGAGTGATCACACCATCATGATTATCCTGGTCATGAAGATCTTTTTTGTACAGTTCTTCTGTGTATTCTTGCCACATTTTAGGGGTGGCAGCCAAGAGGAGCTACCCCACGTCCAAGGTCAAGGGCAGCAGCTGAGAGTGCCAGGCTGCGTCAGTGCAGTAACAGCGGAGAGGAGCTACCCCACGTCCAAGGAGTGGTGACTGTCCGGGTGCAGGAGGTCCTAGAGGAGCTACTCCATGTTCAAGGTCACGAGGGGAGGCAGTGAGGAGATACCCCTCATCCAAGGTAAGGAGCAGCAGCTGCGCTTTGCTGGAGCAGCCATGAAGAGATACCCCACGTCCAAGATAAGAGAAACTGGTGTAAGATGGTAGGTGTTGCAAGAGGGCATCAGAGGGCAGACACACTGAAACCATGCTCACAGAAAACTAGTCAAGCTAATCACACTAGGACCACAGCCTGTCTAACTCAATGAAACTAAGCCATGCCCTGTGGGGCCACCCAAGACGGGCAGGTCATGATGGGGAGGTCTGACAGAATGTGGTCCACTGGAGAAGGGAATGGCAAACCACTTCAGTATTCTTGCCTTGAGAACCCCATGAACAGTATGAAAAGGCAAAATGATAGGATACTGAAAGAGGAACTCCCCAGGTCAGTAGGTGACCAATATGCTACTGGAGATCAGTAGAGAAATAAGTCCAGAAAGAATGAAGGGATGGAGCCAAAGCAAAAACAATACCCAGTTGTGGATGTGACTGGTGATAGAAGCAAGGTATGATGCTGTAAAGAGCAATATTGCATAAGAACCTGGAATGTCAGGTCCATGAATCAAAGCAAATTGGAAGCGGTCAAACAGATGGCAAGAGTGACTGTCAACATTATAGGAATCAGCGAACTAAAATGGACTGGAATGGGTGAATTTAACTCAGACCATTCAGGTATGACCTAAATCAAATCCCTTATGATTATACAGTGGAAGTGAGGAACAGACTTAAGGGACTAGATCTGATAGATAGAGTGTCTGGTGCACTATGGACAGAGGTTCGTGACATTGTACAGGAGACAGGGATCAAGACCATTCCCATAGAAAAAAAATGCAAAAAAGCAAAATGGCTGTCTGGTGAGGTCTTACAAATAGCTGTGAAAAGAAGAGAAGTGAAAAGCAAAGGAGAAAAGGAAAGGTAAGCATCTGAATGCAGAGTTCCAAAGAATAGCAAGGAGAGATAAGAAAGCCTTCCTCAGCAATCAATGCAAAGAAATAGAGGAAAACAACAGAATGGGAAAGACTAGAGATCTCTTCAAGAAAATTAGAGATACCAAGGGAACATTTTATGCAGAGATGGGCTCGATAAAGGACAGAAATGGTAGGGACCTAACAGAAGCAGAAGATATTAAGAAGAGGTGGCATGAATACACAGAAGAACCATATAAAAAAGATCTTCATGACCAAGATAATCACGATGGTGTGATCACTCACCTACAGCCAGACATCCTGGAATGCGAAGTAAAGTGGGCCTTAGGAAGCATCACTATGAACAAAGCTAGTGGCGGTGATGGAATTCCACTTGAGCTGTTTCAAATCCTGGAAGATGATGCTATGAAAGTGCTACACTCAATATGCTAGCACATTTGGAAGACTCAGCAGTGGCCACAGGACTGGAAAAAGTCAGTTTTCATTCCAATCCCAAGGAAAGGCAATGCCAAAGAATGCTCAAACTACTGCACAGTTGCACTCATCTCACATACTAGTAAAGTAATGCTCAAAATTCTCCAAGCCAGGCTTCAGCAATACGTGAACCGTGAACTTCCTGATGTTCAAGCTGGTTTTAGAAAAGGCAGAGGAACCAGAGATCAAATTGGCAACATCTGCTGGATCATGGAAAAAGCAAGAGAGTTTGCCGGGGTCCTGCCCCAGTTGGATCCAGGGTCTCTGAAGTGTGACAGCATCGGAGAATTAATGAATGAATGAATGAGAGAGGAAAGAATAGAAGCTGATATTCCTTAGTGTACACAGAAAGCCAATAAAGCCCCAAGACAAGGGACTTGCACTGTTCATGTGGGCCGCAGATCCCTCCCAGTTTCCCAAGGGAGTGAAGAGAAAGAGCGCCTTCCTGTTCAGGTCTTAGAAGCCCAGGCAGAGAAGTGAATACGGAGGGCCCTTGTGCCCCAAGGGATCAGCCTGAAAAAGAGAGGAAGGGAGAGATAGAAAGAGAGAGAGAGAGAAAGAATTGACACAGGGGAACCAAGCTTTTGTGGAACTGGTCTGTCACTTTATTTTTCAGGGAAGCTTTTATACCTTGACTTGTACATAGAGGGAAATGAATGATGCAAAGTCATACAGAGTCAGCTCAAACATTACATCTGTTTTGTCTTTATCAAAACCAGGATTTTTTCTGCATACCTTTCCCATAAACAATGTTGTGTACATTATCTTCTGGCCTTGGAGGCCTGTGGACATTTTATGACCCTCTTTTGATAAAGGCTGCTCAACCAGAAAACTTATTTTCCCTTAAAGTGTTTTTTTTTTTCTTTATATTTCTAATCTATGTCAGCCTCAGAAAGTATTAAACAGAGTTACATTTCTCACAGAGCAAAGGTGCAGTAAATTACAACAAAGAAAGAACCAATTAGCTCAAAGGTCTGATATGGTTAATTCCAAGGCTATTGCTTGTTTTTCTTAGATTCCAACTACATTAACTATTGCACTCCCAGGTGCACAGTGGATAAGAGATATGAGAACTTAGCAGCAAGCATTGGCTCAACAGTGAAATCCTACACCAGCATTACTCTAATAGTTTTTAAGTCTTTGAAAGGCTCTATATTTTTAGAATGTTTTAGGCTTCCTGTGCCTCTCACAGATGGGAGGCTGTGAATAATCACATGTGTAGCTGCAAGAGTCTGGATAAACCTAGAGTTAGCAGCTAGAGTGCTAACAGGGGGGGTTGAATTGAAATACTGCTTTCATGCCCAAGAGACTTATTAGCTACAGCCCTAAGTTGATTTTCTCCAGAGAAAGGTGGTCAGGGATAGCCCCCTGTTAATGTCAGAAGAGTTGGTGAAAGGCATAAAATAGTAAAATAGACAGATTCTGATTTTGGGGTAGATGCTGGAGTAGGTCCAGGGAGTCCCTCAAATCCTGATCCATCTTTGCCTGTCAGGTCTTCTCTGCATGACCTTTGTCATAGGTGGGATCTCCCATGGTGGCTCCCGGCAAGAGTTCCAGAAAAACATCTATTTCTGCTTTATTGACTATGCCAAAGCCTTTGGCTGTGTGCATCACAATAAACTGTGGAAAATTCTGAGAGAGATGGGAATACCAGACCACCTGACCTGCTTCTTGAGAAACCAATATGCAGGTCAGGAAGCAACAGTTACACTGGACATGGAACAGCAGACTGGTTCCAAATAGGAAAAGGAGTACATCAAGGCTGTATATTGTCACCCTGCTTATTTAACTTCTATGCAGAGTACATCATGAGAAATGCTGGGCTGGAAGAAGCACAAGCTGGAATCAAGATTGCTGGGAGAAATGTCAGTCACCTCAGATATGCAGATGACACCACCCTTATGGCAGAAAGTGAAGAGGAACTAAAAAGCCTCTTGATGAAAGTGAAAGAGGAGAGAGAAAAAGTTGGCTTAAAGCTCAACATTCAAAAAATGAAGATCATGGCATCTGGTCCCATCACTTCATGGGAAATAGATAGGGAAACAGTGGAAACACTGTCAGACTTTTTATTTTGGGTGGCTCCAAAATCACTACAGATGATGATTGCAGCCATGAAATTAAAAGATGCTTACTCCTTGAAAGTAAAGTTATGACCAACCTAGATAGCATATTCAAAAGCAGAGACATTACTTGGCCAACAAAGGTCTGTCTAGTCAAGGCTACGGGTTTTCCAGTGGTCATGTACGGATGTGAGAGTTGGACTGTGAAGAAAGCTGAGCGCTGAAGAATTGACGTTTTTGAACTGTGGTGTTGGAGAAGACTCTTGAGAGTCCCTTGGACTGCAAGGAGGTCCAACCAGTCCATTCTAAAGGAGATCAGTCCTGGGTGTTCTTTGGAAGGACTGATGCTAAAGCTGAAACTCCAATATTTTGGTCACCTTAAGTGAAAAGTTAACTCAATGTAAAAGACTCTGATGTTGGGAGGGATTGGGAGCAGGAGGAGAAGGGGATGACATAGGATGAGATGGCTGGATGGCATCACGGACTCGATGGACATGAGTTTGGATGAACCCCAGATGTTGTTGATGGACAGGGAGGCCTGGCATATTGCGATTCATGGGGTCACAAAGAGTCGGACATGACTGAGCGACTGAACTGAACTGAGATGTTTTTCTGGAACTCTCAATTTTTCAGTGATCCAATGGATGTTGGCAATTTGATATTTGGTTCCTCTGCCTTTTCTAAATCCAGCTTGAACATCTGGAAGTTCATGGTTCATGTACTGTTGTGCCTGGCTTGGAAAATTTTGAGCATTACTTTGCTAGCATGTGAGATGAGGGCAATTGTGTGGTAGTTTGAGTATTCTTTGGCACTGCCTTTCTTTGGGATTGGAATGAAAACTGACCTTTTTCAGTCCTGTGGTCACTGTTGAGTTTTCCAAATTTGCTGGCATACTAAGTGAAGCACTTTCACATAGTAGATACTCAATAAATATTTCTTGAAATAATGAGTGATAAAATGAACTCCCTTCCAGGAGACCTTTAAACACAGACAAGATAAACCACTGTGTAATAGAATCTCTGCTGTTGAATGGTTCAAGCCCAGAAAATGAACTGGCTCTTCCAAACAAATTCTAGCTGGAAACAGCACAGACACTAGTGAACCTAGGTTCATATTATCGGAGAATTGCTTCTATTTTGTGTATAAATAGATCTTCTTAGAATAAAGGAAAGGATAGCAGGTTAGCCAAAGCCTTGTTGAACACTATAAACCTAATAGCAACAACAAAACATTACCCAGAATTTGACAAGAGCACAGTGTTCACAGGCTGATCTTTCTTTCTCAAAAGAACCATGTCTAACACTTTTTCAAATTGTACTTGGTATAAACTGTTTGCATAACCTAAAGTGTTAGTCATTCAGTCATGTTCAACTTTTTGAAACCCCATGGACTATAGCCTGCCAGGCTTCTCTGTCCATGGAAATCTCCAGGCAAGAACACTGGATTGGGCTGACATTCTCTTCTGCAGGGGATCTTTTTGACCCAGGGATCGAACCCAGGTCTCCAACATTGCAGGCTGATTCCTTACCATCTGAGCCACCATGAGGTTAACATAATACAACTGCCAATATTATAACACCTTAGAAGATACAATAAAGAAAAAGTGACATGAGCACGGTTAAGCTTCCCAGGTGGCTCAGTGGGTAAAGAATCTGCCAGCAATGCAGGAAATGCAGGCAGATGTGAATTTGATCCCTGGGTGGGGAGGTTTTCCTGGAGGAAGGCATGGCAACCCACTCCAGTATTCTTGCCCAGAGAATCCCATGGACAGAGGAGCCTGGTGGGCTACAGTCCATAAGGTTGCAAAGAGCTGGACATGACTGAGCTACTGAGCACGCACACAAGCTTCCAACAGAAGTTCTGCTTTAGCAATCTCTAAAGATTTATTTTCAAGAACTAGAAAATCATTTGTAACAAAATAAGCTCTGAGAATTTTTCTGCTCTTATCTATTACCAATAATTAGGTTATAAGAGATTGATAATGTCCCAGGGTTTGGGTTATTGCTTTTAGAGGACTAGGAGAAGGAAAGTGGTTTAAGTCAAATATATTACTTAGAACTACAAGATTGCAAGTGTAAATCAAGTTCAAGCAACAAAGAGATAATGCCTAAAACCGAATACAAAGACTTAATATAGAAACACTGAACTTTCAACAAGTAAAATTGGAATTTACAAAGCCTGTTTACATCCTTTCATTTATTTATTGATTCAAATAGGTACTATATTTATTCATTCTTTTAGGTACTATGCACTGGTAGTGCAGTGGTGAACAAATCACCTGTTTCTTAAAGAATAATTTCAGACACTCCAAAAGCATAAGCAAAGAAACAGGGAAGAGACTGTACAGCTCAAGGCAAAATTAAAACCTATAATCTTGTCTCTAAATCAAATAAAAATGATTCATAGAAAAAGGAATCAAAGAAGTATCAAAGGTACTGGGGAATAACAAATCTTTCTTAAAGATTTTTGGGCCATTTTTAAAGTCTTTATTGAATTTGTTACAATATTTCTGCTGTTTTATGTGTAGGTTTTTTGGCTGTGAGGCATGTGGGATCTTAACTCCCTGACCGGGGATTAAACCTGCACACTGTGCACTCGAAGGCAAAGTCTTAACCACTGGTCTGCCAGGAAAGTCCCCATGGGTCTAATATGTCTTAACAAGCAAAAAAAAAAAAAAAAAAAAAGGACAGTACTGGTTTCATATAACAAGTACATTGTTTAGTACAGTATCTCCCCTTAAGAATCCTTGACAGTATGTGTCTCAGCTTTTCTTTAATTTATCAGCTCAAAACAAATACATTTTACCATACAAGAAATTTTAATAAGTTATATCTAGCAGTGAAACACTGCAGGGATCCTCAGACTTTTCTTATCCAACAATTCTCTTTTTTCATTGCCACTGATATCACCCCTCGTATTCTGCCATATGCTACAATAGCAAAGAGCTCTAGACCAGAAATCATAGACCAGATTTTAGTTCTGGATCCATGCGTGTGTGCTCGGTCATTTCAGTTGTGTCCAGCTCTTTGCGACCCCATGGACTGTAACCCACCAGGCTCCTCCACCCATGGGACTTTCCAGGCAAGAACACTGGATGTGTTGCCACACCCTCCTCCAGGGGATCATCCTCACCCAGAGACTGAACTAACATCTGCCTGCATCTCCTGCATTGCAGGTGGATTCTTTACCCACTGAGCCACCTGGGAAGCCCAGTACCAGATCCATCAATCATTAATTATCTTTGTGAATTTTATGTGAACTGTGGCAAGTTACTTAACACAGAACTGACCTCAGTTTTCTCATCTGCAAAATTAAATAATATCCATCCTAACCTAACTCACAAGTCACTTATAAAGAGCAAATGGCATAATGTTTTTGTTAATATCTCACTAAACTACTATGGGGCAAATATAAGTACACTATCCATGTTTTCCTTCAACATTATATTGACATTCAACCCTATAAGCAAAGAAAGTGTGATTTTATATCACTGTATGTTAGTCAGAATCTTAGTCATATCTTTTTATATATCATTATGGTAGATCTGAACAAAAGGATTTTTCAGCTGACATTCAGTCAAGACCTCCCAAAGTTAAAAAAATTATTGGGTGTATAGTGAAGAAGCGGGAAGCCTGGTGTGCTGCAGTCCATGGAGTTGCAAAGAGTTAGACACAACTTAGTGACTGAACAACAGCAATTATCTATCAAGTTTTCTTTTTAAAAAATCTCCATATTTTTGCAGTGCTAAATTAATTAAAGATCGTTAGACTGAAGTGGTTCCAATGACTTGGTAGCCTATGTACACAAGCCCAAAAACCTATAATGCCTCAAGGTTAAGACACTGAAACCTGAGGAGTACCAACCACACACAGACAACCAGGCTTTCCCAAATAAGGCAACTACTTAAATTTCAACCAATTAAATAATTTCCTTGCTCTGCTTTCAAATCTCCTTATAGAAGTCTTGCCCCTAGCTCCTGTCAATGAGGACTGCTAACCACATCTAATTTGGTGTTGCTCAATTCAAATAAATGTTTGTTCAAATAAACTTTTAACATCTTTAATATGTGTTAGTTTATCTGTAAACAACCGAATGCCTCACTTTAATACAAAAATCTAGGAATCTTCTTAGACACCTCCCTATCCCTTTCCATCTTGTCTCCCTCTTAATTCATCATCAAGTTAATTGTTTTCAATATTTGTTTGTGCATGCATGCACAGTCCCTAAGTCCTGTATGACTCTGTGACCCCATGGACTGTGGCCTGTCAGGCTCCTTTTTCCATGGGACTTCCCAGGTAAGAATACTGCAGTGGGTAGAATACTTCTCCAAGGGGTCTTCTGGATGCAGGGATCAAACCCATGTCTCCTGATTGGCAGGCATATCCTGCTTGGTAGGAAGATTCTTTACCCCTAAGCCACCTGGGAAGTCCATTACTCTCCCCAAATCTTCACGTGTTCACCGATCAAGAAGCTATCCAAACCCCCATCTTCTGGATTTTTGTGGATGCATCATTGCTAGGAATAATTGAATACATTATTAATCATTGGCAGCTGATCTAACCTCCAGCTTGTTTCCCCTCCTTCGAGATCAAGGAGTTAGGGACTGAAAGTTCCAACCCTCTAACCATGTGATTGGCTCTCTCAGCAATCAGTCCTCCTCCTTAGGTACATCCAAAAGTCACCTCATTAACATATCAAAGACAGCTTTATTGGTCTCTTCACTTTGAAAATTCCAAGGGTTTAGAGAGCCTTGCGGCAGAAATAGTGACAAACTACCAAGTATGCATATTTCATATTATAAATTACATCACACGCTCCATTCATTTTTTATACTGCAGGCAGAGTGACCTTTACAAAAGGCCTATGTTACTCTCTTGCATAAAACATTTGAGACACAAGGACTTAAACATATACATTACCATATATAAAATAGATAGCAGTTGGAGTTTGCTTCATGACACAGGGAACACAAAGCCAGTGCTCTGTGATAACCTAAAGGGGTGAGATGGGGACAGAGGTGGGAGGAAGGTTCAAGAAGGAGGGAACATATGTATACCTATGGCCAATTCATGTTGATGTATGGCTGAAACCCATCACAATATTGTTAATTAGTTATCCTCTAATTAAAAATAAAAAATTAAAATAAAAAAAAATGATGATCTTCCATTTATCATATGATTAAATTGAGACTTAAATTGAAGAAAGTAGGGAAAACTGCTAGACCATTCAGGTATGACCTAAATCAAATCCCTCATGATTATACAGTGGAAGTGAGAAATAGATTTAAAGGCCTAAATCTGATAGATAAAGTGCCTGATGAACTATGGAATGAGGTTCGTGACATTGTACAGGAGACAGGGATCAAGACCATCCCCATGGAAAAGAAATGCAAAAAAGCAAAATGGCTGTCTGGGGAGGTCTTACAAATAGCTGTGAAAAGTAGAGAGGTGCAAAGCAAAGGAGAAAAGAAAGATATAAGCATCTGAATGCAGAGTTTCAAAGAATAGCAAGGAGAGATAAGAAAGCCTTCCTCAGTGATCAATGCAAAGAAATAGAGGAAAAGAACAGAATGGGAAAGACTAGAGATCTCTTCAAGAAAATTAGAGATACCAAGGGAACATTTCATGCAAAGATGGGCTCGATAAAGGACAGAAATGGTATGGACCTAACAGAAGCAGAGGATATTAAGAAGAGGTGGCATGAATACACAGAAGAACCATATAAAAAAGATCTTCATGACCAAGATAATCACGATGGTGTGATCACTCACCTACAGCCAGACATCCTGGAATGTGTAGTCAAGTGGGCCTTAGAAAGCATCACTACAAACAAAGCTAGTGGAGGTGATGGAATTCCAGTTGAGCTGTTTCACATCCTCAAAGATGATGCTGTGAAAGTGCTGCACTCAATATGCCAGCACATTTGGAAAACTCAGCAGTGGCCACAGGACTGGAAAAGTTCAGTTTTCATTCCAATTCCAAAGAAAGGCAATACCAAAAAATGCTCAAACTACCGCACAATTGCACTCATCTCACATGCTAGTAAAGTAATGCTCAAAATTCTCCAAGCCAGGCTTCAGCAATACGTGAACCGTGAACTTCCTGATGTTCAAGCTGACCTGCTTGACCACCTGACCTGCCTCTTGAGAAATCTGTATGCAGCTCAGGAAGCAACAGTTAGAACTGGACATGGAACAACAGACTGGTTCCAAATAGGAAAAGGAGTACGTCAAGGCTGTATATTGTCACCCTGCTTACTTAACTTATATGCAGAGTACATCATGAGAAATGCTGGACTGGAAGAAACACAAGCTGGGATCAAGATTGCCGGGAGAAATATCAATCACCTCAGATATGCAGATGACACCACCCTTATGGGAGAAAGTGAAGAGGAACTAAAAACCCTCTTGATGAAAGTGAAAGAGGAGAGTGAAAATGTTGGCTTAAAGCTCAACATTCAGAAAACAAAGATCATGGCATCCGGTCACATCACTTCATGTGAAATAGATAGGGAAACAGTGGAAACAGTGTCAGAATTTATTTTTGGGGGCTCCAAAATCACTGCAGATGGTGACTGCAGCCATGAAATTAAAAGAGGCTTACTCCTTGGAAGAAAAGTTATGACCAACCTAGACAGCATATTCAAAAACAGAGACATTACTTTGCCAACTAAGGTCCGTCTAGTCAAGGCTATGGTTTTTCCAGTGGTCATGTATGGATGTGAGAGTTGGACTGTGAAGAAAGCTGAGCGCTGAAGAATTGATGCTTTTGAACTGTGGTGTTGGAGAAGACTCTTGAGAGTCCCTTGGACTGCAAGGAGATCCACCCAGTCCATTCTGAAGGAGATCAACCCTGGGATTTCTTTGCAAGGAATGATGCTAAAGCTGAAACTCCAGTACTTTGGCCACCTCATGTGAAGAGTTGACTCATTGGAAAAGACTCTGATGCTGGGAGGGATTGGGGGCAGCAGGAGAAGAGGACAACAGAGGATGAGATAGCTGGATGGCATCAGTGACTCGATGGACATGAGTCTGAGTGAACTCCGGGAGTTGGTGATGGACAGGGAGGCCTGGTGTGCTGCGATTCATGGGGTCGAAAAGAGTCTGACAAGACTGAGCGACTAAACTGAACTAATTACAACGTGGGCTTCCCTGGTGGCTTAATTGGAAAGAATCTGCCTGCCAATGCAGAAGATGTGGGTTCAATCCCTGCATCAGGAAATTCCCCTAGAGAAGGAAATGGCGACCCATTCCCATATTCTTGCCTGCGAAATCCCATGGACAAAGGAGCCTGGCAGTGTACAGTCCATGGGGTTGCAAAGAGTCAGAAATGACTGAGTACAGCACACACTAAGCATGATATAAAGTACTTCAAGGCCCTCAAAATCTGCTCTATTCTCTCCAGTTTCCATCTTATGCCACTCTATTACTGTCTGCATGCCAGCCCACTTCCCTCAGTTTCTTCAATGCACCATATTGTTTTCAACCTTGGGACTTGCACACATGTTGCAATACTCTCTGGAGTATTTTCCCAGGACTATACTCCCTCTGCATTGCGTATGTGCTTTCTTCTCTGACCTCTCAGACTACATGATATTCCTATAATTTAATCCTTCAACACATACTTACTTTTCAAAGCATTCACCTAGATTATTATTAAATATTAATCCTCCACTTATACATTTAGTGTCTATATGCTCTTCCAGAATATATACTCAACAAGGCAGGAACTATACCTTTCCTGTTCATCACTATGCTTTAACACCTACTAGGCCTTATCCAAGCTCCTGAGACTTCGGTATGATTTTTCATGGTATCCTGTCTACTAAAGCCCCTTCTCTCTACTATATCTCATGCCGTGTTTCCACCTGGAACACCCTCTATACTATTCAAGGTGAAACTCAAATATCACCTTGTCCTTGTAATATTTTACCCTACCACCAATAGGAAGAAATAACAAATTCCATTTTGCTGCCAAACAACTTTACACATAGCTTATTACAACAAGCGACAACTTCTATTTCAGGTATTTCTACGGGCCCTACCCTCCTATACAAGACTGAGAAATCCCTGAGTGCATTAATCATTGTTGAAGTCTTTCATTCTGTTCCTTAAATATCTGGTTTTCTCTTTCTGAGCACTTGGTTAAATTCTCCACCCTCTCAGAGGTTAACTATGATCATGTCACTTGCTTCAAGCAATGGCATACCGATGAACAAGATCTGTACCGCTTCCAGGCAGATGCTTACAGAGGTAATGCATGCGCTTTCCCTCTGCCATAGACTTACAATACTCCAGTAGTGGCTATTATCCTTGCCTGAGTCTTAAAGTAAGGAATGAATGGAGCACAGCCCCAAGACAAGCCACAGCAGACATGGAGCATGAGGAAGAAATAAACTTTGCTTCAAGTCACTGCAATTTGAAGGTTGTTTGTACTATAATCTATATAATCTAGCTTATTCTGACAGTTCGGTTTTTTACATCATTATATATCCAGGACTCGGTCCAAAGCTCAATACATAGTGTTCAGAAATGTTTAATGAACTGACTTGAAATTGATCATGTATACACAGCATAGATTAATCACAGGCTTTACAACTGATTCCTCTTTTTCAGTTCTCAACACTGCCAGCAGTGGTGTTTAAGCAGATCCAACACTATACAGTCAGACTAAATTAATTTATCTAAAAAGAAAGACATTTAGTTCAATTTGTATTGATTAGTCAGTGATCTCATTACTGATTTTCAACCCTTGATATGCATTAGCATAACTCCACAGTGAATTTTCAAAACATAGATGCTTTAGTTCCATCCTCAGAGTCTGAATTGGGACATCTGGACTGAGGGCTGGCCCTCTAAATTGAGAAAAACCTCCACAGGTGATTCTTCTGCACATAATGATTGAACCACGGTTGTTATCTTTTGTTTTAAATCTGTCTGAACATAATGCAGACTTGGCTTTTTTCCCCCACACTTCTTTAATAGCAGAAAAAGATTACATAAGAGAACACAAAAAATAGATGAAACAGAAAGAGTGGTGGAAAAAACCTTGACCAAAACTTCTAGTTAAAAATTCTAGTTTATATATCAGCTGCACAACATTTTCTCTTAGTTCATTTCCAAACTTCCCTTTAAAGCCCCTTTGAGTATTTTAAATTACACAATTTTTATTAGAAAATAAATTTTTTTTAAATCTCCTAAGCCAAAATATCAGATGTTGGAAAAGATATGGAGCAACTGGAGTTCTCAGTTAGCAGTTACAACTGTTAGTAGTCTTGTAAATCAGTACAGTTACTTTGTAAAATGATTTGGTATTTGCAAAGCTGAATATATGACAGTTCAATGACTTGATAATTACACTCATGGGTATACAGCAAAAATAACTGTACATTTATACTTTCAAAAAGGCATGTTCTAGAATGTTCATAGCAACACTGTTAATAATAGCCAAATACTGGAAACTATCCAAAAGTCCCTTAAGAACAGATAATGAATAAATCATAGTATATTCACTCAAAGGAACACAGTAAGGGAATAAAATCTGCACTCACAGACAACAATATAAATGAAACTCACAAACACTATTGAGTAAGAAAAGTCAAATACACACAAAAAAACATTCTATAAGGTTGCTTTTAGATAAAAGTACAAAAATAAGAAAGTATGCTGATAAAAGTCAACAAAGACTTCTAGGGTAATGACTAAGAAAAAGCACAACAGAGGCTTTTCAGATATTAGTAGAATTCTGTTTCTTGATCTGAATACTGTTTACCTAGATGTGTTTAACTTGCGAAAATTCACTTATTATTTATGATGATTCACTTACATGCAATTTTCTGTATTTAAACTATATTTAATTTTTAAAATTATTTTTAAATCCCACCATTAACAAAACTTAAAAGATAGCTCTAAAGATAAAACTGACAGCATGTTGGGGATTAGACCCATACCAAGGAGAGGCAGGAGAAAAAAAGGAAAAGAAGAAAAGAAAAAGAGAAAAATCTATAAGTCCTAGATCTATTATCTCCCTGATTCATTCTCAAGTAATTCAAAATTACTCATTTAAGATTTATCATTTAATGTTCACCTCTTACACCACTTGTAAGAGGTATTCTCTGACACTCAGCACTATCACAAGATTGAATTGTCTTCTTCTTTTCCTGTTTCTGTAACACTTAATTCATACCTTCTTTAATAAACTTATAAAACTGATTTTTAATCATATACTTATGTATCTGTTATCTCCATTAGACTACAAACATTTTAAAAGCAATCACCATGTTTTATTCATTTTTGTAACCTCAGAGTCTAAAAATATTAGAGACTATTCCAACATATTAAAGTATTAGTAATGATCATTTGGAGGCTGTGTACTAGTAAGTGGTATTTATTCTCTATATTTGATATATTTGCAAGTGTTTTGCAAGTTATTTAAAAGTTTATTATTAAAAAGAAACCTACTGATGTGAATTTATTGCATTTCCCTTATTGAATATCGTAACATTGAGGACAGAAAGACAATCTTAACTGTGGCAGGCCCCTATCTATGTGAAAATAGAATACCTTATCAATAATTTTTATTTTGGTTATCTTCTAAAAGAGAAAAAAAACTATTGAGATAGTACTTCTGGCTTAATTTTTTTAACTTTATATTCCTTTCTCCCTTCCAAATAAAGGAAACTTTCTCACCTTAAAGAATGATGCAAGCAAAGAAGGCCTGCAAACTTTACTCACAGGGAGTAGTCAGTAAAACCACCTAATAAAAATCTATTGAGACTATAATGTCAGAAGACCAGTCAAAAAGGATTAGAGCCTCAGTGAATGCTTGCATAGAAGTCATAATATATCTAGTTTCAGTTTAAAGACTTTTCCAACAGTAGAACTTTCCAGCTGTTTTAGTGTTGTCCTAAGATCTCACAAAATGATCTAAATAATAACATTCAATTCTAAAAGCTAGATGGTGAAAATTTTTAAATTAAGTCAAAAATTAAAATTTTTTAAATAAGTCAAATTTTAGGGGACTTCCCTAGAAATCCAGTGCTTATGAATTTGCCTTGCAATGCAGGTGATTTGGGTTTGATCCCCTGTCAAACTAAGATTCCGCATGCCTTGGAGCAATTAAGTGCAACTACTGGGCCCACGCTTCACAACTAGAGAGTCCATGCACCACAACAAAAGATCCCACATGATGCAATAAAGATCCCACCTGCCACAACTAAGACCCGAAGCAACCAAGTAAATAAAAGTCAAATTTTAAAACTCATATGTCATAAAAATGATTACCAAATGTGTATACCTGTGTAAAGATATTATTACTCCTTCATTAATCATATTATTTATGTGGCCTAATATTATTTATATTACTTATTATTGCATTACATTATTTCATAGGCACATTTGAAAATTTTTAGTACTCTTTTTTAAGAATAAGAAGAAACTTTCAAAAGTGCAAGAGGATTTTGAGGAGCATTCCTGTGAAAGCCTACGTTGCCTTGAACAGGCTATTAACAGAAATCTGTATTTGAGAATGCTGCCAGTATTATACCACCAGCCACCATGCAATAAGGAAGACAAGCAGCCACACAAGAGAATATTTAGAGGTGTCTTCTGACAACCCCAGCTGAGGTCCCAGCATGAACTATTTCATTTTCAATATGAAAGAGAATGAGAAAGCTTTCTTATGATTCCTGAGTTTTCAAGTTACTCACAGTTTTCCCACAGATCTCAGACATCACAGAGCAAAGATAAGCCATTTCTGTTGTGCCCTTTCCAAATTCTTAATTCACGGAATTTGTGAGTATAATAAAGTGCTTGTCATTTTACTCCACTAAGTTTGGGGTGGTGAGTTATTCAGCAATAATAACTGGGACAGATCACATCAGTGAAAGTTGCAGTGGGATCAGAAGGTGATACTCAAAGACCTAGGACAAGAAGACATCTCAGTGAAGGTCACCCAGGAAATAGAACGGCATGTGGACCAGACACTTCTTGCCTGGTGCCATGATGTCATTTGCATAAGCTATAACCAGATGACATCTCCATGAAATAAGAGGGAAAGTTCTTGAAAGAAAAAACAGTCTTGATAGAAATGTGAATTTGTTTTTTTTTAATTCTCTTTATTTCTCTTCACTTTTTATTTTGTATTAGGATATAGCCAATTAACAATGTTGTCACAGTTTCAGGTGAATAGCAAAGGGACTCAGACATACATATACATGTATCCATCCTCCCCCAAACTCCCCTTCCATCTGGGTTGCCACATAACATTGAGCAGAGTTCCATGTGCTATACAGTAGGACTTTGGTTATCCATTTTATATAGAGCAATATGTACATGTCTAATCCAACTACCCTATCCCTTTTCCATAAAAAAATGTGAATTTTGAACTGAATATAAATCTTTAATATAAATTAACTAAATGTTTATTTAAAATACTCTCTAAGTTCTACACCAGGAATGACTGAGTTACCTGCAAGTGGCAAGATCAAGAATTTCCCACTGTTTGTGAAAATGGGAATTCCAGAGCAAAATTGAGCTGTTATAAAATAAAATTTTAAAAACTTGCATTTATGAATTCTTGAGTTGGGCTTGTAAATTTTAAAACCCTCACACAGAGGAATCAACCTGCCTGACTTAAGGCTCTACTACAAAGCCACAGTCATCAAGACAGTATGGTACTGGCACAAAGACAGAAATATAGATCAACGGAACAAAATAGAAAGACCAGAGATAAATCCACACACCTATGGACACCTTATCTTTGACAAAGGAGGCAAGAATATAAAATGGAGAAAAGACAATCTCTTCAACAAGTGGTGCTGGAAAAACTGGTCAACCACTTGTAAAAGAATGAAACTAGAACACTTCCTAATACCATACACAAAAATAAACTCAAAATGGATTAAAGATCTAAACATAAGATCAGAAACTATAAAACTCCTAGAGGGGAACATAGGCAAAACACTCTCTGACATAAATCACAGCAGGATCCTCTATGACCCACCTCTCCAAATATTGGAAATAAAAGCAAAAATAAACAAATAGGACCTAATTAAAATTAAAAGCTTCTGCACAACAAAGGAAACTATAAGCAAGGTGAAAAGACAGCCTTCAGAATGCGAGAAAATAACAGCAAATGAAGCAACTGACAAAGAATTAACCTCAAAAATATACAAGCAACTCCTGCAGCTCAATTCCAGAAAAATAAATGACCCAATCAAAAAAGGGGCCAAAGAACTAAACAGACATTTCTCCAAAGACATACAAATGGCTAACAAACACATGAAAAGATGCTCAACATCACTCATTATCAGAGAAATGCAAATCAAAACCACAATGAGGTACCATTTCACACCAGTCAGAATGGCTGCGATCCAAAAGTCTACAAGCAATAAATACTGGAGAGGGTGTGGAGAAAAGGGAACCCTCTTACACTGTCGGTGGGAATGGAAACTAGTACAGCCACTATGGAGAACAGTGTGGAGATTCCTTAAAAAACTGGAAATAGAACTACCATACGACCCAGCAATCCCACTGCTGGGCATACACACCGAGGAAAGCAGAATTGAAAGAGACACGTGTACCCCAATGTTCATCACAGCACTCTTTATAATAGCCAGGACATGTAAGCAACCTAGATGTCCATCAGCAGATGAATGGATAAGAAAGCTGTGGTACATATACACAATGGAGTATTACTCAGCCATTAAAAAGAATACATTTGAATCAGTTCTAATGAAGTGGATGAAACTGGAGCCTATGAAGTAAGCCAGAAGGAAAAACACCGATACAGTATACTAACGCATATATATGGAATTTAGAAAGATGGTAACAATAACCCTGTATGCGAGATAGCAAAAGAGACACAGATGTACAGAACAGTCTTTTGGACTCTGTGGGAGGGAGCAAGGGTGGGGAAGATTTGGAAGAATGGCATTGAAACATGTAAATTATCATATGTGAAACGAATCACCAGTCCAGGTTCGATGCATGATACAGGATGCTCGGGGCTGGTGCACTGGGATGACCCAGAGGGATGCTATGGGGAGGTGGGAATGGGGTTCAGGATGGGGAACACGAGTACACCCGTGGTGGATTCATGTTGATGTATGGCAAAACCAATACAATATTGTAAAGTAATTAGCCTCCAATTAAAATAAATAAATTTAAATTTAAAATAAATAAATAAACCCCTCACAATGATTTATTGAAGTATCTGTTGACAATAAACCTTTCAGACAACTGGGATCATGACTGTACTGCCCACTGTTATATACCCAGCTCCAAGCACAAGATTTATTATATAATAGAAGCTCAATAGATATGTGTTGAGTGAATGACTGAATAGAAATACGTGCTAATGGGCAACCACAGGGATCAATCACCATGGTAAAATTCTACCACCAAGCAATGAACAATTTTAGCAAGTATAAATCTGCTGTTCACAATAAGAAGAAGATTATTTTCTCTAAATTAATTTAATCTCAGTTCTGAACTCCCCAGCTACTGGACTATCAAGAATATTGTCCTGGTCATTCCCAGGGCTTTCTCCCTCTTCCGGTGTCACACTGGCTTATTTGGGTCCTGAAAGCAGGAGCAGGGCTTCTGGTCCTGAACCATCATGATGGCCACTGCCTTTCTCAGAGTCCAGGCTCTTGGAATCTGTCAGCTTTTTGATGTCTCTGTACCTCACTGTGGAGCAGGCAATGGCAACCCACCCAGTACTCTTGCCTGAAAAATCCCATGGATGGAGGGGCCTGGTAGGCTGCAGTCCACGGGGTCGCTAGGAGTCAGACATGACCAAGAGACTTCACTTTCACTTCTCACTTTCATGCATTGGAGAAGGAAATGGCAACCCACTCCAGTGTTCTTGCCTGGAGAATCCCAGGGACGGGGGAGCCTGGTGGGCTGCCATCTATGGGGTTGCACAGAGTCGGACACTACTGAAGCGACTTAGCAGTACCTCACTGTAAGCATGAGAATCTTAGGTGAAGCTGGACTGTGATGCCATTTCCCTGAATGCATTGTACAAACACTCCTGTCTGAATGCTGCCATTGTGATGAAACTAAATAAACTACTGGTCCTTTGACAAGGATCCTCAGGGGACTCCTCAGAGGAATGAGTTATAGAGGATGAAATGTAAGTAACTGAAAGCATTCATGC
Source organism: Budorcas taxicolor (assembly GCF_023091745.1). Lineage (NCBI taxonomy): Eukaryota > Metazoa > Chordata > Mammalia > Artiodactyla > Bovidae > Budorcas > Budorcas taxicolor. The sequence continues at coordinate 74,680,728 of NC_068912.1, forward strand.
TGGAAGCTTGGAGGGTCCAGGCTACTTTTCCAAGATGCTCAGTACTAATTACCACAATACTTCTCAATTGAGGGCAAAATATCCAGCACTTTTGCAGTAAAGGCAAAATTATCCTAATGACTACATAAATCCTCCCACAGCAACCTCATTACATCTTAGGTCAATTTGCTAGCGATAATAAGTACACTCTGGAAAACCAGTGTACAATCCCCACATGAGAACGAATATTCATCCTTTACCAGCTACCTTGGTACATAAAGGGATACACCACCAACCATGCATGTCACAGTGACCAGGACAGCTTGTATCAGGTCCTCATTTTGGTGATGCTGAATCAAGTAGGACCTGTGATTTAGCATGTGTTAGGGAACACACACTTCATGTTCCACTAATTAGGAACAAAGCTATCAAGTATATCTGTTAGCGGAGTTCACTCCACATGCCATACAGAGACCTAATTTAATTAATTTAAAGATGCTATCTTTATCAAATGATAAGCAATTTAAATGGAATTGTTATGGTTATGACATTATTAAAAATATTATGAATGTAAAATAATATCAGCTTCTGTAAATATTTCACATGGATTCTTCTTTGTGGTTGTTCAACTGTAGCAAATATAACTAGCACACTTTCTGCTCCATCATCACCTGTAACTAAAACTTACAGATATGAGAAACAAAATTTTTTAATAAAAATCAAACAGGAATCAGAAGAACCTCCCCAGGTTTGCTGTCCTGGATTTATCTGCATGAGACTAAACATCACTACAGAAAGAGGAAAATTCAGTTGACTTTACATATAAAATTGACTACATCTTTTCACTATTATCCATTTATTTGACTCATGTATTTACTCTAGAAGCTGTCCTTTGAATACATAAAAACTGTATTTAAACAAAAATTTCATCTTAGTTTAAGGAAGATTAACATGACTTTCCTCTAGTATCTCCTTATTTTCTGGTCTCAATAGGATGTTTTTAATGTATTTCAAAATAGATCACATTAATCCTAATAAAATCCTTAAACTGATTTTTTAAATTGTCTAATAAATGAATGAATAAATGAGGAGTGCCCAATAGCCAATATCCATAATAAAAGAACAAGCCTGATGCAGTGTTAACAGCCTGGGACCGAGGGGAGAAAAAGGGTGAAAAAGAACATCTCATTAAATAAACATTAATAACTATTACCACTATCAACACTATTACCACTGTCACATGCATCCACGTACTGAGTCTTTGCATTATAAGCTATGTGACTGCACTGTATTTCCAGGACTGAAAGGTTAAAATCATAATTTATGTGGGCAATGGACAACTAACAAACTTCAAACTTTTGCTTAGTGATCCCAAGAGTTTCTGCTATTAAAGCAAATTTCTCTGAATGCTAATGGGAGTAAGAAGACACATTCATGATCCTCTTACATCCCTGTATCTCTGGCAAGTAAGGCACTGACTACCCTGTTACACACTTATCTTCCCCAAAATATTTGCAAAACTATAGACATAGTGTCTCTCTGAAGCAAAGGGCAATATGCTTATTGTTTATTGTAAAATACACAGATTCCTTAAGCTGAAAGCCCTTCTCCTAAAACACAACCACTGTACATACAGGCATCACCTGTAATTCTTGGCATCACCATGTGGGAACTGGGTCTCCAAAACTGTTGATTGATACTCTAGCTAATAGCTAAAAGCTATTGCTGTTAGCAATAAATTATCCTTTGTCTCTGACTCAGGAGTCTCATGTCTTCCACCAACATCTATGAGATTGTGTGGCAGACTAACTTATTAGCTATGAGTAGCGTAAAACCAGACTCTCTGCAGATGCTGAAAATGAGATGTCCAAGAATAAAAGGAAATAGTCTTTGTACATTTTCATAAAGTACCGCTAAAGATCCAAGTGTAGCTGTATATGTTTTACTATAATCACTCTATTACCCTGTGATTCTTCCTTGTCTCAGGGAGAGTGATGAGTTAGTGAAAGGCAGATACCATCTTTGAGTTTCAAAACACAACCTCATTTTCAGGGTTCTGAGTTTCTGAGGTCACAAAATCTGAGCCCTTAAAAATACGAAATGTATGTTTTGAATAACAGATTGAAAAGAATGACGGAAAAGGCGCATCATATCACCATCCTAGACAAAGCTTCCTTTTGACAGTGGAGATGTGGGGCAAGGGGAGGAAGGAAATGGACAGTGAAAGCAAGAAAGCTATTTGCTTGTGGTTCCCTAAGGAAGAGTCCTGAGAGGTTGGGGACTGGGAAGCAGAGAAACCATGCAATCTGAAAGGAGAAAAGTTATGTGTTCTTCATTTTCATTTAAACAGAGAGGAATTTGGCAACTGTGTCCTCTGTCTGCAGCACAGTAGGAGCATAGTAGACAGAATGCCTTCCGGATTTGCCTGGGTGTGCGGGGGTGGGAGGGTGGAGGTTGCTCAGTCACGTCTGACTCTTTGCGACTCCATGGACGGTAGCCTGCCAGACTCCTCTGCCCATGGGATTTTCCAGGCAAGAATACTGAAGTGGGTTGTCATTTCCTACTCCAGGGGATCTTCCTGACCAGGGATCAAACCCGCGACCCCTGCATCTCCTGCATTGGCAGGCAGATTCTTAACCGCTAGCGCCGCCTGGGAAGTCCTTGGGATTTGCCTAAATGGAGAGATTTTCCCTTTGTCACTACAGTCCGGGAACAGAGCCAAAGAGGTTTTACATACAAAGTAGGGTACAGAGGCCATGTGATCGAGACGGTAGAATGTAGTAGTGACACACATGGACCAATTACTGAGAGTGGAAAAAATAACACACATCTCAGCTAGTGTCACAGCAGATGGTTGACAATAACCAAGAATGAGTTTTCCCAAAGCCCTCATAAGTCCTCTGGAACTTAGATACAACATGAGGTAAATGTGTAGGTGAGCAGGAACCCATAAAATGACTGAATTGACTAATAGTTAATCTCTACCAGCAGGCAGAATAAGGGTTTACAAAATCGCTATGAAAAAATTGGTGCCTTTTTATTTGTGTGTTTATTTTATACGTTATTTGTGGCCTGAAATCTGCGCTTGCTAAACCTGTATTCCTAAAACAATACATCTTAAGAATGTATTACCATGTTCCTCATTTTTTAAAAAAACGTTTGGCAGAAACAAATACAATTTCATAAAGCAATTATCGTTCAATTAAAAAATAAATTAAAAAAAAGAAAAACTGTGTCTTCTTTTGTGTTCTTAGCCAGAGTCTCCAGAATTTCCAGTTTATTTATGGATTCCCAGAACTTCAGTGAGACTGAAACCATAATGCAGTCCACCTGACATTATTTCTACAGCAAAGGGATTTTTAAATTCTACTTCCAACTAAGCAACTGGGAATCATACAAATAATGGAAACTCTTTCCAGCCTCAACCTTCCCTCCTCTAACTATTATTATTGATACTTTGCAGACACAGAGAATTGGTAATTTCAACTCAATCCACATTTCCTCAGCATAATTAAGAAGGCAAATGAAATTGTATTCACAAGAGTTTCAATTTCACATGTAAAATGTATACCTATATTGTATTATTCAGAGCCTAGAGAACTTGAAAATCCTACATATTTTTCAAATCTCTCTTCATTTTTTAAAAATTATATCTTAAGGGGTCTATTTTTATTTCAATATATTTTGAAAACAGGAATGTTAAATAAAATTGAAAAACTAAATAAATTTGTAGTCTTCTCTAAAGCTTTTTCTTCTAGAAACATTTAATCAGTTTTTATAACAATAAAGCAGTAATTCCAAAGGTTAAATTGTCTGAGTCCACTTGCAATGTAGGAGACCCAGGTTTGATCCCTGCATCGAGAAGATTTCCCTGGAGAAGGGAATGACAACCCACTCCAGTATTCTTGCCTGGAAAATTCCACAGACAGAAGAGCCTGGAGAAAGCTGTTACTGTCATGGACATAACTGAATGACTTTAACTTTTACCTTCTTTCATAAAGGAACTTAAGGTGACAAGAGCAGAGAGAAAAGTTACATGATGTAACAAGGGTGTTTGATAGAAAGCAGTCACCAATACTGGGGCTTCCCTGATGGCTCAGTGGGTAAGGACTCTCCTCCAACGCAGGAGAAGTGGGTTTGATCCCTGGGTTTGGAAGATCCCCTGAAGGAGGAAATGGCAACCCAGTTCAGTACTCTTGCCTGGGAAATCCCATGGACAGAGAAGCCTGGGGCTTGCTGTCCAGGGAGTCACAAAGAGTAGGATACAATGGAGTTACTAAGCAAACAAGTCACCAACTCAAGTAGAAGCTATGTTTGAGAGACAAAAATAGAGAATAAAATTGTATTTCCCCAATGTAAACCTTCCACAAACCAACCTGTACATGAACCTCTCATTTTAGTATATATGATATTCCTGCATCATACTGACGTTGTGACTCTTCTATGACATGTTGCCTGACTTGTGACCCACCCCCTGACTCTGACTTTCTTTTCATGCATATGTAAATCGTAATCTCTTAGGATCTAATGCAAATATGTTTCTCTCTTTGTCACACACACACACACACACACACACCCCTAAGCCCTGATACATATGTACACACACACATGCCCTTAAGCCCTAATTGATATTTCCCCACTGAGAAACCCAAAAGACCTCTACAGCTCTTATTGCCAGACCAGTAACACTTTTTTGATCTTCCAATATGTCACTTATGTCTGGCCTGTCCAATGGACTTTGATGTTATTGAAGGGTTGGAAATGTGATTAAATATGTTTCTTATTTCCAAAAGAGCCAAGACCCCTGTTGGTACTCAATAAAGCACTTGATGAATTGAAGCAATTCTAAAAAGCTCCCAGAGCATAAAAATTAAATTCTTTGACTCTGCCAGGACAGTATCTTGCAATATTCTGCAAAAAAATAGATACCAGAATAATAACCCTAGTTTAAGTTGTTGACTATGGGAATTTTATATAGTAACTAACTTGCAGAGAAACCCATAGATACCAACTGCAACTTTTTGTTTAGGGTTTTTGTACCCTGATCTCCAAGTTTTTCACTATGAGAGGTAAAGCAAAACTAAATTTAGCTCTTCTTGAAGCCCTCTGTAAATGAGTAAAGTGGAAATGAATCAGAAACAAATGTATAATATTTCTGTCAAATCAGACATGACTTTAAAAGTTTAAGACAAGATGCCTTGGGGGGGAAAAAAAAGCATCACCCTGAGTATACTTTCCAGAAACTTTTGCAAGATATCTTGATAGCACAAAGCCATGTAGATTTATCCATCAGTCCCTGACAAACAATACATAAATATAACCTGTAATACCTTTCTTCTTTGTTAGGTTCCAAGATACATTGCTCCTTCAGTAAATATACATCCTTCCCTTCTAATCTAATCTCCAACTGTTTCCCAGTTGTCCATTTCTTGTACTTAGCATCATGACATTTTAGTAAGCAGCTTTACAGAACAAATAAACGTTTTTTAAAAGCCAAAGATTTTTTTCTTGCTTCATAATTTTATTTCAGTTGGCGCTCCACACAAAAAACTATGGACAAAGGTTAAATCAATAACCTAACCTTATTCTGACTCCAGTTTTCAGGTTAAGGGGGAAAAAAAAACTTATTTGTTCCCGAATGTTTAAAAAAAAAAGTATTAATTACAATAAAAATAATTATTTATTTTCCCTGAAAATTATGTTAAAATTTATTCTCATCTTGGGAAAACACTTTTAGTGCAAACATGGTATTGAAACAATAACAAAAAATGCTAACCCTACAATGATGGTGGTGATTACCCAGCATGTCAAAGACCAGGTTTCATATTCAAATTCCTCTGTATACTAGCTATGTAACCCTCGGCTAGTTACTTAGATTCTGAGTCCCAGTTTCTTTATCTTTTAAAAGGCTTCTATAAGGATTAAATAAAATAGTATATGTGAAGCTCCTAATACAGAATCAATGAATGCTAGTTTCCTTTAGTATGAGATAGAGATTTCTAGCAGTCATATGTTCCAATTGTCATGTTTTACTCAAGTGGGGGGTTATTTTTATCACATAACAAGAAGACTGTAGGCAGTACTTAAGGAAGGCATCCAAGACCCAGGCTCCTTGTAGATCTGGCCACTTGGGCAAATGGCTTAATCTTTATGGTGACAAGATGGCTGCTCTACTTCCAGACAACAATTGGAATTCATGTTAGTACAGTATACCTTTTCCCAAACCCTTACTTTTAATCTTTCTGTGTCTTAATATTTAAAGTGGATTTGTTTTGTAGACAATATTGTTGGATCAGTTCTTTCAAATTTGTACCCAGAAGTAGGACTGCTGGATCCTATGATAATTCTATTTTCAGTTTTTTGAGAAACCTCCATACTCTTTACCATAGCAGCTACACCAACTTAGATTCACACCAACAATGCACAAGTGTTCCAGTTTCTTCAATTCCTTGTCATCACTTACCTTTGTTTATTTTTACTTTGATTTCTTTTTTATATAATAGCCTTCAGACAAGTGTAAGGAGATATTCCAGTGTGATTTTGTCTTGCATTCCCTCATGATTCGTGATGTTGAGTATCTCTGCATATATCTGTTGGCCAGTTCTATATCTTCTTTGGGAAAATGTCTATTCAATTCCTTTGCCCACTTTTTAATCAGCTTATTTGTAGGTTTTTTTGTTTGTTTGTTTGTTTGTTGCTATTGAGTTACGGAAGTTCCTTGTATATTTGGGCATTAACTTCTCCTCAGATATTTTGTCCTGTTCCTTAGTTTGCCTTTTTATTTTGTTGATTGTTTCCTTCGCTATGCAGAAGCATTTTGGTTTGATATAGTATCATATTATTTTTGTTTTTATTATTTTTGATTTTGATGTCATATCCAAGAAATCTTTTTTTAATTTTTTATATAAATGTATTTATTTTAATTGGAAGCTTTACAATATTGTATTGGTTTTGCCATACATCGACATGAATCAGCCATGGGTGTACATTGTGTTCCCCATCCTGAACCCCCTCCCGCCTCCCTCCCCATACCATCCCTCTAGGTCATCCCAGTGCACCAGCCCCGAGCACCCTATATCATGCATTGAACTTGGACTGGCAATCCATTTCACATATGATAATATACATGTTTCAATGCCATTCTCCCAAATCTTCCCACCCTCGCCGTCTTCCACAGAGTCCAAAAGACTGTTCTATACATCTGTGTCTCTTTTGCTGTCTTGCATACAGGGTTATCATTACCATCTTTCTAAATTTCATAAATATGTGTTAGTATACTGTATTGGTGTTTTTCTTTCTGGCTTACTTCACTCTGATAATAGGCTCCAGTTTCATCCACCTCATTAGAACTGATTCAAATGTATTCTTTCTAATGGCTGAGTAATACTCCATTGTGTATATGTACCACAGCTTTCTTTTCCATTCATCTGCTGATGGACATCTAGGTTGCTTCCATGTCCTGGCTATTGTAAACAATGCTGCGATGAACACTGGGGTACACGTGTCTCTTTCCATTCTGGTTTCCTCAGTGTGTATGCCCAGCAGTGGGATTGCTGGGTCATAAGGCAGTTCTATTTCCCGTTTTTTAAGGAATCTCCACACTGTTCTCCATAGTGGCTGTACTAGTTTGCATTCCCACCAACAGTGTAAGAGGGTTCCCTTTTCTCCACACCCTCTCTAGCATTTATTGCTTGTAGACTTTTGGATCGCAGCCATTCTGACTGGCATGAAATGGTACCTCATTGTGGTTTTGATTTGCATTTCTCTGATAATGAGTGATGTTGAGCATCTTTTCATGTGTTTGTTAGCCATCTGTATGTCTTCTTTTTCTAAGGCCAGTGTTACACAAAGTTTGTCTCCTATGTTTTCTTCTAAGGGCTTCCCAGGTGGCGCTAGCAAGAAAGAACCTGCCTGCCAATGCAGGAGACATAAAAGATGTGAGTTCGATCCCTAGGTCAGGAAGATCCCCTGGAAGAGGGTATGGCAGTCTACTCCAGTATTTTTGCCTGGAGAATCCCATGGACAAAGGAGTCTCATGGGCTACAGTCCATAGGGTTACAAAGAGTCAGACATGACTGACGTGACTTAACACACACATGCACACAAGAGCTTCATCATTTCAGGTCTTACACTGAAATCTCTAATCTGTTCTGATTTGATTTTTTTATATAGTGTAAGAGAAGGGGCCAACTTTATTCTTTTAAAGATGGATGTACAGTTCTCTCAGCACCACTGCATGTTCTTGTCACTCTTGTCAAAAGTCAGTTCACCATGGATTTATCTCTGGGCTCTCCGTTCTGTTCCATTGGTCTCTATGTTGTCTTTATGCCAGTACCTTACTGTTTCAGTTACTCATTTACTGTCGGTTTGTAATATATTTTGAAATGAGAAAGTGTAATGCCTCCAGCTTTGATCTTAAGACTGCTTTGGCTATTCAAGGTAATTTGTGATACCATATGAGTTTTAAGACTGTATTTTCTATTTTGATAAAAATATATATATAATTCAGATTTTGATAAGGATTACATTGAATCTGTAATCACTTTGAACAGTATAGACATTTTAATCATATTAAGTCTTTCAATTTGTGAACACAGGATGCCTTTCCTCTTACTCACGTCTTTTATTTTATTTAGCAATGGTTTGTAGTTTTCAGTGCATAAGTCTTTCACCTCCTTGGATAAGGTAATTTCTAAGTATTTCATAAGTTTAGACATCCCTGCTTTATTTTGGTTACCATTTGCATGAAATATCTTTTCCATCATTTTACTGTCAGCCTACTGTTGCTGTTGTTCAGTAGCTAAGTCAAGCCTAACGCTTTGTAACTCCATGGACTACAGCATGCTAGATTCCCCTGTCCTTCACTATCATCTCCCAGAGTTTGCTTAGATTCATGTCCATTGAGTTGGTGATGCTATCTAACCATCTCATCCTCTGCTGCCCCCTTCTCTTTTTGCCTTCAATCTTTCCCAGCATTAGGGTTTTTTTCCAATGAGTCGGCTCTTTGAATCAGGTGGTCAAGGTACTGGAGCTTTAGCTTCAGCATCAGCATCAGCATCGGTCTTTTCAATGAATAGTCAGGGTTGATTTCCTTTAGGATTGACTGGTTTCATTTCCTTGCTGTCCAAAGGACTCTCTAGAGTCTTCTCTAGCACCACAATTTGAAAGCATACATTCTTCAGCTCTCAGCCTTCTTTACGACCCAACTGTCACACCTGTACATGACTACTTGAAAAACCATAGCTTTGACTATAGGGGCTTTTGTCAGCAAAGTAATGTCTCAGTCTATGAAGTGAAGTGAAGTCACTTAGTCGTGTCCAACTCTTTGCAACCCCATGGACTGTAGCCTACCAGGCTTCTCCATCCATGGGATTTTCCAGGCAAGAGTACTGGAGTGGGTTGCCGTTTCCTTCTCCAGGGGATCTTCCCGACCCAGGGATCGAACCCGGGTCTCCCACAATGCAAGCAGATGCTTTACCCTCTGAGCCACCATTTGGTAACTCTCAGCCTATATGTATCCTTAAATCTACTGTGAGTCTCTTTAGGCAACATATAATTGGATCTTGAGTTTTTTGTTTCTTTGTTTTAATCCAGTAGCCACTCTGTCTTTTGAATGAAAAGTGTTTGTTTCTCCCCGCAAAAAGTGTATATGTTGAAATCCTAACCTCTAAAGGTATCAGTAGCTGGAGACTAGGGAAAGTGACTAGGTCATGAGGCTGGAGTCCTCATGCATAGAATCAGTTCACTTATAAAAGAGATTCTTCAGAGCTTCCTACCCTCTTCCATCATATAATACAATGAGAAGTCTATACTAAAGAAGAAAGCTTTTACCAGAACATGCTGTCACCCTGCTCTTGGACTTCTAGCATGCAGAACCGTAAGAAATTACTGAGTTGTTGTAAGCTACCCAGTCTGGCATTTTGTTATAGCAGCCTTAAAGGTCTAAGTTTTGTCACAGAGTCTTTCAAATTCTAGTTAGGTAATTCATATATTTCTATTTCTTTAAGGAAAGTTCATGGAAATTTATTTTCTTTATGTCATGTTTTCCTGATTCTTCATGTTCTGTGATTTTTGTGTTGATATCTAGGCATTTCAGGGCTTCCCAGGTGGTTCAGTGGTTAAGAATCTGGCTGCCAATGCAAGAGACGCAGGAAATGTGGGTTCTGTCCCTGGATCGGGAAGATCCCCTGGAGAAAGGAATAGCAACCCCTCCCAGTATTCTTGCCTGGAAAATCCCACGGACAGAGGAGCCTGGTGGGCTACTGTCCCTGGAGTCCCAAAGACTCAGACACAACTAAACACACATGCATATAATATGCATTTAAAGGAACAGTCACCTCTCTCGGACTTGATGGACTGGCTTTGACTGGGAAAGCTCTTTAACTTGGCTAGACTCTGGAGCTTTGTACCTAGCTGCCCAGGTGTCCAGTTTTTTTCCTTCTCTCTCTCTCTCCTCTCTCTCTTTCCCTCTGTCTCTCTCTGTCTCTCTCAATGAGCCTGTAGTCTCTTGCTCCCTCTGGTGTCCAATGATACTGCTGCTAATTCTTCACAAATGAATTTCTTCAGTGATTCAGTTACATTCTGACTTATACAGATAAACTTCCAAGAAATGTGGGTGGCCCTAAAGAAATCAGACTGAGTCAAAGAGAATTTTGGTAATTCTGTCCTTGTTCCTTTTTGTTAGTTCTTCAGTGTCTTTGACTATTTAGGCTTGCTCTATAGCCAAAGTCATAATAAACCGTCATTTGAGAGACAAGAAAATACACACATTTTGTTTACATATGAGAGACTGCTGACTATTCTTCACGTTTAGAGATAAATAAGCTATCTTTCATTTTTCTTGAAGTACATTAACTTTTGGGTATATTTTTCATTCTCCCACTTTTAGACATAGTATAAGGAGTTGTCAACTGTGAGAAAACTAACAGCGCAAGTACAATGATAAATGGCTACTGGCGCTGGCAACTAGAACTGGAAAGCCAGCTGTGAGTGCTTATGTCTGTAATACATCGGAGAGAACAGCCTTATGTAAAGGGGATCCTACTACCCAGGGCTAGACACTGATTACCATGCAGAAGTTCAGATCCACTGTTGCCAGATTATGTTTAGGATCCAATATGTTATATGAAATTTCCTGAGTTTTAACTGTTGGCTAAAAAAAAGGAAAAAAAACCCTTAAGAGCAATGTAGACATATCGGATTTGGATTATGATCTATGAGTTGGAAGTTTCTGCTATGGAAAATGGGCTTCCCATGTGGCATTAGTGGTAAAGAACATGTCTGCCAATAAAGGAGACTTAAGAGACACGGGTTCAAGCCTTGGGTCGGGAAGATCCCCTGGAGGAGGGCATGGGAACCCACTCCAATATTCTTACCTGGAGAATCCCATGGAAAGAGGAACCTGGCAGACTACAGTCCATGGAGAAGCAAAGGGTTGGACATGACTGAAGCGACTTAGCCCAGCACACAGCATAGTTCTAGTGAAAAGCCCAGAAATTTTCCAATTTTCTTGTACACAAAGCAGTACAAGAACATCAGTGTTTGGACCTGGTGCAGAAAGAACATAAAACCAGTAGGCCAGATTTGAGCGAGAAGGGAAATAGAGATCACACATGATATTCCCTGATGTCATGAAGGTGTAATAGGTGTTTAATTATATTTTGCAGAGACTCTGTACAGACTGCAGACTCATTTTAAGTACTTTTCAAATAATGATAGCAACCAGTGCACTCAAATAATAGCAAGAGTGGCCAGAGTGGTTGATAACTGTAAATGATAATTAGGTCCAATAACTGTTTTGCAGACGAAGTCCTCAGTCTTAACTTCTGATCTACAAAAGTCTCCAAGACTATGTATTAAACAGGAGCAAAAAGATGTTTGTGTGAGGACTAGGGATAGAATAGAAAGCTATTAACGCAAGTCGGATAAATAAAATTTTGAACCAAACAGCAGGATGGTTTAAAAGATAGGCTTTGGAATCAAGCAGACCTGGTTTAAAAGCCAGGACTTGCCACATAATAGCTCAGTTGGTCGGAGAAGGCGATGGCACCCCACTCCAGTACTCTTGCCTGGAAAATCCCATGGATGGAGGAGCCTGGTAGGCTGCAGTCCATGGGGTCACTAGGAGTCAGACACGACTGAGCAACTTCACTTTGACTTTTCCCTTTCATGCACTGGAGAAGGAAATGGCAACCCACTCCATTGTTCTTGCCTGGAGAATCCCAGGGACGGGGGAGCCTGGTGGGCTGCTGTCTATGGGGTCGCACAGAGTCAGACATGACTGAAGCAACTTAGCAGCAGCAGCAGCAGCTCAGTTGGTAAAGAATTTGCCTGCAATGCAGGAGACCCCATTTCGATTCCTGGATTGGGAAGATCCACTGGAGAACGGATAGGCTACCCACTCCAGTATTTTTGGGCTTCACTTGTAGCTCCACTGGTAGAGAATCTGCCTGCTATGCCAGAGACCTCAGTTTGATCCTGGGTTGGGAAGATTTCCTGGAGAAGGGAAAGGCTACCCACTCCAGGATTCTGGCCTGGAAAATTCCATGGACTGTATAGTCCATGGGGTCCCAAAGAGTCAAATATGACTGAGTAACTTTCACTTTTGCCACTCAATGTGTGTGCTCAGTTGCTCACTCATGTCCGACTCTTTGCAACCCCATGGACTGTAGCCTGCCAGGCTCCTCTGTCCTTGAAATTTTCCAGGAAAGAATACTGGAGTGGGTTGCCATTCCCTTCTCCAGGGGATCTTCCGGACCCAGGGATTGACCCACATCTTTTGTTTCTCTTGCATTAGCAGAGGAATTCTTTACCACTGTACTTCTGGGAAGCCCCTTAATAGTTATGTATAATTTAATAAGATCTTTAAATTTTTTAAATTTACTTCATGAAGCATCAATTTTCTCATTTGCAAAATCTCGCTAATGATAGTTCCTATTGTGAAGATTGCTCTAATGCTCAAGTTAATGCTTAGACAATACTATGTAAAGCACTTAGCGAAGTACTTGACACAGATTAAGATCTTCAGTCCCTCATACATAGATGCTCCGAGGTTATGCGTATCTTCTATGTATATCTATATACACAATATTCAAGAAAGTCACTATGTGCAAGGAAATTCCAATTTTACCAGTTCAAACTGAAGACTTGAAATGTTTATAGTATACTCATTCTGTAGCACTTAGTTTAACTGCAGGATATTGATTTAATATATGTTTCCCCTGGCTACCCCAGCATTATTTTAACTTAAGAAGAAAAACATGTCTCCTAAAGAACAGCTTAGCAACTGAACTGAACTGAGCAAAGCTGGGGCATTTTTCTTTCAAGGAAAAAGTGAGAATTTGAGTGACAGTGTGACAAATATGGTGTCAAATGCCCACTGACACCTAGAAATCAATCGACCCTGTTTCTCTCACAGAACAATAGGAATAAGACAACATGCATGTGAGCTCTGGTCTCCCCTTAGGGTTCTTTTGAGCCCTGAGGAAAAGAGTATCACCTTAGTCATGACTTTCTGAAATCTCAGAAACTGCCTTTCAGTAGAAGACTCTGTTCCTTATAAAACTTATCTTTTTCCAGCATCACACAGGCAGGGACTTGTTCACAATTTTATTCTATTAATATCTTACACAGTAAGTGCTCACCAAGCATGTGTTATGTGAATGAAGCAGAGTCCCATCTTTTTAGGTTGATAATTCCCCTGGTAGACAAGAGAAAAATTGAAATATCCAAAAGAGCACTTATTTGGACAATTAATCACTCATGTTAATTTTGAGTAAAGTAAGCAAAATCATTTCTTATGACTCTTTTTCCCTCACAACAATGAGCATATAATAGATGTTCAATAAACATCCACTGAAATTCTAATCTTTTCTATTTTCTTTCAACAACGACTAGTAAAGTCAAAGGATACACAGCTCATTACTGAAAATAAAATGACACTGTAATGAATTCATAGACTGGAAACACACAAACCACAAGAGCAGAGTACAGGCTTTTAATAAAAGAGACAGAGTACAAGTTTTGAGTTGAGAGAGAATAAAACATTCTTATTCTAAATTAATAGTAACTTTTCCTTTCTTATGAGGGAGGCATGTTGAAGACAGAAGATAACGAGCCCATTTGGTTTAAAGTCCAAAATGATTGGGTTCAATAAGGAATTCAGAATACTCTATGACTGCAAAACTCATTTGGTTACATATTACAGCTTTCAGTGGCAACCTAGTTCGAGCTACTTGAACAAGGGAATTAAGGTTTCATAGAGAAAATAACAGAAACCCTAGATAGATAAATGTAACTAATTCAGTAAAATAGAATTTTCCCCCTAGAATTTATTAGCATATCAACTAGATGAAATAAGTCTATACACAGATAGTTCCCATTAGTAACCTCTCTAATAATAAAACAGATGGCATCATTCTGGATATTGAAAAAGACTTGAGTTTAAAAAGAACAGATGTGGCTACAAAATACTAAAGTACAACTAAACCAAATCCAAACTCTACAATTTTAGGAAAGACATTTTGTTGATTTATTAAGTACATCTCACCAATTCTTGTATATATATCTGAAACATTCCATTTGTGCTTCAACTCACACTGAGTAGGAAGTTGGTTTTTGCCACATATATTTTCTACTTCGCTTCTCTGTGAGGAATGTATAATGATATTTCCCTTAGATACATCTATGTAAATTTATATTTAAATTGCCTTAAATATTTTGCTTTGAATTTGTAGTGGGACTTGAGAAAATGCATTAAGGAATTTATTCACTTCCTAAACCATGTTAATTCCTAATGAGAAAATATTTTCTTATTTCTCAGAAGGTGAGAAAGTAGAGAAAGAAAGACATCTGTGTGATTAGATAACATGATGGTAGTGGTTTAGTGGCTAAGTCGTGTCTAACTCTTGTGACACTGTGGACCATAGCCCACAAGGCTCCTCTGTCCATGGGATTTCCCAGGCAAGAATACTGGAATGGGTTGCCATTTTCTTCTCCAGGGCATCTTCCTGACCCAGGGATGCAACCCACGGGCCCATGTCTCCTGCCCTGCAGGACGATTCTTTTACTGCTGAGCCACCAGGGTAAAAGCCCAGATGACATAACAGGGACCAAAAGTTCATTGGAAAATTCTGAAACCCTCCTTTTTGAATGTACATCGCTCCCTTCTTTGTCTCTATGAGAAATCATTAGAAAACATTTCACATATATCAAATGTTATAAATAGAATACTGGAGTACATTGCCATTCCTTTCTCCAGGGGACTATTCCCAACCCAGAGACCAAACCCAGGTCTCCCTCATTGCAGGTAGATTCCTTACCATATGAGCCACTAGGGAAGCCTGTAAATAGAACCTAAATTTTAATAAGGAACCAGCTTTTGGCTTTCGTCAATTTGTTTCTGTTTCCTATTTCATTCATTTCTCTTTTTTGCTTTTCATCTATTTTTTCATCTATTTGAGCTGCTACTGCAATAATTTGAATTATTTTCAAATTGAGTTATAAATGAACCTCTATGTGCTTTTTTTTATCACAACTTCAGTGAGCAGAACTTTGTCATTAATTCTAAAAATTTTCTGTATTTTCCACTGTGATCACCCCTTTTTCTCATTCAGTAGTCCTTTTTTAGTTTACAAATCTATGGAGCCTTCCTAAGTAATTTTTTATTCTTCATTTTTAATTTAATATTCTTTTCAGAGGACATGCTCTGATCTTCATTGAGGCTTCCTTTGAGAATAATACCTGTGCCTAATGCCAATGGTTATAACTATTTTATGTATCCTTAAAAAGAGTATTAATCTTCTACTTTAGGGTACAGATCAAGCTATCATTTTTGTTTTAGCTCATTACTTTTTACCTACTTGGTCTACAATTTCTGATAAAGTTTTGCTAAAAATCCCCAGTGTCTTTGTGAAACGTGCCTTATAATTCTGTCAATTTTATATTCTGAGACAATGTTGGTTACCGAGAAGTTTATAATTTTCATATATTCTTAGATAATTCTTCCTTTTTATTATGTAATAATCTTTGTCTCTGCTTAGGATTTTTGCCTCAGTTACTATTAGCACTTTGTATGATTTTGCTTTGCCAACTCTTTTTAATTATAATTTTCCTGATATATATTTTAATTATCCATTTATTGTCTTTTTATGCAGTTTTGTGTCAGATTTGGCTCATGGATACACCATATAACCGGAGTTTATAATGTTTATCCAACCTAATCATTCTTTAATAGTGAAGATTAATCAATACACATTTATTGAATCTTCATGTATACTATCACACTGGTCATAGTCCTAACATTTTCTTTTTTGTTTTCATTTTTTCCCTTGGGCTGCATTCTACTGGATTAATATTAACAGTTTTATATACAACAATAATGATGATAAATAAATTTTAGCATTTAGTATCAGAGAGATGGGAATACCAGACCACCTGATCTGCCTCTTGAGAAATCTGTATGCAAGTCAGGAAGCAACAGTTAGAACTGGACATGGAACAACAGACTGGTTCCAAATAGGAAAAGGAGTATGTCAAGGCTGTATATTGTTCCTCAAGTTCCTCAAAAGCAAGACTGGATCTTAATAGTCCTTCCCTTATAGAGTGGTTGTGAAGGTTTAATTGATTTGCACACATAAAGTCCTTTAATATAACCCTATGTTGCTGCTGCTGCTGCTGCCGCTTCAGTTGCTTATTTAACTTCTATGCAGAGTACATCATGAGGCACGCAGGGCTGGAAGAAACACAAGCTGGAATCAAGATTGCCAGGAGAAATATCAGTCACCTCAGATATGCAGATGACACCACCCTTATGGCAGAAAGTGAAGAGGAACTAAAAAGGCTCTTGATGAAAGTGAATGAGGAGAGTGAAAAAGTTGGCTTAAAGCTCAACATTCAGAAAACTAAGATCACGGCATCTGGTCCCATCACTTCATGGGAAATAGATGGGGAAACAGTGGAAACACTGTCAGACTTTATTTTGGGGGGGCTCCCAAATCACTGCAGATGGTGACTGCAGCGATGAAATTAAAAGACGCTTACTCCTTGGAAGAAAAGTTATGACCAACCTAGATAGCATATTCAAAAGCAGAGACATTACTTTGCCGACTAAGGTCCGTCTAGTCAAGCCTATTGTTTTTCCTGTGGTCATGTATGGATGTGAGAGTTGGACTGTGAAGAAGGCTGAGCACTGAAGAATTGATGCTTTTGAACTGTGGTGTTGGAGAAGACTCTTGAGAGTCCCTTGGACTGCAAGGAGATCCAACCAGTCCATTCTGAAGGAGATCAACCCTGGGATTTCTTTGGAAGGAATGATGCTAAAGCTGAAACTCCAGTACTTTGGCCACCTCATGTGAAGAGTTGACTCATTGGAAAAGACTCTGATGCTGGGAGGGATTGCGGGCAGGAGGAGAAGGGGACGACAGAGAATAAGATGGCTGGATGGCATCACTGACTCGATGGACATGAGTCTGAGTGAACTCCAGGAGTTGGTGATGTACAGGGAGGCCTGGCGTGCTGCGATTCCTGGGGTCACAAAGAGTCAGACACGACTGAGCGACTGAACTGAACTGAACTGAACTGATAGGGTTCTACTCTTGCCTGGAAAATCCCATGGATGGTGGAGCCTGGTAGGCTGCAGTCCATGGGGTCGCTAAGAGTCAACTGAGAGATTTCACTTTCACTTTTTACTTTCATGCATTGGAGAAGGAAATGGCAACCCACTCCAGTGTTCTTGCCTGGAGAATCCCAGGGACGGGGGAGCCTGGTGGCCTGCCGTCTCTGGGGTCGCACAGAGTCAGACGCAACTGAAGCGGCAGCAGCAGCAGCAGCAACATAGGGTTATATTAAAGGACTTTATGTGTGCAAATCAATTAAACCTTCACAACCACTCTATAAGGGAAGGACTATTAAGATCCAGTCTTGCTTTTGAGGAACTTGAGGCACCAGAGGCTAAGTAAACGAGCTCCAGGTCACCAGGCCAGTAGGAGATAGAGTGAGATTTGAATTTAACAAGTTAAATTCCAGAAATCACACACATTGCATTCTTCTTAAGGTAACTTTTACACCTGTTTTTAAATTACTTTTTGGTTCCAGAAAAGAGTTACACTTAAATCTGTAAGAATTTTCAAACTATGAACATTTTAGAGATTCTAACATCAACAATGGAAAGTAAGTTTAAACTTTCTGAAAAACTACTACAATGCTGCTCTTCTATTCATTGCCTAAAATTGAGAAAAAGCTGAGGAGAATCACCACATTGCCTCGTGATTCTTTTAAATTGTATTTTTAAAGTCCAAACCATTAACAAATAAATTCATTTAAAAAAAAAAAAAAAAAACTATCTTGACTTAGAGCATACAGAACAAATGATGATCCAGGACTCCTTAGCCTAGCTTTTAAGGTCTGCCAGTTTCTGCCTTATGCTCTCTAGACCCTAAGTTGGTATGTAAGAAGTTAAGTAACTAGAGTAAGAGGGCCTGAGTGCCGGAGTCCAGCTCCAGCAGCCAGGGATTCAACCTGAAGAGGTGAACTGTGTCGGCGAATGGGACAGCCTTTCAATTTTCTTTTGGACTACCTGTTTATTTCAAGCTTATGATTCTCTTTTATAGTTTTACAAAAGCATTAGGTCAGAGGTTTGATATTTTCAGTTCCCACTGCCCCAGATGTGTTGTCTCCATAAATCATTGTTGCTCTTCAAACAGAGTTCCTGCTTCATTGATTCTCTCTGAATCAGCCTTATCATCTATTATCTACCTCCTCTAATGTGTCCTATAGTTAACTCGTGATTACATTGTAACTCATGCTACAGTCCTCAGTTTACTACTTATCTTCCTAAATCCTGAGCTCACTATCTCTTAAAAAGGCTTCTAGCCATAGTGTCTCTAAAAATTCATAACTTCTATAAGCTAACTTTAAAATATGCTAACTTTACAACATTCCTTAAATCTTTAACTTCTAACTATTTTAATTATTTCTAAGCCCCAAATTCAGGAAACTCTTTGCCATAAACACTCTCCTCACAAATAGGCTTCAGATAGCAATCCCTCCCATGGCCTCAAGCTACGGCCTATGTGGTCATCCTGGAACACTCTTTTGCAAAAGTCCCTAAACAAATGTCAATGATTAACTTTATGAATTATTCCCTGAGCACAGCTGCAGAAGGCTTTGTACCTTCTCATGCTCCTCTCAAGAACAATAAGCACCTTAATATTCCTTCCCAGTCAACTCAGCTGAAGAAAGGAAAAGACAAGTCAGAATTACAAGGCCTAACTCCTTCACCCCCAGACCATGCCTGTGGAATGAGGAGAGGGGTCTGGGGCCATGCCTCCATTTTGTCAGTAATGCCTAACACAGCTCCCAACACCTGAGGCTGCAACGCAATGTGGAACAAGGGCCACATGAAAAAGCACAAGTGCCAGAGATGTGAGTGAAAAAGCCATTCTCAGTATTCCAGTGCCCAGTAAGTCTAAGGCATCCCAGCTTAGGGATATCATGGAGGTTAGATAAACCATTCCCATTCTGCCTTGCCCACCATAAGAAATATTTAAATGATTGTTGTTTCAAAGCCACTCCACCTCTTTCATTTGCACATCAAACTTTCACACTGGTACATATTGCTGAAGCTCATGTCACATGCCTTTGGTAGCTGTAACTGCTGTTATTTAGTTGCTAAGTCGTATCCAACTCTTTGCAACCCCACGGATTGTAGCCCACCAGCTCCTCTGTCCATGGGCTTTCTCAGACAAGAAGAGTCAAGTGGATTGCCATTTCCTTCTTCAGGGCATCTTCCTGACCCAGGGATCAAATACAAGTCTCCTGTTTGGCAGGTGGATTCTTTACCACTGAGCCACTAAGGAGGTCCACTAATCTGCACCTTGACTCCAACATTAGTGGGTGGGAAATAACATGGAATTTTTTCTTGTGTGTGAAAAGATAATGAGACCCATGAATAGGACAGATGAACACTACCCACACCTAATAGTCATGATTCGGAAATGTGACCAACTAAGCATGGATCCTGCAACAAACTCAGATGCTAATTGAGGGCAGGGACTTTATATGCTGAATACAGAGATCTGAAAAGAATCTAGCAAATTCACAGTAGACACTATTTTTTAGATAAATGACAGAATCATGACATGTTGATCATACTTTGCATATCTCTCATTTCAACAGATATTAATATGCCTTTCATGTTGAGAAGAGTTCCCTGTATATAAATATATATATATATATATATATATATATATATATATATATATATATACTTTTATGATTACCATAAGGTAGGGATAGGGGAAGCAGAAGTAGTAACAACTTCTAGGGACTATTAATGAAATTGTTTAAGTGAAAATGGACATAGAATAATTAACACAACCTAATTAAAGACTCACAGATCTAGAGGACAGACTTGTGGCTGTTGGTGGGGGCATGGGAGAGATTGGATGAGAAATGGATTGGGAGTTTGGGATTAGCAAATGCAAACTGTTATATATAGAAAGGATAAACAACAAGGTCTTACTGTATAGCACAGGGAACTATATTCAATATCCAGTAACAAACCATAATGGAAAAGAACATGAAAAAGAATACATATATATGTGTGTGTGTGTGTGTGTGTGTGTGTGTATCACTTTGCTGTTGCTGCTGCTGCTAAGTCACTTCAGTCATGTCTGACTCTGTGCGACCCCATAGATGGCAGCCCACTTTGCTACACACCAGAAACTAACACAACATTGTAAATTAACTATACTTCAATAAAAAATAAAAACATATACAACCTAGTTAAGCTATTGAATTTCAAGGACAAAGAAATAATACTTCTGTCACTCAAGGAACAAAACACATGTGATAGTTAATTTTATGTGTCATATTGACTGGGCTACAGGGTAACCCAGGCATTTGGTCAAACATTACTCTGGGTGTGTCTGTGAGAGTATTTCTGAGTGAAATTAACATCTGAATTGGTAGACTAAGTAAAGTGAACTATCCTCTCTAACGTGGCTGGGCCTCATCTAATCAACTGAAGACTTGAATAGAACAAAAAATTGAGTAAAAGGGGACTTTACCTGCCTAACTGATTGAATTTAGGGACATCAATCGGAACATCAATCTTTCACCCTCAGACTAGAACATGCATCAGCTGGCTCTCCTGATTTTCAGGCCTTTAGAATCAGACTGAAACCACACTACAAGCTCACTTGGGTTTTCAGTTTGCCAACTGCAGACCTTGGGACTTTTCAGCCTCCAAAATCATGATATGTCTTTCTCTCTATATATATAGATATATCATGTTATATATATACAGTGGGCTTCCCTGGTGGCTCAGATGATAAAAAATTGGCCTACAATGCAGGAGACTCGAGTTCAATTTCTGGGTCAGGAAGATCCCCTGGAGAAGAGAATGGCTACCCACTCCAGTAGGCTTGCCTGGAGAATTCCATGGACAGAGGAACCTGATGAGCTACAGTCCATATGGTTGCAAAGAGTCAGACGAGACTGAGTGACTAAAACTAACACATACACACACACACACACACACACACACACACGCACGCACGCACACAATTTGTTGTTTCTCTGGAGATCCCTAACACAAGTCATCTACAAGGAAAAAAAAATCAATTTGGCCTCAACAGTTCCACGATATTCAGTGCTAAAAAATAATAGAGAAAATTTCTGAAGGAAAGAAACCCAATATTCACAGAATCTTGAGGAAAATAAGTTCAAGAAGTTCAGACATTGCCAAATTGTATGGAATACTTCAAATATAAAAGTAATAAATATTTTCACATATGCAAGATATTTAGGAACACATATCTATTTGCCTTCTTTGGACAGAAAATCTACTGGACAGTGAAATACAACCAGTCAAGAAATGAATCAACATAAAGATTTTCCTAAATAGAGAAGCTGCGGTGAAACAAGTGATGGCAAGACCTGTGGTCCCAGAAGAGCACTGAAATGTCATAAACTTGAAAACATGAAAATGACAACTTACCTAAGAAATCAGCAGGAGGAAGAAGGGATGGGAGTAAACATAAAAGCACAAATATTTTCATTTATCATAACAGTGAAATAGTCAGTCAGTCAGTTCAGTTGCTCGGTCGTGTCCGACTCTTTGCGACCCCATGAATCGCAGCACGCCAGGCCTCCCTGTCCATCACCAACTCCTGGAGTTTACCCAAAATCATGTCCATAGAGTCGGTGATGCCATCCAGTCATCTCATCCTCTGTTGTCCCCTTCTCCTCCTGCTCCCAATCCCTTCCAACATCAGAGTCTTTTCCAATGAGTCAACTCTTCACATGAGGTGGCCAAAGTATTGGTGTATCAGCTTCAACATCAGTCCTTCCAATGAACACCCAGGACTGATCTCCTTCAGGATGGACTGGTTGGATCTCCTTGCAGTCCAAGGGACTTTCAAGAGTCTTCTCCAACACCACAGTTCAAAAGCATCAATTTTTCAGCATTCAGCTTTCTTCACAGTCCAACTCTCACATCCATACATGACCACTGGAAAAACCATAGCCTTGACTAGATGGACATTTGTTGGCAAAGTAATGTCTCTGCTTTTTAATATGCTATCTAGGTTGGTCATAACTTTCCTTCCAAGGAGTAAGTGTCTTTTAATTTCATCGCTGCAATCAGCATATGCAGTGATTTTGGAGCCCAAAAAATAAAGTCTGACACTGTTTCCACTGTTTCCCCATCTATTTCTCATGAAGTGATGGGACCAGATGCCATGATCTTTGTTTTCTGAATGTTGAGCTTTAAGCCAACTTTTTCACTCTCCTCTTTCACTTTCATCAAGAGCCTTTTTAGTTCCTCTTCACTTTCTGCCATAAGGGTGGTGTCATCTGCATAGCTGAGGTGATTGATATTTCTCCTGGCAATCTTGATTCCAGCTTGTGTTTCTTCCAGGCCAGCATTTCTCGTGATGGACTCTGCATAGAAGTTAAGTAAGCAGGGTGACAATATACAGCCTCGACGTCCTCCTTTTCCTATTTGGAACCAGTCTGTTGTTCCATGTCCAGTTCTAATTGTTGCTTCCTGACCTGCATACAGGTTTCTCAAGAAGCAGGTCAGGTCGTCTGGTATTCTCATCTCTTTCAGAATTAATACATCATGAAAAAATGGTTCCAAAGGCCACTTTTTTCATAATCTTTTGCTATTAGCCTTAGAAGGATTCTTTACAAAGTAATAGCTCTTTTCATGGATAAACAGTCATTTAAATTTAGCAATTCTTTCACCCATTTCTTTCCCTTCCTTTAAAATTTTGTGAATTTAATATCAACTTAAATTTTAAATGTTTAATATAAAAATAGATATAATCTTATTATTAAAAATTATTTCTCTCTAACATCTATATCCAAATGTACAATGGAAAAGATTAGGAAACATTTTTTATAATTCTGAAAAAAGAAAACTTTTCCTAAGAACATTATATTTCACCAAATGTTTTCCACATTAAAAGAGCAACAAACACTCTCAAGCATGAAAGAACCCAGGTAATATAACAAACTTGATACTTTCCTGGGGGGGCCGGGGGAGGGGGATGTATGCTTTAATTAACTATGTGTGTTCAGCTGTGTCTGACTCTAAGACCCCATAGACTACAGCCCACTAGGCCTCTGCCCATGGGATTCTCCAGGCAAGAAAGTAGGTTGCCATTTTCTCTTCCTAGGGATCTTCTCCACCCAGGGATGAAACCGATATCTCCTGTGTCTCCTGCAATGGCAGGCAGATTTTTTACCCCTGTGCCACCTGGGAAACCCCTCGATGGTCCAATAAAATTAAACCAGTATAATTCAAATTATTTCTATTTTAAAATAGAGCGGAATCCATTTTCATCCACACAGCTTAATGTCTACATTCACACAACTTTATTATCCCACAGTCCTCATCAATATAACTTTACTATTCCAGGAAACTTTTGCCTGGGAAGATAAAAATAACTTTTTTGTTCATTCCAAGAATTTTATGAAATATTCACAAACTCTTCCCCCAAAACACAGAAATGACAGTTTACATCCCTAGACTCAGGACCCGGCACCTCAAAATACACCAGTTTTAAACTATTATATCATGACTGTCACCCAGTTCTAATTAAGCGCCTGCACTGGAAGTCCAGGCTTAAACAGGACTTTCAGGCTCTCATAAATACTCCTCTTTGTCCTCCTACCTCTAAGATCCTAAGACATTCTCAATGCAGAAATCACCCTTACCATTGTAAGAATAAATTCGTCTTTGTCTTCTCAGTGAGTTGTTCGGTGGTATTTCAGGGTAGCCAGTATTCAACAAAAATCATGACTAAAAGAGAAAAAATACCACAAATCAAGGTAAGAAAGTAATGACATGAAAATCCAAGCACCCCTCAGAAGATAAGTAGGGGAATGAGGAGGGGTGAGGTGCTTGAAAGCTGGAGGCGAATAAGACCAAGATTCCTCAAGAAAGGTCTTTCTTATAAATGGGGTCTTAAAATAGCTGCCGCATTCTATCTTGAGAGACTGAGGAAACAAAGACAAACATAACACCTTTGCCTTCCATCTTGAGCAGTATTCATCAAAAGTGTGGTTCATGTACTGCCTACCTAGAATCATCTGGAGTGTTTGATAGCAATGCTTTCTTATAGACTCTATTAGCATCTCTAGGAGGCCTTGGAACTGGCATAAGAAATAAACTCTGCACATTAATAAACTCTCACACCAATTAAAGAATCACTGAGGTAAATGGTGGCTTCCCAGGTGGCACTAGTGGTAAAGAACCTGCCTGCCAGTGTGGGAGATGTAAGAGGCAGTGGGTTCCATCCCTGGGTAGGGAAGATCCCCGGGAGGAGGGCATGGCAACCCACCCCAGTATTCTTGCCTGGATAATCCCAAGGACCAAAGAGCCTGGTGGGCTAGAGTCCATTGAGTCACACAGGGTCAGCCACGACTGACAAGACTTAGCACGCACACTAAGGGTACAACTGCCATATTTAAATTACCCTTTCCAGGGGCTCCGGAGGCGGCGGCAGTCGAGACTACGGGGGACGGTGCGGCAGGTCAGGGGCGGGGGCGGGGAGGAGGCGGTGTTGGACCAGGGACCAGGATCGGCGGAGGTCATGGCTGGAGGCAAAGCTAGACAGGACAATGGGAAGTTCAAGGCTAAGGCAGTGTCTGCTCACAGAGAGCCGGGCTACAAGTTTCCGTGACACGAACCGTAGACATTTAAAGACTCGCCCTAGAAGCCACGGAAGGGACTGCTGCAGTGCACAGCATCACAGTTCTTCGATTGACACTTCCAGGTTCCATGGATCACACTTCCAAGTTCCCCGGATCACACTTCTGTTGAGGTCCTTTAATTGACCGGAACCTGGTGGTTCGGAGTTAACAATAAGAAAGTAAAAGAGAGAGAGAAAGAGGCTAATATTCCTTGGTTTATGCAGAAAACCAATAAAGCCCTTGATAAAGGGCTTGCACTGCTTCACGTAGTCTCTGGGAGCCCTCTCAAGGGGGTGAAGTTACAGTGCGCCTTCTCTAGAGGATCTTAGAAGCCAGGGCAAGAAAGCGAGCTCAGCGGGCTTCTGCACTCCAAAGAATTAGCCGGAGAAAGAGAGAAAGAAAGAAAGACACAGGGACCCAATCTCTGATGGAGCAAAGGTGTTTATTCAACATAGTGTGGATATTTATACTGTCTTAAAAGGTAGTTTCTTTCAGCAAAGATAAAAATCAAAAGTCCAGACTTACAAATTATCATAAGGCAATCCATATCAAAGAGAGGGTTGTAAATAATCACTTTTACCGTATGGTTCATAAAAAGGAAGAGGGTCATAAATAGTTACTTATCACCATATGGAAAAACTAAGAAAGGAAATGCATGCATTCCTCAGCCCCAGGTGTGGCTTGGCAACTCCTCTTAATTCCTGAATATTCAGGAATTAATAAGGGACAAAGGATTCATGAAAGATCCAAAACAGCACACAGGAAGCCTCCTGTTAAATGCTTCCTGTTAAATGCTTCCTGACACACTTTCAAGTTCAGTGGATCACACTTCCAAGTTCTGCAGATCACTCTGCGCCTTGTGCAGCGTGCAATCCATGGTAATGAAATGTTGGATTCTCTTCCCATCGCTGGGGGTGGTTTGATCCCTCACATCCACAAGTACTTGATCAAGGGAGAGCAAAGATCTGCTTGAGAGCTGTTTTAACCGACCGTCTTCCTCCTGCTGATTGCACTGTAACTGGGACAGAAGGAAAATAATGGGGGTATATGGAGTTTTTAAAACAGTTAACTGGAAAGGCGTAGTTAGCTGCTGTAGACTTGATAGAAGAGGCATTTGTAGGTTCTTAGACGCAAAGTCTGATTTAAAAAAAAAGTTCCTCTTCATGTGGCAACAGTTGTGTGTTCAATGAATAGGTTTCTTCCATGGGTTGTATACAAAAATAGAATTGATAAACCATACTTTTAAAATTATCCTTTCCAACATCAACTTTTATTAAAAGAGCTTTGACTCTTTAGTTAAAACAGCTGAAATCTTTTGGATGGAATAGGTAGTGGTAAGGTAAACTTCAGCAAATCTCATGGCTTAATACAGCTCTTTTCTCAACTCCAGACACTAGGGCTCTCCTCGCCTCCCTCAGTGTTGACTGATTTATGGAAGTCATTTATGAGTAACTCTACAGCAACCTGACTTATTTGCCATCCCTTTCATTTTTCAATTATTTGTTTTAAGTTTGTTTCTGGATGGTGATTTCTATGAGTATAAGGAAAATTTATCTTATAACTTGGCATTTTTAAAGAAAAAATTATTCATGACACTGGTTAAATAAAAGTAAGGCAGAGTTTATCCAGGAGAACTATCATGATAGAGCTAGGGACCAAAGCAATGGGGTATTATAGGCCAGGAGAGAGATTGGACTCAACTCTGAATGCAAGGAAAAAGTGAGAATTTATAGAAAAGGAGTAGGGTACATGGGGGCAAGGGAGTCAGGAAATGGAAAATTATTAAAAGGAAATATCAGGGGTAAAAAGAATTCTAGCTAAAGTGATCTAACAGGATTCTTGCTGAAGGCAGACTTGAGTGATAACACATCACCTGGAGGATGGAGTATGAGGGACCCAATTGGTTACTGAAGTCAATCAGATAATAAAGATAGTATATTCTGGTTAAACTGATTTACCAGTGTTTTTGCTAAAATGTGGTAATACAGAGACCAAACAGAAATCCAAAGTCAAGGCCTAGTTGAAAAAGAGCTCAGAAGAGCCTGATTAGAATTTGGTTAAAGAAAGACTCTTTGTTACCATATCTCCAGATCCTAGCTTTGTACTAGTAGAGGTTTAATGAATATTTGTTATATTAATTATCTCCATACTGGACAATGTTGGTCAAATGCAATGATTTCAGTTTTGATAGAATTAAGGGTTAGATAGTCTTTTTAACAGTACTTGGTCAACAAGTTATATTGTTACTTATTATCATTCTTCAATTGTGATAATAAAATAAAGGATAACCAACAAGGACCAGGAAATTCAAGGAATCCCTGTGTATAGCACAGGGAATTCTACTCAGTGCTATAAGCAGTGGGAGCCTGGATGGAATTTGAAGGAGAATGGACATGTGCATATGTATGGTTGAATCCCTTTGCTGTCCACCTGAAACCATCACAACATTGTTAATCAGCCATACTCCAATACAAAATTTCAAAAAAGAAGCTAAACAAAACTAAATCTGTTTGGAAAACAAAAAGAAATAAAACTGTCCATATAAAAGATCAAATTTGAAAAGGACCTAGTGCAATGGAAAGATTAAAGTGTTTAGAATCTTACAAGAACTTTTAAAAATCCAAAATAATAAACTGGACCTCGTAGTCATAAGTTGCTCAGTCGTGTCCGACTCTTTGCGACCCTGTGGACTGTAACCTACCAGGCTCCTCTGTCCATGGGATTTTATAGGCAAGAATACTAGAGTGGGTTGCCACTTCCTTCTCCAGGAGATCTTCCCAACCCAGGGATTGAACCCAGGTCTCCCGCATTGTAGTCAGACACTTTACCATCTGAGCCACCAGGGAAGTCCTAGACCTCAGGCAGGTTATTAAACATGTCTGAGACTCCAGGTATCTGTAAACTGGTGGTTATATTAGCTATTTCATTTATCTCTGGGCTAGAAGGATTGACAAACTATAGTGCATAGGCCAGATCTGGCCTTACAGTCTATTTTTGTACATCCTTGGAGAAAAGAATGATTTTCACCTTTTTAAATAGTGGAAAGGAAGAAGGGTCGGGGGGACTATGTGTGGCCCACAAAATCTAAAATATTTACTATCTGGCCCTTTACAGAAACAATCTGCTAATCCCTGTGTTATGGTTAAACTTACGTGTCAACTGAATAGGACAAGGAGCACCCAGGTTAAATACTGTTTTGGCGTGCACCTGTAAGAGTATTTCTGGATGAAATTAGCATTTGAATCAGTGGATTCAGTGAGGTAGATTGCCCTCCCCAGTGTGAGTGGGACTCATCCAGTCTTTCACAGCCTTCAGAAAGAATAAAATAAGAAAAAAAAAGGCAAAGGAAGGGGGAATTTGCTCCTTTTTGCTTCCTTCTGTGTCAGTCTGTTGAGCTGGGACATTAATTAGTCTTCTTCTACCCTTGGACTGGAACTTACACCATCAGCTCCCTTGGTTCTCAGGCCTTTTGACTCAGACTAGAATTACATTACCAGTTTACCTGCATCTCCAGCTTGCAAACAGCAGATTGTGGTACTACTTTGTCTTCATAATTATGTAATCCAATTCTTCATAATAAATCTATTATATTTATGAAGGGGCTTACCTGTGGCTCAGACAGTAAAGAATCTGCCTGCAATGCAGAAGACCAGGGTTCAACCCTTGGGTTGGAAAGATCCCCTGGAGAAGGAAATGGCTAGCCACTCCAGTATACTTGCCTGGAGAATTCTATGGACAGAAGAGCCTGGCAGGCTATAGTCCATGGGGTCACAAAGAGTTGGACACAACTGAGCCACTAACACTTTCACTTTCATATATATGAAGAGAAAAAAGCATTCACAGCCCAATTACCAGGTGCCAGAGGCTTTGAGCCACGTCCTTATATTATCTTCCCTATTTGTCTAGTGAACATTCCAACACTAATCTTCCACCCCATCCCCAACCGCAATGTGATCTCTATGAGGTCCTGCCTCAGTGCAGGGCCTGGAAAGATCACCAAGATATTGGATACCAAGACTGCAGAAAATATTACGAGCTCTATTCTTCTTTCTGATAACATTTAAGTGACAAGATAAGCAAATTTTTTAAAAAACGAAAGAAGTTCAAATGAAAGCCATTCGCTTGGAAAAGAGCTACTTGTAAACATCGTCAATAAGAATTTGCAGCAGCCATGACTGAAGCCCCTGCCTGGTAAGTTTGGTGCCCTGATATACCCATAACATGTTCAAGCCTCAGAGATGGATACTGCTTCTTAGCGCTGTGTGTATTCACCTGGTTACATGTCTTTTCTTCTAAGAATGTATGAAAGATATACAGATAAAAAAATTGCAATTGGGGTCAACTTCAGCAATGCCCAACTTTTTACTCCTTTCATTTTTTAATACCTATATTCTTCCCCCTTCCTCACCTTTTTCAAAATTATCATCATCTCTATAGCTTCTCCAGTAAAGTAGTAGAGATTATGTTTTTTTTGGAAGTACTGAATTTCAAAGTCTGATGCTAATGTGAATTTTGAACCTTCATCTAGTTACTCTTCATCTCCAGATGCTATCAGTAAACTGGATAAGTTAATTTAACAAAAATAAATAAATGAATCAAGAATCTCTCCACATTTGTTTTCCAGTAATTGTTCTCTCAGTGCCTGGACCTTATGTTTCTGCTTTTCCTGATTCTTTTTACTGTAATCTTTTTGTTTTTTTCCAATCAGTACTATATCCATCATAGCTAAATATTTCAGGGACTTCAAAACAAAAATAACCTGCCTTAGCCTGGATAAGAGGGAATTTGGGGGAGAATGGGTACCTGTATATGTAGGGCTGAGTCCTGTCACTGTTCAGCTGAAACTATCAATACATCATTTCTCATCTATTGCTTGCTGGCTTGCTTGCTTGTTAGTTGCTCAGTCGTGTTTGACTCTGCGAGCCCATGGACTGTAGCCCACCAGTCTCCTCTGTCCGTGGAATTCTCTAGGCAAGAATATTGGAATGGGTTGCCATGTCCTCCTCCAGGAGATCTTCCCTACCAAGGGGTTGAACTCAGGTCTCCCTCATTGCAGGCAGATTGTTTGCCAGCTGAGCTACCAGGGAAGCCCCTTATCAGCTATAACTCAATACAAAATTGAAAGTTTAAAAGATAAAAAAAATTAATGACCTGCCTTTTCTGACTCTGATTTCATCTTGTACGTTTTTGTCAGAACTTTATTAGTAAAGTATTCTTTGAGTTCAACATGGAAATATAAAACAAAAGACATGAACCCTTAGGATCTGAAATATTTACTTTAATATCCTACAGGCTTTTCAAGGTTGGTTCACCATGTTTCTCTACTAATTTGCTTACCTACTTAAATATTAGGGAGCATTTCCAGAGCATGGAGATCAAAAGTATGGCATTCAGTTGGGATCTGGCTTTTTCTTCTGCTCTCCTTTATTTTGGGACACTATTTTGGCTGCTATGAGAAAATACCATGAACTATATTGAAAAGCAGAGACATTACTTTGCCAACAAAGGTCGGTCTAGTCAAGGCTATGGTTTTCCCAGTGGTCATGTATGGATGTGAGAGTTGGACTGTGAAGAAGGCTGAGTGCTGAAGAATTGATGCTTTTGAACTGTGGTGTTGGAGAACACTCTTGAGAGTCCTTGGACTGCAAGGAGATCCAACCAGTCCATCCTGAAGGAGATCAGCCCTGGGTGTTCTTTGGAAGGAATGATGCTAAAGCTGAAACTCCAGTACTTTGGCCACCTCATGCAAAGAGTTGACTCATTGGAAAATACCCTGATGCTGGGAGGGATTAGAGGCAGGAGGAGAAGGGGACGACAGAGGATGAGATGGCTGAATAGCATCACTGACTCGATGGACATGAGTTTGAGTGAACTCTGGGAGTTGGTGATGGACAGGGAGGCCTGGGGTGTGGCAATTCATGGGGTCGCAAAGAGTTGGACACGACTGAGCAACTGAACTGAACTGAGGTGGCTTAAACAACAAACATTTATTTCTTACAGTTCTGGAGTCCAAGAATAGGATGCCAGCATAGTCTGATGAAGGCCCTCTTCTGGGTTGCAAGCTGCCTATTTCTCCCTGTGTCCTCATATGGAGAATGAGTGAGCTAACTCTGCAGTCTCTTTAATGAAGGATATTAAATCATGATGTAATCACCTCCAAAAAGCCTCCACCTCTTAACACCATCAACTTGAGGTTATGATTTCAACATATAAATTTTGGGAGGACACAAGCACTCAGACCATCATTAGGACAACAGCCAATTTATGTTCTGCATCATTTTCACTATATCTTTCTTTGCTTCTGGAAGGCCAACATTGCCCCAGAAAATCACTTCTCTTGACAAAAGAAAATTGGTTTAATGCTGCATACATTATTTCCACTCATAATTTCTTCAATAGATCTTGGCTTCCAAATGAGCACATTTCTCCTTAAATTATTTCAGTGCCTCGTGTCTTCCTTTTCCTACACAAAATTCAGTATAGCTTCAAGGAGTGTAAAGGACAGTGTTAAATTGTTCCTGTAAAGATATCAAAATCTATAGATTCTGCATCACCAGGTACATGATAATTTCTGCAAACCTGAAGGGACATCATCAAATATTGATAACTTACAGTGTCAGATTCTTGATCTCTGAAGAAGAGAATTTAGGTTAGGGACCAGGGACCAGGCTTGATCACTCAAGAGCTTCTGTGCAGCAGAGTTTTATTAAGGTATGAAAAGGGACAGAGAAATCTTCTGACATGGACATCAGAAGGGATGGAAGAGTGCCCCCCTCGCTAGCATGAGCAAGGGAGTTTATACATTTTTAATTAGTTATTACAATAAATCAAAAGAATGTCTCAAGTTTGTGAAAATTTTTACCAGACCCACTCCCACAATTTACATTTTAGGATAACAGGATTAGAACTTAAACAATAGAAAGATCCTACTCCCATAATTTACACTCTAAAATATCAGGATTAGTCAGAAGATTTTCAGGAAGGAGAAACTGTCCTCAAGCAGGATACATTGTTGTTATATAATCCCTACTACAGAGTTTAAACTGAGTTGTTTGTTGTGTAATCATCAGTCTGGGCTTCAAGAAAAAAATGTTTTATGTGACTAAGACTAAGGAATGTAGAGAGAAGAAAAAAAAAGTTTGTCCTTTCCTCCTCCTTGAGAATTCCAGACCCCTATCTCAACTTTCTGAAAGCAAAGATCACGGCATCTGGTTCCATCACTTCATGGCAAATAGATGGAATAACAGTGGAAACAATGGCAGACTATTTTGGGGGGCTCCAAAATCACTGCAGATGGTGATTGCAGCCATGAAATTAAAAGACACTTACTCCTTGGAAGGAAAGTCATGACCAACCTAGATAGCATATTAAAAAGCAGAGACATTACTTTTCCAACAAAGGTCCATCTAGTCAAGGCTATGGTTTTTCCAGTAGTCATGTATGGATGTGAGAGTTGAACTATAAGGAAAGCTGAGCTCTGAAAAACTGATGGTTTTGAACTGTGGTGTTGGAGAAGACTCTTGAGAGCCCCTTGGACTGAAAGGAGATCCAACCAGTCCATCCTAAAGGAAATCAGTCCTGAATACTCATTGGAAGGAATGATGTTGAAGCTGAAACTCCAATACTTTGGCCACCTGATGGGAAGAATTGACTCATTGGAAAAGACCCTGATGCTGGGAAAGATTGAAGGCGGGAGGAGAAGGGGATGACAGAGGATAAAATGGTTGGATGTCATCACTGACTCAATGGGCATGAATTTGAGTAAACTCCAGGAGTTGGTGATGGACAGGGAGGCCTGGTGTGCTGCAGTCCATGGGGTCACAAAGAGTTGGACACAATTGAGTGACTGAACTGATCTACTCCTCAAGAACCCCAGACCCCTCTCTTCTTGGGGACCCATGGACTTCTTATCAACCTGCCTAGGAATTGACCCTCTCAATATCTGTTGTCAACTTAAAAAAAGATGTACAACTTGAGAGTTGTGAGTTAAGTTTTATTTGGGGCAAAATGAGGACTGCAACTGTCAGGCAGGCCGGACGGCTCAGTGAGGTGCATAGCACCAGGGACCTGAGTCATGTTTCCTGTTAGCTGGAAAAAACACCATTCCTTGACCATATAGGGAAAAATTTCTATATGCGATAACATAAGGGAGGCAATGTATGAGCTCATTCTGCCTGTCCAATCCATTCCTTGACCAAATTAGGAAGACTTCCCATACACACCAACCAGAAAGAGACAGGACATGCACTCATCCTGCCTAGCCAATCATGTAACGCCAGCTACTTCTGTAACTGAGACAAAGAACTGCCTGTACACAAGCCGCCATACTCCTTTGTTCGGGGCTCTCGACAGATTCCACTGCGTCGGATGAGGCTTGAGCCCTAGCGCGCTAGAAATAAACTTCCCTTCTTGCTTTTGCATTACTGTGGTGGACTTGTTCACTCTCGCGGTTGGATCGGAGATACGGGCTCGGAGCATAACACAGCTCAGAAGGCAGCATCTCATCCCAAAGGAGCAGTGGGAAAAAGACAATATACAAGGTTTTGGTGAAGGGGGAGTTCAATACCATGAAGCACTCATTTTACAAAAGGCTTTTGTTAGTCATGAGGATCTGATATCACCATGAAGAGATTTAGTGCTTCTCTGTATATGAGGATGGAGAAGGCAATGGCACCCCACTCCAGTACTCTTGCCTGGAAAATCCAATGGACGGAGGAGCCTGGTAGGCTGTGGTCCATGGGGTCACTAACAGTCAGACACGACTGAGCGACTTCACTTTGACTTTTCCCTTTCATGCATTGGAGAAGGAAATGGCAACCCACTCCAGTGTTGTTGCCTGGAGAATCCCAGGGACGGGGGAGCCTGGTGGGCTGCCGTCTACGGGGTCGCACAAAGTCAGTCAGGACCTAAGTGACTTAGCAGCAGCAGCAGCAGCTAGATATGAGGAGATGCAAGGACTGAGATCATAAAATCTGTTTCTAAAAACATCCAGTTATCTAAAGACCTGTCCCACCAGATTCCCTGGAGCACAGAGTGCCTCACTCCACCCTGAATTCCCTCAGGGGCTGTTGAAGGTCAACAGCTATAGCAGCATGGGGTTCAGTCTCTGTAGAGACAGGGCAAACGCCTTTGTTGTTAAGTCATTGGCAATGCTCTTGGTATGTGCCAATTTGTAGTTTACACTGTCATCAGGTGCTTTAGCCCTCTCTTCTCCTGTGGCAGAGTAGCCCAAAGGCATCTCCCTCTTAACCAAGGGAGAGATTCTAAACACTTCCCTGCCACAATAACTTGGTTTAGTAGTCTCCCAAATGCTCTCTTTTATGTGCACAATAGGTGCTTTGTTTCATGTAAAAACCAATAATTATTTTATGCATGTTAGTATGTACTTGTGTGCTCTGATTTCAGGGAACAATGGAGTTCTTAAAGACCCCAAGACTAAGAGCACCTAGGGAAGAGTCATGGCATTAGAAGGAATGGTTTGGGATCCACCAGTAGACTGTAGGTCCAAAAGGCTGTCCATGTTCTGGCCCCTGCCAGTGACTTCATCCTTGTTTCCTGTTCCCCCTAATCCTTCCTTTCACACAAGTTCAGACCTATGGCCATACAGTACATCATCTGTACTTCATCACACTTTAAGGTCAGGATGTATTCTTGTTTCTTTCTTCTCCACTAGAACCCTTGAGGGGAAGGTTGCTAGAGTAATATCCCCTCTATCTAATAGTGCATATCATAAGTATACAATGAATATAAATGAATGACTGAAACAGATGATGAACATTGCGCATCACATGCTGGATTTATTTTAATTGTGGAACACTGACATTACCTTGTTTCCTGACAAATAGATATCTACTCACTTCCACCATTGCCACCACCCAGCCCCCACTTCCATCATTACCGTTAGACAATGAGGCCTTTGAGGATAAGAAAAACATAGCATTAGCTGTGTCACCTGAAACGCATACCACATTGCCTGGAACAAAAGTAATATTTTCTGACTGGTGTGAAATGGTACCTCATTGTGGTCTTGATTTGCATTTCTCTGATAATGAGTGATGTTGAGCATCTTTTCATGTGTTTGTTAGCCATCCGTATGTCTTCTTTGGAGAAATGCCTATTTAGTTCTTTGGCCCATTTTTTGATTGGGTCGTTTATTTTTCTGGAGTTGAGCTACATAAGTTGCTTGTATATTTTTGAGATTAATTGTTTATCAGTTGCTTCATTTGCTATTAACATCACTCATTATCAGAGAAATGCAAATCAAGACCACAATGAGGTACCATTTCACACCAGTCAGAATGGCTGAAATCCAAAAGTCTACAAGCAATAAATGCTGGAGGGGATGTGGAGAAAAGGGAACCCTCTTACACTGTTGGTGGGAATGCAAACTAGAACAGCCACTATGGAAAACAGTGTGGAGATTCCTTAAAAAATTGCAAATAGAGCTGCCTTATGACTCAGCAATCCCACTGCTGGGCATACACACCGAGGAAACCAGAATTGAAAGAGACACATGTACCCCAATGTTCATTGCAGCACTGTTTATAATAGCCAGGACATGGAAGCAACCTAGATGTCCATCAGCAGATGAATGGATAAGAAAGCTGTGGTACATATACACAATGGAGTATTACTCAGCCATTAAAAAGAATACATTTGAATCAGTTCTAATGAGATGGATGAAACTGGAGCCGATTATACAGAGTGAAGTAAGCCAGAAAAAAAAAACACCAATACAGTATACTGACACACATATATGGAATTTAGAAAGATGGTATTGATGACCCTGTATGCGAGACAGCAAAAGAGACACAGATGTATAGAACGGACTTTTGGACTCTGAGGGAGAGGGAGAGGGTGGGATGATTTGGGACAATGGCATTGAAACATGTATACTATCATGTAAGAAATGAAGTGCCAGTCTATGTTCGATACAGGATACAAGATACTTGGGGCTGGTGCATGGGGATGACCCAGAGAGATGATATGGTGTGGGAGGTGGGAGGGGGATTCAGGATTGGGAGCTTGTATACACCCGTGGTGGATTCATGTCAATGTATGGCAAAACCAATACAGTATTGTAAAGTAAAATAAAGTAAAAATAAAAAAAAATTTTTTTAAGTAATATTTTGATTGAATTCACAATACTTTCTCAGGTAGGCTTTGCACTTTGTATGTTACTGAATGGAAACCACTTCTATCCTCCATGACAGGCTTTAAAATGTATTTTATAGTCTTCTCACTTTATCTCACAAGGTTTACTGAAAGAGAAGTCACTGTGAGTTAGTCAACACATCACTGAGCTATTTTGAAGATTTCCGAATGCTTTAAAATTGTTAAACTTTTCTCCACTGCTCCTGGAGAGGCTCAGGAAATCTTCCTCTTTTCCATCTCCTGGTGATTTTATTTTGTTTTGATTTCTAAATACTTTTTCAGGATATTAAAACAAACCATTGAGAAAATCTATGAAGCATTTTAAATGAGTCGGGAATCATAAGAACTTTCCTTTTTTATCTGAGACCTCCAGAGACTAGTACAGGCAGCATTTTGCTCTTGGAATTAAATTCATTCTACCTTTTCTTTTAGAAGCGATAGAAATTCAACTATCTGGGCTCATTATTTCAACTGAAAGTGAAGTCGCTCAGTCGTGTCTGAGTCTTTGTGACCCCATGGAATGTAGCCTACCAGGCTCCTCAGTCCATGGAATTTTCCAGGCAAGAGTACTGGAGTCAGTTGCCATTTCCTTCTCCAGGAGATCTTTCCAACCCAGGGATCGAACCCAGGTCTCCTGCACTGCAGGCAGACGCTTTACCGTCCGAGCCACCAGGAGACCAGGTTCAATCCCTGGCCATAAGAGGCTAAACACATCCAGAAAGATGACTAGTATTGAGAGGTCTGAGGAACAGGGAAATCCATGACATAATGTTGAAGTTGAACATACAAATCTGATAGCCAAATAATTTATTGGGAAACTATTGGTTTTCGTCAGTGATGGGGTTCGGTATTATACTGAAGAAACAATTCTGGTACAAAGACCCCAAATGACTGCTTTTCACTTATTGTCCTCTCCTCCAATCTTATTAATTTCCTCACATGGTATTTGGGTTCATTGTTAAATTATACCAT
This sequence comes from Budorcas taxicolor, assembly GCF_023091745.1. Lineage (NCBI taxonomy): Eukaryota > Metazoa > Chordata > Mammalia > Artiodactyla > Bovidae > Budorcas > Budorcas taxicolor. The sequence goes on from NC_068912.1 coordinate 74,718,036, forward strand.
AGGTGGGTGGACTTTCAGACCTTCTAGCTACCAACAGTGGCAATGAGATATCTGCCTTGAAAGTGCCCAAAGAAATCAAATAACCTTAATATGATATAGAATTCAAGATTCTTAACCTATAAGAGTATTTCAGTACTCTGTGCAGGGTGCTATATCATAAATTTAGCATCTATATTAAATATGCTTTATCTTTCCTAAAGTTAAAAAAATTTTAAGAAGTTGTGTTTGAAGAGATTTAATTTGTAAGTCCTAAAGAAAAAAGTTCACAATGTAATAAAAATTAAAGCTCTCTTTTATTATACAACTAATTCACATCTCATAATAGTAACTTGATATTCAAACATTGTTAAAAATCAAATTGTCAGATTTCATTAAAGAACTAAGCATTTAAAATATAAGCAAACCATTTTGATTTAGTTAAGATAGAAAGTGCTACTACTTTATTTCAGTTATCAAATGTATCATATGTTAAGCCTTTTTTGAGAATTAATGCTCAAGTTTAGCAAATACCAATCTTCTAACACAAACCCAGAAGAACTCTCTTGAAAAATATTCCAGGAGAGGCAGGCAGTCATTGGTACTGTTAGTTAACTGAAAGGAAGGAGAAGTTGCAAGGTTTAAAGCCAAATGACGTTTGTGGCACTGAATGTTTGAAAGTTAATGTAAACTATTTCTTCTTTGTCCGCTGGAATTAACCATTCACCTCACTCTCAAAGAGTCAGAGTCAGCACAAGCCTCTCTTCCTTCAGGAAGAGAAAAGGAATACAAGAAACCAAATGCTAAACTTATATAATTATTTTCAAAGGAAAAATCTTGACAGAATTTTCTCCAACTGATTTTCTGTTTGTTTGGTTTTGTTTTAGAGAGTATAAATGCAATCTCACCTTCAGGATCTAGTTTTTTTCAAGTGCACAATGATATATCTTGTGTTCTGAATTTGAAAAATCTTGGTAGAAACATAAAGAATCTTAGAGACAGCAATTCATCTGAAATATTCAGTGATTTTTCTTATTTGCATTTTGTGTAATCAGAAGAAATAAAGTTTGTTATTCTGTAAAACTACTAGATTAGGGATAATCAGCTACAGAATATCTATAAAAAATTAGCTACCCAATTTTATATAAATATCTGCATAAAATTGACTTTCTCTGAGGTAGATCATTAATTTTTGTATCAATCAGTCAAAAAGTGATGTCGAAGTTTATATGGCCTTTAGAAGGACATGGATCAACCTGACACAGCAATTCACAACCCAAGTACTCAGAAGTTTGCAAATATGAAATAAAAGAGAGTGAGCAACATGTTTCACATTTATGCTGCTCCTGAGTCTTTGTGATATTCTGACTAACTATAATCCCCACACTTGAAATTTAACTCATTAAATGTTTGGCGTAAGAACCTGAAAAATATAACTGTGTGCTTTTATAAATATTCAATTAACACTCATTTCATCATTTTGAGATTTTTGCCACTAAATAAAGATGCTTATCCTGCAATAATTCTGTTTGATCTACATTTTTGCTTTAAAAAAAAAAAAAAAAGGCTGCATCACAGAGTGGAAACATCAAAAAGAAATACTTTTGGAAGATGGCTTTAACAGAAGAGAAATTCTCCAAACAGATAGTCTAAATAAATAGAGAAAAATTTACTATTTTTCTCTTCTTATTCACTGGAAAAGATCTACTCTCCAAAGAATCAGTTTTTGTTTATCAAGCAGACAAACAAAAGAATCCACAATTTATAATGTAAGAATGACAATAAATAAAAGTGCCATCGTGTATAGTCCCTGTGGCATTTTTTAACTAGCAGCTGGCTCCTCTGTCTCTGGTAATACTCAAAAACAAAACTAAATCTGAACAGTCCTCTTATAAGTTATGACACATTTCTGGGAAAATAGGAAAATCTTCAGTTATACTGCAATTGGTGTCCCACTAAATAGAGTGAAGAGCTTACTGTATTTTTATTAATTTCCTGGTAAGTACAGGAATTAAGTCAAGTTTTTGTGAAATTGGCTCCCCAAATGTAATTATAAAATTACCAATTGAACAACTGATTATAAATTCTAAATTTTTCTAATAATTTACTATTTTTAAAAATTTTATACTACTACATTGCTGGGCATTAATAGAGATATTTTGTAGTGCTTAGTTAAGCACCTGATATACAGTTGATATTCAATAATGTATGTTTTAAAATGAAAGATAAGATATCCCTGATTCCTCTTTGTTGTCTACCTCCATGTTAAACAAAGCTGTGTCTTCCCCTCTTACTTGAATTTTAAATTTTTTTTATCTGATTTTAACCACTAGCTCCACCTTAAAATAATCTGAATCTTTAAATTTAAATTGCCAGTGCAATTTAGCCAGATCCACTCTCTTATTGAACACCAATCTTACAGAAAATACCGCAGGGATATAACATGGCCAGTCAGCCACTGGCCCTGAAGAACTTATAAAATAGGAGAGACAGCAAGTGCATTAATAATTACACAACAAGCAAAAACATAAGCATCAAAAGACAGGGGAACATACAAGAGTGAAACAGGGACCTCAGCCAAGATGGCATGGAAGAGGTAAAATTTAAGATAAACTTTTGAAAAATAAGTAACAAGTCTCTGACAGATAACATTAGAGAGATAGGGTCAGTCCTGGGTGTTCATTGGAAGGACTGATGCTAAAGCCGAAACTCCAATACTTTGGCCACCTCATGCGAAGAGTTGACTCATTGGAAAAGACTCTAATGCTGGGAGGGATTGGGGGCAGGAGGAGAAGGGGACGACAGAGGATGAGATGGCTGGATGGCATCACCAACTCGATGGACATGGGTTTGGGTGAACTCCAGGAGCTGGTGATGGACAGGGAGGCCTGGCGTGCTGCAATTCATAGGTCGCAAACAGTCGGAGACGGCTGAGCGAATGAACTGAACTGAACTGAAATAGGGTATCCCAAGCAAAGAAAGGGCTTCCCAGGTGATTCAGTGGTAAAGAACCTACCTGCCAATGCAGGAGACACAGGAGACGTGGATTTGATCCCTTGCTCTGGAAGATCCCCCGGAGAAGGGAATGGCAACCCACTCCAGTATTCTTGCCTGGCAAATCCCATGGACAGAGGAACCTGGAAGGGTACAGTGCATGGGGCCACAAAGTGTCGGACAGGACTGAGCATGCATATACAAGCAAAGAAAACACAGCAAGCTTTTTTAGGTCCATTCAGGGAGCTATGACTAACCCGGTTTTACTAGAGTGATGAGTCAATGTAAAAATAAAGTACAAGAGTAGCCTGAGTGTTTACGTTCAGCTTGGGGTTAGAGGTGTGGGGTCTATACTTATTTTAATAGGCAATGGAAAGGCATTTAAGTTTTGTATTCAGTTCAGTTCAGTTCAGTCACTCAGTCGTGTCTGACTCTTCGCGACCCCATGAATCGCAGCACGCCAGGCCTCCCTGTCCATCACCAACTCCAGGAATTCACTAAAACTCATGTCCATCGAGTCAGTGATGCCATCCAGTCATCTCATTCTCTGTCATCCCCTTCTCCTCCTGCCCCCAATCCCTCCCAGCATCAGAGTCTTTTCCAATGAGTCAACTCTTCACATGAGGTGGCCAAAGTATTGGAGTTTCAGTCTTAGCGTCAGTCCTTCCAATGAACACCCAGGACTGATCTCCTTCAGAATGGACGGGTTGGATCTCCTTGCAGTCCACGGGACTCTCAAGAGTCTTCTCCAACACCACAGTTCAAAAGCATCAATTCTTTGGTGCTCAGCTTTCTTCACAGTCCAACTCTCACATCCATACATGACCACTGGAAAAACCATAGCCTTGACAAGACAGACCTTTGCTGGCAAAGTAATGTCTCTGCTTTTGAATATGCTATCTAGTTTGGTCATAACTTTCCTTTCAAGGAGTAAGCATCTTTTAATTTCATGGCTGCAATCACCATCTCCAGCAATTTTGGAGCCCCAAAAAATAAAGTCAGCCACTGTTTCCCCATCTATTTCCCATGAAATGATGGAACCAGATGCCATGATCTTCGTTTTCTGAATGTTGAGCTTTAAGCCAACTTTTTTGTCTCCTCTTTCACTTTTATCAGGGTCTAAAGCTAATAGCACATTCAAATAGGTTCAGTGGGTGGAGTTTGATAAAGAGATGATTAACAAAAGGTATGGGCTGAGGAGTGGATATCAATAAGGGATGATGGACAATTTCCCACCAGCAGCAGTGGGAAGTATTGTCAACACCAGATCTAAAAGAGAAAGTAAAAGGAGATATTATTAGAACCTGCAGAGAGAAGTTATAATTGTAAGACTGTGTCTCCTGAACTGAGACAAGACCTTCTGTGGAGGAGAACAGGCAACCTATAGCTAAGCAAGAAGAGCTGGGTGGATATGTACCCAACTTAACTCTCTGCTGGCTCCCTTCAGTCTCCTGCTAGTGCCCCTTACTGGATAAACCCAAGTGGAAGTTAGAAGGCAAGGGAGCCCATTGATTAGAGTCCATATAGGCCTTCCTCCTGGAGCACAGAGCAAAACAGAGAAAGAAAGGAGATGGAGGGGAATGGATCTGAAGGGGGGAAAAGGAAAATATAAGGCACAAGGCTTTTGAGCAAAACAGAGACATATCTCCAAGGAAAGTTAATCCTACAGGTATAGAGATAATCAAGATGAAGAAACTAAGAATATAATAGAGAAGACTGTAAAGGTCAGAAATAGGGCCATGGCAGTGGAACAAGAAGTAAAAAATTGCCTGTGAGAACTTGCAAGGCTATGAGTCAGCTCCTGGAATGGTGCCAGGCATGGACCAATGTGACTTTTGATGGCTTCTGGTGAACAGGTGCATAGCAAAATGATGAGAACCACAGCTGGGGTCCTAAAGCACAAATATAATGCTGTATCCATGAGCAAATAGCTGCTAAGCAGAATTAGCTGGAAGTTAAAGGGATCCTGGGTATACGTTTTTATCTGTGGGTGGCTTTCTTGAGATGCAAGTTTTAGAGACCTTTTATATAAAGGTGTGAAGAGAAGCGTTGGCTACAAGATAAGGAACTAAAAGTTTTAAGCAAAAGCAGATGTTCTGTTATCCTGAAGATTTCAAGGGCATTTTATGACAACAGTCATGCAACTGAACAGTTGACAGACAGCTGTATGGATGCTCATGGGTTAGAAGAGCAGACAAATTTAAATTTTAATAAATATTTATCAACAGAAAATGCGCCTGTATGAAACACAAGAGTGATAAATTGTGGGGCTTCTAACAGATTAGACGGAGGGGAAAAGGAAAATTAGAAGTTCAGAGTTTTGAATCTTGGTTCCTAGGAGAACAAGATAATTACTAGAAACATAAAAATTAAGTGCTGGATTTTAGAGTTAAATGGATGGAATTTCTAAGTGCTGCTCCCAGTAATGGGAAGGCCAGGGGAATGCGTACTATGAGGGGTATCCTAGAGGTCAGCACAGTCCAGGACAGGGTTCTACCCAAGGACACAGCAAAAAGCATAGTAAGAGGAAGAGTCCAGATGCACTTGGGGCCCCATAGCACCCTTATGGTGGTTTAGTCTCTAAGTCATGTCCAACTCTTTGTGACCTCATGGACTGTAGCCTGCCAGGCTCCTCTGTCCATGGGATTTCCCAGGCAAGAATACTGGAGTGGTTTGCTGTTTCCTTCTCCAGGGGATATTCCTGACCCAGGAATTGAACCTAGGTCTCCTACATTGCAGGCAGATTCTTTACCAACTGAGCTATGAGGAAAGCCCATAGCACACTTAAACCCTTTGTGAAAAATCTTCCTTAAAAAATAATACTGCTGAACTATCTCCCCCCAAAATATCATCCAAAATAACACAGGTCATAGAGGAAGACAGATGGGAAGTACGGAGCAGTTTGTGCAAACCAAACAAACTGCAGTCACTGTGGTTACAAAACAGACTGCAGAGTCATAATTCTTGAAAGGAAGGCTGCATAAAGTAAAAAATAGTCATTTGGCAATAAAACAAATTAAAATCCAACCAAAGCATGGGTTAAGAGAGGCAGGAGGAACGAAGTGTCAGTGTCAACAATTGAAGCAATGTGGTATTGTGGTAGAACTAAAGGACTGGTGAAGAGAAAAGAATGATGCACGTGGACCAGGTACAGGAGTATATAGGCATTAGTACACGATATAAAAGTCATTACTACTGGAGGGGGAGTAAGATTAGGAATTACTATGTGATACATATGTATTTAAAGTTAAAGAAGGATAAGGACTTTCCTGGTGATACAGTAGCTTTGACTTTTCTCTCCCAACATAGAGGGCCCGGGTTCAATTCCTTATCAGGAAACTAGATCCCATATGTTAACAAATAAGCAATTCACATGCCACAACAAAAAGATCCCATGTGCTGCAACGAAGACCCAACACAGCCAAATAAATAAATAAAATATTTTTTAAAATTAGAGGGGGATAAATATGTACTTTGAATTCCCAATAAATTGCTTGGGAACAATTAACTAATATTTTGGGAACTATTAATATGATTTGATACCATTTAGAAATGACTTCTTGTGCAAATAGCAGAATCCCCAACTCACAGCTGCTTAAATAAGTTGGGGGTTTATATAGCTCGCCAACAAGAACTCTGGGGATAGCAGTTCAGGACTCAGTGGCGTCATTAAAGACTCTGGTTGTTTCTCTTTTCACGCCACCATCATTACTGAGCAGGCTGTGGTCACCTCGGGATATAGATCCTGGACACACCATGACCTCAGGCCTGTATTCTAGGCATGAGGAAAGTGGAAAGGCAGGGTCAGAATGGGCAAACCAGTCATATATTCACCAAACCCTAACAGTGGTGGCATCTGTAACTGGATTATTTTTATCCCTAGTTTTATTGTGTGATCTGAATTTTTCCAAAGATTGTGTATTGAATTGTGTCAGAAATAGATGAGGAACCTATTTCCATTTTACAGAAAGATTAGTTAATCAAAGAAACCATAAATTTCTTTCAAAATCAGTAAGCCTCAAAAAACAAACAAAACAAAACAAAACAAAATCAGTAAGCCTCCATTGCTCTGTGATTCTTAGTATCATCCTACATTTTATTTTTAGCACAGACCACTTTCTAGATTTCTTCTCATGGAAAATGAGCTGTGGAAAAAACTTACTTTTATGTTCCAAACCCCTGGGAACAAAAAAATTATGGGTTGTCTTTTAAATAATGCTGAATCTCTAAGAACATTATTTAATGTATTTAGGTAAGCTGTGTATTTTCAAGCATCTAATTACAATCGCTGAGGATCATTCCCAGCATGATCTTCACAGAAAGAGAAAATGGGGGGCGAGGTGGTACTTAGAAGAGAAAAATCAACCGACAAAGAACTTTTTAATACTTACCACTATTTCCATTCTGTTCTGCTCTAGGATATTTTCATTTTTTTGGCCTTACAGACTAATATAAGTTTTAAGAATTCAATATTCTTAAGAAAAATTTTTTTTTAAATTGTCCTTATGATTAGGATATATAATACACTAAAGATTTTAAAGATTTTAGCAAAGTTAATTATTTCATAATGTGTAGACTAGACATACTAACACTGGTGGCAGAAAAGCATTTAAAATGCAAAAGAAGAAAATGATATTTAATTTGGGGTGACAGATTTTTTTTCATTCATGGTTGTCAAAGAACTCAGGAAAGCAGTTTTGCACATGCCATTTTTTAAACAGTTAATACACAGTCCTTTAACAACCATCCTGAACATCCTTTCAATTCCTAGGAATGATGAAGGGAACAGGCAGCTAACCAGGCTCCTCTCCAGTTCCTAGTCTGCAGTTCAATGTCATTGCTTGTAAATAGAGATTGAAAACTGCCATTTCATTTTCCCTTCATTCTTTTATCTGCCTGTGTGATTGTGTCAGATACGTGAAAAAGTATAATTTGCCACATCAACCAAAGCCAGTTCTGTTATCCCTCTAGTAATAGTCTGAATCCTAGCCCTCTATTCAAGATGTCTGTGATTTTTAACAAAGTATTTAGCATCTTTCACCCTCAGTTTCCTCACCTGTAAAATAGGTGGTATTGTGAAGATTAAGAAAGATTGTATTCCATCATTGCTCTGTGCATGATAACCATTCAACATATTTTAGCTGCAATATATTATATACTGGGTTTCCGAGGTGGCACTAGTGGTAAAGAACCCGCCTGCCAATGCAGGAGACATAAGAGATGCAGGTTCAGTCCCTGGGTAGAGAAGATTCCCTGGAGAAGGAAATGGCAACCCATTCCAGGATTCTTGCCTAGAGAATCCCATAAACAGAGGAGCCTGGCAGGCTACAGTCCATGGGTTCAGAAAGAGTCAGATACACCCGAAGTGACTTAGCACACATATTATGTACTATGTTATATACTTAAAGTTCTATCCATTTTTCAAGACTCCTACATTCTTGCTCAGCTTTCACAATGAAATTATCAGCCCTATAAGGGAGTCTAAGCAATCTGTTCTTGCTGTAAGACAGAGGTCCCCAAACTTTTTGGCACCAGAGACCAGTTTCAGGGAAGACAGATTTTCCATGGATGTGAGGGAAGTGGTTTGGGGATGATTCTTACAAAGACTGTGCAGTCTCATCCCTTGAATGCACAGTTCACAGTAGGGTCTGAGCTCCTATGAGAACCTAATGCTGCTGCTGATCTGACAGGAGGCAGAACTCAGACTGCAACGCGAGCAATGAGGAGCGGCTGTCAATACAGATTAAGCTTCATTTGCTCACCACTGCTCTCTTCCTGCTGTTTGGCTTGGTTGCTAACAGGCCATGGACTGGTACCCAGTCCATGACCCAGGAGTTAGGGAGCCCTGCTATAAGACATTATATATATTATCTGATAATTCAATTATCCTGTTTTACAAACCATTCTCTAGTTTTTCCATGTTCTTCCAAGAGGAACCTTGCTTCTAGAGGGTCTGATGTCTTGCCCTAATCCTGATCAAAGCAGAATAAGTAAATGCTGCAATCCAGCAGCCCGTGTGGTCTGGCATTCTCCTGGGCTCTATAACTTGTATGAATGGATAAGCTCCATCCATCCAACTTGCTTCTTCACTAAGCAGGTTTCCTTCTGGTTTAGGCCTCAGTTTTTTTGCATGTAAACCAGGTGTCCAGATCCCAGTATCTTTACCTGAACCCAGCCTTCCTGGTTTGCATCTCTCATGATCTCTGGCCAGTCTTGTCCATCAAAAGGGATGAAGTTATTCCTGCTTCCTAACCTCACCCCTCAGTCACAGGTACAGTTTATGTCAAAAATGTACTGATCCCTTAAGATCAAAATATATATCCAGCCACGCCTATTCAAGCTTTCCTTGGTTTCTAAATTCTCTTTGTCATGTTCCAGCCTCCAGATTGGGCCTCCCTTGATATAGGTGCCCTGCAATTTCATCATCACAACCTTTGAACTGAAGTGAAAGTTGCTCAGTCGTGTCCGACTCTTTGGACCCCATAGACTTAAGTACTACCTATTTAACTTGCCCACGTGCACACACGAGACTAAGCCTCCAGCCTAACAAAAGATTGTGACCCAAAGAATTGAGATTATACAGATCCTTAGGGAGAAGTAACATAGTTTATACTTTATCATAATGAGAGGCCTTTGAGGGTTTTAGAAAAGGAAGTAATGTGATAACATTTGCCTTTTAGGAAGATCGCTCTGAGTGCAGTGTGAAGACATCTGGATAATATCTCTTTATTATGAACATCAAACCAATTATGAAAGGAAGGAAAACCTGAAGAGCAGGAAGGCCCAAAGAGACTAAAAAGGAAAGATCTGATATTGGAAAGCAATGTGCAGGGGAAGAGAAGTGGAAAGAAGTTATAGAGGTAGAATCAACAGAATTTGAGGGTTATTTTGAATATGTTGTGGCGTAAGAAAAATGAGAAAAGTTAAATAAGTTGCTCAAGGGCAAATATCACATGTGTGTTTCTTGCCGCATCAACTTGATTGCATTTTTTTTTTTTGATGGCAGGAACTATTCCAAATATTTTAATGCACATTTTGATGTCCACTATGTGTTCAATTAACCAATAAATCTGCCACGTTATCTGTCACAAGACTTGTCTACAAGGAATTCTCTTATCAACATCTAGACTCTAAGTTGTGATGTTAGTCTTTTTTCCCAAGCCTGAATATAAAGAAACACTGACAAAAATTGAAACAGATGCCTGGAAACTAGGCTACCAATTCACTCATAGTTTGGAAGGTAAGATGCTGACTTGATCCTTTCCTATGTAATCAATAATCATTAGAGTTCATTTGGATAGGTACTAGTTAAAGCTTACCTAATTTAAACCAAACTTACATTATCTAATTTAAGACATCACAGTTCTCAAACTGGTGTGGGGATCCAAATCTCTTGGAAGGTTTTGTTTTTTTTTAAATATGATGGAAAGACTCAGCCGACTTCCCTGGTAGTCTGGTGATAAAGAATCTGCCTTGTAATGCATGGGACATGATCCCTGATGGGGCAACTGAGGTTCCACGTACCTTGGAGCAACTACGTAGTCCACTGCTCCAGAGCCCACATTCTGGAAGCCCATGCTCCACAACTAGAGAGTCCGTGCTCTGCACAGAAAAATCCCAGGAGCTGCAACTAAGACCCACTGCAGCCAAATAAATAAATAAATAATTTTTAAAAGCGAAATATGATTGATTTTTTAAAAAATCATTGCTAGGCTCAGAGTTTTTGATTCAGTTAGTTAGAATGGAATCCAAAAAAAATCAAAATCACTTTGAGAAACACTGCAGTAAAGTAATGTTTCCGAGTTTTTTTATTATAAAAATCACCTACAGTACTTACTAACAATAAAATTCCCAAGCCCTCTCTGATCACCTCCAATTCAGACAGTTCAGGAAAGGTGAGCAGGGATCTATATTTTTTTTAGTGCTTCATGTGATTCTTATGGTCAGTCAAGTTGGGGAAGTGCTTCCTGAGAGCATCCTATGAGACAGGTACTATTATTATTATTCCTTTTTTTACGGAGGGAAAAATAGGGTTAGCAAAATTTAAATGAATGGCAAAGCTCTTAAGTATTCCTCCACAAGACTTAAACCATCGTTTAAGAGCCTCTTGGTGAAAGCGGAGAGTGAAAAAGTTGGCTTAAAGCTCAACATTCAGAAAACTAAGATCACGGCATCTGGTCCCATCCCTTCATGGCAAATAGATGGGGAAACAGTGGAAACAGTGTCAGACTTTATTTTGGGGGGCTCCAAAATCACTGCAGATGGTGACTGCAGCCATGAAATTAAAAGACACTTACTCCTTGGAAGAAATGTTATGACCAACCTAGATAGCATATTCAAAAACAGAGACATTACTTTGCCAACTAAGGTCCATCTAGTCAAGGCTACGGTTTTTCCAGTAGTCATGTATGGATGTGAGAGTTGGACTGTGAAGAAAGCTGAGCACTGAAGTATTGATGCTTTTAAACTGTGGCATTGGAGAAGACTCGAGAGTCCCTTGGACTGCAAGGAGATCCAACCAGTCCATTCTAAAGGAGATCAGCCTGGGATTTCTTTGGAAGGAATGATGCTAAAGCTGAAACTCCAGTACTTTGGCCACCTCATGCAAAGAGTTGACTCATTGGAAAAACTCTGATGCTGGGAGGGATTGGGGGCAGAGGAGAAAGGGACGACAGAGGATGAGATGGCTGGATGGCATCATTGACTCGATGAACGTGAGTCTGAGTGAACTCTGGGAGTTGGTGATGGACAGGAAGGCCTGGCGTGTTGCGATTCATGGGGTCGCAAAGAGTCAGACACGACTGAATGACTGAACTGAACTGATGCTGAAATATAAAATGTTTCTTATATGAAAGTACTGTGAGCATCTTGGTGACAGGGACTTTAATCGTATTTAGTATTGCTAAAACCTGAGAAGAAGATCACAGAATGGATGGTTAGTTAGAACCAAGCCCTGTAAAATAATTCTATGTCTAATAAAATATAAAAAACAAAGTAGCTAACAGCAAACAGACAAAATATCAGTTCAATGAAATAAAGGAAGACAGAATCAAATGACCATGTAAATGAACTGACTAGTGGGACAGAGAAAGACAAATATCATGATATCACTTATACAGGGAATCTAAAATATGATACAAATGAACTTCTTTACAAAACAAAAACAGACTCACAGATACAGGAAAAAAACTTATGGTTACCAAAGAGGGAAGACCATAGAAGAAGGATAAATTAAGGGTTTAGGATTAGCAGATACAAACTATATAAAATAGATAAAGTCCTACTGTATAGCACAAGGAACTATATTCAATATCCTGTAATGAACCATAATGAAAAATAACATATACCTACTGTATACTAGGAATATATATACATATATATATGTATATATACACTGTACTTAGAAGAAATGGAGTAGCCATCATAGTCAACAAGAGAGTCTGAAATGCAGTACTTGGATGCAACCTCAAAAATGACAGAATGATCTCTGCTCGTTTCCAAGGCAAACCATTCACTATTACAGTAATCTAAGTCTATGCCCCTACCAGGAATGCTGAAGAAGCAGAAGTTGAATGGTTCTGTGAAGACCTATAAGACCTTCTAGAACTAACACCCAAAAGAGATGTTCTTTTCATTATAGGGGACTGGAATGCAAAAGTAGGAAGTCAAGAAACACCTGTAGTAACGGGCACCTGATGCGAAGAGCTGACTCATTTGAAAAGACCCTGATGCTGGGAGGAATTGGGGGCAGGAGGAGAAGGAGACGACAGAGGATGAGATGGTTAGATGGCATCACCGACTCAATGGACACGAGTTTGGGTAAACTCCAGGAGCTGGTGATGGACAGGGAGACTTGGCATGCTGCGGTTCATGGGGTCGCAAAGAGTCAGACACAGCTGAGCAATTGAACTGAACTGAACAGGCAAATTTGGCCTTGGAGTACAGAATGAAGCAGGGCAAAGGCTAATAGAGTTTTGCCAAGAGAATGCACTGGTCATAGCAAACACCTTCTTCCAACACCACAAGAGATGACTCTACAAATGGACATCACCATATGGTTGACACCGAAATCAGACTGATTATATTCTTTGCAGCCAAAGATGGAGAAGCTCTATACAGTCAGCAAATAAAAAGACCCAGAGCTGGCTGTGGCTCAGATCATAAACTCCTTATTGCCAAACTCAGACTTAAATTGAAGAAAGTAGGGGAAATGACTGACCATTCAGGTATGACCAAAATCAAATGCCTAACGATTTTACAGTGGAAGTGAGAAATAGATTTAAGGGACTAGATCTGATAGACAGAGTGCCTGATGAACGATAGACAAAAGTTCGTGACCTTGTACAGGAGACAGGGAGCAAGACCATCCCCAAGAAAAAGAAATGCAAAAAAGCAAAATGGCTGTCTGAGGAGGCCTTACAAATAGCTGTGAAAAGAAGAGAAGCAAAAAGCAAAGGAGAAAAGGAAAGATACACCCATTTGAATGCAGAGTTCCAAAAAATAGCAAGGAGAGATAAGAAAGCCTTTCTCAGTTATCAGTGCAGAGAAATAGAGGAAAACAATACAATGGGAAAGACTAAAGATCTCTTCAATAAAATTAGAGATACCAAGGGAACATTTCATGCAAAGATGGGCAAAATAAAGGACAGAAATGGTATGGACCTAAGAGAAGCAGAAGATATTAAGAAGAGGTGGCAAGAATATACAGAAGAACTGTACAAAAAAGATCTTCACGACCTAAATAATTACGATGGTGTGATAACTAACCTAGAGCCAGACATCCTGGAATGTGAAATCAAGTGGGCCTTCAGTTCAGTTCAGTTCAGTTCAGTCACTCAGTCGTGTCTGACTGACTCTTTGAGACCCCATGAATCGCAGCACACCAGGCCTCCCTGTACATCACCAACTCCCGGAGTTTACGCAAACTCATGTCCATTGAGTCGGTGATGCCATCCAGCCATCTCATCCTGTGTTGTCCCCTTCTCCTCCTGCCCTCAATCCCTCCCAGCACCAGAGTATTTTCCAATGAGTGGACTCTTCACACGAGGTGGCCAAAGTATAGGAGTTTCAGGTTTAGCATCATTCCTTCCAAAGAACACCCAGGACTGATCTCCTTCAGAATGGACTGGTTGGATCTCCTTAGTAGTAAGGTGCTTTCTAAGGCCCACTTGACTTCACATTCCAAGATGTCTGGCTCTAGGTGAGTTATTAGGAAGCACTACTATGAACAAAGGAAGGTGATGGAATTCCAGCTGAGCTATTTCAAATCCTAAAAGATGATGCTGTGAAAGTGCTGCACTCAAAATGACAGCACACTTGGAAAACGCAGCAGTGGCCACAGGACTGGAAAAGGTCAGTTTTCATTCCAATCCCAAAGAAAGGCAATGCCAAAGAATGGTCCAACTATCACACAATTGTACTCATCTCACATGCTAGCAAAGTAATGCTCAAAATTCTCCAAGCCAGGCTTCAACAATACGTGAGCAGTGAACTTCCAGATGTTCAAGCTGGTTTTAGAAAAGGCAGAAGAACCAGAGATCAAATTGCCAACATCCACTGGATCATGAAAAAAGCAAGAGAGTTCCAGAAAAACATCTATTTCTGCTTTCTTGACTATGCCAAAGCCTTTGACTGTGTGGATCACAATAAACTGTGGAACATTCTGAGAGAGATGGTAATACCAGACCTCCTGACCTGCCTCCTGAGAAATCTGTATTCAGGTCAAGGAGCAACAGTTAGAACTGGACATGGAACAACAGACCAGTTCCAAATGGGGAAAGGAGCACATCAAGGCTACATATTGTCACCCTCCTTATTTAACTTCTATACAGGGTACGTCATGAGAAATGTTGTGCTGGAAGAAGCACAAGCTGGAATCAAGATTGCCGGGAGAAATATCAATAACCTCAGATACGCAAATGACACCACCCTTATGGCAGAAAGTGAAGAGGAACTAAAGAGCCTCTTGATGAAAGTGGAAGAAGAGAGTGAAAAAGTTGGCTTAAAGCAAAGCATTCAGAAAACTAAGATCATGGCATCTGATCCCATCACTTCATGGCAAATAGATGGAGAAACAGTGGAAACAGTGTCAGACTTTATTTTTTGGGGGGCTCCAAAATCACTGCAGATGGTGAATGCAGCCATGAAATAAAAGACACTGACTCCTTGGAAGGAAAGTTATGACCAACCTAGATAGCATATTAAAAAGCAGAGACATTACTTTGCCAACAAAGGTCCGTCTAGTCTAAGCAATAGTTTTTCCAGTAGTCATGAATGGATGTGAGAGTTGGACTATAAACAAAGCTGAGTGCTGAAGAATTGATGCTTTTGAACTGTGGTGTTGGAGAAGACTCTTGAGAATCCCTTGGACTGCAAAGAGATCCAACCAGTGCATACTAAAGGAAATCAGTCCTGAATATTCATTGGAAAGACTGCTGTTGAAGCTGAAACTCCAATACTTTGGCCACCTCATGTAAAGAACTGACTCATCTGAAAAGACCCTGATGCTGGGAAAGATTGAAGGTGGGAGGAAAAGGGGATGACAGAGGATGAGATGGTTAGATCGCATCACTGACTCAATGGACATGAGTGTAAGTAAACTCTGGGAGTTGGTGATGGACAGAGAGGCAAGACTGAGCCACTGAACTGACCTGAACTGTACACTAGAAACTAACACAGTATAAATCAACTATACCTCAATTTTAGAAGTTGAAAAAAAATAAAATAAATGAATTGACTAGAAGATTAAATCAAATTTCTCAACCTTATAACACTTGGTGGCAGAAACAATAATAATAGATATTCACTTTGATGCTAGAAACACATGTTATTACGTATTCTATGGACTTCTCTGGTGGTGCTAGTGGTAAAAATCTGCCTGCCAATGCAGGAGACATAAGAAATGTGGGTTCAATCCCTGGGTCTGGAAGATCCCCTGCAGGAGGGAACGGCAACCCACTCCAGGATTCTTGCTTGGAGAATCCCATGGACTGAGGAGTCTGGTAAGCTACAGTCCATAGTGTTGCAAACATTTGGACAAGACTGAAGCAACTTACACACACACACACAATACACACACAAACACACACACACACACACATGTTTTGTATAACTGGTCTGATTTTTTTTAATATAAATTTATTTATTTAATTGGTTTTGCCATACATCAACATGAATCCACCACAGGTATACACGTGTTCCCCATCCTGAACCCCTTGGTCTGATATTTATAATAAAAATTATTATCCCAATGTTAAAAGCTTAAAAGTACCTTATAAACTGTTTTATTTGATTATTCCATGATTTTCAGAAAATGAAATACTAATAACACTATTTGCAGCAATATACACATGCAAAGTGTCCTTTGAAGTGTTTTCTCTGGGAAGTTCCTGGCAGTCGTGTAAAGACTCTACACTTCCAATGCAGGGCGTACAGATTTGACTCCTGGTTGAAGAATTAAGATTCCACATGCCACACGATGCAGCCAAAAAATTTTTAAAAAGTCATTTTCTTTGAAATGTTCCACAATTACGTTGAATGATTTTTTAAATATGTTATATTTAAAATTATTTGATTGTAAACATATGCAAATAATAATGGCTAACATTTACAAGTGCTCTGTATCTTTTAACACATTTGATCCTCACAACAAACTTTTGAGGTAGATACCATTATTTTCAGGCTTCCCAGCTGGTGATGGTGGTAAAGGACCTGCCTGCCAATGCAGGAGAGATAAGAGATGTGAGTTCTATCTGTGGGTTGGGAAGATCTCCTGAAAGAGGAAATGACAGCCCATTCCAGTATTCTTGCCCAGAAAATCCCATGGATAGAGGAACCTGGAGGGCTATAATCCATGGGGTCACAAAGAGTCAGAAATGACCAAGTGCAACAATGCAACAACAACCACTATTTTCATCATTTACAGATAAGGAATTTAGGCCCAGAGTTTGCTTAGCCAGCAGGCCAAGAAGCCAGGCAATAAATCCCCGTGTCTTAACTACACTGTTAGGCCATCTCCTGCGTTTTGAATGAAAAAGAGACATCCTCATTTCACTTACTTATCTGATTGTCCGAAGCAGATTCTAAATGGAATTGTGACAATAAGGAATAAATAATAATTTGAAGAATGATCTTCCAAAGGACAAGATGCTTAGTTAGGGCCATGCCTCAACAGACAAACAAGGAAAAGGATGTCATTGCACTTTTAGGGAAGAGAAAAATGTTTTGTTTTTCAAAGAGCAGTTCTACAGGAGCAAACGACTTCTGCCAAACCACTTTGAAAATTTTCTTAATATGAAGCTTACTGCATCTTGAAGATCTACGCTGAGGATAACATTACAGGTAGCTTGATGGATTCTAATTCGTGGTGTTCAGTCCCACATTCACCCTTTGGGTTACAAAATTGCAATTTCAGCCGACATCACTGCCTCTCAGAATTGGAGTGAAAATTTAAAAGATTCAGACGAATCTGAGAAACAAATCTCCAAACCCATTTGCTTCTCTTGCCAGTGGAAGCAGACCTTCCTCCCATCTCCCCTCTCCTGCCTGAAGATCTTAAAATGACCCACTTAGAGGATGCCAGTTCTTCTCAGTTTCTGATTTCCTGACTGAAAAAGCAGAATATAGGTAGAGTAACACTTGAATAATAATAACAGTAATAATAATAAATTGTGTTAGTTTTATGATTCTAGATACACAACACATTTACAATCAATATTTGTTGGATGAGGTGTTTTAAAAGCCTTAAGGATTTCCCTCATGGTCCAGTGGTTAAGAATCCACCTTGAAATGCTGGAGGACGCAGGTTTGATCCCTGACCACGGAACTAAGATCCCACATGTCAAGGGGCAAGTAAACCCACATGCCACAGAGAAGACCCAATGCAGTCAAAGAAATTTTTTTAACTTCTAAAAGAGTTTTAAAAAGCCTTAGATGAGCCCACAGTATCAAACTCCAGATTCCAGTGATGTATATCATAGCAAGAATCTAGTAGGCCCCAATGTTATCTTCCAAATCTTGTTTTTCTAAGTCAAATCTGGTTAAAGAGAAGATAATTGAACTAAATTTATAAATATTGAATGTCCTTTCTGAACAAAAAAACTCTCCACCTCCTATTAATAAAAATAAGAATGAAGGACAGGTGTTTCAGAAAAGCTCTTAAGTAAAATTTATTAATTCTTCCCTCAAAAGCTTTTTATTTTTTCAAATTTAAAATTTTTGTCTAAGCAATACTTACATATAATTTCAAAAATAAAATGGGATAAAAAGACCCATAAAGAAAAGCAATTATCTCTGCCTTGCCTCTTCCCCCTTATCTATCTTACTCTAAGAGGAAACACTTGTTAAGTTTGTGCCCTATTTATTTTGGCAGTTCACATCAAATCTCAAAATATTATCTGCAGGCTGCCATTTCTTAATTAACTATTTTCACTATTATGTACAACTATAACGTACAAGTATTTAGTTCTCTTCTCCTACCCTCCATCTATTCTCCATCTTTTTCTCCCAACACAGTTATATAAAGTTTCACTAAAATCATTAACATCTGTTTATGCTTTTAGGAAATTTTGAAGCCAAGAACTTTACAGCGATTATATTTCCTTTCCTGTACTGATTTCCTGAGTCTCTCACTGTTTTTCTTTCCTTCATAAAATTTACTTTTAATAATAATTCTCCTGTCGTAAAATTCAATAGAGCAGATCCTCTATGAAACCTCTATTTTTCCGAAGACCTAGCTCTCAGAATCTTCTATCTTCCTGCTGTAAGCCAGGCTGTTTCTCAGACTTATTTCATGACTATCATCCTAAGGATTGTCTCAGACTGCACTTACTGCATCCCAACCTTCCTCCCATTAGTTTATTTCTTCATTTTATTGGAGTATATTGAATCACAAGCTGGAATCAAGTTTTCTGAGAGAAATATCAGTAACCTCAGATAAACAGATGATACCACCCTAATGGCAGAAAGTGAAGAAGAACTAAAGAGCCTCTTGACGAAGGTGAAAGAGGAGAGTGAAAAGGCTGGCTTAAAACTCGAACATTCAAAAAACTAAGATCATGGCATCCGGTCCCATCACTTCATGGCAAATAGATGGGGAAAGAGTGACAGACTTTATTTTCTTGGGCTTCAAAATCACTGCAGATGGTGACTACAGCCATGAAAATAAAAGATGATTGCTCCTTGAAAGAGAAGCTATGACAAACCTAAACAGAGTATTAAAAAGCAGAGACATCACTTTGCCGACAAAGGTCCATATAGTCAAAACTTTGGTTTTTTTCAGTAGTCATGTAAGGATGTGAGGTGGGCCATAAAGAAGGCTGAATGCCAAAGAATTGATGCTTTCAAATTGTGGCACTAGAGAAGACTCTTAAAAATACCTTGGTCTGCAAGGAGATCAAACTAGTCAATCTTAAAGGAAATCAAATCTGAATATTCACTGGAAGGATCAATGTTAAAGCTGAAACTCCAATACTTTGGCCATCTGATGCAAAGAGCCGACTCATTGGGAAAGACCCTAATCTGGGAAAGATTGAGGGCAAGAGGAGGAGGGGGCGACAGAGGATGAGATGGTTGGATGGCATCACTGACTCAATGGACATGAGTTTGAGCAAACTACAGGAGATAGTGAGGGACAGGGAAGCCTGGTGTGCTGCAGTCCATGGGGTTACAGAGAGTTGGACACAACCGAGTGACTAAACAAGAATAATTGTCATCAAATTTCATAAAGAAATAAATCTTACAGGGAAGATACATTTTTGCATACCTAAAAACACGTTTGATCCATTCCTCTGCTTGAATTACAGGATTACTGATCTTAGACAGTTGAAAGTCATATTTTTTTCAAATCTCTGAAGATGATATCACTGCTATATCCCCAGCACCTCTTAGAATGATTTCTGGCACCTATTTGGCTTCAGTAGAGATTTGTTGAATGCACGAATGGATGAATGCAATACTTTTTCAAAACTTTTTAAATTGCCTCTGTTTCCTGCCATGTCTCTGTCTTGTCTTTTCTTTTTCATTGCTGAAGTCCCCCCACATGCCCAAATATATAGCAATCCTCTTTTGCATATTCACATGTAAGGAAAAGGCTCTAAAAGCTGATTAAGAGTTCAAGTTGCTGTTGTTGTTTTGTAGTCTCTCAGTCGTGTCCAACTCGTCTGTGACTCCATCGATTGTAGCCTGCCAGGGTCCTCTGTCCATGGGATTTCCCAGGCAAGAATACTGGAATGGAGAGCCATTTGCTTCTCCAGGGGATCTTCCCGACCCAAGGATCAAATCCACACCCCCTCCAGGCAGGATCTTTACCATTGAACCACCTGGGAAGCCCACTATCCACATGAATGGTTCTCAAAATATGGTTCTAGGCATTATCTGGGAACCTTTTAAAAAGGCAAGTTCCCTGGCTTCAACTCATACCTAGTGAAACAGAAATTCAAAAGATGAGATGAAAAAACTGTGTTTTAATAAACCCTCCAAGTGATCCTAAAACGTTAAGAATCACATAGATAGGGCCAAGGCTGGCAAGCGACTGCTTTGGGGCTACCTGAAAGTGAGTGAAGACTTTCCTGGAGGCTCAGACGGTAAAGCATTTTGCTTACAATGCAGGAGACCTGGGTTCGATCCCCGGGTTGGGAAGATCCTCTGGAAAGGAAATGGCTACCCACTCCAGTACTCTTGCCTGAAAAATCTCATGGACAGAGAAGCGTGGTGGGCTACAGTCCACGGGGTCACAAAGAGTCGGACACGACTGAGCGACTTCACTTCACTTTGGAAGGGAGTGAGCATTTACGCAGGGAGATCATTTCAATGCGACTGTTTAATTTCTTCAGGGAATAAATTTTAGGTCCCCTACACATAGGATAGATACCTAACAGTGTACTCCTGGATGGTTGAGAGTAAGACACAATGACCCAAGCATCTCATATGATAAGATGAACAAAGTGATTTTTAGATCAGTAGAACTGCTATAACTTCTGAACAAGAATCCCTGGTTCCAACTCCCGAAGAGATCTGGCAGTTTGGACTGCTAATTAAGTTTTCTGTATCTCCTTTCTTAGACATGTATCCTCTGCAAAAACTCATCACCTGAGGCTGCCTGAGTGTGTCTCTGCCCTTACTATCTACAAGAATCTGACAAATGCAGTTTGAAATTACCAGTACTTTGTCATGATATGCACTATTTCAGTTACTTGCAACTGAAAAAACCAAGCAAGTGTATCGCAAAAGCTTGGAAAAAAAATAATTTCCGCTCTTCACTGTAGAAAGTACATTTCCTGTATTTTCCTCAAAGACCACTAGGTGGCACTTTCAGCTCTATTTATCATCATTATTGACTCCTTTTCTTTGCGACAAACCTTAATGGAGTTCCTTTTGGCATCTCCTCAAGATTTTGCCAGGCTTCCCACCTGGCTCAGTGGTAAAGAATCTGCCTACCAATGCAGGAGACTGGGAAGCCCTAGGAAGCCCTCTATAGTGCACAATGGGGTTCTGGTTAGATTCATTTGGAAAGCAATACAGGTTCTTAATTATTTAATCAGAATCCTTTAATGTTTTTTTTTTTTTCTCAAGAAGTCAGCAATCCAACTAATTTATGAAGTGTATTACAAAGTAACACTGCTGCTGCTGCTGCTAAGTCTCTTCAGTCGTGTCCGACTCTGTGTGACCCTATAGACGGAAGCCCACCAGGCTCCCCCGTCCCTGGGATTCTCCAGGCAAGAACACTGGAGTGGGTTGCCACCTCCTTCTCCAATGCATAAAAGTGAAAAGTAAAAGTGAAGTCGCTCAGTCGTGTCCGACTCCTAGCGACCCCATGGACTGCAGCCTACCAGGCTCCTCCATCCATGGGATTTTCCAGGCAAGAGTACTGGAGGGGGGTGCCATACTAGTTAAGGGATTTCCCTGCTGGTCCAGTGGCTAGGACTCTGAGCCCCTCGTTCAGGGGCCCAAGTTCAATCCCTGGTCAGGGAACTAGATCCCACGTGCAACAGCTAAGATCTGGTGCAGCCAAATAAATAAGTAAATATTAAAAAGGGGGGGGGGAAATGCAACACTGGTTAATGTAGGGTGGGACTGGACGAGAAAAGACAAGTTTCTTGGAATGGAGGAAATAACCAGAAACAGACTTGGATTTGCCTAAGTGACAGGTTATTTGGGTGCTTCTTGTCCTCTTATATATCATGGGGTCTCTTAAAATATACAAGCTTGGTCACTTGGGGTTTTTCCTTAAAACCCTCACCTTATGTCACTAATTCATATTTTACTTGAGTGACATATATTTTCATGATGAAGCAGGGCAAAACACTCATACGGTTACTACAGTTTTCCAAAAATTCAACAGTATTGAAATCAGGCATACAAAGATCACACAGTGGCCGCTTCACAAGGTAAATATTACTGTGCTTCCTTTGAATTTCAGCAGATTATCTATAATTGGATTTGGGGATTTTAGCTATTTTTATGGAAATGTATAGAGACCTTCCAAACAGAGATCTCAATAGAAAAAAGGAATTTTACAATGAATTTTTTAAAAAAACATCTCAGAGAAAGAACTGTGAGCAAAACTGACCTAAAGATAAAATATTATTAATAATCCCATCTATGTCTTGTCAGATGAAAGATGCTGAGCCTGTCTGAAGAGATACTAAAGGAAGATGAGACAGTAACCAGTCTTCTTGCTCAGCCAGAAAAACCCTGCTTTCTGTGTTTAAAAATGTGTGAAAGTGACCCAGAAGAGATTCTTTCACTGGAACATAGCCCAGTTTTCTGCCTCACTTGCGCCAGCTTCCAGGCGGCCTGACAGCAAGACTAGACAAGAACCAGAACTGAGCTGGGAAGAAAAGAGAATGAAGAATGTGAGTGATCAGGACTTTACTTCTGTTTATATGAAGCTTCCCTTCATCAAATTCTTCTCACCAGTTTGTCTAGTATGAACCCAAAAAATGTAAAACTGTATAAGACAAACTCCTTATATGGTTTCAACTGCATCTTCACTAAGAGGCATAACAGGCAGATTTACATGTCATTTTATTTCATTTCCCTGCCTTGTGTTGTTTGGAAGGGATGCAATGGACTGCATAATCCCCATTCTGGGATGGATCTTGGTCTCCTGAATGACAGCAAAACTGGTGTCCCTTAGTTGTAACCCTAGGAAAGCTCTTAAGCCATGTATTCAGGTTCTGGGGCTGACTTAACCCTGTGTGTTCGTGCTTAGTCGTGTCCGACTCTTTGCGACCCCATGGACTGTAGCCACCAGGCTCCTCTATCCATGGGATTCTCCAGGCAAGAATACAGGAGAGGGTGGCCATTCCCTTCTCCAGGGGATCTTCCCGACCCAGGGATCAAACCCGAATCTCCTGCATCTCCTGCTTTGGCAGGCGGATTCTTTACCACTGAGCCATGACCTTGACATGAGTTTGAGCCTTGGGCAAGTCATTCTATGAGTTTTGATCTCTCCTAAAATAGTAGTAATGGGGCAAAGTATTTCACAGAACTTCTGAGTGAGTCAGAAAAGGTAATAATAATAGCAGTCGAACTTTGTGGTCTTGGAATAAATATCCAAAGAGCAATTTTTCATGGAGAGTTAGAATTACAGGCTGCACCAACTGCTTTAGTCAAAAAAACTCTGACAACACCTCTTTTCAGAGAATAGGAAAAACTAGAGGAGAAAAGGAAAACACTTAACTGGATTCAGTTGTTAAGTCTGTGCCCAAGAAAAAGTAGGCATATTCTGACAACAAAGGTCGTAAAGATCCAGTGTGTTTTTAGGGAGAAATAAGATAAACTGAAGATCTGGGCTTTCTATTCAAATTGTATACCATCAGGTATGCATTCCTGAAACCAGGCATGTGAATTTTCTTCAAAATACCTTAAGTCTCACCCTCTAGTCACATTCCTCACTCAGAGTGGGAAAAAAATTAATCTTTTGCTTTGGATAATGTGTCAAAAATAGAACATCTGTACCTATTCCTTCAAACTGCAGTGCACTAATATATGTAATAATGTTGAGAGGCCTTTAAAATGTTTTGTTATTTCATAACATTTTACTTGGTAATCATAATTATACTTTATTTTGGAAACATATGTATGCAGATTTTCTCAAGTATACCCATTTTGACAATGACAGGAAACATTCCTGCAAGGTTCTCTGTTTTGGAACTAAGCCAAATGAAGCAGACAGGAGTAAATTTATTTTCTCCTTCAATACCATCTCATATCCTAATGTAAATAATTAAGTCTGACACTTAACAGCCAATACAATCAATTCAGACAATGTGTATTATTGGTGTGAAAATTCAAGAATGGAAAGGTTAAGCTCTGAAAACTCAGCTTACTTAACCTCTTGCAATGAGCAGAAATAACTGTTATTCCCAGTGTCATCTGTCTAAGGATTAGTTCAGAGTAGAGCTAAGGACCTCTGGGGCTTGAGTCATTTCTCTTCTCAGTATGACCTGAGGATACCTCTTTTCCACCATAAGAAATTGCAGTGCTGGCCACATGATATATACTAACAATAACTCCCCTCATTTTCAGATGTCCCAAATCTGTACTTGCATTCAAAGAGCAATTTTAAAATAACAATTATCCCTTTGTAGAAGGATGTCCTCAAGCACTAGTTCAATTTACCATTGACAGACTTTAAGGAAAATTGAAATGTCACAAGAAACCTCTTTTTTAACATTAATTTTCATTATTGATGAAATGTGAGGCATAAAGTGTTCAATGTTCATTTAAAAACAGCTTGAGTCACATAGAACAGTGCATCACATATTCAGTAAAAATATATTCTTTAATAGACTATATTAGATGCAATGGTCCCAGTTACTTGCTACAATTCTGATAGTTACTTGACATTTCAGTATATAGAATCTCTACAGTGATATAGCATTATAGAAATTTGTGTGGTCTTTGTCTCAGGTTCTTGGCACACAGCCCTAAAACCTTTGGAACATTCTGATGAGAGTAATAGGTGTGGCTCTTGTTCTAATGAAATAACTCTTGTCCCCTAAATAGCTTCAGAAGGAAGGCTGGTGGCCAAGAAGATGAAGCTTTGATTAGAATTTGAGAACTTCTAGCTGTATCTCCCAACTTTCTGGAAAAGGGGAAGGGCTAAAAATTGAGTTAATTATCAATCACCAATATAATGAAATCTTCATTAAAAACCCATGAACAACAGGGTTCAGAAAGCATCCAGATTGCTGAACGTACAGAGGTGCTGAGAGACCTCTTCAGAGATGGCAGCCAATCACCCTCTGTACCTTGCCCTGTGTATCTCTTCTATTGACTATTCCTTGTTGCCTCGTTTTATAATAAACTCATGATAGTAAGTGCCTTCCTGAGTTCTATGAGAAGTTCTTGAAAATTATCCACTCTGCGGAGAAGGTCATGGGAATACTACTCAACAATGATAAAAAAAAAAAAAACAGAATGAGCTACATATAGATAGATACACATGACAATCTAGAAAGTCCTCAAGGCCATTGTGCTGTAAAAAACAGTGGATTTCAGAAGGTTGTATTCTGTATGATAGCATTTGTATACATTCTAGAAATGACAAAACTATACCAATGAAGAACAGATGAGCAGTTTCTCAGGGGCAGGCAAATCCAAAGAAGTAGCATGATTGAGTTCTGCAGTGATAGACGGAGAAGGCAATGGCACCCCACTCCAGTACTCCTGCCTGGAAAATCCCATGGACAGAGGAGCCTGGAAGGCTGCAGTCCGTGGGGTCACTGAGGGTCGGACACGACTGAGTGACTTCACTTTCACTTTTCACTTTCATGCATTGGAGAAGGAGGTGGCAATCCACTCCAGTGTTCTTGCCTGGAGAATCCCAGGGATGGGGGAGTCTGGTGGGCTGCCGTCTATGGGGTCACACAGAGTTGGATACGACTGAAGTGATCTATACATGGGATTAAATTGCATAGAACTATACCAACATGGGATTCCCTAATAGCTCAATTGGTAAAGAATCCACCTGCAATGCAAGGGACCCTGGTTCGATTCCTGGGTCAGGAAGATCTGCTGAAGAAGGGATAGGCTACCCACTCCAGTATTCTTGGGTTTCCCTTGTGGCTCAACTGGTAAAGAATCCGCCTGCAATGCGGGAGACCTGGGTTCCATCCCTGAGTTAGGAAAATCCCCTGGAGGAGGGAAAGTCTTCTGGCGTGGAGAATTCCATGGACTGTAAAGTCCATGGGGTTGCAAAGAGTTGGACATGACTGAGCGACTTGGACTTTCAAGTTCACTTCATACGCACATAGGGCTTCCCTGGTAGCCGAGGAAGAATCGCTTTGTTGCAGCGGTAAAGAATCTGCCTGCAACACAGGAGTCTCAGGAGAAGCAGTTTTGATCCCGGGTTAGGAAGATCCCCTGGAGGAGGGCATGGCAGCCCACTTCAGTATTCTTGCCTGGAGAACATGGACAGAGGAGCCTGGCGGGCTACAGTCCATAGGCTTGCAAAGAGTCAGACACGACTGAAGCGACTTAGCATGAGTGCATATATTCACACATGTACACAAAGGAATGCAGGTTAAAAATTGGGGATAACCTAATAAAGTCTGTACTCTGGTAACTGTAATGTGCCAGTGTCCTGGCTTTGCTATTATACCATAGAAATATAAAGTGATGTCACTGGGGGAAAGTAAGGAGAGGGTACATGAGACTCTACCATTTTATAACTTCTTGTGTGTGCTTAGTTGCTCTTTGTATGAGTCTACAATTATGTCAAAATACAAAGTCCAAAAATGTTCTTAAAATAGTTAAAATAACATTTATATGAACAGGGATTTAAATTTTTATCTTTAGTTTCTTTTTAACATTCTCTTTCAATTTTATTAATTTTTAAGAAAACAGAATATTTTCCCCATGTTACCCCAAGATAACATGTTATCTTTCCATGAACTGTCTCTGATTTTGCTTCATTCTGACATGAAAGTAGGAGTCAGCATTTCATTGACTCCTCCATTAAAAAAAAAAAAAATACTCCATTTCACAAGGCATTGGTGAACAATACAAAACTACTAAAATGTTCATATGTGAAACATTGCACAATACACCCACATAAGCATGTTCATATGTCATCTCAAATCAGTGTTCTCTGCTGTCCTTACCTGTTCACAACCTCTTTTTTAATCACATTTTTTAATATAAATTTATTTATTTTAATTGGAGGTTGATTACTTTACAATATTGTATTGGTTTTGCCATACATCAACATGAATCTGCCACAGGTATACACGTGTTCCCCATCCTGAACCCCACTCCCTCCTCCCTCCCCATACCATCCCTCTGGGTCATCCCAGTGCACTAGCCCCAAGCATCCTGTATCCTGCATCAAACCTGGACTGGTGATTCGTTTCACATATGATATTATACATGTTTCAATGCCATTTTCCCAAATCATCCCACCCTCTCCCTCTCCCACAGAGTCCAAAAGTCTGTTCTATACATCTGTGTCTCTTTTGCTGTCTCGCATACAGGGTTATTGTTACCATCTTTCTAAATTCCATATATATGTGTCAGTATACTGCATTGGTGTTTTTC
The DNA here is from genome assembly GCF_023091745.1 of Budorcas taxicolor. NCBI lineage: Eukaryota > Metazoa > Chordata > Mammalia > Artiodactyla > Bovidae > Budorcas > Budorcas taxicolor. The sequence goes on from NC_068912.1 coordinate 74,745,549, forward strand.
TTTCTGGCTTACTTCACTCTGTATAATAGGCTCCAGTTTCATCCACCTCATTAGAACTGATTCAAATGTATTCTTTTTAATGGCTGAGTAATACTCCATTGTATATATGTACCACAGCTTTCTTTTCCATTCATCTGCTGATGGACATCTAGGTTGTTTCCATGCCCTGGCTATTGTAAACAGTGCTGCGATGAACATTGGGGTACACGTATCTCTTTCAATTCTGGTTTCCTCAGTGTGTATGCCCAGTAGTGGGATTGCTGAGTCATAAGGCAGTTCTATTTCCAGTTTTTTAAGGAATCTCCACACTGTTCTCCATAGTGGCTGTACTAGTTTGCATTCCCACCAACAGTGTAGGAGGGTTCACTTTTCTCCACACCCTCTCCAACATTTATTGCTTGTAGACTTTTGAATTGCAGCCATTCTGACTGGCGTGAAATGGTACCTCATTGTGGTTTTGATTTGCATTTCTCTGATAATGAGTGATGTTGAGCATCTTTTCATGTGTTTGTTAGCCATCTGTATGTCTTCTTTGGAGAAATGTCTATTTAGTTCTTTGGCCCATTTTTTGACTGGGTCATTTATTTTTCTGGAATTGAGCTGCAGGAGTTGCTTGTATATTTTTGAGATTAATTCTTTGTCAGTTGCTTCATTTGCTATTATTGTCTCGCATTCTGAAGGCTGTCTTTTCACCTTGCTTATAGTTTCCTTTGTTGTGCAGAAGCTTTTAAGTTTAATTAGGTCCCATTTGTTTATTTTTGCTTTTATTTCCAGAATTCTGGGAGGTGGATCATAGAGGATCCTGCTGTGATTTACGTCGGAGAGTGTTTTGCCCATGTTCTCCTCTAGGAGTTTTCTAGCTTCTGGTCTTACGTTTAGATCTTTAATCCATTTTGAGTTTATTTTTGTGTATGGTGTTAGAAAGTGTTCTAGTTTCATTCTTTTACACAACCTCTTTTGTACCAGCATCTCTTACCACTCTTATACCCATGACTGTGGCTTAGGCTTGGGTCAATATAAGTCAATACATAAAAATAGTATTTTTTTTTTCACAAGAAGTCCAATCATGTGAAATTTGTAATTTTCTCAAAGCTTAAAAGTTTTTAATTTTTATTAAAAAGTAAATCATGGAAGGATAATTTTACATGGTACATAAATAATTTTTAGCCAATTCACTAGTTCTACTCCTCACATTTTTCTGCCTTCCAAAAGCCAAGATTCCCAATGCAGACCCTTGTCTGTAACTTGCAATAACCTGAGAAATCTAAGTATAATCCAGTCATCTCTGTTAACCAAGCTCTAGTTACTTCTTTCTGGGGGAATAGCTCTGTCATGTTATGTGCTACCTCAGCCACTACCAGAATTAAGGAAACTACATTTCCTCTGTCTCATTTCACACATAGAGCAGTTCTAATTTGCTGATTAATCAGCTTAATTTGACAGGAAATATCAAAGTCATAATCATCACATTTTATTATTTATCTTGACTAATGTGTATATTCCAAAAGCTAAAATGATATTATGCTGTATGTTATGTTACTACCTTAACTTTAAAAAAAAGAATGTCATTATCAGAGAAATGCAAATCAAAACCACAGTGAAGTACCATCTCACACTGGTCAGAATGGCTGCTATCAAAAAGTCTACAAACAATAAATGCTGGAGAGGGTGTGGAAAAAAGGGGACCCTCTTACACTGTTGGTGGGAATGCAAACTAGTACAGCCACTATGGAGAACAGTGTGGAGATTCCTTAAAAAAACTGGAAATAAAACTGCCATACGACCCAGCAGTCCCACTGCTGGGCATACACACCGAGGAAACCAGAATGGAAAGACACATATGTACCCCAATGTTCATCGCAGCACTGTTTGCAGTAGCCAGGACATGGAGGCATCCTGGATGTCCATCGGCAGATGAATGGATAAGAAAGCTGTGGTACATACGCACGATGGAATATTCAGTTCAGTTCAGTTCAGTTCAGTTCAGTTCATTTCAGTCACTCAGTCATGTCCGACTCTTTGCGACCCCATGAATTGCAGCATGCCAAGCCTCCCTGTCCATCACCAACTCCCGGAGTTCACTCAGACTCACATCCATTGAGTCGGTAATGCCATCCTGCCATCTCATCCTCTGTCGTCCCCTTCTCCTCCTGCCCCCAATCCCTCCCAGCATTACAGTCTTTTCCAATAAGTCAACTCTTTGCGTGAGGTGGCCAATGTACTGGAGTTTCAGCTTTAGCATCATTCCTTCCAAAGAACACCCAGGACTGATCTCCTTTAGAATGGACTGGTTGGATCTCCTTGCAGTCCAAGGGACTCTCAAGAGCTTCTCTAACACCACAGTTCAAAAACATCAATTCTTCGGAGCTCAGCTTTCTTCACAGTCCAACTCTCACATCCATACATGACTACTGGAAAAACCATAGCCTTGACTAGACGGACCTTTGTTGTCAAACTAATGTCTCTGGTTTTGAATATGCTATCTAGATTGGTCATAACTTTCCTTCCAAGGAGTAAGTGTCTTTTAATTTCATGGCTGCAATCACCATCTGTGGTGATTTGGAAGCCCCCCAAAATAAAGTCTGACACTGTTTCCACTGTTTCCCCATCTATTTCCCATGAAGTGATGGGACCAGATGCCATGATCTTAGTTTTCTGAATGTTGAGTTTTAAGCCAACTTTTTCACTCTCCTCTTTCACTTTCATCAAGAGGCTTTTTAGTTTCTCTTCACTTTCTGCCATAAGGGTGGTGTCATCTTCATATCTGAGGTTATTGATATTTCTCCCAGCAATCTTGATTCCAGCTTGTGTTTCTTCCAGCCCAGCATTTCTCATGATGTACTCTGCATAGAATTTAAATAAGCAGGGTGACAATATACAGCCTTGACGTACTCTTTTTCCTATTTGGAATCAGTCTGTTGTTCCATGTCCAGTTCTAACTGTTGCTTCCTGACCTGCATATAGGTTTCTCAAGAGGCAGGTCAGGTGGTCTGGGATTCCCATCTCTCTCAGAATTTTCCACAGTTTATTGTGATCCACATAGTCAAAGGCTTTGGCATAGTCAAGAAAGCAGAAATAGATGTTTTTCTGGAACTTTCTTGCTTTTTCGATGATCCAGTGGATGTTGGCAATTTGATCTCTGGTTCCTCTGCCTTTTCTAAAACCAGCTTGGACATCTGCCGGGAGGAGCTACCTCACATCCAAGGTTAGGGGAGGCAGCCGGGAGGAGCTATCCCATGGCTGAGGCCAGTGGCAGCAGCCGAGAGGAGCAATCCCACGTCCAAGGAGCAGTGGCTGCGTGGGTGCGGGAGGGCCAAGAGGAGCTACTCCACATTCAAGGTCAGGAGCAGCGGTGGTGAGGAGATACCCCACGTCCAAGGTAAAAGAAACCCAAGTAAGACTGTAGGTGTTGCAAGAGGGTATTAGAGAGCAGACACACTGAAACCATCATCACAGAAAACTAGTCAATCTAATCACATGGACCACAGCCTGGTTTAACTCAATGAAACTAAGCCATGCCGTGTGGGGCCACCCAAGATGGGTGGGTCATGGTGGAGAGGTCTGACAGAATGTGGTCCACTGGAGAAGGGAATGGCAAACTGCTTCAGTATTCTTGCCTTGAGAACCACATGAAAAGTATGAAAATATAATATTACTCAGCTATTAAAAAGAATGTATTTGAATCAGTTCTAATGAGATGGATGAAACCGGAGTCTATTATACAGAGTGAACTAAGTCAGAAAGAAAAATACCAATACAGTATATTAATGCATATATATTAAATTTAGAAAGATGGTAACAATGACCCTATATGTGAGACAGCAAAAGAGACACAGATATAAAGAACAGACTGTTGGACTCTGTGAGAGAAGGCGAGGGTGGGATGATTTGAGAGAACAACATTGAAACATGTATATTATCATATGTGAAATAGATCACCAGTCCAGGTTTGATGCATGAGGCAGGGTGCTCAAGGCTGGTGTCTGGGATGACTCTGAGGAATGGGATGAGGAGGCAAGTAGGAGGGAAGGTCTGGATAAGGAACACATGTACACCTGTGGCTGATTCATGTGAATGTATGACAAAAACCACCACAATATTGTAAAGTAATTAGCCTCCAATTTAAAAAAAAAAAAAAAGACTAAAAGTGGAACAGAGGGAGTTGGAGGGAGACTCGAGATAGAGGAGATATATGTATACCTATAGTTGATTCACTTTTTGTACAACAGACACTAACACAACCTTGTAAAGCAATTATACCCCAATAATAAAAAATAATTAAAAATGTTTAAAAATAAAAAAGAATGAAAAGAAATCATATATTGAAGAAAATATCAACTGTATTTACTGTACAATGTAGGCTGTGTTAGACACATTTGATTCATTTGTCCAAAATCTCCTCTTGAGAAATGTTCTCTCGTCCACATGGTTACTATGGAAACAGTCATTTTCAGAGCTGCTTCCTGTTATCTTGTGAAAGCTGATAGTTAGCCCCTCATCCAAATCCACATTAGTGATATCCCATTGGGAGCTTGAAAATGGCCGTCATGAAAGTATTTACAACTCAGAGATGGCAATCACCACAAATTGGTCCCTCTGTCCGCCCAGGTTCCCACTTTCATACCCTTCAGCCCACCTCCTCACTCCTGCCTTACTCCAAATCAGCACACCACTGCATTTGGTACACTGTGGTTCTGGTTTGGGCTACAGCTTATATAGGGGGGATCACCAGCTGAATCAATAGGTTCTTTTCCCATAACTTGTGAAACTAGAATTGAAAATAAAAGCCAGTTTCTCTTAGTATAGTATAAGTAAATCTTAGCAGAGAAAGGAGAGATGCTTATTGCTGTTTAGATCAGAAAACCAAAGACAAAGGGCCTAGAAAAATAGAAAGAATTATGAATTATGCTGTACAGAGGTGAGCAGAAATGAGAAACGGTGAGATGATTTAAGAATATTTAAATCCTCCTTCTACTTATTCATTGAAAACATCTGCATGACTATCCATGGGTTCCATTCAACACTTCATTTCCTTTATAACAAATTATTCTTTGTGTTAATTTAATTTCGATAAGATTTCTGATCTTTGCAATCCAGGAGAGTCCTAATTAACATGTGAAACCTCAATTATTTGCTGATTTAATCAGAAAAACCTCTCAAAGCCTCTCATTTAGTAGTAGCCAATATATAACCAAACTTAGAAGCGTCAACCTGACACTAACCTTATTTAAAATTAAAAGGAATCAAAATGAAGTGATTTGTGATAAGAAGCATTGAAAAGATAGAAACTAATCCTTCCAATATAAATATGGTGTGAAATCCTGTGTGGGAATTCCCTGGCAGTACAGTGGTTAGGACGCCACACTTCCACTGCTGGAAGTTGAATTTAATCCCTGGTAGTGGAACTAACTACTTTGCCACCTGATACGAAGAAACAACTCATTGGAAAAGACCCTGATTCTGGGAAAGATTGAAGGTGGGAGGAGAAGGGGACAACAGAGGATGAGATGGTTGGATGGCATCACTGACACAATGAACATGAGTTTGAGTAGGCTCCAGGAGTTGGTGATGGCCAAGGAAGCCTGGCATGCTGCAGTCCATGGGGTCGCAAAGAGTCGGACACGATTGAGCCACCGAACTGACTGAGTGAAACTAAGACTGTAAGTTGTGCAGTGCTGCCAAAAAAGAAAAATTGTGCTGTGCCATTAATTACCATCTCTGAAAGTTAAAGAAAAGAAAGTTACAAGGTATTTATATTTCAGTAATTTCACAAGTTGTTGGCTTAAAGCTCAACATTCAGAAAACTAAGATCATGGTGCCATCACTTCATGGGAAATAGAAGGGGAAACAGTGGAAACTATTTTGGGGGGCTCCAAAATTACTGCAGATGGTAATTGCAGCCATGAAATTAAAAGATGCTTACTCCTTGGAAGAAAAGTTATGACCAGCCTAGACAGCATATTCAAAAGCAGAGACATTACTTTGCCAACAAAGATCCGTCTAGTCAAGGCTATGGTTTTTCCAGTGGTCATGTATGGATGTGAGAGTTGGACTGTGAAGAAAGATGAGTGCCAAAGAATTGATGGTTTTGAACTGTGCTGTTGGAGAAGACTCTGGAGAGTCCCTTGGACTGCAACGAGATCCAACCAGTCCATTCTAAAAGAGATCAGTCGTGGGTGTTCATTGGAAGGACTGATGCTGAAGCTGAAACTCCAGTACTTTGGCCACCTCATGCGAAGAGTTGACTCATTGGAAAAGAGCTGATGCTGGGAGGGATTGGGGGCAGGAGGAGAAGGGGACAACAGAGGATGAGATGGCATCACCAACTTGATGAACATGAGTGTGAGTAGACTCTGGGAGTTGGTGATGGACAGGGAGGCCTGGCATGCTGCAATTCATGGGGTTGCAAAGAGTTGGACACAACTGAGCAACTGAACTGAACTGAATTCCACAAGAATATAGTAACCAAAGACAAGCTTTGGAAATTATTCAGGTGAGGCAAAGCTACTTTCTCTGTTTATTATTATTGTGTTAATAGTTTCACCCATGTTTATTGATACTGAATGATAAGTTGAAAAACCTGCATAGTTTTTTTAGCATCAATTTTTTAATTTCCCAGAAATTTTACGTCAATTTTGTTTCATGGTTACCCAAAAGCTTATAAGATACATTTGTTAAAGTTAACTTCATTCGATTCATAATAAGTGTTTATTATAGAAAATCAAATTCTCCTAATTTATAAACTCTGCCATATTAATTAACTCACCGCTTGATACCCATTCTGTGAATTTCCTTGAAAATAGGAAATGTATGACCTCGTAGTCCACACTCTCCCTGTCACTAACTTAAAATTTAAAATCACCACTAGGAAGTACTAATCCGAATAAAACTGGGAGCTTTGGTCTTCTACTTTCACAATTCTTCATTTCATCATTCATAGTTTAAAAAATTAGGTCTGTCATTCTCTCACAAGGCATAGTGTTTAAGACCTCAGATTTTAGAGTCAGAGTGCCGAGTTTCAAATCCTGAATTCATACTGACTGGATGTGTGGCTTTAAGCAAGCTACTCCACCTCTACAGATCTCAGTTTTCATCTCTATATGATGAGAACAGACATATCGATAGTACTTATTTCTACGGTAATTGTGAAAATTAAATGAGTTAACATGTGCTAAGCTTTCAAAACAATTCCTGACATATCGTAAGCTATATGAGAATTTGCTATTAGGTACTTACCCATCTTTAGACACTTTTGCATAAATAAATTCCTTAAACTATGTTCACCTAAAATATTAATGAATATTTCTACTTGGTGAAGTATTCAATGTTCTTTTTTTCCTTCTTTGTAACTTTTTACAATGCCTTATTTTTATAGTATGTGTATGCTGTTTATATAAATACAATAAAGCTTTATTTTATATATGCTGCTGCTGAGTCAGCATATTTTTATATATTTATTTTATATATAAATTTATTTATATATAAACATATTTATTTTATATATAAGTAATGTAAATAAATTCATTTGGAAAGAAACAGACACATTATGGCTAGGAATGTTTCTATTTTTTTAAAAAAAAGTGATAGGGGAATGATTCTTCTGGACATAAAAATAAGCTATAAATTTGGGCTACAAAAAGAAAATCAAACTTGTGTAAAAATAGATAAATAGATCAATGAAACAAAATAAATTGCCCCAAAATAGAAGCACGTGTGCATGAGAATTCAGCATGTGATAACATTGACCTATCATATCAACTGGAAAAGAATAGCTATTCAACAAGTGCTATTAGACATCTTGAGGAAAAAATTGCCAGATTTCTATCTTACTCAAACATAAACATAAAATTTTAAATTGATTACATTGGCATTTTACAAGCAAAAATATAGAAGTCCTAAAGAAGGAGATCATGTTAGTTTCCTATTGCTCCTGTAACAAATTTCCAAAACCTTACTGAATACAATACAAATTTATTCTGTAAAAGTTCTGGAGGTCAGAGTCTGAAGTGGGTCTCACTGGGCTAAAAATTAAGGGCCAAAGTCCCTTCTAAAGCTTCTAGGAAGGAATTCATTTCCTTGATTTTTCCTCCCCATAGCAGCTTCTGCACTCTTTGGCTCATGGCCTCCTAAATCAGCAATGACTAGTCAAACCTTATCCCTCTGACACTTCCCCTCTTCTGCTTCCCTCTTTCATTTATAAGAATCCTTGCAATTACACCTTGAAATCCAGGATAATCTCCCCATTTTAAAGTCAGTAGTTCAGCAACCTTAGTTCCAGCTACAATATAAGTTCTCATTTGTCATGTAACCTAACATATTTACAGGTTCTGAGAATTAGTAGATGGACATATTTGGGGGACTATTTACCAGCCTACCACAAAGATAAAGAAGAGTATTTTGGTAGTCTTACAAAGCTTTTTTAGAAATAAAAATTTTCTAGACCAACAGAAACTCAAGTTAACATAAAAATTTCAACAGGTATAACTTCATAAAGATTTGGAAACTTCAATGAGCAAAATGCCAGTTTGAAAAACAAATGAAATACTTTGATTAAATATTTTTTACTACATGGAAGAGAGAAAGAATTTATATACAAATATTTTAAAATTTATTTAAATTCTCTCATATATTCTGTTTGCTAGTATTTTGTTGAGGATTTTTGCATATACATTCTTCAGTGATATTCATCTATAATTTTCTTTTTTTGTGGTATCTATGTCTGGTTTTCGTATCAGGGTGATGGTCACCTCATGGAATGAGCTTGGGAGTATTCCTTCATCTGTAGTTTTTTGGAAGATTTTGAGAAGCATAGGTATTAGCTCTTCTCTAAATATCTGATAGAATTTGCCTGTGAAGTCATCTGGTCCTGGACTTTTGTTGTTGGAAGATTTTTATTCACAATTTCAATTTCAGTACTTGTGATTGGTCTATTTATATTTTCTATTTCTTCCTGGTTCAGTCTTAAACGGTTGTAGCTTTCTAAGATTTTGTTCATTTCTCTAGGGTGGTCCATTTTATGGGCACGTATTTGCTTGTGGTAGTCTCTTATGGGGCTTCCCTCATGGCTCAGGTGATAAAGAATCCACCTGCAATGCAGGAAACTTGGGCTCAATCCCTGAGTCAGAAAGATCCCCTGAAGAAGGGAATAGCTACCCTTTCCAGTAATCTTGCCTGGAGAATTCCGTGGACAGAGGAGCCTGGAGAGCTACAGTTCATGGGTCACAGAGTCAGATACAACTGGGCAACTAACGCTTTCCCTTTACTTTTTCAGGGGTCTCTTATGATGCTTTGTATTTCTGTAGTGTCAGTTATTGGAGAAGGCAGTGGCACCTCACTCCAGTACTCTTGCCTGGAAAATCCCATGGATGGAGGAGCCTGGTGGGCTGCCGTCTATGGGGTCGCACAGAGTCGGACACGACTGAAGTGACTTAGCAGCAGTAGCAGTGTCAGTTATAGCTCTGTATAATTTCTAATTTTATTGATTTGAGTCATCTGTCTTTTCTTGATGAGTCTGGCTAAAGGTTTATCCATTTTGTTTATCTCCTCAAAGAACTAGCTTTTGGTGTCACTGATATTTGTTATTGCTTTCTTCATCTCTGGTGGTGGTTTAGTCACTAAGTTGTGTCCAACTCTTTGCAACCACATGGACTGTAGCGAATCAGGCTCCTTTGACCATGGGATTCTCCAGGCAAGAATACTGAAGTGGGTTGTCATTCTCTTCTCCAGGGGAATCTTCCCATCCCAGGGTTTGAACCTGAGTCTCCTGCATTGCAGGTGGATTCTTTACCATCTAAGCCACCAGACATAGAAAAATATCCCTGACAGAAAAATATAAAATTCCAGATATGGATTCTTTACCATCTAAGCCACCAGACATAGAAAAATATGCCTGACAGAAAAACTTGACAGAAAAATATAAAATTTCAGATAACAGAAGATAAAGATAAAGTTATAAATATCTAATTTTCCCACAATAATCTTCAAAGTCAAAGCAATTCCTATTAAAATCACAGGAAGATTTTTTTTAGAGAATTTGATAAACTTACTCTAAAATTGATATGGTAAAGAAAATGCATAATCATAATAAAAAGAATGGCTAAAACTTTTGAGTACTTAATATTTTCCATTCACAGAATTATAATCTTCATTGTAACACTACTAGCAGCATCACAAATGTGGAAATTGAGACTTACAGAGGCTAAATGACTTGTCTGATATGACAAAATGAACAATAGGCAAAGCATTAGCACTGATCCCAGCTGATCTGACCCAGAATCTCTGCTTTTAGCCCCTAAACTCTCAGGGTTCAAAAGACACATGAAAATAAATTCTTAAAAAGAAGAACAAAAATAAGGGACTTGGAATTATAATTTGATTGTTAAAGTAATTAAAGAATGTTGTCTATGATCTAAATAAAGACACTTAACCCAACTACCTATGTGGACTCGACTAATGGGCCATTCTCCCTGAGCTCTTATGCTATGATTCAGATCAACAGCATCATGAAGCAAGGGCAGGCTCCAATCTACAATCAATGTCCAAATGAGGATGTGCCAATTTAGTGCCAAAGATTGGACTACTGGGAGCTATAAAGTTAATAACCCCCACAGATCATATTTCAGCATCTCAGCCGACTTAATTAATGTCCTCTGGTGCCAGCTTCCTTGTACAATGTTTGTGCATGTTTGGAGCATCAATCACTCTAGAGAGCTCTGGATACTTGATCTTTATTTTTAAATTCCAGGATTTAGTACCAAGATATCAGGTGACTATAGAGTGGTTGGGATGAAAATTATTTAGACAGATGCTAAATCCTCCTGCAATGTCTTTGCCAAAATGCACATATTGATTTATTGCCATCGGTTGATAATGGTTAGAACCATACTTGATTGCTGGTTGGCAAAATTGCCTAGGAAATGGGCTCAAAATTCCCAGACAATTTTATTTGACCTCTACGGTTTAGGTCCAAGAACTAGCTTGAAACCAGATGTACAGAACTAAAAATGACCTCGTTTGCATCATGAAAATAGTTAATTAGGAATTAAAGTCCTGAAGGTGTATCATTTTTATTTCACTATATTTTAAAGCAAATAAGCATATAAAATAAATAATTTTCAAAGCAGAAATGACAGACTTCCTGCAGAGGCCAGAACTGGGCCCTTGGACTCAATTCCTTGGTATATGCCAGTTCTATCAGTGAGTAATCAATAGTCCACAGAGTCCAGTTCTGCCTATGAGAGAAGTCGATGCAGTTTTTCTATTATTCTCATCTTGTTTCTATAATTTTCTCACATTCCCCACCCTTTCTAGAGATTTTTCTTTTCTTAGATACCTGGATTTTGATTCTTGCTATTGCCACGCAGGAAATCAATAGGTAAACTAATTCACAGTAAGATATACAATACTAAAATATTTTATATTCTCTTCTCTCATACCCTTAATTTAGATTTTAGCATTGAAGGCACTTCAATACGTTACATGCTACATCTTTCCCTGTATCTGTGTTTTCAAAGTCTCATTCTTTTCTGATCACTCTACTCTTCAATTCCTGGTATAGGGGAATAGCAGCAGCATCTCATACAATTCATTTTTCCTGCTCCATACTAAATTCAGGGTTGAATTTAGCCTGTTTCCTTGATTTTTATTTAGGTGTTTCTTATATAGCAGAGTTTACCAAAAGTTCAGGGAAATGCACAAGGTTTATGTTAATATTAATGCAACATGAATATACTAAAATTGAATATTAGGCTTACTTGTTTTGCAAAACAGTTCTTCAGATTTTTTTTCTACTAACCTGAGCTGCAACATTCAGTGTTTCCACTCAGTTGATTTGCTTTCTCCTCTGTTACTCCCAGGGTTCCCAGGTGGCACTAGTGGCAAAGAACCCACCTGTCAGTACAGTTGACATAAGAGACATGGGTTCAATCCCTGGATCAGGAAGATCTCCTGGAGGAGGGTATGGCAACCCACTATAGTGCTCTTGACTGGAGAATCTTGCCTAGACAGAGGAGCCTGGCGGGCTACAGTCCATAGGGTCGAACAGAGTTGGATACAACTGAAGCGACTTAACACACACACATGCAAACATGCTCTTACTCCTGCTTGATTGCCATGGGCAATTCCTCAGTCTTGGGCAACCAAGGTTCTTTCTCTAGCCCTTGCACTAACTGAGGCCTCCCTTCTCATAACGCAAGTTTCATCCATTCATAGGCCATTATCTCTCCTCCATACATATCTGTAGGGAAAAGGGACCAATCCACATTGGATTATTTCCCACTGATCTGAAGCATATCGTTGTTTTACTAGAGCCAGCTTCACCTCCAAGTATCATTTTTTTCTTCTATAACTGTGTTCATCCTTTAAGACTTAGCACAAGTTTATCTCTCATATAAATTTTCCTGACTCTCAACCTCTAACCTCCCTGTGCCTCCACCCCTACTCCTATCAAAGTAATTTGTCTCTTCTCACAATGTACGCTTCCCTGTAGCTCAAACAGTAAAAGATATGCCTGCAATGCAGGAGGCCTGGATTCGATCCCTTGGTTGGGAAAAATCCTCTGGAGAAGGGAATGACCACTCCGATATTTTTGCCTGGAGAATCCCATGGACAGAGGAGCCTGGTGGGCTATAATCCATGGGGGTCTCAGACACGACTGAGCAGCTAACACCACCACTACTACTGCTACTACTACTACTCTCACAGTGTATTAAAAATAAATATTTCATAAATTTTTTCTTTCCTAAGATGCAATGTATTCCTCAAGAAAGGAATCATGTCTTTTTTGTTGTCTTAATCCCCCATTTACTAACGTGTTCTTATTAAATGTTTTCTGAACTTTTCGAATCTCAGAAGTATTTGCATGTTGAGAGGGCATATTTAATCTCTTTTAAACCATAACTCCTAATTATTCACCACCCTTATGGCAGAAAGTGAAGAGGAACTAAAAAGCCTCTTGGTGAAAGTAAAAGAGGAGAATGAAAAAGTTGGCTTAAAGCTCAACATTCAGAAAACGAAGATCATGGCATCTGGTCCCATCACTTCATGGAAAATAGATGGGGAAACAGTGGAAACAGTGTCAGACTTTATTTTGGGGGCTCCAAAATCACTGCAGATGGTGACTGCAGCCATGAAATTAAAAGACGCTTACTCCTTGGAAGAAAAGTTATGACCAACCTAGATAGCATATTCAAAAGCAGAGACATTACTTTGCCGACTAAGGTCCATCTAGTCAAGGCTATGGTTTTTCCAGTAGTCATGTATGGATGTAAGAGTTGGACTGTGAAGAAGGCTGAGAGCCAAATAATTGATGCTTTTGAACTGTGGTGTTGGAGAAGACTCTTGAGAGTCCCTTGGACTGCAAGGAGATCTAACCAGTCCATTCTAAAGGAGATCAGCCCTGGGATTTCTTTGGAAGGAATGATGCTAAAGCTGAAACTCCAGTACTTTGACCACCTCATGCGAAGAGTTGACTCATTGGAGAAGACTTTGATGCTGGGAGGCATTGGGGGCAGGAGGAGAAGGGGACGACAGAGGATGAGATGGCTGGATGGCATCAAGGACTCAATGGATGCGAGTCTGAGTGAACTCCAGGAGCTGGTGATGTACAGGGAGGCCTGGCATGCTGCGATTCATGAGGTCGCAAAGAGTCGGATACAACTGAGTGACTGAACTGAACTAAACTGATTCATCAAATCTAGTTCAAATGTTATCTCGTCTATGAAACTTTGAGTTTTCACAGTACTTTATTCACATTTTTATTATAACAATATAATCTTTTCACATAAGATTCCAGGTGTCTTTTTGCTAAATTAAACACTGGATTCCTTTGGGGAAGGAATGACGTCTACTTTATGACAATATCTCAAGATCCCCAACTTTTATGGTGTCTGGGTCATGAAAGGCATTCAGTAGATTAAAGGAAAAAAAAAAGGATTACAGAAAGATAGAAATTATCTGGGTTTTCCTGGTCCTCAGATGGTAAAGAATCTTCCTGCAATTCAGGGAGACCTGGGTTCTATCCCTGGGTCTCGAAGATCCCCTGGAGAAGGGAATGGCTTCATTCCAGTATTCTTGCCAGGAGAATCTTGCCCACAGACAGCCTGGTGGGCTACAGTCCATGGGGTCACAAAGTTTCAGACATGACTGAGCAACTAACACTTTCACTTCACTCTAGAGATTATTTTCCCACCAATATGAAGAAGTCTTCCATCTGCTGGAGTCAGCTTCAATTTAAGGGAAGGGAAGGAGGTGTGAAAGAAGGAGTTAAGAGGGTCCTTTCAGATAGCTTTTGATCTAAAAGGTGTTTTCAGAAAGGCAGGCTTTCCAATGCTTTTCAAACGAAATCATACTGCTAACTACTAATAATGTCTGTAAATGACGTCAGTCCAGCAAGTTTATTATGAAGTTAACTCAGTAGAAAAAATATCTTCTCTGATATCTTATGTATCTAACATGTATCTAACAGAAAATCTAGACAAAAAATCAGCATCTATAACAACACATTGATATATCATGAAGTCTTCACAGCTATCTACCAAATTTTTATTATTGAATAAATATTTTTATACCCCACCTGAAGATATATTCTATTATAATGATAGCTATTGGCTAGACCATTGAGTTAAGTGGGTAATAAAAAGCTGTGTACTGCCAAGTACAATCTGATACAAGCAAAAGCTAGAATGGTAATGTAGCACTAAGATGGCACCAAAGTAATGTCTCAGATTTCCTGGAACATGAGAAAACTTCATTTCTTAAACATATAAGCAAATCCAGTCAGGACCATTATCCATAGTTCAGTGACATTTTTCTCTAAATAGTAAAATACTGAATATTTTAGGCTTTGTAGGCACAGGCCATGTGGAATCTGTCACCGTTACTCAGCTCCACCATTATATTACAAAAATAGCAATAGACAATAATAAATAACTGTGCATGACTATGTTCCAATAAAATCCCAGATATCATATAATTTGTAAAAATGTTAGTATGGGTATCTAAACGCATAAAGACTCATTTTTAAAAACATAGCTGTATTTTGTTAGTTGGTGGGTCAGGGCCTATTGTATGCAGATTCATGCCATAACCTGTTCTGTTCAAACAACATAATTTTGAAAGTCATGAGTGCATAGTCCCATAAATAAGAATTAAATGCAAGTGAGTCATACCAAGTGTGCCTTTAAACATTTCTGTGTTTAAAACTGTGCTGTGAATACAGTTCAGAATCACAAGCCCTGATTTAGCCTCTGCTAATATGACTTTCTGCCTGAGTGCTTGCTGCTGTGATTCAGGACAGTACATGTCATGAGTAAGAGAAGGCTCTAATCTTTGGTCTATATTCCAAACAAAAATCTATTGAGTCTCCTTAAAACAACAACTTACTTGAAGCTCAGTATTCAGGGACCTGATGTGTTACACAAAATCAGTCTGGCCAATCATCACTCAAAAACCAATAAAGAGGCAAAGTTGATGGAAAGGAAAGTTTGCTTTATTTTAGAGGCCAGCAAATGGGAGAAAGAAGGGCAGATTCCTGTCCAAAGGCCAACTCCCCCCACACTGACAAAGAGTGAACAAGACCTTTTAAAGAGGAGTTTCAAGAGTATATAGGCGGAGGGAGGGGACTAGATGCAGTAACAGCACAGTCAGCTCTGACAGTCATCTTGAAATTGGTCATGTGGTGATCTGATCAACATCATCTTGATTGTTTTAAGTACAGTTAATCTTTAGTTCCAGGGTTGGCTTATTCCCATTTCTATGAGGTCACTTCTTGGAATTACAGCAGCTTATGTCATAGCTACAATCTGGTCATTGTGTAGTTAACATCTTCCATCTGGAGGGGTTTCAGTATTTACAAGGCAGCTCAAAGGACGTGGCTCAAAATTACCCATAGCCCTTGTAGAAAAACTAAAAGCCTTTTCTTTACTGACTAACCTATTAATATTGTCTTACTTTCCTTTGCTTTTGCCTTTTCTCACTTCTCTGATTATACTTAGTCTTCGGCTAAAGTTTTCCTACAGACAAAAAGATGGAAGACATGGGGGAAAGACCAGAGGATCCTGCTCCGTCTCAGCATGGTATTTTATTTTAGCAAAGAGCACAAGTAATTAATCCCTTAGTTGATAATTCAAATAGGCTTGAGAGTACAAAATGTCTGAAATCTATATTCTTGATCTTCCTTTCAGAGAAACAGGATACACTACACAAATATAATGATTAAGCACTAGCTGTAGGACATACCCAGAGCATACAAAAATTATCTGGACAGAAGCTGAATTTTCACTTGACTCAATAGCTGAGAGTTGTTTACTATAATGTACTTATTTTATTCAAAAGCTGTTTTGGCTGACAATTTTTTGGTGTAAAGTTATTATTCTTTAATGATAATATTGCCAAGTGGATGGATTCCGAAATTTTATTGACCAATACAATTTTAGATTAAGAGCCAGTTCTAACAATTGCACAAAGCTAAACTACACAATTTAAATGATTAAAGTAGTTGGATGAGGATCAACATTTCTGAAGGGATTCCATATTGATTTCTTCTTAAAGCACATTTAAAAGCAAACAGGGATTGAAAACAAATATTGCTGCTGGATGGTATTTGCAGTTTTCTGCAGAGGTTATCGCTGGGCCCTCAGAGTCAATCGTCTTGTGGCATGGTAAAAAACATGCCTGCCAGCGCAAGAGATATAAGAGACGTGGGTTTGATCCTAAATTCAGGAAGATCCCCTGGAGGAGGATCTTCACTCCAGTATTCTTGCCTGGAGAATTCCATGGACAGAGGAGCCAACAGTGGACTATGGTCACAAAGAGTTGGACTGAAATGACTTAGCACAGCATAAAATGAAATGAAGTGGAGACCATGGACCCAGAGAGCACCATATCTGAAGGAAAGGCTCTCTTTTAATACCCTCCTTCTAGAATTTTCTATCTTCTCCTCAGAAACACACATGTCCCTTCTGGAGACTTCTTCCTCAAGGGGCATCTGGAGCATTGACATTGCCCAGAACCCTTACTCCTTACTTAACAGACTAAAGCACCTGAAAAACTATTTCCAACATAATACTGGTGACTACATTTTATTAGCTTCCTTCTCCTTTTTTTACACGGCCAATTCCAATTTTAACCCACACGTCAGCATATCCAACCTCCAGCCTAATCCTGGATCCCTTCTCCTCACGTCTATGCATTCCTACGGTTAACCTTCTAGGTCTTAAAGTTTTCTTGCCAAGAGTTCTTCAATATCACCTCCCATGACTGAGGTGTTCCACCTTGTGGCACTTAGGTTTATTTCCTTATGTTCTGCAAAAGGGAAAATAAGAGAAGAACAAAACAAACAAATCATTTGTGCTGTAGCATTTTGTGAAGACCTGGAAACAATGGACAAAGTTGTATAGCAGCAATACACACAAGCAGTTCAATACAATGTCCAGTGAGAATACCCTGGCAGTGCAGTGGGTAGGACCTCATGATTTAACGGCTAAGGATGCTGGTTCCATCCCTAGTTGGGAAATTTCAGCAAATCGCTCAGCATGGCAAAAAAAAAAAAATGTCCACCAACTTTGATGAAAGCATCCTCTACTGTTGCTCAGCATTCTCCTTCCCTCTTTACAAACACCAGCATTTCAAAGACACCAAATCTGGTTTCAGTATTTGTATCCAAAGACTCATCTGTATGCTCTGGTTAGACATGGGTCATTTCATTTGAATCTAATTTTTCTCTCCATCTCCCCAGTCCCTAAAGACAAGAGGGTCAAATGGAGATTCAGTTAACCAGTGAAGTGAACTATGTCACATCCTCTACATTGTAGAATGAGTTAGGGTTCATTTTATTTTAAATAGCTATTATTTCATTCTATAACACTAGTCTTCCTTTCTTAGTTAAGTGTTTCTCCATGTAATGCGTTAAAACAGTTTCTTTGGATCTCTCTTTCCAAGAGACTGTAAGCTTTTCTAAATCAGGAATCAAGTCTAATTGTTTTATTTTTACTGTTTATTATGAAAAATAGTCTCAGGAATCCCTGATACTCACCACCCAGCTCCATCAATAACCAGTTTATGACCAGTCTGGCCATCTATACCTTGCCCTCTTGCTCTTTCCAACATGATTTTAAAGAAAATCCCAGATACCATTAAAAAAAAAAAAATTAAAGGTACCTGTGCTCATTTTACCAGGAGGAATATCAATAACCTCAGATATGCAGATGACACCACCCTTATGGCAGAAAGTGAAGAGGAACTAAAAAGCCTCTTGATGAAAGTGAAAGAGGAGAGTGAAAAAGTTGGCTTAAAGCTCAACATTCAGAATACTAAGATCATGGCATCTGGTCCCATCACTTCATGGCAAATAGATGAGGAAACAGTGGAAACAGTGTCAGACTTTATTTTGGGGGGCTCCAAAATCACTGCAGATGGTGACTGCAGCCATGAAATTAAAAGACGCTTACTCCTTGGAAGGAAAGTTATGACCAACCTAGATAGCATATTCAAAAGCAGAGATATTACTTTGCCGACTAAGATCCGTCTAGTCAAGGCTATGGTTTTTCCAGTGGTCATGTATGCATGTGAGTTGGACTGTGAAGAAGGCTGTGTGCCGAAGAATTGATGCTTTTGAACTGTGGTGTTGGAGAAGACTCTTGAGAGTCCCTTGGACTGCAAGGAGATCCAACCAGTCCATTCTAAAGGAGATCAGTCCTGGGTGTTCTTTGGAAGGAATGATGCTGAAGCTGAAACTCCAGTACTTTGGCCACCTCATGCGAAGAGTTGACTCATTGGAAAAGACTCTGATGCTGGGAGGGATTAGGGGCAGGAGGAGAAGGGGATGACAGAGGATGAGATGGCTGGATGGCATCACTGACTCGATGGATGTGAGTCTGAGTGAACTCCGGGAGTTGGTGATGGACAGAGAGGCTGGCGTGCTGTGATTCATGGGGTTGCAAAGAGTCGGACACTACTGAGTGACTGAACTGAACAAAGAAACACAGGAAATAAGTACATTCATTATACTAATTGCAATGATGGATTTATAGGTGTCAAAACATGTCAAAAGTTGCCAAATTGTATGCTCTAGCTATATGCGGTTTATTGTAAGTTCAGTCAGGCCTCAATAGAGCTGTTCAAGCAAGAAATCTCCATGGTCCAGTGGTTAAGAGTCCAGCTTCCAATGCAGGTGATGTGGGTTCAATACCTGGTCAGGGAACTAAGATCCCACATGCTGTGGAGCAATTTATTCTGCATGCCACAATGAAGACCTGATGTAACTAAATAAACAAGTTGTTTTTTTTTTTTTTTATAGCTACCTCATTAGGAATGAGGCCAAATATTAATCATGTTTGTATCCCTGTGTTCTGAATGCTGCCCTGGTACATCATAAGTACACAGCAGCACAATCAGAAATAGCAGTTGGTAAATGAGATAAGAGAAGGATAGTGTCCAACTCCTGTGGTCATGTAGACTGACTTTGGACAAATAAATTCATCATATTTCAGTCTGCAAGTGGTTACATAATATTCACACTGAAGCCTACATCATGGGAATATTTTTAGTTTTTAATAAGTATCATTGTAATTCTTTGGGTAAAACTTTAAAAGATTATTTCCATAATGAGCTCTAGGTGTCCATTGCCTCTTGACCTACTCTTTATTCAGAGCAAAGGGGAAAACTATAATCTGTTAGTTACAAAGCATGAAAAGAAAGAAGAAAAGCAAAATTATTTTATCTATTTTATCTTCAGTTCAGTTCAGTTCAGTCACTCAGTCATGTCCAACTCTTTGTGACCCCATGAATTGCAGCACGCCAGGCCTCCCTGTCTATCACCAACTCCTGGAGTTTACCCAAACTCATGTCCATCAAGTCAGTGATGCCATCCAGTCATCTCATCCTCTGTCATCCTCTTCTCCTCCTCCCCCCAATCCCTCCCAGCATCAGGGTCTTTTCCAATAAGTCAACCCTTCGCATGAGGTGGCCAAAGTATTGGAGTTTCAGCTGCAGCATCAGTCCTTCCAATGAACACCCAGGACTGATCTCCTTTAGAATGGACTGGTTGGATCTCCTTGCAGTCCAAGGGACTCTCAAGAGACTTCTCCAACAGAACAGTTCAAAAGCATCAATCCTTCGGCGCTCAGCTTTCTTCACAGTCCAACTCTCACATCCGTACGTGACCACTGGGAAAATCATAGCCTTGACTAGACAGACCTTTGTTGGCAAAGTAATGTCTCTGCTTTTCAATATGCTCTCTAGGTTGGTCATAACTTTTCTTCCAAGGAGTAAGCATCTTTTAATTTCATGGCTGCAGTCACCAGCTGCAGTGATTTTGGAGCCCCCCAAAATAAAGTCTATTTCCACAGACTTTAAAATGTAAAGACACTGTTTCCCCATCTATTTCCCATGAAGTGATAGGACCAGACGCCATGATCTTCGTTTTCTGAATGTTGAGCTTTAAGCCAACTTTTTCACTCTCCTCTTTCACTTTCATCAAGAGGCTTTTTAGTTCCTCTTCACTTTCTGCCATAAGGGTGATTTCATCTGCATATCTGAGGTTATTGATATTTCTCCCAGCAATCTTGATTCCAGCTTGTGCTTCTTTCAGCCCAGCATTCTCATGATGTACTCTGCATAGATTTAAATAAGCAGGGTGACAATATACAGCCTTGACGTACTCCTTTTCCTATTTGGAACCAGTCTGTTAGAGCATAATAGAAAGTAAAACCATAGTGTGTTTAAGCCCACTGAGAAGTAGTATTTTGGAATAGATACAATACTGAATAATTCTGTCACTTCACAACACAAAAAGAAATAACTACGAAATATATCCATTTAACCTGGGTTAAAATTTTTATAATAAAAATATAGATTATCAATGTGCTGAAGTTCACTCTTTGGCATCTCCATATTAAAAAAATATCATCTCACTCTATAAATCTATATCTACTGCTATTGTTGAATCTGAATATAGAATAATAATAATGCCATTATTTCAACAAAAACTCTCTTCCAAGCATTCCTCATCCAATAGGAAAGTGAGAAGGATAGTTGGTATAAAAGGAAATACAATGAGTCAAATATATGAAAGATGTTCAGTAAATGCAAGTTAAAACTATAATGAGACACCATTTTTCATCCATCAGATTGGTAAAGACCAAACATTTGATAAATTCTTGTGTTGGAAATTGATGGGGAAAAAAAACACTTTTATTCTTTGCTAGTAGGAGTGCAAAGTGACACACAACATCCATGGAGATGTTGGGCAGTATCTCTCAAAAGTAAAAGGCACATATCAGTTAGTCTAGCCAATATATAGCCTGCTCAGTATAGTACTTTGATGTTGACTGGGAATAAATGTCAATCATGCAAATATCCTTGTTCTTAATATATTATTTTCTATTAGTGTAACTGTATGAATATAGGAGAGACTATCTAGGGCTTCCCTGGTGGCTCAATGGTAAAGAATCCACCTGCCAATTCAGGAGACATGAGTTTGATCCCTGATCTGGGAAGATCCCACATGTTAAGAAGCCACCAAGCCCACGCACCACAACTATTGAGCCTGTGCTTTCGAGCCTGAAGCCCACACTCCCTAGAGGTCATGCTCTGCAACATGAGAAGCAACTGCAATGAGAAGCCTGTGCACCACAACCATAGAGCAGACCTCCCTGCCCCGCTACAACTAGAGAAGAGCCCATGCAGCAGCGAAGACCCAGCACCGCCAAAAATAAACAGATAAGAGAGACCATATAATATAAAGTTTACACCATGATGTAGATTGCTGATTTTAATGTTTCCACATCATATTGTTTTTATTTCATCTATAAATTTTCATCATGTGTCCATTTCTTTTTCTTACATGACCTGGCAAAACTATCTGAAAAACAGAGACATTATGTAGCCTTAGTTACACAATATTGGACCCCAAATGCCTTATTTATCTTTACTCCTGTGCTTTGCAGGCATTTCATAACACATCCAAAGATTTCATTACAGGTTTGTTAATCTCTAGTGTTGAGATCACAGGTTTGTTAATAATTAGTGTTTAAAAACACTAAAGAACTGTTACTAATGTCAGGGAAATTTTAATCTCATGCTATCAGTGATTTTACACAGAGGCAAAAGGGGTCTCTTTTTGATTCAGAGTACAAGCAGAATTTGCCAAAGCAAATTTAAAATAACCCTCCGCTGAAAAACAGCACATAAACAGAGCAGAAAACTATAACATCAGAAAGTTTTCTTTGTATATAATGCAAATAAATAAGCAGCCAGTAGCTTGCTGAGCATCTTAAAAGAAAGTATATCCTTTTGTAAAATGCTGTTAATAAGGACTTGATACTTAAAGACTGCACTTTGAGTAAATGCATAGTCAAAGACTGGCTTTATAATAATAGCCCTAAAGGAGAAAACTGACATGAGACATACAGAACAGAATAAAGATGAGGCCAGAATGGAAACTGTTTCAGCTATTAATACAATAGATAACGATGTCACTAGATTTTTAGAAAAGGGAATAGGGGAGTTATTTCTGAAACCATTAAGAATCCTTTAAAGGCTGTTATACATAAACACATGAGGTAAAACATTTCTTGCTACAAAGTCTGGGCTTATTCACTCCCAACAACTTATTTTATTACCCTTATTTAGTCTCCAATTGTAGATATCAAAGTCGTGTAAGACTTCTGGCTTTGTAGTTGTGATCAGGGATACCCTACCTTGCAGAATTCTCTTGTAATGGAGTCTATTTCAATCTTGAAAGGCAACACATTATACTAATCTAGATTTTTGCAAAGTACATGTTCTGAAACATTAGACATGGCTGACGCTCCTTAGTTTGGGGTCAAGGTGAAGGGTTAAAGGAGAAGATGAAATGTGAATTCCATGGTTCAAAAATGCTTGCTATAGATCTCTCTGGAAATCAGTAAAACACATTAGCTTATTAAAGATGAAAAACTGTTGCAGTAAAGAAATCTTTTTAACATGAAATGAAATTAAATGTTCATAGCTCCAAGTCTTTCCAACCCCATGGACTGTAGATGTCCAGTCTTCTCTGTCCATGGAATTATCCAGGCAAGAATAATAGAGTGGGTTGCCATTGCCTTCTTGGGGATCTTCCTGACCCAGGAATCAAACCCAGATCTCCTGCATTGCAAACAGATTCTTTAACATCTGAGCCTCCAGGGAAGCTGTCTCTTTGATACAGCATCTCTCAAACTAAATTGATCAAATAAAGCTTTTCTCATGTAATATTTCACAGAACAAGCTTTGGAAGAATGTACTACTTTGTGATAACCATAGACAAGGAGTAAGGAGCCAGATCCCATAAACAGAAACTATTTTCTCCTACCCCAAATTATAAACCTACTAAAGACACAGATTGCTAACTTAATAACTCAAATCCAGAAACAGGAGTATTATTTGAAACATCTTGGCTAGAATGACTTCCTGGGGAGTCCATCTTTGAGAGTTTAGTTAGGGAGTAACAAAGTGAAGAGGAACTAAAAAGCCTCCTGATGAAAGTGAAAGTGGAGAGTGAAAAAGTTGGCTTAAGGCTCAACATTCAGAAAACGAAGATCATGGCATCTGGTCCCATCACTTCATGGGAAATAGATGGGGAAACAGTGGAAACAGTGTCAGACTTTATATTTTGGGGCTCCAAAATCACTGCAGATGGTGACTGCAGCCATGAAATTAAAAGACGCTTACTCCTTGGAAGAAAAGTTATGACCAACCCTAGATAGCATATTCAAAAGCAGAGACATTACTTTGCCGACAAAGGTCCGTATAGTCGAGACTATGGTTTTTCCAGTGGTCATGTATGGATGTGAGAGTTGGACTGTGAAGAAGGCTGAGCGCCAAAGAATTGATGCTTTTGAACTGTGGTGTTGGAGAAGGCTCTTGAGAGTCCCCTGGACTGCAAGGAGATCCAACCAGTCCATTCTGAAGGAGATCAGCCCTGGGATTTCTTCGGAAGGAATGATGCTAAAGCTGAAACTCCAGTACGTTGGCCACCTCATGTGAAGAGTTGACTCATTGGAAAAGACTCTGATGGTGGGAGGGATTGGGGGCAGGAGGAGAAGGGGACGACAGAGGATGAGATGGCTTGATGGCATCACTGACTCGATGGACGCGAGTCTGAGTGAACTCCGGGAGTTGGTGATGTACAAGGAGGCCTGGTGTGCTGTGATTCATGGGGTCGCAAAGAGTCGGACACGACTGAACTGAACAATGCCATATTACACTGCTACACAAATGGAAGGAATATGGAAGAATGCAATGGCTCATAAAAGGGAACAAGTCATGAGACATCTATACGGTTTTAGAAAGCACAATCTCAGTAAAAAGGCTTTTAAGGGAAAGTTGTTCAAGACTCAATGGGAAGTTTCTTGAGATAAGAAAATGTATAAAAGTCAAGAATCATGTGTAAGAAATCACTGGAAAATTTAGTTTCACTTTCAAATATAGATTGATAAACTGACTTTATGTCCAAATTTGCACCTGTTGTCTCAGCATAGCAACAAATTGCATCCACTTTTACTCTCAAAACTGTTTCAACTTGGATAATAAATTAAGGACTTCCAATCTACTGAATACCTACCATGTGCCAGGTATACTAAGAAGTCACACAAAAAATTCTTTTTAATACAGAATGAACTTTGCCATCAAAAAAGTGAACAATCCCATTATAGGAACAAGAATTGTACATCTGAAACAATCTGAAAACAATAAAAGGTTTTCTAGTGTAAGGTCAATATCTATATCTAATATAGTAGTTACCCTAATCTGTGAACCTTCAAGTTGTGAATTTTCAAAGATGTGAATGTATGTTCCATCAATGTCAGGCTTGAGTGAAACTGCAGCTTCCCTCCATCTCCTATTGCTGACAGTCCTTCAGCTCCACCATCTCCCACTTCCTCTCTGTCCTCCAGTCAGTAACTTTTGTTGCCTGTTCACCCAAAGCCAGCCCCTGTATGCCAGATGTTGCACTAGACTACGGTACTTTTCAAGGTACTGTATTATAAGATTGAAAATGTTTTCTTTATTTTTGTATTTGCTTTTATGTATTATTTGTGTGAAAAGTATTATAAATCTATTACAGTACACTACTATATAGACAACTGTGTTAGCTGGGTACCTAGGTTAACTTTGGAGAACTTAGGAAAAAATTGGACTTTCAAACACACTCTCGAGATGAAACTCATATATAAGGGACTTACTGTACTACAAATAAATGGCATAAGAGTGAGTTCCCTGGTGGCCTAGTGTTTCAATTAAGGGCTTTCAATGCTGTGGCCCAGGGTCAATCTCTGGTGGGGGATCTGAGATCCCACAAGCCATGCAGCATGCCAGCTCCCCCAAAAGAGGGTAGAATGCACAAGTATTGGGGAAGGTAGATGGGTAAGCTGGTACCTGGAACTCAAGCTTGAATCCCTGTGTCCTTGGGTAGAAAAAGAACGCACACAGACATGACTGATTGGTTCCAGCAAGGGACCTTCAGGCTGCCTCTCCTGCAGCAAGTGAACTAAGACTACATTCCTCAAGGAGTCTCAGTTTTTTAAACCAATTTCTTGAGATTAGAAGATCAGATACTGCTTGCATATTAAATGTACTACCCCGAGCACAAATCAGGACTTTGTCCCCTATCTCTTCCAGACCACAGGTACACCAAATTCTGAATTTTATTTATGACCCTTTCCAGAAAAGGGCATGTTTTTAACATCCAGAAACCAAACTGTAGGGCTGTTTTGCCCCCAGAACCCTTTCCATGTCTAGGGGAGCTTCTGGGTCTTGGCTTCTGCTTCATTTTTCTCCATGTTAGCAGTCACTTGCCGAACATCAGCTTCTACGTTCAATTTACTCCCAGTGCTCTCTGGGGTTAAATTATGCTAGTTTTCTAAAAAAGCTAATTCATTTTAACAAGTCTATCTTTTGAGTGGAGGCAGTTCTGTGCTCATAAAAGCCATATTTGCTTAACATTCTGTGAGATTGGGTGGCCTAGGAAGACAACACATGCCGAGTACGGCACAGAACCCACAGTTCATTTTCACAGGGAAAGAGAGGAATGATGTGTTACAATTATCCCTCCGTGAGCAGCAGACCTAATAAGAAAATACACCTTTCATGTGTGGGCTTCATAATACTTTTCATTGACTTCACACAGCAATTTCAAACCCTTCCTCTGTCGAGAGTAATTATCTCCAATTTGCAGATCAGCACACACAGCCTTTTCACAGATCATACAGTCACCTTCAGATCTCAAGCTGTCTGGATGTGGATGTTGGATAGCACTTCATTTCTTGTGCAGGAAACAAGATTCTGACTCAGCCAAGAGGCTGAGAGAAATATCTCCAGTTCCAGACTTTGCCAAAAGCCAAGTCCTTGGCACTGGCAGACTACTCACAGTGATCCCAGAGCCCAAGCAAGTACAACTTGAAATTAAAAGACAGCCCTGATACTCAGGCCACTCAAATGGGATCCTAGTGTATAGGGAACCTCTCATGAACAAGTTAACCCCAATCTTACATAAGACAGAATAAAAAAATGGACAAAACAGTGACTTGTGCAACCTTCGCTTAGTCCCTCCAGTAGTACTGTGTAACAAACCACTTGGTTGGTTCTTCATGTAATCAATTTCTGGTTGTGAAGCAAAATTCACAGAATTTTATTCAGAGCAGTTGACATTTTTTCCACATAAAATTTTTTTTAAAAGAACAAATGATAAAATATAAAAGGATTTCTAGGATCCCATCTTGGTCTAATACGCCATCTTTTACATAAGGATTTTGACCTCGGAATGCATCCTGCTACAAGGTATGAGAAGTGTGTGGTGACTCTTGACCATTATGAATTGACTTTCCTAGGATTTCTAGCTTCATTTTTAATTATCTAATTTCATTGAATTTGTCAAGGCTGTATATTGCCACCCTGCTTATTTAACTTATATGCAGAGTACATCATGAGAAACACTGGACTGGAAGAAGCACAAGCTGGAATCAAGATTGCCAGAAGAAATATCAATAACCTCAACCATGAAGATGACACCACCCTTACAGCAGAAAGTGAAGAGGAACTAAAAAGCCTCTTGATGAAAGTGAAAGAGGAGAGTGAAAAAGTTGGCTTAAACTTCAACATTCAGAAAACTAAGATCATGGCATACAGTCCCGCCACTTCATGGGAAATAGATGGGGAAACAGCGTCAGACTTTATTTTGGGGGGCTCCAAAATCACTGCAGATGGTAATTGCAGCCATGAAATTAAAAGACGCTTACTCCTTGGAAGGAAAGGTATGACCAACCTAGATAGCATATTCAACAGCAGAGACATTACTTTGCCAACAAAGGTCCATCTAGTCAAGGCTATGGTTTTTCCAGTGGTCATGTATGCATGTGAGAGTTGGACTGTGAAGAAAGCTGAGTGCTGAAGAACTGATGCTTTTGAACTGTGGTGTTGGAGAAGGCTCTTGAGAGTCCCTTGGACTGCAAGGAGATCCAACCAGTCCATCCTAAAGGAGGTCAGTCGTGGGTGTTCTTTGGAAGGACTGATGCTAAAGCTAAAACTCTAATATGCTGGCCACCTCATGCAAAGAGTTGACTCATTGGAAAAGACTCTGATGCTGGGAGGGATTGGGGTTAGGAGGAGAAGGGGACGACAGAGGATGAGATGGCTTGATGGCATCACTGACTCAATGGACATGAGTCTGAGTGAACTCCGGGAGTTGGTGATGGACAGGGAGGCCTGGCATGCTGCAATTCATGGGGTCACAAAGAGTCGGACACAACTGAGCAACTGAACTTAACTGAACTGAACTGTAGGAATAATTGCTAAATTTCTACCACCATTTGTTTTGTTTGGAACAGATTTGAAACCAGCAAAAATTGGCTCTACACAGACCCTTTTCCCCAAGACTGTTTAAATTAATTTTAATTTTTAATCAAAGCATTACAATACTTTTTCTCAATTTGCTCACTTACTTTATCAAAGATACATTTTTCAGTATCTCTCTGAGGAAGAATGTATAGGAGATAAAAGCCTGGGAGTGTCCATTTATCTCAATAGCTTTGTTCCACTGTAATACCTGATCGGTATGCTGTTATATATCAAATAAGTCTTTTAGCTTTTTATATTCCCATTGAGATGTCTGATGTTATTCTATTTTCTGATGGTCATCTTTGTACATAAACTTTTTCTTTCTAGAAAATTCTGCACTTTTTTTCCCCCTGATATTTTAGTGTTTTTCTGCCCCTGAAGCAAGTATGTCACTAACCACATTGTATAGCCCAGAGTATGACCAGAGGAGTAGTTTTTAGCTAAGCAGAGCCCTCTTGAGCTTCCACACTAAATTAGACTGGTGCTAGAGAGGTTATGGTAATGGAAATCTTTGAAAATAGACAGAACATCTAATCCAGTTCTGCAAAGACTGACTTACACTTAATCTCATGTTCTACTCTGAAAACTACTCGAAGCTCAGAAATGTTGGCCTCACAGCATATAAATTATTTTGCCATAATTTTAGTTCCAGTTAACCCCAAGACAAAGGAGAGAGAGACAGAGAATAATACAGTTTAATAAAAGACATCGCTCATGAAATGGAGCAATCATAGACCTCCATTGAAAGAAAATTTATTTTTTTAATTTCTAAATAAATAATTGAAGAACGAGACAAGACCCTTGCTCTCATGCAGCCTAAGTTCTAGTATAAAGAAATAAAATGCTTAGATCAAAAATATGGGCTCACAGAGGAGAGAAATTATTTCCAGCTAAAAAGAAGAGAGATGGCTTTATGAAAAGATGATTTGAGCTGGTGTGTAAAGGATGGGTTGCATTTTGATAGATGGCAGTAAAAACAGAACAGCAATTTTGATTTCAAAGAAAAGCAAGGCTTCTTACAACTTGAGACATTTCAATTTTAAGGTTCTCAATGTACTAAAAAGTAAAGAAACAAAAAATAAAAGGTTGTAAAAACATGGCATATGGATGGGGTTTTCCTCCTATATCTTTAAGAACTGTGTAATCAATTTTTTTCAGGATAAAGAAAGCAAAGAAATATGATTTTTTAATGGCTTAAAACCATTTACCTATCTCCTTCATGCATCATCCTCCTTGTCGGCTGCAGTAAAACCATCTCATATATTTTCTTCCACATCAGTTTTTATTTTCTAGCAAAAGGAACGATTATCAAAGCACAACATGACTTTCCTTGAAGTAGCAGCCAACTTCACAGCATAAACACCAGATGATCTCTTCACCAAGGGTTGGATCGACAAGAGGAGAAACTGCTCTGAAGAGAAGCCACTCATCTTCAACAACAATAGCATCCAATAAAAATCAGTGTTGATGCTAAAATTCACCAGTTCACAAAATCACTATTTCATATTTTATAAATGCCTTTGTTTCACATACTATATTTCACACGAAACTTACTTCCCCTGGCTTTTTAACCTATGAGCATTTTCCTAGGATTAATCATGGCATTGTAGATGATGTTGGTGAACAAATCAGAGTTTATCAGGCAGAGAGATTAGCAAACCTATGATTATTTCTCTAGACCTTAGAAGAGACTGGGGTGAAAAACAATAGACAAGAAACTATCGAAGGAACTAGAAGTGGGAAAGGACCAACAAAGTCACAACAAATAAGCTCCAAAATACATCAGATGATTTTCCAGGAGCAAAACAAATAATAATGGAGACCCATGAGTCCTACATGATACCCATGTAACCAGGATATT
Organism: Budorcas taxicolor; assembly: GCF_023091745.1. Lineage (NCBI taxonomy): Eukaryota > Metazoa > Chordata > Mammalia > Artiodactyla > Bovidae > Budorcas > Budorcas taxicolor. The sequence goes on from NC_068912.1 coordinate 74,775,259, forward strand.
ATTTGAAAGTAGAGGTGAAGAAATTATGAACAATCTTTTTTTTGTTAGTTTAAATGTCTAAGTGTTATCTTTTTAAGTAATGTAAAATGAATTTGTTATCTGTTAGGTTTATAGAGAATGCACACTTAATCATCATTTTTTTACAATATTTTTCTCCATTGATGGAGTGAATGTAGGAAGATGGTACTAGAGTCATTGTTGATGATCCCTAATACTAGTAAGTGTTTTTTTGGTAAATAGGATTTAAATTGCATGTTCACTCTATATGGGTTTCCTTTTGTGAACTTACCTGCTAGCCTGTCTCTGTTAGAAAGATTTATTGGCTCTGCCTCTTCAGGGCATCTAAGAAGCACTACCATGCCAGAGGAAGATATATATGACTCAGAGAGTTCTCAGACAACTCCCTCCATGATTGTGAGTTATTTGTTGCAAAAAGGTCCCCAATGGTTTACCTCTTTCTAGTAAAATTTCTCTTCGCAATGTGACTTTTAGCTTCTCCTAGAAAGACATGGAGTCTGTTTCCCTACTCCTTGAATCTGGACTAGCCTTGTGATTTGCTTGGGCCAATAGAATGCAGTGGAAGCAATGCCATGCAAGTTCAAGGTGAATATCTCAAGAGGCATTTCACATTTCCATTCTCATCTAGAATTATGACACTGCCACGTTAGCAAGCCTGAACTAGCCTGCTGAAGGGTAAGCATCATTCAGGGAAGGTGGAACTAATGCTGGGTAGCAAATAAAACAGAAATATCCACAATATTGATCAAATTTGGGTTAAGGAAATGAAATCAAAAATTAAGGAAAAGTCAAGAAAATATAGCATATATATTTTTTCTTGCAGTTATAGATCCTCCTCTTTGACATTTTATTTTTATAGAATTTGTACAAAGGGGATTAACATTTGAGATAATTATTTTTTATAAATCAACTCAGCAGACTTTGTGAATATTTTATTTCATAGGTTCTTCATTTTTCCCCTTTTATATATCAAATATTATCCCATAAAATAAATTATTTGGGTGAACAATTAAAAGAAGGGAGAAGGAAGAAGGAGAACAAAGTTTTCTTAAATAATCTCTCCTGGCAACTGAGGATGTACTTATCTAGAAACAAACTTGTTGATCATATAATCTTGTTACATGTATTTGCTGAGAACTTCAGTGAGACACATCTCATCAGTGGGTTCTTCTGTCTGAAGTTGGGGGCTTTTTGGCTAGGGATTGCCCTCAATCCTTTATGAGCCAATTGCAGTTTACTATATCTAGTACTATTAATGAGGCTATGGGAGTCCTTAGTAGTTCAGCTGGTAGCATCCACCTGCAATGCAGGAGACCCCAGTTCGATTCCTGGGTTGGAAAGATCCCCAGGAGAAAGGAAAAGCTACCCACTCCAGTATTCTGGCCTGGAGAATTCCAAGGACTGTATAGTCTATGGGGTTGCAAAGAGTCAGACACAACTGAGAGACTTTCACTTCACTGGACACCAGACCAGATGTTCTTGAAGATTTACCAAAAATTATCGATATGATAAGTTTTTTTTTAGGGGGGGAAGCAAAGAACAAGGAAACACATTGTCACAGTTTCTGGCAACTTTGAAAACATTACCAGTTTGAAAAAATGAAAAACTAGAATAGAGAGTGATTTTGAAGTGTCGTTTGCAGTAACGAAGCAAAAATGCAGTCAAATTTGGTTATAACTTATTTGGGGTATGGAGAGACAAGAAAATGCTTCTCTCCTATAGATTTTCTCTGAGACTTGGAGTAAAAAAATCACCTGATGTCAGTGCATACACAGGCTATATTGAGGTTCAGAAACAAGAGCATGGATTAGGATGGAGACAGGAAATGGGCTCTGGTCTTGGATCCACCATAACTGGCTGTGTGACCACCTTCAATTTCTTTCCAATACCTTGGAGACAATAATTATGCTTTTTCAATAATGAGTTTTTTATTTATTTATTTTTTACTGTGCTGGGTCTTGGTTACTGCATACAGGCTTTCTCTAATTGCAATGCACAGGCTTCTCATTGCCATGGGTTCTCTTGCGGAAGACTCCGACCTCTAGGGCACATGGGCTTCAGTAGTTGTGGCGCATGGGCTTAATTGCCTTACAACATATGGAGTCTTTCCAACCCAGAGATCGAAACTGTGTCCTTTGTATTGGCAGGGGGATCCTTAACCACTGGACCACTAGGGAAGTCCAATAATGAGTTCTTATTTTAATTTTTTAAAGCAACAATATAAATCCAGTAATGACTATTACTATGTAGGGAGTGCTTAGTATATGTCAGGCACTGTGCTAAGCACTTCACAGTATTCTACCTGTTACTGTTCAAAATAATCCAGAGAAGTAGGTGCTATTATTATCTCTGTTTTAGAAATGAGAAAACAAAGAGGAGATTGGTAATTTGCCTAAAGCCTCATGAGAAGTAAAAACAGATTCAAATTCAGGCCATGTGGTTCCAGAGTCCATACTTGTAAATTTATTCTATATTTGAAAAAAGTATGATATATTCTAGAGATAATATGTGATTTATGAATTCTATTTCACAGTATTACAAAATGTGTGGTCTTGCTAGTTAAAATAATTATAGATCATAATAACTGTATTGAAACTGTGCTTGGCACAATTCTTCCTTTTCATTTTTTTGATAATGCATTTTCTAGCAGGTTAGTGAGTGTGACAGTGGAGGGATGTCTAGATCTAAAGGTTCTGTATCTGTTTCTTCCATGAATTTGGGAATCTGGTCTCTGGCTTTTAGGTTGAAGAGTCAAGTTCATTGGTTCAGATTAGCTATCTTCCACCAAAATGTAGGTACTGGTCTAAACCACACTGCTCCTTCCTACCACCAGGTAAGATCCAGCTCAATACTGGTCCTGGTTATTGTAGGTCTGAGGAGTAAGGAGGAATCCAGCAAAGTCTGAGGAAGATATAAAGACCCAGTTAACTAGGCTTTGACCTTGGAGTAGAAAGGAAGCACTGTTGTAGACCAGCACCCCAACTTTAGTGAGTGCTAACCTGTCTAAAACATAATTCATTTAACTCAGCAACCTGAAGACCAGAAGCCAGACTAGGGAGTACATAAATAGTCATAAAACTTTCCAGAAGAACCTAAAGATAAAACACTCATCTCACCAATTAGTCAGATCCTTCAACTCTCCCCAAGCTCTTGACTTCTAGAACACTTCTAGAAAGAGGAGGACCTTCCAAATGTGCAGAAATATCTAGGGTTACTCTAGACCATGACGTCTCCCTCCTGCTCAGGAAAAACTTTTATCTACAGATGTAGATTATTTTAAAAATTGGAAACCAAGGCATTATCTCTACAGATTTTCTCTTATTTCATCATTGATTCTCATAAAATAAGAAAACATTAAAATTGGAAGGTCATGGTAAATAGAATAATGACTCCCCCATCCCAAGATGTCCCTGTCTTAAACCTCATAACCCATGAATATGTGATCTTACATGGTAAATGGAACTTTGCAGATGTGATTAAGGTTAAGGGCCTTGAGATGGCAAATTACCTTGTATTATCCTGAGGGCAATCTAATCAGATGCCCTCTCTTAAAAGTAGAGAATCTTTCCCCACTGGGTTAGAGAGGCAAAATGCAAAAAGGAGAGATTCAAAGCATGAGAGGAACTCAACCCACTTGTTGCTGACTTTGAAGATGGAGAAAAGGTCCGTGAGACAACAAATGTGAAGAAGCTAGGGACAGCCCTCAGATGATAACCAGAAAAGAAAAGAGGACCCTAGTTCTACAGCTACAAGGACTGAATTCTCCCAACAACCTGAATGAGAAGGAAAATGGATCTTCCCCTAGATCCTCCAGAAAGGAACACAGTCTGGCTGGTAACAGTTAAATTTTAGTCCAATGACACTCATGTCAGACTTCTAACCTTCAGAACTGGAAAATCATGAATTTGTATTGTTCAAGCTGCTACGTTTGTGGTAATTTGTTATAGTAACAATAGAAAACGTATATAGAAGGGATCTTAAAGATTTTTTTTTTTTTAGCTCTATCCCTAATATTGACTGATGCTTCCTTCATAGCTTAGTCAGTAAAGAATCTGTCTGCAATGCAGGAGTCCCAGTTTCAATCCCTCGGTCAGGAAGATTCCCCTGGAAAAGGAAATGGTACCCCACTCTAGTATTCTTGCCTGAAGAATTCCATGGACAGAGCAGCCTGGCGGGCTACAGTCCATGGGGTTGCTAGATTTGGACACGACTCGGCAGCTAAACCACCACCACACAATATTGACCAGTGGTAAAACTGAGTTCTACCTGTGCTGTAAAACAGCCTTCCAGTTCTGTCCATCTGGCTAACACCTCAGGATCCAGCTTGGACCCCTTTTCTTCCAGGAAGGTTTCTTGGCCCTCCAGGACATATAGCACCCTCCGCATGATTTAACATACCGTCTACCTCTCAGTACGCCGACTACACTTTTGAGGTCAAGGCCTTTGTTTTAGTCAACATGCTGCTAGAGTATTCTGTTGAAAATGACCAAAGTGTGGCAAACAAATTGGTAGCCTTGAAGGGCAGTATGTCTTATCTATTAAAAGCATGGGCTTGAGAATCAGACAAGCCAGGTTCATGTCCTGGCTCCAGTATCTATTAGCTGTATGACCTTAAATACTTTCTTTGATGTTTAATTTCTTTTACCGTTATTTTCTCACTAAAAAAAAGAGATAGTAGCAGCACCTTGCTCAAACAATTGTTATGAGAATTCATTGAAATAATGCTTGCAAAAATCTTAGCCAGATACCTGCTGCATATGAAGAGCTAAATAAATGTTGGCCATCATTATTATTAGGTATCTGTATGATCATTAGGTATCTGTGATGGTTAAGGGCTTCCCTGGTGGCTCAGTGGTAAAGAATCTGCCCACAATGCAGGAGACTGGAGATGCGGGTTTGATCCCTGGGTTGGGAAGATCCCCTGGAGGAGGGCAAGGCAACTCACTCCAGTATTCTTGCCTGGAGAATCCCATGGACAGAGGAGCCTAGCAGGCTATAGCCCATAGGGTCACAAAGAGTCAGACACGGCTGAAGTGACTTAGCATGCACGCACGAGATGGTCAATTTTGTGTTAACTTGGCTGGGCCACAGTGTCCAGATATTTGATCAAATATTATTCTGAATGTTTATGTGAAAGTATTATGGATGAGATTGACATTTAAAGTGGTGTGCTCTGAGTAAATCAGATTACTCTTTAAACGCGCATGGGGGGTGCCTCATCCAAACAGTTGAAGGCCTGAATAGAACAAATAACTGATCTCCTCCAAAAAAGAAGGATTAGCCAGAAGATGATGGCCTTTGAGTTGAATGGCAACATTGACTTTCCCTGGGCCATACACACATATGCACACATACACATTGCTTTCTTTGGAGAACACTCATACAATATCAAACCTGTAACCTGTAAATATGGTAATATCACTATATACAACATATAAAAATAAAGATGTGAGGATAGGTAAGACTCACATTACCCATTATAAGTAAATTTTCCTTCATTTCAATATCAGATGGGACTCTTTCAATTAAGAAGAGTAGCAGAAAGAAGACAATGAAAGGGAAGTTGGCTTAATCCAGAAAAGGGAGAAGGGAGGAAGAAGAAGAAGGTGGGTGGGAGGAAGAGGGAGTGGAGGAGAAGAAATGGCTTGACTCCTGTGACTGATATGTACAAGCATAGGCTTAGCTTCTAGGATAACTGGATCCACATTTCAAAAATATTGCCATGGCCCAGTTTCTGTCCATCTCTCAGAGATGCCTTCTCCAGGGGGTTTCATTCTCAGATAGGTGTTCCCCTCAAGGTGGTGAGATGGGCTACAGCACCTCCATATTACACACATCCAGGTTCAAGTCACAAGGGAATGAGAATGCATCTTTTCTGATAATTCCCATAAAGGTTCTGAGATCCATTCTAAGTCATCTTCTTTAGATCAAGTGTTCATCTGGAACCATCACTGTGGGCAGCAGACCAGATGTGTGCATTGGTTTAAATTAGTCTGTGCTCTCTGCTAGAACTCCTCACTAAACCAGTTATCAATCATGGGGACAGGGAAGCTTTCCACAGGATATATATTGACTAAAGAAGTTTTAATAGATGAATGCCAGGTAGTCAAAACCAAGAAGCGGCCACTCCAATGGCTTAGCAAAATCACTCTTTACAATTTTGGGTTTTTTGCCTTTTACAAAAACTATTTAATTTCTGAGAATCAAAAACACAAGAGGATACCTGGCATTAAATAGTTTTGAAACATCATGCTATAAATTCATCCAACATGGAAAATTTGTAACAGTGAATTTCTTTTCTTCGCTCTTTTAAAACAGAACAATTTCAAACTTTTCCACCACATTACAGTAATCATTGTTGCCATTTGGTGATGGTTAAACTTCTAGGCTTACTTTATATTTTCATAATATTGTTATAATTTGTATTAGCTATCACATATAGGTGAACCAGACCCTCTGGCATTTCTGCAATATTCAATTTTAAAAACAAAGACAAAAGCAAAAAATTATCACGCTAGTTGGTTGAAGCAGGCTGTGGCTAAGCTAAAATGAAAACTACATCCCCTCCTTCATACAACCAGGATAACAAGTCTGTTACTTAGTAACAACAGCAAAGTTTCTAAATCTAAACCACAACAGGAGTTAGGTGGTTAGTTTTTACCTGCCATTATTCCAATATTCAAAACACTAACTTAGAGAAAGAACCCAAAAGCATATACCCAGAAATTTTACAATGGTTATTACTGAGCCAAAGGGATAGCTAACAATTCCTGAGCACCTACTATATGTGTGTTTTACAAGCATTATTTAACCTCATTCTCATAACAACTCTATGAAGCTAACATTACTACTAATCTCCATTGTACTGATGAAGACAAATATTGAATCTTAGAGTGTTTAAATAAGTTGTTCAAATCAAAGGAAAATAGCTGGTTAAACACCTGACCTTGGTTTTGAACTGAGAAAGTCTACTTTTTACTTTTCTGTTATGAAAGCCTGTTTTTAAAAATATCCTTTTCCCTCTAAAACCCTAAATTCATTAGAAAAAAAAAAAATCATCTTCCACAAAAGAAAAAATATTGTAGAAGGAAGGAGGAAGAAAGTAAGGAAAGAAGTCAGGCAACAATTTCATCATAGTATAATAATCACATTATAGCTACGGCAGGGTTCCCAGGTAGCTCAGTGGTAAAGAATCCACCTGCCAGTGCAGGAATCAATGATTCAATCTCTCGGTCAGGAAGATCCCCTGGAGGAGGAAATGGCAACCCACTCCACTATTCTTGCTTGAAAAATCCCCTCGACAGAGGAGCCTGGCAGGCTGCAGTCCATAGGTCACAAAAGAATCGGACACGACTGAGCAACTAAGCAACAACAACTTAACTTGGAGGTTGTTAGATATTAATGGAAGAAATTTTCAAATATTGTGTTGCAGGGAAGTCATTCTGGCTTCTATATGATTTACTTGAATTTTATACTAACTAAAAAAGCCTATGTGTGGCCTATATATAATATATATAAAACATATATCATACATCTGCTTTAGTCATTAAAGAAAAGATATTGACCATAAGTAAAGAATGGCCCTGTTAAAAATAAAGATTAAATCCCTCCAGTTCTGGGAAACCAGTGCTGGTACTCCTTCAATGATGAGACCCTTTCCCCAGGTGTCAAGGTCATACTGACTCACTGGGTACATGCTGATCTGTTTATTTGCTTGTTTGGTTTTTGGAAATATTGAAGGAATGTATCGCTGACTTGTTTGATGCTCTTTGTTGTGACAAGGTATAAAGCTGTGTGAAAACCATGCTTCTATGGAGCAATTCCTCAGACTTACCTAAGAGGATGTCTCTGAGGCTATAGTCCTCAATTTGGCTCAGACAAAAAACTCTTTTTTATTCATATTATAGTTTGGTTATTGATTGAAGTGAAGTGAAGTGAAGTCGCTCAGTCATGTCCGACTCTTTGCAACCCCATGAACTGTAGCCCACCAGGCTCCTCCACCCATGGGATTCTCCAGGTTATTGATTAACTACACCAAAAATGTAAATGGACGAGGCATGTTACTTGCAGTGGGTGTAATAGTACCAGGCCTATCCACCCTTGTCTATAGAATTGCCCTCTGTGAGATAGAGCCACATAGGGTAGTTACCCAACACCCACGATCGCCCCCCATCAACTTCCCTGCCCCTTCCCATCCTCAGGCCACAACTAATGATTGATTAATACAGGACTATAAAATTCCAAACCCACATCTACAGGGCATTTACTTCAGAGAACGTCCCTTGAGGAGCTGGCCAAGGCAAGACTTTGCCAAACTCTTAATCAAAATAAATTAAGGACTTCTGCAGTGGTCCAGTGGTTAAGAGTTCACCTGCCAACGCAGGGGATACAGGTTTGTTCCCTGCTCCAGGAGGATTCTACATGCCGCAGGGGAATTAAGCTCATGTGCCATAACTTCTGAGCCTGTGCTTTAGAGCCAGAGAACCACAACTACTGCGCTCACGTGCACAACTACTGAAGCCCGACTGCCCTATAGCCTGTGCTCCACAAAGGAAGCCACCGCAGTGAGAAGCCCAAGCGTCGCACCCGAGAGTAGCCCCCGCTAGCCACAACTAGAGAAAAGCCCATATAGCAAGGAAGACCCAGCGAAGTCTAAAACAAAATTTTATTATAAAAAATTAAATATTATAAAATTAGTAATGAACTCAGAAATCTCTCACTCCCCTGTGCTGTATGTGTTCTATCGAGTCATACTACTCGAAAGATAGGAATATTTGCAATATCTGACCATTCTCATGGGAACAAATTTAAATTAATTTCGTAAGCCATGTCAACATTTAATCAAGTGTGGTTATTAAAACAAGAAATACCACAATCTGTTCTTCAACAAACCTTCAATTTCTATCCCAAAGCAATTACATTGCATAATTTTTTTCAAAGTTTGTAGTTGTATTATGAACCAAGTGGAATCAGGGTTTTAGTTGTGGAGATGAGAATTCTTTTTTAACTATTTACTTACCTTCAGATAATTACTAAGAGAAGTTTTCCTATTTTTAATAATAAGACTTTTGTTATCCCTTGATGACTTTGGTTTAATCATGTTTGCCATATTTCTTATTTCTTTTGATACTGGCCTCCTAAGAGAGCTTTCTTATGAAGCATTTGTGTTCCCTTTCATGCATTTCCAAAGTGCATTACAAGCTTTATTTGCTTTTCCCTGAAACTTTCTTTAGGTTCCCCTGAGTAATTGATTATATTATTTTTACTTTACAAAAACACAGGGTGTGAGATTTCTATCTTTGTGTAAAATCAGTTTGTAGTTCCCAACTGTTTTCTGGCTCCTCTGTGGAATTCAGGTCATTTAAGGCTATGCAGTTGCTGAAAGGAATGTCTTACTTTTTTTTTTTTTTAATGCCAGATTGCATTACTCTCTTATTTACCCCTCACATCTCAGCACTGGCCATCTTTGGCACAATATTCCAAAATAATGGACCACTTTATGATCCTTGGAGAAGGCACTGGCAACCCACTCCAATACTCTTGCCTGGAAAATCCCATGGACAGAGTCTGGTAGGCTGCAGTCCATGGGGTCGTTAAGAGTCAGACACGACTGAGCGACTTCACTTTCCCTTTTCCCTTTCATGCATTGGAGAAGGAAATGGCAACCCACTCCAGTGTTCTTGCCTGGAGAATCCCAGGTACGGGGGAGCCTGGTGGGCTGCCATCTATGGGGTCGCACAGAGTCAGACACGACTGAAGCGACTTAGCAGCAGTAGCAGTTATGATCCTTATGTATAACAGAATTCACTAAAAATCTAATGAAAATGTATGAGGCAGGATTGAAGTTTGACTAACGTGCCTTATAAAGCAACTCCGAATATTTGTGTCCTAGAAGCCTGACCTCATCTTTCCTGACCAGTATGTGCCTGTCTGATTATGTTATAATGCCAGATGTACTATGAAGTGGGGTGCAGTGTTTAAACAGAGTCATCATCTCAGTGTGAATTGTGCTAATGGAGACATACTTGCAGATAACGAAAAGTGTAGAGAAGCTTCTCAAACACCAATAAATATAACAGTGCCTTCTCAGGCAGTAAGGGACAGTGCCTAGAACATGGTTTTGATAGTTAATTCTATACATCAATTTGTTTGAGCTATAATGCCCACTGTTTGGTCAAATAAATACTCATCCAGATGGTGCTGTGAAGATATTTCTTTAGTGATTAACACTTAAATCAGTAGCCTTTGAGTAAAGGAAACTAGCCTCTGTAATGTGAGTAGCCCTGACTATCAGACAAAGGCTAAGCAATTCTGCTTCAAAACCAGCAACACAGAAACCTTGCCTGAGATTCTAACTTGCTGGCCTGCCCTGCAGATTTTGAACTCGAGATTGCAACAACTCTTAGATGAATCTCCAGCCTGCCCCACACACATTTCAGACTTGCCATACCCCACCATTACATGATCAAATTTCTTGAGATAAATCTCTTTAAATCTCTCTCACTACATATGCATGTGCACACACACACACACACCACACACACTGTTGGTTCTGTTTCTCTGGAGAACTTTAATAAAATGGTAGTTACTTATTGCTCATCAGAAACTCCACAGGACTGAATATACAAATGGGCAAAGGATAGGCCATATATAAAAACAGAACTTTGACCTACCATCTGCAGCAATCCCCTCAGAAACCAACTCCTTTTCTACAATAAACAACCTAGGAAGCCAGCTGCTATAAGTCAGATTTATAGCAAATCTAATTGCTATCTTGAGTGACATCCAGGAAGCTAAACAATTCCTTCTGTAATAATCAGCCCCAAATGGTTAGGACTTGATTAATAACTGATTGCTTCCCTAATTTTTGTCCCTGCTTTTAACTGAGGACTAATCCTACGAAGTCAAATATGCTCTCCATTCTTGCCTGGTAAATCCCATGGACAGAGCAGCCTGGAGGGCTACAGTTCATGTGGTCTCAAGAGTTGGACAGCATTTAGCAACTAAACCACCACCACCACCCAATCACACCGGATGCCCACATTAAGTCAACCAGCCCAAGCTTTCCTAGGCCAGTAGCCTCTAATCAGGGCACAGGTGAAGCCTTCTCTCTACACCACAAAGCTTTTCCATTCTTCTGTCTGCCTTTGTTTTTCTTAGCCTTTTTTTTTTTTAATATTTATAACAGTGACTTAATGTTATTCATTCAAAAGTTATCAGTTTTAAATATAAAATTTGTTTCTTATCCACATTAACAGATATTAACCTTTCTACAATTTCTATGCTCTGCCTTCCTTTGAGTCTGCTAAAAAACAAGTGACAGTAACAGACTCCCTTGCAAGCTTAGAATAAAAAGCCTTTGCTTTTCTCATTCAAATGGTCATTTGTTTATCCCCACAGCCATAAGGTAATGAAATAGAAAGAAGTTAATCTTTCAGAAACCACAAATGGATATAACCAGCCTCAAAATTCTGCTACCTACAGAGACAGAATTTCCAGGTTCAATAACAAGATTTTTTTTTTTTTTACTATGCTCTGTGGCATGTGAGAAGGTTCCCTAACCAGGGATCAAACCCGCATGGCCCCTGCAATGAAAGCATGGAATCTTAATCACTGGACTGCCAGGGAAGTCTCAATGATAAGTTGTTTTTTTTTTTTACTGAAACAAATGGTGATAGCAAACATGACTGAAAGGCTTTAGTACAAAAATTTTAAAAATTCAATTATCTGACTATGACTTATTGACAGTAACATCCTGATGATGCACCTAACTATGAAAGATTTTAAGTATTTCTTATTTTAGCCTCAACAAATTAACTGTTTCAGATAAAATTTTCAGAAAAGGGTAATATTTCTCTATAAACTTGGCTTTTGACCTGCCATATACCAATTTTTTATAACTAATCTGCTAACACTAAGATTTGAGCATGATTGTTACACAGTTAAACTTATAAATTCAGTGGCTGAAATCTCTAAGAGTTGGGAATTAAAAGGGCCCAGGAATATAATTTAATGCCATATAATACAGAAATATCACAATGGGATGCATGTGGTAATTAGATTTATTCTTAAAAAAATAGTAAGTACAACCTTAAATCAGTAGAATTTCACAGACTTTTCAGATATTTGATTTTTGGCTTATGATAATTAAGTGTAAACCATTGCTTTGAGTGCTATTTTCAACAATACAAAAAACACACTTGACTTAAGAACTTTTATTCAATAATTTAAATTCTTCATAAAACATCAAAAATGAATTACCATTATATTGTAAACATAATCAATATAAATCTTAAACTTGAAAAAAAGAATATAATCCCCAATAGCATCACAAATCTCACCTCCTTCAGAGGCACATGTATATCAAAATTAATAAAAAGATCTGAACAGAATTGACCTGTCAGTTACAATAAGGGGAAGAGGAAATTTTTTAACAGGGACGATCCCAGGAAGATTACAGCTGTGAAAGGTAATGAGGTGCCTTAAAATTTTCATTTGAAAATTCTGTGGAGGCTCATTAATGGTCCATTCAATTATTCAGATTTGATCGTCTCAGGAAGCAGTCACCAATAGCAGTTCTGGGATGCTAGTTGGAACTTGCATTTGGAGAGTGCTGTATTAATGGTACACAAGAAAAATACGTTATTAAACCTCCAGGCAAAGACTTCACCTCCTCCAAGAATTCTTTTCTGACGACTACCTTCTTTTAAATCTGCACTTTGGACTGAGTTCTCTGCACATTTATACATGCTATTGTAATAAAAGAAGAAAAAAACCTTTACAGAGAACAGTCAGGCCACCCTATAAACATAGTGACTTCCCCCTCACCCTCAAGACTAAGCACACACACGCATGCACACACACACACACAGTAAAACAAAACTTACAGCTGCCTTCAAAGCTTGATCTAGGTCATCCAGTAAGTCTTGTTTATCCTCTAGGCCCACTGAGAGTCGAATAAGCGTGTCACTAATGCCAAGGACTTCTCTGTCGCTCTTAGGCACTGATGCGTGGGTCATGATTGCCCTGGAAGAAAGAGTGAGCAAATTTCTGATCACTATATTGTAGCAGTGAAGGCTTGTTTCTATCTCATAAATTGCCCTTCTTTTCAAATTTTTTTCTACTCTAAATATCAAATCCTTCATACATACACCTGCAATGTTTTGTAAACAAAAGATTAAGGAATTATGAAAATTATCTTTTCTAGTCATGCTTTTAAATGAAAACCACTATCTTTTGCTGTTTTTATACCATCAGTGAGGTATACTTAATCAGAAACTGAAAGTGCCAGTCAAGTGCTCACATACAGGAGGGAAAGACATAGCTTTCAGTGTGTAAAGTTTAACACCTACCTGAATGAGGCCTTGGCCAGAAGTCAACACCCCATGGCCATCCAGCTGTACTTATAAGAGGCCTCTTGGACCAACAGTTGGTCAGAATTAATTCTGTTTGGATCAAAGGATCAGTCCAGAATTGGACCTTCTGAGGCAGATCAGGGAAAAGACAACCTAGGATTGCTAGTAGCAATCACTAAGCACTAGGAATTAATTTCAACTCACAATTCATGACAAAGAGGCCTCGGAGGATGTTTAAAACCATCTAGTAACTCACTGTCAACATCGACCTGTGTAAGGGTGGAGCACCTACTATGGGTCAGCCACTACAGTAAGAGCTGGGAAACCAAGAAGGAGAGATCATTTTTACTCTAGGTAACAAGGCAGAAGCTAAAGACTATGACAATTCACAGAACAGTCTATGGTGAATGTTAAACAAGTATGGACAACAAGGGTTGCTGGAATTCAGTGGAGGCTGAATCTCTGTGGGCTGAGGCATCGTGGAGGAAAGGCTTACAGTCTTATTGAGCACTTGAGTACACTGCCCCCACACCCAACCCTCCCTTCCCACACCCAGCAGAAGGAACTACTTTCTCCTGCCCACTTCAGGCCCATGGAAAGAAAATCTTAGTAAATGAATATTAAATGAATAACCTCTTTTATGACTCTAATGAAGTGATGCTCACAGTAAATGAATATCCTCTTCTATCACTAATGAAGTTTTACACGCAAATGTCCTCCTTAAAAATTTCTTCCTTTTTAGGTTTTTAATTCCCTGAAAGAGATTGAATACTCAGAAACAAGAATGCAGGCCTCTGGGAGCAAAAGACTTGCGTACATGAATCTCAGCCCCTCCACATACTGGCTGTGTTGGGCTTGTAAGTTACCAGTCCTCAAGTCAATTTCCTCATCTGGTACGGTGTTATCGACACTTTACAACCAAGGAAACTGAAGTGGAGAGTGGATAAGTGAGTGTTCTAAGGCCACTGAGCTAACACATGTTGTTAGGCTGAGAGACCGACCCAGTACCCATTGGCTCTGCTTCTCTCTCGCTGATTGCAATGCTGCACTGGTTGCGGCATTGTTGGGAAACTCGAAATGAGGAGGACAGAACAGACAAGCTCTGACCTAAATTTATTCTTCCACTGGCATTGGGGTTACAGCCTAGCTGGAGTGCCCGATGGCCGAGCAACTTTAAACCAAATCCCTAAATAAGTCAGGTGAGGTCTACTTTTAAGAGAGTCTTAAAACTAATACACACTGTATTACTACGAAAAATAACCAATTTCATATGCTGAGTGTGCCCTCTTGTGCATCCAGACTTACTAGCAGGCATCTTCCTGAAAGACTAACAAAAACGTCTCTGTCTTCTCTTAGTTGTTTGAATCATTATTTGGGCATCATCTTTTTAAGATTATGAAATTACCTAACTCTCCCCATGAACTGTAAACTACTATAACAGGACAGGAAACGTGCCTACATTCTTAATCCCTGACAGTCCTCAACACATAGTTATTTCAGAAATGTCTATGAAAATTAAAACATAGAAATATACCATGCATCTAATACAGCTGAAAATTAATAGCAAACAATATTGATTTATCCCTGTAATAATTATAATATATGGTCATAGAAACTTACCTCCCTGCTCACTGTTTTTGATGCAAAGCCTCAAGAGTGAAGTTGCTAACATATTTCTGTGTGACATTGATCAATCAGCAAAACTTTCTGAATCTTTGTTTCTTTGTCTGTAATATAAGTTGCTGGACTCCCTGATATTAGGTTTTCTAATATCCTCTGGTGCTTTGATAAAATTAGATGAATTAGCTAGGTTAGATAGTGAAGGGCCAGGAATACTAAGTTAGATTTGGGGGTTTACCTTTTACCCCAGAGAAAAGAAAATAAATGGACCTGATGGCAACTAGTAGGGCTCTCCTCTGACAAATAAGAATGTGGAGGTATTTTATCAGAAATACATTCTCTGGGAGCTTTGAAATCAGCCCTTCTAGTTCAGTCTTCAACCTCCCTTCTAGGACAGAATCGGGTAGAATAAGTAGCCCTGGTTCAGAGGTCAGAAAACCACTGCTGAAATCTTCTTTAGGCAAACAGAGAAAAAAACAAAACTTGGGAAAGCACAGCTTATTGATCACAGTAGATTTTTAACAGGGTCTCCATTCTCTTGAGTTAAGAGTCCATTCCAACTGGACAATGCCATGCTGCCCTTATTGCTAAATAACTTGAACAATCACTGATTTTATCCTACTCCTTTCTCAAACAATCATTACAGCTGAAATCAAATTTAAAATACTGAGAAAAACAGAAATATACTTACGGAAGCTCAGCAAGACTTTCGTATCCTCCCAAGCTCTCAGCCAGAGTAAATAACTATAGCAAAAAAAAAAAAAAAAAAATTTATATATATATATATGTAGATTGTCCACTAAAAAATAAAAATACTACAAAAAAAAATCCTAAAAATAAAATACAATGACCCTGCAATGCGAGATGGAAAGTTGTGGCAATTATGAATAATTACTACAAAATAACTATTACAAAAACTACAAACTGGATAAAAACTTGGAGAAAAAAATGAAAATAAAATCCATCACAATGAGGCCATTAACAATTGATCTCACCAATGAGACACACTGTGTGTTAACTTTTAAAACATTAAAAGTTGATCAAAGTGAATCTTCTATACCTTCCTCATTTGACCTCACACAAAAGTAAACTTTAACATGAGCTCTCAAACCTCACAATTATTACATTTGAGACCCAGCTTTGTGGTTACTCTTTATATAAAAATCTCTTAATATCTATTAAGTTACTCTACAAACTTACTCATTAATATGTACCATTTATCAAATAAATATATCCATTTAACCCCATCCTGGAGTAGAAGGGAAAAAAAACTCAGTAGTTCTATTTGGTGTTACTGTGTGTTGCAGAATTTTACAAACATGTTAAAAGTTACTTTCACAACTGTATGCAATTAAATGTACACTACTATATTTCTGATTTTAGAAGTGGACAAATTTTAGAACCAGGAAGACTTTGACTAATCTGGCAGCATCCTTTTCTTTTCTTTAGATTTGTAGCGTTTAAAACCCAAAGCATGGAGTTACACAGGCGTCTCTCCCAGGGCTCTGGAGAGACTCCTACCTCTGTGAACTTTAGACAAAGGCCGCCTTTCCCTCACTCCAGGCAGACACAGCCTGAGAGGCACAGGGTTCGGGAAGTCATTCCTAGGCTGGATTTCCATACAGTTTTTCAGCAGTGCATTGACACAGTACTGAGGTTTTTCATAATATTTCATTTGAAAAGGCAGTTAGTTCACTATAAATTTAAAAACAAATGGCTTAGAACATTCTGTCTCTCTCAAATGGATGAAAGCCTCTGCAGAGTTAAGAAAATGAACATGTTCTCTCTGCTATCACATCACTCTTGCTTCAGGTGATTTTCTAACCCAATGCATTTCATGACAAAGAGGTTTGTGGGTGTGACCTGCAGATACAAACACATTAATCTGAGTTGGGTGGAAGTGAGAAATAATGAAGATCATAATGCTACAAGAAGGCCTTAATGTCTATAAATTGAAAAATGATTTTGTAAAGTTACCTTTAGATTCTTGAGGAAAGTTTCAGCATGTTGAAGAGAGCCCTTGATATAAAAGGTGATCATCCCGGGGCAACCTGTGCACTGACGCTTGGCCAGCTCATATTGAGGATGAGAAGGCAGCCCTGTAGTCATAAAGTATAACGAATGTCTTACTTCAGAGTCAAACATGTAATTTCAGGACAACAACAACAAAAAATCACTTCGTTTAAGTCAACTGCAAATAAGGCTAATAACAGGCTTTATGCCATGTTCACATCTGACCTCTTGTTCTGGCCCCTATCTATCTAGTGAAAATGGTTCAGTCATGTCCAACTCTTTCCAATTCCATGGACTATACAGTCCATGGAATTCTCCAAGCCAGAATACTGGAGTCGGTAGCCTTTCCCTTCTCCAGGGGATCTTCCCAACCCAGGGATCGAACCCAGGTCTCCTGCATTGCAGGCAGATTCTTTACCAGCTGAGCCACAACAGAAAACCAAACTGCCATCATTTTGACCTATCTTTTCTAGTCTCTCCTCATTCTAACCATGCCAGCTTTCTTTACACCAGTGGCACTGTACTCTTCTTTTATCTTGGGACTTTTGCACATGCTATCCTTTTAGCCTGGAACATTCTCCCGCTCACTGCCCCCTTCCCTCTGTTAATTATATCCTCTGTAATTTCTTGCTTAATATCTATCTTATGCATCAGGCTAACTCCATGAAGAGAAAGCTACTTCTTTTATTAATAATTGAATCCCAGATCCCAGTACAAAGCCCATGGTTTGCAATTGATAAACATGTATTAAAGAAATCTGAATTGCCTTGTCCAGGCCCTTTTAACAAATGCTAACCTATTTCCTCAGGGCACAGTCCAAAACTTTTCTCCCTCTCTCCATTCAAAATACACACCAGCCAACAGCTCTTTACCTAGTGTACATTCCCTGGTGGCTTAGACGGTAAAGCGTCTGTCTACAATGCAGGAGACCTGAGTTCGATCCCTGGGTCAGGAAGATCCCCTGGAGAAGGAAACGGCAATCCACTCCAGTACTATTGCCTGGAAAATCCCATGGACAGAGGAGCCTGGTAGGCTACAGTCCATGGGGTCGCAAAGAGTCGGACACAGCTGAGCGATTTCACACACACACAGTCTCATTTGTATTTCTGCCTTGGCTTACCTAAATGCCTTAAAGGCAGGGATCAAGCATAATTCTCCTTTACACCCAAGACTCTATGAATGCACACCTCAAAAGGGTTTAAAATAGCTATTTACTTAAGACCACCACAATATAGACGTCTGGTAAAATAAATTCAAAGAGTAACATGTAAGTCTGCTAATTCACATCAGCACTTATAGATTTGTGAGAAGTGAAGGAATGCCAAAAAAGGTAAGAGAATTTCAGGGGAATTTTGGTATCAAGTTTTAACTTGGTAAGTATGAAGTCTCAATGTATATCAGATAAAAGAGCTAGTACAGAACAGCAGACTGATAAGATTATAAGCAAATCAACTGGAAAGTACAAGGTTGTAATCCGGGAATGTTGTTGTTCAATCACTAAGTTGGGTCTAACTCTTCCAGCAGAGTTCAAGCATCCACTAGACTATTAGACAACTCTAGGCTAAAGAGCACATCTATCTTCTTTACCATCAGACCCACGTACAGCAGCACTCAATGACAAGCGGAAAACAAACAAACAAAAAAACATGAAAGCACCTAACTTACAAATGTTACATAAACAGAATGCAAGGGATAACATGTAAAATCCTAGAGTAACCACATGTGCTTAGAAAGCAGATTAACATACCAGGATAAATAACCTTTTCCACCTGAGGATTCGACTCCAAAAACTGAGCAACTGCCATTCCATTTTCAAAATGCTTTTCCATGCGGATTTGTAGAGTCTTCAGACCTCGATTGCAGAGGTAACAGTCAATAGGAGATGGAACTGCTCCAAGAGCTGCAAAACGAGTATGTCTTGCATCAGTTTGAAGGTGAAGACAGACCTAGAAAAGCCTCTCACCACTCTTTTTCATCATAGTGACTGTGAGAAGCTAACAACAAAGCTCAATATTTGAGTTTTAGTAGGAAAAATTAATATAGCAAATAAGAAGCATGAGAATGAGGCATAAAACAAGCTTAGAGAAATGGGCTTTAAAATGAGAAGGGAAATGAATATCCTAAAAATGAAGTACAAACACAATCACATAAATTTTTCAAATATGAGCATCAATAGTGATTTCCATGATTTTAATAAAAGGACACACTGCACATAGCTTAATCTTGTATTTCTTTGAAAGAGTATTAAATCAGACAGAAAAAATAGCAGTTCAGCTTCTATTATTCCTGGGTGTTCTACCAAAATTCTACTTATATATAGCTTCTGTCTAGGGCAGCCAGTGGTTTCCCAGGCCTCCAGGATATTTGCCTCATTCCTTCTTTTTATAAATGAAAGGAATTTAGCACACAATAAATTCTGGTTTCCTTCCTCAGTGCCCCCTTTTGTTGCTCTAATATTTATTTCCTAGAAGGGGATTTTTATTCCTAATTATACTGATCTCTGTCAAATCACATTGGTTAAAATCTAGTATTTTTCAATAAACCCTTATGGACACCTGAGATAGTAAACAATCTAAACAGAAAACAGATATTTAGATATCTGTTGAAAAATACAAGTTTATATATCTTAAGTGCCATTTAAAATTAGATATCACTCCAGATATAAAAGGTATAGTATAAGAAAGCCATCATTCCAAATGTTGCTCTGTTATGCTATAATAAATAGTATTTTTATAACCCAATTTTTCTTTCCTCTAAAAAAATCAGGATTTCCCTTCTATTCCCCATTTCTTTGTAAATTAGTGGAATGCTATCACTTCACAACACTTAGTGGAAATACAATATCAAATGAAGTCACTTTGAGAGCACAAGGGGAAATTCAGGCTTTTTAATACTTACAGTTTTGCAAGAAACGGAGCCTATTATGAAGGCTCTCAGAATTGAGCGACACTAAGCCCATTACAACATCACTGTGGCCTAAAAACAAAACCAAAAAGCTTTAAGTTAAAAAGCAATGTATAAACATTATTCCTCAGCTTATAATTTCTAAAATTAGACTTTCACTTGAAAAAAATCTCTGAGAAAAAGCCTTATAGAATAAGTTTAAATACACTTTACTCAATTTGATAGTAGCAAAGGCTATATCTAAAACAATAAAATTAAAATCCTATAAAATATAAGTGTTTCTTTGTAAGCTGTCAGCAGGATAAAATCTTTTACAGTAAATTTTAATCCTTTGCTGATGTATCATGAGCATAGTTTTGTCTGCTATAAATGAAGTCCTATATTTAATCAAAGGATGATTCTCTAACTTTCTACCTATGTCAGAGAAAATCTGTATAATAGTAGAAGAAAAAGGATAAAAGGATAAAGCCTATGCTATTATCATCTATCCATGGAAAAGAATGAAGTGTAGACTATGCATGTCTTACCATTCATGTATTTTGTTGCTGAATACATACAAATATCAGCTCCCAGAGACAAAGGCCGCTAAAAGGAATAAAAAAAGGCTTTTATTTTAAATGGGAAATCACTTGAAAATATCCTGCATTACTTATCTATTTACTATTGTAATTTCCAACTGTATTTTAATTTTTCAAAAATACATACATCTTAAAATTTTCCAGGACCTCTATTTACCTTTCTCTTGATACCATCTTTCCCTTTCTTCCCTCACATCAAATAAAACTACAAAAGTACTGGATTCATTATTCAATCCAAAGGCAGACATTTTCTGGAAATAGCAGATAACTCAGGTCAACAGGCCTTCTGAACTTGTTTCTTTAGAGCAATTGCTGACTAACCCCTAAATTTATTACCTACAGAAGACATGCCGGCATTTTATGACTCAGTAAATACACAGAATGGTTGACACAAACACTTAGCAATTGTTATGTCAAGTAAATGTAAAACTAATTTGCTTAGGTTTTTAATCATTAAAACCTTACAGTGTATGCTGTGGCTATTCATTTTATCATGATCTTGACTCTTAATTACTCTTTTATTATTCTAGTTTTGTCAAGTGTAAAATCACTTGTACAGAAATGCGTTTAGATTGGTTTCCCTCACTCAATTTTCCTGCAAAGTAGTTCTTTAGTCTTAGACGTCTTTGTTCACAGTGAAAATTAATAACCAACTTATTCACTAAACAATATAATATCAACATCTTTTCATTTAAAATTTCTTTAAAATAAAGTGTGTGTATATGCAGGTGTGTGTATGTGTGTGCGTTTAACCTCACCACCTGGAGGCTGGGGGACTTTTCACTTAAATTCTCAAAAATAGGACATTTTAAGTAAAGTATTGCTCAAAGCACTCTGTACATACGTGTTTACTCATCTCTAAAGTGATGGGTCAAATTAGACAATGTGTGAAGACTGTTCCAGTGCTAACATTCTGTAAACCCTATGGTCAAAATGAAAAATAAAAGCCTGTAACTAATATCTATGGATCTCATTATGCTCCAAAAATTATGTTAAATATTTCACATAACTTAGTGAAGCAGTGTTCAAAAATACTTCAACTCAGTAAAATCAGTATGTTTATGACTCTAATTGTACAGACAAGGAAAAGGAACTGAGACAAATAAAATAGATCACTCAGATTTTAAAAACTGGTAGAGTCAGAACTCAGACTACCGCCAGAATCCAGGGATTCTACTCTGAAACTTTATGCTGGTATTTTTGCCTTTTGTGAGACTTGCAGAAGATCAAGAAGATAAAAGGCAGGAAAAGAAAGAACATCCCCAGTTTTCATGAGGGTAAAACAAAGACAGGATCCTTTCAGAAGATTTGCTTTGTGGAACCAATGCATGTGGTTGCCTAGGGACAATGTGATTCTGATTAATTCAACTGGAATGAATCCAGATTGAAAAGTGCAGTTCCTGGCAAATGGAATATGATGTGGGCTTCAGGAAAGCAGAAAAACTGGACCTATTTTACTGACAGTAATATGAGAAAAAGGGCCAGGCCTGATGAGTAACCTGGGCAGGCTCAAGCTAAAACAATTCATACAATCTCTTTGAGAATAAACAGGACTTATGATGACTCAGCCAGAGCAATCCTCTGCTGTATTAACTGCCCTACTCCAAGTGGTAGATGGAGTAAAGAGCGGGTATAAAAACACCCAGAGTGAAAATCACCTGGGATAAATAGATGATGCCAGGAGATTTTTACTTGGAAACAGACTGCTTTACTTGAGAGAAGAGTCAGCCGAAGTTGTATCACAAGCCAAAGACAGATGGCACAGAAACCATCTGAATACAATGTAACCAGGAAATGTGTTTCAGGAAAGAAAGATAAAACACAGTAGTGCCTTCTGAATAAAACAGACTAAGGTGAAAACAGCTTTGTGCAAACTCCCAGGGAGTCAGTCCCTCACATGGAGGCAGCAACCTGGGCCAACTTCAGGGACGGATAACAGAAGAAGGGAATGTAAACTGTTGAGCTTGTGAACATCAGCCTAAGAGCTGAAGAAAATGAGCTGGGCTTTTAGGAACTCTACAGAATACAGGTGAACTACAGGAAGTGCAATAAGAATGACCACAAGGCACAGACAGAAAGTAAAGAACAGGGAGATGGTAATTCCTAATAAGGAAAGGAAACAGTTAAGTTACTCAGGGAAAGAGGTAGAACATGTGGGGAAATGGCAGACAACTAGGCAATTATAGAAAGATTCCCAAGATGATCTACCAAAAGGAGCAAAACAGAAAGGAAAAAGTACAGGGAGAAAAAGAAAGAGATTGAGGATGGATGGGAGGGTTTGAGTTGGGAAGAGATGTATGAAAAGGGATAAGCAGGAAAAGAGTTTAAAAGGAGAACGATAAAGGAGCTGCACAGGTACAAGGTGATACATAGAATAGGAATTTATGATACAAGTCAGGTAAAGATACAGAAGGAATGGTCTATGAAACACAAAGAGAAGACAAACTAGAAAGAAGGAAGGGAAATGGAGAAATAACATGTATTTTACCTGGCTAGCCTTGCAAATAAAAGGAAAAGAAAAGCTATACTCAATGATATTTCACTATATGATGGACATCTGCAGGACTTATAATGACATGTATGTATATATATACACACAAAACTGGCTTAGAACCAACACATAAACATTGAAGTCCCTACTATGTGTAAGGCACTGACATATACAATCATATAATAAGGGCAGGTCTTCATAGAGTTTACAGAGAACCTAAAAGCTTTAATGAAGATAATATTTAAAAAACACAAAGTCCCATACAATATACTAGCCTAGGGTTGAAAAAATGTTAACTAATGGTAGGAAAGATCCAATTTCAATTCTTTGTCAAATCAATAATTGTGATTAGGTTTCAGGTAACTTAATGTAAACATGTCCCTCCTCTCCTAATTACAAGTACCTGTGTAGTCTACCAATTATGCCAAAAATATTACTTTCATTTACCTGGAAATATGCTGACATAAAAGTGTTATCCACAACCAAAATGATGTCTCCATGTTTATGGACCGTATGTGCACAAGCTTCAATGTCAATCATCTTCAAGCTAGGGTTTGTGGGGGTTTCAATCCAAACAAGCTAAAACAATTTAGAAAATGACAACAGTTTGCAAAAATACGCTGCACAAACATATATCTCATGCACTGTAACCATCTAGGAGGCTACATGGGAAGACCATGGAGAATGAAGTTTAAAGGTCTGAATCTGAATCCTAGCCCCATCAATTTCTGAGAGGTCATCACAGCTAAGTAACTAACCCTCTATGTTCTCCCAATTTTGCATCTATACTATAAGATTGATATCATTTACTTTATACGGTAGTCATAAGGATCAAATGAGATAATGTACATATAAGCAGAAGAGCACTCAAGTTAATCACTATAATTATTTTCCATTAAAAAGAGGATGAATTCCAAAGACATACTCCAAAGTCTGGGAATTTTGCTCTCAAAGATAAACAAAAGATTGTATAAGATGACATTCTGGAATTTTCAGTTAAGAGAACTATTTGATGCCAAAAATATTATGACTAGTAACTTAAATAATGTCAGATGCACTAGAAACTACAAAATAAGTCCCCAGAACCTGAAGAAGAGCCTGGGTTTTGGAGTGAGGAAGAGAAGTGACACATACAGAACAAAAAACCCGGCCAGAGCTCACTTAAGAGATGGTATCTGTCTATTCCAAAACCTGGCACAGTCCCCGCATCATGTATATTTGATAGTTACTAAAAGGCCAAAGAACAGAATTCTACTTGTTAAACAAGCTGCTACTATTTTGATTGACATTATCTACGGTGCTTTGCTTTGCTTCGTTGCTCAGTCGTGTCCAACACTTGGCGACCCCAAGGACTGTAGCTGCCAGGCTCCTCTGTCCATGGGAATTCTCCAGGCAAGAATACTGGAGTGAGTTGCCATGCCCTCCTCGAGGGAATTTTCCCAATCCAGGGATTGAACTCAGGTCTCCCGCATTGCAGCTGGATTCTTTACCGTCTGAGCCACCAGAGAAGCCTGACAGTATCTACAGTTTTCTTTTAAAAAGGGTTAATGATTCTTTCTTCATTGCCTATATAAATGAGCAAGTGATCTGGCTTAACACTCATCCTATTTTAGAGTTTTACCTTAGAAAAGATAGGGTAGTTAAAATAATGCATATTCTACAAGAGCATAATTATTTGAGAACCTATAAAAATTTATTCCTGGGAAAGAATTTATCATTCCCATTCATAATTTTTAAAAGTAATTAAAATACAAATAAGTAAATAAATACAAAGTAGATTTAACCTAGACTTTAAAAATCTATTTTAAATGAGGAGGCAGATATATTAGGGGGGAAAATGTATTAATTCAAGTTGGTAAGGAACCACTACATAAAGCTCTGCTGACAAGAATTAATATACACACAATTTGCTTTCCTCCCTTAGAAAGACTCAGACCATCTATTTTAACATCTTTTCTCCCAAGGAAGAAAAAAAAAAGTTCCTTTGAAAACTAACCTTAATCACTCAAAGAGCACCCTGGAGTTAATCTTCAAAGTAATTTGTATGAGAAAAAGTTTTCTCTTTTTTAGCATTCACAGCAATGAATTCACAGCAAAATCTTGAGTACAAACCTTTTAATCATCAGCAAAAAGTTGGAAAAGGCTAATACTTATAAAAGACGCTGGTCCTTCTTTTCCCCATGCAGAATTTCAATGAGGTTCCAAGAAAGAATATCACATATGCCATTCATTCCAGCACAAAACACCTTCCAGTGGCATACAAGCCTTCCCAGGACGGAAGCTAAGGATTGCTTGTGGTCCTTCTGTGCTTCTGTTATTTTGATGAAGTATCCTTCAGAACCCTTAATGCTATGCTTATTAGGATTTGGGATTTTACAAGGTTCCTTTCTGTAATCCAAACTCTGTGATGACTTCTGTTACCAATACTAACTTGGTAATGCAGTTAAGAATCGTCTGCTTTTGCTAACAAATTTTTTAACTGTCATCATGTATTGGGTACCATAAAAAGATTTCATATGCCTTATTATCTCTGGAGGAGGGCATGGCAACCCACTCCAGTATTCTTGCCTGGAGAACCCCATGGGCAAAGGATCCTGGTGGGCTACAGTCCATGGGGTCACAAAGAGCTGGACACAACTGAGCAACTAAGCACAGCATATGCCTTATCTCATTTAATTCGCCCAACTACCTTTTAATAAAGCAGATAAAATTACCCCTATTTAGTAAATGAAAGAAATGAGACTTTGATTAAATAATTTGCCCATGATAATACACCAACTATGATATAGAATTATAATTTGAATCCCACTACCAAATGCATGTACCTAATCATTAGGCTACAGTATCCAACAGAAGTCAGACCGTATCCTAATCTTGATGTCTTCCAATGGCTTCCAGGAAAATTGGTTATTCAGATTTAAATTATGCCCTCAAGTAAACAGAAATGATGAAAATTTAAAAATCACAAGGAAAAACAGACAAACTGAAAACTGAGTTACCTTGGTTTCTGGTGTAATAGCTGCCTCTAGCAATTTGGTTTTGGAACAATCAACAAAAGAAATCTTTAATCCAAATTCAGTTGCCACCTGCCTGAAGTACCTGTTTGTACCTGAGGCAGAAGAAAATCAGATAAAATGAAAAAGAACATTGTATTCGGAAATATTCATTCCTCAAAAGTATAAACACTTTAAAAATATGAGGAAGTGTCAATCACCAATAAAGAAACAACCAAAAGCAAGTCTACTTTATTTGAACTTTCTTGTATGCTAAAGAATGCACTCAGTTGCTCAGGTGGGTCCATGAGACCCCAGGGACTACAGCTCTCCAGGCTCCTAGGCTCATGGGATTTTCTAGGCAAGAATATTGGAGTGGGTTACCATTCTCCTCTAGTGGATCTTCCTGACCCGGGGATCGAACCTGCATCTTCTGCACTGGCAGGTGGATTCTTCACCACTGAACCACCTACAGAATATAGGGCTTTAAGCCATACTAAAGAATATAGGGCTTAAATTTTAAACTGAAAGTATAAGAGTCAAATAAAACACACTTGATACCCACACCAAGAGGCATGAAGCAGAAAATGTTTCTTAGCAGTCTCTACTCTTCAAACATAAAGTGGCATGCTCCCTAAAACACCAATACATTTTTCTAACAATTCCTTTCTAGTATTTAAATTTAAAATAAATGAACCAAAGTCAACGAAATGTTCAAAGTAAATTTTCAGACTGATTATACTTCGGTAATAGAAAAGAACTAGTTATTATCCTTTGTACTTTCTCAATCTTTTTGTTATGTGGTTCTGAAAGCCTTAATAGAAAAATGAGATCATGTAAACCAAACAACTAGAGTTTTATAGTGAAAAAAGATAAGTCATTCAATTGAGAATAGTTAATTTTATAAACACTGGTCTGGATTTAAGGTTTATACATGCAAAATTAAAGAAAAGTTTACCATTATTGACAGTGAACCAAAAAAGGAAAAAGAACTTTATCATCAAAGACTCACTAGACCTTTGGTAGACTGACCCTAGGTAATGTAACATTGAAAAAAAATGTAAAGAATTCTTTAAAACAAAAAATCAACAGCAATTTTCAAGATTTTGTACCTAGGTTTATCAAGAGGCTTTAATACTGTATTATAATAGCATCTAAATGTTTGTTTTTTCTATAATTTCAATTCATCAAACTATCACAGGGAACTATGATAAAATATAAAGCTTTTTACAAATTTCTGAGAGGGATAAAATGATTATTAAGAGTAAGTCTCTTCCTTCAAAGAACTTACAGATTTAACTTGTTGTTCAAACAGGAGATAGACAAAGTGATAATATTCCAGAAGTGATCTTTTAATTATCTGGAAGCACTTGGAATACATATGTACATATATGCAGAGTCTATCATGAGAAACGCTGGGCTGGAAGAAGCACAAGCTGGAATCAAGATTGCCGGGAGAAATATCAGTAACCTCAGATACGCAGATGACACCACCCTTATGGCAGAAAGTGAAGAGGAACTAAAAAGCCTGTTGATGAAAGTGAAAGAGGAGAGTGAAAAAGTTGGCTTTAAAGCTCAACATCCAGGAAACGAAGATCATGGCATCTGATCCCATCACTTCATGGGAAATAGATGGGGAAACAGTGGAAACAGTGTCAGACTTTATTTTTGGGGCTCCAAAATCACTGCAGATGGTGACTGCAGCCATGAAATTAAAAGATGCTTACTCCTTGGAAGGGAAGATGACCAACCTAGATAGCATATTCAAAAGCAGAGACATTACTTTGCCAACAAAGGTCCGTCTAGTCAAGACTATGGTTTTTCCAGTAGTCATGTATGGATGTGAGAGTTGGACTGTGAAGAAAGCTGAGTGCCGAAGAATTGATGCTTTTGAACTGTGGTGTTGGAGAAGACTCTTGAGAGTCCCTTGGACTGCAAGGAGATCCAACCTCTCCATTCTAAAGGAGATCAGTCCTGGGTGTTCACTGGAAGGACTGATGCTAAAGCTAAAACTCTAATATGCTGGCCACCTCATGCGAAGAGTTGACTCATTGGAAAAGACCCTGATCCTGGGAGGGATTGTGGGCAGGAGAAGGGGACGACAGAGGATGAGATGGCTGGATGGCATCACTGACTCGATGGACATGAGTTTGAGTAAACTCCAGGAGTTGGTGATAGACAGGGAGGCCTGGCGTGCTGAGATTCATGGGGTCGCAAAGAGCTGGACTCAACTGAGTGACTGAACTGAACTGAACTGAAGTACATTAAAAATTTATTTTTTTTTGCTGCTGTTTTGAACACAAATATCAGTCTTACTTAAAGATAAGGGCAACTAGTTTCCCTTAACTTCCCACTTACCACTTTTTATAACTAGCATTTAAACAATTTGGAATAAAAGTTCTTAAATTTGTATCCACAGATAGGCTACAAAGAGTAGGCCCTTTGATCTTAAAATTAAAATGATAAATGTTGAGTATAGTCTTAAGCACGTTTTTTGGAGAAAAAGGTCCATAGCTTTCGATGGGTTTTCAAAAGAGTCCCTAAAAAAAAACCAGGGGGCATGGTGCTTAAGAGTTGGGTAGAGTTAAGGCCTTTGAAAATGACCTGGACTATAGACATTTTCACTGCAAGAAAAAATTTTAAATTATACTAGAACACTATCTCCCTAAATACTATCTTCTCTAGAGCAGAGTATGTCTCAAATAGGTTCATCCCAGCAGCTTAAATGGGATTCCCAGGTGGCGCAGCAGTAAGAATCCACCTGCCTATGCAGGAGATACAAAAGATGTGGGTTTGATCTCTGGATAAGAAAGATTCTCTGGAGGAAAAAATGGCAACCCACTCCAGTATTATTGCCTGGAGAATCCCATGGACAGAGGAACCTGGCGGGCTACAGTCCATGGGATTGTAAAGAGTTGGACATAATTTAGTGACTGAGCATGCATGCAGCAGCTTAAATAAAATTGTTACTAAACAATCAGTCTTTAAGCAGTTCTAGAGCTTAGACCCCAGGTGTTTCTGCTCCTCCTTTATCAAGTGTGGAGCAGCATGGAGGTGTTCATATTTTGAAAAGATAATCAATAATCCAAGTAGCAATGTTAATATAATTTAGGACCCATTTTATTGTCTTTAAAATAACAGCTGAAACAGCGTGAATGAGAGAGGTCACCTACCTCCATACACATCATCCATACAAATAATTTGGTCTCCTGCTTTTAAGAGATGGGTAATGGTCACAGTGGCTGCTAAACCTGAAGCAAAAGCCAAACCTAAAATAAAAACCAAGCTAGAGTAAGCCAAAATGCCAGACCCAAAGGTTAAAAAACACCTACAGTATTTATTTGCATTACTTTAAATCCCTCTCTCTGCTGACTAAAGGACAACCATCACTACTGAGTCATCAGAAATCCCCTGATTAATACCATTACAAAATCCTTTCTATTTCAAAAACAAAAAATACTTAATTCTGCTTTGGTTATAGCAACATCTCTCTGAAAAGCTTCAAAGAAATAATTGTTTACAAAATTCTGAGTCAAAAGATCAATTGCCAATTATATTATATTTTAAAAATATTCAACTCTAAAGAAATTTCAAATTTCTTTATGATTCATCCGTTAACTATATGATATTCAATTGAGCAAACATTTTAACAAAATTCAAAATCATACCTGAGATGTGTCTGATAAATTTAAATTTTATTAAAAAAATGTTTTAATGTAGATTCTCTTCTAAACATACATGATCTGGAATCACATATTGAACAAAAATAGTGAAATTGAACTATAAAAAAAAAAGTGGCATTGTACATTAGACCCTGTAAAGGAAAACATCCTAGAAAATATCAATATATCACCTTTATGATAAAAAATCACCTGTGACTGATAGATGGGATATCCAATTAACTTGAAAAATGTAATTATTTCAAAATTTTCTCAGAAATGTTGAGATTGGCATTGCAATTTTCTACTAGGCAGATTCAAAGTCCAACCACAAATTCATATAGAAAGCTAACCTTGAAATCCAATTCAAAACAACCATGTTTTCTGCAGCCCACCTGTAAAGTGTCTAGCATATGAACCCTCAGCTTTTATACCCTCTGTGGGAAATGTTCCCCATACAGTATTAAATTTCAGAAATTTGGTGTTTAAAACATTCTCTCATCTAAAAAAAAGAAACCCCAACAACTCATGTTAATGTTTCTAATTCCTACACTCTTGCTGTGAGAAAACTCCTAAGACTCTTATTTTCTAACTCATTATTCTGCCCTCATTTAGTATCATTTGTATAAAAAATACAAAGATGATATAATAGCCTTTCATTCTATTCACTGAAAGAATACTAGATCTGAGGAGTTAATTCGTAATCTCTGAAAGCACAGTATCAAGGACACCTGGCTATTGCAAATGTCCCTTGGTCCTATTCTCGGGCCCTAATAGCAGCTGACATGAGATTCCCTAGAATTTACTCATCAATTTCTCATAATTTTAAAAGCCATTTATACTTTTTTTCCTATGGAATGACTATTCAAATCCTGTGTTAATATCTATATTTGTTGCCTTCTCATTAACTTGTAAGAGATTTTTATATTGAAAAAGTAGCCCTCTGCTTAAAAAAAAAAAACCAACACAATGGCAGGTGAATGGACCAGAGCATTAAAAAGTTTATGTTCTCATGCATGGTGTTATAAAACTTGGTTAATCTGTATCTATTTATATTGCCAGCCCCAGGTGAAGAGTGGATTTACATGAATACTAAGTGACACATTCTGCCATTTTGCCTCTATTCAGATTTACTTTCACTTTATACCTACACATATACATATGAAGTCCACTGTGCAACCTTGGGCAAATAATTCAATGTCTTAGAAAAATAAGTTTTGAACTAGCTGATTTCCTTATTTCTTTCCAATTCTACATTCCATGCCTCTATGATTTTCTCTATAAAAGTAAGAATGAATTCTAGATTTTACGAACTTTGAAACAAAAATCACTTACTGTACTTAGCCCCATCCAGTGCCGCCACTGCTTTTTCCAAGCAATTCCGGGTGGGATTTCCAGAACGGCTATACTCAAAACCCTGAAGGAAAGAGGTCAGAGTTCACCCTAAGAGATTTAAATTTATTATCAGAGTCTTAACACGGACATCTCCACAACTACAGGGGCATCCCACCATAACGAGTTTCTGTTGTTTATCTATGACGTGTCTTGCCATTAGTCACAAGAATGAGTATTATGTCAGCCAAACTGGATTAGAATTCTGGGTCTGCCACTTAGGAGCTATATGCCAATAGATAAGGTACTTAATATTTTCAAGAATCAATCTTTAGACCTGTAAAATGGGAAAAAAATACAGGTATCTAGTTCATAAAATTGACATGAAGATAAAATGAGATAATGTATAACTTCTTTGCATGATGCCTGGCATGTGCTAACCACTGGGATAAATGTTTTTATTATTAGCATTATTATTATGTTAGACTCATCTCTACCCATTAATCTAGGGGTATTAGGAAAGAGGAGTCACCTGAATCAACAAAGTAAACCTATTTCTAACCTGCATGTCATTTCCTAAAAAATAAGTGATGCAAGTTCTGTTTAGCATCCAGCAGGAAGATATGCTTACAAATGCCTGAAGTTCAGGTCTTAGTTCTACAAAAGTGACTCAGAAAAGGGAGTCATTCTCAGCAAAACAGCTCTACACAATTCTTTTTAAAAATTTGCGTTATATTCCTCTTACACATATGGTACTATACTAGCTGAAGTCACCCAGTCATTTTATTTGATATATTTTTATTGAGGTATAGTTGATGTACAATATTACCTTGTTTCAGGTGTACAACATAGTGACTCACAATTTTTAAAGGTTATATTCCATTTATAGTCATTATAAAATATTGACTATATTCCCCATGTTGGTACTATGTATTCTTATAGCTTATTTATTTCATATTGTAATATTTAACCTCTTAATCTCCTGCCCTAACTTCCCCCTCCCCTTTCCCTCTCCCCACTGGTAACCACAAGGTTCTCTATATCTGTAAGTATGGTTTTTTTCTTGTTGTTGCTATAGTGACTAGTTAGTTTTATTTTTTAGCTTTCACATGTAAGTGATATCATATAGTATTTGTCAGTCTCTGTCTACATCCAGTCATTTTGCTTAATCCTCACAACCTGCTCTGAAGAAACTAAAGCCAAATGTTACCAGGTATGTCAGAGCCAGAATTCAAAACCAGGATTTAAACACTGACTAAAAATCCTATACATACTTTTCTCCTCCTGCTTCATACAGCACATGACAAAACATAACCACTTTTTACACCTGGTTCTGATTCAGGAGCTCCCAGGACTAGTTACACACACATGTGCACGCATGTGTGCTAAGTCACTTCAGTCATGCCCGACCCTTCGTGATCCTATGGACTGTAGCCCGCCAGGCTCCTCTGTCCACAGGGATTTTCCACGCGAAAATACGGAAGTGGTTTGCCATACTCTCCTCCTGAGGATCTTCCCAACAAAAACACATATATTACATAAATGTATATGCTTTATACATATAAATATATATATATATAATCTGTAGTTTATTTAAGTTTTGTTGCCATGTTTTTGAGAAACGGAGTAGACATATTTTATAGGGCTCCAAGATATCCTCATCACTCTCCACCATCGCCTCCTTGATAGGACTTGCAGCTGTACTCCAGATGCAAAAAAACTGTTTGGAATCATGTGAATACTGCCATGGAAAGGTAGCCCACATCTTCCTAAATATTCATGGCAGAGATTTAACTTTGTGGAGAGAAAAGAAGCAAAAATTCCCACACTATCACTCATTCGATGGTTTTCCAAACGGAAATGAAGAATTAGATGCTTCTCATTTCAGTTCCTTGAGTTCTCTTTAGTGCTCTTAACTGATGTATTAAAGACAGTAAGAGGAGTTCGGGGGACTTCCCTGGTGTTTCAGTGGTTAGGACTCCCTGCCTCCACTGCAGGGGGCACAGGTTTGGTCCCTGGTTGGGGAACTATTAACAAGATCCCACAAGCAGCACAGCATGGTGGGAAAAAAAAGAGGAGTTTGTGGATTTTATCACCTGGTTGACTCTCTGAAAACATTTAATTATTAATATCATAGCTAAATTATTAACTTTTGCATTAAATATTAAAGCTTGGGCAGCTACACGTTCATGAAGGCTTACACTGGGAAGGAACTTGAAAGACAGATGGTGTACACATTTTGATTACAAGTTACAATAGCTCCAAGTATCCTAAACCAGTTGTAGAAACGTCCTTAGAACTCCACCTCACAAAACAAAGGGCCATGTCTAAAAGAATTTCCTCAACTTATATAACACACTAAAGAAGTGTTTGAAATATTGATACAACCAAGGTTTTAGATCTACAAAGTTTATTTAGTTACATTTGACACTGAACAACTCTTGAGTTAGGGTGCCAACCCTCTGCTCAGTGGAAAATCCATGTACAACTTACAGTCTGCCCTCCATATCTGAGGTTCCTACATATCTGTGCTCTGCATCCCCAGATTCAACCAACCACAGGTTGTGCAGCACTGTAGTAGTTACAATTGAAAAAAAAAAACAAAAACATATATGTGGACCCACACAGTTCAAACCCCTGTTGTTCAAGGACCAACGGTAATTTCTTTTGGACCTCAGCAACTTTTAAATACTACAAGATCCATCAAGTACTCTACCAAAAAAGAAAAAGCTATATGATTAACACAGAGAGCTGTCTCATCTATGACTCCGAGTAGGTTCCTTTTCTATCAAAAAATATACCTGTCCTGCACTCTAACCTGGTTGTTAAGGATCAAATGGAAAAAATGTACATGTGAACACTGTGAAACTACTAAGCAATTATAATGTATCATACCATACAGCTTAACTTACATATGAACAACTTACATGGCAGGTACTATTATTAAAACATTTATTTACACAGGATAAGTTAAATTACTTCCTCAAGATTGCCCAGCTCAGAAGAGGTGCTGTTAGAATTCAAACCCAGGGCCTCTGACTACATGATTTATGCTCTTAATCACTAAGCCACACTGATGCAATGGGTTAGATTGTTGCTAACATAACTGTTAATACAACACAGTGTGGATTAAAGCCCAAGAGTGGATGGTGGTCTAGAGCAAGAATGAATCCCAGCTCCATTACAATGGCCTTTGCAATAGATGCTTAACATCCCTAAACCTCAGGTTTTTCATGAGAGAAATGAGAACTCAGTTCAGAATAGAATTGCTGTAAGGATTATCTGAGGTAATATATGTAATACATATGATATAATGTAGGTATGTACTGATATCTGGCATACAAGCAGTAGTCAATATCTATTAATAACTATTGGAATAATATTGGGAATTAAAAGCTATTGGGAAGAATCTTGATTCCAAGTGAATTATGACTTAGTTTTTTACGTTGACTTCTTACTATATCTTAATAATTTTTGTTGCTTACGGTAACTCAAGGAAGTTATGATAATTTTGACCTGCAAATCTGCCCTAATCACATGAATCAGTCCAAATCTATACAGCAAGTTAGACAAACTGTTCCCTCTAGTCCTGCTTATCAAAAGAAATATGATCACTGAACCATCCAATACAAAGCTTTACTACAAGGAGGTTTACAGGCATCATCCTTACAGTAAACATTCTTCGTGATAATACACAAATTACACCTTACAAATTACTTGTGTGCTTCTTAATTTATAAGCCATCTCTCTTTGGGGCGCCCAGTGTTGGGGCGCCCAACACTGGACCGCCCCAGACAGACCCAGCTCACCGAGTGCTGGCCAGGAGCCCCTTGCTTGAACGTGGTGGACAGCGAGATGGGGGGCACTACAGCCTGGGAGGTCCATTGCTCCGGTTCTTGGCCCACGTGGATGGCCTGCGTGGCGAAATGCTGGAACCTAGGCAAGAATCCGTGTGGGGAGGGTTCTTTTTCCTGCATGCTGAGCTGCGAAGAAAGGAAAGAGTAAAAGAGCGAGGAAGATAAAACTATAAAACTGATGCGTCAGGACTTGAAAAAGACAGAAGAATCAGGTGAATGGGAGGTAAAGGTACGCAGGGGGAACCAGCAGCGAGTGCACAAGAGCCGAACCCTACCTCTCAGTAGCTGGGACTTTATTAACCGGCCGGTAGCGTTGCTTCACCCTGGGGCGGAGCCAGCACGACCCAATGAGCGCAGGCCCCAAAGCGGCCCCCCGCTTGTCATTGGCTGGCAGCAGAGGCGTAGCCTGGAGCGTCACCGCCAAACCTCTTCCCGGTACAGGCTGTGCAGTGAGGCTGGAGTCTATGTTATCCCCTTGGTGTTGGTTCCTGCGGGTGAAATTCCTGAGTCCTGACCCTGGGAAAACTTCCTTGCTGGCTCCTGTGAGCCACCCGGGCGTCTCTGTGACCTCAGACCGGAGGTTCACGGGAGACGAGGAGAAAACCTGGTTTGAATTGAAACCCAGTAACCTGAAAAGAGGCCACACAGATAGCCTCCTCTTAATAGCAGCCCTTGCCTGGACCCTTCCCCACCTCCACCTACCACCCTTTGTCCTGAGGGCGGTTCCGAAGGACGCAAGCGACAAAGTGGAGATCGGTGACGAAAACGCCGGCCCAAGCTGCCAAATGCGCCGCTTGGGTTCTCGTTAACAGCGGGCAGCCTGCCTTTGAAAGTACGCCGAATTCTGTAATGACCCAGTACTTAACGTTGATTGAAATCGGAGTGAGAGTCGTATTTTTAAGTAATAGTAAAGCTACTGTAGAGAGGATCTCTAACGAAAACTCTGGCACCTTTCTAAGAGCTATTCAAACATCATTATCTTTTGAAGTACCCAGAGAAACCTCTCTCTGATGAAATACAAAACGAAGTGTGGCTTTGAAAAACTTATTCGAGCCTTAAATCCTTAGACAGAATGCCTTCATTGTTACACAATTGACAGCAACATCCTGGTAGGAATGGAAGTTGTCCTGGGTCGCAATTTATTCACCTGTATCCACAACCCTACTCTCACAAGGATCACTCCTCTAAAAAACAACAAAAGTCTCCTTGTTCCCTAAACAATACAGACTTGACCTATTTAGTGTGGCTACTATTTTCTAGGACTAGGGAATTTAGGAATACTTCTCTTCCTGCAAAGTATTAGCTAAATATCTGAAACTTTATTAAACTAATTAAGGAAGAAAAGAATACAGAATAAATGGCTCTTAAAATTTTACTGAAAGGACTGAGGCAATTTGCTTTTCAAATTAACTACGAGGATACAGCCATTAAGCACTGGGGAGCAGTGCCTAAGGACCTGCAAATTTTTAAGAAACCAGGCAAAATTTTTAGCCCTGGGGAAAAAATGAATGGACTCCAAAGCACTAATAAATATTAATGTATATTTAATTAACATTTTTCTGTTAAAAATATATCAACTGCAACTCATTTCAAGAGTTATATATAGCTGTACATGCGTATGTTTTTATGCGATAGGAATCTAAGGGACCAGGACGGTCCTAATTGGCTTATCTCCTAAATGAGCTTACCTCCTAATGTCTGTGAACAAACACTGAGTTTCAAATATATGGATATTGTATTTAGTATTACCATAACAAAAGATTCTTTTTTAAATGACACTAATATAAGTGCTCTAAATCAAGCCTTTTTCACTCTCATACATTGAGAAAACTTTAATAGACAGCAGCTCAATATTATGTATCAAGGATTCCCGTGACTTAGTAACTTTACTTGTAGGAATTTATCCTTCAAACGTGTTCCCATATGTGTATAACGATGAATAAGGATGTTATTCATACCTATTTTTGCTATTTTAAAAGCAAAAGAATAGAAAACAGCTTATGTATCCATCTATGGGAGACTGGTGTGTTAATGACACAATTCTGTGAGGGGTACAGTATAGTAGAGAAGCATGGAGATTGATCTCAGTTGGTGTGTCATGATCTCTAACTTCTGAGACAGCAAAGCAAGGTGCAAAGCAATGTGTATATTATGCTCCCACTTTTTCAAGACAGTTTATACCATGGTGCATTATTTTTAGAGCAACATACATAATTCAATGGACTTCCCAGGTGGCTCAGTGGTAAAGAATCCACCTGCAGTGCAGGAGCCGCAGGAGACAAGGGTTCTATCCTTGGATCAGGAGGATCCCCTGGAGGAGGGCATGGCAACCCACTCCAGTATTCTTGCCTGGAGAATCTATGGACAAAGGAGCCTGGTGGCTGCAATCCATGGGATCACAAAGAGTCGGACAGGACTGAAGCAACTTAGCATGTAATTTAACATGTGTAAAAATCGTTCTGGTAGTTTAAATCATGGATCTGCAGTAAAACGATAACTTTTTAAAGATAATGTTTTATTTGCTTTTGTGTTTAAGTTTTATACCATGAGCATATGCTACCTTTTAATAATAAAATTAATACCAGCCATCCTAATTTGAAAATGGCAGTTATTTAGAAAAAACTTATTAAGTGAAAAGAAGACAACTACTTTAAATATAGTAAATGCTATATAGTTTGGAGTGTGTGCTAATTTTTCATGTAAATGAGCTCATGAACAGCAAAACA
The DNA here is from genome assembly GCF_023091745.1 of Budorcas taxicolor. Taxonomy (NCBI): domain Eukaryota; kingdom Metazoa; phylum Chordata; class Mammalia; order Artiodactyla; family Bovidae; genus Budorcas; species Budorcas taxicolor. The sequence continues at coordinate 74,812,805 of NC_068912.1, forward strand.
GCATTATAACACTGAAAAAAAGATTAATTCCTCTTGGAGTGGGATTCTGCATGAATGTGTGTTTTTGGAAGAAATGGGAGATTCCTCATTTTTTACATTTCTTTCATTACACAAAGCTCACTAATATTTGTATAATAAATACTTTTTACACACTATGAAAATAGCATTGTCATTAAAGTCAGGCTATGGATAAAGATATTGTGACGGAACAGCAAAAACAGTAAAGACCTGGGAGGGATTTTCTGACTGTAAAGCATGATATAGGCAGTGCTTAGATCTGTTTTATTTTACCTCAAAGGAAACAAAATTGCTCTTCCTTGGCTTTTGACAATGAAGTTTATGAGAAGGCAATCTGGGGCTAAGGGAGAGAAGAAGGACATTACAACACAAGTTCTTAATTTGGGTTTAGTAGATCACCACAGGGAGCCAAAGCCCTGAGGATATCACTTTTGACACCTACTTTTGTTTGCTAGTAAAAATACGTTTTTCAAAATAGTTAACAGAAAATTCCTTCATCTGGTTTTGATATGAAATAATTGAAAGTGAAAAGTCTTGAGAGTAAGTCTAAATACTCGATAAAATTATTAAATTTGTTATCAAGAGAAACACTGGAGCTCAAGTTTCTAATACAATTTCTTTGTTTTAATGATGAGATGAAAAAAGTTGTGGCTTGCTCTTGCTGACATGTACAGTGAGTATCTAATCTGATAATAAACAGAGTCTCAGATATTTGGGATAATAAAGTAGCTTATAAATCATTAAGATGCATTCCAAATAATATAAAAGGAACAGAATATGACTGAAAAATGTAATGAAGTACCATCTGGTGCATTTTCGGAGAAGGCAATGGCACCCCACTCCAGTATTCTTGCCTGGAAAATCCCATGGACGGAGGAGCCTGGTAGACTGCAGTCCATGGAGTCGCAAAGAGTCAGACACGACTGAGCGACTTCTTTTTCACTTTTCACTTTCATGCATTGGAGAAGGAAATGGCAACCCACTCCAGTGTTCTTGCCTAGAGAATCTCAGGGACGGGGGAGCCTGGTGGGCTGCCATCTATGGGGTCGCACAGAGTCAGACACGACTGAAGCGACATAGCAGCTGGGGCATTTTAACAGTGAAGCTCCTGAGTTTGGGAGTCAGAATGCTTGAGTTTGAAGCTTAGTTCTAGCACCTGCTATCTATGTTACCTTGAGGAGTCAATTTACTGAACCTCTAAATCTCAGGCTCCTCCTTTGTAAAAATGAGAAAAATAATAATACTTCGCAGTTTTCAAAAGTTAAGTCCTTAGAAGCTCATGGCAGACCAGGATAGGATGTGTGGCAAGTAGACCAAGTCGGTGGCACTTAGGTCAGAAAGCTATGTTTTGATGTTTTGATATTTCAGCTTCTTTGCAGAGGTATACTATACATAGGCCATGTATCCCAGTGGAGAAAGTCGATGATGTCTTTTTGCACAGCTCACAGAGATAAGAGTGATAGGTGACTTGAACTATTCAAATGGGCCAAAGTCTTGTTCAACTGATAATACAGCAGTTGAAGAGCTCTTGACTTTCTTGCTAGCAATTTTATGTCATAGGGAAATCATTTTAGGGGGAATTCTTCAAGTTTCAGGATTGTCTTGGCTCATTGGCAGCGGATGACACACCCCTACGTAGTTCCACAGATTTCCAAACATAGAAAGACTAACCTCACTTGAGAACTATGACCAGAGGAACCAAGGGACTGCTCTGAATTTAATCATACCAAAAGGAGAATGGATTGGTAACGAAGACATACAGAGAACTCTGGGAGAAAATGACTTGTTATCCTGAAGATTCTGTTATCCAAGGAATGGAAAGCAAGATATTTAAGATACACTTCCTAGACCAAACCTCCCCAAACTATGTCCCTAGGAATGTCTATATAAAACAAATGGCTTGTGGCCAAAAACTGTTTTGGAAACACTACAGACTTAATCAGACATCTTTAGAGTTATAATACATATTATTAGCATAATAAAGGGTCAGAGAAATCTTAGAATAGGAAACCAAGTGTTAAACATTTCTAAAGAGATGACTCTTCTCTATACATCTATTAATACGCTCTCTTCCTTTGGCATATCTTCCATTTCTACTGTAATAGTTTTCCCAACAGTAATTTTAAAAGATAGAAACACAAAATTTTAAATTTAAAAATAAATAAGAAGAGCTTCTCTGAATAGGCTTTAAACTACAGACATTCTTCAGAGATACTGTGGGTGCAGTTCTAGACCACCAGGATAAAGGGAATACCACAGTAAAGTAAGTCACACAAAATTTTTGGCTTCCTAGTGAATATAAAACTTTTATTTACACTCTACTATGATCTGCTACATTTGGAAGAGCATTATATCTAAAAAATAATGTACATACTTGATTATAAATACATTATTGCTGAAATTCAGTCTTAAATTGAAGAAAGTGGGGAAAACCACTAGACCATTCAGATATGACCTAAATCAAATCCCTTATGATTATACAGTGGAAGTGAGAAATAGATTTAAGGGACTAGATCTGATAGACAGAGTGGCTGATGAGCTATGGACAGAGGTTCGTGACATTGTACAGGAGACAGGGATCAAGACCATCCCCATGGAAAAGAAATGCAAAAAAGCAAAATGGCTGTCTGGGGAGGCCTTACAAATAGCTGTGAAAAGAAGAGAAGTGAAAAGCAAAGGAGAAAAGGAAAGATATTCCCATCTTAATGCAGAGTTCCAAAGAATAGCAAGGAGAGATAAGAAAGCCTTCCTCAGTGATCAATGCAAAGAAATAGAAGAAAAGAATAGAAAGGGAAAGACTAGAGATCTCTTCAAGAAAATTAGAGATACCGAGGGAACATTTCATGCAAAGATGGGCTCAATAAAGGACAGAAATGGTATGGACCCAACAGAAGCAGTAGATATTAAGAAGAGGTGGCAAGAATACATAGAAGAACTGTACAAAAAGAACTTCATGACCCATATAATCATGATGGTGTGATCACTCACCTAGAGCCAGGCATCCTGGAATGTGAAGTCAAGTGGGCCTTAGGAAGCATCACTACGAACAAAGCTAGTGGAGGTGATGGAATTCCAGATGAGCTATTTCATATCCTGAAAGATGATGCTGTGAAAGTGCTGCACTCAATATGTCAACAAATTTGGAAAATGCAGCAGTGGCCACCGGACTGGAAAAGGTCAGTTTTCATTCCAATCCCAAAGAAAGGCAATGCCAAAGAATGCTCCAACTACAGCACAATTGCACTCATCTCACATGCTAGTAAAGTAATGCTCAAAATTCTCCAAGCCAGGCTTCAGCAATACGTGAACCGTGAACTCCCTGATGTTCAAGCTGATTTTAGAAAAGGCAGAGGAACCAGAGGTCAAATTGCCAACATCCACTGGATCATCAAAAATCTAATGAGTTCCACAAAAACATCTATTTCTGCTTTATTGACTATGCCAAAGCCTTTGACTGTGTGGATCACAATAAACTGTGGAAAATCCTGAAAGAGATGGGAATCCCAGACCACCTGACCTGCCTCTTGAGAAACCTGTATGCAGGTCAAGAAGCAACAGGTAGAACTGGACATGGAACAACAGACTGGTTCCAAATAGGAAAAAGAGTACGTCAAGGCTATATATTGTCACCCTGTTTATTTAACTTATATGCAGAGTCCATCATGAGAAAGGCTGGGCTGGAAGAAGGACAAGCTGGAATCAAGATTGCTGGGAGAAATATCAATAACCTCAGATATGCAGATGACACCACCCTTATGGCAGAAAGTGAAGAGGAGCTAAAAAGCCTCTTGATGAACGTGAAAGAGGAGAGCAAAAAAGTTGGCTTAAAGCTCAACATTCAGAAAACGAAGATCATGGCGTCTGGTCCCATCACTTCATGGGAAATAGATAGGGAAACAGTGTCTTTACACTTTAAAGTTTGTGGAAACAGACTTTATTTTTTGGGCTCCAAAATCACTGCAGATGGTGATTGCAGCCATGAAATTAAAAGATGCTTACTCTTTGGAAGGAAAGTTATGACCAACCTAGACAGCATATTAAAAAGCAAAGATATTACTTTGCCAACAGAGGTCCATCTAGTCAAGGCTATGTTTTTTCCAGTGGTCATGTATAGATGTGAGAGTTGGACTGTGAGAAAGCTGAGTGCCGAAGAACTGGTGTTGGAGAAGACTCTTGAGAGTCCTTTGGACTGCAAGGAGATCCAACCAGTCCATCCTAAGGGAGATCAGTCCTGGGATTTCTTTGGAGGGAATGATGCTGAAGCTGAAACTCCAATACTTGGCCACCTCATGCAAAGAGTTGACTCATTGGAAAAGACTCTGATGCTGGGAGAGATTGGGGGCAGGAGTAGAAGGGGATGACAGAGGATGAGATGGCTGGATGGCATCACCTACTCAATGAACATGAGTTTCCATGAACTCCAGGAGTTGGCGATGGGCAAGGAGGCCTGGCGTGCTGTGATTCATGGGGTTGCAAAGAGCTGGACACTACTGAGCGACTGAACTCAACTGAACTGATTGCTAAAATATGCTGATCATCATCCAAGCCTTCAATGAGATACAATCTTTTATGCTGGTAGAGGATTTTGTCTTGAGGTTGATGGCTGCCAATTAGTCATAGTGTGGGTTACTGAAGTTAGGATGGCTGTGGCAATTTCTTAAAATAAGACAGCAATGAAGTTTGCAGTATCGATTAACCCTTCCTTTTGTGAATGATTTATCTGAAGGATACACTGATATTTGATAGCATCTTACCCACAGCAAAAATTCTTTCAAAACTGGAGCCAATCTTCTCAAACCCTGAGCAATCTCAAAGTCAACCATGAGAGTTGGAATCAACTTCTTTTTTAGTCCTGTTAATGTTTGCATTTGACCCCTTCTCATGGATCATTAATGTCGCTAATGACATCCATTCTGGAACTTCCATAGTGGTCCAGTGGCCAAGCCCATGCTTAGACACAGGTTTGATCCTTGGTCTGGGAACTAAGATCCCACATGCTATGCAATGTGGCCAAAAATAAAAAAATAAAATAATCTTTTTCAAAAAATTACATCCATTCTATACATAAGAGTTTGCATCTGCTAATCCTAAACTCCCAGTCCATCTCTCCCTCAACTCCAACCCATAGGAAACAAGTCTGTCTTCTATGGTTCTGCTTCTTAAATAATAAGATTTTAAATACAAAATTACTCCTTGATCTATGGGCTTCAGAAAGGATGCTGTGCTAGCAGGCACAAAACAACACAAATCTTGCTGTATATCTCCATCAGGGTTCTTAGATTACCAGGTGGATTGTCTATGAACAGCATTATTTTGGAATAATTTTTTTTTTCCCTAAGCAGTAAGTCTCAAAAAGTGGGCTTAAAATATTCAGTAAACTATGTCATAAATAGATATGCTAAGCATCTAGGCTTTGTTGTTCCATTTATAGAACACTGGTAGCAGCTTTAGCATAATTCTTACAGGCCTAGGATTTTTGGTAAATGAACATCGACTTCAACTTCAAGTCACCAACTACATTAGACCCTAACAAGAATCAGCCTGACCTTTGAAGCTTTTCAGGCAGGCTTTGATTTATCCTCTTTACCTATGTAAAAGCCCAGATGCCAACATCTTTCCATATAGGCTGTTTCAGTCTACATTGAAATAGAAGGCTGTTTCATCTTACGTTGAAAATCTGCTATTTAGTGTTGCCACTTTTATATTTATTTTAGCTAGAGCTTCCAGATAACTTGTTGCAGCTTCCACATCAGCACTTGTTGCTTCCCTTGCACTGTTATGTTACGAGATGGCTTTTTTCCTTAAACCTCATGAATTAACCTCTGCAAGCTTCAAACTTTTCCTCTGCAGCTTCCTCAGCTCTCTCAACCTTCACAGAATTGAAGAGAGTTAAGACCTTGAAGAGAGTTAGGGTCTTTCCCTGGTGGCTCAGACAGAAAGAATCTGCCTGCGATGCAGGTAACCAGGGTTTGATCCCTGGGTGGGGGAGATGTCCTGGAGAAGGGACTGGCTAACCATTCCAGTATTCTTGCCTGGAGAATTCCATGGACAGAGGAGCCTGGTGGGCTACAGTCTCTCTTCTGCATGCCCACTGCAGTATCCTCGATCAGGTGCTACTGCATGCTCCTGCCTGTTTCCTTTTCAGTTCACCTTGTACTTTACAGGCAGAATATTCTTCTAAAATGCAATTTTGATCATGTCAGCACTTTCAAGTCCCTTCTCTCAAGAAAGGACTTCTATCTGCACTTTGTCCCTAGAGCTGTACGTACATGTGTAACAATGAACAACACTGAGCTATACTCATTCTTCACTGATATATTCATTCAACAAACAACCATTCAGTGACAATTATGTGCAAGCATAATGCTTTGTCTTTGCTTAAGTCTCTTATTATGTGTTACCTAGGCTATCTAGTCTATACATTCTATCCTCCATTCTAGCAGGAATAACCTTGAAAATGAAGATGCAAAACTGATTATATGTCCTGACCAGAAAATGTTTAAATTCCTTCACCTGGCAACTATAACCCTTGTGTCTTGCCAGTCCTTACCCCTCCCCAGCCACACCAAGCCACGTCCAGTTCCTTGAATGTCCCAATACACTTTCATGATTATGGGTTTTTATACATTGTTTCTCAGTTGGTAAAGAATCTGCCTGCAATGAAGGAGACCCGAGTTCCATCCCTGGGTCAGGAAGATTCCCTGGAGAAGGGAATGACTACCTGCTCCAGTATTCTTGCCTGGAGAATTCCCTGGACAGAGGAGTCTGGTGAGCTACAGCCCATGGGGTCGCAAAGAGTCAGACATGACTAAGCCACTAACCCACACACATGCCTATTGTTACCCTGGAATTATATTCCCCCTTCTTCACCAGATGAGCTAGCTGCTTTAGGTTCTATAAGTCTCAGCTCAAGCTTTCCCTCTTCTGGCAAGATTTATCTGAGGTTACTGTCCCCAGAGTTGGTTTCCATTTCACAGATGTGAGTTCTATGACAATTCTTATTGTTTTTATTTGAAATTGCTTGTTTAAATGTCTTTTGCTGGGTTACATGTTCCTGGAAGGAAGGCAGCAGTATCATCATGCCACCAGCTCCTAGCTTTGAATCTGGCATACAGAATATGTTCAATGAATATTTGTTAAATGACTGAATAAATGTTAGGCAATTGAGGAAATACCAAGATTTCATTCTCCCTTCAAGAAGTCTAAAAACTGTAAGTAGTGGAAGCATATCAGTACTGTCATACTATTTATTGTGTTGTTTATTTGTTTCAAGAGAAGAAAACTTCTTTATAAAATAACTTTGTTCCCAGATGAATTATTAACCAGGATACTATAAGAAATCTATTGATATATCCAAAAATCTCTTGAGGCCTACTACTTCAGTGATTTTTCTGAAGGAAAAGGTCCAGAGTCCAAGCTTTAGCTGATTGAAGTCAGAATTGACATCAGTCTTCCATCCTTCACCTGAGTGAGGGTCTTAGGTCCTGCAGAACTCAAAGACATGTATCAAATTGTTACATATATTCCAAAACTAGGATTACTTTATCACTGAACTATTGTTTCTTGACTTTTTTCTTTTCTCCTTCATTCCCTTGCCTCCCTTAAGATCATTAATCACTGAGATCTGTTCATGGACAAACCTTGTGGCCAGGCTTAGATCACAAAATGGCCTGGACAAAAATGGCTTCTCTTAAGTCAAGAAAGATATGCGTAGTTCTCTTTATTCCAGGGACCTCATATTATATCTGCTTATACCACCACTGACTGGTGGATTACCTCTAGTTCATGCAGAAAAAGAGAGAATTGCTTCCTTCATCAGTAGCACTGCCATAGCTCAGGCTGACTTTACAACCAGACTTAAGACTCAAAAGCTGACAAAGGAAACTACAACATATTCAAAGGAATATGGTATATCAGGTCCCCCTAGACACAGTCTTTGCAATTATAAGATTTGTATACAGGGATGTTTTTAGGGAGTGTTCTTGGGGACAATATTTATGATGGGTGCAATAGAGAGAACTGGGCAGAAGGAAAATTTGACCCTTGTGCAGTTGCAACAGAGGCTTTAGGAGTAATCATGGGATGCTTGGGACCTGGAATGACCCTTCAGAGTTGTCCTACCTTGAGGCCAAGGGGATGAGCAGTGGGCTGTGGGCTATCCTGAGGAAACAATTATATCCTTGGGTAGGGTAATTTGCTTTTGCTAAGACAGTCCCCAGAAAGAGAGACAATTGCAAGTCATCAGCCTCCAACATTCAAAGTGAAGCCATTCATCTCAGATTGGGACTCAAACCCAGCCAAAACCCAGTTTGGGACTTGAACCATGAGGTGTGGACTTGAACTTCAACAAAATCCTGCTTGGGACTCTAACTCACATGACTGGGACTTGAACCCAGCCAAAACCCATGATATTCCAACTGAGATTGCAGACCTAGTTTCAGGACCTAATGAAGCTCAGATTCTTGATGTCTCATTGCAGAAAACAATTCAGTGAGAGACAAAGTGATAGGTAAGAAATGGATTTATTTTTTTTTTAAAAAAAGAAGAAATGGATTTATTTAGAGAGAAACATACTCCACAGATCTCAGAGAGTGAGTGTGGCCTTGGAAGAAACATACTCTACAGAGTGTGGGCCATGACAGAAGACAAGAGTGGCCTCAAAATGTAGTGTGGTTAGCTTTTATGGGATGGGTAATTTCATAGGCCAATGAGTGGGAGAATTGTTCCAACTATCTGGGAGAAGAGGAGATTTCTAGAAGTTGAGCCACTGCCCACTTTTTATCTTTAATGGTCAGCCTTGGAACAGTCTTGGCACCTCTGGGTATGTCATTTAGCTTCCTGATGTGTTATAATGAGTGTATATGGAGGATCAAGGTCTAGTCAAAGTTGACTTGTCTGCCATCTTGGACCCATCTAATTCTAATCAGTTTACTGTATCCTTAGGCTATGTCATCCTTTCAAAATTGTGCCCTGCTCCCTTCCTTCCTGTTTCAAAAGCAGCTGGGAGAGTGAGTGCTTGAGAACTGGGAATCCAGGTGGCTTACTGCAGCATCCAACCAGGGCCTGGGAGTAAAAGACAGCAAAATTAGTCTGGTCAAATAGAATAACCACTCAGTGACAAAGAACTATTAGAGAAGCTGATGCCATAACTCAGGTGACACTCAAACCAACTATTTTTCTACTGAAACTGCACGACTTGTCTCAGGACCTAATGAAGCTCATGTTCTTTATGTCTCAGTGCAGAAGAAATTCAGCCGGAAGTGAAGTGATAGGTAAGAAGTAGATTTATTAATCATGATGAAGTGATCACTAATCTAGAGCCAGACATCTTGGAATGTGAAGTCAAGTGGGCCTTAGAAAGCATCACTACGAACAAAGCTAGTGGAGGTGATGGAATTCCAGTTGAGCTGTTTCAAATCCTGAAAGATGATGCTGTGAAAGTGCTGCACTCAATATGCCAGCAAATTTGGAAAATGCAGCAGTGGCCACCGGACTGGAAAAGGTCAGTTTTCATTCCAATCCCAAAGAAAGGCAATGCAAAAGAATGTTCAAACTACCGCACAATTGCACTCATCTCACATGCTAGTAAAGTAATACTCAAAATTCTCCAAGCCAGGCTTCAGCAATATGTGAACTGTGAACTCCCTGATGTTTAAGCTGGTTTTAGAAAAGGCAGAAGAACCAGAGATCAAATTGCCAACATCTGCTGGATCATGGAAAAAGCAAGAGAGTTCCAGAAAAACATCTACTTCTGCTTTCTTGACTATGCCAAAGCCTTTGACTGTGTGGATCACAATAAACTGTGGAAAATTCTGAAAGAGATGGGAATACCAGACCACCTGACCTGCCTCTTGAGAAATCTGTATGCAGGTCAGGAAGCAACAGTTAGAACTGGACATGGAACAACAGACTGGTTACAAATAGGAAAAGGATTACGTCAAGACTGTATATTGTCACCCTGCTTATTTAACTTCTATGCAGGGTACATCATGAGAAACACTGGACTGGAAGAAACACAAGCTGGAATCAAGATTGCCAGGAGAAATATCAATCACCTCAGATATGCAGATGACACCACCCTTATGGCAGAAAGTGAAGAGGAGCTAAAAAGCCTCTTGATGAAAGTGAAAGAGGAGAGCGAAAAAGTTGGCTTAAAGCTCAACATTCAGAAAACGAAGATCATGGCATCTGGTCCCATCACTTCATGGGAAATAGATGGGGAAACAGTGGAAACAGTGTCAGACTTCATTGTTTTGGGCTCCAAAATCACTGCAGATGGTGACTGCAGCCATGAAATTATAAGACACTTACTGCTTGGAAGAAAAGTTATGACCAACCTAGATAGCATATTCAAAAGCAGAGACATTACTTTGCCGACTAAGGTCCATCTAGTCAAGGCTATGGTTTTTCCTGTGGTCATGTATGGATGTGAGAGTTGGACTGTGAAGAAGGCTGAGCGCCGAAGAATTGATGCTTTGAACTGTGGTGTTGGAGAAGACTCTTGAGAGTCCCTTAGACTGCAAGGAGATCCAACCAGTCCATTCTGAAGGAGATCAGCCTTGGGTGTTCTTTGGAAGGAATGATGCTAAAGCTGAAGCTCCAGTACTTTGGCCACCTCATGTGAAGAGTTGACTGATTGGAAAAGACTCTGATGCTGGGAGGGATTGGGGGCAGGAGGAGAAGGGGATGACAGAGGATGAGATGGCAGGATGGCATCATGGACTCGATGGACGTGACTCTGAATGAACTCCAGGAGATGGTGATGGACAGGGAGGCCTGGCGTGCTGTGATTCATGGGGTTGCAAAGAGTCGGACACAACTGAGTGACTGAACTGAACTGAGATTTCTTAATATCTTTTGTAAAGAGGTTGCAGGGAAATGGGATTTGAGAGGATGGTCCTGTCCTGTCCCAGGTCTCAGGCAAGTTCCTGAGACAGGCTACCAAGGGAGGGTCTTTGGTTCATGCAGGAAAATATTCAAGAGCAAGCCATAGTAAAGCTAAAGCAGAGATACACATTCCATAGTCTAAATGTAGGCCTTCTCAGAAGGTGAGAGCATCTCTGGGGTGCAGAGGTGGTTAGTGTTTATGGGCTGGGTAATTTAATAGGCTAAAGAATGAGGATTATTCCAACTATTTTGAGGAAGGAGTGGGGATTTCCAGGAATTGGGGCACTGCCCACTTTTTAGCCTTTTATGATCAACCTTGGAACTGTCATGGTGCCTCTGGGTGCATCATTTAGGATGCTATAAAGTCCAAGGTCTACAGAAAGTTGAATCTTCCACCAACTTGGGCCTAATTGTTTCTAATCAGTTTATGTTGTATTCTCAACAGCTGTGGTTCTTTTGACAACTATACCCTGCCCCCTTCCCTCCTGTCTCAAAGCTAGACATCAGCTTAAACGACGGAGATATAACTACAAAGGTAAGAGATCTTAAAATAATCATGAAAATACTAATAGTAACTATGGCAACAGATTTGATAAGACAGGAAAAGGATAATATACTAGAAAAATAAGCATTACAAAAATTGACTTAAGAAAGAAGGCAAATTAAATAGAGACTAGAAAAGTGACAAAAGTTCTACCATGGAAATGATCACACACCTAAAAGCTCAGATAGTTTCAATTTTACTTTAAACAATGCTTCTAAAACATTAATGTTCATAGGAAACTCCTGAAAGTGAGCAGGACCCTGGTGGGGCTTCTAGGCACAGGAAACTTTCAAACAGTTGCTAATCAGGAAAGGGAAAAGACCCTGATGCCAGGAAAGATTGAAGGCAGGAGGAGAAGGGGACGACAAAGGATGAGATGGTTGGATGGCAATGACAGCTCAATGGACAAGAGTTTCAGCAAATTCCAGGAGATAGTGAAGGACAGGGAAGCCTATCCTCCTATAGTTCACGCGGTCACAAAGAGTCAGACAGATCTGAATGAACAACAGTCAGGGAAGGGAGGGGATGCAGAGACAAGGGAGGTGCAGTCAAGAAACAATATTGCAACCTTAGATCAGGGTCCTGGTTCCACATCAAGTTGTTCAGTCACTAAATCCTGTCCAGGTCTTTGCAATGCCATGGGCTGGAGCCTGCCAGGCTCCTCTGTCCATGGGGTTTTCCAGGCAAGAATATTAGAGTGAGTTGCCATTTATTTCCTTCTTCAGGGATCCTCCCAACCTAGGGATTAAACACGCTCATCCTAAATTGGCAGGTGAATTCTTTACCACTGAGCTATCTGGGAAGCCTCAAGGGATATACATAACAGTATCTTTGAGCTCTGAGCACTGAAGAATTGATGCTTTTAAATTGTGCTCCCGAAGAAGACTCTTGAGAGTCCCTTGGACAGCAACCAGATTGAATCAGTCCATCCTAAAGGAAATCGACTGTGAATATTCATTGGAAGGACTGATGGTGAAGCTGAAGCTCCAATACTTTGGCCACCTGATGCAAAGAGCCAACTCATTTGAAAAGACCCTGATGCTGGGAGAGATTGAGGGCAGGAGAAGTGGGCAACAGAGAATGAGATGGTTGAATGCCATCACCAACTCAATGGACACGAGTGTGAGCAAATTCTAGGAGATAGTGAAGAACAGGGAAGCCTGGGAGCTGCAGTCCATGGGGTCCCAAAGAGACAGATATGACTTAGTGACTGAATGACAACACCAAAGAAGTAATCTGTCACGTGGACCTTTTTCATCCCCACTCCTTTCCCCAAGGGAAGAAGAGGAAATCTGTATGATAAAATCCTTACATTTCCTTCCCCATAAAAAAAGATGTGCCACCTTCAAATCATGGTTTCTTTTCTTTTTCTAATGATCTTGCCCAACCCTTCTTTTAAGCTTTCCATTTGGTATCACTTCTTGCCTTTGTAGTTGCCAGATGGGATGCTGCCAGATTGATGAATCACCTAATAATACCAATTCAGCTCATTTCGCTTTAGCCGCTCAGTCATGTCTGACTCTTTGCGACCCCATGAACTGCAATACACCAGGCTTCCCTGTCCATTACCAATTCCCGAAGCTTATTCAAACTCATGTCCATCGAGTCGGTGATGCCATCCAACCATCTTGTCCCCTTCTCCTCGCCTTCAATCTGTCCCAGCACCAGGGTCTTTTTAAATGAGTCAGTTCTTCGCATCAGGTGGCCAAAGTTTTGGACCTTTGGCTTCAGAGTCAGCCCTTCCAATGAATATTCAGGACGGATTTCCTTTAGGATGGACTGGTTGGATCTCCTTGCTGTCCAAGGGACTCTCAAGCGTCTTCTCCAACACCACAGTTCAAAAGCATCAGTTCTTTGGAGCTAAGCTTTCTTTATAGTCCAACTCTCACATTCATACATGACTACTTGAGAAAAAACATAGCTTTGACTAGACAGACCTTTGTTGGCAATGTCTCTGTTTTTAATATGTTATTTCATAGCTGCAGTCACCATCTGCAGTGATTTTTCTGCTGCTGCTGCTGCTGCTGCGTCGCTTCAGTTGTGTCCAACTTTGTACGACCCCATAGACAGCAGCCCACCAGGCTCCCTCATCCCTGGGATTTTGGAGCCCAACAAAATAAAATCTCTCACTCTTTCCATTGTTTCCCCATCTACTTGCCATGATCTATTTGCCATGAAGTGATGGGACCAGATGCCATGATCTTAGTTTTATGAATGCTCAATTTTAAGCCAACTTTTTCACTCTCCTCTTTCACTTTCAACAAGAGGCTCTTTAGTTCCTCTTTGCTTTCTGGCATAAGGGCTGTGTCATCTATGTATCTTAGGTTATTCATATTTCTCCCATCAATTCTGATTCCAATTGTGCTTCATCCAGCCTGGCATTTCACACGATGTACTCTGCATGTAAGTTAAATAAGCAGGGTGACAATATACAGCCTTAAAATACTCCTTTCCTGATTTGGAACCAGTCTGTTGTTCCATGTCCAGTTCTAACTGTTGCTTCCTGATCTGCATACAGATTTCTCAGGAGGCAGGTCAGGAGGTCTGGTATTCCCATCTCTTGAAGAATTTTCCAGAGTTTGTTGTGATCCATACAGTCAAAGGCTTTGGCATAATCAATAAAGCAGAAGTAGGTGTTTTTCCAGAACTCTCTCATTTCTTAATGATCCAACAAATGTTGCAATTTGATCTCTGGTTCTTCTGCCTTTTCTAAATCCAGCTTGAACATCTGGAAGTTATGGTTCACGTACTGTTGAAGACTGGCATGGAAAATTTTGAGCATTATTTTGCTAGCATGAGAGATGAGTGCAATTGTGCGGTAGTTTGAACATTCTTTGGCATTGCCTTTCTTTGGGATTGGAATGAAAACTGACCTTTTCCAGTCCTGTGGCCACTGCTGAGTTTTCCAAATGTGCTGGCATATTGAGTGCAGCACTTTCACAGCATCATTTTTTAGGATTTGAAATAGCTCAACTGGAATTCTATCACCTCCACTAGCTTTGTTCATAATGACACTTCCTAAGGCCCACTTGACTTCATATTCCAGAATGTCTGGCTCTAGGTGAGTGATCACACCATCATGGTTATCTGAGTTATAAAGATCTTTTTTATATGGTTCTTCTGTGTATTCTTGCCACCTCTTCTTAATATCTTTTGCTTCTGTTAGGTCCCTACCATTTCTGTCATTTATCAACCCTAGCTTTGCATGAAATGTTCCCTTGATATCTCTAATTTTCTTGAAGAGATCTCTAGTCTTTCCCATTCTATTGTTTTCCTCTATTTCTCTGCACTGATCACTGAGGAAGGCTTTTTTATCTCTCCTTGCTATTCTTTGGAACTTTGCATTTAGATGCTTATATCTTTCCTTTTCTCCTTTGCTTTTAGCTTCTCTTCTTTTCTCGGCTATTTGTAAGGCCTCCTCAGACAGCCATTTTACTTTTTTGCACTTCTTTTCCTTGGGGATGGTCTTGTTCACTGCCTCCTGTACAATGTCTCAAACCTATGTCCATTGTTCTTCAGGCACTCTATCAGATCTAATCCCTTGAATCTATTTGTAACTTCCACTGTAAAATTGTAAGGGATTTAATTTAGGTTGTACCTGAATGATCTAGTTGTTTTCCCTATTTTCTTCAATTTAAGTCTGAAGTTGGCAATAAACACCTCATGATCTGAGCCACAGTCAGCCTCTGGTCTTGTTTTTGCTGACCTTATAGAGCTTCTCCATCTTTGGCTACAAAGAATAAAATCAATCTGATTTGGGTATTGATCATCTGGTTATGTCCATGTGTAGAGTCTTCTCTTGTGTTGTTGAAAGATGGTTTGCTATGACCCGTGTGTTCTCTTAGCAAAATACTGTTAGCCTTTTGCCTGCATCATTTTGTACTCCAAAGCCAAATTTGCCTGTTACTCCAGGAATCTCTTGAGTTCCTACTTCTGCATTCCAGTCCCCTATAATGAAAAGGACATCTTTTTTGGGTGTTAGTTCTAGAAGGTCTTGTAGATCTTCATAGAACCATTCAACTTCAGCTTCTTCAGCATTACTGGCTGGGCATAGACTTGGATTACTGTGATATTGAATGGTTTGCCTCAGAAACGAACAGAGATCTTTCTCTCATTTTTTTTTTCTTCTGTCATCTTTGAGATTGCACCCAAGTACTGCTTTTCAGACTCTTTTGTTGACCAAGAGGACTATTCCATTTCTTCTAAGGGATTCTTGCCCACAGCAGTAGATACAATGGTCATCTGAGTTCAATTTGCCCATTCCGGTCTATTTTAGTTCACTGATACCTAAAATGTTGATGTTCACTCATCTCCTGTTTGACCACTTCCAATTTACCTTGATTCATGGACCTAACATTCCAGGTTCCTATGCAATATTGTTCTTTACAGCATCAGACTTTACTTCCATCACCAATCACATCCACAACTGGGTGTTGTTTTTGCTTTAGCTCTATCGCTTCATTCTTTCTGGGGCTATTTCTCTACTGTTCTCCAGTAGCGTAGCATATTGGGCATCTATTGACCTGGGGATTTCATCTTTCAGTATTATGTCTGTATCAAGTCTTGACATCAGGTAGTGTCAATCCTACAATATCACACATATTCACTCTTTAATTTTCACAGTAACTATTGATAAAGAAACTACTAGAACTCCCACTAGATAAGAAACTGTTTGGAGATGTTACAACTCCCATTTATAGATAAGGAAACCAAAATATGAAAAGATCAAACAACTCGTCTGCAGGAAGTTATTTTGAGCATAAGCCAGCTGACCTCAGTGCCATTGTTCACATGCAATTAACCATCCTGCTTTTTGAGATGATGCCATTTTGTTGTTACTGGATCTAGTCTGATACAAATATTGGAAATTTTCTAAGTGATATCAGAATAGTATTTATAATTCATTGTGTAGGGTTATTTAGAGAACACTTAAAGATTTTATTTACCAGAAGATGAGAGATCAACTTTTCAGTTAATTCTTACAGTGGGATAGCTGTTAATCCATTATTTGGGGGGAAATTTATCTTTAAGTTGATTACTATGTATATGACCACCAGTAGTGAGCAATTGCTGGATCCACCTTCTGCTTCGTTATATTATATCACCCATGGAGTATATCAGTCCATTTGATTTTGACACAGAACCTATTTCTTTTTTTTTTTTTTCTGGAAGCATTTGGTTCACTGAGAGTTCCCCAGTCAAGGCTATGGTCTTTCCAGTTGTCATGTATGGATGTGATACCTAAGCAATAAAGAAGGCAGAG
Source organism: Budorcas taxicolor (assembly GCF_023091745.1). Classification (NCBI taxonomy): domain Eukaryota; kingdom Metazoa; phylum Chordata; class Mammalia; order Artiodactyla; family Bovidae; genus Budorcas; species Budorcas taxicolor. The sequence goes on from NC_068912.1 coordinate 74,829,517, forward strand.
TGCCAAAAAATGGATACTGAAGTGTGGTGATGGAGAAGATGCTTGAGAGTCCCTCGGACAGCAAGGAGATCAAAACAGTCAATCCTAAAGGAAATCAACCCTGAATATTCTTGGAAAGACTGATGCTAAAGCTGAAGCTCCAATACTTTGGTCACCTGATGCCAAGAACTGACTCATTGGAAAAGACCCTGATGCTGGGAAATATCAAAGGCAGAAGGAGAAGAAGTTGACAGAGGATAACATGGTTGGATGGCATCACTGATTTAATGGACATGAACTTGGACAAGCTCCAGGAGATGGTGAGGGACTCGGAAGCCTGGCGTGCTCTATCCCATGGGGTTGCAAAGAGTCGGATGAGACTTGTTGACTGAGCAACAGTGAACAACAGCAATGTAAGTTGTATCTTCCTTATACTTAGAGAAAAGGACCTATCCATATTTTATAGACACATACTTAATGGAATAAAGAAAATGCACTTATACATTAATGTTTTCTATTTATATTAAAGTCAATATAATTTAACATCTGCTATTAAAGGTCCATCTAGTCAAGGCTATGGTTTTTCCAGTCGTCATGTATGGATGTAAGAGTTGGACTATAAAGAAAGCTGAGCACCAAAGAATTGATGCTTTTGAACTGTGGTATTGGAGAAGACTCTTGAGAGTCCCTTGGACTGCAAGGAGATCCAACCAGTCCATCCTACAGGAGATCAGTCGTGGGTGTTCATTGGAAGGACTGATACTGAAGCTGAAACTCCAATACTTTGGCCACCTCATGCGAGGAGTTGACTCATTGGAAAAGACCCTGATGCTGGGAGGGTTTAGGGGCAGGAGGGAAAGGGGACGACAAAGGATGAGATGGCTGGATGGCATCACCGACTTGATGGATGTGACTTTGGGTAAACTTTGGGAGTTGGTGATGGGCAGGGAGGCCTGGCGTGCTGCGATTCATGGGGTCGCAAAGAGTTAGACACGACTGAGCAACTGAACTGAACTGAACTGACTGATTATAGTCACACATATTAAAAATACCTTGTTAATCTTTCTTTTTTCAATATCATTACTGAGTTTCTAATGGTCAAATTGTTACAAGTTGGTGGATGGAAATCCCTTTAAGATGGCACTTTTTTTCCTGTCCCTGACATTCTTGAAATCATCCTCACTTTTAAATAACAACAATAGATAAATAAATAATAGATAAAATATTTTCAACTGCCCTCTATTCAATCTTATTATTTTTTCCTAAAATAACACTAGGGATAAAAATCTGGGCTGCTAGGATTGCCCATGGCTTTTTGTGGCAGGCAAAAGTACTGCTACGACTATTGCAGCTGGATCACTTTTAGTATAGAGCTAGAGTCCAGTATTTCTTTGTAAGTTTATGAATTCACATTGATTTTTCTAACTCAATATTTTATGGTGTTGTATAGTACTTTTCTTACTGTATGAAGTTTCAGCAACCACCAAAGCTTTTAACTATGCCCTGCTGCTGCTGCTGCTGCTGCTGCTGCTGCTGCTGCTGCTGCTAAGTCGCTTCAGTCATGTCCGACCCTGTGCGACCCCATAGACGGCAGCCCACCAGGCTCTGCCATCCCTGAGATTCTCCAGGGAAGAACACTGCAGTGGGTTGCCATTTCCTTCTCCAATGCATGAAAGTAAAAAATGAAAGGGAAGTCACTTAGTCTTGTCCGACTCTTCATGACCCCATGGACTGCAGCCTACCAGGCTCCTCTGTCCATGGGATTTTCCAGGCAAGAGTACTGGAGTGGGGTGCCAGTGTCGTCTCCATAACTATGCCCTAGTGCTCTGTAAATCTCAGTTTTCTCTATACCCTTTATTTGCAAAATTGGTGTATTCAAAAATTTGTTTGAACAACAAAGAAGATAGGCATGTAAATGCCTAAACATGATCGATAAACAGTAAACAAACACTCAATGTTGGCTATAGCTGTAGATACAAAATTCATTACTATTTCCTCTTCCTTGGCAATTTTCTTCCATTGATCCATAGGCTCTGCTGCAAGGCTGTCACATTAGTTCATTTCAGTCTTAATATATAACTATAGTTGTTTGATTTGGAGCTGATACTTTGTGGGACTCTAGGTCAAATTCTCCTTTTCACTCCTTAATTACTATTTTCTTTTCTCTTGAGAAATAATTGACATTAGTACATTGTGAATGTTCTCTTTTCACCAAGGTAAATCACTTTAGGATGCCTGCACCTTCTCCTAAAGATAAAAGACACATGTACTTGCTTTGGCTGTGGTTCCGCAGTGATCTAATACAGCTTATGGCAGAAACCCTGTCAGGGGTTTATACCAACCTGCCAATAGACTTCCCTGGTGGCTCAGACAGTAAAGCGTCTGCCTACAATGTGGGAGACCTGGGTTCAGTCCCTGGGTCAGGAAGATCTCCTGGAGAAGGAAATGGCGACCCACTCCAGTATTCTTGCCTAGAAAATCCCATGGATGGAGGAGCCTGGTAGGCTATAGTCCATGGAGTCACAAAGAGCTGGACACGACTGAGTGACTTCACTTTCTTTGTAAGTTGTTCATAGCTGGTTAAGCCAGCCATGACTGGAGAGGTGGGGCAAATTCTTGGAGGATAAAAACTGCCTTGTTTTGAGGAAAGGGCAGCTTCTTGAAGAAGAGGGCATAATTGTGTGTCAAGCAGGCAACCCCAAAGTGTCTAATAGTAGCTTACAAAAGTGGAATTATTGGTATTCTAGAGCAAGACATTTCAATAGTATTTTCTGTGAGGATGCGAATTTTGTCTGTACTTTTCCATACAGTAGCCACTAACGAACTATATGTGGCTTTTCAGTACTTGAAATGTCACTAGCGCAACTGAAGAACTGAAAACATGAAGTTAATTTTATATAATTAAACTTAATTTAAAGTTAAATAGCCAAACGTGGTTAGCAACTATTGTATCGGATGGCACCATTTTAGAATTGTCAGTGAAACCATACTTATTTATAACTTCAGAATTTGGAATCAGTCTTGGTTACACATTTGGCCTTTGCCATTGATTATCTGAGTGAAATTAAGTAAATTATTTTATTTAGCCAAGTTTTCTTTTTTAACAGGAAAGTGGAAATAATAATCCCTATTTTGTATAGGATATGTTGTGCTGTACTCCGTTGCTTCAGTGATGTCTGACTCTTTGCAACCCTGTGGATTGTAACCTGCCAGGCTCTTCTGTCCATGAAATTCTCCAGGCAAGAATACTGGAGTGGGTTGCTATGCCCTTCTCCAGGGGATCTTCCCAACACAGGGATTGAACCCTTGACTCCTGAAGGATTGCATTAAGACCCAGTGGTTCTTAAATAATATTACAAATAACCATATACATTTCAAATGCACCAAAGGCTAACAACCTTTTTTTTCTCATTAATTCAGAAAATCTTTCATTTCTTCTGTTTGTTTTTTTTTTTAAGATTTTATTTTCAAGAGAACTTTTAGGTTCACTAAAAAACTAAGAGGAAGATTCAGAGATTTCCTATTTACCTCCTGCACTACATGTGTGCAGCTTCTCCAATTTGAACATCCTCACCATAGTGGTGTGTTTGTTAGATTAAACCCATATTTTACATTAGCATTCACTCTCAGTATTGCATATTCTATGGGTTTGGACAAATGTCTGACATCACTATAATACCATACAGACTATTTTTACTACTCTAAAAACACTTTGTGCTTAACTTCAGTTAACTTCTTTTTACTCACTCAAATACAATTTTCATTAAGCACTCAGAGTGACAAACTTTATTCCTTACATACACTTTTAATACATTCTTGAATCAAAAGAACAGTCAATCATTACAATGAATATATTGCTATTAACTCATAGTGACTACTTTATTGTGCATTATGGCTGTTCAAGGAAAGAAAGACTTATAGGCCTGGACATAGCTAGTGACAGAATCAATCAATGGGATTCTATTCTGAGCAATCGAAAGGAGAAATCCTTTCTATTACCTTGAAAGTGGAAGTGTTAGCTGTTCAGTCGTGTCACACTCTTTGGGACTTGAAGGACTCTAGCCCACCAAGCTTTTCTGTCCATGGAATTCTCCAGGCCAGAATACTGACGTGGATTGCCATTCCCATCTCCAAGGGGGTCTTCTTGACCTAGGAACTGAACCTGAGTCTCCCCCATTTTAGGCAGATTCTTTACCATCTGAGCCAATAGGGAAGCCCAAACATAGGGCTATGAGCGTGTGCTCAGTCATGTCTGACTCTTTGGGACCTCATGGACTCCAGCCTGCCAGGCCTCTCCATCCATGGAATTTTCCAGGCAAGAATACTGGAGTGGGTTGCTTTTCCCACTCCAACCTAGGTATCAAACCCATGACTCCTGTGTCTCCTGCGGTAGCAGGCAGATTCTTTACCACTGAGTCACCTGGGAAGCCCAAGACTGACATTCACAATAATAGCCATTCTTTCTACTGCATAAACATACCATTCTAGACCCTTTACCTCCATCTTTGCAGTGAGTCTGCATCTCCTGCATTGCAGGTGGATTCTTTAGTCCACAGCCACCAGGGAAACCCCTTTGTATAGGATGCTAAGTTGCTTCAGTCATATCCGACTCTTTGCGATCCCATGGACTGTAGTCCCCCAGGATCCTTTGTCCATGAGATTCTCCAGGTAAGATTACTTGGGTGTTGCCATTTCCTCCTCCAAGAGATCTTCCTGACCCAGCGACTGAACCCATGTTTCTTATGTCACCTGCATTGGCAGACAGGTTCTTTACCACTAGCACCACCTGGGGAGCTCCTATAGTATAGGATAGCACTACTCCAAGTGTGGTCTTCATAGCAGTGTCTGTCAGCAGACTATTTGTTGCAGGTTAGACATGAAATGTGAGCAATAGAAATTACTATAAAAATTTGACAGAGTAAATTGATATCTTTTGAGTATAACAAAATTTTGTATGACATTTAAATTTTTCTAGCTATTTGTTTTTGGTATATTTTACAAAATACTAGTCTGCAACAGATTGGAAACAAGACAAAGTTGGTATATATATGGAATATTACTTAGCCATAAAAGGAACACATTTGAGCCACTGCCAGTGAGGTGGAAAAACCTAGAACCTGTTATACAGAGTGAAGAAAGTCAGCAAGAGAAAAACAAATATCGTATATTAACATATATATAGAAAATCTAGAAAAACAGTACTGATGAACCTATTTGCAGGGCAGGAATAGAGACACAGACATAGAGAACAGACTTATGGACACAGCAGGGGAAGGAGAGGGTGGAATGAATTGAGAGAATAACACTGAAACATATATATCACCATATGTAAAATAGATAGGTAATGGAAAGTTGCTGTATAACACTGGAAGCTCAACCTGGCACTCTGTGACGATACAGAAGGATGGGATGGGGTAGGTCATGGGAGGGAGGTTCAAGGAGGAGACATAGGTATACTTATGATTGTTGTATGGCAGAAACCAACACAACATTGTAAAGCAATTATCCTCCCATTAAAAACAAGTTTAAAGAAAAGCAAAAAAGCTAGATGGTGTTTAAAAATTAGAGACTGATTAATCAAAATGAAGCTGAATGTACATCATAAGTGAAAGTAAAAGCCTACAAGACTCCTCTGTCCATGGGATTCTCCAGGCAAGAATCCTGGAGTGAGGTGACATTTCCTACTCCAGGGACTCTTCCTGACCTAGGGATTGAACTTGCATCTCTTCTGTCTCCTGCTTGGCAGGCAGGTTCTTTACCACTAGTGCCACCTGGGAAGTCTAAGAACTAAAAGAATTGTCCTATATTGTGTAGGTGTTTGTGTATACATTCAGAAGGATAGTTTAAAACGTCTAACAAATATTTCAACTGATAGATCACATCCATTAGTATTATGCCTAATCCTTATTTCCTGAGATGAAATATTAAAAATATTTTGCTTTCATGTGTTAACCTTATATAGAAACCATGATGAGGAGCCTCCTCCAGGAAGAAAAATTACAGTTACAAGTGAACAGAGTTATTTGAAAGTTAAAATTTGAAATGATCATATAATCAATTTGAGTAGAAATGTATAAAGTCATGGAAAGAAACAATAGCTTCCAGGCTTATACTTGACAATGATAACATAAAATGTTATAATATATATCCATAGAAAAGAGTGACAAGGGGGTGCATATGAGATCAGGGCATAGCAGTGTTAATCATTCAGAAATTCCAGGAAAAAAAGGAATCACAAACGCACAAATTTGTACCGCAATCCAAGCATTGTGTGCTGATGAGGCGTGGGCTGGTCCTTCTTAGGTCATGTAAATCTCCATCTGCCTCACAGACAGAAATTTCATTCCTGCAGCACAGAACACAAAGGCTCACAAAACACAATGCCACTAAACATTAGAATCAAATAATTGGCTCCACTTATTCTGATTCCATGCTCACCAAGCAGCCTTCTGCTTCTTTGGCTTTGTATGAGATTTATCTACAGGAGGGTGTGCTGTTGAGTAATTCTAGCCCAATCCATCATTAATTTTAGATTAGAATTCTGATTTATCAGTCATTTATCTTCCACTGTCTCAAGTCCATTCCTGCAAAATGGACTGACTCTCAAGAAGCTGACAAAAATAGGTTTCTTTACTTGTCATACTGGGGACCAGTTCATGGACTATGGTGAATCCGTTGTAGCATGTTCCACTATCGAAGGCTCTTGATTATCAGCCAACATTCTCCAAATGGTAACTCTTTGCATTCCCTGGACCAAATGTTCATAACAGTCAGGGAAGTATGGTAGGTTGGATTTTAGCAATAGGGGATCTTCAATAATTATATGATCACTTGACTTAATTTTCTTCTCTTGATATTGCCTCAAAATAATCCAGATGATATTATTTTAGAAGTATCAACAGTAGAATGTGAGGATAAGACTTAACTGAGAGTTGAAATTATGAAGTTTGAGGGATGGAAATAAATAAACAAGGAGTAGGTAGAATAAAGACATCCTTTTTTAAAAATTAAAAAAGAATTTGGCTGTGAGGCATGTGACATCTTAGTTCCCTCCTCAAGGATCAAACCCATACCCCCTGCATTGGAAGCACAGAGTCTTAATCACTGGATCACCGGGGAAGTCCGAAGTATGTTTCACATACTGTTTTTCATTGCACCAATTTCTCCTGCTTCAGTGCTTTCCCAATATCCACTTTTTTTTCTATAAATGAGAATGGGAAAATGCTGAGGAGCAAAGACTCTAAGAAGCATCTTAAAATCAGAATTGAAGGAAGAGTACTGGTCAAATTAATAATTGTATCCAGAAAACAGATGACAGGAGAGAGAAAACTCAGAGGCAAATTTACATAGTAAATGAAAATTGTATTATTTTATTAAGGTAATAATGCATTGATTTTTACACATGGTTAGTGATTAGGAGTTCTTAGTAAACCACAACTTTTGTAGCACATGGACTTTAAAGGAAGTGAAGGAAAAGAGCAGACTGAGCAGAAGATATAGGTAACAACAAAATTTACACTAGATTCCATAAATGCAAGTGGTATAAATATCTAATACCTATTATATAATAGAATGCCTACCATATTCACTAAATTGAATATAGAAGTATAAAAAGCAATTTTCACAAACATCACATATGCCTAAGTGTAGGTTGTAGAAATTGATGAATGTTTATGATATGCTAATCCTAAATAGCAAAAGCAAAACCTAGTTTAGGTGACAGATGATATTGAAACTAAACTTTGCAATATGAATGACAGAAGAGAACTTTATTCCAGGTAATGATTTCCAATCTACACACCATGAGGTGGTAAGATTTTATGATTCCATCTAAATACTGATTTCAAATCAGGATTCTTATTAAAAGTAAATTATAGCGTGCCTTGAAGTGAAAGTGAAAGTGAGAGTCACTCAGTCGTGTTCAACTCTTTGAGACCCCATGGAGTATACAGTCCATGGAATTCTCCAGGCCAGAAGAATGTTAAATAAACCAGTCCATCATTCGTTAATTAATTAATTCCTATTGTAAGTATTTTTTTCTCTAAGGCAAGTATTTATTGAGGGTTCATTAATGCCAGGCTATGGATATTAGGGTGAACACAACATAGTCTGTACTTAGGAGTTTACATTCTATGGGAGACACAGAGAAGTAAGTCAGCAATTACGCTGTGGTGTGCCTAGATGTAAGTGGGGATGACAGTACTCAAAGCACTGAGATTATTGATTAGCCAAAAAGTTTGCTCTGGTTTTCTGTAACATCTTACGGAAAAACCCAAACAGACTTTTTGGCCAACTCAACACATAGAAGAAGAACCTAACCCAGACACAGATAAGGTGTCAGAGAAGTTTCCCCAAAGATATTGATAATTAATTTGAGACTTAGTGATGAGAGGATGAGGGTGGGGCTGAGTCTCCTCTGAGAGAAAATAGTATGGACTAAGTCTTGGACATCTTTGGCAGAAAATTTTTCAACATGACCAAACTGTTGAGTACAAGCTGGAAATGGTACAATGAGAGAGATAAATAGGGTCAGTGGACCTATGAAGGTGTTTGTAATCCTTGTTCTGTTCTTTGGACTTTATCTAGAGGGCTATTAGAGATTTTTAAAATATTTGCTGCAAACATTTGAGACACACAAAGAAGCGAAGTAATATAAAAAGTCTGCATTTGCACCATTTATGTATTATGAAACATAAATACTCTTAGAGAAAAACCCCAAAAGCAAAATTTAAAAATATACTCTATATAAACATTCATACAATAGAATTTCCTCCTATATCCCTAACAGATGACATTTCCTTCTTCATACTTCATAGAAACTACTATCTCGAATTTAGTGTTATTATTCTTACACATATGGTTTCATACTTTAGCTATATATGTAACTCTCAACTAAATAAACAAATGGTTGAGGGGTAAGTTGACAATGATCACATAAAATGTTATAATATATATCCATAGAAAAAGTGACAAGGGGATGCATATGAGATCAGGGGATAGCAGTGTTAATCATTCAGATAAAGATCCAGATGAAATATAGTTAAGCAGATAAAATACAGTTAACAGACAAAATATAGTGAAGCTTGAATTTTAGATTTAGAAAATGTTTTTTAGTATAAGTATGTCTGAAATATTGACTGACTATTTGTAATACTTGCAACATTGTCCCATGCAATATTTGGGAAATGCTTATAGTAAAATTGTTTATCTGAAATTCAAATGTAACTGGGAGTCCTGTAATTTTATTTGATAAGTTTGTCAATCCAAGGGGTGAGTAGATGTGGGGTTCTGCATAAGTATGCATGCAACAGTAAGAACTGGGAGCCAGAGACAAAAGAGTCTGGGGACAGTTCAAGTGAAAATGGCCTGGACCTAAGTTGGCCAGTGGAAAATCAAGAGAAATAGTTCAATTTTAGAGCTATATGGGAGAAAGAAAAGTCAAGATTTGGTGACTGGTTTAATGTGTGAGTAAAGGAGAGGGAGGAGTTGAGGATAATAAAAGGTTTGGCTAGTGGCATTGCTGACAGAGATAAGTTCTAATTTGGACTTGTTGAGTTAGATGTTCTTCTGAGGAATATTTAGGCTAATTGATACAGCATGTAGTTGGATGTATCCTGGGGAAATTAAGTAATTTAAAATAAAGCAGATCTAGAAAACTATGCACACAAGTACATTCACCCCAATCTGTCTATTCCATTTAATACCTTACATATACACCTATTGTGTACACCAAGAAAGTGGAGAAAACCACTAGACCATTCAGGTATGACCTAAATCAAATCCCTTATGACTATACAGTGCAAGTGAGAAATAGATTTAGGGGACTAGGTCGGATAGACTGAGTGCCTGATGAGCTATGGACGGAGGTTCGTGACATTGTACAGGAGACAGGAATCAAGACCATCCCCAAGAAAAAGAAATGCAAAAAAGCAAAATGACTGTCTGAGGAGGCCTTACAAATAGCTGTGAAAAGAAGGGAAGTGAAAAGCAAAGGAGACAAGGAAAGATATAAGCATCTGAATGCAGAGTTCCAAAGAATAGCAAGGAGAGATAAAATAGCCTTCCTCAGTGATCAGTGCAGAGAAACAGAGGAAAACAATAGAATGGGAAAGACTAGAGATCTCTTCAAGAAAATTAGAGATGCCAAGCGAACATTTCATGTAAAGATGGGGTCAATAAAGGACAGAAATGATATGGACTTAAGAGAAGCAGAAGATATTAAGAAGAGGTGGCAAGAATACACAGAAGAACCATATAAAAAAGATCTTCATGACCCAGATAACCACGATGGTGTGATCATTCACTTAGAGCAAGACATCCTGGAATGTGAAGTCATGTAGGCCTTAGGTAGCGTCACTACGAACAAAGCTAGTGGAGGTGATGGAATTCCAGTTGAGCTCTTTCAAATCCTGAAAGATGATGCTGTGAAAGTGCTGCACTCAATATGCCAGCAAATTTGGAAAACTCAGCAGTGGCCACAGGACTGGAAAAGGTCCGTTTTCATTCCAATCCCAAAGAAAGGCAATGCCAAAGAATGTTCAAACTACCGCACAATTGCACTCATCTCACACGCTAGCAAAGTAATGCTCAAAATTCTCCAAGCCAGGCTTCAGCAATACATGAACCATGAACTTCCAGATGTTCAAGCTGGTTTAAAAAAAGGCAGAAGAACTAGAGATCAAATTGCCAGCATTGGCTGGATTATCGTAAATGTAAGACAGTTCCAGGAAAATGTCTATTTCTGCTTTATTGACTACTGCGAAGCCTTTGACTGTGTGGATCACAATAAACTGGAAAATTCTGAAAGAGAGGGAAATACCAGGCCACCTGACCTGCCTCTTGAGAAACCTATATGCAGGTCAGGAAGCAACAGTTAGAACTGGACATGGAACAACAGACTGGTTTCAAGTAGGAAAAGACTACGTCAAGGCTGTATATTGTCCCCCTGCTTATTTAACTTATATGCAGAGTACATCATGAGAAACGCTGGACTGGAGGAAGCACAAGCTGGAATCAAGATTGCCGGGAGAAATATCAATCACCTCAGATATGCAGATGACACCACCCTTATGATAGAAAGTGAATAAGAACTAAAGAGCCTCTTTGATGAAAGTGAAAGAGGAGAGTGAAAAGCTGGCTTAAAGCTCTCCATTCATAAAACTGAGATCATGGCATCCGGTCCCATCACTTCATGGGAAATAGATGGGGAAACAGTGGAAACAGTGTCAGACTTTATTTTGGGGGGCTCCAAAATCACTGCAGATGGTGACCGCAGCCATGAAATTAAAAGACACTTACTCCTTGGAAGAAAGTTATGATCAACCTAGACAGTATATTTGGAGAAGGCAAGTGCACCCCAGTCCAGAGCTTTTGCCTGGAAAATCCCATGGATGGAGGAGCCTGGTATGCTGCAGTCCATGGGATCGCTAGAGTCGGACACGACTGAGTGACCTCACTTTCACTTTTAACTTTCATGCATTGGAGAAGGAAATGGCAACCCACTCTAGTGTTCTTGCCTGGAGAATCCCAGGGACGGGGAAGCCTGGTGGGCTGCCATCTATGGGGTTGCACAGAGTTGGACATGACTGAAGCAACTTAGCAGCAGCAGCAGCAGACAGCATATTAAAAAGCAGAGACATTACTTTGTCAACAAAGGTCCGTCTAGTCAAGGCTATGGTTTTTCCAGTGGTCATGTACGGATGTGAGAGTTGGACTATAAAGAAAGCCGAGTGCTGAAGAATTGATGCTTTTGAACTGTGGTGTTGGAAAAGACTATTGAGAGTCCCCTGGATTGCAAGGAGATCCCACCAGTCTATCCTAAAGGAGATCAGTCCTGGGTGTTCATTGGTAGGACTGATTTTGAGGCTGCAACTCCAATACTCTGGCCACCTGATGCAAAGAGCTGACTCATTTGAAAAGACCCTGATGCTGGGAAAGATTGAGGGCAGGAGAAGGGGACGACAGAGCATGAGATGGTTGGACGGCATCGCTGACTCGGTGAACATGGGTTTGGGTGAACTCCGGGAGTTGGTGATGGACAGGGAGGCCTGGCATGCTGTGGTTCATGGGGTCGCAAAGAGTTGGACTCTACTAAGTGACTGAACTGAACTGAATTTCTTTTACTAAAATTCCTATTCATATCCTTGTTCTATCTCTTGTTCCAAGCCCACATTGGTGATCTAAAAATAATATGTTTACATATGTTGCACTTTATCTTCTCCATTTCATTTCATATTGACTTGTCCTCTCATTAAGGTCTTGGCATCTTTCCTCCCTGCCCCTCCCTGCCCCTCCTCCCTCAATAAAAAGTCTGTGTGTTTTACCTGTCTCAGAGGATTTGCATCCTTCAGGAACTTCCACAGCTATTGGCTTTGGTTTCCTTGGCAACCCTTGCCTCTCTTATTTTTTTCTGATTACTAAGATTTCTGATTTCTAAGAGAAATCTGAGTAAATCACTGATAAGCACTGACCATAAATAGCTGAAGGAATTAAAGTGCTCAGCACAGTCTCTGAGAAAAGGAGTGGGCAAATTTAGAGGAAATAAAAACACTGAGCCCCAAAGGGATGGATGTAAAATGTGTGAAAGTATTGATTTACAAGGTTTGTTATTTTCATTGTGAATGCACTGTTTGGAGTGTTGTTGGGGCTGATCAAGACAATAACCTCAAGAGCTAGGCAGCTATACCATCTAACCAAGCAAAATTCTCCTAGGCTTAGGTAAACCAACAAGGAGTGTAGGAAATCATATTCTAGGTTATTGTGGGAAGTATAAAACACAAACCTTGAGAGGTGAAAAAAAAGATGTAGATGAAATTTGCTCTAATGTTTACTTTAGAAACATATTAGTATACAATGTAAAGAGGACTGCATGAGAGTTGTAATGATCAACCTTAATTTTAGGTTTGTTGAAGTGTTAATAAAATATAGCAGTGAGGTTTTGTTATTTTATACAGCATATTCTATATTCATACTCTGATAGTATTGCTTTTATTAAATAAAGATACCAGGATGGAGATTAGATGTTTGTCTAAAGCTAATACAGATAAATAATTTCCCCCTAAAACTCAGAAATAAAAGTGTGGTTCACCTTAGAACCACACTTAATCCTCCAGTTGTTGTTGGGTGTTGGTGAACAATAAGCTATTTAATAAAATTTTCATTAGAAAAAGTTGGGACATCCAATTGTCAGAAGGCACTTCCTCCTTCTAGTCAAAGTAAATTTATCATCATCTAGATTCTTAGCCATACCGTGAGGAAATTAAGAAGTGCTAGTCTGTAAAACTAGAGTAAATCTAGTTTATTCAATACTTAAGTTATATAATAGTAGAGTTGTTGGTCGAATGCTATCTCTGCGACATCTGAATAAAATGTAAATCTGTTGTTTGATGGTCAAGTTATTTACTCATTATTTATTGCTATAATTGATAATCAATATTTCATCATATTTAGTCTTGACACTGTGATAACAAGCCAGTCACCGCCCCCCCCCACGCCCCCGCTCTACACACACACACACACACACACACACACACACACACACACACGACTCCACCAACGGGAAAATCCCACTTTAAGTCCTTGGATCTAGTACTTTCCCAGACTGAGCTTGGATTTGTCTCTCCCCGTCACCTTTTCTAACTCATTCTCCTAATAGTTTTGCTGGTTGGAGTGCTTGCCCGCCCCCGCATCCGTTCAGAGATGAAATCTGATTGGGCAAAACTGATCAGGGTAATCTCATTGGCCACAGGGCTTTGTTACCTGAGCCAATCAACACTCTCCCAGGCATGAAGACTGGACAGGGTCATCTAATAAATGCCGAGCCCCAGAGTTGTGTGGTCCTGGGCCTTCCTTCCACACCGGACGGAGGAGGCAGGAGGCGAGTGTTACTGCTGACAGCCATCTTGGGTCCTTGAGGAAGCTGCCTTTTGAGGATGTTCCTAACAGGGAGAAGCTGCCCTGAGTCACGGAGAAACTGACATGCAATTTGGAAGAGCACCTCTTGAAGACCTAGCTCTGTACCTTTTTGTTATGTTAGTCAGTAAACCCCTTTAAGACCGTTTCAGTTGAATTTACTGTTATTTGGTTAAAACAACAACAACAACAAATTGATATTTATTTACTCTTGAGCCTTACATAAGAATCCAAGAAACTAGTAGTCAACTGAAGTGTAGTCAGGTTGGGATTATTTAATAAGTATATTTAGCCTCTCATCACTTAGTTCTCTTGGTACATTTTATATACTTTGCGGTTTTATGTTCTGGCTGATTGATTCAACAACTGTTCATTATTAATATTAAGCATTCAATATGTCACTATCTGTCAGGCACTGTGCATACAAGAGTGATAAACAGTTTCAGTACTGAGAAAGGTCAAAGGATTAGTTGAAGATGTGGGCAAGAATATTAAGGAGGCATGCAAAGTGAAAATGGGAAATCACAAATAAAGCGAAGAAGGGACAGCTATTCAAAGTGGTGTGGTGTTGGAGAGGAGAAGAGAGGGAAGGGTAGGTATCATTAGAAACTCCTAAGAAGGAGTTACCAACTTCTGTTTGTGCCCTGGACCTCTTTGGCAGTATGATGAAGCCTAGGCAACCATTTTCAGAACAATGTTTTTAAGTGTGTAAAAATACTTTGGATTAAGAAGGAAATTTAGAGTAATGAAATATCTATCAAAATATTTTTTTGAATGTATGATATAGTAATATATGTGCTTCTTTATTAACAGAAGAACAAAGATTATCAGTGGGCATAAATATTAACCTAGTTTTGAGGTAATGATGAATGTAATGATATTTTGAACTATCTGCAGCAGCTGTAATGTAATATCTCTGGTTTCTTTTGGTTGCAAAGGCACAGGTACCTCTAGTACTGTTGTGGTTTGTGGCAGACATTCATAAAAGAAGGATGTGCTGAATTTTATGTAGTGGTTTCATACAATATAATTTCCTGGACCCCTGAATTCTATGCCAACTTAAAAAAAAAAAACCCTTGTGTGAAGAAGAGATATAATTTGAACTAATTCTTTACAGATTGAATAAGGTATTTAGGTAAGTGAAATAGAAATGAATTCAGGATATGTGGAAGAGCATATTCAAAGGCATGGAGGCATAAGAGCAGATAAGGACTGTCAACAGGCTGCTTTGGTTAGAGTGAAGAATCACTTTGGCATAGTGGGAGGAGGTTAAGCTGGAAAAATTGGTAAAATCTCCTATCTTTGGGATACTGGTTGGGATACTGGGATACTGGGTACATTATAGCGTTAAGTGATTCTGACTTTAATGTGTTTGAAATCCTTTGCAAACTCTCTACTGCCTAGCATATATAGTCCAAGTTTCATATAGTTGCTCCTTGTAATCAAGTCTCAGCTTTCCTTTCTAGTCTCATTTACCACTTTTCCTGACATACTATGCTCCAATGATTCTCAAATATCATTCTATATTTACACATACTATTCTCTTTATCTCTATTCAGTATTTGAATCATCACTTCCTATGCCTCAGTTGTCTCATCTGTAAAACAGGGACAGAAAGTACCTCATAGAATTGTGGTGGGGATTAAATAAAATGGTTCTAGAACTTGTTTGAACAATGCCTAACATGTTAAGCTCTCAATAAATGATAGCTATTATTGTAACTTTTATTATTACCTATAATATTTTTTCCTCTTGCCCAGTTGGGGAACTCCTATACATTCTTTAAAACCCGGTCTGGACATTACTTCCTCCAGAAAGGTTTTCTGATCATGCAAGTTTAATTTCCTCCAGATAGAATTAATAATTTCTTCTTCTATCAATTCAGTTCAGTTCAGTCGCTCAGTCGTGTCTGACTCTTTGCGACCCCATGGACTGCAGCCACCAAGCCTCCCTGTCCATCACCAACTTCCAGAGTTTACTCAAACTCAGTGTCCATTGAGTCAGTGATGTCATCCAGCCATCTCATCCTCTGTTGTCCCCTTCTTCTCCTGCCTTCAGTCTTTCCCAGCATCAGGGTCTTTTCAAATGAGTCAGCTCTTTGAATCAGGTGGCCAAAGTATTGGAGTTTCAGCTTCAACATCAGTCCTTCCAATGAATATTCAGGATTGATTTCCTTTAGGATGGACTGGTTGGATCTCCCTTCAGTCCAAGGTACTCTCTTCTCCAACACCACAGTTCAAAAACATCAATTCTTCTGTGCTCAGCTGTCTTTATAGTCCAACTCTCACATTCATACATGACTACTGGAAAAACCGTAGCCTTGACTAGATGGACATCATCTCATATAATTTTGATTCTTGTTTTACATACTGTATTATGTAGGAGTTACTTTTGGTGGGGGTTGGGGGTGTTATGGAGGTAGTGATAAAGTTGGTTTAAGTTGAGAGAAGCAGCTGTCAGGGTAAATGGGACCTTGGAGAGAGAAAGTAAAATTTAGGACATTGCTGACTCCTCTCCCCTCCAGTTCCCAACAGCTTTAGTTATTTTGTCAAAGTGAGATTTATGTCTTTTGGAATTTGACACTAGGTCAAAGTTGGCCATGAATTAGTCCAGTGATATTTCAATTACACTAGTATTGTTTGTCATCAAGGTGCATTCCTCATGCTTTTTCCTCTGACGCTTGCCCGAAATTCATTCATCCAACAAATATTTGAGTGACCTACCCTCTCTGTCTACTGAATAGCCTGTTTTCCAAGGTCAGTTTCTAAACTTTTGTGGTGATTTGACACTTCAGCACTAAAATTTGCCTCTCCTCCCCACCTTTTTTCCCGTTCATCCCAACTCTTTGCATCCACTTCATTCACAGTTATATCTTGTGCTCAAGTGCTTGACTATTTTTCCTCCTCTAATGACACATACACACACTAACACAATGTATGGCACGAAGTAGATGCTTAACAAATGCTTATTGAATGAGTGTCCCGTGCATTTTAGTGACATCATATCCTGTGTGCCTGGGTGTCAGTCTGCATTCATCTCCGGGAAGCCTGGAGGTCGCAGGGTTTAAGTCACTGTCTATAAGGTGCATCAACTATCTCAAACGCAGGCTCAGGTTGCAGACTTCCCACAAGAAACGCAGCCATCGGTAATGCTGGATCTCCTCTTCTGGTTCAGAGACTCCAGCTGGGGGCCGAAACCAGCGGCCTCGTAGGCGCTGGCGTCCAGCAACTCTGGGAATAGAACATGCGAGGGCGGGAGCAGGCAGCTCACTTATCGCGGTGTTTCCTTTCTCCTCCCTCCCGGGGGAGTTCTCGCGAGAGAAGCCAGGGGAAGATGGCCGTGCCCTGTTTTTCGGATTGAGGCAGTGGCGGCGGCTGCGGCGGTGGGGACGGGAATCCTAGTGTCGTGGGCACTTGAGCTGTAGCTCCCCCAAGCGAGCGCGCGTCCCTTCGTGCCTAGGCGAGAGCCGGCTCTTCTTCCTCCGGGAGATGCGTTTGTCCCGGGCTCGGGGGCGCTCTGGGAGTTCATGCTGCGCTGGAGTATCCTGGCCACCGCTCTAATCGCCTTGTGCCGCCGCAGCGCCAGCTTCGTCGCCAGCGGTGAGCCTCCTGGATTCCCTCTCTGCCCGTGGCGGCGATGACCGGGGAGAAGATCCGCTCATTGCGGAGGGACCACAAGCCCAGCAAAGAAGAGGGGGACCTGCTGGAACCTGGGGATGAGGAAGCGGCGGCTGCCCTCGGCGGCACCTTTACAGGAGGCAGGCTTGGCACAGGCGGCAGCGGCAAGAGCGGTAGAGCCTGTCATAAGATCTTCAGTAACCATCACCACCGGCTACAGCTGAAGACAGCCCCGGCCTCCACCAATCTCCCCGGCCCCCCGGCCCTGCCGCTGCACAATTCCTCCGCGACTCCCATCTCCCAGTCCCCGGCGCTTTTAGCGGGCACCAGCCCCATTGCTGTCGTCGCAGGTGGAGGCGGTTGCCCTGCACACTATCCGGTGCACGAGTGCGTCTTCAAGGGGGATGTGAGGAGACTGTCCTCTCTCATCCGCACGCACAATATCGGGCAGAAAGATAATCACGGTGAGGAGTGCTCGCCCTGTCCACCTTTCCTTCCTAGAGCCTGCGCCTCCTCAGGCCTCTCAAATCCTTGGTTTCTATACATCCGAGGCTTTTATCGGACTCTTCTTTCCTCTCCTTTGCCCATCGTCCGAGCCAAATGCCCTTAAATCATGTAATAGCATGCCAGTGGTCTGGGGATTGGTTCTTGTGGGTGCAAAGGAATGTTTCTTCCTTACCTTCTTCAAACTATTAGAAGCTGTTTTATCTTTGAGTCAGGGCTTTAGTTGATTCTTGACAATAAGAAATTTTAGACTGCCTCTGATCAAGCCTGGTCGTCATCCTTGTTTATTGAATTGTATCTTCTTTTTCTGCCCCCTCTCCACCCTTGGGATCTTGAATTTTGAACATATAAATTGTCCACCTCCCTTTATTGTCCAGGTACAGACCCCAACCTGGCTGCAACTGGTTATGATTTCTACACACCATTAGGCTGTCTGTTTCTTTTTCCTGCTGCTTTTAGGAAGCTTAGTTTGATACAAAGTGTTTACACTTTTGCAAGTGTTTTGATTTCTGAAAGCAACAGTACCAATTTGTTGGCATTTGATACCTAGAGCAAGTAGTGACTTCCAAGTGGCTAAGATTTTGTTGAAGCAGAGCTTAGAGTTTTATACTTATTTCACATAGGTAATTGCTGACAGTAATTAAAACATTACTTGATGACCTGTGATAAAATAGTACTATGATTTTTCATAGTAACTTCCTCATATCCTACATAACAACATGTAGTGTCATTTGTTATTCAAGGACTGTATTTCTATTTTTTGCTTTTTAGCTGATTTTTTTCGGTTTCTTCTAAAAACATAATGTGATTGAGTTGACTGTGATAATGTGATTATCAGTTGACTGTCATAATATGATTGACTTTATTTTACTGTGATTTAAGCCACCGTAAAATAAAGCTAATGTAAACACTGATATTTTCAGCATTTGACAAATAGGCCATTTTAAACTGGGTACTTGGCAAATATTGTTAATAGTTCGTTTTTAACCGAACGTGAGAATTGTATACACTCAATTAGAACACACTCAATTCTGTGCTCAAAATAGTATAACACATTAATGAAATACATGCCTGTTGAATTAGCTTCCTGAATTCCACTGGACTCTAGGCTTCTTATCTACAATTAGGGCAAAAACTGAGGTTAAAAAAAAAGACTGAGATTTCCACTGTTTGTATAATTCTCTGACAACTGCATTTGTATTCTGAATTTACAATATTGTAATGTTACTGTCATTTATTAAAAATCAACCCCCCCAAAATGTTCCTAAAAGTTGCACCCAGGTTTTCATTCTTAAGTT
This sequence comes from Budorcas taxicolor, assembly GCF_023091745.1. NCBI lineage: Eukaryota > Metazoa > Chordata > Mammalia > Artiodactyla > Bovidae > Budorcas > Budorcas taxicolor. The sequence goes on from NC_068912.1 coordinate 74,848,826, forward strand.
TATTTAATTACTATTGTTGCAACAGCATCATATTATTTGTTGATAGTAATCATATGTTAACCGTTTGGGAAACGGTTTTTAGTGGCAGATCTAGTGTAGCTTTGAATGTTTAGAATGTTTTTCAGATTTGATCTTCATAGTAGCTATATAAAAGGTTTATCTTATGGCCATTGCACTAAAAATATTGCCATTTAAGGGTTCCATTACAAATATACCTGAAAAAAGTTGAAACTTTGTTTTTGAGGGATGATTCCCTTTGAAAGAAGCAAGAGGTGACTATGACTGACTAAGTATGATAGTATGATGTTAGAGCTGATTTTTTTGATTGATCACAGAAGGTACTGAATTGCATATTGAGCTTGCATGTCTGTCATCTAGCAGATGAGAGCTGGTTTGTTCAAGTACAAATTCTGCTCAAAGTAATTAGAATCCTAAATACCTTTAAACTCTTTTCCATAGCCTACTGAAATTCTTTTTAAAAATCATTTTGATATACTAAATGCTTGCATTGTACTTAGCTGCCCTTTGTTGATTTTTTTTTAATTGAAGTATAGTTGACTTACAACGTGTCAGGTGTACAGCAGAGTGATTCAGTTATATATATATATACACACACACATGTATTTTAGATTTTTTTCAGATTCTTTCCTGTTTTAGATTATTACACAATATTGAATATAGTTCCCTGTGCTATGCAGTTCAGTTTAGTTCAGTCGTGTCTGACTCTTTGTGACCCCGTGGCTTCCTTGTCCATCACCAACTCATGGAGCTTGCTCAGACTCATGTCCATCGAGTTGGTGATGCCATCCAACCATCTTATCCTCTGTCGTCCCTTTCTCCTGCCTTCAGTCTTTCCCAGCATCAGGGGAAAGTGCTATACAGTAGGTTCTTGTTATCTGTTTCATATGTAGTAGTGCGCATCTGTTTATCCCAGTTTTTAGCCCCCACTTCCCCTTTGGTAATCATACATTTTTTTTATGTCTGTGAGTCTATTTCTGTTTTGTCAGTAAGTTCATTTGGATCACTTTTTATTTGTTTGAATTCATTAATTTTTGGCTGCACTAAGTCTTCATTGCTGTGCTAAGGCTTCTCCTTGTAGTGGCTTCTTTTGTTATGGAGTACAGGCTGTAGAGCACTGGCTCAGTAGTTGTGGTACACAGGCTGAGGTGCCCTGAGCAGTGTGGAATCTTCCTGGACCAGGGATCGAGTCCATGTTCTCTGCACTGGCAGGTGGATTCTTAGTCGCTGGAGTACCAGGGAGGTGCATATCACTTTTTTAGATTCCCCATACAAGTGCTGTCTTAAGATGCTTGTCTTTCTCTGACTTACTTCACTTAGACTGATAATCTCTAGGGTCATTTAAGTTGCTGCAAATGGCATCATTTCAGTCTTTTTTATGGCTTAGTAATATTCCATTGCCTATATATGGACTTCCCTTGTGGCTCAGATGGTAAAGTGTCTGCCTACAAAGCGGGAGACCTGGGTTCGATCCCTGGGTTGGGAAGATCTCCTGGAGAAGGAAATGGCAACCCACTCCAGTATTCTTGCCTGGAAAATCCCACGGACGGAGGAACCTGGTAGGCTACAGTCTGTGGGGTCGCAAAGAGTCAGACACGACTGAGCGACATTTACTTTTTTAGATTCCCCATATAAGTGCTGTCTTAAGATACTTGTCTTTCTCTGAGTTACTTCACTTAGACTGATTATCTCTAGGGTCATCTATGTTGCTGCAAATGGCATTATTTCAGTCTTTTTTATGGCTTAGTAACATTCCATTGTCTATATATACCACATCTTCTTTATTCATTTATCTATCCATGGACATTTAAATTATTTCCATGTCTTGGTTATTGTAAATCATGCTGCTGTGAACTTTGGGGTGCATTTATCTTCAAATTAGTTTTTGTCTTTTCTGGATATATGCCCAGGAGTGGGATTGTTGGATCCTCTGTTAACTCTAGTTTTTTAAAGACCCTCCATACGGTTCTCCTTAATGGCTGCACCAATTTACATTCCTACCAACAGTGACATTGTTGACATTTTTCATGAATATAACCAGTGTTTCACATACTGGTGGAAACTGTAATTGTTGTTTTCTGCAGTATATGGATACATTCTCATCTCCTACAGTGAAGACTCCTAGAAAGAGTAGCTTCTATTTAACGTTGTTCTTGTTTAGTTGCTAAGTCATGTCCAACTCTTTGTGACCCCATGGACTGTAACCCACAAGGCTCCTCTGTCCATTTGATTTTCCAGGCAAGAATACTAGAGTGGGTTGTCATTTCCTTCTCCAGGGGATCTTTCCAGCCCAGGGATCAAATCTGTGTTCCTTGCTCCACAGGTGGATTCTTTAACATTGAGCCTCCTGGGAAGCCCAATTCTGTTTAATATGCTACTTCTTCAATCTTTTTGCTTATAGCTGCATAATTTCCCTACTATGTTTACATTACTTTTACTCTTCAGAGTTTACTAACCTGGATATTTCGTTAATTTTTTTTGGAATATTTTTCAAATTACAGAAGATAAAGGCATTTTAAGTTACCCAACAAAAACAAGCTGTGTATTATATTTGGATTGTTAAAACATGATAAATACATAGCAGAATCATCTACTCATTCAGGTGCATAGCAGAGCCATACAATTAAACCACATCATAGGACATAGTTGTATGTTCACTTGACATTCCTTCCATAGTATAATGATGATGATGATTATGATCATAGTTTCTCGAACATGTCAACACTATGCTGTGTTTACATACATTATCACATTTAATTCTTACAATAACCCTGCAAAGCAGATAGTTTTATTCTTGTTTTAAAGGAGGAAACTGAAGCCTCGAGGCACAAGGAAACTTTGCCAAAGTTGCATACTTAGTATAAGTTCCAAAAGGGGGAACTGAACTAACAGTGAGGGCTTCAAAGCCCATGATCAACCTCTGTAAATATTCTGTTAATCAGGACCCACTAATTTGCAAAGAAGTCAGTTTTAATAATGTGTATGTGGCATTTTATGGCAAAGTTCTTTGATATATATTTTCTCATTTAGTACATATAGAAAGATAATGCTATTAAACAGCTCTCAGAGATTTCCTGTACAGCCCAGACCTCTCACTATTGTTGTTTTTCTTTTTCTTGTAGTGGCACAGATAGATGCACTGCCTTGTCCACATGATAGCCCTTTAGATACTTTATAAGCAAGAGCTGTCGTGTTCTTCCTATCTTCAAGTTAAGCATTTCTAACTTCTGTATCCATTCTTCATAGGACATGATTTACAGAGTGCTAAGAATGGTCCCTGAAACATAGTGAATACTATAAAACTGTATTAAATAAGTAAATGAGGATCTTACTCATCTTTTAGTGACTCTCTAGTTGCTTAGTCTTTCCTTTGAAGATGGAAAGAACCAACCTTGTGTTGAAGTTATAGTAGCCTCATAAACAAAGACAAAGAGATTATATTTATTGCTCTAAGTGATACACATTCAGTAATGTGGATTACTAAAGAGCACACATTAAATAATACAGTGAAATAATATGTGGATTTTTAAAAATTTGTTTATTCTCAAGTGGTTGTCTTCCTATTCTAATCTCTTCTTGTGCTTTTTTTTAAAACCTCAAAACAGGACTTTACATTTACTAATATTTATCTTGTTAGTCTTGATCCTTTATTCTATCTACTTTGAAAGCTTATTGAATTCTACAGATAGTAGATAGTACGTGGTCATCTGTATCTGACTTTTTGTGACCCCATGGACTGTAGCCCTCCAGGCTCCTCCGTCCACGGAATTTTCCAGGCAAGAATACTGGAGTGTGTTTTCATTTCCTACTTCAGGGGATCTTTTCAACCCAGGGATTGAACCTGCCTCTGTTGCCTCTCCTGCATTGACAGGCAGATTTACCACTGTGACACCCGTTATTGGATCCTAATTTGGTCACTGTTTAGCTCACTATTCATTAGCTCTTTCAGTTTTAGTGATCTTGGAATTGAAACACTTCCTTTGGGGGTGTGTGTGTGTGTGTGTGTGTGTATGTGTGTATTTATAAGTTATTGTCAAATTGAATAGGGGCAGGGATAGAGCTTTTTTTGTGTGTGTTTGTGGAAAAATGTTAGTTTAGTTTTGAATTGCTTTTTCTGAGCTATCAGTTATACTGGGGAATATTGTATTTGGATCCAAATATATTGCTTGAAATATAGTTAAATACAGTAACAATCATAATATCATCTATATACTGTGTTCAGAAATGGCAATGATTTTGACTCATGGTATATTTAGTAACAGTTTTGTTTGAGTGGGGAAGAAGATACATTAAACATAACAAAAATTGATTCAACTCTGACATTAGTGTATCTTTAGCTTTATACTACTTTTTTTTAAGTATAGGATTAAAGTTTAAATCTAAGTTTTTTTCACATTGAGTGTAAAGATTTTTCTGACTTTTTTTGCCATTGGTATTTAAAAAAAGCGTCATGTTAACGTGCTTTTTTTTTTTTTTTTTTTTACAGTTGGTGGTAATGATTTTTATTTCTTCTTTAGAACTGAGAATGATTGTGAAGTTTATAGAAGACTTTCTTGATTTTGACTGCATTTCCTATTTGTTAAACTTGTAATTTTTTTTTCCCCTTAATTGAGTTAAATCTTTGGAAGTTAAGCACCTTATTTTGGAAACTAGTCAAAAGCTTTTAGGTGTTAAAGTGATGAATATCCTTGATCTATGAATTGCTTAAACCATTCTTTCGTAGATATGGAAAAATTTTGATCTATTCTGAGACATTTGGCAGTTTATACTGCCTTTAATTATATTATCTGGCATGGGACAAGCCATTTTCTCTATACACAGTTAATTTTCATTTTTTACTGAGTTGTCATCCTCTTGAAGCTGTTTTACATAGTGATTAGAGATTTCAAATTCAAGATAAAGTTCATTTTGAGACTATTCCTACCAATGCAAGTGACTCAGTGAAGTGATAAAGAAACGGTCAACTTGTGTCTGGTGGCTGGCAAATTTCTTCAGACAGAAATTTTAAAATATCTTACATTCAGAAAGTTTAAAAATGTACACTTGAATATGGAGGCAATAGGATAATCTGTTTGGTGCCCATGCAATATGTTTATTCTGACTTATTCTATATAAATTGATCTTCCTTTTGATACTATTCTCTGTTTTTGGTCCCTAACATTCATGAGGGGTGATGCACGATACGTTGTTTGTTTGAGAAGAGGGGACTATAAAGAGAAACTTTGCATGGGAAAAAAAATCTTGAAGTCTCAGGTGAGCAATTTTAGTCAAGAGGCACATCTTTAAATGAACACTAGTGGTTTTGTATTGGTTCTCATGTTTCGTAGTCTTTTTTGAATTTTGTTTTTTGGAAGACATGCCTCATTTTTCCTCAGATTAAAAAAAGTGGTTTCTGGAAGCCCAAGATAATCCATTAAAGTTTTCAGCACTGACACTGCTTATGAGGCTGATTTGGCTGTGAAATCTGTCACTCCACTAATCTGTGGAGTTGATTAATCTTGATGATTATATAAATATGACCGTCCTCCTTTCACCTTTCCTGTGTGTATATCTCCGACCAGATAGGACTCTCCTGGGGTTAAATGACTATGCTTCCCAAAGCCCTCATCATTAGCATTGTAGAATGTGAACTGTTGCTTAAAGCTGGGATATGAACACATCTTCTGGAGACCTACTTTCACTGAACTACGGTAGAAGTAGGAAGGTCTGACCTTTCAACTTGGCAAAAAAGGAAGCAGAAATGAGCAGTTACTGATGATGATGTGTCCTGGGTATCAGCAATGAGGCAGGACAATTCGGAAGGACTTACTGGAGAACTGAGTATGTTGGTTCCAAATTAATGACGTTCTTAAGTCATAGGAATCTAGAGTACAAGGTAATTGTCAGGATGCTTTGTGTTCTAGAAAATGAATGTAGTTTCTCAAAAATTGGTTGGGGGTTGAGCAGACAGAATATATTCCTTTTCATATTCGTATGTCATCTGTTTTATCTGGAGAGAGATGGAAGGTCAGTTTTAGAGTAAGACAGAAGCGTGTCAAATGAGTGTAGGAAAAAGAGAAATGATCTCTTTTCTGTTTAAAGATTATGAATGCTGTTCGTTACCAGGATATGTGAGGTTTAACTCTGTGGTTGGTTGCGTTTCCTCTGTTTTTGAGCCTGTTAGTCTTGTTGATATCCCAGAGATTATCTGCAAAACTGCTGCTGCTGCTGCTGCTGCTAAGTCACTTCAGTCGTGTCTGACTCTGTGCGACCCCATAGATGGCAGCCCACCAGGCTCCCCCCGTCCCTGGGATTCTCCAGGCAAGAACACTTGAGTGGGTTGCTGTTTCCTTCTCCAGTGCATGAAAAGTGAAAATGAAGTCGCTCAGTTGTGTCCAACTCTTCGCGACCCCCTGGACTGCAGCCTACCAGGCTCCTCCGTCCATGGGGATTTTCCAGGCAAGAGTACTGGAGTGGATTGCCATTGCTTTCTCTGTCTACAAAACTAGAAGGCATTTCTTATGTATCGGATCTGAGTTTGAGACCATGCTTCTCTACAAACTGGATTTTATGTAATTATACTATGTATTTAACTGCTGAAATGAGTAGATACAATATCTATCTCTTGGGGCATTATTTTCTTATATGGGAGACTTGTACTTGAACATAATGTTGAAGGCTCATATCGTGGTAGCGATTAATATAAATACCTTGCTCTCACATTTGCTATGACGTACCTTTCAGCAGAGGACACTCTAGTTTTTGAGGTTCAGATAGAGCTTCATTCAATTGAGGTTTTATCTGATACTTGAATTTATACTGCCTATCAGTTTGCTACAAGGTTAGGTTTATTTGTCTCTCCCCTGTAAGTCATCTTTAGTCTACTACTGGTATAACTTGGTTCATACCTGTCATATACTGTCATCACTTTTGTTTATTTTGGGGTGTTTCTAATTTGGATTTTGTTTTTCTGCATATATTTTTCAGTTGTTTCTGTCTTTCCTACTTTTTATGTTTTAGTTGAGATCCAAAAGAAGGAAAAATCTGAAGGAATAAATATACTTTAAAAAGAGTTCACTTCTGAGGGGAACAATAGATAAAGTTAAGCACCTCAGTCCAGTTCAGTCGCTCAGTCGTGTCTGACTCTGTGACCTCATGAATTGCAGCACGCCAGGCCTCCCTGTCCATCACCAACTCCCAGAGTTCACTCAAACTCATGTCCCATTGAGTCGGTGATGCCATCCAGCCATCTCATCCTCTGTCATCCCCTTCTCCTCCTGCCCCCAATCCCTCCCAGCATCAGAGTCTTTTCCAATGAATCAACTCTTCGCATGAGGTGGCCAAAGTATTGGAGTTTCAGCTTCAGCATCATTCCTTCCAAAGAACACCCAGGACTGATCTCCTTTAGGGTGGACTGGTTGGATCTCCTGCAGTCCAAGGGACTCTCAAGAGTCTTCTCCAACTAAATACATGTTAAATTCAATTTCAGGTTAGTGGTATATTCCAGTTTACAATAACTTCATATACCTTCCAGGTATATGAACAACAACAACAAAATGCATTTGGATTCTTGGGTATAGATATCTGTCAGGTTTGTTAATTCATCCTCTCTTAATCAGCATAGTGCTGAATTCTATAAAGCCACCAGTGCTATTTTGCCCATCCTTTTGGACATTGGTTGGCTTTCATAGAGAATCATGTGCATTGTCCTGGCTAAAATGCTTTTTTGGAGAATAAAAACAGATTTTAACACTATTCTGATGGTTCTTCATGGGAAGATCCCCTGGAGGAGGGCATGGCAACCCACTCCAGTATTCTTTCCTGGAGAATCTCATGGACAGAGGAGCCTGGTGGGTCCTTAGGGTCACAAAGAGTCAGACACGACTGAAGCAACTTAGCTTGCTCGCTAATGGTTCTTTATATTCGCCTCCCCCCACCCCATTTTTTTGGTTCATTCATTCCTTCATTTAACCGATAAATATACTGAGCTCCTGATAATGTGATAAACAGTGTTTTAGGTTCTGGGGTTACTTAGAGCAGTGAACAAAATGAACAAAGTCTCTGCTCTCAGGTAGCTTACATTCTAATGGGGCAAGATAAATAGTAAACAAACTAATAAACATATGGTAATATTCTTTGGTGTCTCAGATGGTAAAGAATCTGCCTGCATTGCAGGAGACCCAGGATCAATTCCTGGGTCAGGAAGATCCCCTGGAGAAGGTAAGGGCTACCCACTCCAGTATTCTTGCCTGGAGAACTCCATGGACAAAGGAGCCATGGAGTGGGTTACAGTCTGTGTGGGTTACAGTTACAGACTGTGGGTTACAGTCCATGGGGTCGCAAAGAGTCGGACACAACTGAGCAACTGACACAGCAACAACATAATAATAAATATTATAGAGTAAAATAAAGTAAAATCTTATAGAGTATATAGAGGATAGAGAGTATAGGGAGGGGAGGTTAGGGTCTGGGAAGACATCAGGGATGAGAAAAATTAGAGCAGTTACTTAAAGAAAATTAGGGAGCTGTTTTCTAGGAGAAAAGAATTTCAGGCAGAGAATTGCAAATATAAAGAAAGGTACCATGTTCAAGGAATAGCAAGAAGGCAAGTATGACCGGAACAAGGCAGAGAGTGGTAGGAGATGGGGAATTTTGAGATGTGGAGGTGGGAGATGTAAGCATGCAAGACTTTTTGTAGACCATTCATTGTTTTTACTTCACTCAACATAGGAAGTGATTTGAGGATTTTGAGCAGCCAGGTAACATGATCTGATTTTAAAAGGCCCTCTCTGGCTGCTATATGAAGCAGAAAAGAAACTTGGATGGGCATGGATCAATTTAACATGCCATTGTAATAAATGGGGTAACTGGAAATAATGAGAAGGTAGAGCTGGTTAAGAGTTGATGATATTTTGAATGTAAATATACGTGTGTGAATTTCAGTAGTAAAATACCATTCATGAGAGAAAATACAAAAGTTCTCCCTTTTAATTGCTTGCTTGGATGAGACTTGAAGTTATCTGTGGAAGCTGGAGCTTTGTTGGTTGTGTGTGTGTGTCTGTGTTAGTCACTCAGTCGTTTCTGACTCATTGAGATCCCATGTCAGGCTCCTCTGTCCATGGGATTCTCCAGGGAAGAATACTGGAGTGGGTTGCCATTCCCTTCTCCAGGGGATCGTCCCAACATATAATTTCCTGTTTTGCTCATATAATTTCCTGTTTTGCTCCCTGGTTAGGGGGCACATGAAGTCAGAACTATTTTTGTAATAATACAAAGTCATTGTTTGCCTTTTTTTCACTGCAGTGACATTTTCACTGATGGTACAAAAGCAGTGGTGGGTAAAATTGTTGGAGTGTTAGCATGAATTAAGGCACTGAACTGCTAGTAGTCATTGTATCATTCACTGCCTGTACTTGAAGTGAGGCGGGGGTGGGGAAGCCAATTTCACAATGTCTTTGCCGAAGCTGTAGAAGTTGTTAATTTTTAAAGTCTTAATCTTGAGTACATGCTTTTTATATTCTTTGAGACATTATGTGGATTATGCATGCTTTTCTGCTACATACTGAAGAGAAAATAAGGGAAAACATCTGTGCATTTTGAGCTGTAAGCCAAACTGGCTGCTTTTATCATGAAACACTTTTTATTTGAAAAAACAGCTTACACACAAATTATGGTTATTCCAATTTGGATATTTGGGATGTATTTCCTGGAAATTGGAAAAGTAAACCTGGGACCTCAAGGAAAACAATTGCTAGTCTTTGCTGCCAATGGAATAAGTTCAATTTGAGATGAAAGAATTTAAAACACTTGTCTTTGTCACTCTAAGCTTGACAGTTTCTTAGTATTTAAAGACTGTTTTGGCCATGTTGGTAATATTACTAAATGTGATTTAAAAATTTTTGTATAGTGAAATGTGTTGACATATGGAAGATCCGAATGACTCAGTCAACCAGTATTTTTTAGACTGATCAGTCCATTATGTTACAGAATCATGAGATTCATTCAAAGTGCAAGTGAAACCAATGAATTTTGGTGTGCCACAAAACAAAAAATTTATTGATATGGTTTTAGATTTCACATGGCAACAGTCCATTAGAAATGAACACTTAATAAGTTTTGGTGTTGTATCGAACAATGCGCTTAATTATTTAAAAAGGCTATTAAAATGCTCCTCTTTTATTTTAATTGCATGTCATCTGAATCTGGATTTAGTTATAAAAACCCAGCTGTTTTCTATTAAGTCAAACACTTAATATACTTTAATTTTTAATTAAAGAATTTGAAATTGTACCACTCATCTTTTTTTTATTGTTTTGGAAAATTGCAATTATGTTTTTCATAAAAAATTTATATTAGCATGTAATGAGTTTATTGTAATTTTAAAATTAGTAAGGAAAATTTTTAAACAATTTAATGTGGTCTTGAAACCAGAAAGTCTGAAATCTGTTGGTACGATAAAAAGAGTACTGATTTTAGAGTCCTGACTGTCATGATTCCTATATGTGTAATTTTAGGAAATTAACCGTTATTAGATGTCTTTTTCTTATGACATGTGAAATAGCAATAATCTTTGTCTCATGGGGTTAGGGAGCAAATTAAATAAGATATCTAAAGTATACAGCATAGTGCTGGGCCTGTACTAATATATGCCCTATAAATGCCAGGCATTTGGTTAATAATTTGCATACTTTAACACTGCAGTGTTCTTAATGTTACTGGAATGTTTTTTAATCATTTAGCAAAACAGAGTTCAGTTTTGTTTACCAAGTTAGAACCAAGGCATCCAATTTCAGATTTAAAAGTATATTTTGAAAAGTTAACAGTTATTTTTAAGATTTTTAGCATCCTTTGTTTAACAGATTAGCTTAAGCAGGTTGAGGACTTAGATAACTGAGGGGATAGTATATGATGGTTCAAACTAGGATGCTTGAGCACTTAGTTTCATGATACATTTGGTCATGTGGTGTTGGGTAGAGAATGATGTTGATGATGAGTATTTTGCATTTTAAGCTACTGAAATCATAGTGTGACATATGGCATTCTTGATTATAGGTAGTATGTATTTCTGTTCATGTTCCTGCCTGTGAAGTGAGAGGGATTGGATTGTTGAACTCAGAGTCATTTCTAATTCATAAATCTTTTGAAATTTGGATTACTTTGGACTTGTAATAGGAAGTTTCATTTGTAACTTCAGTATGTACTAAGGCTTTTACCGTTTCATCTATATGTTCTTGGAAGATTTAAGAAAACAGTAATTATTTAGGTGCATAAATGCCTTGATTTCTTCACCTTTGTGCTCTGTCTAGACTCTGGTGGGTCCTTCTTAATTTATGTAATTTTTTGAATAGTTACTATGTTTGCATGCTGCAAAACTGCAAAAAGATATACAAGGATATGATGTAAAAGTGAAGTTTCTCTCCCACCTGTCTTTATTCACCCAGTTATCCTCTTTGCAGCAACTAGGGTTATCAGTTGCTTGTTTTCTTTCTGTTACAATTTAGAACATTAGAGCTTTTTTTTTTTCTCCTGAAAGAGAAGTGAAGAAAGAGAGCTGTTGCTACCTTTTCTAATATTAGGACAAAAATAGATATTGAGAAATTTATTTGTTTGATTTTAAATGTCTTTCTCTTTTTTTAATTTTGAATTTATATCCCCAGTCTAGACTTCTCCTTGGAGTTCCAGATATTATAATTATCCACACTTGAGAATCTTAGAGATATCTCAAAATTTATTTGTCTAAAATGGAGTTATCACCTTCTGCCTCCCCCCCGGCCATCCCCTAAATCACATCATTAGATATCCAGCTCTCCGGTGTCAATCACTGAGATCATTCTTTGTCTCAGTTAAGTTCAGTGGCTCAGTCATGTCTGACTCTGTTACCCACGGACTGCAGCATGCCAGTCTTCCCTGTCCATCACCAACTCTCAGAGCTTGCTCAAACTCATGTCCATCGAGTTGGTGATGCCATCCAACCATCTCATCCTCTGTCGTACCCTTCTCCTCCTGCCCTCAATCTTTCCTAGCATCAGGGTCTTTGCAAATGAGTCAGTTCTTTGGCCAAAGTATTGGAGCTTCAGCTTCAACATCAGTCCTTCCAATGAATATTCAGGGCTGATTTCCTTCTTTGTCTCACTCCCTTTTTTTACCCACACATATCTAATTAGCAAGTCAGTCTACTTTCTGTCTCCAGTCCACGTTGAGACCAACCAATTTTTATTATCTTTTCCCTGGAATACTGTACTGGATCTGCAACTAGTCTCCCTATGTCCCCCTCAATTCCATTTTCTGTGGGGTAAGAAAAGCGATCTTAAAATGTAAGTTGTAGCATGTCGTATCCCTGTTCAAGATCCTTTAATGCCTTCTCCACTTCAAAATAAGTTCATATTTTTTAAATCATAGGTAAAGAACCCTTTCTTACTTTCCTGATATAATCTTGTACCAATCTTTCCTTTTTTTCTGTGTCTGGCCATACTTGTTTTCTTTCACTTCTTGAATATGCTAGGTTATTTCTGGCTTCTGTCTAGAATGCATTTCTTCTCATTCTTTGATTTCTTATTTCTTACTTAGCTGTTAGATCTCATTTTAAACATTATCTCTTTAGAGAGATTTTCCTAATTTAAATATCAAAAAGTATGCTTCTCATTATTTTCAGTCTTAGCCTTTTGTTTTTCTCAATAGTTAAAACCTATTTTGTTTCATTTTATATTTCTCTTCCTTTTATGAATATAAACTCCATGAAGACAAGAGTTTCTGGCTTATTACCGGTTGAATTTCTAGTGTCTAGTACTATATGCCGAGTGCATAGTGATGCTCAGTAAATATTTATTGAATGAAAATGAATGGAGTTTGCTTCTAGGTAAAATGTTAAAGAAACAACAGAACCTATGAACTCAGATGACCACTGTATCTACTGTTGTGAGCAGGAATCCCTTAGAAGAAATGGAATAGCCATCATGGTCAACAAGAGTCCAAAATGCAGTACTTGGATGCAATCTCAAAAACGACAGAATGATCTCTGTTCGTTTCCAAGGCAAACCATTCAATGTCACAGTAATCCAAGTCTATGCCCCAACCAGTAATGCTGAAGAAGCTGAAGTTGAATGGTTCTATGAAGACCTACAAGACCTTTTAGAACTAACACCCCAAAAAGATGTCCTTTTCATTATAGGGGACTGGAATGCAAAAGAAGCAAGTCAAGAAACACCTAGGGTAACAGGCAAATTTGGCCTTGGAATACGGAATGAAGCAGGGCAAAGGCTAATAGAGTTGTGCCAAGAGAATGCACTGGTCATAGCAAACACCCTCTTCCAACAACACAAGAGAAGACTCTACACATGGACATCACCAGATGGTCAACACCAAAATCAGATTGATTATATCCTTTGCAGCCAAAGATGGAGAAGCTCTATACAGTCAGCAAAAACAAGACTGGGAGCTACTGTGGCTCAGATCATGAACTCCTTATTACCAAATTCAGATTTAAATTAAAGAAAGTAGGGAAAACCACTAGACCATTCAGGTATGACCTAAATCAAATCCCTTATGATTATACAGTGGAAGTGAGAAACAGATTTAAGGGACTAGATCTGATTGAGTGCCTGATGAACTATGGAATGCGGTTCGTGACCTTGTACAGGAGACAGGGATCAAGACCATCCCCATGGAAAGGAAATGCAAAAAAGCAAAATAACTGTCTGGGGAGGCCTTACAAAAAGCTGTGAAAAGAGAAGCGATAAGCAAAGGAGAAGAGGAAAGATATAAGCACCTGAATGCAGAGTTCCAGAGAATAGCAAGAAGAGATAAGAAAGCCGCCTTCGGCAATCAATGCAAAGAAATAGAGGAAAAGAACAGAATGGGAAAGACTAGAGATCTCTTCAAGAAAGTTAGAGATACCAAGGGAACATTTCATGCAAAGCTAGGGTCGATAAAGGACAGAAATGGTATGGACCCAACAGAAGCAGAAGATATTAAGAAGAGGTGGCAAGAAAACAAGAACTGTACAAAAAAGATCTTTGTGACCAAGATAATCACAATGATGTGATCACTCACCTAGAGCCAGACATCCTGTAATGTGAAGTCAAGTGGGCTTTAGAAAGCATCACTACGAACAAAGCTAGTGGAGGTGATGGAATTCCAGTTGAGCTATTTCAAATCCTGAAAGATGATGCTGTGAAAGTGCTGCACTCAATATGCCAGCAAATTTGGAAAACTGAGCAGTGGCCACAGGACTGGAAAAGGTCAGTTTTCATTCCAATCCCAAAGAAAGGCAATGCCAAAGAATGCTCAAACTACTGCACAGTTACACTCATCTTACACGCTAGTAAAATAATGCTCAAATTTCTCCAAGCCAGGCTTCAGCAATATGTGAACCGTGAACTTCCAGATGTTCAAGCTGGTTTTAGAAGAGGCAGAGGAGCCAGAGATCAAATTGCCAACATCCACTGGATCATGGAAAAAGCAAGAGAGTTCCAGAAAAACATCTGTTTCTGCTTTATTGACTATGCCAAAGCCTTTGACTGTGTGCATCACAATAAACAGTGGAAAATTCTGAAAGAGTTGGGACACCAGACCACCTGACCTGCCTCTTGAGAAACCTCTATGCTGGTCAGGAAGCAACAGTTAGAACTGGACATGGAACAACAGACTGGTTCCAAATAGGACAAGGAGTACGTCAAGGCTGTATATTGTCACCCTGCTTATTTAACTTATATGCAGAGTACATCATGAGAAACACTTGGCTGGAAGAAACACAAACTGGAATCAAGATTGTTGGGAGAAATATCAATAACCTCAGATATGCAGATGACACCACCCTTACGGCAGAAAGTGAAGAGGAACTAAAAAGCCTCTTGATGAAAATAAAAGAGGAGAGTGAAAAAGTTGGCTTAAGGCTCAACATTCAGAAAACGAAGATCATGGCATCCGTTCCCATCACTTCATGGGAAATAGATGGGGAACAGTGGAAAAGTGTCAGGCTTTATTTTTCTGGGCTCCAAAATCACTGCAGATGGTGACTGCAGCCATGAAATTAAAAGACGCTTACTCCTTGGAAGGAAAGTTATGACCAACCTAGATAGCATGTTGAAAAGCAGAGACGTTACTTTGCCAACAAAGGTCCGTCTAGTCAAGGCTATGGTTTTTCCAGTAGTCATGTATGGATGTGAGAGTTGGACTGTGAAGAAAGCTGAGTGCCGAAGAATTGATGCTTTTGAATTGTGATGTTGGAGAAGACTCTCTAGAGTCCCTTAGACTGCAAGGAGATCCAGCCAGTGCATTCTAAGGGAGATCAGTCCTGGATGTTCTTTGGAAGGACTGATGCTAAAGCTGAAACTCCAAGACGGGCCACCTCATGCAAAGAGTTGACTCATTGGAAAAGAATGATGCTGGGAGGGATTGGGGGCAGGAGGAGAAGGGGACGACAGAGGATGAGATGGCTGGATGGCATCACCGACTCAATGGACTTGAGTTTGAGTGAACTCCGGGAGTTGGTGATGGACAGGGAGGCCTGGCGTGCTGCAATTCATGGGGTTGCACAGATTTGGACACGATTGAGCGACTGAACTGAGCTAAACTGATGAACTCCTCTTCTAACTTTATATTAGGATACAATGGTGACTCTAGAATCAAGTAAACTAGGTTATGTGAGAAATTTTTAATAACAGTAGTGTAGTATGATTACATATAGAAGTTATATTGATGAATGATAAGTGTTCTATCCTGGGAACAATATAATGTGACATGAAACCCTCAGTATTTGGAGCATTGGTCTACAAAGATTTCATTAAAGAGCAAGATAAATAAATATTGTTGGCTTTGCAAGCTATACCATTTGTTACTTAAAAGTAGCCATAATTCATAAGCAATCAGCATGTGGCTGGGTTCCAGTAAAAGTGTATTTACGTCATGTCCCTGAATTATAGGATGAAGAAGTTTCTAATACAGGAAACAGATGGCAGGAGTAAATTTGTGCCAGAGCAAGCTTACCCCTTCTTGCCTTCATTTATTGATATCATTAAGATTGTTAACAGTTGAAAAATAATAAAGCTTTTTTACAGTACCTTATTTTGAATAGAGAAATGCACACTGAGAAAGCAAGTGGGCAAGAAAGCTTGTTTTAGTTGAGAGCTAGACTAACCTGGGTGTGATGGTTGTTAAGGTAAAATAAATCTGGTAAAAAGATCTTTTTAAGGAAGATTTAAAAAAAGATTATTTCAGTGAATGTGTTAACCCTCACTTCCTTATCTCTTCCCCTATTCTGATATAATTCCTTTAGTGTATAGTTGAACCTTTAAAGATATACAGTTAAATGGTTTCTGGTAAATTCTAAGTTGTGCAGCTATCACCACAATCAATTTGAGAACATTTTTATCACCTTAAAAAGAAATCATGTTTTTTTTTACCTTTCAGTGCTTCCCGCTCCATTTCTTCCAGCCCTAGACAATCACTAATCTACTGTCTGTTTAGATTTTATTATTCTAGACATTTCTTATGAAAGAAAATGACACAATATGTGGTCTTTCACTTAGCACATTTTTTTTTTTAATTTGTGTTATAGCATGTATCAGTACTTGATTCCTTTTTATTTACAACTAAGATTACATTGTATGGGTATTTCTCATTTTATTTATACTCATCAGTTAATGCAAATTTGAGTTGTTTCTACCTTTTGGTTATTTTGAGTAATGCTCACATGAGCAATTGTATATGTTTTGTGTGGAGATGTTTCCATTTTCTTGGGTGTATACCTTTTGCTGGCTCATGTGTTAAATCTGTGTTTACCATTTTGACGAACTGCCAAACTATTTTCCAAAGTAGTTGCACTGTTTCACTGGCCCAAGAACAGTGTTTGAAGATTTCAATTTCTCCTCCTTGTCAACATTTGTTGTTACCTGTCTTTGGTTATAGGTATCCAAGTGAGCATAAAGTTGCATCTGCTTGTGGTTTTAATTTGTACTTCCTTAGTGGCTAGTGATATTGAGCATATTTTCGTGTGCTTTTTGGCCATTTGTATATCTTTGGAGAAATGGCTATTCATATATTCCCAGTTTTAAATTGGGTTGTCTTTTTATTATTTAGTTGTAAGAGTTCTTTATATGTTCTGGATACAAAACCCTTATCATATATATGATTCGCAGACTATTTTCTTCCTTTGTAGGTTGTCTTTTTCCTCTTCTTGATGGTATCCTTTATAACATAAAATGTTGTAATTTTGGTGAAATCCAATTTATTTTCTTTTTGCTGTGCTTTTGGTGTATCTTAGAAACCATTACCTAATTAAAGATCACAAAAATTTACTCCTTTGTTTTTTCCCCTAAGGATTTTAGAGTTTTAATCTTAGCCTTTAGGTCTGTGATCTTTTTTAAAATTATTTTTTGATGGTGTGATTGATATATATTTCTGTCCTTATGCAAGTACATACTATATTGATTATTGTGGTTTGTAGTAAGTTTTGAAATTGGAAAGTATGACTTCTCCAACTTTGTTGTTTTTTTCCCAAGATTGTTTTGAGTATTTTGGGTCCCTTGAATTTTTGTATGAATTTTTGGATCATCTTGTCAGTTTTCAACAAAAAGCCAGCTGTGTTTTAATGGAGAGTGCTTTGAGTTTATGGACCAATTTAGGGAGCATTGCCATCTTAACAATATTTAATCCATGAGTTTGGGGTATTTAGATATTATTTAATTTTTTTCAATAGTGTCTTCTAGTTTTTGGAGTAGAAGCCTTGTACCATTCTCCTTGTCTTTTGAGTTACGCGCAGCAGCTCTTCAATCCCTCAGCTGTTTGATTTCTTTGTATTTAGAGTGTCATAGGAAAGTACTTAAATATCAGTTTGTTCTTTTAGCTTCAGCATGTAGAGGAGTTTCTGCTGCTTTTTCTCTTGGACGTGGAGAGAAAAGCAAGGGCAATATGCTTGCCCTTTCCCATACTAGAGCTGAATGAATCATTCCAGGATGGAAAAGCAGAAAAAAAAAAAATCCATTTGAGAGTCTTTGAAAATGGTTATTATAAAAGAAGCATCAATATAAGTATCCTAAGACTCTATTAAGAACTGTAAGAAATAGAAGTTTAGAAGATAATTGCCTTGTGTTTTAGTAACACATAAAGCAGTTTGTTTCTTTGAAACTGGTAAATCATGATGTGAAGAAAACTGTCCAATTTATCAAGATACTATGGAAATTAAAAAAATACAGTTACTTCATTTTAAAATATCTAAATTGAATACAGTAAAAAAGTCTTGACAGTAACACTGATGAAAGAAATTGAAGATTAAATAAACAGACAAAAAGATATACCGTGTTCATGGTTTGGAAGAATTAATATTGTTAAAATGGCTGTACCATCCAAAGAAACCTACAGATTTATTGAATCCCTATCAAAACACCAAGGGTGTTTTTCCATAGAACTAGAATGAATAATTCTACAATTTGTTTGGAAACACAAAAGGCCCTAATTAGCAAAAGAAATCTTGAGAAAGAACAGAACTGGAGGGATCAAGCTTCCTGACTTCAGAATACTATAAAAATACAGGAACCAAAACAGTATGGTATTGGCATAAAAAGAGACATTTAGATCAATGGAACAGAACAGAAAGCTCAGAAATAAACCCATGCATGTTGGTCAATTAGTCTGTGACAGAGGAGGCAAGAATACACAATGGAGAAAATGCAGTCTCTTTAACAAGTGATGCTGGGAAAACTGGACAGCTTACATGTCAAAGAATGAGATTAGAACAGGTTCTAACACCATATATTTATTAAAATAAGCTCAAAATGAATTAAAGACCTAAATGTAAGACCAGTACTTCCTAGAAGAAAACATAGACAAAACACTCTTTGATGTAAATAGTACCAATATATTTTTTTATCTGTTGCCTAAACAAAGGAAATAAAAATAAACAAATGGGACCTCATTAAACCAGGAAGCATTTGCATAGTGAAAGAAACCATTGACAAAATGAGAAGACTACCTATGGAATGGGAGAAAATATTTGCACATGATCTGACCAACAGGGGGTTAATATCCAAAGTACATAAACAGCTCATACAGCTCAACATTAAAAAAAAAGAAACCTAATTAAAAAGTGTGCAGAAGGTCTGCATAAACAGTTTTCCAAAGAAGATATACAAATTGCTAAGAGACACGTTAATTATCAGAGAAATGCAAATTAAAATCACAGTCATCTCACACTTGTCAGAATGGCTGTCATCAAAAAGAACACAAATAGTAAATCAACTGTACTCTAATAAAAATTAATTAAAAAAAACATGAATAACATACTCACAAGGATATGGAGAAAAGGGAACCTACACTGTTGTAAGGAATGCAAATTGGTGTGGCTGCTATGGAAAACAGTAAGGCAGTTTCTCAAAAAAGTAAAAATAGAACCAGCAGTTTTACTCTAGGGTATTTATCTGAATGAAACTGAAAACACTTATTTGAAAAGATACATGCATCCCCAGTGTTCATAGCAGCATTCTTTACAATTGCCAAAGTATGGAAGCAACCTAAGTGTCCATTAAATATGAATGGAAGAAAATGTGATTTATATACAATGGAATATTACTCAGCCATAAAAACGTGAAATTTTGTTTTATGTAGCAACATGGATGAATGTGTAGCAACATGGATGAACTTGAAGTGAAATAAGACAGAAACAAATACTGTATGATATTACTTACATGTGGATTCTAAAAAGTAAAATAGACCAGTGAATATAACAAAAAACAAACAGTCGCAGATATAGAGAACAAACTAATGGTTATCAGTGGGGAGAAGCAAAAGGAGACAAGAGGAGGGTATCAGAATAAGAGATACAGACCACTATGTGCAAAATAAATAAGCTATAAGGATACATAATATAATACAGACAATATAGCCTATACTTTATAACTATAAATGGAATATATCCTTTAAAATTGTGAATCACTGTGTTATACACCTGAAACTTGCATACTATTGTACATTAGCAGTTTTCTAATTGGGTATCAGACTAGTTGGGCTTGAGTCATGTGTCTTCCCTGTTCATCTTAAGGTATGGCATTTGTTACTAAGAGAAAACAATAGTGAAGAAATTCCAAAAATAGTAACTATGACATCTGGTAACTAAAGCAAAGAAAAGGACTTTCATACATCCTTGGAGAATATTGAAAATTGTAAATTTTATTGTGTTGGTGGTAAAGAAAAGAAGGCTATGACTGTCAGTTGCTGATAAAATTGAATTTGAGGTAAAGTGATTTAAAAGTGCTAACAGAGTAATTATATTTTGATAGGTATGATCATTAGCACTCATAAAGTTATTGCATGTTTATGCACTCATCAAAAAAGTATAAAAAAATAGCAAAGTATTAATGAAGATAGAGAAAACAAATAAAATCTAAGTAGGACTTCTGCCTCTAGTAATGATGAGCTAGATAATTAGGACCAGTCTTCTTTAGAAGCAAATAAGAATAAAATTCCAGCAGAACTATTCAGATCCCTAAAGGATGATGCCATCAAGGTTTTGCATTCATTATGTCAGCAAATCTGGAAGACCCAGCAGTGACCACAGGACTGGAAATGGTCAGTCCTCATCCCAGTTCCCAAGAAGGGTAGTACTAACGAATGTGCTAACCATTAGACAGTCGCGCTTATCTCCCATGGTAGTAAGGTCATGCTTAAAATATTGCATGCTAAGCTTCAGCATTACATGAACCAAGAACTTCCAGATGTCCAGGCTGGGTTTAGAAAAGGAAGAGGAACTAGAGGTCAAATTGGCAACATTTGCTGGATTAAAGAGAAAGCAAGGGAATTTCAGAAAACATCTATCTGTTTCATTGACTATGTTAAAGCCTTTGACTGTGGATCATGACAAACTAGACAGCTCTTAGACAGGTGAGAATACTAGACCATCTTGCCTGTCTCCTGAGAATCCTGTGTGCAGGTCAAGAAGCAACAGTTAGAATGCTGTATGGAACAACTGATTGGTTTAAGATCTAGAAAGGAGTATGACAGGGCTGTTTGCTGTCACCTTGTTTGTTTAACCTATACACTGAGCACATCATGAGAAATGCTGGGCTACATGAGTTAAAAGCTGGAATCAAGATGGGGGGAGAAACATCAACAGTCTCCTGTGTGAATGATACCACTCGAATAGCAGAAAGCAAAGAGGAATTAAAGAACCTCTTGATGAGGGTGAAGGAGAGTGAAAGAGCCCATTTAACTAAATATTAAAAAAACTAAGATCATGGCATCTGGACCCATTACTGCATAGCAAATAGATGGGGAGAAGGTGGAAGTAGTGACAGATTTCTTCTTCTTGGGCTCCTAAATCACTGTGGATGGTGACTAGTCATGAACTCAGAAGACAACTGCTTCTTGGCAGGAAAGCAATGACAAACCTAGACAGTGTGTTGAAAAGCAGAGACATTACTCTGCCGACAAAGGTCTGTATAGTCAAGGTTATGGTCTTCTCAGTGGTCACATATGGTTGTGAGAGCTGTACCGTAAAGAAGGCAGAGAACGCCAAAGAATTGATGCCATAGAAATCTGGTGCTGGAGAAGACTCCTGAAAGTCCCTTGGATAGCAAGGAGATCAAACTAGTCAATCTTAAGGGAGATCAACCCTGAATATTCACTGGAAGGACTGATGCTGAAGCTCCAGTATTTTGGTCATCTGATGCGAAGAGATGACTCTTTGGAAAAGTTCAAGATGCTGGGAAAGATTGAGGGCAGGAGAAGAGGGTGTCAGAGGATGAGATGTCTGCATGGCATCACCAATACAATGAACATGAACTTGAGCAAACTCTGGGAGATGCTGAGGGATAGGGAGGCCTGGCATGTTGCAGTCCATGGGATTACAAAGAGTAGGACACAACCGGGCGACTGAACAACAACAAAGAATAAAATATTCTACTTTAAGGGCATTGAAGATCTAATGAGGTAGGAAGGAACCCCTGGTCCAAGATCTGGCAGAAGATGAAAACCCAAAGAAGTGAGCCTAACACTTGAGGTTATATTTCCCCAGTAGCTTTTGTGAATCCTGAAGAAGTGGTTAAGAGGCTGAGTGGTATTTTTGACAGTCTCAGTGAGCTAAGAGGACAAAAGATAGAGATTGAGCTTCCCTAGTGGCTTGATGGTAAAGAATTTGCTTGTGCTGCAGGAGACCGGGTTCGATCCCTGGATTGGGAAGAGCTCCTGGAAAAGGAAATCGCTATTCATGCCAGTGTTCTTGCCTGGAGAATTACATGGACAGAGTAGCCTGGAGTGCTACAGTCCATGGGGTTGCAAAGAGTAGGACTAACACTTTCACTTTCAGGGCCTACCAGGTGTGAGGTATCTGTTAAAAATGCTGGTCTTTGGGATGAAAACTTGAAGAGCTGCAGCTTGGGAATAAGGGTCAGTTGCAGGTAAATCAGCTCTGTTACAGGGTGAATCATACTTTTGAGTCTTGAGGGCCAGAAAAAAATATCAGTCCCTGGGTTAGTCTAGTACCCCCAGCCATATGGCAGAAACAAATGAAAGTCTCTGAAGGATTTGTTTCTTAGGCTCCAGGATTTTTGCATAAGGAGTTAGTTAAATATCACATTCAGCTTATAGATGACCAGCATTACAGGGAAACTGGACAACATGAATGAGAAGCAGTAAAAGAAACAATCATCAGAGCTTCATTTATTGTAATTATTATTAGGAACTATTTTTCATTATTTAATAGAAGTATAGTTGATTAATAATGTTATATTAGTTTCTGATATATTGCAAAGTATTTCAATTATTCATATGCATACTCTTTTTCAGATTTTTCCATTATAGTTTATTATAAGATACTGAATATAGCTCTCTGTGCTATTTACAGTAGGACCTTGTTGTTTATCTGTTTTAAGTATAGTAGTTTGTATGGACAGACACTTTAGATGACAATGTTTATGATTTTCTTGGAGGATGAGAGACAGGGTTGAATATTTTAGTAGAGAACTTGGAACTATGAAAATTGAAATAAAATATCTGGAAAAGAACTAAGTAGAAATTCTCAAGTGGAAATGTATAATCCTGAGTTAAAAACTAAATCAATGGGCTTAATAACAGTTTAAATCCTGAAGACTGAACTTATGATCTTGGAAATATGTCAGAAGAAAATGTAATGAAAAAGGGGAAGAAATTTTTTAAAAACTAAAAAGGTAACAGCAGTTTTATGTTAATTGAACAACAGGAGAGAAGAGAGAGGATATGGGGCTAAAGGAATATTTGAGAAGACAATTGCTGAGAATTTTCAAAAATTGATGAAAGATACCAATTCAGAGATTTAAGAAGCCCAGTTCAGTTCTGTTCAGTCACTCAGTCGTGCCTGACTCTTTGTGACCCCATGGACTGCAGCATGCCAGGCTTCCCTGTCCATCACCAGCTCCCGGAGCTTACTCAAACTCATGTCCATAGAGGCAGTGATGTCATCCAATCATCTCATCTGCTGTTGTCCCCTTCTCCTCCTGCCTTCAATCTTTCTCAGCCTCAGGGTCTTTTTAAATGAGTCAGTTCTTCACATCAGGTGGCCAAAGTCTTGGAGTGTTAGCTTCAGCATCAGTCCTTCTAATGAACACCCAGGACTGATATCCTTTAGGGTGGAATGGCTGGACTCCTTGCAGTCCAAGGGACTCTCAAGAGTCTTTTCCAACATCACAGTTCAAAGCCTCAATTCTTCAGTGCTCAGTTTTTTTAATAGTCCAACTCTCACATCCATACGTGACTACTGGAAAAACCATAGCTTTGACTAGACAGACCTTTGTTGGCAAAGTGATGTCTCTGCTTTTTAATCTGCTGTCTAGGTTGGTCATAACTTTCCTTCCAAGGAGTAAGCGTCTTTTAATTTCATGGCTGCATCACCATCTGCAGTGAATTTGGAGCCCCCAAAAATGAAGTCTCTCACTGTTTACATTTTTTCCCCATCTACTTGCCATGAAGTGATGGGACCAGATGCCATGATCTTAGTTTTCTGAATGTTGAGTTTTAAGCCAACTTTTTCACTCTCCTTTTTCACTTTCAACAAGAGGCTCTTTAGTTCTTCTTCACTTTCTGCCATAAGGGTAGTGTCATCAGGATACCTGAGGTTATTGATATTTCTTCTGGCAATCTTGATTCCAGCTTGTGCTTCATCCAGCCTGGCATTTTGCATGATGTACTCTGCATGTAATTTAAATAAGCAGAGTGACAGTGTGCAGCCGTGAGGTACTTTTTTCCTGATTTGGAACCAGTCTGTTGTTCCATGTCCAGTTCTAACTTGCTTCTTGACCTGCGTACAGATTTCTCAGGAGGCAGGTCAGATGGTCTGGTATTCCCATCTCTTTAAGAATTTTCCATAGTTTGTTGTGATCTACATCGTCAAAGGCTTTGGTGTAGTCAATAAAGCAGAAGTAGATGTTTTTTTGGAACTCTCTTGTTTTTTCGATGATCCAGCCGATGTTGGGAATTTGATCTCTGTTTCTTCTGCCTTTTCTAAATCCAGCTTGAACATCTGGAAGTTCATGGTTCATGTGCTGTTGAAGACTGGCTCGGAGAATTTTGAGCATGACTTAACTAGCCTGTGAGATGAGTGCAATTGTGCAGTAGTTTGAGCATTCTTTGGCATTGCCTTTCTTTGGGATTGGAATGAAAACTGACCTTTTCCAGTCCCGTGGCCACTGCTGAGTTTTCCAAATTTGCTGGCATATTGAGTGCAGTACTTTCACAGCGTCATCTTTTAGGATTTGAAATAGCTCAACTGGAATTTCATCATCTCAACTAACGTTGTTTGTAGTGATGCTTCCTAAGGCCCACTTGACTTCACATTCCAGGATATCTGGCTCTAGGTGAGTGATCACACCATCGTGGTTATCTGAGTGATCAAGATCGTTTTTTGTATGGTTCTTCTATGTGTTCGTGCCACCTCTTCTTAATATCTTCTGCTTCTGTTAGGTCCATACAATTTCTGTCCTTTGTTGAGCCTATCTTTGCATGACATGTTCCTTTGGTATCTCTAATTTTCTTGAAGAGATCTCTAGTCTTTCCCATTCTATTGTTTTCCTCTTTTTTTGCATTGATCACCCAGAAAGGCTTCTTATCTCTCCTTGCTATTCTTTGGAGCTCTGCATTCAAATGGGTTTATCTTTCCTTTTTTCCTTTGCCTTTTTCATCTTTTTTTTTTTCCTCAGCTATTTGTAAGGCCTCCTCAGACAACCATTTTGCCTTTTTGCATTTGTTTTTCTTAAAGATGGTCTTGATTAATGCCTCCTGTACAGTATCATGAACCTTGGTCCATAGTTCTTTATTCACTCTATCAGATCTAATCCCTTGAATCTGTTTCTCACTTCCACTGTATAATCATAAAGAATTTGATTTAAGTCATACTGAATGGTCTAGTGGTTTCCCCTACTTTCTTCGATTTAAATCTGAATTTGGCAATAAGGAGTTCACTATCTGAGTCACAGTCAGCTCTGGGTCTTGTTTTTGCTGACTGTATAGAGCTTCTCCATCTTTGGCTGCAAAGAATATTACGAATCTGATTTCAGTGTTGACTATCTGGTGATGTCTGTGTGTAGAGTCTTCTCTTGTGTTGTTGTTGGAAGAGGGTGTTTGCTACGACCAGTGCGTTCTCTTGGCAAAACCCAGAATAAAAAAAAGAATTGCACATTGGAATGAGATGGCTGAAAAAAAAACTTAAGTGCTGCCAGAAAATTTGTATTACTTTAGAAAGAACAGTAGAAATTCCTATAGCTGACTTCTCAACAAGAAAGAAAACCATAAGACCATATAGAATACTGAAAAAAGAACAGCTAATCAAGAATTATATACCCCTTACAGTACCCTTTGAAGTTGAATAAACATTTGCAAACAAAACCTAAGAGAATTCACTTATCAGACTACCACTGAAAGAAATACTGAAGGATGTATTTCCGATAGAATAAAAGTGATTCTGAAGTAGAAAGGAATGAAGAGCAACAGAAGTGGTAAGAAATCCTAAATGAATATTGACTGTAAGATTCAAATAAAAACTCATGAGACTAGATAACAGCTGTCTGGATGGAGGGAATGGAGTTAGTGTTCTAAGGTCATTGACTTGCTCTCAAGGGTAATGTGCCATTTACTGTGAGAATTTGATAAATCAAGGATGCATATTGTAAACTTTAGAGCTGTGCTATCTAATAGAAAGCCAGTGCAAGCCTCTCTTAAAACTAAGTTTTTTATTAGCCTTATAAAATAGAAGTAGGTTAAAGTAATTTTAATACTATATTTTATTTAACCCAAAATATCTGAAACATTATTTTAATTTGATGATCAATATAAACCATTATTGAAATATTTTACATTCTTGTTTTTCATACTAAAGTCTTAAAAAACCTACTTATGGCACATCTCAGTTCAGACCAGCCACACTTCAAATACTCAATAACCACATATAGCTACCATATTGGACAGTACATGTCTAGGATAACTACTATAAAAATAGTAAAAATAAATACATACCTTCCATCCACAGATAGAAAACCAAGAAATGGAAATATGAAAATAATCAATTTGGAAAAAGGTAGGAAGATGAGAAAAAGAAATGGAAAACTGGCAAGACAGATATTGAAAGCACAAAAGAAAGCACAATGCTGGAAGGTAGAGTTAAACTCCAATAATATCCTTAGTGGCTCAGCTGGTAGAGAATCCTCCTGCCATATGGGTAGACCTGGGCTCCATCTCTGGGTTGGGATGATGCCCTGGAGAAGGGAATGGCTATCCACTCCAGTATTCTGGCCTGGAGAATTCCATGGACTGTATAGTTTGTGGAGTTGCAAAAAGTCGGACATGACTGAGCAACTTTCACTTCAGTATGATTAAGTACAATATATGAGACTGGATTAAATGCTCTAACAGTTAAATGATAAATACTGTCTTACTGTATGAAAAAACACCCAACTGCATACAATTGGAAACATATCTGAAATACAACATGTAAAAATTGAAAGTGAAAGGAGTGAAAAATATATTCCATGTAAATAACAGTCAAAAAATTGGTATAGTTGTGTTAACATCATGTGGTTGTAGGTTAGTCACTAGGTGGTGTCCGACTCTTGCACCCCATGGACTGTAGCCTCCCAGGCTCCTCTGTCCATGGAATTCTCCAGGCAAGAATACAGGGGGAGGGGGGGTTGCCATTTCCTTCTCCAGTATTAACATCATAATAGAATTTAAAGCAGAAAATACTGAGATAAAGAGAGGTGCTTCAAGATGAAAAAATCATTCATTTTACCGGCAAAGTAATTACAAATTAATAACATAGGCTGAAAATATACCAAGCAAATATTGCTAGAAATATAAGAAGATATAGAAATCCCCATTATAGTGGGAGATTTTAGCTTTCCTCTTTTTAACAATAAGCTGACAAGAAAACCAGTAAGGATACAAAAAGATGAACAACACAAACTGGACCTAGCATGTTTCTTTGAAATGTTGTACCCCAGACCCTCAGGTTACATGTTGTTTTCAAACATACAGAAAACATTTACAAAAATTGATTAAACTTGACCATAAAGCAACTTTCAACATGTTTCAGACTGAAATTATATTGAGCTTGTTCTCTGATCACATTGCAATTAATCTAGAGATTAGTGATCAAAAGATAAAGATACTAGGAAAAGGTGAAAAACCAAGCATCTAAGAATCCATTTCGAGAAATTAGGAAAAGAACAACTTAATTTACCTAATTTCCCAACTTAAGTCTATTTCACCCAAATAACAGAAGAAAAGAAATAATAAAGGCAACAATTATTAGAACAGATGTTAGGTAGCAACATGCCAAAACTTTGTTCTTTAAAAAGATGCATAAAATTAATGAACCTCAGGCTGATCAAATAAGAAACACAAATAACAGATGTGAACGAAAACTGGGGCATCTGTAGAAATTTTAATGTCATTGATAAATCGTAGAAGGATATTTATGAACAAAATGTATGACAATAGATGACAATTTAGACGACATAGACAGAATCCTAGAAAAACATTGTCAAAATGTACACAAAAAGGAATTAGGAAACATCAGTACTCTTGTCATTATGAATCCATAATAAAAATGTTCACTCTAAGGAAATTCAAGGGCCAAATAGTTTTATAAACATGTTCTTATAGACATGTAGGAAAAATAACATGAAAACTTTTACAGTTACATTACCCAATTAAGGAAATATTCGAGTGTGCAACCCTTGCCTAAGGTAATGCCTGTTGCATTTTAGTGATATTTTTAGGGTTTGTTGCTATCAGTCAGAGCTTTTTCTGAAGCCTTCATTCATGAATGCTTATTGACTGTATTTTGAATGTTATATGTGTATTGGAAGCATTTCATACCCATAAATGAATAAAATATCTAGTTGTACTGAGGTTAATGTCTAATGAAGGAGACAGATGTTTCTACATAAAATAAAAAGTACAGTTTAGTGTGAAAAGTGCTTCAATAAAGAGATAGGTATAGAGGGCTCTGGGAGCAGTGCAGAGGGACATCTGATTATCTAGAGAAGGCTTCAGTGGATAGATGATGTTTGAGCTAAGCCCTAAAAGGTGAGTGTTAACTTGCTAGGCCAATGGGAAGGAATATTTAGCAAGAATTAACAAAATGTGTGTAAAATATCAAGAATCTGGGCTACTGGAGAATTTATTGCATGCAATTCAGATGAAATAGGGGTAAGAAAGAAAATAGGAGAAGAAAGGAAGGTAAGGACTTATCTCAAGAACCTTTTATGCCATGTTAAAGATAAAATGTGGACCATGGTCAAGCCTTTTAAGTGAAACTACAACATTGTCAAGTTTTTGTTTTAAAATTATTATTCCAGTTTAGAGAGGAGATTGAAATGGGAATTAAGAATGAAAGTCCAAAGTAAAGGCTTTGGTTTTGACCTAGTGTTGAGCTGTTTCTGGCATCAGTTTGTCAACAAGTTTTGTTTACTTTTTGTGACTCTTTTTGGTTTTGATAGAGATTTTCATAGAATGTAAATGCAACACATGAAATTAGTTCAATATTTAGAAAAGGTGGAAGACGATCTTATTCTAACCAATCAAATTGGAAATTGATACTTGTAAATGTAGATTTCTTTTTCTCTGGAGCTGATCAGAAACGAATGTTTACAATAACAAGGTACTGACTTTAGCAAAACAGAGAATGGTACAGACCCACCTAGATTTAGCATATTGAGACAGAGGAAATTGTTTACCTTTGCAATATATTCTTTTTTTTTAATTGAAGTATAATTGATATACAACATTTTATTACTTTCAGGTCTATAACTTAATGTTTTCATGTTTGTATATAGTGAAGTGATTACCACAAGAAGTCTGATTAATATACATCACCATACATAGTTCAAAATTATTTTCTCTTTTGATGATAGCTTTTAAGATCTACATTTAACAACTTTCAAATGCAGTATAATAGTAACCATGCCATATGTTACATCCCCACAACTTAATTTCTTAACTGAAAGTTTGTACCTTTTAATTCTCTTCACCCATTTCACCTACTCTCCTATTCTTCACCTTTGGCAATCATCAGTTTGTTCTCTCTCTCTCTCTCTGTGTATATATATACATATGTATGTATTTTTTAAAAACCCACATATAGGTGAGACTATGGTATTTGTCTCTATCTGACTTTTTTCACTTAGCATAATGCCCTCACTGTCCATCTGTGTTGTTGCAGATGGCAAGATTTCATTCTTTTTTTAATGGCCAAATAACGTTCCATTGAATGTGTAATACGTACAGACACGCACACATTTTATCCATATGTCTGTCGATGGGTGCCTAGTTTGTTTCCATATCTCGGCTATTGTAAATAATGCTGCAGTGAACATGGGGGTGAATATATTTTTTCCAGTTAGTGTTTTCATTTTCTTTCATGTTTTTAAAACTTGAGGACAGGATTGAATCTTACTGAGATGAGGAAGGATGAGTGTGTAGTAGGTATTTAAACTGTGTGCTGAATGAACAAAGGTTGATGCAGAGAAGTAACCAACAAAGGAATCTGACATCTTTTTGAAGGAGAAGTCCCAAAATAAAATGGATATTTTTCATGGGAGGTGGAGGAAACACAAGTAGGATATGCTGTGTTTAGAAACCATTGCGTCCTCTGACCTTGACTTTACCACATAAGGAGGATCGTTTTGTAGTCACATTATTTTTGCTTAAAATTTGTCAGTGAACTTTCTGAAGGAGCAGAAACCATTTAAAAATAATTTTTCCAGTGTTTTTATACTAATTTGATTTGTTTTTGTTTCTGTTTTAGGAAACACTCCTTTACATCTTGCTGTGATGTTAGGAAATAAAGGTTAGTAAATATTTTCTTTTTTTGTTGTTGTATAGTCGTGTATAATCAGTTTTATTACTGCAGATGGTGACTGCAGCCATGAAATTAAAAGACGCTTACTCTTTGGAAGGAAAGTTATGACCAACCTAGAGAGCATATTGAAAAGCAGAGACATTACTTTGCCAACAAAGGCCCGTCTAGTCAACGCCATGGTTTTTCCAGTAGTCATGTATGGATGTGAGAGTTGGACTATAAAGAAAGATGAGCACCGAAGAATTGATGCTTTTGAACTGTGGTGTTGGAGAAGACTCTTGAGAGTCCCTTGGACTGCAAGGAGATCCAACCAGTCCATTCTAAAGGAGATTAGCCCTGGGTGTTCTTTGGAAGGAATGATGCTAAAGCTGAAACTCTAGTATTGTGGCCACCTCATGCGAAGAGTTGACTCATTGGAAAAGACTCTGATGCTGGGAGGGACTAGGGGCAGGAGGATCCCGATAGAGGATGAGATGGCTGGATGGCATCACTGACTCAATGGACATGAGTTTCAGTCAACTCCGGGAGTTGGTGATTGACAGGGGTCCTGGACTGCTGCAGTCCATGGGGTCGCAAAGAGTCGGACACAACTGAGTGACTGAACTGAACTGAATCAGTTTTAAACTGACTTCGCTCATGTATAATCAGTTTTAAAATTTTAAGATGAGTTTTATGTTTTGAATTTTAAAATATTCACCTGGTTATTTGATTTGCTAGAGTCTAAGATTCAGTATATTAAAAAGCACAACTACTTTCTCATTTTTCATAGCACTTTTTTCAAAGAGTTAGTGAAAATCTTATACTAACCTTTATGCCTTTTGAAGCTGTTTTCCTTGTTTGGTTATTTTTCAAGTCAGTATAATATCAGGAGACTCTTGTTTCCAAATATCAAGTTTTATTAATTATTATAATATTTTTAATATTCATAGAGTTTTATAAGATTCTTTAATATGGACTATTTATAAACTCATAAGTCTAGAATTATTTCGATAGGTCATAAAAAGTTAGTACTTGTTTATTCTTCAGAGCAAAAAAACAGCTCACGGATGATTTAAAAGATCTCCTTTTTAAAAAAAAAAAATTATTTATTTATTTGGCTGCACTGTGTTTTAGTTGCAGCATGTGAGATCTTAGTTCCCTGATCAGGGATGGAATTTGTGCCCTCTGCAGGGGGAGCATGGAGTCTTAGCCACAGGAGCATGGAGTCTTAGCCACTGGACCACCAGGAAATTCCCAAAAGATCTACTTTTTAAGCCTATTCCCAGATGCCATAATTATCTGGATTCCCAGTTATCTTGAAAAGTGAGGCTTCTAGGAGCTGATTGACAACCTTCTGAGTGCTAGATTTTAAAATTTTGGATGTCTTTGATAAAAATCTTCAGAAAGATAATTTTTTAACACTTTTCTGATATTCTAACCATATCATGAACATCTGTTATTGTTATATACTATAAAATAGCTGTTGCTGTAAATGTTTGATCTGAAAGGTATTACTAGAACTTGCTTTGATGAAAAACAAAATTCTTTTGCTAGTTTAAGTTTATGTGCTTACGTGAAACATGATTTGTAGGAAATTTAATTTAGATTTTAATACTACATAGATTGGCCACCTGATGCGAAGAGCTGACTCATTGAAAAAGACCCTGGTGCTGGGAAAGACTGAAAGCAAAAGGAAAAGAGGGCAGCAGAGGATGAGATGGTTAGATAACATCACTGACTCAGTGGACATGAATTTGAGCAAACTCCAGAAGATAGTAAAGGACAGGGAAGCCTGGCATGCTGCAGTCCTTGGGGCTGCAAAGAGTCAGACATGACTTAGCGACTGAACAGCAACAACAAAACTGGGGACTCAAATTTTAGTTAGTTAGGCTGTTTTTTTCCTCCTTACAGAGAAGAGACTCACTCAAGTAACTTTTAAGTAAAGAGAGATTCATTGAGAGGCTAAATATTAAATTTGAGCTATGGGGACTATCTATGTCTCAGGAAGAGTAGTAACAAAAGGCAGTTTGGGAGATCAGCTATCATTTCCCCTTTCCTCCCCGTCTCCCCTCCCTTCCTTCCTTCCTTCCTCCCTTTCTCTTCCCTTCCTTTCTTCCCTCCCCTCCGCAACCACCACCCCCCCCAACCTTCCTCCTTCCTTCCCTTCATATATGTATGTATATCTATCCATCTCTATCAATCATCTGGTCTGTTTCTTATGGTGTATCTACTGTTCTTTATTTATATATATAATATTCTGTCTTTTCTTGATTGATTTTTCTCTGTTTATTGAAATTGACCATGACCCAAAATAAATGTTCTAAGTTCCTGAATCTTGAAGGCTTTCTGATTTCAGTGTTCAATTTCTTAGGTTCCTGAATTTCTGAACAGAAAGTTTGATTGGGCCAGTTCATCTTTAGCCAAGTCACAGTGATGAGTGACTAGCGATCTCATGAATTGTGTTTGGGATATGTAGTTACTCATATAAAATTAGCTTCAGTGAGACTGACTAGGAGAGAGTTGGGGTAGAAGAGGGTATCAAGAATACAGAGGAAGAATATTTAGCAGGACTGTTGGTAGGGCAGACCATGATAGTCATCTCTACACCTTGGTGAAAAGAAAGATACAGTTAGCTAAATTTGACCAATAATAGCTTATGCCTTCTTTTGAAGAACTTTGGATCAGAACTTTAGAAAATAACTGAAATGTATTCATTTGCAATGTGCTAGATGCTTTTTCAGGGCTTTATACATGTTTACTCATTTAACATAGCAACCATGTGAGGAAGATTCTGTCGTTGTCCCCATTTTACAGATGAAAAAAGTTAGCTCTGAAATGTTAAGCAGTTTTCCTAGGGAGAATAGCAGAGTTTTGACTTGAACTTGGAGTATCTTATGTCAGAGCCTGGATTCCTAATCATTATGGTGATTGGCATTGCTCTCTTTTCACTGTGAATCATTTGAAAAGAAAATGGTCTAAATCAAAGTTAGCTAATATGTAGCCTGCTTCCCTCCTGTCTTTGTTATAGTCATAGTTAATTTGATGCCAAGTCTGACTGCTATTCTAAATTTAACACTTTAATAGTAAATATATATTTACCAGAATTTGAATGTGAAATGAAACATATTTACTGTCCTAGGTCCTAATTTTTGGTGGAGGAGGTTTTGCTATGTTTCATCATAGGATTGTATCGGCCTATGCAAAATTGTTTCACAGAACATTTGATTCATGGGAAGTAATTTTTAGAGGAAAATAGTGATTTGGAAAATAGTGGCTTAATACATATTAAGCAGTTTTTTTTTTTTTTTTAATTGTGAACCTTAGCACCTTTGAGGTGCTAATATTCATTGTGACATTCTGAATTGGAGCCTTCTATTATAGAGTCATTGTTCCCTGTAGTTATTTGGTATTTTCTCTTTTTTACAAGTATCTTGAGAAACTATAATTCTGTGGAACATATTTTGGGAAACACTTGGTTAGATTATTCATGATCTGCAAATAATATCAGTTTTTGCTCTTCCTAAGTCCTTTTCATGTAGAGTAGGTACAGCCATTAATATACCTATCAATTTATAATCTTCCATTTACATTTTTCCAGTTATATATTCTTTTTCTACTTTTTCCTACTTGACCTTTTAATATTTTTGGTATTTGGTTGCATAGGCGTGAGACTGAAATAGGTAGTGGAAGATAAAACATGTACCTTATGTTTAATTCTGTACAGCAGTTTTACATCCTACCACCATTCAGTCTGTGCTACGCTGTTCTCTTTTATCTTCTCCCTTAGAGGTGTGCTGTGAAGGGCACTTTTTATTTGTATACGTATTTGTAAACACAGTAAAAATTCCCAGGGCATTCAAACATTTGTTGATTGAATTAGAGAAAGATACCCTATAACTTACACACTTGTATTTACTTCTTTCCCTCATCTTAACCTACTGAATAACCTGTTTTTCACTAGTGAAATCTTAATTTTTTCTGAATTTCTGGTGGGTATATTGGCCATGTTGGCTAGGAAGAGTTTCACTTATGGATTTGAGTTGAAATGGAGAAGAGCATTATAGTTAAAGGAGATTTCAGCGTACATATATTTTTATGTACTACTAGCAGACTTTCTTAAACACCTTTGTGAAATTTCTGTATTTGTTTTACTTACTTAATATAATGTCCTGCTAGTGTAGGTATTTCTTCTATTACTAGAAATAGCACTAACACCATTCTTCCTCCACCTCAGCTCACTTGCATTACAACGGTCATAACACTCTTATTTCCTTCAGAGCCCTTAACATTATTTTTTTTATTTACTGCTTTACTTAATTATATTTTAACATAATATGTGAGCTCTCTGATTATCTTTCTTTTCACTGCTTATATTTAGGACCTAGAACTTAGAAATGGCATATAATAGGAACTTGATAAATACATGCTAAAAGACTGATTGGATGAATGAATCATTCATTTAGGGAATTTAAGTTGGATAGCTATCTTAAATTTCCCATGAGCCTTGTTTCAGATGTTTTACTGCCTGTTAATATGCTTATTGTTTTTAATTTAAGAAAAATTTCCTCAGCCTATACATAGGTCTATACCTTAGACTTTTTTTTCCTATTGTAGAAAACTTTTATTCATGTTGTCATATATTATGTTGGTTCTTATTGTAAGACTTGGTTCAGATTACGACATATCCTCAGTGTTAAATGTTGGAAATGCCCTAGCCACTGAGTTGGAAATGGCAAGTATTCTATAGATAAAACAGTTGAAACCACAAAATCCATTGATGAAGTACTATGTAAATTAATTTTCCCATGAATAACTGAAAATGTTGACAGTAATGATTTAAAACCACCACCCCTGAACTTACCAGCTAAGATCCAAGAGGCTGAGATCCCTCAGTGCATCCTAAAATATCCAGTGTTGAGAATTCCCTGGTGGTCCAGTGGTTAGAACGTCATGTTTCCATTGCAGGGAGTGCAGGTTTGATCCTGGTTGGGAAACTAAGATCCTGCATGGGAAACTAAGATCCTGCATGGGAAACTAAGATCCTGCATGCCGTGTGACCAGCCCCCCCAAAATCCAGTGTTTTGGGAACTATTGTCCTGATCATAGATTTTTAATTGTAATTTTCCTGTCTCTTGTGGCAGTCTTCAGTGTTTCTCTTAAGTTTCAGCAGGCAACTGTGCCTGGGCCAGATGGTGAGCCAAGTATACCTTTTTTAAAGTTACCTTTTTGGATTATTTTATTACCTTTTTATTACTTTTTTTGATTACTAGAAAGACTGTCCAGATTTGTCCTTATAAACAAGTTTTTGTCCCCTTTGGGTATTTTTCTGAACTAAACAAGCTGTAAAAGTTGAAAAATAATATGGAAACATCAGTGATTCTTTTTGCAAATACTTTTTTTTCCCCTCGAAATAAATAATGAACTTTCCATTTGACCTTGCAGATAGTCCTCTTCTGGGTCTTATTAGTTGAAGTTTTTATGTAAATTGCTTTTGAGTTTCTTGAGTAATTTTTTATAATATGGAAACATTCTTAAAATATCCTTGGAAACAATTATTAGGGAACATAATATTTTGTTTGCAGAGAGATCCAATTTATTTTTAGGTACTAGAATAGATAATTCTTGAATCTAAGGATTGGAAATAACATGGTTAGATACATAGGAATTAAAAAAATTACTTAATTCTCTATAGTACAATGCTTATTTCATAGATCTGTTTATATTAACTTGATACCTTGAATTTTTACATGAATTTTTAATTTAGAGATTCTGAAAATTGCATCATATTTGATATTATTATCGTTCTGTGTTTCAGAATGTGCCCATTTACTTTTGGCTCACAATGCTCCAGTAAAGGTGAAAAATGCTCAGGGATGGAGCCCGCTGGCGGAAGCCATCAGTTATGGAGATAGACAGATGAGTAAGCAATATAAATTACTATTGTTGTTATGTATTCTAAAAATATGAAATGATGCATTTGACATATTTTTCATTTGGTGTAACTTTCCATACTATGAAGAATTTATAGCTACTTATAAACTTATGTATGAATTATTCTTGACTATATATATATTACCGTATATATATAAATGTACCATCCCTCAGGGTCATCCCAGTGCACCAGTCCTGACCCTGCCTCATGCATCGAACCTGGGCTGGCGATCTATTTCACATATAATAATATACATGTATTCAATGCTGTTCTCTCAAATCATCCCACCCTTGCCTTCTCCCACGGAGTCCAAAAGTCTGTTCTTTATATCTGTGTCTCTTTTGCTGTCTTGCAATGTCTTTTCCTCATAGTGTATCATGTAAGCTTTGTGAAAACTCAAGTCATCAATATGTTTCTTATTCAGCTTTTCATTTCTGGCTCCTAGAACAGTGCTTGGCATATGTATTTGTTCAGTGAATTAATGAAGATAATTAAAACTACAAGGAAGATTTGAGATTAATCAATAATTTAAAAATTTCTGAAAAGTATTATATTAGATTTTTATTTATTATCACTCTCCTGAGATACTCAAAACTTAAAAATTTTTTTTTAAAGAAAGTAATGACATTTGTTGTAGAAAGTTCGGAAATTATTGAGGAAAACAGCTGGTGACTTTTTGGTCACTTGGTGACTCAGTTGGTAAAGAATCTACCTGCAATGCAAGAGACCTGGGTTTGATCCCTGGGTCAGGAAGTTCTCCTGGAGAAGGAAATGGCAACCCACTCCAGTATTCTTGCCTGGAAGATCCCATGGACAGAGGAGACTGGCAGGCTACTGTCCATGGGGTTGCAAAGAATTGGACATTACTCAATGACTAAACCAACACCAATGACATTTGTTGTAGCTAATTTTATTTTATTTGTCAATCACTGTTAATAAGATTCTTATAATATGGGAGTACAAATATTGACTCCCCCAGATATGCTAATAATTTTGTCTGATTGTGTTCTGAGTGTTTCCATAAGTTGATGTTATATTTTAATGTGAAATCTCATAGAACAGGAATCTTTTTGCACACATCACTATGTTATATGTAGTTGCTGTCACTACATTTTTAATAATATTTGGTCATTTTAATAATTTTCTATGTATTGAAGGTCTTCAGTCAGTTTTAGTATATTTAGTTGATGGAAACTGTATGGTTTCTGCTTTTAATTAAGATGCTTTTTCTTTTTAGGAAATTATTTTTGTTCTTTATGTGAACGAGGTTCTGTTTTGATCTGAATAAAGGTAGATTGAATAAACATTTATTAAACTATTTGCATTTATAGTGGCGAAGAATTATAGAAAAAATTCTATACTTAGATAATATAGTTTTGATATTAAATTATAACAAACATGAAGGTTAGTCAGAGTCATATAAATTTGAATCCTAATTTATCTAGGTAATTGGTCCTTAGACTATTGGATTTTATAGGCCAGAAAATAATTTTATTTGAAGATTGATGTAGGTAGCTGAAGTTTTCATTTTAGCATCAGTTCAGTTCACTTACTTAGTCATGTCCAACTCTTTGCGACCCCATGAACCACAGCATGCCAAGCCTCCCTATCCATCATCAACTCCTGGAGTTTACCCAAACCCATGTCCATTGAGTCGGTGATGCCATCCAATCATCTCATCCTCTGTCATCCCCATCTCCTGCCCTGAATCTTTTGCAGCATCAGGGTCTTTTCAAATGAGTCAGCTCCTTGCATCAGGTGGCCAAAGTATTGGAGTTGCAGCTTCAACATCAGTCCTTCCATTGAACACCCGGGACTGATCTCCTTTAGGATGAACTGGTTGGATCTCCTTGCAGTCCAAGGGACTCTCAAGAGTCTTCCCCAACACCAGAGTTCAAAAGCAGCAATTCTTGATCCCTCAGCTTCCCCTGGTGGCTCAGAGGTTAAAGCGTCTGCCTATAATGCGGGAGACCTGGGTTCGATCCCTGGGTCGGGAAGATCCCCTGGAGAAGGAAATGGCAACCCACTTCAGTATTCTTGCCTGGAGAATCCCATGAATGGAGGAGACTGGCGGGCTACAGTCCTCGGGGTCACAAAGAGTCGGACACTGACTTCACTTTCACTTTCACTTTCAGCTTTCTTTATAGTCCAACTCTCATATCCATACATGACTACTGGAAAAACCATAGCCTTTACTGGACGGACCTTTGTTGACAAAGTAATGTCTCTGTTTTTTAATATGCTGTCTAGGTTGGTCATAACTTTCCTTCCAAGGAGTGTCTTTTACTTTCATGGCTGCAATCAGCATCTGCAGTGATTTTGGAGCCCAAAAAAATAAAGTCAGCCACTGTTCCCATTGTTTCCCCATCTGTTTGCCATGAAGTGATGGGACTGGCTGCCATGATTTTAGTTTTCTGAATCTTGAGCTTTAAGCCAACTTTTTCACTCTCCTCTTTCACCATGTATTGATGTATACATTCTCCACCCCACTAATACATTTTTTATCTTATTTTATTCAAGGCTAATATTTTCTCTTATTTCAGTAAATGTGAGAGATTGATTGAGTTTGCTGGTATATTTTAGACCTTCATTCTAATAAACAAAATTTCTGTTTACCTAATTACAGGCACAGTAGTAAGCAGTTAATTTTGAGCCTCTATAGTAACTCTTTATAGTAGATTTTACTTGAGATTTACTATAGATTTTAATATAGATTCATTCTTACTTGACAAATGAAAAAAAGAAAGTGAAGTTTAGGAAAATTAAGTGTTCCATATTGACACAGCTAATAAGTAGTAAAGCTGTGGTCTGCACTTAAGCAATTTGTCTAAATATCTGTTAACTATTGAGAAGACACTGGAGGGTTTCAGGGGTTTTTTAAGAGTCTGAAGTTCTTTTTACAGATAGAATAGGATTCTTTTTAGTATTTTTTACGCTATGTTGGTAGTATGTGAGAGCAAGTACAGTCTCAAGTAAAAGAAGAACAGATTCAACTGATAAAATTTTGTAATTACATTTTTAGAAAAATAATATCTAGTATGATTCTTGAGATTTTCTATCTTTGAGATCATCTTTTAGATCACTGTCAACAATAGGACACTGCATCATCTGACTGAGGTTGGTAATCTTGACTCAGTCAGATGAAGCCTTGCTGATGATTAAAAACCACCAAAGCTAGTATGACTGTAAGTTGATGTCGAGGTATCTCCTTTCAGTTTTTCTTGAGGATCATAAAAGCTTTGCCAAAGATATTTTCTAACATATTCACAATATCTGTATTATATCTGTGTGTAATAAGCCAGTGGTATTTCTTAGCATGGTGACATTTTTTTTCACAATTTTTTTTGAGGTATAATTAGCAGTCTAACATGGCAAAATTTATTTTAAATTAAAAAAAATTTTTAATTTAAATTTTAGTTACAGCTCTTTTAAGGAAGCTTAAGCAGCAATCCAGGGAAAGTGTTGAAGAAAAACGACCTCGATTATTAAAAGCCCTGAAAGAGGTAAGCTCAATTTCTTGACTGATTTTGTACCTAAACTGTAATTGAAAGTGTACTTTTATGCATTTTAAAAATGCAGTTTTATTTTTTGCTAATTATTAAGAGTCAAGAAATAGTAAAAATCCTGCTTCAATTAAGCAATAATGACATTAAAAAATACTAATTACCGTGTGTAATCTTATGGGAAGCATTATTTGCTTTGAACTTAGAAGGTAGATAAAAAATTATTGCTCTCAATAAATTAGGTAACAGCTCTAAGAAAAAAGAAGGTAAATGATAATTAATGGAAGTAATTTTCCTTTGTTCTTTGGATTCAAAAATTTTCTCTGAGCAGAAGCTGCTACTGCTAGTAGGGGCATTTTGCATTTTCTATATGTAACAAAACTGTTTATCTATCCTACTCCATGGTGGTAGAGCTGGGTGTAGTGGTACAGAAAGGGAGAGAGGTTTGTTTTCTGTTATTTTTTCTCTTTATTTTGGATGCCTGAAAAAACTGTGGGAGAAAGACCTATGACTGTGTCTTCTTTTAGGTATGCTATTTTTTAAAATCTCAAGGGATAAATTATTTGAGACTATTTGATTAATAGTTCCTTGAAGAGTTATAGTTTTTGTTGTTTAGCTTCTAATTTAAGAAATAAAAACATTGTCTATAGATAATATGATGACAGATTATTTCAGGTTTAGAAAACTTGTGTTACCACTTTATAGAAAAAAGTTTCTGTTGCAGTGAATGATTTTATTAGATCATTATGAGCCTACACAATAATCATTTTAGAAGTTTTTTTAAAAAACACTTCTAAAGTTATTAACTATTTTCACAATACTACTCATTTTGTTTTGGTTATACTAAAGTGGAATATTTACTGATGCAAATTTAAATGCCTATATCAGTTTTATGTGATTAAAACGTTCTTGTAAAATCTAAAGTGGTCTGTGGATAAGTGTAGTAATGTCTGCTATTGTAGTATTATTTTAAGCAGTAAGTATACATATATATTTTGGTTCTTTCTCTGACTCCATAATTGAAATTATTTCCTTTTTCTGTCTATAGATCTTTAATGATAACAGATTTTTTTTAAAGCAAAATGTTATGCAGGTATAAGAGCTGTTAACTAAGGTATGCATTTACTAATTATACATACTTCATTTCTCAGCTAGGTGACTTTTATCTCGAACTTCACTGGGATTTTCAAAGCTGGGGTAAGAATGTGCTATGTTTTACTGTGTAATATGTAGGTATGCAAAAATAACTATTAAATAGACATGTTAAAATAACCAATACTTGCTGTAAGGAAATTTAAATATTTTTCATCATGTTGAATATAATGGTTATAAAGCCCTGTGTGTGTGTGAGTCGCTCAGTTCTGTCTGACTCTTTGAGACCCCATGGTCTATAGCTTGCTAGGCTCGTCTGTCCGTGGAATTTTCCAGGCAAGAATACTGGAGTGGGTTGCTATTCCCTTCTCCAGTCAGTGGATCTTCCCAACCCAGGGATTGAACCCAGGTCTCCCACAGCGCAAGCAGATTGTTTACCGTCTGAGCCACCAGGGAAGCCCATAAAGCCCTATAGTAATATTTAATTATCCCAACCTGATTAGTAACTTCCATAATTATTTTTTTAAGGTAAAAGATTGTATTATTTAAAAACGAAATGCTGGTTCAAATATAATAATTTAATGTAAGAAATTTTCAGAGAGAAGAGAAGAATAACTATGGGATTATTAGATTACTGAATTTAGGGAAATTTGACATATAGTATTTAGATACCTAAATGTGAAGAATTTGGTTAATATTAATTGAATTTGTATATTTTCTCATCTTTCAATCACTTTTGCTGCTTTATTACATACTTTATAGCCACTGTCTTAACACATTTGTTGCACACTATTCCACTTATTTATAAAAGATGTTAATTCCTAGATATTTTACAGTCATTTTTGATTTACCTCAGTAAGGTATTTCTCTCTTTCTCATTTTAAACATGAGTCTACTTAGGAAACTTTTGTGTTCAAATAGGAAGCTTGATCCTAGTGACCTATACTTTACTAAATAAATAACTATCCAAACAACTGACTTTTGGGTTAAACATTTTTTAATGTAATCTATATATAAATTGGATATAGTGTGCTTATGTGTTTTTTAAAAGCATCTGAATTAATCTTTATGATCTAAACATTTGAATGCTTATTATCACCAAAATAATCATAAAGATAAATCATAAAATAATCATAACAATAAATCAGATATTGACAGAGACCACTCTAGAGATGACTATTAATGTTTCATATGAATATTTTCAAACTCTCTTCAATGCTTATGATGAACATGTTTGTACACACATATAAATATAAGTTTATATGTGTATATATAGCCTCAGAATTAGTTTTTTAAATGAAATCATACAATTATTATGCATTTTGTCATTTTTACTTTATCATAAATATCTTACATTTTACTTACATGAAGTACCTCCTTTTTTAAAAA
The DNA here is from genome assembly GCF_023091745.1 of Budorcas taxicolor. NCBI lineage: Eukaryota > Metazoa > Chordata > Mammalia > Artiodactyla > Bovidae > Budorcas > Budorcas taxicolor. The sequence continues at coordinate 74,891,034 of NC_068912.1, forward strand.
AAACAGCAGCATAATACTTTATGAGATGGGTGATTAAGATATTTCTGATTTGTTTAATCTCTAAATAAAAAATTTTAATCCTTAAATATAATCAGTTACAACTTTCGATCATCAGGCTAGTTTTGGCTCCGTCAAAAATCACACATGTGGGAGTTCCCTGGTGGTCTAGTGGTTAGGATTCTGGGCTTTCCTTGCTGTTGTAGGTGTTGTTGTTGTTTAGTCACTAAGTCCCATCTGACTCTTTTTGTGATCTCGTGGACTATAGTCCACTAGGATCCTCTGTCCATGGAATTCTCCAGGCAAAAATACTGGAGTGGGTTGCCATTTCCTTTCCCAGGGGATTTTCCTGACCTAGAGGTTGAACTCTGTCGCCAGCATTGTAAGTGGACTCTTTACCACTGACTCTGGCCCAGGTTCAATCCCTTGTGGAGAACTGAGATCCCACGAGTGCCGTGGTGTGGCCAAAAAAACTCACTCAAGATTTTCTTGACTCTCATAATGTTTTATGCTCTATCATTCAGAAGTCCCAGTGTCCTAGAATACCAAAAGAAAAAGAGATGTGATAGCATTGTGTAATAAAAGAGCTCCAAGTTAGATTGGTCTAAAGTCTGGATGCTATTTTTTTCACTGTTAAGACCCCAGTCATTCTTGGTGATCCTTGGGTATACTGGCTCTTTAATTGACTGTTTTAGTAACTGTTAGTATTTTGAATTCTAAAATTGTCACTTTATCTTGCTCAGCAAAATATTCTGAAATATTTTAAAAGTGACATTTCAATTACATGAACAAATTGAAATGGATATAATTACTCCTGAAATTGCACATATTATCTGTAGTTGTAAACACATTGTAACTGTTACATAATCAAGTTTATTATGTAACCACTGAGGTACTAGTTTAAAGTATTGCTTCTGGGACTTCCCTGGTGGTCCAGTGGTTAAGACTCTGAGTAGGGGGCACTGGGTTCAATCCCTGATTGGAGAACAGAGATCCCACATGCCCCATGACTTGGGCAAAATATAATAAAAATTATTTTTGAAAAAATGTATTGCTTCTCTGAGAACTTGACTTTGACGCAAGAAAGTTAGCACATCTGATTCATTGTTGATAAAGGTTTTTACTGATTTCATGTCACATTATTAGCACCTGATGTTTGGATGTCATCTATCATTCTAAAAACTAAACTCACTGGCTAGATTTAGTTTAGATGCTTTGGATTAAAAAACATTGGATAATCTCTGATATAAGATTTGATTATCAAGCTTTTTTCTAGAGTTTAGGCATGCTTCCTCCCTTGTGAAAGCCCCTGATATTAAAAAAAAAAAAAAGAAAAGAAAAAGGCAACCCAGAAATAAGGGCAAGTTAAGAAATACTGAGATCCACGGGTAAGTTTAGTTTAGTGGTAGTAGAGCACAAAAACTCCACTCTCTCTCCTTCAGTATTTGGCTGAAAATAGCCTCAGACTTGGTTAATAGCAAGTCTGAAGGCAGCTAAATTATTCCAGAGTGAGTTTTTAGGTATAGAAAAGCCTTAAAATGGAATCAGAAGTACTGGCTCCTGTTTGCAATGGATAATCACATATTTTTCCTGAGCTTGGGTTTTTTCATTTTAAAAGTGGGAGTAAGAATAAACACCCCACCTATTTTCAAGTCTTTGTTTTGGTGTAGATGAAATGAAATCATGTTTTTGAAGGAAGCACTTTAGATGCTGTAAAGTGTTAAATAATTTATAGTATTATAATCACTACAAACTTAACATTATGTGTATGGCATGTTTCAACAGAAAAACTAATAGTTTTTTTCTTTATCTCATAATCTACAGAATATCTGTCCTGTTTTTAGGACTTTTTTTTTTTTTTTTTTTTTTTTGCATATTAGAGATGGAAAACATCAGGCCTAGACTCTTCTTAAAATCAGGGAATAAGCGATAGCAAAGCCAGAATGAAAACTTAGAGATTGTTCATTTTTCAGTTCAGTAGATTATACTGTCTTTGGAGTACTCTGTTAGACTCTTAGATAAAGTTGAAATAACTTAAGATATAGAGAGCCTGATTGTTCAGTTTACATGGGGGAAGAAAGAGTCATCACAAAATTGGGAAAATGCAAATTGCTCTATTTTTGGAATGCATTGAAATCTTTTTTTTCCTCTATGATATACCTTCTTTTTTTTTTTAACTTTTGCTTTTCAATCTTCAGATTCTTTTTTTCTCTACTTTCCCCCTTTCTTCCTTTTCTCATAAGTGGGTATTGGTGTGTGATTCTGAATTTTGCTTTTGTAGTTTACCATGCTACTTTACAAGATATAATAAATTTAAATTAAGTTAGAGTGCTGGCTTATTGTAATCATCTTTTTCTTACTATATCAAATATTTAAGAACAGAAAAGTAGATCTCAATTAATAAGTAAGAAAGAGGAGCTTGATCATTTATATAGGTTTATGCCATTATTGGAGAAGACAATGGCACCCCACTCCAGTACTCTTGCTTGGAAAATCCCATGGGTAGAGGAGCCTGGTGGGCTGCAGACCATGGGGTCACTAAGAGTCGGACATGACTGAGCGACTTCTCTTTCACTTTTCACTTTCATGCATTGGAGAAGGGAGCGGCAACCCACTCCAGTGTTCTTGCCTGGAGAATCCCAGGAACGGGGGAGCCTGGTGGGCTGCCGTCTGTGGGGTTGCACAGAGTCGGACACGACTGAAGCGACTTAGCAGCAGTAGCAGCAGCATGCCATTATTCGAGAAGGAAATGGCAACCCACTCTAGTATTCCTACCTGGAGAATCCCATGGACTGAGAAGCCTGGCAGGCTACAGTCCATGGGGTCGTAGAGTTGGACGCGACTGAGCGAAGCACGCACATGCATATGCCGTTATTACTCTTCTTAACTTCTGTTGTTTCATATAGGGAAGAATTTGATTGGAAAATGATTTCTTATGTTCTTTGACCAGGGTAACTTTTAGCTGATACTCCCTCTGGGCTGTAAACTTTTCTTATTTTCATAAAATAAAAAGTGAAAACTGTCTTTAATGATGTAATCATTTTAGATTGAATAACCTCTAAAGAATTAAAAAACTTTTAATGTTAATTAGAAAATATATAAAAATTTAGAAAACTTTTGAAAAAGTTAACTAAAAACCTAGCCTTTAGTTTTCTCTAGGGTCTTTCTTTCTAACCAGGTTGATTTTTATCACCCATTTTTAAAACACTTGAGTTTTATAAAATATACGTGTAATACATCTTACACAGATAAACACACACACATACATACACCTGTACATGGGATGAGATCTCTAATTTCAAGAATTTTGAGTTTCACATTCTTTTCTTTTTTTGGTATATGGTAGTTTAATTATTTAGCCTGTTATGTAGATTTATTTATCTATAGAATAACTCATCTTTCCTTAAAATATAGCAGATAATGAATAATAAAAAACTATAAGAATATAGCTTATGATATGAATGTGAGCAACACTGAAATGTAGAAATGTGTGAGTCAATAGTATGATTGGATTTTAAGAATTTTAAAACTAATGTACATTGAGCTTACTGAGTAATCAATATATTTAGAATTCAAATTCAAATTCAACTAGCTCTAAAAGTGTATTTTTCTATTATACATATTACTTTTCTGGTATTTTATGCAGTTATATATAAAGAATTAGATGGTATCCAGGTTTATCTGGTTACCCGTTCAGGAGGGTTTAGTTACCAAAAGGCCTTGTTTTCTCACTAATAGTAGCATCTTGCAGTATCTACCAAGAATGGCAGTGCATCAGTTCTGCTACTCTTATTTGTATTTGGTGGTGGGTGGTGGTGATGGTAATTACAATTAAATAGTAGATATTTGAGGTTGCTCAGAGTTGCTTTGTGTATTATTTTTCAGTGAAAAATAATTTTAAAGGAAATTTTAAAGGAAATTATGACAATTTTGATAAAATAGTAAAATGTTACAGTACTGTTCTAATTAAAAAATTTATAATGTCTCAGAACTTTAGGTGGTTATTTTTCACCTTTTCTTTTTACAAATACAGTGCCTTTACTTTCCCGAATTCTGCCTTCTGATGCATGTAAAATATACAAGCAAGGTATCAATATCAGGTAAGGTAATTTGATTTTTCTCTGAGTAACAGATAACTGAGATTTAGAGGAAGCTTTTCTTTCTGTAGCTTATACATGGATGTAGCATTTTATAACCTAAACATGTCTTAATGTATTCACAATGTTTTTTCTCCTTTGAGATACTAGAGATAAGAAACCAAAGGTATAAAATCTTGACTAAAACAAAGGTATTATTGTTCAACTACAGACTATCTAGAACGCAAATAGAATGAAGATCATGATACAATACCAAGAAGGTTTAAGATGGTCATGCCCCTCTTCCTAGCTTTTTAGGGAATAAGGAACACATAAGGAGGACCTGACTCTTGTCCTTTTTTACTGCATCCGTTTCCTACTGTTCCCTCCCCTATGTACCCACCCATGCTTCTAGCCATTCATCTATCCATTCTAGTGAATATTTTTTAAGGCTAATTTTAATTTTCTTCTGTTTTCTTTTTAACTGATTGATATTTGGATCTCATGAAGAATCTATTTATTTTACTCATTTCAGAATTTTATCATTATTTCTTTATCTTTATATTAATATAGGTATATTTATAAATGATCACTTCTTTGGCACTCAGCCTTCTTTATGGTCCAATTCTCACATCCGTGCATGACTACAAGAAAAACCGTAGCTTTGAGTAGATGGACCTATGTTAATAAAGTGATATCTCTGCTTTTTAATACACTAAGTTTGCCATAGCTTTCCTCCAAGGAGCAAATGTCTTTCAATTTCATGGCTTCAGTCACCATCTGCAGTGATTTTGAAGCCCAAGAAGATAAAATCTGTTACCACTTCCATTTTTTCCCCTTCTGTTTGCCTTGAAGTGATGGGACAACCACATGCCAGGATCTTAGTTTTTTTAATGTTGAGAATCCCTTGAATAGCAAGGAGATTAAAGCAGTCAATCCTAAAGGAAATCAGCCCTGAACATTCATTGGAAGGACTGATGCTGAAGTTGAAGCTCCAATACTTTGTACCTGATGCAAAGAGCTGAGTCATTGGAAAAGACCGTCATGCTCGGAAAGATTGAAGGCAAAAGGAGAATTGGGTGGCAGAGGATGAGGTGGTTAGTTAGTATCACTGACAGAATGGACATGAATTGGAGCAAATTCTGGGAGATAGTGGAGGACAGAGGTGTCTGGTGTGCTGCAGTCCATGGTGTTGCAGAGTTGGATACAATTTAGCATTGAACAACAAATTATATAAATGATACATATTTAAGCTATTTAGAATGCTAGTGAATATGCCAACTGTTTTTTTAACTGGCCGTACTGTGTGGCTTATGGGATTTTAGTTCCCCAACCAGGGATCAAACTTGGGCCCTGAGCAGTAAGAGTGCAGAGTCCTAACCACTAGACTGCCAGGAAATGTCCCCATTTTAATGTATTCATATTAGTATATTTATATATGATATATATAATTTTATATGCCTATGTTTATAAAAATTCACAATATTAATTTGAGCATTGTCGAGAACTAGAGATGCCTTAAAAAGTTATATAAAGTCTTCATTTTATAGATTAGCAAGTTCAGAAAGGTGAAGTGATTTTTTTCGAGCATATTCCAAGTTAATGGCTGAGCCAGGACCTCTCTGACTTACTGTCTTCCTATCATGTGACTTCTTATCATGTCACAAGACAGAAATTTAAAGAAAATCAACTGTTTATGAGATTAATTATTAAGTATGATGAATTATAATGAAGAGATAACCTTTAGTTAGAAGTAAGTTCTAGGGTAATTATTCTCAAGCAAAATTCTATTGGTTAAGGTAGAGTTTTCTGTGTTTTTGTTTTTTAAAAATAACCTCCTCAGATATTGCTCATCATGAACGTTCTCATGCACATTAAATTCATGGTCAATACAGAAACCTTGGAAAACACAGTAAAGTATAGATGAAAAACTATGAAAGGATTTGTTAATGATGTAGATTTAATTCAGTAGCCTATTGTTAGCAATATATTATGAATTTCAAAAATTATTCATCAGTTTAAAAAATTTTAATATAGGTACTTGCCAAAGTTAGTAGATAACTTGGGAGAATAGTATTGTCTTCCATGTGCTGTGTTAAAGGTTAGTTTTAGTTCTGTTTGATTCTTAAATTTAGAAGAAAAGGAGCTTCTTTCTTTTAAAAAATTATTTCACATTTATATATACCTTTTAAAAGTAAATGACATGATGCATGTTACATAATAAATATAGATGATAAAAACCCCACAAAATGGCTAAGATAGACATATGAGAATAAGGGCCTGAGAGAATAATTGTGTGAAAGAATATAGCTTAAGGGGAGCTACTGTAATTTAGTAAGACTCTGAAACCTGGGGCTTACTAGCAGGAAAGCTCTTTATTAAGGTTGAAGGAGTGATGGGTTCAAAATGCTGGTTATCAAAGTTAACTAGATTAATGGAGAAGCTGCATTTTAGAATGTATGGTAAAGGTTTTTTGCATAGGTGAAGAATTAAAAGAAAAACAATTAAGTAAAAACTTTGACATTTAATATCATGAGATAATTAGTTCTTTTCAACATCACTTCAAATGATTTTTACTTGTATCTCATGATAGCAGTGTGATTATTTAAAGTATAGGAATTCCCTGGCAGTCAAGTAGTTAGGACTCCCATGCTTTCACTACCAAGAACGCAGATTCCATCTCTGGTTGGGGAACTAAAATCCTGCAAGCTGTGTGGGCAAAAAACAACACAGTATCTTCTTTGGTGTCTAGGAGAAATTAATATTTTAGTAGAAATAGTAATATGAACAACTTTATTGTTGAGAATACTAATAGATATTTTCACTGTTAATAATTTTGAGGTAATATATAACCATTGACCTACATAGTCTTTGCGAACTGTCTCATTTGAGCTCTTCCTATCTCAAGGGTAGGCCCTATTTTCTTTTCACTGTTACTTGGGTAGTTATCAAGTTTTTATCTGTAAAAGGACATTTTCTGTTTGAATCTTTGCATTTGTGTAAAGAACTTTATGTCCTTCATGGTGAATTACATGGTAAAAATTAGAAGTATTTAGGCTCATTAAGCTGAAAGCCAAGGACTAGTTAATACATTATAATATCACCATGATAAATTATATCATTATGAGGCATGTTTGATACAGCTTACTATGCCATCTAATATGTCTAATATCTAAGCTGTATTAGATAGTCTTTCAGTTGTAAATTATGAAAACACATATAAAAATTGACAATTGACTGATTTCAGGTGTGACTAGATTGAAGGGCTCAAGTGTCGCCAATGTCAGTCTGTCTTTGTCTCTCTGTGCATCCCTTCTCTCACCCCCACCCATTGCAGCCCACTACTGTTCTCACCCAGGATGGGCAAGAAGGGAGTGGAGGCAAAAGACTATTCTGGCCCATGTCTTCTTTTTTCAAAGGGTATAGAGTTCCCTGGTAGCTGAAGTGTGGAGTCCAAATAGGCCACTCATATAAAATGATCTGTCCCCTTTTTGAGACTTCATTAAACCACATTAGCCCACATTAGAGGTAGGAGATAAGCCCCTTTTATTGGCATCATTTTCTCTTGTGCCACATGTACAAGCAATAACAGAATATATTTGGTAGTACTAGCACCAATAGTGCAATAGCAGGCCACTGAAAGTGGACCAGGAGCAAGAATTCAACTATAAAGCAGCAAGTCGAGCTCACTCCTACAGGAGTTGGTGCCTTGCTATTTTTTTAGGACTTATTTGACTCTGTGGGGTGTCTGTATTTTACATGGCTCAGAAAAGAGCTTCTTATACACAAGTTCGGAGAAGGCAATGGCACCCCACTCCAGTACTCTTGCCTGGAAAGTCCCATGGACGGAGGAGCCTGGTAGGCTGTAGTCCATGGGGTTGCTAAGAGTAGGCACGACTGAGCGACTTCACTTTCGCTTTTCACTTTCATGCATTGGAGAGGGAAATGGCAACCCACACCAGTATTCTTGCCTGGAGAATCCCAGAGACAGAGGAGCCTAGTGGGCTGCCTTCTATGGGGTCGCACAGAGTCGGACACGACTGAAGCAACTTAGCAGCAGTAGCAGTATACACAGGTTAATCATACTTCCCTGTTCATCTCTGTTGTCCTAGTAAAATTATTAATAGTGTCACCTTCACTTTTAAAAGTTACTAGTTTGGGTGTTAAATTATATGTAACCTTGGTTACTCTTTTGATGCAGCATGTGAAAATGTTCCATTTTTCAGCTTTCCCTATAAAGGGAAGCTAGTAATGCCCACTCATTTGCCTTGTCTATGGTGAGAATGGAAAATCCTACAAAGTAATGAGTTCTTATATTGTGTTAGAAATTCAGTAGCCAGGGTGGACCTCTCACAAAGACTTAAAGAAATTTTCTTTGGGGTGTGATCAGCATTTCTTAACAGCTGTGTGAACCTATTTCTTAACTTAAGGACTGTGTTTTGAGCAGCCAGTCAGAGAGGTCCTGATATGATGATTTGGAGACTGCAAAGCCTTGGGCAAGACTGAAGCACGTCAGGGTACTTGTAAAGTTTTCCACTCCATTATTCTCTCTAATTTCACCAAGTAGTGATTTATAGAATTTATTTGAGACCAACCCATTGGGTCGACCATGTCAGGTCTTGGTTACAATGAACACAACAAACATACAGGTGTTTGAATACATGAATATTTGCCATAGGAAAGATCCAGAATGTTTCAGGCCATGGACATGTTAGAAAAGAAAATGTTGGGAAAGAGAATGCTAATCTGAATCTGAGAAGTCAAGCAAAAAGGCCAAGAATTTGGAGTAGATTAAAAGGTTTATTGAGTTGAAGGATGAAGCAAGGTTTAGTACTGTATGATTAAGCGTCAGCATCGATGCAGCTGACAAGGACAAGACTGTGGACAGACAGTCCTTAATGTAAGAATGTGGTCTGTCCATTGCTATACTCTTCATGTACACAGCAGACCTTTGAACAACACTGGTTTGAACTACTACTTGGGCCTTCTTATACCCAGATCTTTTTTCAATAAATATATATTATAGTACTACATGATCCATGGTTGGTTGAATCTGAGAGTGTGGAAATGTACATATGGAGGGCCAACTGTAAAGTTATATATGGAGGGGATGGGAGTCAGTGTTCCAGACCCCTGTGGTCAAGGGTCAGCTGTACTCTGCTGAGCTAGCAACTTTGTCTTAAAGGGATCAAAAAATGTTAGACGGGTTTGCTTTCCTTTTCTGCCCTTCTTCCTTGAAGTAAATTTTGTGGAGTAGCTATGGTAAGGGAAATAGAATGGGGTATAGGTAGAGAGATGCATCAGCAATGGGAAAACAACCTTTCTCCTGCTGGGTTAATGAAGTTATATATTCAATAAAATGAAATATAGGTAAAATTGAATATATATTTAAATATTCTTTTGGTGTTTTTTAATGAGATATTTTAAATTTAGCACTTATTTATAAGTTTGGCTTTGAAATATATTAGCCTCTTGGTTTGAGTTTAGAAGGAACAAAGCTTGTTTCATTAATATGGAGTTTTATTGAAATTTTATTTGTCAGAATTTCTCATCTGTCCTTTTTTCACAGGCTTGACACTACTCTCATAGACTTTACTGACATGAAGTGCCAACGAGGGGATTTAAGCTTCATTTTCAATGGGGATGCGGCACCCTCTGAATCTTTTGTAGTATTAGACAATGAACAAAAGGTTTATCAGCGAATACACCATGAGGTGAGCATCTTGAGCAAATTCCTATAAATGGTTTTTTAAAAAAGTCTGTGTATGCAGCCAAGCCTCAGTGTAATTGTTTTGAAAGGCATAAGACATAATTGAGATGGTTTATTCCTAAAGTTTCCATTTTCTTACCTCTAGTTTTTTAAAAAAAATTTTTATCATCTGTTCTTTATCCTGACTAAACTATTGAGTCTGTTTGCTCATAATTCACTGATAATGTCCTGCTTAAATAAACTCTAACTTCTTGTAGTTCTCATTTATTGAACCTGTTCTGTCCCTACTTTGTTTTAGGGTTGTGAACCATCTCGGTCTCTTTAATATGAGTACCTCTTTGGGTTCTTTGTCTGGACCCTTTTACTAACTAACTCTTTTGGCTATCTTTGTTTTCTCTTTTTTTTCACTCTTAAAGTGTAAAATTATATTCCTTCTAAACACTGTATCACCATATTGGTTTTGCCTCTACAACCACCTTTGAAAAACCATGTGCACCATTATCTTGATCCATTGTTCCCTGAAAGCTCCTTTCCCTGCTATAAACCAAAGAAACAGCTTTTATAGTATCTATATATATCATTGATAGCACTACAGATGTTCTTAGATCAACATTTTGTTTAATCACTGTTGCTTTTATTTTGTTTTTATTTTTATTTTTTGCAGGCACACATAGTTGATAACAGAGCAAGATTCTTAAACAGCATATTGATATGATCAAAAAGTAATTTAAGTGAATTAATTTTACATAGTTCTTTGACTTTTCCTCCTTCCCTGTCTTCTTCCTTAAACATTTATCAAGGACCTAATAAAATGCGTCTAGACACTGCTAGGTGCTATGTATGGGAGAAGGGAACGGCAACCCATTCCAGTATTCTTGCCTGGAGAATCCTGCGGACAGAGGAGCCTGGAGGGCTGCTGTCCATAGGGTTGCACAGAGGTGGACACGACTGAAGTGACTTAGCATGCATGCATGCATTGGAGAAGGAAAGGCAACCCACTTCAGTATTCTTGCCTGGAGAATCCCAGGGACACAGGAGCCTGGTGGGCTGCTGTCTCTGGGGTTGCACAGAGTTGGACACGACTGAAGCACCTTAGTAGTAGCAGCAGAAGCAGGTGCTATGTATAGTGGCATTGTGTTAATAGTAGACAGTTTGTCCCTTGGTATCTACCGGGGAATGATTCTAGGAGCCCTGAGGTTACCAAAATCCACAGACGCACAAGTAAATAGTTGTAAACACTATGTAAATGACTTGTAAATTGTTGACTGGACTATGTGGCAAGTTTAAATTTTGATTTTTGGAACTTTCTGGAATCATTTCCCCAAATATTTTTCATCCTTGGTTGGTTATATCTGTAGATGTGGAACCTGCAAATGTGGAGGGCCAACTGTATATCAATTACTATCATATATGAATGCAGAGTTGCAAAGGATAGCAAGGAGAGAGAAGAATGCCTTTCTAAGTGATCAATGTAAAGAAATAGAGAAAAACAATAGAATGGGAAAGACTAGAGATTTCTTTAAGAAAATGAGAGATACTAAGGGAACATTTTATGCAAAGATGTGCACAATAAAGAACAGAAATGGTATGGACCTAACAGAAGCAGAAGATGTTAATAAGAGGTGGCAAGAATACATAGAAGAACTGTACAAAAAAGATCTTAATGACCAGATAAAATCCACAATGGTGTGATCACTCACCTAGAGCTAGACATCCTGGAGTGTGAAGTCGAATGGGTATTAAGATGCATCACTACGATCAGAGCTAGTGGAGGTGATGGAATTCCAGTTGAGCTATTTCAAATCCTAAAAGATGATGCTGTCAAAGTGCTGCACTCAGCATGCCAGCAAATCTGGAAAATTCACCAGTGGTCACAGGACTGGAAAAGGTCAGTTTCATTCCAATCCCAAAGAGTATGTCAAGGCTGTATGTTGTCACCCTGCTTATTTAACTTATATGCAGAGTACATCATGCACGTTGCTGGGCTGGATGAAGTACAAGCTGGAATCAAGATTGCCAGGAGAAATATCAATAACCTCAGATATGCAGATGACCACCCTTATGACAGAAAGCAAAGAGGAACTAAAGAGCCTCTTGATGGAAGAGGAGAGTGAAAAGGCTGGCTTAAAACTCAATATTCAGAAAACTAAGATCATGGCATCCGGTTCCATCATGTCATGGCAAATAGATGGGGAAACAATGGAAACAATGACTTTATTTTCTTGGGCTCAAAATCACTGCAGATGGTGATTGCAGCCATGAAATTAAAAGATGCTTGCTGATTGGAAGAAAAGCTGTGACAAACCTAGACAGCATATTAAAAAGCAGAGACATCTCTACGGACAAAGATCCATCTAGTCAAAACTATAGTTTTTCAATAGTCATATATAGACATGAGAGTTGGACCATAAAGAAAACTGAACGTCAAAGAATTGATGCTTTTGAAAGGTGGTGTTGGAGAACACTCTCTCTGAGAGTCCCTTGGACAGCAAGGAGATCAAACCACTCAATCCTAAAGGAAATCAATCCTGAATATTCCTTGGAAGGATTGATGCTGAAGCTGGAACTCCAATACTTTGGCTACCTGATGCGAAGAGCTGACTCATTTGAAAAGACCCTGATGCTGGGAAAGATTGAAGGTGGGAGGAGAAGGGGACAACAGAGGATGAGATGGTTGGATGTGAGTAAGCTCTGGGAGTTGATGATGAACAGGGAAGCCTGGCATGCTGCAGTCTATGGGGTTGCAAAGAAATGGACATGACTGAGCGACTGAACTGAACTGAACTGAAATGTTTTGAATCTTCACCAGCAAACAGATTATGACTCGGTGATGGTTCAGATAATGGTTAGCATTTTTTAGCAATAAAGTATATTGATATTTTTAAATTAAGGTAAGTACCTTGCTTTTTAAGCATGGTGGTATTGCACACTGCACAGACTACAGAATGGTGTACATGATGGTGGTGTCACACTGATACATTGGAGCATTTGGAAAAGGAAGTAGGGTTTGGGGTTTTAGATGATGTTCATAGTGAGTCCATTGCTGATATCAGTGCACTTGTTTCAACCTTCTCTTTATGTAGACTTCTCAAGTATTTTCTATTGCTAGTAACTCAGTTCTTAAAATTTCATTTCCTTGTGATTTGACTTTGGCCAGTAGATGTCCTTTTCCCTTGTTTCTGTCTTACTCTGTTTTGTCTCTTCCTTTTTCTCTACTTCAGTTAAGTTCAGTTCAGTCACTCAGTCATGTCCAACTGTTTGTGACCCCATGAACTGCAGCATGCCAGGCCTCCCTGTCCATCACCAACTCCTGGAGCCTACCCAAACACATATTGAGTCAGTGATGCCACCCAACCATCTTGTCCTCTGTTGTCCCCTTCTCCTCCTGCTTTCAATCTTTCCCAACATCAGGGTCTTTTCAAATGAGTCAGATCTTCGCATCAGGTGGCCAAAGTATTGGAGTTGCAGCTTCAACATCAGACCTTCCAGTGAACACCCAGGACTGATCTCCTTTAGGATGGACTGGTTGGATCTCCTTGCAGTCCAAGGGACTCTCAAGAGTCTTCTCCAACACCACAGTTCAAAGGCATCAATTCTTGATCCCTCTGCTTTCTTTATAGTCCAACTCTCACATCCATACATGACTACTGGAAAAACCATAGCCTTGACTAGACAGACCTTTGTTGGCAAAGTGATGTCTCTGCTTTTTAATATGCTGTCTAGGTTGGTCATAACTTTCCTTCCAAGGAGTAAGCATCTTTTAATTTCATGGCTGCAGTCACCATCTGCAGTGATTTTGGAGCCCCAAAAATAAAGTCTGACACTCTTTCCACTGTTTCCCCATCTATTTCCCATGAAGTGATGGAACCACATGCCATGATCTCAGTTTTCTGAATGTTGAGCTTTAAGCCAACTTTTTCACTTTCCTCTTTTACTTTCGTCAAGAGGCTCTTCCTCTGCTTAGTTCTTGAATATTGATAGGCCCTTGATGTTGTTCTCATTTTTACAAATTGCCAGAATATCCCCACAGCTCTCACTACCTCTTTTTAGTTGATAATTCACGAGTATTTATTTCTAACTCAAATCTTCTGAGCGAGGACCTATTTAAATGCCTATTGGGTATCATATGCATCTCTTAAGTACCTCAAAATTCAGTTTGTTGAAGACTTAACTCAATTATTTTTCCTCTAGGTTCCTGTTCTCACATTTTCTTTCTTTTAGTGATTAACATCATCTTCTGTTCCGTGGGAAAGCTTGGAGTTTTTTGGACATCTTTTCTTGTACTCTCATGTTTCCTAATTAGAGAACATGTGTGGTTATTCTTGTCTCCCTAATGCGTTATGGGTGCACGCATGCTAAATTGCTTCAGTCTCGTCCGACTCTGTGTGACCCCGTGGACAGCAGCCCACCAGGCTCCTCTGTGCACAGGGTTCTCCAGGTGATAATACTGGAGTGGGTTGCCATTTCCCTCTCCAAATGCCTTATAATTATCCCTTTTTTATTGATGCTGTTATTGCCATAATTTAGATACTATTTCAGCTCTACTGCCACAAATGTCTCATAAATGATCTTCCTGGCCCCCTTCTTGCCTGCTTCTAAATTATCTCAGATATTGGAGATAGGTTGAACATTGAAAACAAATTCATGAAACTTGTCTTCCTTAAAGACACTTTAAAAGTTCCCTATTGCCAAGAAGAATGAAATCCAAATTCCTCCTCATGGTATGGTTCCTTCATGACGTAGCTTTTGCTGACTTTCCCATGATTGCCTACCTTGTTATCATAGCTACCCTCATGCTGAACTCTCTGCAGTTTTTTCCAGGCTATTTCATTCCTTTGTTCATGTTGTTTCCACTTCCAGGAATACACTTCTTACACTCTCACCCTGAGGGATACCTATTTAGTGTTGTTGCTTCCTCCTCTCCTGGGTGACCATTCTTTTCTCGATGCTCCACTAAATCTGGTACTGTAGAGCTTCTAGTGCTATTTCTCTTTTTTCTTTTAATCTATATGCATTCTTCTTTTTTGGGGGGCTAAGCTCCTCAAAGGTATGGGGTTCTTTTAGTTGTGTTCTCTGGTACTTAATACAGCATCAGTGCATTTTCAGCCAGAGTTTGCCAAACTCTTTTTGTAAGGAAGAGAGTCAATATTTTAGATATTTAAATGTATTTATGGGGTCATATGGTCTCTGTCACAGCTACTCATCTCTGCTATTATTAACGTAAAAGTCACCTTGCCGCTAGACAATATATAAATGAATGAGTATGGCTGTGTTCTAATAAAATTTTAATTATAAAAACAGGTGGTGCACTGGATTTGACTGCTGTTCTTACTCTGCTGACCCTTTTTCTAGACTCTCAGAAATGTACTAAATAATTTGAATTCTTGTGTCTTAAATAACAATAGGATAGCTAACGAGGCAATAGATGAGTTAGAAAGATGATACTAAAAGAGAAGCCAGAGATTAAGGCTAGTGGTGTAAATATTAGCTGATGTATTTAGGATATATGCGTGTGTATTTTATGTCTGAAAGAATATAGAAAAGCTAGATAGTGAGCAGTAGTTCTCAAGGCAGGGAATACTTGTTCTTTTCCTCAAATATGTATATATAAGTAATAACTGTTCATTAAATGTTTGCTGAATGAACGTAATTAATAACAGGTCATTTTCAATGATGTGGTTAGGAGATAGTCAGTGTACAGTTTATAGAAGAGTTCTGTTTCAGATGTTTTTTGCGGGCTTCCCTCATGGCTCACTGCTAAAGAATCCGCCTGCCAGTGCAAGAGAGAGACATGGGTGTGATCCTTGGTCCAGGAAGATCCCACATGTCAAGAAGCAGCTAAGCCTGTGTGCCGCAGCGATTGGGCCTGCCCTCTGGAGCCTGCGTTCTGCAACTCGAGAAGCCACTGCACTGAGGACACTGCGCCATAACTAGAGAGTAGCCCCCACTCACCTAAGCTAGAGAGAAGCCCGTGCAGCTACAAAGACCCAGCACAGCCGCAATAAATCCATAAGTAAAATTATAGATAAAAAGGTTTATTGGAAATGCGATGTTTGAAACTTAAGGCAAATTTCTTCATAGGTAGTGTTACATATAGTGTTGTTCCCAAGCTAATACATAAGATCCTAATTTATAACATATTTGCATCATGAGGATTAATAGTTCTGTACAGTCTATGCCAGCCAAAATTTTGCAGTTGTGTTCAGAGTTAGTTTGGGTTACCAGGAATACATTTTCATCTATTACAGCCTTAGCATTAATGTCAAGATTTTCCATTTCTCACTTGCAAGGGTGAAGGAAATCTGGGTGCAAGTTTGTTGGTGAAGAATAGAAAATGGGCCTCTTGGGAATCTAGAAATCAGGAAATATGGAAAATAGAGCCTCTAGTTACTGTAAACGCTATGGATGGTTCTCACTCTCCACTAAGGCTCTGGGTTCTTCTTTTTTTTCTCCTCTTTTTCGGATTCTGTGGTCCAAAGTATCAGGGAAACTCTCTTAGCCTATTAAGAGAATAGAACCTCATTTATTACCTACTCAGTTACTCTTCTGTACTTGGTCATTTAGTTACGTTTCTGTACATGAAACAAGCGCAAATCTTTTTCTTTTAAAAAATATTTATTGATCAATTATTATATGCCAGCACAAGTTATTACTTATTAGCAGCGAGGCTGCTAATTGAGTTTGGAAACCATGGGATGATATTTGTGGATTCCTTTTCTTTCTTTGATGAGTATAGAGAAGAGCCTATACTCCTTTCCTTTCTTTCCTTCTCTTCCCTTCCTTCCATCCACTTAAAACTATTCGGAAAGAAAGTCTACTTTCCTTTCTTTCCTTTCTTCTCTTCCCTTCCTTCCTTCTACTTAAAACTATTGGGAAAGAAGGGCTCAAATGGTAGCAGTGGGTCTTCAGGTTAAAAAAACTAAAGTAAGATTCATCTGTATTTAAAGAAAACAAAACCTTTGTATAGGCATTTTGTCTCAGACCTGTCTACTTAATTCTTAAATCTTCTGTAATTATGTACTCTGTATTTATGTAATGAGTAATCAATCTAGTATTATTTCCATTATATATTTCTACGATGGGGTAAACTATTATTATTTTCATTATAAAGTACATTTTTCATGTGTCCTGTATTTTTAGATTCATAATTAGTTATAATTCTAACTTATTTAGATGAAAGTAAAAGTCGCTCAGTCATGTCTGACTCTTTGCAACCTCATGGACTATCCAGTCCATGGAATTCTCTAGGCCAA
Source organism: Budorcas taxicolor (assembly GCF_023091745.1). Lineage (NCBI taxonomy): Eukaryota > Metazoa > Chordata > Mammalia > Artiodactyla > Bovidae > Budorcas > Budorcas taxicolor. The sequence continues at coordinate 74,908,070 of NC_068912.1, forward strand.
AATACTGGAGTGGGTAGCCTTTCCCTTCTACAGGGGATCGTCCCAACCCAGGGATCGAACCCCGGTCTCCCACATCGCATATGGATTCTTTACCAGCTGAGACACAAGGGAAGCCCAACTTATTTAGATATATGAAGTTTAAACTTCTGTAATTGTTTTTAGAATCAGTCCTTTTTGCTTCTTGAAATGTGTAGCATTTTAATTGTTGATATTTTCATTTGTGGCACTAATAACCTTTAAAAACTTAGTTTCTTATATCTACCTTTTGCCTCTACCTCAGGAATCAGAAATGGAAACAGAAGAAGAGGTTGACATTTTAATGAGTAGCGATATTTACTCTGCAACCTTATCAACCAAATCAATTTCTTTCACGCGTGCCCAAACTGGATGGCTTTTTCGGGAAGATAAAACAGTATGTGCAAATCGAGATTTTTACACTTTAAAAACTGTTCAGTATTTAATATTGCCAAAATAATGTGATGGAAACGCATGTAGAACAAGTAGCCTAGTTAATTGTCAAGTCATGTGTTCTTTTCTCCTTGAACCCAAATAGGGAATTATAATAGTTGGTTACAGAGTTGGAAGATCATCTTACAGAAGCCAGGAGAGAAAGCTTAGTTCATTTGAATTTTATGTTGAAAAATATTCTTGTTGTCAGTTGCCTTGTTGTTAAATAGGAAACAGTGTCTTCACATGGTTCTGTTATATTTCTAATGCTTTAATTTTAAGAAGACCATGAAGAAGCTCCACTGTTAAATTCATTTCCCTGGACCTTTTTTCTACTTTTCAACTTTAAAACTATTTACTTACCCCTTATCTATTCCTGAGTATTCCATATATTTGACTAAGGCTAAATAAGCTTACATTTCTATAGTACTTGTTTAATTAAAGCTCACTGGAGGTTTCTCCATTAGTAAATTGTCAATTCTTTCCATAATTCTTATTTCATCTGCTCAAAATATACTCACATATTTTTTAGTTGGATGTATAAAGAAGCATTTTATAAAATTTTAAAGAATAAATAACATTGGGTAAGGGCCAAGATTTTATGAATTTATCTTTTATTACACACAACAGAAATATATCCTTATTAGAAAGACAAAAGTAAATTAGTCAAGGTTCTCTGAGAAACAGAATCAATAGGAGACCTATATCTATCTGTATATATGTATATATCTGTGTGTGTGTATATATATACACACACACATACACATATATAGACAGAAGGAGAGAAGAGTGAGGAAGAGGTTGATTTACTTTAAGGAATTAGCTTGTGTGAATGCAGGACCTGGTAAGTCTGAGATTTGTAGTGCAGTCTAGCAGGCTGAAAATTCAGGAAAGAGGTGTATGGTTTTGGGCCTGAAATCTATAGATCAGGATCTCAGGCAAGGTTTCTGTGTTGCAGTCTTGAGGCAGAATTGCTTTTCCTTTGGGAGACCTTAGTCTTTGCTCTTCAGGCCTGCATTTGATTGGAAACAGCCTTCCCACCTTATGAGGGTAATCTGCTTTACTCCAAGTCTACAGATTTAACTTTCAACTAATCTGAAAAATGCCATCTTGGAATTCCTCAGCAGTCCAGTAATTAGGACATGCTTTCACCACCATGGCCTGGTTCAGTCCCTTCTTGGAGAACTGAGATCCTGCAAGCTGTGTGGCGCACCCCCCCAATACCCAATGTTGGCTTCGTAGCAACATCTCAACTGGTGTTTGTTTGAACAGTTGAGCATCATAGTCTAACCAAATTGACATAAAATTAACTACCACACAGTCTTACATTTAAAGCTGAGAAATCCCCCTTGACTACAGCTTATAGTCCCAGAGTCTTTTGCAGAAGATTATCCAGCTGTATATCTTCCTGACATTTTTTATACTTTATGTACATTGTTGTTCAGTTGCTCAGTCATGCACAATTCATTGTACATTGATATATACCTATAATAATCAACATATCTCAATGTATATTGATTTATATCTATAATAATATTTAGTTATTGATACAAATAGTTATTTTTTTAAAAAGTGTCATTGCATTGTATCTATTATTTTGCAACTCCTCCCCCGACCCACCCAATTTTTAGTATGTCTTAGAATTACTTTATTCTTGTTACTACTGCATTGTATTCCATCGTATGGATATATTGTAATTTATTTACTCAGTATCTTATTTTTGGATGTTTAGGTGGATACACATTTGTGTCCAGTTTTCTCCCAGTATAAATGATGTTACATTTACCATCCTTTTATATCCCTTTGCATTGTCTTTTATAGCTAGCAAGAAATGGAATGGTTGTATTATGGGAAATATACATTTAAATATTTTTATTGATATGACTTGTCTTTTGATTTATTTTTAATAAATGCTTTTTCATTATAAGATTTCAAAAATTGATCATTATCACCTGAATGTTTCCCAACCACAGAAAAATTCTCACTTTGAGATCTGTGTTCATCAGTTTTCATCTCCAAGCCTATTTGGCAACAAGTAACATTATAGGATTTCCAGATGTGAGATCCTATATTGCAGTCCATTTGTTGGCCTGAGTCTTATGTTTGTACTCTGTTCTTCTGGACAGCATTAGAAGGATCACTTCAAGAGAAGATAAAAATTGAAGCTGCTGTTCATCTAGTACTACTGCTAAGCAGCTCAAAGCTCTTGAAGAGTGTCTAGGTGATCTTCTTAAATCTTTGACAGGTAAGGAGGGAGTCAGTAATTGCTTATAGTTCCCATTTTGTAGGTAGAAACAGGTGCAAAATGCCTTCCTTTCTAATGATTGATAAGGAAGCCACAAAGCAAGGTAAAAACAGAAACCACTCTAAACACTTAGTTTTAGAATGCCAGAAAGCAGCAGCCAGGGAAGTGATTTGCATACAGGTGGAAATGGGAAGCCTGTTTTTAGTAAGTTACTGATCATGTTGTTTCAGGTAAGGTATTTCAAACTCTGACCACCTGTGGGTCTGAAAAAAATGAAGGTTGATGTTGAACGAGGACTTTTCTTGATGTCCTTTTATTCCATTTGAATTCCTCAGTCTCAATCCATAATATAAATATAAATTGTACTAGTGAGCAAGACTGCTTGGTTGTTCTCTTTTTGTTGAAAGAAGCAAGCAACTGTATCTTGGAAGTTTGGGCCTGCTAGAGAATATTGGAACAGGTAATTAATTTTAGTTGTACTAGAAGTTTTTATGTGACTTAGTTTATTTCTTTTTATTCTAGTTTTTATTTCTATCTATAAAATGGGAACATTAATTATCCCTGACCCCTCCTTATAATTCATGATATTTGATTATTATCTAAATTAAGTTTTCTGTAGCTTTGTGCTACTTAGTAGATTCTAAAGGAATACTATGTGCTGTTTAATTGGAGATTAACTGCCTGCATTTTATCTGTTTAAAAATTTTACTTTACAGATTTAAAATGCGTAATGTTATGTGTTTTTTAGCTTAATAGAATGTATAAGATAATTTGATAATTTTAAGTACCAGAGGAATATTTATTTTCATCTAAATGTTACATGTTTGTGGAGAAACTGTATATTTTACTTTGAAACTTTAAAAAAAAATCTAAGGTAAACTTTATTTGTTTTATTATTTTGAAATATTTGATTTCGTTTTAGGAAAGGGTAGGAAACTTTTTGGCCGACTTTTATCTGGTGAATGGACTTGTTTTAGAATCAAGAAAAAGAAGAGAACATCTCAGTGAAGAAGACATTCTTCGAAATAAGGCCATTATGGAGAGTTTGAGTAAAGGTGGAAACATAATGGAACAGAATTTTGAGGTATAATTTTACTTTTCTTAATGTATAATGTTCTAAGGGAGGGGGTAGACTTCATTGCTGGCATTCAGTGAGTTTATTTAAGTATGCTCGTAGGTTTTGTTTACCATGTATCACCTTTTATTTTTCTGTGATGGTCTGGTGATTTTTTTGTGAATCTGTTGTTTGTTTCTGAGTCTTCACTAATAAATAGATTAAAATCATTTTGTAAACATGAAACCAAAGCATGACCCCTTTGCATACATTTTTTCCTACTCCATCAACTGAAACCTGCTGCTGCTTTGAAGGCCTTGCTAACAATCTGCCTACTTTATGAAGGAATTTTTAGCCAATCAGTTCAGTCAGTTCAGTTCAGTCGCTCAGTCGTGTCCGACTCTTTGTGACCCCATGAATTGCAGCACGCCAGGCCTCCCTGTCCGTCACCAACTCCCGGAGTTCACTCAGACTCACGTCCATCGAGTCTGTGATACCATCCAGCCATCTCATCCTCTGTCGTCCCCTTCTCCTCCTGCCCCCAATCCCTCCCAGCATCAGAGTCTTTTCCAATGAGTCAACTCTTTGCATGAGGTGGCCAAAGTACTGGAGCTTCAGCTTCAGCATCATTCCTTCCAAAGTACACCCAGGGCTGATCTCCTTTAGCCAATACCATCCAATAAATTTTGTATTCAGTATGTATTTATTGAAAACATGCTACCTGCAAAGAATTGTGTGACAGTTAGGAAAGGGGAGGGAAATCAAGGAAATACTTAGGTACAAGACACAATAACTTGTGTCTCCAATCTTATTTCCTTAGTCAGATGAATTGAATTGGTCTTTTAACAATTTTAGATTTTAAAACTGGAAAAGAAAAGATTCCTAAAGATTAACATTTTATGACATTTTTTATAGCAGTGTTTTCAAATTGTAGAATTGGGACCTCTAGTGGATTATTAATTCAGTTTAGTGGGCTATTATGACTCTTGCTCTTTTTTTTAAGTAGAATCTAAATTCAGATAATAAAAACTAGAGCACATAGTGTGTGTGTGCGCTCAGTCGCTCAGTCATGTCCAACTCTGTGACCTTATAGACTTGTACCCCGCCAGGCTCCTCAGTCCATGGGATTCTCCAGACAAGAATACTGGAGTGGGTTGCCATATTTCCTCCTCCAAGAGATCGTCCTGTCCCAGGGATCAAATCCTTGTCTCCTGCATCTCCAGATGGGTCCATATTGCTTTATGAATCAGTAGTGTCAGGGGTGTGTGTATACGTTGTGTTTATGTGGATATGTGTGACTGCTGGGTTATAGTGTAAAACGTCAGTCACAGTCACGAAAAGCTTCAAGGCTACTGTGAAGAGACTTGAATTTCTTGAATGCTTAGTCTCTCCCTTGCAGTGTTGTGCCAAATTACATTATCAGTTCAGTTCAGTCGCTCAGTCATGTCTGACTCTTTGCGACCCCATGAACCGCAGGAAGCCAGGCCTCCCGGTCCATCACCAACTCCCAGAGCTTACCCAGACTCATGTCCATTGAGTCGGTGATGCCATCTAAGCATCTCATCCTCTACCATCCCCTTCTCCTCCTGCCTTCAATCTTTCCAACATCAGGGTCTTTTCAAATGAGTCAGCTCTTCGCATCAGGTGGCCAAAGTATTGGAGTTGCAGCTTCATCAGTTCTTCCAATGAACACCCAGGACTGATCTCATTTGGATGGACTGGTTTGATCTCCTTGCAGCCCAAGGGACTCTCAAGAGTCTTCTCCAACACCACAGTTCAAAAGCATCAATTCTTCTGTGCTCAGCTTTCTTTATAGTCCAACTCTCACATCCATACATGACTACTGGAAAAACAATAACCTTGATTACATGGACCTTTGTTGGCAAATTAATGTCTCTGCTTTTTAATATGCTGTCTAGGTTGGTCATAACTTTCTTTCCAAGGAGTAAGCATCTTTTAATTTCATGGCTGCAGTCACCATCTGCAGTTATTTTGGAGCCAAAAAAAATATAGTCAGCCACCGTTTCCACTGTTTCCCCATCTGTTTGCCATGAAGTGATGGGACCGGATCCCATGATCTTAGGTTTCTGAATGTTGAGCTTTAAGCCAACGTTTTCACTCTCCACTTTCACTTTCATCAAGGGGCTCTTTAGTTCTTCTTCACTTTCTGCCGTAAGGGTGGTGTCATCTGCATATCTGAGGTTATTGATATTTCTCCTGGCAGTCTTGATTCCAGCTTGTTCTTCCTCCAGCCCAGCATTTCTCATGATGTACTTTGCATGTGAGTTAAATAAGCAGGGTGACAGTATACAGCCTTGACATACTCCTTTTCCTATTTGGAACCAGTGTGTTCTTCCAAGTCCAGTTCTAACTGTTGCTTCCTGACCTGCATACAAGTTTCTCAGAGGCAGGTCAGGTGGTCTGGGATTCCCATCTCTTTCAGAATTTTCCACATTTTATTGTGATCCACACGGTCAAAGGCTTCGCCGTAGTCAATAAAGCAGTAATAGATGTTTTTTTTGGAACTCTCTTACTTTTACGATGATCCAGTGAATGTTGGCAATTTGATCTCTGGTTCCTCTACCTTTTCTAAAACCAGCTTGGACATCAGGAAGTTCATGGTTCACATATTGCTGAAGCCTGGCTTGGAGAATTTTGAGCATTACTTTACTAGTGTGTGAGATGAGTGCAATTGTGTGGTAGTTTGAGCATTCTTTGGTATTGCCTTTCTTTGGAATTGGAATGAAAACTGACCTTTTCCAGTCCTGTGGCCACTGCTGAGTTTTCCAAATTTGCTGACCTATTGAGTGCAGCACTTTCACACCATCATCTTTCAGCATTTGAAATAGCTCAACTGGAATTCTATCACCTCCACTAGCTTTGTCCGTAGTGATGCTTTCTAAGGCCCACTTGACTTCACATTCCAGGATATCTGGCTCTAGGTGAGTGATCACACCATCGTGATTATATGGGTCGTGAAGATCTTTTTTGTATAGTTCTGTGTATTCTTGCCACCTCTTCTTAATATCTTCTGCTTCTGTTAGGTCCATACCATTTCTGTCGTTTATTGAGCCCATCTTTGCATGAAATGTTCCCTTGGTATCTCTAATATTCTTGAAGAGATCTCTAGTCTTTCCTATTCTATTGTTTTCCTCTCTTTCTTTGCATTCATCACTGAGGAAGGCTTTCTTATCTCTCCTTGCTATTCTTTGGAACTCTGCATTCAAACAGGTAGATCTTTCCTTTTCTCCTTTGCTTTTTACTTCTCTTCTTTTTACAGGTATTTGTAAGGCCTCCTCAGCCATTTTGCTTTTTTTGCATTTCTTTCTCTTGGGGATGGTCTTGATCCCTGTCTCCTGTACAGTGTCACAGATCCGTCCATAGTTCGTCAGGCACTCTGTCTATCAGATGTAGTCCTTTAAATCTATTTCTCACTTCCACTGTATAGTCATAAGGGATTTGATTTAGGTCATATGTGAATGGTCTTAGTGGTTTTCCCTACTTTCTTCAATTTCAGTCTGAATTTGGCAATAAGGAGTTCATGATCTGAGCCACAGTCAGCTCCGGGTCTTGTTTTTGCTGACTGTATAGAGCTTCTCCATCTTTGGCTGCAAAGAATATAATCAGTCTGATTTTGGTATTGACCATTTGGTGATGTCCATGTGTAGAGTCTTCTCTTGCGTTAGGGATAGACAAAGTTTGTAGAAAAGTATGCCAGGTTTCAATTAATTCATGGTGATACTGTGATGGTTTGGAAAATTATTTTAATGTTTAAGAAGTTTATATATTGAGCAAATCAGCCATTGTTTAATGAGTACAGGATGTAAAAGTACTTAAGAATCCACATTAAATGTTTAAGTTAAAATGTGATCAGCCAGTTTAGTATGATCCTATTCTCTTCCTGTCAGATCCTTTTGCAGTCCTCATTTTTCTTTTGTCCTTGGGATAGAGCCTCACTAGACTTTATTTTCCAGACACCTCCTGGTATTTACTGATCTCTTGATCAGTAGGAGTTGTAGGATGTGTTCTGTTCGGGTAATAGGAAATGAACTGAGAGAGGGAATGATGAGCTTAATCTTTCACAAAGCCACTACCCTTTTTCATTGTAAAATAGCCAAAAAAGGCATTTCTTTGGACCTACATTGTTATTTATTTTTTATTATAGTTCTTTTTAAAAAGATGACATTGTTTTGCTTATTGCTTATAGGTGTTTACTGCTACTTTTGTTTAATTTTGGCAGCAAACCATTTTGAGATAAGTACACAAGTTATTTTCTTTAGGGTGGAATTTGTAACAATGCAATTGAATTGTTAAAGGGGTCTTTAATTGACATTTTAATCAAGTACAGTTTTACACATTGAATTTAAAACTTAGTTTAATCCCAGATGCCTATATAATAGAACAAAATAATGTGAGTTAAATAATTAAGCTTTTGACTTCTAATTAGGAATCAAAGGAAATTATTCCTGGGTATTGTGTGAAGTATTTTTTCAAAAATTATCTCATTTAGTTATTAATTGTTACAATGACCTACTGAGATTCAAGGCAGGAGGAGAAGGGAAAGACAGAGGATGGGATGGTTGGATGGCATCACCGACTCGATATGAGTTTGAGTAAGCTCTGGGGGTTGGTGATGGACAGATTGGCCTGTCATGCTGCACTTCATGGGGCTGCAGAATCAGACACGACTGAGCAACTGAACTGAACTGAACTGAGATGACTATCATTATGCAATTTTATAGAAAGGAGAGTGAAGTTTAAAAAAAAATAATATATCTGAAATCATAAAGCTGTAAGTAGCAATGATGGGTTTTGATTCTAGGACCGTTCCCCAGGTTCTTCTTCTTATTTTAAGTATATTGCTTCCCAGTCTGCCTTTGTTATAGTCTCTTCTTTGTGTGTATCCACATATTTAACTCATCTTAGCAGTTCTTTCAGAATATTGTGAAATTGAACCTGGAAAAGGAATAAGGGAAGTTTGCTATTGAAAAGTGTATTAAAAATTAGTATTGTGTTTTTTTCAGTGTTGTCTCTAAAACATATTAGTAAAAAACATGTTTTTGGCTTTTGAGCATTACTGAAATTTTTGCAAGCCTAGAAAATATATATGACTATTTTTATTATGATTGTTTTCAAAAAGACATGAAAATATTGTATATATACATATACATATATATATATATATTTTTTTTTTTTTCATTTTTGGGTGGCATTGCATGGCTTGTGGGATCTTAGTTCCCTATACAGGGATTGAACCTGCAGTGAAAGCATGGTGTTATAACTACTGGGTTGCCAGGGAATTCCCGAAAATACTATATTTTAAAGCCACATTTTAATAAAATTTCATTTCTTAAATATACTAGTCTTTTTCAGAATGAATTTATGTTCTCTATTCTAAATAATTAGCTTTTGAGTTTCTTCTCATTTCTATAGCCAAATATTTGTTTTAGTTTCTATAAGAAATAGCGTATAGGTAGCATTTAGGAGAAATTGCTGTTTAACTAGTTTTGCCATGCCTACTTCTTCTTCCCCCCTCCTTTCCAGACATAGTTCTAATATTTAGTATATATTTTTAACAGTATTTTTTATAGTAAAATTTAAGTGCTCAGAAATTCTTAAGTCATGGCTACTTGCTCCTATACTTTTGGTGCTGCTTTCCACTTTGTTCTATCCAACTGGAGGAAGCAATGTCGTATTTATACGTTAGACAGTCATTGATAAAAGTATTAATTTATGCCAGCTAGATATATATATATATGTAGAATATTGAGTTAACCTCTGTTAGTGATTATATATTTTTTAATATATAAAATCAAAATAGGAACACATAGACATAAAATACATGAATGCCTTAAACTTCCAGAAATCTTTACAACATAAAATACTAAAATTTAGCAAATCTAGCAATAAATTAAAACTTTTTTTATGCTTTAAGAAAAACAGGCATTAGAAGTTTGCATTTAATTATGTAGGAAAGGTTTGATGTCATGTCAGTTACAGAGCCTTGGGGAAATAACAGAAAGCCATCTGGTGTCCTGTGGCAGCCTTCGTGTCTTCTTGTTTCATTAAATAGTTGTGATAACTGCACGGAGGGAACACTGACGGATTCAACTGCAAGTATCAGTATATAACAAAGGGCAAGTTAGAATAAACATAAACTAAGACAAAGCTTATTAAAATGTAACAACTGATTTTCATAATGATGAGGTGAAGTGCTCAGTAAAAGGTTAAGTTAGATTCATTACAGTCTCTACTAAGATGGGGGGTGTATAATACATAGTTTAGAAAGAATTCTACTGGAAATAGTAGAAACTGCTTAGAGAAGTTTATTACCTGTAAAATTATATGACATGCTACATTAATCATGCCAGGAAAATGAGTCTTCACTAAGATTTTATATATATATATATATATATATATATATATATATATATATATATATATATAAAACACTAGTTATAGCCAAATATATATACAAGTATTAAATATATATATAGGTATTAAATAGACTGGTGACTCAGTGGTAAAGAATCTACCTGCAATGCAGGAAATGCAAGTTGGATCCCTGGGTTGGGAAGATCCCCTGAAGGAGGGTTGGCAACCCATTCCAGCCTGGAGAATCCCATGGACCCAGAGGTCTGGTGTGCTACAGTCCCATGGGGCTGCAAAGAGTTGGACACAACTGAGCGACTAACACTTCCACTTTTTTCATGATGTTAGTTTGGCTGACTATGAGAGGTTCAAAATTGCAGTAACTTAAACAAGACAGGAGTTTCTTTCTTTCTTAGGTAAAAATCTGAGTTTGTATGGTTTCATTGCTCTGTGAGTTCATCTCAGACCTATCCTTTTTTTTTCTGTCTTATCAATATTTCTCTAGCGTTTCTAGGATCTAGCTCTCATCCACATGGTATATGATGGTTTATTACCTGCTTAGTATCCCAACCATTAGGAATAATAATTCCTAATAGTCATTAGGAAGGAAAGGCCATACATGTTCTGTTTGAGAACCCAACCAGAAGTTGCACACATCACTGCTCAAATCCCATTAGTTAGAACTTAGTTACATGATAACACTTAGCTGGCTGTAAAGATGGCTAGAAAAGAAGTCTTTTATCTAGGGAGTAACGTGTCCAGTCAAAAATTGGTAGGAAGATTCTTTTACAACAAAGAATAGGAGAACAGATTATTGATAGAGTAGACATCTAGTATTCTCTAATGTCTCTCTGTTAGATACATAACTGATGCTTCAGTTACCAGATAAATACTAGTAACTCTCACCCAGTATATACCTTCAATTCTGACCTGACTTTTAATCACCAGATCTATAGTATTTTCCTTCCTCCACATGGATAAACATAGGTATCTAAAATTTAGTATGTTTAAATCTGATCAGACAATTTTTTTCCTTCTCTGAGTGGTACCACCATTATCTGCTACCATGACCTAAGTCAGCACCCTGACATTTGTCCTTGAACTTCTTAACTTTCCTTACCTCTGTGTCTATGCTGCTGCTGCTGCTAAGTTGCATCAGTCGTGTCTGACTCTGTGCAACCCCATAGATGGCAGCCCACAAGGCTCCCCCATCCCTGGGATTCTCCTGGCAAGAGCACTGGAGTGGGTTGCCATTTCCTTCTCCAGTGCATGAAAGTGAAAAGTGAAAGTGAAGTTGCTCAGTTGTGTCCGACTCTTTGTGACCCCATGGACTGCAGCCTTTCAGGCTTCTCCGTCCTGGGATTCTCCAGGCAAGAGTACTGAAATGGGGTGCCATTGCCTTCTCTGTGTCTATACTTGATCACAAAATCCTAAAGATCTCACGAATCTCTCTTCTTCCACTTTGAAATAGCTCCCCTTATCATTTCTCATTTGAATTAGAGATAGCTTCCTAACTTACTGCTACCAGAATGAGCTCTCTGAAATAGATTGAACTATGTAAAGCCTTAATAACTAAAATGTATAGAGTATTTACTATTTGTTAGGCACTGTTTTAAGTATTTTAGGTTAACTATCCAGTTATATCCTTACAACAACCCTGAGAAGTTATTGTTAACTAAACGAGACAAAAGAGTTTGAATAATTTTCCAAAGTCAGCTAGTAATTGGCAAAGCCAGGATTTGGTCAGTCTGGCTCCAATGTTTGTGTTCTAAAAGCTGCATAATATTGCTCAAAATATTTGTTCATTGCTTTTTGAGTAAAATACAGTCTACTCACTGCGTAAAACCCTTTCAAACTACTTTTTCTCTTCTGTCTTGCCCTTTTACCCTGTATCTTGCTGTTTTTCTTTTTGTGTATGCTACTTATGCCAGCTAGACACACCACACTTGTAGTTTCCTGTTACAGCATGCTTGTTCTCACCATTGTTTGTTCTTCAGTGTCCTTCAATTGGTTATTTTGTTCTCATTCTTTCAGACTTCTCCACTAGGAACCAGCCTTTCTCACACATCTTTTTGGCTGCCTGCCCCAGCCTGGGTCAGGCCGATCTCTTCTCTGTGCTCTTTATGCCATCCTCTTGATCTCTCTATCATAATAACCATCACCCTGGATTATAATTATTCACTTCCTGTGTATCTCTTTATAAGCTTCTCAAGGGCAGAATTTTGTCTTTCATACTGCCCGATGCTCAAAAAACTATTAGTTTCCTTTCATCCCACATTCTTCGGCTGTTACTCAGAGATCATCAATGATTTCTAGCCAACAAAATCTAACTGCCAATTTTTCAGCCTTCTTTGAAGTCTTTGTGTTATGATACTGAAACAGTCTTTTCACGTCCATGATACCTTGGTACTCTGTTTTTTTTTTTTTTTTCTTATTGACTAATATCTCCTTTAATTTTAAATGCTTTTAAAGGCTCCTTTCTGTCCTCTTCTGCATTCTCCCATCCTACCACCCCCAGTCTGTGTGATTTTTAGGACTCAGTCATCAGTCCTGTTTTCTTACTTTTTATTTAGTCAGAGAATTCTTAACATTATTTCTAAATATGATTTCCTTCTTGATTGTTCTCTTTTTGTAACTGCCCTCTAGGAACTTCCCAGTATAAAATACTCATTATTATTTACTGAATCTTTTCTAATGTGCCAAGCGCTAACCCTTTCTATACATTGTCTCATTGAATTTTTAACTGTGAGGTGATGGTCCTATTTCCATTTTGCAGGTGAGTTAAATTGACAGTTACATAAAGTTTCTTGTCCTAGTTCACATAACTACTAGCTAGTGGAGCTGGGTGGGATTCTGGCTCATTTTTGTGTCTTCAGAATCCTTGGTTTAACATGCTGCCTATTAACATCTTAAACTCATTATATCCAAAACTATACTTCTCTGAATGGAACCTCTCCCAGTGGTACTGTTTTTTTTTCTTGTTGTTATTTATAGCAGTCTTTCACTTATTACCCTTTTGCTGTACATAGTTTGTCCTGTTCATTTTTCCTTAGCAATTTCTACTCTACTCCCTTATTTCTTTATTGCCAGTTTATCCTATAGTGATCCAGATTCTTAGTTAACAAAGACAAGGGGTAAGTTTTAAATCTGATATGACCCTTACCACTGTTGTTGATATTCCTTTTGAACTTTCCTCCCTAGTTCAAGTCAAGCTAGTATTTTCATTATTCTCCCTGTCCAAAATATTCTTTTTCTTTTCTTTTAAATTGGAGTGTTAATCTTCTAATCTCAATTTATTGTCTGTAGAAGACTGCCCTGTTTTCTGAACCCCTGTATTACCCAGTTTTTTGTAAGCACATTTTGTCTTTAGTCATTTAATATTTTGTATTCCTGATTAACTGTTTATGTTTGTGTCTGTTTTTTCTTTCCACCTCTGAACTGTGAGCCCCATGAAGTCAGGATTAGTTTTTATACTTCTCTGTAGTTCCCATGGTCAGCATCTAGCATAATGTCAGAAACATTTTAGATCTCCGAATAACCTCTTAAAGCATTGTATTGATGATATTAAGGAGATTGTAGTTTATTTCATGTTTTAATTTTATATTTTTTGAAATATAATTTTCTTTTCTGTCTCCTTCTCGGTCTCTCTTTTGTCTCTATTCCCCCCTCTTTCTCCCTTTCCCTCTCCCCCTTACTCTTTCTTTCATTGTTTTTTTTTGGCAGCCGATTCGAAGACAGTCCCTTACCCCTCCTCCTCAGAACACTATTACATGGGAAGAGTATATATCTGCTGAAAATGGAAAGTAAGTGTTGGTTTTGTTGTGTTCATGTATTTTTTGGTTTATAGGAAAAAAGTTTTATAAAAAAATTTTTTACAGAGAATTAGTAGTATAGTTTTGTCTGAAGCACTTCTTTTTTCTTTTAAAAATGTGGATGAAGTATGATGAGGGAGAAGCATCCCTAATTACATTCTCTCGTTTGAGTAAAATGTAGAGCCGCAGTTTTACGTCCCTCTTGCCAGTTTATATACTCCCCAAACCCATATGACATTATTCTAAGGAAATAGAATATGAAGACGGCCTAGTGAAACTGCTTGTTTGAGTTTTTTCACTGTATGATGAACTTTATATTCTCTTCTTATCCAGAGTCTTTTGCAAGGTGTGTAAAGCCACTCATTGTTTATCTGCTTTTTACCTTTCCATGTCATCATCCCTTTGTTTCAGCCTCTGCCAGACTACTTTCCTTACCCAAGACAATTGCTTAATGTTACAGTTGCACTCATCTCACATGCTAGTAAAGTAATGCTCAAAATTATCCAAGCCAGGCTTCAGCAATACGTGAACTGTGAACTCCCTGATGTTTAAGCTGGTTTTAGAAAAGGCAGAGGAACCAGAGGTCAAATTGCCAATATCCGCTGGATCATGGAAAAAGCAAGAGAGTTCCAGAAAAATATCTATTTCTGCTTTATTGACTATGCCAAAGCCTTTGACTGTGTGGATCACAATAAGCTGTGGAAAATTCTGAAAGAGATGGGAATACCAGACCACCTGACCTGCGTCTTGAGAAACCTATATGCAGGTCAGGAAGCAACAGTTAGAACTGGACATGGAACAACAGACTGGTTACAAATAGGAAAAGGAGTACGTCAAGGCTGTATATTGTCACCCTGCTTACTTAACTTATATGCAGAGTCCATTATGAGAAACGCTGGGCTGGAAGAAGCACAAGGTGGAATCAAGACTGCCAGGAGAAATATCAATCACCTCAGACATGCAGATGACACCACCCTTATGGCAGAAAGTGAAGAGGAACTAAAAAGCCTCTTGATGAAAGTGAAAGAGGAGAGTGAAAAAGTTGGCTTAAACATTCAGAAAACGAAGATCATGGCATCTGGTCCCATCACTTCATGGGAAATAGATGGGGAAACAGTGGAAACAGTGTCAGACTTTATTTTTTTGGGCTCCAAAATCTCTGCAGATGGTGACTGCAGTCATGAAATTAAAAGACGCTTACTTCTTGGAAGAAAAATTATGACCAACCTAGATAGCATATTGAAAAGCAGAGACATTACTTTGCCAACAAAGGCCCGTCTAGTCAAGGCTATGGTTTTTCCAGTGGTCATGTATGGATGTGAGAGTTGGACTGTGAAGAAGGCTGAGCACCGAAGAATTGATGCTTTTGAACTGTGGTGTTGGAGAAGACTCTTGAGAGTCCCTTGGACTGCAAGGAGATCCAACCAGTCCATTCTGAAGGAGATCAGCCCTGGGATTTCTTTGGAGGGAATGATGCTGAAGCTGAAGCTCCAATACTTTGGCCACCTTATGGGAGAGTTGACTTATTGGAAAAGACTTTATGCTGGGGGGATTGGGGGCAGGAGGAGAAGGGGACGACAGAGGATGAGATGGCTGGATGGCATCACTGACTTGATGGACGTGAGTCTGAGTGAACTCTGGGAGTTGGTGATGGACAGGGAGGCCTGGCGTGCTGCGATTCATGGGGTCGCAAAGAGTCGGACACGACTGAGCAACTGAACTGAACTGAACTGATATTGCTTATAATTAGCCAGTAAATGTTGACTGAATAAAAGAATCATGAATGAATAGTTTATTTTGAATAAATAAATTTTTCTAGCTGACCGTATCAAAGAAGGTACTGTCTTTCATAGAAAATGTTCTTTTGTTGGAGAATAAATATTACTTACCGTTATGCTTAGGAAGAAGTTGTCTTCTCTTTAATACTGGAAGGTTTGTAGTATACTTTTTAAATTTTTATAAAATGTTTCCTTCTTATATTTGACAATATAAAATTCTTTATGCTTTAGCTTGCTTCTTATTGATCAGTGCTGAGAACCATAGATAGTAAAAAGAGATTGAATTGAATAAGTGATTTAAAAATATGGAATGGTATATATATTTTTAAAATATAAATTTATTTATTTTAATTGGAGGTTAATTGCTTTGCTATATTGTATTGGTTTTGCTATACATCAACATGAATCTACGACGGGTATACACGTGTTCCCCATCCTGAACCCCCCTCCCACCTGGAATGATATTTTTAAAGTTTGTTTTTTTCTAGGATTTTGGTTTGTTACTAAAAATAGTGATTATTAAAATTATATTTAGTGTGAAATAACTTTTTATACCTTGTTATTTTCCTTGTTACCCTTGTCTCAATTGTTATACATGTCTCATTCTCTATTAGCATAATTTTATTTCTATGCTCAGAGTAAGAAAAGTTGAAATATTAATGAATGTCATTGGAAGATGACAGATTCTTCTTAGGATGATGATACAGCGTGGAAAAAATTTCCTAATGTTTTCTTTTTCAATTTAGAGCTCCTCATCTGGGTAGAGAACTGGTGTGCAAAGAAAGTAAGAAAACGTTTAAAGCCACAATAGCCATGAGCCAGGAATTTCCCTTGGGAATTGAATCGTAAGTTTGTTACTAACTGCACAAGTTTATGAAAGAAACTATTAAAATCTTAAGGCTATAATTATGTTTGCATCTGAGTGGTAGATTTGAGGCCTTTGAAATGTAAAATAGCCTTTGCTTTGGCAGTGTCTACACCCTTCTAGTAATTTTCCAGCTCTCAAAATATTAACATTTTAATTATATCAACTAAGTAAAATTTTGAATAATTTTTTTAAATTATAAAAATAATACATGAATACATGCTTATTGTAGAAAATCTAACAGTATGGAAGTTTATAGAATAAACATGGCAGTTTTCTTTGACCTTCCTAATAGTTGACAGGTAAATAAATAATGTATTTTTGTCTAAATTTTGCTTTGTGTTTTTTTAGCATTTTTTGTAAAAATGGGGGAATAGTCTGCATTTTATTCTGTTTCCTCTTTTCTCTTAAAAGTGAGTCATCTTGGAGTTCTTAAAATAATTACATTATCTTTTTTTTTTCTTTCCTTGGTATTTTATGGTATTAATGTACTGCCATTTATTTTGTTATCCTCCTACTGATAAACATTTAAATTACTTTTAGTTTGTCACCATTATAAACAATACTCCCATGAATATCTTGAATATATCCTTCAAACCTGTATTCATCAGTTGCTCATAAAAAAAAAAAAAAAAAAAAAAACAGTTTGGAGAGATGTGTGGAATGGGAGGTGGGTAGCTAGAGCCGATTCTGACAGAACTGTAAATTCAGGCTTCTCACAAGCTGGGCATGAGTTGAAGCCCTAGGCTTTCCTTCCTAGATCCTTCTACTTCCAGTCTGACCTAATACATTAAAAAAGAATTTCTTTTGGAAGAGAGCAGGACCCTTATTTTTCTACAGATTCTATACACATCCTATACTCCTCAGTAGCCAAGTTTTAGAAGAGTAGATAGAATTCCATATCTAGTCTTCAAGCTGTTGATCAAAGAGGAAAATAATAGTTCTCAGAAGATGTAGGAAGGGAATTAGCCATACATACAAGTCTGCAAAATTTATCTTATCTTGAACCCAAAATGACTCTAAGATACTCTGCATATATATTGTAAGGAAGAAGAAAACTGTGGCAAATTATAAGATGTTATCAGTTTTAGGAGTTATTCCAATTTCAGAGATGTTAATATGTGAATAAAAATTAGGTATCTCAGAATTTATAAAATGTGGCAATTATAACCATTCCCCCTTAAAAAAGTAAAATAAGGAACATAGATAGTATGTAAGAGCTAGATAAAGAACTCATTCTAGAATAAAATAGAAGTGAAAATATAAGTTTTAGAAATACTTTAGGAGAGCATAAAAGAACATGATCTGTAAACTAGATCACTCTAAGGTATAATAGAATGAAATGAAAAGGAGATTATAAAGCTAAGGAAATAAACTAAGCTCTAAATAGCACTATTGCAAAAGAAATACATTAGAAACAACAATGAACAGAACAGATGTGGCCAAAAATTAAATTTGGTAGCTAATAGTGAATCCAGTGAAAGAAGTGCATGTGCTTGGTAAATCTGCTCAGTCGTGTCCGACTCTTTGTGACCCTTGGACTGTAGCCTGCCGGGCTCCTCTGTCCATGGGATTCTCCAGGCAAAAATACTGGAGTGGGTTGCTTTGCTCTCCTTCAGGGGAATGTTCTGGACCCAGGGATTGAACCCGCATCTCTTGTGTCTCGTGCATTGGCAGACGGGTTCTTTACCACCGGAAGTCCAGTGAAAGAAAATGTTAAAGGAATTTGAGAAGTAATATATGTGGAGGATAATACTATTCAGTCCTCAATATTCATTGGAAGGACTGATACTGAAGCTGAAACTCGCAACAGTTTGGGCACCTGATGCAAAGAACTGACTCATTGTAAAAGATCCTGATGCTGGGAAAGATTGAAGGCAGGAGGAGAAGGGGATGACAGAGGATGAGATGGTTGGATGGCATCACCGACTTGATGGACATGAGTTTCAGTAAGCTCCAGGAGATGGTGATGGACAGAGAAGCCTGGTGTGCTGCAGTCCGTGGGGTCACAAAGAGTTGGACACAACTGAGTGACTGAACTGAACTGATTTATGGAGGAGAATGGTTCAATATAAGGATCGTTGCTGTTCCACTTAAATAAAAAGCCTCCAAAATGTAAACAAAATAGTATTCAAAATATAATAGAAGCAAATTTTCTTGTGTGGAGAATTAAATCTGCAGTCTGATTAGGCTCCAATAAAAATAGACAAGAAGTAGTAACAGTGATTTTCCTGATTAAACTATTGCATTTCTGTTATAATAGAGAACTCTCTAAAGGCATTCGGGAGAAAAGGTGTTGAAAAAACAGCCTGACCTTACTTTTTTTCACAATTAGGTAAGGTGTCATTTATATATCAAGGCAATTGAAAAGGACACAGAAGAATTCAGTCAGTACAGCAGCCATGAGCCCTTCTTGAGAGAAAGTTAATACTCCTTGAAATCAAATTCATCCAACCAAAGGCTAAAAGGATGAGTCACAGTATAATGACGAGTGTAGCCCTGAGTGCCAGGAGACCCTGTGAGACTGTGTTAGTTAAGAGGGAATAGTATCGACTGAAACTGTGCCAGTCAGAGTCCCCTTTCATATGCGAAAAAGAAATACTCATTTATCAAATCTGCAAGAAATCAAGGAATAATAAACACTTAGGAGCCCTCTCACACACAAAATTGACAGTGAAATTCAGGCATCCAAACAGTAGGCTAATTAAAGAACTTGGGAATGTGTAGACTTTAGGAGGAGGACTAGTGTGAGCTTTGAGTCTGCTGAAATGTAGATCTAAGATCAAATAACTGTGGAAATTATGGCTGCACAATAAAATGTAAAAGTTATAGACCTTGACACAGTGAAAAGAATAATAAAACAAAAAAAAATGAGGTAAAGGAGGTGTCATTTTTTCATCTTTAACATCTGTGATGTTGGAGCTGTGATACTGTAAGTTTGGAGCATGTAGTTATAAAACGTAAGGACACAATAAAATCAATGTGAAAAATTTTTTTCTCCTTCCATATTTCAGATTATTGAATGTTTTGGAAGTAATAGCTCCCTTCAAGCACTTTAATAAGCTTAGAGAATTTGTTCAAATGAAACTTCCTCCAGGCTTTCCTGTAAAACTAGGTAAGAGAAAAATTGTCATGTAAGTTTAATGTCTGTTAGAAATACAGAGCTGTTTACTAACATTAAAAAGAAATATTCTTTGAAGGAATATGGATTTCCTAGTTTATAATTTTATGTTTTTTTTCTGTAATTACGTGCATTGATATTCATATTTTGTCAAATATAGAAAATGCTTGATGAAAACTCTCCTTGATTTAAAGCAAATGTAAGTGAGGGATATACAAATATTTCATTCAAGAGGGTGTGAGTGAACTTATGCACTGTGATAATATTTTAATGTGAAATCGAGAGACAGGATTTTAGCCCATATTTTCTGCAGATTCTGAGCTTCTGAACAGTGGGAATATTTCTGGGGTCAACAGTCATATTCAGTGATAAAGTAATACTACATTTTATTTTTCAGTCTTAAATATTTAAACCTAACTTCACTTTTAACAATGATCTTTCAAAACAGTAAAATCATTTTGTATATATTTATCTTCTTAACTATATTAGAAGAAGAGGAGTAAGACACTATTTACTGGTTCTTTAGGAGTTGAGGCTTAGATTTAGCAGTGATTTCAGCTCCATGGGGGGCTTCCCAGGTGGCTCAGATGGTAAAGTATCTGCCTGCAATGCGGGAGACTGGGTTCAATCCCTGGGTTGGGAAGATCCCCTGGAGAAGGAAATGGCAACCCTCTGCAGTACTCTTGCCTGGAAAATTCCATGGATGGAGGAGCCTGATAGGCTACAGTCCATGGGGTCACAGAGTCAGACACGACTGAGTGACTTCACTTCACTAAGCTCCATGGGGGCTTTCAATACCACCCATCGATCCAGCCACCAAGTATTTAAATCAGTGCTTACTGTGTGCTGAACCCTTTTCTAATGATGAGAGACAGTGAAAATCCCTGTCCTTTTGGTGTTTATATTCTGGATGGGGTGGGGGTATTATAGGGAAAATAAAACTTTTATATAATTCCTCTGATTTATTTATCTTGTTTCACTCAATATTACTGAAACCACATCTCAGAACTATTAGGGCAGGTGCTATAGTCCCAGAAGTAATGCTTTTATTACTAAAAATTAAAACCCAACCTTCTCAATTTTTCAAATTTGGGAATATGCATATTGTGAATTAAAATTGATTTTAAAACATATTCTCAATATGTCATTCTAGATTCCCTTTGTGATATAAAAATGCTGAGAACCCTATATCTACTTGACTAAACCAATGATAAGATTGTAGGCAGAAATTGCTAAAAACTAAAGAAGAGCTGAGTGTTTGAGTTATGGATCATCACATAACTTTTTCTGCAGAAGCTTAAAATCCCACTGTCTTTATCTATAGCCAGAAAATAGTTCAAGCATTGGCTCTGTTCTGTATATTGTATTTAAGAGGCAAGTGACAAACCTGAATAGAGGGCAGGGATTAAGTATATGAAACTATTATTGTATTCACATTTTTTTTAAGTTCCAAGCCAAAGTCAAACCTTATAATACAAGTTTTTGTGAAAAAGAAACACCTTGGTTATATGGGAAAAAAGTCTATAGCACTTTTTTGCAGGCATTTCTCTGACATAAAGCTTTATTGACAAGGGATTTATAATTTTTTGCTTATATACTCATAGGAAATTTGCTTAAGTACCTTTCTCATCTCTGTCCTTCTTTTACAATGACCCTATAAAATCTAGTCCTAGGTCAGTTTAATCTTCAGTCATTTCTGTTTCTATATTTAGGATAGAAGGTACAACTGAGGGGGGAAATCTGGAAATTGTTAACATAACTGTATGTTTTCAAAATGAGCCAGAGCTTTTTGTTTTTTTGGCTGAGCTGCACGTGGACTCTTCATTGCGGTGATCGGGGCTTCTGTAGTTGTTTCTATTGTTGTGAAACATGTGCGTGGGCTTAGTTGCCCTGTGGCATGTAGGATCTTAGTTCCCCAACTCCAGGATCAAACCCATGTCCCCTACATTGGAAGGGGGAACCACTGGTGTGCATGCGTGCTAAGTCGCTTCAGTTGTGTATGACTCTGTGCAACCCTATCTATGGGCTGTAGCCCACCAGGCTCCTCTGTCCATGGGATTCTCCAGGCGAGAATACTGGAGTGGGTTGTCATGCCTTCCTCCAGGGGATCTTCCTGACTCAGGGAACGAATCTGTGTCTCTTATGTCTCCTGCATTGATAGGTGGGTTCTTTACCACTAGTGCCACCTTCTCTGGACCACCAGGGAAGTCCTCAGCCAAAGTTTAAATGCTAATTTTGAATGATCTTTTCTCTGATTTGCTGCTTCTCTCAGTTTGCTTTCAAAGGCTAAATCTGAGCCTCCTTCATCAGTCTCCATCTGCATCCCCTCCATTACTTCTTCCCACAGTCTAAGCAGATGAGTTTTTTTGTTTTCTTAGTTACAAAAAGAGGCCATCAGAAATAATGAGACCTCCCTCATTATTCCCAACCTTTCATACAAACTTTTTTGCCCCAAGCGCTATCTTTTCTTATAGCTTTTCTATCTCATTGTAAGTGGTGTCCCTTTTCTTAGCTTGAGTAATCTCTTCATTTGTACTATGGATCTGTTCTCCTTCCCACTTTTTAAAAAAGCTGGCTCTGTTTTCCTACATTTCTCCTTAACCTCCCAACTGCTTTAAAGTGAAAGTGAAGTCACTCAGTCGTGTCCGACTCTTTGCGACCCCATGAACTGTAGCCTATCAGGCTCCTCCATCCATGGGATTTTCCAGGCAAGAGTGCTGGCGTGGATTGCCATTTCCTTCTCCAGGGGATCTTCCCGACCCAGGAGTCGAACCCAGGTCTCCGCATTGCAGGCAGACGCTTTACCATCTGAGCCACGAGGGAAGCCCAGTACAGCCTTCTTCTCTTAGCTGTTAGGTTGTGTTCAGGTTTTTAAAATTCAACCAGTCAAAGGTCTTTCTCCTTTTAAATGTCAACCAATCTAGGAAATTTCCTAGTGGCCTGGTAGTTAGGATTCTGGGCATTCACTGTCATGGCCTGGGTTCAATCCCTGGTTTGGGAACTGAGATTCCGCAAGCTGTATGGTGTGGCTTAAAAAAAAAAAAAAAAGAGTCAGGGTCAGGGAGGTGAGGGAATATGGCCAAACTTCAGAGAAAAATTCAACCAATCTAATAGAACAATCCCTTTAGCTCTACCCTACCCAGCACTTGCCTTTAACCTTTGCTTCTCATAGCCAGGTTACTCCAAGTCTACTTTTATCTCTCCATTCTTTCTATTTATAGTTATATTATAAATAGGGGAAAGTGAAAAGGAGGTAAAGGAGGGGGAGGCAAGGTTTTCCTATATCACTTGAACTGCTGAAATGATGACATCAGGAACCAATGATAAGTTAGTTATATATAATGTATACTTAGAGCAGCTACCAAAAAAAAGGTGTACAAAGAGATATACTCAAAAATACTATAGATAAATACAAATAAAATTCTAGAATGTGGTCATGTCACTGGTGGTCCAGTGGTTAAGACTCCATGCTTCTACTGCAGAGGTTGTGGGGTTTGATCCCTGATCAGGGAAGTTCTGCATACTGCATGGTGCAGCCAAAAGTAAACAAGCAAATAAATAGTATTCCTGTAACCTACAGGAAAGCAAGAAAAGTACATGAAAAAAGAGATGACCAAAAAAGCAATGAAACAGCAGAACTGTCTTAGTATATAAATAATTGCCTTACATGTGAACAGTCTAAACAGACCATTTTAAAAGATAGATTGGAAAAATAGATTAAAAACCAGGATTCAACTACATGCTGTCTTCAAGAAGCTCTCTTCAAATATGATTTTGGCAAGTTGAAAATGAAATGAATGGGTGGAAAAAGATGTATCATGAAAACATGAATCAAAGGGTAACAGGACTAGATATATTAATATTAGACAAAGTAGATTTCAGAATAAAGAAAATTACGGGGGCGGGGAGGGGTATTATATAACAATAAAGGTATCAATCCATGAAGAAGAAAGCAATCTTAAATATGTATATACCAAACAACAGAACTGTAGGATGGTGAAGCAAGAACTGAAAGAATGAAAGGGAAAATAGATTTTCAATTATTATTAGAGTCTGCAACATCCTTCTTTCAACAGCTGACAGAACAACTAGAAAGAAAATCGGCAAGGATACTATAGAACAGCTCTATACCACCATAAACCAGAGCACCTAGTTGGCATTTATGGGAACACTTTGCCCAACATCAGCAGGGTACCCTTTTTTTTTTTAATGGAACATATACCAAGATAGGCTGTATCTTGGGCTATAAAATAAAACCGTAAGAATTGAAAAGGAATGGAAACCAGTCACAGTCAAGTCAAACTAGAAATAATAACAGGAGAATCTCCAGTTTGTGGTATTCTGTTATGCACTCTTCTAAATAATATATGGGTCAGTGGTGAAATCTCAAGGGAAAAGAATATATTGAACTGTATGAAAATAAAATTACAAATATCAAAATTTCAGATACGACTTGGCAACTGAAAAACAACAAAAAATTAAAACCACAGTGAAACAAAGTGCAGGTTGGTCAGTCATGTCCAACTCTTTGCAACCCCATGGAAACTCCATGGAATTTTCCAGGCCAGAATACTGGAGTGGGTAGCCGTTTCCTTCTCCAGGGGATCTTCTTAACCCAGGGATCGAACCCAGGACTCCCACATTACAGGCGGATTCTTTACCAGCTAAGCCACAAGGGAAGCCCAAGAATACTGGAGTGGGTAGCCTATCCCTTCTCCAGAGGATCTTCGACCCAGGAATCGAAGCGGGGTCTCCTACATTGTAGGCAGATTCTTTAGCAGCTGAGCTACCAGGGAAGCCTAAAACCACAGTGAGATCATTGTATATACCTAACAGGATGGCAGAGAAGAAGAAGGTGACGGCATCCCACTCCAGTACTCTTGCCTGGAAAATCCCATGGACGGGGGTCACGAAGAGTCAGACACAACTGAAGCGACTTAGCAGCAGCAGCAACAGGATGGCTAAAATAAAACATTGCTGGGGCTTCCCTGATGGTCCAGTGATTAAGAATCTGTCTGCCAGTGCAGGGGACACTCGTTCTATTCCTGGTCTGGGAAGATCCCACATGCCACAGAGAAACTAAGCCTGTGCGCCACAACCACTGAGCCTGCGCTCTGGAGCCCGCGAGTCAGCGGAGAAGCCACTGCAGCGAGAAGTCTGTGCACCACAACTAGAGAGTAGCCCCCGCTTGCCACAACTGAGGCAAGTCCATGAGCACAACAAAGACCCAGCACAGCCAAAAATAAATAAATAATGCTATTTAAAAAAACTAAGACATTGTGACAACTCCAGATGTTAGTGCAGATGTGAGGAACCTGGATCGATCACTCATATTGCTGATGGTTATGTAAAATGGTACAGCCACTCTAGAAACGTTTTAGCTGCTGCTTTAAAAAAAAACAAAAACATAAAAACTAACTATCCAACATCCATGCAGTCAGGCAATTGGATTCCTAGCCTTTTGTACCAGAAAAATAAAGATATACTCACATAAAAGCCTGTATACAAAAATAAGTTTGTAACAGCCTTAGGCTAGAAACAGCGGAGCTTCTTGGTGCAGATTCTCTTCCTCTCTTCTGAGACAGAGTTCTCGATTTTCTTCCTGCCGCCCTGACTGCTCCTTCTGGAACACATCTCTCCTGTTACTTTTGTCATCCTACATTAAATTCTCATTATCTCTGTCCAAACTTAATTCAGACGTGTTGCTAGTATGCTCACAACCATCTATTGATTTCCATCTCATCCGGAGTAAAAGCCGAAGACTTTTCCTTGACTTAAACCCCACTTGAACTGGCTGCCTACTTCTCCTCGGACCTCATCTTCTGCTAATCTGTCCCTTACTCATTTGGCTGTAGCCAAACCGATCTCCCACCTGTCCCCAGAATAAACCATACTGTTTGATTTTAGGGCTTTTAAAAAAAAAAAAAAAATCAAAAAACTTACTCCCTTTACTTAGAATTTTCTTCCTCTAGGCAACTGTATAGTTTCTTTTCTCA
The DNA here is from genome assembly GCF_023091745.1 of Budorcas taxicolor. Classification (NCBI taxonomy): domain Eukaryota; kingdom Metazoa; phylum Chordata; class Mammalia; order Artiodactyla; family Bovidae; genus Budorcas; species Budorcas taxicolor. The sequence goes on from NC_068912.1 coordinate 74,933,760, forward strand.
GGTCTTTGCTGAAAGTTCCCTTTATTGAGATTTGCTTTTGAACCCTAATCAAGAACTCTTACCCTCAACAGTGAAACTGCCTATCCCCCAACTTGCTTTGTTTTTTTCTGGATCCTCAGTCACAGTTCCTCTTTACTTATTTGTTTGGATCTCCTAACCAGAATGTAACCTCCTTAAATGCATAATTTGTTTTCTCCTGTTTACTGGTTTATATCCAGTGCCTAAAACAAGGGTCAGCAAACTTTTCTGAAAGATAGTATTTTAGACTTTGCAGACCATATGGTTTCTGTTACAACTATTGTCTCTAATTAGAGAATGAAAACAGCCATAGAGAGTAAGTAAACCATGTGTTCCAATAAAACTTTACTATGGGCAATGATGTTTGAATTTCATGTAATTTTATCTGCATGAACCATTTTTTAAAACCATTAAAATATATAAAATCTTTTCTAGCTTGTAGGCCTTGCAAGGCCCAGGCAATAGGCCTTAATTTGCTGACCTCTGAATCAGAACAGAATCTTCACTCAGTAGGCCCCAGTGAATGATCTTTTCCTCAGAAATAACTGGAAAAACTCTGTAATCCTTATGTTGATTTCTGTGTTTAGTTTTTTTGTGTGTGTGAAAATATTACTTTCTGCAATAAAATACTAGGTTTGTAACAGTCAGACTTAGTTAATGGTATGCCTTTATCCTAGACAGACATTCAACTTAGCTTTCATAGAATCATTTCAGAATTTTAAGGAGGCTTTCAAGTTTATTTCATAGATGAAATCCTGGAGGCTGATAAGTTAAATGACTTGTAGCAATCAACCCAGGTTTTATAATTTGTGTTCTTTCCAATAAATTGTGTTAGGAATAAAACTAAGCAGAGTGATCAAATTTTGAGTTTTAATTTTTTTAAAATAAATTTATTCATTTATCTGTTTTTGGCTGTGCTGAGTCTTCGTTGTTTTGTGTGAGCTTTCTCTGGTTGCTGTGAACTGGGACTACTCTTCTTCGTTGCAGTACAAGGGCTTCTCATTACAGTGGTTTTCTTGTTGCAAAGCACAGATTCTAGGCGCGCAGGCTCAGTGATTGCAGCTCCTGGTCTCTAGAGCACAGGGCTCATTAGTTGCCGTGCACCTGCTTAGCTTTTCCATGGCATGTGGAAACTTCCCAGATCAGGGATTGAGTCCATGTCCTCTGCTTTGGCAGGCAGTTTCTTATTCACTGTGCCACCAGGGAAGTCCCATTTGGTCATTTTTGTTGTCAGATTTAACTCAATTTCAGCTAGAAATGTATATTATTTAGAAAAATATTAGGCTGTGGTGGTATGATATTACTCCAGTTCCGACAAGATTGTTTTTATCTCATATATTTAAGTGATGGATTGTTTTTAGTGTTTTAAAAACAAAAAAGGATTAATGCATTTCATGTGTTAAATGAAAAAAAAAAATCAGCTCAGATTCAAGAGTCTATACACTACATTCTAAAGAAAATATATCAGAATGCAAAAAAGTACAAATGTAGCCATCCCTTTGCCCCAAGAAAAAGAAAAAATAGTCTAGTGGAATCTGCCATTATAGTTCTAAGACTGGGGAGCAGTGGGACCTTGATTTTTTGATGTAACTCTTGATGCCTTGGTGTCTTTCTTTTCTCATGAGTAGCCAAACTTCTCCCCCCACATCCCTCATCCCTGCCAAACACACTCATACTAGACATGTATTAGGGTTTGTCTGGTCCCTGACTAATGCTTTTTTACACTTTAAGGAATATATATATTTCTCTTTTACAGTATTTCATTGTCTATAAATAAGTTACCATTTCATTTTACAGTGTTACCATTAATTGTCCTCTCTAGATATACCCGTGTTTCCTACGATCACAGCCACTGTGACTTTTCAGGAGTTTCGATATGATGAATTTGATGGCTCCATCTTCACCATACCTGAAGACTACAAGGAAGACCCAAGCCGTTTTCCTGATCTTTAACTGACACAGAAGATGATGCCATTCAACCAAGGAAGGCTAGAGAATGCAGAGACCCCAGAGTGAATCCAAATAGAAGGGAAATGCTTTCATCGAGGAAAAGGGAATTAATGTTGACTTGACACATCAGTGATATAATGAAATGGGCCTCTAACAAGAATTTCAGCAAGTTTCCTGATGTGCCATTTTCAGTCTTTTTAAAAATATACATAAGTGTAATAGTTTGACACCTTAATGACCCCAAGTCCTTCTTATGTAAAACAGCTGAGTGCTGTGATTTGTTTTTAAAAATTTTTACACTTCTTGTTGAAATATATATGCATATATCTATATCTATATCTAAAACACTCCTGGACCATTAACATAAATTAAATGTCTTAAGATAAACGAAGCCCTTTTAAACTTGTCATCTTATATTCAAGGTGACCTTTATAAATATTCCTTCAAGCTTTGTTTTCATAAAATGTAAACTATGTAACATTATGTATAGTTCAGTAATTTGAATGTTCGTTCAATATAATGAACTAGAAGGAATGCAGTTTTCTGTAGATGAATGAACCAAATGGTAACCATTAAACAGTTGCATTTATATGTTGCAATACATTTCAGAAGGAGCGTTCACTCTGCAGGGAATAAGGTACCTCCTTTAGCACCTTAGTGCAATTCATTGTGGTGCTATTTATTTTTACCTGAATTCTTTCTTCAATGGAAAATGTTTGTTACTAATCTTCCTTTCATAGAACCTCGGTTTTTTTTTCTAAACTTGAGTTTAAAAGTCCTTTTTTGTGTTCATGATAAGGTACAGTTAGCATGCTTAAAGATACTCTTCTTCCAAATCTGAGCACTTTAAAGAAATTCCAAATATTTAAACTTGCTTCCTAATAAGTGCACATCATTCTGATTATTTCATTTGTTTTTAGTGGTATATGGATGCATTTGTGTCAGTTTTAAAAACAATCCACATATTTTGGACATCCCTACATATTTAATGCTTTCAAAATAAGGTAAAAACATTTTATATGCTAACAGAATATATTTGTTACAAGTTAAATTCCAGAAACGTACTCAAGACTGACAATTCCTAGTTATTTTTTTAAGTCACAAGAAAATATTTATTGATTTTAATTACCTCCACAGTGTTTAAATCATGCATTATTCATTTTTGCACTTAAAATCTTTCATACTTATTCCAAGATGGTTTGAAGGTCCAAGAATGAATATAAATTAGGGAGAATAATGTATTAACAGTCATAAAATGTTTTGTTACATTAAAGAACTTAGCTGAAGAAATGTTTTTTAAATGTATCCCGAGAAATGTCAGAATGGATCTGTCAAGTTTTTTAGAGTTATCAGTAATTTAAACTTTTTCCAGGATTTTAAATAATGAGTTTAGAGACCTTTATTGAAGAGATGATTTATTTAAAAATCCAAAGCATCAACCATAAGAAATTTTATAATAAACGTCTTTGAAGCTGCATCTTCCATGCTGATACCTATTACACTGCATATGTTGACAGTTTATTAAATACATTTTATATGATGAAAAATAATCATAGTTAAAAAAATTCAAAGACCAGTTACTACCTTATGTGGGTCTGTTGAATTCTGTGGAAAGAGTGGGTAAAACCATACTAGGTTTATTGAATAGAAGTTGATCCCTATTATTTTGGGAATGTTTTGATCAAGTGACTTAGAGATTCTATTATCCTGTCATGATTATATGAGGTTTGGAGAGACTGAAAGGTAATGAATGATCACTGTTGCTTTTAGGCTCCCTTACTTTGTGGCAATATGGTATACTTTCAGGAATATACTGCAGATCTTTTTTGTACTGATTCAGTGCGGGGAAAAAATGGTACATTGCAGCTTAGGACTTACCAATTCCCTACAAGCTGTGACTTTTGCCGGGGTACACTGGAGGTAGGAAGACTACTGAAACTTTTGCACTTGGGTTTTGTTTTTAACTTTCTCTCATAAATAATAGTAGAAAGAAATTATCCATTCCAAAATGTCTTTATCTGATCACAAAGGACAGGTATATGTCAGTATCTCTTATGATGGTAAAAATAAGGAGCTATTTAATGCAAATAAACTTTTCACAATATTAGACTTTTCAAAATGTGCCTTTTAATCCAGCTAATGAGTGAAGCTATATGCTGTTTCAAGTAGATAAAAACTTTATATTTTGATACTCTTACATGAAGATCTAAGTTTTATAATGTAGGTTCATAAATTCTCTATGCCTTCCATTTGTGATTAAAAAACTTGTTTAAAAATTGGACTATAAAATGGTTACCTTAAATGGCCACTTAAAAGGCTCAATATACCCTGCCACCACTATGGTTTCAAAAGAATATAGTCTTAAAAGAAAATTCCCTGAAGGCAATTTGCCTCTCTCTGTAGACTAGACATTCATGTAAATTATGAAGCTTCATTAAGAGGGAGGCACAAAGCTGATGCTCGGATAATATCTTGAGTATAGCTACACACGATGGTCTGGAAATGGAACACGTCAGAGCAGCTGAAAAACTATTCAGCTTCTTTCTCCTGCTTAGAACTGGTATTGATCCCCACTGACACAAAAAAAATGCTTTTATAGTGTTATTCATGCACAGCTTATCATTCACATCTTGAGGGAAGGGTGGTGAATAACAAGTGTTTTACTAAAGCTTCTCCCTAGTTTCCACTTAGCCTACAGCAGACAGCTTGTTTCGAGGCCACAAAGGAATGAGTAAAGAAAATACTAAAGGGGTGCTTCCTTTTGTTCATTCTTATTATTTTATTTGCCAACATGGTTTCCCTGGTGGCTCAGATGGTCAAGAATCTTCCTGCAATGCAGAAGACCTGGTCAAAAGATCTGGAAAAGGGAACGGCTACCCATTGCAGTATTCTTGCCTGAATTCCATGGACAGGAACCTGGTGGGCTACAGTCCATGGGGAGGAAGAGTCGGACACAACTGAGTGACCCACACACAAACAACATGGTTGACAGTTGTTAAGAATCTAGGTGAATTACAAGTTCTATTTGTAGTATGCTAACCTTTACTATTGAGCTGAATTACTGATTAGTACTGTTAGCTCCAGCAAAAGGTATCTTTTCCAAAATACCTAAATTTGGGACCTTTAAAAGACAACTGACAGTGAAACTTTGTTATGTGACTTAACTACCTGTGATGATCTTTAATTGGAAGGTAATTACTTCCCAATAATGTGATGGTTAATGCCATTAGGCGATACCTGTGATGATTTTTAAAAATTGTTATAGCTCATTTTAGAATAGTACTTCTGGCTATGGCACGTATGGTACATAGACTTTTAGCTGTTTGAGTTCATTCTTGTGGGTTCCAGCTTGTAGTTTCAATTTAACCTCAACCCCTCCAACCAGCCTGCTTTTCTTGACTCCTGTGGCTTGAGTCTCTAGCATCAGATGCATAGTATAGACAATTTTGAGACCATTAAGACAGCTCCCACAATTAAGGTCAAAACTCTAACAAACCTTTGAGTCACTCTGCTTCCTGGATTGAATGCTGAATGAAAAGAAGAGCAAAACTATATGATGCTGACCTGACGCTTGTCTCCCAAAACCTGGTATTTAACACCTACTGTAAATTTTAAGAATATTCTTATGGATATCCCCACTGGTAAAGAATTAGCATTGTTCACACGTGAGTTCTTTTGCTGAAGAATGTCTGAATGAATTTTAGGTAATCTTTGATACTAAAGTAGGAACAAAAATAGAACACTCAGAATCAACAACTCAGAAGTCTCATTTAAAAACTACCTCTGTAACATATTCTGAAAGTACCAATAGCATCTCCATTATATCCATATGTAAATATACTTAAATATATACTACATATACTTGATTAGAGAAGTATTTTAGATAGGAGTGAGATGCATTAGCTAGACTTGAGACAGAAGGAAAAGAATGTTAATCTTGATGCCAGCACAGAAGACTTCAACCAGCATCGACCACTTAATCAGGTGCCAAGTGAGGAAAGTGGTACTGCTCTATCAGAGGAAAAGCTGGCTTATGCAGCCTATATGGTAACAAGAGCAGAACCTGTTTTAAGATGCAGCTCCAAGGTAAATGTAAAACAAGTTCTCACTGTGCCCGGTGAGTTTTTCTTCCCCTTAAATGACTATAGTTTTTTCTACCTTCCACATAGAAATCACTACCAGGAAGCTTATTATCCAAAATCTATATTTACAAAAACATAAAGGGCAACATAGCCATCACTGTAAGAAATTTATCCTTGTGCTTTTGCTAAACCATTTTCCCAAACTAAAATTTTATATAGCTTTGAAGAGCACCATAATTAAATAGTAGGTACCACTTACTGACCAGGTGTACAGGGCTACACTTTTAACTACTTTACAAGGTAAATATTACTCCTCATTTTACAAACAGAAAAATGAGTAAGACAGACACGTCTCCCCAGCTGTAACTGAAGCCAAAATTCATGACTGGACCCTTACATGGCCACTGTCTTCATTCACTCTTGAAGAATTTAAACAAATAAATAGCACAAACATTTTTCTAACAAAACCACTTTTATTTTTAAATCATTTTTACTATCAAATACAGAACAAAACTCAGTGGAGGCAGTGTTCACTTGATTTCAACTCATCTGTATTAAAGGCTCATGTAACCTGCAACTCTACCTTTGTGCATAAATGTTCACTGAAAAATAACCTAAATACAGACTCCCTTTGATAGTATCTTAAGTCAGTAGCACTATTTAAGGCCAAAAATTTCTTAATCCCTTTTGAGAAATTAGCATACTTTGTATTCAGACTAAAAGGGAATAGAATGAGTAAAATTAGGCTTAACCAAGTGAAACTGCCAATATTTTACTTGTTTCTGACTTACAAAAGACAATATTATATGGTTCAACCTTTTAGATTTTTTTCTACTAAATTTTTAAGTTTAAAGAAATGTCATTTGCGTTCAACTTTGTGTTTAAAAATGCAGTGATTATTCGGACCATTACTACAATGTCTTACTATAGACAAAATTCCTTTCCATAAAATCTTTAAAAAGTTACTACAAACTGTAAAAACAATGGTGCTTTTCTATACGGCATTTCAATTTTAAAAGATTAAAAAAAAAAATCATACTCCAACTTGGATAAAAGCTACAATTCCAAGTCTCATTTTCCCCTTAATCCCGGCCACTCAAACACTACTCATTTCATAAATGAATAAATATACTATTTAGTACTGTACAGTAGATACATACCATTGAGTTTCTATACTATTCCAGAAAAGTTATGTTTATATTCACCAAAAATATAAATTTACTAAATATAGGTGGGATCATTTGTTTATCCTAAAGTTCATTGCTTGACTCAACGCAAATCCTACACCCAAAATATAAGAAATAAAATTACACTTAAAAAGACTTTTTTAGAAATTAAACTAATTTTGACAATTCTGATGGCAACTAATCACTACCGATGGATTTCATTTTACCGCTATATTAAAATATGTGGTCTGCAAGGAGAAAGAACTTGATTTGTAAAATGAGTGAGGTAAATGCCATACATTCAACAATGTAAATAAATACAAATACGTTTTTACAGAACATAAACATAAGTTTAAGGGTTTTATTATCAAAGTCATGTAAAACAATTTCAGAAACTGTACATCAACATGGCACAGACTGTAGCCTACTTTTGTTTTTACTGCACAAAAGTAAAGCCTGGAAACTCCTGTAAGAAAACAGTTGCCTAACTACTTTGCATTTAACATGGAATCACTGTGTGCATAAAATTACTACTGCAGTAACAGTAACACAAAATTTATTGGTTTTATACAACTTGAGATCAAATAAAAAGTACATTATCAAGTAGATTTGTCTTATTTTTAAAAGCATATGAAGGTCAATTTAAAATGCACTATCCCCCTTTTCCAACAATGAGATTAAAACAAATTAATAAAAGTGTGGAAAACAAACTCAGGACAAAAGCTAACTTTCTTTTACAGATGGACTTCAGGATAGGCAAACAGCTGTCACTGATGTAGATGTGGAATAAATTATTTTAGGAAAAAAAATTCCCAAACACCTTATGAAAAAGTATACAACTCTACTTCAAAATATGCTATTTACTTACTGCCAAAGACAGTCTCATTTGAAATCTTGTTTCTGTAATTAAAGCCTAATTATAGCCATCAAAAAAGGTTAGTGCATATATAACCTTTCAAAGTTAAACAAAAGCCACAAAAATTTAGCCACAAGGCTTAAAGGATTATCTATTTCAAATGCTCATTTCCAGATGTAACTATAAGGAGGTTAATTTGTCATGTCAACAAACGACCATAAGTAGATCCATCATGTTGAAGGATTTTAATGACATTTAGGATATTCCTGCCACAATTAACATGCAATCAGTGCATTCCCTACATGGCTCTATTACGGCAATGAATCAAATTCTAGAAATACTATAAGTGAACTTACTTAATAAAGGAGATCATACAACATAAACAATCCATGCCTGCTGTAGATGCATGCAGCTTTTCATTTTTGTTATGAAGCAGCACCAGGATAGTAAAACTGCTTGGTTACTCAATCAGATTTCACCCTGTCACGAATTGGTTACCCCTGTATCATTTTCCTAAAAGCTTTTGGATGTAAATAACTAATATCAACATCAGGAGCTTTATAACCATTTATGACTCAGAGCTGTATACATCTAGGTTTGAGATGAACAAATACAGCATTAAGAAATCACACAGGAATGACACTGATGCATGTACACAGTTAGATTCCCACAGAGGCATGGTTCAGTCACTCATATCCATGTCTTCTTCATGATGATCATCCCCATTCACTTTAGATTCTCTTAGTGAATCACCAGTTCCCTTTTCCACAGAACATTCTTTTGTTTTAGGAGAAACTGGTTCTGCTGGTTTCTTCTCCTCCTTTTTCTCCTTCTCGCTGTCATACCCCTGTTCCTCTTCATCGTAGTCCCGTGTAACCTGCTTTGCCAAGGAGAATAAGAAAAGTAAACGTCTTCACAGAAAAATTACTTCTTTAAAGTACCAACATCAACCAAAACACCAGAATATATTAGTTTGTAAACATACTTTTACATCTTTATCACTCTCTGATTTTCTTTCCCGTTCCTTTTCCTTATCTTTACTTTTCTTCTTCTTGCTTGTGGATCGCTCTCTTTCATCTCTGCTTCTTTCTTTGTCTTTATCTTTCTTCTTCTCCTTTTTATGTCTAGGATGACAGTAAAATGCTCACAAGATGCTTGAAACAAAGTGCTCAAGAATTTTTGCCATTATTTAAATAGCAATAAGTTTAAATTTGTTTTAGATGGTAAGCTTGATGTTAAGTTCACTGCTATAAGGAGATTAACAAAAATCCAATTTCAAATCACTGGACACAAGCTGTATACAAGTAACACAGGGAAGAAGACTATAACTTGATTACAGGTCTAAAATGCCTAATCATAAACAGTGTTTATTCTAACAATCTCAAGTCATGAAGAGAATGTATCAGCACATTCTTAAGTATTTTAATTCCTGAGAAGGAAGAAAAATCCTAGGACAGTTTCTGAAAAACAGGATAGATCTAATAAAAGATTAATACTTACCTTCTAGGGGATGGTGAACGAGACAATTTTCTTTTGGGAGACCTAGGCTTTTTAGGAGATCTTGTACCACTTCTGCTTCTTCGTCGTCGTCTCTCTCTAGAAGAACAAATGTGCAAACTAGACTTTAAAATACAGTGTTATTCAAAAAATGCAGGCACATCATACCAGATATGTCTACAATGGAACTCCAATAGAAACAGAAAACTCCATTTTCAAATATTGTTTGGAGCTGAAGAAGCAAACGGGTAATAAAAGTCGGCAACTTTTTGGGGGCAAACTGTGCCTTTCCTTTAATGCCCTTAGGAAAGCCCTAATTTCTAGCAATTCTTAAAGACATGATGTCATCAAAACATCAGAAATGTTAAGCTCAAGGAAAAACTGATCAACAAAGGTTCTAATTCAAGTCTGAAGTAAATTATCATTCAAAGAACCAGCTTTAGATTCAGTCAAAGGACAGAACATGTAAAGGATTAATATGTTGTGTTATGGAAGGCAGTTGCTAAATGAAATTCAAAACTACTTCTAAATCATCAGGTAAAACAGAGAACCGAGAACTAGAGTTAATGGTGGTGGTGGTTTAGTTGCCAAGTTATGTCTGACTCTTTTGCAACCCCAAGGACTGTAAACCCACCAGGCTCCTCTATCCATGGGATTTCCCAGGCAAGAATACTGATGTGGGTTGCCATTTCCTTCTCCAGGGGATCTCCCAATCCAGGGATCAAACCCACCTCTCCTGAACTGCAGGCTGATTCTTTACCACTGAGCCATCAGGAAACGGGGATCAAACTGACTTCCTGTTGTCTAGCAAATCATGCCCCTAATCCAATCCCTATTTTGAGCAATTAGCTTTTTAAGATATACCTCCTTCTCTTTAAATTGACTTTTAAAAAATCCTGCTTCTACAATACAAACAGATGGAAAGTTTTGCTGTGTTCTTGGACTGGAAGTACCAATACTGTTAAAATGACTACACCACCCAAGGTAATCTAAAGATTCAATGCAATCCATATCAAAATACCAATGGCACCTCCTGCAGAATTAGAACAATTTTAAAATTTGTATAGAAACAAAAACAACCTGGAATAGCCAAAACAATCTTGACAGAAAGAACCAAGAGCTGGAGGAATCACATTCCCTGGCTTCAGACTATATTACAAAGCTACAGTAATCAAAACAGTACAGTACAGGCACAAAAACAGACACATCAACCAATGAAACAGGTAAGAGTCCAGAAATAAAGGCACACACTTATGGTCAGGAGGCTACAATATACAATGGAGAAAAGACAGCCTCTTCAATAAGTGGTGCTAGAAAAACCAGCTGTGTGTAAAGGAGAGCAATTACAACATTCTTTAATACCATATCCAAAAATGAAGTAGATTAAAGACCTAAGTGTAAGACCAGATACTATAAAACTGGAGGAAAAGAAAAGTCGAACATTCTCTGACATAAATCATAGCAATTTTTTTTTTTTGGATTCATCTCTTAAAGTAAATAAAAGCAAAAAACACAAATGGGACCTAATTAGAGATTTTGCACAGCAAAAGAACCATAAACAAAACAGACAACCTACAGAACTGGAGAAATATTTTCAAACAATTTGACTGATAAGGCATTAATCCCCAAAATATACAAATAGCTCATACAGCTCAGTATCAAACAAACGAACGAATCAAAAATGGGCAGAAGACCCAAACAGGACATTTCACCAAAAAAGACATATGGATGGCCAAAACTGAAGATGCTCAACACTGCTAATTATTAAGAGAAATGCAAATCAAAACTACAATCAGTTATCTATCACCTCACAGTGGTCAGAACAGCCATCATCAAAAAGTGTACAAATAATAAATGCTGGAGAGGGTATAAAGAAAAGGGAACCCTCGTACACTGCTGGTAGAAATGTAACCCCAATATTCACAGTACCATTTCTTAATAATTCTCAAGATAGAGAAGTTCTGTAAGTGTTCACCAACAGAAGAAATGGATAAAGAAAATTGCTACTATTTATACAACAGATTATTTGTAAGCTATAAAAAAGAATGAAATTGTGCCATTTGCAGCAACATGGATGGACACGGAGGGCATTCAAGCGAAATGAAATAAGTCAGACAGACAGACAAATACTGTAGGATATAACTTACACATGTAATCTGAATAACAAAAAAGCAGACTCAAGAGATACAGAGAGAAAACTAGTGGTTACCACTGGGAAGAGGAAAAGGGAGGGGACATTACATGGGTAGAGGATTAAGAGACACAAACTATTAGGTGTAAAATAAGCTACTAGTTTATACTTTACAACACAAGGTATATAGCCAACATTTTATAACAACAATAAACAGAGCATAGTCTTTAAAAATTGTGAATTGCTGTACTGTATAACAACTATACTTAAAAACCCACCTAATGATAAGCAACTATTAAGTTTAAAATAGACTCAAGGATGTCTTATGCAACATGGGGAATATAGTCAATATTCTGTAATAACTGTAAGGGGATAGTAAACTTTAATAAAAAACTGATTAAATGAAAAAAGTATATGATTTAGACACAAATTTAAAAAATTAAGCCCAATATGCTTTGTCTTCATTTCAGCAGCCACATGAAGCTTTAAAGAACAAAAAACCACAAGTTGTCTGTGACCCCTGTCCTGGAAACGTTACACAGAACTTTTCCTTCATCAAATGTTTATTAAGCTTGTCAGGGCTGTATACCTAACACTTTTTCATACTTCTTTGTATAACAAATATTCCATATTCCTCAGAAAAGATGGGCTTTAAAAAGTTATATTTCTGTGACCTATGATAGACTGTATGACAGCTGCAAACATGTTGGTAGGTATTCAATAAAAATGTATAGAATATGCCATAATTTAAGAATGATTCAGGATTTCCCTGGTGGTCCACTGGTTGGGAGTCTGCCTGCCAATGCAAGGAACATGGGTTCAATCCTGGTCTGGGAGAATTCCACATGCCACGGGGCAGCTGAGCCCTTGTGCCACAACGATGGAACTTGAGTTCACATGCCACCGTAACTACTGAAGCCTGTGTGCCCCAGAGCCTGTGCTCTCCAAGATAAGAAGCCCACACAGAGCAACTAGAGTAGCTACTGCTCGCTGGATCCAAGAGAGCCTGTACACAGCAATTTAGACCCAATGCAGCCAAAAATGATTAAGAATGATTAAATAATTAAGCAGAGTAAGGCACTTATGAGCAAGTCCATTAAGTAAAGAAACAAATAATATATGCCTCCAGTTTTTAAGGTAATAGAATACATACTGCACCTCTCATCTTTTATTCCCCTTTGCCGCCTTAGACCTATTTTGGTATTCCTTCAGCACTTATATATGGTTTACTTTCTTTATATATACACAAAATTTTTTTTAAAAAGACAATTTTCAACACCCCGAAGAGACCCCATGTCTTTAGCTATCATACTCCAACCACTAATCTACTTTATAGATTCATCCATTCTGTCCATTTCATATGAATGAAATCATACAATGTATGGTCTGCTGTGACTAGCTTCTGTAACATGGCATGTTTTCATATTGTACTATCATGTACACATTGTACATATAGTATGTACATATTGTACTATCATTACTTTGGTTCCTTTTTACAAATGAATAATAATCTATTGTATGAGTATACAACTTTGTTTACTCGTGTTAAGTGGATATTTGGTTGATTTCTTGGATATGAATAATGCTGCCAAGAACATTCATGTGTAAGTTTTTGTGGAGACATGTTTTTGCTTCTCTTGGGCATATCACTGGGAACAAAACTGCTGTGTTAAAGAGCTCTTTTATTTAATTTCTGTAGGAACTGCCAACCTGTTTTTCCAATGCAGCTGCACAATTTTTCTATGACTGAGTTGTTATATTCTAGGTAGAAGTCCATTATTGGAAACATTTTTCTAGCACTCTGAGGGCTGTCTTTAACAGTGTTCTTTGAAACAAAAACTCTTCAGTTTTTATTATCCTCAAACTTGGCTATTTCTTTGTTGCTTATGACTTTTGTCATATGTAGGGAACCACTGACAAATGCCAGGTTGTGAAGGTTTACTTACATGTTTTTTTCTAAGCGCTTTTTAGTTTTGGCTTTTACGTTTAAGTGTTTTATCCATTTTCTTTTACGTTTAAGTGTTTTATCCATTTTAAGTTAATTTTTGTAGACAGTTTGAGCCCTTAGGTGAATTTAAATAATCAAGATTAAGAAAACAAACACTGTAGTAAAATGTGTAAACAAGATAGGAAGAAAATGGAGTATGGCCAGTTCTTTCTACTATCACATGAATGCCATGTTTAAGTATGAAAAATACATTTTCTGAAAGTTTACAACACTAAATTTTCACCATAGCAGGTTAACTACTCTAAGAATGACACAAACTAGAACTTGCCTTGCCTCCAATTATTTTATCAACAAACCATTACGTAAGGAAAAAAAACTATTTTAAGTATTAACATGTAATAAAATGAATCTAATGTGATAATGCAGTATACTTTAGCCATCAAATGCTTGGGAGAAAAAAAAACTCACGAACAGTTCAAATTAGGATATGAAATGCATAGAGCAAACATAAAAACTGACTTCTGTTGAATTCCATGTTATTGTAAATGAACTCTATACCATAAAGTATTAATTGGAAACTTATTCTTCACTGATTGCCTTTAGAAAACTTCACCATTAAAGTATGTAGTTCTGTACTGGAAAACATTTCATGTTCATAGCCTTATAAGTCTTTGCAAACAAAGTTTCAAAAACAATGCCAAGAATTCATAATGCCACCCTACCTGCTAGCACTTCTGGAACGTCTGGCTGTGCTATAACTTTTTGGTGGCGTTTTGGAACGTTTCTTTTCTTTGTCTTCTTTCTTTTTATCTCTAATAAATGAACAATTTATTAATGTGTTAGAAGATTCAGTTAATAGAAAATATATATATATACAAATTAAAAACAAAAGTACAATGAAATGGAAGTTCATTCTTAAGATATGTTATTCTGATAAAAACTTTTATTCTTTCAAAGCACACACCTGATGTAAACATCTATCATGAATGAAGCCAACCTTCTAACTGTGGCCCTGCTATTATATATTCTGGGCTATTCAATACTATTAGGAAAAAAAATCATAATGGACTGGTACTACAAGCATACCTCAACTCTAAATGGTCCCTTAAGTGGTCCCAGTCATGTTTTTTACAAATTCATATTATACCCCTTTATCAGAAATTTTTCAAAGTACAAATCTGAAAATATTAATTCTCTGCTTATCACTTTGCAATTCCTTCCCATTGACTTCAGGATCAGCTGTAAACTCCCTAGTGTGAACCATAAAGCCTTTTATGTGTCATCTGTCTCAGCTGTCCTGACCTCATTTCCTGGTCCTTTTACACCAACACACTCCGCATTTCAAGAATTCATGCTAACCTTACTGTAAGTATTCTCTACTGGAAATCATGCTCCTGAGTCCACTCAAATCTATCAGAATTTAATACTCAAGTCACCTCTCAATAAATCTCTTCCAACATCCCTAACAATGGCCCTTCCTTGGTAATTACATTAATTTTTCCCCTAGTATAAATAAAGTTCCTCAAGGGAAGGAATGCCTAATTGCTCTTTGTGTAAGAGATGGTTCATTAAGTAAGCTTGTTTGGCTGAATTAAGAGATGACTAGCTCTAAACATGATTAGAAGTCTCATCAGAGGCTGAGTATGCAGTAAAGCTATCACAAAATCCAAGTCCCAAGTTGAGTTATATGCTTACCAAGAATAAATTCTGGGGAAAAAAAAAAATTGTTGTTTTTTGCTGTGATTCTTACTACTTTTAATCACATAATTAAATACATAAATGGGTAAAGAATAAAATATAGGGCTGTTTCTACAAAATTAAGGCAAATATTTTATAAAGAGATAATAGTTTAAATCTAAGCACTTTCAAGTAACAGAGTTCTTGATACTTTTAAAGGTGGTTTAAACAAAAAGAAAGTGATTTTGTATCTATTATTCAAAACTAGGCCTACTAATTTCAAAGGGTTTGGCCCTGTATGAAAAATAAATTATTGAATGAATGTTTAAGTCAAAATACAATGTTAAGGTGTGGATGTTTTGGTTTTTAGCGAATCCTCACTTTAATTCTTTACTGGCCTCCAAATCACGGGATTAGACTCTTAAGTATGGTTCACTGTCAGGAATACAGCTAATTCATACTTAAAAGCTGCTCATGATGAGATATATAAAGAAGAATTAAGAAGGTATGATTGTGTGCCGAAAACTCTGGCATATCAAGAAGTTGCTGGGAACACAAAATTCTTACCAGTGGCTGAATGGAAAAGATGAAATGAAAAAAGGTAGTAGAAACGACTAAGAATTCTTACTACAGAGAAATTTTACTCACTCATTGTTACTAGTTTTCTACTGTACCTGTTTTTTGACGTGCTCCTTGACCTTCTACCCCTCTCTCTGGAATGAGATCTTCTCCGTCTTGGACTTTTGGATCGTCGTCTACTCCTTGACTTAGAATGTGATCGCCTTCTGGATCTGCTTCTTGACCGCCTTATAAAGTAAAAGGAAGCAGACATATGTATATAAACCTAAAAAGACTAGCTCTTCTTCTGATTATTTCATGTAAGTGTAGGACCAAAGATTCAGACATGTTGGCTAGCTATCAGTAACTGAGGGTAATTTCTTGCCATTATTTATTTCACACAACATCTGATATCCCAGAAGTTAGAAAATACCTTTTAACACCTGGAATTCCTCACCTTTTAATCTTTTGTTCAACCTGTCAAACCAATCCTACTTTGCCCACTGCAACTACAACTCCAAACTTAAAATTATTACTAGAAAATGAAGGAAAATAAAAAATGACTCATTTGCATCACTTCATAATTACACAGCATTTTAGAATGTACCTAATTTTATTCCTCACTATTAACAAGTTAAATCCATTTACTACTTATCAAATACTTACTTATGCCCATTACATGCTTTACCAATATTTACTCATTTACTTTCATAATAAACCTAGTAACAGTAAATACTATTATTATTCCCATTTTGGGCTTGCCAGGAGGCTCTAGTGGTAAAGAACTCACCTGCCAAAGCAGGAGGCTTAAGAGGTGGGAAGATCCCTGGAGAATGGGCATAGTAACCCACTTCAGTATTTCAAAAGGAAACCACATACTGTATTGGTTTCTATGATTTCTAATTGCTGTTCTCTGATATACATTCCTCTTCTTTAATTTCCAGTTTAAGAGAAATACAAGTAATGCAGGCCAGATACAGATATATATACAATTCAGTATAAAATGCCCTTTTTACTCTCATGTGTCCTCAATATTGTATGATCATCTCCTTCCTGCCATGTAAGACATGTTTCTCTGTGCTTACTGCATTATCACCTTCACTCCCCATGTTTTCTCTGAAAGGTTAAGTGCAAATAACCTTTTGATGCTGTTATTGATCCTTTTCCCTATTTTAAGAAAAACTGAAAGCAAATGGCAGTTCTTTGCTTAGACCTGGTCATTTAACTTTTAGTGAACCATTCAACCTCTTTCCATGGAAAACTTCAAACACAATTTAAACTTTTTGCTTTCATTATTTTGAGGGTGCTAAAGGATAGACATTTTAGTAATGCAAAAGATTTGTGTTCAAATCTCCCTTTTAAAGTCAGTTAATAAAAGTATTCATTATTTAACCTGAGCCTATTACTTCAGCAAAAAAAAAAAACAAACAGCACCTACATCATAGAATAGTTGTAATTTAAGCAAAATTATAAAATCCAGCTCAGCACCTTAGTGTAGACATATAAATTAAATACTGACTTCTCTTATTGCTGTGCTACCGTAGTGTTGCCATCATTCTCTAGAACAGCTGTTTCGAAACACATTAGGAGTAACGTCTCATCAAATTCAGTAACTATATTTTGTACATTACTTATTTTTGACCATATTTGAAACTAAACAATCCCTCTCAATAACATGTCTATATCCCAGGAAATTTTCACGTAATGCTTACCTACCTTTCTTTAAGCTCCATAAGGATAGCGGTATATATGTCTACCTTATTCACCAACTATATCCTTGAGCAACAACTACTATACTGTATAATGAAAGGTACTACTAATGTATTTTGAGTGAAACACTGACCCTCTAAAATATCAGAACCATCACTTTCTTATGAAGAATTAAAAAAAAGAAATTATGGAAAACCAAAATCGATGCTGTTTGCATTAGCAAGTGTTCATCTTTTGAGAAATCTGGCTTTTAAAAAAATTAAACAATCATTTTAGCAAAACCATGTAACATTTATCTTACCTCTAATGTATAAAAAATGGCTATAAAAAATTATGAATGCATTCTCACATTTCCTTCTAAATTAATATTTTAAAAATCTAATAAGCCAGAAATATTACATCTATCAGTTTACTATAAGGTCCTGGAACAGTTATTTTTCAACAGCACTGCACTGCAGTCACTTCAACATTCAGTTCATATAAACTTTTAAAAATTAGAGAAACATAGAGATTATTCTATATTTTATACAACAAAGCTAGCGGAGGTGATGGAATCCCAGCTGAGATATTTCAAATCATAAAAGATACTGCTGTCAAAGTGCTGCACTCAATATGTGAGCAAATTTGGAAAACTCAGCAATTGTCGGTCACAGGACTGGAAAAGGTCAGTTTTCATTCCAATCCCAAAGAAGGGCAATGTCAAAAAATGTTCATAATAATGTACAACTGTGCTCACTTCACAAGTTAGCAAGGTAATGCTCACAATCCTTCAAGCCAGGCTTCAACAGTACATGAACCAAGGAATTCCAGATGTACAAGCTGGATTTAGAAAAGGCACAGGAACAAGAGATCAAATGGCCAACATCCGTAGGATCATAGAAAAAGCAAAGGAATTTCAGAAAAATTACTAATTCTGCCTCATTGACTACGCTAAAGCCTCTGACTGTATGGATCACAACAAACTGTGGAAAATTCTTAAAGAGATGGGAATACCAGATCACCTTGCTTCCCAAGATACCTGTATGTAGGTCAAGAAAGAACAGTTAGAAATGGACATGGAACAACAGACTGGCTGAAAACTGGGTAAGTAACACATTAAGGCTGTATACTGTCACCCTGCTTATTTAACTTATGTGCAGAGTACTTCATGCTGGGTTAGATGACTCACAAGCTGGAATCAAGATTGCCAGAAGTATCAACAACCTCAGATTCACAGGTGATACCACCCTACCGGCAGAAAGTGAAGAGAAACTAAAGAGCCTCTTGATGAAGGTGCATGAGGAGAGTGAAAAAGCTGGCTTAAAACTCAATAAAACGAAGATCATGGCATCTGGTATCATCACTTCATGGCAAATAGATGGGGAAAATGTGGAAACAGTGGCAGATTTTATTTTCTTGAGCTCCAAAATCACTGTGGACAGTGACTGGAGCCATGAAATTTAAAGGCACTTGTTCCTTGGAAGAAAAGCAATGACAAACCATTGACTTTCTCTGGTGGCTCAGATGGTTAAAAGCATCTGTCTACAATGTGGGAGACCCGGGTTCGATTCCTGGGTCGGGAAGCTTCCCCTGGAGAAGGAAATGGCAACCCATTCCAGTATCCTTGCCTGGAAAATTCCATGGACGGAAGGAGCCTGGTAGGCTACAGTTCATGGGGTCACAAAGAGTCGGACACGACTGTGCAACTTCACTTTCACTTTTTCAGACAGCGTTTTCAAAAGCAGAGACATCACTTCACTGACAAAGTCCGCATAGTCAAAGCTATGGTTTTTACTGTAGACATGTATGCATGTGAGAGTTGGATCATAAAGAAGGTGAAATGTCAAAGAATTAATGCTTTTGAACTGTGGTGCTGGACAAGACTCTTAAGAGTCCCTTGGACTGCACGGAGATCAAACTAGTCAGTCCCAAAGGAAATCAACCCTGAATATTCACTGGAAGGACTGATGCTGGAACTTCAATACTTTTGCCATCTGATGAGAAGAGCTGACTCATTGGAAAAGACCCTGAGGCTGGCAAAGATTGAGGGGAGGACGAGAAAGGGCCGACAGAGGATGAGATGAGATAGATGGTTGGATGGCACCACCGACTCAATGGACAAGTGTCTGAGCAAACTCTGGGAGATAGTGAAGGACAGGGAAAGCTTGTGTGCTGCAATCCATGGGGTCACAGAGAGTTGCATACAACTGAACAATTAAACAACAATTATTATTATTTATTATTAATTATTATTTATATATAAGTAAAAAGCATATTAAAAGTAAGAGTCATTTTATATGTTAAAATACTACAATTTATAATAACTATCTTTCTGCTATGATGTGTTTACTACAAGTGTTCCAAAGGACTTTTCTCTCATGGTCTTAATTAAAATTAATATTTGAAAGCCTTAGCATGTAACTCCTATATACAAAAGATGTTAAGTTCTCCTTTTTAAGTCTAAGTATTAAACAAAGCCATGAAAGCACTTGTACTGCAAAGTTAGTATTCTAAGTTATAGGCACAGCTCAGAGACACCGAGTTTGCTCCCAGACCACTGCAATAAACTGGATATCATAGTAATAGTATGTCACAATGAATCTGTGGTTTCCCAGTACACTACAAGTTATGTTTACACTATAGTATAATCTGTGAAGTATGCAATAGCACTATGGCTAAAAAACACTGTACATACATTAAGGCAACAGGGAACTTCTAAAGGTTCAATGGAACCCTCAGATGTTCTAGATTTGGGTTTTTTGAAAGACAAAATCTTTTAAGCATGAAATGGGCTGGGATGAAGGTGGATGACACACACACACCAGAGAGAACCACCGTGTAACATTCTGCTACAGACTGAAACTTTGCGTCCTCCAAAATTCTCAGAGGAAACCAAATACCCAACATGATAATGTTATGAGGTAGGAGCCTTTGGGGTGATCAGGTTATGAAGACCCAGCTTTCATGAATAGGATGAATGCGTTTATGAATGAAAGACATCTCAAGAAGGGGCTTCTCTGGTAGCGGGCTCAGTGGTAAAGAATTCACCTGCCAATGCAGGACACATGGGTTCCATCCCTGGTCCATGAATATCACACATGCCATGGAGCAGCTAAGCCCATGAGCCATAACTTCTGCGCCTGTGCTCTAGAGACTGGAGCCACTGCTACTGAGCTCATGTGCCATGACTACTGAAGCCTGAGCGTCTAGAGCTTGTGCTCCATAGCAAGAAAAACCACTGCAATGAGAAGCCCACACACCATAACTACAGAGTAGCCCCACTCACCGCAACTAGCTATAAGTCTGCACAGCAATGAAAACCCAGCACACTCAAAAATAAATAAATAAAATTATTAAAATAAAAACAACTCAAGAGATACCCCACCCCTGGTCCATCCTTCTATGTGAGAACACAGTGAAGATATAGCAAACTATCAATATAAATGAGGAAGTAGGTCCTCGCCAGACAGAAAATTTTCTGACACCTTGATCTTGAACTTCCCAGCCTCCAGAACTGTGAGAAGTAAATTTCTATTGTTTTCAAGCCATCCAATCTATGGTATCCTGTTATAGCAGTCAAACGGACTAAGGGACAGTCTAAGAAATGACTTAACAATGCTATGGGAGCTATAAGGTCAATTCCCCCCACCCCACCAGAATCGTAACAAGGTAATACTTCCTTTGCCACTTTGACATTTGCACCAATGGTGCAAAAGCATCTCCTTACTACAAATCAAGACAGTGGCAACTGAACCTGCTATTTACTGTATTTTCATTGGCATTTGTAGTGAAGATTTTGTAGTGAAAATCCTGACCATTTCACCAACATCATCTTTGATAGAGCCAGTAAAAACTTTTAATTTTATTAAATCTAGTTCCGTGAGTGCTATTAAAGTAGTATCATTATTGACTAGAAATGTTAAATCTGGTCCCTTCAGCAACATTCTCTGCAATGAAATAGGCAGTATGCATAAATCATTTCTGATATTTTTAAGTTCAGCGACTGTCAAGGAAGACACTTGTGTGACAAGTGTGAGCTTACCTAATTGCTTTTGCCATGAAACATCTTTACTTGAAAGAACTGACAAACCATTGTTGTTCAGACTTGGGTATCTGGTAGACACTTTCATGAAAAATGAATTATCATTTCAAGGAAAAAAATTTGTTGCCAATAATAAAATCTGAGCTTTCAGAAGAAAATTAAACTTTGGAAAACTTAAACCCACCATTGTGAATCTGACAGCTTCCTAAGATTTTAAAAGGGTTTACTGGTAAGATGTATGGTGATATCACCAAGTCATCTTTTGAGACTGTGTAAAAAAGTGTCAACATTTGAAAACTTGCATAATGCAATCAATCAGTTATTTTCCAAACAATGCATAACTGTACAAAAGAATGCCTGGTGAAGAGATCCACTCAAAGTATAATAAAGATCAACAGATTTTACAAGTTTTGGTATTGTATCAAAGAATACTACTCCCAATTACCCGAATACTACTCCCAATTACCCAGAGTAAGAAATTACTTTTCCCTCTTCTCACGATATATTTGTGTAAAGTCAGATTTTCTATACATATTAACCAAAATATACTACAATAAGCAGAATGCAGAATCCTATACATCTTTTATTTAGCTAAATGTTAAAGAATCTGCAAAGCTGTTAAGATGTAAACTAAGCCATTCTTTTTAATTTTGGGGGGAAAAGCTTTGTTTCAAAGCTAAGTTAATACGAATGGGTTTCAATATTCATTATTATTTCAAACGATGGTTTCAAATTTTACTATGGCCAACAATGATGCTGTAAGCCACATAAACAAAAGCTCATTGGAGCTCTTATATTTTTTATGAGTATAGAGGTCCTAATATCACCAAGATTGAGAGTCACTGGTCTAGAAAGATCCTTACAAATATACACAAGTATGTCATGTGAGAAAGAATACACTGGTCCTTTTACCCTGCAGAGTCTTACTATAGGTAGGATAAAGAATAATAGTTACCATCATGTAGTTTATCCAGTAATACAAAGAGCAATCTCAAAACACGTCATCTGCAAATATTCAAGCTTTAGATGGGTAAGCTAAGGTTGCATAACAACCCTCCATGTTCCAAGTTAGGAGTCTAGTAAAATGTCAGAACTAGAATTCAAGTCAAAAGTTTCAAGGATAGTGTCCTTCCCAAAGTACTAATCATTTCAGTGCTCAAATCCCAGTGGCTTCTTCCTACCTCTAGATTTTTTTGGATTTTAAAATATCTACCATCTTCTCTCTATTTATATACCTGTGAATAGTAATTCACATAATCTACAAATAGCAGTAGTTATCAAAACCACTGTAACCATGAGCTAATTAGGTTAACAGCAGGTGTGACATAGGGAAATTGTCTTTGTCTAAGGAAGAACTTACTACCAAACAGCAATCAACCTAATTACCTGTGCCTAGAAGATGAGGGAGTCCTCCTCCTCCTAGAACGTGATCTTGACCTTGAGTGTCTTCGTTTTTCTTCTTTCTTATCTGGATTAAAATGAAAAGAAATCTGGATTTAGAAATCATTAAGCAGAAAGATTATTTCCATTTAGAAGTTACTGTAAGAGTTTATTACACTAATTTTCAGGTTTACTATATGATCCTTAAATTCAGGTAGCTAAAGGTTTCTGGAGCTAGGAAGTGTCATCCATAAAACAACTCATAAAAATGATCACCTTTCTCATTCTTTACTCTTCAGGTTTCTAAACTATGACTCCTTTCTGTTTGCATGCCTTAGGTTCTCTTTCCCCAAACAGAGCTACAATCTACCCAGATTAACTCTACTCTGTACATGTTCATGGATTAATAAAACCTCCTCAAACTGTACCTAAGTGTAAAATATTTGTATCTATAATAAAAACATAAGATAAACATTTAAAATTCTTGAACCAGCAAAATGTTCCTTTTTAGTCATCACTTAACTCTATGCTTCTTTCCTAGATATGTCTCATTCAATCACTAATTTCTATACTTCTGGGACAGAAACTAAACCAGCTCTCTTTCTAATCTTTGTTCTACTTTTGCATTCATTTTCAACACTGTGTAAGTTCACAGAGCAGAGCAAGAATGATCTGTTACCATTTAGTAGTTTAAAATAACACATAAATTTCTTTAACTAAGGACCGAATGAAGGAGAAATATAGCCATTGCATTCTTCATACATGGACTATCATTCAAAGTGAGAATGCTGGCCCCGCCCCGGCGACTGAGAGTGAAGAATTCATTTGCAGTGCAGGAGCTGCATTCGGTCAGAAAGATCCCCTGGAGCAGGTCATGGCAACCCACTCCACTATTCTTGCCTGGAGAATCCCATGGACAGAGTAGCCTGGTAGCCATAGTCCATAGGTTTACAAGAGTCAGACATGACTGAGGCGACTTAGCCCACATGCACAAAGTGAGAATGAGTTCCTCTTTTACATTTCTATCATTTCATTAATAGAATTCAACTTATTGTGAATATCAAATTAACAAAAATTTGTGCAGCAAACAAAATTTCATAAAGAAGTAAGTCGTTTTCAGTCATTTCAGTTGTTTCCAATGAAAACAGAAATGGTGTTCTTGTTTTGGAGTCACACAGGTCCAGTTATCTATATAAACTGCTTGTTATATGCTGCTGGGTTAATTATCTAATAACTTGGTTAAATGAGATAATACACATAAAGATTTGGTATTAATTTATCCATTATACTTTACAATTATTTGTCTAATACCATATACAATAAAAATCACCCCATTAAGAATTGGAATGAAGAAAATGAATAAAGCATTGTTTATCAAGGGGAAAAAAAAATCAGGACCAAATATCCAAATACATATATGCAGAAAATGGGACAATTCATCTCACCACAAAAAGACAATCTGCAAAGAATGATGTATTTACTTTTCTGTAAACAAATGATGTAAATAGAAGAAACTTTATTAGGCCTTCTTGGTCAAATAAAAGACCATAGATCAGGCTATCCCAACTTCAGTTCAGTCGCTCAGTCATGTCTGACTTTTGCAACCCCATGAACTGTAGCACACCAAGCCTCCCTGTCCATCACCAACTCCCGGAGTTTACCCAAACTCATGTCCACTGAGTCAGTGATGCCATCCAACCATCTCATCCTCTGTTGTCCCCTTTTCCTCCTCCCTTCAATCTTTCCCAACATCAAAGACTTTTCAAATGAGTCAACTCTTCACATGAGGTGGCCAGAGTATTGGAGTTTGGCCAAAGTATTGGAGTTTCAGCTTCAACATCAGTCCTTCCAATGAACATCCAGGACTGATCTCCTTTAGGATGGACTGGCTGGATCTCCTTGCAGTTCAAGGGACTCTCAAGAGTCTTCTCCAACACCACAGTTCAAAAGCATCAATTCTTGATCCCTCAGCTTTCTTTATAGTCCAACTCTCACATCCATACATGACTACTGGAAAAACCACAGCCTTGACTAGATGGACCTCTGTTGGCAAAGTAATATCTTTGCTTTTTAATATGCTGTCTAGGTTGGTCATAACTTTCCTTCCAAAGACTAAGCATCTTTTAATTTCATGGCTGCAATCACCATCTGCAGTGATTTTGGAGCCCCAAAAAATAAAGTCTGTTTCCACAGACTTTAAAGTGTAAAGACACTGTTTCCCCATCTATTTCCAATGAAGTGATGGGACTGGATGCCATGATCTTGGTTTTCTGAATGTTGAGCTTTAAGCCAACTTTTTTGCTCTCCTCTTTCACTTTCACCAACAGGCTCTTTAGTTCTTCTTCACTTTCTACCATAAGGGTGGTGTCATCTGCATATCTGAGGTTATTGTTCTTGCTCCCTGCAATCTTGATTCCAGCTTTTGCTTCCTCTAGCCCAGAGTTTCTCATGATGTATTCTGCATAGAAGTCAAATAAGCAGGGTGACAATATATAGCCTTCATGTACTCCTCTTTCTATTTGGAACCAGTCTGTTGTTCCATGTCCAGTTCTAACTGTTGCTTCTTGATCGGCATACAGATTTCTTAGGAGGCAGGTCAGGTGGTCTGGTATTCCCATCTCTTGAAGAATTTTCCAGTTTATTGTGATCCACACAGTCAAAGGCTTTGGTATAGTCAATAAAGCAGAAATAGATGTTTTTCTGGAACTCTCTTGCTTTTTCCATGATCCAGCAAATGTTGGCAATTTGTTCTCTGGTTCCTCTGCCTTTTCTAAAACCAGCTTGAATATCTGGAAGTTCATGGTTCATGTAATGCTGAAGCTTGGCTTGGAAAATTTTGAGCATTACTTTACTAGCATGTGAGATGAGTGCCAACTGTGCGGTAGTTTGAGCATTCTTTGGCATTGCCTTTCTTTGGGATTGGAATGAAAACAGCTTTTCCAGTCCCGTGGCCACTGCTGAGTTTTCCAAATTTGCTGACATATTGAGTGCAGCACTTTCATAGCATCATCTTTTTGGATTTGAAATAGCTCAACTGGAATTCCATCACCTTGACTAGCTTTGTTTGTAGTGATACTTCCTAAGGCCCACTTGACTTCACATTCCAGGATGTCTGGCTCTAGGTGAGTGATCACACCATCATTATCTGGGTCATAAAGATCTTTTTTGTATAGTTCTTCTGTGTATTCTTGCCACCTCTTCTTAATATCTTCTGCTTCTGTTAGGTCAATACCCATTTCTGTCGTTTATTGAGCCCATCTTTGCATGAAATATATTCCCTTGATATCTCTGATTTTCTTGACGAGATCTCTAGTCTTTCCTATTCTATTGTTTTTCTGTATTTCTTTGCCTTGATCACTGAGGAAAGCTTTCTCATCTCTCCTTGCTATTCTTTGGAACTCCATATTCAAATGGGTGTATCTTTCCTTTTCTCCTTCGCTTTTCACTTCCCTTCTTTTCACAGCTATTTGTAAGGCCTCCTCAGACAGCCACTTTGCTTTTTTGCATTTCTTTTCCACGGGGATGGTCTTGATCCCTGTCTCCTGCACAATGTCACAAACCTGCATCCATAGCTCATCAGGCACTCTATCTATCAGATCTAGTCCCTTAAATTTATTTAGTTCCACTATATAATCATAAGGGATTTGATTTAGGTTATACCTGAACTTAGGCAAACATAAGTGACTAAAAATAACAGTAAACCCCCCCAAATTAAAAACAACCAAAATACCCCACAAAGCATTAGGTAATCCTAGGCACCAATGTTTCAGAATGAACTTTTAGCAAAATATGGGGAAAAAATGACGGAAGTATTATTCAACATATTTCAAACATAATTGCATAAATCTATTTTACCTGGTTCTATAGCAGCAGAAATTAGGGACTGTGCTTCTCGTACTCTCTTCATGGCTTCCTCTATTTCTTTACTAGAGGTATCTGATTTCAGACTTGGTGAAACAAGACCAGCAGCGACATGATTCAATCTGGAATAGAACCAAGAATTGCATTTGACACATTTAAAAACATATTTGTATATCTAATTAAATACACGTTTCCTATCATCATTTTACTAAGATACTCCTTGAAAAAAGTGAGAAGACTCCATGATAACTTTGACAAAATTATAAACAATATAGTAAAATAGTACTATGCAAAATGGCACTCACCATTTTAAAAGACGAAGATATTTCAAATAAGAAAAAAACTAATTTTGCTGAACATCCATGAACTTTTCATATACTTTCTAAGAATCGCTAGTAAATGAGAATATAATAATGCTAGTGATTTTTGATTAACAGAACGTTCCTTCATGTTTTCTACTTCATCCTAATTTTCTTGGGGAAGAGAATTACTTTTTAAGCTTACAGATGACAAACTGAGGCAGAAGCCAATGACATACCAAAGTTATTTATGAAATTCCTGACTGCAAAGGCTAAAGGGTTTAGTCTTTAGCCTTAAGGGTTTATAAAAATGAGAAAAAACTATAGACACCAAGTTGAGGATGATAGTTATTTGTGGGCAGTGTAAAATGTAAACAAGAATGACTATGGGAGGTTTTTTTTATTTTTTAACTCTATTAGTCACATTTTACTTAACAAGCTTCATAGTAGATACATGCTTGGATTTCACTTGGTCATTTTTAGAAAAAATGCCAACAACTACTATAATCAAATGATTCTGTTCTGCCTCCCCCACATGCTCTACTTACTGACAGCGACTTTCACCCAGTTAAAATGAAAATCAGTTCTAATGAGGTGGATGAAACTGGAGCCTATTATACAGAGTGAAGTTAAGTCAGAAAGAAAAACACCAACACAGTATACTAACACATTTATATGGAGTTAGAATGATGGTAATGATGACCCTATATGCGAGACAGCAAAAGAGACACAGATGTATAGAACAGTCCTTTGGACTCTATGGGAGAAGGCAAGGGTGGGATGATTTGAGATAATAGCATTGAAACCTGTTTATCATCATATGTGAAACAGATTGCCAGTCCAGGTTCCATGCATGAGACAGGGTGCTCAGGGCTGGTGCACTGGGATGACTCTGAGAGATGGGATGGGGAGTGAGGTGGTAGGGGAGTTCAGGATGGGGAACACATGTACACACATATCTGTTTCATGTCAATGTATGGCAAAAACCACTACAATATTGTAATTAGCCTCCAATTAAAATAAAAAGAAAAAAAAAGGAAAATTAATTTCGCTCAGATTTAACACACTAAGGTGCTTCCCTTGTGGCTCATTTGGTGAAGAATCCGTCTGCAATGCGGGAGCCCTGGGTTTGATCCCTGGGTTGCGAAGATCCCCTGTAGAAGGAAATGGCTACACATTCCACTATTCTGGCCTGGAGAATTTCATGAACTGTATAGTCCATGGGGTTGCAAAGAGTCCAGTACGACTGAGCGACTTTCACTTAACACACTAAGAAATGACTAATGAAAACATCTCAAGAATCTGCGATATGTCAAGTAGGAATATAAATTGCAGCACAAATAAAAACTTTTCAAAGCACCGAAAGACAGTGACTTTTAGTATGTGATGTATATTACTCTTACTCTAGGCTAGTGCTTCCCTCACTTCTTTAATAAAATGCAGTACTTTAATAGCATCATCTTTTAGGATTTGAAATAACTCAGCTGGAATCCATCACATCCACTAGCCTTGCTCACAGTAATGCTTCCTAAAGCCCACTTGACTTCACATTCCAGGATATGGGACACAAGGTAAGTGATCACATCATCATTTTTATTCATGTCCTTAAAACCTTTACTGTACAGTTCACTTGTGTATTTTTGCCACCTCTTCTTAGTATCTTATGCTTATGTCCTTGCCTTTTCTGTCCTTTATTGTGCCGATCTTTGCATGAAATAATCCCTTAGTATCTCCAACTTTCCTGAAGCAATCTCTAGTCTTTCCCATTGTATTGTTCTCCTCTATTTCTTTGCACTGTTCACTTAGGAAGGCTTTCTTATGTCTAAGTAATCTTTGGAATTCTGCACTATCTTTTCTTTTCTCCTTTGACTTTCACTTATCTTCTCAGCTATTTTGTAAGGCGTCCTCAGACAACCCTTTTGCCTTGCAGCATTTTTTTCGTAGATGGTTTTGGTCACTCTGGTTTAAGCTATTGACAATGATCTTCAAAGATTAAAAATTACACCAAAACAAAACACTTTATAGATGGGCATACTTCTGGATTTTTCTTTCTAGAAAACAGGATTATGTATTGCATGCCAGTGGTCATGTATTGATGTGAGAGTTGGACTGTGAAAGAAGCTGAGCACCAAAGAATTGATGCTTTTGAACTGTGGTGTTGGAGAAGACTCTTGAGAGCTCCTTGGACTGCAAGGAGATCCAACCAGTCCATTCTAAAGGAGATCAGTCCTGGGTGTTCATTGGAAGGACTGATGCTGAAGCTGAAACTCTAATACTTTGGCCACCTCAGGCGAAGAGTTGACTCATTGGAAAAGACCCTGATGCTGGGAGGGATTAGGGGCAGGAGGAAAAGGGGACAACAGAGGATGAGATGGCTGGATGGCATCACCGACTGGATGGACCTGAGTTTGAGTGAACTCCGGGAGTTAGTGATGGACAGGGAAGCCTGGCGTGCTGCGATTCATGGGGTCGCAAAGAGTTGGATATGACGGAGCGACTGAACTGAACTGATTGCACGCTGTGAGATCAATTTCTTTTAGCTATCAAAAAGTAAGTGCTATCTGTAGACACTGACATATTTCTATCATCAATGGAAACAAAGGAAAAAAGTTCTTACTTCGGATCAACAGTACTCATAAGTTTCAGCAACTGATCTGCAGCAAGAGACTGGAAAATAAAAATATTAAAAATGAGAACACAGAATAGTAAATGATTACAATTTTAATTTTTTTTAGTATGTTGAAATGACCTAGAACAATTTGGCAAACCTATAGAAGCTAACATATCCCAAGCACCA
This sequence comes from Budorcas taxicolor, assembly GCF_023091745.1. Classification (NCBI taxonomy): domain Eukaryota; kingdom Metazoa; phylum Chordata; class Mammalia; order Artiodactyla; family Bovidae; genus Budorcas; species Budorcas taxicolor. The sequence goes on from NC_068912.1 coordinate 74,963,711, forward strand.
CAATGACTAACAGAAATATAATGCCAGGCAAACACGTCACAGTAAATTTTCTAGCTGCAAAAAAATAAACAGATGACAATAGTGACTACAGTGCTGGATATCGAGAGCTGCTCTATCAAGTTAAATACAAAGATGATGTAGCTAAACAGTCCAGATTTTATAGACTAGTTCCTGCTTATTTAAAGATTTCCTGAGGATAAGTAACATTTTAAGGAAACATGTAAAACAAAAATCAAAGTGCTCAGTCAGTATAATAATCAAAAGTTTCATAAAGAACTTCATAAAAGTTAATCTAAATTGCAATGAGGGAAAACAAAAATTTCCAAGTGAGTAAATGACAAGAGGACAAATTATGAACACATTCCTATCGTTTCATGACTTGTATTCTGACTTTGCAACATTGATATGGTAGTGGTTTCCTATGAAACTTATCTTTACTTTGAACATCATAAAATGAGAAATTCTTTGATGGGCAAGGGGCTAATGCAGTGACCTTTTAAATCTCTCATTAACAAGTTTACATAAGAAAAAATTCACTACAATATAACGGTTATCTCCTGCTGTTGAAATGCAAACTAAAATCTAATGAAGCAAATTCTTAAATTACGAAAGAAGCTCAGAGTTCAAGGATATTAAATTACCTGTGAGTTCAAGTTTGCTCCAGGAAGCCCAAGTGCAGCAAGGGCAGGATCAAGGGTAGGAGCTCCCAAAGCAGCCAATGGAACAGCGCCAATCTGTGAAATTTCAAATTCTATTTATTTAAAATTTTGTTTCTATGTCTCATACTGCCAGGCTGGCAGAGTATATCAACGTTTTTTTTCCTCTAAAGGGTCGGATGACTACTAGTTGAAGTCTATAAACTGTGGGATCTCCTCCCCCCAACTAAGTGTGTATATCTTAAGTTTATTCCTTAGGGCTTCCCTGGTGGCTCACACGGTAAAGAATCTGCCTGCAATGTGGGAGAGCCGGGTTCCATCCCTGGGGTGGGTTGATCCCCTGGAGAAGGGAATGGCAACCCACTCCAATATTCCTGCCTAGAGAATCCCATGGACAGAGGAGCCTGGTGGACTACAGTCCACGAGGTCACAAAGGATCTGACATGACTTAGCAACTCTTACTTACATTTCTTACCACAGCAGTAGTGGCTCTTTCTATACCTGAGTTATATATATTCATTAAGAGTTCTCTAGTAATTTCCTGTTGTATGTTAGTCTCTCAGTCGTGCCTGACTCTTTGCAACCCCATGGACTGTAACCCACCAGGCTCCTCTGTCCATGGGATTCTCCAGATAAGAACAGTGAAATGGGTAGCCATTCCCTTCTCCAGGGGATCATCCCGAGGTCTCCTGCGTTGCAGGAGGATTCTCTACTTTCTGAACCACCAGGAAGTCCTCATAATTAGTTAATTTAATGCACACAAACAATGCAAAATCTTATAACTTTGCAGGCAGTTTGAGCCTCTTCACAAGCACTGTCCTTGAAGTTCTCCTAGTTTCATTATTACTTATGAAGTATAGGCAGCAAACATACTGTAATTTAACCAATCACTGAGTTAAAATCCTGTTCATACAGTTGATCCTTGAGCAACATGGGGGCTAGGAGTGCAACTCTTCATGTAGTCGACCTGTAACTTCAGTCAGCTCTCCATTATCGACTGGCCCACATTTCGAGTCAACCAATCTTGGGTGTGTAGTACTATAATACGTATTCAAAGTGAAAGCGTTAGTCGCTCAGTTGTGTCCGACTCTCTGCAACCTCATGGACTATAGCCCACTTCGCTCCTCTGTCCATGGAATTCTCCAGGCACGAATACTGGAGTGGAGTGGGTAGCCATTCCCTTCTCCAGGGGATCTTCCCGACCTAGTAATCAAACCTGGATCTCCGACATCGCAGGTAAATTCTTTACTGTCTGAGCCACCAGGAAAGCCATGTAGTAGTTAAAAAGAAATCCTCATATAAACGGAGCAAACAGTTCAAACTCATGTTGTTCAAAGATTAACTATTATAAAATTGGCTTATTATACAATTTTATACATCAAAGGTATCTATGAATTACCCAGATCTTCAAATTCATCTTCACATTATCTACTTAATGTAAACCCCAAGAGCAAAAGATAAAAGGGTATGGGGAAAGAAAAAAAAATGTCTTAACTTCACACCTTAATTTTCTCAGTTCAGATCAACATACTAAACAACATCTGCAACAGAAATATGCCTCATGACTTATGGGCTATTTTGAGAGTCAGTGACAAAATGATAAGATATATATTATTTTTGAGAATGTCCTTAAAATGTAAACTACCACTTTAATACTTATGATTATAATACAACAGCATTTTACAATACTCTGACCATGTGACAATAGTCTGTGAAGTGGAATCATACAGGACTCAAAAAAGGCACAAATACATTCAGATTTATCCACCATTCTGTGTTCCTTTCCATGCTTTAAGAATTCAATAGAACTAATACCTGGGTAAGTGGGTTAGGAGTAGGCAGGAGTCCACCACCAGGCAGAAGACCTGCCACTGCATTAGCTGGTGCCAACAGAGACAAAGCCTTAGTCTCATCAGGAATAACTCCTGCAGAGAAACACCCATGCATTAGAACACACTCTTCTGCAAGACAGAAAACACACAAAAACACCCAGAAAATGTCTCCCTGATACACCACCTGAGTTTGTTGAAAGTACTTATGTTCGCTAAAATATAAAGCTTGATTTCTATGATTATTTATCATTAATTTTATGTCAGAATGAAACTTCAATGTGTGAAAATTTGTTTCCTTTTTCTCTACAAATGGTTAAGTTTCTAGAGTAAAAAAAAAATAGCACAATACACACTACTTTTTTGTTAACACTGCCAAGATTTCATCACCTGTACTCGATTTTTAAGTCATGAACCAAACGTAAGCAAGCACAGTCGGTTCTCCAGGGGTGTGCTCTCAACTTTCAAAAGCTGTTTTATGAACAACGACTCGTGTCGGCTGCTTCACTATAAAGCACACAGAAAAATCAAGATACACAAGACAAAAAAAGTTTGATTTAGGGGTTAATAATATGGTACAGTTACTATGATTTTCTTTTACACCTACCATACAATTTTGTAAAAATTAAGAGAAAAAAGTATGTAAAGGAAATATTCTGTTGAATCAAGAGTAGGGCTTTTGCTGACTCATGAAAATGAATATGAATGTTTCTGACGGTCTCTGAATACACACAGGATGTGTGTGGGAGTGAGTGAGAGGGAAAGAGAAAGAGAAAAAGTAAAACATGGCACATTCCTTACCTGTACAGTAAAATGCTTTATGTTCCAATATGTGCCATGCTAACCATACCAAAAAATGCTGCTATATAGTGTCAGTTCAAAAGCTAACTTAGCCAAACTCCTAAAGCCAAAAACAACATGTATGTCTTGTTTTTAAAGCCTAATCTGTGTATTCAGATAAAATCTAAGGGTCCTGAGACAAATATTTATGTAGACAATTTAAATTCTATCCAACAGCAAAAGCCCTATACAGATGGATTAATCTGTTAATGTGCCCAAGCCCCCAAAATGAGAGTTCAATAATACAATTAAACTACATATTTGCAAATACCAGTAGTATTTCTGTAATACATATTAAGAAACTGCATCTCATCATAAAACATACAATATGTACAGGGCACTTAAGAGAAACTGGATAAGCTGCAGAAGAAAACTGTTGGGTGGTATTTTCAGCAGGGCCTGGTATATAGTTCAGGCTGAACCAGGGAAAAGAACTGTAAAACACAACAACAAAAAAGAAAAACCACTGTTAAATAAAGGTAATGGTTCCTTCCACCTAAACTGAGAAGTGCCGATAATATAAAACAAATGTATACTACACAGCACTGTTATCTTGCTTGTGTCAGAGCTGTCATCAATTTAGATACCAAGAGTTATGGAGGGGGGGAGAAGGGAGAAGATTTAGATATAGGGCATTAATGCATCATTATTAACAAACCTACAAAGATTATGGGATAATTTTGCATGCAAAATTATGTCTCAAGAGGATAATATTAAGTATCAACATCTTGCTAAAATTAGTGCATTTGCAACATTTCTGGCAAACTAAAATCCTCTTGAATTTATTGTGAGACACCGGATAGAAGATCTGCATCCATTAAAAAAAAAGTCATGCATCTGATCCTCTGATTAAAAAAAGACTATTTAAAAATAAAACTACAATTTAAAAATAGCAATGAGGCCCCTCACCAGTTAATTTTCATGCGTCAAGAGTATTTTTTTTACTGCTGCTTTGATAGAACCATGAAATACTGCATGAATGTGTAGAAACGAAAGAAAAAGAAACAGACAAAAGAAACAAACATTAACCAAGGAACCTAAATAGTCCCCAAATCCATTATTATTAAGAGTTCCTTCCAAATTCAGCTATCTCAGTTTTATTGGTTAAACACTATTCCTTACCGTAGACTGTGTCTATTGCTCTAAAACACTGACCGAGAAGCAACGGCATAATTTAAGAGCTAAAACCAGGGTGAATAGTGACAGAAGGGTTGAGTACATCAGTTATTTAGTGGCGGCAACATTAATACAGCATACCATACCAGTAATTACCAGTAATATACTAATAGATTCTGTAACTAAATAGTTCTGTAATTCTAATCATGTACTCCCTAAATATTTGTTTCAAAACAAATGAAAAAAAATTACTATGGTCTAAAAATATTTATGAAATCTTGTTATATGATATACTGTATTATGTTCAGGGCTTGGGAACTATGACATAATATTTGGCCAAAAAGAATTTTTAAAATTATAAGGCTAACTAGTATTTTGCAAATTACTCACATGATTTGACCCTTGTTCCAAAAGCTATATTCTACATTTACTTATCCTACATTTGAATTCTGTAAATTTTCTCTTGATGGTAAGTCATCCTACAACAGGCACACTGACAGAAATTGCTTAATCAAAACACACTCACAAGTTTAACACTACATATATATATATATATACACACACTTTAAAACCTTAAAACTGGGCTCATACACTTTAATAGCATGGAGACAGATTTACTGTTTTATAGCATGCCTTAATTTATCCATGAATGCCATTTAATTTCTTTAGAAAACCACAGAGGAAATTTTTCTAAGTTTTAAGGACGAGACATTTCACAATTTTTACAAGGAATGGTTTTAAATGTTCACATCAGTATTCAAAGATAGCAACTAAAGTTAACAGTATCTAGATTCTGCTTCCACTGACCAGTTCACTAAGGAAAGGGGAAAGCATTTATACCCTGGTCAGCATATGTTAATAAAATCCAGTAATTTTAACATATTTCAGTGATTTCTTTCACTAAATTTATAGTTACCAAAAAGCAAATAAAGTAGCAGTACACTGGGAACAAGCTAAGTAAAAAGTATGTCTTAGAAAATTTCACAAAGTGGAATAAAGATAGTGTTGTCTTGTCACAGTGGCTTTTTAAGATCCAAAAACCCTGCTCATTATTTTTCTGCCAAATTACTTTAACAGCCTAAAATGTAAAAAGAGAGAAAATGTAGTTAACAAATGGTTACACCAGGAAAACACTTGGGGGACTTGAGTGCTTGCTGGCCTTTAGTTAATGTCTAGAATCCCCTGTAGCTGCAGAGGACCCACTGTTTTTCAGTCATCTGGAAGAGTTTTGCATTTGCCTTCTCCACTACAAAAATCACACACACAAATAACAGAGAGAAGAATTTATTATTTAGAGATATTCTAGAAAATATAGCAAGAATGAACAAGAAAATCTGGCATAAAACAAAACACCCAGTGCCCATTTGGCACCTAAGCTATAGGAAATATTGAACTTCATAAAAACCAAAACCATTGCGACCCTTGGTATACTGAAATTCAATGGGGGATATATTTTTTAAAGTTATTGGTAAGAAGAATCACTAAATCACTATGGAAATAAAACCAACCTGGTCACATTTATTCAAAATAGAAACATCATCATGCATTTATTTGAAGGTTTCTGTGTAAATGTTCATGAAGTGAACCATTCACCTTCAGGACTTTTATATAAAACAATATTAAATTAACTAAGTAGATGTATCTTAAGGAATTACGATTAGGGAAGTGGTTTTAATGAATTTAAAATGTTTTAAAGTAATGCAAAAGGTTAAATATCTTATAAAAACAAATCAGATTTTGAACTTTAAGTTAGGAAGCCTTCATGTAAAAACTATGGACCACAGTATAACAAGGGTTTCAAAATGTTAATAGCTTAGATTTTTTAACATGCTACTAATGCTCACTCTAAAACTACACTGAGGTAGATGGTCATCATAGGATGCCCACATAGGTAGTTAAACAAAGCACAAACCTTCTGCATATGGTACGACTATCAAAGCTCTGTCAACGAATACAGTGTTTGTCAGATGCTGTGCCACAACTGCTGAGTCCGGATCATGGAACTTAACAAAGCAGACTCGGGAGGAGACTGGTAAAGGCGAATCACTAAAAAATACACAGATAACATAAAGAAGAGGAAATTATAAGCAAAAACACAAATGAATGACTCACAAATACTTGCATTCAAAAGTATAAGAGGCAGACAAATACATAACTGCACACATATTAACCAGTTCAAAAATACATGGTCTTTTTCAATCAAGTACTATCCACAGAACTGACTATAGAAAATTACACCCAGAACAATCACTGTTTAAATTCATAATGCATCAAGTTAAAAACAGTTTGAAACCAGTCTCAGAGTCTGAACAGATCACAAAAATGTCAACATTTACTTCATAATATCAATACCAGGCATTTAAAAATACAAATAGCAAGTAATTAGTTTTGGCTTGGAAAACTTTTCATTACATATGGCTAACTTTTTAAGACTTAAAAACAAAAATTTTCCATTTCAGGGACAAAAGAGTATTATGGTCAAGTACATCTATTTGACAATGAGTTTTCTTGACCTGCCTACTAAATGCCCTGTCCTTCTTCATCTACAGCTGATTAAAACTCTCAGGCATTATAAATAGTTAAGGGTCTCTCACGGCAGTTTCACACAGAGAAAAAAATTAAGCACTCACAGGAATATTGCTACCCCCACCTATTACCCAAAATTTCAATTAACAAAATGTCACTTTCCTTGGCACCTTGTTTATGTAAAACAAAAAGCAGCTAAGGTCCAAGCAACAATCGCTCTAAGCAAGATAAGATTAAGAAGGGAGCAGAGTTGTTTTTTAAAAATAATAGACAGTTAAATTTCTGCCATTAAACTTTTTGTGGAAGGAAAGAATAAATAAGGTAGGTTTCTCTGCTCTCTAACACCAAACCAGAAGCTATCTGAAAATCAGTGAACTAAAGTAATCACATTATCCCAGGTTTATATTACAATCTTCGAAGTGGGGGTGGGGTGGGGGGGGAGGACTACAATTAGAAGTACTGAATGATGCCATCTTTAATTCTCCCTGATGATTTTAATATGCACCCAGTGTAAAGAACCACTGCTTTAACAAGCCAATTATATCTTGAGACTCAATAAAGAAGAGGGAAATCCTGTAATACTTTTGAATTATTAGAACGGGGTAAATTGTCAACTTTTCTAATTAAACGAGATTTTAATATATGCATAAAAACTGGATTACATCAGATTGTTCACACTAAGTGTTTCAGATTAAGCTTTGTTGAAAAGAAACATTTTCTTATAATTTGGGCACAATATGAAAATAAAAACTTTTTACCAACATCAATCTATAATCCGAGAATTCTAATCTCCTAGAATGTAAGTTTTCTTAAAGGCGTTGCCCTTATTAGCACAGATGCTAATCTAGGTTCAAAGCAAAGCTGTCAATGTATGTACTGAAATGGATTTAAGCCATATTGCTAGAGAAGTTTACTGGAAGATGTTTTTTTTTTTTGAAAGGATACAATTTTTTTTTAATGTGAAGCATCACTGTTCTGAAATTTTAAAATGCTACACCCAGTATATTGAAAATAAAGCTTTTTCATCATTAGTACTAGAGCTACATGGCTCTTCCTATTTCTGACAGCCACATTTTTACAACTAAAATAAAAAGCTCTTTAAATGCTATCATTTTATGTTCTAAAGTGTAAGCACTTACATTTCTTAAAAAGTGACCCTACTATACATCTCTGCCAATGGCCCAATTTTGTTCCTATTTGTAGGGCAGGTATAGAGATGCAGACATAGGGAAGGGACATGTAGACGTGGGTGGGGACAGTGGGATCAACTGGGAGAGTACGACTGACATATATACACTACCAGGTGTAAAACAGCTAATAGGAAGCTGCTGTGTAGCACAGGAGCTCAGTTCGGTGCTCTGTGACAACCCAGATGGGTGGAATGGAGATCCAAGGAGGAGTGGGTATATATATACACATAGTTGACTACTTTGTTGTACATCAGAAATTAACACAACATAGTGAAGCAATTAAAAAAAAATGACCTCTACTATTTCTTTGACACCTTCTATTGTCATCTAACAGAAAGAAAATATAACTATCAAATATTAGGTTATTAAAGAATATAAACAATCAAGTGTTCTAAAAAATTAGGAAAGTATGCCTGCATGCCTCCAATATATTTCCATTTAGTGATCTTAAATGTTCACATTTTTTTCTACCCACTCATGTACGTGTAACATTATTTGACTACTCTATTATACCTATAAGTGGTGCTGAGGTAAACATAAAACACGAACAATTTAAATATTATGAGAAAGTACAGTAAGAATGCCGAAGGGCAAATAATTCATCTCTCCTCACTTTAAATTGTCGTGTAAAACCACTGCCATTTGGTCCTGCAATTTATACTGTCACATTTTCTCAGTTAAAATCAATAAAAGAGACGTTAAGAACTGACATCGGAAATTAATTTTCCCACCCTAGGATTTTGTGCAAGTACCACTGCTAAAAATGACTGTTAAGAATTAAACATAATTTACCTTTAAGAATATCCTTACCTTTAAGAATTAATATAGAAGAGACAGTGCAGTTGAAAAGAACTGAGGAACAAGATAGGGAAAAGGAAGCCTTGTGTGATGCTTTCACCATCTAAGAGTGGTGGTGGTATTGTGTCTAGTTTCTTACAGTGACCTCTGAGGCTTGTTTCAGAATCTTCTGGGATGCACACATAAAATTCAGATGACTGTTTTCCACCTCAAGCCCACTGAATGTGAGAATCCTTTTCAGAGGAAGGCTCTGATTCTTAACAAACAAAGTTACCTCTTAAGCCCCACAAAATAGCAAGTCTGTGACAAAATTAACTCTGTTGACCTCACATCCTCTTTCCCTCATGTGTCTTATTTAGTTCTAAAAAAACCATAGTAAATTGTTGCATTTAGTTTTAAACATAAATTTTATATTTTTAAATTAAAACAATTTTTAAAGAAATTATGTTCTCTCCCTTACCTAACTATACTAAGTTACTTATATGATCCTGAAAGTATCTCTTTTTGGTCCCTGAGAAGTTAGTAATAGATTTATCTGCAGTGTAACAGAAGTCTTCAGTTATTGAGTAACTGACATGTGCTTCTCAAGGATCATTACCTGATAAGCACTCCAGTGACTTTCTCCACTGATACCCCACTAAAATCAAACATTTGAAGAATACCTATTAGGTGTAAAAGAATGATTCCACTCACAAGTTGCTTGGCTTTGAGGAAATCATGATGAAGTGGTAGAAAAGAATCACATTAGGTTTCAAATACTAGTTCTGACACTGATAGAAATCTATGTGAATTTCAGTTCACTCATTTGTAAAACAGGATACAAGGCTTAGTTCCTCTGTATATATAAGGCTATCATACTGAAGGAGGGATAAAATACTACTTTATGAAGACAGGTCGTATCACTGCATGGAATCATAAATTAGCAATTTCTGGCTTAAAAGAACCAAGAAATAGGTGGATTTGATAATAAAATAAGGGGAGACACCTTCTTGAGGTTCTCAGTGAAATGTTTATGATCCCAGGAATTTTCCCCACAAACAGGAATTTGGGGCTAAAATTAGAATTTCAGGAGGTGTGGGTCGGAACTCTGTCACATAATACTTTAAAACGGCCCCTCAAGTGATGTTGATGACCCCAAGGAACCTTATTCTAGAAGACAGAGGAGTTAAAACTTGTCAGTTGGTGAACAGCTCTACAGAGAAAAAGCAATTAAATTGAATAGAGAAGGCAGGGAGTGGTTGCACTTTTATTAAGCGTGAATCGGTGACATTTGAACAAAAAAAAGAAAGCAAGCATGTCAGAGTTCCAGGTGGATATGAACACCTTCTGGGAGAAACACACACCCATTTAAAAAAAAAAAGAAATCAAGCAACAAATATATTTACAATCAACAAAATTTCAAGTTAAGTCATTTAATCTTATTCTATGAGTAAGAGTAAATTTTTGGAGTACTTCTGGAAAGATGAACCCCTTTTAGACTACCAGGACTCCATAGCACATTATCTGTAACAAACTACTACTGAAAACTGTGGGGAGCTTAAAGAAACCGTCAATAATTTATTTCCAAATTGTGCAGGTCGGCTTATCTATTAAGACTTAAATTAGTCAAAAAAAAAAAAAAAAAACTTTATGTTCATACACATATAATATTAAATGAACAACAGGATCTACATTCACACTATTCAATTTGTAAAGGCCACTAAAGTAATGTAAAATTCACTACATTATAACCTTACATATTTTCAGGAAAAAAAATGATCTGTACACGGGCGCATATATGAAGGAATCACAGCAAAATTGTGTCAATATTTATTCTTCCCAATGTAGGAAAAAAATCCTCTTAATGCATAGCACCCCAGACATCAAGTTACCTGGAACACAACTCTCCTGGTTAGGATGGAACCATTCCATTGACTACAAATCAAAAAGCCAGTCTGTTCTATCATGAACCCCTTGAGACAACAGCCAAGGTAACATCCCACACTTGTCATCTTTTTATAGAAGTATCATAAAAAGAACATTTTCACAAGAAAACCATTTCATAGTCAGCAACTCTTAAAAAAAATTCTTAATGACCTGTGGGACTGGAAATATTTTCTTATAAATAAGTCCAGCATCTCATACACTTCCAGAAATAACATGATTACAATCAAGTAATCAATAATAATCAGATGTGTCACTTTCATTTCCTGCCATTTTACCATTTATTAATACTACTAACGATAAATGTTGGGAGAAACTAACAGTAAAACATCCATTTCCGTAAGTTCTTATTATGAAAGCCATTTGTCCTTCATTGTCAAAATAAATACCTGTTTAAAATAACTTCAACAAAAAGTTTGTTCCTAGAATTCTACACTTCATGTAAATTAACTCTCAACCTCCCTCCATACCTATAGTACTTACTCCCAAATTAAATACAATACAGCACTTGAGAACACTATTATCTGAAAATACTTTAAGGAAAACATGATGAAATACAGTAATAAATACCGACTGCGGTATGATCAACTTAGACAAGCGCACAGATTTATCATGCCCAGGTTATTAATGATTTATTACATCCACAACAGTGGATTCTTTGAGGATTCCAATCTCCTGTTTAGTACTTAAGCGGCATCATAAAAAACTTATGGTACAGCTGGAACTGAGTACCCACTGATAGTAAAAATCTGAATTTTCACTCTTCCCAAGGAGCACTGGACTGTTTTTATTACTTTAAATTTTTGCTCTAGTATTTATCACATCTTGTTATAGCTTTTTTTTACAATTATTGCACTCATTTAACACATCTGTGATAAAATAAGAAATGTAAGACAACAGGATAAAAACAAAAACCCGTACACCCCAAATTAAAAAAATTAACGTTCTAAAAAATTCCTTCTGAAGAATAATTCTAGAATATAAAAAATGTGTACGTTATTTAAACAAAGGAAAATATGAGGTTTCAGCTGTAACTCTTCTCATTTTAAAAAGTACTAAGTCTCACTGTGGCAAAGGAAATGGCAACCCACTCCAGTATTCTTGCCTGGAAAATCCCATGGACTGAGGAGCCTGATAGGCTACAGACCATTGGGTCGCAAAGAGTCGGACACGACTGAGCGACTTCACTTCAAGCTCATTGAAAGTCTGTCAGAGTATTAACTGAATTATGTTAAATAGGCCAGAATCACTTAACAATATCGAGCAGTTAGCGAACAGTTTATTAAATTCAATATCAAAATAACACAGAAATGAAAATTTTTGTTACTTTTCAAAGAATTCAAACGCGTTTTTTTTTTTGAAAAATTAACCTATACAAAACACATAAAATGGAGTCTGTCTTGCTTTTAAGGGCCCCAAGAACGACCACGCAGGCACAATTTAAAGAGAAAGAGAAAAAGAAAGAAAAAAAAACACCAAGATTAGAAGCCAGTTGTCTCCTAAACCCCCAAACTCTGGCTCTGCCTCTGTGCATCAGCAGTAGGCCTAATGCAGATTTCTTTCATAAGTAAACCCAACAGCCAACCTCAACCAAAGCAGCCTGGCCCAGAGAGGCAGAGACAAGGGCCTGCAGGAAATGGTGTGGGTAGGCCCAGGCTGGGGAGGAGTTAGCAAAAACCGTGATGGTGGACGATACTCACTCAGGCGGGAAGAGGCGCAGTTCGTCGATCTTGCCTAGGAAACCGAAGAGGGTCCGCATCTGCTCAGAGCTAGCGCTCGGGGAGACATTAGTCACCTGGATTACCTCGGTGCCGCCGCCTCCGCCGCCGCCGCCTCCGCCCCCCGGCCCGCCGCTGGGGCCCGGGCCCGCAGTGCTGGGGACGATGGTAGTGTTGCTCATGGCGCTGCTCGCGTTCTCGCTCCTGCTTTAACACACCAAACACACAACAAACAGTGAGAGGGAGGGGGAAGAGGAACCATTCGCCGGAAAAGGCACAGGACGGTGTCCGAAGCTACAGCTGCTCCTGCTGCCGTCGCCGCCGTTTCTCCGCCCCGCCGCTCGCCGCGGGGAAGGAAGAGAACGCGCGAGTTCGAGACCACGAGAAAACAAACGGCCGCCCCCACCTCGCCTCCAACCACCTCACTCGCGGTCCGAGCTTCCCACAGTGCCTTGCGGCGCACGGGTGCGTCACCGTCGGCTCCGCCCTCTGCCGGCACAGCAAACTATGCTCGCAACCGGAAAATACGCGAGAAGGGGCTGCTGTCTAGTGAAAGGCCTTATCTCCATCCCTCTTCGCTCCTTTCCCCCCACTCCCAGAAAGAGGAGAAAGGTGGAAGGCATTAACTTCTTTCTCTTTTTTTTTTTAAAGCACGCTTCCACTCCCCCGCAAAAACTGCACACTTAAGCAACTATTCTTATTTAAAATGCCCACGGTATTTCCTCGTACAGAGTATCTTCTACAGATCTAATGAAATTTAACCCTAGCTATCAAGAGTTTCCTCCCCACTCCTATTTTCTCTTTACCATACACACATCCTTGTAATACTAAATTTGCAACGAATTTGCTTTGGCACTAAAATCTTAAGAAAAAGATATATTAATGTTACACTCACTAGTGCTTTAACAAATTCACTTTTTTAAAGAATATTTTACAGAACCCAAATATGTTCAAGTATGTTATCTAAAATTTCTACAGAACTTCCTTTACATGCATTTCTTGCTTAAAATAATTTTGATCATAAAAGATCCTTGCCTAATGTTAATAATTTTGATCATAAAAAGATCCTTGCCTAATTTTTCAACCTCATGTGAACTATTCTCCCACTTTCATCCAGTGTTATCTAAAGACTTGCAGTTCCCCAAACCTGACAAAATCTTTTACTTCGCTGTGCCTTTCCACAAGTTATTAATGACCTCCCTCATTTTATCCGTTATCCTTCATAAGGCTTTCCTCACCTCACTGCCACAACTTCCTCAAGCAGAGTTAGAGTTTCCTTCTCTCCACTCAAGGACAGAGGCACAAAAATATTTGTTATATTGACATGTATTCCCCTGCCAAAAGCTCCCGAGGTTCCTGGGTCAGTTTAGGATCTAGCACAATGTCTGTCACACAGCCAATGCCAATAGATGTGTTGAACACACGCACAAATAAGTGTCATTTACTCTGACAATTGTTAATTACTTGATCCTAAATACTCCTGGAGGCCAAAATCTGAGGACTCAGATTATTTTTGTTAGTAAATACTTCTATGGAATAATGCAACTGAGAGTGCAATTTGTGAGAGATTAGAAACTAAAGTTATTGAGATTTGGATGTAAAGCCAACTGGCTAGGTTTACTTACCAGTTAAGCCATTTCTCCTAGCTCTTATACAAAGGGAATGGTAAGTTGACCATAAGTCTGGCAAAATTACTAATTACAACTAATTGCACATTATTCATGAATGTCTATCTGTTAATATAAAACATATCAAGTAACTTTCTTATTTTGAATAGTAAATATGTAACTGCCAAATACAGAGTCTTGTTTGTAAAGTTAATCAGTGTATCAGTACCTACAAAACGGAGGCTGCCACGGTGACCTGGTCCATGAAACAAATCTAAACCTACGCCTGCCTGCACTTAGAGGAAACACCTGTTAAGGGAAACTAACATACAAATTCGCAATCTTCCAATTCAGTTTTAGCTAGCTTTCTTTGTCCTAGAAAATAAGACCTGCTAGCTTATGAGGAAATTCTCCACCTCTTGACCAATATCTCTTCTCATCCCTATAAAACTCCCTCTTGCCCAGAATCCCTTGGGAAGAGCGCTCCACACCTGTCAGGCACTGTATTCCCCCAATCCATGGACTGTTTTTCCTTGAATAAATGGCATTAAACTCCTTACTAAATTGTTTCAGTTTTGTCACCTGACAAGTTTAACTCTCATTAGAAGTGGCTACCATGTACCAAGGCATGCTACAATGGTCTATGACAAAAGGACCAATAAATATAAGGGCTGGGTTCAGGGTTTTCTTTTTGTTTTTGTTTTTTAATGTTAACATCTTTTTATTCTTTGCGGTGGATACACAGAAATCTTTTCTATTATTCCACAGTCTTCTGTATGTTTGACACATTATGTAATTAAAATTACACATTCAGGTCAAAAAAAACCACACAAACCATATAGTTCTGTGATAAGATAAATCTTTTAAATCATCAGAAGCCAGGTTATACATAAAAACTTACTGGATATACAGATGGACGGTGCTTCCAGATGGCGAAACAGTGTGCCAAAAAAGAATCATTCAAATAAGGAGGATTCCTGAGTATTTTATTTTCAAATTATCTAGCAGCTAAAAACAATACTGAACTTAGAGCCAGAAGACTGGCTTAAGATAAGATACTACCTTGTTATTAATTGTAACTTGAGGAAATTTCACTTCACTCTTAAGAACCTACTTCAGTCAGAAGCTGAGTAAGGAGTTGAATTATAATTTTGAAGATCCTGTTAGGCCCAATAGATTGAGTAACTACATAATTACCTTGTGTTATTATTGTCTGTTTCCCACAGAAATGAAATAGCTAATGTATCGCCATTTCCCCTCTCATTTAGAACTGAGACTATATCAGAAGATAAATCAGCTCTGTGGTCTCTTAGACTTGTGCCAGGTAACGTCAGTTTCTTTTGCCAACACACCGTCAGTCACCACCCCGAGTTTAGGTTCATGCATTAGTCTATGTCTCTAATGTCACAGTTCTCATTTCACACATTACGGAGAAGACAAATCTTTGACTATGTCCTGCATAAATTACGTGTTATTATGACACTGTTAATAAAGCATGAACAATTAGCCTAGGGGGAAAAAAAAAGAAATGAAACAGCTAAAGGCAAATTACTAATATATGATAGCAAATAACAGATATATCTAATATATACTAATTTTAAATCACTTTAGACTCGTTTAGGCTCCCAATTAAACACAACTCCAGCTGGAAAAGAATCTGCTTGCAATGCAGGGGACCTGAGTTTGATCCCTGGGTTGGGAAAATCCCCTGGAGAAGGGAACAGGCTACCCACTCCAGTATTCTGGCCTGGAGAATTCGCAGAGTTGGATGCAACTGAGAGACTTTCACGTCAAAAAAAAGTACAGAACCTGGAGAAAAGTATCATGCCTGTCTTATTTACTTTAACCCAAGGATCATGAAAATGTTAACAAAAACAAACAAAAAAACTCATGAATTCCTTCAAATATTATGTTTTAGGATTTTCCCACCCTCTAGAAATACAGCAAGGAAAAAATCAGGCAATGTTTCTGATCTCATGAAACTCCAGCTTCAGTACTGCAAGCTCTCAATAAACAAAAACAAAGATGGAAGAAAGTAATGTGCTGTGGTGAAAATAAACCGGGAAAGGACTTCCCTGATGGTTCAGTGGCTAAGACTCCATTCTTGTAATGCAGGGGGCCACGGTTTGATCCCTGGTCAGAGAACTTGATCCCAGAAGCTGCAACTATGAGTTCACCCGACACAACTAAATCCCGCTTATGGCAACAAACTCAAATATCCTACATGCCGCAACTAAGACCCAGCGCAGAAAAATAAATAAAAAATAAATATATATATTAAAAAAAGAAAACATGATAGAAGATGGGGAGGTGTTATCTGAGCTGAGACTTTATTAAAATGAGGAAGCAAGCCATTCGAATTTCTGGGGGAAGAGCAGTCCAAGCAAAGGAAATAGGCAATTAGAAACTTAATGGTGAGAACTAGTTTGAAGCTTTCAAGGAAAGTAGGAAGACCCCTTTCCTTTGTTGATTAAATGCTTTACAACTTATATTTCACAGAGAGAATGGTAAAAAGATCCTTTCAGTATCATGTGGGAACTGAAGTGAAAGAAGCATGAAAAAGGGAAGAGCCACAGCTCGTTTTTGGAAGTGAGTTTGGGAAAGCTTCCAGTTATGCTTCCAGTTATACTTGATTGATGAATATGGCTCAAATGGTAAGAGAATCTGCCTGCAATGCAGGAGACCTGGGTTCAGCCCCTCGGTCGGGAAGATCCCCTGGAGAAGGAAATGGCAACCCACACCAGTACTCTTGCCTGGAGAATTGCATGGACAGAGGAGCCCATTGGGCTACAGTCCACAGTATCGCAGAGTCAGACACAACTAAGGTAACTTTCACTTTGACCAATCTTACTAATGGTTAATGCTATTTCTAATCCAAAGCAAAAAGCAATCTGTCCTTTTGCTCTCTCTAGTCATATTATGGCCTATTAGTCACGTTTGGCCTATACATGCATAGTGCAGTGTATGATTTCTGATATATTTTTGAAACATGAAAAATAAGACTCCTGATAGTAGGGCCTTATTGCTCACAGGTGGGGAGCTTCTGCTACCACCACACTGCTAAGACAAATTTACAGTGTGGTGCTTGATTTTGGAAAGAAAGTCTCTCAAAGAATATTACAAAATACTTTATGGAAATTCTCAAAAACAATACCAATCCTCTCAGTCATAAAGAACAAGCTTTTAGTTCTTTCCAGTATCAAGGTTCTAAAAGAGCTCATTAGAACAAATAATTTCAAGATTTGTATGGAAATACAAAAAACCTCGAATAGCCAAAGCAATCTTGAGAAAGAAGAATGGAACTGGAGGAATCAACTTGCCTGACTTCAGGCTCTACTACAAAGTCACAGTCATCAAGACAGTATGGTACTGGCACAAAGACAGAAATATAGATCAATGGAACAAAATAGAAAGCCCAGAGATAAATCCACACACATATGGACACCTTATCTTTGACAAAGGAGGCAAGAATATACAATGGAGTAAAGACAATCTCTTTAACAAGTGGTGCTGGGAAAACTGGTCAACCACTTGTAAAAGAATGAAACTAGATCACTTTCTAACACCGCACACAAAAATAAACTCAAAATGGATTAAAGATCTAAATGTAAGACCAGAAACTATAAAACTCCTAGTGGAGAACGTAGGCAAAACACTCTCCGACATAAATCACAGCAGGATCCTCTATGATCCACCTCCCAGAATTCTGGAAATAAAAGCAAAAATTAACAAATGGGATCTAATTAAAATTAAAAGCTTCTGCACAACAAAGGAAACTATAAGCAAGGTTAAAAGACAGCCTTCTGAATGGGAGAAAATAATAGCAAATGAAGCAACTGACAAACAACTAATCTCAAAAATATACGAGCAACTTATGCAGCTCAATTCCAGAAAAATAAACGACCCAATCAAAAAATGGGCCAAAGAACTAAATAGACATTTCTCCAAAGAAGACGTACGGATGGCTAACAAACACATGAAAAGATGCTCAGCATCACTCATTATCAGAGAAATGCAAATCAAAACCACAATGAGGTACCACTTCACACCAGTCAGAATGGCTGCGATGCAAAAATCTGCAAGCAATAAATGCTGGAGAGGGTGTGGAGAAAAGGGAACCCTCCTACACTGTTGGTGGGAATGCAAACTAGTACAGCCACTATGGAGAACAGTGTGGAGATTCCTTAAAAAATTGCAAACAGAACTACCTTATGACCCAGCAATCCCACTGCTGGGCATACACACCAAGGAAACCAGAACTGAAAGAGACACATGTACCCCAATGTTCATCGCAGCGCTGTTTATAATAGCCAGGACATGGAAACAACCTAGATGTCCATCAGCAGATGAATGGATAAGAAAGCTGTGGTACATATACACAATGGAGTATTACTCAGCCGTTAAAAAGAATTCATTTGAATCAGTTCTGATGAGATGGATGAAACTGGAGCCGATTATACAGAGTGAAGTAAGCCAGAAAGAAAAACACCAATACAGGATACTAACACATATATATGGAATTTAGAAAGATGGCAATGACAACCCTGTATGCAGGACAGCAAAGGAGACACAGATGTGTATAATGGACTTTTGGACTCAGAGGGAGAGGGAGAGGGTGGGATGATTTGGGAGAATGGCATTGTAACATGTATACTATCATGTAAGAATCGAATTGCCAGTCTATGTCCGATGCAGGATACAGCATGCTTGGGGCTGGTGCACGGGGATGACCCAGAGAGATGTTATGGGGAGGGAGGTGGGAGGGGGGTTCAAGTTTGGGAACGCATGTACACCCGTGGTGGATTCATGTCAATGTATGGCAAAACCAATACAGTATTGTAAAGTAAAATAAAGTAAAAATTAAAATTAAAAAAATAAAAATAAAAAATAAAAGAGCTCATGTATAAAAGAATGACACTAGACCCCTATCTATACCACTCACAAAAATTAATTTGAATGGACTAAAGGTTTAAATGTAACACCTGAAACAATGAAACTACTAGAAGAAAACACAGGAAAAAAAAATACCCTGATGTAGGTCTTAGGAATGATACTCTGGACATCTAAAGCATAAGCAACATGATTAGAAATAAACAGGTGGGACTACATCAAACTCAAAAGCTTCTGTACAGCAAAGAAAACCATCAATAAAATAAAGAGACAACCTACAGAATGGAAGAAAATATTTACAAACCGTATGTCCGATAAAGGATTAATATCTAAAATAATACAGAGCACTCCAAAACACCTCATATCTGTTAGAATGACTAGCATCAAAAAGGCAAAAGATAGCAAAAATTAAAGAGGATGTGGCGAAAAGGGGACCCTTGTGCACTACCGGTAAGAACGTAAACTGTTGCAGCCACTACGGAAACATAAACACCATGTTGTGATAGCTGTATCCCCATGTTTATAGCAGCATTATATACAATAGACAAGACATGGGAAGTGCCCACTGATGGATGAATAGACAAACAAGTTATATCTAAAAAAAATAAAGAAATAAAACCAAATTCATAAAAAAAAGAGAGAGATAAGATTTGTGGCTATCAAAGATGGGAGTGAGAGGAGGGAGAATTGGAAAAAGGTGGTCAAGTGATAAAAACTTCCAGTTATAAGACAAATAATTACTGGGGATGTATGACATAAGTATACTTAACAATGTTGTATGATATACATGAAAGTTGCTGAGAGAGTAAATTCTAAGCATTCTTATCACAAGGAAAAGTTTACTTTTCTTTTATCTTCTATCTATATGAGATGATGGATATTAACCAACTTGTGGTAATCATTTCAAGATAATATGTAAGTAAAATGTTTATACTGTATACTTATACAGTGCTGTATGTCAACTTACTAAGGGTGGCTCAGACGGTAAAGCATCTGTCTACAATGCGGGAGACCCGGGTTCGATCCCTGGGTTGCGAAGATCCTCTGGAGAAGGAAATGGCAATCCACTCCAGGACTATTGCCTGGAAAATCCCATGGACAGAGGAGCCTGGTAGGCTACAGCCCATGGGGTCGCAGAGTCAGACACGACTGAGCGACTTCACTTTCACCTTCACTATATAGTGCTGTATGTCAATTATTCGGCAATAAAACTGGAAAGAACTTGAGTAAAGACAGTTCAAAGGAAAAGACATCATGTGTTAGATGGAAATTCTTTAATTAAAACATAGAATAGCCACAAATATGTATAATAACTTTATCCACTAGACACCATGCTCCCAGTTGGGTAAATTACCTGTTACTACTAGCCACCTTTGTTTACACTATTTGAGAAGACTGTAGAGTCCTCCAAATTTGACATAATTTTGCAAATCCTCACAACCAACAGGTTTTACCAAATTAGTTGTTAAGCAGCTTTTTCCCTCTAGCAAATATACTTTTTGAGGAGAGGGAAGACAGTGTATTTATCTCTCTGTTTCTGATATCCAGCAATATTTTACTGGAACAAAGTAAACATTTGACAAAAACTTACTGAGTATCATCTATGTCCCCTGGACAACAAGGAGATCAAACCAGTCAATCCTAAAGGAAGTCAACTCCGAATACACATTGGAAGGACTGATGCTCCACTATTTTGGCTACCTGAGGTGAACAGCTGACTCATTGGAAGATCCTGATACTGGGAAAGATTGAAGGCAAAAGGCAAAGAGCGTGCAGAGGATGAGATGATTGGATATAACCACTGATTCAATGGACATGAACTTGGGCAAATTCTGGGAGACAGAGAGGGACAGGGAGGCCTGGAGTGCTGCAGTCCATGGGGTCGCAAAAAGCCAGACATGATTTGGCGACTGAACAACAAATATGCTAGAAACTTTATGCCTTACACAATCCACTCAACAAAAGCTTGGTGAATCAAGGCATTTGTTAGATTTACAAGAAAGTTTGGTTGAGAAACTCAAAACTATTTTGCTATACATTTTTCCCCTATAGCTACAGAAAGCAGTAAGAAAAACATAGGAAATAAATTGCTGCTTACAAACTAAAGTTAAAAACTTAAAAAAAAACCACAACTTACCTACAGATCTATTTTGTTTTTCTCCTTCTAAAAACTATACAACTGAATTTTTCTTCTATTTCTAATTCAATAAATTAGATAAATGTATAATGATTAATATCTGTCTTCAAGTCAAAATTGTAAATCCCATGCTCCCTTTTTAGAGACTAAAGGACACATTAGCATTAGGGATGGACAGACACACACCAGAATAGGAAAAGTCTACTTACTCCCAAATACTTGTTTTAATTTATGTTGTCTGTCAATAGCAGACATTCCATATCCATATTATAAGACTGACAGAATACTTTGAAACTGTAGGCAAAAATCTGTACTTTTCATTTTTCAAAGCTTTGTTTATGATTAACATAGAGGGTAGAGTAGTTACATTAAGATACTATTGCTTATATCTATATGCATAGTACTCTTAGCTGTAGTCCATACAAATGTTTGGAAAAATCATAGTCAATTTATTTGTAACAGACTTGTTTGGCTTTTGGAATTGAATGGGGTCAAGGGAAGGCGATGGCACCCCACTCCAGTACTCTCGCCTGGAAAATCCCATGGATGGAGGAGCCTGGTGGGCTGCAGTCCATGCATGGGGTCTCAAAGAGTAGGACACGACTGAGCGATTTCACTTTCACTTTTCACTTTCATGCACTGGAGAAGGAAATGGCAACCCACTCCAGTGTTCTCGCCTGGAGAATCCCAGGGACAGGGCAGCCTGCTGGGCTGCCGTCTATGGGGTCGTACAGTCGGACATGACTGAAGTGACTTAGCAGCAGCAGCAGCAACAGAAATATTTGGGGGAGCAAAGCTCTAGGTACTGACTACTCATTACTATCCTCTATGTTTTATAAGATTTTTTAGAGTCTCAATTGAGAAAAAGGCGGTTTGAGGGACAACTACTTAACCTTTAAAAAAAAAAAGTGAAAAAAAAATGCAGTTATTTACATGTTTCTTTATCTAATAAATAGTTTCAAGCATTTTAATATTAAAGAGTTTTCCCTGATTAAGGAATTAGACATTTGCACCATCTGAGCTCTTTCCCCCCCTTATGCTATAAAATGAACTGTCTCTTCATAAAGGAAATCTTAGGAAACTAATAAAACCCAAAATGTACTTAACTCAGTAATTTGAAGATCCACATTAACTGTATGCTTTTGAAATGCCCTTTAATCCTCACAGGGCTTCCCTGGTGGCTCAGAGGTTAAAGCGCCTGCCTTGCAATGCAGGAGACCTGGGTTCGATCCCTGGGTCGGGAAGATCCCCTGGAGAAGGAAATAGCAACTCACTCCAATATTCTTGCCTGGAAAATCCCATGGACAGAAGAGCCTGGTGGGCTACAGTCCACGGGGTCGCAAAGAGTCAGACACGACTGAGCAACTTAACTTTAATCCTCACATTTAAAAGGTGCTACAGTGGATTAACAATGCAGGCCTAGAGTCAAATCAAAGGAACTCTGCCACCAATTAAGATATTGCAATCTTTGGCTTATTATTTTCTGCTTCAATTTCCTCATTTGAAAAATAATGCCCGCCTCACTGGGTTGTGAGGATGAATTCTGGATGAAATGAGAATATTAATATAAATGCTTAGAAAAAATATTAACTATTATTCCTACTCTACAATTTAAAAACTTTTAGTTTGAAAAATGGTAACCTCAGCTGGATTCTATTTTATACCACCCTATTTTAGGCTAGTACCTTGAACTATTTCTACTTCATCATTTACATGAAAGATATGAATCAGAAGAGTTAATTTATATAGTGGGAAGAGTTTCTTACTTAAGAGCTCACATTCTAATATAGGTTTTTGGTGGTATATTCTCTTTTAAAAGATTATAAAGTATTATGGATATCAAACACATATCACAGTGCCCAGCACACAGGTACTCAACAAATGGAATATACCATTACAAAAAAGTCTGTGTGCAACTTCCTCTTTTTTTAACAGATGAATAATAACAGTAATACTTCTGTCTAACCTTGGAGCATTACCATCAAATGCGAAAATACTTTGTAAGTGGTAGTAAACATGTGAAGTACACTATTATTAGTTGTTCTTTCTCTCTTAAGCGGGTGCCACAAAGGAAACATTACAACAAATTTCAGATTTTCATATTCATTTTGTTCCTAAAGTAGCACTTTACCAATAGTATGTGTAAATAGATGATAGCTAAATAAAACATTCCTTTTTTGATAAAACACAAATGCTTAATGGAAAACTCCTTCTAGGAAGGGTTCAATTACTTGTCTCTATATTTAGAGCAAGATCACTCACTATTTAATTTTCAAAAGACAAACAACTCCACATACACTTGATCAATTTTAAAAGTACACTGCCATGGGTTAGAGCAACAGACTATCAAATAACCAGAGCTCGGATCAGAAAAATAAAAAAGCGAACATTAGGAAAAACATAAAATAAACAATTTCTGACACACGCTAACGCTAAATACCACAATGATTTTTTCCTTCAACTTCCATTTTAGCTACTTTTAACTATGAACAACTATTAGTTTCAAGCCATAATTAGCTCATGTAGAAGTCTAAAGCACCTGGAGACATTGATTAAATTATTCTGAAGGAAGGAACAGATGGGGGAAAGATAACTTTTTAGGAAATGAGGAATCAAAAGAAAAGCAAAAAAATCAGCAGCTCTAAAATGGAAAAAAAAATTAAAGCTGTATGTGTGTGTGTTAGTCACTCAGTCGTATCTGACTCTTTGCTACCCCATGGATTGTAGCACATCATGCTTCTCTGTCCATGGGATTCTCTAGGCAACGATACTGGTCAGGTAAATTTATTGACAAGTGGAAAACATGTTATCTCTAGAAGGATAAAAAGCAAAAGCTCTGGTTTCACAGATTTGTATAGTGAGAACCAAGTATTTAAATGTTCATTAGGATTTTACCACACCCCTCCCTGGCAATAATAGTACCATTCAAATCATGTAAGTATAAGTAACTGTAGTATTTTAAAGGATGGAAAAAAAATGATTAAAAAAAGTAGTGGACAGTCGAAGGTATTTTGAAAGTTAAGCTAGCATTTATCTTAATTGCAATTGTGAATATAAATATCCCATCTGCAAATTTACAATCAAATTTTTAAATAAAAATCTATTAGTTGTGAATGTCAACAAACTATCAAATTAATATTTTTCCCCTTATCAGCTTAAGTTGGTATTAAGAATAAAGTCTCAGGAGCCATATCTTGTCTTATTAAAGCTGTTGGGGACATTTGTTCATACAGAACACCATTTACCATATATAATTATTGAGCAAATTCATCTATTAGACAAATCTAATGTTGGCAGAGATAATATAAAGTCAAATATTAAAATAGTGGATTTTTATAAAAATGATTAAAAGAACATTTATTTGGTATTGATTTTGTATTTGTTAACACAAAGAATGGTATGAAGTACATTCCCAGGTTTAGTGTCCTAATTTTACCTCTATTATTACTCTACTACTTTAAGATAAACAAAATCATAGAAACCTATACAATTAATGTTAAAATTAAGACTTTAAGTCACAGATCACATTAATCATGGAAAAACAAGCAAGAAAACAGCTACTAAATGTTAATAGTTAAGAATCTCTAGGGGTAATGAATCCGCCTGCAATTCAGGAGAACCGGGTTCAATCCCTGGGTTGTGAAAAATCCCCTGGAGAAGGGAAAGGCTACCCACTCCAGTATTCCTGGAGAATTCCATGGACTGTATAGCCCATGGGGTTTTGAGAGTCTGACACGACTGAGTGACTTTCACTTTCACAGATAATGGAAACATTTTCAGCTGATTTTAGAAAAAGAAATAATACCATAAGTGCTTCTTATTTAATGACATAAGCAAGATTGCTTTAAAACCTCTGTTTTAACTTATTTTCAACAGACAGACTATAAGCAAACAAAAAACAATACAAGTAATCAAGATATAAAAACTTAAAAAAACCCTACTTCCTCCACTTCATGTGAAAACCAGTAGCAATGTAAAAGCCTCTTTATAAAAGGAAACTAAAAATATTTCCCTAATTCTAGTGGACTTTTACAGTGAAAGTAGAGAGAAATAGAAGACAACATTTATATAAAATATTAAATCTCCTAGAACAAATTCACTGCTTCCTAATTCAAAACTAAGAAGAGAAACAAAGGGAGCATACAAAGGATATATACACAAATGAATAATCTAAGTAAGACGTACTGTCTTCAGAAAAAATTACCACACAGTCCCAGTAAAAATAAAATGCAAGTCAAAGCCACATTTGAAACTGTGAATAAATATGCAAAATATGTACTGCCTTCAAGGAAATAGTATGTTTTCTACCAACTACTTTTAAAAGCTGGTAGTTGTAAGTTTAAATAGAAAACAAATGTCCAAAATGCAATTTTCAAAGGAAACTAAAAGTAACAAGCACCACTGAAGTTGAATATTTAAAACATGACGAGTCCATGTGCAAAATAATTTGCTCTCCATTTTGACAATTTAAACTA
This sequence comes from Budorcas taxicolor, assembly GCF_023091745.1. Classification (NCBI taxonomy): domain Eukaryota; kingdom Metazoa; phylum Chordata; class Mammalia; order Artiodactyla; family Bovidae; genus Budorcas; species Budorcas taxicolor. The sequence continues at coordinate 74,989,416 of NC_068912.1, forward strand.
ATTTATTTATAGAGTAAAGGCAAACACAGAAAGAAAATTCTGAATAATAAGTATATGAGAATATAAAACATTCAACTCAGAATATTTAATAAGCAATACTTGTTAGGTGCAACAGCTTGTCAATAATGACTGTTAAAAAGTAGAATGTTCTCTTAATAAATAATTTTAGCATAAAATAGCAGTTCTCATAGATAAGGCAATATTCTGAAAGTTGAACATTATTGATTCAATATAGGCTAAATCGAAATCTGCCATTTTACAGAAAAAGAAAACTTCCCAGACGTTTTGCCTGCAATCAAATTCACTTAGTTCCTGATGACATTTAAAAAATTGTGCTTAAAAATGTGCACAAATTAATGCCATTTTCCTTTGTCACAATTTCTCAATCTGCCTCAATAGATTCATCTTATCAAATGTACCTTTAAACACTGAAAATATCTAACACATAGCACTGTTCATAAGAATAACACAGCCATGTTTTAACATCTTATTAAATTTTAGTGGCAGTGACAAGCCACTCTACCTTACTTTGATAAGTCTTACTTTCTGTTATAAGACGGAATATTATTTTTGGCTGATCTAATTCTCAATATATATTTGACTTCCTCATTTTCTGTTTTCATTTAGCAAAGCTAGAAGAGCAAAGCCTAAAGAGTAGTCTTCTTTATTAAAGCCTACTTTAATAAAATGAATATAATAAATTGTAGCTAGGGAAATTATATTATAAAGGTAACTATGCAGTCTCCAGCCCTTATACAGGATATACGTTTCACATTGTTTTAATAATTGATCTTTTTTTTTTTTTAAAAAAAAGCAAATACTTGAGCTTCAATGCCCACGTCGAAAAAGGATTGGGTTTTTTGTTTTAATGTATTCTTTCGGAAGCGTTACAATTTATATACAGTGCTAATTCCCACAAATATAACTATACATAACTACACTTTCTCATAAAGTTCAAGTTGATAAACTTTCAGTTTGTATCAATTTGAGACAAAACCCATGATTTTCCTGACTGCATGAGGTAATAATATTCACCTTTACTTGTTCAATCTGCACTTGCTACACAGGTATAATACATGGTGTACTATAGACATATACTTGTTAAATTTTTATACATGTCAGTTTATATCTATTGAAGTTTACCACAAGTGTGCAGTCACATGGATTTTTCAGAATTACTCTGCCATTAGTTAGAATATGCTTGTCATACAAAATGCAACAGTTTCAATATAATACTATAATTAATGTCAATAATGAAATATTTAACATCAAGTAAAAGCACAATAAATCAAAAAACTATACCTTGTCTGTAATTTTAAAAAAATGCTGAGCTATAAAGGAGTTTTAAGGGGGAGAGGTGGCTACTGTAAATTTTTACATTCAAGCAATTAATCTGCCAAAGGTAGGCTTCTACACCCTAAAAAAGAGAAAATAAGAGTTTTCTGTAATAATTATCTCTTAAAACATAATTGAAGTCTTCCTAAAAATGGTTGGAGGACAAAAGCCAGTTGAAAATGATGAAATAAAAGCCACTAGGCAAATCATAATGATTAACAAGAAAGGTTAAAAGGGCTAGGTTCAAATGCTTGGTCACACCACTTAAGAGAAACTCGTGACCTTTGGCAAGTTTCTTAATCCCTTCCACCTTCAATTTATTGGGTGTTTATTAGTGATCCTGCAAAAACTACTATGTTCCTTGCTTCAAAACTCACCTTTTCTTGCTTAGGAGTGTAATTACTAGTAGTGCTGCTCACTATCGATGCAAAGGACACCAGAGAACTAAGAGAAATAATCGAGGGGGTGGGGGACTAGAAGCCAAATTTTATGGTTGGCAAGAACCTAGACTCGGGAAAAACTGTGTGTGCTGCATAATTCGTCAGCGGGCCATCATATTACCTTTAAAATACCCTAAAGATCCCCAGCCTAGTTGAGGGGGCTTAGAAGAGTATTTCGGAGAAGGCGATGGCACCCCACTCCAGTACTCTTGCCTGGAAAATCCCATGGACAGAGGAGCCTGGTAGGCTGCAGTCCATGGGGTCGCGAAGAGTCGGACACGACTGAGCGACTTCACTTTCACTTTTCACTTTCATGCATTGGAGGAGGAAATGGCAACCCACTCCAGTGTTCTTGCCTGGAGAATCCCAGAGACAGGGGAGCCTGATGGGCTGCTGTCTATGGGGTCGCACAGAGTCGGACACGACTGAAGCGACTTAGCAGCACCAGGAGAGTATTTCCTGGTGTATGCATTTTAAGACAAAATTACTTTAGGCAAAAGAAACACCTACCACCCAAGGCAATACTAAAGATGATGAGTTGTTAATTACATATTGAATGACTCATTAAAGCTTTACATTTCAGATAGAAACTAACTTCCCAAGATAATCGACTTTGAACAAAATTTTCATCTTCCATTCGGAACTGGATGGAGTTCCTTTCCCCACCAAGCGCTCAATATTTAAAACTTTATTTTCACTTATTTAAAAAATCGAATGAGAAAGAAATGATTAACCCTAAATTAATGAAAAAGGAGTTAACTTTAAAAGCTGTCAAGCAAACTGCCTAAAGTTACACAGCTTGTAAGCTACAGAAGCAGCTGGGATTCGAACTCCTATCTCTCGAGTTCCGAAGAGCAAGCTTTTCTCGCTATACTCAAGCTCGCGCTTACATTGGGCTCCTCTCAACTGTCTGGCAGAGACGACATTTATTATGAAGCTCTATTTTTTTTTCCCCTTCCCTTCTCTGTGGCCAACCCTTCCATTTCACACTGCCTCCTATGCTGGGCTACAAATTCCATGCAACAACAATCAAGGCGCACTAATGCTGAGAGTCGGAGTAGAGATCAGAAGAACCGAAATCGGCTTTACTTCCTACGCGGAACGAAGATCTGGCGCCAGTACCACAGGCAACAAACACAGGCAGGGGTCCAAAGAGGCTGCAGACCGCGCCCAGGTCTCAAGTTTTAGTCAAGGCCCACGTTCCGGTCAGACGAGAGGCGCAGAGGTTATCCTTTCCTGACACCCTCGCCGCCGCGGGAGCACAAAAGAGAAGATTGCAGTCGCAGTAATAGTGCACACAGTAAACTCAACATCGTTCTTCAGCCCGTTAAACGCACTTACTTGAGCGAAGTAATTCCAAGACACTAGGCCGGCACCGGCAACGGGTAGGGCTCCTCTGTCCTCCTGCCCCAGGCGCTGGCGATGACGACATCCGAGTCGCGCCGCCGAGAGAGAAGGCCCGGCGCACGCCGCGCGCGCTCCCGATAGGGGCGGGGCGGCCCAGCGGCGCCACCGTTAAGCGTCACGGGCGGGACTCTGCTGCTGAGCCCTGGGCTTTGAACATGTCGCGGCTGAAGGGGTTAGCGGGGCGGGATACCCGAGCGGGTTTCCGAACTGAGAGCAGAGACTGCAGTGCCTGCGTACCCCAGGGACTCTTAAAGGCGGCTAGGAAGAGCGGCCAGTTAAATCTGTCGGGCCGCAACCTCAGCGAAGGTAAGATCCAGAGGTACGACCCGTTTGTGCGACCTGGCACAAAGCACTTTCCCCTGGTAGCCTCTCTTTCCTCTGTCCTGGCTTTGGTTACCTTTGGCTCCGTATCCTAGCCAAGATCCTGCTGCTGGAATTCGGGCTTTTATCACATTTCCACTGGTTTGGTCAGCTTGTTCGGTTTCTGCTTTTCGTTCCAGGAAATGTCTGGTGCAGGGGATGTGCTGGGGATATGGCCAAAATTTAAACGGGACGCTTTCTGGGATTACCACATTCTGTCGGATAAACAACATAATGTTTGACTAAGTTAGCTGTCACATGATGGGCACATGCTTTGTTTCTTTGGCCCTCTGTTCCTCTTAATTTAATCTTTTAGATCATTTACCAACGCCAAAATTCTGTATTTGATCTGCTCCTTTGTGCATATAGAGTAAATGACACTGTTCTCTGTTCAAGTCCCTTTTCTATCTGCATGTGGACAGAATCCTAAATACAAGGAATATTTAGCATATTTCCTAAATTGAAAATCAAGATGGATGCCACACAAAGTGAATTTGGGGCCATCCTAAAAATCTAGTAAAGATCAAATGCACAAATCTGGATACCATGAGTGAATTACAGTCAGATGCTCTTCTGATTTTCTGTTGTGTAAGGGAGGGCGTGGGAAGTGGGGAGAGAGAAATTATGGCATTATTCCTGTAATGTTTTCCTTTACTTATATTTAGGTTTTAGGCCATCTGGAGTTAAACGTTTCCATTTCCTTGTAATGATTGCTTTTTTAAAATTGTGCCATGTAGACAGTTGACCATGCAAACAAGCACTTGCTGAATGAAAGGATATATGATAAAAACTCTGCTCTACTTAGAAAAAGTTTTAATCAATGGGAACATAAATATTTTAAAATTACTGCTGTGCTTGTACACATGCTTATTCCAGAGCCTGGAACTTTCTACATGATGCCTGACTAGGGTTCACTTCTTGACTTCTTCAAGGACTCTGCTTAGATAGGTCTTTCTTCACTACCCTATCTATAATAAATTCTTTTGGTAACATTGTATTCTCTAACCTGTTTTTAATAGCATTTATTATTATCAGAATCTGTTTCTGTATTTGTTTATTGTCTTCTCTGCCCTCTGCTAGAATATTAGTTAGATGTGGTCAGAGACCTTCATTTTGCTCACTGTGTCCTTAGCACTCAAAAGTCATGCTTGGTACATAGTAGATTCTTATTAAAAAATTTGTGGAAGGAATAAGTAGATGAATGAGTTGTCCCCCAAAACTAAGTGTGTGCTGGAATGTACTTATTGATTGGACCCAGATGGTTTAGTCTACTAAAGTTTCAAGGAGCAAATGAATTTTGATTGTCAACTGCAAAGAAATAGAGGAAAACAGAGAATGGGAAAGACTAGAGATCTCTTCAAGAAAATTAGAGATACCAAGGGAACATCTCATGCAAAGATGGGCTCGATAAAGGACAGAAATGGTAGGGACCTAACAGAAGCAGAAGATATTAAGAACAGGTGGCAAGCATACACGGAAGAACTGTACAAAAAAGATCTTCACGATCCAGGTAATCATGATGATGTGATCACTAATCTAGAGCCAGACATCTTGGAATGTGAAGTCAAGTGGGCCTTAGAAAGCATCACTATGAACAAAGCTAGTGGAGGTGATGGAATTCCAGTTGAGCTGTTTCAAATCCAGAAAGATGATGCTGTGAAAGTGCTGCACTCAATATGCCAGCAAATTTGGAAAACTCAGCAGTGGCCACAGCACTGGAAAAGGTCAGTTTTCATTCCAATTCCAAAGAAAGGCAATGCAAAAGAATGCTCAAAGTACCGCACAACTGCACTCATCTCACACGTTAGTAAAGTAATGCTCAAAATTCTCCAAGCCAGGCTTCAGCAATACGTGAGCCGTGAACTCCCTGATGTTCAAGCTGGTTTTAGAAAAGGCAGAGGAACCAGAGATCAAATTGCCAACATCCGCTGGATCATGGAAAAAGCAAGAGAGTTCCAGGAAAACATCTATTTCTGCTTTATGGACTATGCCAAAGCCTTTGACTGTGTGGATCACAATAAACTGTGGAAAATTCTGAAAGAGATGGGAATACCAGAGCACCTAACCTGCCTCTTGAGAAACCTATATGCAGGTCAGGAAGCAACAGTTAGAACTGGACGTGGAACAACAGACTGGTTCCAAATAGGAAAAGGAGTACGTCAAGGCTGTATATTGTCACCCTGCTTATTTAACTTATATGCAGAGTCCATCATGAGAAACGCTGGACTGGAAGAAACACAAGCTGGAATCAAGATTGCTTGGAGAAATATTAATCACCTCAGATATGCAGATGACACCACCCTTATGGCAGAAAGTGAAGAGGAGCTTCTTGATGAAAGTGAAAGAGGAGAGCAAAAAAGTTGGCTTAAAGCTCAACATTCAGGAAACGAAGATCATGGCATCCAGTCCCATCACTTCATGGGAAATAGATGGGGAAACAGTAGAAACAGTGTCAGACTTTATTTTTGGGGGCTCCAAAATCACTGCAGATGGTGACTGCAGCCATGAAATTAAAAGATGCTTACTCCTTGGAAGAAAAGTTATGACCAACCTAGATAGTATATTAAAAAGCAGAGACATTACTTTGCCGACTAAGGTCCGTTTAGTCAAGGCTATGGTTTTTCCTGTGGTCATGTATGGATGTGAGAGCTGGACTGTGAAGAAGGCTGAGCGCCGAAGAATTGATGCTTTTGAACTGTGGTGTTGGAGAAGACTCTTGAGAGTCCCTTGGACTGCAAGGAGATCCAACCAGTCCATTCTGAAGGAGATCAGCCCTGGGTGTTCTTTGGAAGGAATGATGCTAAAGCTGAAGCTCCAGTACTTTGGCCACCTCATGCGAAGAGTTGACTCATTGGAAAAGACTCTGATGCTGGGAGGGATTGGGGGCAGGAGGAGAAGGGGACGACCGAGGATGAGATGGCTGGATGGCATCACGGACTCGATGGATGTGAGTCTGAGTGAACTCCGGGAGATGGTGATGGACAGGGAGGCCTGGCGTGCTGTGATTCATGGGGTCACAAAGAGTCGGACACGACTGAGCGACTGAACTGAACTGAAAGCAGCCTTGCATTCCTGATATAACTCCTGCTTGGTCATGATGTTTAGATATAGTTTTTGTTTTTTGGAGTAACCCGCTGTTTTTAATGTCTCTGGTTTTGGTATCAGAATAATGCTGACTTCATAAATTGAGTCAGGAGTTTTATCTCTTTTATTTTCTAAAAGGTTCTATAGAATTAGTTGTGTTTCTACTCTAAATGTGTGCTAGATTTCACCAGTGAAGCTATTTGGGTCTAGAGTTTTGTTTGTGGGATTGTTTTAAATAGCAAATCCAATTTCTTTCATTGATGTAATGTGCAATAACACATTTGCTGTAGCACTGAAGCAAGTTAATACCTTCTAGAGTTTCATTTTAATATTGATAAACCTGAACTCTTTCTGTTTAACTTGTACAGACTCATTTGCTGTGTGGAAGGAATTGCTATATTTGCTGCAACAAGAGTAACAATGTTGTGTTGTGTGTCAGATAGAGAGCAGCTACCAGAGTCAGATATACCTTTCAAATATTCACTGAGAAGCAAGATAGTTTAGCTTTTCCAGGGTTTAATCTTATCTAGCTGTATAACCTGGGACAAATGATACATTCTCTCTGTGTCCCATTTCTCTCATGTATAAAGTGAGAATAGTCATAACACCTGCCTCCCGGAGTTGTTATGTGATACAGGAGTTTGTTCATTTGATTTCCATATCTTCTCTGTTATGGTGGCATAAAGATAGAGCCCATTCTTTATTTGTCTTATATATCCAACCACTATGTGCTATGCAGGAAATGTATATTGTAAATATAGTTGAATGAAGATAAAAGTGAGATCTAATATGAAAAATACATATCCCCTATTCTGTTTTGGAATAAAATCAAACTTTCACTTTAATGTTGTTGTAATTCATTGTAATTTGTTTGATTTACTTGAAAGTTTTTTATGTTTCAGAAATTTCAGTGGATAACTTGAATAGCTGTTATCAACTTACGTACTTAGTATCTCACTTTTTTTCTTTCCTTTTTTTGGTGTGGTATGGTGAAAATAGTGCCTCAGTGTGTTTGGAGAATCAATGTGGATATCCCTGAGGAAGCTAATCAGAATCTTTCATTCAATGCTTCTGAGCGATGGTGGGAGCAGACAGATTTGACCAAACTAATCATATCAAATAATAAACTTCAGTCACTTACTGATGACCTCCGACTCCTTCCTGCACTGACTGTTCTTGATGTAAGTTGACTTATGAGTCTTTTGTTTGAAAAGACTCTGAAGCTAAGTTCGAGAAGCAAGAAAGCCCAATTGGTAGAGTGCAAGAAGAATAACAAATTACTGTGTTAGGCAGAGCATCATGGTTAAGAATGCAGAATCAGAACCTCAGGCTTCCGGTTCCGACTGCAGCTTGATAGCTGTGTGATCTTGGGACAGTTACCTCTCTGTGCTTCAGTTTCCATATCTATAAATCGAGATTGTTAGTACTGCCTATCTTTGAATTAAATGTGTTAACGCATACAAACAGAATTAGAATTAATGTTTAACTGGTGGCTTCTGCCGCTTGTCTTTTTTTATTGCTATTATTTTATGATCATTATTATTCTAGACATTAAAGAAAGTACTTAAGGTTTTTATTATTATTTTGTTACTTATCTCCAATACTGACTTAAATTATTGGGCTTAAGTTTTTGTGGATTTATTCAGGGACTTTGTTTTTAGTTCCTAGTTGGTATGTCATGTGGTAAAGTGAAACATGAATAGTTTATTTCACAGTCCACAGACTTCTATATCACAATCCACTGTTTTACTTAGGATCACCAAAAAATCTTCCAGTTTTTGTCTGAAAAAGTTGGATGTAATCAGATTTCTAGAGAAGTTTTTATTTTCTTCATTTGTAAAGTGAATCAGTTGGTGTCGGTGTTCTCCTGAAGGTTCCTTGTACCTTGAAAACAATATGATTCTGTAAAAACATGAGAGAAGAAATCTTCCTCCTCATTTATTTTTTGTAAATGTTGGCATAATCATACCAACAGAGGGCTATACATTCTAACCCTCTCGTCTCTCATTTGAGATTGAAATTCCACTCAATGAGGTGAAGTTTCCTTTTTTTTACCTGTAATATTTAAAATTAATGTCTTACCACTCATGATCTCTGAACAGTAATGTGGTCAATTTCAAACTCTTTTTTCTCTTCTATACTCAGAACAAATTAGCAGTAGTCCAACAGTACTATTGAATTAGAATAATTAGAGTATTGCCAGCGAATATTTTGCAATAACAAAGTTTATGGTTATTTATAAGAGCAAGATATTGACTGTGTTTTTTAATAACTTTCAGATACATGATAATCAGTTGACATCCCTTCCTTCTGCTATAAGAGAGTTAGAAAATCTTCAGAAACTTAATGTCAGGTAATATTTAAACTTATTTCAGTATTTCAGTGTATAAAGGTATAAATCTAATATTCTTCAAAAAAATTTTTTTCTTACATTTTTTCTAACATGTAAAAAAAATTTTATATTATCTCAGAAAGTGATTAAATAGGATAAGAATTTTAAGCTTTAATTCTCCGATTATTTTATTTTTTGTTTTAGAATTGCCTACATATTTTTTGGCTTTACAAATTTAAGACCAATTAAAAAAATACTCTATATTTTTTGTGAAATAATTTGTAGTGGTTATTTTCCAAATCTTTGTTGACATCTCAAGTTTTATGTTACTTTGATAGTCTAAAGATATATATGTGTTAAACAGTAGGAAGAAATTAAAATGATTTTTTCCATCAGTCAGGAAAATTTCACATTTTTGATATTAGTAGTTTTAAACCTTTCTGAGGACTCAGATTCCATGGGTATGCCTCTGGTACTCTTTGATAGGTACTTGGGAAGCCAGCTAGCTGAGACTCCAGATACCTCTGTTTGCCCTTCAGTCTGCATTCAGACTTTCAAGACAAATTACTGCCTTATATGTTATATATACACTGTGGAAAAGGGATTAGGGATGATTTGATTTAGGAGAAAAAATTAAAAGGGTTTAAGTGTTAAACATTGTTTGAAAAGCTGTGGCTTATAAAATAGGTATGGTTATTGATCTGTCTAACATAGCATGATTAAGCCTCAGTTTTCTGAAGTTAACTAGTTTGAGGGAGAACAGTTCCTCAAATAACAGTCTTTATTTGATGAAAAACTTAAAATTACCATAAATTAACAAAAATATGTGTACCCAAAATTGTTTAGGACACTTAGTGAAGATACATATTGTTTAGCTGTACATCAGAACCTCTTCCCATTGCAAGCCAAAGGCATAGATATGCCCTGCAAAAAGAAGAGTGGGCAGGGTTGAGAGGAGAAGAGAGTGTGCAGCAGCTGTGGGTGGCTTTAGCTTTAGCTTCTAGCACTTAAAGAGTATGAATGTTAGGATGGAGGAATAGAGCAAGAGAGGAAAAGAAGGAAATATATAGCAAAAATCATATTTTTGCCCAACTAGATTCCTGTCAGATATGCAAAGATTACAATTAAGTAACTGACAATGTCAACCAATTTTTAGTGGGTTTCGGTGGTTCATATTTTAGAAAACATTTTTTGGCATTTTTGTTCCAGCTAGTTTTATTATAATTTAAAGTCATTATTATATGCTTATATTTCCCTTTTCCTGCCTGTCATTTGTGAAGAAACTGTATATGGCTAGACAGTAGAGTAGAGTTCCTGAACAAGTAGTTGGCATGAATCTAAGAACAAGTTAAATCATCTCTTAATTATCAGGGAATGTATTATTCTAAGTGACTTGGGACTTCTCCACCAATAAACTGGAATCTCTGCAGGACTGAACTGAAAACAGTGATTCAGTACAAATAAGATTGGAGTTGCATATTACACATTCAACTGGATATGTTAGACCCTCAAATAGAAATAGCTCTTTTTGTTTTGAGTGCTAGATTGAAGCCTAATCCCCATGTAAAATGTGACTTCATTGTAGTGTGTGTATGCATCTTTGTCAAAATCTTAAAACTCTGATAGAGTGTGAAAATTTAGAGTCCAGTGTATTTTTTCACGTTGCATGTAAAATGAAGTTGATTAAAAGGAACCAATCAAAATTTCACAAATTATATCTTTGCTTCAAAATCTTTATTTCTCTGAAACACTCAATTTGATTACATTACTGTCATTTTAATGGGTGTTTTATTTTAGGATGTAAAGTTTGATAAGTGCTTAAAATTAGTAACCTTACTTGTCTTTTTTTTAATGAGCCCAGGTAGTTGATTAGCAGAAATGCCTTGTTAAGTATTTATTTTGTTGTCACCAAATTATTCAGCATTTGTTTTATCAATCAATAGCCATAACAAGCTGAAAATACTCCCTGAAGAAATTACAAATCTAAGAAATCTGAAGGGCCTGTATCTCCAACATAATGAACTCACTTGCATACCAGAGGGGTTTGAACAACTTTCCAACTTAGAAGATTTAGTAAGTTTTGATGTTGCAATATTTGTATAATTTGGGGCTGGAGGGATTTTTCATTTGGCTGAGAAATTGGATATATGATACCAATCATGAGTACATGGGCGCCTGTTTGTATGACTAGATTATCAGAACTATGTATTACAATTAGATTGCTAAATTAATAATTGCAAATTTATTTTCCTGTTTTTCTTCTTTTTTCCTATGTTTTTCTTATGATAGAAATTACCTTAGATTTTAATTTCAGAGTAGAGTTTTAGAAGGGGCCAGATGATGATGACTTTGCAATTCAGAGGCTTTTATGATTTAGCAAAATAGAGGAAAGGGGTTTTTAGTGTATATTTACCCCCCCCCCCTTTTTTTAAATATTTTTGACTGCACGGGTCTTTGTTGCTGCATATAGGCTTCCTCTAGTTGCAGTGCGTGAGGGCTCCTCTCTAGTTGTGGTGCTTGGGCTTCTAATGGAGGTGGCTTCTCGTTGTAGATTCCCGTTACCTCCTCTTAAGCCCTTATGGTCCTTCTGTTCCCTAAGTGTCCAGACAGTACCTTCAGGGCCTGCCTTTTCTTCCCTGTTTTCCAAAGTGGCCACATTTCTTGGTGAAATTTTCATTCCATCTGTTTCACATCTTAAATAGAGATAACCATGAAGCAGTACAAATACTATTTTAGTCATATTATTAAGAATAATACAGACAATAGGCACTTTACATATAGCTAAGTAGTTTCATCCTTTTATAGATTTTAAAAATAGTAACATCCAAAGTCATACAACTGATTAAGGAATTCAGGATTTTAAGATCAGACAATTGGATTTCAAAGTGTATACACCTTTCCCTCCCACATTTACCACAGGAGGAGTAAGACTCTACTATAAGCTATCCTATCTGAAAGACTTTAGCTTTATTAGATCAGATGTTCCAATATAAATCTCTACTCCATGTAGTTATTTAATAGTACATTCTTGTTCTGTTCACTATTACATGTTTTGAAAAACTCATTAGTGTTAGACTTGTTTATTTTTTATTGAAGGACAAATTACTTCTTTTACTTATTTCTTTCTTGATATTTTCCCCCATCTGCTCTAGTGGTTGAAATCAAAATTATACTCTCCTCAACCATTTCTTTAGTATCTCTTTGTTTTTCAGTCTGATCAGATTGGAAATAAAGTTTGAAAAGTAAAAGATAGATGAAATGAATGGGAAGGAAGGGAGCCATCACATTTTCTTATAAAATTTAGTGGTAAAAGATAGCAATTGATTAAAAAAAGAATCTAGTAGAAGGCTTAATGGAAACCTTATAAACTTTTGTTCTGGGTTCCCAGATATTCATTTTCTTAATAAAAGAATGCTTCAGTTAAGAACTATGATCTTAAGGACTAATTATCAGATAAATCATAAATGTGAGCAACAATAAATTAAAGCATTTAAAGTGTAAGATATGTAATAATTTAAGCTAAGAATATTTCTTTTTTTTTAATTTAGAAATTAATTATGTTTAATCCACAAGCTTTATATAGCTATAGTTTAAAACAAAAACAGTGAAAATAAGATACTGTTTCAAATTCTGGGCCCTTCCAATTTTCCAAATACAAGAGCTCTGAAAGTTGTATATACCAGCTGAAACAAGACAAAATTATGAATGGAGTCATGACATTTCATGAAACAAAATTTTACATAACTGAAGGATCCTTCCTGGGACTAGTTAATTGCCTTTACCAAAAAAAAAAAAAAAAGGGAAAGAAAAGTATGGAATTCCAGTGTTCTAAATCAACTTGTTACACATCAATATAAACCCACAGTGTCCTGTCAAACAACATGCTTTCATTTTCTGTCTCATCCTAGAACTCGAATCCTAATTCATTTCAGCAGAGACTCCATAGGCAACAGGAAAGATTGTAGCATTAAAATATTCATTTATTCTTTAGTGGTAGCTCAGTGGTGGTCTTATTTCTGAGCAAGAATTTAAGCTAGTAATATTTCTTAAAGTTACATAGAACTGCTTAGCACAGTGCTAAATAAATATTTATTGAAGAAATGTGTCACATAAATAATGATTAATTCATATGCAGTATACTTATTTTGTATCCAATTTAATCATTAACTGCAATAGTTTAATGTTTAATTATTAGTAATTGTTACTTTAAGTTCTTTAAAATTTCTTAAGAATTTATGAATTAATCTTCTTTATCAGAAACTTTATTTTTATCTTTTGATATTAGAATAATTTTAATTTATAGAGAAGTTGGAAAGATAGTACAGAGAGTGTCTGTATACCCTTCACCCATCTTAATGGGTGAACATTTTACATAACCACGGGATATTTGTAAAAACTAAAAAATTGATTTTGGTACAATATTGCTGACTAAACTATAGATTTTATAATATTTTCCCAGTGTTTTCACTAATGTCCTTTTCTTTTTGTTCCAGGATCCAATCCAGAATACTACATTCCATTTAGTGTCAGTAAATTCTGATATCACAAAATACTTACTAGTAATCTGTTCATTCTTAGACCTTAGAGTATTTGAGTTGTAGAGTATTATGTTGTATGTTGTAGATTATGTGTTGTTACTATAATAATAACAGTATGTTTAAAAAATATGCTGATGTATAATAGCATTTTTCCTTTTTCTATTTTCTTGATTTATTTAGAGTTATAGTTATTTAATGTTAGACTAAATCATAGTCTTCAGAGAACAGTTCCTTTAAGTCATTTTTTTCTTATTCACTGTTGCCCTACCTAATAGTTCAGTGATAGCTGGTGGAATACTTAGGTTTAATTTGAATGTCATAAGAAGAATGCCTAATATAAAGCATTGTCTTTTAAAAGGAGTTGCAAAAAAATTCTCATAACTATTTAGAGAAAAAGCAAAGACTTATAATGCAAAAGTAAGGTATAGGGATTAATTAGGTAGAGTGAACGAGTGAAAACTAAACAGTAGACTTTTCTGCTTAGTTAAAGCAGACTTACAGTGGTAAGCAGAAGAACCAAGAGGGAATATTTTTTCCTCCCAAATGAAAATGGCCATATTTTTCAGCCTCACTTGTTTTCTTTCAAGCATTTTTCTTTTTTGTAAAGACGTTTTTCTTTATATATTACAGTTTAACTGAAGTATCGTTAGACATTGTTAATGTATCATTAAAATGTATCATAGTACATTTTGCCTGATGTATCGTAGATACTCAGCAAATACTGGATGAATAAATGGATTTTTTAGAAACACAATGCAACATACAGCATGACTTAGTACTAACAGAAAGGTTTCTGTAAAATATTTTTGAAATAAATTCATTTTAATTTCTCTCTGTTACATTATTAGACATGTAATAGGTTCACAGAAAATATTGATGCAATGAATGATGATCTGTGAAATTGTCAGTGAATGAGACTTAGAAAGTGTATCTACTCTAAATAGTTTTTTTAAATGTTGTAATGCCCTTAAAATTCTGAACACCCCCCTTAGGGATCCTTCATTTATTTTTTTATCTACTTGTTCATTCATTCATTTTGTCTTCCTCTTTTTAAAGGATCTTTCAAATAATCGTCTTACAACTGTTCCTGCTAGTTTTTCTTCTCTGTCCAGCTTGGTGCGTCTCAATCTTTCCAGTAATCAACTGAAGAGTTTGCCAGCAGAGCTAAGTGGAATGAAAAGTAAATCTTCTCTGTTTTAAAAATTGAATAAATTTGAAGTTTGTGTAACTTACATTTAGAAAAATAAATTTTTATATAGTTACAGACAAGTAAAACAATAGATTTTATTGTGGTAAATGCAAACAATAACAACTAGTCAGATTTTCTCCAGGGCATTATTGTCTAGCAACTTCATTAAGATTTACCACCAAAAAGGTTCAGTTCAGTCGCTCAGTCATATCTGACTCTTTGTGACCCCATGGACTGCAGCACGCCAGGCTTTCCTGTCCATCACCAAGTCCCGGAGCTTGCTCAAACTCATGTCCATTGAGTCAGTGAAGCCATCCAACCATCCCATCCTGTCCTATGCTATCCATACTACCAAACAGTAGTTTAACACATCAAAAAGATAAAAAGAAAGTAAGATTATAAATTGTGGGAAAATTATATACCTGAGAAATTGATTAAGGTTTAAAGCATGCTGTCTCTTCTTTCTCATATTTAATATTCACTGAGAGGTCATGACCCTCTCCCAGGTGATTCCACCTATGATAGGTTATGTTATATCTGTATCCTCCTTGAGGTCCATAAGTAATAACGGCAAGGGATGGTCTCAGTCAGTTCAGTAGTTTAGTCATGTCTGACTCTTTGTGACCCCATGAACTGTAGAACACCAGGCTTCCCTGTCCATTACCGACTCCCGGAGTCAACCCAAACCCATGTCCATCGAGTCGGTGATGCCATCCAACCATCTCATCCTCTGTCGTCCCCTTCTCCTCCTGCCCTCAATTTTTGCCAGAATCAGGGTGTTTTCCAATGAGTCAGCTCTTTGCATCAGATGGCCAAAGTATTGGAGTTTCAGCTTCAACATCAGTCCTTCCAATGAACACCCAAGACTGATCTCCTTTAGGATGGACTGGTTGGATCTCCTTGCAGTCCCAGAGACGCTCAAGAGTCTTCTCCAACACCACAGTTCAAAAGCATCAATTCTTCAGTGCTCAGCCTTCTTCACAGTCCAATGTTCACATCCATACATGACTACTGGAAAAACCATAGCCTTGACTAGATGGACCTTTGTTGGCAAAGTAATGTCTCTGCTTTTGAATATGCTATCTAGGTTGGTCATAACTTTCCTTCCAAGGAGTAAGTATCTTTTAATTTTATGGCTGCAATCACCATCTGCAGTGATTTTGGAGCTCCCAAAAAATAAAGTCAGCCACTGTTTCTACTGTTTCCCCATCTATTTGCTGTGAAGTGATGGGACCGGATTCCATGATCTTAGTTTTCTGAATGTTGAGCTTTCAGCCAACTTTTTTGCTCTCCTCTTTCACTTTCATCAAGAGGCTTTTTAGCTCCTCTTCACTTTCTGCCATAAGGGTGGTGTCATCTGCATATCTGAGGTGATTAATATTTCTCCCAGCAATCTTGATTCCAGCTTGTGTTTCTTCCAGTTCAGCGTTTCTCATGATGTACTCTGCATATAAGTTAAATAAGCAGGGTGACAATATACAGCCTTGACGTACTCCGTTTCCTGTTTGGAACCAGTCTGTTGTTCCATGTCTAGTTCTAACTGTTGCTTCCTGAGCTGCATACAGATTTCCCAGGAGGCAGGTTAGGTGGTCTGGTATTCCCATCTCTTTCAGAATTTCCAGAGTTTATTGTGATCCACACAGTCAAAGGCTTTGGCATAGTCAATAAAGCAGAAGTAGATATTTTTCGGAACTCTCTTGCTTTTTCCATGATCCAGCAGATGTTGGCAATTTGATCTCTGGTTCCTCTGCCTTTTCTAAAACCAGCTTAACCATCTGGAAGCTCACAGTTCACGTATTGCTGAAGCCTGGCTTGGAGAATTTTGAGCATTACTTTACTAACGTGTGAGATGAGTGCAATTGTGTGGTACTTTGAGCATTTTTTGGCATTGCCTTTCTTTGGGATTGGAATGAAAACTGATCTTTTCCAGTCCTGTGGCCACTGCTGAGTTTCCCAAATTTGCTGGCTTATTGAGTAAAGCACTTTCACAGCATCATCTTCCAGGATTTGAAATAGCTCAACTGGAATTCCATCACCTCCACTAGCTTTGTTCATAGTGATGCTTTCTAAGGCCCACTTGACTTCACATTCCAGGATGTCTGGCTCTAGATGAGTGATCACACCATCATGATTACCTTGGTTATGAAGATCTTTTTTGTACAGTTCTCCCATGTATTCTTGCCACCTCTTCTTAATATCTTCTGCTTCTGTTAGGTCCATACCATTTCTGTCCTTTGTTGAGCCCATCTTTGCATGAAATGTTCCCTTGGTATCTCTAATTTTCTTGAAGAGATCTCTAGTCTTTCCCATTCTTTTGTTTTCCTCTATTTCTTTGCACTGATCCCCTGAGGAAGGCTTTCTTATCTCTCCTTGCTATTCTTTGGAACTCTGCATTCAAGTGGGTGTATCTTTTTCCTTTTCCCTTTGCTTTTCGCTTCCCTTCTTTTCACAGCTCTTTGTAAGGCCTCCTCAGACAGCCATTTTGCTTTTTTGCATTTCTTTCTTGGGGATGATCTTGATCCCTGTCTCCTGCACAATGTCACGAACCTCCATCCATAGTTCATCAGGCAGTTTATCAGATCTAGTCCCTTAAATCTATTTCTCACTTCCACTGTGTAATCATAAAGGATTTGATTTAGGTTATACCTGAATGGTCTAGTGGTTTTCTCCACTTTTTTCAGTTTCAGACTGAGTTTGGCAATAAGGAGTTCATGATCTGAGCCACAGTCGGCTCCCGGTCTTGTTTTTGCTGACTGTATAGAGCTTCTCCATCTTTGGATGCAAAGAGTATAATCAGTCTGATTTCAGTGTCGACCGTCTGGTGATGTCCATGTATAGAGTCTTCTCTTGTGTTGTTGGAAGAGGGTGTTTGCTATGACCAATGTGTTTCTTGGCAGAACTCTATTAGCTTTTGCATTTAAGTACCCTAAAATCAAAAGGACATCTTTTTTGGGTATTACTTCTAGAAGTTCTTATAGGTCTTTATAGAACTGTTCAACTTTAGCATCTTCAGCATTACTGGTTAGGGCATAGACTTGGATTACTGTGATACTGAGTAGTTTGCCTTGGAAACGAACAGAGATCATTCTGTCATTTTTGAGATTGCATCAAAGTACTGCATTTTGGACTCTTTTGTTGAGTATGATGGCTACTCCATATCTTCTAAGGGATTCCTGCCCACCGTAGTAGATGTAATAGTCATCTGAGTTAAATTCACCCATTCTAGTCCATCTTAGTTCACTGATTCCCAGAATGTCAATGTTCACTCTTGTCATCTCCTGTTTGACCATTCCAATTTGCCTTGATTCATGGACCTAACATTCCAGGTTCCTATGCAGTATTGCTCTTTACAGCATCGAACCTTGCTTGCTTCTATCACCAGTCCCATCCACAACTGGGTGTTGTTTTTGCTTTGGCTCCATCCCTTCATTCTTTCTGGAGTTATTTCTCCACTGATCTCCAGTAGCATATTGGGCACCTACTGACCTGGGGAGTTCATCTTTCAGTGTCCTGTCTTTTTGCCTTTTCATACTGTTTGAGGTTCTCACGGCAAGAATACTGAAGTGGTTTGCCATTCCCTTCTCCAGTGGACCACATTCTGTCAGACCTCTCCACCATGACCCGGCTGTCTTGGGTGGCCCCACATGGCATGGCTTAGTTTCATTGAGTTAGACAAGGCTGTGGCCTGTGTGATCAGATTGGCTAGTTGTCTGTTATGGTGGTTTCAGTCTGTCTGCCCTCTGATGCCCTCTCTCAGTGTTTTTCTCTTACCTTGGACGTAGGGTATCTCTTTACAGCCGCTCCAGCAAAGCACAGCCGCTGCTCCTTACCTTGGACCGTGGGTAGTCTAGTCAAGAGATAGTCTAGTTTTGCTCAGATTGTTAATCCTTTTTAAAAGAAGGTTAAACTTAGTGTTTCTATTTTATTAAAGTTCACCATTGAATCAGTACATTTGAAGTATTGTGGAACTAATATGTAGGATAAAAAAAATAGAAGGTACATTTCAGTAATTTAAATAAGTATACTTGTTCATGTTAGAATTCTTGAGTCCAAAATCAATCAACTCTTTTTCACCTAAAGGCAAACTCTTATTAGTTCTCAGTTGATGATCACTGTGTCAACTGTAGAGTGTTTACCTTATCTACTTTTTCTGCTAATCATATGTGAGCTCTTTCATTTTTTTTAAACCTTCCTTTTTTATAGAAAATCATAGATGTGATTTCGAACACTTTGTTAGAGATTATTTAGAGGTGAGTTTGTAAAATTGTGCTGTTAGGTATTTTTTAAAAATACTATATAATTGACTAACAATGTTGTTAGTTTCAGGTGTGCAAAAATAAAACAGTGATATTTTTATACATTACAAATGATCACTGCTGTTTTACTATAGAATAATGGTTATTTGGGCTTTTGATTTGGTGCTAGTGGTAAAGAATCCACCTACCAGTGCAGAAGTTGCAAGAGATGTTCGTTTAATCTCTGAATCAGGAAGATCCCCTAGAGTAGGAAATGGCACACTACTCCAGTATTCTTGCCTGGAAAATTCCATGGACAGAGGAGTCTGGCGGGCTACAGTCAATGAGGCTACAAAGAGCCAGACACGATTGAGCGACTGAGCACAGCACAATGGTTATTTGTCATTTATTACAGGAATGCATAAATTAAATGCCATGAATTGAATTGACATTTTAGGGGAGCCTTTACTTGTGATACCAATAGTTAACTCTGCTTGTTTTTGCCATTTTTTCAGTAAAGGTATTGGAAAATAGAGTTGAACCGAAAATACGATACCTGGAATGAGTATGCCAGAAGCATGTGTTTTTTGTTTTTGTTTTTTTAATTGAGTAGAAATATTGAGAGAGAAGAATAGATATTGAAATCAACAGAAAAATGCTTTAAATTTATAGAAGGTTTTCTAATATACTATATAGTTAGTCTCAGGTATTTTCTGTGCTTTAGCCATTACAAAGATACTTTTAAGCTATCACCAGTAGGAAATTTAGTTGTTTTTTCCACTATTCACGACCGAGATTCTACAGTTTCTAACATTTGCATGGTTCTTTGTAATTCAGAATGCTTTAAAATATATTATTTTGCCATCACAATAGTTCTGTAAGTTAATGGGGATGCATATTATTTACACTTTAAAGATTCAGGAACCTAGGTGTAGAAATTATACAGCCAATTGTAAAGCCAGGGTTTTCATCTTCTTACTTCATCCCTCTTGCTTTTTCTGCTACATACTGCTTGTATTCTCAACCAGTGCTCTTAAATGCAAAAACTTGTGAAAACTAGTTTCTAGATGTAAAACAAACTTCTTTATAGAATTTACTGGATTTAGGGTGGATTGGATTATAACATTTTCCTCAGTGCTATAGCCAAATGATACGTAAATTATCATACTATAAATTGAAGTACTATTAAATTTGTTTTGAAAAGCCATTAGTTTCTGTAAACACTGAAAGTAGTCTAAATATATCAATTCAGTCTTGAATTAATGTTAAAATTGATAAGCTCAAAGTACATGAAAAATGGTTGCAAAATATATATTACTTATTCAAACTATAAGGCTGAGAATAGTGGAAGATATAAGTGGAAGAGGGCTTTCCCTAGTGGCTCCGTGGTAGTACATCCACCTAATAGCATAGAAGGTGTGGGTTCGATCCCTGGTTGGGAAGATCCCCCGGAGAAGGAAATGGCTACCACTCCAGTATTCTTGCCTGGGAAATCCCATGGACAGAGGAGCTTGCTGGGCTACAGTCAGTCCATGGGGTCATAAAAGAGTTGGATACAACTTAGTGACTAAATCAACAACAGCAGCAGTAAGTGGAGAATCTGCAATATGGATTAGGGAGAAATTGCTTATTAAAGTCTTAAGAAAAAGAAGACCTTTACTTTTCTTCTGTTTTTGTTTTCCATCCTGCCTTTTATGAGATATTCAGGAGGTAAGAGAGATGCTGCAAGTGAGAACATTCTTATCAAGAGCATGAGCTAAGCTGTTAGAAAAAGCCTTTAACTTAAAATTCAAAAAAAGGAAGGAAAGAAGACAGGGAGAGAAGCACTGTGAGTGGTTGAAAGAGTAAAAGAGAATACATAGAAATCCATGGGTTTTTTGACAGAACTGAACTGAAGCTACTACTGGCCAGAGTTACTTGACATTCATTCATATGAGTAGTATGCGTGTATATTCATGTCTTTAATAATTTAAGCTTTTCTTTAAAGATGTATGATACTGAGGTAAATAATCTCATAGTTTATGTATTTTAGAGTATAGTTTATATATTTTAGAGTACTTTAAGGGAGTACTAGAGTTTTTTTTTTTTTAAGTCTTTGCAAAGGTGACCTGGACTGTTATTAAACATTGACTTTAGTATCATTGTTTTTCTTTAATTGTAACTAAATGTAAAAATGTTTTAGTTTACATTTATGTAATTCAGTGGTATTCTAGGATTCTTGATTATTACAGCAGTGTAGAAGATCACAGTTTTGTGAGTCCTCATGATTACATGAACATTCTTTAACATATATAGAATTGTAAACCAATATTTTTCTCTATTAAAGTATCTCTGTGTTTCACTAAATATGTATTACAGGATTAAAGCATTTGGATTGTAATTCAAATCTCTTGGAAACTATTCCTCCTGAATTGGCCAGCATGGAATCACTAGAATTGCTATATTTGCGAAGGAATAAATTACGTTTTCTACCAGAATTTCCTTCTTGTAAACTATTAAAGGTACTATTTAGTTGTTTATTAAAGATACATTTTCTGAAAGTTAATCATGAAAATGAAAATTTAAACTTATTTTACATTGAGAAAATGTATTAGTTATGTGGTTTTTTTCTTATAATTTTATCTTTCAGAATTATGATTAAATATATTAATGGTATTGTTAATAACAGATTTTTTTTTAAAAAGAAATAATCGGTTTTAAAAATAAGAATTTGCCTATTTCATCTAGAGGGTAGTTTATAACTTGAGAAGTAGTATTAGGTTGGTGCAAAAGTAATTGTGATTTTGCATTGTTGAACTTTGCCAGTTGGTATTGGAATACATTCTTAAATAAATGGTTACATTATATATCATTTTAATGTACATTTCTTTATATCTTTGCTAATGACATTGCTTGCTGTTAATTTTATAATTATTTTAGACTATAGAAATGATGTTAGACAAAGAGCAAATTTAAGCAATTTTTTTGAGTTTAGAATGGATCAGAAAGCAGCAGAAACAACTCGCCACATCAATATCAGCAGTGCATTTGGCCCAGGAACTGCTACCGAACGTACAGTGCAGTGGTGGTTCAAGAAGTTTTGCAAAAGAGATGAGAGCCTTGAAGATGAGGAGCATAGTGGCCAGCCATCAGAAGGTGACAACCAATTGAGAGTATCATTAAAGCTGATCATTTTAAAACTACATGAGAAGTTGTTGAAGAACTCATTGTTAACCATTCATTCTACAGTTGTTTGGCATTTGAAGCAAATTGACAAGGTGAAAAGATTCAGTAAGTGGGTGCCTTATGAGCTGACTGAAAATCAAAAAAATCATCTTTTTGAAGTACCTTCTCTTATTCTATGCAACAGTGAATCATTTCTTGATCAGATTGTGACTTTTGACCAAAAGTGTATTTTATACGACAGCCAGCAATGACCAGCTCAGGGGTTGGACCGAGAAGAAGCTCCAGGGCACTTCCAAACCCAGACTTGAACCAGAAAAGGTCATGGTCACTGTCTGGTGGTCTGTTGCCTGTCTGATCCACAACAGTTTTCTGAATCCCGGCAAAACCATTACATCTGAGAAGTATGCTCAGCAAATCGATTAGATGCACTGAAAGCTGCAGCATCTGCAGTTGGCATTGGTCAACAGATGGGCCCAATTCCACATGACAGCACCTGAATGCACGTCATATAACCAACACTTCAAAAGTTGAATGAATTGGGCTGTGAAGTTTTGCCTTATTTGCCATATTGACCTGACCTCTTGGCAACCGACTACCACTTCTTCAAGCATCTCGAAAATTTTTTGCAGGGAAAGCGCTTCCATAACTAGCGGGCTGCAGAAAATGCTTTCCAAGAGTTCATCGAATCCTGAAGCACAGATTTTTATTCTATAGAAATAAACTTATTTTTTCATTGGCAAAAATGTGTTGATTGTAATGGTCCTG
This sequence comes from Budorcas taxicolor, assembly GCF_023091745.1. Lineage (NCBI taxonomy): Eukaryota > Metazoa > Chordata > Mammalia > Artiodactyla > Bovidae > Budorcas > Budorcas taxicolor. Next base: position 75,012,266 of record NC_068912.1, read on the forward strand.
TTTTGGTTAATAAAAATATGTTTGAGCCTGGTTATGAGTTGGATACAACTAAGCAACTGAACAACAGCAAAATAATGATTTAAAATTCACAATCCAAAACAATTAGTTTTGTACCAACTTAATAGATGACGAAGCTAACAAAGTAAATTGGGACCATAGTGTAGGAAGCCTGGAATACCAGGAAAAAATATGTTTCTAATTCTTTAAGTTGCCAATTCTTATTTAGCTCATCATAAGATCTGTTTAAAATTATTTACTTTTTTTTTTGGTATTAAGTATATGCATTAACATTGTATTTAAATTTGCCATACTTTGCTTTCCCTTATGTATACTTCTATACATTGAGTTTCTTTAAACAAAATGGTGACAATGATATAAATAAAATTATCATTTAATAAAATTATCTGATAATCTTAGATTCTGCTAATGGGAAATCAATATGTATTATAACAATATATTATTATAAATCATGAATACAAATTTTGAGTAACAAACATTTATTATAATATAAATAACTTTTTAAACATATACTGATTTGTTTTAAAACTTTAGTTTTTCATCAGTATAGCTCTTGGATTTGTATTTTTGTTCTGTAAATGTAACTACTAAATCATTTCTCTACGTTAGTTTTTTAAACTTTGAACTTTCTGCTGGATTAAGCCTTTAGTTATTTTTAAATTACTAGGAAATTCTTGAAAATTTTCTTTTTTGCTGTAACTGTAAAATAGCTTAAACATAATTAAAAATTTAAGCAACTTAGTTATTAGAAAATTATGTTTTTTCCATGTTTTTCAGTGATTTGAAATTAATATTTCAGTTTTGCTTTCATTATCTAGTATAAAATTGAATACAAAAATACACATGATTGATCTTTGCTTTTGTAGGAATTACATGTAGGAGAAAACCAGATTGAAAAGTTAGGGGCAGAACATCTTAAGCATCTGAATTCTATCCTTGTGCTAGACCTGCGGGATAACAAGTTAAAATCTGTTCCAGATGAAATTACACTCCTGCAGTCTTTGGAAAGACTTGATCTAAGCAACAATGATATTAGTAGGTAAGTTTAAGAAGGAGTGATATGAAATCATGTCTGTATTTGATTATAATTCATAGGTTAAAACATGCAGAGATCTTTTTTATAAGTTGAATTCAATAAATGTTTATTTAGCAGGTGTCATGTGCAGACCTACAAAGGTAATTAGATTTTGTTCTTGGCAGCAAGCTTAATATACTAATGGAATCAGTTGTATTTGCAAGTGACTCCTGCGGAGCTCAGTTGGTAAAGCATCTGCCTGCGATGCGGGAGACCTGGGTTCAATTCCTGGCTCAGGATATCCGCCTGGAGAAGGTAATGGCAACCCACTCCAGTATTCTTGTGTGGAGAATCCCATGGACAGAGGAGCCTGGACGGGCTACAGTACATAGGATTGTAAGAGTCGGACATGACTTAGTGCTATTTTTCTTTCTTTTCTTTCTAAACCACTGGAACATGAACTCGAGGATGGGTAGGTTTTTATCTCTTTTTTTCACTGCTCTAACTTCTATGTCAGTGCCTGGGTTCATGGAAGCTGCCTGATAAATATTTGTTGAATTTGTTAAATGACTATAAAACCATGGGAAAGATATGAAATACTTTGGGGACTTAAAGATGATACAGGGATCACAATTTATTGAGAAAAGTCAGGGCAGACTTTGGGTAAGAAGTAAAATTTTTAGATGATGTTATAGAACTGAGACCAGAGTGAAGCAGGTTAATTGCCTAGAGCACAGAATTTAAAAATGTACTCACTGGGGCATGCCTCACTCTAGTTGAGACATCCGTCTTTCAAGGATGACCACAGTTTTCAAGTTCATATGTACGGTGGTCAGAATGACTTGGCAGGAGAAAACTACAAACAAAGCTCTAAAAGTTTAGAAAATAAATTATAGGTATATGTTCAGAGGACAGTGAGGGATCAGGTTTAGTAGGGTACATGTAGTGAGGTATTCAGGTCTTGAAAGATAAACTGAGGCCATGTGAAAGAAGTCCTTGAAATCCCTATGAAGAGTCAGTTTTCATTGGTTAAGAGATGGGGAGATTAAAAGCAAAATTAACTTGATTGTAACCTTGTAAGTTGATAATAGTGGATTGAATGCTTTGGATAGGAGTGGGTTTATAGATAGGAATTCTAAATAAGTTCTATGAGATTAATGTAATAATTAACTTGAAAATGCACACTTGCTATGTCCGGTTTACTGTGCTGACAGCTTTTTAGATTCCTCTCATGTAATAAGGACCTAAACTAGTGACAATGAGAATGGAAAGACAAAGAAAGATGTGAGAGGTGTGATGAGTTAGAATCTGAGTAGTATTTAGCAATTGATTGTGTTGGAGAGACAGAGGAAGAGGATAGTGAACAAAGACTCATAAAAGCTTATAAAGCCATAATATTTAGAGATGGAATTACTTTACAGATAATATAAAAAAGTAAAACCCAAACTTACTTAGGGTTATAAACCAGTAATCCAGTTAGGTGTCTGCAGTTTTGTATTTGGATGTCAGAAACCTGTCTTGTTATGAACAGGGAAAAGGTTAAGCAAGGTAGACTTTCTTCTTGGTTTCTATTTCAGTAGCTACTTTAAATTGTTTTCACAGTGTACATATGGCATATGGTACATCTTGACCATCAATTTGAATACTTGGACAGTGACCATTCTTTTCAGTCACTTCTATTTATGACAATTAGTAAGTGAACGGATATTCCTAAAAGTACCTATAATTAATGAATGAAAGAATTGCTTGCCTCATAAATATTGACATGTATGTTTTTCCCCATGTTAGTCACTCAGTTGTGTCTGACTCTCTGTAACCTTATGGACTGTAGCCTACCAATCTTCTCTGTCCATGGAATTTTTCAGGCAAGGAATACTGGAGTGGGTTGCCGTTTCCTTCTCCAGGGTATCTTCCTGACCAAGGGATTGAACCCACATTGCCTGTGTCTTTTGCATTGTAGGCAGATTCTTTACCATCTCAGCCACCAGGGAGTTACCTTTCTCCCCATAGCAGTTTTATTATGGCTACTAGTAATATGTAAAAACAGTAGAAAGGAAATATTTAAAACAAAAATGGTGATAAATACTATTTAAGTAACCAGGACAAATATTTCTGATACGTATATTTCTCTTTCTCCAGAGCTTTGGATATAAAGTGTGTATGTATCACAGGGCCTAGAACATAATGAAGCTAGTAAATATTTTCTTTACTTTCATCTAACCTCATACTTCCTGGACATTACTACTACTACTACTAAGTCACTTCAGTCGTGTCCGACTCTGTGCGACCCCATAGACAGCAGCCCACCAGGCTGCCCCGTCCCTGGGATTCTCCAGGCAAGAACACTGGAGTGGGTTGCCATTTCCTTCTCCAATGCATGAAAGTGAAAAGTGAAAGTGAAGTCGCTCAGTCGTGTCCAACCCTCAGCGACCCCATGGACTGCAGCCTTCCAGGCTCCCCCATCCCTGGGATTCTCCAGGCAAGAACACTGGAGTGGGTTGCCATTCCCTTCTCCAATGCATGAAAGTGAAAAGTGAAAGTGAAGTCGCTCAGTCGTGTCCAACCCTCAGCAACCCCATGGACTGCAGCCTTCCAGGCTCCTCCATCCATGGGATTTTGCAGGCAAGAGTACTGGAGTGGGTTGCCATTGCCTTCTCCGTCCTAGACATTAAGACCATTCTTTTCATTTCGTACCCCTCCAGAATCTCCTTTAACAAAATTGATTCCTTACAATGCTACCAGAGTAGTTTTTATAAAATACAAGTTATCAGCTTTTTCTTCAACTAAAAAACTGATGGTTCTCCATTGTTACAGCACTTTTTCCTAATTATGGCTATGTATTAGAACCACAAGAAAAGTTTTAAGAAGAAAAATGCAGATACAGTAGTAAATCAGAATCTTTAGCAGTGGGACCTTAGGATTGCCTTGGTTTTGTTTTTTAAAGTTCCTGAGAGATTTTGATACATCTGGTTTTCTAACCAACAATTAGGAATCACTGTCTTGTAAGATAAAGTCCAGGATTTTTAGCATAATAGTCAAGTACATCTCATAGTCAGACTTCATCATTCTCTCTTTTTCATCTTTGGGTCCCACAAGTATCTTATGACTACATTGAACTGTAAATATGCTGACTTTTTCTTTCTTCATTTTCTTTACCTTAAAATGCCCTTTTCCTGCTTGACTCCCTAATGGAATTCTATTCTTTTTAGGTCCAAATCCAGGCTTTGCTACTTCCTTCTCCCTTTAGTCCTTTTTCTAATTTCTACTTCCCTAGTCTGAAAGCAGCTTTACTTGTTTAGCATTTATCTAATTTTATATATATATATATATATATATATATATATATAAAATAGACAGTTTGATGATTTTTGACAACTATAGGTATTGGTGTAATTCACTGTCACAGTAATGAACGTTTCTGTTTTCCTAAAGTCTCTTCATACCCTTTGCAGTCAATCCACCTTTCATACACCCAACCCCTAGCAACCACTGATGAGCTCTGTCACTGTAGTTTTCTTTTTTTAAGTATCATATGAATGAAATCACAGCATATAGTTTTTGTGCTTTCTTTCATGTAGTATAATGCTTCTGTGATTCATTTGTGTGATTTTTGTCTTAGTAATTTATTCATTTTTATTTCATTTTATTTTTATACTGTTATTCCATTATACAGATATGCCACAATTTTTTCATCTCTTCAGTAGTTAGTTGATGGGTGTTTGGATTGCTCTCAATTTTCTGACTGTTGTGAACACTCATGTAAGTCTCTATTGGACATAATTTTCATTTTTCCTGAGTAAATATGTAGGAGTGGGATTGCTTACTTGTATGGTAAATGTGTGTTTGAAAAAACTCCCACTTACCAAAGTGGCTGTGCTATTTTACATGCTCACCAGCAACATATAATAATTCCTGTATTTTGGTTAGCCATTTATGTCTCCTTTTCTTTTGTTCATCTGAAAAGTTTTTAAGGGAAAGGACCTTGATATCCCTACAACAATTCCTAGTATATTATAGATGCTTAATAAATTTTGAGATTTAATGTTTATGTATATCAACAGGTTTTATCTTGTATACCAAAAAAATAAATGACTTTCCTTTTTGAATGAAATCTGAAGTATATGATTACAAATTATTCTTTATGACTTTTTTCATTTAGGAATTTTTTTATTTGCTAACATTTACTTTTTAGCACTGTCTGAGTTCAGTTCAGTCGCTCAGTCATGTCCAACTCTTTGCGACCCCATGGACTGCAGCATGCCAGGCCTTCCTGTCCATCACCAACTCCCAGAGTTTACTCAAACTCATGTCCATAGAGGTGGTGATACCATCCAACCATCTCATCCTCTGTCATCCCCTTCTGCCTTCAATCTTTCCCAGCATCAGGGTCTTTTCTAATCAGTCAGAGCTTCATATCAGGTGGTCAAAGTATTGGAGTTTCAGCTTCAACATCAGTCGTTCCAGTGAACACTCAGAACTGATAGCCTTTAGGATGGACTGGTTGGATCTCCTTGCTGTCCAAGGGACTCTCAAGAGTCTTCTCCAACACCACAGTTCAAAAGCATCAATTCTTCAGCTTTCAGCTTTCTTTATAATCCAAATCTCACATCCATACATGACTACTGGGAAAACCATAGCTTTGACTAGACGGACCTTTGTTGGCAAAGTAATGTCTCTGCTTTTTAAAATCCTGTCTAGGTCGATCATAACTTTCCTTCCAAGGAGCAAGTGTCTTTTAATTTCATGGCTACAGTCACCATCTGCAGTGATTTTATAGCCCCGAAAAATGAAGTCTGTCACTGTTTTCATTGTTTCTCCATCTATTTGCCATGAAGTGATGGAACCAGATGCCATGATCTTAGTTTTCTGAGTTTTGAGTTTTAAGCCAGTTTTTTCACTCTCATCTTTCACTTTCATCAAGAGGCTCTTTAGTTCTTCGCTTTCTGCCATAAGAGTGGTACTGTCTACAATTTAGGAAATATTTTATAGCTCACATTCTTTTTCTAATAATCATAATATGACAGTACTGAAACAAATCTTACTTAAAACATGTTTGGCATTTATCTTGAAAGGAAATATTTTAGGCCTAAATTAACTTGGGTTTTCTTTGACACTGTTTTATGATGTAAAGCTTGTCATATGTTGTTTGTTTTATAATCAACTGCTTGGTTGAATTATACTTATCCCTAATGTTTTCCTTGAAATCTATTTAATCTTTTATAGTCTGCCCTGTTCATTGGGAAGACTTCATTTGAAATTCCTGGCACTTGAAGGAAATCCTTTGAGAACCATTCGAAGAGAAATTATAAATGTAAGCATATTTAGAATTCAGCTCTTGTTTTTAAACTTGATATTGAAACATGTGCATGATCTATTAATATAAAACTACAATGTATGTCTGGTGAATATGTTTTTATCCCCCTCTTTTCAGAAAGGAACCCAAGAAGTCTTAAAATACCTACGAAGCAAGATTAAAGGTACTCTTCTATTTTCTCCCATATATTGAAAGATAACGTGAAAAGTGGTGAAGTGTTAATTGTATATAAATTTGCATATAGTTTTAGTATAAATATTTAGAAGAAATGGCCTCTGGTAGATGTGGTTCTGATCTGAATCCATGAGACCATAAATATGCTGAAATTATGAAAACGCTGTTAAATTCACAGTAATACTGTTCTGTCCTTAATCTCTGAGTTGTGTTATAGGGTACCAGTTAGAAATTATAATAAATATTATGTCAGCACCTAATGCTTTACCTTTGTAAAAGAACAAAACTTGACTATTACTGTATAAAATAAGGATTCTGTTGACTGGGAAGTATATTAACAGATTTGAATAATGATGTTGAGCATCATGTGCTTATTAGCCATTTGTACACCTTTGGTGAAATATCTTGAGTTCTTTTGCCCAATTTTTAATTTTTTAATTGTTGATGTAAGAATTCTTTATGTATTCTAGGTATAAGTCTCTTGTCAGATACATAATTTGGAAATGTTTTCTGTGTGTTGTCTTTTCATTTTCTCAGTAGTGTCCTTCAAAACACAAGTTTTTTAAAAAAATTTTAAGTCATTTTCTTTTTTTTTGCTAATGCTTTTTGTTTCATATCTAAAATTTCTTTGCAAAATCCTATTTTATGAAGATTTTATACTTTTTTTCTTCTAAGAGATTTATACTTTTGCTCTTAAATTCATGTCTTTGATCCACTGTGAATTAATTTTTATAAATGCTATAAGATAAAGGTCCACTTTCATTCTTTTGCATGTGATTATGCAGTTTCTGTGTACCATTTGTTGAAAAGTCAGCTTTTCTCACTGAATGGTCTTGGCATTTTTTTGTTGAATATCAGTTAACCATGAAATTAGGGTTCATTTTAGACTCACAAATTTATTCCATTGATCTGTATTCCTATCCTGTGCCAGTACTACAGTATATTGGTTACCATTGCTTTGTAATAAATTTTGAAATTGGAAGGTGTATAAGTCCTCCTGCTTTGTTCTTTCAAAATAGTTTGTTTTGACTGTTCTGGGGTTTTTTTTGCAATCTCATAAACATTTCAGAATCAGCTTGTTAATTTCTACAAAGAAGTAAGTTATCATTCTGATAGGGATTGCATTGAATCTAGGTCCAGTTATGGAATTTTACCATCTTGGTTTTTTTTTAATCAAAAAGGCAATAAATGTAAATGTACAAGAAAATATAGTGCAAAGTAAATCTGTTTCTCACAATAGTGTCCCCCTCCCCCCAAGAGACAATTGCCTTCCTCTTTACATTCTCTTTGATGCTGATTATTAAACATGTATGATATCATATAAGGAATGAATTGCCAGTCTAGGTTTGATGCAGGATACAGGATGCTTGGGGCTGGTGCACTGGGATGACCCAGAGGGATGGTATGGGGAGGGAGGTGGGAGGGGGGTTCAGGATGGGGAACATGTGTACACCCGTGGCAGATTCATGTTGATGTATGGCAAAACCAATACAATATTGTAAAGTAATTAGCCTCCAATTAAAATAAATAAATTAAAAAAAATAAAAGTAGCTCTTTGGAAAGTATTGAGAATATTCTATTTTAATATATAATCATGCTAATATAAATGTACATTTAAAAATAATGTTGGGTTTTGTTGCTGGTTTAATATTGTCTCTGCAGATGTATTTTGGCAGTATATATTACATATTCTTTGAAGTGGCATAAGCAAACCGCTAGGGAACTTCTAAATAGCAAAGCACTTCACTTGAAATCAGTGTTGTCCTCTGTGTCGTTTATCTCTATTCGATAGTCTGTCATTTATTATGTTACTGTATGTAACATAATGTATTTGTGTGGAAAAAATAGTTTAATAATTATTGACTGATGAATGTCTGGTGAGCTTAAGGCAAGAGAAATATACTTAGTATCATTCAGCAAGTTTCATTAAATGCCTGCAGGGTTGAGGAAAGATCAGGGATACTGCTAATTTTTTTTTAATGTTCTTTTGGCAAGCCTCTGTTCTTAATGTGACTATTAAGACTATTCCATCATTTCCACATTGCTAAAAATTGTCTTTTTTTATTTATGTCTAAATGGCTGAAGTTTCTTTCGCCAAAAAAATCACCAAGCCATTTCTTTTAATTGTGGATGATTTTTGTTTGTTTTGCTTTTTATGCTGTGTGATGACAGTGTTAAACATTATACAGTCTCTAGAAGTTGGTGAAGGAGTTGACTGTATGTAAATGTGAGTGGGTATGCATGTTAGGAAATATCTATTGAAAATACAGTCTTATATTTGCTAGGAAAAATCTTAGTAAATATAACTAATGTACCAAAAGCTTACTAGGCTATGCAGATTGCCAGATTTCAAATGATTGGGGATAATCAGCTTCATTGTGTCCTAAACTGAAAAGATAGGCAGATGCCTGTTTGGTAGACATTTTTGGAAAATAGTACTTTTCCTTTGTTAACAAATTCCTTCGTTGGAAGGAATACTATTTTTGCTTGTCATTGTTTCTTCTGAGACATTGTAGTTATTCTTTATCCTTTCCTACTCCTAAATTTTCTTATGGTAAGATTTATTAAAAGATTTTGAACTTTTTATCTTTTTTCAATTAAATAAAGATCAGACTCTATACCTAGATTTGAGTTATTGGAAATAAAGCATATGAAAAGACATTTTCACCAATAGTATCTAAAAATCATGTGTACTGTTTTAAAGTATTTTCAGGAATTTTTAAATGACTTTGTAGTATAAATATTAGTTTTATATAACTTTTCTTTTGCCAGATGATGGACCTAGCCAAAATGATTCTGTTACTGAGACTGCCATGACACTGCCAAGTGAATCTAGAGTCAATGTGCATACCATCCTCACATTAAAAATGTTAGACTATAGGTATGTAATTCATTTTTATAAATGTTGTAAAACACATAGGTAACTTTCAGAAATAATTCTTCAGCAAAAAGGACAGTTGGTGAAGAAGAATTCATCAGAGTGCATTAGTACTTAGAAGAATAGCAGTTGCAAAAAAAGTGATGAGATAAAAGCATTTTAAAAGTACAATGAACTTAAGCCCACTCCTTAGGTGATTTGTGTTTATTGTGCTTAAGGAGATTGATATATGGTTATCAATAGTAATTTTTTATAATAATATTTTATAATTGTAAAATATGAGATGCAGTATTGTTTGGTAATAAAATTTTCTGACTTAGTAACTAGCATCCAGAGAGAATTATACTGGAGGGAGGTCATATATTGATAACTGAGAAGTAGAAGTATCATTTATTTAATGAATACCGCAAGCAGGCCAAGCTTGAGAGGTTGTACTCTGTTTATATATCTGAATTCAAGTCAAATAATATATTATAATAATGTGCTCTGGTGGCACATATATTAAACCTGAAATAGTTACAATGTTGGTATGTAAACCGAGGGAGAAGCCTAATGATGTTTATATATTATGGGCATGTGTTTGACTGGAGAAGAAGATACCCATGTGGAAACTGGAAGTGATTGTCAAGTATTCGTCAGTACTGTCTAAGGCAACAATGATAAAAACAGCCAGTACAGTCAGAAGTCTTTCAGTGATTAGCTCATGCTTTGGTATTGTAATGAAAAGAATACATTCTCAAGTCAGATAGTGACAAGGTTTATTCAGTTATCCACAGAACCATCATCAATTCCTGGCCTCTTTTCCTTAATGTGTGGTATCAGTTGGGTACTACCTCCTCAGCAGTCAGGATACAGTCTCCATTTCATATCTGCTGTGTTTCATTCACATAGAAATCACTAAGCCTTCCTTCTTTGACACTGTAACACAAGATAGTACTCATCCATAGTTGTAGTTGTGTCCTTTTCATAGCATACTAGTGTAGTACTTTAGTATGTTTTATTTTACACATAATATACCCATTTATTCAGTAGATATTTTTGGAAGCTACTAGGTATCAAATTCTATGTTACGTTTTGTAATACACCAAATGTTCAAACAGACTTGATTCCTGTCTTGGAATTTCTTGGCTTAGAATTCCTTTTATCTCTGGCTTCCACTCCCCCTACTCTGCATGGATATGATTTATTGAGTTTATTGAGTTTCTCTTCTATGCTGAACACTATGCTACTTTACATATGCTCTTTCTTTTCATTGTTTTAAGCAATCTATAAAGTAGTATTGATACTTTTTTGGGCGGGAGGGTTAATCATTCTCATTCTTTAAAGGCACAGATATCACAAAAGCATAATAAAAGTAACACTTAAGACTATATATCTTAGGTTGTTTTGATTCTAAATTTATTGTAATTTGTTTTCCTTGGAGACTTGAATTGGACAGAAGTATTCTATTTAAGGTATAAATTATTTCCCAATATTAAGGCATAAATGCCTTCAACTGAAGTTTTTAAAATAGCATAACTCTTCAAACTTTAATTTAAATAAATTAGTTCTCTGTGACTTGAGCAATTCTGATCGAAAAGGTAAAAGTGCTCCATCTGCACAGCAGAAAATGGAACCCAAAAGCAAAAGTGGAAGCATAATAACGGTGAAATTTAGGCTTTTTATCTTTCTGTATTATAGTGCTTTTCTTATACAGTTCTCCAGTATCACACATTATATGTAATATTGTTTTCTTGTTCATACAGTCATTCATTTTTGGCATTCCTCTGAAGATTCTTTTCAGTGGATGAGGTTAGGAATTAAAAATTGTAAAATAAGAACATAGGCATAATGCCCAATTATAACACCAAATTGTTAAATTTGCAAATGCCAGAGTTCTACTATACTTTCTTAGTAAAATTATATTTTATTGAAAATATAACTGAAAATTTTAATCGAAAAGAAATGTAATGAAATTTTATGAAAAGAAAATGCCTTTAGATTCTAACTTCATAGAACTGAGGTTTAAGGAAGGTAAATTAACAAAGTATATTAATGAAAAAACCAGAAATAGTTTAGTCCAAGGCCATAACCCTGTGTACTTAGTCACATGCTAAGTGAGGGAGAAACTGGTTTAGGTTATGAGAAAACTAGTTTAGTATCGTGCTAAACTTTTAAAAATTGATTGTTGTCTGCAGTTAACTCTGTATCCAAAGAAAGTTGACAGCTAAACTCTATTAAGAGATTTTTAAGAAAGGAGGCGAGATAGTTTTTAAAATTAAAGATTTAGCTGTTCTCTGCAGTACAGGAATCCCAATTACTGTTCCTTTACTGTATGACTCTTGGACATCTTAGACTTTAAAGGTATCTGTTTTTATTCATATTGAGTTTATGACTGTGAGTTTATGTCACACCAAAGGTGTGACACAAAGTGTTATGACACAATAGGTTGTCTGAATTCCTAACATTTTGTGAGTTGGTAGGTTTTTGTTGTATTCTTTACAGAACTTCATAATAAACTACCTTGAAAAATCTCCTTATGAAATCTTTAAAGGCCTTTAAAATGAACAGCAATAATCATGTCTTTCCAGATTGCTAAGAATGATGCAATTTAAAAAAAAATTATTTGTTTGGTTGCACCAGGTTTTAGTTGAGGCTGTCTGGATTTTCAGTCTTAGTTGGGGCATGTGGGATCTAGGTCCCTGACCAGGGCCCACTGCATTGGGAGCATGGAATCTTAGGCACTGGACCATGAAGGAAGTCCCAGAATGATGCATTTTTAAACCATTTTTCATTTAGTGATAAACAGACAGCTTTGATTCCTGATGAAGTGTTTGATGCGGTAAAAAGTAACATTATCACTTCGATTAACTTCAGTAAGAATCAGCTATGTGAAATTCCCAAAAGGTAAGAACTGTTAATGATGCTATTTCTATTAAGCTGTGACTCATTCTCAGTTGTACTTGCATCTTAGTTGCAATAATAATTATTTTTCATAGTTTTTTAATTAGAAAGTCTACATAAAATACCTTACATTGTTAATATTTGAGGGATTTGGTAAAATTTACTTAAGTATTTCCTGAGATAGGAATTAATAAAATATTGCCTAGATTTTGGCAGAAAGTGCAGTGAGTCCATAATTAGTTTAAGTATAGACTGAATGGTTTCTTAAACTTCAACATACATTTAAAGTCAAGTAGAAATTCCTGGATAGATAATATTGCAGCCGTTTTTAAAAATCTATTTTTATCAGTTACACATCTAAACTGACTGTGATTTTTTGTGAGAAAAGTAAAAGTTACAGAAAATCTTAATTAGCAAAAATAATATAAGCTTTTTTTCTCTATGGTCAGCTTGTAGTTTTAAAGTTTTGACAGTGAATTCAAGTATTAATATTTAAAATTATTGTTTCAGGATTGTGGAACTGAAGGAAATGGTTTCTGATGTCAATCTCAGTTATAATAAGCTTTCCTTTATATCCTTGGAATTATGTACACTTCAAAAATTGACTTTTTTAGATCTCAGGTATTTATTGATACTATTGCTCCCCTTTTTTAATAATAATTTGTATTTTACCTGATTTTTGCCCTTTCCCTCATGTTTTCCTAAGAAACAAAATTGGTCTTTATTAATAAAATTTTAGGAGTAATCTAAAAGTAAGCATTTAGGAAATATTTTAATCAGATGTCATTTGAAGTTATGTGATAAGACAATTATTTAAAATATTAGGACATACTGACACTTTATTAGATTCATACTTAAGCAAAATTAAAATAGCACATGGAAAGTATTTGCTTCATATTGCTTTTTTCTTTTTTAACATAAAACTGTCCAAATGCTATGCTGGCACAATAGCTAGCATGACTTTATCATAAAAAGAACCCATTTGGTTTCAAAATATATTAACCACGCAAGGCAAGTTAAAGAAAAAGAACACTATGATTGACAGCAAAAATGAAACTATTTAAGGCTCTACAGAGGTAATAGAAAGTTTAATTTAAATATGTCCTAAGTTTAAGTGACAGGATCAGAAGTGTCACAGGTTTTTGAGGGTGATAATAGGTATTTCAGGGTCAGATAGTCGTTTATTTTCTTAGGCTTTAAAACTTGGTTTGTAAAGTATATTTCTATTGCCTGGGCTTCTTACTGCTCATGTATGTTGTTACTAGGTGTGGTTTTAGTTTATTAAAATGTAACTGCTCTTGCTCCACTCACACAATAGTTAAAATTACAATAAGCTAATTATATCTGTTTGAAGATTTAGTCTTCATACAGAGACAAAAATTTTTTCCTTATGCAGTTAAACAAGTATATTAGCATATATGCTCTTGCTAAATGTGGAATTATTTCTATTTTCCATGGACAGTTACACTGGCAAAACAGTTTAAAATCACATTTTAGTTCAGTATTAAATGGAACAGTGAGAATGAATCCCTGCCCCAGTGCTCTGACTTTATTTCTTTTCAGTCCATCCTTGTGTGTATATGTGTGTGCCTCTGTCTATAACTATACCTGGAAATTTCTAATCAAGTGACTAAAATATGCTTATATCAGTATGTATAAGACTCTAGGAGAAGATACAGACTATCAGTTGGTATTCAGCATGGATTAATAAAGACAATAATGGAGAAAAATACAGAGAAAAGAAAAAGGACATATGTTGAGTTGTACAAAGTATGGCATATTAATATATTAGGCTTCACTTCTGAATGCAAAGATATAGGTTAGAGAAAATTACTCAGTGTGATAGATACCCATCTAGTTGGAGATAATTTTCTCACAAATGTTTTCTATTATTAGTAGTTTTGGGGCTTCTCTCTGGTGGCTCGGTGGTAGAGAATCCACCTGTGGATTCAACGGATCCAGGAGAAGTGCATTCAGTCTCTGGGTTGGGAAGATCCCCTGGAGAAAGAAATGGTAACCCACTCTATGGGTTTTCCAAGTCCATCCTTGGAAAATCCCATAGACAGAGAAGCCTGGTGAGCTACAGTCCATGGGGTCACAAAAAGAGTAAGACATGACTTAGCAACCAAACAGCAACAATGGTAGTAGTTGTATGGCCTCTAGAATATTTCTACCTTCTTGTTAACCTTCTAAATTTTTTCCCAGATCATTTCAGTGGTAAATGAGATTCCCTTTACTTCTGTGTTTTATTGTAAGATCTTGAAAAGTTACACATTGTGCAAATTAAAATTCTAAACTAAAAGTAGAAATGGTCTTCCTTATATAGTAGAAACAGTCTACTTATATAGTAGAAAACTCTAAGTTTCTAAATATACAGAATCTTTTTACATTTCTGTTTCATCTTTTTCATGTAATTTTTCCGTTTTTCTTCAATTATTCTATATATGAAATATCTGTATTAATCAAGTACATAGAATACTTGTGATGTCAAATAATACAGTATTTATAGGCATGACCTAAAGGGCTCTGACTGTGGAAAGTATTGCCGATTACAGTTTGAAGTAGATAAGGGATTAGTTTACAGTGTTTACTCTGTTAAATCTATTATTAAAGAGTTGTTTGCATTACCAGTTGGTTGCACTTTGGTATTAGGATTAGGCCCATTGATCAAATACATAAAGCTTTTGACTAATTCAGAATTCTCAGGACACAGTCTTAATGAAATCAAGAATTGACAAACTGAGCTCTGTAAATTTTTGTCCAATCAATACTTTAATTATAAAGTTGGACAAATTCTCAAATTTTGTAAATCATCTTTTTCTCTGTAATTTAGGAATAATTTTTTAAATTCTTTGCCTGAAGAAATGGAATCATTGACACGGCTACAAACTATCAACCTTTCCTTTAATAGGTAAGAAACATCTTACTCACAATTATTCTGTAGAAAATTTGTAGATCTTACTGGAGAATACTAGAGATTACTAGAGAATAAAGAGACAAACAAAAAGGCTGTATGTTTTTTCCTCGTTTAAACATCCAGGTTTTTTGTCACTTAGTTCCACTTAGAGTTAAAAGTGATGTTGCTGTTTTAGAATTTTCACAACTGATGTCTACATTTTTTTGTTCCTTTTAACTATTTTAAGAAACATGTAGCCTGGTAGGAAGACAGATATGCAAATAAATAGTTCTTATTGCTACAGAGGAAGCACAGTGCATACATAGGTATTTCAGAGATTACTTGAAGGTGGAGGAGGTAGCTGTGAAACTGAGGCTTGGAACACACAGGGACATGGCATCCTATGCAGAGCAAGCAGCATGTATTGATGCCCAAGGATGTGAGAAAATGATGTGTTTGGGACCCTTCAAGAGGTTTAGTATGGCTCAGACCAAAAAGTGAGGTAGCAGAAGACTAGAAGTAACAAATGATATTGGATGTGTAGCAGTAGCCAGCCCTTTCAGAGCTTTTTATGCTAGTGAAATTTAGATTGCATTTTGTAAACACTAAGATATAATAATTAGTGAAAGTGAAATTTGCTCAGTTGTGTCCGACTCTTTGCGACCCCATGGATTATATAGTTTGTGGAATTCTCCAGGCCAGAATACTGGTGTGGGTAGCCTTTCCCTTCTCCAGGGGATCTTCCCAATCCAGGGATTGAACCCAGGTCCCCCACGTTGCAGGTGGATTCTTTACCAGATGAGCCACAAGGGAAGCCCAGTGTAATAATCAAGAATAACTAATTTTTATTGGGAGCTTATTTATTAATATTTATTGTCTGCTGACACTGAACTAAGTACTTTACGTGTATTACCTCACTTAATCTTCACAAAAGCCCGGCATGGTAGGTTCTATTACTATGTCCATTTAGAAATCGAGGAGTGTAGAGCTGGGATTTGAGCCCAGGTGGTTTGACTCCAGAAGCTGGGCTCTTAACAATGATGTCATATTGTTTCCTATGATGAAAGTTGATTCTGGCAACAATTTAATATAAATAGTAGTGGCTTACATTTATTATATTACAGATACTGTCCCATGACCTTCGTATACATTCATTTAATCCTTGTAACAAGTATATAATTTTAGTGCTGTTATTCATGCTCATTTACAGATAAGAAATCTAAGGCACAGTGATGTTAAAATACTGCCTATTAATTTTTTTTCTGGCTGCTCAATTATTTGTGTTTTCTGGAGTATAGGTTATACCTTTGCTGTCATTGTTTAAAAATATAAGTACTTCTCAGATTTTTCTAATTTTTATTTGTGAATTGAACTGTCAGTTCTCTATTGATATGAACTATCAGTTCTCTGTTGAGTTGTGTATTCTAATTTTTATTAATTGAACTATCAGTTCTCTATTGATATGAACTATCAGTTCTCTGTTGAGTTGTCTGTTGAGCTATCAGGGCCTTCCCTGGTAGCGCAGATGTTAAGACTCTGCCTGCAATGCAGGAGACCTGGATTCAGTCCCTGGGTTGGGAAGATCCCCTGGAGAAGGAAATGGCAACCCATTCCAGTATTCTTGCTTGGAGAATCCCATGCACAGTGGAGGCTGGAGGGCTACAGTCCACAGGGTCACAGAGTCCGACTCGACTGAAGTGACTAAGCATGCACTCATGCATTGAGCTATCAATTGCATTGTTAATTAATGTCTTTAGGGAGCTGGCAAAACCTAACCTTAACTTCTTTGTTAACTGCTTAGCTGCATCATTTTTAATTACTTTGTTCATGTTAACTTCTTTGTTAACTGGTTAGCTGCATCATTTTAAATTACTTTGGAGAAGTTGGAGGGACTACTCAAGATGATTTGGTCCATCTGTACCTCTGGTTATTGACTCTTCCGTCCCGCTGTAACTTCAGAACTTCCTTAATGAGTTTACCCTTCATTGTAGTTCAGTTTTTTTTTAACATCAAGGCAGCAAAGGAAGGGCAGTATGGGGAAGTGAAAAGGCCACCACTATACAGCTCTCCTTTACCACATCCTTCTCTTTTCCAGTTGAGGCAGCAGTTTGCCTCACGTTAAAACCAAGCTAGTTTCTTTTCCCCCCACCCAGGGATCCTGAAGTGTTACTGAAAATTGCTCTGAGAGCCATCAACTTTCCCAGCTCTCTTGTGGCATCTTCAGGGTTAGGTTACTTTGGATAAGAAGTCAGCAACCTAGAGTTGTTTTATAATGTTTTCAAAAACCAAAATGAATGTATTTTTGATTGTTGAAGCCTAAGTCAAAGCAAAGTATAAGTCTCTTTTACTCTAAATATTGGCAGTAATTCTGTTTCATAAGAAATAAAAGTAAACTAAGGAAGAATACCTACATGGAGACATTTTATAAAGAGCATTTCAGGAAGATTTCCTTGTCTCCTGAATGAGAAAAGAAAAACATGGGAGAATTTACTCTGAACTTTTGTTTGATTTTTTTGTATAGTCAATGGAAACTGCAACAATTTAACATATATGTCCACTTAACATATATTTCAAGGGTTCCAAAGCTTATCCATTTTTAAGAATTTTCTGAAAAATTTAAGTGCAGAACTTATACCAAATTAAAACAAACAAACAAAAAAAAAACTTACATTAAGAAAGCTTTATGTCATTAGATCAAACTTCCATCATCTAGGGGATAATTTTGCCTCTGATTCCTGTTTGTTCTGTTCATATTCTAATAGGTTCAAAATACTACCTGAAGTTCTGTATCGAATTCCCACACTTGAAACAATTTTGATTAGTAATAATCAAGTTGGATCTTTGGACCCTCAGAAAATGAAGACAATGGAAAATCTGATCACATTGGACCTTCAAAATAATGACCTCCTACAGATTCCACCAGAGCTTGGTAACTGTGTGAACTTAAGGTAAATGCTAAGTTTTTTCATTTATTCAGTTGTGGAAGTACTTTTGTTTCTTTTTGTTTGTTTTTTGAGGTACTCTTGCAGGCAAGTTGAAATAAAAAATGTAATGTCCTGTTAAAAATAACAAGTAACAAAACTCTGAATCCCAATTCTGTTTTCCAAATTTTACCAAATGTATGTTTTAGTTTTGTTTATATAGCATGCTATATGTGTAAATATAGTACACATCTATCATACATGTTGATTGTTTTTAGTGATACTTTTCTCATTCCTCTGTATGTGTATAACCTGAAACTACTGCATAAAAACATCAGGGAAATATCAACTCCTTAGCTGTGCAGATAGGGATTTTTAAAATCTGATTAGAGACTACTACCGCTTGTTTCAAGCCCTGCACGGTCTTTCTTACTCTGTGTTTGCTATTACCTCAGCTTCAAGTGCCTTTACCCTGCTTCTGTCAGTAATCAACCTAATTATCACCTTTAAAAACCTTTCCAAACTCCAGGCAGAGTTAGTCAAGCCTAAGATTTCCCATCCTGCTTTGTTAGGACTCATTTATATCATTTCTTTGTCCTCCTGTACAAGAGTTATCCCAGTGCCGAGAAAGTGGTAAGCACCTAATGAGTACTTGTTAAATGAATATAAAGGGAATTTGAGACATGAACAGCAAGCCTAGTAGTTAAACAGAATGTGTCAGAAAAATTTAATTATTGAAAACTGCATATAATGGTTTAACATTTTAGTTTACTAGGGCAGCACTGATATCTTTGGTACCTCAATTATTGAATTATAGAAGGCAAGTGAGTTGATTCTTGTTATGTTCCATAAGTGTATTCTATAAAGTCTCTGTGAAAACCAACTTAACAAATACTGAACCATTACTCCCTAGGGGAAGCACAGCGTTAGGCTCTTTCAAGCTTCTGGTCACATTTTCATCAACCAGTCCTCACATAATCTTGTGTTATGTGTGTTTCTGTATTAAGATGCCTTATTTAATATTGTTGATTCATTCATATTGAATTATGGCTAAACAGCGCTATGATTTATGCCTGAATGAAGCTTATCTAACGTGTGTGTTTCCCTGTAAGATACATGACATCCTTCGTGTGCTTAGAAAAACTAGAAATACGTCAGCATTATGCTTGCAGGCTGTATTAAACAGCAAAATCACCAAGAAAAAGTACAGTAATACAAAAAAAGTCACACTGAATAGACGATGGAAGGAACACTTGTTTATGGTATGAAAGCTGATACAAGACAGAGCGTCACCTTTTTTGTCCTCAGTGTCAAGTGACTCAGATTTTTTGCTGCTCTGTACATGTCCAAAATGATCTTCAAAGCACCTCATGTATTCATTTGGAGGTGACTAGTAAATTTCAGTGAGCAGGCAAGTCAGCAAATTTGGAGTCTATAAGTAGTGAAGATTGACTATAATTTTTTTTCTATAAATTGAGAAAATCAGTCTTTAAAAGAATTCCCATGGCACACAGATATATTTGAAGATATAATTTAGATCTACTGTATAATATGTTGTGAATCCTTTGATGTTTGTTTATATAAACAGTTGTTATTGAAAATTAAGAAAAAAATCTCTTATAATTTATTTCATTAAATTTAATAAGTAAATCAACCAGCCCTTAGATCTTAAACTGCACTCATTTCGGAACATTTAAATAGATTTTTTAAGTGCATCTGGTCAAGGGAGGAAGTACAAAGACAGACGTGTTAATGTTGCTCGTGTGGATAGGATATATTGACTATGTTATAGTCTTTGATATGAGTATTTGTCAATTTGCTCATTCTAACATGTGTGTAAATATGATTCAGCCATTTAGTATATGGTCATTATAAGATTGAGGAGGTGATGGGTAAAATAATGATTCATATCACAGCTCTTCTATTTAATAACTGTAATCTTGGACAAGTCTTTCTTACCTTCCTGAGCTTGTGTTTCCTATTTATAAAATTGAAATATTAATGGTGCCTACTTCATAGAATTGTCAAGATCTTTAAGAGAGTCAGTGAATGTAAGTTGCTTAGAACCATACCGTTCACGTAATGAGTATTCAGTTAATGTTATTTCAGTCATTATTATAGTTACAATTCTGTTTAAATGCTTAGACTGAAAAGGGACAATTCAAAAAAAATACACATATTTTACTTATGAAATAGTAAATGAAATTAGAAGAAATGCCTCCTTAATGGAAAATGTTAAAATTCTGACTTCTCTCTTTTGTTAAAATTCTGATTTCTCTCTTTTGTTAAAATTCTGATTTCTCTCTTTTGTTTAGGACATTGCTACTAGATGGAAATCCATTCCGTGTTCCTCGAGCAGCCATCTTAATGAAAGGAACAGCTGCTATTTTGGAATATTTGAGAGACAGAATTCCTACTTAAATTGCAGTCATTACATAATCTTGGTCATGTTAATTCTTAGACTTCTTAAATTGATAACTAACATTTTTCTAAGGTATTATTTTCATTTATGATGGTGTAACCATGTATTGTGTTCATATATTTGTTCTAAAATGTTTTGCATAAGATTTATGCAAAAATAATTCACTCATTCCCACATAGCAAACAGTTTCTTCAAAAGTGAATTTTTATTTATTATAGTTAAATATTTTTATAATGACAAAGCATTTTTGTAGAGATGCTTTTCCCATTTCTACTTGTGTTACGTATATTATGACCAACTGACTTGAATATGACCATCCAATTTCTATCTTTTCTTTAAACTTTTTTTTAATTTCTAAATTTTCATTGGCTATACAATTGAATTTTATTTAATACTGTTCTTTGGCATTAAAAAAAAAAGGCTTTTCATTATCCATGATAAGACTTTTGTGATATGGTTGGTATCAGTATAAGTTTGAAATTAATGTTTATTGTTTTGTTTTAATATAGTTGAAATGTTTTTTCCTAGTCTTTTTTCCATGTTTCATGAAATCATTTTACCAGGGTTTCTAATGTCACAGAAATGGTACACAAGATATAGTTATTGGTGGAGAAAATAATAAAAGTGTTGTTTTAATTGCTCTCACAATTTTGAATTTAAAACTTGATTGGACTTTTTTTTTAAGATGCTTAGTACTACAGTACTAAGTTTCCATACAACAACCTAGTATTTCTAGATTCAACACATTTAAAGAAATTAGATCTGCATATTTTTCCCTCAGAGTGTGAGCATTTAAACGATACCTTTTGTTCTTTTAAAAAAAAAACTGAAATTTTATTAATTTTATAGATAACAGCAACAGAAAATAAGAGCATATACCGCATAGAAATCTTGAAATGTGTTTTATTTAAATACTAAGCAGGTATTTGTATGTATAATTACTCTGTTGATGTGTTCTAATCCTTCCTTGTGCATTTCTTTTTAATTTCCAAGGTCTTAATTTTTAAATTTGCCAGTAATGTTAGTAAGACTAAATTTGTAGTCATGCGGTAATTTTCTAAAAAGTAATTTGTTATAGATGAACCGATTTAATAAAAATTAAATATAAACATTTGTATTTACACCAAAAATATCAGAAGTAGGCTAGTCAGTCATTATAAAATGTACTGTGTGATTCTGTTAAGTAACCAATTGATAGACGGTATTAACTAGTTTATATAAATAGATGGGTGGCAGGTAGGTAAGTAGATAATAGATGGATGGATAGATAGCTTTTGGGTGATTGAGACATAATCATATTATGAAAAAATCATTGCTAATAAAGATAAATACTACATGTTCATTAAAAAGTTACATTTTTCAAATATTGATTACAATGTTTATGTTTTTGGTTTAAAAGAAATATTCCCTTTTCATGCAACAACTCTGTTGCTGCCTAAGAAATCAGCTTCCATATTAAACAAAAGACACTTTACAATAAGGTGACATTTTATTATTTATACAATAAAGAGACTTTTATGTTATTCAAAACACTTTTTTAAATACTGAAAAAGTTGAGTACATCAAAGCCGAAAAATGGCTTTGCTATACACTGCACAGCATTATTATAGTCCCTGTATTTTGTATCTGTACAGAAAGCATCTTCAAAATGCATTCTAATCACATTGTACACCTTTACCTTTTAGTGTCAATACATAAAATAAAACTGGAGAATACAGCTTGCATTTGCGAATTAACTGATAAAGTAACTTCATTGATTCAGTAAATTTAAAATATAGATCCATAGGAGTTCTTTGCACATAAAATGAAGCAGCTTTCAAGGTTGTCATGGTCTTATACAGCAAAAAAAAAACATTAACTACATTCACAATCTATGTTAATAAAGTAGTAAATATGTCTTCATTCAGTTTTTATTTACATCAATATGTAGTTCAACTAAAAGGTACTGTTGTGATACAGTAGTTTTTTTTAACACATACAAAAATGACAATTTTTATATATAATTTAAGCTCAAAATCACAATTATCTCAAAATATTAATTACAACACAGCCATTTCAATTAAACATGTCATGATTTAACTTTTTATAAAACGGTAAAATTTTTTATTAAAGTAAGCAATTTGTTTCGAATTGGCTAGAGTTTACCATGTAGAAAACCTTAAATGGTAAGAGGTGTTTCCGGCCCCTCCCACCCGAATTTGTATACAGCCACCTAAGCTAGCAAAGAGACAGAAAAGGCCCCCAATTTATAAAGATTAAGCCTCTTTTGCTATACTGCCGTGGCTTATTGTTTCTTCCATAAAATCTTTACAAGGGGAGTGTCAATAAACTATGCAGTGAAATGCATGCATTAATATACAATATGTCTATGTAAAATGTTAGCATTTAGTACACATTAAAATGTTCACAAAGACTGCAAAAGAAGTCATAAATAAAGAAGCACTTCTAAGATCTACCAATTGCAAATTGTAAACTTGAAAAGTTCTTAATAATATAATGGAATTTCTTTGAACACAGATCCCAATTCAAGTTCTTTCTCTGGCTAAAGGAGCTTTAGTTACTTGGCCTTAAGATGTCACTGTTGTGCTGCACATATGGTAGAGAAATCAGATGTCATAAAAGAATATGAGTCTAGTGGCTGTCTTCATTTTTTAAAACTGTGGCCCAGTGTTGCATCTCTGCATAGGATTTAGTTTTTAAACTTACAGAAGAGTGAAATATTTCACTAACTGAATTATATGACCTCAAATGAAAAGTGGAAAATGTGTGTGTGTGCATGTGTTTAGCATATGGAAAAATATTAAATAAATAGGTGGAATTAGAGCTTCATTATACAATAATAAAAGGATTGTGCCCCAAAATAACTGAGGTCAAAAGAAATCAACTATAAAATATTTTAGGAATGAAAGAATTTTCACGGATACTTAAAAATCCTAAAAACATAGTATCTAGTATCCTTTTAATTCTTAAGCCAATTAAATTTTTATCATTGTCTTTGTTTAGAATTGCTGTTGTTAATTTAAGATTTTCTCTGAATAGAAAGAGACTATAGTTCATATTATACTTTATTTTTATACAGCTGGGTGGGGGCGTGCCCTTAGGTGGTTATAAAGTGGGAAAAATAAAACTACAGTACCTGCAAATCTTACTTTTGCAAGGTTATTTTTGGTGGTCTTTAAAATTTATAAACAGAATTCAGTAGCTTTTTAACCTCTCATTTTCAACTAGGAAAAATTCCTCTTTCATACGAAGACAGTGTCATTGTCCTTAAGCTTCCTTTAGTCCCATCTATACACTGAATACACAGAGAAACTTGATTGGCTCTTGAGATTAAAAATATGTGGTTTATGTATCAATTATTTTTCACATCAATACTAAGGCTTGCATTTTTGAGGAGGAAAACGTAGTTGAGGATGTTAACGAGAAATGCCTAAACATCATAAAGCAGTATTAAACATTTATTGCATTCCATTGACACTAGGTGTCATCAAAGCTAAAACCAAATTTTCTAGAGTAAGACTTAACATAAAACATTTCTTTCTGCCCTGAACAGATGCCTTTCCACATTCAAGACCAAGAAGAGTCCTTTGTGTGGAAAGACTGCAAGTATTGAAAATAAAACTTATTACAGCAGTACATTCTGAAAATTTATTACCATAGCTGATACAGGAACTGCTTTATATTATATCTGCCTGAGAGTTTCATCTTGGTTTTCCTGTGGACTATTCAAAAATTACATAAGATTTCCTGACTAAATAAGGAAAGGGGAAGAGGGACAGAAAGACACAAAGAAATATAAGGTGATTTTTTTTCCTCCATTCATCAAATACTTTTCCTAATCTAGCTAATATAATGGTCAGTTGACCTGCATACCTGGGCATTGTTTAACTCATTACCTGTGCAAAACGAGTGTGCAAAGAAAAACACCTATGTCTGTCCATACAGAGACATAAAACCTGAGTTTCAATAAAAAGTTTCTAATATAAGAAAACTTCTTAATGTAGGAAAATAACTTTTAAAGGGCAAAAAATACCTTTGTACAATATAATCTACTACCTTTAAAACTTCAGTGTGCATAAGCATCACATATTTTATAGAAGCCAACAAAAAAAGCAACCATTTACAATTTTCTTCACTATAGCTTAGATACCCATATTTTAATTTCTAATAAATAGTCTATTTCAATTCCCCTGAATTCATTAACTTTTCTAAAAGAAAAAGTTAAAAGCACATTCAGATATGAGGACTGTGATGAACAGTTCCTGCGTTTTTCTAAATATTGAGGACCTAGGAGATTTGGGGTTGCTAGGCATATAACAATGCCAAGCCACAAAGGAATTCTAAAATTCAAAAGAAATATAATCTGTTTTTAAAAGAAACTATTTGGAAAAATATTTTGTGGATAGAGTTGGGCCAAGGTCTGCAAGAAGCCATTCTTACCTGCAGGCTCCCTTTCTGCAAATGATTCACTCTTAAAAACTTTCTCCACTCCATTTCCTTAGCTTTCATTTTATTTCATTGCTTTAGTTTTCCATTCTTGAACCCTGAATTGCGCCAACTGATTGTGACTTGTGCCTCCCTGGTTCACATTCAGCCACCAGGGACAATGTCCTCTTCATTTATCTACATCTTTATTAATCTCTCTTCAGGAGCTCAGTTTTCTGCCATGACTTGCTTGCCCCCTCTCACATACCACTTAACTACGTATTGGGGGAAACTCAATCAATGTCCCCACTTATCATGAGATACTGATTTAAGGCTATTTCAAGATCTACATAATCCCTGGGTTGTAAACATCTCAGAAGCACATTGAGAAAATTTTTTAGAAAATGAGTGCAAGTTGGTTCTCCACTTTGCCCCTGGATGACATTGTCATTAATTATGCATTCATGTCAGTTAAGTCACTAACATTTAGAAGAGGAAGCCAACTGAAAAGATTTCAACCCTTGCACCTGTAGTTGGATAGAAGGGCCCTTTGAATCCTTGTATTGACAGGTGAAGGGACTCTGCACAGTTTCCTTGAGTGCTGAACTTCCTCTCTGGGGTCAGCAGGCCTGG
The DNA here is from genome assembly GCF_023091745.1 of Budorcas taxicolor. NCBI lineage: Eukaryota > Metazoa > Chordata > Mammalia > Artiodactyla > Bovidae > Budorcas > Budorcas taxicolor. Next base: position 75,037,845 of record NC_068912.1, read on the forward strand.
TTTGGGGAATAGGGTGGGAAATGCATATGGCAGGGTAAGGGATTAGAGGCATTAGCTTAGGGAACTGTGCTCTCTTGCTTCCTGTTTATATGACACTTGCCTGAGGGTCACTAGAAAAATTTTGAATTTGTGCAGAAAGCTAGAATCAGAGTCATGCCTTCTCTGCCAACAGACTTGTTACCATGGGAACCAATCCAGAAAATGAAAAAAAAAAGCTGGGAATGAAATATGGAGAAAAACTGATAGTTGGTTTTTACATGGCAATTTGAGCACTTGAGATGTAAATAAACAGAATATTCCTTGTGTGGCCAAACCAATGAAAGCAGACAAAATGACTTGTTGGTATCTGGTCCTGGAGACTTATCTGGGGATACAGGAAGAAGCAGTAAGTGTGCTGTAGTTTGGATAAGGGGGCCTTGTAAAACCTCTGGTGATGAACAGCCCAAATGTTAACTTTATGATCAAAGGGACCCTTCAAAAGGCATATGCATGCTTAGCTTAATAAATGAAAGTACCTTGCTGTAACAATTTTCACCTTTCCAAAGCCCCACACACTGCCTGGCAGAAGTATTGCTCACCTAATATGTTATTGCTTGAAACGTCTTTTCAAATACTAAAAAACTAACAAAAGCAGCTTTCAAATCAGTGGTTCCCCTTGCCCCTCCACAAGAAAGCTTTTGTAAGTAGAATTTAAATTTGTTTTATTTAGGAAATATTTATTTTATCTGATACAAGTCCTCCTGTGTGCCCTCTTGTCATTCTGGAGTTGATAATACACTGATCAAGCCAGAGTAGGATATCAGGACCATCTGTAATAAGGGCTTGGAGTTTCAGCCTGTCCTGAGAAAGCAGACCTACCTATTACACTTTCAGAGGCTCTAAGGAGACAGCTGTCCTATTCTCTAATTGGGCTACTTTCTGAAATCCTATGATTAAATACCTCATTTTGTGACTTCAGCCTTTGGCCCATGTTTAAGTATAACTGCCCTAAGGAGAGGAGGGAAGGTCACACTATAGAGGAATTGATTTCACCTTTCATGGAGAGCTAGTTTTCAAGTAGTAGTGAAACCCTTCACCTGACACCCTCCCAACATATGCAAAAGCTAAAAACATCACCCAGGAATAGGAGAAAAGCCACTATTGTACAGCAGTCTTTGGGGGGAGGGGTACATCTAACTTCAAATAGTCTGAATAAAATATGCTCTTTGGGCAGTACTTAAAGTCCACTCCAGTGTTCTTGCCTGGAGAATCCCAGGGACGGGGGAGCCTGGTGGGGTGCCGTCTATGGGGTCGCACAGAGTCGGACGTGACTGAAGCGACTTAGCAGCAGCAGCAGCAGCAAAGTCCTCTGGACACACATTTCACTAGAGATGCTTTCTTCTTTCTCACTAATGACTTGCTGTTCTAGTTGTTAGAATTTCTTACTGAAACCTTTGACAGTCTCAACGAGTTCTTGAAATGCCAGAAGCCCATTAAATTTCTGCTTTTCCAGTAGGGCCTACAAGGTTCTGAAATCCAGTTAAACACCTTATTTTCTGCTACTTGCAGAGTTTGGAGGTGATCTTGATAATAAATTTGAGTACAGTGTTCTTGCTTATGCTAAAATAACTTTTTACATCAATATTTCAGTGAGTTTCAGGATTTGAGACGTCCATGCTTGGGTTTTGCAGGTAGGAAGCATTAGAATAGACTGATGCAGGACTAATCTTTAAAGCTACATGAAGCACTAAGGACAGTTCAGCAGCTGTTTCTGAAATAGGCAAATAAAATATGATAGGATCTTCACAAGCAGTTATGCCTTGGAATTGACATATGCTATATGAGAGACTGCTTTTAATTTCTGTTGTCATCTCTCAAATCAGTCAGCAGATGCCTAGAGGAAGATTAAATAGTCTGCCTTAAACTAAACAATGTAGGTTTTTCTGCATCTTTTTATACTGAACTGGACATTCCTTGGACAACTTGAGTTCCTTCAGGCTAAGAGGCCACCTGATACTGTTTAATAGTTCTGCATCATCTGTTCATTCTTCAGATAAGAATCTGAAACACTTAACATCTCATGATGTATTAAATTTGATTTCTGAGAGTTTAAATTTGAGTTCTGAGAATTTAAATTTGATTTCTTCATTTTTTAAAAACAATTTGATTTCCCTTCTCAATTTCCTGAGGTTAAGTGACTCCTTGCTACATAATGCACCTTAAAGGGTTATAGACATAACTTTTATGGAGTTATCTCTAGTTTATCATACAGTTTAGCATATAGTCACAAACAGCCAATCTTGCCAATCTAGTACATTTTTTGCTTTCAGTTACAAGCATTTGGAAATCAAGAAAAATTGAATGGAATGATGGTGTCTGCATGGAAGGCATATGATGAATAAGTCTAGAAATATAATATGCATTGATGACTAGTGAACAGTATTGTATTGAATATTGGAAATTTGCTAAAAAGAGTATCTTTCAGGTGTTTTCACCACACACAGTATGGCAACTATGGTGACCAAAGCAATGAGACATTAATTAGACTGAATGTAGTAATTAATTTCTCTATGTATTTGTACATCAAATCATGTTGTACACCTTAAATATACATAATTTTTATGAAAAAACCCAAAATGTCACATGCCATTGCTGTTCTTTCTGGATTAAGGTGAGATGTTGGCTAAATAGTTCAATTTAATAAAGTAAAAAAATATGACCTCGCATACGAACCACTGACCATATGTAGTTACTGGGCTTTTTTCAATACCTGTTAACCTTGATCTTCAGTAATATGCCCAAAGTAATATCTGAAGGTCAAAATACCTCTGATTAAGAATTTAATAACCACAATCTTTTTTTCAAATTCAAGCATGCCTCACAGTCCATCGCATAGCTTTAATAATTCCCATTGTCTGAGTTGCTGCACAGAGACACTGCATTGTTCACAAATAAAACCCACCAGCCACTTCATCCACAATTGCAGCTAATTTTTCAGACCGTGGTTGAACTCGTACTTTTCACCCACCCACCTTTATTATAACATAGCTGTCCCACCTCTAGGTTAACGCTAACCTGAATTTGAAAATCCTTGATTTTTCATCTCAAATAGCAAACAAAATCTCTGAAATTTTGTTGCATTAAAAACCATATCTGTTATTTCTCTGGCCAGTGTAATCTCTGAGGAGATTTTCCCCTCAGAATAACTTGTGGAAGTTTATATGACTTCCACTTCTTGATAATTAGGAGATGATGCCAGGGCAGTTGCAACGGTCAACACTGGGGGACCTTTAGAGAAGGGTGTGAAGACTGACCACATAGGCATTTCAGCTGTCCATCTAAATGGAACATGTGAGATTTGGCCTGTATCTGCATAGTTCTAGGCACTCCTTAGTCTTCAACTTTTAGAAAACTTTATCATAGGTATACTGCTCAAGTGTATTTCTTTTTTTTTTTCTGAATTCTCATGGGCCTGTTCTGTTCTTACACACAAAGTATCTCCAACCAGTCCATCCTGAAGGAAATCAGTCCTAAATATTCATTGGAAGAACTGATGCTGAAGCTGAAACTCCAATAGTTTGGCCACCTGATGCAAAGAACTGACTCATTTGAAAAGACCCTGATGCTGGGAAAGATTGAAGGCAGGAGGAGAAGGGAATGACAGAGGATGAGATGGCTGGATGGCATCACCGACTCAATGGACATGAGTTTGCGTAAACTCTGGGAGTTGGTGACGGACAGAGAGGACTGGCGTGCTGCAGTCCATGGGGTCGCAAAGAGTCGGACACAACTGAGCGACTGAACTGAACTGAACTGATCTTCCTAATATGAAGGTGTTTATTAATATAAAGAGTGTGATCTTTTCTTTATGTACATAAGTATTTAGAATATGCGAGTCCACCAGAAGTATGTACATTTTTAAAGGTGTTTAAAACACAAAATTATTTTAAAGCAAAGATTTCAAGAGACCCTAAAGTTTAACTGTTTGATTCTTCCCTTTCCTGAGACTGAGCTCTTTAAGTGGAACAGGAGGCATTTGTTATCATGCTTTGGCTCAGTGGTAAAGAATTTGCCTGCCAATGCAGGAGATGTGGGTTTGATGTCTGGGTCAGGAAGATCCCCTGGAGAAGGAAATGGCTCCCACTCCAGAATTCTTGTCTGGGAAGTCCCATGGACAGAGGAGCCTGGTGGGCTATAGTCCTTGGGATCACAAAGAATTGGACAGGACTTAGAGACTGGGCATGCACTGCACACATCCTGCAGTGAATTAGATTCTCCCTGTCACCTGAGACTGTCTTTTTTGAAAAAGAACATATATGAGGGACAAGAACCTTGCCTTCCTAGGGGAAATGAAAAATATTCTCTGTCCACATTAAAAAAAAAAACACACACACAATAAAGCTGAAAGGAAGTGTTTGCCATTTTATTATTCTGAGAGAGAAAGTGATATTGTTCTGTTCTCTGTCATCACCTTATATTTTGTACCTATATTGTAGTATTTATTAGGCAGGTTATGCGTCTGTCTTTCCATTAGACTGAGCTTTTGAGAGGAAGGACCATGGCTTAATTATATTTTTATTTCCCACTCTTCTCAAAATCCTTTGCTCATTAACATATGTTTATTAAATTAAATGCACAGTAAAAGAGAGAAGTCATTTTAATCACTGATAATTTTTCTTAAAGTATAAACACATAGATTGACTACAGGACAAATCTTAGGATGGCTCAGAGGAAGACTTGGGAGATAATTACTTAATCACCTCTCTAAGCTATAGAACTATTCAAACATATAGGCCTGGATGAATATTCTAAATATGAGTTAATATTATTGTTGATATGGGAAGTTTAAAAAGAAAAGAACAAGAAGACATAGTCCCTTACCTTTCAGTATTTTATGATGATCTAGGTCATTTGGAGAAATATGTGAAAACCAAAAAAAAAAAAAAAAAATTAGTACCTGATATTGTGTGTGTCTGTGTGCCTCTGTGTGTGAGAGAGATGCAGCCAGAGGGAGACTGCAAAAGAGAAAGAGAGTCTTGAGTTTGAGTTTCTCTGAGAAACGGTCACAAACAGATTGGTAACATTTGCTAGCAACATTCATGGTTTCATGAAGAACATAGAGTGATGGCCTGTTAGGGAATCTGTCTTGATCACAATAACACTGTGTGATTATATCAAATGGAAAACACTTATTGCTAAATTGAACGACACCTTTAGTGTGGCAAAAAATTAAGTCAAAAAACTGGCTTTCAGAGATAAAATAAATAGAAGGACAGCAAGTAAAGACAAATATGGCAAGTCAAGAACACTGTGTATAATGATAACAGGAAAAATCAAATTTGCAAAATGGATCTTGCCCACAACCTAACAACTCTCTTTTATGGGTGATTCCTGGCTTCATGAACATCAGCAGTAGTAAATGGAGTGTCAAATATGTCCATCATTCACTTATTTCTCAGTCAGGTGGCACAGCTGGACAACTGGCACCCTACATGTGGTGGCAGGCGTGCACGGAGTGTTTCAGAGGGGTGTAGGCATTGTAAGCAACCGTTCTTCACAACTTTCTGCTCTTCCTTCAGCCGCTTAGGGCTCCACACCCAACCCAACCTTGGTGATTTTCCCATTTGTTTTAACAAAAACCAGAGCTTCCCAACCTCTTTACATCATGGCACAGATAGAAAACGGTCATGCTTGTTCTGCATAATGGGGTATAGGTGGGTAAAATAGATAAGGTCTCTCCAGGCCGCAAGTGAAAGCAGCAAGTCACAAGTCCATGTACTCTGAGGGGATCAATATCTCAGTACTTGAGGGAACTAAACTGCCTGCTGGATAGAAAGCCCTCACCTAGAGTTTCTTCCCAGGAAAACAGAGTTAACACTCTGTGTGGTGCATGCTCAGTCGCTCAGTCGTGTCCGACTCTGAGACCCCACTGTAGCTCGCCAGGGTGCTCAGTCCATGGGATTGTTCAGGCAAGAATATTGGAGTAGGTTGCCATTTTCTCCTCCAGGGGATCTTCCTGACCCAGGGATCGAACCCACGTCTTCTGCGTCTCCTGCGTTGGAGGCAAATTCTTTACCACTGAGCCACGAGGGAAGCCCTAAAACACTCTATCTGTGAAAATGCTTTAGGTGCTATTTGACATAAAAAATTCTAGAAATAAAAACGTACCACAAGCATTAATAAACAAAGCCCCACACTATTTGAGTACAGAAATAGTTTTAAGTAACTTTTCTCTCATTCTCAGTACAAATTTCTCCTAATTTTTGTTCTAATATTTAGTTCAGATTTCACAGCCAAAACTATCATGAAAAGCTCTTGAAAATCTAAGAAGAGAGGAAAAAAGATGATGAAATAGAAAATAAAGCAAATAAGGCAAAAGCTGTATTAAAAAGAATGAAACCGTGGTGAACATCTGTATTTGCTTTAAAATGTGTGGCCATGTTGTATACAATTAAATTTGTTTAGGAGGTATTTTTCTCTTCTGAAAAGAGAGAAAGCACATTTGGTAAGCAAACCCAAGATGGTGCACTGAAATCAACACGCTTCAGGTCATAGAGAAGTTATGGAGTTGGCCAGAAAATTCGTTTGGGTTTTTCCATAACACCTGATGGAAAAATCCAAGCAAACTTTTTGGCCAACCCCCAAAGAAGGTTGACTGAATTTGCTAAGAACATACTGTATTAGTAGTGGGTTGATCATGTGTTTCCTTTGGAGGAAAACTCCAGAGGATTAAACAGTTTTACATAGACTTTGGGAAGGAACACTGTGTGTTCTTTCCACCTTTGCTTGGGTTCAGAAGAAACAAAGATTAAATGGTTGGCAGAGAAATACCACAAACAGGAATAAATAGGCCTTTGGTGGAATTAGCACAGAGGAGGACCAAACAAGGATGATGGCTAAGCCATCGCTAAGCCATGAAAGTGAGGATATAATTAGCTTAGAAGAAGTAAACAGAAACATTTGGTTTTTAAAACAATGATCTAGCCAGTAGAGGCCCTGACATTCCAAATGTCTAAGAACCAAAATAGCTTGAGGACACTGGTCACCAAGGATGCTAGGGGCTTTGTGCCTTCAACAACCAGACATTCTGGTTGAAAGAAGGGAGGCTGGGGGAGATTATAAACCATCCCCTTGAATCTGATTATCAGTTTATGAGATGTATTTTGAAATACATTCTGTATTCAGTTTATAATACATAATATCTGATGATGTGCTCAGTCAGATTTGACTTTTTGTGACCGCATGGACTAGAGCCTGCCAGGCTCCTCTGTCCATGGGATTTTCTCAGCAAGAATACTGGAGTGGGTTGCCAATTCCTCCCACAGGGGATCTTCCCTACCCAGGAATCGGACTCGTGTCTCCTGCGTCTCTTGCACTGCAGGCAGATTCTACACCACTGAGCCACCAGGAAAGCCCAAATCTGATCATAATATTATATTAATTTCTCTACACATAGATAAAATGAAAAATTAAGATTTTATGCTGGATACCTTGTTACTACCAGGTGTCACCTGGAAATAAAGCTGTATACGTATATACACATATTTAGATTTGGACTAGTTTTAGATTTACATAATCAAGATTATGCTCACTTTGGTTCAGTTTAGTCGCTCAGTCATGTCCGACTTTTTGCGACCCCATGGACTGCAGCATGCCAGGCCTATATATTTAATTCCTGATGTTTATGTTTTGGAGAGGTCATCTAAAAATACATATTTTAAATAATTTGTGGTAAATATCTTCCCACATATTTGGAATGAGCATATAGGAAGGAAACTTGTTAAAATATCTCTCCAAAATATTTGGAGAACCAAAGGAGGTTAAAGAACAATTAAACTGGCAGATGTCATAATTAATCTGAGCTGGAATATCAGAATTTAAAATCACACACTCACTTGAAGTTGAGAAAGAGACTCTTTCTTTCTGTGGTTGGGTCCTGGGTGGTTGGTAAAACCTGAGAGGTGTAGTCAAAAATATAGAAACTGATTAAAATAAGCTTAAAACTTTTAATTTTTTGCTTGTATTGTTTAAATTTAGAGCATTATTTCAAACTAATTCTCTCAAAAGAGTATTAACAGTTTTAAAAGGGTGTTAACAGTTTTATCAATAGTTTATTAACATTTATTTATTGTTATATCAGCAGGACCGGTATAAAAACGGACTGTCCAGAGTGTGGTTATCCAAGCTACAGACTTGCTGATTGAGATACATAAAATTGTACTATAGATATAAGGGCTCCATCTGGTGGCAACTCTTCAGAATTGCATACGTATTCCTGCAAAGTGCGGCTCTGTTCAACCATGTATGAAGATACTACGTTAGACGTGAAGCCCAGTTTGTTACTCTCCGTAATTTAAACGGAGGGTATCAGTGAGATGAAACGTATGATTTGTTTCCTTATCAGGGTGGGTTATAGAGGTAAGCGGTAGCCTCCTCTTTGGAGGAATATAATTCCTTAAACGTCGATAGATAAACCATCCTCTCAAGGGCCTCTTCTGTCTGTGATAGAACGATAATTTTCCTTATTTCTTCGCTGAACTTTCACCTAGGGCTATAATGATACTGGCCTTTATTTCAGAAGAGGGCTCTGGTAACTTTTTTTTTTTTATGAGCTACCTTTTGGTGATTTTTTTTCCCTTCCTTTGCTGAGAAGTTAACAGGACTAAAAAAATTATCCACCACATTACAAAAATAACTTGTTATAAATAATGATGAAATGAAACATATTTCTAATATTATGCCTTATTTTTCATCACTTTCTGCCAGGAGAGAGGGAGGGAGAGGAAGGGAATTCCAGGGATGTCTGAAGCGGGTGTGGTCACCAGGAGATGAGGGTGTGTTTGAATCTGGGTCTGATCTCTGCCATCCAGTTCCTTCCGTTCCTCTCTATCTGCCTCTCATCTCCATTTGTTCCCCGTTCTCATTCTTACTTCCCTAATAACTTTAATTTCTCCCTTTTATCCAGCCTTTTATTACTCTTCCTCACTTTTCTAAAAACTCTTACTTAAAATATAGCACTCCAGCTCTTCTAAAATACTCTTACCCACTCGCTAGTCTAAAATAATGTTGCTCTCTCAATTAATACTACGCTTTTCATTTTCACTGCATTTTTGTTCAAACAGAAATTGGCATTCTTTTCCTCATGTAAATACATAGAGAGTGGGTTATATGACCAAGCTGGACAGTTTGAGCCACCCTACTATAAAAAAAAAAGATTTGAAATTTCCTTCAGGATATACTAATGGCTTCTAGATACAAAATTTCATTAAAAGAAGCCCTACACGGCCCGTTAGCAAGTTCTCCCCATACAAAGAAATTAAAAGGCAGAGACAAAAAAAAAAAAAAAGGCAGAGGCAGCTGGAATAATTAGTATTATTAGTATAAACACAGCAGTAATGAGAAATAGATTTAATGTTTGAGACTGATTGAATTCTGTAATTCAATTTGCTATGAAACCCAAATAGAAACCCAAGTGGGAAATACTGTTGAGAGAAAGCTAAGAAAGAAATGCTTTATTTGTAAGGAAAGCAAGATCCTATGAGGTAATAAAGGAACTCTGGTTAGGAGCTTACCAACCTAGTGTTCTCCTAACAGACATTTTTTTTTCTCCCCCAGGGGTTGAATTCCAATTTTTTTTTTTTTTTGCTCCTACAAACAAAGTACGTAATGAAACTAATAGCAATGGCAGTAGAAATACTTTTCTTTCTGCTTTGAGATCAACAGGCTAGATTCTGATCTCTATAAAAGTTTGGGAGGGGGCGTGTGGTTTTATTAAAGTAATCAGCTTTTCTGTGATCTCTGTACACAGTTAATTATGTTAATTTTAAAGCTTTTGCAGTAGCCTGAGAATTCTGGAGTATATGATATTTTACTTTAAGGATGACGATAGTGGAATATCCCCATGAAAGGATCCCAAATGCAGTGTGAAAATATTGTTATGTTAAACTATAGCTAAAAGCTGTGGACAGACTTGTCTTTAGAGCAGGCAGCGTTAGGCAGTGATTTCATTAAATTTTAGAGCTAAAATAGGGTTAGGGATTTGCTCTTCTCAACTACTTTTCCCTAGCCATCCCTATCACAACTTCTTTTACTACTGCCCACGTTCCAAATTGTAAAGCTTGATAAAGTGATCTACCAAGTCACAGTGTAGAGCTGGAATAACCCTAAATAGGGACCTAAAGCCAGTTCTAAGCATGCACTTTTGTCTCCTTGGTTTACAAAATCACTTGACCTCTCCAGGTCTTGGGCCTCTGGTACAATGTGGAAACAGGGCTTGATTACCTCTAAGATGCTCTAAGACCAAGACAATGGCTCTATAAGTTCAACCTTTGCATTCATTTCTCAGGGAGATTTCTGGCATCCCTCTGCATGACTTCTTCCAAGAAGAGAAGACCCAAACGAAATCAAAAGGATTGATATGATGTGCTCCAATTAAATAAACAAAAGTTGTTTCTTAAACTCTTTGGATGGTGTTTAAGGTCCTTAGTTTCCCTGGTAGCTCAGCTGGTAAAGAATCCACTTTCAATGGGCTGATTCTGGGGTTGGGAAGATCCCCTGGAGAAGGGATAAGCTACTTACTCCAGTATTCATGGGCTTCCCTGGTGGCCCAGACGGTAAAGAATCTGCCTGCACTGCGGGAGACCTGAGTCTGATCCCTGGGTTGGGAAGATCCTCTGGAGGAGGGCATGGCAACCCGCTCCAGTATTCTTGCTCGAGAATCCCCATGGACAGAGGAACCTGGCAGGCTACAGTCCATGGGATCACAAAGAGTCAGATACGACTGAGTGACTAAGCACATCACAAGGTCCTTAGAAAATATAAAAGGGAAATCAAATACAACTGTTGAAACACAGCACGAGAACCTAAAAGGTCTTAGAAGAAATGCTGGGGAGGAGAGGAAGATTGGTTTAAAAGGGAGAATTGAAGAAAGAAAAGAATGAACTGAGGAAGTGAACGTTTCATGGTTCAAAGTTGTTACATAAATTGAACATCAACTTCTTGTTTAATCCAGTAAATGTGTTTACGTGCCAGGCCTATCATCCACTTTATCACTGAACAAATATTTATTGAGCACCTGCTATCCTTCTCACACTCTACAGGCCCTAAGGATACATAGAAAGCAAAACCAGATGTGCCTCCTCGATGCTCTTCAGTCTAGCATGCCTCTTTTAAGTATTGTCTGATCCTCCCAAGAAGCATCCAGGTGATAAGAGAGGAAAGAACAAAGGTGTATCAAACCTCTATGACTGAAGGTAGACTGTAATAAGTACTATAAAACATACAAAAAGTAATATGATGGTATTAATATTAGGGAGAGAAACTTCTTCCAATATAATACTAGGGAAAATCTAGTGGTAATCTTTGAACTGGATCCTGAAGGCTGCGTATAATTTTGATACTTTACAAAGAGAATGGGGAGAGGAAGACATTTCAATAGAGGGAATAGAGGGACCATTGTGGGCAAAGGCTGAGATCAGAAAGTACTTAGTGAAAGGTAAAGATTTTAGATGTCCAAAACACTGGGTATGGGGGCTTCCCCGGTGGTCTAGTGGTTAAGACTTTTACCTCCCACTGCAGGAGGCACAGGTTTGATTTCTGGTCTGGAAATTTAAATCCCACATGCCACATGGTGCAGCCAAAAAAAGACAATAACAATAAAAAAAAAAACCTGGGGACAAATTCTACCTCAATAAAATTGTTAAAAAAAAACCTGCATATGTACAGATTGAGTGAAGAAAAACAAGTAATTCCTAGATTCAAATAATCAAACTTTTCTTGAAAGAATAAACAGATGTCCATGATATGTGAATGTCTGATCCTACTTAATGCAAACAGTATTTTCATGGGCTAGTCTGAACAGCACTCAGTAAAATACTTTCACCTCACTGAAGTAAGTGAGGTAAATAAACATGACATGCAGCCAGCTGAATGAATATTCAACTCATTGCATTTCTCCATGGGTCATGAGTGATTCTAATATTGCTCCTCTGGACTCATGCTTTCTGATGGCCTGTAAGAAGCAGTGGTCATAGGAGGGATCCTTTAGGGACATTAAGCATAGAAGAATCTCTTCAATCAAACACATCAAGCCTTTAAAAATACAGCTTCTATCTCTTTCCTCCATCATGTCAGTGACATACAGCCACACTGCAGAGCCAGGTTGAAGGATATCATTTTTTCTAATAGTCTCTCTCTTCTTTGGAACAAATTGGTAAAATTTTCTTTCACAGATTCAAAGGATTACAGTTGCTATTTATCTTGTCCAGTAAGGCATCCACTTTTGCCACTTCTAGCCTCTCAAATATTGTCCTAAGTCTTGGGAAATACTCATATAGCCTCCCAAAGACAATAGAACCCAGTAGGAAGACCTATTTATAGCTCCAAATGTAACATGCTCAAGCTTCAAAGAGATTTGACTAGATAAGGACGCTGCTTCCTTTTGCAATGCATGGGCTGAGGGCAGGGACACAGGGACTCACCATATGGTCTTGTACTCTTTGATCGGGAAGTTCTCCCACCTTTTCACTTGATTGTGAGATTCTGTGCAGAGGAGACCATGTTACAGCTCTCGTAGTGCCTGGTATATAGCTGATGCTCAACAAATATTTGTTAACATCACATTTAATGTTTCTGTTATATTCTTCAATAAACATTCCCCAAATGTTTTGAATTTATGAATGACATACCTTAGGCATCTGAGATTCAGCTACAGTTCTCCTATGGAGGAATTACAGAGTTTGCTGATGAAAGTACAGCTCTGTACTAAGATGTTTTACTCTAGGTATAGAGTTAGTGGACTATTTTTAGGCTGCTTACTCATCCAGTTATTTTAAAGAAGGGAAGGAAAAACTGACACAAATAATACAATTGTGTAACAGGGATAGATTTGAGAAAAAATATGCATTTTCAAAAGTAGAGAAAGATTGGATGATTCATTTAACTTTTCCCCTCAACATCCTTTCCTACACACATTAAAAGTTACACTAGCTTAAAGAATGAAATATTTTAAAAGCCTCCCCACCCACAAAAAAAGGGATAAGACTTTCACCAGCAGAGTCATAGGATTTCACTGCTTTCTACATGAACACTGCCTGAATTTCACAATCTTCTACTCTGAGGTGCTGCTATTAACAAAATACAAAATTAGGCCAAGAAAAGTGAGTTATGCAGCCCAGGAAAATTAGGGGAGGTTGGTGTGGCTCCAGAGATAACGTTCTCATCTGTGCCTGCTTTACATCCTGGTCTACTTCTTATCTTGTTCAGCACTCATTGGGTTGTTGCAAAGCAAGAGCTCACTGTTACACATCAAAATCCAACAGGGAAAAAGCTACCAGATAAAATAATGCTTCTAAAGATAGGGCCGGTGAATTATTTTTCTTCTCTGTTTTTCTCTCTTTACTTCCTATAGAACTGCTGTCAGAGAAGATTATGATAATCACATAGCTAAAAGCCCAAGGCTTTAATGAAATTTCTAGGTTTTCATTTACCCTCTTTATTCAAAACTTAGAGTGGACTTTCTCCCTCCATTTATCAGAAATCTTTGAATTCTCCAAAGTTAAAATCATGGAGTTTATACTATCACAGGATAGTATTTCCCATTCACCCTCTTGTAGACAGTGTCAAAGGTGAGGACGATTGGAACCTGTCCCCATGACAATCAGCTGGGAGCCTCAGAGAGTGTCCTTAATGTAGTAAAATCCAACATTTCAAAAACAGAAGTGGAAACAGTTCTACTGAAGCCCTGCAAGCTTCACCCTTGCACACGAGCTTTGTTTGATGCTGTCAGAAACGTGACCCATGCTCCACCTTTGAGCCTTGGTTAATGCTACTACACTGGGTTCCTGGATCACCCAAGAAATTTCCTCCCAAACTGGAAGCTGGACCTCAGTTGATAGTCAGGGGTCTCCAAGCAGAACTCTAAGGGGACCTCTTATCCTTGTGTCAGCAGGACAGAAGCAGTCATTTGCCCTTGGAACATCATGGGGAGTTGGAGGTAATGGATCTATAGCAGCAACAGCAGTGAGGAAGATAGGTCAGTTTTGCATTCTAGAACCAAAAACACCACCAGAAGGTTCAGAATATAACTAGAAAACTTGATTGTATCTGCCTTAGTTTTGTATGGTAGAGTGTTTCAAAAAACATTCTCTGAAGCGTTTAGATCAAATGAGGTTGAAAGGATGCCTAGGAGAGGTGATGACCGGGATCTCCTATAATATTGACTTACATGCTTTTCTTTGTCGCACATTTATTTTTCCACAGCCCACACTCTACTTTCTTGCTGTAATGTATACTTGGGGGATGGTTGTGCTGAGAGTGATGGGGGCAATACTCTGGGCCAAGCCAGGATGCTTTCTTAATGGAAGGTGTATTATTAAGGAAAAAAGTTTGTGCAGATTGAAGATTTCCTCCCAATTCCCAGATGATCAGGCAGCACTAATACAACCAAAAGAGAGGGCACATCACCAACCCAGTGTTTGAACATTTTATTAAGCCTCAGAATGATTTAGCATTTCTGTGAGAGGAAAACTCAACCTTGTTTTTCTTGATACTACATAAAGGACCTATCTTCTTAACTGATTAGATTTTATTATTTGCATAACTTTTTACTGACCCAGTGTTTCAAAAAACATGTTATTTGGTCAGCGTATCAGGAATCAGCCAAAGATGTTGATTGAATTCACCAAAGACTAAGAGTGGTGGTCCTCTGCCAACTTGGTCTGTCATCTGCTTATGTTGTGGTGCCCTTTGCCAGGTGTGAAGTTGTCAGAATGGACTCTTGAACTGTGTGCCAACAAGGGGCAGAAACTTACTGAGGACAGCATTAAAAGTCAATAGAAAGGCAAGTTGGCAAACACACACTGTTTTCCAAGGCTTTAAATTGTGGTGGAGATATTAAATCGATTTTGTGATTAAAAGTAAAATCTTTTCCTTCATCAGTCATTTTGCCAAATTCAGATACTTTTCATGTAATGTATGAATAGATAAATTTAACTTTTTCAAAGTTTTCCTTCCTTTGAATACTCCCTCTCTTTAGCTCACCTAGTAAAACATATCTCAGTACTGCTTCTAATAAGTAATTATATTAGTGATATATGTGGAATCATCTTCAAGATTAAGAACTAATCAATCTTGATTTGTCATTCTCTTTAAAACTGCTTTCCATCCTGAATATGGTAATCCAACATAAGGCCCAGATTGTTTGACATCTATGTAATTACAGTTCTTATTAACTGGGACATATATATTTGATAGATTTCAATAAGCAATAAATTATCATGATATAAATATCTGTATGGTATACTGACTTTCAATATTTCTTGTCAAAAAGATCCTTATATTTTGAAAGTGTTATGTTTGTTTAGGTAGCTGTGTTGTCTGGTAAGCTAGAATTATCATAAGAGAGCTTTGGTGACAATGTATGATAAGCCATGTAAATAGTAAAAAAAAAAAAAATGTCCACTAATGTCTATTTGGCTTGCAAAATCTGTAACAATTCTACTAGTAATTTTCAGTGCTTATTCTTTTCACCTAATACTTTTCTCATTCCCTCCCATTATGTCTTACTCATGTCAGGTATAAGACAGCTTTCTCAGCAGAAAGATCCTAATAAAAATCAAAGACCAAGGTGAGTCTATTGGAGTCATCATGAATTACACTCCTTTTTTTTGTGGCTCTTGATTTTTCTTTTTTAAAGGCACACCCTTAACTTTTGCTTGTTCATTTTTGTTAACATAAACCAGATGCTAATTCAAACAGCAAAACCAGTCCTTCCAAAAAAAACCAATACCACAAATTTGTGTATTATTGGTTTTGGTCACCCATGGAATCAATAAGACTCTTCCTCCTTAAGTGATCAATGATTTTTTTCAGTCAACTTAAAAAAACAAAATACCTCTTTTCATTATTACCTGCCTTTTTTCAGTATGCAGCATGGCAGTACAATTGACAATGAGGTGCTTTGCACATCAGCTTTCCTTTCCAGCTGGTCAGGGGTCCCTTTTCTCTTTTTCTCATTTCCTGAGAACAGGAAGGAGTAAAGCATGGCCCAAGACAATGTTGTCTGTCACATTAGGAGTGGCAGAGGGTTTACTAGATCATGGTTCTCTCCGCTTGGCCTCAGAAATATCTCCTGAGACCCTGTGTTTGATGTGGAAACTTGACCTAAGAAAAAAGACTTGGGAAGTCCTTTATCTGGCTCTTCTCCCAATTATCCCATGAAAGATTAACAAAACTAATGGGATGACTGGAGCTGCTTCATGGCTACCAAACTACACCCATGAGTTTGTTTCTCCTTTAAGTGATCTTGGGAAGACAGTGAGGGCCTCTATCTTGACTACTGATGATCATCCGAATATAGTGGCTGGTATGGTAGTTTGGTGTGAGTTTTTGGCAAAGAAAAAATTAGGCTCTGAAAGACATTTCTCATCAGAAATTGTCAATATATTAAAATGCATTTAAAAGTTACTTCTGGGAAGCATATTAAATAGGCCAATCATTTAATCATTTGCTAAATATCAAAGCCTATAAAATCATAGTTTAATGTCACCCTGACATAAAGCAACATCAAAATTAGTGCATCATCTATAAAGTGAAGTATCATTTGCCTTCAAGTGACAAATTCTATTGCCAAAAAAATACCACTGTACTTCTAATAAGTGACACTCATTTTAATAGACCCTACAAAAATACAATATTTTCAATGTCCCCATAAAACAGTTAACTTACAAATATTACTCTCAGAGCTTTGGTGAGATCAATGTATGATACTGTTGTGAAAATCGTAACAAAATACTTGGAACACTGGCGTGTAAAGTAAATTCATTATATATATTTAAAAAAAGAGAGCTATGTCAAAATGTGAGAGAATGCATATAACCAACTCTGGGAAATTATTCTGGAATGTGAAATTAATATTTTAATCAAATGAATGACTAATATATAAAAGAAACATTTTTAAAGGGTTATAAAATGGATTTTGATCATTTGTAAAGGAAAACAGTTCCAATGTAAAAATAACTAATTATATATTAATGATGCTCATCTTTCTCTTCAGTGAGACAGAATTTAAGATTATATGTATTTTGCAACTTTGGGGGGAAAAAAGATATTTTCTCTACTTTGCCCTCCAAGGCAGGCATGGAAATTAGTAATACCAGATAGACCATGGCTCTGAGAAATTATATTTGAAGTTTCATATTTAAATAGCAAGGTTTATTTTATCACCCCCATAACTTTCTAACAATAGTCTTTCTTAATGATAAATTTTATCAATACCCCAAACTCATTTAAAATGATTTAAAAGTAGCAAATTGGATAAAGCAACACACAAATAAATTCCACATTTACAAGTAAAGAAATCACAGGGCTACAGTTTATAATCAACATAAACTTGAAAGAAATAAAGCAACACCTTGCTGCCACCCATCATTCACTGCTTACATTTGTGGTGAAAAAGATTTATCTACAATGACCTTTAGTCTGTTTCTTAACTCTGTCTGTATTGTAATTAGCTAAAGGCATTGAACAAATTAGGTTGTTCTATCTTTTATTCAGGTCCCAGAGGTAAATGGCTAACTGATGAAATATTTCACTCTGTGTTATGAGAATTTAGCAAATGAATATGGAACCAAATATAAACACTTTATACCATATGTACAGTTACTTTCATAAGGCATTATCTTGTAATTTTTATTGAAAAAGATTCAATATAGTAAAGTCTTATTTTAAGATATATTTTCTTTCTCAATCCGAGATGTTTAATTTATGAAAATATTGTTTTTTTCTCTATATTCTTTTTGTTTATATGCCAACATATACTTTGTGCTAGAAATATTTTATGGGAATTACAATTCTTTATATTTGTATTTTCTATATAAAGGCATATACAATTTTGAGGCAGTGTTTCTGATGGAGAGCAGAATTCATAAAGAGCTTGTGTGTGCTTCCGTGCTCCGAAATTATATGAAATCCACTTTGAGAAGAAACTTATTCAATTAAAAAAAAAAATCAAAACCAAAACTGCACCAATGCACAGCCAGAGGCTGACAATTAAAACTAATACATAACCACATGAACATCATATTTATATAGTTAACATTTTTAAGGATGATCAGTGCTAACATTATAGTATTATACATTTGGCACTAATGTTTGCCATTGGTCCAGCAATTGGCAAAATTTGTTTCTATGTATAAATTTATTTGAACATTAGGTCTGGCTAGACGTATCTTCACTATTTATAAAAAATATTTAGACAGTAAGCTCACGTTGAATAACTAGGTCTACTGTGTTCTGGAAACTCTTCAGTAGTAATACAGCTTTTTCGTGTTCCATATGTACAAAACTATGTCCATTGGCCTGTAAACACACAAATAAAACAGGGTCATCAATGCAAGATACTTGTTTATCACATTGTTCTTGTCTCTAATAATAAGATTTAAGAGAGTATGAGCAACAAATAGTCATATGTTTTTAAAATTCACACCAGAATTGCAACTATGGAAACAACTAATTAATTTCACCCAGCTTCAACTTAATTTATTAATTCAACAAATACTTATCAATTATCTAGTATATCCTACTTTGGATTGTCCTAGTATAATGCTAGTTCAGTTCAGTTCGGTTCAGTCACTCAGTCATGTCCGACTCTTTGTGGCCCCATGAATCACAGCACGCCAGGCCTGCCTGTCCATCACCAACTCCTGGAGTTCACCCAAACTCATGTCCATCAAGTCGGTGATGCCATCCAGCCATCTCATCCTCTGTCGTCCCCTTCTCCTCCTGCCTCCAATCCCTCCCAGCATCAGGGTCTTTTCCAATGAGTCAACTCTTGGCATGAGGTGGCCAAAGTATTAGAGTTTCAGCTTCAGCATCTGTCCTTCCAAAGAACACCCAGGACTGATCTCCTTTAGAATGGACTGGTTGGATCTTCTTGCAGTCCAAGGGACTCTCAAGAGTCTTCTCCAACACCACAGTTAAAAAGATCAATTCTTCAGTGCTCATCTTTCTTTATAGTCCAACTCTCACATCCATACATGACCACTGGAAAAACCATAGCCTTGACTAGATGTACCTTTGTTGGCAAGGTAATATCTTTGCTTTTCAATATGCTATCTAGGTTGATCATAACTTTCCTTCCAAGGAGTAAGCGTCTTTTAATTTCATGGCTGCAATCACCATCTACAGTGATTTTAGAGCCCCCCAAAATAAAGTCTGACACTGTTTCCACTGTTTCCCCATCTATTTCCCATGAAGTGATGGGACCAAATGCCATGATCTTATAGCCACTATGCAAATCACAGAGAAACACCAGTAAGTACCACACAGATACACTTGAAATATGATAGTTATTTTGTTCTTGGTCTGATTTATTTTGTTTTTGCAGGAACTCTGTTGATGTGATTTAGAAGTGTTCACAGGACCATTGCCTTTTTGTCATATAAAGAAAGCTGAGCACCGAAGAATTGATGCTTTTGAACTGTGGTGTTGGAGAAGACTCTTGAGAGTCCCTTGGACTGCAAAGAGATCCAACCAGTTAATCTTAAAGGAAATCAGTCCTGAATATTCATTGGAAGGACTGATGCTGAAGCTGAAACTCCAATCCTTTGGCCACCTGATGTAAAGAATTGACTCACTGGAAAAGACCCTGATGCTGGGAAAGATTGAAGGCGAGAGGAGAAGGGAATGACAGAGGATGAGAAGGTTGGATGACATCACCGACATGATGGACATGAGTTTGAGCAAGCTCCGGGAGTTGGTGATGGACAGGGAAGCCTTGCGTGCTGCAGTCCATGGGGTTGCAAAGAGTCAGACACGACTGAGTAACTGAACTGAACTGATAAACCCACCAACACTGTCAAATGTTTCACTTGTGTAAAACAAAACATATGGTATAGTTAAATCTTATTTTGACTCACTGAAAAGTTCTTAATTTAAAATTTTAATATTAAAAAGATAATTTCTATTTCCCTCATTGTTAAAAACAAATATATTCATTATTTCTATCAGTGGTTCTCAATCCCATTCAGAGATGAATTAATTTCTGCGTGATCTAGGCTAGTTTTGTTATTTTTATAAATGAAAGAGTTACACCTCAGCGAGGTTAAGCAACATGCCTGAGGTCAAACAGCTAAACTAGGGCTGAATCATCTGATACTATAATATTCCTTCTTATTATTTCTTGCAATACTTTACTGAAATAGTAACATTACAATCGCTCCCAGTGATTTGAACTACTATTTCATTGATCTTGATAAATTAATCAACATTTTATCCTTAAAATAGTTGCTATCTTATTTCCTACTGTAATTTTTTTTACACCAATTTTCCACTTCTTTATTTTCAATTTATGCAGAATCTCAGATAAGAGAAGTGGCTTTGGCAAGGAAGGAATGTGGAAGTCAAGGGAAACTGTGGTGATGCCTAGTACATCATGATTTCAAAGCTATAATTCTCATTCAGATTCCTAACAAGTTTAATCTAACTTGAGTACTTGTAAGAATAACACTTTGTCCTAAATTAGAATCTAAAGAAATGCTGAATCTCTCATTCTTATAGTTTTAACTTTTAACTCTGGCTTAATTGTTGTTGTTGCAGTTACATGTGAACCATCTCAAAAGTAGAAAGACTAAGTGAGACCATCTGCTAGGGCGGTGAGACCTGAAAGGGAACATTAAAAAGGAGAAAACTTTTAGGCATCTGATTGGATAAGGGCATAAGAAATAAATGAAAAATCAAAGTATGATGCCGTTAACAGAAGATGGAAATCTTGGAGAAGCAGCAGGCTTAGTCAGGAAAACAACAGAGTTTGTGGTACCGGCGACACATGCAAGGAAATGTTGATCATACATATAGAAATAAAAGACTGGAGTTCAGGAAGGAGGTCAGAGTGGTCCTTTAGCAACAGGCAGTAGGTTAGGGTTACGCAGCTAACCTAGGGCTGAATCATCTGATACTTTAATATTCCTTCTTATTATTTCTTGCTGAGAGAATTATCAGAAAATAAGTTTAAAAGGGAGCATTGTGAAAGAAGGAAAATCTAGGGAGGGGAGCAGGATTGGTCGTAGCTTTGAATTCGAGGAGCAGAACTGAAAGACGGCATTTGCTGTTGACCTTGTTGTTCTTGCTCTGTTGCTAAGTCATGTTCGACTCTTTGTGACCCCATGGACCTGGGCATCTAGGTAAATCTGTCTGAAGTGAGGGAGGGACAAGTGAAAGAGGGCCCAGTCTTTTCTGCCAGAGCATGACAGAAAGCTGACTCGGGCTTGGTGGCTGAACTAAAGGAAGAAGATACAGGTGCATCGAGTGGAGGGGACAGGAAAACTGGCAGGAGGAGAACTGGAAAGGGATGTCCTGATGGGGATCAAGCTAGGCAGCAGGAAATCCAAGGTGATCAAGTCCTTTGTAATGGCTTCAGTTTTCTGCCTCACAGAGGAAACAGCAGGGAATAAAACTTAGCTAGATGAACTCTGGTGTGAAATCTGGGTCCGTTTCCAATAAATCAGGCTTCAAGATGTTCAGACCCACCATCCAGGTTCTGATTCAAGGCTAGGGAAACCCCTTGTATAAATTTAGCTTTAATACTGCTTTAAAGCATCAGCTTTTCGTTTTCATGCTTTGTAAGTTCAAAGTACATGCTTTGTAACTATATAAATAATAGTCATATAGTTGGAAACACAAAGAACTGATTTCCCAGAAGGAAATAAGCAAGTTGATAAATTAGATCATTGAGTCAAACAGTAGGACTCTACCTGTAATTCTAGTCACCAGAAATGTTTTGGCTCTAAGCCAGAACTTTGGTGAATCTCAAGGGGCCTATTTAAAAGACCACAGCTAGAGACTTCCTGGGAATGGGTTCAAATTACCAAAAGGATTCTGAAAGATCAGAAAGCAAACTATTTTAGAAAGTTTATTAAAGATTAAATGAGTTAACATATGTCAACTGCTTAGGGACAAGGCCTGCCACACTATAAACAATCAATAAATGTTAGCTACTACTATTAATATTACTTCACTAGTACTTTTTTGAATTTCAGAAATACAATTTTCATTAAGTAACAAGAATAGTAAGAAGAACAAAAGGGCAAAATGTCAGAGGAAGGAACTATTTTAGTTAATTTTAGCAATTTTTAACTTTTATTTTGTTTTGGTTTTTTCCTTAGCAATTTTTTAGATGAGAATTGTGAAGATCAATGAAATTGCATGAAATATCCACGCTCACACAGCTAGTGTCTAGATGGGAATTTATGTCATGACTCTCTATCTTGACACAATTCATTTCACTGGGTGTTGTGAGGTTGAAACAAATGTTTTTAGGTTCATTAAGTGTCACAGACTCATTCAGTGAATTCACTTTTTAAGATTAATTGAGCTATTTCTTGATATGGAACATTACGGTAGGCATGATGCCAGGAGAGGCAAGAACAGAGGGGTTTGAATGGAAGGAAAAGATAAAAATCTTAGTTGTAGAGAACTTTCTTCTTCCACTGTTAGAAGAGCTAAAAAAAATTGTATTTGTTAAAGTGATTATGGCTATCTGGCTTACATCTTGGATGGTTCAGACAGGGAATCAGACAGTTATGTTACTACATGTATGTGGGACTTTCCCAATCCACATGAAGTTTCTTTCGAAGAATCACAGTATTCCAGTTAGAAAAGTCTTGTGGCTGCTTCATGTGTGTGATTAGAAGAAGAGCTGAGGAAATAAAGGAGGATACTATTCCATTTAATGCTTTGAAATGTAAATGCATATAATCTACATTTATGCATTTGATATTTTGAATATATATAATATAAATACAAAAGACAATTTGAAGAACAAATCCTATTAATAAATTAATGAAGCTTTAAAATATGTTGTCAAATTTGGCTACATATACGTTTTATATAAATACACAATATCATGGCTTATAATAAAATATGTCCAATTTTGAGGAAATTGCAACTTAACTGCATGGTTTATTAAGTAAAAATGAAGTTAAAAAGAAAACAATTTACAAAAGAAAAGATACTCAAAAAATTTTATGCTTCAAGAGTACATAATTCATTGATTTCTGACTTTAACTGATTTGAAGCATAAAGGATTATGTTACTATAGCAACATTATTTCCAGAAGGTATCCTTCCTTATTTTAATTCCAGTTAACATCTGTGCCACAAAATGTTTTTAAATTGCTCCTTTGCATGACTTAGACATGAAAAGATGGAGGGTTAATGAACATAATATTTGCAATTCTAACAAAAAGTAGAGCTTTCCAATTACAGCTTATCAATTTACTGTAAAACATACTCAGTTTCTGGATTTCATCCTCTTGTTCCTTTCTGAATTTATCTTTGATTTCCTTCTGGTAAATGTTTTGTTAAGTGGCTAAATTATGGCTGTTTATGCCATAGACATTTTCCAGAGGGTGTTGTAATTCTCCAAGAATTTCACTGTATTCTTATTATTCAAAGCTTTATATTTAAAAATGAGTTTCTGAGAAGGTTTGGCCACAAAATTGGTGGGATTATCCAATAAGAAGGACAGCATGACTCTTAGAATCCAAAGGAGAAATGGGATTAGAGATTTGTTATATGATTTCAAATTGATTTAAACTCCCCTTCAAGGAACAAACATTTAAAATGCCAGTACACATATATCTTATACATTAGATATACATTGCTGCTGTTCTTAGTCACTCAGTCGTGTCTGACTCTTTGTGACCCCATGGACTGTAGCCTGCCAGGCACCTCTGTCCAGGGGGATTCTCCAGGCAAGAATACTGGAGTGGGTTGCCATGTCTTCCTCCAGGGTATCTTCCCAACCCAGAGATCAAACCCAAGTCTCCCACAGTGCAGGCGGATTCTTTAAATTAATATAGTGTACTTTGAATGTGTATAACTCTTAGGATGAAAGAAAATGAAAATATACGGCAATCTTATTTGAGTCATTGGACTTCATGTTGTCTAAACCTGAGAGCGAGACGTTAAGAGAGAAAACAGTGGGTATCTTAGGTAATTACAATTATGTTTCACATTACCTGGAATTATTTCCCATTGCAGAATTTTAATCTCATTAAATAAAAGATATATTTAGGGCTGAGTATACTGTATAATCAATACTACATTGACTGTGTGCCAAGTCATTTGAAACATTTTCCTTTCTATCAAAAATCTGAACTGCAGACCTTTAATTCTTAGACAGTTCCAATGAAAATGTTATACTGCACTTTTTAAATGTGAGAAAGTTTGATGTCTCAGTGGCTTTTATTATAGTATTTAAAAATCTTGATAGACTAAAACATAAATAAAAATTTCTCTTCTGTCTTAAACTTACTCATGTACTGCAGCTTGCATGTTTCATGAGTTCAGGCTCAAAAAAAGGCAAGGCAAAATAGAAAACACTAAACTGAAGACTTTGTCTATTATTTGTATAGAAATTCTGGCATGAAACTTATAATACATAGTAATCCTGAAGATATGTACTTATTTATCTGCTTTGATTTTAGAATGCCTGTTTTCTTCTTATCAAATATGTTGAATGAATATTTCTAATGAATTCCCTTGGAATTCTAATGAATTCCCTATGTTGTTTGAAAGCAGTTTCCCAATAACCTACACTTTATGTCTTTTACCTTACCACAAAAGGAACTGCAAAATCAGTCTCTTAGTTTCAGGCAATATTTGTAGCCAGGTTGGTTTCTGATTTTGTAGAGAGCTTGCTGTTAAAAGAAGACATATTGGGAATGGATTTTATTACATATTTGAAGTCAGCTTTTCCCTGTCTCTCTTCCTCCACTATCTGTTCTAGGTAATTTCGGACGTGTCTACTTCCTGGGCAGAAACTTAGTTACAAATCCCTATTACATTGCTTACATTGCTTGGCACAATATTTTGTACATCATCGACATTGAATGCATATTTTACAAACCAATAAGTAGAAAATGTGATGAACAGGTTGCTATCAGTAAAATTTGCTTCAGTAGAATCAGCATGGTATAATGGAAGAAGCTCAAATAAATGATATAGCCTCTGTCAACAATAGATACCTTGCAGGGTGGTTGTGTGCTATAAATGACATACTATGGGTACCCAGTTAATGCTACTTTTACTTTATTCAAATTATGGAAGTTAGAGCCAGCTTAATGAACTTAAGTTGTCTTCATTGTTTTTTGTGTTTTACTTAGTACAGTTTTTTTTGATTTGCAAAAAGTATTTACTCAACCTCTAATTAGTTATCTGTGCTGAACTATATAGATTATGAACAAAGCAAATGGATAAAGATATGCAGTGAAATTCTGGCATATAAAACCATCCACACTTAAAAAACTATTTTTGGTTGTCTTCTAACCAAACAGTATTATAAAAAATGTTTCAAATGTATTTTATCACTCTCTGAAGATTAAGCATTACATAATACTGAACCCACTCACCACCTACACCCCTGCCCACCTTTCCCCAGTCCTCTCTGATGGTTTGATTTTCACCCGCCAAAAGAGATCAACTATAGAAAATGTTAACACATTTAGCCTTGTTGGGAAATGCTTTAGTGAAATTTTCAAATACTTTATTTCTTTCAGGGTCCTATACTTCATGCAGATGGTGACTGCAGCCATGAAATTAAAAGATGCTTACTCCTTGGAAGAAAAATTATGACCAACCTAGACAGCATATTAAAGAGCAGAGACATTACTTTGCCAATAAAGGTGTGTCTAGTCAAAGCTATGGTTTTTCCAGTAGTCATGTATGGATGTGAGAGTTGGACTATAAAGAAAGACGAGCACTGAAGAATTGATACCTTTGAACTGTGGTGTTGGAGAAGACTCTTGAGAGTCCCTTAGACTGCAAAGAGATCCAACCAGTTAATCTTAAAGGAAATCAGTCCTGAATATTCATTGGAAGAACTGATGCTAAAGCTGAAACTCCAATCCTTTGGCCATCTGATGCAAAGAACTGATTCATTGGAAAAGACCCTGATGCTGGGAAAGATTGAAGGTGAGAGGAGAAGGGGATGACAGAGGATAAGATGGTTGGATAGCATCATTGATTTAATGGATATGAGTTTGAGTAAATTCTGGGAGTTAGTGATGGACAGGGAGGCCTGGGGTGCTGCAGTCCATGTGGTTGCAAAGAGTTGGACACGACTGAGTGACTGAACTGACTGACTGACTTTCATTTTAACCATAACAAAGATGTCTCCTCTTTACTTTTTGTGGCCTTTTTTTGGGAAGAAATTGTAAAGAATTCAGAGAAATAAACATACTCTAACCCATTCTTAGTGACTCATGATAATAATTATGAATGTGAACACTTTGGAATAAAGCCAATTAGTTGCTTCCCGAAGTATATTTTGTGGAAATAGCTAATTGATGTTGCTGGTCAAAACGGTTATATGGTTAAGTATGTTGAGAAATGTAAGATTTTTCAGGTTCTTAATATGCTTAGAACATTGTGAAATTCTGAAACAAAGGATAGACTCTGAAGTGGCTCTGAAACTTATTTGAGTAAGGAACTCTTTAAAAAAAAAAACATTTTAAAAGATTCCATTGGGAAAGAGTATTCTAAATTGAATAGTACTTTTTGAATTTTCTTTCTTTTATTATTATTATTATTTTAAATTTTTATTTTTACTTTATTTTACTTTACAATACTGTATTGGTTTTGCCATACATTGACATGAATCCACCACGGGTGTACATGACTTCTTGCTTCCTACAATGTGCCTGGATCCAAAGGCTTTCCCCTTGATGGTCTGGAAAACTAGACCAAAGACTCCAAGTAAGAAATAAGTCTCTCTTATGAGTTAAAGTCATGAGATTCAGTGTGTGGAATTTGTGACAATAATATGGCGTCTCAAAAGAACTTTGTTTGAGGTTGTTGAATAAGTAAACTTTGAGTAAGATAATACTATTAGCAGCTAACTACAGCTACTGGTCATTAAAAGAGGTATCAAACTTCCCCTCAGACAAGGAACGTTTGATTCAGTGATTGTATATAGATATAGCACTGTATATCTGCATACAGCTGACCCAGGCATTCATGGACATTTATTCCATTTAGACTTTTGGGAAATCTAAACTTTCTTTTTCCATTCTGAACCATGAAAGCTGTAACTCATCATCCTATCCTAACCCCCAGTCCCACACCAAGCCATGTCTATGTTTGAATTCTCCAACTCAGTGAGAAACTATAAAGTTAGAGGGTTTTCTTTCTTTGTGCTTGGGATCTCTTTCCTCTCTCATTGTACTCCACACTCACCCATCCGTCATAAGGCCCTCACCTCTGCTCCTGAAGACAGATGCCCGTCTAGCCCATGGGTATTCTTTCCCTGGAGAAGGAAATGGCAACCCACTCCAGTATTCTTGCCTGGAGAATTCCATAGACAGAGGAGCCTGGTGGGCTACAGTCCACAGGGTTGCAAAGAGCTGGACATGACTGAGAGACTAACATTTTCACTCTCACTTTTATTCTTCCTTCTACTCATCCTCTTTTCTCCTGTCTATTAAATCTGGAATAACTCCTGCTTCATCAAGATATCATATGCTGTGACCCAATAGCTTACCAATGACTAGTGAAACTTGACAGATATATTTGTTGAGAGTGGTTTTTCAACTTGTCTGTATGAATTGTAGGGACAAGGTGTTTCAAGATTAGAAAAAAAGGGATATATCTGGTTTGTTTGAATTATCATCTCTTTGATTATTCTATACTGGTATCTCTGAGAGATAGCCATAGACCAGGAGTATACATTGAATTATAAAGTTCAAAGCTATTAAAATTTTGGAAAAGTAGAACTGGATATCATAAACTAATTATAAATCATTTAATTTCTCTGCTCCTGATGAAGTTAGGCTCTTGTCCTGGGAAAGTGAGAGGGCAAGTGAATGAAGAGGATAGAATTGACTACTGTGATAGACCAGGATACAATATACTTACAAGTGGCCTACAACTGTGAGTCATGTTATCAAAGTACAATACTTTTTTTTTTTTGCAGTCTATTCATCTTTTGAACAGAGTAACTATAATTAGTGGATTTTCTATATTTAAATATATTGTAAATTGTAAAATGTATAATTAGGTTGACTTTTTTAACTGGAAAGAATATTAGAAAAAAGAAACTATGATTTTAAACCAACAAAACTGCCACTTCAAAAATGGTCAAATATTGGCAAGTTCACATGGTTCAACTGAATAACATTTTTTATGGTCCATGCGCTTTCCCTTTTTCTCTCTCACTCTTTTATGATTTGACTTTACATAAGATGAAGCTGTGAGGGGTCAGGTCCCCTGGCAGAGTGCTCTTTCCTCATGCTACACTATCTTAAAGCAAAATGACTTACTAAACTTTAGTCAATAATTTGAATAAGCTCATGAGTTACAGTATCTATTCTAGGAAAATGAATAGTAAATGACAGAATAATCATGTGAATATGTTTTAATTAGCATCATTTCTTAATGCACACATTTTCATGTAACTCAAATAACACACTCATAATACAACAGCAGAATAAGAAGAGAGTTGTGGGTAAAAAGAGTTACAGAAGAAGAAAGAGAGAGCTCTTAAATAAATTCTGGGCTTGGGGGAGGTTTGGGAAAGGTACATCTCTTGCCATTTTATATATCTTTTTCTACTTGCTACTGATTTAGATCAAGCCCCAAACTGCCTTCACATTAAAGAGGAGCTCATTCATTGATTTTATTTTTTTACCTTGATTTTCCAGGTTGTATGCTTTCATTAAGATTTATAAATAAATTTGCTCCAGTGAGGATATATTCTAATGATCTTGAAGCGACAGATTACTCAATGTTATAAGTTCATTTTTATCCCAGTGTTCTTTAAACTAAGAGCTACTGTATCATTAAGAGATAAAAATATAATTTTCTCTCTTAACATCTGATGTTGGCAATGATTCCAGTTTAGAATTAGTCATTTTTATTTCCTTCAGAAAATATAACTGGCCATTCGTACTTTTTAACTAGTATGAATGAAACTGTAAATACAGCAATTTGTTTGATGAAGGTCTATGTATATTTTTCTTTTACTGAAAATGGACTTTGATTTTATTGTACTAGATACAAATGAGTTCTACAGAAAAAATAAAAGTTACATCCTTGAGACTCCTCTGTGGAGAGAATAGACAACCCAGGGGCAGCTCTTCTGACTTTGATTCCACTTTTAATTCTTTTTTACTTCTCGTGTTAAGAATTAATTTCTCTGTGCACTTTGCTGTTGCTGCATACTTCTCAGGATTAGAAACACAGTTTACTAAATCCTCATTTCCCCACATATAACCGTTCTAGAATTTCACAGCCAGGAACATATTCTCAACCTGCAACTAGATATCCTCTTAATTCTGTAGGATATCTACATCTGTATCTCTCTATCTATAGACTATTTTAATATCCATTTAAGTATATTTCTTTTCTCAGTTTGGAGAGAAAAATCTTTTGCCCTCCTTTGTCATAGATGAAGGCAAAGTCTCCAAACTTGTTTCATGCCACGGGATACTTCTCTACCCAGCCTGGCATTCTAATAGGTCAGGGATCTGAGATGAGCTGGCTTCATTTTTACAGACTCTGACATTTGAAATAATTTGTTCAAAATTCAGTAGAGGAAAAGAACTAGCGATTTCCTTTGTTAAATAGCACCATGTACTAAATGTTAGGTAGTTACATTGTGAGTTTATTCATAGCTGTTTTCCATGGAAATTGATAAAATTATTGAACAGGTGAATTTTTAAGTTAGGGGACCTCAGCTATCATATAAACCACAGTTCATTTTACATATGATGAATGTGAGTTCTATAGAAATGATATAAAATGCTTAACATCAAAGGGCTAGCTATGCAATTAAAAAATAGAGAACTTTGATAATTAAATAATAAAGAAAATATTTAGCTTTTATGTGTCTCTTTTGTTTCAATGTCTTAACTCAAAAGACCATCTACCGATTTGGTCTTTTTTTTTTTTGCATAATATAACACAGCTTTATATATAAAATGTACATGTTGTATAATCACACAATATAGATACCAAGAGATGAACAGGTGGATACAAAAGTGTTCATATAATTCACTCTTATGTAATCAACTTCTACCACTCAACAACATATCACTAACCTCTCTGTATACATAAATAAAAATCTGGTTTGAATGATGGCTCTTAAAAATCTATACAGTGCTTCATTAAAGAAATGCCTTGTCATAAGCTGCTTAACCTTTTTCATATTAACTGGATAGTAAGGCTGCTTTCTGTTTGCTATTTTTATAACAGCACTCTGATAGCCATCCCTGTACAAGCACATTTGAAAAGTGGTTGGTTTGGTCTTCTGTCAATGTGAAATTGACATGGGCCTTTTGGGTGGTATTTCTACTGTGACATTGCCAAAGGCTGGAGTAATTCAGTCTTTTCAGATAATTATCATTATTGAAAACTTAGGTTTTCATGATCTTGCTAGTTAGTTTAAAATATTTGTGAGAATACGATTCCAAGACAATTTATCTATATAGAGTTTTTACTTTTCTGCAATTCTTTGACAGAGTTCAGTAAATAGAGGGTAGAGTATCACTGCTGAGTTGAGTGGGGTAACTATTTGAGCAGGGAAAGTAGAGAGAAATAACCATAAATACTATTAAAACAGTAACTAGATTATTGTTAAGGAAGTAAATATGAACCAGTCCCTTCTCCCTCATCTAAAGTTATATCAGTACCGTATTTGGGTGCTTCATCCTTCTTACTTACACTTGATAACTATGCACGGATTCTTGTATAAATCAATTCTTCTTACATTCCCAAAGTAACACCATTCCTTTAAACAAATATGCAGAACAACTTCCAAGTGCGAGGTACTGAGAATATAGGACTCTACCAGGCTGAATTGGTTTCTGATCAGTCTCTCAACCCCAAAACAGTAAAGGCAAATAAGAAATGTAACAAAAACTTGTTTTCAATCATTTAACTCAAGTCACTTATTTGTTTCAATATTAGCCTTGGAAAGCATTGTTTTGTGTCTGTCTTACCTGAAGGATTTTATCACCAGGCTGTAGCAGGTTGGAGGCTGGTCCATCAGGTTGAACCCTAGTAACAAAGATACCCTATAAGTCAGAAGTAACAGAGGTTAGGATTCTATTTTCAAGACCTAGACCTACTTAAAAACTTTTTTCATTTACATAGAAAACAGTGAAAACATTAAAAACAGTTTACACATATAAGGTTCAAAGATTATTATGCTATTTTAAGCAACACACCTCTAAGTCATTTAAGGAAAATGACATTTTTATTTGCATAAAAAGCTCATACTGTTTTTAAAGTGCACTTATGATTTATAAGTTAAATTCATGGCATATTCTTAATATCTTCCTTAAATAATTTCGTATATGGTACTAAATCATCTTTTGTGTAACTTCTGAAGTTGTCTAAAGCTGTTCCTCATTGAAAATGTCTCCTGTTTGACAGGTTGTAAATTCAATATACACTTTAAAAACCTACTAGAATTACATATAATACTGGTTTATTTTAATGAATATTTCTTCATATGTTACTGAGAATTTTAAAGTAAAATGAACAAATTAAACATAAGAAAATTCCAACATAAATATTAAATACAAAGTGTGCAGCTACATAGTTACAAAATTCCTAAATTGATTTAGTTTAAAAAAAAGTCAAATTACCAGTGATAAGAGAGCAGACTGTATGACTTCAAAACCTTTATACCATGAAATTTTTGCACCTTGTTTTATGTCTCTGGATATGTTCCAGTGTCTCTGGGTTTATGAGCTACAGGAACTTGAATAAAATTTATCCCCTGCTGTTGTGTGAAAATTGTATAAATCTTAATTATGTTAAATTGGTTCATAGTGCTTTTCAAGCGTACTGTGTCCTTCTGCTCTTCTGTCTATTCACTGTATTAATTTTTGAGAGTTTGATATTGAAACTCCAACTAAAAATATTAATTTACTTTAAAAGTTATTGTAATATATAGTAGAACTATATGTAACTTTGCTCTGTATTTTCCAAGTTTTTTGTAGATATTTTATCATATACTCATAATTTAAAAAATTAAAAAATTTAGACAGACTTTATCCAGTCAAGGGAAAAAATCATTTTATTTATTATTTACACAAAGCAAACATTTATTGCATTTTACCATATGCGAGGCCCTGATCGCATGGACCACAGCCTTGTCTAACTCAATGAAACTATGAGCCATGATGTGTAGGGCCACCTAAAATGGACGGATCATGGTGGAGAGTTCTGACAAAAACATGGTCCACTGGAAAAGGGAATGGCAAACCACTTCAGTATTCTTGCCTTGAGAACCACATGAACAGTATGAAAAGGCAAAATGATACGACACTGAAAGATGAACTCCCTAGGTCGGTAGGTGCCCAATATACTATCTGGAGACCTAACTCCAGAAAGACTGAAGAGGTGGAGCCAAAGCAAAAACAACACCCAGTTTTGGATGTGACTGGTGATGAAAGAAAAGTCCAATGTTGTAAAGAGCAATATTTCATAGGAACTTGGAATGTTAGGTCCATGAATCAGGTAAATTGGAAGTGGTCAAACTGGAGATAGCCAAGACTGAACATGGACATTTTAGGAATCAGTGAACTAAAACGGACTGGAATGGGTGAATTTAATTCAGATGACCATTATATCTACTACTGTGGGCACGAATTCCTTAGAAGAAATGGAGTAGCCATCATAGCCAACAAAAAAGTCTGAAATGCAGTACTTAGATACAATCTCAAAAATGACAGAATGATCTCTGTTCATTTCCAAGGGAAACCATTCGATATTATGGTAATCCAAGTCTATGCCCCAACCAGGAATGCTGAAGAAACTGACATTGAATGGCTCTATGAAGACTACAAGACCTTCTAGAACTAACACCCAAACAGATATCTTTTTCATTTTAGGGGACTGGAATGCAAAAGTAGGAAGTCAAGAAACACCTCGGGTAACTGGCAAATTTGGCCTTGGAGTACAGAATGAAGCAAGGCAAAGGCTAATAGAGTTCTCCCAAGAGAATGCACTGGTCATAGCAAACACCCTTTTCCAACAACACAAGAGAAGACTCCACACGGACATCACCAGATGGTCGACACTGAAATCAGACTGATTATATTCTTTACAGCCAAAGATGGAGAAGCTCTATACAGTCAGCCAAAAAAAAAAGTCCCGGAGCTGACTGTGGCTCATATCATGAACTCCTTATTGCAAAATTCAGATACAAATTGAAGAAAGTATGGAAAACCACTAGACCATTCAGGTATGACATAAATAAAATCCCTTATGTTTATACAGTGGAAGTGACAAATAGATTCAAGGGATTAGATCTTATAGACAAAGTGCCTGAAGAACTATGGACAGAAGTTCATGACATTGTACAGGAGGCAATGATCAAGACCATCCCCAAGAAAAAGATATGCGAAAAGGTGAAATGGTGTCTGGGGAGGCCTTACAAATAGCTGAGAAAAGTAAAGACACAAAAGGCAAAGGAGGAAAGGAAAGATATACCCATTTGAATGCACAGATCCAAAGAATAGCAAGGAGAGATAAGAAAGCCTTCCTCAGTGATCAATGCAAAGAAATAGAGGAAAACAATAGAATGGGAAAGACTAGAGATCTCTTCAAGAAAATTAGAGATACCAAGGGAATGTTTCATGCAAAGATGGGCACAATAAAGGACAGAAATGGTATGGACCTAACAGAAGCAGAAGATATTAAGAAGAGGTGGCAAGAATACACAGAAGAACTATACAAAAAAGATCTTCATGACCCAGATAACCAAGATGGTGTGATCACTCACCTAGAGTCAGACATCCTGGAATGTGAAGCAAGTGGGCTTTAGGAAGTATCACTATGAACAAAGCTAGTGAAGGTGATGGAATTCCAGTTGAGCTATTTCAAATCTTAAAAGATGATGCTGTGAAAGTGCTGCACTCAATATACCAGCAAATCTGGAAAACTCAGCAGTGGCTACAGGACTGGAAAAGGTCAGTTTTCATTCCAGTCCCAAAGAAAGGCAATGCCAAAGAATGCTCAAACTACCACACAAGTGCATTCATCTCACACGTTAGTAAAGTAATGCTCAAAATTGTCCAAGCCAGGCTTCAACAGTATGTGAACTATGAACTTCCAGATGTTCAAGCTGGATTTAGAAAAGACAAAGGAACCAGAGATCAAATTGCCAACATCCTTTGGATCACTGAAAAAGAATGAAAGTTCCAGAAAAACACATACTTTTGCTTTATTGACTATGCCAAAGCCTTTGAATGTGTGGTTCACAACAAACTGTGGAAAATTCTTACAGAGATGGGAATGCCAGACCTCCTGTCCTGCCTCCTGAGAAATCTGTATACATGTCAAGAAGCAACAGATAGAACTGGACATGGAACAACAGACTGGTTCCAAATCAGGAAAGGAGTACATGAAGGGTGCATATTGTCACCCTGCTTATTTAACTTATATGCTGAGTAGATCGTGAGAAATGCCGGGCTGGATGAAGTACAAGCTGGAATCAAGATTTCTGGGAGAAATATCAATAACCTCAGACATGCAGATGACACCATCCTTATGGCAGAAAGCAAAGAACTAAGGAGCCTCTTGATGAAAGTGAAAGAGGAGAGTGAAAAAGTTGGATTAAAACTCAACGTTCAGAAAACTAAGATCATGCATCTGGTCCCATCACTAAATAGCAAATAGATGGGGAAACAATGGAAACAGTGAGAGACTTTATTCTGGGGGACTCCAAAATCACTGCAGATGGTGACTACTGCTGCTGCTGCTGCTAAGTCGCTTCAGTCGTGTCCGACTCTGCGTGACCCCAGAGACGGAAGTCCACCAGGCTCCCCCATCCCTGGGATTCTCCAGGCAAGGACACTGGAGTGGGTTGCCATTTCTTTCTCCAATGCATGAAAGTAAAAAGTGAAAGTGAAGTCGCTCAGTCGTGTCTGACTCTTCGCGACCCCATGGACTGCAGCCCACCAGGCTCCTCTGTCCATGGGATTGCAGCCATTAAATTAAAAGATGCCTGTTCCTTGGAAGAAAAGCTATGACCAACCTAGACATATTAAAAAGCAGACACATTACTTTGCCAATAAAGATCCATCTAGTCAAAGCTATGGTTTTTCCAGTAGTCATATGTGGATGTGAGAGTTGGACCATAAAGAAAGCTGAGCACTGAAAAATTGATGCTTTTGAACTATGGTGTTGGAGAAGACTCTTGAGAATCTCTTGGACTGCAAGGATATCCAACCAGTCCATCCTAAAGGAGATCAGTCCTGAATATTCATTGGAAGGACTGATGCTGAAGTTGATACTCCATATTTTGGCCCCCTATGCAAAGAACTGACTCTCTGGAAAAGATCCTGATGCTGGAAAAGATTGAAGGCTGGAGGAGAAGGGGACGATAGAATAAGAGACGGTTGGATGGAATCACTGACTCGATGGACATGAGTTTGAGTAAGCTCTGGGAGTTGGTGATGGGCAGGGAGCCTGGGGTGCTGCAGTCCATCAGGTCTCTAAAAGTTGGGCAAGACTGAGTGAATGAACTGAACTGCACTGAGGCCTGATTGCTGGTATTATAAAGGTACACTGAATAGAATTTTTGGCCTCAATGAGCGCACTATACAGTAGAAGAAAAGTTAAGAAAACCAGTGAGTATAAAGCAGTGTGACAAGTGTTACGACAGAGGGATAATAAATTATTTAAAAAGCTGAATTCAGCTTATCCTTAGTTTGTCAGGGTTTCTAATTATGATAGAAATATAATAGATTTAAACATTTAAAATATTGAATCCATATTAAACTTAAAGTTTGGAGCTTTCACAAAGAGGAGCTATCTGGCAACTGATCACAAATGAAAATTAAAGGGTCCACACAGATAAGGAGAGGAAAGATATTCCACATAGAAGGGATGGCATATACAAAAGTGCATGCTTTTTATTTATTTATTTATTTTTTGCATGCCTTTTATATTAAGCAGGCTGCAAGTAGTTCTATTATGACTGCGTTGGTTGTGGAAGGGTTCAGGTTGGTTGGGTTGGGAATATGAGAAAAGAACCCATCAACTCCCCAAATTAAGTAGGTGCCAGATCAAGACGGGCCTTTAATGGACATCCTTATCAGTTTGGGGAGCTACTGAAGTATTTGAAGTATGATGATAAAATTTTAATTAATATCCTAAGAATAGCATCTGTCCTAAGAATGGACAAACAAAACGTGTATATTCAGTGGAATATTATTCGACAGTGGAAAGAAATGAAGTGTTGACATCAAGGAACTTGAAAACAATGCTAAGTGAAATAAGCCATTCACAAAGACCACATATTGTATGATTCCATTTATGTGAAATGTCAAGAAGAGGCAAATGCATAGAAATAGAAAGCAGATTAGTGTTTGCTGGAGGCTGGGAAGCAGGGGGCTGAGGAGTGACTGTTAATGTGTACAGATTTTATTTAAGGTAATAAAAGGATTCTGAAACTAGATAGTGGTGATGATTGCACAACTCTGTGACTATACTTATAAATCACTTGACTGTACATTTCAAAAGGGTGAATTTTATGTTATATGAATTGTATATCAATATTGCTCTTATTTTTAAATTATTAAAAATAATTTGTATTAAAATAAGTATTAATAGAAGATAATATTATAATGCCTTTGCCTGTTATTCAGAAAATTATCTCTCTTGCTAATCTGTAGACTTAATGACTCACTTAAACCCATAACTTTGTGTGTATGTAAGTGGTTTAACAAGCAGAGCCAATTAAAATATTTCCATGTATTTTACTTTAGCAATTCAGGTCTTTATGAGACATTAAGGATTTTGAATGATTTTTATCTTCCGATTTTAACTTATTTTCTTTTCCATTCAAAATGAAACTCTAGATAGGCATTACATTTTTAGAAAAGTACAAAACTTTAACCAGTAATTTGACTTCTAGAACTTAGGTTAAGGAAATAACTGGATAAGTATGCAGCAAGGATTTACCAATATGTTCATTATATTATTTGTAATAATAAAAATTAGAAACCACACCGAAATATCTAACAACAGGAGATAGATTAAATAAATTATGGTAAATCTATATAATAGAATGATATGTGGTCATTAAAAATGAAGTCCTTAGGTGAGGACTTCATTAGATACAGAAGTATACTGGTGCTTAGCAAAAACAAGCAAGTTATAAAACATTATGTGTGGGCATAACACTATTTTCAATGAAACATGTTTAAATGTATATTTTTGTGGAAAAGTGTCTGGAAGGATATACTCCTAAACTTAGCAGTGGCTGTACTGGGTAATGAGACATTGTATATATGTGTAAATATGTGTGTGTATACATATACATACATATTATATATATATATAGATGTTATATTACCTAGCACAACCACTGTTTATGTTTAGGGGTATACCCTTACATATATATATATATATATATATATATGTATATATATATATGCTGCTGCTGCTGCTGCTGCTAAGTCACTTCAGTCGTGTCCCACTCTGTGTGACCCCATAGACGGCAGCCCAACAGGCTCCCCTGTCCCGGGGATTCTCCAGGCAAGAACACTGGAGTGGGTTGCCATTTCCTTCTCCAATGCATGAAAGTGAAAAGTGAAAGTGAAGTCGCTCAGTCGTGTCCGACTGTTCGAGACCCCATGGATTGCAGCCTACCAGGCTCCCCCGTCCATGGAATTTTCCAGGCAAGAGTTCTGGACTGGGGTATATATATCTTTCTTTTTATTTTTGCTTATCTGCACTTTCTAATTTTCTTATTTTTCTACAATAATTAGACACTACTTTTAAGAAAAATAAGGTATTACTATTTTAAGAAAATAGTAATAAAAACTTTAAAAACTTTATGTTGTCACAAATCAGTGCCATGTCCAAACAGCTAGTTGTTTTGGTCAGTTCAGTTGTACAAATGCTCAGTTCACAATGAAAAAGAAAACAGGTTGTTTGAAAGGGACAGCTAAATAAAACATAACGACTAATCCACTAGACCAGTGAATGGCATTGGTTGTGAAAACAAATATAATTCTTACAGTCCTTTTCATACTGAGCACATAATTCATTCTCCATCAATCCAGGAAACTGTATGAGTACTCAGTTCCCTTGGTGGTCCCCTCTTTTTGCTGTTGAGGTCACTGTACAACAGCCAGAATGACATTATTGCCTAAAATAAGGCACTGCATCTCTGGATGCTGAAGGTGAAGCTGCTTTTACTATTATATTTTGTCCCAGCAGTCGAAGTCTTTGCTCCCTAGTTAATTTTGATTGCCTTTTTCCAGCTCATTGTACAGGAACGGTTTTAATAATGTTTGTGTGAATCCAGATTGTAGGAGTGAAATTGTGACCATCATATCTGCAATGCTGGGAGGAACAGCAACACCCCACAACCGGACTGCCAGAAGAATCCAAATGTCATGTCTGTGGCAAGTTTAATTTCATTCATCACAAAGCTCTGCATAACTCAGCCACTGTTCTGAAGACTTGCTTTGAAGCTTACTTTTATGGTGGCCTGAGTCTTCCTAAGTATTTATTGCTGTTTTCTAAAGCTCTAATAGTTCTTTTCAATCAATAATTTTTTTTTACCAACTATGAAATTGCTACTGTCATTGATATAGTTTCCTTTTTTCTGTATATACATATATCCTGGTGGCTCAGAGGTTAAAGCTTCTGCCTGCAATGTGGGAGACCTGGGTTTGATCCCTGGTTCAGAAAGATTCCCTGGAGAAGGAAATGGCAACCCACTCCAGTATCCTTGCCTGGAGAATCCCATGGGTGGAGGAGCCGAGTGGGCTACAGTCCACGGGGTCGCAAAGAGTCGGACACGACTGAGCGACTTCACTTTCACTTTATCAGCCTGCATATTGCCTCATTAGTCAAAACAGATAGCAATGAGTGTCATGTTTGATAATGGTGTGTAGCATTCATTATTTTTGGAGGTGGACTGTTTCCCCAAAGACTGCTTGGAAAGGCCAGTGCCCTGATTTTCCACTGTATTTACATATATAAACACTGTCATATGAAAGAGACAAAATAATTCTGAGCTCATTTTATGGTCTCTGTTATGATGAATATAAATGAGAAATATGAAAACTTTGACACTGTTTTGAAAAAGTTCTTTGTAGCAGTGTGTTACCCTTTCAACAAATTCATTATATTCTGAGATTTCAAAGAATACTTTGACAGTGACAGATATTGGTGAGGAATCACCAAACTATTTGTATTGTTAAAATTAGAGTAATAACTTCCCACTGACTGGTAAAGAGCCATCTCCTGAATTCCAAGTGCAGTAAGCCATCTTGTATGTATCAAAGATCCAAATCATGGCATATGACCAATTTTATAATTCCCTGGACAAGATCTTAAAATATTTATTTCTTGTAACACTTAGCAGAGTGCTAAATGTGGATCAGACTATCATGCAATACCTCCAAACTAGTGAAACAACCTATATACCTAAGGCTATAGCAAATCCATTTTGCCCAAATAAGGAAAATATCTCAGTAACTGTTTTTCAATGAGTAGTGTGTATTAGGTTTTTTCTGCTGTTACTATAATAAGTTATCACAAACTTAGTGGCTCTAAACATCACAAATTTATTATCTGACAGTTCTTTAGGTTAGCCATTTAACTCAGTTCTCAGTGGGCTGCAACAAAGGTGTTGGCCTGCAGGTGTGTGTGTTCAATTGTGTCCAACTCTTTGCGACCCATTGCTGGCCAGGCTCCTCTGTCCATGGAATTCTCCAGGCAAGAATACTGGAGTGGGTAGCCATTCCTTTCTCCAGGGGATTTTCCCAAGCCAGGAATTGAACCCGGGTCTCCTGCCTTGTAGGCAGATTCTTTACTCTCTGGGCCACCAAGGAAGCCTGTAATAGTGGTTTATACCTCATAGTTACTAGATTAAGTGAGTGAATATATATAAAACACTTAGAGCAGTGGATGGCATTCAGTATGGGGTCAATAAATGTTGTTATAATTATTGAAAATTTGAAGACTGAGCTACAATCCAGTGTCTTTTTATCCAGCAAAGCCCACTTTAAGAGACTTCTGAGTCTCCCAACTGTACTGGATTTACTAACAGGAAATTCTCCTTTACTCTTAGTCTTGGAGTGTACTGAAAGACCAACATTTGTTATCTTTCCCTCGAATTCCCAACTGATAAGAGGGTATACAACAACATTTATTGACCCCATACTGAATGCCATCTTTATTTCGGGAAGGGGATGGCAAGAGGGCTGGAAAGTCTTTCCTATATCATCTGTGGTTTCCTAGTGGTGGCTCTCAGCTATAATGGCTCCAACTATTGTTTTACTCTAAATAGTGGACATAGGTCCCAACAAGAGGGTTTTCTGATGGTCCTTAAGAACACTTAGAGGTTATCTCCTTTGGTCGCTCCAAGTCAGTAGAGCATCGGATCTGCAACAATGGCCGAGTCTAGTTATTGGCTAATGGCTTATTTGAGTATGTTTTTCTAATATTTTGCACCTCATGTTCAGCTCATGTTTTTTAGCAGTTCAGTGGTCTTCCCTCAGCACCACCTCTAGAGGGCTTCTTGCAGCAGAGCAACAGTATCGCTGCTGCTGCTGCTGCTGCTAAGTCACTTCAGTCATGTCCAACTCTATGCGACCGCATAGATGGCAGCCCACCAGGCTCCCCCGTCCCTGGGATTCTCCAGGCAAGAACACTGGAGTGGGTTGCCATTTCCTTCTCCAGTGCATGAAAGTGAAAGTGAAGTCGCTCAGTTGTGTCCGACTTAGCGACCCCATGGACTGCAGCCCACCAGGCTCCTCCCTCTATCCATGGGATTTTCCAGGCAAGAGCACTGGAGTGGGTTGCCATTGTCTTCTCCAACAGTATCTCAGTCCTCCCCAAAGAAGTCTTTTCTCCTATCAAACACCAATATCTAAGTGTGTTTGAGACAGACACAGATTCAGTGGACTCAGGGATCACAGAGGAACCCTCCCAGTTTTGAACCAAAGCTAATCCAGAGAGCGTTGGCCATGTGCTGCAAATAGGCATGAAAAAACCATTTCATATTTCTACCCCAGTTTTTGAACCAGTTTTCATATAAGTTTATAAATGGTTTTTCCAAAAGTACCCATAATGGGCTTTTAAAAAGTTTTGCTTTTCACAAGTAATTTTGAAAAAAAGATGGGTATGGAAGGTTTTTCATAGTGTTACGATCTGACCTTGTCTTATTGGTTACCTAGCCTGCACACCACTGGACATAAACCTTGAAGGACTCAGGAAGTGAGTCTACAAGGCAAACATTTAACATTCTAACTTTAGAGGAGAAAGGAACTTTATATGACTGTTTAATGATGAAGGTGAATGACTGTGACAGTCTCAGCTATTGTAAACGTAGACACCAAAATAGAACTTGTCTTAAGGGAACTGCAACATCAGTTTGTGAAATATACTTTTCTTTAAAATTCTGAAAAAAACTTGGCTCTAGCTGATGCTAAGAAATTGGTTTCTAGGAAGGCCATACATCAGATAAAAATTGCATATGATGGCAAGCATAATTTATAACATATTAGTTATATATTATAAAATATGATATTTTTTGGTTTTATATAACTATAAAAGTTCAGAGAGTGTTTCTGGAGGAAAAAAATGACTCATAGAAATAGTAAACTTAGCCATTGATTCAATAGCTTGTACGGTGTAACTTTTTTGGGGGTCAAATATTGGCAAATATTTTTTTTCATAAATTGGGCAATGTTAATATTAAGCTATGATGTGGCTCAAAGGCGCAGCATGACAAATACACAGTAGACTGCGTTTACTTAATCCCTGTGATTATTAGACCACTTGACATATCAAGAATAAAGATGCTATCAATAGTTTTACTCTATGAGTCAAAAGTGTGAAAAAAAAATGGTAAGGTTAATTGCTGAAAGTCAAATCTTGAGCTCTGAACAGTTTTCTAGCTTAACAATTGAAGACTTTGTATGCAGCAAGAGAAGAGATTTATCCAGGGATCATTAGAAACTAAAGAAGAGGAGAGAGAAAGAGACGAGAGGGAAGGAAAGGAAAGAAAAAAAGATGAAAGAGGGCATTGGCAGCTGAACATGATGCTTCAATGTATGACTGAACTCTAGCTGACACAACAATGAATATGAAATCCATAAAAAATGAGCAGAAAGAAGAGTTGCTTTAGAAACCTAAAATAATTGAGCCTCAAAAGACAGAGATTACAAATTATACAACTGACCAAAGTCCTCTAAAAATGTCATTAAAATCTTATCCACAGATTTTAAAGAAATTCAAAACTCTCTTTCATGAACTTTTATATAAAGAAATATTAACATAAAAATCACATATTTATTAATAATCCATTGGTGCAACAGGAGACTATTAAAGCCCATAGAACCTGGTTATGTGATTACAGATATCTTAGTAACAATATAATGGAGCAATCCTAACAGAAAAAAATACATTTGCATCATTCTTTTATGTCACTGTAAGATTTATTTAGTAGCCAAAAAGAAAAGTGTATATAGATATACAGTTTTCAAGATACTGCCCTTATGACTTGATAAAAGCAACCCAAAAGTTGATTTCCTTTTATCTGCGATTCCTGTTAGACACAACAAATTGGCTACTAAAAAACTGAATTTTTTTAATAGTTTGATGCTGATTATCATGCAATATTTTCTTTTGGGGAATCTGAATATAAGAGTTAAAATTATGTTTGGCTTTGCCTACTTTATATAGGCATACCTTGTTTTACTGTGCTTCACTTTACTGCACTTTGCAGATACTGCATTTGTTTTTTTTTTTTTTTAACAAATTGAAGGTTTGTGGCAACTTTCTGTCAAGCAAGTCTGCTGCTGCCATTTTTCCAACAGCCTCTGCTAACTTCAATATTTCTGTGTCACATTTTGGTAAGTCTTGCAATATTATTATGCTGTTTGTGGTCTGTGATCAGTGATAATTGATGTTACTCACTGAAGACTTAGATAATAGCATTTTTAGCAATATTTTTAAATTTTTTGGTTGAAGTACAGTTGATTTACAATGCTATGTCAATTACTACCATACAGCAAAGTGATTCAGTTTATATATATTTATATATATATATACACTCTTTTTTAAAAATATGCTTTTGCGTTATGGTTTATCATGAGATATTGAATATAGTTCCCTGTGCTATACAGCAGGACCTTGTTTATCTATTCTATATATAAAAGCTTGCATCTGCTAACTCCAACCTCCCACTCCGTCTCTTCACTCACTATAGAAAAAAGGCAATAAAAGTATTTTTACCATCTGAGCCACCAGGGAATCCCCTGGCAATAAAGTATTTTTGAATTAAGGCATCTATATTATTTTTAGACATAATGCTATTGCACACTTAAAAGAATACTGCTGCTGCTAAGTCACTTCAGTCGTGTCCGACTCTGTGCGACCGCATAGATGGCAGCCCACCAGGCTCCCCCGTCCCTGGGATTCTCCAGGCAAGAACACTGGAGTGGGTTGCCATTTCCTTCTCCAATGCATGAAA
The DNA here is from genome assembly GCF_023091745.1 of Budorcas taxicolor. NCBI lineage: Eukaryota > Metazoa > Chordata > Mammalia > Artiodactyla > Bovidae > Budorcas > Budorcas taxicolor. The sequence goes on from NC_068912.1 coordinate 75,081,333, forward strand.
GTGAAAAGTGAAAGGGAAGTCGCTCAGTCGTGTCTGACTCTCTGCGACCCCATGGACTGCAGCCTTCCAGCCTCCTCCTTCCATGGGATTTTCCAGGCAATAGTACTGGAGTGGGTTGCCATTGCCTTCCCCACATTTTTACATTTTATAATGTAAAAGAATACATTGTAGTATAAACGTAACTTTTAAAGGTATTTAGAAACCTAAAAATCTGTGGGGCTTGCTTCATTGCAATATTCATTTTATTGCAGTGGTCTGGAACCAAACTTTAATATCCCGGAGGTATTCCTATAGGAATTATAATCATAATTTTTCTTTAATTGATTGTTACAATATTCCAATTATTACCTAAAAATTAAAAATCTCTGGGAGTCTCTCTATTGTGACTTAAACTATCTTTTTATTTCTGTTTATTTCTTGGTAAAATTCTTAAGCTTTAAAAAAGAATCTTCTTTCATTTGATTTTCATATTTTCTTTTAAGAGATCACACTCCTTTACATACTGTTTTTCCAGATTTCTTGCCTATTTGGGAAAAACAGGTGAAATATTTTCCATTTCTTTTCTTTTATGATTTCTTTAAACTTTAAAGCCTGTATTTAATATGAGACCTTAACTTGCGGTGAGTAGTTGGTTGCTGAGTTTCATACAGTTTACTGATTCTATCAGAGCTCCTACTCACTTTTCTTCTCAGCTTAATATATAGCATAAAACAGTAGAAGCCATTAAAATCAAGAGTGAGTAACTGTAGGTGGCTGTGGATTCTCGTTCTTAGTTATTCCTAAAATAGTATCAATAATCAGCTTTCTGATTATCATCCCTGCAAGCTTCCCCAAAGCCCCTTCAATTGTCAAATTTTTGACACTATACCATTTCAAAATAATGGATTGAGAAGTGAACAATTCAGTGAAGTCTTTTTTGTCACTTACGCTAAAATAAGGTTTCTAAAGTGAAAAATTATTCTCTTTTGAGCTACATTCAGTCAAACTATTATTCTTTTATATAAAATATGGCTTTATGTAGAGTAGACCATGCTGGAGTATTGCTTAGAGCCAGCAGTGAAACCAGGAGGTCAAAAGGCCAGTGACAAATGTCTCGGAGGCTCTACAGTTGTGGATTTCTGATACACTGACTGACAAAGTGGCTCTTAGCCATGGCTTTGCATTGGCAGTATGAGGTAGAGAGAAAAGGAAGTTTCTTTTTTTAAAAAAAATTACTTTTTAGTCTCTATATTTCTATATTATTTAATTTTTATAGTGACAATGTTTTCATTTATTACCTGTATAATTTTTCTGAGGTTTAAGTTAAGTAAAAAGACTGCAGTTGTACACATCTGAGACTAAGACTGTATTATGATTGTATTTATTATTTTTTGTGGAAAGAAAACACCAGTTTTAGTAATTATAAAATATGTACAAAACTTCAACATTCCTGAAAGATACAACTCAAGTCACAACTGTAATTGGATAAATGTAATTGGATACTTTAATATAAAGGAGAAGACTGACTGGGCAGTGTGTGCTCAGTTGGGCCCGACTCTGCAACCCCATGGATTGTAGCCTGCTAGGCTCCTCTGTCCATGGAATTTTCCAGGCAAAAATACTAGAGTGGGTTTCCATTTCCTTCTCCAGGAAAAGCTTAGCGGGTTTGCAAAAAGTATGTAAACCATGAAAGATAAAAAGCATTTAAAAATATACAACAAATGCTTAAGAGCCTTTTTATTTCAAGTTATCCTGGTAATAAAGATCATGTAAAAATAACAAATGTGTGAAGTTTGAAGACTGTAAGTAATATGTGTTTACTTTTTAAAAATTCAAAGTTTAAACCTACGGGTTAGAATTTTGTTGTATATTTTTAAGTTAATTATGATTTAAAAGGATGACTATGTTGTCCAGAGTAAAAGCCCTGAGAATGCCCTAGTTCACAATCAGCAGAAGATACCTAAGTGAAAGTGGCTCTCAATTGTTTGTCTCTTTGGCGACCCTCACATTGTGGCTCAGAGATGGACACCTTCAGAGAACTGAAGCTGCTCCCAGCTGGTGTGTGCAAGTAATACAAAACCCAGCATACTATAGGGTTTTCTTGCAGTATAGGAATAAGCAAATCTTGTACCTTAGTGGAGGTATCCTACTAAATTAGTCATTCAGAGTCGAGGTAGAAACCATATTTAAAAAGTAGAGGACAGGATGAATATATGATTTTCCTCTCAATAAAAAATAAATCTTGGTATAGCTCAATAAACAAAGAGAAACACAAATTTAAGATATGATTCTCTTTAATCATTTTAATGTATAGTCCAACGCTTCCTATTTTCTATTAATAAATGTCCTTGGAGGTTAAATGATAGTGCCTTGTTATTGGAATGTGGTTTGTGTATGGTGATGGGGTTTGACCCAGTAGGTTTCAAATATGGGACATAATTTCTACTCCTTTACATTTAAAAATCGAATTGGTTACTAAGACCATGTATGCTGCTGCTGCTAGTTCACTTCAGTCATGTCCGACTCTGTGTGACCCCAGAGACGGCAGCCCACCAGGCTCCCCCGTCCCTGGGATCCTCCAGGCAAGAACACTGGAGTGGGTTGCCATTTCCTTCTCCAATGCATGAAAGTGAAAAGTGAAAGGGAAGTCACTCAGTCATGTTTGACTCTTCATGACCCCATGGACCGCAGCCTACCAGGCTCCTCTGTCCATGGGATTTTCCAGGCAAGAGTACTGGAATGGGGTGCCATCGCCTTCTCTGCAAGACCATGTATAGCTATGCTAATTATATTATAAAGATGATAGACAATTAAATAAAATCTTACTAGTAATTTTGTACCTTATGCAGTAATCCTAAACTGTTATTACGTGCTCACTGCTTAATGTAACTGTGGGTTTATTAACAATTTATATATTTTGGGGGCTTCTCTGGTAGTCCAGTGGTCAAGAATCCACCTTTCAGTGGAAGGGACACTGGTTTGATTCCTGGTCTGGGAAGATTCCACATGCTGCAGAGCAACTAAGCCTGTGAGACACAACTCCTGAGCCCACGCATTGCAACCACTGAAGCCCACATGCCTAGAGCCTGTACTCTGCCATAGAGAAGCTACTGCAGTGAGAATCCTGAGCAGTGCAGCTAGAGAGTAGCGCCCGCTTGCAGCAACTAGAGAAAAGCCCGTGTGTAGTGATGAAGACCCACCACAGCCAGAAAACAAAAGCAATAGACCCCCAAACCCCATATATATATTTTGAAAATATACATACTTACATATGTGTGTGTATATATATATATTTATACACGTATTTATATATATACATGTTAAAATGACACAATCTAAAAATTCTGATCTTGTAGTCCAACTTTCCAGCAGAGTTCTGGGGCCTTCAGGTTAACTTGGTGTCTGGAAATCTAGTCTCATCTCTTTATGGCTTTCTTTCAACTCATTCAAAAGATCTTAGGGAAAACTTAAGTTGGAACTTACAGAACTTAAGAATCAACTCTTTGTGTTCTCATGATTTTCTTTACACACCCGAAAGAGAAAAATGACACAGTAAAAGTGTTTTGCAGTTACTTGGGTTTTCTTTTTAGTTGTTTTAGATTTCTTTGATTGTAGCTATTGCTACCTGATTTTTTTTTTCCACCTAAGTGTGCTCACACCAAATTTCCCTGCTCCTTGTGATCAATATTATTTTGTGAACCACTTTCTTTAGCTATCAAAGAACAGAGATTTGGCTCAGTTAGTGATTACTATCTCTTAGAGAGGCTAAGACTATAAACCTGGGATATAGCAGTCTTTTTTTTTTTTTAAGATTAATCAGAAAAATTACAAGGATTTAAAAGCAGGTTTAATAGGTCTTGTTGAAAAAATACAACACAACAAATTTCAAGATCCATATTGAAGTATCAGTTGCTTTGGCAATCCCTCTCAGATGCCATGGTTGAAAGCATTCAGGCTCTAGGGAAGTAATTCTCATAGATGAAAGCATATCAGAATTACTGGTGCTAAAGTACTTTCAGTTTGAAAGATGAAAAACACCCATTATTTTCATAATGGTATAATGGACATTTTTGGGGACCTGCCCAGATTCCCTTGATCAGGTTGGTGCTTTCACTCTGCAGATGCTGCTGACAGCTCACATCTAACACTTCTTTTGAAAATTACCCTCAGCCTGGAGCTTCCTTACTGAGAAATTCTGGGTAGGTCATGCTCCTTCCCACGTAGTCAATGACTGATGATACTGTTTAGTCGCTAAGTTGTGTTTGGCTCTTTTGCAACCCCATGGACGGTAGCCTGCTAGGCTCCTCTGTCCATAGGATTTCCCAGGCAAGAACACTGGAGTGGGTTGCCATTTCCTTCTCCCGACCCAGGGATCTTCCCGACCCAGGGATCTTCCCGACCCAGGGATCAAACCCACATCTCTTGCATTGGCAGGCAGATTCTTTACCACTGAGCCACTTATGAAGCCCTCAATGACTGGTACCAGGATACAAAAGGCTGTTTCCTTCCTTAGGGTGAGACAACTCCGTGGTACCCTATTTTTTAAATTCAATTTTTAAAATTTAATTAAAATTTCCACTAAATCCATATCTTTGCCTGGTTTCTTCACCTGCCCTACTGCATCCCTCATTCTCATATAGATTTCACCTAACAGCAATTCTTCAATTAACTTGCACAAAAATCTCCATCTCTGGTTCTTCATCTTGAGGATCTGATTTTAGAAAAATATAAACTACAAAAATTAAAGTTCTGCAGTATCTTCTTGCCTGGAAGGTATATGCAGATTCTATATTTTGCTTACTAGTGATTCTTTGGAGGGAGAAGGCAATGGCACCCCACTCCAGTACTCTTGCCTGGAAAATCCCATGGATGGAGGAACCTGGTAGGCTGCAGTCCATGGGGTCGCTGAGGGTCGGATACGACTGAGCGACTTCACTTTTCACTTTCATGCATTGGAGAAGGCAATGGCAACCCACTCCTGTGTTCTTTCCTGGAGAATCCCAGGGACGGGGGAGCCTAGTGGGCTGCCATCTATGGGGTCACACAGAGTCGGACACGACTGAAGCGACTTAGCAGTAGCAGCAGATTCTTTGGAAGCCAGTATCAGGCTCCCATGCATATAGCAACTTTGGGGGTGGATTGGAGGAAACATGGATAATACTGTTATTAAATACATGCTATTGAGATACATCTCAAATGTTAGATGGGTAAATTTTTAAAAGTTAAACAATATTGCTACAGGAAGAGACATGGAAGATTACTTTTTACTTTGTTTTTATTTCTATTAATCTGACTTCATAATATTTTCAAGATTCTAGTTAGTTATAATATCTTCAAGCAGAAATTAGAAATACTATGGGAGTCCCTGGAATACCATTTACAGCTTGTGGTGTATATTTATAGATGGGATATGAAAGATTTCACACATTTCTCAAAGATCTTTTGAACCCTCAGTAATAAGCTTTCTCTAATTGATGGACCTGTTAATTCTTATTAGTTATTACATAAGATATTATTTATGAACTAATTTTAAGTGTTTTCATATTTTGATTGAAAAGTCTCTGATGTTTCTCCAAAAATTGAAACAAACTTAAAAAGTTTCAAGTCCTTTCCCATACCATTTCTGTCTCCTTAGTGAGTATATTTTGTTCCATGCTAAATAGCTGACATTATGCAGCAGACAAAACATAGATAACATTTAACTCTAGCAACTAATATAACTGGTTATGTACTTGGACTTCAATTTTACTGAAAAATATTTTACTGATTGTTAAAAAATATCACAAAGTGATAGCAATCTCAATTCAAGTGTTTTTCTAAATATACCATTGAATTAAAATGTCCCAATCAATGTTCTTATTTGAAATGGTTCTTTTAAATCACCTTATTTTTTCATATGTAAAATAGAATGATATTTTCTTAAAGAATCATGTCTGTGTTTTTATGTTTTATTACATCCCTTTGCAAGCTGAAGTCTTATATCTCTTTTTTATAACATAATGTCTTTTTTTTTACTTTACTTTACAATACTGTATAGGTTTTAACATAATGTCTTGATAATAAAATCATCGAATTGGCTAAAGGACACTGCCACAACTTCTTGAGTGAGTGTTAGTCACCCAGTTGTGTCCACCTCTTTGAGACTCCATGGCCAGTAGCCCACCAGACTCCTCTCTCCATGGAAATCTCCAGGCAAGAATACTAGAGTGGGTTGCCATTTCCTCCTCCCAGGGGATCTTCCTGACCCAGGGATCAAACTCAGGTCTCCCGCATTGCAGACAGATTCTTTACTGTCTGAGCCACCAGAGAAGCCTTGGAGCCTTCTTAAAAGACCTCATATAGGTGATCATACTTGTAGAATCCTATTAAAAGGAGATTGTGAAGATTGCATTTCTATTAATATTTCTGAATAGATTTAGGGTCTTTTCAACATATAAGACAAAGAACAAAATAGGCAAAAATGCATTTTTATTAAAAAAAATCCTTGCTTTTAATGTCCTTAAACAACCAACTGGTATTCTAAACCTCAAACTCCAATGTGACTAAGATGCAGCTGGGATAATCAAGTAGTACAATAATTTATGCTTGTTATTTGTTTTTAAAAATTCAGCTTTATATAAAAGGTACACATATTTATATTTTATCTATTTCTTTATCTATTTATATTTTATCTATTTCTTTCTTGTTATTTTCACATAATTAATAGGTTCTCCACATTCCTTTGTATTATATAAGCACTCAAAGTAGAATTAAGGATGGAACAGACATATAAGTTATATTATAAAATTAATTTAGAAATATATAAAATAAATTGTCCTTAGGAGTTATAAAAAATTAAGGAAATATTGCATGTAGTTTAATATTTATGTAGTAAATATAAATCATATGCTGTGTGGAGTTCTAGATAAATGTGTTTGATATTCTTGATTTTTATATCCATGGAGAATACATGAAGTAAATAGGTTTATGATATGTACTTTTTTCATAAGTCGAGAACAGATCTTTGCAACTTTTTGTTTGTGATCCAACAGTGTCATGAGACTGAACAAACCTGAAAAATTTTTCTTGTATGTTTCCGAACTTGCTACTGCCAAGCATGCCTCTGAGTATTATTATCTCCAATAAAGGTATCAAAGAAATGCTTTGGATTTGCCCAACTAACTTTTCTTCTCTTCTTAATTAAAAAAAAAACTTCTATTTGCTGTAATGCCCATCTCCGTACAACTTTTTTTCTAGGGGTGGAAGGTGGTGTGTAAATAGGAGGGACCTACATCTGGCTGCAGGCTGTTTGGCATCTGGAATTGATCTTTTAAAATTTATGTACAATTAAGCACAGTAATTTATTCTGAAATTCCAGAACCTTTCGCGTTTATTGGTGATTATAGAATCCTACAGTTGACATGCCTCTGATATTCTTCTTTGGCTTGGGATTTTACCTAAACCGTGGGCAAATTAAGGCATTTAAGAAAGAACATGAATTGTTTCTTCTATCACTTCTGTCTACATGCAGATTGTCCAAATTCATGGAAATATAAGTAAGGTCTCCGGCATCTGCTGAGCATAAGTGTTTATGATAAAACTGTGGAGAATGAGTGATTCTTTGATCTCAATATCCTAGTATGTGTAGTTCCTGCTATCATGTAATTTGAGGTTATGCATAATGTAGCTTCCATTTGGTCCTGTTTCTCGGTAATTGTTCATGGAATTATTCAGTGCTATACTTTTACAGCATATAGAGAAAGGGGCTGTCATCTCCTTTAATATCTTTAAAATCCAGAAGCTTCTTAGGCCATCCTTCGCAAATGAAGCAAGAAGGGATATCAGTTCTTTAATGAGGAGCTATGTGAATACAACATTAAAAATTTATTTATTTTCAGAGTCTTGGGCTGCCTTATGAAGTCACACAACATATCAATCATTCATTAATCCAATCTCTTCCCAACAACATTTCATGGAAACTGTATTGGTATCTTAAATTTTACAATCATGAGTTATTATTTTATGAACACTTAAATAGGGAAAGATTATTGTGGTTTGCTCCATTGGCACAATCTCCACTGTAATAATACCTTAGTCCAGAAGTTATACAAATGCTTAGCAATCCAATGTGTACTGTATGCTGTACACACGCTTCTAATTATCTAAGTTCAATAGAGAAAATATGCTGACTTTTGAGGATTTGTTGAAGCAAACATCTAGGCTATAACTAATTAGAGTGTTCTGTAACACCTTCAATATTAGATTATTATATTAGTCTCAACTCTACAAGGTATAAATTTGTCACATGTTCTGCTAAGTGGTATTTGCAGATAGAGGTGTGCATCACAGGGCTTATTAAGAGAAAAGGATTTGGAATCAGATCAATCTGGTTCCAATCTTGTCTGCCACAGATCAGCTAAATGGCCCTGGGCAACTTAATTAACCCCTCTGGGCCATTCCACAAAATGAGGAATGATAGTATTCAACTAACATAAGTTGTTATGAAGATCAGATCAGTTCATGTATTTAAAGAGCCAAATATATTGACTAACACATTATAGATACTCAATAAAAGTCTATATAGTTTTATTATTATTATCAGATTTGTTACATCAAAATCTTTTATCTCTGTGGAGTATCTTGCCATCTTGATAGCAATGTTCCTTTATAATAATAAATCAGATAATGGCTCCATCCACTTCACTGAGAGGGCAAAGGCAAGCATTACATAAGGTCATTTTTATCTGGTTTTCTACAGTTTTCTCTTTTCAAGTATGTAAAAACAGCTTTCACCTGGCAGTGAACTTAAAATAATGAACTCCATGATGAGTGAGTTGGGTTGTTCAACTGTGAGTAGTTGTTCTGTTCACCACTGTTCTGACAATGACATGAACTGTAGGACTAATCATGCTCCATCCGTTTAATCCAAGGAGACCATAGTTGATTCAGACTACCCTGAGGTCTTTGAGAGGAGTTACATTTGCAAGACCAGATGCTGTTCTCAGCTCTCAAAGTCTGATACAATCCGGTACAGTCTTCGTATCTGCCTTGATCCTCAATTCTCTCTAAAACCTCAGTTAACTTTTGAGCTGTAGCAAGAGTTTTTCTGCAATATCTAAATTGGAACAGAATCTAAATTGGAACTTCTGATAGACTGAACAACACAACTCACTTTTGCCTCAGCTCCATCCTCTCAGCCCTTTGGGATGACTACTTCATGCTTTTCCTACCTGGCTGTATACCACGTAATCGGTTGGGATGCTATTTCACTTTGGCCACTGTCATTTGGCTGAAGCAGTGGTTCCCAGCAATTGTAATAAAGAGACTGGAACAATTCCATTGGCTGCTTTAGTACAGAAAGTCTTCAATGACTCTAAGACGTTCAGATATCTTGGATACTTAGAATTTTGAGTGACATTATAAAACAAACACTTGAACATTCATAAATAGTAAGTAAAATTATACAGTGTGCTTGAAAGACCATTTTAAATCCATGACCTGTTTATTAAAAGAGCTGTTTTTCAGTTGCTAAGTTGTGTCCGACACTTTGTGACTGCATGGACTGTAGCCTACAGGGCTCCTCTGTCCACGGACTTTTCCAGGCAAGAAAACTGGAGTGGGTTGCCATTTCCTTCTCCAGGGGACCTTCCCGACCCAGGGATTAAACCCACATCTCTTATGTCTCCTGCATTAGCAGGTGTTTTCTTTATCTTTGAGACACGAAGGAAGCTCTTACTGGAAGAGGGTATATATTATATTAAAGTTTAAGCTTTTTCCTAACTTTACTAGAACTCCTTATAAAGAAAGCATTAACCTCTGATCCAGTTACTATCTGCTGAATTAAAACATCGGTTGAATTTGGTTCTCCTCACCTCTCCTCACAGCTGAAAATTAACCTATTTATGATGAAACTTGTTCTTTAACATTGGAGAGAAGAGTATTTTATTTTGTCTGTGCCACATGGCTTGTGCGATCTTATTTTCCTGCCCAGAAATTGAACCCAGGGCCACAGCAGTGAAAATGCCAAGTACTAACCACTGGAACCTCTCAAGAAGAGTATTTTTAAGCTTGATTCTCGTTTTCTTGCTGTTTGATACTTTTAGGTTTTAGGCACTGGGTTGTACACTAAATTTTATGCAACCACTATAGGAACGGAGCATGGGGGATAAAGAAATGCAACTGGATTTTTTTGAGAGTAATCCCTTTCCTTGTGAGAGGATTAAACTCTTTTGTCCAGAGCTAGTGTCTTTAGATCCCCTCAACACTTTTTACTGAGGATTTACCATATGATTGATGTGGTCAATAAATTAAAAGCAATCTGAGAATCTTCTGTAGATTTGGAACTACAGAAGAAATGAAAATTAATTAATTTTTAATTAACCTGATCAATTTGCAGTAATGGAGACTTTTCAGATTTTAAATGTTTTAGAAAGTAATCAGGCAAAGAAAATGCTTTTGAGAGGAAATCTTTCAATGGATAGATTATATAAGATCATAGAAATAATTCAGTCTCACTAGAGTCATTAACATATTACAAATGAGAAATTAAATGAATAGTTATAAAGTGTTCATATTTCCTCATAGAGGAAGAATCATAGGCAATGATTTGAAAGCCTCACATCTACTGTCCCCTTCAGCTAAAAATAAAAGCAAAAAAGTAACAGCATTCTGACATTTTGACTACTTAGTAATTTGTTCATCCTTAATTGAAAAATATCTAGTACCCTGTGCTTTCCAAAAATATGGTGGAAAAGTGTACACGCTGGTGAGAAAGGAGAGGAAAACGAATTTTGAATTTAAACTGTCTTATGAATGATAAGGTGGTTAACTTTTCACTGAAAGAGCTTATGGAGGAGATGTAAAACCAGAGAGAAAAAGAGGGGCCAAGAAGAATCAGACAATGATTTGAGGCTTTTAAAAATATCATATGTTTCTGGTGATTTTGCATTTTCATGCTTTTTGTCTTAAGACATTAACAACTTATTAAAATTCAGTAAACACTTGGTCCTACTAAGCCACAAATATTTAAATTCTACGAAATCAATAATTATCTTCAACATCATTTCAAAAAGGAAATGCAGCAGTTATTTATACACAAACATTTTAAACTGGAATTCCCCTTTTATATAGGGCTGCTTGATACACATTCCTTATATGGGAATACCTGTTCCAATTACTTAATCAAAGAAATTCTTATTTATGGACACTGGGGATTTCTTTCCCTTCCATCCTAATATAATATGTACAGTAAGAATAATTCTTCCTCTTGGTCTAAACTCTTCCTTTCTTCTTCTCCAAAAAGAAAAAGAAGAAGGGCATAATGGATAGTAGGAGACAAAAAGAGTGGGAAGAAGTGAGGAAAATAAGGGATTAAAGGCTTTGGAAATCTCCAGAGTAGGGGCATACAAGTTTTTTCAGAACTAGGTTTTTTGATCAGAAACTGGTATGTGGGTTACCTTTATAACAGCGGCACATTGAAAAGGTCTACACCAACATGTGACTCAGAAGTAAGTCAAGAGCTTGTGGAGGTTTTACTTATATGTAATTTCCGTCTTTCTTCCTCACCCAAAGTTTTATGATGTTGCTTAATGCAGTTAAATTTGATGAGGTCAAAAGCAGACAGTTTCAATTACCATCAAATTATAATTACTAATTGTTTAGAAGCTGAGAGTATTAAAACACTGATGGCAGAGGGCAGATTATGCAGCCCAGGGTACACTTTTTTAATAAAAAAGGCAAGTGTTCTTCAGTGGGATCAGATAGGCCAATTGTGAGCATGAGCAGCATGGTGGATATCCAGCAATGGTTGAGGTTAGAGTTGGGGGAGGAGGTGAACCTTTACCCATGGTTTGGCACACAGGGGTAACCATGAGAGGAGGACCCGATCCCTCTGCCATGGCCAACTGATGTTCTCACAGGATATCTCTTTTCTCTGGGCTTTTAGTTCTACAATCCAATCAGTGAAATACTTTACAAATATGATGGATTAAATATAAAGATGTCAATTAACTGGCCCTGGTGTTGAATCAGTATTTATTCATTCTGTTACTAAGAGAAAACATCTTCTCAAATAAGTGATTTACAACTTTTGGAAACAAATTGTTAAAAATTACCTGTGTAGCTTCCTTTACAGATATATACAATGGTGAACAAAACAAAAAGTAAAAAACAAAGAACTTCCTTTTCAAAAAGTATGCTTAAATTTATTTCTTCTTATTTGTAGGATTTGTCAATCACTGCAGTCAATTCTTTTTCCCCTTGCTGAGAAAGTTTCTAACTGGTTTCATAGTTAGCTAGCTTATCAAAGCACAGTAAAATCACAAAATTTTAAAAATATTTTTTTGCCACAGTACAGTGTTTTACTAATTAAAATTGTCAATAAGGAATTCACTTCTTACCTTGTCAGAAGGTTTAAATGGATTTCCTTGTCCACTAATTCCACCACTGATACTAAATCCAAGGCCAGGATTCTTTTCTATTCTTACACAAAACTATGTAAAAAAAGATAAAAAAAGTAATCAAATACATGTAAAGCTAAATATCTTCAAATAATTGTATCCTACTAGAAAAGATTCACATTTCACTTAAGTTCTCAGGGTTAGCCTATGTTAACTTGGTACACAAAAGACAGTATAAACTCTGACAAAATAGTATTTCTCTGGTGGTGATGTTCAGTTGCTAAGTCATGTCTGACTCTGTGGGCCAGTGAACTGCAGCACATCAGGCTCTTCTGTCCTCCACTATCTCTTGGAGTTTGCTCAAATTCATGTCCATTGTGTTAGTGATGCTGTCTAACCATCTCATCCTCTGTTGTCCCCTTCTCCTTTTGCCTTCAATCTTTCCCAGCATCAGGGTCTTTTCCAGGGAGCTGGCTCTTCACATCAGGTGGCCAAAGTATTGGAGTTTCAGCTTCAGCAACAGTGTTTCTATAGGCATCAACTATGATAGGAATTAACTTAAAATTACCTGAGCAAGCAGACATGAGTAAGTATTCATTCATTACCATGTGCAGGACTAAATTTTGATTAGCAGTTTGTAAAACTTGAAAATCTTTTAGCAATAACAATTGCATTATTTTAATTATCTACTTTAAATGCACATATATTCTGACTAATTAGAAAGAGCTGTGTGACTAAGTGAAAGAAATTTTGCAAATGTAGAGTGAGGGAAAAGATGGCTACCTAATTTAAATTAGTTGCTATTGTTTTCTCAGAGAATAGAACAATTCATCTCCTGGGTAGATAATTCTATTGTTTAGATACAGCAGAGGCTTTAATTTGAGAAAGGGGTGAAGTTTTAGCCACAGTTTGAGTGAAGGCGAAAGAAAAGAGAAAAGGAAGACTCTGAAACAGTTCAGGGTTTTGGCAGCAGCTCCTGAAGTGACAGTTAACAGGTCTTAAAGGAAAGAGGAAAAGACTGAAAAAAGAAAGAGATAAAAAATATGGAGGAATTGTTTGTGATAGAGAAGAGTCAGTAAATATTTAGGACTGTGAAGGCTAATATTCTAGTATTCTGTGCTCTGTTACCTCCCGAAGCCCCAAATCATAAATGAGATCTGTTAAACATCAGAGCCCTATGCTTTCCAATGAAATGATGGCATTAGAAGTAGGTCCAGCTTGGGGTAAGGAGGTAGAAAAGGTAACAGCCATATAAAAGTTGATGCAAAGATGCAGATCAAGAATTCAGTGGAAGGAACATCAGTGCCAACATTGAGCTAGGGCAAGGGTCCCCAACCTCCAGGATCTAATGCTTGATGATCTGAGGTGTAACTGATTAATAATAATGGAAATAAGGAGCACAATAAAAGTAATGTGCTTAAATCATTCTTAAGTCATCTTGTCCTCCCTTCACCCTGTCTATGGAAAAACTGCCTTCCACAAAACCGGTTCCTGGTAGCAAAAAGATTGAGGACCACTGCCCCAGAGGAACTATAAAAAACCTAGGAATTCTTGATGATTCAGAGCTGAGGATGTGTGTGGGGGTCTGTGAGAAAATGCTAGTTTTCCATTTGAAGTGGGACAGGGTGACCCCAGATGACTGAAAGACTTGGGAACCCCAGAGGTAGCATATAATTTGATTACATAACGGGAAAAAAACTTTTATAACTTTAATCTACTGAACAAGGACTGAAACTAGGATGAACCAAGTATTACCAGAGATTAGCAGGCAAAAGGTTAAAAAAGAGTTAAAAAAAATTTAAAAATACATTAGAATATATTTTGTATTTATATAAATACATACTGGAAGGGCTTCCCTGGTGGCTCAGTGGTGAAGAATCTGCCTTCAGTGCAGGAGACTGCCTGCAATGCAGGTGACTCAGGTTCGATTCCTGGCTTGGGAAGATCCCCTGGAGAAGGAAATGGCAACCCACTCCAGTATTCTTGCCTGGGAGATCCCATGGACTGAGGAGTCTGGCGGGCTACAGTCCATGGCGTTGCGAAAGAGTAGGACACGACTTAGCTATTGAACCACAGCCTCCATCATACTGGAAATGTTCTTTAAGATGATTTGAAACATCAGCTTAATGTTTTCTCCAGCAACACTTCTTAGCCTGTTAATTTGCTTACAGGCAAATGCAAATGCCCAAAATGTTCTCTACCTCTTTATTTTTAAGGTACATTTAATCCTTACCTCTTAGACAGTTCAAGGCAAACTTGAGTCCTATTCCTGACTTAATTAGCATATATTGTGAGTTGATGGGAACTGGATCAATTTGTTCCCATCATGTCTCATTAAATGGGAACTGGCCATTTAATGAGATTATCCTTAATTCACTGTCATATTCTTTAACAGTAAATACAATGGTTAACTATTATATGCAGTTCACTTGCAGCACAAGAACAAAAAACTATCCACTAATGTGATTTTTATGGTGAAGTCATTAATGAACAGTTTCTAAATGATGAGTAACTGCAATTATCATAAGTACTCTATGTTTTATTTTAAAGATAGGTTTAATTAAAACTTTCCTTTAGTTGATCTAGATTTGTTAAAACTAGTTTTCAAATGGTGGTAGAAACTACGATTTTGAATAGTTTTGTATTTAAATGGCTCACTGTCTTATCAACATGAACATATAACAGCTTGATGTAGCTTGAAGGAATATTTTAGATTTATTCAACATACCATTTCACTTAGTAGTCCTTTTTTGTTATTTGTCACTAATTAGAAAATGAGAAGAAAGGAACGAAACATAACTTAAATATTTTACCTTTATATTTCCCAGTATTTCTGTGTATTTCCAATTAAATTATTTAAAATTGGGGTTATATTTTTCTAATGTGAAAATTTTATATTTTACAATGCAATATGTGGAAGGTATGCACACTTCCGGCTTTCTCCAGACCACTATAAAAACTGAAAGGAAACATATGTAACAGATTTTACTTACAAAGTAAACTGCTGAGAACACTTTTCAGCTATTCTCCTGTAGTGACTCTATCTATTTTATAGTGTCAATCTGGAAGGAACTAAAACTCTAAGGAAAACAAATTTCATATGTGCCAGGTATATGAAGAACTGCTTCAATACATTTTTTAAATAATAGAAATAATAAAGATGCCACTGTGGTTTTATAAATGTGACAAACAGCCATACATTCTGATCTGAAGCTAGACTCCTCTTGGGCATGCTGTGCTATGGTTAATAGGTTGTGTGCGGCTGTTGTGTCCCATTAAGCATGTCAGAGACAGTACGCATCTCACATTTAAGGAGTTCCACCTGTCTGCTAAGGCCCAAAGGGGCCATGAAATGTAAGAGCCGAGAATACGTCAAGAAGCAGTCTGAAAGTAAAGAAGTTTAGCCGAGAGGAAATGCCGTGTTCTAGCAAAAGGTCAGATCTAGGAGGCTAATATAGCTTATTTAGTGAAAATCAGCTTTTCTATTTTCTATCAAGTTACTGATATCAATGAGTGAAATTTCTGACTGAAGATACTGGCAACAGTTTGGCAATAAATGGTGCATTTGCCTCTTGTGGAGTCTGCTTCTATCATTTGACTACTTGATAATTCTGGTTTATATTGATCTTGTTCCAACTAAAATACTGGGTCATAACTTGGAGAAGCCTGTGACAAAATGGATTGTTAAGTGAGGCTCTGTGAATCATAATCTATAATCTCTGGAATTCAGTGACCTGATTTGGTCTTGCAGTGCTCTAAAACCTGGTAACAAGAATAAAGGAAATTGTTGCACCTAGTGTGTTTATCTATATGAACAACATGTGTGTGTACATGCACATGCCTGGATGTATGTGAGGTGTAATTCAGGATCAGAGAGTTGCATTATAGAAAGATACCTGGTGATGCTGTAGTTAGCTTGCTTACTGTGCTTTGTTCTAGA
This sequence comes from Budorcas taxicolor, assembly GCF_023091745.1. NCBI lineage: Eukaryota > Metazoa > Chordata > Mammalia > Artiodactyla > Bovidae > Budorcas > Budorcas taxicolor. The sequence continues at coordinate 75,097,629 of NC_068912.1, forward strand.
GACCATTCCCTTTCCTAGCAGTGTGTATTTATGAAGCTTTCAGTGGATACCTGCTGTGTTTTCTGCTCAAGAGCCATTCATTCTTTGTCTGGCAGCTATCATCTCCAATTCTCTTTGAAAACCACCCACTTCATTATTCTTAGCCTCTATGCTTTCAGTGAATCATGTTATCTAGACCTAAAACAAAGCACTGTATCCCCTAAAAATATCATTTATTATAGGTTGGGCAGGTAACCTGATCAAATAGGAGAAATGAGAAGCCTATTGGGATTTTCAGAAAAGAGAATCTTGCTCTATCTTGCTCGTTTTAAGTCTGAGAGGGTCTGAAGCTCTTGAGCTATTTTTCTACCAATAAAGAAATAAAAAAAAGAGTGGCTAGTCCCTTCACTGTACAGCACAAACTAACCATTCTTTCTTGATTTCTTTATTGGCTCTTCTTCTGTTCATGACCTTTAAATGATAGAGTGAGTCAGTGCTCAGACTTTGACCCTCTTCTCTTTTGTATCCATACACACTTGGATGGCATCATCGACTGGATGGATGAGTGAGCAAACTCTGGGAGATAGTGAAGAATAGGGAAGCCTGGAGTGCTGCAGTCCATGGGGTTGCAAAGAGTCAGACACAACTGAGTGACTGAAAAACAACACACACCTATATGGTTTCATTCGGCTCCAGGATGGATGACTCCAAAATTTATTCATCTCTAGCCCTGGCCTCTCCTCTGTACTTCAGATGTTTATATTCAATTACCCACTTGTTGATATCTCAATCTGAATGCCCAGTGAACTTCTGAAACTTGTTGATTAGTTGTCAGTTAAGTCGTGTCTGACTCTTTTTCAATCCCATGGACTGTAGGCCACCAGGCTCTTCTGTCCTTGGTGGTTTAGTTGTTAAGTCGTGTCTGACTCTTGTGACCCCAGGGACTGTAGCCTGCTGGGGCTCCTTTATCCATGGGATTCTTCAAGCAAGCATACTAGAGTGGGTTGCCATTTCCTTTTCCAGGGGCTCTTCCTGACCCAGGAATCAAACCCAGGTCTTCTGCATTGCAGGCAGTTTCTTTACTGACTGAGCTACAAGGAATTCTTTAACTTAGCATGGTCAAAAGAAACATTGTAAAGCAACTATACCCCCAAACAAGAACAAAGAAATCTGGCTCAGAGAATCCACTCTTGAGTGAAACATCTTAATGGAAAAAAAAAAAAGGAAAGGCTAGTGTGGAAAGAGGAAAACAAGCAGAATAGTGATAGCCAAGTGAAGAAAATTTAAAGAAAGAGGTCAAGCCACATGCTGAGAGATGATGATGGGGATCTGACTATGGGACTTGACAGAGGTAGAGAGAATGTTTTGTGGTTGAAATTAAATTTGCTGCTACTTTTACTTTTAGTACCTCGTGTTATGGGTTATTATATAACAGGGCTTGTGTGATAAATAATTCTATACAATTATATAAAATCTACATAAAACTCTGCATTTCCAGAATTTCTAAGAAGCCTAGGTAATAGGCTCAAAAATATAACAATTATAAAATATATAAATATTTAAGAACAGTTACTACTTTTGATCCTTCTATTTTCATATATTTTTTTCTGTTGTGAATTAGAGATGCAAGTCCAACTAAATTGCTCATTAAATCTTTGAAGAAACATCCTAATAGAAAGATTGATGAATAGGGGCTTTCCTGGTGGCTCAGGGGTAAAGAATCCAACTGCCAGTTCAGGAGACATTGACCCCTGATCTGGGAGGATATTGCATGTCTCAGAGAAATTAAGCCAGGGCACCACAACTATTGAGCTCCTGCTCTCGAGCCCAGGAACCACAGCTGCTGAGCCCACGGGCAGCCACTACTGAAGCCTGTGCTCTGCAACAGGAGAAACCACTGCAATGAGAAACCTGCGCACTGCGACTAGAGAGTAGTCTCTGCTCATCACAACAGAGAAAAACCCGCGCAGCAGTGAAGACCCAGCACAGCCAAAAACAGTAAATAAATAAAATGATTTTTTTTAAAAAGAGAAATTGATGAATACAGTCCTTCTAGTAGCATTTTCTAGATTTTTCAGGAAAAAAACTGCCAACTCTATATGTTTCTAGAAAACAGAGACTCAATTTTTTTAGTATGTAAATGAATTTAAAAGGTTATTCACTTCATTTCCTTCATTTTACCCTTAAGGAAACCAAGACCATACATATATTTAGTGGAACACTGAGAGAGGCCTTCTGATTCCTACTACAGTGTTTACTGAATGCCACTGTCTATAAAAACTGCATAAAATTCATAAGTCAATTTGTAGAATTTGTTGTGATGAGTTAGACATTATTTGTGTTGCACTATGATTTGTAATTTCAGAATTGCAGTACTAAGGTTACTGAAGAATAAAATTCTATGAGGAAAATATGAATTAATAGCTGTATTTTAAGTGGAGCAGGATGAGGTATGGGATGTCCCTGAAATCATTTTAGTAAATAATATACATTAAAACCATCTTAATATCTGTTTTCTATAACTTTTATTAAATTATTGCCTTTTAATTTAAAAATTCATAAATAAAACCCCAAAATATTTCCAAGTTTTTCTTCTTATATTAAACTATTAAGCATTCAGAATAATGGTTTTTCTTCACTTGGTCCCGATAGATGAAAGCCTCAACTGGAAACCCTGTGAGCCCTTCAGGCAACTGATCAGAGTATCTAAAGAAATGTCTGAAATCATGTCTTAGCCAATTGCTTCATGACTTATTATATGCTCCACATATTATTAAGTATTAAAAATGATTTCTTCTGGGGTACACTACAGCATCTCCTTCAGGGAGGGTTTCCGAGCTTTATTTTTTTTTGTCCTTGAATATGATGGATGGGAACTGCTTTGTATAACTCATCGAGCTTATTCTAATGTAATTCTAATGTAATGTTACAAGTCCTCTTTCAGGCACAAACTTTAGTTTGAATGTATACTCCTGGTAGGAGACAGCTCTGCGGCTCTGGCCATCCTGATGTATTAGGTTCATTAGTGGGTATGTCCTCTTTCTTGTCTGGGGCAGACAGAAACTCTAGAGTGTATTTTTTATATTTTTATTCTTCCAGTGTGAGCTTACTCTTGACCCCTGTGTTTGGCCATAGTGCAGCAGGCTGTAGCTTATAATGTGGTACACTCATGAAATTGGATTTTAATTCTAGTTCTGCTTCTTCAAATCTTAGGCTTCTAGTCAATAAAACAGGAACTGCTCTATCCATCACATTATTGGTTAGATGAAATCAGTTAATATATGAAAGGATTTTGAAACATTTGAAGCATCAAGCTGTTTTTCCTTCCTATTTATGCTTTGGAGTCTATGTATTCTACATATACAAATATGCTTTGCCTTGGAAGGAAATGCAACCCACGCCAGTATTCTTGCCTGGAGAATTCCATGGACAGAGGAGCCTGGCAGGTTATAGTCCATGGGATCGCAAATAGTCGGACATAACTGTGTGACTAACACTTACTTACTTCACTTATACATTTGCAAAAGAGAAAACGTTTATTTCAGTTTCTTTTAAAAATATTCAACAAGTTATGTATGAATTGTGTATGCTTCTAAATAGTGTTAATAACAATACGTTATTCAGTTGGTAAATTGTTGAGCTGTAGAATATCTCAAATATCACTTCTCAGCCTTAGCTACACAATAGAATCACCTGCGGAGTTTCAAAAATTCCTATCACTCAGCTCACATTCAGACTAATGAAATCAGTTTCTTTGGGAATGAGGCCCGGACATTAGTGTTTTTCAAAGCTCCTGAACAACCTCCCTCCTTCTTTGTGACCCCATGGACTGTAGTCCACCAGGTTCCTCTGTCCATGGTATTCTCCAGGCAAGAATACTGGAGTGGGCTGCTATTCCCTTCTCCAGAGAATCTTCCCAATCCAGGGATCAAACCCAGGTTTCCAGCATGGCAGATTCTTTTATCATCCGAGCCACCAGGGAAGCCTAGAACTAGAACTAGCAATTCCACTCCGGGGCCTATATCCAGGAAAAATGAAAACACTAATTCAGAAAGACGCATGAACCGCTATCTTCACAGAAGCACTATTTACCATATCCAAGACTTGGAAAAGACCCAAGTGCCCATCAACAGACAAATGAATAAAGAGGATGTAATATATATACACACAATATAAAAGGCCATATAAAAGGATAGAATTTTACATTTACAACAAAATGAATGGGCTTAGAGGGCATTATGCTAAATGAAATAAGTGAGATAGACAAATACTGTAGGACATCACTGACATGCGGAATCTAAAAAATAATACAAATGAATATATATGCAACACAGAAATAGACTCATAGACATAGAAAACAAACATGTGGTTACCAAACGGAAGAGGGGAAGGGGTAAAAATAAATTAAGGGTATGGGATTAATAGAAACAAACCATTATTTATAAAATAAATAAACAACAAGGATATATTATATAGTATGGGAAATCATAGCCAATATCTTACAATAATTTATAATGAAATATAATCTGCAAAAATACTGAATCACTATGCTGTATACCTGAGACTAAAATAATATTGTTAATCAACTATACTTCAATAAAAAAGTTGAGAAGATTCTAAAGTACAGCTGAGGTTGAGAAAAACTGATATAAAGTATTATTTTACTGAGAAGAAGAGGATAAGGTAAATAGTCACTTGAACTGGGAAACAAAGGAAGGAGCTGAGAAAATGGATATGATGGCTAAGAATTTTCATGTGGAATGGGAAGGAGTCAAGTCTTCACTCTCTGGTTTTCTTCAACTCACTGTTTAATACAATTCTATGATTCTTTATTATATTTGTTAATAATCAAAATAGTTTATGCATTATAATCCCTTATTTTTTCTTTTTTAAAATTATTGTTTGTTGAAATAATTGCTTTACTATGTTGTGTAGTTTCTACTGTTCTGCAAAGTGGATCAGCCATGCATATACATATATCCCTTTCCTTTGGGATTTCCTTCCCATTCAGATCATCACAATGCATTAAATAGAGTTCCCTGTGCTCCAGAGTTGTTCTCATTAGCTCTTTATTTTATACATAGCATCAATAGTATATATGTATCAATTCCAATCTCCCAATTCCTTCCATCTTTCTTTGCCCTCTTGATATCTATTTATTTATTCTCTACCTCTGTGTCTCTATTTCTTCTTTGCAAATAAGGTCATCTATATCATTCTTATAGATTCCAACTTAAATATCTATCAACAGAGGAATGGATAAAGATGTGTTACATATACACAATGGAATATTTATTACTCAGCCATAAAAATGAGCAAAATTGGGTCATTTGTATAATCCCTTTTCTAAGTAGAGTTCCCTGATAATGAACTTCAAGTGACATGCACACGAGTTTGTTGAAGGTAATTTGTTAAAAAAGATATCCATTATTACACATCAGGTTTCTAGTTTATAAAAACGAATACCTTGAATCTGGACAGTACTTTATGCTTTAAAAATCACTTTCATATATTTTATGTTAATTATAGAGTTGAAAACAGACTTTCTACTTAATTTCTATGAAAAATGAATATGTAAAAATAAGTGTATTAAATTAGAATTCTTAGATATTTTGCCTTGTGTTATTGTGATGGGTAGTTTGAACGTTGAGATAGTTTCATCATTCAGGAGGAAAATCAAAGTTTACTAAGTGCTTCTTTAAGGTTAAAAAAAGTTAAGTGTGCTGGCTAGCTACAAATGACATTCATTTAAATCCATTCAATATCATTGGTGGTAGAATTTATTATGTATTTTCAGGGGTATATGGAACTCACTTTAATCATATTAGAAACTCATTAGTTCTTTAGGCCACACTAAGGGATACAGAGGTAAATTTTTGTTGATAATAAAATCTTCCATTTGTTGAGTATTTTTGCTTTTTAAAGCATTGGACATGTTCATGTGAGTTCCAGTCAGTGTCTATTCCATCTACATAAAGTAACAGGCAAATTTGACCTTGGAGTACAGATTGAAACAGGGAAAAGGCTAATAGAGTTCTGCCTAGAGAATGCACTGGTCATAGCAAAAACCCTCTTCCAACAACACAAGAGAAGACTCTACACATGGACATCACCAAATAGTCAACACTGAAATCAGACTGATTATATTCTTTGCAGCCAAAGATGGAGAAGCTCTATACAGTCAGCAAAAACAAGACCGGGAGCTGACTGTGGCTCAGATCATGAACTCCTTATTGCCAAATTCAGACTGAAACTGAAGAAAGTGGAGAAAACCATTAGACCATTCAGGTATGACCTAAATCAAATCCTTTATGATTACACAGTGGAAGTGAGAAATAGAGTTAAGGGACTAGATCTGATAAACAGAGTGCCTGATGAATTATGGATGGATGTTCATGACATTGTACAGGAGACAGGAATCAAGACCACCCCCAAGAAAAAGAAATGCAAAAAAGCAAAATGGCTGTCTGAGGAGGCCGTACAAATAGCTGTGAAAAGAAGCGAAGCGAAAAGCAAAGGAGAAAAGGAAAGATATACCCAACTGAATGCAGAGTTCCAAAGAATAGCAAGGAGAGATAAGAAAGCCATCCTCAGCAATCAATGCAAAGAAATAGAGGAAAACAATAGAATGGGAACGACTAGAGATCTCTTCAAGAAAATTAGAGATACCAAGGGGACATTTCATGCAAAGATGGTCTCAATAAAGGACAGAAATGGTAGGGATTAACAGAAGCAGAAGATATTAAGAAGAGGTGGCGAGAATACATAGAACTGTACAAAAAAGATCTTCATGACCCAGATAATCACGATGATGTGATCACTCACCTAGAGCCAGACATCCCGGAATGTGAAGTCAAGTGGGCCTTAGGAAGCATCACTATGAACAAAGCTAGTGGAGGTGATGGAATTCCAGTTGAGCTATTTCAAATCCTGAAAGATGATGCTGTGAAAGTGCTGCACTCAATAGGCCAGCAAATTTGGAAAACTCAGCAGTGGCCACAGGACTGGAAAAGGTCAGTTTTCATTCCAATCCCAAAGAAACGCAATGCCAAAGAATGCTCAAACTACTGCACAATTGCACTCATCTCACATGCTAGTAAAGTAATGCTCAAAATTCTCCAAGCCAGGCTTAAGCAGTACGTGAACCATGAACTTCCAGATGTTCAAGCTGGTTTTAGAAAAGGCAGAGGAACCAGAGGTCAAATTGCCAACATCTGCTGGATCATTGAAAAAGCAAGAGGGTTCCAGAAAAACATCTATTTCTGCTTTGTTGCGTATGCCAAAGCCTTTGATTGTGTGGATCACAAAAAACTGTGGAAAATTCTGAAAGATATGGGAATACCAGAGCACCTGACCTGCCTCTTGAGAAACCTGTATGCAGGTCAGGAAGCAACAGTTAGAACTGGACATGGAATAACAGACTGGTTCCAAATAGGAAAAGGAGTACGCCAAGGCTGTATATTGTCACCCTGCTTATTTAACTTATATGCAGAGTACATCATGAGAAACGCTGGGCTGGAGGAAGCAGAAGCTGGAATCAAGATTGCCAGGAGAAATATCAATAACCTCAGATATGCAGATGACACCACCCTTATGGCAGAAAGTGAAGAAGAACTAAAGAGCCTCTTGATGAAAGTGAAAGAGGAGAGTGAAAAAGTTGGCTTAAAGCTCGACATTCAGAAAACGAAGATCATGGCATCCGGTCCCATCACTTCATGGCAAATAGATAGGGAAACAGTGGAAATAGTGGCTGACTTTATTTTGGGGGGCTCCAAAAATCACTCCAGATGGTTATTACAGTCATGAAATTAAAAGATGCTTCCTCCTTGGAAGGAAAGTTATGACCAACCCAGATAGCATATAAAAAGCAGAGACGTTACTTTGCCAACAAAGGTCCGTCTAGTCAAGGCTATGGTTTTTCCATTAGTCATGTATGGATGTGAGAGTTGGATTATAAATAAAGCTGAGTGCAGAAGAATTGATGGTTTTGAACTGTGGTGTTGGAGAAGACTCTTGAGAGTCCCTTGGACTGCAAGGAGATCCAACCAGTCCATCCTAAAGGAGATCAGTCCTGGGTGTTCATTGGAAGGACTGATGTTGAAGCTGAAATTCCAATACTTTGGCCACCTCATGCGAAGAGCTGACTCATTTGAAAAGACCCTGATGCTGGGAAAGATTGAGGGCTGGAGGAGAAGGGGACAACAGAGGGTGAGATGCTTGGATGGCATCACTGACTCAATGGACGTGGGTTTCAGTGGACTCTGGGAGTTGGTGATGGACAGGTAGGCCTGGAATGCTGCAGTTCATGGGGTCTCAAAGAGTTGGACATGTCTGAGCGACTGAACTGAAAGCAGTTCTAAAACTTTGAACTGTAGTTGAAACAGGTTCAGTTAATATTATTTGACAGAAAGGGACACTAAGGCCACAGCAAGTTTCTGATTCATATGGTTAATTTAATAGTAAAACTGGCACACAGAACTTGGGGTCTGGGTTAGACAGCCTTGGGTTAAAATTTCAGCTTGGCCAATTATACCTCTCACATATTATTTTCTTTGTGCCTTGGTCTTCATTTATAAAAAGTAAGTAAGATTATTGTGTACACTAAGTACAAGAGGATATGTAAGCAGGACAAGCTATATAATTAGTGTGGCCTGATGCAAAATGAAAACATGAGGCTCCTTGTTTAATGATTATAAAGAATTACAAGTTGGTGATAGCAGAATATTAAACCAAGTGCAGGGCCCGTCCATGTGCAGGACTTGGTGCAGCTGTACAGATCACACATCCTGAAGCGAGGCCTGTGTGCAAGGTACCTGGTATATATAGCACAGATACACTACATGTAATATAAATAGCATAGTAGACACTTAATATATGACAACTATTGTCCCTTCTTTTCCTATTTTCATTCAGACTTCTCTTCCCTGAATTAAAAAAAATGTAGATTCATTGTAATTGGTTCTGTCATTTATACCTATAGCATTCCAATAAGTGATTGCTTTTTTTAAAAGTTTTTATTTATTCATTTATTTATGGCTGTGCTGGGTCTACGTTGTGTTGTGTGGGCTTTCTCTAGTTGTGGCTAGCAGGGTCATTCTCCATTGCAGAGGCTTCTCTTGGGCAGCAGTGGCTCTAGTTGAGTGGGCTTCAGGAGTTGTGGCTCACAGGCTTAGTTGCTCTGCAGCATGAGGAATCTTCCCAGACCAGGGATCAGATCCACGTCCCCTGCATTGGCAGGTGGATGGTTATTGAGAATTATAATCTTAATGAAAAATTATAATTAAGCATTATCCACTGCTCCACCAGGGATATCCCAAGTGATTATTTTGTAAAAGTAAAAATCTCCAAGCTTTCATAGAAATTACTGTGCTTTATTATGCTATACCTAGCATATCTATTGGAGAAGGCAATGGCACCCCACTCCAGTACTCTTGCCTAGAAAATCCCATGGACGGAGGAGCCTGGTAGGCTGCAGTCCATGGGGTCGCTAAGAGTTGGGCACGACTGAGCGACTTCACTTTCACTTTTCACTTTCATGCATTGGAGACAGAAATGGCAACCCACTCCAGTGTTATTGCCTGGAGAATCCCAGGGACAGAGGAGCTTAGTGGGCTGCCGTCTATGAGGTCGCATAGAGTCGGACACGACTGAAGCGACTTAGCAGCAGCAGCATATCTATTGGTACTATGTTTATGATGTCTCCTTGCACTTAAAAATTGTGAATGACTTAGGTTTTTTCCATGCAGTAGTTGATCAAATTTTACACTGTTGCTGTAATCATTTAAGAAAACTGTTTTACTGGTCTTTTTAATGCACCACTAAAAATGTCTTATGAAGATACAGGATTTTGATTTTTATGTCTAAAGCCTATATTAGAAATTGTCAGTTACTTCCTGGGTCTTTGCACTTCAATCATTGCTCTATAATTTTCATGTGAAACTATACAGATCTTAAATGTTTTAAATATTCTCCTCCATTTTTTCTTGCTAAATATGGAAAACGTCTTGCTTTTAACACATACACACGTATATTAGAGAGGTCCGAGTTTTCAAAAGAAAAGTGACTTACGAATGTAAAAAATACATAAAGTATTTTTATTATGAGAGTGAACTATATAATCTCCTCAGCCTCTTTTTGTTTGTTTTCTATCTGTATAGGGAGGTTGGTACTGATAAACATTAAGCAACATCTAGTATTTTAATCCTTAAAATCTTGTATTTCTATTTCTTTTGTTTCCAATTTCTTTAGTGCCAAACTTATTTTGCATGTGCATGCATATGTGTAAAATTGTATCGTTTGACTGGCCCCAAAACTTTTTGAATGTTGTTGGTGGCTGGTAATGTTCTCATTTTATAAGGAGAAAAACAGAACCTCATGAAAGAGTTAAAGACTTGGTCAGAGTCACACACTTTAAAAAAGGTACCATTAAACTCAAACTCCAAATTCTGAGACCTATTCCTAGTATTCTAGCATTTGTTGAATGCTATAGCGCAGGAGTCCCCAGCCCCTGGGCCATGGACTGGTACTGCCCGTGGCCTGTTGGGAGCTGGGCTACACAGCAGGAGGTGAGTGGCAGGTGAACGAGTGAAGCTTCATCTGTTTTTTCAACCACTCCCCGCTGCTCACATTTCCACCTGAGCTCCGTCTCCTGTCAGATCAGCTTTGGCATTAGATTCTCACAGGGGTGTGAACTCTACTGTGCTCAAATCATCCCCAAATCATCCCCCCTCCTAGGTCTGTGGAAAAATTGTCTTCCATGAAACCAATCCCTGGTGCCAAAAACACTGAGGACCCCTTGTTGTAGAGCTAAACGAAGAAGTGAAGAGGTTAGAAAAAGACAGATACGAAAGAGAGCCGTGTAGCAGTTGGCGATGTACTGGGAAATGTTTAAGAGCTGGCTGGGGGAAGGTGAGGCCCCTGGTTTGTAGTGTTTGTTGATTTCCCTAGTGTAATTATCTTCACAATTTCAATTTATCAGTGTGATGCCACCGAAGGTGGAGTTGGGAAGAGATGCACATTGTAATGAGCCAGGATGTCTATGTGTCAGCCTGCCACTGGTAGTGGATAATTATTAGTCTGAGTCATAAAAAATGTTCTGAGAAACTGTCTCTGGGTTTGTAACTCAGGGAAAGGGGGAGCATTGTTTGGGGACTAGTACTATTTGTTTAAAGTGTCCTTAGACTTCCTCATGTTCACTCCAGTTTTTATCTCAGCATTCCAAACCATTTCAGCCTGAAACCAAGGCAGAAAAAAACCTGGGGATTTTAAAAGTAATTACACTTAAGTACTTTCCTTAATGTAAACACTGAATGCTTAAGTTTTCACCTCCCAGATTGAAAGATACCTCATGTTTTTAGAGCTGCAAAACACTTGCAATGACTATAAATGCATTCTCTATGATGTTTTAAATTTAATAAGTATGTGAATTAAAACTTAGTAATACTCTCATTAAGTCAAGCTATACAGTTTATGTATTTTTGGAGTAATAATGCTAAAAGGCCTTTAAATTAGAGTGTTCAGAATAACCACATGCTAATACTAACCCTTGGAGAAGGAGATGGCAATCCATCCCAGTATTCTTGCCTGAAAAATTCCATGGACAGAGGAGCCTGGTGTCTATTGAGTTGCAAAAGAGCCAGACAGGACTTAGCAAAAAAACAACCAATAACAATACTAACCCTATCACTAAAAGTAGGTGAAACAGAGGGTATTGATCTCAGTGGATTTAAATGTGCTGATTCTGGGAGAAAGAACTTTTGTAATAACTTATTTTATTAATTATGCCTGCTAACAACAGGAATAATTAAATCAGAGAATTAGATTGAAGTTACGATATTTGTAGTGAAGAGGATATGAACAATTTTTAACCTAAGATGCCTGTGGTAAAGCATAATTTAAAACTTTATTAACTTTTAAAAATCTCTAGAGAATTAAAAACCTCAACTCATTACCTGATTAAAGACATCTGTCTGCTTTATTTTACCTTAAATCTAACACCTGGCCTAGATCAAGGCAAGATAGGAAGAAAATTATCATAAAAAAACCGTGATTCTGAGAATGATTAATATATAATCTCAGGTTCAAGAAGGGTATTAGGAAACACAGGAGATTTCTAGAGCAGCTGGGATCCAAATAATAAATGACTCTTAATAGCATAAAGGAAAAAGCTAGAGAATGAAGATAATCTTATTTGATATGTTTAGAAAATGAGAAGGGTGATTTGTGAAGCTTTGAGTAAGCAATAATAAAGTGAAACCTTTACAAACCATATTAAGGGGTTAGTGAAGTCAGTAGGAGCTTTGCCTTATTATCTGCAGAATGAAATAAGGGAAATTAATTTTCTGAGAGTATTAAGATCTTGTTGTCTTACTTTCTAAGCTTAATATGACTCAAAAGATGAGAGCCTATTCAATATTCTAGCCTTAAGGAAGAAAATAAGATTTTACAATAGAAAACCAAATCCTAATTTTAGGTAGGTCAGAAGAGCAGCATTTTTTTTTTTTTTTTACTACATGGTATTTATCAATAGCTTTTGGAGCATTTCAGGAATGTTTCCCTCCTAACTGCTTTATCATTTTGATCATAGCAAAGATTTATCTCTGTGTTATTCAACAATTAGAAGATAAAACTTAAAAAAAAAATCCCACAAATAGAAGGGAATATACAGTTTACTTTATACACTGTTAATTTCACCAAAGGCCTTGTATTTACACCTAATTCACTGAAGCACTTTGTAACATTCAAAAGCTGTGCTGAAAAGCTAAATCAGAGTTGAGAGTAGGTAGAAAAAGGTACAGGATAAACCAGAAAAACTATCCCAACTCATCAACTTTTCTCTGTGTGAAATGGGCATTTTAATCAACCATCAATTACTATATGTTGTAGATCTTAACCACTGAAAATGACAGTAAAATCGCAACAAAGAGGGCTTCAATCCATTCAACACGGTGACGCATTAACATGTCTCAGGCTACATTAATGAGGGAAGGCAAACCATGGACTGCTGGGACTTATCCAAACATTTCCTAAAAATTCATCAGTTATAAGAACTCCTCTCACCTGCTCTGGATATCCATCCATACTCCTTTGCCCTTTAGTTTGAATTAAGCACCGTCCAGGCTGAGGTCCCCGAGTGGCCTGTGAAGAGGGGATCTGAATAGGCAATGGTGACTGAAATTGCTGGATGGTCACTTTGTTAATGTTTCCCTCGTATGGCTGCTGCTCCCGACTACGATGCTGAAGGCTTTGGGAGCCCATCAAGGTCTGGATGTGGCTGCCTGCCTGTGGAGAAGATAATCTGTCAGAAGATTTGTGGTGTTGAAAGGACGTGATTAAAGTAGGGGGGAAAAAAGCACAGAGTAAGTAAAGTGGCATCATTTGGGCTTTCAGCCATGGCTGGAAAAGATAATGAAAAAACAGTAAGGGTCTGCCTACTGTGGTCTGTGAAAATGTTAATATCAGAACAAGGTCACATTAAATACATTCGTAGTCATCTGATAGCTTATCAAAGGTGATTTAAACCCCCATTTTAAAGGAACAATGTTCAGTCTGAAAAATTTCAAGAAGAAAAGGTCAGAACTTAAAAAATAAAGAGGTGAACCACCTGGCATTTCACTTTGAACAATAGCAGGGAGAGGAATGTAATATGTGAAACATTGGGGGAAATGATAGAAACTAATTCCTAATTCTGAAGCAAAAGAGTTGAATTCCATATTTGTCTTCATGCCACACATATGTATAGGAAGCTTGTTTTTGTGAGTACAATTGATATTTATTAATTTTCTCTATTATTAAACCAAGAATACTCTTTTGGGAATTTTAAAATTCCATTAAAATTAATCATGTGAAATTCTTGTGTCTAGCCTGTAGAGGCACTAGTTATGCAAGTGAAGTGAAAGTCACTCAGTCCTGTCAATTCTTTGTGACCCCATGGACCAAACAGTCCATGGAATTCTCCAGGCCAGAATACCGGAGTGGGTAGCTGTTTCCTTCTCCAGGGGATCTTCCTAACCCAGGGACTGAACCAAGGTCTCCTGCATTGCAGGTGGATTCTTTACCAGCTGAGCCACGAGGGAAGCCCAGCTATGCAAAGGTCTTTAAAATGAGCTCTGCATGCAGATCTTGATGTGAGCTTTCAGAGATTCATCAGTACCCCATTTAAAGCAGCAGCAATCATTTATCAATCCATGTATGGTTGCTCCCTGGTAGCTCAGCTGGTAAAGAATCCACCTGCAATTCAGGAGACCCCAGTTCGATTCTTGGGTTGGAAAGATCCGCTGGAGAAGGGATAGGTTACCCACTCCAGTATTCTTGGGCTTCCCTGGTGTCTTAGCTGGTAAAGAATCTGCCTGAAAAATGTGGGACTCCTGGTTAGATCCCTGGGTTGGGAAGATCCCCTGGAGATGGGAATGGCTACCCACTCCAGTCTTGTGGCCTGGAGAATTCCATGGACTGTATATATAGGCCTTGGGGTCGCAAAGAGTCAGACATGACTGAGCAACTTTAACAAGTCTAGTTTGCTAGAGGAGAGTTGCTAAAGGGCATGGGAAAGTTTGGTCTCCAATCTTTACATGAAACAATATCTAATCCAGTTCTTTGTTCACTCCATTTTCTCACCTTCATTCTAGCATGGGTTTCTTGAGTCATTCTAGCTGACATCTTTTCTGCTAAGGAGGTAGTTCTGTTTGTGAGTTGATAACCAGAACATGCCTTTTATTTATTGATTGATTGATTTAGCTGTACCAGGCAACTTGTGGGGACCTTAGTTTCCCAAGCAGGGATCGAACCCATGCCCCTTGCAATGGAAGGGCAGAATCCTAACCACTAGACCATTGGGGAAGTCCCCTAGAACATGCCTTTTAAAATTAAGTATGGTTTAATGTGGAGGTCTAACTTGGGAAATGAATGCTCATCCTTAATACTTTTAAAACTATATTTTAATATTGTGCTTGGTACTACACCATCATTATGAAAGGATCTGAGGGATTACGTTCTGAATTCATTGTCTTTCTTATTGATGTTTTAAGGGTAGGCAATTTGGAATTTAAAAGTAAATTTCAACTAAGAATTCATTAGTTATGAAAGTTGGTGAATTTTCCTGACTAATCAAGATTTTTGATTACTACGAAAAAGTCAGATTGGAGGAATAAGGAAAATTTATTTAACAAGTATTCAAGGAAAAGATGACTTCATTACTTTAAGGTTCTTACAGAAGAGCAACATAGGGATATAAGGAGATGACAGTGATCATTGGAAAATCATTTGGAGAGGGAAGGCATGTTGTTTGATTTCAAACAACAGGTATTTCAGCTAAGAAAATATTAAAAATTACTATTTGGCAATATGTAAGGCAAAGTAAAAAATCATTTGATTACATTTTAGATATCCAACTGTTTGTCTTATCATGTACAATTTTTTTTACATTCAAAACCAGTAAAGATATTTCAGTCACAAGAAATTGGAGCAAAAGATGCAAAAAGAAGTTCAGGCACAATATCAAACACAGCAAAATATCAAAACAATTATCATACCAATACTGTCTAATGTAACCAGGGATCACAAAACTATGACATCATAAGCACAACTAAGATAAACTCATAATAGGCAAATGTGTATTTCTCTAATATATCTATTTCCTTCTCAGAAATCTAAATGAAAGTTGTCACAACTTTCTCAGCCATTCTAGAAGACTGAACGCACTTTTGGTCAAGTATTCCCTTTTTGCAAATTCCATTCTCTCATACCTCCATGGAATTTCATGTTCTCTTGTTAGGTAGGAGAGGAAAACCATGATAAGCCCAGTATCACATTTTGAGCTACTGTACTCTGAATGAACTCACTGGCCTGCTGAGTTACTTAGAGAAAATAGTTTCCTGGACTTAGAGAAGCTGGGGGTACAGGCTGACTAAGACTGACTGGCTTGACTACTAAACAATCAATTGACTTTATATCCTCTGCTTGTCTCCATTGATGTAGTATTCATGGGTCTTCAGTTAGTGCTTGAGCCAATGGAAAAGAGGAAGACTGGCTGTTTAATTGAAAGTGACAGACAAGAAAAGAATTTTTATACCCCCCCCCCCCAAATTTAGAGGGGTCCAGAACATAGCTCGAGTCCCATGAGCATAATTCACATGAGATAATCAATAATGATTGCTTAGCCACAATTTCATTGATTAGGATATTCTGATAATGGTCTACTCAAGGGTGAAAAACTGTATGCTATAGTTTTAAAATGTATTATATTATAGCCTTTAAAATTATTTTTATGCATGGTGGATTCATGTTGATGTATGGCAAAACCAATACAATATTGTGAAGTAATTAACCTCAATTAAAATAAATTAATTTATATTAAAAAATAATTTTTATGGCTTTTTTTTTTCCTTCTGATTGGAAAGTTTGAGCTTTAATTATGCTTTGATTTGAAACCTTTCAGGGCAAGTACCATATCATACTTAACATCTTTAATAACTGGCACTGTAATTTATATTTAATAAACAATGGCTACCATCCAAACACTAAGTGCCAGACAATGTGCTAAAACTTATGTTATACATATTATCTCCTTTAACCCTTACAATAGTATTAAGGGATTAATTATTATTAGCTGTTATTATTTAATTTTACTGAGGAGGAAACTATGGCTTGGAGAGGTTAAGTAACTGTCCCAAGTAATTTGCACAACTGGGAAACTGGCTGGACCAGGATTTGAACCAAGGCTGTCTGACAATCAGAGTTCATGTTCTTAAATACAAAATTATAGTGCAACAACCATTCCCCCAAATTGCCTCTCTCCCTCCAATAGTTGAACTATGAAATGAAAAGGAACCACAAAAAAGAACAAAAGTATCAGGTGGTTGAGGAAGGGTATATCAAATTTCTTTAGCAGTCCTTTAATTTGCTAAAGAGCCATTCCTACTTTTTGAATTAGGTCTATTATCTAGTTTTAGACCTTATGTATGTGACTTAGAACTTTATACTTAAGCAAATAGAAGGATGCTCTGTGTATTTAGCAATCTTCTCATGATTATAAAATAATAATGCTCATGTTCTCAGATGGCTTGGCAAACATAAAGTGGGCATGGAAAGAACATTCTGTAAAATGATTCTGCTCACATCAGCAGCAGTTCTTTCACCCTCTATTGGGGCTACAGGGTGCAATAAATGAGGATGGGCAATGACAGCTATAGAAAGCAAAGAATTAACACTAAATTTTATGGGAAGTTAACCAAACATAAATGACACAAGACATCTAATGGAACAATTATGGTGTGGAGGGACTATAAAGAGGAAGTTTTTTTGGCTGGCACAGAGGCTTGAGAAAGTAATAAGGATGCTCATGAAGAAGTATAAAGGACTGATAAAAATGTAGAAAATGTCAAGAGACTGGATTTGTTCAAGTAGAGGGTTAGCTATGAGAACATTGACTCATACTGAAGGAGCATTTGAACATGAAGTTTTCTATAAAGGTTGAGTTGCACATTTTGAATGATAAAAAGAAATAGAGAAGATTTGACATTTGTTTTGAACTTTCAAAGGGAGGTTGAACAGAATAACATGTATTTGAGGAGAATAGTATGGAATATGATGTTTTCAAGTTGACCCAAAAACACTGTCAAGGTTTACAGAGAAAAACTCCAAACATCCCAAGGAAATATTTTTGTCAAAGCCACAGAAAAAAAAATGTGATTTGATACCAAATGGCACTATTCATATACAATTTATCCCACAGCTCGTTATTCTGTGGAAATTTGAAATGTTTCGGGGGTTTTGTATGATATAAAATAGATGATATTTTTTCACTACATCAAGTTGTGATTCACACTATTTTCTTAGAAAAGACTGACAAGTGTATTACTCAATTTGGCTATCTGTTTTACTACTTATCTTGGCTCTTGGACCACTTGTAATTGCTTCCAAAAATTAAACACAGCCTCAAAGGATGACAATTTATGCCACTGAGAATACTCAAATGGATACAATTCATTTTCTAAAATTGAGTTCAAAAGAGTTATAAAGATATTTGGGAGCAATGTCAACAACACAGAAACATCTACAAGGAATAATTAAGTAACTGATTTCAAGGAAACAGGAGTACTCATTTAAATGAGTTGGTTTCAATAATTTTGTAAAACAACAACAAAACAGTTCTATCAGTTACAATCTACAACATATACTCTGCAGTACCTTTTTTTTTTTTTTTAACAGATAGGGTTCAGTGTCAGAAATCAGGACAGTAGGATTTCTGCTTCAAGTAGATAGAGTAGACATACTTTTCCCTATTCCCTCCATTAAGAACAATGAAAAACACTAGATGTCATAAATAAACAAATATAGGAAAACTCTGGAACGTAGACTAAAGAGGCTAAGGACCAAGTAACAACATGGTAGTAAATTTCTCAGGTTTTATTTTTGTGTCATATATCCCAGACTAGAAGTTGAAAAAGTGGACATCCCCCAAATGCCAACCAGGATAGATGAAGAAAGCCCCAACAAAGCCTAGTCTCTCTAGCCAAAGGACAAGGAAAAAAGGGCATGTTAGCAAGACAGAAAACTTTTAGATAACAATTGCTCTATTATAGCCAAACACCATGGAAAGGACTGTGGTCCCACCATGACAATGCCAGCAAAGACCAAGTGGGAAGAGGAGATGTCTACCCTTATAAGGCTTTAACAAGGCACAACACTTCTGCTGGGGTGGTGTCAGAGAAGGCCAAGTGAGGCGTCAGTGAATGCATCCCCACTGGCCAGTAGTAAGCCACTTGCCACCCAGTGGTGTCAGTGGAGACCACACAAGGAGCATGGACTCACACCCCAACCCAGCAGTAATGAGGCACTCTACCTTCGCATTAGGGTAGTTAGAGAGGTCTTAGGAGACAGTCAGGATTTCCTCCATTGCTTAAGTACAATGGGGCTACTCCCACTTAGGTATCAGTGGAGACCTTCTGGGAGCTGGAACTTCAATCCCCTAACAAAAATGAGGAGACTTTGCCTCAAGTGTCACTGGATTCTAAATGAAAAAATTGGACTTGTACCCCAGCTTGGCCAAAATGAGGCAACTGGAGTGGTGTCAGAGAAGACCAGCTGCAATAGATGATTTAAATATAATCCAGAGTTTTGTAGCATAGTATGAAAATGTCTAGGTTTTAACCATACCAAGAACAAGGAAGATCTCAAACAATGGGGAAAAAAAACCCAATAGATGCTAACACTGAGATGACAGAAATTAGAACTAGCTGAAAAGATTTTTAAGGTGACAATAAAAAAATGCTTCAGTGATTAATTACATACATGCTTGAAACAAATAAAAGAACAGAAACCACCAAAGAAATATAATATCTTAGTAAAGAAACAGAAGATGTAAAGAAGAAACACATGGAAATTTTACAGTTAGAAAATATAATAACTGAAAAGATCCGTGCATGGGCTTAATATCAGAATGTAGAGAACAAAGAGGAAAAAAATAAAAAACAAAAAACAACTGAAAGGATGATAGAAATTATCCAGTCTGTAACAAAGAGAAAATGCACTGAGAAAAAAAAATGAACAGAGTCCCAGAAACTCTGTTCAAAGGTTCCATCAGTAATATTGTCAAAACAGATGAGAAAGAAGTCAGGCTGAAAAATTAAAAGAAATAACGACAGAAAAATTCTGAAATTTGGCAAAATAAAAGTCCTATAGATTTAAGAAGCAGAGAGAAATCCCATACAGGGTAAACACAAAGAAATCAACACACAGTCACATTTTAATCAAACTTCTGAAAAGTAAAAGAAAGAAAAACATCTCAAAAGCAGCTTGAGAAACATGACATTCTTACCTATAGAGGAAAAACAATTTGAATTACACTGGATATTTCATCAAAGACCGTGGAGGATAGAAGAAGGTGCCACAATATTTTTCAAGTGCTGAAGAAAAAGAACTGTCAACTCAACATGCTATACTCCTGAAAAATATTCTTCAGCAATCAAAGAAAAACTGAAATATTCTCAGATGAGGAAAAAGAGGAGAATTTGTCACCACTAATTTATCCTAAAATAATGGTTAAAGGAATTTTCTAAACAAAAAAATGGTAAAAGAAGAAACCTGGAACATTAAGAAAGGAAAAAGAACATGACAAGCAAATATATGGGTGAATAAAATGAGCTTTCTTTCTCTTCTTGAATTTTCAAAATTATGTTTGATGATGAAGTAAAATTATGGTGCTATCTGAGGCGATACTAAATGTATGTAGAGGAAATATTTAAGACAATTATAAGTAGAGGAGGGTGAAGGGACATAAAAGAAGGCAAGGTTTCTTACCTACTTACTTGAGCTGCTAAGTGATGATACTAATGGACTCTTGTAAGTTATGTTTACATAATGCCATACCAAAAACAATCACTAAAAGAGCTACACAAAAAGGTATACTAAAAACACTGTAGATAAATCAAAATTAAATTCTAAAAAATATTCAAAAACTCCAAAAAAGCAGGAAAAAGAAAACAAAGAAGCACTAAAAGAGAACAAACAGAAAACAAAAACTTAAAACTTAAACCTTAATGTGTCAAATTAAACATTGATTAAATATGCAAATTAAAAGACAGATCTTGGAAGGGTAGATTAAAAAACATTGCTTAATTATATGCAGACTATAAGAAATAACTTCAAATATAATGACATAGGCAGGTAGATATTAAAAGGGTTGAAAGTAAATGTCATGCAAATATGAATTAATGGAATGAGATGTGGCTACATTAATACCAGATAAGGTATATTTCAGAACAAAGACCATACACTAGGAAAAGAGAGGAATCTTATGTGATGAAAGAAGAGTCAATCGACCAAGAAAACAAGCAATCCTAAATGTATACACAACAGAAAAAGAGGTGCAAAGGTGTAAAACAAAACTGATGAACTAAGAAAATAGACATTCATTATTGCTGGGAGAAATATCAATAACCTCAGATATGCAGACGACACCAACCTTATGGCAGAAAGTGAAGAAGAACTAAAGAGCCTCTTGATGAAAGTGAAAGAGGAGAGTGAAAAAGTTGGCTTAAAGCTCAGCATTCAGAAAACAAAGATCATGGCATCCGGTTTCATCACTTCATGGGAAATAGATGGAGAAACAGTGCAAACAGTGGCAAACTTTATTTTTTTGGGCTCCGAAATCACTGCAGGTGGTGACTGTAGCCATGAAATTAAAAGATGCTTACTCCTTGGAAGAAAAGTTATGACCAACCTAGACAGCATATTAAAAAGCAGAGACATTACTTTGTCAACAAAGGTCCATCTAGTCAAGGCTATGATTTTTCCAGTAATGTATGGATGTGAGAGTTGGACCATAAAGAAAGCTGAGCGTCAAAGAATTGATGCTTTTGAACTGTGGTGTTGGAGAAGACTCTTGAGAGTCCCTTGGATTGCAAGGAGATCCAACCAGTCCATCCTAAAGGAGATCAGTCCTGGGTGTACATTGGAAAGATCGATGTTGAAGCTGAAACTCCAATACTTTGGCCACCTGATGCAAAGAGCTGACTCATTGGAAAAGATCCTGATGCTGGGAAAGATTGAGGGCAAGAAGAGAAGGGGACGACAGAGGATGAGATGGTTGGATGGCACCACCCACTCAATGGACATGAGTTTGGTAAACTCTGGGAGTTGGTGATGGACAGGGAGGCCTGGCATGCTGTGGTTCATGGGGTCACAAAGATTTGGACATGACTGAGCGACTGAACTTAACTCATTTTTACAGTTGCTGATTTCAACATGCTTCTCTCAACAACTGATAGAAGAACTAGACTGAAAATTATGAAGAAAAAGAAAAATTCAACAATACATCAACTAAGCAGATCTAATCACTTATAGAACATTCTACCTATTAGGCGCACAATACACATTCTTTTCAAGTTCCCACAGTATATTCACTGAGATAGACTAGATCTGATTTGGAAAACAAATTGCAACAAATTTAAAAGAGCCGAAATTACACAAAATGTTTTCTCCAATCACAATAAATCAAACTAGGAGTGAATGATAGAAAGATAAAAAGAAAATACTTAAACACTTGGGAGCTAAAAATGTAGTTCTAAATAACTCATGGATCAAAGAAGAAGTCTCAGGGGAAATAAAATATTGAACTGAATGTAAATGAAAATTCATGAAACAAAGCTGAAGTGTATATACTAGAAAAGAAAACATCTTAAATCAATAATTGAGATACTACCTCAATAGCTTAGAAAAATAGGAGTCTAATTAACCAAAGCAAGCAGAAGGAAATATTAAAAGTGTAGAAATTAATGGAACTTAAAATTAACTACAAAATAAAATAGCTGTTTTTTAAAAGATCAACAAAATCGACATACATCTAGCAAGACTGAAGAAGAAGAAAAAAGACAAATTACCAAAATCAAGAATGAAGAGGATATCACGACAGACTGCAGATATCATGAGGATAATATGGTAATACTACAAATAACTCTACAAACAATTTGACAACTCATATGAAATGGGCCACTTCCTTTTTTTTTTAACGTCTACACTTAAAAAATTTTTTTAATTGGAGGGTAATTACTTTACAATATTGTGGTGGTTTTTGCCATATGTTCACATGAGTCAGCCATAGGTGTACGTGTTCCCCATCCTCAACTTCCCTTCCACTACCCTCCCAATCCCATCCCTCAGGGTCATCCCACTTTCTTAAAAACACAAACTACCATAACTCACACAATATGGATTAGATAATTTGAATAGCTCTGAAACAATCAAGGTTGCTACGGCTGCTACTGCTGCTAAGTCGCTTCAGTGGTGTCCGATTCTATGCGACCCCATAGATGGCAGCCCACCAGGCTCCCCTGTCCCTGGGATTCTCTAGGCAAGAACACTGGAGTGGGTTGCCATTTCCTTCTCCAATGCATGAAAGTGAAAAGTGAAAGTGAAATTGCTCAGTTGTGTCCGACTCTTCCATCTGTGGGATTTCCAGGCAAGAGTACTGGAAAGCACTCTTAGCATCGGTAATTTAAATATATCCAGGAAAAAAATCTCTAGGCTTAGATCATTATACTGGATAATGTTATGTGATGAATCTTATTTATTCTATCAAATGTTTAATAAGAGTTAACAGTAATTCTATACATTATTTTCCAGATAATAGAGTAGGAGGAAAAGCGTCCCATTTTATGAACAAAACCACAAAAGGACAGTACAAGCAAACAAAAAGCAGAAAGAAAAAAGAAAGGAAGAAAGAAAAAGAAAACTATAGACCAATATCCTTTAGAATACAGATGCAAAAAATCCGTAACAAAACAATGGCAAAATAGAATTCAGCAATATATAGAAAGAATTAAACATCATGACGAAGTGGGGTTTATTTGAATAATAAAAAGCTCGCTCAATATTTGAAAATCAACCAATGCACCATATTAATATCTACAGAAGAAAAATCATGTGATCATATCAAAGGAAGCAGAATAAGGTTATTGTGAAGATGAGTGTATTTATGTCAAGCACCTTAGTACCATGCTTAATATATACTGTAGATACTATTTCATGATTATGATAACCAAACTATCTTCTTATTTTATTTGTGTACAGCTAGGGGTAATTTCAATGTCAAAAATCTATGTTCTCCCATTTGGGTGTTAGAGGACAAACTTGTATAAAGTCATGGAAGGGAGCCCTGAAAGTTGAAAGAAAGGTGGCGGGAGGTTGTTTCTCTTGCCCTCGGGACATGGTAACAGTGCATTCTGCTGACACAATGCAATATTATGTGGAGGATTAAAATTTGCTGATCTTAAATTTTTAGAGTCGAATACTGGTGGTATACTCCAGTACTTCAAATGACAGATAAAAAGGTGAGGTGATAGGGCCTTTTCTTTCAGTTCATAAGCCTTAGGATGGCAGCTGACTGATATGGGCAGGCAGCATTTGTGGCTTATTGAATCTCTATAAGCATATTCTTCTATGACTAAAGGTCAACTTACAAAACACAGCTCTGTAATTGGAAATTATTAATCACAATGAAAAAAAAAGAGGATCCATAATAGTAAAAGTGATGAAATTAGAGCTAAGTCAACACTTTCCACCTAGAATTTGTTCTATGATGATGTTGAATTTTACATGTCTGAAATAAATAAATGAACAGAAGCATGTTAACAATAACAATAAAAGTTTATTTCACCCTTAAGGTTTCTAGGAACCTATAGGTGGTGGACCTAACAGAATGGACCTAAGAGAAGCAGAAGATATTAAGAAGAGGTGGCAAGAATACATAGAAGAACTATACAAAAAAGTCTTCATGACCCAGATAATGATAATGGTGTGATCACTCACCTAGAGCCAGACATCCTGGAATGTGAAGTCAAGTGGGCCTTAGGAAGCATCACTACGAACAAAGCTACTGGAGGTGATGGAATTCCAGTTGAGCTATTTCAAATCCTGAAAGATGATGCTGTGAAAGTGCTGCACTCAATAGGCCAGCAAATTTGGAAAACTCAGCAGTGGCCACAGGACTGGAAAAGGTCAGCTTTCATTCCAATCCCAAAGAAACGCAATGCCAAAGAATGCTCAAACTACTGCACAATTGCACTCATCTTACATGCTAGTAAAGTAATGCTCAAAATTCTCCAAGCCAGGCTTAAGCAGTACGTGAACCATGAACTTCCAGATGTTCAAGCTGGTTTTAGAAAAGGCAGAGGAACCAGAGATCAAATTGCCAACATCTGCTGGTTCATCGAAAAAGCAAGAGGGTTCCAGAAAAACATCTACTTCTGCTTTATTGACTATGGCAAAGCCTTTGACTGTGGATCACAATAAACTGTGGAAAATTCTGAACGAGATGGGAATACCAGAGCACCTGACCTGCCTCTTAAGAAATCTGTATGCAGGTTGGAAGCAACAGTTAGAACTGGACATGGAACAACAGACTGGTTCCAAATAGGAAAAGGAGTACGTCAAGGCTGTATATTGTCAGCCTTGTTTAACCTGCTTATTTAATTTATATGCAGAGTACTTCATGGAAAACACTGGGCTGGATAAAGCACAAGTTGGAATCAAGACTGTTGGGAGAAATATCAATAACCTCAGACATGCAGATGACACCACCGTTATGGCAGAAAGTGAAGAAGAACTAAAGAGCCTCTTGATGAAAGTGAAAGAGGAGAGTGAAAAAGTTGGCTTAAAGCTCAACATTCAGAAACTAAGATCATGACATCTGGTCCCATCACTTCACGGCAAACAGATGGAGAAACAGTGCAAACAGTGGCAAACTTTATTTTTTGGGGCTCCAAAACCACTGCAGATGGTGACTGCTGCTGCTAAGTCACTTCAGTCGCGTCCGACTCCGTGCGACCCCATAGACGGCAGACCACCAGGGTGCCCTGTCCCTGAGATTCTCCAGGCAAGAACACTGGAGTGGGTAGCCATTTCCTTCTCCAATGCATGAAATTAAAAAGTGAAAGTGAAGTTGCTCAGTCATGTCTGACTGTTAGCGACCCCATGGACTGCAGCCTACCAGGCTCCTCTGTCCATGGGATTTTCCAGGCAAGAGTACTGCAGTGGGGTGCCATTGCCTTCTTCGGATGGTGACTGCAGCCATGAAATTAAAAGACGCTTACTCCTTGGAAAGAAAGTTATGACCAACCTAGACAGCATATAAAAAGCAGAGACATTACTTTGCTGTCAAAGGTCTGTCTAGTCAAGGTTATGGTTTTTCCAGTAGTCATGTGTGGATGTGAGTTGGACCATAAAGAAAGCTGAGTGCTGAAGAATTGATGCTTTTGAACTGCTGTGTTGGAGAAGACTCTGAGAGTCCCTTGGACTGCAAGAAGATCCAACCAATCCATCCTAAAGATCAGTCCTGGGTGTTCACTGAAGGACTGATGTTGAAGCTGAAACTCCAATACTTCGACCACCTGATGTTAAGAGCTCACTCATTTGAAAAGACCCTGATACTGGGAAAGATGGAAGGCAAGAGGAGAATACGAAGACAGAGGATGAGATGGTTGGATGGCATCACAGACTCAATGAACATAAGTTTGAGTAAACTTGGGGAGTTGGTGATGGAGAGGGAGGCTTGGCGTGCTGTGGTCCAAGGGGTTGCAAAGAGTTGGATATGACTTAACAACTGAACTGAACTGATAGCTAGTGGAGTAATCAGATAAAAGTCAAATGACACAAAATGGAATCTTATCATTTTAATAGTCTCCATGTGGTAGCAATCCTTAATCATCTGCCAGTTATCATATTGTTTAGGTCTTCAAACTACATATTCAATCACAGACATTTTCATTACAATGGGTCAAATTCACATTTTCTTTTTGCCCTTAAATTTCTTCTGAAATGAAGATAGTATAAATATTATTGTTATCTCCATTTTCTGAAGTTAACTATTTGTTTGTTTTAAGGAACAAATGTTAAGAATTGATGAAATAAGTAGTTTAATCTGCCATGGTTTCTATTTGTTTAACCTGTGACAAAGTTTTTTTTTTTACCTGTCATTTAAGAACCATTTGATAGACATTCTTTGGGCTCTCACTTTTATTAAGGAAATAATTTAGAATCAGTCTGGATGAGAACAATCTCCAGATTTTATGACAGTGATGTCCCTTACTATTGGATACAGCTATAATTTTTGTACTGGCATTAGGAGATAATGTAATATGCTTTATAAGTTAAAGAATTAATGCTGTAATTAAGTAAGAAAGTCTAGTACAAAAACAACTGTGGAACTAACAATACTTTATTCATCTGTCACTGTTTCTGTAAGTTAGACAAGAAATTTTCCATTGACATTTCTACAACTTCCTACTGCATTATTTCTGAGAACAAATTTAATTGCATAAGAGAAGTAGAATAGGTTTTAAATATACCAATGACTGAAATAATACTAAAGTCAACTGATTAAAATACGTCATCCTGACTGTTCAGATTAACAAAAGAAGTATTTGAAATGGATCGTTAAATAGAGGATATTTCATTGATTTCTTCAAGCTTTTCTTCTTGATTCAGCTACTAAGTGTGTGGAACTGCCTCTGAAGGATCCCATTTTCATGAAGATTTTGACTTCCTACCAGCCATGTACCCTTGCTTTGGCAATTAATTCTCATTTAGCAAGGAAGTCTTTATATATCTTCAGCCTTTTCTCTCTGCCATAAATAATACGAATTATAGGGAGATTTGAATCTAACTGGATACATTCATTCTTATTCCTCTAGTATAGCAAAAGGCATGGCTGCATAGACTCACTAGAACAAGTAACATGATAATCAATTAATGACCGTGTTTTAAAAGGGTATATTCAGTTCATCTGAATAATTGTTCTGATCCTGTTAGCCTGAAAGAAGTTCAGTTTAAAATTCTCAAGGCTAAATTTGAGCCCTTAGTTTATAATTCCTATAATCATTCTTTGGATTATTCCACATATTTTAATTTGTAGATTAGAATATGTCTTTTCATTATAGGGGACTGGAATGCAAAAGTAGGAAGTCAAGAAACACCTGGAGTAACAGGCAAATTTGGCCTTGGAGTATGGAATGAAGCAGGGCAACGGCGAATAGAGTTTTGCCAAGAGAACACACTGGTCATAGCAAACACCCGCTTCCAACAACACAAGAGAAGATCTACACATGGACATCACCAGATGGTCAACACTGAAATCAGATTGATTATATTCTTTGCAGCCAAAGATGGAGAAGCTCTATACAGTCTTCAAAACAAGACTGGGAGCTGATTGTGGCTCATACCATAAATTCCTTACTGCCAAATTCAGACTTAAATTGAAGAAAGCAGGGAAAACCACTAGACCATTCAGGTATGACCTAAATGACCTAAATCCCTTATGATTATACAGTGGAAGTGAGAAATAGATTTAAGGGACTAGATTAATAGATAGAGTGCTTGATGAACTATGGAATGAGGTTCGTGACATTGTACAGGAGACAGGGATCAAGACCATCCCCATGGAAAGGAAATGCAAAAAAGCAATATGAGTGTCTGGGGAGGCCTTACAAATAGCTGTGAAAAGAAGAGAAGCAAAAAGCAAAGGAGGAAAAGAAAGATATAAGCATCTGAATGCAGAATTCCAAAGAATCGCAAGACGAGATAAGAAAGCCTTCTTCAGTGATCAATGCAAAGAAATAGAGGAAGAGAACAGAATGGGAAAGACTAGAGATCTCTTCAAGAACATTAGAGATACCAAGGAACTTTTCATGCAAAGATGGGCTCGATGAAGGACAGAAATGGTATGGACCTAACAGAAGCAGAAGATATTAAGAATAGGTGGCAAGAATACACAGAACAACTGTACAAAAAAGATCTTCATGACCCAGATAATCACGATGGTGTGATTACTTATCTAGAGCCAGACATCCTGGAATGTGAAATCAAGTGGGCCTTAGAAAGCATCACGATGAACAAAGCTAATGGAGGTGATGGAATTCCAGTTGAGCTATTTCAAATCCTGAAAGATGATGCTGTGAAAGTGCTGCACTCAATAGGCCAGCAAATTTGGAAAACTCAGCAGTGGCCACAGGACTGGAAAAGGTCAGTTTTCATTCCAATCCCAAAGAAAGGCAATGCCAAAGAATGTTCAAACTACCACACAATTGCACTCATCTCACATGCTAGGGAAGTAATGCTCAAAATTCTCCAAGTCAGGCTTCAGCAATACGTGAACCGTGAACTTCCAGATCTTCAAGCTGATTTTAGAAAAGGCAGAGGAACCAGAGATCAAATTGCCAACATCCGCTGGATCATCAAAAAAGTGAGAGAATTCCAGGAAAACATCTACTTTTGCTTTATTGACTATGCCAAAGCCTTTGACTGTGTGGATCACAATCAACTGTGGAAAATTCTGAGAGAGATGGGAATACCATACCACCTGACCTGCCTCTTGAGAAACCTATAGGCAGATCAGGAAGCAACAGTTAGAATTGGACAGGGAACAACAGACTGGTTCCAAATAGGAAAAGGAGTACGTCAAGGCTGTTTATTGTCACCCTGCTTGTTTAACTTATATGCAGAATACATCATGAGAAACGCTGGTCTGGAAGAAGCACAAGCTGGTATCAAGATTGCCGGGAGAAATATCAGTAACCTCAGATATGCAGATGACACCACCCTTACGGCAGAAAGTGAAGAGGAACTCAAAAGCCTCTTGATGAAAGTGAAAGAGGAGAGTGAAAAAGTTGGTTTAAAGCAAAGCATTCAGAAAACTAAGATCATGGCATCTGGTCCCATCACTTCATGGGAAATAGATGGGGAAACAGTGGAAACAGTGTCAGACTTTATTTTAGGGGGCTCCCAAATCACTGCAGCTGGTGATTGCAGCCATGAAATTAAAAGACGCTATTCCTTGGAAGGAAAGTTATGACTAACCTAGATAGTATATTCAAAAGCAGAGACATTACTTTGCCAACTAAGGTCCGTCTAGTCATGGCTATGGTTTTTCCAGTAGTCATGTATGGATGTGAGAGTTGGACTGTGAAGAAGGCTGAGCGCCGAAGAACTGATGCTTTTGAACTGTGGTGTTGGAGAAGACTCTTGAGAGTCCCTTGGACTGCAAGGAGATCCAACCAGTCCATTCTGAAGGAGATCAGCCCTGGGATTTCTTTGGAAGGAATGATGCTAAAGCTGAAACTCCAGTACTTTGGCCACCTCATGCAAAGAGTTGACTCACTGGAAAAGACTCTGATGCTGGGAGGGATTGGGGGCAGGAGAAAAAGGGGACGACAGAGGATGAGATGGCTGGATAGCATCACCGACTCAATGGACATGAGTTTGGCTGAACTGTGGGAGTTGGTGATGGACAGGGAGGCCTGGTGTGCTGCAATTCATGGGGTTGCAAAGAGTCGGACACGACTGAGCTACTGAACTGAACTGAATTTGTAGAACTTTAAATGGTGCATTTTTATCCTATTCAAGAACAATAATATATTTATTCCATAAAGACCATGCTGGACAGAAGCATGTATTTGTTAAGGATGGGAAATTAGCGGATATTTCTTAATAGTCACTAAATATAAGCCTGAAGAATTTCAATGAGCTCTCAATAGGTGTTTGATGTATGCTCGGTCACTCAGGCATGTCCAACTCTCTGCGACCCCGTGGACTATGGCCCACCAGTCTCCTCTTTCCATGGAAGAAGAGGCAAGAATACTGGAGTGGGTTGTCATTTTTCTCCTCCAGAGGATCATTCTGACCCATTCTGAAATCTGCCTTTTCTACATTTCCACGGAACCGTCTGGTGTTTGATGGATGCTTAAAAATATCATCAATAGTTGATCCTTATCCATAAAAGTCGCATAAAATATAATTTTCACCTGTTTACTTCTATTCTTAACCCTTCCTAATCTGTGGTAATTATGACAGCCCTTCAGGCAATTGATGTGTTTGGAACTGTTGCTTAAAACACTTTTAACTGACATTTGAAATTAAGGTGTGAATACATACTATTCACACAGATATTCAGTTCTAGATTATTTCTGAAATCCCAAACTCCAAGAAAAGTAGAGTTGTGTCATTTAGATCTAGAGAGCCATATTCAAGTTTTGTTAGGAGTAGAGGTTCTTTTTCATTTGGACACATTTGGTACCTTCCCATGGTTTCACTTCCCTTTTAAAACTTAAGCTCCTGGGAAAAAGTGGCTTTTGGTCAAGAGAAAAAATGAATATATCTGTGTAAGAAATAACTCTCTGGGGACAACAGATAGGTCTAAAATTTTTTGTTTATTTGCTTTTAATAATTAAAGAAATCTATAATTGTATGACTTCATCAATCTACCCTTTCACTGACTCTCTTCTCATTTTGGTGGCAGAGCTTACTGACAGCAAATGTATTCAACTGCTATTTTTTCTAGAAGTCCAGAAGCCTCAGTAGAAGTGACACCAACATGAGTAGGAGTGATGAGAAGAGGATGGTTGAAGGAAGCAAGGAGAATCTCAACCTACCAACTGACTCAAAAAGATCTCCTTCCCGACTGTTTATAAAAATGTCTGGGGCTCAAAATGACTCTATAAAAGAATTCCAATCTGTTGTTGAGTTTCTGTGATGACCAAGTCTACCAGATGACCGAGTGTACCAGAAGAAAAATGTACTCCAACCAGTGCAAAATTTGCTATCAGAGGAGAAAAATGAGGCTTGGGAAAGAATCAGAAAAGAGGAAGCCAGAATTGTGCTTGGCATTACTCACAATAATAGAGAATATTGTTTTCATTTGCTTGTGGACTGATGAAGTCAAGACATTACTCCTGGGTATTCTTCACAGTTAATTATGTATATTGCTTTAGGAGGGAAAAAGTACAAATCCTCAGGCAAAACTTACACTACTTGACATATTTCTTTCTGTACAAAAGAAGAGTTTAGCTATTGCACTGACATTCACTAAAGTTTCAGAATGTTTTAAATTTCAATTTTACTTTACACTAGAACAGATATTCTTGACTCTTATGCTTGTGATGGAAATAGGAAGCATTTCTATTTCCCTGTCTCTTATCTCTCATATGTAAGGTTTACTCAGTTGATTTTCCTATCTGCTTCATCCACATCTGTCTCGCTCTCTTATAGACTCAAAATTTATTCTGCTTACTGCCGTCCCTATGTTTTCCAATATTTAAATCTTCATTTCTCTTTCTTATCTACTCCAGACTTTCTCTATTTCTATGTAAGTGAGCTACATCCACCCTCCATCCCTACCCCACTTCCTGCCCCCTGCCTTAATCATTATAAAGGATTCCGACAGCAACACTGCCCACTCTCAGTTAAACTGCAAAAGCCAAGAACTGTAGTTGCATTTATTTTAGTTCTATATTTATATAGACTACTGATAGCAATATTTGCTTTTAAAGGCAAATGTTTTGGAGAAAATTACTTTTCAATGACCATAACTTTGAAGATTATATATTTTAGATGAGATTTTGTGTGTGTGTGTGTGTGTTTCACTCAGTCATGTCCAACTCTTTGTGACCCCATGGATGATAGCCTGCCAGGCTCCTCTGTCCATGGAATTTTCCAGGCAAGAATACCAGTGGGTTGCCATTTCCTTCTTCAGGGGATCTTCCCAACCCAGGGATTGAACCCAGGTCTGCAGGAGACAGATGATTTACCATCTGATCTACTAGGGAAGCCCCAAGATATTTTATAGCACAGCAATAAAATGATTTTATTTAAATTACTAAATGTATGGGTGAAGTTGATTTTCTTTTAATCATCTACTTCTCATTTAAAAAATGACATAAATCTATTCTTACCCTGTGAAAAATTCTACAGCAGACAGATTTTCATTACCAAGTGAAAAATCAATCCCAGTGGTAATTTGATTTGGTTGTTTTAAACACAGACAATGGTGTGGCTGCATGGTATTCAACAGCAAAACAATTTAAGATTTTCAAAATATATTTTAGACATTTGCTAAATAAGTATATAAAGAAACATACATTATACTAAATAAAATGCATTATACTAAGAAATGTGACAAATGGCACGATTATAATAAGGAGTGATTATTAATGAATTAAACAAATTTTAATATTAGTACTTTATACAGTCTGAAAAGCAAAAATTCTGATTTGGGGGTTTGTGAAAGAAAGGATTAAAAGAACACAAAAATGACCAAACCTCACATAAGTGAAAGTGAAGGTGAAAGTGAAAGTGGCTCAGTCGCGTCCGACTCTTTGCAACTCCGTGGACTATACAGTTCATGGAATTCTTCAGGACAGAATACTGGAGTGGATAGCTTTTCCCCTTTCCAGGGTATCTTCCCAACCCAGGGGTCAAACCCAGGTCTCCCACACTGCAGGCTGATTCTTTACCAGCTGAGCCACAAGGGAAGCCTAAAATCCACATAATTTCTTTCAAATTTCTTTTAGTTTCTTCTAGTGAGTTTTTGGGTATGCCTCAGAGATGATGAACATCTGGAAATCTTGAAGCTCTGAATGGTTGAGCAGGCATTGTAGATGTGGAAAAACCATGGGCAAGCTCAACAGAAGTCATCTGTAAGCCAAGACTTAATTAGCTGCATTTTCATACCTTTTTCTTCAATTATATTCATCTTGGTATTGACCTTGAAACCTATTTTTATTATTCTAACTGCCAAGTCATTATGCACTTAGAACAAAAGACACTTGAAAGAGGGCAGAGTCACTAATGTTGCAAGAGATTTGAATGTCTAGTCTTTACATACTGAAAACTTTCAGATTTAATATCACTGAAATTTTAAAGTTTCTTGAGTTACTCTTACAAGAAGGGAAATAATTTAAGTTTCATTTGTTTTAAAGAATGCTTCTGCAAAGCAGGAGACCTGAGTTCAATCCCTGGGTCAGGAAGATCCACTAGAGTAGGAAATGGCAACCCACTCTTGTGTTCTTGCTGGGAAAATCTCTGGACAGAGGAGCCTGTTGAGCTACAGTCCATTGGGTCACAAAGAGTCGGACAGGACTGAGCAGGCACGTGTGTGATCTTGGCAAGTAACTTAACCTAAACTCCAAGTCTCCAACTGAGAAAGTCTAAACTCAGTTTCTTCTTTCATTAAAGTGGACAAAAATAATAGTGCTTACCTCATATGATTGCTGTGAGGATAAGATGAACAAATAAGTATTTAGCACAATGCCTGCCATGGTACCTCATAGTTCTTCCCAAGGTGACTGCAATATAATTCAATAGACTGAAGGTAAAAACAATGATGTGATACGAAGACTAAAATACAAATACTCCTTCTGAGAGCACTGTTGTTTTCAGTCACCACCAAAGTTTCAACTAATTCTCGAAGTGCTCAAAGTAGTACTCCCTGGAATTCGAGGAGTGGGGGTGGATTTACCTCACTGTGACATCTTCTAGCAGTGATCCACAGACTTTTTGAAATAATGGATATTAGAATTTAAGATTTTGGAGACTGACCTAGCAAGAGAGAATTTAAACTACCACTAACAAACAGGCTAACATTTAACACCTTCAACACTTTGCTATATAATATCCACTCCCAGATATATAGAATAAGACAGTAGATGCAGGAGCAAAATTCTTTCTGATAGATGAACACACTTTGTTTATTTTATATATCTGAATTTCTGGATCCACAACTTGGTGGGTACCCACAATTTGTTTTCCCATAATGCTTGGAGTACTGCTAGGCATAGCCATGCTTGCGTGCTAAGTTCAGTCATGTCCAACTCTTTATGACCCTATGAACTGTAGCACTCCAGGCTCCTCTGTCCATGGGATTCTCCAGGCAGGAATACTGGAGTGGGTTGTCATGCCCTCCTCCATGGGATCTTTCTGACCCAGGGATCAAACCCGTGTCTCCTACAGCTCTTGCACTGCAGGTGGATTCTTTACTGCTAGCCACTGGGGAAGCTCTGCATAGCCATGAAAGTGAAAGTGAAGTCACTCAGTCATGCCTGACTCTTTGCGACTCCATGGACAGTAGCTTGCACCAAGCTCCTCCGTCCATGGGATTTTCCAGGCAAGAGTACTGGAGTGGGTTGCCATTTCCTTCTCCAGGGAATCTTCCTGACCCAGGGATTGAACCCAGGTCTCCCGCATTGTAGACAGATGCTTTACCATCTGAGCCACCAGGGAAGCCATAGGTATCGCCAAAATTAGTTCAAAAGCTACAGTAGCTACAACCGAGAGTAAAAGGTTCAACCAAAGCCTTTCTAAAATGGAATCCCCACTGAATCTCTGCAATATCACAGCAGTTTCTGATCACAGTAGTATCAAAGTATTAATGCTACATAGTAGGATTATCACAGTAGAAATATCACAGTAGTATCTTTTGACATAGAGATAAGATTGAAAGAATCTTCTACAGAGACTTGGCGAAACAGACTCAAATGGGGTACTGGCTAAGACTTCACCAATTAATATCCTTTGATTCCCATTCCATTTGTAGTTTAATTTCTGATTCTTCATTCTCATCCTATTCAGGCTTCCCTGAACAGTAAAGACTCTGATGGCAATGCAGGAGACCTGGGTTCGATTCTCCGGGTTGGAAAGATTCCCTAGAGAAGAGAATGGCTAGTCACTCCAATATTCTTGCCTGAAGAATTCCCTGGACAGAGGAGTCTGGTGGGCTGTATAGTCTATGGGGTCGCAAAGAGTTGGCCATGACTGAGCTACTAACACTTTCACACTTTCATCCTATCCAGCCTAATGCCTACTCGTTTTAGGACAACTGTAAAACTAACACTGAAATAAAAAACATTAATTGTAGAGTAAAATATAACCTCAAATAATAATAGTACCATTTTCACACTTATTTCAGTCAATCTGGGAGCCCAGGCTAATAATCCTATTATCATTTTCATTTCTTTAGGTTGATTCTCGCTAGAATCTTAACTTGATATCCTCAATTAATATATAATAAAAAACTAAAATTGAACATTTAAGGGAATCATTATTCTTTTTACTCTGTGAGGTAATAGCAAACATACCAATTTTAGGTTCTGAAATTTCAGATTTTAGGCAAAAGTGCTATACAATATAGGATATTCAGGAAATGCTTATGATAGTAGGAAGAAGATATAAATGAGTTTACACATGAAAGATACAGAAAATTTAAAGACATATTACATTATTTTACAAAATGATTAATTAAGTTTTTGGATAGATTAAACAATTATTTAGCTATTAATAAGGGGGACTAGCTCACAAATGTTTAATCACTACATAATTGCATGGGATTCTCAAAGCAAGGAGAGAAACAAGCAAATGATCATCATGAGTTGTACTGCTAATATGATTAAACATAATATCATGGATTTTGAAAATAGATTTCATGTAAAATGGATGCATGTATGGATAATGTAAATACCTATTCATTCCATTTACAGTAATAAATGAATAAAACTTTTCTTTTATGGGAAAATTATTGAAGCCTTTTGCAACCAAGTAAGTGATATGGTTCTTTTCTTTGGTCAGGTTATTTAAGGATCCCTTGGCTTTGATAGGTATTTCTTCAATTTCTCCTCTTTCTTCATAAAGAAGTAAATTTTCCTACTTTTCTGAGATCTTTCAACTTCCTCTTCACCAATCATTACTCAACAGCCTTTAAATATAACCAGGTGTTTGCCATCTTAAATATCACTTCTGTCTTCCTCATACCCTCTTCCAGAGTCTACCATAATTCTCTCTTTCTAAAAGGAAACTACTTTTTGAGTTTTCTGTCTCTATTTCTTAACATTGGTTAGTATGGATTCAGCTCCATTGATTAAACAAATTACTTTTGCCAAGACAACCAATAACCTTTTTGTTGCTAAAGTCAAAAAGTCTTTAGTCATACCTTGCCTGCTTTTTTTGTCACCATGTGATACTGTTGACCCTTCCTTAACATTCTTTTTTAGTTCCAAGGTGACGTCACTTTTCTTTGTTTTTTCCTTTTACAGCTTTTTGCTTGTCATTGGAGTAGAAAGCCCCATCTATTCTACTCCAAATGACCAGTCAAAGCCAATCATATAGTTTTATTCATCTTGCTATGGGTGAGAAATCCTTAGCTATTTTGGATCAGTGAGATGGAAAAAAAGGCTTGTTGGGGGATTTAGGGAAGAAAGGCTTTGCTTGTAAGAGACAACTACTGGAAACTTGGTTCTCTCTCCTTATAAACTTGAAAGAGGAAGCTTGTTATCTTCAACTGTCATAGGCAGTCAGCTGATAATTATGAGAGGAACCAATTTTAGGATAGAACCAACAATATGAATGGAAGAGTGGAGAGGGGAAAAACCCCAAGTATTTAAAATTATCTTTGTTGTTCAGTTGTCAAGTTCAACTGTTAGCGACCCCATGGACTGCAGCATGCCAAGCTCCTCTGTCCTTTACTATCTCCTAGAGTTTGCTCAAGTTCATGTCCATTGAATTGGTGATGCCTAATGATCTCATCCTCTGCTGCCCTCTTTTCCTTTTGCCTTTAATCTTTTCCAGAATCAGGGTCTTTTCCAATTATCTAACTGAAGATTAATCTGAGGCTCAGCCTAGATTTTGTCTACTTATGTTAGCTAAATATTTCTTTAATGTTCAAGACTAAAATTTTCTATAGCTTGTGGTAGAAAAAACCTTATTGATAAAATATTTAGCCATTTCTTCTCTGTAATTCTAAGAATATGTCATATGTTGGTGTTCCATGGAGCTCTGTGTCTTCTGTCTTATTCGTGACTCAGTTATGACTTATGTTTTAATAATTGCTAAATTTGTATCATCAACTAAGATTTCTCTCCTGAACTCCTGAAAAATATATCTAAATATCCACTAAAAATTTCCACTCATTTTCTAGAAGATACCTCAAGTCATCATTTTAACTTTTTTTTGTTGTTGCACAGCATAGTATGTGGACTCTTAGTTCCCTGGGCAGGGATTAAACTCCTGCCTCCTGCTTTGGAAGCATGATGTCTTAAGCACTGACCTTCCAGGGAAGTCTTAAATCAACGTATTAAAACTTAAACTCCCTTCTTCTCTTCCACTTCCACTTGTCACTCATTTTGCCACCCCACCTCAGTGAATGGCACATCATGACTCATACAAATTAGAAACCTGGTTATCAATCTTAGAACTATTATCTGTGTTTTATGCCCTGTGTACAGTCAATCACAAGATCATGTTGGCTCTATCTTTTAAGAATATACCAAATCTTTGCATTTTCTCTCTACCACTCATTGGTCCATCCACTCTCCCTTGGATTACAAGAGAAGCTTTGTAACTTGTTGCATGCCCTCAAATCTTTCTCCTTTCCAATTCTTTCTCAGAAAACCTGTCAAAGTGCTCTTCAGGTAAAATTTTAATGATGGCTCTCCCCTGTTTAAAACACTTCTTCCCATTTCTTTCAGGATAAAGCACTGGTTTATGCTTATACTCCTGGCCTTATTTTCACACCATCCTTTTCTCTTGGTGCTGCTGCTGCTGCTAAGTCGTTTCAGTCGCGTCTGACTCTGTGCAACCCCATAGATGGCAACCCACCAGGCTCCCCCGTCCCTGGGATTCCCCAGGCAAGAACACTGGAGTGGGTTGCCATTTCCTTCTCCAATGCATGAAAGTGAAAAGTGAAAGTGAAGTCGCTCAGTCATGTCCAACTCTTCGTGACCCCACGGACTGCAGCCTACCAGGCTCTTCCATCCATGGGATTTTCCAGGCAAGAGTACTGGAGTGGGGTGCCATTGCCTTCTCCAATCCTTCTCTCTTAACTTTCTTCAATTTCTTTACTAAATAGGTGTCCTTTCCAGGTGCCCTCCCAGCCCTCTATTCCATCCTCACAGGACTGTATTTATCTGCAGTACTGGATATTGCTCAATAGGCAGATTATTAACATGTATAACACTTGAAAACCAGGATATTAACAATTTTGGGGTAAAATAATTTGACATTTAATGTATATTTTTAAAAAAGCACTGAAGCACTCATCAAGGGACAAAATCACTTAAGTTACAAAGAAAGTATGTGATTGTGTAGAGTATATGTTATGAAGCACAATTACAAAATGAACATTCATGAGCTTAAGAACTAGAGTGTAAGAACCACAATTCAGCTGAAGAAACAGAATACTAGTACTACTATCAGCTTCCTCCCTGATCATCCTATCCCTAGATCCTATCTCTTTAGAGACAACCATAATCCTAAATGTTTTGCTAACCATTCTCTTATAAAAATTTTCTCACTCATATACTTGTGCCTTAATAATATATTTTAGTTTTACTTGTTTTTGAGACTTATAAATATGGAATTCTTTTCAATTGATTCAGTTGCATTTGCTTTATTTTTTGCTCTTGATGTGTGCCATCACCTGAAACTTGTTCCTCACTCAAACTATGCTTCTAAAGTTTATACATGTTATCCTAATTACAGCTAACAAGTGTTCATTGCTGCAAAATATTCCTTTGTGTAAATAACAGAATTTACTTTCTCACAGTCCTTGTAATAGATTTATCCAGTTTTCTACCATTGTAAGCTTTACAAGTATCTTGAATGACATACATAAGAGTTTTGCTAGGATATCTTAGGAGGGCAATTGTTGGAATGTTGGATATATTCATATTCAGCTTTTATAAGAAAATTTATTGTCAATGTGATTGTATTTCATACTCTTTCAAGAAGTATAAAGGAGCGCCCACTACTCTTATACTTGGAAACGGCTTGTAGTTTCATATTTCTTAATTTTTGATAGTCTAGTAGGTTTAAAATAACACCTTTTTGCTTTTTCCTGATTGATAAAAAGTTCAGTTTTAATATTAATTTACTCTCCCAATTGCTTTTATTTTTACCATACTTTTGGTATTGTGTTATCCATCTTTTTATATTTTTTGTAGGAGTTTAAAAAAATATATTCTGGAATATTAGTCGCTTGTCCTACATATATGTTGCAGTTATTTTCTCGGTTAGAGCTTTCTTTTTACTCCTTTTATGGTGATTTAACATGAAGTATTATAATCACCTACTTATCACTCAGCCTATCTCATGAGACTAACAGATTCTAGAGGTAAGACACCACACTATATCTTATTCATTTTTGTGCCCTAACATCTAGCGAGACCTCAACACAGTAGTGCTGCTTCATATATACAGTTGCTCATTAAGTGTTTAATGAATGAATGACAGGATGAATGGGTTGCTATGATTTTACAGGTGATGAATCAATCTTTTAGTGGTCAAATTTCATTTTATACAAATTGGTTACACTATGCTGCTGAATCTGAGCTCAGAAAGTATACACTACACAATTTCATGTACTTGTGCTTCAAAGGTGGGTGTCAGGCATTAATAAGAGGTGATACATTTTCAGAGAGGTGGCAGGATGTTGTTTATAAAAATTCATTACCAGCTCTGAACATTTGGCAATATTCACTTTTCATTTTTTTCAACACACTTAAAACAGTTAGCCAAACTCCCTATTGTAGGATAGTATTTAGCCTAAATTTATCACAAAGTTAGAAATGATGTTAAGACACAAGATATGGATTACATATTACAATGGATATGCAAGGTTCATGGTTTGTGTCATTAATTTGAAATTGGTTACCTTTTTAGTAATGGTGTCCGGAGGTACATCCCGCCTCCCAAGAGGATAAGGATTCCATTGGCCACTAGGAGATACATCTTCTTGTCCATTGTCTAAAATGTTGCTTTGCTGGGACGGGGTCTATTGCAAAAATGGTATGGCATTCTTTAGTGATGTAATAGAAGTTTATCATAGTTTTCTGAAAAGAGTCCCTAATGATTATGGTAAAATTACTTTTTTTTTAATTGCAGAAAAACATATATCCTAAACTGGAGGTACTTTTATCCACTATTTACTTGATAAGAATTGTAAATTAATAGCTTTTTGGAAGCAATGAGAAATTCAATTAAAATAACCATCTTAGAGTTATTTACTTAATTTTAAAGAGAAGTTTTAATTTGCAGTACTGGAATAAAAATAATCAGAATAAAATTAACCAATTGTTACAAACCACATTTAAAAGTTGCTTAAGTTACTACTTTAGTATGATCTTAGCATTTAGAATATAAACTGAAACCATACAATACACAGTATGTAATTTCTAATATTCCAAACCATAATCTAAAACAAATTTTATAAAGCTGTACTGATTCTGGGAGAATGTGTCTTGCACTAATCTACAATGATGTTAACACTAGCATAGTGTGAGATTCATGTTACTATGACATTATCCATAGATCAGTTAGAGGAAAAACTAACACATCAAAAAGTATTGGGCTGTTAGAATTTCAGTTTAAAGAAATCATAATTGTTTTGACTCCAAATTTATTTGTGTAGATCATTTATACATTAAAGATTAAACTCTTCATATATATTTTATTTTTGGCTGGTTTACTGCTTATTATTTTTTAACAAATAACAATACTCCTGTCTCTGTTATTATTACTACTAGATATTTTGGGAGGCATTTGTAATCTGATCTAAGTAACAGAAGGTAATCATAAACCAAGAGAAAGACACCTCCTATGGAGGGCTACAGTAGTGGGATATTTTTCCTGTCGAAGCAGATTAACTTTTTGTATAGACTTTTTTTC
This sequence comes from Budorcas taxicolor, assembly GCF_023091745.1. Taxonomy (NCBI): domain Eukaryota; kingdom Metazoa; phylum Chordata; class Mammalia; order Artiodactyla; family Bovidae; genus Budorcas; species Budorcas taxicolor. The sequence continues at coordinate 75,138,585 of NC_068912.1, forward strand.
TCCTCTAGCCTATAGGGTATGCAAGTACTGCCTGATTTCCTGGGGAATTCTTATGTGGTGAGATATTATAGTCAGTTTTTCTTATGCCATTTACCCCACATATTTTGGAGGATCCCTGTGGATACAGAAAGTCTGGTTAGAGAGTGTATGTGCAGTTCTTTGTGTGAAGAATTGTCCTCCAGCCCTGGAATGAGAGAACTGGGCCATTCTCTTCATAATATGGTGCAGATGCGCTGCTTGCCAGGCTTCATCCAGTTATACTGAGTGGTCCTAACTGTCCTCCTTTACAAAACAATTTTACAATGATCCTATCTGCATTTTGATTACATGCATTTTTAAAAAGCATTGCTTGGAACTGTTAAAAATAATATTTATTATGACAAAATTAATTAAAATTTAGGTGAAATTTTTCTGGGGTCTAGTGGATATAGTGAAAGTAAGGAAATAATTCAGTTTTCTTCTTGTATTTTGACGGTGTGAATTCCTTTTTCATGAGTATCAGAAAGTATGAAAAAAAAGAAAAAAGGTATTGAATTAAGGTTCCTGGGTTAGTTAGGAATGAATTCACCTGTGTTTGCTTGAAAATCAGATATAGGTTAACATATTTAAGAGGATTTCCCTGGTGGCTCAGACGTTAAAGCATCTCCCTACAATGTGGGAGACCCTGGTTTGACCCCTGGGTTGGGAAGATCCCCTGGAGAAGGAAATGACTACCCACTCCAGTATTCTTGCTTGGAAAACCCCATGGATGGAGGAGCCTGGTAGGCTACAGTCCATGGGGTCACAAAGAGTTGGACACGACTGAGTGACTTCACTTTAACATATGTAACGTATATATTACTTGAGAATAACCAGACAGCTCCTCAATGACCATCTATCTGCCTGATTTCAAGCATTAATTTTTTAATCTTTATTTTTAGAGATTAGTGTTTGTACATGCCCATGCATAATTTTTCTAGCTAATATTATGACATACAATTTTTAAAATTAAGCAGTTAAAATACAATTATGCAGAGTGGGCACTACTGGACAGTTTTCTTTTTGAATTTTTAGTATGCATGTCGTTTCTGGTTTGATTTCTTTGCCAGTAAAGTGGGATTATAAATATGTTCAACTAGCTCGGTTTGTGGAACACAAAGTTTTTCAAAGTGGCCAGAATTAAGCACAAATAATCCTTTTTTTTCTCCATTTCATCCCCATCTTTATCACTATTTCCTCCACTAAACTTCCGTCAGCTGCCCCAACATGACTCTTAGTCACAGAGAACAACTGAAATTGCACGATTCTTTTTAATGTTAAAAAAGGCCAAAACCCTTATTAAAAATCCTAAGATCATGATGACATAGATTCTTCATTCATTTACCAATTAATCTTTCTCTTTTTAAAATTAAAACTAACAACTCCACCAATTTCAATATGTTACAGGGGCCAAAGAGGACATAAATACACAGACACACGAAAAAGAAAATACTCTGAATAGACAACAAGAGTAAAGGAATTTCCTGAAAGCAATTTCCTTTATTCATTTCCAGAATGCTCTGGCTTCTTTGTTTCTCTTAAGTTAGACACTGGAGGAGTGACTTCAGTTTTCAAACGTGGAAATACTGTGAAAACATTTATTTATGTTTGGGAGGGAGGAACCCAAAAGAGAATTATGTAGTGGGTTCACATTTTTTCTCAAAAGGAATGATTATAGCTATTTACCAAAAAAATACTTTCAATAAAGTGCTCCTGAACTGTTCAAAAATGCAGTTGTTAAAATTTTATGAAATGTTAAAAGGAGCAACCAAAAAGTGTAAAAAGAATAATGAGGCTATAATTTATTATTTCAAAGAACATAACCAATTGAGTTCAGTTTTCATTCAATTATTTTTAGTATCACATTTGAGTTATTTTCTTTAGATACTTTAAAAGATTAAGAATTAGTCTTTTCCTCACCACATATAACCAATTAAACATAAAATATGTGGAGAATCATCACAATATAGCATTTCTTCAGCTTCTAAATTCTGCAGATCCTTAATATTTCAAAATAAAAGAGAAAATGGTCAGTGTGATTTACTTAAAAGTCAGAAATTAAACTTAAGAAATTCAGTAATGTTAGGAAAAGTTTTGCTGAACAGACACTAGTCCAAAAAATGACTGCAAACATTTGCAGATTTAACATTTGTGATTTTGACTGCTGCGAATGATCACAAGCCTCCACTGGAAGAAGTAATTTCTGATTTTCCTGAGACACAATGTGTATGAATATATGTCTTTGTGTGTCTATATATCTGTGTATGTACAAGCATGTATATGAGTGTATGCATGCATGTGTGTGTATGCATGCCTCTATGTGAGTATATGTGTATGTACAGGATTCGCATATATGAGTAAATGGGCTTAGCTGCTCCTGAAGGTTTGCTCTTGACTGTTAATTGCATTAATGTTAAGGGCATTGCAAGCTTGGGAAATTAACTTACGGCAGTTAGCTGGAAGAATTATATCAGAGTAGTATTAGAATTTGGCACTTTGCAAAGGTCTTGGGATATATTACTTAAGACCTCAAGGATTATTTTGCTTAGTAATTGGCACATAGTTCACAAAGGCACACAGTTAAAAAACGTGTTGAAAACAACTTTCTCCAAAGTATTTTCAGTGAAATTATTGTTATATTATTCTTTTTCTGAAAAAAGTAGGTCATAAAGACAAATATACATCAAGCTTGAATCTACATCATTATGATTTCACAGATCTCAGTCTGAAGATGGTAATGGAATATCCAGATGATCTTTAAGCTATTGTTTCATTATAATGGTGAGGAAGCATCTGTATGAGTACAAGATTATTTTGGTAGTTTTAGTCACTGTCTATGAGGAATTATGTGGATTTAAAGCCTGAAGGATTTTTTTCGTAGTTATAAAGATAAGTGAATTCTTCCTGAGTGATAGGTAGCCAATAATAGATGCAGCAAAATCAAGAGAAACTATAGGCATAAATTAACCCAAGGTTCTACATAAATCTTGCTTTGCTTTCAGCAAACAAAACAGAACTGGAATTAAATAAATAACCCTTGGAACTCAGATGAATGAATACATGTTGGATACTGGAACTATCTGATCCTGAGTAATGTGCATATATCTATAGGAAAGGACATTAGAAATTTAAAGAGTTTACGTGCAAACGTTCCCTAATTCAATGATAGTAGAATGAGTATCAACTAATAAAACAGTGAGGTCATTTTTTTCCAGGCAAAATTATATTAAAATATTATTTAATACATGTTTCCATAATTTCAACTTCTCTTCCCCTGAAATTATAATTTATATTAGTGTCTGCTTCAATAGCCAATAAGTAGTAGGAGCTATGGAATAATATTATGGTGGTAGAAGTTAAAAAAAAAACAAGAAAAAAATTATCTATTTCTCCAGTGCGGAAGAGACCACACTATGTATATTGGCAGCCAGACAGACACCTGCAGATAGGGTGTTGGAAAAGGCAAGTGATTTCTTTCCTAGGCTTGCATATCTCTGGAGCAGCAGTAGCATGGATGAGTAACTTGCAATTTTCTTAGGTTACTAACCTTTTATTGCTACCAAACATATTTCTTGGTGATACTGAGTGCTCAGGAAATGCAAGCATATGTTGAAGAGTGGAAGGTAACTACTAGCATTTATTAAACTCAGCTAAATAAGAAAGTACTGTTTCTATAGCCCATAGGGGATGATTTGGGCTGTGATATATTTTGGATTAGTTAATACATTCTATTTGCATATTCTTTTGTGTTTCCTATTCTATACAATGGTGATAATACTTCCATTTAGGGTTTTTGGTGAGGGTTGTGTGAAAAAATGCATTTAAAGTATCTCATGGTACTAGGTACATATTTTCAATAAATCCTAGTCTTATTCTTCTCCTGTCAAGATTTCCCACCATTAATGTGGATAATAAAAATGACACTTTGAACTGACATTTTGCAATATTATATTTCTTTTGATAACATAGAACTTCAAGACATTAGCTAAGCTCATTTACAACAGAGCACATCCAAAGAAGCACACTGAACCATCAATAAAGTCATAGAAAGCTACCTTAAATGCTTTTTGGAGAGGCAGTTATAAATGAGAAATGAATAAATGAATGAATAAATGAATACATAAATAAAGACAGAATACTAATAATTTATAATTCAATAGCACATGTGTAAGTCTTACATGTTCTGGTAATAAGTACTATGAAATCTTTTAGGAAATTAGAATAAGCTTCAAAAAAATGAAAATATTAAAAAAGAAATTAAATTTATCAAACTAATTTTTATGATTTTTATTTGCATTCTGTTAATATCAAGAAATTCTATAAAGTTACCATAGAAACTGTAATTTACTCTTTACAGTACAGAAAGCCTATATTTAGTTTGTAATCCATGCAAAATGTATAATACTAGACTTGGAATATAAGAAATATAAAAAAATAGAAATATTCAAAACATGTATCAAAATCTGGGAGTGCCTTTTCTTTTTATCCACTTAAATATTCATTGTTTAAATGCTTTATTAAGTGCAGAGTTCTTTAATCTTCATCAACAGTTATATCCTCTAACTAGTTTGTTACAAGTTAGCTTAAAAGAAAATTTGGGAAAAAAAGAATTAGACACATTTTGGTAGCCTTAAAAAAAAAATCAGCAAACCAAAAAAAACCCAAATAAATTGCTGGATCAGGACTTCAGGTAGTATTAATACAAATAGCGTCTTTTTGTCAATTACCATGAGGGAGTAGAGAGGTAGCAATCACACAAAGGTGCTCTCTCTGGGTATAAAACTTGCAAAAAGACAATTTCAGTGTAACAGAAAAAATACAAAAGGATTCTCCTTTCTCCTAATTACAAGAAGTTAAGTCTTGCCAGCAGAGAGTGTGGGGAAAGGGCCTGGATCTCAGCTTCCAAATATTCCCTGGCAAAGGCACCATCTATAAAAAATGGATGCTGCAATTCCCTATCCAGTGCTTAATTGGCAATACCTGAAAGCATTCATTTCAGTTTCTTAGGACACTTCATTCATTCTTTCTAGGACAACTCAGTGTCATTTACCATAGCACATAAATAGAGAGGCAGTATTATCATTCAGGGATTTTATGAATAAAAAGACAGCTCCAGTATTTCCAAGGGAAAATAAACAGTTTTGTTAATTTTGCCTATTGAAAATGTTTATATTTTGATCTTACTCTATATTTTAGCGCATTCTCATGGCTAACAATCATTTAGAGGCCCTCATGATATTTAAATAGCTGATGCTAATGTTTATTATCTTAAGTGGTAAGGTGAGAGTGTCGTCTGATATTTAAATAGCTGATGCTAATGTTTATTATCTTAAGTGGTAAGGTGAGAGTGTCATAATAGATTTTTATATATTTGTAAATCAAAGGAAAATAATTTTTGCCTATCTCCTTTCCTGGTGAGAAGAGTTCCAGGAAATTGAGCTTCAGTCATAGGACTGATTATCAATGGGTCAGTGGAGCCAGAAGGGAGACTCTGAGAGATTGTACCTTAAGAAAGGTTAACCCTAAAGTTTCCCAGGAAAATCAAACAAATTTTATAACTAATAAACTCTGTGGGAGAGATGTATCTGAGCACAAAGGCAAAAGGGCAGAGACCAAGGTTGGAAAGAAAGGAGTCCCTGGAGTAATTTTGAAACTCGTTAAGCATCAGGTACATACACCTGATAATGTTTTGCGATAGTAGCAGGGGAGGAAAGTTGTCCAGATCCCTAAATACCTACATTTTATAGGCCTTAAAGCGATCCTTTGGATCATATAATAGTTTGGGGGCAACAGAGTAGCAACCCTGTTTCTTTTCCATCCTTGCCCTCTCTCTTCTGTTGTTGTTTTTGGTATGAATGAAAAGTGTCAGTTGCTCCGTCGTGTCTGACTCTTTGTGACCCCATGGACTGTAGCCCACCAGCTACTCTGTCCGTGGGATTTCCCAGGTAAGAATACTGGAACAGGTAGCCATTTCCTTCTCCAGGGAATCTTTCCAACCCAGGGATCGAACCTGGGTCTCCCTCATTGCAAGTGGTTCTTTACCAACTGAACCACCAAATAATAAAGTATTAGTGATAATTCATTTGAGATAGGCTATTTCAATACTTGATATTCTTTTTTGATGCGAAGCTGGATGGCAGCATAGTAATTTATTTATATTGAAGTATAGTTGATTTGGGGCTTCCCAGGTGGTAAACAGCCTGCTTGACAATGCAGAAGACATGAGGGATGTGGGTTTGATCCCTGGGTTGGGAAGATCCCCTGGACAAGGGCATGGTAACCCACTCTAGTATTCTTGCCTGGAGAATCTCACGTACAGAAGCCTGGCAGGCTATAATCCACAGGGTCCTGGGTTGGACATGACTAAAGTGACTTAGAACACAGGTGCCATAGTTGATTTACAATATTACATTAGTTTCAACTGTATGCAAAGTGATTCAGTTCTACATATGTGTGTGTGTCTACATACATATATATTCAGTTTCTTTTCCATACTTTTTTATTCTTGGTTTGCAATTTAATAGAGTTTCCAAAGAGAATTCCTTTAGATCATCTCTTTGCCCAATTGGGAAGTTTGCAATATCTCCAAGTATTATAATTCTGCAACATTTCTGTTACAGATCATCTTGTTGCTGTTTAGTTTTTAAGTAGTGTCTACTTTTGTGACTCCATGGATTGTAGCCCTCCAGGCTCCTCTGTCCATGGAATTTCCCAGACAGGAATACTGGAGTGGGTTGCCATTTGCTTCTCCACAGGATCTTCCTGACCCACAGATCAAACCAGCATCTCCTGCATTGGCAGGTGGATTCTTTATCACTGTGCCACCAGGGAAGATCTGTGCCATCCATAGATCATCTTAGAGCTACAGTAGAATGGGAAAGACTAGAGATCTCTTCAAGAAAATTAGAGATAGCAAGGGAATATTTTACGCAAAGATGGGCACAATAAAGGACAGAAGTGGTATGGACCTAACAGAAGCAGGAGATATTAAGAAGAGGTGGCAAGAATACACAGAAGAACTGTACAAAAAAGGTCTTTATGACCTGGATAACCATGATGGTGTGATTACTCACCTAAAGCCAGACATCCTGGAGTGTGAAGTCAAGTGGGCCTTAGAAAGCATTATTACAAACAAAGCTAGTGTAGGTGATAGAATTCCAGCTGAGCTATTTCAAATCCTAAAAGATAATGTAAAAGTGCTGCACTCAATATGTCAGTAAATTTGGAAAATTGAGCAGTGGCCACAGGCCTGGAAAAGGTCAAAGAAGGGTAATACCAAAGAATGTTCAATTGTACAATTGCACTCATTCCACATGCCAGCTAAGTGATGCTCAAAATCCTTAAAGCTAGGCTTCAACAGTACATGAACTGAGAACTTCTAGATGTTCCAGTTGGATTTAGAAAAGGCAGAGAAACCAGAGATCATATTGCCAACATCCATTGGAACACAGAAAAAGCAAGGGAATTCCAGAAAAACATCTGCTTCATTGACTACACTAAAGCCTTTGACTGTGTGGATTACAACAAACTGTGGGAAATTCTTAAAGTGTTGGGAATACCAGACCACCTTACCTGACTTCTGAGAAATCTGTAGTCAGGTCAAGAAGCAATAGTTAGACTGGACAGGAACAATGGACTGGTGCCAAATTGGGAAAGAGTACATTAAGGCTGTATATTGTCACCTGGCTTATTCAACTTATATGCAGAGTACATCATGTGAAATGCTGGGCTGGATGAAGCACAAGCTGGAATCAAGACTGGTGCAAGAAATATCAATAATCTCAAATATGCAGATGACACCACTATAATGGCAGAAAGCGAAGAGGAACTAAAGAGTCTCTTGATGAAAGTGAAAGAGGATAGTGAAAAACTGGCTTAAAACTCAACATTCTAAAATCTAAGATCATGGTATCTAGTCCCATCACTTCATGGCAAATAGATGGGGAAACAATGGAGACAGACTTCATTTTCTTGGGCTCGAAAATCACTGAGGACAGTGACTTCAGTCATGAAAGTAAAAGATGTTTTTTTCCTTGGAGGAAAAGCTATGATGAACCTAGACAGCATATTGAAGAGACATTGTGTTGCTGACAAAAGTCCGTATAATCAAAGCTATTGTTTTACCAGTAGTCATATATGAATGTGAGAGTTGGACCATAAAGAATGCTGAGTGCTGAAGAATTGATGCTTTTGAACTGTGGTATTGGAGAAGACTCTTGATAGCCGCTTGAACTGCAAGGAGATCAAACCACTCTATCCTAAAGGAAATCAACCCTGAATATTGGTTGGAGGGACTGATGCTGAAATTGAAGCTCCAATACCTCAGCCACCTGATACGAAGAGCCAATTCATCTGAAAAGAACCTGATGCTGGGAAAGATTGAAGGCAGGAGGAGAAGGGGATGACAGAGGATGAGATGGTTGGATGGCATCACTGATTCTATGGACATGAGTTTGAACAAACTCTGGGAGATGGTGAAGGACAGGGAGGCCTAGTGTGCTGCAGTCCATGGGTTTGCAAAGAGTCAGACACAACTGAGCAACTGAACAACAAGAATAGTTAATGAATCCATTCTATAGAGTACTCCAAACAACATCATAAAATTAATACAGCAGCAAAGAGGTACTTAATTTATATCTGGAGAATAATGTACACAATGAGAAACAGTGTTTCAAGTGTATTACCATTTTTCAGGGACTGAAATGAAAGTCGCTCAGTCACGTCCAACTCTTTGTGACCCTATGGACTATACAGTCTGGAATTCTCCAGGCCAGAATACCGGAGTGGGTAGTCTTGCTCTTCTCCAGGGGATCTTCCCAATCCAGGGATCAAACTCATGTCCCCTGCATTGCTGGCAGATTCTTTGCCAGCTGAGCCACAAGGGAAGCCCTTTCAGGCACTGAATATGTGCATATTATTCTATAGACTGACAAGAAAACAGGGCAAAAAAACTAAGTAAAATAAGGGGCTGTCCATACAATAATTTCAAGGAGTTCAAGCAATAGCTTCTTTCATACCAAGACCTCTCTAATCTGCTCTTTGTATTCTGAAATTCTATCATTGTAACTTAAGGGTTTGATTTCTATTTAATTGACAAGCCCTCCAGGAAAGCTGTCTATTTAAGTTGGTGATAGCTCATCTGTTCCTTAGTGCAAATGAGTTTCAAGGCCCTTATGAACATTGGTTTTTATTTTTTAGGGCAGAGGATGAGCCCTGAGCATCTAAGAAGACATTAAGAACAGGCTCCATTAAAGGAGAGGCTCCAGTGAAAAGGGTCTTACTGATAGTAGTGTGTTGGAGCCAACAACACTCAGTCTCAATTCTGAGCTCAGTGACGTCAAGTTACCACTTTGAAATTTCTCAGTGAGCGAGGGTTCTGTCACTGACATAGGCACAGGCCACAGATCAGGCTTTTTTCTTCCTGGAGAGACTTTTGTATACAATACTGGCTCTGCAACAGGAGACTGAGGACAGAGAAAATAACTTACAGAAATTCTCAATTAAGTCGGTTTTTTTTTAAGTGATCATGGGTGATTAAAGAAAAAAAGCTATGAACAGAAATGTTTTGCTGATTTTATGACTCTCCTCAGAGTAGGAAGCAAAGTATCCAGAGTTAGGGACTGTTATTAAGACTAATTTGACAATAAAATATGAGTTTGAGGTCTTATGACATTCATTTTGCTGGGAGGGTAGTTTGTTTCATCTGTTCATTAATTGATTAAGAGAAGAGAGTTTGGAGGCTACCATCATTTTATTATCCTTACTTTGACATTGCTTTTTCTTTTTTAATAAAAACTTACCAGGTTAATGACTACATTAACAATATAGTCATAATGGCATATTGTGTGAAAATGACTCATTAGTTTCCATTGAAATGCAATTAAGACAGATTGCATTAGTCAATTTAAACAGGTATAATGGACATTTTCTGTTTTGCCTGAATAAAACAAGCAGAAATGGTCCTCGGACAATGGAAATATTTTCTCTTATCATATATGCCCTTTCAAATGAGTCTACATTTTCATTTTAAACCATGTCAACTTGCTACTTTCCCATTAATAACCTAGGATGAGTAAAAATTTGCTAGTTAAGCCACAAATTCGTTTCCCATGTTTTACTTCCGTGTAATATTTCCCACACAAAAAATGGACTAATGAAGCTTTTAGAAGTGCTAATGACTTAATTGTCATTCTAACCTAGGGCTCTAGGACTTTTCCAACTAAAATCCAATCATAATTTCTTTTTCTGTTCTCAGAATGCATCAGTAAGAGAGTATAGGACTATCTCCAAAAAGTTTAAAAAAAAAGTCAACATGTGTATATATACATATACACACACACGAAAGAAAGAAAAGCAAAGAATAAAACAAAAAGAAAATGACTAATAAGAAAAATGAGTCTTAAAGCAACACAAGAAGCCATGTACCTGCTCAATCCAAAAAGCAAAGCTGTTAAGTAGGAACCTAATAATCAGTCTAGCTATCAATATTCATTGAGCAGCTAAGAGTAGGGGCTCTATATTATTTGCCCTTATGCTTTTTGGACTCCTGAGAGTCTGTAAGCAGGATTGTACGTACAGCCTAAACACATTACGTGAACAAACAACATTAATTGGCTTTGGTATGCTGACACATGTAGGGCAGTCCATACTTACTTTCTGAAGAGGTAGTTCTTGTAGATCAAATTTAGACTTAGTCTGCAAGTTTAAAGTCATGCTTCTGCCTGCATGCATTGCTGAAATACCTCCATAGGGCAGCATGCCAAGGTTAACTGTGTTGTGTTTGTAAGCAGCATTCTGAGTAGAGGAAATAATCATGTGACAGGATGTGAACACATGCTCAACAAACTGATTATTACATGAACATGTTTAAATTTATAACATTTAACTTTATGCAGGCAAACGGTAACTTTCTTTTTTAAACATGCACTTGATCAGACAGAAGCATACAGTAAACAGTGTTAGTTATGAACATAATGAGTACCAATCCAAAACTACAGAAAAGACAAAAAGCAAAGATAACATTCTGTTTTACATTTGTTGCTATCTCATAGGCATAGAACCTATCTTTTATATATCATGATTGTAGTGATTCTGGACAAATGTTTATCAGTAGTGATCTATTAATTCAAAAATTTCGAACAGTGAGGTCTTAAATATTGTCAGCTGCAAATCTCATGGTCTCTTTCACATTGTGAGATTAGCATACACAAAAGACAAATACTAGCTTCTAATTCTGCCTTAAAACTAATGCCCTGCGAAGTTAAAGTGAAAATCAGTCAGTTTTTTTTTTTCTGTCTTATAGGCATAATTATGGCAACTCAGGAAAAGAGCTGGTCAAAAAGTCATTCAATCTGACCAGTGGATGATTGAATTTATTAATTTAGTTAAACTACTCATTTTGTATGTGAATATAAATATTCTCTTTTGTTGTTTCTTAAAAATTACATTTTAAACTGATGAAATTTCATAATGAAACTAAAGGAACTATGCTTTGAATTATTAATGCTATTTATCTGATATACCTAAACATTTATAGAATATTCTAGTGATATCTGCACTGCGGCTACCCTTCAGTAAGTGCATCTGAAGTTATTCCAAGTGGTTCAGTTTTTTTCTACAGAACTTCATTTTAAAATTAAGTCATTTTGCATATCTTGTCATCAGATGGTTTTCATCAGTATGATCTCTACTTTCCGCCTATCATGAAAATACAATAACTGACAGCATTTGGCCCTTTTAATTAATTTTAAAAAATCTATTGAAGTTAGTACACTTTTTAAAACTGAATATTATTGAACATTAGCAGGAGACAGTTATTATTCTGACAGTTATTATTGCATTATTTGCAAAAAAATGATTTTTAGGATCAGAATTTTGTCAACTGAAAGACAGTTACACTCCTGATGGTGTGCTGTCAACCATTCATATTTGTTATGGATACCTGATTATTTCATTCAGAGAATTTTTTTCATTGTCACCATGCCAAAGTTGAGAAGGACATTGAACATTTCAAGCTAGCACTTGAAGGATTCCTTAAGGTTTAAAATGACTTCAGTCTAGTGATTTCTCAGCAGCTATGGCAGAGTAGCAGTCTTAGACATATGGGTTCATGTTTTACTATCTCTCAGTCAAGCGGGGTTCTGTAGTGGAAGCACGAGCCTTGAGATCAAACCAAAGGAGAAAACAAGCACCTTTAATCTATGGCAGTACTCAGAGCTGCCTCTCCAAGGTCAACACCAAGCAAGGTCTTTAACCAACATTATGTAGAGCTGTTAAGTTTATCCAATGTCCAAGATTCTAGGCAGTTCTCTTTTATAAGGAATGGACAAAGATCTTGTAGTTTCCAGTGTAACTGTTTGATTCCCAGAGTTCAAATCACGCAACTAAATTTTACTGGGAAGGAAGCAAGCTGTGCCTGGTGCAATCTCACTTTGGGCAAAATGTTAAATACCACAGTACAGAACTATTTTTACATAATAAGTCTGTGCTCCAGTACCCTGAATTTATGTTGTAGGTAAGTTTTAAGTAAGATACAACCTGAATAACTCAGCAGCTTGATTGAGAGAGGGAAGAAGTTACTCAGAGAAAGGAGTAAGAGCTTTCAGGATTTGATGGATTGAAGCAGTATTCTAAGGTAATTTACTTTCTTTGAATTAAATGAGAAGCTATTGAACATACATTGAAATTGCTCTGAAAAATGAAAGACAAACTGAGGAAATTATAAACAGACAGGGGATATGTGAAGACTAATTAAAAAGGGAGGCATTGTCACAACAAGGGAAAATACATACAAATTTTTACTTTTAGTTATTTGCATCTGGGATGGGCAGGGTCTCTAGAATTCTGCTGATCTAAATCCCCTTTCTTCAGTCCTATTTTCCTCCCTCCAAATTCCTGCTCCAAGTAGGGAAGATGCCTACTTTACAGCAGCTCTGATCAAGGGAAATGAAACATTTATCTGGGAAACTAGTAAATAAATGATAGTACCAAATGCTTAAAATTTTGTCTTTTTTTTTCATTATCTGTTTCCATTCACTCCTTTGTTGCCTCAATTTACTAGTCATTGTATATATGCTCCAAAAAGCTTCTGATAACCTTTCTCGGCTAGTTCATCTTACCCTGTTATGTATGGTCGTGTCTACACAAGGCCAGAGTTCCCAAACTGTACTGTTTTATTTGGCCCCAGATATTTTCGCCCTCCAAGTTATCTGTCTACATGGAGGGTAAAACTTGAAGTAAGGCATGGTGACAACCGACCAGGTGTCTCCCACTGACACCCAGTCATGAGGCTTTGATGAGGCTCCCTTCAAAGGGACTGAGCACATCTATTTGAAACAGACGTTCTGATGAAATATTTTGCAAGGCAGAACCAGTTTCCACATTGAGAAACTAACACCCACACCCACATTTATTAGTTCACTCTTTTCTTATTAATAATTGTTTTTCTTGTCATGTAGACACGACCTACAAACAATATAATTATTTTAAAAGAGTACACCTGAAAACATAAAATTCACCATTAAGAAAATATATAATAAATGCAATGACCTATGCTTTTAATAGTTTTAACTAAAGCTACTGAGTGAAACATTCTAATGGTATATTATTACCCAGATCCCCAATTTACACTGAGCGTTGAAACCTAGAAAATCAGAACAAAAAGCCCTATTTTCACAAACTAGAGTTTTAAGATTCTAAGGTCAATGCAGTGTACAGAGCCCTCTACACCAAAGCTACAAAGTACACTCAGTGGTGACGGTCAATTGATCATAGAAAATGAAATACCAGATTTCTCTTAGAGAGATATAAACAGCAACAAGAATATAATTCAGGCCTTATAGAAATGTTTTTTTACTCTCTTCAATTACTATGCATTCTGTGATTTATTGTGATTCAATTTTAACTGAATTGGGATTATTTTCCTCTTTTTTGCTGCAATATACACACACTAATTTGTATGTTTATAGTCTTCATAAAGACATCATCTATTTTTGTTGTCTGTAGTATGATTAGAATTTAAACATTTCTTTCTATATGAAAACCAACATTCTAAATGGCAGGACTTTCATTAAACAAAGTAATGTGTGGGAGGGCATTCAATCTCTGCTTATTTTATTTTTCTGTTTCTTGCTGGGAAGATTATTGCTCATTAGAAGTAACAACTTTAGGAGTCCCATAGCAGTAACTATATGTGGATTTTATAAACAAATTAGGTCTGACTTCAGCATATGTGAGTCTGTGCAGAATGGAGCAGAATACTCACTTTTTATAGATTCAATAAAAATAATTTTCTCTAGGTCACTGGAGAACAGTTTCGTGTCCTAGGAGAGGCATTTTGCCCTCATGGCTAGAAAGCAATTGAAGCACCATCCCATATAACAGAGTTGAATTCTTTCTCACTAACCACTTTTAGGATAGTTTTGATAAATAATTGACCTACAAGTTATGAACTCTCGAAGAGCATTAAATAGTATCCATGAAAAACTATTATGATCAATTTCCCCACATATAAAGATAAATAAAATGCTCATCATCTATTCATTCATGTAGTTCATGCTTCACTACATGTGCTCAGAAATGCCAATAAAGTAAAACTAAAGGCAGGAGGGATATTCTTACAGAGAAATGCCAAACATACCCTGTCTAACCTTCTAGCTTCTATATGTCTAAGCAGCTGTTGTCTCCAGTCTGCAGGCATTTTACCACAGCTCTCCTCTCCCTTGACAGGAGTGGGCCTCGTCTTTATATCACTGTTATCTGATGGCTTGTCACCATAGTTACCCAAGTTATAGTCAGATGGTATTTTTTCCAAAAGAGCTGCCATAGTAGGCCTAGCTGAAACTGGCCTGGTTTGGGAGGCACCGTAACTCTCTGTACTGTAGCTTCTTGCAGACAATGGCCTCCTTTGGGTAAGGTTTTTAACTGGAAAACTTCCCGCCTGAGCTTTCACTTCTTGATATGAAGGGTGTTCATCTTCATACCTGCCATTCCTTTTCAGGAACTGGGACTCAGTCACTGAAACGCTGCTTTGGCGATCCAGACCACCCCTATACGGAGGTCGGCCATACCTATCACTCGGAGTTAGCTCATGAGGTTCACTGACCCTTCTAAACATGGCCATTTCTGTAGAGCTCGCCAGGGAGTCAGCTCTTCTCAAGAAGCCTGCCCTGGCGCCTTGACTTGCAAACTGGGCATTGACCACAGCATCTTCATTAACAGATGGCTGAGAAAATGAAAACATTTGCTCCACTGGTGGGTATCCTCGGTAAGCTCGAGGACTAACCAAATCCTTGGCGATGTTTTTCCCGGGTTGTTGCACGTACTCAGAATTGTGTTGGAAAGGGGGCGGTATCCTCTTTTCCGCTTTAACTTCCACCGCTCCTTGGGGATTGAAGCTTTGGTCAAACTGATAGACTTTTTTGGTCATGGATGCTTTCTGTTGTTGAGGCCCTTTACTGCTTCCGTAGGTGAGCATCTCATCATCCAGCATCGGGACTGACTGGCTTCGAGACATACTGGTCATACCATGCTCTGGTCCCAACATTTTGTCAGGTCGTTCATGACTTCCTAAGTGATCACTCCCAGTAGCATAGTTTTCTAATGGTATATTATAAACCTTGTATGTACCAATGTCAATCTCATCGATACTCTGTGACTTTTTGAATTTATTGGACTTGATATCTTTCATTAGTGGGGAAAGCCTCTCTGTGCTTTTGCTAATCGAAATAACACCTTTAGAAGAGTCTGGGCGGCAGTGGATTTGAGAAAAAACATTACTGAGACTCCTGTTGGGATTAGAATCGTGATACTCCCACGGTACTCCTGGAGAAAAAGGACTAGGGATTTCAGTAGCTTCTTTTATATGTTCTTTCCTTTCAGGCAATGGGCTGGTGGTAGGAGTTGTCTCTAATTTGGAAGGGAAAGCAGTCCTGTCTTCAAAAGGACTAGGGGTTCTGGTCCAATTCTGCCAAGGATTGGAAGGAGGCACTTCTGTTTCTGGTGTGTGTCTGTGTGTAGACTGCTCAAGTTCCAGGGGAACACCAACAATCCTATCCTGCCTAATCAAAGGCCTGCGTCCATGAGAAGATGTGCTTCTAGCTTTTGAACTCAGGAGGGGATTATTGTTGGCATTCTCGCCTGTGGTCTCCTCGGCAACGAACCCCGTGTTATCATAATGGGAGCCATCGGTCCAGTTGTCTGTGAATGCGTCACTCATTGGCAGCCGGTCAGGACGCTGTGGTAGGTTCCCTGGGGGGACAGCCTCCCGCTGGCTGAGTAATGGCTTTGCATCAAGAGGCTGTGGGAAAGATTGTGCAATCCTGTGAACACAATGGGAAGAAGAAACATGAAAATGAGGAAGAGCTGGGTCTTTGCCAGAAAGAGAACAAGCAGGCAAGAATACCAGCATCCTTTGTTCAACTGATCATTCAGCCACGCTTCACTTATGATTAAGAATAGTATTTTTATTTCATGTCCAAAAAAATTCACCCCTTTACCCTGATCTTTTATTTCTTCTCAGTTACCACCTTCCAGTACATATAGTTTACTTACCTATTATATTTATTGCACATTGCCTTGTGTCCTCTGCAGGATGTAAACTCATGAGGGCAGAGGTTTTTTTTCTCTTCGTGCCTAACATAGCACTTGGCACATAGTAGGTACTAAATACATATTTGTCAGATGAAGGAATGAATGAATAAATGAGTGAATGAAGAAATACAGAGATTTTCAGTAATGGTCCTGAAACCTGTCTGATAATTAGAACTACTTGATTCTTGGCCTCCATCTCTGGAATTTCTGATTCTGTACACTTCCAAACTATTGGTTGAAGGTACCTTTCTTATCACTTTTTGGTATATCAAATAAATTCAAATTGTCTTCAAATAATATATTTGAGGGGCAGGTATTAGAAGACATTAAATCCATTGTATAGTGAATGTATTCCATATCTTTTTCTAGAAGGTAAATTAAATTATGAGTTTTGGTCATTGGTATGTTTATTCCAGTGACCACAGTATCTCTAGATGATGCCCATTTTTCTAAGTTTATTTTAAACCATTTGCATACTAATCATATCAAATTATATATCTTTTATTACAGCCTTTTAAGTGCTTTCACTAACTGAAAAAAAAAAAGTGCATTAGAAGGCATTTTCCAAAAGTACCTAAATAATCAGTCTCAGCTTGTATGACAAATAATAAATTTATAAACTGAGTTAAATTTTTATCATTGGCATCAGTGAGTAGAAACAGTCATTAATTAATTACCAAAGACTATACTGCAGATGGTATTGATATTATCAGTAAAATCTGCATGGAAGTCATTGATTATCTATGTCATATGACAATTTTTATTTGCTATTTGTAGTGTGAAATATAGCAACAAGCCATAAAAAAAGGAATCAGAACCAGGCAAATGCTACTCCTCTGAGTCACTTTATTGCCCTCTATGGCTTTTGATCTTAATATATCTGTAAAAATGAAAGTAAAATAGAATAGAAGGCATTTTGGAAGGATTTAATACTTTTACTTACATTCTAACTTTCCCATGTGGTGATAAAATGATGATGATGAAGAGGCTGATGAAAAATTTATGGAGTTCACTTTGTACTTGGCACTTAGTGCTTTCCATGCATTTTACTTTAGTTTTTAACACCATTTTGGATGGTGAATGCCCAAATGTGTCACAATTATGTAATGATGCAAACACAACTTTTGATTAATTATTTTTGGTTCTATCCTCTCAATATGCTAATCTCTTACCATCTCTCCCATAAACAATGGTTTTGCTTCACAAAATGGATTCATCCGCTCTTGGAAATCCCAGCAGGACTACATTTGCTTACCTGCCCCTTAGGTCTTCTATGCCATTCATGTGCTGAACACAATTCCCAAATTAGGAAGATTCCATTTTTTAAAAAGTTGCTGAAAATAAGCATTTGGGGACAGAAGAGAGGGAATTCTAAACACACCTGTTACCCCACAAAGAATTATGTACTGCGTCTTTAGCTGTTGTCTGCAAGGACCCCATTTTAACCCGGGTGTTAGAGGATCCTGAGGAAGCCTGGGAAGGTGAGTAGTCTGAGTAAGTGCCTGAGGAAACACTGTTATTCAGACAGTGAGTTTTGTCAACTTCAGATTCATCAGTTGATTCTGAAATGTAAAGGGAAAAAATATTATAGTGCTATGAACATTGACAAGTATAAACAGAAAAGCAAGTATGAAAAATAGCATACCAGTGAATGTCAGAAATACATATTACAAAATATTTCTATAGACTATGGTGTATCATAATTTACAACTGGTGATTCATCATGCACATGCATTTGTGGCACATTTTCCACATCAGGTTCACAATGTTACCTTTTTTGTCCTTCCCTAGCAGAACAAGTTTGGGTGGGTACAGAGGGGTCTCAGCTAATGAAGGGTGAAGTTCCCCAATCCTCATTTCATTAGCTGGATGAACAAAAGAATCCTGAGAGATATAATAATACAGGACAAGGAAAGTAAACATTTAAATACTGGTTAACCAAGAAGGCAATATCTTTATTTGGCTCAGATATAATAGGACTCTAGAATCTAGTTCACTGTGGCACGCTAGGAGAAGTGAATCATACCTATCTCTAAGGTAAGCACTAAAATGTTTTTTTTTTCCTAATTTAAATGAGTCCATTTATCCCTCAAACATTTTTTGAAAGCTATTTATATGTCTCACACTGTGCGAAGAACTGCAGAGTTTCCAAAGAAAGACAAAATGTCACCCATGCCCTGTGGGGATTTACAGTCTAGTTACGGAGTTAGATATAACTCATAAAACAAGATTGAATTATGATAAGTAATATATAAGTAATATAATATATAAGAGAGAAGCAT
The DNA here is from genome assembly GCF_023091745.1 of Budorcas taxicolor. Taxonomy (NCBI): domain Eukaryota; kingdom Metazoa; phylum Chordata; class Mammalia; order Artiodactyla; family Bovidae; genus Budorcas; species Budorcas taxicolor. The sequence continues at coordinate 75,157,475 of NC_068912.1, forward strand.
GTAAGAGTTCTAAGGGGTGAACTCTTTTAGAGTTCTAAGAGGAAAGTATACACTGACAAACTAGATTTTTTTTTGGATTATTAACAAAGTTAATGCACAATTGGGCCTATTTTAACCACCAATCTCTCTCTCAGTGCCTACTGTTTTCCAAGTGATCATCTCAGTTTCTTTGGTTATGTCATGCCTTCTTCCTAAGATTTCTGGTTTTCTCATGATCAATCTAGCCTGCTAAATCTTCACTCTAAATTCATTCACTGAGTGTAATGAACAACACTGGTATAAGAATATAACTTTATGACAAATAATCATATTAAAAAAACCAATGGATTTTAAACTTCTGTAGCAAATTTGGAAAACTCAGCGGTGGCCACAGGACTGGAAAAGGTCAGTTTTCATTCCAATCCAAAAGAAAGGCAATGCCAAAGAATGTTCACACAATTGCATTCATCTCACACACTAGCAAAGTAAAGCTCAAAATTCCCCAAGCCAGGATTCAACAGTAAATGAACCATGAACTTCCAGATGTTCAAGCTGGATTTAGAAAAGGCAGAGCAACTAGAGATCAAATTGGCAACATCCACTGGATCATTCAAAAAGCAAGAGAGTTCCAGAAAAACATCTACTTCTGCTTTATTGACTATGCCAAAGCCTTTGACTGTGTGGATCACAACAAACTGAGGAAAATTCTTGAAGAGGTGGGAATACCAGACCACCTGACCTGCCTTCTGAGAAATCTATGCAGGTCAAGAAGCAACAGTTAGAACTGGACGTGGAATATCAGACTGGCTCCAAATTGGGAAAGGAGTATGTCAGGGCTGCATATTTGTCACCCTACTTATTCAGCTTATATGCAGAGTACAGCATGAGAAATGCTGGGTTGGATGAAGCACAAGCTAGAATCAAGATTGCTGGGAGAAATATCAATAATCTCAGATATGCAGATGACACCACCCTTATGGCAGAAAGTGAAGAACTAAAGAGCCTCTTGATGAAAGTGAAAGAGTAGGCTTAAAACTTAACATTAAAAAAACTAAGATCATGGCATCCAGTCCCATCAGTTCATGGCAAATAGGAAAAAAATGGGAACAGTGAGAGATTTTATATTTTGGGGCTCTGAAATCACTGCAGATGGTGACTGCAGCCATGAAATTAAAGATGCCTACTCCTTGGAAGAAAAGCTATGACCAACCTAGACAGCATATTAAAAAGCAGACACATTACTTTGCTGACAAAGGTTTGTCTAGTCAAATGTATGGTTTTTCCAGTAGTCATGTATGGATGTGAGAGTTGGACTATAAAGAAAGCTGAGCACCAAAGAATGGATGCTTTTGAACTGTGGTGTTGGAGAAGACTCTTGAGAGTCCCTTGGACTGCAAGGAGATTCAACCAGTCCATCCTAAAGGAGATCAGTCCTGAAGGCTCCTTGGAAAGATTGATGTTGAAGCTGAAACTCCAATACTTTGGCCACCTGATGTGAAGATTGACTCACTGGAAAGGACCCTGATGCTGGCAAAGATTGAAGGCAGGAGGAGAAGGGGACGACAGAGAATGAAATGGCTGGATGGTATCACTGACTCGATGGACATGAGTTTGAGTAAACTCTGGGAGTTGCTGATGGATGAGGAAGCCTGTCCATGGGGTCGGAAAGAGTCAGAAATAACTGAGCAACTGAAATGAACTGAATTCAACTTATTATTCCCAATTAACCAGGTAGCAAGAGAACATTAAGAAATGCAAAAATACTAAATTTTCATTTTTCTAGGTATAAAAGTGGCTTGTTTATTCTCCTGAGTAAGTAGTGATATAAATTTATGCACAATAGTTCTCTTTATGTCTGCTACCCTAGGTAGCTCTCAATTTCAAAATTCAGTTGCACACTTCTTTGATTAATAGTCTTTGTGAATTGGGTATTTGTTGCTGTGATCAAAAAATCAAGTGCCACCCAAAAATCAATGTGAAACAGAATTTAGAATTGTGGTATCCAATATTATTCCAAGGTTTGAGGTGGTAGGTGCTGTCTAAAAGGTGCACACATTTCATTAGTAAGTAGTTTTGGTTATTTAAGAGTGAAATAAAACTGTTATTTTTTCTTTCAGTTTATGTGTGTTGTTTTTCAGTCACTAAGTCATGTCTGACTCTGCGACCCCATGGACTGCAACACGCCAGGCTTGCCTGTCCTTCACTATCTCTCAGAGTTTGCTCAAACTCATGTCCATTGAGTTGGTTTTGTGTACTGTTTCTCAACCACTAAATGGGGCATAAATATTTACTAAGTTGTTCAGACCTAGCAATAATAAATAGAACTGTTAAGTATTTCTTGGCTATAACAGTTTACTAACCGCTGACACTTTTGAGCCTTTGAAATTTTAAGTCTCTTAGGCTTTGATTTTTATATATAAATAAAATCTGGCTCCTTAAAAACTGTTTCTAAGTCATCCAGTTTATGGTATTCTTGGCCATAGTCTCAGTCTAGATTTACATTAAAACTATTGGCATAGGGTTGCAAATAGAAAGTGATCAATAATTATATTGATATATCTTTCCTTCTTCGTCTTTCTCTGTTGTTTTTATCTTGTTTTTTCTTTCTGTTTTCTGATTCTGCCTACCTCTATTTGCTTTTTTCGTGGTTTTCCATATTTAACAACATGGATAAATATATCATGTAGTGTGGAAGAGGGTACTCTTCCACATTCTTGGCAGTATGATCTAAATAATGATGATTCAAAAATTTCATACACAGGCAAAACATAAAATAAAAATGCATAATATACACTGACCAGCTAGACACTTGGTTATTTGTATTTATTATATCTGAAAGTAGAATAGATAGAGGGTGTGGGTGATTAGTTGCTCAGTCGTGTCTGGACTATAACCCAACCAGGCTCCCCTGTCTATAGAATTCTCTAAGCAAGAATACTGGAGTATGGCCCCTTAATTTGCGTGCAGTAATTTGAAAAGGGAGGATGATACAGAAAGCAACATCTTCTCATTCTAGGATGTCTAAAAATTGAGGAAAGATCTAGAATCTTGATTTCAGGAAAAATGTTGATATTATCAGTGAAATTTCAAAAGGAAAAGGCTTGTAGAATAAGAAAACTAAGAGTGGGGCAAATCACAGAAATAAATATGAAGCTAAAAGCTGAGCTTCCGTCTTATTTAGCTTGTCTACTATAGCTAATTAGGAAGTTCAGATAGCTAATACCAAGTCACTGTACTGTTTTTTAAGGAGGGCAGGATTAGACTTGTGTTTTGTAAAGACCATAAGCAAGGCAGTGAGGAAGCTTGGGACAAAGTAAGCCAAGAAATTGACAGTTTCTACAGAAATGAAGGACAGAGTTCAAGCAAGACCTGAGGAGTATTAGGAGACTCACTCATGAAAATGTATAGGCGTTGGTGATTGTTTGGAAGGGGCATAGAGAAGTGAGAAAGAAGGAAAAAGAAATCAAAATACCTCTCAATTGTCTAGCTTGAGTGAACTGGTAGATAACGGTACCAGCTGAGGTCAAGACCAATTATACAGAGGAGAAGTCTGAAGTGAAAAGATTAAAATTTTTTTTGGATTTGTTAAGCTTGAAGTCCTTGTCGGACAATTTTAAGATTTTTTCTCTACTATCAGGTTATCATTAAATTCATGATCAAAGCTACTTTTTCCTTGCCTCACTTCTTCCATCCAGGTATAAAGCAATTTTAGGATCTATGTATTTTGCTGTAGTTAATCAGCTTATGGATTATCATTACCTTACAGTTATATGATGACAGGAGAGCTAAATATAAAGTGTATGTATACTTTTGTGTACACACTAGCTCTTAATTTTCCTCCTTTTTATATTATTGCAGTACTTAGATATAAAAGTCTGTTGCTTTGTTATAAAATATCTGTAATATTTTAGAAATGAAGAAGTACATTAATATGGCTCTTATAGGCAAAATAAAGAAGTGGTGAAAATGAATAAGTGGTGCACACCATGCTTATTTTTGCTTAGGCTTTTTTTTTTCTCTTTGCCTAGAATGCCTTCCTCTGTTTTTGACTTTAAAAGAATCACCCAATCTTGAACATGGAATTCAACCTTTAACACTTCATGTAACTTTTAAAGTGACTGGCAATGATCATGTGTGTCTCCAGTTTCTTAGAGTACTATACTCTCCATCACAAAGCCGATCATGTTATCACACTTTATATAATATATTCTCTAGTTGCTTCATCTGTCTTAAATTTACCTGGTTGGTCTCTAAATTATTTGGGGACTATTAATACCTTTTATATTTCTTTTCTTTCTCTCACAGTGTTTAGCACAGTGCTAAATGTACAGCTGGTGTTCAATCAGTGCAACAAACTGATGCTTTGAAATGCAGATTTGTAAAAGAGTTTTGTCAACCTAGATATTTAAGCAGCATGTATAGGAATTTCTAGATATACTCATATCAGTTATGTTTCTAATGAAGATAAAAGATGATAATAAAATTAATTGAAGAGTCGATGAGAGAGTACAGAGGTGGCATAAATGCAGTTGAATTCTTTTCAGACCACACAAATTGATAAGGGTGAATATTTAATTCGTTCTAAAATATAGGAATTAAGCTTCATATTACATTCCATAAAGCTAAATTTCAAAGTTATTGCCCCCTTTTTGCTGCTTATAATAGTGTTTTCTATAAAGGGTGAAACCCAAACACAAAAATATTTAAAAAAATTGGCCCTAAATCTGATCAAGAATTTTAATAAGATCTGCAGAATAATAATAAAACTTCATTTATACTTTTCTAATGACTCATACAATAAAAGTTAGGGATAGTCAAAGGAATATTGTGAAAATGATTTAACGTACTGACCAGGACTAGCCAGGTGAGTAAACTATTCCTTCTGTGTATTGGAACTTTCAAAGCTGTATTAATGGTTTAAGACCATGAAGGTGTCATTTATTAAATGCAACCCTCAGAGTTAAAAAGAGTAGACAGATTTATTTATATATTAGGAAAAAATGCACCTAATGAAGATCTGCTCAGTTTAAAAAAAAATATCATTTAGTAATTTCAAAAAATCCAAACCACACTGGCAATTACCAATAACCTTGAAATACCTCCACTGTAATCTCCTTTGGGGCTACAGGCCACTTGTGTTCATATTTTTCTTTCACAGTTTGCTCCGTGTTAGCAGTTGGATTTGAATTTTCAACACGCACTCCATGGCTTGGTTTACCCACCAGATTTTGAACAGATTTTACCATATTCTTTAAATCCTCTGGATAAGGAGTTGGATATCGTTTTAGGTTTATTTCAACCTAGAAGTTTATAAAAAGAAATTTAACATAAAAATACCTTCAGCAAGCATGTTCACAAAACTCCATTTTATGCGCAGTAGTATAACCAAATGCAATATAGTGAGTGTTGAGCTGGCTGAAAAACTGTACTGTAGAGTGTTCTTTACACATTCTGCCTCCTAGGGCTTCTCCCCACCCCTGGTCACCCTTCTAGATTAAAAACAATTTTTGGATTTTATCCTGTTTAGACCTACTCTATAAATGGTTGAAATAGCAGTAGGTCAAACACTTAAGTGATTGGTAATCTCTGAAAAATTTAATCAAGTTACTGTCAGCTTTATTTATACTTTAGAGGCTATTCTCTGCACTATCTTAATTATTTATAAATAACTTTTGACATTAGATATATCTTTGAAATATCAATGCAGGTGATGCAATGAGACTCTAAAAGATTTACAAGTAGATTTATCACTTATTGAAAAAAATGGGGAGTTGACACTATCTATTAATATCATCAAATATGCACCAGCTCTATGTTAGTCAGCATGTTACATCAAAAGGTAGGTAGCTAATTCTTGCTAATAACTTAAAGAAACACCTTTAGAAAGGGTTTCATGTTAGCTTTTACCCTAATAAAGTAACATGCATTATAGGTTATATCTTACAATAAAGAGAAAAAAAATTGAGACCTTTGTCTAAGATAGTCTAGGTAAATATGTAAATTTTGGCTGGTTTTTATTGAGAGATTTATTTCCATTCTTGAATTCATTTTTGGCATATGAATCTCACTTTAAGGAATACATGTATATTAATTATTATTCTTCACATTTAATTTAGAGACATTCCATATAGAATATTCCACCATCAGAGTGCTTAAAATATATTTAAAATGGCATAGATATAAATTATTCAGGCTGATTAAAATGGAGTAAGAGGAAAAATAGGGGCATATTTACTTGGCTTGGTTTATTCTAATAGCCATGTCTTTTTGCATCTGAGTAGAATCAACTTTACAAAATGGAATGATTTATGTGACTGTGGTGAGTATGTGTTATTAAAAATATGTGTGAGGGTGGTTTAGAAGTGAGCAGAGGTGGAAGAGGAAGAAGAGAGGGAATGAGAGATTAAAAGAGAAAAATGGTGGGGCACACACATCCCCCCATACCTATGTAACACATGGAATGTAAGAAACTATGACAGTGGTATAGATCTGAGGGTTATAAATATGAATTCAAACACTTTTGCTCATCTGCAGTTTAGCAAATCCACCAACTTTGTTACTCAAGTATATTTTCTTGTGGCTCACTGTCCATATTAAATACTGGGATTAGACTTCACTGGATGATTTTTAACATTCGCTTCAGTACTAAAATTAAATTATTTTTTCAATTAATGTTTAGAAGCTTATAAAACAGATAATTTTGTTAGTATAAATATCATTGAAATGTGATTTAATCCTTAATATGCTGAAACAAGGATGAAGTTAATAATATATAGAAATAAATCTAAAAAAATATAACCCATGAAAAAAATTAGACTTTACCAAAAAAAAAGTATAAGTTGTTAGAGTGTAATATAAGTATTTCTCAGGGTACTTTATAATGCATTCTTAAATAAATAAAAAGAATGATAGCCATGCTAGACAAAGTCCACTGGGATGCATGCATTCTTGGATCTGCTGTTTAAATTGGCATTAGAAATATTAATCACAAATTCAATCTGAGTTTTAAATTATATTATTGAACTTGTTTAAAAATACTTGATATCAGAGGACTAAAAGTCAAAAAACTACATTTATAAAATTTAAATTATAAAATGATACGCCTAGTATACCAATTAAGAACACCTTTTAATTTTTAATAAGTGGTGGTATATGAATGAAAAGTAATTTTCAAATAAGGCATTAAATTAAAATTCTACACATCTTAAAATATCTTCAATGTAAAATTACATTTGTAAACTGAATCAAAGGCAAAAAATGGGATGGGACATGTTCTTTCTTAATTGAATTAAATACTTCATTGAATACTGTAATCTAATTTTTGAAGATGCTGTGTCTCCGCTGACACGGTTAGATAACTGTTTTCTTATGGCCATAGTGCTGAAACTTTCTGGTTATTTTATAAACAAGTTAATGTTATATTTGGTCACATCACTGAATATATTTGGGTACTTTATCTCTGTAAAAATATTTAAATGTGGAAATAGAGTAGATTTGCCATGAAGCTAAAGAAGTTTGTTTGAGGGTATATCACCTTCATGGGCTCTTTCAAAGCCTTATAAGGGGCCCTACTTATGTATTTACAAGGTTATTTTATATTCTTTTCCTTAAAGAGGCTCCTCTCCAAATTGTGGAAAATCATGAAATCTGGAATTGTTCCACCTATACAATAAGGTCCTTGCTTCCCATATGCTAGTCTACCAGCAGAATTGACTGGAATAACTAAATTTTACCCCCAACTAGCCACAAATAATAAGCCACAAATCTGACCAGTTTCTATTTGTGTAAAATCAGTAGATGTAATGATAATATTTAGAGTTAATTCAGAATTCAAATAAGATAAATGTGAAAGTTCTTTGAAAATATACAATTTCTATGCAGAGATTAGATACTATTTTTAATATCAGATTCTACTTAGGTATTTTTAAAATCTGGAGTCTTTCGGCAATTTAGATCTATTATATATATGTCTAACCATAATATCTAACTGGATCTCTTTCAGGTTGTATGCACCAATATCATTTATTCAATATCTGCCATGTGCCAGGCACTATGCAAAGTGTTTTATAAGGATAAATAATTTATTATTAGTTATTACTTTATATAAATAATAAAACTTATTATTTACCAAATAGATTTAAATATAAATAAGTCATCATTAATAACAATTAAAATCTATAATAAATTACATTTCATAACCCATTGTAGTATCTGCCCCTATTTTACAGAAGGAAAACAGGGGTTCAGATGGTGTAAGTTGAAGGTCATACAGATTTAGGTATCAATGCCCAGATTCAAGCTCAGGTTTTTGACTCCAAAGCTTATGCTTCACAAGTGTTACTTGGCTCAGAGCTATTCTCTGGTATAGGTGCAGCACATATTGTACAATCTTATGGAAGAAATAGTATAAATCTAAAATGTGAATTTTATTGAGTTAAATAAGATAATGTCAATGTTTAAAACATGAAGTTAATATATTAAAAATGAAAACAGTATTTTATAGTTCTGTTATGTTGATAACCTCTCTAAAAGCATATTTTATACCCTTTTACAGATTGTTTTGCCTGTTTTCCAACTCATGTGTGATGTGCTTCTGAAATGAATAAACATGATCATAAATACAATTATATTTATAGTTTGGTAGAGCTCAAATAAAAAAGTAGTTCATATTTCTAAATATATAAGTTATAAATATTCCCTTATTCTAATATGGGATATATGTAATAGGTGGTAAAAATTTGTCAGTTATGTTCTTAGTAAAATATTGTCTATATCACTCACCATAAAGTATTTGCTCATTTTACATATACATTTTATCAAAATGCAAGATTTTTACTGAAATGTTATTTTATCTTAATTTTGAAAAATAGAAGTGTTTCACAACATTATATATATCTTAGACCTTGAAAAAAGTGCAGTAAATGCAAATAGTAGCTGCAAGATGTTGGAGACTCCCAAAGATTTGACAATGAAGAATTACTGTTAACAGTAAGGGATTTAGAAATGATATCACAAATTCACATAGAAGTATGCTTTTCTTACATAATGATTAAAATATAATCTGACTGTAAATTCCAGTAAGAGAAATAATAGTTAATGCTTTGGTTGTTAGTTCTTTTAAATATCTTATTCTAGAAATTAATTGGAACATTTTATAGAAAGGAAACCTATAGTAGTTTCAGTTAGGATTCTCAGCTTGCTTTATATTGTAGAAAGAATATAAGCCGCAGAATAAGAATCTAGTCCACTATATGTGGATGATAAAGTTTATAAAAAGTAGTGCTCTTCTACTTCCCATTAAGATTTTCTTTTTCATTAAACTCTTAAACACCCCACCTACTGAGATAAGGAAGTCCTATTTGCCAGAATTTCCAGGCCAATCTTCTCTTACAGGAATTCTCATTATCTGTGCCTTCAAATTAAAGGGAAATTGATGCTTTTCAATAGATGTCCATCTTTGTGTTCAAAATCCACTCTCAGCAAATTTCAATTGCAATTTCATGCTGTTTTAAGAATCTAGCTTTAGTTATTCAATCTCTCCTAGAATTGATATTACAGAAAAATGTGTGTATGTCTGGGGACAATTTAGATTGCATCAATAGTGTCATCAACATTCTGCCCAACTATTGGTATTCCCACACTTTAAGAGAAAACCCTTGGAAAAAAAAACATAAACAAAAATGAAGTACCCAGCTCAAAAACCATGCCAGCTATCCCACCAGTAGGCATCTCATATTGATGTTCCCTCCCCCTCTGACTCAGTTCTTCCCTCCCCGTTGCCGATGTCAATGAACAAAAGTTAAATTGGGATCAAACATTGGCAATTGAAAGGTTTCTAGATGATCAACATTTCTTACCCCACATCATGCAGAACATACCCCATAAACCACTGTTCCAAGGTTGCGTCTACATAGGGGATTCTCCTACCCCAAACACCTAGGCCTACCTGTCTGCCACTTAGAGAGGGAAGAGTGGTAGATTGTGCTGCAACTGGCAATGGAGTGCACATGCTCCTTTCCTGCTGGAGGCCACTTATACAACCCCATGCCAGCTGTGGGTCATTCTGGGGGACAGGCATTTCTTGGATCTGCTGATCACACCTGGCCCATGGTGTGCAGCAATCGCCAGACAGTCTGGCAGGTTGGAGAGTAATCCCACGCTGGCCCCTTTCCCAGGGGGCTTGGCAGGAGTGATCCTGTGGGAGAAGGAATCTCCATTTTCTGGGAGAAAGAGGAGCACTGTAGCAAAACTTTCACTTTATCATTTTTCTATTCTTGATTTTTTTTTTCATTCTGGGTAATGTGTTTAAAACAACCATCAGAAAATTAGTTTTAACTCTGCGTGATAAAACAGTATCAGTGTCACACAAAACCACAGGGTCTCAATTTCTTCACACAAGGCAGCATTCATACTACACTAAGCACACTATAAGTAGGGCATTATACTCTAGTCCATTTGGAAGTTAATGCCATAGGTTAGCAGTTCCTTTTAAAATTTTATGTAAATTAAAGGTAAAATGAAAATGGTGCTAAATTTAATGTATATGTAATGAGCCAGAAAAGTATAATTTCATGTAAGATTTCAGCATATTCCATTCATCATGCTTCCATGATGATTTATTTAGACGTTTGCTCATATTCTAATTTGTCCAATAACCAATAGCATTGGAAATACTCAAATTAGTCAAAACCAAGTACTCTGAGATTTTGGAAACATGTATTATTTCCCCAATATATAAAATAAATCAAATGTAAATAAACATAGAGAAAATGTACTCTAAAGTATAATGAACCTACTCTCATTATAATCAAACCTGATCACATAACACACAAACAGGGCTTCTAAATGTCTGTTTGCATTTACTATATTTTATGCTTTCATTGACACGTATATCAAAGTATAATAAGTGTACTCTTTTCTTCTTAGAGCCTTTGAATTGTTTTTTTCTTTTTTTAAGGAAGAATTATGTAGTTTTTGACATTCAGTGAAATAAAAGAATGAATCAGAGGTCCAGGATAGAATGCATCATCCATTGGTTCCGGATTTAACATATAAAATCCTTACAAGAAGAACTGAAATGTTCTAAAGGTCTTTTTTCTTGTTTTAGTTAAAAATGTCTCTTTGGTTATTAGACAGCACTAATCAACCATTCAGAAACATTTTTTTAAAACCCAAATCTTTAACACAATTGTTATTTTGATTTGGGAATCTATTTTGAGTTCTTCACAATGATACAGGTAGGCTTTGTCAATTACAGTAAGGTTCTATGGTGTTCTGGTTCAAGACAAAGGTTTAGAAAATGTGGGAAGGAGGAGACAGAGAAGAACATGTCACACAATCCAGATCTATTAATAGGATGCATATACAATTACTTAGGCAAGTAGTCACCAAGGGTGAGAGCTGTTAGTATCCATGATGGAAAAAGTGCAAAAATAATATAAAAATGATGAGAGATTCAAGATGTTGCCCTGATGATTAGATGAAGACCTGATGTTAATGTAATTCATATAAATTCTGACATTTTCAAATTTATATAATGGAAAAATATAGATTTTAAAATTCTGACCTTGTTACTTAGATTAGTACCAATAAAGGATTTTTAAAAATATGCTTTAAGGTGAAAAATTTTAAGTAATTTTCCTTAAGGGATACTACCTGCTATTAGACATTCACACTAAGTGAAAAACTTGTTCTCACACTTAAGAAAATTCATAACATCTTCTTAAACATTCCGGAAACGTAGGATCCTTCCAAAATTTTAATGCAATGTAATATATCAATCCAGTGGCTCTTTCATATATGTGGATTTTGACTTCATACAGTCTGAATGATGCCCTGCCTTGCTCAGTGGTTAAAAAAAGCATTTCAGTGTTTCAAAGATGTAGTAGTAAGGTATTAAGTGAAGCCCACTACTCAGACTTTTTGTTAGTTTTGTTTTTTGTTTTCTCTCAGCTTGAATCTCTCATGTTGCTATTCTGTAAGATGGGGTGGTTTATGAAATTTGCTCAGTCAGGATGTTTGCCTCATTCTGAAGCACAGCCGTGCTTCCAAAATCACATCCTGCTATAAGGAAAAGTACCGCCGTGAAACTTGAAGATGTATCTGACCTTCTAGCAGAGGTCAGTCAGTGAGTCCCAAAGTCTATCTGAATAATAACAATGAACAAACAAAAATAATGAGAAGGAAGAGGAAACAAAAATTAAAAGGTTCACCTTAACTTTCCCAGCATTTTCATCATCTTCCTTTTTTTCTTCAAATTCAAAGGCAACAGTCATGCGTTGTTGTCTCTGTTCTTCCCATAGTGTGGGGTTAAAGCTGTCACTGTCTGACTGGAAATCTACAGTTAGATTCCAAAGTGTTACTGTTTTGTTTTGTTTTTACAAAAATTATTATTTAATAGAACTTAGTATACTATGCAAAAAAAATGGTGATAGGTACTAAAAACAAATATAAAAAAAAAAAGAAAAGAAAAAATAAAGGGATAGAAAGAAAAAAGCAAGTAAAAAACAAGGAAAGAAAAAAAAAAGGAAAAATTCTCTTGATATTTGTTATATAGTCTTTTGACATCTTAACCCAAATTCAGCTTTGCTAAGTGTACATTAATTATATATTGGGGTTGAGAAGTTTTCCAGTGTAGAGAATGGACATAGCATAATTATGATAAAAGAGAGAGCTAGATTAAGCATTTTAAACTATTATCTCCTTTAATTTGCAAAACAGCATAATGGTCATACTAATATAATCCTCAACTTAATAATGAGAAAACTATCACTGAATTTTGAGAGACTTGTTCAAAGTGGTGCAGCTTCTCCATGGCCAATGCAGGATTCTATTCCATGTCCTGTGACTAATTACATAAATGTAATCAGTAATCTTTATTAGGGTGTTATAAAAGATACTATGTAACGCTGCTTTGCAATAAATGGCCCAAGATTTCAAACTTTTTTGTTGTAGTTTTGTGTGTCTGGTTGGGGGGCAATGTAGTGGTGCTAGGTAAAAACATGCGGAAATGAAGTCTTTAACATTTGGGTCTCAATTAGTTTAAATATGTCTCAAATTAACAGGGAAAAGAAATGGCTTATCAATCTTTAATTTACATGCTGGTTAATGGTAATATCTTCTTTGCAACATTATTGTGAAGTTCACATTAAAAGGCAATAAAAGCACTTTTGTTCTGTTGCTAAGTCATATTCTACTCTTTGTGACCCCATGTGCTATAGCACATCAGGCTCCTCTGTCCTCCACTGTCTCCCAGTTTGCTCAAATTCACGTCCAATAAAAGTACTTAATTTAGGCTAAATTCTTTCCCAACACATCAACTTTATTATATATAAAACTTTATTGCAAGGAGTTCTGAGAGTTGGTTTTCTGCATGAAAAGTGAAAAAAGTGACTTGCTTAAAGTTCAAGACAACTTTTCTGTTACCAGCTCTGCTCTCCTCAAAGGAAAACAAAACCAAAAAAATTAGGCTAATTTCTTAATACCCCATCTTACCTAACTAGGTCTAACCTCATTCCCTGGATCAAATTGGGGATTTAATCTTTGAGGCTAGATTTCAGAAATAACTGGCAAATATGAGAGACTTTTCATTTTCTCCTATATCTTTTCAAAATGAAATATTCTGTTAATCTAGGGATATTAAAAAAGAATGTAAGTAAAATTGCATGAATAAAACATAATCTTTACTTAAGATTCTTCTTATAACCTATGTAAACATAGTGGATTTTACTTCATAAATTCTAAAAAATAACTTTTACTGAAGCCTGAAAAATACGTATGAAATAAGCTTTCCTTTTCCTACTGCTGTAGATCAAAATCTGAAGAAAAATATCCACAAATGATTCACTTTCCTTTTTAAGTAAAAACAAAACAAAAACAAAAACAAAAAACCTAACAACATTTATTGTAATTATTCTGTAAATATGAACTTCATGAGCAAATAATTTCTTTTAAAAATTGATCTTTTAAATGGGTTGGGTGGATTTAACCATTGGGTGAATTAAAGTGAATTTGCTCTTTCAACGTTAGGTCCATGAATCAAGGCAAATTGGAAGTGGTCAAACAGGAGATGGCAAGAGTGAATATTGACATTCTAGGAATCGGTGAACTGAGATGGACTGGAATGGGTGAATTTAACTCAGATTACCATTATATCTACTACTGTGGGCAAGAATCCCTTAGAAGAAATGGAGTAGCATCACAGTCAACAAAAAAGTCCAAAATGCAGTACTTGGATGCAATTTCAAAAATGGCAGAATGATCTCTGTTCTTTTCCCAGGCAAACCATTCAATATCACAATAATCCAAGTCTGTGCCCTGACCAGTAATGCTGAAGAAGCTGAAGTTTAATGGTTCTATGAAGACCTACAAGACCTTCTAGAACTAACACCCCCCAAAGATGTCCTTTTCATCATAGGGGACTGGAATGCAAAAGTAGGAAGTCAAGAGATACCTGGAGTAACAGGCAAGTTTGCCCTTGGAGTACAAAATGAAGCAGGGCAAACGCTAACAGAGTTTTGCCAAGAGAATGCACTGGTCTTAGCAAACACCCTCTTCCAACAACACGAGAGAAGACTCTACACATGGACATCACCAGATGGTCAACACTGAAAACAGATTGATTATATTCTTTGCAGCCAACAATGGAGAAGCTCTATAGTCAGCAAAAATAAGACCAGGAGCTGACTGTGGCTCACGTCATGAACTCCTTATTGCAAAATTCAGACGTAAACTGAAGAAAGTAGGGAAAACCACTAGACCATTCAGGTATGACCTAAGTCAAATCCCTTATGATTATACAATGGAAGTGACAAATAGATTCAAGACAGACACTGTCTACTCTGTCTATCAGGAACATTTCATGCAAAGATGGGCTCATTAAAGGACAGAAGTGGCACGGACCTAACAGAAACAGAAGATATTAAGAAGAGGTGGCAAGAATACACAGAAGTATACAAAAAGGATCTTCATGATCAAGATAATCACAATGGTATGATCACTAACCTAGAGCCAGACATCCTGGAATGTGAAGTCAAGAGGGCCTTAGGAAGCATTACTACGAACAAAGCTAGTGGAGGTGATGGAATTTCGGTTGACTATTTCAAATCATAAAAGATGATGCTGTGAAAATGCCAGCAAATTTGGAGAACTCAACAGTGGCCACAGGACTGGAAAAGGTCAGTTTTCATTCCAATTCCAAAGAAAGCAATGCCAAAGAATGCTCAAACTACCACAGAATTGCACTTATCTCATGTGATAGCAAAGTAATGTTCAAAATTTTACAAGCCAGGCTTCAATAGTATGTGAACTATGAACTTCCAGATGTTCAAGCTGGTTTTAGAAAAGGCAGAGGAACCAGAAATTAAATTGCCAACATCCATTGGATCATCGAAAAAGCAAGAGAGTACCAGAAAAACATCTATTTCTGCTTTATTGACTATGCCTAGAGCTTTTGACTGTGTGGATCACAACAAACTGCGGAAAATTTTTAAAGAGATGGCAATACCAGACCACCTGACCTGCCTCCTGGGAAATCTGTATGCAGGTCAGGAAGCGACAGTTAGAATTGGACATGGAACAGACTGGTTGCAAATTGGGAAAGGAGTACATCAAGGATGTATATTGTCACCCTGCTTATTTAACTTATATGCTGAGTACATCCTGAGAAACGCTGGGCTGGATGAAGCACAAGCTGGGATCCAGATTGCCAGGAGAAATATCAATAACCTCAGATATGCAGATGACACCACCCTTATGGCAGAAAGCGAAGAACTAAAGAGCGTCTTGATGAAATTGAAAGAAGAGAGTGAAAAAGTTGGCTTAAAACTCAACATTCAGAAAACTAAGATCATGGTAACTGGTCCCATCACTTCATGGCAATAGATGGGGAAACAGTGGAAGCAGTGACAGATTTATTTTTTGGGGCTTCAAAGTCACTGCAGATGGTGACTGCAGCCATGAAAATTAAAAGATGCTTATTCTTTGGAAGAAATGTTATGACAAACTAGACGGCATATTAAAAAGCAGAGACATTACTTTGCCAACAAAGGTCCGTCTAGTCAAGACTATGGTTTTTCCAGTAGTCATGTATGGATGTGAGTTGGACTATAAAGAAAGCTGAGCGCCAAAGTATTGATGCTTTTGAACTGTGGTGTTGGAGAAGACACTAGAGAGTCCCTTGGACTTCAAGGAGATCCAGCCAGTCCATCCTAAAGGAAATCAGTCCTGAATATTCATTGGAAGGACTAATGCTGAAGCTGAAGCTCCCATATTTTGGCCACCTGATGCGAAGAACTGACTCATTGGAAAAGACTCTGATACTGGGAAAGATTGAAGGCAAAAGGAGAAGGGGACAATGGAGTATGAGATGGTTGGATGGCATCACTGACTCAATTAACATGAGTTTGAGTAAACTCCAGGAGTTGGTGATGGCCAGGGAGGCCTGGCGTCCTGCAGTCCATGGGGTTGCAAATAGTCTAACATGATTGAGCCACTGAACTGAACTGAGTGTTTAGTTAGAAGTCTTGTGCCTGTCAATTCACCAAGATAAGATATTGCTCCTAAGAGTCAATGTTATTTTCATGATAAATATAGAGAGGAAGAGTTATGTTTTTTGAAATTTCACTTATTAATAAAATATTATTATATGGAAGATAAGATCTGTGCTTGGAGTTAGCTCCCAAATGATTTATGTGGCATGGCCATGTGCTAGTATTGGCCAGAGTTAGAATGAAATTAATCCCTTTTATCCATAATCATACAAGTATAGGAGAAATTTCTATGTTTACCTTCATCACCACGAGGTTGCTGGGGAAACATGTAGTTAGTCAATACTCTTTGCTTTGTTTCTGGATGGGCTTCAGTTTGTAAAGGGATAAGGGCTTTGGACTGGAAGCAAAGGATATAAATTAGATTAATATTAGAAATATAAAGAATATTTCTTTTATATAAGATAGAGGTCAACAGTCTGGCTATAAGATAGAGGTCAACAGTCTGGCCTCACTGTGTTGAATGAACAATTAAAAGAAAAGTAGGGAAAAATAACAAAAAAATAAAATGTAAGATAAAATAAGACTACTGTAGAGGAATATTTTGAAATTATAAGGGTTTCATAGTGAGATTTTCTTTTTCTTTATTATATTCTTTTTCAAAACCTATTCATCTTTATTGAATAATACCTGTTTTTACCTTGAAGAGACCAAAATGTGTTAAACTGTTTCAACTAAGTAAACTTTTGGTATAGTTCTATATGTTCATTAACTGTTGCCTTAAAAAGGCAAATGGAATTTGCTATTAAGTTCATACTATACAAGATCATCTATGAATTCAATTAAGTTAAAACATAAGCATTTACTTTTAAGAGATTTTTGTAACCAAAGACAAAGTCTGCATATACATAAGCAACTCTCCTTGTATCTGATATATCACAAAGAATTTACCTATGGATAATAACATTTAATTCTCTATATTAATTTTATTGCAGAAATACAATTTTTGAAGGTTTTTAGAACTTTGATTTTAAATACAAAATATAAACATTGAGAATAATGATATTGTTTAATAGTTTACGCTTTTTTCATGACATTTATTAATAAGAGTGAAGTACAATGGCAATTTAGGATGCCAACTTGTCTCATGAAACTGAGTCAAAACATTAAATCACTGTTCTAAATAAAATTTAAATGATGCAGCCACTGTTCTGTTCATTCTTCCACAAGAATATAAATCCTGATATTATTATTATTATTTTTTACAATGTAAGACTGTAGAAAAGACTGTTCCATTAGCATAGTTCATATTGATTCCAGAAATGATTTATTTTATAATGGTATACTGATGATTTGAAAAATCTACAGTTCATTGATGACTTGAATTTGACTGACAATCTAATTTTTTACTTAGTAGATGGGAAGAAAATGCTGTAATGACTGTAGGAGTATAAACATTATTCTCACACTTACATAACATTTTGCAGAGGTTTAATTTTTTACAAAAATTGCCCAATACTTATGTCTGAACAATTCATTTACTGGTAATGTCACTTTTATGCTCAGAAAATAATCACAACAAACTAAATCCAAGAATTTATATTTTGGGGTAGGATATTTTAAAATTTTAAGATTACAAGGAAAAGCCAAAAGAAAACAAAGTATGTCCAAATGGTCTATCACTAGTTTTTGTGGTGGTAAATCAGATGGTTTCGACTATTTTTACTTTCCAGTTAATAAAATTATTCATGAACACTCAAATTACTGATTCAGTTATAATCTAATTTCATAAGTGTAAGAATTAATATCATAGCAATTTCACAGAAAGTATTGATAAGAGCAACAAAAGGTATCACAATATTTTTGAATACATTTTTAGAATTAAGTTGACTATAATTAAAAGCATGGAAAAAAACGAACATGGAGGATAGTAACTCCCTCTTATGGGGATTGCAGTAATGATTTCTTATTCTTTACCTTCAGAGGTATAATTAAAGTACATCCTCTAAGGACATGTATGTATCACTTAGAAAAATGATCATTTTTGTGTATTAGATTTCTGAGAGGGAAGTAGACACTAAATTGACGTATTTTAAAGGGATGAGAATTATACTATTGTTTGTCCATAGGAATGGAATACCTATTTGAATTGTTACCCTTATAAAAATCTCTCCTCCAGGGGATAAAAAATCTATATTTTGTAGTAATTGTCAAAGGTATGTATTGCAAATAAATTAGTAATTCAACATTTTAATTATAGTTCATTTTAATAAACAAAATAAATCAGGTAATAAAAAAATGTTACCTGATTGTCAGAAAGCCACAAAGCTGCAAGCTCCTTCAGTTTGGTAAATGAGAATGGTAAATTCTTCAATCTGCAAAAACAAGAAATTTTTAATAGAATGGGTGAAGATGGATAAAGATCATTTAATGAAGTTATTTAAAATACTATAACATTTATTTCATTCTTCTCGTCACTTTTTTCTCTTCTGAGTAGCCTGAGGAATCATTTAAAAGTGAAAATCTTGAGGCTACAACTCTTCAAATGATAGGATAAAACCCAGAACTGTTACCATGCATCGTCAGACCCTCTAAGATCTGGTCCCCTCAAACCTCTCCACAGCTTTTTTGCTAGTCTTTTTCGGACAGTCCTGCCAGTGCCACTGGCCTTCAATCAGCCTATTCCCAGGAAGAGCCAAGCTCCTTTCTCTGCCTGGAATACTCTTTTTTCCATACTTCACTTAACTAAAATTCCACAGATTCTCTAGTCAGCTGAAATGCCAGTTTCTGCAAGAAGCTTTTCTTGACTCCTCACTTAAATTTCTTTCCCCAATCTAGTCTCAAAGCACTTTTACTTCATAGATATATCACAGTTTGATATTATCTACAATATTTATTTTTGTAGTTATTTTTTTTTACGGTTACTGTTTAATATCTCTTTAAAACTCTAGACTCTACGAGGGCAAGGGCCTTTCCATCTTATTACTAAATGAATTTACAGCTCTGAATTTTTTTTAAGATGGTAAAACATTTATTTTTATTTTTTTTTACTTTACAATATTGTATTGGTTTTGCCATACATCAACATATATTGATTCCTAAAAGTGTGTCCTTTTGTTCTTCCACCCTGTATACATCATTTAGTAGATATTCAAAGAGGCAATCTTTAAAAATAGCATTTTAAGGTATATGAAATTGTATTCAATCAAAATTATCTATTAAGCTTTGGCTTCAGCCTGTGGAGGGTCAAATCACCAATTGCTTACTTCAAGATAAATAAGATATACCTGAATTGTGCATGATCAATATATTGTTATTACATGAATTACCATCATAGCTAGTCAGCACAGTGAATAATACAAACAAGGCACACCAGTGAATTTATTCTTACTTTCTGCATGTTCACTTTTGAATACAGACAAACATTTTAGATAAGACTTGGAATGAAAATTTCTGTTAAATCTTTAATAGGTTGGAATTCTATCAACAAAATGCTGAATAAATATATTTTGATAACAAAGATAGAAAATGTCAAAATAATGAATAAGGATTTTGGAAGCAGTTAATTGTATCTCCAAAGGCACTATTAAATAATTTAACAAATATGAAAAGATATTGACAAGCCTATAAACGTATCAACAGAGTGTGCATTGGCTGGGAAACTTTAGGAAGGATATAATGACCTTGCTCAGCTAATAGGTACTTATAAAACATAAGAATATAAAGAATAAGAGATCAAATTATATCGTAATTATTTATTAATATAATTATTATACTAGCATTTATAACATTAAACCAAACTGCCCATAAAAGCTATTGCTAATTTTAGTTATTTAGTTTAAGTTGGAAATTATAAAGTAAGATGCTATGAGAAGTTTTTACATCATGTGGAGATGAATTAAAAGTAAAATATCCATTCTGCCACATCAAAATTACAAGAGGGGATAACTCTCCAGAATCATTTACAATATCCATGATAAATCATCAGGCAAATCATAAAAGTAGAATATGGAAAGAAACTGTCAGAGAAGATGTTACCCATATTTTTTTTCCCTCTTCCTCTGACCACCATTGAAAGTGAGGCTTTATTTAGTATTATAACTGTCCAGTAAATCGATCACAGGAGCAATCCTATAGTTGATAATATAAATGAATCATTGTTCCTTAACTGTAATGACAAACTTCTAAAATTTATTGTATTGAGAATATAAAATTGGAGTAATCATGACTTTTAAATAACATGCAATATTTAATCTTTTATTCAAGCAGTTTATTCTCTGATAGTGATATTCAACTTTTGCCTCAGCTTTGACTGAATATTAATTTTAATCTCAGGTTAAGATTCATTTATTGCACAATAGTATAGTTGTAAGCAACTATACTCTCCAAAATTAAAAAAAATTCACTGATTAATTCATCAGTCTCAAAATATTAGTTTGGTTCTATATTATGTTCCAATCACTGTATTAGGAGATAGATTGGCTTATATTTCTGACCTGATGAAGTACTTAAATTCCTAGTATTATGAGATTCTCAATGTTTTATTAATATATTTTGCACTAGCTTTTAGCAGTGTACTGTCCCATGGTAAGCACTCACATATGCTATATTTGTTGGATAAATAATTGCATTAGTAGTCTTAACTACAGTTCACTTAAATATTTTATAAGCATATTTTCCATATTGTGTGAATTATTCATGTATAAAATTTGAATGGACCAAGAATTTAGGAAAAACTTCCAGCTCATCATGAAAACTCTTCCTCCAGTTTGACAATAATGGAACTTGATTCCATTGAGGACTGTAATTGAACCCACTGGAACCCATCTTCCTATAATCTCTCTATAAGTGTATTTATAATATTGTTCACAAGAATATAATTAGAAAATTCTGAAAAATGTCTTACTGAAAGTTGAGCACAATATTTAATGCATCTACTTCACTTTCCTGTCAAAGAATCAAAACAAGAAATGGGTTGATTTGAAATGAATTACTCTTGTTGCAGCAAGTTATGAAGCTTCTTGGTCAGCTTGATTTTAAAAATAAAATTCCAAAGCTTAAAAAAAATGTTTAATTCTTTACATGAAAATATTATTGAGCTGCTGCTGCTGCTGCTAAGTCGCTTCAGTCATGTCTGACTCTGTGCAACCCATAGACAGCAACCCGCCAGGTTCTTCTGTCCCTGTGATTCTCCAGGCAAGAATACTGGAGTGGGTTGCCATTTTCTTCTCCAGTGCATGCATGCATGCTAAAAAGTTGCTTCAGTCGTGTCCGACTCTGTGCGACCCCATGGACAGCAGCCCACCAGGCTCCCCTGTCCACGGGATTCTTTAGGCAAAAATACTGGAGTGGGTTGCCATTTCCTTTTCCAATTATTGAGTTACTAACAAATAACAACTCCTACACTCACTGAAACTTTAGAATCTAAACATTCTCCATGATTCCATAAAAGCTAATCTTTGATAGTTTTGTTGCAGTCTCAGCTTCTAATATTATCATTTGTCTGACTGAAACGTAATGAAAACACAGAGTTCAAGTAGTCTGTTATATTCCATCACCACTTTATCTTTTTCACAGTTATTTTTAGTCAATATTGATTTTTGTCCTTTGCTATTTGAGAACATTTGTGGTAGAGATAAAGATGAATTGCATTTTCACCTTTTCTTTCTGCCTGTTCAACAATGTAACACTTTAGTCACAAGAAGATAACCTGTTCTTTCTTTGTCCATTCTGTTCTGAACATGGCTAAATAATCATTTGGTTGCCCTTACTATAATGCACAAACCTTATGACTTTTTAGTATTAGGTTCTTGGCATTATTCTTACCAGTGTTTTGGTGGTGTGACAGTATAAAAATAGCTCTGTTAATTTACTGGAAACATAAATGTATATATGAAAACAAATATGTACACACATACATACCTATGCACATATTTTTATTATCAACTTTTATAGAGTTTTATTATGATTATTTTCCATGTCTTCATAATATTATGCTTTCTGCATATGGGAGGGTTTTGGCATATAATTTTTGAAACATAAGTTTAAAAATAATTTAGCTTCTGCTATTTTCTAACTGAATGTTTGCATATTTACATAAATATTTGCATCCCATATATTTCATAAGATATAGGAGAAATTTCCAAAATTATTAATAAAAAGGAATAATTTGCTTTTAGAAAATAAAGAGATTGTGAAAAGTTTCAAAAATACCTGTTGTCACTCAGATTTAAGACTCTCAGTTTCTGCATCTGTCCAATTTCTTCAGGAAGAAATTCCAGCTTATTGGAGCGTAGAGACATGACTGTTACATTCTTACAGCTTCCAATCTACAGGTAACAAAAAAAGCAAAGGATCACAGTGTAAACTATTCTATATTAACATTTATAATTTATGAGGTGATTTGATTGACTTATAGATTTCCTTATCACTTCTAAGACTCAATATGTGCAGTTTAATTTTTTATGTGTATCTTTAAAATATGTTTAAAATATATTATATAATATATTCCTTTAGATATTAGGGCAATGTGTATCTCATATTCTTATACGTGTTAAAAAGGAATAATTTTCCTTTAAATTTTATGATTAGAATAGTTGTCCAAAAAAAAGAATACTTGTCAGCTTCATTGTTTTCATAAATCCCTTTTTTGTCTATCCAAATAAACACTAATAATATTGTTTATAAAAGATCAATATACTAAAAAATGAAGTCTTATTGACATTTCCTTTGCAAAATTAGTTTAACTTCACATTACAATGGTACTTTTGTTTTTATTTATAACTTTTGTCTCTAAGACAATGATATATGGATTACTGCTTCTGATTATGAAAGCATTTAATAGAAAATGTTAAATTTAAAATATACTTCACAGTTTTTTCTTGACACGAATAAATGAACGTCCTGTTTGGAGATGAATGCTAATGAACCCTTTTGGTGGATCCTGAAGTTAAATAATATTATGCAACATGATACTTTAAAAAACTTATTTACATTAAAACTTTCACTTAGAAATGGAAATATAATTATCTCCAAATTTATTTAAAAACTGTTCTTAAAAGCAAAATATACAAATTGTTTGCATGAATTTATTTTATTACAATTTTTGGCAAGCAATGTTTAAGTCAAATGCATTTCCTTGGTCAAATATAAGAGCTTATCCCTTGTTATTTTAAAAAGAATGATTAACAAATATATAACTCCTATGCGCATTCACAGCTCAACTCATGAAGCTACACTGCTAATGCACCTGCTAAAATTTATATCCCAAACAGAGTCATTAAAAATTAATTAATAGAAACAAGTTTATTCCTTACTTCTCTGGGCAGTTCTGGAAGAAAGTTCTCATCGACTGCTAACGTTCGAAGACTGTGAAGGTAGCCAATAGTAGAAGGTAGAGACTCCAGTTCATTACAGCTACAGTCAAATTCTTCTAATAAAGATAAACTGAAAAGTTAAATACATTAGTTAGACATTCTAAAAGGTCAGATGGCAAAAAAATTCTGAAAAGCCCACATATTAAAATTCACCAACAAAAGTTATTTATGTAGTGCTGCTTAATATTATGTAAGTTAATTTATCAGTTCAACTAAATGGTTCAATATATCTTAATAAGTGGCTCAATTTGGTAAAATAAATATGGTTCATTTTTCTCCTTTCTTAATTCACTTGTCATTTAACTGAGCCTGAGAATAACAAAAAGTTTTGTCTGCTTTTATACAACTTCCGTTCAGTTCAGTCGCTCAGTCATGTCCGACTCTTTGCGACCCCATGAATCGCAGCACACCAGGCCTGCCTGTCCATCACCAACTCCCGGAGTTCACTCAAACTGATGTCCATCGAGTCGGTGATGCCATCCAGCCATCTCATCCTCTGTCGTCCCCTTCTCCTCCTGCCCCCAATCCCTCCCAGCATCAGAGTCTTTTCCAATGAGTCAACTCTTCGCATGAGGTGGCCAGAGTACTGGAGTTTCAGCTTTAACATCATTCCTTCCAAAGAACACCCAGGACTGATCTCCTCTAGAATGGACTTAGGTGTCTCTTATAGTTAGATGCTCATAATGTATACCCTTAGAATGAATGCATATAAGTACATGGGCAGGTAAAAGGTACAGATGGCAGATACACGAAAGAGAAGATAAAGGGGGGCAAAATATTAACAATGAAACCACTGATTGGGTGCAAAATATTTTACTAAGCATTTTAGAGATAGAAGTAACTATTTTCCTTAAAGAAACTCTATCAAATGTCTATTGTTTTAAACCTCTCTTATATATAAGGAAATAGAGGCATAAAGAGGCTAAGCCACTAGCCCAAGGCCACACAAAAGTATGAAAGCTAGTACCTAAATGCAGACAGTGTGACTCCACTGTATCTTCTTGCCTCTCCTCCTGTGCCTTTCAGTAACAGATGCTACAGACAGGGTACATTTCAGCCTCCATATGTGTATTGGTTACTTCACAAAGTATTTTAAAAAGTGGTAAACTCTATATAATGATCCAGACTTTTGGTGTCTTTTGAAAAATAAGGATGATCTGCCAGTACTGGACCTTTATTCTCCCATGACAAGTAAAGAAACCAGTATAACGGCAGCTGCCTTCAAACAAGCACAGTTCTCCAATTTGCAAGATCCCCACCACTCCAAACTTAGCCCACTTTACCCCAAATCTACACAAAGGAATCCCATGAATACACATTCAAGCTATCACAAGGGAACAAGACATTTCATTGCTTAGTTTGAGACAGTTGGGAAAGAAAGAGGGCCTGGCACAGAGTAAGCGCTAGCATATTTAAGTTTCCTTTGATTGCAATATTATTACACTGTTACTACCATTCATATCATTGCTTTGCTGTAACAGGAAGGAACCCTCAAAGGTAATGGTCTCACCACTGTAAAGGGAAGAATGAATTAGAAGTAGTCAGAATAAGCCTGTAGAATCCTCTTCCTTTTTCTTTATCTTGGAACTAGCTGGCTTGAAGGTAATTTATTCCCATCATTTAGTTAATGAGTAGACACAGAAATTAAGCATTTGAGTTTTAAGTTAGAATGGATTTGTGTTCCAGCTCTGTCACTTATTAGATGTAGGATCTTGGATATCAAAATTAAAACAAGGGTCAGAGCTCAAAAATCAAAGCTGATTTTATTTATTGCCAGGCAAGGGAACATTCCCTGCTTATACTCAGAAGAAATTCACTTAGTAGTGCTCTGGGGCGGGGTGGGGGGGTAAGTCGGTGCCAAAAGGGGGTGGCAACAGGGTGTCATGATGATCATGCTCTTTAAAAATGAAAAATTTGCATTATGGAGAAGGTAGAATAAGTTCACAAGTCTGTGTACAATTGGGTAAATCAAGCCCTATATTATCCATGGGAAGGGAAGAATCTAATTCAGTCAAGTCCAGCCTGACCCTGATCAGGGTAACTCATGATTCATGGTTTTTAACAGCTTCAACTGGTTAGAACCCAGAAGTGGGGAAGCACAGCATTGAGCTGTGAATAATAGCTCTGGTGTGCATGCTCAGTCCTGTCCAATGCATGTTCAGTCATGTCCAACTCTGTGCGACCCCATGGACTGTAGCCACCAGGCTCCTCTATTCATGGGGTTCTCCAGGCAAGAATACTGGAATGGATTGCCATTTCCTCCAAGGGGTCTTCCCAACCTGATACAGGGATCAAACATGGTCCTCCTGTGTCTCCTGCATTGGCAGCTGGTTTATTTACCACTGAGCCAACTGGTAAATGAATAATAGCTCTAGAGTTCAGTTCAGTTCAGTCACTCAGTCTTGTCTGACTGAGACCCCACACGGTAGCAGGCCAGGCTTCCCTGTCTGTCACCAAATCTTGGAGCTTGCTCAAACTCATTTCCATCGAGTCAGTGATGCCATTCAACCATCACATCCTCTTTTGTCCCCTTCTCCTCCTTCCTTCAATCTTTTGAGTCTTTTCTAATGAGTCAGTTCTTTGCATAACGTGGCCAAAGTATAGGAGCTTCAGCTTCAGCATCAGTCCTACCAGTGAATAGGACTGATTTCCTTTAGAATGGATTGGTTTACTTCCTTGCAAGCGAAGGGACTCTCAAGAGTTTTCTCCAACACCACAAGGCAAAAGCATCAATTCTTCGGCACTCAACTTTCTTTATAATCCAAATCTCACATCCATACATGACTACTGGAAAAGCCATAGCTTTGACTAGACAGACCTTTGTCAGCAAGGTAATGTCTCTGCTTTCTAATATGCTGTCTAGGTTGGTCATAACTTTTCTTCCAAGGAGCATGTGTCTTTTAATTTTATGGCTGCAGTCACAATCTATAGTGATTTTGAAGCCCCTGAAATAAAGTCTCTCAATGTTTCCATTGTTCCCCCACCTATTTGCCATGAAGTGATAGGAGCAGATGCCATGATCTTAGTTTTCTGAATGTTGAGCTTTAAGCCAACTTTTTCACTCTCCTCTTTCACTTTCATCATGAGGTTCTTTAGTTCTTCTTTGCTTTCTGCCATAAGAGTGGTGTCATCTGTGTATCTGAGGTTAGTGATATCTCTCCCAGCATTTGTTAATTCAGCTTGTACTTCATCCAGCCTGGAATTTCACATGATGTATTCTGCATACTAGTTAAATAAGCAGGGTGACAATATAGAGCCTTGAGGTACTCTTTTTCCAATTTGGAATCACTTTGTTGTTCCATGTCCGGTTCTGACTGTTGCTTCTTGATGTGCATACAGATATCTCCGGAGGCAGGTAAGGTGGTGGTTCATGTACTGTTGAAGCCAGCTTGGAGAATTTGAGTATTACTTTAAATTTTGTAGGGAAAATCACTAGACCATTCAGGTATGACCTAAATCAAATCCCTTATGATTATACAGTGAAAGTGACAAATAGATTCAAGGGATTAGATCTGATAAACAGAGTGCCTGAAGAACAATAGATGCAGGTGTGTGACATTGTACAGGAGGCAGTGATCAAGAACATCCTCAAGAAAAAAAAATGCATAAAGGCAAAATGGTTGTCTGAGGAGGCCTTACAAATAGCTGAGAAAAGAAGATAAGTGAAAGGCAAAGGAGAAAAGGGAAGATATACCCATCTGAGAACAGAGTTTCAGAGAGTAGCAAGGAGAGATAAGAAAGCCTTCCTTAGTGATCAATGCAAAGAAATAGAGGAAAACAATAGATTGAGAAAGATTAGAGATCTCTTGGATAAAATCAGAAATACCAAGGGAACATTTCATGCAAAGATGAGCACAATAAAGGACAACAATGGTATGGACCTAACAGAAGCAGAAGATATTGAGAAGAGGTGGCAAGAATACACAGAAGGACTATACAGAAGAGATCTTCATGAACCAGATAACCATTATGGTGTCATCACTCACCTAGAGTCCAGCATCTTGGAATGTGAAGTCAAGTAGGCCTTAGGAAGCGTCACTACGAACAAAGCTAGTGGAGGTGATGGAATTCCAGTTGAGCTATTTCAAATCCTAAAAGATGATGCTGTGGAAGTGCTGCACTCAATATGCCAGCAAATTTGGAAAACTCAACAGTGGCCACAGGACTAGAAAAGTTCAGTTTTCATTCCAATTCCAAAGAAAGGCAATGCCAAAGAATGTTCAAACTACTGCACAATTGCACTCACCTCACACACTAGCAAAGTAATGCTCAGGATTTGTTAAATGCTCAGGATTTGTTAAACAGCATTAGTCTTCCAACAACATGGCTCAAATTCCAATTACCTTGGGATATCAGTTGTGAAAGTGTTAGTCGCTCAGTTGTGTGTGACTCTTTGCGACTCCATGGAGTTTAGCTCATGGACTGTAGCCCATGGACTATAGCCTTCCAGGCATGGAATTTTCTAGGCAAGAATACTAGAGTGGGTAGCCATTCCCTTATCCAGGAGATCTTTCTGAACCAGGGATTAAACTTGGTTCTTCTGCATTGAAGGCAGATTCTTTACTGTCTGAGACACTAGGGAAGGTCTATATTAACTGTGAATAACTACATGAAGTAAAAGCTTTGCTGCTAACTCTTCAGCCCATAGATCACAATGTAAATAACAGACGTGCATCATGATCAGGGATGAGTCTCATTACTCTTTTCAGTCTGTCACTGATCAGCCTCTGTGCATCTGCTGTTCAGTTCACATATGGACAGTAAATCCTGTAGTTGTGTTGCCTTCTTGTCAATCAGTTGTGAAGAGATACTATTGGCACCAAAATTTAACATTTAAAGCACTACTCCTGTTGGGTAATGCTCTTGGTCATCTTATTTTTCTTGGGGATTTAAATGAAAATGTTAAAATTTGCTTTCCATCACCGAGAACAATTTCATTAATCCAACTGGTGGACCAAGTAGCTATTTCAATTTTGAAAGCCTATTATCTTACACACATTTTGGAATAAGTTTTGATGCTACAACTGGAGATCAGACAGTTTCTTTGGCAGAGTTTTAGAAGACATATGACATAAAGCGTTCAACTGAAAATATGCAAGCATCATGGGAGGAAGTAACAGGACGTAATATGGATGCAGTATAGCAGAAACTTTCAGCACAATGTGCAAATAACACTGTAGGATTTGAGCTGAACATATATGGGATTATAGAAGAAACAGCTGACTATGGGAATGCTGCCTGCCATTATTCAAGAGCCTTCAGATCTGCTGCCAGAGGAGCTTAGTGAAGCAAAACTTGTTGACATCAAGGAGGAAAGTGGTTGTAATGAAAAGGATGATGTCCCAGAGGAAGTGACCCTGGCAATAAACTTTACATTAAAGAAACTCCTAGAGATATTTCATGGTATTGAAAACACAAAAGATAGAAGTCTGGAAGCTGCTCCAAGCTTAAAAAGGTGATGACATTTCGTTGATGCTTAGAAAAGATGTCCACTCTGAATTATGACTCACACAATGAAAACAAGGCAAGTACTGTTCAAAGTAATTTTGATAGGTTTTTTCACAAAAAATCACTTTAATTCTTAATGCTCCTAATGTTTACAGTGATGGTACATTAAATACATGTTGGTTTTATTATTTTTCCATTTTTCCAATACATTGATAACCAAGAGTAACAGTATTTGATGTTTTGAATGCTATGGTTTTTCCAGTAGTCATGTATGGATGTGAGAGTTGGACTGTGAAGAAGGCTGAGCGCCGAAGAATTGATGCTTTTGAACTGTGGTGTTGGAGAAGACTCTTGAGAGTCCCTTGGACTGCAAGGAGATCCAACCAGTCCATTCTGAAGGAGATCAGCCCTGGGATTTCTTTGGAAGGAATGATGCTAAAGCTGAAACTCCAGTACTTTGGCCACCTCATGCGAAGAGTTGACTCATTGGAAAAGACTCTGATGCTGGGAGGGATTGGGGGCAGGAGGAGAAGGGGACAACAGAGGATGAGATGGCTGGATGGCATCACTGACTCGATGGACATGAGTTTGAGTGAACTTCGGGAGTTGGTGATGGACAGGGAGGCCTGGCGTGCTGCAATTCACGGGGCCGCAAAGAGTCGGACACGACTAAGCGACTGAACTGAACTGAAAGATCTTTCATGAAAACTATCATAATTTTCCCCATTGATTAAAAAGATTATTTTGTACAGTTTCAGTGCATGGTTGTTTCATAGTCCCCAAGACAATGTAAAGTGAGCACTTCCTGAAATAAAAAGGTAACATTTTTACTGGATCATGGGCTATGTTGAATTAATAATTTATACCCTGAAATTATTTTACACCTTTGTGTTACAAAGAAAACTATTAGGTGCAAAACACACATCCTTCAATTATCTCTGAAATTCAAAGGATTAAAACTCAAAATATAACATTCCAACTGACTTTATTGATGGTTGTCCTGCTATAAATCACCTAAAGTATTTTATTACAGGATCCTGAGTACAGTTGTACCATATTACTCACATGATCACTGGTGTCCAAAAGATAGACCAAAATAAGTGAAATGAGTCTGACAGAGAAAGACAAAGATTGTATGATTGCACTTGTATGTGAAATTTAAAAATAAGCAAAAAAGTGAAAAAAATAACCAAGCTCATAGATACACGAGCAAATTGGTGTTTACCAGAGGAGAAGGCAATGGCAACCCACTCCAGTACTCTTGCCTGGAAAATCCCATGGACAGAGGAGCCTGGTAGGCTGCAGTCCATGGGGTCGCTAAGAGTTGGATATGACTGAGCGACTTCACTTTCACTTTTCACTTTCATGCATTGGAGAAGGAAATGGCAACCCACTCCAGTGGTCTTGCCTGGAGAATCCCAGGTATGGGGGAGCCTGGTGGGCTGCCGTCTATGGGGTCACACAGAGTCAGACACGACTGAAGTGACTTAGCAGCAGCAGCAGCAGCAGAGGTGGGGTTAGGCAAGTGGGAAAAATGGGTGAAAGTGATCAAAAGGAACCAACTTTGAGTTATGAGATAAATAAGTCATGTGCCGTTGGTTAGTTGCTAAGTCATATCTCTTTTGTGCCCCCATGGACTGTAAGCTGCCAGGCTCCCCTATCCATGGGATTCTCCAGGCAAGAATACTGGAGTGGGTTCCCATCCTCTCCTCTGAGAGATCTTCCGGACCAGGGATTGAACCTGTGCATCCTATGGCTCCTGCACTGCAGGCAGATTCTTTACTGTTGAGCCACCAGGGAATTGTAACTATGTATGGTGACAAATGTTAACTAGAGTTAATGTGGTAACCATTATGCAGTATATACAAATATCAAATCATCCTGTAGCACACCAAAACTGCATTATCGTTTGTGTATAAAAAAGACAAAAACCTATCTTTTTAAAGAAGTTTTTCTATTGTCTATAATAGTGCACATTGAAAGTAAAAACAAGCTATAAAGAAGTGTAGAATACTTGAAAAAAGTGCTTTCCAGGGAATTCCCTGGTGGTCCAGTGGTTAGGACTTCATATTTTCACTGCAAGGGTATGGGTTCAACCCCTGACTGGGGAACCAAGATCCCACAAACAGCATCACCAAAAAACCCAAACAAACAAAATACAAAGCAGTACTTCCCAATCTTTTGTGTGCATATGGATCCCCAGGCGAACTTGTTAAAATGCAGACTCGGATGTAATGATTTGGAATGGGGCCTAGATTCTGTGTTTGTAACAAGCTCCTGGGTAATATAGAAGTTTCTGGTCCTGGGACCACACATTTTTAAAGTCCTTTGCTAATATTTCAAGGATAACATGAAACACACACACAAAATATGTCAATGACAGCTAAAATCCATGTATACATATTACAAGAGTTATGTTGGTAAAATTTTGCCTTAGACCACATGTCAGTACTAGTGACAGTATTGGAGGCAGTAATGCTTGATGTTAAACAACAATACTGACTTAGTTTTCTAAAACTATTCTCTAAATCTAAAACTACTTTGTTCTCTAGTTCGGTCTCCATGAATTTGTCTTGGATGAGAAAATGTTGCCCTTCTCAGGGTATCATTTGAAGTTATTATTAACCCTTAATTACTGAGCTAATGAGGAAAAGGGATTGTCACTATATTACATAGATAATGCATAATTTCACTTTAACTTCATGTATGACCATTAGAAACCATCAGATGCCATTAAATCTTTTATTTTGTAGGTGGTAATAAACATAAAAGTAAATGACTTTGGGCTTTACTTTCTTAGTTCACTTTTAACTCAATAGAGGTAACGTTGGAAATGTGAAAAATGTTGAGACAGGCTTGCATAGTCGCTTAATAGTTGAGTGCACTTCATCTACTTTTTAATCCCTGTGTTCTCATCTATAAAATTGATTTATAATGCCTGCTGCATGGAGTATCAGGGATGATTCAAGGTATGCTACCCTGCTAGCACGGGGATGCCAAGGTGGTGCTAGTGGTAAAGAACTTGCCTGCCAATGCAGGAGACATAAGAGACTTGGGTTCAATCCCTGGGTTGGAAAGATACCCTGGAGGAGGGCACGACAACCCACTCTAGTATCCTTGCCTGGAGAATCTCATAGACAGAGGAGCCTGGCAGGCTACAGTCCACCGGGGTGCAAATAGTTGGACACGACTGAAGCGACTCAGCATGCATGCACCTTGCTAGCACACTGATTTTGGACTTCTCAGCTTTCAGAACTTAGAGTATTAAATGTCCGCTGTTTTAGCCACTCATGTATGGTTATTTTGTTATGTCAGTCTGAGCAGAATAATGCATTATTCCATCATCATATGTAATATATATATAATGACAATGCATTATTATATTTTGTTCATAAGTATTTAACATTTTCTTTTTAAGAACTAGATATTTCACTCATGTTATATTACTAATCCTCACACAGATAAACATAAGCAAGGATCAATAAAGAAATGTCTTTTTGCTTATTATTGTTGATTACTATTATGATTTGTTGAAGGCTATCTAACATTAAGTCTGACAATAATATCTGAGATGTATTATTACTTCCCTTTTACAGATGAGAAAACTGCAGCTCTGAGATGTGATTTGACATGCCCAAGGTCAATTAGTTAATGAAAGGAGAACCCTGTGAAGGGATTAAACATATTCAAGACATGTTATCAACCATTAAGGAGTGCATATTCTAGTTGGGAAGGCATATTATATTTGAAAATTATAAATTATAAATTTGATATTATAATTGAGAAGTTAAATGATAATACAAAAGGTAAATAAAAGACCAACATAAGAAATGGAAAAATATCACATTAGTGTTCTCTAACTTGTGTAAAGAGTTCCCTAAACTTATTTGTCCATGAAGCTTATTTTTATGTCATACCTATTAAAATCTCAAGTAATGACTGTTTTGAGGAATTAAATTTAGAAAATGCTGGTTCATTTAGTAGGTATACTGAGCTTTGAATTTAGAGGAAGCTGCAGTGGTCTAGGTGGGCAGAAGGAAAAGAATTAAGTAGCAAAACAAGTAAACATATTTTTTGAGCCCAAATACCCCCAATTTGATTTGTCAATAGCTCTTTACCTTATTAGATTTTATTTTTAAGAAGCATTTATTTAACATGTGAGTACTTCCCATTTAATTCTCACAACATTCTCATGAGGTAGGCATTATTATGATTTCTGTTTTACTGAGGAGGAATCTAAGGCTATAAACCCACTAGTACATTGAAAAGCCAGACTTTGGACCCAAAAGGTCTGGCTCCAGAGCCAAAGCAGCCAACCATTATGCAAGCTTGTTTAAGGGAGCTTTGTTTTAAACCAGCATCACAATGGAATAGGGTTTGAGAAGACAGTTATCTGATAGCTGTTTAAGAAGCTGAATCCAAACGTTGGTTCTTAAACTTTAGCATGCATCAGAAACCCTGGAACATCTTGTTAACACAGATTGCTGGTCTGATATTCAGAGTTTCTGATTCAATAGATCTGAGATTGTCTCTGAGAATTTTCACTTCTAACAAGTTGCCAGTTGGAGTTGATGATGTTGGTCAGAGGACCACATATTGAGAATCACCAGTCTACACGAGACTATGGAAAGAATTGAATACTAGTGTGAAGGAATTTAGGTTTTATCAAATGAAGTGTGTGTGTGTGTGTGTGTGTGTGTGTGTGTGCTCTCTAAGTTTTTGACTAGAATAACTTTACATCTTAAGAAGTACACTGCGGATTCAATAAAAGGAAATCTCCTGTTTACTCTATTGCCCAGCCCCCAAGTTCTCCTCCCAAAGTCACGTACATTTCCAGTTCCTTGTGTATCTTTCTATGATTAGAGAATACAGGGAAGCACAGTTTTTAGCATTCAGGTACATAGAATGCTTATTTTCTTGTCATAGCAGTCTAGTAAGTGGACTACCGGAATTTACCATCTAGGGTATTAATGTTATATAAACTAAACATCTAGATCAAACAATTAGAATTTTAGACATAGGTGGAAACTACAAATGAAGAAACTAAGCCACTGAGAATTTAAATAACTTGTCCAAGTTCACATAGTTAAGTGGCGTAGCGAGGGATCACACCCATGCTGTTGGATTCTAAAGCCAGTGCTCCTTGCATCATCCCTCAGCAGTCATGGGCCCACAGGAAAGAAGTGATTTATCTAGCTTTGCATAGTTATTAAATTTTATGATTCCGGTCTTTCTCTTTGACCATACGCTATGATGGAATGACTTTTTAAAATATCCATTCAAGTTTTTGAGCTTTCATTGTTTTTCTCTAAAACTACAAAGCTAACAGAGAGAAGGCTTAGTGCAGTTACTCTTTCTATGGAAGATCCTTTGCCCTTAGAGCACTGGAGCTCTTCAATGATTAAATATTGCAAAATATGTGACTCAACTATCTCATATATTAAGAAGCATCATAGGTCAATTAACAGTTTAACTTTGAGATCTGATAACTTCTCTCAGCCTTTGTTTCTGCATCTGTTAATGGGGAGAAAACAATACACATTGAATAGTATTGATGGGGTTTTTAAATAAGAATACATGTAAAGCACCAAACATGGTATCTGGCACAATGTGAACACAAACAAAAAGTTGTTTATTACTATTGTCATTGCACATTCAGTTCTTAGAATGGCTGGAACTCCTAGGCACAACTTAAGATTTGACAACAAAAATAACCAATTTTACAAGTCATTTGGCACAAAAGTCATGGAATCTATTTCAGCTGTGAAAAACAGCCGAATTCTTTCAGCAATTTTTACTAGTTGGACTATTAAAAATTACCAAAGATAAGTTTAATCTATGAAACATTCTATATGCAGAATGAGAATATTTTTGCTCACTGCAGCTGATCTTAACATGTTGGTGAGCAGAGTTCTAGATAGAATGTCTCATAATAAAATAAGACTGAAACTCTGAAACTGAAACTCTAACCCTTTGGCCACCTGATGCAAAAGGGTGATGGCCACCTGAGGCTGACTCATTAGAAAAGACCCTGATGCTGGGAAAGATTGAAGGCAGGAGGAGAAGGGGATGACAGAAGATGAGCTGATTGGATGGCATCACTGCCTCAATGGACATGAGGTTGAGCAAACTCCCAGAGATAGTGAAGGACAGGGAAGACTGGTGTGATGCAGTCCATAGGTTGCAGGAGGCAGACACAACTGAGTGACTGAACAAAAATAACTTCCACCATTTACAAAATACTTTCTGCATGTGACCTGGGGTGACATTAAATAGTATTCTAATAGAATTTATCTCTAACCTTGAGCTAAACCTCTGATCTGTCAGTTCTGAATTCCCTAGAGAAAGCAATGCCAATGTATCATTATTATTTTTACTTCACGAAGGTGTACTATAAAAGTTTAGATTTGGCTTACGTTTTGCCCAAGTGCTCCATTGAAGTTAGAATGTAAGTGAGGAAATGGCTGTCATAATTTTACCAACCAAAAAATGTACTGTAGAACTGAAATCTTAAAAATTTTTCAATTTAGGACCATTTTACTCTTAACAATCATTGGTAACCCTAAAGTACTTTTGTTTATATGGTTTATATCTATTGGTATCTATCATATTATAAATTAAAAAATGCATTTAAAAATATTTATTATTCAGTCTTAAATAACAATAATAAATCCATGACATGTTACTGGAGGTGACATATTTTTATAAAAGTATCTATATTTCCAAAACAAAAACATTTAGTGAGAAGAGTGATGTTGCTTTATTTTTTCAAATCTCTCCAATGTTTAGATTAATAGCAGGTAATTGGATTCCCATATCTGCTTACAATTCAATATGCTGTTGTATATTATTCTGTTTAAGTTTTATATATATATATATATATATTCCAATCTCACACAGATATGTAGTTGGAAAAGGGAAGGAGGAGTATTTTCACAGTCTCTTTGAATAATTGTGACTATTCTTTGATACTATACCAAAACTCAACAAGTGGTGGTTTTTTAGGGGATACAGTAATTGCAATATGGAATCTAAAATACATCAGTGAACTTTTCTTACTCTTCATAGCAACACATTAACATCAACTAATCCTTTTGCACTTTGAATGAGTCTATTTCTCATGTGTGACTTTGTAGCTCATGCATTGGTCATGGAAAATGTTGCTTTATAGAAATAAACAGATTTTCCAAATGTTGATGCATTTCACAGACAACCTCAATAAATCACATTCATTATCACACCAGTGATATCAGAAAAGCCTTTAAATGTATGGAAGCCGTCAAACTTACAGTGGAAGATACACATTTTTCAAAATTCCAACTTTTGCTTGATAGCTCAAATTTCACTGTTGGCAACAAATACTGTCAGTTGTTGTCCTTGAAGTAACAAAGCTCACTTTGTTCATTTTTGAGAAAATGTCTGCCAAATACCCAAGTCTGACTAACCACAGTTTGTCAGTCATTCTTCCTTTTTTAAAAAATAGGCTTTAATTTATAGCCATTTAAGGTTCACAGCAAAACTGAGCAGAAGGTAGAGATTTCTCATATGTTTCCTACTGCTTTTTTTATTCTCCTTTTTATAGTCCATTTCCCTAACACTTCCATTCACGGCTTTATATAAATATCAAAACATCGAATTGTAGACTTTAAATATATGCAGTTTATTGTACCTCAATCATGTCTAATAAAACTGTTTTTTTAAAA
The DNA here is from genome assembly GCF_023091745.1 of Budorcas taxicolor. Classification (NCBI taxonomy): domain Eukaryota; kingdom Metazoa; phylum Chordata; class Mammalia; order Artiodactyla; family Bovidae; genus Budorcas; species Budorcas taxicolor. Next base: position 75,194,468 of record NC_068912.1, read on the forward strand.
AAGCTTTCTCCCCACCCCAAGTATACCCAAATCTATTAAAATGTGGATTTATATAATTCTTCACATGAAATGTGGGACAAGATTCCTATAAAATGGCCTTACATAATTTTAGAATGAAGACAGCTTATGGATTTCTCACTTTACACAAGTTGTAAACAAAATAATTCCAATGAAACATTGATAATAGCATACATACATTTCTTCAAGAACTGTAAATCAAACATTAATGACAACATAAAATTACAATTGAAACACTTTCAGATAAATGGAATATATTTTTTTCTTAAAAGGGAACAACGATCTTTTACCTTGAAGCTTTTTATGCAAGCTAAAACATGTTTATAAACATGTTTATTTACTTAAATCTAAAAATACATAAAGTTTCTATAAATATCAAGTTCTACTAACAGTGTAATGGTAACGTATACATAATGCAGATCTTATAAAAATTGATTTGATTTTGTAAGACATTCAAGTGAAGTTAGAGCTGCTACTCAGTCAAAAGCATCCAAATTAGTAGTATCTGGAAAATTACAGGCAATGATATAATTGATGGTCTGGGTAATCACTTTGCTTGTGAAAGGGCAATGGTCAAGTATTTCTTATCATGTTATATAGTTGGGTGTCAATGTAATGTTCACATATAAAACTAAACTGATATACACAAATATATAAGTAAATAAAATGTGGTCTAAAACGAGTTTAAATATGAACAAAATTGTTGAGATCTCCAGTGGAAAATGTGTTAAAGTAGAAAACTCAATATATTCTTTTGTCTCTGGCTTTAGAGAAGCAAACTGGTGTGAAACTTTGGCACTTACTTTCCGATTGTATTGGGTAGCATCGTAAGTTGATTGTCATCTACTTTTAGAGTAGTTAGTTTTTTCAACAACCCTAAAACAGAGAAGATGTATTAGTACAGAAGAACAGATTACTGACAGAAACTACAATATATAAAGTACAATATACATCGCAATATAATTGTGATGAATGTTTGTCATGCTAAATGGCTGCACTCTGCTTTTATCAACCTACAAACATATTCGCATGTCTAGTTCTGACCTTCCAGTTGCAAAAACTTCGCTTACATCAGTGGGAGTTCAAGTACAATGATGGAGACAATAAAGAAAAATAGGGTTCCAAAGAAACCTGAATTGGTGGTACTACTACCACATTTTCCTTATCTATTATACAGCAAACGGACGAGATGAAATTTTTCAAGCCAGCTGTGATTCAATATTTAATTAACTCATAAGCACTAATAACTAACATTCCTGTTGTGATACAACTTGAAAACAAATCTGAATTAAACCTGAATGGGTACTGAAGTACTGCAGTGTAGTGGTTATAATTATGGACTTGGAAAATAACAACATATAACTTCATACTCTTTCACTTACCATAAATCCTTGACTGGGATCAGTAGTAAACACAAAACCCTCAGTTTTTAATATATCAAGCAGAACTGGCTAATAATTGACATTCTAACTATTCATATTTCTCTAATTTATGCCCTTCATAAACTTCCTGCTTTATCTACTCCTATTCTCAGGGTATTAATGAGCAAATACTGCAGAGTAATAGAAGAACAGCTTCCTTTACCCAGCCATAACAGAACCCAGAGTATCAATATGGCCTAAATAGCCAAAATCCAAGACAAAGCATTAACAGTGGCTGATTTTGGCTCTACATATGTTTTGCAGAAAACTTGTTCTGACAGATACAGCAGGTTCCTTGGTCAAATGTGTTTCTGCTGCTGCTGCTGCTAAGTCGCTTCAGTCGTGTCTGACTCTGCGCGACCCCATAGATCGCAGCCAACCAGGCTCCCCCATCCCTGGGATTCTCCAGGCAAGAACACTGGAGTGGGTTGCCATTTCCTTCTCCAGTGCATTAAAGTGAAAAGTGAAAGTGAAGTCATTCAGTCATATCCAACTCTTAGCGACCCCATGGACTGCAGCCTACCAGGCTCCTCCGTCCATGGGATTTGGGAAATGCTAAATTAAACAAAATCAACCATATTTCTTTAATGAAAAATGTTAAGGAACTTTTAATATACTAATGTAGCAGGGTGACTCTAAAGTTATTGTGGAACTTCTGTGTGTATGCAGAGTATCTTACACAGTGGTGTTTCACAAACATGCTCTGAGAAGTGCTGTTACAGCTCATACCTACCAACCTCAAGTATTTTCAGCATAGCTTAAAGGCAAAAAGTAACTGACAAGAAGTCAGAAATAAAGCTGTTGTTGCATTTGAAGTTTCAGTATGCTCAATTACATAGTCTATCAAAGCACGCAGAATCTCTAGTGAAGAGAAATGTCATCACTATCAGACTGCTGTGAGAAAATACCTAAAATATTTGGAGATTAATACATCAGCTTGTGCCCTTATGATACACAGCTGAAAACAGTCACCTGGGAAAGAGGACAGTTCTCACTGGGGTAATTTATCTCTGAAATTTGAACACCCACTGCCTATTCATCTATGCTCAAAGGGTGACTGAATCACTTTAAGCTTCTCTACTGTATATGTAAAAAGCCATCAACCTTGGAAATATAAAAGAACTCTTGAGCTTGCTCATCAATTGTGAAAAGAAAACACAGGACCATGAATTACAACTAAATTCTTTATGAGCTGTAGTTGTGATCAAACTACTGTCCCTGCCCACAGGTGGAGCCAGAGGAGGGCTAACGGTTTCCACGTCACTTGGCTGGGTTACGAGAAGTTTTGCATTGGATTACAGAAGGCTGTGCAAACACCTTGAAGCCAGGTTGCCAAACAGTCTTTAAGAGAATCACAGTCCCCAGATCTGAAGTAGTGGTGTGAAAATCTTGAGGCAGGATAGGAATTAAGGTCAAAAGATAGATGCAACAGATTTTTTTTAAAATAATGGATCTTTTATTTATTTATTTATTTTTAATTTTTATTTTTACTTTATTCTACTCCACAACACTGTATTGGTTTTGCCATACACTGACACGAATCTACCACGGGTGCACATGCGATCCCAAACATGAACCCCACCTCCCACCTCCCCCCCACAACATCCCTCTGGGTCATCCCCGTGCACCAGCCCCAAGCATGCTGTATCCTGCATCGGACATAGACTGGTGATTTGATTCTTACATGATAGTATACATGTTTCAAAATAATGGATCTTTGACAGAAGTTTCTACAACTTTTGGCAACCCACTCCAGTACTCTTGCCTGGAAAATCCCATGGATGGAGGAGCCTAGTAGGCTACAGTTCATGGGGTTGCAAAGAGTCAGACATGACTGAGCGACTTCATTTTCTTTCTACAACTTCAAATGCTAAAGCAAGTTCGGGCTCCCTCCTTTGTTCCACATATGTGAGCTAACGGAATCATCATTCATTTGTGGTATGGCTACTTTGTCATTCACACATTCCATACAAGGGTGTGCTCTCTGGACAGATTCCAGAACTTCTGTAGTAGTCTGGTTGTTCTTGGAATAGAAATAGGCCATCAACCTCAGCTCTGTTACTCATGACTTCCTCTGACAGATAATTCCTTTACTGTCTTGCTATTGATATATCTGTTTGGACTGTCTTCTACCCTCAGGAACCAAAGGTATTTTATACTATTTCTACCTCAATTCTCCACCTCTTTATCTTGTATTCCCAATTCAGATATACTGAAGACAAAGGAAAAGGAAGTTTTTTTACTATGATTCTGGATACTTTCATATAAATATACAATAAGCAGCAGTATAATAAACATTAATATAATTTGTTATCAAATAGCTAATATTTATATGACATTTACACTATATTTAGAATTTTTGAAAGCCAAGTTGCTATGTACTCATCAAATCTAAGATTATAATAATTATTATATTATCATAGTACCTAACATTGATTGAACATTTACTGTATACTAAGTTCTGTTCTAAGCAATTTTACATATATTAATTCATTATTTCTCAAAATAATTCCCTGATGCAGGTACTATTACTTTCCCATTTAAAAGATGATAAAACTGAGGCACAGAGAGATTAAGTAGCTTGCATAAGGTCACACAGCTAATAAGGTAGAAAAGCTGGACTCTGAATTCAAGCAGCTTGACTGCAAAACTTGTGTCTTTAACCACTAAGTGAGTAAGATAAATTATTTTGGAAAGTAAATATATATATATATATGTATATGTACTTGTATATATATATATTCTCCTTTATTGAGTTTCTCTGCTGTCCAAAGAAGCTGATTATTAAAGCTCTACCTAGAAAACATAAAGTCCTCTTCATTTTCCCTGGAACTAGCACACTGAAAGAGACTCAGCATACAGGGTTGTTTGTTGAATACATAACTCCATTCAACTACCTCACAGCTAAAATAGGTGTAAAGGAACTGAAGATTTTTCTTTCCTATTTCCTTTTATTATTAATAATACTATGACAGTTCTTGTCTTTTATTCATTTAAATGTTGGTAGTCCAATAGACAACTCAGGTTCAAATAGAGAAGATAAGGTGTAATTTACCATCCAATCAGAATCAATAAATTATTTTAGGACCTTTGAACAGAGTTCCCAGGTATTTCTCTTGACCAAGAAGGAAAGTTTTCAAGGAAAGCCAGCCTTTCTACATATACAATCAGGTACTCTGGCAACTCTGCAGATGAATAAATGTAATTTTCCCTAAAAGGTCAATAGGGTCCAAAGATACTTCCAGCAGGAAGCTACTGACAAAGTTACCTTCTTAATTTGAGGATCGCTCAGCTTTCCAGGTGGAGCTAGTGGTAAAGAACCCATTTGCCAAAGCAGGAGACAGAGAGATGTGGGTTTGATCCCTGGATTGGGAAGATCCCCTGGAAGAAGGCATGGTAATCCACTCCATTATTCTTGCCTGGAGTATCCCATGGACAGAGCAACCTGGTGGGCTACAGTCCATGGGGTCGCAAAGAGTCGGACATGACTGAAGCGACTTAGCACACACGCATGCACAGATTCTAAAGGAAGATATTAAATACATAATACAACTTGCCTGTGCTGGTCTGCTTAATGCCAGCCAAGCATCTAATCTGGTATTTTCTATCATCTGTACAGGCTATTTCCCCAGACCGGAAGGCTAACTCCCTAGTCCACTTTCTTAACAGAGGATATTTTAAAGAAATAGTTACATCATCTTTTATTTCACTATGTGACCTTTTCATTTCCAGAATTTCTAATTGGTTCTTTTTTTTTTTTTCATAACCACCTGTTAGTCATCATTCCTGTTTTGTAAGTTATTGTTTTTATAAATATTGTTCTTCCTTTTATTTATTTGAGAATCTACACACACTTAAAGTAATTTTTTAACTTGCTTGATAACTCTGGTTTCCCTTGGGGGTAAAATTTCTATTGTTTGAGTTGTTTTAACATTAGTTTTCCTTTAAAGTATTTGTTTTCATGCCCATTTGTGTCAGTGAATATTTTCTTACCTATGTTCACTCCTCCATGTCTGACACTGGTTACTTCCACCTGACACTCAAGTTTCTGGGGTTTAGAAACAAGTCTTAAATTAGCAACTTAGTGCTCTCATTCAACCCGGATATTGCAAATTCAGTCCAAAGCAGCTGGTAATGTGCTGTAATTTTCAGTATTGAATCTGTATCTGTTCTCTCCTTTCACCCTAGCTCTAGGTTCTTCAGTCTCTCTTAGCAGAAAAGCTTTCCCTTCCTCAATCCCTGTAAATTCGTATTCTCCTGTTATGCTTAAGGTTTTTTTTTTTTTTTTAAACTACTCAGGATGAGAATTTATGGTCTGGATGCCATCATGTCTGTAGGCATTACCGTGTTTCCATTATATCTCAGTTCCAGGTATATGCTCATTCCCTTTAAGCAGAGCTAAATTATGTTATTGACTCAATACTTAAGGGAGTACTCACCATATACTATCCATAATTCTTTGTATGGAGAAGAAAGTAATGAAGAAAATTATGTTCTTCTAATATAAATAGCTTTTTAATTCTCATTATGCTTTTGAAGATATGGAGTGGTTTTTGAGTAAGGAGAGTAAGAAATGTATTTTGACCAGATGGCTATCTTGACCAGATGATCATCTCTAGCATCTTCATCAGAGGATGCTCTTTTACACCATTACATTTCCTTACTTTCTACAACATAAAATAGTACTTTCTAAGCTTATCTGATCATAAGTTTCATCTAAGATAATTAATAAGAATGCAGAACACAGGGCTTATTACATACTTATGGGGTCAGAATTTTCACAGAAAGAGCCTGGAAATGTGGAAGTGTTTAATTAAGCTTAAGATAAGTCTTACAGAGCAGTAAGCTGAAAGAACACTGTTACAAAAATATATAACTACATAAAAAAATCATTAAATCTACAAAGAAAGAAAAACTAATTCATTCTGTTAAAAGTAGTATTCTCTATTAACCTAAAAGAATAGTGAAAATGGAAGCAACAAAAATTGGAGAAAATTTTGGCTTGTGATTCAATTTTCAGAAGCATTAATATGTTCCAGAACATATGATAATCTAATTCAAGGAGTGTTAAAACTATATTCCAAAAATAAGTAGTTTGATGATTCCTCTCCTATCTGTGTCCCCTCATAAATAATAAGAGTAAGATATAAAAGTTTACTTATTATTTAGACTCTTTCATTGCTACTCAGATAAAATTTATGACAAAAAAAGGATTGAGTGGTTAATATTTATTAACAGACAAATTTCTGCTCTTATGACTCTTGACAGCATGCAAAAGATGAGATGTCATTTTTAAATGATAGAACTTTGAACATATCTTTATATTTATATATTTGTCATGTTTTTCTTAAAATAGAGCAAGGTTACAATAAAATTAAAGCAACACTGTGGATGGAAAGTGTTATTTGCTCAGTCATATCTGACTCTTTAGGACCCTATGGACTGTATCCTGCCAGCCTCCTCTGGCCATGGGATTCTCTAGGCAAGAATACTGGAGTGGGTAGCCATTCCCTTCACCAGGGGCTCTTGCCAACCCAGGGATCAAACCAGGCTCTCCTGCATTGCAGGCAGATTCTTTACCATCTGAGCCACCAAGGAAGCCCATGCTACTGGTGATTCTATAGTGACAAAAGAAGACACACATAGTCATTCAAGTACTTAAATCTAAGATGAATACTCCTTTTAATAACACTTTGAAACTTAGCAGATCTACAATTATTTAAAGTATGTCAGTTTAGTAAGATCATTTTAATAGGAGAGTATTTTGACAGCTAGAGTTACTATTTCATTCTAAAATATTGGTGAAATAATTTTTCATATTGGATAATGATTATGCTAACTTATTAATATCAGGCTAACAGTATATTCCCTATATCTGCAAACAAACTATACTGCTAAAAATGAAAACAGTATATTTGATATAAACATTGATAACAAAATATTATGTTCTCACCTATAGAGTCAGGCAACTGTTGCAACATATTGGATGATAGTAAGAGGTCCTCCAGGGCTTCACATCCAGAAATATCCATGTCAACAGTTTCTATTCTGTTTTTTGACATATCCAGGTATACCAACATCTTTAACTTCCCTATAGACTTGATGACATTGAGCAAACTCAGGGTTAGTGAGAAACTTTCAGGAAATATTTTAAAGTTGTAAAAACCACAACACTGTAAAATTCATTTCAAAAGCAAATGCAACAATAATAAGTATTGGTGAGAATGTGGAGAAACTGTAACCCTCATACATTTCTAGTAGGAATGTAAAATTATGCAGCCACTTTGGAAAACAGTTTGGCCATTCCTCAAAATGTTAAACAGAATTTCCATATGACCTATCAATCCCTAGGTACATGCTTAAGAATGAAACATTTGTCCACACAGAAACACAAATATTCAAAGCAGTGTTATTTACAACATTCAAAACGTGGAAACAACCCAAATGTCCATAAACTGATGAAAAGATAAACAAAATGTGATATATCTATAAGCTGGAACATTATTTGGCAATAAAAAGCAATAAAGTACCAATGCATGCTACAAAATGGATGAACCTTGAAACAAATGCAGTGAAAGATGCCAGTCACAAGAGATCACCTATTGTAAGATTTTACGTATATGAATTGTCCAGAATAGGTAAATCTATGGAATCAGAAAGTAGACTAGGGTTGCTAGAGGCTGGGAGATCAGGGGGAAGGAAATAACTGCTAATGGCTTTCAGGGCTTCTGTCAGTGGTAATGGAAATGTTCTAAAATTAGATTGTGGTGATATTTGTTCAATTATGTGAGTATGCTAAAAACCATTGAACTGTATGCTTCAAATAGATGAATTTTATGATATGGGACTATATCTTGCAACATAGATATGTTAAAAGATAACAACAACGATCTCAAAGTTGCCAAAGACTTAAATGAATATAGAAAAAAAAGGAAGGATGGAAGAGAAAGTTGTTACCCAAACAACTTATGTTGATATAATGATGCTTACAATTTCAAATGCATGAGAAAGGTATTAAATCAAGATTTGAACCTTACCCTACTAAGCAGAATCAATATTTTGTTTATTCAACAGTCCTTTTTGAGGATCTACTACATCCCAGAGTTTGTCCTATATACTAGAGAACAATCATGAATATCTTAGCTAAGTATGGGGAGAGACTTGTCATGATATAGACAAAGTCTTTATCTTTAAGGTGCTCATACAGTGAAAGAAACTGCCCAATAAACAAATAATTATCAAGCCCTATGATATGTGGAATTAAAAAAGCCTGTAGAGAATGCCATAGACGCACAAGGCCACAAATTGCCAGGAAGGCACTGCTTGTCGAGAAAAAGAGAACTTGTACCTGGAAGAGAGAATAGTGCAGTATATTTGAGGAAGAGTGGGAAATTCAAAGTTACTGAATATAGTGATGAAGTTAAGCCTTAGAAGTCACCTGTTAAAACGCCTTACCTTTCATGTGAAGGTTATTTGAATTCTATCTTATTGGCAAGGAGAGCTATTCAAGGCTTTTAAGATGGTGAATAACATTATTAGATATGCGTTTTGAAATATTAATCTCAGGGAAATGTGAAGGGAAGATTTATGACTAGAGTTAGAGTAGAACTGAAAGGATCAGAAGGATCTGGAAGCTGTTTAGCTAATGAGATGAAAAGGACTTGAATTAAGGCAGCAGAAGTGAGGGTGAAGTGGGGATGGCTGAAGAAAAATTTAGAAGTGGAATGACTGGATTAATAACTGATTTTTGAGGACAGGAGTGGAATCAGATCATATGGTGGGCAAGGGATGAACAATGGTTATTTAGCTTGGACATGAATTATGGGACTTAGAGCAAGACGAAATTCATTTTCCTTTTCTTTAAGGGCATGTTTTGCAAATAAATGTCCCACACATATCTGTGTTCAATGATTCATCTGCTTGTTTGTCTGCCTATAACACTTTGCTATACTGTCTCTACTTATTTGACAGAGTATAAGCACATAAACACTACAGCAACAAATTAATTGCACAAGCACATACTTGGCACTGTGCTAAGTACCTTATACATATTACTTGATGCAATACTTTATGTTCTTGTTGCTCAGAATGTGTTTTACACAGCAGCCATATCAGCACCTTGTCAGAAATGTAGAATCGAGATCCACTCCAGACCCACTGAATTGGAATCTGCACTTTAACACACACTAAAGCTTAGAGGTTAAGTAATATCACACATTGGGTTCCCTGAGAAATGGAGACAAAGAGAAATTTTTGAGAGAGATTCTTGGGATTAATACCAGTGAAAAGAAAGAAGGAAGGAAGGAAGAAGGACTGGGCAGGTGAAGGTAGGCTGTGATGGTTCTGAGGAATTACTCAGCTGACTCTTCAAGTAGTACTGCAGTTGTCTTGAGTAGCAGTGAAGGGGCCAGAGCTTCATACTCTTGCACTGATTGATCACTGAATAGGTGGTCTCCTGGAATACAGTTATAACCCTACATGAGAAAGTTCTCTTCAGCTGAGGAAAGTCCTGAAGAGGGTGGAGAGTTGCAAGCAGTATTCCCAGAGGTTGAGGGAATAGAATAAGCTCTTCATTCCAGGAGGATGACACATGGCAAGATCCACCACAAGTAACATTCCAACATTGCTCCGTTAATAAGGAGTGGAGCTAAAATTTCAAACTCAATTTTATCAGATTATAGACTATAAAGCCTATTAATTAGATTAGCAGGTCCTGACCTCTAAATTGCTTATTAATCCAGCTCATATCTCTAGCCCTGCTCTTCCTTTGTAGGCAGAGAGTGTGAACACAGTCAGGGTAGGTGAATAGTTGCTAGGCTAGGAACTGGGTGCTCTGGATGAATCAGGCCAGAGGGCTGAGTTTCTTCTCATGCCTAGAAATACGTCACTTGGAAAAACACTGTCACAATTCTTAGAGCTGTCCACCCCAAGGAACTATTATGCTAACTTAGCTCATCTCTTCTGATGAGCACACAAAGAATAATACACGTGTTTAGGTTTGTATGTGTGTGTGTATGAGGATTTCTTTTTTTTTTTTGTTCCTTTATCATGAGAAAATTTCTTTTCTCTTCGAAGCTTCCTAAATTGCTATCTGTAGCACAACTCAATATGTTTGTGTGAAGTTTCTAAACATCTTTTTTGGAAGCAAAATAACACTTCAATGTTTATTTTTGAGTCTTTCTAAATCCTCACTTTGAAGCACCTTATAAAGGCAATAATAGCCTGGGGTGATAAAGGCCTTTGTAGCCCAATGACTCAGAATTCTTGAGGATATTAAATGTTACTCCAACATCCGGACAATGAGGGATCTACAGATGAGCATAGGGCAACAAATTAAAAAAGGGGAAGCCACTACAAGCAAAAGGAGATATTGGAGTTTGCTGTTCAATTATATTTTTATTGACTGATATTAGAGTGATGGTTTTAAGACAGAGCTTCGTAGCAAACAAATTTTTGATCATTATTTATTTGCTTCTCTGATTTGTGAAAAGTAAAGTGGATAAGTGATAATCCAGGCTTCTAAAAGTATTTAAAAATATATTAGCTTAATGTATTATGGTATGTGAACTAAAAACAAAAGGAATGTGCTTTTTTCTCCTGTATCTTGTGACTCTAAATATTTAGAATTAATCCTTCTGTGAAACTCATAGACATGGGCTGAAGACTGCATTCAAGCTTAAACTTTCAAGGCCAGATGTTTCTAGGTAATTGTCTAACAGCTCTTTGCCAGCCTTAGGCACTCAAAAACCACACCTGTTTAAGGGCAGGAGGTATAGGAGTATCCCATAAGTATTCCCATAAGGAGTGTCACAAAATATGGAATTCAAGTGTACTAAGTAAAGCAAGAAACCCACTTGAAGATGGCAGTATATAAGAAAAAAATACTTTGTAACAGACAAATTAGACAGCACTGTCTGTTTTACAGACAACTGAATCACTATCTTTACATTTAAATAATACATTAAATAATACACTGACTATGCAATTCATCAGGCTTCCCTCATAATTCAGTCGGAAAATCATCTGCATGCAATCCAGGAGATCTGGGTTCGACTCCTGGGTCAGGAAAATCCCCTGGAGAAGGAAATGGCAACCCATTCCAGTATTCTTGCATGGAGAATCCCATGGACAGAGGAGCCTGGTGGGCTACAGTCCATGGGATCGCAAGAGTTGGATACGACTTAGTGACTAAACGACCACCATGGAATTCACCTGCAAGGTTGGATTTTGGGAACAGAATAAGTGTGAAAAGTAGGATAAGCCCAGTTCTCATTCATACCTTCTACTGATTCCCATAGCAACAGCATTTGGAGCATTATAGTGAGCATGAGCCTCTGAAGCTGGTTTGAATCACAGGTCCACCATTTACTTACTGTGTGACCTTGGCCCAGTTACTTACTCTTTCTATTTCAGTTTCCTCATCTATAACATGGGCTTGGTAATAAATTCTGCTTCACAGGGTTGCTCTGAGAATTTGGTGAGTCACTTGTAAAATATCTAGATGGTGCGTAGCCCCTGATAAATGCTATGTAAGTAGTTTTGAATAAATAAATACACTGCAGGTATAAACTTTTCCCACTAGACACGCATTCTGATTTCCACTAACATGATGGACATGAGTTTGAGTAGGTTCCGGGAGTTGGTGATTGACAGGGAAGCCTGGTGTGCTGCAGTCTATGGGGTCGCAGAGAGTGGGACATGACCGAGCAACTGAACTGAACTGATATACACCTTGAATATGGCACATATCAGTCTCTGCTATGTGTAGTAGAATATAGATTTGTCTCTTCTGTTATATGCAAACCTCTCAAACAAATATGCTCAAGGTCATTGAATATATTATTTTTGTAATTCTCACATGAGCATGGTTTCTAATTCATAGAGGTATATTTGTATATGGTTTTTAATAAATCAATAAACAGAAAATATGCATGCTTTTCTGTTTTGTATTTGTGAGGATAGTAGAAATGTATTTTTTGGTGAGAGAAGAAAGTATATTTTCCCTAATCTTTTGTCAGATTTTCTTCTTTATGTGGTCCCATGCTTATTCAAAAGAGAATAGCTTCCTCTTCTTGCTTTTGCAATCATTTTAAGAAATGTTTAATGTCAGTTCAAACAAAGAATCAAGTCTGGCTTTAGGAGCACACATTGAAATCTCAGTGGCTGAAGAATTAATTATTCCACAACCAACTGCCCTGGCTACTTAACCCCATGCAAGGAGTTTAGAGTGGTTCTCACTACTGAGAGCCTTCTAGTTGTTTTTTGTGTGTGTTGTTTAGTTGCTAAGTTGTGTCCAACTCTTTTGTGACCCCATGGACCGTAGCTCACCAGGCTCCTCTGTCCATGGGATTTCCCAGGCAAGAATACTGGAGTGGGTTGTCATTTTCTCCTCCAGAGGACCTTCCCAACCCAGGGACTGAACCCATGTCTCTGGCATTGCAGGAGGATTCTTTACCATTGAGCCACTTGGGAAGCCCTGTGTATGCATGTACATGCTCAAACTTGAGTGCACGTGTCATGAGTGGCAAGAAACAGTGTTACATGGAAAGCCATTCTTTCACTGGATGGAAAATGAATGGTCACACTCAGTGAGTTGATTAGTCCACCTATGATTCAGAAGATATTACTGAATTTTCTGTTAGAGAGATAATTTGACTCTAACTTCCTATTTTTAACAAGTTATGTTCTTTGTGTTTTTCAAAAAATCAAATAGGTCTACTGGAAATCACCTGAACTGAGAGAGTTTTTATCTTGTGGAAGAGCTCAAACAATATGAGCAGAAACCACTATCTAATTACCGATAAGAAAAAAATTGATTTTGTAAAACTAAGGCTTGGTATTATGTATAGCATTTTTTTCATACAACAATATAATTTTGTTCAGATTTGAAAAACAGTAAGCACAGAAAGAGATGAAATGTACTTCTAAGAGTGTAAGAAAAATCTTTCATATGTTACATACTCATTTTACTCACCGATAACACACATAACACTCGTAACACTCAGTATTAAAAAACTAGTGAAAAACACTTGATGTAATATTATTATCAAATGTTTAACTTTGAAAGGAAAACACTGAGGTTTAAGATGTAAGATTAACCATTATCAGTTACAGTTAATATACAATGTAGATGCTAGACGACATGGCATAATAAAAACTTACATACCCCAGGTAGCACTTGCAATGCATTGTTATCCATCCACAGCTCCCTTAAATTTTGTATTTGATCCAGAACTTCAGGCTGGGGAAGTAGGGAGAAAAGAGAAAGGAGAAGAAAACTACATTAGTCTTTTCTTATCACAGTATAAGATGTAATTTATTGGATCTGAAACTTTTATTTGGGAATCCATTGTTAATCCTCTAAGAAATTCCAAGTTTAACAGATCTCTTCTAGCAAAACTGGTATTCCCTGAGGTAGCCAACCTATAATTGATGTGGAAACCATTAGAACAAGAATAATAAAAGGTAGAATCTATTACTCTCCCTTAACATGCAATAACTATTCTCTGCAGTATTTATCAATCTCTGTCTTCTTCACTAGAGTATAATTTTTTGAAGGGCAGAGTAGTACTCAGTTTTTAATCCCTAGGTCCTCAGATCCTCATTGTTTGCCATGGTACTTGGTAAATGGTAGTTTTTTTATCATAACACCATACACACAAACACCCTCTGCTCCATGATGTAATAATAGTATAGGAGCTTCCCAAGTCGTACAATAGTAAAGAATCTGCCTGCCAAGGCAGGAGACACCCTGAGTCAGGAAGAGCCCGTGGAGAAGGAAGTGGCAACCCATGCCAGTATTCTTGCCTGGAAATTTCATGGACAGAGGAGCCTGGTGAGCTATAGTCCATGGGGTTGCAAGGAGTTTGATACAAGTGAGTGAAGGAACACACACACACACACACACAATAATAGTATAAGACCCACTCATTTCTTATCTTTTCATTTACTCAACAAAAAATTATTTGTTGAATAATGGGGAGGCCTACTATGCAAAACATACAATGCAGGATCCACAGTTATTCAAAGCTAGTCCCTGCCTTGAAGTAGCTGAGGAGCTAATTGGGGAAATAAATGTATATAAATAACAAAATCACAAGGCATCATATGGGAGAAAAGAATAATGTAGAGAAGTTCAGAGAAAAAAAGAGAATATGATTAAGAGGTAACATACTGTGCATAATAGATACTTTAATTCCAAAATTCGAAGCTGTTTCTAAATTCTGTCTCCTGGGAAGCAGACTATTCAGAGGGTCGGCTGCTATTGCTGACAGCATCAGTTCTTGATTTATGATGACCTCTTCCTGATTTCTTTCCAGAAACTGTCTCCCCTGCTCCCACTCTAAGGCTACCTGCTTCCTTTGAAGTTGATTCCTTTTTTCTTTTTTTAACCACTCCAGGGAATTGACAATGGCCAAAACTAATTACTGCCTTTTATTCACCTGCCCTCAGGGTTTGGCTCAAGGATCCACTCAGAGCAGATAAGAAGCAATGGTTCTCTGACGGGGTTTTGTCCTTGTTTAGTCGCTAAGCTGTATCCGACTCTCTTGCGATCCCATGGACTGTAGTCTGCCAGGCTGCTCTGTCCATGAAATTCTCCAGGTAAGAATACTGGAGGGTTGCCATTTCCTTTTCCTGGGGATCTTCCTGACCCAGGAATTGAACCACCATCTCCTGAATTGACGGGGGGATTCTTTACCACTGAGCCACCAGGGAAGACGTCTTTGACTGGGACTTGGGGAAAAGACTCTTGCTCTCGTCTGCTGGATTTGAAGCTGGAAGGGTACAGTTCTGGGGGCTTCAGGCACAAGGTAAGAAGGAGAGCCTGTTTGAATTAAAAGATGGATCCTGATGGCATCATTTAAGCTTAGAATTAAGCCACACCTTGTTGTTAGTCACTCAGTTGTGTCTGACTCTTTGTGACTCCATGGACAACAGCCTGCCAAGCTCCTTTGTCCATGCAGTTCTCCAGGCAAGAATGCTGGCGAGGGTTGTCATTCCCTTCTCCAGGGGATTTTCCTGACCCAGGGATCAATCCCTGGTCTCCTGCATTGCAGGCAGATTCTTTACCGTCTGAGCCATCACCTTAAGTCAGATTTTTTTTTTTTTTGGTCTCCAACTAAAAAAATTATCACTGAAATAAGATACAACCACAGTTCAGTAAAATTTGAGACCTAATGAGGAAAGCTAGTATATTTGATGGGATATTCAGTGGAAAAGAATGGAATGGTATCAATGTTACTCTGGACTATTGATAATTATGGGTCAGTACAATACACTTCAGAGACTTCTGGACTACTTTGGAGATAAGTTTCTGATGCCTTTAGCCTGCAAATGCGATGGAACATGGTGCTATTCCTGAGAGAAGTTTCGTTTGTAACAAGGATCAAAATCTAAAGTTTCAACTTGGAAAATAGTTAGGACTACATGAGAAAGGTCGGGGGTGGATTTTTGTATATGAAAATATTCCCACTATTGCTTAGCTCATGGGGGACAGGGAGTGAACTACTCTATTGGGAAACTCTGTCTCTGTATCAGTCATATGGCATAATATTTCTAAGCTCAGGCATCATGCAGACTCTAGGGGAAGAGAAAAAGTTGCATACCTTAGCTCAACACTGCTAAGCTGCTGCTGCTAAGTCGCTTCAGTCGTGTCCGACTCTGTGCGACCCCACAGACGCCAGCCCATGAGGCTCCCCCATCCCTGGGATTCTCCAGGCAAGAACACTGGAGTGGGTTGCCATTTCCTTCTCCAATGCATGAAAGTGAAAAGTGTAAGTTGCTCAGTCGTGTCTGACTCTTGGCGAACCCATGGACTGCTGCCCACCAGGCTCCTCCATCCATGGGATTTTCCAGGCAAGAGTGCTGGAGTGGGGTGCCATTGCCTTCTCCAGCTCAACACAAGTTTATGGAATAAGACAGAGGCTAGTGTATAAACTTGAAACAATGAGCATTATTCAGGAAGTCTAGCTGTGCTGTGGTAACAAATTAATCCTGAAATCTCAGTGGCTTAACAAACAGGATTACTTACTCATTTCATATTCACTGTGGGTTTCTGCCCCCCACCAACCAGTCTTGTGTTACCAGCAAACCAAGACTTTCAGAAGAGTCAAAGCAGGGAGAGAGTATGGAAACTAGCCACTGCCCTTACAGATCTTAGGCTGGAAGTGACACTGAATCACTTCTTCTTATAGCTCATTGTCTAGAACTGTTTATACAGCCTGGACCTAAGTTTAGGGAAGGCTGGGGAATGTGGGAGGAATTCAAGGAATATTGGGTGACTACTAAAAAGAGTCAGACACAACTTAGTGACTAAACAACAACAACTGCCCCTGCCACACAGTGACACTCTATGAAATAAAGAATGACAAGAATGAAGATATAGTACTTTCATAATTTAGTTATCCCTTAATTTTATAAGTGTTTTTTACACAGCTTCTAAGTCCAGCTACTTCACTAGAGTCAAAATATGTGCTATGATCTCTGCCTTCAAGGAATAAACCCACCCATAGTCTATTTCTTGAGCAAACATATAAAGAGCAATTACGTGACATTATGGGAATACAAAGAAGGAGGGGTCTATAATGCTATAGTATCAAGGGAAACCAGACATGGATTCCTGAAGCTGAGATGAGAAGGAACTGGTGAGAAGAAAGAAGAGGAGAGGAAGCATATTTTAACCAGAATCAGAGAGGTGAGAAACAGCATGATGTATGCAGGGGAACCATAGGCAGTTTGCTTTACTGAATTGTCAAGTTTAATATGGAGTAACTAGTGTAAGCAGCAGAAAATGAGGCTAACAAAAGAGGGTAGGGTCTGTCAAGGCCTCACGTTTTGTTAAGGAGATAGGAATGTATCTTATGGGTCAAGGAGGATCACTAAAGGATTTCTAAGAGGAAGTGATATTTTATCCTTATCACTCTGCACGCATGCTAAGTCACTTCAGTAGTGTCTGACTCTGTGCGACCCTATGGCCAATAGCCCAACAGGCTCCTCTGTCCATGGATTCTCCAGGCAAGAATACTGGAGCGGGTTGCCATGCCCTCCTCCAGGGGATCTTCCTGACCCAGGGATCAAACCCATGTCTGATATCTTCCACATTGGCAGGCAGGTTCTTTACCACTAGCGCCAACTTCCTTTTTGAAAAATGAAAAGAAGAAGCCAGAAAAGTTTATTAGGACTAGTAATAAAGAAATAATGAGAAATAAAGAGAAGTTGGATTCAGGAGACCTTTAGAAGATGCATGTCCCCCAGTTACACAGCATATGGTACTGACAACTATGGGGGTGCAGAATATGGAGGTAGGAGTAGGTTTATGAAAGAGATTGGATGCGTTTTTAAAAATTTATTTATTTTTAGTTGGAAGGTAATTGCTTTATAATACTGTATTGGTTTCTGCCATACATCAACACAAATCAGTCACAGGTACACACAGATCCCTTTCTTTTTGTATCTCCTTCCCACTTTCCCCTCTGGAACCTCCCTCCAATCTCCCACCCCTCTAGGTTGTCACAGAGCACTTAATTCAGTTTTGATCACGATTAGCTTTAGGTTTCTGTGAGACACAGATGGACACGTCCAGAAATCAGTTGGCTATTAAAATCTGAAGCTTACGGGATGAGTCTGAGGTAAGGATGTTCAACTTAGGTATTTTGTGGGAATAGAACTCTTGTGGATGAGCTCCCTATGGGGAATGTGAAGAGAATCAGAGGTACAGGCGACTGAGGAAGGAACACTGTGGATACTAACACTTGACAGTTGAAAACAGAAGTGTCACTGGCAAAGCCCACTAAAAATTTCCAAGAAATAAAAGTAGGATCTGGGTAATAAAATAGAACCTTTTTTCCCTTGGAACTTCTTCTTGTTACACTTCTCATAGGGTGCCACCCACAGAAGCCTTGCCCCAGGCACTTCAGAACAGAGTTTTCTAGTGTAAAATGGCTGTACCAGTTATGTTGAACACCTCATCTTGGGGCATGAGCAGAGACATTGCATCTGGCACTGTGATATGGAGCCTAAAGCAGCACATCTGCGCCCTCTAGAGCACGTGCGCTACAGTGTGAGCTCCACCTCTTCATTTCCTGATCAAAGAATAAAACTTTCCTTTGCTCCTGAGCTGAACTCAGTCTTGTTCTATTGGCTGGAAGGACACCAGGCGGGAGGACCCTTGTTGGGGTCCATCTGGAAAGGGTCAGTAAAAGAAGAGCAAAATACAGAAGAAGGCAAGAAGAAATGGAGTCCAGGAGAGTAAGGGCTTATTAAAGTCCAATTAACAGAGTTGTATTAAAATAAGGAAGTGAAGAAAAGTATCATACACTGGAGAGGTGTCTGGTAAAATAAAAGATGAAAATGGGAACTCAGTTTTGGAAATAGTTACATACTGGTAAACTTAGTGATAGTAGCTTCATGAGATAACTATATTACAGTGGGTTGAAAATAAATAATAGGCAAATAAATGGGAACAGTACAGATAGAATATTCTTTGTAAAGTCTGGGCGAGATGAGAGGAGAGAAATTGAGGAGCTAGGAAGAAATTGTGGAAGCTGAGGCGAAAAAGAAAGCTGACAGGAAGGTACTAGATGAGAATGGTTCATATTGGAATTGTCTGAGGGGAATCAAAGAAGAAACTGAGGGGAATCCAAAGAGCTTTATCAATGATCACTGTTATTTTAACTTTTGGGGGAGCCAGGTGGGAGACTGACAATCTAGGAAAACACAGAATAAGGGATTTCAGGTTTCCACGAGGCCAGACAGAATGTAGCAGGAGTGAAGGATTGAGAGAAGTAAAAGGATAAAAAGTTAGAACCAGAGAGCAGAAGTTAGGAGGTCAAGATTGCTGAAATTGTTTCAGGCAATGACAAAATTCAAGCCGTAACCCTGGGTATTATGACACATTGGTATGTGTGGGCAAGGGAGAATGCTCTGGAAACATAAGACCTTGCATGATCTTAAGGATATGGGTAACCTTTGGTGAACTACATTGCTTGCTCCCTTGGCTGTGTCAGGTAAGGTGAAAGTGAAAGTGTTAGCTGCTCAGTCATGTCAGACTCTTTGCAACCCATGGACTGTAGCCTGCCATGTTCCTCTGCCCATGGTATTTCCCAGGCAAGAATACTGGCGTGGGTAGTCATTCCCTTCTCCTATAGGTTCTTCCCAACCTGGGGATGGAACCCGGATCTCCTGCATTGCAGTTGGATTCTTTACCATCTGAGCCACCATTAGGTAAAATGTCAGATAAAATTGACCAATAATACCTCTAAAATATCTCTCATGCTGGGTTCTTCTGGGGACTCTAGGCCTCTAAGACAATTTGGAGAGGGATTACTGATGCTAACCTATATTTCTACTTTATTTCAAAAGTTCCATTTAATTAACTTAATAACATAACAGGGTAACAGTAGTCCTACTTTACAGATGAATACTCTGAATATCATTTTCTGGGGAAAATAAGAATAGGTGGATAAGGGTTGTGTAACTGTAGCTGGGATCATAACTCAGATCTGCTGGGTCCAAAGATGACATCATGTTACAGCTTAAAACTGAAATTCTGAAATAATGAAGAATGCTGGTGATCACAAATGCCCAATAAAGGAAGTAAAGCATACGCTGGATTTCTAAAAAATAGATAATGTTTTCATTACTGGATGTTATATAAAATGTGTCACAGAGGAAATCTCAACAACTTCCTAATATAAGAAGAGACCAAGTATATTTAGCAGATCAATATATAACCTTGCTGAAACAACATAAAGATGCAATGATGTATCATAATCAATAGACAGTTTTGAAATGGATCTTGGAACTAAACTAAATGGCTTTCACCCAACCTAACGCACAAATTGCCTTTTATTCACACCATTTGATTTCATTCTCAAAATCAATTGTTTCCATTAAAAATGAGTGAATTAACTGAAGAATGGCTTGGCATACTTCATGTTCATGAAGGTGTTGTGCACTGGACACTCATATAACTCCTTTAATGATTATAACTTAGTGTAGTATTTTAGGAAAACATTTTCAAATATGTATCTCATGTTATCAAAATGTTCACTTTGGTTTTGGGGCAGTTATCATACTAAAATTATCTGACACATAGAAAAAACTTATTGCAGAAAAATTTTATTATGGATAATTAATAATATTAAAAACTTTGTCACACTTTAAATAAACAACAGCATAAGAAAAGAGATAACCAAATTATGATAAAATCATAAGTTGGTACAGTGTACAACAATGAGAATGAATTATCTATATTTTTATGTAAGATAGACCTTGCAAATAACATTGAATGAGAAAGCAAGTATGGAAAATTTGTATAACACAAATCAGCATAGATTTTAAAGTGTTACATATTTATAAATACATATACATACAATAAAAATAGTAATATATAGAATAGATGCACACAAAACTAAAAATAGTAATTGTCCTGGAATTGGAGTAGGACTAGAAGGGAGACTTTTACTTGGGGTCTGGTGTTGTTCAGTCACTCAGTCATGTCTGACTCTGTGACCCCATTGACTGCAGTATGTCAGGCTTCTCTGTCCTTCACTATCTTCCAAAGTTTACTCAAACTCATGTCCAGGAGTCAGTGATGGACAGGGTGGCCTGGCGAGCTGCAGTCCATGAGATCGCAAAGAGTCGGACACTACTGAGAGACTGAACTGAGCTGAACTGAACTGATGTCCACTGAGTCAGTGATGCCATCCAACAATCTCACCACTGTTGTCCCTTCTCCTCCTGCCCTCAATCTTTCCCAGCATCAAGGTCTTTTCCAATGATTGGTTCTTGGCAAAAGAACCTTCAGGTGGCCAAAGTAGCAGAGATTTAGCCGACTTCAGGTGGCCAAAGTATTGGAGATTTAGCTTCAACATCAGTCTTTCCAATGAATATTCAGGGTTGATTTCCTTTAGGATTGACTGGTTTGAACTCTTTGCTGTCTGAAGGACTTTCAAGAGTCTTCTCTAGCACCACAATTCAAAAGCATCAATTCTTCAACATTCAGCCTTCTTTATGGGCCAACTGCTACATCCATGCATGACTACTGAAAAAACCATAGCTTAGACTATATGGACCTTTGTTGGCAAAGTGATGTCTCTTTTTAACTTGTTGTTTAGATTGATCACAGGTTGTCTTCCAAGGAGCAAGCATTTTTTCCTTTTTCCAAGGAGCAAGCATTTTGTGGCTGTAGCCACCATCCACAGTGATTGTGTAGCCCAAGAAAATGAAATCGTTCGCTGTTTCCACTTTTTCCCCTATTTCCCATGAAGGGATAGGATCAGTTTAGTTCAGTTCCATTGCTCAGTCATGTCCGACTCTGTGATGCCATGTACTGCAGCATGCCAGGCCTCCCTGTCTATCACAAACTCCTGGAAGTTTACTCAAACTCATGTCCATTGAATCAGTGATGCCATCCAACCATCTCATCCTCTGTCTTCCCTTTCTCCTTCTGCCTTCAATCTCTCCCAGCATCAGGGTCTTTTCCAATAAGTCAGTTCTTCACATCAGGTGGCCATGTATTGGAGTTTCAGCTTCAGCATCAGTCTTTCCTTTAGGATGGACTGCTTGGATCTCCTTGCAGTCCAAGGGACTCTCAAGAGTTGTCTCCAACACCACAGTTCAAAAGCATCAATTCTTTGGGGCTCAGCTTTCCTTATAGTTCAACTCTCACATCCATACATGACTACTGGAAAAACCATAGCGTTGATTAGATGAACCTTTGTTGGCAAAGTAATGTCTCTGCTTTTTAATATGCCGTCTAGGTTGGTTATAACTTTCCTTCCAAGGAGTAAGTATCTTTTAATTTCATGGCTGCAGTCACCATCTGCTGTGATTTTGGAGCCCCCCAAAATAAAGTCTGCCACTGTTTCCCCATTTATTTGCCATGAAGTGATGAGAACAGATGCCATGATCTTAGTTTTCTGAATGTTGAGTTTTAACTCAGTTTTTTCATTCTCCTCCTTCACCCTCATCAGGAGGTTCTTTAGTTCTTCTTTACTTTCTGCCATAAGAGGGGTGTCATCTGCATACTGGAGGTTTTTGATATTTCTCCCATCAATCTTAATTCCAGCTTCTTGGTCTACATTGTTTTATTTCCTTCCCCTCCCCCAAATCTAACTCAGATACAAAAAATGGTTAACGATTGTTCTTTTCAGTTGGCAGTTATTTGTTACTTTGAAGTTTTTATATTTGCTTTCATTTTTTAAAACACTAGAAAAAATATGATAAAATCATAATTATTTTTTTCTTCATAGGAATTCTTTTCTGTGTTTTCCAAATCCTATAGTATATTGTTGTTGTTCAGTTGCTAAGTCATGTCTGACTCTTTGTGATATAGGCATTAATTTAATAAAAGAATTAGGGAACATTTCAGTGTCTTGTCTTACATTTATACTTACCTACACCACTATAGTATTAAATAATCTTATTTTTATTAGTCGAAGTGATCTAAGAAAATGGTTACATCAGTTTTAACATACAGTTTCCATTACTACAACAGATTCCAAAAACTCCTGTCATGTATATGCAGTTTACTCTGTTCTCTTTATTTGACTACAGGTGTTACTTTTATTTCACTAATTTGGATAATAGAGTTTGATTATATTTATTTATACCTCTATTAAATGTTTTCTTCCAATAAGGCTAAGAGAAATGTTCACTGAAAAATATAACATCTGACATTTATCTAATTTTGTCAAAATTAAACTAGGGAACTCTAAAACTTAAAAAAGAACTTTGCATTTGAAATGTCTTAAGATTATTGAGATTATCTAGTAGACACTGTAGTAACAAAAAATTTTTATTCTCAGAAATAATGCAGAACTGGAAGTCAACATGGAACCTGGTTCAAAATGCTGATAATACACAAGAAAGTGGTTTCTCAAATTAACACATGTAAAATATCCAATGCAAATTAAAAAAATTATATTCTTTAACCAAAGTGACCCAATTATGACATTTCATTGAGTTATCTGTTATTACATCCTTTCTAAATTTTGAGATCAATATTTCAAAGTATTATTTATTTACTTTTTACTTTATCATTTTTGCTTGATAATGTTAGAGCTTGCAATCTGCCAAGGAAGCAGGGCTTCCCAGGCAGCTCAAGTAATTAAGAATCCACCTGCCAATGCAGGATTCCTGGGGTGGGAATAATCCTGAAGATGGAAATGGCAACCCAGTCCAGTATGGCAACCTGCTCCCTGGGCAGTCCGTGGGGTTGCAAAAAGTTGGACACAACTGTACACACATGCCCCTCCAGGGAAATATGACTGCATTTTAAGAAACTTTCCCTCATTTTCCTTCATTTTTTAATTTCACAACACACTTAAGCTTCCCTGGTGGCTCAGATGGTAAAGAATCTGCCTGCAATGTAGGAGATCCTGGTTCAATCCCTGGGTCAGGAAGATACCCTTGAGAATGGAATGGCTACCCACTCCAGTATTCTTGCCTGGAGAATTCCATGGATAGAGGAGCCTGGAGGGCTACAGCCCGTGGGGTTGCAAAGAGATAGACATAACTGAGCAACTAACACTTTCACTTTAGCTTATTACCAGCTCTATAGTTCTCACAACTGGGAAATCTTTTATTTATGAATTCTATGATGTACTGTTGAAACTCTTTCTGATACACAAAACTGAATAACTGAAATTGTTCAGCTCTTGATGCTTGTTCATTCTCTCAGTAGTTCTGTCGAACATGCCTTTAGACTGTTTAACTTCTTCAGTTAATTTCTTTGGAGATAAAAAGATTAGCTCTATATGGTTGAGCATATTTCCAGTTTATGTTAGTTTCACGTTTCTCAATTTTATTTCAGATGCCACTTCTACTAATACATTCAAAAATTTTAAAGTTTTGGTTTCAATGTAACTACTACAGTTAGGTAACATGTAGAAAATATTTTTATATTTTAGAAATTATTGGATGAATAAATAAGCATTCTTAACAACAATAATAAAAATGCATGGCTGAGAAAATAGATTAATTTATAATTAATTAAAACATTTCAGCCATAAACTTTAGGAATATTATACCAAATATAGGAGTGTAATACATTCATTTAAATATTCAAATCAATACATTAATGGCACACAGGAAGCAATCCACAGATGACATGATGTTGAGAGGGAGACAATCCATTAAATCACTGAATTAGTTTCCAGAATAATCTGAAATATTAGAAGATTCATTAATTCATTTGTTTATAAATACATTCACTCAAGAAATGTTATCTACGCTATGAAAAGAAGACATTTTATTAAGGTCTCTGGGATTACAATACAGACTGTTACAGGATTGTTTCTCCATCTTCTTTGTCAATGCCTTGTTCCAAATGCAACATATGTTGGTTGTTCCCCTCTAAGTTACTAAACATTAAGTGTCTTCAACAAAGCAGAATTTATTGAATATCTGGAAACCATTCCATAGGAGAAATGGTGAAAATGCCTCAAACTGTTGGACTGAAGATATAGGTGTTAAAGATTCCCATCTTTGAGGATTATTATAAGGAAGAGGGGCTGGGTTTATCCTCTATCCCCAGATCAGAACTAGAATCCATGAGGAAAGTTGCAGGAAAGTGGATGTAAGTAAGCATTACACAGAAGTGATTTTTTCCAATTCGATCTGTCTAAAATGAAATAATCTAATTTCCTTTAGGAGATAGTGACTCTTCTCTCAAAGGAACACTTAGCTCCCCGAGAAGATATAAATAAAAAAGAACAAAACAATAACAACGACAAAAGCTCATTTCTATTGATCACTTGGGACAGTAAGGCACTTTTAAAAATGTGTTTACATAGATTATTCTCCTTGAATCTTCACAATTATTATTGGACAGGTGGTACTATCATTGGACAGGCAATAAGCAGAATGATTAAGAACGTGGTTTCAGGAGCTAGACAGAGTCCAGATCCAGGCTTTGTCACTTACTTGCTTTCAAATATTTGCTCATGTTCCTCTTCTGCAATAGGTAGAAAACAGTAGTACTCCCCACATAGGGTGATAATGAGGAATAGTTGTGATAAAACACTTCAAATGCATAGAACAGTGCCTGGTTCTAAGTGTTAGGGCTCAATGCTCAGTTAGTGTTAGCTCTTATTCCTATTTACAGACAAGGAAATTTGGATATAAAAAAGCAAATTACTGTGTCCAGAATTAAATGACTAATATACAGGGAAGGCAAGAGCATAATCTTGAAGTAAGATGTGATAAATAAGGTTCAAAAGGAGATGAGTATTCCAGAGAAAAGGTATGGTTTTCAACAACTTGGCTTTAGAACGAAGGTGCCAAAGGAGATTAGATGCTTAAGACAGACGTGTTTGATAATTTAATTTAATAAATTAATGTAATAGTTTAACTTAATAATTTTACTCAGAAAATGTTCATTAAGAGTCTATTAAGAGCCTAGCACTGGAGAAAGAGTAGTAAACAAAACAACCAAGTCCTCATGAAGATAACATTCTGATGTTTCATGTTTACTAGGCTGGGTCCTACAAAATGTTAACATCTGGGCATGGTAAACAATTCTGGTTTCAGGACTTCCGATTTAATGCACTACCCGTTACCTAGATTGCAAACGTTAATGACCTTGTCTAAGTCTAAATTTAAGAGTGAAAACTGAATAACATGCATTCTTGTCTCATAATTCAAATTGATTTTCTTGCTTTCTTTCTCCAAAAGACTTCCTCCATTCTCTATCTACAATGCAGCCAGTAGGCCATTTCACTGTGTTGCCTTTTGCAAGGCCCGCATACCTTGACTGTATCAGACAAAATGACTCTCATCTGACCCTTGCTTACTTCTCAGGCTTTTCTTTCACAGTACCCTCAGTTAAAGTGAGCCTCAAGGAAAAGTCAACTCTTCGCTGTTCTCAAAGGTATCAAGCTTTAGTTTGCAATTGCTCTTTAAAATGTTCTTTAGGCCTGTTCACCTGATCCCTGACTGGGTTAAGTCCTTCCTTCAATGTTGGTAAGCCTACTGTAGCTCTTTGTAAATTACAGTGTGAACTCTTTGAAGCACGGAATTGAATTTTGTTCACCTCTGCATCTCCAATTCCTTTCATGGTAATCTGTGCAAGGTAGTACTTCAGAAAGGAGTATATCAAGGCTGTATATTATCACCCTGCTTACTTAACTTACATGCAGAGTACATCAAGCAAAATGCCAGGCTGGATGAATCACAAGTAGGAATCAAGATTGCTTGGAGAAATATCAACAGGGGAGAAATATCAACAACCTTAGATATGCAGATGATACCACCCTAATGGCAGAAAGCAAAGAGGAACTGAAGAGCCTGTTGATGAAGGTGAAAGAGGACAGTGAAAAAGCTTGCTTAAAACTCAACATTCAAAAACTAAGATCATGGCATCTGATCCCATTACTTCATGGAAAATAGATGGGGAAAAATGGAAACAGTGGCAGATTTTATTTTCTTGGGCTCCAAAATCACTGTGGATGATGACTGCAGCCATGAAATTAAAAGATGCTTGTTTATTGGAAGAAAAGCTATGAGAAACCTAGACTGCATATTAAAATGCAGAGACATCACTTTGCCAGCAAAAGTCCATAAATTCAAAGCTTTGGTTTTTCCAACAGTCATGTATGGATGTGAGAGTTGGATCATAAAGAAAGCTGAGCTCCAAAGAATTGATGCTTTTGAGCTGTGGTGTTGGAGAAGACTCTTAAGAGTCCCTTGGTCAGCAGGGAAATCAAACCAGTTAATCCTAAAGGAAATCAACCCTGAATATTCATTGGAAAGACTGATGCTGAAACTGAAACTCCAATACTTTGGTCACCTGATGTGAAGAGCCAACTCATTGGAAAAGACCCTGATGTTGGGAAAGATTGAAGGCAGAAGGAGAAGGGGACAACAGAGGATGAGGTGGTTGGATGGCATCACTGACTCAATGGACATGCATTTTAGCAACGTCTGGGAGATGGTGGAGCACAGGAAAGCCTGGCGTGCCATAGTCCATGTCGTTACACAGAGTCGGACATGACTTAGTGACTGAACAACAACAACTTTCTATGCTTCTAGTTCACTTATTCCAACACCCTAGAACTCCCTAACAGCAGTAATTGATAGATCACTGATATTATAAATTTAACCATTATTTATTTGTCTATGTTTCCTTATCATGCTGAGATTCACGATAAATGTTCCATCATTATAAACAGTTTCTTCTCTCAAACATCACTTGGCAAATATGTCCTCTTTCCTTTAGTCATGTTTAGCTAAATGAACTTAATGTTCATTGCATCCAACTTTCTGCTTTTCTGCTACTGTACCAAGATTAGTTGGAGAAAATCACACTTTGTTTGATCAGCTTTACTTTAACTTCATGACAAGTACATGAAATGTGGACCACATACTGACAGGTGACCCTATTTCTTTTCACTGAGAAGTTACTTTTCACCTCTCTGAAACTATTTCATAGTTCTTCAATCTTATATCCTTCCCATACCCCAGCTCATAATACCCTGTTGTTCTCTGAAACTAATGAACAAGCAAACACGTGATCTGAGGTGGATTTATTCCAAAGGCAATGAAGCTTTTGCTTCAGGCCTCCCACACATGTAGTTAGAAAAATTTGCAGAGGAATATATTTTAGAAACAATTAGCTAAGATTCCTGTCATTTGATACACAGATTTCCCCTCCATCATACTTCCTAGGGTGTGATGTGGCACAGTTGGGCTTGGGTTTAGTTGGAGTTAAGTTGGGGATACATTTACTTTGGGTTTAGCGTAATATGTGTCTGTGCTCTGTAGTCATTTCTGGAGTTTTCTTTCACTAAGCACCTCTGGCTCTTCCAAATTTGTGACTTCCTTTGTCCATGTGAGCTCTGGATTATATATCTCTTCCACTTTTTTTTTTCATCTTTGCAGGGATTGGCTCAGACGGTAAAGCGTCTGCCTGCAATGCAGGAGACCTGGGTTCGATCCCTGGGTCGGGAAGATCCTCTGGAGAAGAAAATGGCAACCCACTCCAGTATTCTTGCCTGGAAAATCTCATGGATGGAGCCTGGTAGGCTACAGTCCAGGGGGTTGCAAAGAGTCGGACATGACTGAGCGACTTTACTTCAGGCCTAGAGTAATGTTTTTTTCGCCCTATACAACGTGAGTTTTTCTGTCTCTACTAGGCAACTTCCAGCAGCATTCAAACATGCTTTAGTTTGTCTCATCATTTAAAAAAAATACTATTTTCATTGCCTCCGTGGTCTCTTCCATCTATTTTCCATTTGTTTGCTTTTCTTCACAGAGACACTTTAGAAAAAGTTTGGCTACTCTTTTCACCTTTGCTTTCTTATCTCCCATTTACTCTTGAAACCACTGTGGTATGTTACTGAAAATTGCTCTTGTGCCAGTCATCATGAGCTGCATTTTAAGACTGGGGTCCCTAAATTACAGCTACATGATTCTGACTTTGTATTTAGCTACTAAAGTCAGAAAATAAAGGAAAAGTAGAAAATCAGGGAAGAAAAACAATATTAAATGTAGAAATGAAAAATGTATTAAAGGGAAAATTGATTAAAGAAAATTTATGTTGTAAGTATTTTCAAGATACATAAAAAATTTGCAGCTGCCAATGAAGTTTAAAATTTCAGAATAGTTGGGTGATATTTGAGTGTTCATTAATAGAAATTGTAATTATGGTAAACTATATAATTTCTATGTTATACCTATGTTCTCTATCTCTTATTTATGTTTGAAATGCTGGAAATATGAATATATACTTTAGACACATCATATTTTATAATTCATATATTCCTATGAGATAATCTATGAAAATATTTAAAATTGTCTTCTTTCTTATCAGATAAATATTTTTTTTCCAATATAGTTGTTTCACTGAATCAAAAACAAACCTGAATCACTATTTTTTATTTATCACTGTTAGTCAACTCCCCAGTGTGGATTAATTTACAAACAATGAGAAAGAAATGTTTTTAATGAAACTGCTAAGGATGTACATAAGAATCCATGTATAGCATTAATCTTATTTTCTGTAGATACTGGGAAAATTCTTTATATATTACTACTCGATGATAACATTTTTGGATTTTACTTATTTAATACCGTGAAAGTTAGTTTATTTGGCAAACCAATACCTGAAATCTGTTTACACTGTTAGTTCCACACTTGTCAATGTGAGCTTCTGGAGCAGGGCTTACATTTCTGAATCCCTAACACTTACCATGTGGCTAGTCACTCAGTCTTGTCTGACTCTCTGCCACTCCCTGGACTATAGCACCGTCCCCCCAACCCCCGGGCTCCTCCATGCATGGGATTCTCCAGGCAAGGATACTGGAGTGGGTGGCCATTTCTTGCTCCAAACACTTATCATAGCAGTGTGCTTGTTGCATAAATATCAGCAATGACCCTTGAAGGTCATAAAAGTTGTACTGCAAAACTGATGTGCCTTCTGAATCATAAAAGTCCACTTCTATTCAGAGTAATTTAAATGTAATTAAGAATTTAAATTCTTTGAAAATCAGTAATCAGTATTTGGTATGCAATATAATTAGTTTTCTATTAAACTTTACAAAGCCCAATTACTTGAACAGATAATAACAGAGAAATTATGTCACCGGTCTGATAAACAGTAAGAAATGCATCAAATAAGAAACTGGATTGTCAAGTATGCATGCCTGTCTTTTCTGCCTCAAAGCCAATAAGTGATAAGGCAGATCATTATTTTTATATCACTTGAAATGAGAACTTATATTAAAAACTCTAAATTCTTCCATGTGAAGATCCTTTTGTTAAGTGTTTCATAGCCAGAGTAGCTCGTTAGAGGTAGGCAAGAAGAGTCAAGAAAATACCCATTCATAGTTGGGTTCCAAAGTTATCCTGATTTCAAGTTGTAGCAACTATGAAATGTTAAAAGTGAGTTATCACCATTATATCCTTACCACTTAGTCTCTGCTTCATAAATATTTGTTAAATTAAAAAAGAAAAAAAACTGTTACCTATCAGTAGAAGTGAGAGAGTCAATTCCTAGGCAGGTTGATAAGAAGTCTGGGGGTCCCCAAGGAGAGAGGGGTCTGGGGTTCTCAAGGAGGAAGCAGAGGAAGAAAGGACAAACTTTTTTTGCCTTCTCTGCCTTCTTTAGTCTTAGTCACATAAAACTTTTTTTTTCTTTAAGCTCACCGATGATTACACAACAAACAACTTGGTTTTTAAACTCTGTACTAGGGATTATATAACAACAATGTCTCCTTGAGGACAGTTTCTTCTTCCTGAAAACCTTCTGGCTAATCCTGTTATCTTAAAATGTAAATTATGGGAGTGGGTCTAGTAAAATCTTTACAACCTTGAGACACGCTTTTGATTTATTGTAATAATTTAATTTAAAAAAGTATATAACTCCTTTGCTAACACTAGCAAGGGGTCACTCTCTGTCCCCTTTCTGATATCTATGTCAGAAGCTTTCTCTATCCCTTTTCTTACTTTACTAAAACTCTGCGACACAAAAGCTCTTGAGTGATCAAGCCTGGTCCCTGGTCCTGAAATTCTATCTTCTTCCGCGATCACGAATCTGACATCTTTCGCTGTAAGCTATGTAGTGAAGTAAAGTAGGATAAGTATAAGTGTTTCCATTTCTCGAATAGGTAAACTAAAGTGCCACAATGTTAAATCTATTTATTTGTAAATTTTCTAACTGGCCACTTATGAAAATTTAACAAGTACTTTCTGAGCACTACCCTCATGTCCAGCTCTCTGTTATGGGATTTAGGTGCACACAGGAGAGGGAAAACTCCAGAGGATCCTAATATGATTTTAACATTTCATTGTTTCCATATTTGCTTTAAGACACTTTAAAAGTCTTGGTTTTATTTTTCTCTGCACAAATACTATCATGTGAACTATACCAATAAATTATATATATTTTTAATAGTTTCATAAAATAATTGAATGAGCCATCACTAGGGTGCATCAATCTGTTCTACATCAGTACACCCAAATTATTCTTATTGTTCTGTGTTGATTCCTTTATTAACCCCCATTTGAGGGCTAATTGCTGCTATGTACATAATTTAGTAAAATTATAATATTTATTGGGGCAATCTACAAGGATTGAAGTTATGCAATTTGAAATTACATGCTCCATTGTTTTGCTTGTCACTATAAAAATTTTGGTATGTTTTATCACACAAATTTTTCTATTACAAAGGAGCAATGAATTTTGAGGTTATAACTTAAATCAATTTATATTATACCAACTTTAAGCAAGAAACTTTCTTATCTATATAATCTAGCCTAGTATTTGTAATTCTGTAACTCCCTGAGTTGTCCTCACATACTTATACCTTGCTTACCCAGCTTTCTACCCTCACTTCTGTGACTCCGTCTCAATCTATGTTGCAGTCACTCATGCTTCGTTCTACTCCTTCTTCTGCCCAAAGTGCTTTTCCTTCTTTTCTTTGCCTGGCTAATTTCCAGTCATCCCTTAGATTTCAGCTCAAGGTCGCTCCTTGAGAAAAGTGTTTGCATGGCCAAACTCCATTAGGTGATCCTCAGCACTTGTCATGGCTGGAATTTCACATTTCTGAGTGCACTAGATTAATATTTGCTATCCTCGTTACATTATCAACTTCACCAGGGAGGAACTCTCTCTTTTTTCACTCTATTTTGGATACTGGGAGTCTGACATAGTGCTCAATAAATGTATTCATCCACCACATTTTATTAAGCACTTAACATACTTCAAGCATTGTGCTTAGTGTGGGGGATATGACAGAGAATAAAACAAAGTCATAGGGCTACGTTCATTCATCCAAGAGTTATTGCATAAAAGGATGAATAATGACTTCTTGATACTAATTATTCCATATCAACCTTTCTTCCATGTGAGAATGAACCTTTGTTTCATGCACATGCTTTGCCATTAACATTTTGTGTACAGTGCTTTTCAAGTAGTAGATTGCTAATAAGCATTTGCCAGCTTGATGAATAAACTAATGTCCCATTGGATTAATTATGATGTGTAGGTTAATGCTGGCTATTGTCACAGGAACAAAGGACTATATTTTAACTGCAAATTCATTATCCTTTTCATAACAAGTTATTCTCTTCATGTGTGAACATATTTTTAATAATTTAATAACCTATCACTATTATGGTTATTTAATATTCTAATTCATATTAGGAAGTCAATAAGGAATATTGCTAAAATGTAAATTCTGACAAACATGTGAAAAAAGTTTCCCAGGCTTCAACTTGTAACATATGCTATGGCCTATTTTTTTCTTTTTCACATGGAGTTGTGAACAGATGCTTGGGCAGGTTAATTCTGTACTAAATCTTTTACTTCTACATGTGCATGGAGGTGGATGCTTGCCAAGTCAGCACTGTAGCTCCCTTGTTGGTCATTAATCACATCAAACCCACTTATTTTTGCTATTATTAAATTAAAATGAAAATGAGAGTTCTGCTAACAAAGGCTTATTTTATATGGTGGGGAGGCAGCCTCATCTCTCATTCCTCTGCCACAAGAACCTTTGCTCTTGTTACACTAATCTAATAATCAACCCTCAGCATGCGTGCACTTCCTCATCTCTATCTATTCTTGTGATCATATCAATTTCCTGGCCAGGTTGCTCTCTCCCCTCCCCATTCATCCAAAACCAACTCATTCTTCATGGCCCAGCAAATCCTATGCCTTAGGAAAAGCTTTTAAAAATTATAGCAGTTATCAGTGAACCCATGAACATACATCAATTCCACAGTTTTTGAGATTCTACTCTGTTTATATTAACCAGCCATAAGGGAAAAAGTGAAGATTATGTAGTTACATGTCTTTCCCCTATGATGCTATAGTTTAAAAGAGAAAAAAGTCAGCATTCATCCAAAAAATACTTATTAACTGGTGACCACTTTAAAATTTATGGTGGATAAGAATCATCTGGAGAGCTTGATACAGTGTAGATTCTTGGGCTCCACATGAAACCCACTCAATCAGAATTTCTAAAAGTGTGACCCAAAAGTAAAAATGTTGATGGTAATTTGAGCATGCTTCTCTAATATACAATTCTTGGACAGATGAATGCACAGATTCTCTGCCCCTAAGGAGCTCACAGTCTAGTTAGGGCAAGTGGTTAATCGTAACACAAATCAAATATTATGGAATTATTACATTAAAAATAGAACAGGCTTGTGAGATAGTTTTAGTGACCCTAGAGGGTGGAAAGAATCAATAGTACTGGGTACACTAAAACTACAAATTAGCCTCATTGGGTTCTGAGGGATTAAAATCCTTTTGAAGACAATATTCACCAAGGAGCAGAGGAGGCAGAAGGAAGGGTGGTGTTCTGGAGCATGCGTCTACATGGATAGGGGCAACTAAGACATAGGAAAGTAATGAGTGCAGTGGAGGTCTCCTTAGAGAGGGATTTGTAGGTGGGAAAGATTTCTTGCTAGTAACATCAGAAAAGTTTTTAGGAGATGCTGTACTGGAACTGGGCCTTAAGGAAGAGTAAGATTTACCAACTATAATATACACATGAGCATGAAGGGAAAGCAAGATATGCCAGAAGGAAAAATCAGTACAAGCAAGGACACAGAAGCAGAAAAGCAAGCCGCATGCAGGGAGAAAAGCAAGCAGTTTAATTTGGCTTGGGAAGGGTATAAGAAGGTTAATTTTCTTGTAGTTGTAGATTTAGGGAAATACTTTAGGAAGGTAAATTAGACTAGATCTTAGAGGACTTTGAGTATTAGACTTCAGAGTAGCATTTGTTCCTTGGATGACTTATTTGACATTTAATATATACTGTGTGTGCAAGCTAAGTCACTTCAGTCATATCCAACTCTTTGCGATCCTTTGCATTGTAGCTCACCAGGCTCCTCTGTCCATGGGATTCTCCAGGCAAGAATACTGGTTCAGTTCAGATCAGTTCAGTCATTCAGTCGTGTCCAACTCTTTGTGACCCCATGGATTGCAGCATGCCAGGCTTCCCTGTCCATCACCAACTCCCAGAGTTTACTCAAACTCATGTCCATCGAGTCAGTGATGCCATCCAGCCATCTCATCCTCTGTTGTCCCTTTCTCCTCCTGCCTTCAATCTTTCCTAGCATCAGGGTCTTTTCCAGTGAATAAGTTCTTCACATCAGGTGGCCAAAGCATTGGAGTTTTCGCTTCAGCATCAGTCCTTCTGATGAATATTCAGGACTGATTTCCTTTATGATTGATTGGTTGGATCTCCTTGAAGTCCAAGGGACTCTCAAGAATACTGGAGTGGGTTGCCATGCCCTCCTCCAGGGGATCTTCCCAATCCAGGGATAGGACTCATGTTTCTTAGGTCTCCTGCATTCGCATGCAGGTTCTTTACCACTAATGCTGCCTGGAAAGCCCATAATACATATTGCTGCTGCTAAGTTGCTTCAGTTGTGTCTGACTCTGTGCGACCCCATAGACGGCAGCCTAACAAGCTCCCCCGCCCCTGGGATTCTCCAGGCAAGAACACTTGAGTGGGTTGCCATTTCCTTCTCCAGTGCATGAAAGTGAAAAGTGAAAGTGAAGTCGCTCAGTTGTGTCCAACTCTTTGCGACCCCCTGGACTGCAGCCTACCAGGCTCCTCCACCCATGGGAGTTTCCAGGCAAGAGTACTGGAGTGGGTTGCCATTGCCTTCTCCGATAATACATATTAGGGCCTCCCCAATGCCTCAGTGATAAAGAATCAGCATTCCAGTGCAGGAGACACAGGTTTGAATCCTGGGTTGGGAAAATCCCCTGGAGTAAGAAAAGCTAACCCATGCCAGTATTCTTGCCTGAAGAATAGGCAAGAACAGAAGAGCCTGGCAGGCTACAGTCCATTGGGTCACAAAGAGTTGACATGATTAAGCAAGCAAGTATATATATATAAGTTATATATACATATATATACATATACATATGTGTATATATATATATTCCATTTTATAACTTGTCTGCCCAATAAACCTATTTTTTCCTTGAAGGCTGGGGCATGTTTCACACTTTTTTTTTGAAATCCCTCAAAATGTATGACAATGATAGCACACAGCAGGAGTTCAAAATATTTCTGTTGGTTGATCAAGAGATTGGTTTTGTTCTCAGAAGGAAAGATTTCATAATGTACAGGAGGGCCATATACCACTGACAAAACTTCACTCTGTTGGCTCCATGTTAAGCATATAAGAAAATTTTCACCATTGACAATCACAGAGGTCAGGCCATGAGTATGTGGAGGTATTTAAAAATGAAATTTTAGCCCATTGGGAACTGAACTACAGATACATACTTCTTTTTCATTTTCTGCACAGTAACTAATAATATTTTCTTAAATTTGTATTTCTGTCTTATTAACACAAATAAAAATGTGCACTTGGAATGGAAACATATAGTAATGACTACTCTGTAAAACAGCAGTTTGAATATTTAAAATGTAATGATTGATTGTTGTAGTTTTCTTTGGGTTACAAATTTAAGCAAGAAACCTTTTGTATTGCTTTGTCTCATTTTTTTTTTTTTTAATAGTTAAAGAACTCACCCTCAGATTCTTTATGGATTGAAGAAGGGCCATGAGATGAAGAAAAATCATGATTGCTAATTCACCCCCATAACAAATATATGCCTACGACTTTGAATAAATACATCAAGACAAAAAATAAATATTTATTGAAAATCTATTTCATGTTTGAAAATACTCTAGGTTCTGGCATATGCTTTGTAAAACTTAAATTCTAATAAGATCTAGTAGTTTGGTTCAATTGTTCCAATAACAACAATAGCAATAGTAACAATAATAATTATATTGTACAGTATTTTAAAGTTTGTAAAACATTTACATATTTGTTGTGTTATTTTTTCACAACTGTCTTTCTTTTGGATTTTTCAAACAGTTTTATTTTTATCCATTTCTATAGGGTCCACTATGTCAATGATTCTCAAATCTCTATTGCTAGCTCAGACACACTTACTAAATTCTAGACCTATATTTCTAAATATTTTTTAGGCACCTCTACCTAATTCAAACTCAGTGTGCTCAGAACTTCCATCTTCTCCTACTCAACTTCCTCCTCTCCCTATTTCCCTCTTACTTCAATTAACACCAACAATACCCACCAAATCACCCCAATTACAACTACACACAACAGATCTGATTCTTCATTCTATCTACCTCCCTTTATCCATCAGTTCTTTTTTTACTGCATCCGTGAACTTTTTCTTCATGTCTTCTGTCTCCCTCTCTTAGTTCTGGCTATTTAATTTGTGTACTGAACTATTTTAGTAATCTTTCACTTATCACAGTTTTTAGCTTGTTCTTATTTGAAGTCCTGGCTCCTATCACAATTTCTGAAACATAGGAGGTTACAAATTTTAAAAAAATGTTGATAGTGATTAATTCATCCCTCAGATCAAGGGTAAAATTTAAAATGTAGACTTGAACATACCTCTTACTTAAAAACTTCCAGGCTGTCATTCATGATATAAATACCAAATTCTTAGCATGACAATTCAGTCTAAAGCTTTAATTTCAGTTCATTTATCTAATCTTGCCATCTTTTATCCTACAAAAGTATCTGTATGCCAATTATATCTAACCACTTAAAACCCTCCAAGCCTCTTCTTCTGTTTCATCCATCCATAACTTCCATGAGCTGTTTTCTCTCCCCTACTTTGCCGACTAAGGTCCATCTAGTTAAGGCTATGGTTTTTCCTGTGGTCATGTATGGATGTCAGAGTTGGACTGTGAAGAAGGCTGAGTGCCGAAGAATTGATGCTTTTGAACTGTGGTGTTGGAGAAGACTCTTGAGAGTCCCTTGGACTGCAAGGAGATCCAACCAGTCCCTTCTGAAGGAGATCAACCCTGGGATTTCTTTGGAAGGAATGATGCTAAAGCTGAAACTCCAGTACTTTGGCCATCTCATGTGAAGAGTTGACTCATTGGAAAAGACTGATGCTGGGAGGGGTTGGGGGCAGGAGGAGAAGGGGACAACAGATGAGATGGCTTGATGCCATCACTGACTCGATGGATATGAGTCTGAGTGAACTCCGGGAGTTGGTGATGGACAGGGAGGCCTGGCGTGCTGCAATTCATGGGGTCGCAAAGAGTCGGACACGACTGAGCGACTGAACTGTGCTGAACTGAACTGAACTTACCTTTCAAGTCTTTCTTTACCTTGAACCTCTCTGTCTTTCCCTCTGAAAGTCACTCTTCAGTTCTATTTTATTTTCTATCTGTTTGAGCATCTACCTTTTGTCTCTTAATTGTGGTGCTATCATTTGCATTTTTCTTATTAGACTTGAATTTCTAAAAGGCAAAATTTATGTTTTATTCATCTTTGTATTCTCAGTCCTTGCGGAGTACTGGCATAAATAGTATAAATATAACATGAATGAATAAACAGCAAGTGGATTCAAATGTCAAAATGGGTTTATCTCTCATTTTTTTCCCAAGTTCCACAAAAAAAAAAAAAAAAAAAGAGAGAGAGAAAAAGTGCTGCTGCTAGTAAACAGGAAATGATAAAAATAAGAAGCCAGAAACTTTGAAAATTCTGTGGAGGATACAAAATAGACTCAATTATATTAAAAAAAATTTCAATGCTAATCACCTGTGGCTTAATACAATCCAAAAAATGTCCCTTTGGGAAGTCAGAATTACTTGGTTTCTCTAACGAGTTCCAAAAGTTTATGTGAATTAGTTCTGGTTTTGAGAGGGAAAACTTGCAGCATCTATTAAAATGAAATATGTATAGCTAGTGATCCACCATTTCTGCCTCTAAGAAACCATTCTTTACAAATATTTGCATTTATATGTGAATAGCTGGTCACTGCGTCATTAAAATAGCAAAATATTGGAAATAACATACATGTCCATCAATAGATTACAGATTAAATAAAAAATGTTCACCCACTATAGGAAACCACATATAACTTTTAGAAAAGAATAAAAGATATACAATACTTATGATACATCCTTAAGTGAAAAATATGCATACGCGTGTGCATATTTGTAAATGCATTAAAAAAAAGTGAGATGACATTAAATTGTACCTCCTTCTAGGGAGTGGGACTGGAGTTTGCTAAGAGGGATTTTTCTCTTTTTCCTTTTTAACTTCTATATTATAATCACTTTTATAACTTGCTGGGAGTATAAATTGATACAGCCACTACGGAAAACAGTATAGAGTTTCTTTAAAGAAATTAAAAATAGAATTATCGTATGACCCAGCAATCCCATTCCTGAGTATATACCCAGAGAAAACCACAATTCAGAAAGATACATGCACCCCAATGTTCACAGCAGCACTATTTGCAACAGACAGTACATGGAAGCAACACAAATGTCCATCAATAGAAAATTGATAAAGAAGATGTGGTACACACACACACACACACACACACACACACACACACACACACACTGGAATATTACTCAGCCATAGAAAATGAAAAACTGGGTCATTTATAGACACATGGATGGACCTAGAGCACAGTGAAGTAAGACAGAAAGAGAAAAACAAATATCCCATATTAATGCATATATGTGGAATCTAGAAAAATGATACAGACAACTCTATGTGCAAAATAGAGATACAAATGTATGGCGACCGGAGGGGAAAGGGAGGAATTGGGAGATTGGAAAGGACACATATATACTAT
This sequence comes from Budorcas taxicolor, assembly GCF_023091745.1. Taxonomy (NCBI): domain Eukaryota; kingdom Metazoa; phylum Chordata; class Mammalia; order Artiodactyla; family Bovidae; genus Budorcas; species Budorcas taxicolor. Next base: position 75,233,528 of record NC_068912.1, read on the forward strand.
TGATACTATGTATGGAACAGATAACCAATGAGAACATACTGTGTAGCACAGGGAACTCTACTTAATACACTGTGGTGACCTGAGTGGGAAGGAAATCCAAAAGGAAGAGGATATTAGTTTATATATATATAAGTTTATATATATATGGCTGATTCATTTTTCTGTACGGTAGACACTAACAACTATCCTTCAATAAAAATTAATTTTAAAAAGAGCAATATAAGCAGTTTAACAATTTAAACAAAGAAAAATTTCAGACATGGAATAGGAGGGACTAAGAGCAAAATAGGCCATAGTAGTCCATAAGGAACAATCAAAGGACTTCTAGGATAGTAAGGATTAGTACTTAGAGTTATTTCACTATTTGGTTATTTCAATATCTAGTTATTTCACTGTCTGCTCATTAAAGATTGGTTCTAATATGATGGGCAGGGTCAGATAGAGAAGACAGTATTCTAGCTAACTTCAGGTTGGCACAATAAAAGCAGCAATAAAGTTCCACTATGGTTTATCCTCATTAGTAATTCTTCCTCAACATCTTGCTAGCAAGTACAGTTTTGCTGCTGCTGCTGCTGCTAAGTTGCTTCAGTCGTGTCCGACTCTGCACGACCCCATAGATGGCAGCCCACCAGGCTCCCCCATCCCTGGGATTCTCTAGGCAAGAACACTGGAGTGGGTTGCCATCTCCTTCTCCAATGCATGAAAGTGAAAAGTAAAAGTGAAGTCGTTCAGTCGTGTCCGACTCTTAGTGACCCCATGGACTACAGCCTACCAGGCTCCTCTATCCATGGGATTTTCCAGGCAAGAGTACTGAAGTGGGGTGCCATTGCCTTTTCCAAAGTACAGCTTTAGCCCCTAGGAAGCCCCTAACCATGGCTAGAAGAGATGGTGGGTTGAGAGAACTCAACTAGACTGCCTCACAAGAGGTAGCTGACCACAGCGTTGATTATCCAGGCATGGACTGTAAAATGAAGATATGTCACCTAAATGAGGCCCCTCTGCTGCCATCCACCATTCTTGAAGGCTCCAAATGATGCCTACCTGCTCGCTCACTCATCAGAGTCAGTACATAGTACCTTGCTTATGGGGAGTGAAGTAGGAAAAGGGAAACAGAAGAGCATGAGATAGAATTATTTTATAGTTGGAGTGGTTCTGCTGCTCCTGCTGCTAAGTCACTTCAGTTGTGTCTGACTCTGTGCAACCCCATAGACGGCAGCCCACCAGGCTCCCCCATCCCTGTGATTCTCCAGGCAAGAACACTGGAGTGGGTTGCCATTTCCATCTCCAATGCATGAAAGTGACAAGTGAAAGTGAAGTCGCTCAGTCATGTCAGGGCCATGCTTATCTTCGGGGTTGACAAGTCTGGCACTGACTTTTGCTGAAATAAGGGCAGTGGGCTAATTAATAATTTATACTGAACTAAAGTTTGAAATTCCCCTAGTAGTACTCATGGCTAATTTGTTTATTGGGACTTATATCTGGCATCATAGGATGAATAGCCTAGCTTGGCTATGTGTACAGAAGGGCATGAAAGATCCCACTAGAGACTTCTAGGGAGGCCTCTTAAAAATAAGATTTATCATATAAATCTTGGTGGTTTTATTCAGAGATGCAGGATGTCCTGTGTGAACAATAAGGACTTTGAGAAGTTGTACTTGGAAGGCTCTTGGGTCCCTAATGTTTGCCTGCATTCTATTTTTACTGTTCTACTGTATAATTTGCCTTTATTGAAAATCTTATATGAGAAAGCTCTGTGGAGTCTTGCAAATACTTTCAATTATCTGTGTTGTAATTTTTGTAAGAATCATGAATAAAATATAGCTGTATTAGTTTTTTAGTGCTGCATAACAAATTACTGAAAACCCAGTAGCTTAAAGTTACAATATTTTGGCTACCTGATGTGAAGAGCTGATTCATTGGAAAAGACTGATGCTGGGAAAGATTGAAGGCAAGAGGAGAAGGGGGCAACAGAGGATAAGATGGTTGGATGGCTTCACTGACTCAATGGACATGAGTCTGAGTAAACTCTGGGAAACAGTGAAAGACAAGGAAGCCTGACATGCTGCATTCCACGGGGTTGCAGAGTCAGACACGACTGAACAACGACAGCAGCAGCTTAAATCAATATTCACGTATTACTTCACAGTGTTGTATATCAGATGTCAGGGCATGTTGTAGCTGGGTTCTCTGCTTAGGCTCTCAAAAGGCTAAAAGGGTGGTATTATCATCTGGAGCTTGGCATCTTCTTGCAAACTCATGTAGATGTGGCAGGATTCAATTCTTTGGAGTTGTATGAGGGAAGTCCCTGTTTTCTTGCTTGCTGTCAGCTACTTTCTTGTTGGGGTCACTCTCAGGTCTAAAGAATCCTATATTCCTTGAATGTGGCTCCTTCCAAGAACCTTCTTACACTTTCAATCTGTTTAATTAAGAAGAGCCCATTCCCTTTTTAGGGATAACCCAATTAGGTCAGATTCACCCAAGATAATCTCTTTATTTAAGGTCATCTGATTTCGGACTTTAATTACATCTGCAAAATTCCAGTAATGCTGATATCAGTGTTTGATTGAATAATTGAGAGAAGTCTGTATTCCAGAGGGTGTGGATCTTGGGGGCCATCTTAGAATTCTGCCTTTCTCAACAGCCCCCAATTGCTAATTTAGCCTGGTAATACAGACCAGAGAATCATGTTCTGTGGAGCCACAGGAAGCAGAAGATTGTTGGGTGTGGGAGCCCTCCCTCATTTTACCAGGGCAATCCCATTTTTAACTATTATACACAATTATCATCTGTAGATTTGATGAAGGTGAAAGAGGAGAGTGAAAAAGCTGGCTTAAAACTCAACATTTGAAAAACTAAGATCATGGCATCTGGTCCCATCACTTCATGGGAAATAGAAGGGGGAAAAATGGAAACAGTGACAGACTTTTTATTTTCTTGGGCTCCAAAATCACTGGGGATGGTGACTGCAGCCATGAAATTAAAAGATGCTTGCTTCTAGGAAGAAAAGCTATGACAAACCTAGATAGCATATTAAAAAGCGGAGATAATATTTTGCTGACAAAGGTCTGTCTAGTCAATGCTATGGTTTTTCCACCAGTCATGTACTGATGTGAGAGTTGGACCATAAAGATGGTTGAACACAGAAGAATTGATGCTTTCGAACTGTGGTGTTGAAGAAGATTCTTGACAGTCCTTTGGACTGCAAAGAGCTCAAGTCACTCAATCCTAAAGGGAATCAACCCTGAATATTCATTGGATTGATGCTGAAGCTGAAGCTCCAATACTGTGGCCACCTGATTGATACAAACAGCTGACCCACTGGAAAAGACCCTCATACTGGAAAAGATTGAAGGCACAAGGAGAAGGGAATGACACAGAATGAGATGGCTGGATGGCATCACCAACTCAATGGACATGAGTTTGAGCAAACTGGCAGATGGTGAAGGACAGGGAAGCCTGGCGTGCTGTAGCCCATGGAGTCCCAAAGAGTCAGACATAACTGAACAACTGAACAACAACAATAGTCTGTAGAAATAGCTATTGTATTTTGTTTATACTTTTTCTTTTGGTAATCACATCTAGCCTCATAGTTTTAAAATGTACATATATACTGGTATTTCTTAAAGTTCTAGATCTGTCCTGAACTTCTGCCTAGACTCAGAGTAAATCTCTTTCTTGATATCTTCATTTGGAAATATAAGGCATATCAAACTTAAGATTTCCAGAATAAAACTAATATTTCCCTCTAAAATTACGTCTCCTATCCCCAGAATCTCTATCTGGCTGACTGGTGAAGATCTTCCCCTATACAAAGCTAGTCTATACAATAGGAAAGGTAGATGTTTTTAAATGTGCAGACACCAAAACAAAGTGTCATAGAACATTAAGAAACAGGGAAATATGGCTTGAAGAAAGGAACAAAATAAATCTCAAAAAATCAACACTAAAGAATTCAAAATAAATGTCATAAAAATGTTCAAAGAACTTGAAAAAAATGATACATGACAAACGAGTAAAAATTTTTTTGAAGCAGAATCAGATAATAAAAATAGCAGAAATTTTTGAGCTGAAAAATATAGTAGTTAAACTGCAAAATTCATGTTCAACAACAGACTTGATCAAGCAGAAGAAATGATGAGACACTGGAAACTACATAATCAGAGGAAAAAAAGGAAAAAGAATGAAAAGAGAGTGAAGAAAGCTCAAGGAGCTTATAGGATACTGTAAAATGTATCAAAATATGCATTATTAAAATGTTAGAATAAGAAGAGAGAGACAAAGGCAGAAAGTTTATTTAAAGAAATAACAGCTGATCATTGTCTACAAAAAAAAAAATGCTGGAGAGAGTGTGGAGAAAAGGGAACCCCCCTACACTGTGGGTGGAAATATAATTTGGTTCAGCCACTATGGAGAACAGTATGGAGGTTCCTTAAGAAACTAAAAATAGAGCTAGCACACAATCCAGCAATCCCACTACTGGGAATATATCCAGACAAAACTATAATTCAAAAATATATATGCACCCCTATGTTCACAGAAGCACTGTTCACAACAGCCAAACCATGGAAACAATCTAAATGTCCATTGATAGATGAATGGATAAACAAGATGTGGTTCATATATACAGTAGAACACTACTTAGCTATAAAAAGGATGGAACAATGTCATTTGCAGCAACACAGATGCAACTAGAGATTATCGTACCAAGTGAAGTAAGTCACAAAGAGAAAGGCAAATACCATATGATATCACTTATATGTGTAATCTAAAATATAGCACAAATGAACCTACCTACAAAACAGAAGCAGGCTCACAGACATAAAGAACAAACTTGTGGTTGTCAAGGGCAGGGGGACAGGAATGAACTGGGAGTTTGGGGTTGGTAGATGTAAACTATTACCTCGAGAATGGATAAAAAGCAAGGTACTAATGTATAGCACATGGAAGTATACATAATATCCTGTGATAAACCATAATAAACAGAATATTAAACAAGAATGTACGTGTGTGTGTAATTGAGTCACTTTGCTTTATAGCAGAAATTGGCACAACACTATAAATCAACTATGCTTCAATAAAAAATCATATTAAATAAAAAACAAAGCAAAAAAAAAATAATGGCTGAAAACTTCCCAAATCTGGGGAGGGAAGTGGACATTCAAAAGTTGAAGAAGGCTATAGTTAAAGATACTGTACTGAATACTTACAAATTTAAGAGGTTAAGTCTTACGTTATGCACTTTCTTCTTTTTTTTTTTTTTTACCACAATGAAACAAAACCCCTGCATCTTATACAGTATTCTACTCAGAAGTAGAAATGTCATCTTTTAGTTGCTTAGTCTCAAATCTTAAACTCATCCTTAACTACTCTCTCTTTCACTCCTAACATCCCATCTGTCAACAAATCCTATTGCTTCTACATAGAGGCAGGTTTACTTTAAGCTTAATGAAGTTCAAACTTTCAGGCTTCTTACTTTCATGAACTCCTTTCCAGATCCTGGGAGGCAGCCTGGCAAAGTGTTCACATGGCCATATGTTTTCACGCAATTTGCACAGATCTTTTTTAAGATTAAAAATTTAAATAATATTTCACATATCATACACTTTACCCTTTTAGAATGCAAAATTGAATGATTTTTAGAATATTTTAAAAGTTGTGCAACTACCATAACTATATAATTCTAGATCACTTTCATCATCCCCCTCTTCCAAAAAAAAAAACCACATTCAGTCTTTTCATCCTTCCCCTCTCCATGGATCCTGGCAACTACTTATCTACTTTCTGTCACTGTGAATTTGTTTATTTTGAACAGGTCAAATAGCTGGCCTTTTGGCCTTTGCTTCTAGCTTCTTTCATTTAGCATGATGTTTTCAAAGCTCATCATATTATTTCATTGTATGGGTATACTGTATCATGTTTATCAATTTATCAATTAGTAGACATTTGGATTTTTTCCATTTTTAGAGTATTATGAATATGCTGCGATGAATACTCAGGTACATGTTTTTGTGTGGATATATGGTTTAAATTCTCTTGGGAAGTGTGGTAGGGTGGATAATAACTCCCCACAGATGCACACATCCTACTCCCAGGGAGCTCTGTATACATTACCTTACATGGAGAAGGAGACTTTGCAGATCCTATTAATGTAAGGATCTTGATATGAAGAGATCATCTGATTGGCCAAATGTAGTCACAAGTGGGAGGGAGATAGGAAGGTCAGGGAAGGTAGAGGAGTGGATGTCATGACAGAGAGAAGTTGAAGTGATACAAAGAAGGGGCTATGAGCAGAGGAATGCAAGTGGTTTCTAGAAGCTGAAAAGGGAGAGAAAATGGATTGCTCTCTAGAAACTCCAGAAATAACACAGCTCTGATAACACCTACAGAAATTTAAAATAACAATTTTGTGCTGTATTGTATTATATGTTTGCTTTAAATCACCAAACTTGTCATAATTTGTTATAGTTCCACAATTGGAATTAATTTTAGAATTCTGAAGTGGGTTGGAACAAATATCTAAAAATGCAGATGTGGCTTTGGAACTGGGTAGTGAACAGAGCTGGAAAAATTCTAGCTAAAAATTCATTATCAAGAAAGCCTAGACTGCCTTGAACATAGTGCTAATAGAAATATGGATGATAATAAACTCTGCTAAGGAGGACTTGGAACAAAGTGAAGAGCATGGTACATAAAAACTGTATCTTTATAGGGTTACAGCTAAATTTTCATTAAAAGACTGCCAGTAGCAATGCGGATTATAAGGACACTACTAAGATCATGGCATCTGGTCCCATCACTTCATGGGAAATAGATGGGGAAACAGTAGAAACAGTGTCAGACTTTATTTTTGGGGGCTCCAAAATCACTGCAGATGGTGACTGCAGCCATGAAATTAAAAGACGTTTACTCCTTGGAAGAAAAGTTATGACCAACTTACATAGCATATTGAAAAGCAAAGACATTACTTTGCCAACAAATGTCCGTCTAGTCAAGGTTATGGTATTTCCAGTAGTCATGTATAGATGTGAGAGTTGGACTGTGAAGAAAGCTGAGCGCTGAAGAATTGATGCTTTTGAACTGTGGTGTTGGTGAAGACTCTTGAGAGTCCCTTGGACTGCAAGGAGATCCAACCAGTCCATTCTGAAGGAGATCAGCCCTGGGATTTATTTGGAAGGAATGATGCTAAAGCTGAAACTCCAGTACTTTGGCCACCTCATGTGAAGAGTTGACTCATTGGAAAAGACACTGATGCTGGGAGGGGTTGGGGGCAGGAGGAGAAGGGGACAACTGAGGATGAGATGGCTGGATGGCATCACTGACTCGAGGGATGTGAGTCTGAGTGACCTCCAGGAGTTGGTGATGGACAGGGAGGCCTGGTGTGCTGCAATTCATGGTGTTGCAAAGAGTCGGACACAACTGAGCAACTGAACTGAACTGAAGGAGGGCGCAGAAGGAAATGAAGAACATGTTGACATGAAAAATGGAGTAAATGGAATCTTTGTTATACAGTAGCTGAACTGTGTCATACACTCGTGGAAAGCATAACATGTAGGAGATAAATTTTATATTTAGCTGAAGAGATTTCCAACAAAATTTTGAAGGTGTGGCTTGATCTTTGCTTGCTGATTGTACTAGAATATAAGAGAAAAGAGTAAGCTGAAAGAGTTATTAAGCAAAAAGAAACCAGGACTTGGTTGGTAACCAAGAAACCAGAAACTTATTTGGTAAATACTCATCTTATTCAGACTACAAAAAAATGCTAAAATGAGGAGATTCACTGCCAGGAAATTGTGCTTTGGAAATAAAGTTAGGGTGTGTGGGGGCAAATTTTATTAATTCCTTGTAAGGATTAAAGTGCTTAGATAAGTGTTTCATGGAACCTGATTGACATCTTAGCAGAAACCAAGAATAAAATTGAGATTATCCAGTAATTATATGTAAAGATCTTTTTTTTTTGTACAGTTCTTTTGTGTATTCTTACCACCTCTTCTTAATATCTTCTGCTTCTGTTAGGTCCATACCATTTCTGTCCTTTTTTGAGCCCATAGTTGCATGAAATGTTCCCTTGGTATCTCTAATTTTCTTGAAGAGATCTCTAGTCTTTCCCATTCTGTTGTTTTCCTCTATTTCTTTGCATCGATTGCTGAGGAAGGCTTTCTTATCTCTCCTTGCTATTCTTTGGAACACGATGGTGCGATCACTCACCTAGAGCCAGACATTCTGGTATGTGAAGTCAAGTGGGTCTTAGAAAGCATCACTATGAACAAAGCTAGTGAAGGTGATGGAATTGCAGTTGAGCTACTTCAAATCCTAAAAGATGATGCTGTGAAAGTGCTGCACTCAATATGCCAGCAAATTTGGAAAACTCAGCAGTGGCCACAGGACTGGAAAAGGTCAGTTTTCATTCCAATCCCAAAGAAACGCAATGCCAAAGAATGCTCAAACTACTGCACAATTGCACTCATCTCACATGTTAGCAAAGTAATGCTCAAAATTCTCCAAGCCAGGGTTCAGCAATACATGAACCATGAACTTCCTGATGTTCAAGCTGGTTTTAGATAAGGGAGAGGAACCAGAGATCAAGTTGCCAACACCTGCTGAATCATGGAAAAAGCAAGAGAGTTCCAGAAAAACATCTATTTCTGCTTTACTGACTATGCCAAAGCCTTTGACTTTGTGGATTCCACTAAACCGTGGAAAGTTCTTCAAGAGATGGGAATACCAGACCACCTGACCTGCCTCTTGAGAAACCTATATGCAGGCCAGGAAGCAGCAGTTAGAACTGGACATGGAACAACAGACTGGTTCCAAATAGGAAAAGGAGTACGTCAAGGCTGTATATTGTCACCTTGCTTATTTAACTTATATGCAGAGTACATCATGAGAAACTCTGGGCTGGAAGAACACAGCTGGAATCAAGATTGCCAGGAGAAATATCAATAACCTCAGATATGCAGATGACACCACCCTTATGGCAGAAAGTGAAGAGGAACTAAAAAGCCTCTTAGCGAAAGTGAAAGATAATGAAAAAGTTGGCCTAAAGATCAACATTTAGAAAACAAAGATCATGGCATCTAGTCCCATCACTTCATGGGAAATAGATGGAGAAACAGTGGAAACAGTGTCAGACTTTATTTTTGGGGGCTCCAAAATCACTGCAGATGGTGATTGCAGCCATGAAATTAAAAGATGCTTACTCCTTGGAAGGAAAGTTATGACCAACCTAGATAGCATATTCAAAAGTAGAGACATTACTTTGCTGACTAAGGTCCGTCTAGTCAAGGCTACGGTTTTTCCAGTAGTCATTTACGGATGTGAGAGTTGGACTGTGAAGACAGCTGAGCGCTGAAGAACTGATGCTTTTGAACTGTGGTGACTCTTGAGAGTCCCTTGGACTGCAAGGAGATCCAACCAGTCCATTCTGAAGGAGATCAGCCCTCGGATTTCTTTGGAAGGAATGATGCTAAAGCTGAAACTCCAGTACTTTGGCCACCTCATGTGAAGAGCTGACTCATTGGAAAAGACTCTGATGCTGGGAGGCATTGGGGGAAGGAGGAGAAGAGGATGACAGAGGATGAGATGGCTGGATGGCATCACTGACTCGATGGACGTCAGTTTGAGTGAACTCTGGGAGTTAGTGATGGACAGGGAGGCCTGTAGTGCTGCAATTCATGGCGTTGCAAAGAGTCGGACGTGACTGAGCAACTGAACTGAACTGAACTGACTGATCTGTAAAGAAACTCTCTTGCACAGTGGAAGAATCCTCAAGATATAAATGGGAGACCCACAGGCTCTTTAGACTGTTGTATCAGCAGAAACACAGACAGCATGGGCTGAAAGGAACAGAGAGAGGACAAAATGAAAGAAGACTGTGCAGTTCAGTTCAGTTCAGTTCAGTTCAGTGCAGTTCAGTCGCTCAGTCGTGTCTGACTCTTTGCGACCCCATGAATCGCAGCACGCCAGGCCTCCATGTCCATCACCAACTCCCAGAGTTCACTCAGATTCACATCCATCGAGTCAGTGATGCCATCCAGCCATCTCATCCTCTGTCATCCCCTTCTCCTCCTGCCCCCAATCCCTCCCAGCATCAGTCTTTTCCAATGAGTCAACTCTTTGCATGAGGTGGCCAAAGTACTGGAGTTTCAGCTTTAGCATCATTCCTTCCAAAGAAATCCCAGGGCTGATCTCCTTCAGAATGGATTGGTTGGATCTCCTTGCAGTCCAAGGGACTCTCAAGAGTCTTCTCCAACACTACAGTTCAAAAGCATCAATTCTTCAGCGCTTAGCTTTCTTCACAGTCCAACTCTTACATCCATACATGACTACTGGAAAAACCATAGCCTTGACTAGACGGACCTTAGTTGGCAAAGTAATGTCTGCTTTTGAATATGCTATCTAGGTTGGTCATAACTTTTCTTTCAGACTCATAACATTATATAGGTAGTGAACAGGCTTATAAAGCTACTCCACTGCAAATCCTTGCTTTCCTTTCAGAAAAAAGAACAGTGATGCAGAGAGTAAAGCTACAGGCACAGAAAAATGAATCTTGAACCACAGAGGTTATTCTCAGGCCTTGAAACCTCATGGAGTTTGCTTGGATGAATTTTGAAACTGGTTTTGAATGTAGACTCTTTCTTTGCCTCCATTCCCATCCTCCTTTTTTTTTTTTTTTTTTTGTGAAGATATCTATAACTGTTATCCTTTCCCTATCACACAGTCATATTTTGGAAGCAGATTACCTGTTTTCTAGTTTTATAGGTCTACAGATGGAAAGGGAGTTGGACCTAGGGTAGATTATACCCAGAACTTTACTTCTGTCTACCTTTTTGTTGTCCAGTCACTAAATTGTGTCTGAGTCTTTGTAACCCTTTGGACTGCATCATGCCAGGCTTCCCTGTCCTTAGATGTCTAACTTAGATGACTTTGGTGATGGAATTTAGAACTTTTGAGCTTATGAGATTTAGATGAGATTTTTATACATGGGTTGATTTTGTAATAAGTGAGAATTTTGGAGACCTTGAGTTGGGATGGATGCATTTTCATGTGGTTAGACATGAATCTGTGGGGATAGAGACCTTACTGGTAGGCTGAACAATGGACTTTCAAAGATGTCCATGTCCTGATTCCTTGAACCTTTGAATATGTTACCTTACAGGATAAAAGAGAATTTGCAGATATGATTAATTTAAAAGATATTGAGAAAGAGATTATCCTGAATTATCTGAGTGGTCCCAAAGTGATCACAAAAGTACTTAGATGAGAGAGGCAGGGGAATGGGAGAAGAGACAGAAAGAGATGTAATGACAGAAGTAAAATCAGAATAGGAGACGTGATGACAGATACAGAGACTGAAGTAATGTGAGAGAGGGATCACCAGCCACGGGATGAGGTAGCCTCCAGGAGCTAGAGAAGATAAGGAACAGATTCTCTCATGAAGTCTCTAGAAGGATCAAAACCCTGACAACACTTCAAATTTAGAATGGGATCCCAGCCATGGGATGAAGTAGCCTCCAGGAGCTAGAAAAGATAAACAACAGATTCTCTCATAAAGACTCTAGAAGGATCAAAACCCTGACAACACTTCAAATTTAGGACCTCTGACCTCCAGGACTGTAAGATAGTAACTTTGCATTGTTTTAAGCCACTAAGTCTGGGGTTATTTATCAACAATAAGAAAAAAATACAGGTAGGTGCCTAGGCCTGAAATGCTGGGAAAAGTAATACCTTTTAATTATAATTTCTAACCTGATTTCCTTTGTGTTGCAATTTCTCTCATGACATGTGCTGATGAAATGACCAGAGGCATTTTAGGGAGATATTAATAGGTAAATAATAATAGATTAATAGATAGAATAATAGATTAATAGATAAAAAGAGAAGCAAAAAGCAAAGGAGAAAAGTAAAGATATACCCATTTGAATGCAGAGTTCCAAAGAATAGCAAGCAGAGATAAGAAAGCATTGCTCAGTGATCAGTGGAAAGAAATAGAGGAAAACAATAGAATGGGAAGGTCTAGAGATCTCTTCAAAAAAAATTAGAGATACCAAGGCAACATTTCATGTAAAGATGGGCTCAATAAAGGACAGAAATAGTATGGACCTAACAGAAGCAGAAGAAGCTGAGTGCTGAAGAATTAATGCTTTTGAACTGTGGTGTTGGAGAAGATTCTTGAGAGTCCCTTGGACTGCAAGGAGATCCAACCAGTCCATCCTAAAGGAGACCAGTACTGGGTGTTCATTGGAAGGACTGATGCTGATTTTGAAGCTGAAACTCCAATACTTTGGCCAACTGATGGGAAGAGCTGACTCATCGGAAAAGACCCTGATGCTGGGAAAGATTGAAGGAGAGAGGAGAAGGGGACAACAGAGCATGAAATGGTAGGGTGGCATCACCGACTCAATGGACATGAGTTTGAATCAACTCCGGGAGTTAGTGATGGACAGGAAGGCCTGGCGTGCTGCAGTCCATGGGGTCACAAAGAGTTGGACATGACTGAGCTACTGAACTGAATGAACCTGACTTCCTTTTGCTGAAATTTTTCTCATGACATGTTCTGATGAAATGACCACAGGCATTTTAGGGAGATATTAATAGATAAAAGGAAGTTGCATGGGAATACCTTTAGTATACATTTCATGGAATATATTTATATAGTTTGCAATCAAGTCTCTATATAGTTAACCGGTTGTTAGCCATCTAGAGTTGAAATATCTCCCAGAAATATTCTGACTGTGTTCATTGTTCAACTCCCCTGACCCTCGTAACTTTAAGGTACAAGGCCAAGGAAAGTATTGGAATATGAATATGTTCTTTGGTTCTCAGTACCAGATTTGTAGGTGAAGGAAGAAAAACAAGGCTTGAAATATAGGGAGTTTTCCCAAATTTGACAATCCTAAAATTTTACAAGGTGTAACAATGGAAAATTATAAAGATGAAACAAATGTTTCCAAATTATCATCAATAAAAACTATGGAAGAGATAAACCTGGGTTAGTTTTCTATTATCACAATAGAAAATAATATTACAAAATATTTGTCTTGTGAAAAGACTGTTAAAGAGCATAAGACCATCATATTGAAGGGAAAAGGAGTATTGCAGATGTGTGCCATTATGTTATTTTTCTGGATTTAATGATGTTTATGACATTTATAAGCTTTTTAAAATTGTATTCTGTTAATTTTAATTTGTAATTTAAAATTCACAGTTTCTTTTTTCATCATGAGTAAACATTAACTTTTATACTTAATTATGTATTCATAATTTTGTGTTATTTTTTGAAAGAAGGTGTTCCTAATTTCCCTGTAGCAGGGCATGGCAACCCACTCCAATATTTTTGCCTGGATAATTCCATAGACAGAGATGCCTGGAAGGCTACAGTCCATAGGGCCGCAAAGAGACAGATCTGAAGTGACTGAGCACGCACACCCCTGATTTCCAAGTTCAGATCCTCCTTTTAGCTATATCTTTAACATTTACCCAGAAATCAACTCCTTCTTACCACCTCCACTGTTACTACCTCATTCCAGGTCACTAGCATTTCTTGCCTATATTATTGCAATAACTTCCTAACTGGTCTCTTTGACTATACCTTGCCCCACTTTCCATGATACTCAACACAGCAATCAAATTATCCTGGTGTGACATAATATGGTATAATTAATGTAACATACTGTAACCTAATGTAACATAATATGACATGACAACATAAATTGGCCATGGGTTCTACTTGTTCAAAACCTTCCAAAGGGCTTCTACTTTACTCACAGTAAAAGCCAAAAGCCTTGAAATGTCTTCCAGGATTCCACCTCTCCTTGTGTATCTGCCTTCAAATTCCCTCAATTAACTCATCACCTATTCTTCTCACTTACCCTGCTCCAGGCCTTCTAGTCTTCCTGCTGTCCACAAGTCAGGCTTGCTTTCATCTCAGGTGTTTATACTTCCTGTTCCCCTGTCTAGAATGATCATACACCCAGATATTAGCATGATTCATTCCCTTGTCTTCTTTAGGTTTTTTATTAAAATGTCACCTTCTGTGTAAAACTTCCCTGGCCACCTTATCTAATTATACTCTGCAGACCTGTATACACACATACCCAGACCCACACAACCACACACATACTCTCTCTTTCTACTCTTTCTTTATATTTCTCATTAGTATTTTCATTGCCTTCTAGTTTCAGTTTGTTGGGAAGGTTGAAATCAAATAAATTTTTGATTAAATTTCAGAAAGTACATCCTGATATGATATTCAGTATACAAATGTAGAAGATGGCATTTTGAATTTAATTATTTCAAATATAGTGGTTTTTTTTTTTAGTTTTTGGGTTATTTGAAAATCCTATTCACAACTCAAGAATATTCTTGTGGGTTTATTACATAATTGCACAATACTCCTACTTTTTGGTAAAGTGTTGACTATAAATTTGTATTCTTTTTTCACATAATTTATATTGGTTCAATCAGAGAGCTTTTTTTTTTTTTTTTTCTTTAACTCTCTGGCTGAAACTACTGACAGAATCACCAGGACACTTGATTATAGTTAGATATATGCCATTCAGAAAAAAATTATTTATGGAAAGGAAAACAGAGCTATCAACAACCTTAGATATGCAGATGATACCACTCTAATGGCAGAAAGCAAAGAGAAACTAAAGAGCCTCCTGATGAAGCTGAAAGAGGAAAGTGAAAAGCTGGCTTAAAACTCAATATTAAAAAAACTAAGATCGTGGCATCCGGTCCCATCACTTCATGGCAAACAGATGGGGAAACAATGTAAACAGTGACAGACTTTATTTTCTTGGGCTCCAAAATCACTGCAGATGGTGACTGCAGACATGAAATTAAAAGATGCTTGTTTATTGGAAGAAAAGGTATGACAAACCTAGACAGCATATTAAAAAGCAGAGACATTATTTTGCTGACAAATGTCCATAAAGTCAAAGCTATGGTTTTTCCAGTAGTCATGTATGATGTGAGAGTTGGACCATAATGAAAGCTGAGTGCTGAAGAATTGATGCTTTTGAACTGTGGTGTTGGAGAAGACTCCCGAGAGTCCCTCAGATAGCAAGATCAAACCAGTCAATCTGAAAGGAAGCCCTGAATATTCATTGGAAGGACTGAAGCTGAAGCTGCAACACTTTGACCACCTAATGCAAAGAGCCAACTTATTGGAAACGACCCTGATGCTGGGAAAAATGGAAGACAAAAAAAGAGGGTGATAGAGGATGATATGGTTGGATGGTATCACTGACTCAGTGGACCTGAGTTTGAGTGAACTCCGGGAGATAGCGAAGGACAGGCAAGCCTCGTGTGCTACAGTTCATAGAGTCTCAAAGAGTTGGACAGGACTTAGCAACTGAACAACAACAAATAGCGTGAATTAATTTCATTTAAAGTGCCCAGCCTTATTGCAGTAATGAGAAATGGCAATGAGGGAAAAGCTTCTTCCTCTGAAAACAGAGGCAAAGATAATTTATTTTATTGTTAGGAAAAAGAAAGTTTAAAAGTAAAGAAATGAGGTTTGTAGATACAACATTGTAGATTGCTCCTCAAAGTTCTAGATCAACAGATGTTGCACTTATAAAAATGGACACCCCAGTTTGATCCTCCTGTTGAAAAAAACTCCATAATTATGTTCAGACATGAAGTGAAATTCTGAGTTAAATTTTTTTTTTTTTGACAGGTGGCTCTGCATCAGGCACTGGCAACTGGTTATAGTGGAGACAGACTGGGAGGCTAGAGGAAGAAGAAGGGACTTGCTTCTTTTACTTAATGGCTGGACAGTTAGCATCTCAACAGCAACACTGCTCCCTATGGTGACACTAACATTCAGCAACAGCAGTTGTTTGCAGCTTGCAGTTTTTCCACACAACTAGAACTAGCCTTATTAGCCCCTTGAAGACATCAGCACCAGCTCACAGGTGCCCCACTTTATATGCCTGAGTCTCAGCTTTAAGTTTTCATAATTCCTTAGACTACTGTCTTCCATTTGTCTCCTCTATTAGAGGTGGTAGCTGCTTCCTAGAGTTATTACATCTCTGGTCCTTCAGAGTCCCCCTTCTGTCCAGTTTTCTAATATGATTGCCCATTGTTTATATTAAACTCTTTGTTAAATGCTTAATATAGTTTCCATCCCCTGTTTGAACCTTTACTGGCACAGAAACTGATGTGCCTCTAATAATTTTAAAACGAGTTACATTTTTCAACTTTCTCTTGATATATTAATAAACTCTGGTGATGTCTGTGATATATATATATAAATTTATATGTGTATACACACACAAAATCTATGGCATCAATCATTTTACAAATACAGGAAATGGAAGAGTTAATAACTAGGATGTTTTAAATATTTTTCCCTGAAAATGGGATGACTGGTTATATGATGACAAATCATATTTTTATTACTTTTTTCTTTCTTATAAGTTTTACTTGAGGAATAATTAGCAAAATTTTATTAGTAGGTGTGGCAAACCTGGGACTTCCCAAGGCACTAGTAAAGAACCTGCCTGCCACAGCCGGAGACGTGAGATGCCAGTTTGATTCCTGAGTTGGGAAGATCCCCTGGGGGAGGGCATGGCAACTCTGTCCTCTCCTTGCCTGGAGAATCCCATGGACAGAGAAGCCTAGTGGGCTACAGTCCATAAGGTCCTGAAGAGTTGGACACAAGTGAAGTGAGTTATGACATGGCATGTGGAAAGCCTATGCTGTAATTATCTATAAAGGAAATTGCTGGATATGTGAATATAATGCTTGCGTCATGTATACACGCATCCTAAGTAATTAAAAATGAGCATACCTTGGGCAAACTATGGAGGTGAACTCATTGGCCATTAAGGTAAAGCTTAATTAAATTCTAATCAATTTAAATTACAAGTTAAAACAGCATTCAGCTGCCTCAAATTTCTATGAAAACACATTCATATTTATTTATAAAGCCAAATGGTCTATAAAAGTATTGGCATTTCTTCTACATTATTTTGCTCAGAGTGTTTCCATTCTTCACTTGATTTATCCATTTGAAAGTTTTGTTTGATTCAATGAAATAAAGTTGAAAAAGTCAACAGAAACAAATTCAGTTTGAATATTGAGACTAGAAATTCTTGTTTATCGTGATCTGTAGCCTTACTAAGTATTTAAAATAGTGATTTATAAAGTGCAGACTATTTTTGCTTTTCCATAAAGAAGTTTTATATAATATAAATACTCTACTATAGTTCACTGTTGTTTAGTCGCTAAGTCACGTCTGACTCTTTGAGATCCCATGGATTGTAGCCTGCCAGGCTCCTCTGTCCATGGAATTCTCCAGGCAAGAATACTGGAGTGGGCTGCCATCCCCTTCTCCAGGGGATCTTCCTGACCCAGGGACTGAACACGAGTCTCTTACATTATAGTCATATTCTTTACCATCCGATCCACCTGGGAAGCCCGAATACAGTCTATGGATGGCCGAATTTATGAAATCAATAAAGACTACTTGACATACTGTTTCAAATATTAGATATTTAAAACAATGCAAACAATGCTATTATTTCCTGATGAATCCTCTGAATCTTTAAAAGCAATCCATCTTTGCTGTTTAAAGAATTGTTTCCTTAATTAAAAGATTTCTTTTTACACTATAAATATTTTTGTTGCTGTTATTTAGGTGTTTTGCTTTTTAAAATGCATGTTTTGTTCTTGTATCCAGAATTTGAATCACCTGTAGTTTAGAACTAACTGGTACATTAAGCTGCTCAAAGAGTTGAACATATTCTTAAAATGATTTCATCATCATGCCTTAAACTCTGGAGAGTGAATACTGGCTAATTTTAGGTACAGAGGCAGAAAGACTTTCTTTAAGGACATGAAATACATATTTTAGAATTACCCTTTATCTGATTACTTTTCCAGAAAAAAGCTTACAAAATAATTAATAAAATGGTTATTCAAAATCACTTACTTCAAAATCACTCATATTTAATCCAGATTTTAGCAGAAGAGACAGAAGATAAAGATAAAAGGCAGCATTTGAGGAGATAAAGACTGTTAATCTTCCAAAATGGGTGAAAAAAATGAACCCACAGATAGAGTACACAATAATAATGTATACCAACCTCATGCATGAGCATAGATGTAAAAAAATTCTCAAGATTGAACTGAATATAGTTTATACAGAAGGTCATAATTATGTTGGATGTATTTCAGAGATTCAAAGGTGGTTTTCACTAGAAATTCTATGTAATTTATGGCATTAACAGTTTAAAGGAGAAACAATATTATTTGAATAAATTCAAAAAGAGCATTTTATAGAGTTTGGCAAAGCATCATAATAAATTTTCTTAGAAATAGGAAGATATGTTTGAACCTAATAAAAAGTATCTATCTAAAACTAATATTAAAGAGCATTTTTAATAATAAACATTAAATGTTTTTCAATTAAAATCAAGAATCAATGACACTTTCTTCTACTCAACTATTCAGATTAGTGACTAAACCATCACTAAAGAAATCTACAGACAAATTAGAAATCACTTTAGAAATCCCTAAAGAATCTACAGACAAATTATTCATATTATTAAGGGAGTTTGACAAGTACATAGATATAAGTAAAAATGCAAGAATCAAATGGATTACTACAGGCTGCAACAAAATAGTTGGAGACTATATATTTTTTTAAAGTGCATTTATAACTACAACAAAAAAATAAGGTAGAAAGGAGTAAACTAATTAGAAATACATAAAAACTTTTTTAAAAATTACAAAATTATACTGAACAATATAAAAATAGACAAGTGGAGATATGTCATGATGCATAAGAATTCAGTATCATAAAATATCAATTTTCTATTTTTAGTCCAATCAAAATTGATTTATAGAATCCATTTTTAATCAAATTCTAACAATGTTTTTTCCCTTTTGAGAGACCTGAAAAACTTTTTCTAAAATTCAAGTATCTAAAATGTCCAAGTGCCTAAGTTGGAGACACTTGTCTTATCAGATATCAAAAATTTCCTGTTTGTGCTAATTAAGACATTGGTTTTAGCACCAAGATAGTAAAATGATCAATGAAGAAAGTAACATATTAATGTATAGAAATCATATTTTATTAATAGGACTTTGTAGTCAGGTGAAAAGAATAACTAAGTAAATGTTGCTTGAGAAATTCAATATCTGTTAAGAAAAAATGTATGCAATATAAAACATTAAGCCCAGGTGGAAATAAATTTGACTATGAATAATGAAATCCTCATTTTTTAAAGAAGAAAACATATAAAAAGATCTATTTGATTTCGGGGAACCAAGACCTTCTTAAGTAAGACACAGGACCTTCTAGACATAAAAATTATGCATTTTATTATGTTTCAGTTAAGAACTTCTGGTTATCAAAAGATATTATGAAGAAAATAAAGTGACCCTGCAGAGACTCAGGGGAGATATCTGTAGTACACATAATCAACAAAGGATTAATATCTAGAATATATAAAAGATCCCTGGATATCTATGAGAAAAAGACAACTAACAGTATATGGCCCAAAAATATATAAACAGGCATTTCACAGAAGAGGAAACACAAACTACCACTAACTTAGGGAAAAATTTTAATCACATTAGGAATCAGAGATATGCAAATTAATATCATAATAATACACCCGTGGTGGATTCACGTCAATGTATGGCAAAACAATACAGTATTGTAAAGTAAAATAAAGTAAAAAAAAAAAAAAAGTGATTCTACACATAAAAAAAAGAAACAAAAGTAATAAAATCTGACAATCACGTATAGAAGAAGATACAAAGCTTGGGAACTCTTACACATACTGTTTTGAAACAAACGAAAAAAAAAAACTAAAACTATTTTTTGAATTGAGTATGTGCACAATCTAGGACCAAGAAATTTCACTTGTAAATATATGTCTTACATAAACTCTTGTACATGTGTATTTATAAAAATATTCATCACAGCAATAAAATGGATTACTAACAAGGACCTACTGTATAGCATAGGGAACTCTGCTCTATATTATGTAACAACTTAAATGGGAAAAGAATTTGTACAAGAATAGATACATGTATATGAATAACTGAATCACTTTGCTGTATGGTGGTGGTTTAGTCACTAAGTCGTGTCCAATTCTTGCAACCCCATGGACTGTAGCCTGCCAGGCTTCTCTGTCCGTGGGATTTCCCAGGCAAGAATACTGGAGTGGGTTGCCATTTCCTTCTCCAGGGGATCTTCCCCACCTGGGAGACTGAACCCATGTCTGCTACATTGCAGATGGTCTCCTGCACGGTGGGCAGATTATTTACTGCTGAGGCACCAGAGAGAAACTAACACAACATTGTTAATCAACTATGCTCCAATACAAAATAAAAAGCTAAAAAGTGTAATAAAAATGATTGTACATGAGAAAATAAAGGGTAAATAAAGTTGTAGTATAGTCATGTTTTTAGAAAGCTTGAGAACAAGCAAAGTGAAATAATATAATGTTCCAAATATATGCAAATGTATGGAATGTGAAATAAAATTTAGGACTGTACAGAACTGATGATTTTCTAGTTCATAAGAATATAGTGATAGGTTCTCAAGGATATATTTTATTCTGCTTTCTAACTTAAACATATATTACATATATTATTTTAAACCTAGCAAATTTGATATAATAAAATTTTAAGTTTCTTTAATTTTATAATTTTCTCTTAAATTTAAGTTTTAGTCCACTATTTGTTTCATGGCTACTATTTGACGGTCTTCGTAATTCAGCTGCAGAGAAAGCTTATGACATAACGTCTATAAAGAATCTAATTATTTCAATTTGATAATCATGACTGAATACAGAAATAAGAGTATACACTATCATTTCAATATAGTAAATAGAAATCTCTTTCTATATAACACATACACAATATGTATGTCATAGTTACAGTAAAATTTCAAAGCTCATTTCTCTTGCCTCCCTCCTGTTTGGATCTGACCTCCCATATCAAGATCTTCTTTCCCAAGTATTCCTTGTAGGAGTCCCTTTGTGGTGGTGGGTGGGGGTGCAGAGTGGTGGGCAAAAAGAAGAGAAACTTTCACATAACAGGAGATGCTGCTCCAATGCCCACTGTAATCTCTGTGTTCACCTCCCGCTGTCCTTTGTCACTTTGTGGTCAGTGGTTTGTCACCCAGGCTGCTGCCTGCTACCTTTCAATTCCAGAACTCTAAGCTACACACAGACCCTTTTCCAGTCTGCTGTTAACCTCCTCTGAGCTGAGCAAATTTCTCTTTCTGGTGGCAAAAAGCTTTCTATTTTGCTTCTTATGACTGACTCTTTCGATGAAGGTTCTCATAGCAGAATTGTCGAGGGCTCTAAGTGACATTTCTCTGTGTGTCTCAGCCTCTCCTTTGTAAGGCAGAGTCGGGTGAAGAGAGGAAGTGAAGGAGCAGGAAGCTGGAGCTAGATCTGAGGGATGGTCAGCCGTGACCTCACACTTACTGGAGCCATCCTATCTCCTCCAGGCTTTGCTATTCAGTCTGTTCCATTTGCCAGTATTCTTGCTGATGGTGATTCACTTTGAGGGCTTCATTATTTCATCCACCAGTTCAGAACCAGTAACAGTTCTTAGTTTATGGGATAAATCTCTATATTCCTGAAATATATTACGATATAGCTTCTGGGCACCATGATAATCACTTAATCTGTTGTAGCATCGTTGCCCATTGCTTGACATTAAGATGTTATTCATTATTGTGACAGTGTGAAGACTGTACTACCTAGGATATACAAAAGGGTTTAAGGATTGATACTATCCAACTCCTCACATCAACCTAACAGTGTGCCATTTCTGATCAGGCCCCAAGTAATATTCATTTGATCTCATAAAAAAGAAAATGGGAGAGGGGAAAAAGAATATACCAAAATTAGTAATAATGATTACACACATGGATGAAATCACCAACTATTTATACTATCATCTTTATACTTTTAATTTTATAAATTTTTAAATGAACGTTTATTTAACTTTTATATTGATTAAAAAGCTGTAAAAGATATCTTTGGGGGAAAAAAAGCTTTAGGAATCTATTATGTTTCAGAACTGTGTCCAGAATCTTCTAATGAAAGTGAAGTCACTCAGTCGTGTCCGACTCTTTACGACCCCGTGGACTGTAGCCCACCAGGCTCCTCCGTCCATGGGATTCTCCAGGCAAGAATACTGGAGTGGGTTGCCATTTCCCTCTCCAGGGGATCTTCCTGACCCAGGGATCGAACCCAGGTCTCCTTCATTCAGGCAGACGCTTTAACCTCTGAGCCACCAGGGAAGCCCAGAATCTTCTAGAGTTTACTGCTATTAGAAGCATAATTTCTTTTGTGTAGAATCTTTTATGACTACAAAAGCATCCATAAGTAGGCATTTCCAGTTCAAACCTTATGCAGGATATGTACATTGCTTCTCTGATAAACAGACATCTGTTCTCTTCGTTAGGCTTCCTCTTTCTTTCTTTTTTTACTTACTGCCATCCCTCCATATTTTTACTGTGTCACAAAATGAATCATCTAATAATCTTCTATGTGTCAGTATTTAGCTACAGATTAGAATTTAATTCCCTTTCCTCCATGTGATATTCCTTCTAGAGGTCTCTTATCAAAGCAAATTCTCTTATTTTCACATTAAAAATTGTTACTGTCACAGAAACAACAGCTACTCCCACAAGTATGATTAATGAAAGTCAAATATTTGACTAAAAGTAAATAATATTAGAGATATGAAGTTCTAGAATTATACTCCCATCCCCCTACCCTACCAAATAACTGAGTATTATCAAATAAAGTACCCCAGTACAAATGCAAAAGAAAATGTTTAAGAGACCTACTTTGTGACAAGTGGGAATATTGGGAGTTCAAAAGTAAACGATATTTTTGCTCAGATGATTTCTTAGACATCATAAAGCAGAAGGGAAAATAGATGTATTTAAAATTTACTTTTAGAAAGCTTAATTTCAAAAAATAAACATGTCTTATTCATCTTTGTTGATGGAAATATTTAGAGTAAAACATTGATTCACAAAGTATCCATACAAAAGGCTTGCAAAATGCTATACTGGACAGAATTGAAGTTCATTTGAAACACACATTGTTTATTATAGATTCTCTCACATGAAATTCTCTCCAAAAGTCTATGTGATAGTTAGGTTTGATACCTTTATTTTATTGAAGAGGAAGCTGAGGATAGAGAGCAAGTTACAGACCTAAAGGTACCCAGCTAACCAGTGATGAAAGTTAAACCTCAGTCATCTGAAACCATTGTACATGCTCTTTCAACTACTAGGCCAAGTTATATGTCATGGGCAGATCCTACCTTCTTAAAAATTAATTTAAAAACTAGTATAAACTAGTTTTGCTACTGTTATGCACTACCATTACCACTCGCTCTGCTTAAATTAATAAACATTTCCCTTAAAAATACCAGAGGTGTGTTATACTAGGTACCAGGTCCTCTTGACATATTGTGTTGAGGCCACCTTGCCAGCTGCCCTATAACAAAGTTAGGTGCATCCAAAACAGAGCAAGCTTGTCAGTGCAGTGTAGCAGGCAAAAGGAAGCTCTGAAATTTATGTTTTATTGGACCTTTTTCAGTTTGCATGTCATGTGGATTCTCGGAGACTGTAGACTTGGTTTAGGGCCACTAGTAGCATTGTGACTGGTGAGGGTTCCTTCACAACAGAATTCAGGGAAAGACTGCCAAGCATGGTGCAGGAGGGAAGACAGGGCAGGGACTCACGCACGCACATGCAGTGATGGCTGGGTGATTGCACCTTCAGCAAGAGGGAGATGGCCAATTCTAGCAGGGGGGTACCGCCTGAGCCCAAAAAACTGACTGCAGGTTCAGAACTGCAGACTGGACATAGAAGGAACTATCAGCTGCAGACATCAGCCTCAGAGGCCAACACTTCTGAAAACCAGTCTGAGTCCAGGGGGTCTCTTTCCCTCAAGTTACAAAGACATGTACCTTCCTTTGCACTCACCCAAATTTCATCTTAAGGAGACATGCAGAGAAAAGCAAGAGATGACAGAGCATTTCTCTGCAAGAAAGATGAACACAACCTAAAGGGAACATGTAACTCATAAAATTAGATTAAACTTCTAATCACAGAGGAATAAAAATTAGTTTTTAGCCTCAATAAACTGGATAAAGGCTGATATAATGACCAAATTAGTTATGGTCAAAGTTTAGTCCAATTTAGTTCAGTTGCTCAATCATGTCTGACTCTTTGCAACCCCATGGACCACAGCACGCCAGGCCTCCATGTCCATAACCAACTCCTGGAGTTTACCCAAACTCATGTCCATTGAGTCAATGATGCCATCCAACCATCTCATCCTCTGTCATCCCCTTCTCTCGCCTTCAATCTTTCCCAGCATCAGGGTCTTTTCAAATGAGTCAGCTCTTCACATCAGGTGGCCAAAGTATTGGAGTTTCAGCTTCAACATCAGTCCTTCCAATGAACACCCAGGACTGATCTCCTTTAGGATTGACTGGTTGGATCTCTTTGCAGTCCAAGGGACTTTCAAGAGTCTTCTCCAACACCACAGTTCAAAAGCATCAATTTTTTGGTGCTCAGCTTTCTTTATAGTCCAACTCTCACATCCATACACAACTACCGGAAAAACCATAGCCTTGACTAGATGGACCTTTGTTGGCAAAGTAATGTCTATGCTTTTTAACATGCTGTCTAGTTTGGTCATAACTTTTCTTCCAAGGACTAAAAGTCTTTTAATATCATGGCTGCAGTCACCATCTTCAGGGATTTGGGAGCTCCACAAAATAAAATCTATCACTCTTTCCACTTATTTTGCTGTCTATTTGCCATGAAGTGATGGGATCGGATGTCATGATCTTAGTTTTCTGAATGTTGAGCTTTAAGCCAACTTTTTCGCTTTCCTCTTTCACTTTCACCAAGAGGCTCTTTAGTTCTTTTTCACTTTCTGCCATAAGGGTGGTGTCATCTGCATCTCTGAGCTTATTGATATTTCTCCCGGCAGTCTTGATTCCAGCTTGTGCTTCATCCAGCCCAGCATTTCATATGATGTACTCTACATATAAGTTAAATAAGGGTGACAATAGTACTCCTTCCTCGATTTAGAACCAGTCTGTTGTTCCATGTCCAGTTCTAACTGTTGCTTCTTGACCTGCATAGAGATTTCTCAGGAGGCAGGTCAGGTGGTCCGCCATTCCCATCTCTTGAAGAATTTTCCACAGTTTGTTGTGGTCCACACAGTCAAAGGCTTTGGCATAGTCAATAAAGCAAAAGTAGATGTTTTTCTGGAATTCCCTCACTTTTTCATGATACAACGGATGTTGGAAATTTCATCTCTGGTTCCTCTGCCTTTTTAAAATCCAGCTTAAACATCTGGAAGTTCATGGTTCACATACTGTTGAAGCTTGGTTTGGAGAATTTTGAGCATTACTTTGCTAGCATGTGAGATGAGTGCAATTGTGCAGTAGTTTGAACATTCTTTGGCATTGCCTTTCTTTGGGATTGGAATGAAAACTGACCTTTTCCAGTCCTGTGGCCACTGCTGAGTTTTCCAGATTTGCTGGCATATTGAGTGCAGCACTTTCACAGCATCATCTTTTAGGATTTGAAATAGCTCGGATAGAATTCCATCACCTCCACTAGCTTTGTTCGTAGTGATATTTCCTAAGGCCCACTTGACTTCACATTCCAGGATGTCTGGAATCTAGGCCGTGGAATCCAGGATGTCTTGAATCCAGGCCAGAAACTGGCTTGGGTAGCCTTTCCCTTCTCCAGGGGATTTTCCCAATCCAGGGATGGCATCCTGGTCTTCCACATTGCAGGTGGATTCTTTACCAGCTGAGCCAGAAGGGAAGCCCAAGAATACTGGAGTGGGTAGCCTATCCCTTCACTAGTGGATCTTCCCAACCCAGAAATTGAATTGGGGTCTCCTGCATTGCAGGCGGATTCTTTACCACTGAGCTATGAGGGAAGCCCTGTTCAACCACATAAAAGATATGTAAATCAGTGACCACTTTCTGCTCGTGTCTATAAAGTTAATATGGTAACATGGCAAATCAGGATTAAATGAGGCAACATATATAACACACTGAATATGGTGCCTGCTACATAGCTGCTGCTCAAAATTGACAATTTGCATCTGCCTATCTACTTACCCTACCCTTTAAAAAAAAGTTAATCATAATATTATTGTTACCTATAGTTTACCATATAGCTAAACAATCACTTTAATTTCAGATTTTATTTTGTTTTTATACTTAGCAAATGTAAATGTGCACTTGATTTAATACCTGGGGTTACAAAGAACAACAGAAATAATCTCCTGGTGTATATTGGTCAAGTTTAGAAAATGTATTCACTCACCAGCTCACTGAATTCATTATTGCCTAGGTCAAGTCTTTCCAACTGGGCCAGTTTGTGCATTGACCTATAACAGATGGAGAAAAATAATATTGTGAGGCAGTGTATGACACATTGCTCCAAAAGACATTCCAACCACCTTCTTGTCAGATTTATCTGAGTTTATTATGCACAGATATAGGGGTATTTTTCAGGCAGAAGTAAATTTCAAATATACAGAAACATGTTCTACCTGTTACCTGAAAACCTTTAGTAGTTTACCATGTTTCCAAATGCCAGTCTGTGCATGGAGTACAGGCCTGACTGCATAATGAAAATCTGGGAAGCTTGTTAAATATCTGTACCAATACAAGGTACCAGTTGAGGCTCTAACATCCATATTTTTAATAATCCACACAGGTTTGGGAACCAATGGATAAACTCAGCTCTTCATGAAGCATTTTAAAATTCCACAGTATGGCCACAATTTCATCATCAATCTTGTCAATTTTTACTTTCTTAAATGAATTTCTGCTATAGACAAACTTTTTTCTTTTCTATTCAGGTAGAGTTGATTTAAAATATCATGTAAGTTTCAGGTGGACAAGGTTGTTATTCACAATTTTATTTTATTTTATTTTTCTTGTTATTCACAATTTTAAAAGGTTTTATTTCATTTATAGATGTTATAAAATATTGGTTATATTCCTTGAGATGTACTATATACCCTGGTAGCTTATTTTATACATAGCAGCTTGTACTAAAAGCCCCTACTCCTAACTTTTGTACTCATTATCTCCTAAGCATATTGGCTTGATGATGTTACAGCTTTGAATAACTGTAAACCTTGGGTGAGAGTTGGTCCCAAAGATTAGAAGTACTTATGCACATTACATACATAATCAGTATTTATCAAGCCATTTTCAAGTATAACAAACAACATAGGAAAAGATAGTACCATTCTTCTGATTTTCAAATTTTTTATCTCCCCACTAACCAGAATGCTATCCTCAAGTTTTGACTATGTACAGAAACTCTGGAGGCATTGTTGACTCAAATCTTAATAAAATTTAGTTCCTTCACCTTTAAAATTTATGTATCCATTATCTTATAGGACTTTTATGATCAGCAAATGAAATACTACTATAATTCAGACTCTTTCGGACACTTAGAAATGAAAAAAAAAAAATCTGTGTACTCTTTCTCTGCTCAGAAACTGCTTTTGAAAGATTATTATGTGCTAGAGAGACTTCTGGGGTCTGGGGAATAGCACTGTATGAAAAGAAAGAAAAATTACTCCTTGAAAGGACTCTACTTCCATTGCAGATGATAATGACAATAAAATGATTAAGTAAAATAAAATAATATACTAGAAGGTTGTAAGTGCTATGAAGAATAGTTAAGCAGAGGAGGAAGATAAGAATTCTTATAACAAGATTGCATTTTCTAACAGGGTAATCAGGTCTCATGGAGAAGAAATGTGAGTATAGTGTACTCATTCGATTGTATACCTTTGTCCTTATGGTAAACACATGTGGGTCTGGAGCCTATTTCCCTGTTTCTGCACAGGAATCTAACTGGTATGACTTTCCCTTACAAATGACTGGCCTAGAAGGCACAATCGCAACCTTATATCAGCGAGAAAACATCAGGACTTGGTTACAGTTTGGGTCACATTTTCCATCAGTTATGCTGACAATTTCATCATCACTTGTCTGAACGAAGTAACTTGCTGATAATTCAGATTCATTTGTAATGTTTGCCTAGTTATCTGAAGTTCTAATGATCAAGTTCTAATGAAATTGGTACTCACTTGTGTTAAATGATGTTTACCAACCTATGTTCATATTATATATGTAAAAGTGGTAGAAATGTGTAAAATATACATGACTGTTACTTTTATCATTGCTACTTCTCCTGCCTGTAACATTCTACCCATATATCTTTGCAAAGCTGGCTCCTTTTCCACTCAGCTCATATATTTCCTCCTCATATCCCCAAATTAAATCTCCCTTCCCATCTTCACTTTGTATATTGCCCTGTTCCATTTTCTTAACACTTACCATTGAAATTATTTAATATTTTTATTTTAATATTTAATACTGAAAATTAAAATACTTTTTGATTACTTCCTAATTATTTTCCTCCTGCTAGATTCAAGCTTCATGAAAGCAAGTAAATTGTCAGTCATACAAATAGCTTCTCAGTCAGTGTTTGTTTAGTGAAGATATTCATATGTGCATGAATGAATGATTCTTTACCAGTGAGATGTTTGAATTCTAGAAATATTTACAAAGAAAAACCATTCAATTTTTACCAGGCATCTACAATTAATTAACAGTTGCCAAGGAGATATCCTAATAGGTCTGATTTAATGAATATTATAATGAATATACATTAGCTTACTTATTAAGAAGTATGCATAATGTTAAAGGCAGATAAAGCTGAAATTCATCTGTCTTAGAATTATCTATATCTTATGTTAAGTTTAGTCCTGACATCTAATAAACACATGAAAAGATGCTCAACATCACTCATTATCAGAGAAATGCAAATCAAAACCACAATGAAGTACCATTTCACACCAGTCAGAATGGCAGCTATCCAAAAGTCTACAAGCAATAAATGCTGGAGAGGGTATGTAGAAAAGGGAACCCTCTTACACTGTTGGTGGGAATGCAAACTAGTACAGCCACTATGGAGAACAGTGTGGAGATTCCTTAAAAAATTGCAAATAGAACTGCCTTATGACCCAGCCATTCCACTGCTGGGCATACACACCGAGGAAACCAGAATTGAAAGAGACACATGTACCCCGGTGTCATTGCAGCACTGTTTATAATAGCCAGGACATGGAAGCAACCTAGATGTTTATCAGCAGATGAATGGATAAGAAAGCTGTGGTACATATACACAATGGAGTATTACTCAGCCATTAAAAAGAATTCATTTGAATCAGTTCTAATGAGGTGGATGAAACTGGAGCTGTTTATACAGAGTGAAGTAAGTCAGAAAGAAAAACACCAATACAGTATACTAACGCATATATATGGAATTTAGAAAGATGATAACGATAACCCTGTATGTGAGACAGCAAAAGAGACACAGATGTATAGAACAGTCTTGAACTCTGTGGGAGAGGGAGAGGGTAGGATGATTTGGGAGAATGGCATTGAAATATGTATAATATCATAGTGAAATGAACTGCCAGTCCAGGTTTGATGCAGGATACAGGATGCTTGGGGCTGGTGCACTAGGATGACCCAAGGAATGGTACAGGGAGGGAGGTGGGAGGGGGGTTCAGGATGGGGAACATGTGTACACCCATGGCAGATCCATGTTGACGTATGGCAAAACCAATACAATATTGTAAAGTAAAAAAAAAAAAATCAAATAATAAAAAATACTAAGTGAAATATTCAGGTGAGTTTTTCTTTTTCTTTTTTTCTTTTTGATATCTCAAATATAGCAAGAAAACTCCAAAAGGAAAGCAGTTTAGGACACAGAATCAATTCGGACAACCTGGATCTAAATCCCAATTCTACCTCTCACTAGCTGTTTGACTTTAAATCAACAAGAATATCTTCGCTTCTCATCTGTAATATGGAAATGATAATAAGAATCCTTACATTATAGGGTTATTCTGATGATTAAAATAAGTTAATAAGTTAAGCACATGAATAGTGCCTGACATATGGTAGGTGGTCTTTAAGAGTTTGGTATTGAAAAACTTAGGGAAGACTTTCAGAGTTGGAAATATTTTAAGAAATTATTGAGGTCAGAGCTTCCTGAAGTTTTCCTAAGGACTTATGTGTTGCATGATTTAAAAAAAATTCAGATGGCCAGAACATTTTGGCAAATCTTGCTTAAAAAATGTCAAATAGGTTTCTTATCAGCAGGATTTCTCATAAAATATACAAATGCTTATTATGATTATTTAACAGATTCATTTTGACTATTTCCCATATATATGATCAAAAACATTTCTCTTTTCTACAGGACATTTCTTAGACTAGGAGAATGCTTTAAATGATTTTTTGCAGATGATGAAATTGTGTTCTTCTCCATCCTAGTCCATAAAATCATAGACATATACTTAGTGCATGAAAACACAAGCCTTTGTGTTTTCCTATCATGAGTACAGGATTTAAATTTGATCAAATCATCCTCATTTGTCTGCTTGAAACTCTGACCAATCAGGCTCTGCCTCTCAGCTCCCAAATATTCACTTCAGGCTTGCCTTGCATTTATAACTATTTCAGACACGTTCCCCTGGTTTGACTTTCACATTCTTCTTTAAATATACACAATGGAGTATTACTCAGCCGTTAAAAAGAATTCATTTGAATCAGTTCTGATGAGATGGACGAAACTGGAGCCGATTATACAGAGTGAAGTAAGCCAGAAAGAAAAACACCAATACAGTATACTAACACATATATATGGAATTTAGAAAGATGGCAATGACGACCCTGTATGCAAGACAGGAAAAAAGACGCAGCTGTCTATAACGGACTTTTGGACTCAGAGGGAGAGGGAGAGGGTGGGATAATATGGGAGAATGGCATTCTATCATGTATACTATCATGTAAGAATTGAATCGCTAGTCTATGTCTGACGCAGGATACAGCATGCTTGGGGCTGGTGCATGGGGATGACCCACAGAGATGTTATGGGGAGGGAGGTGGGAGGGGGGTTCATGTTTGGGAACACATGTAAGAATTAAAGATTTTAAAATTAAAAAAAAAAATAAAAAATAAAAATAAAAAAACAAAAACAAAACAAAACAAAACAAAACAAAACAAAAAAAAAAAAAAAAAAAAAAAAAAGACCATGTTGATTTTTGCCATTTGGTGTTATGCACTGCAACCTCAGGAAAAAGGAATGTTCCCTTCTCTCTAGAGGAGACTTGATGACTTGTTTAAGGTCACATGGAAAGTTAGTGTCAGGGCTGACACAGGGCAGCCACTTTTTCCAGCAGTGGCTAGTCATCTAAATCTGGCCTAAATTATTTGGCTTGACCATTGTTTAAATATGAGTGTTTTTAAGAAAAGTATATGCTCTAAGACTGTAGTCTATGCCAGGGGTCAACAAACGTTTTTCTATTTAAGGCTAGA
Source organism: Budorcas taxicolor (assembly GCF_023091745.1). Lineage (NCBI taxonomy): Eukaryota > Metazoa > Chordata > Mammalia > Artiodactyla > Bovidae > Budorcas > Budorcas taxicolor. The sequence goes on from NC_068912.1 coordinate 75,264,983, forward strand.
TAAGAAGTCAACAAACGTTTTTCTGTTTAAGGCTATATAAGACTTCCTGCAAGGAGATGCATTCTGAAGGAATGAACCAATCCATTCTGAAGGAGATCAGCCCTGGGATTTCTTTGGAAGGAATGATGCTAAAGCTGAAACAGTACTTTGGCCACCTCATGCGAAGAGTTGACTCATTGGAAAAGACTCTGATGCTGGGAGGGATTGGGGGCAGGAGGAGAAGAGGATGACAGAGGATGAGATGGCTGGATGGCATCACGGACTCGATGGACGTGATTCTGAATGAACTCCGGGAGTTGGTGATGGACAGGGAGGCCTGGCGTGCTACGATTCATGGGGTTGCAAAGAGTCAGACACGACTGAACGACTGAACTGAACTGAAGACTTCCCTGGTGGCTCAGACGGTAAAGCGTCTGCCTACAATGAGGGAGACCCGGGTTTGATCCCTGGGTTGGGAAGATCTCATGGAGAAGGAAATGGCAACCCACTTCAGTACTCTTGCCTGGAAAATTCCATGGATGGAGAAGCCTGGTAGGCTAGAGTCCATGGGGTCGCAAAGAGTCCAACATGACTGAGTGTCTTCAATTTCAATATGCCAAGAAGTGTTTTATGTTCTGTGGGCCATATTTTCTCTGTCTCAATTACTCAATTATGCTATTGTAGTGCAATGCCATATATGACATGTTAACAAATGGAGATGATTGTTTTCCAATAAAGTTTTATTTATTAAAAAAGGGTCACCAAATTTGGAATATAAGCCATAATTTTCCAACCCCTGTTCTACATCAGTCTAAATAGCTCAATGTGTTTATGATATAAGCCTGGTCCATAAGAAATATCTAAGTCTTCAAAACTTGATATAACAGATAAATTAAGGACCAGAAATATTTATCATTAGATAATGCCACTAGATAATTATATTTATGCACTATTTGAAATTCTTATTCTTAGGGTACATGTTACTGGAATCTAGGGGCATTTGTTCTTAATAGTGTCATTTGGTTTCACTTATGAAAATTAAATCCTTACTAGAATGCTATTACTTTATAGCATTTATCCAATTGCAAATCTGGTAAAGATTCCAGTTAGAGCAATTACGGGAAATAACGCAATATCTTGGTACATCTGTCACTTTGATAAAATTGTATAATCTGTGATTTACTTTTTATCAGATTCAGAGGTTTTATCTATTTAAGTATACAATTACTTCTGAAGCCACATTAAGTTGGCAGGAATTTTGTTTCTCCATAAATTCCCAGTGCAGTAACTTGGGTTTGCTGACTCTTGCAAGATTCTGCAAATTTTTGGCATGGGTTTATTCATTCCAGCTTTTAACTTGTCTTTCAAATGTTCTCAGACACTCTCTAATTAGTGGCTATTCATGTCACAAGGATAGGAAAACTCCCCTCAGTTCCTACTGTCTGATGTTTCTCTCTCATTGGAACTTAGGGAAAGAATATACTATTTTTCCACTTTACCTAATCCATCTCCTATGTTAAATGGACATTTGCATTTTATACTTTGGACATGCCAATTCTACCACACTATTGAGTCTTTCTCTTGTTCACAATGTTTCTTTAAATGAACCTTATATTATACATTTTGAGATAAATAATTTCTTTATTTTTATATAAATTTATTTATTTTAATTGGAGGTTAATTACTTTACCATATTGTATTGGTTTTGCCATACATCAACATGAATCCACCATAGGTATACACGTGTTCCCCATCCTGAACCCCCTCCCTGCTTCCTCCCCGTACCATCCCTCTGGGTCGTCCCAGTGCACCAGCCCCAAGCATCCTGTATAATGCATCGAACCTGGACTGGCAATTCATTTCATATATGATCTTATACATGTTTCAATGCCGTTCTCCCAAATCATCCCACCCTCTCCCTCTCCCACAGAGTCCAAAAGCCTGTTCTATATATATGTGTCTCTTTTGCTGTCTTGCATATAGGGTTTTCATTACCATTTTTCTAAATTCCATATATATGTGTTAGTATACTGTATTGGTGTTTTTCTTTCTGACTTACTTCACTCTGTATAATAGGCTCCAGTTTCATCCACCTCATTAGAACTGATTCAAATGTATTCTTTTTAATAGCTGAGTAATACTCCATTGTGTATATATACCACAGCTTTCTTATCCATTCATCTGCTGATGGACATCATTTCTTATGACATATGTACTGAGGACAAGAAGGCCCAGGAATTTATATCCTTTAAAAATGCGACACTGGCATACCTCATTTATTTTGAAGAAATGTACATTCATTATCTTTACACACCAGAAAAAATGTAAAATCTAGTACCCAATAACATAATTTCTATGATAAAATATTTTCTATAAAAATTCTCCCTTAATGGCCTATACAGTAATAGAATCTTAAAAAAAGAATGGATGTATGCTTACATGTAACTTATTCACTATGCTGTATACCTGATAATGCACAACATTGTAAACCAACTATATTCCAATAAAAATTTAAAAAATTCTTCCTTGATTATTGTTAAATCTTAAGGCAAAGTTACAGTTACAATACTTATGTACTCTCCATCATATCCATTCAATTTCCTCCTAAGAAGAGCAACAAAAAGCTAAACTGACTTCTTGGATGTCCCAGAAGGACATGTAACCACATAAAACATCTATTATTTTGTTGAAGAATATTGAGAAGACTTTATTTTTAGTTCTAATTAAGCAATTTGCAAATGCTTCTAATTAAGATATTTCTCCTTACAGTATATAAATTATTAGAAAAATATTTAAAATGTATAATTTATATCAAACTGTCACATATCAGTGTGTCTGTGGGAAATATTTTTTCCATTTAAATATTCAACATTTAAAAGTTTAAGCTGATTTTTTGATGTCATATTGAAAAATTTTTCTTTCCTATAACTAGATGTCTCTAACTTAATGCATAACATGAAAAAGTATTCTGTATGAAGAAATAAACTCACAGGTAACTTCTGAAGATGACCTCTAGTTCATATAGTAAGATAAACTTTTCCAATGAAGCGTAAAATAGTACCTTGTAAACAGACAAGACTGAGCGACTGAACCGAACTGAAACAGCAACCAGATATAAGACAATTTCTGCACTGCTCTAATTAGATTGAGGAGAAGGCTGGATTTCATTACTCTCTAGTCCTCTTGGGTTTATGACCAGAACCAATCGTTCATTCACTCTGAGCATGAATTTTCCCACTGACCAAACATTTTTGTGCATTCCTAACTCATGACAATGCAACAAAGAAGAAATCGTACAAGACTTTTTGAACTCTTTCTGGAGGGACGGTGACATATGAGCAGCAACTACAGCAATTATCTCTGTGGATGACCACGCTGGAGGAACTGAAGCTCCTAACTTGCACTGAAGCTGTCCAATCAAGAGGTTATGGGAAACATAGTCAACTATGAAGATGTTCGTCTGCATTAGAATATGCTGCAAGCTACACTGTCTGCTCATGAATAGGTTTCAAATGCCACTGAAAAAGCACTCAGGCAAAGCTATTTTAAAACTCCTATAGTTTTAAACTGAGCAGGGACCCTGTGTGTTTTATAAGACCCTTTTCACATACACACACACAGACATGCACACACACCCACAGGCTCATTGTTTCAGGCTTATTATTTCTTCCTATTATTTGATGAAAAAATTATAACTTGCCACATTGGGCTTTCTATATATTCATGTACTTTTAGATAGATCCGGCCTTAGAGTGTTGATACACTGACTGATGTATAATACAGAAACAACCCTGTGACTAAGATGTCATAGAATTTGAACTTTAGCAGATAAAGACATTTGAAAATAATCTGCCAAGGTAGCCATGGCTGGTTTCCCAGGCAACTGTCATTTCCTTTCTCTTTCTTCCTTGCCAGTGGTATCAGCCTGCATCAGAAACTGGAAATGCCAAAGAGCTACTAGGCAAACCTCCTCTGCAGCTAGGACATAAGCATATGACTCAGTTCTGGTTACTAGAACAGAAAGAGGAGGAAAAGAGATTCTCAGGGAGATCCTAAGAAAAAATTTTCCCCTTGATTTAAAAAGAGGGAGAGAGGCATGAGAACTCTCCCCCTGTCCCTCTTTCTCCTCTTTTTCTCACGTGTGAATGAAAATGTGAGGTCTGGAGTTGTGGCAGACACTATGAAACCATGAGGCAACAAACCCAAGGATGACAACCAATATGAGGGGAATAGCATGTGGAAAAATAAAAAAAGCTTTTGGTAAAGTTGTTAAGCCACGGAAACCGGAACTGCTTATCTCAAGGCTTTGTTATGGACAACAAGGTACTTATTAATTAAAAAGCCACTTTTACTCAGAATTCTGTTTCTTATTGCCAAAAGCAAATTTCTAAATACACTCCTTCTACCAAGCTATTAAGTACGTCTAAGAGTGTCACATGGCTTGTTGGTGGCAGATCTAAAGTAAAAATAGAAATCTTTTAAATCCCAGAAGTGTCTTATAACTCATTTTAAAAAAAATCCTAAAAAAAATCCTGATTTGTTAATTTGAGTTTTAGGCAAAAGTATAAAAGAAATAAAAGAAATAGTCTTAGTACTTTTGTTCTTGATTAGAAAAGACAGTTTTTGACAATACTAAGCTAGTGCAGAAATGAATATTTTACTATCTAAATTAAGTACAAAGGCACTTTTGGGACTTTTAGAGATAATATGCATTTTAAATAATTTAAAAAGAAATAGAAAATATGTATAAAATTATTTGCATAGCTTTTGCAGCTTTAGTTGATTTTTTCTTCCACTTTTATTGAGCTATAATTGAAATACAGCACTGTATAAGTTTAAAGATGTACAGCAAGATGATTTGACTTATATCATGAAATGGTTACCACAATAGGTTTAGTGAACATCCATAATTTCATATAGATAACAAAAGAAAAGAAAAAAAAATTTCCTGTGATGAGAGCTCTTAGTATTTACTCTCTTAGTGACTTTCAAATAGAATATACAGGAATGTTAATTACATTGTTTATGTCATATATCACACTTCTAGTACTTATTTTGGAGAAGGCAATGGCAACCTACTCCAGTACTCTTGCCTGGAAAATCCCATGGATGGATGAGCCTGGTGGGCTGCTCCATGAGGTCGCTAAGAGTCGGACACGACTGAGCGACTTCCCTTTCACTTTTCACTTTCATGCATTGGAGAAGGAAATGGTAACCCACTCCAGTATTCTTGCCTGGAGAATCCCAGGGGCGGGGGAGCCTGGTGGGCTGCTGTCTATGGGGTCACACAGAGTCGGACGCGACTGAAGCGACTTAGGAGCAGCAGCAGCAGTACTTATTGACCTTAAAATTGGAAAATTTGTATCTTCAACCACCTCCTTGCTTTTTCCCCTCTGGTAACCACAGATCTGATCTCTCTTCTATGAGCTTGTTTGCTTGTTTTTGAAGTATAATTGACCTACAACACTATGTTAGTTCTTGGTGCACAGCATAATGATTCGATATTTCTATACATTACAAATTGATCACCATGATAAGTACTTACCGTCTGTCACCACATAAAGATATAACATAATTATTAACTATATTCCTCACACTGTACATTTCATCCCTGTTATTTACTTTATAACTAGAAATTTGTACTAACTTCCTTCACCCATTTCACTCATCCCGTTGATGCCTTTCCCTTCTGGCAACCATCTGTTCTCTGTGTCTGTGACTGTTTCGGTTTTTTTTTTGTTCGTTTGATCCTGTGTTTTGGGTTTCAGATTCCATGCATAAGTGAAATCCTATAGTATGTATCTTTCTCTGTCTGACTTATTTCATTGATTAATAACATAATACCTTCTAGGTTCAAGAATGTTATAAGTAGTTTATGTTTTTTTCCTTCCTGAATTTGACTTATCAAAATTCTAGTTTTTCATTTTGACAATTTCATTTTCATCAATTATTCTGTGGATTTTGGTATGATTTCTGATGTTTACAATTTCAACTTTTCAGAAACAATGACTGTAGGTCTATATATATTCTGTTTTCTTTACTTTTTATTACTTTATATTTTCAGATATAAGATAAAGATAATATTTTTCAAATCTGTATACCTCTTCACTTTTATATTTGGTATATATTCACAAATTTTTTTCTAAATTCAGCTTCTTCTTAAAATATTTGCTTCAGACTCAACTAGATTTTTTTCTTCTATGTATTTACTATGAGAGATTCTTCCCTTAATATTTCAATGCTAAAACCTCCATTACTGGTATTTTTTTTAATGGTGTTTATCAGTACATATAGAACAAATTCACTTAAGATAACTTTTTGATTGGCCTTAAACAGGACTCGACAGAGGATGAGATGGTTGGATGGCATCACCGACTCGATGGACATGGGTTTGGGTGGACTCTGGGAGTTGGTGACGGACAGGGAAGCTTGGCATGCTGTGATTCATGGGGTCCCAAAGAATCGGACCCGACTGAGCGACTGAACTGAACTGAAACAGGACTAATTTTTCCCCCACGGATATAGTCTATCATGCTAAAACGTAACAATCTGTGGTCAGACGTTGTGAAATAAAATATAATGCAATAGCTACCAGAAATAATAGACTATATAAGAGAAACCAAATAGAACAATGGGTAACAAATAAACTCCAGATGAGACCATTGTGAAATGCGCATCATAATGAAGACTCATTTCAATCAAAGAACTGTTAAAGACACCAAATTCTAATATCGCTATTTCTTATGGGTAATTATATAAAATCAGTCTTGCTTTTAAAAAGTCATAAGTTTAAACAGTGTTTCTCAATGTACTGTCAAAAATTACGTTTTTGAACCTGAATTTTATTGAGGAAAGATTCACTTTTTGTCAGTGTTACAAAACACTTAGCTAAGTGCCCAAAGAGGAAGAAAGGTCTGATCTTCATATCATCATTGTCACTGTAGACAAAGTAACAAATTGATTATCTCTCTTTTGTATTACTCTGAAACTTCACTTTACAAATTCCTTGTAAATTAAGCCTTTTAAATTTATTAAACAAACAATTATTTCATTAATGTAACGAACATCTATTAAGCACACTAGGCTAAGGGCTAGGACTAACATGTCCTCACTGCCTTCAGGTACCTCACAACTTAGTGAAATGGACATAAAAATTTAAAATTAACAATAATAATGGATAATTGGAGGTTTTTCTTATGTGTTAAACAGTAATTCAAGGATTTATACAACAAACATAGTCCCTGCTCTGATGGAGTTTATATTCTAACAGAAAATTCAGAAGTTCAATGATTTAGAAATTAACGTGCTAATTTATTATGCCTGGGACTCATGTTGCCCAGAAAATGTCAGTGTTGTGAGAACTTGTGATTCAGGAAATGACCCAGAGTTGGCTTCATATCAGATAATATTGGAATTAGGGCTAATGAGATGAAGAGTTCAGTGGACAGAGCAGACAAAAAGGAAATTTCAAGCAAAGAAAGGACGCAAACATCAGCATTCTCCAAGGTACTGAAGTATTTGACATGTTTGGGAAATAGAGAAATGTTTTCTCAATAAAACTCTTGGCAACAAGAAGGGACTCCAAGGAGTTCTTTGTTTCCTTAGCGTTAAAGCCTGAGGAAGACACAGAAAGTTCTTTCTCAAAGCAGTTCACTCATGCGGAAGACTGGTTCAGAAAATAACTCCCCTGTGAGGCCACAGTGGGTCACGTTCCCAGAGTCAAACTGGACCTTCACACTGTGAGTAGAGCTCACAGGTCTTGGGGATGGAGAACCATCAGTGCCAAAATAAGATGGAGCCCACCACACTTTAAGAGAAGGAAGGATTGATTGTCCCAGTAAAGCTGCTAGAAAGAACTTGCCTCTAACGTCTCTATCTCCTATTTTGATAAATGCTATCACTACCTTCCTTGTAGTCTAAAATAGAAACCTGGAAGCTATTCCTAACTTTTCTTCCTCTATCACCCTCCAAATCAGTGAATTTCAAGCATCTATTTATTCTTCCTCTGTTATATGTCTTGAATATATATTCTCTTTTCATCCTCTCTGCCTGACCCAGAAAAGGCTTCATATCAGATAACATTCTGATGAAGTCTGTTCAATCAAAGCTATGTTTTTTCCCAGTATTCATGTACAGATGTGAGAAATGGACCGTAAGGAAGGCTGAGTGCTAAAGAATTGATTCTTTTGAATTGTGGTGCTGGAGAAGACTCTTCAGAGTCCCTTGGACTGGAGATTAAAGGAGATTAAAGCAGTCAATTCTGAAGGAAATCAACCCTGAATATTCATTGGAAGGACTGATGCTGAATTTGAAGCTCTAATACTTCTACCACCTGATGTGAAGAGCTGATTCATTGGGCAAGACCCTGATGCTGGGGAAGACTGAAGGCAAAAGGAGAAGGGGGTGGCAGAGGATGAGATGGTTAGGTAGCATCACCGACCCACTGGACATGAATTTGAACAAACTCCGGGAGATAGTGGAGGACAGAGGAGCTTGGCGTACTGCAGTCCATGGGGTCACAAAGAATTGGACATGACTTAGCGGCCAAACAACAACAACATCAGATAATATTAGAATTAGGGTTTAAAAGATGAAGAATCCTTTAGCTGCTTTCACTTGTTAGTTTACTTACTTATTGGTTTAGCCCCTCTTACTTCATGGGCTATGGTGACTCAGGACTTTGTAACAGCCTCTTTGCTAGTTGCCCACCTTCAGCTTTCAGCTTCAGCTAATTCATATTTATCACTGTCAAAGAGTAATCTCTCAATTCATGTCGTTTCTGGGCACAGAAATCAAATTATTTCAGGGAAAGGTCCAAATTCCTCAACACTATATTCAAGGAAATTATAATTTGATACCAGTCTACCTTTCTGGTTTTACTACCTATAATCCCCTTATAGATATTATTGTCTACAGCCATTTATAGTTTCCTAAATTAGCTATATTCTCTAATGGGAGCCATTGTCTGGTAGATTTAGCCTGGGAGGCCATGAGACTAAATTGTGCCCCTTTAGATATGTCTCAGAAGACTCTGCAGATTAAAAAATACAATTGAGAAGAACTGCATTTTTATGAAAGGAAATTATTAGTGAAAATATCGTTGTGGTTTTGCCTCTTGAAAAGTATTATGCTATCAGAGGACTATTATAAGAAAAACTGTCATAATTTTTGTAGATCAGAAAAAAAACCCCCACCAAACCATTTTGGTTTGTATGCAACCAATATGAAGTCTCTCATGAGAAGCTGAGCAATAGAAAATAATATTTTAAAATCTATATAAGAGATGTGATATATAACATGATGACTATAGGGAACACTGCTGTATGATATATACGAAAGTAGTTGAGAGGAAATCCTAAGAGTTCTTGTCATAAGGAAACAAATTCCTTCTTTTTTTACTTTTTATTTTTATGCCTCTAAATGAGATGGTAGATGCTAACTAAACTTACTGGAAAAATAATTTCAGTATATACACACAAATGTATATACGTTGTATAAATATATATGTTGTTTTTCATGCCCTCAATCTTTCCCAGCATCAGGGTCTTTTTTCCAATATGTCAGCTCTTTACATCAGATGGTCAAAGTATTGGAGCTTCAGCTTCAGCATCAGTCCTTGCAATGAATATTCAGGGTTGACTTCCTTTAGGATTGACTGGTTTGATCTCCTTGCTGTCCAAGGGACTATCAAGAGTCTCCTCCAGTGACACTATTCAAAAGCATTAATGCTTCGGTGCTCAGCCTTCCTTATGGTCCAATACTCACACCCATACCTGATTACTTGAAAAGCTGTACCTTTTCCATAGGACCTATCCAATGAGGGTCCTCTTGTGGAACAGAATTGACCAGTACCTTGGTCTTGGTCCTCCAACTTTTATAACTATGAGAAATAAATTCCTGTTGCTCAAATCATTCAGTCACAGCAACCTGAGCTGACTAATAATATTTGGAAATTACAGGCTTGGTAATTTCTTAAATTGGATGCCCAACATCTGGCATTTTGGTAATTTCCACTTTAGGAATCTTGGTAGGAGGCAAAGCTTACCTATTGAGAAAGGAACAGCAGGCCTGACAGCTGACAGCTGGTAGCTAGCCTGGCTCCTACCACCAAATCATGAGATTTCCCTGCTGATCATAAGCAATTTCACAAAATTATCAGTTGAAGACTCTTCAGACAATGATACAATAAAACAGAAATAAGTCGACTACAAAATCAGACCTGAATAGAGACCAAAGCCGACCTCGTGCTTCTATTACTATGAGGTGTTACTACCTCTCCCATGAAAACTCTAATTCCTTTCCATTCTCCTGGTCTCATGGGTTAAAAAATGCCCAAATCTCCAATAACCGAATGTCCCACTTTCAGAGAACACCTGATCCAGAAAAGACAAACATGTCTCAAACCTTCTCCAAAATCGCCTGGAAGTCTGTCCTAACTCCCCCTTACTGAGCTACCCCATGGTTCTCCACAGTATGCAGCTTCACATGCTGCAGCAATGAACAAAGCTAATGTTGATGAGTAAGTGTACATGGTGGCTTTTGGCTGTTGGGGATCAACATCCCTTTTAGAAGCCAGGTATCTTGTTTTCAAGTTTCTCTGGCTGGCATCAGTGAATTGGGTGCAGGGGCTTTACATCAGACACGTGCTTCCTTCTTGCCACAGAAGCTAACTATGGAGAATTCTTTATGGCTTAAGCAGCAACAGCGGCAAAAGTAACACTGCAGGGCGATGGTTCAATATTGGTGGTCAGAATGCAGTGCTGGCAGGGTGCCGGTACAAACAGTGGCATTCAGCATTCAGTGGTGGCAATAATGGTATTACACTACACTGTTCTTTTTAAAATTGCTTTTGCCTTTTTTTCTAAGTTTTACTTGTTATATAGTCTGTTCTTTCATTTATCCAGTGTCCTATCATTAAAGTCTTTTCAGCTTAAATCACACAGAGTGGGCTTCCATGATGGCTTGCAGTAAAGAATCCGCCTGCCAATCCAGGAAACATAGGTTTGATTCCTGGTTGGGAAAGATCCCATATTCCACGGAGCAAACTAAGCCCGTGTGCCACAGCTAGTGAGCCTGTGCTCTATAGACTGGGGGACACAACTACTGAAGCCCATGCTTTGCAACAAGAGAAGCTATTGCAGTGAGAAGCCTACACACTGTAGCTAGAGAGTAGCCTCTGCTAGCAGAAACTAGAGAAAAAGCCCTGCATGATAACAAAGACCCAGCACAGCCAAAAATAAATAAATAAAATTTTAAAATCATACAAAGTTGGTTAAGAATCTGTTGATACTGGAACAATATTCTACATAGTATCCCCCTATGCAAACTCAAACATTTGATGATTGAAATATAACTATCTAATCACAGATGCTCTTAAGTTCCAGGTCTAAATTTTTTTATTTTTTGCTGAACACTTTGGTTACATCGTTTGCACTTCCAATTTATCAGGTTGAAAACAAAGTTAGTCATCTTCCCAGACCTCCTCTATTTCCTGAGTATGAGTTGATACTACGTAAATCAAAAACCCATAACTAATTAGTTACAAGTCCTATGGATTCTACTCTCTCTGAAACCTGTTTCTTCTCATGTCTATATTCACCATCATAGCTCTAGTTCAAATCATTGTTTGTCCCGTGAATTACTTCCCTGGCATTGTCAACTGGTTATTGTATCCTCTATAACACTCTCCACTTAGAAGCTGCAGATATCTCTTAAAAATGCAAAAATTATAATGATGTCAAATAAAACTTTTCTTTTGGCTCCCCTTGCCAGAACAAAGTTGCTTCCAGAATAAAAATTCACGTGATTCAAATGCTCTTGAGTTACTATTTCCAGGATATCTTCAATTGTGCTTCATGGAATGTGTAATGATGTCTAATAGTGACTCTTTTTAGTCTCTATTCTAAACAGGAAGTGATTCTGCTAAAGAAGTTTTTAGAAACCTTTGCAAACCCTGTAAGCACCAAAGCATCACAGTATAAATTGATCCTAAGAAGCATTTATTTGTTCATTTAATCTTTATTAAGCATCTACTATGGATTAGGACTTATTCTACTATATAAGAATGTAGATAAAAGTAAAACAGATAAAGTCTCTGCCATATGGAGCTACCATTTTAGTGGGAGAGATGTATGAGAAGGAAACAAACATAAGGATACAATACAGCTGGCATCCCAGGTGGTGCTAGTGGTAAAGAATCTGCCTGACAATGCAGGAGACCCAAGAGATATGGGTTTGATCCCTGGGTCAGGAAAATCCCTTGGAGTATGGCAGGGCAACCCACTCCAGTATTCTTGCCTGAGAATCCCCATGGACAGAGGCAACATGACTGAAGGGACTTAGCACACAAGCATACAACATACTATGTGTTGAGAGTGTTATGAAGAAAGTAAAGCAGTGTGAAAATGATTGAGAGTATTTGGAGAGCTGCTATTTCATATAAAAGAGTCAGAGAAGGCCACTGTGTAAAGCTAACATTTTATCAAAATTCTGAAAGACATAAAGAAATGCAGTGACATAATGTGGTAGATATATAAACACAGAATTCTATACTGTATAAATCATGATTTCTGTGGTTAAGACTGTCCAGGATCAAATTTGAGCTCTGTCACTTATTAGACTTATAACTTAGGGCAAGATATTTAGTATCCCTGTGCCTCAGTTTTCCCATAAAATGGGAACTATATGAGTATCTATATTATTGGGTTGTACCTCTTAAATAAGTTGATAGATGTAAAGTGCTGAAAGCACATGGTAAACACTCAATGACAGAAGTTACTATTGTTTTGAAAAATGTATGCAGGTTAGGAAGAAAAAATATCACACAATACAATCCATAATTTATAGACATAATTTAATCCATATTTATAGACATAAACTATTAGGGGAAGCCAAATCTTCAGTAGGAACCAAATAAGGTGAGCAGACGCATAGGAAACCACAAAGAAAAATTCCATATCATTCATCCAAGTATTCATCACATACTTACTACATTTCAAGCACCATGCCAGATAATGGACACGGAGGTAAGAAAGTTAGACATTATCTCTTCTTTTATAGAAATTTTATAGTATAACAAGAATACATACAGTAAAATAATCACAGTAAAAGGTGTAAGTGTAATGGTATAGGACATCCAGAGAGGATACTACAGGAATATATAACCAGAATAGTGCAATAAAAAGTATACGTGCCAGATAACATATAGAAAATCATCTAGATGGAACCAAACCATTTCATTGCCCCTGGACTTCCCTGGTGGCCTAGACAGTAAAGCGTCAGTCTACAATTCGGGAGACCCGGGTTCGATCCCTGGGTTGGGAAGATCCCCTGGAGAAGGAAATGGCAATCCACTCCAGGACTATTGCCTGGAAAATCCTATGGACAGAGGAGCCTGGTAGGCTACAGCCCATGGGGTTGCAAAGAGTCGGACACGACTGAGTGACTTCACTTTCACTTTTCACTTTTGTTTTAACTGCTAATCACAGTGTAAGATACCTACAAAAGAGTACAAAAGTATAACGAAGTATATACTGAACTGACTCTCACATAATCAATATCAAGATGAAGAAATAAAATGCTTTCAGAGTCCAAAAGCAGCAGTCTCTTTCATGTACCCTTTACAGATAACCACTATTATAATTTCTGATAAATCCTGAGACAAGACTAGTTTGCCTCATGTTGTAGCCTACATAAATTAAAACAAAGATATTTCTTGTGCCTGACTTCTTTTATTTAACATTCATACAGACTTGTACCTGACTATTCATAGCAACCTACTTGTAACAAAAGCAGCCTGCTTAGAGCAAAAAACTGGGAGAAAACTTTCAACTCAAATATCCACTAAGAGGTGAAGATAAAGAAATTGTGCTATATTTATACAATGTATACTTTCAACAACAAAATTTGATAACCATTAAAATGTAGACAAATAAACCAGTAATGATCAATGATTCAAGAAGTCAGACCAAAAATATAATATATTCTGAAATCACATTTTCATAAAATTCTGGAAAATTCAAATAAATCTGTAGTGATATAAAGCAGAAGAGTATTTGCCTGGGTGAGAGTGGGTAAGCAGCGTCATGAGGAAAATTTTTTTTGATGATGGACATGATCATTATCTTGACTGTAGTGATGCTTTTGTTGGTGTATATATGTCTCAAAATTTATCGAATTGTTACTTTCAATATGTGCAATTAGATATCAATTATACCTAAATAAGGGCTTCCCAGGTGCTCCCAGGTGCAGTGATAAAAAAAAAAAATCTGCCTGCCAATGCAGGAAGTATAAGATGCAGTTTTGATTCCCTTCGTTGGGAAGATCCCTTGGAGTAGGAAATGGCAACCCACCCCAGTGTTCTTGCCTGGAGAATTCCATGGACAGAGGAGCCTGGCAGGCTACAGTCCATGGGGTTACAGAGTTGGATGCGACTAAGCATACATACCATACGCACACACACGTAAATACTTAAATAAAGCTGTTTTTATTTATTTTTTAAGATTTGGGTACTTTGCTAACAAATGTAAAGCTTTCCTGAACTCAGTATGTATTTAAACCTACAAAAATATCATCAGATATCCTCAGAACTTCAATCCAGTTTGAGTGGATTCTACCTTGCTGAGCCATGGTAATTAAGAACAAGGCTTCTGAGTCAGGCTGCAAGGGTTAGAATCCTTCCATCTCACCTTACCAGCTTTGTGACATTGGGTAAGTGATTTCTTTATGTGCCCTTACTTATAAAATAAGGATGCTTTGGGCTGGTGCACTGAGATGACCCAGAGGGATGGTACGGGGAGGGAAGTGGGAAGGGGGGTTCAGGATGGGGAACATGTGTATACCTGTGGCAGATTCATGTTGATGTATGGCAAAACCAATACAATATTCTAAAGTAATTAACCTCCAATTGAAATAAATAAATTTATATTTAAAAAAATAAAGAAAAAAAATAAGGATAGTACTAATATTTACTTCAGAGAATTAATATGAAGATGGTATAAGTTAATATAGGTGAACTCAATAAACGTAAGCAATTATAAAATTTTTATACTTATAAATTTTATATAGTTATAAAACAAGGATAGTATTAATACTTCAGAGAATTAATATGAAGGTTGTATGAGTTAATATAGGTGAACTCAATAAATATTAGCAATTATACTACTTATGAGTTAAATTCTTGTGCCTATATTAGGTAAAATTAAATGTCCAGTATTCCTTGAAAAATTGACTGAATTAAATGTATTTTGCTTTCCTGGTGGCTCAGAGGTTAAAGCGTCTGCCTGCAATGTGGGAGACCTGGGTTCTATCCCTGGGTCTGGAAGATTCCCTGGAGAAGGAAATGGCAACCCACTCCAGTATTCCTGCCTGGAGGATCCCATGGATGGAGGAGCCTGGTTGACTATAGTCCATGGGGTTGCAAAGAGTTGGACACGACTGAGTGACTTCACTTCCACCTTCTATCAGTTCAGTTCAGTTCAGTTGCTCAGTTGTTTCCGACTCTGTGGAACCCCATGAATCACAGCACACCAGGCCTCCCTATCCATCACCAACTCCCGGAGTTCACTCAGACTCACATCCATCGATTTAGTGATGCCATCCAGCCATCTCATCCTCTGTCATCCCCTTCTCCTCCTGCCCCAATCTCTCCCAGCATCAGAGTCTTTTCCAATGAGTCAACTCTTCGCATGAGGTGGCCAAAGTACTGGAGTTTCAGCTTTAGCATCCTTCCAAAGCATTCCTTCCAAAGAAATCCCAGGGCTGATCTCCTTCAGAATGGACTGGTTGGATCTCCTTGCAGTCCAAGGGACTCTCAAGAGTCTTCTCCAACACCACAGTTCAAAAGCATCAATTCTTCAGCGCTCAGCTTTCTTCACAGTCCAACTCTCACATCCATACATGACCAGTGGAAAAACCATAGCCTTGACTAGACGGACAAAGTAATGTCTCTGTTTTTCAATATGCTATCTAGGTTGGTCATAACTTTTCTTCCAAGGAGTAAGCGTCTTTTAATTTCATGGCTGCAGTCACCAAAAAAATAAAGTCTGACACTGTTTCCCCATCTATTTGCCATGAAGTGATGGGACCAGATGCCATAATCTCCGGTTTCTGAATGTTGAGCTTTGAGCCAACTTTTTCACTCTCCACTTTCACTTTCATCAAGAGGCTTTTTAGTTCCTCTTCACTTTCTGCCATAAGGGTGGTGTCTTCTACATGTCTGAGGTTATTGATATTTCTCCCGGCAATCTTGATTCCAGCTTGTGCTTCTTCAAGCCCAGCATTTCTCATGATGTACTCTGCATATAGGTTAAATAAGCAGGGTGACAATATACAGCCTTGATGTACTTCTTTTCCTATTTGGAACCAGTCTGTTGTTCCATATCACTTTCTATACTAGCACACAAAATTTGGATAGGCTCTACTCTACTTTTCAAACCCTCTGTTTTGCTATGTACAATTCAATACATCCAACACAAATGAATCTCCCAGTATTTTGCATAATTTATCCATTTTCTCAACTTTAGCACATGAGTTTCCTTGGCTAAAATACCTTTTCTACAGAACCAAAATCTCAATAAAAGGAATCAATATATCTTTGAAATTCTCAACACATAGTACAGTACTCAATACATTATGCTGGACAAGTTTTCCTTGATTCTAATTTTCATTCTCTTACTGAGTTTTCTGTCACTAGTGTTAAATACATTTACTTCTTGTTCCTTAAGCTTGGTATTAATGGAATATACCCTTTTGCTCTTCTGTTAGCGTTACTAAAGGACAAAATTAGGATGATAGTTTATAGATTGTCATCTCAATGTATCCACATTTATTGCTGCTTTTTAATCCTCCTTATTTCCAAGTCTTTTTTTTTTAACAATTATAGATGTGCAAACCTATTGATCTAGAGAAGACTGATGAGAATTACATTATTTTGCTTTTCCTAAAAAATTTTCAGTTTCTATTTGTTTTCCTAAAGAGTAAATTGTATATCAATTATGTATCACAGAAATAAGTTTGATTTCAAGCATGATAAATATTACATTAAAAAGTAAATTGAGAAATATCCTAAAGTAACAAATGCTTTAATATTAAAAGCTGAAGTTTCTATATTTACTTACATCAAGGAATACTGAAAGCACATTGTTCAGTAATTACTATAGAAACATCTTGAACTACTTACTTGACTGTGTTTCACAGTAATTACTGTAGAAAAAATTTCTATTTCAAAGTGTCACCAATTTTCCAAAACCCTTCTGCAAAGCATCAACTTATAATGAAAATTACAATTCTAAACATTTTTCCTCAAGAAGAAATATAACATAGAATTGATGTATATTGTGTGCTATGTGATTAGTTGCTCAGTCATGTGCAACTCTTGTGACCCCATAGACCATAGCCTGCCAGGCTCCTCTGTCCATGGGATTCTCCAGGCACGAATACTGGAGTGGGTTGCCATTTGCTTCTCCAGGGGATCTTCCCCACTCAGGAATGGGTCTCTTACATCGCAGGAAGACTCCTTACAGACTGAGCTATGAGGGAAGCCCTAATAAACATCATAAAATTGACACAAAAACCAGTTCATTACCTGTGGTACAAAGAATATTATTTATATGGTAACAAATAACATTAAAACTCTTATTACCTGAATGAAAAATATCTTTGATGTTTTCCTTACCAGTTAATGTGCAGATCAAAAAATTACAATTTAAAGTTTTGAAAAATGTAATGTATGTTGACTGTGTGAGGTATTGGTACCTTTACAGTCTCTTATGTTAGGAAATTCTAAACAAGAAATCAGCTTGGTTTTAACAGGTTGGAAAGGTAAAACTGATAAAGATACTGAGCCATAAATTTAAAGGAGGAACAAAACCTTACATAATTACAAATACACTGATACTCTTACAGTCTTTGAAATTCATTGATCATCTGCTTAATTTATCGTTATGGGGACTGAATGGTTAATCTGTTACATCAGAACCCAAAATGTATCCTGATGTATTTTTTTTTAAATGAAAAACACCTCTAAATAATAGCAATTCTTGTCATATGTGATTCATATCTATAACACAGAAGAGGCATTAATAGGGTATGATATTTAATCAAGTGCCTTGAAGATAATTCAATTAAGAACAACATCAGCATAAATAATTTGAAGTTGCTAAAAGTATAATTTAAGCAGAGCTATAATCTGTAGGCAAAATAGTGAAGTTAGTACATTACAGAATACTAGAAAAAGAAATGGGTTTGGATTCAAGTTCTGCCACTTTCTGCTTAATTTCTGAGACGCAGTTTCCCAGTTGGTTAAGAAAAGTGACAACACATACCTTACACTGTTAAAAGGTTTAATGAAATAATGTTTGTGGATAAAGAGCCTGGTGTATCCACTAAATAAATATTAATTCCCTTTCACTGTCAATGAATACAAGATCAAATCAGTTTTGTCTAGATTATTGTTTTATTGGAGGGAAAGACAGACAAAGACTAAGTTGTTAAGCATATGACTTCATCTATCTTCAGGCCTATCATAGTGCCAGCCACTCAGAAGAGACTTAAAAACGTGCATAGCACTGTGCTGAAATACATCATATGCTTTATTCACTGAATATTGCTCTAACATTTATTTTCTTATTTAACTTTTTAACTCCTGTCTTAAATACCAGCTCTTCCTTGTTACTCACATAATCAAAAATTTTTAGTAGCCATTAGTTAGTCAGGTCCACCTCAACCCACCTTTCTACTTTTACTTCCACTACTCATCTTAACTTATCCAACTGTCAGCAAAATTAGGACATTCCATGACTACGCTTTGTACTTTCTGACAGCCTTCATTTCCTCTGCAAATATACCACTGCTTTCTTCCCAGCAGTTGAAATATAATTTCCTCTTTAAACCCTAGGTCAAATGTTCTCAAGTATGTTCTCCTTACCTCCCAACTGGAAGTAATCTTATTTTCTCTAAGTATGGGGGGGAATTAGTTTTTTTTTTCTTTTTCATTAGCCGCATACCAATTTCAAGCCACTATTTTAGCTACTCTGGAGAGTGAATAAACAATACATCATCAGGAAACCTACAGTTTAGAAAAATACAAAAAGTACATTAATAAATAAGACAGAGAGATAGACATGTAGGCCTGATACATTGGTAAATTAAAGGATGGATAGTAAGAAATCGATCAAGTAGGTGAAGCTAGATGAGAAAGTTCAGAATCATTGCTTCATTTAAAAGATATTTGCTAAATTTTAGAATGATGGTCTAAAATTATACTTTAGTAATTCAAATGGAAGTGACATCTATATGAAAGTGAGAGTGAAGTAGCTTAGTCATGTCCGACTCTTTGTGACCGTATGAGCTATAGCCTACCAGGCTTCTCCATCCATCGGATTTTCCAGGCAAGAGTACCGGAGTGGGTTTCCATTTCCTTCTCCAGGGGATCTTTCTGAACCAGCGATAGAACCCGGGTTTCCGTCATTGCAGGCAGAGGCTTTACCCTCTTGGCCACTGTGAGCACTCAGTGACATCTATATAAGTATTCAATAATAATCTAGTAGCTTGAATAACTGAGACTCAGTTCAATTCAGTTTAGTCGCTCAGTCGTGTCTGACTCTTTGCGACCCCATGAATTGCAGCACAACAGGCCTCCCTGTCCATCACCAACTCCCAGAGTTCACTCAAACTCACGTCCATCGAGTCGGTGATGTCATCAAGCCATCTCATCCTCTGTCGTCCCCTTCTTCTCCTGCCCCCAATCCCTCCCAGCATCAGAGTCTTTTCCAATGAGTCAACTCTTTGCATGAGGTGGCCAAAGTACTGGAGTTTCAGCGTTAGCATCATTCCTTCCAATGAACACCCAGGAACAATCTCCTTTAGAATGGAGTGGTTGGATGTCCTTGCAGTCCAAGGGACTGTCAAGAGTCTTCTCCAGCACCACAGTTCAAAAGCATCAATTCTTTGGCACTCAGCTTTCTTCACAGTCCAACTCTCACATCCATACATGACCACTGGACTAGGAGCATGTAAATATGTTGATTTCACTGGAAGTTCTAATTAGAATAGTTCTTGCAACAATTTCACAATTTCTGGATAGAGACTGCCTTTAAAATTTGTGTTATTTTTATTGCATAATAGTACTTAAACACTAAGCAGAATATTATATAGATAAGATGGTTGGATGGCATCATTGAGTCAATGGACATGCGTTTGAGTAAGCTCTGGGAGTTGGTGATGGACAGGGAAGCCTGGCATGCTGCAGTCCATGGAGTTGCAAAGTGTTGGACATGACTGAGTGACTGAACTGAACTGAACAGAAAATTATAATTCCTTCAACTGCCATATCTTCTCTGTTCATTCCACAAATCTAACTTTGGACAAAGTACTAGCTACTGGAGATGTAATGGTGAAGAAAATAAAGATGTAGTATTGTCTTTAAAGAACTCAAGGAAACAGACCTTCAAACAACTAATTATGACAATATTTTAACAATATTGTATTCTAAGTCCTATATGTATTTGTGGTAGAGTTATTATGGATGGGAAACCATAATTTTCTCAGAGGTATTAACATTTGGGGGCTTCCCTGGTGGCTCAGCAGTAAAGAATCTGCCAGTAATGCAGGAGACATGGGTTCAATCTCTGGATCAGGAAGATTCTCCTGGAGAAGGCACTGGCAACCCACTCCAGTATTATTGCCTGGAAAACAGTCCATGGGGTCTCAAGAGTCAGACACAGCTTAACTAAATCACCAGCACTGCCACCTGGACTGGACCTTAGTCAAGTACTATACGGAAGAAGAGCTATAGTCAATCAAAAAGTGTTAATGTCTTATGTTTGGCTTTACAGATTTGTTATTAGTTGCATTTGAACATGCCTATGCAATGGCACCCCACTCCAGTACTCTTGCCTGGAAAATCCTACGGATGGAGGAGCCTGGTAGGCTGCAGTCCACGGGGTCGCTAAGAGTCAGACACGACTGAGCAACTTCACTTTCACTTTTCACTTTCATGCATTGGAGAAGGAAATCGCAACCCACTCCAGTGTTCTTGCCTAGAGAATCGCAGGGATGGGGGAGCCTGGTGGGCTGCCGTCTATGGGGTCGCACAGAGTCGGACACGACTGAAGTGACTTAGCAGCAGCATGCCTGTTGTATGGAAAATCCTTTTCAAATCAAATCATAAAGCCACAAAGTGAAACCCTGATTTAAGGAATAAATTGAAAGCAGTTTAATTTTGTCAACTTTTTCCTATTTTCCTTATACACATCAAGAGCAAACAGTCTGAAGAAAGCCTTTGGATTTCACTTCCAAAAATACTTCTCAATTTTACTTGCTTTTCTTGGCCCTATTTTCATTGCATTCACCTTCTCTTTGCCAGATTATAGCAGCTGATCTCCCTGCTATCTGTATTCACTCTTATAATAGTGTTGTAAAGGATGTTTAAAGAAACACAGCTTCTAAATAGAAGCTTCTTTCCTTGAGTTATTTGAAGGATAAGGGAATCATGCTGTGAACTTGTTTCATGTGTTTGTGTGCATGTGTGCTCAGTTGTGCCTGACCCTTTGTGACCCCATGGACTGTAGCCTGTCATGCTCCTCTGCCCATGGAATTTTCCAGGCAACGATATTGGAGTAGGTTGAAATTTCCTCCTCCAGGGGATCTTCCTGACCCATGGATCGAACCTGCATCTCTTGTGTCTCTTGCATTGGCAGGCAGATACTTTACCACTGAACCACCTGGGAAGCCCAAATTTGTTTCATAGTATTTCCTATTAACCCTACATGACACCAACTCCTAAGAAAAGCTTACTCTCTTATCCTTTGTAAATCTTCCTCTTATTTCTGTTATCATGTTCACCTCATCTTGTACCTTTGATCAGCTCTTTCTCAGTTCAGTTCAGTCTCTTCAGTCCTGTCTGACTCTTTGCAACTCCATGGACTGCAGCACACCAGGCCTCCCTGTCCATCACCAACTCCTGGTGCTTCCTCAAACTCATGTCCATCGAGTTGGTGATGCCATCCAACCATCTCATTCTCTGCGTCCTCTTATCCTCCTGCCTTCAATCTTGCTCAGCATCAGGGTCTTTTCCAATGAGTCAGCTCTTTGCATCAGGTGGTGAAAATATTGGAATTTCAGCTTCAGCATCAGTCCTTCCAATGAATATTCAGGACTGATTTCCTTTAGGATTGACTGGTTTGATCTCCTTGCAGTCCAAGGATTCTTCTCCTTCCACTCAAAAGTCTTCTCCAACACCACAGTTCAAAAACACCAACTCTTCAATGCTCAGCTTTCTTTACAGTCCAATTCTCACATCCATACATGACTACTGGAAAAACCATAGCTTTGACTATACAGATATATACTCTTTCTCAGTGTTGGATAAAAGTCTCACAGTGTATACTCCTGATGTGTCATGTCCCTTCACCACCAGCTTCTACATGAAGCCCACATGAGAGTACAATTCTTCTCTTTTGACAACTTTTCTTTAAAAGAATCTTCCAGTGGTTTATCTTTTCTCCTCTCAGTATACAGATGTAGGGGAAGAAACTAAGTGGGTAAATGGAAGAGGAAAAATACAAAAACCTCTATCAGGTTCTGGATTCAGGTTCTGGATTTGTCCTGTCCAATCTGGGATACATCAGGGGACCCTAAGACTATGGCTTTGGAACCGAGTTCTAGTCCTTACCTGAAATGACTGCCGAAGGACTCTAACTAGGACTGAGCAAAAGTCTCTCTTGGCCTCCTTAGGTCACACTATACCACAAGGTCCTTTAGTGGGTGAGCTGCAGCAAATTCATGTCTAGCCTCCGTGGCAGTGGAGCCAGAGTTTATGTGGATGAAGTTCTCTTGATAGGGCCTTGGGAAACCAGAACTTGGTTGCTGTGCTCTGAGGCTCTGATATTTATCCATCTGGTTCTTGGATTGAAGTCAGTCAAGACATTAAAGCTGGAAATCTTTGTCAGGCTCTCTTACTTGGTTACTTCTTTGTTTCTGAGCTTGCCCTTCTGGTACACCCAAGTGGTGGGCTATTTCGGTGAGCACTTAAGTCTTTTTATTTCATCAGCTACACCATTAATCTTATTATTTTTCTAATACTAGTAGTCCAGCAGGGTAGGCCTTATCAGCTAATAGGGTGGAGCTTCAAAATAGATCCAGAGAATGTGCCAGTAGCCTTCTCTTCCTGAAGAAAGAACTTTATTTATGACTTGAGTGGCTTTATAATGAACACAAATTCATAAACCAACCCTGCATACTTAAAAAATTGTAGTTTCAGTAACAGTGTGACCAAACACAATGTCCCAAGTGGTTTTCCAAGGAAAATACAGCTTGTTTTAGATTCACTTTCCCCTTTACATCTTAACAGCAGATGTCAGTCTGTCCCAATGTACTGACTTTCTTCTAAGATATTGTGTTCTTTGGAGAAGTGATTTTAATCCAAGAAGCCAACAAGTTTGTGATATCTCTAGAGTAGTAACCACAAGTAGGAAGTACAATATTTACAAATGCCCATTACAAACCTTTAAAGAGGGGAGGAAACAGCAGTTCAAGATTTAGTCTTCAATACATTTAATTAAAATAGCTTTACTTTTTTTTTTTCTAGTTTTGTTATTATACTCTTCTGACTCTTTTACTCTGAATGAACTCTCCATGCCATCCTGTCTCACACTCTTGGTCCCCTTGTATCCCTCACACTTTGGACAGGTTCACATAACACCCTTCTCATATGTCTTGTTTTTGCCATAGTCACAACCTTTTGAGAAGTGAAATACCTCTGTTCTGCTTGTCTCACAACAATCTTCAGAAACCTCAAAACATGATGCCTAGTGAAAGAAGTCAGACACAAAACATTATATATTGTGTGATTCCATTTACATGGAATGTTGAGAAAAGACAAATTTATACAGACAGAAAACAGAATGGTGGTTGCCATAGGGCTGGAGTGAAAACAGATCAGATAGAAGCTTGACTGGGAATGCCACATGGGACTTTGGAAAGTGACAGAAATGTTGCAGACTGCATTGTGGTGATGATTACACAGCTCTATAAATTTACCTAAAATCATTAACTTGTGCACTTTGATGGGTAGATTTTATGTTGTGTAACATACACCTCAATAAAGCTGTTAAAAAATACACTGAGTGGCTTTTGCTCTCTGCTGCCTTAGTGAAGAAGTCGCCTATAAATCTTTACAAATTTTATCCCATAACTCACAAATTCATCATTCCTCAACTTAAAGCCCTTTCACTGAAACCTCAGCGTTACCCACAAATGAAGTCCAACCGTGGCACATGGGTCCTTCATGAGATCTCTATCTACTTCCTGGGTATTCCTCCCTCACACATGTGATTTTGCATGTTCAATCCTTGTGTCATGCTTCCTCTTTAAGCAAACTACTCCTTCTGACCACTTGTTATTGATTGATTCAAATTTATTGTTCAAAAGACTCTTTGAGCTTCACCTCTTTTGTACGTTTTTATCTGAACTTTGCTGACAGGATTAAGCATTACTCTATACTATTTCTGTTCATCACGTTTCTATAATCTTATGCAAATGCTGCATAGCATGTAATGTTTTACTTGTCTATATTCCTTACCAAAACATGATATGCCTAATTTCAGGGGCTCTACTGTACTTGGTGTCTCTGATGTTAATCACAGTGCTTGACAAATGTTTACTGAGCTGGACTGAATTATTTTGCATTCTCTCCAAAATTTGCCCAAGCACAAGAGATTACTGAGTTCTGTTTTAAATGGTACCTAGTCCCATTCTTATGCATCATATAGCTGCAACCAAAGCAGCTGTATGTGTTGAGTGAGGGGTAAAGGGGAATTACTGGATTTACAGAAGATTTTACTTCACTAAGATTTTGAGCAACTGTGTAGTTTCCACATCCTCAAGCTCTTCTAACCTCTTTTGTCCCGAAACTGTTACTTTTACTGTAATGACATCAATATGCTATATCTTTGCCCTATTAATATTTTCTGGTTTTATGCTAATAAATACACATAGACTATCATTCTTTACCTAATTTATATTGGTTGCTGTGGCAGAAGCAACTACCATAAAGTAAAACTGGCAACACCTAATATAACTTTGCTATGTTTTGTTTATGACTAAAAATTTGTAAAGTAATCATATTCTTTGGTGACAAAATTTGAAGAAGGAAATGGCAACCCACTCCAATATTCTTGCCTGGAGAATCCCATGGACAGAGGAGCCTGGTGGGCTACAGTCCATGGGGTCACAAAAAGTTAGACATGACTGAGTGACTAACATACTTTTAGATCTGTCAGCTTTGTTCCAGAGAAAGTTGACTTGATTTAAAATAGAATACAAAATGGCAGAAATCATAGTTGGTAAAATTTGATGCAAAAAAAATATAGGAATGGGAGAGTATATGAAATTCTTAATAAACATGCAAGAACCTGTGATTTCTGAGAAACATAAGGGGATCTATTCTGTTTTCTAAGATACTGCTGCTGCTGTTTAGTTACTAAGTGATGTTCGACTCTTCTGCAACCCCATGGACTGTAGCCCACCAAGGTCACCTGTCCATGGGATTTCCCAGGCAAGAATACTGGAGTGGGGTGCCATTTTCTTTGGGGATCTTCCTGACTCAGAAATCAAATCTGCATTGGCAGGCGGATTCATTACCACTGAACCAGCAAGGAAGGCCTTTACACACTGCTAAGAGCCATTAAAAATTGACTTCTTTTCATGAAATGTCAATAAGATGTCGAAAGGCAACTCAATATGTTGCTCACATGATGGTCCAGGTTCCCAGGAGGGATACTTATCTTACAAGGTGGGAAGGGGTTCTGTTGTACAATACTTGGTATCCTAGACAATGGGTAAGCACATATTGTGTTGCCGTCTTCTTAAGAATTATTTTTCATTTTAATTATTATTGTATATTTAGTTAAATTCTGGTTTAATATGCATATCCCACCACCCATGAAAATGTAATCAACTGAATATATTTCTAAATGTTAGCTCAATGAGATTACTGTGATTTCAATAATAATAAATGCCTATGAACACATCTTTTTAGCAATTTATCTAGTTTAAATAATACATATCTAGAGGCTAAAAAATATGTAACTTTATAAAACAAATACATTTAATATTTTTGTTAAATTAACACATGTGATTCCTCTTAGCATAAAAGATTAGAGTGCCATAAACATTGTCAAAGAATTTACAATCAGTTCCACTTGTTGGAACACTACTGTGACGTAGCATTAATGGTGGACAAAAATGAATCAAGTATCATATTCAATGGTATATAATTTAATTTTTTACTTCTGTAATCACTTCTACTGATGCAGTTTTAAACCATTCCAACTAGACAACAATTATTTGTTACTTGTTAAAGTCTTTTCATTAAGAGAACTTTCCTTTATCCTATACATATAAGCTCTCAATTGCATTTAATACATTATCATAAGACCAGAAATGCAACATAGTTCAGCAAAATAATTATCCAACAGAACTACTGCATGTTGTTGCAGAGTTTAACTGCAGTTCTGTAAGACTTCTCAAATTTAACAATAGAAAACTTAGTTCCTTACTTGGAATATGACAGAGGCAGAAATATTTCTTAAATACTTTAATGCTATTTTCATGCAGAATATTTGAAGGACATGGTGGGAGCATATTATAAAACTACACTAAAATAGCACAATTTGTTCTAAAGCAGTCAGATATTTATGTTCTTAAGAAAGCAATATACGTTTCAAAACACAGTTTCTAGAGATATGTGCAGTATATGTGTAAATGACAGAAGTCAATGAGTATATGCCACACAGCTGAAAACAATGTACAAACTCAGTTAAGTAGGCTTGTGAAACTTTACGTAAGATCTTTACAAGTACACATGGAAGAATCCATATTTACACAATTTGAACTGAAAGAACAACATCCACTTCAAATATATATGTGCCTTTTACAAAAGGCTATACATTTAGGGTCATTATTTTATAAATTCACATAATTAAAATGCATTAGAAACAGAATAGAAATATTCAGAAAAGTACAGTTCAACTCTATAGTGTAGATTTTATAAAAAGTGACAATTTGTAATTTCCTAACTAAGAAAATAAAATAGAAGCAAATGACAGTAAAAAATAAAAACTTTATTAAGCTCAATGTATCTATACTTCTTATATTTGGTTTATGAAAAGAACCTTCAAATTATATTCAATCAAGCAATAGTTCCAATAGAACTGGTATAAATTCTTTGTATCTTGTCTTGTTCCAAAAAGAAGTGAAGACCAGGTGAAGAATGAATATGTGGTATTGTACCAAGATGAAGATCTCTGGATGCTGAATTTCAAACTCTTCAAAATTTCACTATGAAATATATCCTACTCTTTGAAGTCAAATGTATAAAATGTTAGCACCCATTATGTCAATGGTTATTTATTTTGCAAAGACATCATTACAGAGATTCATTTTATATGCAAATTGAAATGTTATAAGTCATTGAACTGCATAGATAAAGCTAATGTGGTTAATTAACAAATGTGTTTTATAGCTACAAAATAACTGTTTCACGTTAAATTACATAAAATTTAAGGAAACATAAAACCAGTCAATCACTGATCTTTCATATTTTGATAAGGGCCATCTGGGAATAGTCATTTACTTTGCGAAGTAAGTTCACAATAGAACATAACTAGCAGGTATGACATATAAACTGGGCAACCCTATTCAGCCTCTGAAGTATTAGAGAAATTCTCTTGTTTAACTGCTTTAGGATGCCTTTTAAATGATGGTTTATTTTGAGCTATTCAAAAATATTTATACAAAAATTATATGTGACAGCAGCTTTATATCAACTAAGTGAAATAAATTGGACAAAAATATGTGTTAATGTTTTTCTAAGACTGATAAAATTTCATATTAATTGGAAATTAAGGCAACTGAACACACTTGGGAAAAATTCAGGTTGCTTTATATTAGCCAGAAATGTCATTGTTAAATTTTAACAAAGACCAAACATTTTGCATCACACTAGGCAGTAAGAAGGCAGCCCCCATCAGCAGGTAGCACACCAAAAATGTTTGGTTTCATAATACAGTTTGGGAGAACTACCTCTACAAAGTCTATTCGTGCTGATGCTCCTGATGCTGCCATTTCTGGAGCCCGAAAAGCAGCTGCCTCCACATCCTCTGTTGTAGGTGTCACTGTATAGTCTCAGGCGATTGGGCAAGGGGCACACTCTGGATCTTCAGATGCTAAGATGAGAAAAATCAATTTCAATGCCCAAAAGATGGAATTCCTAATGCAGAAGGTGACTAAAATAGCTATTTCAATTGGTCTATATTACAGGGAGGGGAAATGTTTGCTTGTTTCAATATAATTGCATATAAGTAGGTTATAAACAAGATTTTTGTAAAGCGGTACAGTTCTAGGATTAGACAAATACTGGATAGGATAGAAACAGAAAATCAAACTGAGTGGTATTGGACAAGATGACTAAAAAAACATGCATGCTTCCTAAAAGAAGAAGGCAAAACACTCATATAAGGATCATTGAGCAATAAACCAGTCTCATGAAAATAACTTGCCTAAACTTTTATTTTCAAGGCTATTTCTATTCATTTAAATTAATTCTACAATAACAAGCATTATTGATGCATGATGTTCAAGGCAGAATACAAATGAATCCATTAATATTTTACTCCGATGTTTCAGTGTCCCTTTCCCTCTGAAAATAACAAAATTTGGTTTATGATTTTCTCTAAGTAAAATTTTCTTAAGTTTATCAGTTTACATCATATGTAGAATAATTCAGCTTAATCTATAGTGTTTGACAAAAGCTCTTATAGGGGACAACAACACCGAAGAAATCAGTGAGATACAGAAGGGAACATACTGTAAAAGAGTGTGCTTTACTATATTCAAAGAATTTCGAGTAGAATAATGTTTTTGGTTATAAAAAAATCATTCATTCTATTTATTTTTTTACTAAATATTTAACAACAACTTTTACTGGATATCTTCATGTTTTAACAAAATATTTGTAACTTGTATCTTGAAACATATTTTAAAAAATTGATTTGATTTTAAAATTATATATGCATATAGGAGAAAAAATCATTTACAAAGTAAATATTTACTGGAAACACATAAGTAGCTCAAATTAATATACAGTGACTATTTTAAATTAAATCATTTAAACAACCGTCTTTTTATTTTAAAAATTGTCATTTTTAGGGCAGTCATTTATACAGCTTATGAACCTGAATCCATTATATTTGATTTACTGTAAAGTGACAAATGATCACAAATTAGAATGACAGACTCTTATTGAACATAATTTTTCAGCAGGAGCCATCCTGAATCAATTAATCACAGTATTACTTTACTTTAATTCTGCTTTTCTTTTTTTCCAAAAAAGTCACCAATTGCATATTTCAATTAATGACTTACGCGTATTTCACTTACAACTTTGATGTACATTTTATTCAAATTAGTTAAATGCTCTATTTTATTAACATATGATTTAAAAATTGGATATGCTTAAATAGCAAAACAAATCAAATTACAGTTTCTCAGATAACTGCAAATATGGTTATACAAAATATTAAATAATGATTAAATACCTTATCTCCATTAGAAATTTCTCTTTGCTCCAGTAAGAGATTTACATTTTCAATTAAGAACAGAAACATTATATTATGTTACAATATTTTTGGATACAACTGAAATTAACGCACATTCAAGCATTTTTGCAGTAGAAAGCAAGAACTAGAGTCTTCAAATCTATATGATTATTAATTACAGTGTAACTTTGGAAATTCTCTAAATGGTGAACTCAATGCTTACATAAGTTGGATTAAAAATGCACATAGACTGTTTGAGCAAAAACTGTCTACAGGCAAACTTAACGGACAGGCAATACATACACAGATTATCTGTGAGGATACTTTGTCTCAAACTTTTCTTGAGTTTCGTTTCATTTATTTTCTTGGTATAATATTAAATAGTTATTTAGAGAGGTGTTTATTGGACAAATTGATATAGCTATTTCACAACATTATCTTAATTCTTCCGATATATGTTTATTAAATTCACATTCTTAGTATAGAAGGAATATATTGCATGTGCAAAATGTTAAAAAGAATTTTATATTTCCTATTTTATATGTACAACTGTATTTTATAATTTAGATGAGGATAATACTATACAGCTCCAGTTGAATATAATTGTTCACTTTGTGTATTTTTCTGGATAATTTGAAATATGCAACTGGATACCTGCCAAACTCAAAGCAATGAAATCTTAGTGCTTTGTTTCAGATCTTTCTCCCTTATCATTTGACCTTCTCATAGGGCATACAGATTATTCAAGAATGAATTTGTCTACAGAATAGTAATATAGCAGTCAATAATCTCATCCCACTATTGAACTAGCCAAAATTCAACACTGAAAGCTTAAAGTGTTACAGCATGCAATTTGACTTTGAAGTGAGGGCACAAGAACATATCATTTTATTTGAACATCACAGTGAGCAATATATAAATTTTTATAATGGCAAGTAACATTTCATTCTTTAAATACATTGCAAAAAATTTTCCAACCTATCTGTCATTTGCAGTGAGACTATTAAAACTCAATGAATTAAAACTTATGAATGTGTTTCTATGACAAAATACAGTCATCTGACAGAGTAGTCTTTAGCTAACTAGTAAGAAAATATAAAACATTATTTTGTATATAAAAGGTTGAATTAATAAACACAATTTGTGTCAAAGCTAAATCAACTTATGAAATTCCTTTGGTTTGAAACACACTGTATAATGTTTTGAAATATTTTGTTGATATGCTAAGGTATTTAATTTCATGAGGTATTTCATTTATTTACTTAATAGGTAAATGGAAGAGTATTTTATCCATAGCCTTCAAGTCACTACAGGAGTGCATGAAGAGGTAGAAAAGAGAAGGAATAACAGATTCTGTTTAGAGAATTGAACAAAAAATTTGAACGGATAATCTGTGATTGGAGCCATTATGTTGCAATAAGAGATTGCCATACAGTGAAAAAGAGGGAAATTTAGGCAGAGGACATTACAGATATGAATTTAGTACTTGGAAATGGTGAGACAGTCTTTCTTGAGGGAGCTTAATATGGAAAAAATTGTTAAAAGATGAAGCATCTTGTCCTTACACATTTATTTCTCTACTTCACTTTTATTGTCCAACCTTAAAAAAGCTGTTTCAGGTGAAATTCTTACTTGTGCACTTGATCCGGAACTCTATCAACCTTTTCTAGGAAGCATCTAGTTTAAGCTTTCCTCCCTTTCTTCTTTGTGTTATCCTCTTTACTTTCCCCGCCTTGGGCGGCATGCCACCTACATCTCTGCTGCCTCCACTTCCATGTATACCACATGCCTAGCTCAAGTCAATATTTCTTTCTTGTTCACTGAACTAAAATTTATTGAGCATCTACTGTGTTCCAGGCAATGTACTAAAGAAATGAGAGCAAGACGAGCTGTCCTCCTTTCTTCTCTTCTGAAAAGGGTACTCTATCTTACTTACTTATCTAACATTCACTCATCAATCCACTGCTCTGTGGAATTCTAGTCCTTCCAACTTAATATAACTGCCTCTGTTTTAGGAATTTAGTATTACTAGCAGTTAATCATGCCAGTTTGGGCGACACAGAAAGAAATCTAAAGCTGACTTCCACTGATCTTGGGTTGTCTGTTGACCTTAAGACAGTTATTTGACTTCCCTGAGCCACTGCTTTATCATTCTGTAAGACAAACATAATGCTCCTTTCCTCAGTCTTAAGTGAAGCTCAAAATGAAGTATGATTATATGCTTTATAATGCTTCACCCAGTGCCTTGCACATAGAAGTTCAAGGAACTTGTTAAGTGTCCATGTCTAAAAGTCCTAATAATTCCAAATCCAACTAATACTTTTCAGTTTTTGCCTTTGGGATCCCTTTGCTCTCTTTGACATTTTGATTATTCCCTTCATCAAACCTCTCTACTTCCTTAGGTTCTACGATGAGGTACTCTTCTGCTTTCGTTTCTCCACCATGGACTCATTATCTGCCTGGTCTGTAAATGCTGGTTTTCTGTTTAAGTATATTGCTTTCATCACTCAGATTCACTGATCTGTTCTCACTGTTTCAAATAGCATCTCTACTAATGATGCAGATGACACCACCCTTATGGCAGAAAGTGAAGAGGAACTAAAAAGCCTCCGATGAAAGTAAAAGAGGAGAGTGAAAAAGTTGGCTTAAGGCTCAACATTCAGAAAACGAAGATCATGGGATCCAGTCCCATCACTCCATGGGAAATAGATGGAGAAACAGTGGAAACAGTGTCAGACTTTATTTTTGGGGGCTCCAGAATCACTGCAGATGGTGACTGCAGCCATGAAGTTAAAAGACACTTACTCCTTGGAAGAAAAGTTATGAGTAACCTAGATAGCATATTCAAAAGCAGAGACATTCCTTTGCCGACTAAGGTCCGTCTAGTCAAGGCTATGGTTTTTCCAGTAGTCATGTATGGATGTGAGAGTTGGACTGTGAAGAAGGCTGAGCGCTGAAGAATTGATGCTTTTGAGCTGTGGTGTTGGAGAAGACTCTGGCGAGTCCCTTGGACTGCAAGGAGATCCAACCAGTCCATTCTGAAGGAGATCAGCCCTGGGATTTCTTTGGAAGGAATGATGCTAAAGCTGAAACTCCAGTACTTTGGCCACCTCATGTGAAGAGTTGACTCATTGGAAAAGACTCTGATGCTGGGAGGGATTGGGGGCAGGAGAAGAAGGGGATGACAGAGGATGAGATAGCTGGATGGCATCACAGACTTGATGGACGTGAGTCTGAGTGAACTCTGGGAGTTGGTGATGGACAGGGAAACCTGGTGTGCTGCGATTCATGGGGTTGCAAAGAGTTGGACACGACTGAGCAACTGAACTGAACTGAACTGAATGATGCCCAAATCCAGATTTACAGCCCAGGTATCTGTCTTTGAGCTTCAAACTCCCATATTTAACTCTATACCAGGCACAGAATTGAATGCCTTAAAATTGAATTCACTGTTTCCCCTCTAGACTAGCTTATCTTTCTGGAAATATTATTATTATATTTATTTTAAATTCATTGATTTACATTCACTGTTCTACACAACATCACGATTTCTTGCCTGGATAATTCAATCAGTCTGTTCATCCACCTTTTCTCCCTCAAATTCATATTCCACATGGTTGCCAAAGGAATTAAACCATATCACTCTCTGTTATGTACTGAATTGTGTCTCTCCTTCCTCCAAATTCATGTGTTGATGTCTTTAACATCTAGTACCTCAGAATATGACTATATTTAGAAGTAGGGTGTTTAAACTGGTAATTAAGTTAAATTGAAGTCACTAGGGTGGACTTTGGAGAAGGAAATGGCAACCCACTCCAGTGTTCTTGCCTGGAGAATCCCAGGGATGGTAGAGCCTGGTGGGCTGCTGTCTATGGGGTCACACAGAGTCGGACACAACTGAAGCGACTTAGCAGCAACAACAGCAGCAGCAGGGTGGACTTTAATCCAATAAGGACACAAATAACTGCTTTCCTTAAAAGAAGAGGAGATATGAGCACAGATTCACAGAGGGAAGACCATGTGAAGACATAGAAGTTGGCGATGTGTAAGTCAAGTTGAGAGACCTTGAAGAAATCAGCCATGCTGACACCTTGTTCTTAGACTGCTAACCTCTAAAACTGAGAAAAGAAATTTTTATTGTTTAAGCCACTCAGTCTGAAATACTCTGTTATGGCGACCTTAGCAAATAAATGCTGGGCAATACACAGTTGCCCAGAGTGCATTGGATAGAGTCTCAAGGTCTCACACATCCCTATCTAGCTTCCTTGCTGACCACGCCATACCATCATGCTATGTTTCAACAATCCTCAACTGCTTGCAGTTACCTGTGTAACTGTATTCTTTACCTATGCACCTCTACTACTACTACCCCTATTACTACTAGAGGATTCTTTATCTGATTAATTCCTATCTAGTCCTTTAGCCACTAAGTCGTGTATGACTCTTAGGGACCCCCTGGGCTGCAGCACACCAGACTTCCTTGTCCTTCACTATCTCCCGGAGTTTGCTCAATTCATGTCCATTGAATCAGTGATGCTATCTAGCCATCTTATCCATCTTATCCTCTGCCACTTCCTTCTCCTTTTGCCTTCAATCTTTCCCAGAATCATTGTCTTTTCCAAAGAGTCAGCTCTTTCACATCAGGTGGCCAAAGTACTGGAGTTTCAGCTTCAGCTTCAGTCCTTCCAATTAATATTCAGGATTGATTTCCTTTATGATTGACTGGTTTGATCTCTTTGCTGTCCAAGGGACCTTCAAGAATCTTTTCCAGCACCACAGTTAGGAAGCATCCATTCTTTGGTGCTCAAGCTTCTTTGTGGTCTAATTCTCACTTCCACATGTGGTTACTGGAAAAACCACAGCTTTGACTGTATACACCTCTGTTGGCAAAGAGATATCTAGTCCTTTAGAATCCAGTTAATCACTATCTTTCCAGGAACTATCCCTTACCCTAAAGTGATTTTTGAGTAATGCACTTAGAAATCTTATAAAATATAAATAAACAGAAAAATGAGGAAAAGTCACCGTAAATGTTTAACCCTGGTATGACCATTGTAACTCTAATGATTTTCTTTCCAGTCTTTTTAGGTTAGCTTTTACACAACTGAGATTTTACTGCACAAGCTTCCCTGGTGGCTCAGAGGGTAAAGCATCTGCCTACAATGTGGGAGACCTGGGTTCGATCCCTGGGTGGGGAAGATTCCCCTGGAGAAGGAAATGGCAACCCACTCCAGTATTCTTGCCTGAAAAACCCCATGGATGGAGAAGCCTGGTGGGCTACAGTCCATGGAGTTGCAAAGAGTTGGACATGACTGAGCGACTTCACTTTCACTTTTATTTGATGTGATACTATTATTTGAGCATTTTCCTATTAAAACATGATTTTAATAGCTTCATATTTCAACAGGTTGACTTATCTCAATTAATCTAATCATTCTCCTAGAATTATAAATTCAGAAGTTATCAGTGATTGCCCTAAGCTTAATAATCTGTGTGTCAATTGGATCTCTTCATCAGAGCATCTTACTAAAACTTAATCAGTCCAAACTAAACTCAACATTTCTAACTAGGATCTGTCCTATCCCTTCCATCTCTCCAAAACTTCTTATGTATTTGTTTATAGCACAATAATTCAACAAGTCTGTTAAACTAGCAACCAGTGTTTCATCCTGATGTCTCATTTCCTTCAATACTTCCCAACTCAAATTCAATCATGAAAGTGTTTTTGACTCTCTGTCTTTTAACTATATCTTGTGTCTTTCCTCTCTACTCCATTGTTACTCATTTAAACTAGTTCACATGATCTCTATGCTATTCAAATGTTCTCTCAATCTATCTCTCTATCTCCAGACACCTCAATTCCACTTTCTAAATATTTACTTCATAACTGCTAATATAACTATTAAAGATTCAGACTGATCATGTCATTCTTTAGCTTACTGGACTTAAACGCATCATTGAATCTTTCAATACCATGTTTTGACCCTTTAAATGGTTTTGTGCTTAGTGTTTTTCATGAGTTACTCAATCACTTCTTGGGAAATAGATGGGGAAACAGTGGAAACAGTGGCTGACTTAATTTTTTTGGGCTCCAAAATCACTGCAGATGATGAGTGCAGCCATAAAATTAAAAGACGCTTACTCCTTGGAAGAAAAGTTATGAGCAACCTAGATAGCATATTCAAAAGCAGAGACATTCCTTTGCCAACTAAGGTCCGTCTAGTCAAGGCTATGGTTTTTCCAGTGGTCATGTATGGATGTGAGAGTTGGACTGTGAAGAAGGCTGAGTGCTGAAGAATTGATGCTTTTGAACTGTGGTGTTGGAGAAGACTCTGGAGAGTCCCTTGGACTGCAAGGAGATCCAACCAGTCCATTCTGAAGGAGATTAGCCCTGGGATTTCTTTGGAAGGAATGATGCTAAAGCTGAAACTCCAGTACTTTGGCCACCTCATATGAAGAGTTGACTCATTGGAAAAGACTCTGATGCTGGGAGGGATTGGGGGCAGGAGAAGAAGGGGATGACAGAGGATGAGATAGCTGGATGGCATCACTGACTCGATGCACGCAAGTCTGAGTGAACTCCGGGAGTTGGTGATGGACAGGGAAGCCTGGTGTGCTGCGATTCATGGGGTTGCAAAGAGTTGGACACGACTGAGCAACTGAACCGAACCGACCAATCCTTCTTGCACTCCTCTGAGGGAATCAGTTGAGTTTTCCATTCTTAAAAAAGTCTGTTTTGACTGTCTACTTATGTGTCTGTTCTCAGATTGGGAACTTAGAAGAAGGTATAAAACCAAAAAAAATTTGCCAACAGGTCTAAATATTTATGTTGACAAAATCTTCAAGTAGGCTCAAGGTAGGAAGGATATTAAAAGAGAAAGCAGAATAAAATATAAGAAACTTGTAATAGAATCACAATAAGAACTGAATTTTTTTTTTTTTTTACATTTCTAAGTTCCTCTGACATGGAAATGTATGATAATTTTGTAATAGAATCTTCACTAATGTATTTATACCAGAATACCTAAGGGCCTGAAAAAAATATGACATAGTACACCTACTTTGAGTTTAAATTTTATATACAGAGATACACACTTTTTGGGAGAAGGCAATGGCAACCCACTCCAGTACTCTTGCCTGGAAAATCCCATGGATGGAGGAAGCTGATAGGCTGCAGTCCATGGGGTCGCTAAGAGTCTGGACACAACTGAGCAACTTCATTTTCACTTTTCACTTTCATGCATTGGAGAAGGAAATGGCAACCCACTCCAGTGTTCTTGCCTGGAGAATCCCAGGGATGGGGGAGCCTGGTGGGCTGCTGTTTATGGGGTTGCACAGAGTCGGACACGACTGAAGCATCTTAGCAGCAGCAGCAGCAGCATACACGCTTTTTTACTTTATATGTATATTAATATGTATATATCATACACATTTACATATACTTTTCAAGGTTTAGTAGATTCACAAATCTTGGAAAAACAGTAGACATACTGCTAAAAACATTAGTATTCTAAGAATAACTCAATAAATCACAAGTAGTAATCAACAGAGTTACACATTCATTATTTTAAACATGGAAACGTAATGGAGCCTTGATGGTAAGCAGTAATTACCAAAGGAGCACTAATGCAGAATTGATATTCAGTGCTAGAAAATTAATTTTGAAGCTAATTGAAACGAAACTGTGTTTTGAATAACACCACTATAAGTAATGATTATTATTATGATTTTTAAGAATGTTCTGACGTATGCCTTATACGGGAAACCAGGTAATACATATATTCTTAAGGCAGGATTATAGTAAGATGCTTTATAAATAGAAAATGGTAAGTAATCCTTGAAGTAAGAAGATCTGTGTTCTAAAAAGTCTGGAAGCCATCAGATCCTAACCTCTAAATGCTCTTTAATTATACTTTGGTGAGATGAAAAGATACACCATTCTACCATTGAGCCTGTTACTGTGAGCCACACAGTACTGGTTTATCACATTCTCTTTAGCTTTTTGGTTCTTTTCAGACCCTGCAGCTTCCCCACTCCTGGCACAGCAATACTCTCTCCCTTGAAAACCACATCGCCCATAAAGAACAATTAGTTTTATTGGAGAGGAAGTAAGGAGAAGATTCTACTTTGTCTTATTTTTACCATCTATTTGTTTCAGACCTAGTGACTTACATACACACACACAAATCCCAAATCTCCTTTTTCCATTAGAAGATTCACTCACCTTCCTTTCCAGTATTTCAAAGCTAGAAATAGTAACAGACTTACAGGAAAAACATCTTGTTGACTGTATCTTAGGTTTCATTCCATCACCATCTGAGAATTTGCTACCTTGACAAATACAAGTCAACTTATGATTAAGTATTAGATGAGATGTACTAGTTGCTGTTCAGTCGCTAAGTCATGTCCAACTCTTTGTGACCCCTGGACTGCAGCATGTCAGGCTCCTCTGTCCTCCACTATATCCAGGATTTTGCTCAAATTCATGTTCATTGAGTCAGTGATGGTATCTACCCATCTCACTCTCCATCACTGCTTTCTCCTTTACCTTCAATCCTTCCCAGTATCAAGATTTTTTTCTGATGAGTTGGTTCTTTGCATCAGATGGTCAAAGTATTGGAGCTTCAGTTTCAGCATCAGTCATTTCAATGAATATTCAGGGCTGATTTCCTTTAGGATTGAATGGTTTGATCTCTTTGCAGTGCAAGTGACTGAACAGTCTTCTCCAACACCACAGTTCAAAAGCATCAATTCTTTGGCCTTCTTTATGGTCTATTACACATCTGTACATGACTCCTGGAAGACCTTTGTTGGCAGAGTCAACAAAAGAAGATGTCTCTTCTTTTAAATATGCTGTCTAGGTTTGTCATAAATTTCATTCCAAGGAGCAAGCATCTTTTAATTTCATGGTTGCAGTCACCATCTGCAGTGATTTGGGAGCCCAAGAAAATAAAATCTGTCATTGCTTCCACTTTTTACCTTTCTATTTTCCATGAGGTGGTTGGACCAGACATCATGATCTTAGTTTTTTTAATGCTGAATTTTCAGCCAACTTTTTCACCCTCATCAAGAGGCTCTTTAATTCCTCTTCAATTTCTGCAGTTAGAGTGGTATCATCTGCACATCTAAATTTCATATTAACAAATATCATTGTTGATATTTCTCCTGGAAATATTGATTCCTGCTTGTGGTTCATCCAGCCAGGCATTTTACATAACATATTCTGAATATAAGTTAAATAAGCAGCATGATAATATACAGAATTGTTATCCTCCTTTCCCAATTTGGAACCAGTCAATTGTTTCATGTCTGGTTCTAATCGTAGCTTCTTGACCTGTATACATGTTTCTCAAGAGTCAGGTCAGGTGGTCTGGTACTCCCATCTCTTTAAGAATGTTCCACACTTTATTGTGATACACACAATCAAAGGTTTAGCATAGTCAATGAAGCAGAAACAGATGTTTTCCTGGGACTCCTTGCTTTCTTCATGATTCAACAAATGCTGGCAATTTGATCCCTGGTTTCTCTGCCTTTTCTAAACCCAGCTTATACATCTGGAAGTTCTCAGTTCACATACTGCTGAAGCCTAGTTTGAAGGATTTTGAGCATTACCTTGCTAGCATGTAAAATGAGTGCAACTGCACTATAGTTTGAATGTTCTTTGGAATTCCCTTTCTTTGGGATTGGAATGAAAATTTACCTTTTCCAGTCTTGTGGTCATTTCTGAGTTTTCCAAATTTGCTGACATATTGAGTGCAGTACTTTAACAGCATCATCTTTTAGGCTTTGAAATAGCTTGACTGAATTTCATCATCTCCACCAGCTTTTTTCACGGTAATGTTTCCTAAGGCCCACTTCACTTCACACTCCAGGATGTATGACACTAGGTTAGTGACCACATCATGTTGGCTATCCAGAGCATTAAGACCTTTCTTGTATAATTCTTCTGTGTATTACTGCCACCTCTTTTTAATTTCTTCTGCTTATGTTAGGTCCTTACAGCTTCTGTCCTTTACCATGCTCATCCTTGCGTGAGAGGTTCCTTTGGTATCTCCAATTTTCTTGAAGAAATCTCTAGTCTTTCTCATTCTATTGTTTTCCTCTATTTCTTTGCATTGTTTAAGAAGGCCTTCTTATCTCTCCTTGCTGTTTCTGGGATTCTTCATTCAGTTGGGTATTTCTTTCCTTTCTCCCTTGCCTTTTGCTTTTCTTCTTTTCTCAGCTATTTGTTATACCTCTTCAGACCGTCACTTTGCCTTAATGGATTTCTTTTTTTTTGAGGCATGGTTTTGGTCACTGCCTTATGTACAATATTATGAACTTCCATCCATAGTTCTTCAGGCACTCTGTTTATCAGCTCTAATACCTTGAATCTGTCACCTTCCACTGTATAATCAATAAAGATTTGATTTAGGTCATACCTGAATGGTCTAGTGGTTTTTCCCTACTTTCTTCAATTATGTCTGAATTTTGAAATAAGGAGCTGATGATCTGTGACACAGTTAGCTATAGGTCTTGTTTTGGCTGACTACATAGAGCTTCTTCATCTTTGGCTGCACAGAACATAATGAACCTGATTTTGGTGTTGATCATCTAGTGATGTCCATGTGCAGAGTCATCTCTTGGGCTGTTGGAAAAGGGTGTTTTCTATGACCAGCATATTCTCTTGACAAAAGCCTGTTAGACTTTGCCCTGCTTCATTTTGTACTTCAAGGACAAACTTTCCTATTACTCGAGGTATCTCTTGACTTCCTACTTTCACATTCCAATCCTCTATGATGAAAAGTACATCTTTCTTTTGGTGTTAGCTCTAGAAGGTGTTGTAGATCTTCACAGAACTGGTCAACTTCAGCTTCTTCGACATCAGTGGTTTAGGTATAGACTTGGATTACTGTGATGTTGAATGGTTTGCCTCGGAAATGAACTGAGATCATTCTGTCACTTTTGAGGTTGCACTCAAGTATTGCATTTCAGACTCTTTTTGACCATAAGGGCAACTCCATTTCCTCTAAGGGGTTCTTGCCTACAGTATTATAATGGTCATCTGAATTAAATTTGCCCAATCCCACCCATTTTAGTTCACTAATTCCTAAGATATAATTGATTCCTAAGACACTGAAGTTCAATCTTGCCATCTCTTGTTTGATAATGTCCAATTTACCTTGATTCACAGACCTAAAATTCCAGATTCTTCTGTAATAGTGTTCTTTATAGTATCAGAGATGTGGTTAGACTCAGTTATTCCCTTCCAAACATTCTGTGTACCCCCAAATGTTCTTTTGCTTTGGCAGTAGCACCTAGGAGTTATGTCTTCCCTCATTACTGATGATGGATCTGAAGTTATCCTGTTTAGGAGGCTGATTTTCAGATCACTCCTGACATGACCAGTACTTTGTTCAGTAACTATGCATCTCTGTCATATATACAAAAAGAATTGCCATCAGTGGCTCACTTATTCTGATGCTCTTTAAGGACCTTACTTTCTTGGCTGTTGAAACCTAATGACTATTAGCATTGGCTTATAAAAGTTCACTATTGCTCCATTCCATTAGCACCCTTAGTTCTTCCTTCTAATAATTAGAGTTCGTGTGGCCTAGTGCTTAATATGGGCTTCTCTGGTGTCTCAGATGATAAAGAAGCTGCTTGCAATGCAGGAAACCTGAGTTCAATCCCTGGGTTGGGAAGATCCTCTGGAGGAGGGCATGGCAACCCACTCTAGTATTGTTGCTTGGAGAATCCCATGGACAGAGGAGCCTGGCAGGGTACAGTCCATCAGAATGGCAAAGAGTTGGACACAACTGAGCAACTAAGCACAGTGCAGTGCTTAATGCATCGAATAGCTGGCAATTAATAAACATTTGTTGAATATTAAAGAGATGTTTTACAGATGGTCAGCTGACACCTCTACTAGAACCATAGCTGCAATATAAGTACCTGCACTGGTAATTAGTTTACCCTTTTTAGGCAAGGGAAGCTATTTTCTCTAGATTTATTCTGGGTAAAGTGGAAATAGTTACACTCTATGAGGATGTTCTCAGGTAGAATAACTAAAATTACCCTATTTTTATACTTGTGGTTGATACTGATTCTATCTTTAATGGCAAACTGCAGTAGGCAATTTTCTGTTGCAAACAGATGCTGAGAGTTTCTCAAGGACCAGCTTATCTTTGTGCCCTCATGTTCTTCTTCACTAGAAAAAAAAAATAGTTAACTTCACTTGCAAAGCAGCTGTTGCCACTTAGTGCTTAGCAAGACTAAGTCTATATTATACTTAATTTGTTTTAATACTCAAGTTTCTCTAACATATGATATGGTATTAGCTCCATGAGTCCATTTATCCAGTGACAAAAAGATTGTCACCCCACCTTTTTCTTCTTTGGTTACAGAGTTCCCACTGAAGTCTAGAGTTTTTTTTTTTTTTTTTTTTAATATGTTTTGAGCTCAGTGTTCATATCCTTTGTTTAAGTTTGTGTTTTATCAGTAGTATAAATCTTACAAATTGTCCTTTAATCATGTGAAATGCTGGGCAGGATGAAGCACAAGCTGGAATCAAGATTGCCAGGAGAAATATCAATAACCTCAGACATGCAGATGATACCACCCTTATGGCAGGAAAGTGAAGAGGAACTAAAAAGCCTCTTGATGAAAGTAAAAGAGGAGAGTGAAAAAGCTGGATTAAAACTTAACATTCAAAAAACAAAGATCATGGCATCTGGTCTCATCACTTCATGGCAAATAGATGGGGAGACAATGGAAACAGTGACAGACTTTTTTGAGGGGGGGGCTTCAAAATCACTGCAGATGATGACTACAGCCATGAAATTAAAAGATGCTTGCTCCTTGGAAGAAAAGCTTTGACA
This sequence comes from Budorcas taxicolor, assembly GCF_023091745.1. Taxonomy (NCBI): domain Eukaryota; kingdom Metazoa; phylum Chordata; class Mammalia; order Artiodactyla; family Bovidae; genus Budorcas; species Budorcas taxicolor. The sequence goes on from NC_068912.1 coordinate 75,307,419, forward strand.
AACCTAGATAATGTATTAAAAAGCAGAGACATTACTTTGCCAACAAATGTCCATATAGTCAAAGCTATGTTTTTTCCAGTAGTCAAGTATGGATATGAGATTTGGACCATAAAGAAAGCTGAGCACTCAAGAATTGATGCCTTTGAACTGAGGTGTTGGAGAAGACTCTGAGAGTCCCTTGGACTGCAGGGAGATCAAACCAGTCAATTCTAAAGGAAATCAACCCTATATATTCACTGGAAGGACTGATGCTGAAGCTGAAGCTCTAATACTTTTTGGCCACCTTGATGTGAAGAACTGACTCATTGAAAAAGCATCATTTCCTTGATGCTGGGAAAGATTGAAGGCAAGAGGGGAGGCAGACAACAGAGGATGAGGTGGTTGGATGGCATCACTGACTCAATGGACATGAGTTTGAGCAAACTCCAGGAGTTGGTGATGGACAGGGAAGCCTGGCATGTTGCAGTCCATGGGGTCACAAAGAGTTGGAAATGACTGAGCAACTGACCTGAACTGATAATTGCTCTGTTGCCTTATCTTCCAACACTTCAACATTGGCTCTGGATAGTTAATGCTATTTTCTTAACAACAACAAACATGAAATATAATTAGTGACAAACTACTGAGTGCTACCCTCCACAGTGCTTGGAAGATTCATCATGGGCTTCTTCACCAGCCTTTCATTCTGGCCAGTATGTTTTTAAACGCATTCTTAACAGCATATGTTTGAAGTTTTGTTGAATATCATCTTAGAGTTATATTTTTAATTTTGTCAAGAGAACTCATCCACACATTCATCCATCCTACCAACCTTCTTTCCATTTATTCTACACACGTGTTACTGCTCTGGCAATGGAGATAGAAATAGTAAAGACAGTCTGCCATAATGGAAACTGTTGGCCTGCAAGGGAACCAAGCAAGTAAATAAACAACTATAGCACAACATGATAATTTTTTTTTTTCTAAGAGAGCACACTAAAGGAATGGCTGTGCCAGTCTGACTGAGTTTAGAAAATGCCCTCTGGAGGAGTTTATCTCCCCAGAATTATAAAGAATTTGTGAATTACTTACTCAAAGAGTAGGGAAATATGTGCAAGGCAGAAGGGATAAAATACATAAAGGCTCAGAGATAAAGGTGTAATTCAGGGTGAATCAAGCATAGAGTATGAGGAGGGAAAAAGAGAGTTAAAGGGCAGGACATAAAGGGTCATTATCTTAACAAGCTTAGATATTTGTTCTTGAAGGTCACTGAAGTTATTAAGGATTTTAATGTAGAAAATGACTTAAAATTTGCACTTAAGTTTTGGAAAAACCTAGTGGAGGGTGCAAGACTGGAAGCAGGGAAAGACATGATTTTAATAGCTGAAGCATGAGACAATGATAACTTGAACTAAAGCAATAGTAATGGAAATAAAGGGAAGGTAAAACAGACAAAAATCACTACTTACAGTTGCCATTTTACTTTTATTTATGTGACTTTTATTAGTATATATCTCTTTTATTAAATATAAGTTCCGTGAGTACAAAGATAGGATTCATTTCTGTCTGCCATTAGATTTGCTGTGCCTACCACAGCGACTGGCACACAAATGCTTAATAAGTATTTGTTGAGTGAATTCAATAATGAATGAATTTTAGAAGTACATTGATATTAAATATGAACTGGACAGGATACAAGGCAGTGAGGATTCAGTGATGAATAAGCTAGGCAAGATTCCTGTTTTCAAGGAGAAATTTTAGAAAGGGGAGAAACCAGTAATAAGAGAACTTGTGATATTACTCAGTGTTACAAAGAAATTAAAATAGGGTTTTAGGGAAGTGCTGGAGTGGAAGAGGTGACTTTAGATGGAAGGGTCATCAAAGAGTTCTAGGGCAAGTGACATGTGATTTAAGCTGTGGACGATAAGAGAGGAGCCAGCCACGGGTGGATCTGGGGGCAGAGAGTTCCAGACAGAAGGAAATGAATAAGCAAATTAGACAGGTTTGACAGAATCTGTTGACTGATTGGCTGTGGGAGTAAGAAATAGGCCTAGGATGATTCACAGGATCTGGAAAGTGTTATTTCTATTATTTCTAAATGAGCTTGGGGATACTGGATAAAGTACCAATTCTGCTAAGTTGCTAAGTCACTTCAGTCGTGTCCGACTCTGTGCGACCCCATTGACGGCAGCCCACCAGGCTCCCCCGCCCCTGGGATTCTCCAGGCAAGAACACTGGAGTGGGTTGCCATTTCCTTCTCCAATGCAGAAAAGTGAAAAGTGAAAGTGAAGTCACTCAGTCATGTCCAACTCTTAGCGACCCCATGGGCTGCAGCCTACCAGGCTCCTCTGTCCATGGGATTTTCCAGGCAAGAGTACTGGAGTGGGGTGCCATTGCCTTCAGTGATGTAAATATTCAGTTCAGTGCTGGAACTGTTGATTTTAAGGTACTTGAGATGCACTGAAATAAGTAGATGGTAATTTATCTCCAAGAAACTTTATAAGAACAGAAAGGGTATAGACTACAACTCTAAAGGATTGTTAGGGTTCTTTAGATTAAACTTCTTGGCTGACAATATTGTCAGCTGACTATGTGTGCTGAAAGCCTTCCCAATACCTTCTACTATTCAGGACCAGCCAACCCTGTTCTGTTTAGGATTCTCTAACATGAATATCCAAACACAACATGACTATTAGTTATTGGTAGACTTTAGACAGGACTAATTATTTCCAGGCAGAAATCTGGAAATCTATACTCTTCTACTGTACTGTTCACTACAATGTTTCAATGCTGTTTTAATTTTTGGTTTCTTATAAAAATAGTTTTCACTTCTATTGAAAGATGACCAAGGTTTGAGGGATCTCATCCACTACTTTTGCCGAAATGTCATACATAAAAACCTACTACCATTTTTTTTTCCTGTTCAACCTACTCTTGGGGATTAGGTTCACGTCTATGTGGTATACTGCAAATGTTTCAGTACTATCTTGGGCATGGACAGTTCCCTTTAGGCCTTTGATGAGAAGGGAGAAAATAAAATTTCTTTACTGAGGATATTTTTTGTGGTTAATTTCGAAATGACTAAAGACCACGCCATGTAAAAAGTGTCCTTTGTGAACAGACATAGCAGAAACTGTCTTGCTACATACACAACTGCTGCAACTTCACAATGAAATATTATCTAAAAAGAGAAGGCTCGATTACAAGGAATTTGACCTGATAAACCTGTCCTATTTGTCAGATAACTTTTAAAAAGTACCAGAAAGCTAGACTTTAGCAACTGATTTTATTAAGTGTGGGTAAGACCTGGTAGCTTCTTGTCTTTGAACTGCTAACATCATGATTTCTAGCTCTGCCACACATAGACACTGCATGATATAAAGCATAAAGCAAATGGCTTCTGGGTTAGAATTAAGATTCTTGATTAGCTTCTTCTCCCATTGTTATATGAATTGGACACTTTCACTGATAGCTGGATCCTGCCCAGTTTAACACTTTCTCTTCTTCAGCTTAATTTTCTACCTTCTTGGATGTTCAGTTCCATTCAGTTCAGTTGCTCAGTCGTGTCTGACTCTTTGCGACCCCATGGACAGCAGCATACCAGGCTTCCCTGTCTGTCACCAATTCCCTGAGCTTGCTCAAACTCAAGTCCATCGAGTCAGTGATGCCATCCAGCCATCTTATCCTCTGCCATCCCCTTCTCCTCCTGCCTTCAATCTTTCCCAGCATCAGGGTCCTTTCCAATGAGTCAGTTATTTGCATCAGGTGGCCAAAGTATTAGAGTTTCAGCTTCAGCATCAGCATCAGTCCTTCCAATGAATATTCAGGGTTGATTTCCTTTAGGATTGACTGGTTTGATCTTGGATGTACTTAGCTTTTCTCAAACCTGTTTTCTAGGCTCCTCCTTTTTAGTCTGATTATTACTCTTAGCTCTCTGTAAGCTCTCTGTAAACACAATTGGGTAAATTGCTTGTCACGTCCAGCAGGACTCATAATATAGATTGAATCTATTGCATTTTAGGAGTCAAAGTCCAGTAAAGAGAGTTTGCAATTTTCATGTTCTCACTGCTAGATTTTTAATGATACTCTCATTTTTCTAAAGCAATATGTTGCCACAAGGTCATAGCAAGTTGTGTCCATTAAATATTGTTTAAGAATCCTATTTACTGAATTTACACATTATATATGAACCTAGAGAAATATCAATATGGTTGAAGACGTGGCAGATTATAATGAAAAGAGTTGCAAATTGCTGATAACAATTGATGTAATTAATTTGTAGTTCTTTTCAACTTGTTTTATATTTGAAATGCTTTATATGTACATAAAATAAAATATCACTTTCATAAATGTATAAATATGATCACATATATAGTTTTTTTCAGTGTAGTTTTAATTAAGTTTATTTATTTATTTATTTTACTTTTTATGTCTTTTCCTCCTTCCTTTTAACTCTTTTACTCATTTCTCATCTTAACTCCAGTCTCAGGTGACCCAAATATATAACCTAGTATGCAGCCTATATTTTTCTTGATGTTTATATAATTAGATGCAAATACACACAAATATAAAGAGTGTTGGCATTGTTATATAAAAATTAAATTACACTGTATGCCATCTTCTGAATCTTTATTCCTTCAATAATAACTTATAGAAGTCATTTCAATGACTTTATCAACTCAGTACTATTATTTTAGTTAGCCTTCATTTTGTTAATTTTTATTTTTCCAAATTTTTTTTTTGGGGTACTACAAACAATGCTGACATAAACCTTGTAAGTTAAGTAACCCCCAACAATGTTAGATACTATACAGATACAGAGTCTAATTCCATTTTATTTCAAATGAATCATCAATTGTACCAATGGCACTTATAAAGTAATGTATCATCTTCCACTGCTTTAAAATACCCATTTTGTCATATTTAAAACTGCTATAGATACTGAGATCTATTTCTACCTTGCATTTATACACTGATGTACTTTTTATTTTGACAATATTTGATAAGAATGATCTTGGCGAGGCAGCAATGAGTGGTGGTATGAAGCAAGATCTTAATTCCCTGCCCAGAATTGAACCTGAGTAGCCTGTAGGAAAACCAAGAATCCTGGCTACCAGACCAGCAAGGGTTAGTGTTTAGAAGCTATTTATCCCTGGATCTTTGCCCTCAGTGAAAAATGCATTTATCACAGAGACAGAAACTATAAATGCTGGTACAAAGTTTATTATTAGAGACATAGCATAACAACAAGTGGGAGAGCACACAAAGAAACAGTTTGTTCAGTTAAGACAGAAGGAAGGCAGAGACGCGCACCTGGAGAGAAAGGGTGTGGGAGTCCTTAGTGAGGAGGAGTGCAGCAATGAAGTTGTTGAGTCATTTATATAGGTCAGTTCTTCTGGGTCTTCCTTCAGGCCAATTATCTGGCTTCTTTTCCCACATCCACCCTCCCCTGGGACCCTGCCCTAAGTGTGCACGCACCTCTCAGCCAAGATGAATTTTGAAGGCTTCTGGGAGGAACAGACTCATATGGCCTGGCATTTTCCCCCAACTTTTGACCCAGAAGGAATCCTTCTGTGCATGTGTAGTGTCTCTCTTGTCCCAGGAAAAGGGGAGTGGAGATTTCTCAATCTTTCACTCAAACATGGTTTTGCCCCTCTTTGTCTTTGCCATGATTATTACCTTGACTATTGCCATGACTATTACCCTAAGGTATTTACAAGAGACAAAGACTGGGTACTCACTCTTTCTGTTGTTACTTCCATTTCAGAGGGCAAACAGGAAGCTTATTATAAATGCCTTAACTGGAGCCTATCTATCTCCTGTCTTGGGAAATACTAAAAATTATAAGTATCCAGTCTGAAACCTACTTCTTTGTGCCCCCTGAAATACAAACAGGAGGCCAGTTGTAGATGTCTAACCTGGAGCCCATCTACCTCCTGCCTCAAGAATAGTTAATGCTATATTCTGATATTTGACAAGGCAAGTTCTTCCATCATTAATACCTTTTGTTATACATTCTTGACCATTATACATAATTCCTTTTTCTCATATAAATTTTAGGTTATTTTATCCAAATAAAAGCTTTTGGAATTGTAAGACAAGATGAGTTAAGTAAATATTAAACTTCATTGGTAGTAATTTGAGAGAAATAATATTTTTATGATATTAAACTTCCCATATAAAATAATTTCTGTTTTCATCCATTCAGATTTTCTTTTATACCTTTCAATAAGAATTTACAGTTTTCTTTATGACTTTCTGGTTAAATTTATTCCTAAATATTTACCTTATTAATAAAGAAAGATTTATGCAGTTTTTTCAAATATTAATACATTTTATTGAAGTCTAACTAACTGGAGTAAATTCTCTAGGAAACCTTTTTTATTTAAAAACAGGTCAAAATGAACATATATTTTGTCAATTAAAAAAAACTTCCACAGTTTTGGATTTTTTGCTCCTTTTCAACTTTGCAAATTCTTAATAAAAGCATTTTATGTATAAAAGATTGACACTTAAAGTTTTATAATTTAGCTTAAAAAAGCGTCACCCAAAGTGATTAATTTACACTTGTCAAAAGAAAGAGATTTAACATCAGAATTCATTAACCCTAACTGACATCAGAGCAAAATCAAAAGGAATAAAAACTCCCTTATAATAAACTCAACTTATAATATAGGCTTTACTAACCAAAATGGTAGACAGGGTATTCAGATTCAGTCCAGTTCAGTTCAGTAGCTCAGTCGTGTCCGACTCTTTGCGACCCAATGGACTGCAGCATGCAGGCCTCCCTGTCCATCACCAACTCCCAGAGTTTACTCAAACTCATGTCCATTGAGTCAGTGATGCCATCCAACCATCTCATGTTCTGTCATCCCCTTTTCCTCTCATCTTCAATCTTTCCCAGCAAGAGGGTGTTTTCCAATGAGTCAGCTCTTCGCATCAGGTGGCCAAAGTATTGGAATTTCAGCTTTAACATCAGTCCTTCTGATGAACTTTCAGGACTGATTTCCTTTAGGATGGACTGGTTGTATCTCCTTGCAGTCCAAGGGACTCTCAAGAGTCTTCTCCAACACCACAGTTCAAAAGCATCAATTCTTTGGCTCTCAGCTTTCTTTATAGTCCAACTCTCACATTCATACATGACTACTGGAAAACCCATAGCCTTGACTAGACAGACCTTTGTTGGCAAAGTAATATCTCTGCTTTCTAATATGCTGTCTAGGTTGGTCATAACTTTCCTGCCAAGGAGTGAGCGTCTTTTTATATCATGGCTGCAGTCACCATCTGCAGTGATATTGGAACCCCCCAAAATAAAGTCTGCCACTGCTAATATTCAGATTAGCTATCTGGTACAGTGTGTTGAGTTTGGGGATAATAATTGATACAATAATGATAGTTTTGATAACATATATAGTAAATATACTATATAGGTATGTGATACTAACATAATATGTGCTACTAACATAATATGTTAACATAATACTACTGAATAAATAATCTGAATAATGCAAGACTGATAATGCACGTTTTCATTGTCTGAAAATTAAAAAAAATTATTGTCTTCATCTTGTTACTGGAAATTATCAAAACTCTCTAATTGGGAATCACATTTATTAATGTGAACCTTATATATACAGAGAGTACAAACTGAATCACTCTCTGCAGAAGCATGCAATGTTACGGGTTGATGTGAAGCAGTGTATTTGAGTTTGAGTTGATCTGGGGAGATTCCTTCGGGTGAATGGTAGGAGCTTATTTTTGCTTGTGAATAATGACATTCATTTCCTGATCAGGGTTAAGAGTAGCAATTTATATTTGTAAAACTCATTTTCTTCCACTTAACTCTTTCCAGATATTTATATAAAGTTTGTCCTTAATTGCCTCATTAGTCTCATTTTTCTATTAAACACCTTATTGCAATATGAATACAATCCAAATTTTATCCTTCTTATTTCTCTATAAAGAGGCTCCTTGTTGCATGTCAACACAGAATCTCAACTAAACTGTTTTTTGTTTGATTATGAAAATTGTAGTCTTCCTATAAAAAACAACAGTAAATTATCTCATCCCTTCAAAACTATGTGGAGTAGGGTCATCATTCAAATAACTCTATTCTTTCTATATCACAGAATCAGGAAAAAGAATCTTCACTAAATATTTTTCTTATCACCAGCGATTATTTATTGAACTTGCTTTGTGACTTAGCAGCAGCAGCAGCAGCAGCAACAGGAAGAATCACCAGAAAACGAGAATTGGACTCATTTGACTCGTATTAAATCAAGTCAAACATATAAAACTACTGCCGAAGTTTTCATAAATTCAAGTGGGTGATTTTAAGCAGAAGTTCTTACATTTCTTGTGTGTCCTCTCTAGGTTTTCTCATACCGTAAGTTGCAGAGGCAAGCTTTGAATGTATTAAAGGATTCATGGCAACATTAAACAAGTCAACAATAAATAATTCAATGTAATGGCTATGAGAGTAAAACAATCTAACACAATATTTATGAAAGCATCCAGAATGTTCAACTATTCCTGCTCAATCTTATGTTAGTGTTTGGCTGTTTGAATAATACTGCTCACTGCCTTTACCTGAACCAGAACTTGTTATAGCAGATTATTGACCTGAGCAAGGCATAGCAAAAATAACATCTAAATGTCAGTTTGAATTTGGCATGAGTGTGAAGTATTGATGGGGTTCTCTTCAACATTCTGGTTAAGAAAAACTTTTAAAAATTGGCTGGAAGTAATTCTAAAGGTTTTGAATTTATCTTCATATGATCTTCATGGATATTCAGGCAATTACTGCTTTTATTTAAGACAAAAACATTTTGAAAACATAATAGATCTTAATATATTTACTATCAGGTAAGTATGGAAATACAAGGAAAGTTGAATACTTGACTTTAAAAGTGTCATAAATGTATAAATATACATATCTTCATTATTCACTGTGTGATCAAATTAATAATTTGAAATGTTTCTAAGATTGTTTCTGTAAATAAACACATCTTTCTTCAGTCACGTTAATGATCCATGTGTCTACTCAAGGCTTTGGTTAATTGTTTTGAATTGAGTAAGTCTGCTAGATTTCAGCATATGAACATGGGACACATAACATCTGACTTGGAGTGTGGTGTACAGTGGTGCATATACAATATTCAGTTCAGTTCAGTTCAGTCACTCAGTCGTGTCCTACTCTTTGCAACCCCATGAATCGCAGCACGCCAGGCTTCCCTGTCCATCACCATCTCCCGGAGTTTACTCAGACTCACATCCATCGAGTCAGTGATGCCATCCAGCTATCTCATCCTCTGTCATCTCCTTCTCCTCCTGCCTCCAATCCCTCCCAGCATCAGAGTCTTTTCCAATGAGTCAACTCTTTGCATGAGGTGGCCAAAGTACTGGAGTTTCAACTTTAGCATCAATATAAAATATTACCCATTGCAAATAGCTATAGGTGTATTGCCTTCTGGTTATGTCTTCTGATTCCAAGATAAATATGTATTCTCTGAAAACAAATGATATCTATTTCTTCAGTTCAGTTCAGTTCAGTTCAGTCCAGTTGCTCAGTCATGTCCGACTCTTTGCGACCCCATGAATCACAGCATGCCAGGCCTCCCTGTCCATCACCAACTCCCGGTGTTTACCCAAACTCATGTCCATTGAGTTGATGATGCCATCCAGCCATCTTATCCTCTGTCATCCTCTTTTCCTCCTGCCCCCAATCCCTCCCAGCATCAGGGTCTTTTCCAATGAGTCAACTCTTTGCATAAGGTGGCCAAAGTATTGGAGTTTCAGCTTCAGCATCAGTCCTTCCAATGAATACCCAGGACTGATCTCCTTTAGGATGGACTGGTTGGATCATAAATATCATTTGTTTTCAGAGAATGCATATTTATCTTGGAATCAGAAGACATAGGTGTATTGCCTTCTGGTTATGTCTTCTGATTCCAAGATAAATATGCATTCTCTGAAAATAAATGATATTTATTTCTTCAGTGATTGAATAATAATTGATTGTTTAACTTTGTGTAACCTAAGATGCTAGACATTGAGGAGGTTACTATGATAAATAAGGTAAGGTAAGGTAAGTGAAGTCGCTCTGTTGTGTCTGACCCTTTGTGAACCCACGGACTATAGCCTACCAGGATCCTACGTCCAAGGGATTTTCCAGGCAAGAGTACTGGAGAGGGTTGCCATTTCCTTCTCCAGTGGATCTTCCCAACCCAGGGATCAAAGCCAGGTCTCCTGAATTGTAGGCAGATGCTTTACAGTCTGAGCCACCAATTGTTTGTTATAGTTTGAGCCACCAAATAAGGTAAAAGGGCTAGCTAAAAGGACAGTTCTCAGGAACTAGAGGTCAGATCACTCAGGAAATGCAAAATGGGCACTTTCATTACGGCAATTTAGTACAAATATGTTATGACTCAAGGTTTAATGGGCCAGAGGGGTGATTCTAATATCAGTATTTTGGCTTCCTGGATCCTGCTGTATAATTGCCAGTATGAGGTACAGAGGAAAAAGCCAGAGTAGAATTGGTAAACTTGGAATCCAGGGGCCCTCTCAAAATTTTCAATTCAAAGGGTGAAAGAAAAAAGAGAAAAGGGAACACTCAGCGTATGGTACTTCTAGTATGAAAAGAATTACTGTGTATCCTACTTGGATATACCCACTTCCCTATGAATTTCTTTTTATCTTGACCAAGGACTACTGCATATTTGAATCCCTCTGAGAAGCTTCTCTTGGCTTCTTTTTTGTTTCCTCCCTCTGCAGCTTAAGAACCATTTATCATGCATCTGCTTCATACAAACACTATTGGGTATAATACATACATACATATATATATATACATATACATATATAGACACACACACATACTCTTCTTTTCACAGCTATTTGTAAGGCCTCCCCAGACAGCCATTTTGCTTTTTTGCATTTCTTTTCCATGGGGATGGTCTTGATCCCTGTCTCCTGTACAATGTCATGAACCTCAATCCATAGTTCATCAGGCACTCTATCTATCAGATCTAGGCCCTTAAATCTATTTCTCATTTCCACTATATAATCATAAGGGATTTGATTTAGGTCATACCTGAATGGTCTAGCGGTTTTCCCTACTTTCTTCAATTTGAGTCTGAATTTGGCAATAAGGAGTTCATGATCTGAGCCACAGTCAGGTCCTGGTCTTGTTTTTGTTGAATGTATAGAGCTTCTCCATCTTTGGCTGCAAAGAATATAATCAATCTGATTTCAGTGTTGACCATCTGGTGATGTCCACGTGTAGAGTCTTCTCATGTGTTGTTTGAAGAGGGCGTTTGCTATGACCAGTGCATTTTCTTGGCAAAACTCTATTAGTCTTTGCCTTGCTTCATTCCGCATTCCAAGGCCAAATTTGCCTGTTAGTCCAGGTGTTTCTTGACTTCCTACTTTTGCATTCCAGTCCCCTATAATGAAAAGGACATCTTTTTTGGGTGTTAGTTCTAAAAGGTCTTATAGGTCTTCACAGAACTGTTCAACTTCAGGTTCTTCAGCATTACTGGTTGGGGCATAGACTTAGATTACTGTGATATTGAATGGCTTGCCTTGGAAACGAACAGAGATCATTCTGTCATTTTTGAGATCGCATCCAAGTACTGCATTTCGGACTCTTTTGTTGGCCATGATGGCTACTCCATTTCTTCTGAGGGATTCCTGCCCGCAGTAGTAGATATGATGGTCATGTGAGTTAAATTCATCCATTCCAGTCCATTTTAGTTCCTGATTCCTAGAATGTCGATGTTCACCCTTGCCATCTCTTGTGTGACCACTTCCAATTTGCCTTTATTCATGGACCTGACATTCCAGGTTCCTATGCAATATTGCTCTTTACAGCATCGGATCTTGCTTCTATCACCAGTCACATCCACAGCTGGGTATTGTTTTTGCTTTGGCTCCATCCCCTCATTCTTTCTGGAGTTATTTCTCCACTGATCTCCAGTAGCATATTGGGCACCTAATCACCTGGGGAGTTCCTCTTTTGGTATCCTATCATTTTGCCTTTTCATACTGTTCATGGGTTCTCAAGGCAAGAATATTGAAGTGGCTTGCCATTCCCTTCTCTGTGTCTGAATGCAGAGTTACAAAGAATAGCAAGAAGAGATAAGAAAGCCTTCTTCAGTGATCAATGCAAAGAAATAGAGGAAAACAACAGAATGGGAAAGACTAGAGATCTCTTCAAGAAAATTAGAGATACCAAGGGAACATTTCATGCAAGGATGGGCTCGATAAAGGACAGAAATGGTATGGACCTAACAGAAGCAGAAGATATTAAGAAGAGGTGGCAAGAATACATGGAAGAACTATACAAAAAATATCTTCACAACCCAGATAATCATGATGATGTGATCACTCATCTAGAGCCAGACATCTTGGAAAGTGAAATCAAGTGGGCCTTAGAAAGCATCACTACGAACAAAGCTAGTGGAGGTGATGGAATTCCAGTTGAGCTGTTTCACATCCTCAAAGATGATGCTGTGAAAGTGCTGCACTCAATATGCCAGCAAATTTGGAAAACCCAGCAGTGGCCACAGGACTGGAAATGGTCAGTTTTCATTCCAATTCCAAAGAAAGGCAATGCCAAAGAATGCTCAAACTACTGCACAATTGCATTCATCTCACATGCTAGTAAAGTAATGCTCAAAATTCTCCAAGCCAGGCTTCAGCAGTACGTGAACCGTGAACTCCCTGATGTTCAAGCTGGTTTTACAAAAGGCAGAGGAACCAGAGATCAAATTGACAACATCCGCTGGATCATGGAAAAAGCAAGAGAGTTCCAGAAAAACATCTATTTCTGCTTTATTGACTATGCCAAAGCCTTTGACTCTGTGGATCACAATAAACTGTGGAAAAATCTGAAAGAGATGGGAATACCAGACCACCACACCTGCCTCTTGAGAAATCTGTATGCAGGTCAGGAAGCAACAGTCAGAACTGGACATGGAACAACAGACTGGTTCCAAACAGGAAAAGGAGTACGTCAAGGCTGTATATTGTCACCCTGCTTATTTAACTTCTCTGCAAAGTACATCATGAAAAACACTGGACTGGAAGAAACACAATCTGGAATCAAGATTGCCAGGAGAAATATCAATAACCTCAGATATGCAGATGACAGCACCCTGATGGCAGAAAGTGAAGAGGAGCTAAAAAGCCTCTTGATGAAAGTGAAAGAGGAGAGCGAAAACGTTGGCTTAAAGCTCAACACTCAGAAAACTCAGATCATGGAATCTGGTCCCATCACTTCATGGGAAATAGATGGGAAAACAGTGGAAACAGTGTCAGACTTTATTTTTGGGAGCTCCAAAATCACTGCAGATGGTGATTGCAACCATGAAATTAAAAGACACTTACTACTTGGAAGAAAAGTTATGACCAACCTAGACAGCATATTCTAAAGCAGAGACATTACTTTGCCAACTAATGTCCGGCTAGTCAAGGCTATGGTTTTTCCTGTGGTCATGTATGGACGTGAGAGTGGACTGTGAAGAAGGCTGAGCACCGAAAGATTGATGCTTTTGAACTGTGGTGTTGGAGAAGACTCTTGAGAGTCCCTTGGACTGCAAGGAGATCCAACCAGTCCATTCTGAAGGAGATCAACCCTGGGATTTCTCTGGAAGGAATGATGCTAAAGCTGAAACTCCAGTACTTTGGCCACCTCATGTGAAGAGTTGACTCACTGGAAAAGACTCTGATGCTGGGAGGGATAGGGGGCAGGAGGAGAAGGGGATGACTGAGGATGAGGTGGGTGGATGGCATCACTGACTCGATGGATGTGAGTCTGAGTGAACTCCGGGAGATGGTGATGAACAGGGAGGCCTGGCGTGCTGCAATTCGTGGGGTTGCAGAGTCGGACACAACTGAGCGACTGAGCTGAACTGAATACATACTCTATAGTGCCTAAATATATGATACATATGGGAAATAAGTTTAAGAAGGATAAGTTAATTGCTCTAAGGCACACATTATTAAGGGGTAAAAGACATTTCAATTCATATTTGTCTATTCTAAAGTCCAAGCCCCCTTCTCTTGGCCATGATGGTTTCTTGATCCTGATGTAGGCAGGGAACCACAGGTTGAGTTAACAAAATGTATTCCAGATTTTACTTTGTGTACTCCAAAACAATCATAATGATATACTATGGAAATTTGAATTGGATTTTAAAGGAAGATTTTTGAATTTTACTATTAAACTGCTGGAATAGCTCATTGAAGAGCTGTTTTTTCTTTTTTTTTTCAAAGCAATACTTATTTTTTAATACATACTTTTCAGGCAATAGCTTCCTTATATATGAGATTAATAATGATATCTGGATTTCCTTTGCATCAGGCCACCCCAAGTATGATGATTAAAAAATAGTTGATGATATACCAAAAATTCTATTTCTGTTTAATTTTACTTGTTTAGTAGTAACAGAGGGAACATCAGTATGGACTTTTGTTAGAAAATGCAAATAAAGAAAACAGAAAAATACATTTTTTAGACAAAATTTTTAGGAAGTCAGTTATCCCTGTTATAATTACATTTAAAGTTTTTATTTAAAAACAATCTAGATTTACTTATTTAATACTTATTTTCCAGGTAAAATAAGAATAGCAAACACAATCAGCTTGTTAAATGGATTTTGTATCATCTATCCAAAACCTCATAACTGGAATGTCTGCTGGATTTTATGGAGTAAATTTTAATCATGAACCAATATTGAATGGTAGCCATTGTAGTTGATAGAAAAAAATATTGGGTAAGTTACTGAGTTACAACTGAAGAAAGAATTTCAGGTTTCTCTATTACTATAAAAGGTAACAGTTATCCATTGCCCAAATCAATTAAGTTCATATTTCTCCTCTACTTTCTCCCACACTTTGCTGAGTTTCAGTTTTGCCTTAATTTCGGATTGGATTCTTTCAACATACTTCCTCCTATGATGGCCCAAATACTTTTAAATGAAAAATTATCACGAATTATATCCAAAAGGAAGAAATAAAAGGTGTTAAATTTCTTAACGATAATTCAAGTAGAGCAGAATTCCACTAAAATGTCGCTTATTTTAAAATTTAAGATAGGTCACAAATCACTCAATAGTGGTTCCTTCACTACAACAATGAAACACACTGTGTATAATCTAGTGTCGTGCTTTGCTTTGTTTTACTGTTCATATCAAGGGGATATGCAATAGTTGCATGTGGGTATCAGGAATAATTTAAAGATTTTGTAAATATTTCCAAGCAGAATGCATTTAATAAGTTCTATAAACCTTGGTGGAGAAGGCAATGGCATCTATAGCAAATTATAATTGCTTTATGGATATTCTGATACATAGTGTTTTAAATGGTTTGCCTCCCAGGCAAAAATTTGGCAATCTAGAAGAGGCCATAGTGTCTCACAGTACACTGTTTTTTTGTTATCTCTTTCTTTAGAACACATTTTCATTTTACATAATGCTATGGAAATTTATTCCATATAAAAACTATTATAATAAATTTCCTTACAAGGAAACATAATCAAAGAATATATCCAGAGATGAATTTTTAAATTAAAATATTAACACATAGATTAGTCCAAAAAAGTAAATAAAGTTATAACTAATTGTATCAGTTTAAGCCAAATTTTTATATTGTTAAAAATTTTTAAAATTGAAATATAGTTGATTTACAATGTTGTGTTAAGTTCTCCTGTAGTCCAAAGTGATTCAGTTATACATTCTTTTTTTTTGGCATGGCATGTAGGATCTTATTTCCCTGACCAGATCCCTGAACTGTGCCCCGGCAGTGGAAGTGCAGAGTCTTAACAACTGGAGTACCAGGGAAGTCCCCCTATACATTCTTTATTATTATCTTTTCTATTATGGTTTATCACATGATATCAAATATATTTCTCTATGCAACAGTCAGTTCAGTTCAGTTCAGTCTCTCAGTCATGTCCGATTCTTTGTGACCCCATGAATCGCACACGCCAGGCCTCCCTGTCCATCACCAACTCCCGGAGTTCACTCAGACTCACGTCCATTGAGTCAGTGATGCCATCCAGCCATCTCATCGTCCATCGTCTCCTTCTCCTCCTGCCCCCTATCCCTCCCAGCATCAGAGTCTTTTCCAATGAGTCAACTCTGCACATGAGGTGGCCAAAGTACTGGAGTTTCAGCTTTAGCATCATTCCTTCCAGAGAAATCCCAGGGTTGATCTCCTTCAGAATGGACTGGTTGGATCTCCTTGCAGTCCAAGGGACTCTCAAGAGTCTTCTCCAACACCACAGTTCAAAAGCATCAATTCTTTGGTGCTCAGCCTTCTTCACAGTCCACTCTCACATCCATACATGACCACAGGAAAAATCATAGCCTTGACTAGCTGGACCTTAGTCGGCAAAGTAATGTCTCTGTTTTTGAATATGCTGTCTAGGTTGGTCATAACTTTTCTTCCAAGGAGTAAGCATCTTTTAATTTCATGGCTGCAATCACCATCTGCAGTGATTTTGGAGCCCCCAAAAATTAAGTCTGACACTGTTTCTACTGTTTCCCCATCTATTTCCCATGAAGTGATGGGACTGGATGCCATGATCTTCGTTTTCTGAATGTTGAGCTTTAATCCAATTTTTTCACTCTCCTCTTTCACTTTCATCAAGAGGCTCTTTAGTTCTTCACTTTTTGCCATCAGGGTGGTGTCATCTGCATATCTGAGGTTATTGATATTTCTCCTGGCAATCTTGATTCCAGCTTGTGCTTCTTCCAACCCAGTGTTTCTCACGATGTGCTCTGCAGAGAAGTTAAATAAGCAGGGTGACAATATACAGCCTTGACGTACTCTTTTTCCTATTTGGAACCAGTCTCTTGTTCCATGTCCAGTTCTAACTGTTGCTTCCTGATCTGCCTACAGATTTCTCAAGAGGCAGTGAATCCTAAAGGAAATCAACTCTGAATATTCATTGAAAGGACTGATGCTGAAGCTGAAGCTCTAATACTTGGGCCATCTGATGCAACAGTAGGACCTTGTTATTTATCCATTCTATATGTACTAATTTGCATCTGCTAACTCCAAATCTTACCTGCTTCCTGAGAAACCTGTAAGCAGGTCAAGAAGCAACAGTTACAACTGGACATGGAACAACAGACTGGTTCTAAATAGGGAAAGGAGTATGTTAGAGCTATATATTGTCACCTTGTTTATTTAACTTATATGCAGAGTACATCATGTGAAATACAGGGCCAGATGAAGCACAGGCTGGATTGAGATTGCAGGGAGAAATATTAATAATCTCACATCTGCAGATGACATCACCTTTATGGCAGAAAGTGAAGAGGAACTAAAGAGCCTCTTGATGAAGGTGAAAAAGGGTAGTGAAAAAGCTGGATTAACAGTAAATGTTCAAAAAAATGAAGATCATGGAATCCGTTCCCATCACTTCATGGCAAATAGATGGGGAAACAGTGGAAACAGTGACAGATGTTTTTCTTGGACTCTAAAATCACTGCAGATGGTGACTGCAACCATGAAATTAAAAGATGCTTGCTCCTTGGAAGAAAACCTATGACAAACCTAGACAGCATATTAAAATGCAGAGACATTTTTGCTGACAAAGGTCCATATAGTCAAAGCTACGGTATTTCCAGTAGTCATGTATGGATGTGAGAGTTGAATCATAAAGGAGCCCAAGCACCAAATAATGATGCTTATGAACTGTGGTGCTGGAGTCCCTTGGACAGCAAAGAGATCAAATCAGTGAATCCTAAAGGAAATCAACTCTAAATATTCATTGAAAGGACTGATGCTGAAGCTGAAGCTCTAATACTTGGGCCATCTGATGCAAAGAGCCAAATCATTGGAAAAGACCCTGATTCTGAGAAAGATTGAGGGCAGGGGAAGAAGGAGGCAACAAAGGATTAGATGGTTGAAAGACATCACTGACTCAGCGGACATGAAGTGAAATGAAAGTCGTTTAGTTCTTTTGACCCTTTGCAACCCCATGGACTGTACAGTCCATGGAATTCTCCTGACCAGAATGCTGGAGTGGGTTGCCATTTCCATCCCCAGGGGAACTTCCCAAACCAGGGATTAAACCCAGGTCTATCACATTTCAGGCTCATTCTTTACAGCTGAGCCACCAGGGAAGCCCCAATAGACATGAGTTTGAACAAACTCAGGGAGATATTGAAAGACAGGGAAACCCGTTGTGCTGCAGTCTATGGGTCACAAAGAGTTAGACATGACTGAACAATTGAACAACAATAACAAAAACTCCAAACTCTCCCTCCATCCCTTGCCTGTCCCCTCCTGAGCAACCACATGGCTAATTTTTTTTTTTTTTAACCAAAATACAGCAACACCAACTTGATATCTGTAATGTGCTCTCTTCAAAGCTAAGGATCAGTGGGATGACTATAATGTATGCCAGGGAAATTAAAATAAATACAATGTGCCTTGTACCTGAGTTAATTTTCAATAATCAAGAGCCAGCTGCAGTGGACAAAATATTTAATGAGGAAATAACACATAGTTTAACTTCCTATTCAATTCTGGTTCTTTCAATTAATCAGGTTTTCACCAGGTGCCTACCAAATGCTTGGCAATGTTTAAGGAAAGGAAAAACTTCCTTCTGCGCTACACTGCCTGCATATATTCATCAAATGTTCTTCCTTATATCTCATTTTGTTGTCAATAAAAAGATCAATAAATAAGATATAATTCTTTCCTTTAAAAATTTACAGTCTTCTTGGGGATATACTGATAGGCAACAAATTCAATATAATGTGATAAAGGCTATCACAGAGGAATGTACAAAACGCTGTGGTAGCAAAGTGGAAGGAATAATTACTTGTATCTGCAGAGTCAGGAAACACTTTATAGAGAAGTGGCATTTGGTCTGTACTTTAAAGATTCACAGTATATCAAAAAAGAGAGAAGGTCAATAAAACATTTCTTTCTGACCCTTTCACATCCTCAGTTACTTCCATCTCCCATTTTGGATTCTGTAACCCCAGATCCCAGCACTCTTCTGTCAACATGTTAAATTCCCTTGCCCCTCTCCTCCTCCATCTGGTGTGCCTGGCCAAACCCAGCCAGCTGTCTTCTAAGCCTGAAGCAAAGTAACTGGCTTTCTGAAGTCTGCTCAACTTGCTGAATGGATTTATTTCACATGTATAACCATAAATTTCAAATGGGGAGTCAACACTGCCAGAGGATTCTATGACAGTGACCTAGTGTATTCACTTTCTCATTTTCTAAGAGAACTTATTTCTCTTTCACACTTTCTCTGATCTCCTCAAATCTCCATTATCCCATACTCCCTCTCAGGTGATGACTCTTCATGCCTCACAGAGAAAATTAAAGCAGTTAGTTGCAAACATTCTTATCTTTCCACTTTCAAGGCACCAATCTATGTATCTCTCTTAAAATCCATTTTCCCCAGAAACCTTATGTTTCTGTGTGAGAAGCATCCTTGTATTTCTACAGCCACTTCCTCCACTTGTGCTCTGCATCCCATTCCCTCATGTCCTCTTGTAATTATTTTCCTTCTCTCCTGCATCATTAATTCTTTTGTTTCTATTGCATCATTTCTATCAACCTGTAAATAGGCTTTAACATTATTATTCTTAACAAAATCTTTTTAAAATTTTTAATTAATTAATTAATTTTATTTTACAATATTGTATTGGTTTTGCCATACCTTGACTTGAATCCGCCATGAGTGTACATGTGTTCCCCATCCTGAGTCCCCCTCCCACCTCCCTCCCCATCCCATCCCTCTGGGTCATCCCAGTTTTCCTAACACCATACCCCTATGCAGTTAGCGCTATCTTTTTGCTGTTCATTCTGCACCTAAACTCCTTGAAGGAACCCTCTGTACTTGTTCTCCTCTTTTGCTAATCTCTGCTCTTTGCTCAGCCACTCCAATGAGAGAACAGATAATGCATTACTGAAATAGCTCTTCTCAAGCTCCCATCAATGCCCTAGATCTTGCTCAGTTTTCTGTTCCCATCATACTTGACCTCCAACTAGCATTTGATACAATTGACTCCTCCCTTCCTCTTTCATTCTTCCTGCAATTGGTTTCCTTCTTAACTCTCTGGTTATTCATCCTGAGGGGCTTCTGTAGGATCCTCTCTTCCATACTTAAACTACAAATATTAAAGTCTCCTAGACTTATTCTGGGTTCTCATCTCTTCTCTATTTATACTCTCAACTGGTTACCTCGACCAATCTCTTATTTTTAAATATCATCTATAGAGCAATAACTCTTATATTTATATCTCTATATTCCTGAGCATATCATTTATTCAAATGCCTACACTTAGGCATCTCCATTTTTTCATTGCTAAGATCAAACTTATAATTCCTGTATCTGTTCTTCAGTTTTTTTCCATATGAGGAAATTATGCTACCAGCCATCTTGTTAGTCAAATGTAATCTTTGGAAATTCTCTTTAATTTCTTCTTGTATCCTTATCTATTCTTCTCACCACAAATTCTTTTCATCAGCAAGGTTCCACCTCGAAATGGGTCCCAAATCTGACCACTTAACCATCTCCAGGATACTGTCCTACCATAATTTCTTATCTGCATGATCACAGTCACCTCCTAATTGATGTCCTTTCAGTTTTGTCCACTAGAACCCCTTCACTGTGAAGTGGCCAGACAGATCTTTGTAAAGCTTTGATGAAATCAAACATCATTCTTGCTCAAAACTTCAAATGAATTTCATTATAGTTAGACTATATCCTAATTTCCAAACATGGCTCACAAGACACTTCATCATTTTGCCCAACCTGCCTCTCCACTTAGTGTTCATTATGTTCTGGCTACACTGGCCTTTTTGCTCCTGCCACGTCAGGCTTTGCTCCCATCACAAATGTTTATACTCCTGCTGTTCCTTGTTGTTTTTGCTGTCCCTCTAGAACTTTGTATTACTCTCATCATTTAAGTCATGCAAAGGCCATGTTTTCGCAAAGGTCTCTTCTGACCAGGCTGGCCAAAAAAGAATTTTAAAAATCCAGAAAACCATTAACCAACTAAACAACTACTCCAAACTCAACCACTATACTGTCATCCTGTTTTCTTTATAGCAGTTGCTTGTCTCAGTCACTTATTTATTTATGTGTTTGTTGTCTGTCTGCCTCAACTACACTTGAATAGTTGTAGGTTTTGAATAAAAGAGAATCCATCATTATAGTTCATTGTCATATTGTCATATCTTCTAACATGTAGAATAGTGTCTGACACATGCTAGGTATATACTAAAAGTTATTTTTAAACTGACATTCATCATATGAACTGAGAATTTATTGCCAAATGTACAGAGGCACACACTTGCATGTTATATTTAGGGGAGTAACTGGAGAGAACTTAGGGAGTCAGACTATGAATGGTCTTAAACTCTAATTAAGTTTAGTGGTTTGGATGTTATTGT
Organism: Budorcas taxicolor; assembly: GCF_023091745.1. Classification (NCBI taxonomy): domain Eukaryota; kingdom Metazoa; phylum Chordata; class Mammalia; order Artiodactyla; family Bovidae; genus Budorcas; species Budorcas taxicolor. The sequence goes on from NC_068912.1 coordinate 75,328,830, forward strand.
AAAATCAATGGAAAGTCAAAGATTTAAAACTATATTCTCTCTTAAAGTCCGTAGTTATGAGATCTTTCTTTTATAAAACTAAAGTAAGTGTATTTTAAAATTATTTCTATTAAGTTGGATTTAATATTTAAAGAGATGCCTTTAAGGGTCTATTTAGTATAAGCAATGTTTTTGCGTTTGAAAATATCATGAAATATTTAATCAAAATAAAGCTTTTGCCTCCAGAAATCTGTTTAATTTAGAAATGTTTTACTACATCAGAAGAGTCAATAGCTTTAATGTAATTAAATCACATAATTTATTTATCTAAGTTGCAACTGAACTTGTCTTAATAGAGAGTGTGTTATTCTTACTTTTTAACCACTCCATTTGGTGCTTTTTCTACCCCATTGTTTTAGAACAATCGTAAATGAACATCTAAAACTTGGTAGGAATCATAGTGCTTTAATCTGATTAATTTTATTTTTAATCGTACTTATAAAATTATACAGTATTTACTTTATAACTAGAAAAGTTACTGTGTTATGTTGTACTACAGGTTAACAGAAGTCCTTTTAATATACTGAAATAAATTTAATTACAAAAGAAAATGAATGGAAACACAATATAGCTAGGTAAATTTTGGTATCATTTTGAGCATAAATGTAAAACCAAACGTAATGAAATAGGAAGTTTGGCAAGGAAGAATTCACAATTTTTAAAAGCCATAAAAGGGCAAATAAAATCTTGTGTTACTAAAAGGCAGTATAAAATATACATCCAAGGAAATTAATGTCAGGGAGTTAATATCTTCTGTGAATTTTTACTTTTAATATTGCTCAGGCACTGATCTTAAATGTCATAGAAACTGTAGAAAACTATAGCAATTTAGAAATGTTTCCCTTGCGTCTGTTCAGCAGAACATCAAGTTTTTTTTAGGATGTATTTTGCATATTGAAAGACCTGAATTAACCCCAACCTGAGTAGAGAGAAAAGTGGAGACATGAAGAAAGCAGGAAGTCTCTGGAAGTTAGATATATTTCACTTGTTTTCATGTGTCCTATTGAGCCAATTATTAGTAATAGTTTGTTGTTTACTCATCATGAGTCCTTATTAAAAGCGAAAATCAAAACATGGGTGGCAGGGAAATCTTTTAAAATGTCGGAATAAAGCATATTTCCCAGCAATCAGGGTTTTTTTTTTTTTTTTTCCCCCTGCACTTTCCAAAAAACTAGAGGAGGACCCTAGTGAAAATCATTTTACCAATTCCTGTTGCATGTCCACTGTTGCTGAGCCTGTCATCCCAAAGTTAGTAACTGGGAAGGAAAAAGCATACTGCTCAGCAGTTGCTTCCTTGAGAGTTGGACTGTAGAGTTGGGGCTTCAAATAACATATTTAAGATGACAAAAAGTTTCCCACAAAATGAAGCTTATTAGAATTCTGAGTCAGACTATAATCAGATCAAAATTCCTGTGAAAATTTAGCCTTGAAAAAACTCTAGCAGATTTTTCAGGCTACCAGTATGAATGCAGAATTCATGGCTAATTTCACAGGACAAGTGATGGGAAAATTAAGGGATGATTTAGAGTTTTTCAGAGAGAAAAAGGGAAGATTCCAAGAAAGAAAGATGCTTGGAGATACAAAGGTGCATTGTAAACTGTTTTCATCTGAGATTCCCTGTGGGACAGTGAATATTGAAAGATGATGACACTGGAAATGTTGGCTCCCAGTTATGTAGGGTCTGGACATGTTTGTCTTCTGCAAACTGTGGGTAGTTACCATGAGCTTTTACATTGACGTATGTCATGGTGTATTTTTGTAAGAAGCTCTGACAATAATAAGGAGATGGATTCCAGTGGAAGAGATAGGGTGAAGGATGAGTATTTGGTGGTTAAAATGAGTAATATTAAAGATCACAAGTAGGGCAATGATAGAAGAAAGAGAAGAGTGACATAAGTTGATGGACATAAGTGGATTTGTGGGTAGTAGGAGAGGAAAATAGTATTGAGACTTCTGATTTTTGTAATTAGGTGGATGGTACTGTCACTAAAGAGTATATAATAAGATGCCTGGAATTTCTGTTTGGTTTGGTTTTGCTTGGAGTGGTGAGCAAAGAGGTATGAAGATGATTTCAATTTTGATATGTGGTGAACATTCCATCTGAGATCCGGCTATTGGAAAATGGAATTGGAAATCAGATAGATGTTTGCAATGCACCATATCTGAAACCACAGGAGTAAATCTGTTAGCTAGGTCCTTTGTGTCTTTGTATATTTTTCTGGGCCAAGACTCTGAGACCAAGATCAATACTAATGTACAGTTCAGAATATATCTTTAATAAAGACACTACATTTTTTCATAAAGGGGAGAGCGATCATCCACATTAAATTGTCTGAATTTGCAAATCTGCAAATGGTGGGTATGTTCCTTTTGGTTCTAAGATAGAAGGCAGGAAAAGAAGGGGATGACAGAGGGCCAAACAGTTGGATGGCATTACCGACTCAATGGACATGAGTTTGAGCAAAATACAGGAGATGGTGAAGGACAGGGAGGTCTGGCATGCTGCAGTCCATGGGGTCACAAAGAGTTGGACATGACTGAGCAACTGAACAAGAACAACAAAGAGTTTTTATTTATTTTTTATCATGTCTTATCTGAATTCATTTCACCCAAAGAAACTTCAAATCTTAGAAAACAGTCGTTAAGAATTGATTGGTAGATATTTAAACTTTTTATATACTTTACTGAGACTGAGAGAAAATCATTTATACAAATTCTTGTTACAATACTATTTGAAGAATACAAAAGACATATTAGCATTAAACGCTATTTTAAGGATTTAAATATTACAGAAAATACAAAAATACCTTCTGTTTCCTTTCTAATAAAGATATTTTTTGAGATAAAAAGAAAAAATATTTAATTCATTCCAATCTTTACTTGAACCCTCTTAAGCTGTCTAATTACCCAAAGAATATTCCACAGTTTAAAGAAGGCAATGACCACCCAATATTCTTTTAAAATAATGACACTGAAGTTCAGAGAAGTTAAATAATTCACAAACAAGAAGCAAGGGCCTGAATACAAATCCAAGTTTGCCTGCAAAGCAAATCCTCTTTTAAGTACATTCTGGCTCTTCTCAGCTAAAATAAAACAAGGTTCAAGCTAATTGTTCCATGAGAGTCTAAGTCTTGAGATCTTATGAAACTGAAGTCATAGCACTTTTACCCTTGCTATTATATCAGGCAGTTTTCAATCTTTTGGTAAATTTAATCATCAGGGATCAGAGTGGCTATTGATTTGAAGTCTCTGAAAACAGCGACTTGATCCCATGGTTTTATGTGGCTTTTGTGCCCTCCCACTAGCTCCTCGCTGGACTTGACACAACATTTCCTAACCATAATACTCTCAGTCTTATCTTATACTGAAAATATAAGGCTAAAAAGAAATATAATTAGCTCACAAGACAGACAGCTCACACTCTTGTGAACTGTCGGAAAGTGTGCTGTGCCCGGCCAGTGCTAAGTCGCTTCAGGCGTGTCCGTCCCTTTGAGACCCTATGGACTGTAGCCTGCCAGGCTCCTCTGCTCATGGGATTCTCCAGACAAGAATACTGGAGTGGGTTGCCATGCCCTTCTCCAGGGGATCTTCCCAACCCAGGGATAGAAACCACGTCTCCTGAGGCTCCCGCATGGTAGGCAGATTCTTACTGCTAAGCCCACTGGAGGGAAGCACATCTGAAACTGTATGTTTGATATTTTCAAAGGGAATCTAAAATAATTACATTGTTAGGATGCATTATAATTTATAGAATGTTTTAAAAATCTTAAATGTCATAATTATCACTTATTTCAGTTGAATTTAAAATATAAGACTGTGTGATAAGAAGTAAAAAAAGTCCTGATTCTAAGTGCAATTCTCTAAAACCCGAGGGGAGTACCATGGTTATCCTTGATTAGGCACTTGTTACATTGTCACTTTTGATAAACGTAACCCAGAATGGGATGGTACCATGGGTTTAACAAAACATCAAGCCTTATAAATTGATACTAATTGGTAAAAGTATAAGGTAATACAATTATAAAAACACATTGTATCCAATTATGTATTATTGTCACAAAACCAGTTAAGAGAAACATCAAAAAGCTATTCTGTAAGCTGTGCCTGAATATAAAATTTTTTTTTGTTACAATAGCCCCAAGGAACCTATTGATGTATTTCATTGTAGCAACTAGTATGGTGAAGCCAAATGATCTAAATTCATTAATAGGACACTGAAATAAGACTAGAATATGACTTAGTCACACCTGCCCAGTTCAGAATACGTATTATTTTATGGATTTTTCTTCATTATGCTGACAATGATAACTGGTGGGAAATAAATAACAAAGAAAGAAAGGCTTTTAAAAAGAAAATGTGTCAAATATATTTTTGTAAGTCTGACTAAAGAGTAATCTTATTTTAAAAGAATAAATGAATTTATATGAAAATTAAAAATGTAATTTGCAAATAAATAGAAATTTGAGTGAAAATTATGAATATGGAATGTTTATTGCCATTCAGGTTAGGAAAAAGCACAATGTTTATCACTGAAATTTTTATTTTTATGAATAGTTAAGCATTTTAGTACATAAATACATACTCTTCCCTTGCACACTATAACTGCAAATATTTCAGACATGAAACTGATAATTTTCTGTGTTGATAGTGACTTTTTTAATTTTTAAAGAGCTTCCTTGAAAATAGTTTTTTAAAATGATTTTTTTAATATAGAAACAATACAAAAACCTACAAAAAATTCAGAGTATCATACAACTAACTTTTCTGAACTACTTGATAGTAAATTCAGAACTGGTGCACCATCATTTCCCAATACTTTGGTGTATATTTCCTATAAATTAGAACATTTTCCTAACAAACCAAAATACAATCATCCAAATCAGGAAATTAACACTGATACATTGTTGCTATTTAATTCTCAGACCCCATGCAAGTTTTGCCCTTGTTTTGCCAAGAGCTCCAACAGTGTTGATTTGTTTTTAATAGCAAAAGCATCAATTCAGAGTCACTGCTTTTAGTTATAATGTCTCTTTACTCTTCTTCAATCTGAAACATTCTCTCAATCTTTTCTCCACTTTCATGATCTAGTGTCTTGTTTCAATTTATATTTATAATTCAATTTATAATTTTTCTTTGAGTATGTACAGATAAGGTCCAATGTTTCTGCACCTTCTGTAAATATATGTGTGTGTCTTTAGGTATTCACAATAGAGTTTCTGAACCTTTTCTTTTAGGTGGAGGAAATACTTAATAAAAGCAATGGTGCTCAAGGAATAAAGTGATGTAAATAATAGATGCATCATTTATTAGTTTTCAAGTATATATATTCTAGTAGTTTCAAAACGTCATTCATGCTTGTACTTGGCAAAGTTTTCTTTTCAATTTTTCCCTAATGAGTTTTTTCTATGGAGAGTCAAAAACTGTCACAGATGATAGTGAAATAGAATGATTATTTTAACAACTCCAAGGAAAATTTGCTAAGCAAAATATTATCTTTTGGGTGAATATACTAGAAGTTACCCAATTAAAATAATCCATTCAAAGAGGGCCCCCTTTTTGGTGCTCTGTCATAGTATACTAGGTATTTTGGTATGGCTTATTTCATATAAGTGCCAAATAATGTGCTTCTAGGTAAAAATATAAATGTGAAAACTCACAATGGGCCATGAATATGTTGAAAATAGAGACAATTTGGCTTACACAATTAATACGCATCTGGATCCCATTGCTTTTGTCAGCTTCACAGAGGAGTCTAGGGTCTAAAAGTTGTCCCTATGATGTTCAGACATCATTTCCCTAACCTTAATCCCTTTCTCCAAAACTCTTAAAGATTCTTATCCATCAAATTCATTCATTTTTACTTTTCTGGACTTGTTTACCAGGGTTTACTTCTTTATTGATATTGCCCCGGCAATTCTACTGGAACATGTTTGAAATATTCCTCTCTTAGTTGCTGCAGGCCAAGGAATCACAGTTTATGCCTTATGTACTCAAGTGGCAAGGCAAAAATAAAATGAATATTGGCTTAAATTGTGTTTCCTTTTCTTCAAACTATTTCATATTTTTGTCATTATCACAGACACATTTATACAACATCATATTTTAGCTCAAGCTGAAACAGTCATAGTCATAAAAATTTATCAATGTATAGGCCATATTTTAACTTTAAGGTTTTAGAAAAATTCTCATAAAATGGAAAATTCTGTTTAAGGATAAAACTCACCATTATTAGGGACCATTTGTATGCTGTTAAATTACTTTCATGGAAATGGTTCTTAAATTTCATTTAAAAGAATTGTCTTATTTCTTGTTTTTATCTTGACAGATGTTTCTTCGCTAAATGTATCACTTTTTAATGACAAAATAAAAAAATAAGTTACACTACTTTTGGATATTCTTTAGTTGCTATAAATATTAATGCCTTAATTTGAAATTATTTTCTTCCCTTGTCATGCCTTGCATGTTATATGTAACTTCAAACCACCTGAAGCAGTGTGTGTGCGTGTGTGTGTGTGTGTGTGTGTGTGTGTGTGTGTGTAGGTTTAAAATTCAAGGCTCACCTATCAGCCATTGAGAACTCATTAACCATTTATCCTTTTTTGCTTTCTTGATGCTCTTCAAAGACTCATTTTAATATTTGGTATCTCATATACTTTTCTATGGGAAAAAATACAAGTGACATAAAATGTCCAGGTCATATGACAGGTATTTCTCTCTGTGAATCTATATATCAGCTTTCTAGTTTATTCATTAAGTGCTCCCTATGCACTGGGCATTGTTTTAGGCACTGGAGATTCAGCAATGGCAAAACAGAAAAATACCTTTTTCTTAACAGAATTTAATGTTCTCCTGAGGAGTTCATTTCCAAGCAAATGGAGTCAATACAATTCAGAGAGCCACAAGTGAGAAAATCAAATGTAATAGTGAGATGATATAAAGGCACTGAGAGAGCAACATTGTATGATGTGATCAGGAAAAGCCTCTGAGGAGGCACCATTTGAAGAAAGATAGGAATCCTAAGGAAGATCTAACCTGCAAAGATTTGGAGTAAGAGAATTCCAAAGAAAATAGCTAGTGCAAAAGCTACAAAATGGGAACGTACTCATTTTTGGACTCTTCAAAATTACAATTAAGAGGATAATTCTGCTATGAGGAAAAATATTATCATCGAATTTAAAGTTTTTTTTCTTTATTTTTATTGAGGTTTTCCAGATGTTCAATGTCCTCAATTATTATGCATAATCAAAAGTGATTGTGTCAATGACTTTTCAGCAAATGTGTACCTGAGGAATTTAATTTTCTCACTTATTGATATATCTAGAAGGGTGATCATAAAGGAACAGTGTGGAAAAATTTATAATGCTAAATTCTAATTAATAATAGAATTTGTTCTAGAATCTGCACATATCAAGATGTCTCTATCAGTTTACTTTAAAAAGTCATATTTTAATTCTCTATATTTTTACATTTTTTTATACCTTGTTAGACATGTGGACTTTAAGACAGAAAGAAGAACAAAGCCACTGAGGATCTGCTAAAGACCTGACATCATGTTTGTGTCCATGAAGAAATCTTGAGTTATCTGTTCTTGCAGTAATTATTTAAAAATTAACTTTCTTCCTAAAACTAACTCTCTTCCTTTATTTTCATTGGAAGTGCAAAATAAAGGACAGTAGGAAGCTCTCATGTATCTCCCCATTAGAGGTCTAGACTGGTGATCAGAAAGCACTATGGATAAAGCATACTGAAAGCACAGTTAATTTTTTTCAAGACAGAACTTTTTGCAACTCTAATTTTTGTAGACATCAAAATAAGATAAAGTTCTCCATATATTATGCATGTCCTTGTCTATAAAGTAAAAATTAAGCACACTAGATTGAAAATAACTGAAGATTTTTAAAATGTAAAAACTGTAACAGCTATACTAATGGTACAAATGCAAACAGTCCACCAAGAAGACGCAGTTTCATTTCTACATATCTTTACACTTTTTCAATGACGAAGTTAAATGCCTATTATTCTACTTGCTTGAATTTTGTTTGATAACTGATACTCAGTCTCACAATTTACAGAATACCCGTGTACCAATTATGAGCATTGTTATTCATTACTCTGAAATGTCCACTCACCTATCTCATATAAAGACTGTATTAACAATCTATGGTCAAGCTTTAATTTATATTTAAAATGTATATTTAAAAATACACATTTGAAAACCTGTGTCAGATTTATTTATTACTTTATGTCAAAATTGTTATTTAAGAGCAGAAGGGAAAGGAATCTTTTCTACACCATCAATATTTTCTCCGTAACTCAAATGTTTATATTTAGAGGAACAAAACAACTGCTGTTTCACCATAGTTTAGCTTGTACTTAGCTTGTTTCCACTCTACTTTAAATGTAGACATTGAAAACATGGGGGATAGAAATGAATTTGCAGTAGATTAATGCTGGATAAATAACACTCAATTATATTTACATTTCTGTTTGTGCCCCCAATATAGAAGAGGTGCCTTCCATTAACCTATGTATAATGCTTTGGCTTAGCAAAAAACCACTCAAAAAGGCAGGGTGTCTAGATACAGAGACATCTCCTACTTTTCATGTTCTCCCCTTGTCTACCACTTATGGAGGAATGAACTGATGTTTAATCTCTGTGGATATATTTAATGAAATTCATGTAATTATTGGAAGTTTTATATTGTACTGATAGAATTTTCATGCATATTTATGTATCAAAATGTATTTGAGAGTATTTTATTGCTATATTGTCTGAAAAAAAAATCAATGAAATTCAGTGTAGTTTGCATAGAGAAAGAATATAAAAAGAGGAAAATAAAATTAAGTTTTGGTTCAGCAGATGAAATGTCACTGAATCCTGCTGATATGCTTGAAGAATTAATCACTGTACTCAATGTTTTTATGCAATACTGCAGGAGGGTTGAAACAGCAAGATAGTACTTTCAATATTGTAAATGTAACACATACAAATCATAATAATTTATCTGAGTAACAATAATCCCCACTTTAAATAAATTTTGACTTTCAGAAATATTTTTTCTACATAGCACACATTCTATTATTAGATATAAATAAGGCAAAACAGGATGGAACAAACAATTCTATTAAACTAAACATTGTATAAAATTTTGGTGATGGTTTTATGCAAAACTATCCTGTGTTTTTATGTAAACCATATTTTACATAGACTATTATATACAGGTACAGTTTGAAGAATGTATAAATACATATTTTCTGCCAAGTCACTATAGGATCTCTAGAAAAACTTCATTTTTATGAAATGTCTTTTATATTTTTTATTTGAAAACTATCACAATCCATAAATTAGCTTGAAAAGTTAAGCATTTGAAACTGGTGATTGTTTGAGGGTCATAGAAATGTCAGTTTCATAGGTTTCAAGGCAGTAACTTCCTGGTACGTATGTTCAGTTATGACAAGAATCTTAAATGGATTCTTCCCATTTTTACTTGTAATTATACAATTTTATAAGGCAGGATGCATTCTTACTTAATATGAATCTCTTATAGTATACTGTACTTTTCTGCCCCTAGAAAGATATTGTAGAAAAATTAACTCAATCATAATGACAAAACATAGCTAAAATAAAAATAGTCCTTTTTCTTCCTACTAGTGAAAAATCACCATTAAAAATTTCAAAAATACTCAGTCACTTACTTTGGTAGAGTTTTCAAGTGATTTTCTCTTAACTCCAATATCCGCAATTTGGCAAGTCTGTAGAAATGAATTTAAAAATTTGTTTCTTGATATTTCTCTATAAAACAATATTTTTATGGTAAACGAAATTGTTACTGTGTTAACCAAATGACAATGTCCAAACATTAAAAACCATGGTTTAGATCTTTAAGAATTATATAAATTGATTATGAGTAGGGTTGTATCAATATTGGAGAATGATAAATACCACTTTCCTAAACTTTCCTAAAATCTTGCAGATATCACTGTCTTAATCATCTAAATTTTCTGTTTTATAAAAATACATTCACTGTTGTTTAATCATATACATTCAAATTATTGAATATTTACTAAATACTAAGTACTGAGTTCACTGAAACATGGTAACAATTTCCCTCAAGAGATGACAAATGGATTTTTAAAGCAAGTGATAAAGCATAGTGGTTAAAAGCTTGAGCTTTGTGGTCAGGTATATCCGGGTGAAATCCAGACTCTTTGTATTCTATCCCTATGACACTGGGCAAATTAATCAACCCCTCCTAACTCCAATTTCTTCATCTGTAATGAGTATGTAGTAATAGTACAAAATTTATATGGTTTTGAATGTTAAATGATGTCATCATACATGTAAAACATAATACGTGGCACACTGTAAGTTTTAGTGAGTGTTACTTATTCCTGTGGAGCCCTATACCAAGGTCATAGTTGTAAAGTCTTGTTACCAAGGCCACAGATCTGGAACGCCGCACCAAAGTCATCTGCAGAACTGACTGAGCTCTAGTTCCAGACACTGACTTTTGCTATGAGCCCCTCTGATCTAAACTGGCTAATTCCCTGACCCCATATTAGGTAAAAATATCCACCTTCATACTCACCCTATAGCACCCTAACCAATCACCTAATGCCAGTCTTCCAGCAATAGTTTTCTTTGTGTTGAGACTATAAAACTTGGCTACTAAACCACGAAAGGAGTTGGCTCTCCCATGAGCCAGCTCTCTGTTCTAACAGCGTCTCCTGCTCTAATAAACTCTATTCTACTGTCATTCTGCCTTGTATCTGGAAATTCTTTTCAACCTGTGCAAAGACCATGACAGTTACTGTTACCTTTAATTAAATACTGGGAAAAGTGCCATATATATGGCATAATATAGCATATTTAATGGACTCTGAGCCTGAGATGTGAACATTTCAAGTAGATGCACATTTAAAATCCTGTCGTATCATCTGTCCTATGATAGTACTAGAGTTGGGAAAATCAAGTGAAGTGGATGAGAGGTGCTTACATTTTCTGATGCTTGCAAAATACTTGGGTGATTAGGAATGCATTTCACACTTAACTACTTGTTAATGTTTGCAATCTGGGGCAGTGTTGTTACTAATGTCTATGTTGTGCTGTGCTTAGTCGCTCAGTCATGTCCGACTCTTTGTGACCCCGCGGTCTCTAGCCCACCGGGCTCCTCTGTCCATGGGGATTCTTCAGGCAAAAATACTGGAGTGGGTTGCTATGCCCTCCTCCAGGGGATCTTTTCAACCCAGGAATCTAACCAGGGTGTCCTGCATTGCAGGTGGATTCTTTACTAGCTGAACAATGAGGGAAGCCTGCTAATGTCTATAAGCGAGCTTTACAATTTACTCAGTTGTGGCTATTTTAGGACAAATATTAAATGACTTATCCAAATTCTCAGCGCTGTGGGAATATTTCACTGTTTGAACTATTTAACCTACAGTGTCCCATATTTACTGTGCTTTTAGGTAGTCAACTAGTTCTCTTCCCATTTCCTTTTGGTTTTGAGTTCTATCAAGTTTCCAATTTAACTTTAATCTTATAACTCTTAATCTGTATTTGAAACAAATTGTCTCAGTTCTTCAGAGCATGGGATATCACTAGTAAAAGACATTTCTTAAACATTTATGTATCTAAAATCTTAGTATCTGTACTAGAGTAATAACATTTTATGACTTAATTTGGCCTTTAGGGGTACTAAATCTTAGGTTTTAGAAAGTATATTAAATGTTCTTTGTCAAATTATCCAGCTGAAGGTTCAAAAGCTTGTTAGATTACAATAATAAAATGGAGCATTTTGTGGCAGATAATTTACATAAAATTGAAATCTAATTCGAAGTGGTTTGGGTATTAAGTTATATATTTGCCCAGATTTCTTCCCTTGTATTAGGACTAGTAAAGAGAACTAACAAAATGCTAAAGCAAATAATGTATTTTAGGGAGATAATTAAACATTTTATGATTTAATAAACCAAAAGTATACTTGTGGTTGTGGCCAGTACCAGAATGAAAATCTACTTTATATGAACAAATGGTGAAATATTAATTCATTTAGAGACTAGGCATATGCTCTTGTGAATATCTGTGAATTTTCATAACTGTCTGAGTGTATGGTATTCGTAGATATTATGAAATCATGATCCACAAAAGTAAGAGAATTTGGAAAAAACTTTTGAGGTGATTTCTATATGCAAATAGAGGCTGCTACCTGTTAAAGGACTTCATTATTTCACTGAGTTCTTCTTAATGTCATTTATTAACTTCTTCCCAGAGGAGGAGGTTGAGGTACAGTCAGTCAGTTATTTGAAAAATTTGAGATGATCACTTAGAAAAAGGCAGTTAACAAAAAACTTAAAATATCTTAACTTTTAAAGTATATCTTTTATATTTAAAATAGCCTTTATATGGAAACAAAGTTACCATTGACACATGAATGGATACAGAAAACCTGTGTGTGTGTGGAATATATCAGTCATAAAAAGAAGAATATCCTGCCATTTGTAATGACATGAATGGACCTTAAGGGCATTATGCTGAGTGAAATAAGTTGGACAGGGAAAGACAAACACTCTATGATCTCACATATGAAATCTAAGAAGAAACAATAACTACAGAAAAGAGGTCAGATTTGTGGTTATCAGAGGTAGAGGTAGGGGAAGGAGAAATGGTTGATTGTCATCAAAAGATATGACTTTATGCTTATAAAATAAATATGTACTGGAGATGTAATGCATAGCATGATTACTATAGCTAATACTGCTATATAGTGTCCAATGTATCTCAAAGTAACTAAGAGTAAATTCTAAAAATTTTCATCACAAGGAAATGTTTTTTCATAATTATATAAAGTAATAGATGTCAACTAAATTTAATGTGCTAATCATTTTGTGATAAATTTGTCATTATTATGTTGTATACCTTAAGTTCATACAGTGCTATATATTATATCTCAATAAAGATGAAAAATGTTCAGTCTAGAACACCTAGAAAATATTGAGAATTTAAGATGAAAATAAAAACCTTCCATAATTTCCCTTCCAAGGAAATTATTTTATCTCCTGCATATTCATATTCATATGGGAAACACAGTTTATATATAGTTATGATAAGCTTTAAACATAACATCATGGAAATTAAAAGATATGTCTCTAGTCAAGATTATAAATTGCTACATTGTCATATGGATGTACCATAATATATTCAAGCAATCTCCTAGATGGATGTGTGCTTCCAAATTTTTCATATTGTAAATAACGATAAACATCTTTGTCCATAAATCCTAGTGTGATATATGATGATACATTTCTAGAAATGTATTACAAAGGCAGTGGTTATAAATATTTTCACATCTTTTAAAGCACACTGCCCTGCACAGAGTACATGACATTCTGCAATTTCATCAGCAGTGTGAAGTTATCTTTTTCCTCACACTCTAAATAGTTTTACAGTTTCTGTGATATGCTTAGAGCACAAAGGCCCTTTATTCATATATTAATTTGTATTATTTTATTATTTATGATAAACATTTTTTGTGTTTTCAACTTGTACACTTATTATGAACTGCTTCCACATGTTATTTACCCATTTTTTCTAATGAGATCTTAACTTTATACTCTTTTGAAAGAATTCTTTATAAGTTAAGGATCTAATTTGCCTTGCATATATGGTAGAAACATTTTCCTATTTATTACCTTAATATTTAAAATATTTTCTAATATTATTTTATTTTAAAGGCATGTATGTATTCAAATATATCCATTTATGGTATTTTCCTTTTTTTCTATGCTATAAAAGTATTATCTAACCTGTGTCAAAAATATACATATGTATATTTTTCCAGATCATTTCTGATATTATTTTTTAATATTTAACTCTTTAATTCCTCTGGAATCTGATTATTAATGACATGTAAAGACCTAATTTTACTTTATTTTTTAAAAATGTTTCATTAATTGGCATGGTCTCATTTATTGGATAAAAGTGAGGGTATCTTTAATTACAGGGGTCACTTTTGAAGCCTCACCTACTGATGGTGGTTAAGTACTTACCTAAAGTGAAATAAAACTGTATCATTTAAAGTTCTTATTCTTACCTTCCAAAATTGGCTGGAAGAAATTCAAGAAAGGCATCATTCAGGTAGAGCTGGGTCAGATTTAGAAGCTGCGTGAAGCCATCAGGGAGTCTAGAAAGGAGTTAAAGGTTTAGTCACTGCGTAGATGTTGCCATAGAAACAGAACAAAAATATATATCTCTAAGGAGAAAAAATAGAAGTGTAATACATTCTTCAACTCTCCTTTGGTATCACAGTAATGGAAGAATTTATTGAGCATGTTGTTACAGCTTGAAAATTTTGCCTGTTATTAAAATAAATGGCATTCACCCCTCCACACTGCTCTCCTATGCTGAGATTTATGTCACTGCCAAAGTCAGCGGCATCATTTCTTACTGTTACCCTGGCACTATACACACCAGTGAGATATTTTTATGGAAATTTCAAGATGTATGCTATCTTTTATAATTTCAAATTTATGATTCTTCTCATTAGAAAATTCACATGTATAGTCAGGCAAGGTTATCTACTCTTTCACTTAATCATTAGAAGTTGTGTGGAGTTTGCGACACTGATGGCTAAAGGTGCCCAAAATGAGAAAGGAAAGAGTGTTTTGTCCCTTAATTAATAATTTCCTTAATGCAGGCCCAACAGATACATGCATTATAATTCAAACTGACCTGATTCATGCACACTAAAAATGAACAAGAATATTAAAATAATAAATAGAATTCTAAAGACTTTAAGAGTCATTTAAAAGTTTAGAAAATATCCTTTGGGAACAATCTTATCAGTGAGATAAAGTAATTATTTGAAATGTTTAAATCATTTTTACCAAAATGATTTAACTCAAGGATTTTTCTTAAAAAGATATTGACTTTTTATTAATTTAATTTCTATTTAAACATTTTAATGCCTTTTTCTACACTTTAGACAAGACTATACTTTTTCACAGAATATTTTTAAAGAGTGTCCAAATATGCCTTCTCCTCAAATTATAATCTATGACCTTCCTTGTTTTTACTGACAAAATTATTTAAAAAGCTGCCTCTAGTGACTACTTTTTACTTCTCTCAAGCCATTGTTTTCTGACATCTACTCTAACTCTGTTACTGATACTGCACTCACCAAAGCCTCTGATGACCTCTAAATTCCAATTTCATTAACTTCATTTTATTTCATAACCCACACTGCCCAGCAACAGTTGTCATCACTGATTGTCCTCTCCTTCTGGGCTTCTACTATACCACTTCCCTGCTCTTCTTCCTACTCCTGGAACACTAGATCTGAGTTTCACTCCATGGTTTCTCTTCCTCTGACCAATCTTTTATTATGAAATGTTTTATGTATATAAAAGAGTATATGCAT
This sequence comes from Budorcas taxicolor, assembly GCF_023091745.1. NCBI lineage: Eukaryota > Metazoa > Chordata > Mammalia > Artiodactyla > Bovidae > Budorcas > Budorcas taxicolor. The sequence goes on from NC_068912.1 coordinate 75,344,285, forward strand.
ACCCACAATACAATTTAACAAATAGAACCAGTATCCTTAAAACCCTCTGGCTGTCCCTCCCTGACTACATCTTTCTATTTGCTCCACAAATTCCTAGATGATGGTTACTTTTCTGTTTTTTAAGGAGTTTTACACCTATTTAAATCCCTGAGAAAAAGTCATGTGGTTTGGTTTTTTTAATATTATCTAAATCAAATCATACTATGAATATTTTTATGGGACTTATAATAATTCACATTATTAAATAATTCATTAGTTAAGTCAAATTCATTCATTTAGATGTAGATGACTGATCACCATACCATGGTATTCCATTGTATGAATATATCACAATTCATTAATCATTCTTCATCTAATTGAACATTGCAGTTGTTTCTAGTTTTTGTCTATATTTCTATTATATATTCTATTTATTTTTGAACATATATACTGGTGAGCAAGAGATTACTTAAATAATATTGATGGTTAGAAGAGATTAATATCCTTATGAAAAGCTCTCAGCTAATGATTAGCATGAGTATAAATACCTCAGCTCTCTCACCCAAATCTGTGATGTGTGTTTAAACTCTTTCCCAGAGTTCCTCAGAAAGCTTAAGGTCCAGTGTCCATACTAGTAAATAGCTTGATAACATATCCTTAATTGATATTTCCTGATATCATTTTTTAAATATATTGCTTGAATTCTTCTCTAAACTTTTCTTCTGAGGAACCCAAACTAAACACAATTAATATTTTTATATCGATTCAGTAGGAATTGTTTATACACTCTTAAGACACTGATCTTATATGGATTATTTTTGCTACAAACATCTTGCTTCACTTTGTATTTTGGAGCTCGATTGTTTGTATATGACTTCTTAGAGGATGCTTCCATAAATTTGCTTCCAAACGGAGGTAGGATTCATAAAAGCAGAGAAGAGGGGAAAAGGAGGTTGGGGAAAGTCAGAGCCACAATGAAGAGGTAAAAATTCACCTGAGATGGGTTACAAAGAGAACATGGGTTCTAGGGAGAATATTTTATGAATAAGAGTATTAGTAGTTTATATTTGAGAGTATCAGTAGGGGACAGGTTTCAGAGGATATTTAATGCTTGACTCATAGGTATACATTTTATCTTATAAAAGTAAAAAAGAATCTACTGGAAATCTTTGTTTTTCTCTATGTTTTTCTTCCTTAACTACTTTAGAGCTCATATCCTGGTAGTATAATAGTTTTCATGAAAATGGCACAGATGTTCAACAGATTACAATTCAATTTAACTACTATTTTACTTTGATGTTCTTTTTGTTCCTATAATCATTCAAGAAAAGAAATCATTTATGGTTTCTCAAAAAAGAAGATTAATATGTGTAAAATGAGAAGAATGCTAAGACTTTTGATCTAAAAATTAATATTAACATCATAACTATTACTAAATAAAAATTCTTTAAAAATACTAATTTTTTAGTTATAAGGACAGCTTGGAAAACCCAGCTTACCTTAGTCTATTATTCTACCCATGTATGCACTAAATGATACTACTTTATACTACTTCTTTTGATGAAAAATATATTTCTTTATGGTACCTCTCTGAGAAAGTTTATGATGCAGGAAAATCTGGCTGTTACATAGAACACTTCTCTAAGGATTTAAGAATTGATTACATTGGGCAGATTCCAACTGCAAGACTGGACTGCCAAAACTAAGTTATATGAAAAATCAGAATGGAATGTAAGATAGTTTTTTCAGTCTGCTTATAAACAGAGATGGGGTGATATTTTATATCAAATCTTTCTTTTTAAAAATGCAGGATTAAGGGGTACATTTATACAGTATGTCTTGTTTAATAGCATGCACATTTTAAAATTTCAATTTATTTAAACAAGAATTTGTTGAATGGTCACTCTGCACTGAGATTCAAAATTAATGCCTTCTTCCTTACCTTCTCCACAGCATTATATTTATAGATTTAGCAAAATGCTATGACAATTAAGTTTACACAAATGTTAAGAATTTTTTATTCCAGAGCTAAATTACATTCTTTGAGAAGGAATTTTTAAAATCTCCTCAAGACCTAGTATTGTACTTTGAAAACATATTATTTGAAAAATATATAGTCAGTAGATCTGCTAAAAAAATTCAACTTTATTTATTATTAACTTTATGGTATGTTTTTGTAGTTTTAATGGTTTCACTTGTCAAAATCACCATTTCTGGAGGAACACACAAGAACCTGTGAGGAAGATATTCTTTAACAAGCTAGGTTAAACTTAAACAAGATGAAAACTACAGGCTGTCTTTATCCTCCTCCAAGATATTCAATGGAATCCAACAGTTTACACTAAGTGAAGTCTAATGAAATACTTTCATGTTCCTAGAGTAACTGGTAGCTTTCCATAGTGGACAGATTAATTTTAAAATTCAAAGCATTTAAAAAATATATATACTGATAAATAATTTCTCTAAGGAAACATTTTCATTTCACTAATGGCTTAAATTAAAAGTAGCATATTCAAATTATAATAAATAAATGATACTAGAATCAGACACCCAAAATATTTAGTGCTTGAGCACATGGACATTGATGTTAGAAGATCTAAGTCTGAATCACAGTTCTTTCAATTATTCATCTCTGTGACTTTTGCAAATTACTTAATCTTTGTAAGACTCAGTTTCCTTTTTTTTTGTAAAATGATAAGACTAATATCCACTTTCAGAGTTGCTTCAAAGAGTTAAATGATTATCTGCTCCATAAGACTCACTAAATAGGAGTGATAGTATTACTTTTGTTTTTATTGCTTTTATTCTAATTTTTCAATATTAACTAGAATACTAATTTAAATACTTTTATTAGTGCTAAATTTATTGTTGGAATAGACAAATTAAGATTGGCTGCAGACATCCTTGTTTCAACATTTTTCTTTTTTAAATGTGTTTACACTAGAAGTTTAATGAAAACATATTACAGGCATTTGACCTCCATTAGAATGTCAAACCAAATTAAAATTTTAGGAGCTATAAGTTGTGATTAAGAAGCCAGTGTAAAATCCTCTGGTCTAATTAGAAAGGTATTTTGCATCTAAACATTATAATTTATAACCTTAAAGTTATAAAATTAACATAACATTATCAGAGAACATTTTAACTATTATTTTCATTTAATGCATTTATTTTTTATCTAATTTCCAATTAATTATTTTAACATCACTGCAAACTTGTATCATGATTTCTCCCTTTACTTTGTTATTATCTTTCAATTTTGCTGTAAATCAGAGTGATTATAATCTATCAATCAAACTAGGACATTTTTTAGAGTTTCAGTTCAGTTCAGTTCAGTTCAGTTGCTCCGTTGTAGAGGGAACTATTAGCAATCATACCACATCATGACATATAAACTGGGAAGACCTGAGCAGAGACATATAATCACCCTATATACAATCTTCATATCCATGTGGAAGATGTATGATAATTTATTAGCAATTTTCTTATTGTTGAGTATTAAGAAAGTTCAATTTTTTCAAAATGTATCTTTTAATGTAAACCAAAATCAAACTGTTCCCCCAGGATTTGTGAAATATAATAAAAGAAATCCAGGAATTTATACTATCCTTGTGTATTTCCATATGTAAAAAACAATGTAGATACTATTTTTCTACTTCATATTTTCGGTGAAGACAAAAATGAAATAATGTGTCTAAAAGCCTGAGATATGCTAGGTTCTCAGTAAATGATGGTCTTCAACTTTTTGAGAAGTTGTTATTCTCAATTTTACTGTAATAATTTTCACCACTGACTCGGTTAAGGCATTCAGACTATACTATAGAGTTCACATCTAAAACTAAACCTAGCAATATAACACTTAAAACTGTAACTTTCATTTTCTAGGGTTTTCATGACTTAACTACCATGTAGATTTCTTATATCTAAGAAAACAAACAGAAAGCAGGAAAGAAAAATGAAACCTCAATCTAGTTTTAATAGAGCAAATTAATAAATCTCTAGTATAACTCATCAAATAAAAAAGAAAAAAGACACAAAACAGAGAGCATCACTAGAGACCTTATAGATTTAAGGGCTAATAAAATAATATGGAAAATAAGATGCCATGAGTTTGAAAACATATGAAATATACATATCCCTAAAAACACAAAATACCAGAAATGATTCAAAGAAAAGTTGATAATTTGAATAACACTAACGCCCAAGGTAAGAGAAACCCAAGTAAGATGGTAGGTGTTGCAAGAGGGCATCAGAGGGCAGACACACTGAAACCATACCCACAGAAATCTAGTCAATATAATCACACTAGGACCACAGCCTTGTCTAACTCAATGAAACTAAGCCATGCCCGCGGGGCAATCCAAGACGGGCGGGTCATGGTGGAGAGGTCTGACAGAATGTGGTCCACTGGAGAAGGGAATGGCAAGCCACTTCAGTATTCTTGCCTTGAGAACCCCATGAACAGTATGAAAAGGCAAAATGATCGGATACTGAAAGAGGTACTCCCCAGGTCAGTAGGTGCCCAATATGATACTGGAGGTCAGTGGAGAAATAACTCCAGAAAGAATGAAAGGATGGAGCCAAAGCAAAAACAATACCCAGCTGTGGATGTGACTGGTGATAGAAGCAAGGTCCGATGCTGTAAAGAGCAATATTGCATAGGAACCTGGAATGTCAGGTGCATGAATCAAGGTAAATTGGAAGTGGTCAAACAGGAGATGGCAAGAGTGAACATCGACACTCTAGGAATCAGTGAACTAAAATGGACTGGAATGGGTGAATTTAACTCAGGTGACCATTATATCTACTACTGTGGACAGAAATCCCTCAGAAGAAATGGAGTAGCCATCATGGTCAACAAAAGAGTCCAAAATGCAGTACTTGGATACAATCTCAAAAATGACAGAATGATCTCTGTTCGTTTCCAAGGCAAACCATTCAATATCACAGTAATCTAAGTCTATGCCTCAACCAGTAACGCTGAAGAAGCTGAATGGTTCTATAAAGACCTACAAGACCTTTTAGAACTAACACCCAAAAAAGATGTCCTTTTCATTATAGGGGATTGGAATACAAAAGTAGGAAAACAAGAAATACCTGGACTAACAGGCAAATTTGGCCTTGGAATGAGGAATGAAGCAGGGCAAAGACTAATAGAGTTCTGCCAAGAAAATGCACTGGTCATAGCAAACACCCTCTTCCAACCACACAAGAGAAGACTCTACACATAGATATCACCAGATGGTCAACACTGAAATCAGATTGGTTATATTCTCTGCAGCCAAAGATGGAGAAGCTCTATACATTCAACAAAAACAAGACCAGGAGCTGACTGTGGCTCAGATCATGAACTCCTTATTACCAAATTCAGACCGAAATTGAAGAAAGCAGGGAAAACCGCTAGACCATTCATGTATGACCTAAATCAAATCCCTTATGATTATACAGTGGAAGTGAGAAATAGATTTAAGGGCCTAGATTTGATAGATAGAGTGCCTGATGAACTACGGAATGAGGTTCGTGACATTGTACAGGAGACAGGGATTAAGACCATCCCCATGGAAAAGAAATGCAAAAAAGCAAAATGGCTGTCTGGGGAGGCCTTACAAATAGATGTGAAAAGAAGAGAAGTGAAAAGCCAAGGAGAAAAGGAAAGATATAAGCATCTGAATGCAGAGTTGAAGAGAACAGCAAGAAGAGATAAGAAAGCCTTCAGCAATCAATGCAAAGAAATAGAGGCAAACAACAGAATGGGAAAGACTAGAGATCTCTTTAAGAAAATTAGAGATACCAAGGGAACATTTCATGCAAAGATGGGCTCGATAAAGGACAGAAATGGTGTGGACCTAACAGAAGCAGAAGATATTAAGAAGAGGGGCAAGAATACACAGAAGAACTGTACAAAAAGGATCTTCATGACCTGGATAATCACGATGGTGTAATCACTCATCTAGAGCCAGACATCCTGGAATGTGAAGTCAAGTGGGCCTTAGAAAGCATCACTACGAACAAAGCTAGTGGAGGTGATGGAATTCCAGTTGAGCTATTTCAAATCCTGAAAGGTGATGCTGTGAAAGTGCTGCACTCAATATGCCAGCAAATTTGGAAAACTCAGCAGTGGCCACGGGACTGGAAAAGGTCAGTTTTCATTCCAACCCCAAAGAAAGGCAATGCCAAAGAATGCTCAAACTACCACACAACTGCACTCATCTCAGACACTAGTAAAGTAATGCTCAAAATTCTCCAAGCAAGGCTTCAGCAATATGTGAACCGTGAACTTCCAGATGTTCAAGCTGGTTTTAGAAAAGGCAGAGGAACCAGAGATCAAATTGACAACATCCACTGGATCATCAAAAAAGCAAGAGAGTTCCAGAAAAACATCCATTTCTGCTTTATTGATTATGCCAAAGCCTTTGACTGTGTGGATCACAATAAACTGTGGAGAATTCTGAAAGTGATGGGAATACCAGACCCCCTAACCTGCTTCTTGAGAAATCTGTATGTAGGGGCCAGGAAGCAACAGTTAGAACTGGGCATGGAACAACAGACTGGTTCCAAATAGGAAAAGGAGTACGTCAAGGCTGTATATTGTCATCCTGCTTATTTAACTTCTCTGCAGAGTACATCATGAGAAATGCTGGGCTGGAAGAAGCACAAGCTGGAATCAAGATTGCCGGGAGAAATATCAATAACCTCAGATATGCAGATGACACCACCCTTATGGCAGAAAGTGAAGAGGAACTAAAAAGCCTCTTGATGAAAGTGAAAGAGGAGAGTGAAGAAGTTGGCTTAAAGCTCAACATTCAGAAAACAAAGATTATGGCATCCGGTCCCATCACTTCATGGGAAATAGATGGGGAAACAGTGGAAACAGTGTCAGACTTTATTTTTGGGAGCTCCAAAATCACTGCAGATGGTGACTACAGCCATGAAATTAAAAGATGCTTACTCCTTGGAAGAAAAGTTATGACAAACTTGGATAGCATATTCAAAAGCAGAGACATTACTTTGCCGACTAACGTCTGGCTAGTCAAGGCTATGATTTTTCCTGTGGTCATGTATGGATGTGAGAGTTGGACTGTGAAGAAGGTTGAGTGCCAAAGAATTGATGCTTTCGAACTGTGGTGTTGGAGAAGACTCTTGAGAGTCCCTTGGACTGCAAGGTGATCCAACCAGTCCATTCTGAAGGAGATCAGCCCTGGGATTTCTTTGGAGGGAATGATGCTAAAGCTGAAACTCCAGTACTTTGGCCACCTCATGCAAAGAGTTGACTCATTGGAAAAGACTCTGATGCTGGGAGGGATTGGGGGCAGGAGGAGAAGGGGACAACAGAGAATGAGATGGCTGGATGGCATCACGGACTCGATGAACATGAGTCTGAGTGAACTCTGGGAGTTGGTGATGGATAGGGAGGCCTGGCGTGCTGTGATTCACGGGGTCGCAAAGAGTCGGACACGACTGAGTGACTGAACTGAACTGATAGGTATTATGGAAATTAAATTTGTAATTAAACTTTCCCATAAAGAAAAGCTCAGGCTTGAATGTTCCACTTGCAAATTCTATCAATATTTAGGGAAGAAATAATTCCAAGACTATACAATTTCTTACAGGAAATAGAAGACATTTCCCAGCTGTTTTAATGAGGCCAGTTTTACCTTGATACCAAAAGCAGACAAAGAAATTATAAGAAAAAAATTTCAGGCTAATATGCCTCATGAATATAGATGGGAAAATCCTTAGAAGATACTATCAAATCAGAGGCATTCATGTATAAAATGCATAATATTCCATGACCAGGTAAGTTTATTTATATCATTGTGGCAATAGATATTATTTTAAAAAACAAAACACAAACTTTGACAAACTCAACATCTATTCACAGCAAAAATTCTCAGCAAAACAGATGTCAAAATTGGCTATTTTCTAAGGTGTCCCCTAAGATCTCTTCTAGAAGTTTGTTGCTGCTTATTTCCTAGTCATGTGGGACTATCTGCAGCCCTATGGAAAATAGCCCGTTGGATTTCCCTGCCCATGGAATTTTTCTGGCAAGAATACTTGAGTGTGGTGCCATTTCTTACTCCTGGAGACCTTCCATACCCAGTTCAGTTCAGTTCAGTTGCTAGGTCATGTCCAGCTCTTTGCGACCCCATGGTCTGCAGCACGCTGGACTTCCCTGTCCATCACCAACTCCTGGAGCTTACTCAAACTCATGTCCATCGAGTCAGTGATGCCATCCAATATCTCATCCTCTGTCATCCCCTTCTCTTCCTGCGTTCAGTCTTTCTCGGCATCAGGGTCTTTTCTAATGAATCAGTTCATCCCATCAAGCAGGCAAAGTATTGGGTTTCAGCTTCAGCATCAGTCCTTCCTATGAATATTCAGGATTGATTTCCTTTACAATTGACTGCTTTGATCTCTTTGCAGTCCAAGGGACTCTCCAGAGTCTTCTCCAACATCACAGTTCAAAAGCATCAATTCTTTGGGGCTCAGCTTTCTTTATAGTCCAAATCTCACATCCATACATGACTACTGGAAAAATCATAGCTTTGACTAGATGGACTTTTGTTGGCAAATTGATGTCTCTGCTTTTTAATATGCTGTCTAGGTTGGTCATAACTTTCCTTCCAAGGAGTCAGCATCTTTTAATTTCATTGCTGCAGTCACCAACTGCAATGATTTTGCCCCCCCCCCACCCCCCCCCCCCCAAATAAAGTCTCTCACTGTTCCTATTGTTTCCCCATCTATTTGGCATGAAGTGATGGGACTGGATGCCACGACCTGAGTTTTCTGAATGTTGAGTTTGAAGTCAACATTTTCACTCTCCTCTTTTACTTGCATCAAGAGGCTCTTTTGTTCTTCTTCTCTTTCTTCCATAAGGATGGTGTCATTTGCATAACTCAGTTTGTTGATATTTCTCCAGGCAATCTTGATTCCAGTTTGTGCTTCATCCAGACCAGCATTTTTCATGATGTACTCTACATATAAGTTAAATAATAGGGTGACTATAAATAGCCTTGATGTACTCCTTCCCCAATTGGGAACCAGTCTGTTGTTCCATGTCCAGTTCTAACTGTTGCTTCTTGACCTGCATATAGGTTTCTCAAGAGGCAGGTCAGGTGGTCTGGTATTCTCATCTCTTTCAGAATTTTCCACAGTTTGTTGTGGTCCACACAATTAAAGGCTTTGGCAGAGTCAACAAAGCAGAAGTGGCTGTCTGGAACTCTCCTGCTTTTTTGATGATCCAGCGTATGTTGGCAATTTGATCTCTGGTTCCTCTGCATTTTCTAAATCCAGCTTGAACATTTGCATTTTCACAGTTCATGTTCTGTTGAAGCCTGGCTTGGATAATTTTGATCATTACTTTGCTAGTGTGTGAGATGAGAGCAATTGTGCAGTAGTTTGAGCATTCTTTGCCATTGCCTTTCTTTGGGATTGGAATGAAAATTGACCTCTTCCAGTCCTGTGACTACTGCTGAGTTTTCCAAATTTGCTGTCGTATTGAGTGCAGCACTTTCACAGCATCATCTATTAGGATTTTAAAATAGCTCAGCTAGAATTCCATCACCTCCAGTAGCTTTGTCTCTAGTGATGCTTCCTAAGGCCAACTTGACTTCGCATTATAGGATGTCTGGCTCTGGGTGAGTAATCATACAGAAGTGGGATTCTGACCCAAAAGTGGGATCAAACCCACATTTCCTGTGTCTCTTGCAGTGGTAGGCACATTCTTTACCACTAGTGCCACCTGGAAGCCCCTGTAAGTTTCGTTGTTCTTCAATCTCTCATTTGTGTCCCACTCTTTGCGACCCCATTGACTGGAGCATGCCAGAGTTCCGTGTCCTTCACCATCTCCTAGAGCTTGCTCAAACTAATGTCCATTGAGTTGGCGATGCCATCCAACCATCTCGTCTTCTGTCATCCCCTTCTCCTCCTTCAATCTTTCCCAGCATAAGGGTCTTTTCCAATGAGTCAGCTCTTTGCATCAGGTTGCCAAAGTATTGGAGTTTCAGCCTCAGCATCAGTCCCTTAAATGAATATTCAGGATTGACTCCTTTTAGGATTGATTGGTTTTATCCTTGCAGTCCAAGGGACTCTCAAGATTCTTCTCCAACACCACAGTTCAAATTCATCACTTCTTCAGCACTCAGCCTTCTTTATGTTCCAATTCTCACATCCATACATGACTACTGGAAAAACTATAGCTGTGACTGTGTGGACTTCTGTTGGCAAAGTAATGTCTCTGCTTTTTAATATGCTGTCTATGTTTGTCATAGGTTTTCTTCCAAGGAGCAAGCGTCTTTAATTTCATGACTACAGTCATCATCTGCACTGATTTTGGAGCCCTAGAAGTTTAGGCCTTTGCAAAATCTTCTCCTCTTGAGTACTGGTAGGACTTGTCCTTTGCTCCTGATTAATGGACTGTGGCAAATAGGATGCCATTCTCTAAACTATAGTATGTGATACACCTCTGTCTTCCTAGGATGCTCACTCTACTCATCTGTTGGCCCTGAAGAAACAAGATGTTGTGTTGTGAACTATGTATGGAGAGGGTCACCTGACTGGGGATTGCACTAGCATTTAGGATTCAAGAATGCCCTCTAGCTGTCAGCCAGAAAAATGCTGGAGCTCACAGGTTTATGACAGCAAGGAAATGAATTCTACCAATAAGCTGAATGAGGTTGAAAATGGATTTTTTTCCCAGTTGGGCTTCCAGATGAGACTACAGCTTGACTGTTGCTTTGATAGTAGCCTGGTGAAAATCTCAAAAAGTGAACCCAGCTATAGCATGGCTAGATTCCTGACTCACATAAACGAAAAGATAACAAATATATATTGTTTTAAACCACTAAGTGTGTGGTGATTTCTTGTACAGAATTATAAAACTAACACTGATTTTGGTATCTGAAATTGGGATTCTGCTATAATATATTCCTAAAAAATGTGGAGTGGCTTTGGAGTCAGGAAGTGGTCAGAAACTGCACAACTATTGAAGAACATTATAGAGAAAGCTTAGATTTTCGTAAAAAGTTTGAAAGTAGGAACCTAAGCTTTGAGAGCCCTGTTGGTAAGAGCTTAAAAGGAAGTGAGAAATAGGTTATTTAAAATTTCCTCAGCCTGTAAAGGGAATGTATTTTAAAAAAAAGTAACTATCATACATAATGGTGAAAGTCTGAATGCTTTTTCCTTAAGATTGAGAACAAGGCAATGGTGTCTGTTTTCACCTCTTCTATTCAACATTATACAGGAGGTCCTAGCCAGGACAATAAAGCTAAAGAAATAAATTAATGGATCATAGATTGGGAAGAATGAAATAAAACTATCTTTATTCCCAGGTAACATTATGATCTACTAGAAAATTGCATGCTTTCTCCCTCAAATCTACAAAATATTTATTAGTACCATTAAATGAATCTATTAAAGTTGCAGGATTTAAAGTCAACATACAACAAGCAATTGTATTTTTGTGATAAATAAATCATTTATAATTACCCCCAAACTTGAAATACTTGGAGTAAAATAGATATGCACTATGTTTAGGGAAAGGAATACTCAATATTTTTGGCATGTCAATTCTGCCCAAATTTATCTACAGATTCAATACAACTATTATCAAAATGCCATAAGGTTTTCATATTTTTGTAGAAACTGGCAAGCTGATTTAAAAAAATATATGGAAAAGCAAAGGGAATAGAAGAGCCCAAATAATCTGATTAAGAAGAAAAAGGTTGAAGGACTCACACTCCCTGACTGTGTGAATTATTACAAAGCTACAGTAATTGAGATAGTGTAAAATTGGTATTAGGAGAGGCATATAGATTAACACAAAAGTATAGAATCCAGAAATGGATCCAAACACATAAGATCAACTGACTTACAAAACAGATACTCAGATAATTTTATTTACAAAACAGGATAAAATTTTCAACAAATGGTACTGGAACATATAAAATGCAATAAATAAAGAAAAAAGAGAAGCACAACACACACACACCATACATATAAACAAAAAGCAACTTTAAATGGATCATATACCTAACTGTAAAATCAAAGCTACAAAAGTTCCAAAGGAAAGCTTAGGGGAAAATCTTTATAACTATGATTTATCAATAGTAAAGATCTCCTAGATAGCAACAAGAAGAACAAATAATAAAAAATTATAAACAGGTCTCATCAAAATGAAAATATTTTACTCTTTGAAAGTCACTGTTCAGGAAGTGCAAAGGTAAGTCATAAGAGCAAATATTTGCAGTTTTAAAATCAAATTAAATTCTGACTAAAAGTATCCGATTTTTAGCCAGAATTTATAAAGAATTTCTATAATTCAATATTAAAGAGAACTCAATAAATATGAAAAAACCAAACATTTATCAAAGAAGCAATAATATTTTAAAGAAATACAAGGAGAGATTTTAATTTGATTTTAAAACTGTAAATTAAAACTACAGTGAGTTATAACAAAGAGATACTGTATCTACTAGAATGGCTAAAATAGAAAAAAAAAATTAAACAACTGATAGTATCAAATCCTGACAATAATAAGGAATAATGGAAAATCTAATAGATTACTGATGGGAATACACAATGAAATAGCTATTTTGAAAACAGTTTGGAAATTTCTTACATGGTGATACATACATGTACCTCACTACGCAGAAAACTACTTCTAGGTGTTCACTTAGTAGAAGTGAAAACAGATGCTTACACAAACACCTGTACAGAAATGTTTACACCTACTTTATTCATAATAGCTCCAAACTAGAAACAACTTAAATTTTATCTATCAACTGAGGAATATATAAACAACTTGTGCTATATTCATACAAAGGAATTCTGCCTAGGAATAAATGGGAATGTAGTAGAATTCTTGAAATGGCAGGAATAAATCTTAAAATCACTGTGGTAAGTAAAAACACACAAAGTATGGCACTATTTATATGATATTTTGGGAAAGCAAAACCATGGGAATTTGATTTTCCTTTTGAGTAATTTTTTTTTCCTAAATTGACTTTTCTTTCAAGTAATTTTTTAAAATGAATTCTCAAACTTGCTTTTAGTGTTAGCCATTTTTTGATGAAATTGGTTATATTCATTTATCTTTTGAAATGTTAAGTATATGAAAGGAATTCAGAGACATAGTCAATAAAACTATAGCTTTTACGCTTTTGTAATTTATTATCTGACTTCCACTCCCAAAGACCTGATGATGATTCCTAAATAAAATGAGCTATTAAAATTAAAGAACCAGAAATCAAAACAATTAATCATCTGCCTTGGATTATGACTTAAGCAAGGATATACTTATAGTCTTGTGATATGTCAGCAATATTTATTTCTTTTATGAGAAAGTTGCATTTTGGTCTAAGTTTTTTGAAGAATACTTTTCACATTTTTTTCTGCACCATATTTTACATTTGAGGTAGAAAATTTGTATCTTTTAATCATAGTTTGCTCCTTAATGCTCCACACTTTCTACTAAAGGCCTCAAATTATTTCACTAACCATTCACTGTAAAGAGCCTCATCTAAACTTATCCTTTTACATTCTATTTCATTTCTAGTCTCACTTACATCCTCTTTTTGTGATCTATAGAGAAACCATCCTCACTTCTACCTATCCTCAACCCTACTGGAGAAAAATTTCCCGTTAAATGCATTTTGATACACTTCTTTTGTCTTCTGGAAACACTAGATTGATTAATTGAACTTTAGTTTCTCCCTGTCTCTCTTTCTCTATGTGGACAAAGGACTGAAGGAATTTTCTCAAATCCTTCTGTCAGTTTTTGTATAATTAAAATACCAGTCTTACTTTGCAACTCATTACCTGCATCCCAACACCACTGAATAAATTCTACCACTTTCAAATATTACTACACTTTTCAATAGACTTTCTAGATTTTTATGGTTAAATAACTTTAACATTCAGGTTCATGACTCACCAAAGCCATTCATGTCATAGTTTCTTGACCTATTTGATTCCACACACTCTATCACTATGACATAATTGTAATTTGAAACATGGTCACATGCTGAATTTCACTTTCCCATGGCATTGCTCTACTAACAGATCGTAACACACAAATACCCTACTTCTGATTACAGCATCTTTACCGTCCATGTCTTCCATTTGGCTGTCCTCATAGAATTATATTTTTTTTCCCTCTTCATGTAATCACTGGTACCTAAATAGTCCTTTTTTTCAGATCATACTTAATTCATTTTCCAGCTTGAACCACATTATCAACTAATTTCATGCACCTTACACTCTTGTACTTTCTTGAACTTTCATCAGAACCGTGATGCTAATTTTTCAGCATGACCACAACTAATAACTGTTTTCTTAGTTTTGGTGCTTTTCCATGGAATGTCACCTGATAGCCAAAAAAATGATATGGTTTGCTGTAAAGTAATGCCATCTTGCACCAATTAGGCCTTCACTGTTACTCAGCAATGCTTTATTCATCTTTTGTTGAACTATTCTGATTTGATTATTCCTTTACCAATATTCTATTAAATTGAATTTTAAACACAGCATTTAAAATTCATTACTATGTAAGTTTCTTTTATCTTTATTCTTTTATCCCTGGAAACACAAAGGTAAATAAAATGTGATGACTCATACTCACTTAGAAATGGGATTGACACTGGCTTCAATAATTGTTAAACACTTACAGCACTTTATGTTTTCTGGAAATTCTTGTACACCTAAAATTGGAAAAAGAGTACATGAAAATATACTAAACTATAGTTTAACATTAAGAATAAATAAATACATAGTGTAAACACCATATGGATAATCATTAAGTAAGAATAAAAACTTAATAATACATTAGTGTCATATAGTACATGTCTATGTTTTAAAAATAAAATGTGAACACTAAGTTATATTTTATGAAGTAATAATTGGAAATTAGACAAAAACAGAAAAATTTAGTATAAGATAGATCTTGGCTATTTACTAATCTAAAGAAAAGAATAGTTGGGCTTATCTAGTTATCATAAAAGCTAACAAAAGGAAGGGGAAACCAGCAGATATAAGAAAAGAGTAAAATCTGTGCTTGCTGTCCTTTCATTTTAAAAGATTGGGAAGACTGAACATGCATAATGGAAAGACGCCTAAAGAAAAATCATAAATCAATAGATATCCCCAAACTATTCAGAAGCCCTAAAACATTTTATACAGCTCTTCCTAGCTGGCACACAGTGCAACGCTGCATCTGCCTGAGAGGGTGACTAGGTGAGCAGCCCTTGCTGGAATCCTCTCCGGAGTCTCTGAGGTAGCCAGATGGCTGATTGCCCTTGGAGAACTGCTCATCTGCTGTCACAGCTGTGCTGTTGGCTTTGTGGCAAAAAAACACGAATTTTTCTTACTCAAAATCAGTAAGCCACAACTTAATCCATAAATGTGATAGTCAGAGGAATAAAAGATGGAGTGGATGTTACAATCAGTTGATAAAAATGAGTTAAACAAATAGTTGGCCTCCATAACCATAAGTTCCACATTGACGGATTAACAAAGAGCAGGTAGGAAATATTTTTTTCAATAAAACCTCAGAAATTTTTGGAAAGCAAAACTCAGATTTGCTACACACTGGCAAATATTTACATAGCCTATATATCTCATTAAGTATTATAAGTAATCTAGAGATGACCTAAAGTACACAGCTGGATGTGTATAGGTTCAGTTCAGTTCAGTTGCTCAGTCGTGTCCAACTCTTTGAGACCCCATGGACTGCAGCATGCCAGACTTCCCTGTCCATCACCAACTCCTGAAGTTAACTCAAACTCATGTCCGTTGAGTCGGTGATGCCATCCAACCATCTCATCCTCTGTTGTCCCCTTTTCCTCCTGCCTTTAATCTTTCCCCGCGTCAGGGTCTTTTCAGATCAGTCAGTTCTTCACATCAGGTGGGCAAAGTATTGGAGTTTCAGCTTCAGCATCAGTCCTTCCAGTGAATATTCAGGACTGATTTCCTTTAGGATGGACTGGTTGGCTCTCCTTACAGTCCGAGGGACTCTCAAGACTCTTCTCCAACACCACAGTTCAAAAGCATCAATTCTTTGGCACTCAGTTCTCTTTACAGTCCAACTTTCACATCCATATATAATTACTGGACAAACCATAGCTTTGACTAGATGGACCTTCATTGGCAAAGTAATGTCTCTGCTTTTTTTTTTCCTTTTACTTTATTTTACTTTATAATACTGTATTGGTTTTGCCATACATCAACATGAATCCGCCATGGGTGTACATGTGTTCCCAATCCTGAACCCCCCTCCCACCTCCCTCCCCATACCATCCCTCTGGGTCATCCCAGTGCACCAGCCCCAAGCATCCAGTATCATGCATCGAACCTGGACTGGCAATTAATTTCATACATGATATTATACATGTTTCAATGCCATTCTCCCAAATCATCCCACCCTCTCCCTCTCCCACAGAGTCCAAAAGTCCGTTCTATACATCTGTGTCTCTTCTGCTGTCTCGTATACAGGGTTATCATTACCATCTTTCTAAATTCCATATATATGTGTTAGTATACTGTATTGGTGTTTTTCTTTCTGGCTTACTTCACTCTGTATAATAGGCTCCAGTTTCATCCACCTCATTAGAACTGATTCAAATGTATTCTTTTTAATGGCTGAGTAATACTGTATTGTGTATATGTATCACAGCTTTCTTATCCATTCATCTGCTGATGGACATCTAAGTTGCTTCCATGTCCTGGCTATTATAAACAGTGCTGCGATGAACATTGGGGTACACGTGTCTCTTTCAATTCTGGTTTCCTCAGTGTGTATGCCCAGCCGTGGGATTGCTGGGTCATAAGGCAGTTCTATTTCCAGTTTTTTAAGGAATCTCCACACTGTTCTCCATAGTGGCTGTACTAGTTTGCATTCCCACCAACAGTGTAAGAGGGTTCCCTTTTCTCCACACCCTCTCCAGCATTTATTGTGTGTAGACTTTTGGATTGCAGCCATTCTGACTGGCGTGAAATGGTACCTCATTGTGGTTTTGATTTGCATTTCTCTGATAATGAGTGATGTTGAGCATCTTTTCAAGTGTTTGTTAGCCATCTGTATGTCTTCTTTGGAGAAATGTCTATTTAGTTCTTTGGCCCATTTTTTGATTGGGTCGTTTATTTTTCTGGAATTGAACTGCAGGAGTTGCTTGTATATTTTTGAGATTAGTTGTTTGTCAGTTGCTTCATTTGCTATAATTTTCTCCCATTCAGAAGGCTGTCTTTTCACCTTGCTTGTATTTTCCTTTGTTGTGCAGAAGCTTTTAATTTTAATTAGATCCCATTTATTTATTTTTGCTTTTATTTCCAGTAGTCTGGGAGGTGAGTCATAGAGGATCCTGCTGTGATTTATGTCAGAGAATGTTTTGCCTATGTTCTCCTCTAGGAGTTTTATAGTTTCTGGTCTTACATTTAGATCTTTAATCCATTTTGAGTTTATTTTTGTGTATGGTGTTAGAAAATGTTCTAGTTTGATTCTTTTACAAGTGGTTGACCAGTTTTCTCCGCACCACTTGTTAAAGAGATTGTCTTTTCTCCATTGTATATTCTTGCCTCCTTTGTTGAAGATAAGGTGTCCATAGGTGTGTGGATTTATCTCTGGTCTTTCTATTTTGTTCCATTGATCTATATTTCTGCCTTTGTGCCAGTACCATACTGTCTTGATGACTGTGGCTTTGTAGTAGAGCCTGAAGTCAGGCAGGTTAATTCCTCCAGTTCCATTCTTCTGCTTTTAATATGGTGTCTACATTGGTCATAACTTTTCTTCCAAAAAGCAAACATTTTTAATTTCATGGCTGTAGTCACCATCTGCAGTGATTTGGAGCTCCCAAAAATAAAGCCTGCCACTATTTGTCCATCTATTTGCCATGCAGTGATGGGACCAGATGCCATGATCTTAGTTTTTTGAATGTTGAGCTTTAAGCCAACTTTTTCACTCTCCTCTTTCACTTTCATCAAAAGGCTCTTTAGTTTTTCTTCACTTTCTGCCATAAGGGTGGTGTCATCTCCATATTTGAGGTTATTGATATTTCTCACAGCAATCTTGAATCCAGCTTGTGCTTCATCAAGCCCAGTGTTTCTCATGATGTACTTGGCATATAATTAAATAAGCAGGGTGACACTATACAGCCTTGATGTACTCCTTTTCTTATTTGGAACCAGTCTGTTGTTCCATGTCCAGTTCTAACTGTTGCTTCTTGACCTGAATACAGATTTCTCATGAGGCAGGTCAGCTGGTCTGGTATTCCCATCTCTTTAAGAATTTTCCATAGTTTGTTGTGGTTCACACTGTCAAAGGCTTTGGCAGATTAAATAATGCAGAAGTAGATGTTTTTCTGGAACTCTCTTGCTTTTTCAATGATCCAGCAGATGTTGGCAATTTGATCTCTGGTTCCTCTGCCTTTTCTATAACCAGCTTGAACATCTGCATGTTCATGGTTCACATATTGTTGAAGCCTGGGTTGGAGGATTTTGATCATTACTTTACTAGCGTGTGAGATGAGTGCAATTGTGCAGTAGTTTGAGCATTCTTTGACATTGTCTTTCTCTGGGATTGGAATGAAAACTGACCATTTCCAGTCCTGTGGTCACAGATGAGTTTTCCATATTTGCTGGCATATTGAGTGCAGCACTTTCACAGCATCATCTTTTGGGATTTGAAATATCTCAATTGGAATTCCATCACCTCCACTAGCTTTGTTCGTAGTGGTGCTTCGTAAGACCCACTTGACTTTTCATTCCAGGATGTCTGTCTCTAGGTTGGTGATCACACCATCATGATTATCTGGGTTGTGAAGATCTTTTTGTATTGTTCTGTGTATACTTGCCATCTCTTCTTAATATCTTCTGCTCCTGTTACATAGATTATATGCAAATATCCCACCATTTTATATTCTTGCCACATCTTCTTAATATCTTCTGCTTCTGTGCATAAGTTACATGTAAATATCCCATCATTTTATATATGGGACTTGAGCACCTGTGGATTTTGGTATCCACAGGGCTTCTGGAACTCATCCCTCATAGTTACTGAAGAATGACTCTAATAAGCCCTACAAAGGTTAGAAGAGAAAATGGCTATAAGAAGCCATTGTTATATCCCTGCAGTACTGATTGGTCTCTAGTTTTGAAACTGTTGGGCTTCCCCAGTGATTTAGCAGTTAAGAATCTGCCTGTAAGGTAGATGCCTGTAAGGAGATGCAGGTGACATGGGTTCAATTCCTAGGTTGGGAAGATCCCCTGGAAAAGGAAATGGCAACTCACTCCAGTATTATTCCCTGGAGAATCCCATGGACAGAGGTGCCTGAAGGGCTATAGTCTATTGAGTCACAAAGAGTTGGACATGACTATGCGACTAACACTTTCACCTTGAAAATATTATTAAGCATGAAGCACTAGCCCTGCCAAGTACTTCATATCTGACAGAAGGATAAGGAACAGTTTGTGGTAGGATTTAGATGAATTTTTTGATGATAGATAAATGGGAAAGTAAATCCTCACCTTCCTAGATTCTAGGAAGGTGATCTAGACCACCATGTTCATAGGATCTTGAGGTCGAGCAAAGCAGCAGGAGGATAACCAAACCAAACAGGTCATTTACCACTGAAAAGTAAGGGTATGAAAGCGTTATGGGGATGTTTCTCAGCCACTTCTTTCTATGTGAAAATTCATCAGAAACTATGCTATCCTAAAATTACTGCTGAAGTGTCTGGTTTCTTAATGAAAACTCAAGAAGTCTTAGGAGTGCCATTATGTATGAATTGGATGAGAAAAGCAATTCTCTTTTTTTGGAAAGGTCATAACACCTAGAGCTGCCCTTATTAACTAGATGTTAACAAAATGGCACTGAAGTCAATAAGGTAACCTTTGAACTATCCTCAACATTTCTCCTGAGTATTCATAATCACTCAGAACAGCTGCAACCAAAAAGGATACAAGGCTTTTTCTTTGCTCCTTTTAGCTTTTTCTGTTCAGTCACCAATCTGGGCTCATTACAAGCCAGTGTGCTGATGCCTTATCTCCACAGGTGCCTGCCTTTAGCTGATATTGGCTGAAATTATGTGTAAACCAAGATATGGGAGCAGAAGCAAACTAAAGTAGGATTTTAAAGAAAAGGCTGTATCTCTTTATCTTCTGCTGAAAATGGAATCCCCTGCTGTGGTGAAATGTTACCACATCATTTGTTAAAAACTTGTATTATATTGTTTACAGTTTAAACTTAAAAAAAACATTCAGAGTTGAATCTGTTGAATTAAAATTGAATCTCATAAGTGAGTTGGAAGATAGAGTGGTTGAAGCAGAGAAGAATAAGAAAAAAGAATGAAAAGTCTCAGAGACCACGGAGACAACATGAAGTACACCAATATTCAAATTATAGGGAATCCCAGAAGAAGAAGAGAAAAAGAAATGGTATGAGAAAATATTTCAGGAGATTATAATCTAAAACTTTCCTAACTTGGGAAAGGAAATAGTTACCAAAGTCCAGGAAGCCCTCAAGGTCCCATACAGGAAAATGCAGAGTGAAACACACCAAGATAGATATTAATCAAACTAACAAACATGAAACACAAACAAAAGTATTAGAAGTAGTGAGGGAAAAGCAACAAATAGCATACAAAGGAATCCCAATAAGGTTAACGATTGATCTTTCAGGAGAAACTCTACAGGCAAGAAGGGAGTGGCAGGATATACTTAAAGCAATGAAAAGAAAAAAACCAACAACCATGATCACTGTACCCAGTAAGGATCTTATTCAGATTCTAAGGAGAAATTTAAAGCTTTACAGATAAGGAAAAGTTAAGAGAATTCAGCACCACCAAACCAGCTTTACAACTCCTAAACTGTACAACTTCCTTTACAGCTAAAGGAACTTCTCTAGACAGGAAACATGAAACAAAAGGCCTACAAAAACAAATCCAAGACAATAGAGTAAGTGGTAATAGGATCATACATAGCAATAATTACCATAAATGTAAAAGAATTAAGTGATCCAACCAAAAGACACAGCTTGGCTGAATGAATACAAAAACAAGACCTCTATATATGTTCACTACAAGAGACCCGCTTCAGACCTAGGGACACATAAAGACCAATGTGATGGGCTGGAAAAAAGATATTCCATTCAAATGGAAATCAAAAGAAAGTGGAAGTAGCAATACTCATAACAGGTAAAATAGACTTTAAAATAAAGACAGGTATAAGAGACAAAGAAGAACACTATGCAATCATCAAAGGATCAATCCAGGAATAAAATATAACAATTATAAATATATATGCACCGAACATAGGAGGACCTCAATACGTAAGGCAAATGCTAACAAATATAAAAGGGGAAATTGATAGTTACACAGCAATAATGGGAGACTTTTAGCACCACACTCACACCAATGGACAGATCATCCAGACAAATTAAAATTAATACAGAAACATAAGCCTTAAATGTCACAAACAATCAGACAGACGTTAACTGATGTCTACAGGACATTCCACCCCAAAACAGTAGAATATACCTTTTCCCAAATGCACACAGAACATTCTCCAGGATAGATCACATCGTGGGTCACATATTAAGCCTTGGTAAAATTTAAAAAAATTGAAATTGTATCAAACATTCTTTCTGACCACAATAAGACTAGATATCAATTACAAAGGAAAAAAAAAAAAAAACTATAAACAACACAAGCCCAAGAAGGCTATACAATATGCTTCTAAATAACGAAGCGGTCACTGAATAAATTGAAGAGGAAAAAAAAAAAAAAACCTAGAGACAAATGACAATGAAAACAAGACAATTCAACACCCATGGGATGCAGTAAAGGCAGAACTAAGAGGGATGTTTATAGTAATAAAAGTCTACCTCAAGAAATTAGAAAAACATCAAACAAATAATATAACATTACACTTAAAGGAACAAGAAAAAGAAGAAGAAAAAAAATTGCCTAAGTTAGTAGAAGGAAAGGAATTGTAAAGATCAGAGTAGAAATAAATGAACAGAAAACGAAGGATGCAAGAGCAAAGATCAATAAAACTAACAGCTGGTCCTTTGAGAGGAGAAACAAAATTGACAAACCATTAACTAGATTCATTAAAAAAAAAAGAGGGAGAAGATTCAAATCAATAAAATTAGAAATAAAAAAGAAGTTACAACAGACAACACAGAAATACCAAGGATTATAAGAAACTACTAAAAATATGAGCAACTATATGCTAATTTATGGTTTTTCCTGTGGTCATCTATGGATGTGAGAGTTGGAATGTGAAGAAGGCTGAGAGCCAAAGAATTGATGCTTTTGAACTGTGGTGTTGGAGAAGACTCTTGAGAGTCCCTTGGACTGCAAGGAGATCCAACCAGTCCATTCTGAAGGAGATCAGCCCTGAGATTTCTTTGGAAGGAATGATGCTAAAGCTGAAACTCCAGTACTTTGGCTGCCTCATGCAAAGAGTTGCCTCACTGGAAAAGACTTTGATGCTGGGAGGGATTGGGGGCAAGAGAAGAAGGGGATGACAGAGGATGAGATGGCTGGATGGCATCACTGACTTGATGGACGTGAATCTGAGTGAACTCCGGGAGTTGGTGATGGACAGGGAGGCCTGGCGTGCTGCGATTCATGGGGTTGCAAAGAGTCGGACGCAACTGAGCTACTGAACTGAACTGATATGCTAATTTAATGGACAACCTGGAATAAATAGACAAATTCCTAGAAAAGCACAGCCTAAACCAGGAAGAAATAGAAAATATGTACAGACCAATCATAAGCAGAACTAAGTGAACTAACTGAAATCAAAACTGTGATCAAAAATATTCCAACAAATAAAAGCTCAGAGCCAGACAGCTTCATACCTGAATTCTACCAAATGTTTAGAGAAGAGCTAACACTATCCTGCACAAACTCTTTCAAAAAATTGCAGAGGGAGAAAAACTTACAAATTCTATGGGGCCATCATCACACTGATACCAAAACTAGAAAAAGGTATCACAAAAAAAGAAATTTACAAGCCAATATCACTGATGAACATAGATGCAAAAATTCTCAACAAAATTCTAGCAAACAGAATCCAACAACATATTAAAAGAATCATACATTATGATGAAGTGGGGTTTATCTCAGGGATGCAAAGATTCTTCAACATACACAAATCAATCAATGTGATACACCATACCAAAAACTGAAAGACAAAAAACATATCATCTCAATAGATGCAGAGAAACATTATGAAAAAATTCAACAGTCAATTATGATAAAAACTCTCCAGGAAATGGGCATAAAAGGAATCTACCTCAACATAATAAACATATGTGATAAATCCATGGCAAATACCTATTCACAATGGTGAAAAACTGAAAGCATTTCCTCTAAGATCAGAAACAAGACAAGGGTGCCCACTCTTATCACAATTCTTCAATATAGTTTTGAAAGTCCTAACCATGCTACTAAGAGAAGAAAAAGAAATAAAAGGAATCCAGAATGGAAAAGAAGAAGTAACACTCTCAATGTGTGCAGACGACATTATACTATACACAGAAAACCCTAAAGATGCTACCAGAAAATCCCTAGAGGTAATCAATGAATTTAAAGTTGCAGGATATAAAATTAATACACAGATGTCTCTTGCATTCCTATGCACTGACAATGAAAAATCTGAAAGATAAATTAAGGAAAAATTCCACTTACCATTGCAACAAAAAGAATAAAATACCTAGGAATAAACCTACCTAACGCTAGTAAAGTAGTGCTCAAAATTCTCCAAGCAAGGCTTCAGCAATACGTGAACTGTGAACTTCCAGATGTTCAAGCTGGTTTTAGAAAAGGCAGAGGAACCAGAGATCAAATTGACAATATCCGCTGGATCATGGAAAAAGCAAGAGAGTTCCAGAAAAAAACATCTATTTCTGCTTTATTGACTATGCCAAAGACTTTGACTGTGTGGATCACAATATACTGTGGAAAATTCTGAAAGAGATGGGAATACCAGACCACCTGACCTGCCTCTTGAGAAATCTGTATGCAGGTCAAGAAGCAACAATTAGAACTGGACACAGAACAACAGACTGGTCCCAAATAGGAAAAGGAGTACGTCAAGGCTGAATATTGTCACCCTGCTTATTTAACTTCTCTGCAGAGTACATCATGAGAAACGCTGGGCTGGAAGAAGCACAAGCTGGAACCAAGATTGCCAGGAGAAATAACCTCACCTATGCAGATGATACCACCTTTATGGCAGAAAGTGAAGAGGAACTAAAAAGCCTCTTGAAGAAAGTGAAAGAGAGTGAAAAAGTTGGCTTAAAGCTCAACATTCATGAAACTGAGATCATGGCATCTGGTCCCATCACTTCACTGGAAATAGATGGGGAAACAGTAGAAACAGTGTCAGACTTTGTTTTTTGGGGGGCTCCAAAATCACTGCAGATAGTGATTGTAGCCATGAAATTAAAAGACACTCCTTGGAAGGAAGGTTATGACCAAACTAGACAGCATATTAAAAAGCAGAGATATTACTTTGCCAACAAGGGTCCATCTCGTGAAGGCTGTATTTTTTCCAGTGGTCATGTATAGGATGTGAGAGTTGGATTGTGAAGAAAGCTGAGCACTGAAGAATTGATGCGTTTGAACTGTGTTGTTGGAGAATGCTGGGAGCCAGCATAGGGAATCCTGCCCGTGGCAAAGGTCATGAGGAAGAGGCCTGACAGGCAAAGGCGAGATAAGGCTTCAAGGGAACCCCCTGGACTTTAACGAGCATCTACCCCAAAACCAGAGTCTCTCTGCCTTATTGTATTATGCCTTTCACCAACTCTTCTGACATTAACAGGGGGATATCCCCTACCACCTTTCTCTGAAAAGAGTTAACTTAGAGCTCCAGATAATAAGTCTCCTGGGTGTAACAAGAGTGTTTCAGTCTAAAAACTCCTCTGACGGCTCTCTAGCTTGCCTGACAAGTTTATCTGGCTTCTTACAACCACATGTGATTGTTCACAGCCTCCCAATCATGAGAGGCAAGAGACGCTCTAAACTTTCTAAATACAGAGTCTTTTGAGAAGTTAGAAATTATTAGTGGATTGTTAGAAATATACCAGTGGAGGGTTTCATTGTTGAGCCAATATTTGCTGCTAAGTCTCCATATCCCTGGTCCCTTATATACATTAATTGATATAACTGCCATATGGGAAAAATAAGTAATAACCTTTGATATTAATCACGTTAGACCTTAGGCTAGTAAATTCTTTTCTTGCTTATAGCCCACTGCACCTTTGCCCTGTAGGAATGCAACTTTATCTGGCGCCTTCGGAGGGTGGCGCCTGGTTTAAGAAAAATCACCCTTTGAAAAAATAAGTTTTCTGATTGACTGACCATTATCAGAAAGAAAGGGTCATAAAACGTTAGCAGTCCCCCTGGCCAGAAGATGATGTAAAACCACCTAAGACCTTTGTATGCATGCATAAAGAGTGCCTGGTCTCGGTAAGGGTCAGGTCTGTTGACCCCGCATGACTTTGTATTATCCATTGATCTCTATGTACAACTTAAAGTATAAAAGCTTTCCTGAAAAATAAAGAGATGGACCAGATGGTTTCCCCTATGTCTTCTTTTCTTTCTCTCCTTTTCAGGCTAATTCCCATCTGGAGCACAGAGGTTTGCCATGTCTACTTATTTGCCCGGGCTTCAAAGACCCACGTGAGAGGGGACCCAAGGCAGGACATCCTCTGCTATTCAAGTGGGCGCCTGTGGCCTATGTAGACGGTGCAAGTCCCTTGTCTCGGGGCTTTATTGGCTTCCTGTGTAAACCAAGGAATTCCAGCCTCTTTTCTCCTCTATTTTCTCCACTACACTCTTCTTTCCTAATCTCTCTTTCTATCTCTAAATAAATAATCTTATCTAATTGCTGACGCCATCCCCGCTTCGAATTCCCTGGATCCACCGGGGCTGGACCCCGGCAGGAGAAGACTCTTGAGAGTCCCTTGGACTGAAAGGAAATCCAACCAGTCCATCCTAAAGGAGACCAGCCCTGGGTGTTCATTGGAAAGACTGATGCTAAAGCTGAAACTCCAATACTTTGGCCACTTCATGTGAAGGGTTGACTCATTGGAAAAGACTCTGATGCTGGCAGGGGTTGGGGGCAGGAGGAGAAGGGGACAAAAGAGGATGAGATGGCTGAATGGCATCACTGACTTGATGGACGTGTGTTTGAGTGAACTCTGGAAGTTGGTGTTGGACAGGGAGGCCTGGCGTGCTGTGATTCACGGGTTGCAAAGAGCCAGACATGACTGAGAGATTGAAATGAACTGAACTGAATTGAACTGAAAGAGACAAAAAACCTGTATGCAAAAAACTATAAGATATTGATGAAAGAAACCAAAGACAACACAAACAGATGGAGAGGCATACCACATTCTTGGATGGGAAGAATCAATATTGTGAAAATGACCATACTACCGAAAACAATGTACAGATTCAATGCAATCCATATGAAATTACCAATGGCACTTTCATCGAGCTAGAAACTTTTTTTTTTTACTATTTGTATAGAAATACAAAAGACCCTGAATAACGAAAGGAATCTTGGAGGGGAAAAAAAATGGATGTGTTGAAATCAACCATCCTGACTTCAGACTATATTACAAAGCTACAGTCATCGAGATAGTATGGTACTGGCACAAAACAGAAATACAGGCCAGTGGAACAAGAGAGAGAGAGCCCAGAGATTAAACTCACACACACATGGGCACCTCATCTTTGACAAAGGAGGAAAAATATACAGGGGTGGAAAGATGGGCTACTTAATAAGTGGTGCTGGGAAAACTGGACAGCTACATGGAAAAGAATGAAATTAGAACACATCTAACACCATACCAAAAAATAAACTCAAATGGATTAAATACTTAAATGTAAGGCCAGAAATTATAAATCTCTTAGAGGGAAACATAGGAAGTACACTCTTTTACATAAATCAAAGCAAGATCCTCCATGACTCACCTTCTAACTTAATGGATAAAAAAACAAAAATAAACAAATGAGACCCTGCTGCTGCTACTGCTGTTAAGTCGCTTCAGTTGTGTCCGACTCTGTGTGAGCCCATAGACGGCAGCCCACCCGGCTCTCCCGTCCCTGGGATTCTCCAGGCAAGAATAATGGAGTGGGTTGCCATTTCCTTCTTCAATGCATGAAAGTGAAAAGTGAAAGTGAAGTCTTGTCTGACTCCTAGCAATCCCGTGGACTGCACCCTACCAGGCTCCTCCATCCATGGGACCTTCCCGGCAAGAGTTAACTTAAAAGCTTTTGCAAAGCAAAAGAGAGATAAACAAGATGAAAAGACAATCCTCAAGATAGGAGAAAATAATTGCAAATGAAGCAACTGACAAAGGATCCATCTCCAAAATATATAAGCAGTTCATACACCTCAATATCAGAAAAACAAACAACACAATAAAAAATGGGCAGAAGATCTTAACACACATTTCTCCAAAAAGATATACATATTGCTAATAAATACATGAAAAGATGCTCATTATTAGAAAAATGCAAATCAAAACTACAATGAGGTATCATCTCATACCAATCAGAATGGCCATCATCAAAATTTCTACAAACAATAAATGCTGGAGAGGATGTGGAGAAAAGGGAACCATCCTGCACTGCTGCTGAGAATGTAAATTGATGTGGCCACTATGGTGAACAGTAGGGAGGTTCCTTAACAATCTAGGAATGAATCTGGCACTTGTTGTTCAGTAGTGAATTCATGTCTGACTCTTTCCCTCCTCATGGACGGCAGGACATTAGTTTTCACTGTCCTTCTCTATCTCCCTGTTCACTCAAACTCATGTTCATTGAGTTATTGATGCCATCCAACCATCTCACCCTTTGTCACCTGCTTCTCCTCTTGCTCTCCATTTTTTCTAGCATCAGGGTCTTTTCCAATGAGTTGGCTCTTTGCATCAAGTGGCTAATGTATTGGAACTTCAGCTTCAGCCCAGTCCTTCCAATAAATTCAGGGTTGATTTCCTTTAGGATTGATTGGTTTGATCTCCTTTACTGTCCAAGGTACTCTCAAGAGTCTTCTCCAGCAGCACAGTTTGAAAGCATCTAGCATCTAACCCAGTAATCCCACCACTGGGCATATATCCTGATAAAACCACAACTCAAAAAGACACATGCACCCCAGTGTTCATTGCAGCACTATTTACAATAGCCAGGACATAGAAGGGACCAGGTGTCCATCTACAGTAGAGTGGATAAAGAAGATGCGGTACATATACACAAAGGAATATTACTCAGTCATTAAAAGGAACCTGACTGAGTCAGTTGCAGAGAGGTGTTTGACCCTAGAGCCTGTTATACAGAGTAAAGTAAGTCAGACAGAGAAAAACAAATATCATATATAAATCATACATATAGAATCTAGAAAAATGGTACTGATGAACCCATTCGCAGGTAAGTAATGGAGACACAAATGTAGAAAATAAACTTGTGGACACACTGGGGAAAGGAGAAGGTGAAGGTGGGACTAATTGAGAAAGTAGCATTGATATATGAACATCATTATGTGTAAAACAGCTAGTGGGAAGCTGCTACATAACACAGGGAGCCCAGTCTGGTGCTCTGTGATCACCAAGAGGGATGGGGCATGGGGTAAAAGTAGGCTCAAGACAGAGGTGGTATATAAAACTGTGGAAAATTCTTAAAGAGTTGGAAATACAAGACCACCTTACCTGCCTCCTGATAGATCTGTGCGTGGGTCAAGGAGCAACAGTTAGAATTGGACAATGAGCAACAAACTGGTTCTAAACCAGGAAAGGAGTACGTCAAGGCTGTATATTGTCACCTTGCTTGTTTAACTTATATGCAGAGTACATCATGAGAAATGCTGGGCTGGATGAAGCAGAAGCTGGAATCAAGATTGCTGGGAGAAATATCAATAACCTCAGATATGCAGATGACACCACCCTTATGGTAGAAAATGAAGAACTAAAGAGCCTCTTGATGAAAGTGAAAGAGGAGAGTGAAAAAGTTGACTTAAAACTCAACATTCAGAAAACTAAGATGATGATATCTGGTCACATTACTTCAAGGCAAATAGATGGGGAAACAATGGAAACAGTGAGAGACTTTATTTGGGGGGGGGGCTCCAAAATCACTGTAGATGGTGACTGCAGCCATGAAATTAAAAGATGCTTGCTCCTTGGAAGAAAAGTTATGACCAATCTAGACAGCATATTTGGAGAAGGCAATGGCACCCTCCTCCAGTACTCTTGCTTGGAAAATCCCATGGATGGAGGAGCCTGGTAGGCTGCAGTCCATGGGATCGCTAAGAGTCAGACACGACTGAGTGACTTCACTTTCACTTTTCACTTTCATGCATTGGAGAAGGAAACAGCAACTCACTCCAGTATTCTTGCCTGGAGAATCCCAGGGACGGGGGAGCCTGGTAGGCTGCCGTCTATGGGGCTGCACAGAGTCGGACACGACTGAAGCGATTTAGCAGCAGCAGCAGCAGCAGACAGCATATTAAAAAGCAGAGACATTATCAACAAAGGTCTGTCTAGTCAAAGCTATGGTTTTTCTAGTCGTCATGTATGGATGTGAGAGTTGCACTATCAAGAAAACTGAGCGCTGAAGGATTGATGCTTTTGAACTGTGGTGTTGGAGAAGACACTTGAGAGTCCTTTGGACTGCAAGGAGATCCAATCAGTCAATCTTAAAGGAAATCAGTGCTGAATATTCATTGGAAGGATTGATGCTGAAGCTGAAACTCCAATTCTCTGGCCACCTGATGTGAAGAACCAACTCACTGGAAAAGACCCTGATGCTGTGAAAGACTGAGGGCAGGAGGAGAAGGGGAAGATAGAGGATGAAATGGTTGGATGGCATCACTGACATGATGGACATGAGTTTCTGTAGGTTCCAGGAGCTGGTGATGGGCAGTGAAGCCTGGCATGCTGCAGTCCATGGGGTTGCAAAGAGTAAGACACGACTGAGCAAATGAACTGAGCTGATATATGTGCATACGTGTGTGTGTGTGCACATTCATGTGCTTAATTGCACAGTTATGTCCAACTCTTTGCAATGCCATGGACTGTAACCCACCAGGCTCCTCTGTCCATGGGGATTCTCCAGGCCTGAATACTGATGTGGGTTGCCATGCCCTCCTCCAGGGGATCTTCCCAACCCAGGGATCGAACCCAGGTATCCCACATTACAGGCAGATTCTTCACTGACTGAGTCACAAGGGATTCACACTGTTGTACAGCAGAAACCGATAAAATATTGCAAGCAATTTTCCTCCAGTTAAAACAAATAAATTTTAAAAATTGAATCCAACTTTACTAACTTCTTGTTGGGTAACCCTAGGCAAGTCATATAAATGTTTGATGTTTTAGTTTTCTACTCTGCAATATGATTATTATATGAATGGTTTCATCAGAGAGTTGCAGTAAGGATTGAAGGAGATAAAGTAAGTGAAGTAACTGGCACAAAGTGTTGCGTATATGTTATATGTAGTCATTTGAAACAGAAGCAGAGGGTGTATGTCAATCAAGGGACCAACAATCATGTTGAAATGATCTGACGTGTATAAATTTGTACAGTTTATCTACCTAAGAGTATAGCAAAGAGAAAGAAATTAGTGTGCTGAAAGAATATCTCAATTTCTTATCAATGTAGTAGTTCAGATAAATGTTTTAATAGATGCGAAGTAAACAGTAAATTCATATATTCATAAACATGTATTTATAAATTATAGCATAAATACATAAATAAACATATATAACTAGCCTATGCTGAGCAATATTTTTCTATTTTTGTGGATTTTTCATAGCTATTTCAATTTGCCCATGAAAGTCAGAACACATTTGGAAAAATAGGTTGCCAGGAGAACTTTACTATATATACTAATATACATCCCTTAGACTTTGGGAAAAGATTCTAGAGCATATCTTCAACTCATGGAAAAAGTGAAAAAGTGAAAGTGTTAATCACTCAGTCGTGTCTGACTCTTTGCGACCCCCATGGACTTTAGCCAACCAGGATCCTCTGTCCTTGGAATTCTCCAGGCAAGAATACTAGAGTGGGTACACATTCCCTTCTTCAGGGGATCTTCCTGACCCAGGGATCAAGCCCAGATCTCCTGTATTGCAGGCAAATTCTTTACTGTTAGAGCCACCAGGCAATAAAGTATTGTAGTTAAAAGCACAGGTTGGAAGGATGACTGAATCTCAGTATTGTCAAGTAGCCATGTAATCTTAGTCAGACATTATAATATTTGAACATAAGATTCTCATTTCTGGTCTAGTTCAAAGAGCTGTTCTGAGTACTAGATAGTATGTTGCAAAGCACTTAGTATCATGTCAGGCACTTAATAAGTACCTAATAAGTACCTAATAATTACTAGATAAAATTTGTGTATTAATAACAGGAAAGTTAACTTGCACTTTATGCCACTGTGTAAAATAATTTAATCCCTTTAATAATCTTGTGAGGAAGATGTATTAGGCAATATTATTTTCATTTTGTAGATGAAGAAACACATGTTCACAAAGATTAGGTGACTTATTGAAATACCTAATGGGTGTTTATAGATAGAAAGAGATATACATGGGGTTTGATTAATTTTTTTTACACCATGTCTGTTGTTTCTCCTTATTATGTTACTTCTCATTCGAATTGGGTGGTATTTTATCATAGAGCCCATATTTTTTTAAGCATCGTGTTTTTTTCTTTTTAAATTTTTGGTTGGCCAGGTGGCTTGTGAGATCTGACCAGCAATCAGACCTGTGAATTTGGCGGTGATAGCATGGAGTCCTAACCACTAAACCAAAGGAAATTCCGTGTAGAAACCTCATTTTTATTAACCAGTTTTTGAGACTGGCCTCTCTGGTCCTGTGAAATACAGTATGTTTGATTTTTAAAATGTTATATACTAATATATATACATATATATATATATATATATATAAATACACACAAACATATACTCCTTAATTATAAAAAAGTTCATATACACACTTAAGATTAACTTTGCTTTGATTTGAAGTTACCCAGAAATAAGACTTCGCTTTTATAATGTATCTTGTTCTAGCCATTTTTTTTTTTGCTATTATTACAAAAAACAGATTCAAACATTTGTAGATGTGTAACTCAAGGTTTAACCTCAATTTTTCAGTTGAGACATCACATAAAGTTTCTAACACAGGCCTATAAAGAACTTTTTCCTAAAGGCAGTACAATTTTAATTCTTTTGGGAATTCCTGGATAGTCAGGCTCATTATATTGATATTTAGCTTAGATTTGAACCTAAACTGAACAACCAGTAAGGACTGTGCTCTGAAATAATTACAGGGGAAGTACGGTGTTTTATAAGCAAAATGATATATTTAGTTTTAAAAATTGACAATTGCCTTATTCACAAATATCAGGTGACATAAAAAAAGTTTACCCTTCCAATTAGGACATTGTGGTAATATTTTCCCCAAATGTTCACTTCAGTAACTATGCCATAAAACTATCATGTACACAAAAGTACTGTCAAATGAGAAATAACACCTCTGCATTTTGATCTTAAAACACCTTGGAAACAAAGCTTTTAATGCAATGGAGTTATGCAAAATTTCATTCAGCTCAGTTGTTCAGTCATGTCCAACTCAAGATATTAATACCTTAAGGAAGAAAAGATGTAAAAGCCTACTTTATCTGATTGTTTTCTCTGTTCCTCCTCTTAAAAAAAGAGGTTGAAGAAGGTCCTGCTTGCTCAACTCTTCATGGTTCAATAATTAATCTGCTTGGTGGGGTTTTTATTTGCCTGCCTCTATCTGACCATTGACTGCTCAGCCATTCTTCCACCAGAGAAGGGAAAAGGGAGAATTCTGAAATCATCCAATGTGGCTCTTTCCTTCCTAGCATGGGAGAAGTTGAAAGTCACAGGTAAATTTAGGCTAAATATTTTTATTTGGACTACCCTTCCCATGTCTTGACAGAAGAATCTTAAATCTGTAATTAATATCAGTTAAGTTCAGTAGTTCAGTCATGTCCAACTCTTGGTGACCCCATGGACTGCAGCACACCAGGCTTCCCTGTCCATCACCAATTCCTCGAGCTTGTTCAAACTCATATCCATCAAGTCGGTGATGCCTTTTAACCATCTCATCCTCTGTCGTCCCCTTCTCTTCCGGCCCTTAGTCTTTCCCAGCATTAGGGTCTTTTCTAATGAGTCAGTTCTTCACATCAGGTGGCCATGGTATTTGAGATTCAGCATCAGTCCTTCCAATGAATATTCAGGACTGACTTCCTTTAGGATGGACCGGCTGGATCTCTTTGCAGTCCAAGGACTCTCAAGAGTCTTCTCCAATACCACAGTTCAAAAGCATCAATTCTTCAGTGCTAAGCTTTCTTTATGGTCCAACTCTCACATCCATACATGACTACTGGAACAATCATAACTTTGACTGATGGACTTTTGTCAGCAAAGTAATGTCTCTGCTCTTTAATATGCTGTCTAGGTTGGTCATAGCATTTTTTCCAGGGAGTAAGCATCTTTTAATTTTGTTAAATTATACAATATTTAATTATGTAAATATAAAAACATTTAATTATATAAAATATAAAATATTAATGAATATAGCTTTATAATTTATTTTATTATAAAACATTATTGATGTCAAAATGAAAACCAAAACTAAATGTCATTAAAATTGTGTTAGACTTTAAGTTGGTTTTAAGCTGTTTGTTGTTATTTAGTCATTAAATCTCATCTGACTCTTTTGCAGCCTCATGGACTGTAGCCTGCCAGGCTTCTCTGTCCTTGGGATTTTGAAGGCAAGAGTACAGGAGTGGGTTCCCATTTCCTTCTCTAGGGTGTCTTCCCAACCCAGGGATTGAACTCATGTCTCCTGCCTTGGCAGGTTGATTTTTACCACTGAGACACCAGGAAAGCCCTTTGCTACTGCTGCTAAGTCACTTCAGTCATATCTGACTCTGTGCGACCCCATAGACGGCAGCCCACCAGGCTCCCCCGTCCCTGGGATTCTCCAGGCAAGAACACTGGAGTGGGTAGGAAAGCCCTTTAAGCTGTAATTAAAGTATAAAAGCAACATTTTTTTTCCAGTGCAATAGATAAGTATGAAATCTAAGTGTGGCAACAATTTTGTGATTTTAAAGAATCTACCAATACCAATAGCAACATTTGTTCCTATGTCATGAATAGAAGATCTCTGAAACACAAAACTGGGTGTAAGACATTTCTATAACACATATTTATTTTTAATATCACTTTATGAATAAAGTTATGTTACCTATCCCCACCCACTTTTTCATCCAAATCTTGTCTAAATTTATCTATATAAATACATTTAAATTCTATCATCTGCATGGAAGTTTATTCAACTATTTTAGTTCATATGACTCCCTCTTCCATGATTTTAGATTGTATTCTTTCTGAAATGAAGTAATGAAAAATAACAAGATGCTGTATATGGTTATAAAGTAAGGAACCATTGCTTTATCATTATGTCTTATATGATTCTCTGATATTTTGATTATAAGATATCCAAAAGGAAAGTAATTTATACATTCAAAAAATATCTATTGAGTTCTTACTCTGTATTAGGAATTGTACCAAACATTGTTGATACAGTGTGATAAAGATGGATACATTCCCTTCATTTGTGAAGCTTATATTCTGGCAAAGGAACACATGCAATAAACCATAGATATAATTAGCATATTATGAAATATATAAAATTAAATTGCATTTAAGTTTTGAGACATGCTACAGAAAATCTAATTAGAACAGAATCAGGATGGATCACAAATGCCTGACGATTTCAAACTTGACTAGATTGATTAAGGTAAACCTTATTTATTCCATAAAGTATTTCCAAACCTTATGGAAATTGAGAAATTACTTAAAGAAGATGAGAATGACAGAAATATAGATATCTGGCATCTGAGGGTGGAAAGTAAGAATCTCAAGCAGAAGGAATAGACACTGAAGATGCTACAGAGCTGAATTATTCTTGGCATATTCTAGGAATAGCAAGGAGGCCAGTGTGGATAGAATACAATGAGGAAGAGAAGAGCAGCAAAAAGTTAGGTTAGAGAAGTAATAAGGGTATGTATGGTGGGGAGATGGAGGGGGGGGGCAGTCAACTTCTATAGGCCCCTCAAGCCATCACAAAAATTTTGCTTTTTACTCTGAATGACATAGATTGATATAGAAACACATAAGTGTGATGTAATCTGATATATAATTACAGAGGATCACGGGCTTCCCAGGTAGCACTAGTGGTAAAGAACACCTCTGCCAATGCAGGAAACATTAAGAGATGCAGCTTCAGCCCCTGGGTTGGGAAGATCATCTGGAGAGGGGATTGGCTACCCACGCCAGTGTTCTTGCCTGGAGAATCCCATGGACAAAGAAGCTGGGCAGGCTAGAGGCCACAGGGTTGCAAAGACTTGGACATGACTGAAGCAACTTAGCATGCATGCATGCTAGCACTGGCTCCTGAGTAGTGCAGTGTTCCTGAGAGGGAGGTCAATCACAGGGTGTTGAAAATAAACCACAAAGAGAGTTGATGATGGCTTGCATCAGGGTAGGAGCAATGAGCAAGAAGGAAGTGAGTGGAATCAGGATGTTCTTTGAACATAAGACAAATAGAATATACTGATGTCTTGGATGTAGAGTGCTGCTGCTGCTGCTAAGTCGCTTCAGTCGTGTCCGACTCTGTGCGACCCCATAGATGGCAGCCCCCAAGGCTCCCCCGTCCCTGGGATTCTCCAGGCAAGAACACTGGAATGGGTTGCCATTTCCTTCTCCAATGCATGAAAGTGAAAAGTGAAAGTGAAGTCGCTCAGTCATGTCCAACTCTTAGCAACCCCATGGACTGTAGCCTATCAGGCTCATCTGTCCATGGGATTTTCCAGGCAAGAGTAAGGGAGTGGGTTGCCATTGCCTTCTCCCTGGATGTAGACTATGAAAGGAAAAAGTAAATCAAGGATAACTCCAAACTTTTTTTACCCTGAGTGACGTGAATAAAAGGGTTGTCTTGAATTTAGATGGGAAAAACAGTATGTGAAATAGGTATTGGAGAGAAGATAAAAATTTCAGTTTTGGACATGTGTAATATGAAATGTCTGTTAATTTCAGTTGGATTCAGTCGCCCAGTCATGTCTGACTCTTTTTGACCCCATGGACTTCAGCACGCCAGGCCTCCCTAACTCCTGGACTTTACTCGGACTCCTGTCCATTGAGTCAGTGATGTGATCCAATCATCTCAACCTCTGTCATCCCCTTCTCCTTCAGCCTTCAATCTTTCCCAGCATCAGGGTCTTTGCAAATGAGTCAGTTCTTCGCATCAAGTGGCCACAGTATCGAAGTTTAGCTTCAATATCAGTCCTTACAATGAATATTCAGGACTGATTTCTTTTAGGATAGACTGGTTGGATGTCCTTGCAGTCCAAGGGACTCTCGAAAGTCTTCTTCAACACCACAGTTCAAAAGCATCCTTTCTTCAGTGCTCACCTTTCTTTTTAGTCCAACTCTCACATCTATATATGACCACTGGAAAAACCATAGCCTTGACTAGATGGAGCTTTGTTGGTAATGTCTATGCTTTTTAATATGCTCTCCAAGTTGGTCATAACTTTTCTTCCAAGAAGCAAGCTTCTTTTAATGTTATGCCTGCAGTCACCATCTGCAGTGATTTTGGAGCCCCAAAAAATAAAGTTTGACACTGTTTCCACTGTTTTCCCATCTATTTGCCATGAAGTGATGGGACCAGATGCCATGATCTTCGTTTTCTGAATGTTGAGCTTTAAGCCAACTTTTTCACTCTCCTCTTTCACTTTCATCAAGAGGCTATTTAGTTCTTCTTCGCTTTCTGCCATAAGGTTGGTGTCATCTGCATATCTGAGGTTATTGATATTTCTCCTGGCAATTTGATTCCAGCTTGTGCTTCTTCCAGCCCAGCATTTCTCATGATGTGCTCTGCATATAAGTTAAATAAGCAGGGTGACAATATACAGCCTTGACGTACTCCTTGTCCTATTTGGAACCAGTCTGTTCTATGTCCAGTTCTAACTGTTGCTTCCTGACCTGCATACAGATTTCTCAGGAGGCAGGTCAGGTGGTCTGGTATTCCCATCTCTTTCAGAATTTTCCACAATTTATTGTGATCCACACAGTCAAAGGCTTTGTCATGGTCAGTAAAGCAGAAATAGATGTTTTTCTGGAACTCTCTTGCTTTTTTTATGATCCAGTGGATGTTGGCAATTTGATCTCTGGTTCTTCTGCCTTTCTAAATCCAGCTTGAACATCTGGACGTTCAAGTTCACATATTGTTGAAGCCTGGCTTGGAAAATTTTGAGCATTACTTTATTAGCACGTGAGATATGTGCAATTGTGCAGTAGTGTGAGCATTCTTTGGCACTGTCTTTCTCTGGGATTGGAATGAAAACTGACCTTTTCCAGTCCTGTGGCAATTGATGAGTTTTCCAAATTTACTGGCATATTGAGTGCAGCACTTTCACAGCATCATCTTTTGGGATTTGAAATAGCTCAACTGGAATTCCATCACTTCCACTAGCTTTGTTCGCAGTGATGCTTCCTAAAACCCATTTGATTTCACATTCAGGATGTCTGGTTCTAGGTGAATGATCACACCATTGTAGTTATCTGGGTCATGAAGGCCTTTTTAGTATAGTTCTTCTGTGTATTCTTGTCACCTCCTTTTAATATCTTCTGCTTCTGTTAGGTCCATACCATTTCTGTCCTTTATCGAGCCCATCTTTGCATGAAATGTTCCCTTGGTATCTCTAACTTTCTTGAAGAGATCTCTAGGCTTTCCCACTCTATTGTTTTCCTCTATATCTTTGCACTGATCACTGAGGAAAGTTTTCTTATCTCTCCTTGCTATTCTTTGGAACTCTGCATTCAAATTGGTATTTTTTCCTTTTCTCCTTTGCCTTTCACTTCTCTTCTTTTCACAGCTATTTGTAAGGCCTCCTCAGACAGCCTTTTTGCTTTTTTTGCATTTCTTTTTCTTGGGGATGGTCTTGACCCCTGTCTCCTGTACAATGTCATGAACCTTTGTCTATAGTTCTTCAGGCACTCTATTTATCAGAGCCAATCCCTTGAATCTATTTGTCACTTCCACTGTATAATCATAAGGGATTTGATTTAGGTCATACCTGAATGATCTAGTGGTTTTCCCTACTTTATTCAAAATCAGTCTGACTTTGGCAATAAGGAGTTCATGATATGAGCCACAGTCAGCTCCCAGTCTTGTTTTGCAGACTGTATAGATCTTCTCCATCTTTGGCTGCAAAGAATATAATTAATCTGATTTCAGTGTTGGTCATCTGATGATGTCCATGTGTAGTGTCTTCTCTTGTGTTGTTGGAAGAGAGTGTTTCCTATGACCAGTGCGTGCTCTTGGCAAAACTCTATTAGCCTTTGCCCTGCTTCATTCTGTACTCCAAGCCCAAATTTGCCTGTTACTCCAGGTGTTTCCTGATTTCCTACTTTTGCATTCCAGTCCCCTATAATGAAAAGGACATCTTTTTTTGGGTGTTAGTTCTAGAAGGTCTTGTAGGTCTTCACAGAACTGTTCAACTTCAGCTTCTTCAGCCCCATTACTGGTCGGGGCATAGACTTGGATTATGGTGATATTGAATGGTTTGCCTTGGAAACGAACACAGATCACATGTTATTTTTGAGATTGCATCCGAGTACTGCTTTTTGGACTCTTGTCGACTATGATGGTTACTCCATTTCTTCTAAGAGATTCCTGCCCACAGCAGTAGATATAATGGTCATTTGATTTAAATTCACTCATTCCAGTCCATTTTAGTTTGCTGATTCCTAAAATGTTGACATTCACTTTTGCCATCTCTTGTTTGACCACTTCCAATTTGCCTTGAGTCACGCACTTAACATTTCAGGTTCCTATGCAATATTCCTCTTTACAGCATCAGACCTTGCTTCCATTACCAGTCACATCCACAACTGGGTGTTGTTTTCACTTTGGCCCCATCTCTTTATTCTTTCTGGAGTTATTTCTCCACTCTTCTCCAGTGGCATATTGGGCACCTACTGACCTGGGGAGTTCCTCTTTCAATATCCTATCATTTTGCCTTTTCATACTGTTCATGGGGTTCTCAAGGCAGGAATACTGAAGTGGTTTGCTATTCCCTTCTCAAGTGGACCACGTTTTGTCAGAAATCTTCACCATAACCCAGACGTCTTGGGTGGCCCTACACGGCATGGCTCATTGATTCACCGAGTTAGACAAGGGTGTGGTCCATGTGATCAGATTGGTTAGTTTCCTGTGATTATGGTTTTCAGTCCCTTTGCCCTCTTATGGAGAAAGATAAGAGGCTTATGGAAACTTCCTGATGGGAGAGACTGACTGAGGGGGAAACTGGGTCACGTCCAATTCTTTGTGACCCCATGGACGGCAGCACGCCAGGCCTGCCTGTCCATCACCAACAATTGGCGTTTACTCAAACTCATGTCCATTGAGACATTGATGCCATCCATCCATCTCATCCTCTGTCGTCCCCTTCTCCTCCTGCCTTCAATCTTTCCCAGCATCAGGTTCTATTCAAATGAATCTGTTCTTCACATCAGGTGGCCAATGAATTGGAGTTCAGCTTCAGCATCAGCCCTTCCAATGAATATTCAGGGCTGACTTCCTTTAGGATGGACTGGTTGGATCTCCTTGCAGTCCAACGGACTCTCAAGAGTCTTCTCCAGCACCACAGTTAAAAAACATCAATTCTTTCTTTATAGTCCAACTCTCACATCCATACATGACTACTGGAAAAACTATAGCCTTGACTAGACAGACCTTTGTTGGCAAAGTAATGTCTCTATTTTTTAATATGCTGTCTAGTTTGGTCATAACCTTTCTTCCAAGGAGTAAGCCATGTTCAGCAAATATTTAATCCAATTTTCTGTCAACAGGTGGAGCTGTGTTCCCTCCCTGCTATTTACCTGGGGCCAAACTACGGTGGAGGTAAAAGAGAAAATGTCATACAATTTTGGGAGAGAGGTCTAGACTGTACATTTCAAAATGTAGGCTTCATTATCATTTAGACAGTATTTAAAACATGAGAAAAAATGTGAACACCAATGGTGTAAATGTAGATAATGAACCAAAAAGGACCATGGCCTGAACTGTGAAGTACTCCAAAATGAAGATGAGGAGAAGAATCGGCATAAGATACTGAACAAGATAAATCAGTGAGATGGGAGGAAAAATAAGAGTATTGAATCCTAGAAGTCAAATGAAGAACATATATAAGCAGGAAGAAGTGCGCAACTGTTTCAAATGATGTTACTTTGTCAAGTAAAGTGGGTGTGTTAGTTGCTCAGTTGTGTCCAACTCTTTGTGATCTCTATGGATGGCAGCACACCAGGCTACTCTGTCAATGGAATTCTTCAGGTAAGATTACTGAGCTGGTTGCTGTTCCTTCTCTAGGGGATCCTGTCCACCCAGGGAATGAACCCAGGTCTCCTACATTGCAGGCAGATTCAAGCAAGGTGTCAAGTAAATCGATGCCCTAAAACTGCCTTTGACTTTAGTAGTGAGGATATCTGTATGACCTCGACTGAAATTACTTTGGAGTAGAGGATTTAAAGACTGGGGTGGATTTAAGAGAGGATGAGAGGAAAGGAATTGTAGATAGAGGATATAAACAAGTAGACATCTAGAACTTTTGCTACAAGGAGGTAAGAGACTATTAAGGGAAGAAGATCTAAGAAGTATTCTTTAGTATAGAAAAAATATATCATATGTTGAAACTGATTAGAATGAACAAGTAGAGAGGGAAATCTTGATCATGTGGTAGAGGCTGAGAAGTGCTCCAGTGATATCCATAGGAAGGCAAGGGAGGATGGTTATCCAGTGGGGACACAGGTTTAAAGAGAGACAGTAGCTCATCTATAACAGGGAGAAATGAGAGGATATGGATGCAGATGTTGGTAGAAAAGACAGGATGCTGCCAGTCTGGAAATTATCTTTTGAAAGATTTAATTTTCTCAGCGGAGTGGGACAAATAACCATGAACATTGGAGAGAAGATGTGAGAGGTTTGAAGACAGAAGAGAACATGTGAAACAGTCACCAGAAGAGAAGGAGAGTCAATAGATAAAGGAAGTACAACATGATTACTGGGAAGCATTAAGGCTACACTTCAGAATAGCAGTCATGAATTTTAAGTCATATCAGTCAGTGTGGCGGAGTGGTATTTTTTTTTTTTTTTCAGATCCCTTCAACCATAGGTAGACAGTTAGATTCAGTCATGCTTGTAATTTTACTGAGTGTACGTAGATAAATGAGAGAGAAGCAAAGATGTAAAAGGGGTCATCAGATGACTGGCCATAAAATTCAGGCCATGCAAAAAGGGCAGAGCAAACATCGAGGTTGACAGAATTCATGAAAAAATGGTGGTACTTATAGACTGGTGGGTTTGATGGGGTCAAAGGAAAGTTGGCGTGCTATAAGAGGGAGTGTTCTGGTAAGATAGGAGGATGGAGTCAGTGGCATTCCATTTGATATTCCCGACAATACCTAGATCAGACCTAGGAAAACAACAGAAACTCAGGAAGTATCTGTTAAATTGGCTCTAACTATATTTTTGCATCAATATCCTGAAACAATGAAGCAAAACACTTTACAAACATGGAAAGAAACACAGGTTCTTAAGTATAGATGCTTTAGATTCAAATTAACTTTTCCATACAAAATTATAAAAAGGAC
Source organism: Budorcas taxicolor (assembly GCF_023091745.1). Classification (NCBI taxonomy): domain Eukaryota; kingdom Metazoa; phylum Chordata; class Mammalia; order Artiodactyla; family Bovidae; genus Budorcas; species Budorcas taxicolor. Next base: position 75,386,021 of record NC_068912.1, read on the forward strand.
TTCCTGCAAATACCAAAGTTGGAATGCTTCTATGTGCTCTCAAATGCATTAAAGTTTATGTTTATTACTTAAATTTTTATATAAATCTGAATACATGATAATAGTTATGGATAGTGCATTTTGAAATGTTTCTGAGTTCTCTGAATTTCAGAGGTATCATCAGCTCAAATGATTTACTCCATGATGCAAGTGCCGCAGGCTGAGAAGAGGGATATATATTTATAACATTTTAAAATTTTCACCTGATATTTTAAATGTGATAGCAATTTTTATATTTCTCTTTTTAAGTTTTGAGAAAGTGGGCAGGTTTTGGGATATCTAATAAATTGTATTAGATTTAGGAACAGAATGAATGAAATTTATTGAGGAAACATTATAAACACTTTGCTTTATTTCATCTTCACAACAATTTTATAAAATGATTTATTATTGCTACTTAACTAATGAAGAAATTGAGTCTCTGAGGCTAGCTAGTATTTGAAACCAGGCCAAGTTTATTCCAAACACTATCACATTTCATGTTATTAAGCTAACTCCATCAAATCCAGGATTTAAACTATTTGGGGTTATAAATTATAGTTACTCAAAAATGAAAATGCAACATTTATAACAGACCACAATATATTGGATTTGTTCCATACATATTTTCCAGGTCAAATACAAACAACCCTAACTTCCTGGAACTCTGAGTTTAATGCACATTCAGGATTTACCATGTGGTGTTAATACAGGGGCATTGCAAACTGCATTTGTACTATGATTATCTTAGATCAAATTTCAATCAGCGTTAATAGTATCAACTTTCTGGAACTTTGAGTACATTGCTCAGGTCATAAAGTTTTCTGTTTTGTTGTTGTTTAACTTCTCAGTCATGTCTGATTCTTTTGTGAGCCCATCTACTGTAGCCTTCCAGGCTCCTCTGTCCATGGGATTTTCCAGGCAAGAATACTGGAGTGGGTTTTCATTTCCTTTAGTTCTGAATTTAACATACTATAAGTGCTGTAAGCTTAGTTCAGAATTTGTCCTTTTAATATATAGTCCTACCAATAGCTATTAGAAGGAACAAATAGGAAAAGGCTACTCAAAATAGGGAGAATGTCAGTCTGAAAATGTGATCACATGGTCTGATAGAAAAGGTAGTAATGGGGAAAAGTACAACATTAACACTAGAACTCTTTTTATTAAAAAGATTATTTGATATGGATCATTTTTAAAGTCTTTATTGAATTTGTAGAATATTGCTTCTGTTTTATGTTTGGGTTTTTTTGGCCACGAGGCATGGAGGATCTTAGCTCCCCTAACAGAGATCAAACCCTCACCCCCTACACTGGAAGGCAAAGTCTTAACTACGTGATCGCCAGAGAAGTTCTAGCACCAGAACTCTTAAAGTCTAATATTCTTATTTTGTCTAGAAGCAAGCAGCTACAAATACTAAAAAAAAAAAAAAAAAAAAAAAAATTCAGTGACACAAACCACAGTGAACTCAAGTCAATTTGGAAAGGTTAAAGTGCATTCATTATGGTCACATAAAAAAAAATAATAGGAAATATTTTTGGAATATTTTCCATTCAGCATGATTCACACAAAATTTATAAATCTGATATATAAAGTGATAAATTGTACATATTTGTGGGAAAAGAATTTTGTGTATAAGCCCACATTCCCGAAGGATATCCAGTAAATGAGGCAATACTCTATTAAGAATGGAAGTACAGACTAGAATTAGATTTCAGAGACACAACCTATTGTATGGGAGAAAGTAAAAGCATACAGCAATTAGGTTCATAAATTTGGGAGAAACTGGGCAGGTCGGTTATATCTTAAAGAGAAAGAGAGAGAGAGAGAACAAACTGACTGGAATGAATTGCTTTACTTACTATCCTTCAAATGAAGGGAGCTAAGCACTCAGTGGAAAATACTCTGATGCTGGGAGGGATTGGGGGCAGGAGGAGAAAGGAACGACAGAGGATGAGATGGCTGGATGGCATCACCCACTCGATGGATGTGAGTGTGAGTGAACTCCGGGAATTGGTGATGGACAGGAAGGCCTGGTGTGCTGCAGTTCATGGGGTCTCAAAGAGTCGGACACAACTAAGTGACTGAACTGAACTGAACTGAACTGAAGCACTCAGTAGGAACCCAAGCAAGAGGACAGTTTCCTGAAAGACTCAGCCTGTTTTAGTGGCACTATAAAGAGGAAAGCTAAATCAGGTAAAATAATCAACACTTTGAGGCAGTTGTGCAACTGATTCTGCCTTTAGGACATGTCTGTCTGGAGAAAATTTTGAGAAATCTTTATGACCTTGACCAACAATGAGTTCTTTCACAGAGAAATGAATCTTAGTCAAAATGAATGAAAATGACACCTACCCTCCCTGCTCACCTTTTTGCCTCAACAACAAACATATGGAGTCACTATTTTATGAAATAGGCTTCCCAGGTGGTGCTAGTGATAAAGAATCCGCCTGCCAATGCAGAAGATGCAAGGGACATGGGTTCAGTCCCGAGGTTGGGAAGATGCCTTGGAGTCGGGAGTGGCATCCCACACTGATATTCTTGCCTAGAAAGTTCAACGGACAGAGGAGCCTAGGGGGCTACAGCCCACAGAGTTGTAAAGTTGGACGTGACTGAGTGACTGAGCTCACGTTATGTGAAATGAATCTATTTACTAATCTTACTTCATATTTGACTAATGATTTTTTTCTTTCATTACCAATTAACCACTTTATTGAACATTTACTATGCCTGCTCTTTGATAGTGGCTATTGTGGATCTAGAAACAGTATAAGGTGCAGCAGTGTTTATTTTTAAGGAGTTTATACTGAAGCTGAGAGAGAGTGTGGCCTAGTAGATAGAATGCTCATGACGTTCCATTACCAATTCAATCTGGTTAGTTTACAATTTCCAGGAATTACAGAGACACACAAAGAAGCCAGAAGCCAGGTTAATCAATCAGCCCATAAAAGACTTTGCTGACTCCAGGAAAATTTATTGGTCTAAGTGAACACCACCTTCAAAAGGATGACGAGGTGACACCAGTTCCTTTTTCCCTAGTATTTAGATCTATTACCAGATTAGAATTTCTACCCCCATGGAGTAAATGTTGGTACTTACATGGTAACACACAGAAAAATTATTTGTTGACTTTATTTCCTGATGAAGACATTAGAAAGAGTTAAAGGTGGCAGGAGAATAGACATGGCTTTTGTTGCCATCATATTCTTTAATGGAAATAGATGAGTCAATCCTCTATTTAAACACTATAATCTTGGGCAGAAGTAGATACTAAAGAAAGGAAAGTAGTCCTACCATGATGGAAGTGCTAATGAGTTTTAGATAAACAGCACATCAAGTGTTGAAAGTGAGGTATTTAAGAGAATAAAATAATAAGCTTTACTCTAAACAAAAGGCCTAATGATTTGCCAAACATCAAAGATCATATTTACTGCTAATTGAGAACAACTGCATGGTGATATTTTATCCCCAACTCACATAAGTCATTCCAAAATAGATTTCCTTGAGAATATATATGTATAAACAGAGTCTCTATTCTTCTGTTAATAGGCTCAAAATTTTAAAGATTTTCATCCTTTGACTGGTTCCTAATATTTTCTTTCCCTAGCGTGTTTGAGAGAAACTCTTTCTCTTCACTGAAAACTGAGGATATTGCTGTCTTCAGTGTTCTGCATGCATTTTGGGGGAAGGGGTGGAATAATTGGCAAGTCAGTAAAACACATAATAATGCCTTCAACTCTGATTGCCTTTCATTATAACTAACAACAGTGATTTTGCCCACTATGATGCCTTTCAAATCCATTTTTGTATAGAAATAAGTTTGAGAGGATGGGAGAAAAATCACTTAATTGCTGCAGTATTAGGAAAAGTTTTCACATTAAATCATTTTCATTAACGTCCTTAAATTAGAGTGTCACAGTCTCTGTGAAGCTAGGACAAATCAACAATCAGACTTAAAACTGAATCACTGCCTAATTAAACCTTATCATTCATTATCCTGCTTTATTATATAAAACAATTTACTCCATTATGACCATGTATCAGCTCTGCCAACAGGCATAGACTATCTATTCAAACACCACACTATCATACAATGCAGTTATCTCCGATGGACTAGGATTTTAATTTTACTGTTGGATTAAGATTGGAGGAAGAAAAGATAAAAGATCCATTGGCATGGAAAGTCAACACATTTACCCATGGATTGCTGTATATGATTTTGGGGAATTTCCTTTGAGAGGAAGAGTGATTTACACACAGCATGAATATTTATCTACATTTCTTTCTCTTTCTCCTCAAGGAATATAGAGGTTAAAGTGCTATATTTAAAAAAAAAAAAAAGAATAGAATTTTTATTGAACACAAGAGGTTAAAATCTCATTTCCAATTAATTTTATCCCAGTTCATGAGGTGTGTTCAATGTTTCAAGTAGGTAAATGTTCTAAACACTGGGTGCTCTCAATGTCCAGGCATGTAGAAATCACTAAGAGATTGTATTTGTCCTAGAAAAGCCTCTAATACTGTGAAGAACAAAGTGTATTATTAGATGATCCCTATACTCAATGATCTGAGAATACACATTTTTCTCACAAACAATGAATATATTTTAAACATTGACCATATCCTAGGACACTATATGAAAGTTAATGAATAAAGAAAAATTATCCAGATTATGTAATCTGCAACATGCTTCAGTAGAAATAATATGACTAAAAAAGTTGCAAGTATATTGGCATACTAAAAACCAATACATAAACAAAAAAAGTAGGAGGTCCATAATGAAAAAGCTGCAGTATAAAGTAGAATTTTCTACTGATTGGAGAAAAAGACAACCACCCAGCCAAACAATATTGAGACTAGTAAATCAAGAGTATTACTGGAAAGATTAGTAAAGTAGAAAAATCTCTTGCAGTATGGAAGATAAAAATGTACAAGATAGATGGAATAATTAAACAACGTTAAGAATACAAAGAAACAGTCACAGTTATGGTGTGTGTGTGTGTGTGAAGTCGCTCAGTCATGTCCGACTCTTTGCGACCCCGTGGACTGTAGCCCACCAGGCTCCTCCATCCATGGGATTCTCCAGGCAAGAATACTGGAGTGGGTTGCCGTTTCCTTCTCCAGGGGATCTTCCCGACCCAGGGATAGAACCCAGATCTCCTGCATTGCAGGGAGATGCTTTAACCTCTGAGCCACAGATATGGTAGAGATTTCTAAAACACCTTAAAGGAACTTGTGGACAATCTTTTACAATAAATTAAACATCTGGGTGATGGAATAGATTTTTCAGAAAATTATATCTTATAAAAAAGTAGCTCACAAAGATATAAAGGTGTAAGAATAAAAAGAAAAATACAATTGCTGTATGCAGATGATATGATTTTATATGCAAATAATTAAAAAGGGTCTATTGGTTATATATATTCCACACCATGACTGAATGTAAGATTGAGATATCAAAATGAGCAATGTGTTTATACATAGTATCAATTGAAACATTTAAAATTTTAAAAAGGAATACAGGAGTTCCCTGGTCTAGTGGTTAGGACTCTGTGCTTCCACTGCAGGGGACATGGATTTGATCTTTGGTTGGGGAATTAAGATCCTGCATGCTGCATAGTCAAGCCGGGAAAAAAATAAATAAATAAATAAAAGGAATACAGTTTATAAAACTAACAACTTCAGCTACTTAGAGATAACTCTAATGAAACGTGTGCAGCTCTTTCTTGAAAGAAATAACAAAACTTAATTGAAAGACAAAATAAGATCTAAATAAAGGTGAATACCATGTTCATGGACTACAATACTTACTATTATAAAGATTTCAGTTATCTCAAATTAATCTTTAAATTCAAACCAATTAAAAATTCCAATAGATTGTTTGTGAATCTCAACAAGTTAACCTAAAATTTATATAAAGAATTGAGTACCCAAAACAGTGAGACACACTTTAAAACCCTTACACTGTTGGTGGCAATGCAAACTAGTACAGCTACTATGGAGAACAGTGTAGAGATTCCTTTAAAAAACTTGAAATAGAACTGCCATATGACCCAGCAATCCCACTTCTGGGCATACACACTGAGGAAACCAGAATTGAAAGAGACACATGTACCTCAATATTCATCGCAGCGCTGTTTACAATAGCCAGGACATGGAAGCAACCTAGATGTCCATTGGCAGACGAATGGATAAGAAAGCTGTGGTACATATACACAACGGAATATTATTCAGCCATTTAAAAAAGAGCATTTGAATCAGTTCTAATGAGGTGGATGAAACTGGAGCCTATTATACAGAGTGAAGTAAGTCAGAAAGAAAAACACCAATACAGTATACTAACCCATATATATGGAATTTAGAAATATGGTAACGATGACCCTATATGCGAGACAGCAAAAGAGACACAGATGTAAAGAACAGTCTTTTGGACTCTGTGGGAGAAGGCGAGTGTGGGATGATTTGAGAGGGTAGCATTGAAATGTGTATATTATCATATGTCAAGTGGATCACTGGTCCAGGTTTGATGCATGAGACAGGGTGCTCAGGGTTGGTGCACTGGGATATCCCTGGGGGATGGGATGGGGATGGAGGTGGGAGGGGGGTTCTAGATGGGGAACACATGTGTGCCCGTTACTGATTCATGTCAATGTTTGGCAAAAACCATTACAATATTGTAAAGTTATTAGCCTCCAATTAAAATAAATAAATTAATTTAAAAAATAAAGAGTATTTAATAATAAGTTTATTATTTAATAATAATACTTTTAAAAGAATATTATTAAATATTAAAACAACATTAAGTTAGAATGATTAGAATGATATGATATTGGTATAAGAATAGGCAAGTAAGCTGATGGGGCAAAAAGGAAAGTTAGGAAAAAAATGTCTTTTATATGTAAAAGGGATATAACTATACCTATAAATTAGTGAGAAAATGAGATTATTTAATAAGTGGTAGAATAATTAACCATTTATTTATATGGCAAAATAGATTTTCATAACATATAGTACAAAAGGTAAGCTGCAAATGAGTTGAAGGCATAAATATGAAAAGAAAAACTAATAATTTTGGAAGAAAATATAGACAAATAGTTTATGATATGAGCATATAAGAGTTTCCTAGATTAACTGTAAAAATACATCCCCAAAAGAGAACAATGGTAAATTTTAGTACATTGTCATTGACAACTCTCTATGACAAATGGCACCCCAAGCAAAGTGAAAAGACAAACCACAAATTGGGAGATGACATTTGTAACTCATTTAACCAACAAAGCATTAGTGTTCATAGTACATAAGTCTTTCAAATCACCTAAAACCTAACAGACAAATGATCCAAAATAAAAATGGACCAAAAATGTCAACTTGTAGAGAAAGATACTCTACGCTTGCTAATAAAAACAAATGAAAAAATGCCAACCTCAGTGGTGATTAACAGAATACAAATTAAAACACTGAACTATCCTTATATATCCATCTGATTGGCCAACATTTAAATTATCATGAATAACTCCCAGTATTAGCAAGGAAATGGAGTAGTGCGGACTTCTGTGCTCTGCTGGTACAATTAGATTCACACTGATCATTAAGGACAAATTTTAGAGACATAATGTAGAGTGAAAACTTGCAGAATAACATACACAATGTGTTAGCACTTCATTGAAATTTTAAATACATTAACACAGAGGAAGGAAAAAGGAAGGAGATGAGAATTTACAAGTTTCAGTAATGTTTTATTCATTTAAAATAGCTGGATTGTTATGTTTTTAATAAATGCTAACACTTTCACAATGGGCAAACTTCTATCCATACTATTTCCTTCATGCTTAAAACATTTAATCATTAAAAAAGTAAAAGCTACGTAAATATTTTAATATAACTGTCAACAGTTTTTAATAATAAATTGAGTTTTGAATGATAACGAAGATTGAAAGAAATGAAAAGAGGTGTGAAAGGTAATTCAGGCAGAGGAAATTATACAGATAGAGTCAGGGAGATAATACAACAGCATTAAACATTTGAGGTGACTCTTCAACATCTAAACCATAAACTTAAAAAAATACAAATTATCTTTGGTGAGATGAGCAGATGGAATGGAAATGTAGGTGGTCAGTTGTGGAGACATTTAATGCTATTGGACTTCCCTGGTGGCTAAGATGGTAAAGCATTCGCCTGCAATGCAGAAGACCTGGGTTCGCTGGGTCAGGAAGATCCTCTGGAAAAGGGAATGGCAATGCACTCCAGTATTGTTGCCTGGAGAATCCCATGGACAGAGGAGGCTGGTGGGCTGCATCCTCTTTGGGGTCACAGAGTCAGGCACGACTAAGGAATTGACACTTTCATTTCACTTTAATGCTGTTAGGGAGCCTACCCTCTATTCTAGGTCAACTGAAGCATCTTAAGCAGGAGAGTAACCTAGTCATCTTTGCAACTTAGAAAGTAATGAAGCTACTTAATGAAGGACAGGTTTGGGGATGCCACTGTTCTCCACTATCTCCTGGAGTTTGCTCAAATTCATGTCTATTGAGTCAGTGATGCTACCTAACCATCTCATCTTCTGTTGTCCCCTTCTCCTTTTGCCTTCAATCTTATGCAGCATCACAGTCTTTTCCAATGAGCCAGCTCTTTGCATCAGGTGGGCAAAGTACTAAAGGTTCAGCTCCAGCAATGATCCTTTCAGTTCAACACTGATTTCCTTTAGGACTGACTGACTATAGCCCTTTAGGATTTGATCTTGCAGTTGAAGGTACTCTCAAGAGTCTTCTCTAGCACTACAATTCAAAGGAATCAATTCTTTGATGCTCCAATCATCTTTATGGTCCAACTCTCACATGCATACATGACTACTGGAAAAATCATAGTTTTGATTATATGGACCTTTGTTTGCAAAGTGATGTCTCTGCTTTTTAATATGCTGTCTCAGTTTGTTATAGATTTTCTTCCAACAAGCAAGTGTCTTTTAATATAATGACTGCAGTCATCATCCACAGTGATTTTGCAGCCCACGAAAATAAAATCTGTCACACATTCTTTTTTTTCCCCTTCTATTTGCCATGAAGTAAGACCTATATGCAGGTCAGGAAGCAACAATTAGAACTGGACATGGAACAACAAACTGGTTCCAAATAGGGAAAGGAGTACATCAAGGCTCTATATTGTCACCCTGCTTGTTTAACTTATATGCAGAGTACATCATGAGAAACACTGTGCTGGATGAAGCAGAAGCTGGAATCAAGATTGCTGGGAGAAATATCAATAACCTCAGATATGCAGATGACACCACCCTTATGGCAGAAAGTGAAGAAGAACTAAAGAGCCTCTCGATGAAAGTGAAAGAGGAGAGTGAAAAAGTTGCCTTAAAACTCAACATTCAGAAAACTAAGATCACAGCATCTGGTCCCATCACTTCATGGCAAATAGATAGGAAAACGGGATACGGTGGCTGATTTGATTTTTGGGGGCTTCAAAATCACTGCAGATGGTGATTGCAGCCATGAAATTGAAAGACGCTTACTCCTTGGAAGGAAAGTTATGACCAACCTAGACAGCATATGAAAAAGCAGAGACAGTACTTTGCCAACAACGGTCTGTCTAATCAAGGCTATGGTTTTTACAGTGGTCATGTATGGATGTGAGAGTTGGACTATAAAGAAAGCTGAACACTGAAGAATTGATGCTTTTGAGCTTTTGGTGTTGGAGAAGACTCTTGAGAGTCCCTTGGACTACAAGGAGATCCAACAAGTCCATTCTGAAGGAGATCGATCCTGGGTGTTCATTGGAAGAACTGATGTTGAAGCTGAAACTCCAATACTTTGGCCACCTGATGGGAAGAGCTGACTCATTTGAAAAGACCCTGGTGCTGGGAAAGATTGAGGGCAGGAGGAGAAGGGGACGACAGAGGATGAGATGGTTGGATGGCATCACCAACTCAATGGACATGTGTTTGGGTAGGCTCTGGGAGTTGGTGATGGACAGGGAGGCCTGGTGAGCTGCAGTTCATGGGGTTGCAAAGAGTCAGACATGACGGAGTGACTGAACTGAACTGAATTGAAGTGAAGCTTCCTTCATGGCACAGGTGGTAAAGAATATGCCTGCAATGTGGAAGACCTAGCCTTGACCCCTGGGTTGGGAAGATCCCATGGAGAAGGAATTGGCAACCCATTCCAGTATTCTTGTCAGGGAAATCCCATGGATAGAAGAACGTAGTGGGCCCCAGTCCATGGGGTCACAAAGAGTAGGATAATACTGAGCAACTAACAATGGGACTGGAAGTCATGATCTTAGTTTTTGAATATTGAGTTTCAAGCCAGTTTTTTCACTCTCCTCTTTCACCTTCATCAAGATAATGGGGAGGGGGGCAATTAAGAGACTATACAAAGTGGTCTTGGAAACAGACAAGTCACTAAATTAAGAATGGTAAGAGTGGAAATTGTGAGAAAGAAACAGATTCGACATACATTTAAGATGTAAAATGGGCAGAATTTGGTGATTTAATGTATATTGGAGTTAAGGAAAGGATGGATTTTCACATTGTATGCCTGTGTGGGGCTTCCCTGTTAGCTCAGTTGATAAAGAATCCCCCTGCAATGCAGGAAACCCAGGATCGATTCCTGGGTTGGGAAGATCTGCTGGAGAAGGGATAGGCTACCCACTTCAGTATTCTGGCCTGGAGAATTCCCTGGACTAGTCCATGGGGTCACAAAGAGTCAGACATGACTGAGCGACTTTCACTTTCCCTGTGATGTAATAGGCAGGATTTGGTGATTCAACTATTGGAATTAACTCCAATTCAATTATATTGGAGTAAAGAAAAGAATGGATTTTTGCATTGTATGCCTGTGTGGATAATAGTAACATTAACAGAGAACTGGATATAATGGAGGAAAAACAGACTGGGGTGGATGCTTAGCTTGGTTTTAAACACATTATGTTTGGAGGAGTTTGTGGAACTTATTTTAGCTATGTCCAGCCTGTAGTTGGCTAAACCAGTTTGAAGCTCAAGGGAGAGGTCAAAGCTTAATGTGAAGTAGTCATTATCCTATGAACAGGACTATCAAATATATTACTATATGGCAGTTTGGAGCTGATCTTAGGGCTTACTCATTTATTGCCGGAGAACGCAATGACAACCCACTCCAGTATTCTTGCCTGGAAAATCCCATGGGCAGAGGAGCCTCGTAGGGTGCAGTCGATGGCGTCGCTAAGAGTTGGACACGACTGAGCGACTTCACTTTCACTTTTCACTTTCATGCATTAGAGAAGGAAATGGCAACCCACTCCAGTGTTCTTGCCTGGAGAATCCCAGGGACAGGGGAGCCTGGTGGGCTGCCATCTATGGGGTCACACGGAGTCGGACACAACTGAAGCGACTTAGCAGCAGCAGCAGCAGCAGGAGCAGCATTTATTGCAGTATCATTCCTATTTTTCAGCTTTCAGTTGCAATATTTAACACATCCCAGTATAATAGGTGGGGATACTATTCTTTGTAGGGTCCCTCATGTAATATAATATAAATATATGTTATGTATTTTACAGAATGCTAAAGTATAAAGTTTATTCATCTTCCAAACATTTATGGAGCACCAGCCATTTATGGGTATTGGTTAGTTGTTCCAAATAGAGCAATGAACAAGATACTCCCTGATTTCAAGGGTTTTACAATCTAGTCAATACATAAGGATAAACAGAAATCAAATTACAAAGTGAGATATGTTCATAGCAAAAACACTTAAGATGTATAAACATATAACAGAGAAAGGAGCAATTAATTCTCTTCGTCTACAGGATATCAGGAATGTTTCTCAGAATAAATGACATCACAGATGTCTTTTTAAAGGTGAAAAGGACTCTGGTTGCTGGGGACAACAGTGAGAGGAAGGAGTACTTTGGGGAGAGAAATAGTATCATATTTTTGGTCACAGTAACCAGCCTGATGAATTTGAAAATGATAGTTTGGCATTACCTGGGAATGCAATGGAAGGGAGATGGGTTGGTTGGAGGTATGGTTAGAGAGGTAGTGACACTTATTCACACAAAATTTCTAGATCCATTCCTCTGCACAACAGTTCGCTTATCTAAAGGTTTTAATATAAAATAATATTTTTAAATTGTGGAAAGAAAAACAGCGCATTTGGATAACAGGTGGAAGAATTAGACCCAAAAAGTAAAAATTGGAGGCACAGGGACAACCAAGATCAGATTTCACATCCATCTCCAAGTGAATTAATTTCCTCATAAGGGGTCACTCATCAAATTCCAACACAATTAAGGCAAATATTTATCAAGATTGACTAGCACTTGAATGAGTCCTTGGCTCAAAATCAACATTCATTTTCAGTCCCTCAATACCACATGTCTTGACTCTTTTCCACCAGGACAATTCCAACCTTGCCAAACAGTGATGCTGACAGTGCACTTCTTTTCTACCTGCTCTTTCTTCACTTGAGAGATTCCCAAAGGATACATTATGCTCCTTAAGTAACTGTCTAGGTCTCTGCCACGAAATTCAATGACAGCTTTTTAGGTATAATTTTGTGAAAGGATTGATGTGTTGAAATCTTTCACTATTTGTGTCACTTCTAGCAATGTCACTTCTATCATCATGCTCATCAAACCTTTTGTACTATACTAACCTTGCAGATTGATTTGCCATGCTTTGCTTGGCTTTTTACATAAATATTTCCACAATATAACCATCATAAGCATAGCTAAAAGTTCCTAAATTCTACTTACTAGGATTTCTAATTATGTTTACAGACTTATTTCTGAGTAGAACTATAACTTGCAGTTTACATCCTGGCAACAAAAATTTTGTGATGCAAGAAAACTACTAGGAGATGATTACAGTGCTCATAAAAATGTCGTATTTCGTAGAACTTTCATGTCTGCATTTGGTGATGAATTTTCTTCTGATTCTCTTTAAGAATAAGATAGATTTTTATTTATTTGAACTATCTAGTCAAACCTGACCTGCCTGAAGACCAAGGGATTGTTATATTTGGTTATAAAATATATCTCAGAAATTGTAATTTGAAAACGGAATTTCATGTGTGAATGTATATAAACATATAAATAGTATTGTTAGTAAAGTAAAGAAATATCAATCCATAAAAATATGTGGGCTATAAGTCTATTTTTAAAAGAATAAAGGCAGACCTCGGACACGACTGAGTGACTTCCCTTTCACTTTTCACTTTCACTCATTGGAGAAGGAAATGGCAGCCCACTCCAGTGTTCTTGCCTGGAGAATCCCAGGAACGGGGGAGCCTGGTGGGCTGCCGTCTATGGGGTCGCACAGAGTTGGACGTGACTGAAGAGACTTAGCAGCAGCAGCAGACCTCACATTATCGTTCAATTGGCCTAAATCTAATTGCTGTTCACTAAGCTGACAAATTATCCATTTAGGACTGTCTTCCTGAAAACCCTCTAAGTGGTAAGTCAAGTTGGTATAGAAATATGTGTGTCCTTCATTTGTACTCCATTGCTTCCTTTAAATGAAATACTCTCCTTTATTCATATGTTACTGTGCTTCATATGTTACTAAGCATGGCTGAGAGCTACCCTGCATCCAAGGCCAGAGGCGCGGCCAAGAGGAGCTATCCCACGCCCAAGGGGTGGTGGCTGTGCGAGCACAGGAGGGCCTAGAGGAGCCATCCACGTTGAAGGTCAGGAAGGACGGTGGGAGGAGATACCTCTCATCCAAGGTAAGGAGCAGTGGCTGTGCTTTGCTGGAGCAGCCGTGAAGGGATACCTCACGCCCAAGGTAAGAGAAACTCAAGTAAAATGGTAGGTGTTGCAATAGGGCATCAGAGGGCAGACACACTGAAACCGTACTCACAGAAAACTAATCATTCTAATCACACTAGGACCACAGCCTTGTCTAACTCAATGAAACCAAGCCATGCCTGCAGAGCAACCCAAGAGAGGCGGGTCATGGTGGAGAGAGCTGACAAAATGTGGCTCACTGGACAAGGGAATGGCAAGCCACTTCAGTATTCTTGCCTTGAGAACCCCATGAACAGTATGAAAAGGCAAAATGATAGGATACTGAAAGAGGTACTCCCCAGGTCAGTAGGTGCCCAATATGATACTGGAGGTCAGTGGAGAAATAACTCCAGAAAGAATGAAGGGATGGAGGCAAAGCAAAAACGATACCCAGCTGTGGATGTGACTGGTGATAGAAGCAAGATCCGATGCTGTAAAGAGCAATATTGCATAGGAACCTGGAATGTCAGGTGCATGAATCAAGGCAAATTGGAAGTGGTCAAACAGGAGATGGCAAGAGTGAATGTCGACATTCTAGGAATCAGCGAACTAAAATGGACTGGATTGGGTGAATTTAACTCAGGTGACCATTATATCTACTACTGCAGGCAGGAATCCCTCAGAAGAAATGGAGTAGCCATCATGGTCAACAAAAGTGTCTGAAATGCAGTACTTGGATGCAATCTCAAAAATTACAGAATGATCTCTGTTCGTTTCCAAGGCAAACCATTCAATATCATGGTAATCCAAGTCTATATCCCAACCAGTAATGCTGAAGAACCTGAAGTTGAACAGTTCTGTGAAGACCTACAAGACCTTTTAGAACTAACACCCAATAAAGATGTCCTTTTCATTATAGGGGACTGGAATGCAAAAGTAGGAAGTCAAGAAACACCTGGACTAACAGGCAAATTTGGCCTTGGATTGCAGAATGAAGCAAGGCAAAGAATAATAGAGTTCTGCCGAGAAAATGCACTGGTCATAGCAAACACCCTCTTCCAACAACACGAGAGAAGACTCTACACATGGACGTCACCAGATGGTCAACACCGAAATAGATTGATTATATTCTCTGCAGCAAAAGATGGAGAAGCTCTATACAGTCAACAGAAACAAGACCACGAGCTGACTGTGGCTCAGATTATGAACTCCTTATTACCAAATTCAGACCGAAATTGAAGAAAGTAGGGAAAACCACTAGACCATTCAGGCATGATTTAAATCAAATCCGTTATGATTATACAGTGGAAGTGAGAAATAGATTGAAGGGACTAGATCTGATAGATAGAGTGCCTGGTGAACTATGGTATGAGGTTTGTGATATTGTACAGGAGACAGGGATCAAGACCATCCCCATGGAAAAGAAATGCAAAAAAGCAAAATGGCTGTCTGGGGAAGCCTTACAAATAGCTGTGAAAAGAGAAGCGAAAAGCCAAGGAGAAAAGGAAAGATATAGGCATCTGAATGCAGAGTTCCAAAGAACAGCAAGAAGAGATAAGAAAGCCTTTTTCAGTGATCAATGCAAAGAAATAGAGGAAAACAATAGAATGGGAAAGACTAGAGATCTCTTCATGAAAATTAGAGATACCAAGGGAACATTTCATGCAAAGATGGGCTCGATAAAGGACAGAAGTGGTATGGACCTAACAGAAGCGGAAGATATTAAGAAGAGGTGGCAAGATTACACAGAAGAACTGTACAAAAAAGATCTTCACGACCCAGATAATCATGATGGTGTGATCACTCATCTAGAGCCAGACATCCTGGAATGTGAAGTCAAGTGGGCCTTAGAAAGCATCACTACGAACAAAGCTAGTGTAGGTGATGGAATTCCAGTAGAGCTATTTCAAATCCTGAAAGATGATGCTATGAAAGTGCTGCACTCAATATGCCAGCAAATTTGGAAAACTCAGCAGTGGCCACAGGACTGGAAAAGGTCAGTTTTCATTCCAGCCTCAAAGAAAGGCAATGCCAAAGACTGCTCAAACTACCACACAATTGCACTCATCTCACATGCTAGTAAAGTAATGCTTAAAATTCTCCAAGCCAGGCTTCAGCAATACATGAACCGTGAACTTCCTGATGTTCAAGCTGGTTTTAGAAAAGGCAGAGGAACCAGAGATCAAATTGCCAACATCCACTGGATCATCACAAAAGCAAGAGAGTTCCCAAAAAACATCTATTTCTGCTTTACTGACTATGCCAAAGCCATTGACTGTGTGGATCACAATAAACTGTGGAAAATTCTTCAAGAGATGGGAGTACCAGATCACCTGACCTGCCTCTTGAGAAATCTGTATGCAGGCCAGGAAGCAACAGTTAGAACTGGACATGGAACAACAGACTGGTTCCAAATAGGAAAAGGAGTACATCAAGGCTGTATATTGTCACCCTGCTTATTTAACTTCTATGCAGAGTACATCACGAGAAACACTGGACTGGAAGAAACACAGTCTGGAATCAAGATTGCTGGGAGAAATATCAATAACCTCAGATATGCAGATGACACCACCCTTATGGCAGAAAGTGAAGAGGAACTAAAAAGCCTCTTGATGAAAGTGAAAGAGGAGAGCCAAAAGTTGGCTTAAAGCTCAATATTCAGAAAACAAAGATCATAGCATTTGGTCCCATCACTTCATGGGAAATAGATGGGGAAACAGTGGAAACAGTGTCAGACTTTATATTTTGGGGCACCAAAATCACTGCAGATGGTGACTTCAGCCATGAAATTAAAAGACACTTACTCCTTGGAAGAATAGTTATGAGCAACCTAGCTAGCATATTCAACAGCAGAGACATTACTTTGCCGACTAAGGTCTGTCTAGCCAAGGCTATGGTTTTTCCAGTAGTCATGTATGGATGTAAGAGTTGGACTGTGAAGAAGGCTGAGCACCGAAGAATTGATGCTTTTGAACTGTGGTGTTGGAGAAGACTCTTGAGAGTCCCTTGGACTGCAAGGAGATCCAACCAGTCCATTCTGAAGGAGATCAGCCCTGGGATTTCTTTGGAAGGAATGATGCTAAAGCTGAAACTCCGGTACTTTGGCCACCTCATTCGAAGAGTTGACTCATTGGAAAAGACTCTGATGCTGGGAGGGATTGGGGGCAGGAGGCGAAGGGGATGACAGAGAATGAGATGACTGGATGGCATCACTGACTCGATGGACGCAAGTCTGTGTGAACTCTGGGTGTTGGTGGTGGACAGGGAGGCCTGGTGTGCTGCGATTCATGGGGTCGCAAAGAGTCGGACATGACTGAGCGACTGAACTGAACTGAACTGAACTGAAGCTGGCAAATTATCCATTTAGGACTCTCTTCCTGAAAACCCTCTAAGTGGTAAGTCAAGTTGGTGTAGAAATATGTGTGTCCTTCATTTGTACTCCATTGTTTCCTTTAAATGAAATGCTCTCCTTTATTCATATGTTACTGTGCTTCAAGGAATTCCTCAAGCAATATTCTTCATTTTAACACTTCCCTAATCATAAATCACTCTCTATTAATCTTATTCTCTAAGAATTTACAATTGTAATTTGTGCCATATAGTTAGGGCTTCCCGGGTGGCCTTCAGCAGTAAAGAATCTTTCTGTGGTGCAGGAGAGGTGGGCTGGATTTCTGGATCTGGAAGATTCCCTGAAAGAGGTATGGAAATCCACTCCAGTATTCTTGCCTGGAGAATCCCAGGGACAGAGCAGTTTGGTAGGGCTATAGTCCATAGGGTCACAAAGAGTTGGACATAACTGAAGTGATTTCACCTCAGTTATGTCTGACTCTTTGTGACCCTATGGACTGCACCAGGCTCCTCTGTTCCTGGGATTCTCCAAGCAATAATACTGGAGTGAGTTACCATGCACTCTTCCAGGGGATCTTTCCCACCCAAGGTTCGAACCCATGTCTCTTTTGTCACCTAAATTGGCAGACAAGTTCTTTACCACTAGTTCCTTACCACTAGTGCCATGTGGGAAACCTGGAGCTCACACACACACGCCATATAATTAATTGTTTCATTGTATTGGGCTCATCAAAAAATTGGTTCAGATTTTTCCATAGCATCTTACAGAAAAACCCAAACAAAATTTGGCCAACCCGATATAATGCTTTACAATATTCCTTGATTATTTTTATGTTAGTCTTCTCTCCCCAGTGAGAATGTAAACTTTTCTATGACTCTCATAGTTTTGAAGACTGTTAGTTACTTAAACTGGTATATTTCAACAAGTGTTTCATGTCCAGAAGAACCATTCATTTATGAATTCATCCAATAAATTGTACTGAACTCCTTCAATGTGCCATGCATTGTTTTATGCAATAGAGATGTATCAGTGACCAAGACAATGATAAAAAGTTAGAACATCCCTGAACTTTTTAGTTAGGGGAATCTAAAAAATATATAGGGCTTCCCTGGTAGCTCAACTGCTAAAGAATCCACCTGCAATGCAGGAGACCCCAGTTCAATTCCTTGGTTAGGAAGATCTGCTAGAGAAGGGATAGGCTACCCACTCCAGTATTCTTGGGCTTCCCTGTGGCTCAGACAGTAAAGAATCCACCTGCAATGCAGGAGAACTGGGTTCAATCCCTGGGTTTGGAAGATCCCCTGGAGGAGGGCATGGCAACAACCCACTCCAGTATTCCTGCCTGGAAAATCCCCATGGACAAAGGAGCATAACAGGCTATACCCATGGGGTGGTAAAGAATTGGACATGACTGAGTGTCTAAGGACAACACAGATAATAATACCTAAACAAGCTAAAATACACTATGTCAGTTACTCATAAAGACTATTAAGAATATCAAATCAGGAAGGACATTGGGATAATACCAGTTATTCCAAAGTGCACAATACTGTAATTTTAGCTATGGGCACGATGTAGGTTGGTGAATCTCTAGAAGTTATTCACCCAGCACAAATGAAACTTTATACCCACTGAATAACAACTATTATTTGTCACGGCTGGATTTAGTTATTATTTCTTAGGGTAACTTTATCTAACTGCACTGACTGGATTATGTCCTACTAGTATGCATGCCCTTCACTTTCAATGTACCTTTAACTCAATTTTTACTTAATCACTGATAATTATTTCAGTTCAGTTCAGTTTAGTTGCTCAGTCATGTCTGACTCTTTGCGACCCCATGGACTGCAGCATGCCAGGTCCGTGTCCATCACCAACTCCAGGAGTTTACTCAAACTCATGCCCATTGAGTCAGTGATGCCGTCCAATCATCTCATCCTCTGTCGTCCCCTTCTCCTCCTGCCCCCAATCCCTCCCAGCATCAAAGTCATTTCCAACGAGTCAGTTCTTTGCATCAGGTAGCCAAAGTATTGGCGTTTCAGCTTCAGCATCAGTCCTTCCAATGAATATTCAGTACTGACTTCCTTTAGGATGGACTGGTTGGATCTCCTTGCAGTCTAAGGGACTCTCAAGAGTCTTCTCCAACATCACAGTTCAAATTCATCAATTTTTTGGCACTCAGCTTTCTTTATAGTTCAACTCTCACATCCATGCATGACTACTGGAAAAACCATAGCTTTGACTAGATGGACCTTTGTTGGTAAAGTAATGTCTCTGCTTTTTCATATGCTGTCTAGGTTGGTCATAACTATTCTTCCAAGGAGCAAGTGTCTTTTAATTTCATGGCTGCAATTACCATCTGCAGTGATTTTGGAGCCCCCCCTCCAAATAAAATCTGCCACTGTTTCCATTGTTTCCCCATCTATTTGCCATGAGGTGATGGGACCAGATGTCATGATCTTACTTTTCTGAATGTTGAGTTTTAAGCCAGCTTTTTCACTCTCATCTTTCACTTTCATCAAGAGGCTTAGTTCTTTGCTTTCTGCCATGAGAGTGGTGTCATATGCATATTTGAGGTTATTGATATTTCTGCCGGCAATCTTGATTCCAGCTTGTGCTTTATCCACACTAGCATTTCTCATGATGTTCTCTGCATGTAAGTTAAATAAGCAGGGTGACAATACACAGCCTTGACATACTCCTTTCCCTATTTGGAACCAGTCTGTTGTTCCATGTCCAGTTCTAACTGTTGCTTCCTGACCTGCATACAGACTTCTCAGGAGGCAGGTCAGCTGGTCTGGTATTCCCATCTCTTGAAGAATTTTCCACAGTTTGTGGTGATTCACACAGTCAAAGGTTTTGTCATAGTCAATAAAGCAGAAGAAGGTATTTTTCTGGAACTCTCTTGCTTTTTCTATGATTCAATGGATGTTGGAAATTTGATCTCTGGCTCCTCTGCCTTTTCTAAAACCAGCTTGAACATCTGGGAGTTCACAGTTCACACATTATTGAAGCCTGGCTTGGAGAATTTTGAGAAATACTTAACTAGCGTGTGAGATGAGTGAAACTGTGCGGTAGTTTGAGCATTTTTGGCATTGCCTTTCTCTGGGACTGGAATGAAAACTGACCTTTCCCAGTCCTGTGGCCACTGCTGAGTTTTCCAAATTTGCTGGCATATTGAGTGCAGCACTTTCACAGCATCACCTTTTAGAATTTGAAATAGCTCAACTGGAATTCCATCACCTCCACTACCTTTGTTTGTAGTGATGTTTCCTAAGGCCACTTGACCTCGTATTCCAGGATATCTGGCTCTAGGTTGGTTATTACACCACTGTTGTTATCTGGATCATGAAAATCTTTTTTTGTATAATTCTTCTGTGTATTTTTGCTACCTCTTCTTAATATCTTCTGCTTCTGTTAGGTCCATACCATTTCTGAACTTTATTGTGCCCATCTTTGCATGAAATATTCCTTTGGCATCTCTAATTTTCATGAAGAGATCTCTAGTCTTTCCCATTCTGTTGTTTTCCTCTATTTCTTTGCATTCATCACTGAGGAAGGCTTTCTTATTTCTCCTTGCTATTCTTTAGAACTCTGCTTTCAAATGGGTATATCTTTCCTTTTAATTATTTATTTAATGTTGAATGCATGTTCTAGAATGTAAGTTTCATGAAGGCAAGGATCTGTTTTGTTCATGTCTATTTCTTTGGCCCCAATAATAATGCCTTAAGTTAACAAAGAAATACATACATACAACACATAAAGTTTAACCAACTAGCTTAATGACAGAGGAGTCCTGCTTTATATCCTCATAATGCCTAGACATAACCTTTTTTGACTGATTCTTGCTTTATTCTAATAAAATGGAGGGCCATGTTCATTTGGAAGAAAATGAGGATTTAATGAACATATGAGAACACAGGAGACCCCCAAAAACATTAAGAAGAAAACATCATCAACACGAATATCAACAAAATCACCAGATATAATGTTTGGCCAAAATTATAACAAATACTACTGAGCACTTATTATTCACCAGGTATTGCTCTAAATATCTGAGATACATCAGTGACTAAAACAGAGTAATATCCCTCCTGTCACATAATGTAGTTTATATTTTGGGGCAAGAGAAAGGGGGACAAAACCATAAAAACTAAGTAAATTATATGTATTGAGAAGATGGTCACTGCTATGGGAGAAAAAAGAGCAGAGACAGGGAGATTGGATGTTCCAATACCAAAAAGTGTGACTGGGTAGGCCTTGTTGAGCGGATGATATCTGAAACATGTTGGAAAAAGTTTTACTCAAAGAATAAGAAAAATGTACACTGTAAAGTCACTAAAATAATCTCACAGAGGTTAAATCACATATCTGAATGCAACGGGAAATAAGGCCTGAGTGAGTCAGGGACATTAGTAAGAGGAGGGGAGAAAAGTTTTCTGTCTTCAGTTTTATAATTCAGGATTTAGTTTGTCAACAAACATTAAGCTAGAGTTGTAACATAAACAAGGAAAAGGTGTTATATCGTTTTCTAAGAGAGAACATGTAAAGCATATTTTCAGTTAAAAATTCAAGTTATTTAGAGATGAACTGAAAATCTTACCATTTTTACTGATGTCGAGTTCTTTAAGGTTTACTAAACTAGCGATAGTGGTTGGCAGATTTGAAAGGTCATTGTCAGGAATACTTAGCTTTTTTAGAGCTTGACAGTTGAACAATTGCTGTGAAAAGAAAATAATAATTAGTTAGATCTTAATTTGGTTATATCCATTTATATATAAACTTCGAAGCAACATTCAATTCGCCATCTTTACCAATGTGGTAATAAAAGGGCCAATACAAAAGTCTCACTTTCTTCCACACCCTTCCACAGAATACTCTGGATTCTTTTCAGAATTTTTTCACATTCCATCCCCACATTAGTCCCTCCCTATCGTCTGCTACTCAGATTCGCCACCCAAGGTATTCAACATTTCTCTCTTCATTAACATTAATGTTTAATTTGCCAGTGAACCAATCGATTTTTTTTCTTTGAAATAATTTCTCAAGTAGCCACTTCCTTTTTATTCCCTCAGGTACCAGGATTACCTTAATTCTCTTTCACCACAACCACAAATTACTTCCATTTAATCACATCAAACAGCTGTTTATCAGACATGCAAGAAATGCAAAACAGTTGAATATATGCACTCACATTTCTTTTGTGTACCCCCACACTGCTTCATAAATATCTAGCAAATGAAACATTTAATCTCTGATATTTAATAAAAAATGACCACTAGTAGTTGTTTCATTTCTGCCACTAATCCAAAAGTACTAGATGGGAACGAGTCAAGTGGTAATACAAAGGTTCTCAAATCCAGCATGGTTTTAATCACTGGTGGGTGGAGGTGCTTGTTAAAATGTGGGTCTTTGGGTTTTGCCCAACGAAATACTGATATGATGGGTCTGGGATGAAGATAGAAATCGTCACTTTTAATGTTAGTTCCAAGTTAGTCACCTGTTAGTTAGTTAATTAGTTCTCAAGTTTCAAGTTAGTTGCTCAGTCATATCTGAATCTGCAACCCCATGGATCGTACCCTGCCAGGGATTTCCCAGGCAAGAATACTGGAATGGGTAGCCCGTTGCTTCTCCAAGGGATCTTCCTTACCCAGGGACTGAACCTGAGTCTCCTGCATTGCAGGTAGATTCTTTATCGTATGAGCCACCAGGGAATCCCAAGAAATAATAGTGATCTGGTTATTTTTTATGTAGGTGTTTCCAGTATCTTGTTTCTGGAAATAATACAGTTAGATTTTTTTCACTATGTCCATCTCACCTTAACTACTCAAGATTTGAACAGCTGGGACTGAAATTTCTTATTCATTTCTGAAAGAATTATCTTAATGAGATCTTTTCTGTTTAACATTTCTAATTCCGTTTTGCTGAATTTCCACAGATGAAGTCTCTGGTATCCATGACTATGCAATTGGCAAACAGTACATTTAACTATTGCTTTTTCTCACACATAATTCATAATTTATATAGTACATGGTTATTATTTCTTAACTCAGTTTTTTTTCTACAAAATATATTGTGTTAGTTGTTATTTAGGATAAATACGTTTGTCATTTTTGGCTCCTTACAAAGCTCATTTGCAATATCTCATGTAGTGCTAGAATTTCAATATTCTCCATAGAAATGTTGCTACTTACTGTTATAAAATCTAGAAAAGAGAACTTCAATAGACAGTTTCCACTAACTACTAATTTTCCCTTAATATATAGGGAAAAAAATATCTACACTCATGGCCAGAGTTAACTTAGATTTTTGTCTAGGGTCTATCATTCTATTAAGACCATTGCACTACATGCAATGTGGTTAGTTATAGCTGCTGATAATATATTTTAAAATCAACCCTATCAATCTTGGTTGATACTGGTAAATGGTATTAGTTACTCCTTAGTATATTATAACCATTTTATGCAAAATTCAGATAAATTATTTTCAAAACATTCTTTTTTTTTTTCAATCTGTAAATTCAAGTCTTATTTTCTCAACTAAATTCTCAGCTTATCTCAAGAATTAATAGAAGCTACATTCTTCTTCAATTTTAAATGAAGCCACATGAGGAAGAAAAGGTTTGGGAATTTCTGAACACACTATTACATTAAGAGATCCAAGATAGTTATGGTACAGTGGTTAAGAGCATGGCATTGGAATCAGACTGATGTGGATTCAATCCCCACTTATCTACTTACTAGCTGTATGATCTTGGGAAAGTTACCTGACATCTCTGAACTCTATCAATTTCCTCATCTGTAAAATAGGGATAACATTACCTTACTTGAAGGATTGTTGAGAGAATTAAATGAGTTACTTTGTGCGTGTGTGCGTGCATGCATGCTAAGTCACTTCAGTCATGCCCAACTCTTTGTGACCCTTTGGACTGTAGCATGCCAGGTTCTTCTGTCCATGGGATTCTCCAGGCAAGAATACTGGAGTTGGTTGCAGTGCCCTCCTCCAGGTGATCTTCCTTATCCAGGGATCGAATGTGCATCTCTTGTGTCTCCTGCACTGGCAGGCAGGCTCTTTACCTCTAATGCCTGTCATCGATTTTAAGTCTTATACTTTTTCACATATATCTTTGATATTTGGGATTCATCTCCCAATCTAGATTGTTATATTTTTAAAGCAGTTTTTTTTTTTCCCTTCATGGTACTATAATAATGGTAATGCTGTGTCTTATAATCAATAACCTTGGATTTGATAAAATGAATTACTTGTAAAAATGTAAAACTACATTTGGCACATAGTAAGAGCTTGATAACTATTAGTCTTTACTAATATTTACATGTTAATACAGAAATATATATACACTTGCATAATAATCTATTCCTTACTTTTCTAGATGATGAGGTCTCTGAAGGCAGGAGTCATGTCTGATTCATCTTGGTGTCAATTTATTTCACCTTTGTATATAACAAAGTGACTGACATAGTGCCCTATACATACTGTATGTTGAATAAATATATTTGAAAGTATACTTAGATAAGTAAAGTGAAAATGAGGAAAGCGCTAAGTTCCATCTTAAGTGGTACTTCACTGGTTTGGAAGTTTCAGATAGACTAACAATCTCAATGGAATCTAAATTTAATAAACAAAGCAGTGAGCTCTTGAATATGAGTCATGATGTCTATAAGCTGGCAAAGAAATGAAGGCATCTTAAAGATTCTTTAAATATTCAAACTTTGAATGAAAATGAGGTAAAGAATTATCATAAATTCTTCAATATAGTATAAAACAGCAACTATAATTAATAATTAAAGTAAACATCTTAATGATTATGGTTATTCTGCCTTTAATTTACTAATGATATTTCCCATTTCAAAAAAATGTTTTGAGTCTTAAAATATTTGAGTACTAAAGTGTTCTTTTTCTTGGACTGAAGGAAGCAATTTAACTCTGACAGAAACTGGTTTAAGAAGACTATGCAATTTAAATTACTGACTCCAAACAGGAATTGTTAGGTGTTTGTAAGGGAGCTGATACCAAAGAGAAAGACCT
The DNA here is from genome assembly GCF_023091745.1 of Budorcas taxicolor. Lineage (NCBI taxonomy): Eukaryota > Metazoa > Chordata > Mammalia > Artiodactyla > Bovidae > Budorcas > Budorcas taxicolor. Next base: position 75,411,138 of record NC_068912.1, read on the forward strand.
AACTGTTGAAAATAAAACATATTTGGGACCAAAAACGCACATTCTAAAAAGTGTTACTCATTAATTTATGGAAAACCATTCAATGATATCTGCCACAAAACTGAACAATATGCTAAGTGAAAGGTACATAAAATGAATAAGACACAGCAATTGAGCTCATTAGATCAGCTTACAGTGTAATATTTAGATATTAAATACCACGTGAAAAGACTACGCTAAGGTAAATATCAGATGTAATGAAAACACACTGGTAGAAGTCTACTCGAATTTACATTGACAATGGTGATGAGGTTGACTCATGAAAGTATATCTGGAAGAGGTAATTAAAAAATGTGTATCACCTAAGAGCCAGCACAAGATAACCAGATAAAGGCTAAACAAGGATAATGTATTTATAGTATCTAAAGATACTCCAAATTCAAAGACTGTGTAACTCAAACTAGTTTCAAATATATGCTTGACATCATGAGGATATTAGGATTTTGGAGGGAATTCTCTATGTCTACAACATCCCTATGCATTTAAACTATGTTTATTGAATGCCTAGTATATGATATGGTTTATTTCAACACTGAGCATAAGGACATGAGATTCCCATCAATTCCTATTTTCATAATGGTAGGCTAAATATTCAAAGGAAAATTTTTTAGTGCAATGAATTACACACACACACACACACACACACACACACACACACACTGCTTTAATACATAGGTGAGCTCTGGCTGAAAAATACTGGAATTTCTCAAATTCCAGAATAACAAGAAAATGTTACTACACAGAGTTGAGTGGGTCTGTATTTAGCTTCTGCTCTGGTGGTATCTGTTGGTCTCTGGTGGCTGAAGACTAAGGGTTTTTTTTTTTTTTGCCAGTGGAAGATAGAAGACTGCTTGGGGTCTGAACAGAGGTTGGAGACTGGCTGAGAGACCACTCTATACACAGTTGGGTTCTCCTAAGGGTAATACTTCAGTAAAGGAAGGAAAAAATCTGGGTTCTGCAAAAAGAATCAGTGGTGAATATATGACTTTCTCAGTCTTGAGTGAGGTGAGAAGGAAGGAAGGGAGAAAGGAGGGAAGGAAAGAGGGAGGGAAGGAAGGATGGCAAGAAGGGAAAAGAGAGAGGGAGGAAGGAAGAAGAGAATGAACAAAAAAGATAAGGAGAAAAAGAATAAAACAAACCCAAAATGTCTACTTGTGGGATTAAAACATCAATGTAGGTCAAAATAGAAAAAAGTATGGTAGTGGCATAAAAATACATATGTAGATGAGTGGAACAGAACTGAGAGCCCAGAAATGAACTCACTCATATATGGTCAATTAATATTTGACAAGGGAGCCAAAAAGATGCAATGTGGAAAGGATAGGCTCTTCATTAAATGGTGTTGGGAAAACTGGATAACTGCAAGTGGAAGAATGAAATTGTACTCCTATCTTATATCAATCACAGAAATAACTCAAAATGAATTACTGCCTTAAATATAAGACCTGAAACTGTAGAATTTCTAGAAGAAAAGATAGGGGAAAAGCTCCTTGACATTGGTATTGGCAAAGAGTTTTTGTGTATGACACCAAAAGCACAGGCAACAAAAGCAAAAATAAACAAGTAGGACTTCATGAAACCAAAAAGTTTGTACAGAGCAAAAGAAGTGATCAGCAGAAATAAAACATACAGAATGGGAGAAAATACCTGCAAATCTTTATCTGAAAAGGGATTAATATCCAAAATATACATGACTCATACAACTCAATACTAAAATATCTAATTAAAAAATTGGCAAAATATTGGAATATATACTTTTCCGAAGAAAACACACAGATGGCCAACAGGTACATGGAAAGAAGCTTGTCATTACCGGTCATCAGGGAAATGCAAATTAAAACCACAATGAGATAAGAACTCACACTTGTTATCATTAAAAAGACAAGATACAACAAGTGATAGCAAAGAAGTAGAGAAAAGGGAAACTGTGTACCTTGTTGGTGGGAATGTAAATTGACAGAGTCATCATGAAAACCGCATGGAGGAGCCTCAAGATATTAAAAACAGAACTACCATATGATACAGTAATCCCATTTCTGGGTATATATACAAAGGAAATAAAAAAGCTGTCTTGAAGATGTGTTTGCACCCCCATGTTCCCTGTAGACAAGACATAGAAAAACCTGTGTGTTATAAGCAGATGAATGGATAAAAATATGAGATCTATATACACACACTGCTGCTGCTGCTAAGTCGCTTCAGTCGTGTTCAACTCTGTGCCACGCCATAGATGGCCACCAGCCAGGCTCCCCTGACCCTGGGATTCTCCAGGCAAGAATACTGGAGTGGGTTTCCATTTCCTTCTCCAATGCATGAAAGTGAAAAGTGAAAGGGAAGTCGCTCAGTCGTGTCTGACTCTTAGCGACCCCATGGACTGCAGCCCACCAGGCTCCTCCATCCATGGGATTTTCCAGGCAAGAGTACTGGAGTGGGGTGCCATTGCCTTCTCTGAGACACACACACACACACACATATATACAATATGTGCTACAGAATGCATGATTGGTTGAATCCTCACTTACGGAACCATGGATCTGGAGAACCAACTATGGAACTTGACATCCACAGATTTTGGTATCTGTGGCAAGTCTGAAACCAATCCCACATAGATACCAAGGGAGGACAATATACAGATTTACAACTCTGTGGGGGTCTGTGTTCATAATCCTTATGTTGTTCAAGAGTCAACTGTATACATATGGAATATTATTCATCCATAAAAAAGATAAAGTTCCATCTTTTGTGACAAAATGGATGGAACTTGAAGGCATTATGCAAAGTGAAATAAGTCAGGCAGAGAAAAATAAATATTTTCTGTATGATTTCACTTGTATGTGGGATCTAAAAAAGTTGAACTCACAGAAATAGAAGAATGGTGGGAGAAATAGGAAGATGTTGTTTAACGGGTGCAAATACTATTTTGGATGAAAATGAAAGAGTTAAATAAGCATGCAGCTTAAAAAGACAGAAAAATATTAACAGAATGTAGTACCAGTATCAGTTCAGTCACTCAGTCATGTCCAACTCAGTAGGAACAATAAAGAAACAAGTCCCTTACAACCCACAGTGGTCTATGAAGCAGGAAACAAGCCCCAGATGGGGAGCTCCTTAAACAGAGGAACCACATCATGTCCAGGTCATTGCATGTATCTTATAATGGTCTTCATCTTTTAATTTTTTTTATACTGTGAAATCTATATACACAGGAATATATGTGTAATACATATTTTTTAATTATATGATAAAACAAAGAGCCATATTCTTCAAACCAGTTTAAGAAAGCTACTTTATTCTCCTCCAAAACACGTCCCTTGTCATCTTACCTGATCCACCAAGAGTAACCAATTTCTCATTCTCTCTCCTTTTACCACAGGTCTAGTAATCCTAAACTTATATACTGCTGAGATTTGTCTGTTAATCTTTATATAAATGAAATAATGGGGGTATACTTTCTTCTGCAGCTTGATCTTTTCATTCAATACTGTGTTTTAACATTATTCCATGTTGATGTATATAATCCACTCATTCATCTTTACTACTTTATGCTTCATATAACACAATCTTCTCATATATTCTACTGTTCACAGACTTTTGAGTTATTTCCAATTTTTTGAACAATGTTGCTAAGTGTGTGTATATATCTCCTAGTGCACATATACAAGTGTTTCTCTGAGGCGGGTAGGCATACATTCACATTTACTAATAATAGAATTTTGTTTTTCCAATGTGACTGTAACAATTTAAAGTCCTATTAACATGGATAAGAATTCTCATTTCCTCACATTATTTCCAAAATTTGACATTTTCAGACTATTTTTTTCCAATATGTGGTATGGAAAATGGTAACACATTTTATGTATTACTAAAAAAACTGAACACTGTTTCATGTTTTATTCATTTAAAAGAGTTCATCATATATTCTGAATATGAATTTTTTGACAGTTCTCTCAAAATATGGCTCATTATTCCATTCTTTTTATGGTAGTTTTTGATAAAAAGACATTTACAATAGTCAAATTTATCTCTCAGTTTTAGTGTGTGCAGATGGTCTCCTATTTTTTCCCTCCTAAAAGTTTCAATGCTTTGATTTGACTCATTTGGGATTTATTTTTGAGAATGAAGTGAAGTAAGGATCCATTCTTTTCTCTTTATAGATGACCAGTTGTTCCATTTTAAAAATAGGGCATTATTTTTTCCACTGATTTGCAACACAAATTCTGTTGGGTTTCCAACAGAGCTTCAGATTTTCTATCTGTAGTCCACTGGTCTATTTGTCTATCTCTCATTCTAGCTTGGTAATCGGAACTCTATGACTCTGACTTGTGCTTATGCTAGAGAAGAATGGGGTAGGGATAGAGGAAATTTCTAGAGAAGAAAGAAACAGTCCATCCAAGCTTTGAAAGAGAAGAGGTTCTGTGAGCAGAAGGCAGGGTGGGGGAGTCAGGGTAGATTGGGAAGAGCAGGGCAGTACAGGAAGCTGTAATGGGAGGAAAGGCCCCAAGGTATGTTAGGAATGGCAAAAAATTAAAAGTGACTCTTTTCTAAGCTTTGTGGAGGTGGATAGGAAATGCAGATTTTAATCAGAACGTGAAATGCTCCATGGTGACCTACATGGAAAGGAAATTCAAAAAAGAGGGACTATAATAGTATGTATATATATATATATATATATATATGTATACATATGACTGGATCACTTTTCTATACAGCAGAAAATAACACAACATTGTAAAGTAGTTCAGTTCAGTTCAGTCGCTAAGTCGTATCTGACTCTTTGCGACCCTATGGACTGCAGTCTATACTTCCCTGTCTAGCATGAACTCCTGGAGCTGTACTTCAATAAAAATTAAAAAATAAAAGCAGTCAGGGCTTTACCCCACAGAAGTTGTTCAGATGATGATTTTTAATCATTTTTGAGTCAGTCTTACTGATACTCTGTCTAGAAACACACATCCACACACATCCACACAAACATACACATTTGCAGCCAATTTCAAGAAGCCTGCAAATCACTGGAAGCCCATGCATGGCTTTATGGACCATGTTAAGGACCTCTGTGATAGGTCATGCCATGCTAAAGTAATTAACCTCCAATTAAAATAAATAAATTTTAAAAAAAAAGCAAATGTGAGCAAGTCCATCTCTTGCCTATACTGTATTCAGTGGCTCTCTCCTCTCTTTGGGACAGTCCAAGTTTCTCGATACAGCTTTCAATGCCCTTTACCTCTCTAGAATCTCATCTTGTTATTCCCCTGTCTCTTGTTTCTTTCTCACACCTTCCCTCCGGCCAATCCTGTGGGACCACATCTTCAGCTACACTGAGCAGCATCATATTCTGTATCCACCTGCTCTCCTTTACTTTTGTAAACGCCAGGTCTCCAGCTGATGCTTTCTTCCACCCCACCCTTCCCCACCTCCCCTCAACCCTCTTCTTCAAGCTCAGGCCCTCTCACCTTTCTGGTTGCAGCTTAAGACTGGTTTACATGCTTTATTTGTGGATACTTTCACAACACTCTGTACTAATCTCTACTGAAGCCTGGATGCCCCTGTTTTGGGATTACTAGACCGTAAGCTTCTTTGGTTTCTGCAGCATCTGCAGTGTATAATGCAATGCCTGACACATGGTATTTTCTCAGTAAATAGTTGTTCTTTCATGAAAATTCTGAGGCAGGGGGTGGGTGGCAAATAATAAGATAGTGCCATTTCTTGAGTGCTTATTATACAGGTGCAAGACACTAATCTAGATTTTAAAGTATATGAATCTCCTTCTTGCAACAATGTTGCGAGGAAGGTGTTATTATCCCTGCTTTGTAGATGAGAAAATTTAGGAGGTTAACTTTTACAAGGTCATATATATAGAAAGTGCCAGAACCAGCATTCAAATTCAGTTTTGTCTGGAAACAAAGCTATTTCTACTGCAGCATATGGTTCCCTCTGTACCATCAGATCTATGCAAGGGAAAGACAATTGTGATAATTGACAGCTGGTGGCTTTCTGGGAGGGGAAAGTGCATGAAAGAGGGGGAATCTCCAGCCCATCATAATGATCCTACAGAGGTTAGGGAAGAAGACTTGGATTCAGTGACTATCTTTTAACAGCAAGGTCCTGAATTCGAGTAAATTTGAATACATGTTATAGTGCTTTGTGAACCCTGAACTGCTACATAAATGCAACACACTATAATTTGGATTAACATTTTATTATCACCTTTATGCTCAGGCTTGGGAAATTAAGGGCACAGTGATGACATCATGAATATGAATGGTTAGATCTCAAAATGTAATTCCTTAGAAAGAATAAGGTGTTTTAGTTTTTCCTACTACAGATGTTAAAAGTATGAGTTGCCTGTGAACTGTGAAAAGATAAACCCATTTCCTGAGAAGTTTGATGTAAGGTCACTGTTGTACAACGAGAGTGTTATTAATGCCCTATGTTGGCACAAGTGGATTCCATCAGGGAAAAGAGGTGATTGTCTAATGAGTTGGTGTTACTGAATGGCTGGTTTCCTAGCAGTTCTTGCTTTGAATCCCTTTGAAAGTGTTCAGCCTGCAGCATTTCCAAACTCCAGATGAGTTTGGAAATGAAAGCTGTTTCAAATAAATAATTATTTTGTGCATATTGCAATAAAATGCTTTTAAAATTATTTAGCTTAATAGGTATTAATAATTATCTTTAGTTAGAAAAGAGCCAATTCAAAAATAATAGAATAAAAATAATTCTAATGTAGGCACTTGGTGAAATTGTAGGCTTCCAATTATGACATTCATTCACTTCTTTCTTTACTTTCTCCCTCCCTCCTCTTTCCTTCCTTCCCTCTCTCCTTCCTTTTTATCCTTTCCAATTCCCTTCCTTCCAGACTGTTTATATTCAATGAGCATCTCTTGAACATCTGTGTGTGTGTGTGTGTGTGTTAGTCATTCAGCTGTGTCCAACTCTTTGCGACCCCATGAACTATAGCTCTCCAGGCTCCTCTGTCCATGGAATTCTCTGGGAAAGAATATCGGAATGGGTAGCCATGCCCTCCTCCAAGGGATCTTCTTGACCCAGGGATAAAACCCTGATCTCCTGCATTCAGTCAGATTCTTTACCATCTGAGACACCAGGGAAGCCCTCTTGAACATCAACTCAGTGACAAACACAATGTCAAAACCCAAAGAGGAATAACAAAGTATCCCTTTTCTCAAGTATACAGTCAACCGTGTGTGTGAAAGTCGCTCAGTCATGTCTGACTCTTTGCAACCCCATTGACTGTAGCCCACTAGGATCCTCTGTCCATGGGATTCTCCAGGTAAAATATTGGAGTGGGTAGCCATTCCCTTCTCCAGGGGATCTTCCTGACCCAGGGACTGAAATGGGTCTCTGCCTTGTGGGCAAATTCTTAACTATCTGAGTCACCAGGGAAGCCCATACAGTCAACTAGTGGTTATAAATACACACACAAAATAAAATGCAATATAGTAAAAATAGGTGGGGCTTCTCTGGTGGTCAGTAAAGAACCTGCCTGATAATGCAGGAACACAATATATGCTGGTTCTATCACTGGGTCAGAAAGATTCCCTGGAGAAGGAAATGGCAATCTGCTCCAGTATTCTTGCCTGGGAAATCCCATGGACAGAGGAGCCTGGTGGGCTTCCGTTCAAAGGGTTGCAAAGAGTCAGACACGGCTGAGAGACTAAACCACCCCAAAACAGATAAATACTACCACAGAACAAGGGCCTTGCAAAGCACATTTTATTCCAAAAGAAAGATTCCTGGACTTTGCCCTTGTCCTAGAAAATATGGGATGCTTGGACTTGTGTGCCTTTTTAAATGATTCTACACTAATCCCTCACATTATAATCCACCCCTTAAATGTTCGTAAGCAGGGAGGGACTAACTCAGATTTCTGTTTTTGAGAAACTGGCACCTCTGACCAGAGAAGCAGGCAGAAGGACAATGAGAGAATATCTAGGTGAAAAATAATGAGAATTTTAGTCAAGGCACTATCAGGAAGAGTTAGGAGAGAGACACACTGGGTCAGGTCAGTTCAGTTCAGTCGCTCAGTCGTGTCCGACTCTTTGAGACTACATGAATCGCAGCACGCCAGGCTTCCCTGTCCATCACCATCTCCCGGAGTTCACTCAGACTCACGTCCATCGAGTCAGTGATGCCATCCAGCCATCTCATCCTCTGTCGTCCTCTTCTCCTCCTACCCCCAATCCCTCCCAGCATCAGAGTCTTTTCTAATGAGTCAATTCTTCGCATGAGGTGGCCAAAGTACTGGAGCTTCAGCTTTAGCATCGTTCCTTCCAAAGAAATCCCAGGGTTGATCTCCTTCAGAATGGACTGATTGGATCTCCTTGCAGGCCAAGGGACTCTCAAGAGTCTTCTCCAACACCACAGTTCAAAAGCATCAATTCTTCGGCACTCAGCCTTCTTCACAGTCCAACTCTCATATCCATACATGACCACAGGAAAAGCCATAGCCTTGACTAGACGGACCTTAGTCGGCAAAGTAATGTCTCTGCTTTTGAATATACTATCTAGGTGGGTCATAACTTTTCTTCCAAGGAGTAAGTGTCTTTTAATCTCATGGCTGCAGTCACCATCTGCAGTGATTTTGGAGCCCCCCAAAATAAAGTCTGACACTGTTTCCACTGTTTCCCCATCTATTTCCCATGAAGTGATGGGACTGGATGCCATGATCTTCGTTTTCTGAATGTTGAGCTTTAAGCCAACTTTTTTGCTCTCCTCTTTCACTTTCATCAAGAGGCTTTTTAGCTCCTCTTCACTTTCTGCCATAAGGGTGGTGTCATTTGCATACTGGGTAGAGGACTCATAAAGACTTGGTGCCAGTAACATGGGCAGTCAAAGAAGCCGGGATTTTATGATTCAACAACACTTTAAGGTCTCCAGCAGCAATGGAGCTGTGGGCTGGTGTGAGAGGTATGGAGATAGTAAATGCTGGTAGTATCAAATAAAATTGAGGCTGTAGGGGAGGAGAAAACTTATAATCCCTTCCAGTACATTTTAGCAATATTGGATGTATTGTACAGAAGCACTCTTTTCTTAGATGGAAACTGCAATAAATACTCAGTCATTTTATCCTCAGGTCAGTTCAGTCACTCAGTTGTGTCCAACTCTCTGCAACCCGATAGACTGCAGCATGCCAGGCTTCCCTGCCCATCACCAACACCCGGAGCTTACTCAGACTCATGTTCATCGATTGGGTAATACCATCCAACCATCTCATCCTCTGTCGTTTCCTTCTTCTCCCACCTTCAATCTTTCCCAGAATCAGGGTATTTTCCAGTGAGTCAGTTCTTTGCGTCAGGTGGCCAAAGTATTGGAGTTTCAGCTTCAGCATCAGTCCTTCCAATGAATATTCAGGTCTGACTTCCTTTAGGATGGACTGGTTGGATCTCCTTGCAGTCCAAGGGACTCTCAAGAGTCTTCTCCAACACCACAGTTCAAAAGCATCAGTTGTTCAGCACTCAGCTTTCTTTATAGCCCAACTCTCATATCCATACATGACTACTGGCAAAAAGATAGCTTTGATAAGGTGGACCTTTGTTGGCAAAGTAATGTCTTTGCTTTTTCATATGCTGTCTAGTTTGGTCATAACATTTCTTCCAAGCAGCAAGTGTCTTTTAATTTCATGGCTGCATTCACCAGCTGCAGTGATTTTGGAGCCCCCCAAAATAAAAATCTCTCACTGTTTCCATTGTTTCCCCATCTATTTGCCATGAAGTGATGGGACCAGATGCCATGATCTTAGTTTTCTGAGTGTTGAGTTTTAAGCCAACTTTTTCACTCTCCTCTTTCACTTTCATCGAGAGGCTCTTTAGTTCTTCACTTTCTGCCATAAGGGTGGTGCCATCTGTATATCTGAGGTTACAGATATTTCTCCTGGCAATCTTGATTCTAGCTTGTGCTTCATCCAGCCTGGCATTTCACTTGATGTACTCTGCATTTAATTTAAATAGGCAGGGTGACAATATACAGCCTCGACATATTCCTTTATCATTGCAGCTGTTTTTAAAATACAGATATTCTCAGCAACAAGTTTTCCAAATGTTGAAACATTTCTCCCTTTCGGACAACAAGTTTATTTTAGCTTTTGTCACTGTCTTAGAAGGAAGGGAATCTATTATTTTACTGGAATAAGAGCTGTCTGTTTAAATATATAAGATACAGAAGGTTGCTATGGCCATTCTACATGATAACAAATTTCATTAAGATTTTTTAAATGAACATATTCTTTAACTTACATATTCATGATTATTTTAGCAAGTTAATAGCACCAAGAAACAAATAGGAAAAATGAAAAGTTGAATATAAACAGCACCACTTTAAATGTTCTTAATTTTGACCTAGCTTAACTGTTGTTAGGCATTTGGGGCAAATCCCCATATCTCTACATTACTTAAGACAAGTGGTGTGTGTGTGTGTGTGTGTGTGTGTGTGTGTGGGTGGGTGGGTGGGGGCAGTATGTGGGTGTGTGCATGAATTTTCTTTTGTTGCTTTTTAAATAACTTGTTTTGTTGTTTAGTCATGTTTGACTCTTTTGCAACTCTATGAACTATAGCCTGCCAGGCTCCTCTATCCATGGGATTTTCCAGGCAAGTATACTGGAGTTGTGATCATGAAGAAAGCTGAGCGCCGAAGAATTGATGCTTTTGAACTGTGGTGTTGGAGAAGACTCCTGAGAGTCCCTTGGACTGCAAGGAGATCCAACCAGTCCATTCTAAAGGATATCAGCCCTGGGTGTTCTTTGGAAGAAATGATGCTAAAGCTGACACTCCAGTATTTTGGCCACCTCATGTGAAGAGTTGACTCATTGGAAAAGACTCTGATGCTGGGAGGGATTGGGGGCAGGAAGTAAAGGGGACGACAGAGGATGAGATGGTTGGATGGCATCACCGACTCGACGGACATGCGTTTGAGTGAACTCTGGGAGTTGGTGATGGACAGGGAGGCCTGGCGTGCTGCGATGCATGGGATCGCAAAGAGTTGGACACAACTGGGCGACTGAACTGAACTGAACTGATGCTCAAGTTTGTTGCCATTTCCCTCTCCAGAGAGTTTTCTCCACCCAGGGAATGAACCCACATATCCTGCATTGCAGCTGGATTCTTTACCTATGAGCCATTGGGAAAATACCTATTGGTTGTTAAAATAAATTTGGTCAATTAGCATTTATAAAAATATTGGCTTTATCTCTAGAGATTAATCAATATGATATGTGAACAACTGGGTTGAATGACATTAATTCTGACTTTCATATTAGTATAAGTTTGTATATATGTATATGTAACATACATATTAGTATAAGCTAGTTTACATATTTAAGTTAATTTTTTTACTATCAATGCCTTAATCAGTTCTAGGTACTAAAAACCCAGCTCTGCCTAGGTCAGTAAACCAGAGTGAAGGTGGCTCGTAGTATAGCTGGAGTCTCTGTTTCACTTATAGTCATAATGGAAAGATTATACATTTTGGAGGCAAACAGACATAGGTTTGAATTCTGATTTCATGAGTAAAAAGTCACATGCTATTGAGCAAATTTTATACATCTAAGGCTCAGTTTATCATTTAAAAAACCCAACTAAATTGTATCCTAACCTTATCTTTAACAATGCATTTCTGCCAAGCAGACGGTCTTGACCCAGAAACAGAGCAGGAGTAGTTGTCTCTTTATTTTGGTTTTATATAATCTTGGGGACACATTTCTACAATCCACTTTTGCAAAATCATAATTATTTATGTATCAAATATTCACTGAGATCCTAACTTTGAACCAAACATTGATTAAGTAGACATAGTCTCATAATTTAGTGTATTTCTTCTTGAATCCTATTTCCCCAGAATAGAGTAAGCATTCAGTAAATATGAACTGAATGAATAAGTACAACAGGTCTGGGTAAATGTAATTATAGAATTGTACACATAGTAAATAGATAGACACAGAGGAGACTTAAATAATAACTCCAGCAAGTGAAGAATGAATATTGTAGGAGAAGGTGACAACTGAGATGAATTCTGAAGTAGCATGTGAAGAAGAAGAAATAGGATGAGTTGAGAGGCAAGAAAGAGCTTTGTGTATCAGGAACACTTCCTTTCAGAGCAGAAGTAAGAGACTGGAGAGGTAAGCTGTAGCTGGATCATGGGAGGACTCCTATTAGCATTATATGTTTGATTGCATAATTTTCCTCTGTAAGTTACAGAGAAAACAGGAAACATACTTAACCTTGGAGGCAGCCTGGTCATATTTACATTTGCATCTACCACTGTCGGCTATGTGAAAAATACACTGGGAAAAAATGAAAATCGGGTTTAAGATATATCAATTAAGGAGACTGTATCATTAATCCATTGAGAGATCATGAGGGCCTGACAAAGGCTCTGTTGATAGGGTGAAGAAATTAAGAAATATTTAGGTGGCAAAATTGGTAGGTCTTGGCCATTGATGTGATGCAGAAGGTGAATAAGTAGGAAGAGTAAAGGATGGCAGCATCCTGGCATTGGGGCTGAATGGACAGTCACCAACTAAGAAAGAAAATATAGACAAGAGACAGGTTTCAGGGGCGGGGGATCAGACATGCTGAGTGTGAATATTCAGGTAAGCCCCAAAAGCACATAGAAATCTGAGGATGGAGGGAACTTAGCTGGCACAAGAGATTTGTGAGTCTTCAGTGCGGTGGTTGAAAACTTGAGGATGGATGAATGTGATAAACTGGAGAAAATGGGAAGATCCAGAAGCTCCCTCCTCCTCTCCCCTAAAGCTGTTATTGTAAAAGTCATAAATGAAACTTTATAGCCCTGATTAATGCATTATCTAGTTTTTGCCTTACTTCGCCTTCCTACTCCATTTGACTAGGTCATCACTCCCTCCCTAGAAGCTTTCACTCCCTCAGTTTCTGTGACTATTCTTCTAAACAGAGTTCCAACTGTCAGCATGCACCGCCGCCCCCACACCCTGCTGCAACGGCCTTGGCCCCACTCCAGCTCTCCTGAGAGATGGTTTCTCGGCAGGTGGGTGGCAATGTTTCACTGGCAATGAAGAAGCAGCCATCATTAATGTTAATGAGTAAATTCATGTGGTGAATGTATATTACAAGCTTTTTGTGTAGTCAGTTCTTAATTATTTAGAACAAAGAAAGAGAACCTTTACTCATATTAAAGGACACTGACAAAAAGAAAGGAGACAATTGAAAGCCAGGGGAGTTATATTCAGCACAATCTTTTTTACCACCTCAAAAAAGAGAACAAATCTTTATCATCCAATCATCCACTTAAAATTTAAAGAAAACAGAAAACTTAACTCTCTGGGAAATCATTTAGCACAGATATGCATATACACATGCCAAAATAAAAACTCAACAACAAGGCTACATTGTTACCAGTAAATCAAGAAGCCACAAAAAAGGTTATAAAGAGAGAGAGAGACAGACAGAGAAAGAGAGAACTATTGGTATTTTCTATAATCTCTGGTTAGGATTTAACTATTTATTGCTGTCTTGGGTTCATTTCAGAAACTGCAAACCATCTCTGAATAGAAAGAATAAATATCTCTAGGATTTTGTTAAAAATTAATTTTCACATAAATTTTGAAAGAACAGATTTTTCCAAAGATTTTCACCCTTTCATATCACTATTAATTTAGAAAAGAAAAAAGAAAACTTCCTTTTTAAAATTGGTACCATCATTTTTCATTTTATGAAAGAAAGTCAGCTTTTTGGTGTTCTTAATGTTAGTGGAGCTAATAAATTTGCCACTATTTGTTGAAGGTTTTATGCTTTGCCAGACCCCATACTCACGCTTCACACATGTTATTTAATCTATAACACTGAAGAAAAATTACCACAAGATCAGTAGTTGAAATATATTTAAGGGACTATATCTGATAGACAGAGTGCCGGATGAACCATGGATGGAGGTTCATGGCATTGTACAGGAGACAGGAATCAAGACCATCCCCAAGAAAAAGAAATGCAAAAAAGCAAAATGGCTGTCTGAGGAGGCCTTGCAAATAGCTGTGAAAAGAAGGGAAGTGAAAAGCAAAAGAGAAAAGGAAAGATATACCCATTTGAATACAGAGTTCCAAAGAATAGCAAGGAGAGATAAGAAAGCTTTCCTCAGCAATCAATGAAAAGAAATAGAGGAAAACAATAGAATGGGAAAGACTAGAGATCTCTTTGAGAAAATTAGATACCAAGGGAACATTTCATGCAAAGATGGGCTCAATAAAGGAGAGAAATGGTAGGGACCTAACAGAAGCTGAAGATATTAAGAAGAGGTGGCAAGAATTCGCAGAACTGAACAAAAAAGATCTTCACGACCCAGATAATCATGATGGTGTGATCACTCATCTAGAGCCAGACATCCTGGAATGTGAAGTCAAGTGGGCCTTCGAAAGCATCACTACGAACAAAGCTAGTGGAGGTGATGGAATTCTAGTTGAGCTGTTTCAAATCCTGAAAGGTGACGCTGTGAAAGTGCTGCACTCAATATGCCAGCAAATTTGGAAAACTTGGCTATGACCACAGGACTGGAAAAGGGTAGTTTTCATTCCAATTCCAAAGAAAGGCAATGCTAAAGGATGTTCAAACTGCGGCACAATTGCATTCATCTCACACGCTAGTAAAGTAATGCTTAAAATTCTCCAAGCCAGGCTTCAGCAATATGTGAACCATGAACTTCCAGATGTTCAAGCTGGTTTTAGAAAAGGCAGAGGAACCAGAGATCAAATTGTCAACAACCGCTGGATCATCGCAAAAGAAAGAGTTGCAGAGAAACATCTATTTCTGCTTTATTGACTATGCCAAAGCCTTTGACTGTGTGGATCACAATAAAGTGTGGAAAATTCAAGAGATGGGAATACCAGACCACCTGACCTGCCTCTTGAGAAACCTGTATGCAGGTCAGGAAGCAACAGTTAGAACTGGACATGGAACAACAGACTGGTTCCAGATAGGAAAAGGAGTACATCAAGTCTGTATATTGTCGCCCTGCTTATTTAACTTATATGCAGATTACATCATGAGAAACGCTGGACTGGAACAAGCACAGTCTGGAATCAAGATTGCTGGGAGAAATATCAATAACTTCAGATATGCAGATGACACCACCCTTAAAGGCACAAAGTGAAGAACTAAAGAGCCTCTAGAGGAGAGTGAAAAAGTTGGCTTAAAGCTCAACATTCAGAAACTAAGATTGTGGCATCCGGTCCCATCACTTCCTGGCATATAGATGGGGAAACAGTGGAAACAGTGTCAGACTTTTTTTTTCTGGGCTCCAAAATTACTGCGGATGGCAATTGCAGCCATGAAATTAAAAGACGCATGCTCCTTGGAAGGAAAGTTATGACCAACCTAGACAGCATATTAAAAAGCGGAGACATTACTTTGCCAACAAAGGTCTGTCTAGTCAAGGCTATGGTTTTTCCAGTGGTCATCTATGGATGTGTGAGTTGGACTATAAAGAAAGCTGAGTGCTGAGCAGATGCTCAACATCACTCATTATCAGAGAAATGCAAATCAAAACCACAATGAGGTACCATTTCACACTAGTCAGAATGGCAGTGATCTAAAAGTCTACAAGCAATAAATGCTGGAGAGGGTGTGGAGAAAAGGGAACCCTGTTACACTGTTGGTGGGAATGCAAACTAGTACAGCCACTATGGAGAACAGTGTGGAGATTCCTTAAAAAATTGCAAATAGAACTGCTATATGACCGAGCAATCCCACTGCTGGGCATACACACCGAGGAAACCAGAATTGAAAGAGACACATGTACCCCAATGTTTATTGCAGCACTGTTTATAATAGCCAGGACATGGAAACAACCTAGATGCCCATTAGCAGATGAATGGATAAGAAAGCTGTGGTACGTATACACAATTGAGTATTACTCAGTCATTAAAAAGAATACATTTGAATCAGTTTTAATGAGATGGATGAAACTGGAGCCGATTATACAGAGTGAAGTAAGCCAGAACGAAAAACACGAATACAGAGTATAACACATGTATATGGAATTTAGAAAGATGGTAATGATGACCCTGTATGCAAGACAGCAAAAGAGACACAGATGTATAGAACGGACTTTTGGACTCTGTGGGAGAAGGAGAGGGTGGGATGATTTGGGAGAATGGCACTGAAACATGTATACTATTATGTAAGAAATGAATCGCCAGTCTACGTTCAGTACAGGATACAGGATGCTTGGGGCTGGTGCACGGGGATGATCCAGAGAGATGATATGGTGTGGGAGGTGGGAGAGGCATTCAGGATTGGGAACTCATGTACACCCATGGTGGATTCATGTCAACGTATGGCAAAACCAATAAAGTATTGTAAAGTAAAATAAAGTAAAAATGAAAACAAAAAAATAACAACAAAAAAATTTGAAATTGTAATCTTTAAATCAATGTACACAGGACTTGCATAATTATAATATTAAATGATTATATTAATAATTAAAAAAAGAAAGCTGAGCACTGAAGAATTGATGCTTTTGAACTGTGGTGTTGGAGAAGACTCTTGACAGTCCCTTGGACTTCAAGGAGATCCAGCCAGTCCATCCTAAAGGAGGTCAGTCCTGAATATTCATTGGAAGGACTGATGCTGAAGCTGAAACTCCAATACTTTGGCTATCTGATGTGAACAGCTGACTCGTTGGAAAAGACCCTGATGCTGGGAAAGATTGAGGGCAGGAGGAAAAGGGGGTGACAGAGGATGAGATGGTTGGATGGCATCACCAACTAGATGGACATGGGTTTGGGTAGACTCTTGGAGTTGGTGATGGACAGGGAGGCCTGGTGTACTGCAGTTCATGGGGTCGCAAAGAGTTGGACACAACTGAGTGACTGAACTGAACTGAACTGAACAGTAGTTGACAGAAATAAGATGCAGGGAAAACAATCCAACAAGGTAAATGGTATCTCCTACATGGGGGAGAAACAGATTGAAAACCTTTCCCAAATTTAAACTCAAATCTGCCTGATTCTAAAGCTCTATAGCTTTCCAGCACACAAAACATTTCACTCCTGCTCTTCATCTCAGCAACTAGAGGTTCTAATGAAATTTGGGAGCTGACCTTTGAAATTAAATAATGTGATCCAGTAAGTAAAAACTATGAGTTTATATTATTCATATCCTTTGCTTCTCTTCTTTCCCATTATCACTCAGCACCTGAGGAGCTATTAACTATCTATGGAGTCCAGTTAAGGATCTCTTTACCTTCCACCACAGCACCTCTAACAACAGAATATAGGCAATGTGATTTTTTTCTTTATAATTCAGAATTTTTTTTGTTTTTGATTCCATAACATATTCTCTCTTAGAAATCTTTTATTGAATTTTCAACCTAGAAAGATGCACCACATGCATGATATGGTAGATACTAACATATCTATACTAAATTTTGGAAGTAAATGTTCACATAGTGATTTTACATATGATAGGTCAGCTATAGGTCAGCTTTATGGAAGGTCAACCTCATTGTAATCACACTGACATAATGCCATATTTCTATAACAAGTTGAGCATAGCTTGGCTTCCCAGAAGACCCTGGCCAAGAACTGGATGACGAAATTGTTCTAAATCTCAAAAATACTTTAGGGAAATTATTTCTCCAGAAATTTAGAGGATAAATGTATAGAAAACCAAGCAAATAAAAATGAAGCAACTTTAGGCAAAATAGTTAATACTCTAGAGAAATAAACCTCCATCAATTTCCTAAATGCCGATTTCATTCTGGAAGTGAGTCCGAACTGCTATATTAGTAGAATATGGTCTGTGATTTAGCACCACTTCATATACTAAGGATGGAACTAGGAAATGAATAACACTAAAACTTATAAAAATCAGTGAATTATCATGTGAACCATTGAAAAGATTAGATAGCAGATATTGACCCTTCTTTATAAATTTACACTTTTCAATTTTAATGTCATTTAATTTGCTCAAATGATACCGTATGATTTATTTGCACATCAGACATTTATATTTATCAATGTGTCCTATGGATCATTTTCAAAGGAAATTACCATAATATGGTCAGATTTGGTCACAGCTACCAAAAGGTTAACTCCTGGTGCTTCCTCTATTCCAGCAAAATTCTCTTTTTTCTCTTTATTTTTTTGAAATTAATATCTATTTTATAAAAGCATTATATCAATTCATTGTTCTCTCATTTCCATTGTATCATCCCTTTTCTAAAAATAGTTCAACTTTTAAAGCTGTAGTTTCTTGTGTTTCCCTCTATATTTCTAGAGAATACACATGCATTTTAGTTTCTTGTTTATCAATTGTAGATACTGCCTATTTATTTCACATATTGCAATTGAAAAGTCATGTCATTTGCACCACCACAACCACCATCCCTCTCTTTCTGTTTCCTCATCTTCCCAATATACTCACATCTGAATTTTTGGCTAAATCAGTAATATTTGTCCACACATTGTGTTTGTTTTATACTGTTTACATTGTATTTGTAGAAAAGTTTTCTTTTTCCCCTGATGTTTCTTCACTTTTTATTTGCTTGGTTTTCTGCGCATATATCTTTAATTATTTTCAACTATACAAATAACTCTGTCAAATGCCCAACAGTTGTATTTCGAAATGCTACAGCATATCAGATTTTGGTAGGTCCACATTTTATTCTGGAGGACCTCACTCCTGCCTCTAGAACAGCCAGCTCCAGTGTGGGTAGATTGCTCTGTCACTGTGATATATACATGACTTCCACAGAGGCTAAGTTGCTACTTTGCTGACTTGGGTTCTGGTTCTCTGGATCTCAGACCTTCTTTCTTTGCATTTATTCCCACATCTTCTAATAGAAATCTAGGAGTTACCAGGTTTTTTGCTTCCTACCCAGAAATCAAGAGATCAAAGACATGACCAACTTCAGGAAAGTTGCCTCCCCAAACCTTCTCCAATCTGTATTCTTTGTGTAATCGTCAGGGCCACTGCCCTGGGTCAGGCTATGGTCATCTTTCACAGATTCCTCTGCAAGCTCTGCCTAACTGGTCTCCTCACCTCTGGATTTAACCCTTGAACTCTATTCTTAGTGCAGCTAGAACTATCTTTCTAAACAGATAGCTAGAACTATCTTTTAAAATACATATCTGATCTTCCTGCTACCTAAATAAAAATTTAAGTCAATATCCATACATTTCAGTATAAAATTCAAACCATGTGTCTTAGCATGGAAGGCCTTTATAATTTCTCCAGCCTCATTTCTCCCATGGTTTCTTTTGCACTATGTATTTAAGAAGTACTTTACTTCCAGTTCCTGACTTATCAGTGTCTTAGTTGTAATAATATTCAGGGGGACACTCCATTGAATGTTTCCTCACCCATTATAATAGACGCATACACAATATTTGAAATAATTACATGTTCAGTGTTTACTTTTCTTGCTAAATGTGCATAATTCTGTCCAATCATTATTTTCCCAGTCACTAGCAAGTATCTGGCACATAGTGGATGTTTTTTCGTGAAAAAATGAATAAATACAGAGGTTGGTCAAAATATTCATTTGGGTTTTTCTATAACATTACTGAAGAGCCCAAATGAACATTTTGGCCAATCCAATATATATTAGGATGGAAACTCAATTTCCTAGAAAAGCTAGATGGGTAACTTCATTGCTAGGGGCAGCCTGGGTGGGATTTATGGCAACCTAGGTTTGCTTCATCAAAGGAATACAGGGACGCAAAATACTAAGTGCCACCTAATTGTTACCCGTTGAGCACACGGGCAGCACCAGATCTTCCTTTTTTTAAAAAAAAAATGCAAGCAAAGGTTTTGTACTTTTTTGTAAAAGTTAATATTCTACAAGTTGGCTCTAACTAGTTTTCAAAAATAGGCCAAACAAAACATGGCTACTTATTTCTGATGTCTGGTTGAAAGATGGGTCTGTATTTCCAGTCATGCTCTGATGAGGCTCAGCTTTGGATCTTTCTTTTGGCATCTTTATGAGAATGCTCAGCTGATAGCTCACATTTTGCATTTAAAACAGAATCTGTCATGTTTTTGTACACAATAGCCCCTTCCAACATATTTTAATAGTATAATTTTTCTGGTTTTCATGGATAGAAATTTTATCATCCTTGATTTCTCCTTCCTGTTTATCCTCCAGTCTAGTCAAATGCTAGGAAGGAAGGTGTAAGAAGAAAGGTATTCTTTCAGATTAGTCAAGTGGAAAGGATGTGGTATTTGGGGTAACATGAGCCTAAGTTTCTACTCTATGGACTTCACCATTTTCTTGTCTTGTATACCTTTAGTAAATTCTTATAATTCCATTGTACTTCAGTATCCTTGGGCTTAAAGTGAGGATAACAAAACCTATTTGTCAGAGTTAATCTAAAGGACAAAAGAGCTACTGCATATGAAGAGCCTAGCACAAAGTAGATGCTCAAGAAATGTTGCATCTCCTGTCTTCTGCTCTTTCCTTAGCTCTTCCATCTGTCTATTTTTTTTTTTTTTTTAATTTTTCTTCTTTTTCTACTGCTAATTCTCTGGTCCAGGCATGTGAACTAATAAGTGTTTAGAAGAACTTGGCCTTGGCATCTGTTTCTCAACTACCTGCTACTTCAAGAAAGACTTCACAAAATACAGGTAATTTATACATTTAAGAACCTTAATTCTTTTGTAAATTATATTCCTGTATAACCGTAAGCTTTATACACCTTTTCTCACCCTCTCAGTTCACAACAAGATTGCCATTTGCCATTTTCTTGACTCATCTATTCCAGTGTTTAACATACTGAGGCCACTATCATTTAAAGATTTCTATATCTATCTTGCCTCTTAAGTCCTATCAACCATCATCATCTGTACCCATATTTTCTTTCTTTTCTCTTATTAAAATAAATGTAATGCTCCTATTCCTCTCAAAAGGGACCCTTTTATGCATTCTGTGAATTCTGTGTCCTCTTGCCTTCAGGACTTTGGTCTTATAATTATCCCACCAATTTCCTTCATTTAGTTTCTCCCTCTTTCTTCTAATTTATTCTCATTAGTGTACAGTTCAGTTCAGTTGAGTTACCCAGTCGTGTCTGACTCTTTGCGACCCCATGAACCGCAGCTTGCCAGGCCTCCCTGTCCATCACCAACTCCCGGAGTCTACCCAAACTCATTTCCATTGAGTCTGTGATGCCATCCAACCATCTCATCCTCTGTCATCCCCTTCTCCTCCTGCCCTCAATCTTTCCCAGCATCAGGGTCTTTTCCAATGAGTCAGCTCTTCGCATCAGGTGGCCAAAGTATTGGAGTTTCAGCTTCAACATCAGTCCTTCCAATGAACACCCAGGACCGATTTCCTTCAGAATGGACTGGTTGGATCTCCTTGCAGTCCAGGGGACTCTCAAGAGTCTTCTCCAACACCACAGTTCAAAAGCATCAATTCTTCAGTGCTCAGCTTTCTTTATAGTCCAACTCTCACATCCATACATGACCACTGGAAAAACCATAGCCTTGATTAGATGGACCGTTGTTGGCAAAGTAATGTCTCTGCTTTCTAATATGATGTCTAGGTTGGTCATAACTTTCCTTCCAAGGAGTAAGCATCTTTTAATTTCATGGCTGCAGTCACTATCTGCAGTGATTTTGGAGCCCAGAAAAATAAAGTCAGCCACTGTTTCCACTGTTTCCACTCTTTCCCCATCTGCCAGGAAGTGATGGGACCGGATACCATGATCTTAGTTATCTGAATGTTGAGCTGTAAGCCATTTTTTTCACTCATTAGTGTACAAATGTGCTTTAATACAATTGATATTAAAACAAACAAACAAAACTTATTTTGACCTCAAACTTTCCTCTAACTTGTCTCATTTCTCTGCTTTCCCTCAATGCAAAACCTCATAGAACAGTATGTGTGTATATACACACACACACCATTGTTTCTTCAATCCACTTCACTGGGTTTCCGCCCATAGCAAGGTTGCCAATTACTCATATACTAGCAAGCAAATACAACAGTCCCTCTTCTGTCATCTCTTAAAACAACTTCTGTTATTAGCTTCCATGACAATAGCACATGGTTTCTTCCTGTATCCATAGCAACATTTTCTCTTCTTGCTTTCTTAATCTGTCAATGGTAACTCTTTCTAAATCTCTTTTCAGGCTTTACTCTCTTATCTCCCAAACCCATTCTGCTAGCAAACTCTATTAACTTTACCTAAAGAGCATAATCTGAAATGCTTTGCTTTTTCTACACTAATGCTAGTTGCTCAGTTATGTCTGACTCTGTTGTGATCCCATGGACTGTAGCCACCAGACTCCTCTGTCCATGGGATTTTCCAGGCAAGAATACTGGAGTGGGTTGCCATTTCCTCCTTCAGGGGATCTTCCTGACCCAGGGTTCAAACCCATGTCTCCAGTGATTCCTGTACTGGCAGATGGGTTCTTTTACCATTGTGCCACCTGGGAAGCCCTCACTTATTTCTACCTTGGTGTATTTCCTCTGTCTGGAAGGCTCTACCTAAAATCTACCTGGTTGATTCTTCACTGTCATCTGAGAGGCATTACTGTCCTCTTAATCTAAGCAATTTCTCTGCTTTATTTTCATCATGATACCTGCCATTATATAACATTTTCTCTTAAAAATTATTTCTATTCTCTTTTTGCAGCAAAGGAAGTTTTGTGACAAGACTGACTATTTTCACCCTGTTTATTTAACTTACATGCAGAATACATCATGCAGAATGCCAGGCTAGATGAATGACAAGTTGGAATCAAGATCATTGGGAGAAATATCAACAACTTCAGATAAGCAGATGATACTACTCCAATGGCAGACAGTGAAGACAGGAACTAAAGCTTCTTGATGAGGTGTAAGAGGCAAGTAAGAAAGCTGACTTGAAACTCAATCTTATAAAAACTATGATCATGGCATCCAATCTCATCACTTCATGGCAAACATATGGGAAAAAATGGAAACAGTGGCAGATTTTATTTTCTTGGGCTCCAAAATCACTGTGGATTGTGACTGCAGCCACAAAATTAAAAGATGCTTGCTCCTTGGAAGAAAAACTATGACAAACCTTGAGAGTATATTAAAAAGCAGAGACATTGAAGACAAAGGTCTGTCTAGTCAAAGCTATGGTTTTTCCAAAAGTCATGTATGGATGCGAGAGTTGAACCAAAAAGAAGGCTAAGCACTAAAGAATGGATGCTATCGAATTGTGAGGCTAGAGAAGATTCTCAAGGGTCCCTTGGACTGCAAGATCAAACCAATCAATTCTAAGGGAAATCAACCCTGAATATTCATTGGAAGGACTGATGCTGAAGCTCCAATGTTTTGGCCACCTGATGTGAAGAGCTGACTTATTGGAAAAGACCCTGATGCTGGGGAAAACTGAAGGCAAAAGATAAAGGGGGCAACAAAGGATGAGATGGTTAGACAGCATCACCAGCTCAATGGACATGAATGTGAGCAAACTTCAGGAGATAGTGAAGGACAGAGGAGCCTGGTGAGCTGCTGTCCATGGGGTCACAAACAGTCGGACACAACCTAGTGACTGAACAACAAAGGCTTTGTGAGAATAGGAACTTATTGGTCTTCCTCAATAATGTATCTCCAGCTTCTACAACAGTTGTCTGCATGTAATTGGTACTCATAAATTGTTTGTTGAGTACATGAACTAATCAATGCTTATATTTTATCTAAAATTTGTTTTTTTAATACCATTTCCCAAAAATAGGCAGTAAAATCAATAAATTTTTCAATTGCATTTAAATTTCAGTGTGATCTGATATTTGTGTAAAGATTACCAATAAATGATGGGGTGAGTAATTTTCCAGTTACAAGATAAAACATCTCAAAAACTGACTGGAGTACTACAGAAGTCCCAGTTTCTCACTAATACACATAATAGAGGGTTGCTTAGACTATAGTGTTGGAGAAGAATCTTGAGAGTCCCTTGCACTGCAAGGAGATCCAACCAGTCCATTCTGAAGGAGATCTGTCCTGGGTGTTCATTGGAAGGACTGATGTTGAAGCTGAAACTCCAATACTTTGGCCACCTGATGCGAAGAGCTGACTCATTGGAAAAGACCCTGATGCTGGGAAAGATTGAGGGCAGGAGGAGAAGGGGACGGCAGAGGATGAGATGGTTGGATGGCATCATCGACTCAATGGACATGGGTTTGGGTGGACTCTGGGAGTTGGCAATGGACTCTGGGAGTTGGCCAATGGCCTGGCGTGCTGTGGTTCATGGGGTCGCAAAGAGTTGGACATGACTGAGAGACTGAACTGAACTGAACTGAAGACTATACACCGTTGAAACAATAAAACATTTTAAACAATACTAGAAATCTGAGTAACAAAAAATTATCTACAAATTTCCACATATACACAGGGCTTTGTTCTGTTTTGGTTTTTACAAATTTATCCTTTGTCTTGCTTTCCTTTGGGCCCCGCAAGAGTCCATCTATGTTGTTTATTTATTAAAAGAAAAAGCCAATGCATTTGAATGCTAAAGTAATTGTAGGTGAAAGAACAGATTTGGATAAAGATGCTTCAGGCAAGAGGTTAAACAGATTCAAACTTTGATTATTTATGTACCACTCATGTGACAGTTCTATTTCAGATATGGCTTTATTGTATTCAGATAAATTCTATACCTTTGGAACTGGCGGACAGAATAACACACACTATGCACACTGAATATCTTTAAGGGACTGAGAGAGTTGAAAAAGGTAATTTCTAAAATTTTTATTGAATTTTCAGAGAGCCCTCCATAAATACAGGTGGTGCTACTTATATAACATGCTACAGTTATAGATTGTGTTTCTGCAAGACACACACTTAGGCAATTACCCGTTACTGTGAAATTTTTTAAAAAAAAATTAGGCAATTTATTAAACAGGTAGCAGTTTTTATATCCTGCATGTGTTAATTTAGCCTGTGTTTGATCTAGAGCAAAGTTTTTCACATTTTTACACATGACAATTGCTTAACTATACTGAAACAAGTAGGTTTTTTTTTTTACTTTGAAAGAGTCCTCTTGAGTTGAAGAAAATAAATCAATGATCATTTGTTTTGATAAACAAATCATAATTATGAATAAACAATTCAGAATTTGTCCCCCTAAAACATGTCTTCTTTGGCTTCTTTGGTGTCATTAGACTTCTCACAAAATAAGCTAGTGCCCTTGATTTCAAACAATTTTATTTAAAGGCTTAAGAAAAACAGGGCTTCAGGCTCCCTAATTCTAATTAGCAGATATGAGTGAATTAAAAGAAGAAAGAATCAATAAAATTGCAGATATATGATATGTAGAATATTAGAGGAAACTTTTTTTGCTTATCCAAAATCCATTCTTTTCCCACTAGAACCTCAACCTTCTTTTTAAAGGCATTTTTCACTGTTTAATAATTTGGAGGCATCTGGAATTTGAATCTTAAGAGATGTCAGCTTCTTAAGAGATGTCTGCCACGGTTTATATGGGGGGTTTGAAGTACGTTTCTCACAAAAGCGGCAGTGTTTGGTTTGTATGGTCAATGCACTGTGAATTCTATGCAGAAATTCAGATCCCTTGGTTTCTACCTTTTTTTTTTTTTTCATGTAAAGTTCTTCAGGCTCTTATTGATTTGGGACCTGAGATACATTTTGAATGGACTTTGGTCTTTACCTAAAATGACCAGTTGTTTTTTATGGCCTAAAATTAAAAAAAAAAGACAACCATAACTGACACAACTGTATACACATACTAAGTAGTAAATGCATAGGCTTTTGTTGAATAAATTTTTTGTTATCATAATACAGTTTATATGAATTTATATTAAAAAGCAAATCAACTTCACTAAACATATGCTCTTTCTTATCAAAATAAGCCATTGCTCTTAGCTCAAGAACACTTTGCTGTTCTTATCATGCTTTCATGTACTTTATATGTTTGGTGCTTACTGCAATCCCAGGAGATGGGAAGAAATAAATTTGTTAGAATCTAATGCAGATGAGGAAGCCAAGATTCAAAGGGGTTAAATAAGATGCTCAAAGTAACCCGACGAATTTCTGCCAGAAATTGTGTTAAAACTAGGTCTTCTCCATTCAGAACTCTACATTTACTGTATTACTTCTGA
The DNA here is from genome assembly GCF_023091745.1 of Budorcas taxicolor. Taxonomy (NCBI): domain Eukaryota; kingdom Metazoa; phylum Chordata; class Mammalia; order Artiodactyla; family Bovidae; genus Budorcas; species Budorcas taxicolor. Next base: position 75,437,252 of record NC_068912.1, read on the forward strand.
GATAACAATCAGTAACTACAGTCACTACTCTACTTTTCAGAATACTTCCTTCCATTGTTTATCATTTTAATCTATTTCAAAGGAATCTCAAATGAGTGAATCACAAGTTAAGCTTGAAAGGGATTTTAGAGAAACTATTCCACCCTCTACTGCCATAGATATTAAAGTATATTCCTTGACATTGCTCCTATAACACTTCTAGAGTCAGAGAGCAGTTTTATTAACTTGAGAAAATATTATGTGAAAGTTCTATTTTACATGGATGAAGTGCTTAGAGTTAAAAGTAAAAATAAATGCAGAGTGTACTGTATTAGGTAGTGGATTATGGAGGAGCCTCGAAAATTATCCTACCTCACTTCCACCTCCTAAGTCAGCATTAAAAATGAAAACAACAACCAACAAATTCAATGAGAGAGTTTTATTTTCTATGTTCTATGCAGATATTTTTTGGGCTCCAAAATCACTGCAGATGGTGATTGCAGCCATGAAATTAAAAGATGCTTACTCCTTGAAAGGAAAGTTATGACCAACCTAGACAGCACATTCAAAAGCAAAGACATTACTTTGCCAACAAAAGTCCGTCTAGTCAAGGCTATGGTTTTTCCTGTAGCCATGTGAAATTTGGACTGTGAAGAAGGCTGAGCACCGAAGAATTGATGCTTTTGAACTGTGGTGTTGGAGAAGACTCTTGAGAATTCCTTGGACGGCAAGGAGATCCAACCAGTACATTCTAAAGGAGATCAGTCCTGGGTGTTCTTTGGAGTGAATGATGCTAAAGCTGAAACTCCAATATTTTGGCCACCTCATGTGAAGAGTTGACTCACTGGAGAATACTCTGATGCTGGGAGGGATTGGAGGCAGGAGGAGAAGGGGATGACAGAGGATGAGATGGCTGGATGGCATCACCGACTCGATGGACTTGAGTTTGGGTGAACTCCGGGAGTTGGTGATGGACAGGGAGGCCTGGTGTACTGTGATTCATGGGGTCGCAAAGAGTCTAATATGACTGAGCAACTGAACTGAACTGAACTGATCCAGATATGTGCCAACATTTCCAGTCCTCACCTCTGGCTGCTGTCAAAGGTCTTACTCTTTGCAAGATAATATACATTGTTTCAGAGGAAGTTATGGGGACTTTTTACAACAATGATACAGTATTTCAGCAGTGTTTTACTACTGGTTAACAGGATTGAACTGTACTAGAAATCTTATAGAGATACAATTAAGCCTAAGGTTTTGTTGAGGGAAGTAAACGGTGGTGGTGGGCATTGTTATTTTGTCTAAGAATAACACCGGTAAAGATTCTCTGGTAAGGTGATGTTTGAGCACAGACATGAAGGAAATGAAGCAGGAGGCCATGAGGAAGAGCAGCACTGGCAGGGGAAAGAGAAGGGGCCGTCTTTGGCCAGAGAGCTTGCCTGACTTTTACGTGTAGGCTCAGCCGAAACAGTTCCAGCACTGTTGTCAAAACCCATTCTTTGGTCATTCACTTGGAGGTCTATTTTACCTGCAGGCATGATTCAGGTGTGTTTTTATTGCTCATTTATTTTTTTAAAGAGTCAGTGAAGATACCTTTCATGTCACAGCCAGTGACTGGATCCAAGCTATGCCAAAATTTTCACCCGTCTAAAACATACCTGTTTGATAAACTCATGTCTGCTTTATACTGGATAATCAATTTCTCAGCCTTATAGCCTTGCATGAGTGACCAAGATAGAGTAATGAGCACCATCCATATGTTTATTGGTAGCCTTGCCAGCCCTTGCCTGGCTTCCCAATGTTTGTTTCCTTCCCAGAAGAAGCAACTGTTGATATGGAACTTTTTTTTTCCCCTAGCATCTCTCAGCTTAAGAACAATAATCTGAATACAATGGACGAAATATCATTAAGATAATGAAGCATCTGGGAAGCATATCCTTGAAAAGTGGTTTGAGAAACTTGGAAACTCATCTTGGAAAACAGAACTCTAAACCAATGTATACAAAATCCTTTAAAATGTTTTGAAGATTAAGGCAGTAATTCCAGAAGCATAGTTCTTTATCTAGAGAAGGCACTCCTTCATAATGTTAGCAGCACTCTGAGTGCCTAGCCAAGTTTTAGATGGATAGACAGGTGAATGGATCTCCATCATTAACATATTGCAGAATTTGCAAAGAACCAGACATTTCTGAGAATATAATGGTCTGATTCTTAAGTGAGTGGCTTCTTCCACCATAGAAAGGTTCATGAAGATGTTGGATGACTGTTCTAAAAAGGAAATAACAGACATTTCTGCACTGTGTGGAAAATTGGACTAGTTATCAGCTATAGCTTCTTAGAGATCAGTGGTCCCTGCCAACACAACATGGGGCACAAAGAAAAATTTCAGGTATACATTTTTGACTTGTTACTATAGCATAATTGATTCTATCTTAACTATAACACAGTCTTTGATTTTAATTTTGGATAGAAATTTAACATCCCATGTGGCCTAAGAAAAGTTAATTACCTTTTCTGACCTTGATTTGCTTATTATAATAATTAAGGGCTTAAATAAAATAATCTCCAAAGGTGCACTTACTGCAAAATGTCATAACATGATTCTGTGAGTCAAGGAAATTCTCTAGGGAACTGGTGGTATTGTCTATTACATATGCACTTGGTGTAGCTATTTGGGTAAATAACCTTTCACTCATTATGGACAGAGGATGCGATGGTCAGATGGCATCACTAACTCAATGGACATGAGTTTGAACAAACTCTGGGAGATAGTGAAGGACAGGGAAGCCTGGTATGCTGCAGTTCGTGGGGGTCACAAAGAATTGGGCACAACTTAGCAACTGAACACCACTGTGGACAGAAGATTGTTTTTCTAGAAGCTGTCTTTGGAGATTTCAGTTAGAAATGAAGACATGCCACAACATTTTTTGATGGAGAGTTTAATATGCAGAACTATTTTGAAATCTTACTATTCTACCCAGGGTAGTTAATATGGAAAATTTTCTTTCTCTGTGGTATAAGAATGATAAATGCCAATTATTGATTTTTTTTTATTCTAAGTGCTCCATAAACATTATCACACCAAGCACCCTACCTACTTATATATCTACCTATGTACATATGTGTGTGTATATATATATATATATATATATATATATATCTGTCTGTCTAACCTAGGAATTGATGCTATAATTTTCCCAGTTTTGCTAATGAAGAGACTGAGGTTTTCAGAAAATGAAATACCTTCTCAACCAATTAGCAGTGCTAGGTTTTGATACCAGGTTTGTCTGAGTCCAAAGCCAAGGTTATTAATCTCTAAAATAATTCTGGATAGTTTAAATGGAGAAAATTTAGTAAGTACAGTATTTCAAATTTAGTCCCATCCTCTTGCATATAAGGGCTTCCCTAGTAGCTCAGCTGATAAAGAATCCACCTGCAATGCAGGAGACCCTGGTTCAATTCCTGGGTCTGGAAGATCCCCTAGAGAAGGGATAGGCTAACTGCTCTAGTACTCAAGCTTCATTGGTGGTTCAACTGGTAAAGGATCCGCCTCCATGCAGGAGACCTGGGTTTAATCCCTGGGTTGGGAAGGTGCCCTGCAGAAGGGAAAGACTTCCCACTCCAGTATTCTGGCCTGGAGAATTCCATGGTCTATAAAGCCCATGGGGTCACAAAGAGTCAGACACAACTGAGCACCTTTCACTTTCACCTTTCTTTCATATAAAGATAAATTGACCTCTTCTACCAAATTCACTCTGTGTCCTTCAATTTTGGTTCATATTGACTTTACAAAAATTATTTCTATTATCTTTTTCAAAGTTTCTCTTCAATTTCAAGAAGTTTCTTTGTAGTTTTTTTCTTTATTGCACTTTTTTCACATTTGGCTTTCCACACTACTTCATTTATAATATACATCTGTGATGTTCTTGTACTTTGTATAATTTTAAGCTTCCAATTCCAAATAACAAGTAAAGCAGCACTAAATTATAAGCTGTGTGGGTTTCTATCACTGTGTGAAAGGCATGTCATTTTTATATTTTTACCTTTCAAGCAACACAGATTGAACTATTTCTCATCAAAAGACTTCTTATTCTTTCATATCTATTTTTGCGTCTTTTCTGACACACTCTTGACATTCTTTTCCTAATGCCATTAACCTTGATTCTGTTCTCTACCTGTTGCATAAGAACTTAGATATTCATGGCCAGCTAGAACACTCTCAGTATAAAATATCAGAATGAAGATAATAAAAAAATTATAAAAGGTAATTTTTGCCATAATGTAATATCGAGAATACAAATGGTTATCTCATTACTCAACAAATCTGAAATCATAATGGTAACAATGTCAAAATAGTACCAGAAAAACAGTAAACTAAGAGCAAGTAAAAAATACTATATTTAATCTAACTTTGAAAACTTTAAATCTCCTAAGGACTCAATATTTTGCCTACAAGTCCTTACAAACTTTGATGAAGATGAACTGTTCTTCATAAAACAGTGATTTTATAGCATTTTGTTTGTAGTGTACATTGTGGTAATCTCCCCTCCAGTCTTCCTACCTCTTTCTCTTGTATTGCTGCCAGTAACCACAGCTCCACAGAGGTGGCCCATCACTGTTGAACCCAATCAGAGTAATCCTATTTTTCTTGCATAGTGGATCCCATGGCAAAAGGACTGGGTCAACAATGAACATGTGACACAATTAACTCCAGTGAGATCTAAGGACAAGGGAACCGAGGAATTCTGGAGGAGCTACTTCTTGTCCTTCTTAGAAAAAGAGAATGTTTTCAGAAGCCAAATATTTCTATTTTTGGAGGATGTGGAAGTGAACACTAGAATCGCTGTAGCCATCCTGCCCCCTTAGGGAAAGCCAGCCTCAGGAAAAGTTATTCCCACATAAAGCAAATAGAAACATACCAAGGCTGGAGCGTGTCCTGAAATGCATTTTCCACTTATGTGAGCCAATCAAGCCTATGTCTTGTTAGGTCAGTTTGGATTGTGGTTTCTATTAATTAAAACACATAAGGTAGCTCAGACAGTAAACAACCTGCCTGCAGTGCGGGAGGCCTGGGTTCAATCCCTGGGTCAGGAAGATCCCCTGGGGAAGGAAATGGCAACCCACTCCAGTATCCTTGCTTGGAGAATTCCATGGACAGAGGAGCCTGGCGGGCTATGGTCCATGGGGTCGCAAAGAGTCTGATACAACTGAGTGACTAACACTTTCACTTTTTCAGTGGACCCTAATTGATATGCCAGCCCTTTTATTTCTTAATTTACCTATTTTTCAATCATATAGAAATATATACAGGCATTATTATGATCAGATTGTGAAATCAAATAATTTAGATCATATCTCAATATTAGATGCTTTAGAAGAAACTAATCTACAGGGTTGTTTTAGGAAAGTAATAATATTGAGCTTTGAGAGCCAAAGAAACCCTGAAAGATTATGTGTAAAATCTTTGAAATATGTAAAGCATACTAATAACAAAAGATAACCATTTCTCCTAAATTCTAATACAACAGAAAAGTGTTATTAAAGTCCTTGACTCACTTGTATTATTTTTCTTTATTGTTAATGCAAGCTCTCCTCATTAAGCTCCTAGTGACTTGATATGTAAAACTCTCCAACAGCATTATCTGTCTGATGTATGAAGTCAAATCCTGCTGTGTGGGTCTCAAGACCTTTCATAATCTGAGTTCTTTCTGCTCTCCTCCTCTACCTACATATGTCAGCACTCTCCCACCTGCACCTGCAGCTCCAGACCCTTCACAGTTTTGCTGCTCCTCTCCTCCCCTTCTCCATATATTCCATCTTAGTTTTTGCTTCTGTGCTTTTTGGTCAAGCCCTCCTCTCCCCCCTCCAACAGTAGTACTCTTCTCTGGACATAAGCTCTACCACAGGACTTGGTTCTTTGGCTCTGATTATCTGTCATTGTGCATTCACCTCTAATGCTTCAGTTTTGTCTGTGATTAGGTTGTCAGACCCTTGAGAGCAAGGAATGAGACTGATTTCTCTTGTAATTCACTGAAGTTTCAACTACTGTTTAGTTGAGTAGATATTAAATGAGTATGTATTTGATCAATTGACCTTGTGCTGGCTATTTGTCTTAGAGACTGTTGCACGGACCTAGAAAAAGATTTTAAATATCTGGATTGCCTTAGAACTGCCAGATATAGCAAATAAATATACAGGATAGCCAGTTAAATTTTACTTTCAAATAAATAACTAACTATTTAGTTTTAGCATAAGTATATCTAATGCAATATTTGGGGTATAATTATACTAAAAAATGGCTTGTTTAGTAGTTTAAAATTTAAATTTTACTGGATGTCCTTTATTTCATCTGGAAATTCTAAATGGACCTGACCCAAAACAAACAAACAAACAAAAAAAATCGTGTTTAATTTCTTAAACTAGAGCTAAATACCACATTTATGAATTGTTTAACTTTATATAGTTTTGCCAATGAAGTCCTATAGCACATGAAGTTCTCTGCATCATTTCATCTAGCGGTGGCAACATATAAATTGAGTATTCATTATGTAAAAGTCACCATGCATCCTCCTGTACAGGGAAGCAAAAATGAATAAGATGCTTCCTCTGCCCTCAAGTAGTTTATAGCCTGGTAGAAGATACAGCTCATTTTAGTCCTGTCTCTAGTTACGTGCAATGTGGATGTCAATCCATATGGAAAAATTTTTTTTAGGCCTGACCCAGCCCTCCTGGGCAAAGATTCAAGATGACACTATACATTTAGGTTATCAAAAATGAAGAATATTTGCTTTGAAGTATATATTAAATAGCTCCTGTCTCTGAAATATTATATAAACACCATAATCCATCATCCTAAACGAAGGTAATTTTCAAAAATTCTTTTGATCAGAACACTTTATTCTGCTTTCGATAATTAAGTTAGCTTTTATGATGCAGGGCTTCTCTCATAGCTCAGTTGGTAAAGAATCCACCTGCAATGCAGGAGACCCTGGTTTGATTCCTGGGTCAGGAAGATCTGCTGGAGAAGGGATAGGCTACCCACTCCAGGATTCCTGGGCTTCCCTTGTGGCTCAGCTGGTAAAGAATCTGCCAGCAATGTGGGAGACCTGGGTTTGATCCCTGGGTTGGGAAGATCCCCTGGAGAAGGGAAAGGCTACCCACTCCTGTATTCTGGCCTGTAGAATTCCATGGACTGTATAGACCATGGGGTTGCAAAGAGTCACTGAGCAACTTTCACTTTGTGATGGAGGATTTTTTTTCTGGTTCTTGAATATTTAATATGCATTTTTTAGCATCAGCAATAGAAATGTATTGCATGACATTTTTTTCTCTCTGAGCTATCACGTAAGTTCTTCACAGGTAGATGCCATGCCAACTACTTAATCCGAGTCACTTATTTAGGTGAACAATAGGATCTGGTGCTTTACATTTTATCTTTCTGCTGTGTGGCCTTGTCTGCTTCAGCTAATGTCTCCAATCTTTCCTGGTCATAGTCAGTGTGTGTTTATGTGTATACAAAATTGATATTAGTTAAATTTTTTTAGCTACATGATATTTATAAGTTATATGCCATATAAACTCAGTGATATTTGTTGTAATCAAAGATTTCAAATTCCAGAAACAACAGAATGTTTTCCATAACAGTATTCTTGATTTTTTGTGTGTATGTGTATGTTTAAAAGCATTTCTTAGACTTAACATATAATTTAAGGCTTTAAAACAATGTTACCTTAACATACAATATTCAAATTTTCACTTCTGGAATAGAGAGTACTATATTTTCTCTTTCTTTTCTAAATATAAGCTATTGATCTCAACTCACCAATCTGTATTTTCTTGAAAAGCATCTTAAATTAAAAAAAAAATGCATATCCCATAAAGTAATGATTTCCATGGTTATTAACATATCACAAGAAGTTGCAAATGGAATGGCATTAAAAGGTGATAAAACTATTGGGAAAAGTTATGCTAACTTGAATGATTTGTCAATTACCTAGGTAGAAGGCTATAGTTAGCATTATCATTATGCCAAGTCTTTGGAGCTATGAAATACTCATTTAAAGTATGTGTTTTAGGTTGTCAAAAATTACCTTTGGTAGCTCTTCAATTTGATTGGCATCTAGGTAAAGCTCCTCTAATGTCCGTTCAAAGTTAAAAACCTCCTTTGGCACCTGCTGAAGGCTGCAGTGGGAGTAATCTAAAACTGAGATGATTTCTTCTTCACCTCGGAAACATCGGCACGGCACCAGACGGCCAATGATTTTCCGCTTGGTGGTCATCTCCAGGCACTGCACTAGAGAAAAACAGGAAAACAAAAAACCAACTGCTTAACCACCAGCCTTGGAAGGCATTCTTAAAATATTTAAAGCTTAGAAATTTAATTATGATTATATTTTATAATTATACAATGCTTTAAAAAAGTTTACATAAGACATGCATATGCATTATATCATTTAATCCATAAGGTATATAAGACAGATTTTTATTAACATTTAACAAATAAAGAACTGGATTCAGAAAGGGGCAGATAGTTCCCATTGTCACACACATTTGGAATGGCAGAACTGGACCAGAACACAATCCTGACAGTGCAAGGCTTACACTCACATTTGAAACATAGTTCTATAATATAGATTTTTAAAATTGTATACTAATTGCAGTACAGGATAGAAACCTCCAAATTTGTTCGAAAAAATATATTTCCCTCATTTCTCCAAAATATTAATAGTCAAGTTTTACCCATAAGGTTTATGATTTCCTCTTTCTGACTCAAATTTACTCCATTAATCAATAATTATCTATTGAGTATTTAATGTGCTCTAGACATTCAACTATGAACTAGGGAGAGAGATATAAATTGAACAAACTCCCTGGAGACAGATGTTGGAGACAGCTATATTGGTTATTCACTTCAGAATAAGAATCCGTACTTATGAATCCTTTTATTTTAATAGGAGAAAATAATCATGGCAGAAATTTCTGTGATGTCCTGACATATCTTTCACTAGATTGGCACCAACCAAATGCTATGAAAACTTGCATGAATCGGTATCATGGCACCTACCACACTTCATTAAAGTTACTATTTTTTAAGTCGTTTTTTTCCTAGACTCTAAGCCTCTTGAGGGTAGAAGCTATTTTGTTCATTTTTACATTTGTCTTGGTGCTTGACATACAGTAGACAAGCAATAACCAATGTAAACTAAACAAACCAATTCATGAATGAACAGATGGATACATTTGAGAGTCTGTCCTCAACCACCTTCAGATACTGATAATTAGCTTGAAAATCTTCTCATTCTAACTAAAAGGTCACTATCTCTGGAATGTCTCAGGATAAACGAATAGCATCTTCCTTGGAGCTACCAGGCACTAATCTCACTGCTTCCTAATTATGTGTACTATTTCCCCATGTACTAGGTGGGTTCTTGAAGGAGAGGATCTTGTCTTTTTCATCTCTGAATTCATAGTAACAGTATAGTTTGCCATCTGCAGAAACAGTATTGAATGAGCATCAACTTGAAACTTGTATTTTATTCACTGATTTATTTTTACTTATCAACATAAACCTATTGCAGAAAAAGAAAGTAGCAATAGTTGACAAAAACAATGCAGTATTTTGTTTTGGAATGGCTTAGATTAAATCATATTTGGAGGCAAATGAATATGATATGCTTAAGAGATGGTGAAAGTTCAGCCCAAAGCCACCTTTATTCTTCCTTTAACTTATGAAATTTATAAAATTATATTTTGGGGCACATGAGTCAGCTCTTCCATATGGTTATTTGTACATGGTAATTTGTAGAAGGTTTATCTAAAAACATTAAAAAGATGACCTTTCTTCTCCATTAGTTTCTATCTTTCAAAATCCTACATTTCTCATTTCTGGGAGCTTGAATCACAAGGTTTTGGAATTGTTATTTTACCTGAGCTTACTTGAAAGCCCTGATTACAGGCTGATCTCTACATAGGATCTAGGACATATAAACAGCCAGTAAATGCATCTAATATCTGACACACACTATATCTGACATACACTAGGCACCTAGCAAATGTTTGTTGAGGTTATTGTAGTTGTAAAAGGTAAGTGATGATGGCTCAGACTATGGGAGCAGCAGTAAAAATGGGAAGAAGTGATGGACTGGCAAGGTATTTAAGAAGCAGAATCCCTAGCGTGGGTGATGGATTAAATGAGAGGTGGAAAGGGTACTGTAGCGAGAATTCTTGAAAAATTCCCAAGTTTTTAAGTCTCTAGTAGCCACATGACTACTCAGCTGTGATGCCATAAAGCTGACTCAAGGCATTTATCCTGTGTGTCTCTATGATTCACAGCTGTTGAATCAATTGTTCATACATTGTTTTTACCCAGTACATTACACTCACCCTTTTGTGCCAAACCATGTGGCTATTTCTTGATGCCCATCTGTTGTTTCAACTGCAATTTTTTTATTGTGAAGAGAAAAAAGAGAATATCCAAGCCTGTACCTGAACCATTTGGTCAGAGTGTCTACCGTCCAGGAAGGCTTTTGCAATTTAATGCCCTTTTAGTACTGCTTTCCCTTTCGTTCAAAGCATTGTTCCTCTGATAATCTCATTGCCTGCCAGTAAACTCTTTCTTTAGTTCAGTTCAGTCACTCAGTCATGTTCGACTCTTTGTGACCCCACAGACTACAGCACACCAGGCTTCCCTGTCCATCACCAACTCCTGGAACATACTCAAACTCATGTCCATCGAGTTGATGATGCATCCAACCATCTCATCCTCTGTCATTCCCTTCTCTTGCCTTCAATCTTGCCCCGCATCAGAGTCTTTTCTAATGAGTCCCTTCTTCACAACAGGTGGCCAAAGTATTGAAGCTTTAGCTTCAGCATCAGTCATACCAATGAATATTCAGTACTGACATCTTTAAGGATCGACTAGTTTGATTTCTTTGCTGTCAAAGGGACTCTCAAGTGTCTTCTCCAACACCACAGTTCAAAAGCATCAATTCTTCAGCACTCAGCATTCATTATGGTCCAACTCTCACACCCATACATGACTACTGGAAAAACCATAGCTTTGACTTGATGGACATTTGTCAGCAAAGTAATGTCTCTGCTTTTCAATATGCTGTCTAGGTTTGTCATAGCTTTTCTTCCAAGGAACAAGTGTGTTTTAATTTTGTTGCTACAGTCACCATCTGCAGTGATTTTGGAGCCCAAGAAAATAAAGTCTGTCACTCTTTCCACTGTTTCCCCATCTATTTGCCATGAAGTGAGGGGACTAGATGCCATGATCTTCATTTTTTGAATGTTGAATTTGAAGCCAAGCTTTTCACTCTTCTAACTTTCATCAGGAGGCTCTTTAGTTCTTCTTCGCTTTCTGCCATAAGGGTAGTGTCATCTGCATATCTGAGGTTATTGATATTTCTCCCAGCAATCTTGATTACTTACAGCTTGTGCTTCATCCAGCCCAGCATTTCACATGATGTACTCTGCATATAAGTTAAATAAGCAGGGTGACAGTAAATAGCCTGATGTACTCCTTTCCCAATTTGGAACCAGTCCATTGTTCCATGTCCAGTTCTAACTATAGCTTCTTGACTTGCATACGGGTTTCACAGGAGGTAGGTAAGGTGGTCTGGTATTCTCATCTCTTGAAGAATTTTCCACAGTTTGTTGTGATTCACACATTCAAAGGCTTTAGTATAATCAATGAAGCAGAAGTAGACGTTTATCTGAAATTCTCTTGCTTTTTCTATGATCCAATGGATGTTGGAAATTTGATTTCTAGTTCCTCTGCCTTTTCTAAATCCAGCTTGAGCATCTGGAAGTTCTCGTACTATTGAAGCCTAGCTTGGAGAAATTTGAGCAGTACTTTGCTAGCGTGTGAGATGAGTGCAGTTGTGCAGTAGTTTGAACATTCTTTGGCATTGCCTTTCTTTGGCAATGAAAACTGACCTTTTCCAGTCTGTGGCCACTGCTGAGTCTTCCAAATTTACTGGCATATTGAGTACAGCACTTTAATAGCATCATCTTTTAGGATTTGAAATAGCTTAGCTAAAATTTTATCACCTCCACTAGCTTTGTTTGTAGTGATGCTTCCTAAGACCCACTTGACTTGCACTCCAGGATGTCTGGACCTCGGTGAATGATCACACTATCGTGGTTATCTGGGTTGTTAATATCTTCTTTGCATAGTTTTTCTGTGTATTCTTGCTATCTCTTTGAAATGTCTTCTGCTTCTCTTAGGTCCATACCATTTCTGTCCTTTATTGTACCCATCTTTGTCTGAAATGTTCCTTTGGTATATCTAATTTTCTTGAAGAGATCTATAGTCTTTCCCATCCTATCATTTTTCTCTATTTCCTTTGCACTGATCACTTAGGAAGGCTTTCTTATCTCTCCTTGCAATTCTTTGGAAACCTGCATTCAGATGGATATGGCTTTCCTTTTCTGCTTTGCTTTTCCTTCTCTTCTTTTCTCAGCTATTTGAAAGGCCTCCTCAGACAACCATTTGCCTTTCTTTTTCTTGGGGATGGTTCTACTCTTTCTCATTTCAGTTCACTACCTCTAGAACCCATTGATGACTTTGGTATCTAATTTATGGATTATCTATCCATTGTAACTCCTTCCATTCCTGATTTATACTCCTTAGACATAATAGCTTTCAACTTTTTCCACCCTAAATTTCTAAGAAACTTAATTGTAATGCTACTCCATGATTTTTCCCTTACAGATTTTTGCTATATAACATGGTGGTTTACCTTTCTTCTAACAAATTCTCACACACTTATAACCAATCAAAATATATATAGCAATTTTGTTTTAAATTAATAATACTTATTTTACTATAGCTATAAATATCACTATAATTCAATTACATTTTATTTCTTCTGCATCTTTTTTTTCTTTAAAATTGCTTTATGTTTTTCTTTTTTTTTTTTTTTTTTTATGTATCTTTCACTCATTCAAGTTGCTGACTATCTCCTCCTCTCTTTGTATAGTGAAAAATGTCATTTACCCCCAAGGATAATCCTTCAGGAGCACTCTACCTTCCTGTTTCTGTCTGGAGTGGTTCTGTGTGTGTCTGTGTGTGTGTGTGTGTATGTGTGTGTGTGTGTCTGTGTATATGTGTGTGTGTGCATTTGATCCTGGAATATCTCTTCATTGTCCTTCTGTAAATTTTACATTTCCTTCTTCTGTTTTATTCCTATTTTATGAACCCCTTGTCTTTTTCTTTCTAGACTTACTGGACTATAACATCCGATGGTGAGATATAATATCCAGTAACTCACTGAGAGAGAATATACAGCAGGAACATGTTTAAACCTCTGCATATATGATCATAGTTTCATTTCACCTACAAATAAATTTAAAGTTTGGTCAGATATATACTTCTGGGTCAGACGTAATTTTCTTTACAAATTTGAATTCATTTTTAATATATTATTTTCTAGATTTCAAGGTTGTTGTCAGGAAATCTAACTCCATTACTATTCAAATTCCTGTTTTACACCCACTTTCCCCTCTGCCAGAACATTTTAGAACTTTTATCTTATTCTTAGTCTTTTTAAATTTCAAGACGATGTGCTTTGGTATGTTTTTATTCATTTGCTGGGTACTCAATGGGCCCTTTCATTTTGAAAGCACTTATCCTTCCCTTGTTAAATCTTCTAATATTTTTTTAATTGAGAATTTCCTCTTCATTGTTTTTATTTTTTTTATGCCATCCTGATCAGTTGGACCTACTTCTTAGAATTACCTGGTAATTCAATTATTTTTCTTTTGTAATTTTCATGCCTTTGTCTTTTTATTTTATTTTCTGAGATATTGTCTCAACTTCATCTTTTAAATCCATCTCCTGCATTATCTTTTATCAAGTAACATATTCATACTGCCCAAAAATTATTTATTCCTTCTTAAATCATGCTCCTTTTTCACAGTGAAAGTGAAAGTGAAGTCACTCAATCGTGTCTGACTCTGCAACCCCGTGGACTATAGACTACCAGGTCTGACTGTGTGACCCTGTGGACTGTAGCCTATCAGGCTCCTCCCTCCAAGGGATTTTCCATGCAAGAATACTGGAGTGGGTTGCCATTTCCTTCTCCAGGGGATCTTCCCGACCCAGGGATCAAACCCAGGTCTCCCGCATTGCAGGCAGATGCCTTAACCTCTGAGCCACCAGGGAGGCCCGCTTTTTCATAGTATCATGATTCTATTTCAGGGTGCCATATCACTTTCATTTCTCTTAGAAGATATCGTTGTTAAGTTCCTAAGTCAAGTCTGAATCTTTGCAATCCTATGGACAGCAGAATGCCAGGTTTCTCTGTCCTTCACTATCTCCTAGAGTTTGCTCAAATTCACGTTCACTGAGTTGGTGATGCTATCTAATCATCTCATCCTCTGTCACTTCCTTCTCTCCTGTCTTCAGTCATTCCCAGCATCAGGGTCTTTTCCAATGATTTGGCTCTTTGTATCAGGTACCCAAAGTATTGGAGCTTCAGCATCAGTCCTTCCTCTGAATATTCAGGGTTGATTTCCTTTAGGATTGATTGGCTTGATCTCCTTGCAGTTGAAGGGACTCTCAAGAGTCTTCTCCAGCACTACAATTTGATGGACTTTTTTTGTGTGTGTGCCTTTTCCCCCTTGCTCCTTGCATTTATTCTGAGTTCCATTTTCTGTTTGGTCTTTTGGTCTTTATCTTTCATGATAGAGGTTTTTCACAAGTATCTGGTGATCCCTGGCTGTCCTTCAATTATGAAGAGTGACTCCCTACAGAGCTAATTGGAAGCTTTGTATGCATAATAAGTTTCACTGCAGGATGACTGGCAGTCAGTCAAAGAATGTTCTGGTCTTCTGCCTGAGGCATAACTATGCAGTTTTGTAAATAAGGATCTAAGTCAGTTTTTCTATTTTCACTACTAAGTTTCTCCAGTTCTTTGTCTGGTACTTGTCTCCAAGACTCTCAAGGAGAGCTATGAAGCAAATTAATTTTTGTATCCCTTTGTGGAGAAGGAAATGGCAACCCACTCCAGTGTTCTTGCCTGGAGAATCCTGTGGATGGAGGACCCTGGTGGGCTGCCGTCTATGGGGTTGCACAGAGTCGGAAACAACTGAAGCGACTTAGCATGCATGCATGTCTGTGGGTATATTATAATGTAGCTGACAATGTACTTTCTATACAGATAAATATAAACTACATTGTCTTTCCCTGTCTCCTTAAAATTTGTTGAAATCTCTTATCTCTTGGTATCTTTTCTTCAATTTTCTCTCTCCTTGGGAGTAAATGCATTTAAAATTTTATTTTAGTTTGGTGGAATTTTGGTTGCAAGTGCAGCTCAATAAGGTAAGTAGGAGATTAACTTCCATGTTTAAAAGAAAGTTTTCCTTTCTTTAATCCCCTTCATACTTTTAATCCCTTCTTATCTGACCTACTAGGAGTATGGACTAGAACGACATTTTTTTTTTTTTCACAAACACTCTCTTCCTTTCGCTCCCCTGACTTCGCACTCTTCTGACATTTATCCTTCTGCTTATGTTCCTCAATTTCAGTCTTTTAAGAAGATCCATCCTCTCTTCCAAACATTGACATTTAAAATATTAGAGTTATTCCCCGGCTAGTCTTGTGGCCCTTTTAATTGTGTGCTCTCTCCCTTTCAGTCTTTACAATCTCACTCACCTTTCCCAACTCTTTTCGTTTAACTTTGATGAGTGATGGCTATGAAGTTTTTCAAATTTCTACTCAGATTTATGTCTCTCATCATTTCCACTTTGTGTCTTATGAACATCTCAAACATAACAATGTTCATAATTGAAGAGATGCTTTTCAAAGGTATGAGTCTATCATCATGGTCAAGAATTTAGACTCTGAAGCCAGCTCCTTGGCTGTATGACTCTCGGCACATATTTAACCTCTATCTGTCTAGTCCTCTCTAAAATCAGAGCACCTACCAAGCCTGTAGAATTGCACCATGTAGTTTTAAGTATTCACTGAGTGTTCTGCCCAAACCTCCTCTTCCTGTGTTCTCAGTCTCAGAGAACAGCCACAAAGTTCACCTAGTTTGTCAAGATAGAAAGCTTAGCAATATTCTTGGCTCCTCTCATTCTCTCACTTTCCACATCCAACAATCACCAAGTCCGAATCCTTCAATAGCCAAAACTTATCTTGATTCAGGAAGGTTTTTCTTCATTTCAACTCCCCAGCAATGTTGTCCAATTATTGTCTCCTGCCTATGGACCTGTCTCTACCACTCTATTTTTCTCCCACCACAGTGAAGCTGGGGGTGACCTTTTAAAAACACAAATATTATGTCATCTTCTTACTTCAAATACTTCAATGTCTCCTCTCTGCCTTCCAGACAAAGTCAAAAGTCTTTTACTGTGGCTTGCAAGTATGATATTGTCCTCTTGGCTGACTGGGGCCCTCCACTCTCAGACCCAGTGCTCTGTTCCGCCTGGTTAGGTGCCACTCTTCTCCTTGTTTTCAGTGCTCTTTGTAATCGTGGCTTCTTTTGCCACGATCAGGACTACGTGATCTTTTTTTTTCTATGAGGGTCTTCATAAATAGCTCTGCTTTTGCTCAGGGCACATTTCCTTGCTCTTTTCTAAAAATTTAGTTTGGAAGGGAAAATAGCCTCTCTTTATTCAATATGTTCCAACTGTCCTCTTCTCTGTATGTTCCAACTGTATGCTGCAATAGCTTTTGATCACATTTTGATTACTTATTCAAATAAATCTTGTTCCCTAGATTGACACCTCTGTAAGGAGAGGGACCATGTCTAGCCTTTCAACAACATACATTTCTAGTAACTTTAGTATTGAATATCTGGTTTAGAGTAGATACTTTAAAAACATTAGCTGTATTAGTGAAAGAATATGAGAACTAAAGATGATTATAGTGACTTTTATTTATATAGCTTTGGAAAATTTCAAAACAATTTATAATCAATTATCTTGTTTTATCAAGACAAATAGACATCCATATATTATTGTATTTCAATAATAAACTAATTAAAGTTTGGTGAGTTTGTGATGTGCATAAGGTCACACACAGAGTAATTCGTAGAATGAGATTAGATTTCATTTTTCCTGACTCCAAAGCCACCATTTTTTCCCCCCATTAGCAGACAATGCATTGCATTTACAGTGATATTTAGAAAGCAATATTCGAGAATTTATCAAACATGAATTTATCAGTAGTTTTACTGCACACACACACACACACACATTTGATGGTTATTTACACACAGAATACTTCATAGGTACAAATAGAATGAGGGGGTAGCAGTGAGAGAAGCAACATTGCTCTCTTTTATCTGATGATAAAGAGTTTAAGCTTTTTTGAATGTCGAAAGTATGGAAATATAAGGTAGGATGAAAAAAGTGTTTCAGGAATTGAGTAGGTCATAACACACAAGAAAGCACATAAACATTACACACATGACATACAGAAGCATCATTTGCTTTCTTTCTGAAACACGACCATTGCCTGGTATACTATAGAAGTGTGCAGCTTCATGTCTAGTATATGGACTTTGACTCAGAAGCAACCTGATTTCCTGTCTTACTACATACCCTTAGGAAGTATCCTAAAGAGGGATTTTTAGATTTTCAGGTTTTCAAAGGGACTTAAAAAGGCAAGACAAAAATATTAATCTCTTCCTGTTAATACCCTTCCAATAAATTCCATAAATCAAAGCTGAGAGTATATTATTTTTTAGATTATCACTGCATAGATTCTCTTCTCTCTTGAACATTATTTTTTTAAATCTAAATTGAAGAGCTAAAGGGAATTTTTTTACAACCAAAGCATACAGCCAACAGTCTTCCTATCAACACTCTCTGAATCAAATGCATTTAAATAGCAGCACTCACTAACACAGCCTAAACTAGCTGAAGAAGCAGAAATATTCATCTTGATATATTCCTCAAATCCTTCTCTATTCATAATTTAAACCAAAGAGAATTTCAACCACTTGAGAATTATGCCTGCAGAAGTTGACTCAAGCAATAAGAAAATGTGTATCAAAACATCTGTTTTTCAGTACCTTTGCATTCTCTAGGATTTTTTAGACCCATTATGCCAATTTTCTTTAATTTAAGTCTGAATTTGTCAATAAGGAGTTCATGATCTGATCCACAGTCAGCTCCCGGTCTTGTTTTTGCTGACTGTATAGAGCTTCTCCATCTTTGGCTGCAAAGGATATAATCAATCTGATTTCAGTGTTGACCATCTGGTGATGTCCATGTGTAGAGACCTCTCTTAAGTTGTTGGAGGAGGGTGTTTGCTATGACCGGTGTGTTCTCTTGGCAAAATGCTATTAGCCTTTGCCCTGCTTCATTCTGTACTCCAAGGCCAAATTTGCCTGTTACTCCAGGTGTTTCTTGACTTCCTACTTTTGCATTCCAGTCCCCTATAATGAAAAGGACATCTTTTTTGGGTGTTAGTTCTAAAAGGTCTTGTAGGTCTTCACAGAACCATTCAACTTCAGCTTCTTCAGCATTACTGGTCGGGGCATAGACTTGGATTACCATGATACTGAATGGTTTTCCTTGGAAACGAACAGAGATCATTCAGTCGTTTTTGAGACTGCATCCAAGTACTGCATTTCAGACTCTTTTGTTGACCATGATGGCTACTCCATTTCTTCTAAGGGATTCCTGCCCACAGTAGTAGATATAATGGTCATCTGAGTTAAATTCACCCATTTCAGTCTGTCTGAGTTCGCTGATTCCTAGAATGTCATTGCTCACACTTGCCATCTCCTGTTTGACCACTTCCAATTTGCCTTGATTCATGGACCTAACATTCCAAGTTCCTATGCAATATTGCTCTTTACAGCATTAAATCTTGCTTCTATCATCAGTCCCATCCACATCTGGGTGTTGTTTTTGCTTTGGCTCCATCTCTTCATTCTTTCTGGAATTATTTCTACACTGATTTCCAGTAGCATATTGGGCACCTACTGACCTGGGGAGTTAATCTTTCAATGTCCTATCTTGTTGCCTATTCATACTGTCCATGGGGTTCTCAAGGCAAGAATACTGAAGTGGTTTGCCATTCCCTTCTCCAGTGGACCACATTCTGCCAGACCTCTCCACCATGAGCTGTCTGTCTTGGGTAGCACCACATGGCATGGCTCAGTTTCATTGAGTTAGAGAAGGCTGTAGTCTGTGTGATCACATTGGCTGATCTCCAAGCCAGGCTTTAGCAATATCTGAACCATGAACTTCCAGATATTCAAGCTGGTTTTAGAAAAGGAAGAGGAACCAGAGATCAAATTGCCAACATCTGCTGGATCATGGAAAAGCAAGAGAGTTCCAGAAAAACATCCATTTCTGCTTTATTGACTATGCCAAAGCCTTTGACTGTGTGTATCACAATAAACTGTGGAAAATTCTGAAAGAGATGGGAATACCAGACCACCTGACCTGCCTCTTGAGAAACATGTATACAGGTCAGGAAGCAACAGTTAGAACTGGACATCATAGAACAACAGACTAGTTCCAAATAGGAAAAGGAGTATGTCAAGGCTGTATAGGGTCACCCTGCTTATTTAACTTATATGCAGAGTATATCATGAGAAACTGTGGGCTGGAGGAAGCACAACCTGGAATCAAGATTGCCAGGAGAAGTATCAATAACCTCAGATATGCAGGTGACACCACCCTTACGGCAGAAAGTGAAGAAGAACTAAAGAGCCTCTTGATGAAAGTGAAAAGGGAGAGTGAAAAAGTTGGTTTAAAGCTCAACATTCAGAAAACTAGGATCATGGCATCTGGTCCCATCACTTCATGGCAAATAGGTGGGGAATCAGTGGAAACAGAGGCTGACTTTATTTTTATGGGCTCCAAAATCACTGCAGCTGGTGATTGCAGACATGAAATTAAATGACACTTGCTCCTTGGAAGGAAAGTTATGACCAACCTAGAGAGCATATTAAAAAGCAGAGACATTACTTTGCCAACAAAGGTCCGTCTAGTCAAGGTTATGGCTTTTCCAGTAGTCATGTATAGATGTGAGAGTTGGACTATAAAGAAAGCTGAGTGCCGAAGAATTGATGCTTTTGAACTGTGGTGTTCGAGAAGACTTTTGAGAGTCCCTTGGACTGCAAGGAGATCCAACCAGTCCATCCTAACAGAGACCAGTCCTGGGTGTTCATTGGAGGAACTGATGTTAAAGCTAAAACTCCAATACTTTGGCCACCTGATGCGGAGAGCTGACTCATTTGAAAAGACCCTGATGCTGGGAAAGACTGAGGGCAGGAGAAGCGGATGACAGTGGATGAGATGGTTGTATGGCATCACCGACAAAATGGACATGTGTTTGGGTGGACTCCGGGAGTTGGTGATGGACAGGGAGGCCTGGCATGCTGCGGTTCATGGGGTTGCAAAGAGTCAGACACGACTGAGTGACTGAACTGAACTGAACTGAACTGATGCCAATTTTATCCTTGCCTTATATTTCATCCCTGGAAAGTTAAAAGGACAATGGTAAGTTCAATCTTTCCAAGATTTCTTGTGATAAATACTCTGGCTGTCTTCATCAGTTGGCACAGTCTTACATTTTTCAAATGACAAATGTTTCTAATTTATTCACTGAGAAACCCTTTGCCACAGGAATATGGAAACCTGCCAATCTCTCTCCATGTCCTACTTCAAGAAACATTTTTAAAACCATTGCTTCACCTGAAGTAGTCTCTGAAACTCCCTCATCAAGACAGTATCACGGTGATTCTTGGACTCCAAGTGTATCATCTGAGGCTCGTTTGTTTTTTGATTATTCATGCACTCACATTTCAAAAATACTCAGATTGCATGGGTTTGTTTTCATCATATCATTACAATATCTGAAAGCCTGCAAGTGTTATCCACAATTTGATTTGCTATTATTACAAGGAAACCAGTTTGTCTTCAAGATCAAAGGACTGTTATTAGGATAAACACATTTATGGTCTTTAATGCTGATATTACAACATCAGCAATCAAAACAAGAAATCAAGAAGGAAAGGATGGTGCCTGGTACCATGAAAAGGCTTTTTAAATACTTCTAACTCAGCTTTTAGGCAAGTGACTTGTTTTAAGACTAACAGTGCTTCCATTCTCTTTCCTCACATATTTCCCAGGAATTTTCATCCACTGAGAAGAATGTCTCTTTCTACAAATGATTCTTAATATATACCACCATCTCTGATTTAGTTTCTAACTGCTTAATGAGTTACCTATTTCTAAATACAATTCAACTGTTCTAAAGCAGAACTTTAAAATATTTGTTAAGCTCCTAATCTGTACCAGACATTGTGCTTCCCTTCTTGATTTCTTGCTTTGGCTAACTGTGTTTTAATTCTCTTAAGGCTGTTCCTTGGAGTCATCTTTTACTTCTCCTTTCTTTCCTTCTATATTAGACATTCAATGTCTTCCCTTTCCTTTCTTTACCATTCAGTCAATCTAGTTCAGACTCAGCATCTCTTAGTAGTACTGCCCAAAGTAATACGGTACAAAAGTATACTATTTTCAGACATCATTACTTTACCATAATTTATTCAGCAAATTAAATGTCTACAATGTGTTAGGCATTGGGTTATATGATGGGAAGAACCAGTGAGCAAAGAGCTACATTCCCTGCTCTGGATAAACCTTCCTGGATAGTGAGAGAGATAAATATTGAACAAAAAATTAAGCAAATAAATCCACACTTGTGCATTGTGATAACTGCTATAAAAGAAAATATTAGAGAATTATCCATTTTATATATTTACACATAACATAGCTTGATTAATCCTCTAAAATGTATGTTCATTCTCCAGTTCTAAAAGCTTCACTGAGTGTACATTTTTAAATAGAAATATTTCCCAGTTCATATCCCCAGGTCATACCTTCTTCTAAGACATAAGCAAGCTGTGTTAACAAATTGAGGCCTAAGAGTTCTTCAGGATAAAGAGATAAGCTTCTTTTTATTCAGTGTTTCCTAAAGTGCGTAAAATTTAAAACATATAAAATGTTACAGTTTATCAACATAATTAGTCTTTTAAATCATACATTTTAGGAAAGGCTCCAACAAAGGTCCTCCAACAAAATTCTTTAGTTTGATAGTCAGGCCCTTTATCTAAATTTTCAGCTATTTTGTCTAGTACTTTCAAGTTTATGTTCTATCTTACACCATCATTCGGTTCAGTCTCTCAGTCATGTCCAGCTATTTGCGACCCCATGGACTGCAGCACGCCATTCTTCCATGTCCATCACCATTTCTCCGAGCTTACTCAAATGCATGTCCATTGAGTCGCTGATTCATTTCAACCATCTCATCCTCTGTCGTCCACTTCTCCTCTGCCTTCAATGTTTCCCAGTATCAGGGTCTTTTCCAAGGAATCAGTTCTTAATGTCAGGTGGCCAAAGTATTGGAGTTTCAGCTTCAGCATCAGTCCTTCCAATGAATATTCAGGACTGATTTCCTTTAGGATGGACTGGTTGGATCTCCTTGCAGTCCACGGGACTCTCAAGAGTCTTCTCCAATACCACAGTTCAAAAGCATTAATTCTTCAGTGTTCAGTTTCTTTATAGTCCAACTCTCATGTTCATACATGACTACTGGAAAAACCATAGCTTTGACTAGATGGACCTTTGTTAGAAAATTAATGTCTCTGCTTTTTAATATGCTGTCTATGTTGGTCATAACTTTCCTTCCAAGGAGCAAGCGTCTTTTAATTTCATGGCTGCAGTCACCAGCTGCAGTGATTTTGGAACCCGAGAAAATAAAGTCTCTCACTATTTCCATTGCTTCTCCATTTTACATAAAGTGATGGGACCAGATGTCATAATCTTAGTTTTCTGAATGTTGAGTTTTAAGCCATCTTTTTCACTCTTCTCTTTCACTTTCATCAGGAAGCTCTTTAGTTCTTCTTCACTTTCTGCCATAAGGGTGGTGTCATCTGCATATCTGAGGTTATTGATATTTCTCCTGGCAATCTTGTTTCTAGCTTGTGCTTCCTCCTGCCCAGCATTTCACATGATGCACTCTGCATGTAAGTTAAATAAGCAGGGTTACAATATACAACCCTGACATACACTTTTCCCAGTTCAGAACCAGTCTGTTTTTCCATGTTCAGTTCTAACTGTTGCTTCTTGACCGGCATACAGATTTCTCAGGAGGCAGGTCAGGTCGTCTGGTATTTCCGTCCTTTTAAGAATTTTCCACAGTTTGTTGTGATCCACACAATCAAAGGCTTTGGCATAGTCAGTAAAGCAGAAATAGATGTTTATGGTATTACCATAGAGTAGTAGGATTGATACACTGATCCATTTTCATCTATGTCAATCCTGCCACTCTATGGTAATACCATTCTATCTTTATATTGAATAATTTTATCTCTGGTTATTATAATTTGTTTGCAGGTCTTCCAACATCACAGTAGTTCATTTCTCCATCTGCTAACACACATTGCTTGTGCTCTGTTAGAGAAGAGATCCTCAGATACTGAATTTGGATCACTTATGAAGCTCAAATTTTTCTTTTTAAAGTCTTCTCTAACTGTTCCAGACTATAAATAATGCCACTTGCCTTGTCTTCCTCCTCCTCCTTACTATTATTATCATCATCTTAGCACTAACTAAAGAATATCACCATAAGGATTACAGAATCAACCCTTAAAAAAATCTCAAGAGGAGATTTGTATTGAGTAGTGGCAGTTATGAGCTTATTCAAAAATCTCTCTTTGAACTTCCCTGGTGGTTCAGTAGTTAAGAGTTGGGAACTAGTGCCCTGACCATGGAACTAAAAGCAAAGAAGTTAACAACAACCAGAACAAAAAACCCCAACATTCTCCATATTGTATCCCATAGGTGGATAACAATATTTCAATAATTCTGTCCTTCTTCCATACATCCTTTCCTAGAATCTTTATCTACTGACTTACTTAAATATGTAAATATGACATTAGAGGACAGTAGAAATCAAACTTCAGTTTTAGCTTAAAATAACCCAAGTTCCTGAAAAAATTCTAATTCCGTAATAACATGGTACAGTTACAGTTCTTGAAGAACTTTGCTTTCAGGCAAATTTTCAACATTCATTATAACTATCCTGAACCATGTGAACCTGAGCCATGAGCAGTATGAAGTAACAAACTTCTAATTAAGGTATTCTCAAAGATTTAACTTTCAAAAGGTAGTAATCTAAAGTAGAGTCTCCGGAATAACATTGGAAGCCTTGTTTATATAGAGATACAGAATAAGAAAATGGAAGAGAAATAGAGTGCGGGCAGCTGTGACGACGTTCAGAGAGGGGCCGAAAGGAGCTACCCTACGTCCGAGGTCAGGGGCAGAAGTCGGGAAGACCCCATGCCCGAGGGGCGGCGGCCAAGAGGAGCTACCCCACGTCCGAGGTCAGGGGCGGCAGCCAGGAGGGGCTACCCCACGTCCAAGGTCAGGGGCAGCAGCCTAGAGGAGCTACCCTGCGTCCAAGGCTATGGGCGGCAGTCGGGAGGAGCTGCCCCACGCCTGAGGCCAGGAGCAGCGGCCAGGAGGAGTGACCCCATTTCCAAGGAGCGGTGGCTGCACAGGCACCAGAGGGCCTAGAGGAGCTATTCCACATTCAGGCCAGGAGGGGCAGTGATGAGGAGATAGATACCCCTCATCCAAGGTAAGGAGCAGCAGCTGCGCTTTGCTGGAGCAGCTGTGAAGAGATATCCCACATACAAGGTAAGAGAAAACCAAATAAGACCGTAGGTGTTGCAAGAGGGCAGAAACACTGAAACCATAATCACAGAAAACTAGTCAATCTAATCACACTAGGACCACAGCCTTGTCTAACTCAATGAAACTAAGCCATGCCTTGTGGGGCCACCCAAGATGGGTGGGCATGGTGGAGAGGTCTGACACAATGTGGTCCACTGGAGAAGGGAATGGCAAACCACTTCAGTATTGTTGCCTTGAGAACCCAATGAACAGTATGAAAAGGCAAAATTATAGGATACTGAAAGGAACTCCCCAGGTCAGTAGGTACCCAATATGCTACTGGAGATAAGTGGAGAAATAACTCCAGGAAGAATGAAGGGATGGAGCCAAAGCAAAAACAATACCCAGTTGTGGATGTGACTGGTGATAGAAGCAAGGTCTGATTCTGTAAAGAGCAATATTGCATAGGAACCTGGAATGTTAGGTCCATGAATCAAGGCAAAAAGGAAGTGGTCAACAAGAGATGGCAAGAGTGAACGTCGACATTCTAGGAATCACTGAAGTAAAATGGACTGAAATGGGTGAATTTAACTCAGATGACCACTATATCTACTACTGCAGGCAGAAATCCCTCAGAAGAAATGGAGTAGCCATCATGGTCTACAAAAGAGTCCAAAATGCAGTACTTGGATGCAATCTCAAAAATGACAGAATGATCTCTGTTCGTTTCCAAGGCAAACCATTCAATGTCACAGTAATCCAAGTCTATGCCCTGACCAGGAACACGGAAGAAGCTGAAGTTGAACAGTTCTATGAAGACCTACAAGACATTTTAGAACTAACACCCAAAAAAGATGTCCTTTTCATTATACGGGACTGGAATGCAAAAGTAGGAAGTCAAGAAACACCTGGAGTAACAGGCAAATTTGGCCTTGGAATATGGAATGAAGCAGGGCAAAGACCAATAGAGTTTTGCCAAGAAAATGCACTGGTCAAAGCAAACACCCTCTTCCAACAACACAAGAGAAGACTCTACACATGGATGTCACCAGATGGTCAACACCGAAATCAGATTGATTATATTCTTTGCAGCCAAAGATGGAGAAGCTCTATACTGTCAACAAAAACAAGACCAGGAGCTGACTGTAGCTCAGATCATGAATTCCGTATTGCAAAATGGAGACTTAAATTGAAGAAAGTAGGGAAAATCACTAGACCATTCGGGTATGACCTAAATCAAATCCCTTATGATTATACAGTGGAAGTGAGAAATAGATTTTAGGGCCTAGATCTGATAGATAGAGTGCCTGATGAACTATGGAGGGAGGTTCTTGACAACACTGTTGTCAAGGAGACAGGGATCAAAACCATCCCCATGGAAAAGAAATGCAAAAAAGCAAAATGGCTGTCTGGGGAGGCCTTACAAATAGCTGTGAAAAGAACAGAAGTGAAAAGCAAAGCAGAAAAGGAAAGATAAAAGCATCTGAATGCAGAGTTCCAAAGAATAGCAAGGACAGATAAGAAAGCCTTCTTCAGCGATCAATGCAAAGAAATAGAGGAAAAGAACAGAAAGGGAAAGACTAGAGATCTCGTCAAGAAAATTAGAGATAATGAGGGAATATTTCATGCAAAGATGGGCTCAATAAAGGGCAGAAATGGTATGGACCTAACAGAAGCAGAAGATATTAGGAAGAGGTGGCAAGAATACAGAGAAGAACTATACAAAAAAGATCTTCACGACCAAGATAATCACGACGGTGTGATCACTCACCTAGAGGCAGACATCCTGGAATGTGAAGTCAAGTGGGCCTTAGAAAGCATCACTATGAACAAAGCTAGTGGAGGTGATGGAATTCCAGTAGAGCTAGTTAAAATCCTGAAAGATGCTGCTGTGAAAGTGCTGCACTCAATATGTCAGAAAATTTGGAAAACTCAGCAGTGGCCATAGGACTGGAAAAGGTCCGTTTTCATTCCAATCCCAAAGAAAGGCAATGCCAAAGAATGCTCAAACTACCACACAATTGCACTCATCTCACACGCTAGTAAAATAATGCTCAAAATTCTCCAAGCCAGGCTTCAGCAATACCTGAACCGTGAACTTCCAGATGTTCAAGCTGGTTTTAGAAAAGGCAGAGGAACCAGAGATCAAATTGCCAACATCTGCTGGATCATCGCAAAAGCAAGAGAGTTCCAGAAAAACATCTGTTTCTGCTTTATTGACTATGCCAAAGCCTTTGACTGTGTGGATCACAATAAACTGTGGAAAATACTTCAAGAGATGGGAATACCAGACCACCTGACCTGCCTTTTGAGAAACCTGTATGCAGGTCAGGAAGCTGCAGTTAGAACTGGACATGGAACAACAGACTGGTTCCAAATAGTAAAAGGAGTACATCAAGGCTGTATATTGTCACCCTGCTTATTTAACTTCTATGCACAGCACATCACGAGAAACGCTGGACTGGAACAAGCACAAGCTGGAATCAAGATTGCCGGGAGAAATATCAATCGCCTCAGATATGCAGATGACACCACCCTTATGGCAGAAAGTGAAGAGGAACTAAAAAGCCTCTTGAAGAAAGTGAAAGTGGAGAATGAAAAATTTGGCTTAAAGCTCAACATTTAGAAAATGAAGATCATGGCATCTGGTCCCATCACTTCATGGGGAATAGATGCGGAATCAGTGGAAACAGTGTCAGACTTTATTTTCTGGGCTCCAAAATCACTGCAGCTGGTGATTGAAGCCATGAAATTAAAACACGCTTACTCCTTGGAAGAAAAGTTATGACCAACCTAGATAGCATATTCAAAAGCAGAGACGTTACTTTGCCAACAGAGGTCCATTTAGTCAAGTCTATGGTTTTTCCATTTGTCATGTATGGATGTTAGAGTTGGACTTTGAAGAAGGCTGAGCGCTGAAGAATTGATGCTTTTGAACTGTGGTGTTGGAGAAGACTCTTGAGAATCCATTGCACTGCAAGGAGATCCAACCAGTCCATTCTGAAGGAGATCAGCCCTGGGATTTCTTTGGAGGGAATGATGCTGAAGCTGAAACTCCAGTACTTTAGCCACCTCATGCGAAGAGTTGACTCATTGGAAAAGACTCCGATGCTGGGAGGGATTGGGGGCAGGAGGAGAAGGGGACGACAGAGGATAAGATGGCTGGATGTCATCACTGACTTGATGGACACGAGTCTGAGTGAACTCCGGGAGTTGGTGATGGACAGGGAGGCCTGGCGTGCTGCGGTTCATGGGGTCACAAAGAGTCAGACACAACTGAGTGACTGAACTGAACTGGACTGAATTGAGACAATTCAATTAATAGCATCTTAGGTTTGGTTACAACTTTAGTCTAATCACTTATCTCATCCTTGAATAAATTACTTAGATGATACTCTTATACCTTGATATCTCTGGAGATATTTTTATCATAAGGTATAAGAAAATTACTCATGTTCCTGATGACTGAGTAATCATGAGAAAGGTCAGTTAGTCAGCATGATTTATTGAGAAGCCAGAAATACATATAGTACATTTAGAAGTAGTTTAATCAACTATTTTATTTAATAAAAATTGGGGAACATGATGCTTAATATTTATTTTTTAAAAATTTCACCTTATGTGAAACACTTTATTCTACACCTTCTTCCAAATATTTGAGTAGGAGCTTCAGAGGGAGCCAGTAAGAAAGCATTTTCCATGCAGTTGTCTCAGCTAAGGGATTTCTTGCTTTTTGTGAAGTGGCACAATGTCCATATGGTGCCCTTCACAAGACATGATGAAACACCCATCTTTTCAATCTGATATAAACAACTTTGAGAAAGCATTTGAAAATGGTATTTCATGCTGCTTTATATTCATTCTTTAATCACGAGTATAGATAAGTTCTGATATTAGCTCTGTTTATTAATATTTTAATTAATGCTCATGATGGTGGTACTTATGCCTTTAGGATAGTTAGAGCAAATGTTGAAAATGTGAACTAGATAAACAGGGCTTCTGGTAATAATCTTTTAATCAATTAAGTTTCTTTGGATTTAAATTTAGGCAGTTACTTTATAATTGGAAAGATTTTAGGAGACTCATGAAACATGTAAGCCTGCTTGAGGTCATCCTTGGGCTGAAAGAAATGTTAAAATAAAAGAAAATTTATTTAAAATGCTTTCTGCAAGGAAGTTAATGACATGTGAGCATGCACTCATAGATTTAATAATTGCTAAATGACAAACTTATGGGAGCTTAATATGGAAGAATCAGAGGCTCATTTTAAAACTGAAATATTTTGTTATGATTCTGAATTATTTTCATTGTTAGTTTCTGATATGAGATTAAAAGAATAATTTCAAACAAGAATTTAAACCACCCTGAGTATTTACTTATCTTTATTTGTTTTATTTTTTTTTGCTATTTATTTATTTATTTTATTTTTTATTTTTTATTTTTTAATTTATTTTACTTTACCTGTATTGGTTTTGCCATACATTTGTTTTATAAGTAATAAATATTATATATGAAAATTTTTGGTTTATATTCTTACTGAATTTAATAATTTAGGAGATGACAAAAGGCAACAGGTTTTGAGAGAATCAAGAGAATAAAATCAGCAGCAAAGTTTTGGAAATAGAATTGAAAGAAGCCTAAAGAAGGCAGGTGAGACCTCTGAATGAATAGAGCAT
Organism: Budorcas taxicolor; assembly: GCF_023091745.1. Lineage (NCBI taxonomy): Eukaryota > Metazoa > Chordata > Mammalia > Artiodactyla > Bovidae > Budorcas > Budorcas taxicolor. Next base: position 75,466,561 of record NC_068912.1, read on the forward strand.
GCTGAACTAATACAGTCCTGCTGGTAGATAGAATAAACTTCAAAAGGACCACGTGTTACCAGAGCAATCACTATTAAAATTCAAATCTGAACATGTGTAAAACTATTTTCAGGCTTCCTGCTACCTCACCATGAATTCTGTATTTGCAAGCTGGGTATATAATCCTCTGCCAAGACTTCAGTCTCCTCCTGGACCACACTCATACCTTATCTTAAATGTCTTCTTGTCTTTGCCTTTCCTGATCTTCTCATGAACAATCTTACCTGCTTATCTCTCCTCATTACACTTCCTTATTCTTTTTCAACTAAATTCAAGGATTATCCTTTAAGAAAACTATTCCTCTACTATTACAGGTGAATTGTGTCTTCCCCAAATTCATGTGCTGAAGTTCTAACAATTAGTGACTCAGAATGTGAACCCTTTGAAAACAGATCTGCTGCAGTATAATTAGTTAAGATGAAGTCTGACCATTGTAGGATAGGGCCCTACTCCAGTATGACTAGTATTCTTAGAAGAATATTGCACGTGAAGAAAGAGACACATACAGAGGGAAAATGTAGAGAGACATGGAGAAAATGTCCATCTTTAAGCCAAGGAGAGAGTCCTGGAACAGGCCTCTCATAGCCCTCAGAAGGAACCTTTAGTAGTCCTACTCTCCAGCATTATGAGACAATGAATTCCTGCTGGGTGGGCCACCTAATTTCTGATCTTTGTTACAGCAGCCTCAGCAAACAAATAAAACCTCTTTCTTCACCTTTCAAGCAAAAGTTAAGTATCTCTTCTTCAGCATCTATAAAACCCAGGATCCAATTTGGCAAAGACTTATTAAAATTGTTTCCTTGTGAATCTCTTGCTGCTACTGCTGCTAAGTCACTTCAGTCATTTTCCGACTCTGTGCAACCCCATAGAAGGCCTCCTACCAGGCTCCTCTGTCCCTGGGATTCTCCAGGCAAGAACACTAGAGTGGGTTGCCATTTCCTTCTCCAATGCATGAAAGTGAAAAGTGAAAGTGAAGTCGCTCAGTCGTGTCTGAGTCTTAGTGACCTCTTGGACTGCAGCCTACCAGGCTCCTTCATTCATGGGATTTTCCAGGCCAGAGTACTGGAGTGGGGTGCCATTGCCTTCTCCATGTGAATCTCTTGAGGTAGTATTAATGAAACCATGAACTCTCTCTTCTGTTTGTTCTCTTAGTCTAAGGCAGACAGGCAAAGTGAAATTCTCTTTTGTATAGATTAACGAATAGAGGGAAAGAAGGAAATTTTGTTTGGCCTTAGATTCACCAATTTGTTTGAAAAGTGAAAGCTGCTCCATCATGTCTGACTCTTTGTGACCCCCTGAACTATATGGCCCATGGAATTCTCCAGGCCAGAATACTGAAGTGGGTAGCCTTCTAGATTCCCTTCTCCAGGGGATCTTCCCAAACCAGAGATTGAACCCAGGTCTCCTACTTTGCAGGCAGATTCTTTACCAGCTGAGCTACCAGGGGAGCCTTGAAGATTTAAAACTGCAATTTCAGATGCAGGTAAAAAAGTATAAATTAGATATTCTGAAGAACAATATATGTGATATTACAAAATGAATAAAATGAATAGACAATCCCTTTCTTTCTCAGAAATAAACATCCTGGAAAATAAACGACTCTCACTGTCTTTAATCCATCTTCCCAGGTGGTGCTAGTGGTAAAGAATCTGTCTGCCAATGCAAGAGAAACAAGAGATGGGGATTGGAACCCTGGGTCAGGAAGATCACTTGGAGAAGAGAATGGCAATCCACACCAGTATTTTTGCCTATAAAATCCCATGGACAGAGGAGCATGATAGGCTATAGTCCATGGGGCTAAGGAGTTGGACATGACTGATTAAATGTCTTTAATCATCACACGTGGGGAATACAATAAATTACTTGAATCTAACAGTTTAACTGACTCAATGGACATGTGTTTGGGTAAACTCCGGGAGCTGGTGATGAACACGGAGGCCTGGCGTGCTGCAGTTCTTGGGATAGCAAAGAGTCGGGCATGACTGAGTGACTGAACTGAACTGAACTGAACAATTTAACCCAAAGAGTTAAAGATTTCAAAAGTGTCTTGAAAAATTGATATGATGATATATGTAAATAATTGGTATATCTTATTTAGAAGAAACGGTTCTAAAAGAAAAAAGTGACTGCTCTATGTCAGTATGGATATCTTAAGTGGATAGTTGAAGCAAACTGCAGAACATTTGAGAGAAGATAAATATAGAAATTATATTACCTTAGAAAATACCCTGTTAACCTTCAGATTATGTGAAATATATATGAATGATGCTTTTCTAATGAATATTATCACACCGGCACCAAGAGAAAAATAGGAGTAATGATAGAAAAGCTGTTGAGATATTTTGGACACATAATTCTGCTCAATCAAAATTCTTCTATTTAAAGTTCTTTGTTATTTTCTTCAGAACATAAAAGCAAATAGAAAAGTATAATAGAAAAATAAAACTCACCATATTTCTATCATCCAGAAATAAAGTACTACTAACAGAGTGGAGTATTTTCTATCATTCATTTAAGGTTGCAATTCTGAATACACACATACAGACAAATACACATGCACACACATACAACATACATATATATTACTAAGATTAAGTACGTTGCTTTGTGTCATGCTTTTTCACGTAGCATTATACTATAAATATTTTCTCACATGATAAAACATTCCTCAAAGTATACTTTTTGAAGACTATGAAATATTGTTGTGAGTAGGTCTATCAATTTATTTGACCAATCATCTTATCCTAGAAATTTATAAAGTTTGCTATTTTCCCAAATTATAACTAATACCTTGATAAACAATGGCAAATACAAGTTCTTCTGCATTTACTAGGTGAAATGAATCTAACACTTTTACTATTTTTGATAAATACTGCCTAATTGCTCAATTGATACTGTGTGCCATTTGATACTGTTACCTAAATTGAAGAAAGTAGGGAAAACTGCTAGACCATTTAGGTATGACCTAAATCAAATCCCTTATGATTATACAGTGGAAGTGAGAAATAGATTGAAGGGACTACTTCTGATAGATAGAGTGCCTGATGAACTATGGAATGAGGTTCATGACATTGTACAGGAGACAGGGATCAAGACCATCCCCATGGAAAAGAAATGCAAAAAAGCAAAATGGCTGTCTGGGGAGGCCTTACAAATAGCTGTGAAAAGAACAGAAGCAAAAAGCCAAGGGGAAAAGGAAAGATATCAGCATCTGAATGCAGAGTTCCAAAGAATAGCAAGAAGAGATAACAAAGCCTTTAGTGATCAATGCAAAGAAATGGAAGAAAACAACAGAATGGGAAAGACTAGAGATCTCGTCAAGAAAATTAGAGCTACCAAGGGAACATTTCATGCAAAGATGGGCTCCATAAAGGACAGAAATGGTATGGACCTAACAGAAGCAGAAGATATTAGGAAGAGGTGGCAAGAATACACAGAAGAACTGTACAAAAAAGATCTTCACGACCAAGATAATCACGATGGTGTGATCACTCACCTAGAGCCAGACATCCTGGAATGTGAAGTCAAGTGGGCCTTAGAAAGCATCACTATGAACAAAGCTAGTGGAGGTGATGGAATTCCAGTAGAGCTAGTTAAAATCCTGAAAGATGCTGCTGTGAAAGTGCTGCACTCAATATGCCAGCAAATTTGGAAAACTCAGCAGTGGCCATAGGACTGGAAAAGGTCTGTTTTCATTCCAATCCCAAAGAAAGGCAATGCCAAAGAATGTTCAAACTACCACACAATTGTACTCATCTCACATGCTAGTAAAGTATTGCTCAAAATTCTCCAAGCCAGGCTTCAGCAATACCTGAACCGTGAACTTCCAGATGTTCAAGCTGGTTTCAGAAATGGCAGAGGAACCAGAGATCAAATTGCCAACATCCGCTGGATCATCACAAAAGCAAGAGAGTTCCAGAAAGACATCTGTTTCTGCTTTATTGACTATGCCAAAGCGTTTGACTGTGTGGATCACAATAAACTGTGGAAAATTCTTCAAGAGATGGGAATACCAGACCACCTGACCTGCCTCCTGAGAAATCTGTATTCAGGTCAAGAAGCAACAGTTAGAACTGGACATGGAACAACAGACTGGTTCCAAATAGGAAAAGGAGTACGTCAAGGCTGTATATTGTCACCCTGCTTATTTAACTTATATGCAGAGTACATCATGAGAAACACTGGACTGGAAGAAACACAAGCTGGAATCAAGATTGCCAGGAGAAATATCAATCACCTCAGACATGCAGATGACACCACCCTTATAGCAGAAAGTGAAGTGGAACTAAAAAGCATCTTGGATGAAAGTGAAAGAGGAGAGCCAAAAGTTGGCTTAAAGCTCAACATTCAAAAAACAAAGATCATGGCATCCAGTCCCATCACATCATGTCAAATAGATGGGGAAACAGTGGAAACAGTGTCAGACTTTATTTTTTGGGGCTCCAAAATCACTGCAGATGGTGATTGCAGCCATGAAATTGAAAGACGCTTACTCCTTGGAAGAAAAGTTATGACCAACCTAGATAGCATATTCAAAAGCAGAGACATTACTTTGCCGACTAAGGTCCATCTAGTCGAGGCTATTTTTTTTTCCAGTAGTCATATATGGATGTGAGAGTTGGACTGTGAAGAAGGCTGAGCACTGAAGAATTGATGCTTTTTAACTGTGGTGTTGCAGAAGACTCTTGAGAGTCCCTTGGACTGCAAGGAGATCCAACCAGTCCATTCTGAAGGAGATCAACCCTGGGATTTCTCTGGAAGGAATGATGCTAAACTGAAACTCCAGTACTTTGGCCACCTCATGCGAAGAGCTGACTCATTGGAAATGACTTTGATTCTGGGAGGGATTGGGGGCAGGAAGAGAAGGGGACGACAGAGGATGAGATGGCTGGATGGAATCACTGACTCGATGGACTTGAATCTGAGTGAACTCCGGGAGTTGGTGATGGACAGGGAGGCCTGGCATGCTGCGATTCATGGGGTCACAAAAGTCGGACATGACTGAGCAACTGAACTGAACAGAGTATTATACCTGTATATCCATTTCCTTGCACCATTGCCAGTAGATATCATCAGTTTTTCCACAACCTGTGTCAGTTTGAGAGATAGTGTTTAATTTGAAGTGTTTCTAATCTCTTCCTTTATTTGTTCCTCCTTTGCTTATAATATTAGTTTGCTGAATGTACTTGACTCGCAATTATAAATTGTTGTTCCACATGCTCAGTCATGTCCAACTCTTTTGACTATATGGATTGAAGCATGCAAGGCTTCCCTTTCCTTCACTGTCTCCTGGAGTTTGCACAAACTCCTGTCCATTGAGTTGTTGATACCATCCAACCATCTAGCCCTCTGTTGCCCCTTCTCCTCCTGCCTTCAATCTTTCCCAGGATAAGGGTCCTCAGTCCAGTGCAGTTCAGTTGCTCAGTCATGTCCAACTCTTTGCAACCCCATGGACTGCAGCACACCACACTTCCCTGTCCATCACCAACTCGTGTCCATCGAGACACTGATTCCATGCAACCATCTTACCCTCTGTCATCCCCTTCTTCTCCTGCCTTCAATCTTTCCCAGCATCAGGGTCTTTTCCAATAAGTCAGTTCTTCTCATAAGGTGGCCAAAGTATTGGAGTTTCAGCATCAGCATCAGTCCTTCCAATGAATATTCAGGACTGATTTCCTTTAGGATGGACTGGTTGGATCTCCTTGCAGTCCAAGGGACTCTCAAGAGTCTTCTCCAACACCCCAGTTAAAAAGCATCAATTCTTTGGTGCTCAGCTTTCTTTATAGTTTAAATCTCACATCCATACATGACTACTGGAAAAACCATAGCTTTGGCTCGAATGACTTTTGTTGGCAAATTAACATCTCTGCTTTTTAATATGCTCTCTAGGTTGGTCATAGATTTTCTTCCAAGGAGTAAGCATCTTTTAATTTCATGACTGTAGTCACCAGCTGCAGGAACTGTGGAGCCAACCAAAATAAAATCTCTCACTGTTTCCATCGTTTCTCCATCTATTTGCCATGATGTGATGGGACCAGATGCCATGTTCTTTGTTTTCTGAATGTTGAGTTTTAAGTCAACTTTTTCACTCTACTGTTTCACTTTCATCATGAGGCTCTTTAGTTCTTCTTCGTTTTCTGCCATAAGGTTGTTCTTATCTGCATATCTAAGGTTATTGATATTTCTCCTGGTAATCTTGATTCCAGTTTGTGCTTCATCCAGACCAGCATTTTGCATGATGTACTCTGCATATAAGTTAAATAAGTAGGGTTGACAGTATACAGCCTTGACATATTCCTTTCTTGATTGGGAACCAGTCTGTTGTTCCGTGTCCAGTTCTAACTGTTGCTCCTTGACCTGAATACAGATTTCTCAGGAGGCAGGTCAGGTGGTCTGGTATTCCCATCTCTTTCAGAATTTTCCACAGTTTGTTGTGTTCCTCACAGTCAAAGGCTTTGGTGGAGCAAATGAAGCAGAAGTAGATGTTTTTCTGGAACTCTCTTGCTTTTTTGATGATCCAACAGATGTTGGCAATTTGATCTCTGGTTCCTCTGCCTTTTCTAAATCCAGCTTGAGCATCTGGAAGTTCATGGTTCACGTACTATTGAAGCCTGGCTTTGAGAATTTTGAGCGTTTCTTTGCTGGCATGTGAGATGAATGCAATTGTGTGGTAGGTTAAGCATTCTTTGGCATTGTCTTTCTTTGGGATTGGAATGAAAAGTGACTTTTTCCAGTCCTGTGGCCACTGCTGAGTTTTCCAAATTTGCTAGCATGTTGAGTGGAGCTTTAACAGCATCATCTTTAGGATGTGAAATAGCTCAGCTGGAATTCCCTCACTCCACTAGCTTTGCTTGCAGTGATGCTTCCTAAGGCCTAATTGACTGCATTCCAGGATGTCCAGCTCTAGGTGAGTGATCACACGATAATGGTTATCTTGGTTATGAAGATCATTTTTGTATTGTTCTTCTCAATATTGTTGCCACCTCTTCTTAATATCTTCTATTTCTTTTAGGTCCATACCATTTATGTCTTTATTGTGCCCATCTCTGCATAAAATGTTGCTTTGGCATCTCTAATTTTCTTGAGAAGATCTCTAGTCTTTCCCATTGTATTGTTTTCCTCTATTTCTTTTAACTAAATATTGAGGAAAGCTTTCTTATCTCTCCTTACTATTCGTTGGAACTCGGCATTCAAGTGGGAACATCTTTTCTTTTCTCCTTTGTCCTTAGCTTCTCTTCTTTTCTCAGCTATTTTTAAGGCCTCCTCAGACAGCCAGTTTGCCTTTTTGCATTTCTTTTTCTTGGGGATGGTCTTGATCTCTGTCTCCTGTACAATGTCACGAACCTCCTTCCATACTTCTTCAGGCATTCTGTCTATCAGATCTAATCCCTTGAATCTGTGTCACTTCCACTGTATAATCATAAGGGATTTGATTTAGGTCATACCTGAATATTCTAGTGGTTTTCCCCACTTTCTTCAATTTAAGTCTGAATTTGGCAGCAAGGAGTTCATGATCTGAGCCACAGTCAGCTCCCCATCTTGTTTTTATGGACTGTATAGAGCTTCTGCATCTTTGCCTGCAAAGAATATAATCAGTCTGATTTTGGTATTGACTTTCTGATGACGTCCATGTGTAGAGTCTTCTCTTGTGTTGTTGGAAGAGGGTGTTTGCTATGACCAGTATATTCTCTTGGCAAAACCCTGTTAATCTTTGCCCTGCTTCATTTTGTATTCCAAGGCCAAATTTTCCTGTTACTCCAGGGATCTCTTGACTTCCTACTTTTTCATCCCTGTCCGCTACAATGAAAGGGACATCTGTTTGGGTGTTAGTTCTAGAAGTCTTGTAGGTCCTCATAGAACCTTTCAACTTCTTCAGCATTACTGGTTGGGGCATAAACTTGGATTACTGTGATACTGAATGGTTTGCCATTCAATATATATAGTGGATATAATGGTCATGAGTTAAATTCACCCATTCCAGTCCATTTTAGTTCACTGATTCCTAAAATGCTGATATTCACTCTTGCCATCTTCTGTTTGATGACTTCCAATTTGCCTTGATTCATGGACCTAACATTCCAGATTCCTATGCAATATTGCTCTTTATAGAATTGGACTTTACTTCCATCACCAGTCACATCCACAACTGAGTGTTGTTTTTGCTTTGGCTCCATCTTTTCATTCTTTCTGGGGTTATTTCTTCACTCCTTTCCGGTAGCATATTGGGCACATACTGACCTAGGGAGTTCATCTTTCAGTGTCCTGTCTTTTTGCCTTTTCATACTGTTCATGGGGTTCTCAAGGCAAGAATACTGAAGTGGTTTGCCATTCCCTTCTCCAGTGGACCACATTTTGTCAGAACTCTCCACCATGACCCATTTGTCTTTGGTGGCCAGCCCTACGTGACATGGCTCATAGTTTCATTGAGTTAGACAAGGTTGTGATCCATGTGATCAGTTTGATTAGTTTTCTGTGATTGTGGTTTTCATTCTGATAAAGATAAGAGGCTTATAGAAGCTTCCTGATGGAAGAGACTGACTGAGGGGGAAAGTGGGTCTTGTTCTGATGGGTGAGGCCATGATCAGTAAATCTTTAATCCAATTTTCTGTTGATGGGCAGGGCTGTGTTCCTTCCCTGTTGTTTGACCTGAGGCCAAATTATGATGGAGGTAATGAAGACAATGGTGACCTCCTTGAAAAGGTCCCTTGCAGGTACTGCCACACTCAGTGCTCCCAACCATGCAGCAGGACGCCACTAACCCACACCTCTGCCTGAGACTCCTGGACACTCACAGGGAAGTCTGGGTCAGTCTCTTGTGGTGTCACTTCTCCTTTCTCCAGGGTCCTGGTGCACACAAGGTTTTGTTTGTGCCCTCCAAGAGTCTGTTTCCCCATTCCTATGCAAGTTCTGGCAGCTCTATGGTGGGGTTAAAGGCGACCTCCTTCAAGAAGGCTTATGCCGTACCCAGGGCTGCTGCACCCAGAGCCCCTGCCCCTGTGGCAGGCCACTGCTGACCCGTACCTCAGACGGAGACATTCAAACACTCAAAGGCAGGTTCGGCTCAGTCTCTGTGGAGCCTCCTGGTGTGCACAAGGTTTTGTTTGAGCCCTCCAAGCATCTCTGGCAGGTATGGGGTTTGATTCTAGGTCAGGGAACTAGCTCTTCACATCAGGTGGCCAAAGTATAGGAGCTTAAGCTTCAACATCAGTTTCCAATGAATATTCAGGGTTAATATTCCTTTAGGATTGACTGGTTTGATCTCCTTGCTGTCCAAGGGGCTTTCAAGAGTCTTCTCCAGGATTATAAAAAGAAAACACTTTATTTACTTATTCTTTTTTATCAGTCATTGCTTTTAAATATCATCTTTGGGAATACTTTTCTCTCCTCCTGGAAAAAAACTTTTGTCAATCCCATATCTTTCTAAATTTTCAGTTCTAAGAGGAGTCTCATTTAGATAATTAGACTTTTTCTCGGGTAAAGTTCTAATATAGTGTGTGAATAATCCAAACATTTTTGGAAATTTTCTATTGGCCATGGTTTTTATGCAGATGGGTCCATTATAAGAGAACCAGGTAGTGATTATATAAAGGGTACATCTTTATATGTGAAAATTTAGAACTTAATCTTTCACTTGGTTGTGTGTTTACATGAATAAATGGGGAAAATATTTCTAAGATCTTGTTCTCCTTTGTCACTAATGGACTCTTTCAAATGGAAATGCCTCCTGATGGCTCTTCTGTTAACTGACCTTGAAATCTAAATATTCTAAGCCTTAGGTCAAGGATATTTATTTTTCTTACTGACACAGGATGTCACAGACCAAATAATTCTTTTACTAATATAAATTTAATATTTTACTTTGTTTGCAAAGCCAGTTAGAGCTCAGTCCACCTCTAACAATTATAGTGAGATTAACATATGAATGCTGTCAGAACAAATCTTCTTTATAATTCACATTTTCTGGATGTACATACAACAAAACACAGTACAGAAATGAACATCAATGGAGACAAAATGCACCTGGTTTCTCATTAAGTAGCAACAACTGTCTTCCTAGATTGGCTCTGAACCAAGGGCTAAATCTAATCTGAAAGAGAAAAGTAACACAATTTCATCATTCTCCTGGGCCTTAGGCTTAGGTTTTAAAGATAGTAGAAAATAATTCATTAAAAGAGTTTATAAGCATTGTGCCAGTGTGTTTGTATGTGTGTATGGGTTTTGAGAGCAAGCTGTGTCAAAATAGGGGAAAAGATGAACACTTTGAGATAAGTGAGTATACTAAATAATTAATCTTTTTGGCTTTTTAGAATAGACATTTCATTTATACTGCAAAAATTCTTTGAGCCATAATAAGGGAATATATGAACACATATTTAGGATAATTAAATTTTTTCTTCCTGTCTCAGAGTTATCAGCATTGGTAGTCTGCTTTGCAAAGATTATATTAGATATAATTGGGTAGAGTATAGAAACTAAATGGAATTTTACCATACTTTTTAGGACATTTTCCACTTAGAGTACATATGTTCAATCATACAACCAAGATATCAGAGTAAGAGACAAAATATATTTTTTTCCTTGTTAAAAGTTTATACTTCAGATGAATCTGACAGATTGTTTCCCCAGTGAATTTCTCCCCTGTAAAGATTCTATTGTTGACTACTACTCAACTGCTGCTACTGCTACTGCTACTGCTACTGCTGTTTAGTCACCAAGTCACGTCTGACTCTTTGCGACCCCATGGACTATTGCTGGCCAGGCTCCTCTGTCAGTGGAATTTTCCAGACAAGAATGCTGGAGTGTGTGGCCATTTCCTTCTCCAGTGGATCTTCCTTATACAGGATCAAAACCACTTCTCTTGTGTCTCCTGAATTGGCAGGTGGATTCTTTACCCCTATGTCACCTGGGAAGCCCCCAATGTTTAACACATGCTCTTATTAATTTTTTATCTTCCAAATTGGACCTTAATGTGCTGTCACCTTTCAGTTAATGGGTCAACCCTCTCCAGTTTCCTAAGCTACACCTTTGGAACCATCCTTCATGCTGCATTTTCTATCGTTATACATTTTCAATATCACAGATGAGTCCGAACTTTCAAAGTCACCCCCATTCCCCATAACTATTGCTGGAATGTTAGATCCTTTTGCCTTTAATTCCTCTGACTTCTTAAGTAATTTCCTAGTTGATTCAACATAGCCTATAAATGCTGTCCTCTTATTCCACCTAACACATATCCACAATGCCTCTGCATACTGCCATGCTTTTGCAAATGTGTTTCTCTGCCAGTATTGATCTTCACTCTTTTTTTAACTTGAAGAAATCTCAATCATTCATCCTGAAGATAGCTCACATGACTCACCTTCTGCAAATCTTTTCCAATTTCCTTAGCAGGTAAGTTGTATCCCTTCTTTTGTCCTCAGAATAGTTCCTAGCATTTATTCTGGTAAATTTGTCAAAGCTTATTTGTGGATTATAATGACCCAACCTGCACATCCCTGACTGATACAGACAATTTCAGAATTCTTTACTTTAAAAGTACCCATCCGTAGCCAGCTGAGGATTCAAATTTCTTTTTTAAATTTCAAAAGAAAATCAAAACACTTTCATGCTTTACTAGATATTACATATAGGTGACATCTGAATGATGAATCATCTTCTTTATGAAATAGTTTCTATAGTCACATTTATGTTCAAAATAACAACTTGGTAGGTTATAACAAATATAACCAGAAGCCAACTCTGTTTTCTTTCAAAATAAAACACTATTTTTTCTTTCCTTTAGTGAACTTATGGCTCAGAAATGCTAGTCTGCCTCAAGTACAAAATAATATGCATCAATTTTTAAAAAGCATTGGTCAGTTATAGATTATAATTATGCTCCTTAAAAAATAAGAAATTAGTAACAAAGTTGAAAGCACTTATATAATTATATTTTCTCTCATAAAGATTTAAGATAATAGAGGTCTATATATGGCATATCTCTGTGAAATAATAGTGACCCTATTTTCCTGCTTTAATCTGAAAATGATTGACCATGCCACTGCAGAATTTCATAAACATTATTAAATAGATGGGTCTAATAACCCCAAATTATTCACAATAACTGCTGTGATATCTCACAATATTTATACTCACACAGATACACACATACACACACATACCTAAACACTTTCTAATGCCATATAATTTGAAGACAGTTCAGTTCAGTTTGGTCCAGTAGCTCAGTCGTGTCCAACTCTTTGCGACCCCATGAATCACAGCACGCCAGGCCTCCCTGTCCATCACCAACTCCCAGAGTTCACTCAGACTCAGGTCCATCGAGTCAGTGATGCCATCCAGCCATCTCATAATCTGTCATCCCCTTCTCCTCCTGCCCCCAAATCCCTCCCAGCATCAGAGTCTTTTCCAATGAGTCAACTCTTTGCAAGAGGTGGCCAAAGTACTGGAGCTTCAGCTTTAGCATCATTCCTTCAGAAGAAATCCCAGGGTTGATCTCCGTCAGAATGGACTGGTTGGATCTCCTTGCAGTCCAAGGGACTCTCAAGAGTCTTCTCCAACACCACAGTTCAAAAGCATCAATTCTTCGGTGCTCAGCCTTCTTCACAGTCCTACTCTCACATCCATACATGACCACAGGAAAAACCATAGCCTTGACTAGACGGACCTTAGTCGTCATTAAACATACTCAAAATAAAATATATATGATAATATAAAATTATTTTAGTCATAAAAATATATTTCCTTTAAAATTACTGTTTGGAAATATTTTCATTGGGAATATTTTGCCAGATATTTACATATAACTTATACAAGGTAGCATGGTCATATCAAGATATCAAGAAACCTGTATCATAGTCCTAATTCTGATACAAACCAATAAGTGTTTTAGACTATTTGATGTTTAGTTTTTCACAAGTAAATAATAATTTTAGACTGAAATAGTGCAGATCTTTACCTAAAGTAATACGTTATGATTTGAATTATTTCATATACTTAGCTCTGTTTTTTTCAATTTGGAATATATGAGAATTTTAGGTAGTCTTTTTCTTCTGAGTTTTTGTGCTACATAACTTGCATATACACATACACTAATGCTTTTAGACTTCTGCTCTTGTTTTATAAAAATTATATTCAACTCTTCATCACATTTAAAATTTTCACTTTCTGAATAAAGCATCACTTTCTGAATAATTTGTCTTGGCTTAAACAAATAAAAGTTTATCTTTAAGTGTCCTGAGGGTTCTAAAGGGGGAAAAGATCAGATCAGATCTGCATCTGTATCCTGCTCCCCAGTGAAGAATAGTGGCAGGAAGACTGGGAAACCCATCAGGAGGTTCTTGAGGAAGTTGTGGCCAGCATGGAGGTAGAGATGTGAGAAGTAAGTGCAATAAAATATTTAGTAAATAAATTATAGTTACAGTTGGCAAGACTGGTGATTATCTGGTCATGGTTAGTAAATCTCCTGTAGCTTGTTCCTTTGGAAGATGGTAGAATTTGGTTATTTCTTCCATCTCCCCCACATGGATGACTCTGGTCACCATTTTTTTTTTTTTTTTTTTTGGTTAATCATTGTCAGATGTCTGCTTCTCACCACTGGTTCTCATCTACACTACATTTTGGTGATCTCTAATTCACTCCTGGTGTCTAGCAGTTTTCTCTTGTGTGAGGTTCTCTTCAGCTTTCCTATTCTTTTCCTGCTCTTACTCATTCCCTCAGGCCTTGGGTTACATGTCACCTTTGTGGAGTTTCCCTGATCTTCCTGGACTGAATTATAAGGTTGTCAGATTTAAGAAACAAACAAAAATGAGGAAGAAAATAACAATAAAAAATCAGGATACCTAGTTAAATTTAAAATTTGGATAAGCAATGAATAGGATAAGTATGTCACATGCAATAGGTGGGACGTGTTTATACCAAAAATTATTTGAGATGCAGGTTTAACTGGGAATTTTATGTTTAATCTGGCAAGATTAGATTGAGAACTCTTGTTAAATCCTCGTACATCGTTCACTCAATGAATTCAGAACTTTGCCTAATGTAACTTAATTGTTTAAATGCCTCTCTTCCTCATTAACCTGCAGAATAAGATCTGAGTCTGCCTTTCCATTGCACTATTCACTGAGGAAGGCTTTCTTACCTCTTCTTTCTATTCTTTGGAACTCTGCATTCAGATGCTTTTATCTTTCCTTTTCTCCTTTGCTTTTCACTTCTCTTCTTTTCACAGCTATTTGTAAGGCCTCCTCAGACAGCCATTTTGCTTCTTTGCATTTCTTTTCCATGGTGATGGTCTTGATCCCTGTATCCTGTACAGTGTCATGAACCTCGGTCCATAGTTCACCGGGCACTCTATCTATCAATTACAGTCCCTTAAATCTATTTCTCACTTCCACTGTATAATCATAAGGGATCAATGTAAAGAAATAGAGGAAAACAACAGAATGGGAAAGACTAGAGATCTCTTCAAGAAAATTCAAGATACCAAGGGAACATTTCATGCAAAGATGGGCTCCATAAAGGACAGAAATGGTATGGACCTAACAGAAGCAGAAGATATTAAGAAGAGGTGGAAAGAATACACAGAAGAACTGTACAAAAAATCTTCATGACCAAGATAATCATGATGGTGTGATCACTCACCTAGAGCCAGACATCCTGGAATGCGAAGTCAAGTGGGCCTTAGAAAACATAACTACGAACAAAGCTAGTGGAGGTGATGGAGTTCCAGTAGAGCTAGTTAAAATCCTGAAAGATGCTGCTGTGAAAGTGCTGCACTCAATATGCCAGCAAATTTGGAAAACTCAGCAGTGGCCATAGGACTGGAAAAGGTCCGTTTTCATTCCAATCCCAAAGAAAGGAAATGCCAAAGAATGCTCAAACTATGCACAATTGCACTCATCTCACATGCTAGTAAAGTAATGCTCAAAATTCTCCAAGCCAGGCTTCAGCAATACGTGAACCGTGAAATTCCAGATGTTCAAGCTGGTTTTAGAAAAGGCAGAGGAACCAGAGATCAAATTGCCAACATCAGCTGGATCATGGAAAAAGCAAGAGAGTTCCAGAAAAACATCTGTTTCTGCTTTATTGACTATGCCAAAGCCTTTGACTGTGTGGATCACAATAAACTGTGGAAAATACTTCAAGAGATGGGAATACCAGACCACCTGACCTGCCTCTTGAGAAACCTGTATGCAGGTCAGGAAGCTGCAGTTAGAACTGGACGTGGAACAACAGACTGGTTCCAAATAGGAAAAGGAGTACGCCAAGGCTGTATATTGTCACCCTGCTTATTTAACTTATATGCAGAGTACATCATGAGAAACACTGGGCTGGAAGAAGCACAAGCTGGAATCAAGATTGCTTGGAGAAATATCAATCGCCTCAGATATGCAGATGACACCACCCTTATGGCAGAAAGTGAAGAGGAACTAAAAAGCCTCTTTTTTTTTTTGTCTCTGCTTTTTATTTTTATTTTTTTTAATTTTAATTTTTACTTTATTTTGCTTTACAATACTGTATTGGTTTTGCCATACATTGACATGAATCCACCATGAGTGTACATGCATTCCCAAACATAATCCCCTTCCCACCTCCCTCCCCATAACATCTCTCTGGGTCATCCCCGTGCACCAGCCCCAAGCGTGCTGTATCCTGCATTGGACATAGACTGGCAATTCGTTTCTTACTTGATAGTGTACATGTTTCAATGCCATTCTCTGAAATCATCCCACCCTCTCCCTCTCCCTCTGAGTCCAAGAGTCCGTTCTACACATCTGTGTTTATTTTGCTGTCTTGCTTACAGGGTCATCATTGCCATCTATCTAAATTCCATATATATGTGTTAGTATACTGTATTGGTGTTTTTCTTTCTGGCTTAAAAAGCCTCTTGATGAAAGTGAAAGAGGAGAGTGAAGAACTTGGCTTAAATCTCAACATTCAAAAAACAAGGATCATGGCATCTGGTCCCATCACTTCATGTCTAATAGATGGGGAAATAGTGGAAACAGTGTCAGACTTTGTTTTTTGGGGCTCCAAAATCACTTCAAATGGTGACTGCAGCCATGAAATTAAAAGACGCTTACTCCTTGGAAGAAAAGTTATGACTAACCTAGATAGCATATTCAAAAGCAGAGACATTGCTTTGCCAACAAAGGTCCGTCTAGTCAAGGCTATGCTTTTTCCAGTGGTCATGTATGGCTGTGAGACTTGGTCTGTGAAGAAAGCTGAGCTCCGAAGAATTGATGCTTTTGAACTGTGGTGTTGGAGAAGACTCCTGAGAGTGCCTTGCATTGCAAGGAGATTCAACCAGTTCATTCTGAAGGAGATCAGCCCTGGGATTTTTTTGGAGGGAATGATGCTAAAGCTGAAACTCCAGTACTTAGGCCACCTCTTGCGAAGAGTTGACTCATTGGAAAAGACTCTGATGCTGGGAGGGATTGGAGGCAGGAGGAGAAGGGGATGACAGATTATGAGATGGCTGGATGGCATCACTGACTCGATGGACGTGAGTCTGAGTGAACTCCAGGAGTTGGTGATGGACAGGGAGGCCTGGCGTGCTGCGTTTCATGGGGTCGCAAAGAGTCGGACAGGACTGAGCGACTGAATTGAACTGAACTGAACTGCCTTTCCTTATGGCAGTTCCTTTGGTGACCACTAGTGAGTGCCTGGCAAATCATTTTTTGGTTGTGACCCCATGGACTGTACCACGTCAGGCTCCTCTGTCCTCCACTATCTCCCGGTTTTTGCTCCAATTCATGTCCATTGAGTTTGTGATGTTATCTTACCATCTCATTCTTTGCAGCACATAGCCAAAATATTGGCGCTTCAGCTTCAGCATCAGTACTTCCAAAGAATATTCAGGGTTGATTTCTTTTAGGATTGATTGGTTTGATCTCATTGCTGTCTAAGGGACTCAGAGTCTTCTCCAGCACCTCAGTTCAAAACCTTCAATTCTTCAGGGCTCAGCCTTTTATATGATCCAGCTCTGACATCTGTAGAAGACTACTAGAAAAACCATTGCTTTAACTATACAGACTTTTGTTGGCAAACTGATGTCTCTGCTTTTTAATATGCTGTCTAGATTTGTCATAGCTTTCTTTCCAAGGATCAAGTGTCTTTCAATTTCGTGGCTGCTGTTACCATCCACAGTGATTTTTGGAACCCAAGAAAATAAAATCTGTCACACAGTAGGTAATTAATAAAAATAGATCATGTGTAAATTTATTTATGGTTACTTCTACTAATCTGTTCTGTTTGGGGGTTTGCAGTTGCTATGGACAGAGCCATAATTCCCCAAAATTCATAGGTTGAAGCCCTAACCTCAAATATGACTGTGTTTGCTGCTAAGTCACTTCAGTCATGTCTGACTCTGTGTGACCCCATAGATGGCAGCCCACCAGGCTCCCCCATCCCTGGGATTCTCCAGGCAACAACACTGGAATGGGTTGCCATTTCCTTCTCCAATGCAAGAAAGTGAAAAGTGAAAGGGAAGTCGCTCAGTCGTGTCTGACCCTTAGCATGGACTGCAGCCTACCAGGCTCCTCCATCCATGGGATTTTCCAGGCAAGAGTTCTGGAGTGGGGTGCCATTGCCTTCTCCGGTGACTGTTTTTAGAGAGAGTCTTTTATATGGATAATTGAAGTTAAAGTCAAGAAGAGTAGGCTCCAATCCAATAGGACTGGTATCTCTTCAAGAAGATGAAGACTACTAGGGATATGCACACACAAAGAAGAGGCCTCTATGAAGACACAACAAGAAATCAGCTGCTTTCAAGCCAAAAAGGGAAAAGCCAACTCTGGAGAAGCCAACTCTAACAGCACCTTGATCTTTGACTTTTATTAGCATCCAGAATTGTCAAAAAATTCATTTCTATTGTTTAAGCCACCCAGTCTGTGATATTTTGTTATGTTAGCCCAAGCAGACTAATGCAGAAATCCTGGTGTATGTTGCTATCATTAATCAATACATATCTTCCTTTAAATTTAGAAAACTAACCAATCATACAATAGAGCCCATAAGCTCACATCTCTTGCTCATTTTCCCCATTTGTTTGTTCTCTACCTTAGAGGCTTTTTGTGATGTTCCTCCTCGTTGTGAGTGATGGTAGTTATGAAAGCAGATTCTGACTAATAGATGACAAAGGCATTTTTTTTAACTGTAAACTTAAAGTGAATTCAGTCTGACTAATAATAGTTCTTTCTTTAATAGTTCTTTGTTTTACACCAGCAGCCAGTTTCTCCTCTGGTGATTGGCATCTTTAAAATTCAGATATATAGCCACCATTACACAAAAATTAAGCTTCTTTTTGGCGAAGTATGACTTTATATCTTTAACAACTAATCCTTCAATAAATGAGATATAAATTATCTAGTATAGTTAACCAGTAAATTGCCCAGTTGACCAGTAAATAGCTGCTTTTCCTTTGATGATAAAAATGCAACATTTAAAGTAATAGGAAAAAAAAAAGGACACAAAGGTCTGTAATCAGATCACTTAACTTTCTAAAAGTGTGCTCCCAATCTTATTTTAATCTTGTGCTTTCTCGTCCTGTATTCCTTCTGAGACTGTCCAGTTTAAATATCCTGTAGCTGCTAAGCAGGCTTGATGGTAGAAAGATGGTCTCAAGCCATCCTGGAAGTATTCCTTCCAGGTGGATTGGAAGTATTCCTTCTCTCTTGCTGGGTTTACAGTGGACCTGCTGAAAGCCCATGGCTGTATCACACTATGACTAACACCTTTAATTACTATGCCTACCCTTAGCTCAGCTGTCCTTTTGCTGGCTCCAGCAAGGCCAAGGAAAACTATAGAATATACTTCTTAGCTAGTACCTAGACTCCCCTAGTGGCTTAAATGGTAAAGAATCTGCCTGCACTGCGGGAGACCTGGGTTTGATCCCTGTGTTGGGAAGATCCCCTGGAGGAGGCCATGGCAACCCACTCCAGTATACTTGCCTGGGGAATTCCATGGACAGAGGAGGAGCCTGGTGCGCTACAGTCCATGGGAGGACAAAGTCGGACATGAGCAACCAAGCACATAGCACAGCTAGTGTCTATCCCACCACCCTTTCTTTTCTAAGTCAGGAAGGAATAGATGGAAAAAGAAACTTGGTTTTCTTTCCCTATGGCCTTTATATATAAGCTCAACCTAATCTTAATCTTTCCCAATGACATCATTTCACCTCTGTTACCATAGTGACCAGCTATTGCTATTTTGCTTTTAGTCAGGTCTTTCAAACTCTCTTTATTGTTCAATACAGGAATTTGCATTATACCCAGTAACCTAAAAACAGCTCTTTGGGGGTATAATTATAGTCTGTTTTTTTCTCTCTAAGGAATTTCTCACTTGGCCATCTTTTTCCAGGTCCTGTTTGTTTCCAAGCTAGTAAAAGTCCTCCAAGAACTTCCTCCTGCATATCTACTTTTTACTAACTCTCCAGGGTTCACTTAGGTTTTTTTTCTTTTCAAGATGCCAAGAAAGTGTCAGATTTGTAATTCCTGATAGTTTATTAAGTAAAGCAATTTAGATCTTTCTGTGTCTTATTTCTCTCACATAAACTACCCCTGGGGGGGCTTGCCTTTTACAACTAACAGATCCATCAGTGTGTTGTTTTTGAAAAAAAAAAAGAAAAAAGAAAAAGCCTTTTTTCTTTCTCTCTCAAAGGTGTACTATTCAATATTTCTAAGCAAGGGGCTCTAAAAGCAGCATACTGATATACTAACAACATTATGTATAATAAGAAAAACACATAAAGACAATTTTTTAAAAGTAGGCTTTTGTTTTAAAGAGTTCCATATTTCAATTTTATAAGAGACTCAATGAACTGACAATAAAGAAAAATAAAGAAGTAAAAAATGGCAGAGAAAAAAAGTTTTTAAAAAGATTTATTGCCTGGAGCCAGCACGGGAGATCCCACCCATGACAAGGTCATGCGGAGAGACCTGACGGGCAAAGCGAGTCAGGTCTCAAGGGGTCCTCTACCTGAGCATCTACCCCGAAACCAAAATCTGTCTGTTTACTGTCTGCTATACTATACTCTTCTGACATTACAGGGGGTTATGCCCGACTACCTTTCTCTGGAAAAAGTTAACTTAGAGCTCCAACTGGTCTCCTGCATATGAAAGGAATGTTTCAGCTCAAATCCCTCTGATGGCTCTCTAACTTGCCTGACAGGTTTCCCTGGACTTTTACAACTTGTGATTGTTTACAGCCCCCCAAGAGTAAGAGGCATGAAGCTTAAAAAATCTTAAAGATATAGAGCCTTTTAGAGCTAAGAATTAGTTTGGTGAAGGATTTCATTGTTGAGTTAATGTTTACTGCCAGGCCTCCATATCCTTTGTCTTTTAGGCAACTGGGAGGATATTAATCAATGTAAACGGGATGCAGAAATAGGAATATAGTAGTTTTGATGTTAGCAATACTAGACTTTTGAGTTAATGAATTTTCTCTTTGTTATAAATCACTGCACTCCTCTTTCCTTGTTATAAATTGTTTTGTCCTTGCTATGTAAGAATGTCACTTTATTTAGTGCTTTCTGAGAGTGGCATCAGACTTTGGGAAGAACAACACTTTTAAGGGCAAATAAGTTTTCTGGGTGAGAGACCCTTATCAGAAAAGGGCCATAAAATGTTAATTGGCCTCCTGGCCAGAAGATGATGTAAATCACCTAAGACTTGTGTATACAGCTAGGTATGCAGAGAGAAAGCCTGGTCTCGATAAGAGTCAGGGCTGCTGACGCTGCATAATTTTGTATTACCCATTGATCTCTATGTACAGCCAAAAGTATAAAAAGCTTTCCTGAACAATAGAGGATGGACCAGTTTCTCAGACCAGCTTCTCAAACTGGTTTCTTGGAAATCTGGCTCCCCCCATGTCGACTCTCTCTTTCTCGCTCTCTTTCTTTCTCCCTCTCCTTCTTTCTCCCTCTCCCTCCCTCTCCTTTTCAGGCTGAATTCCCATCTGGAGCGTGGAAGCTCACCACGTCTACTTACTTGCCCTGGCTTCTAAGACCCCCGCGAGAGGGAGCCCAAGGTGGGGCACCCTCCACTATTCAAGTGGGCGCTGGTGGCCTACGTAGATGGTGCAAACCTCTTGTCTCGAGGTTTTATAAGCTTTCCATGTAAACCAAGTTATTCAGCCTCTTCTCTCCACCAATTTTCATACTATACTATTCTTCCCTAATCTCTCTTTATATTTCTGATTAAATAGTCCTTTCCCAGATGCTGACTCCATCCCCGCTTCAAATTCCCTGGATCCACCGGGGCTGGACCCCGGCAATTTATATCATTCATGCTGCTGCTGCTGCTAAGTTGCTTCAGTCGTGTCCGACTCTGTGCGACCCCATAGATGACAGCCCACCAGGCTCCTCCGTCTCTGGGATTCTCCAGGCAAGAACACTGGAGTGGGTTGACATTTCCTATAGAGCCTATAAAATACTCAATTATGGATTATTATCAACTCTGGGACAGGTGAAGCAGAATGATGAGAGGGTAAGACCAGGACTTCTGAAATCAGACGATCAACAACATTCAAATTTCAGCTCTACTCGTTACTGGTGCTATCATGTCAGTTACCTTCCCCATAAAAGAGGAATATTCCATTCTAAATAGGACTCAGTGAAGCAATCAATGCAAAACTTCTCATTAGGTCTCAGTATATTTTTCTTCTTTTATGATCTCTATGAGATAAGTAATTCAGCTCTCATTTGGTACCCAAAAAAAGTTGTCAGTAAACCAGAGATCAATTTGCCAACATTGCTTGTATCATGGAGAAAGCAAGGGAGTGCTAGAAAAAACATCTACCTCTGCTTCACTGACTATGCTAAAGCCTTTTAACTGTATGGGTCACAAAAAACTGGAAAATTCTTAAAGAGATGGAAGTACCATGGAAGACCTGGTGTGCAGGTCAAGAAGCAGCCGCTAGAACTAGATATGGAACAACTGACTGGTTCAAAATGGGAGAGGAGTATGTCAAGCCTATATATTGGCATTCTGCTTATTTAACTTTTATGTAAAATGCCAGGCTGAATGAAGTACAGCTGGAATCAAGATTGTTAGGAAAAGTATCGGCAACCTCAAATATGCACATGATACCACTTTAATGGCAGAAGGCGAAGAAGAACTAAAGAGCCTCTTGATGAGGGTGAAAGAGGAAAGTGAAAAAGCTGGTTTGAAACTCAACATAAAAACTAAGATCATGGCATCTGGTCCCATCACTTCATGACAAATAGAAGGGGAAAATGTGGAAGTAGGGAGATATTTTATTGTATTGGGCTCCAAAATACTGGGGATGGTGATTGCAGCCATGAAATGAAAAGGCACTTGCTCCTTAGAAGGAAAACTATGACAAACAGAGACAGCATATTAAAAAGCAGAGACATTACCTTGTCAACAAAGGTCTGTATAGACAAAGTTATGGTTTTTCCAATAGTCACACACAGATGTGAGAGTTGGCCCATACCAAAGGCTAAGCATCAAGAACTGATGCTCTCAAATTATGGTGCTGGAATAGACTGTTTAGAGTTCCTTGGACTACAAGAAGATCAAATCAGTCAATGCTAAAGGAAATCAATCCTGAATATTCATTGGAAGGACTGATGGTGAAGCTGAAACTCCAATACTTTGGCCACCTGATGTAAAGAGTGAACTCATTGGAAATGACAATGATGCTGAGAAAGATTGAAGGCAAAAGGAGAAGGGGGACATAGAGGATGAGATGGTTAGATAACATCACCAACTCAATGGACATGAATCGAAGCAAACTCTAGAGGTGGAGGACAGGGAAGTCTGGTGTGCTACAGTCCATGGGGTTGCAAAGAGTCGAACACAACTTAGCAACTGAACAAAAACCATCGAACCAGCCGAGACAGGATAAGTTTTCCCTCTGGAGTAAAATAAAGCAGTTTCTGCTCCAGACAATCAGATTCCTCTGTTGGACAACTGCAATGTGAGCCCACAATCAAATTTCCTGGCTTGAAACTGTGAAAAAAATTCAACAAAAGCTCTCTCTTCCTCTTCTCTCTTGTCACAAAAAAAAGAAAAAGGGTATCCCTAGCATAATATCAATATTTATTAAAAGACTCAGCTCCTTGGTCTTTGATCCAAAACTCAAGTATAAAACCAGTAAGTTTAAGGATATCAGGGCTGATCAAAGGCGAGACACAACCACGAGACGGCAGCATTTCACAGCAAGATTTGTTTGTGGCACTTGGCCAAGATTCCAAGAGAGCTCTGGGAAGTACCTCAATCGTGGGAAAGCTTCCTTACAGTATAGTGTGGGACTATAACTTCCAGAAGAGGACTAGGACAAGGGAAAGGGATTGGAGAAGGGGTTTATATGCCCAGGTAATGATGTCCATCAGCAATAGATGGGGAGTCTTTGAATTGGAGGGTTGCTAAGGATAACAGCCTCTTTTGTAGCCATCAGTTCAGTTCAGTTCAGTCGCTCAGTCGTGTCCGACTCTTTGCAACCCCTTGAATCGCAGCACGCCAGGCCTCCCTGTCCATCACCATCTCCTGGAGTTCACTCAGACTCAGGTCCATCGAGTCCGTGATGCCATCCAGCCATCTCATCCTGGGTCGTCATAGTCATAGTCATAAGTTGCTCAGTCGTATCCGACTCTTTGCAGCCCCATGGGCTGTAAACTACCAGGCTCCTCCGTCCATGGGATTTTCCAGGCAAGAATACTGGAGTGGGTTGCCGTTTCCTTCCCCAGGAGATCTTCTCAACCTAGGGGTTGAACCCAGTTCTCCCGCGTTGTAGGCAGACGCTTTACCATCTGAGCCACCAGGTTTGTCTTATGGTTTGTCTTATCCGTGGCTAGCATCTATTGGGTGCAGTTTTGTGGGGCATGCAAAGCGGGCAGGCTCCACATGACTAAAATTAAGCTTTGGCACTAAATTAGACGTGAAAGAATTTGAGTTTGGCTCTGATAGACAGTCTTACCCTGCAGTGAAGACAAACTCTAGGGGTCAATACACAGAGGTCATACTTGCAGAACCCTGATTTACAACTTTAGTTTCTCCGATCAATTCAAGGGCTGATAAATATAAAAGGTAATATAAAGATAATAATGTTGATAATAATAATCATGATGGCTACATTAATTAGATGACAGCCTACTCTGAACCTCATGACCAGGAGAAAAAGCTGGTAGTTTTATTCCCTTTATACAGATAAAGAGACTACAACCCAAATTAGTGAATGCATGGAGATTCAATCACAGGGAAGTTTACAAAAACTGTGTTTATCTTCTATACAAACTCCTTTCTTATCGTGAGAATGCACCTTTCTATTAAAATAAACCCAAATTTTCTGCAACTTTTGAGAGAGAAAATTTCATCTTTCAGAAGATGTTCTGTTTTTCTGAAAGAGAATCATAACATATTCACAAACACTAATGAGGTATTTTTGAAAATCAGTTTTTGATGGTTTAAAATGTCTCATTGTTATTCAAATACTATTGGATTATATTAAAATATGAAGAAATATTCAGAAAATATTTCTCTAAAAAGCTAAAAATAGAAAACTAGAATTATAAAGTTGTTCTTTTTTTTCTCAAAGAGGTGAAGATACAGCAAAGTGACTTGGGAAGTGTTTGCATATTAAACACTGTAGCATTGTTAAATAAATTAATAATTGTCTATTCTTAGTGAATCAGTTAAAATGGTAATTAAATCTTATTTCTATAAAGATAGGAATGCCTATAAAAAGCAAGCTATATAACACTGATTCTGCAATGCTTAGTCCCGTGAATTCTAAATGTCATTTTGGATATAGAAAATTGTGAAATAATTTCACCACATATCATGGAGACTTACAGAAAAGCAGCATTATTTTCAAAATAATGGAACAATATTAATGTTACTAAATATATTCACTTTCCCAAGCAGTAAATCCTGAGCATTATTTATCAGCAAAATGAACTAGATTTACAATTAAATTTCCACTGCTTTCACTAAATTTAACAAAAATATTTGAATTTAAAACAAATTCTTGAGCCTACAAAGCTGTGAGAGAGAGATCAAGAAAGGAACTTCTTGAAAGAATATTAAAACAGTGTAGAAAAATGATAGAATGCCCATCTGGCATTCACTAATGGCAGTTCTAGATGTCCAAGCTGTATTTAGAAAAGGAGGAATCAGAGATCAAATTGCCAACATTCGCTGGATCATAGAGAAAGGGAATTTCAGAAAAGCATCTACCTCTGTTTCATCAACTACATCAAAGCCTTTGACTATGTGTATCATAATAAACTGTGGAAAGCTCTTAAAGAGATGGGAATACCAGGCCATCTTACCCGTCTCTTGAGAAACCTGTATACAGGTCAAGAAGCAACAGTTATAACCCTGTATGGAACAACTGATTGGTTCAAGATTGAGAAAAGAGTATGACAGGGCTGTCTGCTGTCACCCTGTTTGTTTAACCTATATCCTGAGCACATCATGAAAAATGCTGGGCTGGATGAGTTACAAGTTGGAATTAAGATAGGTGGGAGAGACATCAACAACCTCAGATATGCATATGATATCACTCTAATGGCAGATCGTAAAGAGGAACTAAAGAGCCTCTTGATGAGGGTTAAGGAGGAGAGTGAAAGAGCCGTCTTAAAATTAATATTAAATAAACTAAGATCATGGCATCCGGCCCCATTACTTTATGGCAAATAGAAGGGGAAAACGTGGAAGTAGTGACAGATTTCCCCTTCTCTGGCTCTAAAATCACTATGGATAGTGACTGCATCCATAAAATCAGAAGACATTTGCTTTTTGGCAGGAGAACTATGACAAACCTAAGCAGTGTGTTGAAAAGCAGAGACATTACTCTGCAGACAAATGTTCATGTAGTCAAGGCTATGGTCTTCCCAGTGGTCACGTTCAGTCATGAGAGCTGAACGCAAAAGAAAGTGGAGCGCTGAAGAATTGATGCCTTCCAACTGTGGTGCTGGAGAAGAGTCCTGAGAGTCCCCTGGACAAGAAGGAGATCAAACCAGCCAATCTTAAGGGAAATAAACCCTGAATATTCATTGGAAGGACTGATGCTGAAGCCGATACTCCAGTATTTTGGTCATCTGATGTGAACAGCCGACTTATTGCAAAAGTCCCTGATGCTGGGAAAGATTGAGGACAGAAGGAGAAGAGGGTGTCAGAGGATAAAGTGGCTGGATGGCATCACCAATGCAATGGACATGAACTTGGGCAAACCTCAGGAGATGTTGAGGGACAGAGGGGCCTGGTGTACTACAGTGCATGGGGTCGCAAAGAGTCAGACACAACTGAGTGACTGAACAACAACAACGGCAATTTAAGGCATCATCATAAATGCTAAAACTATTGGGTGAAAAGAGTCAGGATATATTCACAGCTTTCAAAACCCACCCATTATTCACCAATTATACAGGAGAAAATGTGCAGTGGAGGGATTTGGCACCACCTCAGTTAAGTGGTCAGATTCCTTGTTGTTACTGCTATTGTTCAGTCACTAAGCTAGGTCAGAGTCTGCAGTGACCTCAGGGAGTGTGGCACTCCAGGATCCCCTGTCCTTCACTACTTCCCAGAGTTTGCTCAGACTCATGTCCATCGAGTCAGTGATGCTATCTAATCATCTCATCATCTGTTGCCCCCTCTCCTTTTGCCTTCAATCTTTCCCAGCATCAGCCTTTTCCAATGAGTTGGCTCTTGCTTCAGCATCAGTCCTTCCAATGAATATTCAGGGTTGATTTCCTTTAGGATTGACTGGTTTGATGTCCTTTCAGTCCAAGGGATACTTTAGTTATCATCAACTGAAGGACAAACTGACCTGATACACCTTCCGATGCAATCAGAAGCAATTAGTACCAACAATCTAGAAGCTTTCCAAAGAGGCTATGATTAACAAATCCCGTATCTAAGACATCTTTAAAAAGATGACTGAGTATGATGTTTAAAAATTTAATGTCATGTAAATGTTATTAGGACTAAAGGAATACAACAACCAAAATATATGAACATTGATTGAATTAAAAATGAAACAACCATAAATCACATTTGGGGGACAATTTGAGAAATTTAAATATGGAACACACAGTGGATGATATTATGGAGTAACTGTAGGTATTTTAAGTCTGACAATGATGTTGTACTTATGGAAATGATTGTCTTTACTTTAGGATCTATAGAGTACAATCTTTAAAAGTAAAATACAATGTGTGAAACTGCAGGGAAAGAGATAAAG
Organism: Budorcas taxicolor; assembly: GCF_023091745.1. Classification (NCBI taxonomy): domain Eukaryota; kingdom Metazoa; phylum Chordata; class Mammalia; order Artiodactyla; family Bovidae; genus Budorcas; species Budorcas taxicolor. Next base: position 75,493,804 of record NC_068912.1, read on the forward strand.
TTAATCTTTCTCTGTAAGTTGAATAAATGTGGCTAAATGCTGACAACTGGTAAATCTAGGGAGAACATATGAAGGTATTTGTCTATTTTTTATAGATATGGAGATTTCTGAAAAATTGGAAAAGATCTTTTACTCTTTTCATGATGTCTCTTTTCATATTGCCATTGGATAAGGAGGCTCTTTATCCACACAACTTTTAAAATTATTTATCAGCCATTTTGTCCATAGTGCAATAAAACTGAATTTTAAAAATATGCCTCAAGCAAAAGAAAAAAAAAAAGAATTACCAGTGGGATAAGGAATAAGAAGTGAAGAATTCAAAACTGTTATCAGAATTTTTATTTGAACATTAATTATACCCTTAAAACTCTACCCAGAATTGTTTATAAAAGCAAAGACAATTTAAAATAACTTAAAATATAGTCACAAAGGATTGGTTAAATAAATATAGAATGTACTCATAGTAGAATACTATGCAACCTTTAAAAATGATGTAGATGAATAATGTTCACATTGCTTATACTATCTTACTCTGGTTCATACACCTCTCATTCATTCAGAGATAATATTAATGTAAAATCCACATAATTACTATTTTAAATTCAAAATTGATTCTATTTAATGAGAAAATCTTTGCCATATATTGATCAGAGCCAAAAAGCTTAACAGGTCACCCTTTTGGAATTATTCCTTTTCATATACGTTAGCTTTTGCGTGTGCTTATGTATTAAATGTGTTCAGAAGCTAAACAGGGGTTATCTCTGATGGCTTATGGATATTTCCAGTTTTCTCTGTTTTGACTATATGTATTGTCTAGTGTTTCTATAGTCACTCTGTTTCACTCCAATAATCAGATAAAATATTAATATAAAGCAAAATAAAATTAAGCAGGATCTTAGATTCTTGATAAATATATGTGACACTCTCAATCTGATAGTTATGCTATTTTGTGTGATGCTCTAAATTTTGTGAAGTACCTACTGACAAGTAAGAGTACCACATCATCAACTCAAACTCCTGTTTATGATCACCTGAAGACTGCAACAGGAGACAGTATGCCTAACTGAGCTGCTTATAGTAGCTAGTGCAATTACAATGATAAGAAAGCCTGATGGATGATTTCCAAGACAGAAAATTTCTGCTTGTATAGATGCATAACCTGATACAATTAAATGCCTTTGGAAAAAAATTACAGTTTTAGCAAAGACAATATTTCTCTGCATAAAACAGATTCTGTGTTGAGAAGTCAGTGAAATAAATGTTTAGTGCTAGTAAAAAAATGCTTTGATAGCTTAAAGAAGTTAAAAGTTGAGAATGACATATAACTATCAAAATTCAGGAGAAGTGGGCAAAATTTGATGTGGGAGGTCCCAATTTGCAGCAAATTTTCCGCTATTATTTAGAAATAAAATTAAAAATAAATGGGGAGTCACTTGAACCTAAGGGAGATGTCAGGTAGTTCAGTTAATGCAAATAAGGAAACCTAGGCAGAAAATAACAAATAATCAAATCATGTTATTATCCTTGTTTTCTGGATAATTTAAATAAAATTACTTCACTGACTCAATTTTCACACTCTCTTCTCTGTCCCTGGGTGAATAATGTGCCCTCTCATAGAATCTGAAGAAAGTCATGTTCACAGAAAAGTGGAACAAGGACCAATTATAAGCTTAATTGCATGTCTAACAGGGAACATCAAGTATCATCAGAAACCTTGCCAGAGTTCCACTACAGGGCTTTGGATTAAGAGTCAGGAGCCCTGAATGCTAGTCCCAGTTCTGCAATTAAGTAGCCACATGAGGTGAATCAAATCACCATCTTTTTTTCCTCTCCTAAAGTGTTCTCATCTATAAACAGAGTATACTGGGACACATTTCTATGATTTTCTAACTTTACCTTATCTTAAACAGATAAGAAAATACATACACCATGTATTTTTTCTTTACTTATGTTTTCTACCAAAACCCATCTAGATCCTTCCTACTCTGGAATCTCCCTGGGAATGAGATATTCTTTTTACATCTATCCAGTACAGAGCCTCTGGATCAATTTCAGAGCTGCTGATGAACTACTGTTTCAGGAATGTATGCAGGCCCTATTAACTATTAAATGCTTTATGTTTAAGGTGATTTACTATAAAAGGAGTGAAAAGGTTATTTACTTCAAGAGTATACTTTGGCAAAAGTCTAATATGTTCAAAGGAGCATGTAGGTTACAATCCAGTCTGCATTCACATCTAATTTTTAGTTCAAGAAAATTAAGTATTTTTGTTTATAAAAAGGAGATAGAGCCAAGTCTTCATTCATTTTGTCACAATTTAGGGGCAAAGTATTGCAAGTGTATATTAAGTACAAGTGAGCGTTGCAGAAAATTCTCTAGTTCTTCTTCACTAGAGAGATGCCATAATTACATTTACTGAAATCGAATTTTTCTTCAGATTTTTGTCCCTGTTTGTCAATATGACATATTTTTATTTCATTCTCTCACAACAGTATGTTAACACATAGAACATTAAAATAATTACTATTTTACAGTTTCTAAATTTGAACAAGATATTTAGTTTATTTCTAAACTTTTAAGTGTCTTATTTCATTGAATAAGACTTTGAATTTCTCAGTGATTGCCTATTTTAGTCATAATAGTGTGTATCTTCCTTTGAACAATTAGCTACATACGTTTCCAATTTTTCATTAGATTGTATAACACTATCCAATTTTCAAAAACTATAAGAAACCTTTAAAATTTTTATCTGCAATAATGTAAAATGTTTCCTTCATTAAAAAAATACCAGATTTTTTCTTGAAGATATGTTTCAGATCTTTATTTTTAAAATTAGCTGATAGGCAATGCCAAAGAATGTTCAAACTACTGCACAGTTGCACTCATTGCACACGCTAGTAAAGTAATGCTCAAAATTCTCCAAGCCAGGCTTCAGCAGAACGTGAACCGTGAACTTCCAGATGCTCAAGCTGGATTTAGAAAAGGCAGAGGAACCAGAGATCAAATTGCCAACATCCGTTGGATCATCGAAAAAGCAAGAGAGTTCCAGAAAAACATCTACCTCTGCCTCAGCTTTATCAGCTCTGCCAAAGCCTTTGACTGTGTGGATTACAATAAACTGGAAAATTCTGGAAGAGATGAGAATACCAGACCACCTGACCTGCCTCCTGAGAAATCTGTATTCAGGTCAAGAAGCAACAGTTAGAACTGGACATGGAACAACAGATTGGTTCCAAATAGGGAAAGGAGTATGTCAAAGCTGTATATTGTCACCCTGCTTATTTAACTTATATGCAGAGTGCATCATGCAAAATGCTGGTCTGGAAGAAGCACAAGCTAGAATCAAGATTGCCAGGAGAAATATCAATAACCTCAGGTATTCAGAAGACACTACCCTTACTGCAGAAAGTGAAGAAGAACTAAAGAGCCTCTCGATGAAAGTGAAAGAGGAGAGTGAAAAAGTTGGCTTAAAAGATGGGGAAAGTTGGCTTAAAAGTTGGCCAAAAGATGGGGAAACAGTGGAAACCATGAGAGACTTTATTTTCTTGGGCTCCAAAATCACTGCAGATAGTGACTGCAGCCATGAAATTAAAAGACGCTTGCCCCTTGGAAGAAAAGCTATGACAACCCTAGACAGCAAATTAAAATGCAGAGATATTACTTTGCCAACAAAGGTCCGTCTAGTCAAGGCTATGGTTTTTCCAGTGGTCATGTATGGATGTGAGATTTGGACTATAAAGAAAGCTGAGCACTGAAGAATTGATGCTTTTGAACTGTGGTGTTGGAGAAGACTCCTGAGAGTGCCTTGCATTGCAAGGAGATTCAACCAGTTCATTCTGAAGGAGATCAGCCCTGGGATTTTTTTGGAGGGAATGATGCTAAAGCTGAAACCAATATTTTGGCCACCTAATGAGAAGAACTGACTCACTGGAAAAGATCCTGTTGCTGGGAAAGATTGAAGGTAAGAGAAGTGGACACCAGAGGATGAGATGGTTGGATGGCATCACCAATGCGATGGATATGAATTTGTGTAGGTTCTGGGAGTTGGACAGGGAGGCCTGTTGTGCTGCAGTCCATGGGGTCACAAAGAGTCGGACATCACTGAGTGACTGAACTGAACTAAACTGGAATTACTTTTGCAACTTGCAATACATTTTTATTGAGAGACTTTTTCTAGTTTATTACACTTTCTAGGAATTAAGAGGTTAGATGAATAGTTCTACAGTTTTTATAAAACAAATCAAGTAAAAGAATCTGTCTCATATTTTCAAATAAATTATCTAGGTAGCCATCAAAATGTCATGTTTCTCTATAAAGTGAGTAAAATTAGGACAATATAAAGGGAATTTTCACCCTTTAGCTGAAAACACCAAATAATAACTTATTACTAATAACAAGCAAGACCTTTTAACATTGTCACTCCTTTTCCAGAAGTACTTATAAACTGCTCAGAACATCTGACGTTACTGTTTCACCCTCAAAATGCATCAATAGAGAATCACTAGATGATTTGCTAACATTCACAGATAGAGACCAACAAGCTTAGCATTGAACATTTTGTTTCAGATAGTTGTTTTCCAATTTGCTGTTTGACAGGGAAGTGAACACTTTTCACAATTACTACCTGTGTAAAAATGTGCTTTGGAAGAGGGTATCGAAATGCTTTGCCTTTTTTTTTTTCCCCAGAAGACTGAGTTAGATGCAATTTATATTCTGTTAGCTACTCCAAATGGATCTTATTTTCCTGTGCCGCTTACACATTTTGGTGAAATAATAATGATCTTATATAATTGCCCAATAGCTAGTCTATCAGCGTACCCTTTGGCAATTTGCTCCTTTCCCTTAGGCATAGCTGCAAAACTGTTAGGCAAAGTTCACTTCTTTCAGTTGCCAAATTGGCAATAATATTAGTGGAGCAATCAGTTTCCTTGCTTGCAAATAAAAATTGTGTTTTTTTCCCCCTAGTTGAAAAAGTTGATCTGCTTTCTTAAAATGAAATGAAATGTAATTAATTTTCACATTTCCTTGGCTAATGATCATAGAAAGAGCTGGAATCTGGAATCCAATGTTCCCTTTCTGATGCTCTTACACTTCACAATGGCAGATATTTTCATGTGGCAATAACTACCCAATCTGTCTTGTTCACAAGGAGAGCTCTGCACAGTAGGTGAAGCCAATGAACTGCAGGATGGCTTTATCCTTCTTTCCCTGGCTGCATATTTTATGGCCTTTAATGTAGCTTCATTCCTTGTTAAATGCATTCTCCAGGCAAGTTGACAGATGGGACTGATTTTTTTTTTTTTTGGTGTTTATGTGGTATTTTCAAAGCAAGAACAAATATGCCTTTTTCAGACAGTCTCCAGGTATAACTCCATAAGGCTGCACATAATTCTGGATTTTTTTGGGGGGGGTGTTGGTTATGTGGGGATTTAGTGTATTAGAACTTGAACCCATTTGCTAAAGAACTCTGTCAATACATCTTAGACATTAAACTATTCCATTGATAATTTAAAAAGAGAAATAAAAATAGTCTTCTATTTTATGTGACTAAGTGCACACACACACACACACACACACACACACACACACACACATTCTGTAAAAAGTAACAAAACTGCCAGTAAATACACATCCCAGGTGACTGCTACAGACAGTTGATGTTGCATTAAGTACCTACAGAGTGATAAAAGTGGTTGGCATGATGATATAAGTGTGTATCAACTCAAAGCCCTCCTGGGAAGTATTTTTACACTATCCTCACACTCAATGCTGTCATAAATTAATAATCACCAAGATGATGAAAAGCTATATTTAACTTTTTTCTATATTCATGAGCATGTGACTATGATAACATTTCTTATTTGTAATTGTACAGCCTGCTTACTTAGTGTCTTCTAAGGAAATGGAAAGCCCCACCTGAAATATTTAAGACTAGATGGTTCAATGCAGTCAGAGCCTTACAGTGATACACCATGTCTTGGTTTGTAATTTCTGAATTCCTTAACTGAGACCAACCATGGAAAGCCTCTTTTCTATTGGTAATTGATTTAGGAAAAGCAACTCTGTAAAATATGGTTATTCTTCACATAATACATGCTAACGGCAATGGCCATAGAAATCCACTTAGGGTCACAGCTGCATCTATGGTACCAAATAAGCTAAGAGTAACAATTAATGAACAGTGAAGGAAAATAGAGCTACTTAATTGGAGGCTGTGTAAGTAGATGAAGAATCTACCTAAGAAGAAAATCTGGCAGTAAAGGAGTGAACTGGCAAGAAGATGGTGGGGAAAAATTTGGAAGACAGGATTACTGATTGCAATAATATCTCTTACCTCGAAGTATTTAAAATGATAGCCTGCCCTTCCCAATCGTTGACTCCACCCTCTCCTGGGATGCTGTGAGATGCTGCCAAACCGAGATCTCCTGTAGGCTAGAACTATTCATTCTTCTAGCTGCTAGAAGGTTGCCTACTAATGGCTCACAGGTGCATGTCTCTCTGAGTACTGTCTTTTTCTGAAGGCAATTACCTCCCTTAGTTACACTCCTCCAAAGACTGCTTGATGCTCATGTAAAAGCTTCACTTTGGCATAATTCTGAAGGGCTTCCCCAGCTCCAGTGCTCTCTGTAGGGTCTACTGAGGCCTCCTTTGTAATGTCATCAATAGTTTAATTTTTCTCTCTATCCAGCATTCTTTATCTTTATCTTGGAGCTTGTTTCCAAGGGACTCAATTGAAGACACATTCAGTTCCTTACACTATACTATTATGTGCTTCTTCCACAGTTACCTTACAGTATCTTAACCACCAGATTCCATAAACCTTTAGGTTTCTTTGCAGCTTTTATTTAACTCTGTTGACTACTTTTTCCCCTTAGCACTCTCCTTTTTTGCTTCCATGAACTTGCTTAACCCTGTCCTTTCCTTACCTCTCTAAATGCTTTTGCTTTTTTTTTTTTTTTTTTTGGTCTTGTTCTTTAGCTCAGGTTTTGCTCTTGGTTCTTATTCTGCTTTCTACTTCTTGGGAAATCTCATTTATACCCTTGGCTTTAGTTATCATCTTCATGGTAAAACCTCCTGAATCTACATTTTAAGCTCAGATCTGTCCTATGTTTCAAAAACCTACTTTGTATTTTTCCTGGATATTTCATGGCTCCTGAACAGTCATTCTGTCTACCTCCTATCATGATCTTCATAAATGTACTCTTTATTCCATGGTCAGAGGCTTCATACTTGATGCATCAATACTGACAGCTATTGTCATTGTTCCATTGTTATTGCTTTAAGAAGGCATTGTTCAATTTCTATTTCATAGACATATGGCTCTAGAGTTTTATAATGCTGGTTAAATTTTATGATCTCTCCTTTCAGTTTTTCTCATGCAAACTCTCTTCCCTTGGCAGTAGAGTAGAAAGATCATAATCCTTTGAGTAATATAGAAATAGATTTTAAGACTGATTTTCCCTTAGTAGCTGTGTGTGCATGCATGCTCAGTTGCTCAGTCATGTCTAGCTCTTAGCAGCTGTAGTAACAATGGAAAAGTCACTTAACTAGCTTCTCTGCAGCTCAGTTTTTCTCTCTCTCATTTAGATATTATGAGGGCTAAGTGAGAAAATGTGTGTATAGATGAAATTGGACTACATAAAAGTTACTCAATAAATGTCAATTTCCCTCTCTTCTGCCCTTCTTTTCCTCTCCATGTTCATGGCTTCAGCTATGATTTAAAGAACTATCAGTTCCTAGATTCCAGCCAGAAAGTTCTCAACCAGGCTATAGGTAGGAACTGGGCTCTTTCTTCAGCACAGGTAGGAATAAATTCAGATAGATGCTGCAGCATCAGGAACTCATTCACCTAGCATCAAAACACCTCAGGACACAGAAGCCAAGACGCAGGCTTACACAGAGATTCCCAGAGCAGCACAGGTCTGGCGAGGAGCCTGCAGTGTGCAGCTGGTAGTGGTCTCTCTCTGCCCATCATGACTTGAGAGTCAAGTACAGTCTGTGTTAACTTCCCTCCTAACCACTAGCTTTCCTTTCATATGATCACTATTTTGAGGCTCACCCACAATTACTTTCTTATCTATCATAATAGACACCTAAGTTGCATATGGGCATTCTGTTGAAAGTGAAAGTGTTTGTTTCTCAGTCGTGCCTGATTCTTTACAACCCCATGGACAGTAGGCCACCAGGTCCTCTGTACATGGAATTCTCCAGGCAAGAATACTGGAGTGGATAGCCATTCTCTTCCCTAGGGGATCTTCCCAACCCAGGGATCGAACCTGGGTCTCCTGCATTGCAGGCAGATTCTTAACCACCTGAGTCACCAGGGAAGTCCATATGGGCATTACAGGATCTGAAGAACCACATAACCAGTTTCATTCTTTAAATGCTGAATTTCTGTCCATATAGATGCCACACCTATAACAACTGATTATCAATTTTAGGTTATGTCTCATGGACAATATTGTATATTTATATTTCTCTCTGAGTATCTAGAAACAAAATGACTAAGGCACACTCAGTAAGATATGTACCTGCAGGTGTTTTTTAAAAAATAAATAGTACAGGCACATCCTTCTTTAAAAATACATCATACAAAAATAAGCATTATTGCCATGTTGTTAATGTCAGTAGACTTGTCAACCTGGATTGTGTACCACAGTGACTCATTAATCCCCTCTAACAATTAAGCCTCAGTATTCTCTGCTATTTCACCAATTTGTCCAGTTATGGGGCTAGCCAAAAGAGGAGCACATGCCAGCTTTTGAACTGCAGCCTTTCCTTAAAGCTCAGGACAAATGTCCTCAGCAACAAGCAGAATCAACTCTGCACCAGAAGTAAAGGACTTTTTAACTTTAGCAATGTGGTTAGCCACTAAGAATGATGCTCTCGGTGCAGACACATTTGATGAAGTAGTGGCCTTCAATAACTGCTTCTGTCCTTTGTATTCACATTTTTCTTTTGAAGAACTCCAAAGACTTGCCTTTTAATGCAGGGTGGTTGGCCTCTCTGTGGTGAAGCAGTTTTGAAAGTTTCATGGCTTCACTGGAGAGCCAGTCACCACATATTATACAAAGCAAGTGGCCCTGGAGAAAGTGAATCACCTGTTGCAACAAATCCATAATTTAAGCAGGACTCCTTGTATTTTCTTTCAAATGCACCTTTATTTCTGTTTGCAGTCTTATGGTCTTCTGTTGTCTCATCACTGAATCTCTCCCCTTTTTCAAACAAGTTCTCCAGCGATGTTTGTATTTTACTCATTTTGGCTAGGGGTAGTTTGCGGGCCTACCAAAACTGTGATTGAGACAAGGATGTAGTGCAGGAAAGAGGCACGGATGAAAATGGTAAATAAAATAATGGGCAGGCCACTTGTGGACTAAAATAAGTGTTGGGCTCTGACTTAAAGCCTGCCACCAGATGCAGCTGTACAATTGAAGTACATCAACTCACTTGTCACTATAAAGCCTGAAACCAGATGCAGCTTAATTGTCACTTGCCACTCATTGATAGGCTTTTGCTGTGAGTCTGCAAACAGTTGATTTATTATGGTCTCTGTGCAGTCAACCCTCTATGCTAATGATAATCTTTATTTGCAGCCACTTCCCAGCACTAGTAACATTACTTCAGCTCCACCTCAGATCATCAGGCATTAGATTTTCATAAGGCGCTCACAGCCTAGATCCCTCACGTGTGCAGTTCATGGTAGAGTTCATGCTCTTAGGAGAATCTAATGCCATTGCTGATCTGAAAGGAAAAGCTGAGGCAGTAACACAGCAATGGGGAGAGACTGTAAATACAGATAAAGCTTTGCTCTCTCACCCACCACTCACTTCTTACTATGTGGCTGGTTCCTAAAATGCCACGAACCAGTACTGGTCTGTGGCCCAGGGGTTGGGGACTCCTACTGTAAACATACTTTCTTTTGAAATAAACGTGTCCATTTTCATTTGTATTTCTTGATTCTTAAAAATATCATTATAAATATTGTTTATTGTGTGCTCACTATGTGCCATGTGTCCTGTTGGTTCTTATTCTGATTCATTTCTCATAGTGTTCTCGGATATATATTTCATATGAATATCCCCAAATACTTCATTTATGAATTCACAGATTTTGCCATTTTTGTTTGCTGATTTCTTCACAACACCTGAACAATCTTATAAGACAAGTACAATGAAACTGTTTTACAGATGAGGAAACAGAAATGGGAATGAGGGGCTTCCTTGGTGGCTCAAACAGTAAAGAATCTGCCCGCCATGCAGGAGACTTGGGTTCGATCCTTTAGTTGGGAAGATCCCCTGGAGAAGAGAATAGCTACTCTAGTATGCTTGCCTGGAGAATCCCATGGATATAGGAACCTGGTGGGCTAGAGTCCATGGGGTCGCAAAGAGTCAGATGAGCGACTAACACACACACACACACAATGAAACTCACTTTGCAGATGAGGAAACAGAGGGAATGAAAGGTTAAAAAATGCATTCAATTTTTCACAGCCTTAAATGGTAACGCTGGATTTTAACCTAGATGACTTAACCCCCAAACATGCATTTTAACCACTGGACTCTATTATCCTCATGACATATGTATCCTTTTACTCATCATGCTCAACTAACACTATAATTTGTAAAGCAGAGAGGATCTCTATCATGTGAGATGAATAGTAATAGAAGTAAAAGTTTTAATTTCCAAATACTCATCCAAATAATTTGTGGGAATTATCCAGTAAGCATGGAGGTAAGTAAGAAATAACCCAAGAGGACTCCTGGCAACTTTTTAGTATCAGAAAAAACAAAACAGCTGTATTCTTCTCCCCTTCCTGGCATTTTGAGATAATCTTTCTTCTCTTAATCCAGTAAGTCTAAATTGAGGTTTAGTGGTGGCTCAGAGGGTAAAGCGTCTGCCTGCAATGCAGGAGACCTGGGTTCGATCCCTGGGTCAGGAAGAACCTCTGGAGAAGGAAATAGCAACCCACTCCAGTATTCTTGCCTGGAGAATCCTATGGACAGAGGCTACAGTCCACAGGGTCGCAAAGAGTCGGACACGACTGAGCGACTTCACTTTCACTTTCACTTTGAAGTCGCTCAGTCATGTCCCACTCTTTGCGATCCCATGGACTATAGCCTACCAGCCTCCTCCATCCACGGGATTTTCTAGGCAAGAGTACTGGAGTGGGTTGCCATTTCCTCTCTCTTATTTACTGACATTTCTTCTCTATGAAATAATATTAATACTTTCAGGATAGCTGCATAAAAGTGTGAAACCATCTCTGCATTTAACATTAAAGACAAAACATTCCATAACTGTAAAAACTAACTCTTTCACAATCATAAATGAATTAAGATTAAAATAATGAAATAATTTAAGAAAACAGATTTCCAGTCATCATAAACTCTAAGAACAACACAACTCTTTCCAGAGAATTAATTACCAATATAAACTACATACAGAAGAATCACAGCCAAAACTAGCTAATTTTATTACAACAAGAAAAGATCTGTTTTGCCTCATATAGCTAAAAAATGACAAAAAGTAACATATGCAAAATAAAATTTTAGCTAGGTAGAATATTTGTTATATATTTGAAAGAAAACAGGGTTGGTATATGAATTAACACATAAAGTATAGTTACAAAGTGATAGAAAACAACAAAAAAGTAGGCAATAAAGGCAATAATGTGCAATTTATAGAAGAGCATATGACAGATGTGAAACAATGCTGAATCTCTCTAATTGTCAAGAAAATGCAACTTTGAAGTAATTCATATATTACTTTACATATTCAGCACAATGAGACTCAGAATAAGAAAAGAACCATTACAATCTACTTCTGGGTGGCAATATGAGGACAGGATGTCTACATATAATCCTGTGGCAATCTAATCCATTACAGCTTTTGAGTACAATATCCATCTATTAAATTTAGAAAGTCATATTCATCACATTGGGGGCTTCCCAGGTGGCACTAGTGGTAAAGAACCTGCCTGCCAATGTAGGAGATGTAACAGATGCAGGTTTGATCCTTGGGTTGAGAAGATCCCCTGGAGAATGGCATGGCAACCCACTCCAGGAATCTTGCCTGGAGAATCCCATGAACAGAGGAGCCTGGCAGGGTGCAGTTCACAGGGTTGCACAGAGTAGGACATGACTGGAAGCAACATGGATGCATACACCACATTATAGATAATGATAAAAACTGGAATAAGCTCTATAAGGGAGAATTTTACAGACTCAACCAAAATGACATATCATTAAATAAAACAATTCAATTTCTCCGATTCATATAATATGCTTGCATGTATGCAAAGAAATTTATGAATTATATATGGCTACTTAGAGCAGCACTGCTTGTGACAGCAAAAGACTGGAGGCAACATACATCTATTCAACATACTATTAAGGAGTTTTAAAAAATAAAAATAGGAAATTCTTTATAAACATATCTGTATTATCAAATTATCTCCTGTATTTTCTACTATGTGGAAAAAGCAACTTTTTCAAATAGTGTCTAAAAATGCTATCTATGGAGAAGAAGGGGAAAAAATGTCCATAGGTTTATATATTGGAAAAATATCTCTGGAAATTTATATAAGAAATTGATAATAGCAGATACCTCCCTTTAAAGAGGGAGGTTGGTTGACTGGGTATAAAGTTGAAAGAGACTTTTTCTTCAAGTCATATCATTTGGAAGTTTTCATTTTTGAACTATGTAACATTACCAATTAACATTAATAATGATAATAATATTTAGCATAAGAATGTTAATGAACTTAGTGCCATAAAACTGTATACTTACAATGTCAAAATTTATTTTATGTATATTTTACCATAATAAAGTGACTTTAATTATATATATATATGTATCCGACTATATGTGTGTCCGACTCTTTACACTCCCATAGACTATAGCGTGCCAGGCTCCTCTGTCCATGGATTTTCCAGGCAGGAATACTGGAGTGGATTGCCATTCCCTTCTCCAGAGGATATTCCTGACTCAGGGACTGAACCTGGGTTTCCTGCATTGCAGGCAGATTCTCTACCCTCTGAGCCACCAGGGAGGTCCCCTAGGATGGCTACTAATAAAAACAACCCACAAGATAATGAGTGTTGACTAGGATGTGGAAAAACTCGTTTGCTTGCAGCCTTTTCACTGTTGGTGGGAATATAAAATTTTGCAACCACTATGGAAAACAGTATGACAATTCCTCAAAAAACTAAAAAGAAAATTATTATATGATCCAGGAATTCTACTTCTGGATATATACCTGAAAGTGTTGAAAGCAGAGGTTTGAAGAGATATTTGTATATCCACAGTTATAGCAGTATTATTCACAATAGGCAAAAGGAGGAAGCAACCCAGGTATCTATCCACAGATGAATGATAAAATATTTGATATATACTTAAAATGGAATATTATTCCATGTAAAAGAAAAGGAATTCTGACACATGCTGCAGCAGAGATGAAAGTAGAAGATATTATGCTAAGTGAAATAAGTTGGTAACACAAGGATAAATACGCTATGAGTCACGTATATGAGATCCCTAGAGTAGCTAAATTCATAGAGATAGAAAGAATGGTGGCTTCTGGAGACTAGAGGGAAGGAGACTAAGGAGTTGTTTTCTAATGGGTACAGAGTTTCAGTATTATTGGGTTGTCCAAAAAGATCATTCTGGTTTTTCCTATGGACTTTCCAGTTTTTCCTACAGACCAGAACAAACTTTTTGGTAACCCAGTAAAAACCCAACTGTATCATCAGCAATTATACAAATGTAAATGGCTTAAACACTCCAAGTAAATATCAATATTATCAGACTAGATTTTTTTAAAGGTTACTATATTGTGCTTCCAAGAAATCATAGATGTAGGAACACAAGAAGTTTAGAAGAAGAAGGATGCAAAAATAAATACCATGCAAATATTAACTAAAAGAAAAATGGCAGCATTTGTACTAAAGATAGAAGGTAGACTTTTAAAACAAGAATAATCACTAGAGATAAAAAAGGACATTTCAAAATGATAAAGTGGTCAACCCATAAGGACTGTAAATGCTAACTGTGGATAAAAAGCCAGTCAGTTAATGGTTTTTGAACCATTAACACAGTCCAACTCTCACATCCATACATGACCACAGGAAAAACCATAGCCTTGACTAGACAGACCTTTGTTGGCAAAGATAAGTACAATTAGTCAGTTAATGGTTTTTGAAGCAACTTTTACTTTCTTTATCATACTTTCACATTGTTTGAAGTTTTCACAATGAGCATGGACTATTTAGATAACCTGAAATAAAACAACAAAGCTACTTTTATGTGGACAAAGAAAAGAATAAAACAATACAAAGATTTAAGAGTATTTGTTTTCTAAATTAGAAGTTTAGAAAAATGTGTCGGTTATTAGGCTCTAATGACAACCATAATAATGAAGTATATAGTGACAGGACATAAAAATAAAACGTAGCACTAATGAGAATCAGGTAGAAAATCTCACACAAAAGTGTTACATAATCTCCTTATTTGTTTATTTAAGGATTTGAAGATAGTAAAATAATTCTGAGTGTATTTTTTGCAAGAGGATAATTGTACTTATCTTTGCCAACAAAGGTCTGTCTAGTCAAGGCTATGGTTTTTCCTGTGGTCATGTATGGATGTGAGAGTTGGACTGTGAAGAAAGCTGAGCGCCGAAGAATTGATGGTTTTGAACTGTGGTGTTGGAGAAGACTCTTGAGAGTCCCTTGGACTGCAAGGAGATCCAACCAGTCCATTCTGAAGGAGATCAGCCCTGGGATTTCTTTGGAAGGAATGATGCTGAAACTCCAGGACTTTGGCCACCTCATGTGAAGAGTTGACTCATTGGAAAAGACTCTGATGCTGGGAGGGATTGGGGGCAGGAGGAGAAGGGGACGACAGAGGATGAGATGGCTGGATGGCATCACGGACTCGATGGACGTGAGTCTGAGTGAACTCCGGGAGTTGGTGATGGACAGGGAGGCCTGGCATGCTACGATTCATGGGGTCACAAAGAGTTGGACATGACTGAGCAACTGAACTGAACTCAACTGAATTGTACTTTAAAAAGAATGTGGAGATAATTCAAAGGGAGAAGAGCACCGATTCATTTGCTCATTCAGTAATTACTTACAAGTAATTATAATTAAGTAGGTACTATGTGCCAGGTACTAGTTGAAATTATTACCTATGAGGCTATGGGCTTCCCTGGGGGGTCAGATGATAAAGAATCTGACTGCAGTGCAGGAGACCTGGGTTTGATTCCTGGGTCAGGAAGATTCCCTGGAGAAGGGAAGGGCAACCCACTCCAGTATTCTTGCCTACAGAATCCCATGGGCAGAGGAGCCTGGTGGGCTTCAGCTTATTAGGTTGCAGAGAGTCAAACATGATTGAGAAACTAACACTTTCTTTCATAGATCTCTACCTCCAGTTCTTGACATAGGGCTCCTGAAATCCTTTATAAATTTCTACGTGGTAAGAGCACAGGAAACATCTCTTATTCTAATATTTGGTCTTTGACTCTGGTTCCTAACACCCTACTCCTAAATCTCTTGGAGTTTCCTGAGTGATAGGAATGTCTTCTATTCTAGTGAAGTGACTTTGAGTAGGCTCCTAGATGGCTCCTGAGTTGGGGCTGGTCCCCAGAAAGACCATGATTAGAAGCCTGGAATTTTCAGCCCCATCTCTCATTCTCTAGAAAAGGGAGAGGGGCTAAAACTAGAGTTAATACGTGATCATACCTACATGAGGATGCTTCGAGAAAATCCCAATAGTGTGGGGTTCAGAGTGCTTCCAGAAGGTGAATGCATCCATCCACTTGGAGAGTAATACACTATAACTCCAGAGAGACAGAGGCTCCTGCTCTCAGAACCTTCCCAGACCATGCTATATGTATCTTTTCACCTGGAGGTTTGTCTGTATGCTTTATCATACCCTTTTAAAAACTGGTTCATGTAAATGTCTCCCTGAATTCTGTAAGCTATTCTAGCAAAAAACTGAATCCAAAGGGAGTACGTCTTGGGATCTGCCAATGTGTAGCTTAGTCAGACAGAAAGTGTGAAAGTGAAAGTGAAAGTCTCTCAGTTGTGTCCAACTCTTTGCGACCCCATGGACTATACGGTCCATGGCATTCTTCAGGCCAGAATACCGGACTGGGTAGCCTTTGTCAGACAGAAGTTGTAGATAACTTCTAGGACCTGCTACTTGCGGTTGTCATCGGAAGTGTGCGTGTCAGGCGGCAGTTTTTGACAGTGAGTCCTTCACCTGTGGGATCTGACAGTATCTTCAGGTAAACGGTGTCACAATTGACTTAAATTATGACACCCAGATGGTATCACATAAAATTGCTTGCTGTGGGAGAAAAATCCTCATACGTTGGCGTCAGAAGTATTATGAGTGTGATAATAGTAGAAGAGATGCAGGAGGTCTGGTTTTTCCCAACCCAGAGGGATATAGAATATTTGTCAGCCTATTGTGGAAAAGCATCTATGAGGTTACTAAATGAAATAATAATAAGCTGTTTATATTTGATAGAATTACCCAATAATAAAGATTACCTTCAGTTCAGTTCAGTCGCTCAGTTGTGCCCAACTCTTTGCGACCCCATGAATTGCAGCATGACAGGCCTCCCTGTCCATCACCAACCAAACTCATGTCCATCAAGTCGGTGATGCCATCCAGCCATCTCATCCTCTGTCGTCCCCTTCTCCTCCTGCCCCCGATCCTTCCCAGCATCAGAGTCTTTTCCAATGAGTCAACTCTTCACATGAGGTGGCCAAAGTATTGGAGTTCAGCTTTAGCATCAGTCCTTCCAATGAACACCCAGGACTGATCTCCTGTAGAATGGACTGGTTGGATCTCCTTGCAGTCCATGGGACTCTCAAGAGTCTTCTCCAACACCACTGTTCAAAAGCATCAATTCTTCGGTGCTCAGCTTCCTTACAGTCCAACTCTCACATCCATATGTGACAAATGGAAAAACCATAGCCTTGACTAGACGGACCTTTGTTGGCAAAGTAATGTCTCTGCTTTTGATATGCTATCTAGGTTGGTCATAACTTTCCTTCCAAGGAGTAAGTGTCTTTTAATTTCATGGCTGCAATCACCATCAACAGTGATTTTGGAGCCCCCCAAATAAAGTCTGCCACTGTTTCCACTGTTTCCCCATCTATTTGCTATGAAGTGATGGGACCAGATGCCATGAAGTGATGGGACCAGAAGCGATGATTTTATTTTCCTGAATGTTGAGCTTTAAGCCAACTTTTTCACTCTCCTCTTTCACTTTCATCAAGAGGTTTTTTAGTTTTTCTTCACTTTCTGCCATATGGGTGGTGTTATCTTCATATCTGAGGTTATTAATATTTCTCCAATCTTGATTCCAGCTTGTGCTTCTTCCAGCCCAGTGTTTCTCATGATGTACTCTGCATATAAATTAAATAAGCAGGGTGACAATATACAGCCTTGACGTACTCCTTTTCCTATTTGGAACCAGTCTGTTGTTCCATGTTCAGTTCTAACTGTTGCTTCCTGACCTGCATATAGGTTTCTCAAGAGGCAGGTCAGGTGGTCTGGTATTCCCATCTCTATATTTATTGAATTAGCTCTTCTAATTATGGGAAGTTTTAAGGGAAGATTCCCCGGAGGAGGGCATGGCAACCCACTCTAGTATTCTTGCCTGGAGAATCCCATTGACAGAGGAGTCAAGGAGGCTGCAATCCATAGAGTTGCACAGAGTCGGACTTGCCTGAAGAGACTTAGCACCATGCACGCAAGGTATCTTTAACTGAATTATATTCTGAGATTAAGTGAATCTTAGTGAATAAAATAAAACTACCTAAAGATAAATCTGAAAAATACAATTCTATTATTGGGATTGACATAGGAAGGTGATAAGGTAGAGAACAAAGGCATTATTATATTGGAAATGGTTCGTACAGTCATCTGACTGTCGAAATTGGATTATCTCCATTAGAGCTCCTAATGACTGACTGACTGTGATATCCAAAAGCTTTTTCTCCTTCAGTTGTCTTCTTCTGAACACGTTTCAGCACCACTTAATACAGTTAACCCTTTTGATTCTCTCTGCTTCTTTGGTTCCTTTAAAACAAAACAAAAACATCTGAAGTCAGGTTTTCTCTTATTTTTGACTATAGTGCAGTTTTTGTTGCCAATTCTTCTTCCTCTATGCAGAAATTTGACAACTTAATATGGATGACCCTAGGAACTGTTCTGGAGCAATGTTTCCTGTTCCCTCTGTATGTTTTCTGCCTGCCTAGTCAAGGTGGCTTCAACCAGTATCCCTACTCAGATAAATTCCAAAGAAAGCCAATGCCAAAGAATGCTCAACTACCTCACAGTTGCACACATCTCACATGCTAGTAACGTAATGCTCAAAATTCTCCAAGCCAGGCTTCAACAGTACATGAATGGCGAATTTGCAGATGTTCAAGCTGGATTTAGAAAAGGCAGAGGAACCAGAGATCAAATTGCCAACATCTGTTGGATCACTGAAAAATCAAGAGTTTCAGAAAAATATCTACTTCTCCTTTATTGACTGTGCCAAAGCCTTTGACTGTGTGGATCACAATAAATTGTGGAAAATTCTGAAAGAGATGGGAATACCAGACCACCTGACCTGTCTCCTGAGAAACCTCTATGCAGGTCAGGAAGCAACAGTTAGAACTGGACATGGAACAACAGACTGGTTCCAAATAGGAAAAGGAGTACATCAAGGCTGTATACTGTCACCCTGCTTATTTAACATATATGCAGAGTACATCATGAGAAACGCTGGGATGGATGAAGCACAAGCTGAAATCAAGATTGCTGGGAGAAATATCAATAATCTCAGATATGTAGGTGACACCATCCTTATAACAGAAAGTGAAGAAGAACTAAAGAGCCTCTTGATGAAAGTGAAAGTGGAGAGTGAAAAAGTTGGCTTTAACTCAACATTCAGAAAACTAAGAACATGGCATCTGGACCCATCACTTCATGGCAAATAAATGGGGAAACAGTGGAAACAGTGACAGAATTTATCGTTTTGGGCTCCAAAATCACTACAGATGGTGACCGCAGCCATGAAATTAAAAGACGCTTGCTCCTTGGAAGGAAAGCTATGACCAACCTAGACAGCATATTAAAAAGTAGAGACATTACTTTGCCAACATATGTCCATCTAGTCAAAGCTATGATTTTTCCAGTGGTCATGTATGGATGTGAGAGTTGGACTATAAAGAAAGCTGAGTGCCGAAGAATTTATGATTTTGCGTGTGGTGTTGGAGGATTCTTAAGAGTCCCTTGGGCTGCAAGGAGATCCAACCGGTCCATTCTAAAGGAAATCAGTCCTGAATATTCATTGGAAGGAATGATGCTGATGCTGAAACGCCAATACTTTGGCCACCTAATGCAAAGAGCTGACTCATTTGAAAAGACCCTGATGCTGGGAAGTACTAAAGGTTGGAGAATAAGAAGAAGACAGAGGACAAGATGGTTGGATGGCACCACCAACTCAATGGACATGAATTTGAGTAAACTCCAGATGTTGGCGATGCACAGGGAGGCCCGGTGTGCTGCAGTCCATGGGGTTGCAGAGCCGGACATGACTGGGCAAGTGAACTGAACTTAGGAACTATACTGGAGCAATTTTTCCTTTTCACTCTGTATGTTTTCTGCCTGGTCAAATTCTGGTGTGTTCAACCAGTATCCCTACTCAGATAAATCAAGTCAATGTCTTCTAGTTCTGGAGCTCTATTTCTGCATTTCCACTGACCCTGTAATATTCTTATTTTATTATGCTAGAGGCACATGAATTTCATATTAAAATTAAAGTTACCTTAAGGAGGATTTTAAAAAGGATTTTAACATCCTTTACTAAAAATGAACTGTGCTCTTTTTAAAAATATTTTTATTTTTCTGGTTGTGTAGTTCTTATTTGGGGCACGTGCAATTTTCATTGCAGTACAATGACTCTAGTTGTGGCTTACGAACTTAGTTGTTCTGTGACATGTGGGGTCTTAGTTCCTGATCAGGGATGGAACCTGAGTGCCACGCACTGAGAGGTGGATTCTCAACAACTGGACCACCAAGAAAGTCTCTGCTTTGTTTTTAATCGTCCAGATCTTATACAGTGGGATTACTCTTCTTCCAAACCAGGTTCCTATAGAATCCACAGAAAAAGATATTTCTTTCCTCAAAATCCTCCTACTGCAGCCACATAGTTTGGCTCCTAAAATTGCCCCCCTGGGATATTCCAAGCATCAGTTTCTTTGTGTACAGACTATCTCTCAACAGTATAGCAGATGTTTTTCTCTTTGTAAGTTCCTCAGTATCTTCAAAGTTATGGTCTTCTTCATTTCTTTTTGAGTTAAATTTGATATTGACTATTACAAATGTATTTCTAAACATATTTTCACAATGTTCTCTCCTTTAATACCAAGATAGCCTAACTGAACTGCCGGGAGCCAGCGTGAGGAACTCTGCCCGTGGCAAAGGTCATGAGGAAGGAGGCTAGGCATTATGCAAAGGCGGGATCCAGCCTCAGGAGACGCCCTGTTCCCAAGCATCTACCCCCAAAACCAGAGTCTGCCTACTTTACTGTTTTATGCTCTCACCTACACCTCTGACTTTATGGGGGGCTGACCTCCACCACCTCTTTCAGAGAAGGAGTTAACTAACAGCTCCAAGTTAATAAAAATTCCTGGGCGTGACAAGAGTGTTTCAACTTACAAACTCCTCTGAAGGTTCTCTAGCCTGCCTGAGCAGGTTCGTCCAGCCACACGGGATTGTTTTACAGCCTCCCAACTGCGAGAGGCATGAGATGCTTTAAAACTTTCTAAATACAGACTCTTCTGAGAAGTTAGAAAATTATTAGTATAGTATAGTGGGTTGATTAGAAATTATATTGGTGAAGGGTTTTTCATTTGTTGAGCCAATATTTGCTGCTAAATCTCCATATTCCCTACCCTTATAATGAATATAACTAGCATATAGGAGAAATAAGTATTAACCTTTAAGATTAATCATGTTAAACCTTAGGCTAAGTAAATTCCTTTCTTAATTGTAACCCGCTACACCCTCACCCTATAGGAATGCAACTTTATCTGGTACCTTCGGAGGGTGGTGCCTGGTTTAAGAAAAAAATCACCCCTGGAAAAAATAAGTTTTCTAGTTGACTGACTGTTATGAGAAAGGGTCATAAAATGTCAGCAGGCCTCATGGCCAGATGATGTAAAACCCCTAAGACCTTTGTATACTTTTATATGAAGCACCTGATTTTGACAAGGGTCAGGTCTGCTGACCCCACGTGACTCTGTATTCATCCCTATGTATAACAAAAAGTATGTAAGCAAACCTGAAAATAAAGAAAACAGATCAGTTTCTGGAAAGACTTATTCCCCTGTGTTGTTTCTTTCTTGTTTTCTGTTTTTCTGGCTGAATTCCCATCTGGAGCATGGGTACTCGCCAAGCCTGCTAAGTTTGCCTGGGCTTCTAAGATCTGACCGGGGAGGCCTCAATGTCTCCTCTCCTTCGGGAGAACGGAAAGATGCCTGTGGCTTATGTAGGTAGTGCAAATTCCTTGTCTTGGAGTTTTCTTGGTATTTCACGTAAACCAAGTTATTCAGCATCTTTTTCTCCACTAATTTTCCTACTACACTATTCTTTTCTAATCTCTCTTTATATCTGTAACTAAATAAGATTTTTCCTAGGACGTCGATTCCGTCTCCCCTTCGAATTACCCTGGATCCACCAGGGCTGGACCCTGGCACTGAACTATTTTAAAAAGGACCTGAAAAAAAAAAAAAAATATATATATATATGTATATATAACTGAATCACTTTGCTGAAATGAACAGAATATTGTAAATCAACTATGCTTATTTTAAAATTTTTTTTTATTTTGAAGGTTCTTTCCTTTCTACCATTTTATAGTGTAAGTGTGTATCCATGATAAATAGTCTAAATTAGTAAACCAAATACATTAAGGACTAATACTTTACATTATAATGATGTTTTTCATTTCTACTGAAGCATTCTTAGCATTTTTCTTTTCAAAATAAATGGCTCAAATTGTATAAATATTTGATGGCATTTAAATATAAGGTGTTTACCATCCATGATTTGCCATTTATAAAGCCTTAAAATAGATTGAAAGAGAAGAAACTTCTGTTGGTTTACATAATTATTTAGGAATCTTTACTGTTAAGAAATTAAAATACAATTTTAAACATTTTTTGTAATTATAGAAATTTCTGCTATAGGATTTTAAATATAAAAATATTTATGGACAATTTCTAAAATATTTTGATTGCAAATACTGCTATCATTTCTTATATATGTATCTTTGCAAATATATTTTAATCACCATTAAAACTATCTGTTGAATTAAGAACTTTATTAATTTTATCTTAAAGTGAAGTCGCTCAGTCGTGTCCAACTCTTTGTGACCCTGTGGATTGTAGCCCTCCAGGCTCCTCCATCCATGGGATTCTCCAGGCAAGAATACTGGAGTGGGTTGCCATTTCCTTCTCCAGGGGATCTTCCTGACCCAGGGATCGAACCCAGGTCTCCCACATTGCAGGCAGATGCTTTAACCTCTGAGCCACCAGGGAACTCATTTTATCTTAAAATATATGTATATTATGTTGTGTTGTTGTTTTTCAGTCACTAAGTTGTGTCTGATTCTTTGTGATCCCATGAACTGAAGCACACAAGATTTCCTTGTACTTCACTATCTCCCATATGTATATGTATGTATTTAAAGGTATCGATGTGATATATGTGTAATTTTAGCATATAAAATCAGTCTTACTTGCAATCTTTGTTCCTTAATCCATATCAGTGAAAGCATTGATTAAATGCTTTCTAAAATCCTTTTAGCTTTAACATTTTCTGATTCTACTACAATCTTCAAGATACATTTGAGGAGAAAGAATCACCTCCAGACACTTTCATTTGGAACAATGAGACTTTCAAAGATTCTTCTTGCCATTGAAATAATCTTATTTACTCCTTCCCACATTGCTTGTCTTTATCATTGAACCTCCTATTTCATTTCTTGCACATGTCAGTGAGTTCTAATAAGTGGAAAGCTCCTGCTCTGTGCCTGGATTTTATTTGATATAACCTTGAAATTTTGAATTGTAACCTTCAGAACTGAATGTAATTTCACTCTAGTTCTTAAAAGCATGATTATAATATAATTTCTGTTAATGATTAAGAGAGGAATTCACACATTTATATAGTGGTTAAGAATGTCATAAGAGAAAGGTAGCTCTTATTCTTTACAAAGGAATAGACTGTTGAATTAGGGTGCTAAAAAGAAGACCTCAGAGAGAATACAAGATCATATCATTATTATTGACAGAAAATTAGTTTCCTGAAATCCATAGTTGTAATTTTTCTTCCTAGCTATTTTTGTCATGTCATATACTTAACAAAAATAATACTAAGTATAAATTTAAAATTATAAGACTATTTGGTCATTATAGACTAAAATTCCCAAAATACTATTTAATTCTATATACTTAGTCATAGTAAAATAACATAGTATCTACTTGCTAGTTATTCCTGTCTCTGCAGACTTCTAGGTTGTGACCACTTTGACTTGCATTTTTTCATGTAGCGGGCTCCTTAAAAAAAAAAGAAAATGTAAAAAATTTTGATTAACTATTCTTATAAATTGACAAATGCATCCAAATAAACATAAAAAGCAAGACTGGGTTGTGAAGAGCATAATCAGATGCTTTTCTAATTGTCAGGTTACACATCCTATTAGTATATATACATAGACACTACCACTTTAGATGCTGTGACTATCTACATTCAGTGGGGAACAAAAAGATGATACTATTCTTCAATATTCCCCCTTAAAGTAACACTTCTGTAGGCAATGGCACCCCACTCCAGTACTCTTGCCTGGAAAATCCCATGGGTGGAGGAGCCTGGAAAGCTGCAGTCCATGGGATCGCTGAGGGTTGGACACAACTGAGCAACTTCACTTTCACTTTTCACTTTCATGCACTGGAGAAGGAAATGGCAATCCACTCCAGTGTTCTTGCCTGGAGAATCCCAGGGACGGGGGAGCCTGGTGGGCTGCTGTCTATGGGGTCGCACAGAGTCAGACACGACTGAAGTGACTTAGCAGCAGCAGCTTCAAGAAAAATTATTTATATAAGCATCTTACTCCTTGCCTGTTTTACATCTAAAAGTAAATAATAAATCTCTCCTTGAAATTAGGACTGTAAAGGATATTCTAGGAAACATTAACTATCATGAAAATACATAAACAGCAGTCAAAATGTTGGAGATTATATTTATTTAATTGATGCAATTCTTTCTGTCTATAAAATATACAATCATATAATAAAGTTTAGCAAACCATGTGTTTAGCCTGAAGTAATTTTCTGATTATAAATGCATTATTAAAATAAAAGAAATTAACAAATTCTGTAGTTATAATTATTGTCAACAATTTTAACTTGTATATGAAAATTAAAAGTGATTTACATATGACCATTATAGTGTTACACTATGAAATCCTTACAGTCTGCAGTATATTATCTTGCATTTTATAGAAAGACAAATATACAGTCTGATTAAATACTATTTAATACAGTCTAGGCCTACATATTTGAAAACTTGAATCATCTATTTTAACTTTTTTATCTGTGAAATGGCAATAATAACTAAACTTTTGTTATTTAGTCACTAAATTGTGTTTGACTCTTTTGCAACCCCATGAACTGTATAGCCCACAAGTCTCTTCTGTCAATGGGATATTGCAGGCAAGAATACTGAGTTAGCTTTTCCTTCTCCAGGGGATCTTTCCAAACCAGAGATTTAACCTGTGTCTCCTGCTTGGCAGGCGGATTCTTTACTACTGAGCCACCTGGGAACCTCAAAAATTAACCTTATTGTCGTGAAAGTCGCTCAGTTGTGTCCAACTCTTTGCGACCCCATAGATGAGCCTGTCAGGCTCCTCTGTCCATGGAATTCTCCAGGCAAGAATATTGGAGTGAGTAGCAATTCCCTTCTCTAGGGGATGTTCCCAATCCAGGAATCAAATTCAGGTCTCCCACAATGCAGGAGCATTCTTTACTGTATGAGCCACCGGGAAAGCCCTTAAGTAACCCTAAGTGTCCCATAAAGCTTTTTTTTTTTTTTTAATTTTATAAATTCTTAATAGTTAAGCACTCTCCTTAGGAGAAATGTACTTGTTATTATTTTCTTTTATTATAGTGAGTAAAATTATAAGCTCAAAATTTACTATTCAAGTATCCAAGAAAGTGATATATACTTAAAAATAAATTTATTATATTCTTGTTTTCAGTTATCTTGTTGCTACTTGTTGAAGACAAAAATTGCTGCTCCACTTTCAGGCAGATTCATCATTCACCATAATGAGAAATATATGTCTTAACATATCTATATATAGAATAATAAATTTTATTATTATAACTATATTATAGTGTTATAAAATGATACTCTACTATAGTACAATATACATACTATTATATCAACTATAATATTATAATTATTATTTATTAATATGGTTGGGCCAAAAGAAGGTTGAGTGCCAAAGAATTGATGTTTTCCAACTGTGGTGCTGGAGAAGACTCTTGAGAGTCCCTTTGACTGCAAGGAGATCAAACTAGTCAGTCGTAAAGGAAATCAACCCTCACTATTCATTGGAAGGATTGATGCTGAAGCAGAAGCTCCAATACTTCGGCTACCTGATGCATAAAGCCGACTCATTGGAAAAGGTCTTCATACTGGGAAAGATAGAGGGCAGGAAGGGAATGGCACAACAGAGGATGAGATAATTGGATGGCATCACTAACTCAATGGACATGAGTTTGTGCAAACTCTGGGAGATAGATAGTGAAGGACAGGGAAACATGGTGTTCTGCAGTCCATGGGCGTCACAAAGAGTCAGACACGACTTAGCAACTGAACAACAACAACAATATATAGTTTTGTTTGGCTTTCTTGGTGGCTCAGTGGTTAAGAATCTGCCTGCCACTACCAGAGATGGACATTCATTCCCTGGGTCAGGAAGATCTTCTGGAGAAGGAAATGGCAACCCACTCCAGTATTCTTGCCCAGGAAATCCCATGGACAAAGGAGTCTAGTGGGCTACAGTCCATGAGAGCTCAAGGGTCAGACATGACTTAGTGACTAAAGGACAACAACAAGATAGACTTGCTTTTGTTCTCTGCAAATCACTAGAACTGAGTCCTGCCATAGCTGGTGTAAATACACACTTTTCAGAAAAGTTTGTAGGATATTAGGAAGATACATATTGTTAAATACAATACTTTAATTTTGCAAGAGACCTAGTATTCTTGGTTACAAGTAAAATAACTTTCTTTTTTTTTAGTAACATCACATTTTGGGGGTAACATCATGTTTTTAAGGCCAGTGTTGAAGTGCAAGTAAAAGAACATTTGATGATGCTAGAGACCAGCATACCAGTCTTAATTGTTTCTTTTTGACAAATAAAATAAGATCTTAAAAAATAAATTTTCTAGTTTTTCGTTTCTTTCTTTCTTTTTTTTTTAAGTGCTATCACTGTCCTGGTTGGTCCAGCGTAGCCTTAGTTAAGTGCCTGAGCCTCTGGGTTAAAGTGATTTTAAAAGAGTTAGTGGGTTATATGTGGAAATATTGTATGAAAGCTTTTTGAAAAGTTCCTTGTTTTGGGCTAAACTCCTTTTGTGTATTCCTGGCTCCCAGGTTTTAGTAAACATCCTTGAAATATAACCTCATTTACTATTTTTGTGATGTCATATACTTAACAAAAATAATACTAAGTATAAATTTAAAATTATAAGACTATTTGGTCATTATAGAGTAAAATTCCCAAAATACTATTTAATTCTATATACTTAGTCATAGTAAAATAACATAATATCTACTTGCTAGTTATTCCTGTCTCTGCAGACTTCTAGGTTGTGACCATTTTGACATGTAGTTTAGTTCAGTTCAATCGCTCAGTCGTGTCCGACTCTTTGCGACCCCATGAATCGCAGCACAGCAGGCCTCCCTGTCCATCACCAACTCCCGGAGTTCACTCAGACTCACGGCCATTGAGTCTGTGATGCCATCCAGCCATCTCATCCTCTGTCGTCCCCTTCTCCTCCTGCCCCCAATCCTTCCCAGCATCAGAGTCTTTTCCAATGAGTCAACTCTTCTCATGAGGTGGCCAAAGTACTGGAGTTTCAGCTTTAGCATCATTCCTTCCAAAGAAATCCCAGGGCTGATCTCCTTCAGAATGGACTGGTTGGATCTCCTTGCAGTCCAAGGGACTCTCAAGAGTCTTCTCCAACACCACAGTTCAAAAACATGAATTCTTCGGTGCTCAGCCTTCTTCACAGTCCAACTCTCACATCCATACATGACCAAAGGAAAAACCATAGCCTTGACTAGACGGACCTTAGTCGGCAAAGTAATGTCTCTGCTTTTGAATATGCTATCTAGGTTGGTCATAACTTTTCTTCCAAGGAGTAAGCGTCTTTTAATTTCATGGCTGCACTCACCATCTGCAGCGATTTGGGAGCCCCCAAAACATAAAGTCTGACACTGTTTCTACTGTTTCCCCATCTATTTCCCATGAAGTGATGGGACCAGATGCCATGATCTTCGTTTTCTGAATGTTGAGCTTTAAGCCAACTTTTTCACTCTCCACTTTCACTTTCATCAAGAGGCTTTTTAGTTCCTCTTCACTTTCTGCCTTATTTGTATTTAAATGATGAGACCAAGAGAAGAAAAAGAAAACATTCATTGTGTGCATTAGGTGGATGCTAATTATCACTTGCTTATGCTTCTTATTTCATAGCCCTTTCCTTCCTGCACTTTCAGTATTTTTCAATGGCCTGAGTTGCATTCAGCTGCCTCTTTTTCCTGCTACTCAAAAGTAGAAAGTACACAGAAAAAGTCCTTAAGGTACAAGTTCTTACTTAAAATATGGTCTCCTGGGGATAAGACCTTGTTCAATTACGTGTCTAATCAGTGTTTATCACCCTGTAGACACTGCAATATTTAACAAGTGTGGATAGGGCACTTCAGTTGTGACTGAACAATAAATAGACCAGACCTGGATGCCAAGCACTACAACTACCAGCTTCACATTTCAATTATATTTAAATGAGAATGCTAATGAAAGTGTTTAAATGTTCATTAAAATTAACCTTTCAAATTCACAGTGCCAGTGGGCACTCCTGAAAACACTAAAGTTTGAGATTTAGGTTTCCAACCACTACTGCACAAATGAAAAATTCAGGAGGGTTGAAATGTCAAGAATGCTTTGAAATAAACATTAAAGTGACTAAGAACTTTAACTCTAACTCAAAGTTCATGTTCTCTTACTGTTTTTTGATGTGATTACTAATAATCATTTAGTGCAATAATGTTCTTGGATCTAAAGAAGAACAGGCGGCATACCAAATAAATTCAATAATTGTAACCCAAGAAAGAATTATGGTAGAGAATATTGAAGGAAAGTTACAGGGCTCAAAATAGCCTTGAGTTAAAATGCCCCCTCCAGGTCTTCCCCACCATTCTATGCAAAACAAAGAACTCACTCACCCAAAGAAAAAAAAAGAAAAAGGATATTAAGGTTGATTATGCCCAGCTCCCAGCTGGGCCAGCCTCTGGCCATCTCCAGAATTCCCTGCCCTAGCCATTTAAGAGATAACTACTCCGAACAACCTTGGAGAAGAACAGGCCCCCTTAAGACAGTAGCTTTCCACATATATGCCTATATATAATTACTCTTTTCTTGGGTTAGTACAGCAGCTCACTAATCTGACTGCTGCCCCTTCTCGCTTCTGGCCTCATTAAAGGTGTCTGTTCCTATAAAGTGCCAGTCTCCTTCTTTTTCACAACCTCGCTTTCTCTAACTCCCTTACCCTACAAATATTGTATGTTTAGTTGAATTATAAGCTTGAGAGACACTTTAAATAGCCACGGTCCATTCAGTATTTGGGGAAGAATTTCACCACAGCTGTCCTTAGCAAGTGAGAATCTACTGCATTTTAAATGTCACCAATATCTTCAGAAAATTCATTAAGATGTGTTGTTACATTTGGCAGGTTTCAACCTATGATAATTAGAGTAAGAGGTTTTCCAGAAAGCATGAGGCTATACACTCAACACTAGATTTGTGAGATTTACGTGGGGCAAAGGATGTCTTAGCAGAAGCACTGCAAATCACTTGAATTTAAAGGCAAAGCTTTGAAGCCCAGATATGAAGCCTTTTCAGAAACCAGAAGGCAATCCAGAATTCTTTATGCAAGAGTAAGGCCTGTGTGGGTTCTGGGATAAATTATGAATAAACCCCTACAAGAGCTTATCATTGAAGGGAAATGACCCAAAACATGTAAATATAATCTAAGATGTGATATGACAGAAGTGTGCACATTGTACTGGGGAGCCTGGAGAAAGGGCACTCAGCACAATCTAGGATTCATGGAAATTCTGATGCAGTGATCAGTCAGTGCCTTGGATGTCCCCAAGCATTTTATACATTTTATTAAATTTTAATTGAAGATCAGTCAATAAACCCAAAATTTCTTAAGTTTCTTCTATGCATTTGTTTTACCTTAAGGCCAGTAAAAAACAGAAAAAAATGGCGGAGTCTCATGAATCACTATAAGGTGTTCATTCATTGTTCCTTTTTCATTCACTCCCCTCTCCAAATCCTTTCAACTCTACAGGGATGGAGAGGAGTACACATGTATGCTGCTCTGAGTAGTGGGGCCAAGAAAAGGAAGCGCTGTGGCTTTACACAAGACTCTGGGCTAGATGGTGCTATCCTTTCTGCCTCTTTCTGCTTTAAGTCTCTCGTCTTGATCTTTTTTTTTTCATTTTAGATCATATTCTCTCAACCATTATCTTAAGAAACGCAACTTCAAGTCTTGCTTCATATATCCACATATTTGCATGCATCAATAATTTTCCTTATTTTATCACAGATAGTAATTCATACACAATAACAACATTTTTGAAGCATTTCTTTTTCTTTGATGTTTTAAAGTTTTTATTAACACAGTTGGATTAACATCTACCATATTTGTTAATTTTTTCAGGTCATTACCCTTTTTTTTTGTCCCTATTTTTGTTTTCCATTTTTTTTTTTCCATTTGTGGTTTTCTGTGATTATTTTATATGATTTGATTTTCTCTCTTTTTCTTAGCATATTAGTTATACTTAAAATTTTACTGTTTTTTTAACTAATTTATTTTTAATTGGAGGATAATTGCTTTACAGAGTTTTGTTGTTTTCTGAACCATTTCTAAAGCAGAAGTGAGGTCATAAAACCAAGATAGACCCATAGAAAGTAGATCTTTCCATAAAACAACTGCCTATCATAGAGATTACTTTTTAAATTTTATAATGATCCTGTTAGGTATGTATTATTATTCTATTTTCTTAAATGAAGAAACTGACTTCAGAATCAGTTCATTATTGTAGCTGTTCATTCATTCACTAAACAAGTGATGAGCTTCTACTTGCCAGGCTTTATGGTACCAGAGACACATCTTGCCATCAAAAACCCCACAATCTTAGTAGAAAAAAAAGTTGTATGTTCATCACACCATTTTAATTTCCTGAATAGCAAAAAGGCTGGATTTCTCTGCCTCCTACCTCATACTACAGCAGTACTGGGGCCATATGATTGAGTTTTGGCCAGTGGTAGGTAAAAGTGCCTGTGTGTGTGCTAAGTTACTTCAGTCATGTCTGACTCTTTGCGATCCTATGGAGAGTAGCCCTCCAGGCTCCCCTGTTCATGGGATTCTCCATGTAGGTATACTAGAGTGGGTTGCCATGCCCTTCTCCGGGGGATTTCCCCCGCATCTCTTATGTCTCCTGCTTTGACAACTGGGTTTTTAACCAATAGTGCCACTGAGTAAAAGTAATAGAAGCCATTTCTTGGCCTGGCCCTGGAAAGAATCTTCACATTTGATCTTTCGGTTCTCTCCTGGATGGGCTGCCCAAGCTCAATTAACATAGCTATTATATAACGGAGCAGTGCTTCTTAATTTGTGTCGAACTGTGACATGAGGAAAAAATAAACTTTGATTGTGTGAAACAATATTTGAGGTTTAATTTGATACCATAGATAGCCTATTTTTTCTTTCTTGTCTAATACAAAATTTCATGGGGGAGACAGTCATTAAACAATTGAATAACAAAAACAAAATTGCTGGAAGGGAATAAAATGAGTACTTTGAACTGGAATAACAAAGGAAACATTTTGTAATAGATTGGATCATGGTTCAGAAATATTCCCTTCCCAATCCCCATGTTTCCAACGGTACCACTGATGTTGGGCTTGGCTCTGTGACTTGCTTTGGCCAACAAAAGAGGAGGAAATAATAATGGACCAGTTCCCTGGTAGCTCAGCTGGTAAAGAATCTGCCTGCAATGCAGAGACCTCAGTTTGATTCCTGGGCCAGGAAGATCCCCTGGAGAAGAGATAGGCTACCCACTCCAGTATTCTTGGGCTTCCTTGGTGGCTCAGCTGGTGAAGAATCCACCTGCAATGCAGGATACCTGGGTTCGATCCCTGGGTTCCGAAGATACCCTGGAGAAGGGAAAGGTTACCAACTCCAGTATTCTGGCCTGGAGAATTCCATGGATTGTATAGTCCATAGGGTCACGAAAGAGTTGGACACAACCAAGTGGCAGTCCCCACTTTGAGTCCAGGTCTTAAAAGACCTTGTGTGTTTCTCTTCATACTGTTACACCTGTACCATGGGTAAAGGTTGTGAAATTGAACATATACAGATTAGTCTACTGGTCCTAGGAAGAAAATGAGAGATAAATGAAGCAGATACCTTAAAGTAATAGCTTCATCACTGGTTTCTTGGACTTTTAACTGTAGCTACCTCCAATTTTATAATATAATCTAGAGATAACTTCCTAAAACATTTCACCATATATGTTTTACTCAGGAGCACTAAGAATGAAGAAAAGAAGAACTAACATTTACTGAGTGCATGTGCTATTCCAAACATTATCCTAGGTAATTAGAGATGATATTTCTTTCAGATTGGGTTCCCCTGGAAGGAGACTGCCTAATATAAAGATTTGAGAATAAATACTTTATTTGGGAGGCAACCTTAGAAAACACCAGTAGAAAAGAAGTGAAACAGGGAAGAGACGGAAGCCAGTAATCAGTACATAATGGAGCGATTGTCACTCTGGGCAACAAAGGCTCATCCATGTGGAATATACCTCAGGTGAGCCATCAGAGGGTGAGAAATGTGGACTATTTATTCTCCAGCTCTCATCTGTGAATGACTGAAGGCTGCACCTGGAGCCATTAATCGCTCTGTACTTCCCAGCTTCACTGGACACAAGCTGAAAGGAGGGTTTCAATAAAATTTAACAGTGCTTGCACTTAGATGCCGTGAGCACATGCGTATGTGCATGCTCACTTGCTTCAGTCATGTCTGACTCTGTGCAACGCTATGGACTACAGCCTGCCAGGCTCCCCTGTCCATGGGATTCTCCAAGGTAAGAATACTGGTCTGGATTGCCACACCCTCCTCCAGCCATGAGTACACAGTAGAATGTCAATATTCAGGAGGGCTGGGGATGGCTCCCAACAGCTACAGAACAGAACCTTTTTTTTTTTTTTTTTAAATTCTTTGTAAATATTACCACTTTAGAGAGGTTTTCCCTGATCACTGAAAGACATATACCCCAGTTTACTATCACTTGTTCCTGTCCTTCTGAGCCCTTATCACAATTGTTTCCTATTACTTTGCTTCTTTTCTTGTATTTCTATATTTGTTTCTAGACTGTGAACATAATGAAGCCAAGAACCAAGTTTATTTCATTCAACACCACAAAGTAGGTAGTACAAAGTAGGAACCCAATATTTGCTGAATCAATTATTGAATTGATAGCACTAGATAGTGTAATCTTTACTGGATAGGAACACAAAGGCCATACTGGTGGTGACAGAATTCCTATCCAGGAAAGGATGACCTAAAAATCCCATACTCTTTACCACACTGTGATAATGATATCATGCTGTTTTCCTATTTCCTGCCTCAGAAAACTCAATTATTTCCTATTTCCTACATCATTAAATCTAAATTCTGCATAACTTCCAATTCCTTCTATAACCTAGCTAGTAAGTGCATCTTAAAAAGATCAGGGCACAAACACATTATAGAATGAATGAAATGTTGCTTAAAACCATGTATAAAAATGACTTGCAGGTTGCTTATTGTCAAAAAATTAGCGTCGTATGAGAAAAGAGCCTTATGTCGCTTCTAAAAAGTCCAAAGTAAAAGGCTAAATGAATATAAATGTAATTTCTAGAGCAGTCAGAGGGGTGGGTGTTAATGATGGTGCACTTAAGACCGTTTCTGAGGCCAAAAATGACTGGAACTCAGACAAACTGATGACAGGACAGCACAATTCCTTTTATCCATGGATGATGACTGATTTTGCTATAGATGTTGGGCCTAAACAAAAAACACTCTACCACACAAGCAACATGAACTAGGAAAAATGAGGTAGGAAACAAGAGAGCAAGAAAACAATGTATTTCTACTTATATTTGCTAAGAATATGTAGATTCTTTCATTTACATTATTTCATTTAAACCTTAGGACCAGGTCATTAGCATGACTGTAGGGCCCAAGGAAAGCAGGAACCTAATTTAGTGTTCAGTCATGCAGTAACAAAATTACTGAAAGAAGAGAGTTGCAGCCTGAATACTGACAGTGAAAATTCACATTCGAAATAATTAGGTAATAATATGACTTTTTTTTCCCTCTCTTTTTTAGAAGAGAAATGTGGTAGAATGTATTGACTGATCAAACATATTTGAAACATTTCCATATGCTATTGCTCCTCTTCATGGGTGCCTCTTCCTATGGGAGGATCATACTTCCTGCCCAGTGATAGTAGCCTAGGTCATGTGACTCACTTAGGCTAATGGAATACAAAGCCAAAGGGAAGCTTTAAGCCAGCCTGCCTGTGCTCTTTGCTGTCTGTGGCAAATCATAGCTATTGGCTCCATTTTCTCTCTAGATCTTGGAACAGAAAGATGATGGAGTGGAGCCCCAGCCAATGCACAATCAACATGTAATGGTAGTGAAAAATAAATCTTGGTTGCTGTAAACACAAAGGTTTAAGGTTGTTTATTATTATAATGATAAAAGTTGTGGTCAAAGAAGTAGGTAAAAGTGTCTTTCTCATTCTGGGAAAGTTTACAATTAAAAATTGAGATCTTAAGGAAAACCACTTTCCATTCATAACTCATAAAGTTTAATGTAAGAAAAATTTATAAATGGTGTTTTTAATACTGAAAAGACTTTGACAGGTTAGAGCATAAGGGCACATAATTTCAAATGAAAAGACAAATTATTTATTGAGTTGTAACATTTATTTGAAATGTGCTGGAGAATTTTATTGGTTAGTAATAGTACTATAACCCTTACAAATGCCTGAAATTTACTATATTTATACATTTAATTGATAAGATTTGCAAGAGTGTTTTAAATCTTTAGGGAGGTTTTGCTTGTTACAGCAGGCTTTGAAATACATTATAAAGAAGATAAATGTATTCTATTTATGAAGAAAATATTTAACACAAAATTTAAATAAACGTTTTAAAGTGACTTAAAATGTAACAAATTTATAAATAGAATAAGATTTGTATGTTTTCTTAAAAATATTTAAAAACTAGGTTTCAGTTAAAAACTTTAACTTTTATAAAATAAAAATTAAAAATTGCATTAGCCATAGATAATCTTCACTGTGCACAAAAGTCATCCTATAACATTTAAAAATCAACAGCAACAAAAGTCACTATGAAGTGACAAAATATTTCTCATTTTATAAATAAAGAAATGAAGGCTTAGAGAAATTAAATTAGCCCCAAACCAAAATTATGGTAATACTACAGTTTTTACAATGGCTTTCAAATGCTTCATAAAATGCACTTTATCATCTTCTTTTTGCATTTAAAATGTTAATGCATGTTCACTTACAAAAGCTTTCTAAATTATTGTATAAAGTCTTAGCTATTATAGATATTTGTATATTGAAAAAAATTATTCTCTGATTTTTCTTTTGAAATGTTTGCTTTGCCACCTGGATGGACTATTCTTTAAGAAGAGAAGAGATTTTTCCTACCTGAAGTAACTAAAATAAGCAAACAAACAAACTGTACATAGCAAGTTCTTGGTAAGTGCTCACTGAACTAATAAAGACGATGCAAAAAAAAAAATAAGCATTTTCTTTTATTATTACTTTATTTCCTTTTATCTCCTTCGTAAAAGAATTTGAGGAGGTTTATAATAAAAGACAGATATAATCTAGGTTTAAGTAAAAAATATTAGAACCATAAAAAAGAAAAAGAAAGTAAAGATCTCATTTTCGGTTCAGTTCAGTTGCTCAGTTGTGTGCGACTCTTTGCGACCCCGTGGACTGCGGCACACCGGGCCTCCCTGTCCATCACCAACTCCCAGAGTTTACTCAAACTCATGTCCATTGAGTCGGTGATGCCATCCAACCATCTCATCCTCTGTTGTCCCCTTCTCCTCCTACCTTAAATCTTTCTCAGTGTCAGGGTCTTATCCAGTGAGTCAGCTCTTTATATCAGGTGGCCAAAGTATTGGAGTTTCAGCTTTAGCATCAGTCCTTCCAATTAATATTCAGGATTGATTTCCTTTAGGATGGACTGGTTGATCTCCTTGCAGTCCAAGGGACTCTCAAGAGTCTTCTGCAACACCACAGTTCAAAAGCATCAATTTTTTGGCGCTTGGCTTTCCTTACAGTCCAACTCTCACATCCATACATTACTACTGGAAAAACCATAGCTTTGACTAGACAGACTTTTATTGGCAAAGTAATGTCTCTGCTTTTTAATATGCTGTCTAGGTTGGTCAGAGCTTTCCTTCCAAAGAGTAAGTATCTTTTAATTTCATGGCTGCAGTCATCATCTGCAATGATTTTGGAGCCCCCAAAAATAAAGTCTGTCACTGTTTCTACTGTTTCCCCAGCTATCTGCCATGAAGTGATGGGACCAGATGCCATGATCTTAGTTTTCCTAATGTTGAGCTTTAAGCCAACTTTTTCACTCTTCTCTTTCACTGTCAAGAGGCTCTTTAGTTCTTCCTCACTTTCTGCCATACGGGTGGTGTCATTTGCATATCTGAGGTTATTGATATTTCTCCCGGTGATCTTGATTCCAGCTTCTGCTTCATCCACACCAGCATTTTGCATGATGTACTCTGCATATAAGTTAAATAAGCAGGGTGACAATATACAGCCTTGACATACTCCTTTTCCTATTTGGAACCAGTCTGTTGTTCCATATCCAGTTCTAACTGTTGTTTCTTGACCTGCATACACATTTCTCAGGAGGCAGGTCATGTGGTCTGGTATTCCCATCTCTTTCAGAGTTTTCTACAGTTTGTTGTGATCCACACAGTCAAAGGCTTTGTTATAGTCAATAAAGCAGAAGTAGATGTTTTTTTGGAACTCTCTTGCTTTTTTGATGATTCAGTGGATGTTGGCAATTTGATCTCTGGTTCCTCTTCCTTTTCTAAATCCAGCTTGAAGATGTGGATGTTCATGCCTCAATGAAACTATGAGCCATGCTGTGTAGGGCCACCCAGGATGGATGGATCACAGTGGAGAGTTCTGACAAAACGTGGTCCACTGGAGAAGGGAATTGCAAAACACTTCAGTATTCTTGCCTTGAGAACCCCATCAACAATATGAAAAGGTCTCATTTTAGGACTAACATTTACTGTGAGTTAGTATGGGATATATCTCTTTGCTTCCCTGGAAAGGTGGCAACAGGGCAAAAGTAGAGGTCACACATATTCTTAATTTGTTTAAATGAAGCACATTAAGTCTGATGCAGAACTCTTGTGCGTGCTAAGTCACATCAGTTGTGTCCAACTCTTTGTGACCTTATGAACTGTAGCCCTCCAGGCTTCTCTGTCCATGTAATTCTCCAGGCAAGAATACTGTGAAGGGTTGCCATTTCCTTCTCCAGGGATTATTTCCAACCCAGGGATTGATCCCAAGTTTCTTATGCCTCCTGCACTGGAAGAGTGTTTCTTTACCACTAGGGCCACCTGGAAAGCCTGCAGAATTCTTAATGGGGATTAATTTGTTGATTCACATAATGTACAACCTAAAATACCTGTTAAGTTTATCAGTGACCAAATTCTATACTTTTCCAAGTTTAGAAAAGAAACAGAAGACCTTTCACTAAATAAAGAATAGTGATTAAATCAAAAGCATGATTATCATCTATCTATATTTCTATGTTAATAGCCTTTTACTATTGAGTGTTTTTATGCTATTTCAAAGGTACATCTCAAAATTAAGTTATTATATGTTAACATACACACATTATACAAATGATATATATGTGTACATACACACAAAAACATTTGTGTAATTTTGGGAATTTGAAGCAATAATTTATATAATCTTTTGGAATCCTAATGATCAGAGATTTGAATTTATTATTGGAATAGATATGTAGACATGTAATGAGTGATATATCTTTTAAGGACTTTAAGGTTATGCCATCCTTAGACAAATTAGTGTGTGTGTGCTCAATCATGTCTGACTCTTTGCAACCCCATGGACTATAGCCCACCAAGCTCCTCTGTCCATGGGATTTCCCAGGCAAGAATACTGGAGTGGGTTGCCATTTCTTTCTCCAGTGGATCTTCCTGACCCAGGGATCAAACTTGTATCTCTTCAGAACCCTGAATGCTTAGGCAAATTCTTTACCACTGTGCCACCTGGGAAGCCCATGGAGGTAACTAGAGTTAGTACAATTCAAGACTGAAAGATAACCTCCTCTTAAATCCACATGGTCTTATCTAAAAGTTTATCAAAAGCACTTAGAATTTATAGTGAAATAGAAAAATTGAGCAACAACTTTTTGAAACAAAGTGAAATGAGATTTTTTTTTTATCTTGAAGCATTAAGCAATTAGAGAAAGTAAGTAATTTATTCTTTTACCACTTATAATCTTAATAAGTAATTCCAGAGAGATTCATTTCCATGAGAGTTTTCAAAATAAAGCAAATCAGGACAGGTAAAAGTGAAAGGTAGTTTGTGAATCAGAGGTAAGATTTATTCAAAAGCTTTGATGTTTTCAGACTCTTAGGTGATCACAAGAACTGAAAGCACTACATAATTGAAGGCTGGAGTCTGTGCAGATGGATCATTGAGCTTGCAACAAGCCACCTTATGAACTTTGCTTAATGATGGTGTGGATAATACATGGTACTAGAAATATAAGTTACATTTATGTAATAAACATTGCAATTGGTCCTAGGAGAGGAACACATGTTTGCATAATGACTGGTCATAAAACTGCTCACCCTTTTCTGACTGTCACTGATTTTTTTAAACAGAAAAAAGTCATTATGGCTATTAAGCACATATTATAGTATGCCTAGAATACTGCCTACATTTCAGAAATCATCAGAAATATTCATGTTATTAATATGCCTTCCAAGTGATATAATTACATATTCAATCAAAACTCACTTTTTAATTCTTTATATATTTTGAAGTTCACCTCTCAATTACAGTCAGCCGTTGAGTCAAGAATTAGAGTGAGCCTTTAACAGTCTCTTCTCTTTTTCCCCTTCCCAGTTAATTTTATAACAAATTTAGTTAAGCGTTTGGCCTAACAGGAGAGGAAAAAATAAAAACAAACCTGAAAAACAAAAGAGCCTTGAAAAAAGCTTAGAAATCATTTTGCAGTTAATGATGCAGGAACCATTGTTCCAACGTGGATTATTTCTAGTAATACTGTCTAGGCACAGTATTATTATTAATAACAGGATGCCAGCAAAAATGTTGCTGATCACAAAAGCTGTCAAGTTTAAGGTCGTCTGTAGTGCTTGACTTTAAAAGAGAACAATAAGAACTGATGTACTTTATGATGTGCTCTATCTTGCTTGACAGTAAACTGATGGGCAAGTGACATGTCAACTGTTACAAGTGAAAAGAGGTTCTTGATTAAACATGGTATGTGAAGACCTGTAAGCCGATAGGTAACATTATTCAATCTTCAGGCGTGCAGCCAAATGGCACAAAAAGTCACATATAGTTCTGCTTTTAAAATTAAAAAGGAACAACTTCCCTGGTGGTCCAGTGGCTAAATCTCAGCACTCCCAATGCCAGGGAACTGGGTTTGATCCCTGGTTTAGGAATTGTATCCCACATGCCATAACTAAGAGTTTGCAGGCCCCAATTAAAGACCCCGCATGCTGCAACTAAAACCTGGCACAGACAAATACATACATACATATTAAAACATTTAAAAAGGAAGTATTTAGTTTTGGGGTTTCACTGGTGGCTCAGTGGTAAAAGAATCTGCCTGCTAATGTAGGAGCCATGGATTTGATCACTTGGTTGGGAAGATTCCCTGGAGAAGGAAATGGCAACCCACTGCAGCATTCTTACCTGGGAAATCCTATAGAGAGAGAAGCCTGGCTACAGTCCATGGGGTTGCCAAAGAGTCGGACATGACTTAGCAAATGAGCATGCATGCATTTAGCTTTGGTCTTGATGACAGGAGTTTCAAATTCACACAAAATGAAACAACACAATGCCTGACTTTTGTATGTGAATGAATTTAAAAGTATTGATGTGAAAATTTTCTTGCCTTTATATCATATGGACACACTGTCAATTTAAATAATCAAAACATGTAAAATGTAATCTTTCCTTTGGCCTCTCTAGTAATGGAGATACCATTTAAAAATCTTTGCATACAAATACTCTTTGTGTACAATAAAAATAAATTAAGGTAACTATTTCTAAGATAGCATGCTCCAATTAAATAGTTATGTTTTCTTTAATAAAATCAGAGAATTTCCAAGGGGGCAAATATACATTCTTTGCTTTTAGAACTTTTATTTTGTAAAAACACTTATTTATTCCGTATATAGAACAATGTCATATGGATCAGAGGTAGTAAACGTGTCACTCAGATGTAGGCAGCTTGGCTCCAGAATCTGTGTTCTGGACTACACCTATCTGATCTATGCAGCTAAGCTTATGCTCTGTGATTTTTGGATACCCTCTCCTTCCAGTCAGATCAATGATTTATTATAAAAAGAATTAGTGCACTGAAAGAAAAGGAGACTTTATGAAGGAACTTCTTTGGAGAGGTTATTGCGATTGTGTGAGCACCTTCCCATCCCAGTGAGGATGCTCTCTTGGCGTTGGCCTTTCATTCTGAAACAGGAGTTCTAGATACTGAAGAGCAGTCTCATCGTGATAGGGATAGCCCATAAGAGCACCTGCCAGAACTGGTTCCTGGTTGCTGAGTGCCACGAGTGCTATAGGAGGAGACAGACATATCGCCCGCTTCTAAGGATTACATGAGGAGACATTTGCCCTGAACTTCCTGAGCTCTTGCCCTACTGTCTCCTTTCCAGGGATGTGGAATGGGGTTATCTGATTGGTAAGTTCTGAAGAAGACATTTTGGGTCCACACCGCCTCCCACTGACCAGCTGCTGGGGGCTTCCCTTCTTATCACCCCAAGTGGCTGCCTACATCCGGACTCTCTGGAGAGCTGACTCCCATGTCTACTGACGGAGGCAGAGGGTGGATGTGCCAGGGGGCTCTCAGAGGAATCCCCAGCTCTCAGGAAGGCGGCTCTGGGAGCCCAGGTCTATGGCTCGAGGCCAGGAAGCCTTGAACTTGGGCCTGCTTGGTCAGGATCCATGTCATCTCCCCAGAAGATTCCCCAGCTGCAGTGTTCTCCAGGTCTGCCCATGAGAGCAGGTCAGGCTGGTCCCCCACAGAGCAGGGATCCAGCGCCCATTCACGTGTGGCCTTGCAGCCATGTGCAGAGCTGGCTTACCTGGGTGTGTGTCTGTTTCTGCAGCTAAGAGTGTCCTGAGCAGGAGCCTGCTTTTGTAGACAGCTCTGTGGTTTCAGAGGGCTTCCCAGGTGGCGCTAGTGGTAAAGAGCCTGCATGCCAGTGCCGGAGACCTAAGAGATGTGGATTTGATCCCTGGGTCGGGAAGATCCCCTGGAGGAGAGCATGGCCCCCCACTGCAACATTCTTGCCTAGAGAATCCTATGGACAGAGGAGCCTGGCAGGTTGCAGTTCATGGGGTCACAAAGAGTTGAACACGACTGAAGCGACTTAACATATACTGAAGAAGAACTGGGCACAGATGCTGTATTCAGAACCCCTCTTTTCCCTCCTCGCACCTGCCTAGGACATCTGGTTTTGCCCTGCAAGTTTCCAGCTGTACAGCAATATGTCCCATTGGAATGAAGTTACACGAGCTAATTCTTAGGAGGATCATGGGAGCCAGGCACATTAGCCACATCCTCCAATGTCAGTTTTATCAGTAATAAAAATAAGTAGGCAAAAAGTAAATGTTGGTGATGCAAATGGCACTTGGAAAAGTTTTTGATGGGACCAGGGCATGGAGTCATCGTCTTTCAGTATTAGCAAGTAGGATATGCAAGATTTGATTGGGGGTTTACTGCAACTCACAGCACTCTTATTCCCAAGCAAATGGTTGTTTTTGTGCAGACGAGGCTGTTTTATCAACACTATATTGACCTCACTGATTGTACTGGGCACTGGCCACAGTGTTTAAGCTGTTGCAGTTAGATCTTGAGCTTTAGGCTTGATCCTCACGTAAGCACTGTCCATGGCCTTATAAATCAGAGAACTCTCAGTGTGGATGGTCCCACAGAAGAGTAGTGAATTTGATTAGCAAACAAATGAAAAGTAATAGGGAGTCCTTATAATGAAGAGAATCCTAGGTGTCCTCTCCTAGGTGGAATTGAGAAAGATAACAAACATACCATTGAAATGACTGCATATATAAAGGCCACAAACAGAAATAATAAAGTCTGTTTGGAGCACTTAGTCTGTAAGAATTGAGTTTGTTAAGGTATCTGGGGGAACTGGAATGGTATGAAAAGGAACATGCTTTAGCTTTATTATTATAACAGAAGAAATACAAAAATAAAAACAAAATAAAGGAAAACTGGCTAATTACATTGGAGGAACAGAGAGTTTTCCTTAGGAGAAATATTGACATTTTATAAGATATATTAGACAGACAGGGAGAAGAAAATGGGAACTTTCAGGCCAAGAGAAACAAATATTAAAAAGAAACAGATAGACCCAGCTCTGATAAATTTTAAAGG
This sequence comes from Budorcas taxicolor, assembly GCF_023091745.1. Lineage (NCBI taxonomy): Eukaryota > Metazoa > Chordata > Mammalia > Artiodactyla > Bovidae > Budorcas > Budorcas taxicolor. Next base: position 75,536,003 of record NC_068912.1, read on the forward strand.
AGGAAGTAGGAAAGCAAAAGATGTTTCAGTTGTACCAAGTCAAACAGTTATGACTGTAGCTTAAAGAAATCTAACCAAAGCAGAGAGACAGAATTTCAGAGAGCAATCTGGAATGAATCCCCAAGAGATGGCAGGGTCTGGGAAACTACAGAGGATGTGGCCTTTCAAAGCTGTAGATAAAGACTCTAGAATGACAGCAACTGGAAACTACAACTCAAAGAAAGCGGACACAGTACCAAAGCATCCACAAAATCTGGACAAATTTAAGGATAGAAAAGTATATTTAAAGCATTATTAGGTGAGTTTCAAAGTGATGAAATCATTATAGGTGAGGGTACAGGCATTGTCTTACCCTAAGAAAAACACTCCAGAAATTTATACAGTTATCAGTTTAAAGGAAGATCCAGGGCTTCTCTGGTAGCTCAGACTGTAAAGAACCCATCTGCAATGAGGGAGATCTGGGTTCAATCCCTGGGTTGGGAACATCCCCTGGAGGGAATGGCTACCCACTCCAGTATTATTGCCTGGAGAATTCCATGGACAGAAGAGCCTGGCAGACTACAGTCCATGGGGTCGCAAAGAGTGGGACATGACCGAGACTGTCACTTTCACTTCTTTTCAAAGGAGACACATTGTAGGAAAAGGCATGCAGAACAATAAGAGATGGAGTCTCGGCTTGATTTTGATCCTGATTTCATGGGAAATTTCTCCCTCAGTGTGATTATCCAACCCAGACAAGTGAGGATGAATATGATTGCTTTGAATAGTGAATTATTTTGAAAGACTCAGAATTTATTGATTTAATAGCTCTCATATAGAAGACCTCATGAGATGAAGCTTAGGAAAATATATTACAAAAAATATATTTGAGTCCCAAAGCAGTGAAAACCTAAAAACCAAAGTACTAGGAAATAGTTATAGTTTTACATTATTAAAGAAAGAAATAGATCAATACCAGTTCAGTTCAGTTCAGTCGCTCAGTCATGTCCAACTCTTTGCGACCCCATGAATCGCAGCAGGCCAGACCTCCCTGTCCATCACCAGATCCCAGAGTTCACTCAAACTCATGTCCACCGAGTCAGTGATGCCATCCAGCCATCTCATCCTCTGTCATCCACTTCTCCTCCTGCCCCCAATCTCTCCCAGCATCAGAGTCTTTTCCAATGAGTCAACTCTTCACATGAAGTGGCCAAAGTACTGGAGTTTCAGCTTTAGCATCATTCCTTCCAAAGAAATCCCAGGGCTGATCTCCTTTAGAATGGACTGGTTGGATCTCCTTGCAGTCCAAGGGACTCTCAAGAGTCTTCTCCAACACCACAGTTCAAAAGCATCAATTCTTCGGCGCTCAGCCTTCTTCACAGTCCAACTCTCACATCCATACATGACCACAGGAAAAACCATAGCCTTGACTAGACGGACCTTAGTCGGCAAAGTAATGTCTCTGCTTTTGAATATACTATCTAGGTTGGTCATAACTTTTCTTCCAAGGAGTAAGCATCTTTTAATTTCATGGCTGCAGTCACCATCTGCAGTGATTTTGGAGCCCCCCCAAAATAAAGTCTGACACTGTTTCTACTGCTTCCCCATCTATTTCCCATGAAGTGATGGGACCAGACATAGGAACAATTTAAATTCTTAGAAATGGTTGATTTTCCAGGTCAAACTGATTGGGTCACAATGCCTAAATATGTGGTCAGACATTATTCTGGAGGCTTCTGTGAGGGTGTTTTTGGATGAGATTGATATTAAATTAGTAGAATTTGAGTAAAACCAATTACCCTCTATAATGAGTGTGTTTGTGTGTGTGCACGCACACACACGCACACATCCACACATGTGCACTCAGTCATGTCTGACTCTGAGACCCATGGACTGTGGCGGGCCAGACTCTCCTGTCCATGAACTTTCCAGCAAGAATACTAGAGTGGATTGTCATTTCCTACTCCCCACATCTTCCCGACCCAGGGACTGAATGTATGTCTCTTGTGTCTCCTGCATTGGCAGGCAGATTCCTTACCTCTGGCACCACCTGGAAAGCCATAATGAGTGTGAGCCTCATCCAATTAGTTGAAGTTATTTCTAGAAAAACTCTGACTTTTCCAAAGGAAGAAGGAATTCTGCTAACAGATGGACTTTTAGATTTACATATCAGCTTCTTCTTGGTTCTTCAGCCTGCATATTTTGGACTTGCCAGCCAAAATAATCAGGTGAGCCAATTCCTTTGGAATACACACACACACACACACACACACACACACACACACACACACACATACATACATGCTATTGTTTCTGTTTTTCTGTAGAATCCAAACACCCTTATCTGAGTTTCAGATAAAGAATAATATTTTCATTTTAAATGTACTCTAAATGTTAAATAAGATATAAAAATGTATTTGTTGTATATATGTATTCAAATTTATCCAGATGCCTTGCCAAAGAATTGACGCTTTTGAACTGTGGTGTTGGAGAAGACTCTTGAGAGTCACTCGGACTGCAAGGAGATCCAACCAGTCCATCCTGAAGAAGATCAGTCCTGAGTGTTCATTGGAAGGACTGATGTTGAAGCTGAAACTCCAATACTTTGGCTACCAGATGCGAAGAGCTGAGTCATTGGAAAAGACCCTGATGCTGGGAAAGATTGAGGGCAGGAGGAGAAGAGGGCAACAGAGGATGAGATGGTTGGATGGCCTCACCGACTCAACGGACATGGGTTTGGGTGGACTCTGGAAGTTGGTGATGGACAGGGAGGCCTGGTGTGCTGCGGTTCATTAGGTCGCAAAAAGTCGGACATGACTGAGTGACTGAACTGAACTTGTATTCTATCTGGCAACGTTAACCTAAAATCAGTAGAACAATAGAAAGAGATGAAGCACTAAGTATCTACTTTACTTCTGTGAAAAAGATAATACAGAGATTCTACTCAAGCCCTTCCCAGAACAATCCAATGTTGAAGAAAGAAAGTTTCTTGAAAGAACAGACACTTAGCCTCATTAAGTCTCTAGAGGCATACATTTCTGAAGAAACAACAGCTGATTTAGGCCATGAATGTGCTGAGGTTAATTCTCCAGATGAAACAGATGACAATGACAGCAGTTATAAAGGTCTAAGCAATTCCGTGGTTTTCCTGGTGGTTCAAATGGTAAAGAATCTGCCTGCAAAGCAGGAGACCTTGGTTCAATCCCTGAGTCGGGATGATCCCCTGGAGAAAGGAATAGCTACCCACTCCAGTATTCTTGGCTGGAGAATACCATGGACAGAGCAGCCTGTCAGGCTACAGTTCATTGAATTCTAAGAGTCAGACATGATTGATTGACTAACAATAAGTAATTCCATAGCAGTACACGTGGCAAAAGGCACTAGGGTTCTAGGACTAAAGACACTTGCTCATCAGACTTTGTAGAAACCATGCTATTGGTCAGACTCACATTCACCCCATATCTGGCACTCCAAAAGGCAACAATTTTTAGAGGTTTGAAAATATTGCATGCAAAAAAAGTGAAAGTTTTAGTTACTCAGCTATGCCCAACTATGCATGATGCCAAAATTAACCTCTGGATGGGAGGGTTCTTCCAGTTAAATTTAAATGCAAGAGTCATAGAGTTTAAACTGGTTTGGCTAACTCCTTCATCTCTTTATTTGTGAAGTTCTACATATTCTGGTCTTCCTACTTAAAAGTGCCCTCAAATGTCTATCTAATCATAAACCCCCTTAACTTTGCTCTTTGTTCTACACTATGAATCACCTTCTATGGATTATAACCTACTTATTTTGTTTAATGTCTTTTTTCCCCAACAAAAGCATAACTTTGTTGAGACAAGAAATGTTTGCCTTTTTTGATTTTTAAATTTTTTCTCACTATGTATCACAAACACCCAGAACAGCGAGACAGGTACACATGTGTACTCAAACAGTAGATGTTTGTCGGATAAATGAGTGTAGTTTAATCATATTGCAGAAACCTTGCTAATCATGTAGAACATTATTTGGATAGTAAGTAGAACATGAAGTGTTAAGACTTTGGTCTACAGTGGTCTTGGAGTTAAATCTACACTGCTTCACCTCTCTGCCCCCAATGATACCAGAAGAGTTCATGAAAGAATGGCAGTTTATATCTGGGAGAGATTGCCCTAATTAATTCCCCTTTAGTTTTCTAAGGGTTTAATGTTTAAGCTCTGTAGCTTAAGACATAAAAATTATAAGCAACATTGTAAGTGGTGATGTTTCTCCACTCACTTATTTTCTGTGTGGAGAGATATTTTCAACACTATAGATCCTCTTATCTCTTTCCTAACTCGTACTAGGAAATGCAGTAATTTAACTTATTTGTAAATTCTGAAGAATTTGACATGTGTAGGCTAGCCCCTTCCTCCATCTTTCTTTGGGGTGAACCTGCTTTAGGGAAGACAAGGTACACTGATCTGTTTCTCAATGCTATACATTTTGTAGGAGGAATTCCCCACATGAGCAGGCCCATGGTTTTCCTGAACTGCTGTGGCTGAGTTAAGAATGCATTTGGGTTAAGTATGCATTTGTAGTGAGAAGTCAATTGTTGTCAAACATCTCAGTTATGTCTTCCTATCCAGCTTTTAAAAGTAATGAGATTGATGCTTGATCTCTAATTTCCTGACATCTTATCAATACCTTAATTGGTTCCAAAATTATTGTGGAAAATTGAAGTTATTTATTGGATTCCTTTGAACTCCAATAGGGGCTTCGCAGGTGGTGCTAGTGGTAAAGAACCTGCCTGCTTATGCAGGAGACATAAGAGATGCAGATTGATCCCTGGGTCAGGAAGAACCCCTGGAGAAGGACATGGCAATCCATTCCAGTATTCTTGCCTGGCGCATCCCCATGGACAGAGGAACCTGACAGGCTACAGTTCATAAGGTTACAAAAAACTTAGACACAATTGAAGCTACTTAGCACACACAGGCACAGACTCCAATAAATATCATGGCATGAATCGAATTTCATCATTTACAATTTGTTAATGTTGGGGGGTAAACTTTTATTAGCATGATAATTGTATATCAAATATTATGCTTAAATGCTAGTGGTAGATAGATGAGTAAGATGTATCTGTCTGCTCTTAAGCAACTTAGAACCCAACTAGGAGGAAATAAACATGCAAGCAAATGGTAAAATATTGTGCTGTAAGTACTGCATTATTAATCTGCGCAAAGTGTTTCAGGGACCAAAAGGAGGGCATTCCTTCCTGCCATCTGCCAAGGAGAGAAGGAGAACCCTTCACAAAGGAGGAATAAATTAGTATGGTAGTTACTACTGAAATAAATGGAAGAATGTAGAAAGGGTTGAAATTTTATGTGAAAATATCTTTCACCCTATAACAGAACCAACCCTTAGCAAAAATATGTAGCAAGTGAATTTGTTTTTAAACTCTTCACCTATATAACCATTTTTTGACCTTTCCTTTTTCTTTCAGAGCATCCAAAGTTCTCCCGAGATTTGATTGTTTGCTGAGATTCGTGATCTAAAATCACTTTTATGTTAGAGAGTCTTAAGATTTGACTAGTATTACCCTTGAAGGAATTTGCATTTTAAAAAGTCCAGTGATGATTCAAGACCTAATTCAAATGAATGGCTTGCTAAGCCAGAGGTGCCAGTAAAATTAGTGCTAGTGGATTTTTTCTAAAATTATGTCTTACATAGAGTCTTGGGACAAATATAACTGCTGATAACTAAGAAAGGTGGTTTAAGCCTGTGGATATTCCAGAGGAAAATTCAAGACATATTTCTGCCTGAATTTCTGTTACCACCTTGAATGGAAAAGTTATTTAAAATATACCAATTTTGTACTAAGCTTGCATGAGCTTGATTTCAATTTTTTAATTAGTCTAAGAATGTTCAGTCTATGAATCTAATTTAATCTAATCTCCTTTTAATTCTATCTTTATAATATATCATGCCCAAATTATTAGTGAGTAACATGTATTAATTTCAAATGTGGTGATAAAATTCAACTTAAAAATGCAACTTTGTTTTTTTGTTATGACACTGTATAGTCACAATCTAAGATATTAATAAAAAAATCAAACAAATAATAAGATTTTCAAGCTAATAAGAAATCACTGACCATTTGTTTCTTTTGAGTCCCCTAGTACGAAAATCATGTACATTATTCCTTTGACTGTTGTAGGACTTAAAAATGGTCACTGTAAAGAAAGACCTCAGAAATGAGAAGCAGGAAAGACTAGTTTTCTAGAATGGATATGCCAAACTAAGGAGATAAACAGAGTTGAGTAGGAATCTATAATTCAGCAACTCTGATGTTTTAGATACATGCATGCTAGTTTCTAACTCTTTAAGCTATACACACGTTATATACCTTTCTTTGTATGATAATTAATGCTTAAAAATTTTTAAAGAATTAAGCAGGAAGTGAATCCTGGAGAGCTAAAATGAGGGCATAGATTACTGTGTGTAGGCATATAGCATGGAACTGTAGGAATAAGATAGCTTTTGGAGACAAACTTAACACTGGCATCCCAGCTTTGGCACTGACTGGTTGTGTGACACTGTATGAATTATTTAACATGTCTGAGATCCTACAGCCTCATCTATGTACATGTGGGCTAAGTCGGTTCAGTCGTGTCTGATTCTTTGTGACCCTATGGACTGCAGCCCGCCAGGCTCCTCTGTCCATGGGATTCTCCAGGCAAGAATCCTGGAGTGGGTTGCCATGCCCTTCTCCAGGGGATATTCCAGACCCAGGAATTGAACCTACATCTTCTGCAGCTCCTGCACTGCAGGTGGATGTTTTTATCACTGAGCCACTGGGGAGCCCCAGCCTCATCTATACAATATAGCCAATAATTAAGCTTGACAAAAAGGAGGGCTGGCCCTAGAATGGAAGGGAGATGTAGAGGAAATGAGTTTCATTCCAAACAAGAAGGAAACTGTATTTTAAGAAAAGCTAGAAGAGCAACTGAAGATAATGGAAACACAACTGCCCACAAATTATAGGGCTTAGATAGGGAAAGAGGGCTCTGCATGATAAACAGAGGCTAGGAAGTTACTTTAATATCATTGGGGGCTTCCCTAATGGCTCAGATGGTAAAGAATCTAACTGCAATGTAGGAAAACTGAGTTCAATCCCTGGGTCAGGGAGATCCCCTGAAGGGAATGGCTATCCACCCCGGTATTCTTGCCTAGAGAATTTTATGGACAGAGGAGCCTGGCAGGCTACAGTTCATGGGGCCCAAAGAGTCAGACATGACTAAGCAACTAACACTTTCACTTTCAGATTCCTGATCTGCCAATTACCACCTCTTCTGTTTCTATGTTCCCATTCTCAACTCTAAAACAATTTGGGATAGCTAAATATACAGAGACAAATACATACTACAAGCAATAGTATGGGATATAATGTTGAGTAACTTTACCTTTTCCATTATGCTAGGCCAAATGACAAATACATTACCTCACTTTCATTACCTTACATTATCTAGGATTACTTTTAATACTAAAGTGAAAGTGAAGTTGCTCAGTCATGTCCGACTCTTTGCGACCCCATGGACTGTAGCCTATCAGGCTCCTCTGTCCATGGGATTTTCCAGGCAAGAGAGCTGGAGTGGATTGCCATTTCCTTCTCCAAGGGATCCTCCCGACCCAGGAATCGAACCTGAGTCTCCCGCGTTGCAGGCAGACGCTTTGCCATGGGAGCCATCAGGGAAGCCCAAATCAACTCTTAAATGTGATTGGTCCAGTATAATAGGCTTAAGCCAATGAGTACATAGCATTCTTATGGTGTAGAGTGAAGATACAGGAATAAGGATTTATCCCAATTTAGGCATGCATTGGAGAAGGAAATGGCAACCCACTCCAGTGTTCTTGCCTGGAGAATCCCAGGGATGGGGGAGCCTGGTGGGCTGCCGTCTGTGGGGTCGCACAGGATCGGACACGACTGAAGCGACTTAGCAGCAGCAGCAGCAGCAGGCTAATGAAACGATAGAGAGTATTTTCCAGAGGCATCTAGGAAGTTTCCTAGCATAAACAGAAGCTCGGGAAAACAAAGTAACTCTTCCTCTGCACACTGACATTGTTACGCACATGTATGAGTTCTATAACTACATAGCACGGTGCTACCATCGTAAAGCGTTACTTCAAATTTCCTTAATCAAATATGAACCCTCCCCCACCCCCACCGCCTAAGCGCCCTGACCAAGTGAGTGAGTTGACAGTAACACCAGGTCATCCACACCATATTGGAATCACTGGGACATAATTTGAAACAGGAACCTGGTAAAGAATCCAAGTATCCAGAGACCCATCACAAACTTGAGATGAAGTCAGTGAGAAGAAAGGTAGGCTTAAGATCTTTTAAATTAATGCACCCCACTTCTTATATTGCATTTACTATTACCTATTTCTCTATCCTGTTCACTGGAAATCATCCAAAGGCTTGACTGGTTTTCAAGCCTTGATTCATTGACACATATTTAGTGTGAAATTCTTAAAAAGGATGGTTTCTGAAAGAGAACATTAAAATAGGAAACACAATCCCAAAAGAAGGGGTAGACAGATAAAAAGCAAGAGCAACCACAACAAAAGTGAAAGGTGACAACCTGATATGGAGGGACGCTCAGATAGAATTCTAGATAGGAACTGGCATTTACAAAACTCTTGAGTCATCAGGGAAAATGAACAGTAAATGAATATTAAATCTTGTTCAATAACTTCTAATATGAAGGCAAGAACTTGACTAATTATCATGATTTTTACCAAACTGGTTAATACAAGAATATTTTTACATTTCATATAAATAATGAAGTAAGCAACCGTATTGAGAACGCACATATACCAAGGAACTGCAGGAGATCTCTAGATCCTAAATGTGGCCCTCAGCTAGACTCTTGGTCATAAAAAAATCTAGACTCTTGGTCATAGAGCCATAAGAAAGCAAATTCTGCCAACAGCCTAAGTAAGCTTAGAAGTGGCCTCTTCTCCAACTGAGTTCATGATGAAACTTCAGCCTGGTTCTGAGGGAGAGAACCTAGCTAAGCCCCACCTGGATTCTTGATCCAAAGAAACTGAGATGAACTGTTTTTTAAGACAGCAAATTTGTGATAATTTATTACAAAGCAATATAAAATTAATACAGCATCATAAAGAGATTATGGCTAGTCTGAATAAAAGCTGTCTCAGCAGAGTGATTGAATAGGAGCCAGACTGCATTGATTTGAAGGCGTGAGAGGAGGGTAAGTGGAGTGAGCATAGATGACTTTAGAGAGGTTTGCCTGGGGACAGAAGGAGAATGTAGGGCTGTAGCTGAATGGTGCTTTGGTTTTGAGGACAAAGTTTTTATTTTTGTTTTTTTATGGGAAGTAACTTGAGCATATTTAAAAATCTGCCTTTTCGAAGGATCAAGTTTTACTCGATTCTTGAAAATTTGTACTTGATTCTTGAAAATTTGCTTGGCTATGCTAAATGCAACATAGCTAGGTATAACTTACATGAAATAACTGGTTAAAAGCAATATGTCTGGTGACCTAATATCAATATTAACATTGAAAATATTGTAAATGATTATAAAAGAAAGTAGTATAAATTCTGTTATTCAACTAAACCCTCTTGTTTGCAAATCTCCAAATGAAAGAGGGCTTCCTTGTGTTTGGAGGATCCTCTCGACTGAGAGCACATACACACACACTGTCAGAGTCAAGTTCCACTATTCTTTCAGTTCTCAGCAAAGGAAAGCCACTATTATTTGACTTTCTATGACGATTTTCTAAGGTGGCAGCTTTCCACAGGAGCTGACCTGTAAGTCTTGATCTAGACCCCATGTTGAATTTGTAGAATTAAGAGGAAAGAACGTGAGACAAATTACTATCTATCTAACACTGCTGCAAGAATTCCAGCTTTGTGTCATTTGTTTACAACCTGTTCCTTATGGTAAATAGTAGTTATAATTTCCCTACATTTACATTTCTATGATCCAAACATGCTTTGCTATTCTCAAATGGTTAGCTGAAAATAAGCCATAATAGATGAAGAGGAAGAAAGCAAGAAAGAAGAAAACTTGCCACATCCCAAGTTCTATACCAGGTACTTATATAAATCGTCCTTAATTCTCCAAACAAATTTTCAAAGAAGACTCTTTAATTATCCTCATTTTTCAAATAAGCAGACTGACTCATTTAGATTAAGCAAATAATACCCAGGGTCCTGCATCTGATCATATTGTGTCACATTAAAGAATAAATCCCTGTGTATAACTTTAAAGTTAATGTCTTAATTAACTACTGTATTGCTCTCATTCTAAAAAAGAGGATTCTTTCTTAGGGAATTAACAGCAGTCAATACCAGACAAGAAGAACTATGTATTAAACTAATACGGAATAATGCGAGAGAATATTACTTTGTATGTTTCTCATTTCTCGTTATGTCCTTCCATGTTCAACAACATCATCAATCCAGTTGAGCTCCTGTAGTGATATTTCAAAAACTGTCCTGACTGCCATGATCCAGTTGTTGAGGATTTGCTTGTTATAACAGAATACTTTTTAAAAAAATGTACCTTACATTAAACAACAAAGACTTAGTTCCAAAATATGTCTATTATTATTAGTCTTTTGTAACCATGGTAATTTAATGTCATCTTACAGCCAGTCACTTGACTTAGCCTAGTGGTGTTTAGGTTTGAGCTTGCATCAGAATCTCCTCTAGGGCTTCTTCAAAACACAGATTATAGGATTAGACTATCAGCTGTTTGGATTCAGTAGATGTGGGTTGTAGACCTTAAAATTTGTGCTTCAACAGCACATTCCCAGGTTCTGTTGCTGGTCTGGAGACCATACGTTGAGACCCACTGGCCTAGACAAGGGTTTTAAAATATTTTTCTGTAAAGAATCAAGTAAATACTTTTGGCTTTGTGGACCATATAGTTTCTGTCACAACTGCTCAGCTTTTCATTTGTTGTGGAAAGCAGCCATACACAATTCCTAAATGAACAGAGATGGCTCTGTTTCAATAAAATTTCATTACAGAAAGAGGTGTCAGGATATATTTGGACTGTAGCTGGTCAACCTCTGGGTTAGACCAGCTCAGTATAAGAGGGCTGAAAAATGACTTTATATATACTAAATATACTCTGTGACTCCAAGAGAATCAACTATAGCTTTATTTGAAAAATCCCTTCTAAGTTTCTAAATAAAACCTGCAGAACTATAACAGAGACTAAGTTGATTGTGTTAAACCATCATAGAGGAGAAATCCTGGTGAACCCAATAAAGAAGGAATAGTTTTATGCACAAGTCTGCATTTTACAAACAGTTTTTGTCTTAACATGCCCATTAACTATATCTTCATTTTTAAATTGTAGTTTTACTTGGATATTGTTTATAATGTTGGAAGTTATAAATATACCAAAATGAAACACTATATAGAATGACATAGATGCCAACCCAATCAGATCATCTATCGACTTTCTAATAAAATGAAAGAAAACAAAAGCATACTGCTTGCTATGAGTGTGCCCAGATTTAATATATTTGATCTTCACCCAGAATAGTGTACTTCAAACTAATTTAAAATACCAATATAACCTTAAAAGTCAACTAAATTGTTTATGCCAATGAATCCACTGCATTAGCTCTATCCTAACACAATGTAAATTCCTGTAAAAATACATCATTCAGATAAGTTTTTGTCATAATAAATTGCGATATAGTTCCCTGAAAATAACCAGATGCAAATGCCATGAGGAAAGCTAGTATTATGGGTCATCATATAAACTTAAAATACAAATATGATAAAAACATCCCCAACAATGCTATAGACTAGAAACGTTTAGACAAGATCTCTGCAATTATCTATCGTAACATTTTGATAACTTAAAGATGGATTAAAATGGCTTTATGAGGGAATACATGACTCCTCGTTCAAAATCTGTTCCTACATTCAATTAATTCAAATGTTTCATTTTGAGCAATGGATTAATATTTGCCACTAGACAGTTATTCTTTAGATCAATGCAGTGGTTTTCAAAGAGTCCTTGGTTTGTTGTTGTCTTGTTTTGTTTTTTAAAGGTTGAAAGAGTACTGTGGTCAAACGAAACTGGAAAATATTCATTTAAAACAAATTAAATTTTTTTTTTTAACTTCTTCAGAAGCAGTATTCATGGAACATATGTCTAAGAAAGATGTGGTAAACTGCGGCCGTTTCCAATCTCATCTGAACACAGAACCAAATTATCAGTAGAGCATTTTGAAGTACACAAGAAACAATAAACAATGTTCTTAGTGCCTAAACCCAGGTACCATATGACATTTTTTACAGTAATTTCAATTAGATTCAACAAGTATTTGTTAAATACCTCTACTATTTGATTGATCACTTAAAGGTCAACATTGTAGTTTTGTTATGCTACTCACCTAAGACTATCTAGAACAAAGTTAATCCTATTAAACATACTTACACTCCTCTTCAGGCCTCTTCCGAAGTGCTGCACGAACTTCTTTACAAGGACTTCTCTGATATTGTGGGGGATTCCTTCCCCGTATTAAGTTCTCCATCCTATAGGAGGAAATTAAAAGGATAGTTTAATATAAAAATCTTGATACATTTTTTAAAATTAAGTGATTTAGATTAAGAATCAATGATTCAGGTATATAAAGATGCTTAGTAGACCACATCCTTAAGAGTACTGAGCAAGGAGAAGGACAGTCAGGAGTGGCAGAGACTGTAGTAAACTGGAGAAGGCTTGACTTCTCTAAGGCATTCCAATTTTAAAAATATAGAAACCCATGTGGATGAAACTCATATGCACTTTCTCCAATTAGGGACTCTTATGGGCTGAATGTTTGTGTCCTTACCCTTCTCCACTCCTCCCATCTCCTACCTTCACAGGTTGACTCTAACCCCTTAAGTAACAGTATTTTGATGTGGAACCCTTGAGAAGTAACTAGTTTAGCTCAGGTCATGAGGGTGGGGCACACATAATGGGATTAGTGTTTTTATAAAATGAGGAAGACAGACTAGAGCTCCCTTTTCCCTGCATAGGAGGATACAGTGAAAAGGCAGTCATCTACAAACCAGGAAGAGAGCTCTCTCCAGGCACCAACTCTGCTGGTGCCTCCATATTAGACTTCCAAGACTCCAAAAGTGTGAGAAAAGTGTGAGCTTAAGCCACCCAGTCTGTGGTATTTTGTTATAGTTACCTAAACTGAGTAAGTCAGAGACCCATTGACTAAAAAGTGATTACTTATAAACAAACACATTAAAAATCAGCTTACACTTTAGAAAGAAAAAACCTTTGACCAGCATTCTGAATACCAGCTTTCCAGAGTTTACTTGCTGATTTTCTTTGTGACAATGATTAAATTGACAAGGGTTTTCTAATTCCAAATTAATTGTGACTCCTTGAAAATATGGCTAATAAAAAGTGCACTTCTCAGTTACTTTCAATGCTGACAACCAGAAAATAATAATAAATGCACCAAATGCAACTTGAGTTGGAATATTAAACAGAATATACTCTGTGATTAGTATTTTCTAGTTTTAATAAACCTTACAGTTTTGTGCCACCATTGTACACTCTACTTATTTTGAAAACATTAAGCAACTATTGAGTGTTCAAGATTTGAAAATTCAGAACAAAACAGTGATATGTATCATTTTGAAAATAAAAACATATACTTATAAGAATCTGCTATATAACCCAGGAAATTCTACTCAATACTCTGTAATGGCCTACATAGGAAAAGAATATAAAGAAAGAAAAGAAAATATAAACATAGCTTAACATCTACATAATTATTCTAATGGAATACCACTGTGCTGGCTGATAGCATATATTGAAAACAGCATGGTTGTCATGGGTTACAGTAGTGGAAGATCTCCTAAGGTTAGTGGTACAGAGACATATTTCTAGTGTCTAGAGAGGAAATTGGGAAAGGATGATCCAATAAAAGCAATATGTAAAATGGCATGAAATATGAGTAAATAAAATTTTTGTACTGAAATCGTAACATAATAGGGCTAGTAGTAAAGAACCTGCTGCCACTGCAGGAGACATCAGAAACTTGGGTTCAGTCCCTGGGTTGGGAAGATCCCCAGGAGGAAGGCATGGCAACCCACTCTAGTATTCTTGCCTGGAGAAATCTCATGGACAGAGGGGCCTAGTGGGCTACAGTCCATAAGGTTGCAAACATCCGGACATGACTGAAGCAATTTAGCATGCACGCAGTAACATAACATTATTCCTATGAGAGGCTGTCACTGGTTCTAAAAAACACTTTTCCAAATATACTTACTGATACCAATTTATTCATAGGTAAGGACTACTTTGTGTGTGTGTGTGTGTGTGTGTGTGTACTCACTCATATGCCCATGCTATGTATATAAAGTACATGAAAATATTTCTCAATGTGTGATAACTTGAAACAATTTCACTCAAAGCTCAAGTGAGAAAAAAGTTTATCAGTGTATGATAATACATTGTATGATAATACAGTGACAAGTAAGAAAATGAAAATCTCAAGAGTTTAAGACATAATTTGCTTTAATATTATATATGAGGGGCAGGGTCTGAGCTTCCAGGACCAACTCTGCAGTTTCAGTATAAACCATGCAAATTATACAAAATGTTCTAGATTCTGACTCTTGAATTAATTCAATGCAGAATTTTGATTACATGTTTCAGCAAATGCATGAAATTTCATGATGATATAATAACAATTCAAGTGAACTTATAATTAACCACTAGTATTCACAAGGTCAAAATAGTAAACTACAACAAACATAACCTACAAATGCAAGTATCTACACAAAATTGTGATTTAACTTAAAAAAAAACAATTTTTAGTCATCATGATTATACTAATGAGAGATTACAATTTATCCTGGTTGGAAATCTAAGTAAACCAGTCTCTTAGATGGGTTATTAATTCTCTTTTTATGTATCTGACTATTGAATACATGAAAACAAAAGTGGTCTAATTGATTTCCATGTAACTACACTTGCGGGTATACCAGAAAAACTGAATGTATGTTAGAAAGTACTGGTAAGGATTCCAGGAGAGTTTCACTGACAGTGGTTGTTAATTGGCATCAAAGATCATGAAGAATTATGGTGCCCAAATGTTGCATTATGGGAATGCTCACAAGTAGATATGCAAGAGATTATGCAGTGTTAGCAAAGAAGCATGGTTTAAATGTGATGAGCCCAGGTTCTGGAATTGGACTGCCTGGGCTAAACTCCAATTCTGTCTCTTAAAGAAATATTTCAGGGAAAGATACTTAGTTATTTTGGGGCTTCCCGGGTAGCGCTAGTGGTAAAGAACCCTCCTTCCAATGCAGGAGACACAAGAGTCATGGGTTTGATCCCTGAGTTGGGAGGATTCCCAGGAGAAGGGCATGGCAACCCACTCCAATATTCCTGACTGGAGAATCCCATGGAGAGAGGAGCCTGGCAGGCTATAGTCCATGGAGTAGCAAAGAGATGGACACAACTGAAGTGACTTAGCACACACTCATGCATACTCATATAGAAAAAGTATATGTTATATGTAAATATAATATTATACAAATATATACTTGTAAAAATGTTTATCTTCAAATTAACATGTTGATTTTTTTAACCAATTAGTTATTTTAGAAATGCTTGCTTTCATTTATAATATTTAAAATTTTTAGAACCAAGAAAAAGATAACTGGGGTCAAGGAAACTCACTATAAACTATATATACAACATAGTAATAGATGAATATAAATTCAAATAGCATTAAAAGTTGTCAGAATGCTAAGTGGGAAATATACTTTGAATCAAATTAAATGTGTTACACAGCAGTGTTCATGTCCAAGCTAATATAACTGTGAGATTTCCACCCTCTTGAGATTATACTTCTGGCTAGTTGAACTCTTCTACCAGATGACCAGTGTCATCTACGATCTACAGTTTGCATTAAATGGTCAGACAAAATGACCAAGAATGAAGCCTTGGAGCACAGCCAGGACACAGCAAAGATGCTATTCTAGCTACTCTCAGGCTTGGCATGTCACCAGCCGGGAGTGTGTTAACAGTGCCAGCAAGGAGAGATTAAGTGTGATGACCACAGGCAAGACAGATGCTCTAACAACTCATTGAAGAGCTCTGGAAAGTGCAGCCTACATGTCAACTGCTGGGAAAAAATAGGGGCAGCCAGATTGATATCAAACAGCATGAAAAAGCAATCAGAGGTCATGAGCAACCATGTCCATAACTCTTTTGGCAGTGTCTCCAAAATAAAGGTCACAAAATTATCTGAGAAAATTTATATAATACAGATTCCCCCATTTTCAGTACTAAAGATTTCCATTCAACAAGCTGGGGTCAGGTCCAGGTAGATATATATATTTTTAATATTAATTGAGTGAGTACATCAAGGTTGTATACTGTGACCCTGCTTATTTAACTTACGTGCAGAGTACATCATGCAAAATGCCAGGCTGGAGGAAGCACAAACTGGAATCAAGTTTGCCAGAAGAAATATCAATAACCTCAGAAATGCAGATGACACCACCCTTATGGCAGAAAGTGAAAAGGAACTAAAGAGCCTCTTGATGAAAGTGAAAGAGGAGAGTGAAAAAGCTGGTTTAAAGCTGAACATTCAAAAACCGAAGATCACAGCATCTGGTCCCATCACTTCATGGCAAATAGATGGGGAAAAATTGGAAACAGTAACAGACTTTCTTTTGTTGGGCTCCAAAATCACTGCAGATGATTACCGCAGCCATGAAATTAAAAGATGCTTGCTCCTTGGAAAAAAAGCTATGACAAACCTAGACAGCACACTAAAAAGCAGAGATATTACTCTGCAAACAAAGGTCTATATGGTCAAAGCTATGATTTTTCTAGTAGTCATGTTTGAATGTGAGAGTTGGACTATAAAGAAGACTGAGTGCCAAATAATTTTTACTTCTTAACTGTGTTGTTGGGGAAGACTCTTGAGAGTCCCTTGGACTGCAAGGAGATCAAACCAGTCAAGCCTAAAGGAAATCAGTCCTGAATATTCATTGGAAAGATTGATGCTAAAGCTGAAACTCCAATACTTTGGCACCTGATGGGAAGAACTGACTCATTAGAAAAGACACTGATGCTAGGAAAGATTGAAGGCAGGAGGAGAAGAGGACAACAGAGGACGAGATAGTTGGATGGCATCATGAACTCAGTGGACGTGAGTTTGAGCAAGCTCTAGGAGATGGTGAAGGACAGAGAAGTCTGGCGTGCTGCAGTCCACGGGGTTGCAAAGAGTCGGACATGACTGAGTAACTGAACAACAACAAAAAGTGCTTCTAAAACAGCCTTACACTAGTTCTAATATTGGCTTTGGGAACCTATGTAAATAAAAATATGTATATTTGAAGATGCAGGAAATGGGAGTTCAGTGAGTTCATTCTACTGGTTCAGAGGTAAGGTGAGGTCTGGTGAGAAGACTGCAGTTAGGATAGGTACTATCAAAAATAAGAAGAGTGGCTGGAGCAACAGAGTCAAAGGCTTGCCATGTCAGTAAGTTTAAAGTGTCTGCCATGTGATACAAGTCAAACATCTTTTTCTTTCCATTGCTACTCCATCTTTCTTGATATTCCTTCCAGGGCCTAGACTATGGTCAATAGGCCATAAGTATTTAATAAATGATTCAGTGGATAGATGAAGTCTGCTCTATCCTGGCAGAAACATTTGGAATATTCTCCTTTTTCATTCCAAATTTTACCCATCCTTGAAGATCTATTTTTAACTTCTGATTACACTCAGAAACAAATTCAACCACTTCAAATATACTCAGTTCTTGCCTTCTGATTCTTCTCTATGATATTTACTAAATGTTTGGAAGTGTAACCAAAGATCTTCCAGCTAATATTATTCTTCACTTCAATGTTTGGATCCTTTACTCATATAGATTCTAGCCCATTTGAGGGCTTTGACATAACACATTACATTTGTCAAAACACTATCATATAATTTGTTTCATTTTCTTGACAATTCTGAATTAGATATCAGTGCATTACTATTTTTAGATGAGACAACAGAAAGTCTAAGCAATTAAGTAACATAGGCAAGGCAACACATGAGGGCCAGAAGAAGGACTTGAACTCAGGTCCTTTGACTCCCAAAATTTAATCTTCATCTCACAATGCATAGAAAAGGTTGTCAATCTTTTCTTTTTCCTAATTTTTAGTGTCTCAAAAAGTAGTTTTCTTACTGAGTTGTAGATGTTCACTAAATCTTAAAATACGGAATATTTATCAGTTATTGTCACTTTAACTTAGGCTTCTATTAAGTACAAAAACTAAATAGAAATAATTCATAGTAAAATAAATAAAAGTAATAAGAATTTAAAACATGAAAATGTACTTATGCCTGCATATAGAAAAAGGAAGAAAAATATTGCTATATGATTTTTGAAAATAATGATTGGTAGTCTGTTCTGTCCAGGGAACTAGAATAATAAGCTGGCAGCATATTGTGACCATCCATCCTTACAAAGTTCTAAGGTCAGGTGACCACTCAGCTTTTCAGAAATCCTTTGTTGGCTTTGAATTTAAGAAAAAAGAGGAAAG
Source organism: Budorcas taxicolor (assembly GCF_023091745.1). NCBI lineage: Eukaryota > Metazoa > Chordata > Mammalia > Artiodactyla > Bovidae > Budorcas > Budorcas taxicolor. The sequence continues at coordinate 75,554,564 of NC_068912.1, forward strand.
AGTTATTAATAAAAATGCAGTGAAAAGTGTTCTTGCTTTATCTCTGAGCTGTTGGTTTTGTTTTTATGGAAAGTGGAGTATGAATTCAGCACTCCAAATCAAACTGGAGCCAAACTAGAACTATGAACACATATTAATAAAGTAGCCATTAAAAAGTCTCAAGTATTTATCAAGATCCAATTTGAACTCCAAATGACAGTGCAAAAATAATCAATACCGAATTATCTCAGTCAAATATTTTGAATTGATATGTAACAAGGACAAACTGGACAAAGTTAAACAGAAAGACTGTTGTGAAAAATATCACATTTTAACTACCCTTAAACTGCTCAGGTAGAGTGAAATGCCTAACAGAATATAAAGATAGTTAAAGCACTGTTCAGTTGGAAAAGAAACAGATGTGTGATTTATAAAGCCAGTGATGATGATTCACCAGACATTCAAGAATCATCGATAGTCTCAAGGAGAAACTGGCTTTATACTGCCATGTCATACATTTATGGATGCCAGAAGAAATATCAAAACCTCACATATGCAAATGATGCCACTCTAATATTGAAAGCGAAGAGGAACTAAAGAGCCTCTTGATGAGGATAAAGAGGAGTGAAAAAGCTGGCTTAAAACTCAAAAAAGATGATGATCATAACATCCAGTTCCATCAGTGCAGTTCAGTCACTCAGTCATGTCCGACTCTGTGAGACTCCATGAACCACAGCATGCCAGGCCTCCCTATCCATTACCAACTCTCAGAGTTCACCCAAACTCATATCCATTGAGTTCATGATGCCATCCGACCATCTCATCCTCTGTCGTCCCCTTCTCCTCCTGCCCACGTTTCCCAGCATCAGAGTCTTTTCAAATGAAAAGACTGACTCCTCTTTGCATCAGTTGGCCAAGTTTCAGCTGAAGTTTCAGTTTCAGCTGAAGTTTCAGCTTCAGCATCAATCCTTCCAATGAATATTCAGGACTGATTTCTTTTAGGATGGACTGGTTGGATTTCCTTGCAGTCCAAAGGACTCTCAAGAGTCTTCCCCAGCAACACAGTTCAAAAGCATCAATTTTTGGTGCTCAGCTTTCTTTATAGTCCAACTCTCACATCTATACATGACTACTGGAAAAACCATAGCCTTGACTAAACAGACCTTTTTGGACAAAGTAATGGCTCTGCTTTTTAATATGATGTCTAGATTGGGCATAACTTTCCTTCCAAGGAGTAAGTGTCATTTAATTTCATGGCTGCAGTCACCATCTGCAGTGATTTTGGAGCCCACAAAAATGTCAGCCACTGTTTCCACTGTTTCCCCATCTATTTGCCATGATGTGATGGGACCAGATGCCATGATGTTAGTTTTCTGAATGTTGAGCTTTAAGCCAACTTTTTCACTCTCCTCTTTCACTATCAACAAGAAGCTCTTTAGTTCCTCTTCACTTTCTGCCATAAGGGTGGTGTCATCTGCATATCTGAGGTTATTGATATTTCTCCCAGCAATCTTGATTCCAGCTTGTGGTTCATTCAGCACAGCGTTTCTCATGATGTACTCTGCATATATTAAATAAGCAGGGTGACAATATACTACTTTTCCTATTTGGAATCAATCTGTTGTTCCACGTCCAGTTCTAACTGTTGCTTCCTGACCTACATACAGGTTTCTCAAAAGGCAAGTCAGGTGGTCTGGTATTCCCATCTCTCTCAGAATTTTCCACAGTTTATTGTGACCCACACAAAGGCTTTGGCATAGTCAAGAAAGCAGAAATAGATGTTTTTCTGGAACGCTCTTGCTTTTTCCATGATCCAGCAGATGTTGGCAATTTGATCTCTGGTTCCTCTGCCTTTTCTAAAACCAGCTTGAACATCAGGGAGTTCACGATTCATGTATTGCTGAAGTCTGGCTTAGAGAAATTTGAGCATTACTTTACTAGCGTGTGAGATGGGTGCAATTGTGCAGTAGTCTGAGCATTCTTTGGCATTGCCTTTCTTTGGGATTGGAATGAAAACTGACCTTTTCCAGTCCTGTGGCCACTGCTGAGTTTTCCAAATTTGCTGGCATATTGAGTGCGGCACTTTCACAGCATCATCTTTCAGGATTTGAAATAGCTCAACTGGAATTCCATCACCTCTACTAGCTCTGTTTGTAGTGATGCTTTCTAAGGCCCACTTGACTTCGCGTTCCAGGATGTCTGGCTCTAGGAGAGTCATCATACCATCATGATTATATTGGTCGTGAAGATCTTTTTTGTATAGTTCTTCTGTGTATCCTTCCTACCTCTTCTTAATATCTTCTACTTCTGTTAGGTCCATACCATTTCTGTCCTTTATTGACCCCACCTTTGCATGAAATGTTCCCTTGGTATCTCTAATTTTCTTGAAGAGATCTCTAGTCTTTCCCATTCTGTTGTTTTCCTCCATTTCTTTGCATTGATCACTGAGGAAGGCTTTCTTATCTCTTCTTGCTATTCTTTGGAACTCTGCATTCAGATGCTTATATCTTTCCTTTTCTCCTTTGCTTTTCACTTTTCTTCTTTTCACAGCTATTTGTAAGGCCTTCCCAGACAACCATTTTGCTTTTCTGCATTTATTTTCCACGGGGATGGTCTTGATCCCTGTCTTTTGTACAATGTCACAAACCTCCGTCCATAGTTCATCAGGCACTCTATCTATCAGCTCTAGTCCCTTAAATCTAAAAAGCCTTTTGATGAAAGTTAAAGAGGAAAGTGAAAAAGTTGGCTTAAAGCTCAACACTCAGAAAATGAAGATCATGGCATCTGGTCTGTCACTTCATGGGAAATAGATGGAGAAACAGTGGAAACAGTGTCAGACTTTATTTTTTTTTTAATTTTCATCTCCAAAATCACTGCAGATTGTAATTGCAGCCATGAAATTAAAAGACGTTTACTCCTTGGAAGAAAAGTTATGGCCAACCTAGATAGTATATTCAAAAGCAGAGACATTACTTTGCCAACAAAGGTCCATCTAGTCAAGGCTATGGTTTTTCCAGTGGTCATGTATGGATGTGAGAGTTGGACTGTGAAGAAAGCTGAGTGCTGAAGAATTGATGCTTTTGAACTGTGGTGTTGGAGAAGACTCTTGAGAGTCCCTTGGACTGCAAGGAGATCCAACCAGTCCATTCTGAAGGAGATCAGCCCTGGGTGTTCTTTGGAAGGAATGATGCGAAATCTGAAACTCCAGTACTTTGGCCACCTCATGCGAGGAGTTGTCTCATTGGAAAAGACTCTGATGCTGGGAGGGATTGGGGGCAGGAGGAAAAGGGGACGACAGAGGATGATGGCTGGATGGCATCACGGACTCGATGGACATGAGTCTGAGTGAACTCTGGGAGATGGTGATGGACAGGGAGGCCTGGTGTGCTGCGATTCATGGGTCGCAAAGAGTTGGACTCGACTAATCGACTGAACTGAACTCAACTGAATGGAAATCAAACCTTAATATTCAATGGAAGGAATGATGTTGAAGCTGAAGCTCTTATACATTGGGACCTGATATGAAGAGCCAACTCATTGGAAAAGATCCTGATGCTGGGAAAGATTGACAGCAGGAGAAGAGGGTGACAGAGAATGAGATGGTTGGATGGGGTCTCTGACTCAATGGACATGATTTTGAGCAAACGCCAGGAGATAGTGAAGGACAGGAAAGCCTGGTGTGCTGCATTTTATGGGGCTGCAAAAAGTCAGGGACAACTGAGTGACTAGAAAGAAACATATCTGAACTATCCATCATTTTTTAAATTTATGAGCATATGGAAACTATTTAAGATATGTATTTTGAATAAGGTAAAATATAGAGATATAATATATTTACCTACTATTTAGAAATTAACACAATACATATTTATTTGTTGACATTGTTATTCAGTCACTAAGTCATGTTCAACTCTATTGGGCTCCATGGACTGTGGCTCGCCAAGCTCCTCTGTCTGTGGGATTTCCCAGGTAAGAATACTGGTTGTTGTTCAGTTACTTAGTCATGTCAGAATCTTTGCAACCGCATGGACTGCAGCATATTAGGCTTCCCTGACCTTCACTATCTCCAGCAGTTTGCTCAAACTCATGTCCATTGAGTCAGTGATGCCATCCAACCATTTCACCCTCTGTTGCTCCCTTTTCCTTCTGCCCTCAGTCTTTCCCAGCATCAAGGTCTTTTCCAGTGAGTTAGCTCTTCTCATTTGGTGGCCAAAGTATTGGAGCTTCAGCCCTTCCAATGAATATTCAGGGTTGATCTCCTTTAGGATTGACTGGTTTGATCTTCTTGCTTTCGAAGAACACTGGAGTGGGTTGCCATTTCCTTGCCATTTCCTAGGGATCATCTTGGACAAGGGATGGAACTGGCATCTCCTGCAATGGCAGGCGATTCTTTCTTACTGAGCCACTTGAGAGGCCCAATACATATTTATAAACCCAGTCTGATTTTTTCTCCATTCTTTCTTTCCTTCCTCTATATACCTTGATTTCAAAGATTGAGAAAAACACTTGTGTTAACATTTGCTTTCATGATTTTGAGTCAACATTTATTGAATGAGAATACTAATGCCACTGGAATACAGAATCATCTCTCCTCTTGAAAGTGTTCTACGATTTCAACCACATCCCCAACTATCTTCTGTCTCTCTATCTTCTGTCTCTCTGTCCTATTACAGGATCCTCCACATACATCTTAGCATCCCAGTCTCCACTAAAATTCCTTTAGAACAGAAATTGTATCATTCCTGTGGATTGAGCACAATTTGCAGAGCATAGTAGAAATTAAATATTCATTTTTAAATGACTGAATGAATGAGTGGTTTGAGAAATAAATGTATGCCCTGTACAGCTCTAATGTGATCTACAGTTATAAACCTCTTCATATGTATTATTTATTCCTCATAAAGAGCCTATGGGCTCAATATTTTACAAATAATGAAATTGAGACTTGGTTGCCCAAGGTCAGCAGCAAAGCCAGACTAATGTCTGGATTTTCTGCTTCCTGCTGATCTTTGCACCTGAGCACAGCTGCCTAAATGAAGGAATTGTTCTGCTCATTTCCAGGTGATTCCTGGAGCTTCATTAAGTCTCAGAGGAAGGACTATTACCATATATGCAGTTGTTTAGATGCAGAAAAAATGTGTGCAGTTGGACTTAATTGTTTTGTAAGAAAAGCATATATTCCTTTCTGCAAGTGAAATATGGAGAGTTGGCAAATACAAAATAATATTATCTTCCAAATGTGCATAAATATCTAAACATATACTATAATGGATAATATAAATGATATCACAGTCTTTCTGGGATGTAAACATCAAGTTCTTCCCTGGAGTTCTGCCTTCAGCCTGCTCTCCTGCATCCTATCCCTGAATAATCTCTTTGTTACAGCCCACGAATCAATGACTCTGTCACCAGATTGAGATTACTGAATGTTAGGACAACATTCCCTTAGTAAATTCTCTAGTATTGTTGCATATGGCTCTGAGACACAGAAGATATTCAGAATTTTCTTTAAATAAATAAACTGTTATGATTGAGTATTGTTTGATGGCTATTGCTCTTATTTATGAGAAAAAAACTACATAATTGAAATCATATTTATATTTTCTAGGATGTTTTAAAGCACAAATACTTTCAACATCTTAGTATCTTAGATGAGAAAAATGGAACATGCTGTATCTTTTACTAAGGAAAGAAGGGACAAGATGATTCATTGACCTTGAAAAGATAGGTTTCTGGGAAAAATCCAATTAAGCTTCTATTTGGGACTGAGTACCTGAACAGCCTGAACTACTCAGATGGACCTCATGTAATTATGTGCTAATTCTAGGAGCATTTAAAAAAATCTTCTGGCTTTACCTAAAACTTTATGGGCTCACAATGAAGAATCACATCCTATGGATCATAGCAATCTTATCTGGCATTTCATTCTCAGTTCCTTCCCTCTCCATGGCCAGAAGGCTTTGCGTTTCTTTGTTTCCTTTTTGCTTATCCTCTATCAACTTCTTTTGTGAGTCCATTAAAGGAAAGTTAGAGCTTACTCCTTAGAAGGAAAGTTATGACCAACCTAGATAGCATATTGAAAAGCAGATACATTACTTTGCCAACAAAAGTCTGTCTAGTCAAGGCTATGGTTTTTCCAGTTGTCATGTATGGATGTGAGAGTTGGACTATGAAGAAAGCTGAGCGCCAAAGAATTGATGCTTTTGAACAGCGGTGTTGGAGAAGACTCTTGAGAGTCCCTTGGACTGCAGAGAGATCCAACCAGTCCATTCTAAAGGGGATCAGTACTGAGTGTTCTTTGGAAGGAATGATGCTAAAGCTGAAACTCCAGTACTTTGGCCACCTCATGCGAAGAGTTGACTCATTGGAAAAGACTCTGATGCTGGGAGGGATTGGGGGCAGGAGGAAAAGGGGACGACCAAGGATGAGATGGCTGGATGGCATCAGCAACTCGATGGATGTGAGTCTGAGTGAACTCCTGGGGTTGGTGATGGACAGAGAGGCCTGGTGTGCTGCAATTCATGTGGTCACAAAGAGTCAGACACGACTGAGCGACTCAACTGAACTGAACTGAGAGCATATATTCACAGTCTGTCTACAACCCTTGCTTCCCTTTGCTCTATTTTCAATTTATTTTATTTTATTTTTTATAATATATATATATGAAGTTTGCTTTATTTTTTTTAATTTTTATTTTTACTTTATTTTGCTTTACAATACTGTATTGATTTTGCCATACATTGACATGAATCGGCCGCGGGTGTACCTGAGTTCCCAATCCTGAATCCCCCTCCCACCTCCCATCCCATATCATCTCTCTGGATCTTTCCTGTGCACCAGCCCCAAGCATACTGTATCCTGTATTGAACATAGACTGGCGATTCATTTCTTACATGATAGTATACATGTTTCAATGCCATTCTCCCAAATCATCCCACCCTCTCCCTCTCCCACAGAGTCCAAAAGTCCGTTCTATACATCTGTGTCTCTTTTGCTGTCTCGCATACAGGGTTATCATTATCATCTTTCTAAATTCCATATATATGTGTTAGTATATTGTATTGGTGTTTTTCTTTCTGGCTTACTTCACTCTGTATAATAGGCTCCAGTTTCATCCACCTCATTATAACTGATTCAAATGTATTCTTTTTAATGGCTGAGTAATACTCCATTGTGTATATGTACCACAGCTTTCTTTTCCATTCATCTGCTGATGGACATCTAGGTTGCTTCCATGTCCTGGCTATTATAAACAGTGCTGCAATGAACATTGGGGTACACGTGTCTCTTTCAATTCTGGTTTCCTCAGTATGTATACCCAGCAGTGGGATTGCAGTTCTATTTCCAGTTTTTTAAGGAATCTCCACACTGTTCTCCATAGTGGCTGTACTAGTTTGCATTCCCACCAACAGTGTAAGAGGGTTCCCTTTTCTCCACACCCTCTCCAGCATTTATTGCGTGTAGACTTTTGGATAGCAGCCATTCTGACTGGTGTGAAATGGTACCTCATTGTGGTTTTGATTTGCATTTCTCTGATAATGAGTGATGTTGAGTATCTTTTCATGTGTTTGTTAGCCATCCGTATGTCTTCTTTGGAGAAATGTCTATTTAGTTCTTTGGCCCATTTTTTGATTGGGTCGTTTATTTTTCTGGACTTGAGCTGCATAAGTTGTTGTATATTTTTGAGATTAGTTGTTTGTCAGTTGCTTCATTTGCTATAATTTTCTCCCATTCTGAAGGCTGTCTTTTCACCTTGCTTATAGTTTCCTTTGTTGTGCAGAAGCTTTTAATTTTAATTAGATTCCATTTGTTTATTTTTGCTTTCATTTCCAGTATTCTGGGAGGTGGATCATAGAGGATCCTGCTGTGATTTATGTCAGAGAGTGTTTTGCCTATGTTCTCCTCTAGGAGTTTTATAGTTTCTGGTCTTATGTTTAGATCTTTAATCCACTTTGAGTTTATTTTTGTGTGTGGTGTTAGAAAGTGATCTAGTTTCATTCTTTTACAAGTGGCTGACCAGTTTCCCCAGCGCCACTTGTTAAAGAGATTGTCTTTAATCCATTGTATATTCTTGCCTCCTTTGTCAAAGATAAGGTGTCCAGAGCTGTGTGGATTTATCTCTGGTCTTTCTATTTTGTTCCATTGATCTATATTTCTGTCTTTGTGCCAGTACCATACTGTCTTGATGACTATGGCTTTGTAGTAGAGCCTGAAGTCAGGCAGGTTGATTCCTCCAGTTCCATTCTTCTTTCTCAAGATTGCTTTGGCTATTCGAGGTTTTTTGTATTTCCATACAAATTGTGAAATTATTTGTTCTAGCTCTGTGAAAAATACTGCTGGAAGCTTGATAAGGATTGCATTGAATCTGTAGATTGCTTTGGGTAGTATACTCATTTTCACTATATTGATTCTTCCGATCCATGAACATGGTATATTTCTCCATCTATTAGTGTCCTCTTTGATTCCTTTCATCAGTGTTTTATAGTTTTCTTTAGTTTCTTATAGGTCTTTAGTTTCTTTAGGTAGATATATTCCTAAGTATTTTATTCTTTTTGTTGCAATGGTGAATGGAATTGTTTCCTTAATTTCTTTTTCTGCTTTCTCATTATTAGTGTATAGGAATGCAAGAGATTTCTGTGTGTTGATTTTATATCCTGCCACTTTACTATATTCATTGATTAGCTCTAGTAATTTTCTGGTGGAGTCTTTAGGGTTTTCTATGTAGAGGATCATGTCATCTGCAAACACTGAGAGTTTTACTTCTTTTTTTCCAATTTGGATTCCTTTTATTTCTTTTTCTGCTCTGATTGCTATGGCCAAAACTTCCAAAACTATGTTGAATAGTAGTGGTGAAAGTGGGCACCCTTGTTTTGTTCCTGACTTTAAGGGAAATGCTTTCAATTTTTCACCATTTCGGATAATGTTTGCTGTGGGTTTGTCATATATAGCTTTTATTATGTTGAGGTATGTTCCGTCTATTCCTGCTTTCTGGAGAGTTTTTTTTATCATAAATGGATGCTGAATTTTTTCAAAGGCCTTCTCTGCATCTATTGAGATAATCATATGGCTTTTATTTTTCAATTTGTTAATGTGGTGAATTACATTGATTGATTTGCAGATATTGAAGAATCCTTGCATCCCTGGGATAAAGCCCACTTGGTCATGGTGTATGATCTTTTTAATGTGTTGTTGGATTCTGATTGCTAGAATTTTGTTGAGGATTTTTGCATCTATGTTCATCAGTGATATTGGCCTGTAGTTTTCTCTTTTTGTGGCATCTTTGTCAGGTTTTGGTATTAGGGTGATGGTGGCCTCATAGAATGAGTTTGGAAGTTTACCTTCCTCTGCAATTTTCTGGAAGAGTTTGAGTAGGATAGGTGTGAGCTCTTCTCGAAATTTTTGGTAGAATTCAGCTGTGAAGCCGTCTGGACCTGGGCTTTTGTTTGCTGGAAGATTTCTGATTACAGTTTCAATTTCCGTGCCTGTGATGGGTCTGTTAAGATGTTTTATTTCTTCCTGGTTCAGTTTTGGAAAGTTGTACTTTTCTAAGAATTTGTCCATTTCTTCCACATTGTCCATTTTATTGGCATATAATTGCTGATAGTAGTCTCTTATGATCCTTTGTATATCTGTGTTGTCTGTTGTGATATCTCCATTTTCATTTCTAATTTTATTGATTTGATTTTTCTCCCTTTGTTTCTTGATGAGTCTGGCTAATGGTTTGTCAATTTTATTTATCCTTTCAAAGAACCAGCTTTTGGTTTTATTGATTTTTCTTATGGTCTCTTTTGTTTCTTTTGCATGTTTTTCTGCCCTAATTTTTAAGATTTCTTTCCTTCTACTAACTCTGGGGTTCTCCAATTCTTCCTTTTCTAGTTGCTTTAGGTGTAGAGTTAGGTTATTCATTTGACTTGTTTCTTGAGGTATGCTTGTATTGCTATGAACTTTCCTCTTAGCACTGCTTTTATAGTGCCCCACAGGTTTTGGGTTGTTGTGTTTTCATTTTCATTCGTTTCTATGCATATTTTGATTTCTTTTTTTATTTCTTCTGTGATTTATTGGTTATTCAGAAGTGTGTTGTTTAGCCTCCATATGTTGGAATTTTTAATAGTTTTTCTCCTGTAATTTAGATCTAATCTTAATGCATTGTGGTCAGAAAAGATGCTTGGAATGATTTCAATTTTTTTTGAATTTGTCAAGGTTAGATTTATGGCCCAGGATGTGATCTATCCTGGAGAAGGTTCCGTGAGCACTTGAGAAAAAGGTGAAATTCATTGTTTTGGGGTGAAATGTCCTATAGATATCAATTAGGTCTAACTGGTCTATTGTATCATTTAAAGTTTGCATTTCTTTGTTAATTTTCTGCTTAGTAGATCTGTCCATAGGTGTGAGTGGGGTATTAAAGTTTCCCACTATTATTGTGTTATTGTTAATTTCCCCTTTCATACTTGTTAGCATTTGTCTTACATATTGCAGTGCTCCTATGTTGGGTGCATGTATATTTATAATTGTTATATCTTCTTCTTGGAATGATCCTTTGATCATCATGTAGTGGCCTTCTTTGTCTCTTTTCACAGCCTTTGTTTTAAAGTCTATTTTATCGGATGTGAGTATTGCTATGCCTGCTTTCTTTTGGTCTCTATTTGCGTGGAATATCTTTTTTCCAGCCCTTCACTTTCAGTCTGTATGTGTCCCTTGTTTTGAGGTGGGTTTCTTGTAGGCAGCATATATAGGGGTCTTGTTTTTGTATCCATTCAGCCAGTCTTTGCCTTTTCGTTGGGGCATTCAACCCATTTACGTTTAAGGTAATTATTGATAAGTATGATCCCGTTGCCATTTACTTTATTGTTTTGGGTTTGGGTTTATATGCCATTTTTGTGTTTTCTGTCTAGAGAAGATCCTTTAGTGTTTGTTGGAGAGCTGGTTTGGTGGTGCTGAATTCTCTCAGCTTTTGCTTGTCTGTAAAGCTTTTGATTTCTCCTTCATATTTGAATGAGATCCTTTCTGGGTACAGTAATCTGGGCTATAGGTTAGTTTCTTTCATCACTTTAAGTATGTTTGCCATTCCCTCCTGACCTGAAGCGTTTCTATTGAAAGATCTGCAGTTATCCTTATAGGAATCCTCTTGTGTGTTATTTGTTGTTTTTCCCTTGCTGCTTTTAATATTTGTTCTTTGTGTGTGATCTTTGTTAACCTGATTAATATGTGTCTTGGGGTGTTTCGTCTTGGGTTTATCCTGTTTGGAACTCTCTGGGTTTCTTGGACTTGGGTGATTATTTCCTCCCCCATTTTAGGGAAATTTTCAACTATTATCTCCTCAAGTATTTTCTCATCGTCTTTCTTTTTGTCTTCTTTTTCTGGGACTCCTATAATTTGAATGTTGGAGTGTTTCATATTATCCTGGAGGTCTCTGAGATTGTCATTTCTTTTAATTCATTTTTCTTTTTCCCTCTCTGTATCATTTATTTCTACCATTCTATCTTCTATTTCACTAATCCTATCTTCTGCCTCCATTATTCTACTATTTGTTGCCTCCAGAGTGTTTCTGATCTCATTCATTGCATTATTCATTATATATTGACTCTTTTTTATTTCTTCTAGGTCCTTGTTAAACCTTTCTTGCATCTTCTCAATCCTTGTCTCCAGGCTATTTATCTGTGATTCCATTTTGATTTCAAGATTTTGGATCATTTTCACTATCATTATTCAGAATTCTTTCTCAAGGTAGATTCCCTATTTCTGCCTCTTTTGTTTGGTCTGGTGGGCATTTCTCCTGTTCCTTTACCTGCTGGGTATTCCTCTGTCTCTTCATCTTGGTTATATTGCTGCGTTTGGGGTGGCCTTTCTGTAAGCTGGGAATTTGTGGAGTTCTCTTTATTATGGAGTTTCCTCACTGTGGGTGGGGTTGTTTCAATGGCTTGTCAAGTTTTCTTGGTTAGGGAAGCTTGTGTTGGAGTTCTGGTGGGTGGAGCTGGATTTCTTCTCTCTGGAGTGTAATGAAGTGTCCAGTAATGAGTTATGAGATGTCAATGGTTTTGGAGTAACTTTGAGTTGCCTGTATATTGAAGCTCAGGCTGTGTTCCTGTGTTGCTGGAGAATTTGCGTGGTATGTCTTGCTCTGGAACTTGTTGGCCCTTGGGTGGAGCTTGGTTTCAGTGTAGGTATGGAGGCATTTGATGAGCTCCTATCGATTAATGTTCCCTGAATTCAGGAGTTCTCTGATGTTCTCAAGATTTGGACTTAAGCCTCCTGCTTCTGGTTTACAGTTTTATTTTTACAGTAGCCTCAAGACTTCTCCATCTATACAGCACCAATGATAAAATATCTAGGTTAAAGATGAAAGTTTCTCCACATTGAGGGACACCCAGAGAGGTTCACTGTTTTTGAAGACAATGATCTGCTTTTCTGGATGCCTGATGTCCTCTGCCAGCATTCAGAAGCTGTTTTGTGGAATTTACTCAGCGTTGAAATGTTCTTTTGATGAATTTGTGGTAGAGAAAGTGGTCTCCCCGTCCTATTCCTCTGCCATCTTAGGACTGCCTCCTATTTTCAATTTAGCAGCCAAGGAGTCTTTCAAAATCATGAGTCAGATTATATCACTGCATTGAGCTCAGTACACTGGAGATTTCCCTTCCACTCAGAGCAAAAGTCAAAGTCCTTACAATGGCCTATGAGGTCCTTTGTGTTATGCTGCCTGTAACTTCTCCTTACATCTTCTCCTTCCCCTCTTAATCAGTCCCAATATTTCATTCTTCCATGAACACTCTTGTTCTCCCTTGTCCTTTTCTACTTTTCTCTTTAACCTTGGGTTTATCACATCTAAAACAATTTTTAATCTACTTATTTGCATAGTTTATTGACTGTAAAATTCTATATGTGCTTTGAAAAGAATGTATATAATTCAAATGTTGATTTTTGTTTCTGATATATCTACTAATTAGTGAGAGATATGTGAATGCCTTCTCCAGGTTGATGGTGAATTTATCCTTGTTTTTCTGTCATTTTTTGTTTTATACAATTTTTTAAAAATTATATATACAGCTTGTGAATTCTTTTTATTTTTTTGGCATTACTACATCATGCAGGATCTTAGTCCACTGACCAGGGATCAAACCCATGCACCCTGCAGTGAAAGCAGAGTCTTAACCACTGGAAACCCCCGTGAAGTCCTTGTTTTCTATCTTGATGCTACATTTTTGAGTATATAGAAACTGTGACATCCTGACAAATTGACCCTTCTATCATTATGTAGTGATCTTAAGATCTAATCAGACTGTCTGCCTTACATTCTGTTTACCTGTTAATTACATAGTTTTCAAGAGCTCTTGTGGATAGTGATTCCCTGGAATATTATTTTCCATACTTTGGATTAAGCCTATTTTGGTATTCTATTTAAGATATGTCTCTTGGAAAGAATATTGTTGAGCATTTTAAATCCACCTCTTTAAAAACTCAGTTTGTAATCAGAATTTTTGTTATAAGAAAGTTATATTTGTGTTTGTCTCATTTCACTGATAATAATTACATTTACTTTTGATTTCCTATTTTGTGCTTTCTATTTATGCAGATTTTCTATTTTCTTTTTCTTCCATTCTTTTAAATGAAGGTTTTTTTTCCCCTGCTTTCATTTTATTTTCATTTTCTACTTTGGAAATTATGATTTCTCTGCTTAGATATACCATGTAATTAATATTTGTTTACTATTCTTTATTGTTTCTCAGACCTTCTACCTTTGATCACTCTCCTTCCCAAAGTTCATCCTTTAAAATTGTCTTTAAAGTGAGTTAGATTTTAAACCTCTAAGTTGTTCATTTGAAGATGTCTACATCTTATACCTCTTCTTGAGAGACAGCTTTGAAGTATTAAATGCTAGCTCACTGAAGGTTTTATTTTCAATTTACAGCCCCGTTGTGGTTGAGAAATCAATAATGATGTCTTTTGGAACTAATCTTTCTTTTCTGTCTAGCTGATTTTAAGACCTTTTCATTGTCTTTGGTGTTCAGTTTCACGATGATATTGTCTATTTGTGAATTTCTTTTTAAACGGGGTTTATTTCTTGATTTGAGATGTATTGTCTTTCAGGAATTCTGGAAAATGATCAACCATTTCATCTCTGAACATTTGCTTTCTCTCCTCGCCCCTATTTTTTAAAAAAGAACTCTGTTTAAGTGTAAGTCGGTGGCACTAGTGATAAAGAACCTGCCTGCCAATGCAGGAGAAGTAAGAGATGCAGGTTTGAACCCTGGGTTGGGAAGATCCCCTGGAGGAGGGCATGGCAACCCACTCCAGTATTCCTGCCTGGAGAATGCCATGGACAGAGGAGCCTGGTGGGCGACAGTCCATGGGGTCAACAAGAGTCAGACACGACTGAGTGACTAACACTTTCACTTTTCACTCTATATTTAATGTCTCATACTCTTCTGCTGGTAATTCTCTCTTTTGTCCCTGCAATCCTCCCTTCTCCACTCTGCTCTGTGTCCTGGTATACTAACATCTACATCACGCATTACCAAAGTTCCCTTGCCTCTGGTATTTAGGTGTGGTTTGGTCAGTGAAAGGTACAACAGGTGTGGGAGGAGAGAGATGGGAATATTTATTTCCCCATCTGCATACTTAGTGGGTTGTGGGTCAGCATTTGCTGCATTCTGCCAAATTTGGCTCAGTGGTAAAGAATTTGCCTGCTAATGCAGGAAACAGAGGATGTGGGTTCAATCTCTGGGTTGGGAATATCCTCTAGAGGAGGAAATGGCAACATACTCCAGTATTCTTGCCTGGGAAATCCCAGGGACAGGAGGAGCCTGGTGACATACAATCCTTGGAGTCACAAGAGTCAGGCACGATTTAGCATGCAGGCCTCTACCAAAGCTTGTAATTCCTCTCAGATAACTCTTTGCTCTTGTTACAGTTACAGCTTTCTCCAGTTTCCTGTAACCTCTGTTTCTATGAACCTTTATACATAGGGCTGAAAATGACTCTTGTTAGTCCTGGATGCTGCATCATACCTTTCTGGTTTCTCTCATTCTGACTATCCTGTTTTTATAAATCCATCTTGTTATTTTGATAGACTCCTGTTCTTTTTTCACATTTACATTATTTATTTCTAAATGCACATACATTTGAAAATTCCAATATTTGAAGACTTTGTAATCTGATTCTTCTGATTCTTGTTTCTGCTGACCCTGATTTATAGTACTATGCTTCTTACAGTTTCTTTTTGTGTTTTGTGATTTTATACAATGAACTCATTTTTCTTGGATATTTTATCTTTAAAATTCTTTGAATTCCAGACTGAAATGTGTTTACTCCAGAGAATACCTAAGTTTTCTTTCCTGACTGCCTGGCCATTTCCAGAAACAAAAACAGAAGTTCAAGATTTCTCAAGTTTAGCAGATGCTCTTAGGACAAAATCTGGCTTTAATTCTTACCTACCTTCCATGGTTTCTCCTTGGTTTAAGCATTTGCCTACTTCTTTATTTTCTAACCAGCTCAGCAATTCATTTAAAGAAATGCATAGAGAAGGAATTGGCAACCCACTCCAGTATTTTTGCCTGGGAAATCCCATGGACAGATGAGCATGGTGGGCTAAAGCCCATGGGATTGCAAAGAGCTGGACATGACTTAGCATTTAAATAGCAACAACAGTAATTTACAGTTTTTCCAGATTTTTAAGTTGTTTTCATGGGAAGGTATTTTCAGAGTATTTAGTGTTTCATGCTGACAGTAATAGAAGTTACATTTTTCAAATAAACAAATTCAATTGTCATGATAATATATTTTGGAAGAGATAAAAAACAAACTAATAGGAATTACTTAAAATATTGCCATTATATTCAACATATGAGGACACTGAGCCTTAGAAATGCTAAGTATGTAAGCTGCAGAATAAGAAGTAGGAAAGATAGAATTCAATTTTAAAGTTCTTTGATTTCAGATTCTCCATGCTATAAGACCTCTGTTAACCCTGGTTTTTTTGTATATATCAGAATAATACTGCTAAGAATACACAAAATTACTTTAGGCTCAAGTAGGAGCCATTAGGAGAAGGCAATGGCACCCCACTCTAGTACTCTTGCCTGGAAAATCCCATGGATGGAGGAGCCTGGTAGGCTGTAGTCCATGGGGTCGCAAAGAGTCGGACACGACTAAGCAACTTCACTTTCACTTTTCACTTTCATGCATTGGAGAAGGAAACGGCAACCTACTCCAGTGTTCTTGCCTGGAGAATCCCAGGGACGGGGGAACCTTGTGGGCTGCCATCTATGGGGTCGCACAGAGTCGGACACGACTGAAGTGACTTAGCAGCAGCAGCAGGAGCCATTACATGCCCATGCTATCAGTGTAAAAGTGATGAGTTTAAAAATAGATGCTATAAGATACAATAGAGAGAATCAATAAAACGGTATACAGATTTTAATAGATTCATCAGTTTTAATATTAAAAAACCAAGTGAATTTATCTCACTAGGCAAAAATGTACTCTGAACAAGAATAAGGATAAATAAATCCATGTATACTTAGTGAAGTACTTGAAAAAAATGGATGATGACCTGAAAGATAACATGATAAAAATAGGTGATTTCTGTCTATTCCCAGACAAATTTTTTAATAGGAAAAAATTCATCTGCATGAGCCTTCAAATCTACTTTTGTTCATTTTCCTCACTTCCCATGCTTTTTCTACTTTTATTTTACCTAGTTTCTCTCAAGATCTGGGTAACTCAGTAATAACTTACAGTGGATTTATTCAATATTGCCTCTTATAATATTTTATATATAGAAGATACACAAGGAAAAAAAATACTATGAATGCATTTTACTTATAGTGGTTCAGATGTATAATACCTGGATAAAGCAGAGTCTTGGGAGTACTTTTCAAACTGAACAATATAGGTAACTTTCTAATCTGGTTCTACATATGGTTCTATTCTTATTCTGAAATAATTTTCTCTACATGAAATATCCTTAAGTATTGGTAATCCTTTATCTAAAATCACCTATTTAAGATAGTGCATTAAGATTTCAATAAACAGTTGTTTCAAACAAATAATTATAATGTTCTTGACTAGTTATTATACTTTAAAAATATTACTATGCTTTTGGCATTTCTGATTAATCATAGTGTAACAATATTTCAGGAATATTTCTCACTATAAGAAACATACAAGCACTGGTGAGAAATCAGGTCAGTGTGAATATGGGTCAGTTACCAATACCTCCTCACATACACACAGACTCACAGTGCAAGTGTCTAATTAGGGTCTACAACTGACTGTAGATTTTTACAGCTAAACAAATCACTATGATTTTGTTTTTAATTGAATATTTATGTCTCCTATTTTCCTTTTCTTTCTTTATCTTTTGTAACTATAAAGTAATTAAAGATTATCATAGTTATTTCTTGATGCTTTCCATTATATTATCACTAAAATGATTTATCAGGGGGTTCCCTGATAGCTCAGCTGGTAAAGAATCCACTTGCAATGCAGGAAATCCTGGTTTGATTCCTGGGTAGGGAAGATCCCCTGGAGAAGGGAGACGCTACCCACTCCAATATTCTGGCCTGGAGAATTCCATGGACTGTATAGTTTGTGGGGTCACAAAGAGTTGGACATGACTGACCAACTTTCACTTAAGAAAGAAAAATTATTTATCTCTACTATCATTAATATCACAGATATTTATCAGCATTTAATCAATCTTTAGGATCTAAATGTTCTAATTAATGGAAACACACATTTGAAAATCTACTTTTTATATTGAGAGAGATGTTTATGCTACAAGATATGTTAAATAACTTGAGAATCTTGTTAGGAACTAAAGCCACAAGTGTATGACTTCATAAGTTTTTTTCAAATAATACTCTTTCTCATTTATCTATTATTACAAATGAAATAAGCTAAATGTCATTCTTTCAAATGTTATACAGCAACAATACTTTTGATGTTTTAATTAGAAAATCAGTAACATGTTGAGAAGGGATGTACTATTCCACACATAGATCTTTAATTAGTTCTTTGATATTTATGACCTTTATTTTTCTCTGTTCTGCTTTCTGGCTTAGTGGTTCTCAAATATTGCACCTTGGATGACAAAATTTTCAATAGGGAATTGAAAAAAATAAGCAATGTTTTGAGGCTTCTTTAAGCAGTCCTTTTGGTACTAAAATGTTCTCATAAAATGATGATGATAATCAGTGATAACTTTATCCTTATTATTCTAACAAAATGTTCCAAGTTAAAAACTAGCATTGCTCTGTGAAATTTCAATGTCTGGGAACCAATGAATTACATGATCTTGAGGATGATCTTTTGGGAAAGCACATTCTTGATCAACTTAGTAAGCTGAAGATTGGTGATACCCTTGCTTAGAAAAAATTAAAAAGCATGGGGAAGTGTTTAGCACTGTTGCATAAAATACATACCTAGCACTGTTGTATAAAATAGATACATATTGATGCTATGTATAACATAGATATATAGCATCAATAATGTATATAATAGAAGTCAAATGGGTCTTAGGAAGCATCACTATGAACAAACCAGAGGAGGTGATGGAATTCCAGCTGAGCTCTCTCAAATCCTAAAAGATGATACTGTTAAAGTGCTCCACTCAATATGCCAGCAAATTTGGAAAACAGCAGTGGCCACAGGACTGAAAAAGGTCAGTTTTCATTCCAATCCCAAAGAATGTTCAACTACTGCACCTTGCACTGATTTCTCCTGCTGGGAAAGAAATGCTCAAAGTTCTCCATACCAGGCTTCAAGAGTACATGAGCCGAGAACTTCCAGATGTACAAGATGGGTTTAGAAAAGGCAGAGGAGCCAGACATCAAAAGGCCAACAGCCACTGGATCATAGAAAAAGCAAGAGAGTCCAGAAAAACATCTACTTATGCTTCACTGACTACACTAAAGCCTTTGTGTGGATCACACAAACTGGAAAATTCTTAAAGAAATGAGAATACCAGACTATCTTACCTGCCTCCTGAAAAGCCTGTATGCAGGTCAAGAAGCAACAGTTAGAACTGGACATGGAACAACATACTGGTTCCAAATTGAGAAAAGAGTACATCAAGGCTATATATTGTCACCCTGATTCTTTAACTTATATGCAGAGTACATCATGAGAAATGTTGGGCTGGATAAAGCACATGTTAGAATCAAGATTGCCGGGAGGAATATCAGTAACCTTGGATATGCAGAAGACACCACCCTTGTAGCAGAAAGTGAAGAGGAACTAAAGAGCTTTTTGATGAAGGTGAAAGAGGAGAGTGAAAGAGCTGTCTTAAAACTCAATATTCGAAAAAAAAAAAAAAATCATGGCATCTGGTCCCATCACTTCATGGCAAATAGATGGGGAAACAATGGAAACAGTGACAGACTTTCTTTTCTTGGGCTCCAGAATCACTGCAGATGGTGACTGCAGCCATGAGATAAAAGATGCTTGTTCCTTGGAAGAAAAGCTATGACAAACACAGACAATGTATTAAAAAGCAGAGACATTACTTTGCCAACAAAGGTCTATCTAGTCAAAGCTATGGTTTTCCAGTAGTCATATAAGGATGTGAAAACTGGACCATAAAGAAGGCTAAGCACTGAATAACTGATGCTTTTGAACTATGGTGTTGGAGAAGACTCTTTAGAGTCCCTTGGACAGCAAGGAAATCAAATCAATCATTCCTAAAGGAAATGAATCCTGAATATTCATTGGAAGGTCTATGCAAAAGCTGAAGCTCCAATACTTTGGCCACCTGATGGGAAGTGCTGACTCATTAGAAAAGATACTGATGCTAGCAAAGATTGTAGGTGGGAGGAGAAGGGACAACAGAGGATGAGATGGTTGGATAGCATCACTGACTCAATGGACATGGGTTTGATAAAGCAGTCCATGGGGTTGCAAAGAGTTGGACATGACTGAGTGACTGAACAACAAGAACATAAAACAGATAACTAATAAGAACCTACTGTATATCTCAGGGAACTCTACTCAGTGCTCTGTGGTGACCTAAATGGAAAGGACATCCAAAAAAAGAGAGGATGTATATATGTACATATATATATATATGATTCACTTTGATATACAGTAGAAACCAAGACAACATTGTAAAGCAATTTTACTCCAATAAAAATTAATTTAAAAATAAACAAAAAATACTAGCTGTGTGAATGTTAAGTGAACTAAAGTACAGTTGTAAATATGAAAGTGAAAGTTGCTCAGTCGTGTCCGACTCTCTGAGACTCCATGGACTATACAGTCCATGGAATTCTCCAGGCCAGAATACTGGAGTGGGTAGCCTTTCCCTTCTCCAGGGGATCTTCCCAACCCAGGGATCATACCCAGGTCTCCCACATTGCAGGTGGATTCTCTACCAGCTGAGCCACAAGGGAAGCCTAAGAATATTGGAGTGGGAAGCCTATCCCTTCTCCAGCGGATCTTCCTGACCATGGAATCGAACGAGGGTCTCCTGCATTGCAGGTGGATCTTTAACTGAACTATCAGGGAAGCCAGTTGTAAATATGGATGGATGTATTTGAATATGTGTGGTCCAGTCAGAAGTTTATTCTTGTCTAGCAGCACTGTAACAGGAAGCACTGTAGTATGTACCAGTGAGTGTGGAACCAAACAAATGCTAATAATTGATCCACATCATGGGTGACTCAGTGGCAAAGAATCTGTCTGCCAAGGCAGGAGATGTGTGTCTGATCCCTTGGTCAGGAAGATCCCTGGAGAACAAAATGGCAACCCACTCCAGCATTCTTGCCAGGAAAAGTCCATGGACAGACAACACTGGTGGGATACAGTCCATGGAGTCTCAAAAGTGTTGGACAATACTTAGTGACTAAAACAACAGCAACAACAGATACTCTTAACCAAAATCCATCTTAAGACCTAGGAGAGAAGCAAAACATTATTTCCCTTTGTAAATCCAGCTCAATTCCAGGAGAAAAGTCAGGAGCTAAAAATAACAGATAAAACTATCTTTTCTTGAATGTACTGTCCTTTGTACAAAATTTATTGTCTCATTCTTTTGGCAATCTTATTTTACATAGGCATTTCTAAAAATGACTATTCAGCAGCTATTTTGCTAGTATTGAATAAAAGCTGTATTTGCTAGTATTGAATAATATAATCTCTAAACCTTTGACCTAGAGTGGCATTTCCTTCTCTGCTGGCTAGCATTATTTAAATAGGCATTGTTTATTTTTACCAAAGTTAGATAAACATATGCATTAGTAAGATATTGTATGTCAATTTCATTATCTATTCCAAAATAACTATCATCACTAAAACTAAGATTTTATTAGATGTTACCCTCTGTGTTTATTAAAATAATAAGCACATTCTTGATCAGAAAAACATGACATGTTACTACAACATGAAAAAATATATCATTTCATCTTACTATTTATTTTGTGCATTTAGTTGAAGTCTAATGTCTAGTAATCAGGAGGTATGGAAGAGAAGTGATCTCTAAACAGATTGTGTTCTGGGCTGAACTGTGTGCCTCCCGAAATCCATATGTTAAAGTCCTAACTCCCAGTACTTCAGAATGTAACTATACTTGGAAATGGTATAAAGAGATGACTTTATAGTCATCTTTAAGAGAGCCTTTAAAGAGATGACTAAGTTAAAATCAGGCTGTTACGGTGGGCATTAGTCCAAACTGACTGATGTTCCTATAAAAAGAGAAGATCTAGACACAGAGAGACCAGGGGTATGCACACAGAGAAAAGACCAGGTGAGGACA
This sequence comes from Budorcas taxicolor, assembly GCF_023091745.1. NCBI lineage: Eukaryota > Metazoa > Chordata > Mammalia > Artiodactyla > Bovidae > Budorcas > Budorcas taxicolor. The sequence continues at coordinate 75,576,288 of NC_068912.1, forward strand.
GGCTGCATGGCCATCTGCAAGCGAAGAAGAGAAGGTTCAGAAGAAACCAAACCCACCACTCCCTTGACCTTGGACTTCTAGCCTCCAGACTGTGTAAAATAAATTTCTGTTGTTTAAGCCATCTAATCTGTGATATTTTATCATGGCATTCTTAGCAAAATAATATAGATTTCATGTCTATCAGTCTTTTGTGTAAAGGTTAATTGGTTATTTAATTAACTAACTAAAGTTTTAGATCTGAGTTACTTCCAAATGAGAAACTCTTTCCTGAGATTGCCTCAGCCACTTTGGATTGAGACAGGAGAGAGAGTGACTCTACAGTATGAATGTAAGTCAAGATTAAAAAATAAAAGTTTAACTCAATATCTTTTATAATTTTGGAATTTTATATTGATAGCAAATGATTTTCTTTGAATGGGGTTTTTAAAAATTGAGTATTGTATGGTCAATCATAATTTTTCCAAATGCCAAGAACAACATTTCTTAATAGAGAGTAAGTCAAATAGCTACAGTTGGTGTGGGAGTGGAGATAATATTTTAGGTCAGATTCATAGTGACCCTTTTCACTGAGCAAAATTCAAAAGGGGGTCTTTTTTGTTTTGGGAAAAAACTGAGTAACACTGATCTAGAATGGTATTGTGAGCTTAACAGTGTTCATTGCAAAGTACTAAAAATACTCATATTTACTTATCTTGTAATTCAGTTATTGAGAAACCTCAACTATCTGAATTATAGCTGAGACTATGAAAGGAAGTCAATAACAAAATGAAAATAAAACCTCTAAATCTTACAACAAATTTTGTTCTGAGACTCAAATAAGATTATATGTGTAAAACGCTTACAGGAGTACTTGATGCTCAGTAGGCAATCAATAAATTCAAGCTAATTTTATTACAGTATAATATCAATATTTGTAAAAGCAATATTTATATGAGGACAGGTTTAAATTATGTTTATTCTATTTTATTGACAAAGACAAAGAAAAGTGATTATAGCAGTTAAGAAAATGCCATCAATTACTGTCCAACAAAATGGATGCTGAAGCTTAATAATCCAGGGTCAATTTAATAAGTTAATAACCAAACTGTACTGAGAATGTGTGATTACAGGAATTACATAACTCATTTTCTCTTCACAGGAATCCTATGAGTTCAGCATTTCATGAAAAAGGTCACAGCTGGAAAGTGGTGGAGTCAGAATTTGAATTCAAGTCATTTGGCTCCATAGATCAAACTTTCAACCAAGAGAATAGGACAATGTTTTTTTTTTAACTAAAATTTATTAAGATTTTTAAACTAAAATTTATTGTACCTACATAATGCCTTTGTTCCTATTTAACTTTCCAAACACTATTACTGGGTAACATTTTTCCCCTAGAGAAAAACATTTCCCAATTATTCTGGAAATGTGAAAAGCTATTACAATGCACAAGTGGCTTACCTGGAGCCTTCCCATTATAACAACCTGGGGGAGAGCATCTTTCACTTAGAATACAATGTTAATGGTGGCCTGTGGAATTCTGGATCCTGGTAACCATGGGTTACCACAGGCATTCGCTAGACCAGACTATCAACTCTGGAAAGCAGAAACTGAGCCGTGTTCTCTACTACCTTCAATGTCAATCAAAGTGGTTAGGATAAATAAGCACACAAGTTGATGAGCTGGCCCAAGGTTTTGATAACACAAGAACTAACAGTTAAACTGCAATGTATTAAGTCAGTCAATAAGGAAACATTACCAATCCACATAATGCAAATTAAATCAACAACCCCATTGTTTCAAATAGTATTAGTCAGCCCTAGTCTTGAAAGCTCATATAAAAAATGTTATATTAACATTTTCTATTTTCAGGATAACTCATCAGGTCTTGTTAACATTATTGAAATACCTGCAGTTTTGTTCATGGTATTGCATAGTTTATTATTATTACAAAAGCCGTTAGGCCAACCTGATAGTTAATATTTGCTGTTGTTTAGTCGCTCAGTCATGTCCAACTTTTTGTGACTCCATGGACTGTAGCTCACCAGGCTCCCCGTCCATGGAATTCTCCAGGCAAGAATACTGGAGGGTTGCCATTTTCTTCTTCAGATAGTTAATTTCCCGTTTCATAAGTTAAAGAACTCAAATTTTCAGCAATCCTTAGAGCAATGTTTGAGAGTAAAATGTTTCTATTTGGTGGTTATCATACTGTGAATTCTTCAAATTATTGGAAGCATTCTGATAAGTGAGTTTGTGCCCTTGCTGCCCCAATTCTTCTTGAGGTGGTAGGTCGCAAACTCCTTTGACTCTAGGGGTGGCCATGTGACCAATCCAACCTGAAGTTCTGTAAGCCAAGTCACTAGAGACTTCTGGTAAAGCTCTTTGAAAGAGAGGCTTGGCTAGGCTTTGTCTCTGTGTTTCTTCACTTTACCCTTTCTCTTCCTCCTGATTGTAACATGAGTATGATGGTTGAGATGGCCCATACAAACATGCAGGCAATAAGCAGGGAAAAAGCTATACAAGGTTGGATAGACAGCTGGAAAAATCTGGGCTTTCTAGTGGCATCTCCTAGCTACTTCACTGGGCTGATCTTACTGCTTATAGTAGAGATAAGTATAGAAACATGAATCAAATGCTGGTTTAAGTCAGTGTGGGGGGGTCAATTTTACTAGCAATTGAATGTAATTCATAAATTGTACAAATGCCTTTTAGTAATAAATGCATTCAGACATATAGATAAAATCTGTGAAATCTTTAACTCCATTAAATATTTATTGAGCAGAAATTTATCACAGAAATCTGAGCAAGTCATGGCTTTCTCAATGTGCCTAATGCCTAACTTACTCCAGGGATTCATTTGCTTATAGGCTTGATGAGACCAATTAGCTATGAGATATGGAATATTGCACCATCCAACTACGATGAATGGCAGTAGGGTACACAAACTGAACTGAAACCAATCTGTTTGAAATACTGTCCAGCATATTTGGTATGGGTAATTCTGATAATTTATTATCAAAATGTGTATTTTTTATTAATTTCATTTCTGAGAAGTACAGCTCATTTATGTTATTAAAACAATTTATCACTTAATAATAGTGAATAAGTGGCAGGCAAGCTGCCATATTTGCTATTAACTTGTCCTAAATGTTTTTTTCACTTGTTTGCAGAACAAAATTAAGTGCAGCTTCTCTTGCAGCCTAATAGCAGCTATTGTCTATATAAAAATGAACCTACAAGTCTGCATCTCTCTTCCTGCCCTGCAGATAGGTGCATCAGAATGATTTTTTTCTAGATCCCATATATATGCATTAATATATGATATTTTCCATATATAAGATAGATAGCAAATGGGAAGTTGCTGTATGAGACAGGGAGGTCAGCATACTACTCTGACAACCTAAAGGAGTGGGATGCGGTGGGGGGTGGGGGAAGGTTCAAGAAGATGGGACATATGTATCCTTACGACTGATTCATGTTGTTGTATAGAAGTTAACACAATATTGTAGAGAAATTATCCTCCAATTAAAAACAAATTTTAAAAATAAGGGAAAAATGAACCTATAATGCATAGAAAAGTATTGGGCAAGGGTTCAGAAGTGATTTTTTTTTAATTAAAAAGCTAGATTCTCTGTGTTAAGAATGGTAACTTTGCTTTTTAGCCTGGCATCACTGTAATAGTGCTCTGTTGGAAGGCTTCTTAAGGTCTATTTGGCACATACTTAATTTGGCAACTGGAAGCAAGTATCTATTAGGAGTTTATACTGGAATAATCACAATTAAGATATACCTTTTTTAAAATCTGGATTTCTTTAAATAAAAGGTAAAGAGTCAGCAGTTTTCATTTTAATATTTCACCTGAAACTGTTTTCTGAATTTATACATACAGGTTTTGTTGTTGTTGTTAAGACAAAGAAAGAGATGCACTAAAAGAGATCTGAATTAGCAACCTAACTAAACCTGTGACTTAAATTTAAAGCTTCCACATTTGGGAGATATTTTTCTGAAGTTTCTTATCCTGCTGTATGTATATATTTTTATCCTGCTTCTAAGATAAATATAGGGTTCTCAGGATCATGTCTTTGCTTTCCCCACTGTGCTTTTGACTTTTAAATAAATTACCCAGTTTATTTTATCTGCTGCTGCTTTTTAAAATAGCTCTAGCAGATATGAGGTAAAATAGTCTTTGCATTGACAGATGCTCTTGGATTTCCAAAATTCCATTGTGACCAAAAAAAAAATGCATAATTTGGACTCAACTACAAAGAAAGTTAGAGGTAAATTTCTTTCAAACTTTAATTTTTTTTCTAAATAACTATTATAGCTAATTTGTAAACTAAGTTAAACTTGCCTGGAAAAAATTTTAACTATTTTTATTTCTTTAAATAGTTTTATACATTTGAAATTATATATGAACAATATGAATAAAATACTAAAAATTATCATTATTTATGTCTAATTTCATTGCAAAACTTAGTTATATTCAGGTACCTCTGGCTTGTCAACTAATTAGAAAGAATTGACATCCATCACTTATTTTTATGAATTTAGATATGTCAAATTGTGTTGGCGGATGATCTAGCTGGAGGCCTCAGTCCATAATTCTTGAATTGACATCTATACTTATCATCACAGCTGTAACTCTCATATGAGTATAGCATTCCTATCTGTGGCAGCTATCATCTAATGAAAAATGTGCTAAAATATACCCATTAAATTAGGTAAGCTATTGACAGAGCCAAAGAAATGATGCTTGCAATATGCTCCCAAATTTGACCAAAGTGTGTTTGCAAATTTGAAACACTCAAAGTGTATTTAAGAAGAAAGAATTAAAAATTTCAGATTATAAAAAATTGCACACTATATTTCATTCAAAATGGGTGGTTTACAAATACTAATAGAGCACAAAGCTTACAGGCATTGCAAGAATCAAACAAAGACTTCACAGACAGCCCACAATGGGTACTTAATGAATATTTCCTATATATATGAAATGATGTATTCATTTGTAACAAACGACATAGCTGCTTAGGCTTTTTATTAGAAAGTTTTGGAAAATACGCCAAAGCATTTTTTTTTTTAAACATAAATTTGCTCTCTTTCTATGAGGAAGAAACAGATCTAGTAGTAAGGTAGAATTTGCCTTGATGGAAAAAAAAAAAAAAGCAAACCACAAAATAAAGATGCATTATTTTTACTGTTGTGCTATATATCCTTGAATTTCCTTAGCAGACAGTCACACTGACTTTAATATTGTGTTTGAGAATATTAATAGTTTTTTTTTTTGTATTTTGTAATCTGTTATTGCATGCTTGCCTCCTCTTTGAGGAGCGAGCATCATCTACATATGAATATCATTGAAGCCTAACAATTAACCTATGAGGGATTCTCTTGAAATCTATCTTATTCCTTAAATCATTCTTACCAGCCATTCTCAGGCCCTAGGTCAATCTAGAGCTGTTTGCAGTGTAAATGGCAGTTTGTTAATTGCATAATGGCCTCTGGATTAGGAAGTCTGTTGACCAAACCATATGTTCCTACCTGGAGTCACTCCTGCATGGAGGAAGGGGTGCCACATGACACACAAAGGTGCCAGACACACAAACATCTGTCCCAGAGTGTTTCTAGAGCTTTGAGGATTTCTCCTAGTCTTCACCCTTACCTTCCTCCAATCCCGTTATCTAAAGGTACCAGAGGCTATGCTCTTAAAAAGATAAATATAACTATCTCTCTTAACAGTTTTATGGTTCCTCATATTATAAATATTTAAATTGTGTATGTCATACAAGGTTCTTAGAAATCTGAAGCCAATCAACTCTTCTCACATTTACTTCCACTCTTCCATAGCCCTGCAAGTCTGCTTAGGGTCTAAGTTGCTGCTGCTGTTGCTGCTAAGTCGCTTCAGTCGTGTCTGACTCTGTGCGACCCCATAGATGGCAGCCCACCAGGCTCCCCCTTCCCTGGGATTCTCCAGGCAAGAACACTGGAGTGGGTTGCCATTTCCTTCTCCAATGCATGAAACTGAAAAGTGAAAGTGAAGTCGCTCAGTCATGTCCGACTCTTAGCGACCCCATGGACTGCAGCCCACCAGGCTTCTCCGTCCATGGGATTTTCCAGGGTCTAAGTTAGGCAAAGCAAATGGATCATTCCTCACCTCCTGGAGGAAAAAAATAATAATTTATTCACTTTCAAAATTGGGAAATAACAATAACAACTAATAATTTCAGAGTATCCATTGTATCTGGGCATCATTCTAAGCACTTTACAAGGTAGTTACTATTATTATTTCCATTTTACAGGTGAGTAAATGGAAGCACAGAGAAGCAAAGTAACTTACACGATATCATGGAACTAATAAGTGGTGGAGCCAGGATTTGAAAACTGCAGGGAGTGATACACAGAATCTGTAAGTTCACATTCCAATAAAAATAACCACTTAGAAAACTGAAAATCTTAAAAAACTTCAACTTAACACCATTCATAAATTTTTACTTCTATGTTAGCACACAATTATTTACTTGAAATAATATTACATTCTCAACATTTTCTGGTGGTTTTTCATAATCCATAGAAACAATATTTCCTTCAAATATAAAGTTTGTACTTTCTAGAACATGTCTCATCACCTAGTTTTATCTAGTATCTCAAAAAAAAAAAAAAAAAAACAAACCACTTCAAATGTTTACAACAGAGAGAACTGAACGCAGGGACATTAGTGACACAGGAGGTGGAGGAACTGATGCCAAACAGGGGACAGACAGAGATTAGCAACAGCAGGCAGGAACCCACTATCAGCACTCGTTCATAGAAACTGAGGAAGGAGGCATGTTTCTGAAGCCTGGGTATCAATTCATCTGGCGGAAACTTAAGCATGTCATGTCTATCTGGGAGGAGCCAAAAGCAAGGTGGAGATGTACCCCTGTGAATTTAGCCCTTTGTGGCAAGGAAGTGGAAGAGAACTACTTTGTTTTCTCTCTTTCTCTCTTTGTCAATTACAAATTGGCACTTGCCATGGGCACTTGCCAGCTACCTCTACAGAAATGAATTCATATACTGCTGCAGCTGCTGATTTTTAATACCCCTTGAAAGGAGTTCAGGATGGAGAGTAGAAATGAGGCACCTGGTGCTCTGGAAAAAACTGGCAGAACAGGTCTTTGGATAGTTAGATATTTTCAGGAGCAAATTTATGAGCCCAATTCTTGTATCTCCTCATATCTAGAAAAGCACTAAAATCCTTCACAGTGACAACTGCTCCTTGTGACTAGCAATAACCTTCTGAAAAAACTATGTGCTTGATTGCATGTATTCCCCTCTTCACCAAAATCACATATATATAGACCTCCCCCCCTGGCCGGCACAGTTTCTCAGAGCTATCTGAAATGCTGTCTGCCAAGCTGTAGTCCTCATTTTGCCCCAAAGAAAACTTAATTCTCTATTCTCACATTTTGCATTTCTTTTTAAGTTGGCATCTCCAGCCAGAATCTTCCAACACGAATTCCAGCCAGAAACCAACTAACAGAGCATAGGCAAGAGAAGAAGGCAGGCAGAGAAAGGCAGGCCCTGATGCAGAGTCTCAGGCCCTGCGCATCTGCTGAATGCCTCATTCTTAGCCCTTCTTCACAAAGATCTCCCTGTACCACTTAGATTCTCCCAAAGAACCATACAGTTAATTTCTTTTAATACCTAAGTATGATACAAATGCACTTATTTACAAAACAAAAATAAACTCACAGACTTAGAACAAATTAATGGTTGCCAGGTGGAAGAGTGAAGGGGAGGAGTAGATTGGGAGTTTGGGATGAACATGTACACAATGCTTTCTTTAAAATAGATAACCAACAAGGACCTACTGTATAGCACAGGCAATTCTGCTCAATACTCTGCAATAACCCAAATGGGAAAATAATTTGAAAAAGAATAGATACATGTATACGTGTAACTGAATCACTTTGCTGTGCAGCTGAAACTAACACAAAATTGTTAATCAACAAAAGGTCTGCAAACCCAAAAATGGCCTAATTTCGCTCCAAAAGAGTGATAAAGGAGATTGTAGAATGAAAAAAATTTAGTGTTCAAAAATATAAAGGAAAAAATATACTTCAGAAGCAAGAATTTGTGTGTGTATTTAAAATATATCTAGTTAACTAGCTAGCTATCTCAAGCAAATGTGGAAATTAAATATATAGTCTCTGAAATACAAAAAAAGCATCAGTGGAAAGGTTAAACAGCAGGATAAAACCAGTGGAAGAGAAAACTAGTTCATTATAAGGCTGTCTTGAAAAATCACCCCATGAGCAACATGAAGACTAAAGTAGATGTGAAATATGAAATAAATATTAAAAAGTACAAATGATTACATATAACTAATATACATATAATGGGATTTTTAAAAGGAGAGAATAAAATAGAAATAATATACAAAGAATTGACAGAAACTTTTCCGGAAATAAATTAACATGTAAGTTTCAAATGGAAGGAGACAATAAGATATGAGCAAAATAAAAACAAATCTACACTGAAATAAATTGTAGTGTCAATACAAAACATTAAACAAAAAGATAAGGTCTTAAAAGAGATAGCTGGAATGGTAGCAGACTTCTCATGTACAAAAGTGGTAGCCAGAACTAAAATATCTTCAGTTTTGAAAAAACAGGTGAAAACTGAAAATTTTTTTGTGTACACTATCCTTAGACTCAAGACTGACAGCAGAAAAAAAGACATTTCATTAAAAAATTGAGATTCTTCCACTTTATAGAATCTTTTAAGGATGGACTATAAGAAAAAAGCCAAATTTGGTAGGAGTTGTAGGAAAGAAAAACATTGGTTAGCAAAGAAATTAGTAAAATATATTGGCAAATCTGAACTACTTTTGATTTTAAAAAGTAAGTAAGACCAAATTGACAGCCTTTAAAGTTAATAATGGAACTAAAACAGTAGAAAATAGCACAATGGGAAAGTAGACAACAATTATTCTCTAGGCTATGGTTTTTCCAGTGGTCATGTATGGATGTGAGATTTGGACTGTGAAGAAAGCTGAGTGCCGAAGAATTGATGCTTTTGAACTGTGGTGTTGGAGAAGACTCTTGAGAGTCCCAAAGAGACGAATCAGTCCATTCTAGAGGAGATCAGCCCTGGGTGTTCTTTGGAAGGAATGATGCTGAAGCTGAAACTCCAGTACTTTGGCCACCTCATGCGAAGAGGTGACTCATTGGAAAAGACTCTGATGCTGGGAGGGATTGGGGGCAGGAGGAGAAGAGGACGACAGAGGATGAGATGGCTGGATGGCATCACTGACTTTATGGACGTGAGTCTGAGTGAACTCCTGGGGTTGGTGATGGACAGGGAGGCCTGGCGTGCTGTGATTCATGGGGTCGCAAAGAGTTAGACACGACTGAGTGACTGAACAGAACTGAACTGAACTGATTCTCTTGTTTTTTCATCTCATTCAAGTTCTACCCTGTAGTGCTCTTCCTCCATTCTTACAGGCCGTAACTCTTCATTCAGTATTTGCCAACAATTTCTAACTCATGTTTCAATCTTTCTTTGTTTTCATAGTTAATTTATCATATGCTTCAGGAGACTACATCAAGGACTACTGGTTAGGTTGGAAAATGCTGACATTCAAAGTGGAACTCAATATTTAACTTTCATTATGCCAGAAGACTACAAAACCAAATGTGGGTAATTCTCATGTCTCATTTTTTTCTATGAGTGTTACTCTAAATGTCATATATGTACCACATGCTATTACAGCTGTGTGAGTTATAATGAATTTGCTAATTTATACAATTTTATTGCTTTATTCCAAAATTATGAAGAAAACTGTGAAATAATGGCTTAAGTAAAAAATATATGCGAAAATACTCAACAGACCCTCAAATCATTTAAAAAATATCTCTTAAAAAATAGTCTTAGAAAACAAGAATAAAGTAAAATAAATAAGGATTTACCACTTTTATAGCAATTTTAAGTTATTGCTATAGTTAAAAAAATGAAATTAAAAACATGACATGTATCATCTGCACTTCTCTGTTTTATAAAAGGGAATAGAACTGCCAGCCTAATTTTAAGTATGCTGTCCAATTAGCCATTGTGTATATTTTAAATCATTCATATAAATAATATACTGTCAATAATCTATGAATGTCTGTGATGCATAATTCATAGTAAACTGTTATAAATTGTCCACTCTATACTCTGAAACTTAACAGAACACGGACTGTGATCTTGAGGATTTTGCAATCTGGGATAAAACTCTACTGGAAAAGGCAGGCACGAAGATTTATCACAGTTCTAAATTTAAAATAGCTGGGACATTCTTATAGTGTGACTTTTATAAAACCTAATATTTAATTCAATTATGGCATTATAAGGGCTTCCCTTGTGGCTCAGCTGGTAAAGAATCTGCCTGCAATGGGGGAGACCTGGGTTCGATCCCTGGGTTGGGAAGATCCCCTGGAAAAGGGAAAGGCTACCCACTCCAGTATTCTGGCCTGGAGAATTCCATGGACTATATAGTCAATGGGGTTGCAAGAATCAGCCATGACTGAGCTTAGTGGTTATGGCATTATAAATGCATAGCAATAACTTTTTGTTATTTATATTCTTTATGAGACACTATTATTCATTAAATAAGTGTATTTTCTAGAAGAGGTAGTAGTGTGTAGTGGCTAAGGTCATGTGCTCTGAAGTCAGATGACCAGGTTGCTTTCAAATAGCGGTTTAAGTACCAATTAGTTGAATGATCTGGATGATTACTTTTTCTTTTTTTCTTTCTCTGGATGACTACTTGTTCTCTGTAGCTTTCTTTCCTGATCTATCCAAAATGAACAATGATGTGAAACAAGGAGAAAATTTCATGAAAGATGAAGAAATAGAGAAGAGAAAATTAGAGATATTAATTTTGAGGATTAAGTATCCTGACTTATTGAAATTCCAAAAAGAACACAAAAATGGAGAAAAATTATGCAAAGACAAGGTAATTTTTAAGAAGTGAAGACCCGAGCTTCTAAATCATAAAAACCCACCATATAACTAAATATTTTACAATGTTTAATGCTTTGTACAGTAAATATAATTGTTAAAACTTCATTTTGGAAAGTTTTGTTGTATAAAAATGAAATTGACTTTTGCATGTTGAACTTACATATTTTGAAAGGGGCAGCAGAAGATGAGAAAGTTAGATAACATCACTGACTCAATGGACATGAATTTGAGCAAACTGGGAGATAATGGAGGACAGAGGAGCCTAGTGTGCTACAGTCTGTTGAATCACAAAGAGTTTGACATGACTTAATGACTGAATAACAACAATAACAACAACATTACTTACTGCTTGTAGTTATTTTATACATTCCTTTGGGTTTTCTGTAAAATCGATCATGTCATCTGAGAATTAAAAAATGATTTTCCTTCTTCTTTTCTAAGCTTTTGCCTTACCTCCAGTTGCTAGGACCTCCAATACTATGTCAAATGTAAGTCATGCAAGTAGATATTCTTGCTTTGTTCCTTGTCTCAGGGACTACATTCAATTAATTATTAAGTAAAATGTTAGCTGTGAATTTTCATAGGTACTCTTATTAGGTGAAGAAAGTTCTTTTCTATTCCAGAAATTGCTAAAGATTTTTATGGATTAAAGCATATTGAATTTTGTCAAACACATTTTCTGCACCTCTTGTGATGGTCATATGAATTCTCTTCTTTATTCTGTTAATATGGTGATATACATTAATTTGTGAATATTAAGCCTCAGATAAACCTCATTCTTTCATGATATATTCTCATTCTTTATATTGCTAGGTTCTATTTGCTAATACTTTGTTATCAGTAAGAACATGGAAGATATGAGTATCACGTTCAATCACCTTAATCTTACTGACATTCATGGACTACTTTACCCAGCAACTGCAGAATACACATTTTTTCATGTACACATGAGACATTGTTGTTGTTTAGTTGCGAAACCATGTTCAACTCTTTGTTGGACAGACCCCATGGTCTGCAGCCTGCCAGGCTTCTCTGTCCATGGGATTTCTCAGGTAAGAATACTGGAGTGGACTGCCATTTCCTTCTCCAGGGGATTTTCCTGACCCAGGGATTGAACCTGTGTCTCTTGCATTTGGCAGGTGGATCCTTTATGGTTGAGCCACCAGGGAAGCCCTCATTAGACGTATATCAAGATAATCCAAATAAAGGCAATGAATGAATAAAATCTTTTTAAAGTTAAAAATTTTGCTCTTAGCATTACTTTAACTGCTTCCTATAAAATTTTTTTAACTCAGTTTGAAATATTTTCTAAAATTTGTGATTTCTTTTTCATCCATGGGCTACTTTTCCATGTGTTTTTATAAATTTAAAACATTTAGGGATTTTCAAGTTCTTTGAAAAATCAATCTCTTATTTAATTCCATTGTAATAAGAGAATATACCCCAGGGGTAGGGTATATCCTCATATATATATAGAGAGAGATAGATAGATAGATAGATAGATATAGACAGAGAGAAAGAGAGGAAGAGAAAGAATATACCCAGGGGTCAACAAAGGTGTTACATGGCCTTCTTCCTAAACCAAGTAAGGGGAGGCTTAAAAAACAATTGGACAGTTTTGAGATTTCTATAAACTGTTTATATTAATCTGATATTAATCCTTCCACTTTTTAAGTAAAGAGAGCAATAATTTGAGAATAATGGAAGAATAGAGAGAGAGAGAGTTTGGGGTAGTTTAGAGGCATCTCTCACTTGGCCTAGCAAGGAAAAGCTATGGTTAATCAATCATGAAGATGAATCACTCATCATTAGGAAAGAGAACTTGAATAGCAAAAGAATGTGGTTTGTACCTTTGAGAAAACAGCTAAAGGAATCTGGAAGAGAAACAATTGGACAGGCATTTCTATTATACAAGAGTAGAGGCATGAAGGACCCACTTCTACAGGCTCCTTTGCAGATATTAGTACCTACGCTTCAAAAGAAAGGTAGAAATCAGTATTTACTCAGAAAGCACTGGGTAAGATGGCATGTTTTAACAGTCAACTCAGGTCTTTGATAAGGATCAGATCAGCACCTGTCCTTTATCTCTCTCTTCCAGGACTAACATGTAAGAGGAGAGAAGGAGGAGGACAAGGAGCAGATCATTCCTCTTACCCATTGGCTCGCTTGGCTTATTCTAAAAGGAAGAGAAGCATCGGCCTTGTGATTGAAGTTTCAATCTAGACTGAACATTTAAATATTAGAAACTGATCAGAAAATTATGGAATCAGCCTAAAGTGTTTTTAAGTGACAGGAAAGGCAGGGTGTTGTTGAAGATAGTGATTAGTAGGAGAAAAATACCTCAAAACTGATGCTTGAATCTCACTGAATTAGGAAAGTTCATAAGTATGATTAATTATAAAATAAAGGTTAATATAAAAGCCTTGAAACATATAGGAAAATGGCATGGGAATGCAAGAGGTTTCCTAGGTGGCACTAGTGGTAAAGAACCTGCCTGCCAGAGAGAGTGACTGAACATTATATTATGGCTGCAAGTAGTAAAATATGGGATTCCCAGGTGGTTCTAGTGGTAAAGCACAAGCCTGCCGATGCAGGAGCCATGAGACACTGGTTCGATCTCTAGGTCAGGAAGATCCCCTGGAGGAGGGCATGGCAACCCACTCCAATATTCTTGCCTGGAAAATCCCATGGACAGTGGTGCCTGGTGGGCTACAGTTCACAGGGTCTCAAAGAGTCAAACACGACTGAAGTGACTTAGCATGCCTGCACGCATGGGAATACAAACAGAGAAAAGATCAGTTTCCATTTGACTGATAGAAAAATAATGTATACTATTATAAGCACATAATTACATGACCCATTGAGAAAACAAATAGCTAAATCATTCCTGTTTTTATACAAGGCATTTCACTTTGAAATTTTATAGATGCTCTCCCATGTAATTTTCAGCAACCTTGTTTTTACTCATTGAACAGATGAAGAAATAAAAGCTCAGAAAGCTGAAGTAATGAAGTAATTAAGACTTTTACAAAACTGAGATTTGGATGCTTTCGGGACAGATTTTACACTTTGCCTCTTGTCATTGTATATTATTTCTACAAATAGTTTAGAAAGACATGTTCCAAATTAAGTTTTATATGTCCTTAACCACTCAGTTATCTAATTTGTGGATATTTCTAGTATAGCTAACGAACCAAGGTAGACACTGTGTCTTATGCAGAAGATTTACTTTTTTATATTATAGAGATTATATATATGATATATTGCTCTCTATTTTGAGGGCTGATTAATATTTTGTCATTTTTAACTGGATTGGAAGCTCACCATTTAAGGGTTATCTTAGAACTAACAGGCAATAGTTTAAAATGAAACCTCTTGAGGGCTCATTCTGGAGTGGTTTTCAGAGGCAAAGGACTAATCTGGCATAAGTGGTGGCACTGTTGGTTCAGCATATCAATTAGTGGCAGACTGCTAAGCAAGTAAGCAAACTCTCTAGTGAGTTATTATCATTGAGATTAACAAAATAAATCTAATGTGATCTACTGTAAAAGGCACCACACTGTTTACCATTTCATATATCAAGTTCTTGATTCATAGGTTGAGACTTGCCACTTGAAGCATGCATTTTAAATAACTAATAAACATTTAAAGCATTAAATAGACATTAATTTCACAGTATGTTAAACTCAGAGAAGATATTTTTATTTGAAAAAGTACGTGATTCATGCAATGTGAATAATTTTCCTTACTAATAGAAGAAAGAAATGATATAGACAATTTAAAGGTCATTGAGATTTAAATGAAGATTACATTAAATTTTCTTTTAACTGACTTGTCTTCTAATGTAAATATACTTACATTAACGTTAAGAATAAAAATCAACATGATTTTCTGTCTCTGTGTCTAATAACCCTGGGTGCAAGCATTTCTTTCTGGCCAAGTGTTAAACAACAGTGAAAATAGCAACAAAATCTTGTTATAGGAAATAGTTGTTATTGTAAGAGGAGACTATGAACTAACTAAAATTAAAATAGTTTTAGTATTAGTGAACTAGTAAAATAAAATACTTTATATAGCAAGCCTATCAACTTACTCACCAAGATCAGTACAAGAAAGTGCTCAATAATTTGACACTATTGTTATACACTATCCAAAACCCAATCAGGTTCCTACCTTGTAAGATTCATCTTAAGGTTTTCCAACTGAGGCCCCAAGATTCAGTCATGATATCCCAGCAGATGTGGTTCAAAACCCTTACATGGGTGAGGCTCTCCCTTGTATTTCTTTGGATCACCCACTGAGGAATGTCTCCAACTGTGACAGTGAGGAGGTTCTTCATTGGATTTGAGCTCTGATTTCTTTTTAAAAGCTCCCAAATGCTAAATTTCTTTTGGGCTAGGAATGTTCTGGTTATCTGTTTAGATTTAGAAATGGTTATATCTTTGGTGGAAGAGATAACACAACTAAAAATTCAACCAATAGTCTCTTTACCTATTCTTGTCACTTTCCATGGTGAGTCTCTAAAACACAGTCTATTGAAAGAAAATTGCTTTAAGTTTGATAAGCCCAACCTAGGTCTATCCTAGAGTCTCAGAATAGACAAGTTTAGAGGGATTGTCAAACAGGCTCTTTTTGAAATTACTTTGCCTTGTGTTGCACTGTTTACAAATGTTCTTCTCCCAAGGCAAACATGGGTTGCATCTTTAAAGATTCACCATCTGCTATGCCTAAATAAAGGATTTCAGTCTCTACCATTATGATATTGTTTCTGGAGATTTCATCAACTGGAAAAGACATCAGAAAAAAATTTCCATTAAGACAACTGAAGGGAATTATCACCTGTTAACAATGAATACAATAGTAAAAGACAAGATTGTTGTTCCTCACATCTATATTCTTCTGAAGACCTCAAGCTGAAGACTTAAACCACAAAGCAAAATCCTAGAGTCACAGACTCACAGTCTTACCTCCGTCTCCATGTGTTTTGATTTTTAATTTTTCATAGCTATTTTATTTTCTTTTTACTGTTTTGAAATTCAATATTATAAACAGACATTTATTTTTCACTTGGTAATTATGATACCTCAAAGTCTCTATCTTTAATAGTTTTTTTTTTTTTGCCTTTTTAGGCCTTGGTATCAGACAATAATTAACCTGCTTGTGTTAGACTAAAACATCCGACCGATCCAACTGTTGTGTTTATATTCACTTATAGTTCAGTTCCATCCAGCTTCTTATGATACCAATTTGAAATAATGAAAAAGTTGTCTCCCAGGTACTTTGATTGAAATACTAAGGCCTTGCAAACAATGCAATAAGACAGAAACCAGGAATCTAAAACACCTTTAAGGATGCACCTTTATGGGAAGGTTCTTGTTTTCACAGAATCAACAACTGAGTCCTTTCACAAGGGTCTGTTTTGGTAGCAAAATTTTCACATAAATAAAACCTGGCAAAAAAGCTAAATAAGAACCAGCATATAGTCTGAGGTTGACATTTATAATAGAAGTGATAAGAAAATCGCCTCACTTAGACTCAAATCTAAACTCCTCCTTTATGTATATCAGATGATCTCTGCATTAGAAGTGTCACTCTCTGGTTCACTGGTGATTATTGATGAATGATGGCAGAACATTTACATGCCATTCAATAACACCGTTTGATTATTTCAGCTGAAACAGATCACTGAGAGACCTAAAAATATATTATTATTGGATTTGGGGCACAAAAATCTGTTGATTACTATCTATAATTTAAATATGATATTTTACCTCAATAAACTAATACTTGCAATCAATATGGTGTCTGATATTATTCAGAGTCCAGTTTGGACCATTAACTTTTCCCCTTTGAAGGAAAATAGACATTTTGATATAAGAAAGATAAAACAGGATCTCAGTCTGAGTTCAAAACTTTAACCCCGAAGGAGAACTTTTGATTACTTTCCTCATCCTCCAAACCTATTTACTTCACATTATGTAAGAGACCTGAAAGGGCTTCCCAGCTGGCTTAGAGTTAAAGAATCCACCTGCCAATGCAGGAGACATGGGGCATTTGATCCCTGTGTCAGGAAGATCCCCTGGAGAAGAAGATGACAACACACTCCAGTATTATTGCTTAGAGGACCCCGTGGACAGAGGAGCCCGGAAGGCTACAGTCTATCGGGTCACAAAAGAGTCAAACATGACTTAGTGACTAAACAACAATGACAAAGAGACCTGAAAACGGGGTCAAAAACACCTGCCTGCTTTAGCACAGGGAATAGTAGGATAACAAGACAATAAGACAGATCTTCTCACCCAAGAAATTCATAAAATTGGACAGGTGATGGTTCAAAGTAGAATTCGTTTATATATAATTCTGACAACTTTTGGTGGAACATGTGTTTTCTTAGGTGAAAAATGTTGTACTTATATTCTGACAGATCTCCATGGTTCCAGGGGAAAAAATGATTTCAGAAAAGAAATAAATAATACAATTAGGCAAAGAGCTGACTCATTGGAAAAGACCCTGATGCTAGGAAAGATTGAAGGCTGGAGGATAGGGGGATGCCAGAGGATGAGGTGGCTGGATGGCATCACCAAGTCGATGGACATGAGTTTAAGCAAACTCCAGTAGATGGTGAGGGACAGGAAGGCCTGGCGTGCTGCAGTCGGTGGAGTTGCATGCAGACACGAATGAGCGACTAAACAACCAAAGTTTCCATGTTGGTTCTACAGAATCTTTAGTGTGGATGGGTTTTGGTCTCTTGGCTTAATTCATGCTCTTAATTCAGAAGTAGACTAAAAACTCTGTTTATAATACTTATGTTTTTGTTTGTGTTGCATGGATCAGATTTTTGATTTTCAGTGTTCCAAATGCTGCCATACAATGACTGTTCTATCTCAATAAAAGATGCAACAAATGATCGCCTAACAAAAAGAACAGAATATGCCACTTACAGAAAATGAAATGATGCCATCAGATGTACACATAATCATGACATATCGAACACAAGTTTGAGTCTGTATTAATCATCGTCATATCACAATGATCTATATCAGTTTCTGATTAGAAATTACCAAAAGAATGTCACTGAAAACTGAAGTAAATAGACATCCTTGACACTGTGTTAAAAGATGATGAGAGCAGGATTACTTTCCTGTACCTAAATATTAAGCAATGCTGAGACAGTACATACTTTCCAGTCCAATGTTATCACTGAGAAAAAATCAAATAAACTTGGTTGTAGTTCTAGAAATACTTGCTTCTGAAAGATAATTCTGTGAACTATCAAGAAATTTTATTTACCAAGATTAATATATTACTTACAAAAACTTACTTCATTATATCCTCTGTGCCAGCCTATTCTTCTCCCTGCTGAGCTTACCTTAAAATCTCAGACAAGACTCTTAAATCCTAAAAAAGATCTTACCCTGACTTCCCTGTTCTGAGACACTAATAAGATCCTATCTAGGTCATGTTTTATCTTAGTGCACTGGGCTTAAGAAACTTCCCTTTGTTTCATCAATAAATCTCTTTTGTTGTTGTTGTTTAGTTGCTATGTCATGTCTAACTCTTTTGTGACCCCATGGACTGTAGCCTGCAAGGCTTCTCTGTCCATGGGATTTCCCAGGCAAGAATACTGGAATGGGTTTTCATCTTCCTGACCTAAGTATCAAACCTGAGTCTCCTGCATTGGCAGGCAAATGCTTTATCACTGAGCCACCAGGGAAGCCCATAGATCTCTTTGTTTATCCTTTAAGAAACTTTCTGTTAATCTTTCAGAAAATCAATCATCAGCATATTAAAATTATTCTATATAATTAAATATGAATCATATAAGAAGAAATTAATATACCAGGAAATACGTTAGCTTAGGGAAAGGGATTACATAAGGCTAAGAAATCACTGAAGGTAATTCACAAAATAGATATATACGAATAGTCATAAAAAGGGAGAGAGAAATAGAACTAACATATATTTGGAAACTCCTTTTGAGAAGAGGTTTAACATTTTACATATACTGTCTCATTTAATTATCAAAACAATTCTATCAATTTTCCAAAATTCTAAGCAAGGTAATAGAATTGATGCAAAAAAAATTTTGCCTAAGCCACCATGTGTATTTAGTAACAGAGATGTGATGATAAAATCAGGTCTTCTAACTACTTGTAATATAGTAATTGTATTACTACTTTGCTGCTCCGCTCTGTAATACTGAATTATTTCCTTAGAAATAACCTCAAGGCTATGAACAATATTAGTATTTTAAATATGAAATGCAAAAGAAAGGACCATTTTAATAGAAAATATAATCAACTACAACAGACTCCAGGAAGAATTAGAAAACTTAAATTTATTTAGGACTATTAAAGACATTCAACCAGTAGTCTGAAACCTACTCCCATGCCACAAAATGAAACAAACAGGCACTGCTACAAAACCCCCCAAATCTAGATGGGTTGAATAATCTAAATCTACCTAACACAAACTGTTCTAGAGAAATGAAAGAAAGAAAAAGACAGTGAGAGAAAAAAGTGAATTGGTAGGGAATGTGGAAGAGAAACAGGGGAGAAGAAGGAAGAGAAAAGAAAGAGAATGTCCCCCAAGTAATATGAAGTCACTGTAACCTTTATGTCAAAGAATAAGACAAGGGCAATATGAGAGAAGAAAATTGGAATTGAATTTCATTCATAAACATAGTTGAAATATCATGAATAAAATATTTGTGAGCTAAATCCAGTCAAAATAAATATTTATGTATTCATGATCAATACACACTCATTCCAAGAATGCATGGTTGGTTTAACTTTAATCAATCTATTATTATAACTTCCCTAATAAACCTATTAAAGGAGAAAAACCATATGACTACTTCAATAGGTGCAAAAACTTTTAGATGAATTTCAAAGCTTAGATTTTCATGTCAACAAAATAAATACCAAAATTTCTTTAACCTGAATAAAGTACCTACCCAATACCTTCAGCAAATATCATACTTTATAGTAAAATTAAACATCAGAAATAGTTTCTCCATATTCAGAGACAAACAAAAAATACATCCATTGTCAACATTTGTATTTAACATTGTACTAAAGCACCTACTGCTAAGTTGCTTCAGTTGTGTCCGACTCTGTGTGACCCCATAGACGGCAGCCCACCAGGCTCTCCTGTCCCTGGGATTCTCCAAGCAAGAACACTGGAGTGAGTTGCCATTTCCTTCTCCAATGCATGAAAGTGAAAATTGAAAGTGAAGTCGCTCAGTTGTGTCCGACTCTTAGAGACCCCATGGACTGCAGCCCACCAGGCTCCTCTGTCCATGGGATTTTCCAGGCAAGAGTACTGGAGTGGGGTACCACTAGAGCACCTAAGAAGCTCATAATAAGGAAACAAATAACTGAAAGATCCTACAAGTTCTTTGAGCTTCCCAGGTGACGTAGTGGTAAAGAGTCTGCCTGCCAATGCAGGAGATACAGAAGACATAGGTTCGATCTCTAGCTTGGGAAGATCCCCTAGAGCAGGAAATGGCAACCCGCTCTAGTATTCTTGCTTGGATAATTCCACAGACAGAGGAACCTCGTGGACTACAGTCCATGGGGTCACAAAGAGTCAGACATGAGTGAGTGACTGAACACAGCACAGAAATTCTTTAGATAATCACAGCCTTTCTTCCTCCTACAAAAGTTGTTTTTATAGGAAGATATATACATGTATACATCACTTACATATACATATATGTATGTCTATATGTGTGGAGGTTCATATGTAAAATTCATCGATTCATAGGGATGTTACATTTATTTAGTTAGTTAAGGAGCAGATATTCTAAAGTTCAACTGAATTTTACTCTCTCTCCTTCTGCCTCTGTAAAAAAATAATGCAAGCTTACTATCAGAAAAACTGTCATATTCCAGGAAAAGAAAAGTAATCAATGGATTCATAATATAAGATAATTAAGTAGAATCATCTACTTGGTTGCATGGCCTGAAAACATGAAGCTAGTCATTTATTTTCCCCCAAGAAATGCATAACTGTACACTTTTCTTGGGTAGTACTGAATGGATGCACAGTGGATCCTTTCAAACCAGTAAGCTCAGCATGTACTCATTTATTCAATCACTCAACAAATATGTCTTAAACAAAGCCTGCCAGTTAAAATGATTAATTAATCCCACATACTAGGGAACTTGTTTTAATCTACTTTCTAATATCTGTTTTCTAATATTGCATGGTTTGTTGTTAAACACTGCATTGTCTTCATTTTTACTAATTTAATAATCTTTATGGGATTATTTCATATGTTGTCAACATTAACTTACCTTCAATTGCGATATAATTTACATATTACACTGTGTTGTAAGTTTAAGATATATAACATGTTAACTTGATACGTTTATATATTGTAATAATATTGCCACCTATAGTGTTAACTAACTTCTCTATGTAATCCTATCAAGTCACATAATTAACATTCAAGTCACCTAATTAACATTTCTTTTTGGTGGTGAGAAAATTTAAGATCTAGTTTCTTAGAAATCTTAAAGTATGCAACATAATATTGTTGACTATATTGTGTATTGGATCTCCAGAATTTATTCATCTTTTAACTGCAAACTTGTATCATACGACCAACATCTCCCCAATTTCTCCACCTTCCAGTCTCCGGTAATTACTGTTGTACTTTGCTTTTGTGGTTCACCTATATTAGATTCCACATATAAGCAATTTCATATAGCATTTGTCATTGTCTGACTCACCTAAATTTGCCACAAATTGCAGGATTTCTTTCTTTCATATTGTTGATAAATATTATATATATGATATATAAATTGTATATATATGTTTCATTATCCATTCATTCATTGACATATCTTGGCTTCATCCATTCATTCATTGGCTTCACTCATTCATTGACATATCTTAGGCTGTTTCCATATCTTGGCTATTGTAAATAATCTGTTATAATGGTTACCATCAAGAAGACTAGAGATAGGTATTGGTGAGAATATTAAGAACAGGGAACCCTTATACACTGGGTTAGTGGGATTTAACCATTATGGAAAACCATTAAGTTGAATTAACCATTATGGAAAACAGTATGGGGGTTCCTCAAAATATTAAAAATAGAACTATCATATCATATAAATACACCTCTAGGTATATATCCAAAATAAATAAAAACAGGGTACAGAAAAGCTATTTGCACTCTCATGTTTATTACATTATTCATAATAGCCAAGATGACATAGTGTTATTAAAATAAATATGAATAATGTATGATGTATATTTTATCTTTTATTTCTTTAGTTACATTAGTTTGATAGGTAATAAATGGGTATTGTTAATTTTCACACAAACTCTTTGGTTGTTTTCCTTGAGCAAACATTGTACTTTTGCTCTGGTTTATTTGAAAAAATACAAAAGTAGAAAAACTATTGCATTAAAATGTTGCCTGTAAAATAAGATCCAGTAGAAAAATTCCAATTATTCCAATTATTCCATTACACAAGTATTTCAGTTCAGTTCAGTTCATTCAGTAGCTCAGTTGTGTCTCTTTGCGACCCCATGAATCACCATCTCCTGAAGTTCACTCAAACTCAGGTCCATCGAGTCATTGATGCTATCCAGCCATCTCATCCTCTGTCATCCCCTTTTCCTCCTGCCCCCAATTCCTCCCAGCATCAGAGTCTTCTCCAATGAGTTAACTCTTTGCATGAGGTGGCCAAAGTACTGGAGTTTCAGCTTTAGCATCATTCCTTCCAAAGAAATCCCAGGGCTGATCTCCTTTCTATTAATGGACTGGTTAGATCTCCTTGCAGTCCAAGGGACTCTCAAGAGTCTTCTCCAACATCACAGTTCAAAAACATCAATTCTTTGGCGCTCAGCTTTCTTCACAGTCCAACTCTCACATCCATACATTACCACTGGAAAAACCATAGCCTTGACTAAACAGACCTTTGTTGGCAAAGTAATGTGTCTGCTTTTCAATATGCCATCTAGGTTGGTCATAAATTTTCTTCCAAGGAGCAAGTGTCTTTTAATTTCATGGCTGCAATCACAATCTGCAGTGATTTTGGAGCCCCAAAAGACAAAGTGTGACACTGTTTCCACTGTTTCCCCATCTATTTCCCATGAAGTGATGGGACCAGATGCCATGATCTTAGTTTTCTGAATGTTGTGCTTTAAGCCAACTTTTTCACTCTCCTCTTTCACTTTCATTAAAAGGCTTTTTAGTTCCTCTTCACTTTCTGCCATAAGGGTGGTATCATCTGCATATTTGAAGTTATTGATATTTCTCCCAGCAATCTTCATTCCAGCTTGTGCTTCTTCCCTCCCAGAGTTTCAGAAAAATATCTATTTCTGCTTTATTGACTATGCCAAAGCCTTTGCCTGTGTGGATCACAATAAACTGGAAAATTCTGAAAGAGATGGGAATACAAGATCACCTGACCTGCCTCTTGAGAAATCTGAATGCAGGTCAGGAAGCAACAGTTAGAACTAGACATGGAACAACAGACTGGTTCCAAATAGGAAAAGGAGTACGTCAAGGCTATATATTGTCACCCTGTTTATTTAACTTCTATGCAGAGTACATCATGAGAAACGCTGGGCTGGAAGAAGCACACAAGTATTTCAGTTTGGACAAAAAGTTAAAAAATTTACTCAACATTTTGTCAAAAATACGAAGTTATTTAATTTTTTTCAAGTTGGGTAAAATTTAATGCATATAATAATTCACAACAGATTTATTATCTCACTTAAGTTGCATGAGTATTTCTTCATTTGAAACAGCTTAAATATTATCTAGAGTTGCTCTCCAGGAGGATTTGTTCATAACAACAAATCACACAGTTAATTTTGTAGAGGTAGTCATTTCTGCTAAATGCTTATCTTTCCCAGATAGATAAGCAACTTGGCCAGCAACCTGTCTTGTTTTTTTTCCTGTGTGCAACTAAGTATCTGCAGGAACACGGTGAACCTCCGCACTCCCTTCTAGTGGGCCAACAAAGTTACTTAATTTAAAAATATACAAAGTTACATTACTTGGCTGGGCCTTAGTCTTGTCCAACTCTTTGTGACCCCATGCATTGTAACCCACCAGGCTCCGCTATCCATGGGGATCCTCCAGGCAAAAATACTAGAATAGGTTGCCATGCCCTCCTCTAGGGGATCTTCCCAAACCAAGGATTGAACCAGGTCTCTCACACTGCAGGTGGATTCTTTACCATCTGAGCTACCTGGGAAGCCCACATTACTTGGTTCTCCCTTCCATTTATGCTATTATCTCTTATTTCTCCTTTTTTGATCTTATCTTTATCATCTATTTTAGATTCCTACAATTACTACTCTGTCTCATCAATTCATGCAACAATTATTATTTTCATAAGAGATTCCATATTTATAAGTAGTTTTGATATCATTATCTTTCATTTAGTCTTTTAGTAAAGATTAATCATATTCACTAAGCTTAAAGCAAACACTAAAGTTATTTAAGATCTTGAATATCAGACACTTTCCACTCTACATTCTTCAATTTTACTTCTCCAGTCAGCTTTTCTTTTACATTTACTTCAATCTTCAGTTAAGTGTCTGCCTATACTGTTAGATCTATTGGACTCCTGTCCTCATCTTAAAACTTAAAAAATCTGCCTTGCTTCTAGGGTTTCAGATGTCAGTGGCTACACTGTAACAATTCCAAAGTATCCTGAGAGAGGTGGTCACAGCAATTGCAGCCATAAAGTTAAAAGAGGAAAAGTGTAATTTGAATTCTATGGACACAAAAGAATAAAAATGTACAACAGATAATAGAATTCTTAGGCTGGCAGAGAGTGAGCCTTTCTTTCACCCTTCACCCAGAAAATATAAAATGATACATAGTTTCAGAACCACAAATTAAGCATGTAGAGCAATGTTATTCCAGAATTTTATGATTCAGAGTATAGATGAAAACTACCACAACATCTGGACTATGTGTAAAAACACATACTTGCAACAACTTGAAATGACTATCTCAAAGATCTTTGTAGACCACACAATGAATAAGTAAGATACTATCCAGTTTTCAAAACCAACATAAAACTAGCTGACAATAAAGCTTGGTTGTTAACACAGCCTTTATGGCCAGACTGCTTAGGTACACTTCCTGGCTTTTCTGCATTTTACCCCTGTAACCATAGTAAGTCACTTAGAATCACTATGTATGTCAATTTCCAGATCTGTAAAATATGTATATTAGTACCAATGACCTGACAGGGCTGTTATAAGAATTAAATGTGTTACTAGATAAAAGTGTTTAAAATAATACTTGACACATTGTAAGTATCTCTAAAAGGTTAACTATTATAGACATTAGTATGTCACTACGTATAAATGAGTTAAATACTCTTATACTGCAAAGACTCTTAGACTTCAGTGTTAAACAGTCAAAATATGCTAACTTATAAGAACTGCACTCAAAAAAATGACAGGAAAGGATTACAAGTAAAGCATTAGTCAGAAATAAACTAGAAAACATGAAACAAACAAAAAAGATTAAAATTTTTATTTTTTTGGGCATGGAGCTTGCAGGATGCCCGTTCCCCAACCAGGGATCAAAGCCTTGTCCCCTGCAGAGGAAGTGAACAATCCTAAACACTGGACTGCCAGAGAATTCATCTAAAAATCATTTTAAAACAAGTAGCTTTAAATTGGAGGAATATGGTGATTTAACTTTGGCAAAAGGTATAGTGCATAATCATAAAGCTTTATGTAAAAAAAATAGGATATGAAAATATGAAGAAATGATAAAAACACAAAAGTAAAATAGTGGAATAATAATAAATGATGTGAGACGCTTACTCCTTGGAAGAAAAGTTATAACCAACCTAGATAGTATATTCAAAAGCAGAGACATTACTTTGCCAACAAAGGTCCGTCTACTCAAGGCTATGGTTTTTCCAGTGGTCATGTATGGATCTGAGAGTTGGACTGTGAAGAAGGCTGAGCACTGAAGAATTGATGCTTTTGAACTGTGGTGTTGGAGAAGACCCTTGAGAGTCTCTTGGACTGCAAGGAGATCCAACAAGTCCATTCTGAAGGAGATCAACCTTGGGATTTCTTTGGAAGGAATGATGCTAAAGCTGAAGCTCCAGTACTTTGGCCACCTCATGTGAAGAGTTGACTCACTGGAAAAGACTCTGACGCTGGGAGGGATTGAGGGTAGGAGAAGAAGGGGACGACCAAGGATGAGATGGCTGGATGGCATCACGGACCTGATGGACGTGAGTCTGAGCGAACTCCGGGAGATGGTGATGGACAGGGAGGCCTGGCGTGCTGCGATTCATGGAGTCGCAAAGAGTCGGACACGACTGAGTGACTGAACTGAACTGAACCCAATTTTAGAAAATTATTCCAAAATAAACAAGAAAAACAAAGTAATAAAATTTGAATACTAAGTTCTTGTTTATTTAAAAGTTGTAAGTCAAACTTAGTAAATTATAGAAACTTCATGCTTAAATAATTATAGAAATTTTAATATGCTATCAGATATTATACCACAAACACAACCCTAGCAAGTTATTAGAAGAACAAATTGTAAATGCTCTATTTCTGTGATTTCATTGCATGAAAACTTTAAAGCAATAATACAAATAAGAAAGAAAAGCTATTTAGAAATTACAAAATTCCCTACTTAACTCTTCAGTTAGAGAGAACATTAAGATAGGAACTTGAAGCTACTCAATAAAGTGACAGCCTTAAAATATGTATTTATTCATTAATTTCATATATAGTCACTATTCAAGTCACTGAGTTTCCAGTGATAAGCAAGAAAAACAGTTCTTGCTTAGCTGGCCTGGAGTTTCATTGGGGAAGGGAAAGAAGCACTTACTCATTAACTCACTCACTCAATAAATCAATAAGTTATCAAATAACCAAAATGGGGAAAACCCTGAGACAAGCAAGAAGAAAATTTAATAATAAATAAAAAAGTAATTTGGAGTGCCACAAGCTATAAAAGAGAAAAATAAATGTAGAACAGTTTCTTGAAAAAAATTAGTGAACTGGGATTTCACATAGTAATCACATAAAAATGATTAATCAAAACTATGCAAAATTAAGAATGAATGATATATAAAATTTAAAATGTTATAAGGGAATACCAAGGGAATATTTCATGCAAAGATAGGCTCGAGAAAGAACAGAAATGGTATGGATCTAACAGAAGCAGAAGATATTAAGAAAAGGTGGCACGAATACATAGAAGAACTGTACAAAAAAGATCTTCACGACCAAGATAATCATGATTATGTGATCACTCACCTAGAGCCAGACATCCTGGAATGTGAAGTCAAGTGGGCCTTAGAAACATCACTATGAACAAAGCCAGTGGAGGTGATGGAATTCCAGTTGAGCTTTTTCAAATTCTAAAAGATGATGCTGTGAAAGCGCTGCACTCAATATGCCAGCAAATTTGGAAAACTCAATAGTGGCCACAGAACTGGAAAAGGTCAGTTTTCATTCCAATCCCAAAGAAAGGTAATGCCAAAGAATGCTCCAACTACCACACAATTGCACTCATCTCACATGCTAGTAAAGTAATGCTCAAAATTCTCCAAGATAGGATTCAGCAATATGTGAACCATGACTTCCTGATGTTCAAGCTGGTTTTAGAAAAGGCAGAGGAACCAGAGATCAAATTGCCAACATCCACTGGATCATAAAAAAAGCAAGAGAGTTCCAGAAAAACATCTATTTCTGCTTTATTGACTATGGCAAAGCCTTTGACTGTGTGGATCACAATAAACTGTGGAAAATTCTGAGAGAGATGGGAATACCAGACCACCTAACCTGCCTCTTGAGAAATCTGTATGCAGGCTAGGAAGCAACAGTTATAACTGGGCATGGAACAACAGACTGGATCCAAATAGGAAAAGGAGTACGTCAATGCTGTATATTGTCACCCTGCTTATTTAACTTCTATGCAGAGTACATCATGAGAAATGCTGGGTTGGAAGAAGCACAAGCTGGAATCAAGATTGCCAGGAGAAATATCAATCACCTCAGATATGCAGATGACACCACCCTTATGGCAGAAAGTGAAGCGGAACTAAAAAGCATCTTGATGAAAGTGAAAGAGGAGAGTGAAAAAGTTGGCTTAAAGCTCAACATTCAGAAAACGAAGATCATGGCATCCGGTCCCATCACTCCATGGGAAATAGATGGGGAAACAGTGGAAACAGTGTCAGACTTTATTTTTTGGGGCTCCAAAATCACTGCAGATGGTGACTGCAGCCATGAAATTAAAAGACGCTTACTCATTGGAAGAAAAGTTATGGCCAACCTAGATAGCATATTCAAAAGCAGAGACATTACTTTGCTGACTAAGGTCCATCTAGTCAAGGCTATGGCTTTTCCAGTAGTCATGTATGGATGTGAGAGTTGGACTGTGAAAAAGCTGAACACCGAATAATTGATGCTTTTGAACTGTGGTGTTGGAGAAGACTCGTGAGAGTCCCTTGGACTGCAAGGAGATACAACCAGTCCATTCTGAAGGAGATCAGCCCTGGGATTTCTTTGGAAGGAATGATGCTAAAGCTGAAACTCCAGTACTTTGGCCACCTCGTGAGAAGAGTTCACTCACTGGAAAAGACTCTGATGCTGGGAGGGATTGGGGTCAGGAGGAGAAGGGGACGACAGAGGATGAGATGGCTGGATGGCATCACAGACTCGATGGACGCAAGTCTGAGTGAACTCTGGGAGTTGGCGATGGACAGGGAGGCCTGGCGTGCTGCGATTCATGGAGTCGCAAAGAGTCAGATACAACTGAGCGATTGAACTGACACAGGCTAGCTATAGAGTCAAAAACAGATTGTGAACACACTGAGAATGCTCTTTAATGGGTTGAGATTCTTTATCAAGCAACCAGCCAGACTGTAGTAAGATTAGAAAAGTAAAGACAGGGATTTTACGGGAAAGAGTGGAAGTCTAAACAACATACTGCTGCCTAAGTTAACAGCGTTCTCTTAGGTTAGGTGAAACCAGTTGAGTTTGGATAACAAAGCGGCATCTTCTCTCCCCTCTCTGGTTATTCCTCTTGGTCAAAAGCTATTTCAGGGCTACGGAGAGAGGAAAGAAGGGAGACTCTCAGACAGGTTCCTGGCATTCCCTGGTCCCTGGTCAAAATGGTACCAAACAGACTAGAACATCATTCTATTCCAAAATTATCAAAGTTATGTCAAACTCAGAGATAATTATCACTACAAAACACATTGAATGTAAAATGAGGAGGGATGAGGTCCTATGGCAAAACTCTGAGGGGCAGCAACAGTGAGGATATTTGAAAAAAAAATGAAATTTGAGTTAAGCAGGAGTACACTGAAAGCTAGTCAGAAAGTAAGGAGCAAACAAATGAATAAGGCCTAGTATCATGTAAAACAGCAGAAAGGAGGGCATCATGGAAGCTGTGGTCCCAGTGGCTATTAGTATCCTTGGCAAGAGCAAGTTCAGTTAGGTGATGGAGACAGAAATCACACTGCACAGATTAACTCGTATAACAGGGTTTTGAGAAGTGCATGCAATCAATGTAGACAGTTTCCTCAGAGGAAGTGATTTTTGAAGCATGTGACCCAGGAGGCAGAAAGAAAATTATCAAGAGAGTTACAAATTTGGCTACAGAGCTACCAAGTCTAAGTTAGAAGACAAAGGGAAAAATATGTATAATACATATTTATAAGCTTATAAGAGGAAATAATTTATAAGGGCTTCCCAGATGGTTCAGTGGTAAAGAATCCACCCGCCAGTGCAAGAGACACAAGAAATGTGGGTTCCATCCCTGGGTCAGGAGCTCAATCCCCTGGAGAAGGAAATGGCAACCCACTCCAGTATTATTGCCTGGAAAATTCCATGGATAGAGGAACTTTGGGGGCTACAGCCCATGGGGCCGCAGAGAGTCAGACATGACTGAGCACACACACGGGGGTAAATTTATAAATAGCTCATAGAAATATAAAGATAAAAGCTTAAAGGATACAAACAGGCAATTAGTAGAAAAAGAAATAGCCAATGAATATTTGAGAAGGTACTAATATCATTACTGATAAAAGCAATGATGAACAATATTAAACTTTTAGATTATCCAAAATTAATAATATATGGTAAAGGTGACAAGTATAGGTAAATGAAACCTATATGTGGATGGGTTGGTAATTGTTCCACACATTTTTTGTAAGGCAATTTAGCACTATAAAATTCCATGACATATGAACAGCAATCCTGTAAATCTACTCTACAGAAATAGGTGTCAATTTCACTATAATCTGGAATAGCACAATACTGAACAGTTCTCTTTAGCAAGGGTACAACCCTTTTAAGAAGGTTTGCTGTGAACAGGAGGAAAGAAATGAATGGTAGAGAGAAGTAAGACAGGGCAAGTTGTTTGTTTTTAATGGGAGATAGATGTGGAAGATTAAATAAGAGAGAAAAGGAACAAGTGAAAATAGATATGTTAAAATACAGAGATAGTGCATAATGGATAGATGGTGGTAGAAGACACTGTAGTCCCAAGCAGGAGAAGTGAATAAGAACCATGAAACAGCAGGAAGAAAAGAGGACAGGGACTCACACCAGTACGATTACAGATTTGATGACAAGAGATTGAAAAATTCACATAGGACAGTGTCTATATTCTTTTCAATTTAAGAAGAAAAGTTTAGTTGTTGCAAGTTGTAGATGTTTTCAAATTAGATTTTGGGGATGTGAAAAAGATAGGAAGTAGGCATGTATTCAATGAGAACCAGAAATTAGTAAAACACATAAACTCTGATGACATTGACTTCTGGGGTTATTTATTTTGTCAATAATTAATAAAGGTAGAAAGAGAACTTGTCAGTGAGTAAGAAGGAAAAAAAGAAAGGAATAGAGGATATACTGGAGACATAGTGGTTAAAGATACATTAAGAAGTTAAAACTACACCAAAATGGAAATAAAACAGAATCAATAGAAAGTGTAAAGCTGTTATGGAATGGGGTCTCAGAATGTTTGAAGAATAGGTGATAGGCTGAATGCCTGAGTGTGGAGAAGTGCAGGTTGCAGAGAGTGAGATGCTTAAGGTTATAAAGAATTGGTATTTCCAGTTAGAGACAGATGTATAGAACAGTCTTTTGGACTCTGTGGGAGAGGGAGAGGGTGGGATGATTTGGGGGAATGGCATTGAAACATGTATAATATCATATAAGAAACGAATCGCCAGTCCAGGTTCAATGCAGGATACAGGATGCTTGAGGCTGGTGCACTGGGATGACCCAGAGGGATGGTACAGGGAGGGAGGTGGGAGGGGGGTTCAGGATGGGGAACATGTGTATACCCATGGTGGATTCATGTTGATGTATGGCAAAACCATACAATATCATAAAGTAATTAATCTCCAGTTAACATAAATAAATTTAAATTTAAAAAAAGCTCAACGTTCAGAAAACTAAAAAAAAAAAAAAAAAAAAACCGAGGTATGAATAACATGTTCCTCAAAGAAAATCCTATACTAAATAAATCAAACTGTCAACCAATCTTAATTTACAGTTTTATTTGCAGTTTAAACAAAATCCCAAGGCAACTGAAAATATTGTCAAAGTGGTTTTTATAATGGTTTTTGAGAAGAGCCAATAGATTTTTAATAGGTTTTATATTTTTAAGAAGTCTTGGGTTTACAGCAAAACTAAATAGAAAGTACAGTTTCCATATACTCTCTGGCCCCTGCTAACCCACAGACCCTCCACCCATCTACATCCACACCAGAACAGTACATTGGTCACAACTGATAAGTCATTATATGGTTCACTCTTGTTATTGCACAGCGTATAGGCTTTTGACACATGTATAAATCACATTCACTTCAGTTCAGTTAGTTCAGTTGCTCAGTCGTGTCCAACTCTTTGCGACCCCATGGACTGCAGCATGCCAGGACTCCCTATGCATCACCAACTCCTGGAGTTTACTCAAACTCATGTCCATTGAGTTGGTGATGCCATCCGACCACCTCATTCTCTGTCATCCCCTTCTCCTCCCGCCTTCAATCTTTCCCCGCATCAGGGTCTTTTCAAATGAGTCAGCTCTTCGCATTAGCTGGCCAAAGTATTGGAGCTTCAGCTTAAGCTGACACTTCATTCATTTCGAATGAATATTCAGGACTTATTTCCTTTAGGACTGACTAGTTGGATCTCCTTGCAGTCCAAGGGACTCTCAAGAGTCTTCTCCAACACCACAGTTCAAAAGCATCAATTCCTTCCGCTTTCTTTATAGTCCAACTCTCACATCCATACATGACTACTGGAAAAACCACAGCTTTGACTAGATGAACCTTTGCTGGCAAAGTAATGTTTCTGCTTTTTAATATGCTGTCTAGGTTGGTCATAGCTTTTCTTCCAAGGGGCAAGCATCTTTTAGTTTCATGGCTGCAGTCACTATCTGGCATGATTTTAGAGCCCCCTTGAATAAAGTTTGTCTCTATTTCCATTGCTTTCCCACCTATTTGCCATGACATGATGGAACCAGATGCCATGATCTAAGTTTTCTGAATGTTGAGTTTTAAGTCAACTTTTCCACTCTCCTTTTTCACTTTCATCAAGAGACTCTTTAGTTCTTCTTCACTTTCTGCCATAAGGGTGGTGTCATCTGCATATCTGAGGTTATTGATATTTCTCTCAGCAATCTTTATTCCAGTTTGTGCTTCATCCAGCCCAGCATTTTGCATGATGTACTCTACACATAAGTTAAATAAGCAGGGTGACAAGATACAGCCTTGACATACTCCTTGCCCTATTTGGAACCAGTATGTCCAGTTCTAACTGCTGCTTCCTGGCCTGCATACAGATTTCTCAAGAGTCAGGTCAGGTGGTCTTGTATTCCCATCTCTTGAAGAATTTTCCACAGTTTATTGTGATCCACACAGTCAAAGGCTTTGGCATAGTCAATAAAGCAGAAGTAGATATTTTTCTGGAACTCTCTTGTCTTTATCAATGATCTAGCAGATATTGGCAATTTGATCTCTGGTTCCTCTGCCTTTCTTTTCTGTTTTTTCCTCTGCCTTTTCTAAATCCAGCTTGAACATCTGGAAGTTCATGGTTCATGTACTGTTGAAGCCTGGCTTGGAGAATTTTGAGCATTACTTTACCATCATTTGAGATGAGTGCAATTGTGCAGTAGTTTGAGCATTTTTTGGTGTATTATCATATAAATAACAAAAATATAAAATACACGTATGTATCTACCATTATATTATCATGCAGAATACTTTCCATGCTCTAAAAATCCTCTGTGCTCTGCTTCATATCCTTTCCTGAACCCCCTATAGCCTGGCAACCAATCATCTTTTTATTATCTCAACCATTTTGCCTTTTCTAGAACATCATATAGTTGGACTCATATGATATGTAGCATTTTCAGATTGATTTCTTTAACTTAGTAATATGCTTTTCCGTTTCCTCCATGCCATTCATGGTTTGCATAATTCATTTATTTTTAGTACTTAATAATATTCCTTGTCTGAATAAACCAGTTTATTCATCCATTCACCTACTAGAGGACTTGCTGGCTACTTCCAAGTTATGGTACTTGTAAATAAAGCCACTGTAAAGATCCATGTTCAAGTTTTTGTGTGAATGTAGGTTTTTAAGTCCTCTCAGTTTATACCAAGGAGTATGATTCCTGGAAAGCAAGTTTAGTTTTGTAAGAAAGCTATCTGTGTGCACGCTCAGTTGTTCAGTTGTGTCTGATTCCTTGTGACCCCATGGACTGTAGCCCATCAGCCCATGGCATTTTCCAGGCAAGAATACTGGAGTGCAGTGCCGTTTTCTACTCCAGGGGATCTTCCCAAGCCAAGGGTCAAGCCTATGTCTCCTGAGTCTCCTACACTGGCAGGCAGACTCTTTACCACAGCACCATCTGGGAAGTCCTGCTATACTGTCATCCCAAGTGATTATGCCATTTTGCATCACCATCGGGAACGATAGTTCCTGTTGTTCCAAAACTTTACCAGCATTTGATGTTAGTGTCTAGGATTTCTGCCATTTCAATAGATGTGCAGTGATAATTCTTGATGTTTTAATTTGCAGTTCCTTAATGACATACAGTGTTGAGCATCTTCTCATATTTTTATTTGTTATCTCTATATCTTGTTTGGTGAAGTGTATTTTCAGAACTTTTGCCCACTTGTTTAAATTTTGCTCACTTATAATTCATTTTCTTATTGTTGGGTTTTCAGGGTTCTTTGCATGTATTGGATAACAGTCTTTTATCAGATACGTTTTTGGCAAATATTTTCTTCCATTCTATGGTTTGTTGTCTCATCCTCTTCACAGTGTCTTTTGTATAGCAGAATTTTTTAAACTTTAATAAAGTTCAGTTTATCAATTTTTTCTTTCATGGATAACACCTTTGGTGGTGTGCCAAAAAAAATTAACCTTAAGGTCATCCAGATTCTATCCTGATATCTTCTAGGAGTTTCTTAGCTTTGCAATTTACATTGAGATAGATGACCCACTTTAAGTTAATTGTTGTGAATGTGTAAGATCTCTGTCTAAATTATATTTTTGCATGTAGATGTCCAGTTATTCCAGAACAGAAGAAGATTCTCTTTTCTCCATTGCTGCTTTCTTTGTCAAAGATCAGGTAATTGTATTTGAATGGGTTCATTTCTGGTCTCTCTTATTATGTTACATTGACCTATTTGTCTATTCTTTCACCAATTTCACATTTTCCTGATTACTGGAGCTTTATAGTAAGCTTTAAGTTGGGCAGTACCAACTTTAATCTTCTGTTACTCTAAAATCTGTAGCTCTTTCACTTTGAATGGATAGTTTACCAATATACGATTTTGCAATATCAAGTATGGATCATTTGGACAACACTAGAGCACTGAGTTTGGAGAAGGCAATGGCACCCCACTCCAGTACTCTTGCCTGGAAAATCCATGGATGGAGGAGCCTGGTAGGCTGCAGTCCATGCTAAGGGTCAGACACGACTGAGCGGCTTCCCTTTCACTTTTCACTTTCATGCATTGGAGAAGGAAATGGCAACCCACTCCAGTATTCTTGCCTGAAGAATCCCAGGGATGGGGGCATCTGGTGGGCTTCCGTCTAATGGGGTGGCACAGATTCGGACACAACTGAAGCAACGCAGCAGCAGCAGCAGCAGCAGAGCACTGAGTTATACATATCTTCCAAATGCCGACACATGCCATTATGCAATGATAGTATACCACCAACCTTATCAGAAAAGCCTTCAAGCTCATAGCGGCACAAGCAAGTTTTCCAAAATGCTAATTTTCACTTGAAACCTTTAATTGTACCATTTGCCCCTACAATTATTGTCCTTGAAATAATTGGCTCACTTTATTATCTTTTGAGGAAATTTCTGCCAAGTAACCAGTCTGAATAGTCTGTTCTTTCAAGAAGAAATAGTATTCAAAAAAAAAAAAGACAAGTTCAGTTTGAAACTCAAAAATTAGAACAAAGACTTTTCCATGTAACAACCATTTTATTTTTGTTTGCAGCAGAAATGCTTTAGGCATAATTCCCATTTCTTCATGAAGAATCAAAAAAAGATTTGCACTCAAAATTTAGGATTTGGGCTTCCCTGGTGCTCCAGTGGCTAAGAATCAGCCTACCAACACAGGGGACACAGGTTCCATCCCTGGTCCGGGAAGATCCCATATGCCATTTGGCAACTAAGTCCACGTGCCACAACTACTGAACCTGTACCTAGAGCCCATGCTCCACAACAAGGGAAGCCACCACAATGAGGAGTGTGCACACCTCAGTGAGCAGTAGCCCCTGCTCACCACAACCTGAGAAAAGCCTGCAGGCGGCAATGAAGACCCAGAACAGCCGAAACTAAAATAAATGCAGGAATATTTTTTAAAGTATTATTTATTAAAATCATTAATTTTACTTCATCAAGGACATTCTTAATAGAAACTGATGATATTTTGATTGCAGGTGAGTGGCAGTGAAGCAGAGAGTAATATTTCAGTTTGATGACACTGCTTGGATTCATATGAAGGCATAAATAGCTTTACTCAGCATTTTTTTTTTTTTACCATCAGTGCCAAACACATTGGAAAAGACATATACTTTTCATTAGTTACTAAGAAAAAGTTTGACCTTACTGGCCACCCAACCCAAAGGTCCATGGACCACATTTTGAGAATTCCTAAAGTAGAAGTGAAAATGAGAGTCACTCAGTCGTGTCCAACTCTTTGCAACCCCATGGACTATACAGTCCATGGAATTTTCCAGGCCAGAATACTGAAATGGGCAGCCATTTCCTTCTCTAGGGGATTTTCCCAACCTAGGGATTGAACCCAGGTCTCCTGAATTGCAGGCGGATTCTTTACCAGATAAGTCACCAGGAAGCCCTGGTAGTAACAGAAAAACTGGTAGCTACAGCTGGTCACAGATAAACTGTGAATTAGAAGCAGTCACAGATAAACGGGACAGGAGTCAGTCTCTGCAGCACTAGAGCAGAGCCTGCACACACGTCAAGCCCTCCGCCAGAGTTACATTGGGCTGTGACATGAGTCATGCATGAGTAATGCATTGCTCAAGCTACTCGATGGTGAGGTTGTTTGTTTCAGCAAAAAATATCTCAACTTAGAAAGTGATATTTTGAACTTCGGTGTTACCATGACAAAAACTCAAATATGGACATTATGTGAATGCAAGATGTGTGGGCTATAGATGGCAAGGAGACAGAAGCTATAAGGGTGGAAAGTCCTATTCTGCCTTTTAAAACATTTGGTAGAACTATCTCTAGCGAAAGCTTGGAAGAGGCACCTGTTCACAGAACCCACAGCTCTAGAGGAAAGAATGAACATGATCATATGTATTGGATGCTACTGCTGTTTTCAGCACAATATTAATGAGACAGAGATGAACTTAAACAAGAATTGATAGATTTGTTAGCAGAGATGATAGGGAAGAGAGAGCCCATAAATTTGAGGCCTTGAAGGAATGCTAGAGACAACAACTTCTAGGCTCCGAGCGATAGGAAATAAGATCCCTAAAATTCGCCTCTCAGAGTCAAAGATTGACCAAGTCTTAGCCATTATAGCGAAGGTCAGATTCAGGATACAGCCTCCCCAGACACATCTGATGGTCTAGTGTGTAGATATCATTAAGTAGAGTCAGACTGGCATACACAGGAAAGAACTTAGGGTATAGTTACTAACATAGAGTTGACTTAAATAGATCAAAAGTTTGGTAAGTTTTCAAGAAAATTTTATGGCCAAAAAAATCAGGAGTCTGAAATTACTTGATATTTAAAATGACTCTGGCCCCAATATCTGCATGCATCAGAAATAAGTTGTGAAGACTGGGCCTCCACTAAGATAGACATACCCCCTCCAGCTCCCCCCCACCCCCCACTGAATTCTCACATCAGATCAGCTGATGGAGGCTATTAGAAAAGGAAGAACTTCCTAGACAGAGCCTAGAGCCAGGGAACTTTAAAAAAAAAAAAAAGGACAAATGTGTTCTTATTAGAACTGGAGTCTAATTAAGGAACATCCCTCCGTCACAGCAGGAATCTTCACATCCTGCCTTGTCATCCTGTTTCATGAATGTTATAAACCAGTGTCTTCCTCTACCTAAAAACAAGTTTCAATTATGCTTTTTTTTTAAAATTATGCTCCACATTGAATATTACTGCTATGTGTGAGGTTGTGGATTTTTCTTTTCGTTTTTAGGATGCTGGCCCACAAAGAACCACATTCAGACCTCATGAAGAGGACTGCCTATCACCCAAGTACTGTCCCTCCACTTTGACCTGGACCAGGGACTACATGGAACTTTGGGTTGCCTTTCTGGAAGAGAAATGAATCTGTCCTATGCATGGGAAGAAGAACGAAACAAGTACGTGATGTTCTGAAGAGTAGACTGTAAATGACAAGGCAGGTACTCACCAGTTTCCATGTTCTTCTGTTCTCTCTGAGCAAAGAATATATTTTCCACACCTCTTTGACGTGGGCTTGTGACTTATTTTTGGACAATGGAATGTGAGTGGAAGTGATGTGAGCCAATTTCTGAGTATATAAATACCTCATTTTCCATTTTCTTCCTTCAGCTTCTGGCTGATGATGAAAATTCCAAAGATTTAAAGAACTAAATGGTTCTCTGAAGCCTTGATCTCTGGACAACTGCTTATGCAGAGTGTACTGTGTTGACTTGCACTAGACTTCGAACAAAAATGTGAAGCAAGCCTTTTATTACAATGTTTGCTGAGATTTAGAGGTGTTTGCTTGTCTTGTTTTATACCAGTCATCTACCTTGATCATAATGCTTGAGATGTTAAGTCCTACAGAAAAAAATCATTTCCTCCACTTGTAGACCCACAAGCAGTCTGAGTATTTCTGAGTTTTGACTCAGCTCACAAAGATTTTTACTCCACACTCTCCCTTGCTGCTAATGTGTTCCTATACATAACATTCCCAAGATAACTCTGACCTTTTTATTTTAAAGTAGAGATTCCGTAACTATTAATTGGGAATCTACCATGTGCCAGGCATTGTAGTAGGTGACGGTGAGACAATGGTCAGCTAATCGGGCATGATCCCTCCTCACCTTATATTAATAATAGGCTTGTTTCTGTTAACTCATTTGCATTTGACTTATATCCTCTTGATTTATGTTAGATGCCATCCTAAACGTGCCTAAAGCTGAATTCTAATCTCTAGCTGCTGCCACCCATATTCCAAGGTAATTGGGACATCCATTCAAGTATCACAGCTGTGAGTAAAATGTATGAAAAAGAGAAGGGCAATGAAACTGGCCACCAGACAAACGCTGGTTTTGTTACTGATTAAAAATTTAATGTCTTTGTCATGTAACTTGGAACAAATAGATGTAGGATTAAAAATGCAAATGCAATATGGAAATTAAATTCTTCTCAAAGAACAATGAATGACCTTCAAGTTCTTCTGACAGAATCTCTCTTAAGAACATGTTTCTCTCACTTGCCTGCAGTATAGTCTAAACTTGTAAATTTCCTTGGGTTGGAGAAGTACTTTATTACAGACAATTAGTCAATTAAACTTATTGTTCCTACTCTGGCCTATGCCTTGCCATTATGAATGTGTCCTTTCCACTTTGAAATACAGCTTACTTAGTTTCTCTGGAAACTTGGTAAAGCTAACACTTTTGACAATATATCTTTAAGGCAGAATCCAAACTAACCTTAGTCATTCATTAGCAAGTACTTCAAGTGAAATTTATTTTTCAATTAGGCTTTCTAGGATTCAGATTATTATTTTCCCTCATCATAAAGTCCACAAACATATCAAATCACTGAGGCTTTAGAAAAGACTTTTCCATTAAGTTTTCTGTATTACAATAATGATAAATTTAAATAAAATATTGCTGAATTAATTGAGGAAGAAAACAACTGGGACTTGAAGGCTTGAATTATTTTTTTTTTTTTTACTAAACATTTGATTATAAGAATCCTGTTTGGATGTATATATGGTACTACTAAATACCTTTATTATAACAGAATTATTGATCTATTAATATTTTAGAATGTAAGTACAGAAAATTACTTACAGAAAGTACTTACATTTTGTTACAAAGACATGCTTTCTTTTACAGTAACCAAAAGAATCTGGATTTTACTAATAAATATTCAGTTTCTAGGTATTTAAAACTGACATTAAATTCTATTTGCATAAAAAATTATTCATTACAAAATGAAGCCTGAGGTTTTAAAACCTATATTCAGTGTTTCTTGTAATCTTCTTAAAGAGGCTGATATTAACAATCATATGTTTTTGTATGCCTTGCAGTGCTAGCACAGCACTGATATAAAAAATGTACTTGAGAAATAGTTAAGATTGTCCTTTGACAACCATTTAAATTTTGCTTTATCTTTTACAGTAAATTAATAATTTCATTAATAGTAATATTGGTAATATTAATATATACTTGGTGATTAAGTCCCATCCTCTAACCACCCGACCCCATGAAGGGAGCTAAAAATTCTTGTTTTATTGTTACCAAGTCCAAACTCCCTCTGCTGACTGCATGACAGTCCAATAAACCCAAGAGACTAGGTGTTGAGGCAAAGAATATGACTTTATTCAGAAAGCTGACTGATCAAGAAGATAGCAGACTAATGTCTCAAACTAGCCATTTTATGGGGTCTGGATGACAGGTTCTTTTATAGAGCAGAGAGGAGGAGGAGGTGAGGAAGTAAAGTAAAAAGGCCATTAACCTTGCAGATATCTCTTCTGGAATGAGGAGGGGTGGGTGGTAGGGGGAGGGATGTGTTAATTTCTTCCTTCCTGTAGGCATCCAGAGGTGGACAGGGTCCTGAACAAAGGCATTTTGATTTAACATTCAGGCAGAGGGGCAGGGTTCCCAACAAAGACCATTATGTATGGACAGTATCCTTTTAGGGAACAAAAACAATGGGAAGCCAAGGTTAAAGTAAAAGAAATAGATAAATAGATCCAACATAGAGTCAAAATTGGCTTTTCCCTATAACATTCTTTGTGTTGAGGGTGGTAGGGGCAGGGTAGGGATGTTAGTAAGTGATTGCTTCCTGATCATTGGAGGTTTTCTCAATTCAGAGTAATAATGATTTTGCTAGAATAATAATTTCCATTAAGCTGATAGTAACATGAAACTGCAACTGATCTTTTGCACCACCCTCAAATATCTTACTTCATTAACATACGTATATGCACATACATACAACTACATGTATATTTATAGCCTCTTATCTTGTCTCAACAATGTGTTTGTTTAAAATCAATCCACTTATATAGGTTTAAATAAAGGTTATTTTCTTCACATTATTAGAAAGCTGAAAGCAGGAAGCTATTGGCACTGATTTAATAGCTCAACAAATCATCTCCTTGTTCTTTATATTATTTAGACATTTTGCTCAAGACAGATACTGCAGATTTCTTTCAACTTGATAAGCCTCTGCTTCTTTCACTAGAAAAGCAAAATCATTTCAAGAAGACCCCAGTAGTCTTTGTGAATACTTCACTGACCAGAACTTTGTTATAAGACCAAGCCTAGCTGCAAGGGAGGCTAGAGAAATGAGGAATTTTTTTTTTTTTTTTTTAGTTCCTATATATGCAAGTGGCAAGAGAGAAGGAAATTAAGAGTGTTCGGTACAAAAATATTTATAAGTTCTTTATAAAAGGGATTACATAGTTGATAAAGTCCAACAAATAATTTTAAAGTAGAAAGAGTAATTATATGCATATTCCAGCATGCTTATATTTAATCTGCATGTCTTATGCCAAATATTTGGCCAAAAGGAAAGAAGAAAGCTATGCCAGGCTCTTAAAAAGACATAAATACAGTATACCTATGCTAGCTTTTATCCTATGCAGTGGAATACACTGTGGAAGTATCTGCATGTTATAATGATAAACATTTTATAAAACCTATGTCCTGCTTCCAAATTTGTGGCAAATTGTTTCTAGTCATTCAAGTAATTAGAGTTGCCTGATGTTATTACAAATTCCACTCATTGCCACAGTAAGTAGATTAGTTGCATTTTACAAATGAGATAGATCACACAAGTTGTTAAATTTCTGTATCCCTCAAGTCACACAGAAGTTAATAGGAGAGCCAAGATAAGTAATCAGTGCCAAGAAAGGGAACATGAATGAGACAATGAAAGTTGCCTAAGGGTGATTTAAATTGCTCCTATTCCTTTCTGCACAAAAGAACACAGCCCAAATTGGTGTTTGTTTGGTGATATTAACATGCCACAGAGGCCAGGACACAGAGCTTTATCTGCCTACAATGCTGATAGGTAAAAATGAACACCTTCCCTAGCTGATTTGCTTTCAGTTTTAGTGGTACACAGTTACACACTGTGTGATAAAGAGTATTACACAGTTATCAAATACTCCAGGGTTATATTCCAATTGTATTTAATATTACTTGAAATATGTGGCCAATGGGATTGGGTATGGAAATTGTTACAATGAACAGTTTATTATTATGCTCTTAAGTGTTTATCTTAATGATAAAGTTATCTGAGAAGAAAAACTGTGTCTGTCACATTCATTTTTTGTTGGTGTTATTCCCATGTGCCACTTCAAGCACAAACATGATTAACAAATGCTCTTGATACTGTAAGTAAATAAATAATTTTTCCAACGGAGAATTTGTGTCTCTCTCTATATATACATATATGATATATCTATGAATATTTTCTAATATGAAAAAAATATTTCATATTAGTCAAGAACAGAGATACTAGATGTATAGTTAGATGAATGGTTTCTAATTGCTGAAATTTTATGAATGATAATATTGAGTTCTCACAATTATATGCTCAATAAATATTTTTATATTTTTCTCATGAGTCATTACTCTTTTCTAGGCTATTAATGAAAATCCATAATTGCTTTTCATTATCTCTTCTTCTTGGATATATATTTTTTTCCCTGCTGTTTATCTTGTGAGTATATTTAATAACACTAGGAAGACCTATCAATAACCTTAGATATGCAGATGACACCACCCTTATGGCAGAAAGCAAAGAGGAATTAAAGAGCGTCTTGATGAAGCTGAAAGAAGAAAGTGAAAAAGCTGGCTTGAAACAACAATCAAAAAACAAAGATCATGGCATCCGATCCCATCACTTCATGTGAAATAGATGCAGAATAATGGAAACAGTGACAGAGTTTATTTTTCTTGGGTTCCAAAATCACTGTGGACGGTGACTGTAGCCATGAAATTAAAAGAGGCTTACTCCTTAGAAGAAAAGCAATGACAAATCTAGACAGCATATTAAAAAGCAGAGACATTATTTTGCTTATAAAAGTCCATATTGTCAAAGCTTTGGTTTTTCCACTAGTCACGTCCAGATGTGAGAGCTAGACAATAAAAAAGGCTGAGCACTGAAGAACTGATGATGATGTAGTGCTGGAGAAGACTCTTGAGAGTCCCTTGGACAGCAAAGCAGTCAATCCTAAAGGAAATCAACCCTGAATACTCACTGGAAGGACTGATGCTGAAGCTCCAATACTTTGGTCACACAATGCAAAGAACTGACTCATTGGAAAAGACCCTGATGCTGGGAAAGATTGAAGACAGGAGGAGAAGGAGACAACAGAGATGAGATGCTTGGATGGCATCACCAACTCAACAGATATGGGTTTAAGCAAGCTCTGGGAGTTGGTGATGGATAGGGATGCCTAGTGCGCTGCAGTCTATTTTAAATATTAGATCAAGTTTTAACTTAGTCACTTTAACTTTAAATTCTTAAAAAATCTATAGTATACTATTTTATGTCAGAAAACTCTGGTTTGGCATATTATTTTCATTGTAGTTTATTGAAATATATACATTTATTTTTAATGCAATATAGGGCAATAACATTAGACCATAATAGGAAGTATTCAAAGACATAATTAAATGGTCAATGGCACAGAAAAGCAAAGAAAGAAAATCAAAAGTCAATATCCATTATTTGAAGATCCTGAATTTATGAAGCTGCCCTTTCAAAAAAAAATATCTGTAAACTGCAACCTAATATTTACAGCATGTTTGTGGTCATGTGTGGCCATGTGCATACACAGAGCAGCAAAAAGTTGAATTGCTCCATGTGCACGCTTCTAGCCGAGGATTGAATGCATATTGTTTTGCCTTCTTCTTTCATCATTTATACCTCAAACAAGTGTCCTCTTTGTGGTCTTCAGCACCATGTATTTGCATTTTTTTTTGTTGGTGGTTTTGCTCTTAAAGTGTTCCCAGAACATGGTACTGAGGTTCTATCTAGTGTTCCTAAGCACAAGAAGGCTATCATACACATTACGGAAGAAATATCTTGATAAGCTTTGTTCAGGCATGAGTTATAGTGCTGTTTGGCCATTAGCTCATTGTTAATGAATCAACAATACATGTTACATAAGGTGTCTTCAAATAGAAGACACATAAGGCAAGGTTATGTATTCTTTGGTTAACAAAAGCCTTGTGACTAGAAGCTTGCAGGAATCTAACCCTATATCTCTCCTAGGAGCCATGATTTGCTATTTCAGTATTAGCAGCAAATTTATAAGAACACAGTTACTACAGATAACCAAAGTCAATTTCCTGACATACTTTACCTCATAAAAATTTTTAAATGCTACAAATCTAAAATAACATCAGTATTCAGTTCAGTTCAGTCACTCAGTCATGTCCGACTCTTTGCAACCCCATGAATCACAGCATGCCAGGCTTCCCTGTCCATCACCAATTCCCGGAGTTCACTCAGATTCACGTCCATCAAGTCAGTGATGCCATCCAGCCATCTCATCCTCTGTTGTCTCCTTCTCCTCCTGCCCCCAAT
Organism: Budorcas taxicolor; assembly: GCF_023091745.1. NCBI lineage: Eukaryota > Metazoa > Chordata > Mammalia > Artiodactyla > Bovidae > Budorcas > Budorcas taxicolor. The sequence goes on from NC_068912.1 coordinate 75,620,563, forward strand.
TCCTCCCAGCATCAAAGTCTTTTCCAATGAGTCAACTCTGGTGAAAGCTAAATGACAACCTAGGAAAAAACACGCAGCACTTGACAGCAAAGGGCTAGTATCAATAATATATGAGAAAACAAACATAAAAAGTTGTGAAAATAAGATTTATTGAGTCAATTGTCTTTAATTCCACTTTTGCTAAAACTGTAGTTAAAATTATTGGTCACAAATTTGAAAAGTACTAATGAAGAATGTGAAGTAAAAAAAGAAGCTGTTGACATGAGAGTTTTGACACTTAGTACTTAAAAGTACTTGTTTGGAAGAAAATTACCTTGTTTGGAAGAAAATTAAGTCTCATACATTTGTCAAAATACTTTAAAAAATTTATACCTCAGTTCAGTTCAGTTCAGTCGCTCAGTTGTGTCCGACTCTTTGCGACCCCATGAATCACAGCATGCCAGGCCTCCCTGTCCATCACCAAACTCGAAATTCACCCAAATTCAAGTCAATCGAGTTGGTGATGCCATCTAGTCATCTCATCCTCTGTCGTCCCCTTCTCCTCCTGCCCCCAATCCCTCCCAGCATCAGAGTCTTTTCCAATGAGTCAACTCTTCCCATGAGGTGGCCAAAGTACTGGAGTTTCAGCTTCAGCATCATTCCTTCCAAAGAAATCCCAGGACTGATCTCCTTAGAATGGACTGGTTGGATCTCCTTGCAGTCCAAGGAACTCTCAAGAGTCTTCTCCAACACCACAGTTCAAAAGCATCAATTCTTTGGCACTCAGCCTTCTTCACAGTCCAACTCTCACATCCATACATGACCACTGGAAAAACCATAGCCTTGACTAGATGGACCTTTGTTGGCAAAGTAATATCTCTACTTTTTAATATGCTACCTAGGTTGGTCATAACTTTCCTTCCAAGGAGCAAGCATCTTTAATTTCATGGCTGCAGTCACCATCTGCAGTGATTTTGGAGCCCCCAAAAATAAAGTCTGACATTGTTTCCACTGCTTCCCCATCTATTTCCCATGAAGTGATGGGACCGGATGCCATGATCTTCATTTTCTGGATGTTGAGCTTTAAGCCAAATTTTTCACTCTCCTCTTTCACTTTCATCAAGAGGCTTTTTAGTTCCTCTTCACTTTCTGCCATAAGGGTGGTGTCATCTGCATATCTGAGGTTACTGATATTTCTCCCAGCAAACTTGATTCCAGCTTTTGCTTCTTCCAGTCCAGCATTTCCCATGATGTACTGTGCATAAAAGTTAAATAAGCAGGGTGACAATATACAGCCTTGATGGACTTCTTTTCCTATTTGGAACCAGTCTGTTGTTCCATGTCCAGTTCTAACTAGTATGTATCTTTTTAAGTTAAATTTCTTGCCTAACTGTATTTAATTAAGAGCAATGATCTTTCTTATTACAAATAGATCTAATAAAAAATTCAAGAACTGTTTTTGTGGAACTGTGAGTTTGAAGACGTCTGCAATAAAAAATTGTATTTGGTCAAATATTCTGTGTAGAAAACTGTGTTCCTTAAAGGAATTGTGTTCCTTAAATTTGTGAAATTTTTTTCCTTGGAGATTGAACATACTCACCAGTCTTGTAAAGGCTTAATCATTATGTGTCAGTTAAACTAGTATATATAAAATGTATTTCTTTCTTAGATTAGAAACATTTTATAAAGGACTGTCTTTTAAGAATGTGCTATGTAAAAAATTAAACCTATCCCTAATCAAATTATGTGGAAATACAACAACGAAAAACCAAAACCTTATTTTTCTTACACAATAGCAAATAATGCAAGGAACAAAATAAAAAAAAATTCATACTTTTCATAGACTCGTTAATTTATCTAATCTTTTGATTCCTTAGAGTAAAATTTCTTCTTCAGCTAAGAATAGAAAAACTGTAAATATTAACATATAAAATCATTTCTACTATTGCTGTCTAATCATCTTTATTAATATATAAAAGTGGGTTAGATTTGAATATTCAGAGGATAAAATATCATGTTACCTGGATGAATGTACAGTATAAAAGCTACATTCTAAAAATTGTGAGAAAACAAGGCTGGCCCAAGTTTAAATTGTGAAGCCCATTGTCTTCCTCCATTCTCCTTTCTCTGTTTTTACAGACTAGTTTTTTCCCTTCCTAAATAAAAACCTTAATGTTTTCATGCTCTCTCTGCTAATTGTCAAATATCATATTATTTTGAAATATTTCTTATGGAGAAAGGCCAATTTTATAAATATCATGGTGTATTAGAGTATTTGCTATTGTTCAGTCACTAAGTCATGTTTGACTCTCTGTGACCCAATGGACTGCAGCATGCCAGGCTTCCATTCCTTCACTATCTCCTGGAGTTTGCTCAAAGTCTGTTGTGTCAATGATGCCATCCAGCCATTTCATCCTCTGTCATCCACTTCTCCTCCTGCCTTCTATCTTTCCCAGCATCGAGGTCTTTTCCAATGAGTCAGTTCTTCCCATTGGGTGGCCAAGGTATTGGAGCTTCAGCTTCAGCATCAGTCCTTCCAGGGTTGAATATGCAGAGTTGATTTCCTTTAGGATTGACTGCTTTGATCTCTTTGCTGTCGAACGGACTCTCAAGAGCCTTCTTCAACACCACAGTTCCAAAGCATCAATTTTTCAATGCTCAGCTTTCTTTATGGTCCAACACTCACATCCGTACATGACTACTAGAAAAACCATAGCTTTGATTAGAGAGAACTTTGCCGGCAAAATGGTATCTTTGCTTTTTTAATACGCTGTCTAGGTTTGTCATAGATTTCCTTCCAAGAAGCAATCATTTTTTATTTAATGGTTTCAGTCACCATCTGCAGTCAGTGGGGATGTTTGGGCCCTTTTCTTGGAACCCAAGAAAATAAAATGTCACGGTTTCCATTTTTCCCTCATCTATTTGCCATGAAGTGATGGAACCAGATGCCATGATCTCAGTTTTTTTGAATGTTGAGTTTGAAGCCAGTTTTTACACTCTCCTCTTTCAGCCTCATCACTTCAGTTCAGTTCAGTTGCTCATTCATGTCTGACTCTGCGACTTCATGGATTGCAGCACGCCAGGCCTCCCTGTCCATCACCAACTCCCAGAGTTTACTCAAACTCATGTCCACTGTTTCAGTGATGGCATTCAACCATTTCATCCTCTGTCATCCCCTTTTACTGCCTTCAATCTTTCCCAGCATCAGGGTCTTTGCCAATGAGTCAGTTCTTCACATCAGGTGGCCAAAATATTGGAGTTTCAGATTCAGCATCAGTCCTTCTAATGAATATTCAGGACTGATTTCTTTTAGGATGGACTGGTTGGATGTCCTTCTAGTCCAAGGGACTCTCAAGATTCTTCTCCAACACCACAGTTTAAAAATATCAGTTCTTCAGTGCTCAGCTTTCTTTATAGTCCAACTCTCATATCCATAGATGACTATTGGAAAACCATAGTTTTGACTACACAGACCTTGGTTGGCAAAGTAATCTCTACTTTTTAATATGCTGTCTAGACTGGTCATAACTCTTCTTCCAAGGAGCAAGCATCTTTTAATTTCATTGCTGCAGTCACCATCTGCAGTGATTTTGGAGCCCGCCCAAAGAGTCTGTCATTGTTTCCTTATCTATTTGTCATGAAGTGATGTGACCAGATGGCATGATCTCAGTTTTCTGAATGCTGAGTTTTAAGCCAAACTTTCCACTCAGCTCTTTCACTTTCATCAAGAGGCTCTTTAGTTCCTCTTCACTTTCTGCCGTAAATGTGGTGTCATCTGCATATCTGAGGTTATTGATATTTCTCCCAGCAATCTTGATTCCAGCTTGTGCTTCATCCAGCCCAGCATTTCTCATGATGTACTCTACACATAAGTTAAATAAGCAGGGTGACAATACACAGCCTTGGCATACCCTTTTCCCAATTTAGAACCAGTCTATTGTTCCATGTCCAGTTCTAACTGTTGCTTCTTGACCTGAATACAGATTTCTCAGGAGGCAGGTCAGATGGTCTGGTATTCCCATCTCTTTAAGAATTTCCCACAGTTTGTTCATGACCCAGATAATCACAGTGGTCTGATCATTCACCTAGATCCAGACATCCTGGAATGCAAAGTCAAGTGGGCCTTAGGAAGCATCACTACAAACAAAGCTAATTTTAGGTGATGGAATTCCAGTTGAGCTATTGCAAATCGTGAAAGATGATGCTGCGAAAGTGCTGCACTCAACATGCCAGCAAATTTAGAAAACTCAGCAGTGGCCACGGGACTGGAAAAGGTCAGTTTTCATTCCAATTCTATAGAAAGGCAATGCCAAAGAGTGTCCAAATTACTGCACAATTGTGCTCATCTCACACGCTAGCAAAGCAATGCTCAATATTCTTCAAGCCAGGCTCAACAGTACGTGAACTGAGAACTTCCAGATGTTCAATCTGGATTTAGAAAAGGCATAGGAACCAGACATTAAGTTGCCAACATTCATTTGATCATCAAAAAAGCAAGAGAGTTCACCCTCATAAAGAGGTTCTTTAGTTTCTTTTCACTTTCTGCAATTAGAGTGGTAACATATCTGCATGCCTGAGTTTATTGATATTTGTCCAAGCAATCTTGATGCAGCTTGTGATTCATCCAGCCCAGCATTTTCCATAATATACACCGCATATATGTTAAATAAGTGAAGTGACAATATACAGCCTTAGCATACTCCTTTCCGAATTTCTAACGAGTCTGTTGTTCCATGTCTGGTCCTAACTGTTCCTTCTTGACTTGCATACAGGTTTCTCATGAGGCAGGTAACATTATCTGTATTCAATTATAGTAAAAACATACAACTGTACTTAACTTTTAGAATCAATTTAATCTTTTAATTATGTTTGGGCATCTTCATTTTTTAATGTCAGAGATATGACAGTGAGTGATTTTTGAAGATGGATGGAGGAGCTTTTGAAACTCCTTCCCACAGTATCTGAGTAAACTATCTCCTTGATATTAAGAGTAGGATCCACCCTAAGTTGCTTGTGAATGCCTTATACCATCGTCATATTTAATTTCCCCAAAACAGTTGTCTCTTGAACAAAACAGCAGTCAGTTCAGTTCATTTCAGTCACTCAGTCATGTCTGACTCTTTGTGACCCCATGAATCGCAGCATGCCAGGCCACCCTGTCCATCACCAACTCCCGGAGTTCACTCAGACTCACATCCATAGAGTCAGTGATGCCATCCAGCCATCTCATTCTCGGTCGTCCCCTTCTCCTCCTGCCCTCAATCCCTCCCAGCATCAGGGTCGTTTCCAATGAGTCAACTCTTCCCATGAGGTGGCCAAAGTACTGGAGTTTCAGCTTCAGCATCATTCCTTCCAAAGAAATCCCAGGGCTGATCTCCTTCAGAATGGACTGGTTGGATCTCCTTGCAGTCCAAGGGACTCTCAAGAGTCTTCTCCAACACCACAGTTCAAAAGCATCAATTATTTGGTGCTCAGCCTTCTTCACAGTCCAATTCTCACATCCATACATGACCACGGGAGAAACCATAGCTTTGACTAGATGGACCTTAGTCAGCAATGTCTCTGGTTTTGAATATACCATCTAGCTTGGTCATAACTTTTCTTCCAAAGAGTAAGCGTCTTTTAATTTCATGGCTGCAGTCACCATCTGCAGTGATTTTGGAGCCCCCAAAAATTAAGTCTGACACTGTTTCCACTGTTTCCCCATCTATTTCCCATGAAGTGATGGGACCACATGCCATGATCTTCATTTTCTGAATGTTGAGCTTTAAGCCAACTTTTTCACTCTCCGCTTTCACTTTCATCAAGAGGCTTTTTAGTTCCTCTTCACTTTCTGCCATAAGGGTGGTGTCATCTGCATATCTGAGGTTTTTGATATTTCTCCCAGCGATCTTGATTTCAGCTAGTGTTTCTTCCAGTCCAGCGTTTCTCATGATGTACTCTGCATAGAAGTTAAATAAGCAGGGTGACGATATACAGCCTTGATGTACTCCTTTTACTGTTTGGAACTGTTGTTCCATGTGCAGTTCTAACTGTTGCTTCCTGACCTGCATACAGATTTCTCAAGAGGCAGGTCAGGTGGTCTGGTATTCCCATCTCTTTCAGATTCTTCCAGTTTATTGTGATCCACACAGTCAAAGGCTTTGGCATAGTCAATAGAGCAGAAATAGATGTTTTTCTGGAACTCTCTTGCTTTTTCCATGATCCAGCGGATGTTGGCAATTTGATCTCTGGTTCCTCTGCCTTTTCTAAAACCAGCTTGAACATCAGGAAGTTCACAGTTCACATATTGCTGAAGCCTGGCTTGGAGAATTTTGAGCATTACTTTACTAGCATGTGAGATGAGTGCAATTGTGTGGTAGTTTAAACATTTTTTGGCATTGCATTTCTTTGGAATTGGAATGAAAACTGACCGTTTCCAATCCTGTGGCCACTGCTGAGTTTTCCAAGTTTGTTGGCATATTGAGTGCAGCACTTTCACAGCATCATCTTTCAGGATTTGAAACAGCTCAACTGGAATTCTATCACCTCCACTAGCTTTGTTCGTAGTGATGCTTTCTAAGGCCCACTTGACTTCGCATTCCAGGATGCCTGGCTCTAGATGAGTGATCACACCATTATAATTATCTGGGTCATGAAGATCTTTTTTGTACAGTTCTTCTGTGTATTCTTGCCACCTCCTCTTAATATCTTCTACTTCTGTTAGGTCCATACCATTTCTCTCCTTTATCGAGCTCATCTTTGCATGAAATGTTCCCTTGGTATCTCTAATTTTCTTGAAGCGATCTCTAGTCTTTCCCATTCTGTTGTTTTCCTCTATTTCTTTGCATTGATCACTGAAGAAGGCTTTCTTATCTCTTTTTGCTATTCTTTGGAACTCTGCATTCAGATGCTTATATCTTTCCTTTTCTCCTTTGCTTTTCACCTCTCTTCTTTTCACAGCTATTTGTAAGGCCTCCTCAGACAGCCATTTTGCTTTTTTGCATTTCTTTTCCATGGGGATGGTCTTGATCCCTGTCTCCTGTACAATGTCACAAACCTCATTCCATAGTTCATCAGCCACTCTGTCTATCAGATCTAGGCCCTTAAATCTATTTCTCACTTCCACTGTATAATCATAAGGGATTTGATTGAGGTCATACCTGAATTGTCTAGCGGTTTTCCTTACTTTCTTCAACTTCAGTCTGAATTTGGCAATAAGGAGTTCATGATCTGAGCCGCAGTCAGCTCCTGGTCTTGTTTTTGTTGAAAGTATAGAGCTTGTCCATCTTTGGCTGCAAAGAATATAATCAATCTGATTTCGGTGTTGACCATCTGGCGATGTCCATGTATAGAGTCTTTTGTGTTGTTGGAAGAGGGTGTTTGCTATGACCAGTATTTATAGTCATCCCTCTTTATCCAGAGTTCTTCCACATCCACAGATTCAGTGAGCCAGGAATAGTGTAGATCTATAGTATTTACCACAGAAAGATATCAGCATATAAGTGGTCCAGTGCAGTTCAAACTTAACTTGTTCAAAGGTCAACTGCAAAATGTGTTTGAGATCAGGATTAGAAAATTGCTGGTTCCTTAAGATCAGCAATTAGATAAGTGACTAGATCTGAAGTAGTTTTAAAGGTACCTTACTTAAAGTGATGCCTCAGTAAAATCACAAATGTTAAATGTGTAAATTCCAAGGGCGTTTTGAACTTGCTTGATATTAAACTTTTCATCAACCACATGAGAGGGAATTTTTTTCAGTTCAGAAATTTGAGTTCTATATACACAAATGTATACATATATTTCAGTTTTTAAAGCAACTGTAGTTTGCTCCTTTAAAAAGAAGATTCTTTACAAGGTTAAATATTAACTTTGCGTTTAATCTACAGTTTTATTTTTAGAGACTATTATTCTAGGTCTTTGGCTTAGCATTAAGATCTTTCCATACATCTAGCACACTGAGTTTTTTAGTGATAACTCTCAATGAACCCGAAATCTTTGTCAAAGTCAATTCTTATTCTAAAGAAATAAATAAGAACTCATGCCCTCCTACTTGTTATGTGTGTTTTTCCATACCACATCTTTACCTTATCTTGGACTACTGAAATTGTTTTCATCTTTCAAGACTCACATCAAATGCAAGCGTTTCTATGGACTGTCCCTACAGTATCCAGAGTCAGGGACCAGCTGATGTCCCTTTCTAAACACAATTATAGTCATGTGGCAACCAAACTGCTTACCTCAATTACAATTACCATTCCACCCTCTGTGCTGTGCTTAGTTGCTCAATCATGTCCAACCCTTTGAAACTCCATGGACTGTAGCCTGCCAGACCCTTCTGTCCATGGGGATTCTCCAGGCAAGAATACTGGAGTGGGTTGCCATGCCCTCCTCTAGAGGATCTTCCCAACCCAGGGATCAAACCCAGGTCTCCTGCATTGCGGGTGGATTCTTTATGATCTGAGCCACCAGGGAAGCCCAGAAATACTGGAGTGGGTAGCCTATACCTTCTTACCTTCTCCAGTGGATCTTCCCTACCCAGGAATCAAACCAGGGTCTCCTGCATTGCAGGTGTATTCTTTACCAGCTGAGCTACAAGGGAAGCCCTTCCACCTTCTAATAGATCTAACTCATTCTAAAGGAGACATTTTGCCTTATTAATTTGGCATATAGTCAAGTACCTTCTATAAGTCAAGTTGTCAATAACTTTGCTGAATGCATTTTATATATTCAATAGAACAGTCCATTTCTATCATCTTGACTAAGTAAGAGGATACCTGACTAGCAAGTCAATCACTATGGTGTTTAATGCAGCAATGTATGTCAAAACCAGATTGCTCTCCTACATTTGATGAATGATTAATTTTTAATATTTTTCCTATATATACACAATGCTGTCTTTTCTACCTCATTACTTTAATACCATGAATAGTAAATAGTTTAATTTTCTTTTGCAGAATAGAAACTTCTAAATTTGTATTATTTTAATTCTCAGGTTCTAAAGTGGTAGGAAATTTCTCAGAGCTGCCCTAATACCTGCTACCTCACCTAAGGCCAGCAAACCCAGGGGCTATGATAAAAATGTTGGTAGATTCACATCTACTTATAAAATAATTACAGCAAAACCGTAAAACAATAAAAAGTGATGCCAAAGACGTCATAGTCCTTCACCAAAACCTAATCTATCAGGCACATTATTCTCTTGGGGTTTTACTCTCTGCTAGAGCTAATCCAATAAACCAAATCACTAAATCAAGTTAAGATATTAATGACTTAATGTTTTTCTAGCTCCAAATGGCATCTCAATAGACTACTTCTATAATTTATCTTCTTTTCACCAATCAAGAGGATTAAATAATTACAAGTTGTGAATTATTCTAAATGGCCAATATAGAATATCCCATAATTTTTTATTGACATTTTAAATTTTTTAAAAAATATTTTGTTTTGAAGACAAACATAAAACTGCAGTATTTACCTCTGTGGGCTAGGGTCAAATCTGGAAAATCTCTGACAAATAAAATAAAATTGTTGTTCAGTCTTTCTGTCCTGTCTGACTCTTTGCAACCCCATGGACTGCAGCATGCCAGGCTTCCCTATTTCTCACTGTTTCCCAGAGTTTGCTCAACCTCATGTCCACTGAGTCAGCAACTCCATTCAACCATCTCATCCTCTGTCACCCCCTTTTCCTCCTGTCCTGTGTTTTGTCCCGTATAAGCTACTGGTAAGTCACTTCAGTCGTGTCTGACTCTGTGTGACCCCATGGACTGCAGCCTACCAGGCTCCTCCATCCATGGGATTTTCCAGGCAAGAGTACTGGAGTGGGTTGCCATTGCCTTCTCCGGGGAATATGCTAAGATGCTTAATTCCTCGGGTTGACGAGGATGCTGAAAGGCTGGAAACCCCTCCATCTCTTACATGCTCAACAGGAGTAGATGATTATAGACAAGACAGGTGGCCCCTCAACCCCTACTTCCATCAAAGCAGACTAGCTTTAGCAGGCACCTGAAAGCAAGAGAGGCCTAGGAATGGTTGTCAGGTGGGCCTGTTGAGGTATGCACATACAGGAGGAAAGGTGAGAGAACAGGATAAGACTGGTGGACAGAGGTCTATTAAATGGCAACACAGAAGTCTCACATTAGGTGTGCATACCTTCTCTCAGTTGTCATAATTGTCCCTGTAATTTCCCCCGAGTAGTGGTCATAACCACCCTGGCTTCTGCCACCATAGTCTCCGGACCTTCCATATCCATATCCGTACCCGAATAAGAGTCATTCCCAATTAGTTGGCTCTTCACATCAGGTGGCGAAAATATTGGAGCTTCAGCTTCAGCATCAATCCTTCCAATGAATATTCAAGTTTGATTTCCTTTGGAGAAGGAAATGGCAACCCACTCCAGTATTCTTGCCTGGAAAATCCCATGCACAGAGGAGCCTGGTGGGCTACAGACCATGGGGTAACAAAGAGTCAGACACGGCTGAGGGACTTTACTTTCACTTTTCCTTTAGGATTGATTGGTTTGATCTCCTTGCTATCCAAGACTCTCAAGAGTCTTCTCCAGCACCACAATTCAAAAGCATCAATTCTTTGGTGCTCAGCCTTCTTTATGGCCCAACTGTCATATTTATATATGATTACTGGAAAAACAGTATCTTTGGCTATGTGCACCATTGTTGGCAATGTGATGTCTCTGCTTTTTAATATGCTATCTAGGTTTGTCATAGCTTTTCTTTCCAAGGAGCAAGCATCTTTTAATTTCGTGGTTGCAGTCACCATCCACAGTGATTTTGGAGCCAAAGAAAATAGTTTGCCACTATCTCCACTTTTTCCCTTTCTATTTGCCATGAAGTGATGGGACTGGATGCCACGATTTTAGTTATTTGAAAATTGAGTCTCACACCAGTTTTTTCACTCTCCTCTTTCACTTTCATCAAGAGCCTCTTTCTCTTTCACTCTCATCAAGAGGCTCTTTCTTTTTCACTTTCATCAAGAGGCTCTTTGATGCCATTAGGGGGGTGTCATCTATATATCTGAGATTATTTATAGTTCTCCCAGAAATCTTGATTCCAGCTTGGGATTCATCCAACCCAGCATTTCGCATGGTGTACTCTGCATATAAGTTAATTAAGCAGGGTGACAGCATACAGCCTTAATATACATCTTTCCCAGTTTTGAACCTGTCCATTGTTTAATTTCTGGTTCTAACTCTTGCTTCTTGACCTGCATACAGGTTACTCAGGAGGCAGTAAAGTGATCTGGTATTCCCATCTCTTTCAGAATTTTCCACCATTCGTTGTGATCCACACAAAGGCTTTAGTGTAGTCAATGAAGCAAAAGTCACATCTTTCTGGAATTCTCTTCCTTTATCTATGATCCAGCAGATATTGGCAATTTAACCTCTGGTTCCTCTGCCTTTTCTAAATTCAACTCATACATCTGGGAGTTCTTGGTTTATGTACTGTTGAAGCCTAGCTTGAAAGATTTTGAGCATTATTTTGCTAGCATGTAAAATGAGTGCAATTGTGCAGTAGTTTGAACATTCTTTGGCATTGCCCTTCTTTGGCATTCAAATGAAAACTGACCTTTTCCAGTCCTGTGGCCCCTGCTGAGTTTTCCAAATTTGCTGGCATACTAAGTGAAGCACTTTAACAGCATCATCTTTTAAATTTGAAACAGCTCAGCTGGAATTCTATTACCTCCACTAGCTTTGTTTGTAGTGATGCTTTCTAAGGCCCACTTTACTTAACACTCCAGGATGTCGGACTCTAGATGAGTAATCACTCCATCATGGTTATCCAGGTCTTTAAGATCTTTTTTGTACAGTTCTTCTGTGTATTCTTGCCACCTCTTCTTAATCTCTTCTGTTTCTACAAGATCCTTACCACTTCTGTCATTTATTGTGCCCGCCTTTGCCTTAAATGTTCCCTTCGTATCTCCAATTTTCTTAAAGAGATTGCTAGTCTTTCCCATTCTATTGTTTTCCTCTGTTTCTTTGAATTATTCACTTAAGAAGGCTTCTTGTCTCTTCTTGCTATTCTTTGGAATTCTGTATTCAGATTGGTATATCTTTCCCATTCTACTTTGCCTTTTGCTTCTCTTCTTTACTTCTCTTGTATAAATTTTGAGGGGCTTAGTATTTTAGACTTTGAATTTGAAAATAAATATCTATCTATGTAAAGTCCCAACCAGAAAGAGAAACAGGAAAGTTATAATTTGTCTTCTAAAAAAGTTTTAGATATATACTTTGCTTCCCCAGGTCCAAAGAAAAGGGAAAAAAAATCAAGAACTTGATAACATTTTTTTTAAAGTAATTTATAAAGCTGATGTAAATAAACTTAAAAGTTTACACTGTTCATATTTCTGAAAAATGATCCATTTATTTTTCTAACCAAATATTTGAGAATTAACTCAAGCTAATAAGAATACAGAAGGAAAAAGGCACAAGCAGAGTGATTACAGGGAGACTGGTTAGTATCTTCCTAACTTGTCATCCACATTCTGGTACCCCCAAAAATACACAATATATTTAAATATAAACATAACCAGAAATTTGGAGAGTATTCAGTTCAGTTCAGTTCAGTCTCTCAGTGGTGTCCGACTCTTTGAGACCCCATGATTCGCAGCATGCCAGGCCTCCCTATTCATCACCAACTCCCAGAGTTCATTCAGACTCACGTCCATCGAGTCAGTGATGCCATCCAGCCATCTCATCCTCTGTCGTCCCCTTCTCCTCCTGCCCCCAATCCCTCCCAGCATCAGAGTCTTTTCCAGTGAGTCAACTCTTCGCATGAGGTGGCCAAAGTACTGGAGTTTCAGCTTTAACATCATTCCTTCCAAAGAAATCCCAAGGCACATACTGTATAAGAGTAAAAGGATTTTACAGTGTTTTGATTCAAAACATCTAGTTCTTGAGATCAAAAAAGCAATAAATGAAACCAAACTTTCAACTTATTTTTTCCTTAAAAATACTTTCATTTGTTTTTTGAATTAAGATATTAGTCAAACAGAGGTTTTACTGTGTAGAAAACATCTGGTAACAAGTTATTTCAGTAATGAAACATAACTAGTATGGATTACAATAAATGTAGGAGCTACATTTTTATGTAATGAAAAGAATTACAAAATATAATTACTATAATATATCAAATTATGTTCAACACACTTTAAGCTGTTTTCCTAACAAATAAGGGTGTCCTTCCATTTATCACATCCATCATCAGCTTTACCAGATTTTACCAGGATCATATAACACAATTTATTGTTGATTCTAAATCATGTGAATTTTACTATATAAGTTACCTACTGGTAGCAGACTGAATAACTGCCTCAAAAATGTACGTTCAAGTCCTAAACTCTGATACTTGTTAATGTGATCTTATTTGGAAATAGAGTCTGAATCTTGATATGAGATTATGCAAATTTAGGGTGGACCCTGCATCCAGTCATGAGTGCCCATACAAGAGAGACAGAAAAAGAGAACAGATTCTGACACGTGAAGCCAGTTAAATATTGGAGCAATGCATGTATAAGTGAAAGACTGCCAAGAGCTGCCTGAGCTGAAGTGACCAGATTCTAGAAAAGAGGCATTGGACAGGCTGATTTTCCCCTCTAGGCCTCCAGAAGGATTAACCCTAACATCTTGGTTTCACACTTCTGGTTTCCAGAACTATGAGGGAATACATTCCTATTGTTTTTAAGCCACCCAATTTATGATACTTTGTATAGTAGTCCTAAGAAACTAATATAATACAATAGAACAAGAGTGGAAAAATAAAAATCTCAATGATTTAAAATTAATTTTAATTTGCTTTACCAAAATCCATTCATTTGAAAATGTCCATTTTAAGGCTTTGTAAAAATTCAGATATATAATAAAATATGTATCATAACATTTAACTATATGCACTCATAAGAATCACTGGTCTATTTCAAAGGACATTTATTCTCTTTGCAGTGTACTTTGTGTACAATATTCTAATTATTAAGCATTATGGTCAGTCTTGCACTGCTGATTAGAAATATTGCTTTTGTCATTTAGTACCATCAACTAATTATGAAACTGTAAAAAAAAGATTGAGTAAATCCAACTGGGAATGACAAAAAACTGTTAAAACTAAATCTATAATTGAACAGGGAGACAGAAGATCTGAGTTCTATTCCTTGCTCTGCCATTTGAAAGTCATACGAACATGGAGCTAACTAAATCTCAATTTCTTTATTTGTAAAGTGAACCTGACAAAATTTGCCCATCTATCTTCTTAATATTCTCTTTGAAACATCAAATATTATATGAAATGTTTTATACATTACTGGAATTAGATACTTCAAAATTTTCTTAAAAGTAATGTTTTTTAAACCTTAAATTGCAAAGAAAGTATATGTGTGAACCAGTGTAAGTACCTTTACAAAATTTGAATATGGCTATCAAAGGTAATGGCTTCTTCAAAAGAAAAACAAAACAAAACCAGCAGCTTCTTCTAAAGGTGAAAAGGTAATGCTTGATTAACAAATTTTAAATCTGGAAATCATTTGGACCTTAAATAAATGTATGTTCACCTTATTCTTGTTAATAAATGAAAAAAGAAATTATGAAAAGGCTGGAGCATTACATGATGTCTTTATTTTTTCATGTTGACCTGGTAAAAGTTTCATATATTGATATTTGTATAAAATATTTATCTATAACAATTTGAAGATTATGCTGTTATACTAAAAATTACCATATGGGCAGGGTAAAATGGTGTTAATGTAAATAAACAAAAGGATCCACTAAAGGCAAAAGTAGCTGCATGTAAGTACCATTCTCCAGCTCATAAGTTGTTTCCCACAAGGAAACGACTTAACTTTCTGAAACTACTATATATGTATAGTGGGATTGAACAACTAAGCAAATAAATGAATAGCAAATTGTGGAAAGTAGGTTCTTACTATTGGGATGGGTGGTTACAGAGAAACAAGAGGAGGGGAATAGAATAATCCAGTTGTAAAACATGAAAGTTGGAGAGAGTACAAACTCATGTTTAGTTTAACACAGATATGGAGAATTACAGATAGAAATACTTTGGGGCATGTATAGATATACATTAGTGTGCACACATATATTTTCTAGTTCTGTCAGCTGAGAGGGCCTGGAGGCAATGACATCCCAGTAGCAGTAACACACTTAGTGGCTTGATTTTGGTCTCTAATACCATCCTTTTTTAAAATGTTCTTGCAGGGTAGCTGATTCTAAGACTGGGACAGGAAATGTACAAGATGAGCCAGGAGTATCCTGTAGCATGACAGAGCAAGGAAGTAATGCAAAACTACAGGTGTATATCAAAGGAACACAGAAAGCAAATAGTAGAGCACTGCTGTTGCTCTGCTAAGTCACTTCAGTTGTGTCTGACTCCACGCGGACCACAGGCTCCCCCATCCCTGGGATTCTCCAGGCAAGACCACTGGAGTGGGTTGCCATTTCCTTCTCCAATGCATGAAAGTGAAAAGTGAAAGTGAAGTCGCTCAGTCGTGTCCAACTCTTAGCGACCCCATGGACCGTGGCCTACCAGGCTCCTCCGTCCATGGGATTTTCCAGGGGAGAGTACTGGGGTGGGTTTCCATTGCCTTCTCCAACAGAGCACTAATAATGTTTAAAACTGGAAGAATTTGAACAACAAAATAAAGTTGTATTGGATTATAACCCAAAGTATAAAATAAACATCCATGAGTCACTATTGGCACTTATCACCATGTTCTTCCTCCCAAAATCCTTTAGCCCTAGTCCAATCAGAAGAAAAACATAATACAAATCTCAGTAGAGGGATATTCTAAGAAATACCTGACCAGTATGCTTCAAAACAGTAAAGGTCATCAAAAACAAGGAAAATCTAAAAAAAAAGACAGTCAAAGGTAGCCAGGGAGACAGGATGACTGAATGTAATGTCATATCCTGGATGACAGGAGCAGAAAAGGACATTAGGTTAAAAACTAAGAAAATATGAATAAAGTATGGACTTTAATGAACAATATATCAATATTTGCTAACTAATAGTGACACATGTACCATGCTAACATAAGATACTGGAGAAGGAAATGGCAACCCACTCCAGTATTCTTGCCTGGGAAATCCCATGGACAGAGGAGACTGGCAGGCTACAGTCCGAGTGGTCACAAAGAGTCAGACACCACTTAGCAATTAAACAACCACAAAAGGTAACATAATAAAGGGGAAAGTTGGCATGAAGGTATATGGGAACACCCTGTAATATCTTGAAATTTTTCTATAAATACTTGTATTATTTCTAAAAAAATTTTTTTAAATGATCATAGTCATGGTATCCAAGAGAAAGAACAAGACTATTCCCCTGTTTCAATGACCTCACCTTACCTATGAAACTAAGATATGTACTTGCTCAAGGTCACAAAGTTACTGAATGAACTAAACTGAAAATTGTACTATGAATGTATTGTCCTCTATACTATGATATCAATTTATTACTAAAGACAAATGTAAATTTCAGGTTTTATTTTTCTATTACTTGTTGATGATGCCATTTCAGTAGACCCTATAGATAATTCAATGATACTTTATCTGTATGGTATTATTTCAATGGAGTTCATAGAAATGGAAATACTAGTAGATTTAACTAAAAAATACTATCACTTATAGAATATCATATTGTGTAGTTTATCTTTTTAATTAGAATATACTGAATATGACCTTTTCTAAACATCATAAATATGCTTTTCTATAATACAGTGATTCCCTAAGGTTAGTTTAGATGTGTATTTTTTGCTTGCCTTAGAGTTCTAAACTTGATCCTTACAATCACTTTGTTGAGCTCACTTATCTCCTTTTTCCTCTATGACCATATTTCTAGTTTCAGCTTTGTTATATACTGTTCAAGTCTTTAGCAGCCAGTTCCCTTCTTCAATTCTGTTACTTCTGGGAAGACTTCTATGTTGTATGAAACAGCACACCAGAAAAACAGAATTTTGGGGTTCTGTTACTTTTTACCAATGCAATTTGAAATAAAATTTGTAACCTTTATGAGCTTTTATGGATTGTAGAGAAAGGCAATGAGATATATGCTAAAGTCTAGATATGTTTTAATTTTGTTTTCCATAGGAAATGAAAGTAAGTAACTAAGCTTATAGGAAGGTTTTTGAAACAAAAATAGTTACAGTAGAAATAAATAGTATGACAACCAATAAATATTTATTGATAAACTTTAGAGCCCATAAGATATCCAGTACAATACTAAAGTGCTTTATATCTATGATTATATTAAATCTCTATATTTACTATCATTTCCTTTGACAGCAAAGGGAATCAAGCTCCAGAGAGGTTAAGTAACTTGAACACCTGAGTTTTAGTGCTGAAATTTTCAGGGTATTATTTTTTCAACTTAGAGTAGTCCATTTTTGCTAAATTTAATTTTTCTAGTATGTATAAGAAGGGACTCAGAGAAGACTCTTTAGAGTCCCTTGGACTGCAAGGAGATCCAACCAGTCCATCCTAAAGGAGATCAGTTCTCAGTGTTCACTGGAAGGGCTGATGTTGAAGCTGAAACTCTGATACTTTGGCCACCAGATGCAAAGAGCTGACTTATTTGAAAAGACCCTGATGATGGGAAAGCTTGAGGGCAGGAGGAGAAGGGGACGGCAGAGGATGAGATGGTTGGATGGCATCACCAACTCAATGGACATGGGTTTGGCTGGACTCCGGGAGTTGGTGATGCACAGGGAGGCCTGGTGTGCTGCAATTCATGGGGTCACAAAGACTCCGACACAACTGAGCCACTGAATTGATTGATTGATTGATAAGAAGCGACATAAACAAAAATAATCCCCTCCTGACAAAACAAACAAACACCAACAAAACAAGGCTCATAGAATCACCATTAATAAGATGCTGTCTCTTCTTCATTAAAAGTAAACTGTATAATTTAGGATGCACTGGGCTGAATGTAATAGAAAACCTGTCTTACACTGACTTTTAGATGGACATAAAAGATAAAGCCTAGAGGTAGAGTAGCTCTAGACTTAATCTGATCAGTGTCTCAAAGAGTCACATGGAACTGGGGAGCTTCCATCTCCCTCTCTATTCTGCCAACTCTTGAATCAGATTCATTCTAAATCTGGTTAATTTTGTGGTCAAATGTAAATGCATTGGTCTTAGGTATAATATAGATAAGAAAAAAATATGCATAGGAATAAAAGGAGTTTAATATCTTTGCATCTTTTGAGGGGTGAGGAAGCTTTTATGGAACTCCTTTCCTATCTCATTGGCCAGAAGTGGGTCTAAACCAATCATTGACAAAGGATTGGAACGGCCATGATCAGGCTAGACCAATCATGATTTACCCTGTAAATGGAAATAGATATATCCTTCCCTGAGACTTGTGGGGGGAGAAAAAGATCCAAATAAAATTAGGGTTCTGTCAGCAAGCAAGAAAAAGAGGCTGGATGTCAAGTAGATAACTAGTCATGTCTGCTGCCATCCCATAATCAAAACGTTGATAGGGCTAAGGCTGAAAACTACAGGCTCTAACTCCTACTACTTTTCATTTGCATTATGTTATTTCTGGTTTATCAGATATGACTTTCCAGTGAATGGAACATTATTTTCCAAAGCTTATTAAAGGTCTTATCATAGTTCTAGTGTACTGAGTTTAAAAAAATAACGACAACTTACAACATGGTTTAGAATGTAAAGACTGGAGTTTAGCCTATATTACTTCTAGTCTACTGTTGTAAGTTACATAAATTATCTCATGAGAATAGAAGGTCCTGAGCAGGGTAGGGAAGTTCCCAGAGAATATATAGCCTGCATATATGCTCATCCTAAAGGAAATCATATATACTCAGTCATAAAGGAAATCAACCCTGAGTATTCATTGGAAGGACTGATACTGAAGCTGAAGCTCCAATACTTTGGCCACTTGATGCAAAAAGTCGACTCATTAGAAAGACCCTGATGCTGGGAAAAAATTGAAGGCAAAAGGAAAAGGGGAAGCAAAGGAAGAGATGGTTAAATAACACCATTGACTCAATGGATATTTGAATTTGAGCCAACTGATGGTGGAGGACAAGGGAGCGAGGAGTGCCAGAGTCCATGGGATTGCAAAGAAACACGACTTAGCGACTGAACAATAGTCCCATAGAGTAAGAAGCACTGTAACAAGATAAATGATCAAGAAAGCTGTCAGTCTGCTTCCTCAGATTTCTACAAAAATCCTTAGTAAAGGTAGCAAATTGAAAAAAAAAAAAATCAGGTATACCAAAAAGAAATTAACGTGAGCACCATCTGCACTGAGTTCTATTTTGTGTGATCCTAGGCCAATTACTTGGAGAAGGAAATGGCAATCCACTCCAGCACCCTTGCCTAGAAAATCCCATGGACAGAGGAGCCTAATAGGCTATAGCCCATGGGGTAGCAAAGAATCGGACACGACTGAGCAACTTCACTTTCACTTTCAGGCCAATTACTTACCCTCTCTGGCCCTTTGATTCTTTGTTTGTAAAAATAAGATCCTTTCTATCCCACTTTTATGGTACCCATTAGCGAAATGTATGAGATGAGTAATGCACACTGTTTTTCTTTTTTATACTTCTCCTGTAGAGATTCTTCTTAGAGCTTCAGGCATATTTGAGGTACTTATTATGTATCATTTGCTATGCCAAGTCAGGTAAGAAAAGTGTGTGAACCAAATATATGAAAACCATGGTGACTCTGAAAAGTCTGAGAAAATGTGTATATAAAAGAAAGAGATAAAAAGGCTCAAATAGGATCAGAGTTAATAATGTTCAGTAGAAATACCTGGAATGTGAAATCTGTAGAATTGGATCATTGACTCTGCTGACAGCATCTATGACTTAACTAATTGCATCCAATATCTCTCTGTGAATGTTGGCTAGAAATACCTTGGTATGTATTATGGTTAATTTTATGTGTGAACTTGGCTGGGCTATAGTGTCAGATATTTGGTCAAACATTATACTGGATGTTTTCGTGAAGGTGTTTTTTGGATGAAATCACTGCAGATGGTGATTGCAGCCATGAAATTAAAAGATGCTTACTCCTTGGAAGAAAAGTTATGACCAACCTAGATAGTATATTCAAAAGCAGAGACATTACTTTGCCGACTAAGGTCCAGGCTATGGTTTTTCCAGTAGTCATGTATGGCTGTGAGAGTTGGACTGTGAAGAAAGCTGAGTGCCAAAGAATTGATGCTTTCGAACTGTGGTGTTGGAGAAGACTCTTGAGAGTCTCTTGGACTGCAAGGAGATCCAACCAGTCCATTCTAAAGGAGATCAGTCCTGGGTGTTCTTTGGAAGGACTGATACTACAGCTGAAACTCCAATACTCTGGCCACCTCATGTGAGGAGTTGACTCATTGGAAAAGACTCTGATGCTGGGAGGAATTGGGGGCAGGAGGAGAAGAGGACGACAGAGGATGAGATGGCTGGATGGCATCACAGACTCAATGGACATGAGTTTGAGTGAACTCCGTGAGTTGGTGATGGACAGGGAGGCCTGGCATGCTGCAATTCATGGGGTCGCAAAGAGTCGGACACGACTGACCTACTGAACTGAACATTTAAACTGATAGACTTTGAAGAAGCAGACTACCCTCTGTAATGTGGGCAGACATCTTGCAATAGCTGAAAACCTTATTAGAAAAAGACTGACCTTCTTTCCTCTCTCCCTTTATCTGTCCACCCCTCTCCCAACTCCTGACTCGCCGCAAAGCAGGAGTGAATTCTGCCAGGAGCTACCTTTGGACTCAAACTGAAACTTCTACGAGTTTCCCAGCCTGCTGGCCTGCCCCATGTGATCTGGGATTCATCAAACCAGAGTCATGTAAGTCAATTCACCAATTCCTTAAAACACACACACACTCACTAATACTTGTGTGTGTGTGTGTGTGTGTGTGTGTGTGTGTGTGTGTGTACACACACAAACTCATGCATGCATTCTCAGTTGCTTCAGTCTTCTCTGCCTCTTTGTGACCCTATGGACTATAGCCCACGAGGCTCCTCTGTCCGTGGAATTCTCCAGGCAAGAATATTGGGGTGGGTTACATGCCCTCCTCTAGGGGATCACCCCAACCCAGTGATCAAATCTGCATCTCCTGCATTGCAAGCAGATTTTTCACCCATTGAGCCACCTGGGAAGCCCATATACATATATGGGGTATATCCCATTGGTTCTGTTTCTCTGGAGAGTCCTAAGAGAGTACGTATCCTGAGCCTCACAATGTAGTAGGAAGACACATACAATGAAAACAGAAGACTTCCTTTCAGCTGGAGTCAGCCTTTTTCTAATTCTTTGCTAAGTTTCCTTGGTTGCCCCTTATTTGCTCTACTCCTCTGGGCTTCTATTTTCTGTATTTAGCATAGTATATGGTGGTATCACATCTCCCTTACAAGATAGCTATGGATGTCAATATATGTGAAAGTTATTTTCTAGTTGCAAAGCATAATATTTATTATATAGTTATTCTTACCATGTTAAGCATCTGTATTCATATGCTTGTTAGAAAAAAAATCAGTTGTTCCATGGAGACAAAGTGGCCTCTCCCTAGAGAAACTTAGCCTATGCCTCAAAAATCTAAACCTGTCTTTTAGAAAATGCCTAGGAAAAAAATTCTAATACAAGGAAATAACTCATAAGTTCTGACAATAACAAGTCTGCCCTCATGTCAACCATACATTAATTTACTGTTCAAGAAGCTTTTGTAAAAGATTTAAAAAAAAGAATATGCTCAGTTGTGTCTGACTCTTTGTGACCCCAAGGACTGTAGCCTGCCAGGCTCGTCAGTCCATAGGATTCTCCAGGCAAGAATACTGGAGTGGGCTGCTTCTCCAGGGGATCTTCCCAATCCAGGAGTGCACACAGATTCTTTACCCTCTGAAGCTTCCCTTACCAGGGAAGCCCTTTGTAAAAATTACCAGTCCTAAACTATACTACGGAGAAGGCATGTGTTTGCTCAAGATATTTGCCATCACTATTGAATACATATTTCAAATTATTTCAACTGGATCAAAACATGCTTCCTGATATTTCCCCATAGATTACATCTTTGAAAGTTTAGTCTCTGGATCATGGGTAAATGAAGCTTAGTAACCTGACACTGAATAGCAACTGAGTAGGAAAAACTCACACTTCATTAAAAAGCTGCAATTTAGTTAACTGTGGCTAAATACATCTTTCCGGGTATGCACAAGTAGAAGGGACAACACATTCAGATTTAAATCTATTCAAGTAATACATTAACAGAATTTTGCTCCTTAAATCAATTTACCTCACACATAAAAATTTCATTTAGTAGTTGTGAACATTCCCTCACAGAATATTCCATTGTGATTTTTTTTCTGTCAAGTCTTCCTTGCTTGTTCTCTCCCTATTTCTATGACTGTGATATAAATAAGTTCACTGAGTCACAAAAGTATTAATATTTGCATAGGTGCAAATTACAAAGAAAGTGATCACACTGCTTTACAGTAATATGTGATATTGTTTGATTTAATATCTTAGTGGTTTATGTTGAAGTTAGAGGTAAATGGACATCATCGAAACAGGTGTTAATCTAGCAGACAGTCCCCTAGACATCTCTTCTTAGCATCATCCCACACTCCCTCTAAAATCCAGCCACTTGAAGATTTCAAGTCCATAACCTTTTTTCAGTCAGTAGCAATTTACTGACTATTTATTACAGGTCAGGCATTTTCCTAGATGCTGGAGACATTGTGCTTGATGCTGGGATTCAAATTAAATCTTGAAGATATATTATTTAAATTATACCTAGTGGAACCAGTTTCACTTAATGAACATTTTTATTTATTGTAGAAGGAGACAAAGGATAGAAGAGGTGGGAAAGACAGTAAGTTGTTTTTCCTTCTAAAGACTCAGAGAACCAAACTATTTAGTTTAGAAAATCAATTATAGTCTGTAATCTCTACACATTTGCATGTGAATTTTTTGAAATTTTAAACCTTAAAAACAATTTATGTTTTTTAAACTAATGACCAGGCCTTCAAAATATATTTATTGAGTAAATATATCAGTTAAGCCACAATCAGTACAGAAATTACAGATCCTTTCCCTAAATCTAATGATCTTCATGTCTCAATCCCTTTCATTCTTTCATTTATTCATTCAGCAATTATGTATTAAGCATCTACACCTGTATCTTGAAACTAGAATAACATTCTCAACTTATTCTCCTTATGAAAATATGCCTGGATATGAATCAATTAATGAACAAGGTCATCAATACCTGATATTGAAATTTCAGTATAGAGTATTATTTTCAATTTACTCTATATATGACTTAGCTTTTAAATACTCATCATATATCAGCTATTTACCTCCTCCACCCCCTATCTAGAGTACAAGCTCCATGAAGACAGAGACTTTTTACTATTTTGCTCAGTGTTTATCCTAAGTTCTTAACATAGATCTGGTATATAATAATAACTGAATATATATTTGTTGCATAAACAAAATAACAAATTAATGAATATACAGTAGAAAAAACTCTGGTTTGCAGGTTAAAGCCTTGGATTCAAGTCCAGGTTGGGAAACTCTGATAGTGCCACTCCACAGAGTTTTGCAAATATTAAATAAGGCAACGTTTGTATAAGCAAATTGGGAAACACTGACCAAGTGTAAGGAATTATCAGTTAATATTTAATCAGGAAAACATAGTATTATAATAAGGCTAATAAAAGATAACAGTAGTATTTATTACATTTTATTTTTCAGTTTTATAAGGTAGTCAATGAAAATTGAAGTCAATTTCTAAAATTAATCTGCCTGCCTCACCAACACACCAAGGGACTGATAGCAGACTGTTGCTCCCAATCCAGACACTATAACTAGTTCTGTGTAGTTCACGTGCAGCTATTACACCAGTGAAAGGCAGGAAGAAAAGGCGCGCTGGTCATGGTCTAACCACATATTTCACAGCCTAATTCAAACATGTTTTTGTGGGTGAATTCCATTTCCATTCTCCAAATCAGTATGAGGAAAAAAATTTTAAGTAAGTTGTAATTCCAGATGAGAATATAAGTGGTTCAGCTTTTAGCTAAACCTGGTGACGATATCCGCACAAATCAAAAGATTGACTTCCTGGTTATCTGAGTTAAACAGTTTGTTCCAATTAAAGCTGTAAATGTAGGTAGAGCCACAACTTAGTTATAAAAAAGGTTATCTTTCTGAGACAATTTACGAGATCCTATTGTTTTCATCCATGTGTTTATCTCCAGTGATTAACAGTAAGGGCTCTAGAATCAAATGGCTGGAGTTTTTGTTCTGTTTTCACCATTTAATATGCTGTGTAGGCCTGAGCAAGTTACTTAACCTCTCCGGGCTTTTCTTTTGAAACTCCTAATTGGTACTAACACTGGCATTGCTGTGAAGAGTAAACATAATAATCCTAATAAAGTAGTTAGAATAATGCTTGACATAAATGTGCAGTGTGGTGTGGTGGTTGCAGTGTGTGTGTGCTCAGTCATGTCCAGCTCTTTGGGTCTCCATGGACTGTAGCTCTCCAGGCACAAATGAAGTGCTCTTATTGTGAAAAAGGACTTGCCTCGGAACAGAAAACAAAAAGTCCTTGCCTTAAAGTACCTGGAGAGTCCTTCTCTTACAGACAGACACACATGTATTATTGTTCATTTATGTGTGATTTAGGATAATTACTTAGAAGAGTCATGTACAAGGTAATTAAATCACATAATCTCCTCTATATGAGACAGTTTAATAGCCTGAGTAGGCAATCACTTATTGAATATACTATTAAATATATATTTTAAGTAAAAGTGTGCTCAGCAGCAAGTTAAAGAAAATTTACTGGAAACTTAAGTGGTATAATTGTAGCTAAAGATTTCCAAAATGGAGAAATGATGGGATATTTGTACAAATTTCATAATATACCAAAGATATGATAAATTGCCATGTGGTAGAGTTAATTGCCATTGGAATGAGTAATGTGATACATCATTTCATCACACCTGGCATGGAGTGAAGCCAGCACAGGTTAAACTTTCCTATGCAGGTAATGCCTGGTACATCATTAGAGCAAAAACACTAAGCTAAGGAAAATAATGTAAAGTTAATAGCTGCAGTAGAGTAATTGTTATTGCTGTTTAATCACTAAATCCTATCTGACTCTTGTGATCCCATGGACTGTAGCCCGCCCAGACTCCTATCTCCATGGGATTTCCCAGGCAAGAATTTAGAGTGGGTTGCCATTTCCTTCTCCAGTGGATCTTTTCCACCCAGGGATAGAACCATATCCTTTACCACTTGAGCCACTTGGGAAGCCCAGCAGAGTTATTACCACTGGGAAAAAAAAAAAGAATTACCAGGTAGCTATTGGTCTAATACTGGTTATGATCCCTGGGTCAGGAAGATCCACTGGAGGAGGTCCTGGCAACCCACTTCAGTATTCTTGCCTGGAGAATCCCCTGGACAGAGCAGCCTGGTGGGCTACAGTCCATATGGTCACAAAACA
The DNA here is from genome assembly GCF_023091745.1 of Budorcas taxicolor. Lineage (NCBI taxonomy): Eukaryota > Metazoa > Chordata > Mammalia > Artiodactyla > Bovidae > Budorcas > Budorcas taxicolor. The sequence goes on from NC_068912.1 coordinate 75,646,026, forward strand.
GTGGAACACTGAAATGACTTAGCACACACTTACACACAAAAGCCAGACTTCCTCACCTTGAAATCGACTCCTATTCATGACCATCTATAGATTTTGGTAAGTTACTTAACTTTCTTCTGCTTTATTTTCTTCATTAGAAAAATGGACACTAGATGGTACCTTTTTCATAAGACAGTTGTGAGGTTTAAATGAATTAATTCATGTGACATGTTTAAAATGCTGCTGCTGCTGCTGCTAAGTCGCTTCAGTCGTGTCTGACTCCGTGCGACCCTGTAGACGGCAGCCCACTAGGCTCCTCTGTCCCTGGGATTCTCCAGGCAAGAACACTGGAGTGGGTTGCCATTTCCTTCTCCAATGTATGAAAGTGAAAAGTCAAAGTGAAGTCGCTCGGTCATGCCCGACTCTTAGCGGGCATCCCATGGACTGCAGCTTACCAGGCTCCTCCATCCATTGGATTTTCCAGGCAAGAGTACTGGAGTGGGTTGCCATTGCCTTCTCCCATGTTTAAAATAGTGCCTGATATATGGCAAATTTACTCAAAAAACGTAACAACAATTATCTTTACAAAACTCTCTTTATGTACAGTGACATCATTTTCTATGCATGTTGATATCAAAAGGAAACAATGTTAAGATTCTTTTTCACTATTTAGAATAGTTTAGGTAACACTTCCTCCAGGCTAAGTAGGAGTTAGCCAGGCAAATGGGTAACAAAAGCACTGAGGAGAGAAGAACATAAGGAATGGAAAGCAGGATTTGACCATAACTATGTAGTGGAGGAAACCCACTTCAGTATCTTGTCTGGAGAATCCCAGGGACAGAGGAGCCTGGTGAGCTACAGTCCACAGAGTCACAAAGAGTTGGACACTACTAAAGGGACTGAGCACATGCACACACACACACAGATTTTGAAAAGTTAACCAGTTAGCACCAGAGACTATGACTCAGAGGGATAAAATAAGGGTGGAGTGAGACCAGTTAAAATGCAACTGGAATATTTTAGGCAAGAGATTTTGAGGATATGGACTAGGGCATTGATAAGAAGATAAAAATCACAAGTGAGCATGAAAGTCTGTATATAGAGAGTATGGACAGGACTTAGCAATGAATAAGATGTAGGAAGTTAAGAAGAGGGAGAATTCAATACCAAGCTCTAAGAGGTGGGTTATAAAAGTAATTCCCAAGGCATTTCAGAACCGTTAGGAGCCATAATAGAATTGTTAGCACCAGAACAAAGCCTTCTTGGGGGTTACTTTGAAGAAAAGAGTGCAATTGCATTTATGTTACTGTTTATATTCTGGAATGCTTGCCAAATAAAATTGGTCACAGTCAGCACAAAAATTACTATAATCCTTTTGGAAAATAATTTGATGGAATGCAGAAAGCGGCAAAAAACTTCACAATTAGTCATAGAAGAATTTTACTTCTAATAAATTATTCCAATATATTTAGAAAATAAGGGAATAAAGAGCCATGTACCCAAAAATGTAACTTAGACATTTTTGATAATAGGAAAAATGTCAGCAGAGCCTGAATGATCTTCAGGAGCAGGCTAGTTATACAGTATATCAACTTCATAGAATGCTACACAGACAATAGGAATTATACATTTTAATAACTTCTATCACTTATTGAGTTCACTGTACTAGACACTCTCTATGTTATTCCATTTAACAATCATAATTCTCAACAGTAAGTACCCTTATCCCTATTTTACAAGGAAAAAATATGACTGCAGAGAAATTAGGACAATTTTCCAAGGTCACCTAGCTAATGAGTGGCAAAAGGGCTGGAGAAGCTGCCTGTGGATAGGATCTGCTCAGCGATTAGGGTCAGTTTCTGGGTTCATAGCTGTAGGAAGTTCCCCTCAGCCTCAGTTTCCCCAAAAAGACAAATGATTTAAGCTCAGATCAAGTTCATCTGGCTACAAAGCCTGTGTTCTGAACACCAGCTTTAAAGTCATGTTTAAACAAGAAGAGTTGAACATCTATGGTTTCTACTGTAAAATGTGCACAAAAAAGACAAAGAAAAGAAATCTATAGGAAAAATGGGAACCACTGTATTGTGAAAGTTTAAATTTCATTAGCTATTGCTGCAGTTTGGTTTCACAAAGAAAGGACATTTAATAACTAGAAGGTATTTAAGTTTTAAAAAATCTTTTATATTTCACACATCCAAGTCTCTTGGTGATACCTTAAACTGTCAGCATGTTTTTAAACCAAAGAATATTTATTGAATATCTACTATTTGCTTAAAATAAATGTGAAATATTTCTATAACTACCTATGAATTGGTTCTAAAAGCAAAACAATATAGAAAGTATAAAGCATGTGTCAAATGTTCAAATATAGTTTTATTATTATGAAAATCACTCAGATTCTGCTGTGGATTTTTCATGAACTTACATTATTTTTACTTAATTTGCTTAGAATGTGATTCCTTTCTCAATTATTCTAAGAATAATCAAATTTCTAAATACAGAATTTTAATTTTATATTCTCCATCACACACCCCCTTCCATGCTACATACTGCAAAATCAAACAAATTTAATCTTCTGAAAATATTCTATGCAAAATAAAGCAATGTATTAATTAGAAATATTTATGTAAAAAAAGAAAATGAAAACCTTTATGAGCCATTAAAGGGTAAGCATTTAAATATCAGGATTTCCAGGTTTAGATCCTAACTCTGTATCCTAGGACCTTGAGAAAAATCATTCATCCTTTCCAGTTGTGCAATATGTTGTTTTCCTTATTTGTAAAATTAGGAAGATAAGATTTCTTTTCTCCCAGAGATATTTTGAAGCTTAAAAACAAAATAGACATTCATGAAAGTATGCCTGATACATGAAAATTAAAAATAAGATGTTTGTCATTTCTACTACCAATATAAGTTCTTAAATTTTCAGTGCTCCTTAAATGCTCAGTTATGCTTTAGCCAAAATCTTAGTAAATGAAAAAAAAAACTACCATAAATTTAGTCCTGACCTCATAGTCCTGACTCCTTCACTCTCTATATAGAAAATTTACATTGGCGTTTGGCTAACATTAGATACTTTATAATGTAATGACCTAAAACAAAAGATATGAAAATGTTCAAGTGTTTCCATAAAGGCAGCATTTTTTGTGCAAAAACAAAACAAAACAAAACAAAACTTGCTCTCACTCTCCTTTTTATCCTTTTTATTCTTTGCTTGGGAATAAAATACAATCTCTTTAAATTTGATCCTTGATCGCTTTCAGGTTATGTCCTTATGTTCTTTTGAATCAGCAGATTTTATACAATGATCTAATTTCATTTAAAACTTTAATTAAGTTGGAACATCTGCTCTTTTTACAGACTGAGGGCATAAGGAATGTGTTGGCACGCGTGGGAGTGCGTGCGTGTGTGTGTGTGTGTAAGGGGATAGACAGGAGATAGGAAAAAGAATTTGAGTTAAGCAAGATAACCTACAGGCTTCCCAGGTGGTGCTAGTGGTAAAGAACCTGCCTGTCAATGCAGGAGAGACGTAAGAGATCTGGGTTCGATTCCTGGGTCTGGAAGATCCCCTGGAGGAGGAAATGGCAACCCACTCCAGTATTCTTGCCTGGAGAACCCCACAGACAGAGGAGCCTGGTGGGCAACAGTCCAGGTCACAAAGAGTCGGACATGACTGAAGCAACTTAGCGTGCAACTACACAAGATAACCTACATTGCCCTTTTGTAGCATGTGGCACAATATTCTCCTTGAGACTATAAAGTGTTTAAGAGTAGGAATTAAGTCCATCCCCAGCACTTGACATAGTGCCTTGCACATAGGGAATATAATTAGATTAATACTTAGATTACTATACTATAATTATATTAATCTAATTAATAATTAGATTAATACTTTAATAAGTGTTTACAGGGCAAGAAGGAGAAAAAATAAAAGAGGAAATACATGGAGGAATGAGAATTGTGAGAGATGAGAAAAGTTTTGCATTACTGAAATAAGATGGTAGACCTACCTTTAAAGAGCTATTACATAGATAGATGTGCTAAATGTTAAAATGTTTCACTAATAAGAATTTTTAAATGTCCATTTCTTGATTGATTTGATTCCTGTTTATTCTAATTGGATGAAGAAATAGATAATTACCCACTTGATCATCAATCTTGAATCACAGATTAGATTTCTGATGATTTTGCAGAGAGTACAGAAAAAGAAAAAAAATGTTTATCTTGGCGATATTGGGTGATAAAATATTGTGGAATCAGAGAGAGTTGTCAAAATACTAAAGATCAGATTTATAAATGTCCATAGAATATAAGTCTATCATGGAAGCTATTGTTTTCATTATGCTTTTCTATAGGGAGATTATCAGAGGATCATGTGGTTTTACTTCAAAGCATGTATAACCGTTTGCTGGGCAGATTTCTCCTCTCGACATCTGTGAGGAACTACTATTCTGCCAAATAGCTTCTTATTCCCCCCCCCCCCCCCCTTTTTATGAAGTGGCAACATAAAATGTTCCCAACAATATTAGAAACTAGCATGAACAACTGGAACTAAATATATGTGAAGTGGAAGTTCTTTCATGGTAATTTCAAAAGCTGGACATTAAGCATCAAGGATCAAGCTAGAAAAAAGGGCACATATTGTGACTTTCAGTACAGAGTACAAAAAAGTGCTTGGTGACTTAATATCTGACTTCTTACCCCAAAATAAACAGACATTTCACCCCGTAGGAAGAGGAAATGATTCAAAGTGAACAGAATTACAGCATGGATTAAAATCTCAGTGTGAAAGAAACATCCAAAAGGCTCTAATGGCATCTCGCCTGGAAATAGTATAACCCTGGAAGTCTGCAAGCCTCTCAAAATACCTTGGATTCACAACTGTTCTCTAGGGAACAGATTGGAGAGATCTCTACAGAAGTGGGATGAAGGAACACCTCACAGAGGTTCTTCACATCCCAGTAAAAGATGAAAGCATCTAAACTAAATGTTTCTGAGGTGAGCATGAAGCGCTAATAGGACAGAAGTACAAAAGGGATAGGGAACTTGGATGAGAACATAAAATACAGATACCTGAGTGATCAATAGGATATACAGAAATGTATGGGTTTCACTGCTAGCTCAGCTGGTAAAGAATCTGCCTGCAATGCAGGAGACCCAGGTTCGATTCCTGGGTCAGGAAGACCCACTGGAGAAGGAATAGGCTACCCACTCCAGTATTCTTGGGCTTCCCTGGTGGCTCATTCAGTAAAGAATCCTCCTGAAATGTGAGAGACCTGGGTTCAGTCCCTGGGTTGGGAAGATACCCTGGAGAAAGGAACTGCTACCCACTCCAGTATATTAGCCTGGAAAACTCCATGGACTCTATAGTCCAAGAGGTCACAAAGAGTTGGACACAATTGAGCGACTTCCACTTTTACTTTCAAGGGCAGCAGTAGTGAGGACTGGGCTGATCCAGAGGTTGAAAACCTGAGCAGAGGAAGAGGGTGGCTTGGGAGATAGGTACCCCTCCCCCTACTCCTCTCTCTCTCACACTCTCTCTCTCACACACACACACACACACACACACATGCACATGTACTAGCAGTAGCAACAGCATGAAAAAGAAAGAAGAATATACTGTTTTAGATAAAAAGTGACATATTTGTCAAGAAAATATATATTTAATAAATACAAACTGAGAGCTTGTGAGATGCTTTGATAGCAGTTATATATAGACTTTCAATTCAGTTCAGTCACTCAGTTGTGTCCGACTCTTTGCGACCCTAGGAATCACAGCATGCCAGGCCTCCCTGTCCATCACCAACTCCCGGAGTTCACTCAGACTCACGTCCATCGAGTCAGTGATGCCATCCAGCCATCTCATCCTCGGTCGTCCCCTTCTCCTCCTGCCCCCAATCCCTCCCAGCATCAGAGTCTTTTCCAATGAGTCAACTCTTCTCATGAGGTGGCCAAAGTACTGTGTTTCTTCTTGTTGTTTGATACAGATGAAAGAAGATCCTAAACATTTAATTTTCTAAATTGAGTATATCAACATTAAATAAAATAAATTCAATGCATGAAAGTGGAAAAAGTATAAATTTATGCATTATCAAATCTAGATTTGAGTTCTAGCTTTACCAAGTAATAGCTAGGAAATTTGGAACAGACTGCATAATTTTTCCAATTATGGCCAAAGTACTGGAGTTTCAGCTTCAGCATCACTCCCTCCAAAGAAATCCCAGGGCTGATCTCCTTCAGAATGGACTGTTTGGATCTCCTTGCAGTCCAAGGGACTCTCAAGAGTCTTCTCCAACACCACAGTTCAAAAGCATCAATTCTTCGGTGCTCAGCCTTCTTCACAGTCCAACTCTCACATCCATACGTGACTACTGGAAAAACCATAGCCTTGACTAGATGGACCTTTGTTGGCAAAGTAATATCTCTGCTTTTGAATATGCTATCTAGGTTGGTCATAACTTTTCTTCCAAGGAGTGTCTTTTAATTTCATGGCTGCAGTCACCATCTTCAGTGATTTTGGAGCCCAAAAAATAAAGTGTGAAACTGTTTCCACTGTTTCCCCATCTATTTCCCATGAAGAGATGGGACCAGATGCCATGATCTTCGTTTAGACTTTAGGAGGGGCATTTTGGAACTTCAGAGTTTGTGACTCTAAGTTTAAACCTACTGAAAAATTAAATTAATATTTTAATAGTTTTCAGTAACTTACAGAACCTTTCCACCCATTAGGCTCTTTTACAAAATATTTCCATTTATTTATCTTATTTGATTCTCATGGCCAAACAGTGAGGTAAATATAAATATTATTTTCTTTACCTAGATGTAAAAAACCAATCCTTGGAAAAATTATGCAGTCTGTTCCAAATTTCCTAGCTATTACTTGGTAAAGCTAGAACTCAAATCTAGATTTGATAATGCATAAATTTATACTTTTTCCACTTTCATGCATTGAATTTATTTTATTTAATGTTGATATACTCAATTTAGAAAATTAAATGTTTAGGATCTTCTTTCATCTGTATCAAACAACAAGAAGAAACACACAATTTAGAGTATAGGCCTGATCACATTAGGCCTCATGGAATTAGCTATATGTATACACAAATTTGTTGTCAAGTTTTATTGTTCATTTATTCATTCTTCATTTATTCCTCAAATATTTATTCCATAGGTACTGCTTGCTAAGAGATAGGTATAAGAATTTGATATGGGTATAACCATTTGATGCCATGATGCTCATTCTAGCAGAAAAGACACATAAACAATTAAAATATAGTTAGTTTTCTGAAGCTGAAACTGCAATACTTTGGCCACCTGATGCGAAGAACTGACTCATTGGAAAAGACCCTGATGCTGGGTAAGACTGAAGGCAGGAGGAGAAGGGGACAACAGAGAATGAGATGGTTGAATGGCATCACCGAGTCAATGGGCATGAGTTTGAGTAAACTCCAGGAGTTGGCAATGGACAGGGAGGCCTGGCATGCTGCCGTCCATGGGGTTGCAAAGAGTCAGACATGACTGAGCTACTGAACAGAACTGAATTGAGAGGTAAATGCAAATTACTCTCAAAACACAGAAGAAAAGCCACTAACTTTCTCTGGACTAGAAGAAGAAAGGTTATAGAAAGAGTTAATGGAGAAAGCAATATTTGCGAGTAAAAGCTAAAGAATGAGTAAAAGCTTGCCAGTATTTCTGGCACACAACATGGCTTGGAGCAAGGCAGGGTATATTTTGGGGCCTTCTAGCAGTGAAATATGGTCAGAATATTAAAGGCATATAGGAGGAGAATTTAGAGCAGAAGTCACTGTATGTATATATAATTCATGTCAAAGAGTTAGAACACAAGGAGTCAGGGATGGCTTTCAATCAGGAGAATTGTCCTAAGTAGAACTACTGTCTTTCACAAACTTTTGAGGCAGAGAGTTCTATTCATCACAGGGTTTGGACTAGAGGAAGAAGAGTCCAGAGGAAATAAGAGCCAGTCAGGGGCTATAGCAGTAGGGTTCAGTTCAGTTCAGTTCAGTCGCTCAGTCGTGTCCGACTCTTTACGACCCCAGGAATCGCAGCACACCAGGCCTCCCTATCCCTCACCAACACCCAGAGTTCACTCAGACTCACATCCATCGAGTTGGTGATGCCATCCAGCCATCTCATCCTCTGTCGTCCCCTTCTCCGCCTGCCCCAATCCCTCCCAGCACCAGAGTCTTTTCCAAAGAGTCAATCCTTTGCATGAGGTGGCCAAAGTACTAGAGTTTCAGCTTTAGCATCATTACTTCCAAAGAAATCCCAGGATTGATCTCCTTTAGAATGGACTGGTTGGATCTCCTTGCAGTCCAAGGGACTCTCAAGAGTCTTCTCCAACACCACAGTTCAAAAGCATCAATTCTTCAGTGCTCAGCTTTCTTTATGGTCCAACTCACATTCATACATGACCACTGGAAAACCCATAGCTTTTACTAGATGGACCTTTGTCAGTAAATATTACAATATTGCTTCTGTTTTATGTTTTAGTCTTTTGGCTGTGAGGCACAGGGGATCCAACTCCCCAAACAGAGATCAAATCCACACACCCCTGAACTGGAAGTGAAATCCCAACTTCTGGACCACAGCCAGGGAAGTTCCTCCTCAACAGATTTTACATGTCAGAACCCAAGAATCCAGGAGACTAAACTATTTATGGTCCCACAGCTGGAAAAAAAAGCAGCACTAGAGCCTTCATTCCAGGCCAGATGAAGCTGAACCCCTTGCTCCTGACTACAAATGCTACATGATCTCCCTGCATGTTCTGTCTTTGTAATCACCTGGACTTACATTTCACTGTGACCTTGAGCAATTCATTAGTGCTTTTAGGGGAAGCATTGACTCAATAAAGCAAGTGGTATAAAGACTAGCATTTATTAAGCCTCAGTAGTGTTAGGCTCTTGTTGTTTTGTATCTATTATCCTATGTAATATTCAAAACATCACTTTGAGGGAGCTAACAATTATTATTTCAATTGTCCCCACTGTACAGAGGGATAAACTGAGGATCAGTGGGATATAGAGGAAAGGTTAGGCATGCAAAGGTGTGCAGTTTACTGGAAAAGAGTAATGGAAATACAAAGGGCTCAAGGGTGGCTCAATGGTAAAGAAACTGCCTGCCAAGCAGGAGATGGGGGTTTGATCCCTGGGTTGGTATGATACCCTGGAGAAGGAAATGGCAACACACTCTAGTATTCTTGCCTGTAAAATTCTATGGACACAGGAGCCTGGCAGGCTACAATCCATGGGGTCAGAAAGAGTGGGACATGACTGAGTAACTGAGCACAATAGAAATACTTGGGACCCCTTGATCATCCCACCATAATGCCTCCTCCTTGAAGGCATATATAAGGTCTCTTTGGAGACCTCAGCTTAGTTTAAAGAGAGAAATGTAAATAGAGAGAAAGAACAGAGAATAAGTTTAAGAAAGCTGCAAGTGAAATTTGAAAGTTTGTGAGCTTCAGCTTAAGAAATAGACTTTTATAAGCAGTGGGGAATTATTGGAGATCTCCCAGAAGGAAAATTAATTTTGCAGGAAAGATCTTCACAAAGATTAACTTGACAGATGGGTGAGGGAGACTAAAGTCAGAAAAACCAATTAAAATAATATGTTAAATTCTTACATGTAGGGAAAGAGATAAGAGGAAATAAAAATGGGTCAATATTTTAAATTGACAAAAATTTAAATTTATTTTGAAATTCTGGCTTATCATATAATGTAACTGGAGACAATAAGCCTGGCTGAACATCAGATCAGCTCTTAGTATGCCTACTTTTTAACAACAGTAGATTTAATTCTACAAAAAACATCCATATTCCTTCCATTTTAAGAACCATTTTTTGTAGGCAAAGATTTTTATTTGTTGACATTCACCATTTTTATGGTATAAAGGAACCAAAGGCATTATCTTTTAAAATATATAAGATAAACAATGGAACAGTCTGTTAATTAAAAATTTTATAAGGATATACACTTTTGGTAATAGTTAATATAGTTCTTCTTAATTCACCAGTGGCTGGCAGTGTCATCCTGACAAGGTCAGTGGCCCTAACTTAACTGGATGCAAGCATTTTATCACATATTGCACTTCTAAGAACGTTTACTGTGATTGCCCATAGTTTATTCTTGACATCTGTAGGCTCTTTCAAAACTTCTTTTTGTGTTCAAATGCAAATGAGTATCAACATCATAGATACTTCTATGTGTGATGGCAATTAATTTCATAATAGCTATTTAATTTACAAATATATAAATATACAAAAATATCAAAGGCTTTACATTTTATCTAGCCTGATATGTGCAAATGGTAAATATACTCCTGAGGAAAAAAAAGAATTACAGTATTGTACAGCATGAACTTTTCCTTATGCAATAAAACTTTCCTGTAACTATCTTGTCAACAAAATAAAAAAGTACTTTTTAGTCTGTAAATTGTGCACACTTCCCTTTCTCCTCTTAATTTGACCTTTAAGGAATAGATATGTAATATAATATTATATATAACACTATTTATTTCTTAAAAATCATATTTTCTCACAGAGTCAGTAATAAGGAAACAGTACAGCATGTGTAGATGAGTTCATGAAATGACAGTAGATCTCTAATTATTAGATTTTTAATTTTCCTTTTGTTCCATTTTAATTATAAATTCATTTTCAATCATTTTACTGAAGTCCAAGATAAAACAGTTTGAAGGACCAGAAAGATAAAATTGTACATGAGTGGAGCAGCTCACAGTCAATAAACACATATGGAACACTCTGTATGGCATTGCCCTACACGTGCAGTGCCAAAAGAGAATGTGATGGCAGAGGTCTTCCCCAGGAAGTGATCACTCTTTTGAAACAGGAACACTGACTAGGAGTTAACCAGGTGAAGAGAGCAGTTAATGAGAACAGCATAGGAAATGGCCCTAAGATTAAAGGAAACAAGTCTCTTCAAGGCAAAGAAAGAGGGCCTACATTTTCAGACATGTAGGAAGTTAAGTTGCAGTGTGAATAACAGACTTGAGGGACTTGTAGAAAAACTTTGAATTTTGGTCTTTATCCCCAAACAAATGGCAAATCAATAAATTATTTTCATTGGAGAGATAAGGTGATTCAATTTGCATATCCAAAGTATCACTAAGACAACAGTGTGCTAGATACTTTTTCTTACATGAATTATTTAATCATCACAACATTTGTGTGAAATGACCAATATTATGTTTGTTTCACGGCTTTCCTGGTGGCTCAGTTGGTAAAGAATCTGCCTGCAATGTAGGAGAATGGGGTTCAGTCTCTGGGTTGGGAAGATTCCCTGGAGGATAGCATGGTAACCCACTCTGGAGTTCTTGCCTGGAGAATCTCCACAGACAGAGAAGCCTGGGGGGGCTACAGTCCATGGGGTTGCAAAGAGTCAGACACAGTTGAGTGACTTTCACAGTACAGTATGGTATGTTTGTTTCAAGTGTGAGTAAACTATGAAGTAGAGCATTAAAATTAACTTTCTTAAGGTCAACCACCAAAACAGTAACAGAAACAAATTTAAACCCACATTTTCGTCTAACTATAATTCAACTATGTATATCACTAAACCACAGAGGCCAGCAAAATAAAATTTTGACGGATATTTGATAAAGTAAAAATTTCAAGGCCAGGACGACAGAAGGCAAGAGAGTAATATGGGTTAGCCAATAATTCCATGCCTTCTTGAACAGAAACCTCCCCCAAATACTCTCAAATATTTCTGTCACATAGTATAATAGAGAAATGAAATTCTGAAGAAATAATCATTCAGTCTACCTTTGCTTCTGAAGCTCTGTTTTGCTGATCTTCTTGGAGTTGACTTTCACAAAATCTGCAACCAGTCTCAACAGGATATTTGGGATGAGGGAAGTAAGTGATCTTAAGCTCTGACAAAATAAAAAACCAAAGCTAAAGCCAAAACTAATGAACTATATTCAACAAAATGAGTCTTTCTGACTACCTACAATTATCCTAGAGTTGTGTTTTCACTAACATTTTACTTATTTGGCTGAGTACAGAAGATACTCATTAAGAGGCAACAGTGGCAGTTCCAAATACCTTTCTGTCCTGCAGAGAGATGTCTTGAATATACACTGATAATTTGGTATGATAAAGTGAAACCCCCTAGGAGTCATTGTGCAGATATTGCCCTCTGTCAATCAGAGAAAAAATGAAAAGGAAGAGCTAATGCAATGCAATCCTGTTTGGAGCATAAGACAATTCAAATACCTTTTCTCAATGCTAATTCTGTTGGTAACCTGTAACTGAAAAGAAATAATGTCTATATTTTCTTCAAATGTCCCCAATTGAGGGTAAAATGTTTTTTCTGTTAAAACAAAAGATAAGAAACTATAAAATAACTATATTTTGATTTGATAATTCTTAAATATAAAACAGTGATTTTCAAACACAGCAAACTTACCTGCCTCTGTTTTATACATTGGAGTTTTTTGTACTATTTTACTTGATAAAATCTTTCCACGATTACAAAAATGTTTGAAAATCATTGATCTAGTGGTCACTGTGCTGTTATTCAAAGTAGAAGTTCAAGTGGTTTCAAAAGAACACCAAAGAAGGTAAAACATAAATGCTCTTATATATTTACTTTTGAAGAGTTTAGTTATAAATACTTCCAATTCCACGTAATAGAAAAAAATTCTTTCTTTGTGAAAATATGATTCATGAAATAAATAATGGTTGTAAATCAAAGTTCTAGATAAAGTGTTTTGTTGTTGTTCAGTGGCTATGTCATGTCTGACTCTTTGCAACCCCATGGACTGTAGCCCACCAGGCTCCTTTGTCCATGGGATTCTCCAGGCAAGAATACTGGAGTGGGTTGCCATTTCCTTCTCCAGGGGCTCTTCCCATCCCTGGTATCGAACCTATGTGTTTTGTACTGGGAGGCAGATTCTTTATCATTGAGCCATCTGGGAAGCCCTAGATAAAGTAGACCTGAATAAAAATAAAATATGTAAGGTTGTGAAACTTTAAAGGGAATTTCGGATGATAGTTTTGTCAATTGATATTTAAGCATCAGTTATCTGAGAGTTCCAAAGTATATCTATACTTAAAATCTAAATCACTCTATAGATCCTTCAGATTTTCATAAAAGAATAAAATTTTACTTCATAGCTAAAGCTTCAGTGTTTGAAAAAATAAGAAATTCTGTTTATCCAAACTAAAACTTGAATTATTATTAATCTAAATTTCAAGATGAATGTTATTTTATTCAAGTGCCCCATGGTAGGGTAATAGTTATGTTATGGAAATAGTAGGGCATAGCCAAAGTAATGTATTTTAGAAATTTATAAAATACATTTAAACTCAAAAAATAAAAAATCAAAACATATTCACAAGTATTACTGTATCAAACATATCTGTAGGCTGGCTATGAAAAAAGGAGAGAAGAAATAAAGAAGAGACCTGAGAGAACCCACAATTGATATCCACTGCTTCTATTAGATGCCAATCCACTTGAAGGCAGCTGTCTTATGGAAGGAATAGTCTTTTCAAATATAAATGCTAAGAATGCTACCCAAGCCATAAGCAATGATGTGGAAGGAGTCAGAGTTCCTAAAAGCATCACTGAGCCTTGATTATAGTTATATGGCCTGCTTTAGCCAATGGAATGTGAATGAACATAAAATGTGCTATGTGTGAACAGAAGCTTTCATTGAATTTGAGTGGGTCAGTTTGGTCTCTTGCTCCTGACCTCCACGAGGAGAACAACACATCCCTTCAGCCTGGATGCTGGAATGAGAAGACTGAGTGGACAGAGCCAAGCAGAGTTGCTGCTGCTCCACACTTTTGTTAAGTGAGAAATAAATATATGTAGTTGTAAGCCACTGAAATGTTTTGGGATTTTTAGTTACCACTGCAAATGGTAACTAGAAGAAAGGGTAAAATAATATTTTATTCAGTTAAGCTACAAATTGTGGTTACTTGCAGCTGAACACATTCCTAAATAATATATCCAAAAGATTATCATTTTTCTTAACATATGCACTCTCTGGGCAGCGATTTACACTGTGCCTGAACTAACAGAGCTTAGCATCAGGATATTACAAGTGTGGAAGGCTCAAGGAAAGAGACAGCTCAGGTAATAATCTGCAGATGTGTGTGGCCTTGCCCAGAGAACTTCACAGTATGGATACTTGGGTAGCTACAAGGCTATAAGAGGGCAAGAAGTGCTTCAGATGGGTTGCTTAAAATAATATATATCAGCAGTTAACAGCCTTCTGTTCATCTCAGACAACCCAATATAAAAGGACCAGGAGTAAATTGTTCTTCCCAAACATTAAAGCATAACAGAAAGAGGTGGAAGAAATTGGTATTCAGAAGGAATGGATACACATTTGTGTTTTCTTTTCCTGCCAGAGAATAATTAGAAGGAAATCAAGAGAGCAATATCAAGTGAGTCATTCTAATGTACCCAATTATCACTTATTTGAAAAATATTTTTCTTAAAAAGAGGTTTTAATTATTTTCCCTACAAAAGTATTCACTACATTTCCAGTAATTTTATATAGGGATGTTTATGTTTATAAATTGACATGCTGATTCATGCTTCCTCAATATGTCAGTTATTCAGGTTCCATAATATTAGTGTCAATGTTCTAGTTATGCCTGAATAGATTAGCTCTTTATGTAGGATTCTTCAGACAATAAAATACATCTCTATGTGTCCAGTTATTCCTATCAGAAATTTTGGAATAATCCTCAGTTCCATAATTTTCCTCTCTAGCTCTCTCCTACTATCAGTTTAACAAAGAATATAAGAGCTTCTACAAGGCATACTTCACTTTTCTATCCACCTCTCTCCATTTCCATGACTAAAATCCTAGCGCAAGATACCCTAATCTCTTGCCCAATCTACTGTAAATATCTCCTAATTTATAAATCCCTACTTCCTCTCTGACTTTCTTGTAGTGAGTTTAAAAGCAGCACAAGAGATCACTTAAAAAATCAATAAGTTCAGATCACTCTTCTGTTTAAAAATGCTTAATGACTTCACACTGGATATAGAATAAAAATTTTAAATTCTTAACCAGGTCAATAAATTCTGAGATGATCTTGTTCATGCCTACCTCATATTATAGGGCTTCCCTGAGAGCCCAGTTTTCAAAGAATCCACCTGCAATGCAGGAGACCCCGGTTCAATTACTAGATCAGGAAGATCCACTGGGGAAGGGATAGGCTACCCACTCCAGTATTCTTGGGCTTCCCTTGTGGCTCAGCTGGTAAAGAATCCCTGCGATGCTGGGGACCTGGGTTTGATCGCTGGGTTGGGAAGATCCCCTGGAGAAGAGAAAGGCTACCTATTCCAGAAATCTGGGTTGGAGAATTCCATGGGCTGTATAGACCATGGGGTCCCAAACAGTTGGACAGGACTTTCACTTTTCACCTCTTATTATGCCAGTCACCCCCTGTTCCCTAACATTCAGCCACACTGTGTACTGCCCTCCAATGTACCACCTTCTTCAGCCATAGAGTCTTTGCGTATACCATTTACCTTAGAATTCTCTTTCTCCCTCTCGCCTGGCTAACTCCTATCATCTTAGGCATCTTATTTCAATATCAATTCATCAGAAATTCTCCTTCTCCTGCTCAGATCCTTATTATATTCACTCTCAGTACTTTGGTCTTTTTCTTCTCAGATCTTGTCATAACTTGAAGTTGTATATTTCCAGAATGGTTAGTTTTTTTAATATTGTCTAACCCATTTGGCTGTAAGTGCCCTAAAGACAGGAGTCACACTTGTAATCAGTCTTGCCAAGCACTGGGCATGGTGTGGAGTAACAGCACAATAGATATTTAGAATAGATGAATGAACAGATGCATGAACTTGGGTAGAATGTACTAAATTACGAAAATATTGCAGATTCTAGTAGACATGGTAGAGTTTTTTCAATTGCAAGTATTCTCCCAACAAGCTATAGAATGAACACATATATATCTTTCTGGTTTCTTCCATTTGTTATGAATCAGGGGAGCTGCTGCTGTGTTGTATAAGAATATCAGAGTTTTTAGACTTTGGGTGTATCAAAATATGTAAGTACATAATTTTACAAACTGAGAAAGTCAAAGTGCTTTAAGCATATAAAAATGTCTCAAGTAGATTTATTTTGTATCTTTTAAACATAGTTTTTAATTACCATAATTTTAATCAATCATAAAATAGAGTACATTATTATATTAAAACGTAAAGTAGAGGCATGTCCATATAACAGCCCTGCAATTTTGATACCATAACATGGACATCAGGATTCTTTCGATAGAATTTCACTCAATGAATTTCAAAGGAAGGAAAGGCTAGGTTAAATTTAGTAACAAACAACTCCCCTAAATCTTAACAGAACACATTCACTCTTGCCCATGCTACATATTGAAAGGGATGACTTTACTTAGTGCAGTTGTTCAGAGACCATGCTGATGGAGGCCTCATCATGACGCATGTGTCTAAAATAGCTATTAGAGGAGAAGAGCAAATAGTGCACTAGGTCATTAATACTTCTACTCCAAAAAGGTACTCCTCAATTTTAGCTCCTGTGGCATTGGCCTAAGTAAGTCACATGACAGCCTAATGCAAAGAGGGACTCGAAAATTAAATCCTATGATAGTCTCAAAAAGGGAAGAGAAGAAGAAACCCAGAGGAACCACACTACAGGCTGCTAGAGTCTGAGACATTCAAGGGATAAGTGAAACCATTCATTCACATAACATGCATTTTTTCTGCACTATGCTGTGAACTAATTTGCTGGCAATAAAAAATCAAGTGTGCTAGTTCTGGAGAAAGCCACTTAAACAATTACTTAAGGAAGCTAAGAATGGTGCATATTCACATTTTGAAGAATCCCTGAAAGACCAGTTTAGAGCGATCTTGGGTGCTTCAGCAATATGTGAACCGTGAACTCCCTGACGTTCAAGCTGGTTTTAGAAAAGGCAGAGGAACCAGAGATCAAATTGCCAACATTCGCTGGATCATGGAAAAAGCAAGAGAGTTCCAGAAAAACATCTATTTCTGCTTTATTGACTATGCCAAAGCCTTTGACTATGTGGATCACAAGAAACTGTGGAAAATTCTGAAAGAGATGGGAATACCAGACCACCTAACCTGCCTGTTGAGAAATCTGTATGCAGGTCAGGAAGCAACAGTTAGAACTGGCCATGGAACAACAGCCTGGTTCCATATCGGGAAAGAAGTACACCAAGGCTGTATATTGTCACCCTACTTATCTAACTTATATGCAGAATACATCATGAGAAACACTGGGCTGGATAAAGCACAAGCTGGAATCAAGATTGCCAGGAGAAATAACAGTAACCTCAGATATGCAGATGATACCATCCTTATTGCAGAAAGTGAAGAAGAACTAAAGAGCCTTGATGAAAATTAAAGAGGAGAGCAGAAAAGTTGGCATAAAACTCAACATTCAGAAAAATAAGATCATGGCAACCAGTCCCATCACTTCATGGCAGATAGATGGGGAAACAGTGGAAACAGTGGCAGACGTTATTTTTTGGGCTCCAAAATCACTGCAGGTGGTGCCTGCAGCCATGAAATTAAAAGACGCTTACTCCTTGGAAGAAAAGTTATGACCAACCTAGATAGCATATTGAAAAGCAGAGACATTACTTTGCCGACTAAGGTCCGTCTAGTCAAGGCTATGGTTTTTCCAGTGATCATGTATGGATATGAGAGTTGGACTGTGAAGAAGGCTGAGCACTGAAGAATTGATGCTTTTGAACTGTGGTGTTGGAGAAGACTCTTGAGAGTCCCTTGGACTGCAAGGAGAGCCAACGAGTCCATTCTGAAGGAGGTCAACCCTGGGATTTCTTTGGAAGGAATGATGCTAAAGCTGAAACTCCAGTACTTTGGCCACCTCATGGGAAGAGTTGACTCACTGGAAAAGACCCTGATGCTGGGAGGGATTGAGGGCAGGAGGAGAAGGGGACGACCGAGGATAAGATGGCTGGATGGCATCACGGACTCGATGGACGTGAGTCTGAGTGAACTCCGGGAGATGGTGAGGAACAGGGAGGCCTGGCGTGCTGCGGTTCATGGGGTCGCAAAAAGTCGGACACGACTGAGCGACTGAACTGAACTGAACTGGGTGATCTCACAAATCACGTAAGTTGAAGGTTAAAGGTTTGATCTTTTTCTTTTTTAAAAGATTACCAAAGAACTCTAAAGTTTCATTATTGTTGTCTATATATTTTCATTTGACTAGGCCCTCTAAAAAGAAGGTACCAACATAACAGTAATCTTTACTCAGCTTAAGGACAAATTTCTCACTTGTCTCAGATCTAGAAGAGTATAAAACTTTTTAAGTAGCATCATAGTGTTTTTGTTGTCTTCCTTTTCACTATGAATACTGGAAACTATTATATTACTTTTATACTGTGAGCCCACTAGACTATAATTCTTGACGTGTTAAAATGTTCTACTTTTTATATCAAAATATACCATTTTACCTATTATTAAACAATATTAAAAACATTAAGTGACATTTAAGACAAGAATATATTCATTCATATTCCTAGAATCCAAATTCAACTTTCTTTTTCGGCCTTCCTATTTATTTTCACACATTATCATACAAAAAAATTCTATCTGAAAAAAGAAGATTAAGAATATATTCCGTTCTAAAAATCATGGATAAATTTACATGTGTAAAGAAGACATGTACCCTTAAGGTTTGGGGCTGTCTTAGTCACAGGCAGAGCCAAAAGGGGTGACAAGTACATCCTGAAGACTGACTGCAAAGGGACTGATATTATTTCATTTGCAGTCGGCATTATACCATGTATTCACAGCTGAATTTATACTAACTAATAAATAGTAGAGAAGATATATGGGATTCCCAGGTGGCTCCCTGGTAAAGAATCCACTTGTCAATGCAGGAGATGCAGGAGACATGGGTTTGATCCCTGGGTCAGGAAGATCTCCTGGAGAAGGAAATTGCAACCTACTCCAGTATTGTTGCCTGAATAATTCCATGGACAGAGGAGCCTGGTGGGCTACAGTCTATGGGGTCACAAAGAGTCGGACATGCCTGAGTGACTGAGCACCCTGGGCTTGGCTCAGGGAGTGTATTTAGAATGGGATGCATATAGAGTGTACTGAGGACTGAGTTCGATATATAGACAATTGTATTTAGAAAAAACAAACATTAAACACTTTATACAAACAGTGCTCTTTTTATTCACTAGCACATTTTAGACTTTAAGACAAATGCATTCTCAATCACACATCTTCCTAGTTTTTCCAATATATTTTTGTAAATGAGCATACACCTATCTGTTAATTAATATATTTATTAACTGTTAATAACTATTTAGTAACTATATTAATAAGCATTAATAAAGCTTATTTTTCTTCATAATTTTTATATAGAAAATAAATATGTGTTGCAGTTCTAGCAGTTTCTTTCTATACCAAAGTACAAAAGTACATCACCATTGCACCTCTTCCCTTGTTCATTTCCCACTTTGGCTTACTATGTTTATTTCAGCAGCTTGCATTTTGTCTGCAGAAAGCAAACCTTAGTTTTATCGAGAGAGAAAAAGCAAGCAAGTAAGAAAACAAGCAAGCTAGCAAGCAAAGAAGCAAACACAAAACACCCTCACTTCTTCTAGTACCTGTCTAAATAGCTTCTCTTTAAATAGCATTGGATACTTTGTAAGATAAAACACGTATTAATATGAAGGTAGTTCAAACCCTGGACGGATAAAGGTTGACATCTTGTCTTATCTTTAACACCCAGTCTTAGGACATTCAGATTTTGTCATGTAAAATGTTGTGTGGGATTATATTCACAGATACAGAAATATGTTCCGTTCTATCACACCCACGAGCCCCAGAACAGTACACTGAAAGCTGGCATGAATAAGATCCATTCCACAAATGAAAAGCATAGCTAATCTACTGATAGGTAATGAACTACTTTAGTCACTAATTTTTTCTTCAGTTTTAAATATTATTGCTATACTAAGAAATTTCATTTGTCTTTTAAAAATAGTTATTAGATGTGGCTATTAGGTACATCTTGCTAAATAAATGTTTGTTTGTAGATATTTCTATATGCCTTTATATAACCCAAATACATATTTTAAGTGAAAGTGTTAGTCGCTCAGTCATGCCCAACTCTGCAATCCCATGGATTGCAGCCCACAAGGTTCCTCTGTCCATGGGGTTTTCCAGGCGAGGATATTGGAGTGGTCTGTGATTTCCTTCTCCAAGGGATCTTTCCCACCCAGGGATCGAACCTGGGTCTCCTGCACTGCAGGCAGATTCTTTACAGACTGAGCTACCAGGAAAGGCTGTACATCATAATTTCAAAAATATTTTATAGTTGTTGTTAATATGCTTTGTAGTAGGTTCAAAAACATCTTGCCTTAAGTTTCCCAATAACTGAAGATTCTAGATAAAATGGATTCAGAATTTTAGCATTAGAGAAAGCATTAAACAAGAACATTTGTTTCAAATTTGTCTCATGAAAGAACAGAGAATTCCTTTCTTTAAAGTCATAACAGTCATAACATAACAGATAAACAGATATTTAGCAGCAAGAGGGAACTTATTATTTCAAAAGGCCCTTCAAAATATAACTTTGTAATGCAAAAAAATTAATAGAAATGAATATGCTTTTAAATGTTCCAGCTGTATCATATTTTGCTTTCCCGATCAAAAATCTTTCCTAATCAATATTCAAGGCAATGTTTTACAGAAATGCCTAACCTTACTTTAAGGAATTCTTGATTTTTGGTAAGAAAAATCATTGATTAATGCTGTAATGTAATTAGCAAATTTAGAAGGAAATTAATTCATTTAAAAGGAATTGAACTTTTCCCATCATCTGATATTTAGTTGGCATTATTCTAAATAGATCAGTAATTTTAAGAACATTTTTAACTTTCATTAAAAATAATATAGTATCAAAACTTTAATATTAGTGAAATTAATTCCATATTCCTTAAACAATGGTACCTTTTTAAAAATAGAATACTTCATAGATGTTAAATGTATAGAATTAAACTGCCTAGACAGTCAAATCAAAATGGAAAGATAAGGCAATTGTCCAAAACACTTAGGCCAAATAAAACCTCAGGCCAAAATAAAATGAGAAAGAAGTGTATTTTGGGTGGGTCATCTTGTTGGCTGACTTCATTAACCTAATTTATCAGATTAAGGTTCTTTTCCCTATTTTCCTTTGCTAAGGTGTAAAAACTTAAGTGGTCCAAGGGTATGGTTTTAGTGGCAGAAGTTGGGAGTGAAGCGCTCAGGCTCTATTTGTTTCTCCCACCAACATATGTGTAACCTTGTACAAGAAAGTAAACTTATCTGTACTGAGTTTCCTCTTTTGTAAAATAAGACCCTCTAAAGTCTTTTCCATCTCTGAAAAGTTATGAACTCATGAGATAGTAAGATGACAGCTATGTGAGAGTGCATATTATAAAATAGAGCAATTACAGCTATATGTGTATGTGTGTGGTATGCTCGATGTTCAACAATATAATATTACCCTAAGGACACTGCTAATATTTAACAATCACGGAAGTTGAAATAGGTATTTGATTTAATTACAATAGCTTTTATAATTGTCGTAAGAAATTAATTACACTTGAAGTAGGGAAGAACATTTTTTCACACCTTGAGTTACATTGACTCAGAATGACACACAGTAAATATTCAATGTGTTGTTAGTGCTAACACTATGAGGTTTGAGATACATCTCCATCCTTCATAACTCTGTAGGTTGCCTACTCATAGTAAGAACTGCAATGGTGAATGTACTGGATGCAGAACCCTTAATCAGTTAACATTTAAGAAGTCTGTTATTTACACTGTTAAGTTATTTTAGCTACACCATTTGCATTACATTAATTCTTTAAATTCAGCTGACACATTTTAGCTTTGTGTCCATTACTCACCTTTTTAGTGCAACAAATACCCTCATAACATTTAGGCACTATTTCAATAAGGTTCATTCCCTGCCTTTTCTTCCATTAGCAAATAATTTGATAATGCAGACAGCCATCTATAAAATATTTTTCCACTACACAAATATATCTTTATATCTTTCAATATCATAATAGCATAAAAGCTTATTTTTTCTTCTTGGGGAATTAAGTCAAATAGCTTTCTTAGACTGTTTTTCACATCTTTTTCTCTGTTAGCTCTGTATTCCACAGTACCACTTTCTTTTCTTTCTCCTTGTGAAAACAATGATTGTACTTACACTATCAGTATTTTTCTTTTCAGGTCACCTACCTCATCTGTATTGTATAATTGAAACCTATAGCTTCTCATTTCTTCTCATACTGTCTTACTTCTTGAAGAACACAAAATTTAATTCTCTCTCTCTGCACACACACACACACACACACACACACACACACACACACACATGTATCCTGAGATTCCCGTATTCTTAACAAATTTGTTATTCTATCACTTTGGCCCCGGTATCACTATTACCTAAGGTTAAAGATGTTCTCAAAGTACTGAACTTCATGTACAGCAAAAATATACTGATGTAACTGAAGAAACTGCCTCACTAAGAAAGAAGAAAGTGAAGTCTTTAAACAATGTTAAGTATCTATTCTAGTATTAAAATATTTAAACAGATCATGCCAATGCTAATATAAATTTTAATACTTCATCTCTGATAAATACTATTGCTTCCATGTTTATTAAAGTAAAATAATATTATAGTATAGAGATTTTTAAGTAATTTATCAAGCAGTAAACCATATAATGAAAGGGAGTATATGTAGGAAATCTTTGGGTTATTACATTTATTTAATAATTTTTCATGTGTCATTGAATGACAAATGATAATTTTTCTGTTATGGTTAATAATTTAAATAGCATACATGATACCTCTCTAGGGGTTTATATATCAAATATATCATCACTGTTTCAAAGTAGATATGACAGCTATTGACCCAAAATTGCTTTATTGAAAACTTCCTTAATGAGCTTTTATATGACAGGTTCTAATAGTTTATTAAATGTTTCTGTCATGAGTTAATTATCCCAGGAAGACAAGCAGCAGCATTTCCTATACCAATATTAAAAGATGACCACAAAAGTAATGTGGTGCATTATTGCCAAATATGTTGATAACTTTGAAAAGCTGTTTCAAAATATTGTTTTCTTTATTCATTAGGTACTAATTCAATGACCTACAGATTTCAGTTATTTAACAAGCACCAATTTTCGCCTGTGAGGGAGAAGACATGGTATGGAGGAAAAGGTACAGGAGACAAATCTGAATTTAAATCTTCATCACTTTCTATTTAATAGCTTTGTGACATGAACTTATCACTTCTGTCTTTGAATCTAAACATTCTAATTTTTCAAATGGTGATAATATTGCTTCTTTAAAGATTATCTGGAAATAAGCACCTGACTTAGGAACTGATAGCTGTTACTGTAATTATGCAGTATGTTAACAGAAGCCAGACGATCAGGGTTGACTCTTGGGCACAAAAGCTCGTGAATTTTAAGCATATCAATTAATTCCAAAATAGGAAATAAATATATTTCCTATTTAAATAGCATACCTTAAAAGCATATTCCATCACTACATATAACCACGTATACACACACACACTACTATGGAAAACCTGACTTGTACCAAAAAGTTTATGTTGCACTCCTCTAAAAGGTACCATCTGTCTTATTATTTGCTATGTATTAGAATTATAAAATAGGAATTATTACTACTTCTATTTTCAGCATTAAAGGAGACTTGTTTGTATTACCAAATCACATGTTAATTTTGGAAGTATAATACTTTTGGTTTTCTTAATTTTCTTTCACTATCTCAGGATAATTCATTAGAGTATTTTCTATAAAAACATGAATATTTCTAATGATTAAAGCCTGATTCACAAAACATGGCTAAAAACTAAGTAAAGGGGAAATATTACTGATTTATGGCCATCATTTTCCAAATATTGATGACTTATGATACCACTTTTAAATTTGAGTTCTCATTGACAATTCATGAATCAATATTTTAAACATATGTACAAAACCTATCATCTAAGAATCTCTTTTCTGATTTTGTAGTCCCTCAGAGTATAATTTAATAGCAACACTATATGGTCAAACTGCTGCTTGATATTAAAACTCCCTAATCCTGAGGCATTAAAAACCCTCTATTGAATACTGATGTAGTAAAGAGCTTCAAAGAGAAAAATGTCAAGGTTCTAGGAAGATCCCAGAATCATCTTCAGTATGTTCTTCCTTGGAGATATGAATCACTTACTGGTCAGCTGACTTGGCACAAACTGAAGGTCTGTTTTTTGTCATAGATATGAATTAATGTTTCCCCCAAAGTCATCTTGCAAATTCACGTGACTGACTAGACCCAGTCAAAAAGAAATGTGGATGATACTCTACAAAGCAGCCATTGTTACTGGAGAGACCCAAACAAGTAATGTCTTTTTGTCTTTTATTAATTATTATACTCAACAAATAGCACATGTTCTCTAAATGAGAAATTTTCCAAAAAATATGAAATAATTTATGTAAAGGAAAAAAAGGGAACAAGGATCCAGAAATAACTCAGATGGTAATTTAGTAGTAGTTGATTACTCTTTGTGTACTCTGTTAATTTGGGTATAAAATGAAATGATAATGTCATCGAATGAGAGATCCACTCATATTGAAGCAAAAGTCATCAAAAGATAAAATTATAGTAAAAATAGGTGTAATTTTGATACATCAACATATCTTCAAATTTTCAAGTGTTTTAAAAAGGTGAATATTTCAAGTCATTAAAAAAAACTAGGTTTTTATATCAAGTATTACCATGGACTACAAACTGCAAATGAGAAATGCTCTGAGAATTAACACTATGTGGATAATACTGTCATTTAATGACTTTATAATTGCATAAAAATTCAGTGATATTAATTTCCATCTTTGCAATTTTTTAAAAAATAAAAAACACACCAAAATACAGGCACACAAAACACTTCAAGCTATGTTTTGAATTTTATAAAGGAAGCAGAATTTAAAGCTTACAAACAAAAGTGAAATGGGATTTTAGTTAAGAAAATTTTAATGCCAGCCTAAAGCAGCCCTAAAATTCAGAATAAAACATGGCTACTGTAACAGAAACAGGTTTATTTCTTTAGGAAGTGGTTTCTAATTCTGAAGCTGCAAATGTGCAGGCACACGTGATGGGGAATGTAAGGGTTGCCATGGAAGTACACATCTTTTCTTGGACAGTCAAGTCTTTTAAAAAATGCATAAAGAACTTTCACTTCATAATATGTCATGAAAATTGACTCTGCTTTCCTTACCAACATATTAGTATGATGCAATGCAACACAGTACAGAAATAACCCACATTTTTAAAAACTTCGACCCAGTAAGATCGCTTATAAAACATGGAGTGAAAAATGAAATAAGAAATCTCCAAGTCGGAGAACTAATTGTGGGTCTAGAACAAATTCTAATTCCATTAAATTAATAAATAATCACACCTCAGGACATTCCACAGGCCTGATACACTTCCTGGGCGTCCAAATGCAAACATCACTAAACATCACTCTCGACATACTTTGGTCATATGCCTTATTTTTAAGGAAAAATAAAATCATTCATACATTCCTACTTTCTCAACGGTTTCCAAGAAGCAGGGAACAGACTCTGCTCTACTGTCTTTTTTGCACAAAATCCCCTGGAGGTTCTCTTAAGAGTCTGTGAAGTCAGCTCAAGACGCCTGGATGGAGGCGTGACACTTGGACTGGGGAGGTGGCAGAATCTGTTGAGAAACGCAGCAGGTTCTGAGGCGCTAGAGAACCCACGTGTGCAGGGGCTGGGGAACTTTTCCACCACGTCTCCCGGAAGGAAGGTCTCACTTTTAAATAGGGGGCTAGCGGCGGCGAGGAGCTGGGTGGGTGGAAGGTGGGCAGTAAAATAGGAGAGGTGGTGGCGAAGCAGAAGGTTCAATCCCTTCTCAGGTATCTACTTGTGCCTCCCCACATTCTAGGCTCTCCCTCATCAACTTTATTATTTTTCCGTTTTACAGGAGGGTTTAAGCAATAGGGATGCTGAGCATCTCATAGGCTCAGTCAGGAACAAAGAAAACCGAGTTCCTAATACTGTATCTCTCCCGTTGGAGATCACGTGTCCTGCTTTCGCTGGAATGCACTCTTCTCGCCCACGCTATAAAATCTCTATGGTGCTTAGAAATTTTACCCACGTTAAAATATGCTCACTTATGAATTGCTTTTTATCTACCAAGAGAACCACATTTCAACGTACACAGGTACACATTTACGTGGTGACCCAGTTACCACTGCAGGTGAATTCGGTGTGTTGAAAGTGTATTGGGAAAGTAATGGAAAAGAGCAGGTGGAAGATCATGTCTCACTGAGCGCACCCTCCCCTCCCCCGTTTTCTAATTTCTTTTGAAGAAGTTCGAAAGGAACGTGGGAGTCGTGGGAGTCGCAGATGGTTCCTTTTTGAAGCCGATTCCTGGGAGTTGTGAAAGTGACCCCTTCCCTTCTCTGCCTGGCGCTGCGCCCTCTCGCCCAGCCCTCTCGCTTTGTGACTTGATGGGGAGGAGACAGTAAGGGAGAGGGCGGAGGCGGGTCCTTTATGCAGACCTGATGGTCAAGAAGTAGTATAATAAGGCAATTTTGCAGCTATCTCCATTATCATGAAGTCATACTATTTTAAAAGACATTCTGTAAAAGTCCCATCCCCTATTCCCATTCTTGACTCTGCAAACTGTCAAGACAGGAGAACCTTTGGCACCCAATTTAATTGTCCGTGAGCTAAAGTGCTATTATTACCCTGATGCTAATGTGCTTTCCTCCCTCTTTCCACGTAGGACCCAAAACTAGTCCTGCATCCTTAATGACTGAAAGAAGGATGCAAGATGCTGAAGGGGGCCCAGCGCTGGGATTGGGAATAGCGCTGCTTCACCAGCTTCTCCGAGCAACACAAAGGAGATGTGTGGGCTGGAGTTGTTGAGCTTAGGGGAAGGAGACATCGCTTTCCCTGACTCCCGGGAAGAAGGGCTTTGCTCCATCGCTCCCCTACTTCTTTTGGTCCTCCAGTCTTTTATACTCTTTCTTCCCCTTCATCCCCTCCCCAAAACCCCACCCTATCCCTTCAGTTCCCAATGGCATAAAGGTCTTCTAATTATTTTTTCAAACAAACAGGCATCACACAGTAATACTATAGCTTTTAAGATAAAGGGACAAACGTGACCTGCCACAAGTGTGTGTGTGAGAGAAAGAGAGAGACAGAGAACCAATATCAAAGGAGCGCTTCATCCTTCAGACACCTCCGGAAAAAGCTGACTGGAGATATTCAGATAATAAAGAACTGTGATCAACCTCAACCTCAAATCGTCGGTCTCAGCACCAGCACCCAAAATCGCTCTTTGCCTTCCTTTTCGCAATATGTAACCCTTTAAGCTCACCCGCCAGCCCAGGCCACTCGGCACTCCCCAGCACCCGCAACAGCAAGCACGCGATTCTAAATGCCCCGCAATCTACCACATCCTCGCCACCTCCGCGGGCCAGCGGGCGAGCAGCTCCCAGGGAGCGCTGAAGGCTCGGGTTCTCCTAACCCCCACCCCCGTTCCGTCGGCCACCTGGGTCCCTCACCTAGGACGCTCACTGTCGCTGCGGCCACAAGCGGCGAGGCCCCCGCGACCCCCTTGGCCCCGGAGCAATATTATCCTACTCACATCGCCGGCGGGAGAAACTGCCCATGAGGTTCCGGAGAAAGTGAATCGTGCAGCTGCCGAGGGTTATTCCTTAAAGTGTCCGGGGTCCGCAGTAGAGTGGGCACGAGGGACCTCGGAGGAGAGGAGGGGTGAAGGAGGAGAAGAGAAGGAGAAAGAGGGGATTCCAGGCAGCTGCCACGTTAGACCATGATGCCGGTGCCCTTCAGGTGGACAGCTGGAGAGGTTTCCGCGGGAAGCGGCCGAGGGGAAGCCCGAAGCGCTGGCGGGGGAGGCAGGAGCGCATCCACTCCCCAGCTTCCGCCTGCCTTGCGCGCCGCGCAAGCGACCGCAGCGGCAGAGGCGGCCGCGGCGGTGGCGGAGGCGCAGCTCCCTCCCCACCCCAGAAGGCTCCACAGACAATAAATCCTGGGAGGAGAAGAGACGAGCCGAAAAGGCGAATCTTGCACCCAACTCCGTAAAACCCCGTACCCGCTGCCGCGCCTCTCCTGGGCGAGGATCCCCGGGGACCCAGGAAGCAGCGGGCGGTTCGGAGGGGCCGTGCGCTCCCGCGGCTGCAGGCGACGGTGGAGTGGGCGGGTGCAGGTCCCTCCGGTGAGAACTCGCTGCGCAGGGGCTGACTGTCCGTGGCTTCAAGCCCGGGGTTCTCCCGGAGTTGGGGTCCTCCTCGGTGCAGTGGCTTGGTGCACAGGTGCCTGGATTGGCAGTCGAGGAGGCGCTGCTCCTGGCTCTTGGCTGTCTCCCTGATCTCCCCGCCCCCTCTCTTTTTTTTCCCACCCCCTTTTCCGACGACACCAGCTGCAGCAGCCTCAAAGTGCTAAAACCTGTCAAGGAGATTTTCCAGCCATAGGGAAGGGGGTGACCACTTTCACAGCCCTCGGCTCCTTTTCGGGATCCTCGCCTGCCCCTCTGACCTCTACTCGGGCTCCCCCAAATTGTGAGAAGCAAATTCCCAGTCCCGTGGAGTACTGAAATGGTTGCTTTCTCCCGGCTCTGGCTGTTTTTTGTAAAGAACGGGACGACTGGTCGAGCTCTCCGGGGTCTTTCAATCTCCCGCTGGGCTTCAAGCAGGTGCTCGAGGCACGGCGCCGCCGGGCAGCGCGCGGCCGCCGGCTCTTCCTGCAGCTCAACCGGCGCGTGGCGCTCCGGCGGCCCCGGCGCGGCGTCCTGCAGCGCGGGCGACTCCGCCGCACCAGCGCCTCGGGGCCTCTGCGCCTTCCCGAGCGCCCCGCATCCGCACCGGCTCGGTGACGCTGCGCCGGTGGCTCCGCAGGCTGCCGCTCCTGCTATCTCAGCAAAGAGGCGGCCGGGAGCGCCTCCTCGGGGTTTCCTCCCCCGCCCGCCTTCCGGCTGCAGGTTGTTGGCTGCCAAGGAGAAAAGTCTCTGCTAGCGGTTCAGTCTCTTCACATCAGTCAAGGCAACGACCTTTGTGCCTGCTCTCGCGTTCCCTTCTCCTTCTGGGGCCGGGGTGGCTGCCCTGGGTGTGCACAAAATTAGAAGGGGTTTTCCAGCCACCCTTCACGCTTCCACCCCCTCTCCTCAGGCCAGGAACACGCATTCTCACACTCACACACATTCATCTCCTCTCTCACGTAAAGGCACACACAGACATATAAAGTCTCACACGTCTTTAAACTCCCCAAAGGAGCAATATGTTAAGAAACCCCTATTGACGAGGCTGGTGCTATATTTAGACTTCTCTTTTATTCTCTAAACCCAACAGGTCAATTCTCTCTTTAAAATAAGATTTATCATCCTGAAATCATTTTTTTTTTTTCCTTTTCTTGGAATACAGGGGCTATAAGCTTTTCGTTTCCTCATGATAAGTGAGAATGTCCCTTCATCTCTCTACATCGCTAATACAGTAGACGTCATGATGTTCAGATGCCACTCCAGTGGATGCAAATTCACAGTTTACTAAAAAGAAAATGCATTTGCTCATATTCTTGGATTTGCAATGCTGAAATCTTCAAGGTCAAAAGCCATCTTTTCTGGCTGCTAAGGGTTGTCTAGGAAGAGACTTTGGAGATTGACACCTAATCAGCAGAGTACCAAGAATGATTATTTTCCACTTTACCTGGGCCATGAAAGAGGGGTGACTTTTAAGGATAACTTTCCAGTGTATCATATTATTTGCATGTAAAAGGAAAAAGGAATAAGAGCATATTTTTAAAAGCCAGGTCATTTTAAAAGTGAGTTATAAAACACCACCAAGAAAGGGTTCTGAAATGGCAAGGAAACAAACAAACAAAAAAATTAAGGGCAAATTTTTTTTAATTTTTATTTTTACTTTATTTTACTTTGCAATACTGTATTGGTTTTGCCATACATTGACATGAATCCGCCACGGGTGTACATGAGTTCCCAATCCTAAACCCCCTCAAAAAGGCAAATTTTTGAATTGAGCCCTCTAGGGCTCTGCTTTTTCACCCACAGTTTTATTCTTATAAACATATGCTACATCTCAGTGTTTCAGCTGGACAGTGATATGAAAATTTTTAGGTTGCAATTGAAAATCTAAAAATAAATAAATAACCTCACAGAACAATTATACAGCTGTATCAATACTGTTATAGGCCTGCAGTTCTTTGGGATACAGTTTGCACATAACTTTCACATATATCCATTATTTAATCATTTCCTAAAACTGTTTAGTGGACAATATTTTCCCACACTTATTGGAAGGGCACAAGGCTCATCTCAGAAATGTACCCAATTGCCCTGCACCTGAACTCAGAATTTCTTATTTTAACTCCAGGATTTAACTCCCTTTTACCAAAATATTTGACAAAAAAATTCTGTATGTAAAATCACAGCCAATTATGAGGAAACTTAAGATCATTGCAAATAGGTAACATACCTACCAATGAACTTATATACCATGTGTTAAGTGCAACTGTTTTCTTAAATAAAAACAAAATTGTCCCCTTCTAATAACTGCAGATGGTGATTGCAGCCATGAAATTAAAAGACGCTTACTCCTTGGAAGAAACGTTATGACCAACCTAGGTAGCATATTCAAAAGCACAGACATTACTTTGCCGACTAAGGTCCATCTAGTCAAGGCTATGGTTTTTCCTGCGGTCATGTATGGATGTGAGAGTTGGACTGTGAAGAACGCTGAGCGTTGAAGAATTGATGCCTTTGAACCGTGGTGTTTGAGAAGACTCTTCAGAGTCCCTTGGACTGCAAAGAGATCCAACCAGTCCATTCTGAACAAGATCAACCCTGGGATTTCTTTGCAAGGAATGATGCCAAAACTGAAACTCCAGTACTTTGGCCACCTGATGCGAAGAGTTAACTCATTGGAAAAGACTCTGATACTGGGAGGGATTGGGGGCAGGAAGAGAGGGGGATGACAGAGGATGAGATGGCTGGATGGCATCACTGACTCAATGGCCATGAGTCTGAGTGAACTCCGGATGTTGGTGATGGACAGAGAGGCCTGGCGTGCTGCGATTCATGGGGTCACAAAGAGTCGGACACGACTGAGTGACTGTACTGAACTGAATGAGGAGAAGGGCTTCCCAGGTGGCACTAGTGGTTAAGAACCCACTTGCCAATGCAGGAGACATAAGAGGCTCTTGTTCCATCTCTGGGTCAGAAAGATCCGCTGAAGAAGGAAATAGCAAACCACTCCAGTATTCTTGCCTAGAGAATCCCCATGGACAGAGAAGCCAGGTGGGATACAGTGCATAGGTTATCAAAGAGTAGGACATGACTGGAGCGATTTAGCATGCATACAATGAGAAAGATATTTTTGAAACCCCAAACTAAAAATTGATGATACCTCTGTAATATATTTCAAGACATATGTACTCCTTTCCTCTTTGTCATATCATAGAACCTTGATTTCAGACTCTAGAGGTTCAAATGGATAAATCATTTTAAATATGAGCAGGTGTGATGCAACGCCTGTGGGTTTGAACAAACACTATTTTAGCATTAAAAAAAAATAAGAAGGAAGTGTTCTCTGTAGAATGAGCCTTGAATACCATGATTCAACTTTTTCCTAAGATTTATGAATCTTGAACAAATTTTGGCCACCTTCACTATTTAAACAATGAAGCATACTGAGGAGATTTCAATAGTTCCATAGAATTATGGAACTATTGAAATGCAAATGCGGATGCTTGTCCTAAAACTCCAAGTTGCCCTGTCATCAACCCTCTGGAAATGCAGATGACTGTCTGAACACTGGAGAAAGATGAATGCTGAATATCCTTAGGCTGTTGCTCAAGCAGAGGTCCAATTCCAAAACATTAACAACTCCAAAAATTAGATCAAAGCAGTTTTAATAGATTAGCTATTCAGATTACATCTATCAATGGCTAAATATTAAATCCATAAAATTTCATAAACTGTTAATCAACTCCTTTGACTCACACTACTAAAATTTTTGAGATGATAATCTGTGTCCAGGAAACGCAGGACCAATAAAAGACATATGGTGATATTAACTGTCAGGTGTCAACTATCTTTCTAATAACTTTCTTTAGAGGCCTGGTTTTAGAGAAGTTGCTTGGCAATTCCTGATTTAAACAAAAACCACTTATGTATCTTAATATCTTAATGTTTAATATCTTATCTAATATCTGACTTAATTAGATATTGGTTCTTATTGGAATTTTAAAAATGTTAAATTTTTATGTATGGGGATGTAGATCTGAAGAGCTCAGAGTTCCTGGAGCTTGGTATGACAGGATCAACATTAGTGGGGAACCATATGGGTATGGAGGGCTGTTAGTTTTTGAAAAACAGGGAGAAGCACTGAGCAGGAAGTGGGAGTCATTAGATTCTTCTCCAAATTCATTTGTTACATGGCCTTACTGTGAAACTAATCTCTCAGATTAACAGTCTAATTCTAGTGAAAGAGAAGGGTTATTGTTACATTTAATGCATTTGGATAATTATTTTTTATTTTAAACATTAATTGCATATTTATGATATACAAATTACAGTGAACACTGATGTATGAATCGTGCATCTCTTTTAAGAAGGACAATATGATTGATTAAGACTGAAGCTTCCTCTGCCATTCCTTTACCTCTTCTTCCCTCACCCCACAGAGGCAACCCCATTCCTAAATTTTTGTATTTATTTGTACATTAATAAATTTCATGCCCTTTCGCTAAGACTAGTTTTATGTTGCTTTGGTAATTTAACTTTTACAAAAATGATATTATGCAGTTTGAATTCTTTTGCCACTTTCTTTGGATTTTGAAGAAAACAACGTTATGTCTATGAGAATGAATCATCTTGTTATATGTCACTCTGGTTCACTAATATTTATTGCTGTGTGATAGTTGACATGAATTTATCATTTTCACCTTCTGATGACAATTTTTACTTTTATAAGTAATACTGTTTTGAATATGTCTGCTTATGTATATGGATGATGCTTTTCCATTTTGTATACTATCTAGAAGTGGATTTCCTGGGTTGCTCAGTTCAGGTCAGTTCAGTCGCTGAGTCGTGTCCGACTCTTTGTGACCCGATGAATCGCAGCACACCAGGCCTCCCTGTCCATCACCATCTCCCGGAGTTCACTCAGACTCACGTCCATCGAGTCCGTGCTGCCATCCAGCCATCTCATCCTCAGTCGTCCCCTTCTCCTCCTGCCCCCAATCCCTCCCAGCATCAGGGTCTTTTCCAATGAGTCAACTCTTCACATGAGGTGGCCAAAGTACTGGAGCTTGAGCTTTAGCATTATTCCTTCCAAAGAAATCCCAGGGTTGATCTCATTCAGAATGGACTGGTTGGATCTCCTTCCAGTTCAAGGGACTCTCAAGAGTCTTCTCCAACACCACAGTTCAAAAGCATCAATTCTTCACCGCTCAGCTTTCTTCAAAGTCCAACTCTCACATCCATACATGACCACAGGAAAAACCATAGCCTTGACTAGATGGACCTTAGTCGGCAAAGTAATGTCTGTGCTTTTGAGTATGCTATCTAGGTTGGTCATAACGTTTCTTCCAAGGAGTAAGCGTCTTTTAATTTCATGGCTGCAGTCACCATCTGCAGTGATTTTGGAGCCCCCAAAAATAAAGTCTGACACTGTTTCTACTGTTTCCCCATCTATTTCCCATGAAGTGATGGGACTGGATGCCATGATCTTCATTTTCTGAATGTTGAGCTTTAAGCCAACTTTTTCGCTCTCCTCTTTCACTTTCATCAAGAGGCTTTTTAGTTCCTCTTCACTTTCTGCCATAAGGGTGGTGTCATCTGCATATCTGAGATTATTGATATTTCTCCCGGCAATCTGATTCCAGCTTGTGTTTCTTCCAGTTCAGCGTTTCTCATGATATACTCTGCATATAAGTTAAACAAGCAGGGTGACAATATACAGCCTCGACATACTCCTTTTCCTATTTAGAACCAGTCTGTTGTTCCATGTCCAGTTCTAACTGTTGCTTCCTGACCTGCATACAGATTTCTCAAGAGGCAGGTTAGGTGGTCTGGTATTCCTATCTCTTTCAGAATTTCCCACAGTTTATCGTGATCCACACAGTTAAAGGCTTTGGCATAGTCAATAAAGCAGAAATTGATGTTTTTCTGGAACTCTTGCTTTTTCCATGATCCAGCGGATGTTGGCAATTTGATCTCTGGTTCCTCTGCCTTTTCTTAAACCAGCTTGAACATCTGGGAGTTCACGGTTCATGTATTGCTAAAGCCTGGCTTGGAGAATTTTGAGCATTACTTTACTAGCATGTGAGATGAGTGCAATAGTGCAGTAGTTTGAGCATTCTTTGGCATTACCTTTCTTTGGAATTGGAATGAAAACTGACCTTTTCCAGTCCTGTGACCACTGCTGAGTTTTCCAAATTTGCTGGCATATTGAGTGCATACTTTCACAGCATCATCTTTCAGGATCTGAAACAGCTCAACTGGAATTCCATCACCTCCACTAGCTTTGTTCCTAGTGATGCTTTCTAAGGCCCACTTGACTTCACATTCCAAGATGTCTGGCTCTAGATTAGTGATCACATCATCATGGTTATCTTGGTCATAAAGATCTTTTTTGTATGGTTCTTCTGTGTATTCTTGCCACCTCTTCTTAATATCTTCTGCTTCTGTTAGGTCCATACCATTTCTGTCCTTTATCGAGCCCATCTTTGCATGAAATGTTCCCTTGGTATCTCTAATTTTGAAGAGATCTCTAGTCTTTCCCATTCTGTTGTTTTCCTCTATGTCTTTGCATTGATTGCTGAAGAAGGCTTTCTTATCTCTTCTTGCTATTCTTTGGAAATCTGCATTCAGATGCTTATATCTTTCCTTTTCTCCTTTGCTTTTTGCCTCTGTTCTTTCCACAGATATTTGTAAGGCCTCCCCAGAGAGCCATTTTGCTTTTTTGCATTTCTTTTCCATGGGAATGGTTCTTGATCCCTGTCTCCTGTACAATGTCACGAACCTCATTCCATAGTTCATCAGGCACTCTGTATATGAGATCTAGGCCCTTAAATCTATTTCTCACTTCCACTGTATAATCATAAGGAATTTGATTTAGGTCATACCTGAATGGTCTAGTGGTTTTCCCTACTTTCTTCAACTTCAGTCTGAATTTGGCAATAAGGAGTTCATGATCTGAGCCACAGTCAGCTACCAGTCTTGTTTTTGCTGACTGTAAAGAGCTTCTCCATCTTTGGCTGCAAAGAATATAATCAATCTGATTTCAGTGTTGACCATCTGGTCATGTCCACGTGTAGAGTCTTCTCTTGTGTTGTTGGAAGAGGGTGTTTGCTATGACCAGTGCATTGTCTTGGGAAAACTCTGTTAGCCTTTGCCCTGCTTCATTCTGCATTCCAAGGCCAAATTTGCCTGTTACTCCAGGTGTTTCTTGATTTCCTAGTTTTGCATTCCAGTCCCCTATAATGAAAAGGACATCTTTTTTGGGTGTTAGTTCTAAAAGGTCTTGTAGGTCTTTATAAAACCATTCAACTTCAGCTTCTTCAGCGTTACTGGTTGGGACATAGACTTGGATAACTGGAAAGGCAACATGATAGGATACCAAAAGAGGAACTCCCCAGGTCATTAGGTGCCCAATATGCTACTGGAGATCAGTGAAGAAATTAATCCAGAAAGAATGAAGGGATGGAGCCAAAGCAAAAACAATACCCAGCTGTGGATGTGACTGGTGATAGAAGCAAGGTCCGATGCTGTAAAGAGCAATATTGCATAGGAACCTGGAATGTTAGGTCCATGAATCAAGGCAAATTGGAAGTGGTCACACAAGAGATGGCAAGGGTGAACGTCGACATTCTAGGAATCAGTGAACTAAAATGGACTGGAATGGGTGAATTTAACTCAGATGACCATTATATTTACTACTTCGGGCAGGAATCCCTCAGAAGAAATGGAGTAGCCATCATGGTCAACAAAAGTGTCTGAAATGCAGTTCTTGGATGCAATCTCAAAAACGACAGAATGATCTCTGTTCGTCTCCAAGGCAAACCATTCAATATCACAGTTATCCTGGGTTGTAGTACGTATTTAATACTAAATAGTTTTCAAACAGTTTTACATTCCTGCAATAATTTATAAGAGTTTTCTTTGATTCACATCCTATCAGTACTGGTATTATTAGGTAATTTAAGACTGTCCAGTCAAATCCAAGAGGTATAAAGTAGCATTTTATCATACTGTAAATGTGCATTTTCCTGCTTAACTATGAGATTGAGCACCTTTTAAAAATTAATTAATTGTTTAATTGAAGGATAATTGCTTTGCAGAATTTTGTTGTTTTCTGTCAAACCTCAACATGAATCAACCATAGGTATACATATATTCCCCTCTCTTTTGAACCTCCCTCCCATCTCCCACCCCATCCCACCCCGCTAGGTTGATACAGAGCCCCTGTTTGAGTTTCCTGAGCCATACAGCAAATTCCTCTTGGCTGTCTATTTCACATATAGTAATCTAAGATACTCTTTCCATGTAACTCTTGCCATGCATCACACCCTCTCCTCCCCTCTTCCCGTGTCTGTAAGTTTATTGTATATGTCTGTTCCTCCATTGCTGCCCTGTAAATAAATTCTTAAGTACCATTTTTTTAGGTCCCATATATATGCGTTAGAATATGATATTTATTTTTCTCTTTTTGACTCAGTTCACTCTGTATAATAGGTTCTAGGTTCATCCACCTCATCAGAACTGGCTCAAATGTGTTCCTTTTTATGGTTGAATAATCCTGAAAGATGATGCTGTGAAAGTGCTGCATTCAATATGACAACTAATTTGGAAAACTCAGCAGTGGTCACAGGACTGGAAAAGGTCAGTTTTCATTCCAGTCCCAAAGAAAGGCAATGCCAAAGAATGCTCAAACTACTGCACTATTGCACTCATCTCACACACTAGTAAATAATGCTCAAAATTCTCCAAGCCAGGCTTCAGCAATACGTGAACCGTGAACTTCCAGATCTTCAAGCTGGTTTCAGAAAAGGCAGAGGAACCAGAGATCAAATTGCCAACATTTGCTGGATCATGGAAAAAGCAAGAGAGTTCCAGAAAAACATCAATTTCTGCTTTATTGACTATGCCAAAGCCTTTGACTGTGTGGATCACAATAAACTGTGGAAAATTCTGAAAGAGATAGGAATACCAGACCACCTGACCTGCCTCTTGAGAAACCTATATGCAGGTCAGGAAGCAACAGTTAGAACTGGACATGGAACAACAGACTGGTTCCAAATAGGAAAAGGAGTACGTCAAGGCTGTATATTGTCACCCTGCTTATTTAACTTATATGCAGAGTACATCATGAGAAACAATGGGTTGGAAGAAGCACAAGCTGGAATCAAGATCGCCAGGAGAAATATCAGTAACCTCAGATATGCAGATGACACACACCATTATGTCAGAAAGTGAAGAGGAACTAAAAAGCCTCTTGATGAAAGTGAAAGAGGAAAGTGGAAAAGTTCTTTAAAGCTCAACATTCAGAAAACGAAGATCATGGCATCTGGTCCCATCACTTCATGGGAAATAGATGGGGAAGAGTGGAAACAGTGTCAGACTTTTTTTGGGGTGGGGCCTTCAAAATCACTGCAGATAGTGATTGCAGCCATGAAATTAAAAGATGCTTACTCCTTTGGAAGGAAAGTTATGACCAACCTAGATAGCATATTAAAAAGCAGAGATATTACTTTGCCAACAAAGGTCCATCTAGTCAAGGCTATGGTTTTTCCAGTGGTCATGTATGGATGTGAGAATTGGACTGTGAAGAAAGCTGAGCACCGAAAAGTTGATACTTTTGAACTGTGGTGTTGGAGAAGACTCTTGAGAGTCCCTTGGACTGCAAGGAGATCCAACCAATCCATTCTGAAGGAGATCAGTCCTGGGTGTTCATTGGAAGGACTGATGTTGAAGCTGAAACTCCATTACTTTGGCCACCTCATGCGGAGAGTTGACTCATTGGAAAAGACTCTGATACTGGGAGGAATCGGGGGCAGGAAGAGAAAGGGAGGACAGAGGCCAAGATGGCTGGATGGTATCACCAATTAGATGGATATGAGTTAGAGTGAACTCCGGGAGTTGGTGATGGGAGGACTGGTGTGCTGCGATTCACGGGGTTGCAAAGAGTTGGACATGACTGAGCAACTGAGCTAAACTGAATTGAACTGAACTGAATATTCCATTCTGTATATGTACCACAACTTCTTTATCCATTCATCTGTCAATGGATATCAAGGTTTCTTCCATGTTCCAGCTACTGTAAATAGTGCTGCAGTGAACAATGGGATACATGTGTCTTTTTCAATTTTGGTTTCCTCAGTATATGCCTAGGAGTGGGATTGCTGGGTCATGTAGTGGTTTTATTCCTAGTGTTCAAAGGAATCTCCATACCGTCTTCCATAGTGGGTGCATCAATTTACATTCCCACCAACAGTGCAAGAGTGTTCCCTTTTCTCCACACTCTCTCCAGTATTTATTATTTGTAGGCTTTTTGATGCTGGCCATTCTGACTGGTGTGAGGTGATATCTCACTGTAGTTTTGATTTGCATTTCTCTAATAATGAGCGATGTTGAGCATCATTTCATGTGTTTTTAGCCATCTGTGTGTCTTCTTTGGAAAAATATCTGTTTATGTCGTTTTCCCACTTTTTGATTGGGTTTTTTGTTTTTCTGGCATTGAGTTGCATGAGCTGCTTCTATAGTTTGGAAGTTAATCCTTTATCAATTGTTTCATTTGCTGTTATTTCCTCTCATTCTGAGGGTTGTCTTTTCACCTTGCTTATAGTTTCCTTTGCTTTGCAAAAGCTTTTAGGTTTAATCAGGCCCCAATTGTTTGCTTTTGTTTTTATTTCCATAACTCTAGGAAGTGGATCATAGAGGATCTTGGTTTAATTTATATCATCGAGCGTTCTGCCTGTTTTCCCCTGAGAAATTTATAGTTTCTGGTCTTACATTTAGGTCATTAATCCACTGTGAGTTAATCTTTGTGTATGGTGTTAGAAGTGTTCTAATTTCACTCTTTTACATGTAGCTGTCCAGTTTTTCCAGCACCATTTATTGAAGAGGCTTTCTTTGCCCCATTGTATATTCTTTCCTTCTTTGTCAAAAATAAGATACCCATTTGGTGCATGGGTTTATTTCTGGACCTTCTATCTTGTTTCATTGGTCTATATTTCTGTTTTTGTGCCAGTACCATACTGTCTTGATGACTGTAGCTTTGTAGTGTAATCTGAAGTCAGGAAGACTGATTCCTCCAGCTCCATTCTTCATTCTCAAGACTGCTTTGGCTATACAGGATCTTTTGTGTTTCCATGTGAATTGTGATTTTTTTTTTTGGTTCTAGTTCTGTGAAAAATGTCATTGATAATTTGATAGGGATCACATTGAATCTGTAGATTGCATTTGACAGTATAGTCATTTTCACAATATTGATTCTTCCTACTCAGGAACATCTGTTTATGTCATCTTTGATTTCTTACATCAGTGTCTTATAATTTTCTATGTACAGTTCTTTTGTCTCCTTAGGTAAGTTTATTCCTAGATATTTAATTCTTTTTCTTGCAGTGATGAATGGGATTGATTCCTTAATTTCTCTTCCTGATTTTTCATTGTTAGTATATAGAAAAGCAAGGGATTCCTGTGTATTGATTTTGTATCCTGCAACTTTACTAAATTCACTGATTAACTATAGTAATTTTTTGATACTATCTTTAGGGTTTTCTATGTAAAGTATCATGTCATCTGCAAACAGTGAGAGCTTTACTTCTCCTTTTCCAGTCTGGATCCTTTTTATTTCTTTTTCTTCTCTGATTGCTGTAGCTAGGACTTCCAGAACTATGTTGAATAATAGTGGTGAAAGTGGACACCCTTGTCTTGCTCCTGATCTTACTGGCAATGCTTTGAGTTTTTCACCATTGAAAATAATGTTTGCTGTAGGCTTATCATATATGGCCTTCACTATGTTGAGGTAGGTTCCCTCTATGTCCATTTTTTGAAGAGTTTTAATTATAAATGGGTGCTGAATTTTGTCAAAGGCTTTTTCTGCATCTATTGAGATGATTGTATGGTTTTATCTTTCAATTTGTCAATATGGTGTATCACATTGGTTAATTTGCATATATTAAAGAATACTTGCATCCCTGAAATAGATCCAACTTGATCATGGTATACGAGCTTTTTGGACGTGTTGCTGAATTCTGTTTGCTAAAAGTTTGTTGAGGACTTTTGCATCTGTGTTCCCCAGTGATATTGGCCTGTAGTTTTTGTGTGTGTGTGTGTTGTCTTTGTCTGGTTTTGGTATCAGGATGATGGTGGCCTTGTAGAATGAGTTAGGTAGTGTTCCTCCCTCTGCAATTTTTTGAAAGAGGTTTAGAAGGATAGGCATTAGCTCTTCTCTAAATGTTTCATTCTTGGTGGCAGCCAAGAGGAGCAACCCCACATCCAAGGAGCGTCACCTACATGGGCGCAAGAGGGCCAAGAGGAACTACTCCACATTCAAGTCAGGAGGGGCAACCTTGTCCAAGGTAAGGAGCAGCAGCTGTGCTTTGCTGGAGCAGCCATGAAGAGATACCCCACATCCAAGGTAAGAGAAACCCAAGTGAGACGGTAGGTGTTGCGAGAGGGCATCAGAGGGCAGACACACTGAAACCATAATCAGAGAAAACTAGCCAATCTGAAAACACAGACCACAGCCTTGTCTAACTCAATGAAACTAAGCCATGTCTTGTGGGCTCCCCCAAGATGGATGAGTCATGGGGAGACGTCTGACAGAATGTGGTCCACTGGAGAAGGGAATGGCAACCGCTTCAATATTCTTGCCTTGAGAACCCCATGAACAGTATGAAAAAACAAAATGATAGGATACTGGGAGAGGAACTCCCCAGGTCGGTAGGTGCCAATATGCTACTGGAGATCAGTGGAGAAATTAATCCAGAAAGAATGAAGGGATGGAGCCAAAGCAAAAACAATACCCAGCTGTGGATGTGACTGGTGATAGAAGCAAGGTCCGATGCTGTAAAGAGCAATATTGCATAGGAACCTGGAATGTTAGGTCCATGAGTCAAGGCAAATTGGAAGTGGTCACACAAGAGATGGCAAGGGTGAACGTCGACATTCTAGGAATCAGCGAACTAAAATGGACTGGAATGGGTGAATTTAACTCAGAAGACCATTATATCTACTACTTCGGGCAGGAATCCCTCAGAAGAAATGGAGTAGCCATCATGGTCAACAAAAGTGTCTGAAATGCAGTACTTGGATGCAATCTTAAAAATGACAGAATGATCTCTGTTCGTTTCCAAGGCAAACCATTCAATATCATGGTAATCCAAGTCTATGCCCCAACCAGTAACACTGAAGAAGCTGAAGTTGAACGTTCTATGAAGACCTACAAGACCTTTTAGAACTAACACCAAAAAAAGATGTCCTTTTCATTATAGGGGACTGGAATGCAAAACTAGGAAGTCAAGAAACACCTGGAGTAACAGGTAAATTTGGCCTTGGAATACGGAATGAAACAGGGCAAAGGCTAATCAAGTTTTGCCAAGAGCACGCATTGGTCATAGCAAACATCCTCTTCCAACAACACAAGAGAACACTCTACACATGGACATGACCAGATGGTCAACACTGAAATCAGATTGATTATATTCTTTGCAGCCAAAGATGGAGAAGCTCTATACAGTCAGCAAAAACAAGATTGGTAGCTGACTGTGGCTCAGATCATGAACTCCTTATTGCCAAATTTAGACTGAAGTTGAAGAAAGTAGGGAAAACCACTAGACCATTCAGGTATGACCTAAATCAAATCCCTTATGATTATACAGTGGAAGTGAGAAATAGATTTAAGGGCCTAGATCTGATAGATAGAGTACCTGATGAACATGGATGGAGGTTCGTGACATTGTACAGGAGACAGGGATCAAGATCCATCCCCATGAAAAAGAAATGCAAAAAAGCAAAATGGCTGTCTGGGGAGGCCTTACAAATAGCTGTGAAAAGAAGACAAGCGAAAACCAAAAGAGAAAAGGAAAGATATTCCCATTTGAATGCAGATTTCCAAAGAATAGCAAGGAGAGATAATAAAGTCTTCCACAGCGATCAATGCAAAGACATAGAGGGAAACAACAGAATGGGAAAGACTAGAGATCTGTTCAAGAAAATTAGAGATACCAAAGTAACATTTCATACAAAGAGGGGCTCGATAAAGGACAGAAATGGTCTGGACCTAACAGAAGCAGAAGATATTAAGAAGAGGTGGCAAGAATACACAGAAGAACTATACAAAAAAGATCTTTATGACCAAGATAATCACAATGGTGTGATCACTCACCTAGATCTAGACATCCTGGAATGTGAAGTCAAGTGGACCTTAGGAAATATCACTACAAACAAAGCTAGTGGAGGTGATGGAATTCCAGTGGAGCTATTTCAAGACTTGAAAGATGATGCTGTGAAAGTGCTGCACTCAATATGCCAGCAAATTTGGAAAACTCAGCAGTGGTCACAGGACTGCAAAAGGTCAGTTTTCATTCCAATTCCAAAGAAAGGCAATGCCAAAGAATGCTCAAACTACTGCACAATTGCACTCATCTCACACACTGGTAAAGTAATGCTCAAAATTCTCCAAGCCAGGCTTCAGCAATATGTAAACTGTGAACTTCCAGATATTCAAGCTGGTTTAAGAAAAGGCAGAGGAACCAGGGATAAAATTGCCAACATCCGCTGGATCATCAAAAAAGCAAGAGAATTCCAGAAAAACATATATTTCTGCTTTATTGACTATGCCAAAGCCTTTGACTGTGTGGATCACAATAAACTGTGGAAAATTCTGAAAGAGATGGAAATACCAGGCCACCTGACCCGCCTCTTGAGAAACCTATATGCAAGTCAGGAAGCAACAGTTAGAACTGCACATGGAACAACAGACTGGTTCCAAATAGGAAAAGGAGTATGTCGAGGCTGTATATTGTCACCCTGCTTATTTAACTTATATGCGGAGTACATCACGAGAAACACTGGGCTGGAAGAAGCACAAGCTGGAATCAAGATTGTCAGGAGAAATATCAATAACCTCAGATATGCAAATGACACAACCCTTATGGCAGAAAGTT
The DNA here is from genome assembly GCF_023091745.1 of Budorcas taxicolor. Lineage (NCBI taxonomy): Eukaryota > Metazoa > Chordata > Mammalia > Artiodactyla > Bovidae > Budorcas > Budorcas taxicolor. Next base: position 75,689,319 of record NC_068912.1, read on the forward strand.
AAGAGGAGCTAAAAAGCCTCTTGATGAAAGTGAAAGAGGAGAGTGGAAAAGTTGGCTTAAAGCTCTACATTCAGAAAATGAAGATCATGGCATCCAGTCCCATCACTTCATGGGAAATAGATGGGGAAACAGTGTCAGACTTTATTTTTCTGGGCTCCAAAATCATTGAAGATTGTGATTGCAGCCATGAAATTAAAAGACGCTTACTCCTTGGAAGGAAAGTTATGACCAACCTAGAAGAGATATTACTTTTCCAACAAAGGTCCATCTAGTCAAGGCTATGGCTTTTCCAGTGGTCATGTATGGATGTGAGAGTTGCACTGTGAAGAAACTTGAGCACTGAAGATTTAATGCTTTTGAACTGTGGTGCTGGAAAAGACTGTTGCTAGTCCCTTGGACTGCAAGAAGATCCAACCATTCCATCCTAAAGGAGAGCAATCCTGGGTGTTTTTGGAAGGACTGATGCTGTGGCTGAAACTCCAATACTTTGGCCACCTCATGCGAAGAATTGACTCATTGGAAAAGATCCTGATACTAGGAGGGATTGAGGGCAGGAGGAGAAAGGGACAACAGAGGATGAGATGGCTGGATGGCATAACCAGCTCGATGCACGTGAGTTTGGGTGAACTCCGGGAGTTGGTGATGGACAGGGAGGCCTGGTTTGCTGCAGTTCTCAGGGTTGCAAAGAGTCAGACACTACTGAGTGACTGAACTGAACTGAATTGAACTGAAATGTTTCATCAAATCCTCTGTGAAGCCCTCTGGTCTTGGGCTCTTGCTTTTGGGGAGATTTTCCTCACAGTTTCAATTTCAGTGCTTGTAATCGGGTTGTTCATAATTTATATTTCTTCCTGGTTCAGTCTTGGAAGATTGAGCTTTTTAAAGAATCTTTCTATTTCTTTCAGTTTATCTATTTTATTGCCATATAGTTAGTTGTTAATAATAGTCTCTTATAATCCTTTGTATTTCTGCATTGTCTGTGTAACCTTTGCTTTTTAACTTCTAATTTTGTGGATTTAATTCCTCTCTCTTCTTTTCTTGATGAGTCCTAGCTAAAGGCTTGTCAGTTTTATTTATCTTCTCAAAGAACACGCTTTTATTTTTATTAATCTTTACTATTATTTATTTCATTTCTTTTTCATTTATTTCTGCTCAGATCTTTATGATTTCTTTCCTTCTACTAATTTTAGGGGGTATTTTTGCTCTTCTTTTTCCAGCTGTTTTAGGTGTAAAGTTAGGTTGTTTATTCGATGTTTTCCTTGTTTCTTGAGGTAGGATTGTATTGCTATAAATTCTCTCTTAAACCTGCTTTGCTGCATGCCATTGGTTTTGAGTTGTGTTTTCATTGTCATTTGTTTCTAAAATGTTTTTGATTTCTCTGTTTATTTTTTCAGTAACCTGTCGGTTACTGAAACATGTTGTTTAATCTCCATGTGTTTGTGTTTCTTACAGCTGTTTTATTTTCCGCTTGTAATTGATATCTAGTCTCATAGCATTGTGATTGGAGAAGATGCTTGATACAATTTCCATTTTCTTAAATTTACTGAGGTTTGATTTGTGACCCAAGATACGGTCTGTCCTGGAGAATGTTCCATGTGCACTGGAGAAGAAGGTATATTCTGCATTTGGATGGAATGTCCTAAAGATATCAGTGAGATCTATCTCATCTAATGTATCATTTAAGGCTTGTGTTTCCTTATTAATTTTCTGTTTTGATGATCGTCCATTGGTGTGAGTCAGGTGTTAAAGCCTCTTACTATTATTGTGTTACTGTTAATCCATTTATGTCTATTAGTGTTCATCATATGTATTGAGGTGTTCCTATGTTGAGTGCATAGATATTTAAAATTGTTATGTCATCCTCTTGGATAGACCCATTGATCATTATGTAGTGTCCTTCTTTATCTGTTGTAATATTCTTTAAGGTCTATTTTGTCTGATATGAACATTGCTACTCCAGTTTTCTTTTGCTTCCCATTTGCATGGAATATATTTTTCCATGCTCTCACTTTCAGTCTATATGTGTCTTTAGGTCTGAAGTGGGTTTGTTGTAGATAGCATATATATGGGTCTTGCTTTTGTATCCCTTCAGCCAGTCTCTGTCTTTTGGTTGGGGCATTTAATCCATTTACATGTAAAGTAATCATTGATATATATGTTCCTATTGCCATTTCCTTTATTGTTTGGGGTTGATTTTGTAGATCTTTTTTCTTCTCCTGTTTTTCTTGACTATGTAAGTCCCTTTAACATTTGTTGCAAAGCTGGCTTGGTGGTACTGAATTCTCTTAACTTTGCTTTTCTGAAAAGCTTTTTATTTCTCCATCAATTTTGAATGAGATCCTTGTCAAATACAGTAATCTTGGTTGTAGATTTTTCCCTTTCAATACTTTAAATATATCCTGCCAGTCCCTTCTGGCCCTCAGAGTTTCTGTTAAAAGATCAGCTGTTAAGCATATGGGGTTTCCCTTGTATGTTACTTGTTGCTTCTCCCTTGCTGCTTTTAATATTCTTTCTTTGTGTTTAGTCTTTGTTAGTGTGATGAGTATGTGTCTTGGCATGTTTCTTCTTGGGTTTATCCTGTATGGGACTCTTTGTGCCTCTTGAACTTGATTGACTACTTCCTTTTCCATGCTGGGGAAATTTTCAACTATTTTGTCTTCAAAGTTTTTCTTATACACTTTTATTTTCTCTTCTTCTGGGACCCTTATTATTGAATTATTGGTGTGTTTGATATTGCCCCAGAGATCTCTGAGACTATCCTCAGTTCTTTTTCATTATTTTTACTTTACTTTGCTCTTCAGAAGTTATTTCCACCATTTTATCTTCCAGCTTACTGATTTGTCCTTCTGCTTCAGATATTCCACTATTGATTCCTTCTAGAGTATTTTTAATTTCAGTAATTATGTTGTTTGTCTCTGTATGTTTGTTCTTTAATTCTTCTAGTTCTTTGTTAATTGATTCTTGCATTTTCTCCATTTTGTTTTCAAAGTTTTTGATCATCTTTACAATCATTATTCTGAATTCTTTTTCAGGTAGTTTGCCTATTTCCTCTTCATTTATTTGGACTTCTGTGTTTTTTAGTTTGTTCCCTCATTTGTGTAGTATTTCTTTACCTTTTCATTATTTCATTTTAACTTACTGTGTTTGAGGTTTCCTTCTCCCAGGCTTCAAGTTTGAATTCTTTCTTCCTTTTGGTTTCTGCCCTCCTAAGATTGGTCCAGTGATTTGTGTAAGCTTCATTTAGGGTGAGATTTGTGCTGTGTTTTGTTTGTTTCTCTGTTTTCCTCTGATAGGCAAGGCTGTGACATGGTAATCCTGTCTGCTGGTGACTGGGTTTGTATTTTTTTTTGTTAATGTTGTTTAGACAAGGCATCCTGTACAGGGTGTTACTGGTGGTTCGGTGATGCCAGGTCTTGTATTCAGGTGGTTTCCTTTGTGTGAGTTCTCACTAATTGATACTCCCTGGGGTTAGTTCTCTGGTAATCTAGAGTCTTGGAGTCAGTGCTCCCACTCCAAAGGCTCACGGCTTGATCTCTGCCCAGGAATGAAGATTCCACAAGTGGTTTGTTATGCATTAACTGAGATTAAAACAAATATCCAAAACTGAGAAACCGAAGTTGAACCCCAGACAAATGGGAGTTACAAAATCAGGCAAATAATAATTAAAATAATGGAATAGACACACATACATATACACCTATGAGCAAAATCAAAACGGTCCAACAAAAATAAAGTACAATAGATTAGCCTGGCAAACAAAGGGAATAAAAAATTATATCTACCAGAGCAAAACTAACTAAAGTACAAACTGGAAAACAAAACTAAAGCAAGGTGCCAAGTGAGGAATAGAACAATGAAAACAAAACTAACAAATATGTTGAGAGCAGAGGAAAGAAAGAATAGATATGCAAAGTTAAATAGAGGTAGATGAAGATTTATATACATTAAAGATTAACTGCAAGGAGAAAAGAGCAGTAGGAAAAGCAAACAAAGGAATAAATGCAGAAAAAATAATGATAGGCTTAAAAAAATTAAAAATAAAAAAGAGAAAAGAAAAAAAAAAGTGGGGGAAACTCCACAGAACTGTAAAAGCCCAGTGTAGAGGCAGAGGTTTATAACAAAAATTAAAAAGATGACTGAGAAAAAAAAAAAAGCTCAAAAGCATAATTAGACTTCATAGTACCAATAAAATTTACAACTACAATGGCGGGGGGGTGGCAGGAAGAGGATAAAAAAGAAAAACAATCCAAAAGAATCATAAAACACGTCAAAACATAAGAATAATAAATGTTTTTCTTGAGTAACTGCTGTCAGAGTCCTTTCCCTCACTGGGAGTTACAGTCCACATCAGCTTCCTAGGATGCCCTCCAACACTGTGCTGATCTCTGGACCTGCTGTGGGAGCAGCTCAGATTCTAATATGGTCCTGCTCCTGTGTGTTCTTGCCTCCAATGTCTACAGCTATCAGAACTAGTGCTTTTTCTTTTGTGGGAGCTGTCAATGACCTTTCATATATTCCATAGACACAGTTGATTGTGTGGATTTAATCTGCAGCTTGTACAGCTAGTGGGAAGGTTTTGGGTCTTCTTTAGCCGCACTGCCCCTGGGTTTCAATTGTGGTTTTATTTCCACCTCTGTATGTGGGTCGTCCACTGGGTTTTGCTCCTGGGGCTGCCCTGGAGGATTTGGGTTTGCCCCTGTGAGGGCCAGGTGTGGAGGTTCTGGAAGCACCAGGTACTCAGGGGAATTGGTGGCTGGGGCAGCAGGAAATATAGTGTTCTGCGAGGGTATGGAAACCAGTATTGGCCAATACACTCTAGTATTCTTGCCTGGAGAACCCCCCTCCATGACAGAGAAGCCTGGCAGGCCATAGTCTACATGGTCCCAAAGAGTCAGACACTACCGAAATGACCCTGCGTGCATAGAAGATTTTTTTTGCTTGTGGCAGCGCTGCTCCAGTGAGAGTTGAGCGTGAAGGAGGCACAAGTGCTTGGCTTGTGGGGACTCTGGCCGTGCCAAGTGTGCAGGGACGCAGGCTGCCTCCGATGCAGGAGTTATGGCCCTATTGGAGTCTGTTTTCAAGCTTCTTATAGCTGGCAGTCAGAAGACCTCTTTGGCCAGTCTTTCTCCATAGCTCTGCCCCATTCAGGCACTTAGAGGGCTCCCTTGCCTGAAGTCCTTCTCTGTTGTTCTAAGCAGCAGTAGGACCCCTTGGCTAGGTACCTACTCTGAAATGGGCACATCAGTCACTTAAAGGGGCAAGCTAGATGGGGGTCCTACTCTGTAGTTCAGAGTGTCAGGCCTTTGATGGGCCAGCCTCTCTATCATTCAGCTGCCATGCTGGCGTTAGGGGAGAGAGAGGCTATGGTGATGGCTTCACCCCCTATGCATGACTCAGCAGTATCGCCTTGCTTCATGGCTGCCCAGCTTTCTTCCACAGGTATTTCCCACCACAATCTCCTTTCTCACATCCCCCTGATCTGTCTCTCCAGAGTCAACAGCAGTCCTCGCCCTTGGATTGCTCCACAATCCCTAAACTCCAGCTCCCCACTGTGTCTCCCAGAGGAACTGCTTCCCTGTCCTGGGTATGTATGTTTGTGGCAAGAACTGTCTGATTCTTATTCCATTTTGGCTGGCACAGATCAGCTGTTTCACTCTCTGCTTTAAATATTTCTCCTCTGACTCAGACAATTGCCCCAATGTGGGGATCATACCCCAGTTTCAGTTCCCCCACCTGCCAAGGGCAGGTACAGTCCTACTAACAATCCTGTTTTCCCCCCTAGTTCCTTTGTCCTACTGAATTTTTCATGGTTCTGTATGTTCTTTTCCTGTGGTCAGGTACTCCTGTCTACTCTCGGCTGGTGTTCTGCATGCACTTCTGTGTCTGCAGGTGTGTTCCTGATGTATTAGTAGAGAGAGATGTATTCCACGTTCACCTACTCCTCTGCCATCTTGTTCTCCATCCAAGATTGAGCATCCTTTTATGTTTATTAACAGTCTAGATTTCCAATATGAATTGCTTAGTTTATATATTTTGTGCATTTTTCAACTGGGTTTTCTTGATATGTGTGTGTTTGTGTCTGTGCGTCCTGGATTCTAATCCTTTCTCAGTTATATATCATCTCTAATTTTCACTCTTAATATGATTTATTTTTACAAAAATAAGTTTTAATTTGATTTTGCTAACTTTATCAGTACTGTCCTTTATGGTATGTGCTTTGTTTCTAGTTTAAGAAAATCTTTACCATCCCAAGATTACAAATACATTTTCCTATATTGTATGCTACAATTTTTATAATTTGACTGTTTTAACTATCTGAAAATGACTAGATAGAAAAAGGTCTTGTGATTTCACAGTCTGTTTTCAAGAGATCAGTGGTGTGAGAAAAAATAAAGAAGCTATCATGGATCCACCCTGTGCTTAAAAATTAATATCCCAAAAAGATAGGATAAAGAGAAGTTAAAGACCATTTGAAAAAGAATAAGATGATGTGTGGATCACAATAAACTGGAAAATTCTGAAAGAGATGGAAATACCAGCCCTGTATGCGTGTCAGGAAGCAACAGTTAGAACTGCATACAGAACAACAGACTGGTTCCAAATAGGAAAAGGAGTATGTCAGGGCTGTATATTGCCACCCTGCTTATTTAATTTATATGCAGAGTACATCATGAGAAACGCTGGGCTGGAAGAAGCACAAACTGGAATCAAGCTTGCCGGGAGAAATATCAATAACCTCAGATATGCAGATGACACCACCCTTATGGCAGAAAGTGAAGAGGAACTAAAGAGCCTCTTGCTGAAAGTGAAAGAGGAGAGCGAAAAAATTGGCTTAAAGCTCAACATTCAGAAAACTAAGATCATGGAATCCAGTCCCAGCACTTCATGGCAAATAGATGGGGAAACAGTGGCTGACTTTATTTTTCTGGGCTCAAAAATCACTGCAGATGGTGATTGCAGCCATGAAATTAAAAGACGCTTCTTACTCCTTGGAAGGAAAATTATGACCAACCTAAACAGCATATTAAAAAGCAGAGACATTACTTTGTCAACAAAGGTCCATCTAGTCAAGGCTATGGTTTTTCCAGTGGTCATGTATGGATGTGAGAGTTGGACTATAAAGAAAGCTGAGCGCCGAAGAATTGATGCTTTTGAACTGTGATGTTGGAGATGACTCTTGAGAGTCCCTTTTACTGCAAGGAGATCCAACCATTCCATCCCAAAGGAGATCAGTCCTGGGTGTTCGTTGGAAGGACTGATGCTGAAGCTGAAACTCCAATACTTTGGCCACCTGATGCAAAGAGCTGACTCATTTGAGAAGACCTTGATGCAGGGAATGATTGAGGACAGGAAGAGAAGGGGATGACAGAGGATGAGATGGCTGGATGGCATCACCGACTCAATGGACATAGGTTTAGGTGGACTCTGGGAGTTGGTGATGGACAGGGAGTCCTGGCATGCTGCGGTTCACTGGGTCCCAAAGAGTCAGACACAACTGTGCCACTGAACTGAACTGAACTGAACTGAAGATGAGGTACTTGTTTTCCTTGTCAATATTGATTATGAAACTGTAGTAATTTAGGACAGTTTTTTAAGTTGAAACAGTAATAGATGAAACCAAATACAAAGACAAAAAAACTTAACAATGAGCTTTTATATTATAGAGGAGGCAGAAGACCATCATTTACTTCCTGAGGAATATATTGAAGCTATGAACAAAAATTAATCCCTTATCTCACACTATACATAGAACCAAATCACTTGGCATGTTTCTTTCACAAAGAGTTCAGATTAAATTTAATATACCAGTACTCCAACAGAAAGATTATCCTAGATAAAATATAAATAAAAAGACTAGCTAAGAGGGAATAAATAGATATTTTTTTAAAGTAGATTTCACTAACACATTACGGTGTAAACATTTTCTGAGAATGTATTTGCTATCTCTGGGTAGTTTCATATCTATACATAAATTTTAAAATACATTTTTTATTCTAAAATTAGTAAGTGTATTTAAAGAAACCAAAAGTTCTTTCTGATTATAAAGTTCCATTATTCCATGATCTTAAATTTTAATACAATGCATTATTATTAATTTGAGGAGTTAGGGTTTATAAAAAACAGGTGGAGAATTCATAGTTTTAATAGTCTATTTTTTATGACAATTATAAACTGCTAAAGAATTTTCAGTAGTCTGCAAATATAGGAATTTAAATTCACCACTCAGGGGAGTTCGAAAGGCTACAGATACACACAATCCAGAACATATATGATGCTCACTTTTCCTTAGACAACATGATCCTTTAATCCAAGAATCTGTTAAATTACTAATACAAAGTTGTTTATGATAAATGAGTCAATAAGGAAACACTAATAGGGGAAGATAATATTTGCTGCTTGTTTTCTACTTTGCCCTTTGTCATGCTGCTGGTCAGTCACGTCAGTCATTTTGACCCTGTGCCACCCCGTGGACTGTAGCCCACCAGGCTCCTCTGTCCATGGGATTCTCCAGGCAAGAATACTGGAGTGGGTTGCCATACTCTTCTCCAGGAGATCTTCCCAACCCAGGGATCAGACCTACGTCCCTTATATCTCCTGTATTGGCAGGTGGGTTATACCTCCAAATAATTGAAAAATTAACTACATATAAATTCTTCTATTGGGTCTATCTTTTCAAATAACTGCTGGAGTAGTGCCCTGTTATCATCAGTATCATCGAGTCATGTTGGCCCATCATATAGATGTACCTTGTTTTACTGTGCTTTGCTTTATGTCACTTTATAGGTACTGGTTTTTATAAACTGAAAGTTTGTGGCAACTCTACATCAAGCAAATCTATGGGTGCCATTTTCCTAATATTTGTTCACTTTGTGTCTCTGTGTCACAATTTGGAAATTCTCAAAATAATTCAAACCTTTTCACTATTATCATATTTGTTATAATGATCAGTGATCATTAATGTTACTATTATAATTTTTTGGGATGTCACAAAATGCACCCATGCAAGATATTATGAGCAGACTTAGTAAGTGTGTGTCTGACCGCTCCACTGAACAGATGGTTCCCGTCTCTCCCCCTCTCCCAGGGTCTCCCTCTTTCCTGAGATACAACAGTATGGAATTTAGCCAGCTGATAACCTTACAGTGCCCTCTAAGTTTTCAAGTGAAAGGAAGTGTGTGTTTGTGTGTGTATGTGTGTGTGTGTGTGTGTACATGCACACACTCAGTTGTGTCCAGCTCTTTGCAATCCCATGGACTGTAGCCCACCAGGCTCCTCTCTCCATGGAATTTTCCAGGCAAGAATATTGGAGTGGGTTGCCATTTCCTACTCCAGGGGATCTTCCTGGCTCAGGGATAGAAACTTCGTCTCTGTGTCTCCTCACTTTGGCATATGGATTCTTTACCACTAGCATCACGTGAAAATGAAGAGTCTCTCACTTTAAATCAAAAGCTGGAGATGATTCATCTTAGTAAGGAATACATGTTGAAAGCCTAGACAGGCCAAAAGGTAGAAATCTTGTATCAAATAGTTATCCACGTTTTGAAATGCAAAGGAAGTTCTTGAATGAAATTAAACATGCTACTCCAGCACACACATATATGGGAAGAAAACAAAATAGTTTTATTGCTGATATGGAGAAAGTGTTAGTGGTCTGGATACAAGACCAAACTAAACACAGCATTCCTTGAGGCAAAGCCTAATTCAGGGCAAGGCCCCAATTCTCTTCAGTTCCATGAAACATGGGAGAAGTGAGGAAGCTTCAGAGAAAGGTTTTAAACTAGTAGAAGTTGATTCTTTATGTTTAAGAAAAGAAACCATTGCTATAAAATGAGTTTCAAGTGAAGCAGAAAGTGCTGATGTAGAAGCTACAGCAAAATTTCCAGAAGATCTAGCTAAGATAATTAATGAAGCTGGCTACACTAAACAACAGATTTTCAATGCAGTGAACAGCTTTCTGTTGGAAGAAGATGCCACCTAGAGTTTTCCTACCTGGAGAGGAGAAGTCAATGCCTGGCTTCAAAGTTTCAAGGCTGATTCTCATTCATGAAACTGAATGGTGACTAAGTTGAAGTCAATGCTTGTTTAATGTTCCAAAAATCTTAGGACCCTTAAAAATTATGCTAAATCTACTCTGCCTGTGCTCCATAAACAGAACAATAAAGCACATCTGTTTACAACATGATTTACTGAATATTTTAAGCCCTACTGAGACCAGCTGCTCAGAAAAGGACTTCTTTCAAAATAGCATTACTCTTTGACAGTGCATCTCGTAATCCAAGAACTCCGATGGAGGTGTAATATAATGAGATTCATGTTGTTTTAATGGCAACTAACACAACATCCAATCTGCAGCCCAAGTATCATGGTGTCATTTTAACTTTTCTTTTCTTTTCTTTTTTTTTTGTTGGAAGAATATTGCTTTAAGCAATGTGAATCAGCCATAAGATATATCCTGTCCTTGAGCCCTCCCATTCCCCCATCCCACCTTTCTAGGTTATCACAGAGTGCCCAGCTAGGCTCCCTGTGTGATACAGAATCTTCCCATCAGCTATCCATTTTACACACGATAGTGTATATATGTTGATGCTACTGTCCCCATTCATTCCACTCTCTCCCTCCCCCACTGTGTTCACATGTCTGTTTACATCTGAGTCTCCATGCCTTCCTTGCATTGTATTGAAGTCATTTTGACCTTTAAGACTCATTATTTAAGAAATACATTTTTAAGACAGTATCTGACTTAGTGATTCTTTTGCTAGATCTGGTCAAAACAAGTTGAAATACTTCTGGAAAGGTTCACCATTCTAGATCTCTTTAAGAACATGTGTGATTGAAGGGAAGAGGTCAAAATATCAATATTAGCTGAAGTTTGATAGAAGCTGATTATAACTCTCGTGGATGATTTTGAGGGGGTTAAGACTTCACGGATGAAGTGACAGCGGTAGTGGAAATGGTAAGAGAACTAGAGTTAGAATGAAATCTAAAAGTGAAAGTTGCTCAGCAGTGTCCAACTCTTAGTGACCACATGGATTACAGCCTACCAGTTCCTCAGTCCATGGAATTTCCCAGGCAAGAATACTAAAGTGGTGCCATTTCCTTCTCCAGGGGATGTTCTACACCCAGGAATCAAACCCAGGTCTCCTGCATCGTAGGCAAACTCTTTACTGTCTGAGCTACCCAGGGCTTTAAGATATCATAGATGAAATAACTACAGTTGTGGTGGAAGTAGTAAGAGAGCTAGAAATAGAAGTGAAGCCTAAAGATGTGACCGACTTGCTGCAATCTCAGGATAAACCTTTAATGGATGAGGAGTTGCTTCATTCATAAAATAAAATTGTTTCTTGAGATGAAAACTACTTATGATGAAGATGCTGTGAAGATTGCTGGAATTATAGCACAGGATTTAGAACTAACTTTACTGTATAAAGTTAGTTGATAAAACAGTGCCAAGCTTTGAGAGGACTGGCTCAAATTTTGAAAGAAGTTCTGCTGTGGATAAAATGTGATCAAACAACATTGCATGCTTCTGAGAAATTGTTCATGGAATGAGTCAGTTGGCATGGCAAATTTAATGTCTGATTTTTTTTTTTTTTAATTACCAAAGTAACCCCAACTTTCAGCAAGCTTTAGCAACCACCATCCTGATTATTTCAGGAGCCATCAACTTCAAGGCAAGAACCTTCACCAGCGAAGTCATTATGATTTGTTGAAGGTTCAGATAATAGTTAACATTTTTTAGTAATAAATTATTTTTAAATTCATACATTGCTTTCTTACACATACTTAATAGGCTATAATATAGTATAAATATTACTTTTATGTGCACTTAGAAACCAAAATATTTTTGTGACTTGCTTCATTGCAAAGTTCACTTTATTGTAGTCATGTAGAACTGAACCCAAAATATCTCCAATGTATAAGTATAATTACTTTTTTGTATTACACAAATCTTAGGACCTTAATTACAGTGTGAGGAATCTGATTTGGTTTAGGAAGAGAATTTTTAGGAAAGAATGTCTTTCCATTCAAGAATGGGAGAATAGACATAACTAGAAAAATATTTATGCTATATTTTTGTTTATTGTGTGAAACCACATCAAAACCTAAATCAAAATAATGGAGGAAAATATAAATTGAACACAATTCTAATTGGATTCTGTGGTGAGATGTACTGTATTGATGTCTATCATATATCTGATAGAAAATAGTCAAATAACAGTGCCAAACACAGTAAGTTCAGCAATCTGATGTTTTAGCAAAAGCAGAATAGAGTAGTTTGGACATATGTAGTAAGGACCCCAGAACTTTTAGTTTAGTTCTCATTATTTAGCTTACTTTAAGAGGAAAGAAAAGCCTTTAAGTATGTAAGTCATACTGTAATGTTTCTATATGTTCCATAATTGTAATATTTAGCATAGAATTCCTTGCATTGTACTTTCTAAATTAAAAAAAATATTTCTTTTATTTATGCTGTTATGGATTAAAAATATGTTCATTTATTTTGATAAAAACTTCAGCCTTTCTCTCTTTAAGTATTCTCTCTCTTCCATTCCCTATGTTGCCTCTTTCTTAATTTATCTTTCATACCACTAGCTAATCTGTAATGTTTCTCTCTCTGTCTCTCTGTGCTACATTTTCTATAATTTCTGGCCTTTATCTTCCAGTTAACTGATTCTTTCTCAACTACTTAATGTATTGAATCTCACTAATTATAATTTCAACAAGTTTTTTTGTTATGTATACAATTTTCTGATATGTTCTGAAAGCATCATGTTTTTGGCCATATTTTTGATTCACTCTTTTATTTTGCTTGCTGGTCTAATAATTTCAATATCTGAAGTTCAAGGAATCTAATTTGGAGTGCTGGTTTATTTTCTCCTAATTCTTGGTCATGGCGGTATATTTCCTTGGATTCTGAGTTCATACTCAGTTGGTTGTTACATTTGGGAATGAATACTGTGAATTTTTGGTTATTTCCTCTAATAAGGATTTGTATTTATTTTTAATTTTTAGCTGTGCATTTCCCAGATCATCAATAAATCCTAAATGCTCAGAAGAATATGCCTGAGATCATAAGTCCTAAGAAAAGACTTTTGTCCCTGCCCAGAGACAAGATTGAAGCAGACAATGTGCACTGAAATTCCTATTTTCCAGAGGCGAATGTTTCCAAATTAAAATTTTAATGCACATGTAAGCCTTAAAGGCTTCCCTTTCTAAGTTATTTCCCACCTTTTCTAGGCTAACGGTCTAGTGTCCTATTCAGCTGTCTGTTTATAGGGAGATTCTAGATTACTTACTGGCCAATGCCTTCAGAAGAATTGTATCTTTAATGCTTCTTACCACTGTGGTTTCTTATTTTATCAGTTGTAATTAATTTTCTTTCTTATAAGTTAATTTTACCCCCCCAAAAAACAGAGAAAGACTAGTTTGTTATTTTTATTCAGTATTTCTAGATGTTTTGTCCTAGAAAAATTTTGATGACATTTAGACTGCCATATTTTGGAAGTGGAACTAATTTATCCATTATATCACAACTTTAAGGTGATATTTTTCAGTGTCAAGCTGTTGAAGTTACTTAAGTTAAATAGCATTTGTATGCTGCCTTTCTGTGAAGCATGGTGTCATTAGAGGTGACAGTGGAAATGAGCCTTGTCACCATAATGGGGTTACAAAGGACTTTACCGACTGATAGCTTCTAAGTGAAGCAAACAGAAACATACTTGGTTATTATTTTTGATGACCATATTATATTATCAGGATCAGTGTAGGCAAAAATCTCTTTTAATACGAGTTATCTCCATCAGTTAGATAATGAACACATTCCTCTGAGATATTTTTTATTATAGGAAACACTAGCAGACAGCATTAATGATTATTATTTGATGAAAATCTTCTCTCCTGATAGATAGCAGTATGCACAAATAACTTGAGTCATGAATGATGTTCCAAACATCAATCTAACTATCAAGAATTTATTCATGAGACATAAAAGGTAGACAACCAATCAAATTTAGCTCCTTTGGAAATATATGGATTCTCTGATAAAGATGTAATAGAATTAGATAATCTAGAAAATTATGAAGAAAAAAATAGCAATATAGCATTGTGAAGGAAAAAAATATATTAAAAATTACCAAAATATTTCTCTGACAGACATTTTGTATATCTATTTTTTGGATCACAGAATTAATTTATGTTTTTTGTTGAAATCTCAAGCAATGCAGATTTTATAAAGTACCAAAGTATTCTTTATTTTTCCCTCTTAAATGACCATAGTTATTAGTATAATGTACTCTTTTGAATTATTGTTAGCATGCAATAACATAAAGGTACATACATTCTGAAATTTATCCCTTCAAAATATATTCTTTATATGTATGCGTATTGCCTTATTACTTGTTTTCAATGAAAAATATATAGTGAAATAATATTCTACTTCACTCCTAATGTAGTGATATACTGTTCCTTTTTATAACTTTATAGACTCATTGCATGAATATATCATAATTTATTTAACCACTTTCCCATTAATGGCTGTTAGGCTAATTTTAATTTTTTCACTATTTCAACAATTTTCCAGTGAATTTTCTTGTATATATGCTTTTGCATTCTTATGCATGGCTTTTGTAGCATATATTTTTAGAAAGATTATTAGAAAACTGTACATTTTATATAATAATAATGTAAATACAATACATTAAGTATACTCTTTTTATGATGTCATATAATACTATGACTATATAATAAAAATTTGTTTCAGTCCCTCAGTCATGTCCAACTCTTTAAGACCCCATGGACTGCAGCACGCCAGGCTTCCCTGCCCTTCACCACCTTCTGGAGCTTACTCAAACTCATGTCCATTGAGTCAGTGATGCAATACAACCATCTAGTCCTCTGTCATCCCCTTCTCCTCCTGCCTTCAGTCTTTCCCAGCATCAGGGTCTTTTCAAATGAGTCAGTTCTTCATATCAGGTGGCCAAAGTATTGGAGCTTCAGCTTCAGCATCAGTTCTTCCAGTGAATATTCAGGATTGACTTCCTTTAGGACTGACTGGTAGGAACTCCTTGCAGTCCATGGGACTGTCAAGAGAATTCTTCAACACCATAGTTTGAAAGCATCAATTCTTCAGCATGCAGCCTTCTTTATGGTCCAACTGTCGCATCCATACATGACTACTGGAAAAACCATAGCTTTGACTAGACGGACCTTTGTTAGAAAAATGATGTCTCTGCTTTTTAATATGCTGTTTCAGTTCGTCATAGCTTTTCTTCCAAGGAACAAGCGTCTTTTAATTTCATGGCTCCAGTCACCAAATGCACTGATTTTGGAGCCCCCGAAAATAAAGTCTGTCACTGTTTTCATTGTTTCCTCATCTATTTGCCATGATGTGATAGGACCAGATGCCATGATCTTAGTGTTTTGAATGTTGAGTATTAAGCCATTTTTTCACTCTCCTCTGGTATTACCTTCATCAAGAGGCTCTTTAGTTTTTCCTCACCTTCTGCCATAAAGGTGGTGTCATCTGCATATCTGAGGTTCTTGATATTTCTCCCACCAGTCTTGATTCCAGCTTGTGCTTCATCCAGCCTGGCATTTCACATGATGTACACTGCATATAAGTTAAAGAAGCAGGATGACAATATACAGCCTTGACGTACTCCTTTCCCAATGTGATACCAGTCTTTGTCCCATGTCCGGGTAACTATTGATTCTTTACCTGCATACAGGTTTCTCAGGAGGTGTAATGTGGTCTGGTATTCCCATCTCTTTAAGAATTTCCCACAATTTGTTGTCATCCACAGAGTCAAAGGCTTTAGTATGGTCAATGAAGCAGAAATAGATGTTTTTTTTCTGGAATTCTCTTACTTTTTCTATGATCCAACAGATACTGGCAATTTGATCTCTGGTTCCTCTGATTTTTCTAATACCAGTTGAAAATCTATAATAACAATTATAGCATTATTAAAAACTATACCTATACAAAATTTAATTGATGGTACCAAAATCTCTCCCAAACTATTAAACTAATTTGAGTTGTCATCAACTGTTTATTGAAATTTTTGTTTTTCATACTAGTGTTGACCTTGGTTAACAATCATCTTTTAAACCTTCCCAATCTAACAGACAAGAACATTTCATGTTTTAATTTGCAATGGGGTCACAAAGGGCTGAACACAACTTAGTAACTAAACAATAATGAAAACAACAAGATGATTATTGAATTGAAGGTAAGTGTTACGTCTTTTTATTGAAGTTTGAAATGTAGAGGGTTTATCTTATTACTTACAAAATGGAAAAGATGGTCTCATTTTATCTTACTTTTATCTGTGACAAGAAAATAACCAGAAATGAGGCAACAATATAGAAATCAAAATCTTCCCTATAGTTTTTAGTCAAGCTTTATGAGAGTTTAGCAGTAACCATTGTTATTTAGCAGCTAAGTCATTTCTGACTTTTTGGAGACCCTGTGGACTGTAGCTGCCAGATCCTCTGTCCATGGGTTCTCCGTGCAAGAATATTGGAGAGGGTGGTGATTTCCTTCTCTAGTGGATCTCCCTGAACAGGGATTGAAGCCCCATGTCTCCTCCATTGGCAGGCAGATTCTTTACCACTGAGCCACCAAGGAAGCCCAAGAGTAACAATTGCATATCCTTAAAATCTCCACCCCCTGCTCCTTCTCATTTCTTTAACAAGATAAAGGTCACAGATACAAACATCTCTGATATCCTCTTGGATTTAATCCACATCAATAAGCTAACTTATAGTCGGCTGATTTAAAGAAATGTTTGAGTGTGAGGACAGAAATTTTACATCACATGGATATAGCCAAAAGGTTTTTAATAACCTTATTCTTCTAACCAGACACTAACAGTCCACACTGTATAATCATCAGCCTCACTAACACATGCTTAGTTTCATTGCTTGAAAATGACATAAACAAGTATCTTTGAGCTTGGGTTACTTAGTGTATTTATTCCTGTGTAAAAGAATAAGATTAAACATAGTCCACTGTCATTTTATTTTAAGGTTGATATTTGATTTCAAATAAAAATGAATAATATTTATTTACGGTGGCTTCTCTATGTACCACAAACCATATTAAAATAATATGTAAGAATCTAGGAGTGTTGAGAATGAAGAGACAATATGAAAATCATTATGATTCAATTTATTTGCAGTATAAAACAGTGAAGGTGCTTTTTACTTTCATCTTATGAATAGATACTGGATTAGAATGCAAACATTATCTTTTAAATCTGACAAGATATTTTATAATGTTAAATGTGTATCTAAAAAAAATGAGAAGATTTTACCATTGCTATCCAGTCTTTATGTATTGTATATTTCTAAAACATGTCAAGATATATTCCTGTTTCTCTAAAGTATGCACTTGGTTAATTGATGAATTCCTTGTTTATGTTAACTAACATTAAATTTAAAGAGATTATTTTACTTCTCAAAATAAATCAAAATTTTCTATAGGTAGCAGAGTTATTATATAGAAATTGAATTTAAAATTGAACTGCCTTCTTACATTACCCACAATGTATTTAAATATCTTTATGACTGCAATATACACCAAAGTGACTTAATCAATGATTAAATGATTAATGATTTCTCTTTTATTTATACTTTACCACTGTTTTATCCATTCCCATTAACATGCCTGATTTTTGAAAATTATATGCCTTTAGCTGATTTCCCTAAAAATTATGACAAAACTTAAGACTTTTGTTTTGTTTTCAAACTCTACTTATGCTGAATATATTCTTAATTGTATAAAATGATGTTTAACATATTTAATGAATACCTACAATGTGCAAAGCACTTCCACTGAAAAGAAGAATATAAAATTATACTGGCTAACCTGCAGTGACTGATAGGGACAACTAAGTCTCTTACAGAATAGAAAGAAGATCAAAAACTCCATTCACTTGATGAGGTTTAGTCAACAATTTATAGAGCTGAAACTACTGTCTGTAACCTTGCCCCACTGTGATACTGAGAATTTCTCTGCATCTAGAAAGTAGACTCCTTTTTAATTTTTTTTTCCAAGAAGGAGTCCAATATTTCAAGCCCTGAAAGGCTATTTCTGTTGTACCATTTTCATACAGCTGTTCTCTGATGTTCCTGCCTCCAAGTTCCCATGAGCTTCCATAGGGAAGATGAAATAGACCAAGTCTCCATCCTATAGGAGCTTCAAGCCAAGTAAGCTTACATATATGTTGTTTTAAAAACTAACAAAATGAGCTACTGGATTCTCTCCTTCCAATAATATAAAACTCAACTATACAAAATATTTCAGAAGTGTTGGAGATAAGGAAACATTGCTTTCACTAATTCAATTTCCCAGATGTTCTATTCTATGCATAAACCAAATAACATATAGTAGAGCATTTATCTAATGCAAAGAACTATTGGTGATGTAGAGAAGTAAAATGCAATCTCTTGAAGTAAGTTCAATCCAATAAGGAGGCTAAAAAATAAAACGATAACACTGTTTTCTAGGATGTGATATTTCATAGTAGCTATATGTTTTTATTATTTTATCTTATTTTCTGAAGAATGGAAATGGCATGGGTATGAATGCTTAGGGTAGAAGCTGATATTGAATACATTATTCTGCAAAATAAAGTGGACAGTGGTAGTGTTAACAGCTGACATGAACAAGAAATCAAAGAGGAAGGTGGAGGCTATGAACATTCATGTCATTTCGTGCATAATTATTAAAGCTATCCCAGGGAAAGAGATAGTTTGAGGAAGAAAAAGCCATGGTGAGATTATAGGAGTCAAATGCCAAAACGTGATTTAGTCCCATGACTCCATCAAATCTGTACAGAAGGGACTAAACTGAGGAAATTCTGACTGTGTTTAGATTTCTTATAGTAAGCAAGAAAGGAACAATGACCACAAACTAACTTCTGGAAGAAAGAGACAAAATCACCCCATGAGGACGCTCAGCTTACGTGTAGGTTTTACATATATAAATATAAATGAAGTAATAATTTATGGTATAATATGACCAATTTGGAATAAATACATCAATAAGAAGTATTCAATGAGCTCAAAAGAGGATTGGTAAAGAAACATTTTATAAAGCTGTTGTTTAGTACTGTCCGACTCCTTGTGACCCCTTGGATAGCAGCATGTCAGGCTTCCCTGCTTATAAAGTGATCTTGCCAATAAATGTAGGAAAAACACCCACTGTCAAACGGTAACCCAGGCAGAAGTTTTCTATATATCTTACAAAGTTCCAAAGGAGAGCATGCATGCATGCAACTGAGGAGGATACTACTGCCACACTTGGATATTACAAGGACATTTAAAGTCCTAAAATATTATGGAAACATTAACATATGATGAGTCCTGAAGAACTTGTAGTTCTCCCTGCCATACAGAACATTAATGATCCCAAATAAATCTGGAAAACTGCATATACATACAGGATAAATCAGATAGTTGAACCATGTCTTAAAAAAAAATCAATTTCACCTGCTCTTACTTTGGCTAATGTGAAGGTGAAGCCAAATCTGGGGCTATTTGTTTATGATAAAGGACACCGATAAATATCAGCTCAATAACTTGGTTTTACTCAGATTTTTATGGGGAAAATTTTCTTGAGCTAATATTATAAGCTACAAAATGATGAATACAATGTAATCCCATAATATAATAGATAGGAAAAGCCATGGATAAAAGGAAAAAAAATGATAAGGACCATTAAGGAATACCATTAAAATGCACTGTAAGTGCCCAGGTAGGGAAATATTTACTTATTGCTAATTATAATTCAAGAAAATTAGAGACAACAAGGGAAATTTTCATGCAAAGATGGGCACAATAAGGACAAAAATGGTATGGACCTAACAGAAGCAGAAGATATTAAGAAGAGGTGGCAAGAATGCACAAAAGAACTATACAAAAAAAGATCTTCATGACCCAGATATTCACAATGGTGTGATCACTCACTTAGAGTCAGACATCCTGGAATGTGAAGTCAAGTGGGCCTTAGGGAGCATCACTACGAACAAAGCCAGTGAAAGTGATGGAATTTGAGTTGAACTATTTCAAATCCTGAAAGATGATGCTGTGAAAGTGCTGCACTCAATATGCCAACAAATTTGGAAAACTCAGCAGTGACCACAGGACTGGAGAAGGTCAGTTTTCATTCCAATCCCAAAGAAAGGAAATGCCAAAGAATGCTCAAACTACCACACAATTGCACTCATCTCACATGATGGCAAAGTAAAGCTCAAAATTCTCTAAGCCAGGCTTCAACAGTATGTGAACTGTGAACTTCCAGATGTTCAAGCTGGAAGAACCAGACATCATATTGCCGACATCCATTGGATCATTGAAAAAGTGATAGAGTTCCAGAAAAACATCTACTTCTGCTTTACTGACTATGCCAAAGCCTTTGACTGTGTGAATCAACAACAAACTGTGGAAAATTCTTCAAGAGATGGGAATACCAGACTACTTGACCTGTCTCCTGAGAAATCTGTATGCAGGTCAAGAAGCAACAGTTAGAACTGGACATGGAACATCAGAGCGTTTCCAAATTGGGAAAGGAGTACATCAAGACTGTATATTGTCACCCTGCATCTTTAACTTATATGAAGAGTGCATCATGAGAAATGTTGGACTGGATGAAGCCCAAGCTGGAATCAAGATTGCTGGGAGAAATATCAGTAACCTCAGATATGTAGATGGCACCACCCTTTAGGCAGAAAGAGAAAAGGAAATAAAGAGCCTCTTGGTGAAAGTGAAAGACGAGAGTGAAAAAGTTGGCTTAAAACTCAACATTCAGAAAACTAAGATCATGGCATTTGGTCCCATCACTTCATGGCAAATAGATGGGGAAACAGTGGAAACTGTCAGACTTTATTTTGGGGGGCTCCAAAATCACTGCAGATGGTGACTGCAGCCATGAAATTAAAAGATGCTTACTCTTTGGAAGGAAAGTTATGACCAACCTAGACAGAATATTAAAAAGCAGAGACATTACTTTGCCAACAAAGGTCCATTAAGTGAAAGCTATGATTTTTCTAGTAGTCATGTATGGATGTGAGAGTTGAACTATACAGAAAGTTGAGCACCAAAGAATTGATGCTTTTGAACTGTGGTGTTAGAGAAGACTCTTGAGAGTCCCTTGGACTGCAAGGAGATCCAACCAGTCCATCCTAAAGGCAATCAATCCTGAATATTCCTTGGAAGCACTGATGCTGAAGCTGAAACTCCAATACCTTGGCCACCTGATGCAAAGAACTGACTCACTGGAAAAGACACTGTTGCTGGGAAAGATTGAAGGCTAGAAGAGAAGGGGATGACAGAGGATGAGATGGTTGGATGGCATCACCGGCTCAATGGACATGAGTTTGAGTAAGCTCCAGGAGTTGGTGATGGAGGCCTGGTGTGCTGCAGTCCGTGCGGTTGCAAAGAGTCCAGCATGACTGAGTGATTGAACTGTAGTACTTATAAAAACTGAATTACTAATAACTGATTGGTACATTTGATAATGAAATCCTTATGTAATCTCCCATCATGTTTTAACCTCATTCTCTACTTTCTACTCCCACCTTCTCTAGTCAAATGGGCCCCCTCACTGTTCCTCCAGCCTTCGAAACACAGTTCCTTTTCAGAAAATTTTGTATTCTCTCTTCTCTCTGCCTAAATTGCCTCTTTACCAGATTTTCCTACAGTTCAGCTTCTTACTTACAGATTATTAATCAAAATTTCTTTCACAATGAGACTCCCCATAGTCACCCTCTGTAAATTTTAGCCACATACACAAATGTCGTATCATCCTTTTCTGTTTAATTTTTTCTTTTGAGCACTTAACTGTAAGTATGATATATCTTACTTTTCTTGTTCATTGTTGGTTTTATCTCATTATTAAATAAACTCCAAGAGAGATTTTTGTCTCTTTCTTAACTTGTCCCTGTCCATTGCCTGAAAAAATGCTGGTACATGACAGATGATTAATAAAGTCTTATTGGATTAAAGAATGAATAAATTAATAGTCATTTAAGTCTTTATACTTCAAAAGGGGCACTCACAAATATTTTTTTTTCCTCTTCCTAAGGATTCTATAAAATGGTATTACTTTTAGCAGAGGAACCACTTGAAGTCATCTTAGAAGATATGGCACTTGAATAAGATCTTAAAGTTTGAGGAGGAGATTTGGAGAATAATAAAGAAAATACTACCTTTTCAAAAAATACTACATTTTCAAATTTAAATATATATATATATATATGTTTTTATTAGCCCTACTATTTGATTAAAAATAAATCATATATTTGTGAAATATTTTGTGAAATAATATCTATATTCATTGTTCAGATGTGCTTTTCATGTGTGCTTGCAATTCTCTAAGTTTCTCCATGAGCAGCTGACATCATAAGTGGCCCTGATCATCCTTTCCATGACTTTCTTCTTCCAAACATTCCCCTCCAGATTGTTTATTCTCTGCCTGATTTTTAACAGGAAAGTATTATAGAGCCTTGATTTAAAAAGAAAGTAATTTCATTATGTTCAAATTGTGTTTTAAATACTCAAAAATATTGTCCAGAGAATATTATGAGTAAGTGATCTGCCACATTAGGCATGTGTCACCTGTTAAAAAATCAGAATCAAGTTTCAAATGTGAAAAAACAATTTTACTGTACTGTGAGCTCCTTGAGAGCACAAACTTTATCTCTCCATTTGCAGGCATGTAGCATGTGCTCTCTCAATTTTGTTTAATGGATATTTTCTGCATTAATATAAATCATTCACTGATTAGTCGAGAATATAGAAATTAAAGTTGAGTAGGGTTATGAATTCATTCACTTATCTCTTCAACAAAAACTAATTAAGTTCTAATGATATTTAAGGAACTATTCTTGGTACTGGAGATATAATGAACTAGCGGATTTGGACTGTGGCTTCCCTGGTGGCTCAGAGGTTAAAGCATCTGCCTGCAATGTGGGAGACGGAGGTTCGATCTCTGGGTTGGAAAGATCCCCTGGAGAAGGAGATGGCAACCCACTCCAGTATTCTTGCCTGGAGAATCCCATGGAGGGAGGAGCCTGGCAGGCTACAGTCCATGGGGTCACGCGAAGAGTTGGACATGACTGAGCTTTGACTTTCACTTTCAAGGAGATTCCAAGATAGTAGGAAAGACAGACATCAGCCATAGCTGAATTCTTCTTGTGCTGTTTAGAAGAAGAAAGCACTCTGAGAGCAAGTAACAAGACAGGATGTTCCTGATTGTAATATTACCACTATAACTTAAAAAATTTAAAGTTTTTCTCCTAAATATGGTAAAGAAGATGTTCATTGTAGAACAGTGAGCAGACATGTGGACTAAATAACACAAAGAACTTCAACAGGAAAATTAATATGAAAAGGTCCTTCTTTTTTCTGATAAGTTTTAAACAAGCTGTTTTAATACTTTGGAAACATGAACAAACAGAATCGGGAATCGGGGAATGGGGCAGGTAATTGACAGAATGGATCTGGTTCTATACATCACCATATTCTTAAATCACTACACTTCACATGTACTATGTGTTCAATAAGTGTTAATTGACTAAATCAATCAATTAATTTATAAAACTAACAGATAATGGGCTAAAAGGTACTTAGAATTAAGAGGCTATAAAAGTTGAATCACTTTGGGGACAGGAAGTGAAATTTGCAAAGAAATAATATGGACTTGTACAAAAGAATATGTATTTTTTAAAATCTTCTTCAGTGTCCCCATTTGTTTAAACTTTGCTTCTAAAGTGCTCTTAGCTCACTTACATGGTTGTCCTAAGAATCAGTACTGGTCCAGAGGAGTATTTTTAAAAATTTAAAAACCTATCTCTCCACCTGAAGTTGCTGCTCTTTCATCCCTAAGTCATGTCCAACTCTTTGCGACTCCATGACTGTAGCCTGACAGTCTCCTCTGTCCATGGGATTTCCCAGGTAAGAATACTGGAGTGGGCTACTATTTTCTACTCCAGGGGATCTTCCCAAGTAAGGGGTCAAACCCAAGTCTCCTGCCTAGCAGGTGGATTCTTTACCACTGAGGTACCTGGAAAGCCCATTCTCTGCACCTATTCTCTATGTATCAATCTATCTATTTATCTATCTATCATCAATTCATTATCAGTGTAGGTTACAGCTGTACCACTTTTTATTAAAACTCTCATTTTGATATTATATCATTTCTAATTTTCAAAGGTAAAATATCACTCTTTTAAGAATATACATTGTTTGTTAAATTGCAAAGTGTTAGGTGGCATCACCTACTTGATAGACATGAATTTGAGCAGGCTCTGGGAGTTGGTGATGGACAGGGAAGCCTGGCATGCTGCAGTCCGTGGGGTCGCAAAGAGTCAGACACAACTGAGTGACTGAATTGGAAGTGTTAGGTGAACCAGATTAGGTCATCTTTCCTATCACGAGTGACTGGTTTGTAGACACTAATGTTCATACCAGTTCTTCCCCTCTCATTTTGATTTGTACCGACAGTCTGCTTGTCTTCTGAGGTAGGTGAAAACAGCTCTGATTATCCAAAGTGGTAAGTGGTAGATTTTGGTGAGAGTTGAGTTGTTTAGAAGAAACAGGGTTAAACTACATCTCATATAGAAGATGGTAAGGGACATGCCATTACTGCATGGCAAATAGAAGGGGAAAAGGTGGAAGCAGTGACTTCTTTTTAGGCTCCAACATCACTGCAGATGGTGACTGCAGCCATAAAATCATTAAACAATCACTTCTTGGCAGGAAAGGGATGACAAATCTAGACAGTGTGTTGAAAAGCAGAGACAAAGTCTGACAAAGTCCATATAGTCAAGGCAATGGTCTTGACATAGCATTTTCATCACAAGTGAAGATCACATACAAAATATTCATAGTATACATTTTTAATAAAACAGTAACATTCTTGGATATTCATCAATATAATGCTTGATTTGGTATAATATTACTCTCAAATAAAGTTCTCAAAAGTACTAAAAAAATAAGAAAGCTTTGGTTAAGCACTAGCAATTATATTTAAACAACATATCTGTTAGTGTAGCATCAAAAATTTTTATTGCTAGGAAAATATAAAGTTAAAGTTTTAAAAGACCTTACCCGAGGCCTGAATCAATCAGCCAAATGGTGGGAGAGTGTTCTAGACAAATGGAAGGTTGGGAACACCTGTTGCCCTGGAAATTACTCCCTATGGCAAGAAAGCCACTGATGAGGGTCAAAAACCTATGAAATCCTACTAAATGAGAAGCTTTAATAATAAAAAGTAGCTTTCTTATTGCCCTTAGGATGTTTTTGGTTACAGAGATCGGAAAATATGACTCAAATTAATTTAACCAGAAAGGAAAGCCATTGATTTAAATAATTATAGGAACTCCAGACAGAGAGAAGTCCATCAATTCCAGACAAGGAGGAATGGGATCCTTAAAACAATCAGAACTATTCCAGATCCTAGAGATGAGGCATCTATCCTGAGTCATGTGAGCTGCATGGGAAGGGAAATTATACCTGATTTAAAGTGAAGCTCTGATAAGAAGACAGAAAAAATAGATGGGTGAGAATGAACAATAGAAGAAGCCAATTGCTTCTTATTCACTAAGAGCCTACTCTACTCAGACTTGGTAGTAATAACACATGTAATACATTATTATTATATTATCTACACAAGATCGTGAACCTCATGGTAGACACTATTAATGACCTAGTATATACAGCAGATTTGCTAAATTATGCTGAGGTAACAGATTTCAGTATCTTGCAAAATCAGTGCTGTATTTCTTGCTCATGTTACATGGTCCAAGCAGCTTTATCCCATGTTTTCCTCTTTCTAGGATGTGGGCTGAAGGCATATCCCTGTACATGACCTGTGACTTTGCAGGAAAGAGACAAGGGTAATATCAGAACCTCATAGTATCGAAAAAGAACTTCTTATAAGAAGTGGCTTATGTCACTATTACTTAGACTTAATCAAGCAAAATAAATTTTGCTGATGCCATTGAGTCAAGGAAGTCAAATCCTCTCACAGGCAACTGATAACTGGGAACAATAATACAGTGTGCCATCTCTATCTGAAATCCATTTCCTCCTCCTTCCTCACTCCTAACATGCCTAACTGGTGGGGCCAGAATTTGAACAGTGGTCTGTTTACCTCCTTTCACCTCTAACCAGTGCTCTAAAGGACTATACAAGAATACAGAATAAGTTACTTTTAGATGTACTTTAAAATAAATATTTAAATTATTTTATCAATTTAGAGAATAGGCAGTATTCTTAAAAATAATTCCATGGCAGTATTTGCAGCTTAAGATTCATGTTACTACAGCTGTAGTCCATGAATATTTTGGTCTCAGGGACTCTTTACACTCTTAGACATTGTTAAGGACCATAAAGAGTCCTTATAAGGTGGGTTATTCCTATCTATATTCACCAAAGTAGAAATTAAAACTAAAAATTTGTAAAATTTATTCAATAATTTCCTTAAAATGAGCAATAATAAGAAATGACAACCCACTCCAGTATTCTTGCCTGGAGAATTACATGGACAGAGGAGCCTGGCAGACTATAGTCCACGGGGTTGCAAAGAGTTGGACATGACTGAGCAACTATCACTCACTCACTCAAGCTCATTACCTAGGGCTTGCCTGGTGGCTCAGGAAAAGAATCTGTCAGTGCAGGAGATGTGGGTTCAATCCCTGGATTGGGAAGATCTCTTGGAGAAAGAAATGGCAACCCACTCCAGTATTCTTGCTTGGGAAATCCCATGGACAGAGGAGCCTGGAGGACTATCGTCCATAGAGTCACAAAAGAGCCTGACATATTTTAGTGACTAAACCACAACAGACTCATTGCATATTAACATAAGTAAAATATCTTGTTAAAATAATTATATACTTCAAATTTTAAAATTCAGTGAGAAGAGAGGCATTGTTAATTTCTGTAATGTCTGATTTAATAGAAGACAGCTTTTTTTATATGCTACATCTTTCATATATATATATATATATATATTTTGGTTGAAGTATATGAAGGAAGTTCTTAAATAAATAGGGGAAAAAAGGAGGAGAGCTTTTAGATGATTTTGGATATTCTTTGAAACTGCACCAAAACTTAACAAGTGAGTGCTTCATTAAAATTAGTTTCAAACAGAATCTGAAACTATATCGGTAAACTTTCTGTATTCTGTTACAACAAAATCCTTTGGCTTCTTCTGCATTTTGAATGGATCTTTTATCCATGTATGATTTTGTGCCATCAGCCACTTTTATGTAAAAGTATTGGTTCACCCTTGTCCTGTATTTTCCAAGTCTCCTGTAAATTTGTTATTGTACTTTCATAATTAAAAAAGTAAAATTTAAAATGTAAAAAATAAAAGTAATAATATGACAAAAATATTGGTTCACTAATTTATACAGATCTTTCTGCATATTTATGTTGCAAAATATATTGATACATTTCATTGCACAATGAAAATCATATTTATAAATATTGACACTGATCTCATCAGAAAAGTTTTTTAAGTATTGGGAAGATGTCAAGCTTATGGTCTAAGACATAAGTTTTCCAAAATTCTAATTTTTTGGTCTCTAAAGCTCAAATTTTACCACTGGCAACAATAATATCAGTTGTTGTCTTTGAGATGGCAGGCTCACTAGTTGATTTTTGAAAATAATGTTTGCAAAATAGTCAGGTAGCTTATCGATCATTCTTTCAAACAAAAATGGTGTTTTGTGTGGGAAAAAAATGATTATTTTAGCTTTCACCTTAAACAATTACACAAGTGCTTTTCTTGATACAAATACATTTTTTGTATTATTCAGAAATGCTGTGGCATTCTTCCCATTTTTGTCACAAGGAATATACTTAAAAGAAGTATATTCAAAGCTACAGCTTTAATAGAATCAATCATTTTTATTTTTTAATCAAGAACATTAAGTGAAACTGCCACTTTTATTAGTTATTATTTTGTTGTTATTTTTCACTAGAGTGTGTGGTGAAATACAGTTGGTGCCACTGCCTTGATTTTTGTTAAAAAGCCAGCAATCCAACCCATCATTTCTTTTGCACCATCAGTGTAAATTTCCACATAGTCAATAAAGCAAATAATGTCCTGGTATTATTATGAATATAGTTTTGGCTTTGTGGATTCCTTGGTAGTGCTTTGAGTTTATTAGGCATCCACAGACCAGCCTGAGAACTACTGCTCTATAAAAATCTTGTGAAGTTCAGCCAATTAACTTCACTTCAGTGATGTCCAACTCTTTGTGACCCTATAGACTGTAGCCTGTCAGACTATTCTCTCCATGGGATTCTCCAGGCAAGAATACTGCAGTGGGTTACCATGCACTCCTCCAGGGGATCTTCCCTACCCAGGGAAGGAACCTGTGTCTCCTGCATTGACAGGTGGGTTCTTTACCATTAGTGCCAACTGGGAAGCCCATATTCAGCTTAGTTTAACAAAAAACTGCAAGCTTGTTCTCTTCTTAGCATTCTGATAGGTGCTAGAGTTAAAAGGGTGTAATGTTCATACTTTCAAAAAGCAGTAACATTCAAGAAACACTACTCAGCCATAAAAAAGAGTGAGATAACATCATTTGCAGCAACATGGATGGACCTAGAGATTATCGTACTATGTCAGGTAAGTCAGACAGAGAAAGAAAAATATCATATGCTATCACTTTTATGTAGAATGTAAAAAATTATACAAATGAACCTATTTACAAAATGGAAACAGACTCAGAGACTTAAAAAACAAACTTGTGATTACCAAAGGGGAAAAGTTGGGGAATAAATTAGGAGGTTGGCATTAACATATGCACATGCTACTATATATAAAAGAGATAAACAACAAGGACCTACGGTATAGCACTGGGAACTCAATGCTCTGTAATAACATATATGGGAAACAGATCTGAGAAAGAATAGATACATGTACATCATAACTAAATCACTCTGCTGTACACTGGGAATTAACACAAAATTGTAAATCAATATGCTCCAATATAAAATCTTAAATAAGTTTCAATTAGAAAAAAATAAGATGGCCAACAGAACCTTCTGTATTACAGGAAACCATACTCAACAATATCTTGTAATAACCTATAATGGGAAAGAATCTCAAAAAGAAAATGCACATGGACATATATAACTGAATCAGTTTGCTGAAACTAACACAATATTGTAAATCAACTTTACTTCAATAACATTTTTTAAAAAAGAATCGTTCTATGCCTGGGAATGGAATTATGAGCAGATGAACTGCCTCTCAGTGTCAGAAGTGTTCTAATAGAGAAGCAGAAGGAATGATTGGAACAGGGAGTGCCCCTAGTTAAGTCTTCTGACTTAGGTAACAATATTGAGAGCTAAAAGTTTGGCCAGGTGAATAAATGGGTGAGAGGATAGTGTTCCAGCCAAAAAGGAACCCTGAAAAAAGTGTAAAAGACTTACATGTGGTTCAATATCTCAAACATGAAGTTAGGAGCAAGAATATTTGAGTAAGTTTTAGATGGCTTACATCTTTGTATGTTTAGCTAAGTAGCTAAGCCTTTAAAATGCTGGGATTAAAATAGACGAGAGGATGGCTTGGGCATAAGTAATGTTAAAATAAGATTTGGGGGAAGTGGTGGTGTGGAAAGGAGGTAGTTGTAAGAGTTTAAATTGGAAGTTTTCAGGTTTGTGTTTATGAACACAAAATGAATTGATGCTGCTAGATTATGAATACAAGTACCTGAGACTTAAAGAAGATATCGTTAAGTAGGGGTATAGATGCGCTTCATTAGTGTATGGAAGGCACTAAAAATTGTGATTGGATGAGATTGCCAAAAAAATATAAAAAGAAAGTAATGAATCAAGAATCAAGTCCTTGGAAATTGGTTTTAAAAAGAACCTATGAAGAGCATTACAAACAAAAGCGTAAAGACAAAGTAGGAAACTGTTTTGGAATGAGATCAGCACTTAAATCAATGAACTATAAGTAAGCTGATTGTTCTCCATAATGTGAGCGGTCTCATCCAATCAGCTGAATATCTACACAGAATAAAAAGTCAGATTCCTCCAGCAAGCGTGTTTCTCTAGCAGACAGCTTTTGAACTTCATTTGCACCCTCAGCCCCCTGAGGTCTATGCCCTCCAGTCACACAGCAGATTTGGACTTGGCAGCCTTAATAATTGCATGAGAGAAATTTTTATAATAAATGATATACATATATGATTATATATGATATTTATACTTACAAATATATGTATATTTGCATATTTTATCTATCTGTAGATATATTATTTTCTCTCTGTATATCCCCTATTGGTTCTGTTTCTCTGGAGAATCTTAAATACAGAAACACTAAAAATGTATAATCATGAAAAAAATTTATAATGCAAACAGTAACCAAATATGTTCTTTAGGATATATTTTCCATGCATGATAATAGGCACAAAAAAAGTTTTGTTGTAATATATCTGAGACTCCCTTTATACCTTTTAAAATGCGCTCACAATATGACCCACAGAAGTATAAAATGTATAGCATTTAAATACATCAAATCTAAAGAAGAATCAAAGAGTGACTTGATGAAAGTGAAAGAGGAGACAGAAAAACCTGGCTTACAACTCAACATTAAGAAAATGAAGACCATGGCATCTGGTCCCATCACTTGATGGCAAATAGATGG
Organism: Budorcas taxicolor; assembly: GCF_023091745.1. NCBI lineage: Eukaryota > Metazoa > Chordata > Mammalia > Artiodactyla > Bovidae > Budorcas > Budorcas taxicolor. The sequence continues at coordinate 75,719,992 of NC_068912.1, forward strand.
GGAAGCAAAGAAAATAGTAAGAGACTTTATTTTGGGGAGCTCCGAAATCACTGCAGATTGTGACTGCAGCCATAAAATTAAAAGACGCTTGCCACTTGGAAGAAAAGCTATGACCAAACTAGACAACATATTAAAAAGCAGAGACATTACTTTGCCAACAAAGGTCTGTCTAGTCAAAGCTATTATTTTCCAGTAGTCATGTAAGGATGTGAGAGTTGGACTGTTAAAAAAAGGTGACTGCTGAAGAATTGATGCTTTTGAACTGTGGTGTTGGAGAAGACTCTTAAGATTCCCTTGGACTGCAAGGACATCCAACCAGTCCATCTTAAAGGAAATCAATCCTGAATATTCATTGGAAGGACTGATGCTGAAGCTGAAACTCCAATACTTTGGCCACTTGATGTGAAGAACTGACCCACTGGAAAACACCATGATGATGGGAGAGAATGAAGGTGGGAGGAGAAGGGGACAACAGAGGATGAGATGGCTGGATGGCATCACCGACTCAATGGACATGAGTCTGAGCAAGCTCTGGGAGTAGCTGATGGCCAGGGAAGCTTGACATGCTGCAGTCTATAGGGTCACAAAGAGTTGGACACAACTGCATGACTGAACTGAACTGAATCTTTCTCACTCATCCTCACTCTTCTGGGTGGTCAGGAGGCTGATTTTTTTGTTGTTGTTTAAATCAATGCAACTACTTTAGAAAGATTACATGTTTATAATATTTTTGAACTTAAGTTATTCCCTTATTGGTAAAGGCTCAGTTTCTCATAGCTTTACAACCTTCCTCTGTTCTTCCTTCAAATGTCATTTACACTTCTAGGGGAAATTACTGTGTCCTTGTGGGGTTACCAGTGATAGCAAGTTCAGTTCAGTTCAGTCACTCAGTCACGTCCGACTCTTTGTGACCCCGTGAATCACAGCACACCAGGGCTCCCTGTCCAAAAGCAACCCCCGGAGTTTATTCAAATTCATGTCCATCAAGTCGGTGATGCCATCCAGCCATCTCATCCTCTATCCTCCCTTTCTCCTCCTGCCCCTAATCCTTCCCAGCATCAGGATCTTTTCCAATGAGTCAACTCCTTGCATGAGGTGGCCAAAGTACTGGAGTTTCAGCTGTAGCATCAGGCCTTCCAATGAAAACCCAGATAGGATCTCCTTTAGGATGAACTGGGTGGACCTCCTTGCAGTCCAAGGGACTCTCAAGAGTCTTCTCCAACACCACAGTTCAAAAGCATCAATTCTTCGGGGCTCAGCTTTCTTCACAGTCCAACTCTCACATCCATACATGACCACTGGTAAAACCATAGCCTTGACTAGATGGATCTTTGTTGGCAAAGTAATCTGCTTTTGAATATGCTATCTAGGTTGGTCATAAGTTTTCTTCCAAGGAGTAAGCGTCTTTTAATTTCATGGCTGCAATCACTGTCTGCAGTGATTTTGAAGCCCAGAGAAATAAACTCTGACACTGTTTCCACTGTTTCCAAATCTATTTGCCATGAAGTGATGGGTCCAGATGCCATGATCTTCTTTTTCTGAATGTTGAGCTTTAAGCCAACTTTTTCACTTTCCTCATTCACTTTAATAAAGAAGCTCTTTAGTTCTTCTTCACTTTCTGCCATAAGGGTGGTGTCACCTGCATATGTGGGGTTATTGAGATTTCTCCTGGCAATCTTGATTCCAGCTTGTGCTTCTTCCAGCACAGTGTTTCTCATGATGTACACTACATATAGGTTAAATAAGCAGGGTGACAATATACAGTCTTGATGTACTCCTTTTCCTATTTGGAACCAGTCTGTTGCTCAAGGTCGAGTTCTAACTGTTGCTTCCTGACCTGCATACAGGTTTCTCAAGAGGCAGGTCAGGTGGTATGGTATTCCCATCTCTTTTAGAGTTTTCCACAGTTTATTGTGATCCACACAGTCAAAGGCTTTGGCATAGTCAATAAAGCAGAAATAGATGTTTTTCTGAAACTCTCTTGCTTTTTCCATGATCTGGCAGATGTTGGCAATTTGATCTCTGGTTCCTCTGCCTTTTCTAAAACCAGCTTGAACATTTGGAAGTTCACGGTTCACGTATTGCTGAAGCCTGGCTTGGAGAATTTTGAGCATTACTTTACTAGCGTGTGAGATGAGTGCAATAGTGCAGTAGTTTGAGCATTCTTTGGCATTGCCTTTCCTTGGGATTGGAATGAAAACGGACCTTTTCCAGTCCTGTGGCCATTGCTGAGTTTTCCAAATTTGCTGGCATATTGAGTGCAGCACTCTCACAGCATCATCTTTCAGGATTTGAAATAGCTCCACTGGAATTCCATCACCTCCACTAGCTTTGTTTGTAGTGATGCTTTCTTAGGCCCACTTGACTTCACAGTCCAGGATGTCTGGCTCTAGGTGAATGATCACACCATCGTGATTATCTGGGTTGTGAAGCTTTTTTTGTACAGTTCTTCTGTGTATTCTTGCCACCTCTTCTTAATATCTTCTACTTCTCTTAGGTCCATACAATTTCTCTCCTTTATCAAGCCCATCTTTGCATGAAATGTTCCTTTGGTATCTCTAATTTTCTTGAAGAGATCTCTAGTCTTTCCCATTCTGTTGTTTCCCTCTATTTCTTTGCACTGATCACTGAGGAAGGCTTTATTATCTCTCCTTGTAATTCTTTGGAACTCTGCATTCAAATGGGAATAGCTTGCCTTTCTTCCTTTTCTTTCTGCTTCTCTTCTTTTCAAAGCTATTTGTAAGGCCTCCTCAGACAGCCATTTTGCTTTTTTGCATTTCTTTTCCATGGGAATGGTCTTGATACCTGTCTCCTGTACAATGTCACAAACCTCCGTCCATAGTTCATCAGGCACTTTGTCTATCATATCTAGTCCCTTAAATCTATTTCTCACTTCCACTGTATAATCATAAGGGATTTGATTTAGGTCATACTTGAATGGACTACTGGTTTTGCCTACTTTCTTCAATTTAAGTCTGAATTTGGCAATAAGGAGTTCATGATCTGAGGCACAGTCAGCTCCCTGTCTTGTTTTAGCTGACTGTATAGAGCTTCTCCACCTTTGGCTGCAAAGAATATAATCCCTCTGATTTCGGTGTTGACCATCTGGTGAAGTCCATGTGTAGAGTCTTCTCTTGTGTTGTTGGAAGTGAGTGTTTGCTATGACCAGTGTGTTCTCTTGGCAAAACTCTATCAGCCTTTTCCCTGCTTCATTCCGTACTCTAAGAGCAAATTTGCCTGTTACTCCAGATGTTTCTTGGCTTCCTACTTTTCCATTCCAGTCTCCTATAATGAAAAGGACATCTTTTTTGGGTGTTAGTTCTAAAAGGTCTTGTAGGTCTTCATGGAACCATTCAACCTCAGCTTTTTCAGCATTAAAGGACAGAAATGGTAGGGATCTAACAGAAGCAGAAGATATTAAGAAGAGATGACAAGAATCCACAGAACTGTACAAAAATAATCACGATGCTGTGATCACTCACCTAGAGCCCACATCCTGGAATGTGAAGTCAAGTGGGCCTTAGGAAGCATCACTATGAACAAAGCTAGTGGAGGTGATGGAATTCCAGTTGAGCTATTTCAAATCCTGAAAGATGATGCTGTGAAAGTGCTGCACTCAATATGCCAGCAAATTTGGAAAACTCAGCAGTGGCCACAGGACTGGAAAAGTCAGTTTTCATTCCAGTCCCAAAGAAAGGCAATGCCAAAGAATGCTCAAACTACTGCACAGTTGCACTCATCTCACATGCTAGTAACGTAATGCTTAAAATTCTCCAAGCCAGGCTTCAGCAATACATGAACCGTGAAATTTCAGATGTTTAAGCTGGCTTTACAAAAGGCAGAGGAACCAGAAATCAAGTTTCCAACATCCGCTGGCTCATCGAAAAAGCAAGAGAATTTCAGAGAAACATCTATTTATGCTTTATTGACTATGCCAAAGCCTTTGACTGTGTAGATCACAATATTGTGGAAAACTCTAAAAGAGATGGGAATAGCAGACCACCTGACCTGCCTCTTGAGAAACCTGTATGCAGGTCAGGAAGCAACAGTTAGAACTGCATCTGGAACAGCAGACTGGTTCCAAACTGGGAAAGGAGTACACCAAGACTGTCTATTGTCACCTGCTTATTCAACTTATATGCAGAATACATCGTGAGAAATGCTGGGCTGGAGGAAGCACAAGCTGAAATCAAGATTGTCAGGAGAAATATCAATAACCTCACATATGCAGGTGACACCACCATTATGGCAGAAAGTGAAGAAGAACTAAAGAGCCTCTTGATGAAATTGAAAGAGGAGGGTGAAAAAGTTGGCTTAAAGCTCAACATTCAGACAGCTAAGATCATGGCACCCGATCCCATCACTTCATGGCAAATAGATTTGGAAACAGTGGAAACCGTGGCTGACTTTATTTTTCTGGGCTCCAAAATCACTGCAGATAGTGATTGCAGCCATGAAATGAAAAGACACTTACTCCTTAGAAGGAAAGTTATAACCAACCTAAACAGCGTATTAAAAAGCAGAGACATTACTTTGTCAACAAAGGTCCGTTTAGTCAAGGATATGGTTTTTCCAGTGGTCATGTATGGATATGAGAGTTGGACTATAAAGAAAGCTGAGCACCAAAGAATTGATGCTTTTGAACTGTGATGTTGGAGAAGACTCTTGAGAGCCCTTGGGATACAAAGACATCCAACCAGTCCATCCTAAAATAGATCAGTCCCACGTGTTCATTGGAAGGACTGATGTTGAAGCTGAAACTCTAATACTTTGGCCACCTGATGCGGAGAGCTGACTCATTTGAGAAGACCCTGATGCTGGGAAAGATTGAGGGCAGGAGGAAAAGGGGACGACAGAGGATGAGATGGTTTGACGGCAACACTGACTCAATGGACATGAGTTTGGGTGGACTCTGGGAGCTGATGATGGACAGGGAGGCCTGGCGTGCTGTGGTTCATGGGATCACAAAGAGTCGCACATGAATGAGCCTCTGAACTGAACTGAACTGAAGTCACTATCATCATAATTGTTTTATACAATTGATACTTATTTAGGTTTGGCAATATCAATTTCTATGCTAATCATATTTCTTATAATCTTGCCTTCTTTACTTAAAAATCTCCACAGCAATATGTTGGCCTTAGTGGTTATTTCAAACAGTCTGTGCTTTCCAGGCGGCACTAGTTGTAAAGAATCTGCTTGCCAATGTAGGAGACACTGGAGCTTCAGGCTCAATCCCTGGGTTGGAGAGATCCCCTGGAGAAAGGAATGGTAGCCCAATCAAGTATTCTTGCCTGGAAAATTCCATGGGCAGAGAAGCCTGGCAGACTATAGTGCATGGGGTCATAAACAGTTGAACATGGTTGAGCACAGCACATACCTTCATGCCTAAACAGCTATGAATTACAAACTTTCTTAGGCATTGTGTAAAATATGTTTGATTTCACTCCTGTTCAGTTCAGTTCAGTTACTCAGTCATGTCCGACTCTTTGCAACTCCATGAACTGCAGCACGCCAGGCCTTCCTGTCCATCACCAACTCCCGGAGTCCACCCAAACCCATGTCCATTGAGTCAGTGATGCCATCCAAACATCTCATCCTCTGTCGTCCCCTTCTCCTCCTGCCCTCAATCTTTCCCAGCATCAGGGTCTTCTCAAATGAGTCAACTCTTTGCATGACGTGGCCAGCATCAGTCCTTCCAATGAACACCCAGGACTCATCTCCTTTAGGATGGACTGGTTGGATGTCCTTGCAATCCAAGGGCTCTCAAGATTCTTTTCCAACACTACAGTTCAAAAGCATCAGTTCTTCAGTGCTCAGCTTTCTTTATCATCCAACTCTCATATCCATACATGACCACTGGAAAATCCATAGCCTTGACTAGATGAACCTTTGTTGACAAAGTAATGTCTGCTTTTTAATATAGTGTCTAGATTGGTCATAACTTTTCTTCCAAGGAGTAAGAGTCTTTTAATTTCATGGCTGCAGTCACCATCTGCAGTGATTTTGGAGCCCAGAAATATAAAGTCAGCCATTGTTTCCCCATCTATTTGCCATGAAGTGATGGGACCAGATGCCATCATCCTAGTGTTCTGAATGTTTTGCTTTAAGCCAACTTTTTCACTCTCCTCTTTCACTTTCATCAAGAAGCACTTTAGTTCTTTTTCACTTTCTGCTGTAAGGGTGGTATCATCTGCATTTCTGTGGTTATTGACATTTCTCCCAGGAATCTTGATTTCAGCTTGTTCTTCCTCCAGCCCAGTGTTTCTCATGATGTACTCTGCATATAAGTTAAATAAACAGGGTGAAACCAGTGTGTTGTTCCATGCCCAGTTCTAACTGTTGCTTCCTGATCTGCATGCAGGTTTCTCAAGAGGCAGGTCAGGTGGTCTGGCATTTCCATCTCTTTCAGAGTTTTCCACATTTTATTTGAAGAACATATTCCAATATTTTTCTATCTCCATGACTGTTATATTATTGCTATCTACCTAAATATCATTCTTTCTAGACAAACTGCCTTTTATTTTAAGCTTTTTTTTATGTTATATGTGGAATTAAAAAAATTAAGTAATGATGTATGTAAAGCAAGAAGAACAGGGCACATAGTAAATACAAAGTAAATCTTAATCACTGTTGTTACTTTTAAACACACACATTTTCTTTTTCAAGTTTCTTTATTTCAAGTTCTTAGGTTGTTGTTTTTTTGTTTATATTTTCTACTAACTCTATCTCATCATGAATTAATTCCTTACATGGTAGTGGTTTTCCAGGTTTTGTTCCTGTGTTTGTTTTGTTTGTACTTTTGAGTAGGGAGGGTATGACTTTAACCATTTCCCTGTGGGAGCTCTCAAAAGTGGTTGATTTTTTGTTTTATTTAATTTTACTTTTTACTGAATTATGTTTGACATAACCACATTCCATTAAGTTGAAGGTATACAACATATTGATTTTATACATTTATATTACAGTAGGACTGCCATAATAGCCTTAGCTATAATGTCAGACAATTTTCATTTCTTCTAGAGTTGGGAACAATAAAATTTAGTCTTTTAACAATCAATGTTTATAATAAAGTATTATTGTCTATTATCACTGTACTGTGTATTAGATGTCCAGGATTTATTTATCTACTAATCACAAATATGTATCTAAAACAACATCTCTCATATGTCCCCATCATCATCTCCTGGTAGCCATCATTTTACTCTCTGTTTTTATAATTACAGTTTTTTTTTCTTTTCTTTTCTTTTTTTAATTTTTATTTTTACTTTATTTTACTTTACAATACTGTATTGGTTTTGCCATACATTGACATGAATCCACCATGGGTGTACATGCATTCCCAAATATGAACCCCCCTCCCACCTCCCTCCCCATAAAATCTCTTTGGGTCATCCCCGTGCACCAGCCCCAAGCATGCTGTATCCTGCATCAGACATAGACTGGCGATTCGATTCTTACATGATAGTATACGTGTTTCAATGCCATTATCCCAAATCATCCTACCCTCTCCCTCTCCCTCTGAGTCCAAAAGTCTGCTATATACATCTGTGCCTTTTTTGTTGTCTTGCATACAGGGTCATCATTGGCATCTTTCTAAATTCCATATATATATGTGTTAGTATACTGTATTGGTGTTTTTCTTTCTGGCTTACCTCACTTTGTATAATCAGGTCCTGTTTCATCCATCTCATCAGAACTGATTCAAATGTATTCTTTTTAATGGCTGAGTAATACTCCATTGTGTATATGTACCACAGCTTTCGTATCCATTCATCTGCTGATGGACATCTAGGTTTTTTCCATGTCCTGGCTATTATAAACAGTGCTGTGATGAACATTGGAGTACATGTGTCTCTTTCAATTCTGGTTTCCTCAGTGTGTATGCCCAGCAGTGGGATTGCTGGGTCATAAGGCAGTTCTATTTGCAATTTTTTAAGGAATCTCCACACTGTTCTCCATAGTGGCTGTACTAGTTTGCATTCCCACCAACAGTGTATAAGAGCTATCATACAGCATTTATCTTTCTCTGTCTGACTTATCTCACTTTTCCTAATGTCCTCAAAGTTTCTTGGTGTTGTGGACAAATGCAAAATTCTCTTCTTTCTTGTGGCTGAATAATATTATGTTGTGTACATACATGGCTTCTTTATCCATTCATGTGTGTGTGTGTGTGTGTGTTGTGTGTGTGTGTGTGTGTATGTGCTCTGTCATGTTCAACTCTTTGTGTCCCTATGTACTATAGCCTGGCAGGCTCTTCTGTCCATGGAATTTTCCAGGCAAGAATACTGGAGTGGGTTGCCATTTCCTACCCAAGGGGATCTTTTTGACCCAGGGATTGTACCCTTGTCTTTTGTGTCTCCTGCTTGGCAGGTGTGTTCTTTACCACTAGTGCCACCACGAAGCCCTCATCCATCCTTCTATCAGTGGTTATTTAGGATGCTTCTGTACCTTGGCTACTGTGAATAATGCTGCAATGAACATGGGACTTCATATGTCTCTTTAGTTACCCATTTTCATTGTCTTTGCATATAAGTTAGAATTAGAATTGACAGATTCTACAATAGTTCCATTTTTAAGTTTTCAAGGAACTTTCGTACTGTTCTCCATCATGAATGACTGGAGCAGTTGATACAGGATATGTGTGCTCACTACCACCAGTTTTTGGTTTTATTATTGTGCATCTGGGTGAGATACAGATCCAGAGCTTAAGAAAGAGATCTGTAATCATTTACTGAATTTATTTACTGAGAAGATCATACAAGTTTAGCTTATTAAAGACTTTATAACAACATCATCCTTATCATTTTGTAAGCAGTAACCTCACTTTCTTTTTACAAGAAAGAAAACCAAAGATGAGGTTAAACAAATTACCCACAGGCAATAGATGCAATCAGGATGCTTATCTAAGACATTAACTCTAAATACAGAGTTCTTTCTTTAGTAAGGTTGCTTATACATGTAGGTGAAACTGTCCAGACCATGTGAGTGCCATTCTGTGTAATGAAAGTTTAAATCCTTACCCTCAATGAGTATTATAAAATATCAAAGGTCATACAGATATGTCAGAATTCCTGTCAGTATTTTGTGTGCTGTGTCTGTTTTGCCTTCCCTGAAATCTAAAATGTGACTAAAACCCTTGGGTCAAGGTGAATATATGACAAACAACTATTTCCACAAGAATTATACAGGTGAAAATGGAAAATTAATGTGTGATAATTTTATGGTCTATGTCAAAAAGTTAAAGTTACTTTTTCTTTTAAATTGACTTGACTCTAAGAAGGACAAAATAATTGGGATTTAAAACAATATTGCTATCATATTTCTTTTTAGAACACTAGTAAAACCATGTTTTTAAAAGATTTACTCCAAACTTGCCTATGGAAATTTAGCCTGCAGTTATTTGTCTCAGATAGGAAAATTTATTCATTTAATTAAAACATTATCTAAAATAGTGTGCATGTGTGTGGACATATGCATACATACATATATATTATAATTATAAAAGTTTTAGTGTAAAAATTCAGATGCCTTGGACTATATAATATAAACACTTTAACTTCATATAGTAAGAAACTGCAGGAAATAAATTTTAAAGATATTCTGTCACTTTTCTATATATGAATGTAAGAGCTTGAAGCAAAGTTAGAGATAATCTAATACTCCCTTTTTGTTTCAAGGACAAAATAACGTCAAAACATAGTCAAGATTAAAACCCTAGTTTTAGCATCATTCAAATGTTATGATTCTTCTCAATATACTGAAATTTAGAGGGTAAAGTAATGGAATTTAGCAAAAAAAATTTCTTACTTTACTTATTTTAAATTGAGGTGAATAAAATTTCCATTACTGCTGACATTCATTTATTCTGTCTTTTACCAGATCAAGTTAAATCTATTCAACAACATAATTGATTTGTTTGAAAATTAATAGTTTTTAATGTGGCTGCTTTACATAGTGAAGTCAATTGAGTCAATGATACAAAGCTTACAATAAAATATTTTACAAATATTAGATCTAGCACTTTTGCTTTAATATTTTTCACTAGATTTGAAATCAGAGACACCACCAATATTATCTTCTTCCAGTAATAACTGTCTTGAAATTAAAAAAAAAAAAGCAATACAATAGTTAACACCTTTCTACTGGCACAGTGGTTTTCAGTTTATAAACTGTCTGGATTCAATACCGGGCAAGTTACTTAACCTTTTTGCACCTCTGTTCCATCTGAAGAATGGGAATCATGACACCATTGTAAGAATGAAATGTGCTGAATATGTAAAACACTTAGAAGAATGGTTGTTGCACAGTTAATAACGAATGAGTTAGCCATTACTGTTTTTGTAGGTGGTGGTATTATTTTTAATTCATTTATTTTATTTTGTTAGGAGCACTTAACATGACATCTACCCTCTTAACAAATTTCTAAATGTACTCTGCATTATTGTTGACTTATGTACAATGTTGTACAGCAGCTCTGTAGAGCTTAATCATTTTGTTTAACTGAAACTTCAAGCCCATTGATAATAACTCTTCATTTCTCTTCCTTCCAGCTCCCAGCAATTACCATTCCACTCTTGGAAACTATTTTTTTGACTCTTAGTTTTTATTACCACTATAATAACTCTGATAGTTGAGAGTCCTCAAAATAGCTTCAGTCAGTTCAGTTCAGCCACTCAGTCTTGTCTGACTCTTTGTGATCCCATGGATTGTAGAATGGCAGGCTTCCCTGTCCATCACCAACTCCTGGAGCTTGCTTAAACTCATGTCAGTTGAGTCCGTGATGCCATGTAACCATCTCATCCAGAATAGCTTAGACTACTTGATGAACTGGAGTAGAAAGATGTATATTGGATTGGTTAGGTGAATAAGATTTATAGGGTAATTATAGAATTTAATTACCCTAACAAAATGTGCTGTTTACAGATGGATATTTAGTTCCTGGTCAAGAACAGGAGTTTGATTCCAGATGATCTGAAGATTTTTTCACTCTGGATTTGTGTTTAGCATGGTTCTCAACATCTAAAAGAGGGGTTACTAAATATATAATTAAAGATAATATTATTATTTCAGACTACTCTTAAACTTGAATATTTAGTAAGACCAAAGGTGAACAGTATAATCAAAGATTATTAGTTTAAAGACAGTGTAACTAAGATAAACTGAGATTTACTAAAGTAGCCTTCTCTGTTCATGCATGTGCTTCAGTCGTGTCTGACTCTTTGAGACCCATGGACTGTAGTCCACCAGGCTCTTCTGTCCATGGGATTCCCCAGGCAAGAAAACTGGAATGAGTTACCATTTCCTTCTCAGGGGATCTTCCCAAGCCAGGAATCGAATCCTCATCTCTTATGCCTCTTGCATTGGCAAGTGGGTTCTTTACCACTAGTGCCACCTGGGAAAACTTCTCTGAGGTATTGCCTAATTCATCTGTTAAGTATGAATGATAACTCTTTATTTAAATTATTAGATCAGATTAAACTCTTAACTCATTTTCTCATTTTTTTGCATATGTTCCTGTCTGCCCAGCAAAAGAGAAAGACATTCATAATTGGCAACTGAAAGTCTAGCAATTCTCCTGATGCTTATCCACTTTTTCTTCTTTCAAAACAGTGTAATGGACTATACTGTGATGCTTTACTTATATTTAATATGAAGTCATAGGTTTAGGTTTGAAAACAACTTTTAGACCATAAAGCTGTATTTGTAACAAATATTGTGTTTGCTTTGCCAGGATCTATTTAACCTCTTTCCCATTTTGTAGCCATCATGTGGAATTTTGACTACCTGATGAGCAACAGTTGAGTTGAAGCAATCAAGAAAATTCTTTGCTTCTTGTCTCAGTTAATGGTTTAGGGATGAGCACATAACCTAGATTTAAGTCATATGGTACAAGGTTTTCTTTTGATCACTGTGAATGTAACCAAAGTTACTTCATTCAAAGGGGATCTTAGGACATTATTGGCAATGATTAGAGAAAGCGAAGGTCCTTTTCTCCTGGATGTTATCAAAGAAGCATTAAGCATTTGTTTCTCTGTCATGAGATAAATAAGTTGAAGATACAGCTAGTCCATGATGATGACAGAATTGAGTGAATTAAAAAGAAATGTAGCTGCAAAGAAATGTAAATGAATTTTTGAGGACATTTCTCTTTAAAGAAAAAATTTCCCAGCAAATCCTTTGACTCTATATGTAAAACAGTTTCAGGATCTGACCAGCTTGCACATTTATTACCATGCCCTAGTCCAAGACACCTCAACTCCAGCTTGTCTTATTTTAATAGCTTTTGAACTGGTTTCCTTGCTTTTACGCTTGCCTAGTCTCAGAACAGCAGCCAAGTATGATCTTGCCCCTTCTCTTCTCAGTATCCCCTGATAGTTCCTCATCTCATTCAGAGTCAAATCTAAGTTTCTTATAATAGCCTAATGTATTCTGTGAGCTATGAACAGTCTTTGTTTCTTGGCCCATCTTTCTCCACCTTCACTCCTCTTCACTCTGCTCAGACCTAAGCAACTTCCTTTCTGCTTCTCAGCATTCCAGGCAAACTCCCACTTGAGGTTCTTTCACTATTAATTTTAATTTTTCTGAAAGGCTTTACCCCTTGATTTTCTCATGGACCCCTCCCTCCTTGTTGAGGTCTTTATTCAAATGTTACTTTTTCAGTGAGACATTTCCAGACCAAACTACACATACAAACACCACCCCTTTACACACACACACACACACACACACACACACACCCCAACTCTACTTGATTTCTTTTTAGCTTTATTTCTTCATTATAGTCCTATCATCACCTAATATTCTACTTGTTAATTTTATTCATTTTTGTCTTCTCATAATTAAATATAAGTTCCAGGAATTTTTCTGTTTGGTTTGTTGTTACATCTCCAAAACATTTCCTGGCATAGAGTTGGCACTTAAGAAACTTGTTGAATGACTCATGAATCACTGAATGAAATTTTTCCTAAAGTCAGTCTCTCTTTAAATTTTTAATTTACATAAAAAATACACTCCTCTCATTATTTTAATCAATCTAATTTGAACTATCTTTTCCTTGTTGCTAAAAGCATTGTAACTGAGACAGTAAATAAAATCAGATGGACAGGATGAATTACCAGAAAGTAAACCTTGAGATGAGAATTCATGTGAAAGTAATTTATTAGAAAAAATTTTCTTATGGGTTGAATTGTGTCCTGCCAAAAGATGGTTTCATTGCTAAGTTTTGTATGACTCTGCGATCCCATGGACTGTAGCCTGCCAGGCTCCTCTGTCCATGGAATTTCCCAGGTAAGAATACTTAAGTGGGCTGCCATTTCCTTCTACCTGCCAAAAGGTGCTGAAGTCCTAACCTAACTCCCAATACCTGAGAATGTGACCTTATTTGGAAATAAGGTTTTGTGCATATAATTGCATATGTAATTAGTTAAGATGAGGTCATACTGGAGTAGGGTGGGCTCCTAATCCAATATGACTGGTTTCTTTATAAAAGGGGAAACTTAGACATAGCCATGAATGCAAGGAGAAGGCCATGAGAATATGAAGGCAAAGATTAGGTTAGGCAAACAAATACAAAGATTACCAACATACCACTAGAAGCTAAGTCAGAAGATGAAACAGATTCTATCTCACAGCTTTCAAATGGAAGTAATCCTGCCAATACATTAAGCTCAAGTTTCTAATCTCCAGAGCTGGGGGACAAGTTCCACCTGGCTATGGTATTTTTTTTAAAACTAATATAAATTTATTTATTTTACTTGGAGGTTAATTATTTGCAATATTGTATTGGTTTTGCCATACATCAACATGAATCTGCCATAGGTATACACGTGTTCCCCATCCTGAAACCCCCTCCCTCCTCCCTCCCCATACCATCCCTCTGGGTTGTCCCAGTGCACCAGCCCCAAGCATCCAGTATCATGCATCAAATCTGGACTGGTGATTCGTTTCACATATGATATTATACATGTTTCAATGCCATTCTCCCAAATCATCCCACCCTCTCCCTCTACCTCTCTCACAGAGTCCAAAAGACTGTTTTATACATCTGTGTCTCTTTTGCTGTCTCACATACAGGGTTATCGTTACCATCTTTCTAAATTATATATATATGTGTTAGTATACTGTATTGGTGTTTTTCTTTCTGGTTTACTTCACTCTGTATAATAGGCTCCAGTTTCATCCACCTCATTAGAACTGATTCAAATGTATTCTTTTTAATGGCTGAGTAATACTCCATTGTGTATATGTACGGCAGCTTTCTTATCCATTTGTCTGCTGATGGACATCTAGGTTGCTTCCATGTCCTGGCTATTATAAACAGTGCTGCGATGAACATTGGGGTACACGTGTCTCTTTCAATTCTGGTTTCCTCGGTGTGTATGTCTAGCAGTGGGATTGCTGGGTCATAAGGCAGTTCTATTTCCAGTTTTTTAAGGAATCTCCACACTGTTCTCCATAGTGGCTGTACTAGTTTGCATTCCCACCTATAGTGTAAGAAGTTCCCTTTTATCCACACCCTCTCCAGCATTTATTGCCTGTAGACTTTTGGATCGCAGCCATTCTGATTGGCGTGAAATGGTACCTCATTGTGGTTTTGATTTGCATTTCTCTGATAATGAGTGATGTTGAGCATCTTTTCATGTGTTTGTTAGCCATCTGTATGTCTTCTTTGGAGAAATGTCTATTTAGTTCTTTGGCCCATTCTTTGATTGGGTCATTTATTTTTCTGTAATTCAGCTGCAGCAGTTGCTTGTATATTTATGAGATTAGCTGTTTGTCAGTTGCTTCATTTTCTATTATTTTCTCCCATTCTGAAGGCTGTCTTTTCACGTTGCTTATAGTTACCTTTGTTGTGCAGAAGCTTTTAAGTTTAATTAGGTCCCATTTGATTATTTTTCCTTTTATTTCCAATATTCTGGGAGGTGGGTCATAGAGGATCCTGCTGTGATTTATGTAGGAGAGTGTTTTGCCTATGTTCTCCTCTAGGAGTTTCATAGTTTCTGGTCTTATGTTTAGATCTTTAATCCATTTTGAGTTTATTTTTGTGTATGGTATTAGAAAGTGTTCTAGTTTCATTCTTTTACAAGCGGTTGACCATTTCCCCCAGCACCACTTGTTAAAGAGATTGTCTTTAATCTATTGCCTCCTTTGTCAAAGATAATGTGTCCATAGGTGCATGGATTTATCCCTAGGCTTTCTATTTTCTTCCATTGATCTATATTTCTGTCTTTGTGCCAGTACCATACTGTCTTGATGACTATGGCTTTGTAGTAGAGCCTGAAGTCAGGCAAGTTGATTCCTCCAGTTCCATTCTTCTTTCTCAAGATTGGCTATTCGAGGTTTTATGTATTTCCATACAAATTGTGAAATTATTTGTTCTAGCTCTGTAAAAAATACCGTTGGTAGCATGATAGGGATTGCATTGAATCTATAGACGCTTTGGGTAGTATACTCTTTTTCACTACATTGATTCTTCCCATGCATGAACATGGCGTATTTCTCCATCTATTAGTGTCCTCTTTATTTCTTTCACCAGTGTTTTATAGTTTTCTATATATAGGTCTTTAATTTCTTTAGGTAGATATATTCCAAAGTATTTTATTCTTTTCATTGCAATGGTGAATGGAATTGTTTCCTTAATTTCTCTATTTTCTCATTATTAGTGTATAGGAATGCAAGGGATTTCTGAGTGTTGATTTTATATCCTGCAACTTTACTATATTCATTGATTAGCTCTAGTAATTTTCTGGTGGAGTCTTTAGGGTTTTCTATGTAGAGGATCATGTCATCTGCAAACAGTGAGAGTTTTACTTCTTCTTTTCCAATTTGGATTCCTTTTATTTCTTTTTCTGCTCTGATTGCTATGGCCAAACTTCCAGAACTATGTTGAATAGTAGCAGTGAAAGTGGGCACCCTTGTCTTGTTCCTGACTTTAGGGGAAATGCTTTCAATTTTTCACCATTTCGGATAATGTTTGCTGTGGGTTTGTCATATATAGCTTTAAGAACTGTACAAAAAAGAGCTTTATGAACCAGATAATTACGATGATGTGATCACTCATCTAGAGCCAGACATCCTGGAATGTGAAGCCAAGTGGGCCTAGAAAGCATCACTACGAACAAAGCTAGTGGAGGTGATGGAATTTCAGTTGAGCTATTTCAAATCCTGAAAGATGATGCTGTGAGAGTGCTGCACTCAATATGCCAGCAAATTTGGAAAACTCAGCAGTGGCCACAGGACTGGAAAAGGTCAGTTTTCATTCCAAACCCAAAGAAAGGCAATGCCAAAGAATGCTCAAACTCCCACACAATTGCACTCATCTCACATGCTAGGAAAGTAATGCTCAAAATTCTCCAAGCCAGGCTTCAGCAATACGTGAACCGTGAACTTCCAGATGTTCAAGCTGGTTTTAGAAAAGGCAGAGGAACCAGAGATCAAATTTCCACCATCTGCTGGATCATGGAAAAAGCAAGAGACTTGCAGAAAAACATCTATTTCTGCTTTTTGACTATGCCATAGCCTTTGACTGTGTGCATCACAATAAATTGTGGAAAAATCTGAGAGAGATGGAAAGACCACCTGACCTGCCCCTTGAGAAATCTGTATGCAGGTCAGGAAGCAACAGTTAGAACTCTACCTGGAACAACAGATTGGTTTGAAACAGGAAAAAGAGTATGTCAATGCTGTATATTCTCTCCCTCTTATTTAACTTATATGCAAAGTACATCATGAGAAACGCTGGACTGGAAGAAACACAAGCTGGAATCAAGATTGCTGGGAGAAATATCAATAACCTCAGATATGCAGATGACACCACCCTTATGGCAGAAAGTGAAGAGGAACTAAAAAGCCTCTTGATGAAAGTGAAAGAGGAGAGCGAAAAAATTGGCTTAAACCTCAACGTTCAGAAAACGAAGATCATGGCATCTGGTCCCATCACTTCATGGGAAATAGATGGGGAAACAGTGGAAACAGTGTCAGACTTTATTTTGGGGGGCTCCAAAATCACTGCAGATGGTGATTGCAGCCAAGAAATCAAAAGACGCTTACTCCTTGGAAGAAAAGTTATGACCAACCTAGATAGAATATTCAAAAGCAGAGACATTACTTTGCCAACCAAGGTCCGTCTAGTCAAGGCTATGGTTTTTCCTGTGTTCATGTATGGATGTGAGAGTTGGACTGTGAAGAAGGCTGAGCGCTGAAGAACTGATGTTTTTGAACTGTGGTGTTGGAGAAGACTCTTAAGAGTCTCTTGGACTGCAAGGAGATCCAACCAGTCCACTCTGAAGGAGATCAGCCCTGGGATTTCTTTGGAAGGAATGATGCTAAAGCTGAAACTTCAGTACTTAGGCCACCTCATGTGAAGAGTTGACTCATTGGAAAAGACTTATGCTGGGAGGGATTGGAGGCAGGAGGAGAAGGGGATGACAGAGGATGAGATGGCTGGATGGCATCACCGACTCGATGGATGTAAGTCTGAATGAACTCTGTGAGTTGGTGATGGACAGGAGGCCTGGTGTGCTGCAATTCATGGTGTCGCAAAGAGTCGGACACGACTAAGCAACTGAACTGAACTGATGTTGATGTATGTTTCTTCTATTCCTGCTTTCTGGAAAGTTTTTATCATAAATGGATGTTGAATTTTGTCAAAGGCCTTCTCTCCATCTATTGAGATAATCATATGACTTTCATTTTTTAATTTGTTAATGTGGTGTATTACATTGATTGATTTGAGGATATTGAAGAATCCTTGCATCCCTGGGTCACGGTGTATGATCTTTTAAATATTTTGTTGGATACTGATTGCTAGAATTTTGTTAAGGATTTTTGCATCTATAGTCATCAGTGATATTGGCCTGTAGTTTTCTTTTTTTGTGACATCTTAGTCAGGTTTTGGTAGTAGGGTGATGGTGGCCTCATAGAATGAGTTTGGAAGTTTACCTTCTGCAATTTTCTGGAAAAGTTTGAGTAGGATAGGTGTTAGCTCTTCTCGAAATTTTTGGTAGAATTCATCTGTGAAGCTGTCTGGACCTGGGCTTTTGTTTGCTGGAAGATTTCTGATAACAGTTTCCATTTCTCTGCTTGTGATGGGTCTGTTAAGATTTTCTATTTCTTCCTGATACAATTTTGGAAAGTTGTACTTTTCTAAGAATTTGTCCATTTCTTCCACCTTGTCCATTTTATTGGCATATAGTTGCTGATAATAGTCTCTTATGATCCTTTGTATTTCTGTGTTGTCTCTTGTGATCTCTGCATTTTCATTACTAATTTTGTTGATTTGATTTTTCTCCCTTTGTTTCTTGATGAGTCTGGCTAATGGTTTGTCAATTTTATTTATCCTTTCAAAGAACCAGCTTTTGGCTTTGTTGATTTTTGCTATGGTCTCTTTTGTTTCTTTTGCATTTATTTCTGCCCTAATTTTTAAGATTTCTTTCCTTCTACTAACCCTGCGGTTCTTCATTTCTTTCTTTCCTAGTTGTTTTAGGTGTCAATTCAGTTCAGTTCAGTCGCTCAGTCGTGTCCGACTCTTTGCGACCCCATGAATCGCAGCAAGCCAGGCCTCCCTGACCATCACCATCTCCCAGAGTTCACTCAGACTCACGTCCATCGAGTCAGTGATGCCATCCAGCCACCTCATCCTTGGTCGTCCCCTTCTGCTCCTGCCCCCAATCCCTCCCAGCATCAGAGTCTTTTCCAATGAGTCAACTCTTCGCATGAGGTGGCCAAAGTACTGGAGCTTCAGCTTTAGGATCATTCCATGTTCCCTTGGTATCTCTAATTTTCTTGAAGAGATCTCTAGTCTTTCCCATTCTGTTGTTTTCCTCTATTTCTTTGCATTGATTGCTGAAGAAGGCTTTCTTATCTCTTCTTGCTGTTCTTTGGAACTCTGCATCAGATGCGTATATCTTTCCTTTTCTCCTTTGCTTTTCACCTCTCTTCTTTTCACAGCTATTTGTAGAGTTATGATATTTATTTTTCTTATTTCTTGAGGTATGCCTGTATTGCTATGAACTTTCCCCTTGGCACTGCTTTTATAGTGTTCCACAGGTTTTGGGTTGTTGTGTTTTCATTTTCATTCATTTCTATGCATATTTTGATTTCTTTTTTGATTTCTTCTGTGATTTGCTGGTTATTCAGCAGTGTGTTTTTCAGCCTCCATATGTTGGAATTTTTAATAGTTTTTCTCCTGTAATTGAGGTCTAATCTTAATGCATTATGGTCAGAAACGATGCTTGGAATGATTTCAATTTTTTTGAATTTATCAAGTTTAGATTTATGGCCCAGGATGTGATCTATCCTGGAGAAGTTTCCGTGTGCACTTGAGAAAAAGGTGAAATTCATTGTTTTGGGGTGAAATGTCCTATAGATATCAATTAAGTCTAACTGGTCTATTGTATCATTTAAAGTTTGTGTTTCTTTGTTAATTTTCTATTTAGTTGATCTATCCATAGGTGTGAGTGGGGTATTAAAGTCTCCCACTATTATTGTGTTATTGTTAATTTCCCCTTTCATACTTGTTGGCATCTGTCCTACATATTGCAGTGCTTCTATGTTGGGTGCATATATATTGATAATTGTTATATCTTCTTCTTGGATTGATCCTTTGATCATTATGTAGTGTCCTTCTTTGTCTCTTTCACAGCTTTTGTTTTAAAGTCTATTTTATCTGATATGAGTATTTCTACTCCTGCTTTCTTTTGGTCTCTATTTGCATAGAATATATTTTTCCAGCCCTTCACTTTCAGTCTGTATGTGTCCCCTGTTTTGAGGTGGGTCTCTTGTAGCCAACATATATAGGGGTCTTGTTTTTGTATCCATTCAGCCAGTCTTTGCCTTTTGGTTAGGGCATTCAACCCATTTATGTTTAAGGGAATTATTAATAAGTATGATCCCGTTGCCATTTACTTTATTGTTTTAGGTTCGAGTTTATACACCCTTTTTGTGTTTCCTGTCTAAAGATCCTTTAGCATTTGTTGGAGAGCTGGTTTGGTGGTGCTGAATTCTCTCAGCTTTTGCTTGTCTGTAAAGCTTTTGATTTCTCCTTCATATTTGAATGAGATCCTTGCTGGGTACAGTAATCTGGGCTGCAGGTTATTTTCTTCCATCACTTTAAGTATGTCTTGCCATTCCCTCCTGGCCTGAAGAGTTTCTATTGAAAGATCAGCTGTTATCCTATTGGGAATCCCCTTGTGTGTTATTTATTGTTTTTCCCTTGCTGCTTTTAATATTTGTTCTTTGTGTTTGATCTTTGTTAATTTGATTAATGTGTCTTGAGGTGTTTCGCTTTGGATTTATCCTGTTTGGGACTCTCTGGGTTTCTTGGATTTGGGTGATTATTTCCTTCCCCATTTTAGGGAAGTTTTCAACTATTATCGCCTCAAGTATTTTCTCATGGTCTTTCTTTTGGTCTTCTTCTGGGACTCCTATAATTTGAATGTTTCATATTGTCCTGGAGGTCTCTGAGATTGTCCTCATTTCTTTTAATTCGCTTTTTGTTTTTACTCTCTGATTCATTTATTTCTACCACTCTATCTTCTATTTCACTAATCCTATTTTCTGCCTCTGTTATTCTACTATTTGTTGCCTCCAGAGTGTTTGTGATCTCATTTATTGCATTATTCATTATATAAAGACTTTTTTTAAATTTCTTCTAGGTCCTTGTTAAACCTTTCTTGCATCTTCTCAATCCTTGTCTCCAAGCTATTTATCTGTGATTCCATTTTGATTTCAAGATTTTGGATCATATTCACTATCATTATTTGGAATTTTTTATCAGGTAAATACCCTATCTCTTATTTTTTATAGCAACCCCAGGAAACAAATACAAACTGCTAGAGGATTTAGGAAGTGGGACCAGAAGAATTCAGTTCAGTTCAGTTCAGTTGCTCAGTCGTGTCCAACTCTTTGCGACTCCATGAATCCCAGCACACCAGGCCTCCCTGTCCATCACCAACTCCCGGAATTCACTCAAATTCACATCCATCGAGTCAGTGATGCCGTCCAGCCATCTCATCCTCTGTCGTCCCTTTCTCCTCCTGCCTCCAATCCCTCCCAGCATCAGAGTCTTTTCCAATGAATCAACTCTTTGCATGAGGTGGCCAAAGTCCTGGAGTTTCAGCTTTAGCATCATTCCTTCCAAAGAAATCCCAGGGCTGATCTTCTTCAGAATGGACAGGTTGGATCTCCTTGCAGTCCAAGGGACTCTTAAGAGTCTTCTCCAACACCACAGTTCAAAAGCATCAATTCTTCAGCACTCAGCCTTCTTCACAGTCCAACTCTCACATCCATAAATGACTACTGGGAAAACCATAGCCTTGACTAGACAGACCTTAGTTGGCAAAGTAATGTCTCTGCTTTTGAATATGCTATCTAGGTTGGTCATAACTTTCCTTGCAAGGAGAAAGCTTCTTTTAATTTCATGGCTGCAGTCACCATCTGCAGTGATTTTGGAGCCCCCACAAAAAAAGTCTGTCATTGTTTCCACTGTTTCCCCATCTATTTCCCATGAAGTGATGGGACCAGATGCCATGATCTTCGTTTTCTGAATGTTGAGCTTTAAGCCAACTTTTTCACTCTCCTCTTTCACTTTCATCAAGAGGCTTTTTAGTTCCTCTTCACTTTCTGCCATAAGGGTGGTGTCATCTGCATATCTGAGGTTATTGATATTTCTCCCAGCAATCTTGATTCCAGCTTGTGTTTCTTCCAGTCCAGCGTTTCTCATGATGTACTCTGCATATAAGTTAAATAAGCAGGGTGACAAGATACAACCTTGATGTACTGTTTTTCCTATTTGGAACCAGTCTGTTGTTCCATGCCCAGTTCTAACTGTTGCTTCCTGACCTGCATACAGATTTCTCAAGAGGCAGGTCAGGTGGTCTGGTATTTCCATCTCTCTCAGATTTTTCCACAATTTATTGTGATGCACACAGTCAAAGGCTTTGGCATAGTCAAAAAGCAGAAATAGATGTTTTTCTGCAACTCTCTTGCTTTTTCCATGATCCAGCAGATGGTGGAAATTTGATCTCTGGTTCCTCTGCTTTTTCTAAAACCAGCTTGAACATGAGGGATTTCATGGTTCATGTATTGCCGAAGCCTGGCTTGGAGAATTTTGAGCATTACTTTCCTAGCATGTGAGATGAGTGCAATTGTGTGGGAGTTTGAGCATTTTTTGGCATTGCCTTTCTTTGGGATTGGAATGAAAACTGACCTTTTCCAGTCCTGTGGCCACTGCTGAGTTTTCCAAATTTGCTGGCATATTGAGTGCAGCACTCTCACAGCATCATCTTTCAGGATTTGAAATAGCTCAACTGAAATTCCATCACCTCCACTAGCTTTGTTCATAGTGATGCTTTCTAAGGCCCGCTTGACTTCACATTCCAGGATGTCTGGCTCTAGATGAGTGATCACACCGTCGTGATTATCCAGGTAGTGAAGATCTTTTTTGTACAGTTCTTCTGTGTATTCTTGCTACTTCTTAATATCTTCTGCTTCTGCTAGGTCCATACCATTTCTGTCCTTTAAAGGCAAGCAAAAAAGGAAAGTTTCATAAAAGGAAACTTCGGTTCATTCTCACAGGACTCTTGAACAGTACAAGTATCACTTCTGTGTTATCTTTGTCATAGCCAGGAGAACAGGAATTTAGAACTTCAGTACAGAGCAGCCATTGGTTAGAGGGGTCCTCTATGTCTGGATGGATAGAGGGATTCTTCTGTATTTCCTTGTGCTGGTTCCAGTAAACAGAGATCAACCTGTGAAACACCCTCATCCAAGGGTGTTAACTGTCAGCTCTTGGGAGGAAAAGAACAGTGGTCTATATGGGGAAAACTAGCAAAGGGTTGAGGACTATGGCAAAGCCCTGACAGCACCTGCCAGAATGGGTTGGGAAGCAATTAAAGAACATCAAATATCTGCAGAAAAGGGGTAAGTAAATCAGACATACAATCCATTGCTTTCCTTTCTAGTGAGGTTCTGTGGCTATATTTATTTACCTTTATTTCCTGTTTTCTTTGAGTTAGTAAACTTGGAAAAGACTCCTATTGTAAATATGTGTGCTGAGTATCTGTAAATAATCTCCCAATGTTTAAAATCATATTTGATTTGAGAAAAGCAAAAATGGAAACAAATGAGAAAGTAAAATATTAAGATATAGAAATAAAAAAGGGCACAGTTGTCCTTTAAAAAATATGTGTGTGAAGAGAGAATTGGGGGAATTCATATTTAATTTGTCTGCAGAGCTGTAGAAACACAGGAAAAGAAGAAAAGGACCTAATAATCAGCACTCTTTTAATCAAGTATACACGTTTTTTGTTTCCAGGTACAGAGGCAGTTTCATTTTGAGATATTTTCCTGCCTGCCTGCAACTGAAAGATGGAGGGATTGGTTTCTAGAAGTCAGACAAGCATATCTTGATTCCACTACTTACTAAAAAAGAATGTGTCTGTATGTATACCTAGCTCCAGTAAGGTTAAAGAATTGTAGGAATAAAATATAATATCACTAACTATATGGTTGATCTTTTCTGTGCAGAAATCCACTGTCTTTCTTACTATACAAGGTCAAGATTGCATTTTAGTTTTCATCTGTGACTTTTCTTTAGAAGGCTTTTCATTTCTTGCAGGTCATTACTTTTGATACATCTGATTGAATCCATGAACTATCTGTGCTGTGCTTAGTTGCTCAGTTATTTCTGACTCTTTGAGACCCCATGGGACTGTGTCTATGGGGATTCTCAAGGCAAGAATACTGGAGTGGGTTGCCATGCCCTCCTCCAGGGAATCTTCCCAACCCAGGGATTGAACCTAGGCCTCCTGAATTGCAGATTCTTTACCATCTGAACCACTAGGGAAGCCCATGTGTACTGGAATGGGTAGCCTAACCGTTCTTGAGGAGATCTTCCCAACCCAGGAATTGAACCGGGATCTCCTGCACTACAGGTGGGTTCTTTACCAGCTGGGCTACAAGGGAAGCCCCATGAGCTATCTGACTCAGGATTATTTACAAAAAGTAAGGTTTTGTAGTCATAGATCATTGCATTGTACCTTTTTCTTTTTTTACTGTTAAGTATCATGTGTATAATAGGCACAGTAAGTCTTTTATTTTGGAAGATTTTATTAGTGACTTATCCAATGGCTGTTTATTTCTTCCTGTTTCTAATAAAACCAAAATTTCATTCAAGAAACAATGTAAGAATTAAAGATTTTAAAATTAAAAAATAATAATAATAAAAAAATAATTAAAAAAAAAAAGAAACAATGTATCTGGCCACATAGAAGAATCAACATTTCTTTCTAGTAAAGACACACAAAAGGGAGACAGAGAAAATCCACCCCTCTTCCTCATTTAGACACTTGTGACCTTGAGATAACAAACCAGAGAAGAGAAGCCAGAAAGATGCATTTGCCTGAGAGGAAGCATTGAAAAACACCTGGGATTTTGACAAAGTCGAACTGCTAGAAACAAACTTGGAAACATTGACTTCTAGTTTTGTTAATAAACACAAAGTATCTGTATAGTATAAGCTACTATTATTCACGTCTCCTTTTATTTGGTATCTAATGCAACTTCATGGCAAATAGATGGGGAAACAGTGGAAACCGTGGCTGACTTTATTTTTCTGGGCTCCAAAATCACTGCAGATGGTGATTGCAGCCATGAAATTGAACTATGCTTACTCCTTGGAAGGAAAGTTATGACCAAACTAGACAGCATATTAAAAAGCAGAGACATTACTTTGCCAACAAAGGTCCATCTAGTCAAAGCTATGGTTTTTCCAGTAGTCATGTATGGATATGAGAGTTGGACTATAAAGAAAGCTGAGCACCAAAGAATTGATGCTTTTGAACTGTAGTATTGGAGAAGACTCTTGAGAGTCCCTGGGACTGCAAGGAGATCCAACCAGTCCATCCTAAAGGAGATCAGTCCTGAGTGTTCATTGGAAGGACTGATGTTGAAGCTGAAACTCCATTACTTTGGCCACCAGATGCGAAGAGCTGACTCATTTGAAAAGACCCTGATGCTGGGAAAGATTGAGGGCAGGAGGAGAAGGGGACGACAGAGAATGAAATGGTTGGATGGCATCACCGACTCAATGGACATGTGTTTGGGTGGACTCTGGGAGTTGGTGATGGACAGGGAGGCCTGGTGTACTGTGGTTCATGGGGTCGCAAAGAGTTGGACACGACTGAGTGACTGAGTGACTGAACTGAACTGAACTGAATGCAACCTAGCTGAGTCGTTCACCTCTTGCATACTTGTCATGTGTTCATCTAAAGAATTTCTTTATTTCTGATAACTGAACATGAAGCTTGTGTATCTGTATTTGCTATTTCCTAATATCCTGATTGTGATTCCTGATGTCACACTTTTTTGATGCTTGTGTGATCATCATATCAATTTTTTTTCATGTGTAGTCTTTCTATATTAGTTCAAGTTCCAAACATGTCATTTTATTGATCTTCATTCAGCATAAATGTAGAGTCCTTAAGTTAGACAAAGTTAAGTTCAAGCCCCTATTGTGCCATTTAATATTGGTGTTAAGTTAATCAAGGTCCTTAATGTCTTTGAGACTTCTATTTTCTCATCTGTAAAATTAGGAGACCAATGTAACTTCATTATCATTTTATTATAAGGATTAAATAAACACTTAGTAAAAACCAACAATGATGCTTATAAAGACAATGTTTCTTCCCTAATGCTAATTTGCCAACAGACTTAGTTCCATGAAAACAGGGCTTTTTTTTCCCTAGTGCCTTAAATAGTGCCTTGTACAATTATAGGTATTTGATAAATATTTGTTGAGTGGATTAAGTCACCTTGACTGGTGGTCTTGTAATCTGGGGTTTATAATCTTAGAGAAAATTGCAAAGTATTATGGAAAATAATTCATCTATTTAATAGCACTGATATACGAAATTATGCAAAGAAATCTGAAGATTTGACTACATGCTGTATCTGGCTGAGAGACAAGTTCTTTTCAATGTTTATTTTTCTTTAGAAAATGGTTCATGTTATTTTCAATTAGTTGTCAAACAAATTTTTAAAAAAGAAAGTCTACATAAAATCAGTTTCTTTTTGTAAGCTGAGGATTTTAAGTCACTGCGTAACAATCAGCTGCAACTGAGTAGTAGCTATCTGCTTTACCTTGTGCAGGCTCTCAGAATCCCTGCACTCTCTCATATTTCCTGACACGATTATCACTGCTCAGTACACTTGCACTGTATTTTTTTTTTTTTTTTTGCTTTTTAATTTTCAACTTTATTGAGGTAAAACTGATTTAAAAATTGTAAGGTATTTCAAGTGCACATTGTAGTATATTGGTGATTTGATATATTAATACATAAACATTTGAAAGGATTTCTCCATCAGTTAATTAGCATATCCTTGGCTCACATTTTTTTAATGCTATTTCTTTATTTTTGGGGGATATGAGAATTGCACCATAGTTTTTGTCAGGGTAACCTACTTTATGTGTTACTCTACTTCATAGCTGTCAGGTTCTTGTGGGCATTTGAGTTTGACTTTTGCAGATCTGACCCTGAATCTTACCTGAAATTTGCTGCCTATATCATTTTCAAGTCTTCCTTTATCAAGAAATTTGACAAAAAGACTCAGGATTATAATCTATTATTTGACTTATATGGTGGGTCTCATTACTTTTGCTCTTCTTTAGAAAAAATAACCTTCCTTTTTAGTCCAAATTAAAAATGCACATAGTTCAAAAAATAGTACCAAAGAGCTAATGCAGCAGAATAATATAATGAAACAGCTTTTACAGTTTTATCTGATGCTTAAAGGCCAGGAACAAAACAATTGCAACCAAATACCCCTTTATTCTGAAGCTGAGTGCTTACAGATCTGTGTTGTACAAACTAGCCAATAGTGGAACTGATTCTCCCAGCTTTGACGACCCTCCACAGCCTACAATGGGGCTTTCCAGTTGGCTCAGCTGTAAAAAATCTGCCTGCCAATGCAGGGGACCTGGGTTTGATCCCTGTGTTGGGAAGATCCCCTAGAGAAGGAAATGGCAACCCACTCCAATATTCTTGCCTGGAAAATTCCATGGACAGAGGAGCCTAGCAGGCTATAGTCCACGGGATCGCAAAAGTAGATCACAACTTAGCAACTAAACCACCACCAACCACAGCCTGCAATAAAAAGGGAGGCTGAGGAACTGGAAAAGAGGATTCTTGGAGAGTACTGCCGTGTGCTGTGTGATTTTTACCTCTATAAGGTGGAGGGGATGGGGTGCTTTCCACTCAAGATGCGTGAGAGGGTCCTTCAAAGGATCATTCTGATAATTTGTTTACCTCTTAGATTTTAAAGGGACATAATCTCTGGTAACTGGCCATATCTGGGAAGGCTAAAGCTGAAATTTAGTAGGTGGAGTTGCTCTGGCAGCAGGGCAAACAGAGGAAGCTTTTCTGATATTTTTATTCCTTATAAGAGAGCTATATTTCCATTTTATCTGGTAGGAATGTGAGACTTTCCTGTGAGCTCTGTGGACCCAGAAGGTGTACATGGTCTAAAGCCAAGTTAAAATAGTACATTTTGAAGACTGAAACTGTTATTTGGTACAGAAACTCAATGTATCATCCTAAGAGAACAACTAATAACAGAGAGCCATTACTGTACATAGCAAAAAAAAGTTTAGGGGAGCCCCAGAAAAAAATACCCCTGGAAAACTCACAAAAATATTACTACCCACAAAACAAAAAATCAGAGAGTGAGGGAAAAGGAAAAACATTAAACAGAGAAGCCTTCCATTCTCTCCCATCACCACTCCCAACCTTCACTGCAGGCTCCCATCCTAAAACAATCCTGAGGATTGAGAACAGGTTTAAAATGGGAAAAACTGTGGAGCTCTGTAAATATGACCTGAGTCTGGACTAGGTAGTTGTTATGCTTAGATCTAAAAATGACCAGAGGACATTTTACTGGCTGAGAATAACCTAAAATACTAATTGGAACTGTTAGAAATTTTACCCAAGGGATAGAGGGAAAAAGATACTGCAGATTGCATTTGAAAGAGCAGTGGAGGCATCATTTTCTACTTGCACCTTATTGATGCCTGCCCATGTAATAAAATGCCTGTTTGCTCAGTTGCTTAGTCATGTCTGACTCTTTGAGACCCCATGGACTGTAGCCCACCAGGTTCCTCTGTCCATAGAATTTCCTAGGCAAGAATATTTCCTCCTTCAGAGGGTCTTCCCAACCCTGGGATGAAACCCAAGTCTCCAGTATCTACTGCATTGGCAAATGGATTTTTACCACTGAGGCACCTGGAAAGCCCCCATATAATGAAATTGTAGGCATTATAGTAAAAAATACCTTTATCCAGCACCTCTTCTCCATTGTCATGCTTTCCAGAGGTGGCTGTTTTTGCAGATTTTAGCTCCTTTTCTGGTATTTACATCCATACTTCTAAAATCTGTGCATATTCAGATTTCTCTTGATTGGTTAATTTTGACAGAATCTATTAAACTTTTCAGGGGCTTCCCTGATGGCTCAGTGATAAAGAATCCACTTGCACAGCAGGAGACATAGAGACATGGGTTCACCCTGAGTTGGGAAGATCTCCTGGAGGAGAAAATGGCAACCCACTCCAGCAGTCTTGCCTGGCAAATCCCGTGGACAGGAGCCTGGTGGACTACAGTTGATGGGGTTGAAAAAGAGTGGACATGACTGAGTGACTAAACAGCAACAGCAATTAAGCTTTTAATTATAGCAGATAAGATTTTGGATAAGCTAACAATCCTTCCTCTTATCTTCCCAGTATAATTATATCATAAATCTTGGTAAAAGCATTAGCACTTACATTACTGCTGCTGCTACTGCTAAGTCACATCAGTCGTGTCCGACTCTGTGCGACCCCATAGATGGCAGCCCACTAGGCTCCCCCGTCCCTGGGATTCTCTATGCAAGAACACTGGAGTGGGTTGCCATTTCCTTCTCCAACTAGGATTATGCAAATTACTGAGCCCTGTAGTAGACTACGAAACTACTTTAAAAAAAAAAAACATACATTTAATTTTACCTACAGCTGATTGTTGTCTCATTTTTATTCTTTTCTTAGTGTACCAATTGCTATATTTTTCCCCTAAATACTCTAACAGGCCAGCCACATTTACAGTAATGTTGACAAATACTGCCAAAGACCAGATGATTTATCATTTCTCTGCTTTTATTTTCATCTCCTTTCTCTTCCTTTCCCTGCCTACTAGCTTTTCTTCATACATTTTTTTTTTTCCCTGCTCCAATAGAACAGATTTCTTTCTCACTCTGATGAATAAACTGTCACTCAGGGAACTTCCTGGAGAAGGAAATGGCAACCCACTCCATTGTTCTTGCCTGGAGAATCCCAGGGATGGGGGAGCCTGGTGGGCTGCCGTCTATGGGGTCGCACAGAGTCGGACATGACTGAAGCGACTCAGCAGCAGCAGCAGCAGCAGCAGGGAACTTCCTTCACTTTTACTTTAGAAATTCCCCTTGCTTGTCTTCTATGCTACTCAGATTTTTATTTTTTTGTTTATCTCCTTGTTTTACTGAGACACACTATTCCTTGTTCTCCTCAGAAGGTGCATGAGGTATAATTTCTTTTTTACTCTTATAAGAAAAATTTGCCCTCACAAATGATTGAGAATTTCATTAAATATAATATTTTAATTTGGAACTTGGGGCTTCCCTGACAGTCCATTGTTTAAGACTCTGCTGTTACAACGCAAGGGAGTGTGGGTTCAATCACTGATTGGGGAACTAAGATCCGACAGGCTGTGTGATGCAGTCAAAAAAAATTTTTTTTTAATTTGGAATTCATTTCCTCTAAATGTATTGAAGAATTTGCTGATTGTTTCCTAGTAGCTGAAGTTGCTGTTGAGAAGCCCAAAGCTGTGTTTTCTTTTTTTCCCTTCATATCTGATTTGTTTTTCCTATTGGAAGGTTTTTAGAATATTCTTGGTATCCACATTGTTCTGATATTTTGTAATGCTGCATTGGTATGGATAATTTTTATTCAATGAGGAGAATACTTTGTGGCTCTTATCAATATGGAATTAAGTTCTTTGTAGTGGGAAATCTTTTTAAAGGAATTCTTTGGAAATATTCCTTTTTATTTTTTCAAGTATTTCTGTTATTCAAATTGACTTTAATTTTCCCTGCATTGAGTTTAATTTTGTATTTCTTCCCTATTTTTGATATATTTGTCTTTCCATTTTCCTCCTAGATGATGCAATTTCTAACAATTTGAATTTTTCTTGAATATGTTAGCTATCATATTTCTTATTTTCAAGAATTCATTCTTCTGTTTCATTTTTATAGAATTCTTTTTTATCAATGCAATGTTTTATAATTCTGATAATATGAATTATAGTTTTTTATGACTTTTTTTAAAACAAACTGATCAAGAGATGTAAATTAGAAGTGATTTTTCATTGTGATTATTTCTTGACTACTATACTTTGGGGCTTCCCTTGTGGTTCAGATGGTAAAGAATTTGCCTGCAATGCAGGAGACCTCTGTTAGATCCCTGGGTTGGGGAGATCCCTGGAGAAGGGAATGGCAACCCACTCCAGTGTTCTTGCCTGGAGAATGCCATGGACAGAGGAGCCTGGCGGACTACAGTTCACAGGGATACTAAGAGTTAGACACGACAGAGTGACTAATACTTTCACTTTTCACATTTTCATACATTAATTTAAGGTTATTTATTTTTAAAAATTATGAAAACTTGCCTGATAGTTAAAACATCTGCTTCTTTAATTCTATTGTTTAACTATGACTATTCATTATTATACAGACAATGCAAGTAATACAACAGTATTTTAGCTGTTTTGAAAACTAGAATTTATTTCTTCCATATGCATTTATAGTGTTTGTGGATGATATTCTATTCACAAAACTACTATTTTATTAAGTCAAGACTGACATTTAAGTTTCATTCAAATTCAATACTTTGGTGTCATTGATAATATAGGGTAAACTATTTTGCAGAATAGCATTTGTATACAATTACTGAAATTAATTGGAGGAGGCAATGGCACCCCACTCCAGTACTCTTGCCTAGAAAATCCCATTGACGGAGGAGCCTGATAGGCTGCAGTCCGTGGGGTCACTAAGAGTCAGGCACGACTGAGCGACTTCACTTTCACTTTTCACTTTCATGCATTGGAGAAGGAAATGGCAACCCACTCCAGTGTTCTTGCCTGGAGAATCCCAGGGACGCGGGAGCCTGGTGGGCTGCAGTCTGTGGGGTCACACAGAGTCAGACACGACTGAAGCGACTTAGCAGCAGCAGCAGCATTGAAATTAATGCCCCATTAATTTAAAAAGTCACCACAGTTGTAATAAATAGTACTTGGTTTCATGTTTTTATTGCAGTACATTACATACTAATTTGAGGACCATACTTTCATGAAAAAATATGTAATAGTTCCCTCTTGGATTGAGGAGCAGCATATATTTACAATTTGCTGCAGTCTGCTGAAAGTCTGCAGCAGTTTGTGCCAAATGTGTTGCAGATGCTGCAGCAGCAATAATGTATTCATGACGTGTACAACTACCTTTTGACAGGAGCAATTTCTAGATGTGTTTAGTCAGCTTCTGGCCTTTGCAAGGAACATAAATATAGATTGCTTCATATTCTATGCATATCCATCAAATCTGAAATAGCATAGACCCTTATAAATGGGAATATAAAAATCCATGAAGGTGATGGAGACTAAAGTAATAAAAATTTTATTTAATATAACTTGGAATTTGACAGGTAGCCTATAAAGTATTTGTGTTTGGATGTAGTGTGTCTACTTAATTTAGGCTACAATCTATTAGTCAAGTAACTGAACAAGTCAAAGAGTGTTCCACATAATACCTAAATTAAATATAATGAAAGGTGGAATTAGCACCACTCAGCAATGAATGTGTTTGTTTAGACGGTTAGGAGAATTGAAATTTATATATCAGTAGAGTTTTAACTGTGCTATAGTTGATAGATTTTTGTTATTAAAATTATGAATTTTTTTTTTTTAGAAAGCAAGGTATACATTTCTCATTTTCCCTAACAGTGAATTTTCCCTGCTCCAGAGAAATACATTTTAGCTAGGTAGAATGTAACTCACAATAAAGATTACACTTCCAAACTTTGATTTGCAGCTAAGTAGCCCACATGATGACTTCCCTTTCACTTTTCACTTTCATGCATTGGAGAAGGAAATGGCAACCCACTCCAGTGTTTTTGCCTGGAGAATCCCAGGGACAGAGGAGCCTGGTAGGCTGTCTATGGGGTCATACAGAGTTGGACACGACTGAAGCAACTTAGCAGCAGCAGCGCACGTGACTAAAATGGAATGAAGTGTAAGAGATGTGTGTGATTTTCAAGTCTTATCCTTATTAAGAAGAGATAATGCCCTTTACCTTCCTTTTCCTTTGCTAGCTGCAATATCAACATAGTGGTGAGACATCTTATACCACTCAGACAAGAGCAGAGCTTCACCAGTGATGGCTCCTTCGTTGAAGTCACATAGAAGGGTGAACAAACAAGCTCACATTGCTTCTTAAACAAGAAATAAGCCCCTTCCTGTAAAGTCTTTCACTGAATCTTGCCTGATTCACCAGGTGAGATTTAATCTCTCCCATGCCGATAGGACCCTTCTTGTGTGTTCATCGTATTCTATTTTGGATTGCTTTTTAATGTGTGTTTATTATTCTTACCATGGCACAGTGATGATTTTTCTTTCAGTTCCACCAGCAAGCTACTCTCCAGTACCACTGAATTCCTTGAACAGGGTAAAAGTATTTTCTCTCAGCATCTTCAAACTTGCTATTCCCACTGCCTGGGATACTAGTCTCACAGATTTATTATGTTATATAATATTATATAAAATAATATGACTCATTTTGCTCAGCTCTCTATAGAAATGCTACCTCTCCCAGAACCACTTAAACTCTTATCCTTTTTTTCTTTAATCCTTTACTCTGCTGATAAGCAATCAGCAAGGATACTACAGCAGAAATCTTGATGAACTGCTGAAATAGAAATTAGGGAATATCAGGGAAAGGATCTTCAGGTGATGGGGGTGATTTTGGGAAGTTGAGCTTGGAGAACAAACATAGAAGTGGAGGGAAGGAGAACGTCAGGGTCATTTCCTGGTGAGCTACATTTGGAGCATCTGAGGGATTGTCCCTTGTGTTTCTTACGGTTGACTGGATAGTGCGTAGTTGGAGTATTTGCCCACAGTTCTAAAGAAGTGGTGGCTCAGATGGTAAAGAATCTGCGTGCAATGCAGGAGACCTGGGTTCTGATCACTAGGTTGGAAAGATCCCCTGGAGAAGGCATGGCTACCCACTCCAGTATTCTTGCCTGAAGAATTCCATGGACGGAGGAGACTGGCAGACTACAGTTCATGGGGTCACCAAGAGTCAGACATAACTGGGTGACTAGCACTTTCATTTCACTTTTAAAGGAGTAGAAGTGTACATTGAAATCTGGTAAACAGTGTACCTACATTAGCAAATAACTTAAACTGGAGTTTGACATGCAAATGGTTTGTAAAACCCAACTGATTTGGCACCTAAACTCCAAAGATAAGGCCACCCCTGCCAGTGTTCCATAACAAGCACCACAGGCAAAGACAGGATCTCAAGACAAATATGAGAAGATAAACAAGAATTGTTGACTGTTCAAGAAAAATGTCACCATGAAAGAGACACCAAACTCAACAAAAATATTAATAAACAAAAGGAGTAATATTTATGAGTATTTCCAAGGTGTAACTGGAAAAGGAGAAATACTGGAAATTAGAGCAAAGGCAGGTACTGACTAGAACAAAAAAATTCATTGCTCAGTTTTGAGTTTCAAAAGAAAGATTTAAGTTCCAAGATTGCGACAGTGGTTTGAAAGCCAAACAAATTTGACTTTATTTAAAAGAAAAGGTTGTCCTTGTTTTCAAAAACTGATTTATTACGAAAGAGAAAAGCATGGAGACCTAAACCATGATTGTGTGCTTGTAGTCCTGTCTGACTCTTTGTGGCCCCATGGACTGTAACTTGCCAGGCCGCTCTGTCCATGGGATTTTCTAGTCAAGAATACTGGAGTGTGTTGCCATTTCCTAGTCCACAGAATCTTCCTGATCCAGGGATGGAACCTGCATTTCTGTGTCTCCTGCAATGACAGTTGGATTCTTTACCACTAACACAGAACCATAGAAAGAGGAAGCTCAGAGGTGAGAAGCCTGGTGCTCTTTAGCTGGCAGTCCTAAGAAGCTGCTATTTCTACATTACCTTCTGCAGATCAAAAACTCTGATGTGTATGCATATATATATATACGGGCATGTGTGTATTTAAGAAAGATAGCTTTCTCTCAGAGACCTCCCAAAATGTACTTATACAGTGTACCAGAGATTTGGCTTCATACTTCCAAATCCAGAGAGCCTCCAACTTCTTATAGATACCCACTAATGGGGAGAAATGGGTCTAGACCAATAATCTGAAGACAATGGCTAATCGGTGAAGGCAAATATCTAAAAATTTAGAACTCCCACCCTTACCCCCTTTACCATCAGCAATACTGGAAATGCAAAAATATTGAGAGGGCAAAGGCAGAGGAACATGGAACATGGAACAAGAGCTCAAGTGACACCAGACAACAGCAGCTGATGCTAGTGCAGAGTGAGATCCAAGACTAGGTGTAACCGTATACATAGTGATCAGTGGAGACCAGTAAGTAAAATCGCTAGTCCCTGACGTCAGGATTACACATGCCTACAGAAAAATTTCACTTCCACAACAGAAACTCCTCTAGCTGGTTTAAGAAGAAGAGTAAATTACATTTACATTCTATTTTACAGCCACAACTGTGATAGATACTCATATTTAGGGCTTTCCATGTGGTGCAGTGGTGAAGCATTCCCCTGCCAATGCAGAAGACACAAGAGATGCGGGCTAAATCCCTGGGTAGGGAAGATGCCCTGGAGTAAGAAATGGCAATCCACTTTAGTATTCTTGTCTGGAAAATTTCATGGACAGAGGGGCCTGGTGGGCTACAGTCCATGCGGTCACAACAAATTGGACATGACTGAGTGACTGAGCACAGGCACACATACACACACACACACATTTGTATTTACCTCTGAATTAAAATGTAATTATGCATAAGTAAATACTTTATGGTTAAAATATATGTAACATTTCTTCATATTTTATTAGTCACTTATTTTCATAATTTTGCTATGAAAATCCTTTGATTAATCTTTCATTTGACTTGATCACTTCAAACAAAAAATTTAAAATGATACATGGGTGATGTACTTGAAAATGTCTTTTTATTGTTAACACGTATGAATGATAATCTGCAATTTTGATCTGTACTCATCCCTCAGCTTTGGACAATGCCCCACTGTCAACAGCTTAGTTGCCAAAGAGAGTTGGGTGGTAAACATATTTGTTTATTTTCCTTTATAGGAGTAATTCTTTTAGCTAAAAACTTCTTAAGTAAGCTAAGTATAAAATTTGTGACAAATAGAATTTATGATTGTCAATCCTTGCTTTTTTGTGCTTGCTTGTTTGTATTTTTCTAACAAGCAGACCTCAGTGAATACTTTGGAGATGCACATTTATTTCATTTCAAGATAATTTTCTTTTAATTATATTTGCATTTTTTTCTTGTTTACTAGCTCAACCTTCCTTGCTAGGCATAAGTTATAATAATCCTTATGTTGGATAATTTTTTTCTCCCTTTTACTACCTTTTTGAATAGTCATTGGAAGGACTAGTGCTGAAGCTGAGGCTCCAGTACTCTGGCAACCTGATTTGAAGAGCCAGCTCATTGGAAAAGATCCTGATGCTGGGAAAGATTGAAGGCAATTCGAGGTTTTTTGTATCTCCATACAAATCTTGAAATTATTTGTTCTAGTTCTGTGAAAAATATGGCTGGTAGCTTGATAGGGATTGCATTGAATTTGTAAATTGCTTTGGGTAGTATACTCATTTTCACTATATTGATTCTTCCGATCCATGAACATGGTATATTTCTCCATCTATTAGTGTCCTCTTTGATTTCTTTCATCAGTGTTTTATAGTTTTCTATATATAGGTCTTTAGTTTCTTTGGGTAGATATATTCCTAAGTGTTTTATTCTTTTCGTTGCAATGGTGAATGGAATTGTTTCCTTAATTTCTTTTTCTACTTTCTCATTATTGGTGTATAGGAATGCAATTGCAAATAGAACTCCCTTATGACCCAGCAATCCCACGGCTGGGCATACACACCGAGGAAACCAGAATTGAAAGAGACACATGTACCCCAATGTTCATCGCAGCACTGTTTATAATAGCCAGGACATGGAAACAACCTAGATGTCCATCAGCAGATGAATGGATAAGAAAGCTGGGGTACATATACACAATGGAGTATTACTCAGCCATTAAAAAGAATTCATTTGAATCAGTTCTGATGAGATGGATGAAACTGGAGCCGATTATACAGAGTGAAGTAAGCCAGAAAGAAAAACACCAATACAGTATACTAACACATATATATGGAATTTAGAAAAATGGCAATGACGACCCTGTATGCAAGACAGGAAAAAAGACGCAGCTGTGTATAACGGACTTTTGGACTCAGAGGGAGAGGGAGAGGGTGGGATGATATGGGAGAATGGCATTCTATCATGTATACTATCATGTAAGAATTGAATCACTAGTCTATGTCTGACACAGGATACAGCATGCTTGGGGCTGGTGCATGGGGATGACCCACAGAGATGGGGAGGGAGGTGGGAGGGGGGTTCATGTTTGGGAACACATGTAAGAATTAAAGATTTTAAAATTAAAAAAAAAAAAAAAGATTGAAGGCAAAAAGAAAAGAGGGCAGCAGAGGATGAGATAGTTATATAGCATCACCAACTCAATGAACATTAATCTGAGCAAACTCCAAGAGACAATGGAAGA
The DNA here is from genome assembly GCF_023091745.1 of Budorcas taxicolor. Lineage (NCBI taxonomy): Eukaryota > Metazoa > Chordata > Mammalia > Artiodactyla > Bovidae > Budorcas > Budorcas taxicolor. The sequence goes on from NC_068912.1 coordinate 75,756,931, forward strand.
CAGAGAAGCCTGGAGTGCTACAGTCCATGGGGTTGCAAAGAATTGAACACAACTATGCAACTGAACAACAACAATTACATTTTTTACAACTGCTTTTCTGTGTATTATGTGTAATTTTCTGAAATCTCTGCCCCATGCCATTGATCTGATCTTCTGAAAAGTAGACAGAATTCTTTCTTTTCTGGGCTTGTTTGTAAGTTTTACTCCATTTTTAATTTATTTCCCTATTCTGTTATTATCTCTTTCATTTAATTTATTGTCATAATTTCTATTTCATAAGAGTTATGTTTCCTTCCATGTATTTAATTGTATACAAGTTTTATCTTTTGTCAGATTTTGCTGCAGTCCTATTTCCTCTGTTTACTTATGTTTTAAGTAGGGTAAGTTCTATTTAAGTCCATATGTCACAGAGTGCTATAAGTAGAATATCCTCCTCGACTTTCTTTATGCTCATCTGTGCAGTCAATGCACATATATTTATGGAGTCTATGCTCTGTGTCAAGCACTATTTTTGGCCCTGACATGTAAAGGTTAATAAGACAGCCAGCCAGCTCTCCAGGAGAGCTACAAAGACATACATAGGATACTGTTAAACATTTTCTCATTTCTATGGAGAAAATGACATGTGGGAATGTAAGCGTGACTTTTAGGGCTGATGTATATTTAACGAGCATTAGGTAAGGTTTTCCTGATGATGCTAGAAACTAATGTTACAAATTCAGTGTTTAAGACCATGGTTGCTGAATGGGGCCCAAAGAGCTGAGACTCTGAGCAATGCAGTCCAAGTTATCTTTTTCTTTCCCCATCAGATATTTTTCATTAGACTAAGAATATGTTTTGACCTGGGCTTCCCTGGTGGCTCAGTGGTAAAGAATCCACATGCCAATGCAGCAGATGCAGATTCGATCTCTGGGTGGGGAAGATCCCCTGGAGAAGGGAATGGAAACCCATTCCAGTTTCCTTTCCTGGGAAATCACATGATGGTCTATGGTCCATGGGGTCACAAATGAGTTGGACACTACTTAGCAACTAAACAACAACGTTTTGTTCCATTGATGGTAAGTCCTCTTAGAATTCAGCTTCTTCTTTCTATTTTGAGTAGATCATTTATCTTGCTGAAAATTTATGTTAGATGCCACATAATTGCTAAAGCAGTTTATAGAGTAGCCCAGATATTATTTTTTTTTTTCTAGCTCTTCTTTTTTCTTATGAAAAGGCCAGGTTAGATGATGACTGTTCTAGCCCTGCCTATACTGATGACTTGAGAAAGTATGTATTTTTCATTTTACCACCAAACCACCTCCTTTTATTTTTAGCTTTTATCTATCAGAACCTAGACATCCCAGTAGTAGTTTCTCACTTACACCAATACAACTGTAATATACATGATGTACCAGCATCCTTTCTTAAGTTGGCCCAGAACTGCTTTGCGTCAGATAAGTTTTCACCAGATCCTTTGGCAGGAGGTTGACCTCTCTGGTTTCGGAGTAAATAGTATTTTTTAATCTTTATTTGGACCTTTTTGTTGCTGTTAAATTATTTTTAAAGGGGGTTATTTGTGAACATGTACTTGTTCTAAAAATTTCACCATATTTGTTGGAAGTCCTCCTTCACAGTGTTCTTCATTATGCATTTAGAATATTTGTTATTGGCTGTTGTGTCCTATATACAAAACATTATTTCTAATATTTACTTACTAAAATATATCTGTTGGTCCCATAAGGAGAAATATAATGCAGCACTGTCCTGTCTTAATGAACCCTCATGGATTTATTCGTTCTGAACTGTTTCATAAGCCATAGAAAAAATAAACAGACATAAATATTTTATGATAAACATATTTAGTTCAGTAGGTCCTCATCATCTTTCAGTAGTACTGAATATTTAAATATACATGTATGTATTCCATAAACAACTTACAGTTCTCAATCACTAAATATTTTGCAGAGAGATATAATGATGATAGTGCAAGGGGAGACTGGTTAAGAGAATTAAAAAACTACATTTTAGTTTTCTGCACTCAGTCCTACTGTAATCACACACATTTTAAAAATAATGAACACACCCAAGATTCTTCACATTTTTCTTGCCTCTAGAAACTGGTAAAGTTTCCACTAATAATACAGAAACAATTCTCTAGAGAATCATGATATGTTCTGACTAACACTGTGAGACTATCACCTATGTTATTTAGTCCTTCGTAATATTTCAGGGCAGTGATTTAAGGGACAAAAAAAAGTGAACCCCAAAGTGATACTAAAGCAAAGGAATAAATCCTTTAAATAACTTTCTCTTCATTTACAAAGTTATCATCAAATTGTAAATGTTTGCATCCTAAGTGTGTATACAAGATGATCCATTGTGGTATGGAAATAATTTTTTAAATCCCTCATTACATCTTTATTTTATACTTTAAAATTGTATGTGACTTGTATATGTTTTTCATAATAAGTATATGAGAACACATCTAATGTATGAACAATGAAATGAGTACACGAATCTCGGAGGTGCATGGTCAGATATTTTAAAATGAATTTTTACTGGAGTATAGTTGGTTTACAATGTTGTGTTAGTTTCTCCTACATAGCAAAGTTAATCAACCATACACATGAACAACCTAGATAGCATATTGAAAAGCAGAGACATTTCTTTGCCAACAAAGCTCCGTCTAGTCAAAGCTATGGTTTTTCCTGTTGTCATGTATGGATGTGAGAGTTGGACTGTGAAGAAGGCTGAGCGCCGAAGAATTGATGCTTTTGAACTGTGGTGTTGGAGAAGACTCTTGAGAGTCCCTTGGACTGCAAGGAGATCCAACCAGCCCATTCTGAAGGAGATCAGCCCTGGGATTTCTTTGGAAGGAATGATGCTACAGCTGAAACTCCAGTACTTTGGCCACCTCATGCGAAGAGTTGACTCATTGGAAAAGACTTTGTTGCTGGGAGGGATTGGGGGCAGGAGGAGAAGGGGACAACAGAGGATGAGATGGCTGGATGGCATCACGGACTTGATGGACATGAGTTTGAGTGAACTCTGGGTGTTGGTGATGGACAGGGAGGCCTGGCGTGCTGCGATTCATGGGGTCGCAAAGAGTCGGACACGACTGAGCGACTGAACTGAACTGACACCCATATCCACATTTCTTTAAAAAATTCCTTCCTGTTTAGGCCACAACAGAGCATTGCATGGACTTTCCTGTGCTATACAGTATGTTCTCATTAGTAGCTATTTTACGTGTGTGTGTGTGTGTGCTTAGTCGCTCAGTCATGTCTAACTTTTTGCGCTGCAGTAGCTTGCTAGTCTCCTCTGTCCCTGGAATTTTCCAGGCAAGAATACTGGAGTGGGTTGCCATATACTATTCCAGGGGATCTTTCAGCATAGTATCAATAGTATATACATGTCAATCCCAATCTCCCAATTCATTCCACCCCACCCTATCCCTTTGGTATCCATACTTTTGATCTCTACATCTGTGTCTCTATTTCTGCCTTTCAAATAAGATCATCTATACCATTTTTCTAGATTCCACAGAAATACATTAATATACAATATTTGTTTTTCCCTTTATGACTTACTTCACTCTGTATCTAGGTCCATCCATGTGTCTGAAAATGTCACAACTTCATTCCTTTCTAAAGCTGAGTAATATTTCGTATGTATATATGTGTGTGTGTGTATATATATATATATATATATATATATACCTCATTTTATTTATCCATTCTTCTGTAGGACATTTTCTTTACTAATTAAGTGCATAATTAAGAAAAAATTATTATCTCTGGATGTAAATAAACTTCTCAGTCATCATCCATTGAATTTTTTTTTTTTTTAGTATTAAGTTTTTTATTTTTTTTAATTTTAAAATCTTTAATTCTTACATGTGTTCCCAAACATGAACCCCCCTCCCACCTCCCTCCCCATAACATCTCTGTGGGTCATCCCCATGCACCAGCCCCTTTTGCACTTTCATAAAAAAATCAATGTGCCGTATTTGTATGTGCCTGTTTTTAGATTTTTCTGTGTTCTATTGATTCAGGTGTCCATTCCTCCACTAATACAACATTGTCCTTATCAGTGTAACTGTATAATAGGCCTTAAAATCAGAAAGAGTGATTTGACCCACTTTATTATACTTTGTTAATATTGGATTAGCTGGAGTGTATACCCTGCCATATTAATTTTAAGATAAGCTCCTCTATGTATACAAAAATCTTACCATTATTTTGGTAAAAATTGATTGAAATCTCTCTTAAACTTGGAAAGAATTGGTCTTCTTTTATGGGGTTATGCTGTATAACAGATCCCTAGGACTTATTTCTTGTTTGTAACTAAATTTTTCTACATTTTGGATATTACTCCCTCTTCTGCTTTACCTTCAGCCTTCGAAAGCTTCCCTGGTGGCTCAGAGGGTAAAGTGTCTGCCTGCAATGCAGAAGACCAGGGTTCGATCCCTGGGTTGGGAAGATCCCCTGGAGAAGGAAATGGCAACCCACTCCAGTACTCTTGCCTGGAAAATCCCATGTACGGAGGAGCCTCGGAGGCTGTAGTCCATGGGGTCGCAAAGAGTCGGACACGACTGAGCAACTTCACTTCACTTCACTTCAGTTCACTTCGAAAACTACCACTATGCTCTCTGCCTCTATGAGTCTATTTCTAATCCTTATATTAGTGGTATCATGTAATATTTGCCCTTTTGTTTTGGGCTTATATCACTTGGCATAATGTCCTCTGGATTTATGCATGTTTTCATAAATGCCAGGATTTCCTTCTTTTTAAAGGCTGAATAATATAAAACTGTATGCATATATCACCTTTTCTTTATTTATGCATCCAACCATGAATATTTAAGTTTCTTCCACATCTTGAAAATAATAACAATGCCAAGAATAATGCTGAATAAGAATAATGCTGCAATGAACTTGGAAATACAGATATCTCTTTGAAATCCTTATATCAGTTCCATTGGGTATTTAATACTCAGAAGTGGGATTGCTCAACCACAGGTTAGTTCTATTTATAATTTTTGAGAAATCTCCATACTGTTTTTGTAGTAACTGCTCCAAATTACATTCTCACTAACAGTGTCCAAGGGTTCTCTTTTCTATGTATCTCTCAACACTTAACTTTTTCCTTTTTCTTAAATAATAGCCATTCCAACAGGTGAAGGGTGATATCTTATTTTGGTTTTGGCTTTCATTCAGCTGATGGAATGTGATGTTGAGCACTTTTTCAAGTACTTTTTGGCCATTTGTATGCTTTCTTTAGAGAAATGCCTATTTAGTTCTTTTGTACATTTAAAAATTCGGATTATTTGTTTCTTGCTATTGAGTTATAGAAGGTCCTTACGCTTTTTGAACACTATTCCTCCTAAAACGTATGGTTTGCAAATACCTTGTTCCATTCTGTATGTTGCCTTTCATTCTCTTGATTGTTTCCCTCACTGAGGTGAAGCTTTTCAGTTTCATGTAATCCCACTAGTCTATTTTTGCTTTTACTATCTGTGATATTGGTGTTCTTTCCAAGAAATCATTGCCATAGCCAATGTCAAAAAGATTTTTCCTTGCATTTTCTTAAAGGAATTTCACGGTCTTAGGTCCTAATTTAAGATTATAATCCATTTTGAGTTGATTTTTGTGTATGGTGTAAAGTAAATATCCACTTGTATTCTTTTGCATGTAGATACTGTTTTCCTAACATCATTTATTTAAGAGAGTATGCTTTCCCCAGTGTGTAATCTTTGCAATCATTAGGGTCTTTTCCAATGAGTAACTGTTCATATCAGATGGCCAAAGTATTAGATTTTCAGCTTCAGTCCTTCCAATGAATATACAGGACTAATTTCCTTTAGGATGGACTTGTTTGATCTCCTTTCAGTCCAAGGGACTCTCAAGAGTCTTCTCCAACACCACAGTTCAAAAGCACCAATTCTTTGATGCTCAGCTTCTTTATGGTCCAACTCACGTCTGTACATGACTATTGGAAAAACCATAGTTTTGACTAGATGGACCTTTGTTGGCAAAGTAATGTTTCTGCTTTTTAATATGGTGTCTAGGTTGATCATAGCTTTTCTTCCAGGGAGCAAGCATCTTTTAATTTCATGGCTGCAGTCACCATCTGCAGTGATTTTGGAGGCCAAGAAAATGAGGTCTGAGTAATATTGGTCTGTAGTTTTCTTTGTTGGACTCTCTTTTCCTGGTTTTAATATCAGGATGATGCCAAGTTCATAATACGATTTGGAATTTTTCCCTCCTAATCAATTTTCTGCAAGAAATGGAATAAATTTCATGTTAGAATCATCTTTACAAGTTTGTAGAATTCTCCAGTAAAACCATCTAGACCTCAAGATATCTCTTTTCGAAACTTTAAAATTACATTTAAATTTCTTTAGTTTCTTAAATTTCAATTTCTTTAACGGCTATAGGACTATTCAGGTTGTATCTTTCACCTAGGTTGAGTTTTAGTGGTTTGTGATATTGGTCCATTTCTTTCATGTCGGATTTACAAGGATGTAGTTGTTCATAGTATTCTCTAGTACATGCAGTGATATTCCTAGTTTCATTTCTAAAGCTTGTGTTTTGTATATCCTATTTATTTTTTACCAGCCTTCCTATTAGTGATCAATTTACTTGATTTTTAAAAATAATCAGAATCAGATCTTTGTTTTATTGATTTTCTCTGTTTTTTTTCATGTTCTAATTTCATTGATATTTTTTCTGTTATCTTCATTGTTTCTTTTCTTCTGCTTGCTTTGGGCTTAGTTTGCTCTCCTATTTCTAATTATTTGATAGAAAGAAAACAAAGTGAAGTGTTGATCAATGTTCTACTTCCTTGTCTAAGGCTGTGTCAATAGAATTATACCAAATAAAAGTAAAACACATATTTTATATATATTCAAAGTTGAAATCTCTTATTTAAACTTTTGTAAATAGCTGAATGGTCTAGAGGAACTGTACAGTTAATGTATTGAGATATGACAAGTCCTGGGAAAATCCACTTTCTCTGATAAAAAATATGCAAAAGTTGAATTGTTGACTTTGGCTATTAATGCGATATCTCTCACTCACCCAAATAGACTAAATGTTTGACCTTAATCTGGATGCATTAAACAGCCAAAGTGGAGTGAATGCTACTTGATTATGATAAAATTGAAGCAATGAGCAAGGTTTTTAAATATCCTTTTATTAGACAACATTTTAAGTAAAACAAATATAAGCATTATAAAATATGTGAAAATTTTGGTCTGCAGGTATTTCAGCAGTAATCAAACATCTTTATATTGGATCAGAGACCCTTACATATTGGGTCAGAGAAATTTACATTAAAACAAATCTTTGAATAAAGATAAAAATTTTAGACAGATACAAGATACTATAACTAATATTTTCTATTAATTTATTTGAAGATACTACACTTTAAGTTAAATCTTAAAATAATAATAAAGTTTTAAATGATTCTTGAGAAGTGCAACGATGTAGCACAGAGTATTGAGTAGGTGTTTGATGTAAGATTTTTTAAAAGATTGAACAATTATTTTCATAAAAATTCTAAAAACTTTTGGTAAGTCTGTAAACTTGACTTTCATCTGAATGACCTTTATGATTTTATAACCCTTAAAACTCATTTGCCCCTGATTAAAGGCAATGACAACCCACTCCAGTACTCTTGCCTGGAAAATCCCTTGGACGGAGGAGCCTGGTGGGCTGCAGTCCATGGAGTTGCGAAGAGTCGGACACGACTGAACAACTTCACTTTCACTTTTCACTTTGTGCATTGGAGAAGGAAATGGCAACCCACTCCAGTGTTCTTTCCTGAAGAATCCCAGGGAAGACAGAGCCTGGTGGGTTGTTGTCTATGGGGTCGCACAGAGTTGGACACGACTGAAGTGACTTAGCAGCAGCAGCAGCAGCAAAGATATTTGTTTACTGTATATTCTGTGTTAGGATAATAGTGCTTTGCACACATTACTTCATCCAGCTACACTCATCAGTAGCTTTTGTAATTATCAAAATGAGGAAATTTAGTTACGCTTTGCCTATGTAGACTTACACAAAAATTATTAAGCAAGCAATTCAAATCTAGGACTGCCTGATTCTGGAACATTATTTTCACTCTCATACAATACTGCATTGGATTAAATGAAAATATATATGGGAATGAAACTGATATATAACTTGTGGTAACTAAATACATGTAAGTTTCTTTCTCTATATATATTTAGAATATTAACATCTAAAGAATGAAATAATATTGGTTTTGCTTTACAGAGTCATATATCAACAAGTCTTAAAGTTTTAAAATAATTTAAAAATATTTAAAATAAAGTAGAAAGATACAGAGAATAAACAAGGAAAACCTCGTTGAGAAGGTCCAATATAAAATGACTTTAAAATAGATGATGGTACATATTGATCAAAAGGAGGGAAATATGAAGGTACTTTGCTTTATCTACATATGTTTTTGTTGTTGTTATTTAGTTGCTCAATTGTGTTGACTCTTTGCGACCCAGTAGACTGTAGCCCAGCAGGCTCCTCTGTCCACGGGATTTCCTACGCAAGAATACTGGAGTGGACTGACATTTCCTTCTCCAGGGGATCTTCCTGACCCCAGGATGGAACCTGTATATATATATACCCACACACACACTCATGTATACACATATATGTACACACACACATATACATATACTATTATTTTAAATGGTCTTAGTTGTGTTTTTAAATTGATTCTACAAAGTCCCTATTACAAATTTTTTCATTTGGCAATAGAAATTTAGTGCCTATTTCCCAATAAAATTGACTTTGAGTTGTAATGACCTATTTTATCTCTATAAGCCATAATCCTAGGAACTCTGTAGATATGAGTGCATTCAGTTCTTCATTAACATCTTGATTTACATGTCCCTAGTGCTGCTACAGCTGCTTTATTCAGCACAGGATCATTATTGGAAATGCTTTGATGGAATCAGAGGCAAATGTTCTCTTGCTTTGCTGGATATATGCTGAACAACCAGACGTTTTCATAAGCCAGAAAAAAATGCTTAATAAGTAAAGCAAAGGTAATAAAACTAGACAGTCACAGATTTCTTTTTGGCAGAGATAATACATGCCTTTGAGGCTATTTACCAAATTAAGTGAATAGAATTTGAGTTATGGTCATTTTCATTAACTTGCTACTTATGAGTACTTTTACTTGGTCTGAACCCACATACATAAATTGGTTGCACTTGGTAAAATAACAGATTACTCTCCATCCATATACAGACATAAGTGTTTGTGTGTAGACTCCAAATTAAAGTTCTTCACACACTTATAGCATGTGGTATGTCATCATCTTATCGCAGGAATAGCTTAGTGAAACACCAGGTTAAACACTTGTACTTGCAGAGTGTTCCTGAAATGTTGGTGGAGATATGTTAATAATCATCAAGGAATCCAATTTTACTGTATGTTTATAAATAAAAATCCAAGGTACTTCCATTTAAAAGTTAATACACTCTAAGGGATGAAAGAAGTTACTCCTGAAAAGGGTAATTAATGGAAATAATGATTAGAAATAATACTAATATTGTGGTAGGTGTTGTGGTGGAGACTGCAGTTCTCTTCTAGGATCCATTTTCCTCTTATTTCTTTTGGTGTTAGTCACTCAGTCATGTCCGACTCTGTGACCCCATGGCCTGTAGCTCACCAGGCTCCTGTGAGTTCTCTAGGCAAGAATATTGGAGTGGGTAGTCATTCTCTTCTCCAGGGCATCTTTTTGACCCAGGGATGGAACCCAGGTCTCCTGCATTGCAGGCAGATTCTTTACCATCTAAGCCACCAGTAAAGTCTATTTCTTTTGGTGCTAGGCCCCAAAACTCGAAAGTTAAGGCTGAGAAATAGGCTGGTCTGCCAGAGACTACCTTGTCTGTGTGGAAGTTGAAATAACTTGTACAATATGTTTCAAATCTTAAAGACAAGCTATCTGTCCTAGATTTCCTCTCTTTTTTGAATCCAACAAGAATGCAGGCATGGAGGTCAGCCAGCTTCAAGCTTTGAGAAAACACTAAGATGGAAACAAAATAAGTTCCTGAATGGCTTTGCAAAGCAAGGATTGCCCACCCACCTTGACTGTTAAGTGGCAGAGAAATAAACTTCTCTTTGAAGTAATTATAATTTTAAGTCATTTTGTTATAGTATTAGCCTATACCCAGTATAATAATGAATAATAATAAATGGGCTTTACATAGCTCGCCTCATTTAATCTTTAAAACAACTGGATGGCTGGGTGTCATTGCATACTTGCTTAGTCATGGAACCATGTCCAACTCTTTGTGATTCTTTGGGCTGTAGCCCACCAGGCACCTCTGTCCATGGGATTTCTCAGGGAAGAATTCTAGAGTGGGTTGCCATTTCCTCTTCCAAGAGATCTTCCTGACCCAGTGCTCAAATCTGCATGTCTTGCTTCTCCTGCATCATTATCTCTGTGTTAATGTCTGAGAAAGTGGGTTATTTAACAATAAGGTCTTCAGTTCATAATAGAGGAGAAAGGATCACTGTAAACAATCATATAATTCACATATATTTGCTGGTGAATGTCTTACTTTCCTCTGGAGACACCTAGAAAGGTGTCTAGCTCCTCTATGATTTCCCTGGTGTTGTCTTGCTACATCAGCAGCTCTTCTCAATCGTTTTTGGATTTAGCATTTCCCAGGACTGCAGTGATAAGGTGTTTGGTTTGTAATGCAGACATTTTCAGGATATATAACTGAAAAACTACATTGAAAAAGTTCCATTTTTCACAAGATCATGTAAACCAAAGAGAAATAAATCTGATTGCATTAAAAAGAACAGTTCAATGAAATAAATATACTGTATTCCTTGTAGGTGTAGTCACTGAAATCTGTTTTACTACACACATTGAAAACTGTTCCTGGCTGACATTCTTCCTCTCCTTCACACATCGTTAGTGACTTGCATATCAATGATCTCTACGGAAACTAGAATCTTGGTTCTCTTCCTTTCCACCTCCTATGACTATTTCTTCCACTTCATCTCAGCCATCTGCTCTTCTGGATACACATTGAATGTCATCATCATCAGAAACTCAGCCTTCTTTTAGATCAGGATTTCCAACATTCCAATAACTAAACTTCACTTTCTATACTTCTTAGACATTTACTCTAGAACCACAACTTCTTTAATTCTTCAGCTTCCTTGAGACATGACTCCACCTTCTCTCACTGTCTCTTTGCCTAGTCCTTCTCACATTTCCTGAAATCCTTGTTGAAGTTTAGTTTCCTAGTCTTTAATTATAATCACACCTTGGCAAACATCCATCACTCACTTATTCCTCTCTCCCTCTGATATCATCTGATATACTATCTTCAACCCTAGAGAAACCAAATTCTTTTCTCCCCTCTGCTTAAAACTGAGGAAATGAAGATTACCAGAGAAAAATCACATAGCACTTTTTTAACTTAAAATTCATAATTACAAACTTCAAACAAGTCCCTGATTCTGCACATCAGTTCTGCTGTGTTTTCCCATAAAATTAATGTCTCACTCTCTGAAATAATTATTTCACACCTTGTTCCAGCTGCTCCTGTTTCATTCTGTTTTAGTAAATAAATTCTGCTTTTATCTCTGTTTTCTATATTCCCTCCTTCTCATCTCAAGGAATTGGTTATTTCTTTTATCACCCCAACCTTCCATCACTCACTTTCCTGTTTTATCTCTACCTCAGACAGAGTGATATTCTGATGATAACCTCCTTTTCTGCATCATCATTTTCTACTTTTCTATCGTGTATCAATCCATTAAGTATATAACTTGCCAGAGCATTTCCCATCTTACCGAAAAATCTACCCTTGATCCTGTATATGCTCATTATTTTCTCTATATTTCTTTGTTCCCCTTTATGGTAAAATATTTTGAGACAATCTCCTAATGTCTTCATTTTTTCAAATACTTTTTATTCTGTTAACCTTTCTAATTGGTCTTTTGTCCCTGTAAGGCCACTGAAATTGCAATTTTCTATGCCTCTCTTATTGGACATTGAAGCATCTTTCAGCACAGTTAACCACTGTCTTTTTGAAGAAATCCTTTTAATTTTTATAACACTATGCTCTACTGGTTTTCTTCCAAAGGTTTTAGCAATTATTTTTATTATGCACCTATTAAAATTCTTTGCAGAGCTTAGTTCTTGGTCCTCATCTTTATATTTTCTTGCTAGATGAGCTCATCCATTCCTATGACTTTAAAATCATTTTTATGTTGTTAACTCCCATACTTACATCCACCAGCACGGTGATCAAACCAGTCAATCCTAAAGGAAATTGATGCTGAATATTCACTGGAAGGACTGATGTTGAAGCTGAAGCTCCAATACTTCATCTACCTGATGCAAAGAGCTGACTCACTGGAAAAGACTCTGAGGCTGGGAAAGGTTGAGGGCAAAGGAGAAGGGGGCAACAGAGGATGAGACGGTTGAATGGCACCACTGGCTCAATGGACATGAGTTTGAGCAAATTCTGGAAGATAGTGAAGGACAGAGAAGACTGGCATGCTGCAGTTCATGAGGTTGCAAATAGTTGGACATGACTTATGACTGAACAGTTGATATATTTTTACTTCTACAACTGAAGGAATATTTGACTTTCTCATTTACATATTTCATAAGCATTGCAAAGTTCACATATCCCCAAATAGAACTATTGTGTTTTCCCAAATCTTTTATGCCTCTAAGCTTCTCCTGTCCACTAAATGCCACTAAAACAGAATCAGCTGCTCAATTTAGAAATTTGATAATTTCTCCTGATATCTCCATCTCTTTTAGGTTGCATAGCTTATCCACCTCCAGTTCCATTGGTTCTGCTTTTTAAATAATTTTATATGTATTTCAAACACATCTGGTCCATTCCACCGTCATTGCTTCTACGTTAGTGGAAGCAACCACAATTTCCAATTTGAATTATCTTCTAACTTGACCCAATTGTTTTACTAACCACACTAACAATCTATATTCACTAACTTTGTGTAAGATCAAAATATTTTCTAATGTAAAAGTCTTCTATACCTTCCCATTGTCCTTGGAAAGAAGTCTTCTTTTTTTACTTCTTCTTCTTTAATTACAGCATACATTCCCTGCCTATAGGGATGCACTGTTGCTTGTCTACCCTTTAAACTCACACTGTGTTCCTCTTCCTCTTGTTTCACTTTTGCAATTCCACCACGTTCATCTTCTGAAAGTGCTTTGTATATGGTAAACTCTTCTCTGTCTCAGGTCTGCACTTCATGTACTCCTGCACTTCATCTTCCTGGAGCTTCTTGAAATCTTGCTTCTTTTTATATTTTAGGTTCAAGTTTGAATATCTTTAGAAGTAACTTTTTTCTATTTGTTGAAGTCCAGTGAAACATTTAGCAGGAGGTTTTGTTGTTGTTGCTAATGCACATTAGCCTGTCCAAGTTACCTTCAAGGTACATAGCATTTAATATAAGAAGTATTACAGAATTTGTTTTCAAAATAATTTACTAGGAGAAGTGCTAATGAAGGAAAGACTTTATGGATGGAAAATTTCTCTGACAGTAAAACTTCATCTGAAAATTAATGCAAAGGTTTTTTTCTTCTGATTATTCAGGTCACAGTCAAGTTGCTGCAGTTTTTTGCTTAGCTGTGAAATAGCAACAAAATCCAACCTGTCTGTGGTTTGCATAGTACTTTTAGATACTGTACTGAGCTGTGTATCTATTAATTACAATTTCTCACTTCAGATTTAATCCTGCAAAGAACCCTAGGGAACAGGATTAAAGCCAGTATGGATTAAGGTCTTTAGAAAACTATTCATGACACAGAGTATATAGCCAAGTGTGTATCCTACACAAAACAGTCTTAAAAATTCAATTTAATTGATTATATGTGTTACTGAATGTTATATTGGGATGATGTTGCTCTTGTGATAGTAATTAAATTTCTGCCTTACCTTTATAAAGCCTTTATAATTTGATTGAAAAGAAGATGAAACTGTACTCAGCAGGATTATAATTTTATTTCACTACCTTTCAAAAATAGAGTCAGTTTTTGTTAGAAAGTGTAAACAATATAGATTTTAATGTCTCAAGTGTTATCTTTAATTAGAAAAGTCTTGCTTAAATTTGGGTGTATCTTTGTATAGTGATACTTACCATCAAATGTTTCAGTTCAGTTCAGTTCAGTTCAGTCGCTCAGTTGTGTCTGACTCTTTGCGACCCAATGAATTACAGCACACCAGGCCTCCCTGTCCATCATCAACTCCCGGAGTTTACCCAAACTCATGTCCATCAAGTTAGTGATGCCATCCAGCCATCTCATCCTCTGTCGTCCCCTTCTCCTCCTGCCCCAATCCCTCCCAGCATTAGGGTCTTTTCCAGTGAGTCAACTCTTCACATGAGGTGGCCAAAGTATTTGAGTTTCAGCTTTAGCATCAGTCCTTCCAATGAACACCCAGGACTGATCTCCTTTAGAATGGACTGGTTGGATCTCCTCACAGTCCAAGGGACTCCTTAGAATTACACATTCTTGCTGAAGCTAGTTATGAGTAAGCTGTACATTATAAGTTACCTAGAAACTTCTTGTTCCTTCCCTCTTAACTTTCTTCTGACTTCTACCTTATAAGACTCATGTCTTGGAAAGAAATTCTATGAATCCCATTCCTTAAGGGCTGTAATATATACTATTGACTAATTCAACATTAAGGACTTCCCAGATGGTGCTAGTGGTAAAGAATCTGCCTGTCAATGCAGGAGACATTAACACACAGTTTCCATCCCTGGGTTGGGTTGGGTTGGGAAGATCCCCTAGAGGAGGGCATGGCAACCCACTCTAGTACTCATGCCTGGAGAATGTCGTGGACTGAGGAGCATGGCAGGCTACAGTCCATGGAGTGTTAACTATTCACTCATGTCTGATTCTTTGTGATCCCTTGGACTGTAGCCTGCTAGACTCCCCTTTCCATGGAATTCTCCAGGCAAGAATACTGGAGTGGGTTGCCATTCCCTTCTTCAGGGAATCTTCCTGACCCAGAAATTGAACCCAAGTCTCCTGTACTGTAGGCAGATTCATTACCATCTGAGCCACTAAGGTCACTTCAAGACTGAAGCGACTTAGTGTGCATGGAATTCAAAATTAAATAATAAAAATATCATTGTCATATTTAATTGCCTTTAATCACCTCAGCTTCTACTCGAGGCTCATTTTGACAAAGTAGTTTTCAAAAAGCAGCTTCCATAATCTGATTTTCTCTTTTTGAAAGAGCAATGCTAAATGACGAAGCCTAAATAAAATAACATAAATTTTAACTGAAACATAAAGCAGTTTTTATTCCTTTTATTTGTGAACGTACTAATAAATGTAAAAATCTAAATGTTAAAATGATTATGGTATATACTATACTAATAACAGTGGATGCCTACTGAATTCTAAACATTATGCCATGTTCAGAAGCCACATACATGACTATAAAGATAATCATATCAATAATTACAGATCACCACAAAATTTTTTTATTTTTCCTATTGGGTATTCTGTGTGAAATAAATAACTCCTTTTACTAGTAGAATAAACTAGAAATGCTATTGTACCAATTTCTGAATACATACCCCCAAACTGACCCAACCATTGTGCTATCTGCCATTTGCTGCACTTTAGTCGCCCTGCATCTTCTTTCTCTTGAGACTTTGTCACTATGCTCTGAGAAAGTCCAAATGGTCTCATGGGGAAGCCCAAGTAATAGCCAGTACAAACCTGTCAGCTGTGGGAGTCCCCTCTAAACTGGCTCACAAGGATCCCTAACTGTCAGAATTCATGACCTGCGTAATGCACTCCCACACTAAATAAAGCTAAATAAGTGACCAATAGGATATTACAGAAACAGCAATACTTGACTTATTAGACTAAGTATAAAAAGCCATTGAAACTTCTGTTTTCTCTTCCTTGGATTGCTCAGAGGAAAGCCACCTGCCATTTCATAATGTCACTGAAGCAGTTCTATGGCGATGCCCACAGATGAGGAACTGGCCTTCTGCCAGTCAGGTCAGTTCAGTTCAGTTGCTCAGTCGTGTCTGACTCTTTGCGACCCCATGAATCACAGCACGCCAGGCCTCCCTGTCCATCACCAACTCCCGGAGTTCACTCAAACTCATGTCCATTGAATCGGTGATGCCATCTGCCATCTCATCCTCTGTCGTCCCCTTCTCTTCCTGTCCCCAATCTCTCTCAGGATCAGGGTCTTTTCCAATGAGTCAATGCTTCGCATGAGGTGGCCAAAGTACTGGAGTTTCAGCTTTAGCATCAGTCCTTCCAATGAACACCCAGGGCTGATCTCCTTCAGAATGGACTGGTTGGATCTCCTTGCAGTCCAAGGGACTCTCAAGAGTCTTCTCCAACATCACAGTTCAAAAGCATCAATTCTTTGGTGCCCAGCTTTCTTTACAATCCAACTGTCACATCCATACATGACCACTGGAAAAACCATAGCCTTGACTAGATGGACTTTTGTTGGCAAGGTAATGTCTCTGCTTTTGAATATGCTCTCTAGGTTGGTCATAACTTTCCTTCCAAGGAGAAAGCTTCTTTTAATTTCATGGCTGAAGTCACCATCTGCAGTGATTTTGGAGCCCAAAAAAATAAAGTCTGACACTGTTTCCACTGCTTCCCCACCTATTTGCCATGAAGTGATGGGACCAGATGCCATGATCTTCGTTTTCTGAATGTTGAGCTTTAAGCCAACTTTTTCACTCTCTCCTTTCACTTTCATCAAGAGGCTTTTTAGTTCCTCTTCATTTTCTGCTGTAAGGATGGTGTCATCTGCCTATATGAGGTTATTGATATTTCTCCTGGCAATCTTGATTCCAGCTGGGCTTCTTCCAGTCTAGCATTTCTCATGATGTATTCTGCATATAAATTAAATAAGTAGGGTGACAATATAGAGCCTTGACATACTCCTTTTCCTATCTGGAACCAGTCTATTGTTCCATGCCCAGTTCTAACTGTTGCTTCCTGATCTGCATATAGGTTTCTCAAGAGGCAGGTCAGGTGGTCTGGTATTCCCAACTCTTTCAGAATTTTCCACAGTTTATTGTGATCCACACAATCAAAGGCTTTGACATAATCAATAAAGCAGAAATAGATGTTTTTTTTGAACTCTCTTGCTTTTTCAATGATCCAGCAGATGTTGGCAATTTGATCCCTGGTTCCTCTGCCTTTTCTAAAACCAGCTTGAACATCTGGAAGTTCATGGTTCACGTATTGCTGAAGCGTGACTTGGAGAATTTTGAGCATTACTTTACTAGCATGTGAGATGAGTGCAATTGTGCAGTAATTTGATCGTTCTTTGGCATTGCCTTTCTTTGGATTGGAATGATAATTGACCTTTTCCAGTCCTGTGCCCACTGCTGAGTTTTCCAAATTTTGGCATATTGAGTACAGCACTTTCAAAGCATCATCTTTCAGGATTTGAAATAGCTCAACTGGAATTCCATCACTTCCACTAGCTTTGTTCATAGTGATGCTCCCTAAGGCCCACTTGACTTCACATTCCAGGATGTCTGGCTCCAGGTGAGTGATCACACCGTCGTGATTATCCAGGTCATGAAGATCTTTTTTGTACAGTTCTTCTGTGTATTCTTGCCACCTCTTCTTAATATCTTCTGCTTCTGCTAGGTCCATACCATTTCTGTCCTTTATCGAGCTCATCTTTGCATGAAATGTTCCCTTGTTATCTCTAATTTTCTTGAAGAGATCTTTAGTCTTTCCCATTCTGTTGTTTTCCTCTATTTCTTTGCCAACATTGCTGAGGAAGGCTTTCTCTTCTCTCCTTGCTATTCTTTGGAACTCTGCCAATAGCCAGTACTGAATTATCTACTTGTGTGAACCATCTTGGAAGCAGCCTCAGTCAAGCGTTCATATGACTTCAGGCCTAGTCAGTGTTTTGATAGCAGTGTCATGAACCTGTGGTTCTACAGTGAGCAGAACCATTCAGTTAATTCTCAGACTCTTGATCCACAGAAATTATGTAAGAAAAAAAAAAAAAACACAATTGCTTGTTGCCTTTCTAAGCTGATAAATTTGAGTTAAATTGTTACACAATACTAGATAACTAACATACCAGCCATTCAATGAAGCTATCTTGAAACAGATTTTTTAGTCCTAGTTCAGCTACCTCATTGCTACTGTGGGAACAAAGACAAACCATCCATGCTACATCCTGTCTGAATGGCAGATTTGTGAACAAAATAAATGACTGTTGCTTCAAGCCACAAATTCTTGGAGTCATTTGTTGTGCAGCAATCAATAACTGGAACATATCATGATCAAATAATATATGTTTCTACTACCAGAGAATTTACCATATTGAGGCAGATAAATTAATTCACAAAAGTATTATAATGGAGTGATAAATCAGGCTATCAGTGTACAGAGGAAGAATGTCTAACCTAGACCTAAGGCTAGGAATTCTGAGAAGGCTTTCTAGAGTAAATAATATCTGAGCATTGCAAGATAAGATTTTGGTATGATACTTAGGAAAGTGGTGTGCCCATATGAATATTAATTACTTTATTCTTCACTGCCATTGGAAATACAAATTTTTAGCCTTCTATAAATATTGATAATAATGATAACTGTCTCAAATTCAGTACAGTTCTAAAATTAGTCATTATTATTGTTATACAAAAATTAAAGCCAATATTTGATAGGAACAGGCAAATTTAATAGCTCTGATTAAATTAAGATTTGTATTCTAGCTCTAAGTAACCATCATCATTTCTGTGGAGAGAACAGTCAGTCCCACCACCATCAAAACAAAGACATTTTATGTTGATTACAGATCTGGTTTCAGAATGTTTGGTTTTGCAATATTTATTAAACCATTAAGGTTTCCTTATTAAACTGTTAAGATTTTTGTCTCTCAATCTTACTCCCTGTGCTTCCTCTGGGCCATTCCAATAATCCTGGTTGCTAGTGATAAATGTGTGGGAACAAACTAAGTATCAAATTTCTATAATCATTCTGCAGCTTACACTGATCATCAAGAAAAGGAACTTATACCATTTTCAGATGAAGAGTTCTTCAAGATGGTGATATCAGTAGTTGAATTGGTGATATGTGAGTATGCAACTACATACACATTATGTACACTATTTCTTAGAAAACTCATAGGGAAAAACAGGTGTGCCATTCACAAAAGATTTTTTCAAGCACAGGTTCAAGTTAAGCACTGGTGATACAGTTAAAAATCTTTCATTCAGGATCTTAGTTTTTATTGATGGTACAAATACCTGGACCTACTTATTCTAACATGGTGCTACTTAGGCAATGTGTGACTTGTTCTATTCCTAATTTACTTCATTTGCATGCAAAGTTATTCATCATAACGGCATTACTGTAGAGAAGAAGTCCTTCTAATGGAAAAATCAGGAGGAAATATTCACATGGCCTTAACCACTGTCTTAACTCTACTTGGAGAAACCTCCACTTTGTTGTTTATTTGCTTAATTTTTGTGATTTGAGAACACACAAACTTTGTGCAGTTTTCCCTTTCTTTTTTGTCTATTTCTTACAACAGTTTGGAGAAGTATTCCTTTGCTAAAAAATTTTCAAAACTAAACCATTTCGTTTCATCTGATTGCCTTTGATGATTTCCTTCCACCTATTAGCACAATAAAGATGACCATAAACAGTTTAGATCTTAAATGGAGGGTCCATAATATCAGAGACCACTGTAATCATAGTGTGACTAATATGTCATAATCTATGATGATTGTTATTATTATGGCTACATTCCAGACAATGGGAGAGACATAAAGGGAGTAGAGAGCATGCCTTTTTACTTCAAACCCCCAAACTTGAAGTTGCACATGTCAGTGTCATTCAAAACTAGAACCAGTCATATATCCCCCCTTGGCTACAAAGGATATGGAGAGATACAGAAATTTATTGGACACATGATATACTAAAACTTGGGGGTTATATTATAAAATAGAAAGAAAGATATAGCAATGGATGGTATCTAATTCTATGAAGAAGAATTACAGAAATATTGTATACTCTTTTTAACTGTAAATAGATCCTTCTTCTCTATTCTCCCCTTGAAAATGGCAAATATAGCATTGCAATTAAATTTATGGGAGCTTTTTCTCATAAGAGTTTAATTTCAAAGGCTGTAGCCTTCAGATAGGCTTTCCAGGTGGTAACAGTGGTAAAGAATTCACCTGCGAATGCAGGACACACAATAGATGTGGGTTCAGTCCCTGGGTGGAGAAGATCCCCTGGAGAAGGAATGGAAACTCACTCCAATATTCTTACCTGGGAAATTCCATAGACAGAGGAGCCTGATGAGCTATAGCTCATGGGGTCTCAAAAAGAGTCAGCCAAGACTTAGCGACTAAAGAGCATCTCAAAGTAAAAGTCGTTCATTGGTGTCTGAGTTTTCGTAACCCCATAGACTACACAGTCCATGAAATTCTCCAGGCCAGAATATCGGAATGGGTAGGCTTTCCCTTCTCCAGGTGATCTTCCCAATCTGGGGATAGAACCCAGGTCTCCCACATTGCAGGTGGATTCTTTACCAGCTGAACCATCAGAGAAGCCCAAGAATACTGCAGTGGGTAGTCTATCCCTTCTCCAGTGGATCTTCCCAACCCAGGAATTGACCGGGGTCTCTGGCACTGCAGGCAGATTCTTTACTAACTGCACTATCAGGGAAGCCCAAACAGCACCTAGGACAAGTTCCAATCAAGCTAAACAAAGTACATTTGAATGACATCACTCAACATCCTGTTAATAAATGTCCCTTGCATGTGCATGCACTCAGTCATGTCTGACTCTTTGGGACCAAATGGACTGTAGCCACCAGGCTTCTCTGTTAGTGGAATTTTCTGGGCAAGAATACTGAAGAGGGTTGGCATTTCCTTCTCCAAGAGATATACCTTGCCACCAAGAAATGAACTCTCAAAATGTGTTAGGTGTGCTTCATCTCTGAGCTTTAGTTAAGTGGCTGTTTATCCACACTGGGAATAGCCTTGTACTTTCCACCTTTCTTTCTTTCTTTTTTTTAGTTTTTATCCTGGTGTCCTAGAACTCAACATCTTTAGTTCTAGAGTCTTTTTTCAAGCAGTAATGCTCCTTTGGGCTGCTGGATTCCTGTAGAGATGGAAAATTTGTTTCAAGAGGCTTTTATTCTCCACTGCCCTAGCCAAGCTACTGGTGTTGGTTACATAGGTTAACTTCAAAGCATCAAAATCTCACAGGCCTTGCAAACTCCCAAAATGCACCTACCATTACATGAAGATCAAACATTACCAGTTTTATCAGTTCTCAATCCCATTGCTTCCTATCTCTCCGCATTAACATTATGGTTCTACTGTATAGCACATGGAACTCTGTTCAATGTTATGTGGCAGCCTGGATGGAAGAGAGTTTTGGGGAGAATGAATACATACATATATATATGTGGCTAAGCCACTTTGCTGTTCACTTGAAACTATTGCTACATTGTTAATCAGCTATATCCCTGAACAAAATAAAAGTTTTTTAAAAATATTATGGTTCAGTAAGACTCTGGTAACCGCTCATGTTAGTCCATACTTTCTTCTCTTTTGATATAGTTGATTGTTACAAGAGATGTCAAACAAAGTGTAAACTGAGGCATGAAGGGGCTAAGTAACTAGTCTAGGCAATAGATTAAGTATTGGAATTCAGAGATAGTGTTCCCCATCTCCTCATGTTGGCTGTATGCATGGTCCCAGGATAGTTCTTAGATATATGTGGGGAAGAAAAGTAAGAATTGAAGGTACAAAGGTACAAAGCATAGTGAATTCATGTATATGAATGACACAACTCAACATCTCGTTAATAAATGTCCTTTGTCACCAAGCAAACATACACTCATACACAAGCAACAACAAAATGCTCCCTCACTTTGATGGATAATGTTAAGTCATTTTAAGACTTACTAAGAGATTGTTTCTAGTTAGACAGACAGTAATGCACTGAATGGTCTATAACCAAAGAAAGAAAAACCAGAATGTAGAGACTAATATTCACTCTTGTCATTTCTTAAGAAAATGGTGGATCATTTACTAAAAGAGAGATAGTGTCATCACTGTTTGCTAACCAGACAAGATATTAAATAAAAACTGTATAATGATTTAAAAAAAATAAAATAAAAGAGTAGTTTGTCAACTTAATGAGAAAAATATAGATAACTGATTCGTGGTTGATAATAGAATATTCCAATTGCTTACCATTTTGGAAGTAAAATTATAATTGTATCTTGGTCAACATTTAACATCAAGCGAAATGAACAAACAATGAAATAATGCTTGATTTAAATGAAATAATGTTGATTTAAAATCCATTATTTAATGATATCCTCCTTTCAGGTAAGAAACAGATCTAAACAAATTAATTATCACTAGGTCAATGTGCTCCAAATTTTAAAAAATCATTAGTATTACTATTGATAACTTTTACACTTCTCATTTTGATACTTTCAGATAATATTGCATACTTTGTGCTACTTTTAAGTAATAAAATTTGTTTTAAAGTAGTTTTAAGTTCGTAAGAAAATTGAGTGTTTCCATATAATCATCCCCATGTATGCACAATTTACCACACTATTGACATCCGCATCACCGTGGTATATTCATTTCAATTGATAAAGCTACATGGACACACCACTATCAGCTAAATTCTATGGTTTATGTTAGAGTTATACCACTGTGTTATATATTTGATAGGTTTGCTGCTTCTGCTTAGTTGCTCAGTCGTGTCTGACTCTTTGTGACCCCATGGACTGTAGCCCACCAGGCACCTCTGTCCATGGGGATTCTCCAGGCAAGAATATTGGAATGGGTTGCCATGCCCTCCCCCAGGGGATCTTCCCAACCCAAGGATCGAACCCAGGTCTCTTGCATTGGAGGCAGATTCTTTACCATCTGAGCCACCAAGGAAACCCAAGAATATTGGAGTGGGTAGCCTATCCCTTTTCCAGGGGATCTTCCCTACTCAGGAATCGAACCAGGGTCCCTGAAATGCAGGTACCACCTGAGTTACCAGGGAAACTCATTGATAGGTTTAGGCAAATGTAAAATGACATGTATTCATTGTATACAGAATAGTTTTACTACCCTAAGATAGTCAAATTGTATGGACATGAAATTGTGCATCTTGCTCTCCAGTAGAAAAAAACAGAGATCAATCACAGATCGCTTTCTACAAGCTCAAAAAAAGTCACTAAGCTAGTTTTATCTATGTTTTATAGGTGTAAAAATAGGCTGATGAGTTCTTTTTGTGTTTAAATACCCTGAAGACAATATCTGATCAATGAGGGTCACTTTCCATGCTCTGGGAAAATATCAGGAAATCATAAGATGAATTTCCTGAGACTTGTCAAGTCTTGTAGCAAAATTAGCCTTAGGCAGAGAACCTTATATGTTTTCAATAAATAATTATGAATTTGATTTAAGTGGATAGAAAAATCTAGAAATATTGTTTAGTCCACATTAGAATCATTTCTTAAAAAAAAAAAAAAAGAATCATTTCTAAGTTTTAAAACTATAGGTAGCCAGGCTCTGCCTCATTAAAATTTCTGATTATGCAGATCTGTAGTAGAATTTAGATATATATGGACTTCAGGAAATCTGAGCGTATATTAAGGAAGCAGATAAACTAGGCCAACTTGACCAGATAGAATGCAGATGTTATTTATTGGGGCAGCTTCCTGTCCTGCTCAAGGACTACCTCCTGTCTTGCTCAGTAAAAACATGGACTATGTAAAGATAGAAACACAATTGATATATCTCTGATAATGTGACACTACAGAATTAGCAAGGGCTTTGAAGTTAATTTTACCTGGATTTTAATCCTAGCTAGGCTATTTACTTAATTTCCTTCCTTATAAAAAGCAAATGTAAATACATATAGGTCTTTATAATGATTAATAGTCATGCAATAATACTGACCCAATACTTGACAAGGACTTCCCTCATAGCTCAGTCAGTAAAGAATCTGCCTGAAATGCAAGAGACTCAGGTTTGATTCCTAGGTGGGGAATATCCTTTGGAGAAGAAAATAGCAACCCATTCCAGTATTCTTGACTGAAGAATCCCATAGACAAAGGAGCCTGTCAGGCTACAGTCCATGGGGTCGCAAGAGTCAGACACGACTGAGTGACTTTTACTCACTAATACCCGACAAAGAGTTAGTGTTGAATAAATATTTCTCTCATGCACTACCTGATCTCTGTACATTCACAACAGGATACATGTAACTGACCACAACTAAGAACGGTGGCACCTGCCCAACACAAAAACATACAAATTCAACTGGTTATATCTAGAGCAATGGACTTGCCCAGATTTATAAAGAGAAATTGGTTGCATTATTTTAGTAAAATGGGTGATCATTCAATTTCTATGAATAGACTATCCTTAAACAAAAGAGCAGGCTTTCATTTTAAAATTCTCTATTGTCAGTATCTGCTACTTTACTGCGTGAAAAAGAAAAAAATGCATGTGTTTGTGAATACAAAGGTGGATGATCTTATAGAGAGAAATACCTTTACATTTTTCTCCTTAATCTAGATAAAACATGTTCTGATGCAGACATCATTTTCCTTTATCTATGTTCTTTTATTTTCTGAACTTCATTCTTTCCAGGATCAGGTTGTGAAGTTTTACTAAATCTACCCTCTGAGAAAATGATTTTAAACTTGTCAATCCATCAGGCATGATGATTGGGAAATCTTTGAAAGAAGATACCAAATGTACTTACCACTAAGCTGAAACTATAAAGCAGTGTTTTCTACTTGTCAGTGTAAAAAGAGCATGACAAATTCATCGTTGTCTGACTTCACAGTTGTCAGCTATTCTACATACAGTGGTCACATAAGCACTATGGTTGTCACAAGCAGTAGAATTGGAAGTATCTTTACAAAAATACTAAACATCAGTGCACTACCAGGGAAAGGGAAATTTCCATTATTCCTAGTAAAACAAGGGATATCAAAAGGTCTTTGATTTGTTCTTCATGTGGTTGGACAACTTTGGCAGTGAGCCTAATTGTGTTGTTTTAATAGGTATTCGAGGCAGGTAAGTTTGTTTCTTTTTCTTTTTATCCTACTTTCTAGCTAGTTTTTCTGTAAATGCATGCAGTTACTCATTTAAAAAGATCATATTGAAGAGCATTGATCAATTATTGAAGTAGAGGACAAAAAAACAAAAAAATACAATTTTCAGAGAAACTACCACAAGCTATGGACGTCCCTGGTGGCTCAGTAGTAAAGAATCCGCCTGCCAATACAGGAGATGTGGTTTGATTCCTGGGTCAGGAAGATCCCCGGGTGAGGAAGATCCCCTGGGAAAGGAAATGGCAACCCACTCCAGTATTCTTGCCTGGGAAATCCCATGGACAGAGGAGCCTGGTGGGCTATAGTCCATGAAGTCACAAAAGTGTCATGCCCAACATAGCAATAAACACCAACAACCACATGCTATGCATTGTGTAAAATGGTGGGGATACATGTGAAAGTCGCTCAGTTGTGTCTGACTCTTTGTGACCCCATGGACTGTAGTCCATGAAATTCTCCAGGCCAGAATACTGGAATGGGTAGCCTTTCCCTTCTCCAGAGGATCTTCCCAACCCAGGGATTGAACTCAGGTCTCCTGCATTGCAGGCAGATTCTTTACCAGCTGAGCCACAAGCGAAGCCTGGGGATACATGGGTGACTACATAAAATCCTCATTTTTAATATATAGTTGCCCCTTCAACAACATAGATTTGAACAACACAGATTCACTGTATGTTGATTTTTTTTTTTTCAATACATAGCTTGGAAATTTTCTTTGAGATTTGCAAAAATTTGAAAAACACTTGTAGATAAACTATATAGTACAGAAATGTTGAAAAATATAATAAAAAATATGTTATTAGTGCATAAAATATATATAGATACTAGTTTATTGTTTGCTACCATAAAATATTTACAAATCTATTGTAAAAAGTCTAAATTTATCAAAACTCATCCACACAAACACAGACACTCATAGATCACATGCAGGCCGGAGAAATGTAAAGGAATGTAAAGATGCAGTATTAAATCATAATTGCATAAAGTTTCCTGCAGTGTGTACTTTACCATGGTAATAATCTCATTGCCACTTCCTGCTGCTATTTTGAGCTCAAGAGTTTTAAGAATCTGCTTAAAATGTCCTGGGACACTATCCATCACTGAGTGAGCAGTTCCTCTCCCATAAATTGCATATCGAAGTAAAAGAGATCTCTTGTGGTTCTCCCCTGATTTGCATGGTACTTAGCCCAATACCATAAACCTTGAGTAACACCAGGGACCCATATGAAGTCCCACTAATGATGATGGATGTGCTCCAAAGAAAAGAAAAGAAAAGGAATGACACTACAAGAAAAAGTTGAATTGCTTGATGTATACACTCATTTTAGGCAAAGGGAATTGCTGGCACAAAGTCACAGAGGTAAGAATGAATGTGGGGTTTGGGGGAGCTGGTGGTTCAATGTGGCTGGAATTTTGAATGGAGGCAGTAATGACAACAGATGATGCAGGTAAGTCAGAAAGGAACCAGATCAGGAACAATTTAAATACCACAAAGAAGATTCTATTTTACCCTCTGATTTACAAGATATCCATATAAAGGCAATGAACATATTTGCAGAGAAGTTTTGTAGCTGCATGGAAAATAGAGTGGGAATATTAAATTAAATCCGTTTGGTTAAGTGCTGTAATACTGTTACTCAGCTTTTACTCCCCCGGAGTGATTCCTACAAGTGTTGCAGGAAGAGGATGTTAAATTACACAGAACAGATCATCACTATTTCTATAACCAAGGACAAAAAAATACAACTCTTAAAAGCAAGCAAGATTCATGTCTGTCTCCAGGGACACTTCTCACTAGATAAGGACAGCACGGTTACAGCACTCATAGGACAGAAAACCAGGCTGCATGGGAGGACTTGTGGTGGAAAGGCATTTCAGCAGATAAAGAACAGAGTATGCCTTCAGCTGTTTGACCCAGGAATACAGTCCATGTGCTGCCAAGAAAAGCTTCTGGCAGTCTATGGGTAAGGCCTCTGATTACTGCCTCTTACTTCAAAGATGTCCACCATTATCTGCAGCTCACATATCTGCTCCAATTCAGACAAAATCAAGAAGTAAACTAGTCCACTAAATTACAGAAAATTGCTCTTAATATGTTCAAGGCTTTGGGTTTTAGAGGTCCCTGAAAATGATAAAATGTGGCTTGAAGACACTTAGAAACTACCAGTATGATTCTTACATTTTAAATAAGTTATTAAGTTTTAATGTCAATAATTATCTTAATACTTAGAGATTTGTGTTTTAGAAAAGGAAAAGGACTTATTCCATAGGGTTTTAAAAGACAGACCTAGAATTTGTGGGGAGAAATGATAGGGAAACAGATTTTATTTCAAAATAATAAAAGCATTTAAAAATTTCAGAGCTTCCTCATTTTAAAAAGCACAAAGTTTTCTGTGGCTAGAGGTGTTTAGGTGTTCTGTCAGTCTAAGAACTGGCTTTAGCCTGCAAAGTTTTTTTTTTTTTTTTTTTTTTTAACTTTGAATAATTTTTGTTTTATTGAGGCAAAGTGAACATATCCATGTAACTAATACTCAGTTGGGAATAAAATACTGTGCGATAAAGATAAAAATGAAAAAAAAAATCGTAATGATTTTCCTACACAATTAAATGTATCCAGTGAAAAGTGTATCTTATCCTGAGGTTATTTCTTTACTTTTCTTTTCTTTTTTTTGATGTTTCTACTGGGGAATGATACTTATAGATCTTAGACTTTCTTAGTTGATGTTTTATTGTCTTTAACTAGACAAGATAAAGTTATTAAGGCAACACTGGCTTCCCTGGATACCTCTTGAAATGCATGTCTTTCATCAGCTATTAAACCTACAGTATAGCTAACTTCCTATAAGAGATGATGGAAAGGATATTCATTCATTGAATAGATGAAGAGTAGAACATCTTAAAAAGTATGCCTTTTTTTTTTCAACCTGGAAATCAAACCAATTAAATAAAATTTTATTTCAGGAGCTAAAGGATACTTTCTTTTTCTGTACTTCTTTGGCTCATTTGAAAAAAAAATGTTTTTTTCTATCTGTTTGTTTCTCTGAAAGTGAGTAATTCTAAAGTATACATTTGTTTTTTATTTTAGTTTTTATTTAACTAATGTGTTTTCTTATCTTCACAAATTTTAGCATACTTCACAGTAGCTCAAGGGATGCTAGAATCTTTAATGGTAAGTGACTTATGATTTCACATTTTTAAAAAAGCAACAATCATTTTTGTCATGAATAAACAATGCTTCTAAATTTAATTAAGCAAGCATAGTGATTTTTATGATCAAAACATCTATTTTATGCTTTTAAATTAAAGTTGGAAAATATTTTAAATAGAATTGTATATTGTAATGAAAAATTTTTTCCTGAAAATATTATTAATAACATTAAATTGATTTTCCATGATTCCATCTTTTCCAGAAATTTTGCAGTACAAGAAAGGATCATTGCAAATTGATTGCTACTCCCAGAAAAACAACTCAAAATCACATTACTGATGACATGTTGGCTACTATCTTTGCTTTCAGAAAGATAGGAGTTAAGAGAATGATGGTTGAGCAGAACTGTTTTTCCAATCAAGACTCAGGCTGACATGCTTTATCTAGCAGCCTTGAGTAATGTCCTCATTTTTTAAAACTCTGTTATGATGTGTCTGCTAACGTCCAGGAATACAGTTATGTCCCCTTTGCCAGTTTGCTACAGATAAAAAGAAAAATTTACCAATATAAGTCTAGATAACAGATTTATAACTTATGAATCTATTATTTCACATGATGGCAAAATAGATCAGAATGAGACATCCAGGAAAGGAGGATATTGGACATATGGTAAGTGGTTTAAACAGATAAGCCACAATTTTGTACCACGTGCAACTACAGCCTTTGCAGTGTTATTTGAAGAGTGACTACAATACCTGAAAAAATGAAAGAAATAGTGACATTTAACTTACTAAATTATGGTTTCAGTGTGTCTGCCCTCTGATGCCCTCTTGCAACACCTATCGTCTTACTTGGGTTTTTCTTACCTTGGACATGGGGTATCTCTTCATGGCTGCTCCAGCAAAGTGCAGCTGCTGCCTCTTACCTTGGACTAGGGTTAGTTACTCTCGGCCACCTCCCCATGACCAACATCTACTGGATCATGGAAAAAGCAAGAGAGTTCCAGAAAAACATCTATTTCTGCTTTATTGACTATGCCAAAGGCTTTGACTCTGTGGATCACATTAAACTGTGGACAATTCTGAAAGAGATGGGAATAGCAGACCACCTGACCTGCCTCTTGAGAAACCTATATGCAAGTCAGGAAGCAACAGTTAAAATTGAACATGGAACAACAGACTGATTCCAAATAGGAAAAAGAGTACATCAAGGCTGTATATTGTCACCCTGCTTATTTAACTTCTATGCAGAGTACATCATGAGAAACATTGGGCTGGAAGGAGCACAAGCTGGAATCAAGATTGCTGGGAGAAACATCAATAACCTCAGATATGCAGATGACACCACTCTTATGGCAGAAAGTGAAGAGGAACTCTTAATGAAAGTGAAAGAGGAGAGTGAAAAAGTTGGCTTAAAGCTCAACATTCAGAAAACGAAGATCATGGCATCTGGTCCCATCACTTCATGGGAAATAGGTGGGGAAGCAGTGGAAACAGTGTCAAACTTTATTTTGGGGGGTTCCAAAATCACTGCAGATGGTGATTGCAGCCATGAAATCAAAAGATGCTTACTCCTTGGAAGGAAATGTATGACCAACCTAGATAGTATATTGAAAAGCAGAGACACTACTTTGCCAATAAAGGTCCATCTAGTCAAGGCTATGGTTTTTCCAGTGGTCATGTATGGATGTAAGAGTTGGATGGTGAAGAAAGCTGAGTGCCGAAGAATTGATGCTTTTGAATTGTGGTGTTGGAGAAGACTCTTGAGAGTCCCTTGGACTGCAAGGAGATCCAACCAGTCCATCCCAAAGGAGATCAGTCCTGGGTGTTCATTGGAAGGAATTATGCTAGAGCTGAAACTCCAATACTTTGGCCACCTCATGTGAAAAGTTGACTTATTGGAAAAGACTCTGATGCTGGAAGGGATTGGGGGCAGGAGGAGAAGGGGATGACAGAGGATGAGATGGCATAATGGCATCACTGACACAATGGACGTGAGTCTGATTGAACTCTGGGAATTGGTGATGGACAGGGAGGCCTGGCGTGCTGTGATTCATGGGGTTGCAAAGAGTTGGACACCACTGACTGACTGAACTGAACTGAACTTACTAAATTCTTAGTGAGCACAGCTTATGTCTAGGATATTATGTAAAATTCTGAAATGACTACAAGAAAACATATACCACCAACAACTAGAGAAATGGACTAATTTACTGTTATAATTATGAGCACTTGTGCTTGCTTTTTTGGATCAGCTGGTAAAGAATCTGCCTGCAATGCAGGAGACCTGGTTTCAATCCTTGGGTTGGGAAGATACCCTGAAGAAGGGAAAGGCTACCCACTCCAGTAGTCTGGCCTGGAGAATTCCATGGACTACAGTCCATAGGGTTACAAAGAGTCGGACACGACTGAGTGACTTTCACTCATATGAGCACTTACCTAGTAGCTCAACTGATAGGCAGTCTTTGAAATTGCTGCTTTCCAAATATAAGACAATTTTAATTTTTCAAGTGATCAAATAGAATACAAATTGAAATAAGATGTATCATTTAAAATTATTAAATCATCCAAAATTAAATATTTTAAAATTCTTTAATTTTGGAAAGCTTCTGATAAAACTACAGCAAGTACACATTATAAGTGGTGTTGTAAATTGGCACAAATATGTTTTAAAAATTATCAAGAAATGTCTTTAATGAGAGGTACATTGCAAACATCATTTGAAACTCTAATGGACTATTTGTTCCTGAGAATTCATTTTGAAAATATAACGTATTGGGAAAAAGAATTATACTGAAATTAGATGCCCACTGCAGGACAGTTTAAAATGAGATCATTGCTAATGTTGTGAAATGAAGTTACAGAGTACTACTTCAGTGAAATATAATGTGATCATAAACATTTGTTGTAAAAATAACTTAGAAAAGTTATAGAATAATTTTTATAAGTCAGGGGAAAAAAAAAACCCCTCCATAACAATCGTGATGAAGATATTAGAGTGTCTAAGGTAGTCAGAACTTGAGAGACTACATGAAAGGGACAAAGGAAATTCATCATAGTCGGCCCAAATTTTCTGCATGCTGTTTTTTCCTCTAAAGGCATTTGCCCATTTTCAGTAAAACACAGGAGCCTCAAAGGCCTAGAAGCATGCCAGAGTAGATGCTGCCAAAGAACTGGTGAGTTTCAAGGCAATCTCTTTAGACTTGGAAGATGAAATTTGAGTTTGAGACTGCCAAAGCACCTAGATGTGAAAGTTCAAGACCTCAGTGAGTGAAAAAGTGCAAATAAGTCACCCTGATGCATGTGTAACCCTCAAACATTTTCTATTTCAGTTGCATATGACCAAAACTTAGAAATAAAGCAGAAAGTTACTGTGAAGTAGAGTAGAACTTTTGGCAGTTTTCTGATGCTGATAAAAATGGAGTTTAGAAGTTAACAAGAATAAGAGCTTTAAAATATAATGCATGCTGTCAACAGGGACTCCAGGATCATGGGCAAAAAAGAGAAAGTTGGAGCCTAATACAAACTGAAAACCAGCCTTAAGTCTGTTCTGTCCATAAGTAGATGGAGATGCCTTTTGCTGCCTATCAGAGTATAGTGAATACTGGCTATCTCTAAAGGGAGGTAACATTATGTCAGCCCACAAACTCTCAGATATAACACCGGGCATTAAACAATGTATTTTTGACGTACCAAGAAACAAGATCCAAAGAAAGAATAAGCAATCCAAGCAAATGCAAATTTTTCAAGGGACTATAAGAAAATCCAGAGTTGTAAACATAATGTTCACAGTGTCCACAATGTTATCAAAATAAAAAAAGCCCCAAAAACATGATCTATTCTCCAGAGAAAAGACAAAATGAAAGCTATCCCCAAGAAGATCTATATTTGAAATTCACTCTCTAATGAGTTCATACTAAATGTAGAACTGTGCTCAATGATGAAAAAGAAAATCACCAACTTCTCATTAAAAACAATGGAGTCAAGAAGACAAGTAAATAATTTTAAAGTGTTAAAAAATTTCAACTCAGAATTCTACAAACAATGAAAGCATTTTGTGATATAGGAGGCAAAATGGAGATAATTTTGAAATAATGATAGCTAAGAAAACTTATTGCTGGCAGACTTGTGCTTCAAAGATTGTTTAAAAAAAAAGTCCTTCAGATTGAAGAGAAATGATACCAGGTAGGAATTTACCTCATTAGAAGAAAATAAGTACCATCAAAATTTGTTAAATATCTGGATGATTGTAAATATCTTCTCCTAATTACTTTAAAAATACATGTACTATTTAAAGCAAAATTATTTTTTCTTATGAAGTTTTTATGTTTGTTAAATATGTTACATAACTATAACTTAAATGAATGGTGATAAATGGACCCTCTTGGTGGTAGGGTTTCTAATTTTATTATTCTTAAATAGTACAATATTAACTCTAGCTATACCATTAAACATTATGATGTATATTGAAATATCTTGAGCAACAACCAAAAAAAAAAAAAAAAAAATGACCAGAAAAGTATAGCTAAAATACCAATGGAGTAATTAAAATGTAATCCTAAAACTTCATATAATTAAAAAGAAGTCAAGAAAGAAGTAGTAGATACCAAAAACACAGACTGAGGGGTAGTGTCAAAAAGCAAATGAATAAAAGCCTTAGGTCTAATTTCAACCTAAAATTGTCAACCATATTAATAACTTTATTGAAGTTTCATGTAGCAAGACTCTAATTAAAGGTCAGCAATTGTCAGATTTTAAAAAGAAAAAGCAAAATATTTGTTGTCACAGGGATATACTTTAAATAAACAGACAGGAGGTGGGTCATAGAGGATCCTGCTGTGATGTATGTCAGAGAGTGTTTTGCCTATGTTCTCCTCTAGGAGTTCCATAGTTTCTGGTCTTACATTTAGATTTTAAATCCATTTTGAGTTTGTTTTTGTGTATGGTGTTAGAAAGTGTTCTAGTTTCATTCTTTTACAAGCGGTTGACCATTTTCCCCAGCATCACTTGTTAAGAGATTGTCTTTAATCCATTGTATATTCTTGCCTCCTTTGTCAAAGATAAGGTGTCCATAGGTGCATGGATTTATCTCTGGGCTTTCTATTTTCTTTCATTGATCTATATTGCTGTCTTTGTGCCAGTACCATACTGTCTTGATGACTGTAGCTTTGTAGTAGAGCTTGAAGTCAGGCAGGTTGATTCTTCCAGTTCCATTCTTCTTTCTCAAGATTGCTTTGGCTATTCGAGTTTTTTTGTATTTCCATAGAAATTGTGAAATTATTTGTTCTAGCTCTGAAAAATACCGTTGGTAGCTTGATAGGGATTGCATTGAATCTATAGATTGCTTTGGGTAGTATACTCATTTTCACTATATTGATTCTTCTGATCCATGAACATGGTATATTTCTCCATCTATTAGTGTCCTCTTTGATTTATTTCACCAATGTTTTATAGTGTTCTATATTTAGGTCTTTTAGTTTCTTTAGGTAAATATATTCCTAAGTATTTTATTCTTTTCATTGCAATGGTGAATGGAATTGTTTCCTTAATTTCATTTTCTACTTTCCTATTATTAATGTATAGGAATGCAAGGGATTTCTCTGTGTTGATTTTATATCCTGCAACTTTACTACATTCATTTATTAGCTCTAGTAATTTTCTGGTGGAGTCTTTAGGGTTTTCTATGTAGAGGATCATGTCATCTGTAAACAGTGAGAGTTTTACTTCTTCTTTTCCAATTTGGATTCCTTTTATTTCTTTTTCTGCTCTAATTGCTGTGGCCAAAACTTCTAAAACTATGTTGAATAGTAGTGGTGAAAGTGGGCACCCTTGTCTTGTTCCTGACTTTAGGGGAAAAGCTTTCAATTTTTCACCATTTTGGATAATGTTTACTGTGGGTTTGTCATATATAGCTTTTATTATGTTGAGGTATGTTCCTTCTATTCCTGCTTTAAATAAAAGCAAAAATAAACAAATGGGACCTAATTAAAATTAAAAGCTTCTGCACAACAAAGGAAACTATAGGCAAGGTGAAAAAACAGCCTTTAGAATGGGAAAAAATAACAGCAAATGAAGCAACTGACAAACAACTAATCTCAAAATATACAAGCAACTCCTGCAGCTCAATTCCAGAAAAATAAACGACCCAATCAAAAAATGGGCCAAAGAACTAAATAGACATTTCTCCAAAGAAGACATACAGATGGCTAACAAACATATGAAAAAATGCTCTACATCACTCATTATCAGTGAAATGCAAATCAAAACCATGTTGAGGTACCATTTCATGCCAGTTAGAATGGCTGTGATCCAAAAGTCTACAAGCAATAAATGCTGGAGAGGGTGTGGAGAAAAGGGAACCCTCTTACACTGTTGATGGGAATGCAAACTAGTACAGCCACTATGGAGAACAGTGTGGAGAGTCCTTAAAAAACTGGAAATAGAACTGCCTTATGACCTAGCAATCCCACTGCTGGGCATACACACCTAGGAAACCAGAATTGAAAGAGACACGTGTACCCCAATGTTCATTGCAGCACTGTTTATAATAGCCAGGACATGGAAGCAACCTAGATGTCCATCAGCAGACGAATGGATAAGAAAGCTGCCGTACATATACACAATGGAGTATTACTCAGCCATTAAAAAGAATACATTTGAATCAGTTCTAATGAGGTGGATGAAACTGGAGCCTATTATACAGAGTGAAGTAAGCCAGAAAGAAAAACACCAATACAGTATACTAACGCATATATATGGAATTTAGAAAGATGGTAATGATAACCCTGTATGCAAGACAGCAAAAGAGACTCAGATGTATAGAACAGTCTTTTGGACTCTGTGAGAGAGGGAGAGGGAGAGGGTGGGATGATTTGGGAGAATGGCATTCATATATGATTCATATCATATATGAAATGAATCACCAGTCCAGGTTTGATGCATGATACTGGATGCCTGGGGCTGGTGCACTGTGACGACCCAGAGGGATGGTACGGGGAGGGAGGACGGAGGGGGGTTAATGATGGGAAACACGTGTATACCTGTGGCGGATTCATGTTGATGTATGGCAAAACCAATACAATATTGTAAAGTAATTAGCCTCCAATTAAAATAAATAAATTTATGTTAAAATAAATAAATAGATGGAAGTTGAATGTGAATAGGAAAAAAAAATACACGATGCAAATAACAAGCATAAGAAATTGGGTATCATTTTATTAATATCAGATGAAATGGACTTCAGAATAAAGAAAAAAGGATACCAGAGTCACGGAAGAATACTCCACAATGATAAAAGAGTCAAAACATAAGAAAGAACTAAAACTCCGATATGTGTATGTACCTCATGTCAGAATCTCAAAATACTCAATACAAAGTTGATAAACTTAGAGAGGAAGATACTTCCACATAACCAAAGACTTTTTCTTTTCTCTTTTGGCAATTAATAGAACTAGAGACAAAACTCAGTAGAGGCATAGGTGATCTGAATGGCTCTATCAGCCTATTTGACCTAATTAATATTTATACAATCCTATATACAGCAATCTTAGAATACACAGTTTTTCAAGTACATATTGTATGTCCATCAATACAGAGTGTATGTTAAACTATAAAGCAAATCTAAATGCATTTTTCAATATTCAAATAATATAGAGTAAATTATCTTACCACAATGGAAACTAGGAGCTATAAGATAATAGTATGATATCAAGGAAAACATAAAACACTTGGAAATCAAATTAAAAACTACTGAATAATTCATAGGTCAGAAAAGAAACTACAAGTGAAATTATTAAATATTTCCAGCTAAATAATAAGGAAAATTGAGCTCACTAAAATGTATGTGATGAAAATAAACTAGTGCTTAGACAGAAATATGTAGCTTTAAATAGATACATTTGGAAAGAAAGAGATTTAAAATTAATGACTTAGGTTTCCATCTCAAGAAGTTAGGAAAACAGAACACCTTAAAGCCAGATAAGTAACAAGAATGAAATAAGGAGGATAATAATGGAAATCAATGAAGGAGAAACAAACAACACAGAAAATTAAAAACAAACTAGGCTTAGCAATATTGATGAAATACAAAACAGAGAAAATGGACTCCCAATATCAAGAATCAAAAAGATTGTCATTTTGAATTCCACGGATATTAAAAGGACAATAAGTAATTTTATGACCAATTTTATGCAAGAAATTTGTCCTTAGATAAAAAAATGAATATTTTAAAAAATATATAATCCAAATTGATCAAGATGAAAGATAAAAATATGTTTAGCCCTACACATTTTAAAGATGATGAACTCATTTTCCAAAATCTGTAGGCACTCCAGACTCACATGATCTCTTTCAAAAAATTCTCTCAAATATTTAAAGAAAACATATCACCAGTCTTAAGTTAGACAAAAAAATAGAAGGGAAGATTTACCAAGTTATTGTTACAAACCCTGATATTACAATGTTATAATTCTAATTTTAAAATCTTACAAGTAGAGTACAAAAAAATTGCATCCCCCCAAATCCTTTAAAATAATGGAAAAGATAATAGCAAATCAAACACAGCATATCAGGAGAATACTACATCAAAATTAAGTAATGTTATGATGGAAAAATTAATTTTATATCTATATGCCAGTAGCAAAACATTAGAAAATGAAATTTAAAAACAATTCACTTCATCATAGCAACAAAAGCTTCTAACTAAGTAGTAAATTAAACAAAAGATAAGTAAGATTTCTCTCCTGAAAACTGAAAAACTGAGAAAATTTTAAGAAGTTCTAAATAGACAATTCATGTATTCCACTGATTAGAAAAATTTTAATTATATGGAGAAATGCAAAAAATTGACTCTAAAGCTATATTGAAAAAATACAGAATTTAAGTAGAAGACTTACAGTATCTGACTTCAAGATTTACTGCCAATCAAAACAGTGTGGTACTGTATAAGGGTTGATAGAATAAGGAGCTCCCAAATAAATCCTCATTTTCGACACAGATGCCAAATCCAATGGAGAAAGGAAAACTTTTCAACTAAAGATTAGTTGTATTCAGTTCAGTTCAGTCACTCAGTCCTGTCCAACTCTTTGCGACCCCAGGAATCGCAGCACATCAGGCCTCCCTGTCCATCACCAACTCCCGGAGTTCACTCAGACTCATGTCCATCGAGTGGGTGATACCATTCAGCCATCTCACCCTCTGTCGTCCCCTTCTCCTCCTGCCCCCAATCCCTCCCAGCATCAGAGTCTTTTCCAATGAGTCAACTCTTTGCATGAGGTGGCCAAAGTACTGGAGTTTCAGCTTTAGCATCATTCCTTCCAAAGAAATCCCAGGGCTGATCTCCTTCAGAATGGACTGGTTGGATCTCCTTGCAGTCCAAGGGACTCTTAAGAATCTTCTCCAACACCACAGTTCAAAAGCATCA
This sequence comes from Budorcas taxicolor, assembly GCF_023091745.1. Classification (NCBI taxonomy): domain Eukaryota; kingdom Metazoa; phylum Chordata; class Mammalia; order Artiodactyla; family Bovidae; genus Budorcas; species Budorcas taxicolor. The sequence goes on from NC_068912.1 coordinate 75,794,640, forward strand.
ATTCTTCGGCGCTCAGCCTTCTTCACAGTCCAACTCTCACATCCATACATGACTACAGGAAAAACCATAGCCTTGACTAGACCAACCTTAGTCGGCAAAGTAATGTCTCTGCTTTTAAGTATGCTATCTAGGTTGGTCATAAATTTTCTTCCAAGGAGTAAATGTCTTTTAATTTCATGGCTGCCGTCACCATCTGCAGTGATTTTGTTTCTGTGTGATAGGTTATTACAAGATATTGATATAGTTCCTTCTTGTTGTTTAGTCATTAAGTCATGTCCAAATCTCTTGCAATGATGCTACCAGGCTCCTCTGTCCATGAGATTTTTAAGGCAAAAATGCTGACATGGATTACCATTTCCTTCTTCAGGGGATCTTCCTAACCAGCAATCAAACCCACATCTTCTACATTGGCAGGAAAATTCTTTACCATTGAGCCATCAAAGAAATCCTTAGGTCCCTATGCTGTACAAGAAACTGTTATCTATTTCCTTATATATTCTATGTATGCATGATATGCTGTGCTTAATGGCTCAGTCATGTCCGACTCTTTGTGTAGTTTATATACATTAATCCTCTACTCCTGATTTATCTCCCCCTTACTCTGGTAACCATAAGTTTGTTTTCTATGTATGTGACTCTGGTCCTGTTTTTTTAATATAGATTCATTTGTACTATTTTTAGATTCCACAAATAAGTGATAGCTTGTCATATTTGTCTTTCTCTGTCTTACCTCACTTAGTATGTTATTCTCCGGGTCCTCCCATGTTGCTGCAAATGGCAATATCTCATTTATTTTTAGGGCTGAGTAATATCTCATCATGTGAGGGATAATATATATATATATCCCACATCTTATATATCAATTATCCATTGATGGGCACTTAGGCTGTTTTCATGTCTTGGATATTCTAAATAGGGCTGTTATGAACTTTGCAGTGCATGTATCTTTTCAAATTAGAGTTTTCATCTTTTCTGGATATACGCCCAGGAATGGGATTGCTAGATTTTATGGTAGCTCTATCTACAGTTTTTAAGGAACCTCCAGAATGTTTTCCACAGTGGCTATAGTAATTTACATTCTCACCAACAGTGTAAGAAAACGTATTACTTTACTTTTCTTAATCTCAATTTCTTCTTCTGAAAAATGATATTTATAAGGATTAATTCATTATAAAATGTAAATCATAATTTATATACAAATATTAATTAATTACCAATATAAAGGAATTTTATGAAGCTTACATTAGATAATGAATACCATTACATACTGTATTGTTTATGTTAGAGTCTATCATTGCTTTGATTATATTAAAATCAGATTTAAATTGGAAGGGTTAGAGCCACAGCTTAAAAAATCTATTATGCCACAAAAGGACTTTAGATTTCATACATAGTAAACAATGGAAAGTTGTTGAAAATTTTATCCAGTAGAGTACCATGCTATACTTTGCATTTTTCAACAGTTGATTCTGCTTGCAGTATAGAGGCAAATTAGAGGTACAGTAAGGAAAACTGTTATAAAAATATTTCAGTGGTCCATGAGACAAATAATAAAGATTTGAACCAAGTCAACGACAGAAACAGAAAAAGATAAGTATGAGCTGGAAGTAATAGAGCATGGTTACTAATATAATGTTGCAAAATGGAAGAGAAAGAATCAAGAATGACACCCAGCCTTCAGAAGGGTGATGATTTCATCAAGATAGCAAAGTCCAGGTAAGAAGTTAAGTGGTAGGTCAGTCTGGCAGTTCAGAGCTGAGTCATGTCCAGCTCTTTGCGACCCCATGAATCACAGCACACCAGGCCTCCCTGTCCATCACCAACTCCCGGAGTTCACTCAGACTCACGTCCATCGAGTGGGTGATGCCATTCAGCCATCTCATCCTCTGTCGTCCCCTTCTCCTCCTGCCCCCAATCCCTCCCAGCATCAAAGTCTTTTCCAATGAGTCAACTCTTTGCATGAGGTGGCCTAAGTACTGGAGTTTCAGCTTTAGCATCATTCCTTCCAAAGAAATCCCAGGGCTGATCTCCTTCAGAATAGACTGGTTGGATCTCCTTGCAGTCCAAGGGACTCTCAAGAGTCTTCTCCAACACCGCAGTTCAAAAGCATCAATTCTTCGGCGCTCAGCCTTCTTCACAGTCCAACTCTTACATCCATACATGACCACTGGAAAAACCATAGCCTTGACTAGATGGACCTTTGTTGGCAAAGTAATGTCTCTGGCTTTTGAATATGCTATCTAGGTTGGTCATAACTTTCCTTCTAAGGAGTAAGCGTCTTTTAATTTCATGGCTGCAATCACCATCTGCAGTGATTTTGGAGCCCCCAAACCAAACTCTGACACTGTTTCCATTGTTTCCCCATCTATTTGCCATGAAGTGATGAGACCAGATGCTATGATCTTCATTTTCTGAATGTTGAGCTTTAAGCCAAATTTTTCACTCTCCTCTTTCACTTTCATCAAGAGGCTTTTTAGTTCCTCTTCACTTTCTGCCATAAGGGTGGTATCATCTGCATATCTGAAGTTATTGATATTTCTCCCGGCAATCTGGATTCCAGCTTGTGCTTCTTCCAGCCCAGTGTTTCTCATGATGTACTCTGCATATAAGTTAAATAAGCAGGGTGACAATATACAGCCTTGACACACTCCTTTTCCTATTTGTAACCAGTCTGTTGTTCCATGTCCAGTTCTAACTGTTGCTTCCTGACCTGCACATAGGTTTTTCAAGAGGCAGGTCAGGCAGCCTAGTATTCCCATCTCTTTCAGAATTTTCCACAGTTGAGGGTAGGACTAGATTAATAAGATTAGTGTTGAAGAAGCTAAGTTTGAATTGGCTATAGGACATAAATGCTTAGAGGTCTATCACACAGTTGGTTATATTGGCTTCAACTTGGAGTTTAAGACACTTGTGGGTTTCCTACACATAATAGTTAGTTGAAGTTATGAGATGATATGTGACTGCTAATAGATATTAGAGTGATGAGGTAAGAGATCATCATGGATTAAACTTTGGGAAATACAAAAATATAAAACATACATATAGAGACCAAAAAGACACATCCATACAGTACAAGGGAAATCAGGAGATACTCATGCTAAGAAGTTAAGATGGTAGTGTATCAAGAAAAAGGAACTGGTCAATCTGACCAAATGTTGCAAGAAGTAAACCAAGATTAGGAGAGAAGAAATACTACATAGAACCATAATTGATTCATTTGTGATATTTACAGAGGAGTTTAATTGCAATGGTGAAGACTGTAATCATTCTGTAAAAGGTTGAAGTATGAATGAAACATTCTATTAGATTGTTTTTTCCAAAAGTGAGCACAGCAATATTTCTGATATCAAGCTTTCTTCCAGAATTTTGCTACACCCTAGCAAGGGTGGAGTCAATTTCTCATTTCTTTGAACTGAGATAGGACTTTAAGACTGTCTCAATGAGCAGAAATAGCAATATGACTTCCAAGCTTAGATCATAAAAGAAATAACGGTTATGTGTCTCTTTCTCTTGCCTCTTTGTCTTTCTCTCTACCTTTCTCATTGCTAGTTCTTGAAACTCAACAACTATGTTGTGAGGAAGCCTAGGAGAGGCTACATATAGGTATTCTGGTCAAATAACCCAGTTAACTTCTCAGTGCTAACATAAGCACTAACTTCTAGAGGAAACAAAACTTTGAATGATTTTTGTCCCCAGCTTTTGAGCTTCCCCAGCTGAGACATTTGAATCAGAGAGTGAGATATACCCATTAAGACATTCTTCAAATGGTGGGTTGAATATGCTAGATGTTTTAGGTGAATAAGTTTTGGAAAATATTTTACCTAGCCACAATAAATATTAGAGATACAAAGGAAAAGAAATAATAAATTTAAATTATTCTCTGGGAGTCTTTTTAGATGGAAAGGTGAAATGAATATCCAGACAAAGATAGGTCAAGAATGTTTGGAAATTTTTAATTTTGTCATTAATTAGGGTCATCTAAAGAGGAATCAAGATAGTGGAATAGGAGGACATGGAACTCACCTCCCACCCATAAATGCATCAAAAATAGAACTGCATGTGGAAAAATTCTCACTGGAAACTAAATGGAGACAATCAGAATGACTCCTATACAGCCAACGCTAAAGGAAAAGGAAGAGAAGAAATCATATTGGGACCCTGTGGGAGGGGACTCAGAGGAAAAGGGAAATTACATAGACAGAAATCCTACAATGGGGAGTGAGCAGTCCCAGCCACATATTGGGCACTCCAGTCCTAGGGTTCAATGAATGGAATACAAACCTTCTTCTCTGGTTAGAGGGCTGGTGGACCAACAATAGGGCTGTAGGAAGCTGCAAGGGCTGCACTTGTGAGGAGCATGTGAATGCTTACTTGCTTCCAAAGCAGTATGAAAAGAGTAGATTGAAGGTGAAAATGCACAGGTGGCTGACATTTCCCACAGTCACTCTTTTCAGCATGTGCCCTAACCTGAGCTGATGGAAGTCTCCAGCACCACTTGTCTCATGTCACAGCGTCACAAAGGAGCAACAGAGAGCTGCCACGACCAGGGGAAAAAACCCAAAATGTCATGAGACGGTGAGACAGCTGAAGCCCTAAGTGCCATCTGAATAGAGAGGGGATAGCCATTATTGGTGATAGCATAGGCGATGCATCAGAGGCAGCCCAGACCCGTGACAGTGAGCAGACCACCACAGCCTGCACCCCAGTCCTCTTTGAATACTTATACTTATCCCTTTTGCTCCGCACTGTTCCTCTCTGAGGCAAGATTTGCTGGTGCTAGGGAGTGGAAGAGCACATACTTAAAGAGAAGTGAGCCAGCTCAGAACCAAGCCTCAGGGCTTCTCCTCGAGTGCCTTGGGACCTGACACTGCCCTCCATAGGGCAGTGACAGCCACTGAGCAGAAGGTGAGAGAGTCATTTCCTAGGCAGGTTGATAAGAAGTCTAGGGGTTTCCAAGGAGAGAGGGGTCTGAAATTCTCAAGGAGGAAGAAAGGAAAACTTTTTTTTTCCTTCTCTACATTCCTTAAAATTGTATAACAATAATGTATCCTGCCTGAGCAACTGAACTGAACTGAACTGATCCTGCCTGATGACAGTCTCTGGATTAAAACTTCTGGCTAATTCTGTTATCTTAAAATGTAAATTACGGGAGTCACTTCAGTTCAGTCACTCAGTCATGTCCAACTCTTGCGACCCCATGAATCGCAGCATGCTAGGCCTCCCTGTCATTCATCAACTCTTGGAGTTCACTCAGATTCATGTCCATCGAGTCAGTGATGTCATCCAGCCATCTCATCCTCGGTCGTCCCCTTCTCCTCCTGCCCCCAATCCCTCCAGCATCAGAGTCTTTTCCAATGAGTCAACTCTTTGCATGAGGTGGCCTAAGTACTGGAGTTTCAGCTTTAGCATCATTCCTTCCAAAGAAATCCCAGGGCTGATCTCCTTCAGAATGGACTGGTTGGATTTCCTTGCAGTCCCAGGGACTCTCAAGAGTCTTCTCCAACACCACAGTTCCAAAGCATCAATTCTGCGGCACTCAGCCTTCTTCACAGTCCAACTCTCACATCCATACATGACCACTGGAAAAACCATAGCCTTGACTAGACAGACCTTAGTCAGCAAAGTAATGTCTCTGCTTTTGAATATGCTACCTAGGTTGATCATAGCTTTTCTTTCAAGGAGTAACCATCTTTTAATTTCATGGCTGCAATCACCATCTGCAGTGATTTTGGAGCCCCAAAAAATAAAGTCTGACACTGTTTCCACTGTTTCCCCATCTATTTCCCATGAAGTGATGGGATCGGATGCCATGATCTTCGTTTTCTGAATGTTGAGCTTTAAGCCAACTTTTTCACTCTCTTCTTTCACTTTCATCAAGAGGCTTTTTAGTTCCTCTTCCACTTTCTGCCATAAGGGTGGTGTCATCTGCATATCTGAGGTTATTGGTATTTCTCCCCGCAATCTTGATTCCAGCTTGTGTTTCTTCCAGCCCAGCGTTTCTCATGATGTACTCTGCATATAAGTTAAATAAGCAGGGTGACAATCTACAGCCTTGAAGTACTCCTTTTCCAGTCTTTACAAGGATTATATAACGATAATGTATCCTGCCTGAGGAAAATCTCTGGATTCAACCTTCTGGCTAATTCTATTATCTTAAAATGTAAATTATGGGAGTAGGTCTGGTGAGGTCTTTTCAACCTCCAGATATTCTTTGGATTCATTGGAGAGTATATAACTTCATTGCTAACACTAGCAAGGGGGTACTCTTTCTGCCCCCTTCTGATGCCTATGTCAGAAGCTTTCTCTATGTCCTTTATACTTTAATAAAACTTTATTACACAAAAGCTCTGAGCGATCAAGCCTTGTCTCTGGGCCCAGATTGAATTCTTCTCCTCCGGGGGCCAAGAATCCCGGTGTCTTCCCATAATTCAACAACAACCTTTCAAAGGGAAGCCCTGCCTCACACCTGACCCAGCCCTTCCTTCTTCAACCTCACCTCCACCAGCACATCCTGAAGAAAGACATGGCTTCTGATCATCTCTAATCCAGTTCTCCTATCAAAGCCAATCAGATAGCAAATAGGAAAAAAGAAAACAGTTGAAGAGATCTTTGAGATAATATCAGGCATATCAACATTCACATTATGGGGATGTCTAGAAGGATAAGAGAGAAAGGAGGGAGCTGAAAATATATTTAATGAAATCGTGGCTAATATTTCCCAAGCTTTAAAAAAAGAAAGATATTCAGGTACAGGGAGAACAGAGGATCTCAAGCAAATGAACCCAAATAGACCCACACCAAGGCATACAGTAATGAAAATAACAAGAGTTAATGATTAAGAGAACTCTAATGGCACACAAAAACAAAACAAAATAAGAATCATACATAAAGGGACCCGCACAAGACTATCAGATGATATTTTTGTGGAAACTTCACAGATTAGAAGGGATGTTACATTTAAAGTACTGAATGGGAAAACCTGTAAGCTATTTACACAGCAACCCACTCTAGTATTCTTGCCTGGAGAATCCCATGGACAGAGGAGCCTGGTGGGTTGCAGTCCATAGGGTCACAAAGAGTCGGACAAGACTGAAGTGACTTAGCTTGTGGGCAGGATACTCTACCTAAGATTGTCATTTGGAATTTCAGGAGAGATAGGGAACTTCCAGATAAGCAAAAACTAAAAGTCCATCAATACTAAACCAACCCTAAAAGACATATTAAAAGGTTTTCTCTAAATGGAAAAGTCTATGAAAAGAAGTAAGTAACTAGAGGAAAGGAAAATTCCACTGTAGAAGACATATATATACAAAAGAGTGAGGATTGACCATTTAAACAAGCCATTACAAAGATTAAAAGATAAAAACTTAAAAATCAGTTTTAATTGCAACAATCCATGAACAGAAAAGCATGAAGATGTAAAGTGTTATATAAAAAAATGTATAGCGTGGGAGAGGAGAGTAAAAGTGAAGATCTTTCAGAATGTGTTTGAACTTAAAGGATTCCCTGTCTACAACAAATAAATACAGTTATAGGTCAATATATATGAACACCACAAATTTAAAACCTACCACAGATACATACAAGCAAGAAAGAAAGGAACACAAGCACGGCACTAAAGAAAATCATGAAACCATGACAGAAGAAACTAAAAATCCAAAACGAACAGGGAGAATCACAATAACTACAGGATGTTCTCTAAATGAGCTTTGATTTTTAATTCAGATATTATTTGTATTTTGTTTACTTTTCCCTTGGGTCTATATAAAGACAAGAGAGAGTTGAATTCCACTTCTTTTTAGTTCCATAACTTCTATTCAAAGGAAATTTAATTTTTACTCAGTATTTTATCATATTTTAGGCAGTAGATCTAAATCCTAGAAAAAGTGAGAAGTGAAAGAGAGGGTCTTTGCATGTTCATGATAGTTAATGCTGGAAATCTTGAATATAAACTTGGATTTTTCTTGACAGTGTTTTGATGTTTTTCTACCCTTTTTAATGAAGTAATGAATACCTGATGCATTGTAAAGATAGCTTTCTTAAGTAGCTAAACTTAAGGCGTGAAAGTTTTCAAGATAACAATTACAGGGTCATGAAATTTAATTATTTTGCTTCTGCAGAAGACAGACTCACAGCAAGCTTCTTGCACAGAGGCAGAAAAACACTTCATTTTCTCTTCAAAATGAAGGTGTTGGAATGATTTCAAAATATACACGTGGCTAGGGAAAACATATTTATGCTGTCTGTAGGATGTTCCATTTCATTTTGACAGCAAAACCAGAAGCAAGCATATACAATAAGAAATCACTGTAAATTTTCTTCTGACCATTCCTATAACTGCAAAAGTGGTTCAAAGGCTGAGGTTCAATTTGGAGATGTGCATGTACCTGCATGGGAAGTACTAAATTATATAAATGATTATTTTCTGTTTGTCCTATTTAATACATATATAAAGAAACTTCTCCATGCTTTGTTCTTGATTAGGTAAATGAGTCCATAATCAGTCTTTTTATAGTTAAAGTGAGCAGGAGGAAAAAAATTCCATTAAAATTTGTCCTGCACTATGTTCTGTTTTTCTGTTAAGCACTGGAGATTTTCCTGTGTTTGATAATCTCTTATGTAGTTATCATTATTGCTAACATTTTTTGTTTCTCTAGCCTCAGTGATAAAATCATACATACTTCATAAATTATAGTCCATTTTAAAAGAAATAAGTAGATTATTTTCATTATGAACATAGATGAATGAGTTAATCTCACTGAACTTCAGTTTGTTTCTTTGTAACATGAAACAATGATGGATTTTGGTTAAGTTTCAAAGATACCCTGGTGACTGAGATGACAAAGAATCTGCCTGCAATGCAGAAGACTAGCGGTGTATCCCTGGGTTGGGAAGATCCTCTGGAGAAGGGAATAGCTACCCACTCCAGTATTCTTGCCTGGAGAATTCCTGGCAGGCTACAGCCCATGAGGTTGCAAAGACTAAGGAATGAACACACACACACCAAAAATACACAATTATTTATGTATAAATCTGTAAGCTATGAATTAATCTCTCCGACAGTCTCTTCTTAGGAAGACCCTTGTTTAAAGTCTATTTCTATGCTGAAAGAACTGAAAATATTTACAATATTTGAAAATATTTTGAAACTTTAAATTTTTTAGTAGTAAGAAGACATATTCCACTAGGTTCTCATCTTCATCTATAAAAATGAGGATAGTAATATACAATTTATAGGACTGTTGTAGGAGTTGAGTGGGGGGAAAAAAAATGCATACTAATCCCTAAGAAGAGCACAGGGCATATGGCAAGCACATAGTAAATACTTTGTTATTATCAATATTGCATAACCAAGTCCACAAGCTAACATTTGGGGGCAACAGGGACCAATATGGAAAATAATCTGTTGTTCTCATTACATGAGTTTAGTTGATTTCCTCCAGTGAATATGTCCCAAGATACTGGATATGAACAGAGGCTGAATATTTTTGCCAGCATATATAAGGAAATATTCCTCTTCTTTTGCTTTCTATATACTCCATAAACACATTTTGTGAATTTCCCAAACATGTTGTTAAGTGTCAGCCCAGTCAGCTTGAATTTGTAAGAAAAATGTATTTTTTTATTGGAAGAAGACAATTCCTCAAGTAGGAGACCCAAGAAAGATAAGAATCGTGAGGATAATTTATTTATACAGTGAGATGCTGTTTCCTATGTGCTATACATTGTTCTAAGTACTTTAACAATATTAACTAATTTAGAAATCATTATATATGATTGTGTTAGCCTCTATTACTATTTCTATATTTCTTGTAGGAAAATTGAGACACAAAGCATTAAGCAACATTTTCAAGATTATACTGCTAATAGTTGGAGTTGATTTGAACACATGTAAGGGCTTCCCTGAAGAGGAACTAAAAGGCCTCTTGATGAGAATGAAAGAGGAGAGTGAAAAAGCTGGCTTAAAGCTCAACATTCAGAAAACGAAGATCATGGCATCTGGTCCCATCACTTCATGGGAAAAAGATGGGGAAACAGTGGAAACAGTGTCAGACTTTATTTTTGGGGCCTCCAAAATCACTGCAGATGGTGATTGCAGCCATGAAATTAAAAGATGGTTACTCCTTGGAAGGAAAGTTATGACCAACCTAGATAGCATATTCAAAAGCAGAGACATTACTTTGCCAACAAAGGTCCATCTAGTCAAGGCTACGATTTTTCCAGTAGTCACGTATGGATGTGAGAGTTGGACTGTGAAGAAAGCTGAGTGCTGAAGAATTGATGCTTTTGAACTGTGGTGTTGGAGAAGACTCTTGAGAGTCCCTTAGACTGCAAGGAGATCCAACCAGTCCATTCTAAAGGAGATCAGCCCTGGGTGTTCTTTGGAAGGAATGATGCTAAAGCTGAAACTCCAGTACTTAGGGCACCTCATGCCAAGAGTTGACTCATTGGAAAAGACTTTGTTGCTGGGAGCGATTGGGGGCAGGAGGAGAAGGGGACGACAGAGGATGAGATGTCTGTATGGCATCACCGACTCGATGGACATGAGTTTGGGTGAACTCCGGCAGATGGTGATGGACAGGGAGGCCTGGTGTGCTGTGATTCATGGGGTCGCAAAGAGTCAGACATGACTGAGCGACTGAACTGAACTGAGGGACTTCCCTGGTGACTCAGATGGTAAAGAATCTGCCTGCAATGACGGAGACCTGTGTTCGATCCCTGGGTTAGGAAGATCCCCTGGAGAAGGGGATGGCAACCCACTGCAGTATTATTGCTGGAAGAATTCCATGGATAGAGGAGCCTGGCTGGCTACAGTCCATGGGATAGCAAAGAGTAGGATACAACTGAGCGACAAACACTTACTTATCTAGTCTGTGTCCAGAGCCCTGCTACTAAGCACTGCATAGGCTCTTTCTAGAAACTTTTGGTGCCCTCTATAATACAGAGTTTTTTGTTCTTGCATTCTGGTCACTATTTTACCTTTCAGCTTTTTGCTGTACTGGGCTATTGACTCAGCCTCCATGTAAGAATGTTAACTTTACTCTTATCATTACTTGACCAGGCAAGTTTGGTTATTAGAAAACACTCAGATCTGAGAATGGAAATTTAGGTACCATTTTCTTTGCTGTGTGAATTATACTTCTTCCACCATCTTCTATAATACGTTGCTATTTGTCTGAACTTCATAATGGAGGAACAAATGCTAAAGAAACTTAAATAGGAATCTTAATTCACAGATTCCCAGAAAATTGATATTCTGGAATTCTTCATAGAGGGATAAAAGAAAAATTATTTTACAAACAAATTTTTATTGAAAGTTTTTTTGTACAGATGATCTCATAATCTCATACCACTAACACTTTGAAGAAAACATTTGGGAAATGCTTTGTTACTTACTTTAATTCTGAATCAAATTTTATTATTTTTATGAAGAAGAGGTTATTTTTTATGATTTCAATGAGACAAAAACCCTATAATTGTTAAAAATAAAAAAGAAAATCAATTGTGTTTATATCTTCTCTGATTCATTACTATGTTTTCATGCAAAATCTGATCAAATATCTCGAAAATTTCTTCCTTGGGAAGCTAACATAAAAGTTAAAACCAGGATGAAATTCATACTCAAGCAAATAGTAAAGCAGTGCATCTTTTATGCAGATTTGTGTCTCATTTCTTAATGGCAGGAAATCTATATATTACTCATTTCTGTATCCCCTTTGCCTAGCAGAGTTCTTTGCACAGAATAGCTCTGAATAGTAAACTAGTAAGTATAACAAGTTTTTTCCAGAAAATTCCAAGTAGGAACATCCATTGAGTGCCATTAAGACTTGTTTTCAGTAACTTTACAATGTTTTTGTAATACAAAAAATGTACTCAATTCCAAGGAAAACCTTTTTGTTAACCAGATATAGAAAAATACAAATATTCTCACTGATAAGTAGAAAACAACTTCAGAAGATCTGAATAGAAGTATTTAAATTAAGTGTTTTTAGTTTGTCATATCCTATGTTTTCCTAAAGTTACAAATAATTTCTATTCAAAAATGATTTTTAAAATAGGTCAATTCTCACTGTAGTGTGATAATCTTTACACTTGAAAATGTCTCTTGATATCCAAGAACATCTTCAGTTCATGGTGCTCAGTTCTTTATATTGAATTTCTTTAAGCAACATCAAAGATTTATTTAATAAGACATTACATGTCTACTGTGTACTCATTCATTTTCACTCACCAAAGTTCAATATTTTATAGGTCCTAGAGTCACTATCAAAATCCTGATGCCCAATCATGTTAATTTAGAGCCTTACAGACAAAATTTCAGGTTTTGTAAAAAATCTGCTTCCTTTTTTTGGGGGGGCAGGGAATGCATAGAAAGAGACATAACATTAATTTTATTGATACTATCCAACCAGTCCACTCTGAAGGAGATCAGCCCTGGGATTTCTTTGGAAGAAATGATGCTAAAGCTGAAACTCCAGTACTTTGGCCACCTCATGCAAAGAGTTGACTCATTGGAAAAGACTTTGACGCTGGGAGGGATTGGGGGCAGGAGGAGAAGGGGATGACCGAGGATGAGATGGCTGGATGGCATCACTGAGTCGATGGACATGAATCTGAGTGAACTTCGGGAGTTGGTGATGGACAGGGAGGCCTGGCGTGCTGCGATTCATGGGGTCACAGAGAGTTGGACATGACTGAGTGACTGAACTGAACTGAACTGATACCACTGTATACTTAACACTATTGCTACTAAAAGTATGGAGAGCCCTGGATATCTTAAAGCCACATGAGTTAATGTCTAGTGTCTAAGAACTGAGACATTTGGGGCAGTGGCAAGGGAGACAGTAGGTGTCAAAAGCACATAAGTGGTCCCAAAGTGAATCAACCCAGGCTGACAGTGCTGCTTACGAAAAGTGCTGCTCATCTATATTCACAGGAGGTGAAGATAAAGAACCAGAACATAGGAAGAAAATACCTTCTTCCGACTCAAATTTGAAGTCTACCTCTGTTTCCTGCTAACAATAGAAGGCCCAAGCACTTCTATTTTAATACCCTGTGTTCAGCATGCTGAATTGTTCTATTAAATTTAGATGTGACTGATAAAAATATAACTCTTCCACAATGATGGAATATAAAATTCATTGAAAATATTGTATCTTGTTGTATATTCTTTTCTTCTTTCTCTCTCCTCATAGTCATAGTCATGTACCTACATAGCAGTTTAAGAAATTTTTCTACACAAATATTTTTCAGTATATAATTTTCTGACTTAAAAAAATAAGTGATGATGATATACACTCAGACTTTAAATATCTAGCTCTGACCTATGTGTTACCATTTTAACAAAATCTGTAAAAATTTCAAATGCATGGCAGGTTTTTCTTTATTTCAATATCAATTGTTAGATTCAAAAAAATAATTATTGGTTCTATATTTATATCATGAATGCCTCAGGGAAAGTGCATATCTCTTCCAAATGCAACCTAATTCCTTAATAAAGATATTTATTTGAGATTTATTCCTTAGAGCCTTTGATTCTTGTAAACCCTTTTAAAAAATACATGTCATGAACTTTTACATAGAAACTTAGAAAATGTCAAAACAATAAATCCAATAATGAATATATGGTGATTTAAACAGTGACTTTAATTATAAACTTTAATTCTAGAATTATAATCTGTAATGAGATACACACACAAAAATATCCCTACATATCAGATAAATCTTTATTCTTCTTAGATATGGAATTTAGATTTTATTTTGAAAGCAATTAAAAAGTAAAAAATAAAACAATAAAGAAACCAAGTAATTAATCTGTATAGATTCTGATATTAAATCAAGAATTGACAGACATTTAATGAAGAAGCACCAAATGGCAAAGAAAGTCTGCAATAGAAATGGACTTACCTATAATCCAGATATTGTGGCAACAGGACATGGACATAAAATAATCATCATGGATATATTCATAGAAAAGGAAATGTCAAGACAGAGAGGAACTGGTCTGTGTGAAAAAAGACGAAAGTATCTTATGTATGTACTAATGGAAGTAAATAACTGGGTAGATTTGATATAGCAACAAATTAGACTTTCAAAGAGAAGAATAGTAAATTAGAGGACATAGTGATAAAAGTTTTCCAAATCAATACACAGACAAAAAAAAAAATATTGAAAATACCAAAAGGAATGAAAGGGGCATAGTGAAAAGATTTAATACAAAGTATAATTAGAAAAAAAAAGTATAATTGGAATTACAGAGGAGGAGGGAAAAGGAGTGGAATAAAAATATCTGAAAAGATAGTTGAGAATTTTCTAAAACTGAAAGTATCAGTCAATGTGATTCAGTAATTTCTATGAACCTCAGAGGAAATAGAATATCATTCCTAGGCACATAACAATAAAATCTACTTCAAAAAAGAAAAGAACATTGAAAACCATAAAAGTAACCGGAGAAAAAGCACATTGTTTTCAAGGGAACATCAATAAAACTGACAGCTGACTCATGAACAGGAATGATAAAACCAAAGACAATAAATTGCATTGTTAAAGTGCTGAGAAGTAGCTGCCAACCTCAGATTCTACACAAAGTAAAGGTATTCATTAGTAGGTAATGCAAAATAAATCATTTTTAGATAAAGGTTGAGATAATTTATTGTCAACAGTCATGCACTTCAAAAAATACTAAAGGGTGCTCTTCAGATAGAAGGAAAACAATCTCAGATGGAATCACAGAAATGAAGAAAGAGATAAAGAGCACCAGACAGGGTAAATAATCAAAAACACTACTATTAATAGAAATCTGAGTATAATGGTTAGCATCTCAGTTTGTAAAGAATCCACCTGCTATGCAGGAGACCTCAGTTTGATTCCTGGGTTGAAAAGATTCCCTGGAGAGGGGAAAGCCTACCCACTTAAGTATTCTGGTCTGGAGAATTCCATGGACTATATAGTCCACAGGATCACAAAGGACAGGACTGAGCAACTTTCACTTTCTAACCAGGAGACAGAAGCAAGTCAGTTGTTAGAATAGAGAAAATTTAATGTTATGATTTGTTCATTAGTCAAAGAAATCTGACTATTATTAATAAAAAGGAGTACAAGAAGACTCTAAGCAGATTATTTAACTTCTGTGCAGAGTACATCACGAGAAAAGCTGTATTAGATAAAACTCAAGCTGGACACAAAATTGCTGGGAGAAATAGTAACACTTTCAGATATGCAGATGACACCACTCTAATAGCAGAAAGCAAAGAGGAGCTAAAGAGCCTCTTGATAACAGTGAAAGAGGACAGTAAAAAACCTGGCTTAAAACAATATTCAGAAAATGAAGATCTTGGAATCTGGTCCCATTACTTCATGGCAAGTAGATGGGGGGAAGTGGAAACATTGATAGATCCTATTTTCTTGGCCTCCAAAATCACTGCAGATGGCAACTGCAGCCATGGAATTAAGATACTTGTTCCTTGAAAGAAAAACTATGATAAATCTATACAGCATATTAGAAAACAGAGACCATTTTACTGACAAAGGTCTGTAGAGTCAAAGCTATAGTTCAGTAGTCATGTTAGGATGTGAGAGTTGGACTATAAAGAAGGCTGAGCACAAAAGAATCGACGCTTTCAAATTATGGTGTTGGAAAAGACTCTAGAAAGTCCTCTGAAAACCAAGGAAATCAAACTAGTCAATCTGGAATTAAGTCAACCATGAATATTCGCTGAAAGAACTGATGCTACAGTTGAACTTCCAATATTTTGACCACCTGATGAGAATTGCTGGCTCATTGGAAAAGACCCTGATGCTGGGAAAGATTGAGGGCAAGAGGAGAAGGGTTCCATAGAGGATGAGATGGTTGGATGGCGTCACTGACTCAATGGCCATGAGTATGAGCAAACTCTGGGAGATACTGAAGGACAGGGAAGCCTGGCATGCTGCAGTCCATGAAGCTGTAAAGTGTCAGACATGACTTAGTGACTAAACAACAACAAGCAGCCCATAGGCAGCATGTGCAAACAAACAAATGACAATGGAAAATACTCAGCTATTATTTATAGGCAGAGAGAAAATTAAAACTGAGAACTCAAAATAATCCTTCCCGACTCTCCCCCTGCCTCATCTCAGAGGTGAGACTCAGACTTCTTTAAAGAAGGCATGACTTCCATAGGAGCACATTACCTCAGATGGAGAAGACTCTTGAGAGTCCTTTGGACTGCGAAGAGATCCAACCAGTTCTTCCTAAAGGAAATCAGTCCTGAATATTCATTGGAAGGACTGATGCTGAAGCTGAAACTCCAGTTTTGGCCACCTGATGTGAAGAGCTGACTCATTTGAAAAAACCCTGATGCTGGGAAAGATTTAGGGCAGGAGGAGAAGGGGACAACAGAGAATTAGATGGTTGGATAGCATCACCGACTCAATGGACATGAGTTCGAGTAAGCTCTGGGAGTTGGTGATGGACAGGAAGGCCTGGCGTGCTGTGGACCATGGGGTCACAAAGAGTCGGATACAACTGAGTGACTGAACCGAACTGAACCTCATAGGGTAAAGAAAAATTCCAGAGGGCACAGGCCAGGATTGGTCTTTAGAAATGACTGGCTCTGGCTAGAAACTGTGGGCAGGCTGGAGCTGATTTAAGGAAATAGCTCTCAATTTGGGAAACAGTTCCCTGAGGATGTGACCAAAGCTGCTGTGCAAACAGCCCACTGGAGCTTTGTAGAAGCAGCCTTTGGGGGACTTCATTGGTGGTCCAGTGGTTAAGACTTTGCCCTTTCCTTTCAGTTCAAGGGAGGTAGGTTTGATTCCTGGTCCAAGATCTAAGATTCCACATGATGCAAGATATGGCAAAAAAAAAAAAAAAAGCAGCCATTGGGTAGGTAGACATAAAGCCCTGGGTTCAGCCAGGTTTACCATAAAAGCACAACAAGACCTTGTGGGGATGGCCACTGGGATTGGAGAGGATGGTCTGAGGGTGCAGAGGAAAGCAATCTGTGAAGTCTGCAGGGCACCCATGCTATATCAAAAGGAGGCCCTTCACACGGAAGAAAAGTGTGTTCTGGCTCCTTTGCCTTCTTTTGTCACTACAACACTCCAGTATTCTTGCTTGGGAAATCCCTTGGACAGAGGAACTTTGCAGGCTACAGTCCATGGAGTCGCAAACAAGTTGGATGTTATTGAGCACTCATGCATAAACCTTGCTTTAGACAGCAGAAGAAATTTTCAGAGGGTTTGGCCTGAGTATCACAAAGCAGGCAATGAAGGATGGATTTGTAGGTGAGAACAATGACTTGACCCTGGCTCACTGATGGTGTGACTCAAGTGGTTTAATATGTGTAATTGCAATGCATGTTAATATTAGCATAAAACCGAGAATTAGGTGATAGCTATTTTTCTAGCGTCTTATGTATATCTAGCACAAGCTGAAATTAAGATTGCTGGGAGAAATATCAATAACCTCATATATGCAGATGACACCACCCTTATGGCAGAATGCAAAGAAGTAAAGAGTCTCTGAATGAAAATAAACGAGTAGAATGAAACAGTTGGCTTAAAACTCAACATTCAGAAAACTAAGATCATCACATCTGGTCTCGTCACTTCATGGCAAATAGATGGAGAAACAATGAAAACAGAGAAAGACTATTTTTTTGGGCTCCAAAATCACTGCAGATGGTGACTGCAGCCATGAAATTAAAAGATGCTTGCTCTTTGGAAGAAAAGCTGTGACCAACCTAGACAGCATATTAAAAAGCAAAGACATTACTTTGCTGACAAATATTCATCTAGTCAAAGCTATGGTTTTCCAAGTAGTCATGTGAGAGTTGGACTATAAAGAAAGCTGAGTGCTGAAGAATTGATACTTTCAAACTGTGGTGTTGGAGAAGACTCTTAAGAGTCCCTTGGACTGCAAGGAGATCAAACCACTCCATCCTAAAGGAAATCAGTCCTGAATATTCATTGGAAGGACTGATGTTGAAGCTGAAGCTCCCATACTTTGTCCATCTGATGCAAAGAACTGACTCATTGGAAAAGACTCTGATGCTGGAGAAGACTGAAGGCAGGAGGAGAAGGGGACAACAGATGATGAGATGGTTGGATGACATCGCTGACTCAATGAACATGAGTTAGAGCAAGCTCCAGGAGTTGGTGAAGGACAGGGAAGACTTGCGTGCTGCAGTCCATGGGGTCACAAAGAGTCAGACAGAACTGAATGACTGAACTGAACTGAAACATATGTACAAGTGGAAAATATACCAATTTAAAGTAGACTATATCAAGTTAAAGATACTTGATCTCTCTAAGGAATCTATCAAAAGAATAGTGAAAGACAATATGATTAATAATCTCAATAGGGAAACAAATAGAATCATGAAACATGCTTGATTCAACAAATAGAATATGAAAAAGGGAATAGAAAAAATGATGATACAAAGAGCAAAGAATAATGAGGTTGATAAAACTCAAATCAGTATGGATATAAGCTAAATTCACAGAGTTAAAAAAAAGAGTTTAAAACTGGAATAAAAAAATACAAAGACAGATTAAGGCTAAAAGTAAAATAGTAAAATAAGAAAACTGTAAATAGAAAAAAGCCAGAAAAACTACATAGAAGACAGCTCAGACTTGGGGGCATGAAATGGTATCAGGAAAAAAAGTTACTTTGACAGAAACATAACAGTACTCCATTGTTGGGGTCCTTTAATGGACTGGAAACTGGTGGTCTGGAGTTGATGATAAGAAAGTAGAGAGAACGAGGCTGATATTCCTTGGTTTACGCAGAAAACCAATAAAGTCCCTGACAGGGTGCTTGCTCTGTTCACGAAGGCCTCAGGTGCCCTCTTGATGGGGTGAAGGCGCAGAGTGCTTTCTCGAGAGGGTCTTAGAAGCCCGGTCAAGAAAGTGAACTCAAAGGGCCTATGCGCTCCAGAGAACTAGCCTGAAAAAGAGAGAGAGAGGAAAAGAGGGAGGGAGGCAGGGAGGGAGGGAGGGGGGGCGGAGAGAGAGAGAGAGAGAGAACATAGGGGAACCAAAGCTCTGATGGAGCTTTGTGGGTATTTATACTGTCTTACAAGGCAGCTATTTTCAGCAGAGATAAAATCAAAACCTACAAGTTATCAAGGAAACATGAGGTCATCCATATGAAAGAGAGAGGGTTGTAAATAATCACTTTTACCATATGGTTCATAAAAAGGAAGAGGGTCATAAATAGTTACTTATCACTGTATGGAAAAACTAACACAGGAAATGCATGGATTCCTAAGCCCCCAGGGGGTAGCTTGCTGCTCCACTTAATTCCTGAATATTCAGGAATTAATAAGGGACAGAGGTTCATGACAGATCCAAAGCAGCACACAGGAAGCCTCCTGTTAAATGCTTCCTGACACTCCATAATATATGATATTTTATAATGTAATTCACTATATATATATAAAATATCTGCAGAATACTCTGGTAGGATTACAAGAGAAATAATTATAGCTAGAGAATTTATTATACCTTTGCCACTGAGAAAGAAACAGACTAAAATTTAGTAAAGAATAGAAAATTTAGACATCATGATCAACAAAATGTCCTAATTTACATGTTTAAGCACAGCATCAACAATTTGGAAAACATTTTATATTCAAGTACACATGGAACATTTACCAAAATTGACCAGTTATTATGCCATAAGGCAAGCCTTATCATGATTCAGAGGATTTGATGACCACAGAGAGCTTAAGCTAGTATTCAGTAAATTTAAAAAAAAAAAAAAAAAACTAGAAAATTTACAAATGTTTGAAGTTATGTCACACATTTGTAAATAACCCATAGGTTATTTCAAAATGAATATTAGAATATATTTTGAATAAGTTACATTAAAATACTACTTATCAAAATGTGGGGAGCAGATAAAGTGACATGTTTAGATATAAATTCATAAATTAAAATACAGAAATGCTGAAAATTAACAATTATAATCACCTACTTTAAAAACCTGTAAGAAAGAACAGCAAATTCCCAAAATACAGAAATAAGGAAATAATGATAGTATGAGCAGAATAAAGGCAGACTATAAAATAAAGGCAGACATGCAATTGAGAAGGGCAGAAAATAAAAACATTGATTGTTAAAGCAAAGTAAATTGCTTGTTCCTTATCAAGACTGACCAAAAAAGAAAAAGAGAGAGAATGAACAAAAAAACAATTTCAGGAATAAAATGAAGGACCTAATCACATATCCTATAGGTATTACACAAATCGAGAATATTATGAAAACTAAGTCAACAAAATTAAAATATAAATAAAATGGAAATATATAGAAAATATTTAACAAAAGTAAAAATCTTAATGATCTTATGTTCATTAAAGACATGTAATCCATATCTAAAACTTTTGTAATCCATATCTAAGACTTTCCCACAAAGAAAACTCCAGATCCAGATTGCCTTAACAGTAAATGAAATCAATTTTTTCACTTGTAATGCAGCACACTTATACAACTCTTTCAGAGGATAGAAAAAGTGGTCACATTTCCCAAAATGTTTTATAATATCAGTATTATATTGAGAATAAGAGTTGAAAATTGCATTACTAAGAAAAATCAATTTTAAAACAATTGCAAAATGCTAACCATAATATCAGTAAATGTAATTTAACAATATACAAAAAGGACTCTTCATCATGACTAAGTGGAATTACCCCCAAGAATGCATGTGTGATTTTGCATTAGACAATCAATCCAAGTAATTCACCATATTAGTAAATTTAAGGAGAAAAATCACATGATCATATTATTAAATATAGCAAAATCACTTGATAACATACAAAACTCATGATAAAAACCATTGGCAACCTAAGAATAGGTTGGCATGTTCTTAACTTAATAATTGATAAAGAAAAATCTTTGGCAAAAAATGATATTTAATGATTTATCAAGTTTCTTGTGTATAGAAACAAAATATGATGACAAAGTACTACCACAAATTTTATTTAATGTTGACCTGGAAAACAGGCTATTCCAATAAGGTAAGAAACATAAAAACCATAAAGCTTAAAAAGAAAGTAGTAAACTTTCATAATTCATAAAAGATTTGATTATGGACATAGAAAATCCAAAATGAACTGCAAACAAACTATTAGAATTAGTGAATGAACTTAGCAAGTTCACCAGATACAAAGTCAAAATAAATCATTTGCATTCTATTCACTACCAATAAATTAGAAAATGGAACAGAAAAAAATCTTTGAAAATAGGTATTAAAATTTGATTTAACTGAGAATAAACCTAAAACAGGTGCTTTCCAGGTGGCTCAGTGGTAAAGAATCCGTCTGCCAATGTAGAAGCCGTAGGAGATACAAGTTTGATCCCTGGGTCAGGGATCTTCTGAAGGAGGAAATGGCAACCCACTCCAGGATTCTTGCCTGGGAAATTCCATGGACAGAGGAGCCTGATGGGTGACAGTGCATGGGGTCACAAAGAGTCAGACAGAACATGCATTGGTACACTCAGTGTTATAAAGATGTTATTTCTTACCAATGAATCTATCAATTCAGTGCAATCTCAATTAAAATTCCAAGAGATTTTTTTGGTTTGTTTGGTTGGCTGTTTGGTTTGGAGAGAGGGCGAGAAAGAGGGGTAGAAAGTGACAAGCCAATTTTAAAATGTTTATGGAAATCTAAAAGGGCAAGAATAGTGAAAACAAGAAATTAGAATAAACAAAATGCTGCTTTAGGGAGAAACAGGAAGAAATCTCAGATACAATATAAAAAAGAGGAAGACAAACACAGAAGGGTACATATATGTTTTTCTAGTCATATACAATACAGAAAACATAGACAAAATTAAAAACTAATTGATGTTGATAGAAGTAAAAATATCTTTTTCTTAAAGATAGTTAATGTTTGGATGGAGGCTTTAGTAAGAAAAAAAGAAAAGAACAAAGTTGACTGAAGACTTGTGCAAGAAAAACAAATAGATGATAGATAGTCCAAAAACAAACCCATGTCTAGAGGTCATTTAACAACAAAGGTAACAGAGCAATGCACTGAGAAAAGGTGGTGTTTTAAATAATTGATGTTGTGTTGGTATGTGTAATTACCAGAAAAACATGAACTTTCACCTCTAATTCTCACATATAAATATAATTTTTACCTACTTTGTAGATATAAATGTGAAATTTATAACTATCAACCTTCTAGAAGATAACATAAGAGAATATCATTGTGGCTTTGAGTTGCAAAATTTTTTTAAAAATTAGGAAACACAGAACATCTATTATAAAGGAAAAGATGGAAGTTAAACTTTCTCAAAATAAAAAAAATCTGTTCATCAAAAATTTCTTTATTAGAGTGAAAACCCCAACCACACAGTAGACAACAATATTTAAAATACAGATATTTTTACAAAGGACTCACATCCAGAGGATACACAAAATTTATATTAAGTCATAAAAAAGGGACAGGTGGCACAACAGAAATATTAGCAAAAGTTTTGAACAAAAAGAATATATCAAATTGACTATAAGCATATTAAAAGATGGGTTTCCCAGGTGACTCGGTGCTAAAGAATCCATCTGCCAATGCTGGAGACTTGGATTCGATCTCTGGATCAGGAAGATCCCCTGGAGGAGGAAATGGCAACCCACTCCAGTATTCTTGCCTGGGAAATCCCATGGACAAAGGAACCTTGTGGGCTACCATCCATGGGGTTGCAGAAGAGTTGGACTTGACTTAGCAACTAAACAATAACAACAATATTAAAAGGTGTTGAATGTCATTCAGTTCATTAAATTTAGTCGCTCAGTTGTGTCCAACTCTTTGCAGCCCCATGGATGGTAGCCTGCCAGCTCCTCTCTCTATGGGATTCTCCAGGCAAGAATACTGTAGTGGGTTGTCATTTCTTTCTCCAGGGAATCTTCCCAACCCAGGAACAGAACCCTGGTCTCCCGCATTGTAGGCAAATTCTTTACCAACTGAGCTTCAAGGGAAGCCCAAGGATATTTATTAATTATGCTAGTAAGGATTTGATTCTAGAAAGATTCAACAACTTCCTTGTCAGTGGGAGACTTGAGATCAAAACAGGTCTGCTGACTTCAGAAGACGTGCTCTAAATCACTCTATGGTACCTTCCCAAATATGTTAAATTATAATGCATACATTGAAGGAAACAGCTTCAGGCTGAAGTTCTGTCTTAGTAGAAAAGATACAAATGAAAACTGTGATAAAACATTTAGACTAGAATGATCAAATACTACTTGGGACATAATTGCTGCAATCAAGTTATGAAAGAAACCCTGTAACATTGGCAGAATTACCCTTCTGACTCTGTAGAACTCTGGTCTGAAAGAGTGTGCCAATGGTTGTCTAAAATATCAGCTGGTCACAAGCACCAACCCAAAGGGTTCAGAATCACGACAAGCAGGTTAATTAGAGGATTAGTGAATCATTTTGAAAAGAAAGATGCAGTGACTGTTAATGAAACATTCTCAGATACACAGGGACAGAGTAAGATAGATTGCTTTCATCTTCTTAGAGCACCTATTCATTTTCCACAAGGTCAAGAGAGTACCCAGTGTTTTGATGGAAAGTCAGGAAATAAAGAATGTGGCTTGAAAATCTTAAAGTCTTAAAATTAAAAAAAAAAACAAAACACCCTACAACCATAAAAATCACCCTGATCCATTTAATAAAATGAATAAAACTTCTTATCTGATTCTTATACTTCGAATAAAATGCAATATATCTGCATCTTGAACTTTCTCTAATACTTTCAGTGGCCAAATATAGTGAAGTCAAAACCCCCAGGGTTTTTGGCAAACAGCAAAAATTTGCTGAAGCAAGCATAATATTTCCTTGAAACCTGCTGCTTTATCTTAAAATTTCATTCTTATTTTGCAGTCTACTTTACAATATACCTATATTTGACTTGAATTGAAATCATGTTTCACATTATTTAGAATAAAATTGGCCTTCTAGGAAGCTTTGTCAAACACTTGCATACTTACATACCTTCGTGGTATGAAAAAAAATAGTTAAAGTGTTCATCTCTCAATTGTGTCTGACTCTTTGCTACCCCATAGATTTAAGTCCTCTGTCCATTGAATTCTCTAGGCAAGAATACTGAAGCAGGTAGCCATTCCCTTCTCCAGGGGATCTTTCCAACTTAGGGACTGAACCTTGGTCTCCTGTATTGCAGGTGGATTCTTTACCATCTGAGCTACCATCTGAAGACATTTCCATGGTATATGCCCTTGCAAATCTGAGAAAAAGACTTTAAAATAAGTAAAAGCATGAAAGTAAGAGACAGACTTTAAAGCTATTAACTGGAAAAGCCTGTGAACCTATTATTTGCCATCTTTGTCATTATTTTTTTATCAGATGACCACTACTTTGGTAAGAAAATGAGCTAGGAAGCAAATATGTAGTTATCTTTTCCAAGGGAGATCTGCTTTAGTGGGTATATGCAGTTTGATGAGGGCTGACTGCATGCTTCAGGGTTAGGCTATCCTGGGGTTTCCGTCCTGCTTCCCTTCCCAGGGATTAGAACCAATCCAACCCTAAGAGCTGGGTCCCTGATAATATGGGCTTCTGCCCATTAAGAACTGTTTCAACAAATCACTGAACACCGAGTTTCTATGAAAACCCAGAAAGTCAGACACTACTTGACAATTTAATTGCGTGCATACCTGCCATGAATTATTTACTTACTTATTAATCAATAGGTCCTGAATATTCATTGGAAGGACTGATGCTGAAGCTGAAACTCTAATACTTTAGCCACTTGATGTGAAGAACTGACTCATTTTAAAAGACCCTGATGCTGGAAAAGATTGAAGGCAGGAGGAGAAGGGGATGACAGAGGATTAGATGGTTGGATGGCATCACGGACTCTATGGACATGAGTTGACTAAGCTCCAGGAATTGGTGAAGGACATGGGGTTGCAGAGTTGGACACAAGTGAGCGCCTGAACTGAACTGAGAAAACTGAACTTTTTCTTATTATAAGAAAAAGAGAAACTAATTAAAAATCTACTTACATGTGAATCAATAATCCTTCCAATACATGATTTGTGAAAAGAGAACTAGATGATTAGTAAATCAATTATATGTAGATTTAGGGTCTCTTTTCCAGCCTGGAGCTCAGTAAAAACAAGAGATTGTTTTGCAATATGAAATGGATAGCGCCTTGTGACTTATGGGCATTTCAAGTCTTTAACTGGCCGGAAGAAAGCATTTTAAATATTTATTGACTCTGTTACTGCTTCCACTAAAAATTTAAAATAGTCCACTGGACAAAAGGAAAAAAAGTGCTAGATCAGAAAGAGTCCTATGTACAACAGTTCATAATTTAAGATCACACTGTCATCAGATGGTCCTGGTACAACTTTCAACCTCATCACTTACTGGCGTGCGAATTAGGGGAAATAACTTCATCTGAGAGTCTTGGTTTCCTCATTTGTAAAATGGAGACCATATATACCTCACATGGTTTTTCTAAAGATCAAATATGATAATGTTTGTAAAATGCTTGGGGCCCATGTGTTTGTTTATGATAAGTAGGGAATGCAATCTATTTTTATAAACATAGGTACAGGAGACATATAGACTAGGACTTAAGTCTGGGCTCTTCTATTTCCTAGATGTGTCATCTTAGGCACATTTCTTGAACTTTCTGAGTCTCAGTTTCCTTATTTCTAAAACAGGAATAATAAAACTTGCATCCTGAATCAATAGATAGTATAGTGCCTGACATGCAAGCGTTTCATAAAAGAAGCTTACACGATGCACGTGCAGGCTCAGTCATGTCCAACTGCAGCCCACCAGGCTACTCTGTCCATGGAATTTTCCAGGCAAGAATACTGTAGTGGGTTGACATTTCCTACTCCAGAGAATCTTCTCCATCCAGGGATTGAATCTGCGTGTCGTGCCTCTCCTGCATTGACAGGCAGATTCTTTACCACTGGGCCACCTAGGAAGCCCTAAATGAAGCTATTTGTATTATATTCTGATTTTTTCCCCAAATTTTCTGAATCTGCACACATTTTAATAGAATGTGACTAGCAAATACATTCATTCTGCTATTGATTATGCCTAATTATTATTGAATTGTAGCACACACCTATTATAATAACTTAGCATTGAAAAGAGTTTGGACAAGAATGTCATCCTAGTGTCAGAGCAGTAGCTAATCGTGAGTAATTGTTTTGGGCAAGGCTCCAGGCAAAGTGTTCTAGGGTGCTGATACAGAACAGGCAGAGGTAACATAGGTGCCTGCCTCCATGGAGCTAATGATGCATTGTATGAAATAAGCCATGGCTGTATATAAATAAGAAGAGAGAAAGTTTATTATAGTGAATGATCTCATAGAAAATAAAAAAAATTTGATCTGACTTAGAGAATAAGGGATAGCTTACTGGGACAGTAGCATTTAAGTGAGGCATTGAAAGTCAGCAGAATTTCAGAAAACAGTGAAAGTTGGTTCAGTGGATCCCAGGTGGAAGAGACAATGAGAGCAAGAAGCAAATAAAAGAAACTACACACACACACACACACACACACACACACACACACACAAGCTCTTCAAACTTCAGAAATATGGAATTGGTGGTTCTCACATGTCAACCATTGATCATTATTTGTGCTTGAATAATGGTAATTTATCTTTTGGCCCAAAGATTAATTGTGTTCTGGAATCTTTAGGTGGTCCCAGTTTAGTCTTGTTTGGAGCCCAGTGTGATGTGTTTTTGTGTGTAAGTGAGAACTGGAGCTGAAAAAGGGAGTAAATATTATGGGGGGCTTACTGCAGACTAAGGGATTTTAGCCTTTAAAAACAGGTAGCATGGAGTTTTTGAGGTATTTTTTGCCAAAAGTATGGAAAAAATAGATTTTTATTCAACATAAAAAATACTACTCTACATTTAAGCATCCAGTATTGTAGTAGATGGTAGGGATACAAAGCAAACTAAGACCTAAACCTTATATTCATTGTGCTTACAATGTAATAATGGAAACAGATGCAGTAACAATAACAATAATAGGAATGTGTACAAGTGTCAGAGACTTCATCGATCAAGAGAAGCCATTAATTATACTGGGAATATGTGTGTGTGTGTGTGTGTATGGGGGAAGTTTAAAAGACAACAGTGCTCACTAGGCTTATCAGGTGATGAGGTAAAATAGGACATACTAGGTAGTGAAGAAGTATATGCAAGAGAATTTAAGTGATGATCAATGGGTTCCATTATAAGAACCACTAGGGCCATATTTCTAAAGTTTGAAGAGCTTGTATGTGTGTGTGTGTGTGTGTGTGTGTGTGTGTGTATGTGTGTGTGGTATGCACACATGTGAATATCCATCTGCATGTGGGGACATATGAATATTCACATATATTGGGGAAGTTCAGCAAATGTGTGAGAGAGGAGACTGGGGAGTGTTTCAGAATCCATACTGTGCACTGACTTATATAAACTGAATTCAAGAATTATAATATTTTAACTTCATAGGTAGCACAACATCTTGGTTAAGAGCGTGCCTTCTGGAGTCAGATTGCTTAATTCAGTAAATCCAGTTCTAGCACTTATTACCTCTGTGATTTTAAGTTACTTAACCTTTATTTACTCCAGTTCTCATCTATAACATGCATGTAATAACAGTACCAGTTTCATAAAGTACATATGTAGATTAATGGTTTAATGTTTTTATTTGTTAGATGAAAAGAATTTAGATAATTTGTATTTGAATATAGAAAATCTACCATCCCCTGGAGAAGTGAATGGCTACCCACTCCAGTCTTCTTGCCTGGAGACTTCTATGGACAGAAGGGCCTGGTGGGCTACAGTCCACAGGGTCGAAAAGAGTCGGACATGACTTGGCAACTAACACACACACACGCACACACACACACACCAGGTTGGTAGAATAAGTTATTTGACTTAATCATTGATATTGACCTGCCTACCAAAAACAGTTATGAACAGCGGAGAGATGGTCAGCAAAGACAGAGTCCAGAGAAGCAGTGAGGATTGATCTTTATTGGTTGTTGAACTTGGCAGAATCCCAGTAAGAGGAGGATCCATGCAACCCACTCTGAAACAAATGCCTGTGCTTGGGTGTATTGAAAGTCTCTAGACTTCTATTTTCTAAACATATCTTTGAATTAGAAGAAACTTGTTGGGAAAACAAATCAACAAAAATAAATGCTGTGGAAGACACATTCTACAGACTGTGGGAGGCACTCAGCTGAGATGATGGGAGAATGTAGAAGCTATTCTTATGGCAATGGCAGCAGCAGTAGTTCCAGCAAGGCCCATTTCAAGTAGTGCCTCTAGAAATGGCAGGGGTAAGTGAGAGCCACTGCACTCCTGCTAAATAACAGAGATGGCAGTTTGAGGAATAAGTACGTGTGAACTCTTAGATTCCTGAAGAGTGATGATGACTTCCTACAGTTCTTAATCTGAGTGTAATAACACAAACCATTTTGTTCCTTCAGACATTTCAACATTTTTATACCTAATAGCCTGAATTAAATTTTTGATACTTCAAAAACCTTGAGCTGTTTCTGTTTTTCTGATTTGATGCTTGATCTAGGACCAATGATTTTAGACTTTGGGTAGTCAGGTTTTCTGTGTTTTATCCCACTTTCTGAAGCAGTCACTATGAAGAAGGACTTCTTGAGGCTGAATAGCCACTACACTGGGAATGTTAAAGAGCTTTATATAGGTTATAGAGTTACAACATAATTTGAATTCAGCCTTGTCATGTCTATGATATTAATGCAATGACTGAAGAAGTGGAACCTTAACAATGAGGAAAAACAATTCAGGAAATCAGCCTTGAATATTCATTTGAAGGACTGATGTTGAGGCTGAAGCTCTAATACTTTGGCCACCTGATGCGAAGAGCCAACTCAGTGCAAAAGACCCTACTCAGTGCAAAAGACCCTGACACTGGGAAAGATAGAAGGCAGGGGGAGAACGGGATGACAGAATGAGGTGGTTGGATGGCATTACCAACTCAACAGTCATGAGACTGAGCAAACTTCGGGAGGTGGTGAAGGACAGGGAAGCCTGGCATGCTACAGTCCATGGGGTCAGAAAGAGTCAGACATGACTTAGTGACTTGAAAACAACAACAATAGTTGCACTGTGGTGGATTTGGATGAATTTGAGACCCTTGAGCTTTTATATTACCATGAGCTTCCCTTGAAGATAGGAGTATCCCTTTCATTCTATTTGAACAAAGTAGGCATCTCTTGCTTGAAGAATATCAATGATCTTTTCTAACAATGTCTATTTTTTTCAGTTTCCATCCCACTAACCTCCATTTCCATTTGACAAGAATCAAAAACCCCTGATGTATGCCAGTGGAATGAGAGCAAAATCTTAGTATGGAGGAAATACTCACCCCTTAATAAATATTGTGAGATTTTTATTTCTATCAGAGACTGGGAAATATGTTTGAGAATGTATGTTGTGCTAGATACAGAAGGATGGAATCACATTACACTGGGGTGGTTTTACTGATGTGGCTGCATTTAACCAACTATTATGGACTGAACTTCCCTCTCCCCCAGTGTCTCAGAGTACAACTATATTTTGAGATAGACTATTTAAAGATGTAAAGTTATATGAGATCATTGGGTAGATTCTAGTCCATATAACCATAGTTATAGGTAGAAACTTCAAGGAAGTGACTGAGTTCAAATGAGGCCATTAGGGCCAGGGTCTAAGTCAGTATGACTGGTGTCTTTGTAAGAAAGAGAGACACAAGGGATGAACATGAAAAGGACATATGAGAGATGTATTGAGAAGGCCATCTGCAAGCCAAGGAGAGAATTCTCGGAAGAAACCAAATCTGTCAACAGCTTGATCTTAAGACTTCTGGTCTCCAAAACGATAAGGAATTCTGGTTATTTAAACCACCTTCAGTTCAGTTCAGTTGCTTAGTTGTGTCTAACACTTTGTGACCCCATGGAATGCAGAATGCTGACCTTCCTTGTCCATCACCAACTATTGGAGCTTGCTCTAATTCATGTCTTTTGAGTTGGTGTTATCATCCAACTATCTCATCCTTTGCCGTCCATTTCTCCTCCTGCCTTCAATTGATCCCAGCATCAGTGTCTTTTCCAATCATTCAGTTCTTCACATCAAGTGGGCAAAGTATTGGAGCTTCAGCTTCAGCATCAGTCCTTTCAATGAATATTCAGGACTGATTTCCTTTAAGATGGACTGGTTGGATCTCCTTGCAGTCCAAGGGACTCTCAAGAGTCTTCTCCAACACCACAGTTCAAAAGCATCAATTCTTCGGCACTTAGCTTTCTTTATAGTCCAACTCTCACATCCATACATGACTACCAGAAAAACCATAGCTTTGACTAGACAGGCCTTTGTTGTAAAGTAATGTCTCTGCTTTTTAATATGCCGTCTAGGTTGGTCATAACCTTCCTTCCAAGGAATACGTGTCTTTTAATTTCATAGCTGCAATCACCATCTGCAGTGATTTTGGAGCCAAAGAAAATAAAGTTTGTCACTGTTTCCATTGTTTCACCATCTATTTGACATGAAGTGATAGGATAAGCCACCATATCTGTGGTCTTCTTGTCATGGCAGCCCTAGCCAACAATGATATTCACCAGAAATCAGAGGTGGATCAGGCAGTTCATGTGATTGATTTCAAACCTTTGAACTCATTTGATACCTCAACTCAGTGAAGGCTAACATTCTATATTAGAATTTACCTGGACTAATGGAAAATGGTGGTGATCAAGGGGTACAAATGAGAATCACCTGGAAGCCTTATTAAAACAGATTACTGGACCCCACTCCCCAAATTTCTGATTTAGTAAGTCTGGGTTGAGGGAAGAAAACTTGCATTTTTAGCACTTTCCCAAGAGGTCCAGAGATTACAATTTGAGAATCACAAAGGCAAGAACACAGGTCCTCTTTGCACCAAGAAACTTCTCAATACCTTGGTGAAGGGAACACCATCATCCATTAAAAGCTTCCAAGTGGTTCCTTGAAAATCAGGAATAATTGATTGTAAAACAGGGGTGCTAATAAGATGCTGCAGTGGTGAAGTCCTGGTGACAATACTTAAAACACCAGATACAAGATAGAATAGAGTTAACAGATGGCAAAGCCAGAGGACAAATAAAATATTTGACCCATAGAATTTCAGTGGTGGCTAAGTTTTCACTTGTACCTTGGAATGGAAGAGATGGGTAGCCTACTAAAATATTACTTGATCTAAATAACATAAAAACAAAATTCTAGGTCTGGCAGCTAGAACTATAACTTGAATTGTCACAAAAGTTTTTTCTAATTCATAGATCAAGGGTCACTTTATTCAAGGTGGGGGCGGATCAAGTTCTCTTGCACTGTCACAAGTAGTACTGTAAATCTTCAAAATTTTACTAAAGGAAATGGAGGGAAATAGACTTGGGGGAGATTTTTAAACAATGGCTCAGATTTGACACTAATCCTCAGAGATAACACTGTGCTCCAATGATCCAACTAGAGGCTTGTACAGGTCAGATAGTAAATTAAATTTTGGTTTTAGACTTTCTCAAAATGAGCACCAGTGACTAGGCAGACATAATCAGTTACTGAAAGTACAGTTGAAATGACATTTTTTGGCAACTAGTAAAATCCCACATTGACTTCCAGACCCATACAGTAAGGTCTGTTATTAGGAATGGCCAAGTAGAAGCCACTGAAATGTCAATAACAACCAAAATAGAAAATCAAATGTAATACTGCATTTGGGGACATTTCAGAAAATATTTTAGAAAACAATTTCACTATCAAAGATTTGAAAGATACAAGGTAGTGATTCTTAGAGTATTTTCACTTAATTTGCTTTTTTATTTTGAATGAGACCAGTGGATCCTAGAGAAAGACTGTGCATTATCATAAACCTAACCACGTGGTTACTCCAAAAATTGCAGCTTCTATTACAGATTGATCTTTTACTTGAAATAAATAAGCATAGTCTCTGGCATTTGGTATAGTTATCAAGCTGAAAAAATGCTTTTTTTATACTGTTTACTAAGAGCCATGATAAATATTTTGATTTCATTTGACAGTGACAACTGTATACCTTTACTGTGTTAACCCAGGGCTATGTCAGCCCCAGGTTCTCTTGACATGACCTACATTATAGGAATGTTGATCATTCTACCTTTACACAAATATTGCACTAGTCCTCTGAGTTGATGACATTATGCTATTTGGACACTATAGCAAGAAGTGTTCTAACTGACTTTGTAAGACTCAAAAATCCCAGTGCAAGAGATACATGCATGAAAACTAAGGGGCAGCTAATAAAGATTCTTTGAATATAGGTGATCTGGGACATGAAAACGTGGAAATTTCTGAATTGAAAAAAATTGAAATTGAGTCTATATGCAACCTACTACTAAGGGAGAGGCACAGAGCTTGTTGGGCTTATTTGGATTTTAGAAACAATACATAACCACACTTATGGATAGTTCTCTGATTCATTTACTAAATAACCATAAACATTGGTGTTTGGAGAGGTGCCTAGAGTAAGAGGAAAATTTACAACAAACCCAGTATGTAATTAAGCTTTCCTCCTCTTGGTCCATATGGCCCAATATATTAGATGATGCTGAAAGTATGTAGGATTGATAGAGATCCTAGATACATGTCTAGAAGGGATGAATCACAATGTTTAGGGAATAAAGTCACAAGTCCTCCTTAGAAAATAACTATGCTTTTTTAGAAGAACAGCACCTTCTCCTTACTATTGGCAGCCAGTAATATCCGAATCCCAGACTATGAGAGAGAAAGAGACAAATGAACTTGGGCGAACTCTGGGAGATGATGAAGAACAGAGGAGACTGGTGTGCCACAGTTCATGGGTTCACAAAGAGTCAGACATGACTTAGCAACTGAACAACAACAACAATGTCTGAATTCTAGACTATGAGGCAGAAAGTGACAAAATTGGGCTCATCTGATCCATCGAGCCAGTGAATATGTACATCAAGTAGAAGTGAAAAATAAAAGGTTGGACTTGATCAGGTGTTGAGGGCTCAAGAAAATTGCATGGTCTTGGATCATTAGAGTAACTATATTGTTACTCTTCTTCAACTCATTTTTGTGACCACATAGAGCAGAGGTTGACAAGCTTTCATTTTGTAAAGGGCTAGGTAGTAAATATTTTAGGCTTTGTAGGCCTTATGATTGTGATCAAACCTACTCAGCTCTGCCATTATAGAGTATAAGTAAAGGAATGAGACTATGTTCACATAAAACTTTATAAAAGCATGAGTTATAGTTTGATTTGACCCATGAGTCACAGTTTGCAACCCCTGTTATACAGATCTCCTTAAAGTTAGTTTATTGAAGGAGGGAAATATGCCTGTACCTAGTAACCACTTGGTATGATATGCTGGGACCAGTCACAAGAGAACTATTGCATTACAAGGTGTACCCAAGGAAAGTCCTGAATGATAGAAGAGTAAGGAATTCTCTCAAAGAGCAGAAATTCAAACAGTGTATCTAACTGACACTTTATTAGAGAGATGATGGGACTACAATGTATGTATCTACACTGATTTATGGAACATAGCTAACAGTTTGGCCAGGTAGTTATGACTTGGAGAGAAAAAAGTTCAGCAAAGTGTTAAGAAAATGATATACAGATGAGGTATGGGAATAGACAGCTTATCATAGGCACAGATATATGCAATGATATTTGTTTTCCAAGTGAATAACCAAGAGAGGACATTCAGAGCAGAAAAAATATCTCAGTCATCAAAGGAAATAAGATAGATTCTTGCTGTGGTCAAGTTCAGTCAACCTCTCTTTTCAGCCTACTGTGTGTAATGGGCTAAGTTGTGTCCTGCAAAAAGATATGTCCAAATCTAAGTCCTTGATACTAAATATGACCTTATTTGGAAATAGATAATAGTCTTTATAAATACAATTAAGTTAAGAATCTTGAGATAATGTCAGCCTAAATTTAGAGTGGTCTCTAAATCCAATGACCAGTATCCTTATAAGACAAAGAAGAAGAAGATCTGAGACACAGAGATACATAGGGAAGAATACCAGGTAAATAGAGAGGTAGAGATTAGAGTTTTTAGTAAATGTTGCTGGCAGCCATCAGAAGTAGGAGAAAGGCATGAAATAGATTTTTCCTTAAGGCCTCAAGAAGGAATCAACCCTGCTAACCTTGATTTCAGACTTCTGGCCTCCAGCACTATGAGAAGATACATGTCTATTGTTTTGTGTTATGCCATCCAGTTTGTGATGATTCAGCAATGCTAGGAAACTTATATATGATTTTTGCTTAATGAAAAACTGGACTTGGCATCAAGGGTCAAAGGCTACACTCATACTCAATCACCAAGACTGATATGACTGTTTCCCACGCAGTGTTCCCAGCCTGTCAACAATGAGATCAGTGTTGAGTATATAGAACACAGTACCATTTTGGGATGAGATCAAGAGACCCAGCAGCAGATTCATCATATTGAACCCTTTCCCTCACAGACTGGGCAGTGATTTATCTACACTTCTTGATACGAATAATGCCTTTCATATTTGCAATGCTTTCACATGTGAACTCATAGAATGCCTAGTTTAGGGTCACAATATTTCACAAAATAGTACTCCTGACCAAATAATGAATTGTGCATCTAAATAAATATAGTAATTGGGCTTCCCTTGTGGCTCAGCTGGTAAAGAATCCACCTGCAATGCAGGAGACCTGGGTTCAATCCCTGGGTTGGGAAGATACCCTGGGGAAGGGAACAGCTACCCTATCCAGTATTCTGGCCTAGAGAATTCCATGGACTGTATTGGACTGACACGACTGAGTGACTTCCACTTTCAAATACAGTAATAGCTTAAAACTATAGAATTTATTGCTTTTCCATTATCTTGTTGCAGATGGCCTTATAAGATGTAAGGATAGCCTTTAACTAATCAGTTACAATGTCCCATGGGAGGCAAAACTTTGTGAGGTTAAGATGCTGTTCGATAAGATTGGGAATATGTCTGAGACATGCTGCTTCTTCTTCCACGGCCATAACTGGACTTCAAAAGAAGAGTTGACAAAGGAGGTAGAAGAATTAAAGTTGGCCAAAATTCTTTGAGGTGGGATAGCACATATTAAGAAGGGTAAAATTTGATTTTAGCACATTTGTTCACAGGAAATTTCACAGGAATGCTTGTCTTTAAAAAAAAGTAATCTTGTTTTTCCATAGGTGGATAGCTAAAGTAATCAAACACTTTCAAAAAATTAGCATAATGGGGCAGAACAGGAGTACTATTCTTACCAGCAGATATAAATCCCCTTTAATGTAAATTTACAAGTATTCCAATATTAATAGCTATGTGAAAGTAACAGGCTGTTCTATTTTAGTTAAACAATGAGTGATTGGAAAATATTGCATTAGAAACCCTCTGTTCCAATGATAGATTTTCAGTGTTTCTACTCCAACCCCTGGTACCACTATTCTTTTCATAGTTAAATTTTAATTGCTGATGGTTTTCTATTTCCTTCCCTTGATACTATTATTTTTTGATGTTAGCCTACTGTCATAAAATTGGAGCTGGCATATTTTATTCTCTGGTTTTATGTTTAATTTTTGTTGTGCACTCTATCCTCATTATTACAAATGTAGCTTATCTCTGTTCTTTAGACAATGATAGCTCAGATAGAGAATGATGAAGCACACACATTACCCACTGTAAATATCACTTTCAAAAAGTCATTGTGTTACATTGAACATCAAAGTGCTTCTAATCACAACTATAAATCTTAAGAATATGATTAGAATATACAAGCGAGAAATAATGAGTTCCATAATATGCTTAGAATTGGAACATAATGAAACTTTCAATTTGTAAACTTATAAAACCTAAACATTCTGGTTTCATATAGTAGAATTTCAAGCCAATGAACAATGCCATGTTTAAGTGATGCTTTTAAAATAAATATATTGCATACTACCCTGTATAGGCATACCTCAGATACATTATAGTTTCTATTCCAGACCACCGTAATAAAGCAGCTGTTGCAGTAAAGGTAGTCACATAAATATTTTGGTTTTATAGTGCATTTAAAAGTTTTGTTTATACTATTCTGTGGTCTATTAAGTGTGCAATAGCATATGTCTAGAAAAAGTGTACATAGCTCAATTAAAAACACTTTATTGCTAAAAAAAAATGTTAACCATCATCTGAATCTTCACCTAGTCATAATCCTTTTGTCAGGAGTGTCTTGCCTCAATATTAATGGCTGTTGACCAATTAGGGTTTTGGTTGCTGAAGGTTGGGGTGGTTGTGACAGTTTCTTAAAACAAGGCAATGAAGTTTGCCGTATTGATTGACTTTTGCTTTCATGAACAATTTCTCTGAAGCATGTAATGTTTGACAGTATCTTCTGCATAGAACATCTTTCAAAATTGAAGTTAGTCCTCCCAACTCTTCCATTGCCTTATGGACTAAGTTCACATACTATTCTAAATCCCTTTGTGTCATTTCAACAATCTTTATTGCATCTTCATCAAGAGTAGTTTCCATCTCTTTGTCCACGACTAAAGTAACTTATGCAGAAATCACTTTCTTTGTCCATCTTTAAGAGGCAACTCCTCATCTATTCAAGTTTTACTGCAGCAATTCAGTTACATCTTCAGGCTCCATTTTAATTTCTAGTTCTCTTGCAATTAATATTTCTACCACATTTGAGTTCCTTCCTCCACTGGAGTCTTCAACCCCTCAAAGTCATCCATGAGGGTTGGAATCTTCTTCCAAATTCCTATTAATGTTTATGTTTTGACCTCTTCCCATGAATTACAAGTGTTCTTAACTACAGTCCACAGGGTCCTGAAGAGTCAGACAAGACTGAGTGACTAACACTTTAATGCATATAGAATAATAAATCCTTTTCGAAAGGTATTTAGTTTACTTTCCTCAGATTCATCAGAGGAACCACTATGGCAGCTGTAGACGTTAAAAAATGTATTTCGTAAAATAATAAGGCTTGAAATTGCTTCTTGATACATGAGTTATAGATTATATGTGTTAGCAGACATAAAAACAATATAAATCTTATTGTACGTCTCCATCAGAGCTCATGGGTGACCAGATGCACTGTCAATAAGCAGTAATATTTTGAAAAGAATCTCTTTCTGAGCAGTGGGCTCAAAAGTTTCAGCAAACCAAGTTATAAATAGATGTCTTGTCATTCAGATTTTGTTGATCTGTTTATGGTACATAGTCAGAGTAAATTTAGCATAATTCTTAAGGGCCCAAGGATTTTCAAAATGGTAAATTAATATTTTCTTCATTTTAAAGTTACCAGCTGCCTAACCCCTAACAAGACAAGGACAAGTCAGTTTGTCCTTTGATCTCCGGAGCCAAGCCTTAGCTACTTCTCTCTAACTACAAAATTTCTAAATGACATGTGTGCATGCTAAGTCATTTTAGTAATATCTAACTCTTTGAGACCCTATGGACTGTAGCCTGTCAGATATCCCTGTCCATGGGATTCTCCAGGCAATAATACCAGAGTGGGATGCCATTTCCTCCTCCAAAGGATCTTCCAGACTGGGGATGGAACTCATGTCTCCTGCATTGGCAGGTGGAGTCTTTACCACTGAGCAACTAGGGAAGCCCTGTAAGGCTTTTTAATCTACATTTTTTAAAAAAGTATCATTTTGAGGTTCCTCATTAATTATCTTACTTTCTGCATCACTTGCTGTAGCTTCTACATCGTCACCTGCTTCTTTACCTTGAACTTTTATGTTACACAGATAGTTGCTTTCTTTAAACCTCATGAACCAACCTCTGATAGCTTCAAACTTCTCTTCTATAGTTTTCTCACCTATCTCAGCCTTCAGAGAATTGAAGACAGTTAGGGCTTTGCTTTAACTTAGGCTTTGGCTTAAAAAAAGATTGTGACTGGTTTATACTACTATCCAGGTCACCAAAACTTTCTCCTTATCAGCAGTAAAGCTGTTTCATTTTCTTATCATTTGTTTGTTCACTGGAGTAGCAATTTTAATTTTCTTCAAGAAAGTTGCATTCACAATCCGGTTAACTGTCTAGCATAAGAGATAAAGTTTTTGGCCTATCTCAACTTCCACTTGACTTCCTCACCAAACATAGTTATTTCTAGCTTTTGATTTAAAGTGAGAGACATGTCATTCCTCCTTTCACTTGAACACTTAGCGACCATCTTATGGTTCAACTGGCCTAATTTCAATATTACTGTGTCTCAGGGATTAAGGAGGCCTGAAAAGAGGGGCGGGGATGGGGAATGGCTGGTTGGTAGAGCAGTCAAAACACACACAAAATTTATTGATTAAGATTGTAGCTCCTCAAAACAATTCCAGCAGTAACATTGGAGGTCACTGATGGCAGATATCATGATAAATTTAGAAATATTGGGAGAATTACCAAAATGAGACACAGAGACAAGAAGTGAGCAAATGCTATTATAAAAATGGTGCTGATAGATGTGCCTCAGGCAAGGTTGCCACAAACTGTCAATTTGTGAAAAACACAGTATTTGTGAAGTGCAATAAAGTGAAACACAATAAAATGAAGTACACTTATATAGTGATGCTTCAACTGGATAGAAAAATCCTTTAATGAGAATCAGGCACGTGAAAGAAAAATACATCGGTCATGTAAATAGAGCTGCCTAAAATTCTACCATCCACTCAAAATCTCTCAGTGCCCACATATAGATGTTCAGCCCCCAGCTGAACATAAATAAAGTCATTTTTTGAAAGCCAGGATAACATTCGTATTAAAAATCTCCTTTATTTATTTATTTATTTAAAAAAATTTTTTTTCCTTTATTTTAATTTACAATACTGTATTGGTTTTGCCATACATTGACATGAATCAACCACGGGTGTACATGCGTTCCCAAACATGAACCCCCCATCCACCTCCCTCCCCATAACGTCTCTCTGGGTCATCACCGTGCACCAGCCCCAAGCATGCTGTATCCTGCGTCGGACATAGACTGGCGATTCGATTCTTACATGATAGTATACATGTTACAATGCCATTCTCCCAAAAATCTCCTTTATTTATTTATTTATTTTGCATTTTTCTCTCTGAAAATCCTGGAGGACGATCCCCAGCAACTGAAGTGCTTAATACCCGGTAATGCAGTGATAAAGAATCTGCCTGCCAATGCAGGAGATGCAGGTTTGATCCCTGGTTCAGGAAGATCACTTGGAGGAGGAAACAGCAACCTACTCCAGTATTCTTGCCTGGAAAAATCCATGGACAGAGGAATCTGGTGAGTTCATGGGGTCACAAAGAGTTGAACACAACTGAGAACACACACACGTACACAAACACACACGACACTTATTACAATTAAGACAGTTCTTATAGTTGGTGATCCAAGCTTATACATTGACTGGTTCCTATAACTAAACTTCAATCATGATGCATTATCTTATTTAAGCAATTACTTTTAACTCTAGTTTCCTCCAAATTTGTTAATATAAAATGGTTAGCATATTCTTTAGAAGACAGTAGAAACCTTACTCAGTGAATGACAGGTGCTTTATCCATTACTCCTCATCTCTGTCTGCAGTTAATAAATTATCCCGAAGAATAGCTCTCTGATGGTTCCAAGACAGAAATAATGTTAGTGAGCAGTGCATTTGGAGAAGAAAGCCATGATTTACCCATCTCTTGATCTACCATTATGTTTGGTGTGTGGGATAAAAGTGAGATGATTATGTGGCCATGACTGTACATTAGGTAGGGAATGGCTTTCCTGAACCCAGCTGAATCTTGGGAGGAACTGCTAAGTCGAGGTTGTCCTATGTTCCAATGCCTGCTTAAGCTTTTAAGGCTTGTTTAAGCTCAGTGGCCTAGGGAAAAGAGAGAAGCTTGGTTACAAATCAGTCAAGTCACATTAGTGAGCATTTTGCTCAGATTGGTCAGTGGGAACAAAGAGTGTTGCTAATCACTATGAGAAAATAATGGAGATTTGGAGAGTCTGTGTCTGGCCTTGTCGTGAAAAACAAAAACAAAAACCAAGCAGTCTTCTGGGAGCCTTAACTAAGTCATACAGGGAAGAATGGTTCTTTGTAGTAAACCATTTCCTGGAATACAAAACGGTAACGGAATTTCTTAACCTTTGTTGTTTTCCAGGAGCACAGGCCTCAAGTGAAGTTCAGCACTCTCAGTCCTTTACCTCAGCAG
The DNA here is from genome assembly GCF_023091745.1 of Budorcas taxicolor. Classification (NCBI taxonomy): domain Eukaryota; kingdom Metazoa; phylum Chordata; class Mammalia; order Artiodactyla; family Bovidae; genus Budorcas; species Budorcas taxicolor. The sequence goes on from NC_068912.1 coordinate 75,834,829, forward strand.
TATCCCCTCTAAGTGAAACAGTAAAATGTTGGCAATAATACTAGTCCCTTTATGCGTGTCACTCTATTTTGCAAAACTATGGATTATCTGTTCCCGTGGCCAAGTGAATTGCACCAGTTCCAGCATCCAGGAAATGTTTGTGGTCCTTAGAGAATTCCACCCTTAGGCAAAGTTATTAACAGTTCAAATAATAGATACTTGGTTTATTCCAGCATTGCATTTAATAGGGAATAAAGGGAAAGTGAAACCTCTTTTTACCTTCTATCTCTTGAGTGTGTCATAATTTCTGTTTCAATGAAATTAAATAAATAAATGGAATAAAGTTTTCACTTTTGTCAGGTGTTTCTAACATAAGTTTAATAATGTTTTATTTCTCAGTCTTGTTGAAGATTTAGAGATAATATTTACTGAGGTCAGGTAAGAGTAGAAACCTCATGGAGGAAATACTTTCTCATATTGAAGTGACCTAAACTTTAAATAATCCCAAATAATTGATTTTCTAACACTTATTAGTTTCTTCTTTCAACCAATGAACTTTTTGAGCGCCTGTATGTGCCAGGCCTTGGATAATGGTAACACGAGAATGAAGGGGATGCTTTCCTGTTGGCATGTCTTTATAGTCTAGTAGAGATGTCTAAAATTTGCTTATAACCCAATGCCATGAGTACAAGCAGAGGTTCGTACAGGATCTTCCTAAAAAGCAGGAAAAGATGTAACTAAAGTCCCCCTGAGAGAACTCAGGTATCTCCTTACACAGAAGTGACATCTGAATGAAATGATGAAAGATGAATGAAAATTAGCCAGACAGAAAGTGAGGAATGACTTTTCAGGAAATAGAAATAGCAGATGTAGAGGCAAAAAGGCATATAAGCCATATAATGTTTGAAGACCACTGGTTATGTAAGGAGGACAGAGGTAAGGTAGTGGAGAAATGGTTGCTCATGGGCCTATAGAGCAGAGTATTTCTCAAAAGATGATCTCAAGAACCCTGCATTTGAATGCCCTGGCCCAACTGTGCAAAACTAAGACTTATGGTCTTTAATTGATACACCATTTGAGACTTGTCTGTGAAGTAAGAACCTAAAACCTGCATTTTCAACAAACATCCCAGAAGACTCTGATCCACTCTGAAGTTTGATCTTCACTGCTATTGAGAATGAAAATTTGGATGATGAGGTTAATATCTACTAAGTAATAGAGATTAAACTTTATAGGTATTTGCATAAAAATGAGAGTTTTAAAATTGAAGTTAGACTGATCGCATTTTCCATACAGCAAGATCACTGACTGCAGTGTAGGTGACACATAGGGAAGTGGGGAGGAGGATGACACACAATAGTAATAAAATATGAGTTAACACCTAGTTGCTGAAAAGTACCAGCAGAAGATATTATTGTTAAGGGTTTAAACTAAGGTGGAAAAATATTTGAAAGATATTTGAAAGGTATAATTGGGTAAATTTCATGAGCTTCCCTGGTAGTTCAGTCAGTAAAGACTCTGCCTACAATGCTGGAGATTTGTGTTCAATCCTTGGGTCGGGAAGATCCCCTTGAGAAAGAAATAGCTACCCACTCCAGTATTCTTTCCTGGAGAATCCTATGGACAGAGAAGCCTGGTGGGCTATAGTCCATGGGGTTGCAAAGAGTCGGATGTGACTGAGCTTTCTTTTCTTCTGTGAGCAGTTAGATATAGAAGATAAAGTGGAAGAAGCAGCTTGGAATGACTGTGAGATTTCTTGCTTTGGTGACAAGTATTGCATGAAAGTGCATGTGTTATTTGCAGACAAAACAACTGATGAGGGAATAGGCTCTTAAATTTACAGACAGCTCATGCAGCTCAATATTAAAAAAAAAAAATCAAAAAGTGGGTGGAAGGTCTAAATAGACATTTCTCCAAAGAAGATATACAAATGGCTAAAAAGCACATGAAAAGATAATCAACATCACTAGTTAGTAGAAAAACACAAATCAGAACTACAGGGAGGTATCCCCTCACACTAGTCAGAATGGCCATTATCAAAAAATCTACAGAAAATAAATTCTGGAGAGGGTTTGGAGAAACGAGAACCCTCCTACACAGTTGGTAGGAATGTAAACTAGTATAGCCTCTATAGCAAACAATATAGAGATTCCTTAAAAAACTAAAAACAGATCTATTATATGACACATCAATTCCACTCCTGGGCATATATCTGGAGAAAACCATAATTCCAAAAAATATATGTACTCCAATATTTCTTGCAGCGTATTTAAAATAGCCAGGATATGAAAGCAACCTAAATCCCCATCAACAGAGGAATGGATAAAGAAGATGTGGTACACGTATACAATAGAATATTAACTATAAAAAAGAATGAAATTGGGCCATTTGCAGTAACACGGATGGGCCTAGAGATTATCATACTGAATGAAGTAAGTCGGACAGAGAAAGACAAATACCACAGGATTTCACTTATGTGCGAAATCTAAAAGAAAAGAAAAGGTACAAATAAACTATCTACAAGGCACAAATAAAGTTACGGAGATAGAAAACACACATCCGTATGGTTAATAGGGTTATGGTTACTAGAGAGTAATGTGGGGGAGGGATAAATTGGAAGACCAAGATTGATATATACACACTACTTTACATAAAACAGATAGTAATAAGGACCTACTGTATAGCACAGGGAACTCTACTCGGTATTCTGTAATGGCCTATATCAGGGTCTCCAGCCTCTGGGATCTAATGCCTAATGATCTGAAGTGGAGCTGATGCAATAATTACAGAAATGAAGTCACAATAAATGCAATGCACTCGAATCATCCCAAAACCATCACCCAAAATCCCACCCCTCATCTGTAGAAAAAAATGTCTTCTACAAAACCAGTCCCTGGAGTCAAAAAGATTGGGGACGACTGGCCTATATGGGAAAAGAATCTAAAAAAGAGTGGATATATGTATATGTATATCACTGATTCACCGCTGTATACCTGAAATTAATACAACGTTGTAAACCAACTCTACTCCAATAATTTTTTTTTAAGTGTGTGTTAAATGCTTTACAACACCGCTGTATTCATACTTTCATCAACTCTTGAAGGAGCCAAGATATTTGTCTTTATTTTATTTCTCTGTTACAGTTGGTGAGACAGGGTCTTCGAAATGTGAGTCAAGTTGTCCTCCGTCCCGGAGTGCATGGCAATTAAATTACCAGTGACAAGATTCAAATGCAGGCAGGTTGGGTCACACTTTTACTCTCTTTATCTACTGCATTTCTCCATATTAACCTAAACATTGCTTAGGAAGGGAGGGTTGCTATGGTTTCACTCTTGCACATTGCACTGAAGATCTAGTTTATGGTGTCCTGGGTAGATTATTAAACTAGTACTAATGAGAGTTTGTTTCTCTGTGTACTGTGGTCTTCACTCTGCTTCAGTATTAGTCACACAGTTCTCTTTTATGAGGGGAAGATCTGAGAATTAAAAAGTTGGTCTTCCTTTAAATAGCATGGTGCTCAGTCACTCAGTCATGTCTGACTCTTCGCGACCCCATGGACTCTAGAACACTAGGTTCCTCTGTCCCTGGAATTCCCCAGGCAAGAATACTGGAGTGGGTTGTCGTTTCCTCTCCATTTAAATAGCATAGTATCAAACAAATTGCTCTATTTAGAATCATGATATTGGCCACTACTTCTGCCCCCATAGGAATGCACCATTTTTTCCTTAGTAGATGATCTTTCATTTAATAAAGTATCCTCATAGGCTTTTGAGGGTAGAGAGGATGAAATGTTTATCTTCCTGTACTCACGGTAGGATAGAAGGAAATCGTAAAATATGTTTTGCATAAAAAATTGAGGAGAGATGGGCAGCTGGAAAGAAAGAAGGAAGACAGGGAAAGAGGGGACGTGAAGGGACAAGTGAGTCTATCAGGAAACCCTTTCTGGTAGTAAAGGTAGCCAAGGGAAGAGAAGTGCTAAAGATTCAATTTTATCATTGCCGAATGATGCTATGATGTAATCCTTACTCTGTCAGACCAATGTTTCTTACCAGCGATGCTATGAATAACGAAAGAAAGAGGGGTCATGTCCCATGTATGAGTCAGTGTATATCAGAGAGTGTATTGCTCTGTAAGAGTGATCACATTCTCATAAACCTGTACAATTTTTAAATAAAATATCACCAAGCAGGTCTTGGAAATTTATATGAAATTGCTGAGAAATACCAATCTCACATCCAGTAGGAAATCGACTGCCTACTTAATGACTTTATTTTTTAAACTGAATAACAAAAGAAAAAGATGAGAGGAAAGAGATAGAGAAGAGACAATAAGAGGGAGGGGAGTGAAGAATTTACGGGCAGGGGTTTAGGACCTGAAAGGATAGGGGGAATGGCAGGTTATAGGAGAGGTTTGAGCAGGTGATACAGAGAGAAATGTTGCTGGTTTTCATGAATTAAACCTCTTCAAAGTTTTATTGAGAATAAAAGGTAGCATGTTGATTTAATTTTGCAAGCAGCACATCCTTCTAAGATTTCTTCTGTTTCACAGTGGCTGGATATTAGGAATCACAGCCTCCAGGTTCTCTTCACTCCAGGCTTGGAATACAGTTGAGGTTCTACTAAAAGGGATATTTGAGCAGCATTTGGAAGATGGAGGGAAGGCAGAGCCAAATTGTTGCTTCTTTTTTTTTTTTTACTTTGGCAGTGATAGGTAAATGCATGGGCTGATGTGAGGTTTTCTTGAGAGTTTGCCGTGATCATCAAGAACAGCGTCCTGCAGTTTTCTGTTCTGGTTGGAAGAACCTGGTTACCACCTGGTTCTCCACACTCCACCTGTAGTGGTGAACCTGAAAGCTAGAGGACATTTCTCCTCATGTCTGCATCTTCAGCCCTTCCAGGGGTTTTGCAAGCAACTGATTCCTTGTATTAAGCCCCCTTTTGCTAAAACTTCTTAGAGTGATTTCTGTATCCTGACAGAACCTTGGATTTGGAATTGATGTTGTTGAACTTTACTTGAGCCCCACAAGCATAAAATACTGATAATTCTGAAATAGCCCCTTCCTTTTGTTCTGAGTGTCTCGCCTGCGAAAATTCCAAAACCTTGCTCCACCATTTCTCATAACTCCTGCACCACTGCAATGACTTCCTATGTACCAGGCCCCATCCTTCTGTTTGAGACATTATTCTTTAATTAATGTTCTCCCTATTAACAATAGCCTAAATGAAATCACACTGATTGTTGGTGATTTTGTCTTTCACGGCATCAAGCTTTGTTAACATGACTCTGCATGGAAACTACTTGTGTCAGGGTTTCATAAGTGCTATGTCAGCAATTTTTTCCAAGATCCGTGGGTAGATAAAGCTTTTCATTGCTTTCTATTGTTCTCCTTAGGCATATTAGCTTAAAGAAATTTCCTAACACCCAGTTGTCATTGTGGATTCAAATGACATCCTGATTAAGAATTTATTGCAACTTACTCTAGTATAGGAGTCTTACTCAGATCTTTAATTTTTAAAAAGTACCCATTGTTTTAAAACTGCATTTTGGCTATGAAGAAGGAGATTGTTAAAACACAATCTTTTCCAGGATCAAGTGGCTATGTCACGTTGCATTTATGTCTGAGAGCAGGTTGCTTATCTCTAAAGTCTAGATCCACTGTAAAAGAAAATAACTTATTGAAATTTTATGATAATATATGGCAAAGATAGCACGCTTCTTTAGAAAGGTGTAATAATACATTTGTGTATTAGTATAAATTTCTGCCATGAGCACACTTATCTAATAAAAATCCAGATTTTAAATAGAAAAGTTTACCTTTCTGATCACAGCCTAAAGCCCAAACTTTTTGTTTTAGTTGCATTCATCTTGTCTTTCTTTTATAAAGAATTGTCAAAATAAACAAAAAATAATAATCCATAGGAATTTGAGACTGTAGTATAACACTCATATCATTTTACACTTAAAATAAGGTTAAATACCTTCTTCTTTTCTCTAGAAGTTTATTCCACAATGCCCCTATGTTTTCATTATAGAAGTCTTTCTCTGTATCCAATTCATAATAGCTAATTTTCCCCATCAATGATTCCATCTTCCTTTCACATGTGCATAAATTATAGCTGATGTTCTAAGCAGTAGGTGACAAGAATTGTGATGCAAAGAAAAGTGAGAAATGAAAAACTGTAGAGATTTTGTATTATTAAACACATCCAGGCTTGCTGAGTGAAAAGAAAAGTGCCATCAGCTAAAGTAGACTGTGCTAACAAATAACTCAAATTCTTTGTGATTTGAATGCCATGATTTTTTTTTCCTTGTTCATTGTAGGTCAATAGGGAGTTTTCTTCATGTTAATGACCCAGGGACCCAGAAGATTGAGCAGCAGCATCTCAAATGCAATAAGTTACCATGCCAGAGTGAAAGGGTGACTGAAAGTACCACAAAAGCCATTAAATGCTGAACTTGTAGATATCATTTTCACTCAAAACCATTGGTTAAGAATAATCACATGCCTCCACTCAATCACAAATTGTGCCTAGAGAGTTGATGGAAGAAAGCCAGAAATATTTGGTACACAACACCACTAATGACTGCCACAGAAACTGAGGCAGATAATTAATTTTGTAAGATTTTTATGAATGATATTATTTGGGTTGCACTATCTGGGTCAAGCTTATATGGGATACTGAGTTATACCTACATGAAGCAATTTAGAGAACTTAGCATTTTTATGTGGGAGATGGTCAGTGTCTACAGGTATAGCTATTGTATCCAATGTTCTTTACATTATAAGATCATTCAAATATTTATAGAATATCCAAAATATATAAGGCACTCAGAAAATATGAAGATGAATCATCATTCACTGTATACTCAGGGAACTTAAATTGTACAAAAGAGATAAAATATATGTATATTATTATAGAATTTATAAAATAATAAGTATGAGAATTTGAATCAAGGAAAGATTACTTTTGGCTGGGCAGGGAAATGAGAATGAAAGAAATCATATTTTTGTTGGACCTTTTATTAGTTGAATACTTGTAGAGAAAAGTGCTCATTGTAGAGAAAACAATGAATGAAGAAATGGTGGTAGAAAATTATGGTCTGTGTGAGAAACAGAAAATATCAGCAAAAAAATATGAAGTGAAGAAGAGAGAATATTGCAATTTTTGTAAAAAGCATGGCAATAAAGCATATACATTTAATTAAAAACATCAGCAAAGAATTTTATCTGATATCATATCGAATGTCATAAAGTTTAGAAAATGATCTTGGGAATCTCAGGTAGGCCAAAAGATGAAATAATACCTCTGTTTCATAACATGACATTGAGGAAATTAGAAAATTTTCCTGTGAATGAATTTTGAAACATCATTCTCAGGGAAAAATTTCAACTTGATTTAAAGTTAACTCTAGCACATTTAACTCGTGGAGCTGACACAGTTGATTACCAGGTAGGACCAAGACTATAGAGAAAGCAGTAATATAAATTCATTCATCCGTTCACACATTTATTATTTTAGCAAGCACTTAAGAAACTCTATTGACATACCAGGCACTGATTTACAGGCTAATGATATCTGTGAACAAAGAAGACTTTGAGTCTAGTGGGGAAGACGTTACTTCACAAACGATGATGATAAAATGGGATACCTATTATGACCCATTATAGAAACATGTTGTTGGGTACTTAACCTAATCTAAGAGTCAGAGGAAGTCTTTCTAGAGAGAAATGAATATAAATATTTTGCATCTACTCTGTCATTGTTTGCATCTAAGTTTAATGATTATCACCTTGTCTTTATCTTCAATGGTGAGGGAAGGCAGGAAGGGTGTAGGTTAGCTAGAATACTAGAAAACTGTTTATTTTACTAAGTATATCAGTTAGGGTTCTGATTACACAAAATAAAAACCAAGTCAGATTGATTTAAGCATATTATTTAAGCATAATATTAAGCATAATATTAAGAATATTGGAAAGTGTTCCGATAAACTCACAAAATCACTAGGCATATATTAATAGACCAGAGAAATAAGTAGATAAAGTGAACAAAAGCTAGAGAGGTTTTGTAGTGAAAGCCACAGCCCAAATAACACTGTAGAGGATTTTGATAACAACACTGCTGGCCCTGCTGATAAGCACAAGTGTCAGTAATGATCCCAGGGCTTCGCCAGTGGCTCAGTGGTAAAGAATCCTCCTGCAGTGCAGGAGACTTGGGAGAAACAGGTTCAATCCCTGGGTTGGAAAGATCCCCTGGAGAAGGAAATGGCAACACACTCCAGTATTCTTGCCTGGAAAATTCCGTGGACAGAGGAGCCTGGAGGGCTGAAGTTCATGGGGTCTCAAAGAATTGGACACAGCTGAACTACTGAGCAGGCACGGTAATGAACCTACCAAAGCCACCTGTATTGGATCCTGCAGAACGTCTCTGACACAGCTACTACCACCACAACTTACTCCCAAACAAGGTCACCACAAACAAGGTCACTGCTCTTCCCAATTCTTCATGGCACCATTCCTCAATTTAAAGAACAGACATATCTGACTGTGCAGACAGACTTGAATGTGGCTTCCACAATCCCTCATGGTATTCACACCTTTGTGTGATGCCCTTTTCTTCAGCATGAGTGGGATCTGAGAATTTATAATAAGCAATAGTGTAGACAAAAGTGACACAGTGTATGTGATTATGTTTCATAAAAGTGTAATACCCACTTTCCAAAAAGATGCTCTTCCTGGCTAACTTTGAGGAAACAGGCAGCCATGTTGGAAAGGGGCACATAGAATGGATGACCTCCAGTTGACAGCCACTAAGAAACTAAAGCCCTTAGTCCAAGAAACCACAAGAAACTGAATGCTGCCAATATTCACATAAGCCTGGAAGTAGATCCACGTTCATCTGTGCTTCAGATAACAGTACACACTGGCTGACAACTTGAGGTGTTGTGAGACCCAGAAACAGAGGACTGAGCTAAGCATTGCCCAGTCTACTGAACCACAGAATCATGAAATCACACATTGCATTGTCTTAGGCCACTAATTGTTGGTAATTGTTAAACACAATAGATGAGAAATTCCGCAGCTGAACCTAGACCTTAGGCCTGCATGCTATCTATGAGGGAAGTTGGAAAAATGCCATTTGAAATTGTTAGTTTCTCAAACACAGGAGACAGTCTCAGAGGTTGGGAACATGTCTACATGTTTCCTAATATGGATGCAACGAATTACCAGAACCATGGATACGTAAAACAAAAGCAATTTATTCTCCAACAGTTTTAGGGGTCAGAAGTCCAAAATAAAGGGGTTTCCTGGACAAAACTTCCTCCAAATGGACAAATCTGCTCTGCTGTTTTTCAGCTTCTGGTATCTTCTGGCATTCATTGGCTTGTGGCAGCACAACTTTAATCTCTGTCTCTGTTTTCAAATCACCTTCCTTTTTATGCCTCTACATGCCTTTTTCTATGTTTCATAAGCCCACTCTCATTAAATTTAAGGCCCACCCTAATTCACGAGTGACATCATTTCAATCCTTACCTTAATTACTGTCACACTAGATTTCCGCAAACATAAATGTGCTTTCTGAGCAGGAAGAAGTTCTCCAAAAGAATTGCCACATGATTAATGTACTTATCTTGATTTATCTGGTAAATGTTGACCTAGCCAGGCCATTTTCTTCAGAATGGCTTGAACTACTTATTTATAATTCAATACTCAAAACACACCTTTTGGGAAGATTTCATCTTTGCAGGAGAAAATATCTTAACATTTAGTACCAAACCAATGATTTCTCTATTTTAAGTTCCCGTCCTTACTCTGTCCTATGTTTATACATGAAGCAAGAGTTCACATACAAGTCCACTGAAGTAAAGAGAGAACAGCTATGCATTTGTAGCATTGACATGAAGACTTAAAATAATGCTCTGAGTAGAAGGAAATAGAAGATTTTTCTTTGGATAGGAACTTGTTTGAGCTCTGAGGTTATTTGCACTTGTCCTTTATTCAACTTCAAAGGCAAAAATTTTGCCAGAGCATTTTGAAGTCATGATTATTTGCTTGTGAATTATAGCCAGTGAGGTCATGTTTATTGTTTTAAAGGTTCTGTATATATTCCGATAGTGAGGCCTTATAAAGAACCCTACATAAATTTTCTTCTGAATTTCTACATGCTCAGCAGGATTGAGTTCTGGAGTCAGAATGAGAGTTTATAAATAAAAAACATTATTTTTGATATGATTTACTATAAGACACAATAGGCATTTTTGTGATTCAAAATAAAACCAGTTTCAGAAATTCTATGTAAAGTTTTATAAGGATTCATATATGAATCCAACCTGTAGTTTGATTTTACTAGATGCTTAAGATTGATATAAGCAGTCCTCAAACTGCCAGTTATAAACTCTGCAGCATCTTTTTTATCAATCATGTTTTCTACATCCCTTCATTATCTGAAATCAGGTATTATCTTCTGCTTATGTAACAAACTCTTAAAGTAATATTGATTTGAGGTTTTTAAATGTCAATCCTTCTACTTCATTTGTTGATTGATTCTCTACTTTTCAAGCATTAAATTAAGAAATATTTTATACTGTCAGTCATCATCATGCTATAGTATATGGTATTAAATAGAATCATGTATAGCATTAGCCTTGAAAAATGTAATTTTTATTTCCTCTACAATGTTGAAAGTTGTTAGTATGTTCCTCTATCTATTGAGTAAACTCTTAAGCAATGCACAAATAAAGAAGGAATGTAATCTTGAATCATAGAATTCAAAATTTTTATTGGCAATCTTCTAAACAATCTTCTAATTGTTAAATTATATCAGCTTCAAATTTGAATATATTTGTGACCTACTAATCACCAAGATTGATTTAGTATCAAATTCGAGTTCAAGGTAGAGAAACCAAATCCAAGATGCTATTTCCATCATTTGGTTTTAGTTTCTCTACCTTGAACTCGAATTTAATACTAAATCGACCTTGGTGATTAGTAGTTGGCAAATATATTCAAATTTGAAGCTGATATAATTTAACAATTAGAAGATTGTTTAGAAGATTGCCAGTGAAACTTTTGAATTCTGATTCAAGATTACATTTCTTCTTTTGGTTCATGTACAGACATAATTATAACCTACAAATATATATTTGGATTGTTATCAAATGTTCTTTAATTGACAACTTTTTTGCTGATGGCAAGAAAAGATAACCAACATGGTTCTTTCAAGATATATACTTAATCAGTCAACCCAACTGAAACAACACCGTTCAAAGGAGCTTCTTAGAAGTACAAATACCTGATTCATTCATTAATTTAAAAATGTTTATTAATCTGCCACTCTGGATTAGCCCTGTGATAGGTGCTTTTATCCTGCATCTGCTGTTTAGTTGACCTTCATCCTCAAAATTCTCCAGAATAGCTGGTATTTTCTTTGTTTTGCAGATTAAAAAAAAAGTGAGAATCAGAAAGGTTATATGAATTTAGCAAATAAATTACTTGGCTTTAACCAAACATAGTTTATAAATTTATGTACAGTCAATATTTACATAAAGTAAATAAATATAATATGCTAATCAGGAACTTTTTTTTTCTAACAGCAAATAAACTAAAAGTGTATTAAATAATTTGAGGTTACTTTTATCATATATCAGATATCCGGAAATTTCTTCTGATGTTGGTTCAATGGTTCAAATATGTAGAAACCAATATTTATGAAATATTCTTGAAATTTCTGAACTCCCCTACCCTATACTCCTGCCTCAGCTATAAGAATTATCATATCCACATTCCAGGAAGAAGAAAAGAGGAAGAAAGTGGTCTCTATGATACTGATTCAGTTCTTCTAACCTAGAAAGCGAAAACATTCCCAGGAGCCATTCTAGCAGATTTCCAACTATACACTAAGATCTGTATAGCATGACCACTCACTTCTTGCAGAAGAATATGAGAAAGTGAATATTTATTCTTCCAGCCTCTGTGATTGAAATAACAAAGAGAAAGGGGTAGGAAATGAGTGTTAGATTTCCCATAAAATTCAACCATAAATCATTACAATATTTGTCTAAAAATACTGCCCATATATCCTGGAAGGAACAAAACAAACAGTAAGTCAATTGAGAAAAGAGATGTGTTGAAGTGTGTGTATACATGTTTATTTACCTGTGTATCTGTATATGTGTGGGAAGGGTGAGTGAAATATAAAAATCAACATCTGGAACCTACATAAGAGATATAGACATGAGAAACAGGACTAAGGAAGAACAGTAGGGGTTAGTTTTTTTTTTTTTTCTTTTTTAATTAATTTATTTTTTATTGGAGGATAATTGCTTTACAGAATTTTGCTGTTTTCTGTAAAACTTCAACATAAATCAGCCATAGGTATACATATATCCCCTCCCTTTTGAAACCCCCTCCCATCTCCCTCCCCATCTCACCCCTCTAGGTTGATACAGAGCCCCTGTTTGAGTTTCCTGAGCCATACAGTAAATTGGCTATCTATTTTACATATGGTAATGTAAGTTTCCATGTTACTCTTTCCATGCATCTCGCCCTTTCCTCCCCTCTCCCCATGTCCGTAAGTCTGTTCTCTATGTCTGTTTCTCCATTGTTGTCCTGTAAATAAATTCTTCAGTACCATTTTTCTAGATTCCATATATATATGTTAGAATACGATATTTATCTTTCTCTTTCTGACTCACTTCACTATGTATAATAGGTTCTAGGTTCATCCACCTCATTAGAACTGACTCAAATGTGTTCCTTTTTATGGCTGAGTAATATTCCATTGTGCATATATACCACAGCTTCTTTTGTGTTAGTTTTAATATATAACTGCTGATCTGCAATCCAGGAAAAGTTGCAGAAACACACTCATAATATCATTGCTCAATGGCTTCACTCAGTTTAGGTAGATCCTCCTAATTTGATCTTTAAGGTCCTTCAGTAAATGGCTTCTGACCCATTTTTACTTTACTTCTACTCTTAAAAATTCTGCATTGCAGCCACTCAGGTCAAACCTATTCCTTGAATATTCTCTATATTTTTCCAACTTACTCCTGATATCCTTCACAATAATGACTTTTAGTATTTATATTTTTTTGTTTTTAATCAGAATATCTGCTATTCATTTCTTACACATCCTTTCAGCATGTCTTAGGTGACAATGTCTCCATGAAAACTTTTAATTTCTCCAGATGAATGTGAACATTCAGACAACTGAACCTTCATAACTCTTTAACTTTTTCCTTATGATGCTTGATGCTTGCCATGCATTTGTTTCATTTAATTCTGTACTTGTTTTCCTTTCATAAGAATATCTATTTTTTAACCTTTTGCTACCTTTTGCAGTGAGTCCAGCACCTTAGGTTATGAGGATAAGATCTGGTACAATGGGTTTATTAGAAATGTAAGTGCCCATTTATAAGCATCAGTTTGTAGGAAAAGAATCTGTAGCATCCCATCTCCATTCCCTTCCAAATACTCTGTGTTATATATAAATTTAAAATGCTTTAAAATGTGAATTCTATGGCATGAGACCAACTGCTAGATATAAAGGAAATAGGGATATGATTTCAATAATGTTTTTCTTATAAAACAAAGGATTTTTGTTAGGTTCTGGAAGGCATTTGTTTCAGAAGATAAAAATCTTTCAGCTTATTTAATCACTAAAGGTCAATTTTATATAAGATTTATGTCTCATGAGCATGGAATCCATGGTTTCTGTGTTACTTGATGGTCTTGTAGAAAATCCAGCTGCTATCCTTTAGGCCAAGATTGAGGCAGTGTCAATTACTTATTAAACATATTACTCTTGGAATATAGCATTGACATTTGGAGTGTGCTCACTGGAAGAGTCAATTACTCTAATATTCTTGATATTGAACCATTACATGTGATCCTTCCTCAACAACAGCAGCTCAAATTGGATCTCATCTTAATTAAAGTAGCTCATTTTTTATCTGTACTGATTGCTTGGCATTAAGCATATCAATTATACTTCAGAGTTTATTATATGCTTCTGAAGCTCATACAATATTGAGTGTAATATGATTATATGATTACCCTGTGAGGCTACCAAAGACAATAAATAGGATGGAATTGTGGCAGAGTGGAGAATATCGATTGACATAGCTCACTGGGTATCATAGCATCCATATTTCTTCTCAATGTGGGGGGCATTAATGACCACAGAGAAAAACAAACAACTTAACCTATGATATTTACCCAAGAAGTGGATTTTATGTCTTGCCCCTGCCCCACCACATGCAGAGCTCTTAGGGAAGGATGGGGGAGAATATTTTGGATCTATTTGGAGATCTATGAGCAGAGGGGAATTGTAACTTTGTCCCCAGAGTAGAGCCTAGTGTAACTATACAATAAGCATGTTGCTAGAGCAAAAGCCAAAGCAAGAAGTAAGCCAATACCCTTCGAAAAGAAAGTACAAAAAGTACTGATAGTCTGATGGGTTCAGAATTAGCAGAATGTATCTTGTGTACATGGAGAGCAGTGTGGCCATGCCAGAGGGATTAATGACCTTAATTTAGAGCAAAGAGGGTGAGCAACTCCCTGGGTGAATCTTTGATTATAAGTGAGAAGGGAACAAGCAATGACTGTTAGAGTGGATAAATGAAAATGGGGATTTTATTGAGCTATTCCATTATTAACATGGCAAGACCAGAGTGCTACATAATCTTCCCTTCATTTAGAATTTGCATATAACCCCTCAGAAAAGATAGTGAGACTCTAAGTTAACTGAACATAAATTGCCAATTTCTGGAGGAATGTGAATTTTAAATAATGTCCATTACTAAAAAGCATAACACCCCACTTCTTACACACTTCAATTTATGGCTTGACCAATATATATAACATATCACTGATAAAGACTTGAAGCTCTACCTGTATTTACAAGAAAAATATGATTTTTATACATAACATTAGAATCAAACACAAGATGTAAACATTAAATTCTAGTGGGTTTAAATAAGAGCACTCCATGACTCAGAATACAGATCACATAAGCAGAAGAAGAGTGGTGGGTAGAAAAGGATCAGAATAAAAAGGTAGTCTTAAGGATATAGAATTTAATTTTTGCCATTCTCTTAATAGAGAGAAATTTAACTTTTTTTTAATTTTTATTTTTACTTTATTTTACTTTACAATACTGTATTGGTTTTGCCATACATTGACATGAATCTACCACGGGTGTACATGCAATCCCAAACATGAACCCCCCTCCCACCTCCCTCCCCACAACATCCCTCTGGGTCATCCCCGTGCACCAGCCCCAAGCATGCTGTATCCTGCATCGGACATAGACTGGTGATTTGATTCTTACATGATAGTATACATGTTTCAATGCCATTCTCCCAAATCATCCTACCCTCTCCCTCTCCCTCTGAGTCCAAAAGTCTGCTATACATATCTGTGTCTTTTTAATTTTTAAAGTTGTAACCCAACTTTATATTATTAAGCATAAATAGGGGTTTCCCTGGCAGCCCAGTGGTAAAGAATTAATCTGCCAATGCAGCAGACATGGGTTTGATTTCTGATATGGGAAGATCCCACATGCCACAAAATGCTAAGCCTGTGTGCCACAACTATTGAGACTGTGCTCTAGAGCCCAGGAGCTGCAACCTCTGAGCCTGAGCACCCTAGAGCCTGTGTTCCACAAAAAGAGAAGCCCCTGCAATGAGAAGCCCACACACCCCACTTACAGAGTAGCCCCTGATCTCTGCAAGTAGAACAAAGCCTACACAGAAGTGAAGACTCAGCAAAGTCAAATAAATGTGTGTTTTTTTTTTTAAAGGGTAAATAGTGTATAATTACATATAGTGAAATAAATTGACTTCTGTTTCTACATTATGGATTTAGTCATTCTTAATAAATCCTTTTGTCTTCACATGTCCTGAGATTAAGAATATTTTTCAGGCATTGTCACAGGTAGATATTTGACTGAAGTACTCCCATCTGCCTTTTATAATCAGGAATGCCCTGGGTGAACAAAATAAGTTAATTATACACCTTACGTAACATTCTTTATCAAGATTCCTTTCTTTCTAGAATTGCTGAATACTAAACATCCAGTTTGGAGTCCTTGGATTGATTTGTTTGACCTAGATATTACAATAGCTTGGTGTTTTAATTATAATAGATGCAATTTTCCCTAAATATTTAATAAGTACATATTTAAAAATAAGCAGATTTTATAAGTCTTGCAAAATGGCATTAATGTGCCATCTCCCATCATCTTTACTAATATTTTGGGGAAAAAAAAAGTATTTTGATACATAACCTAGATTCTTCATGTGGAAGGTAATTAGAGTTAGAAGAAGTTATGAGCATGGTGCCCTCAAGATGGTATTAGTGACCTTATAAGAAGAACCATCAGAAAACTCACTCTGGTGAGCTTTCTCTCCTCGCACAAGGAAGAGGTCATGAGAGCACAGGATGAGATGGCCCTTGTCTTCAATCCAGGAAAACAGCACTCACCAGAACCTGACCAAGCTGGCACCCTGAGGTCAGGCATCCAGCCTCCAGAACTATGAGAAAACACATTATGGTATTTTGTTATGGCAGCCCCCTATTATAGTATTTTAAGTAACAAATAGGATCAGAGTCAGAGGAGGTCAAGGGAGGGAGGGGGAGCTTTCAGCAGTGAGTTCTTGTGTTGTCCGTACCTACAAATCTTCCTGGTCCTGAGGCTCCTACACAATTACCTCTTATATTTCCTCCTAAAGGCTTCCTGCCCTTCTCTTTTATTTCATAACTTTTGACTTCTGATCTCCTTTGACAACAGTAAGCAGTAGGGTTAGTTTTTCCTTCTAATTTGAGTATTGCTACCTGTGTCCCTGAGACCTAAATTCTACTCTACTGTAGATGACACAGCCATCTGTCGCTGTTAGTTTAATGAAGAAGCAGATAGAGCTTTTGAGTGTTTAGGATGAGGTTGGAAGTAAGATGAAGTGCCAGAGGAAAGAGGTAGAAATTGTCAGTTTACTGTGTTAGATGACAAAAGGAAATTGAAAAAGGGTATGCTACTCTTTTGGTGTTGTCGTTCAGTCGCGAAGTCATGTCAACTCTCTGTGACCCCATGGACTACAGCGTGTCAGGCTTCCCTGCCCTCCACCATCTCCCAGAGTTAGCTCACGTTCATGTCCATTGAGTTGGTGATGCTATCTAACCGTCTCATCCTTTGCTGCCCTCTTGTCCTTTTGCCTTCAATCTTTCCCAGCATCAGGGTCTTTTCAATGAGTTGGCTCTTCACACCAGAGGTATGATTTAATAGGAAATAAACAACAAAACAGCTGCAATTGTTACACATCCTAGAATACTGTTAAGAGCTAACTTGAGTACCAGGAGTTTGATGGTTTGTCCCCTTTTCAGAGGTGTGAAGGTGGTATAATCTTAGGTAGGTCACATCAACTCTCTGAGCCTCAGTTTCCTCACTGGTAAAATTAGAAGTTTGGATCAGATGAATTCTAGGGTTGCTTTCAGATCTTTTTGGACTAGGTTGCTTTTATTTTTGCTTTGAATTCTGTCAGACAGAATTTCTATTACAAAAATAATATAGGTCACCTTTATTCATTTTTCCTTTTGGTACCAGTTGATCTTTACATCAGAAACCCTGCAAGAGGGAATCTTAGACTCTAGGTTCAAAGGGAGTTTAGGTCATGTAGTCCATTTTACTCAATGCAGCCAACACAAACAATGCCATCTTGATGTTCAGTGAGATTTGATAGGCTCCCAATTAGCTCTCCTAGAAAATGTTCATAAATAATTCAGAAAAAATAAATGGATTTTGTTGAACAAATCAAGATCTTAAATATGTCTTCTAAATGGTAATTTGTATTCAGTGTCTACCAATTGGTACCTGTTCATTAGTGAACACTAAATATGTTTGATTTCCACTTGATTAAATGTCCTTCAGTTCTTGAGTCATTCCTCATCACATGGGTTCTAGATCCCTCAGACCTATGTCAAAATTGCTATAAAAATATTCTGTTCTTGAAACCTATTTCTAATTAATTGGATGGTTTATGGTTAGGTTAAGTGCTTGTGCCAAAATTCATGTTACCCTATAGCCAACAGAGAGCCTAGAAGATTCATTCACTTTGTAAATCTAGGATATTCCACCATTGGTTACAAGCAGGAGACCATCGTCAGAAAGAAATCATGACAAGGTTTGGGAGATTGTAAAGCAAAATCTCTGGATTTTGTGAAATAAAGGGGGAAATGGCCTCATTATAGTTGAATATATGATACACTAAAACTCTGAGAAAAATGACATTCTTTGCAGTTAAAATGAGGGATAATTAGGGGGGAAAGTTTTCTTAATTTGTATTTTTTAAAAAAACTGTCACAGATGCAACACTGATGAGACACTTGCCTTAAATCTGCAAGGCATAAATAAATACAAACATGAGTCCATTTACACATTGTTCTTGACATAAAGGGGAGAGAGCTTGTAATTTCTAAAACATCAAACAGTTCCTAATGAATATTTCCAACCAAAGGCAAATTCCAAAATGATAGGATTTGCACATCTGTAGAACCATCACTGACAAGAAACTCAGTCTCTTTGGCCATTTTATAGTGATTTTTTTTTCATTTTCTGAATAGTGCCTCATTTCACACACAAATTTTTTAAAAGTTCTACATTACAGTGACAGAAGCTTTTCCTTTAGGCATTTCTTGAACTTTGCCATCTTTAAAACTATGTAAGTTTTTCTGTGGTTTTTCATTGCCTATGGAATACCTCGTTTCTTATCCTAAGTGTAAGGTGCTACAATTTCAATACACTTTCTTCCTTCTCCCTTCCACCTCCCAAGGTGACTAAGGGTCTCATTCTATTACAACATCAGTTCAAAGTCCAAAATTTCATCATCAAAGCTTCTAAATAAGGTTCCAAAGGGTAATCTTTTAGACAAAACTTTTGGACAAAATTCTTCTTCATCCCTGGACTTTTCAAACTAATGAAACAAGTTATCTGCCCCCAACCATCCCAACATATAACTACGGTTGCAAGAGTAGGATATAAACATTACCTTACCAAAAAAAAGGTGGAAAACAGAAGGTAAAACAGAATCATGGGTCTAATGTAATTTTGAAATCCAGCTGGGTGTAATCCAACCAGAGTCATTTGATTAGGTTTCAGGGTCTGGGAACAGTTCTCTGTGGCTCTTAGTTCTGCCGTATGGGGACTTCCTTATACCCGCTGGCCCTTGGTTCTGCCTTCTGAATCATCATTCCCTCTTCATGAAAAGTAGTAAGTGTTGGGGGCTGAGTATTTTTATCAGAATTTTAGGAGTTTACAACAAGGAGCTTGTTTTAATTTCACACTCTCTGTTTCTTGTAATCCAAGCTGGAAGTGTTTCTGCTGACATCATTTCCTCAAGAATCTTGTGGGTCCATTGTGAATTTACAGGGTCTCATATTTTTTAAGATAATGCTTTTTCTAGCCCAACCTCCTGTTGAGGTGGCTTAGAGAAAATATTCTCAAGCTTCTTAGTGGCCTTCCGGTTTGATTGAGAGGATCTGTAAGCACACCCTTAAGCTCTCATGAATGAATCATCCGATTTTTCTTTTTTTTTTTAATCTTTTTAAGGTTTCAGCAAAGGACAATAGAGCCATGCCCTCAGCTTTTTCTCCAGAGTATACTTTCCAGACAGTGAGTCTCTTGGTTAAATAGTTCTTTCCTCAATCTGTCTTTTTCCTATCCTATTTTACCATTAATATAAGCAACAAGAAGAGCTCAGGCTGAACTTTCAAATCTTTGCTTAGAAATCTCCTTTGCAATACAGCCAGATTCATCATGTATGAGTTCTGCTTTCCACATAACTAGAGGACACAGTTTCTGCCATTATGTAATAAAGATCCATCCCTTTTGCTCTGATTTCCAAAAATGAAGTTCTCACTTCCTCCTGAGCCCCCCTCAACAGCATTTTTAACATCTATGTTTTTCTTACCATTCTACTTAAGGTCATTTACGACTTCTCTACCATGCTCCTCAGTGTTCTCTTTAAATTTCTCCCTGCTTTTGTTCACTGCTAAGTTCCAAAGCTATTCCATTTATAAATGTTTGTTACAGGAGCACCCCACTTTCAGGTCCAAAAATCTCTATTAGTTTTCTATTCTTATGTAATAGTAATAAATTATAATCTAGCAACTTAAAACAACACCTATTGTTAACTCATACAGTTATGTAGGTCAGCAATCTGGGTGTGGCATGGCTGGGTCCACTATTCAGGGTAGCACAAGCCTGAAAGACAGAACTCTGCTGGAGCTGCAGTTCTCATCTGTGACTTGAGATCCTCCAAACTCACTGACTGTTAGAAGAATTCAGTGCCCAAGGATTATAGGCCTGAGGTCCCCATTTCCTTGCTGGCTATCAGCAGGGCCACTGTCAACCCCCTGAGGTCACTCCTTTACATGAGCAGTTCAACATGGATGTCTGCTTTCCTCTAGTCAGAATGCATCTCTCTAACAACATGTTCTGTGACCAGCCAAAGAAAACTCTACTTCTAGAGGGCTCATATGATTATGTCAGGCCCATCGGGACAATCTCCCTTTTCTAAAGTCAGCTGGGCCATTGACATAAGCTAATCACAGGAATAAAATCTATTATCTTTACTGCAAGCATCTGTGTTCAGTCACTCCAGTATGTCTGATTCTTTGTGAACCCGTGGGTTGTAACCCATCAGGCTCTGTCCATGGGATTTCCCTGGCAAGATTACTGGGATGGGCTGCCACTTCCTACTCCAAGAATTCTTCATCCTGTTATAATAATATGTTAAATAATTTTGAACAATGTCATCTAGTCCAAAGTCTGTCTACAAAGGCCAACATAAATCACCTCATTATTTTTTCTTTTTCAGTTATAATATTAAAAAGATTAGTTCCCCAGATTACTATAAATTTTACTATTTTAAGTAGCACTTAAGGAATCCCAGTGAAATCTACCTGACTCTTTGCAATCCTCTGGACAGTAGCCGGCCAGGCTCCTCTGTCCCTGGGATTCTCCAGGCAGAACGCCAGAGTAGGTTGCTATGCCCTCCTCCAGGGGATCTTTTTGACCCAGGAATTGAACCTGCATCTCCTGTGTCTCCTGCACTGCATGTGGATTCTTTACCTGCTGAGCCATCAGAGAAGCCTCATACTAAGATTTTGAGACTCAAATTACTAGATAGATACAACAGAAACCTAAATTTTATACATAATCATATATGAAGAAAAGAAGTTTTTTAAGGATAATAGATGGGGAAACAGTGGAAACAGTGTCAGACTTTATTTTTTGGGCTCCAAAATCACTGCAGATGATGACTGCAGCCATGAAATTAAAAGATGCTTACTCATTGGAAGAAAAGTTATGACCAACCTAGATAGCATATTCAAAAGCAGAGACATTACTTGGCCGACTAAGGTCTGTCTAGTCAAGGCTATGGTTTTTCCTATGGTCATGTATGGTTGTGAGAGTTGGACTGTGAAAAAGGCTGAGCGCCGAAGAGAGATCAGTACTGAGTGTTCTTTGGAAGGAATGATGCTAAAGCTGAAGCTTCAGTACTTTGGCCACCTCATGTGAAGAATTGACTCATTGGAAAAGACTCTGATGCTGGGCGAGATTGAGGGCAGGAGCAGAAGGGGACGACAGATGAGATGGCTGGATGGCATCACTGACACGATGGACATGAGTCTGAGTGAACTCCGGGAGTTGGTGATGGACAGGGAGGCCTGGCGTGCTGCGATTCATGGGGTCGCAAAGAGTGGGACACGACTGAGCAACTGAACTGAACTGAACTGAATTCAATATGTACTTAAAAATCAATCATCTTATTTCCTTACAAAATTGAGCTTATAAAAATCTTTATGGAAAGAGTAAATAATTGTATATGTTCATACATTATATTTATTTGTATATTAATAAATATAAATGTTGAATATCAAATGGGAAAAATAGCTTTGCATGTATAAATGCAACTGAGAAAAACTTAGAGGACTTTGTGTGGTAGTTCTCAATCTTGGCTGCCGAAAGAACCCAAGAAGATTGGAAAAAATAAAATTCTAGGTCCCATCACTAAAGATTTTAATTCACTTGCAGGGTGTGGCCTGTTGATTCTTGCAAATGGTCCTAACTGGGGTCCTCAGAGAGTTAACGTTTTATAGTGAGAAAAAAGACACTACAAATGTTAGCTGCTTTCACCAAGGATATACTTTTAAAAATTAAATTTTAATATAGAGAAAAATACAAGGTCACAATTCACAAGTGTATAGCTCAATGAATAATCACAAAGAAATGCACCTATGGAATGCCCACTGATGTCAAGAGCAAAGAACAGGAAACCCCCTCATAACACTTCCAAAGCATTTAAAATCTCCTTACCAAGAATAACCAATTTCTTGAATTTTAACACCATATATTAATTTTGCCTATTTTGAATTTCATAGACATAAAAATGCTTAAATATGAATTGTCTCACTCAATATTATGTGTGTGAGATTCACAAATGCTGCTATATGTAGCAAACATTTGTTTTCTTCCATGCTCTATACTTCCTGAACTGTAAATATATTGCAATTTGTTTATTTCTCAGCTGATGGACATTTGGGTTATTTCCCAGTTTTTGACAATTATAATGCTGTGATAAACATTCTTGACATATATATACATGTCTTTCAGGGCACATATATACACTCTTAGGACTGGGATTGCTGGGCCATAAAATCACTTTAATAGTTATTTCCATGTAGTTTTCTTAGAGTAATTATACCAATTTATACTCCTACCACCATGTGTGATAGCTCTCATTGCTCTACATCTTTGCCAGCAGGACTATTGTCAATCTCAATTTTTAGCTATTATACTACTGTACAGTGATAGCTCATCACACTTTCATTTTTCATTTCTTTCTCTTTCTATGATGATCGCAATTTGGAAATTCTCTCATATGAAGTACCTCTTTAAGTCTTCTTGCCCATTTTTCCATTGCACTGTCTGATTTTTCTTACTGGTTTGTAGAGATTCATTTTATAATTGGGCCACAAGTCCCTATTTAAATATATTTTGCAAATGTCAAAACTACATGAATTGGTTTTTCCCTCTTTTCAGGGTTTCTTTTGTTTAAAAGCAATGTTAATTTTAGTATTGTCAAAGATGTCCTCCTGGAAAGTTATTGCTTCTGCTTTATATTCTATAAGCCTGATTGTTTGCCTTTCACTTGAAGCTTTATGAAACAGTTTTATGTATAGATAATTAAGTAAAGATATAGTTATTGTTTTTCTGTACAGATATCCAATTAACCCAGCACCATTGACTGAAAATATTAGACAAAATTTTCTAGAGACAAATTGAGGTTCTAAACAATGTCATCTTACAAAAGTGGGTTTGTAGACTTTCTTCTGTAACAGTCTAGGTTAAAGGCATTTAACATTAATGGAAACAGGGATTTAGAAAATTTGAAGCCCTAGGAGGGCTGATATATTTGTTTCCCCCTTTTTTTGGGGATATAAGTTTCCAATGTCCTGTTTTGGGACTCCTCCATTCTTGGTAGACTCTGATTTGTTTTCCCATGTAGTGAGTCTGCCTAAAGTTCCGTTCACTTTCCTATCTCTCAGCTGCTGCTGCTGCTGCTGCGTCGCATTAGTCGTCTCCAACTCTGTGTGACCCCATAGACAGCAGCCCACCGGCTACTACTTTCAAATCAGCAAATGCTTTGACAGCAAAGTTGTCCTAAGAGTCAGGTTCACATTTCTATGTTTTATTCATCTTTGGGATCTTAGTCTGATGAACCTTACTACTTTGGTAGCTTACAAACAAGGCTTATGTACAGATCTTGGTATTTTGTCTAAATATTTTTCTACATGATTTAAGTAGGAAAGTTGCTTCAAAATAAACCAGTCTACATTGTCTAAAACAAAACTTTCAGAAATGTAATTTAAGGACCCTAATGGCTATGAAGAAAGCTGAGTGCCAAAGAATTGATGCTTTTGAACTGTGGTGTTGGAGAAGACTCTGGAGAGTCCCTTGGACTGCAAGGAGATGCAACCAGTCCATTCTAAAAGAGGTCAGTCCTGGGTGTTCTTTGGAAGGAATGATGCTAAAGCTGAAACTCCAGTACTTTGGCCACCTCATGCGAAGAGTTGACTCATTGGAAAAGACTCTGATGCTTGGTGGGATTGGGGGCAGGAGGAGAAGGGGACAACAGAGGCTGAGATGGCTGGATGGCATCACTGACTCGATCGACATGAGTTTGGGTGAACTCCGGGAGTTGATGATGGACAGGGAGGCCTGGCATGCTGCAATTCATGGGATCACAAACAGTCGGACATGATTGAGCAACTGAACTGAACTGAACTGAATGGCTATTTAATTTCTTAAAAGAGACAAAAACTGTGAATTTCTATTCTTCTGACGTCTCTTGATCTGGAATAACACATATGCTTAATTTATTGTAAGGGCTAGCTTTTTAAAAAGAGGTCAATGTGGAGTCAACTGGTGACAAATTAGAGAAAGAAATACATTTTTGGCCTGAGAAGCAGTCTTTTAGGCACTTTTCCATGACAACTCAAAGGTGCATGCTAATCCCATCTCTGTAAAGGCTCTCCTGGTAATGGGGGTGGTAGATATTTTCTGTGTTTGCAATAGTGAAATCTGGAAACTAATGGCAACACCTGTTTCTATTGTCCAATGACAAATATGGCTAGTTTTGGGAGAGCAGAAATACTGTGATATCCTTTCACATTTTGATTTTCTTCCATTTATTGCTTTGTCCTAAATATTTGTGTTGATTAAGAGAAACAGGTTATGTCTGAAACTATAGCTAAATGGCTAAGGAGAATCCACAGTCAGGGGCATTGCCTAGCTGGTTCCAGCCAAAACAAAAGTTAATTTGGTCCAAATCCCCCTCTATTTTCTCTCTTGGTCTTTCTATTCACATTTAAGCCTTAACTATATTTAAGTATATGATATTATGATGATTAGGTCATTAGACTCTGTCATTATTTATTGGCATGTTAATGTTTCATCCCTTGATTTACTTTTGATAAACTTTTGCTAAAATAATGGGGAGGAAAAGGACACTCTGAATCCATATATTTCTCTCAGGTTTTCTTATTTGATAATTTTCCAACATTAGAGAAAAACGTTTAGTACAGTTCCTTCTTTCCTGAGCATTAGTAGTATACTAAATAACAGTATACGGTATAGAGAATGTAGAGGTTTCTGAAAATATGGGCCACAGTGAACTTGCACAGGTTCTGAGGGTCTGCTGTATGCATGTTCGATATATATATTTGTAATTTCACCCCGGATCTAAGTCTGAATTTCTAGAAACGGGACCAGGAGCTGGAATATTAACAAGTTTCCTATGCAAATATGACTCTTACACACATTATTTAACATCTACAGTGGGAGATTTTGTCACATACATTACCTCGCAGAGACTCCTAGATAGGGAGGATTATCTCCAATTTCCTAGTGAGGAAACTGAGACACAGAGAATTAAAGCACAGGGACAAACTCACATGCAAACTGAGCTGGCATGCCACCCAGTTCTCCCGTCATCAAGTTCAGTGCTGTTTCACTACGTCAGCTTTACTCTCCACAAAGGATTGATATCTTAGAAAGTAGATTTTCTTTTGAACGTCCCTGGTGGTCCAGTGGCTAAGACTGTGCTCCCTATATAGGGGGTCCAGGTTTGATCCCTGGTTGGTGAACTAGATCTTGCATGCCACAGCTAAGAGTTCACATGCTGCAATGAAAGATCCCACATGTTGCAATGAAGACCCAGCACAGTCAAATAAATAACATTTTTTGAAAAATGTTCTCTCTAAAAAAGAGAGAGACTTTTCCCCATATACAGCTTTTTTTCAGCTGCATAAGTCCAAAACAGCCTCATTTTGCTCTTTGGTAGCAATTATTGTGATAGTGTATTATTAACAACTTTCAGTGCACACACTGGGGTTTTCAGTTGCAGAGTGCCCAATTTTGTCAAGGCATTTCAGTGCTTGCTTGAAGGTTCTGTATATAAAAGCCATGCCCTGGAGAGAGAGCTTTTAACACCCGTGAGCAGCAGTGCAACGCGAGGTCACCAGGAGCAGGAATGCTGCCACTGTTAGAGCAGATATAGATGACTTCTAACAGCCTTTGATGAATGACTCAGCCTTAGCTCCACAGAGGTGACGCTCATCAGATCCACTCGGAATTACCTTCTGAAACAAACAAGAAAAAGTGGCATTTCCTATCTGAGAACAGGAAATTGGCCAGCAAAGAATTTACTGATAAAGACTACTAAAAAAATTACTGATAGAATGCTACTAATTTTACTGGCTGGATTGACTGGAATTGGGGGTACTTTTTTTTTTTTTTAAGCAAATACATGAAGAAAATGAGCATGGCCACTATTGACAGCTACTGATATTGGATACTCACGATATGACACAAACTCAGCCTAGAGTTTTATAACAACTGCCTTCCCTTACTAATCACAACCAACTTAATGTTTGTTTTCATAAGAGAAAACTAAGAGCTAGAGAAGTCAAGTAATTTGCTGATGGCCACTTGGCCCAGTAAATCTGTCTATCTGGTTCTAAAGCCCATTAACTTAACAACTTCACTACACTTTCTTGATGTTCCGAGGATCTATTTTCATAAGATATAGATGTGTCATAATTTAAAACAAGTAAAGAGAAAAGACTGTGGAAGCATCTTTTTTATTTCTCCCACTGAGTGAGTTTTTCTAGTAGTATACTGCCACAAGAATGTTCTTCTAACACACAAGGGATTAGGAGATGGGGGACCTAGTATTTATTCTTCTTCCTATTTCTCATTCCTGAGCATTTTAACTTTTAAAGGAACTTCATATTGCGTCCAAAGTGACTGGACCAATTTACATTCCCACCAACAGTATATCAGGGTGCACTTTTCACGACATCCTCACAAAAACCTGTTGGTTTTTGTCTTCTTAATGAAAGCCATTCTAATGGTAGCATGGCTTTTTAAGTATGAATTTGGTTAATTGGTCATACAGGCTAGTGGTAAATGGTGGCCAGTAATTGGTTTGTATATCTATCAGGCCAGCTGGTCAGTGGGACAGCTAGAATTTTAGCATGGTTGAAAAGGCAAGGGGTTTTAAAGGTTAAAGGGGACACACAGAGACCTTTACATGCCCAAAGAGAAAGTATATTTTTGAGCATGTTTGTGCATGCTAAGTTACTTCAGTATTGTCTGATGCTTTGTGATGCTCTATACCCTAGCCTGCCAGGTGCTTCTGTCCATGTGATTCTCGGGCAAGAATACTGGGAGTGGGTTGCATGCCCTCCTCCAGGGAATCTTCCTGACCCAGAGATCGAATCCATGTCTTCTATGTTTCCTGTATTGGCAGGCAGGTTCTTTACCATTAGTGCCACCTGGGACAACCAATTTTTTAGAATATTTGCCACTAAATTTGGAGCTTCCCTAGTGGCACAATAGTGGTAAAGAACCTGTCTACCAATGCAGGAGACATAAGAGACATGGTTCTGATCCCTGGGTTGGGAAGATTCCCCTGGAGGGGAGCATGGCAACCCACTTCAGTAATTTTTCATGGAGAATCCCATGGACAGAGGAGCCTGGCAGGCTATGGTCCATAGGGTCACAAAGAGTTAGACACGACTAAAGTGACTTAGAAAACACACATGCCACTGAATTCAGGGCCAAACAGAACAGAGGACAGTTGGGTTCTGCATAACTGAATTTAACTCTCAGGTGGACAGAGTACAAAGGAATAAGAAATACCCAAGTGTAGTCCAGGAAATAAAAGCAATAGCAACAGAAGGATTCTCTTGAGAGTTTTCCAAATCTGTATTAGTAGGCAGAGCCATGTCCTTAGAGGAAATTAGTTACGATTTAGGAGCTACAATCCCTTGGATGGCTCTGATTCAAACAGGCAGAACAATTTTGCAGCCCTTCTGGGTAGAAGGAAGTTTTATTATTGCACAGCATGGTTCTCTAAAGTTATATACATTGTCTATTTAATAATGTTACTGGTATCCACACTTTCTTTTTCCTTAGGACTGCTGTATCACTTATTATCAGATAATGTATGTTTCTGTATTTCATATCCATGAATATTCAAGAATATTTATAGTTTTCCAGATAAGAAATTTAAATAGCTTAAATTCTAACCATTATAAATCCCACATGACTGAGGAAGCTGAAGGATAAAATTTCTTAAATATAAATACAGCTAAAATATTTCATATTGGCACTAGACCATTACTACTGGAGATCATGCACTCAGGCTTTACCAAGGAATATCAATGTATCAGTTAGCCATTGGCAACCACCCCAGAATTTAGTAGATTAAAAAATGACTTTTACTTCTCCATGGTTTTGTGGATGGCCTAGGTAATTTTTCAGGGATAGGTTCACTCACACAACTACATTCAGCTGGTGGGATTTCAGGGGGACTGGGCATCCAGCAAGGAGGGCTGGAAAGCTGGACCTCTTTTTCCTTATAGTGATTCATCTTCCAGGGAACTAGACTGGGTTTCTTTCCATGCAGTTCCAGGCATTAATACAAGATTGCAATTCTTATTGCCTTTCAAACCAGTACTGCATTTAATTTGTCCATTGGACAAAGAAAAATAATGTGGCCAAGCCCTATGTCAAGGTCCAGAGGACCTATGTGAAGGTGTGATTACCACATGTAATTCACTGGGAGCCTTCAGCATAACAACCTATCACCATCTAGTTCCCTTTCTTGCTGATTGCACATGAAGAGTATTAACCAAGCATTTCTAACTCGCATTCAAAAATAAGCGAGGCCAAAGGACAGGTAAGTAGAAAAGATAAATGTCCTGTGACTGAAGCAAAAGTTTCCTCACTTATCGTGATTCCACCTGACTTTTTTTGTCTCCACTCCATTCCTCTGTCTCCTTGCTTACTCTCCCTCCCACTGACTTGTCATTTGCCAGCCTACCTGACCTGCGTGCATGTTCAGTTATATCTGACTCTTTGAGACCACATAGAATGTAGCCCATCAGTCTTCTCTGTTCATGGAATTTTCCAGGCAAAAATACTAATATGGGTTGCCATTTCTTACTCCAGGGAATCTTCCTGACCCAGGGATTGAACCCACGTCTCTCGTCCTGTATCTCCTACATTGGCAGGTAAATTTTTTTTTTTTCTTTTTTTACCACTGTGTCCCCTGGAAGCCCCTTATAATTTGCTGTGGACATCCTTTCCCCTGTTGTCTTCTTTAATAAGTGTATCAGTCAAGAATCAACCAGAGAAACAGGACCAAGAGGTGACAGGTATTAAAAATGTATTGTCAGACTTATCTGATCATGAGAACTGGTTAGGAAAAGTACAAAATTCATAGCACTGGCCATGAGGAAGGGCAAGCTGCTGTCCATGGATGGAATTTCTTCTTCAGGATATTCTCTCTCCTTGATTAAGGACTTCAATCACATCTACAAAATACCTTCATAGAAATATGTAGACTGACATTTGATTGAATAACTGGGGACTGTAGTCCAGCCAAGCTGACACTTCTAAAGGCGAGCACAGCACTCTTCAATACTTGCCATATAGTATCAAATTTGAAGTCTGTTAGGCATTGTCAACTTGACTAGTCATCACTGCAATTTTTTTTTCCAGAATCCTGAGTTCTTTTCTACAAATTTTAGTCTGAATGCCTAACTCTGACTCATAGTATCTATATAATCTTACATTCCTGTAATGTTTTATTCTCTCAGACTTTGGAGCAGACACTGGTCATGGAAGCTTCTAATTTTCAGTTTACTTCACTGTTTTCTTTCTAACCAGTTTCCCAACAACTCTGAGTGATCACATTCATGTAATTGATTCTCTACATGAATACTTGACATGTTGCTGTTTTAATGACAAGACTCTGAGTGACACAGTGTGTAAAGTATAATATAACACTTAGTTCATTATAATAACTCAATACATATTGGTTATTTAATAAAAGAAAAAATATGTATATGAGCAGCTGGATTTTGGTGCAGCCTTAGTTGTATGTGGAAACATTTCCATTTTTCTTCCATCCATTGCTATCTTTCTATCGATTTATCCTTTCATCTACCCATCATCTGATTATTCCTAAAGACCCTGCATCCTGGGTGTTCATTGGAAGGACTGATGCTGAAGCTGAAACTCCAATACTTTGGCCACCTCATGCGAAGAGTTGACTCACTGGAAAAGACCCTGATGCTGGGAGGGAGTGGGGCAGGAGGGGAAGGGGATGACAGAGGATGAGATGGCTGGATGGCATCACCGACTCAATGGACATGAGTTTGAGTGAACTCTGGGAGTTGCTGATGGACAGGCAGGCCTTGCGTGCTGTGATTCATGGGGTCGCAAAGAGTGGAACACTACTGAGTGGCTGAACAGAACTGAACTGAAAGACCCTGATCTACCATAGTTTTTACCATTTCTGTTCATAACTCATACACCTTTCCAGTAACTTAGGTCAAAACCTGGGGTGAATTCAACTCTTATATTTCATATGCCATATGTCTGAATCCTGTTGGCCTCCTTTTAAAATATTTGCACTTCTTAGTGTGTGTTCTGCCTCCGCCTAAGCCTCTCATTTTAACTCTTGACTGGGCACTGATTGCTAACAGTGGCCATAATACTCTTCCAGAAATGATTAAAAGGTGTTATAAAATTTATACTAAAATGTGACTTTTCTGTTTTGGTACCTACTGGATTTGCTTTTCCTTCTCTTCAGAATGTTCTATCCTGAATCCTCCTGGCTTATTCGTACTGTTCCTGGAGGTTGTTACTCAAAACTCTACTTCTTATTTCAGCCTCTTTGGACCACCATATCCCACATCTCACCAATGCTTGTTTTCTGCTTTATTTTTCTCTTTAGCACTTTCTTCTTTATTATCTATATTCCCTTCATATAGCAAGCCAACATCTTCAGGGGATTATTATTCTCTGTTTCGTTCCCTGCTATATTCTCCAAGTCTAGAACAGTGCCTGGTATGGAGTAGATGCATCATTTTTTTTGTTGAATAAATGAAAGAATGAATGAATGAATATTATTTAATTGATTCAATTAGTCTGGGAAAATGACTACGTAATTAAGAAAAACAGCAACAACACCAACCAGAAAACACCTGCCAATATATACCAAAGTGTATGAAAAATCATTAGGGTGTTTTTCAGCTTTCTGAAAATTAGAGAATGTTTTTCCTTAATTATAAATAGCCACTCTAAAATATTATAAAGCCTCAGGAGGAGAAAAATAAAGTAAAATGTAGAAACAGAAAACTAAGGAATATATTTAATAGCAAAGACTAGGTTTTGCATATTCAATGCATAAAATTGAATATAAACTTTTGTAGTTAATAGGAGGGATAATTTTCAGTATTGATGTAATACTTAAGATCTTCTCTCTTCACAGAGTTCAGAGAGGCTTGAAAGATCTAACGCTAAGAAGGAAATTAGGATGGCTTCCCATCCTAAATTGCACTAGGGGACATCTTGATTTTCCTGAAACAACTTTCATACTGACAAATGCCCAAGCAATCTTCTACCAATTGGAGATATCTCCAAACTGTCATATAAATGCTGATCTTAAAAACTTGCAGGGAGTATACCAGGAACTTGCAGCAACAATGATTCATAGAAATGCACTAAAAGTCTTAATAAGGGGCTAGTATTTCAAAACTCTAAGTCCATATCTAAGATCTGGAAAGGAGTGGGATTTAATGAAGTTACTGTAATTTGGGTTAATGCCTTTTTCTAAGGGGTATATCTGGGATGTACTGTGGAGCTGTACATTCTCTAATTCTTCAAGATAAATGAGATTTAGGACATCAGTTGTCATGTCAAAGTCACAGTTAAGGAGAATCATCTAAGGCAATATAATAGATACCAGAACCAGGACCCAGCTCCAGAAATCAAAATTGGAGGTCATTCATCAGCGAGTCAAGTGCTTACCAATCAGCGTTGGGTTTCACTTCAGTTCAGTCACTGAGTCATGTCCGACTCTTTGAGACCCCATGAATCACAGCACGCCAGGCTTTGCTGCCCATCACCAACTCCTGGAGTTCACTCAGACTCGCGTCCATCAAGTCAGTGATTCCATCCAGCCATCTCATCCTCTGTCGTCCCCTTCTCCTCCTGCCCCAATCCCTCCCAGCATCAGAGTCTTTTCCAATGAGTCAACTCTTCATATGAGGTGGCCAAAGTACTGGAGTTTCAGCTTAGGCATCATTCCTTCAAAGAAATCCCAGGGCTGATCTCCTTCAGAATGGGCTGGTTGGATCTCCTTGCAGTCCAAGGGACTCTCAAGAGTCTTCTCCAACACCACAGTTCAAAAGCATCAATTCTTTGGCACTCAGCCTTCTTCACAGTCCAACTCTCTCATCCATACATGACCACAGGAAAAACCATAGCCTTGACTAGATGGACCTTAGTTGGCAAAGTAATGTCTCTACTTTTGAATATGCTCTTTAGGTTGGTCATAATTTTTCTTCCAAGGAGTAAGAGTCTTTTAATTTCATGGCTGCAGTCACCATCGGCAGTGATTTTGGAGCCCCCCAAAATAAAGTCTGACACTGTTTCTACTGTTTTCCCCATCTATTTCCCATGAAGTGATGGGACCAGATGCCATGATCTTCATTTTCTGAATGTTGAGCTTTAAGCCAACTTTTTCACTCTCCTCTTTCACTTTCATCAAGAGGCTTTTTAGTTCCTCTTCACTTTCTGCCATAAGGGTGGTGTCATCTGCATATCTGAGGTTATTGGTATTTCTCCCCGCAATCTTGATTCCAGCTTGTGCTTCTTCCAGTCCAGCGTTTCTCATGATGTACTCTGCATAGAAGTTAAATAAGCAGGG
Organism: Budorcas taxicolor; assembly: GCF_023091745.1. Lineage (NCBI taxonomy): Eukaryota > Metazoa > Chordata > Mammalia > Artiodactyla > Bovidae > Budorcas > Budorcas taxicolor. The sequence continues at coordinate 75,867,655 of NC_068912.1, forward strand.
TGACAATATACAGCCTTCACATACTCCTTTTCCTATTTGGAACCAGTCTGTTGTTCCATGTCCATTTCTAACTGTTGCTTCCTGACCTGCATACAGGTTTCTCAAGAGGCAGGTCAGGTGGTCTGGTATTCCCATCTCTTTCAGAATTTTCCATAGTTTTTGTGATCCACACAGTCAAAGTCTTTGGCATAGTCAATAAAGCAGAAATAGATGTTTTTCTGGAACTCTCTTGCTTTTTCCATGATCCAGCTGATGTTGGCAATTTGATCTCTGGTTCCTCTGCCTTTTCTAAACCAGCTTGAGCATCAGGTTTAGATAGAAGTAATTCAGGCAAAAAAAAAAGTATGTATGTATGTATGTATGAGAGAGTTATCAATAAATCAGGGAGATAAATTTGTAAGGAGCAGGAAAGTTCTTGCCTAGTCTTTTTCTTGGAGACTTAAAAATTACATTTCCACAGTCACTTAGCCAACTGGATGGAGGAAAAGCAGGTATAGAACTCCTGGGATCTCTTTCAGTCTCCCTATTAGTGAGACAGTGTCTGTGCATAGAGTGTCTGCCTCAGTGTCTAAGTGAAACAGAATCCAGGTCACCAGCTGTAGCTTTTGGGAAAGATCAGTAAAGAGGTATTGATGCTAATGTCAGATTCCTTTATAAGATATAAATTTTGGTTTTAGACTGACAATAAAGTCAATGCTTCAGAAGACAAAAATTAAAAGAGCGATACAGTAGTGTTCAAAAGGTAAGAATATTTTTGCAAGCCTTATATATAGAGGATGTGAGAGGGACTTGCAAAATATACTGTAAAACTTTAACAGGGTTACCTCTGAGTGAAGAAATTTTGTATGAATTTATATTTAATTTATCTATTCCTCCTTTGGAGTTTGCTAGTATTTTATAGCTGTATATTACTTTCCTTTTTGAAAAATTTGAATCTGAACTTGGTCTAGTAGAGACCCAATGTCACACATTTGCTGTTAGTTTCATAAGTGTTAAGCAGAGATCTTGTTCTAAACCAAAAGGTAAATATAATCATCAATATTTATCTTGAATTTACTATTGACCCCCAACTCTGCCAAGTGCTTGAGTGGTGAGTCTTCACTGTCTTTTAAAAAATTAGATTTGAGAATATCTTAAAATTTTGAACATTTTTCTCTTCAAAATTGCACATCTGAAAATTAATATAACATTTGCCATGAAATATGAGTGCTTTAAAATTCTCTAAAATTCAACCTAAGACCAATCTGGGCACCACCCATTAAAATCTGAGGGATGGAGAAAAATGTGAAACCCTATGCCTTTTCCTTACTTTTTCACTAATTATGGAAACCAGTCCTAAAGCCATGAAAATTTAAGCAGTAAGGGAGAAACAAATGAATGGATAGATGAATAAATGAATAAATTAGTAAGTGTATGTATGCATACAAGCATATGTACAAAATTTCTATAAGGGAGTACACAATAGATAAGTGAAAAGGGCATATGTTTTATCAGCAAATTCAGTGAAAATGACACAGAATAGCAGGATTATCTGTAATGTAAATTGACCTATAAAATACATTAATCCTGTGTATCAAATTCAAGCTTTAAAAAGAAAATATACCCTGAATAGTACTTGAAGTCCATCCTAATTTCCTAGATATAATAATTCTACTCTGTTGATACTGTTGTTGTTTCTATACGTAGAATAAATAAGGAATAACATAAAATAAATGTTTTCTAGGCAATCCAGCATTTGAGTTTGAGATAGTATGGCATAGTGAAGAGAATTCAACCTAAAACAATCTACATTTTGAAACGTGGTTTTTTTTCTTTTCTTTTTTTTTTTTTTACCATTTTTAAAGTAGGCTTTTTAAGAAAAATCTTGAACTTTCTGAGTCTTACTATCTTCATCTACAAAACAGGGATATTCTACCTAATCAGTGCTGAGTACAAATGCAAAGAGTTGGACAGGGCTGAGCAACTTCACTTTCACTTTTCACAAATTACTCTATAGCTCAGTGGCTTTAAAGGATAATATTTCATTATATCTCATGCTGTTGGGAATCACTAATTAGGACAAGGCTCAGCTGGAAAATTTCTCTGTTGACTGAGGTCACCCATATATTATTCATTTGGGAGACTGTCTGGCCTGGAGGGTTCTAGATGATTCTCCCTCCTCCACCTGCCTTGTATGGCACCTTGTATGTGGGATGTTTAAACTCAGTTAGGGTTAGATGACTGGCACACTTATGTGTGGGATCTCTAAAATGATACCATCAGGATAACTAGATTTCTTCATGTGGCTTAGGACTTCAGAAAGAGATTTTATTTATTTTTTATTTGACCCACCAGGTCTTAATTGAAGCATGCAGAATTCCAGTTCCTGGACCAGGGATCAAATCCAGGTTCCCTGCATTGGAAGTGCTGAGGTTTAACCACTAGACCACTACGGGAAACGCTTGAGAGAGGTTTTAAGGGAAAGGAAATCAAAGCCCTTATCAGTCTCTTAAGGCCTGAGTCCTAGAAACTGATAGTGCATTACTTCTGCTGTGGTTTTTTCATCAGAGAAATAAGAGGCAACCTATATTCAAGATGAGGACACACAGACTCCATCTCTTGATGAAAGGAATGTCAGAGAGTTTATGGCCATCTTTTGCCTGCTTCAAGGAATAATATTTCCTACCTCAATAGAATTATTATGAGAGTTAAATAAAGTTTAAACTATATGAATTAGGCTTATAGAAATACTTGAAAAAGCTAGACAGCAAGCCTGCTGCATGATTCTCTCCCAACAACTGCTCCAACAAAGTACTTTTTTTGCTAGGGTTTGTTTATCTCCAATCCTGCATAAAATCTCAGCAGATATAAAACAATGAGTCATCATTAGGTATTCAGAGGATATATTATTTTCCTAGATTTTAATAATAGAACAGCCCATAAGCATTTGAATCATTGAATTCTGACTCAATTAAAACCTTTTCTTTCCCTTTCTCCTCTACTGGGGAAGGCTGGCAATGCTTCCATTCTGATTTTCATATCACATCTTCCAATGCCAGAGAGTTGTTCTGTGAAACAGTAGAGGAAAGGCATGGGGCAAAGGAGGTCTTACTTGAACTTTTAATCATTCAGTGACATTCAGTAGATGTGGTGGGTATCCTAAGCCATTTACTTACTTCCATTGTCACTTTTATGGATCTCTGACTTCAGCTCATTGGTGCATGTGACAATCTCCAGTTGACCACATCCACTCCCTTCTGGTTTTTCCCTCTAACACCTCTAACTTCTTTATGTCAAGGTTGCCCTGGTCTTTGGAGGAAGGAAACTGACTTAGAGTCATTTTCAAAACAATTCTTGGCTATCCTCTTTATGACACATGGAAATTGCACAGAAGAACTCTGAAGTCTGGCTTGTTTACAGTAAAGACTTCTTTGTTCTGTTGTTGTAACAACTTCAGCTAGTCAAAGCTGCTATCCTTTAGACCTCTTTGGCATGAATCAGATAGTAGTAACTGCATCCTTCAAATTGCAGGAGATGTATATCAAATTCTCCAAATTCTTAAAGCATCTCTTCCTCTCAGGCAGAACTCTCCTCTTATCCCCTGTTTTTCACAGTGGTTGACATCAAGTAGTAGTATGCGTGACCTACTGACAATTTTTCCAAAGCATTCCTAATGTTTGGTAATACCTCACATATGCTATTTATCCCTGAAAAGGATGATAAGCTAAAATTTCAATACTATTTTTACAATTTTAAGCATGCCATGCCTAGGCAATCTGACGCTTTGGGTTTTTTAAAACATGGCACCAAAATTTTTGATGGCCACTGAAAGAGGATCTGTGTCTCCACTTATTGAATGCAGGGAGGCTTTGATCAATAAAATATGGTGATAGTGACACTGTGTGACTTTCAATACAGCATTATAAAAGATGATGTTGCTTTTGCCTTGCTTCCTGAAACACCTGCATTGGAATACCTGAGCCTCCATATTAGTAGTGAAAATATCCCAAGGTAGCCATCCTGTGAGGAGACAAAGTCACCTAGAGAGGGCACGCTTAGCAATTTCAGTTTGCAATTCTAATATTTGAGTCTTCCCAGCCCAAGTGCCAGATAGTGTAAATGAGTCTTTAGAAGATTTTGACTCACAGTTTTTGTGTCACCCCCAGCCCCAGAGTCAGCTGAGTAACGATATGTTGTATAAGGAAATTTCTGATCCATAGAATCTGTGAGCATGATAAGATGATTGTCTTGTGCTTCTAACTTTCGGCCTAATTAGTCACCCTACTAGCTCAGTTGGTAAATAATCCACCTGCAATGCAGGAGACCTCGGTTCGATTCCTGGGTCAGGAAGATCCCATGGAGAAAGGATAAGCTACCCACTCTAGTATTCTTGGGCTTCCCTGATGGCTCAGATGGTAAAGAATCAGGCTGCAATGCAGGAAACTTGGGTTCAGTCTCTGGGTTGGGAAGATCCCCTGGAGGAGGGCATGGCAACCCACTCCAGTATTCTTGCATGAGAATCCCTATGGACAGAAGAGGCTGGCTGGCTACAGTCCATGGGGTTGCAAAGAGTCAGACATAACTGAATGACTAAGCACAGGATATACAAAGCACAGCAGAGTCACCCAGAAGTAACTGGAACAAGTACTGAGTGTGTGTGTGTGTTGTGTGTGTATATGTCTGTGTGTGTGTATGTGTGTGTGAAACCATGAATTTCAACCAAATCTGAGTAAAAAAGAATCCCATATTAATTTACATGAAGCACTTGGAATACAACATGTACAAAATAAATAAAAGATAGTTGTTATTCCTCTTGACTAATACAAGAAACAAAATCTCTGCAAGACTGCTTTTCTCTCAATACAGCAAGATTCAGGAGTTTTTAAAAACATTTTTCTAAACATGCCAGTGGGAATAAGAAAGGGGTACCCAAACAATCTGTATCATTCCATGCTTTGTTAAAGCATTTACTTATTTGCCTGTCACCATGCTGCACTGTTCATATGACATGTGATCTGTCATATGACAAAAATCACTACTTCTACTATACATAGCCTGTTAAATGTAGATGATGGGGTTTAGGAGAAAGCTACAGGGCTATATCCAAAGTAAATATAGGAAAATCTCATTTGATCAGAAAGCAAAATGCCAAAAGTGAACAAAATGCTTGAACATCTGCTTCCACTCACTACTTCTTCTATCTTACATTGAGTCTAAGAAAAATGAAATCTTAGGGATCTCTGAAGAGATAAGTATGGCCCTTCATGACAGTTGTTCAGGTCTTCAGACCTGGTGCATGAACTCACATGCATCGAAAAGACTCATCTGTATGAGAAATGCATCTTGCTTAAGTAGCTAATTTACTCCTGATATAATGATTTACTTATATTAAGCAAATGGAAACTTTATAAATGTTGAATATACTCAAAGAGCACACTAGTTCAAGAAACATTTGTGCTAAAATCAGTTGAAGAATTTCAGCACTTTGATAAGCCTATTTTTATATACTAAAGTTCAAATTTCTCAATACCCTATTATCTTATAATGGATACCTACAGAAGTATTCGCTTAGACCTTTGCCTTATCCTGAAAGAGATCTTTCTACAGTCATCATAGTGATATGTTGGTCCCATATCAACCAAATCTGAGTAATCTGAATTTAAGAGACTAGCCAGGAAAATATTCTTATTATCTTATCTTGTGCCAACTCTTCATTTCTTTATCAATCCATTAGATACTAAGTGATGACTGGGGACCACCATGACAACTGTAGAAGGAATTATGTCAGTATAATACCAGGGACTAAGCAAAAACTTCAAGTATCCACTCTGAGAAGCAGAGAAAGACAAAAGTATAGCCTATAAATTAGAGACAGTGTTAGCAGTGAGCATGGATAATGAAGTTAACCCAGAGTGCAGAGAAAAGACAAATGATAAGAAGGGAATCCTAATACTATTTGAGTTCCAAATTCCCTTCTTTTTTGATACCAAAGAGTTTCTTGACATGTGGGTTCATGAGCTATACATTAGGCTTATAAATATAATCCTTCCTTTATTCGATCAAGTTAGAAATAGTGAGTCTCTGCATCTGGTTCCATAGAATCTTAATACACTTATATCCTCTAATTTTAACATTTTAACATCTATCTTCACACTCTGAACTTGAGCCACAAAAGTGTCTCTTAGATCTCTGAAAATTTTCTTTCCTCTTGCATCGTATTTACATATTTGTTCTTTCTGACTTCTCCCTTCCTTTTCCTTCTCCTGGGCTTGCCTGGCTTATTCTTATCTTTGCTCTTTGGCTCAACTTAGAAATCACTGTTTTGGAAGCTCTTTTTAATGCCTCACATTAGACTTAAGTTATTCTCAATGCTCACATAGTTCGAAGTATACTTCCTATCATGGAAGATACTTTACTATATTTGCCTATGTCTTCCAGGAGACTGTAGGATATTTAAGATACAAGGACCTGGGTCATTCTTACCATTGCCATATCTCCAGGTCCTGCCAAACTGTCTGGCACATGTAAGTATTCAATAGCCATGTCTCAAATAAATGTATAGATTTACTTAAAACAAGCACTCTCTGGTTCTTTTTTGATCTTTCTCTCTCTTTTTTCTCTCTCCATATATATGTGTGTGTATATGAGATTAAAGATATATAAATCACATTGGTTATAAGTGTAATGCATAAAAAACTGTGAAGCAAACAGTTGTGAAGTAAAGTATTTGGAAAAAAACTGAAGTCAACAGGATTTTAATCTGAATAAAATGTGCTTCTCTGTTCTTATTAGCTTAATTTCCTTCTTTTCCAGCTGAAATGCTTTTGTTTTACTTTTTACTGAATATTCACTTCTTGAATGGCTTCTCATATTCAGGGCCTTTTTATTTTCCTCTTTTCCAGCAAAATGCAATAATTTTTGTGACTTGTTTTTATATCCTTCTTGGGCCAGAACACTCAGTGACACATCAGCACTGTAACCATTGCTAGCTTGCCTTTCTGGTCACTTCATGTGTATGGTGAGTGACTTTCTGAAGGAAATCCCTCAATCAAAAGTTATAACTTGCCTCATAGAAATCCAAGTATAGGGTCTTTGTTATGTTGGTTTTGAATACTCAGTACCTGGTACTCTTGCACTCAGTAAAGATTCATGGTAAAATAAAGAAAATTAATTCTACATATTATTATTTATATTGATGCTTTAATAACATATAAAGTCTAGAATTAAAATGATCTTTATTACTTCTTTTAAGTTGTTTCCTTTTGAAGATGCCATAGCATGTTAACTAGGATTCTATCAAAGTATTGAGAAAAGGGTGAGTATGCGTACCTCACCTGTTTAAGAAATAAAGACCAGTGGTATGATTTTCCTACTTTCTTCCAACCGTGTATAAGCTTATTTTTATGATTTCTGCTTACACTCCTGGGGCTTCCTGAGACTGCTATGTGCAATTGTAGTATATTAGCATTGTTTAATTAAGGAAGATTTCTCTGCAAGATGAAAGAATTCTCTTATACAGTATGGCTGATAGGGTGGAGATCCAAAATTACTTAGGAGATGATTTTATTATTAACAACCCAGTTGAATGAAAAATTAAGACTATCTAAACCTGGGATGAAGAAAAAGAAGCATTATAAGACAGTCTGTTGGGAATAGTAATTACCTAGCATTCAAAGATCTCATTTCATAATGATACACACAATAACATGAATGAATCTCAAATAAAGGCTTAGCAAAAGCAGCTAGACACAAAAATATACATACAGCATGATTTCATTTATATGAAATTTTAGAAAAAGCTGAAGCAATCTTTAGGGCCTGAAACATATCAGGGATTTTCTAGGACCATATCTGGTTGTGATGGGGAACTGATTGCAAAGAAGCACAAAGAACTTACTAAGTTGATGTCAATGTTGTGTATCTTGATTTTGATGGTATTTTCAGAGAGAGGTATAAAATTCTGAAAAAATCACCATAAGGTATACATCAAATGGGTGAATGTTATTGTTTAAAAATTCAGTCCAGTTAAGTCACTCAGTCATATCCGACTCTTGTGACCCAATGGACTGCAGCACGCCAGGCCTCCCTGTCCATCACCAACTCCCGGAATTTACTCAAATTCACACCCACTGAGTCAGTGATGCCATCCAACTATCTCATCCTCTGTCACCCCTTCTCCTCCCATCTTCAATCTTTCTCAGCATCAGGGTCTTTTCAAATGAATCAGTTCTTCACATCAGGTGGCCAAAGTATTGGAGTTTCAGCTTCAGCATCAGTCCTTCTGATGAATATTCAGGACTGATTTCCTTTAGGATGGACTGGCTGGATCTCCTTGCAGTCCAAGGGACTCTCAAGAGTCTTCTCCAACACCACAGTTCAGAAACATCAATTCTTAGGTGCTCAGCTTTCTTTATAGTTCAACTCTCACTTCCATACATGACTACTGGAAAAACCATAGCCTTGACTAGACAGATCTTTGTTGGCAAAGTAATGTCTCTGCTTTTTAATATGCTGTCTAAGTTCATTATAACGTTTCTTCCAAGAAGTAAGTGTCTTTTAATTTCATAGATGCGGTCACCATCTGCAGTGATTTTGGAGCCCCCCAAATAAAGTCTCCCACTGTTTCCACAGTTTCTCCATCTATTTGCCATGAAGTGATGGGACCAGATACCATGATCTTTGTTTCCTGAATGTTGAGCTACAAGCCAACTTTTCTCTCTCCTCTTTTATTTTCATCAAGAGGCTCTTTTGTTCTTCTTCACTTTCTGCCATTAGGGTGGTGTCATCTGTATATCTGAGGTCATTGATATTTCTCCCAGGAATTTTGATTCTAGCTTGTGCTTCGTTCAGCCCAGGGTTTCTCATGATGTACTCTGCATAGAAGTTAAATAAGCAGGGTGCAATTATACAGCCTTGACATATTTCTTTTTCTATTTGGAACCAGTCTGTTGTTCCATGTCCAGTTCTAACTGTTGCTTCCTGACCTGCATACAGATTTCTCAGGAAGCAGGTCAGGCGGTCTGGTATTCCCATCTCTTAAAGAATTTTCCACAGTTTATTGTGATCCACACAGTCAGAGGCTTTGACATAGTCAATAAAGCAGAAATAGATGTTTTCCTGAACTCTTGCATTTTCGATGATCCAACGGATGCTGGCAATTTGATCTCTGGTTCCTCTGCCATTTCTAAAACCAGCTTGAACATCAGGGAATTCACGGTTCACATATTGCTGAAGCCTGGCTTGGAGAATTTTGAGCATTACTTTACTAGTGTGTGAGATGAATGCTATTGTGTGGTAGTTTGAGCATTCTTTTGCATTGCCTTTCTTTGGGATTGGAATGAAAACTGACCTTTTCCAGTCCTATGGCCACTGCTGAGTTCTCCAAATTTGCTGGCATATTGAGTGCAGCACTTTCACAGCATCATCTTCCAGGATTTGAAACAGCTCAACTGGAATTCCATCACTTCCACTAGCTTTGTTCATAGTGATGCTTCCTAAGGCCCACTTGACTTCACATTCCAGGATGTCTGGTTCTAGGTGAGTGATCACCCCATCATGATTATCTGGGTCATGAAGACTTTTTGTACAGTTCTGTGTATTCTTGCCACCTCCTCTTAATATTTCTGCTTCTGTTAGGTCCATACCATTTCTGTCCTTTATCAAGCCCATCTTTGCATGAAATATTCCCTTGGTATCTCTATTTTTCTTGAACAGATCTGTAGTCTTTCCCATTCTGTTGTTTTCCTCTATTTCTTTGCATTGATCACTGAAGAAGGCTTTCTTATCTCTTCTTGCTATTCTTTGGAACTCTGCATTCAGATGCTTATATCTTTCCTTTTCTCCTTTGCTTTTCACTTCTCTTCTTTTCACAGCTATTTGTAAGGCCTCCCCAGACAGCCATTTTGCTTTTTTGCATTTCTTTTCCATGGGGATGTTCTTGATCTCTGTCTCCTGTACAATGTCACTAACCTCCATCCATAGTTCCTCAGCTACTCTGTCTATCAAATCTAATCCCTTGAATCTATTTCTCACTTCCACTGTATAATCATTAGGGATTTGATTTAGGTCATACTTGAGTGGTCTAGTGGTTTTCCCTGAAGTGAAGTGAAGTGAATTGAAGTCGCTCAGTCGTGTCCGACTCTTTGCGACCCTGTGGACTATAGACTACCAAGCTCCTCTGTCCATGGGATTCTCCAGGCAAGAGTACTAGAGCGGGTTGCCATTTCTTTCTCCAGGGGATCTTCCCGACACAGGGATGAAACCTGGGTCTCCTGCATTGCAGGCAGACGCTTTACCCTCTGAGTCACTCTTCATTTCTCTACTTTATAAATTATACCACAATAAAGATAATTTAAGAGAGAAAAAACTCTCAGTTCATAATTGGGTCTAATATTAAGCAACAGGGCTTCCCAAGTGGCACTAGTGGTAAAGAATCTAACTGCAAGCCATGGGTTTGATCCCTGTGTCAGGAAGATTCCCTAGAGGAGAAAATACCACTCTGGTATTCTTGCCTGAAGAATGCCATTGACAGAGTATCCTGGCAGGTACAGTCCATAGGATCACAAAGTCAGACAGGATGGAAGCAACTTAGCATGCACTAAGTAACAAGAGATTTTAATAAACCCAGTATATCCTTTGGGCCTCATTTTCAACAACAGCATGATAGAAATAATAAATAACATTACTCCAACCTACCTAACAAGCTTGCTTGCTAAGCTAAAACAAAATGGACACCAAAACACTTTTTAACTACTATAGCATAAGCTTAGAGATGTTATTGTTGGGGGAAATTTGAAGAACAGGATGCTATTTTGTTTTTATAAAGGATCTGGGATTAGGTGTATTACACAGGGCTGGTGAAATGTTTATCTGCAAACTCTAAGTCATAAACCACTGCTCTTGATTCAAAATTGAATCAAAATTAGCCTTGTCAATTTTTTAAAGAGATAAAATTATGCAGAATGTTATTAATTTTTCTCAAATTTGGCCACAGAAGAAAATAATGAAAAGTTATATTTTATATATTAACATATTCTTGTTAAAATAACCTTGTTTCATCATTATCAAGGAGTATTTATAAGCCATTTACTATTCATGAAGCTGTGTGTGTTTAAAAAAGAAATATGAAGCATTAAGTTTAAATTAAATTTCACTTTAAAATATTCATGATTTAATGTTAAAGATACCATAGAGAAGAATGCAGGAGCCTAAATCTAGAATAATAAGTTCTATAGAATATATAATATAGCAGGTATGTCCTACCTTAGGATAGCATGAATAATTTGGACTAGATTTCAATATACTTGTACAAGAAAATAAAGGAATTAGGACATAGCTTTAAAACTCCAGCAGTTCAGATGAAATGTGTAAATAAGCATAATAGGAACTTCAGGAGTCATTTTTTATGCTTCTGGAAAAGTATATGTTGTGGTAAGAAATAAAAACAGGACTTCCCTGGTGGCTCTGTGGATAAGAATCCACCTTCCAAACAAGGGGACATGGGTTTGATCCCTGATCTGGGAAGATTTCACTTGCAACCAACAACTAAACCCCTATGCTACAACTCCTGAGTTGGCATTCTAGAGCCAGGAAATTACTGAGCCCATGAGCCTGGAGCCTGTGCTCCACAACAAGAAAAGCCACTGCAACAAGAAACTCAAATACCACAACAAAGATACAGGGCAATCAAAAATAAAATAAATTTTAAAAAACTAGAAAAAGAAAAAAAAAACACAAACTATCAAAAATTGCACATTATTAAATAAATCATTTAGTAAAATGATTTAACTAAATGTAAAGTAAAATAAGTAAAACCTTTAACTGTACTTGTGGTCTTGTAATGTCTGGTTTATACCTCTCTCCTGTGGAAAGTGTGTTTGTTATCTGGTTGCACAGGTTAGCAATGGTAAATTTTCCGTAGTCCAGGCCATAACCCTCAGTGTTTACAGTCTCAAAATTTAGTTTTATAAACCTAACAAAAAGTGGTATATTTTGTAGCAACAGATGCTCATAAAGGGAGTTGAAGAGTGATGAATAGAGTGAGTATACCAATAGCGTAGTTTGTTATAACTACTGCAAGAAACAGATGGAAGGTGAGCATTACCTTTCCATTTCCTCTAAAACATAGTCAGAATATCACTTGTTGGGCCTGAAAACACAATGAGAAGAATTGTAAGAAAATGAGAATAATGTCATGTCCATGTGACAATGAGATAGAAACCAGAAGTACTACGAGGTCCTTTACAGACATTCCTCCAGGGTGGCCAGTGTCTTGGTAAAATGGACAATCTTGCCTTTGTAACTCTTCCTTTATTTGGCTGTGATAACCCAATCCCTCATCACTTTCAACTGATGGACTCTTTATAATTATCAATATATTCAATTAGATGACTTTGAATATGAATATTCTGTATCATGATATATTGGACTTTACAGATACTTCTTACCTTCTTGGAGGGCAGTCATGTTTGCATCAGTTTCAATTTCTTTATTTTCTATAATAGGTTTTTTAGGGAATACATTTTGTCATTTTTGTATCTCTTATCTCTCAAACTCTAAAGTTCAAGCCACATTCTTGAAACATAATACTTGACTTATCAGCATGGTCCAAAGTGAATTCATTCTTTATCAGTTCAAATATTATTCATATATTCAACATGGTGAAAGATTAAAAATAAATATATATGTAAATAAATGTTTCCCGGTGGTGGTGGTATTTTAGTTACTAAGTCGTGTCCAACTCTTGGGACCCCATGGACTGTAGCCAGCCAGCTCCTCTGTCCATAGGATTTCCCGGCAAGGAATACTGGAGTGGGTTGCCATTTCTTTCTCCAGGGGGGCCTTCCCAACCCAGGGATAGAACCCATGTCTCTGCATTGCAGGTTGTCTCCTGAATTGCAGGCTCTTTACTACTGAGCCACCAGGGAAACCCTAATGTTTCCTGAGTAAACATTTATTCATATTCAATCCTGTTCAATTCAGTTCAGTCGTTCAGTTGTGTCCGACTCTTTGCGACCCCATGAATCGCAGCACGCCAGGCCTCCCTTCCTGGTGTTATACCGAAACACTCATCAAGTCTTTCTCTCTAGCATGAAACATCTATTCTGTTTCTATCAGTGAAGGATCTGCAATTACCAGATAAGTAGAAAATACGTGGTGTACTAAGAAGATTATTGGAAGTACTACAAGACCAGCTATAGGCTGAGCACTGATTACTTCCAAAACATGGTCATAGAATGATTATTAAGGGAGTAGCTGCTTTCCAATCAGGAAGCCTAAAAGTCAGGGAGCTGCTCCTATAACTCCTTGCTCCAGGATCAGTCCAACTCTGCTCAAGTCTGGAAGTCAAGATATTTTCACCAACTCTTAGCTCTAAGATGTGACCACATCAGATCTAGATATGGAATAAACAAGACAACACTCCAACTACTAGCTTCAGGAGCACATCATTCAAGCTATATTTCATGCCAGTAAAAATGGATCTTTTGCAGGTTCCTTGCATTCTCCCCCTAAATGCCTACAAATGTGGGAAATAGTTACTGGAACTGCTGATAAAGCTAATAAGGAAAACCCACACTCCTTCTCTTCCTTGAAGGCCATTAAAAACAGAATTCCTAGGAGAAGAACTCTGCGTTACTTATTACTTCCAAATCTCATAAAGGTGTATGTGTGGGGGTTCACGGCAAATAGATGGGGAAACAGCGGTAACAGTGGCTGACTATTTTTTTAGGCTCCAAAATCACTGCACGTGGTGATTGCAGTCATAAAATTAAAAGATGCTTACTCCTTGGAGGGAAAGTTATGACCAATTTAGATAGCATATTCAAAAGCAGAGACATTATTTTGTCAACATAGGTCCGTCTAGTCAAGGCTATGGTTTTTCCAGTGGTCAAGTATGGATGTGAGAGTTGGACTATAATGAAAGCTGAGTGCCAAAGAATTGGTACTTTTGAACTGTGGTGTTGGACAAGACTCTTGAGAGTCCCTTAGACTGCAAGGAGATCCAACCAGTCCATCCTAAAGGAGATCAGTCCTGGATGTTCATTGGAAGGACTGATGCTGAAGTTGCAACTCCAATACTTTGGCCACCTGATGCGATGAGCTGACTCATTTGAAAAGACCCTGATGCTAGGGAAGATTGAGGTCAGGTGGAAATGGGGACGATAGAGGATGAGATGGTTGGATGTTATCACTGATTCAATGGACATGAGTTTGAGTAAACTTCGGGAGTTGGTGATGGACAGGGAGGCCTGTCATGCTGCAGTTCATGGGGTCGCAAAGAGTCATCCTCTAGAGAAGGAAATGGCAACCCACTCTATAGTCTTGCCTGGAGAATCCCATGGACAGAGGAGCCTGGTGGGCTACAGTGCATGAGGCAACAAAGAGTTAGACATGATTGAAGTGATTTAGTATGCATAGCACACATATTGACTCATCAAAAGCTAGATCACATGTGGAACTGAGCTGTCATCGATTTTAGGAAGCAGGATTGAGACTAGGGTGAAGCAAGAGAGAAATCCAAGGCACAGAGTTCAAGCAGGGAGTTCATTCTTTTGTGCCAATCCTGTACCTGCTCAAGTCTTAGAGTGATTGCATCCTTAAATGTGGGGGACTGGACACCTCACTTTTCTCACTCTAGTCTTGGCCAGGATAAGAAAATTTTAGCAAATGGAGTGAGTTTGGAGTGAGTTCACAAGCCAGTTTGCAGTACTGGCCAGAGTCTGCCACTTGTCTGCTTAAGATTCAGTCAGTCCTTTCTCCTATGGTAAAACTACCAACAACACAATAGTCACACAAAGCCAGCACGTGTGCTTTTGGCTGCTACAATTTCAAATGATTTGACCTCACAAATAAATGAAAATCCAACACCCTTTCTTCATTTTAAATGAAAGACCACTGTTATCACCTGTAAAAAGAAAACCAAATGCATTGAGACCATAACATTCAGTAATCTTCTTGATTTATCACATTATCAAGAATCATAGTAGCCACAAAAATATGGTTCTGATCAATTGGGTTCATGGTAAAAAATGACTTCTTGTTATTCTATATATCATATCATTTTTATAAAGGAAATAAAATATTTCATAATTTAGAACTGCTGCAAAGTTCCATAGTTAAGTAATCCCAGATGTGTACATTTTTCTAAAAGATTCTTGAAGTGCTTTTCCTTTTTAACAAAGAGCACTCAGAGAATTTACCTAGAACAATAATAAACTCTTAATAGAGGAGACAGAATCAAGTCTATTTGCCTCTAAAGTAATTTCTCAGCTGATTTATTTGTGAAAGCAGAGACACATACTCAAGAGGACAATTTTTCTTAATAAGACACTAACAAGACAAAAAAATGCATGTTATGACTGACCTAGATAGCATATTCAAAAGCAGAGACATTACTTTGCCAACAAAAGTCCGTCTAGTCAAGGCTATGGTTTATCCAGTGGTCATGTATGGATGTGAGAGTTGGACTGTGAAGAAAGCTGAGCACTGAAAATTGATATTTTTGAACTGTGGTGTTGGAGGAGACTCTTGAGAGTCCGTTGGACTGCAAGGAGATCCAACCAGTCCATTCTAAAGGAGATCAGTCCTGAGTGTTCTTTGGAAGGAATGATGCTAAAGCTGAAATTTCAGTACTTTGGCTACCTCATGTGAAGAGTTGACTCATTGGAAAAGACTGATGCTGGAAGGGATTGAGGGCAGGAGGAGAAGGGGACGACAGAGGATGAGCTAGGTGGATGGCATCACTGACTCGATGGACATGAGTCTGAGTGAACTCTGGGAGTTGGTGATGGACAGGGAGGCCTGACGTGCTGTGATTCACAGGGTCGCAAAGAGTTGGACACAACTGAGCGACTGAACTGAACTGAACACAGTACTGATACATTCTAATGGCAAAGGTAAAGTGAGGAAGGAAAACGGACCTGTCAGACAGGTGAGGGTGAGAATTGAAGTTTTAATGGGGTACCTGGGGAAAGCATTACTGAGAATGGGGTTTTCTAGTAATAATACAAAAATGAAGAAGAAAACTATAATTCATGTAGATATATTGGGAAAAGGGTAGAGGATTCAACAAGAAAAAGCACTGAAGTAGAAGCATTCTGGAGTGCTGTAGGAGGAAAAGGGGGTTCTGTGTGCCTGGAGTTTTGGGTAGGAGCAAGGTAGGACATGAGACAGAAGAGATAAGAGAGAGCTGGGTCATGTTAAGCTTTGGTTCTGCCCATTTGCAAAGACTCAGTTCAGTTCATTCCAGCCACACAGTTGTGTCCAACTCTTTGCAACCCCATGGACTCCAGCACGTGAGGCTTCCCTGTCCATCACCAACTCCCAGAGCTTGCTCACACTCATGTCCATCGGTGATGCCCTCCAACCATCTCATCCTCTGTCATCCCCTTCTCTTCCTGCCTTCAATCTTGCAAGGACTAGTCATTTTAAAAAACATCCATTTGACCCCAAAATGAATAAATCAAAAACATAAAAAAAAAAAAAACCCAGAAACTTCTTTAAGGTAATATAGGAGACCTTCAAAAACGTCTAGAGCACATATTATATGTAAAAATAAAGACTTGAAATCATTCTCCTTCACATCAGAACAAATCAAGATGCCCACTTTCACATTCTCACTATTTTTCCTGAAAGCAGCACTGGAGGTTCAGTCAGAACAGTTAAAGGGAAAAAAAAAGGAGAAGAAAGAGTATAATAATTAGAAGGAAAAAACAAAGATCAATATTTCCAACACTGCAGATGATGATTGTTATTAAAAATAATTAATCCATCTACAGATAAAAATGTTAGAATTTTAATAATGGATAAAGGATAGTAGATATTACTATATGCAAAATAAGAGCAATGATTGATCAGAAAATGCAATTTTAAATAAACCATTTGCTACATATAGGAAGCAAAAATGTTGTCTCTAGGAATAAAAAACATTGTTTCAAGACTTTTATAAATAAGATTATAACATGTATCTGAAGATGTTATTGAAAACCTAAATATAGAAAAGTATTCAAGTCTTTAGATTCACTATAATAAAAATGCCACTTATCCCTAGGCCAATTCTAATAAATATTCCCACAGGATCCTTATGGAAGTTTACACACTTAGGTTTTTAAATTATTTGGAGGTATCCTGCTGCTGCTGCTGCTAAGTCGCTTCAGTCGTGTCTGACTCTGTGCAACCCCATAGACGGCAGCACACCAGGCTCCCCTGTCCCTGAGATTCTCCAGACATGAACGCTGGAGTGGGTTGCCATTTCCTTCTCCAATGCATGAAAGTGAAAAGTGAAAGTGAAGTTGCACAGTCGTGTCCCACTCTTAGCAACCCCCTGGACTGGAGCCCACCAGGCTCCTCGGTCCATGGGATTTTCCAGGCAAGAGTACTGGAGTGGGGTGCCATTGCCTTCTCCAATTTGGACATATAAAAGGTCAAAAATAGCCCTGAAGATTTTCTTTACTATGAAAAAAATTACTATGAAGCTAAAATTGTTTTAATAGTATTGCATTGGTTGAAGGGTAGAATTTTAGAAAAATGGAACAGAATAGAAAGACCACAAATGGTCATATCTGTATATAAAAATTTAATTTAATTTATTACATAGTCATCAGTGCAGGTCAATGGAAATAAATGGTTCTGAATCATTGTTTACCCATTTGGGGGAAAAATGTCAAATTAACACTCTGCATCATTCAAGAATCAATTTCAAATAGAATTAAGATTTAAATGGGAATGGAAACTTCTATAATTATTATAGGACTTTTTTCCAACCTCAAGGCAAGGAAAAGTTTATTAAACAAAAAACAGAAAATGCAAATCATTACAAAACATTGAGAAAATATGTTACTAAATTAAACAACTGATTATCACAAACGCCATAAAGACTACAAAATACAAGCTAAGAACTGAGGAAATTCTCACAACATTTATGACTAATAAAGGACTATTATCCAACCAATCAATCAACAAGAAAAAAAGAAACAACCAATTAAAATTGAACAAAAAGCTCAAACAGACATTTCATAGAAGAGGTAAATGAATGACCTTTGAATACACAGAAAGATACTCAAGCTCATTAGCAACCCCAGAAGTACATGTTGATGTCTCAATAACACATCATTTTACAGGACTCTGTTAGCAGAAGTGTCGGGCAGTAAGAACATTCATCCATTGCTCACGAGCTGGAAATTGTTGCAAACACTTTGGAAGACAGTTTGCCAGTGCCTAGTAAAGTTGGGAAAATCCTGTACAAGTACAGAAGAAGGTAATTTACAAGGCAGTAATGTTTGTAATAGAAAATAAATTTTGACATTCTGAACGCTGATCAGTTGTAGAACAGACTAGCTGTGCTAATTCAGACAGTATAATAATATTAAGCAATGAAAATAAATTAACTACAGCCGTGAATTGGGTCAATCTAATTCCCCAAAACATAATATTGAAAGGAATATATCACAGAACCACAAAGGGTATAATTCCATCACTTAAAAATTGTTTTAAATAGGCAACACTACTTATATATTCCCTAGAGTTACCTATATACATAGCAAAAACTATAGAAGAATTCAAGGACCTGATTAGCACAAAAATAATGTTGGTAATTTCCTCTTGAAGTGTGGAACTAGTGTGATTGAGGAGGCGCACACAGAAGACATAAATGAAGCTCCTGAAATACTAGACACATTACCTCTTAACTTGAGATTTGGGTCTCCAATTATTTCTTTAGTTTATAGTTTTTACATTTGAAATGTATTTTAAAGTATTAAAATTAAGGTATGTTTAACAGTAAAGGATTTTACACAAATAAATGTGTCATTTTATTTGTCCTTGCAAAATAAAGACTTTGAGGATTTCAAATTATTTCAGCACACACCATTACATATATTTCGGCTCACACCTTTACTTTATGAGTATACTCACCCAGGTCTCCTGCTTTATTTGATCAATTCACATGCCAAAATTTTTCAGATTTAATCAAAATTCTACATCCACTTACAGAGTTGTACTCTGATTGCCTAAGCAACTCAATATCTAGTAGTTATTTCAATTATTTCCCATGAAGTCATAATGCATCTGTTAAGGTTCTATTTTATAACTAATAAACAGCTTCAGGAATGATTAAGTAATGAGTGCCTGAGTACACAGATAACAAAGGATAAATGAGAGAATTAATTTCTGGTTTTCAGGTCCTGAAGTCATGGCTCTTCCTGCTGCATATGGTAATCCCATAGGAAGACTGGTATTATCAGGTGCCAGAGACATAAAACACAGTGCTTCTGATGGAGTAAGAGCTTAATACATAGGTAATAAATAAAAGAATAAATAAATGAGTATCCTGAAAAATATGGTCCTTACCTGAACACTGGTTTTGGTTTCTTAGTCTGTGGATCTTTTTTCACCTTCAATTTGTTGCTGCTGTTGTTTAGTTGCTAAGTCGTGTCCGACTCTTTGTGACCCCATGGACTGTAGACTTCCAGGCTCCTCTGTCCATGAGATTTCCCAGGTAAGAATACTGGAGTGAGTTGCCGTTTCCTTCTCAACAGGATCTTCCTGACCCAGGGGTTGAAGCTGTGTCTCAGGCATTGGCAGGCAGGTTCTTACCACTGAACCACCTGGGAAGTTTCACCTTTGATTATGTGTCTGTATGACACTGGACCATAGAATTTCATTTCAGTTCAGTTTAGTCGCTCAGTCATGTCCGAGTCTTTGCAACCCCATGAATCGCAGCACGCCAGGCCTCCCTGTTCATCACCATCTCCGGGAGTTCACTCAGACTCACGTCCATCGAGTCAGTGATGCCAGCCAGCGATCTCATCCTCAGTCATCCCCTTCTCCTCCTGCCCCCAATCCCTCCAGCATCAGAGTCTTTTCCAATGAGTCAACTCTTCATATGAGGTGGCCAAAGTACTGAAATTTCAGCTTTAGCATCATTCTTTCCAAAGAAATCCCAGGGCTGATCTCCTTCAGAATGGACTGGTTGGATTTCCTTGCAGTCCAAAGGACTCTCAAGAGTCTTCTCCAACACCACAGTTCAAAAGCGTCAATTCTTCGGCGCTCAGCCTTCTTCACAGTCCAACTCTCACATCCATACATGACTACTGGAAAAACTATAGCCTTGACTAGACGGACCTTAGTCAGCAAAGTAATGTCTCTGCTTTTGAATATGCTGTCTAGGTTGGTCATAACTTTTCATCCAAGGAGTAAGCATTTTTTAATTTCATGGCTACAATCACCATCTGCAGTGATTTTGGAGCCCCAAAAAATAAAGTCTGACACTGTTTCCACTGTTTCCCCATCTATTTCCCATGAAGTGATTGGACCAAATGCCATGATCTTCATTTTCTGAATGTTGAGCTTTAAGCCAACTTTTTCACTCTCCTCTTTCACTTTCATCAAGAGGCTTTTTAGCTCCTCTTCACTTTCTGCCATAAGGGTGGTGTCATCTGCATATCTGAGGTGACTGATATTTCTCCTGGCTATCTTGATTCCAGCTTGTGTTTCTTCCAGTCCAGCGTTTCTCATGATGTACTCTGCATAGAAGTTAAATAAGCAGGGTGACAATATACAGCCTTGATGTACTCCTTTTCCTATTTGGAACCAGTCTGTTGTTCCATGTCCATTTCTAACTGTTGCTTCCTGACCTGCATACAGATTTCTCAAGAGGCAGGTCAGGTGGTCTGGTATGCCCATCTCTTTCAGAATTTTCCACAGTTTCTTGTGATCCACACAGTCAGAGGCTTTGGCATAGTCAATAAAGCAGAAATAGATGTTTTTCTGGAACTCTCTTGCTTTTTCCATGATCCAGCAGATGTTGGCAATTTGATCTCTGGTTCCTCTGCTTTTCCTAAAATCAGCTTGAACATCAGGGAGTTCACGGTTCACATATTGCTAAAGCCTGGCTTGGAGAATTTTGATCATTACTTTACTAGCATGTGAGATGAGTGCAATTGTGTGGTAATTTGAGCATTTTTTGGCATTGCCTTTCTTTGGAATTGGAATGAAAACTGACCTTTTCCAGTCCTGTGGCCACTGCTGAGTTTTCCAAATTTGCTGGCATATTGAGTGCAGAACTTTCACAGCATCATCTTTCAGGATTTGAAACAGCTCAACTGGAATTCCATCACCTCCACTAGCTTTGTTCGTAGTGATACCTTCTAAGGCCCTCTTGACTTTGCTTTCCAAGATGTCTGGCTCTAGATTAGTGATCACATCATCATGGTTATCTGGGTCATGAAGATCTTTTTTGTACAGTTCTTCCGTGTATTCTTGCCACCTCTTCTTAATATCTTCTGCTTCTGTTAGGTCCATACCATTTCTGTCCTTTATCAAGCCCATCTTTGCAAGAAATGTTCCTTTGGTATCTCTAATTTTCTTGAACAGATCTCTAGTCTTTCCCATTCTGTTGTTTTCCTCTATTTCTTTGCATTGATCACTGAAGAAGGCTTTCTTATCTCTTCTTGCTATTCTTTGGAACTCTGCATTCAGATGCTCATATCTTTCCTTTTCTC
The DNA here is from genome assembly GCF_023091745.1 of Budorcas taxicolor. Taxonomy (NCBI): domain Eukaryota; kingdom Metazoa; phylum Chordata; class Mammalia; order Artiodactyla; family Bovidae; genus Budorcas; species Budorcas taxicolor. Next base: position 75,889,134 of record NC_068912.1, read on the forward strand.
CTTTGCTTTTTGCCTCTGTTCTTTTCACAGCTATTTGTAAGGCCTCCCCAGACAGCCATTTTGCTTTTTTGCATTTCTTTTCCAAGGGGATGGTCTTGATCCCTGTCTCCTGTACAATGTCACGAACCTCATTCCATAGTTCATCAGGCACTCTATCTATCAGATCTAGGCCCTTAAATCTATTTCTCACTTCCAGTGTATAATCAATAGGGATTTGATTTAGGTCATACCTGAATGGTCTAGCGGTTTTCCCTACTTTCTTCAATTTATCTGAATTTGGTAATAAGGAGTTCATGATCTGAGCCACAGTCAGCTCCTGTTCTTGTTTTTGTTAACTGTATAGAGCTTCTCCATCTTTGGCTGCATAGAATATAATCAATCTGATTTTGGTGTTGACCATCTGGTGATGTCCATGTGTAGAGTTTTCTCTTGTGTTGTTGGAAGAGGGCTAATTGGAAATTATTATTTCCAGTAAGCTTTCACATACATAGAATGTTTAAAAAAACACACTAAATAAACAGAATTATCATAATTCTACTCTTTTAACTATTTTCTCCCTTTGATGATACTATACTGTGCCTTAAAAAAGCTGTAGCAACACACTAACAGTAACTACTAATTATAAGCTCTGTTATGAAACCTTCATAGGATTAAAGTTTCAAGTTATAAAAAAATCAATTAGGTCTCTGTTACAAATTCTATAATTTCAGAATGCTGCAGTGATTGTATCAAAGCCATATTGTGCTAGATGGAAGAAAGTTTTACTTTTTAATATAGGATTTCCTCCAACTCAGACTATATGTGATTGAAGAGTCTAGAGACTATCTCTCCCTTGCCATTAAAGTAGCTATTCATGTTAAAAATTACTGTACTTCAACAGCTTCTTAATGTATAAGCTAGATCAATTTGATAAGCAAGCATCTATACTATTCCCCAATACCTATTTCCTCCAGCTTTGGAATGTTTTGCTAATAGAATCACAAGGCTTTTATGTAGAATTACTGAATTGGAGAAGAACATTTATTTGCAAGTTATACACTTTTTAAACCTATACATAATGAAATAAAGATTTTGGATATTTTCTGAAAATAATTTCTAGGCACTTTGAAGGAATTTATGCTGAGAAAGAGCCTACTCAAAGATTTGCTGATTGTTTTCATGTTTCCTAAAAGAGTTACTGACTAGATGTCTTCTCTCTTAAATAGTAAAAAAAATGACAGACTTTTTATTTTGGGGGTAATCTGTATTCAATATTGATGAAATGGACAACCTGACCAATTTCGCAATTCCTTCCTCCCTGCCTCTCTCCCTTTTTATCTTTCTTCTTTCTTCCTTCCCTTCTTCTTTCATTACCTGCCTTTCCTTCCTTCCATCCCTCCTTCCTTCCTTTCTCCCTTCTTGCCATCCTTTATTCACTCTATTTTTCTCTTTCCTTCTATTCTTTTCTAACAGGCATAAGATGACAAAATCTAAAGTTTTAAATTCTATTATTGCAATAAGAAAAATAAACTCTCAGTTTTTGAATAATGAAACAACTTTAAGTCAACTTTAGTCCTGACTGTAAGTTGTTGTATTAACTTGTCAAAAAATATTTATAATTTAGAGCATCATACTCTGAAAATGTTACAGGAAATTCAATGTAGTTGGAGACCCCTAAACTAACAAGTAGAACAGACATTAAATGCAGGTCCTAGTCTCACCTGACCCTAGTTGCATCATTTTAGGCAGCTGAATCACACACTTTCCTCATCTGCAACATTGGCTGTTAAAGGAAATTTAAACGAGATTGTTCATGTCAAAACAAGCTTAAAATGGCAAAGCTTCATAGAAAATGTAAGCTATTATTATTTTGGAGAAGGATAATGTTTCTTTTCTACCCGTTAATGTTTGAAATTATAATGGCTGTAATATTCCCTAGTTTTACTGTAATTCTATTTGGAGAAGAGGAGTAATTTGAAAATGGAATTCTTCCAAACTGGTCTTTTAATGAAAAGTTGATTTATTTGATGTTGCGGGGACCCATATGAGAATATTATTTTACCTAAAGCAAACTAGCAGAAGTCTTTGCCTTACAGCAGTAATCCTATTCAGTATTCAATTTGTCAGCTGTGTTGCAATCTGGAATATTTTAAAGTGATTTTATGTTAAATTCAAATGCAGAATGTAGATTACATAAATATTTATCCAAGCTATCAAATAAACCAAATTCTTAGAGTAACAGTAAAGATATATATATTTTACAAGATTAAACCTCTTGTGGTTTCGTTTTTACAGTGTTTCCATAATTCTTGTTGTTGTTTAATTGCTAAGTCATGCCCAACTCTTCTGCGAACACATGGATTCTAGCACACCCAGCTCCTCTGTCCATGGGATTTTCCAGGCAAGAATTCTGGAGTTGGTTACCATTTCCTTGTTCAGGGGATCTTCCTGACCCAAGGATCAAACCTGCATCTCCTGCATAGCAGGCAGATTCTTTACCACTGAGCCACCAAGGAATAATACCCTCTCTTGGTTGGCTGGACTGCCCTTACAGGTGAATATGAGCCTTTAGTCCTTGGCCTGCCTGCTCTAGCCTCATGTGACCAAGATCCTCTCTCCTCCCCAAAATGCCTCGATTTTGTTTGTTTTCACTCAGCAGAAAGCAAGAGAAGATTCTGGGCCAAGAGTGGATTGGATCAAAGACACCAGCATCTTTACTTTGCAAAAATTACTTGCTAATTGAAACAGATTGGAAGGAAAAAAAGTCAGAGAGGATGTCCTAAAAGGATTATGGGCATAGTGAAGACTATATTGAGTATGTCAAAATTCATTAATAATTTGAAAAATATTACCTAGGAAGTCTTCCATGATTGTGTTTGTATTGATTAGCATGTTGAAATCTTATTTTCCCTTTAGTGACCTATGAACCCTTGCGGAAACTCTTGTTTTGAAGTTTAGTTTTGTTACTTATTCCCAGAACATTTAGTGAACACCACTCACTCTCTGAATTTGAACTTCATCTGTAGCTCAGATGGTAAAGCTTCTGCCTACAATGCAGGAAACCCAGGTTCTATCCCTGGGTAGGGAAGATCCCCTGGAGAAGGAAATAGTAACCCACTCCAGTACTCTTGCCTGGAAAATCCCATGGATGGAGGAGTCCGGTAGGCTACAGTCCATGGAGTCCAAAAGAGTCGGACACGACTGAGCGACTTCACTTCATACAATTATAGGGGTCTCCCAGATGGCTCAACTGTGAAGTATCTGCCTGCAAATGTAGGAGATTCAGGAGACGCGAGTCCAATCCCTGGGTTAAGAAGATTCCATGGAGGAGGAAATGGCAACCCACAGTATTTTTGGCTGAGAAATCCAAATCCCATGGACAGAAGAGCCTGGCAGGCCACATCGATGGGGTTGCAAAGCATGTACATGCATGCTAAGTCTCTTGAGTCATATCTCACTCTTTATGACCCTATGGACTGTAGCCCACCAGGCTCCTCTGTCCGTGGGATTCTCCAGACAAGAATACTGGAATGGGTTGCCATGCCCTCCTCCAGGGCATCTTCCCCATCTAGGAATGGAACCCAGGTCTCTTACTTTGGCAGGTGGGTTCTTTACCTCTAGCGCCACCAGGGAAGCCCACATGCAAATACACACACAAAATTATAATAACATTAAGTATAGGAATCTTGAAATTTCTGTTATTATCTGTAAACATATACTTTGAGGAAATTTAAATGGATGGGTAATTTGTACCCTACAGGTATTTGCTTTATTCATATTAACAAGCTTTTTCCCTGGGAATGGTTAGACATAGCATGCTTCATGTTCATGAACAGCCACGCAACTTTTAAATTCTTTATAACTCTAACAGGGTAGGTGATTACTATTTTATTTATCCATGAAACTGTTTTATTTATCCATTTATCCCTGAAAAAGAGTAGTAAAGCAAAAATGTTGCCAGCACCCAGAAAAGACATAAATCAAGATTTACTCCATTTCTGTATCTTTTTAAAGAAAACATCTGTTGTTATGTATGACTGCCCTTTCAGCCTTTTTGTGATAAAACTCACTTTGTCTCCATTCCTTCCCCAGAAGAGTTTTCAGTCATGGTATGAACTGTGCATCCTTCCTGGATTGGTCAATCAGAAATATTCCATTTGCTTTTGTCAAATCAATAAGTTGAGGGTAATGAGTGGGATCAAAGCTGGATAAAACAGACTTTCTTAAGACAATTAATATATGACTAATCAGAATACATTCTTATACACTATATTCATTTTCCAGAAATTGTTGACTATCATATCCTAGAGAAAATAGGAAAAGATTGAGAGATATCTGATAACACTGGCATCAAAAATGAAAAATTGTGGTTATAGCAAAATTCTTGATAATGTTTAATATGTTAAAAAAAACTTATCTAATGTTAAAAAGTTATGTTATAATACTTACTAATGTTCTGTTAAAACAGTAAAAACACATTTCATTTGTATCACTATGAAGCTTTATTTCCATATTAGGTATAGTTTTTTACATTAATATCTCTGTATCATGGATTGCCTGGAGGTCCAGTGCTTAAGACTCTGCTTCCAACGCGGGGGGTGAGGGTTTGTCAATCCTTGTCTAAGAACTATGATCCCACATGCCTCAGACATAGCCAAAAAACCCCTCTGATTCAGCAAAATTAAATTCATTAAACAGAAAATGTCTAAACTGCTTGCCTCAGGTTTCCCAGGTTAAGGAAGAAGTCCTTGGCCTCACATAGGAAGAAGAGAGAGACCCGTCTAAAAGAGAGAGACAGGTCTCAATCTTGAAAGAACTAGATCCTTCATTTACTACTCAAGATGCCAGAGTGGGAGAGGAAGAGGAACAATAGTCCACACACATCAGTTAGCTAGTATTTTATTTGCTTCACTGTCTCCAACCCAGAAAATCGTGTCCCAAAATTTAAGAGATGCTTTCATTCTTGCAAACAAGGAGTTTGCAAGACTTTGAATAAGACATCATTTTGTTCTAGCTCCAGATTCATTTTTGGATTACAATAAATCAGAGAAAGTAAGGAAAGATGTCGATTCATCTGTAACAATAATTATTCTCCCCCAACAACCATTTATTTCTCTCACATATATGTTTGCAGGTAAACTATTAGAAGGTATTTTTATTTACATTTTCCTGTAGGTGATTTATCTAGTCACTGGTTTTAGTTCTTACCTGTATGCTGATAAAATCGAATTTATATGTTCCTTAAATTTCAGATTGTGTATCTACTTTCTATACTTTCACTTGGATGTTTAATATCATGTCTCAAAGAGACCTTCTGTTCTCCCAAATTTTCCTTTTCAAAGTAACTACCTTTTTGTTCACGTTCATAACTTGGGAAAATCCTTTACTTTTTTTAATCCATTTAAGTCAACATTCTTCACACAATCCCTGAAGAGATTTCTGATAAAATAGAAATTTCTTTTGATATGCAGTGTCCTTTATGATTTGCTTTATCTTTAACACAGTTTACTTTCCCACATGACCATAGAAAGAATATTCATTTCCCATAAACCGATATGCTCTTTCCATATGCTAAAATTTATGGCTGGAATTATTTCCCCACCCAGTTCCTGATGACTTCCTAGCCATTCTTTACAATTTAACTCATGCCTCACTTCCTCTCTGAATTTACCCTGATACTCAGGAGCTGCCTTATTTGTTGCCATAGCATCTTGTGCCTACATAGAGTTATTTTCACTTGGAATCTAACAATATGAAATAATATGGAACTTTGTCTCTTTTCTTTTCCTCTTTTTTAGACTATGAAAACTTCAAGGTTAATTATTCTTTTTCTCATTTTCTTCTTTTTGCCTTGTTTATCTTTAAATCAATAAGAATGTAGCACAAATTCTTGCGAAAGATGGTACTCTACTAATATTTTGTTATATAATAAATGCTACCAAATAAAAGCATGATATTGTTCACTTAAGATAAATTATTTAAGAATTATTTCCATTTTTGTATTAGTATATTAGGCATTCAGTAGTTATATTCCTCTATTAACACCATATCCACCCTTAAGTACCTGACAAACAAATCTGAAACCTAAAATACTTTCTTTACTCTGCTGTGAAATACTTTCTTTACTATCCTGTGAAGGGATAAAAATAATTTGTATGGAAACTGCATTTAGAGTGAATTATTAAGTCTCTAGCATAGTTTCAAAGTATAATAAATACCTTTATCTGTGAGTTGAGGTTTGAGGCATATTCATAAGAGGAGATTCGAAGTTTGCATTTACAATGGTTTTACAAGGACCATCTCTACAAGCAGAGATGTTTTAATCATCTATAGTTAAAGAAGAAAGCCTCAGGGCTGAAAGGAAATGGGAAGCTCTGGCTCTAGTTATATAGAGATCATGATCCCTGAGCAAAATTAAAGGTGAGAAACCTAAATCTGGAAGAAAAATATTTTAAAATTTTATTAAGAGAAAGGAAAAAGCAATCTTGAAAAAGGAACATAAGGCTGGAAGTTAGCCGACCTTGACTCTGAACTTTGCTTATTGGGGGACCTTATGTAAATTCTCCATTTGTTCTAATAGTGTAGATAAAACCAGATATATTTGCCTTCACTTTTTGCATCATACTAAGCAAAGGATAAGATGGGAAAATAAATGAGGAAATAATTTTGAGAAAGGAAAACTCTCTTCTAACTTAAGCAATAATTAATATTATTTATAATAGGGGTGGTCCTAAGATGTCAGAGGAATAGGATGGGGAGACCACTTTCTCTACCACAAATTCATCAAAAGAACATTTCAACGCTGAGTAAATTCTACAAAACAACTTCTGAATGCTGGCAGAGGACATCAGGCACCCAGAAAAGCAGATCATTGTCTTCAAAAACAGTGAACCTCTCTGAGTGTCCCTCAATGTGGAGAAACTTTCATCTTTAACCTAGATGTTTTATCATCAGTGCTGTATAGATGGAGAAGTCTTGAGGCTACTGTAAAAATTAAATTGAAAACCAGAAGCAGGAGGCTTAAGTCCAAATCCTGAGACCATCAGAGAACTCCTGAATCCAGGGAACATTATCGATAGGAGCTCATCAAATGCCTCCATACCTACATTGAAACCAAGCACCACCCAAGGGCCAACAGTTCCAGAGCAAGACATACCATGCAAATTCTCCAGCAACACAGGAACACACCCCTGAGCTTCAATATACAGGCAGCTCAAAGTTACTCCAAAACCATAGACGTCTCATAACTCATTACTGGACACTTCATTGCACTCCAGAGAAAAGAAATCCAGCTCCACCCACCAGAACTCCAACACAAGCTTCCCTAACCAAGAAACCTTGACAAGCCACTCATACAACCCCACCCACAGCGAGGAAACTCCATAATAAAGAGAACTCCACAAATTCCCAGATTACAGAAAGGCCACCCCAAACACAGCAATATAAACAAGATGAAGAGAAAGAGGAATACCCAGCAGAAAAAGGAACAGGAGAAATGCCCACCAAACCAAACAAAAGAGGAAGAGATAGGGAATCTACCTGAGAAAGAATTCTGAATAATGATAGTGAAAATGATCCAAAATCTTGAAATCAAAATGGAATCACAGATAAATAGCCTGGAGACAAGGATTGAGAAGATGCAAGAAAGGTTTAACAAGGACCTAGAAGAAATAAAAAAAGAGTCAATATATAATGAATAATGCAATAAATGAGATCAGAAACACTGTGGAGGCAACAAATAGTAGAATATCAGAGGCAGAAGATAGGATTAGTGAAATAGAAGATAGAATGGTAGAAATAAATGAATCAGAGAGGAAAAAAGAAAAATGAATTAAAAGAAATGAGGACAACCTCAGAGACCTCCAAGACAATATGAAACACTCCAACATTCGAATTATAGGAGTCCCAGAAGAAAAAGACAAAAAGAAAGACCATGAGAAAATCCTTGAGGAGATAATAGTTGAAAACTTCCCTAAAATGGGGAAGGAAATAATCACCCAAGTCCAAGAAACCCAGAGAGTTCCAAACAGGATAAACCCAAGGCAAAACACCCCAAGACACATATTAATCAAATTAACAAATATTAAATACAAAGAACAAATATTAAAAGCAGCAAGAGAAAAACAACAAATAACACACAAGGGGATTCCCATAAGGATAAAAGCTGATCTTTCAATAGAAACACTTCAGGCCAGGAGGGAATGGCAAGACATACTTAAAGTGATGAAAGAAAATAACCTACAGCCCAGATTACTGTACCCAGCAAGGATCTCATTCAAATACAAAGGAGAAATCAAAAGCTTTCCAGACAAGCAAAAGCTGAGAGAATTCAGCACCACCAAACCAGCTCTCCAACAAACACTAAAGGATATTCTCTAGACAGTAAACACAAAAAGGGCGTATAAACCTGAACCCAAAACAATAAAGTAAATGGCAATGGGATCATACTTATCAATAATTACCTTAAACATAAATGGGTTGAATGCCCCAACAAAAAGGCAAAGGCTGGCTGAATGGATACAAAAACAAGACCCCTACATATGCTGTCTACAAGAGACCCACCTCAAAACAAGGGACACATACAGACTGAAAGTGAAGGGCTGGAAAAAGATATTCCATGCAAATAGAGACCAAAAGAAAGCAGGAGTGGCAATACTCATATCCGATAAAAGAGACTTTAAAACAAAGGCTGTGAAAAGAGACAAAGAAGGCCACTACATAATGATTAAAGGATCAATCCAAGAAGAAGATATAACAATTATAAAAATATATGCACCCAACTTAGGAGCACCGCAATATGTAAGACAAATGCTAACAAGTATGAAAGGGGAAATTAACAATAACACAATAATAGTGGGAAACTTTAATACCCCACTCACATCTATGGACAGATCAACTAAACAGAAAATTAACAAAGAAACGCAAACTTTAAATGATACAATAGACCAGTTAGACCTAGTTGATATCTATAGGACACTTCACCCCAAAACAATGAATTTTACCTTCTTCTCAAGTGCTCGCGGAACCTTCTCCAGGATAGATCACATCCTGGGCCATAAATCTAAACTTGATAAATTCAAAAATATCGAAATCATTCCAAGCATCTTTTCTGGCCATAATGCACTAAGATTAGATCTCAATTACAGGAGAAAAACTATTAAAAATTCCAACAAATGGAGGCTGAACAACACGCTGCTGAATAACCAACAAATCACAGAAGAAATCAAAAAAGAAATCAAAATATGCATAGAAACTAATGAAAATGAAAACACAACAACCCAAAACCTGTGGGACACTATAAAAGCAGTGCTAAGAGGAAAGTTCATAGCACTACAGGCATACCTCAAGAAACAAGAAAAAAGTCAAATAAATAACCTAACTCTACACCTAAAGCAACTAGAAAAGGAAGAAATGGAGAACACCAGAGTTAGTAGAAGGAAAGAAATCTTAAAAATTAGGGCAGAAATAAATGCAAAAGAAACAAAAGAGACCACAGCAAAAATCAACAAAGCCAAAAGATGTTTCTTTGAAAGGATAAATAAAATTGACAAACCATTAGCCAGACTCATCAAGAAACAAGGGGAGAAAAATCAAATCAATAAAATTAGAAATGAAAATGGTGAGATCACAACAGACAACACAGAAATACAAAGGATCATAAGAGATTACTATCAGCAATTGTATGCCAATAAAATGGACAACGTGGAAGAAATGGACAAATTCTTAGAAAAGTACAACTTTCCAAAACTGAACCAGGAAGAAATAGAAAATCTTAAAAGACCCATCACAAGCTCGGAAATTGAAACTGTAATCAGAAATCTTCCAGCAAACAAAAGCCCAGGGCCAGACGGCTTCACAGCTAAATTCTACCAAAACTTTCAAGAAGAGCTAACTCCTATCCTACTCAAACTCTTCCAGAAAATTGAAGAGGAAGGTAAACTTCCAAACTCATTCTATGAGGCCACCATCACCCTAATACCAAAACCTGACAAAGATGCCACACAAAAAGAAAACTGCAGGCCAATATCACTGATGAACATAGATGCAAAAATCCTTAACAAAATTCTAGCAATCAGAATCCAACAACACATTAAAAAGATCATACACCATGACCAAGTGGACTATATCCCAGGGATGCAAGGATTCTTCAATATCCACAAATCAATCAATGTAATTCACCACATTAAAAAATTGAAAAATAAAAGCCATATGATTATCTCAATAGATGCAGAGAAGGCCTTTGGCAAAATTCAACATCCATTTATGATAAAAACTCTCCAGAAAGCAGGAATAGAAGGAACATACCTCAACATAATAAAAGCTATATATGACAAACCCACAGCAAACATTATCCGAAATGGTGAAAAATTGAAAGCATTTTCCCTAAAGTCAGAAACAAGATAAGAGTGCCCACTTTCACCGCTACTATTCAACATAGTTCTGGAAGTTTTGGCCACAGCAATCAGAGCAGAAAAAGAAATAAAAGGAATCCAAATTGGAAAAGAAGTAAAACTCTCAGTGTTTGCAGATGACATGATCCTCTACATAGAAAACCCTAAAGACTCCACCAGAAAATTACTAGAGCTAATCAATGAATATAGTAAGTTTGCAGGATATAAAATCAACACACAGAAATCCCTTGCATTCCTATACACTAATAATGAGAAAGCAGAAAAAGAAATTAAGGAAACAATTTCATTCACCATTGCAACGAAAAGAATAAAATACTTAGGAATATATCTACCTAAAGAAACTAAAGACCTATATACAGAAAACTATAAAACACTGATGAAAGAAAACAAAGAGGACACTAATAGATGGAGAAATATACCATGTTCATGGATCGGAAGAATCAATATAGTGAAAATGAGTATACGAACCAAAGCAATCTATAGATTCAATGCGATCCCTATCAAGCTTCCAGCGGTATTTTTCACAGAACTAGAACAAATAATTTCAAGATTTGCATGGAAATACAAAAAACCTCGAATAGCCAAAGCAATCTTGAGAAAGAAGAATGGAACCGGAGGAATCAACTCGCCTGACTTCAGGCTCAACTGCAAAGCCACAGTCATCAACACAGTATGCTACTGGCACAAAGACAGAAATATAGATCAATGGAACAAAATAGAAAGCCCATAGATAAACCCACACACATATGGACATCTTATCTTTGACAAAGGAGGCAAGAATATACAATGGATTAAATACAATCTCTTTAACAAGTGGTGCTGGGAAAACTGGTCAACCACTTGTAAAAGAATGAAACTAGATCACTTTCTAACACCTTACAGAAAAATAAACTCAAAATAGATTAAAGATCTAAATGTAAGACCAGAAACTATAAAACTCCTAGAGGAGAACATAGGCAAAACACTCTCCGACATAAATCACAGCAGGATCCTCTATGATCCACCTCCCAGAATTCTGGAAATAAAAGCAAAAATAAACAAATGGGACCTAATTAAAATTAAAAGTTTCTGCACAACAAAGGAAACTATCAGCAAGGTGAAAAGACAGCCTTCGGAATGGGAGAAAATAATGGCAAATGAAGCAACTGACAAACAACTAATCTCAAAAATATACAAGCAACTTATGCAGCTCAAGTCCAGAAAAATAAATGACCCAATCAAAAAATGGGCCAAAGAACTAAATAGACATTTCTCCAAAGAAGACATACGGATGGCTAACAAACACATGAAAAGATGCTCAACATCACTGATTGTCAGAGAAATGCAAATCAAAACCACAATGAGGTACCATTTCACACCAGTCAGAATGGTTGCAATCCAAAAGTCTTCAAGCAATAAATGCTGGAGAGGGTGTGGAGAAAAGGGAACCCTCTTACATTGTTGGTGGAAATGCAAACTAGTACAGCCACTATGGAGAACAGTGTGGAGATTCCTTACAAAATTGCAAATAGAACTGCCTTATGACCCAGCAATCCCACTGCTGGGCATATACACTGAGGAAACCAGAATTGAAAGAGACACATGTACCCCAATGTTCATCACAGCACTGTTTATAATAGCCAGGACATGGAAACAACCTAGATGTCCATCAGCAGATGAATAGATAAGAAAGCTGTGGTACATATACACAATGGAGTATTACTCAGCCATTAAAAAAATACATTTGAATCAGTTCTAATGAGGTGGATGAAACTAGAGCCTATTATACAGAGTGAAATAAGCCAGAAAGAAAAACACCAATACAGTATACTAACACATATATATGGAATTTAGAAAGATGGCAATGATAACCCTGTATGCAAGACAGCAAAAGAGACACAGATGTATAGAACGGACGTTTGGACTCTGTGGGAGAGGGAGAGGGTGGGATGATGTGGGAGAATGGCATTGAAACATGTATACTATCATGTAAGCAACAAATCGCCAGTCTATGTTCAATACAGGATACAGGATGCTTGGGGCTGGTGCACGGGGATGTTCCAGAGAGATGATATGGGGTGGAAGGTGGGAGGGGGGGTTCAGGATTGGGAACTCATGTATACCCGTGGCTGATTCATGTCAATGTATGGCAAAACCAATGCAGAATTGTAAAGCAAAAGAAAGCAAAAATAAAAATTAAAGAAATTAATAATTAATATTACTTATAATAGAATTAATAAACAGATTTTTCTAAAAAACAATATTAATAAAACAAGAGGGACTCCTCTGGCAGTCCAGTGGTTAAGACTCTGAACTTCCACTTCAGGGGTCACAGGTTCAATCCTTGATTGGGGGACTAAGTTCTGACTTGCAGAGTAATGTGGTCAAAGAAATTAATAAAACAAAATAACTGGTGTTGGTGCTCAGTTTTAGGGAGAGTCTGCCAACAGATACTAACTTTGAAGCGTCAAGCTGTTCCCCAGATACCTGAAACTATCTTGTTTACCTTCTTCACCCATTTATATTCTGCCACTCCTTCACACTCAGATCAAGTTAGAGGATTTTAGAATTATTGGGTGTTCAAAAATCATTAATCTAATTGCTCCTCTATTTCATATCAAAGGAAGTATATAAAACCCAGAAAGATTGGCTGAATGAATGAGAAATGTGCCCAGTCTTGTCTGACTCGTTGTGACCCCGTGGATTGTAGCCCTCCAGGCACCACTGTCCGTGGGATTTCCTAGGCAAGAAAACAGGAGCAGGTTGCCATTTCCTTCTCCAGGTGCAATCGAACCCATGTCTCTTGCGTCTCCTGCATTGGCAGGTGGATTCTTTACCACTGCACCACCTCAGAAGCCCTGAAAGATTACATAGCTTGCTCTAAATCCCTCTGCCAGGGAGTAGTAACACGACAAGGTCATATTTTTCACAACCACCAATTTGATGCCATTTTTGCCCCCATGAATCCCTCTGTCTGCCTCTAGCATAGAATCTAACTGGTTGAGTTTACACAGCAGAAGACTGTAAGTGAGAATTAAAGTCTATCTCTGCCACCGACTGTTTGATTTAGGCAAATCACTTATCTTCTTTGAGCATCTATTTTTCATTTCTAAAGCAAGAATATAATAAATGGAAAAACTAATTAAAGAAACATTCATAGAATGCCAGATTTTGCACTTGGTCCTGAAAATAAAGATTTAATTGAAACAGACCATATTCCTAAAGATGTCACAAATTTTCAGTGTAACATTTTATAAACTATTCTCCTTGACACTCAGATACTTTAGGAAGTAAATACTGTTTGGAAGGAAAGGTATGAGAAATGAATAATTATATATCTGCTTTTGCAGATTTGTAATGCACGTTAGCATACTGAAGGCTTTCAAAACTCCTAATTTAAGTCAGCTTAGCATTGACAAACAAAGATCTGAGATAATATATCTGGAAGTACCTTGTTAACTATAAAATAGAAGACAGATAAAACATTCATCCTGCTCTTTTGCAAATTCTTATTAATTAGAGTTTTTCCTACTTGTCTATTTTTTTTATAACTTCACTAATCTTTTTTCTTTAGTTTTGTCTCCTACTAGTTAGTCATTAATGGACTCTAGAGGTAAATTGAGATTCAGCTAACACCATTTGCCAGGCTCTGAGCTTAGCATATTCCTTTGCTGTCTGGCCCAGCACATAATAATCAGTGTAAAAATATTGGCTTCTACTGTGAGGATGAAGTTGAACTACAGATGCCTCTCTTAATCCATGAGCTGGAAGCCAGTACCCATGAATCAGAGAATTTATCTTCAACATCTCTCAGAATTAAATTGCCACTCACTCTTCTCATTAACATGTTTGAAAGTTGGTCCTTGAATAAATATATGAGATTTTGTCCTGAAAGTCACATTAAAACAATAAGAAACTGCTTAAACATATTTAATATTGATAACAACAACTACTGACATTAACAAAGCACTTCTGGATGACAGGCTCTGTGTTACATGAGAGATTATGAATTGAGGTGGCCAAAAAAGTTCATTCCAGTTTCTCCGTTAGCTGATACAAACTTTTGGGCCAAACCAATAAATAGGCATTTATCTCTTAAATTGTATCAAATGCCTTTTTATCGTTGATGGTTTTGCTCTACTTTTTTCAGGGAACTATTGAGATAATCCTGTTTGGGGGAATTTATCCTGTTAATGGGGTGAATTTGATTTGTTGATATTTAAATGTTAAACCAAAATTGTATGACTGTAATAAAGCCAGCTTTTTCTTGGTATATTTTTGGAGTAGAATAGCTAGTATATATAAAGAAGGTTCATGGTAATGTTTATTAAGGTTATAATTGTATGCTGTTTAGATTGGTCATAGCTTTTCTTCCAAGGAGCAAGTGTCTTAATTTCATGGCTGCAATCACCATCTGAAGTGATTTTGGAGCCCAAGACAATAAAATTTGTCACTATTTCCATTTTTTCCCCTTCTATTTGCCATGAAGTGATGGGATTGGATGCCATGGTCTTAGATTTTTGAATGTTGAGTTTTTTGAATGTTAAGCCAGCTTTTTCACTTTCCTCTTTCACCCTCATCAAGAGGCTCTTTGCTTTCTGCCATTATAATAGTATCATCTGCATACCTGAGGTTGTTGATATTTCTCCAGGAAATCTTGATTCCAACTTGTGATTCACCCAGTAATATTGTATGAAGTGAAGTCGTGAAGTGAAGTCGCTCAGTCGTGTCCGACTCTTTGCAACCCCGTGGACTGTAGCCCACCAGGCTCCTCAGTCCATGGGGTTTTCCAGGCATGAATACTGGAGTGGGTTGCTGTTTCCTTCCCCAGGGGATCTTCCTGATCCAGGGATCGAACCCGGGTCTCCCACATTGTAGGCAGACGTTTTACCATCTGAGCTACCAGGGAAGCCCACAGTGATATTGTATACTTCACACTAAATATATTTCAGATAATGCTCCTTACAACACTAAAACTCCATCTTCGTTCTCATTGAATGTTCTATCATTGTCATTTATCTCACGTGTATAAATATTATAAGCCCCATAAGGAAATGCTTTTTTCACTTAAGCAATCAATTACCTCTAGGAAATGAAAAAGAAAAAAAATATGCTAGTCTATTTTGTTTACCTAGAAATTTGCATTCATCTGCCTCATGTGTTCCCTTCTTTCAAGAATCTGGTTCTACACTGCTTATTTTTCACTGCCTTTCAAATGTATCACATATTTAGCCATGTGATATTTGTTTACAGCAGGATGGCAATTTCAGTCTACTTAGTCTATAGCTTCTTGTCATGACTGGATGCAGAAGTTCTGTGATCATTCACTTACCTAAACCATGATATTTTAAATTGATTCTCAGAGAATCAAAGGTAATAATACACCTGAAGTCTATTACCCTAGCTTCTGAAACAGTGGCTAATTAGAAAATCCAAGTGATTTCAAATTTGATTATTTTCTGCTATTAACACTAGAAGAAAATTGTTGGTTTAACTGATGGACATATGACAATGAAGTTATATTTCATCAAGTAGATGCCTCAAACATAAAGTTGCTTATAAAGCTACAAGTTCTATTTGATAATTATAGCTAAGGTTTTTTTTTTAGTTTGGCATATCTATACTGGATTTTGATTATGTCTTATCTCATAGTTTTTATATCAAAATATCTATAATTTGATACATGAATTTCTCATTAAACCCAAATTCCTTCCCTGTTTTATCTATAGTTTTCAAAATCTCTCTCTTTCAATCTGTTTTATCCTTTTTTATACCTACATCCCATACTATCTGGCTTTCAAATCCATCTAATATTTTTCTTTATATGTTTGAGAATTGCATGTTGAGTCTCTTTCTTTGGAAAGATTTTTCTCTCTCTACCTACAAACTCCAGATTTTCCTTGCTAGCTCAAAACTGTCTGGACTTGCTATGTATATTTTCTGTTGGTATATCCACTTTCTAAAGATTAGCTAAAGACAAGTTTTTCCCACTGTCTTTAATGCTCCAAACTTGACTCATTCCTTTTTTCTATAGTTATTTCTGCTCTCCTTTTGGGACTATTCCTGAATAAATGAGCTTATCTATTAACATTTAAGAAAGTCGTCTCAGAAACCTGGCCAGAGCTGCAGTTTTAAATCAACCTTCTGACAACTTATTTTACAGATGAATATTTAAAATAAGGAAGTCCAAACTGGAGGAAATAAGCAATCTTCTGAAATGGGCTTTACAAATAATGATAATAATAAAAACAACTTATGTACCCTATTTCTTTATGTAGCAACCATGCTGACTTTCAAATGACTGCTGTTAACTTAGGGTACAACATTAATTTTCAGAAATCTTTCCTTTATAAAAGAGGCAAGAAAAGTCCTGCTTCCTGATATGTGCCTCATATTTCCATTTCAGGTGAACAGAAATTGAATGGAAATACAGTTCACAAAACTATGTAAGCTGAAAATAAGTAAGTTTTTGACATTCAGTAGAAATGGCAGCTTAGATGGGAAAGAAAATTTTGTTCATATCCAGGATCAAATGTATCTGCAATATTATTAAAGAAGTAATGAGAATTTATCTCCTGAGGTCATTTAATACCCGTTACTAAGGAAGTTCTCAATTGCTTGTTCTATAGGTACATATACACCTGTGCCTTTAGTGCACATACCAAAAGATATATTGCAATTATGTTGACTGTATTTTCTAGGCCTAATATCATGTCACATGGTTTGACAATGATATTTAATATTGCACTCAAGATAATATACAATATAGAATGTTATGAACATCATAATATATATAATAGAACTTGAGAGAGAAAACTACATTAAATATTTATTATTACACATTAGAAATATTGTATATTGCTCTATTGACTTGTAACAACATGATTATTTCTAGGCAGGGATTACTTTAATACAAAAATTAATATATAGCTAATAAGTGAAAAGATAAAATGTGAATTAAGTTAGTCTAACTTATGTGTGTGTGTGTGCGTTCAGTCAAGTGAATTCTTTACCACTGTGCCACCTGGGAAGTCTGACTTATACAACATGTTAAAACATTTTATACATCTCTCAAGAAAAAAAGATTAATTACAAAGCCACTGAGCACTGAGACTGACTGTGTAAATCGAGATATGTGCTTAGTGGCTTCAGTCATGTCTGACTCTTTGTGACCCTATGGACTATGTAGCTCACCAGGCTCCTCTGTCCAAGGGAGTCTCTAGGCAAGATTGCTAGAGTGGGCTGCCATTTCCTGCTCCAGGGGATCTTCCTGACCCAGAGATTGAACCCATGTCTTCTGCGTTGCCTGCATTGCAGGTGGATTCTTTACTGCTGAGCCACCAGGGAAGCCCAAATTGAGATACAGTCAGTGGTAATATAAAACAAATATTTATGAAGTAAAATTTATAGAAGTTTGCGAACACTTTTATGTTAGTAGTTGAGGGAAAGGAAAAATTTAGAGACTCTGTTAGTAGTTCTCAATTTCACTTATATAAAAATATTTCTAGTAATTCCCCTTTGTTTATCCCAAAATGAAATTTACAGATGCCTAAAAATTATCTGCATCAATTTGTTAAGCAATATCAGTATAATATTTTAAATGTGACATATAAAAAGAGAAATTAAAGGACAGGAGTTTTAGCAAAATGTACTTCCTTATGCAAACTGTAGCACAATGACCATAGAAAGGCATAAGGAGGTTGCTATGCATTGAATGGATGAATGAATGAATGAAAAAAGTGATTCTACAGATTTTTGCATGAATATGGATAATAACTGAATACAACAGCTACAAATGCAGACTTATGGTGACTTAAACACCATGAGTTGTATTGCCAACAGTTATATAATTTTCTGTAATGATGAAAATCTCTGGGCAATATTTAAGGAAAAGGACAATTTACATGGTGTATACATTTCTAAAAATTCATTATGTATTGAAACGGCCAAAAACTCTATGCTTAATGTTAAATGGATTTAGATTCAAGGCTGAAGGAATTTCAAAAAAATAAAATGTTTTTTACCTTTCTGAATGTCTGAGAAATGAACATACCTATGAAACAAAAACAGACTTACAAATATAGAGAAAAGATTTGTAGTTGCCTGAGGAGGAGAGATGGGGGCGGGAAGGACTGGGAGTTTGGAATTAGCAGATGCAATATAGAATGACTAAACAACAAGGTCTAACTGTATAGCACAGGGAACTATATTCAACATTCTGAGATAAACCATCATGTAAATGAATATGAAAAGAACACATATGCATAACTAAGTTACTTTGCTGTAGAGCAGAAATTAAGCAGAACATTGTAAACCAACTGTACTTCAATAAAATTAAAATAAAATGAAATTCACGCAACTCATGAAACAATTTTAGGGGGATGTGGGCAGCCTGAAGTGTAGCATCTTCAGCCCCTATACAAGAAGTACTACTGGTAATTCTCAATTCTCATGACAATCACAACCTGAAGGCCACACAAAAGTCCAAAATGCTACCTTAGGAGAATATCTTTTCCTGTGAGAACTGCTGTGCCAAGAACTTGAGCCTTGGTGTTAGGGATGATGTAGATGTCATTCATAAAGACTGGTAACATGTAAGAAAGAGCAAGTTTTGGAAGGACAGATAATGAGATCAGTTTTAGATGTATTGAGATGAAATTACTGTAATATATTCATGGAGAGTTATGTATGACAAGTTAGAAATAAATAACAATAATTAAAAGAGAGACTATTCAGTAGCTTAGAACCATCAGAATGAGTAAATAGTCAAAGAAGAAAATATAGAAATTAGAAGGAAAGAAACATAAAGACAGATCCATACATTTAGGGGACTTCTCTTGTGGTACAGTGGATGAGAATCAGCCTGCCAATGTAAGGGACACAGGTTTGATCCCAGGTCTGGGAAGATGTCACATGCCATGGAGCAACTAAGCCTGTGCACCACAACTACTGAGCCTGGGCTATAGACCCCAGAAGCTGCAGCTACTGAAGCCTGCACACCTCGAATCTGCTCTCCGCAACAAGAGAAGCCATAGAAATGAGCAGCCTGAGCACCATAACCAAGTGTAGCTCCTGCTTGATACAACTAGAGAAAGCCTGCACCAAAAAAATGAAGACCAAGAGCATCCAAAAATAAACAAAAATTTTTTTTAAGAAATTTAGGGAAAAGAAAGTGAAATGGCAACCAGAAAATTACACCAAAAAATAAGATGCAGTGTGATAATAGAAGTAGGACATATATATTTCAATGAAGAAAGGGGAAAGAGAAATTTAGAAAGAAAGGGTGGTTAGCACTCTCAAATATTTGAAAGCAATAAAGGAGAATAAGCAGAAGAACCAAGATATTTCGGCAGAATTTGGTAGTATGACAGAGTTAAACGCCACGTGTGGGAGGGACTGAGAGGAGTAGAAGCTGGAGATACGGGAACAGGCATATGCATTGCTTCCTCTACCAGTTCTACTTGGCACCAGTCTCTGGACACATTCAAGCTTTGCGCTTAGTGCAATGGCACCCCACTCCAGTACTCTTGCCTGGAAAATCCCATGGATGGAGGAGCCTGGTGGGCTGCAGTCCATGCGGTCGCTAACAGTCGGACACGACTGAGCGACTTCACTTTCACTTTTCACTTCCATGCACTGGAGAAGGAAATGGCAACCCACTCCAGTGTTCTTGCCTGGAGAATCCCAGGGATGGGGGAGCCTGGTGGGCTGCCGTCTATGGGGTAGCACAGAGTCGGACACGACTGAAGCGACTTAGCAGCAGCAACAGCAGAGCAGACAATTACTGAGAACATCTATATAATCTAGAAAAAAAACAGCAATCCTGTAGTATTACAGGGGCCACATTTTCATGGTTATGTGGATCTGGAATTAATCCTATTACCTTCACAGTATTCAGTGGATCTTAGATGAGGTCTGGGCATAAAACTAGACATTCATAGATCTTTACATCCTATCACAGCAGAGGAAAAACTCTGCTGTGATAGGGCCTGTCTGATGCAGTCTGCACACTCAGCCATGTTCATGTTGCACTCTGTTTCTGAAACCAGACCAGTTTCAAAATCTCAGTGTGTGACTAGAACCCTGGTCTCACTGAATAGACCTTCTGATCTGTGGTCCTCTATGGCTGGGTACAAATATCCCTACTATAAAGGCATGCTTAAAACTTTAACAAGCCATACAAGGTGACACCAGGATCACTTTAGTTCCAGTTCTTCATGCCCTCGTAGACACCATATTTAAAGTGTTGAAATACAGTCAGGAGTCTGGCTTCCTGCTTTTCCCCATTAACTTTCATATTCCTGTATCTATAAGAGCCAAACCTAGATGAATAAACTCAGCTGAGGAAAGGTGTGCAGAATACCCATTCAAGAAATTTAGAGGTAAAAATGGAACGATGGACTTTCATCAAACAGTATTGATGAGATAATTGAATAGTCGTCCTTGGACAAAAACTCAGATAGTAAATAAATGACAATATACTTTTCAGCTGGGGAGAGAGAGAATGTTTTTGCTGTTTGTCACTAAGTCACGTCTGACTCTTTGCAACCCATGGACTATAGCCCCCCAGGCTCCTCTGTCTACGGGATTTCCCAGGCAAAAATACTGCAGTGGGTTTTCATTTCCTTCTCCAGGGGATCTTCCTGATCCAGGGATAGAACCCAAGTCTCCTGGATTGGCAGGCAGATTCTTACTGCTGTGCCACAAGGGAAACCCTGAGGGAGAGAATAATAAGACAAAAATTCAGAGTAAGATAAATCTACTGGGGTATTAGAGAGAGGGACATGATTGTATGGTGTCTTCAAAGGCAGTGATCACACATATTTTATCTCTTAAAATGGGTAGAAGTATGTATTTTCTTTATTATTTATAATGCATATATCAGTATTATTGGGGCATATGTAATATTTCACATGAGTAAAATTTAATTTTTTTAGGAGTGGTAGCAACCAGAACATGGTCAACAACAGTGCAATCATATGTTATTTGTATGTCATCTTTCAGATACTATGATAGTTTCTATGAATCTTCACAGAAATTTTGTAAGGTAGTGATTATTACTTTTATTACCAGCATGGTATAAAGCTGGGGTCCCCAAGTGGCAGTACTGGTCCATGACCTGTTAAGAACCAGGCTATATAGGCAGGAGGTGAGTGGTTGTCTTCCATACAACTGGTCCCTGGTACCCAAAAGTGTGGAGACCACTGCTATTGAGGATCAGATAATAGTGATCATGAACAAAAGCCCTGGGTTTTAAGGGCTTGGGCTCAAGTCTATGAACTGCCACCTAGCTGTATGTCCTGAAGTAATTCAAAACACTGTCTTTATGCCTATACATCCTCATCTGTAGAATGGGGTAACAGAGCTACCTAGTTTCCAAGATTGATCACTTTAAAATAAATGTACAACTGTGTTATTATTATCATTCCTTTAAGTATTCCTAACTGAAGGTGTCATCCTCATAGCTCCAAAGTCCATAGCATTTCATCGTTTGACTTAAGAGCAAGACTGGTAGACTATTTAAGAGAGTGAGGAAAATTAATGTCAAGGTCTTGTTTAGTAGAAGAGTATGAACAATCTATTTCCTTTATGGTTTAGCCTAATAGGCATAACTGGATAGAGCAGCTAGTTTCTTCTTCAGAAGTAACTTTTAAGATGTCCCTGCCCTTTTTAAAGCCAGAGATTTCATAAGAGCTAGATCTCAAGTGCTCTGCTCAGCATCAAGAATAAGTACATTTGATCAGGTTTAATAGGAAAAATAACACACCTTTGCTGAGGTAAAAGTCAAACCATATTTTTCTTTTTTTTCAAATATCATACTTGATACCTCATTCCACCAGGAAAAAGACATGCAATTTTCCATATTTTAAATGAGTATACACAAAAGCAATCTATGTATCAAGCAGGAGCCAAAGACGACTATTACTTCTACCTGAAAATATTTAATCTAAAAAAAGTCAGGAAGCACTTTGTAAAATTGGACAGAATTTCATGGATTCATTTGAATATTTGTTGTGCTGTGCTTAGTTGCTCGGTCATATCTGACTCTTTGCGACCCCATGGACTGTAGCCCTTCAGGCTCCTCTGTCCATGGGGATTCTCCAGGTAAGAATACTAGCGTGAGTTGCCATGGCCTCCTACAGGTTGGTTGATCTTCCCAACCCAAGGATTGAACTCAGGTCTCTTGAACTGCAGGCAGATTCTTTACAGCCTGAGCCACCAGGGAAACCCCAAAATACTGGAATGGATGGATTATCCCTTCTCCAGGGGAACTTCCCGACCTAGGAATCAAGCCAGAGTTTCCTGCATTGCGGGCTGATTCTTTATCAGCTGAGCTACCAGGGAATATTTGCTATGGAATGCCAAGTGTCCATCAACAACAAACAAAATGAAGAGGTTATTCACATCAGGATGGGTTTTTCAGAGGCAGTGTAATGTGGAGGTTAATACTGTGGGCTCAGGAGCCAGAGTGCTTAGCTTCATATCCAGCCCTGTCACTCACTAGCTGTGGGACCATGAGCATATTACTCAGCCTCTTTGTGCCTCAGTTTTCTTAGTTTTGAAATGAACTCATTAAGACTACTGATCTCATCAGAGTTTCAAGGTTTAGGTGAGTTAGTACTTACTATACAGCAAGTTGATCTTCCCAGGCGGCTCTAGGAATAAAGAATCTGCTTGCCAATTCAGGAGCTATAAGAGATACAGGTTTGATTCCTGAGTCAGGAAGATGCCCTGGAGGAGGGCATGGCAACCCACTCAAGCATTCTTACCTGGAGAATTCCATGGACAGACAAGCCTGGCAGGCTATGGACCAAAGTGTCACAAAGACTTGGACATGCTAAAGTGACTTAGCACACACACATACAGCAAGCTGTTCTAAGAAAAATTCTAGGCACTTAGTAAGCCTTTAATGAATTCTAAATGTTATGGATGACAATTATAATTCTTTCTTTATACCATTGACATTGTTTTATATCAGAAGTTTATTATAGCTCATAAGAGACTATAAAACTTCATGAGATAAGAAAATTTGCTTTTCAACTTACAATGATTTTTTAAAAAATCAGTCGAAAACATGCTTTTATCATCAGGTTGGGAGAAGACAATAGAAGCTAAATATAATATTTTAGCTTGAGTATAATCAAAATATCTAAACACCCTTTGAAACAATAGTTCACATAAGGTTATTCCTACCAGAAAGAACATTTCCAGATATTTGTGAAAAAATACATATAAGGATGTTCAGGAGAGCATATTTAATAATGCTGAAAACTTGACAGCAACTTGAATGTCCAATAATATAAAATTAATTTACTAAATTATGGTATAATAATGTATGCATTAAAAATATGTTATTAAAGAATATTGCTGTATAAAATGGTAAGTAGAAAATTAAATGGCTACAAAACAGCAATTACATTATTCATGGGGTCACAAAGAGTCGGACGCGACTGAGCGACTGAACTGAACTGAATGTATAAAGGCAAACATAATGTATTAAGATTTACATACAAATTGTATATGCAAAAAAGACTTATAATGGGACATTTAATTAATGGAATTATTGATTTTTTTTCCTTTTGTACTTTTCTATATTTTCTAAGTTTTTGGAATTGAACATATGTTAATTTCATATTTACAAAAGGTTATTGAAATAAATGATGACTAAAAATATTGAATATGTGAGTTATAAATTTACAAATATGCAAAATTCAAGTTATAAAAATAGTTAGAATATTCATTTCAAGAAAATAACATCTAAAATTTTTAAGGTAAATATAAAAACATTTTCCCTCTAACAGATTCAACAAACACAAGCCAGATGCTCTTAACAGCTCCAAAAAAGGACAGAAGTTTTTAAATAAACCATTAGAAAATTATCACAGGCCGAAACTTTAGGTGGCTCATTATTAGTAGACATTAGGCAGTCTATAAATCTGTGACTTGATTATTTATAATGAAGGATAACAAAGCTATAAACAAAACATTATGTGGATTATTAATGTGCTGAAAATACTGATGTTTATTTCATTGCTAGAAATGGCACCTATTAACAATGTGAGTATTATAGAATTCCTTCACATCTATTAACTGATTTTTTTTCAAAATCATTTACCAAATTCTTTCTAAATTATTAGAGCCTCAGATGTGTCAGCTTAAATAGAGAAATGAATTGTACGGTCTCTAAACAGTTCATGCACGTTATGATGCAGTGTTGTGCAGTACACAGTACTGTTGTGTGTTATGAATAATGTGTTGTATATAGTTGTGTCACCAGACACTTTCTAGATTCATGGACAGCCAAGACCATAGAAATGAACATTGTTTCCTCAAGACTCTTTGGCAAGCAAAGCCTTTTATAAAAATAAGTAGCTTCCACACAAGGAAAAATGCAGGAAAAAAGTGCCAGCTCCCTGAGTAGAAAAGGGCTTTTGTAACAAAGGGAGGGTTTATCTCATGATCACTATAATTTTCAGAAACAGTCAAACTTCTCTGATCAGCAGCAGGTGACTCCATGGTGGCTATCAGAAACAGAAATACATGAGAGTCTGCTACATGAAGGCAGAGGAACAGATAATGTTAAAATATACAATTTTAACTTGTGACAACTAAGTACACTCTTTCCTGTAACAGAGAGAGTAAATCTTTTACTCCTGTGAACCTGGTTTTTGTCTCTTGGACTCATGCCCCCAAGGCCTTTGTTCTTTAACTTGCAAGGCCTATTTTACCCAAAGCCATTCCCTAGTCCTTTTCCAAAATGGCTGTAGTCTTGTCTCTGTGTATCAGTTGTGTATAGTTTACAACACAATATGTTTTGATTAGCATTTAACATGAAATGAATTTTGTTTCATTGTATTAACTCTTTCTAGAACCTTGATCATTTAGCATTGAGAAATCTGAGTAATCAATTCACTTAATATCCCCTATCCAAATAGACACTGTATTCCAAACTGTGATACAGTACTTTTTAAAAAACTTACAGTCAAGTACTCTCTCCTTTATCAATCCAACTTCACCAAAATCAGCTTTAAACTATTTTGTATTTATTAGCCACTTATGGATATGGAAAATTACCTCTAGATTGATTAAGATAGCGACATCTGAAATTCATGAATTGCAGTGAAGGACTAACACTTGTCCAATCTGCTGGATTTAAATTTCTTCCAGCTCTTCACTTGGCAAGCAGTTGTCTAAGAGCTTGACATAATCAGGATTAAATGTTGTTAGGTACAGAAGAATGAGAGTATATTTGGATTTTCATGTCATTGACATTCCAAGGATAAGAGTGCACAATCAGTCACTCATCATTTTGAGTTGCAAAGAGATTTTGTGATTCAAATCAGATATTTTTTTCACTGAATCATTACAGTTGTAGAAGTGGTTTTGACTTTGATGGCACTTAAAATTAGTGAGGAAAATAACACCTCAAAAGGCTGCAGTAACATCAAGATATTAACACTGCATCAGCTGGCATAGCAGTCTACCTATTCCAGGACTGTTTTAGCTTTGTATTTCAGGAGGATTAGTAAACCCTTATCTTCTCAGAACACTATATACATTTCTCTGGATCTCTGCCAATCTTTTGGATGGACCTGAGCTTATTAGTGTCTCTAAAAGTTGTAGCCAGAACAACTCAGAAGCAGTTCTCCTACCTCAGATATAGCTTTGATAAACTCTAAGTGCTGTGGAAGAAAAAAGAATGAAATCAAGAACTATTGGTCATTAATGGACAGAAATACTTTCTGTGAAAAATAACACATGGTTATCATAACAGCCAAATCTGTTTCACCATGTCCTGCTTTTCACATCATGATCAAGTTCCCATGGCTCCTATCTAAATGGCCTATGGCCAGGGCTAATTGGCAGGTGTACCAGGGCACCCAGATTTGGTGCTCTGGGATATCTAGAGGGATTGAGTGGGTAGAGAGGTCGGAAGGGGGTTCAGGACAGGGGGACACATGTATACCTGTAGACGATTCATGTTGATGTATGGTAAAAACCATCACAATATTGTAAAGTAATTACTTTTCTTTTAAAATAAATAATAATAATAAAAATTCCAGCACAGAATCTCCTTGGACAGGAATATATGACTGCACAAAATAAAGTGGTTAGCCTCAAATAACAAAAGTCTGTCTTCCTAGTATCAAAGAAGGCCCTAGATTAGAGAAAAAGAATGTGATGAGATGATGTTGAAGATGAAGATGATGATAAGAAGCATTATTATAATTCTTTTTAGTTGATAAGAACTATTATTTGTATACTTTAATTCATTTATTCCTCAAAGAAACTCCTATCATGTTAGTATTATTTTTATCCCCACTTTAAAGATATAAAAACTGAAACTCAGACAGGCAAATTAACCTGCTTAAATTCACACAGCTAACACATAATACAGCAGGATTCCACCGGGGCAGTCTGTTCCATGTCTGTGTTCTTAACTCCTTTGTGTTGCCATCAGCAAATATTGAATGAGTGAATAGATGCATAGAAAAAAAATATCTTCAAGAATCAAAACACACACACACACACACACACACACACAAATCATATATACTCTGAAAGTTCTTGGCCCTGTCTTTCAGAGACCTAAACAGTGATAAGCAACTTATGACTCACAGATCCCACAAAATCTAACTTCAAAAATGAGAGGAAAACTAAGGTAAAGCCAATGTGATATGAAAAATGCAACATGATAGCAGTTGATATTTGGCACCTATAATTACTGATGACAATTTTAGTATCCACCTCATATTTTTTCATTCTTCCGGAAACAAAACTCTCATCAGTGTTTGTTCCCTCAGCATGTTAAACAGCTGAAATCTCTGCTTCATTTCTCATCTTCACTGTCCTGCTCTCTCTGCCTCTCAGCAGCTGTCTATGAATCAGCCAATGCCTGGCAGAGAAAAGCACTATGGACTTTGGATCACCTCTCTCTGGATTTTCTTTTTCTCTGAAATCTTAGTCTCACAAGACTTGTGTCTTGGTAGCTCTCTGATAACTGAAAATAGATTTGATTTTAAAATATTGTTTCCAGCTACTCCAACTCTTTTGAATGGGAGGCTTGGTTCAAAGCAAGGCAAATGAATCCATCATCATTAATTAGAGACTTATCCTCCTACCTAAACCGTAAAGGGAGATTTTTCTTTTTTCCACAGCAGAAAATAGAGATCTCTGATCATTTAACCATTAAGACAACTCTCAAATGCTCAGCAACTAGTCGTGTGCAGCTAAAGGCATGTATTCTTGCATACCAGTCTACGTAATTTTCTTTTTTCAAATAGGCATTTTATGGCAGTTATCTCCTTCAGGGTTTATAGAATATGGGATTCCATAACTCAAGTGCACATCATTCAGTGACCATGAATTGGGAATTAGATGCAGTAACTTTCTGAATCTATGAATAAATTCAAATGGAGAGAGAAAGAGAGCATTTTTGTTATAAAAGGAATAGTTACAGTGTACTTACTGTTGACGAAGAAATGGAAAATTTTATTTGAACCAAATTTGAGGATTATAACCAGCTAAGAGGATCTCAGAAAGCTCTGAGAACTGCTCCTCTCTTTAGAAGTCAAGGTACAGTTACATAAGTTTTTTGAGACAGATGGCTGTACCTCGAATGACATATTGTTGATAGTTTACATAATCCAGATCAAAGTGCCACACAGCCCCTTATCAAGAAGGAATATCATCTTTAAAGAGCTGTGTTATTGATGCTAGAAGAATATTACTCTTTATGATTGAGTGGGCTTTTCTTCCAATAGGGAAGGTTTGTTGCTTACGTTGTACACAGTGTACAATGGAGGGAGAGAGGAGGGCAAAGAGCAAAGATTTCTTTCTTTAAATTTTTCTTGTCTTGTCATAAAATTTCATTTCATTTCACACTACTTATAAGCATTGTTTAAATTGTGGTTATGAGGTGAGATTTGTGTGTGTGTGTGTGTACATGCATATGCACGTGTGCCATCCATGAGACTGATTATGTGTTATATTTGTGTTTTTTTATAGCCAACCTTCTGCGCGTCCTTCTAATACACTTTTCTCCCCTTTGGACTGCAAGGAAATCAAACCAGTCCATCCTAAAGGAAATCAGTCCTCAAGGGCTGATGCTGAAACTTCAAGACTTTGGCCACCTGGGGTGAAGAACTGACTCATTAAAGACCCTGATGCTGGGAAAGATTGAAGGCAGGAGGAGAAGGGGATGACAAAGGATGAGATGGTTTGGATGGCATCACCGACTCAATGGACATGAGTCTGAGTAAACTCCGGGAGTTAGTGATGGACAGGGAGGCCTGGCGTGCTGCAGTCCATGGGGTCTCAAATAGTCAGACACGACTGAGTGATTGAACTGAACTGACACCTTTTCTCTACTCCCTCAGTTCAAGATGGCTATTCTCTCGCTCTTAGTACATTCCCTGCCTGACCAGTGCCTGCATCACCTAGTCCCTACTCATAGGACTAACCTTCTTACATACATGCTCCAGGCCCCAGCTAGTGATTGATCCAAAAAGCAGATTCAAACGTGTTAATCAGTGAAGTGGGGGGAATTCAGAAACTGAGGAGGAGCAGTCCAGAAACTATAGTTCAGCTCAGGACAACACCCTCGCTCCTTCTGGAGGAATATACATAACAATGTATCTTTGAGCTCTTCTGTAGCAACTGAGGCTTCCACTGAGGCAGAAGAATGTAACTACAGGCTCAGATCCCAGATTGCTTGAAAACCAGAAGGCTGATGAGTGAGAGTCCTGAAACACTGACTACCCTGTCACCTCACCATTAACTAATCAAAAAAGTCACACACACTTTAGGCTTCACTCCAAATTTTGCCTAGAAAAACTTCTCCCCAGAAGCCATCAGGGAGTTTGGGGGGTTTGAGCATGAGCCAAAAGCCCATCTTCCTTGTGTGGTCCTGCAATAAACTTTTCTCTGCTGCAAACTCTGATGTTTCAGCT
The DNA here is from genome assembly GCF_023091745.1 of Budorcas taxicolor. Taxonomy (NCBI): domain Eukaryota; kingdom Metazoa; phylum Chordata; class Mammalia; order Artiodactyla; family Bovidae; genus Budorcas; species Budorcas taxicolor. The sequence goes on from NC_068912.1 coordinate 75,918,457, forward strand.
TGTTTGATCTCACTGCCCACAAACTCACATACCAAAACAAACCCACATTCTTCCTGTGATTGTCAGACCCGGGATTTTTGCAGGAATGATTGGGAAAGAAGCATGCGATGTCTCTGTAATGGCTAAGCTGGGTTGATGAAAGTTTGAAACCATCATGGGTCACCAAAAGAATGTGGGAGCCTACCTGTGGGAGAAGTAGAACTGAGGAATGGAAAGAGATTCCTGATGATCTGAGTACTTCCTGATAACCACCTTAATGTGTGAAGGTGTTAGTCATTCAGTCATGTCTGACTCTTTGCTACCCCACGGACTGTAACTTGTCAGGTTCTTCTGCCCATGGAATTCTCCAGGTAAGACTACTGAGCTGCCCTGGTGGCTCAGAGGTTAAAGCATCTGCCTGCAGTGCGGGAGACCTGGGTTTGATCCCTGGGTCCGGAAGATCCCCTGGAGAAGGAAATGGCAACCCACTCCAGTATTCTTGCCTGGAGAATTCCATGGATGGAGGAGCCTGGTGGGCTACAGTTCATGGGGTCACAAAGAGTCGGACACCGCTGAGTGACTTCACTCTCACTTTCACTTTCAAGAATACTGGAGTGGGTTGCTATTCCCTTCTCTGGGGAATCTTCCAAACCCAGGGATTGAACTTGGGTTTCCTGCATTACAGGCAGATTCTTTACCATCTGAGTCATCAGGAAAGCCCAACCTAAAGGAAAGGGGAACTACTATAGAAGGATCCCAGAGGTCAAAAAAAGGAGACAGTATACTATCAGAATTTATACATGTCCTTTATGTTTTTCTTTTTTCTAAAGCTAGTTTGGGCTTTTCAATTCATATTTGAAAAAATTCTAATTCAATTGATATATATTCTGTGATTGTTTGATGGAGAAGTATTTTCTAAGCAAAAAAGAAGTGGGAATAATTTTAACGGAAGAGATATGAAGATTTCACTAATGTCAGTAGATGAAAGACACTGTGATGCTTCCCATAAGATCCTTGAAATTAGGAAAATAAGATTGCTCTGTGTGAATTAAAGCAAGAAATCAATGCTTAATGAAAAGAAATTAAGATATGCAAAGTCACACTAAAGCTAGAATGTGGATTTTGTTCCAATTATATAGTCTTTGGAATTAAAAAGAGGGTCTATGGCTTCCTCTTTGTCATTCTTAAAGGTTGGTTGGAAAGTCTTACCAAATACCTTCATGGACATTTTCTTTTATCTTTATTATTTTTTTGATCCAAAAATCAGACCCAGGCCATTTTGTAACAAAGCAGGACCCTTCTCTGAACAGACCTCCCTCTACATGTTCTACACCTGCCTTTTGTCTGTAGAAAAACTGTCATCTCCTAGGCCTTCCCTAGGTTCTGAAGAGTAAATTTAATCAGAGAAGAGAAAAATGCATAAAGAAACCACAGTCAAGCAAGACAGAATGATATTTTAGCCACTAAAGAAAGTCAAGGACTTTCAGTTTCTCTTCAAAAGCTCTAGATAATACTGTGAGTCAAGTCTTTAGAGTTGTTTTGAAGATACTGAAACCCCTGTAAAGTGGGAGAAGTTAACTGTATGTCACTTACAAGCACATATATAGACACCCGATCAGTTGGAACCAGAAAGTTGTTGATGCTGATTCCTGATTAATCTCCATCAGACAATCAGAAGAATGGCCAAGAGCTGATCACACACCCTATAACCCTTCTCCCTCGCCTTATCTTTAGAAACCTTTCCCTGCAAGCCTTCGGGGATTTCAGGTCTTTTAAGCACTGGTTGCCCTGGACTGCTCACTTGGCACCAGCAGCAAATGCTGCACTTTCCTTCCCCACAGTCCAGTGTCACTGGATTGGCTTTACTACACATGGGCAAGTAGGCCCCAGTCTGCCTCAGTAACAATGTGACCCAAGCGTCATTCCAGTAGTCACATCTCTTCCCTTTTGTACTGTAAGATGAGACATTTAATTTATAAAACTCTGTGTAGAATGTAGAAACTCAGAGAGAGAGGAAGAGAGAGAGAGAGTTTCCTATAACTTGTTGCAAGTCCACCAGGGCTCCAAGACTCACGTGAGAAGAGAGGTTGAATAAGGTTATTTTCAGTGAGCTGAAAACATTGTACTTTAATTAGAAATTTGCAGGTTAAATAAGCTAACAAGAAGGAGGACAGGAAATTAAGACAGAGGCAGTTTGGGAACCAAGGGATTTCTCCAGTTGCTATAGCAGATGCTGGATTTCCTGCTGAGTTTGCTCAGAGATGTCTGCATTCTGGAAAGTCAGATTTCTTGAATAAGCTCAGGAATTCTATCCTATGGATTTTTATAATATATGCCAACACATAAAATTGTTTAATTACATTTGTGGAGAACAAAGCTCTTGGCCAATCAAATCTGTGGTCTATAAAATATTGGTTTGATTGATTAAAAATAAAATATACCTATTTTGGACTTCCTTGGTGGTACCCAGGATAAGAATCCCCCTGCCAAGGCATCGGTGATGGGTTCAGTCCCTGATCCAGGAAGATTCCACATGCAAAGGAGCAACTAAGCCCATGGGCCACTACTGCTGAGCCTGCATGCTGTGACTGCTCAAGCCCATGTGCCTAGAGCCTGTGCTGTGCAACAAGAGAAGCCACCACAATGAGAAGCCCACAAACCACAGTGAAGAGTAGCCCCTATCACTGCAACTAGAGAAGGACCAGGCCAAGCAGCAAAGACCCAGCACAGCCAAAAGTAAATAACTATGTTTTTTTTTTTTTAAATCAATAAAAGATATAACTATTCCAATTCATTATTTTGGTGTCACATACAGTTCATATCTTTGGTTCCTGAACCACGGTAATTCAATAAATTTTGTAAACAAACAAACAAGAAAATAAAATCGTCTCAATGTTTCTACTAAACCTCAGTGAATTTGCTTCATCAAATTTGCAGCTGGTTTTATAGATTTAAATACTCTAGTAAATCAAAATGCTTTATTCAATTATTTTTTGTTATGCTAGCTAACTATTAAGATAAGTAACTGTAGCACAGCATTGAAATGAAAATGAGAGCAATAGGAATTTTTTCCTGGAAAAGAAAAATGCCAAGGAACATCTACTATTAGCTGCTTTTAGTTTGTGATGCAAACATAAAAACACACAAGTAACATACCAGAAAAGGATGCATTTCTATCTCATATAAATTATTACACTGGATTTTTCAAAGTATATCACAGCTTTAATCATGCTGGTTGAGGAACAATTTTTAGCACTTGCAAATAGAGCAGGTTTACCATCCTTCACACTCTCTTTACTCTTTGAAGTCTGCACAGTGGCCATATCAAGTGCCCACAGCACCAAGCTAGCAGTGTGTTTTCTCTGACCCCTGGGGACTTTTGCAATAATGATGTTAGCCCTTCAGTGTCTACATGCAAATTTTTTTATGTTGAAAGTAGAAAATAAATATAGCTGCTTATTTCTAAAACCATTTTCACACAAGAAATCTGTGTTCACTTCCTGTTTATTTCCTTGCATGGTGTTGTTTTCCACTGTTTTTTTCTATTTACAAAATATAATAGAATAGAACTGCTTTATGATCTTTGAGTTTCCTTAAGCACCCCAGTTAAATGACCAGCAGCAGTAGTAAGGTGTTTATGCAGTGACACCAAAGGGTCCAGACAGTAAAATCAAAGGATCTGCTTAGGCAAGAAATGTTAGCAAAACAATATTTTAAACAGCAAGTAGGTGGAAGCCCACAAGTGGCTGGCTGGTGGTAGAGGCAACCTGGAAACTATAAACTGAATATCCACTTTGAGCCTTAGAGGACAGTGTCAGCTACTTAGCTCCATCCTGCTCTGAGAAGAATGTTCCTATATAGGGAAATCCAAGAAATCAGAGCAGACTAATGCCTAATTAAATAAAAACAAAGTACACCCTCAGAAGGAGTATTCTTCTATCACTTTAGAGAATCCTATTTCATCAACTGCACAGAATTAATGAGTTAAGTTTGCAAAAGCACTTGCCATAAATGCTTAAGGTTAACTGCAAAATATATCTAGGATTCAAACAGAATTGATATGTACTAACAAAAATTTAATTCCAAATGGTACAAAGCATAAATTTCATGTAAATGTAGGATTAGCATGTGTACAAAATTTATTTGATTTATTAATTAATGAAAAATAAGTATGACAATCAATGTGGTTCAAAGGGCATTTTAAAAAATGGGTATTTTAGGACATTTGATAAAGAATTTTAAAAAGGATTATCAGGTTAGATTTAAAAATAACTGGTAAATGTTATACAATACACTGTGAAAGCTAACTTTCATACAAATTATTAGCATTTCTACCACATGAAATTTCCAAGTTCACATGTAACTTCACAGTCTTAACTTGAGTCAGTTCAGTTCAGTAGCTCAGTCATGTCCAACTCTGCAACTCCATGGACTGTAGCATGCCAGGCTTCCCTGTCCAACACCAATTGCCAGAGCTTACTCAAACTCATATCCATTGAGTCAGTGATGCCATACAACCATCTCATCCTCTGTTGTCCTATTCTCCTCTCGCCTTCAGTCTTTCCCAGTATCGAGGTCTTTTCCAAGGAGTCAGTTATTCGCATCAGGTCACCAAAGTATTAGAGTTTCAACTTGAACATCAGTCCTTCCAATGAATATTCAGGACTAAGTTCCTTAAGGATGGACTAATTGGATCTTCCAGTCCAAGGGACTCTCAAGAGTCTTCTCCAACACCACAGTTCAAAAGCATCAGTTCTTTGGTGCTCAGCTTTCTTTGTAATCCAACTCTCACATCCATACATGACTACTGGAAAAACCACAGCTTTGACTAGATGGACTTTTGTTGGCAAAGTAATGTCTCTGCTTTTTAATATGCCGTCTAGGTTGGTCAGAGCTTTTCTTCCAAGGAGCAAGGGTGTCTTTTAATTTCATGGCTGCAGTCACCATCTGCAGTGATTTTGGAGCCCAAAAAAGTAAAGTCTGTCACTGTTTCCACTGTTTCCCCATCTATTTGCCATGCAGTGATGGGACCGGATGCCATGATCTTTGTTATTTAAATGTTGAGTTTTAAGCCAACTTTTTCACTCTCCTCTTTCACTTTCATCAAGAGGCTCCTTATTTATTATCTTAATAAATAATGAATAGCAATGAGAAACAACTGTACATTCTCTTAAAGAATTTACTGTTAGATGATTCTGTCAAATGATACTTCAGTTTGACATTAAAAAAATAACAAGCATTCTTTTGCCTTATTTATGCATCTTTAGATATTTTTTCCTAACAATACTAAGCAGATAGGCAGAAAATAATTCTTTGTATTTATAAACAAGATGTGCCATTATCTCCTCAATGTGTAATAGCCCTAAATTTTCCTGTTATGCCAACCAATTATTTTATGACTGATCCTATTTGGAGTTATTTCTTGCCTAAAATGCTTAATACTTATTTGAGGGAACTTGGCTTTCTCAATATAATCTTCAAGGGCACATAGCTGAACATGGTGTCAGAATATCAAAAATAGACCATGTGATTTCAAATAAAAGGTAAGGACTAGAGAGATGTTAGAATCTTCTCTTCTGGTGTGGTGGATGTAATAGGAAGAATAAGGACTGGAGAAACCCTGGAGAAAAACTGATTCTGAAACTCAAAGAAGTTGGTAAAATCTCTCTGATTTCAATTTGGATTGGATATTATAACTTCTAATAGTTAATAAAATTGTCCAAGTTTCTGTGAGCTAGATAGCCTCTGATTTCTCTAATTTTACTTTGTGTCTTGTGAGGCCATGGCTAGTATAGAGAAAAATTCCGATACTGATTGACAATGGTGTCTTGTGTAGCTGATTAAAGATTTTCTTAAGAAAATATCAATCTCACCTTTGAATTTCACTGGAATTAAACATGATAATAGGCCTGGCAATTCAATCTTTATTATTAAAAAAAACAATAATAAGCCTTGTTATCATGTTATTAAAAACAATATAAAGAAACATGATTTTTGTCTTTATAAAGCTCACCTCTGGTAGCTATGTATGGTACAGGCAAAATATTTCAGGACATGCATTTAAGAAAACTATAAGTCAATATAACACTTGGTTGTGTCTATACAGGTAATTAATGAATTAGAATTTTATATTTTATTATGTGAAAATGACTTCAAATTTTTTAAAAATACATTCATTCATATGAGGCAATACTTAATATCTTATAAGTAATTTATCAATCCTTGGTCTCTTCTACCAATTAGTTTGTGGATGCAGTTGTGAATTTAAGTATATACGTGAGAAAGAAATTTTGTTTTTTCCTTTGGAAAAAACAAAATTTCTGGGTGAGGCCAGACTGGATACACAGTCAAGCAAGTCAATGTGACTTGAAAGCATATCCAAACAACAGGGTCCCTGAACTGTGGCCTATGATCTATAGGGCAGTCCCTCAAAGGATTGTATGACCAAAATTCCACAGTGGGAATATGAACTCTTGAGAAGCAGATGAAAACAACATGAAGAAGGAAGCAAGGGTTAATGCAGCTACATTGATATTATGCAGTTGTTACACAGGGTGAGTGGGATACCAAAAATGGAAGAAAGACTTTAAAAATTAGCATCACAGAATAGCTTTGGTGAAACTACTACTTTTGTACATTGAACAACAGTTTTAAAATGCTGAGAGAATCTCGGTAACTACTATAACCAGAATCATTCTAGACTCTGTTCAGTTCAGTCGCTCAGCTGTGTCCAACTCTTTGTGACCCCATGAATCGCAGCACGCTGTCCATCACCATCTCCCGGAGTTCACTCAGACTCATGTCCATCGAGTCCGTGATGCCATCCAGCCATCTCATCCTCAGTCGTCCCCTTCTCCTCCTGCCCCCAATCCCTCCCAGCATCAGAGTCTTTTCCAATGAGTCAACTCTTTGCATGAGGTTTCCAAAGTACTGGAGCTTCAGCTTTAGCATCATTACTTCCAAAGAAATCCCAGGGCTGATCTCCTTCAGAATGGACTGGTTAGATCTCCTTGCAGGCCAAGGGACTCTCAAGAGTCTTCTCCAACACCAGAGTTCAAAAGCATCAATTCTTCGGCGCTCAGCCTTCTTCACAGTCCAACTCTCACATCCATACATGACTACTGGAAAAACCATAGCCTTGACTAGACGGACCTTAGTCAGCAAAGTAATGTCTCTGCTTTTGAATATGCTGTCTAGGTTGGTCATAACTTTTCTTCCAAGGAGTAAGTGTCTTTTAATTTCATGGCTGCAATCACCATCTGCAGTGATTTTAGAGCCCCCCAAAATAAAATCTGACACTGTTTCCACTGTTTCCCCATCTATTTCCCATGAAGTGATGGGACCGGATTCCATGATCTTTGTTTTCTGAATGTTGAACTTTAAGCCAACTTTTTCACTCTCCTCTTTCACTTTCATCAAGAGGCTTTTTAGTTCCTCTTTGCTTTCTGCCATAAGGGTGGTGTCATTTGCATATCTGAGGTTATTGATATTTCTCCCAGGAATCTTGATTCCAGCTTGTGCTTCTTCCAGCCCAGCCTTTCTCATGATGTACTCTGCATAGTCAACCCTTATTCTGTCAAATGATACTTCAGTGAGACATTAAAAAGGTATGCAAGCATTCTTTTGCCTTATTTATACATCTTTAGATACTTTTTCCTAACAATACTAAGCAGATAAGCAGAAAATAATTATTTGTATTTATAACAAAGATGTGCCATTATCTCTGCAATGTGTAATAGCCATAAATTTGATGTCTATAAGGATAATGATAATTGGAATTTAAGGAGAAAAAATAACCTAAATACTTGCTCATAGAGGCTGGCACAGACTTAAAAGGAGAGTGAACTAAGCAGGCACAGGGATGGTTCACTTATAGACAGAGACAGGTGGGTGACATGGTGTTGAAAGAGGAGGAGAAGGACTGAAACAAGAGTTGAAACCAACAGGTGAGATCTAATTAGACTTACAAGTGAGCAACACTGAAGTCAGACCAAATGACCATGGAAAGGGAAGTGGCTCAGTCATGTTCAATTCTTTGCAACCCTATGCACTGTAGCCTACCAGGCTCCTTGGTCCCTGGAATTTTCCAGGCAAGAGTACTGGAGTGGGTTGCCATTTCCTTCTCCAGGGGATCTTGCCGACCCAGGGATCGAACCTGGGTCTCCTGCATTGCAGGCAGACGCTTTACTATCTGAGCCACCAGGGAAGCTGACCTTAAATCCAGATACAAAAGGCATTCTGAAAGAAGAGAGATCAATCCCTCTAACATATTTGGGAAATGGTTCACCTGGATGGGGTTTTGCAAATTGTTAGGTCTTTACTAGATTGAATAGGGAAACTACTACAAAATAACTAATACTGAAAGCTTGCTAAAAATAACTACTAGCTATGAAAAGCAACAAATTTGCCAAATTACAAATAAAACATATGAGAAAATAAAGAAGTGTAAAATAAGAATTTTTCTCAGTTCTGCTGCATATTTCTTTGCTTCTATTTAGTAAGTCTGTCATACTCACAGTGGGGTGCCCCCCCCCAGAGACAACATTTTCCAAATGCCAAAAAAATCTTGTAATCTAATTGCTAAGCATGCAGTGATTAATGTACAGAAAGGTCAAATGCAATAAAACACATAAAATAGAAGATTCTGAGATTTGACCTAAATGATGGCTATAAGTCAAACAAGCCCAATTGTAACTACAGGTTTATACTGGAATACTTGCCCTTCTGGGTATTTTCACTTTGCAGTGGTTATTTCAGGCCTTTAAGAACTATTAAGAATATTGATGGTGAATGGTGTTACATTTTTTAAATTCCTAAGGAGATTGAGGAATATAGTCAGAAAAGCTATGAAAAGTCTGTTATTTGGATCTTAAGTGTGGTGGGAAACAACGTATTTTTATTGCAATAAAAACCCTATTGAAATGCTTGACTCTGTTATGTTAACTAAATGAAAGGAGAAGTTTCTAATGAAGTTTTATCGAGAGCTTTAAAAGAATTAAATATTTAGAATTAAAGTACAATTATGCAATTCTAATTCCTAAAATTTACCCCATATAAATGACAAAAATATGTAAAGAAATGCAAACAGCTTATGAACTCTGCATAATATGAATATATTCCTAACTAAAAGCTTCAGATTAAACAGACTTGCTAGGAAAGATCAGGGGAAAAGCACACTATCTCAGTGGTGAGGGGTTCTTTAAATAAATTTTAATTATTTCCCCAGACTTTATTTTTATCTGTTAATATACTTTACAAATGATGAAACCTATGGTTTATTTTCTTATTAGCTTCATTACTGTCCCTGAGAGATGTTGATTCTCTCTTTCCCTTGGCTTTCACTGCAGAAATTGAATGAATGTAATTGTCTTATTTCAGTAGAGGGGATGTCTTTTTGTTTATTAACCATGTTTTAAATTTCGTGATTTTCAATTAAAACAATTGTCCATTAAAACTTTAAATAAGTAGATTGAGACAAAATTAAATTCAAGGCAAATTGAATGATATAGAAAGTACCACTTTATAACTGTAATGTGCAAATCTGCAATGTGAACATATTATAGTTTGTCATGAATATTTAAATATTATAGCATCAAAATGTGTGTGTGCTAAGTTGCTTCAGCCTTGTCCAACTCTTTGTGACCCTAAGGATGGTAGCCAGCCAGGCCCCTTGTCCGTGAAATTCTCTAGGCAAGAATACTGGAATGAGTTGCCATGCCATCCTCCAGGGGATCTTCCTGACCCAGGGAGTGAACCTATGTCTCTTAGTCTCCTGCACTGGCAGGTACGTTCTTTACTACTAGTGTCATCTGGGAATTCCAATAGCATCAAAACACCGAATAGATAATAAATGCAGAAATGTATCTCTTTTACTTTCTGTTAGATTGCATAGAAAATACTGTAAGAACAGAAAGTTTATAACAAAGGAATTAATAAAGTTGGATGAATATTGATCTATAGATATATTTAGTTAAAAAAAGGAACTCATCCATGTAAGTTATAAAAACGGACTACATATTAAACTCAAAGAAAAAGTCATTTAATTTCAAATTTGAAATAGTACAAACTGCATTATCAGATGATATTACAATTCAACTGAAAATCAGGAGGAAAAATAGAAACCAAAGAAAACTTCCAGCTATCTTAGGTAAGCTCTGAAGGGGCTGCCTTTCTGGGAATCACAGATCATTCACACCTTGTCCTATTGTTAAGTTTCAGGAGCCTAAGGATTTCTTTAGGTGGAACAGTCACAAGCTGCTACTAGAGAGATTTCTTTTGGCAACACAATTTCGCTAAAATCCTAGTATGCATTAGGACTATTTGATTGTGGTCAGTTTCGTAAGAGAGTAAACTAAACCCAAAGACAAAGATCTTAAACTTGAGGAATTCTCTGTTGGTCACTAGTTCTTTTCTCAATTTGGAAAATAGCCACAATTTGAAAACAAAAACAAAAAACATCGCATTTAATCTAGCCCTTGCCTGATTGTGCACTCCTTTTCTTTGGCAGAGACAGCTTACCAAAATATTTTGGACGAAATCTCTGGAACTTCAGTGTTATCAATCTCATGCTTGCTAATTTAAAGTGCTTCAGTATGGTGTAGGATAGATTAGAGCTCACATTACAGAAATCATTCCAGCTAAGCTAAGTAGAAAAGGATTCAACCAAGGAAATTTGGTGCTTACAAAATAATCAGAGAGCTGGGGTTGGGTCTGGCAGGCTCTAGGCCTAACTTCTAGGAAAGACTCACAGAACAGCAGTGCATAACTGGCCCACAAAGAGCTGCTACCTTTGCTGCTGTCAGGAAACTGGGCCATTGGAAATCACATAGGATCCTGCTGTTTTGCCTCAAATTGAGCCAGCCATAGGAAGTCACTTGCTTCTGAACACTTACATGCCAAGTTGCTTCCATCCTGGGTCAGTTTAATGATGTCAAGTTTTAATTTCTTCATCTGTAAATAGGAATGGTAATAATCTGACTACTGATAGAGTCATTATGCAATTTAATAGTGTTCTGAAGTGCTTAAAACATAGTAAGCTCTCTGATGGTGAGCCCTGTTTCTTTTTTCTTCCCACCACCTTACTACTTTTTGTTCCCTTGATTTTCAAGGACACCATCTCTTTAAGTCAAAATCTTACATCTACCACTATTGTTCTAGAGGCAATTAACTTCCAACATCACAAAATCCACTGATCTTTATTCAGTCTGCATTCAGTTTGGTTACTCTGTTTGATTCGACATCGTTCATTATTCTCATCCGTTCTCACACCATTGACACTGATGGCACATACCAGCTTTCATGCTCTCCCTGCCCACTTCCATCCTTCATGCTCAATCTGTCACAGTAACTACAGCAATATTTGTAATCATCCTTTTCTTTTTCATCTATCCTCCTAGAGCTAGCTCTTATTATCTTATGCCTGTGCAGATTTTTTATTCACATACTGCTGGCTGACATTTTTCATTATCTTGGCTTCAATTCATTTTGTATACCAACCAACAAAAGAATATCTTTAAAAAACTGATTATGTCATTCTCATGCTCAGAAATTTTCAGTGACTTTCAACTGTCTATCAAATTAAGTTCGAACACATTGGTCTGGTTATCAAAATACTTCTCATTCATCTCCTACCGTGCCTTTTAGCTTCCCATCCAATAATTTCTGAAGTGTGCTTATCATGTACTATAGTTCTATCGAGGCCTTTCTTCTTACAGAAATTTTCCTGGAATGCCCTCTCCCCAGCCATTTCCATCTCTTGAATTTTTATTTATCTCTCTAACTCTAGTTAAAATACTTTTTCCCCTTCAATAACCCCAATTAGGAGCAATCAGTCTCTCCCTTTTCACAACATTAAAGATTGATATTCATCACTGGATGCACCACATACATTTTAGGGCCATATTTTTTGGTAAATATCACCTAACTGGTATATTATACCAGGGTCAAAAATCTTCCTTAAAGGCCAGATAGTAAATGTGTAAGTAAATATGGCTTAAAGACCATATGGTCTTTGCCATAATTACTCAACTCTTTAGTGAGAAAGCAGCTGTAGACTGCTTATGTAAACAAATAGGCATGGCCATTTTCCAAAAACACATTATTTACAAAACAAAAACAGTTGGCCAGCCCAAGGGTTGTAGTTTGTTGATCACTGCACTAGACCATCAGCTTCTGAAATGCTGGAACCATGCTATATTTATTTGAACACAGTTAATGCTACCGCTAAGGAGTCATTCACTATTCCGATATAGTCTATTTCAGGAACTATGGCAAACGCTTTTACACATGTTGTTTATAAACACTGCACTGACTTTAAAAAGTAAGTATTGCTATATTCCTTTTGCAGGTGAGGGAATTGAGGTACTTACCACAAATCAAAATTCTTATTTTTAAGTATTTGTTTATGGAGTTTTAGGTGACTCCCTCTAGAGGGAAACTATAAAAACAAAGAACGAGTCTGTCTCCTTTGCTACTGTTTCTGGCACAGAATAGATATTCAACAAGTGTTTATCTAATCAATTAATGAAGGAATTAAGCACAGAGCAGCAAACTCTTCTCCAGGGTCACACAGTAAACAATATGGCAAGAATTCAAATTCACATTTTCCTTTTCTCAACATTTCTTCATTTTTTCCAAGCAAAGATTTCTTGAAAATTCACCATATGCCATGGGCTATGAAGAGACCAGGTTCAATTCCTGGACTGGGAAGATCCCCTGGAGAGGGAAATGGCAACCCACTCCAGTATTCTTTTTTTTTTTTTTCTTAATTTTTTAAAATTTGTATATATGCTGTAGCTTTTCTTTTTATATATATATTTTTTAATTTAAATTTTTATTTTTACTTTATTTTACTTTACAATACTGTATTGGTTTTGCCATACATTGACATGAATCCACCACAGGTGTACATGCGTTCCCAAACATGAACCCCCCTCCCACCTCCCTCCTCCTAACATCTCTCTGGGTCATCCCCGTGCACCAGCCCCAAGCATCCTGTATCCTGCATCGGACATAGACTGGCGATTCGTTTCTTACATGATAGTATACATGTTTCAATGCCATTCTCCCAAATCATCCCACCCTCTCCCTCTCCCTCTGCGTCCAAAAGTCCGCTCTACACATCTGTGTCTCTTCTGCTGTCTCGCATACAGGGTCATCATTGCCATCTTTCTAAATTTCATATATATGTGTTAGTATACTGTATCGGTGTTTTTCTTTCTTCACTCTGTATAATCGGCTCCACTTTCATCCATCTCATTAGAACTGATTCAAATGTATTCTTTTCAATGGCTGAGTAATACTCCATTGTGTATATGTACCACAGCTTTCTTATCCATTCACCTGCTGGTGGACATCTAGGTTGTTTCCAGTATTCTTGCCTGGAGAATTCCATGGACAGAGGAGTCTGTCAGGCTACAGTCCATAGGGTCACAAGAGTTGGACATGATGACTAAAGTACCATATGAGTTTTCAACCACACAGAACCACCTATCATATTGCATATAACAATAGCCAACACTTATAGAGAACTTACTATGCACTAGGCTCTGTTCATATCAACTTATTAACAATCTTCTAAGGTAGGTATTATTATTATCACCTCCACAGATCAAATTTAGGCTCAGAAAGTTTAAGAAACTCACAATATCTAGTAAGTGGTGTAATCCAGTGCTTTTAAAAAAGTATACTTTATTGCCTTTAGATAAGTAGCTTCTAAATGGTGATAAACATTGACTTTTCTCCTTACCTCTTCTTTTGTAGTAGCCAGTTGATTATGTTTTATAGTAAGCTGCTTTACATAACACTGGGATCCACTGCCACCTAAAATTAAATTTAAATTCCGGTGACTCAGATCATCTCATTTTCACCTTTTCATTTGCTCTTACTACTTCCCTAATCTGGAATACCTTCCATTTTCTCTGTTTTTCTAAACACTCTCAAAGTAGGGAGCTATATAAGTTTAATAACACTGTCTCCTAGAAAATGGAAAATGTTCATTTAACCTTTAAACCATTCTTGAATTCATTCAGTAATTAGTATTCTCAGAATGAATTAGCCTGTATTGTTGCTGTTCAGTCGCTCAGTTATGTCCAACTCTTTGCAACCCGTTGTAGAGCAGCATGCCAGGCTTCCCTGTTCTTCACTATCTCCCTGAATTTACTCAAATTCATGTCTATTGAATCGGTGATGCTATCCAACCATCTCATCTTCTGTTGTTCCTGTCCCTTCTCCTTCTGCCTATGATCTTCCCCAGCATCAAGGTCTTTTCCAATGAGTCAGCTCGTTGCATCAGGTGGCCTAAGTATTGGAGCTTCAGCTTCAGCATCAATCCTTCCAGTGAAATTCAGGGTTGATTTCCTTTAGGATTCACTGGTTTGATCTCCTTGTTGTCCAAGGGACTCAAATTAGCCTGTAGGTCATACCTAATGTTTGACATCTTACAATAGCACTCCATTTCACATAATAATTTGAAAAAAGTCTGCATTCAATTTTTGTCTTTTTGCACATTATATATAAAATGTATCATTATAGATCAAGTGAGACATTAGCCACCTTTTAACTCTTCTTTCAAGTATTTAAATATGTCATTATCCACTTCTGGATTGCGATTTGCCTAGAAGCAGGTACTATGACTGATCCATCACAGTATTTTGTATAGGGTGCTCTTAGTCACATATCAAATGAACTAGATGGCTAGGTATACGTATGCATATGCAACATCTACTTTATCTTCTTTTAATTAGAACTTAAATTAACCTCCTAAATACTTCTCAGACCTCTGTTCTTGTTATTATTTTGCCACAATTCAGGCCTCCAGAGCCTTTTACCAGCATTCTTAGAACATCTATGAGCCAAGCCTCCTTACACATCACTTTGCCCAACTTCTCAGTTCATCTTATTCTTTGCATCCAAACTTGGAATTTTGGTTTCATTACGGATTATATAGTTGGCTGTCCATGTCCACAGGTTCCATGACTCAACATTAAAACTTCAAAAAAAAATTTTCCAGAAAGTTCCAAAAGGTAAAACTTGACTTTGTCACATTCTGGCAACTATGTACATAATATTTACATTTTTTACAACTATTTACATAGCATTTACATTGTATTAGGCATTATAACTAACGTAGAGCTGATTCAAATTATATAGGAGGATATGCATATGTTGTAAGTAAATACTGTGCAATTTTATGTAAGGGACCTGAGCATCTGTGGATTTGGGTATCTGAAGGAGGTAGGCAGGTGTGGTCTTGGAACCAGTTCCCTGTGGATACTGAGGGAAGATTGTATACTCTTCAGTGTCCTTCCTCCCACACTGTAGGTGCGGGTCAAAGCTCCTTACAACTGCATATAAGTCCTTCCCCCACCCCGCTCCCCTGCCCAGCTATCCTGATTCATTGCTCCTGCTGACCCGCATTCTGTATCCAGTTACACTGAGTATAGTACTTCAAACTTTTGGAACACAATAAGCTCTTCTCTTCAACCTTGACATGTGGATATGTATTTCCTTCTGAATGGAATATCCTTTTCTCCTGTTTATGGGAAATGCACTTTTCTCCCAGTGTAAGATTTAAATATCATTTATCCCACAAAGCCTTTTGCCAAGCCAAAAACTGAAACTTATTCTCTCTTCTCTGCTCCGGCAGCCATCTTTCTTTCTGAATATAATGTGTTTATATAGCTATTTTTCCCATTGAACTGGAAAATCTTTGAGAGTAGCAACCTTCAAACAGTTGTAGCCTTGTCACAATGCTGCCATATAGATAAGCCAAAATAAGAACTTTTCAATGAGTGATTTAAGTAATCAATCAATAAATCTATGCTGACATTAAAGAGGTTAAATACATGCTATAGAGGTAAGAGTCATTCAAAACAAAATTTTGGAACTATAATGTGAACAAAAAGATTTTGAGTACAGTATTCCTTAAAATCATGGTATGTGGTTATATATGATATCCCCATAACTTTATTTGAAAAGAAAATGTCACCTGTAATTGATTAAATAGCTTAATCAAATAATATATGGCATTTGAAAATAGATTAAATTGTAAGAAGTTTCTATTTAAAAATGGACATATAAAGGAAACCACATTGGTTTTTGATGGCAACACTATAAAAATTAATTATAGATATATTAAATGTACCATGGATATATTAAATTTCCTAGTTCAGTTCAGTTCAGTTCGTTTGCTCAGTCGTGTCCGATTCTTTGTGACCCCACGAATCATAGCAGGCCAGGCCTCCCTATCCACCACCAACTCCCGGAGTTCACTCAAACTCATGTCCATCGAGTCCATGATGCCATCCAGCCATCTCATCCTCTGTTGTCCCCTTCTCCTCCTGCCCCTCATCTCTCCCAGCATCAGAGTCTTTTCCAATGAGTCAACTCTTCACATGAGGTGGCCAAAGTACTGGAGTTTCAGTTTTAGCATCATTCCTTCCAAAGAACACCCAGGACTGATCTTTAGAATGGACTGGTTGGATCTCCTTGCAGTCCAAGGGAATCTCCAGAGTCTTCTCCAACACCACAGTTCAAAAGCATCAATTCTTTGGTGCTCAGCTTTCTTCACAGTCCAACTCTCACATCCATACATGACTACGGGAAAAACCATAGCCTGAGTGATATTTAATTGTTGGTCTCCAATTTTCCTATTTAATTACTGCTAGTTGCAAATTTAATGAGCATTTGCTTTGTTGAGAACAATATCAAAAAACCTTATTTCAAAAGAAAAATCTGTACTAAAAATTGGAAAAATTGTTAGGTTACTGATGGAGCAAGTAGAATAACATTCTAGTACCCTACCCTAACTTCCCCATCCCAATTACATAGTTTATGATGTTTGTGTGAGGGAAACTGCAAGCAATAAAGTGTCTGCTTTTACCAGCCAAATCAAAGGAATTGTCTGGTTCATTTTATCATCATTATCACAGGAATTTGAGGCATCTTTAAGTTACTTAGTGGGACATTTGATCAGAAACAATCTTAAGAGACTGTCATAATATCGATCTTTTCAGAAAGAGAACTTTGACACAGAGTGTGAATAAATGGTATCAAGACGCTAGTCTTGGCAAGAGCACTTTTCCTCAAGTGGCTCCAGGGTCTGCTAGGAATCCAAAATGCCTCTGCCTTAGACAGTGGAGTAGAGTTTCATATTGATTCATAACCAGAGTTTTCCATGGAAAATTATAATGCTTGAGCAAAATAAATTAAATTGTTGTTGTTCAATCACTAAGTCATGTCTGACTCTTTGTGATCCTATGGACTGCAGCACGCCAGGGTCCTCCACTATCTCCCAGAGTTTGCTCAAATTCATGTCCATTGTGTCAGTGATGCTATCTAACCATCTCATCCTCTGCTACTCCCTTCTCCTTTTGCCTTCAATCTTTCCCAGCATCAGGGTCTTTTCCAATGAACCAGCTCTTTGCATCAGGTGGCCAAATTATTGGAGCATCAGCTTCAGCATCAATTAGTCATATTAATAAAGTAGAAAGGAATATTCAAGTGAGGTACGTTTCTTTTTACAACTAGTAAGTGTTGTCTGACAAAATATAGTATTTAGAGCTTAAGACTAGGTTTCATCCAGTAGGTTTTCAATAGATACTGGTTGAATGAATGAAAGCTGTAATTCAAGTTGTAAATATCCCTTGTAATAATGCACTCACTTTACTTAAAAAGAGAAGAGAAGGCTCTTAGTTGGAGAATATCCAATTTTAGGATGTCAGAGTTACATCCAATGAATACAAATTAGCCTTCCCAGTAATTGCCAGTGAAACCTCTCACAAATTTTAACTTAAATGCTCATAAAGAACAGAGAAAAAAAAGTTTGAGTTTCATATCTATTGACAGAACCTGACAAGTATTATAAAAGATCATAACGATCTGGTTTCAGCAAATAATTGATGGTCACAGAAAGACTCAATGGACATAACTTTGAGCAAACTCTAGGAGATAGTGAAGAACATAGGAGACTGTTAGGCTACAGTCCTTGGGATTGCAAAGAGTCAAACACAACTGAGCACCTGAACCAACAACAGACACTTTATCTCGTGAAGAAATCCCCTCTCTCTGCTTAAAATAAATTTGGAAGACAATATATCCCTATCCTCAGTCTACATCTTTGCTAAGAGAACCAAGGCATATACAAACTATAAAATTTTATAGCTGTCTCTCCACCTTGGAAAGGTCACTAGCTTCATGAGGACAAAGTGTGTTTATTTTGGACCACCACTGAATTGACAAGGTCTGGTACCTAGGTCTGTGCTTAGTAATTATATTTAAAAACAATGAGTTGTCATAAAGCATTTTTTTAGTACAAAGAAGTTCTGAAAAAACTTATTAGTGCAAATTAGATAACGTAGCTTTTTTTATATATCACCAATTAACCAAGCAAAATGACTGGGAGTATATCCAATTTTAGGATGGCAGAATTATGCCCAATGAATGCCAAGTAGACTACAAATTTTAACTAAGGAAATGGATATTCACTGGTCCCCTAGGCAATGGGGTGCTATATTAAAATATGTTTACTGTGCTGTATACCAACTGATTCTGAAGGTAGGTTGTAAGTTCTCATTTGTGGTTTTTGTTGATTTCTATGGTGTGTTTTAAGACCACATGACTTAAAGCAGTAATGGAACTGGGTCCAAGATACTACTACCTCCAGGAACTTATACCTCAGTAACAAACTCATACAACAAACAAACAAAATATATAAATTATATCAGTTCACTCTCTCAGTTGTGTCTGACTCTTTGCAACCCCATGGACTGCAGCACACTAGGCTTCCCTGTCCATCACCAACTCCTGGAGCTTACACAAACTCATGTCCATTGAGTCAGTGACTCCATCCAACCATCTGATCCTTTGTCATCCCCTTTTCCTCCCACCTTCAGTCTTTCCCAGCATCAGGGTCTTTTCCAGTGAGTCAATTCTTCCCATCAGGTGGCTAAAATACTGGAGTTTCAGCTTCATCATCAGTCCTTCCAATGAATATTCAGGACTGATTTCCTTCAGGATGGACTGGTTAGATCTCCTTGCAGTTCAAGGGACTCCCAATAGTCTTCTCCAACACCACAGCTCAAAAGCATCAATTCTTCGGTGCTCAGCTTTCTTTATAGTCTACCTCTCATATCCATACATGACTACTGGAAAAACCACAGCCTTGACTACATGGACCTTTGTTGGGAAAGTAATGTCTCTGCTTTTTAATATGATGTCCAGCCTTGTCATAACTTTTCTTCCAAGGAGCAAGCATCTTTTAATTTCATGGCTGTAGTCACCATCTGCAGTGATTTTAGAGCCCCCCAAAATAAAGTCTCTCACTGTTTCCACTGTTTCCCCATTTATTTCCCATGAAGTGATCAGACCAAATGCGATGATCTTAGTTTTCTTAATGTTGAGTTTTAAGCCAACTTTTTCACTCTCCTATTTCACTTTCATCAAGAGGCTCTTTAGTTCTTCACTTTCTGCTGTAAGGATGGTATTATCTGCATATCTGAGGTTACTGATATTTCTCCTGGCAATCTTGATTCCAGCTTCTGCTTCATCCAGCCCAGCATTTCTCATGATGTACTCTACATATAAGTTTAAAAAGCAGGGTGACAATATACAGCCTTGACGTAGTCCTTTTCCTATTTGGAACCAGTCTGTTGTTCCATGTCCAGTTCTAACTGTTGCTTCCTGACCTACATACAGATTTCTCAAGAGGCAGGTCAAGTGGTCTCGTATCTCCATCTCTTTCAGAATTTTCCACAGTTTGTGGTGATCCTGACCATCAAAGTCTTTGGCATAGTCAATAAAGCAAAAATAGATGTTTTTCTGGAACTCTCTTGCTTTTTCGATGATTCAGTGGATGTTGGCAATCTGACCTCTGGTTCCTTTGCCTTTTCTAGATCCAGCTTGAACATCTGGAAGTTTATGGTTCATGTACTGCTGAAGACTGGCTTGGAGAACTTTTAACTTTACTTGACTAGTGTGTGAGATGAGTGCAATTGTGCAGTAATTTGAGCATTCTTTGGCATTGCCTTTCTTTGGAATTGGAATGAAAACTGACCTTTTCCAGTCCTGTGGCCACTGCTGAGTTTTCTAAATTTGCTGGCATATTGAGCGTAGCACTTTCACAGCATTATCTTTTAGGATTTGAAATAGCTGAAATAACTGGAATTCCATTACTTCCACTAGCTTTGTTCATAGTGATGCTTCCTAAGGCCCATTTGACTTTACATTCCAGGATATTTGGCTCTAAAAGAGATGTCCTTTTCATTATAGGGGACTGGAAGGCAAAAGTAGGAAGTCAAGAGATACCTGGAATAACAAACAAATTTGGACTTGGATTACAAAATGGAGCAGGGCAAAGACTATCAGAGTTTTTCCAAGAGAAAGCACTCATCATAGCAAACACCATCTTCCAACAACACAAGAGAAGACTCTACTAATGAACATCACCAATGGTCAATGCTGAAATCAGATTGATTATACTCTTTGCAGCCAAAGATGGAGAAGCTCTATACAATCAGCAAGAACAAGACTGGGAGCTGACTGTGTGTCAGACCATGAACTCCTTATTACCAAATTAAGACTTAAATTAAACAAAGTAGGGAAAACTGCTAAACCATTCAGGTATGACTTAAATCAAACCCCTTATGATTAGACAGTGGACATGACAAACAGATTCAAGGGATTGGATCTGATAGGCAGAATGACTGAAGAACCTCTTGGACAGAGATTCATGATATTGTACAGGAAGCAGTGATCAAGACCATCCCCAAGAAAGAAATGCAAAAGGGCAAAATGGTTGTCTCAGGTGAACTTACAAACAAATAAATTATATAATAAAATAGAATAATAAAAAAGTGTTGATCACTATTTGCTAAGTACTACAAAATTCCTTTATTTGCTGTCTATTATTGTAGTATAGTATTTATTATTTTTATTATGAAAATGCTGTGTCCATAGCAGATTGTAATTTACTTATAAAAAATGTTAATCCAGTTATTGATTAAAAAAACATTTATTTTTTATTAACTGTATGAATTCTCTGTATTATGAAACATAGTAGACTTACTACAGAGTGGGTTTGAAAACAGGTTTTTTAATAAGCTAAATTCTTTACAGATTCTTTGTAGTCCTGTCAGTTGCCCAATTTCCTCTCTGACTGATAGGCTCTTGGATATCATACATTTTCAGGTAACATTTGCTGTTTCACAACTCACAAGAAATTTAATTTTTATATATCTTTACACATATTTACAGATAAAGAACTCATATCCAAAACACAATAAGTTTCTTCTAGGCAGAGAGTGGATTTTACTGTTCTGTGTCTTTAAAACCCAGTCAAAAGATTTTTATGACTCAAGAGTTCTTTTATAGCTCTTTGGTTTCTAGCAAATTAGGTTCTCAATAAATATTGGTTGCATTTAACAGAATGATTTTCTCAAGCTCTTAAATAATTCTTCAGTTTCTTGATGTAGCTACAAAATTTATATGAAAACTAAACATGTCACTTATAAAATATTGGTTTAAAGGCTATATTTACTCCTCCATTTTAAAAACTATATTTCCAAAGTATATTAATGTTTGGGATACAATGATAAAATGAAGTTTTTCTTTTTTTTTTTGATAAAATAAAAATTTTCTAACTGGCTAACCATTGGATATAAACCATACCATATTACCAAATATGAGAGAAATATATACATATATATTACAATAATAAATTATTGAAATAAAATTGTTAGCCTTTCTGTTGAACATTTTTCCATATTAACAGAATACATTCCTTGAATATCTCCAAGTGTTCTTTAAATTAAGAAAAAAAAAAATCATTCTAATAAAATCTTTAAGGTTACAACCATACTAACTCTGTCTGTATTTTGCTGAAATAACAAAAGGTTGTTAACCTAAAAATATAAAGAGTTAGAACTAAAGCATTTTTTACTTTCCATCCAGATATGAGATACCTTGCAAACACAGCTACTCATAAAGAGTATGCCTCTGCAGTATTTCTTTTAAATTATGAAAAAACTAAAAAACAGAAAGACAAGTGTAAACCAACTCTATGTTAGGTAATCTATTTTCTTTTCAAAGTAATGAATAAAGAAGTATACATGACCTAAATTGACAATGCCATACTCCAATAAATATACTCACAAGGGTATCCTGCTGCTGCTGCTAAGTCGCTTCAGTTGTGTCCGACTCTGTGCCACTGCAGAGACGGCAGCCCACCAGGCTTCCCCATCTCTGGGATTCTCCAGGCAAGAACACTGGAGTGGGTTGCCATTTCCTTTTCCAATGCATGAAAGTAAAAAGTGAAAATGAAGTTGCTCAGTCGTGTCTGACTCTTAGCGACGCTATGGACTGCAGCCTACCAGGCTCCTCCGTCCATGGATTTTCCAGGCAAGAGTACTGAAGTGGGGTGCCATTGCCTTCTCCGACAGGGTATCCTATATCCTATCAAACAGGAACTATAATACTGCTTTCTCTGAATGTTTTAAATGATTTATTAAATCTCACATTTACTAATATAAGGTGTGGCTTTAGAATTGACATTGGTACAGTATCCAGTGAGAAAATTCACTTCACCTTTTTCACAATTATTCTGTTGTAGAATATGTATATTTTCCTCCCTACTCAGTTGATGTTTCATTTTAATGAAAGTCCTATTTGATTTTTGAAGAAGTGATACATTTACCTATTCATAAAAAGTACAAAGTGTACTGTAGAAATTCTTCCTACTATCATCATCAGTTTTTCATTACCAATTCTCTTGTCTATTGTTGTTCAGTCAGTAAAGTCTTGTCCAACTTGAGATGTCATGGACTATATGTAGCATACCAGGCTTCCCTGTCCTCCACTGTCTCCTGGAGATTGCTCAGATTCATGTCCATTGAGTTGGTGATGCTATCAACTGTCTTCTGCTGCCCTCTTCACCTTTTGCTTTCAATCTTTCCCAGCATCCGTCTTTTCCAATGAGTCAGCTCTTATTATCAGGTGGCCAAAGTATTGGAGCTTCAGCATCAGTCCTTCCAATGGATATTTAGTGTTGATTTCCTTTAGGATTGTCTGGTTTGATCTCCCTTCAGTCCAAGAGTCCTCTCCAGCACCTCAGTTCAAAAGCATCTATTCTTAGGTACTTGGCTTTCTTAATGGTTCAACTCTCACATCTGTATATGACTACTGAGAAAAACCATACCTTTTACTATACGAACTTTTGTCACCGAAGAAATGTCTCTGCTTTTTAAAATGCTGGCTAGGTTTCTCATAGCTTTCCCTCCAATGAGCAAATGTCTTTTAATTTCATGTCTGCAGTCACCATCCACAATGATTTTGTAATGTCAGAAAATAAAATCTGTCACTGCTCCCACTTTTTCTCCTTCTATTTGCCATGAAGTGAGGAGCCAGATTGCCATGATCTTAGTTTTCTGAATGTTGACTTTTAAACCAACTTTTTACTCTCCTCTTTCACTTTCATCAAGAGGCTCTTTAGTTTCTCTTCGCTTTCTGCCATTAGAATGGTATCATCTATGTATCTGAGGTTGCTGATATTTCACCTGGCAAGCTTGATTTCAGCCTGTGATTCATCCAGCCCAGTATTTCACACGTGGTTCTCTGCATAGAAGTTAAATAGATGAAGTGACTGAATACAGCACTGTAGCTCTTCTTTCCCAATTTTGAACCAGTCCATTGTTTCACATAAGGTTCTAACTGTTGCTTCTTTACCTGCATACAGGTTTCTCAGGAGACAGGTAAGGGGGTCTGGTATTCTCATCTCTTTAAAAATTTTCAACAGTTTGTTGCTATTTACACAGTCAAAGCTTTAGTGTAGTCAATGAAACAGAAGTAGATGTTTTTCTAGAATTCCCTTGCTTTCTCTATGATCCAGTGAATGTTGACAATTAGATCCCTGGTTCCTCTTGCCTTTTCTAAATCCAGCTTGTACAAGTGGAAGTTCTTGGTTCATGTACTGCTAAAGCCTAGTTTGAAGGATTTTGAGCATAATATTATTAGCGTACTACATGAGCACAATTGTATGGTAGTTGAACATTCTTTGGTATTGTTCTTTGGGAATGTAATGAAAGCTGACCTTTTCCAGACCGGTGGCCGCTGCTGAGTTTTCCAAATTTGCTGACATATTGAATGTAGTGCTTTAACACCATCATCCTTCAGGATTTTAAATAGCTTAGCTGGAATTCTGTTACCTCCACTAGCTTTGTTTGTAGTAATGCTTCCTAAGGCCCACTTGACTTCAAACTACAGGACATCTGACTCTAGGTGAGTGACCATACCATCACAGTTATCTGGGTCATTAAGAATTTTTTGTATAGGTCTCCTGTGTATTCTTGCCACTTCTCCTTTATCTCTTCTACTTCTGTTAGGTCCTTGTCCTTTATTTCCTTTATTGTGCCCAACATTGCATGACATGTTCTCTTGATATCGCCAATTTTCTTGAAGAGATTCCCTTGCCTAGAAGCATTAAATATTTCATATTTTTTATTCTACCCTTCCCTACGTATAATATACACCAACATTTATTTAATAAAAGAAAAGATACCATGCAGGCCTCCTACATCTTACTATTTTTTTCAATTTAGCAATACATATTTTAGGAATCACAACTGTGCATTAAGCTCTTCCTCGTTTTTTTTTTTAATAGTTTCATAAATTTCTATTGAATAGCTGTTGCCATAATGCATTTAAATAGATGTTTATTGATGACCTTTGAGGTTGTCTCAGTTTCTTACTAATACAGATCTTCTTTGATTTAGGATAAGATTACATCCTGACAAATTCATCATAAGTTGAAAATATTGTGTCAAAAATTCATTTAATGTACACTTAAACTACTTAATACCGTGGTTTGGCCTGTCTACCTTTAATAGTGCTCAAAAACTTATATTAGCCTACATTTGGGCAAAATCACCTAATACAAAGCTTGCTGCTGCTACTGCTGCTAAGTCGCTTCAGTCGTGTCTGAATCTGTGTGACCCCAGAGACGGCAGCCCACCAGGCTCCCCCGTCCCTGGGATTCTCCAGGCAAGAACACTGGAGTGGGTTGCCATTTCCTTCTCCAATGCATGGAAGTGAAAAGTGAAAGTGAAGTCGCTCAGTCATGTCCGACTCTGAGCGACCCCGTGGACTGCAGCCTATCAGGCTCTTCCGTCCATGGGATTTTCCAGGCAAGAGAACACAAAGCTTATTTTATAATAAAGTATTGCATATCTCATGTACTTATTGAATAGTGTATTGAAAATGAAAAACAGTAGTTATATGGGTGCAGAATGATTGTAACTGCATTGATTGTTTACCCTTGTGATTGTGTGTCTGTGTGACTGGGAGCTTTGTCACACTGCAACTGTCCAACATCATGAGATGTCTAGCCTGGCAAAAGATCAAAATTTAAAGTACTGTTTCCACTGAAAGTGTATAATTTTCCACTGTTGTAAAGTCAAAAAATTATGAATGAAACCATTGTAAGTTAGACACATTTGGTATAAACAATGCTGATATGAATATCATTGAACATACATCATTTTGTTCATGTGTGAGAGTATCTGAAGAATGTATCCTTTGCAGTAGTTTTGTGGGGAAGAGGAATGTGTGCATTTGTAGTTTTGATTTTTGATGCAATAAAAATTGACTTCCATAGAGGTTGCATTAATTTATATATGTACTATCACTGCAATAGAACAGTTTCTTTTTATTCCCCAGTTAAAATACTTTTTATATTTCTGCCATTTTCATAGTTGAAAAACATAACTTCATTTTTTAAAATGAAAAATAATACATGTTCAGAAAAATAATACATGTTCAGAAAAATGTACAAAATCTTAACTGGATTAATTAATTTTTAACAGGTGAACAAGCCATGTAAGAGAAAGGAACTAATGATTAAAAAATAAAAAGATGAAACATAATTGGACTTAACAAAGTAGAAATATGTGTTCATTCCACCCTTAGTTTCTCTTTTTGAAAAATATAGTTTCTGTATTGTCTCATTTTAAACTACTCACATTCCTCTTTATAAGCATATTACTTAATTTATTTAATATTAGACCCACTGTCAAATATTTAATGCTCACTAATGGTTCTTCTCTATAATGTCCCTGTCAGGACAGGACCAACTGAAAATAAGAAAATTTCTACAAGCGAGAAATTTCAGTGTCTGTACCAAAATAGCATAAAGAAATCAATAGCTTTTCTATATACAGAAAAAAGAAGCTTTTGAAAGATATAGTGAGGAAATATGTCTATTCATAAAACCAATACAATTGTTAAAAAATAAATATAGGAAAGTATTAAAATCTCTGTTAAAAAGTGAATGTTACTGAGGGAGGCCAAAAAATTTGGAAAAACAGAAAACATATAATTTTGAATAAGAAAATTTAAAAATGAATATTTTTAATCAAAAGGTAGCACAAAAACAATAATAATACTTCTAGCATTTTATTTTTTAATCATTATTTCTCTTGTCTTAAGTGACTATATATAGTAAATACAATGTAATTTGCTATTAATAGATACATTGTTTAAGTATTTTACAGCATAGTTTACTTGATTAGTCCCAGAATGAGAAAGATTAGAACTACTGGATTTTGGTTTTATTTCTTCATGTGACTTTCACAATTAATTGTTTTATTAATAAGATATTTTATCGTTTAGCACTTAGATATTAATACTCATACATTATGTGTGAATTGAGGTCTTATCATTACAAAGTGATTCTTTTCTCATTTAACATTTATTTTCTCCTGAATTCAACCTTTTCTAAAACTATGATAGTGATCCTTGCTTCTTTTTGTCTGCATTTACCCCATATAACTTTCTCTCCTTCCCTCCCGCCATTCCCCCATGTCTATATGCTTTTTTATGTGTTTGTATGTATGTTTATAATTTTACATTGTTTTTTGACTATAACAGATCTAGATTTTGTGTTGGGATCAAGTCATTATGATCTGTTTGTTTTGTTTGGGGTACCTGTATCTTCTGTTATTTTTCAGTGTTTCTTTTGCTTCTAATGGTTAACTAATATATATTTCTATATAATACCTTGATTCTCTACTTCTTTAGATAATATCTATTGATTTCTCACCTTCACAAATGATGTCATTATTTTATCTTCCTCTCCTATCCGCTCTCTTCTTTTTCCTTTCTCCCCTTTTCTCTTCGCAGATTATCTTATTTTTCTCAGTGTTTTTTTTTTGTTTTATTAAGTATGTTTGTACTGGATTTTATCCACTTGTTTCTCAAGAACTACACACTGTCTGTAATTCTCCATTCTATTCAGTGACCTGAGATGTTGACACATATAATATGGGCTGTATCAAGAGTTTCTGTTACCTCTGGCGTCCATGTGGATCAGTCAATGGAAACCCCCATTGAGTGACCCTATACCATATAATGGGCTTCCTGGGTAGCACAGTGGTAAAGAATCCATCTGCTAATGCAGGAGACGCAAGAGACACAGGTTTGATCCCTGGGTTGGGAAGATCACCTGGAGCAGGAAATGGTTACCCGCTCCATTATTCTTGCCTGAAGAATTCCAAGGACAGAGAAGCCTGGCAGGTTACAGTCCATGGGGTTGCAGAGTCAGACACGACTGAAGACACACACACATACGATGTAATAGAAACTCCCTTGCCTTCATGTTTCAAGTAGTAAGAGCTCCTCACTGTTGCCAGCTCCTGGGAAATTTACCATTTCTAGCTGGTTTCTTTAACTTTCAGTTCAGTTTAGTCACTCAGTCGTGTCCGACTCTTTGCGACCCCATGAATCACAGCACTGCCAGGCCTCCCTGTCCATCACCAACTTCTGGAGTTCATTCAGACTCACGTCCATCGAGTCAGTGATGCCATCCAGCCATCTCATCCTCTTTAACTTTGCCACCATTAAAAAAAAAAAAAATCCACTTGTTAAATCTTCTCAGTTATCTCATTCAAGCATGTCATCTGCCTCCTGCTGAAACCCTGACCAATACATTATTTTTAACCCTGCTCACTGATTTCTGATTTATCAGCTTCACATAGTATCTCTTGAAATTTTGTTAATAAATAATGAGAAATTAAGCAGTTTATATTCCTTCTCATCATCTCTCCTCCTCCCACTCTTGCTTTTTCTTTTTGAAAAATATAATTTCTGTTTGGTCTCAGTTTAAAATACTCATATTCATTTTATAAGTGTATTACTTATTTTATATTAGACCCACTGTCAAATATTTAGCGTTCACTACCCGTTCTTCTGCTATAACATCCCTGCCATCCTTGGTTATGGAAATTTGTTCTATTGTGTTTTTATCTTTAAGAAAGAGTCAGGAGATTCTAACATCTCTCATTTCTTACTTCTTACATGTTGAAAATATTGGTGCTTCACGTTTGAATTATATTTGGCTGAGTAAAAATATTTTAGGTCACAATTTTATTCCTTGAAACTTTGTAGGATCCACATTGCACACTCTTCTTCATGCCCGCAACACTCATATTAATGAATACTTTCCTGGTGGTTCAGAGAGTAAGCTGTAAAGCTTTTGCCTACAATGCGGGAGACCGGGGTTCAATCCCCGGGTAGGGAAGATCTCCTGGAGAAGGAAATGGCAACCCACTCCAGTATTCTTGCCTGGAAAACCCCATGGAGGGAGAAGCCTGGTAGGCTACAGGGGGGTCGCAAAGAGTCAGACAGGACCAAGCGATTTCACTTTCACTTTCAATCTGGTTAAGAAGACTCAAATCTTCCTCTTTTAAAAATCTTGAAGTTTTTAATACAGTTACTATCTTTTCTAAGATTTGATTTTTAAAAGGATTAAGAGGTTTGACTCTTTGGCTTCCTTCACACGAATTTTGTGAGGCAGGCGATTTCTTTTTTTAAGTTTATTTTTAATTGGGACAAAGTTCGACACTTTCAAATCTTTTAATGTTGAAAGTTTTCTCTGTTCCTTTATTATTTCTTCTTTGTGGACTCCTATAACGTAAACTTCAAATCTCCTTTTTAAAAATTTGTCCATATTTATCATTCTCTCTTGGCAGCTCACTCCAGTATTCTCGTCTGGAGAATCCCACAGAGATTGTAGAATGTAGCCTGGCAAGCTACAAACCATGGGGTCGCAAAGAGTTGGAAATGACTGAAGCAACAGCACAGCACATCATTCTCTCTATAATCTTTGTCAAATATCTATTATCCTCATTTATTTTGTTCATTTTTATTATTCTCATCTTCTGTGCCCCTTACCGTATTTTCAGCTGTCTAATTCTTTATTTGCTTTCAGTTTTATCTTTATTTCTTCTATTGTTCTCATCATCTCTTCCCTGAACACTTGTATTTCTACCTTGTACTCTTTTTCTTTCATAAAAATTATTTTATTAATAATTCTGAAAAGTATATAGCCATATTTGAGCACAGTTTTCTCTTCCATAATAACATCTTTAAATTAGGTGATTTTCATTTGGAATACATTTTTCCTGTTCCTTATTTTTGCATTTTCTCATAATATTGATATTGTGTTTATTCCTTATAGATTCTTCATATTGGAATAAAGGTAGGAAGTTTTATTTTTTTCTTAATTAATTATTTGCAGAAATTTTCTGTTGGCAGATGCCATGGCAATATTTTGGGCCAGTAGAAATTTTTCTTGGTATTTAGTAAATTCTTTTAGCCTTAGCCTCTTTCATACAAGTAGATCTAAGTATCTGTAAGATTGCTGTTTACAATGAAGACTCTCTTTCTTACTCTGGTGCTTAAAACCAAACAAGATAAAGAGAAAAGACCATTGCTAATATTGTGTATCTTATGTCTTTCCTTGTAGATATGAGATTTTGGATTTATTCTTAACACTGTTTCCTTTACCTTTGGAGGGTGTACTCTGAAGTTCTTCTGAGATCTGAAGCCTCTGGCATTCTCTCTTTTTCCCTTGCTTTTATTGTGGCAAAATATACATAACATAATATTTATCATTTTAATCATTTTAAGTATACAGTTCAGTGGTATTAAGTATATTCACAATGTTGTATACCATCACTGCAATTTGTTTGCAAAGCTCTTCACTATTCCAAAAGGAAATTCTATACTAATTAAATAGTAACTCACCAACCCTTACCCCAGCTGCTGGCAGCATCAATTCTCTTTTTTATCTTTATAAATTTGCCTTTCTAGGTACCTCATATGAGCGGAATCATACAACACTTTTTTCCTTTGTTTGGTTTACTTCACTTAGCACAATGTTTTCAAGGTTTATCCATATCTACAGCATGTATCAGAATTTCATTCCTTCTTATGGCTGAATAATATTATATTGCATATATATACTACATTTTCTTTATTTATTCAAGTACTGTTGGAAACTTGGGTTATTTCCACCTTTTAAAAGTTATGAATAATGCTGCTATGAACATCAGTGCATAAGTATCTGTTTGAGTCCCTGCTTTGGATTCTTTGGAATATATACCTAGGAGTGGAATTGCTTGATTGACATTTTTTTAAAATGTTAATTAAAAAAAAAAACTTTTCAGTTTTGTTGATGTTCATAGTTTATGGTAATGCTTCCACATATATTATTGATTATATCCATAAGACAGCTTATGGATTTGTTACAGAATGTGTTTATATTTCTGGTTTTTATTTTTCTTGCTGATTTTGGGTGTCACCTACTCTACTACTTTGAACCACAGCATTTAACCAATTCTTACTGTCAACTGATTTGTCCAGAAATACTTACAATATCAATGCTAAATTGAAGTTTATTTCTATTTTTTATGTATACAAAAGCTATACAGTATACAGTTTAGTACCTGAAGAAAAAAAATGAGTAACAATTCAGCACCTACTATACTCTGGGTTGGATGTTTGGGGATTTAAAATGATATATTATTACTTAATTTATTTAATTTAATCATTTAAGTAGCTTAATATTTATTACTCCTATTTGTTAGATAGGTTAAAATCTGTAAAATAGAACTTGAGTAATTTTTCAAAGCTACATGTCTAGCAAGCCTTCTGAGAGTATACCCAGTTCTTCCTAACTATATAACTCATATTATTTTCTCTGTACCAAACTCCTACCCACTGTAACAGGTAGTTTAGTTTTCATTAAAATCAAATACCTCAGCTTAGATCACAAAAAATTAGAAAAGATAGGCATTAACCAATTGATGAGTTTTAAATATGTGTATAATCTATTCAGTCCAATTCGTTATATACTTACACATATATAACAAAACAAAAAAGTCCAGAAAATATTGTTTAAGAAGATGTAAGCGTTTGACTTGATTTAATCTCAAGAGACCAATGTCACACTAAAGAAAAACATAACGTCAGCAGTTAGTTGGTAGTTATGAATTAAAAGATTGACTCAATCATTCATATTTTCCATTTTTGTTACATACATCACAGATAAACACTGAATACTGACATATTTATAATAAGGACTAGCAATGAACACATATGTGAATACTTTAACTTTGCTATGAAGATTATGCTCATATGGGCTTAAATAAATATTCTTTCTCAAAAATAAATAAATAAATAAATATTCTTTCTCTTGATGGTCATTAATTAATATGCCTTAGTGAAAACATGCTTTCAATTTCAAAGTATGTTTGCATGCTGTATATCTTGCAAGCCACAATAGGTACACTTAACTTAGTGAAACTTGCATGACTTTTACAATAAAATTCCACTTATAAGCCACTAAAGTAATATTTGTATAGAACTATAAAGAGGATTCTAATTTTAAATATTCTCATTTGTCTTTTTATTATAAATTAATTAATTTTCAAATTTCAGTGTTCTTATGGATCTTAAGAAATATAGTCATATTTCTCATTGGAAAAGACCCTGATGCTGGGAAAGATTGAAAGCAGAAGGAGAAGGGGGTGACAGCAGATGAGATGGTTGGATGGCATCACTGACTTGATGCTCATACTTTGAGCAAGCTCTGGGAGAGAAGGACAGGGAAGCCTGGAGTGCTGCAGTCCATGGGGTCACAAAGAGTCCGACACGACTGAGTGACTGAACTGAAGAAATATAGTATGTATCTATGTACTGTGTTGTTTTAGAAATAATTTAAAGCAATGTATAAGTGGATATGTAAAATAAAAAAAAAAGAGTAGAGAGAATCAAAGAAAAAATAACTGACATATACATATATATAAATTATAGATCTTGATATGTCGAAGTACTTTCCCAAAAATATAACCAAAGATATGAACACAAAGGACAATTTCTGTGTTTAAATATATTGCAGAAACAGTTTTGATACCATAAAATTCTGTATATGAAATAAAATAGGTTAAAAAAATATATATATATATTGCAGATAAAGTTGTCAAACATCTATAACGAAAAACTAAATAAATAAGGTAGTTTCAGAAATTCCTAGGTGCCTGACCCAATTGCCATATCTTAGTATAATATCTTAATTTACAGTAATGCCATGTTTCATATTGCAGATTGACAAAGACTGATACTTTTGAAAAAATAAATCATGTGAAGGATTGAAAACAAAAACTAAAGAAATTAAAACAAAAGTGGAGATATGTATTGATAAGATATTCCTCAAGTAAACTTAAATTATATATGAGGGTAAAATTTGAAAGAAACATAGATGTTGGAAAAAAAAATACTATCAGATGGATAAATTATACATCCAGAGGATACTTTGTATACTTGTTACAGTGCATGCTCAGTCGTGTCTGTTTCTGTGTCACCCCATGGACTGTGTCCTCCAGGCTCCTCTGTTCGTGGAATTCTCAAGGCAAGAATACTGGAGTGAGTTGCCATTTCCTTCTCCAGGCAATCTTCTCTATTCAGTGATGGAACCCATGTTTCCGGCATCTCCTACATTTGCAAGAGGATTCTTTACCACTGAGTCATCAGAGAAGCCCCTTGTCCAGAGGATAAACTAATACATAATCAGTAAAATGTTGTTGCCAATAAAATATTAAGATACAGGAAAATATTTATTATATATTGATAAGTAGATGTCTGGTTAAAAAGTAGTGTAGTTTAATTTACAAATGTATACTGTTGTCTTTTTCCTATCTAAACATTTAGATATGGATTCTTATTTGGAGACTGTCTTGAGGTTGTGTGTGTGCTATGTTGCTTTAGTCTGAATCTTTGTGATCCTATCGACTGTACCCTGCCAGGCTACACTGTCCATGTGATTTTCTAGACAAGAATACTGGACTGGGTTGCCATTTCCTCCTCCAGGGAATCTTCTGAACCCAGGAATCAACCTGCACCTTTTATATCTCCTGTATTGGCAGGCAGGTTCTATACCGCTAGGGCCACCTGGGTAACTCCTCTTGAGATTATTTATGGATTTATTTTCACTTCCAATTCTTTATTGATATTACCCTCTTCAAATTTTCTACAGTGATCATGCACTGCAATAATAACCAGAAAAATTATTTCTATGAAATAAACCAGTTGCAAAATGAAAGAAAAACAAAGGTAGGAACATATGTAGGTACTGAGCATTTAGCAAAACATGCAACCTCAAATGACCTAACCATTTTATCTGAACTCTGAGAAGCCAATAAGGAGTTTAACTTCATTCATAAGAGGAAAAAGGAATTCAAAAGGAAAAAATTCCTTTGGTTCAAAGGAAACCAAACAGGCATGGTATTAAGGTCAGACATGAATTATTCTAAGGTTACTTTTTAAAAACAGCATTCTGAGGTGAAAAGCAATATCTTCAGTAATATCCTTAAGACAAAAGATTTAATAATAGTGTACCAAATGGTCCTTTTCCTTGACCAATTTTTGCTCATCCTTCAGATCTTTAATTGGGATACTGCTTTCTCTAGCAAGGATTTCTGAAACCTCCAAATTAAGTCCAAACTTTTCTTGGCTCCTAGGGCACCTTGCATTGCTCCCACAATAGTACTTTCCTTTCTAAGTTGTATGTATCAGTATATACCTGCATATATCACCAGGCTCCATAGGAGCTAAAACATCTCAGTTTGGTTTGCTGTCATATCCCTGGTCCTTAGCCCAATAGTTAGCACATAGTAGATGCTCAATAATTGTTGAACTAGACTGAATTTCATATGACTACCTGTTATTATAAATTTCAGTGTAACCTGTTGGCATCATCAAATCAGAAGACAATTTACAATAAGTAATTTGGGATATGTAGCCTTTGTAGTATACTTTGTATGTTTACCTCTTGCCTGGTCTGGCTTGGTATTTTAGAATATCTGAGAAGGTGAATGAACTGTTTGTTCTACATAAAATTGTTCATGTACATTGTATCTCTCAAATAAATATTGTAAACTGTTTGGTTTTAGTGAGTTTAAATTTGTTCAGTAACTGGCAAGATTTTGATACACAAATATTTTTTTCTTTTTTGGTATCAGTTATATAAAGACTCATAAGCCTTAACAGATCATGGAAGATAATGATAAACATCCATCTTGAAACTTGTCTGGAAACTCATCAGTAGGATCAACTCTTTTCTTTGAAATATTTTGATTTCATTTTTGCACATAAGCAAATTTAGATCTGAATTATGTACCTTATTTCACTGATGCAATGGCTACACGCTTCAAATAAAAGTTAAGCAAGGCAAACTCAGTTGTCTTTGCAATCATTAGAAATGTGATAGGTCAAAAAATACCCAATCATTTGATTTATGGCATTATGCTTTTTATAAAGCAGTCAAAATTTTGAAATCATCTAGTAAAATACTGTTGTGGTTTAGTTGCTAAGTCATGCCCAACTCTTGCTATTCCATGGACAATTATAGGCCTCCAGGCTCCTCTGTCTATAGGATTTCCCAGGCAAGAATACTTGAGTGGATTGTCATTTCCTTCCCCAGGGGATCGTCTCAATCCAGGGATCAAACCTAGGTCTCCTGCATAGATGGCAGATTCCTTACTGACTGAACTACCAGCGAAGCCCCTAACTTTACTCATAAAATTACTAATTTTAACTCTGTTTTGGGGCCACAATTATGCACCAGAATGGGTTTCCCTGGTAGCTCAGACGGTAAAGCATCTGCCTACAATGTGGGAGACCTGGGTTCGATCCCTGGGTCAGGAAGATCCCCTGGAGAAGGAAATGGCAATCCACTCCAGTATTCATGCCTGGAAAATCCCATGGACCAAAGATCCTGGTGGGCTACAGTCCATGGGGTTGCAAAGAGTCAGACATGACTGAGCGACTTCACTTCACTTCATGCCCCAGAACCAATCAAATGCTGTGGCTTGAACTTCATCATGTGGACTACAGTTGGTGAACCTAAATAAAGATCAATATTATTTTTCTAATTTTAATATTAACCAGGTGACAAATGCCCCCAAATATAAGAATCTCTTGCTAACTAGCTATACAAAAATGTTAATACACGTTTGAACTGCTAATAATATTGACACTATTAACTCAAGTGACAAACATAGATATTTCAGACTTCTATCAAAAAAGCTAGATAGTAAGGAGATTAATTAGAAATAGAATTAAAACCTATCATCAGTGCTTATTCAAATGTGTTTGACAGTTTATCAATTTCCATGAGCTTAATCTTTGTATAAACCTACAATGTATCTTTCACAAAACTGAAGTAGAACCATTGTTGCTCACATGTTAACTGTAGTGTAAGAATGATCTCTATAACCCACTGCATATATTTAATTACTTTGCAATGGATTATTGGTTTTAGATATCAGCACTCAATCCATAATGATTAATGATATTATTCTTCACTTTATCAATTCAATTTATAACAGTTGTTTTCAGTAGTTAATGTTATCATAGAATTTCATTTATTTGATAAGCTTGAAGAATATTTACTACTTTCTCCTTATTTTATGTACTGAGACACAAATGGCTAAATGACTCTTTCAAAATCCAGAGGTAGTTAGTGATAAAACTGGGAAAACTTCTTCATTCTCTTAACGCTCAATTTAGCACATTTATTTCCCACAAAAGAAATTTTAAAATTTAGATGCAAATTATTTACTTATGCATAAATGTATGTTTATAGAGATTTTTGACATATTTACTGAATCCTTGGGATACAATATTCCATAGACTTATTTTTGAATCATTAAATTCAGTTTTTAATTGTAGACAGATAAAAGAGAGATATATCTCTGCATTACTCAGGAAAAATTTTAACAGTATCGTTTCAAGAGGAAATGACTTGAGAGATAGCAGTCCTAAGAAACATCAGTATAAGTTGGTCTCTTCTCCAAAAACCATAGCCTTTACATGTATTAGATTCTTAAAATGAATTTATTTTCCATATTGAACAAATCAGTATTTACATTTGTATTATGTACCCTAAAATATAATGCTAAAACAAAATCATATTTATTTTTCCACTTTTGTACTTCTGAATTGCTCTGATATTTAACTTTTCAAAGTATCCAGTTAGATATAAAGTGTTTAAACAACTGCCATCTCATGACCACCATGCATGATAACTTCTGCTCTCTGTCAGATGATACAAGGTATATACAATACCTTAACAGATTCTTTTTAAAATTCAGGATGAATGAAAATTTAAGTCAAGGAATCAATCATTGTGGGGAGCACAATATACTGTTCAACTATTTTTTCACCTTTAAAACTCTCATTTTCATAAACTGTAGGAGGCATATTTTGGAAATAGATAAACTATCAAAATCCATCTTTATATGAAAGAATGAGATATACAAGGGAATGTGCTTGTAAAAATCAACTGCTTCCTGATGTTTCCCTCAGAATTTCAAGTTGTTCAATACAATTTATGGAAAATATGATGGCAAATTTTATGTAATCTCTCTGGAAAAGCATTGGTTAATTCACTTTTGACTAAAGGCCAAATATAATTTGTTAGTTTCCAAGACATAAACACTATTCCTTGCACAGCAGCTGTTGGATTATAGCCAACAATCTGAATTTACTTATTTAGCTTAAAAAATACAGGTCCCTATATTTCTAACCACGGCTTTCACAATCAAAACTGCCATATTCTTCACAAAGTTACATCTAAACACATCACTAGCGTCTAATAATTGTCTCCATGCTGTTTTCTTTTTAATTCTTACAATTGAAATCCATAACTTAGCTCTAAAATTTTCTTTGTGTTCTAATATTTTAAAAGCAACATGCTGTATTTACCATTCTATGTTAACTTTTTTGACTCCATGAATTTCCTCCTCTACTTTTTGCTCTTTCCTTGTTCCAGAGTTACTTTTGGTCTTCTGTGCCAATTAGTCTATGTCCAGAACACCCCATTAATTTTCTTGTCTTTCCTGTAACTTTTCTATCCAGAATAGTTTCTGCCTTCTTTCGCTGATCAGTTCCTCTTGCAGGTTTAATCCTGGAAGACAACTGTTTCCGTTATAGATCTCGCATTTTCTTACATGTGCTTAAGACCCAGAGCAAAAAACAATATCCAGCAGCAACTTCTTATATTTATAGCATCATTCTTATGTCTACTTATTCACTGAATAGACACCTTTCTAGATAGGGGGTGAAAAAGATCAA
Source organism: Budorcas taxicolor (assembly GCF_023091745.1). Taxonomy (NCBI): domain Eukaryota; kingdom Metazoa; phylum Chordata; class Mammalia; order Artiodactyla; family Bovidae; genus Budorcas; species Budorcas taxicolor. The sequence continues at coordinate 75,955,897 of NC_068912.1, forward strand.
TACAATATTATCCTGTCCCACATGGAGAACTAGTTTAGTAAGGAAAACAGTTGTAAATAAATAAGTGCAACAATACAGGTTTCAGTCAAGAAACTAATGAATCAAACATTTTACATGCATCTGATTGAGGGCCTGCATAAGGCAGGCAATGTACCAAGTCCTGAGAGATGATAAGAAGTAAATAAATAAATAAACATGGTTTATTCCCCCTTGTGGAATTTATATCTCAATGAGGAGATAGAAATTGACTGTAGTCATTTAAATAGCACTTTGGAGACTGCTAATTTATCACCTCTATTTCTTTAATGCTGGAACTACATTCTCATGCTTCATATTCTGAAGATAAATATGGCATTAAACAGAATGCTTTGACCTACATTTTATGTATATCAGGGTTCCTGTAATAATGGACTGAAATCACAATGATCATTACTCCCTGGCTATTATTTGCTGCAGCTGCATCTGTGAGCTGAGAGGCTTCCAACCATAAGGCCATGTGGAACTGTTATTTATCTTCATTCTGCAGGGTAATATTTTATCTCACCAATATCCCCAAATTGACAAAGTTTACAGGGACCATTTTTTTCCTTATAAATCTCTGGGCATTGGACATATTGAAACAAATTTTTCTAATCTATAGATATCATTATTTGCCAAAGAGAACCAAGGATAATGACAAAGTTTTCTTTACTAGAGGAAAGAAATCTCAGTGGATTAAAGCAATGATGCTTCATAAAAATGCTGTGGAATTCTGAAGGAAAATCAGCTAATGAATAAAAAACACAACAATTTTATATGCATTACCTGCTTTGATTTTTACAACTTTTTGGGAAAGGTAGGACAGGTGTTACAATCTTCATGTTAATAAGGAGAAATCTGAATGATTCAAGATCATTGTCCACAAGGGTCCTTTGAATTCCAAAGTGAGGGCTCTTCTACTACAAATGGAGAGAGGGATAGGAATGCATCTGGATAAGGGAGAATGTCTACTTTGTGTCAGGAACTATACTGGTAAATTAGCATATTATTTCACTTAATTGAACAAAAGATATGAGAGATTCAAGGATGGCTGACAAGCTGATGCTTTTGAATTGTGGTGTTGGAGAAGACTCTGAAAGTCCCTTGGACTGCAAGGAGGTCCAACCAGTCCATCCTAAAGGAGATCAGTCCTGGGTGTTCATTGAAAGGACTGACGCTGAAGCTGAAACTCCAATACTTTAGCCACCTGATGCAAAGAGCTGACTCATTGGAAAAGACCCTGATGCTGGGAAAGATTGAAAGCAGGAGGAGAAGGGTACGACAGAGGATGAGATGCTTGGATGGCATCACTGACTAAATGGACATGGGTTTGGGTGGACCCCAGGACTTGGTGATGGACAGGGAGGCCTGGCGTGCTGCGGTTCGTGGGGTCGCAAAGAGTCGGACATGACTGAGCGACTGAACTGATACTGATACTGACCAGCTGATATCTAAAGAAGCCTTTCAGAATAAGAATATAAGAATGTGCAAGTAGGCCTAAAGTAGGCTCACCTGATTCTGTGTTCATATCTGTTTGTGCCACCTAAGCGCTGGGCATCTGTGACTGGACCTCAAAATTTTGGTGTATCACTTACTATAGTGATGACAATGAACAAGAGATATAAGTAGATTAGCCTGGCAAGATGACCTAGGTTCTAGTTTCAAATCCCCAGCACATTCATACACACACACACACACACACACACACACACACACATACTTACTACTAGCTTTATAACTTTGAAACACTCAAACTTCTCTGAACTTCAGTTCTCATGATTTTCTATTCTCATTAATGTAGTCATTTTTACCAGCAATATTATATGTATTACTTATTTATTAAAAAATTTTTGACTGCACTGAGTCTTCATTGCTGTGTGTGGGCTTTCTCTAGTTGCAGTGAGTGGGGGCTACTCATCATTGCTGTGCGCAGTCTTCTCGTTGCACAGGCCCTAGGTGCATGGGCTTCAGTAATTGGGGCGTGTAGGCTCAGTAGTTGTGGTGCATGGGCTTAGTTGCCCAGTGGCATGTGGGATTTTCCTGGACCAGGGATCAAACCCATGTCCCCTGAATTGGCAGGTGGATTCTTAACCACTGGGGCACCAAGGAAGTCCTTTACCAGTGATAGTGTATTGGCGTTATAGTTACCATAAGAAGCTTAAAGTCACTGACTCATTGGGTTCACTGACTTCTGAACATAATTTAACTGACAGGGGTTAGAGAGAAGTTTGCTTAGGGGCAAAACACCATCTGCTACAAAAAGGAAACACATTTATTTTGTTCCCAACCTCATGTTCCTTTGAAGGCATATAGGCAACTTCTGATCCTGATGAAGAAATGGTGGCAAGGAGATAATTCCCTGGTGCCAACTCTCATTGCTGGCTCTGCAATCCATATAATTATACACACGATTTTCTTCTTTGTTAGCAATAAAGCTAATAACTAGCCTGGCTTATCCAGGGTATTTCAGCAGCATTCTAGGATTGCTGTTCCACTTAACTTCTGCAGAATTCTGCTAAACCTCAGACTGGCTATATTACCAAGATGCACCAATCAAATGCTTGGTAGAACTGATGAAAAGTTTTCCAAATAAATACCATAGCAAAATAATTCTACTAATTTGGCATAAAACTGTAAGATGTTTTGACTTTATGATAGTTGCTAGTCAGAAGCTCACTATTGTTTTCCATGCAGAATTTCAAAATTGACATTGATCTTGTCAGTGACATCCTACAATTTATTTTTCTTCCTTTAACATGAAAAAAGTACTTTGAGTGGTGAGCAAACACAACTGTGGGACATTTATGTGGCAGAGTCCTATTGATATTTGAGCCTCAGCATATATACAACACCCTTCGTTACTCTTTATCTTTGTACTTTTCTCCTTTTCTTTCTCTACGTGTTGATTTCATGGGTATCCTTGATGGGAGAACAAGAGGATGTTTTTCAAAAGATGAAGTATACTGGAGTCTTAACATCCTTTACACAGCAGGGAAACCAAATAAATACAAGTTATCTTTTTCAATGTTGTGCCTAACTGTGCTCTCAAGAATGTTAATTAATTGTAAAAAAACTACCAGAAATAGAGGTATAAGCATTAGACTTTGAAAATGAACCTGGAGTCACATATGTATTTGTTAATGGATAAAAGAAAAAAAATGCTTTCAGGAGGGATTGCTGAGTCTTTATAAGGTGTTTTTAAGACAGATTGAATATAAAAGGTTCATATCTACTGGGTACATTTTTCTCAGTTCTTGTTCAAAAACAGCAGTTTTTGAAATGAATGACACCAGCCTAAGATATTATATAATGTGATATCCTAAAAATAAAATATCTGAACATCAAATTTCCTCAGTGTCCTGAGGTTCCCAAGATGAGTAGAAAAAAGGCTCTAAAATAGGGCATAGGACAGTGAGCTGTGAAAAGAAAGTAAAAACATACAAAACAAGGGTAAAGAAGCTTAGAAAGCACTTTTATCTACTCACTTCATCTACATTTCTGCTGAAAGTAGTGTTTCAGTTAACTAATCTATCTAGTTTCTCTTTGATCTCATAATGCACTTGTCTTTTATTATTTTATTTAAAATATTAGTTTTCTTAACATTTGTATTTCATCTCAGGAAAGTGTTTGCAAATTCACAAGGGGTTTGAGGTTTCATATCCTATTATGCAAAGATTTTAAGGCTATACATTTATATCTGCCAGTTTCTCATTTATCCCATGAACTGAAGTTACACGACTTAAGCAAGAATGTGCACACATCCTGACTCATTTTATTTAACTCTTCTCATGCCATCTCCAGCCTATTGCCACCCATAACCCTGCCTTGATTACTTTCCACATTTATATTCTTGAAATATATTAGACTGAGATTATGTGATGTTGCATATTATATATCTTGTCTTTAATAAGTATAACTGGGTTTAATAAATATGAAATAAAGGAAGGAAAGGGATATAATCTCTCAAATTATACCTCTCAGGTAGCAAAGCAATTTGTGACCTTTTACTTTTCTTTTGCAGAAGTTAGCTATTTCTTCAAGAATTCTTTCAAGATGCTCTGTGTATCAATAGTAACCATCATTACAGTACAAGAATTCTGTTCATGTCCCAGATTCCCAGATAGAGTTTTGCAGGTTTTTTTACTTTGCCTTTTCTTTTTTTTTGATGCTGTTTCTAAGCACCACCAGTCCTGAGTATCTATAAGTAATTCCTGCTATGAGTGGTAGGAGAGGAAAGGAAGAATAATTGTACATTTTTCCCTTGTAATTTTCACTTTGCTTGTTCCATGCCTTAAGGGGCATCAGTCTAGGAGACCTGAAGGTTGATATCTTGCTTAAAGAGCTTTCAAAATTAATCTCTTCTATTATCTCTCTTACAACACTGCATTATTTTCCTATACGACACTTACCATAATTTGTAAAACTGTGTATTGGGAATGGCATGAAGAGAGAAAACTTGTTTGAAGGAGAATTCCAAATAATAAACATGCACATTCTCCCCTCCAGGAGGTGAAGCTTAATCTCCTCTGAGTATAGGTTGGACTCAGTGACTGCTTGCCGCTGAAGAGTAAAGGAAGGTTATACAGAGTGAAGTAAGCCAGAAAGAAAAACACCAATACAGTATACTAACACATATATACGGAATTTAGAAAGATGGTAATGATAACCCTGTATGCAAGACAGCAAAAGAGACACAGATGTATAGAATGGACTTTTGGACTCTGTGGGAGAGGGAGAGGGTGGGATGATTTGGGAGAATGGCATTGAAACATGTATACTATCATGTAAGAAACGAATCGCCAGTCTATGTTCGATACAGGATATAGGATGCTTGGGGCTGGTACAAGGGCATGATCCAGAGAGATGATATGGGGTGGGAGGCGGTAGGGGGGTTCAGGGTTGGGAACTCATGTACACCCATGGCAGATTCATGTCGATGTATGGCAGAAACAATACAATATTGTAAAGCAAAATAAAGTAAAAATCAAAATTAAAAAAAAAGATAGTAACCTTCCAGTAGAGAAAACGGGCTCTACTTCTTGGACAAGGTTAACATTACCAAAGATGTCCTGCTGAGAAAACTTTACTCCTGTTGCGTTCCAGTCCCCTATAATAAAAAGGACATCTTTTGTGGGTGTTAGTTCTAGAAGGGCTTATAGGTCTTCATAGAACTGTTCAACTTCAGCTTCTTCAGCGTTACTGGTCGGGGCATAGACTTGGATTACAGTGATATTGAATGATTTGCCTGGGAAACGAACAGAGACCATTCTGTCATTTTTGAGATTGCAACCAACTACTGCATTTCAGACTCTTTTGTTGACTATGATAGCTACTCCATTTCTTCGAAGGAATTCTTACTCACAGTAGTAGATATAATGATCATCTGAGTTAAATTCACCCATTACAGTCCATTTTATTTCGCTGATTCCTAGAATATCAATGTTCACTCTTGCCATCTCCTGTTTGACCACTTCCAATTTGCCTTGATTCATGGGCCTAATATTCCAGGTTCCTATGTAATATTGCTCTTTACAGCATTGGACTTTACTTCCATCACCAGTCACATCCATAAATGGGTGTTGGTTTTGCTTTGGCTCCATCTCTTCTGTCTTTCTGGAGTTATTTCTCCACTGATCTCCAGTAGCATACTGGGCAAATACTGACCTGGGGAGTTCATCTTTCAGTGTCCTACCTTTTTGCCTGTTCATACTGTTCATGGGGTTCTCAAGGCAAGAATACTGAAATGGTTTGCCATTCCCTTATCCAGTGGACCATATTTTGTCAGAAAAAGCAAGAGAGTTCAAAAAAAAAAAAAAAAAAAAACCCCACATCTAATTCTGCTTTACTGACTATGCCAAAGCCTTTGACTGTGTGGATCACAACAAACTATGGAAAATTCTTAAAAAAATGGGAATACCAGGCCACCTGACCTGCCTCTTGAGAAATCTGTATGCAGGTAAGGAAGCAATAGTTAGAACTGGGCATGGAACAACAGACTAGTTCCAAATCGGGAAAGGAGTACGTCAAGGCTATGTATTGTCACCCTGCTTATTTAACTTATATGCAGAGTACATCACGAGAAATGCTGGGCTGGATGAAGCACAAGCTGGAATCAAGATTGCCAAGAGAAATATCAATAACCTCAGATATGCAGATGATACCACCCTTATGGCAGGAAGCAAAGAAGAACTAAATAGCCTCTTTATGAAAGGAAAAGTTGGCTTAAAGCTCAACATTCAGAAAACTAAGATCATGGCATCTGGTTCCATCACTTCATGGCAAATAGATGGGGAAACAGTGGCAGACTTTATTTGTGTGGGCTCCAAAATCACTGCAAATGGTGACTGCAGCCATGAAATTAAAAGACACTTGCTTCTTGAAAGAAAAGTTATGACCAACCTAGACAGCATATTAGAAAGCAGAGATATTACTTTGCCAACAAAGGTCCGTCTAGTCAAGGCTATAGATTTTCCAGTGATCGTGTATGGATGTGAGAGTTGGATTTTGAAGAAAGCTGAGTGCTGAAGAATTGATGCTTTTGAACTGTGGTGTTGGAGAAGACTCTCGAGAGTCCCTTGGACTGCAAGAAGATCCAACCAGTCCATCCTAAAGGAGATCAATCCTGAATATTCATTGGAAAGACTGATGCTAAAGTTGAAACTCCAATACTTTGGCCACCTCATGTGAAGAACTGACTCCTTGGAAAAGACCCTGATGCTGGGAAAGATTGAAGGCAGGAGGAGAAGGGGACGACAGAGGATGAGATGGTTGTACGGCATCACTGACTCAACTAAACTCTGGGAGTTGGTGTTGGACAGTGAGGTCTGGAGTGCTGCAGTCCATGGGGTCACAGAGAGTCAGACAAGACTGAACGACTAAACTGAACTGAACTATACTTTGTTCCTGTAATATTCTTCCCCGTAACCCACAACCTCAGTCTAGTCATGAGAAAAACATCATACAAACTGAAATTGAGGGACTATCTACACAATTTCTTACCAGAATTCTCCAAAAGTATCAAAATCATGAAAAGTAAGGTAAAACTGTCACAGATGGAAGGTGATAAGAAGACATCATTCAATGCAATGTAGTATCCTAGATTGGGCATGAGAATAGAGAAAGGACACTCGTGGAAAAATTGGAAAAGAAAACAAATAAAATCTCTGGTTAATAGTATTTGCCTAAGCTAATTTCTCAGTTTTAGCAAACATGCCATAGTGATGGACAATGTTAATAGTAGGATATTAAAATATCCTATTAAATGTACTATCAAATAGAATTACTATTTAATGTACTATTAAACTGGAATGTACTATTTAAATTAGCAGGACCCTGTGGGGCTCCTGCACACAGAAGCCTTTCTGTGTTCCCCATTTTTATCTGTAGGGAATAGACACACAGCTCCTATTACCTTCCCTGTGTTGCAAAGGGCAGATTCAAACAGTTGCTAATCAGGGGAAGGAAGGAATGCAGAGACAAAGGAGAAGCAGTTAAGAAATAATAGTGCAGCCTTGTGGCACAGTCCTGGTTTTCCTCAAGGGATACATGTAACAGTGTCTTTAAGCTCTTCTGAGTGCTTCACAGGTGGTGTTCCCAGTGGTGAAGAACCCTCTTGCCAATGCAGGAAACACAGAGACTCAGCTTGGATCCCTGGGTCAAGAATATCCCCTGAAGGAAGACATTGCAACTCACTCCAGTATTCTTGCCTGGAGAATCCCAGGGACAGAGGAGTCTGGCGGGTTACAGTCCGTAGGGTCACAAAGAGTCTGATACAACTGAAGCGCTTTAACATAGCACACAGCAGAACTAAAACGCCATCAAATGAAAGATCTTTCAGAGAGAAGGTCACAGTTTGATAACCTAGAGAAGTTCATCATGGGACCACCCGGGGCCAGATTAAAGGACCTACAGAAACTCATGAGAATACCATCTGAGGCCAGATTAAAGGAATGCAAGCCCTTCATATACTCTGATCCTTATCAGCACTCAAGCCTTGCACTGTTGCTATAAAAGTCCTCACCAAACTCTCCTGGGTTGGGACACACAATTTTGAGGCATGAGCCTGCTGCGACCCCTTTGCCTGGTAAAATAATAAAGCTGTTCTTTTTACTTTACCCAAAACTGTCTCCAAGATTTGATTCAGCACAGGTGCACAGAGGACAAGTTTTTGGCATCAAATTCTCTCCTTCTTTTGTGTAAATCTGAAATTATTTTACAATAAGATTTTTAAAGAAGAGTGAAAATATTTATTCGGTACAGATTTGTTTAGTGTCTACATTGCTCATGATACTATAAACTTTAAGAAGCCAAAGAACATGACTACTATATAAATTTTTTGTTGTTGTTTTTTCCCCTAGGGCCTGGAATTGTAGTTTCCTGGTAAGACCTCAGGAAATTGTGGTGTTGGTCACTCAGTCATGTCTGACTCTTCACTATCCTATAGCCTATCAGGCTCCTCTGTCCTTGGAATTCTTCAGGCAAGAACACTAGAGTGGGTAGCCATTTCCTTCTTCAGGGGATCCTCCTGACCCATGGATCAAATCTGGGTCTCCTGCATTGCAGGCAGATTCTTTATCATCTGAGCCACCAGGGAAGCCTGCTTGTTGTCTAAATAAGTGTGTAACTGATTCAATGGACATGAATTTGAGCCAACTCCAGGAGATGGTGAAGGATAGTGAAGCCAAGTGTACTGCAGTCCATGGGGTTGCAAAGAGTAGGACATGACTTAGTGACTGAACAACAAAAACAAAATAAGGATAAGTGCGTGCCAGGATTTCTCCAATATCTGCCATTTGCTGACTTTACCAGGATTTAAACCCACACTGGGGTGAATTCAAGACAACATAAGCATAATATGAGACCAAATACATTCTCTCATTGGAAAAAATGTGTATTTGGTCCTATAGTTTCTGTCACAGAACTAGGTTCATATGCCTGACATATAGCAAGCCAAACACTAAAGGATTATAGCAGAGAAACAGTTAAATCACAAGGCAGCCAAGCAAGGGGGTAGGGAAGTAAATTTCAGATCTGCTTCTCCAGAAGAGAAGGGTTAGGGCTATTTTGATGGCTCAGATGATAAAGAATCCACCTGCAAAGCAGGAGACCTGGATTTGATCCCTGGGTTGGGAAGATCCCCTGGAGGAGGGCATGGCAACCCACTAGTGTTCTTGCTTAGAGAGTCCCCACAAACAGAGGAGCCTGGCAGGCTGAAGTCCATGGGGTTGCAAAGAGTTAGACATGACTGAGCAACTAAGCACACACACAGCATGGGATAAGAGGCAGAGGGGTCTAAGGTGTGGGCAAAGTTGATTGCAGGCAAGAAAAGTGAGGTAATCAGTGGTCTGTGCAAGCGTGGTCTAGCTTCATGGCTCTGAATGACACAAGTTCAGATCATGTTCTGAGGGTGGAGTACTGGGTCCTCTGAGGTCAAGAGGTTCCCCCATGGGATACTCACATAGGCCCATTTGAATGGTTGGTGATCTCAACAGGTCTGAACCGGGCAAGAACTAGCTAAATGTTCCTTAAAATCAACTTAAACATTATTATGAGGAGGTGGGAGTTTAGTTCAAAATCAGTTGAAAGCCAGTGACTAAAAGTAAATTAGGGCACTTCCCTGGTGGTTCAGTGGCTAAAACTCTGCTCCCAATGCAGGTGACCTGGGTTCGATCCCTGTTCAGAGAACTAGATCCCTGACCTCGGCTAAGATCTGGTGCAGACAAATAAATAAAAGCAAGTGAGGTGGATTATACTTGGTGGTATTAAGCGGGGTCACCCCTGCTTTCATTTTCATTGATCACGTTTTAAAATTTCTATTTCTGATGCAAATTTCTTTGGAATGTTGATGGAGTTCAGGATAAGCTATTCTAAAATATGACAACTTGGGACTGAACCCAGGGATCAAACATGACAACTTGGTTGGTTGGTCTAATTGCTAAGTTGTGTCTGACTCTTGTGACCTTGCACTGTAGCCAGCCAGGCTCCTCTGTCCATGGGACTTTCCAGGACAGAATACTGGAGTGATTTGCCATTTCCTTCTTCAGGGGATCTTCCTAACCCAGGATTGAACCCAGGTCTCCTACACTGCAGGCAACTGTTTACCATGCTATGACAACTTAGCATGATAAATATTTGAAGCTGAAGGAATCTGAGAAATGGCATATGCAGGGAGGACTTTCTGACCTTCCCTTGAAGCAGGCCTTTAAACTGTCTTGTAAGAAGTGATCTCCCAATACTTAGAAGAAAGGAACATTCTTATCTTTGAAGATGAAGGGAAAAACAGAGAACTCGGAACAAAAAGCCTTGCTAAGCTTCTCTCAGTTTACTATACTTAGCTCACCTTTATCCTTTTACATCTTTCTAGGACTTTCCATTATTCATCAAACTTCGCACAAAAACACTCACGTTTAACTATTTTTCTGGTGCTTTATTTTCTTCTGAAGCCTCCTTCCTCATAATACTCCTTATGAAGTATTATGTCACAAAATATTTATGTTAAATCTGTATGCTTGTCTCTTGTTAGTCTGTCTTCTGTAAGGAGGAATCCAACTAAGAACTTAAACAGGTAGGGGAAAATAATGATTTTTTTCCCCCACTATATTGTTTTGATCCAATTACTAAAAGCCAGATCTGACAATTAAGTCTGCCATTTGGAATCTCAGCATTTTAGAGCTAGAAATGCATTCAAATAATAAGAACTTACTTTATCTTTAAATGAAACAGTTAGTGAAATTCAAAAGAGGGACAAGAGCTCAGCTGCTCCATTTTACTTTATTCTACTCGTCTGACTTCCTCCTTATACTTGCAGAACTTCAGGAGACCTGGGGCTCTGTGGAACCCAGTTTGAAAATCAGGGCCATAATTTTACTGATAGGAAACACTAAAGCCCTAAGAAGCAAAATGATTTGGCCAAATATCACTTATAGAAATTTTGATAAGATCAGGAGAAAACCAAAACTTTCTTGAGAATCATTCCTAATGAATTCAGTTAAGTTGCTTAGATGCAAATTATGTATTTTCTCTATCATATTGAAAGAAAGTCAAACTTATTTTCCCTAAAAAAAAGACCCATTTTTGACCAAATAAAGTAAGAAAAATAGTATTCTCCATCTGCCCATCTTCCTCATGGTTTTCTTGTTTGTTTTATGAGAATTTTTTTTTTCTTCTTTTCAGAACCCACCAATATATATCTATGGGAAGAGAGAACTTGAGGTCTTTCATGTAAACTTTGTAAATTATGTTTTTCAAATCTTAGTTTCTATGATGACAGTCACACTCATATGAAGACTTACAAATTTCTCTAAAAGTTGATCTACCTTGCGTACAATGATGTTAAATGTTGAGAATGACATTTATATGAAGATTTGTGAATCTTCCTGAAAATAGACCCTTCCTAGTATATAATTAAATACAAGCTTATGGGGAAAAAAAAAAAAAAAAAAAAAAACAGAGTGTGTACTCATCCTTATCAGAAAGAAATAAACGACTTCAGGGCAGGAACTATGTTAACTGAAAGTGACAGTATAACACAGTAGAAAACTTACTTCAGTAGAGCATCAGGGAAATCTGGACTCTACCTCTGATCGTTTCATGCATTCTACGTATTCATTTTGAAATTTCTGAGGTTTGAAGGGGTGAACAGGAGAAGATGAGGTCCTTTTCAAATGTATGGTTAAATCTGAATTTACAATAACATTTTTCAGGAAGTGAAATGAGAGCTGCTTTTATAGAGGCATTTCCTCTACTTTTCCAGACCACCTGGAATACTTCATACATGTCTAAAGAATTCTGATACCTGATTTTTACCTTCATGCATTTCTCATGCCATTGCACCTTTCCTATACTAATGAGGCTTTTCTGTTAAGTCTTTTCCTGCTAATGATGTCTAAAAACCAAAGGCCAAGTAATGAGCAGATCAATAGCTTCCATTAAAGTCTCTGTAGAAACTCTTCTAATTTTATCTCCTATCGTCTGACCTCCAATTTGCATAAGAGAGATACTACTTAAACTTACAGGCAGGATTGAGTGACTGAACCTGACAAAGTTGGGAGAGCAAATGCTTAATTTAAATCACATCCAAAAGATGAGGAAATGATTAAGATCTGTGCTATAATTACTCTCATAATTCTTATTTCTGCTGTTTTTTTTTTTTTTTAATAAATTTTACGTACTCATGTATTTATTTGGCAGTGCTGGGTCTTTTTTGCTGCGTGGGCCTTTCTCTAGTTTCAGTGAGTAGGGGCCACTCTCTAGTTGTGGTACATGGGCTTGTCATTTCAGTGGCTTCTCCTGTTGGAGAACATAGGCTCAAGGGAACTCAAGCTTCAGTAGTTGTGGTTCCTGGACCTTTAGAGCGGAGGCTCAAAAGTTGGGGCACACAGGCTTAGCTGGTTAGCAGCATGTGAAATCTTCCTGGACCAGAGATTGAATCTATGTCTCCTGCATTCACAGGCAGATTCTTTACCACTGGGCCACCAGGAAGCCTTCTCCTAGTTTTTAAACTTAATTCTCTCATATAATTTTCAAATTAATAACCCCTAAATTTTTGTTTCCTTAGGTCAAGGAATAAATATCACTAACATAATTTTAAATCAAAGGGCAGTTAACAAAGCAGCAGGCATTTCAGGTACTAGAAGCAGAATAAGAAATGCTTTATTGCAATATATTTTGTTGCCTAGAGTCCAAAATTTTACATTCTGGTTTGTAACATCCTCCTAGGGCATTTCAACAGTCTATTATTTTAATGTGTTTGAGCTGGCCTCAGAAATCCCTCTACCTCATTCACTTTCAGCTGCCCCCTTATTCTTATATCATACTTCCAATGTTTTCTTTGCTGACCAGGGACACATCTATTCTTTCTTGGTGCCTCTCTTTCCAGCTGATTCTCTCACCCATATCTCTTTTTGTGGAAAATGTCTATTTTACAGTCTAGTTTTTAATACAATAAGATCCTAGAAATGTTTTCTTGTATTTCAAGTGTTCCTATTCAATTTATCTTTCTCTATTGTCCCTGTTACCATCACTGAATGAATGTCCAAGGTTTAGAGAAAGTACCTCATTGGGCACAGTAGTATTAAATTGATATTTAAAATAATAGCATCTAATATATACCAGGTGCTTTCTATGTGTCTGGTCTTGGGATAAATACTTAAATCATCTGACTATTTTCATAACATCTTTATTAAGTAAACACCCAATCTGTCCCCATTTATGATGAGGAAGCTAAGCCTTATTAAAAAAAAAAACAACAACAACAGAGTAAATTTGAAGATCTAATTGGTCTTATTTGACTCGTAAACTGGGCAGCATCCCATCTAGACAATGCAGGAGTCGGAGATGACTGAGCAGCTAACACATACACACACACAAGGGGTTGCTCCAAGGGTGGAGGAAGAAGTCATGAGCACAGGAAAGGAAAGCATTGTTTCTGGCCAGGCCATCTCCTTTTGGGGAAATGGAAAGGCAGGGGTCTTTACCATGCAGATTATTTCCTGTTAATCAGGAGATTTTAGATTGAATCTTTTCAAGGTCACATTTCTGGGATGGGTAAAAACTGCAATTAAGCATTGTTTTGCTGTCATATGGGGCAAGTGACTCCATTTTGGCCTTGTTATTTCTTTCTAACAATTCTTACCTTTGATCAAACTCTCTGCCTGAGAAATGTGATCTAAATTGACAGCATTAAAGCCACTCTCAGCTACTGCTCTATAGTTCTTACAGGTTTTTCTGATCCTTTGTGTAGTATCATTAGGCCATGATGTTTTTGTTTAATACCTGTGATATTCTCAGGTCAGGGCTTCAGATTTGCAATCTTTAAGTTAGTTATTGTCTTGGCTTTTTCTTGACATTCCAGTATTATGGAGATCATGTCTAGTGGTCAGCAGCTACAAAAATGCATTTAAAGCTTTTGATAAAATACGTTTTGATAAAATGTGCCAGGAAGAAGATACACAGGATAATTCCAAAAGTTTGGAGTGGGCTTCAGAGCTATGATCTCCAAGAAGTGAAGTGAAAGTTGCTCAGCATGTCTGATTCTTTGCAACCCTATGGATTATACAGTCCATGGAATTCTCCAGGTCAGAATGCTGGAGTGGGTAGCCTTTTCCTTCTCCAGGGCATCTTCCCTACACAGGGATCAAACCAGGGTCTCCTGCATTGCTGCTGCTGCTAAATGGCTTCTGTCATGTCTGACTCTGTGCGACCCCATAGACGGCAGCACACCAGGCTCCCCCAGTCCTTGGGATTCTCCAGGCAAGAACACTGAAGTGGGTTGCCATTTCCTTCTCCAGTGCATGAAAGTGAAAAGTGAAAGTGAAGATGCTCAGTCGTGTCTGACTCTTAGTGACCCCATGGACCGCAGCCTACCAGGCGCCTCTGTCCATGGGATTTTCCAGGCAAGAGTACTGGTGTGGGTTGCCATTGCATTGCAGGCAGATTCTTTACTAACTGAACTATCAGGGACTCCCTGAGCTCCAAGACCTTAACCAATTAAAGAAGACCCTATTGAAGTTTCCTTAGTGGTCTCCCTAGTGGCTCAGTTGGTAAAGCGTCTGCCCACAATGCAGGAGACCTGGGTTCGATCCCTGGATCGGGAAGATCACCAGGAGAAAGAAATGGCAACCCACTCCAGTACTCTTGCCTAGAAAATTCCACAGATGGAGGAGCCTAGTAAGCTACAGTTCATGGGGTCATAAAGAGTCGGAGATGACTGAGCAACTTTACTTATTGAAGGTCATCCTTTTAAGCCAATGGCTTGCTCGATGATCTTATGTAATTGAGTTTCAACTTCCCCAGAATTTTCAATCGGGTTCAATACAAGATGTTGGCCACAGCACAGACATCTCCTTGCTTTGCTAAAAGATAACCAAGAACTATCCTGTTGTTGGGATTTCTCAGGTGGCCCAGTGGTAAAGAATCCACCTGCCAATGTTTGATCCCTGGTAGGGGGAGATCCCCTGGAGAAGGAAATAGCAACCCACGCCACTATTTTTGCCTGGGAAATCCCATGGACAGAGCTGCATGGCAGGCTTATAATCTACAGGATCACAAAGGGTTGGACATGAATGACAACAACATAAAATCCTATCATGAGGAACAACTCATGAGAGTCTTTCATGAGAGAGTCTATGGATGCTTTGGGGGCGACGATTTTCTTAGCAATGGAGTGTGCAATGTCTATAAGAGTCAATGAGTGATTTCTGATCATATTTTCATTTGTATTTACTCCTAATCAGGGACTAGATTTACTGTTGGGAATTTCTGTGTTTACCCGTTTAATCCAGGGATTAGTCAGGTTTTTAGTGTATTTGGGAAGAGAATTTCCTACGGCTTCCCAGGCGGCACTAGTGGAAAATAATCCACCTGCCAGTGCAGGAGAGATAAGAGACATGGGTTCGATCCCTGGGTCTGGAGAATCCCCTGGAGTTGCCTGGAAATGGCAAATTACTCCAGTATTCTTCCCTGGAGAATATTATGGAAAGAGGAATTTCCTAGCTAGCTTGAGATAAATTCATTCTATGATTTGGAAAGAAGTTTCTTCTGGTGAAATCTCTTAGTGAGGAGGGGCAAATCTGACCTAGATCATCATGGGAATGTGGGGGTGAAGAAAAGGTCTTGTCTTTCTAGGACAATGTGAGAATAAAGGAAAGAAAGAAAAGAAAAGCGTTCATGTTCAGTAGAAGTATGAAGTCTTGATCTGTCATCAGGGACAAAAGGCGTCTACCTCAATGTCTATTTCTCCTCTCATCAATTTGATTCAGAGGTCTCCAGAATTCCTACAGGTGTTATGTGAAACCTTTAGCTGTGAGATATGAACCCAAGGCTCACAGCCTTCTAGTTTTGTAGTAGTGGGATCAGTGGGGCACTTGCAAGGTCCTTTCCAATGGAGTTACATGAGTGTCTTTGTTCTGAGTGAGTGGGTGAAAATTGTTAACATTGCTTTGGTGAATTGTAACCAGATACTTGAGGAAACTAGAATTCAAACTTCAGTCCAATTTAAGGTATACAACAAGACCTCAAAGACAAATAAGACTAGAATCTAATATCTAAAAAGGTTCAAACATAATTTTTCTCTGTACAATTATCTTTTATTTTAACCATAGATAATCACAGTAAAATGAATTTGTTTGACAAGGAATATGAAAATAAGAATACTGACTAAGAGTTTCTGAATTCTGAGGAACAAGGTAGGAGAAAATATAGATGTTTTACTTCTTTATGTAAAGGTATATCTTACCAAAGTGTTGATAGTTGTAAAGATTTCTTTAAATCTGGAAAAAAGTTAAGAACCTATACTATTTTAAACACAAAGTCATAAAAATTATAATCTCACTCATCAGTTCATTTAATTCCATGTATTAATTTTTATTGTGCTTTATCCAGTTTTTTAATTCTTTTGACCTTGACTAATGATTGAGGGTGAGAGGGACAGTAATAATTCATGGATATTTGCAGACTTTTCGTTAAGACTCATATAAGTTCCCAGTAAAGTGGGTGCTTTGATCACTGGAAATTTACCACAGACTAGAAAAAAACACTTTCTTACTTTCTTTGCCACTGTGATGGCATTAACTTTGTAACAGGAAAAGGCTTTAACTCATCTCGAAGCTATATGTACAATAATAACAATATATTGATGTAGTTATCAACCCATACTAAATGGGAGTTTAATGAAGTCCAATTGCAGGTGTTCAAAGGATCTATAGAGAAGAGGTCTGAGGACTCTAGAGATGAAAATAATTTTTCTTAAATGCATTACGGTGGGTGAAGGAATACAAAACCCAGAAAATGGGCTTTCTAATGCATCAGAAAAAAACCAAACAGCTGTCTTGTTGTTCCCATGGCCAAGCCCTAAATGTTCATTAATTTACAGTGATGTTTACTTATCCTAATTTCTCTAATTTAGAAGCAGACTATTGCCATGTTACTAGGACATCAGGTTGGCTAAAGTCTGACAATTGAGTGAGTGGTCATTTTTGCAAATGCAGAACAAATTTTACCTACTTTTTCCATAATCCTAATAGATTATCTTGTTGCTGCCTTTGCATGAAAGTCAGCTAGGACATTTCCCTGATATTCAGATTCAGTCCATTTAGTGTGAACCTCAATTTTGTCATCAAATTACTTTCAGAAAGAGAAGAGCACTGAGAAGATCACCTATTTGTGGTCCATTTCACCATGGTCCCAGAGAACATCATACATTATAAGACAATGGCTAGATTTACAAATGATAACATTATACCAGGGCATATCACCTTTCTAGGAATTTCACACAATTTCTAAACACTTCCATGCCCATGGCAATACAAAATAAAGAAGGCCTACCATTTACTTTAAAATTATATTAAATATTTACTAAACACATAATATACCAACAGCATATTATAGCAAACAAATATTTAGCATTAGAATATATTTAAGTATTATAGATTGCAACTATCCTAGAACAATGTTTGATATATAACAGCCATCTGCCACATATTTGTTGAATATATAGCTAAAAAACTTTAAATGCATGAATCAATTTGAATCAGTGAAAAAGTAAGCCTTGACTATCAAACAGTGATCTGAAGATATCTCGAAGATAAAACTATTACTGCTTGTGAGCCATTGTTAAACAGTATGGGAGGATGACCCATATGTTACAGCAAACATGGGAAATTCCTTTTAATTTTACTTATTTTATTTTTGAAATTTAAATCATTTTAGTTGTCAAAAAAATATGCAAGGCTCTTTTACTTGAAATGTAAGGAAAGTAATATCAATTGTTGATCTTATTGTACTCATAAGAACAATAAGAACAATTATACATAAACTTTGAAATGTCTTGCCCACTTTCTACCATGTAATGTACTAAGTCACTTCAGTTGCGGCCAACTCTTTGTGACCCTATGGACTATAGCCCACCAGGATCCTCAGTCCATGGGATTCTCCAGGCAGGAATACTGGAGTGGGTTGCCCTGCCTTTCTCCAGGGGACCTCCCTGACTCAGGGATCAAACTACATCTCCTGAAGCTCCTGCATTCCACATTGGTTCTTTACCGCTGAGCCAAGACCATGCAATAATCCCATTTAATCAAATTTGTTGTCATATATTTTTAAATACTTTTTTTCTATTCTTTTTCAAATTCTTTTCCCATTTAGATTTTTATAGAATACCATGCAGAGTTCTTGCTGTTATATAGTAGGCCCCTACCAGCTATATACTTTAAACATAGCTGTGTATACATATCAATTCCAAACTCCCAGTCTATCCCTCCCCCCAACTCTTGCCCAGTTGTAATCATAAATTCGTTCCCTAAGTCTGCAAGTTTGTTTCTGTTTTATAGACAAGTTCATTTGCATCTCTCCTCTTTTTTGTAAAGATCCTGCATTTAAGTGATACCATACATTTGTTGTTCTCTGCCTGACTTACTTCATTTAGTATGATTATCTCCAGGTCCATTCATGTTGCTACAAATGGCATTATTTAATCTTTTCTTTATGGCTGATTTTACATTGTACATATGTATCACATCTTTATCCATTCATCTGCCAATGGACATTTAGGTTGCTTCCATGTTTTAGCTATTGTAAACTATGCTGAAATGAACACTGAGGCAGATGCATACTTTCAAACCAAGTTTTTTCTCCAGATATGTGTCCAAGAGTGGGATTGCTAGATCATATGGTAACTCTATTTCTAGTTTTTTAACAAACCTTCATATTATTTTGCATAATATTTTATTCGGCAATGCTTTCTAGGTAATTTAACATATCAAATAAGCTTAGATAGTTGAACAAACCATTTGGAATGTTCCAGAGACTCTCTGAAAAATTCCCAAGTTAGTTTGCAGTCATAAGACTTCATGTAAAATTTGATTTGGGGAAGTTTGTCAAAAATGTCAAACTGTTCTAAAACACTTAATGAAATAGGATCACAGATTATGATGACATAATACTTAATATCTATTAACAAAACTTAGCTTTTTAATATTAAGCTTTCTTAAGTAATCAAAGAGCTGATAAAAACAGGAAGCACAGATG
Source organism: Budorcas taxicolor (assembly GCF_023091745.1). Lineage (NCBI taxonomy): Eukaryota > Metazoa > Chordata > Mammalia > Artiodactyla > Bovidae > Budorcas > Budorcas taxicolor. Next base: position 75,974,938 of record NC_068912.1, read on the forward strand.
TTTTTATCTTGATGTGACATAAAACCTTTGTTTCCTAGGCCAATCACTTAAAAGGTAAGGAAAATCTTTGTTTACAATTTCTTATTAAGAGGTGATCAGGAGGATTGAAGATGGTGGAGGAATAGGATGGGAAGACCATTTTCTCCCTCACAAATTCCTCAAAAGAACATTTCAACGCTGAGCAAACTACACAAAACAACTTCTGAGGGCTGGCAGAGGACATGAGGCAATCAGAAAAGCAGACCATTGTCTTCAAAAACAGTGAACCTCTCTGGGTGTCCCTCAATGTGGAGAAACTTTTCATCTTTAACCTAGATGTTTTATTATAGGTGCTGTATAGATGGAGAAGTCTAGAGGCTACTGCAAAAATAAAACTGAAAACCAGAAGCAGGAGGCTTAAGTCCAAAGCCTGAAAACATCAGAGAACTCCTGAATTCAGGGAACATTAAGCAATAGGAGCTCATCAAATGCCTCCATACCTACACTGAAACCAAGCTCCACCCAAGGACCAACAAGTTCCAGAACAAGACATACCACGCAAATTCTCCAGCAACACAGGAACACACCCCTGAGCTTCAAACCCATTACTGGTCACTCCACTGCACTCTAGAGAGAAGAAACCCAGCTCCACCCACCAGAACTCCAACACAAGCCTCCCTAACCAGGAAACCTTGACAAGCCACTGATACAACCCCACCCACAGCGAGGAAGCTCCATAATAAAGAGAACTCCACAAATTACCAGAATATAAAAAGGCCACCCCAAATGCAGCAATATAACCAAGATGAAGAGACAGAGGAATACTCAGCAGGTAAAGGAACAGGAGAGTTGCCCACCAAACCAAACAAAAGAGGAAGAGGAAGGGAATCTACCTGAGAAAGAATTCCGAATAGTGATTGTGAAAATGATCCAAAATCTTGAAATCAAAATGGAATCACAGATAAATAGCCTAGAGACAAGGATTGAGAAGATGCAAGAAAGGTTTAACAAGGACCTAGAAGATATAAAAAAGAGTCAATATATAATGAACAATGCAATAAATGAGATCAGAAACACTCTGGAGGTGACAAATAGTAGAATAAAGCAGGCAGAAGATAGGATTAGTGAAATAGAAGATAGAATGGTAGAAATAAATGAATCAGAGAGGAAAAAAGAAAAATGAATTAAAAGAAATGAGGACAATCTCAGAGACCTCCAGGACAATATGAAACACTCCAACATTCGAATTATAGGAGTCCCAGAAGAAGAAGACAAAAAGAAAGACCATGAGAAAATCCTTGAGGAGATAATAGTTGAAAACTTCCCTAAAATGGGGAAGGAAATAATCACCCAAGTCCAAGAAACCCAGAGAGTTCCAAACAGGATAAACCCAAGGTGAAACACCCCAAGACACATATTAATCAAATTAACAAAGATCAAACACAAAGAACAAATATTAAAAGCAGCAAGGGAAAAACAACAAACAACACACAAGGGGATTCCCATACGGATAACAGCTGATCTTTCAACAGAAACTCTTTAGACCAGGAGGGAATGGCAAGACATACTTAAAGTGATGACAGAAAATAACCTACAGCCCAGATTACTGTACCCAGCAAGGATCTCATTCAAATATGAAGGAGAAATCAAAAACTTTACAGACAAGCAAAATCTGAGAGAATTCAGCACCCCCAAACCAGCTCTCCAACAAATTCTAAAGGATATTCTCTAGACAGGAAACACAAAAAGGGTGTATAAACCCGAACCCAAAATAATAAAGTAAATGGTAACGGGATCATACTTATCAATAATTACCTTAAACGTAAATGCGTTGAATGCCCCAACCAAAAGGCAAAGACTGGCCGAATGGATACAAAAACGACCCCTCTATATGCTGCTTACAAGAGACCCACCTCAAAACAAGGGACACATACAGACTGAAAGTGAAGGGCTGGAAAAAGACATTCCACGCAAATAGAGACCAAAATAAAGTAGGAGTGGCAATACTCATATCCGATAAAATAGACTTCAAAACAAAGGCTGTGAAAAGAGACAAAGAAGGCCACTACATAATGATCAAAGGATCAATGCAAGAAGAAGCTATAACAATTATAAATATATATGCACCCAATATAGGAGCACCACAATATGTAAGACAAATGCTAACAAGTATGAAAGGGGAAATTAACAATAACACAATAATAGTGGGAGACTTTAATACCCCACTCACACCTATGGACAGATCAACTAAACAGAAAATTAACAAAGAAATGCAAACTTTAAATGATACATTAGACCAGTTAGACCTCATTGATATCTATAGGACATTTCACCCCAAAACAATGAATGTCATCTTTTTCTCAAGTGCTCATGGAAACTTCTCCAGGATAGATCACATCCTGGGCCATAAATCTAAACTTGATAAATTCAAAAATATTGAAATCATTCCAAGCATCTTTTCTGACCATAATGCATTAAGATTAGATCTCAATTACAGGAGAAAAACTATTAAAAATTCCAACATATGGAGATTGAACAACACACTTCTGAATAACCAATAAATCACAGAAGAAATCAAAAAAGAAATCAAAATATGCATAGAAACGAATGAAAATGAAAACACAACAACCCAAAACCTGTGGGACACTATAAAAGCAGTGCTAAGAGGAAAGTTCATAGCACTACAGGCATACCTCAAGAAACAAGAAAAAAGTCAAATAAATAACCTAACTCTACACCTAAAGCAACTAGAAAAGGAAGAATTGGAGAACCCCAGAGTTAGTAGAAGGAAAGAAATCTTAAAAATTAGGGCAGAAATAAATGCAAAAGAAGCAAAAGAGACCATAGCAAAAATCAACAAAGCCAAAAGCTAGTTCTTTGAAAGGATAAATAAAATTGACAGACCATTAGCCAGACTCATCAAGAAGCAAAGAGAGAAAAATCAAATCAATAAAATTAGAAATGAAAATGGAGAGATCACAACAGACAACACAGAAATACAAAGGATCATAAGAGACTACTATCAGCAATTATATGCCAATAAAATGGACAACGTGGAAGAAATGGACAAATTCTTAGAAAGTACAATTTTCCAAAACTGAACCAGGAAGAAATGGAAAATGTTAACAGACCCATCACAAGCACGGAAATTGAAACTGTAATCAGAAATCTTCCAGCAAACAAAAGCCCAGGTCCAGATGGCTTCATAGCTGAATTCTATCAAAAATTTTGAGAAGAGCTCACACCTATCCTACTCAAACTCTTCCAGAAAATTGCAGAGGAAGGTAAACTTCCAAACTCATTCTATGAGGCCACCATCACCCTAATACCAAAACCTGACTAAGATACTACAAAAAAAAAAAAGAAAACTACAGGCCAATATCACTGATGAACATAGATGTAAAAATCCTCAACAAAATTCTAGCAATCAGAATCCAATAACACACTGAAAAGATCATACACCATGACCAAATGGGCTTTATCCTAGGGATGCAAGGATTCTTCAATATCTGCAAATCAATCAGTGTAATTCACCACATTAACAAATTGAAAAATAAAAGCCATATGGTTATCTCAATAGATGCTGAGAAGGCCTTTGACAAAATTCAACATCCATTTATGATAAAAACTCTCCAGAAAGCAGGAATAGAGGAACATACCTCAACATAATAAAAGCTATATATGACAAACCCACAGCAAACATTATCCTCAATGGTGGAAAATTGAAAGCATCTCCCCTAAAGTCAGGAACAAGACAAGGGTGCCCACTTTCACCGCTACTATTCAGCATAGTTCTGAAATTTTTGGCCACAGCAATCAGAGCAGAAAAAAAAATTAAAAGGAATCCAAATTGGAAAAGAAGAAGTAAAACTCTCACTGTTTGCAGATGACATGATCCTCTACATAGAAAACCCTAAAGACTCCACCAGAAAATTACTAGAGCTAATCAATGAATATAGTAAAGTTGCAGGATATAAAATCAACACTCAGAAATCCCTTGCATTCCTATACACTAATAATGAGAAAGTAGAAAAAGAAATTAAGGAAACAATTCCATTCACCATTGCAGTGAAAATAATAAAATACTTAGGAATATAGCTACCTAAAGAAACTAAAGACCTATATATAGAAAACTATAAAACACTGATGAAAGGAATCAAAGAGGACACTAATGGATGGAGAAATATACCATGTTCATGGATTGGAAGAATTAATATAGTGAAAACGAGTATACGACCCAAAGCAATTTACAAATTCAATGCAATCCCTATCAAGCTACCAGCGATATTTGTCACAGAACTAGAACAAATAATTTCAAGATTTGTATGGAAATACAAAAAACCTCGAATAACCAAAGCAATCTTGAGAAAGAAGAATGGAACTGGAGGAATCAACTTGCCTGACTTCAGGCTCTACTACAAAGCCACAGTCATCAAGACAGTATGGTACCGGCACAAAGACAGACATATAGATCAATGGAACAAAATAGAAAGCCCAGAGATAAATCCACACACATATGGACACCTTATCTTTGATAAAGGAGGCAAGAATATGCAATGGAGTAAAGACAATCTCTTTAACAAGTGGTGCTGGGAAAACTGGTCAACCACTTGTAAAAGAATGAAACTCAATCACTTCCTAACACCGCACACAAAAATAAACTCAAAATGGATTAAAGATCTAAATGTAAGACCAGAAACTATAAAACTCCTAGAGGAGAACATAGGCAAAACAGTCTCTGACATAAATCACAGCAGGATCCTCTATGATCCACCTCCCAGAATTCTGGAAATAAAAGCAAAAATAAACAAATGGGATTTAATTAAAATTAAAAGCTTCTGCACAACAAAGGAAACTATAAGCAAGGTGAAAAGACAGCCTTCGGAATGGGAGAAAATAATGGCAAATGAAGCAACTGACAAACAACTAATCTCAAAAATATACAAGCAACTCATGCAGCTCAAGTCCAGAAAAATAAACGACCCAATCAAAAAATGGGCCAAAGAACTAAATAGACATTTCTCCAAAGAAGACATACGGATGGCTAACAAACACATGAAAAGATGCTCAACATCACTCATTACTAGAGAAATGCAAATCAAAATCACAATGAGGTACCATTTCACACCAGTCAGAATAGCTGCGATCCAAAAATCTGCAAGCAATAAATGCTGGAGAGGGTGTGGAGAAAAGGGAACCCTCCTACACTGTTGGTGGGAATGCAAACTAGTACAGCCACTATGGAGAACAGTGTGGAGATTCCTTACAAAATTGCAAATAGAACTGCCTTATGACCCAGCAATCCCACTGCTGGGCATACACACTGAGGAAACCAGAATTGAAAGAGACACACGTACCCCAATGTTCATCGCAGCACTATTTATAATAGCCAGGACATGGAAACAACCTAGATGTCCATCAGCAGATGAATGGATAAGAAAGCAGTGGTACATATACACAATGGAGTATTACTCAGCCGTTAAAAAGAATACATTTGAATCAGTTCTAATGAGGTGGATGAAACTGGAGCCGATTATACAGAGTGAAGTAAGCCAGAAAGAAAAACACCAATACAGTATACTAACACATATATATGGAATTTAGAAAGATGGCAATGACGACCCTGTAGGCAAGACAGCAAAAAAGACACAGATGTGTATAACAGACTTTTGGACTCAGAGGGAGAGGGAGAGGGTGGGATGATTTGGAAGAATGACATTGAAACATGTATACTATAATGTTAGAATCGAATCGCCAGTCTATGTCCGATGCAGGACACAGCATGCTTGGGGCTGGTGCACGGTGAAGACCCAGAGAGATGTTATGGAGAGGGAGGTGGGAGGGGGGTTCATGTTTGGGAACGCATGTACACCCGTGGTGGATTCATGTCAATGTATGGCAAAACCAATACAGTATTGTAAAGTAAAATAAAGTAAAAATAAAAATTAAAAAAAAAAAAAAAGAGGTGATCAACAATCCAAGAAAAATTGTCCTTTCAGGAGATAAAAGAAAACTAGAATTTAGTTTTATATAATACAAAAACCTATTTCCCAAAACCCTTTAATAGCAACACTTTTTTAAAGCCAACTTGACCATGCAAGGCAAGATTCTCTCTCTCTGAAACAACCAAAAGTTTTAGATTAGGTAAAAGTACTCTAGTGACTCAACAAGAATGTATCTCCATAGTGTTGGTCGCTCAGTAATGTCCAACTCTTTGGGACTCCATGGACAGTAGTCCGATATGCCCCCCTATTCATGGAGTTCTGCTGGTAAGAATACTGGAGTGGATTGCCATTCCTTTCTCCAAGGGATATTCCTGACCCAGCCATTGAACCCATGTCTCCAACATTGCAAGCAGATTATTTACCATCTGAGCCACCATGGACGCACATATTTTTTCTTAATCAAAAACATAACCTGCTTCCCTTGCAAGGAAACAACAGAGTTGTTTCCTTTATTATTTCTAGTAGTTTCAATTACATACATTAAATTTTTTAACCCTTAGAAACCTTTAATTCTAGTGAAAACTAAGAAATAAGTGATTATAAACTGTGGATTGGCAGATTTATACTCCCTATAATTCCTGGAAAATGTGCTTTTTCATAGAAAATATCCAATGTGACAATAACATATTTACAATAGATCCAACTTTATCTTTTGTTTCTACACAATAGGAAGCCAAAAGTAGATAAACCTTGTAGGGTAAGGGAGTTAGAGAAGGCGAGGTTTGGAAAAAGAATGAGACCTGCTCTTTAAAGGAACAGATCACCTTTAATGAGGCAAGAAGAGGCAGCAGTCAGATTAGTGAGCTGCTGCACTAATCTAAGAGTGGAATCTACTGTCTTAAGGGGGCCTGTTCATCTCCAAGGTTGTTCAGAGTAGTTATCTCTTAAACAGCTGGGGCACGAATTCTGGAGATCTGCCAGAGGTTGGACTGGCTGGGAGCGGGGCATAATCAAACTTAGTGTCCATTTTTTTCTTTAGTTGAGAGAGTTCTTTCTTTTGCATAGAATGGTGGGGAGGACTTGGAGAGGAGTTTTAACTCCAGGCTATTCTGAGCCATGTAACTTTCCCTCAAACCTAGTTTAGTAATTAATGTTTCATTATTTTATCTTGCAATAACACTCAGAGGTAGAAAATCATCAGACATCTACAACACACACAGACACACATACACACACACACACACACATACAGAGAGACAATCATGAACATATAGACAAACAGAAGATTCATAGCTTCCATTCTACAAATTTAATCTTAGGTTGAATCAGTTCAGTTCAGTTCAGTTGCTCAGTCGTGTCCGACTCTTTGTGACCCCATGAATTGCAGCACGCCAGGCCTCACTGTTCATCACCATCTCCCGGAGTTCATTCAGACTCACGTCCATTGAGTCAGTGATGCCATCCAGCCATCTCATCCTCAGTCGTCCCCTTCTCCTCCTGCCCTCAATCCCTCCCAGCATCAGAATCTTTTTCAATGAGTCAACTCTTCGCATGAGGTGGCCAAAGTACTGGAGTTTCAGCTTTAGCATCATTCCTTCCAAAGAAATCCCAGGGCTGATCTCCTTCAGAATGGACTGGTTGGAACTCCTACCAGTCCAAGGGACTCTCAAGAGTCTTCTCCAACACCACAGTTCAAAAGCATCAATTCTTCGGTGCTCAGCCTTCTTCACAGTCCAACTCTCACATCCGTACATGACCACAAGGAAAACCATAGCCTTGACTAGACGGACCTTAGTGGGCAATGTAATGTCTCTGCTTTTGAATATACGATCTAGGTTGGTCATCACTTTTCTTCCAAGGAGTAAGTGTCTTTTAATGTCATGGCTGCAATCACCATCTGCAGTGATTTTGGAGCCCAGAAAAATAAAGTCTGACACTGTTTCCACTGTTTCTCCATCTATTTCCCATGAAGTGATGGGACCAGATGCCATGATCTTCGTTTTCTGAATGTTGAGCTTTAAGCCAACTTTTTCACTCTCCTCTTTCACTTTCATCAAGAGGCTTTTTAGTTTCTCTTCACTTTCTGCCAGAAGGGTGGTGTCATCTACATATCTGAAGTTATTGATATTTCTCCTGGCAATCTTGATTCCAGCTTCTGTTTCTTCCAGTCCAGCGTTTCTCATGATGTACTCTGCATATAAGTTAAATAAGCAGGGTGACAATATATAGCCTTGACGTACTCCTTTTTCTATTTGGAACCAGTCTGTTGTTCCATGTCCAGTTCTAACTGTTGCTTCCTGACCTGCATACAGATTTCTCAAGAGGCAGGTTAGGTGGTCTGGATTTCCCTCCTCTCTCGGAATTTTCCACAGTTTCTTGTGATCCACACAGTCAAAGGCTTTGGCATAGCCAATAAAGCAGAAATAGATGTTTTTCTGGAACTCTCTTGCTTTTTCCATGATCCAGCAAATGTTGGTAATTTGATCTCTGGTTCCTCTGCCTTTTCTAAAACCAACTTGAACATCAGGGAGTTCACGGTTCACATATTGCTAAAGCCTGGCTTGGAGAATTTTGAGCATTACTTTCCTAGCATGTGAGATGAGTGCTATTATGCAGCAGTTTGAGCATTCTTTGGCATTGCCTTTCTTAGGGATTGGAGTGAAAACTGACCTTTTCCAGTCCTGTGGCCACTGCTGAGTTTTCCAAATTTGCTGGCATATTGAGTGCAGAATTTTCACAGCATCATCTTTCAGGATTTGAAACAGCTCAACTGGAATTCCATCACCTCCACTAGCTTTGTTTGTAGTGATGCTTTCTAAGGCCCACTTGACTTCACTTTCCAAGATATCTGGCTCTAGATTAGTGATTACATCATCATGGTTATCTGGGTCATGAAGATCATTTTTGTACAGTTCTTTCGTGTATTCTTGCCTCCTCTTCTTAATATCTTCTGCTTCTGTTAGGTCCATACCATTTCTGCCCTTTATCGAGCCCATCTTTGCATGAAATGTTCCCTTGGTATCTCTAATTTTCTTGAAGAGATCTCTAGTCTTTCCCATTCTATTGTTTTCCTCTATTTCTTTGCATTGATCACTGAAGAAGGCTTTCTTATCTCTTCTTGCTATTCTTTGGAACTCTGCATTCAGATGCTTATATCTTTCCTTTTCTCCTTTGCTTTTTGCCTCTCTTCTTTTCACAGCTATTTGTAAGACCTCCCCAGGCAGCCATTTTGCTTTTTTGCATTTCTTTTCCATGGTGATGGTCTTGATCCCTATCCTCATTCCATAGTTCATCAGGCACTCTATCTATCAGATCTAGCCCTTAAATCTATTCTCACTTCCAGTGTATAATGATAGGGGATTTGGTTGAGGTCCTATCTTAATGGGCTAGCGGTTTTCCCTACTTTCTTCAATATAAGTCTGAATTTGGGAATAAGGAGTTCATGATCTGAGCCACAGTCAGCTCCTGGTCTTGTTTTTGTTGACTGTATAGAGCTTCTCCATTTTTGGCTCCATAGAATATAATCAATCTGATTTCGGTGTTGCCATCTGGTGATGTCCATGTGTAGTGTCTTCTCTTGTGTTTTTGGAAGAGGGTGTTTGCTATGACCAGTGCATTTTCTTGGCAAAGCTCTATTAGTCTTTGCCCTGCTTCATTCCACATTCCAAGGCCAAATTTGCCTGTTACTCCAGGTGTTTCTTGACTTCCTACTTTTGCATTACAGTCCCCTATAATGAAAAGGACATCTTTTTTGGGTGTTAGTTCTAAAAGGTCTTGTAGGTCTTCATAAAACCGTTCAACTTCAGCTTCTTCAGCATTACTGGTTGGGGCATAGACTTGGATAACTGTGATATTGAATGGTTTGCCTTGGAGATGAACAGAGATCACCGTGTCGTTTTTGAGATTGCATCCAAGTACTGCATTTCGGACACTTTTGTTGACCATGATGCCTACTCCATTTCTTGAGGGATTCCTGCCCGCAGTAGTAGATATAATGGTCATCTGAGTTAAATTCACCCATTCCAGTCCATTTTAGTTCACTGATTCCTAGAATGTCGACGCTCACCCTTACCATCTCCTGTTTGACCACTTCCAGTTTGCCTTGATTCATGGACCTAACATTCCAGGTTCCTATGCAATATTGCTCTTTACAGCATCGGATCTTGCTTCTATCACCAGTCACATCCACAACTGGGTATTGTTTTTGCTTTGGCTCCATCCTTTCATTCTTTCTGGAGTTATTTCTCCACTGATCTCCAGTAGCATATTGGGCACCTAAAGACCTGGGAAGTTCCTGTTTTGGCATCCTATCATTTTGCCTTTTCATACTGTTCATGGGGTTCTCAAGGCAAGAATACTGAAGTGGCTTGATATTCCTTTCTCCAGTGGACCACGCTCTGTCAGACCTCTCCACCATGACCCGCCCATCTTGGGTTGCCCTGCAGGCATGGCTTGGTTTCATTGAGTTAGACAAGGCTGTGGTCTTATTGTGATTAGCTTGACTAGTTTTCTGTGAGTATGGTTTCAGTGTATCTGCCCTCTGATGCCCCCTTGCAACACCTACCATCTTACTTGGGTTTCTCTTACCTTGGGCATGGGGTATCTCTTCACGGCTGCTCCAGCAAAGCACAGCAGCTGCTCCTGACTTTGGACGAGGGGTATCTCCTTACCGCCACCGTTCCTGACATGAATATGGTAATACAAAACTTGTAACAGGGAAGAACAAAGTCTGACTCCATGTTGGATCTATTCTTTTTAACCTTTGCTTTCTGTTGTTTCCTTACTATAATTACTAAATAAAAAAAATTTGTCTATAGCTATACCCATACTTAATGGCCTGCCTAGGGGAACACTACCCCTCTTTCTGAATGTTAAACTAAAGTGCCTTTATTCAGCTCACAGGGAAACATCCTGATCCTGCCCACTCATGAATGGCTGCAGGGGTAAAAAGAAATTAGCACACACCCCACCCCCAGACTGGCCAAACTTGGAGATACTTTGAAAGACTTTTTACTTTATTTCTTTACTACCTCCTCCTCTCTGATCTATAAAAGATACTAGCATCCAGAACCCGATAAGATGGTACTGTAGGACTCTACTCTGCCATCTTCTTTGATCCTAGCTTTCCAAATGAAGTCACTTTTCTTGCCTCAACACTTGGTCTCCTGATTTATTGGCCTGTCCTATGGCAAGCAGACTGAGCTTGGACTCAGTCACAAACTCACTCATTTATAAAGGAACAGTTGAATCCAAACTATTTTTCTGACATGCAGAATAAGTTGTTCCCTGATCCAATGACTAAAGTTAGTGTGTTCAGCTACTGCTACTGCTGCTAAGTCGCTTCAGTCGTGTCCGACTCTGTGTGACCTCACAGACGGCAGCCCACTAGGCTCCTCTGTCCCTGGGGTTCTCCAGGCAAGAATACTGGAGTGGGTTGCCATTTCCTTCTCCAATGCATGAAAGTGAAAAGTGAAAGTGAAGTCGCTCAGTTGTGCCCTACTCTTTGCGACCCCATGGACTGCAGCCTACCAGGCTCCTCTGTCCATGGGATTTTCCAGGCAAGAGTACTGGAGTGAGTTGCCATTGCCTTCTCTGAAAGTTGGTGTGTGTGTTAAATATTTTTGGAGAAGACACATAATGTTTTATAAGTTTCAAATGACCTGTTTCTAATGACCTTTCCCCTTTCCCATAAGAATTACTTTTCTAAAGTTTGCATTTCAATGAATGGCTCTTAGGTTATAGGGAAATGAGAGTAGAAAATCTGCATCATGAAGGTAAAGATTAGGTGCACGGCAATTCTGTTTAAAATGCCCTGATCTCTTCAAGTGGATGAAAAGTTAAGGCACTGTGTATTGGCAAAAAAAAAAAAAAAAAAGCAAGTGAGCTTTGGACCTACAGAGCCATATCTTTGGCCTGTAAATATTTGATTTGTGAAACTAAAACAGCTGTATTATTTTGAATGTTTTTCTTTCCGCATTTAAACTTATGGGGGAAGCTAAAAAAAATCTTATCAGACTCTGAAATTTAGCTTCCAATTTGGTCAAATTTCTGACTATAAATTTATTAAATTATTTCAAATATCTTGTCAGGTTTCAGCTGGAAAATCAGTAAATATTTCCAGCAGTACTGAACAACTCCATTAATTTTAATTTATAGTTTCCCCTTTACTGTTTAAGGTAATAAACTTAGCAGTTTAGTAGAAAATCCCTCAGAGTCCAGTCACCTTTGGGAGGAATCCTTGTGGGAGTATTTGAGTTGATTTTGATGAATTTTCATTGAACCTTTGAGGACAACCTCTTATCCAATCTCCCAATTGATTACAACTGACATATCAATTTCTGGGGCAGTGTTTTGATGATGAATTCCTAGGAGAGTGTAACAGAGGAGACCCAGGTGTTATTCTGGGTCTCTGGCCTTGGAGCTGTGGCAGCTGCAAAGCTGTTAGCTTGGCAGATTTCTGTTTGAAATTTTGTTCCAGAGTCCTTTCAAAATGCTCAGCAATAGTCACAAGTTCAAGCAGGTTAATGGCCTCCTATCCCAGTTTCTGCCTTTTTAATCCACTAATTAATTTCAGGAGATAATCCATTCACAACTGGGCAGCTAGAACAGGTTGGGTGATCTCAGTATCTATATGGAACTCCAAATGCCTTAAAAAGAGAGCTTCCCAGTGGGCTTTAAAGTCTGCCACAGATTCATCTTTCTTTTGTTTACATGATTGAATAACAGACCTGTCTGGGTGGGCAGGGAAGATTTTAGGAATGGATCATGAGTACACAGGTAAAAAAGAAAAGAGGAGCCCTTGGGAGTCATATCAGTAGTCACATCCATCCTTTCACCTTTTCTCTTAGATACCACTAATGTCTTTAATTTTTCATTAGCTTTTGGTAATGACTCTTTTAATGAAGCTATTTTGGAATCTTGAAGACTTTTATGAGCTTCTGCATACTAATTAAAGTAGGAATTCCATTCTATTTGTCCAATTTGGGATCTCTTTCTCTCAAGTGCATTTTCTTAAATGAGTGACAGGTCTAATGGAATGTTCCCCATAATGGCCATTATAATTATAGATTGTTTTTAGTAACATATGATCATCTTATTAAATATCTTAAACTTCCAAGACTATAGTTGTTAAACATAAAATTAGCAGGTGTGCTGAAGGTGGTACACTTAAGTTTTGGATATAAAGGATCCCATTTCTTTTAGCTAGACTTTTGGTTCTCTTAGAGCTAAATGAATACCTAGAATTCATTCCCATTTACCTGGGAATTATGGGGTGTTTTACAGTGTATCTTGTTACACAGAAATTTTCTTGAAGTTGGTGGGTGACTAGCGTCAGTCTAACCTGTTCCATGATTAACTTATCTTATCACAGGAGTCTTCTTGAGATGATAAAGACTCTGCTGCTACTGCTACTGCTAAGTCACTTCAGTCATGTCCGACTCTGTGCGAGCCCATAGACGGCAGCCCACCAGGCTCCCCCGTCCCTGGGATTCTCCAGGCAAGAACACTGGAGTGGATTGCCATTTCCTTCTCCAATGCATGAAAGTGAAAAGTGAAAGTGAAGTTGCTCAGTCGTGTCCGACCCTCAGCGACCCCATGGACTGCAGCCTATCAGGCTCCTCCGCCCGTGGGATTTTCCAGGCAAGAGTACTGGAGTGGGGTGCCATTGCCTTCTCCAGACAAGGACTCTAACAGCTTTTAAATGCCTACACTCATGCTCATCAATTTTTGTAACTTTCTGGCTTCCGGGATTTCCATAAGCAATGTCCTCTACCTCATGCACATATGAACAGAAATCAGCAGTTAACCAGAAAAACTAGTGGCTGTGAAAAGGATTGAACTAAAAGCTTTCTAAGAATGAGACCTATAGATTGACTTCTAACAAATGGAGAACTGAAACTTCCATCAGAAGTTCCCAGAGCAGGATCTGGGGAAGGATTCCAAATAAATGAGGAACTACAGCAGTTTCTAATGCAGTGCCTAAGAATAGAATTAAGGGCTGAGGTTTCTCATCCAAGGAATTTTGGTCTAAAAAGCCCAGGGATTTGGCTTCAGGTAGAACTGACTGTCAGATCTGTTGGGCTCCAAGCAGAATTGTTACTTCCCCTGTGGCTCAGCTGGTAAAGAAGTGGACTTCCCTTGTAGCTAAGCTGGCAAAGAGTCTGCCTGCAATGTGGGAGACCTGGGTTTGATCCCCAGGTTGGGAAGATCCCCTGGAGAAGGAATAGGCTCCCCACTCCAGTAGTCTGACCTGGAGAATTCCATGGACTCTATGGTCCATGGGGACACAAAGAGTCAGACACGACTGAGCAACTTTCACTAGCTGCTCTACCCTGTAAAAGAAAGCCAATCAGACTGGGAGCCTGAACACAAAGAGAGGGGAGCTCAAACCAACACGAATGAGAAAGTGACCAGTGGCCCTTTGGAACTATAAGAAATGCAGGGAATTCAAAAGGATTTGTGGAGTGCCATCTCTGTGAATCTCATTTTCCCAAAATGCCACTAGAAGTTTGTTTCAGATCCCACTATAGCCACCAATTTGTTAAAAAATTAAGTTCAAAAGAGTACATTTGAAGATCTAATCGGTTTTGCTCAATAATTCATGAATTAGGGAGCATCCCATCAGGTAAATAGAAGGGCACACACACAGAGGGCTATTCAAATGAAAGGTTTTTATAGGCCAAAGGAAGGTGTAGTAAGTAAGCATTAGCAGAAGAAAATAAAGTATTGTTTCAGGACCATCTTCTTTGCAGGGAAGGAAATGGCAATGGTCTTTATCATGCCAATTACCACACTAGGGTTGATCAGAAAATTTTGGGTTGATTATTTTAAAGGTCACATTTCTGGGAGGGGTTGGAACTGCAACGAAGTCTTGGTTTTCTGTCATGAGGGGCAAATGACTCCATTTTGGGTTTGCTAACAGACTTAAGATAGTATAAACAGAAATACATTTAACCCACAGATTTAGATGCTTATCAAAATCACTGAAAAGTGGGAGGAGAGGGCTGCACTTGGGGTCTCTGGGAACAACATACACAAACAGCACAGGACAGGACTGATGCCTGGTGAAAGGTGGGGGATCAGGAGGTTCTTTGCTAAACTATTGAATCTAAGAACACAAGCTGGAAGTGCAAACCTTGGAACTAGAAGATAGGACCAGGAAGCCCTGGAAGCCATCCCCTCTTGATACTAGACACTAGTGCACTGCTGCAGAAAATGCTCACATTTCTATGATAATTTCAAGCAGTAGAGTAAACTAAGTGTAGTGTGGTCTACCTGGCCTACATGTTCTCTCCCCTACCTTTCAAAACTTTGGTGAATGCAAAGAAGTGAACCTAATTCGTCACCAGATTCTGGCTGCAAGGGAATCTGGGAAATGAAGTTTTTAGCCTTTCAGCCTTTACTGAAAGGGAGTCCTCCTAGCAGGAGTTAGAATAGATATGAAGTGCCAATCAAATAAGCTAAATCCAACAGAAGGAATAAGCGACTGTGACACAACACAGAGTGAGTAAACAGTGAAGATCAGAGTACAACTCAGGCTGACTTGTCTGCAAAGTCTGAAATTAACCACTGTACTACACTGCCTCTACAGCAAGATGCTCCAAATTTCCAAATACATGTTTTGAGAAACATTAATTTTAACAGGAAAAAGCACCCTAAAAAGGAATTGAAAATAGAAAAACTATTACCTGTTATCTTTTCTTTATTCAAGGTTATTAGTCTTATTACAGTAATTAATATATACATTTTTGATGTAGATAAAGACACGCTTACTTACTTCATGTAAATTAGGCCAAACCAGAGAATGTGACTTTTTTGAAATCTTATCATGCTGTGAACTGGAGGGAGACAGATTCTTTTGATATTATTGTTATAATTTTATAGCCTTCACAATCTATACTTTAGAAGTCTAAATATTTATTTCAGGAGATTTTGTCAGATTCTGTTGGTATCTTCAAGGTTCTGGGAAAAGCATCTACCATTGTCAAAATGTATCTGACTTTGGTACACATGGTGTCCAGAGATGAGCTGGGGTTACAGCATTCCTCCACCAAAGGAAGTGTAGGGAAAACAAAGATGATAACAGCAGAGGCTACCCTCCTTCTCCCTACCAATGGGAAGTGAAGTGACAGATACTGCTACTGCTATCCCACCTGCCTCATGTTCTTTAAGAGATTTGTGTACCTTAGGTTTTTATATACCTGTAAGATTCACTAAGCAATTTTCTGAAACTGAGAACTTTGCCTTAGCCTTTAAAAAGATGTTGCTGTTACTGTTTTACCAATGTCAGTGACTTTACTCTTACACTGGTAGGTCTGTGGAAAATTCAATAACTGTATTCAATGTCATGAGACCAGGGCATGTGGCTGATAGTCAGAATATCTGACTTCTCTACTCTTGACTTAATGTGTAAACTGGACAAAGTCACTCCACTCCTCTCAATCTCATTCATCCTCAAAAAATAGAAGACACATCACTGGATAATATCTGAGTGAAATCAATATTAAAAAGAATCTCAAGACTCCAGTTTCACATATCTTCCTGGACTCCCTATTTTATTAAAATAATAAAGAAGATGGAAAAGTCTTTTTACATAGCTTTCAATCACAGGGATAAGAATAGAAAGTTAATGTAGCATTTGCTGTATTCGTTAATTTTTTTCTTTCTGGGGTTTCTCCTTGCCAAAATGTTTTGTATTATGCTGCAAGGAAACTACTGTCTCCAGTAAGATAGGTAGCTTGATTTTCTGAAGAAAAGCGAAAGTGAAGTCGCTCAGTTGTGTCCGACTCTTTGCGATCCCACGGACTATAGTCTACCAGGCTTCTCTGTCCATGGGATTTTCCAGGCAAGAGTACTGGAGTGGGTTGCCATTTCCTTCTCCAAGGGGATCGTCCTGACCCAGGGATCGAACTCAGGTCTCCTGCATTGCAGGCAGACGCTTTACCCTCTGAGCCACCAGAGAAGCCCTTCTGAAGAAAGAAGGGCAATTATTTGAGAGGCAAAAGTGCGGAAATGTGCTTGAAGAAAATGTGATTTATATGTATGTGTGGAAACTATTGTGTTAAAAGAAAAAAAAAAAAAGAAAAATTCCCATTCCTAGTTGCTACTTTTTTTTTTAATTTTCACAATTGCAGTGGCAAGATAATAAACAGGCTGTCAAAAAGTGTGTAAACATACTCTTTTGTCTAGTCTCCTAAAACAGTCTCAATCAGTTCAGTACAGTCGCTCAGTCGTGTCCAACTCTTTGCAATCCCATGAATCACAGCACGCCATAAATAGGGTCAATTATTTAATAATGATTTTGCAGCCATGAAATTAAAATATGTTTTCTCCTTGGAAAGGAAAGTATGACAAACCTAGACAGTGTATTCCCCTGGAGAAGGGAAGGGCAACCCACTCCAGTATTCTTGCCTGGAGAATCCCATGGACATAGGAGCCTGGTGGGCTGCAGTCTATGAGGTCGCAAAGAGTCAGACACGACTGAGCGACTAGCACACTTTGATACTTTGACAGACAGTGTATTAAAAAGCAGAGATATCACTTTGCCAACACAAGTCCATGTAGTCAAAGTTATGGTATTTCCAGTAATCATGTAAGATGTAAAAGTGGACCATAAAGAAAACTGAGTGCTGAAAAGTGGAAGGTGTTGAATTGCGGTGTTGGATAGGACTCTTGAGAGTCCCTTAGATTGCAAGGAGATGATCAATCTAGTCAATCCCAAAGGAAACCAATCCTAAATACTCATTTGAAGGACTGATGCTGACGCTGAAGCCTCAATAGTCTAGCCACCTGTTGTGAAGAGCCAACTCATTGGAAAAGACCTTGATGCTGGGAAAGACTGAAGGCCAAATGAGAAGGGGGCCAAAGAGAATGAGATGGTTAGATAGCACCATAGACTCAATTGACATGAATTTGAACAAAGTCTGGAACACAGTGGAGGCCAGAGAAGCCTGGTGCTCTGCAGTCCATGGGGTCACAAAGAGTCAGACACAGCTGAAGTGACTGAACACACAAGCATTTGTTGAACAATGTAATCAAAATCTTGCTTTCTTACTTTTGGCTTGATTGCCAAGGAACTTGATTCTTTAAGAAGGTGAATATCCAAGGGAAAAATAACAAAATGAGGTAACAGTAGGAAATTTCTCTCCTAAGATTTACACGGCAGTTATGTAAGTTCATTCAGTTCTGTCTAAATTTGTCAACTGAACCAGAGTACTTTATAGATTACTTGCAATGGATATGAACTTCTGAAATTCAGACTCCCCAAATTCAGGGGGTCAGTACGAATCTCTTTTTTTTTTTATCATGTTTTAGAGCAAAGCTAACTTCAGACTCTTTCAAATCAGTTGTAGCATTTTGCCTTCTTCTTGTGGCCCTGGGGTAGGATGTGGTTCTGACAAAATAGTAACCTTTTTGACAAACTGATCTTCTAGTAAAGGAGGTTTTCTTTCTCTTGCTTGCTTCCATTTTTTTATTTTCTTTATTCTTCTACACATTGTTTAAAAGATCTTTCCACAAGGAGTACTTTTCTTTGGCCAAGGGTATTTCTCCCTTTTTTTTTACCCACTGTATTTTAGAGTCACTGAAGCATAGAGTGGACGTTCTGTCTTAATTCTGTTTTTATTTTCCTATAGCTATATTTTCTTTGCCTACTTATAGGATAAAACAGCCATCAATCATCTTTATCAAATCCACTTTTTTGTGTCGGTCCCTCTACCAAGTAACTTAAGGAAGGGTGATTACTGGCCTCTTTGAATTTATTTCTGAAAGAGGCACTGCTACAAAAATAGTTCTTGGCATTACTCATATTTTCATCACTATTTCATTTTTTATCACCTTCTTTTCCCTGGTATTTTGCTCAATCATGACCATATTTGTCTGTCTGTTTTTCCACTTGATTAATTCAATGAGAGAGACCATCTTTGTTCTGTTTACCACTCTATCAGCCACCTTGTGCTAATTATTTTGTATCCATTGTATCACTTAAACATCAAAAGCAGCCTGTGTTTAGGAATCATTATCTTCCTTTTACAAACAGGGAAACTAAGCCTCCAAGACGTTAAGTATCATTTTTTAAAAGTCACACAGCTGGTAAGCAGGGAGGAATGATTATTGCTAAGAGATCTATGGTTCTCAAACATACTTTCCACAACGTCTCTACAATATCTCACTGCTGCTGGAGTTCTAAAAGTGGAAGAAAAGTATGCTCAATATCTCACAAGACTCTAATTTATCTGTAATTCTGAATCTACTCTGTAGCATGAGAACTGACAAAACTTGTTTTGATAAAATAACAACAGAGATTAACAGCTTTCCACACCCCTAGATGTGGTCCAAGCATCCAGGGTGTTCAGTTATAGGTGTTATATAAATAGGTAATCCCAGGTGGTGCAGTTGTAAAGAACCCACCCGCCAGTGCAGGACACACAAGAGATGTTGGTTTGATCCTTGGGTTGGGTAGATCCCCTGGGGAAGGAAATGGCAACCCACTCTAGTATGTTGCCTGGAGAATCTCATGGACAGAGGAGCCTGGCAAGCTACAGTCCATGGGGTCACAAAGAGTTGGATTATATAGGTGACAATGTAATTTTTAAATTTTAATAGTTTTTATCTTGGTTTTGTTTAATCCTTCTACCTAATGTTTCTTAAATATGCCCCCGACTTCATACTTTCCAGATAACATTTGCTATTTATATTATTTAAATATATCCAAACCCGTCATCACTGTAATGCCTAGCATAATGACATTACAAGCTTTCATTCATGAAGTATTTAGTCTGTGTCATCATTCAGTTGCTAAGTATCTTCAAAAGTGAAAGTGAAGTCGCTCAGTCGTGTCCGACTCTTTGCCACCCTGTGGACTGTAGCCTACCAGGCTTCTCCGTCCATGGAATTATCAGCAAGACATCAATACTTCAAATAACCTTATGGAACATTCTATATTATCATTATTCTCATTTTTCAGATAAGGACACTGAGGCTTATAGAATTTTCTTCATATTCAAGGCTCAACTCATGTGTCATCTACTTAGAGAGTTTTCCTAATCACCCTGTATCAAGTTGTATTTGGGTTTTCCATGCCCCCACCATCTCATATTATATACCTTTACAAACAGACACAAACATGTAGAACAGAGTAGTGGAAAGCTGAGTGCTGAAGAATTGATGCTTTTGAACTGTGGTGTTGGAGAAGACTCTTGAGAGTCCCTTGGACTGCAAGGAGATCCAACCAGTCCATGCTAAAGGAAATCAGTCCTGGGTGTTCATTGGAAGGACTGATGCTGAAGCTGAAACTCCAATACTTTGGCCACTCAGCTGAAGCTGACTCATTGGAAAAGACCCTGATGCTGGAAAAGATTTAAGGCAGGAGGAGAAGGGGACGACAGAGGATGAGGTGGCTGGATGGCATGACTGACTTGATGAACATAAGTTTGAATAAGCTCCTGGAGTCGGACAGGGAAGCCTGGTGTGTTGCAGTCCATGGGGTTGCAAACAGTTCGACATGACTGAGCAACTGAACTGAACACTACTATTTTTAAAATAAGTAAAAAATACATGAAATTATACATATATGATTCTTTATATGTTTTATATATATATACATGTATATATATATATGACAACTTTTTGTTGCTGTTCTGTTTTATCCAATTGCAACTAAAATCTATAATGCTGTGAGCTTTTGTAACCACTGTATCTCTAATACCTGAAACAGCCTACAGCACAGACTTAACATTAGATAAATATTTGTTAATGAATAAATAAATCAAGGAGACAATTGATTTAAAAACAATATTTAGAGCTGAGAAGAAGACCAAGGTCTTTTTACTTCTAGTTCAATATTCTTTGAACTATTAATAAATTATAGAAGGTTATATAAGAAAATTGAATTTACAAAGTTTGGGTATAGAAATGCTTAACTTTGTTTGCATTTTATTTATAGCTTTATAGTTTCCCTTAAATTGTACTAGGTTAATGTGATTGAAAGCAGAAGTTTTTAACCTGTTTGAAGAGCAATCTCTTCAGAGAACTGTGTGTGGTTTGGTGCTTTTATGCATAATTCAATTACCTTTGTTTATGAGAGCAGGAATCCTCACTGAACAATAAGATATTAGCACAAAGTTTGAATTATTATTCAGAATATATTTATTTTAATTCCTTTTAAAATTGCCTAGACTTCACA
Organism: Budorcas taxicolor; assembly: GCF_023091745.1. Taxonomy (NCBI): domain Eukaryota; kingdom Metazoa; phylum Chordata; class Mammalia; order Artiodactyla; family Bovidae; genus Budorcas; species Budorcas taxicolor. The sequence goes on from NC_068912.1 coordinate 75,996,046, forward strand.
CTTTTACTCTCTTTGATTAGTTGGTAGCAGTAAAGCCTTACTCTATCTACATAGACTTCTTTGATATGGTTTGCCGTCTTAGAGTCAGAAAATTGACTTTTTATGAAAATTCTTGGCTCATTTTGCTACAAATTAGAAGAACTCAAGGCATGAGAGCTCAAGAACTGAATTTGTATTAGGCTGACTTTTAAAAGTACAAGTCAATTATCAAAGAAGTTTGCAAAGGTGGAATCATTTCATTTGGGAATCTGCCAGGTGGGGTCCTAATAACTACATTTGATTAACTTGGCTACTTTACTTTTCAAGAAACCTGTATTCTAGATGGTTGAGTCAGGGGACGAAGTTGTACCAAGGATTTGTGCAGCAACGCTGCATATATTTAAGATTAAATTTATTAGAAATTGATGCCAAATGTGGGTGATGGACCTTGTAAATTCCAGTTTGAAACACTGGATTTGCAAAACATCTGCCATATGCACTGTTTTTGCTTCAACTGGACTTCATTTTATTTTAAAATTCTTGTTGGGGGACTTGCCTGGTGGTCCAGTGGTTAAGAATCTGCCTGCCAATGCAGGGGACATGGGTCCAATCCCTGGTGCAGGAAGATCCCACATACCTCAGGGCAACTGAGCCTGTGAGCCACAATTACTGAGCCTAAGCATCCTAGAGTCCATGCTCCACAAGAGAAGCCACTGCAATGAGAAACCCGAGCACCGCAATGAAGAGTAGCCCCTGCTTGCTGCAACTAGAGAAAACCCACTTGCAGCAACAAGACCCAGCATAGCCATAAATAAATAAATAAAAATTAAAAAATAAAGTTCTTTTTGGGTAAATGCAAGAGTCATGGTAGGATTTCTCAGCAGGTGGATTTTTATCACATGATCTTAAGGTTCTTATGTGGCTACATGACTTCCTAAATGAGAATACATACGCAGAGAATACCACACATACTACCAAGTTTGGCATTTAACTGTCTCACACCAGAAATGAAGAAGCACATGTATTTGGAATTAAAATTTTAGGAAGAGTGTAATGCATTGGGTGCTCAATCTGGGAGTTGGCATATGCCTGTGTGATCTCAGAACTGAGTTGAACCTAGGAGGCAGCAGGTTGGGGAGAGGTATTTTCCAAGGATGGAATGTGGCAGCAAAAACATGACTGTGGACCATAGTTACTATTAAAAGAGCTGATTCAGGGACTCAAATTCAGAATGTTAAATTAAAAACTATCCTGGCATTTGTTTAAAATGGTAAGGAGGCCTGTATTCAAGGGACTACTGCAATGGTGTTTTGCAGTAGAGCAGAGGAATTGGATTCAACTGTGAATACAAGGAAAAATGGAAACTTATAGCCAAGGAGCATGTAGGGCATCTGTGGATGGAAAAATACTAAAGGGAAATATCAGAAGTTAAGGAGGGGGGATTCTGGGTATTTAAACTGAATGGACAGGATTCTTGCTGAAGGCAGGTCAGGGTGATCAGATATCACTGGGGGAATGACAGGAATGAGTAATTTGATCAAACATTGGGGATGATCATGTATACAGAGTGGAGGAGCCGCTCTAAACCGATTTAGCATGATTCTTGCTTTTGCAGACAAGGCCCCGGGATAGGGCCAAATCAAAAAATCCCAGAGGAACCTGCCTAAAGTTTGGTTAAGGAAAAAGTCTTCATCAAGGATAAGGCTATAAGTATGCAAAGACAAGAATAAAATGGTTTACACAGCTGAGGTCTCCATCCAGGGACATCAAAGAATCAGCAGTTAAGGGTGGCTCAGGACAAGACTCCATGTATGCAGAGTGGTCAATGGAGTTTTCTTTATATGCTGATCATGAGGATGATAGTCAGGACAACTTGGAAAAGGAGGAGAGGACTGAGCATAGTGATCAGTTCTTTGTTCTTTGTTCCCTGAAATGAGGGCTCCCTAAAGCTAGCATCATAATGAAATGAAAACAGTGAGTGAAAAAAAAAAAAACAAACACAAAAACTGTTCTTATTCTCAAATATGAAGCTTTTGGTATCCTATCAGCTATCATCAGCCTTGTCTAGATTTTTCGTCAGCTTTTCAAAGCTATTATAGATGTGTTTTGTGATAACACTCCCAAATCTTTCTTGAAGTCTATTCCCTTTCTAAGGGTTAAAAAGATGATCATTAATTTCCTAATATTAACTAAATTCAAGCAGTTTTTTAATGAAACTTTTCTAGGTACTTTTGTATACTTTATCTTACATTATCTTGCAACAGTCATAAATGGTATGTGTGTGTGAGTGTTTGCATGTGTGTCCATTAACGTTCTTTCAGGTTGAGAAACAAAAGCAAAGAGGTAAATTGACTTGGTCAAGGGACGTAGCAGCTTGGAAGTAGCAGACATGGCACTTCAGCATGAGGTTTCCAGATCCAAATCCTGGACCTTAAAACAATATTTTTATTGGAACATTAAACATATTAAAAAACATGTATGACTCTTTACAGCCCTAAGGACTATAGACCCCCAGACTCCTCTGTCCATGGCATTCTCCAGGCAAGAATACTGGAATGGGTAGCCATTCCCTTCTCCAGGGGATCTTCCCAACCCAGGTTATTGAACCTGGATCTCCTGCATTGCAGCTGGACTTGGAAGATGTTATATATATTTTTTCTTGTGTTAAAACTGTGTCATCAAAAAATAGAGAGGGCTTCCATAAAGTTCATACCTCCTTTCTCAAAAGATAATATACACAATTGCTTGTTTGATGCTTGCTAAGAACCAAAATACACTCCTGTTAGTGCTGGTCTAGTCATCAAATGATGGAAATATAAATGCATCCAATTCTGCAAAAGTATTTTCATCAAGCCACATGGAGCCTCTGCGAGGCTCGGTACCCACAAATGCACTAAGTGTCAGTTTTTGTCAGTTTCGGTGGTCGGGGCCCAGGCTAAAGAAGCCATGTTGAAAGGCACAGCTCTTGGGAGGACCAGTGGCCTTTCTTCTTCTCTAGTGTCAAGTGCATCTTCCTGACTGCTGTACTAGTGACTGGAAGGGAAACTACAGCAGAGAACTCTGGCTGATGGATCGATGGGCTGGTTCATTTACTCATGTACAGTCTACTTAACATTTCACAAACTGTTGGCAATTCTAAGAGGAGAGACAATGTGGTCCTCTTTTCAAACAATTTATTATTTCTTGTTCGGTGATATGGAAATGCTTGCAATATTATGAACTAAACAGAAGCTGGAAGTGCCTGGTACACAGAACAACAGAATGTGGGAGAGCAGCATGGATACCATAATTAGAGCACAGACGCTAGGGTTAGACTGGCCAATGTCCGAATGCTACACGTACAATTTACAAGCTGTGTGACATGAGCCAAGATATTCCACCTCAGGATCTCAGCCTGGTGCTCTTTGATGAGCTAGAGGGTGGGATGGCTGGTTAGATGGGAGGTTCAAGCAGGAGGGGATATATGTAAACTTGTGATTGATTCATGTTTGTGTACAGCAAAAACCAACACAATGTTGTAAAGAAATTATCCTTCAATTAAAAATAAGTTTAAAGAAAGGTATTCCATCTTCTTTTGACTCACTTTCCTCATCTGGAAAATGACCATGAACTTAGAGTGGTATGGTTAGTTTGAAGATTAAATAGGTTAATATTTTTAAACAGCTTGGCATTTAAGACTGAAAAAGGTTTTATTAAAGAAATACAATTAGGTATCTTGAAAGGCAGGAAATAAAAATGGAAAAGCGATCAAAATGAACATTGTGGAGTATTTGTGAATGCCAGGTACTCTATAACCTTTAACTTTTAATTGTCATCGTGACATGAGTCACTAGGTTTATGATCTCCATAATGCAGAGTTCTTCAACCTCAACACAACTGACATTTAAGAATGGATAATTCATTATAGTGGGGAGCTGTCCTGTTTATTGTATTATATTTAGTAGTATCCCTGGTTTCTGTTCACTTGATCCCAGTGGCACCCTTCTCCTGTCTGTAAAAATAAAACACATCTGTACAATTGACAAATGTCCCTTGGGATACAAAATCACCCTCGATTGAGAATCAATAACTGCTAAAAACCAGGAAAATGAGGCTGAGAGAGGTTAAACAAAATACACAGTGAATTACAGTAAAACAACAATGGGAAATTAGTCTGTATGACCCATGTAAAGACAAGGATATAATGAATAATGATCTGTAAAGATGAGGGAATAATGAATAAACTTTAAGGAAGTTTCCAGTATTGGGCTGTGAAATCCATTCTATAGTGACTCACCTGATTTTTTCTTTGGGCAATAGAATTAACTTAATCAGGTATATGTCTTATGTATAACATGACACATAGATTGAGGGAATGAAGAACTAAAAAGTGAGAAGTTATGCAATTATCCAGATGTGGCATTTGAACTCAGGCTATGTAGAACAAAAGAAACAACGAATAAAACCGTTGCAGAGTACAATTTGTTGAAATTCTTCATCACTGTATTCAGGCTATGTGAAGAACCCCATACACCCTTCTGATTTTACTTTTGGTACCCTTGCCACAAGATAAAGATGCATGCTTAGTCCCTCAGTCGAGTCCGATGCTTTGTGATCCTTTGGACTCTAGCCTCCCAGGCTCCTCTGTCCATGGGATTCTCCAGGCAAGAATACTGGAGTGGGTTGCCATTTCCTTCTCCAGAGGATCTTCCCGACCCAAGGATGGAACAGAAACTGTTATTTAACTTCATACTTTAGAGACGTGGCTCAAGTCCTGACAGATTAATTACAAGCACACAGGGTCATACGGATAGTCATTGGTTCTTAGTTTTTCATTTTAATCTCTGGAACACCGTGTCTCCTTACACTTCCTTATAATCTAAGTGATATCCTGTTACTGACTGCAAGAAAATGGATATTTACAAAGCTAATCAATACCAGTTTAATGTATCTGCTTCAATCCACTTTACTTAATAGCACGGCACAATCCTGAATAGCCTTTTCAAACAGGAGAGATGCAGATCCTCTCAACTGTAAGTCTGATATAAATCCCTTCTTCCTCTTTCCATTTAACTTCTTGCCTTCCCTCTCTCATCATTTCTTTTCCTCTCCCTCTTCTTTCAGTCTGATACAAATTTTACAAAGTACATTGAAGTTAATAATCATAATAGGATCAACAGAACAACTAACATTTATTAATATTTTGCCATGTGCCTGGCACAATTTTAAGCTTCATGCATTTTTAGCTCATTTAATCTTCACCACAGTTTTATAAGGAGGATATAATTCTTATCCCCATTGCACAGATGAAAAGCCGGGCATACTTACTTCCCAGCATTATCAGAGTCAGATGAGCTAGTAGATGCATTAGCAAACTGCTAGACATGACAGATTTGAGCTGTTATTAATTCACATTTTTGACTTCATTATCTAACAAAGTGAAATCTGACAACTCTACTTAACCTAAACCCTTAAAACCTACAAACAATAATTGGAATGGAGAGCAGATGCTTGCTGTTTAACAAGGCTTGTTCTAACAAACAACAGAAGCTCTATGGTTCCTATTTACTTAGTTGAAAATGAATTTTGGTTCACTTTAAATCAGGTCAGGCATAATTAGGATTAAGGACTAACTGGACTTGAAAAATGATTGAACATAAGTGTCATCTATCTGGCCAATATACCTGTATTAAAAAAATTAACATGAATGACTGAAATGCACTGACCTTGTGCATTTGATTTCTGTTCTCTATTCAAAATATTGAGGGATGGACTCAGTGAGAAATAGACTTTCCACTAGAAGCTAATTTTGTTTTTCTACCAGACCTTATTGCAGCTATTAAGACTAAGAACAGAAATAGAGCTAAGAGGAATATACTAGGATGTTGTGGAAATCTGATTTTCTCTTAAAACTTTAATATACATCACCAGCCCACATACACTGTTAGGGTGTGACTTCTTTTCTGTTATGATCCCTACTCAGTTTTCATGAAAGGGCTTCCCTGGTAGCTCAGCTGGTAAAGAATCTACCTGCAATGCAAGAGACCTGGGCATTTGATCCCTGGGTTGGGCAGATCCCCTGGGGGAGGGCATGGCAACTCACTCCAGTATTCTTACCTGGAGACTCCCCATGAACAGAGGAGCCTGGCGAGCCATAGTCCATGTGGTTGCAAAGAGTCAGACATGACTGAGCGACTAAGCATAGCACACCACAAGCTACGTTAAGTAATTCAAGATGGATTCACAGTGGCCAAGGTGAACCCCATGATAGTTGCTTTCATGGGTGTGATATAGGACTGCAAGTGTCTCTGTGTGATAAATAAGACTTTACCAGACCAAAATGAGCAATTATGTACTTCCCAGGTGGCCCAGTGTGAAAGAATCTGCCTGCCAATGCAGGAGATGTAAGAGAAGCAGGTTTGATCCCTGGATCAGGAAATCCAGATCCCCTGGAAAAGGAAATGGCAGCCCACTCCAGTCTTCTTGCCTGGAAAATTCCATGGGCAGAGGAGACTAGTGGGGCTATACAGTCCATGGTGTTGTAAGGGTCGGGCATGACTGAGTGAGCACTCATACACACACAGAAGGAGCAAATGACAGAGATAAGGCTTCCTAACCGTTATGATAGAGACGATCTTTCTAACCAAGGGTGTAACCATTAGGGAATACTAGCAGATTCCTTAAAATGCGACCACTGAGCCAAGCCACTTGAAGGCTCCTTGTGGGAGGCCCTGACTTCATGCTGCTGGGAGCTGCTCTAGTCGGCACTTTCAGAAGCCCTATTGGAGCAGAGGGTGACTTTCCACTCAGACTTGTTTCCAGATCTGCTGCCAACTGGAATCACTGCTCATCCTGAGATACCCCTTGCCCGAACTTCTCCCTGGAGTGGTTTCTTACCTCCTTTTCTAATTTCCCTACTTGGATTAACCTGTGTTGTGTGCTGATCATGTGCAACATACTGGGTGATTTGTGAATTGATTAGCTGCTTTTCATGTATTTCCAATCTGTGATCTTTACCTGGGTTTACCTCTGAGCCCTGTGATGAAACACATAAGCTATATCTCATCTCTTTCACCACAGTATCATAAGTATCTTCTCTAAATTGATTTCTTTCCTACTGCATCCAAGTTGAAATGTTCATATAAGTGGTTCCATCAACTACCAAAGAATGTCTAGTGGTCGGATACAGTGGCATCATGTCAGGCTTCATCCTTTCAACTATTCCTCACCGCTTTTCCTTGAACTTGCTTCACTTCTCTCTTCTTCACTCCTGAATTTCTGCTTTCTCAGAATATTCAGTTTAGAGTGTTCATCTCAGCCCCTTCTCTTTTCTGTCTCCTCCTCTTCTCTTCTCTTCTCCCTACTTGCCTCTTCCTTCCCCTCTCTTCCTCTCCCCCTCCCTCCCCGACACTCCTGTCTCTTTCTCTTTTATTCTTTCCTGTGGACTCAAATTATACATTTGTCTAGATGATGCTTGAACTCAAATGCTTTATGGCTTTATAAATGTTCTCATAGTCCTCAAAATAGTGGCAGTCTCCCTCTCTGAGCTAAATTATACTTTGATGTCTCTGGTTGTGATTAAAAAGATATTTCAGGCCATCCATAGACCAAATCCAGTGATATGGTCTCACTTTCCTTTAATGCTCATGAAACAATGCCAAGAAATACTTATTCAGTTCTTTGTCCAAGGTGGGATTTATCAATATTCTGAGAAGTCCAGCCAGGGCTAGCTGAGTGAAAAAAACTGCATAAAGAAGGATTCTTGCTGGTTGCCAAGCACCTATGAGCAACTCTTTCATCAGGAAAGAAGGATTTGTTCTGACTCCTTTCATTACCCTTCTTGTGAAGAAATTAGGCAACATCCAAGCATAATTTTGTTTGGCTTTATTCAATATTCAGAGGGACATATTTTCCTACAAGTTATTTATTTAGGTATAAATATACAAAGACAAATACACATGATTTGTAAGTAAAATGACTTTTTAGTAGGGAATTTGCAGATGTTGTGTGATCTCTTAATGTGAAAAAAGCGGCCTACCTCCTTGGAAAGGGCAATCACATTACTGACAATCTCTTACTTAAGAGCAACAGAAAATAGTCACCATTGTTGGTTCAGTTTGCTTTCAGAGCAAAGGAAAAATTGCTACTTGGTGGTATAATGGAGAAGATTCTCCCAGAATTGTCCTCTAACACTATGAGGTTTGAGCTCCACGTGTATTTCCACTCTTTTAGGCAACAACAAAGAGATGGCAGGCAGATTTTTTTTACCAAGTTACAGACGAAATTAAATTTACTAATTTAATTGCAAAATCTGCTCAATGACCATATTTCCAGGTTCAAATTATATAGTCAACATCAAGCTAAACCTTCAAACTACAAAACTCAAAGTTGATTATGTTCTTCTCTTTCTTCTTTACCCCACATAAGCAATCAGTTCCAAATGTGCTCAAAGGTCTTTCTCCTTCCCATAGTACTCATCTCATATAGCAATGCCATTGCTCAGTGACATATGTATCATTTCCTTTTTCTTCCATAAGCACCTGTCCATTCACCCTGTCATGCCACTCACCGTAAATATGCATCAGTCTGCTCACTACCCAGATGTTCCATGGCTATTCATAACTCTGTGACTTTAATCTTTCTCCTGGTTCAATATTAAATATACACCAATAAATTATTTTTATTTATTCACTTAATAAATAATTATGATTTGTTAATTGGATGTATGTTAGCTATTGTGTTAATGCTGCGGGTTCACACATCATAGTGCACCTTCTTTTGGATCTTATTCTTGTTATTTTGAACTTTTATCCCTAGACCTTGGTGCTCAGCTCATGTCCACGAAATCTTTCCTGGTAACACCATCACATTTAACGCTCCCTCTTCTCCCCCACCTTCATAAGTTGCTTCAGTTGTGTCTGACCCTGTGTGACCCTATGTACTAGAGCCCACCAGGCTCCTCTGTCCATGGGATTCTCCAGACAAGGATACTGGAGTGTGTTGCCATGCCCTCCTCCAGTGGAATCTTCCCAACTCAGGGATAGAACCCACGTCTTTTATGTCTCCTGCATTAGCAGGTGGGTTCTTTATCATTAGCACCATCTGGGAAACCTCCTGCTCCTCAACCTCTCCCATATTCACAATTCCACTTACTACTTATTCATTCTGATTTCTATTTGTGGTCAGTTGCTTACATAAATCTGTCTCTGTTAGACCTCTCAGAAGACAGAATATACTCTATTCACTTGCTGATATCATAGTTTCAAGTTCATATAGACTTGAAATAAAGGCTTAATAAACATGGAAACCCCAATTACCCACAACAGCAATTGCTCATCGAAGAGAAGTGTTGCGTGAGAGTTTCCTATAGAATGTAATAAAGGAAAAAGTTTATTATATCCTGGCTAGTCTGTCACAGCATAAATTCCATTTGTTTGGCTCACATTTGCATTCTCAGCACATGATGCAGTACCTGAACATCCTAAGCACTCAATAAGTAGCTCCTCAGTGAATAAATAGATTACTTACTCTTCTGTTGACTAGCTATGTGCCTAAAACTTCAACTCTTTGAGCTTCAATTTCAGTTTATAAAATGTTATAACAAATTTTAACCCGCAAGCTTTTTGCGAGGCTTAAACAAGTTAGACCTCACTTGTGAATGATGAGCTATTATTATCATTATTTGCTAATTTAAAAATCATGTCTTGGGAGTCTTAATCACAATTAAGGTCAGCATGATTTGTGTGCTCACTAATGAGATAATTTAAATGAACACACTTTGTGGTCTTCTACAATTTTTCTTCATTTTCTCTGCTCAGAAAAGGATGTGTGCAGGCTCAGTAGCATCCAACTCTTTGCAACCCCATGGACTATAAACTGCCAGGCTCCTGTGTCCATGGGGTTTTCCAGGCAAGAAGACTGGAGTAGGTTGCCATTTCCTCCTCCAGAGGATCTTCCCGACCCACGGATCAAAGTCTCATCTCTGACATCTTCTGCATTGTCAGGCAGATTCTTTATCACTGAGCCACCTGAAAAGTTCCTTAGAAAAAGTGTACAGGTAATCAAAAGTAGGCGATGATTCACATTCCCTGCTTCACATCCTGGAATTCTAATATACGGCTCATTTTGACAAGGCAGTTTCAATGTACTTCATAGATATAAAATTTTAAGATTGGTTTGGACCATTGTAGTCATCTTATTCTTTCTCTTATATCTGTTTCCACACTACAATTATTATATTGAAACTTTGCACTATACTCATTTGGATACTAAACCAAATGAGTATACCTCTGAAGTAGGAATCAAATCTATTTTGTCCATCCCTGTATTTATTAATCCTTCACAGTGCCTATAAAATAAATGATTATATAATAAACTGACTGATACTGATCACAATGAGAGAAATTGGGAAGAAAAGTTTGGCACATTAAAAACTAACACAAAATCTCAATTTTCTTTAACTTTTATGTCATAATGTTCCATATTAATATGTATGCTGCTGTCCTATGCTTAGTTATTCAGTCGTGTCTGACTCTGTGACCCCATGGATTGTAGACTGCCAGGCTCCTCTGTTCATGGTGATTCTCCAGCAAGAATACCGGAATGGGTTACCATGCCCTCCTCCAAGGGATCCTCCCAACCCAGGGATTGAGTCCTGGTCTCCTGCAGTGCAGCCGGATTGTTTACCATTTGAGCCACCAACTCTGCATGGCGCTGCAGCAGTGAGCAGCTGCTGTGTGGTGCTGGAGTGGCAAATTGCCAAGAGGAGACACCCAACGTCCAAGGTCAGTAACGGTGGCCTTGAGAAGATACCCAAAGTCCAAGGTAAGGAGCAGCGGCTGGAGCAGCTATGAAGAAATATTCCACATCCAAGGTAAGAGAAACCCCAGTAAGATGATAGGCACTGAAAGAGGGAATCAGAGGGCAGAAAGACTGAAACCACAATAACAGAAAACTAACCAATCTAATCACACGGCCCACAGCCTTGTCTAACTCAATGAAACTAAGCCATGCCATGTAGGGCCACCCAAGATGGACAAGTCATGGTGGAGAATTCTGGCAAAATGTGGTCCACTGGAGAAGGGAATGGCAAACCACTTCAGTATTCTTGCCTTGAGAACCCCATGAACAGTATGAAAAGGTAAAAATATAGAACACTGAAAGATGAACTCCCCAGGTCGGTACATACCCAATATGCTACTGGAGATCAGTGGAGAAATAACTCCAGAAAGAATGAAGGGATGGAGCCAAAGAAAAAAACAACATCCAATTGTGGATGTGACTGGTGATCGAAGCAGTCTGATGCTGTGAGCTATATCGCATAGGAACCTGGAATGTTAGGTCCATGAATCAAGGCAAATTGGAATTGGTCAAACAGGAGATGGCAAGAGTGAATGTCGACATTTTAGGAATCAGTGAACTAAAATGGACTGGAATGGGTGAATTTAACTCAGATGACCATTATATCTACTACTGTGGGCAAGAATCCCTTTGAAGAAAAGGAGTAGCCATCACAGTTAACAAAAGAGTCTGAAATGCAGTACTTGGATGCAATCTCAAAAACGATAGAATGATCTCTGTTCATTTCCAAGGCAAACCATTCAATATCATGGTAATCCAAGTCTACGCCCTGACAAGTAATGCTGAAGAAGCTGAAGTTGAATGGTTTTATGAAGACCTACAAGACCTTTTAGAACTAACACCCAAAAAAGACGTACTTTTCATTATTGGGGTCAGGAATGCAAAAGTAGGAAATCAAGAAACACCTGGCTGCTGCTGCTGCTGCTGCTGCTGCTGCTAAGTCACTTCAGTCGTGTCCAATTCTGTGTGACCCCATAGACGGCAGCCCACCAGGCGCCCCAGTCCATGGGATTCTCTAGGCAAGAATACTGGAGTGGGTTGCCATTTCCTTCTCCAATGCAGAAACACCTGGAGTAACAGGTAAATTAGGCCTTGGAGTACAGAATGAAGCACAGCAAAGGCTAATAGACTTTTGCCAAGAGAACGAACTGGTCATAGCAAACACCCTCTTCCATAAACAAAAGAGAAGACTCTACACATGGACATCACCAGATGGTCAACACCAAAATCAGATTGATTATGTTCTTTGCAGCCAAAGATGGAGAAGCTCTATGCAGTCAGCAAAAACAAGACCGGGGGCTGACTGTGGCTCAGATCATGAACTCTTTATAACTAAATTCAGACTTAAAATTAAAGAATGTAGAGAAAACCAGTAGACCATTCAAGTATGACCTAAATCAAATCCCTTACAATTATACAGTGGATGTGAGAAATAAATTTAAGGGACTAGATCTGATAGATAGAGTGCCTGATGAACTAAGGATGGAGGTTTGTGACATTGTACAGGAGAGAGGGATCACGACCATCCCCAAGAAAAAGAAATGCAAAAAATCAAAACGGCTGTCTGAGGAGGCCTTACAAATAGCTGTGAAAAGAAGAGAAGTGAAAAGCAAAGGAGAAAAGGAAAGATATACCCATTTGAATGCAGAGTTCCAAAGAATACCAAGGAGAGATAAGAAAGCTTTCTTCAGTGATCAGTGCAAAGAAACAGAGGAAAACAATAGAATGGGAAAGACTAGAGATGTCTTCAAGAAAATTAGAGATACCAAGGAATATTTCATGCATAGATGGGCTCAATAAAGGACAGAAATCGTATGGACCTAACAGAAGCAGATGATATTAAGAAGTGGCAATAATACACAGAAGAACTGTACAAAAAAGATTTTCATGACCCAGATAATCATGTTGGTATGATCACTCACCTAGAGACAGACATCCTGGAATGTGAAGTCAAGTGAGCCTTAGGAAGCATCACTATGAACAAAGCTAGTGGAGGTAATGGAATTCCGGTTGAGCTATTTTAAATCTTAAGAGATGATACTCTGAAAGTGCTGCACTCAGTATGCCAGCAAATTTGGAAAACTCAGCAGTGGCCACGGGACTGGAAAAGTTCAGTTTTCATTCCAATCCCAAAGAAAGGCAATGCCAAAGAATGCTCAAACTACCAATTGCACTCATCTCACACGCTAGTAAAGTAATGCTCAAAATTCTCTAAGCCAGGCTTCAACAATACATGAACCATTAACTTCCAGATGTTCAAGCCTGTTTTAGAAGAGGCAGAGGAACCAGAGATCAAATTGCCAACATCTGCTGGATCATGGAAAAAGCAAGAGAGTTCCAGAAAAACATCTACTTCTGCTTTATTGACTATGCCAAAGCCTTTGACTGTGTGGATCACAATAAACAACTGGAAAATTCTTCAAGAGATGGGCATACCAGACCACCTGACCTGCCTATCGAGAAACCTATATGCAGGTCAGGAAAAAACAGTTAGAAATGGACATGGAACAACAGGCTGGTTCCAAATCGGGAAAGGAGTACGTCAAGGCTGCATATTTTCACCTTGTGTATTTAACTTATATGCTGAGTACATCATGAGAAACGCTGGGCTGGATGAAGCACAAACCGGAGTCAAGATTGCTGGGAGAAATATCAATAACCTCAAATATGGACATGATCTCACCCTTATGGCAGAAAGCGAAGAAGAACTAAAGAGCCTCTTGATGAAAGTGAAAGAGGAGAGTGAAAAAGTTGGCTTAAAGCTCAACATTTAGAAAACGAAGCTCATGGCATCTGGTCCCAACACTTCATGGGAAATAGATGGGGAAAAGTGACAGACTTTATTTTTTGGGGCTCCAAAATCACTGCAGATGTTGACTGCAGCCATGAAATTAAAAGACTCTTACTCCTTGGAAGAAAAGTTACGAGGAAACTAGATAGCATATTAAAAAGCAGAGACATTACTTTGTCAACAAAAATCCTTTTAGTCAAGGCTGTAGTTTTTCCAACTCATATATGGATGTGAGAGTTGGACTATTAAGAAAGCTGAGTGCCGAAGAATTGATGCTTTTTTACTGTGGTGTTGGAGAAACTCTTTGAGAGTCCCTTGGATCACAAGGAGATCCAGCCAGTCCATCCTAAAGGAAATCAGTCCTGGATATTCATTGGAAGGACTGATGTTGAAGCTGAAATTCCAATACTTTGCCCACCTGATGCGAAGAGCTGACTCATTTGAAAAGACCCTGATGCTGGGAAAGATAGAGGTGGGAGGAAAAGGGGATGACAGAGGATGAGATGGTTGGTTGGCATCACTGACTCCATGGACATGAATTTGAGTAAACTCTGGGAGTTGGTAATGGACAGGGAGGCCTTGTCTGCTGCAGTCCATGGGGCTGCAAAGAATCAGACATGACTGAGTGACTGAACTGAACTGAAATCTAGTATGTGCTGAACACTGATTCTGTGGAGAGGGGACAACAATGGATGTAGAATAAACATAATTCTAGAAGTAGCTCTGCTATTGATTGGTGGTGTTACCCTAGGCAACTCATTTAACTTTTCTTAGCCTGAGATTTCTTATCTATAGAATTATATAACTAGATTTTAAAAAACAAACTATATTTTGCCCTCAAGGTTTAATATTCTCCAATTCTGTGGGTTAAGTGCTTCTGTTGTACTATAGAGGACACTGCTTGGTTGTTTAGTCACTAAGTCATCTGATTCTTTTGTGACTCCAAGAAATATAGCCCATTAGGCTCTACTGTACATGGGATTTCTCAGGCAAGAATACTGCAGAGGGTTGCCACTTCCTTCTGCAGGGGATCTTCCTGACCCTGGGAGCAAAACTGCATCCCCTGCATTGGCAGGCAGATTCTTTACCACGGAGACACCAGGAAAGCCCATAGGGTTCACATCTGAGGTCTACATGATTTGATCATATACAGCTTTAAAAGAAAAAAAAAAATAAAAGAGTCAATTATATTACAGAAGGCAAAATAAATTCATGCAAATATGAGACTTTGTACATGTCATAGGTAGTGTTAGAAATCAGTGAAAATTTGTGATATTAAATAAATTGTACTGGGACAATTGACTTATATACAGAAAGAAATAATATTGATATCCTATCCCATACTTTATATAGAAGTAATTTCATGTTGATTACAGATAAAAATGTGCTAGGCAATACTTTAAAGCTTTTAAAAGAGAATGCAGGAGACTATATTTAAGTCCTGTTTGCAAAGGCTTTATAAATAAATTAGGGGAAACAGTAACAAACCGTAAATGGAAGCATCAGTAAGTCAACACTGTAAACAAAATTAAAAGAGAAACCATACACTGGGAGAAGATATGTACAACGCATGTAAGAAAATAAAATTCACATTCAGTGTATGTAAAGAAAGTCTACAAATAAGTAAGTAAAAGGCAACTCATTAGTTAAATGGATAATGGATGTGCACAGAAGGCATAAGGATATACATAAATAAAGGACATTCAACCACACATTTTCACACCCGTCAGATTTAAAAACTTAAAAATCTGCTAACATAAAGTATGCAAGATTTAGAAAAGAGGAAATGTACATTGGGAATGGTATTGTACTCATTGGAGAAGGAAATGGCAACCCCCTCCAATACTCTTGCCTGGAAAATCCCATGGACGGAGGAGCCTGGTAGGCTATAGTCCATGGGGTCGCAAAGAGTAACTTCAATATTGTACTCAGAGGCAGGGCATTCAGGTAGCCTTCCCAGAGACTTTGGAGGAAGCAGTTTAGGGGATCTGTCATTTTAGATAAAGCTTGCTGAAATGTGACTAGGAATTTAACAGGCTTCTCAAGTGGCACTAGCAGTAAAGAACCTGCCTACCAGTGCAGGAGACTTAAGAGGTGTAGGTTCAATCCCTGGGTCAGGAAGATCCACTGGGGGAGGGCACAGCAACCCACTCCAATATTCTTGCCTGGAGAAATGTTTGGAAAGAGGAGCCTGGTGGGCTACAGTTCATAGGGTCACTAAGAGTTGGATGTGACTTAGCATACACACACTCACATTTTAACCCTAGAGCACTGAAGGCATCACGTCATGGAGGTGGTAAGTGGTTCCTAAAGTTGATCACTTTAAGGAAAAAAAAAAGTATAGTAGCAAAAGAGGTGGAATCCAAATGGTTAAAAAAAATTCAGATAACGTTATGCATGTTTTGCCATTATCCAAACATGAAACTCTTTACTTCAGGCTTGTCCTGAATTTGCCTTCTAGAACCTTATGCCAGTAATCATTTTGTTTTATTCCCTTGGCATAATGTTTCCAGTAATAGCTCTTCCCCAGTGCCTCTGGTTTTATAACTTGGTTTTTCCTTGTCCAGCTAACTGCTATAATTCATAGCATTATATATATATATATATATATATATATATATATGTATATATATATATATATATTCATATTCAGAAAATACATATATGTATCTCTGCTCAGCCATTCCACCTTTTTTCATCACCCATCTGAGGCCAGTTTTAGTCAATTTCTGACCTTTTCTACCACAGCTTCAGACCTGGGTTACCTGTTCTTCAGCCTAGGACCCGAAATACCCAGTGCGTTTTGGGAAAACATAAGAATACCAGGCTGGTTGAAATAGATTAGATTCATAAAAGGACATCTTGAAAAGTGTGTTGGGGCTACATGATGAGTGACTTGATAGTAGACTAATGGTTTGGGCAAGCATTTGTTCCACCATATGAAATAACAACTTTGGTTGGATCATTTGTTTTTGTCAACTGATTGCTTCTTGTGTTTCAAATTCAACAGTTACTTCTGGCTGATTTATTTTTTTTTCCATTTCCCCGTTTCACTAAGAAAATAATATTTCTTCCCCTTCTTCAGAATTTATCTTATTCTTTGTGACCTCTGTGCTTTCTCTAATAAATCAGATAGCTATATTACTTGCTGTTGTCTCTACCATGGAGACACTTTCTGTGTCACTGCTGACACCAAGATTTTTTTAGGCTGATGAGTTGTTGTTGTGTGAAAATATTTTGCCTTCATGACATGAACACATACTCCTGGGTATGCAAATGGAATTAGGCTTGCTAGGCTGAATCAGTGCTGGTTCTGAAATAGGGGGAGAAATAACAATAATTTACATGAGGAAACAGAACTTTGGAGTTTTAAAAACATAGATTTTCAATCGTCAGGTTAGTCATCTATGGGAAATTAGAAAAGTTAATTAACCTTTCTGAATTTTAGTCTTATTACACTTAGTAAGTAAATTGCCACATTTTCTTAATTTTAAGACATCAAACATAAGGCAATTTAATAACTGCATTTCACAAAAATTATAGTCTCTATCAAATGCAATGTATGCATCCATATAAAATGTATATACAAGGTCTTGTAATAAAATAAAAAGTTTTCTTTATAGTAGACACATCTGTAGGTATGTATGGCACATAGTAGGCATCTTATCTTTATTTAACTGAAATATCAAATTATACCTTGCTATTTAAAAAAAATACGGAATTGACCTGAACCTACAAAGTCTAGTTATGTCTAATGTCTTACTAATATTTCTGCATATCCTCCCTGATAGCTCTTGTTACTGGTGCTTGCTTCTCTTAAGCTGTGACTCATCTCATTTAATGTGTCTGTTTTCTTTTCTCACCTCTGATTTTCCTTTCATTTTTTTCTCTCACTTAGGCTTTTGTGTATGACAGGCTTTATGAAAGTTGAGTAACTGGATTTGATCACCATAAAATATTAAAGATGAATTATAAGCTAGTTATTTCTGTTCATAAAATCCCCTTGTCCGCTTGGTCAGAAATTTTTTCCTACTTATGTTTTCCTCTGAATCTGGAGTTCTGCCATGTTGCTTTCTTTCACCAGCACATTCTTCGTTCCCTACTTTTTCTGCTACAAAAACTTGGTCATTTCTCATGCAGACTGCTTTTTTTCCTCTATGTATATTTAATTATATCCTTTTAACCTATGTGCTTTGAGTTCTACGTCCTGCATCAACAAGACTAACCAATATACACTCTGACATATACAAAATTCTCTTCTTAATAAGTCTGATGCTGGTTTTCGATGTATTTTCCCAGACAGTTACAGTTCACGCAGGACATGTTCAATGTTGTCTAAAATGTTAAACCCAACTTTCCATCTGTACTCTACATACACCCACACAACTGAATATGGCCGGAGAGAAACAACGACTATGCTGGCTGGTCTTACTTTAAATTTGTGACCATGAACTTCAGATATGCTCTTAGTGCTGCCTAGAAGTCATACTATGCTTCCTTACTCAATACATTGCCCCCATTCTCATAAATGGCCACTTCACAATGCCTCATTATTTAACACACATGTATGCATGTGCATACACACACCTCCCTTACCACACTTCCTCTCGAGCTTACTCCCTTGTATCCAATTGCTTACATCATATCTCTACGTGAAAGCCAGATAAGTATTTTAAGTTCATGTGTGGAACTGCTTCTTCCTCACCCCTCCTCCACAGTTCTTTCCATTGATTACATTCCAAATGTTAATTGATGGTAACTCCATTCATTCATTCAGATCTAAAATCTTAAAATCACCCTTGATGCTTCTATCACATGCCACCGCAAAGAGCAAATTCTGTCGATTTTGTCTTCCATGTATTACAGATTTAACCACTTCTTAGGACCTTCTTTTCTATCTCTCACCATCATTTCACTACTGAACTATTACAATATCCTCTTAATTGGTCTCTTTTCTGGCTTTCATGCTTTCCCATAGACTATTCTCAATAGCATATTCAGAGATAGCCTATTAAAATACAAATTTAATCCCATCATGATTCCACTAAAAATGCTCCCATGGCTCCTCAATTTCCCAAAGTAAGAGCTAGTCCTTTTAATATCCCAAGGCTCTGGTAATCTCTGTGTCCCACCACCTCTTTGTCCTCTACTTCTATGAGTGGCTCATCTCTCACTCTACTCCAGCCACATCAAGAGCCTACCGCCTCCTGAAACTCACTAAGTGCCCTCCTCCCTGAGGATGCTTGCAGTGGCAGCTCCCTCCGACAGAATGCTGTCTCCTCATTATCCACACAGCTCATACCCTTTACCCCTACAAGTCCTTCCTTTAATGTCACCTTCCACTAAATCTGGCCTCCAATATATCATTAAAATTTGAATTGCTTTCCGTACCCTGGCATTCTTGAAAACTTTTACTCATCCATTTTCCACATAAAATTTATTATTTTCCTGCTTAGCATTTAATTTACTTGCTTAATTTTTTGTTTAATATCTCATTTTCAATATCGGGGTATAAGCTTTGCATCTTTTTATTATGGATATACAGTAGCTAGAATAGCAATCAGCAAAGCATAGACACTAAGTATTTATTAAATGAATAAATAAGTGAATTGAATTGAATTACCTATTTAATGAATAAATACATACAATAATTCACTAATTTATTCAATTATAACAGAGAAATTTACTGAGGCTACAACATGAATAAATTGTAACAACTGAGGATTTTATTGGGAGAGTTAAGTATATAAATAAAGGTAGCATGAAACAATAAAATATATCATTACAGAGTTATGAAAAAGAACTCTGGGAGCATATAGAAGACTAACATGGAAAATAGGGGCAACTTTAAACAATGTTTTGATGGTTCATAGGCTATAACTGGGAAATGAAGGCGATTATAATCTAAATAAAGAGGCTGACGTGTAGTAATGGGCAATGAAAGTCTTTTTGTTCCATTTCTGTCTAATATTGCATGATTGACCAAGTCAATTCAAAAGAGGTGCGCTCCATAAGTAAGACATTTCTGTCTGCTGCATTCACTGCTATACCCACAGGACCTGGAACAATATTTGGCCATGGTAGATTCACAGTGTTTCTCCGTAGAGTGAATGAATGGACTTCCTGTTATAAAAAGAGGGTTTTGTCAAATGAATTTAAGGTGTTTTTCAGTTACATTGTCCTAAGTTACAATGAGTATGCTTTGAATTGTCGAGAAGACCCTCAGTGATCAGACTAGCTTCAAATCAAAGTGGTTGTTAGAGAAACTGGTGTTCTCCCCATTCAATAAGCCTTTGGCTGTTTAAAGATCTACATGACCCCTTTCCAAGACATTGAACAAAATGTCTCTGAATTTGATCAGGAGTTTTGCTAATGTATGTTTTGAGTCTGATGCTCTGAAGATGACTTTAAAAAAAGTCCATGCAGTCTTCTCAGAAGCCATATAGTGAATGAAAAAAAAAAAAAAAAAAAAAAATCTAAGCTTTCACCAGCTCTGTGCTTCATTTGGATAGATCCCTGGCTAGCTCATAGTTTTAGGTGCTGTTGTTGACAAAAGTATTTATCTGAATGTGGGCTATCTTTTATAGCCACATAAGTAATTAAATTGCAACTCAGAAGAGAAACTCAGAGAAAGCATTTAAAAACTACAGGCACTGTTCTGTGCCCACCAAATATTCTTAAGACCTAAGGAATATCAAAAATGAAAAATAAATGTTATAAAGGAGAATAAGTTTTATTTTATGGAAATTATAATAGAAATGTTACTGTTAGGCAGTATATATGTATTAATAACTTCATTAATAGACAGTACTTATTATAGGACCTCAGAGATACTGTTTATATTTTTAACTCAACAACCTCTAGAAACCAGCTGAGTCTGCTCAACACACACCTCTGTTGGAGTGCCATTTAATCACTAAGGAGGACTCAGAGGGTCAGGTCATGACTCTGATGCAGGAGTCCCCTGTACTGACCATCTGATACAAAATGGACAGTTTTATTTGGACTAATTTTACTTAAAGCTTTTGGTTCTTATTGAAATGAGAACTTGTTTACAAGTCCCTTGAGTATCAGACTCTAATCCAAATATTTCTACAGGTTTCCATTGTCTCCATGTTTGTTCCTTGAGGGTCTTATTGCAGAGAAAATTTTAAAGTGCTGCAAACTCCATTTCTGCTGAAATTCACCCCTACCAGGTAAACTAAACAGGATGATGTGTGAACTTTTGGGGAACTTTTCTTTTGGCTTTCCCCTTTAAACTCTATAAACTAGAGCCAATCCAATCATTCTATACTTTCTTAATACTTGCTTCATAGTTATGAAGAATAATTGATATCATGTATAGTAAGCATAAAGTACCATGTCTGACTTATATACTAAATATATTATAAGTGACAGTAATTTTTATGCAGGGCAGTCCATTCCTCACTTACTCTCAGTTATATCATACCAGCTACAGGATAGAATAGAGCAAATGGCTTTCATCCAACTTTATGTTTGATCTATTTAATTTTTCTATGAAAGATTTCACTTCCAGTCCTCTGAAAAGATATAGGGAGTTCCCATATAGAGCAGCCTCATTTATTCCATTTTTTTTCACGTATGTGTTTGATGCCAGCACATCCACATGACATTAGACCAAAAGGCAGGGGTGTGGGGGGTGGGCTCTGTGATAAACACCATTTCCCTTTAAAGTGTTCATGCTTCTTGAAAAACTTGTTTCTATACCATGTGGTCATCAAGGTGAAAAATTTTGGGTTACAACTTTACATTAAAAACAGAACTTAGGAAAAATAAACACTGTATGCAGTGTTCTATAATTGAAGATAGCCAGTTAATCTGTCCTTCTATGAGGAGGTTACATTTCTGAGAACTACTCAGTAGTCTCAGGGGACAGATATCTAGAATATTATCCTGCTGCCACTGCATAGGATGAGAAGAGGAGAATGACTGATGGATCCCTGGGGCTATTCAGTGATACTGTGCATTGCCAGAAATAGGACACACAGGGGACAGTGACAGTGACAGTGAATATCTTTATATCAGAGACATGCTAGCTACTCTTGTGCTGTGGGAAGAGAGTAGAAGGAATCTGGATCTTCCATCTGGACATCCAGGTGATCCTATGCCAGCTGCTGCAACCAGATTGGTTGCAGAATTCCAACCTGGTTGGAATGCTGGTTGGTTCACAGAATTCCATACTAGTGAGCCCATGCAGTCATTTATTCATCCAGCAAATATTTACTGAGTGGCAGCACATTCCCAGTTGCCAAGAACACATTGGCAATCAAGGCAAAAGGAACCCCTGCCTTCAAATATGTTCTACATCGGAAGACACATAAAATGAGAGTTGCTATAAAACTCATAGAAGTTGGAACCACAGGTTCCCCACTCCTCTCATTTCCATCTTTTCTTGTCCCCCCGACTCCTCACTAATGTATCCCCCAACAACAGAATGCCTGCCTGAATGGTGAATTGCAGGGGAGAACTGAGCATGGTCAAACCCTCTGGTTTCTCTCTTTTGCATAAAAACCTCAAAGGATTGTGCATCTCTGGATCCTCACTTCTCCAAGAAGAGCTCAGCAGAGGGACTTTGGATCTGCACAGGGAAAGCTAGAAATGGTGAAGTGAAGTGAAGTCAAGTCACTCAGTCGTGTCCGACTCTTTGTGACCCCGTGGACTGTAGCCTACCAAGCTCCTCTGTCCATGGGATTCTCCAGGTAAGAATACTGGAGTGGGTTGCCATTTCCTTCTCCAGGGGATCTTCCCGACCCAGGGATCGAACCCGGGTTTCAGATTGGTTTAATTCAGACTTCAGTATCAGAGCTAAACTACATTCTCCAATCAACTTTCTATATCTAAAAATGAGCTGATATTTTGATAATCTCCTGAGCTTAATTTCTCAATAAATTCTAAAATTAGATGAGAAAATAAACATGTTATTTATTGATGTCCCTTATGCGCCATCATCTTTTAGTATTTCCCAAATATCTGAGAAGTATATGCAAGAAACTGGCATTTAAGAAACAAATTAATCCATTGCAAATAGAGATTGAGGGTTTTGACTTAAACTGAGATACTGAAATTGGCAGTGCTTTAGGAAGTGTATTTGTGTGGGGCTTCGACTTTTGTTACTAAAGATGGTGACACTGGGGTTTCAGCAGGGACTGTAGCCTTTATAACTGACCTGGAGATGTGATCTAAGAAGACGCATAGAGATCAGGTCATAAAGGAAAGAAGTCTATGTGTCCTACCTAAACCTCATCTTAACAAAGACAGTACTTCAATACATTGGCTTTTTCAGGTCTTATTGGGCAGAATATTTTTTCCTGCATTTACTGAATTTCTCAATGAAAACTACAGATCGAATCTTCCAATTCTAAAGACAGCTAGCTAATCTCAATGAGGGCTACCAAACACTGATACATGTTTTGTGCCAGGCATAGGGAAGAAGTGCAAGCTTCAGTCAGTTCAGTTCAGTCCCTCAGTCATGTCTGACTCTTTGTGACCCCATGAACCGCAGCATGCCAAGCCTCCCTGTCCGTTACCAACTCCCGGAGACCACCCAAACCCATGTCCATCGAGTCGGTGATGCCATCCAACCGTCTCATCCACTGTCGTCCCCTTCCCCTCCTGCCCTCAATCTTTCCCAGCATCAGGGTCTTTTCAAATGAGTCAGCTCTTTGCATCAGGTGGCCAAAGTATTGGAGTTTCAGCTTCAACATCAGTCCTTCCAATGAATACTCAGGACTGATCTTTAGGATGTACTGGTTGGATCTCCTTGCAGTCCAAGGGACTCTCAAGAGTCTTCTCCAACACTACGGTTCAAAAACATCAATTCTTTGGTGCTCAGCTTTCTTTATAGTTCAACTCTCACATCCGTGGATGACCACTGGAAAATATACCCCCAATTCTGCTTTTCTCTATGTAGACCATAGTTCAGGACTAATTGGGGGAACAAATCATGGCTGAATTCCAGGATTCATTTAGGTTATCTACAAGCTTCTGTCTTAGGTTAGTACTGACTTATTGGTTACCTAATCCTTGACTGGGTTTCCCTGGTGGCTCAGCTGGTAAAGAATCTGGCTGCAATGCAGGAGACCTGGGTTCAATCCCTGGGTTGAGAAGATCCCTTGGAGAAGGGAATGGCTACCCACTCCAATATTCTTGCCTGGAGAATTCCATGGACAGAGGAGCCTGGCAGGCTACCATCTACAGGGTTGCAAAGAGTCAGACACGACAAGCACAACACAGCAAGCCTTGACCATGGTTTTTAGATTACAGAGATTCATACCTTGGTATTGATCACAGAAGTATGTTAGTTTTTATTAATTAACAATTAAAATTTTGAAAGCAATTCAGAATCTGGCTTCTTTTTAAATTGACATAGAGAAACAACTCCATGAACTTTTTGCAAACTCATGAGTTAACTCATATATTACTCAGCCTTTAGAAGTCAAACTTGCTGAACAAATGAAAGAGGGAAAAATAATTTAAAAATCTGTGTATTTCTTGTCATTGGAATAGTAAGAGTGGAAAAATTAAATTCAAAAAGATCAAAATGAATTAAAGAACATGAGAGTTGTATTATTTCTAGATCAATAATGATGATGAAACACAATGAACAGAGAAAGAGAGTTGAGTTTTTAGAAGATCAGAGGTTACTTTTCTAAAGGAGCCTGGAAAGGCAAGGTGTTGAGGAGCAGATGGCAGGAGTTTCGGTTCTCACTAGGCCCATGTTGCTCAGGTTCAGAAGCATCAGTACAATTTAAAATGCAGGAAACTGATGATTCTCTAGTATAAACCAATATGGAAAAGACCAAGTGTCAAAGAATTTTCATCACAAGGAGCAGTGTCAATGACCACTACGGCAGAAGACAAAGATTTCTCATAAGAAAAGGGTGGAGCCTATGTCACTAGACAAAACACACAACACAGCCTTAATGCTAGGGAATTAGAGGGGGAGCAAGAAGAGGAGATTTTGCATATGACAGATGGGGAAGAGGCAGTGTCTAATAAGATCTCATGATGGAAGTTGCTACTTGTTCTCAGTTCTATTATCTTTGAAAGACGGCATGGATGTCTCCAATGCTGTTCTCTGAGGCTTGAGATAATATATATAGGTAGATCCTTCATCTCCATTCTCTCCTTGAAGATGGCAAGCATAACATTACAATTGAACTTAAGAGAGCTTTTTCTAATAAGAGTTTAACTTCATAGGCGGAAGCCTTCAGATAGGCTTCCCAGGCGGTGCAGTGATAAGGAATCTGCCTGCTAGTGCAGGAGATGCAGGAGAGGTGAGATCGATCCCTGAGTCAGGAAGATCCTCTGGAGAAGGAAATGGCAAGCCACAGCAGTATTCTTGCCTGGGAAATCCCATGAACACAGGGGCCTGGCGGGCTACAGTCCATGGCATCACAAAGAGTGGGACACAACTGAGCAACTAAGCAACAAAAGCCTTCAGATAACTGACACAAAGTAACAGGCATCTGGTAAATCTCTAAAATGAAGATTTCCCTGTATCACTCCTCTTTTCCTCAGCTACTAAGTTTCTGCTTTCATTTTTCTGGCAACAGCCACATGGGTCTGGAATGTATAGAGTTTTGGGTTCTGGGAACTATATCCCTGTAGAGGCTAGAGATTCAATTTTTAAATTTTGCAGGGTAGGGTTGATGTGATATTCTTTTACATCCAAATATTAGAAAAAATATGGCACATAAGAGATTTTAGGTTGGATTAATTCCACAATGAACATGACTTAGAAACTATACATTTTAGTAGAAGCTATCTACTCAGTCACAACTCTACCCAACCATAGCACTGGAGAGCTCTCTGAGTCAGAATGAACAGAATAAGAAACCAGGTGATTGTGATGAAAGAATCTTACATTCTATTTGGTCTTAACTTGTAAAGAAAAAAGAGTATAATCTTTAGATCTCCTTTTGTATCCATGTTTTTCATAATAGGAGATGTGTTTTTTTTTTTTTAATTGAAATTTGGGACTACTTTAGGATTGCTTTTAGAGAACATGCCTAGCTGTAAATCAGGATGAAAAACTAAATAAGGAATGGAGTTTTATCCAGGGTTCAGAAGTTGGTTCCATTCTGGCTCATTTCAGAGCCTTTTAGAGGCAAAAACTAAATTGCCCACCAGTTGCCTGGAAGGACTTTGAAGGATAAATGTCTGATATGATGAAGTAGCCTCAGAAAGGTGACAGCATTATCATCCTAATATCTTGCCACCAGTAAACCAGTGACATCAATAGTTGACCATTTACTTAATGAATAAACTTAGTGGGTTAAAGGAATAAAAAGCTGGGGACATTGGAGACAGATACTTATTCTATATTCTGATTTTTCAAAGGGAAGGGGACTGGAGAGAGGAGAGAATTTGTACTCAGCTTCTGGAAAAGAACGTTTAGATAGAAGGTTCTCAGTTTCCCTCTAGTCCCCCAAGGGAGGAAGGGTGACTTGTCTGACACATCAGTTTGGGAGAAGAGATTCAGCTCAGTCCTTCTGGTTTTCCCCTGTGTTGGGAGCAACACTCTGGCCTGTTCTTTACAAAGCCTGCAGTTGGGAGATTAAGTCCAGTTCAGACAGAGTTGTAGAAGTCCATCTGGCTGCCAATTTATAATTATATTATTCAGTCAATTTTGCTTTCTCTATGTTTGTCTTTATCTTATTTCTCAGTTGGCCCTAATTAGAAATCAAGGCAGGGCTTTTATTTATTGCCTCTACTGAAACCATAACAATGGCAAGAGTATACAATATTGGCTTTCCTGGTGAACCTTTTAAATATTTAAACAAATATAAGTTGTTAGACTGGGCAAAAAAAAAATAGTAATGATGGCTGGTAGTGGAGCAGAGAGCTTCCTAGACTAAAGGGAATTGCTATGCAAAGGCATGGTGCTGATAGAGCAAAACTCATTAATAAACAGAAATAAGTACAATAAGATCAGAGCAAAAAAAGGTAGCAAGTAAGTGTATCTATACTAGAGAAACATTATGTAGAGATTGGCTATGAGTTGAGACTTTTGCCCTAAGGTGGGTTTGCCAGATTAAGTAAATAAAAATATGACTATTTAATTTGAATTTCAGATAAAAAATAATTCTTTGGTGCAAGTATGTCCCATGCAACACTTGCAATATGTGGAATATACTTACACTAAAAAAGTATTCCATGTTTATCTGAAATTCAAATTTAACTAAGAGGCCTTTATCTTCAACTCTACCCTTATGGAAATGGCAAACCACTGAAGTCTTGAAAACATTCAAGTGACATGATCAAAAATCAGAGAGAAAGAAAAATAGTCACAGCAACAGGCCAACATCTCTTTCCAGATGTTCTGTTTTCTTTAGCCCTCCTTCCAATGCCCTCACCATAAAACCTACAACAATGAGAGCCTTTTATATCCCATGACTAATGATAATATTTTAAATACAGCTTGATTAAGATAAATTGCAGTCTCAGTAATATGGCAAATGAGGTTGACTTCAAAAAAAAAAAAAAATGGAGCTTGGATTCTATCTCTTAGCATTCATGATCTGTAGCGAAAAAGCAATATACACAAAAGTGCCTGATGAACATAGCAATTTCACTTGCCAAACTGGGCACATTCACTTTGCATCCATTGAAATCTAGATTCTACACCTCCATAATTTTCTACAAAGCCTATGTTTATCGTGCCTGACTTTTTCAGAATTCAGTGACTTCTGCTGAGTTCGTGGCCACCTCAATCTTATTCACAGAAAAGTGTTTTGAATGGGTGGGCACTGCGATTACTCAAACACGAGCCATCAGGAAACAGAAACCGAGGCTACCTACAGGAGAAGTGGGCACAAAGTCAGTGAACAGAAACTGTTCTGATTTACTATCCATTCTCTAAACACAAATCCTCATTTTCATTATGACTTAATGTGCTTCCTAAAAACCTCTATGCCCCTTCTTTGTAACCTTTTCCCTAGGAGTTCCCTCATATGGCAGTTGTTAGGATTCTAATTGCAACTCTCTGGAACAGAGTAATGGTCCACTTGGAACAAGTTGTTATCACTGACCAATCGGTCAATTTGTGGGCTTGCAGCTGTGTGAGTACATGCATCACCAGGAAACCAGTCTCTTTATAGGAGGTTAATAACCATGAGCAGTAGGAACAGTGTTAAAATGGAAAAGAAAAGGCCAGGACAAAGTTTGAAAAAGCACTGACATCTTTTTTAACAAGTCCAGGAACGTAGCTGCAATATGTGGTAGGTAGTTGAAAACACCTCCCTACTCCAAATATGTAACACATCATTGCTTATGTTCAGTATGTCCATCCAGTCCTAGTATCAATATTATAAAAATGAAACTGAGGTACAGGAAACCCAAGCCTCAGTATGGGGCCAGAATTTCTAGCTTTTCAGACAAGCCAAGATCATACTATGTGAAACAGAGTTCAGCAAAGTAATATCAGTTCTGGCTAACATTTGATGAATGTTGACCATGTGCAAAGAACTGTCATCAAAACTTTAATCATAACTGTTTAGTACTAACTAGGGCTTCCCAGGTCAGTAGTAAAGACTCTGCCTGTCAACACAGGAAATGTGAATTTGATCCCTGGGTCTGGAAGATCCCTTGGAAAAGGAAATGACAACCCACCCCAGTATTCATAGCAGAGCCTTGCAGGCTACAGTCCATGGGGGTCGCAAAAGAATCAGACACAACTTAGTAGCTACACAACAACAATTTAATACTTACTACAGTTCTACAAGATAGGTCTTATTATTTTTTCTATTATATAAGTGACAATTGAGACACATGAACACAAGTTATTAGCCAAGATTACACAGCTCAAGAGAGATAGATCAAAAATATAATCCAGGCAATTTGACTCTTAAAGCTGTACTTCAAATCACTATACTCGTTTTCTGGGAAAACAGTGGAGAGCCCTTGCATGGTCTACAGAATATGAATGGAGACAGGCTAACATTGCTTGGCTTTGGTAAAAAATTTCAGTTCAGTTCAGTTGCTCAGTCATGTCCGACTCTTTGCGACCCCATAAATTGCAGCACGCTAGGCCTCCCTGTCCATCATCAACTCCATGAGTTCAATCAGACTCATGTCCATCAAGTCGGTGATGCCATCCAGCCATCTCATCCTCTGTCGTCCCCTTCTCCTCCTGCCCCCAATCCCTCCCAGCATCAGAGTCTTCCAATGAGTTAACTCTTCGCATGAGGTGGCCAAAGTATTGGAGTTTCAGCTTTAGCATCAGTCCTTCCAAAGAACACCCAGGACTGATCTCCTTCAGAATGGACTGGTTGGATCTCCTTGCAGTCCAAGGGACTCTCAAGAGTCTTCTCCAACACCACAGTTCAAAAGCATCAATTCTTAAGCACTCAGCTTTCTTCACAGTCCAACTCTCACATCCATAAATGACCACTGGAAAAAACATAGCCTTGACTAGACGGAACTTTGTTGGCAAAGTAATGTCTGCTTTTCAATATGCTATCTAGGTTGGTCATAACTTTCCTTCCAAGGACTGAGTGTCTTTTAATTTCATGGCTGCAGTCATCATCTGCAGTGATTTTGGAGCCCCCCAAAATAAAGTCTGACACTGTTTCCACTGTTTCCCCATCTATTTCCTGTGAAGTGATAGGACCAGATGCCATGATCTTCTTTTTCTGAATGTTGAGCTTTAAGCCAACTTATTCACTCTCCTCTTTCAGTTTCATCAAGAGGCTTTTTAGCTCCTCTTCACTTTCTGCCAGAAGGGTGGTGTCATCTGCATATCTAAGGTGATTGATATTTCTCCTGGCAATCTTGATTCCAGTCTGTGCTTCTTCCAGCCCAGCATTTCTCATGATATACTCTGCATATAAGTTAAATAAGCCGGATGACAACATATAGCCTTAACGTACTCCTTTTCCTATTTGGAACCAGTCTGTTGTGCCATGTACAGTTCTAACTGTTGCTTCCTGACCTGCATATCAAGAAGCAGTTTAGATGGTCTGGTATTCCCATCTCTTTCAGAATTTTCCACAGTTTATTGTGATCCACACAGTCAAAGGCTTTGTCATAATCAATAAAGCAGAAATAGATGTTTTTCTGGAACTCTCTTGCTTTTTCCATGATCCAGCGGATGTTGGCAATTTGATCTCTGGTTCTTCTGCCTTTTCTAAAACAGGCTTGAACATCTGGAAGCTCACGGTTCATGTATTGCTGAAGCCTGGTTTGGAGAATTTTGAGCATTACTTTCCTAGCATGTGAGATGAGTGCAATTGTGTGGGAGTTTGAGCATTCTTTGGCATTGCCTTTATTTGGGATTGGAATGAAAACTGACCTTTTCCAGTCCTGTGGCCACTGCTGAGTTTTCCAAATTTTCTGGCATATTGAGTGTGGCACTTTCACAGCATCATCTTTCAGGATTTGAAATAGCTCAACTGGAATTCCATCACCTCCACTAGCTTTGTTCATAGTGATGTTTTCTAAAGTTTCCTTTTCCTGTTCCATGATTCTAAGCAACTTTGCAAGAATTTATCTTACATACAAAAAAGAAGGTATGGTTGTGAAAACTACCTGCTCAAAGCAACAATCAGTTCTGTGCTTTGATTGAATCTATATCCAATTCATTGAATCTATATCCAAATTTTGCTCTGTATTCAAAACTCATGCATGGAGTGCCTACTGACTGAGGTGCACTAAATGTGGTTATCAAGACATTGTTCATGATCACAAGACTTGCACAGCCTATGGGAATATATAGGCATGTGAGGAGACAATTAGAATGGTAATTACATTGGCAGTTTAAGCTTTCTAATTGTAGGCTAGGCCTTTAATGCTCTGTGAAAGTGAAAGTGTTAATCGCTTAGTTGTGTCCAACTCTTTGCAAACGCATGGACTGTAGCCCACCAGCATCCTCTGTCCACGGGATTCTCCAGGCAAGAATACTGCAGTGGGTAGCCAGTCCCTTCTCCAGGGATCTTCCCAACCCAGGGACCGCAGATTCTTTACCATCTGAGATGCTCTAGAAAATTGTAACTCAGTGCTTTAAAGATTCTCTTGCTCTTTTCCCTAACTACTCATTTGGGACCATCTCACCTCTTGCAAATTATCCCCAATGATTTCTGGAAATAACCATAGATGCTTCTTTTGGTAAAGGAACTGAAACATTAGCTACAGGAACTTTATAGTAGACATACTGATTAGGAGAGCCACAGGAGGAGAGAAGGAAAACTGTCTTGTTTTCATTAAATTGCTAATGGGAACTTCACTAGGGCCACTACTGATGGTGGCACTAAACCCCACCTCTCCTTTGGACCACAGTGGTGTGGAAAAATTGCCCATGATCTGATTATGAGTTACTTAGTAGGGTTTGGTTGGTAGGGCATTCTTTAGTATTGCCCAGTGGTACTCAAGGTCTCAGAGACTCTCAGAAAAGCAGTATCCCCTATCTTTCTGTTGTGAATCTTTTTTTTTTTAATTTTTATTTTTACTTTACAATACTGTATTGGTTTAGCCATTAAAAAAAAAAAAAAAAAACCAACATAGCCAAAGGATTAGGCAGGAACATATGTTTCATTGTTTTTCATTTTTGTTTCTCTCTTAAGAGCTTGAAACAAGCAGATAATGTACAAACAAAACAAACCTTTCTCTTGTTCTTTAGCCAAAATACATAAAAAGTTTCCTGCAAAATATTCAGGCAAATTGTGGCCACCAGCCTGCTAATAACGTGCACACCCTGATTTAGTTTGGATTCAAATAGGACACCCTGCTATACACAGGACGTGGTAAGTGACATGAGGCATGCAGAGGATCACCACCACGTCTGGGAGTTCTGGAAATCTTTGTCAACCAGTGACTATTAGGCTTGATCATGAAAATGAGCAGTGGTTTATTTATTGTTTGATGAAGAGACATTATGGCATTTGGGATAGGAAACTGTATAAAGGATCTGGGTATATGGAAGAATCTGGAATTCTGGGATGAGTGGGTGGTGTAATGCTTGTGTTAGGCTGTCCCTGTGGGCTGCAGTTTGGAGAAGTGAGACTAGGAAAAAAAAGAAAACGATGGGACCAAACTGAGAGAGGCCATTATTCTGGGATATTTCCAGTCAAAACTTTTCTAAGTGGATCTCAGTTTAGGAGAGGAAGAAACTATTTTTCCTTTCTATCTATGTGAGGTTCTTTGGCTGGGGTCCTATAAATCAGACTAATAAAAGACAGATGACAAAGAGGAAAACAATCAAGTGTATTGTCGTGCACAGCACGGACAGACACAGGAGGGTAGTCAGAGATGAGTAACTCACAGGGGTGGGTAAACTTGAGTTTGTATAGCATCTTTTTTTCTTCTTCTTCTAAGCTTAAGTCACTTTTATTTTGAAATAAAACCAAAAAAATTGAAATCAATTTTGCTTTAAACTAAGAAATTTGGGAGAGAATATGTTATGATTACCTGAGGAAAGAAGATGTTAATTTCATGGTGGATGCATGCTAAGTTGCTTCAGTCATGTCAGACTCTTTGAGACACTATGTACTGTAGCCAATCAGGCTCTTCTGTCCATGGAATTCTCCAGGCAAGAATACTGGAGTGGGTTGTCATTTCCTTCTCCAGGTGATCTTCCTGACCTAAGGATCAAACTTGGGTCTCCTATATTACAGGTAGATTCTTTACCATTGGAGCCACCAGGGAAGCTCAATTTTATGGTACATGGGGGTAAAGGAGGTGCTTTTTAAAAGGGCAGTATTTAATGCTGGGTTTAAGAGATGTAAACCCAGCATTCAACAGACAGGTAATACAATTGAAAGAAAGTGAACATCACATGTAAGGACGTGAGGAATTGGATCTTCAGGGAAGAATAAGTCCTCTGTGCTCATAGTGGAGTTTATCTATAGCATCTTAACAAAATAGTAATAAATTTTAGAGAAGTGACGACAAAAGCAAAGGGCTTGTAGCTTCCAGGAGCAGCAAATGCAGAAAGGTAAACATATGGAAAAACGAATGGTCGATAAGAACCAGTTTGAGCAAGGTTTATTACGTTGGTTCCTTTAGTGTCTTCTCTGTGTTGATAAGGGTTTAGAATTGTCTCCAATAACTGACTTTTCTTTTTCTTTTTTGCTGTGCTGGGTTCTTCGTTGTGGCATGGGCTCTGCGGTTGTGGCACACCAGCTTAGTTTCCTTGTGGCATGTTGGATCTTAGTTCTCTGACCAGGGATCTAACCCGGGTCCCCTGCATTGGAAGGCATATTCTTAATCACTGGACTACCAGAGAAGTCCCTCCAATGATTAACTTTTGTCCTTTCTTATGCAGAGGGAAGGAGGGGGATAACTTTGCAAATTTATGTCCTACTTTTAAGCAAATATTGGGAGGCAGAAAGCTTTTCTCATATCTTCATATTCTCAATTGACTTAGCTATTAATCTCTACCACTCACATTGCTCTCATATAAATTTCCCCTTTGATCTTCATAATAAGTTCATGGAGTTGGAAATGCAATGGCATTATTCCTGTTTTATAGATGAGGAGACAGTACCCCCCAAAATGAAACGGCTTACTCAACCTGTTCCACTTTCTGGAATCCTGCATTTTGTCATTCAGAGAAATCCACCCATGTCCTGGATGCCCAATTCTGCCTTTGAAGTGTAACAGTAGGATTATAACTTTGGAGTGATGAGGGCATTGTCATGAAAAAGGGAGGCTTCATATCTTTGCTCTGGTCCCTACTAGCTAAGCCTTTAAGTGAGTTACTTATGCTCTTCGGAGAATGTCTCCTACTTTGTGACATTCAGATGGCAATCCCTGTCTCTCAGGGTCATTGTATGCATTAACTGAGAAAATATATATATTAGTATAAACAGCATCATACCTGGTACTTAATAAGACCTAAACATATCAGTGCTTAATGTCATTATCATCGTATCATTATGATATAGCAGTAAATAATAGGAAATATAGTAAGCAAATGAAGGGACATGTAGATTCAGGTATTTTTTCTGAGTCCCTGCCATGACTTTCAAATTCAGATTCCCTGAAAAACAATTTTTACTTCCATCCATATTTGCTTGCATTTGAAAAATTCAGTTAGGTCTGACGGCTGCTATTAATGCCAGAATGCTGGCTGAGCTTGGTTGCTTTACTGTCTCTCACAGCTTTGTAAATTAAAAAAAAAAAAAATCCCTGAATTATTTTGGGGGTCATATTTATATATTATTACTCGTGTTGTTGGACCACTGTGAGCACTCAAATTTATTTTTATGATCATGCTCACTTTGGTGTAACTTCAGATAGTTTATTTGGTCAACTAATGACTGCAGTAGTAATAAAATTATGAGGAAATGATCTAACATCACTATTTCAACAAAATGACTTATTGATATGTAATGTAACATTAACATTGCCTTAGAAAGTCTCTAATACATGTTTTGAATATGTATATCCATGTTCTCCCTTGAGAGAAATTTTTATTATTTATTTAATGAGTCAGTTAAGCTGAAACCAAAGACTATATTCTATTTTTCTCTGTATATAGAAATAGTAATGTAATTTGACCTTCTGTCATCAATAGTAAATGTATGAAGAATATCAATAGTAAACATTTTCCAGTGTAAGCTTCAGCTTATTCTTGTTTGCTGTCTGAAAGGGGCTGCTGCTGTGAGAGGTGCATGTCTTAAAGATTTCTGTGTGTTTATTGCTGTCATTCAGTTGAATGAAATTAAACTTGCCACTTGTACCATCACAGAAGAAAATTATAGAACAACTTTTTTGGAAAAATGTTATTTCATTTAATTAAGGAGTAAATAGAATTCTGTTCTACTTCAATTGTTTGGTATAAAAAATACAACATTGAAAAAAGGGGGAAATAGTAAATTTCTATAAGAAGTTCAGCAACTAGAATAAAACTCACAGCTGGGCAGTACTTTCATTCTTTGTACTTTATTTATCAGAAGGACTCTCCAATAACTAAAATTTTAGCATTCTTGCTTCCTTGTTAAATTCTGTCCTTAGTATTTGGGGGTGGGAGTGGGGAAGAGGTTCCTCTTGAAATTACTTTCATTTTTGGAGATGTTTGATTAATTTCTTTTTTTATATTTTTCACAATTGAAGGATAATTACAATGCTGTGTTAGTTT
The DNA here is from genome assembly GCF_023091745.1 of Budorcas taxicolor. Classification (NCBI taxonomy): domain Eukaryota; kingdom Metazoa; phylum Chordata; class Mammalia; order Artiodactyla; family Bovidae; genus Budorcas; species Budorcas taxicolor. The sequence continues at coordinate 76,030,755 of NC_068912.1, forward strand.
CTGCTGTACAACAATCGTAAATCAGCTACAAGTATATATATCTGGACCCTCCCTCCCCTTCCTCTATACCACTCCTCTACCTCTAGGCCATCACAGAGCACAGAGCTGAGCTCCCTATGTTATACAGCAGTTTCCCAATAGCTATCTATTTCATACATGGCAGTGAACATATTCAACAGGGAGAAAACAATAAAGAAGTCTGGGGCAGATCTTTTTCTTGGTTCTCATACTTCTTTTTGTGTTCACATTTAAGAATGCATAGATTTCACATGAAAATTGGGATTGGTGGGTTGTCTTGAAAACTCAGAAAATCTGGCCACACTAAGCCTATGTTTTGGCATGACAAACATCAGTGGGAGCTGAGCAGCTGCCTTCTTTGAATGGACACTTGAAATCCAACCAGCCGCAGACCTCACCAGTCTCTATTGTCTCTCTGCTCAACCAGACTGCTTCACGCAGTTGAATTGCTGGCATGAACCTGAAGATACTTGTATTTTTATATATACTGGCCTATCCATCTATATTTAGATTGATAAATATAATAATTACTATTATTTCATCAGTATTACCATTTTTTAACAACAGAAGAACACCTAGAGGGGCAAAGTCTATCTCTGATTACTTTAAAATTTTTTCTAGGTTATTGATGAGTTTAGGCATTTCACATAGATAATTTTTCTCATTTGTAAAGCTGGAGATAGTTTTAACAATTTCTATCTTTTTCAGTTGTATGACAATTAATAATGTGATGTATATAAAGCATATTGCAGAGTAGGTATGCAATAAGTGTTAGCTACAGTGTTCTGTGATAGAACAAAACAAACGTGGCTTTAAAAATTGCTTCTGCATTCCTATCATTCCATTTCATATAAAAGATGCCATGGATCAAGATCTTTGATTTTCAGTTGCATTTTGCCCCTTGAGTGTTCGGGGATAATTGCCAATGAACATGGGGCTTCTGTCATTCTGGGTGAATCTTTTGGTCTTGAGCTTTGAGCAGGATAATGAATGAATTAGGAAGGCTGAAGCAAACATGTGGGTGGATATCCCTTGTCAGAGCTTTGATTTAGATTCCTTACAGAACAACAGAAATATTCATTATATTTTCATTCTTTTCAAAATGCAAAGAATAGCAGAGCTTCAAAAACAGGACAGTAAGGCACTATCCTAGAGGAAGTTGTTTTAGCCTATTTAAAAGCAGCCTCCAGGAATCAGGGCATAGATGCTTTCCTCATTATTCCTCCTGCTCATTATTTGGCACCATTATCTGTTTTGATCCCTTTCTACAGATTTTCCAACGTTAACGTGCTACAAACATGATTCTTGGATCCAATAGAGGGTCTGCACTTCATGCTAATGAACACAGTAGATCATTAAACAGATTTCTGATTTACTACCTTTAATTTCTTCTTCAGGAGCAACAACAGAAGCTAGTGGGTGGAGGCGGAGGATCTCTGATTACAATCATGGATAGAGAAATGGTTTCTTCTGACATTTTTCTTTCAGAGAGACTAAGCAAAATTGCAGTACAGTTTAACAGTACTCTTAACTCACTGCAGGTTGCCATGGAAACAGGAATCTGGCACCAACATGAAAGGCATTTAGGGAATCTGTTAGGCTTTAACATTAGCATGATCTAAGCATTCTTGCTCACCACTAACAAGTCTAGCATCTCTTTTAGAATAACATTAATATTCATTAAATTCTCTGCATGTGGTTTGGGGATCTTCATATCACATTTGAGGTCATTTTTTGTGAGTGATCAACTCATCAGAGAACACGCATTTTGTGGAACTATACTTAGCTCATCTAGCATATGAAGCAAGATTCACTCTACTTACACTGTTATTTTCCCATGATCCAGATTTAGATTTTAATAGAGAAGAATATGATTGCAATGGCAATTAAAGAAATCTGCTAATATTTAGGAAGTTTATTTATAATAAAGAAGAACCAAATGGGATTTTTTATTCTATAAAAAAAGTTTAATAGAAACAGGCCCTTTGATCACTTACTTGTGCTAGGTAACTTTTAGGTTAGCCCTCATGTGTAAGTTTAGTTTGGCTAAGTATGTGTATATACATATATATATATATTCGTTTTTGAGGACAGTTTACTTTAGAATCTTATAACACTAAAAGCTTATGTTGCTGGCAAAATCAGTTGGACTTTTTGTTTTTTTCTCAAGGGCTATGTGACTGTGACCAATTTGTTTAAAGCAATTATAGCAATGACTAAATTACAATTTTCTTTTATTTCACAAAAGAAGAAAATTTTGGTGGACTTATTGGGAAAAAATGAGAGACATTATTTTTGAATTATGTTTTGAACTCTTCCAATTATTTTTATGTGAATTAAGTCACTGGTGCATCAATTAGTCTCCTCCAGTTGACCTCCCAAATTGGTTCTGTGTCTTTTCTGTTGAAAGGTTCTGAGTGGTATTTAATGCCTATTCCTAGGGCAAGCAGCAAGTTTTTTTGTGATGAATACATCAGATTTGTATTTGATGAATACGTCAGAAAGCCCAAGTTCGATTCTCAGCTCCACTGTTTTCCAACTGGATAACATTTTGGGCAAGGTATCTAAACACTGTACCTCTTTCGTCATGTGGTTTTTTTTTAAAGATTGAGATAATGCATATGCAGTACTTAGCAGATTTCTGCTATAATCTATACATACTAACATATAACACTCAGTGAATTTTATTTATGTCATTATTATATTAATTTTATAGTTTGAATAACCTGATGAGACTGCCAAGCCAATATTTCCTTTTTTATTATAACCAAACATCCTAGCAGAAATTAGGTCTCTTTCTTTTTCATGAGCTTGCTGTTCATTTTCATGAAAAGTGGATTACAATTAATAAAATCTCCAAAACTCAGAAAACAGGTAAGAAATGAAAATAATGAGACCATATACAAACTGGAAATTTGATTGTTAGGTGGCAGGTTAAACAAAACCAATCAACTCTTCAGCTGTAGTCGAAAAGAGTCAAAAGGTGTCTAGCAGCAGTTGCATTGCTGGCTCATCTAGCTTTTAGACCTGAATCAATTTGTCTGTAATAAGTTATTTATCATGAACAGATGCAGAATCTATGATTATTTTAACTTGATATTTAATTTCTTGAATGTTGAGTTTTAAACATGTAAATTAATTATTTCCCTTTCCAAGCCATCTGACATGGAAGCAAAGTGTAAAAACAAAATGGTATCAAATGGAGACAAAAGGTAAGCTTGATTAATGACATAAATAATTAGCTGTTGAGAATATGGCTTAAGTTTGGGGTAACAGTGGAATTTTTTAAAGTTTCATCCCAGAATTAGACAAATGTAAATACCTAGGCATTGAAAGCACTGAGAAAGAGTTTTAGGGGCCAAGATTACTACTATAAAACTTGTAGCATGAATGAGAATAGAATGATGATCACAGTAGGCAGAAAGCTTCCAAAGACAAAGGCCAGAACAGCTGAGATGCTGAGGTCCAGGAGATGCTCTGGCCAGCATCAGACTGGAGTACATGCTCTGTGGAGGCAGGCAGATCCAAAAAGAAAGAATTGGGGAGAGTAGAGTCAAGCCAAGCTTTCCCAGTTTCTTATTGCCCCAATCACCAGTCAGTTGAGAGGAGTGACTGAAGTAGGAGTATTATTCTGATCGATGGTCCTCCATGTTGGTAGAGAATAAATGCATTCGGTGATGATGCTGTAACAAAATATCACAGAGTGGGTGATTCAAGCAACAGAAATGTATTATCTCATAGTTCTGGAGTTAGAAGTCCAAGATCAAAATGTAGCTTTGGCTTTTTTTCTAAGCACTCTTGCTCTTGTTCTTTTGGTCTTGCAGATGACCCCCTTCTCATTGGACTTTCCTTTATGTACTTATAGCATTGGTGTCTCTTTGTGTGTCCAAATTCCCTCTGCTTATAAGAATATCAGTCAGATTGGATTAGGACCCATTTAATGATCTCACTTTAATTAATCATCTCTTTAAAGGCCCTATCTCCAAACACAGTCATACGCTGAGATACTGGAGGTCAGGACCTCAACATAATTATTTAAAGGGAAGACAGATCAGTCCATAACAATCAAAGTGCCCCATAACAGCCTAGTAATAACTAGAGATTGCACATCATGATTAATACTTCTGTAACTAACTTTTTCCTTTTCTTCTTAGACTTTTTTTTTCAAGAGCTAAGCTGCCTTCACAATGAGGCATGATGAAGGGCAAACCTGTAGCCAGTAACTTATAGTATTAATGATGTACAGAAACAAAATGAGGAATTGCTAAGTCTATCTTTAAAAGACCATTTACCACCTGGTTTCTTGATGAACATTTTAAATTCCAGCAAGTTCAAAATGTTCCAAGATGACTAGTCATTTCAGAAGTGCCAATAAAAATGAAAGGATAGATATTTTATTTTTTGAAAAATAAAGGATTATATTTTACCAGATATCTTTTGTTATATTTCTGTGTGACATGGAATTCTAAAATTGCATTAAAACAATTTCCTCCTGGAGAACAGTTTGTTTTAATAAAGCTAAACACAGAGAGTAAGAATAATGATAAAGCCTTTTAGCTTTGGAACAAATAACTATAAATGAAATGAAATTAAGTGAAACTATAAAGAAAAATCATGTTTTTTTCCACATCATCTTTCCACAGAGACATCAAGAGCTTTATAAATGCTCATTAGTTAGGTTATCTGGTGCACTGCACTGTGGAAATTGCCTTTGTAGTCAAATGTAAAGTTTTCAGATATTGCAACCTGACCATGGAATCCAGAAAAAAGTAGAAGTTTCTTAAAAAATTTCCATATTCATGCCTTGGTTCCTATGTTCTGCTCATTCTTTGTATATGCCATGTAAGTGGGAAAGACTTATGACCAGGCCTTACCCCAAATTTCTGAATTTCATTTTAATCCACAGGCAGATATTAGAAAAAGATGGAATCTGGAAAAACAACAACAACAACAACAACTCAGTTCCTACTTTTTCATTGTGTTTAAATTACTAATTTTAATATCAAGAATTAAGACTAATTGAGTACTATACTAGACATAATTCAAGTTACTTTTGAACACAGTAACCATGGCAGTCTGCTAAGGGTTATGGAAATGCCAACATATGGAATGAAATATAGTGTCTAGTCCCAGGGTGTTCACAGTCTAATTGGGAAATTAGACATTAACAACTGTAGTATAATCATAGGTTATATACAGTTTTATATATAATAACTGTAGTACTTGCTCATGAAGTCTGGGTTATTTAATAGAAACATAGGAAGCAAAGACTCAGTTTGTTTAGATAATCAAGGAAAGGTTCTCAGAGGAGAAGACAATTAACCTGGGTCTGAAGGATGTGAAGAATTTTGTAGGAAAGTGTTTCCCAAAGGTTAAGGCAGAACACAAGAGAACAGAGAGAAATTCATATAAGACACAGTGATGGAACACTTGGTGTGAAAAATCAGATAATAGAGGATTTTGACTAAGACTTTGAGAAATGGGAGAAAATAAAATACTTGTTCTCCAGGAAGACAGTTCTAGAAGCATGTGAGGGTGGCATGCACATAGGAGAGCAAACAGGGAGACAACTTTTCCTATGAGAGTTTACAAGCCAGGTTTTCAAGGGCAACATGAACATGATGTTCTTTCTTAGTTAACTTCTTGTTCCAAATATCCAAGAGCTTTGAAGATGTGGTCACTTTAACACAATGTTCTCACACAGTCTTTCATAGTCTATCTACTCCTTGAGGAGCATAATATAATCATAAACAGATAAATTCTAATTTGTCTCATCAACACAAAATCTAAATTCTTTCCAGACCACTCCTTTATTGAACACTTTACATGTTTTTACATTGCTTATGGTTCTCATTTTTCCCCAGACAAAATCCTATTCAAAATTCAGGTAGTCAATGATAAGTAAGGCTTGTGTCTCCACTTTACAAAATCTCTCTCTCTCTCACCTCTGCTACTATTGACATCTCTTACGTGATTGCACCATTCATTACATCTTCAGCCCATATGCCATTAAAAGTGCAGCCAAAGTTTGGCTGGAAGCCATTCTCAGATGTTTTAGAAAACTCAGCTTTTAGAGCTTTAGGGAATCAGATTGGTTAGTATCACAAAGTGTTTACCCCCACTTCTTGGCTGGTGAAACTGGGCAGAGATTGCAACTTCACCCTAAGGCTGTTATTCTTTTAAACAAATTCATGATGTCTGTTGATTAATGTGCATGAAACAAATTACACTGAAGTCTGGGAGTTTTTACTTGTGTTGGCAAATTGTTCTTAGTGTTTGATTGGTCTTCACTCAAAAATAACTCTAAAATATGTGACTCTCTTAGTGTATAGTCTCTAGAACAACCAAATGTCTTGTTGACACCTCTACTTGGATTTATCACTGACATCTGAAATCTAGCAGGTCCAAACGCAGGATGCCTCCCATAGCTCTCTTCCCCATTTCATTAAATGGAACCACTGTTCATCCAACTGACCAGGGTTTATACTTCAGAGATGTCCTATGCTCCTTTCTTTTTCTCATCCTTTAAATACAATCTTCACCAAGTCCTAGTTGCAGTCTCACAATATGTCCCTTCCTACCAACTTCATCACTGTTTACCAAGTAAAATGGCCTGAGTTGCTGCTTAATCCTTTCAACTAATGTCCCTGCTTTTGTCCTTGGGATATACTTCCATTCTTACTGTACCAGCAAAGGAATCCATCTTCTAAACATGTAAATCCTATCCTATAACTCCTTAGCACAAAATTCTCCAATACTTTCCTACTATGGTCAAAAAATATCCTTTTCACAGCCCACAACTAAAGTCCATCACCCTTTACCCTCCATCTGGGCAAACTGATTAGCAGGCTTAGCTGCACCTTCCTTTGGTGCAGGTACAAGATTCAAAACACACAATATCCTGACAACATGAGAACTATTGTCCCAAGCCTCCTCCAACCACAATGAAAACACTAAGTCAATTTCCTGTCTTACATTGTCAAGTCATTTTTGAATCAGCTCAGGAAGCCTACCCTGTTCTTCCAAAGAGCTATATGAGGAACAAATCTTCTCATACTCTTTTGGTGTGTGTATGTGGTCATTGGTCTTGACAACCCAAACAAATTTCGAGTGGGGTGGAGTTCCATCCTTGCAGTGCTACTATCTATCAATCTATCTATCATCTATCAATCATCTATTTATCTTCTCTCCTCATCATCTGGAGTTTTTATACGTACCTCATTTACTTTTAGTGGTGTGTATGCCTTTTGTTCCAACTTCTCCATATTTAAAATTCTATAAAAAGACCCCCATCATTTCTACATATAAACTTAGAGTTTAGGCCTTTATTCCTTCTCCTAAGAACTTTCTTTATATCATTTATTACCAATTAATATCACTGACAATGACTCTCTCCTGAACCAAACTCTGATAAGCTCCTCTGAGCCTGACTCAGCCGCATCTTTAACATGTTTTCAAGAACCTGGTTTAGTAAAAATCCTGTGTAATCAGTTTAGCAAGGATTCCCCTTCCCCCGGTGTTTATACTTGGTAGTTTTCTATCCACAGACCCCTACCCTGATCTTTGGCTATAAATTTCTCTTTTTCCTTTATGTCTTTAGAATTGAGCTCAATCCCCCCAATATTGCAAAAATCCATTGCAGTAGTTCCTACACCTACCAAGATAGTTTTGAATAAACTCTGTCTTTCCATTCTAACAAGTGTCAGAATAAATATTTCTTTAGCAACCACCCTTGGATATTTTGAGAAGAGACAGAGACTTCTCTTCCATTTATCAACTTGCTTGTCATTAAGAACAGTTCATTTGCCCTAATGGGAATTTGACTTCTTCTATTTATCTCTGTCAAATTTTCTAGCTTTTGAGAAATTAATTTTAAGTACTGTCATATTACGGTCAGAAAACACAATGTCTGTCACTTTATTACAATCTCTATTTATACAAACTCAATCAATTTTCTTGGTGATCACTTCACACTTTTGATAATACTGACCACCTGTATGAGCACAGATACTCAAATCCAGAGTCTCTAATAGTATTCACCTACAAATAATACTTTAATGCATAGTTTCTTTGATTGTTTTTGTTTATTTCCAAACCTGGACACCAAGAGTAAATGCATTTACTCCACATTCCATACTTTAAGTTGTACACAGAGCAAGTGCTATATTTCCTGGGAAACTTTCCTCATTTGCATTTGTAAGGAGCATATAATCCCAAGTCTTATCCTCATCCCTTCATAATAGCTGTAGTTTCTGTTTAGACATTTTTTATCTTTCTAAAATAAACACAAAAAATATCACTCCCCTCTTGGTTTGGTGGTCAGGGCTTTCCCATCAGTCATGGCAGACTTACTGTCACATGCTTTCCCTTTCTTCATGGTAAATGTCTCTTGTGCTCTGAATAATGCTTCAGAATTCACTCAGAACAGTTTGCCAGGTGGCCATTTCAATATATTTAAATGATCTCAAGAGATAACATCTATTTACCATTCAGTATCATTGTCAAGAACCCTTAACATCATCTCTTATCAAAATATTTCTCTTTTTTCTTCTATCTTTTGTAGTTAATGACTGAGATCTGAGACAGGTATGCTGGGCTACTCAGTCCAGCTTTATGATAGAGCCTGGATCAGAATCCAGGAACCAGTCTTCTGCTTGGTTAGTTGAAGTACTGCTTTATTGATACTCTCAGAACTGAGAAAGCTAAAAATTCCACTGACCAAACTCACAAGAAATTGAAACATAAAACAAAATGTTCCTCTATTAATAAATAAAACATGATAAAACTAACCAAAGGCCAGAATGTTTATACTGTTTGATTAGCACATTCTATTTCTAAAATGAAAACAGCTATATGGGAAATTACAGTGTTTTCATGTGAACCTGATATGACAACAAAGTTATAATTAAGGCTGGTTCAAGAGACCTACCATATTGTGATGAACCATCTCCATGCTCAGGAACAATTCTGACAAGCAGAGATTCAGACCTTCCCTTGAATGGTTTTCTTCTACCCTAGTCTCTAAGCAGACCACTTTCTCTCCATTCACATATTCCTTCATGGGACAATAGCTTCAAAATAATAGCAATCTTATATTAAATGTCTATAATGCTCCTAATGTTTTAAGAAAATAATAATAATGATAATAAACATATTAATTCCAAATTCCAGATGCTGTTTGAAGCAACTTGTTTATCCTCATAGCAACCTTATGAAGCAGAGGCTTCTTACAATCTTTATTTTGAAAACTATATTGGGGAATACATGTTCTTTACAAAAAGTGTATAAAATGTAAATATTGGTAAAAATAAGGGCTTAAAGCTTAACATTCAGAAAACGAAGATCATGGCATCTGGTCCCATCACTTCATGGGAAATAGGGAAACAGTGGAAACAGTGTCAGACTTTATTTTGGGGGGCTCCAAAATCACTGCAGATGTTGACTGCAGCCATGAAATTAAAAGATGCTTACTCCTTGAAGGGAAAGTTATGACCAACCTAGATAGCATATTGAAAAGCAGAGACATTACTTTGCCAGCAAAAGTCCGTCTAGTCAAGGCTATGGTTTTTCCAGTGTTCATGTATGGATGTGAGAGTTGGACTGTGAAGAAAGCTGAGTGCTTAAGAATTGATGCTTTTGAACTGTGGTGTTGAAGAAGACTCTTGGGAGTCCCTTGGACTGTAAGGAGATCCAACCAGTCCATTCTAAAGGAGATCAGCCCTACGATTTCTTTGGAAGGAATGATGCTAAAGCTGAAACTCCAGTACTTTGGCCACCTCATGCAAAGAGTTGACTCACTGGAAAAGACTCTGATGCTGGGAGGGATTGGGGGCAGGAGGAGAAGGGGACGACAGAGGATGAGATGGCTGGATGGCATCACTGACTCGATGGACATGAGTCTGAGTGAATTCAGGGAGTTGGTAATGGATAGGGAGGCCTGGCGTGCTGTGATTCATGGGGTCACAAAGAGTCGGACAAAACTGAGCGACTGAACTGAACTGAACAATCCATTACCCAGCTTAAGAAATAGAGCATGCATCTCCCTCCTTTCCTACATTATCTCAATGGACCAGTATCTTGATTGTGTTGTTAGTAACTCCCTTTCTTCTCTCTGGGCTTATTCGATTAACTTTTTATCTTATTGATTTGGAAGGCTTTTTTCTCCACTGTATTCTGAAAATCAGTATTTTGTTTCCTATAAGATGCTAATATCTTCTCCCAGTTTTTGGTTTTTGTTTTCACCATCTTTACTGTATATTTTGTGATTAATTTTAATGTGATCCAGTTTATCATTGTTTATAATTTAAAATTATTTTTTTCTTGTTGAATAAAAACTCTTTTTAATCCTGAGGTTATAATAATATTATTCAGTATTGCCTTCAAACAATTTGGTAGTTTGGTTTTCACCATTTAGAAATGTTTTTATGAATATTGTAGCAGGGAGGTAATTATTTACATATTCTAGATAAACAGAGGCAAGGACATTGTCTAACTCAAGATTTACAGATGTTAATTTGTAGAGCTAAGATTTAAACCCAAGCAGTCTGCTTTTGAAGTCCATACGTCTATATCTGCCTCTGAGGGTATTATTAGAGAAATTATATAGACATGGGAACTGAGGCCCAGCGAGGTTAGGTGACTTGCTCAAGGTCACAGAGTCAGTAAGGGCTACAGACAGTATGCAAACTTCAACACTCTTTAGACCAGAGTTTGTATATTTCCCTTTATAAGTCCTGTCTTCTAAGGACCACATGCTGGTCTGTGGATTCTATTCCCACAAATGAATGTTTTGCTCCCTGTTTTATTTTGGGAGTCATTTTCTTCTCTTCTGCAAAGAGCTGGCTTTACTTGTACTCTTTGCACTTCACTTGTTTAACCCACAAATTAAAAAAATTATCTCCTGGTTTTGTATTAATCTTATCTCAGCTTTTTCTGATTCATCACATCACTTTATTTCTTAATCTGAATTGATATGTAATTTTCACTTCTTAGAGCCCCATCTGCTGACCTTCTAATATTCTGCATTCAGATTCTATTTATAGAGGATAATCTTACTTTGAGCTTCAGGTTACCACTTTTTCAGTGATTGCAATTAACACTTCAAGGGTTTCTTTGATCTTGCTTCTTCCCTTTATCCTTGGGCTCATCTTTTACTATTTCTTCTTAATTTTGTTTCATTCTTTTCTTCCTTCATTCAACCAGCACACACTCAATTCTACATTCCAAGTCTAAGGCACTGTTCTAGATGCTGAAAAGAAACATGCTCTCACCCTCATAAAGCTTGCATTCTAGTGGAAAGGCAAATAATAAGCAAACAAGTAGATGCATAACATATCAGATGATGTAAAGTGCTATGGGAAAGGAAAGGAAACAGGTCAGCTTGAGTTGTTTTTCTTAATTAATTGATTTATTGGATTGCTATGCAAAAGAACTAACAATTGACAAATATCCTAAGTCCTAGATTTGGCTCACTGTTTTATTTAGAATTTTATTACTTTTCAAATATTTTCATTCAATTTCACTTACACTCAGCTGTTTCTCTAGAGTCATTGACAATAGCTGACTTTTCCTTGTCATGCCTTGCAGGGAAATAGTTAAAGGTAAACTTTTTGGTAAAAGTCAACTACTGTTTCTGACTCTTGAAGATAATATAAATGCTCCCTTTTGTGGTTACTGGGAGTTCAAAGGATGCAAACTTGTCACTTCTGGGTTTTTAGGGGGTCCTTGATTCAGCCTAAATTATCTCAAAGTACAGCCTTTATGTATACAAGTGACTCTTTCTATTTTACTGATATATATTCCTCTGCTCAAAATGCCATTTGTTCTATTGTCACATATTGAAATTCTGCTCATCTTTCAAAATCCAAATCAAATATCATCACCCCATTTCTTGCAATGAATACTTCTCTGACTATCTGAAGCAGAATCCAAGTGCATACCCAAGCATGCTTCATCTCTCTCAGCTCTTTATACCTACTCTTGCAGTATTTTGTATCAAACACATGGAGTCCCTTAGTATATGCAATTGCAATTTCCTTAGGGTATAAAAAGACTGACTTTAGGTAACCTTACTTACAATAATATTTTTTATTTAAGACTAAGTTCTCCAACAATCACAATCTAATAGCCTTATTTTATAAACTTTTAGATGTATTTATTGGACCAAGTTGAATGGCATGATTAGTTGGATTGAATAGTTTTTCCTTCTTCATGAAATCATTTAAGATCTTCTCTATGCCTTGAACTGTGTCATGAAGTAATGATAACATGAATATAACAGAGATCCTGTCTCATAGACTGGTGAGGGAGACAGACGAGATGACAACATTCAGTGTACTGGAAATGCAGAAGCAGAGAGCCAGCACAATTTCTTAGTTACCAGCTTTGACACTTGCTTTTTGTGCAGCTTTGGATATGTCTCTTAATCCATTGGTACCTAAAATTTTTCATTTACAAAATGAGAAGTGTAAATTCCCATCTTTCAAGGAGATTTTTAGGTGTAGAGATAAAGTCCAACATAATTATCAATAAATGGGAGTCATTATCATTGTTGTAGTATGATCTTGCAAAAATGTGAAAGTGTTAGCTGCTCAGTCCTGTCCAACTCTTTGTGACCCCATGGACTGTAGCCCGCCAGGTTTCTCTGTCCATGGAATTCTCCAGGCAAGAATACTGGAGCAGGTAGCCATTCCCTTCTCTTCCTGACCTAGGGATCAAACCTAGTCTTCTGCATTGCAGGTAGATTCTTTGCCATCTGAGCCACCAGGGCATATCAGCTAATTTGAAAGCAGACAAGACTGTTAAACCAGTTCAGGCTGGAGGATAAATCCAGATGATAAAATCAATACCATGGTATGTCCACTCAAACCAGACTTGTTCTTGGGGGCACAACACTGCTTGTAGAGATGACCACTGTCAAAATGACCTCAAAATTCATGTTTAAGAGAGTGAGAAAGCAGGTAACAGTTATTGAAAAATCGTTGTTTGTTAGATTCTTATATTTCATGTACATTATTTCATTTGATCTTCACAATAGCCATTCAAGGAAGTGGGCATTGTTATTCCCTTAGTATAGGCATAGAAAGTGAGATTCAAAGAAGTTAAATGTTTGCATTTCTAACATTATAGTCTAAAAACAGCCAATTATACTTCAACAGATGTGTACATATGTGTATAATGTTTAAAGAAACTATAGCCATTTTACTACAAAGCATGTTATCAAACAGTGATTCTTCAATATCTGCCCTCTAACTGTAATTCAGATGTGTTTATAGAATAATGCAATCTTTTTGCCAAGTCAAATGATACATAAGGTACTGTCTAACAACTAAAACCTAAGGTGTCCTTTGAAAATTTCCCATCTGACTTTTCACGATGTAGGAGACATAGGACTACTGTCCAATAGAAAAGATAGAAGAGTCATCTTTACCCTCTCACATAAGTAGACAGTTACTGTACCTCCTAGGTAGTAAAATAGTAGAACATGATTTCTAGATGGAATCATCTATGTGTTGAGATCATCACTGTTTTACATAGTCTATGTTAATACAAAAAGCATCATTAAACATTGTTATGAATTTTGTCTGTGCCTCCAGTGGCAAATCAGAGGCTGCTCTCTTTGCTTCTTTTTCTTTGAATTACTAGAACATTGTTCACTGTACCTTGTATTTCATATATCCTGAGAGATAGTCAAGCCCTTGATATTGTAGTCCTTTAAGAAAATATTTAAAACTGCTTTTATGAAAGAATATTGCTGTATATTCAAGATTGAACATTAGTGTTCTTCTGCTCTGCCTCAATGATCTTTTTAAACATGTAGATTCATATCTATGTATGATATATATATTTAATGTTGTTTACTGATGTTTTTGAACTTTGGTGCTGGAAAAGACTCTTGAGAGTCCCTTGGACAGCAAGGAGATCAAGCCAGTCAATCCTAAAGGAAATCAATCCTGGATATTCTTGGAAAGACTGATGATAAAGCTAAAGCTCCAATACCTTGGACAGCTGACTCACTGGAAAAGACCCTGATGCTGGGAAAGATTTAATGCAAAAGGAGAAGAAGGCAACAGAGGGTGAGATGGTTGGACGCCTTCCCGATTCAATGGACATGAGTTTGAGCAAACTCTGGGAGATAGTGAAGGACAGGGAAACCTGGCATGCTGCATTTCATGGAATTGTAAAGAGTCAGACGTGACCTAGCAACTGAAGAACAATGTTCTTTATGTTAATAAATACTTTAAGTGTGTATGTGTGAGTGCATCCATCAATGATATTCTTCCCAATAAAACAAACAAGATACTAAAAATGAGGATACTTTTATAAAAAAAATGAGCACAGTGATAAATGCTTACTTGATGATTCAGTGGTAAAGAATCCACCTGCAATGCAGGAGACACAGGGGACATGGATTCAATCCCTGGGTCAGGAAGATACTCTGGAGGAAGAAATGACAACCTACTCCAGGATGTTTGCCTGGAGGATCCTGTGGACAGAGGAGCCTGGTGGACTACAGTCCATAGTTGTGAGGAGTTGGACATGACTGAGCGACTGAGCACACACAGGCGCATGCACGCGCACACACACACACACACACACACACACACACAGAGTGACCAATGTGCCCAGGTCTTCAAATTTAAGGATCATTCAGCTAGCATTTTTAATATCAAAGATAAAAATGACAAGTAAAATAAATATCTTTTTCTACGATAAAAAGTAGATGACTGTTTCAAGTCGAGATCTGTCATAACTGAAGTGGCCTTGTGGTATTGCATCCTTATGCCTTGGCAACAAGGAAGGTGAGAAGAATTTAAAAAGACAGTGCCAGGCTCTGGGAGACTGGCTCTCAGCATTCAAGCCCTAGCATGGTTTGGGCAGACCTCACCAGGCTGTGCTCAGGGGAAGAGGAGGAAGAGGAATGTCCAACCTGGCCTGCGAGGCACAGCATGGCCTCTGAACAGTGTGGGTGGTGGGCACCTAATATCAATTCTGCTGTCAAGATGCGTTAATGACTCTCACCATCTTGGACAGAAAATCAAGGGACCACTAAAGAAAGGAAAACAATCAGCTTGTAAGGGCTGGACAGTTTCAGAGCAGTTCAGGTTATTAAGCAAATGGAGAAGGCTAAGGAACCTTCCTTGTCTTCTGGAGATAAAAGTATTAACACAATATAGAGATTGTGGAGCAGAGAATACTGTGACTCAGAAGCTTTTTGGACTCGACCAGGAGCTTTTCCATGTATGCTGACACTGGGCCCACTGACTTCATAATGCAGTTCAAAGCCCCTCACATGACAGCAAGAAAGCTTCTTCTATAGCCTCTGACTTTGCCACCATTGACTCAGAGAGATAGAGAGGCAGGCAGAGAGCTTGAAAAGGTTAAGTTGAAATTAGATTGACCTGTAATTGTAGTCTTTTACTGACCTATCAGATAGGTCTGCCTTGAGAGGCAGAAGGAATAACTGCTATTCTGCATTAAGACTAAAGGTATGCCCTTTGCAGCTAATATTTCAAAATTCTTCATTAGGGATTTTCCAATTTGAAAAACAAAAATCTTCCTATCCATATGTCCAACTCAGCATTTTGGGGGACCATAGTTACCTGAAGAAAGAATAACAGAGTGACTGTCAAAAACATAATGCCTTAGATTAAAGGGCAAAGGCAAAGACAAACTTCATTTCCGTGATGTTTTTCACATAACTGAATGTCCCCAAATACTTCACAAAGCATTTAATTACATGCTAGCAGCAGAGGAAATGCTGGCATTGCTGTGTGCCAGCTTCAGCCCACGTGAAGCAAGGAATGTCAAGTTAACTCACTAAGTGTAAGGAATTTGCAGAAAGCTCATTCCCAGCCTTTTCTCTTGAAAGCAAAGCACAGCTTCTTATTTCTTATCGCTTACACATTTCATGCGGGATGAAGTAGCCTATATATACTGCTTCCTAGCAGGCAGTCAAGGGATGGTAGTCAAGACAAAGTGGTAAAAGTGGGTGCTATCTGCATCCTAAGATTCCACAGAAAAAGACCTGAACATCTAGGAGTATGTAAGAATGGTGGGGAGGAAAGCATTTGAGAACTTCAGCTGGAGAGAGACAGAGTTGGCAAGGCCGGGTATATATATATACAATAGGCTGGAGACATTTTAGATTTTGCTTTAAAGGTTGGCCTACATTTCAACACACCCACTCTCTTTAGATCCATAGGTAACAAAGAGTTCCCATGAACTCTTTGCAGGAGCCCTTAGGGCAAGGATGGCATGATTGACCAGACCCTGAAATAGTTCAGTTATGGACCTGGGTGACCCATGGCCTTGAAGCCTGAAACTCTAACACCCTTATATAGAAGAACTTCTTATATTTTAGTAGAATGCATGCCTAGTCACTCAGTCATGTCTGACTCTTTGCAACTCCATGGACTGTAGCCCACTAGGCTCCTCTGTTCACGGGATTCTCCAGGCAAGAATACCGGGGTGGGTTGCCATTCCCTTCTTCAGAGAATCTTCCTGATCCAGGGATCAAACCTGTTCTTCCTGTACTGCAGGTGAATTCTTTACTGTCTGAGCCACCAGGGAAGCCCTTAGTAGAATGTGATCATGAATAAATATATAGATAGCAAAGAGTCTAGACTAAGCTAGAACCTTATGAGGAAGAAACTGATATCCCACTGAAATGAGTTCAGGGTTTATTTTGTAGACAAAGGGCATCTATTAAAATATTTTAAGCAAATGACAAGATAATTATGTATTCAATTTCTTAGAAAATATGTACTAAATATCTGCTTGTGTGCCAGACACTGGGGATAAGTGAAAAAGCCTTCATGATAGCAGGCTTCCCTGGTGGCTCAGACCTTAAAGAGTCTGCCTGCAGTGTGGGAGACTATGGTTCAATCCCTGGGTCAGTACAATTTAGTAGAGAAAAATTTTTGTGTAAATAAATATGTATGGTTAGATATCAGTAGTGCTATAGTAATATTATATTTTATGTTTATTTAAGGATTACAATAGTTAGAACTGGACATGGAACAACAGACTGGTTCCAAATAGGAAAAGGAGTACATCAAGGCTGTATATTGTCACCCTGCTTATTAGCTTATATGCAGAGTACATCATGAGAAACGCTGGGCTGGAAGAAGCACAAGCTGGAATCAAGATTGCCGGGAGAAATATCAATAACCTCAGATATGCAGATGACACCACCCTTATGGCAGAAAGTGAAGAGGAGTTAAAAAGCCTCTTGATGAAAGTGAAAGAGGAGAGTGAAAAAGTTGGCTTAAAGCTCAACATTCAGAAAACAAAGATTATGGCATCTGGTCCCATCACTTCATGGGAAATAGATGGGGAAACAGTGGAAACAGTGTCAGACTTTATTTTTGGGGGCTCCAAAATCACTGCAGATGGTGACAGCAGCCATGAAATTAAAAGATGCTTACTCCTTGGAAGAAAAGTTATGACCAACCTAGATAGCATACACGTGTACACCCGTGGTGGATTCATGTTGATGTATGGCAAAACCAATATAATATTGTAAAGTAAAAAAACAAAAACAAAAAGAATGGAATGTCTTCAAATTAAAAAAAAAAAAGCGGAGACATTACTTTGCCAACATAGGTCCGTCTAGTTAAGGCTATGGTTTTTCCAGCAGTCATGTATGGATGTTAGAGTTGGACTGTGAAGAAAGCTGAGTGCTTAAGAATTGATGCTTTTGAACTGTGGTGTTGAAGAAGACTCTTGAGAGTCCCTTGAACTGCAAGGAGATCCAACCAGTCCATCCTAAAGGAGATCAGTCCTGGGCGTTCTTTGGAAGGAATGATGCTAAAGCTGAAACTTCAGTACTTTAGCCACCTCATGTGAAGAGTTGAATTACTGGAAGAGACTCTGATGCTGGGAGGGATTGAGGGCAGGAGGAGAAGGGAACGACAGAGGATGAGATGGCTGGATGGCATCACTGACTCGATGGACATGAGTTTGAGTGAACTTTGGGTGTTGGTGATGGACAGGGAGGCCTGGCGTGCTGAAATTCATGGGGTCGCAAAGAGTCGAACATGACTGAGCTACTGAACTTAACTGAACTGAAGTGAAAAAAGTCAATCTGAAAAGACGGCATATTGTGTTACCCAAATACATGACATTATTAGGAAAGGGGGATGGAAAGGGAGACAGATGACAGAGGATTTCCAGGGCAATGAAACTACTCTGTACAATACTATAATGGTAGATGAATGTCATTTTGATGTTGGGTTCAGTTCAGTTCAGTCACTCAGTCATGTCCTACTCTTTGCAACCCAATAGACTGCAGCACGCCAAGCTTCCCTGTCCCTACTATCTCATGGAGCTTGTTCAAATGCATGTCCATTGAGTCAGTGATGCCATCCAACCATCTCATCCTCTATAATCCCCTTCTTCTCCTGCCCTTAGTCTTTCCCAGCATCAAGGTCTTTTCTAATGAGTCAGTTCTTCACATCAGGTGGTCAAAGTATTGGAGATTCAGCTTTAGCATCAATCCTGCAATGAATATTCAGGACTGATTTCCTTTAAGATGGACTGGTTGGATCTCTTGGCTGTACAAGGGACTCTCAAGAGGCTTCTCCAACACCACAGTTCAAAAACATCAATTCTTTGGTGCTCAGCTTTCTTTTTGGTCAAACGGCTTCCCTTGTAGCTTAGTCTGTAAACAATCTGCCTGCAGTGCAGGAGACCAGGGTTCGATCCCTGGGTCAGGAAGATTCCCTGGATAAAGAAATGGCAACCCATGCCAGTATTCTTGCTGGGAGAATCCCATGGACAGAGGAAACTGGTGGGCTACAGTCCGTGGGGGTCACAAGAGTTGGACATGACTTAGCGACTAAAACCACTAAAACCATCTCACCTCCATACATGACTACTGGAAAAACCATAGCTTTGACTCTATACATCTTTGGCGGCAAAGTAATGCCTCTGCTTTTTAATGTGCTGTCTAGGTTTGTCATAGCTTTCCTTCCGAGAAGCAAGCGTCTTGTAATTTCATGGCTGCAGTCACCATCTGCAGTGATTTTAGGGCCCAAGAAAATAAAGTCTGTCACTGTTTCTATTGTTTCTCCATCTATTTGCCATGAAGTGATGGGACCGGATGTTGGGAAGGGATTGAATATTGTGTCTGTGATTTAAATCTTGAGTATTATGAATATTTTTGAATCCTGAGTAATATGTAATTTAAGTATTATGCCTATAATTTGTATTTGATTCTGATTCACAGTCTAGTGCTTACTGCACTGAACCAAAATTGCCACTTTTTAGACAGAAGGGAAAATAAAGATAACAAGCCATAGTCATGTACCTAGGATTGATTTCATCTAACCACATGTACTCTGGGTCTGTACTTACGAAATGGTAATATCTTTCTCATGAGGCCATTTTATGCTTAAAATGAAATGAGATGATGAAATGTCCCAAAACATAGAAGATATTCAACATGTTAAAGGAATCTGCTTTGATCACATGTTGCCCTAACTTATGGCAATTCTCCACATTTTTCATTCTTACCAGTTGCTACTACTAATGTAGTAGATGACTACTGCAGAATCTAGTCATTGCAGTATTGCTAGATACGATGTGGAATGGCTGTTTAAAACACTCTTCTCTCTTGTACTCCTTAAGCAAACCTGAACATTAACAAGTTACATAAACATGCCTTAGATTAAATTTTGTAACAGATGGTCATCTACTAGCAGGCAGACATGCTGATGGCCACACACGTAATATATGTGAAAGGTAAAAGGAAGTCTCAGGTCTCTATCATTCTAGGTTCTCTAACAGTACCTGAGTAAAAGATAAACTTCAGAGAGTTATGAAAGATCCAGTGGCAGGATTCTAACCTTATTGTTGTAGTCTTGTGTGGGAAAAAATTCATCAGAAAAAGTGGTCTAACAAAGAGTCAGTTATGAATTTTAACCCTTGGCTACTCTTCTGCCTGATATAACTATTGAGTTCAATAGGCATCATACATGTAATTAGGTTTAATATACTTAACATTTAAATTTAAGAAAATCACAGACTACAAAATAAAAGGGAATTTCCATGAAGCAGATGAAAAAAGCTCTGTGGAATTAGAACATGTGGGTTTTGATCTCAGTCCTGCCAAAAAATGGGCAGAATAACTTTGGGTAAACCACATTGCTTCTCTGAGCGTCCATGAATTTTATAGCACATTGCAGTGAGTTATAGAATGTAATATAATATCCTGTGTAAGGGAGCTTTATAGTCTGTAAATTTCAAAGTAGTTAAAGATGCTGTCTTTGTTGTTGTAATAGTCAACATCATCATTATCACCTCAAACTGATTAGATTATTAGTCAAAATTGGAATGTAACTCAACATCAGTAGGGATGGTCTTGAACAACACAGTCCACTAGAAATATTGTGCAAGACACATATAAAATTCTAAATTTTTTGGTGGCTGTAATTAGAAATGTAAAAAAAATTACATTAAACCTTAAAATCTTGTATGTATTTTACACTTTATCCAGTCTCAATTAAATACTAAATATTTCATCAAAAATACTTGATCTGTATTTAGACTTCCTAAAATGTAGAGAAAAGGTAAAATCACATATCCAGCTGGCCCCAAACATAAAGTTTACTTGTAACT
Source organism: Budorcas taxicolor (assembly GCF_023091745.1). Classification (NCBI taxonomy): domain Eukaryota; kingdom Metazoa; phylum Chordata; class Mammalia; order Artiodactyla; family Bovidae; genus Budorcas; species Budorcas taxicolor. The sequence goes on from NC_068912.1 coordinate 76,051,395, forward strand.
GAATTTAGTGTCAGTCTCATAACTACTGAAAACTTATTTTTCAGGGTAGGAGGGAAATCTTAACCTATTTCAAAATGAGAAATTGATTTCAACACTCAGAATGTGCCTGGGCAGGGTCAAAGTCCTTTCGGCTCTGGCAGAGAATTCCCTTAGGAAGAGCCACATCCCATAAGAAGCTTCCCACGTAATGAGCTTTCTCAGTTCCATTGATCACCGCAGCTTATTTTCTTCAAGAACTTGAAGCTATCTTGCTCCATGTTCCTGCTATCAAGCACATCTATTTGCTATCTCTGGGCACATCTGCTCCACTGCTCCAGCTGTCTCGAGTGTCTGATCAAGAGGCAGGTGTGAGTATCAGGACTCTCTTTCTATGGCAGGGAAGGCTTATTCCTGTAGTGGCCATGCTCCTCTCCATCTGACAGCCTGGCCTTGTTGGTTTTGATTCTGTGACCCTCCACATAAATCTAAATCATCATTTCCTTGTTCTGAAATAGCAAAGAGAGAAAAAAAAAAGAGTAGAACGTTTTTCTCATTTCTCCTCTATTTTATATTCATTGGGCTTATCCACATTGCTGTGCTGAAGGTTACACTTAAAATATCGTATAATACAAAGTTTCCTGCCCATTGAGAATGTGTCAAGAATGTTACTTAGGGAAAATAAATTTCTTCTGGGAAAAAATAGATATAGAACTTAAGAAATGAAGTTAAATTAAATGGGGTGGTTTAATTTATACGAAAGTTCAGTTGTGTGATAAAAAAATAAATATTTTGTTCTGAATTTCATCATCATGGTTTGTATCAATTTTTTCTTTGTGTTATATAAGAGGGGGAAAAAAAAAGGACAGACCCAAAAAGGAAAAAAGGATAGGAAAAGAAGAAATAAAAGAACAAAAAAAGTAGTACTTCAGGATCTTAGTTACTTCCATCACGTTTTATTCTAGCACTGCATGTTACTTTTTACAATCAACCTGCCCCTGTTCCATGAGCCTTCATAATATAAAATCAAACATCTAGTACCCCTCATAAGGACCTCATCCTAAGCCTCTTTTCCTGACTTAGGCTGTACATCATACTGAACTTTCTCCAAATGGTCATTTTTGGATGAGATGCTTTAGCAAAACATTTATAACTCATGGTTTCTTCTCAAATTATGAATAAAATAGCCTTCAGACTATAATGCCTCTGCTTCTCTTTATTTCCCCTTCCTTTTACAGCTCTGGACCTGCTCATCTGCAAGGACTGCTCAGTGTAATTATACTGAGAGACCCTCCTCTGGGTCAGGAGATATTCCATTTGTGTGTCCCCAGATAGAGGGAGAGAACACTCTGTGGGAGGTCTTGGTATTGCCAGTGCTTGATGACTAAACGAAGGGTGAATGGATGGAAGGATAGACTGATGCTTGAGTGATAGGATATGCAGATCAGATTGGAAGAATGAAGCAAAACACAAAGTGACTATATGTGCAAGAAGCTCTTTGTTACCCAGTATTCTATTACTTGGCACTTCACCACTTCTGCAACACAGTGATAACTGAAACAGCCAAAAGTAGCCCTGAGGCTCTGAAAAAGCTAAAGTGCTTTCTGAATTCTCAAAAGAAAAGTGCATTCAAAATAATTCCATGCTCAGGATATTGGGTTCAACTCAAAACTGAACTGGTAATCCAAGTAAATATGAGGTATATAACATAGATATGATTTTAAAAATCATAGAAATTAGAGATGAAAAGGTAATTTGAAAATTATTTAGCCCACCAGTCTTATTTAATGAATTATCTATATTTCCTGTGTCTACTTGCTCTTTAATTATTCACAAGAAAGAAAGAGAAGTCGCTTGTGTCCGACTCTTTGTGACCCTATGGACTGTAGTCTACCAGGCTCCTTTGTCCATGGGATTTTCCAGGTAAGAGTACTGGAGTGGGTTGCCATTTCTATCAGCTTTGTCCCCATTACTCCCTCAAGTCACATTTGTCATGGATATCAATACCCTGAACAGTACCCTGAACAGTACTTAATTCTAGGGTAAAGTCTCAGTCCTCATTGTATTCAACCTATTAACAGCTTTTGAAACAACTGATCACTCTTTCCTTGAAACTACTTCTTCACTTGGTTGTTATACCTATTCTGTGGGTCCCTGCTTCTCAGTCTCCTCTGATGGTTTTTCTCTGGCTTGTAAACCTTGCTTAGGACCCTTATCTTCTCTGCCTTCATTTCACTCAACTTTAAACTCTATGGCTGTAAGTTTATCCATGTTTAGGTCATTTGCAGATTTTAATTTCAAACTTTGAGCTCCTCTACTTGTAGACTCAATTATCTTACTGCTGACTTGAGATTTCCACTTGTATCTACCTATGCCTGTATCCACATCTCTATCTATGCCATATATGTGTATCTATGTCTAAGTCTATGTCTGTTTACATCTAAGATGGATCTTTTGTTCTTATGCTTTTCTCAGTGTTTTTCACCTCAGTAAATGGCCAAAATTAAATCATCACAGATTATTCTATTATATATCTCACATCCAATTCATCAGCAAAAAAACTGTGCTATCAAATCTATCTTCAAAATGTATCTGAAATCTATCTGTGCTCTCTGCTTTATGGGCTCCCACCCTAGCCTGAGTCATCAGCAGTGTTTCCCACCTAATCTTGCCTCTAGACTTGTCCCCCTAACAACGTTTACTCCATAGAAGAGTCAGAGTGCTTTAAAAGAGCAATCAGATTGTACCTCAAATCTGCTCAAAATCCTTCAATGGGTTTTTCTGTAACTCAGAATAAAAAGAAAACATCTCACCACTTGCTACTGAATGGCTTGGTCCTGCCAACTCTGACCTTGTCTCTTTTCACAAGCCCCTTCTTCACTCTGCTCTGACCACAATGAGAGTCTTACTGTTTCTGGAACACAATAAACATGATCTTGCCTCAGGCTCCTTGACCTTGCTGTTCCCTTTGCCTGGAATGCTCTTTCTCCAAAAATGCACAGGCTCACTGTTCTCTGCTCAACTCTCACCGTATCTGAAATGCCTTCTCTGACCATCCTATTTAAAACTGTATCCTCTTGCTTCTTTAACCTCCTTATCCTATTTCACTTTTTATAACTTACAGCAACTTGACATATACTATATGCCTATCCATTTGTTTTTGTCATCTCAAATACAATGTGAATTCCATGAGAAAGGGAGTCTGCCTATTTGGGCCAACAAGGGACTTCCTTGGTGACTCAGTGGTAGGGAATCCACCTGCAAATGCAGGAGACGTGGGTTCGATCCCTAGGTTGGGAAGATTCCCTGGAGAAGGAAATGGCAACGCACTCCACTATTATTGCCTGTGAAATCCCATAGACAGAGGAGCCTGGAGGGTTATAGTCCATGGGGCTGCAAAACAGTCAGACATGATTTAATAACTAAGCAACAACAACATCCTCAAAACCTTGAACTGTGTTAGCCCCTAATAGTGACTCAATAAATAAACATTTTAAGGTATGTGAATGAAATAGAGGCTCAGACACTAGCTTGGAAAGTCAATAATAGGAACCTGACTTTCTGACTCTTAGTTTGGTGGTATCGTGCCTGAACACTAATATACCAAAAACCCAATCTCTGACCTGGTGGGATTATAGAAAGGGTATTGTGCACACTCATATACTGAGTGTCGAATATCAACAATTCGTTCAGTAATCATTGTAGCAGATCAGTCCTGGGTGTTCATTGGAAGGACTGATGCTGAAGCTGAAACTCCAATACTATGGCCACCTGATGTGAAGAGTTGACTCATTGGAAAAGACCCTGATGCTGGGAGAGATTGGGGGCAGGAGGAGAAGGGGACGACAGAGGATGAGATGGCTGGATGGCATCACCGACTCGATGGACATGAGTTTGAGTGAACTCCGGGAGTTGGTGATGGACAGGGAGGCCTGGCAAGCCTCGTGGGGTCGCAAAGAGTTGGACACGACTGAGCGACTGAACTGAACTGAATCATTGTTGTGTGCTCACTTTGTGTCAGGCACAGAAGAACTGACATGAATAATACTGAGGCCCTTCCCTCAAACTACAGATTCTCAGCTACTTGTGGTGTAGTTGGAACGCAGGCAAAACATTCTTCCAGACTCATAGGTGTTTGTATCATCAAAAATGATGTCTGGTACGCTGTGCAGAATAAAGAAATAGTGGCCTGGTAGCCAAGGAAAAAAGGTATCCCATTTAGAACAATGACACACATGAACCCCAGAGTCATGAGAGAGCCCAGCACAGTTAGGAAATTATAAGTATGGCTGAAAGGAAAGCTGCAAGGAGAGGAGTGAGACTGAAGAGATAAGTAGGGACCACAGGGTAAAATGCTTGAGGGGATAAATCTACAGCATGTGGACTCTAATGCTAAAGGCTGGTGGAAGACTCTGAAAGGTTTTAAGTAGAAAAACAGCATGCAAAGATTTGCATTACAAAAAGAAAATTCTATTTGCCAATATTGAGGCAGGAAGGCCAGTTAGGAGACCACTGTCATAGTATTGGCACAAAGTAATGGGGATATAAAGCAATGACAGTGAAATTTATTCTATTATACAAATTCTATTGGGATTACAGAATTTCCAGTAAACATCAACATGATTCCTCTATGTTCCTGAAAGGAAGCAAGGATGGCAAATAAGGATCATGATAAAGCATCCTTTATGGCCAGCATCCAAACTTTCTCTCATTCAGAGAGCAGAGACATATATATATATGTATATGATAAAAGATTTATATGATATTAAAAGATTTCATATATATGTATGAAAAGATTAACATCTTGATGATCATCTCTGACAGCAGAGGTTGGTAGCAGTGACAAAAGTAGAAAAGATGAGGAGCTTGTAATGGTATATCTGAGAGAAGCACCTAGGTTTTTTGAAAAGACAGAGACAAGTAGAGGCAATTCAGACACCAGCTTGTAAGATTAGGGTGGACTGAGGTGTGGTAAAAGAGGTGAGACCTTTCCAGGGAGGTTTGAAACAAGACACTGAATATGATATACTTTGGGGGGCTGGAAGCACCCCAAGACCCAGTGAGAATGTTGTCACCATTTGTACCCCCTTGATTTATGAAAACTTTGTATCTTTCTTTCTTTCTTTTTTTTTTTTTTTTTTTTTTGCTGTGCTACATGGCATGCAGGATTTTGACTGGGAGTGAATCCATACCCTCTGCAGTGGAAGCCCAGAGTCTTAACCATTGGACCACCAGGGAAGTCCTCACCTCTACCATTTTTAGCCTTGCATCTTTTTTTTAAAGAAAAATAATTGCAACTGTGAACAAAATCTTACAAGGGGGAAGCAGAAAGATTGACAAAATAATCTTCTGACTGAGAGAATGATTTTCCGTGATGTAAGACTCATTGGCAAGTGGCTTGCTTCTTCCTAATAAAGACCAGATTTTTGAAGCTTGAGTTCTGATGTCTAATGATATATGGGTGAGCACAGGGAGAGAGATTTGAAGAATGTCAGAGAAATTAGAGGATGAAGTTTGAAAGGTTTGTCTTCTAAATCATAAACATCTTTGTTCCTTTTTCATCTCACATCTAAAGTAAGGGTCATAGACTCTACCCTGTCTGCCACAGGGTGTGGGAGAATTAAAAGAAAGATGAAGCCACTTTGCAAAGTGTATATTATTAAATAGCTCCTTTGGGAGATCTTTCTAAATGATAAATAAATCATGCTGTATGTTAAAAATTTAAAGCTCACATTAAGTGATACTTTTTCATTTCGCTTTTGTTGCTCATTTTCCCTCATGAAATGCTAAAGTCATACTGAATTGTAAATGTTCATACACACACACGCATACAGTGAGGATCTGGCTTCCTGGATAAGTTGCTGCTCTATTTTCTCTTATTCTTTTCTTAGCTACTTTAAAACTATTTGTTCAAAGTGATCATCGGCCAGCAGGTACATCTGAATAGGACTTTGTAGCTTCCAAGATGACAGGCACACAAGATGAACAATGAATAAATGTAAAGCAAATGTGAATAAACCTCAAATGTTATCTTTTCTCACAGTCACTGGCTATAGGATTTTCAATATTGACTGGGACAGATGCACACCAGCGACTATACAACTAGGACTCAGATGCTTAGGAAAAAACAGACTGATGCTAAACCCTAGGATTCATGGAAGTATCCTGATTCAGTTTAAAGTTTTAAGTTCAAGAATTCTTAAAAGTTTGCAGGCACTAGTCCCTGCCTGTTCCTGCTTCCTTTACAAGGTGCTATTTCCAAAATATATAAAATATTGGGAAATGTAATTGAGAAGAAACATGTCCCTAATGTCAGGGACAAATATCAAGACTTGGTTAGCAGAGAAAATTGCTGATCCTATAGTCAAATCTCTGGCTGTATAGGTGCAAGGCACCAGGTAAGCTAGTTGGGACATCAGAGCACTGATGAGAAGAAAAGGGTGGACAGTGTATCTTGGGCAGAGATACAGCTGTGCCCTGACAGCACACCTGACAGCTGTGTAAGCAGGTTACTTTGCAGAAATTAAAGCAACTTAGTATGTGTGGAGCCTAGACTAAAAAATAAAGTGTAAGAAATAAAGATGGGACTAGATGTACAAGAGAAGCAAGACAGATGGGCTTTCAATCAGTCTCAATGGTGGCTATGGGCATATGTGTGTGTATGTGTGTGCTCAGTCATATCAAACTCTTTGCAACCCCACGAACTGTAACCTTTAAGGCCATTCTGTCCATGGGATCCTCCAGGCAAAAATACTGGGGTGAATTGCCATTCTCCTCCAGGGGATCTTCCTGACCCAGGAATAGAGCCCACATCTCCTGTAGCTCTTACATTGCAAGCAGATTCTTTACCACTGAGCCACCTGGGAAGCCCTGAAAGTGGAGGCTTGTCCTGACTATTTTGGGGCTGGAGCAATGTGTCGACTGTGGTGTGCAGAGCAGCTCTGGCTTTCAAACACACTGGATCAGGGCCTGAATGGCAGCTGTTTTCAGGATTTGTTGGTGATTGTGACCTGTCACTTAATGGTTAGGAAGCCTTGTGAAAAAGAGATACTTTAGCTTGAAGGTTAAAAATCTAGTTTCTGGAGTCAGATGGCCTGAATCAAAATTTCAGTGAGCTGTGCAGCTTTGAGCAGTTAAGTAGCTTCTTAAGTCTCAATTTCTCAAAATGATGGAAATAATAGTGCCTATTTCATTCAGTAATTGGGGAGGTTACAAGAGTGTTTAGCCCAGTGATTGGAACACATAGGCAAAAAGCAAACATGTTTGCACGTATTGTTACAGTTATTATTTTTGTGACTTCCATAGTTTTCCCATCATAGAACATACTTGTGTGTGTGTGGTTAGTTGCTCAGTCATGTCTGACTCTTTGCGACCCCATGGACTGTAGCCCTCCAGGCTCCTCTGTCCATGGGGATTCTCTAAGCAAGAATACTGGAGTTGGTTGCCATGCCCTCTTCCAGGGGATCTTCCCAACCCAGGGATCAAACCCAGGTGTCCCACATTGAAGGAGGATTCTTTACCATCTGAGCCACCAGGGAAGCCCATAACATACTTATTGAATATCTAAAATGGGTAAGGCCTGCAACACACTGAAAACTACCCACTCGTAGTGTAGAACAGCTATGCAATACAGTCTGCCCTCTGTATTTATGGATTCACATGCAGGGAGTCAACGAAGTATGAATGAAATATGCATATAGCAAACCTGCAGATATGGAAGACCTACTATTCATGGTACTTTGTCATTTTATGTTAGGGACTTGAGCATCTGTGGATTTTGGTTTCAGAGGGGGCTCCCTGTACTTAGGAACAACTGTTCAGGCCTTTGGTTTGAATGGAGCTCAGTATACCGTTGACACTGCTTTTTATCTACAGAGTCTCAGGAAGCTTCTAGGAGTTTTATTTCTGTTTCAGCCAGTCGACAGAAGCTGACTAAAAGAGAAATTAGATTTTGTGCGCCCAGGTACATGGGAATCTAAGGGCAGGGGGACGTGTTTAAGCAGGATCAGGTGGTTTTCAGCTCTGTCTCCATTGGGATCTTAGGCCTTATATTGCGTCTCTCCTGCAGAGTGATCTGAGATTAGTTGCAAACTCTCTTCATTATGCCTGATGGAAGTGTAGGTCCACACTCAAACATTTTCCTGATGACCAAAATATTTAGAAATTTTTTGGAGACAAGTTTGTCTTTTGCAGTAATTATGTGTGTGTGTGTGTGTGTGTGTGTGTGTGTGTTTGTACACACATATATACACATCTGAGAGATTTTGTTTTTCTCTCTGTCGAGTGGATAAAATTAACATTTACTATGCGTCAGGTATTGTGAAAAGTACTTTCTATACATTACCTTATTTTACTCTCAGACTTTTCTGGTCTTCACATTGCTTTTATAAGTGAGATCTCACGGCTTTTAAAGGGTGAAGCCGGATTACAACCTAGACCTGTCTCATTCAAAGTTAAAGCTCCTAACCATTATACTAGAATGCCTACTGTGCAATTTCCTGTTAGGATTATAATTCAGATCCCTATAAAGACTTCTATTTGCATTTCTCTCTTTGGGATTACCATCCCCATAAAATATATGGTACTATATATGCTCATATAAATCTAAATGCATTGTCTTTCAGGAAGAAAGACACCTTTACTGAAGACAATCACAACATACAGTTAAATATCAGTGGTGGTCAATAAACCATGTACATGCAAACTATTAATAATTAATACTAATCATTAGTAGAGTCTTCTATCTACAGTGAATTCACAGGGAAATTCCTTTCATATAGCCATGAGAGGACTTTTTCATTTTATGAGTCTCAATGATTTCTCATAATTTCACATCTTGTCTGTAGAATGATATTAATATCCTCAATAACAATATCAATCAATAATATCAACAACTACAACAATAATAGTACAGATTACTTATTAACATCGATACTGTATGATTTATAAAGCAAGGTATGTAAGATTTATAAAGTAAGGTATGCACTACCTGAGCATATTATATATGTCATTATATATGCATAAATATATATATGTATATAGGTAAAAACTATCTCCATTTACCATATGAGGAAACTAAGATTCAAAGTGCAATGTGCATGGGGTGATACAGGCAGCAAATGGCGAAGTCAGATATCAAATATAAAGGGAAGTGAATCCAAAACTATATGTGTTCTTTCTACTGCCTAGACTCTACCAGAAAGGTTTTATTTTTTTTCATTCAGCATCATTTGCTGTTACTAGTAATCATACCTATTTTACTCTTCAATGTTCTGGAAGTATTTAGAAACATTGTTTTCTTCAATCTCCCTCTTCTATTATAGGACTAAAGGAAGGCATAGCCCACAGGGTTTTATGAGGCTAGAGTTAGAGAAAACCTTGGGCAAGGGGAAGGGAGGGGTGTAGGGGTGCTGAAAATAAATTATAAAATACAGTAGGTTCCAAGTAGAATACCAAAAAAATCAAAACAGTAAGTCTCAAAACTCTGTGAAGATTCGAAGAAATGGAGTCTTTCTTGCCATATCAATAAACAAGACTGTCAGAGTCATCAGTGATTCTGGCCCCCAAATGCGAATTCCTGAGCCCTAAGGGCTCTCAGGAAGGAGAAGAACACCAGTACGATCTGCTGGCCATCAGGCTGCAGTCACTCCTTATGGTGAGGACTGAGGAACTCAGGATATGAAAAGCAAAGGGTACTGGCACCTGATAGCTGAGATGTATACGAAAGGAATGATTTCAGTAAGCTCGGACTCTTACATCTTCCTATACATAGTGCAAGTGTGCATGCTAAATTGCTTTAGTCACGTTTGATTCTGTGTGACCCTATGGACTGTAGCCTGCTAGGCTCCTCTGTCCTTGAGATTCTCCAGGAAAGAATACTGGAGGGGGTTGCCATGCTTCTTCTAGGGGATCTTCCTGACTCAGGGATCTAACCTGCATCTCTTCTGTCTCCCACACTGGAGGGTGAGTTCTTTGCTATTAGCACCACCTGGGAAGCCCTCCCATATGTATAAAAGCCCTGAAGTCCTTAACTTGGGATATCTGATTTTCCTTTAATTCACAATAATCTTTTGAAGTTTAGACTACCTGCCCTTTGTGCAAAACTTCTATGTAACCTGGTTCCTCCCTTCGAATTCTCTGAGAAATTCTCTAAGGGTTAGTTGAGATGCTGTCACCTGGGCTAAAAATTTCCGCTAAATAAAACATAACTCTCAACTTTTAGGTTGTGACTATTTTTTAAGTTGACAATTCAAAAAAGCTGAGAGAGCCAAAAGATTTTGACATCTATTGTATGTATGCAATTTATAAATTTGAAGACAGTATGCGTGTAAGTGCGTGTGTGTGCGTGTGTGTGTGAGATGTATTTGAATTTGTAATCTAGAGGTAGTCATTTCAGGAATTCATAATTCATAGGAATTCAAGAGCAGGAAGGCCTTGCTCCAGAGGTGGTTGTTACATGAGTTAGCTATATTTTCTTTCTGATCAATACCGGAGGATTTGCTAATTAACTTAATAAATATTAAAGAATGGGTTTTAATGGTGACAAATTAGTAGTATTCAAGATCTATGCTTTGTCTAAGAATTTGGAGACATTCCTCACCCTAGCATAAATAGGAAGTCCAGTGAAACCTCTATTCTTTACTCTTCAGGATAGTGCTGGAGGCTAGATTCTGAAATTATAATGTCAGAAAAATCTGTTTACCTGATGGTAATTGTAAAACTAATTGAATCCTGCTTTTGTGTTTCACATCATCTCAGTGAACCCAGAGACAACATGTTATGCTCACAGAATCTAAAGATCAGGGAACTGGTACATCTTTGAATTTACAGAGGAGGGCTGTTGAGCTGTTGTATAGCTTTTTAAACAAATAGCATTTCTAAAAAATGTCTCCAAGTGTGGCTGAATCTTCTTTGATACTTGCTTTTATAAGTGTCAGGTTTTGATGTCAGAGAGTAGCTAACACTCATCTCTAACCATAGCAGCTACCAAAATCTACCACAGAAAATCTAATAAATGTACACGGACAACTGGCTTAGGCTAGTTCCCAACAATAACAAAATTCTAAACCATAGAAATGAGAGCAGGGATAGTGGCTTGAATATAAATAGAGAATGATCTCTGGCAATTTGTCAGAATAGGTATCAATGTCTTCTTTTTGCAATTTTGGCACCAGCTGCCCGTAAACACCTGAGCTATAAAAAGTGGGGTAAAGTTGATACCTGCTTATAGCCAAGATTTCCTTATTGATAATCTCAATTTGCTGAATAATTATAAGAAAAATGAATTATCAGCAGCTGTTATCTCTGTCATATGTCAAATGCCTGGTTATTTCCAAGAACCCAACGTTTTGTCTCCTTGCTGACCTAACAAGCAAGCTGCCGATTCTTCACCTTAATATCTCCCTAGACCAGCTTCACTTCCTTTCATTAAACTTATCAAGTACCTAGTTATGCTGTATGTGTATCACTGATTTCCTTAGTGAAAAGCCTCAATAAACTTAGCGTGGTTCTACAGCTTGTTCAGATCAGATCAAATGATCATTTAAAACAGAGTTTAGTTCACTGTAGAAGTTGATGCTGTGCTCAAACTTCATGCTGACTTTCCATTTCCCTAAATACAAGTCACATTTTGGATTCCCTTTTCCATGTCCTTTTCCATTAATGTCATCAAAGATTACAAACTTTCTAGAGAAAACCAAAATCTATGTGAGACTTTCTGTAACGAATGTTGGTGAAACGTGCTCTCACTCTCAACTCTTAAGATTGCTATAAACACATCAACACCTAAAGGAACCATTTTTCCTTTCCATTTTTTTTTCTTTCCCTCATAAAGCAAAAATAAAGCAAATGAACAAACAAACAACACACAGACAATACACACAAGCAAAAACAAAGAATCTTTTCTTAACGACTTTCTCTGAAATGCTAGAGATCTTTTGCTATAATATTGAGAGAGGGCTAGAAACTGATCAGCTTCATGGCCCTTTATTGTACTGTTCAGCAGGTATAAGTCATACTGCATAAATCTGATCCTCTTTCTTTAGTATCTCTAAAAAAAGAAGCAGTAAAACTCATTAAAGTATGTTCTAAAGACAGCCAGTTTTCTGTTACGGTTCTACCTGTTTGTGCCTGTGCTTACCTTTGCATTCAGCACAGAAAGGTCAATATTTGGAAGAGAACAAGAAGGATATTTATGAAACTATAAAAACACACATTTCATTTAGAAGTGCTAGTTGTGCCTTCCATACTTTTCTGAGTCATCGCCATAGGAAGCCAGCATAAATGCTACCTATTATTTTTGGGAATTGAGCTCCTAATTTGCATCTGTTTTCTATTGGATCACTCCAGGAAATTGAGATCACAAAGTTTAAAAAGGAGAATACCTGTTTAATGTTCCATGGCAGTCAGATTTTGTGCTTGATGCTTGCTCACAGCAAAAGCCTTGCAGGCAAGAAGCAGAATGAGCAATTTAACCAATCATTGACTGCTCAGAGTCCATTATGTAAATGGAAAATAAGGCCATTGTATTAATGGGGAAAAATGGAAAAATAAAGTCCTATCTTAGCAGTTCATTGTTTAAAGAGGGACTTATTTTAATATCTGTCATATAAAATGGGTCTTCACATAGCTAGTATAAAAATGCAAAAAGGAAGTCTACTCTGGAATTATAAACATACATGAATCTAAAGTTAAGTTTCTAATACAGCATTTCTAGTTTTCTTTGTTGTATCTAATAAATACTGTAGCAATCACAAATATTAAAAAATATTGCATTTTGAAAAGTTTATAGACCTTTATTGAAAGTTGACTTCTTCAGTCTCAAAAACCAGCCCTTAGTAAGTGCTGCTATAATGCCAGGTGCTTTGTATGTTTGTTTTAATCCTTGCAATAACCTTGTGAGGCAGTACTTTCTTTCTCTCCTGGTGAGGGCATGTTATAACTATCTGATGATCTTTTGGTTACCTGTTGTTGAGTAACAAATAACCACAGCTCTCCGTGATATACAAAACAGTTGATAACAGACGCATCAGGAGCAGCTCTCCAGATCTTGGCTGGCTTTCCACACAGGTATAGAGGTGCCTGGCTGTCAGCTAAGGTAACTGGAGCAGTTTGGCTCTGCTCCACGTGTCTCTCAAACGGCCACAGGCTGCCCAGACATGTCCTTCTCATGGCAATAGCAGCGATATAAGAGGCCCAGACTAGTGGAAATGTGCAGTTCTCGTATAAGCTTCTGTTGGCTCATTCCTATTAACCTCTCATTGGCCACAGTGATGCAGAGAGAAAATCTATTCTGGCTCTCGATAAGAGGTGCTCCGAAGTCCCAGGGCAAGCGGTAAAAAATTGAGTCCATTAAAACAATCAATCTTAAGTAAAGCAATCAGTCTCAAACAGATGACAATGGCTTAGTATTTGTTTATTTAATCAAATTGCTGTTCATGTTCTATTGATTTAACTCTGAAGATACCTGTAATACTTGCAACTTTTCTACACAAACTAAAAAGCTAGAAACCAAACCAGACTCGAAACAGTTATTTCAAGGATCATTTCATTTTTCCAAAGCTTTCCCAACCCACTTATTATTTTTCTTAGTAATCAAGATGATGGTAGTGGCCATCACCATTTATTGACATTTACTATATGCCAGACAGTAAGTAAACACTTATAAATCTTACAGTGATCCTACTGAATGGGCACTATGATCCCAGTTTTATAGATGAGGAGGAAAATGAGCTGTAAAGAGATTGAGGAATTTGTAGAAGTTTGTCCTAATAGTAAGTACTGAAACTTAGATTGAAGTCCGGGTCTGTTGGATGTCAATACTCAGGCTTTCAACAGCCAGTCTACCACATTTTAATCTATCCAAATGCTAATAGTTGGAATTGTCTACATATTGTTATCACCTGTCATCCCTCTGTTAGTATGATTATAAATATTTCTGTTTGCTTCTGGACTATTGAAAAAAGGCTATGTTGTTCTAGTGACACACAAATTCAAACATATTCTGGGCATAATAGTATCAGAAATTTTTTCTCAACAGACAGCATTTGTTCTAATTATGCAAAGCACTCAACTGTGACCTGCAGAAGTTTCCTCCTTCCTTCTTTCCTGTCTTTGTTCAGATTGGCTTGGGCCCTTTCTAAGAGTATGGCCATTTAACCATCTGCCTTCAAGATATCTCTCATTCAAGGAATCAAAATGTCTACTCCAGTTAAATGACACTTTCAGTTTGTAAAGCCATTAAGGAGTTTACAGAATGATTTTACATTTATATATATATATTACTCACTTCACTTTTTTTCACACATTTTTCAATTCTTAGAACAAGTATAAGGGCAGATAAAAATAAAACAATAATAGGCTTAATTCTCTCTATTGAAAATAAGGGAGGATATCCTTCCCTTCTTTTATTCAGACTGTTTACTTCAGAAAACTTAAACTTATAAGTACTTTCTCTTCTTTTTGAAATGCATATAAACTCTTTGAAAAAATAGATAGGTCCTTTGTCAGCTTGATGACCAGGAATGTCTTTCTCAAATACCTGGGAACCATTTACTTGGAATGAAAACATCAAGGGAGATGGCACCACTACCCCTTGGTTTCAGTGGTAGGGTAGGAACCCAACTTCCTGGGTTGCTCCAAGTTGCATAACTGCTTCCTTTATTACAGATATGAAACATTTGTTTTTCTTCTGCATAAAGTCAATTAACTAATACAGATGGTTACTCCAACTGTGAAGTGAAATTGGGATGAACTATGTGTGGCAAATTGTATTGTGAAGTCTTCTTACTTGAGGACTATTTATTCTTTATCTCAAACACGGGTATGTAAGATGAAAGGGTGAGATTTCTTTCTGTCTTTGCAGTCTCTTAGCATACTGTCTGTGATGTGCAAAACTCTGTTTAATGTGTTTTTTTTTTTTTTTTTTTTTAATAACAAAACTGTTTTCTTTCCCTCCTAACTTTGTAGAGAGGATTTTTAAGTTGGGAGAAAATTTTGTCTTTAATTATATTTCTCCAGCACAATCTGCAAGCTAAGTATTACTATGGTCATTTTACAGGTTAGGAAACCAAGGTTTCAAGAGATAAAGTAACTTGCCTATACAGACAGTCCTACAACTTATTATATTGCAGAACTAATGGGTTTATAAATTCATGAAGATTGGAATCATGTCTATCTTGCTGATAATTTTATTCCCAGTGCTCCATGAAAATTTGGCAATATGAATGCACACTTAGTCTTTTTGGAAGAATAAATATCCCTAAATCCCAAGAGCCTTCCAGTATTATATTTGATACTAATTTGTAGCAATTTAGAGTTACAGTGTGGTATCATCAACAGTTAGGAAATTAAAAAGAAAGATTATTATCTGACTGGGAACTAGTGAGAATGAAATATAATTGATCAAAGTAGAGATATTCTAAAGCTCTCAAAGAGAATACTTTAACACCTAGAACTAAACTATACCTTAAATATAAAAAAAGATATAAAGAAATAATGCAATAACATTTGGGGATGGGTTGTGCTCAGCCATGGGATCACTGAAAGACAATAGATGCCAGTTTTAACAGCACCCATCCTATTTTTGGTCACATTGGTGAAAGCAACTTCAGCCAACAGTCCCACTGGCAAGTTCACCCCTAATGTGAAATGAGAGGATAAGATGATCTTGTCTTGATTCTGTTAAATTATGTTACTAATCCCTGTAGTGCCATTAAATGGATTAATCAATAAATTTCAAATTCTTTTAGTCTCTATTATTTTATTTTCTTATAGTAAGTCAGTTAGTAGTTTCCAGTTCATATCTGCTTTCTCATCAGGTGTGACTAGCATAAGATAATATTTGACATGTCATTTTTATGTTGTCTCAGAACCATTCTAGTTTCACTAGCCCAGCTTAGCCAATCACTCTGGACCTAACCCCTTCTGGGCACTGACATGAGTGAATTTCTGGGACTTCAAAGAGGAGAACCAGATTAGAGGGGCCCTCTCTTACACCACCAGGTCTCAGTCCATTCTATGAAAGACATACATGGCGAGATGGGCCAGGCACCTGAAACCCCATCTCCAGGAACCATTCCCTTGCCTCTCCCTTTCTCGCCCACTTGAGAAAGTTAATGGGAACATAAATAAGAGAATATCACAACTCAGAGCAGACTTTCACAAGGACATGCCCCATAGAAAATTTCCACACTTAACCGATAAGCATGCTATTAGACAAAAGATGGGGAAAGCTGAATAAGCTTAGAAAATTGTGGTATGACAAAGCAGTAGTTTGTTGGAGTTGGTTCATACTAACTCACAAGAGCTAAAACTGATTTGTCTGTTTCTGTCTCTGCACTCAGTAATGTCATATGGATTCTTTGAAATAGGCCAAGGCATGAGGGTATCTGACATCATAAAAATCTGCAGATACAACAAATTGGAGATTTTTTTTCCAGAGAGCAGTTTATCAGCATACGTTAGGATGATAAATTTTTATGCAATTCCTTGGATGAGAGATTTTTTAATCATAATACCCCTGATGTCTTTAAGATACTTGGCCATGAAATACTTTCGGCAGCAATGCCATGTTGAGACAAAATTAGACCCTTCATAAACTATAAGAAAAATGAATTAACTTAAAAATTATATTATCAAATATTTACCGGTTAATTTTATGTGACATACATACCACCCTTCTGATCATATCTTCATTTATTGATGTATTTATTCAATATTTATTCAAGAGCTTCCTAAGCAACAGATACTATAGCACCGAGATACAATAGCTGAATACTGTCCCCTGATGCCACTTCTAGCTGTTAGAATATTCTGAGTTTTACTGTTTCACTGTTGAGATACTCATTCACATGTACCTGAAAGCACATCCCCTTTTAGGCATGGGCAAACAGTGGGATACTCTATGACCTCCCACAGGACTTAGTATCCTAAGCATCATGTTAAGTTCTTTATATGCATTATCATGTCCCTTCCTTGGGTTTCCCTGGTGGCTCAGATAGTAAAGAATCTGCCTGCCATGTGGAAGACGGGTTCAATCCCTAGATTGGGAAGATCTCCTGGAGAAAGGAATGGCTACCCACTCCAGTATTCTTGCCTAGAGCATTTCATCCAATCCTTATCCTTTGACGGCTCTGTATTTTATTATCCCGACTATTACAGCTGAGGAAACTCAGTTACATAGAGATTGAATAATCTGTTTAAGGTCACATGAGAACAAATGCTAAATGTAAAAATTCAAATAAAAAAAAAGAAAGATAGCTCATAGGTATACTTAACACTATGCTTTGTCACCTCTTGACAAGACATTTAAGTTTATATTTCAACACCTCCACACACTTAGAGGGGAGGAACAGGCTGAATATGCATTTACCCAGTTCATTAAGCATTTACCCAGTACTTACCTTGAGTTATGTTAATCGTGTTTTTCAAAATACATTGTATATACCAGGCATGCTCAGAAGTGTTCCATGGGGGCTCCATGCAGAGTCTCAGAAGAAATACAGCTCATCTTCCCAGAATTCCAAATTTCTAAGGAATGGAGAATATATTCTCATGTTAAAACCAATGAAAGATGCATTGGGAAAAGAATGCAGAGTTTATATAAGTTTTAGGAACACTAGAAAATTCTTAGATTTTACATTTTGGAGTAGCAGCTACTTGGTCTGTGTCAGAATTTTTGTGGTCCACTACTGAGCTGAGAACACTTTGTGACTGAAAATCTAACTGTTATGAATGTAACAAAAGAGAAACATAGATATAGAGAAGAAACCAGTGGTTACAAGTAGGGAGAAGGAAGGAAGAGAGGCAAGATTGGAGTAAGGGATTACAAGACACAATCTATTATGTATAATATAAGATACAAGGACATATTGTAAGAACAGGGAAAGCAGTTACTATTTTATGACTTTAATCATAGTATTATCTATACAAATATTGAATCACTACTGCTGCTGCTGCTCCTGCTAAGTCGCTTCAGTTGTGCCCGACTCTGTGTGACCCCAGAGATGGCAGCCCACCAGGCTCCCCTGTCCCTGGGATTCTCCAGGCAAGAACACTGGAGTGGGTTGCCATTTCCTTCTCCAATGCATGAAAGTGAAAAGTGAAAGTGAAGTCGCTCAGTCATGTCCGACTCTTAGCGACCCCATGGACTGCAGCCTTCCAGCCTCCTCCATCCATGGGATTTGCCAGGCAAGAGTATTGGAGTGGGGTGCCATTGCCTAAAACTAATACATGGGTCAGTGGTAAAGAATTTGCTGCCAACGTAGGAGTGATTTCAATCCCTGGGTAGAGAAGATCCCCTGGAAAAGGAAATGGCAAGTCACTCCAGTATTCTTGCCTGGGAAATCCTATATATAGAAGAGCCTGGCAGGCTACATTCCATGGGGTCGCAAAGAATCAGACACAACTTAGTGACTAAACAACAAAATTAACTATACTTCAATAAAAAATAATTTAAAATAAACTCGCACTCTATTACCATATCTATGTAGTTTAGAGCTATATATATATATATATAAATTATCTCATTCATTTTATAATTGTTTTTGTTTTTCGTCTCTATATCTTAAAGGAATTTAAGCATTCTAAGACTGAGAACTTGTCTGTTTGTCCAGTTTTATTCCTAATCCCCAAAACAATGCCTAGTATAAAAAGGTATTTAATGCTGCTTGTTAAATGAGTGGATAAATGATGAAGTGTATAAACATTTGCTACTTAATTAACTCTTTTCCCTCAGTTTCTATATCTATTAAAAGAGGTAAAGTATGACATTTTTCATAGCGTCATCATGAAGATTTACAAAATATATAAATCATGCCTATAATCATGACCAGCATATAGCAAGCACTTAAAAAATTTAAGTTATTGTAACTGAAAGACACATAAGGATCAATGTGTGTACAACAAAGAAAATCACTTTTCTATAGTTTCTGTATTTCATTGGGACTGTATTGAAGAGACATTCTAAATAAAAATACTCAGATTCTTTAAACCCACTTCTTCAAAACACAACTAAGCATCAGGTAGATTTATGTCCGTCTTGTCACCATAGACATAAACTGCATTATTGCCAAAGAGTAGTGCAAATCATAAGATTCTTCCCTCAAAAAAGGCTATAAAGTGTTAGCAATAACATAAAAGATGATGGCCATAGTGATTCATTGCAAGGGCATGGGCAGAAAGCTGTGTCATCTGGTTAGTATGTTTTAAATGTTTATGAGTTGTGGATGTATTTGTTTATGCTTTTATGTATTTGGTGCTGACCACTCACATAGAAAAAAATGACAATGATGCTTGTCCTTTTTAAAATTTGAAATCACAAAAATTTTCATTTAGGCTGCTTTACTGATATAAAAACTAGCCTGTGTTTTCATTCTAAAAATCTTTCATTTTTAGATTATCTTCCATGTTAATAGAAACATTTTGGTGTAAAGTAGGCATTTTACCCTAAAATCCTATTTTACAAAATCTATCCAAAAATTGGGGTTTATTTAACTGTTATAATTTAAGAGTTACAGGTTAAGTTGGGATTCTTTTTCACAAGTTGATAAACAGTCATATCTAGTTCATTTGTGAGCATTAAAAAATGCTGTTGATTAACCTATATAGATAGGGGAGGGGGAAGCTGCTTATATGGTAAGCCAAGTCCTGTCAATAATGTTTACATTCTAGTGTTTGAGAGAGGGACAAAAGAAAGTAAGTGTCCAGAGCATTCTGAATTTCATCTCTGGGTCAAGTGGTCTGGTAGATCTGAGGGACAGTTTTGAAGTTTTGGCATCTGAACTGATATGCAGCCAGAGTAATTGCCAGGTTATCAAGCACTGCTTTCTAAAGGTAAGTTAAAGAAGCTTCTGTCTTAACACAGTCCACCAGCTACTGAGTAGCTGGTACTAATTAACTCTGTGTATTTGTCTTTCATTCAGTAGTAACAAGAGTCCTGACTGCCATTTTTCAGCTATCTCCCCGGCTCTCGCACCTGCTATTCTTGTTGTCATATTATTTCTTTTCTATGTATGCGGTTCAGTCTTTTCCTACTTCACCATCTCTGTGCTCTGTATACACCTACTTTACTGTGAACAAATTGACTTTAATTTTTACAATATCTTTTTCAGATCATGAAAGAAATACATATTCAATATAAGATACTTATAAAATTATATATATATATTAAAAGGAACATTAGCACTGACCCAAAAGCACAACCCACATGTAACATTTTTGGTATGCTGTGTTTGTCTACAATCTTTTCCCCCACATGTATATCATTACTAGGTAAATGATCTTTTTGAAATTGCTTATGTTTTCTAAATTGTTGAGGAAGCCAATTACTATATCACTCTGTTTCTTTATTTATCTATACACTGGTTCTCACTCTTCTTAAAGGAGGAAAAACCAGATCAGAGAGTTTAGAAGAGGAAACTGATACATGAGTTGTCCAGCCCCTTCCTCTTTTCCTCCTCTTGGGACCCAGTGGCCTAGAAAGGAACACACCGCTTTATTCCTCCATGCGGTAAGTCTTTGGGATTCCCTGGTGGCTCAGATGGTAAAGAATCTGCCTGCAGTGCAGGAGACCTGGGTTTGATCCCTGTGTTGGGAAGATTCCCTGGAGAAGGGAATGGCAACCCACTCACAGTACTCTTGCCTGGAGAAACCCAAGTCTTGGTGAGGTGGTTATTCAGTGGGAGGCCTGTCCTAGCCCAACTCTGCTGAAAACTGAAAGGGAGACTCTGTCTAATTCTAGAGTGTTATAAAGACTACATGCCATTTTCTTCAATAGCATTTTTTTTTTTTTTTGGTAATAAAGATGTTATTTTAACCTTGATCATGGGGAGCCTTTAATCTTCCTTTTTTAGTTTGCTCAGTACCTACACAGGAAAGAAGGATGTTGCTTTATTCTTCACACAGAGACCAAACACACATGCTCTATGATGGATGCTGTGATGTGCCATCTAGATGTCTCTTTCATGAAGCCTTATTCTCTCAACTTTTGGAATTAGCACCAGCATAGGATGGAGAGCCCCTTCAGGGACTATCTCAGGTGCAAAGAGCATCCCATCCAAGGTTGTGAACTTGCTTTGGAAGCCTACATTCAATAACTGATTGATGTGTGTGTGTGTGTGTGTGTGTGTGTGTGTGTGTGTTAGTTGCTCAGTTGCGTACAACTCTTTGCGACCCTATGGACAATAGCCCACTAGGCTCCTCTGTCCATAGCATTCTCCAGGCAAGAATACTGGAGCGAGTTGCCACCCTTTTCTCCAGGGGATGTTCCCAGCCCTGGGATCAAACAGGGGTATAAAGTCCCGGCCCATCCTTTGAGACATTAATGATCATTCTAGCTCCAGAGCTCCCTGAGCATCAAAAAGACTATCACTGGGCATAAGCCAGTGGTATTTGGCTTGGCTTTTCCTTTTCCTCACAGCTGCTTCCTTTTTCTCTATTATGATGTTCCCAAGGGCTCTCCATAACAAATATGCCAATTTTGTCTCTGAGACTATTGAGTCTGCTTACTGAGAAACTTAACCTCTCACATTTATACACAAATACACGCATATCATTCTATTAAAGGTATTTGTTGTAATAACCACATATTGTTAAAGAGACAGTCTAATAATAGAGGAATAATATTGTATTCAATAATGATTCCATAATTATTCTAACTCTTGTTCTTGGACATTCATTGTATTTCCAATTCCTACTGTTTTAAACATCACATCACACAAAAAAAAATTGTTTACAAATATTTTTGCACATATCTAATTAATTGTGAAGGATAAATACATTCAAGAAAGAATGAAATTACTGGGTAAAAGAAGATGCACATTAAAAAAAAATTGACATTATTGTCAATTTACTCTCTGAAAAAATCTCACACCAATATACACTCTCACCATCAAGGAATGGGAAAATATATTTCAAAGCACACTTACTAACATTGATGTTTTAAATTATATATTTTCTAGTTATTTAATTATGTTTTTATTTTCCTTATTAATGAAGTAGAAAATTCATTTATGTATTTATTAGCCAATTACTATTATTTCTTTCTTTATGGATTATGTGTCTACAAACTTGTTTATTCTTCTAGATTGTTTTTTTCCTTAAAAAAACTTTCTAAAACTTTTCAAAACTGAAGAGTATTGACATTTGTATAGTATGAGCTTATCATGAAAGAAATTGACCGTGCTCTCCATTTAAGAGGGTTCGTTCATGATATAGTGTATAACAATGATTCTCACCTCCTGCCAATTTTGCCTCCCAGGGCATCTGGCAATGTCTGGAGACAATTTTGATTGTCATCAGTTTGGTGGGAGGGGAGGAAAAGGAGGTACTACTGAAATATAGTTAAAACCTAGTGAGTAAAGGCTAGGGAAGCTGCTAAACATCTTACAGGAGGGGAGTCCACTAAAACAAATACTTATCCAGCCCAAAATGTGAATCGTGCCAAGACTGAGAAACCCTAGTCTGGTATATACAGAGAGTTCTGCAAACTTCCTGCATGAGTTTATTCATGGGTTTGTCTGTGTGTGTGTGTGTGTGTGTGTGCATGCGTGCATGCACAAGTACAGACGTATACATTTTTTTTCAAGTATATTTTCTGACTTGTTAATGTTGGTTGAAATAAATCACTTTTTATGGGTATGTTTTGAAACTCTAAATCTTTTTTTGGTATTTTCACACTTTTTTTTTTTTTTTTTTTAGTCTGCTGGGTTTTCTATCTAATGATTTTGTCCTTGATAGTAATATAGGTGTTGCAATTTTGAAATTATTTTGTCTATAATTTAGGTAAGAAAAATAACTAGGTGTATTGACATTATTGGAAATCAGAGTTTTCAATTTCTCTAGGACCCTACATTCTGTAAAGCACAATTGCTACTTTATATATAGTATAGCGCTATTTATTTCTCATATAAAGGCTTTTCTGGTGGCTCAGATGGTAAAGAATCTGCCTGAAATGCAGGAGACCCAGGTTCAATCCCTGGGTCAGGAAGATCCCCTGGAGAAGGGAATGGCTACCCACTGCAGTATTCTTGCCTGGTGAATTCCATGGACAGAGGAGTCTGGTGGGCTACAGTCCATGGAGTCACAAACAGTTGGACACGACTGAGCGACTAACGTTTTCACTTTCTAATATAATGGTATCGCTAATAACAGCTGCTATTTATTGAGTCTCTCTGATGTCTGCCTGGTGGTGTCACTCTACTCACTGATACACATGCAATATTCCATTTGTTCCTCATAATAATTCTATGAAGCGGTTATTACTTCCCCTACTTTACCAAAGAAGTTCAGGGATTATAAAAACTGTATCAAATGCTTGTGCTCAATTCCTAGGCTATGATCTTTCTATTTAAATATCAAAAGTGAAGTTAAAATAGCTTAGTATTCAGATCCTTAGTGTATAGCTGATACTATTTGTTCTTGCACAGGAAATTTGAGGATCCTTTTGCCAGATAGTGTATACCTCTGAGACTTTGATCAGAATTGGACAAAGTATATTTATTTTCAATTATCCATTGATCTAAACAATAAATGTTTCCTGTCAGATCAGTAATAAGAGACACTGATTCTTATCTTTCAACAGCTTCATGTTGAAAGGACAACAACTGATATTGATCATCAGTGTGAACATTACTTCAAAGTCACAAATTTCTCAATAGTTTTTTGGGTTTTATTGGCATGGATTGTTTGTTTACATATATCATTCTTATACAAGATGTCAATTTCTAGCATATTTATTTTTCTCTTAATCTTCCTCAACATACATAAAATGTCAGTCTGGAATAATTATAAGTAGAGCAAATTACAAGTCACTGTAAGTGACAGGCACCTAACGGCTTCTAGGACCTGGTCATGTCATAATCCTTCTCTGTTGATGTGCTTTTCAGCTTCCAGGGAAAGTTCTGTGAGGCTGAAGCCGTTCTCTCTTCCCAGTTTGAGAGACAGCAATGAGAAGGTTAACTACTACAATTATTTGCAAGTATAATTGTTCATTATTTGAATAAAGCAAATATCCTGCTTTCTGAAGCTTATAGGAAAGAGAGGAAAGATTAACTAAGAGAGGTGAATGGGCTTCCCAGGTGGCACTAGTGGTAAAGAACCCGCCTGCCAATGTAGGAGACATAAGAGACGTGAGCTTGATCCCTGGGTTTGGAGGACACCCTGGAGGAGGAAATGGCAACCCAACTCCAGTATTCTTGCCTGGAGAATCCCATGGACAGAAGAGCCTGGTAGGCTGCAGTCCATGGGGTTGCAAAGAGTTGGACACAACTGAAGCGACTTAGCACAGCACACAGCACAAGAGAGATGAAAGGAGAAGAGGATGAGGTGATTACACAGCCTCACCAACTCAGTGGACACGAATTGGAGCAAATTTTAGGAGATAGTGAAGGACAGGGAAGCCTGGTGTGCTGCAGTCTATGGCGTCACAGAGAGTCGGATACACCTCAGGGAGTGAACAACAGCAGCAAAGGGAGGTGAGCTTCCTTTGTCATTTCTCTTTCAAGGGAGCTTCACACTTAGCACTGAGGGGAAACAGAGGTGTTAGACCATTAGAAAAATAATTGCAGAATTGAAGCTAAGGACTGTCGTGAATAGTGGCAAGTGGAGAGAACTGATAGAGGCTCAGGACGTTCAGCAATGGGGTCCTGTCTTGACCAGTTTATAATGAGCCATGTTAAACCCTAAGCAACTCTCGAAGTCAACTGGACTGCATGGTCTCAGTTTCTGTGAACTACCCCTAGAATCTCATCATAAATTCTGTTTCACTTCAGCTAGTTCAAATGGGTTTATTTCATTGAAACTAATTAAAGACTACAGTAACCAACTCAGATACTGGATCCTCTGGGAAAAGGTAAATTCCCTGGTTTGAATATTAAACCTTAGGCTCTGGGAGACAGGCAAAACATACATGTTCCCTCAAATGAAAAACTCAGCTTCTCCAAGAAATCTATCTGGTTAGCTGTAGAGTTCCTTTGCCAATCAGTATACTGAACAGCTAGAATCTATGAGCCTTTTTCATGGGGCAGGTTGCATTTCTCAATAGGTCAATTAGACAATGAAAAATCACTTCTCAAATCTAATTCAACACACCCCACTGTCCTGATGTTGGTTTCAGCAGAATGTCTAAGATATATATTTATATGCCTTGAACAAAAGGGTTCAGTAATTTGTCTTCAGCTGTTGGTCGCTATTCATTCAGTTCAATTCATTTTAAGTGTGAATGTATACAGACTATTGTGTGATCTGATTAAGGAACCAAAAAAGACATGTAACTTCCCTTGGGAAATTTGCATTTTCGGGGTTTACATTTCTGCTCTGAACTAAATCAATAGGTATTTGGTTACTTCACACCTTTATTTTCATTGAATGAATCATATTTTGGAGTCACAGCCTTTAAATTCCAGGTGATACTGCCTAGGTAAGTAAAAGCCATGTGGCTAGTTCAGTGATCCAGAGAAAATCAATTTACCTTCCAAACTGAGAGATCTCAAAAGAAAACAAAGCAAAAAATGGATGACTATAAATGAATCAGACTTTTAAAGATGTTTTCATCTCTAATAGCTATAACTCAGTGACCTCAAAAGATAAATGTATGAAAACAAGAAAGAACGACTTCACCTGAATGAAAAAAAGTCATCCCCTGAAGATGAATGATTCATGAAATATTTTCCCTATTTCTATCTTTAAATACTGGTCTTCAGTAAAAATCTTTCTGAATGAAAAACTACAGTTGGCAGATCTTCTTTATGGACTCTAATATCTTTTTTCCCTCTTATTTTGGTTCTTTGCAAATGGGTCTAATCCAGGTAACTTCTCCAAAAGGTAGCTTGAATAATATTAAAATGATGGGTGCATCAATAATGCAGCTAGTGGGTAGTCATTAAGAGTTGGGTTTTGGAGTTGGTTTGGTTTGATTTCATTTCAAAAAACTGTGTAATATTAGGCAAGTAACTGGAAAATTCAGATTTCTTATCTGTAGAATAGGAATGAAGTTAAGTGAAAGTCATTCGGTCGTGTCGACTCTTTGTGATCCGATGGACTATATAGTCCATGAATTCTCCAGGCCAGAATACTGGGGTGGGTAGCTGTTGCCTTCTCCAGGGGATCTTCCCAACCCAGGGATTGAACCCAGGTCTGCAGCATTGCAGGCAGATTCTTTACTAACTGAGCCACTAGAGAAGCCCAGAATGGGAATAACAGTACTTATATCTTAGGGCTCATGTGAGAAGCAAAGGAAATAATTCATGTAAAAATATTTGAAGTTATAACCATTTTTATTAATATATGTTCATTTATTCATTCAGCAAGTATCAATATTTACTGAGACAGCCCTATGTGTCAGGCACTGTTCTGGGTTTCTAGGTTTGTCAGGCACTGTTCTAGGTTTTGGAGATGTAACAGTGAGCAAGATAAGATCCATTACTTCAGAGATCTTACCTACTAGTGAGAGACAGATATTAAAAATAAATAAGTATATGTTATAATATTTAAAAATGATTTTTCCTATGAAGAAAAATCTTCATTTTAGTAGACCTCTTTAACCAAAAGCCTTGACATATCAATAGGATTTCATTAACAGGAAGGATTAACAGATATAGACGGCAGGGTAGAATGATCCTAATGGAATCATGATGTTATCCCACTAACCAACAAACTTGAAGTTGAAGAAGACAGTGGAAGTCAAACTACTAAGGGTTAACTATATTGTGAGTTTTGAAATCTTTATCAAAGTAAAAACTGAAAAACAGGTAAATTGTTTATCTATTGTTTTTTAAAGAAAGGTTGTGAATTCTTGACTTGGTAATCTTTTTGAAGTAGGTTAAGGAAAAGAAAATGTAATTGGCCAATATTTCTGAAACTCAATATTCTTTCTGTCTCTAAAGCACATATTAAAGTAGCAATTATAATAGTGATAATGGTTAATACTTATAAGAGAAGTAACAATTGTTAACATTTATCAAAAGCTTACAATGTATCACATTTTTGCAAAGCCCTTCAAGAGCATAATCTCATTGAATCTTTAAAACACTGTGAGAAAACAGAATCACAGATGTAGAAAACAAAATTATGGTTACTACAGGAGAAAGGGGTAGGAAATAAATTAGGAGTTTGGGATTAGCAGATAAGACTACTATATATAAAATAAACAACAAGGTTCTAGTGTATAGCACAAGGAACTATATTCAGTATCTTATAATGAACTAAAATGTAAAACAGTATATATATATATACATACACACATATATATGTATAACTAAATCACTTTACTATACATTAGAAACTAACACATTGTAAGATAACTACATTTCAATAAAAGAAAACACTATGCATTATGTGCCATTATCTCCCTCAATTTACAGGTAAAGAATCCAAGACTTACAGAAGTTAGGCCTTCTTAAGGATACATAGTTGGTAGAGAAGCATGTCATAGGCTGCTCTATTGATTTCAGAGCTCTAAAAGAACTTTGCCAATACCTTTTGTTCTTACTGGGTTATGAACTTTTCCATCATTACCTATTCTGTATAATTCATTTGGCATCCTTCTGTATTGCTTCCTTATATGTCATTATTTCTTAATTATCTAAAAAATATGATAAGGTATATTTTAGCCATTTGTATATAGCAAATCATCCCAAAAATGAGTGGTGAAAACAGTAAGCATTTTTTTTTTTTTCTCACTCATGGATTTTTGAGACAGACTGGGAGCCAGCTAATCTAGCTTGGGCTCAGCTAGAATTGGCTCCAAGTCATGGATCACCCAGATACGCTCTACATGCCTTTCATTTTCTTTGGACCATTCAGCTAACATGAGTATACGTTTCACACAGGTATGAGAGAAACATAAGAGAGAAAATCCCACCAACCTAGGCAAGCAAATGTCAAGCCTCTATTCTCATCATATCCAATAAAACTTCTTTGGTCAAAGTAAGTTACATGGGTAAGGCCTACATCAACAGAGTGGGAGAATACACTTGGACTTAGGGGAAGTAATTGCAGAGGCATACGAAAAAGACATGGATACAAAGATGATAAAGATTTGGTGACTTGGTGATAATGATGTAATCTACCACAAGTGTCTACAATATTACCTACTACATATTAATATCTAAATAGAGTCATATTGCATATAAATAACATTACAATATAATATTTACAGATATTATTAGAGATGAAGGATTAGAGACTTAGGTTGCTTAACAAACTTGACTTTGGTTCACTAGCTCTTAACTGAAATAGTAAGCTTTTTATTCCCATTCTCAAAGAAAACCTGCTTTCCAGTAATGAAAGATGTTAAGAAAAAAGAACTTAGGTGAATTTATGGCATATGCCTCTATTCATTGTCTGTCCCTTGCAATACCTAACCTTGTTCCTGACCCACAATGCATGGTCAATAAATGTGTGATAATCAAAAAGTAGCCATCAAAGACTCCAATTAAACCAGAGCCAAATGCACAAAAGTGATAGTGTTGAGTGGGACATTTTTATATGTTCCTTTTCTATATTAATGGTGTTCATAAACAGGAATTTTAAAGTAATGCAAAAGTAGAGTAGGGCTTTGAGCAAAGAAATAAATATATTTTAAGACAGATAATCAAAATGAAACACTGGCATTACTTAAGTAGCATTATTAAAACAAGCTATTTAGCAAAACTATTATCCTCCCCAGTTTTTACTAGGAAAAAAAAAAAAAAGCAAAACAAAAACAGATAAAACCTGATTATAGAACTTGTGCTTCCCAAATGGAGGTAAATTTGGTTCTTTGTTTCCTCATTTCTCTAGTGATGCAAATTTGTGCCTTTTAATAGATAGTATTAACTTGATATGCTTCCAACTCAGTAGTTTTAAGTTTAATTGATGTCAAGAAAACAAATGTTGCAGGGCAGGTACAATTCTTTTACAATTAAGAGATCACTTGGGTCCACTGCACTGTAAACACATTGAAATTAGTGATGATATATAAAGCATGTTAACTCTTCTAAAGTAAATGAGAAGCCAGAGATGCCCTATGAAGAATGTGCCAATGACTACAATAATAAGAGGTAAAATTTATAAAATGCTTGCTATGAAGCAGTCAATAATGCACTATCATAATCTGTGTTATCATTTTCAGTCCTAATAAGAAGTCTTCCTTTTTTCAGGCATTCAATAAATACATGGTGACCATCTATTATTTACTAGAACTTATGTTGGCTGGTGGCAATAGAGTGAGGGAAAAAAATAATCATGGCTCTGTCCTTGTATGACTTATAGTGATTATAAATAATCACAAAAATAATTATAACACTGAAACTGTGTCAAGTGCTATACAGATGAATTTAATCAGTAATTTAACCTGACTGAAGAGGTCAAAGAATGCTTCTTTGAGGAAATAATTTGAGTTGAGATCTGAAGGACAAGGATGACTTAGTTACAGAGAAGAATAGCATTTGGTCAGAGGGAAAAACAAAGATGAGGCAGGGAGCAGAGATGAGCTGACCTCTAGAATGCAGAGTGAAGAAAAGCAGAGAAGGATGAGAAGAAAAGCAGATGAGGCTGGAGAAGAGATGTGGGCCTGACCATGCAAGATGTGGTTGATAGAGAAGTTTTGTCTTTATTCTAAATATGATGGGAAGCTATTGAAGGGAACCAGAGGAAGAAACCTAGCACTAGTGACATTATTGGGCTTCCTGTTAATGTCTAACCTCTGGTGGCTCAGAGGTTAAAGCGTCTGCCAGCGATGCGGGAGACCCGGGTTCAATCTTTGGGTCGGGAAGATCCCCTGGAGAAAGAAATGGCAACCCACTCCAATACTCTTGCCTGGAGAGTCCCACGGACGGAGAAGCCTGGTAGGCTACAGTCCATGGGGTCGCAGAGTTGGACACGACTAAGCGACTTCACTTTCTTTCACTTTCAGTGACATTATCAGATTTTCAAACTGTCTGGCTACTAGGTGGAGATAGGATTGGATAGAAGGCAGGCAGGATGAATACAGATAGACTGCTTCTATAACTATTGAGATTGTATAAGAAATGATGACAGTTAAGACTATTGTGATGGCAATGGAGATAACAAGAAATACTATCTTTTGAAATTCTAAGGCACACTCGAAAACACTTTAACATCTCTGAAATTAGGACGCTTCTTATAGTCTCTGTGCCATATTAATTATCCAATTGCCATTGCCTGTGTAAGTGCATGGAAATTTGCAAAATCAAAAAGATAATAGAGATATTCTCTTAGAAAGGATATATAGTGAAATTTTGTGATGGCAATAATGTGTATAAACACCTGGTGCTCCAGATCTAAGTCAAACAATGTGTCGATGCATTCACTGGCAGCAGTTTTTCTTTGATATGGGTACTTAAAGTAACGGTGCATGTTACAATTGATGGGTTGTTATGGCTAGTTATGGATTGACTATGGACATGACTCAAAATCACTGCAGATGGTGATTGCAGCCATGAAATTAAAAGACGCTTATTCCTTGGAAGAAAAGTTATGACCAATCTAGATAGCATATTCAAAAGCAGAGACATTACTTGCCGACTAAGTTCCGTCTAGTCAAGGCTATGGCTTTTCCTGTGGTCATGTATGGATGTGAGGGTTGGACTGTGAAGAAGGCTGAGCTTCCAAAAAATTGATGCTTTTGAACTGTGGTGTTGGAGAAGACTCTTGAGAGTCCCATGGACTGTAAGGAGATCCAACCAGTCCATTTTAAAGGAGATCAGCCCTGGGTGTTCTTTGGAAGGAATGATGCTAAAGCTGAAACTCCAGTACTTTGGCCACCTCATGCGAAGAGTTGACTCATTGGAAAAGACTCTGATGCTGGGAGGGATTGAGGGCAGGAGGAGAAGGGGACGATGGAGGATGAGATGGCTGCATGACATCACCGACTTGATGCACATGAGTCTGAGTGAACTCCAGGAGTTGGTGATGGACAGGGAGGCCTGGCGTGCTGCGATTCATGCGGTTGCAAAGAGTCGGACACGACTGAGTGACTGAACTGAGGCAACTGAACAACAACAACAACGGAAAATAAAGGAGATAGAAGACTCAAGTTCCTGTTTGGTTAAAAATGCATATAACATTATGAATAAAGAGGTGTGTATGTGTGTGTTAGTTGCTCAGTCGTGTACCACTCTGTGTGACCCCAAGGACTATAGCCTACCAGGCTCCTTTGTCCATGGGATTCTCTAGGCAAGAGTACTAGAGTGGGTTGCCATTTCCTTCTTCAGTGAATAAAGAGGTACATAATACCATACCAATATTATTCCCATTTAACTGGAAAAGTAATTGAAAAAAAGGAATTAAGAAAACTGTCAAAGGCTATACCATTTACAGTTGGCAGAAATTAGATAGGTCTGACTGCAGTGCCTGATATCCTAAGACAGGTACGAAAAAAAACCTCGACCAACAAATATCATCAAAGAGTAAATGGTTGATTAGCTAACATATGGAAGTATATTAAATGTTACTTGATCTCTCAAATAATTAAAGAAATATAAACTAAAATAATGATGGACCATTATGTTGTATGCTATTCAAAACAAAACAATAAATTATTAATTTAATAAATTAAGTCATCATCAATAATTGTCAATATTGAGTATAAATTCCTTTTTATAATGTAAGTGAAGACAAATTAATGTTTAAGAACAATAAAACTAAGGTAAGTGTGACAGAAAGGAATGCATAGGTAAAAAATATGCAAATAATTAGTAATTATACATTGCTAAGTCACTTCAGTCATGTCCGACTCTGTGTGACCCCATACATCAGGCTCCTCCGTTCCTGGGATCCTCCAGGCAAGAACACTGGAGTGGGTTGTCATTTCCTTCTCCAATGCATGAAAGTGAAAAGTGAAAGTGAAGTCGCTCAGTCATGTCCGACTTAGCGACCCCATGGACTGCAGCCTTCCGGGCTCCTCCGTAGGCAAGTGCTATTTTGACATTTTCTAGCCTTGGGTAGCATCCTACATTTTTTTCTTCTTTTTTTATTCTTTCCCTTTTTCTTCATTTCTTTTCACATTTCTTTTTTGAGAGGGAGTAGACAGTGGGAAGAGAACACTAGTTGTCTTTTACGACAATATTTTCCTAAACACTGCTTTTGGCTCATGTTCAGGATCTTTGGATCAGTGTCTAATGCAGATATCCTCAACTATCTCTCATGTCAAGAGCCAATTGAGATGACATCTATCAATGCCCAGCATAAACACTGTCATCCCAGTGAGCTTCAGCCTGTCTGAACAGATGGGGCTTGGATCTCTGGACTCATTATTTACCTTCCCAGCTCTTCCTCTCCTCTGGCAAAGTGCTTGGACCCAGTTACACATAAAGCCAAATGGCTTGTATTTTTGTTCACAGATTGTACATTGTCCTTTTCTTCCTCTTGGCACCTTTAGCCATTTGTTATCTTTATAGAACTGATTCAAGAACATTTGTGTGACTAATCCACATCCCTAAATAATCTGCTATGGTGTTAATCCTTGGCAATGCTGAATTTCATCTGGAATTGATGAGAAAGAAGAGTGGCATTGGCTTTAAATCCATGTCAAGTAACCCTAATTCCATGCTACCTGACTGAAATAAACTAAAATGTTGATTTTTGGGTTTTTGTGATGACTTTGGTCAAAGAGGGAAAGAGTAGTTGAATCAAAGTATTGAACATCTCATGACATGGACAGAGTAGACATAAATTGCCAATCCCACAAAGTGATTGAAAAGTATCATTTGGGGGGTTAGAACTAATAATAACTAAGTAAACTTGTCCTTGTTTATCCCTTTCATCATTATTAAACTATCAGCTGTTTTTAAGAAGAAATTTTACTTTATTTCTCTCACTCTTGAAGTCAATGCAATGCCACTCTCTTTGAAGTTGAAAATAGAATATTTAGAGCTCCAAGTAATTAATATAAGTATTCTTAGAATAAAGATGTTAGGGTACAAGAGAGGCTGATTATTTTTATGACAATGTTGTGATATTTTACCT
Source organism: Budorcas taxicolor (assembly GCF_023091745.1). Classification (NCBI taxonomy): domain Eukaryota; kingdom Metazoa; phylum Chordata; class Mammalia; order Artiodactyla; family Bovidae; genus Budorcas; species Budorcas taxicolor. The sequence continues at coordinate 76,084,338 of NC_068912.1, forward strand.
AACATGCTTGACATTTATGCTAAAAATTGGGACTGCAATCTTAGGCAATCTTATACTCTACAAGTTACAAATTGGTGACATACAGGTTGGATTCAGCTTTTAAATGTCTTTTGTCTACTATTAATGTTTTTAAAAATAGTTACCATGATAAAAACCTGTGAAAATTTAAATAGAATTCAAAACATTCTGCCATGGAAACAATCAACCATGTTTGATCCATGTTAATATAGGATTTCTTCTAAGTTTCCAAGCTCATAGTATATTTTTAAATTAATCAAAGAAGTTATTTTTCTCATAATACCAGCTTTTAGATTTTTTGAAAAATCTTTTTCTCTATTTTTTCCATTATATTAATATGAAAAATTTCCCTCTAAGTTTCATCTTCAAACTTATTTTCATTTACTGGGAATGTCTAATTCCTTAGGATAAATACCAAATTCCTTTATTTTTCATCATTTCCTAAAAATGTGGGCACTTAAGGCTATACATTTTTCAACATGAATTACTCTTTCTGTATCATATGTTTTGATATAAGACGTTGTTTTTTGCTTTGTAGATAATTTTAATTTCACTTCTGTGTTTTCCTTGTTAATCTAAGTTATTTACTGTTGTTGTTGTTTAATCACTATGTCATATCCCAGTCTTTTGTAACCCCATGGACTGTAGCCCACCAGGCTTCTCTGTCCATGGGATTTCTCCAGGAAAGAATACTGGAGTAGGTTGCCATTTCTTCCTCCAGAGGATCTTCCTGACGCAGGGATCCCCCAAACCTGAGTCTCCTGTATTGGTAGGTGGATTCTTTAACACTGAGCCACCATGGAAGCCTATGTTATCTATTTGTGTCTTGCAAAGTTGCTAAAAATTTTAGTTATATTGATTAGCTCACAATCAGAAAATCCACCCTTAAAATTCAAGATTTAAAAAAAATTTAGGACATTTTTATACAGATACACATTAAATAAATTCTGGATTAGATGAAATTAGAATTAAATAAAATTCTTTATTAGATGGCTCTATTTTAAGTGTTTATTAAGTCAAGCTTATTGATCACATCATTAAAGTCTTCACAGTCTTTACTTTTAAAGATTTTGTCTGCTGAATCATTTCAGTTCTAGAGAGGTACTTTGCCATCTTCACTTATAAATCATGATTCTACCTTTCTTCCACTTTATTCTTATATTTATTTCATATTTGTTTAATTTGTGTTCTAAAATAGCTCTTTATCTTCTATCACATCCACATTGCAGCTAATGGAATTGTGCCCTTAAACCCAAGTGTGGCTAATTTTAGGTACTCTACTGCACTACTACCCCTCTGCTGTTGTTGTTTAGTTGCTAAGTCATGTCTGACTCTTTTGTGAGCCCATGCAGTGTAGCCCACCAGGCTCCTCTGTCCATGGGGATTCTCAGGTGAAAATACGGGAGTGGGTTGTCATTTCCTTCTCCAGGGAATCTTCCCAACTCAGAGTTCAAACCTGTGTCTCCTACTTTGTTAGGTGGGTTCTTTAACACAGAGCCACCGGGGAAAACACTTACTCTACTCAAAGCTAAGAATATAAGAATACAACTACTATACTCTCATAACCTCTTCCCTTACAGATGAAGCAACAAGAATACCTTATTCTTCCCTTTTCAGATCAGTTCAGTTCAGTCGCTCAGTCAGGTCCGACTCTTTGCAACCCCATGAACTGCAGCATGCCAGGCCTCCCTGTCCATCACCAACTCCACGAGTTCACTCAGATTCACGTCCATCGAGTCAGTGATGCCATCCAGCCATCTCATCCTGGGTCGTCCCCTTCTCCTCCTGCCCCCAATCCCTCCCAGCATCAAAGTCTTTTCCAATGAGTCAACTCTTCGCACGAGGTGGCCAAAGTACTGGAGCTTCAGCTTCAGCATCAGTCTTTCCAAAGAAATCCGAGGGCTGATCCCCTTCAGAATGGGCTGGTTGGATCTCCTTGCAGTCCAAGGGACTGTCAAGAGGCTTCTCCAACACCACAGTTCAAAAGCATCAATTCTTCGGCGCTCAGCCTTCTTCACAGTCCAACTCTCACATCCATACATGACCACAGGGAAAACCATAGCCTTGACTAGATGGACCTTAGTTGGCAAAGTAATGTCTCTGCTTTTCAATATGCTATCTAGGTTGGTCATAACTTTTCTTCCAAGGAATAAGCGTCTTTTAATGTCATGGCTGCAGTCACCATCTGCAGTGATTTTGGAGTCCCCAAAAATAAAGTCTGACACTGTTTCCACTGTTTCCCAATCTATTGCCATGAAGTGATGGGACTGGATGCCATGATCTTCGTTTTCTGAATGTTGAGCTTTAAGCCAACTTTTTCACTCTCCTCTTTCACTTTCATCAAGAGGCTTTTTAGTTCCTCTTCACTTTCTGCCATAAGGGTGGTGTCATCTGCATATCTGAGGTGATTGGTATTTCTCCCAGCAATCTTGATTCCAGCTTGTGTTTCTTCCAGTCCAGCATTTCTCATGATGTACTCTGCATATAAGTTAAATAAGCAGGTGACAATACACAGCCTCGATGTACTCCTTTTCCTATTTGGAACCAGTCTGTTGTGCCATGTCCAGTTCTAACTGTTGCTTCCTGGCCTGCATACAGATTTCTCAAGAGGCAGGTTAGGTGGTCTGGTATTCCCATATCTCTCGGAATTTTCCACAGTTTATTGTGATCCACACAGTCAAAGGCTTTGGCATAGTCAATAAAGCAGAGATAGATGTTTTTCTGGAACTCTCTTGCTTTTTCCATGATCCAGCGGATGTTGGCAATTTGATTTCTGATTCCTCTGCCTTTTCTAAAACCAGCTTGAACATCAGGAAGTTCACGGTTCACATATTGCTGAAGCCTGGCTTGAAGAATTTTGAGCATTACTTTCCTAGCATGTGAGATGAGTGCAATTATGCAGTAGTTTGAGCATTCTTTGGCATTGCCTTTATTTGGGATTAGAGTGAAAACTGACCTTTTCCAGTCCTGTGGCCACTGCTGAGTTTTCCATATTTGCTGGCATATTGAGTGCAGCACTTTCACAGTATCATCTTTCAGGATTTGAGATAGCTTTACTGGAATGCCATCACCTCCACTAGCTTTGTTCATAGTGATGCTTTCTAAGGCCCACTTGACTTCACATTCCAGGATGTCTGGCTCTAGATTAGTGATCACACCATCATGATTATCCAGGTCGTGAAGATCTTTTTTGTACTGCTCTTCTGTGTATTCTTGCCACCTCTTCTTAATATCTTCTGCTTCTGTCCATTCTGTTTCTGCCCTTTATCGAGCCCATCTTTGCATGAAATGTTCCCTTGGTAGCTCTCATTTTCTTGAAGAGATCTCTAGTCTTTCCCATTCTGTTCTTTTCCTCTATTTTTTTGCATTGATCGCTGAAGAAGGCTTTCTTATCTCTTCTTGCTATTCTTTGGAATTCTGCATTCAGATGCTTATATCTTTCCTTTTCTCGTTTGCTTTTCACTTCTCTTCTTTTCACAGCTGTTTGTAAGGCCTCCCCAGACAGCCACTTTGCTTTTTTGGATTTCTTTTCCATGGGGATGGTCTTGATCCCTGTCTCCTGTACAATGCCACAGACCTCATTCCATAGTTCATCAGGCACTCTATCTATCAGATCTAGACCCTTAAATCTATTTCTCACTTCCACTGTATAATCGTAAGGGATTTGATTTAGGTCATACCTGAATGGTCTAGTGGTTTTCCCTACTTTCTTCAATTTAAGTCTGAAACTGGTAATAAGGAGTTCATGATCTGAGCCACAGTCAGCTCCTGGTCTTGTTTTTGTTGACTGTATAGAGCTTCTCCATATTTGGCTGCAGAAAATATAATCAATCTGATTTCTGTGTTGACCATCTGGTGATGTCCATGTGTAGAGTCTTCTCTTGTGTTGTTGGAAGAGGGTGTTTGCTATGACCAGTGCAGTTTCTTGGCAAAACTCTATTAGTCTTTGCCCTGCTTCATTCCGCACTCCAAGGCCAAATTTGCCTGTTACTCTAGGTGTTTCTTGACTTCCTACTTTTGCATTCTAGTCCCCTATAATGAAAAGGACATTTTTTGGGGGTGTTAGTTCTAAAAGGTCTTCGTAGGTCTTCGTAGAACCATTCAACTTCAGCTTCTTAAGCGTTAGTGGTTGGGGCACTTCAGTATTCTTGTCTTGAGAACCCCATGAACAGTATGAAAAGGTAAAAGGATAGGATACTGAAAGAGGAACTCCCCAGCTTAGTTGGTGCCCAATATGCTACTGGAGATCAGTAGAGAAATAACTCCAGAAAGAATGAAGGGATGGAGCCAAAGCAAAAACAATACCCAGTTGTGGATGTGTCTGGTGATAAAAGCAAGGTCCAATGCTGTAAAGAGCAATATTGCATAGGAACCTGGAATGTCAGGTCCATGAATCAAGGCAAATTGGAAGTGGTCAAACAAGAGATGGGAAGAGTGAACGTCGACATTCTAGGAATCAGCGACCTAAAATGGGCTGGAATGGGTGAATTTAACTCAGATGACCATTATATCTACTACTGCGGGCAGGAATCCTTCAGAAGAAATGGAGTAGCCATCATGGTCAACAAAAGAGTCTGAAATGCAGTACTTGGATGCAGTCTCAAAAACGACAGGATGATCTCTGTTCGTCTCCAAGGGAAACCGTTCAATATCACAGTTATCCAAGTCTTCTGTTTTAGCTACTCTTATTCCAACTCTTGTTGACATGCTATTACTCTTGTTTCTGTACTATTATTAGAATTTATCTTGCATATGCTTCCTATATTTCAGTAACTTTATTTAGCATTGCATTTATTTTCTCAAATGATCTGTCTCTATTTATTTTAAAAAGGTGAAAGGTTTATATGATCTGTCTGAAGAGAAACCAGAGTATGTCACTGTTTATTTAACTGTTAGTTTTACTGCTTATCACTTGTTTCCTCATAAATCATTTTTCCCAAGCTGAGTTCCAAGCTTTTCCTCTCTCTCTTTTTTTAAATGGGTCCAGTTCTTCACAGTTTTTCTCAAGTGTGGTATAAGTGTAGTGACCCTATTCATCTCCATTTTCCTAGGAAGTCCTACCTATTTGGTAGAAGTAGTGATAGTGCCATCTTTCACTTTCAGTTAGGATGATAAATTACATGCTAATCCAGCCTTCCTAACAAGTCTTATTTTATGCCTGTTATTATGGAATAATTAATAATGACACCTTTCACTCTCAATTGGAATGATAAATTACATATTACTGTATGTACAGGTACACACATTCTGAATTCTAGAGTATCTCTGTATATCTTACTCATATATTAACATCTTGGTCAGATATATGTTTCTAAGGTTTTAATTCTTATTTCTCACTCATTTAGATGTATTATTCTGCATCTTCTAGCTTATTTTTTCTTTTGCAAGCAGTTTAATCTTTCTGTTTGAAATGTTAAGCGTTTTTTATCTTTAAATTTAGAAATTTTAATGCCTAGGTACATGTCCTTTTTAATCACTTATACCAGGAATTCAGTGCATCTTTTAAAATGATAAAATCTGGTACTTCTTTAGCCTGGGGATATTTGTGGTGAATAATTGTTAAACTAGTATAACCCCTATATCTGTTCCTTTCTCTTTTTTTTGGAAGTTCTATTATTGGCATGTATATCCTGGATCTATCCTCAGGACCTCTCTTCCATCCATATCTCCACTTCAAAATATTAGCTTTGAGCTTTTCTTTCCTTCTTCTACCTGATCTTCTAGGATGCTAATTCAGGTCTCAACAAAGGTCATACTTTCTTCATTTTACTTATGAAATTTTTAGTTGGAAATCATGCTTTAAAGGTGAAAATTTTATTTCTAAAAACTAACTTCTGTTTTTAATCTGAATATTCTTATGTTTCTATTATTTTTCTATTTACAATGACATTTTTCTCATCCAGCAAGTATATTTTGTTAGCCAGATGATCTTTTGGTGTCCTCTCTCTGCAGATATGGGACTGCCCCTTTAATATGTTATGGTTTTTCTGTCAGCTTATTAGAGACAAGTTCTGAAATTCCCTAACTAGCAACCGGCTCACAAATTGTGGGAGAAGAAACATTTTCTAACCCTGTGAGCTAGTGTATTCAGAAGAGAACCTGAACTGATGGTGCTCTGAATGGTCAATGCCAGAACTCTTTCAAATCCTCCTAAATTTTAAACTTAAAAAGTTTTTTATCTTCATCCCCCCCAAAAAAAACACCTCACTTCCCTAGACTACTGACACTGTAGGAAGGATGCCCAGAAGAGAGACAAGTAAACAGGTTTATCTTGAAAGGGAGAGCTCTATCTCACTTTTTGTTCCAGGTACATGATAGGAAGAAGCAGAAAAGAAAATATATGTGGCCATGCCGACTTTAATGGAGTCGGTCATCAAACTACATCTAACTAATGAGATTAGTGATACTCGTCCTTCAAGATTAGTGAGAAAGAGTCAAGACAATGAAGAAACTATCCTTGGAACTGAGAGAAACACCAGATCCTTCTTTTCCTCTAAAGACGTATATTAATTTCCACAAGTAAGGAGGGAGGTGAAAAAAATAAATAAAACATATTTTTTTTTTTTTTTCCCATCAAACAGCTCAGTGACTAGTGGAGAAAAAAAAAAATGAGACAAGTAGAAATATAGTGTAAATTTCCTCAAGATGATATAAAACCCAGAGGAGAATATTGTGAACCCTGTGAGGTTTCTTAATAATATCCCAATGGAGGTAGTATTATAGTAGAATCTCAAAGGCACCTTGGAAAGTTAGCAATTTGCTAGATGCAAGAAAATTTACCTAATACAGAGGATAAAGCTGTCCAAATTCATCAAGATATGAAATCAAAAAAATTCCTTGTATTAACTAGAGTTTCAGATCCAAGTATACAGCATTGAGAGATTAGGCTAAAAGAACAATAAGAATCAGAAAATGAAAGTCATAGGAAGTCATATAATGCTGTTTGAGCTTTGTCCTAACTGTAATGAGCTGTCAGTGGTAAATCTGACTCTTCTAATTTAGATGGGAAAGTCTACTCCAACAGGTCTTAAGAGAAGGTAACAATTTCAGGAAGTCATAAAGTATTGAAAGAGTAAAATACAATGAAAATTTTATTGTAATGTATCATAAATTGCCACAAATATGATAGTACCACTAACTGCCATCTATATAGTACTAGGGACTTACTGATATAAAAATTAGCAATTAAGGTTACAAGTTCAAATCAAAGTTTTTAAGTCACAGCTTATAGACTTGATATCAGACAAAGTTATATACAAATTTGAAGCTTTGATTTGCACTGCAAAATTGAGTATTTCTGCTATCAAAAAGATTTGCCATCACAGTAATGTTACCAATTTGGAAAGCACAAGGAAAACGTAAATTGGTGATAATCAGAACATCAAAGCATCTAAGGTGGAAAATCAGAGGAAAATTACTTTTTATGTCTTATTTCAATAACAACACAACTTTATTTTTTATTCAAAACTGTATTTTACTGTAACAGTTACAGTAGTCTTTTCTTTTGAGATGATGGTTTTGATAATTGAAGACAATATCTAAGGATTAGTAAAAATGTAAAATTCAGGATAAATTTATCCAATCTTCATGAATCAATGGTAAAAATATTGATGATGGTGGGCACATGTATGCTATAAGGATGAAAAGTAATTTTAATTAATTAGCATTTGATTTGGGTGTTAATTTTCTCTAACTATCCTTTGTTTTTCTTATTTCCACCATATGTTTATTATCTTATAAATAAATTGTCTTTAGTAAACTTTAATTAACTGATATTTGTAAAGCTGTCTAAGGATGAGCTTTGTATAATTGCTAAGAGCTTTTTCTTTTAATTACTAAGCATCAATATTTTCTCTGTGTGGTTGCTGAATATAAAGAAAACTAATTTTTAAACCTTCAGTAGAATCTTTCATTTGACATAGCTTTATAGAAAGAATTAGGGGGCTCTGAATGTCTAAAGAAACAGTCTTAAGGAATTAGTTTCTAGCTTACAAAACTATTTACAGAGCTCAGATACATGTCCAAAAAACTTCAGGACCCTGAAAAAATCATGCTCTAATCACCAAGTCACTGTCCTCAATATTAGGACAAACACCAGTATTCAAGAAAGGACGTTCCATGGTTTTCATGAGAAAATACACAAATGATTGAGTACTGACAAATCTGGTCATGGATAAAAGTAGCAGCTGGTAAAGTGAGAGGTGGCTAGTGTTTGTTACTCTCATAACCTAACTGCTAGTTTATACAGAAAATAAGTTGTGAATTATTCCTCAACTCTGTTCCCCTGCTGGCACAGATAGTAAAGAATCTGTCTACAAAGCAGAAGAACTAGGTTTGATTCCTGGGTCCAAAAGATCCCCTGGAGAAGGGAATGGCAACCTACTCCAGTATTCCTGCCTGGAAAATTCCATGCACAGAGGAGCCTGGCAGGCTACAGTCCATCAGGTTGCAAAGAACGAGAAAACTGAGCAAATAACATACTTCTGTCCCTTATATGGATATTTATTAGATTACTACTTATCCATAACTAAATAGTAAAGTGATGGAAGTAAAGTCTGATGCTGTAAAGAGGAATAGTGCATAGGAACCTGGAATGTTAGGTCCATGAATCAAGGCAAATTTGAAGTGGTCAAACAGGAGATGGCAAGAGTGAACATCAACATTTTAGGAATCAGCGAACTAAAATGGACTGGAATGGGTGAATTTAACTCAAATGACCATTATATCTACTACTGTGGGCAAGAATCCCTTAGAAGAAATGGAGAAGCCATCATAGTCAACAACAGAGTCCAAAATGCAGTACTTGGAGGAATCTCAAAAACAACAGAATGATTTCTGTTTGTTTCCAAGGCAAACCATTCAATATCACAGTAATCCAAGTTTATGCTCTGACCAGTAATGCTGAAGAAGCTGAAGATGAATGGTCCTATGAAGACCTACAAGACCTTCTAGAACTCACACCCAAAAAAGATGTCCTTTTCATTATAGGGGACTGGAATGCAAAAGTAGGAAGTCAAGAAATACCTGGAGTAACACGCAAATTTGCTCTTAGAGTACAGAATGAAGCAGGGCAAAGGCTAACAGACTTTTGCCAAGAGAATGCACTGGTCATAGCAACACCCTCTTCCAACAACACAAGAGAAAACACTACATATGGACATCACCAGATGGTCAATATGGAAATCAGGTTGATTATAGTCTTTGCAGCCAAAAATGGAGAATTTCTATACAATCAGCAAAAACAAGACCAGGGGCTGACTGTGGCACAGACTATAAACTCCTTATGGGCAAATTCAGACTTCAGTTGAAGAAAGTAGTGAAAACCACTAGACCACTGAGGTGTGACCTAAATCAAATCCCTTACAATTATACAGTGGAAGTGACAAATAGATTCAAGGGATTAGATCTATTAGACAGAGTGACTGAAGAACTATGAATGGAAGTTCATGACATTGTACACGAGGCAGGGATCAAGATCATCCTCAAGGAAAAGAAATAAAAAAAGGTAAAATGGTTGTCCGAGGAAGCCTTACAAACAGCTGTGAATAGAAGAGAAGTGAAAGGCAAAGGAGAAAAGGAAAGATATACCATTTAAATGCAGAGTTCCAAAGAATAGCAATGAGACATAAGAAAACTTTCCTCAGCAAGCAATGCAAAGAAATAGAGGAAAACAATTGAACAGGAAAGACTAGAGATCTCTTCAGGAAAATTCAAGATGCCAAGGGAATATTTCATGCAAAGATGGGCACAATAAAGGACAGAAATGGTATGGATCTAACAGAAGCAGACGATATTAAGAAGAGGTGGCAAGAATACACAGAAGAACTATACAAAAAAGATCTTCATGACCCAGATAATCATGATGGTGTGATCACTCACCTAGACCAGGCATCCTGGAATGTGAAGTCAAGTGGGCCTTAGGAAGCATAACTATGAACAAAGCTAGTGGAGGTGGAATTCCAATTGAGCTATTTCAAATCTTAAAAGATGATGCTGTGAAAGTGCTGCACTCAATATGCCAGGAAATTTGGAAAATTCAGTAGTGATCACAGGACTGGAAAAGGTCAGTTTTCATTCCAATCCCAAAGAAAGGCAATGCCAAAGAATGCTCAAACTACCACACAATTGCACTTATCTCATACACCAGCAAAGTAATACTCGAAATTCTCCAGGCCAGACTTCAACAGTACATGAACCATGAAATTCCAGATGTTCAACCTGGTTTTACAAAAGGCAGAGGAACCAGAGATCAAATTGTCAACATCCATGGGGTCATCAGGACTTCCCTGGTGGCTGAGACGGTAAAGCGTCTCTACAATGCAGGAGACCCGGGTTCAATCCCTCGGTCAGGAAGATCCCCTGGAGAAGGAAATGGCAATCCACTCCAGTACTATTGACTGGAAAATCCCATGGACAGAGGAGCCTGGTAGGCTACATTCCATGGGGTCACAAACAGTCGGACACGACTGAGTAACTTCACTTTCATGGGATCATCAAAAAAGCAAGAGAGTTCCAAAAAACATCTGAAGCAGCTGTAGCCTGCTTTATTGGCTACGCCAAAGTCTTTGACTGTGTGGACCACAACAAACTCTGGAAAATTCTTCAAGAGATGGGAATACCAGACCACCTGACCTGCCTCTTGAGAAATCTGTATGCAGGTAAAGAAGCAACGGTTAGAACTGGGCATGGAAAAACAGACTAGTTTCAAATAGGGAAAGAAGCATGTCAAGGCTGTATATTGTCACCCTGCTTACTATGCAGAGTATATACATCATGAGAATGCTGGGCTGGAGGAAGCACAGCTGGAATAAATATTGCTGGGAGAAATATCAATAACCTCAAATAGGCAGATGACATCACCCTCATGGCAGAAAGCAAAGAAAAACTGAAGAGCCTCTTGATGAAAGAGAAAGAGGAGAGTGGAAAAGTTGGCTTAAAGCTCAACATTCAGAAAACTAAGATCATGGCATCTGGTCTTATCACTTCATGGCAAATAGATGGGGAAACCGTGACAGACTTTATTTTGGGGGGCTCCAAAATCACTGCAGAAGGTGACTGCAGCCATGAAATTAAAAGATGCTTGCTCCTTGGAAGAAAAGTTATGACAAACCTAGACAGCATATTAAAAAACAGAGGCATTACTTTGCCAACAAATGTCTGTCTATCAAAGCTATGGTTTTTCCAGGAGTCATGTATGTATGTGAGAGTTGGACTATAAAGAAAGCTGAGCACCAAAGAATTGATGCTTTTGAACTGTGGTGTTGTAGAGGACTCTTGAGAGTCCCTTGGACTGCAAGGAGATCCAACCAGTCTATCCTAAAGGAGATCAGTCCTGAATATTCATTGGAAGGACTGACGCTGAAGCTGAAACTGCAAATCTTTGGTCACCTGATGCAAAAAACTGACTCACTAAAAAAGTCCCTGATGCTGGGAAAGATTGAAGGCAGGAGGAGAAGGGGACAACAGAGGATGAGATGGTTGAACGGCATCACTGACTCAATGGACATGAGTTTGAGTAAACTCCAGGAGTTGATGATAGACAGATAGGCCTGGCATGCTGCAGTCTATGGGGTCACAAAGAGTCGGACATGACTAAGTGACTGAACTGAACTGAACTGGGCTCCTCTTGTGGTTCAGTTGGTAAAGAATATGCCTGCAATGTGGGAGACCTGGGTTCAATCCCTGGTTTAGGAAGATGCTCTAGAGAATGGAAAGGCTACCCACTCCAGTATTCTCGCCTGGAGAATTCCACGGACTGTATAGTCCACGGGGTTGCAAAGAGTCAGACATGACTGAGCGACTTTACATAAAGTTGGTTTAGAATGGGTTAATACAATCTGTCTCCTAGACCTGAAGAATCCCCAGTTCTATGTTGTCTAGGCATTTCAATCAGTTTAAGTGGTTTTGATAAGGACATGGATAAATTCCTGAGAGAAGGAATCCATCTAATTGGCATAATACAATCAAGACATTCTTCTGAAACCAATAAAGGGGTACAGGCCAATTACAGAATCAAAAGCACGGTTATTATCTCTGAGAGGAGAAAAGAACAAGCAAAGATGGTTTAGCCAAATCACATATCTTGAATATTTTCAATTTTTCAAATAAGTCTCCCATAAATGATCATCAGGGACTCCACTCACCATCCAGTGGTTTGTAATTTGGGGAAGGTTGGTTCAATCCTCAGTTGGGGAATGATGATCCTGCATGCCTTTGGGCAACTAAGCCCACAAGCAGCAAGGAGAGAACCTACACTCTAGAGTTCAGGAGCCACAGCTAGAGAGTCCATAAGCCTCAATGAAAGATCTCGAGTACTGCAACTAAGACTCAATGCAGCCAAATAAATAAACACATATTAAATAAAAAATTAATTTTTTAAAAATAAATAAGTGGTGATAACACCAATTTCATCAATAAAACCCTTTTTTAAACATTTAAATTTATTCATTTTAATTGGAGGCTAATTACTTTACAATATTGTATTAGTTTTGCCATACATCAACATGAATTTGCCACAGGAGTACATGTGTTTCCCATCCTGAACCCCTCTCCCACCTTCCTCCTCATACCATCTCTCTGGGTCATCCCAGTGCACCAGCCCTAAGCATCCTGTATCCTGCATTGAACCTGAACTGGCGATTAGTTTCTTATATGATATTATATATGTTTCAATGCCATTCTCCCAAATTATCCTACCCTCTCCCTCTCCTAGAGTCCAAAAGACTGTTCTATACATCTGTGTCTCTTTTGCTGTCTTGCATCTTTCTAAATTCCATATATATGTGTTAGTATACTGTATTGGTGTTTTTCTTTCTGGCTTACTTAAGTAAAAAATTAATTTTTAAAAAATAAATAAATGATGATAACACCAATTTAATCATTAAAATCCCATTTTATACCGACTGTCACAAACAAAGTATCAGTTGTGAATTAGGTATTGATAGCAGAAGGATGTGTTTCTTTTCCTATCTCAGGAGTACAACCCTTTATCATGTTGCTAGTTGACCAGCTCTAGACTCCAAAATCCTCACAGCATGATACCATCTAATCATCCCTAGAACTAAAACTGACTGATACATGTTAACTATACTGAGGTGTTTTAAAGTAAATTATAGGTATTATAAAAAAATGTGCTGGAAGAAATATAGGATTTTGAACAAAGGTCCCTTTAGTAAATACTTGCTGAAGTATGTGACGTTTCAAAAGTTATTCAACTACTTGCAGTCCCAATATATTCGTCCATAAGGAAGGGAATGTAGTAATACATATTTCATAGGATTATAATGAGAATTAATTGAATTTCTGAAAAGTGCTTTATAAATGGTAAAGCATTAATTCTAGGTTTAATAAAGGTTAAATGCTCCTTAAGGGCAGCTGGAAGTATATTCATAGGCAGAGAAGGAGGATTTTCTTAGTACTACTTTATTCCAGGGATTTTGCTAGTTGCTTTACTGAGAAGATAGAAATATATAATCTCTATAATCTTTAATGACAAAATGGAAAACCTATAAGCTCCATACTCTTTAATTCAGTCTTATCTAATAAAAATCATGCTGATACCAGAGGCTATAATGGATCTTATTAGCAAATGTTAATGAAAATTGAGGGAGAATAAAAGATTGTGGACTCAGGTACACTGCAGGAAGCAGACTTCTGACCTCTAAAATAATTTACTGCTCATCGATAAAGATAAAATTTTGGAATGTTTGCAAGGCATTTGATTTAGTGCTATCACAAATACACACCCTATTTCTTATTAGAGTAAGATCTGTGTCAGATTTATACCTGTTCTTTATATTCTCATCATAAAATGCATGCTTAGTTTTGAAGAATTTCCTTTAATATTAGGAACTCCAAAAGTTTAAAGGCCTTCTTATGAAATGTAACCAATAATTCTGAAGCAATTCTAGTTGTTTGCATGGAACAAGTATATTATGATTCACAATTGTTTGCTGCCCCTCCCTGGAGGACCATTATAATTTCAAGACCAGTTGATGACAGAATCAGCCAATTAAGTGAGAATAGAAATGACTGAATTCCACTTCAAGCAGAAATTTTAAGTACCAGCATACATTTTCCCTTTGCAATTAATTCAACAATGGATACTTTGGATACTGCACAGGGCCTAGAGGGGATGTCCCATGAAGAAGAGCCATAGACCACTCCATGACGGACACATAGCATTAGTGGCAGATGAATCTTTGCTGTTGCAGGCCACTAAGATTTTACAGTCATTTGTTACTGCAGTCTATCCTGCAGTGTTCCATTCACAATCTGTAACTTCATTTGTATATAAGACATTTAAAATCCACTGTTACTTTATTAATCAGAGAACATCATATTTTGTGTTTGACTCTTTTTGCTTTAAGACATATGGTGACTGACACTGATTATTTTGAAAAGTAATGTAAAGGAGTTTTTTCCTTCAACAGCAGCTCTATGTGCTAAGTCATTTCAATCATTTCCAACTCTTTACAACACTTTGGACAGTAACCCACAAAGCTCCTCTGTCCATGGGATTCTCCAGGCAAGAACACTGGAGTGGGTTGCCATTCTCCTCTCCAGGAGAGATTCCCTACCCAGGGATCGAATCTCTGTATCTTATGTCTCCTGCATTGGCAGGTGGGTTCTTTACCACTAGCACCTTTTTCTTCAACAGCAGCTCTACCTGAATCTAAATTAAATAGGAAGGCAGCAAGGCATTTTTCTTGTGCCCTATATAAAAAAAGTGAAGAAATATCACTGGCAATAGAAAAGTACTAATACTGCCTAGAGTGATTCCAGGCATGTAAGAGTCATTCAAACAATATTTGTCATATGAATGGATAACATATAATACCAATTAATTCAACTAACAGTAACATGTAAATTGGTCTTTTCCCCTGCAGTATTAGTCTGCTCTTGTTGTAAAATAATTGCATAAGAAACAATCTCAGAATTTTAGGGGCTTAGGAAATTAATAAATTTCCTTTTTCATATGTCTGTGGGACAGTTGGTATGGCTCTATTTATAACTAGAAGTCCAGTTTAGGTGTGTTCTACATGTTTCACATTCTGAAACAATGGTTATTCAGTGAATTCTGTCCTCACACAGAACAATAGAAGCTCAACAGAGTAAGTCAAACCATGCAACTATACTTTCTGCTTGCATGTCTGTGCAGATTTAATTACTCAAAACAAGGCATAATCAATCTCAGAATAATCTCAGAATAATCAAGCTCAGAATCAATAAAGAGGAGATATAGTTTCTATCTACTTTCCTGGAAGGCACATAGCAAAATATAAGGGCATAAATTTTTAGGATAAGGAGAGTGTAAAAAATTGGAACAAAAATACTAACTTATCCACCAAAGATGACATTTTTTAATACAAATTTAAAAGTGGCAATAATAAACAGCAATAAACTCCTCTATAGTACTAAGTACCTCTGCTGAGAATTTTACAGCAACCTTTAGATGGGTACACCTAGGAGTGCTTAAACTCAACTGCTATAATCAGTTGAAATTCTGAAATTTACTACTGCATGATATGAGAATATCTGCTAGAAATAAATCATTAAAAAAATTTACTAGAGCTAATCAATGAATATAGTAAAGTTGCAGGATATAAAATCAACACACAGAAATCCCTTGCATTCCTATACATTAATAATGAGAAAGTAGAAAAATAAATTAAGGAAACAATTCCATTCACCATTGCAACGAAAATAATAAAATACTTAGGAATATATCTACCTAAAGAAACTAAAGACCTATATATAGAAAACTGTAAAACACTGATGAAAGAAATCAAAGAGGACACTGATAGATGGAGAAATATACCATGTTCATGGATCGGAAGAATCAATATAGTGAAAATGAGTATACTACCCAAAGCAATTTACAAATTCAATGCAATCCCTATCAAGCTACCAGCCATATTTCTCACAGAACTAGAACAAATAATTTCAAGATTTGTATGGAAATACAAAAAAAACTCGAATAGCCAAAGCAATCTTGAGAAAGAAGAATGGAACTGGAGGAATCAACTTGCCTGACTTCAGGCTCTACTACAAAGCCACAGTCATCAACACAGTATGCTACTGGCACAAAGACAGAAATATAGATCAATGGAACAAAATAGAAAGCCCATAGATAAATCCACACACCTATGGACACCTTATCTTTGACAAAGGAGGCAAGAATATACAATGGAGTAAAGACAATCTCTTGAACAAGTGGTGCTGGGAAAACTGGTAAACCACTTCTAAAAGAATGAAACTAGATCACTTTCTAACACCGCACACAAAAATAAACTCAAAATGGATCAAAGATCTAAATGTAAGACCAGAAACTATAAAACTCCTAGAGGAGAACATAGGCAAAACAGTCTCCGACTTAAATCACAGCAGGATCCTCTATGATCCACCTCCCAGAATTCTGGAAATAAAAGTAAAAATAAACAAATGGGATCTAATTAAAATTAAAAGCTTCTGAACAACAAAGGAAAATATAAGCAAAGTGAAAAGACAGCCTTCTGAATGGGAGAAAATAGTAGCAAATGAAGCAAATGACAAACAACTAATCTCAAAAATATACAAGCACTTATGCAGCTCAATTCCAGAAAAATAAATGACACAATCAAAAATTGGGCCAAAGAACTAAATAGACATTTCTCCAAAGAAGACATACGGATGGCTAACAAACACATGAAAAGATGCTCAACATCATTCATTATCAGAGAAATGCAAATCAAATCCACAATGAGGTACCACTTCACACCAGTCAGAATGTCTGTGATCCAAAGATCTGCAAGCAATAAATGCTGGAGAGGGTGTGGAGAAAAGGGAACCCTCCTACACTGTTGGTGGGAATGCAAACTAGTACAGCCACTATGGAGAACAGTGTGGAGATTCCTTAAAAAATTGCAAATAGAACTGCCTTATGACCCAGCAGTCCCACTGCTGGGCATACACACTGAGGAAACCAGAATTGAAAGAGACACATGTACCCCAATGTTCATCGCAGCACTATTTATAATAGCCAGGACATGGAAACAACCTAGATGTCCATCAGCAGATGAATGGATAAGAAAGCAGTGGTACATATACACAATGGAGTATTACTCAGCCATTAAAAAGAATATATTTGAATCAGTTCTGATGAGATGGATGAAACTGGAGCCAATTATACAGAGTGAAGTAAGCCAGAAAGAAAAACACCAATACGGTATACTAACACATATATATGGAATTTAGAAAGATGGCAATGATGACCCTGTATGCCAGACAGCAAAAAAGACACAGATGTGTATAGCGGACTTTTGGACTCAGAGGGAGAGGGAGAGGGTGGGATGATGGGGGAGAATGGCATTGAAACATGTATACTATCATGTAAGAATCGAATCGCCAGTCTATGTCCGATGCAGGACACAGCATGCCTGGGGCTGGTGCACAAGGATGACCCAGAGAGATGTTATGGGGAGGGAGGTGGGAGGGGGGGTTCATGTTTGGGAACGCATGTACACCCGTGGTGGATTCATGTCAATGTATGGCAAAACCAATACAGTATTGCAAAGTAAAATAAAGTAAAAATAAAAATTAAAAAAATTAAATTCAAGAAGTATTTATGAACTTTTAAAATGCATTTTGAGTAAAGTTTTGTAATGATACACAGTGCATACACATGTGCTCAGTTATATCCAACTCTTTGCGACCCCATGGATTGTAGCCCACCAGGTTCCTCTGTCCCTGGAATTTGCCGGGCAAGAACACTGGAGTTGACTTCATTTCCTACTCCAGGGGCTCTTCCCAACCCAGGGGTTGAACCCACATCTCTTGAATTGGCAAGCGAATTCTTTACCAGTGTGCCACATGGAAAGCCATGTAACTGTAATTTGTATGTTACTAAATATTTATGATGGTGATGGTTAATTATATGGGCAAACTTGGCTGGACCACACTACTAAGACATTTGGTCAAACACCCTGTCTGGAGGTTTCTGTGAAGGTATTTTAAAAGATGAGATTGACATTTAAGTTGGTAGACTTTGAGTAAAACAGATTATCCTCTAGAATGTGGATGGGCCTCTTTAAATTAACTAAAAGCCATAAGAGAAAAAGACTGAAGTTCCCCCAGGAGGACAGAATACTACCTCCAGACTATGTTTAGACTCAAGCTGAAACATTAAACCTTTCCTGGGTCTCCAACCTACTGGCCTGACTTGCAGATTTTCAACTTGCCAGCCCCTACAACTGTTGAGCTAATTTCTTAAAATAAGTCTCTGTCTGTCTGTCTGTCTGTCTCTCTCTCTCTCTTTCTCTCTCTCTCTCTCTATATATATACACACACACACATATATCTTATTGGTTCTGTTTCTCTGGAGAACCCTGACTAACACAATGACTAACATTACCTCTGAATGACAGAAAGGTATGAATTTAGATATAATTATGAATTTTATAAAGTTATAAATGATTAATACATATAAAAGATCTCTCATTTTCAACATGAAGCAAAAGTATCCACTCGATTAATTGATTATAGTAAGGACAAGATTAGGAGTATAGATATAGCACCATCATCAAATCTATTTTCTGCACCAAATCCTTTAAAAATTACAGAAAAATATGTTTTAAGTATAACAAGCACAGAATATAATGGAAAATAAGATAGTGTCATCAGCAGAACAGAAATTTTGAGAACCACCTTAAAGCCGAATTACAGACATATTTAGCCAAAACAAAATTAAAAAACCATAGCCCTGCAGAGTCCAAAAGACTGTTCTTTACATCTGTGTCTCTTTTGATGTCTCTCATATCAGGTCATTGTTACCATCTTTCTAAATTCCACATATATGTGTTAGTATACTGTGTTGGTGTTTTTCTTTCTGACTTACTTTACTCTGTATAATAGGACTCTGTGGGAGAAGGTGAGGGTGGGATGACTTGAGAGAATAGCATTGAAACATGTATTATTCTCATATGTGAAACAGATTGCCAGCCCAGGTTTGATGCATGAGACAGGATGCTCAGGGCTGGAGCACTGGATTGACCCTGAGGGATGGGATGGGCAGGGTGGTGGGAAGCGGGTGCAAGATGCAGAACACATGTATACCCGTGGCTGATTCATGTCAATGAATGGCAAAAACCACTACAATGTTGTAAAGTAATTAGCCTCCAATTAAAATAAATAAATTAAGTTAAAAAAACATAGCACCCAAAATATGAAGAAAAGCTGGACTGTAAATTCAAACAATTTCAATGACTCTGAAAATGCAGAGTTAGACTGTACAGAGTCAGAGAGGCTCCTGGAGATTTTACCTAACTAGGACTAAATTTTTGGAATGCTGAGCTCTTTCTCTTCCCTTGTTCTGACTGAACAAGAAGCAGCAGGGACATTTCTGAGGCTCTTAGGGTGTTGCTGGTGATCTGAGAGAAAAGCAGAGCAAAGCCTGAGCTAATTCCATTTTGCAACCTAAGTTAGGCTAAAGGGATAGGGGAAGAGTAGAAAGGAAAGAGAGGAAAGGAAAATGATTTGTGGTGTTTCCAAGTCAAGGCAAAACTATTTATTCTGGTAATTGGTGAGAGCATGGGTTTTTCAGGTTGTGCGAGTGGTAAAGAATCGCCCTGTGAGTGCAAGAGATGTAAGAGACGAGGGTTTGATCCCTGGGTTGGGATGATCCCCTGGAGGAGGAAATGGCAGCCCACTCCAGTATTTTTGCCTGGGAAATCCCATGGACAGAGGAGCCTGGAGGACTGACGTCCATGGACTCGCAGAGTCAGACACGAGTGAGCCACCAAGCGCACACCATGCCCAAAGAGGACAAGATGACAAGTCTGTTAGTCTTTTTCTTAACACACCCCAAAGTAAAGCTTGCCTGTGGCATCCCGCACGTAAACATGAACCTCACAGCCAACCCAGACAGTCAGAGAGGGCTATTGGTGACAGAGATTTTCGTATGTGGAAATAAACTGTTTCTCAATACCCTGATTAATCTGCTTAGTCCTTTGCTCCAAACTCAGATTGGCAAACCACAGATCACCAGACATCTGGAGAAAGACAATGAACTGAAAGAGAATGAATAAGATAAACAAGATATCCTGTATTTATTATGTTTGAGACAAATTTTTCTGTAAATGTTAGATGATCTGATGCAGAAGGTAGAATTGATGGTGGTTCTATATTTGCATTTTTCATCTAGTCCATGTGATTGTCAATTAAAAGTGGATAATTTTACTTCATGTTTAAAATGAAAGATCATGTACATACATTGATTATTCCATAACTCTGTAAGCAAAGAACAGTTGACTTTAGAAAAAAATCTGAAAAATCCAAAAATAAATAGAATTTTTTAAAAAATTAACATTCTCCAAAAAACAGAGTAGCTCTTGCAATAACAAATATTAATAATCTGCACTATAAAAATTGCTAAAATGAAAAACCATAGTAAAAATTTGAGAAAAATCAGAAGAATTGTGAAATAGAAAAGAGAAATGACTAAAGAATCTCTTTCTATTCTATGCACACACACAGAGAGTAAGCTATATACATGTATGCATGTATGCGTGCTAAGTTGCTTCAGTTCTGTCTGACTCTTTGCAGCTCTGTGGACTGCAGCCCACCAGGCTCCTCTATCCAAGGGACTCTCCAGGCAAGAATACTGTAATGGGCTTCCATGACCTTCTCCAGGGGCTTTTCCCAACCCAGAGGTCGAACCTGTGTCTCTTTAGGCCTTCTGCATTGGCAGGTGTGTTCTATACCACTAGCGTCACTTGGGAAGCCATATATATATATATATATATAAATTATGTATATTAAATATAATTATAATATAATTATATATTATATATATATATTAGACAGGTATAGTGATAAAAAATACATAGTTCAATGCTTCATAGCTTTTATATTCAAAAGACAGGCAGGGTACCAATATGTGCCAACATCATTAAGTTTTCAGAATATGTAAAATGATGAAATGATTCCAAGATAATTCCACAAGTTAGCATAAGTTCTAACAACAAAATTAGATGAGGAATACATTCTAATCAAAAAGGATTTCTTTCTACTAAATATAAGGAGGGTTTAGTATTAGGGAAATCATATATTATGATTCACTACATTAGTAGATTAAGAAAAAATAATTTTGACCATCCTATAGATGTGAAAAGCATTGGATATAATTTTTGTTTAAAAATATCTTAGCAAGTTAGAACTAGAAGGAATCTTCTTTTATTTGATAACATCTGTATGCCAGAGCTTTCCAGTTAAACTTATATTTAAGAGTAAGTAGTTTTAAAAATTACACTGAACTAAGGAAATAATTATATATACCAACTACTACTGTCATTAGTCAATATCTTGCTGGAGATTCTAGGCAAAATAGTAAATTTAGAAAAATAAATACATCTTTACATATTTAAAAAAGAGAAAACTGTCAGATTTTATAGATGAGATCATTCTCCTCCAATATAATCCAGGAAAAATTACTTGAAACTTTCATAAAGTTAAAAATTATTTTTAGTAATATTACTGGATAAAATATCTATATATAAAAAATCACTATTTTATACAATAGAAATAAATAAGAAGAAAAAGGGGAAAATATTACTTTGACTAGCACCCAAACCACAAACATTTAGGAATATACCTAATATAACTGTGTGTGTCACTCAGTCACTCAGTCGTATCTCTTTGTGACCCTATGGACAGTAGCCTGGCAGGCTCCCCTGTCCATGGAATTTTCCAGGCAAGAATACTGGAGTGGGTTGCCATTTCTTACTCCAGAGAATCTTCCTGACCTAGGAATCGAACCCTCATCTCTTGTGTCACCTACATTGGCAGGTGGATTCTTTATCACTGTGCCACCTGGGAAGCCCATCCTATTATAACTATTACCTATTTAAACAAAAGTAAATGCTAATAAACCAAAAAGAATAAATAGACATATAAAATTCACAAAATGTAAAATCTAAATATTCCCCAAAAATAATCTCATGTTAATCAAATTCAAAGCTATCCTAAACATATATTCTCAGATGATTCTGACAAGTTAATTCTTTAACTCAAAATGGAAAGAAAAAACATAGATAGTGAATAAACTTATGGAAAAATAGAAGAAACTAGAACCTTGTATATATCTAAACTTAACCTTTAGGTCCTTGTTTACATGTACCTGAAGTTATTTCAACAGTGAGGTTTGAGGGCACAGTACCCCACAAAACCATCCTCACTTTGGATACCAGGTCCAAGTTCTATGGGTTCCTCAAACCATTCAACAATTAACTAAAAGGAGTATGAAACTCACTGAAAGCTGTTACACTCACATTACACTTTGTTGAATGATAAAAGATAGAGATTAAAATAAGCCAAGAGACTAGAAACATAGAGTAGAATCCACAAAGGTCCAAACATGTAGCTTCCAGTTGTCCTCTCTCCACCAAGTCATGGATGGTTTGGTCATGCTGAGACAGTCTGCACAAACGGCTGCTCACCAAGGAAGCTCACCTTTGGTGTCCAAAGTTTTTACTGGGGCTTTAACACGTACTGTCTGCATAGTCTCAAGCCCCTCCTAAAAGTTAAGCTAATGCCTTTAGTCATCAGGTCTTATGGAAGTTGGAATTGCTATGTTGCAGCTCAGACTGCCCATCATAAATCACACTGTTAGAATGTCCAGTGGCCAAAGCCCCCATACACACAAAGACAGTGCTGTCAGGCAGGATATTCCAAGGCCTTAGAGCTCATTCTTCAGTAATCAAGGAAAAAGCCCAGACTTCTCTTCGGGTAAGATTAATTCTTCACTACACAATATGAAAATTTAATGTATAGCATAGAATTCAAATTGGAAATGATTTGCACACTTTCATATAAAAGTATTGGAAAATATCTAGGGAAATATATACTAAACTGTAAACTACAACATATGCCAACTTAGGAAGAAAGCAGAGGAATATTGGGGGTCAGGGGTGTAAGGAGATTTTCATTTTTTGCTCTTTGTACTTCTAAAGTATTTGGATATTTTTAACAGTAAGAATCAATTAATATATATTGTATATGATTTAAGTAACTAGTTTTTAAAAATCCAATTGTCCCCATTTCTACTAAATAAATATGAACATAAACCTATACAATATCAAGTTTAAGAAGAGTCCCATGTTTTAGCCCACTGGAGATGCTCATATGCATTATCTGGGTTTACTGGCTCTCCTGTTCACCTCTCAGAAGGTGGTGGTTGAAATGAGCTGATAGAAACTCTACAATAATCTATGAACATTGCTGGTATATGTGGAGTCATTTCCTTTTCTCTTATTATTTTTTTTTTCTAAATCATTATTCCCAGTCAAATTGCACAGATGTGAGAACAGAGACAGAGACCGCACACCTGCTCACCCTCAAAGTCTCCTTTGTGAACTACTCTTCCTAAATCCACCCTTTAAAGTCAGTGTTTCTCTCGCTTCCATCCTTGCTCTCCTTTTCTAGCCAGACTGCAAAGCCTCAGAGGGTGAACTCATCCACCTTGAACTTGTCTCTTATCATTTGTGGTGATTCATGAATTTTATTCCCTGTCTCAATTCTTTGGACTTCAATTTCTGTATTTGATATCTTTAACCTATCTGTAGTCTTTTTGCTGCTTTAATCCTAAATTTAGATCTTTATCATTTCATTTCTCACTACCATAAATGTTAATTAAGGGACCAGCTTGGTAACATAAATAAGTGAAGCAGACAGCTCTAAAAAACTCTGGAGTAGTGAGTACTATGAGAAGCTGGAGAATTTTTGTCGCATTTGAAAATATTCACATTCAAAGTTTTGCTTGCTGCATATATGTCTTGTTTTGTTTTCCATTATTGTGGGTAAACACTTCTGTGACCATATTCGAGCTAGTATGCAAACTCTGTGAACAGGGTCTCTACACCATATACCTTACAAATTTATTTGGCTACTGGAATGATCTGTCTAGATATATAAATCTAATAATGTCATTCCTTCATTCAAAATTTTTCTAATATTTAATTCTACAGTAAAACCAAAACATCTTACTCTGGCAGTCAATCTTTTAATTTTCTGACTTCTGATTATCTTCAGCTATATTCCTTACCATTCCCATATCACGGTGTGATTTTGTGATTCTAAAATTCTGCCAGATCCATACAAAGTACTGTGCTCTATATTGTTTCTATGACATTCACTTTTTAGAAGAATTTCCTGGCCTTACTTACTTCACTTATTTCACCTTCCCTTATTTCACTTTGATAAAAGCCTCTTGTCTGTTGTTTCTTCACAGCCACTGACCTAGTCCCCACAAAGCAATTTTCACAGACTTCATGAAATAGTATATGCTTGCTCTCTGCCTCTTTCACTAAAGTGTATGCTCTTTAAGGTGGGCTTGATGTTATGTTTTTCTCTGTAGAAGTGGCATTTGGAACTTAACAGCGACTACATCAATATCTGTTTTCTTCCTAAATGGATTTTTCTTCTTCTAACTACAAAGTTAGCCTTTATGAACACAGAGTTTGACAACAGACAGGATTCAAGTCCTTGCTCTATTATGTGTGTGACATTAGGTAAGTTATATAATCTCTCTAAGCCTTGGTTTTTTCATAGTGCCTACCCCATAGGATGACCATAAATATTGAAGTCATATAATTCATTAGTACACAGCCTAGCACTTTGGAGATGTTCAAAACTGCAGGCTATGGTCATGATAACCATACAGATCTTCCTCTACTTGTGATGGGGTTACATCATGATAAAACCATCATAAATTGAAAATGGATGTAACATGCTTAATTTACCAAACATCATAGCTTAGCTTTCCCTA
Source organism: Budorcas taxicolor (assembly GCF_023091745.1). Classification (NCBI taxonomy): domain Eukaryota; kingdom Metazoa; phylum Chordata; class Mammalia; order Artiodactyla; family Bovidae; genus Budorcas; species Budorcas taxicolor. The sequence continues at coordinate 76,109,155 of NC_068912.1, forward strand.
CCTCAAACATGCTTGCACATTTACATTAGGCTACAGCTAACACAAAGCCTATTTTATATTAAAATGTTGGGTATCTCATGTAATTTATTGAATATCATACAGAAAGTGAAAAACAGAATGGCTGTAAGCCTAAATCAGTTGTTTACACTTGCAATCATGAGGCTGAAGGGAGCTGCCGCTGACCAGCACCATGAAAGTGTATTGTACTGCATATTGCTAGCCCAGGAAAAAAGAAAATACAAAATTCGAGGTATGGTTTCTATTAAATGTATATTACCTCTGTACCATTGTAAAGTCAAAAAATTATTCTGTTGAATCATCATAAATTGAGGATGGTCTATAACAGCAGAAATAGAAGTAATGTTGATAACATTAAACATTTTAAAACATTTAATTTCTTAAAAGCCATAGTGCCATTCAAAAGAAACAATAAACATACTGAACTCCTATTACAGTGGTTCTCAGTATACCCTCACATTTCTTTTCTTGCCCTAATTGAGCCCATTACCTCACCCTATCCTTAATCCCCAAGCCTGCTCCTCCTCCTGGATTTCCTATGCATTCACTAGTCCTGCCATCCACATCTTTGGTTAATCCAGTGATCTAGTAAAGGGGCTTCTTGATTCCTCCTCCACATCAGTTCTATAGTAAATCATCAAGTCCTATTGATTCTATAATGCAACAGCTACAGTACTAGTCTCAGTGCATGTTGGCAACCCTAATTGATTTTCTAAACAGTAGTCAGAAATAATCTGAGCATTTCTCTTCCCCTCAGTGCTTTCCATTATGCAAACTCCTTCCCATTGCCTTGAGAAGTCTCACAAGACACACTTGCTCTGGCCTACTACTCCAGCATCACCTCTGGTTACTGACTCCTTTATACTTGGGCTCCACCAGGTTATAATTCATTATACTTCTCCAATCTATCTCACTTTCCCTCACCACTAAGTCTTCACAGAAATCATTTCTAAAACTGTCTTCCCAAGTCTTCTCAACCTAGCCATCTACTACTCATTACTCGGTTTCACCATATGTGTGATTTCTTGCAGGAATCCTTCACTGACGTATATCTTCTCTCCCTCTGTGGTTCATACAGCACAGCACTTGACCTGTTTCACTGTACTGCAAATGGCTGTTCACTTGTCCTCTTTTTCAGCTCCCTCATACCGTGAGCTATATGAAGCAGAAACCAGGTGTGTCTTGCTTACCATTGTATCCCTAGTGCTTGTCTCAATACAGGTGGCGCATAGTAGGAATTGTAATACCGATGCATGACAAAAACAAATGAATGAGTGGATTGTTAAGCCTATTTTGAAGCTACATCTAGGTCAAACTGGAGGGTGTAAACTCCTTTCTTCTTTATTCTGGCTCCTGTGGTGATCCTAGAAGAATTACTGTATTCTTGAGTTTTCGTAGCTGTCTGTAGCTAGTCTGATTGAAGTTCAGCAGTTCTATGAAGTTTTGCAGTGTGAAGCATAGCAACTTTCCTCTCATCAGCAGTAAGAGACTTTTCACACTTTATTTATGAGAATAGAAGTGATGATTCCTTCACTGCACATTTCTTCTCCAACTGATTGATTTTGTTTTTCATAAACTTAGAATTACTTTTCTAAAACTCAATTTATTTGATTCTTCTTTTCAGTCCTCTGTGTTTAGAATGCCACTGATTTTTATTACCACTACAATTGGTAAAATCATCCAGCTATGCTGATGGGGTCAAGGTCTTCTTATTTAGTTTAGATAATCAAACTTTACTTTTTGACTTAAAAACAAAAAGTACATTTCCAGATATCAGTGATGTGATGCATTTGGAATGAAAGTATCACTGCCATCTATAATCTCAGTTCTTTGAAGGGAACCATGGAAAATCTATTCCTTATCTCTATTATCAGTTTCCAATAAGAGGAAACCTTAGATTGCAGCGATAAAATAAAATCCTTCCCAAAAGTTTTGTCATCAGCTACTTGTGAGGATAAGTAAATAAATAGTTCATCATAATGGAAAAAAACCATATGGGCTTTGGAGCCTGATGAAAATGAATGAAGTTCGAGTCACAGCTCTGTGACTTCCAGCTGCATAAATTTGGCATTTTTAAAAACTCTCTTAGACTCACTTTTCCCCATTATTTCTTTAAATGGCATTGTTTTGAGTGCTAACTGAGTAATGCACATAAAGAGTCTTTTATCTAATGTTATTGTACAGAGTTTAAACATATAAGTTATAGTTACTGTTTGCCATGAAGCAACCTCTGCAGCAGAGTTCTTGCAACAGCATGCTGTTTTATAATCTGAACCTGAAAGATGCATGTTGATCCTGCCTTCTTTGCAAACAGTCCTTTGATGAAAGCATTCCCTGGAACTTATCTTTACATGTGAGAGAATCAGTCTGATCCAGATTTTTTCTATCTCCACTTGAAGTGGTTCCATATTAGTATAAAAGTTGTAGCGTTCAAAGAGCCCTATGATATAACTTGTCACAACCCTTGGCTTTTAGCTTTCAAGGTTATCTAATGTCAGATGATGTGGATTACTATAATTTTTTCTGAACTTCCTTCTTGAGATTTGAAATGATGTATTCTCCCAATATGGTCCTGGCTTTAAAAGAATGTGCCCGAATCTTGAATCTGAAAGCAGAATATAGATAGAACACTGCTCAGCCTGAGCTCAACGCCTGTCAGACCTAAAGATTTTCTAGAGTTGGTACTTCTCACCTGCTGATGTTGATGGGGAGCAGTCTCTACTTATATATCGTAGCCAAGATTTCTGTTAAAAAGATGCTTCTTTAATTTTTTAAAACAGCTAATAGAGTGGTTTCTCTGACTAGGGTCTTTACTTGAATGACTAAAAATGACAAATTTTACTCGAAGGGTTGCTGCTGAAGAGAAGGATTTTTACTACCTATAGCTGCTTTTCAAGTTATCTAATACAATGGCTGTGGAAGACACATCTAAGGTGACCAGCAACTACTCTTGTGTAATCCCCTCCCATTAAGTGCAGGTGGAATCTGTGACTTCTAACAGTATGTGGCAAAGGCAATGAGCTATCACTCTCTTGATTAGGTTACATTATATAGCAGAAGTGATGTGATATCACCTTTGGTTCATGTACATTATATAAGACTCTGTCTTAGCAGATTAGAGCAAGAAATAATAGCCAATTTCAGAACTGCCAAAGGAGAAGGCCATGTTTCAGGGAACTCTGGGGGGCCTCTAGGACTTGTGAGAGATGTCTCTAGCTAATAATCAATCAGAAGCCTCAGATATACAGCTGCAAGGAAATGAGTTCTGTCAACAACCCAAAGGGGTCTGAAAGTGGATTCTTACTGGTCAAGGCTTGGATGGTCTGACACCTTAATTGTAGCCTTGTGAGATCCTCTGCAGAGGACTCAGCAAGGTCATGACCTGACTCCTGACCCAGGGAACAGAAAAACTCAATATATGTTTAAGCCTCTCAATTTGTAGTAATTTGCTACATATCAATACAAATGAATACCGTAGCTTTTGAATCAAAAAAATAGTTTAGTTTTCTTTTTAGATTTTTCATGCTTCTTTGGATTGACCTGGGTTCATGTAGGGGTCAGCTGGAGTAATTACCTGGTTGCTTTCAGCCAGGAACTCAGACAGAATGTATGGAACTCACCACCACTTCCACCCTTCTCCACATGTCTCTTCAACAGAAGAGTTGGACTTCTTGTATAGGGGTTCAGGGCTCTCAGAGAGAGTGTCAGTTTCCAATTTGCTTAAAGCCTGAACTGAAAAGTCAAAGAACTTCTGCTATACTTCATTGGGCAAGGCAAGTCACAAGGCTATTTCAGATTCAGGGTAGGGGAAATAGGCTCCACCTCTTATTGTGGGAGCATCATAAACATCTGGAATGGGAGAAATTGTTTATGGCAATATTTGCAGACAATTTGCCACAACCCACCCTCTGGCTACAGTTTGCAACCATTTCACTTGCAGAATAAACAAGAGAAAACACTGGGTAAGCAGCAAGCCGTAGTTTTTAAAAATATTTTTAATTAAATGTTGAGGAGAAAAAGAAAAGCTTTTCCCTCAAAGTATCATGTGCAAACCTACAACACCCTGACCTCTTTCTCTCCTCTTTGACTGTATGAATAACCCTGAGATCACCTCTTATAATTGGTTTTAACCATTAGCTGCAGCTGCTGCATTGCCACGTGTATATGTGAATGACATTGTACGTTGCACATACCCTTGGATGTCCCAGTTTGGTCCCCCTTCCAACTACCCTTTTATAGTATGATGAGTTAACAAGTTGGTGACCTACACAAAGAGAGACACAGCTATTTAATCTCTTGCCAGATATTGTTCCTCGGTACGATTTTGTATAGGTCTCTGTAAAAAGTCTTTGATGTCCTAGCAGCCCATTAACAGAGTTTTTTTTTTTTTCTGTGTTTTGTTTTGGTGAAAAAGTTCTAGATTCATTTGAAGATTCTGATGAAGAAATGCAGTTGAGATTTTTTTCAGTAATAAAATCTGCATATTTGTATTTCAAACAGTGTAGCTAAAACTTGATATAAATTCTTCCTTTTTTCTTTTTTTTGGTTTAACAAATATTATTTATTCAGTCTGAAATATCTATATTATATGTTCCACCAGTTAAGAATAAATGTACATTAAATCTTTGTAAAGATATAGAAATAAATAAAAGACTGATTCACCCCACAATGGCAAAGCCTCTGTTCTCAGAGATCTTACTTTAGAACAAAAAAAAATTATTTGATTAGGATCCAGTCAGTACCCTGGGAGTGATTTTCTATGTCTCTAAGCTCCATTCTTAAACCTATAAAGAAAGCTAAGTGCCAAAGAATTGATGCTTTTGAACTGTGGGGTTGGAGAAGACTCTTGAGAGTCCCTTGGACTGCAAGGAGATCAAACCAGTCAATCCTAAAGGAAATCAGCCTGGAATATTCATTGGAATGACTGATGCTGAAGCTGAAACTCCAATACTTTGGCCACCTGGTGCAAACTGACTCATTGCAAAAGACGGTGATGCTGGGAAAGATGGAAGGCATGAGGAGAAGAGACGACAGAGGATGAGATGGTTGGATGGGATCACCAACTTGATGGACACGAGATTTAGTAAGCTCCTGGAGTTGGTGATGGACAGAAAAGACTGGCGCGCTGCAGTCCATGCGGTCACAAAGAGTCAAACATGACTGAGTGACTGAACTGACTGACTAAAGCTCCATCCTTAAGTTTTGCCTCTGTCTTTCAGATCATCTTTTTGCATAAGAAATGGCCTATATTTATAGCTGAATGGCATTTTCAGCCTTCATCCTGCCAATACAAAATTGAAGACGTAAAAGCCTCTTCATTTTAAACTTTCTTTCTCCATTTTCATCCAATCTAATTCAACTACCTTAAAAACACTGTGTGTTTCCAAGGTATCAAATTATAATCCACTACACTAAAAACATTGCCACAACCACAGGTCTTTTTAGGCCACTCTCTACTATGGGTTGAGATTCAGGATGCTCTGGGGTAATATTTTTTACATTCTTTGAAGGCTTTTGTTTGGCCAAAAGGGTCTACAAGGCACTGACTTAAATCTCTCAGTGTTCTTAACAAGCAGTATTAAAGTTATACCATTGATTTGATCTTAACTCTGAGTTCACATTTTGCTGTCAAAGCTTCAATTTGATCTTTGTTCTGAAGCTATTTCTTATATTGAGAATCTTTTGTAGGTTTGAGTAACTAGAAATGAGAAAGAGTGTTATTTTTCAACCTAGCAAAATCTGGTTGAAAATATTTCTTCTTGGTTCTTTTGAACACAGAAAAGTTCCTCCTTTAATTCTTTTATCTCTTATAATCATGTCTCATAACTGAAAAAAATGTTTTCAAAATGTTGCCAGGAAATCTTGCAAACCATATACAGAGTTCATTAGGTACTTCTATCCTTTAAGTAACCTCAAACAATCAACTTAATTTTTCTGCCAATACTTAAAATACTTCTCCAGTCTCTCATAGCAATCTTCGTTAACAATCACTTCATCACCATTCAGGCCTCTGCCAAATACTCAGTCACAAATCCAATATCACATATTTTATATTGGATATGACACCTAAGTTCTTACATCTGAACAAATGACCCTCAGGAGTCTTATCCACATATGGGCTTGATTTAGATGACAGGATCCTTGACTTGGAACTGATTTAATAATGGGCTGTGGCTCTCTGGGGAGAGGTGAATGTATTTTGCAATTTTGGGAAATGTGAATTGCTGTGGCAGAACACAGAGCTAGGTGGCCTCTGAAACTGAGTATCAGCATTCCTTCCACCCTTGTACATGCATGACACTCTTCTCAACAAGAGGTTGAGTCTATTTCCTCTCTTCTTGAAACTGGTCTGGTATTATTTGCTTGAATGCAACTACATTCTTACCACAGGTGTTAAGAAGACTGATGTATGCTTTCTGCTTCTTGGGGACAGTCATTAGTTCAGTTCAGTTCAGTCGCTCAGTCGTGTCCAACTCTTTGTGACCCCATGAATCGCAGCACGCCAGGCCTCCCTGTCCATCACCAACTCCCAGAGTTCACTCAGATTCACGTCCATAGAGTGAATGGCCATCCAGCCATCTCATCCTGGGTCGTCCCCTTCTCCTGCCCCCAATCCCTCCCAGCATCAATGTCTTTTCCAATGAGTCAACTCTTTGCATGAGGTGGCCAAAGTACTGGAGTTTCAGCTTTAGCATCATTCCTTCCAAAGAAATCCCAGGGCTGATCTTCAGAATGGACTGGTTGGATCTCGTTGCAGTCCAAGGGATTCTCAAGAGTCTTCTCCAACACCACAGTTCAAAAGCATCAATTCTTCGGCATTCAGCCTTCCTCACAGTCCAACTCTCAAATACATACATGACCACAGGAAAAACCATAGCCTTGACTAGACGGACCTTAGTCAGCAAAGTAATGTCTCTGCTTTTGAATATGCTATCTAGGTTGGTCATAACTTTTCTTCCAAGGAGTAAGTGTCTTTTAATCTCATGGCTGCAATCACCATCTGCAGTGATTTTGGAGCCCCAAAAAATAAAGTCTGACACTGTTTCCACTGTTTCCCCATCTATTGCCCACGAAGTGATGGGACCAGATGCCATGATCTTCTTTTACTGCATGTTGAGCTGTAAGCCAACTTTTTCACTCTCCTCTTTCACTTTCATCAAGAGGGTTTTTAGCTCCTCTTCACTTGCTGCCATAAGGGTGGAGTCATCTGCATATCTGATGTGACTGATATTTCTCCCAGCAATCTTGATTCCAGCTCGTGTTTCTTCCAGTCCAGCATTTCTCATGATGCACTCTGCATATAAGTTAAATAAGCAGGGTGACAATAGACAGCCTTCACGTACTCCTTTTCCTATTTGGAACCAGTCTGTTGTTCCATGTCCAGTTCTAACTATTGCTTCCTGACCTGCATACAGATTTCTCAAGAGGCAGGTCAGGTGCTCTGGTATTCCCATCTCTTTCAGAATTTTCCACAGTTTATTGTGATGCACACAGTCAAAGGCTTTGCCATAGTCAATAAAGCAGAAATAGATGTTTTTCTGGAACTCTCTTGCTTTTTCCATGATCCAGCAGATGTTGGCAATTTGATCTCTGGTTCTTCTGCCTTTTCTAAAACCGGCTTGAACATCTGGAAGTTCACGGTTCATGTATTGCTGAACCCTGGCTTGGAGAATTTTGAGCATTACTTTACTAGTATGTGAGATGAGTGCAGTTGTGAGGTAGTTTGAGCAGTCTCTGGCATTGCCTTTCTTTGGGATTGGAATGAAAATGGACCTTTTCCAATCCTGTGGCCACTGCTGACTTTTCCAAATTTGCTGGCATATTGAGTGCAGCACTTTCACAGCATCATCTTTCAGGATTTGAAACAGCTCAACTGGAATTCCATCACCTCCACTAGCTTTGTTCGTAGTGATGCTTTCTAAGGCCCACTTGATTTCGTATTTCAGGATGTCTGGCTCTAGATTAGTGATCACACCATCGTGATTATCTGGGTCGTGAAGATCTTTTTTGTACACTTCTTCTGTGTATTCTTGCCACCTCTTCTTAATATCTTCTGCTTCTGTTAGGTCCAGACCATTTCTGTCCTTTATCGAGCCCATCTTTGCATGAAATGTTCCCTTGGTATCTCTAATTTTCTTGAAGAGATCTCTAGTCTTTCCCTTTCTGTTGTTTTCCTCTATTTCTTTGCATTGATCACTGAAGAAGGCTTTCTTATCTCTTCTTGCTATTCTTTGGAACTCTGCATTCAGATGCTTATATCTTTCCTTTTCTCCTTTGCTTTTCACCTCTCTTCTTTTCACAGCTATTTGTAAGGCCTCCTCAGACAGCCATTTTGCTTTTTTGCATTTCTTTTCCATGGGAATTGTCTTGATCCCTGTCTCCTGTACAATGTCATGAATCTCATTCCATAGTTCATCAGGCACTCTGTCTATCAGATCTAGGACCTTAAATCTATTTCTCACTTCCACTGTACAGTCATAAGGGATTTGATTGAGGTCCTACCTTAATGGTCTAGCGGTTTTCCCTACTATCTTCAATTTGAGTCTGAATTTGGTAATAAGGAGTTCATGATCTGAGCCACAGTCAGCTCTCAGTCTTGTTTTTGTTGACTGTATAGAGCTTCTCCATTTTTGGCTGCATAGAATATAATCAATCTGATTTCAGTGTTGACCATCTGGTGATGTCCATGTGTAGAGTCTTCTCTTGTGTTGTTGGAAGAGGGTGTTTGCTATGACCAGTGCATTTTCTTGGCAAAACTCTATTAGTCTTTGCCCTGCTTCATTCCACATTCCAAGGCCAAATTTGCCTGTTACTCCAGGTGTTTCTTGACTTCCTACTTTTGCATTCCAGTCCCCTATAATGAAAAGGACATCTTTTTAAGGTGTTAGTTCTAAAAGGTCTTGTAGGTCTTCATAGAACCGTTCAAGTATATATAAAGAGGTTACATGTAGGAATACTGTGGTAGATAAGACGCAAGTTGGTCTTTTCAGCCCCACCTGATTCCCCAGGTGATTGTGACTTAAATTTGGCCTGCCGAATTTAGCCTAAACAATGCTCAGAACCATGACAAATAATAAATTATTTTTACACCACTAAGGTCTTTTCTGTTTTTGTTTTGTTTTGTTTTGTTTGATTGTTTTAATGGCAGCAACAGGCAGCTGAAATAAATCTTGATCATGGAATCATATACAACACAGTTATATTATGTGTCAGCTAAAACTGTTGTCTCTCCAAGCATCAGTTCAGTTCAGTTCATTTCAGTTGCTCAGTCGTGTCTGACTCTTTGGGACCCCATGAATTGCAGCATGCCAGGCCTCTCTGTCCATCACCATTTCCCGGAATTCACCCAAATTCACATCCATCAAGTCGGTGATGCCATCCAGCCATCTCATCCTCTGTCGTCCCCTTCTCCTCCTACCCCCAATCCCTCCCAGCATCAGAGTCTTTTCCAATGAGTCAACTCTTCGATGGGGTGGCCAATGTACTGGAGATTCAGCTCTAGCATCATTCCTTCCAAAGAACACCCAGGACCTGTCTCCTTTAGAATGGACTGGCTGGATCTCCTTGCTGTCCAAAGGACTCTCAAGAGTCTTCTCCAACACCACAGTTCAAAACCATCAATTCTTCAGTGCTTTGTTTATAGTCCAACTCTCACATCCATACATGACCACTGGAAAAACCATAGCCTTGACTAGACGGACCTCTGTAGGCAACCATGTCACTAAGACAGTTGCTTGTATACTTCAACATAAAGCAACTGAATAATGTGATATCGAGGACAGTTTATTTAGTTATTTCGTTAAATGTATTTGGTTAGGATAAGTCAAAAAGAGAAAAGACAGAATAAGACACATAATTGGGTTCCACAAATGTGTAGTAATTGGTTCCTTGATATCTTCTTTGTTATGAATGTTAAAGTGTTAGGCTTTTAGTTGTGTTGGACTCCTTGAGACCCCATGGACTGTAGCTGGCCAGATTCCTCTGTGCATGGAATCTTCCAGGCCAGAATACTGGAGTGGTTAGCCTTTCCCTTCTCCAGGAGATATTTCCAACCCAGGGATCAAACCTGGGTCTCCTGCATCGCAGGCAGATTCTTTACCATCTGAGCTACCTGGGAAGCCCCTGTTTGTTATGAGGTGGCTGTAAATTTCCCAACAAATGTGTACCAAAAAGAGTGACTGATGTTGAACATTAGTAATGTGCTTGCTAGATTTGCTTTTAATCATATTGTTTACTCACATATTAGGATGGAGTCTGGATTAATATGCTTAGGAGAAGATCAAATTAAATTGCTCCTCTTTGTTTAGTTTTCTTTTTCTCATTAGGATTCTATCCTCATTAGCTGAAACTGCAGTATCTTGTAGTTAGCAATAACCAAGCAAAGGTTATGCTTTTGTTCTAAAAAATATATAACTAACCAAGCTCTATAAGCTATAGGTTAGGAAAATATAACCCCATAAGGCACAATGAAATATAAAAACACTCAGATAATCATTGCTTTTTCTGTAGGGAAATTGATTTTCAGAGACATCAAGTATTTCCCCCTAGGTTGCATCCACTTCTGTTTGTAACAGAAATCTATGCCTTTCCCTTTTTCTTTTTCTCTGTGTCCAGGGTGCCTCTTAGAAACTGAGGTGCTCTTTAAAGTGTGAAACTTGGAATATAACATTGAGCAGACAGTAGTGAAAGGTGTGCAGTCTTTGTAGTAGCCATGATTGAAGGCAACTCTAGATCATACTAGTTTTATAGAACATACCATTTTTGCTTATTAATAACTTGCTATGGCTGTCTTCATTTTCTTCAGCATTAGAAGTTCCAATACAATGTTTCAGGTCTTAATTATCCTATGCCAATTTCCTTATCTCTCAATAAAAATATATCAAGAAGGAAAAATAAATGCCATCTAATAAAAAAAGTGCTGTGTTTTAATAAATGCTTACTATGTGCCCCCAACAATTCTATGTCCAAGAAATATATACATAATAATTTCTATATCTTTAAGGGCTGTCACTTATCATTGTTACTCTAAAATTCAAGACAGACAAGTTAAGATAGATCATGTTCCTGCAACGGGTTTGTGTAATGAAATCATTGTGCCCTACTGGTTAATTTATCTGACATCACCACCAGAAAACAAAGCAGGAGAAAGAATCATGGATTAGTATTTGCAAAATCTAACTCAGGAATTCTCAAAATATTTAGCTTCCTGTTCCACACCCTCAGAGATTCTGATTAATTAGTTGTATCAGTTAGTAATGGTTCCAACAAGTGTCAAAAGAAGTGCTTCAAGCATTTATAAAGGAACTGTTTAAAAAAATGCAAAAAATCCATAATGATTAGCTATCACAGTTTTAAATAAAATGTCATACAGAACCACAGAGGAACATTAGGCAAAATGAAAAATCAGAAATAGTGATCTTGTCTTTAAAATTTTAACATTGTGTTCACCATGAATTTTTGCATTAATTTCAGTTTTTGGAAAAAAGTATATTAGAATATTATTTATCTAGACAATTGAGTTTTCTGACATACCACCTTCCCCTAAATATTGTACTCAGGGTGTGCACCTGTGTCTTCTCACACCACTTGTATCCTTGCCATGCAGAATATGTGCCGTCATCAGAATCATGGCACCACTCTGAGTGCTTAGACTCACACCACAGCTTTACTCCTTATCAACCCTATAACCTTAGATTATTTACGTCACCCTATGAAAGCCTACATTATAGATTTATTTTAAAAATTAAATGAAATAAACCTTATGAAACAGTACAATGCTTGACATGGCTATTTCTATTTCTCAACAAATATTATTATTATGTTTGGAGATCTATTTTTATTAGACTAATTGAGGAAGGACAATTATTCCTTTTATGATATTCTAGATTAAAATAAAGGTTGTTTTTCTTCAGAATTTTAGAATGTTGTACCAAGGGCAACAAAGTAAATCTTTGCTTGTCCTTGGCCTTCTCACTCCAAAACAGCTTTCTGAAACAGTGAAAATATTTTATAATCTATGGGAGCTACAAAAAGCTATTTCCTCCTGATCCCATCAATGGACTAGCTTTTTATTACCAGTCCAGCTTTTGCTGATTTTCCTACATATATTACATCCAAAGTTTGATGTAATCTTTGCAGCAGTTTCCAAAGTGGGAGCCACAAGCCCAGGAATATATAAGATGATCCATTGGGGCCAGGGAGAAAATAGAGTTAAAGTATATATTTATTTTAAATATAAATATAAGGAAGAAATTAAGCTTTGTAATATTCAATAAATGAATAACTAACCACCTCTTCATCCTGCCTTACTGAGTCTCTGCCTTATACAGTGCTCACTCTGCCTCAGCTTAAATAAGAAAATTATCCCAGGAAAGATGAACACTTCATACAACAGAAATGTTGACAGTAGTGTTCTCATTGGATGGTTTCCATTTTAACATAAAACATTTTGCATTTTGTGGGATGATATCATACGGCTGTGTTAAAAATAAAAATTTAAAAATAAAATCTGTATAATACTATGTAATAAAGTGAGAATTGGCTATAATGTCTTTTGGCAATGTACTGCAAAGAGTTGTTGACCATAAAGGCAAATTATGTTTTTGTCTTACAAAAGAAAACAGTCGCAAATTTGCTGATTTTTTTTTTTCTAGTAGAAGTGGTTGTCTGGAAGCTGCTACTTATCAAAGCTTTAAATAAGTAAACACTTTCATTCATCCTTTCAAGGTAAAAGTGATATTTCAACAATAGGCAAGACAATAAATGCTTTTTGAAAGAAATTCTTACTGTAGAGAGAGTAAGTATCTGGAAAATAGATGCTTAGAAATGTTTCTGTCCTTTTCTAATGTTGCTGCCAAAGATGCTGTATACCACCTATAAAAAACACTCATATATGCAGGCTCTAATGCCTCAGAAATAAAATTTTAACCTTCTTAATATTTACACAAATGATATTCTGGGGGTTTTTGAAGACCTTGTTTTAACATATCTAAAAGTGCAATGTTTCAGTTAGGTTGAAACACAACCAACTGAATCATCAGAGAAGAAGGAAATTTACAAGATGTAACTTGACATAAACTATTCATAAGTGGTGAAAAACTTAAAAATCTTGTCTAATACTTTGTTATATTGCACTTTATGATGCCTTTCTACAATTTGGATTTATAAATCTTTTTCAGCTATGAAAGCCATAAAAATTAGGAATAAAAAAAATGAAAAAAGAATTAGACCTTTATATTACTATGTCACAAAATGCTAAAGACTGAAAGGCAGGAGGCATATTCAGTCACATTGCTTTCCCCCCATTTATAATGTATTTATATATTAGTAACAATAATTTGTTGACAATAAAAATGATTGTATAGTTTTAATAACATCATATCTCATTCCTTTAAAGTATATATTTGCTTATATTAATAATATTCATAATATATTAGGACCACATCATGTGTAGATTTTTAAAAGAAATAATTAACCATATATTATAGGGAAGGACCAATTTCATTATTGACACACATGAGTTATCAAAAATGTCTGAATATTTGGATAGTTTGTTGCTAAGTCTACTCTGTATGTCTTGATGTTCTAATCAGGTTGAAAAAGCCTTAGCATACATACTTTTGAATTTCTCCTCAAAGCCTTTATAATATTAACATTATAATTATTAACATTATGTAAAAATAATAGGCAACAATAAAAATAGCTAGCACTTATTAAATGCTATGCCAGTAATTATATTGGTGCCTTACAGTATAGTACAAGCTCCTAAGGAACACTCTGTTTAAGCTTCATAGCATATCTACAAGGCAATATATTGCCTTATGAAGAACCAAGAAACTGACAGTCAGAGCAGCTAAACAACTTTCTCAAGTTTACAAAGCTAGTAAGGGACAAATATGATTTAAATACATTTCTTTCTGGATCTGAACACTAATATTACTAGTAAAATAATTGTAATAATGTCTAAGAGTCATTGTTTTTATTACAGCCAAGGGTTCTAAGAACTTTATATTGTATCAAATAACCCTTGCAAGAATTCTTGGAAGCTGTTGTTCAGTAGCTAAGTCATGACCCACTCTTTGTGACCCCTGGATTGCAGCATGCCAGGCCTCCCTGTCCTTCACCATTTCGTGGAGTTTGCTCAGACTCATGTCCAATAAGTCAGTGATGCCATCAAACCATCTCATCCTCTGCCACCCTCTTCTCCTGCCAACAATATTTCCCAGCATCAGGGTCTTTTCCAATGAGTCGGCTCTTTGCATCAGGTGGCCAAAGTATTGGAGCTTCAGCTTCAGCATCAGTCTTTCAAATAAATATTCAGTGTTGTCCAAGAGACTCTCAAGAGTCTCTTTAACACTAAATTCAGTTCAAATCTTATATAGGGGGGAGCCTGGTGGGCTGCCATCTATGGGGTCTCACAGAGTTGGACACTACTGAAGCAACTTAGCAGCAGCAGCAGCAGCAGGGTTTATTAACTGGAGTGTAATATAGAATTTAAATAACTAACCCAAGCTAGTAATTGGCAGAGGTAATATTTAATTCCTAGAGACCATCCCTTAGGTATACCCTACTGACCGTAAAGACTATGTGCTTTACAATACAACATCATTCTTACATATTGATTGGACACCAAGAATAATGGTATCATTGTCAATTATCATTATCCTTGGATTATTTCTAGGTTTTTATACTTTTAATGAATTATTCAAAGAATTAAGATGAATGAAGATTATAATGTTGGAGACCAAATCCAGAGAGATAAATTTGAAAAATTTGTCTACCTAATTTAAGTTCTGGACTCCTTTAAATAATTTCAGTGCAAGTGGTTTGTTTACTTGCTCAATTTAGCTTTAGAATTGTCTCACTTCTCCACATCACTGAGCATGTCTGCTGGTAGGAACAATGTGAAGCAGAGTTATTTTCATAATTAGACAATAACAGTGCCTAAGATATTCCCTGTAAAATATGTGGCAAGTTGGCAAGCCTTTTATTAATATTTAAAACAGGTTGTTATGGCACTTGTGAATTTTTTAATGGCACTTGTGAATTTTGCATTCTAGGCTTTATATTGATACCCTGTGAAATTCAAGTCACTTAGATTTATAGGTTTTAGGTTGTCTATTTACAAATGCCCTAATTAAAAGATGCTTGCTCCTTGGAAGAAAAACTATGATCAACCTAGACAGCATATTAAAAAGCAGAGACATTACTTTGCCAACAAAGGTCCATCTAGTTAAAGCTATGGTTTTTCCAGTAGTCATGTATGGAAGTGAGAGTTGGACCATAAAGAAAGCTGAGTGCCGAAGAATTGATGCTTTTAAACCGTGGTGTTGGAGAAGACTCTTGAGAGTCCCTTGGACTGCAAGGAGATCCAACCACAGTCCTGAATATTCATTGGAAGGACAGATGTTGAAGCGGAAACTCTAATACTTTGGCCACCTGATGTGAAGAACTGACTCATTTGGAAAGACCCTGATGCTGGGAAAGATTGAAGGCAGGAGAAGGGGATGACAGCAGATGAGATGGTTAGATGGCATCACCGACTTGATGCACATGAGCTTGAGCAAGCTCTGGGAGTTGGTGATGGACAGGGGAGCCTGGTGTGCTGCAGACCATGGGGTCATAAAGAGCCGGGCATGACTGAGCGACTGAACTGAACTGATTAGGTATTATTAACTGTTGATTGAAAAGTTTTCAAGAAAAATAAAATGTTAAATGTGTTACAAGGCAAATACACATTCTGCTTCCGTTGATGGATATGCTTCTGTTAGATACTGAGAAATCCTAAGTTTAAACTAGTTATGTTTTTCCCCATAGATTCTGTAGAACACTCAGTGTGACTGTGTAGTTTAATTTCTATGGAAAGAAAATTTAGTCTCAATTCACTGATTATGATGCTATGTTGTATTAATAAACCTCCTATTATGCTAAACCAGCTGGACACATTTGACTAACTCTGGAAGGCAGTGGATGAATACGTTAGCTGTCTGGCCCAAGTTCCAACTTGCCATCTGTGAGTTGGCCCCATTTGCTGATACTGCTACTTGGGAGATTAATAAACAAAGCTAAAAGAGTGTTTATAAGACAGTGGTTAGGTAGGAATACAAAGCAAAGATAAAGAAGGCATTAGAAAATACACTTGTTGCTATTCATTAAGCTTTTTAAACTTAGACCTCTTAGACCCAAGAAATGACTCAGAGTCTCTCTATAAAGGAGTTACAGAAGAAGGCCTATCAACTCAGTTCAGTTTTGTTCTACAAATATTGATTCACCACCCCCAACTAAGAGTAAATCCAAATGAACTGTTTTTCTTCAGTAATAGTGTACTGTTGAGTACAGACATGGATTGAATAGCTCTAGATGCGACTTTGCAAGCAAATATATAGAAAACAAAATCTATAGAAAAAATGGGGCTTAAAAAAAAAAGATTCTTATTATCTCTGTCCCTCTCTTTCTCTGTCCCTCTTTCCCTCTCACCTATCAAGCTATCAATCTTATTTACAAAAGCAATCAAACATAGATTACGATGACAGATATTTCAATTGTTTGATGTTTTTCTCCAAAAACGAAAGTTTTTCTTGAGAAAAATTATGAGTGAAAACAATTTTAATTATATACTACAATACTTCAGGCACTTACAATGAATATCATTTTCTACCAATATTTAGACATATTGACAATGCTTTGTCATATATTAGATTACAGAAATACATGGCTTAATTAATTAATTAATACATAATTAATTAATTATATGAGTTTCTGATACAGTCAAAGAGAGTAAAAATGTTCTGATTTCCAGAGGTTTGCAATGTGATCAAAAGCTTCACCACCCTTCCTTAAGATAATACTTCATGAACATTTCGGTGAACTCCTATTGAGGACTTACTCTATGTAAAGCAGAGCTCTTAGTATTTTTCAAGAGGAAAAAGTGCAAAAGTGTATGTTCACATGATTATGCGGTGATGTGATAATAGTGGTAAGACCAAGTGAAGATATTATCATGGAGTGCTGTAGACAATTGCAAGAAAAGTTATAAAACAAGACTTCAAAGACTTACTTATTCTTTTATATAAAGAAGTTCACTGACAGGAGAAAACAAATAATATTCTAGAAACAGAAAAGCTGAGGCATAATGATAAATAATATTTATGGAGCAACCAACTGCTGGACATTTTGCTAAAATTCTAAGCATGCTCTAGCTTATTAAATTCTGATTTAGAAAAAAAAATCTTATGTAACAGTAATCTTACTTCAATTGTAAAAACAAGAAAGTTAAATCTCAGATAGCTTAAGTAATTTACCAAGGACCATAGAACTAAAAAATGGTAGTACCATAATTTAAATCAAGATAGTATGACTGCACAATGCCGTGTTTTTAAATAGTACATTACACTATATCCCAAAGTTGGTGAAATGTAAAATAACATGATTGTTTCAGGGAGTATCAACATGATCAAGGAGATACTTGCTTAAATTAGAATATGCATATGTGTGTCTGTCTGTCTGTCTGCCATCTGTATTTATAATATTGCTTTGTCTTGGTTTCTGAAAAAGTAATTACTTGAGATACAGTAGATTTATGTCTTTCTTTATTGTTTTGCACCCAACATAAGTCTCTAAATTCCTCAAACACAGAAATTGATTGATTTTTTTTCATCACTACTTCTTACTAGGATTGAATGAAATATAAATTTATTTTTTCTCTTTTACTTGTTTGGATTCATTCATCCTTTCTCCAAAACAGTTTCCAATTTTTGTTAAGAAATCACTCTGTTCCTCTTAATCCATGAGTTTTATAGAGCTATCATCATGCCCAATGGAGATATAGAAACCAACCTGAAAAATCAGACAACCACACAATTCTAAACACAGATTTATTTCACTGATGGCATATGATGCAATCATGCTCAATGAGAATTACTCTTGGGGTTTATGAGGGCATATTGGGAAGAAAAGATTACTTCTTCTGCTCCGGTTTATAAGAGAATAGGATGCAAGGTGAGAGTTATTGTCAATCATCTTGCCACTGCTTTTTGGCAATAATTCTTACACTTCCTAAGTATAAAAATAACAGTGAAGGAAGATACATGACGTTATTTTAGTCAAGGGTGGATAGTAATTGAAACTAATTTGACTTGGGAGTTTTCAGTTACTTGAGGTAATAAAAATCTTTCTTGTTTATACCAGTTTAAGTTTGACTTTCTATTGGCTGATTATGAAAGACTGAAAGACTTCTGAGCACTGATAAATATGGCTCTATAGTAAGCATCTTTTGACATGGCCCCATATTAGTTTCCTGTGGCTGCTGTAACAAATGACCACAAACTTGGTCATTGAAAATTCTTATTTCACAGTTTTGGAAGCCTGGAGGCCAGAATCAGCATCACTGGGCCAAAATCAAGTCAGAGGTGCTACATACCCAAAGGCTCTACTAAGAATGCCTGCCTTGCCTCTTCCAGCTTTGGTTGGCTATTGACATTCCTTGGTTTGTTGGCTGTGTTGCCCCAATATTCAGGGTCAGCTTCTTCCAATCCATCTTTATATTTTCTTTTCCTTTCTACGTATAAATTCCTGTCTGGCTACCTATGTAAACATACATGTGTTTAGAGTTCACACAGATAATCCAGGAAAATTGCCCCATTTCAGGATCCTTTACTGAACCACACCTGCAAAGATTCTTATTTTGCCATACAAGGTAATGCTCACAAGTTCTTGTAGACATTAAGATGTGGCTATCAGGGCATGTGGGGAGGAGACATTTTTCAGCTTTCTACAGATCCTAGTGGTGCCCGCCTCCCAGTAGTCATACTCTTCTGTGACACCCTCCCCTGAGTGAGGTTTCGACCTAGTAACTTGCTTCTAAGGAACAGAACAGGGCAAAAGTGCTATGATGTCCCTTATGTGATTAGGTTATAGAACAGTTTGACTTCCATCTTGCTGGTCTTTTTCTATGCCTCTCTTGGCTTACATACTTTGATGAAATAAGCTGCCATTTTGCATAGGCCCATGTGTCAAGGAACTGAGGGAAATCTCTGACTGTTAGCCACTGAGAATCGGAAGCTCTCAGTCCAAAAGCCCACACAGAACTGAATCTTATCAACAGCTAAGTCAATAACCTTAGAAACAGAATCTTCCCTTCGTTGAGTCTTGTGATGAATATACTCTAGCCAATATGTTCATCATAAAAACTCTGAAGCAAAGGGCTCTATTATTCCATTCCCAGATTCCCAACTCACAAAAACTGCTAGATGATAAATGTTGTATTAAGCCATTAAATTTTGAAATAATTTGTCAAGCAGTAATAAATATCCACTGAATAAAGTGGTAAATGAAAGAGACTTGTAAGTATTAACAGTTGGTCTCTGTGTGGTAGAAAACAGGTAACAAGAGAGGTGTGATCTGGAAAAGATTCAGATCCAGTAATCAGTCAACAATGATTTGTAATTCTCACAGAGATGATACACTGTTCTGTGTTGCTGAGTACACAAAATTTATCCAGGTGTAACTTAAAAGTAAATATCTACTATAGAGTAAATCACCATGAAATCTTTGATCAAGTTAGAAAAAAGTCACAAAAGTTACTGATTCTGTGTTTTTCAAAAGAGACACAGATATACAGAAGAGTCTTTTGGACTCTGTGGGAGAGGGAGAGGGTGGGATGATTTGGGAGAATGGCACTGAAACATGTACAATATCATATAAGAAACGAATCGCCAGTCTAGGTTCGATGCAGGATACAGGATGCTTGGGGCTGGTGCACTGGGATGACCCAGAGGGATGGTATGGGGAGGGAGGTGGGAGGGAGATCAGGATTGGGAACACGTGTACACCAGTGGAGGATTCATCCTGAAGTATGGCAAAACCAATACAATATTGTAAAGTAAATAAATAAATAAATATATTTTTTTAAATGATGCCAATGTGCTACTTACTCCTTTCACTCTCTGAAAACCTATATACATGTCAGCTATCATTATGTAAAAACTAACCAAAAAAATCTCAGTGACAAACAAGTATTTATTTTGCTGATGCACCTGTGGTTTGAATGGGTGAGTGAAGAATCAGTTGATCGAGATAAATTTCAGTTGAGCAGCTCTAATCCATGGGCTAACAATAGATTTGATCTGTGAATCTCTTCACCACCTCCTGGAACAAAGCAGGCTTGCCAGGGTACATATATTATTTTCATGGCAGTGGCAAGAGGACAAGAAAAAGCATTTGATGGCTCTTCAGTAGAGCTGCCAAGTAAAATACAGGGTGCTTAGTTATATTTGAATTTCAGATAAGCAACAAGTATTTTTTTAGCATAAGTACATCCTATGCAATATTTGGGACATCCTTATACTAAGATCAATTATTACTTTCTTGAATTTCAAATTTAACTGGGCAGTCTGTAAATTGGTAAAGAATCCACCTGTAATGCAAGAGACATGGGCTCGATTCCTGTGTTGGGAATATTCCTTGGAGGAAAGTATGGCAACCCACTGCAGTATTCTTGCCAGGAGAATCCCATGGACAGGGAGCCTGGTGGGCTACAGCCCATAGTGCCGCAGGAGTTGAAGACAACTGAAGCAGCTGAGCACACACGTGGCGGCCCTAGTCATGACACAGGTGTGGAGCTGGCATATAACTGAGTCATCCAGATTTCACTAGCCAAAGAAAGCCACATGGCAGACAGCCACGAGTGAAGGGCCTGGTACATATAAGTCACGGAGAGGAGAGAGTGAATGTTTTGAACAACCTACCACAATTTGTTAAGCCCTGCAATAAAAGCAACAGAGCATAAATTAGGTATTTTATGAAAGTGAAAGTCTCTCAGTCATGTCCAACTCTTTGTGACCTCATGGATTGTAGTCTGCCAGGCTTCTCTGTCCATGGGATTCTCCAGGCCAGAATACTGGGGTGGGTAGCCTATTCCTCCTCCAGCAGATCTTCCCAACCCAGGGATTAAACCCAGGTCTCCCACATTGCAGGAAGATTCTTTACCGTCTGAGTCATCAGGGAATCCCTGATATTTTATACTTTTTTCTTTTACTTAGTTTTCAAAAACCCATGTCAGCAGTATAAAATAATATTGTCAGTTCCATACACTTTAAAGTAAAATCAGTCTTTTTTTTTACTTTGTTTTTATGTTTTAAAGAAAAGGTAACATACAAATATTTCTCAATAATATGTCAGTTAAGTTTAAATATTCATTTCCTAGAACAATGGTATTTTTCAGTTTCAGTTTGTCCATGCATAATTTTGTGTCTGTTTGTATTAAAACAATTATATACTTATCTGAACACTTTTTCTTATCATATCTCAGCTACAGTACAAATTTGTATTTCATCTCTGTGTTAGAGAATCCATTCCAAGAATAGCTCCAAACATCTTTAAGTATTGGAAGTTTCTCATACTTTTTAACTTATACTTTTTTTGAGTAGTTTTAAATTCATCTGTACATGACTGTCTATGGAAAAACTGTAACTTAATCTATGTTGACCTAAGTGAAGTTTCTGCTTTGTAATCTGTCTAGATTTGTCAGCTGTCTTTTCAAGGAACAAGTGTCTTTTAATTTCATGGCTGCAGTCACCATCTACAGTTATTTTAGAGCCCCACAAAATAAAATCTGTCACTGTTCCACTTTTTCCCCTTCTATTGTATGAAGTGATGGGAATAGATGTTATGAGCTTAGTTTTCTGAATGTTGAGTTTCAAGTCAGCTTTTTCACTCTCCTCTTTCACCTTCCTCAAGAGGCTTTTTAGTTCCTCTTCACTTCCTGCCATAAGAGTGGTATCTTCTGGATATCTGAGGTTATTGATATTTCTCCCAGCAATCTTGATTCTGGCTTGTGATTGGTCTAGCCTGGCATTTTGCATGATGTCCTCTGCACAAGTTAAATAAGCAGGATGTAAATATACAGCTTTGTTCTATTCATTTCCCAGTTTTGAACCAGTCTTTTGTTACATGTTTGGTTTGTTGTTTCCAGGCTCGAACACAGCTTTCTCAGCAGACAGGTATGGTGGTCTGCTATTCCCATCTCTTGAAGAATTTTTCACAGCTTATTGTGATCTACACAAGTCAAAGGCTTTAGTGTAGTCAAAGAAACAGATGTTTTTCAGGAATTCCCTTGCTTTCTCCATGATCCAGTGATTGCTGGCAATTTGATCTCTGGTACCTCTGCCTTTTTCTAAACGCAGCTTATACATCTAGAAGTTCTCAGTCCGTATACTGCTGAAGCCTGTCTTGGAGGATTTTGAGCATAACCTTGCTAGCATGTGAAATGAGCATAACTGTACAGTAGTTTGAACATTCTGTGACATTGCCCTTCTTTGGGATTGGGATTCCCTAGTGGCTCAGACAGTAAAGAGTCTGCCTGCAATGCGGGAAACCCAGGTTTGATCCTTGGGTCAGGAAGATCCCCTGGGGAAGGAAATGGCAACCCAATCCAATATTCTCTAGAAAATCCCATGGATGGAGAAGCCTGGCAGGCCACAGTCCGTAGGGTTGCCAGGAGTCAGACATGACTCAGCAACTTCACTTCGCTTCACTTCTTTGGGATTGGAATGAAAATTGACCTTTTCCAGCTCTTTGGCCACTACTGAGTTTTTCAAATTTGCTAACATATCAAGTGCAGCACTTTAACAGCATTGTCTCTTAGGATTTTGAATAGTTCAGTTGGAAATCCATCACCTCCACTAGCTTTGTTTATAGTAATGTTTCCTAAGGCTCACTTGCCTTCACACTCCAAGATGTCCAACTCAGCGTATGATCGCACCATCATGGTTATTTGCGTCATTTAGATGCTTTTGTATAGTTCTTCTGTGTATTCTTGCCACTTCTTAATCTCTTCTGCTTCTATTAGGTCTTAATCATTTCTGTTCTTTATAGTGCCCATGCTTGCATGTATGTTCCCTTGATATCTCCAGTTTTCTTGAAGAAATCTCTAGTCTTCCCCATTATATTTTTTCCCTTTATTTCTTTGCATCGTTTATTCAAGAAAGCCTTATCTCTCCTTGCTTTCATGGATCACAGCCTTGTTGTGGCAAAGGGGCTTGCATAATTCAATGAAGACCTGAGTCATGTCATGCTGGGCTGCCCAAGATGGATGAGTCACAATCAAGAGTTCTGACAAAATGTGGTCCACTGGTGAAGGAAATGGCAACCCATTCCTGTTTTCTTGCCATGAGAACCCCATGGACAGTATGAAAAGGCAAAAATATGACACCGGAAGATGAACACCCCCTCAGGTCAGAAAGTATCCAATATATTACTCCAGGAGAGTGGAGGGCAATTACTAATAGCTCCAGAAAGAATGAAGTGACTGGGCCAAAGCAGAAATGACCTCAGTTGTGGATATGTCTGGTGGTGAAAATAAAGTCTGATGCTGTAAAGAACAATATTGCATAGGATCCTGGAACATTAGGTCCATGAATCAAGGTAAATTGGTCATGGTCGAGCAGGAGATGGCAAGAGTGAACATCAACATCTTAGGAATCAGGGAATTAAAATGGATGAAAATAGGTGAGTTTAATTCTGATGACTATTATATCTACTACTGTGGGCAAGAATCCCTTAGAAGAAATGGAATAGCCCTCACAGTTAATAGAAGAGTCTGAAATGCAGTACTTGGGTGCAATTTCAAAAATAACAGAATGATCTCAGTTTGTTTCCAAGGCAAACCATTCAACATCACAGTAATCCAAGTCTATGCCCAACCACTGATCCCAATGGATCTGAAGTTGACTGGTTCTATGAAGACCTACAACACCTTCTAGAACTAACATGGGAAAAGGATGTCCTTTTCATCACAGGGGATTGGAATGCAAAAGCTCTGTGTCAAGATTCATCTATTTTTTTTCTTTTTTTTGCAATTGGATGTCCATGTGTTCCAGCATCATTTGTTAAAAAGACTATCCTTGCTCCATTGTATTACCTTTGATCTTTTGTCAAAGATCAGTTACCATTGTTTGAGTGAGTGAAGTCGCTCAGTTGTGTCCGACTCTTTGCGACCCTATGGACTGTAGCCTACCAGGCTCCTCTGTCCATGGGATTTTCCAGGCAATAGCACTGGAGTGGATTGCCATTTCCTTCCCCAAGGGATAGTCCCAACCCAGGGATTGAACCCAGGTCTCCCTCATTGTAGACAGATGTTTTACCATCTGAGCCACCAGGGAAGTTTAAGTGGGTCTGTTTCTGAGCTCTCCATTCTGTGCTATTGATCTGTTTGTCTGTTCTCTCACCAGTAGCACACTGTCTTGATTACTGCAGATTTATAGTAAGCCTTATGGTCGTCCTAATTTGTTCTTCTTTAATATTGTGTTGACTATTCTGGGTCTTTGTCTCTCTGTATAAACTTGTTGAGGTCCACAAGATAAGTTGACGAGACTTTGTTTGGGAATGTATGAAGAAGGACTGGGAAGGTGTTTTAGAGTATATTTTTCAATGGAATATTTTATAAAGTCAGAACCTCTTCAATTATCTCTGGTAATTGAGATCCAGTAACAGAGTGGTTTTACGCAAATGGATCACTTTCTCTTGTCCTAGTTTGGGTGTAATTTGTGCCTACTCAGTTCCTGCTGTATGCTATGGCATTACCTATTTTTAAAAATACATGGTGAAGTATTATTAATATTACTTCAAGGCAGAAATCATTCACAAGCAAACAGATAAGCAAGAACATTGACAGTATGGGAGTATATTTTGATTATTTGAATGAGAAAACTATTGTGAGAGGTACATAGATTTTTGAATGCTTTATGTATATACATTTATTCACTCCTTTATTCATTATGTAGTCTACAAGCATCTCGTAAGTATCTATAACATAATAGATATTGTGATAACTAGAATAAAAAATGAAGATGCCACCAGTTTTCTAAAATAATATAGTAATATATATATATGTATATATATATTTTTTCTGAATAGAAGATCATATACCACACACTTTGCATACATCATTTCCTATAGTCATCATTGAAAATCAGATAAATTGGGAATTTTAGTACTCATTAAACTAGTTAAGAAACTGAAGGCTGTAAGGCTGGACTTGCCAATGATTATAAATTAATGATACATGGGACCAGAATTTAAACCTCAATTTTTTCCCCTGTTGGAAGCCATGTGTTTTAACCTCATTTCACTGTCTGATAAGGAAAACTTCAATGAATGTAAAAGACAGCATGTACAGGGTTTGAGAACATGCACTTTGGAGTTAAATAAACCTAGTTTTAATTTTTGACTGACATGGACTGTACAATCCTGGGCAAGTTATTTAGAGTTCCAGTGTTCAGTTTATTTGCAAGGAGGAAGAATGGACAAAATAGCACTGATATCACAGGCTTCTTAACTAGCACCATGCCTGGAATAGCCCAGTAAGAACTCAGTAAATCCTGTGTGATAAATGTAACAAAGCGTATTAAGTATTTTGCAAACTCTTCCCCAGCCCATCATCAGCAACTTCATAAATGCCAAATTCCTGAAATTTCCCTAACTACTCGAGCTCTGATTTCTAGTAAGTTCCTGATTCTTTTTCAGTTTTTTTTTTTTTTCTTTTAATGCAATCCTCCACTTAAATGACTAATTTTCATTTTCCAGTAGCTTGGATTCTCATAGTAACTTATCTTAATCAACAACAAAAAATTAGTGAAACTCTGCTTTACTAAAATATGTGATTAATTTGTTATACAAGAAACACTGTTTTCACTGATTTTGTCATATCACATTTAATCCACACAGCAATTTCAGGAGGAAATTGGGTTTCATAATATTTAATAAGACACAAGAAATATTAGCCTGGCTTTATCCTCTAACTCCTCACCATAATAATCAAACTCAGTATTATTTGATGGACCTGAGAATTTTATAAAATATAGGAATCTAGTTTTATTTACACAAAGCAGAGCAAAATACCGAAGAGTAGATGGTATGGATCAATTTTTCAAACCTGGGTGATCATCCTGAATTTGGCTTAGCTATAATGTCAGGGTCTGTATAATTGCTAAATATACTCAGGTCTGAGAGTGTGATCATTTTTAGATTAATATTGTCTGGTAATTTGATTTATCTATCCGTTGCTATATTCTCCCAAGTAACTAGGCTACATTCTACTTAAATAGAACCCCAAACCCAGCCTTTGAAATCTGGTTGCAGTGTTTAACCACTACTGGTCTGGAGAAAGCAGAGGCAGACTTTTGATAGAGGGAATTCTGTGCAATTCATTAATATTGAGTACTTTTTTCGGAGGTAGGATCTCAAATTTAATACTATTTGGTGTAGGTGCTCAATTTTCAGTCAGATTAATTCTAAAATGCAACATAAACTTGAAAGCAGTATAAAATAGCTTTGGACTCAGTTATTTGATTTGAATCCCATGCCCTTTCCCTGTTAGCTGCACAACCTTGGGAATTTACTTGCGATCCTGAATTTTGTAATCTTTAAAGAAAAATGATATTAACCCTTTCCCCAGACTGATAAGGATGAGATAATAGATGATGTATGTTTAGCACAGAACGTAGTATAATACTGATACAAGAAACTCAGGTGATATGTCTAGTGGGCAATTTAATACACAGCCATGTAGCTCAGGAGCAAAGCTGGAGTTAAAGAAATAAAGAATTGAGAGTCACTGCTATGTAGATAGTGTATATATAAATTCCTCAAATTTGAAAAACAGGTAGTTCATTTTGAAGACCAGAATTTTTAGTACATCTGAAGATACTATTCAAATGAAAGCTTCATCACTAGTTATAACATCAGTATAGTCAATCATGTTTTGATTTCCCAACCGTGTAACTAGAAAACTAGGACTTTAGAAACCTTTCAGAATGACAAACCAGTGTTTCTGCCTGTCTGTTCAGTGGTGTGTCCATGCTGATTTCAAACTAAATAATCATCACTCTATTGGTGAATCCAACGATGCTTTTATCACAGCAGGATAAATTCCCCTTGTCAAAACTGGCACCAATTATGCAAATGAAATTTGAAGGATTCATTAGCTAAATGGTAATTGGAGTAACTCACATTAAAGAAATGATATACAAAATTTCTATCAAGAAAAATCACTTGATTTTTACAATAACCTTTAAAAAGCTTCTCAGATAATGATAAATAAATCAAGATTATAGAATTATTTTATAGATATTTAATGCATTTACAGCTGATATTTCATTCTTGATGCATTTTAATATCTGTTCCTTGGCTTGTCATTTTCTTTGGTTACAATATACTTCTTCTAGTACTGATAGGAGATATAATAGACATTATTTGGAGATATAGTATTGTATTATCAATGAAAAGAAATGTAAAATCAATAAGCTTTTACTGGAAGAAAATGTAAGGTTTCCTAATC
Source organism: Budorcas taxicolor (assembly GCF_023091745.1). Taxonomy (NCBI): domain Eukaryota; kingdom Metazoa; phylum Chordata; class Mammalia; order Artiodactyla; family Bovidae; genus Budorcas; species Budorcas taxicolor. The sequence continues at coordinate 76,136,507 of NC_068912.1, forward strand.
ATCTCAGGTAGATTTGATCAATTATATATAAAAATAGCAATAACATCTATAAATGACCTTTCTCACTTAATGAGTTTGAAAGCATTTCATCCTCTTCAGCTTTCCAGAAATGTTTGTATTGAATTGATATTATTTTTCCTCAAATATTTGCTATAAATTTCAGTGAAATCATATGAGTCTGGAACTTTGTGCTCAATTTTAAGTTCAGTTCAGTTCAGTCGCTCAGTCATGTCCGACTCTTTGCGACCCCATGAATCACGGCATGCCAGGCCTCCCTGCCCATCACCAGCTCACGGAGTTCACTCAAACTCATGCCCATCAAGTCGGTGATGCCATCCAGCCATCTCATCCTCTGTCGTTCCCTTCTCCTCCCACCTACAATCCCTCCCAGCATCAGAGTCTTTTCCAAGGAGTCAACTCTTCTCATGAGGTGGCCAAAGTACTGGAGTTTCGGTTTCAACATCAGTCCCTCCAATGAACACCCAGGACTGATCTCCTTTAGGATGGACTAGATGGATCTCCTTGCAGTCCAAGGGACTCTCAAGAGTCTTCTCCGACACCACAGTTCAAAAGCATCAATTCTTCAGTCTCAGCTTTCTTCACAGTCCAACTCTCACATCCATACATGAACACAGGAAAAACCATAGCCTTGACTAGACGGACCTTGGTTGGCAAAGTAATATGTCTGCTTTTGAATATGCTATCTAGGTTGGTCATAACTTTCCTTCCAAGGAGTAAACGTCTTTTAATTTCATGGCTGCAGTCACCATCTGCAGTGATTTTGGAGCCCCAAAAAAGAAAGTCTGACACTGTTTCCACTGTTTCCCCATCTATCTGCCATGAAGTGATGGGACCGGATGCCATGATCTTCGTTTTCTGAATGTTGAGCTTTAAGCCAACTGTTTCACTCTCCTCTTTCACTTTCAAGAGGCTTTTTAGTTCCTCTTCACTTTCTACCATAAGGGTGGTGTCATCTGCATATCTAAGTTCATTGATATTTCTCCTGGCAATCTTGATTCCATCGTGTGCTTCTTCCAGCCCAGCGTTTCTCATGATGGATTCTGCATAGAAGTTAAAAAAGCAGGGTGACAAAATACAGCCTTGACATACTCCTTTTTCTATTTGGAACCAGTCTGTTGTTCCATGACCAGTTCTAACTGTTGCTTCCTGGCCTGCATACAGATTTCTCAAGAGGCAGGCCAGGTGGTCTGGTATTCCCATCTCTTTAGTTTCTTATAAATAGTAGATTGTTGAGTCTGGCATTTTTTTTTTAACCACTGTAATCATCTCTGTCTCCAAACTTGGATCTTTAGATCATTTATACTCAGTGTGATTACTGAGATAGCTAAGTTCATCATCTTGCTGTTTGTTTTCTACTTGTTCATTTTTCCTTGTTTCCTTCATCTGTATTCTTCTAGAGTCACTGGGCCTTTTTAGGATTCCCTTTTATTCCTCTTATTAGTTATAACTTTAAACATATTTTAGTGATATCACTACAGCTTATAGTATACATTCTCAATTTTGTATAGTGTACTTCCAAGTGGTATTATACTACCTCATGCATATTATAAAAATTCAAGGATAGTATACTATTATTTCTCTCCTTCTGACCTGAATGCTATTTTTGCCACATATTTAACTTTATATTCTGTCAGACAACATTCTGTCATCTTGGATTGCCCCGCAGGCATGGCTTGGTTTCATTGAGTTAGACAAGGCTGTGGTCCTAGCGTGATTAGATTGACTAGTTTTCTGTGAGTATGGTTTCATTGTGTCTGGTTCAGAGTGTGGTCCACTGGAGAAGGGAATGGCAAACCACTTCAGTATTCTTGCCTTGAGAACCCCATGAAGAGTATGAAAAGGCAGAATTATAGGATACTGAAAGAGGAACTCCCCAGCTCAGTAGGTGCCCAATATGCTACTGGAGATCAATGGAGAAATAACTCCAGAAAGAATGAAGGGATGGAGCCAAAGCAAAAACAATACCCAGCTGTGGATGTGACTGGTGATAGAAGCAAGGTCCGATGCTGTAAAGAGCAATATTGCATAGGAACCTGGAATGTCAGGTCCATGAATCAAGGCAAATTGGAAGTGGTCAAACAGGAGATGGCAAGAGTGAATGTCAACATTCTAGGAATCAGCAAACTAAAATGGACCGGAATGGGTGAATTTAACTCAGATGACTATTATATACTACTGTGGGCAGGAATCCCTCAGAAGAAATGGAGTAGCCATCATGGTCAACAAAAGAGTCCGAAATGCAGTACTTGGATGCAATCTCAAAAACGACAGAATGATCTCTGTTTGTCTCCAAGGCAAACCATTCAATATCACAGTTATCCAAGTCTATACTCCAACCAGTAATGCTGAAGAAGCTGAAGCTGAACGGCTCTATGAAGACCTACAAGACCTTCTAGAACTAACACCCAAAAAAGATGTCCTTTTCATTATAGGGGACTGGAATGCAAAAGTGGGAAGTCAAGAAACACCTGGAGTAACAGGCAAATTTGGCCTTGGAATGCAGAATGAAGCAGGGCAAAGACTAATAAAGTTTTGCCAAGAAAATGCACTGGTCATAGCAAACACTCTCTTCCAACAACACAAAAGAAGATTCTACACATGGACATCATCAAATGATCAACACCGAAATCAGATTGATTATATTCTTTGCAACCAAAGATGGATAAGCTTTATATAGTCAACAAAAACAAGACCAGGAGCTGACTGTGGCTCAGATCATGAACTCCTTATTACCAAATTCAGACTCAAATTGAAGAAAGTAGGGAAAACCGCTAGACCATTCAGGTAGGACCTCAATCAAATCCCTTATGATTATACAGTGGGAGTGAGAAATAGATTTAAGGACCTAGATCTGATAGATAGAGTGGCTGATGAACTATGGAATGAGGTTCATGACATTGTACAAGAGACAGGGATCAAGACCATCCCCATGGAAAAGAAATGCAAAAAAGCAAAATGGCTGTCTGAGGAGGCCTTACAAATAGCTGTGAAAAGAAGAGAGGTGAAAAGCAAAGAAGAGGAAAGATATAAGCATCTGAATGCAGAGTTCCAAAGAAGAGCAAGAAGAGATAAGAAAGCCTTCTTCAGTGATCAATGCAAAGAAATAGAGGAAAACAACAGAATGGGAAAGACTAGAGATCTCTTCAAGAAAATTAGAGATACCAAGGGAACATTTCATGCAAAGATGGGCTCAATAAAGGACAGAAATGGTCTAGACCTACAGAAGCAGAAGATATTAAGAAGAGGTGGCAAGAATATATGGAAGAACTGTACAAAAAAGATCTTCACGACCCAGATAATCATGATGGTGTGATAACTCATCTAGAGCCAGACATCCTGGAATGTGAAGTCAAGTGGGCCTTAGAAAGCATCACTACAAAAAAAAGCTAGTGGAGGTGATGGAATTCCAGTTGAGCTGTTTCAAATCCTGAAAGATGATGCTGTGAAAGTGCTGCACTCAATATGCCAGCAAATTTGGAAAAGTCAGCAGTGGCCACAGGACTGGAAAAGGTCCATTTTCATTCCAATCCCAAATAAAGGCAATGCCAAAGAATGCTCAAACTACCGCACAATTGCACTCATCTCACATGCTAGTAAAGTAATGCTCAAAGTTCTCCAAGCCAGGCTTCAACAATACGTGAACCGTGAACTTCCAGATGTTCACGCTGGTTTTAGAAAAGGCAGAGGAACCAGAGATCAAATTGCCAACATCCGCTGGATCATGGAAAAAGAAAGAGAGTTCCAGAAAAAGATCTATTTCTTTTTTACTGACTATGCATAATCCTTTAACTGTGTGATCACGATAAACTGTGGAAAATTCTGAGAGAGATGGGAATACCAGACCACCTAACCTGCCTCTTGAGAAATCTGTATGCAGGCCAGGAAGCAACAGTTAGAACTGGACATGGAACAACAGACTGGTTCCAAATAGGAAAAGGAGTATGTAAGGCTGTATATTGTTACCCTGCTTATTCAACTTCTGTGCAGGGTACATCATGAGAAACGCTGGACTGGAAGAAACACAAGCTGGAATCAAGACTGCTGGGAGAAACATCAATAATCTCAGATATGCAAATGACACCACACTTCTGGCAGAAAGTGAAGAGGAACTCAAAAGCCTCTTGATGAAAGTGAAAGAGGAGAGTGGAAAAGTTGGCTTAAAGCTCAACATTCAGAAAACGAAGATCATGGCATCCGGTCCCATCACTTCATGACAGATAGATAGGGAAACAGTGGAAACAGTGTCAGACTTTCTTTTTTTGGGCTCCAAAATCACTGCAGATGGTGACTGCAGCCATGAAATTAAAAGACGCTTACTCCTTGGAAGAAAAGTTATAACCAACCTAGATAGTATATTCAAAAGCAGAGACATTACTTTGCCAACCAAGGTCCGTCTAGTCAAGGCTATGGTTTTTCCTGTGTTCATATATGGATATGAGAGTTGGACTGTGAAAAAGGCAGAGCGTCGAAGAATTGATGCTTTTGAACTGTGGTGTTGGAGAAGACTCTTGAGAGTCCCCTGGACTGCAAGGAGATCCAACCAGTCCATTCTGAAGGATATCAGCCCTGGGATTTCTTTGGAAGGAATGATGCTAAAGCTGAAACTCCAATACTTTGGCCACCTCATGTGAAGAGTTGACTCTTTGGAAAAGCCTCTGATGCTCTAAGGGATTAGGGGCAGGAGGAGAAGGGGATGACAGAGGATGAGATGGCTGGATGGCATCACCCACTCGATGAACGTGAATCTGAGTGAACTCCGGGAGTTGATGATGGACAGGGAGGCCTGGCGTGCTACGATTCATGGGGTCGCAAAGACTGAGCGACTGAACTGAACTGAACTTACTTTATATATGTAATAAAACCCACAATGCATTATTATTACTTCTGTTTCAACAGTTAATATCCATTAGAGAGACTTAATAAGAAAACATAAATTTACCCACTTTACCTTCATTCTTTTGTGTAGATCTAGATTTTAGTTTTGTATCATTTTTGCCTTGCCCAAAGGACTTCTGATAGAATTTCTTGTGATGTGAGTCAGCTGGTAATGAATACCTTCAGTTTTTATATGTCTGATAGTGAATTTATTTCATCTTCATGATTAAAATATACTTTTGCTAGAGATAAAATTCTAGATTGCTGTTTAAAAATTTTTCCTATCCTTTCAAGATGTTGTTATATTTTCCTCTCACTTGCACTATTTTCAAGAATAAATATGCTGTCATTCTTAAATTTGTTCTTAAAAAGTGTGTCTTTTCTTCCTCTGGCTGATCTTACAATTTGCTCATTATTGTTTTGAAGCCTCGTTGAACTTGGCTCTATAGACTTACCTCCCTTCTCTTCACTTTAGGATTTCTGCACTTGCATATTGTCCTGCTTGAAGTTGTCCCATCAGCCTACTGATGCTTTTTTTATTTATTATGGCATCCTTTTGACTTTGGTCTTTTTTATATCTTTCATGTTTCTACTTAACTTTTTGTACATATGGAATATAGTTATAGTAATGGCATATATATATATGGTTGAATCATTTTGCTGTCCACCTGAAACTACCACAACATTGCTAATCAGCTAAACCCTGATGCAAAATAAAAAGTTAAAAGTTTGAAAAAATAATTATTTTAGTGTTTTTGCCTACTATTTCTAATATATGTATCTATTTTGTGTTCATTTCAATTTTTGATTATTCTCATCGTGGGCCATGCTTTTTTTGCTTTCTTTTATACCTGATAATATTTGATTAGGTGCATACATTGTGAATTTTACCTTTTTACATGCTAGATATTTTCTGTCTTCATATATATCACTGAATTTATTGTGAGATATAGCTTAGTTACTTATAGTTTGATTCTTTTGTATCTTCCTGTTATATTTTGTTAATTATTCCCCAGTATTAGAAAAGATCTTGACTTCTCTACCCAATGCCTTGTAAGTGAGTTTTCCATTTAGGCTGGTGGGAAGAGGTACTATTCCCAGCCCTGCATGAGAACAGAGGCAGTGTTCCTTTTTTTCTCCAGCCACATGTTGTTTTTTCACATGCATACATGATCGAATACTAGAGAAGGATCTTTTGTAAATCTCAAGGGTCTTCATGCAGTTCTCTGGTACTCTGCTGAGCCTGTTGGTTTTCTTGAACTAACTACTCATCTTCTCAAGTTGGAGAGTCAGCTGGTTTTTACCTGAATTCCCCCTCCTTCAGCTGGCATCTCTCTCAATGCACTAAGCTTAGGAAATCATAAAGCTGATCTCATTTGCTTCTTGTCTTTCATGGGTAACCTTTTGTAACTTAATTCCAATGTATTAAAAATAATTTCTATGTATTTGTCTTTCTTTTTTGGTTGGTCTTTTCAGGATTTTTACTATTCAAGTATAAATCCAGGTCCTGTTACTTTATCATAGTAAATTTTAATTTAAATGTGAATATAATGTCTTATATTCTCTTTTCTAAAATGTCCCTGTTCTTTACTATTATGGCTATACTACATTATTGCAATTTTTCTCTTTTAGGGGAATTATAAAGGATATACAAGAGGTACTAAGGATGTAGATGGTGAGCTCACACCTCACTGAAGAAATAGAGAAAGTTGTCATCTGTAAGGAGAAGTGAGGGAAAGATAAGTGGTAGAAGGCTAAAGGTTGGACCTGCCACTGAAGAGCAGGAGCCAGAAATCCAATGAGGGATGAACAGACAGTTGCCAAGTAAATATCCATGGCCAAGTTGTGGTTGGACAGAACAAACCTCTAGTAAGCCAAGTTTTCTGGCTCTAGCAAGCACTGTAGCATAGAAGCAGGAAAAGAGCAGAGAAAGCAAAATGTGAGGATATGTAAGGCTTGGTACAGACATGCCAAGAGAGGTGTTGGGTTGGTGCAAGAGAAGATGTTGACAATAGATGTAAGAGAATTCAGGTAGTTGGACTGGCAAAAAAGTACCATTTGGCCATCAGGGGACTCATTTAATAATTTAGGAAAACAATATTCTAAAATATAAATATGCATGAAAGACAATTTTTGTGCTTGAGAGGAAGCAATACAAGAGACGACAGGTGAAGAGAGTTTAATTTTGGACAGTACCGAGGGAACTCAGGGACAGCACTTTATTCTATTATTTGTGGCACATGGCTGATTAGAAGTGGAAATGAAGGTTAACAGAGGCAGAGGTAATTGACCATGAGATCAAGTGTCTGAAAGACAGCAAGTGCATTGAAAGGAATGATATTTGTGAGCCAGATGCTGTAGAATTCCAGGCAGAGTGATACTAACAGGAGAGAACTGGTATGGATGCTTCCCCCATGCTGAAGAGCTGAGGGAAGACAGAGGGGCAGTGAGGAGTTGGTGTCAGGCCCAAATCCTAGGTGTGATCTCTCTGGCCCAAACAGAGGCAATTATAAAGTTTCTCTTTGCAGGCTTCATGGGAGGCCTTCACCATACCAGATTTGATGGATAGCCCATGCCTTGTAGTTGTGGAAGGAGCTGTAGTCAAGGATTCATCCCTGGGCCAGCCAGATGTGCTCATATACTTATTTGTATTCCTAACCCAGCCATCGCAGCTCAGTTCAGAGGCCACCTTATTGAGGGCCTTGGCTGAGGTACTTTTTCCCACTTAACTTAGTATCTTTCCACTCCCATCCCTTACCCACAGCCCCTGAGCACCACACATACAGATCTATAAAAAAAGCAGCAATCTTCTGTCCAGGCCCCTCCACAGTAAGAAGATTCCCCTATTTGTGCTAATCTACCTGACTTGCCTGGTGCTATTCCATGGAAAGAAATGGAATATTGAGGAGCTAGTGATATTTTTTGTCTCTTGCTTGCTCTGTGACAGTAAGTGAATGAAAGCTTGAATGTTACCTTCAATTTTGCTTATTATCCTAATTAACCACCTTGATATCTGGCTCTTCAATAGTCAAGGCCTAAAAGCTTCATAACTTTCAAACTAAAGTGAAATTAGTTCTAGCTCCATAGGATCAATTGCAAAAGATAAGCCTAAACAGATGAAACTCTGCTAGTATGAACGGAAGAACATCCCTAACCTTGGAGCCTTGTACCAGTATCTCATCAGATCAGTGGCAGCATTAGATTAGAAATAAAGTGCACATGTAAATTAAGGCATTTGAATCATCCTGAAACCATATCCCCCATCCTCAGTCCATGGGAGAATTGTCTTCTAAGAAATCGGTCCCTGGAGCTCAAAAGTTTGGAGGCCACTGTATTAAATTGTCCTTGTACAAAGTCTTATACATAACATGAAGGTCTTTTGCTCTATGAGTTTTTGCAAACTGAGTAAAAGGCAAGAAAACTAGTTATTTAGGGTAATCATGGCATTCTTAGTAACTGATGCATGATGTCACAATTATATATCAATTAAGGAAGAAGTAATGCTGATTACTTAGAGACATCATGATAAAATGTGATTAATATTATTAACAAAAATGTTCTTTGAAGACCAAAAACTTACTGATTTTATATAATTTACAGTGCTGAATTCAGTGTGTAAACCATGGAAGGCATACAGTAAATATTTGTGATTTCCAATTAAGTTAAATACTTAGGCTGTTGCTTTACTTTGTTTTAAATTTGATCTTTATCATTCATGTACAGTTCAGTCATTTATGTATTTTCTTCAAATATTTTTTATGTCTTCTACACACCAGTTACTTTACTAAGCCCTAAGATAAAGGGGTGAAATACACATGGTTCCCAATCTCAATGATATATCAAATGTTTACAGTGCTAGCGCCCTTCTAAAGACCATCATTCAGTATTGATAAATATCAGTTTTAATGAGACTGTACTAAAACCTCAAGAGGAAAATAAGCAAGTTTAAACATCAAATGCAATGAAGATAGCTGATAATGAGTGATGTACAATAGAGAAAAAATTCATAAGTAGGGTAATTTCTTAAAGAGTCTTAGAGCACAGAATAAAAACAAATACTCTTAGGTTTTTGTTTGTTTGTTTGTTTGTTTGTTTACATCTGTGCAAGACTTTCTACATTCTGATTGTTTTTCTACCAGTACTGTGGCCTTGTCTCCAAAATATTTACTGTAGGTGTCATAAAAATGTAAGTAAAAAGTTTCCTCCCCATCTTATTCCCCCCTCTCTCTGCCACCTCCTTTATCTTCTTTTCTTCTTTCATAATCACATAAGGTTATCTCCAGAAATTATACCAAGAAATTCATTAGGTAAACATTTGACCTAGATATGCCTTTTTATGTGTGGTTCAGTGGCTTAAAACTGGGAAAAGTGAACTAAAAATATAAGCTGTTTAAATTCACATAGGATGTCCTCTTAGACATGCTTAATGATTTGCTTGATTCTAATTGCAGTACAAGAATAAGATGAGTGCCCAGATCTAAAATCAAAAGGCAAAATTGTCTAGATTTTTTAAAAAATGCATTACTTTTTTTTTTAATGGCATTTTGGAACGAGAGCAAAAATAATCTCATAGGCAAAAGAAAAATGGATTCAAACATTTTGAGAATATCATATATATATATATATATATACACATATATATATTGGAGAAGGCACTAGCAATACACTCCAGTACTCTTGCCTGGAAAATTCCATGGACGGAGGAGTCTGGTAGGCTGCAGTCCACGGGGTTGCGAAGAGTTGGACACGACTGAGCAACTTCACTTTCACTTTTCCCTTTCATGCACTGGAGAACAAAATGGCAACCCACTCCAGTGTTCTTGCCTGGAGAATCCCAGGGATGGGGGAGCCTGGTGGGCTGCCATCTATGGGGTCTCACAGAGTCAGACATGACTGATGCGACTTAGCAGAAGCATATATATATATATATTTATCATGTCATATACACAGCACTTAAAAAAAATCTAGGGAAGGTTTAAAGCAAACAAACAAACAAAAAAAACCTGTAATCAAAATGGTTTGTAGGGAAGAAATAAATCTTTTGACCAATGGTTTTCACAGTTATCTCACCACCTAGGAAAAGAATACATCCCTGCTAAATATTCTTGGGCTAGGTTCAGTTCAGTTCAGTTCAGTCACTCAGTTGTGTCGGACTCATTGCGACCCCATGAATCGCAGCACACCAGGCCTCCCTGTCCATCACCAACTCCTGGAGTTCACTCAGACTCATGTCCATCGAGTTGGTGATGCCATCCAGCCATCTCATCCTCTGTCGGCCCCTTCTCCTCCTGCCCCCAATCCCTCCCAGCATCAGAGTCTTTTCCAATGAGTCAACTCTTCGCATGAGGTGGCCAAAGTACTGGAGCTTCAGCTTTAGCATCATTCCTTCCAAAGAAATCCCAGGGCTGATCTCCTTCAGAATGGACTAGTTGGATCTCCTTACAGTCCAAGGGATTCAAGAGTCTTCTCCAACATCACAGTTAAAAAGCATCAATTCTTCGGTGCTCAGCTTTCTTCATAGTCCGACTCTCACATCCATACACGACCACTGGAAAAACCATAGCCTTGACTAGATGGACGTTTATTGGCAAAGTAATGTCTCTGCTTTTGAATATGCTATCTAGGTTGATCATAGCTTTCCTTCCAAGGAGTAAACGTCTTTTAATTTCATGGCTGCAATCACCATCTGCAGTGATTTTGGAGCCCAGAAAAATAAAGTCTGACACTGCTTCCACTGTTTCCCCATCTATTTCCCATGAAGTGATGGGATCAGATGCCATGATCTTCGTTTTCTGAATGTTGAACTTTAAGCCAACTTTTTCACTCTCCACTTTCACTTTCATCAAGAGGCTTTTTAGTTCCTCTTCACTTTCTGCCACAAGGGTGGTGTTATCTGCGTATCTGAGGTTATTGATATTTCTTCCGGCAATCTTGATTCCAGCTTGGCAGGCAGATTCTTTACCACTGAGACACCTGGGAAGCCTAGTATATGTCATAATAGAGTGCAAAAAGTGCAAAAAAACCCAAGATCTAGAATCTATTTGTTTTGTCTAGGGGGTGTGTGGGGGGGGAGCATCAGAAAAGGCTTCAGATGGAATATGATATTTAAATTGGACCAGGAAATTTGAATGAATTTTTCTCCAAATTACTCTTACACCTAGTTTTATGTCACCAGAGTCCAGGGCAAGGAAGAAGTGCTCACAAAACACCTCTGAGATCTTGTTTCTTCCCTGTCTCAAACTTTAGCCTCCCTTATTTCATGAGAAGCACAAGAGAACAAATGATGTTAACAGAGCCCTGCTCAAGGCAGTAAATCTAACAGAGAGTCTCTAGGAGATAGTCCCAGCACAGAGATGTACAGGAGCAGGCTCTCTGCCAAATGCCAACGTCTTTATGGCAGTTTGTCGAACTTCTGCATCCATGGGGAAATAGGAATTACAGATACATAAGAACACATATGAGAGACTATGGGCTAAGGAGCAGGGTAGAGAATAATGATCAACATCATAAAAGGAAGAGTAGTAATATATAATTATAATAATGCCCTACATTTGCATGACGGTTCAGATTTCACATCTCTTTCATATATAGGATTTTCTTTAAGCCTCACAGCAAATCTGTAAGACAAACAAGGAAAATATTAACCTTTCTCTTTGAAAATTGAGGAAATTGAGACTGGCAAATTAGAGAAGTTGCCAAATGTCACACAGCTTGGTTTCCTAACTAGTAGTCTGGGGATTTCTCCTCTGTTCCTTGTAGTCTAATTGCAACATTTGCCTATTTGTCTGGGGGTATTCAGGCTGCTGCTATGAGTTTAAAAAAAAAAAAAAAACTCCAAGGATCATGGTTTCTAAAAGTTTGATTCTCATTTCTGCCATTCATTTTCTTCATAATAAAGACATTAGAATAGTAATCAAAAGGTAACTTTTTTTCTGATTATGGGGAACAGAAAACCACAATCATTACCTGAATTGTTAATCACTTATTATTATTATTATTTTGCCAGTTCCTGATTCAGAAGCACATTCATACCCTGAAACAGTACATACCCGTCCATATGATCTATACCATTCAAAATTCCCATATCTACAGAGGACGAGATGGTTGAATGGCATCACCAATTCAATGGACATGAGTCTGAGCAGGCTCTAGGAGTTGGTGATGCACGGGGAAGCCTGGCGTGCTGCAGTCCATGGGGTCACAAAGAGTCAGACACAACTGAATGACTGAACTGAACTGAACTGAACCATCTGAAAGTGCCCAAAGTATGGACTTAGTAATTTTATAACCAAACAAGTCACAAAACTCACAGTTTTAAAATGCACAGCCATAGTGCAATGCATCATAGAACAAGTTCATGAGGCATATTAAGCTCCCGTGTTTCATGAAAATTGTATTAGAGGCAATGACTGGCTCTCAATGTTTTTCTTAAGTTTTTCTTTTCATATAAACCTTAAAATAGACTTATAGGGTGGCAATAATCTTTATTCTCATATAACCAACAGTGTAAAATAGAGCACTTGGATTAGAGGCATAATACATGGAACATTCAGGAATAGAAGTTTGCCCCAGAAAAAATAACCCAAATGGTGAGCCTTAAGAACATAGGACATAACTTTGCAGTGATTACTATCTCCAGGCCTTTGTGTAACCATCTGCCAGTTTTGCTGCACTGGTACATCACAGATATTGGTGGTGGTGGTGGTGGTGGTGGTGGTGGTGGTGGTGGTGGTGTGTGTGTGTGTGTGTGTGTGTGTGTGTGTATGTGTGTGCTCAGTTGCTCAGTCATGTCCAGATCTTTGTGATACCATGGACTATAGCCCCCCAGGCTAGTCTGTTCATGGAATTTTCCAGGCAAGAATACTGCAGAGGGTTGCCATGTCCTACTCCACAGGATCTTCCCAATCCAGGGATCGAATACATGTCTCCTTCATTGACAGGCAGATTCTTTACCACTGCACCACCTGGGAAGCTCACATTATGTTCCTTTAACTTTGTCTTTTTGCTTTTTCACTTAAAAATGACATATTTTTAAAAAATCACTTACTCTAATAAAAGAAGAAGCCCTCAAATGAAAAATCATATTATTAAATTGTATTGGTATTGTTCTTCATCTGGAGCCTTGAACTCTTAGACTGATGCCCCTCCCTTTCACAAAAGAGAAAGATTTGTCTAGAGAAGAGCTAAAGATATGGGAGCATCAAATTGAACATTTTCATTGATGATAATCAGACAGTTTGGAAGAGAAGTGGAAAGAGCTTGCCCACTATCTGACTCGTTGTCATTCAATATATCTCTCCATGCTCCCTAAAACTATCTCTAAGACGCAGCTAATATTTGGAATACACTAACATAATAATTTTCATTCTTCACATAGGTAGTAAATAGGAAATGATTAGTATATATGTGTTAGATATACACTAAATCAAATCTAGACTTACTATCTCTTTAGTATCTTTGGCCCAGTTGCCTTATAATTCTAATTAATGACCAGATTTTCAACACAAATCTGCAAATTCCTAGAAAAAATAAATACTTAGTAATAACTAATTGATCAGTATCTGAATTGATTTGGACAGAACAAAAAGATATGCATTCCCACCATCAAAGTGAATGATAGGAATGGAGGAACCTTTATTTGTGCTATGCATATTCAAGTGAGATATACGCTATTTCTATTTTTCCATTAGTATGTTAGGATATAGAGCAGGCAATAGCACCCCACTCCAGTATTCTTGCCTGGAAAATCCCATGGACAGAGGAGCCTGGTGGGCTGCAGTCCACTAGAAAGTATCAAATAGAACTCAAAGAAAACATAACTTACATATGTTAAATATGGTATAATACTATGGGAGAAGCTATTGCTTCTTTACATTGACTCGTCTGTTTAGGAAAGTTTATCTTTATCTGTCTAGAGTTTCCAGTTTAGACTTGCACCTAAAATGACTATAGCACATGTTCATTGTCAAACATTCAACTGTTATTCATGTTGACATCTTTCATACATTCTGTTCTAATTGCATCCAGGAAGCACAATAATGTTGTTCCTTGTTTCAAAGACAAAGAAGATTCTATAAAGCAAAATTAATAGTAATAATATGTTTGACATATTAATGCTGGCTTTCAGAGAATGCAAAGGTGGAATACAAGGAAATAATGTGTTCTTTCAGAATGATAAATATCATTAAAATTCAGAAGCATTTTAACTGTGTTGAGAACTTAATAAAGAAAAAGGTATAAAATCTAAAATATAAGTGGATTTTCATAAAAAATAAAATAAGAAAATATACATTGAATCACCAGTAAGAAAAAAGGAAGATAAAGGAAACGAATTTTGGAATGACACAGGTTAATATTAGGAGATACTGTACACATATGTTTTAAGCTTTATATAGAAGTCATCTAATACCTTAAAAAAAATTAAACCATAGAGGTTGGAGAAAATACAGTCTGCTATGTACTTCACACTTCTAAATGTGTATACAATGTATAGGTTATAAAACTAAGAAGTAACAAAATTGCTGTAATGTTAACCCCATTAATCCAAAATTATCTAATCAGTATTTTGTCCAAATCCAGGGAGATGTACTAATCAATGACCCTTCTAACCATGTCTAGCACTGTGTTTCTACATGGCTACAACAATAGGAAAGGGGAAACTTAAATGAAAGAAGAGCATAATTTTAACATATTGAAAAAAACCTACATTTCTGGTGGGAATGCAAAATGGTATAACCACTTTGGAAGATACTATAACAATTTCTTACAAAACTAGATATTCCTACCACAGTACCCAGTATTCACATCCCTTGGTACTTACTCAGAGGAGTAGAAAGCTTATATCTACACAAAAACTTACACACAGATATTTATAGCAATTATTCATGACTTCTAGAATGTGGAAGCAGCCAAGATTATTCTCCAATGGGTAAGTAAATAAATAATATATGCTATATCCCAATAATAAAATATTATTCAGCCTTAAAAAGAAGAGAGCTATTAAGCCATGAAAAGACATGGAGAAACTTTAAATGCCTCTTTCTAAGTGAGAGATGGAGAAGGCAATGGCACCCAACTCCAGCACTCTTGCCTGGAAAATCCCATGGATGGAGGAGCCTGTTGGGCCGCAGTCCATGGGGTTGCTAAGAGTCGGACACGACTGAATGCCTTCACTTTCACTTTTCACTTTCATGCATTGGAGAAGGAAATGGCAGCCCACTCCAGTGTTCTTGCCTGGAGAATCCCAGGGACGGGGGAGACTCGTGGGCTGTGGTCCATGGGGTTGCACAGAGTCGGACACGACTGAAGCGACTTAGCAGTAGCAGCAAGTGAGAGAAACCAATCTGAGAAGTGTACAAACTATAGATTCCAACTCTATGCTGCTGCTGCTGCTAAGTCGCTTCAGTCGTGTCCGACTCTTGTGCGACCCCAAAGACGGCAGCCCACCAGGCTCCCCCCGTCCCTGGGATTCTCCAGGCAAGAACACTGGAGTGGGTTGCCATTTCCTTCTCCAATGCATGAAAGTGAAAAGTGATAGTGAAATCGCTCAGTCGTGCCCGACTCTTTGCGACCCCATGGACTGCAGCCTACCAGGCTCCTTCGTCCATGGGATTTTCCAGGCAAGAGTACTGGAGTGGGGTTGCCATTGCCTTCTCCGTCCAACTCTATGACATTCTGAAAAAAAGCAAAACTATGGAGGCAGGAAAATGATCAGTGGTTGTCAGGGGTCAGGGAGTGGTGAAAGATGAATAATTAGGGCACACAGAATTTTTAGGGCAGTATGATATAATGATGACCGTATATAATTATACATTTGCCCAAACCTACAAAATATACAATTAATACCTTAGTGAACCTTAAGGTAAGTATGGGCTCCATAATGTGTCAATGAAGGTTCATCCTTGGTGAAAAATGCACCATTCTGCTGAGTAGGGTTGATAATAAAGGAGGCTATGCACGTGTGGGGCAGGGGTAAATGGGAAATCTCTGTATGTTCTCTCAATTTTACTATAAACCTAAAATTGCTCTAAAAAATAAAGTCTTCAATAATATTTAAGAAATCAATTGTGTTCAGTGTAACGGTATTGGCAAAGTGATAGTTTTGAGCAGATGTCTTATAAGATTTCATTATGTTTGACAAAGTAGACACCAAAGCACTTATATATACACACTTCTCTCAGGAAAGAGTGATAAGCTAATTTTATGGACCTATATCTACAAGGAAGTCTTATCTTCATATAAATCCTTAAAGTTCTCAAAAAATGAACCAAAGGATGCAATGTAAAATATTAGATGCATAAGACTGGACAGAAACAGTTTCAGGGAACTCCTCATTCAATATTTCATCATTATTTACTACTCTCAATGAAATGATCAGTCTTACTTATTTAACAAATGTATACTGCACGTTGCCTGTATGTCAGACAAAACCTTAGTCTCTAGACAGCTCTCTCTGCCTAACCAAACTATATTATTTGGCACAGTTCAATTTATTAGACAATCCTAAGTCATTTCAGTCATATTTGACCCGTGGACTGTAACGCAATAGGCTCCTCTGTCCATGGGATTCTTCAGGCAAGAATATTAGAGTGGGTTGCCATGCCTTCTCCAGGGGAGCTTCCTGACCCAGGTCTCTTACATCCCTTGCACTGGCAGGTGGGTTCTTTACCACTGAGCCACAAGGGAAGCCCTAATTTACTAGACAGTTCTTCCTTATTTCATTTTTTGGAATTAAGCCTTTGAAGCTA
Organism: Budorcas taxicolor; assembly: GCF_023091745.1. Taxonomy (NCBI): domain Eukaryota; kingdom Metazoa; phylum Chordata; class Mammalia; order Artiodactyla; family Bovidae; genus Budorcas; species Budorcas taxicolor. The sequence goes on from NC_068912.1 coordinate 76,153,150, forward strand.
TATAAGTTGTCTTCTCTTTTAAAAGAAATTCTCCAAGATTAAGAAAAACATCCCTAATTTACCAGAACAAAGTACAGAAAAAAAATACAGTTGAACAACATGGGTTTGACTTTGTAGGTCCGCTTATACATGGACTTTTTTCAAAGTGCAGTACTATAGAATCTGAGGCTGGTTGAATCCAGGGATGAGAAACAGTGGATGTAAAGGACCAACTATAAATTACATGTGGATTTTTGACTAAGCAGAGGTCAGTATCCTAACCCCTGCGTTGTTCAAGGGTCAAACAACTTCCTTTTCTGCTTCGAAGTTCTTGGAATACACTTATTTTTAGTGCTAAATTTAGTTCTTTAAAGCACTAATCACAAAGATATGACTAGTTGATTACATGTGGAATTTCCAAGGTCCAGTCAATGGGTCTCTTCGCACTTGGAGCAGTCTGTCTAGGTTATTTTATATAACAAAAACCTCAGGACTATGAGTATCTCTCCCCGGACTTACCGCTTGAGATTCAGGCATGATATTCCTACTGAACGCTGGTCATCTTAAAATGAATGTCCCATAAAAATATCAAAGAAAAATTTCTAAATCTCAATGTTGTCTCTAGGTCTTTCTTTTTCAATTCTTACATTCTCTATCCTGGTAAACGCAGTCACCATCCATCTATTATTCTAGGGTAGACTCCTTGAAGTCTCATTCTATCTTCCTCCTTGAAAGTGAGAGTGAAGTCACTCAATCCTGTCCGACTCTTTGCAACCAAATGGACTGTAGCCTACCAGGCTACTCAGTCCATGGGATTTTCCAGGTAAAAGTACTGGCGTGGGTTGCCATTTCCTTCACCATCTTCTCCTTCTCCTTATTATCTCTCAAATATGGCCTCTTCCTTAGTTTAGACTGGAGAACCTCCAAATTGGTTTCTGACTCCTGTTTTCCACCTTCTAATCACATGCCAAGCAGTTCTAAGAACATGCAAATTATGTCATTTCCCTGCCTAAATTTCTGAAATTACTCTATTTTGTATAGGATAGGTACTCATGTAAAAGATTTTTCCCATCTTTCCTTCTATGTTTTATACCTTCATTTTCTACTATAACTGAGAGTTTCATTTATATAGTTTTATTGACATTTAGGTATTAAAATCTGAATTTTATCATATCTTCACTCATACTCTAAATTAGAACAGAAATTTCTGACTGTATTGGTGGCATTTTCAATCTCCCAGTCACATGCTAATATTCTGAATCTCTGAGAAAGTTTATCATGATCATGTTTTCCTTTCAACCCAATCAGCATCTTTCACCATAAGCAGTGATCTCATGTGTATTCAGAAATTAAGAGTATATTGACATCAGTAATTAGCACATATAAATACAGCAGGATTGTGTAAGCTCAAATCTTTACTGTTTTTCCTAGAGTTATTCAATACATTATAGTCACTACATGCATATTAGACTGTTACTAGGAGACACACAGGGTTTGGAAAACATAGGAATTAGATAAAGATAATTAACTATTAAGTTAAGGAGAAAGCTATTAAGTATTAAGTTAAGGAAAAAGCTTAGTGGTCAAGTGGATACTCAGTTTTTCCCTATATTTTTCATATTTTGATTTTCAGTTCAGTTCAGTCACTCAGCTGTGTCTGACTCTTTGCGATCCCATGAATCACAGCACGCCAGGCCTCCCTGTCCATCACCAGATCCCGGAGTTCACTCAGACTCACATCCACCAAGTCAGTGATGCCATCCAGCCATCTCATCCTGGGTCGTCCCCTTCTCCTCCTGCCCCCAATCCCTCCTAGCATCAGAGTCTTTTCCAGTGAGTCAACTCTTCACATGAGGTGGCCAAAGTACTGGAGTTTCAGCTTTAGCATCATTCCTTCCAAAGAAATCCCAGGGCTGATCTTCAGAATAGACTGGTTGGATCTCCTTGCAGTCCAAGGGACTCTCAAGAGTCTTCTCCAGCACCACAGTTCAAAAGCATCAATTCTTCGGTGCTCAGCCTTCTTCACAGTCCAACTCTCACATCCATACATGAACACAGGAAAAACCATAGTCTTGACTAGACGGACCTTAGTCGGCAAAGTAATGTCTCTGCTTTTGAATATACTATCTAGGTTGGTCATAGCTTTTCTTCCAAGTTAGGGCTATTTTAAACACTTCATTAAGAAAATTTTCATACTCAAAAGTAGAGGGAAGGAATTTCTATGAATTTCTGTCTGGTCTGGCAATAGCAGTCTGTCTGTGTCCTGTGGTTTGTTATTTAACCTTTGCACTACCTTTTCTCCTGTGCTCTCAAAACAGAATGCCAATAACCTTTCCTCGGAGCTCTTAGAAATTTAAAAATTAAAGCTTTCTACTGGAAATGCTAAATACAATTTAGATTAAATACAAATACAATTTAGATTTAATGGGAGAATTGGGGCATGTAAATATTGTAATAAGAGCAAGAGAGCAGGGTGTTGAGTGTTTTATAGATGAGAACAGGGAACTGGAAATCAGTGTATTCCCACCTATGTTAGTTTTTGCTGTTACCGGGAGAAAAACATATAACCTGTCTCAGTTTACCCATCTGGAAATAAAAATTGCTTTTCTTTTCTGATGTGAGCCTTAACTAGATTATTAAAGCTGTCTGAACTCACTTTTTGTGTAAAGAAAAAAATATACACAATTTAATAATAAATATTACATCATGCATAAGGATATTTGTATTAGAGTGCTCAGTTTTCAAGGCTGAAATAAATGAGGCAAAGCCATCTGTACGGGTTGCCAGATAGAGCATCCTGTCCTAATGGTTCAAGAGTTTAGCAGCGTTAAGTGTTTATGGTCCATGGATCAAAGCTAAGAAAAAGGTCACTTCAGGAGAAAGATGATGTTCAACTAAGTAATTCCCTACCAGCTCATACACACAAAATAATGAGTCCCAGTGTCCTAGGGAAAACAAATATACAGAAAATCTGGATGCTGGAAAACATTTCAGTTCAGTTCACTTCAGTCGCTCAGTCATGTCCGACTATTTGCAATCCCGTGAATCGCAGCACGCCAGGCCTCCTTATCCATCACCAACTCCCAGAGTTCACTCAAACTCAAGTCCATCGAGTCGGTGATGCCATCCAGACATCTCATCCTCTGTAGTCCCCTTCTCCTCCTGCCCTAATCCCCCCCAGCATCAGAGTCTTTTCCAATGAGTCAACTCTTTGTATGAGGTGGCCAAAGTACTGGAGTTTCAGCTTTAGCATTATTCCTTCCAAAAAACACCCAGGGCTGATCTCCTTTAGAATGAATGGGTTGGATTTCCTTGTAGTCCAAGGGACTGTCAGGCGTCTTCTCTAACACCACAGCTCAAAGGCATCAATTCTTCAGTGCTCAGCTTTCTTCACAGTCCAACTCCCACATCCATACATGACTACTGGAAAAACCATAGCCTTGACTAGACTGACCTTAGTTGGCAAAGTAATGTCTCTGCTTTTTAATATGCTATCTAGGTTGGTCATAACTTTTCTTCCAAGGAGTAAGTGTCTTTTAATTTCATGGCTGCAGTCACCATCTGCAGTGATTTTGGAGCCCCCAAAATAAAGTCTGACACTGTTTCCACTGTTTCCTCATCTATTTCCCATGGAGTGATGGGACCGGATGCCATGATCTTCGTTTTCTGAATGTTGAGGTTTAAGCCAACTTTTCACTCTCCTCTTTCACTTTCATCAAGAGACTTTTTAGTTCCTCTTCACTTTCTGCCATAAGGGTAGTGTCATCTGTGTATCTGAGGTTATTGATATTTCTCCCAGCAATCTTGATTCCAGCTTGTGCTTCTTCCAGCCCAGTGTTTCTCATGATGTACTCTGCATAGAAGGTAAATAAGCAGGGTGACAATAAACAGCCTTGACGTACTCCTTTTCCTATTTGGAACCAGTCTGTTGTTCCATGTCCTTTAGTAAGATCAATAAACAGTAAACTATGGACAAAGGTCAATTAGATACATAGAAAGTAACAGAGTAACAGATAGTTCTCTCAGATCTCTGGCACTTGTCAAAGGTCAAGTCACAGAAACTGAAGTCTTCACCCTTGCCTAAGGGAACACCTTGATCTTTGAAACTTTATTATGTTTTGTACAGGGTATTCTCTTGTACTAATTTTTTGTGGCTATAAAGCAATTAGGAAAACAGCTTACATTTGTATTTATTCTCTATTCCATGCCTCTCTGTTCCATGGTTTTTTCTCTTCAAAATCCATTCCTTGTCACAGATCTTTTCTGCCTACAGTGTAGGAGACCCAGGTTCCATCCTTGGGTCAGGAAGATTCCCTGCAGAAGGAAATGGCAACCCATTCCAGTATTCTTGCCTGGAGAATGCTATGGACAGAGGAGCCTGGCAGGCTACAGTTCATGAGGTTACAAAGAGTTGGACATGACTGACCGAATTAACCCTTCACTTTCAAGGCAGAGAAGGGTGGATTTCTGGATGTCTCACAAATGTCATTAGTTTTTCTTTCCTGTGAGATAGGTTTCCCCTGGTTGGCTCCTATGGAGCAGAGTGGTCTGTTGTACCATTCCCAGCATTCCCAGCATTTCCCATTTCCCTTTAGAGAAAATTAGAAAGTATTTGTATTATTCCTCAATAAAGCTAGGGTCGGGGGTGGGAGGTGGGGTGGGTGGAGAAAATCTTCACATGAGAACCTTAAAAAAAGACTGTGATCTTGGACAAAGAACAAGAAAGATCTAAGATAAGATAAGCAGAAAGGTATCTGATTCCTATTTTATCTTCATAATTATTTTTAAAAAATTTTAACATTCCTTGTATTTTAGTTTCTAATATATAAAATAGAACCAATAATAGACCTCACCTAAGTGCCTTCCTCTAAATACCTCATAGAGTTGTCATGGAAACCTTATGAAATAATGTATAGCAGACTCTCACTTAGGCCTGAATCAAATCCAGTGCTAGGGTTAATCTGAGCATAATTTGTGAGTGATGGGGGACTTGCTCAAATAATCTATGTATTTGGCATAAATGTCCCATAGGTGGAAAAATTAGGGGGAAAAATATAGCATAAAACAGATTAAAACAAAGCATTCTCTCCACTTCCATGGAGATCAGAGCACTCCTCTGGCACCTTAAGGGTCAGCAAGGATATTAACATTCTCACAGAGGCACTAGTGGGCATTTTTAAAGTAATTTGGAGAACAGAGAGCATTAACAAAAGAATTCAGGACAGATGAGAAAGAAAGGGTATCTTGTGATAGCAATGCCTGATACACATGTGAGACAAGGTCAAATACCTCCCAGAAACACCAGGTTGGAGGGGCTGCTAGTTTAAGTCCCAACAGGATCAAGAAGCTACCACCACTGTTTTTTAATATTGACATTGCCTACTTGTATCCAAGGAAGAAAAATCAGATTATTTACATTCAAGAGCTTTATAAACTACAAAGTTCTATACAAAAGAAATGCAATACTATGCTTTTCCATGACTAAAACCTCTAGGCATGTCTTTTCTATTACAAATGCACACTCTTAAGAGAAAAAAAATACAAACACTTTTTATCACTCTTATGAAATTAAAGCACAAATCTGAACCACTACTGAAATGCAAAGAAAACAGGTTGCCTTACTTTTCTCCTGACCAAGCTTCTGTCTATTTTTAGACATGTATAGGAGTGCTGCTCTTGAATAGCTAATTAAAGAGCTAAGGGGGAAAGTCAATGCAGGGGAAATTCTTTTGATTAACTTATATACTGCATGTATTTCCTCTGGAATAATCAACATGATCCACAGAGTACCCACTTAATCAAGTACCCACTGTTTATCAAGAACCATTTCTGGGAAAGGAAAAGAGGGGCAGGTGTAAAAAAATCCTAAAGAATCCTTCCTCCACCTCTTAAGCAAACCCTTTTAATCACCTGTGCTCAATTTTAGGAAACCACCCATCTGAGAGATGAATAGCCCTCAAATTCCAGCATACTGGATTTTTCCCATAGTTAAAGCAAATATGTTTCATGCATGATCTTAAAGTCTAGATAAATGCAGTGGGCAAAACTACATGGACAGTCCTTTCCCACTTCTGCAGACTAATTATAGCCTGTTTAGGCTGCTTGACCGAATTCCAGTTCTACTCTTAATCTAAATCTGGAGTGGAATGTCCCTAATATATTAGCATTTACTTTCAGAGTGAACATAGACACTGGACCCTGTTCTCTAGATACTTTACGCATTCTATCTACACTCTGAAATAACAAATACATATATTCCTCAACAAAGGAATATCCTCCCCTGATATGTGGGAGGCACTAAACAAACACTGGTCATTAGTTATTGAATTTATTCCACACTGAGTGATTACTCATTACCAACCCTGTGCTAAGTAATTGGAATAAAGTTGTGAAGAAGACGAAGCCCCTCCCCTTGTGGAAATTGCATGCATAATAAGTGCATAAACAAATAAATGTTGTAGTTTCAGATGGTGTCAAATTCTATTTAAAACTCATGAAGATTAATTAAGATGGTGAATATGAGCAGTTATGAACCATGTAAAAAAATCCTTAGGGCAGAGCAGCCCAGGCAGAGAGAACAGCAGATATAAAGGCCCTGAAGGAGGAATGAGCATGGCAGATGGGTATAACAGCAAGACAGGACTGTGGGAGCAAAGAGACTGGGGGACTTCATAAGGCTTTGTGGGCCTGGATCAAAATTTGGGCTGTCTCAGAGGAGAGTAAAACTGATTGGAAAGAAAGCTTTTGGAAGGAAAATGATGTAAAAGGAATTGTGTTTGGAGATGGCTCTAACTGCAATGTGAAGAATGGACAGTACAGGGTAAAAGCAGGTCAACAGGCCAGCGAATTACTCAGAAGAAAGTCAGTGTAAATTGTCCTGAGAGTTCTTGTTTTATTTTTTCCAAATTTTAGTATAATTGTAAGAAATATGGACCTGTGCAACTTTTTTGAGATTCCTTTTTAAAGAAGTCTGTTGCTAAGCAGGTTGCTATGGAGACTGAGCAAAGCCAGGAAGACAGTGACTTCAGTATTTTATGCAGACTTTATTTAAATACCAGCAAAGGGTAGCCAGGAGTAGTTTAATGCCCCAAAGGAAAGAAAAAAAAAGTGTGAGTTATAAAAGGTCAGAGAAGGAGCTTGTGTGTGTTTATATGAGTGTGAGTGTGTCTGTGTATGAGTATAAGAGTATGAGTGTGAGTGTGTGTATGTGGAAGCAAGGGTTTGCGTATGTTGTGGATGTGTCTGTTTTAACCACTCCCAAGAGAAAGATGATTGGTGGCATGCCTCTGGGTGACTATCAGAAGAATTTGTCTAGATGGGAGATAGAACTCCTGATTTAACAAGTTAGAACTTGTTAAGGTCTCCTTTAACTGATCAAAAAGCCAGTAAAAATAAGAAAGTTGAACTCATTTGAAGGAGAAAGCAAAATGTAGTAACAGGAAGGATTGTCTCTCACTAGAGATGGCTTGTTGCTGTTCAGTCATTCAGTCATGTCTGACTCTGCGACCCCAGGGACTGCAGCACACCAGGTTTCCCAGTCCTTCACTATCTTCACTTCACTTAAGTTTGCTCAAACTCATGTCCATTGAGTCAATGATGCCATCCAACCATCTCATCCACTGTTACACCCTTTTTCTTCTGCCTCTATCTTTCCCAGCATCAGGGTCTTTTCCATGGTTTAGAATATGGCAACCCACTCCAGTGTTCTTGCCTGGAGAATCCCAGCGACCAGGGAGCCTGGTGGGCTGCTGTCTATGGTGTCGTACAGAGTCAGACACGACTGAAGCAACTTAGCCCAAAGACAAATCTAGACTTTAAAATTAGACAAAAAAATTCAGTAGTTACTTAAGAGACCTTGGGAAAGATTCTTAAATATGTATAAACTTTGATGTCCTCAATTGTAAAATAAGGAGAAATGCTTATTTTGCTGATGGTAGCTGAAAATGTTAGCGACGCCCCAACAAATTCATTCTCTTTTTCCATAGATGGGAATATCTGGGGAATATCTGGGAGACAACTAATTCAGGCCTCAGTTTCCTTCTGAGTCCTTGCTCTCTTCCATCTTCCTTGCTTTCAAATTCAGTCATGTGAGTTCTTCTGGCTAATGGAATATGTGGATGTCACTTCCCAGGCAGTTTTTACAAAGCAGCTGTGCTACTACACATGCTCTCTTTTTCCTATTGGCTGGTTAAACGAGGAGGATGCTGAGAACTTTTATAAAGGAAAGAGCAACCACAAGATGGAGAAAGCCTGAGTTCTAGAATCGTCACATGTAGGAAAGAAAATCACTTAAGAGGATCAAAATTGGACAATTTAGATGTGTGCAAATAAACTTTAAAGTCTTTGAATTGATAAGCTACTAAAATTTGGGGTTGTTTTATATTGCCAGTCCACATGCTTATTATGAATGCTGTGAATGATCCAAAGTCCATCACTTAGCAATGCAAGTTTGATTAATTAAATCAAATAGTACTAATTACCTTGTACAATTACTTAACCTGAGTCTTAATTCACTCATGTGTAAACTATAAATCCCCTAAATATTTTCTTCTATGCTTTGAATATCTCCAATTCTGTCCATCATTCTTCAAATTAAGGAGTGTTCAAATCCTGCATTACTATTTTTTAAGTTTTTAGGTTGGTCAATGCTCCTCTTAAAGGGTATCACTCAGAATTAAATACATTAACCATAAACAAGTCTAGTATAACAGGATTAATAACCTTGTCTGTGTTAAATATTAGGCAACTATTGTAGTTAAAGATGACATGGAAAAAGATGAAACCAGTGTTTCTGTACCTAAGATAGTAACGAGCTGATGTGTATAAGAGTGCCTATGCCTTCATTTCATACTGATGCAATCATATTCTGGGGACAGAGTATAAACATCACTGTATCTGTTTTAACTCATCATTTTATCATGGGTATCTCCCATTATATTAACTATTTCTTTCAAGTTTGTGTTATCTCCAAATCTGATAAACATGGCTCCTATATCTTTCTCTAAGCCATTATCAAAACACCTAACTGAAAGGCCAAATTCATTACATTTTCTGAAGGAAAGTTTTAAATACACCAATAAATATCCACATTTATAAACATATGTTTCCAAACAGCCATCAATCATCGTTATACTGAGAAAGTGATTTTTATATGTTTGTGAACTTCTACTTCTTATCTGCTTTCTAGATAATTTCACCTTCCTATTCATCCATCCATAACCAGTCCACTACTGGGAACCTATGTACTGAAGAAGCAGATGCATTCAACAAATGTTTAACAGAGCAGTTCTCAAAGGGGAAGTCCCACTTTCGGAGGGCTGTTTTAGAAATTCGAGAGCATTTTTTGGTTGTCACAATAATTAGGGAACTCATTAAAATTTAGGACACAGGGATAACCAGGGATACTGTTTATACCACAGTGCACAGTGCTGTCCTGCACATTAGATGACTGACTCATCTCTGCCAACTATCAAATATCATATAGGAGAGCCATAGATGAGTGATCTCTATACAATGTCTGAGCCCAGGTCCTAGCTCTACCTGGTATGGAAAAAAAAAAAAAAAACCATATACAAACACACTCACTCACACACACACACATATATATATACACACACATTTTCTCTGTTTATTACACAGAATTTTTCAGAAATGTCATGATGGTAATCAGCAAAATACTTTCTTAGTAAGTCACCAAGATTTGTTTACTTTTTTGGAAAAACATAAACTGCAGTAATCTTATGAAACTTAAGTTTGTATGCAATACTTCTGTGTCATTCTGCACTTTTAGTTGCCACATCAACACTGTGTCTATGACTCTATACACTGAATCTATATATCAGCTCAATTAACAAAGATAAAAGTGTAAATAATATTTGAAAGTCTCCTGTTTTTTAAGTATTTTTCATAACTAAATGCAAGTGACTAACCACTTAGTATGCCTTCTCGTATATTCATGGTTGGTGGTGGTTTAGTCACTAAGTTGTGTCCAACTCTTGTGACCCCATGAACAGTAGCCCGCCAGGCTCCTCTTTCCCTGGGATTCTCCAGGCAAGAACACTGGAGTGGGTTGCCCTTACTAAAGATATGCATATTATTTGATTATAAGTTAGTTTCCTCTGATTTTTTCTTTTTATTAGAGTTGGGATATAATATTTATGTTTTTGAAAATATGTGTAAATAGGTTTTAATATTTAAATTTCAGGATAGTAAATGGAATATTTAAAGGTATTTGCTATAAAAAGAGGAGTTAGGTGTGATAGGATTAAAATATCAACTTAGGGCTTTCCTGGCAGCTTATTGGTAAAGAATTCACCTGCCAATGTAGGATCCATGGTCCAGGAAGATCGCACATACCAGGGCAACTAAGCTTGTGCACCGCAACTACTAAGGCTGTGCTCTAGGGCCCATGAGCAGCAACTACTAAAGCCCATGCTCCACAACAATAGAAGCCACCTCAATGAGAAAACCACACATAGCGACTAGCCCCGCTTGTCACAACTAGAGAAAAGTCTGTGCAGCCACAAAGACCCAGCACAGCCAAACGTAAATAAATAAATAATTTAAAATAGCAATTTAATACTTTATATAAATAAAGACTTCTGTGGTTGGGTTTGGTAGAGACTAAGCAATAAGCAATAGTTCTGATTTAAGGAGCAAAGGAATAGATTAGAAAGAAGTATGTAATTAACACAACAATAGACACATGAAGAAAGTGCAAAACACATAGAAGGGAAGCACCTGATTTTGTCCTGAGCGTGTAGCAGGTGCTGCCATTGCCCCGTGGCCCTCATCATTCCTTTATCTGCTGACAGGTTCTCACTGCAAGTACTTGCATTTTCTGCCTCTGGTCTTTCTCTGATCATCATTCTTTGAGCATGATCACCCTATGCTCAGGGCAGGCTGGAAGAACCACTGAAACAATTATCTATCCTCTTGCAAGACCAGTTCTCAAGCAATGAGACTAAAGAACTGATGCATACCTACTCCAGCTTCATCATCTCTCAGGGAAAGAAACTACTTGAATGCAAGTCCTCATTTTAGGGTACTTGTAGGTAAGCTCAACTTAAGATAAGTTGTAAATTTCTTTTGCTGTTTGCTCGAAGATCCATTCCCTACCTCCTGTCTGATCTGCTTTGCATCTCAAGGAACCGAATTTCCTAGGCTGTCCTTGGCAAGTGACATCTAGTTGGTTTGGAAGTGGAAGTCATTGGTGGAAGAATGAGGGGCAAGAATAGAGGAGAAGGCAGGAGATTTATGTACCTCTCACAATACATGGGCTTCCCTGGTAGCTCAGATGGTAAAGAATCCGCGTGCAGGGCAAGAGACCCGGATTGACCCCTGGGTTGGGAAGATCCCCTGGAGAAGGGACTGGCAATCTTCTCCAGTATTCTTGCCTGGAGAATTCCACAGACGGACCATGGGGTTGCAAAGAGTTGGACACAATTGAGTGACTGACACTCTCACTTTCATTCTACATGATAGTATCTCCAGCAGCAGCTGTGCTCTCTCTGGTCCAGCTCCAAAGGAACAACCTGTCATCAAGTTCCACCTGCAGCCCATACCATGGTTCTAGTTTGGACAATCCCAAATCCTAGCCTCTAATAAGCCAGCTGTTCCTTTTTTCCTTCCAGCATGACTTTTCTAGGAAATTCAGTTTGAGTGCTTTCAGAATATTCAGCATAAGATGGTGAATGACAGGAAATGAGCTAGAAAAGTCTGAAGCAGTTAGATGAAAAATGATGTCAGATGTATCTTATGGGATTTATCTTGTTAAGTAAAATTTCCTGAATTTAAATACTGTTTCTTTTTTCTTTTAGAAAACCCTTCACGTGTTGAGTTATTCAACTGTGTGTGAATCTTTATTTTTAAATGATAAGACAGTTTTTTTCATATGTTTTTATTCTGTGTTTTTCTTTGGGCAACAAAATTATTTCCACCCCAGTGACAATACAATGCCAATGAGACACACATCAGACTGGGGCTTAAGAGATGTGAATCCTAAAACCTATTCTCCCACATTGGGATGAAGATGACATAAGCAAACAAATAAAAGAAGAAGAACTATTAGAGGTTACTTCACCATCTGGATAAATATCTGCCCTCAAAATGCTTCTTAACTCTTGCAACTTTAAAGAAAATTGGAGGCCAAAATTTGATGTATATGAGTCAAGACACTTTACCCTAAATGAGTTACTACTTCTTATTCTTTCAGTGAAAACAAAATCTAAAGACTGTACAGAGCTAACTGTATTAAAAACAATCTGGGAAACTGTAAGTTCATTGTTTTTCTTCTTGATTCCTTCTTTCTAACTCCAAAAAAGACGGTAATGCAGGAATAGTTGCCTAAAACCTAAACTGATAAATCATGGAATACTAAACGCCAAAGTTTAATTCAAACAGGAAGTAACAATTTTGTGCTTTTCTATGTTTTCAGAGGTCTGGTGAATGTTATCACAAGGGTCATTAAATTAGCTAAAGCTTAATCCATTTTACTGAGGATATATTAAAAATAAAAAGGAAGCAAACTTCAGAAACCACTGTTACTTTATTTTCAAGTTCTATCCCCATGACCAAATTTCAGCAGAAGTCATGATAAGTTAGGGAGTAAATTAAAACAACTTTGACAAAAACTACATTGATTGATGTGGACGTAGAGGGGCATAAGCATAGCTCAGGTATTTCTAGAGATGATTCAAATGCTTTCAAGTCTTCATATCCTAGTGCTCACTAAACCTCCTTAGTTAAAAAAAAAAAAAAATGCTTTCCTTTGTGGGAGACTCACAAATTTCCTGGCATTGCAGTATGACATTTTCCCCGATAGGCTGTCAAAAACTAGGGCATTGAATTGCAGTTTTTTGCCAAGCAGTTTCCCTTCTGACTTATAAAAACAAGTGATATTTCATCCTTCTTTATTGGAGTCACTTAAATGTAACATAAACTAAACCCCATGGGCTCTATCAAAGTGATACAAATTTGAAGAATTCAAAGAATACCTATTATTTTCTTATTCCAGCAACTATTTTCTCCCTATTACACTGTATGACTTCTTTGTTTCATAAGAAATTATCATTATTTAGCCACAAAGAGCTTGAGGGAATCCCTGATAGTCCACTAGTTAAGAATCTTGCTTGCCAGTGCAGGAAATATGGGTTCAATCCCTGGTGTTGGAAGATTCCATATCCTGTGGGGCAGCTCAGTCTGTGTGCCACAACTACTGAAGCCTATGAATCCTAGAGTCTGTGTTCTGCAAGAGAAACCACTGCAATGAGAAGCCTGCACACTGAAACTAGAAAGTAGCCCCTACTCACCACAACTGGAGGAAGTCTGCACACAGCAATAAAGACCCAATACAGCCAAAAACAAAGAAAATTAATTAAAAAAAAAAAACTACATGCAGAACATGTCACTATATGATCCCCATGGATTCTCTAATTTAAAGACCGCTTGATTCTAAAACTGAAGTATGATGATGCAAAAAAACAAAAACAGGAAAAAAAAAAAAAAAAAAACCCTCGGTCAAGGGGATAGATCAAGACTCCTAAATACCACATTTTTAAGCAGGCTCATTAATACCTGAGGGGTAGTAATTTGCCACCATATTATAACTTTCACTAAATTGAAGTCCAATGAGATTTATAAGCAATCAAAAAAGAATTTATTGATCTCCTGTATTATGTAGCTTGTGTCTGACTGGCTTAGCTGTAAATGCAGGCGTTAGTTACCATCTTTACAATGTGGAAAGAAAACTCTAAATTTCCTTGAGTCTCAATGCCCTCATATGCAGAATATTGAAATGCTGATTTCTTCCTTAAAGTAATGCTGTGAAGATAAAATTAGATAAATCCGTGAAGTCATATTCTGGATATATTTCTTTTTCTTATCTGATCTCAAGTACAAGTACTTGGTAGAGTTGTGGTATGGAAAGTTTTTAAATAGTCTGGGTGACTACTCTAAATTGAATGTTTGTGTCCTTTCAGAATCCTTATGCTGAAGTCTTAATGCCCAATGTGATTGTCTTTAGTGGTGGAGGAATCTGGGAGGTAATCAGGTTTGGATGCGGTCATGGGGCTCGAGCCCCCATAGTGGAATTGAAGCCCTTAAAAGGGGATAAAGAGCCCTGAGCCCTGTCTCTTCACCATATGAGGAAACCAGGAAGAAAGCTTGAAATATATACATATATATAGAGAGAGATATAGATACATATCTATCTATCTATATATATTTTTTTTTCTAGAAAGATACAACCTGCCCAAACTAGGTTGTATATTTCTAGAAAAAAACTTCAGTTTTGATAGGCTGTATTTTTCTAGGAAAAAAAAATGTAGATATATATATGTATGTATAACTGAATCATTTGCTATACGACAGAAATTAACACAACATTGTAAATCAATGCTACTTCAAAAAATAAATTTTAAAAAAAGTCAACTTGATTCTGGGGAAAGACAAACAAATAATCACCATATGTGTTGACTTTATAATCTAATTATCACATAAAATGTGATTCTATCAGTTCCATTCAGTCACTCAGACTTGTCCGACTCTTTTCGATCCCATAAATCACAGCACACCAGGCCTCCCTGTCCATCGCCAACTCCCGGAGTTCACTCAGACTCACGTCCATCAAGTTGGTGATGCCATCCAGCCATTTCATCCTCTGTCGTCCCCTTCTCCTCCTGCCTCCAATCCCTCCCAGCATCAGAGTCTCTTCCAGTAATTCAACTCTTCGCATGAGGTGGCCAAAGTACTGGAGTTTCAGCTTTAGCATCATTCCTTCCAAAGAACACCCAGGACTGATCTCCTTTAGGACTGGCTGGATCTCCTTGCAGCCCAAGGGACTCTAAAGAGTCTTCTCCAATGCCACAGTTCAAAAGCATCAGTTCTTCAGTGCTCAGCCTTCTTCACAGTCCAACTCTCACATCCATACATGACCACAGGAAAAACCATAGCCTTGACTAGATGGACCTTTGTTGGCAAAGTAACATCTCTGCTTTTCAATAAGCTATCTAGGTTGGTCATAATTTTCCTTTCAAGGAGTTGCTGCTGCTGCTGCTAAGTCACTTCAGTTGTGTCCGACTCTGTGCAACCCCAGAGACGGCAGCCCACCAGGCTCCCCCATCCCTGGGATTAAGCATCTTTTAATTTCATGGCTGCAGTCACCATCTGCAGTGATTTAGAAGCCCCAAAATATAAAGTCTGACACTGTTTCCACTGTTTCCCCATCTATTTCCCATGAAGTGATGGGACCGGATGCCATGATCTTCGTTTTCTGAATGTTGAGCTTTAAGCCAACTTTTTCACTCTCCTATTTCACATTCATCAAGAAGCTTTTTAGTTCCTTTTCACTTTCTGCCATAAGGGTGGTGTCATCTGCATATCTGAGGTTATTGATATTTCTCCCGGCAATCTTGATTCCAGCTTGTGCTTCTTCCAGCACAGCGTTTCTCATGATTTATTCTGCACAGAAGTTAAATAAGCAGGGTGACAATATATAGCCTTGACGTCCTCCTTTTGCTATTTGGAACCAGTCTGTTGTTCCATGTCCAGTTCTAACTGTTGCTTCCTGACCTGCATATAGGTTTCTCAAGAGGCAGGTCAGGTGGTCTGGTATTCCCATCTCTTTCAGAATTTTCCACAGTTTATTGTGATCCACACAGTCAAAGGCTTTGACATAGTCAATAAAGCAGAAATAGATGTTTTACTGGAACTCTCTTGCTTTTTCCATGATCCAGCGGATGTTGGCAATTTGATCTCTGGTTCCTCTGCTTTTTCTAAAACCAGCTTGAACATCTGGAAGTTCACGGTTCACGTATTGTTGAAGCCTGGCTTGGAGAATTTTAAGCATTACTCTACTAGTGTGTGAGATGAGTGCCATTGTGCAGTAGTTTGAGGATTCTTTGGCATTGCCTTTCTTTGGAATTGGAATGAAAAGTGACCTTTTCCAGTCCTGTGGCCACTGCTGAGTTTTCCAAATTTGCTGGCATATTGAGTGCAGCACTTCATAGCATCATCTTTCAGGATTTGAAAGAGCTTTACTGGAATGCCATCACCTCCACTAGCTTTGTTCGTAGTGATGCTTTCTAAGACCCACTTGACTTCACATTCCAGAATGTCTGGCTCTCGGTGAGTGATCACACCATTGTGATTATCTGGGTCGTGAAGATCTTTTTTGTATAGTTCTTCTGTGTATTCTTACAGCCTCTTCTTAATATCTTCTGCTTCTGTTAGGTCCAGACCATTTCTGTCCTTTATCGAACCCATCTTTGCATGAAATGTTCCCTTGGTTTGAATTCTCCTGAAGGGATCTCTAGTCTTTCCCATTCTGTTGTTTTCCTCTATTTCTTTGCACTGATCACTGAGGAAGGCTTTCTTATCTCTCCTTGCTTTTCTTTGGAACTCTGCATTCAGATGCTTGTATCTTTCTTTGTCTCCTTTACTATTCACTTCTCTTCTCTTCACAGCTATTTGTAACGCCTCCCCAGACAGCCATTTTGCTTTTTTTTGCATTTCTTTTCCATGTGATTACATAGGAACTATGTAAAAATTTCTCTCCCTGTGCTGGGCATACACATGTTAATGTCTCATCTGCTCTCTTGCCTTTACTATAATTGGATTTCTTATCTTATATTAGGCCCAGAGGAGGATGCAGAGAAAGTTTGGAGGTTCCCCCTAAAATTAAAAATAGAACTACCAGGGAAGTCCCTGGTGGTGCAGTGATTAAGACTCGACCTTTCCACTGCAAGGAGCACAGTTTCAGTCATTGGTCAGGGAATTCAGATCCTGCATGCCATGTGGCAAAAAAAAAAAAAAAAAACCCAGAATGATCCATATGATCCAGCAATTCACTTTGGGATATTTGTCAAAAATATTAAAAGAAATAAAAGCACAAACTCAGAAAGATATATGCACCCCCATACACACATTCATGGAAACATTATTTGCAATAGCCAAGATAAGGAAACAATCTGAGTCCATCCATGGATGAATAGATTTTAGAATGGATATGTATATATAGAAAGAGAGAGAGATGTACATAGATACATAATGGATTATTATTCAGCCATAAAAAGAATGAAATCTGGCCATTTGCAACAACCTAGATGGTCCTCTAGGGCATTATGCTAAGTGAAATAAATCAGACATAGAAAGGCAAATACTATATGATCTCACATGCAGAATCTAAAATAAAACAAAACACCAAGATCTTAGATGCAGAGAACAGATCAGTGATTGCCAGAGGTAAGGGGTGAAAAGGGGGAGAAATGGGTGAAGGAAGTCAAAAGGTGAAAAGGGAAAAAAATGCAGTTGAAGTAAAGCTATCACAGAAATTCTGAATCATGTTCAAAATGCCAACTCTTTTCTATGTATGTTTATATTTTTAAAGTATAAAAAAAAATTGCCCTCAAGAATTGGTCGTCATAAAACAGAACAATTTGTGAGAATACAAAATTATGTGCTAAACTGAGTAGTACAGATATGGAAGCATTTTCAATTTCTGGCTTTGCAATGCATTATGAATAAAATATTCTGTCTCACTGGTTTGCATTTTACAGAAATATTTTTAAAAGATGGTGGGTTTCACAGTGCAATTTCAAAATCAGATCAAGGATGCTATTTTATAATAGAACAGATTTTAGAGATAAGCAGATCTGAGGTTGAGTTTATTCATTTAACCTTCCTGAGATTGTTATAGTAGAGGTTATAAATATCTACTCATGGAATATCAGGAGGACTAACTGAGATGCACCCAGCACTGGGCCAAACACAAAACAAATAATAAATAACCATTATTGTTGTTACCATAATTTGTGCCTATCAGTCTGATTTAACATTCAAATAGTCTCTTCCACAGAGGCAATAAGGACCATATAAATATAATAACTTGACATTTTGTGATGAAACAGATCTGCTTTGGTAGACACACACACACATCACTTCTCAGCAGAGTTGGCCACAGACCCAACAGCTCGTGGATGGAGATGTTGGGAGTTGCCATCTGCAGTCGACACTCAGTCACAGGAAGGAATGTTCCCTACCCAGTGGCATTCTGCTTCACTCTCTCCCCCACCCCCATCTCCACCCCTCATCCACGCACATAATTTGCATGAGTAGGTGGTATCAACCCCTTAATCAAGTGTGACTCATTTCTTCCCCAATATATGAATCAAAAAAGAATAGAACATGACCAGACCCCCAGAGATTAGCCAGGTAGCAGCATTCTTCCAAGAAGTTAACATTCAATTGGCATGTGGAGAAGAAATTTTCTGTTTAATGGGACCATTCTGTCATTCTTTCAGAAACTGTCATGGAAGCTGCTAATGACAGAATGTCAGAAGAATTTTAACCATTGAAACAAAACAAGTCAATGAAAAGGGAAGAACCAAATGTCACAAAAGGTCTCTTTTTTTCTGAAGGGTCTTCAACTCAGCTATTTAAAAATGTGGTCCTCTCCCTCAGTGGTATCCTCTCCCAGTTTTTTTCGTGTCTGGGTGTGATTTCTGTCTTTGCTAGCAAGCCAGAAATAGACTCTTTCCTCTGATGTATGCATGTGTTTGTGGGGGTGGATAGAGAAAAGAGAGAAGCAAAAAGCAAATGGAGGCAGATTGGGGGAGGCATCTCCTACGAGTCCCCAGGTTTGCAAGGGCACTCAGGCCCACTCAAGCCCGAGCTGTCCACACTGGTCTCCCTGCATCCTCTGGCCATCTCTCTCATGAGTCGTGAAGAGAAGAATTTCCACTCTTCTCCACAGCCGAGTAGGAGACTGTTTGGGCTAGAGTCAAGTAGATGGAGTCACTTTTGCAGTGTACAACACCTACTATAAATTCTTGTGTGATTGTTAGCTTCAGAATAGCTCTTGATATTTTATCAATTTAGTCACTGAGGGAGGAGAAGTATCATCAAGAAAACACATGGGATGTTAACAAATTTCTTCCTTCATTGCCTGCCCATGCTGAAACTGCCATCTTTTGAAAATGTTTACATGTTTTAGTACATGAAAATGCTCATCTGTACCTTCCCCTGGGGCTTTTTCCTCTTCACCCCCCTTCCATTTTAAGTTTGATTCCTTCTAGAGTTAGGTATAATTCACAGAACAATGTTTACAAAGGTAAGTTTCTTTCAAGTCAGCCACAGCTCACTTAGTCCAGGGGCCAACTTGAACATGGGTAAGGAAGTCTGTAGGTGTCCCTAGGAGAGGAGGCAAGAGTTTAGCTACAACTTAAGAAGATGTGTCCCTGAGATAACTTACCCCCCCATCACTGATGTCTGTGTCAGCTGCTGATTTAGAATTAGATTCCACTCCAAGTGTTCACACTTATGGGGGTGGAAAAAGGGATTGGGCAGCCAAGAGTTATTTGAATGATTCAGCTACAGCCACAAAACTGTGCTAGGTGGTTACCAAGCAACAGTCTCAAAAGCCTTCTGGCAGCTCTCTTTAGGATCTCTCTCCTCTTTGCAGTCAATCCTTCTTTGCTTAGCCTGTACATTCTGCCTATAATTTCTATCCCCTTTTGCTCTTGCTGAATTTTT
Organism: Budorcas taxicolor; assembly: GCF_023091745.1. Classification (NCBI taxonomy): domain Eukaryota; kingdom Metazoa; phylum Chordata; class Mammalia; order Artiodactyla; family Bovidae; genus Budorcas; species Budorcas taxicolor. Next base: position 76,172,659 of record NC_068912.1, read on the forward strand.
ATTCACTCTTCATGACTTTCCAAGTGCCATCCCTTCTCTGAAAATCTTCACTGCTCTGACATTCACCCTGCAGAAAGAATAATGGGGTGGAAATTAATCTAATTGGCCCAGATCATCTTTTTGAGCCACAAAAACACCCAAGTCAGAGGTCACTGGCCCTCACTCACTTTGGTTTATATGCCCACTATTTTTTTCCATAAGGTTAAGACTGTGGTACCAACATGCAATGAAACATGGACATTTAGATAATGGGGTCTGTTTTATAAAGGATGAAAAATATCCCATAGAAAAGGCAATATAAAATCTCTTCTTTCTAACATTTCTCAAACCTGTGCTGTATTCCCAGGGCCAAGCTGCCTCCTGATTGGCAAATAAGGAAAATATACCTCAAATCAAGAAATTCTTGTCTTCCCTGGTGGCTCAGCCAATAAAGAATCTGCCTGCAATGCAGGAAACCCAGGTTCGATCCCTGGGTTGGGAAGATCCCCTGGAAAAGGGAAAGGCTACCCACTCCAGTATTCTTCCCTGGAGAATTCCATGACAGAGGAGTATGACAGGCTACAGTCTGGGGTCACAAGGAGTCAGACATGACTGAGCAACTAACACTTTCACTTTCAATAAATTTTATAGAGAAATATATGACAAAATATGACAATATGTATGACCAAAAATAAACCAATAAATGCAACTAATGGAAAGTTAGGGCTTGTCTATATTCTATCACTTCCAATGAAAAATGTTTCCATTTGAGTTTCATTATGTATCTTTGTATGAAGGTTAATATACATCTGCTCATTTTGAGTGGGCGTAGCATGATCTCTGGAGTTAAAAGGACTAGGTTTTAGTAGGACTTCTGCTATTGTTTACTGTAAAGCTTTGGCAGGACTATTTTATCACTTTAAACTTCCTTTATCAGTAAAATGAAAATATGAATATTAGTTAACATTTATTAAGCATTACTATGTACTGAGCATTGTGCTGTATAAACTTTACATATGCTACCTCATTTAATACTCACAAATATCACGTGTTTAGCCCCAGTTTAGAGACAGAGAAGATCATTATAACAATTGCATTTATCACAAACATTGATTGAAGGGCCTTAGGAAATGGCACCCCACTCCAGTATTCTTGCTTGGAGAATCCCATAGAGGGAGGAGCCTGGTAGGCTAGAGTACACGGGGTCGCAAAGAGTTGGATACGACTGAGCGACTTTACTTTCACTTTATACTTGAGGTAGCTACTATTATAATCCTTTATTAACAGATTAGGCACCAAGGTAATAAGAGGGTAATAGTCTGTTCAAATTCATACAGCTTTTAAGTACAGAGCTAGATTCCAATACCAGTCTCTCTCTAAAGCTTGTGCTGTGAACCAGAATGCACCACTGATCTAAACATTTCTGCTGTGGAGCTGCCACATGTGTTTCTTTAGGAGGAACCAATGAGACTTTAAAAATGGAAAGGTTTGGATGCTGTAAATCTCTATAACAGCAATGGAAAATGCGTGGCATCTATGTCACCACTCCTCCTCTGTCTACCAAAGAAATTGCTAATTGCAGGTAGCAGCAAACTATAGCCCTGCAGTGAGCCAAATTTTGCTACCTATTATATACATAAAGTTTTATTGGAATACATCCATGCCCATTTCTTTCTGTATTACCTTGGCTGCTTTTGGTCTGTGATGGAAGAGTCGAGGGGTTGCAACACAAATCATATGGCCTTCAAAACTAAAATAATATTTACCATTTGGCCCTGTACACCCCCCACCAAAATGGCCAAACCCTGTATTGCAGTATAATTTTCTACTAACCAATTTACAGTGTGAATTGTTATCAACCAACTGCTCCTATCACCCACTAGGATTGATTGAAATTTGACTGTTAGGTATTCTGATGATTTAAAAAATCATTTATCATTACTACTAAATCAAACAGAGAAACCAAATCATTAATAAATCAGTGGACTCAAGTTAGGTCACATTTGGGAAGTCAGCTTTCTTGTTTCTTTGGCTTTTAAACTTTGTATGGAAAGCTCTTTTCTTTAACCATGGAAATCACCCAGTTAAAGAGTATTTCTAACCTAGGATTGGGGTGGGCAGATTAGGGATTACTTGTAAGCCACATCCTCATTCCATTTTTTCTGGAGATCCTTCTGGATGTGGCCTCTGTAGACTTCAATATCACACTGTGACTAACTCTGCCCCCTAATGAAGCAAGTGTGATTCACCAAATATCTAAAACAAAAGGAAAAATGCAGATAAGAAAGGACTATCTGAAAACCTTCAGGGAAAGCATTGTAGAGAGAATGAAGGGGATGGGGTTGGCTAAGTTGCCCATTCTAGTACATTCAGAAATCCTATTTCAAGCAAACTTCAAATCTCATTATCTTGTTCCCAAAGGCCAAGCACAAAAATGACCATAGCACAGCTATCTTAACCTTGGGAAGGCCAATTTTAAAGTGCATGACTTCAGTCATGTACAGAGCGACCTGAAGAGCAGCAATGTAGCCTATATACAACAATTTCCAGCAGCGTTTCTTAAGGGAATATAGTGCATGCAGATTTCCAAGACACCCACACCTCAGAGATAATGCCAGTGAGTTAATCAAATACTTTTCTGCCTGCACAACTGTGATACCTAAAGCTGCTAGGAACATCATTTTTAGACATCCGTGGGAGGAATTCTTTTTGTAATTCTGCATTTCTTTAACTCCCACCACATGTCTAGGCTTGCCTTCCAAAGACACACACTGCCACCTTTTCAGAGCATTCTTTGTCTTTTTTTTTTTTTTTTTTTAGCCATGGACTTAGTAGCCTTCCTAGGGTTGCTTGCAGCAAATGCTAAAATAGCAAGTATGATTTCACTGGCAGTACATGAACTGACCTGAAAGCAAATCCCATTGAGTCCTCTGGAACTGAGTCTGTCATCCCTCCTTCCCCTCAATCTGCTTTTGTACTTACCTCCTCAGGCACCATTCCACTCCCCTAAAACATCCAACGAGAACAAAGGATCAGTTAACTCTGACACCTTTAACGGGACAGCTATACAAGTAAAACCCTAAGACAATGCTCGTGAACAAGGCAGAGAGCCAATGTTCTGAAAGCCCATCTCTGATGGGTGAGCAAGATTAAGAAATGGAACATGCAAAAGAGTGGACTAAGTTCTGTGACAAGAGTAAACATAGGAGAATATCAACTCACACAGAGTAGAGCTGGTGGGCTGCAGTCCATGGGGTCGCGAAGAGTCGGACAGGACTGAACGCCTTCACTTTCACTTTTCACTTTCATGCATTGGAGAAGGAAATGGCAACCCACTCTAGTGTTCTTGCCTGGAGAATCCCAGGGACGGGGGAGCCTGGTGGGCTGCCGTCTATGGGGTCGCACAGAGTCAGACACAACTAAAGCAACTTAGCAGCAGCAGCAAAGCAGGTATTGCAGTAGGCTTCCAAGAATATATATTTCAGCTGAGGTAGAGACCATAATGAGCAACGCTTGTGGCTCAGTGGTAAGGAATCCACCTGCCAATGCAGGAGATGAGGGTTCAATCCCTAGATCAGGGATATACCCTGGAGAAGGAAATGGCAAACCATTCCAGTATTTTTTCTTGCCTGGGAAATGCCATGGACAAAGAAGCATGATGGCATACAGTCCATGAGGTTGCAAGAATCAGACCTGACTTAGCTATTAAACGACAACAGGAAATATAAATGAGATTTAGTCAAGAAAAGACAGTGGAGAGAAAACTTTCAGCCACAAGGAACAGAGACCTGGAAGAGACAGAAAACATTTGGAAACAGCAGAAGGCTCGTAGAACTAGTTAAATAATTAAAGCATATAAACTCACTCATTAGAAAGATCTGAATTTCAATTCTATGACTTGGGGCAGATTATTTAACCTTTCTGTGCCTCAGTTTCCTCATCTATAAAATGGAGATGATAAGCAACACATAATAAGCTCTCAAAACCCATCAGTGATTATTACACTAGCATTTTATTACTTTATTATAATTCATTATTTTAGCATTATTTTTTATTATTTTTAATATTAAAATATTACCTTTTATTATTAAGCCTCAATTTAAGTCTCAACTGAAGAAAACTGAGAATAACAACACTTTACCTTCCTAGGTTTTAACAGATTAAAATTATGCATGGTTTTAAATAAAAAATACATTCCTGTTTAAACTCTGTTAGGAATGCTTTTACCTGCAAATAAGGGAAGAACTTCTGATAGAGTCAATATAAAACAATAAAATTAAACATTCAGTTCAGTTCAGTCACTCAGTCGAGTCCGACTCTTTGCAACCCCATGAATCGCAGCATGCCAGGACTCCCTGTTAATCACCATCTCCCAGAGTTTACTCAGACTCATGTCCATCGAGTCAGTGATGCCATCCAGCCATCTCATCCTCTGTCATCCCCTTCTCCTCCTGCCCCCAATCCCTCCCAGCATCAGAGTCTTTTCCAATGAGTCAACTCTTCTCATGAGGTGGCCAAAGTACTGGAGCTTCAGCTTTAGCATCATTCCTTCCAAAGAAATCCCAGGGTTGATCTCCTTCAGAATGGACTGGTTGGATCTCCTTGCAGTCCAAGGGACTCTCAAGAGTCTTCTTCAACACCACAGTTCAAAAGCATCAATTTTCGGCACTCAGCCTTCTTCATAGTCCAACTTTCACATCCATACATGACCACAGGAAAAACCATAGCCTTGACTAGATGGACCTCTATTGGCAAAGTAATGTCTCTGCTTTTGAATATGCTATCTAGTTTGGTGATAACTTTCCTTCCAAGGCGTAAGCGTCTTTTAATTTCATGGCTGCAGTCACCATCTGCAGTGATTTTGGAGCCCAAAAAAAGAAAGTCTCTCACTGTTTCCACTGTTTCCCCATCTATTTCCCATGAAGTGATGGGACCAGATGCCATGATCTTCGTTTTCTGAATGTTGAGCTTTAAGCCAACTTTTTCACTCTCCTCTTTCACTTTCAAGAGGCTTTTTAGCTCCTCTTCACTTTCTGCCGTGAGGGTGGTATCATCTGCATATCTGAGGTTATTGACATTTCTCCCAGCAATCTTGATTCCAGCTTGTGTTTCTTCCAGTCCAGCGTTTCTCATGATGTACTCTGCATATAAGTTAAATAAGCAGGGTGACAATATATAGCCTTGGCGTACTCCTTTTCCTATTTGAAACCAGTCTGTTTTTCCATGTCCAGTTCTAACTGTTGCTTCCTGACCTGCATACAGATTTCTCAAGAGGCAGGTCAGGTGGTCTGGTATGCCCATCTCTTCAGAATTTTCCACAGTTTATTGTGATCCACACAGTCAAAGGCTTTGGCATAGTCAATAAAGCAGAAATAGATATTTTTCTGAAACTCTCTTGCTTTTTCCATGATCCAGCAGATGTTAGCAATTTGATCTCTGGTTCCTCTGCCTTTTCTAAAACCAGCTTGAACATCAGGGACTTCATGGTTCACGTATTGCTGAAGCCTGGTTTGGAGAATTTTGAGCATTACTTTACTAGCATGTGACATGAGTGCAACTGTGCAGTAGTTTGAGCATTCTTTTGCATTTCCATTCTTTGGGGTTGGAGTGAAAACTGACCTTTTCCAGTCCTGTGGCCACTGCTGAGTTTTCCAAATTTGCTGGCATATTGAGTGCAGCACTTTCAAAGCATCATCTTTCAGGATTTGAAAGAGCTCAACTGGAATGCCATCACCTCCACTAGCTTTGTTCGTAGTGATGCTTTCTAAAACCCACTTGACTTCACATTCCAAGATGTCTGGCTCTAGATTAGTGATCACATCACATTGAATCACATCATGATTGTCTAGGGGGGTTTTCTCACACAAAAGGAACCCTAGAACTTCTCTGGCAGTCCAACAGTTAAGAATCTGCCTGTCACTGTAAGGGACACAGGTTCAATCCATGGTCTGAGAATATTCCACATACCCAAGAGCAAATAAGCCCTCAAGAGCCACATTACTGAGCCTGCTGGCCCTTGAGCTCTGCAACAAGAAAAGCTACTGCAATGAGAAGCCATCGCACCACAGTGAAGAGAACCCCTAGCTCTCTATAACCAGAGAAAGCCCGCCTGCAACAACAAAGACCCAGCACAGCAAAAAGAAAAAAACAAGAAACCAGGATATAGGTTCCTGCTGGTGCTGATTTTGTAAATTGATGACATTTGGGCTGGCATTTCTGCAATTCTCTTGAAATTTCTCTGTGCTTGCTGCTTCCATCAGAAATGGTAGCTTTGATTCCTAACGGTAAATTCATATTCAAGTAAGAAAAGCTGGGGAAAGGGTTATGTCTGACACACACCAGGTTATGTTCCCTTTGAACAGGGAAATGAAACATTACCCAGAAACTTCCAGGAGACATTCACCTACACCAATTGACCAGAACAGCAACATGTGCCTAACTCTTGTGCAAGGGAGGCTGGAAAGTGAATATTCATCTAGGAATATTGCCGCTCAACTCAGGGTTTGTCAGCAAGAAAGGAGAGAATGGATATTAAGTAGACAATCAATACTTTCTGCCATAGTATTAATTAATGACTGTTCCATGTGCCAAGCTCTGTGTAGAGTGCTTTATATGAATTATTGTATTTACTCTTCACGTTTCACACAATGAGGCACTTATTACTAGCAGTGCTATTTAATGGATAAGGAGATGGAGGCACAGACAGAGAAAGAGTAATTTGGGCCTCATCACACATTGCCTTCTCCAGGGGATCTTCCCAACCCAGAATTAAACCCATATCTCCCACACTGTAGGCAGAATCTTTACTGTCTGAGCCGCCAGGGAAGCCCTGACTAATACACACAACAATTAGGTGGTAAAGGTGAGTGCCAAAGCCAGGCAAATGGACTCCAAGCCATGGAGCCAAAAAGAAAGAAATTATTCACAGGGCCTCTCCAAAATGAACTCACATTTTGAGCTACTATTGTGGTTGAAATATAGTGTGAGAAACCATGAGCTTTCGCGTTCCTGTAAACGTCCATCCCACAACTCTGGCACCCAACTTTTTCCCAGTACCTGTGTTGAGCATTGTGTCATCTCACATACTCCCTCCTCTCTCACCATGCCTGCCCTTGTGCTTCTTGAGTTAAGGGTCATATCCTAAATTTCTTTAAGTCCACCTCTCCATCAACAACTTGTCCTCAACAAACCCAAAAGAATGCTGCTAATCAAATAAAATCAACCAGAGTTTGTTTTTAAATTCAAAAGCTCTGAGTTCTGCTTTCCTAGGCATAGAGTCTGTCCATTAGCAGCTTCAAAGTGGTGGTACTGGGGGTAGAGGAATCATGGGCTGGGGATGCATGGTAGAGACAGACTTCAAATATCCCAGCTCTTCTCAAATAAAATAGCATCTTTAACTTTTCTCTGTTTTTTCTCTTCTTAGCTCCTCTCAATTCTGATTTGAGAGAATCAGAAAAGTTCTGTATTTCTTGTTAGGAATAGCATAAAAGAGTAATGTGGCATCAGTGTCTTGACCTAAGACCTATAGGTCTGGGGATGTGTATCTTCATCAAGCATCAGTAATTTAAGGTCTGTTTAATGAGATAAGTAAATCATAACAGCAAGCATGTACCTAGACCTAATATAGATCCAGCTGTCAGTCCACTCAAGAAGCTAAAAAAAGGAGACAAAACCAATTTCTATGCCTCTTTCATTAGACTTTATGCATGAGAATAATTTGAGCTTGGTCAGTGTCATGTAGTGGATGCTATTTGTTTGTTGAAAGTTCTTTGTGTTTCTGCAGAGATCCACCCAGCCTTACCCCCTTTGCATTGGAACCTGGTGGTTATGTCTTACCCTTAGGCCTTGCCCTTCTCTCTCCACAGCTAGAGCTGCTATTATGAAATAGCTACCTGCTGGCTCCTTACTGTCCTATCCACTGTTCTCTGTCAGAGCCTGCATGCTCCCCAGTTCTGGGTAACCTTTGGTTACAATGTAGAAGTTACGACAATTCCAGTCATGGGGTTTTTGCACTGTTGGCGAGCTTGATCAGAGGGATCAGTTGGACACTTCTCTTGCTGTGAGTAATCAGACCAGTACATCAGCCTGTGATGTCTGAAGGAATCAGAGCCTTCTGGGTCTGCTAGGTAAGAAAGTAAAGTCATTCCTATTGTCCTCAGTGATCTCTTCATGAAAAGCTTTACCTGCCAACAACCAAAGAAGGATGGGTGAGTGACAAACTGTGGCTGGAGCCCTTAAGCCTGGTGCATAGGGCTGAACAGGATGAGAAGAGTCTGAGGAGAGGGAAGGATAACTCCAATTTTACTGCCAAGCAGAATGCTTTTCGGCCTAAAGATTTTTGTTTTCAACAATCTGCCTTGGCCATTCAAATTACAGACTGTACGTTTTTATCTATGGTGATCTCAGCCTCTGCCTAATTCGCCGTTGTTTGTCTGAGGTTTTCTTCTTAGAGGTCACGACTGCATGCCAACTTCCTTCACCAAGTAGCTGGTGCATGAGACAAATATGTAAGATCTGGCCACATTCTCCATTAGGATTAAAAGCCCACAGCTGGGATTCATAAGGATATTTTAAACACCAAGTGTTTAACCAAGTCACACTCACATAGCCATTGCACCATGGAGAATAGGAGAGGGTAAGGAGGAGACAGAATTTCCATTTGTGTTAGAAAAACAGTATACGCACTTAGGAAGTTACAATTCCAATTTGTACTGAAGCATAGTGGATATTAGAAAGCATACTTGAAATAAAAGCCACAGTTATTTGTTTTACATAATAATGGATTCAGAGAAGTTTTCAAAACAGGAAAATTGGTTGATTCATCAAAGTCTATTTCTGGATCTTTTGATAGGCCAGTAGACTCCAAACCCAACTCTAAATGTCCTACATGATTTCCAAAGAATGTCTCAATATGTCAATTTTCTTCCACTTTAGAAGAAAGGAAAACAAAATAGCTGAAGTTTGCTCAGAGCCAGAGGAAAATATTATGTCTTTTTTGCAAAGTAATAGGCCAGCATTAAGTACTTTCCTTTAAAAAATTTTTTTTTCTTTTGTTTCTTTCTCTGCACTGTAAGGAAAACTGTGTTTTTCCTCACAATTGGGCAGCATTTCAACAACAAAAAAGCCTTCCACTGAGATTAAAGATCGTTCCAGACATCTAATTTCTCAGGGCACAGATATCCTGCAGCCAAAAATGAGATGAACTCTGGGATCAGGAAGAAAGCTTTCCAAAGCCCCAGTCTGTAGTTGAGTTGACTTGCCCAGCATGATATATTTGGATGATCCAATCATTTTAAAATAACAAATGCTCTCTTAAAGAGAAGGTAACCTCTAATATCATTAGAGACCCCAGTGTTGCTCTGATTGTTACACTCTTTTCTTTTCTTCTTATCTATAATCTGATAACCAGTGGGAAGCCAGCAGAACAAAGCCATCTCAGACACTGTACATCAATCAAGAAATCAGTTGTACTACAATGACAACTCAGCTGGTGGTTCTGAAGGTTTATGCCATGAGCCAGCATAAAATGTAATCATCTCAGGAGTCAGGGCATATTATGGAATAGCAAGAAGCCTTGCTTTAGAGCTTGAGAAGATCAGCAGGGAAATGGGAGCACAGATAAAAGTCTTCAACATATTGAAATGGTTTTAATAAACAATTCAGGATAAAGGAGTGCTTTATGTCACATTTTCATGGGTAGCATGGCCCTGAAGGGCAGCATGCAGAAGTTTAGAACAAAGAGTAGCAGGCATGTTCCTTGGACACCGTTTGTACACCCTCTCTAGTACAAAATCTGGCTGCTGTTGCTGCTAAGTCGCTTCAGTCGTGTCCAACTCTGTGCGACCCCATAAACGGCAGCCCACTAGGCTCCTCTGTCCCTGGGATTCTCCAGGCAAGAGTACTGGAGTGTGTTGCCATTGCCTTCTCCAATAAAATCTGGCTAGCTCCACTGAACTGCAGAATGCTGCTGCAAGAAAAATGCCTTCTCTTAAAACCCAAAAGGGTTCTTTTTAAGTATGCATATAATTTTTTCTGTCATTGACAATCCAAAAAGATCATTTCTCTGTTATTGGGCTCACCCCACCAAAAGAATGATGCAGCACTTGAAAGTTCAGAATCCAGCTTATCTGAATTAATTTACTGTTTGTCATTGATCTTCTGACATTAGCTGGCTGGCTGATGAGAGCAAAACACAATCAAGTGAGCTAGGTCCACAGTACAGAGAGAGAAAGTTGATTATTCTCCTTAATCCTCTGAGTTCCACTTACGTGAGAAACTCTAACATCCAGTACTTTCCACTCTGTGAAGTTGTGATATTCTCTTTTCCCTTCAATATAATCTAGGGATTGTGATGTGTTTATCTGTCTACATGTGGGTTTGTTATGTCCATTTTTTGTATACTAAAAACTTTCTGAGATCTCCCTTCCAAGCACTTTTAAATCATTGCCATTGTCAAAATCAATGTCATTATTATTATTTTTTTTTTTTACCAAACACTAACTGTAAGGAAGAGACTGTGCAAAATGGTTTCTATACATTATCTCCTTTAATCTTCATAATCACCTTGTGAGAAAGACAGTACAAACCCACAAGATGCAAATTAGAATTTTGGCTCAAAAACATTTATTAACTTGCCCCAAATCAAGCAGTTAGCAAGCACAGGCTTGAAGTTTGAACCAGGTCACCTGAACTCAAATTCCATCTTTTAGCTGTTATTCTACACTGCTTTCTGAGGCTGAACTTAAACCTCTCTTTTCAACTTCAGTCCATTTCCTTGTTAAAGAGTTTCACATTTCAGTGACCACAGTCCCTCATGCAATACCCAGCAAAGAAAAAAAAAAACAGTTTACTTTTAGTTTAGGGGGTTGGGGAAATCCAGTAACTCTGCAACAATCTAAAAATTACCTTATAAATAAAAAGGCTTTGAAAATCTCACCCCCACACTATGTTCCAATCACACTAAACCACTTGTTATTCTAACTGGGCTCAGCTTTACACTGGCTTTTCTGTTTGCCTCTAATTCCCTTCTTAAAATTTACAAAATGTTCAGCCTTTCCTTATTCGAACATTTAATGTTCATTCTCAACAGCATATTTATTATCAGTGTTGCTAAGAAGATTTGCTTCTTCCAAAGCCCTCTGTCAAATGCAGGCTTCCTGCATATGTTGATGCCCTATGTTTGGGTTCTTTTGTCTGTGTGTTTAAATGCTGAAGCCAGTTCCCTCAGGATACTCCAAGCTCTCTGGCTCACAGCCTTGTGAACTTATCCCTTTGCTGCAAACAGGAGAGAATGCAACAAATGAAGAATCCTTTAAAGTCCTTTTCATAGTGTGAGCTTAAAACAGTCCTCTTCCTCAATTGAATAGAGATATAGGAACTCTCACAATTTCTATGTTAGATGGTCTGACTATCTAACGATTTTATGCTGCATTTCCATATCAAAAAAGCATTTTATTGACTCATAACTCTTACATTTGAACAGGATCTCAGATTTTTTTTTCCATCTTTTTGCACAGAATTATGAGATATTTTAGACACCGTGTGAAGCCTTGAACAAAAAAATAAAATAGAATAAAATAACCAAATGTTACTGCTCTTCTACTCAGAAAGTCCTGTTAACCCTTGCAAGGCTGATGTCACCTAATACCTATATAGCTAGTTAGCGCTGTGCTTCTACATTAGAGGGGAACATTTCTGGATAGCTTTGCTTTGTAGATAGCAAACTGTACAGAGAGTACAGATAGCAAATCTGTACCAGCAACTGGTACAGATGAAAGAATAGAAACCAAGATTTCTGCAGTCAAGGAAGCATTGCATGTAGCTCTGCTGTAGAAATTCTGACCTTAATGATGGAAGGTAACACTGTTTACAAGGTTCCAAGCATTGTATTAAGTACCTTACATGCATTCTCTCCCTTAATCTTCTCAATAACCCTATAGGGTGAAATAGACATTAGCTTTTGTTCAAATTTGAGGCATTAGGCTAAATGTGCCTGTGTTCTCACAACCAGTAAAGGCAGAGAGTCTAGGTCTGGAGTCTCTGCTCCTGATCACTAAACTATGCTGAAATTTACTAAAGTTCTGCTGAAATGAATCTCTACTGCTTCCAGACAGGGTGGAACGCAAGAGTTCGTCAGAAAATGACTTAATGAGAAAAGAAATAGATCATTTTCTGAAGTGTATTTATTAGTTGCATCCGGTTTATTCATTCAAAAAGCATTCTTTGAAACTACTTAGTATGTACCAAGCGGTATCCTAGATGTAGATGATGTATCAGTGGCTAAAAGAAAAAAATCTCTCACATTCTTTGGAAAGGAATCAGACAAAAATGATACATATATATTTTATAATAGGTATTTTTATAGGTATTTACATAGGTACTTTATAATGATAAAATACATAGGTGTTTTATAATGCTAATTCTTGGTAAAAAGCCAGCCAACCAACCAAACAAAAAAACAACAGAAGGTAAAGGAATAGAGAGTTTTAGAGTATAAGAGATGAGGGAGGAAAAACTAGAATCAAGAGACAGAAGACATGGTCAGTAACAGTGAGGTAAGAGGAAAACCAGGAGAGTGTGACATCCAAGAAGCCAAGTGGAAAAAAATTTCCAAAAAGGAGGGGGTAATCAACCATCTCGCATGCTGCGGTGCCCTCAGATGTGCTGTTTGATAACAACGGTGAGGTCAAACACCTAACAGGAGCAGTTCAGGACCAAAGTGAAAGTGAAACTCGCTCAGTCATGTCTGACTATTTGTGACCCCTTGGACTTTACAGTCCATGGAATTCTCCTGGCCACAATACTGGAGTGGGTAGCCTTTCCCTTCTCCAGCGGATCTTCCCAACCCAGGGATTGAACCCAGGTCTCCTGCATTGCTGCTGCTGCTGCTAAGTCACTTCAGTCGTGTCTGACTCTGTACGACCCCAGAGACGGCAGCCCACCAGGCTCCCCCGTCCCTGGGATTCTCCAGGCAAGAACACTGGAGTGGGTTGCCATTTCCTTCTCCAATGCATGAAAGTGAAAAGTGAAAGTGAAGTCGCTCAGCCATGTCCGACTCTTAGCGACCCCATGGACTGCAGCCCACCAGGCTCCTCCGTCCGTGGCATTTTCCAGGCAAGGGTGCTGAGTGGGAAACCCTCAGTAAATCTTAAATCCAATTTTCTGCTGATGGGTGGGGCTGTGTTCCCTCCCTGTAGTTCGGCCTGAGGCCAAACTATGGTATGTGTAATGGTGACCTTCAAAAGGACTGAGGCCAACATGCCATGGCTCCCAGGACTGGTGTATTCGCGCCTCTGACCCCGTGGCAGGCCACTGTCAGCCCACACATCCACTGGAGGCTTCTGGACATTCACAGGCAAGTCTGGATCAGTCTCTTGGGGGATCACTGCTTCTTTATCCTGGGTCCTGGTGCTCACAAGGTTTTGTTTGTGCCCTCCAAGAAGTCTGTTTCCCAGTACTGTGGAAGTTCTGTAGTCGAATTCTGCTGGCCTTCAAAGTCAAATTCCCTGGGGGTTCTCAGTCCCTTTTCCAGATCCCCAGGTTCTGGAAAATCTGTTGTGGGCCCCAGAAGATTTGCAAAGGTGTGAGAACTTCTTTGGTATAATCATTCTCCAATTTGTGGATCATCTGCTTGGGGGCTCTGTGGTGGGGCTAATGCCAACCTCCTCCAAGAGGATTTATGCCACATGGCACGCCTCCCAGGCCTGAAGACCCCCCGTCCATGAAGCAGGTCACTGCTGACCTGTGCCTCTGCAGTAAGACACTCAAAGGCAAGTCTGGCTCAGTATCTTATGGTGGCCCTGTGTCCTGGTGTGCACAAGGTTTTGCTTGTGCCCTCGGAGAATCTCTGGTGGGTATAGGGTTGATTTTAGATGTGATTTCACCTCTCCTAACATCTTGTAGGAGCTTCTCCTTTGCCCTTGGATGTGGTGTATCTTTTTTTGGTGGGATGCAACACTCTGCTGTCAATATTTGTTCAGCAGCTAATTGCAAATTTTGGAATTCTCACAGGAAAAGATGAGCACATGTCCTTCTATTCTACCATCTTGACAAGAACCATAAAGAAGGCTGAGAACTGAATAACTGATGCTTTTGAACTGTGGTGTTGGAGAAGACTCTTGAGAGGCCCTTGGACTGCAAGGAGATCCAACCAGTCCATTCTAAAGGAGATCAGTCCTGGGTGTTCTTTGGAAGGAATGATGCTGAAGCTGAAGCTCCAATACTTTGGCCACCTGATGTGAAGAGTCAACTCACTAGACAAGACCCTGATGCTGGGAAAGACTGAAGGCAGGAGGAGAAGGAGATGACAGAGGACAAGATGGTTGGATGGCATCACTGACTTGATGGATATGAGTTTGAGCAAGCTCTGGGAGATGGTGAAGGACAGGGAAACCTGGTGTGCTACAGTCCATGGGGTTGCAAGATGTTGGACATGACTGTGCAACAAAAGGACTTCTCACCCTTTTCAGCAAGTAAAACACCTTTCAGTTTTAAAGGAGGGGACAGATTACGTAGCATTTCTGTGTATATATAATTACAATTTTCATATATCATATAATGTTCTGGTGTCCATAGCACACCCTTTGATAGATGCTTTTCTGTTTTAATAATAATAATAATAGCCATTATATATAGATGGTCTACTGTGGGTAAAGCCAATGAGTCTCAATTCCATTGGAAAGTCATTTCCATCTAGACAATTGCTATTGGCCTTACTGTTTCTGTTGTCACTGTGTTGTTTTTATCACTTCAGACATACTAAATCAAAATCTCAGTGTGGAACCATAATTGTGATGAATAGCTAAAGTTGAGGAGCATCATGCTAAGTACTTTCTAAGCATTATCTCATTTAATTGTTTCAACTGCTTAAAGCATAGGTTCTATTTGTATAGTTCAATACATTAACAATAGTATATGTTTGGCCTTAGAACTACTATTCTCATATCCCTCATTTAGGGAAGAAATTTCTCATTATTTGTCCTGTTTTTTCTTACTATACCTTGACTTTGCTTTACAAACCTTCTTTTCATGGTTCTTCAGGTAGCACAATCAACCTGAATTAACCTAATAAGATGGATTTATTTGGTATTTCTGTTAAATATATAATATTTTATTGGGGAGACCCTTTCTACTAAAGTAAAAATTCTGTTGCTCAGAGTAGGTAAAACCAGTAAATAGTCATCATATCACTTTTTAGAATATAGTTGCTTTAAATTCTTTCCTCCTGTAAACATTTCACAAATAGCCTGGAAAAGGGAAATTCATTCAAATTATTTTTCTCCTAACATATAGTTGAAAATATTTTAAAAAAGAAAGAAATTTTGAATGGTATGGGGAAAGTGGGAGCATAATGGGATATTAAGTTGGCAGCTGAGGATTGAACAGTTAAAATACAGGTGAAGAAAAGGTAGCACCAGAATGATAAAAAGTAAAGAATGGAAAGAGAGAAGGAGAGCAAAACAAATTTGCGAATTTTGAAAATTTGCTGAGGATCCAAATAACTCTAATCCTGTTATTGGAGTTAGACTGCTTTAAAATATGCTTTAAAAGTATTATTTCATATGTTAAGATTTACCATTAGCAGACTGCAAGGTCAACTTCTATTTTCCATACCAACTGCCTTATTTACATAGCAAAATACAAAAAAAAGTTCAGGACTAATTCTCTCATTGTGTATATTCTATTTCACACCCAAATTACTAGTGCTATCCTTCTTTTTAAAAAGCAAATTGCATGAGACTTCAGAAATCAATTCATGAATTTCTAACTTGGTAAATCTTCCCACCTGGAATTGAAGAGTTAACTCCCTGGGAGAAACCTTAAATGTCTTAAGACTCCAAAGCACTTGAAGTCTCTTCTTTTTTCCTGAACTTTTCACTTCAATTGGCATTTTGAGATTGAAAAACTCAAATAGCTAGTTCAGTTCAGTTCAGTTCAGTCGCTCAGTTGTGTCCCACTCTTTGCGACCCCATGAATTGCAGCACACCAGGCCTCCCTGTCCATCATCAACTCCCGGAGTTCACTCAGACTCACGTCCATCGAGTCCGTGATGCCATCCAGCCATCTCATCCTGGGTCATCCCCTTCTCCTCCTGCCCCCAATCCCTCCCAGCATCAGAGTCTTTTCCAATGAGTCAACTCTTCACATGAGGTGGCCAAAGTACTGGAGCTTCAGCTTTAGCATCATTCCTTCCAAAGAAATCCCAGGGTTGATCTCCTTCAGAATGGACTGGTTGGATCTCCTTGCAGTCCGAGGGACTCTCAAGAGTCTTCTCCAATGCCACAGTTCAAACGCATCAATTCTTCGGTGCTCAGCCTTCTTCACAGTCCAACTCTCACATCCATACATGACCACTGGAAAAACCATAGCCTTGACTAGATGGACCTTAGTCGGCAAAGTAATGTCTCTGCTTTTGAATATCCTATCTAGGTTGGTCATAACTTTTCTTCCAAGGAGTAAGCATCTTTTAATTTCATGGCTGCAGTCAGCATCTGCAGTGATTTTGAAGCCCCCAAAAATAAAGTATGACACTGTTTCTCTTGTTTCTCCATCTATTTCCCATGAAGTGATGGGACCAGATGCCATGATCTTCATAGAGGCAAATTATCTATGAATAAATGAAAAACTTGATCTTAAATCAAGAAATAGATGAAAGACCCAAGCTATAAAGCTAGAATGGGTTGCAAAGAGAAGGCAAGCATTTAAGATTAGATCACATTGTGACAATAAAAGAAGTCAGTAATAAATCCCCAAAGAAGGTAAAAATAACAGTCCCAAGCAAATTACGAAAGCCAAGGAGCCTAAGTTAACAATAAAGATATCCTACTCATAATTGATGCTCTATTTAAGTACTGTGCCAAGGAGAGGTTTTGCCATGTGTTCATCAGTATCAGAGTTATTAAAAGAGTATATCAGAGTTAGTAGAAGGAAAGAAATCTTAAAAATTAGGGCAGAAATAAATGCAAAAGAAACAAAAGAGACCATAGCAAAAATCAACAAAGCCAAAAGCTGGTTCTTTGAAAGGATAAATAAAATTGACAAACCACTAGCCAGACTCATCAAGAAGCAAAGAGAGAAAAATCAAATCAATAAAATTAGAAATGAAAATGGAGAGATCACAACAGACAACACAGAAATACAAAGGATCATAAGAGACTACTATCAGCAGTTGTATGCCAATAAAATGGACAATGTGGAAGAAATGGACAAATTCTTAGAAAAGTACAACTTTCCAAAACTGAACCAGGAAGAAATAGAAAATCTTAATAGACCCATCACAAGCACGGAAATTGAAACTGTAATCAGAAATCTTCCAGGAAACAAAAGCCCAGGTCCAGACGGCTTCACAGCTGAATTCTACCAAAAATTTCGAGAAGAGCTAACACCTATCCTACTCAAACTCTTCCAGAAAATTGCAGAGGAAGGTAAACTTCCAAACTCATTCTATGAGGCCACCATCACCCTAATACCAAAACCTGACAAAGATGTCACAAAAAAAGAAAACTACAGGCCAATATCACTGATGAACATAGATGCAAAAATCCTCAACAAAATTCTAGCAATCAGAATCCAACAACACATTAAAAAGATCATACACCATGACCAAGTGGGCTTTATCCCAGGGATGCAAGGATTCTTCAATATCCGCAAATCAATCAATGTAATTCACCACATTAAAAAATTGAAAAATAAAAACCATATGATTATCTCAATAGATGCAGAGAAGGCCTTTGACAAAATTCAACATCCATTTATGATAAAAACTCTCCAGAAAGCAGGAATAGAAGGAACATACCTCAACATAATAAAAGCTATATATGACAAACCCACAGCAAACATTATCCTCAATGGTGAAAAATTGAAAGCATTTCCCCTAAAGTCAGGAACAAGACGAGGGTGTCCACTTTCACCGCTACTATTCAACATAGTACTGGAAGTTTTGGCCACAGCAATCAGAGCAGAAAAAGAAATAAAAGGAATCCAAATTGGAAAAGAAGAAGTCAAACTCACACTGTTTGCAGATGACATGATCCTCTACATGGAAAACCCTAAAGACTCCACCAGAAAATTACTAGAGCTCATCAATGAATATAGTAAAGTTGCAGGATATAAAATCAACACACAGAAATCCCTTGCATTCCTATACACCAATAATGAGAAAGTAGAAAAAGAAATTAAGGAAACAATTCCATTCACCATTGCAACGAAAAGAATAAAATACTTAGGAATATATCTACCCAAAGAAACTAAAGACCTATATATAGAAAACTATAAAACACTGATGAAAGAAATCAAAGAGGACACTAATAGATGGAGAAATATACCATGTTCATGGATCGGAAGAATCAATATAGTGAAAATGAGTATACTACCCAAAGCAATTTACAAATTCAATGCAATCCCTAACAAGCTACCAGCCATATTTTTCACAGAACTAGAACAAATAATTTCAAGATTTGTATGGAAATACAAAAAACCTCGAATTGCCAAAGCAATCTTGAGAAAGAAGAATGGAACTGGAGGAATCAACTTGCCGGACTTCAGGCTCTACTACAAAGCCACAGTCATCAAAACAGTATGGTACTGGCACAAAGACAGACATATAGATCAATGGAACAAAATAGAAAGCCCAGAGATAAATCCACACACATATGGACACCTTATCTTTGACAAAGGAGGCAAGAATATACAATGGAGTAAAGACAATCTCTTTAACAAGTGGTGCTGGGAAAACTGGTCAACCACTTGTAAAAGAATGAAACTAGATCACTTTCTAACACCGCACACAAAAATAAACTCAAAATGGATTAAAGATCTAAATGTAAGACCAGAAACTATAAAACTCCTAGAGGAGAACATAGGCAAAACACTCTCAGACATAAATCACAGCAGGATCCTCTATGATCCACCTCCCAGAATTCTGGAAATAAAAGCAAAAATAAACAAATGGGATCTAATTAAAATTAAAAGCTTCTGCACAACAAAGGAAAATATCAGCAAAGTGAAAAGACAGCCTTCTGAATGGGAGAAAATAATAGCAAATGAAGCAACTGACAAACAACTAATCTCAAAAATATACAAGCAACTTATGCAGCTCAATTCCAGAAAAATAAACGACCCAATCAAAAAATGGGCCAAAGAACTAAATAGACATTTCTCCAAAGAAGACATATGGATGGCTAACAAACACATGAAAAGATGCTCAACATCACTCATTATCAGAGAAATGCAAATCAAAACCACAATGAGGTACCACTTCACACCAGTCAGAATGGCTGTGATCCAAAAATCTGCAAGCAATAAATGCTGGAGAGGGTGTGGAGAAAAGGGAACCCTCCTACACTGTTGGTGGGAATGCAAACTAGTACAGCCACTATGGAGAACAGTGTGGAGATTCCTTAAAAAATTGCAAATAGAACTCCCTTATGACCCAGCAATCCCACTGCTGGGCATACACACTGAGGAAACCAGAATTGAAAGAGACACATGTACCCCAATGTTCATCGCAGCACTGTTTATAATAGCCAGGACATGGAAACAACCTAGATGTCCATCAGCAGATGAATGGATAAGAAAGCTGTGGTACATATACACAATGGAGTATTACTCAGACGTTAAAAAGAATTCATTTGAATCAGTTCTGATGAGATGGACGAAACTGGAGCCGATTATACAGAGTGAAGTAAGCCAGAAAGAAAAACACCAATACAGTATACTAACACATATATATGAAATTTAGAAAGATGGCAATGACGACCCTGTATGCAAGACAGGAAAAAAGACACAGCTGTGTATAACGGACTTTTGGACTCAGAGGGAGAGGGAGAGGGTGGGATGATATGGGAGAATGGCATTCTATCATGTATACTATCATGTAAGAATTGAATCGCTAGTCTATGTCTGACGCAGGATACAGCATGCTTGGGGCTGGTGCATGGGGATGACCCACAGAGATGTTATGGGGAGGGAGGTGGGAGGGGGGTTCATGTTTGGGAACACATGTAAGAATTAAAGATTTTAAAATTAAAAAAAAAAAAAGAGTATATCAGTTAATAGGATAAACAAAGACTGTGCTGCAGATCATGCTGTGAAAATCAAAACCCCATAAACTGTATCCTCTAAAAAAAAAAAAAGCATCAACCTGCTAAATGAATAAGAGCTTGACCACCTTCATCCTTCATTTTAGTTTATGTTGTCTTTTATAAAACAACAGAATGGCACATGATCTTTAATGGGCAAATTGTTAGGGGAAACACTGAAATCACCCACCCTGGCCAGGCACCATAGTAACCATCTACACAAGTTACTTTATGACTGGAGGTCCCGGTAAGGAATATGAAACTAACAAGACACCAACAAACAGAAGGATTTGGAAAAGTCAAAAGGAGACAGATGCCAGTTCATAGGTCCTACCAACCTCTCAGAATCCTCATGAAATCCACCTTGGCTGAGCAATGTGTGACACCAGGAAGGACCCTGAGTCAGAATGACTGGTTAGAGGCCAACCTAAGAACAAACCTCATCACCATAAAACCCAAGGCTGTGAGCCACATGGCAGAGCCGGTCTCCTGGTTTCCCTTACCCTCCTGCTCTCCGCCTGGGCACTCCCTTCCCAATAAAGTCTCTGGCTTTGTCACCATGTATGTCTCTTTGGACAACTCATTTCTGAGTCCTAGACAGGAGCCCAGTCTCAGGTCCTGGAAGGGGTCCTCCTTCCTGCAACAATATGAGCTACTTTTCTAGCAATGAAACTGTCCTCTTTCTTCCAGATTGAAATCAGAGACTTCATGGTTTTGCTATATTTAATCAGATTGTTGTTTCATGGATACAATCAATGGTGTCAATAAGAAGCAACTGATAACAGGTCAGGGCTGAGCAAAACAATGCACATGGGATTGAGCTATATTTTTAACCTGAGATGTTTAGGTCCTGTTTCAGCACTTTTCTCATCTTGTAAAACTATTTGTGTATAATGCTGGCAGGGTACAAATCATGATAAATCTTTTTCTATTAAATACACTTAGGGTTTCGGGAGTTCATGTTTTCTCATGTGGAAATAGCTTCACTGCTTTCCCCTTCCCTCTCACCCCCCCATATTGAATGCAGAATCCTGCCACCCTAGCGTTTAACTCTTATGAAAGATGAATTTTATTAGTATCTCCCTCAGTCAGCAAAAATTCTTAGGCTATGGAACTGTTAGGGGAAGCACACTGATTGAAACCGCCCACCCTGGCCAGGTACCATAGTAACCATTTGCATGAGTTGTTTTATGACAGGAGATCCTGATAAGGAATACGGAACTAATAAGCCACCACCAACTGGAAGAGTTTGGGAAAGGTCTAAAGGAGACACTGCATGTCCATCCACTTCCCAGAATCCCTCTCGCTAGCATCCATCTTGGCTGAGAGATGCATGTGCCACCAGGAAAGACTCTGAATTAGAATGATTGGTCAAAGACCACCTGGGAACTAATCCCATCACCATAAACCTGACATTATGAGCCATGTGGCAGAGCAGTTCTCCTGGGTTCCCTTACCCTAATGCTCTCCACCCGGGTGCCCTTTCCCAATAAAATCTCTTGCTTTGTCAGCACATGTTAATTGTCCTCGGACAATTCATTTCCAGGTGTTAGACAAGAGCCCAGTTTTGGGCCCTGGAAGGGGTCCCTCTTCCTGCAGCAGAACCAGAGAAAGGTACAGCTTTTACAAATGCCTGTCACCATGTTTAACACAAAGGAACAGTTTTCTTAAATAATACTTGTACATTTCTCAGTCTCTGATATATAGATATTAGGTGTGAGAGGTTTGTAGCTAAAGACGGTTAACTATCATTCTGGGTGATCATTTGCATTTATATAGCATATTTCATAGGAGAAAATCAAATAATTGAAGTTGTTATGCTAATGAATACAAGACAGCAAGTGTCATTATTTCCATGTCTGTGGTGAGAGAGTGAGGGTCTCTGAGAAGCCAAAAAAGGAGCCTCCCAGGGCCTCCCCGAGACTCAAATAGTTCCCATGGAGCATATAGACCTTGAGGGAAGTCCTCCAACACTTTGATGAGGCCATTTCTGATCCTCATAAAATGAAAATTATTTTCCAGAATTGTTTGGAGTCTCTGATTTTCAATTCATTTCAGACAAATCCTGTGTTGTAGCCAGTGTCTGAAGGGATAGAGCAGTCCTTATAAATGTTTCTCTTCAAATTCTATCAGAAAGGTGGTGCTCCTGGGGACTAAAGAACTGGGCATTTTTGATCCATCATGCCTATCAAATTGCAAATCTTTGAAAGATCTTAAAAACATAGTCAAACCAGATGAAGCATGACATTAAGGTCATCTGCCTTGACTCTCCCTAAATTCCTTTATGGCAGCCTATAAAGATCACTGAATGCCAGCTGTGTGGCCAAACCACTGCTGATTAATGAGAAAAATTTCTGATCAATGAGACAAAGTCTCTCATTTATTTAGCCTCACTTGCATAATGCTCTGCCGGCTCCACACCTTAAAGGTACTGTGACAAACAGGAACACAGACCCTGGCTTCAGGAGGATTTACCCCCACCCCTCCCCCATCTCTGCCGTGCTGTTAGAACTCCAATGCAAGCTGAAGCAGAACAAATCTCCCTTCCCTGAGAAACATTTCTGATATCCCACAAAAGTGTACTAGACCATCTTTTACTTCTGGTGAATATAGTTCAAGCATTTCAACAAAATATTCCCTTGAAAGAAAGAACCATTTTGTTTGCAACTGAAACTTCTAAATCTGCAGGACTCTCTCAGCTCAGTCTTTATTGACTTACATAAACTGTCTTTGAATTTGGTGATCACTGTCTGGGCTTACACATACTGTGCAGCACAATGCTCC
Source organism: Budorcas taxicolor (assembly GCF_023091745.1). Classification (NCBI taxonomy): domain Eukaryota; kingdom Metazoa; phylum Chordata; class Mammalia; order Artiodactyla; family Bovidae; genus Budorcas; species Budorcas taxicolor. The sequence goes on from NC_068912.1 coordinate 76,195,500, forward strand.
TTTTCTAGTTTCTTAGTAGGAAAAACACTTGTTCAGTTTTTTTCCACTGTCCCAGTCTAGTTCCACAAGCTGACCGACATATAAAAACATTTGCTGAAAACCTTGTAAGTGCCTCCTACTCAAGGGTTTCAGGAGATAGTTTCATGGGCTCTCTCTATGCTTCCCTGGTGGCTTAGATGGTAAAGTCTCTGCCTGCAATGCAGGAGACCTGGGTTCAATTCCTGGGTCAGGAAGATCCCCTGGAGAAGGAAATGGCAATCCACTCCAGCACTCTTGCCTGGAAAATCCCATGGACGGAGGAGCCTGATAGGCTACAGTCCATGGGATCGCAAAGAGTCGGACACGACTGAGCGACTTCACTTCTTTAAGGTATATTAATATTTTAAGAGTTTATTTGAGCACTGGAGTGGTTAGGAGCACTCCACCAACCAGGAGCTAGTGACAAAAGAAGACATAGAAGCTAAGTGAGGAAAGTAATTGGGTAATATTTCTTTATTTGGTAAAATCTAGTTGGCTGTTTGGGATTGGTTGTCCTTAGGTTTTAGTTTCTTAACCTTGAGGCATTTGCAGGCAGAGGCTTTGGCTTACTTACTAGGCTGTTAAGATAAAAGAACCACCTTAGTCTGATGGCCTCCTTGCTTAATTAATTTAACACTTCTGTTACAAAGACAAGACCCCAAATTTTGTAAGTGGACAATTAATAAGTACCGAAGCATGTTTTCAAATTTAGGTTATTAGTTCATTTGACCAATGAGAAATTTGTGCGTTTCTCAAGGTCAAATCTGTTTTAAGCATAGAGATTTCTAATCAAAGCCTCAAATTCACTAAAACAAAGAAATGAAACCTTTATATTTTCAGGCTATTGACTTCTTTGATTTTCATCAGAATATTATATCTCAAAAACTAGATGTGAGAGTTGGAGTCAGATAAAACGCACACCAACAGCATGTTTATCCTGTATTCTCCCAGGCATTATTTGGAGGCTCAATGGTATTTCCAAAGCAATCAAGAACAATTCAGTGATTTTTGTTTTGGCTGACTGACTGGCTGTATTCACTGAGTCGTGTCTGACTCTTTGCGACCCCGTGGACTGTAGCCCACCAGGCTCCTCCGTCCATGGGATTCTCCAGGCAAGAATACTGGAGTGGATTGCCATTTCCTTCTCCAGGGGATCTTCCCGACCCAGGGATCGAACCCAGGTCTCCTGCTACTACTCTACCAATCACATTAAAATGATGGACACATTCTTATTTCCCAAGGGCAGTTTTTTTGTTTGTTTTTCCTAAAGAACTTTCAGAACTAAAGATGAGATGAAGAGGCCATAAAGAGGGAGAAAGTCTGACTATTTGGTTTGGAGCCGGATAGAATCTCCAGGATTCAGGATTTGGTCTTTAACTTTAGACAATTTTATTTAATTTTTTTCTTTTTTCTTGCCTATTCAGAGTTGATCAGGGCCTCAGGATTGATCTATTAGACTTTTCACAACATGCCAATAGGTAAGTTAATTTCCTAAATACTAATTTTCAAAAGGGAATATAATTTTGATGACTAGAGTATTAATGTCTAAAAATTTAAGGCACCAACTTGCTGTGTCAGTGTGCATAAGAAATTAAATCTCTGGTCAAACTCTGTGGTATCAGCATGTGTGGTACAATGAGAACAAAATAAAACAGAGGTAATGGATATGACATTGGGGTTAGAAGTCAGAGGTTTAAATTCCAGCTCTAGCAGTTGCTAGCTGTGAAACTAATTACTTTGTGCCTCAGTTTTTTATTTGCAAAATGGGTGTAGCAATTGTACCTAATTCACATGCTGTGAGGAACAAATGAATACAGAACACAGCTCTAAGTAAGCACTGAGTACATGAAATCAGAGTAAGAAGGTTTGAATAGTGTAAAAAGCATATTTCATCTAGACCCCCAAAGTCTGATGAATTCTCTGTGATGTTGCAGAATTGACCACTCTCGTGCCAGATAACTGTAGTTTATCAGACAGCATATTCATCTCATTTGGGTAGCTTTAGCCGTTTTCCCAAATTCTTTCCCTTTCTCACCACACCCACTAGCAAACTTTTCATCTCTCTAGGCCTCATCTCTTCTATCAGACTTCCTCCTACTCTTGTCTTCGTGACTGCTTTGAGACGTCACCAAACTGGGCCCTCTGCCTTCATGGCTCAGATGGTAAAGAATCTGCCTGCGATGCAGGAGACAGGATTCAATCCCTGGGTTGGGAAGATCCCCTGAATAAGGGAATGGCAGCCCACTTCAGTATTCTTGCTTGGAGAATTCCATGGACAGAGGAACCTGGTGGGTTACAGTTTACAGAGTCACAAAGAGTCAGACATGACTGAGTGACGAACACATATACAATTTCTCTCCACTGTGTATTTTCAAAGCATCACTTAGAGTGAAATGTTTCTAGAGATGGATAGTCTTATTAATGGATGATCTGTACTAGGTTCAATTAGACCTATCTTTAAACAATCACCCAGAAATTAGTCTCAGAGCACATAGGTGTGTAAAACCTTCTATGTGCTTACTAGAACTAGAATGCTAATTTCACGTGGTCATTGAGTATTAGTTTTGATTGAAATGTTTTGTAAGTGTAAAATGGACACCAGATTGCAAAGACTTTAATATGAGAAAAAAATTTAAAGTCTTTTATGAATAAATTTTTATAAAGATTACATGTTAAAATGATAGTATTATTGAAATACTGGGTTAAAATATACATTAAAAAATTAAGTTCACATATTTCTTTTTTAATATGGCTATTAGAAAAATTATACTACATATGTGGCTGGCATTATATTTGTATTGGACAGCACTGTTATTACAAAAGGAATGAGCTTCCACAATGAAACTTATTTTCGTTTAATAGAACTTTTCTATATCAAATATTTAATGCATACACTGGAGCCCAGCAATTTCACCTTTAGGGATTATCCTGATATAATCAGAGGTATGTACAATGATGTTCATCACAACAACATTTTGCAAACTAAAATATCCATCTACAGGGAATTAGTTGAGTAAATTAGGATTCATCTGCTCTGAAGCATGCCTTCTAACACTTTAAAGTAATCATAACAACTTCTATTTTTGGGAGTGGGCAATTGTTGATTTCAACTTCTAAGTCTTTATTTCTCTCTCTCTAAAAAACAAAACCAAACATAATTTTCTCTGGAAAATCACCCTTGTACACATTCTTGGTCTTTAGTACTGGAGTTAGGTCTATTCTTTATATGTAGAAACCATGTAGTCCAAGCTGGATTAATTTGTGTTTCACTCTCTTAGACTTAATATTTGATTTGGGACTGGTCATTGTACTTTCAAAGAGTTGCACTTGAAGGTGAGCACCGTACATAAGCCTGTTGATATTTGCCACCAAGTTGTCCCCTTTTCCAGAAACAAAACAATGAAGCCCGTGCCCTCAGGAAGCTGTAGGAACAGAAAATTTTTCCTTTCTTCCCATCTAGTTTCTTCAGTCAGCCTAATAAAACAGATTAACATAAGAAAACCATTTTAATTTCACAGACACAGGAATCCCATAAAAACATGAGACTCTAAGAAGTGACCAAAGCAGGAAGCTTTAAGATCTTTTAGACAAAGAAACAATTAATGTGTGGAGAACTGAAATTAAATAAAGAGGTTTGGGTTTGGGATAGTAAAGTAGTGAAGTAACACGATTTGTTTATATGACCATCCTACTCCTAAATTTCCTATCTCTGGTAATAAGTGTACCTCTTTACCTTCTGGTACAGGAAAAGTGCCTATCACAAAGAAGATTTATTTCCTGCGATTTACTTATCTCCTGTCAAAAGAGAATCAGAATGTTCTTCTTGCACCAACTGTTTCTCAAGTGAATTTAATTCAAAATAATCAATATGCTAAAATGACATCTTTTGAGGTGACATATTCTCCCCTTCAGTATCAACAGACTGAGGTGACTTCAGAGTGTTTTAGAGCAAATAAATAGAATAATGGAACCAATAGTGGGGGAGGGGTATGCATTATCTATGGTGGTCAAAGTAGGTCTTTCTAAGAAGATGACATTCAATTGAGATTGAATGGAAAGGAAGCAGGTACATGAAGACTAGGAAGGATAGGGGCCATCATCATCCATAAAGTTTCTAAGGCAGGAAATACCCAGATATGTCTGGGTATCAAAGAAGTCTACTGGGGACAGGAAACAGGAAGAATATGAAAAGCAGAATTCATAAAGATAGATTACATCCAGATCATGATCATTACATCCAGACCAGGACAACGTTCTATTTGTAGTGCAAAGGTTTTAAGCAAAGGGGTAATGTCCACAAAATATAAATAAAGGTAGTCTGTCTTTCCCTCTTATGTTAACTTTTTCTTAGTTAAGTATCTTAAAACTTCATTATAAGAGAAAAAAGGTATATTCACAAATATCACTCAGAATAAATGTATTTATAAAATCTCTAGCATGTTATAATTCCCATCATTAACTTTTAAAACATAATGATTATGCTCAATGGTTGCTAAGTGCAGTATTGCATAAGGCAGATATACATCATTCTTCATGTTTTGCTCTCATTCAACCTGAACAGAGTTCTGGAGACAGAGACCATAGAAACAAGAGGAGTTAGAAATATCCTCAAAACGTGAGTGAATGTTCGAGAGAAGAAACCACCTAGACAACCATGCAAATCAGTAGAGTCCCAGAGGGTATGTTGTTGAAAGAAATCAAGCCAGGTCTAAAAGAAAATGGCCAATGAGATAAATCTTTAAATGCCACTTCACATTTGGTATTGATTTATTTGCTCCTGGATTTTAACTAATATGCCATTCCTAAGGACACATCTGTAGGAGATCAAGAAAATATTTCTCTTTTTCTTTCAAGCAGATGTGTGAATGTCATTTACCTTTTCTAAGAGCTAAAAATACTTAGTCTACTAAACCAATCCACTTGGGTTTAAGTAACATATTGAAATTAAAATGAGCTTATCCTTGGGCCAGCTTTGTGAAAAATTGTGCATTGCTTTTGAGTAATTTAGTATCAGGTTTTTAACTGAACACTTTCTGTTATCTTAGAAGATGATCTTTTTTTTTTTTTAATTTTAAAATCTTTAATTCTTACATGTGTTCCCAAACATGAACCCCCCTCCCACCTCCCTCCCCATAACATCTCTGTGGGTCATCCCCATGCACCAGCCCCAAGCATGCTGTATCCTGCGTCAGACATAGACTGGCGATTCAATTCTTACATGATAGTATACATGATAGAATGCCATTCTCCCAAATCATCCCACCCTCTCCCTCTCCCTCTGAGTCCAAAAGTCCGTTATACACAGCTGTGTCTTTTTTCCTGTCTTGCATACAGGGTCGTCATTGCCATCTTTCTAAATTCCATATATATGAGTTAGTATACTGTATTGGTGTTTTTCTTTCTGGCTTACTTCACTCTGTATAATCGGCTCCAGTTTCATCCATCTCATCAGAACTGAATCAAATGAATTCTTTTTAACGGCTGAGTAATACTCCATTGTGTATATGTACCACAGCTTCCTTATCCATTCATCTGCTGATGGACATCTAGGTTGTTTCCATGTCCTGGCTATTATAAACAGTGCTGTGATGAACATTGGGGTACATGTGTCTCTTTCAATTCTGGTTTCCTCAGTGTGTATGCCCAGCAGTGGGATTGCTGGGTCATAAGGTAGTTCTATTTGCAATTTTTTAAGGAATCTCCACACTGTTCTCCATAGTGGCTGTACTAGTTTGCATTCCCACCAACAGTGTAGGAGAGTTCCCTTTTCTCCACACCCTCTCCAGCATTTATTGCTTTCAGGTTTTTGGATCGCAGTCATTCTGACTGGTGTGAAGTGGTACCTCATTGTGGTTTTGATTTGCATTTCTCTAATAATGAGTGATGTTGAGCATCTTTTCATGTGTTTGTTAGCCATCTGTATGTCTTCTTTGGAGAAATGTCTATTTAGTTCTTTGGATCTTTTAAAAAACTTTCTTCAGTAGCATTGTCCCTATCACTCACCCCCAGACTATTCCCCACCCCAGGCAAAGCTTACTTGTTTTTCAATCATCTTCAAGTGAAAATGTTTAAGTGGAAGTGCTAAACATACCTATGATTATATATATATTTAGTGGAATTTAAGTTTTTCACTTAAACATATACTGAGTACCTATTTTATCCCATGCAAAGTGTTAATTAGAAGAAATAATGATAAACACAAGCTTCTAACCAAGGATCTTAGATGATCATGAGTACTATGGGATAAGAGATACAATGGGTATACAGATGATGAATTACAGATGCAGACAGAGGATATATGGGGAAAGTGTATGTGGTGGTTCTTCCCAGAAAAGATGACGCCTGACTAATTCTTGAAAGACAGGTGGTAAGAGCAGAGGAGGAAGGATCAGAGGGCATTCCAGGGAGAGGTAAGATAAAACATGAAACGTGCAAGACTATATCACTAATCTGATTGTGTAACTTCAGACATGAAGCAATAAAAGGAATGAGAAGGAAACAAATGTGGGTGTTTCTCAGCCTCTGAAACCATGTGAATAAAGTAAATAAGCTGACTCTGAAAATATTAGACATAAATAAAAACAAATAAAATCAAAAGTTAAGGAGGTTAATAAACTATCCAATAAAATGAAACGATATCCACTCTATTTCTAATATATTCCAACATTTATTCTTAGATTCTTACTTTTCAGTTTAATCTTCCAGTTAAAAGTATATTATTATCTGTTTTATTACAGTAATATTTTGAAACAGCTTTACATTAATACAAGTACATATCCACAAAATAACAAGAAAAGTTAAACAATGTGGGGGAATAATTCTTGAGAAATATTTATGCAATAAATGCAGTAAATGCATGCTGTATAGGTTTGTGGTGGCCCTGGGTAGGGTTGCTGGGAGAAATATCAATAACCTCAGATATGCAGATTACACGACCCTTATGGTAGAAAGTGAAGAAGAACTAAAGGGCCTCTTGATGAAACTGAAAGAGGAGAGTGAAAAAGTTGGCTTAAAGCTCAACATTCAGAAAATTAAGATCATGGCATCCGGTCCTATCACTTCATGGGAAATAGATGGGGAAACAGTGGAAACAGTGGCTGACTTTATTTTTCTGGACTCCAAACTCACTGCAGATGGTGATTGCAGCCATGAAATTAAAAGACGCTTACTCCTTGGAAGGAAACTTAACAATCAACTTAGACAGCATATTAAACACCAGAGACATCACTTTGTCAACAAAGGTCCGTCTAGTCAAGGCTATGGTTTTTCCAGTGGTCATGTATGGATGTGAGAGTTGGACTATTAAGAAATCTGAGTGCCAAAGAATTGATGCTTTTGAACTGTGGTGTTGGAGAAGACTCTCGAGAGTCCCTTGGATTGCAAGGAGATCCAACCAGTCAGTCCATCCTAAAGCAGATCAGTCCTGCTTGTTCATTGGAAGGACTGATGTTGAAGCTGAAACTCCAATACTTTGGCCATCTGATGCAAAGAGCTGACTCATTTGAGAAGACCCTGATGCTGGGAAAGATTGAGGGTAGGAGGAGAAGCGGGGGACAGAGAATGAGATGGTTGGATGGCATCACAGACTCAATGGACATGGGTTTCGGTGGACTCCGGAAGTTGGTGATGGACAGGGAGGCCTGATGTGCTGTGGTTCATGGGGTCACAAACAGTCGGACACAGCTGAGCGACTGAACTGAACTGGATAGTGTTGCTCAGGTATGTCTTTAAGAGAATCTTCTGTGAAAAGCATAGTTGACAGATGTTACTGTTTAGTTGCTCAGTCATGTTCGACTCTTTGCAGCCCCATGGACTGTAGCCCACCAAGCTCCTCTGTCCATGGCATTTTCCAGTCCAGAATAATGGAATGTGTTGCTACTCTGTTCTCCAGCAGATCTTCCCAACCCACATCTCCTGCATTGGCAGACAGAATTGCACCCACATCTCCTGCATTGGCAGGTGGATTCTTTACTGCTGAACCACCTATATTATTCCATGCAGGGAAGTTCCAGTTGACAGACAGCTTCTAGCTACCACATCTTTGGATGCACTACACCTTTCCCTCCAAGCCCACACTCGCCCTCAGTTGCTCAAAGTTAATGAATGAATTTGGAGGGGCACCATTTCTGTAAATATGACTTTCTTCTGATAAGTAGTCTTTATTCTGTGCTTCCTCTTGCCTAAGCTGAGACTTTCTCAGAACTTCATTGTAGCCTGAGATCCTTATTAGTCCAGCCTTTCTTCCCTGCCTCCTCTCTCATGGCTCAGATCAGCATCAAGGTCCAAAGAACCTCCCTGCCTGCTCCTTTCCCTTCTCTTTATCTTTACAGTATTGCTCCTAATAAATCTCTTGCGAGGTTAATTCTATTTTACCTTCTGCTTTTTGGAGGACCCTAAAATCACTGCAGACGGTGATTGCAGTCATGAAATTAAAAGACATTTACTCCTTGGAAGAAAAGTTATGACCAACCTAGATAGCATATTGAAAAGCAAAGACATTACTTTGCCAACAAAGGTCCATCTAGTCAAGGCTATGGTTTTTCCTGTGGTCATGTATGGATGTGAGACTTGGACTGAAGAAAGCTGAGCACCAAAGAATTGATGCTTTTGTACTGTGGTACTGGAGAAGACTCTTGAGATTCCCTTGGACTGCAAGGAGATCCAACCAGTCCATTCTGAAGGAGATCAGCCCTGGGATTTCTTTGGAGGGAATGATGCTGAAGCTGAAACTCCAGTACTTTGGCCACCTCATGCGAAGAGTTCACTCATTGGAAAAGACTCTGATGCTGGGAAGGATTGGGGGCAGGAGGAGAAGGGGACGACAGAGAATGAGATGGCTGGATGGCATCACCGACTCAATGGACGTGAGTCTGAGTGAACTCCGGGAGTTGGTGATGGACAGGGAGGCCTGGTGTGCTGTGATTCATGGGGTCGCAGAGTCGGACACAACTGAGCGACTGAACTGAACTGAACTGTAGTATTTTTGATTCATGATATATTCAACTTATGATATATTTTTTGGGATTTAACCCTACTGTTAATTTGAGGAAGATCTGTACTTCATTAAGTACATTCTTAAGTGAAATTGGCATTTTTAAAGATTATAAGTGTAATGGTGAAAAGCTACTAGGATAGCTGATTGCCACAGCTATAAGAGCAAGTGTAGCTCTCAAAATCTCTCTTAAGCTAGTAATTGCCTAATAGATCATTATTTTGAAATTCTATAACTTGCTTTTTTCATTTTTGCAAAATATTATACTTCATCCTATAATTTCAAAATAATGATTTCTAAGTGATAATAAAGTTAATAAGATTACTAAAGGTGATAACTGGTGATAACAAGGTAATATCACTGAGAACAAACTGAGTTAATTCCTGAAAAAGTATATTTATACCCTAAGTCTACTACCTTAGAAAATCCAAAATACATAAGTATACATCTTATTAGCTATCAAAAAGAGGGTGTTATCAAACTTCAAGTAGCTTCTGAAAGATCCCACTGCATATTCATAAAGAGAATAAGAGTGAAAAAGGTGAATAACATTTTAACTTTATTATGAAAACAGTTTTAATTGCACTTAAATCCTTACTTAAAGGGTCTCAGGCACTTCCAGAAACCCTGTACCAAACTTTAAGAATCTCTGGCTAATATCCTTTCTGGAAAGAATATGTAAGTTATAAAAAACAGTATTATGATATACTAAAATAGATTTTCTGGCCCTAGTTTTTCCCTTTTTCCATGGTTAAAAATCCAGGGCTCTTCAAATCCATGCTGAAACTTAAAGATCCTTTTTGGTCCACCAAAAAGAACTCTGCATTCCAACCTTCATTCAATGCAAAAGCCAGCTGAGGTGAAATCCCCAGAGGCCAACAGAGACCAGGAGTAAAGCTCCACACAGCCTTCAACCACAGTAGTCTTCAAACAGCTTGATCAGGCCACTTCCTAGAGTCCCTTCATCTATCATTTATGCCTCCCGCTGTTCTTTTTTTGAGATTTTGTTTTTGTGTAATATGGCTGGGCGTTCTGCCCTCAATTTTCTTGTCACACAGTGAAGGAAGTGTTCTATCTGATAGGAAGCCACATGTCAGCACCTGTTCTCTGGGTTGATTTGTTCATTATTTCCATTTCTCTTTTCTGATACTGCAGGGTCTTTTTCTGTCAACAGCAACAACAACACATCTATACTCCCTGGGCCTCCATCTTTTCTATGGATGTCAAAATCCAGGGTCTGATGAGTGCCCTTGAGGCTCAGCCTATCACTTAAGGAGGGTTTCTGTTTAGATGTTCAATTTTTTGTTTAACTGAATTTACAGTTAAGCCTTGTTGAAATATAAAGTTTGACTTTATGTGGGTGGATAAATCTAATTGAAAAAGGAAGGTAACTTTTTACCACACTAGGAGACAATTACGCTTTTACTATGCAAAAGAATATATTGCTTTAGGTTTAAACATTCAAACATCAGTGTAACCTAGTGCAATCCAGTTCATTGTAGCAACCATATATTGAGATCCCACTGGGGACAGGCACCATGTGTAAATGGACTGGGATTCTTGGGAAATAAGGAAATGATTAAAGTTGAAGACACAGGTAACACAGAAAAATTGATGCTCTTAACCTAGCTAGATAGGTAATTTTTGTTTTTTGTGGCACACGAGTAAGCATAATCCATCTAAGTATTTTTAAACAGTTCATGAGAGCCTATTCTATGTTAGGCAGATAATTGTTTATAGTTAGGCAAATGGATTTAAACTCAAACAGCCTGATTAAGTAGCTTTAAGCTTCAGGCTTCAGTAGACATATAAGATTTTAACTTGGTCACTGTAACATTAATGAGTTGTTCAGATAAGTGTTGCTTTCATATAGAGAAGGACACAGGTGCAGATCTTAGCCCATGACAGCTGTAGGGACTTTAGTGTACTGACCAATAAGAGTGGTACTTAAACTATATGGTACTGCTTAGCTTGGTATAGGCAAAGTCAGAGTAAGAATGAAATCACAAAATGAGGATAAAGAAACATATGAGGAAATATCAGACAAGCCAAATTTGAGGAGCATTCTATTCTTCAAAAATGTCATAAGTGCTGAGCATATTGCCAGATTAAAGGACATTAGAGATATGATAACAGTATAGCGCTTGATCTTGGAATGCATTGTGCACTGATAAAAATATTTATTTAAAGGGTAATACTGGTATAATTACAAAAATTTGATTCTGAACTATATATCGGACATCCGTATCAGGTACTAAATTTCCTGAATTTGGTGATTTCATTGCAGTTCTATAAGAAGGAGATACATTATCCATCCTAAAGATTTTATGACTTTTTTTGAAAGGTCATGATTTTTATATTTTTTTCAAATGATTCCTCAAATAATGATATATGTTATAGATGTATATAGAGGTGTGTGTGGGTTACAGGTATGCATAGATGTGGGGGGGGGGATTGGGGGGCAGAGAGAGAAATAAAGGAAAAAACAAATGTGGAAAAATATTAACAGTGAGTGAAGCTAGATAAAGGATATCTGTGTGTACATGTTCTTTATAATATTCTTGTAATTTTTTTTTTTTAGGTTTGGGATTTTAAAAACTAAAAAAAAAAAAAAAGAGAGAGAGAGAAACATAGTACTCCTTCTTATCTCCTCACCACTCTACCCCATAAAGTCTTACTTTTCAGGGAGAATTATGAAAAAAATAATGGAGTCATTTACTTTGAATCTCAAAACAGATCATCTGGCCATAAGACCTGGGCCTAAAACTCTAAAAGCAGCTGGGACCTCCCTGGTGTAAACCCTTTTGAGTTTCTAACTTTAAATCTTTAAGACCACGCCTTGGTAGGTAGAGCTACAATTTTATCAAATTCAAGAATCTCTCAGCAGCCCATAATGACAACGTGGCTGTAATGAGTTTTGCTCATTATGCAAATTGTGAACTTAATTTCAAACAACCAAAGCGGCACCTTTCCAAAAGAGTGAAAGATTTTTTGTTCATAAATGGAAAGTGAATGAGGTTCCTAATGTGATACTTTATTTAGTTAATATGGAAAAACAAATTGGAGAATTTATGTCAAATCCAAAGGGCCAAATAGTGTTTAAGAGAACTTTGCTTCTAAGAATCACATTTGCCTAGAAAATAAGAGCATAACTGGCATGTTTAAAAATATTCTTCAGACTTTAAATTAGAATGAAAGCAAAGTAAATGAGTAAATAAAGGAGAAAAAAAATGAAGACTAATAAACTGGAAGAAGAATTACATTTCTTGAAGAGAAAGTATAAAGATCTTGGATAACAGATTATTCATAGATGAAAATGAAGATGAGATCTTAAAGATCAAGGGAAACTAATAAATGAAGAGGAAAATGTCAGTCACCCAGATCTGGCATCATCAACTCAATGGACATGAGTTTGATCAAACTCCAGGAGATAGTGAAGGACAGAAAAGCCTGGTGGTCTGTAGTCCATGGAGTCGCAGAGTCAGACAGGACTGAGCCACTGAACAACAACAAAGAAAAAAGGGAGATGTTTTCATTAACAGGAAAGAGAAAAAGGGCCCAGTGAAGTGAAAGTCACTCATTCCTGTCCAACTCTTTGCGACACCATGGAATTCATACAGTCCATGGAATTCTCCAGGCCAGAATACTGAAGTGGGTAGCCTTTCTCTTCCAGGGGATCTTCCCAACCCCGGGGTTGAACCCAGGTCTCCCACATTGCAGGTGGATTCTTTACCGCTGAGCCACAGGGGAAGCCCACAAATGCTGGAGTTGGTAGCCTATCTCTTTTCCAGTGGATCTTCCCAACCCAGGAGTCAAACTGGGGTCTCCTGCATTGCAGGCAGATTCTTTACCAACTGAGCTATCAGGAAAGTCCTAATAGGGCCCAGAGAAAAAGAAAGAGAAGTCGCTCAGTTGTGTCTGACTCTTTGCAACCCGATGGACTGTAGCCTACCAGGCTCCTCTGTCCATGGAATTGTCTAGGCAAGAGTACTGGAGTGGGTTGCCATTTCTTTCTCCAGGGGATTTTCCCTACCCAGGGATCGAACCCAGGTCTCCTGCATTGCAGGCAGACGCTTTACCATCTGAGCCACCAGGGAAGACCAGGAGCAATAGGGACCAGAGTAACCAACAAAAGAAAAATGGCAAGTTCATAGCTAGCAGACAGGCTTCCCAGAAAGAATCAGGTTCCAAGAAGCTGATAAGAAATACTCATTGAAGGCAGCAGTTGGAGATTTCACAGTAATTGAATAAAAATATTACCCCTCCCCTCAACAGCTAAGCTGCAAAATTACAAATTATATAGATTTGAGATGAAAAGACCAAAAAGTATTCTAAGAACACAGACTTTAAGAATTGCTAATGAACTTTAAGGTGACACCTGTGAGAGGTATGTAGACACTAAGTATATCCTGAGAAACTATGCCCTTAAACACTGGAATTATGATTCTGAAGGCAGACACAGCTAAAATAAAGCAGATTAAAGGAGAGAAAGACAGTAGGCTGAGTTCAGGCTTGGACAAAATGTTGCCCACTGGGTAAAATTAAAGAATTCATATATCTTGCTACAGGATAAAACAGAAGACAAAATCAAGAGAAATGAATAGAAAATCAAACATCTGGACAGAAGGAAAAGAGAAGGTGAAATGAAAGAAAGTCTTTGGTTCCAGGTAAAAGTGCTCATGCAATATATGCTAGAAAAAGGAGAAGACAAGTCTAAGATGTCAGTTATGCTATTACAAACACAATCGAGTGTTCATAAAAGATATGTAGGGGGATGATAAAGAAAAATTATAGCAACAGAAGGAAATTTAATTCCTGCAGAAATAAAGTTAGCAGGAAGATTTAAAGTATTCCAAAAATAAGGAAGAAGTGAATTAAGTAGAAGGAAGAGGTCACGGGTGTCACTAGGTTCCTGGGGAAACAGGCTTCAAAAAAATCAACTGTTTTTCTTTTGGAATCGACTGAGAATGATTATTCAGATGAAACAAATGTGAAGACAATGCATATCTCTCCAAGGACACAGATTTCTCAGGTATAAGCAATCCCATAGCAGAACTGTCAATTGTTAGTTACCATAGCACAAAACTCAAAATGTCTGCTCAGAGTTAAGAAGGAAGACACAATAAACCTGGTGCCAGAAACATAGGGGCCAAAGGGAAAATGGAAATTAAGAAGTTCTGAAAATACTAAGTGGAGAATAAAGACACCTCCAAATACAATCTGGTGATTGGAATTGATTTTCAATTGCCAAACTGTGATAAGTGAAATAACTCAGGTGGAGAAAGACAAATACAGTTTGTTTTCACTTACATATGGAATATAAAAAATTAAACAAGCAAACAAATATAATAAAACAGGAATAAGACTCAGATATAGAAAACAAACTACTGATGAACAGAAAGGAGGGGGTAGAGAGAGGGGTAAAATAGGCAGTGTAGTAGTGTTAGTCATTCAGTTGTGTCCAACTCCTTGCGATCCCATGGAGTGTAGCCCATCAGGCTATATGTCCATGGAATCCTCCAGGCAAGAATACTGGAGTGGGTAGCTATTCCCTTCTCCAGGGGATCTTCCCCACCCAGGGATAGAACCCAGGTCTTCTGCCTTGCAGGCAGATTCTTTACCCTCTGAGCCACCAGGGAAGCCTCTGGGTAAAGGGGATTTAGCAAAATAGGTGAAGGGGATTAAAAGATACAAACTACACAGTATAAAATAAATAAGATACAAAGATGTACAGCACAGAGAATATAGTCAGTGTTTCATAATAACTTTGTATTGCATATCATCTAAACAATATTGATTTACTATGCTGTACACTTGAAATTAATAAAATTATAAGTCAACTATTATCAATTTAAAAAACAAACAAACTGTGCTAGAGAATGTAACAATGTCTCAGATACCATTCTCTGCCAGCAAATGACAGAATACATAGGTAGGCTTTTTTTTCTACCTGTAGTAATTCACATTATCCTGTAATCAGTTTCCTGATGGGAGACTGTTCTCAATTAAAATTTTGTTCATAGTTTGTGCTATCAGCCTAATCTGCCAATCATCCTAAAGTGGCCAAACATCTGTTAATTCTCTTTTAACTTCGGATAAGTGAATCTTTGTTTTGGATTGATTCTAAGAATATTATTTTGACTCTAGAAGTAAGAATATACTTCTTTTACTTGTCTGAAAGATAGTAAAATTCTGTTTCAGAAGTTTCTGCTTCTGGGCATAATTGAATAACTACTGGACACTGGGAACAATTATGAAACTAAACAAATAAGTGAAATGACAGTTATCACATATTAATAAGAAATAGCATAGGATTGTGGTCCTTGAATAAGGGAAATCCATGAAGTAAGTACCACAGTCATCTTGACTTTCTGTATGCAGGCACTCCAACATTCTCAGACAGACCCCAAGCAAAGCATCATATTCTCAATAAGCTGCTGAGAATGAGACCAGAGTTGAATGTTGAGGCAATGCTGAGACAGATAAAATATATGGAACATAATACTGCAGAGAAAAGTGGTATGCAGACTATCACAAATCTACAAGAGGTATTCTAATGTCTTTGGCAAATACAACGTTGAACACAAACAGGAAAAATCCCCTTGAGGCCTGACAGAGAACAACTACTGAGGACTTGCCAGCTGAATGGATATTCTTGAGATTGTACAGTGCAGAGAAAAGTAGGAGTTACAAATAGACAAAACTAATCTCAAATGTTTAAGTGGCTACTGTATGAATGATTATCATTCTAGAAAATATTGTTGCTTACCATAAAAAAATAAAATAAATGATAGTGAATTGGTAAAAAATAATACTAATATAGTGAGAATATAACATGTAGAATAAATTATTTGACAACACCACCACAAAGGTGAGAGGAAAGTAAGTAAAAGTCTACCGTGGCACTGTCTTATGTAATATATGTTGTTTTTGTTTAGTTCCTAACTCATCATCACCAGAAGCTCACGGTTTACCATAGGATTCACACAAGATGCATATTCCATGGATTTAGACAGATGTATAATGACATAAATCCATCATTATAATATTATAGAATATTTTCACTGCCCTGAAAATCCTATGTTTTGCCTATTATTCTTCCCATTACCACTGCTTCTGGAAATCACTGATCTTATTTGATCTTTTTATTGTCTCCATAGTTTTTCCCTTTCCAGAGTTTCATATCATTAAGATCATATAATATTTGGCCTTTACAGACTGGCTCCTTTCCCTTAGTAATATGTATATAAATTTACTCCATGTTTTTTCATGGTTTGATAGCTCATTTTAAGTGCTAAAAAATACTTAATTGTATTGATGTAACATAGTTTACTTATTCAGTTAGCTATTGAAAGATATCATGGTTGCATCCAAGTTGTGGAAATTATGAGTAAGACTATTTTAATCATCCTTGTGCAAGTTTTTGTGTGGTCATTAGTTTTCATCTCCCTTGGGTAAATAACAGGAGTGTGATTTCTGGATCATATTGTAAGGCTATGTTTAGCTTTTTTTAAGAAACTGTCAAACTGTCTTCCAATAGCTGCACATTTGGCATATTTCCACGAGCAGTGTACGAGAGTTCCTGTTCTTCCACATTCTAACCAGCACTCGATATTGTAAATGTTCTGGATTTGAGCCACTCTAATAAGTATGTAGCAGCACCTCATTGTTATTTTAATTCACATTTCCTTGATGACGTAGGCTGTGCAGCATCTTTTCATACACTTATTTACCATCTGGGGCTCTTCTTTGCTATCAGTGAAGGTCTTTTGCCATTTTTTAAATTGTTTTCTAGTTTTATTGTTGAATTTTCAGTTATTAGTACCTTATAGATAACAGTCCTTTAGCAGATATGTATTTTGAAAATACTTTCCACTAATCTGTGGCTTGTCTTTTCATGCTTTTGACATTGTCTTTTAAAGGGCATAAATTCTAAATTTTAATTCAGTCCAGCTTATCAATTATTTATTTCTCAGATTATGTCTTTTGCGTCATATCTAAAAAAATCACCAAGGTCATGTGTAGGTTTCTCTTATGTTATCTTCCAGGAGATTTATATTTTTGTGTTTCACACACAGGCTTATGATCCATTTTGTTATAGGTTTATGTAATTGGCATAAGGTCTGTGTCTAGATTCATTTTTTCGCATGTGATTGCTCAGTTTTTCCAACACCATTTGTTGAAGAAACTATCTTTGCTCCATTGTAATGACTTTGCTTCCTTATTAAAAATAAGTTGACTATATTTAAGTGAGTCTGTTTATGGGTTATCTATTCTGTTTCACTGACACGTTTATTCTTTTGCCAATGCCAGGTTGTCTTGATTACCTAGTTTTATACTGTCATGGAGTTGGGTGTTATCAGTCCTCCAATTTTGTTCTTCTGCAATATTGTATTGGCCATTTGGACACATTTACATCTTCACATAAACTTTCATATCAGTTGATATTCATAAAAGAAACCTCCTAAGATTTTGACTGGGATTGCACTGGATCTATGGATTAAGTTAGGAAGAACTGATATATTGACAATAGTGAATCTTCCTTTTCATGAACATGAAATATCGCTCCATTGATTAGTTCTTTGATTTCATTCATCAGAGTTAAGTAGCTTTCCTCATAATAGATCTTGTAGGTATTTCGTAAGATTTATACCAAAGTATTTCACTTTGGGGGATGCTAATGTAAATGGTATTATTTTTAAATCCAAATACCACCCATTTGTTTTTATTATATAGGAAAGGAATTGACTTTATATATTAACTTTATATTCTGCTACATTACTATAATCATTTATTACTTCCCAAAATTTTATCAGTTACTTTGGATTTTCTACCTAGGTGATCATGTCATCTGTGAACAAAAACACTTTCATGTCTTCCTTCCTAATCTGTATACATTTTCTTTTGTTGCCCTATTATTTTATTAAGGATCAGAATAATATCAAAACAAAAGCTGTGAGAGGGTACAGACTTTTCTTGTATCTAATCTTGGTTGGAAAGCTTTCAGTTTTTCACCATAAAGTATTATGTTGGTTGCAAGTATTTTATAGATTTTCTTAACCAAGTTGAAGAAATTTCCCTCTATTCCTCATGTATTGAGAGTATTTTATCATGGGTGGGTGCTGATTTTGTTAAAATGCTTTTTCTGCATCTATTGATATGATCGTGAGACTTTTATTTTTTAGTCTCTTTATGTAATAAGTTATATCAATCGATTTTAGAATGTTGAATCAGACTTGCATACATGGGGTAAATTTCACTTGGTCGTGGTGTTTAATTATTTATGCTTTTTTCAAACTGGTTCCAAATAGGAAAATCAGTACGTCAAGGCTGTATATTGTCACCCTGCTTATTTAACTTCTATGCAGAGTACATTATGAGAAACGCTAGGCTGGAAGAAGCATAAGCTGAAATCAAGATTGCTGGGAGAAATATCAATAACCTCAGGTATGCAGATGACACCACCTTTATGGCAGAAAGTAAAGAAGAACTAAATAGCCTCTTGCTGAAAGTGAAAGTAGAGAGTGAAAAAGTTGGCTTAAAGCTCAACATTCAGAAAACAAAGATCATGGCATCTGGTCCCATCACTTAATGGGAAATAGATGGGGAAACAGTGTCAGACTTTATTTTTGGGGGCTCCAAAATCACTGCAGATGGTATTGCAGCCATGAAATTAAAAGACACTTTCTCCTTGGAAGAAAAGGTATGACCAACCTAGATAGCATATTCAAAAGCAGAGACATTACTTTGCCAACAAAGGTCCATCTAGTCAAGGCTATGGTTTTTCCTGTGGTCATGTATGGATGTGAGAGTTGGACTGTGAAGAAGGCTGAACGCCGAAGAATTGACTCTTTTGAACTGTGGTGTTGGAGAAGACTCTTGAGAGTCCCTTGGACTGCAAGGGGATCCAGCCAGTCCATTCTGGAAGAGATCAACCCTGGGTTTTCTTTGGAAGGAATGATGCTGAAGCTGAAACTCCAGTACTTTGGCCACCTCATGCAAAGAGTTGACTCATTGGAAAAGACTCTGATGCTGGGAGGGATTGGGGGCAGGAGGAGAAGGGGATGACAGAGGATGAGATGGCTGGATGGCATCACTGACTCGATGGATATGATTCTGAGTGAACTCCAGGATTTGGTGATGGGCAGGGAGGCCTGGCGTGCTGCAATTCACGGGGTGGCAAAGAGTTGGACACAACTGAGCGACTGAATTGAACTGAACTGAATTGACTGAAAATTTTGATTAGCACTTTGAGATTTTTGTACGTAAGTTCATTAATGATGTTAGTTTATAATTTCTTTCTTTTTTTTTTTTGTAATGTCTTTATCTGGTTTCGGTATTCGGGTAATACTGGCTTCAGAAAATGAATTGGGAAATATTCTCTCTACTTCTGTCCTCTAAGATACATTATCAGTCAGTTCAGTTCAGTCACTAAGTTGTGTCCGACTCTTTGTGACCCCATGAATTGCAGCACGCCAGGCCTCCCTGTCCATCACCATCTCCCGGAGTTCATTCAGACTCAAGTCCATTGAGTCAGTGATGCCATCCAGCCATCTCATCCTCTGTTGTCCCCTTCTCCTCCTACCCCCAATCCCTCCTAGCATCAGAGTCTTTTCCAAAGAGTCAACTCTTTGCATGAGGTGGCCAAAGTAGTGGAGTTTCAGCTTTAGCATCAGTCCTTCCAAAGAAAACCCAGGGCTGACCTTCAGAATGGACTGGCTGCATCTCCTTGAAGTCCAAAGGACTCTCAAGAGTCTTCTCCAACACCACAGTTCAAAAGCATCAATTCTTTGGCACTCAGCTTTCTTCACAGTCCAACTCTCACATCCATACATGACCACAGGAAAAACCACTGGAAAAATCGTAGCCTTGACTAGACGGATCTTAGTCGGCAAAGTAATATCTCTGCTTTTGAATATGCTGTCTAGGTTGGTCATAACTTTTTTCCCAAGGAGTAAGCATCTTTTAATTTCATGGCTTCAGTCACCATCTGCAGTGATACATTGTAGACAACTGGTAAAATTTAGTTCTTAAATATTTGGTACAATTTAACAGCAAAATCCAACAGGGCCTGGGGCTTCTTATTCAGAAGATTATTAATTACTGATTCAATATAGATTTAGTCTATTTGGATCATATATTTCTTATCGTGTGAATTTTTGCAAGTTGTGTCTATGGAGAAATTGATCCATTTCATCAATATTATCAAATATTAGGGCATGGAGTTGTCCTCAGTATTGCTTTATTATCCTTTTATGGGCTCTTTAGTGACATCTTTTTAATTTCTGATATTAGTAATTTGTGTTTTCTCTATTTTATTTGGTAGCTGGGCTAGAAGCTTACTGATTTTATTGTCTGAGTGATTCTTTATTGAAAAGTGAAAAAGACTGACAAATTCCTAGCTATATTGGTCAGACTGAAAGAGAGAAAGATCACCAATATTACGATTTAAAGAAGGGAACAATTTCTAATGTCTAGAATTGTTTTCAGATTATAATAAGAAAATGTTAATAAACAGATATGCTAATATATTCAACAAATTAGTTGAAATATTGAAAAGTTATTTGAAAGGCTAAAATTAACAGGTGATTCAAGGAAACCTAAATATGAATAGCTCACTATGTAATAAATAAATTATATTTTAATTTCAAAAACCTTTCCCTGAAGAAACTCTATGGTCCAGATGACTTTATTAGTGAATTCTATCACGAATTTTAGGATGAAATAAGACCAACCAGGAAATAGAGAAAAAAGTAATGAGTTTCAATGTCTAACTAAGGAAAATGACCCTCATACAACAAACTGGAAAGAAATTTACAAAGAAAGCATATTAGAGATAATATTCATCATGGACATACATACAAAAATTCTTAACAAAATATTAGCATATTCAATTAAATAACATGAAAATCAAATATGTTTCTAAGGAAGTAAAGAGCCTCTTGATAAAAGTGAAAGAAGAGAATGAAAAAGCTGGCTTAAAACTCAACATTCAAAAAACTAAGATCATGTCATCTGGTCCCATGATTTCATGGCAAAGAGATGGAGAAACAATGGAAACAATGGCAGACTATTTTCTTGGGCCCCAAAATCACTGCAGCTGCTGGCTGCAGCCATGAAATTAAAAGATGCACGCTCCTTGGAAGAAAAGCTATGACACCACCCTTATGGCAGAAAGTGAAGAGAAACTAAAAAGCCTCTTGATGAAACTGAAAGTGGAGAGTGAAAAAGTTGGCTTAAAGCTCAACATTCAGAAAACAAAGATCATGGCATCTGGTCCCATCACTTCATGGGAAATAGATGGGGAAACAGTGGAAATAGTGTCAGACTTCATTTTTTTGGGCTCCAAAATCACTGCAGATGGTAATTGCAGCCATGAAATTAAAAGACACTTACTCCTGGGAAGAAAAGTTATGACCAATGTAGATAGCATATTGAAAAGCAGAGACATAACTTTGCCAACCAAGGTCCGTCTAGTCAAGGCTATGGTTTTTCCAGTGGTCATGTATGGATGTGAGAGTTGGACTGTGAAGAAGGCTGAGTGCCAAAGAATTGATGCTTTTGAACTGTGGTGTTGGAGAAGACTCTTGAGAGTCCCTTGGACTGCAAGGAGATCCAACCAGTCCATTCTGAAGGAGATCAGTCCTGGGATTTCTTTGGAAGGAATGATGCTGAAGCTGAAACTCCAGTACTTTGGCCACCTCATGCGAAGAGTTGACTCTTTGGAAAAGACTCCGATGCTGGGAGGGATTGGGAGCAAGAGGAGAAGCGGATGACAGAGGATGAGATGGCTGGATGGCATCATTGACTCAATGGACGTGAGTCTAAGTGAACTCCGGGAGTTGATGATGGACAGGGAGGCCTGGCGTGCTGCGATTCATGGGATCACAAAGAGCTGGACATGGCTGAGCGAGCGAACTGAAATGAGCCTAGACACCATATTAAAAAGCAGAGACATTATTTTGCCAACAAAGGTCCATCTAGTCAAAGCTATGGTTTTCCAGTAGTCATGTATGGATGTGAGAGATGGACTATAAAGAAAGCTGAGTGCTGAAGAACTGATACTTTTGAACTGTGGTGTTGGAGAAGACTCTTGAGAGTCCCTTTGACAACCAGGAGATCCAGCCAGTCCATCCTAAAGGAAATCAGTCCCAAATTTTCATTGGAAGGACTGATGCTGAAGCTGAAACTCAAATACTTTGGCCACCTGATGTGAAGAACTATCTCATTTGAAAAGACCCTGATCTGGGAATGATTGAAGGCAGGAAGAGAAGGGGATGACAGGATGAAAGGGTTGGATGGCATCACAGACTCAGTGGACATGAATTTGAATAGCTCTGGGAGTTGGTGATGAACAGGGAAGACAGGCGTGCTGCAGTTCATGGAGTCGCAAAGAGTCAGACACGACTGAGCAACTGAACTGAAGGAAGTCAAGTTGGTTTAACACTGAAAAATAACTGTAACTTAACATATTTAATGAATAAAGGGAAGTCAATACAATTATCACAATACCAGACCACCTTACTACCTCCTGAGAAACCTGTATGCAGGTCAGGAAGTAACAGTTTGTACAAGACATGGAACAACATACTGGTTCAAACTTGGGAAAGGAGTATGTCAAGGCTGTATATTGTCACCTTGCTTATTTAACTTCTATGTAGTGTACATCATACTAAACACTGACCTGGATGAATCACAAGCTGTAATCAAGATTGTCAGGAGAAATATCAACAACTTCAGGTATACAGATGATACCACTCTAATGGCAGAAAGCAAAGAGGAACTAAAGAGCCTTTTGAGGATGAAAGATGAGAGTGAAAAGCTGGCTTAAAACTTAACATTCAAAAGATGATGATCATGGCATCCAATCCCATCACTTCATGGTAAACAGAACGGGAAAATGTGGAAACAAAGACACATTTTATTTTCTTGGGCTGCAAAATCACTGCAGACAATGACTGAAGCCATAAAATTAAAAGATGCTTGCTCCTTGGAAGGAAAGCTATGACAAACCTGCTGCTGCTGCTGCTAAGTCACTTGAGTCGTGTCCGACTCTGTGTGATCTCTTAGATGGCAGCTGCTAGGCTCCCCTGTCCCTGGGATTCTCCAGGCAAGAAGACTGGAGTGGGTTGCCATTTCCTTCTCCAATGCGTGAAAGTGAAAGTGAAGTCGCTCAGTCATGTCCGACTCTTCGCAACCCCATGGACTGCAGCCTACCAGGCTCCTCTATCCATGGGATTTTCCAAGCAAGAATACTGGAGTGGGGTGCCACCGCCTTCTCCAATGACAAATCTAGACAGCATTTTAAAAAGGAAAGACATCATTTGTTGATAAAGGTCCATATAGTCAAAGCTATAGTTTTCCCAGTAGTCATGTACAGATGTGAGAGCTGGATCACAAAGAAGGCTCAGAGCAAAAGAATTAATATTTTCAAACTATGGTCCTTGAGAAGACTCTTGAGATTTCCTTGGACAGCAAGAAGATCAAGCCAGTCAATCCTAAAGGAAATCAACCTTGAATATTCATTGGAAAGAGTGATCCTGAAGCTAAAACTCCAATACTTTGGCCACCTAATACAAAGAGCCCACTCATTGGAAAAGATCCTGGTGCTGGTAAAGACTGAGGGAAGGAGGAGAAGGGGGAATCAGAGGATGAGATGGTTGGGTGGCATCACTGACTCAATGGTCATGAATTTGAGCAAACTCCAGGAGATAATGACATATAGGAAAGCCTGGAGTACTGCTGTTCATGGGATCACAAAGAGTTAGACATGAATTAGTGACTGAACAACAACAACTAAACAATTAAATATAGTCTTCCTAAGATTAGGAATAATTGAAAAATATTCTTTCTCATCACTATTATTTAACATTGTACTGCAGATTCTTGACAGTGCAGAAAAATAATTAGAAATATTATAGAATGGAAAGAGACAGATGATTCTTTTTTAAATAGAGAAACCTCATGTTGTCCAAAACATCCCAATGAATCTACAAAGAAAAAAATAATAAAACTAGTAAGTGAATTAATTTAGCCAGTTTATATAATCTAGTGTCAACACAGAAAACAAACTATTTAAATTATGCTAGTAATAAATGTAAAATAAAATATTTAAAGATACCTGGAGGGATGTTGTGGGGAGGGAGGTGGGAGGGGGTTCATGTTTGGGATCGCATGTGCACCCGTGGTGGATTCATGTCAATGTATGGCAAAACCAATACAGTTTATAAAGTAAAATAAATAAATAAATAAATAAATAAGATGATAACCAAAAAAAAAAAAAAGATAAAATTATAATAGAAAAAATTATGGTTTGGTTTATTTTTCTAATAAATGCAAAACTTCTATACTGATATATACTAAATATTGTGAGACACATGATATACCTGAAAATGTAGAATGATACTAAGTTCATGACTGAATAGATTTCATGATTTTCATTACAGTAAAATATGAATTTTGCCTGTATTGATCCACTGATTCAATACAATCTCCAACAATACCCAACAGGATTTCTTTTGTAGAAATTAATAAGGTAGGTATAAATTTAAAGGGAAATTCTAACGGCCTAGAATAGTAAACACAATTTTTTAAAATAGAAGAAAAAAGGAAAAGTAGTAGGTTTCACTTTCATGCATTGGAGAAGGAAATGGCAACCCACTCCAGTGTTCTTGCCGGGAGAATCCCAGGAGCCTGGTGGGCTGTCTATGGGGTTGCACAGAGTCGGACACGACTGAAGCGACTTAGCAGCAGCAGCAGCAGGTCTAAGTAATTTTGTGGAGACTTTTTGTAAAGTCACTGAAAATGAGACAGTTTAATATTATCATTAGTTCAGTTCAGTTCAGTCGATCAGTTGTGTCTGACTCTTTGTGACCCCATGGACTGCAGCACACCAGGGCTCCCTGAATTCCCAGAGTTTATGCAAACTCATGTCCATTGAGTCAGTGATGCAATCCAACCCTCTCATCCTCTGTCATCCCCTTCTCCTCCCACCTTCAAACTTTCCCAGGATAAGATTCTTTTCAAATGAGTCAGTTCATCACATCAGACGGCCAAAGTATTTGAGTTTTTGCTTCAGCATCAGTCCTTCTAATGAAAATTCAGGACTGATTTCCTTTAGCATGGACTGGTTGAATCTCCTTGCAGTCCAAGGAATTCTCAAGGGTCTTCTCCAACACCACAGTTCAAAAGCATCAATTCTTTGGCACTCAGCTTTCTTTAGAGTCCAACTCTCACATCCATACATGACTACTGGAGAAACTACAGCTTTGACTAGATGAACTTTTGTTGTCAAAGTAATGTCTCTGCTTTTTAATATACTGTCTAGGTTGCTCATAGCTTTTCTTTCAAGGAGCGGGCATCTTTTAATTTCACAGCTGCAGTCACCATCTGCAGTTATTTTGGAGCCCAGGAAAATAAAATCCACCATTGTTTCCCAATCTATTTGCCGTGAACTGATGGAACCAGATGCTATGATCTAGTTTTCTGAATATTGAGTTTTAAGCTAATTTTTTTCACTCTCCCTTTCACTTTCATCAAGAGATTGTTTAGTTCTTTTTTGCTTTCTGCCATAAGGATGTCACCTACTTATGTGAAGTTATTGTCACATACGTATGGTGTCACCTACGTATGTGAAGTTATTGTTATTTCTCCTGGCAAACTTAATTACAGCTTGTGTTTCATCCAGCCTGGCATTCCACATGATGTACTCTGCTTAGAGGTTGAATAAGCAGGTGACAATATGCAGCTCTGATGTACTCCTTTCCTGATTTGGAACCAGTCTGTTATTACATGTCCAGTTCTAACTGTTTCATCTTGACCTGTGTATAGATTTCTGAGGAGGCAGGTCAAGTGGTCTGGTAGTTTCATCTCTTGAAGAATTTTTCCACAGTTTTTGGAAAATAATGATCCACACAGTCAAAGGCTTTGGCATAGTCGATAAAGCAGAAGTAGATTTTTTTTCTGGAACTCTCATTCTTTTTCGACTATTCAACAGATGTTGGGAACTTGATCTGTGGCTCCTCTGCCTTTTTTAAATACAGCTTCAACATCTGGGAGTTCACATTTCACATGCCTTTGAAGCCTGGATTGGAGAATTTTGAGCATTACTTTGCTGGCATGTGAGATGAGTGCAATTGTGTGGTAGTTTGAACATTCTTTGGCATTGTCTTTCTTTGGGATTGGAATGAAAACTGACCAGGTTTCAGTTGTATGACCAATGCTGAGTTTTCCAAATTTGCTGATATATTGAGTGCAGCACTTTCACATCATCATCTTTTAAGATTTGAAATAGCTCTACTGGAATTACATCACCTCCACTAGCGTTGTTCATAGTGAAACCTCCCAAGGCCCACTTGACTTCACATTCCAGGATGTCTGGCTCTAGGTGAGTGATCACACTATCATAGTTATCTGGGTCATGATGATCTTTTTTGTATAGTTCTTCTAGGTATTCTTGTCACCTCTCCCTAATGTATTTTGCTTCTATTAGGTCCATACCTCTTCTTTCCTTTATAGTGTCCATTTTTGCGTGAAATCTTCCCTTGATGTCTCTAATTTTACTGAAGAGATCTCTAGTCCTTTCCATTTTATTGTTTCCCTCTATTTCTTTGCATTGATCACTAAGGAAGGCTTTCTTATCTCTCCTTGTTTTTCTTTGGAACTCTGAATTCAAATGAGTATATCTTTCCTTTTTTCCTCTGCCTTTAGCTTCTCTTCTTTTTTCAGTTATTTGTCAGGCCTCCTCAGACAACCATTTTGTCTTTTTGCATTTCTTTTTCTTGGGGATGGTCTTGATAACTGCCTTCTGTACAATGTCATGAACCTCCATTCATAATTCTTCAGGCACTCTATCAGATGTAATCCCTTGAACTATTTATCACTTCACTGTATAATCTTAAGGAATTTTATTTAGGTCATACCTGAATGGTCTAGTGGTTTTTCCTACGTTCTTCAATTTCAGTCTGAATTTTGCAATGAGGAGTTCATGATCTGAGCCATAGTCAGCTCCCAGTCTTGTTTTTACTGACTGTATAGAGCTTCTCCATCTTTGGCTGCAAAAATATAATCAATCTGATTTGGGTATTGACCATCTGGTGATGTTCATGGTAGATTCTTCTCTTGTATTTTTGGAAGAGGGTGTTTGCTATGACCAGTGCATTCTCTTGGCAAAACTCATTAGCCTTTGACCTGCTTTGTTTTGTATGCCAAGGGCAAATTTGCCTGTTACTCCAGGTATCTCTTGACTTCCTAATTTTTCATTCTTGTCCACTATAATGAAAATGACATCATTTTTGGGTGTTAGTTCTAGAACATCTTGTAGGGCTTTAGAGAATTGTTCAACTTCTGTTTCTTCAGCATTACTGGTCTGGATTACTTGGATTACTCCATAGACTTGGATTACTGTGATATTCAGAGGTTTTCCTTGGGAAGGAACAGAGATCATTCTATCGTTTCTGAGATTGCATCCAAGTACTGCATTTTGGACTCTGATTGATTATGAGTGCTATTCTATTTCTTTGAAGGGATTCTTGTCCATAGTAGTAGATATAATGGTCATTTGAGTTAAATTCACCCATTCCAGCCCATTTTAGTTCACCGATTCCTAAAATGTCAATGTTTACTCTTGCCATCTCCTGTTTGACCACTACCAACTTCGTTTCCAGGGCAAACTATTCAATATCATGGTAATCCAAGTCTATGCCCCAATGAGTAGTGCTGGAGAAGCTGAAGTTGAACAGTTCTATGAAGAGCTATAAGACCTTCTAGAACTAACGCTGAAAAAAGATGTCCTTTTCCTCATAGGGAACTGGAGTGCAAAAGTAGGAAGTCAAGAAGCACCTGGAATAACAGGCAAATTTGTCCTTGGAGTACAAAACGAAGCAGGTCAAAGGCTAACAGAGTTTTGCCAAGAGAATGCACTGGACATACCAAACACCCTCTTGCAATAACACAAGAGAAGACTCTACACATGGACATGACCAGATGGTCAACATCAAAATCAGATTGATTATATTCCTTGGACCAAAGATGGAGAAGCTCTATACAGTCAGTAAAAACAAGACTGGGAGCTGACTGTGGCACAGACCATGAACTCCTTATTGCCAAATTCAGACTCAGTTGAAGAAAGTAGGGAAAACCATTAGACCATTCAGGTATAAGCTAAATCAAATCCCTTACAATTATACAGTAGAAGTGAGAAATAGATTTAAGGGACTAGATCTGATAGACAGAGTGCCTCATGAATTATGGATGGAGGTTTGTGACATTGTACAGGAGGAGAGGGATCAAGATATCCCCAAGAAAAAGAAATGCAAAGAGCAAAACAGCTGTCTGAGGAGGCCTTACAAATAGCTGTGAAAAGAAGAGAAGTGAAAGGCATAGCAGAAAAGGAAAGGCATACCCATTTGAAAGCAGAGTTCCAAAGAATAGCAAGGAGAGATAAGAAAGCCTTCCTCAATGATGAGTGCAAATAGAGGAAAACAGTAGAATGGGAAAGACTAGAGATCTCTTCAAGAAATTTAGAGCTACCAAAGGAACATTTCATGCAAAGATGGGCACAATAAAGGAAAGAAGTATTATGGACCTAACAGAAGCAGGTGATATTAAAAAAAGGCGGCAAGATTACCCAGAAGAACTGTACAAAAAAGATCTTCATGACCCCGATGATGATGATGGTGTGATCACTCACCTAGAGCCAGACATCCTGGAATGTGAAGTCAAGTGGGCCTTAGGAAGTATCACTACAAACAAAGCTAGTCGGGGTGATGGAATTCCAGTTGAGCTATTTCAAATCTTAAAAGATGATAATGTGAAAGGCTGCACTCAGATTTCCAGCAAATTTGGAAAACTCCACAGTGGCCACAGAACTGGAAAATATCAGTTTTCATTCCAATCCCAAAGAAAGACAATGCCAAAGAATGCTCAAACTACCACACAGGTGCACTCATCTCACACAGTAATAAAGTAATGCTCAAAATTCTCCTAGCCAGGGTTTAGCAGTACATGAACTGTGAATTTCCAGATGCTCAAGCTGATTCCATAAGGCAGAGGAACCAGAGATCAAATTGCCAACATCCATTGCTGGATCATGGAAATAGCAAGAGAATTCCAGAAAAGCATCTATTTCTGCTTTATTGACTATGACAAAACCTTTGTGTGAATCACCACAAACTGTGGAAAATTCTTCAAGAGATGGGAATACCAGACCACCTGGCCTTTCTCTTGAGAAATATGTATGCAAGTCAGGAAGCAACAGTTAGAACTGGACATGGAACATTTAGAACATGTTAGAGCATGACATGAAACAACAGACTGGTTCCAAATAGGAAAAGGAGTACGTCAAGGCTGTATATTGTCATCCTGCTTATTTAACTTATATATAAAGTACATCATGAAAAATGCTGGGCTGAATGAAGCACAGGCTAGAATAAAGATTGCCAGGAGGAGTATCAATAATCTCAGATATGCAGATGACACCACCATTATGGCAGAAAGTGAAGAGGAATTAGAAAGTCTCTCGATGACAGTGAAAAAGGAGAGTGAAAAAGTTAGCTTAAAGCTCAATATTCAGAAAACTAAGATCATGGCATCTGGTCCCATCACTTCATGGCAGTTATATTGGGAAACAATGGCAGACTTTATTTTTGGGGGCTCCAAAATCACTGCAGATGGTGACTGCAGCCATGAAATTAAAAGATGCTTGCTCCTTGGACGGAAAGTTATAACCAACGTAGACAGCATAT
The DNA here is from genome assembly GCF_023091745.1 of Budorcas taxicolor. Lineage (NCBI taxonomy): Eukaryota > Metazoa > Chordata > Mammalia > Artiodactyla > Bovidae > Budorcas > Budorcas taxicolor. The sequence continues at coordinate 76,225,254 of NC_068912.1, forward strand.
TAAAAAGGAGAGAAACTACTTTGCCAACAAAGCTCTATCTAGTCAAGACTTTGGTTTTTCCAGCAGTCATGTATGGATGTGAGTTGGACTATAAATAAATCTGAGCACTGAAGAATTGATGCTTTTGAACTGTGGTGTTGGAAAAGATTCTTGAGAGTCCCTTGAGCTGCAAGGAGATCCAACAAGCCCATCTTAAAGGAAATCAGTCCTGAATGTTCATTGAAAGGACTGATGTTGAAGCTGAAAGTCAAATACTTTGACCACCTGATGCAAAGAACTGACTCATTTGATAAGACCATGATGCATAGAAAGATTGAAGGCAGAAGAAGAAGGGGGCAACAGAGGATAAAATGGTTGGATGCATCACAGACTCAATGGATATGAGTTTGAGTAAACTCCAGGATTTGGTGATGGACAGGGAGGCCCTCATGCTGAAGTCCATGGGGTTGCAAAAGTCAGACCCGACTGAGAGACTGAACTGAACTGAACGGAATTTACCTTGATTCATGGACATAACATTCCAGGTTTTTATGCAATATTGCTCTTTATAGCATTAGACTGTAGTTCCATCACCAGTCACATCCACAATTGGGTGTTGTTTTTGCTTTGGCTGGGTCTCTTCATTCTTTCTGGAGTTATTTCTCCACTGATCTCCTGTAGCATATTGGGCACCTACCGACCTGGGGAGTTCATCTTTCAGTGTCCTGTCTTTTTGCCTTTTCACACTGTTCATGGAGTTCTCAAGGCAAAAATATTGAAGTGGTTTGCCTTTCCCTTCTCCAGTGGACCATGTTTTGTCAGAACTCTCCACCATGACTGGTCCATCTTGAGTGGCCCTACATGACAGGACTCATAGTTTCATTTAGTTAGACAAGGCTGTGGTCCATGAGATCAGTTTGGTTACTTTTCTGTGATTGTGTTTTTCATTCTTTCTGCCCTGTGATGGATAAGGATGAGGATTATGGAAGCTTCCTGATGGGAGAGGTTGACTGAGGGGAAGTCTTGTTCTGATAGGCAGTAAATCTTTAATGCAATTTTCTGTTGATGGATGGGGCTATGTTCCCTCCTTGTTGTTTGACCTGAGGCCAAACTATGGTGGAGGTAATAAAGATAATAGTGACTTCCTTCAAAAGGTCAAACTTATTAAAGGAATCATATAAAACTACACCCACCTTTATATGGTCATTTGATTTTTTTAACAAATTTTTAAGCAATCCAGTGTGGAAAGCAAAGTCATTTCAACAAACAGCAATAAGACTACTGAGAAAATATAAACTAAAAGTATTACTGCATAAACCTAAATATAGAAGCTAAAGCTATTAACTTTTTAGGTGAAAACATAAGAGAATATTTTCATGAATATTTCATGAGATAAATTTAGATAGGGCACAGAAAGAAGAAACCATAAAAAACTTATAAATTACATTTACTTAAAAAATTAAAATATCTGCTCATAAACAGGCAATATTAGGGAAATGAGTAGGCAAATTATAGACTGGGATACAATAGTCAGTCCCTGTGTGTGTGTTTGCACACATGTGTGTGTGTGTGTGTATTATATATCAAAATACTTGCATCCAGACTATGTAAACATTCCTACATCAGTAAAGAGAAAATCGAGCTAATTTTAAATATAGTTTCATTCTTGAAATATCCATCAAACAGAAACAAATGTGAATATTCAATAAGCACATAAAAGAAGTTCAGTGTCACTACTCACACATTAGAATGATTAAAGTATAAAAGAAACTAGCTGTGAAGATCTGCAGTATTCAAGTATCTCACATATTGATGATGTAAATATAAAATAATACAATAATTTTGGGAAAAAAATCTCATGTAATTATTCTATTCTGAAAATTCTATTCCTAAATATTTATCCAAGAGGAATGAATACATGTGCAACAAGACCCTTGTATATGTATTTCCATAGCAGGTTTATTAACAATAGTCAAACCTATAAACAGCCCAAATTTCTATATAAATGAACAAAATTACAATAAAGTTGTCATACTCATTCTATTTAAGAATACACTCTATGACAATAACACTGATTTGAAATAACACTAGAAAATATAAAGTACAGCTGAATTGAATCAATCTTTCAGTATATTGTATAAAATATTTATATTGAACAAAAGTACATGAAAACATGTGTATCTGTGAAGCAGAGAGTGAACAAAAGAAAAATGGCCCATAAATTTTGCATGTTTGAGGGAAGGAAGACAGAAACAGTAGTGCCTTCCATCTTTAAAAGAGCTTGAAGAAAATTATATATCTGCCAGATGTCATTTCATGACAATGTCACACCACTTTCCAAAGGTCTTCCTTTTACTACAGTGAGTAAAAACCTAGAAATACATTTCTTGGATAACTTTGGGAAATATATTTGATATTTCAAAGACTGAAGAAAAGAAGAAGCCATTAGACACATACAAAAATTAGAGAGATGGCCAGTGTGGAATTTTACTAGCAGATCCCAGCTGTCCTTAAAATACCATACTTAGACTTTGCAGGGTATTGAGATTACTAACATCTTCTTTGCAATTCTTTCTCTTCTGAATCGCCTCCTCCCCAAACAGCAATGGTTATAATGCCTTCATTCCTCCAGAACTTCCAGAAGTTGTATGACTCTGACTCTCTGTATTAAATCGCTTCTTATTTGAAACAGTTAGTGTGATTTCTGTTTTCTTAGGTAAACCTTGACTGATTCAAATTAAGACAAGTATTATGAGAGTTCTTTTGAGCTTCAGAGTTCTTTTTGATTCACTTTTTATTTGTTTTTTTTTATGTACCTATTATATGCCAAGAAACATGCTGTTGTTTTTTGGTCACCCAATCACGTCTGATTGTCTGTGACCCCATGGACTGTAGCACACTAGGCCTCCCTGTCCCTCACCATCTCCCAAAGTTTGCCCAAGTTTGTGTTAATTGTATCAGTGATGTTGTCCAGTCATCTCATCCTCTGATGCCCTCTTCTTCTTCTGCCCTCAATCTTTCCCAGCATCAGGGAGTTTTCCAATGAGTTGTCTGTTCATGTCAGATGACCAAAATACTGGAGTTTCAGCTTCAGCATCAGTTCTTCCAGTGAATATTCAAGGTTGATCTCCCTTAAGCTTGACTGGTTTGATCTCCTTGCTGTCCAAGGGACTTTCAGGAGTCTTCCCCAGCACTGCAGTTCGGAGGCATCAATTCTTTGGTGTTCTGCTGTCTTCATGGTCCAGTTCTCACAACCATACATGACCACTAGGAAGACCGCAGCCTTGACCGTACAGACTTTTGTTGGCAGAGTAATGTCTCTGTTTTTCAACACATTGTCTTGGTTTGTCATCCTCCTTCATGTATCACTGCCTTGTGGCAAAGGGGCTTATGTAACTCAGTGAAGCTATGAGCCATGCCATGCAGGGGCAGCCAAGAAGAACAGGTCATGGCAAAGAGTTCTGACAAAACATGATCCACTGGAGGAGGGAACCGCACACCACCCCAGTATACCTGTCATGAGAACCTCATGAACTGTATAAAAGGCCAAAGAAATACATTAGATGTCATTGTACATTCAGATCAGTAGATCTGTGCCCTCGTGATATTTACATTTAGTGTGAAAATCAGGCAGTTAAAACTGATTTTAAGAGCATCTCAGGTGATTCAAATCTGAAACAGTTTTGAGAACCAGAAATAAAATCTTTCCACCAAACCTGCTTTTCATTCCCAATTTCTCTTTTCTCTTCATCCAGGCACTCAAGCCATAAAACTAGGAAGCATTCTGGACTTCTTTCCTTCTTTCCTCACTATTCTAATCCAGTCAAACATGAGGATTTGTTTGCTAAATAGCACTTGATTATGTTCCTTCCTCACTACTGAAGCTGAATTATGTTGATGAAAAATGAAGAGATTTGAAACCAGATAAATCCTAATTTTAAATACTGGTTATGCCATTTGCTGGCTGTGAAAAGTGCAATATATTATACCATTTCTCTAGGGCATTAAAAATAGTAGTGCATAACAGAAATTTTTTGGAGGGTTAAAGATAGTATTTCCAAAGCATCTAGTGTACTGCCTGGCATTAGTAGGTATCTTCATCCTCTACCCACATTCCATTCATTTGTTTCACTTAATAATTGTGAATCACATGGACCACATCTTTAGGAGTAATATCCTAACAGATCTCTTTGTCTACTGTTTTGCATCACTTAAGTATCTTTTCACTAATGATTCCAGAATTTCAAAATATAAATTTAATTATACTCCTCTCCTGCTTAATGGCTTTCAAAGTTTTTCTAAAGTTTACAGAATGAAATTCAACCTCTTTACAAGATTTTTATTATCTGATCCAGAGATGCTCTTGTAGCCTTCTCTGCTCTCCCTTGTATATACCTGCCATCTTAGCCAAAACAAAATCTTAGTTTCATGAATGAGTGAATTAAATTGATGTAACAGTAGTCTTGGGACTTCTCTGGTGTCTCAGTGGTAAAGAATCTGCCTGCCAATGCAGAAGACATGGGGTTCAGTCCTTGGGTTAGGAAGATCCCCTGGAGAGGGAAATGGCAACCCACTCCAGTAGTCTTACCTGGGAAATCCCATGAACAGAGGAGATTGGTGGGGTACAGACCATGGGGTCACAGAGAGTTGAACACAACTTAGTGACTAAATAACAAAAACAGGAGTCTCAGCAAACAGGGTATTAAATTCTAGCTTTTTTACTTGCATTATTTTGGGGAAGTATTCTCTGTGTTTTACTTTTCTCATCCATATGAAGAAGATAATAGCATCCATTTCAGCTGTCTTGAGGTTTGCGAGTGAAGTGAAGTCTCTCAGTCGTGTCCAACTCTTTGCAATCCCATGGACTGTAGCCTACCAAGCTCCTCTGCCTATGGGATTTTCCAGGCAAGAATACTGGAGAGGGTTGCCATGAGGTTTAAGATGAGTGAAATAAAAGTTCTGTTTAGGCTGTAAGATTCCATGGAAATACATGATTAACACTATTTGATGTTGTCATTATACTGTGGTCATTGTTGTTTTTGTTTATCAATGTGTGAAAATATCTTGTAGAAGTGAACACTACATACTTTTCAGTTCAGTTCAGTTGCTCAGTCGTGTCTGACTCTTTGCGACCCCATGAATCACAGCACGCCAGGCCTCCTAAGTAAAAAGCAGACCCATTTACTTAATGGCTAGACAATATGAAGAATAGGAAAAATTTAGAAGAGACATATGGGTATTCGTAAACATGTTAAATTCAGAAGAAAATTAATTCCCTTATTATGCTTGCTTGCTTATTACACACCAACAAATTTGTGTTAAAGAATTCAGTAAATATTTAGTTTAAACACTAAAGATAGGTAACCTCCCTTTAGCTGAAATCTCCTTGGGAGGTTTTCTACTTTCATGAATCTCACATAAATATCTAAATCCTGATTTGGAAGCTGTGATTTGCCATTGTAAAAGAAGCTCAAACTTTAGTTTGATGAATGTTCAAAAGATCAGGCTTAATAAAAGTTCATCAGTGATACAGAGAAGTCATTTTGGATCCCAATCAAAGGATTTTTTAAAGTCTTTTAGAAGAGCAAGAGTTTGAGAGATAGACTTGATAAGCTAACAACATTAAATCTTTGAGAGGATTTAGGAAGGGATTTAGTGAGTCAATCACATCACTGTAGTGCTCTACCTGTAGTTGCCAGGGTAAAAAGAAACGTGGAATTCCCATAATGAACTTATTTTTTCAAACTAGCATCAGGAAAAACACAATTATTAGCCAACTTACTGCTTCCCAGTGTGTCCAAATAAGTTTCCAGATGCTGCTCTTAGAAAAAGGTAAAGTTCTATTCTGTTTTCCCTCTAGATAAGGCATACGTGCATTTCAAATAAATGACCTGCTCCTTTCCCATTTAATGACTCTATTTCTCTCTAAATTATACAAGTACTTTATTTGTACTTTATGTTATTACTGGCAATTTTTTGTGACTTGTCTGACTCACACAAATATCCTAGTCTCTTCAGAAAAGAAAATCTATTGCTACCAAGAGTGGTGGGAAAAAAAAAGCGGGTCAACACAGCATAACACTCTGGCGTAGACCTTTTACTTATTCACTTATTCAGTCAATATTAAATAAGAAACAACCTTGTGCCAAGCCTGTAGTACAGCCTATGAAAACAAACAAAAATAATCAACTGTAAACATAAAGCACGATTTTGGTATCATGAGCTTCAGTATAGCAAAGGAGACCAATATCTAGTAGTAAAGTGGTTATAAAAATCTGTGATAAAAAAAAGACAATCCTCTCTTAAAATTTTTGTTTTCAATGTTGGAACTAGCAATGCACTTTCCACTTGAGAAGCACCTCTGAAAAGAAGGTATTGGATCTAGGAGAAAAAAAAAAGTTGAAATTTTTTGCTAAAGAATGACTTCAGGCTTTAAGGAAAAGATGTGGTAGTAACTGGTACTTCTTTCTAAAGTGTTTGTTTCAAACTCATCCTTAAAAACTCACACCAAGTAGCTGGTAGAGGATATCTGATCAGAAACAATAAATACATATTAGGATTTATTATGTCTGTGTTGCATCTCTTCAGAACCTAAGCAGGCATAAATCAATATGGGGAAGAAAAAAGCAACAAAATCTCAACAATTGATGCTAAATTAACAAAATAGCTATCATTTTTGAACCACATATTATGATCCTAGTAGCTATATCTAGTTGTGGGACATTGGAAAATGGATATCTACTAAAGAAAAAATAGCTATATTTACTAGAAAACTATATGATGGTCATCTAAATAGATGGCAAAGAAACCCAAGAAAAAAATCTAACATTCATTCATAATAAAAATACTCAGCAAACTAGAAATTAAAGGGAAATTCCTCAATGTGATAACAGTATTAGATTGACAGTTTAGGATATCAATTCCTTTTTGACAATCTGCTGATGTCCACGTAGAGTCTTCTCTTGTGTTTTTGGAAGAAGGTGCTTGCTATAACCAGTACATTCTCTTGGTTAAACTCTATTAGCCTTTGCCCTGTTTCATTCTGTACTCCAAGCCCAAATTTTCCTGTTACCCCAGGGGTTTCTTTTTTACTTTTTACAAAATTACTTTTGCATTCCAGTCCCTATAATGAAAAGGACATTTTTTGGGGGGTGTTAGTTCTAGAAGGTCTTGTAGGTCTTTATAGAACATTTAATTTCTGCTTCTTCAGCATTATTGGTCGGGGCATAGATTTGGACTACTATATTGAATGGTTTTCCTTGGAAGGGAACAGAGATCATTCTATCATTTTTGAGATTGCACCCAAGTACTGCATTTCAGACTCTTTTGTTGACTATCAGGGCTACTCCATTTCTTCTGAGGGATTCCTGCCCACAGTAGTAGATATAATGGTCATCTGAGTTAAATTCACCCATTCCAGTCCGTTTTAGTTCACTGATTCCTAAAATGTCGAGGTTCATTCTTGCCATCTCCTGTTTGACCACTTCCAATTTGCCTTGATTCATGGACATAACATTCCATGTTCCTATGCAATATTGCTCTTTATAGCATCAGACTTTACTTCCATCACCAGTTACATCCACAACTGGGTGTGGTTTTTGCTTTGGCTCTGTCTCCTTGTTCTTTTTCTGGAGATATTTCTCCACTGATCTCCAGTAGTATAAGCATATTGGGCACCTACAGACCTGGGGAGTTCATCTTTCAGTGTCCTATCTTTTTGCCTTTTCATACTGTTCATGGGTTTCCCACAGCAAGATTACTGAAGTGGTTTACCATTCCTTTCTCCAGTGGACCACGTTTTGTCAGAACTGTCCACTGTGACTGGACCTCCTTGGGTGGCACTACACACCATGGATCATAATTTCCATGAGTGAGACAAGGCTTTGGTCCATGTGATCAGATTGGTTAGTTTTATGTGATTGTGGTTTCATTCTGTCTTCCTTATGATGGATAAGGATACAAGGCTTATGGAAGCCTCCTGATGGGAAAGACTGACTGAGGGGAAACTGGGTCTTGTTATGATGAGTGGGGCCAGGTTCAGTAAATATTTAATCCAATTTTCTGTTGATGTCTGGGGCTGTGTTCCCTCCCTGTTATTTGATCTCAGGCCAAGCTATGGTAGAGGTAATGAAGATAGTGGTGTCCTCCTTCAAAATGTCCCATGCAGGCACTGCTACAGTCAGTGACCCCAACCCTGCATCAGGCCACCACTGACCCATGCTTTTGCCAGAGACTCCTGGACACTCACGGGCAAGTCTGCATCAGTCTCTTGTGGGGTCACTGCTTCTTTCTCTTGGGTCCTAGTGCACACAAGGTTTTGTTTAGTTGACTGTGGCTCAGATCATGAACTCCTTGTTTCCAAATTCAGACTGAAATTGAAAAAAGTAGGGAAAACCACTAGACCATTCAAGTATGACCTAAATCAAATCCCTTAGGATTATTCAGTGGAAGTGAGAAAAAGATTCTAGGGATTGAATCTGATAGAGGGCCTGAGGAACTATGGATGGAGGTTCGTGACATTGTACAGGAGGCAGTGATCAAGATCATTCCCAATAAAAATAAATGCAAAAAGGCAAAATGGTTGTCTGAAGAGGCCTTACAAATAGCTGTGAATAGAAGTGAAAGGTATAGGAGAAAAGGAAAGATATACCTATCAGAATGTAGAGTTCCGAAGAATAGCAAGGAGAGGTAAGAAAGCCTTCCTCAGAGATCAGTGCAAAGAAATAGAGGAAAACAATAGAATGGGAAAGACTAGAGATCTCTTCAAGAAAATTAGAGATACCAAGGGAATATTTCATGCAAAGATAGGCACAATATAGGACAGAAATGGTATGGACCTAACAGAAGCAGAAGGTATTAAGAAGAAGTGGCAAGATTACACAGAACTGTACAAAAAAGATCATCATGACCCACATAACCACAGTGGTGTGATCACTCACCTAGAGCCAGACATCGTGGAATGTGAAGTCAAGTGGGCCTTGGGAAGCATCACTGTGAACAAAGCTAGTGGAGGTGATGGAATTCCAGTCGTGTTTTTTCAAATCCTAAAGGATGGTGCTTTGAAAGTGCTGCACTCAATATGCCAGCAAATTTGGAATACTCAGCAGTGGCTACAAGACTGGAAAAGGTCAGTTTTCATTCCAATCCCAAAGAAAGGGAATGCCAAAGAATATTCAACTACCGCATAATTGCACTCATCTCACACGATAGCAAAGTAATGCTCAAAATTCTCCAAGCCAGGCTTTAACAATACATGAACTGTGAACTTCCAGATGTTCAAGCTGGTAACAAAAGTCAGAGGAACCAGAGATCAAATTGCCAACATCCACTGGATCATAGAAAAAGAAAGAGAATTCCAGGAAAACATCTATTTCTGCTTTATTGACTATGCCAAAGCCTTTGACTGTGTGGATCACCACAAACTGTGGAAAATTCTTCAAGAGATGGGAATACCAGACCATCAGACCTGTTTCCTGGGAAATCTGTGTGGAGGTCAAGAAGCAACAGTAAGAACTGGACATGGAACAACAGACTGGTTCCAAATCGGGATTGGAGTGCATCAAGGCTATATATTGTCACCCTGTTTGTTTAACTTATATGCAGAGTATATCATGAGAAATGCTGAACTGGATGAAGCCCAAGCTGGAATAAAGATTGCCAAGATAAATATCAATAACCTCAGATATGCAGATGTCACCACCCTTATGTCAGAAAGCAAAGAAGAACTAAAAAGCCTCTTGATGAAAGTGAAAGAGGAGAGTGAAAAAGTTGGCTTAAAGCTCAACATTCAGAAAACTAAGATCATGGCATTTGGTCCCATCACTTCATGGCAAATAGATGGGGAAGCAATGGAAACAGTGACAGAATTTATTTTGGGAGGCTCCAAAATCACTGCAGATGGTGCCTGCAGCCATGAAATTAAAAATGCTTGCTCCTTGGAAGAAAAGCTATGACCAACCTAGACAGCATATTAAAAAGCAGAGACATTACTTTGCCAACAAAGGTCCATCTAGTCAAATCTGTTTTTTCCAGTAGTCATGTGTGGATGTGAGAGTTGGACCATAAAGAAAGCTGAGTGCTAAAGAATTGATGCTTTTGAACTGTGGTGTTGGAGAAGACTCTTGAGAGTCCCTTGGACTGCAAGGAGATCCAACCAGTCCACGCTAAAGGAAATCATTCCTGAATATTCATTGTAAGGATTGATGGTGAAGCGGAAACTCAAATATTTTGGCCATCTGATGAGAAGAACTGACTCATTTGAAAAAACAATGATGCTGGGAAAGATTGAAGGTGGGCGTAGAAGAGGACAACGGAGGATGAGACGGTTGGATGGCATCACCAACTTGATGGACATGAGTTTGAGCAAGCTCCAGGAGTTGGTGATGAACAGGGAGGCCTGGCCTTCTGCAATCCATGTGGTTGCAAAGATTTGGAGAAGACCGAGTGACTGAACTGAACAGAACTGATTCCTTTTTGAGTGATCTTTGGCAGTTCATGATATCAAAGAAGTTATTCAGTTAATCTACATTGTAAAAATGTATTGACATAAAATTGTTCAATGTATTTTCTTATTATCATCATAATGCTTAGAGGATCTGTGGTAATGTCCCCTCTTTCATTTTTGATTTGTAGTTTGAATTTCTCTCTCTCAAACAAATACATTCTTTCCTTTTCACTTTATTTCTTGGTCATTCTGACTAAATGTTCATTAAAGGAATTTGACATTAAACCACAAGCCATGTCTACCAGCAGCGCTCTTTGCACTTCTAGGGTACAAAGACTAGCATGTAAATGAACTCAAAATCAGCAGGCAAAAATGGGGTCAGCATCATTTTCTTTTCTCTTTTTCTTTTCACTTTTTATTTTGAAGTAATTTTGCATAAATAAGGCAGGAAATCCTTTGTAACATTTGCCCATCTACCTTAACATTTGACATATTTATGGTACTGCTAGTATTATCATCTGTTTCTTACTCACAAAACAGTTTTGGTACTAAATCGATGGGATTTCCACACTAAGTAATTCTCTAATTTTGTGCAGACACCAAATTGGTGTCCTAAAATTAATTCAATTTTTATATTAACTTCCTGTAGTAGCATAGACCCCAGTCTGTCCCATAAAAACGTCTCAACTTCATACATCCATCACAGTAGTGGGTCTGCAGAGTGCCCACACTTCTGCCTGACTTGGTTACAAATTGGTGGTTCCAGTAATCCCCTCTTCAGGTTCAATAATTTGCTATAATGGCTCATAGAACCCAGGGATATATTTTACTTACCATTACTGGTGTATTATAAAAATATTATGAGGGATACAAATCAACAGCTAGATGAAGAGGTACGCAGATGAAGTCTAATGCCATCTTCTTACCTCATGGAGTTTGGGATGCACCACCCTCTTCGCATGTGGATATGCTAACCAACTCAGAAGCTCTCAAAATCCCATTGTTTATAGAGTTTTTAAAGCAGGACATTATATAGGAGTGATTGATTACATCTTTGCCCATTACCATCTTTGGTGCTTAACTGAATCTCCAGCCCCTCAACCCTCCCTGGAGGTCAGGGGGTGGAGCTGAAAGTTTCAACCCTATAATCACATGATTGGCTTCTCTAGCAACCAGTCCCCATCCTGATGCCATTTAAGGATTCACTAAGAGTCACCTCCTTGACATATATCAGGTTTGGGTAAATGGGGAGATAGTTCAGTTCAGTCGCTCAGTCGTGTCCTACATTTTGCGACACCATGGTGCAGCACGCCAGGCCTACCTGTCCATCACCAACTCCCAGAGTTCACTCAGACTCATGTCCATCGAGTCGGTGATGCCATCCAGCCATCTCATCCTCTGTCGTCCCCTTCTCCTCCTGCCCCCAATCCCTCCCAGCATCAGAGTCTTTTCAGTGAGTCAACTCTTCTCATGAGGTGGCCAAAGTATTGGAGTTTCAGCTTTAGCATCCGTCCTTCCAATGGACACCCAGGACTGATCTCCTTTAGAATGGACTGGGGAGATATACATATATATATATGTATATATATATACACACACACAATAATTGATGCTTTTAAAACACCTATCACTGGGGAAATTAGAAAGAATTTTTAGAATTCTGTGCTAGGTACCAGAGACAAAAACTAAATATATATTTCTTATTATATCACAACATCACAGGTACATTTATCGAAATTAATAAATCAACATCAGTATGGAGGGGGAGAATGGCATGTTGGGGGAGGGATTACAAGACATAAACTACTGTGTATCAAATAGATAAGGCACAAGGATATATCCTACAGCATGGGGAACTATAGTCATTATCTTGTAATAACTTTAATAGAGTATATCTTGTAAAAATACTGAATCATTATGCTGTATATTTTAAATGTAATACTGTAAATCAACTGTACTTCATTTTTTTTTAAAAAGAAGAAATTCATAATTTAATAAATCAACATTGGTACAATACTAATGACTAAACTATGAACTTTATTTGAATTTCTCTACCTTTGTAGTTTATCCCACTAACTTTCTTTTCTAAGTTTCTCCTCAGAAAGAGAGTGTCATAGGAACCATGGAGGTGCTGTTCTCCAAAGCTATGTGAAGTATATGCTGTGCAGCATAAGACATGTACTTGGGATCTGTGAAAATGTGGCACTCAGATCTCCTGCTTGGGGAAGCAGGGTTGTTGGATGGCCCCAGCTGCTGCCCCTTGAATTCATCACTGTACTCATGCTAAGTCATACTACTCGTGGGCTGCCTAAAGAAGCCCTAAAGTCAGTTTCACCAAGATATCTTTTTTTTTTTTTTCAGCATACAAATATACAATACTGTGTGTGTGCATGCTCTGTTGTTCAATTGTGTCCAATTCTTTGCAACCCCATGGACTGTAGCCCTCCAGGCTCCTCTATTCATGGAATTTTCCAGGCAAGAATACTGCAGCGGGTTGCCATTTCCTACTCCACAGGATATTCCAGACCCAGGACTCGAACCTGAGTCTCTTGCATCTCCTGCATTGACAGATGGATTTTTTACCACTGCACCACCTGGGAACCCAGGTAAGATACTGTCAATTATAGACACCATGAAGTATATAACATCCCCAGGACTTATTTATCTTATAACAGAAAGTTTGGTTCCTTTTTTTTTTTTTTTCCCCTTAGAGTGGATCTCATCAAAAAGTATCTTCACTATCTAACCCCATCTTGGGGTCTGTTTATAGGAGGCATAGAAATAGGGCAAATGTATACTCATCTATTCTGGGTGAAGTATATTTATTTTAATGTCAATTAAGCAATGTTGCTTTGTAGTATTGTAAAGGCCTTCTATATCTTCAGTGATTTTCTATTTGCTCTATGGATTACTGAGAGAGGAACATTGAAGTCTCTCAACTAAAATTATGAATTTGCCTATTATGCCTTCAGCTCTATCAGTTTTCATTTCCATATTTTGAAGCTAATTGTTAGGTGAATACATATTTAGGATTGCTATGTCTTTTTTGGTCAATTAATTCCTTTATCATTGTGTCCCTCTTTTACCCCTGATAATACTATCCTTTGTATTGAAATCTACTTTGATATTAATATAACCACTCTTTTAGTGAGTGTCTACATATCTCTTTTTATATCCTATTGCTTTTACTTATGTCAACATCTTTAATTTGTAATGAGCATTTTTTTAGATAGCATATAGTGTGGTTATACATTTTATTCCATCTGATAACATCTATCTTTTAATTCAAATGATTGATCCTTTTATATTTACTGTAAACATTTATAGTGTTAGAGTTAAATCTAGTATCTTATTGGATGTTTTCTCTTTATTCTATTTGTTCTTTATTTTTATTATTATTTTTTACTTCTACAGCCTGCTTTTCAATTTATTTTCTAAGACCGAATTCAGTTCAGTTCAGTCGCTCTGTTGTGTCTGATTCTTTATGACCCCACGGACAGCAGCATCCCAGGCTTTGTTGTCCATCATCAACTCCCGGAGCTCGCTTAAACAAATTCGGGTTCATTGAGTCGATGATGTCATCCAGTGATCTCATCCTCCGTCATCCCCTTCTCCTCCTGCCTTCTATCTTTCCCAGCATCAGGGCCTTTTCAAATGAGTCAGTTCTTCGCATCAGGTAGCCAAAGTAATGGAACTTCAGCTTCAGCATCAGTCCTTCCAATGGATATTCAGGACTGATTTCCTTTAGGATGGACTGGTTTGAACTCCTTGCAGTGCAAGGGACTCTCGAGTCTTCTCCAAACCACAGTTCAAAAGCAGCAATTCTTCAGTGCTCAGCTTTCTTTATGGTTCAACTCTCATATCCATATATGACTACTGGATTAGCAATGTTTTTTTCTTTTTCATTTTTAAAGATTGCCTTAAAGTTTACAACACACATCTTTAATTTATCTCAGTCTACCTTCAAACAGTATTCCACTGCTTCATGTATAATGTAAGAACCTGAAAAGAAAGCCATTCATTTTTTTCTCTGATCTGATTTCTGTTACCACTGACATACAGTTTAATTTTAAATATGTTATAATCCAATAATATAATATTAAAATTTTTGCTTGTAATGGTCAATTACATTTTAAATTAAAAATAAGAAAAATTATATACTTTGCATTTATCTTAACGTTAACATTTTTTAAAGCTTTTCATTTCTATGTGTGGAAACAAATTTATATCTGTTATCTTCTCTTGCTGAGAAATTTCCTTTAACATTTTATATCATAGGTCTTAGTGACGAAGTCTCGGTTTCTTTTTTTTTTTTTTTTGAATGAAAACTCCTCGTGCATTTTTGAAAGATGATTTCACTTGGCATTAAATTAAGAGCTAAAATTTTTACATTAAAAATGTCACTCTTCTGTCCTCTCTTGCATAATTTCTGGTGAAATCATTATTAATAGTCTCCTATTATCCATATTTTTCTTTCAAAGTCTATATCTTTTGGTCTGTCTCTTTGTTTTCTTTTCTGCTTCAATTATCAGAAGTTAATATGCTCAATCAGATGTGCTTTATTTATCTTTTTGTGTTTCTCTAAGCATCTTGACAGAGAAGGCAATGGCAACCCACTCCAGTACTCTTGCCTGGAAAATCCCATGGACGAAGGAGCCTGGTAGGTCGTAGTCCTGGGGTCACTAAGAGTCAGACATGACTGAATGACTTCACTTTCACTTTTCGCTTTCATGCATTGGAGGAGGAAATGGCAACCCACTCCAGTGTTCTTGCCTGGAGAATCCCAGGGACGGGGGAGCCTGGTGGGCTGCTGTCTATAGCGTCATGCAGGGTAGGACACGACTGAAGCAACTTAGCAGCAGCAGCAGCAAGCATCTTGAATCTGAAGTTTTATCACTTTATTATTTGGGGAAAATTCTTGGCCATCTTCTCTTCAAATATTTCTTCTGCTATGTTCTCTCTAGTTCTTTAAAACCTCAATTACATGTGTATTAAGCTATTTGATGTTGTCCTGCAGCTGTTAGAAATCTTTCTTCCCTTACTGCTTTTTTCTTTGTGATTCAATTTCAGCATATTCTTTTCATATATATTCAGATTCATTGGTTTTTACTTCAGCTGTGTTGAATCTATTGATGAGCTGGCAAATAAACTTTTTTATCTTTTATACTAGGTTTTTTATTTTTAGCATTTCCATTTGATTCTTTTAGAGATTTATATCTCTGCTGAAATTCCCCCTTTCTTGATGCATGTCATCAAATCTTTAAGTTGATGTTTTAAGATAGCAAACCTAGTTGTCGCTGTTTTTTTTTTTTTAATTTTTTCCTGACAATGGAACCCAGACAACATTTATCAGACACAATAAGGAAAACTCTCACTCTGCATTATAAAAAACAGCCATATATCAAATATTACAGAAAAAAAAATAAGATGGAAACATTTAAAAAGCTGTTTAAGTTATTTTCTTAAAGAGACTTCCTCTACTGCCCGAGATCTTGAATAGCCTCCTGGTCAGTCATCTGGAAACAATTCTTCACAGCATTGATGAAGCTGGCTTCCACTTTTGGAAGGGAACCATCTCTTTCCATCTTACTTGCATTTTTGCTTTAACATATTCTACAGAACTAGGTCCTTTCAGTGTTTTAACTTCTTTCCTGTTTTTATGAAGGATTCCTGACATTTTGATCTTGAAGTTAATGGTTTTGAGTCTTTTCCATTCTGGTTTGATTTTTGTGCCTTTTTAGCTGGAGTCTCTCATACAGATTTCTTTACTGGAACTTCTTCTTCAGTTTCCTCATCATCAAAATTATTGTCTTCATTATCATCTTTATCTTCATCAGCAGCAAATCATCTTGAAACTGGTTATACAGTAGTCTGACTAGAGTCATCTTGATTGTTTTTAGTTTGTTTTCAGATTGTTTCAGATTGTTCCCATTTCTTTGAGTTCAGTTCTCAGAACTGTGACAGTTTATGCCATGGCTACAGTCTGGTCATCATACAGTTAACTTCTTCCACCTGGTGGGGCTTTCAGTATCTATAAGATAGCTCACAGGATCTGCCTCAGACTATAATCTATAGGCCATGAGAAGGAATTAAAGGTCCTCAACATTCAGAAAACGAAGATCACGGCATCCGGTCCCATCACTTCATGGGAAATAGATAGGGAAACAGTGGAAACAGTGTCAGACTTTATTTTTGGGGGGATCCAAAATTACTGCATAAGGTGACTGCAGCCATGAAATTAAAAGACGCTTATTCCTTGGAAGAAAAGTTATCACCAACCTAGATAGCATATTCAAAAGCAGAGACATTACTTTGCCGACTAAGTTCCGTCTAGTCAAGGCTATGGTTTTTCCTGTGGTCATGTATGGATGTGAGAGTTGGACTGTGAAGAAGGCTGAGCGCCAAAGAATTGATGCTTTTGAACTGTGGTGTTGGAGAAGACTCTTGAGAGTCCCTTGGACTGCAAGGAGATCCAACCAATCCATTATGAAAGAGATCAGCCCTGGGATTTCTTTGGAAGGAATGATGCTAAAGCTGAAACTCCAGTACTTTTGGTCACCTCATGCGAAGAGTTGACTCATTGGAAAAGACTCTGATGCTGGGAGGGATTGGGGGCAGGAGGAGAAGGGGACGACAGAGGATGAGATGCCTGGATGGCATCACTGACTTGATGGACGTGAGTCTGAGTGAACTCTGGGAGTTGATGATGGACAGGGAGGCCTGGCGTGCTGCAATTCATGGGGTCGCAAAGAGTCGGACAGAAGTGAGTGACTGAACTGAACTGAGCTATGCTTAATGACTAAACTACTATTATTTAGTCTTTGGAGTGTTTTCCTTTGTTTCTATATTTTCTCACTTCTCTGATTAAACGTATTCTTTGACTGAAGTTTTTTCACAGACAAAAGGCAGGCAGAGAACATGGGTGGGGAAAGATCATAGAATCCTGCTCTGTTTTAGTGGCAGATTCTCTCCTACACACCACACTGTGAGAAGCGCTCTCTGGAATCCTGATTTACTCCTAATCTATGAGTGAATGTCAATTCGCTTTGCACCTAGACCTTCCAGTGACTCTGTACTATAACACAAGCCCACGCTTGGTTTTTAGGAAAGCATTAAAATTATAGCAGATTTTTGTCTCATCTACTTGTATAGCTACCACATCTTTCTCCTATTGTTTGTCACCAGTGGCCCAGGCCCAGAGTCACACATAATTAGCAGTGGTAGTATTGAAACATAACACTATTACTTTAGTTTTCTTGTCCATTAGCTGTAGCATTAAAATTGTGAGCTTTAAAAAAAAAAGAATTCTTACAGAAACTGTGAAAGCATTTCTTGTTTCATTGTTGCAATGAAGTGAAATGTGTATTTCTTGGAATGGTACACACACTTGGGAACTATACCAAACAGTTACATTTTGTTATCCTCATTCAGAAAATGAAGATCACGGCATCTGGTCCCATCACTTCATGGGAAATAGATGGGAAAACAGTGGAAACAGTGTCAGACTTTATTTTTTGGGGGCTCCAAAATCACTGCAGATGGTGATTGCAGCCATGAAATTAAAAGACGCTTACTCCTTGGAAGAAAAGTTATGACCAACCTAGATAGCATATTCAAAAGCAGAGACATTACTTTGCCAACAAAGGTCCATCTAGTCAAGGCTATGGTTTTTCCTGTGGTCATGTATGGATGTGAGAGTTGGACTTTGAAGAAAGCTGAGTGCCGAAAATTGATGCTTTTGAACTGTGGTGTTGGAGAAGACTCTTGAGAGTCCCTTGGACTGCAAGGAGATCCAACCAGTCCATTCTGAAGGAGATCAGCCCTGGGATTTCTTTGGAGGGAATGATGCTGAAGCTGAAACTCCAGTACTTTGGCCACCTCATGTGAAGAGTTGACTCATTGGGAAAGACTCTGATGCTGGGAGGGATTGGGGATGACAGAGGATGAGATGGCTGGATGGCATCACTGACTCAATGGACGTGAGTCTGAGTGAACTCCGGGAGTTGGTGATCGACAGGGAGACCTGGCATGCTGCGATTCATGGGGTTGCAAAGAGTCGGACATGACTGAGCGACTGAACTGAACTGAAGAAACACGGGAAAATAATTTTCTGAACAGTGAATGTCTTCAGTGTTTAAACCCATATTTTGGAAATTGACAGTGTTAAAACCTATATGGTGGAAATTGACCAAGGTCTCTGAGAGTAACACTCAATAGCCAAGTAGTGAAGTAATGATTTGAACTAAGATGAGAAATAAAGGGTTAAAAGTAAGCTTATAATATCTGTGGAGTTTTGTTTTGTTTTTTTTCTTTAACACGGATACTCAGGAAAGAAAAAGTTGTATTGGTCAAAACTCCTTGCAAATTTACCAGCGGAATGATAGTGTATATATATATATATATATATATATATATATATATATATATACTATATATTTGGAGTATATATATATACTATATATTTGGAATATATATATATATACTATATATTTGGAATATATATATATATTTGGAATATATATACTATATATTTGGAATGCTTCTAACAAAATGCACTGTGCATCTGGTCTGCCTAGGTGGCTTATACCTTAGGAATTCATAAACATATGGGACCTGGCCCACTGGAAAGTGGTCATATAAGCTATATATACTGAAGTTTTTAAAGGAAATACTCTATAACCAAAATGGCTCCTCCTATAACAAGCAAAGCCCTGCATGTATTGCTTGGAATATCCCATGTTTAATCAAAGTCAGAATAGGTCCTAATGGACGTAGGGAGCAGCATTGGTTGTCTCTAATCTTTCCAAAGGAAAATTCATTGCTTGTGTTGCATTATCACCCATGCCCTTTGAATTACTAGTAAAGCTCAGTACTGAATATGACACCTGATTCTTGTGACTCAAGTTCAACAATCCAGACCACTGATTTTTAATCTCAGTCAGTTCATTTCCGTTGCTCAGTCGTGTCCCACTCTTTGTGACCCCATGAATCGCAGCACGCCAGGCCTCCCTGTCCATCACCAACTCCCGGAGTTCACTCAGACTCACGTCCATCAAGTCAGTGATGCCATCCAGCCATCTCATCCGGGTCGTCCCCTTCTCCTCCTGTCCCCAATCCCTCCCAGCATCAGAGTCTTTTCCAATGAGTCAACTCTTCGCATGAGGTGGACAAAGTACTGGAGTTTCAGCTTCAGCATCATTCCTTCCAAAGAAATCCCAGGGTTGATATCCTTCAGAATGGACTGGTTGGATCTCCTTGCAGTCCAAGGGACTCTCAAGAGTCTTCTCCAACACCACAGTTCAAAAGCATCAATACTTTGGCGCTCTGCCTTCTTCTAGTCCAACTCTCACATCCATACATGACCACAGGAAAAACCATAGCCTTGACTAGACGGACCTCAGTCGGCAAAGTAATGTCTCTGCTTTTGAATATGCTATCTAGGTTGGTGATAACTTTTCTTCCAAGGAGTAAGCGTCTTTTAATTTCATGGCTGCAGTCACCATCTGCAGTTGTTTTGGAGCCCCCAAAAATAAAGTCTGACACTGTTTCCACTGTTTCCCCATCTATTTCCCATGAAGTGATGGGACTGGATGCATGATCTTCATTTTCTGAATGTTGAGCTTTAAGCCAACTTTTTCACTCTCCTCTTTCACTTTCATCAAGAGGCTTTTTCGTTCCTCTTCACTTTCTGCCATAAGGGTGGTGTCATCTGCATATCTGAGGTTATTGATATTTCTCCCAGAAATCTTGATTCCAGCTTGTGTTTCTTCCAGTCCAGCGTTTCTCATGATGTATTCTGCATAGAAGTTAAATAAGCAGGGTGACAATATACAGCCTTGATACACTCCTTTTCCTATTTGGAACCAGTCTATTGTTCCATGTCCAGTTCTAACTGTTGCTTCCTCACCTGCATACAGATTTCTCAAGAGGCAGGTTGGGTGGTCTAGTATTCCCATCTCTTGAAGAATTTTCCACAGTTTATTGTGATCCACACAGTCAAAGGCTTTGGCATAGTCAAGAAAGCAGAAATAGATGTTTTTCTGGAACTCTCTTGCTTTTTCCATGATCCAGCAGATGTTGGCAATTTGATCTCTGGTTCCTCTGCCTTTTCTAAAGCCAGCTTGAACATCAGGGACTTCACGGTTCATGTATTGCTGAAGTCTGGCTTGGAGAATTTTGAGCATTACTTTACTAGCATGTGAGATGAGTGCAATTGTGCTGTAGTTTGAGCATTCCTTTGCATTGCCTTTCTTTGGAACTGGAATGAAAACTGACCTTTTCCAGTCCTGTGGCCACTGCTGAGTTTTCCATATTTGCTGGCATATTGAGTGCAGCACTTTCACAGCATCATCTTTCAGGATCTGAAACAGCTCAACTGGAATTCCATCACCTCCACTAGCTTTGTTCGTAGTGATGCTTTCTAAGGCCCACTTGACTTCACATTCCAAGATGTCTGGCTCTAGATTAGTGATCACATCATCATGATTATCTGGGTCGTGAAGATCTGTTTTGTACTGTTCTTCTGTGTATTCTTGCCACCTCTTCTTAATATCTTCTGCTTCTGTCCATTCCGTTTCTGTCCTTTATCGACCCCATCTTTGCATGAAATGTTCCCTTGGTATCTCTCATTTTCTTGAAGAGATCTCTAGTCTTTCCCATTCTGCTGTTTTCCTCTATTTCTTTGCATTGATTGCTGAAGAAGGCTTTCTTATTTCTCCTTGCTATTCTTTGGAACTCTGCATTCAGATGCTTATATCTTTGCTTTTCTCCTTTGCTTTTTGCCTCTATTCTTTTCACAGCTATTTGTAAGGCCTCTCCAGACAGCCATTTTGCTTTTTGCATTTCTTTTCCATGGGGATAGTCTTGATCCCTGTGTCCTGTACAATGTCACGAACCTCATTCCATAGTTCATCAGGCACTCTATCTATCAGATCTAGACCCATAAATCTATTTCTCACTTCCACTGTATAATCATAAGGGATTTGATTTAGGTCATACCTGAGTGATCTAACGGTTTTCCGTACTTTCTTCAATTTGAGTCTGAATTTGGTAATAAGGAGTTCATGATCTGAGCCACAGTCAGTTCCTGGTCTTGTTTTTGTTGACTGTATAGAGCTTCTCCATCTTTTGCTGTAAATAATATAATCATCTGATTTCGGTGTTGACCATCTGGTGATGTCCATGTGCAGAGTCTTCTCTTGTGTTGTTGGAAGAGGGAGTTTGCTATGACGAGTGCATTTTCTTGGCAAAACAATATTTGTCTTTGCCCTGCTTCAAATAATTATCTCTAATTTCAAAGTACATACACATTCACCTGTGCAATAATGCCTGGTTCTATCTGATACATGATCAGAGTCTAAAGAAGAATCATTGAGCCAAACTCAGAATTCATGTCATTTTAACAAGCACATTTTTAAATTACATTTAAGGAGTTTTCATTTGTTGTAAGTTTTGAAATACAACTGTGTATGGCATGAAGTGTGATAAAGATTCCTGGAAACCAAAAATCTTTATGCAGCATAGGAGAATACAATACAGAAGAAATATTTAATACTAACTATTTAATATTTAACAATGGAGGAAAAATAATAAACAATTAACCATAATGAATTTATTTTCCTTTGGGTATAAGTGTTTGGCTATTTTGTGATAGACTATTGATCTGTAATAGTAGATAATAGCAGCCACACAAAATGAATCTATCCAATAGGTATTGTGCTAGGTACTCTTTCTTTATAGCTTAACTACAACAAAGATAAATAGACATAAGAAACAATAATTTATTTGGATTGTTACTCAAGGCTCAACCTAAACTACAACCAATGCTGCTTTCCACACTCAATGGTCTAGATTTCTTTGATTGCTGAAGGTAGCTAACATAATGACTCTGTCTTTAATTGTATAGTTGATTTGAAAAATGGATATATATATACTTCTGTACTAGTAGATAATTTTAATTTTGGTTATTCTTGAATGGTTTTAAAATGTTTTTCCAACCTAATTTTTTAATTTATTGCATAAATTTGGAAGCCCCTGTAGGCTTCTACTGCTGGTAGGAAGGAAAATGGAAGGAATTTTTGGCCTTATGGTATTGGGAACAGTGAAAATGGGGGGGAAAAGCTATACAGATTAAGACACAGCATATTCTTCTCTTGAGTTTTCTATAAGACGGTGAGGTAGAAGGACGTGTGCTCATCTTCTCCTGTGAGAAATCCAAAATTACAACTCGCTGCTGAACAACCATCAACAGGAGAATGTTAGATCCCACCAAAAAAGATACCCCACATCCAAGGGCAAAGGAGCAGCCCCAGTAAGACAGTACAAGGGGCAAAATCTCATTTAGAATCAAACCCCATAACCGCCAGAGACACTCGGAGGCTCAGACAAGCTTTGTGCAAACTGGGACCCAGAGACCCCACTAAGACTGAGCCAGAACTGTGTTTGAGTGTCTCCTGTGGAGGGACAGGTCAGCAGGAGCCTGCTACAGGGGCAAGGACTCTGGGTGCAGTAGACCTGGGAATGGCATAAGCCCTCTTGGAGGAGGTCACCATTAACTCCACAATATAGCCTCCAGAACTTACATAGGACTGAGGAAACAGACTCTTGGAAGGCACAAACAAAACCCTGTGCATATCAGGACCCAGGAGAAAGGAGCAGTGACCACACAAGAGACTAAACCAGACTTGCCAGTGAGTGTCCAGGAGTCTATGGTGGAGGCATGGGTTGATGGTGGACTATACAGGGTCAGAGGCACTGAGTGCAGCAGTATGTGCATGGGACTTTTTGAAGGAGGACATCATTATCTCTATTACCTCCATCATAATTTGGCATCAGGTCAAGCAACAGGGAGGGAACATAGCCCCAACCATCAACAGAAAATTGTATTAAAAATTTGCTGAGCAAGGGCCCACCCATTAGAACAAGACCCAGATTCCCACACAGTCATTCTCTCCCATCAAAAAACTTCCACAAGCCTCTTATTCTTATCCATCAGAGGGCAGACAGAATGAAAACCGCAATCATAGAAAATGAACCAATCTGATCACATGAGTCACAGCCTTGTCTAACTCAATGAAACTATGAATCATGCCATGCAAGGCCACCAAAGATGGACATGTCAGGGTGGAGAGTTCTGACAAAACGTGGTCTACGGGAGAAGTAATGGTAACCCACTTCAGTATTCTTGCCGTGAGAACCCCATGAACAGTATGAAAAAACAAAAAGATAGAACCCTGAAAGGTGAACTCGCCAGGTCAGTAGATGCCCAATATGCTTATACTACTGGAGATCAGTGGAGAAATAACTGTATAAAGAATGAAGACACAGAGCCAAAGCAAAAACAACACCCAGTTGTGGATGTGACTGGTGATGAAAGCTAAGTCCAGTGCTATAAACAGCAATATTGCATAAAAACCTGGAATGTTAGGTCCATGAATCAAGGCAAATTGGAAGTGATCAAATAAGTGGTGGCAAGAGTGAACATTGACATTTTAGGAATCAGCAAGCTAAAATGGATTGGAATGGATGAATTTAACTCAGATTACCATTATATCTTCTACTGTGGGCAAGAATCCCTTAGAAGAAATGGAGTATCCCACATACTCAACAAAAGAGTCTGAAATTCTGTACTTGAGTGCAGTCTCAAAAATGACAGAATGATCTCTGTTTGTTCCAAGGCAAACCATTCAGTATCACAATAATCCAAGTCTATGCCCAGACCAATAATGCTGAAGAAGCTGAAGTTGAATTGTTCTATAAAAACCTACAAGACTTTCTAAAACTAACAACAAAAACGATGTCATTTTCATTATAGTGGACTGGAGTGAAAAAGTAGGAAGTCAAGAGATAACTAGAATAAATGGCAAATTTGGCCTTGGAGTACAAAAATGAAGCAGGGCAAAGGCTAACAGAGTTTGGCCAAGAGAATGCGCTGGTCATAGCAAACAATTTCTTCCAGCAGCACTAGAGAAGTCCAATACACATGGACATCACCAGATGGCCAATGCCCAAATCAGATTGATTATATTCTTTGCAGCCAAAATGGAGACACTCTATACAGTCAGATAAAATAAGACTGGGAGCTAACTGTGGCTCAGATCATGAACTCCTTGTTGCCAAATTCAGACTGAAATGGAAAAAAGTAGGGAAAACCACTAGACCATTCAGGTATGACCTAAATCAAATCTCTTAGGATTATACAGTGGAAGTGACAAATAGATTCAATGGATTAGATCTGATAGACAGAGGGACTGAAGAATGATGGAGGTTTGTGACATTGTACAAGAGGTAGTAATCAAGATCATCCCCAAGAAAAAGAAATACAATAAGGGAAAATGGTTGTCTGAGGAGGCCTTACAAATAGCTGTGAAAAGAAGAGAAGTGAAAAGCAAAGGAGCAAAGGAAAGATATACCCATTTGAATGCCAAGTTCCGAAGAGTAGCAAGGAGACATAAGAAAGCCTTCCTCATCAATCAATGCAAAGAAATAGAGGAAAACAATAGAATGGGAAAGACTAGATATCTCTTCAAGAAAATTAGAGATATCAAGGGAATATTTCATGTAAAGATGGGCTCGATAAAGGACAGAAATGGAATGACCATACAGAAGCAGAAGATATTAAGAAGAGGTGGCAAGAATACACAGAAGAACTACACAAAAAAGATCTTCACGACCCAGATCACTCACCTAGAGCCAGACATGCTAGAATGAGAAATCAAGTGGGCCTTAGGAAGCATCACTACGAACAGTTAAGGGAGGTGATGGAATTCCAGTTGAGCTGTTTCAAATCCTAAAAGATGATGCTGTGAAAGTGCTGCACTCAATATGCTAGCAAATTTGGAAAAGTCAGCAGTGGCCACAGGACTGGAAAAGGTCAGTTTTCATTCTAATCCCAAGAAAGGCAATGCCAAAGAATGTTCAAACTATCGCACAATTGTACTCATCTCACATAAGTAATGCTCAAAATTCTCCAAACTGGGCTTCAACAGTACGTAAACCATGAACTTCCAGATGTTCAAGCTGGATTTAGAAAAGCAGGGGAACCAGAGATCAAATTCCCAACATCCGTTGGATCCTAGAAAAAGCAAGAGAGTTCCAGAAAAACATCTATTTCTGCTTTCTTGACTATGCCAAAGCCTTTGACTGTGTGGATCACCGCAAACTGCAGAAAATTCTTCAAGAGATGGGAATACTAGACCACCTGGCCTGCCTCTTGATAAATCTGTATGCAGATCAAGAACCAACAGTTAGAACTGGACATGCAACAACAGACTGGTTCCAAATCAGAAAAGGAGTGCATCAAGACTGTGTATTGTCCCCCTGCTTATTTAACCTCTATGTAGAGTACAGCATGGGAAAGGCCTGGCTGAAATAAAGATTGCCAAGAGAAATATCAAGCACCTCAGATATGCAGATGACACCACCCTAATGGCAAAAAGTGAAGAGGAACAAAAGAACCTCTTGATGAAAGTGAAAGAGAAGAGTGAAAAAGTTCGCTTAAAACTCAAGATTCGGAAAATGAAGATCATGGCATCTGGTCCCATCACTTCATTGAAAATAAGTGGGGAAACAATGGAAACAGTGAGAGATTTTATTTTATTTTTTGGTCTCCAAAATCACTGCAGATGGTGACTGCAGCCATGAAATTAAAAGACACTTGCTCCTTGGAAGAAAAGCCATGGTCAAGCTAGACAGCATATTAAAAAGCAAAGACATTATTTTGCCAACAAAAGTCCATCTAGTCAAACCTATGGTTTTCCCAGTAGTCATATATGGATGTGAGAGCTGGACTTGAAAGCTGAGCACCGACGAATTGATGCTTTTGAATTGTGGTGTTGGAGAAGACTCTTGAGAGTCCCTTGGACTGCAAGGAGAACCAACTAGTCTATCCTAAAGGAAATCATTCCTGAATATTCATTGGAAGGACTGATGCTGAAATTGAAACTCCAATACTTTGGCCACCTGATGTGAAGAAGTGACTCATTGGAAAGACCCTAATCCCGGGAAAGATTGAAAGTGGGAGGAGAAGGGGATGACAGAGGATGAGACGGTTGGATGGTATCATTGACTCAATGGACATGAGGTTTGAGTAAGCTCCGGGATTTGGTGATGGACATGGAAGCCAGACATGCTGCAGTCCATGGGGTCACAAAGAGTCAGACACAACTGAGCAACTGAACTGAATTGTACTAGGTTTACTAAGCATTTTGTCTTATTTTTCATTTCTCAACTAGGTCATTCATTTCTCAACATCAACACATACAATCAAACACACACACATAAACTTATTGTAGAAATCTTTATACCCCAATCCCTATTTCTCAGCCCCTGACTCCTATACAATTATTCTTTTTTTACACTGTTAAAATTCAGGCTGTCCAAATAGCCTCAGAAACAAATCAAAGAATCAGATCCACTGGTATTGAAATTGTCTAGAAGACTTTGAGAGTGGTGACATGGGAAGTGTTATCTGTGGAAAATACAAAAAGGACAGCCAGAATTGGATTCTAAGTGTTGTCTTCCTTTCCAGAGTAACTGGGCTAAGTATGCATAGTAATGGTCTCTGCTTTCCTACTTGGTGATTGGGCCTAACATGAGCACCCACAATGGCTTTTAAACAGCTTGTTTGCAGAAAGATAGTAATCAGCCAATATTTTGACAACAGCCCTGGAAAACAACCAGGTTTTCTCTGAGTCAGAAGACCTTTTCAGATGTCTTGAGTAAAGTTCATACTAGAATCAAGTTTATGTCTGATTTGTTTAATTGGTCTCTTATCAGAGAAAAGGAAGCTTGCCACAATATATTTTTTAGCCTTATGAATTTTCTGATTATACTTTTTATTCATCAATCAATCAGGTCATTAGAAAGAAACTATAGAAAATGAAAATAATTCTAATTGTAAAGAATAATAGCTATATAACTATAGTAACAGAAAAAATTATGATTATAAAATAATTCTATAGAAGTAATTTCTAGATAAAAAATATTTGAAGTCAGAGGACTAATTTTTTTTTATTATTTTCTGATTCCAAGTAAGTTTCTAAACTTCTCTGTCTCGCCTTGATTTATAAAATACAAAGAAAATGTCTGATTTGCCTACTCCATAGGAATTTCATGAATATCAAGTGAAAGAATGTGTATGAACGTCCTGGTAACTGGAATATATATGAACATTTTGATCCATGCGACTGTGGACTTACACTATCCCTTGAGTCCATCATTCAT
Organism: Budorcas taxicolor; assembly: GCF_023091745.1. Lineage (NCBI taxonomy): Eukaryota > Metazoa > Chordata > Mammalia > Artiodactyla > Bovidae > Budorcas > Budorcas taxicolor. The sequence goes on from NC_068912.1 coordinate 76,252,900, forward strand.
TTTTCCTAAGTTTGAGTTTCACCCAATTTGAACATCCCCTGTCTTTGAGTGAGAGTAGAAAAGGTTTCACCTCACAAATCAATATGGTAAGTGATAGTGGCTGCCTGAAATAGAATACTTTTTAAGAAAAGTATTAGCTTAAAAAATCGTCTTAGCATTGTTAATAACTAGCGACATCTCCCATGGGGACAAGTAAAGAAATGTAAGTGGCCATGCCACACATTTGCAATAGCTTCCTTAAAACTCAAAACAGTCATTCCAATAAATGGGATATTCCTTACCAATTTAAGGACTAACATTAACAGAGAAACATAAAAGATTTATATTACCTAGCATCAGTCTCTTCTACCTGGCCAAGATGAATATCACCTAATTTTTTCAAGGGTAATTAATATTATAGCCTTTTTGCAGTACCTTAAATTTGTTATTGAGGCCACTAAATTCTTTTGAAATAGAAAATAAATGTTGAGTGCTAGATAGATCTAGCTGTGAACTCACTTAAATGAAAAGTGAACTCTGGTACTCTGACCAGCAAGGTAAGTACTGTCCACATTGCTCCATTCAGAGAGGAATACTTTTCATGATAAAGGATTGTTTCTCAGTAAAGAGATATAAATAGATGTGTGCATTTCCCTCTGAGAACATTTTAGCATGTCAGGAATCATGAGGGATAAATCTTAATTGTTGTGTTTTCTGTACTTACAGATTGCTTTTGATATATGTCAGGAAGATACATCTTGATACATCTTTCCCCAAAGCAATAGTCTGAGGAAAAAGTATGACAATGTATAATTTGAGCAATTAGTTTTTAAAATGACTTATTACATAAGTCACTAAGACTTATTTATTGATCCATTTAAGAATGTAGAAAACACTGTTGATTTCAGATCACTGATACTAAATGGTCCAGTTGATACATTTGCCTTCATCCATTTATTTATTCAATCAATGATGTACCAAGAGGTGTGCTAGATGGTGATAATGTAACAGTGAACAGGACAAGCATGATTTCCTAGCTTCACAGGACTAACATTCTTAACAGAGATACAATCATTAAGCAGGTAGTTACACCCATGGAGTTGCTGCACCGAACACCATAGAGCATGCTAAGAAGATCATAATGAGAAGCCTTAATTCTGTGAAGTTAGGGAATTCTCAAGTCCTAAAGACTTATAATGGTAAATATATGAGGGTAGAGAAAAGGTAAATATTTTCTAGATAGAAGAACTAGAATGGTCAACTTAGCCAACTGAGCCAGCCAGTTTAGATTAAAAATAAAAATGATTATAATAACATAAACAGATGAGCAGGCTTGTTAGAGTTACCCATTGTGAAGTACATTTTTGACGCTGATATTTTCTTAATTTTCACCTGAGACTAGATGATTTTGAGTGTCTTATCGCTAAACTGACTTCAGAAGCAAATTTCTTTTATCTGGATTTTCCCTGTTATTATTATTTTCTTCTTCCTAAGGCATGAGTCATTAAAACCACCATCTACAGCAAGAATCTGACAAAAGCTTCCTAGGGAATAATGCCAGTAGCCTAGAAATATATATATGAATCAACAAGGAGAGAATAAGAAAACTCTCAGTATGGTCTGTCCACACCCAATAACTCTTTAACATGGTAATTAAATGACATCAATTTGGCACAATTCTGAAATAACTTCCCCAGCTTTTGAGCTCCCTCTAGGGTCAACTGACATCTTTGGTGAGACTTGTTTAAAGCCCATCTTTTCCCTCTATTCAACACTGTTGCCTTTTCTTTCCTTCTAGAAGTAGAAGCCCAAGATTTCCCTAATAAACCTCCTGAAGAGTATTCTCTGCACTACAAACTAAACCATGTCCCCTGTCCCCCACCAAATCTATATATTGAAGTCCTAACCCCTAATGTGATTATACTTGAAGACAGGGCTTTTAGGAGATAATTAAGGTTAAATGGGGGCTTTCCTGGTAGCTCAGCTGGTAAAGAATCCATCTGCAAGGCAGGAGACCCTGGTCCAATTCCTGGGTCAGGCAGATCCCCTGGAGAAGGGCTAGGCTACCCACTCCAGTATTCTTGCCTGGAGAATCCCAATGGACAGAGGAGCCTGGTGGGCTGTAGTCCATGGGATGGGAAGGAGTCAGACATGACTGGGCAATTAAGCACAGCAAGCTTAAATGAGGTTATTAGGGTAGAGCTCTAATTCTGAAAGATTATGGCCTAATAAGCAGAGAAAGATCTCTCTAAGTGTGTGTCTCTCTGTGTGTATGTGTGTGTGTACAGATAGATATCTTTATGTGTACACACTGAAGAACAGTTACGTGACCATACAGTGAGAAAGTGGATATTTGCAAGCCAAAAGAGAACCCTTACAAGTGTCTCACCATGCTTGAGGCAGGACTTAGATGGACCCCAGGCTGAGCAATCTCTTCCCTGTGGACAGAAACTCCATAAAGGCAGGATGATAGAGGAGGCTGGGCCCTGCCCAGATAAGAGATGAAGACCATATAGTCCTCATTCTTAAAGTCAGAGACCTCCCTGACTACTCATGCATAGAAAGGTTCCTTGGAGGTCAAAAAGGGAGGTGGTGTCACCTCATAGTAAGTGATGTCAAGTACCCATAAGCCTCTTCACTAGGGACCACCTTGGTTAAAAGACGTGCATGCACACGTGGGAGGATCCTGAGATATACTGAACAAGGTCTCAGAACCAGGCAAAGCATGACTGGTCAAAGGAAACCCAGAAGAAATGCCTCATAAAACTGATTCAAACTACCCTGAGGCCACAACTCTCTCTCACTGATCTTGCCCATGTGTGTATCCACATGCACTTTCTTTCTTCCAAATAAATTCTTTACTTGTTTCACTATTTTCCATCTTTGTGGGAATTCTTAGAGTCCGAGCTCTGTCACTTACCACTGGTGTAGTAGCTAGGATTTGATGCTCTTACCCCTGTGACCAGACCTTAATCTCTGTCCAGGAACTGAAGCCCTGCTTCAAGCTACTGTAGGCTGAGGCCATCCAAGATCATGCAGGGACCCTGATCTCAGACTTCCATGTTCCAAAAACTGTGAAAGAAAAAAATAAATTTCTATTGTTTAAACCAGCCAGTCTACAATATTTTGTTATGGCAGCCCCAAATAACTAATACACTCTTTTTCAGCACCTGCATCTCAAGAAACCCAAGCTGCAATGGTGGCCCTTTGTAATCACCACTGACTATGCAATTAGGACAATTCCTCAGGCTCAAATGGAAATAAAACAAATAAATCATGCATATAGAGATTCCTATATGCTTAAGTGCTTTCTGAGTGGAAACTTAAGCTTTCCATTTAGAAACTATTTTCTTTGCCTGAATTACTCTAAGATAACTACCTGGTGAACACAGAGCTATTCATAATATTCGTGACTTGGGGAGAGGCTGCTACTAGTCTCCGAGTTCTGGCAGGTGGAAATGGAGACACTATCATTTCTAGTACGTCATATTCCCAGTGGTGCTAAATCACTTGAAATTCCAAACACCTGCATTGTTCCCCCTAAGACTGCTTACCATCAAAATGCAAGATGCTGCTGAGCCCTGAGACAGGTGATAAGAAGGGCCCACTGAGCCAAGAAAACAACAAATAACTTTGTAGAAGCCTCTGGAAATTTACCATTTCCAATCAAAGCTTTGTTTGCTCTGAGCAAAACTAAGTCCTGCACTCCAAATTATTAGAGCTGGGAATGCAGGAAAACCTGAATCCTGCCTTGTAATAACTGCTCCCTAATAGAAGTTTTCTGAGGCAGATTCATGCAAGAATCAATGCCTAGAATAAAAATAAAGTACTACGTCATCATGAAAGATGGGTCAGCACCTGGTACCACAGTAAGGGCTCTCTGGTGCTGGTAGATTAAACTGACCCAGTTGAGACTGGTGTGTGTTAGTTGCTCAGCTGTGTCCAACTCTTTGTGACCCCATGGACTGTAGCCAGCCGGGCTCCTTTGTTCATGGGATTCTCCAGGCAAGACTACTGGAGTGGGTTGCCATTTCTTTCTCCAGGGGATCTTCCTAACCCAGGGAATGAACTTGGGTCTCCTGCATCACAGGCAGATTCTTTACCATCTGAGCCACCAAGAAAGCCAATTGAGACTGAACTGGAAGCCAAAGCATTGTGTCCATTTCCACCTTAAGCCCCAGACTCAGATTTCCTCTAGCTACAAGCAAGTAAGAAACAAGAGTAATATGTGGAGCCTGAGCCCACTTACTCCCACATTTCTGCTCATGTTACTGCCTCTGTTTGGAAACCCTTCTTTAAAGGATATACCTCACACCTTCTTACAATGATGATCTACCTCACACATTCCAGAAAAATCCATTAGTGAGTCACTCTTTATTTGTGCCTTACACTTTAAGTAAGTCCTTGTTGCACATTTCAACCTCTTTACAATGATTTATTGGGTCCTTTTATTCACTAGAAAATGAGTTTCTTTGAGGCAAGGACCACATCTGGCCCAACTTTCAGATGATTCTAACACAAGACTTGAAAAACAATAGATATTATGTACCCCAAAACATGAAATGACACATCATTTGGCCCCAACCTTTCTTTCTAGCCTCCAGGCTCACTAAACCCACTAGTTCCTCATTTATCCACATAGCCCTACTTTATCCACAACACACAACTCACTGACTGGCAAACGTGTCCTGTACAGACACACCCTCTTGCTTTCACTCATATTGTTCCCTCTGTCTGAAATATTCTCTCATCATTCCAAACCATAAAAATGTTCATCTTCCTCTCAGGTTCTACTTAAATACCATTCTCCAGAGAATCTCTTCTTTGCTTTCCCATCATCTAATGTTGATGTCTTTCCACACACATCATACTTTCTCTCTATTGGGCTATACATTCTTAGAAGTCGGAGTCTACCAAGAACATCTACAGCTCAATAAGACAAACAATTTCATTAAAATTAAGCAAAATATTTGAACAGAGATTTCATATAAGAAAATATATTCCTCCTTTGGTATGGACAAGGCATTAGTACCCTTGAAGATATCAAAACTCACCAATGCTCAAGTATCCTAAGTAAAATGATTAATATTTGCATATAACTTATGCATATCCTCCCATATACTTAATATACTTAAATCATCTCTGGATTACTTATAATACCTAATACAATGTAAATTCTATGTAAATAGTTGCTGGCACAGGGAAATTTCAAATTTTGCTTTTGGGGAATTTCTGGAATTAAAAAATATATTTTTTCCATCCATAGTTGGTTTAAAATTCATGTATGCAGAACTGTGGATATGGATGGCCAACTATACACACGCATGGCTAATAAGCATATGAAAAGGAGATCAATATTACATTATATAAAATGTATCACAGAAATGGGAGTTAAAATACAGGGCGATATCATACTCACCCATTTGTTTTGATGAAACTTAAAGGTTGAAAATACCAAGTGTTAATGAGGTTGTAGAACATCTAAAAGTTTCATATCCTTCTACAAAACAGTACAAGCATGCTGGAAATTTTTCTTTAAAAGTTAAAAGTGAAACAAAAGGAAAAGCTATGCACAGATATTCTGTTCCAAAATATTTACTTAAGAAATGAAAACATATCTACATAGACTAATGCATGAATGTTCATAGCTACTTTGTTAAAAATATTTTAATAATTATTAAGTAGCCAGAAACTGAAAACAACACAAATGCCCATTAACAAGAAAACAAACAAATGACCATGGTATATTCAAACACTACAATGGAATAGTTCAGTTCATTTCAGTCATTTAGTCATGTCTGATTCTTTGCGACCCCATGGACTACAGCACGCCTGGCTTTCCTGTCCATCACCAACTCCTGGAGCTTGCTCAAACTCATGTTCATCAAGTCGGTGATGCCATCCAACCATCTCATCCTCTGTCATCCCCTTCTCCTCCTGCCTTCAATATCTCCCAGCATTAGGGTCTTTTCCAATGAGTCAGTTCTTCACATTGGATGGCCAAAGTATTGCAGTTTCAGCTTCAGCATCAGTCCTTCCAGTGAATATTCAGGAATGATTTCCTTTAGGATGGACTGGATGGATCTCCTTGCAGTTAAAGGAACTCTCAAGAGTCTTCTCCAACACTACAATTCAAAAGCATCAATTCTTTGGTGCTCAGCTTTCTTTATAGTCCAACTCTCACGTCCATACATGACTACTGGAAAAACCATAGCTTTGACTAGATAGACTTTTGTTGGCAAAGTAATGTCTCTGCTTTCTAATATGCTGTCTATGTTGGTCATAGCTTTTCTTCCAAGGAGCAAGCATGGAATACTACTTGGCAACAAAAAAAATGACCTACTGGTAATTGCAACAACTTGGATGAACCTCACCTTAAAATCATTATGCTGAGTGAAAGAAGTCAAGCACAAGTCAGTACATACAGTGTGAACTCATTTATATAAAACTCTAGGAAATTGAAACCAAATCAGAGGTTGCCTGGGGCAGAGTTGGGGTTAGGGGAGAGAGAGATTATAAAAGGACATGAGAAAACTACGGAAGTGATGAAAAATGTCTGTTTCCTTGATTGTGATAATGATTTTATGGGTGTTTAAACATGTCAAAATTCATTAAGTTACTTTCTTTAAATATGTGCATCATGTTGTACTTAAGCCTCAACAAAGCTAGGGGGAAGCCCTCAGTGGTTCCATATCACCAATGAGTGAAATAAAATCTGTATCACAGTGTTTTCATAAGTCAGATCCCTGCGTCTGGCCTCATCTCCACTAATTCCTCCTGCACATTTTATGTTCTATAAGTACTAATCAGCATCTCCTCCATTGAATATCTCTCCTTAGATCACTTGTTGGACATGTGCTTTTTTAAAAGGGTGTTTCCTTTCTGAAAAGTTCACTCACACTCCACTCCTATTCATCTGGAAAATAGTTAACTGTTTCTCAAAACTTTGTTCAGTTTGTGTATAGAGCAGTAGGTGCTTGATAAGTTATTGTACAATGTATGAATGGGCTAAGGTATACCTCCTTTAGGAAGCCTGTTCTGACATATTCCCCAGAATTAGTCACTCTTTCAATTTTTGCTATTCTTTTTATTATCATCCAATATTGTTTTACATAGGGTTTTAAATCTGCTTCCTTACATGTTAACTCCTTGGGGACTGTGGTGGGCAGAATTTTAAGATGTCCCCTCAAATTCTTGTCCAGTATGCACACAAACTTTCCCAATTGTTTAATCAAATACTAATCTAGGAGTTACTATGAAGGGTATTTTGCAGCAGCAATTAAGGTCCCAAATCAATTTTAAGTTAGGGAAATCATCCAAGTGGCGCTGACCTAATCATGAGAATCCTTTAAAAGCTAAGCGTTTTCTTCAGTTGATCACAGAAAAGCATAGATTTGAAGCATGAGAAAAATTTAAAGCACCTTTGCCAGCCAGAAGATGGAGGACACCAAACGATGAGGAATGTGAGTGGCCTCTAAGAGATGAGAGACTCCTGACAGTCAGCAAGGAAAATGGAACTTAATGCCACATCTTCACAAGTTGAATTCAGCCAAAAACATAAATGAGCTCAGAAGTGGATTTTTTTTTTTTTTTTTTTTGCAGTCTTCAGATAAGAATTAAATCTGGCAAACAGTACCATTTTAGTCTTGTGATATTCTTGGCAGTGAACCCATTCATGCATGCTCTGCCAGACTTCTCAACTACAGACCTGGTAGCTAATAAAGGGTACAATTTTAAACCTCTACATTTTCATTCATTTGTTACCCTGCTGCATAAAAACAACACAGGGATAGAAATCACACCTTCTATACGTTTATAGCACATGGTTACTCATGTAATAAGAATTTAATTGTGTTTTTAAGAAAAAATGAAAAGGAGAATGAAAAAAAGGAAAGGAGGGAGAAACAAAGATAAAATATTAGAAGGAATAAAAGAGAAAAAACAGAAACATTTTAGTTTCCAAAACAGTGGTCCTTGACCTTAGCTACACATTATCATCCTATGAAGAACTTTAAAAAAATATTAGTACCTGGGTTCCACCCCCAGTGATTCTGATTTAATTGATTCGAGTGTGGCTTAAGCCTCCCTAGATGCAGCAAAAAGTTGAGAACCACTGCTGTGGTTGCTCCATGTGAACAGACTCCCAAGGCCCAGCAGCTCTGCCAGAACTCCAGCGGCCCCAGGCATCCATGGAGACTGGCTGGGTCCTTAAGGCTAACCTCCTGAAAGCCCTTATTTACTAGCTGTGTCCTTTTCCACAGTGAGCTCTTTCCAGGATGTTAATCAGCCTCACTCCAGGACATATTCATTCTTCTCTCCACTCACAGGTTCCTTAGTTTAGGTTTAAATAATAATCGCTTGGTATTTTAATATATTTTGGACTTCTTCCACATTACAGCCTTCTTGGACCCTGCTGATCACATAAATTTTTCTCTGCAGGATTCTCAACTGCAATCTACAGAGAGAACATTGGTAATGTTCTGATTAGAAATGGTGAATGCCATTACCTGGATAATGTCCTTATCTATCACCAACACCTAAACATCTTTCTCAGTTAAAAATTACTTTAATTGCTTATCAGAGTTCTCTGAAGGGCTTTATAATCTTAGGAAAGCTATAGAATATTGGGATACTGAGCTATAATTCCGGTTCTGCCCTTATTAACTGTGTGAGATATCTGGCAAGATAGTTAAGCACTGTTAATAATAACAATAATAGTTTATCATCTTTAAATAAAGGAGTTTATTATTTCAAAGGGTTTATATTAGATTAATAGTATGATAAAGGTTTATTACAACAGCTTAGGTGCATATGTGTGCATTTCTCTGTGTGTGTTTGATATGATTGTTCAACCAGTTCACTGGAGTACCTAATATAGTTCTGTCATTCTGAAGAAAGTTTTAGAAAAAAAAAAAAAAGTAAACTATTTCAATAAATTTCTTTCTTGGGGAAAGAAAGAAGGATGGATGAGTAGGATACTCTACCTGGCATGAAGACATCAATATGTGCTATTGATTCTTAAGTCTAGTTGGTCTTTTAAAGGTATCTGAGAGGGGGAGGGAAAAGGGAATACACATAAATTTTAGATAACATTGCTTAGCACATAGGAAACCAAGAGCTATCATTTTGCATTAGCATGGCAGGGGCATGGTTTGATGGACATGGGATGGTCCACCCACATTCCTCCTCAGGGTCCTTGTTGCTAAGCTGTAGACAGTGTTGCAGGCAGATACTTGCCAGCTGCCAGTTCCTTCAAGGATGGCCTCAGATGCAGAGTCATCTCGCCCAAGATCATGCCCTTCCCAAAGCAGACACATGCAATGACTATTGAGGCAGAGATATAAAGGCTTGGTTACTTTGGCCCAATACAGAACAACTCTGCCCACCGGTATAGTCTAGAGCTTCCTGTGGGGTCAGCTGAAGCTGCTTGGGCTGCATCACAGCCTGACTCCTCCCTTCGCTCAGTTCTGCCTCCTTCCTTCTCTTTCACAGAGGCTGCTCCCAAGATCCCCCCCACCCTGAATCTGAACATGCTACTGCTGCTGCTAAGTCAGTTCAGTCATGTCCAACTCTGTGCGACCCCATAGACGGCAGCCCACCAGGCTCCCCCGTCCCTGGGATTCTCCAGGCAAGAACACTGGAGTGGGTTGCCATTTCCTTCTCCAATCTGAACATATTGTTCACTAAACTGCGTCTGTGTCTGAATCCTAGAGAACTCAACGTGCAACATGTTAAGCCCTTTGAGGTCAAAGATGTAGGAGTTGGAGGAGGAGGCACAACATAACATCAAAACTTTGGGTTTAATATCTAATCTCACGAAATTTTCCAACGAATAATAGCTCCATTCATTGCTGCTTAGTATGTGCCAAGGATTGTTGCACTTCATCATTAGAAAATGCCTATGGGTTATTATTATCCTCAATCTACAGATGAGGAAATCAGATTTACCAGTGGCAGGTAACTTTTATCCATAGCCCTGTTAAATAACTTTGTCATGAATAAAACCTGCGTATGTCTGATTCTGAAGGTTGGGATCTTATATGTCATACTTTTCTGCTCTGGTTTCTCATTAAAGGAAAATGCAAGCAGCATTTTTCACAGTGTGAGAGACTTGGGGCTTGGGAAAGCTTTCCTTACTTCATCAGGTGAAGTTCTGCCTGGGCAGTTGTTGTCTCCCCTACAAAAGAAATTGTTATTGAGCCATGGGGGCTTTGTTGATCACTGTTGCTGGGCATTCCCGAAATTAGATAGCACTCTCTTCACTGCAAGCTCTCAGAAGAGGGGGAGTTAGCTCTGTGAGTCATGAGGAGACGGTGTTTGACGAGGACCCAAGATCATCCATCTTTTGACTACCTGTATTTTGCTACTTTAGATTCTAAAATAAAATATGTAGAAGGGACATGCTAAGCAAACAGGCATATTTTTTTACCCTGCAAGACACTGGTCCCTGACCCCATGGGGGAACTCCAGCATGGTCAAGTTGTACCAGTAGACAAACAGGGACAATTTTGGCTTACAGTAGGCATTTCTGAGTGTCTCAGACCAAAAGCAAACCCATGACCTCCTTGGCACCTTATCCCAGACCCATGCCCTAACTGGCCCTCTGAATGTTATCACTCTAGTGATGAGAAGAGACAATAAAAGATAAAATCAAAGATGTATATTTTCTCCCTAGAACGTGGGGCAGTTGACTGACTCTTCCTCCCTTTCTCCTAAACCTTACCAAATAGCCTAGACTGAGCTCATTTTCTTCTATTAGGTATAATGAAGGGAAAGTAATATTTCATTATATTTCCTTGCAAATCTCAGAGATGGCAAGAGAAAGAAATAATTCATGGGTAGAAGCCACCCCAAATAGAGACTCACCATAGAAAACTGAATTTTTTGATATCTTTGTTCAGCATGCCAAAATTTCTAGTTCCCAAGCACCATGACCTAATGATACACTTGAATGTAACCCTTCCATGTTGGCACTTCTCCTTGGGGACACAGGGAGAAGTGCTGTTTCAGCAAGTTCTGGAAGCCAGCAACCCCACAAGCAACAGAGTTCTGAGACACTACTGGCAGGTGACAAGAAGCAGCCTCATTTTTTGAAGAAAAGGCAGGTCTGAGATGACTTCAGAGCTGACTTGCGAAGCACTGGAATCCCCCCTGTTCTCCCTCTTCAGTTCCTTTGCTCTCCTCCCTTTGTCTCCCTCTTTTTTTCCTTGTATCCTTTCTTCTATCTTTCCTTATGACCAGTTTTTTTCCTTCCCGAAACATTAACTAATCTGAGAAGTAATATTACTTGGAAATTAGAATTAAAATAAGAAGAAAAACTATTTCACACATTTAATATGGAACCCAGAGCTAAAAAACAAACAAAAACACCCAGACTGGCTGACCTCAGTTTTCTCATCTAAAAAAGGCAGAAGATAATTTTGCTGTATATCTCTGTAGATTGTTTGGGGTTCAAGAAGACAATAGGTATAATTTAACACAGTGCCTAGTTCAGAGAAATCAATTTATGTTAGTATTTATTATTATTTGGAGTATTAAGGGTAGTAGTGTTGCTACTGGTAATCTACTGGACTAGGCATTGACCGTTCAAAGGTGAAAAGGACATAGAGCTGACGTCAGAAAGCTGCTTTCTCAAGCCCTCCCTAACAGTTCTTAGCACAGTTGCCTCACAACAGAATAAAGTATTTCATAATTCAAGAGTGATTCTCAGCCCTTTTTGTGCATCAGAATAACCTAGAGTCTTTTGAAAACTTGAGCTTTGCATTTCCCTACCTTTAACCCCTGGGAATCTAAGTAGCTCTGAAATAGATCCAGGCATTGCTATTTTTAATAATTTACACAAGTGATTATGATGTAGACTTGGAAATGGGCCAAAAAGAGTTGATCGAACTGGTGTGAGTGACAAATTCAACTGTGTCTGGGTGGAAAGCCTTCTTTAGTAAGTTTAATATTCAATTTTATAATTGTTTAAATCTGTAAACTTTTTGGTTATGAGGTGATACAGTATTGTTAGCTTTAGAGTCCAAGAGACTAGGCTTGTTTTCTAGCTTGCATATCTAATGAGCTCCCTACTCATCTGTGAAATGGGAATAAGGATGGCAATTGTGTCATAGGTTTGTTAAAAGAACCCAGTAAAATACGTTCATTCAGTATTCACTATTGCCTAGTCTATATCAGATACTGTTTTAGGTCCAGAAGATAACGGCAATGAACAAAACAAATCTCCATTTTCACAAAGCTCACCTTCTAGTGGGTAAGGAAGGAAATCTGTAATACACATAAAGCACCTAGCAGTATCTGGCATACTTAATATGATACTAATTATTACACTAATATTTGGTGTACCCTAATTATGTACCAGGCTGCTACGCATGCTGAAAATACACAGGACAAGAAAGGGTGTCTGCTCTCAGAGAGCCTCTATTCTGGTGGACAAAAAACTGGCAAGGAAATAATTATACACAACAATTTCCAGTATTGTACAGGAAATTTCTATAGAAAACAGGGAAGCTAAAATACAACAGTGGGATAGTAATTGCATCTTTCAGTATCCTTTCCATGAACAGAAAACACAAGTAAAGCTGGCTTAAACAGAAAAAGGCTTTATTGGTAATAAAGTCTGATGAGAGAGCAGGATTCAAGCTTGGTTATTTAAGACCTGGCTTTATATCTCTAGGTATATCTCTGCCTGTTCTTTGTACATCTGTATCATCTTCAGAGAGAACTTACAGTTACAGAAAGGCTGCCAGGATACTAAGGCAGGCTTCCCTGATAGTCACATCTCATAATCACTGTAAGTTCTATGGTGTGCAATGATTGGATTCAGTTCAGTTCAGTTTAGTTCATTCACTCAGTCGTGTCAGACTCTTTGTGACCCCATAGACAGCTCACCAGGCTTCCCTGTCTATCAACAACTCTGAGAGTTTACTCAAACTTATGTCCATTGAGTTGGTGATGGCATCCAACCTTCTCATCCTCTGTGGTCCCTTCTCCTCCCACCTTCAATCTTTCCCAGCATCACGGTCTTTTCAAATGAGTCAGTTTTTCACTTCAGGTGGCCAAAGTTTCGGAGCTTCAGCTTCAGTATCAGTCTTTCCAATGAATATTCAGGACTGATTTCCTTTGGGATGGGCTGACTGGATCTCCTTGCTGTCCAAAGGACTCTCAAGAGTCTTCTCCAACACCATGGTTCAAAAGCATCAATCCTTCAGCACTCAGTTTTGTTTAGAGTCCAACTCTCACATCCATACATGACTACTGGAAAAGCCATAGCTTTGACTAGATGAAACTTTACTGGGAAAGTAATGTCTCTGCTTTTTAACATGCTGTCTAGGTTGGTCATAACTTTTCTTCCAAGGAGCAAACTTCTCTTAATTTCATGGGTGCAGTGACCACCTGCAGTGATTTTGCAGCCCCCCCCAAATGAAGTCTCTCTCTGTTTCCATTGTTTCCCCATCTATTTGCCATGAAGTGATGGGACCACATGCTATGATTGTAGTTTTCTGAATGTTGAGTTTTAAGCCAACTTTTTCACTCTCCTCTTTCACTTTCATCAGGAGGCTCTTAAGTTCTTTTTCACTTTTTGCCATAAGCGTGGTGTCATCCACGTATCTGAGGTTCTTGATATATCTCCCGGCAGACTTGATTCCAGCTTGCACTTCATCCAAGTCAGCATCTCTCAAGATGTACTCTGCATACAAAATCAATAAGCAGGGTGACAATATACAGCCTTGAACTACTCCTTTCCCTTTTTGGAACCAGTCTGTTTTTCCATGTCCATTTCTAATTGTCGCTTCTTGACCTGTATACAGATTTATCAGGAGACAGGTCAGTTGGTCTGGTATTCCTATCTTTTTAAGAATTTTCTGCAGTTTGTGGTGATTCACACAGTCAACGCATTGGCATAGTCAATAAAGTAGAAATAGATGTTTATCTGGAATGCTCTTGCTTTTTCGATGGTCCAACAGATGTTGGCAATTTGATCTCTGGTTCCTCTGCCTTTTCTAAATCCAGCTTGAACATCTGGAAGTTCACAGTACACATACAGTTGAAGCCTGGCTTGGAGAATTTTGAGCATTATTTTGCTAGTGTGAGATGAATACAATTGTGCAGTAGTTTGAGCATTCTCTGGCATTGCCTTTCTTTGGGATTGGAATGAAAACTGACCTTTTTCAGTCCTCTGGCTACTGCTGAATTTTCCAAATTTGCTGGCATATTAAGTGCAGCACTTTAACAGCCTCATCTTTTACGACTGAAATAGCTCAGCTGGCATTCCATCACCTCCACTAGCATTATTCATAGTGCTGCTTCCTAAGTCCCACTTGACTTCGCATTACAGGATGTCTGGCTCTAGGTGAGTGATAACACCATCGTGATTATATGGGTCATGAAGGTCTTCTTTGTATAGTTCTTCTGTGTATTCTTGCCACTTCTTCTTAATATCTTCTGCTTCAGTATGATCATACCATTTCTGTCCTTTATTGGCCCATCTTTGCATGAAATGTTCCCTTTATATCTATAATTTTCTTGAAGAGATCTCTAGTCTTTACCCATCTATTATTTTCTTCTATTTCTCTCCATTGATCACTAAGGAAGGCTTTCTTATCTCTCCTTGCTATTCTTCTGAACTCTGCATTCAAATAGGTATATATTTCCTTTTCTCCTATGCCCTTCACTTCTCTTCTTTTCACAGCTATTTGTAAGCCATCTTCAGACAACTATTTTGCCTTTTTGCATTTCTTTTTCTTGGGGATGGTCTTCATCACTGCATTCTGTACAATCTCACGAACCTCTGTCTGTAGTTCTTCAGGCACTCTATCAGAACGAATCCCTTGAAACTATTTGTCACTTCCACTGTATAATCATAAGGGACTTGATTTAGGTCATACATGAATTGCCTAGTGGTTATCACTACTTTCTTCAAGTTAAGTCTGAATTTGGCAATAAGGAATTCATGATTTGAGCCACAGTCAGCTCCCAGTCTTGTTTTTGCTGACTGTATACAGCTTTTCCATCTTTGGCTGCAAAGAATATAATCAATATGATTTGGGTATTGTCCATGTGTAGAGTCTTCTCTTGTGTTGTTGGAAGAGGTGTTTGCTATGACCAGTGCGTTTTCTTGGCAAAACTCTATTAGCCTTTGCCCTGCCTCATTCTATACTCTAAGGCCAAATTTGCCTATTATTCCAGGTGTTTCTTGACTTCCTACTTTTGCATTCCAGTCCCCTATAATTAAAAGGACATCTATTTGATTTTCAGTTCCAGAAGGCCTTGTAGGTCTTCATAGAACCATTCAATTTCTGCTTCTTCAGTATTACCATTTGGGGCAGAGACTTGGATTACTGTGATATTGAATGTTTTGTCTTGGAAATGAACAGAGGCTATTCTGTCATTTTTGAGATTGCATCCAAGCACTGCATTTTGGACTCTTTTGTTGAGTATGAGGGCTACTCCATTTCTTCTAAGGGATTCTTGCCCACAGTAGTAGATATAATGGTCATCTGAATTAAATTCACCCATTCCAGTCCATTTTAGTTCGCTGATTCTTAAAATGTCATTGTTCACCCTTGCCATCTCATTTGACCACTTCCAATTTGCCTTGATTCATAGACCAGGTTCCTATGCATTATTGCTCTTCACAGCATCAGACTTTACTTCCATCACCAGTCACATCCACAACTGGGTGTTGTTTGTGCTTTGGCTCCGTCTCCTCATTCTTTCTGGAGTTATTTCTCCCTGATCTCCAGTAACATATTGGGCACCTACCGATCTGGGAAATTCATCATTCAGTGTCCTATATTTTTGACTTTTCATGTTGTTTATGGCGTTCTCAAGGCAAGAATACTGACGTGGTTTGTCATTCCCTTCTCCAGTGGACCACGTTCAGAAATCTCCACCATGACCCGTCCATCCTGGGTGGCCCTACATGGCATGGCTCTTAGTTTCATTGTGTTAGACAAGGCTGTGGTCCATGTAATCAATTTTGTTAGTTTTCTGTGATTGTGGTTTTCATTCTGTCTTCCCTGTGATGGATAAGAATAAGAGGATTATGGAAGTTTCCTGATTGGAGAGACTGTCTGAGGAGAAACTGGATCTTGTTCTGATGGGCTAGGCCATACTCAGTAAATCTTTAATCCAATTTTCTCTATAAGGAGGGGGCTGTGTCCCCTTCCTGTTGTTTGATCTGAGGCCATACTGTGGTGGTGGTAATGAAGAGAATGCTGCACTCAGTGCCCCCAACCCTGCAGCAGGCTACCACCAACCCATGCCTCTGCCGGACACTCCTGGACACTCATGGGTAAGTCTAGGTCAGTCTCTTGTGAAGTCACTGCTCCTTTCTCCTGGGTCCTGGTGTGCATAAGATTTTGTTTGTTCCCTCCAACAGTCGGTTGGATTGCCAATGAACAAATTCCTGAGTCCTGAAAGGGGCATTGTTTAACAGGCTAAGGACTGGATTATTTGAACAAAACAGTATTGCAAGAGATCACATTGTCCTGATTGACAATTTCATTTCATTCTCTTTTCCAATCTCCACTTCAGTAGGTGACTAGGGAAAGGGTAAATTTTAGGATAATCACTGTATTGCTGGTATTCGAGATGTGACTTCCATGTCAAAGAAACATCTAACCCTTTGAAGCTTTGGGATAAGAACATTTCATGCACAAAAAGGCATAATACAAACACTCATGTATTATTAATAGTTGATTAGGGTTGATATAAAGTTGTCAGAGACTGGGTAGCTTAAAACAACAGCAATGTATTTTTCAAAATTCTGGAGGCCCGAAGTCCAAGATCAAGGCATTGTCAGGGCTGGCTTCTTCTGATACTTCTCTCCTTGGCTTATAGCCAGCAGGATCTTCCCTTTCCGTGTTCTGTGTCTTAATCTCCCTCTTTTATAAAGTCAAGTTTTAAAAAGCCCCACCCCAGTGAGCTCATTTAAATTTACCTCTTCAAAGATCTTATCCCCAAATACAGTCACATTCTTAGGCATAGAGGAATAGGATTTCAACACATGAACTTGGGGGTATAGTACGATTCAGCTTAGAACAACCCCCAACATGGAGAATTCACTTGGCGTATTTGAGGAACAAACAGGCCAATGTGGTTAGAACAGGGTAAACAGGGAAGTGTTGGCACAAAATGACATCAGAGAGTTAGACAGGGCTCCATCCATCTAAGGTCTTGCAGGATAAGAAATGTACTTAGATTTTACATTTTTGATGGCTGCTGTTACTATTAGTGTTATTACATTCAGAAAACTATGTATGAAAAATCAATAATTATCTACCTGAAGGGAAAAATAACTTTATTTCTCCCTTAAAAGGAGCAAGCTTTTATTTATACCAGGTAGGGCTTCCCTGTTGGCTCAGACAGTAAAGAATCTACCTGCAATGCAGGAGACCTGGGTTTGATCCCTGGGTTAGGAAGATCCCCTTGGGAAGGGAATGGCAACCCACTGCAGTATCCTTGCCTGGAGAATTCCATGGACAGAGCAACCTGGTAAGCTACAGTCCATGGGGTTGCAAAGAGTTGGACATGCCTGAGCAACTTGCACTAACGAGGTAGAGAGACAGGGGTTCTTACTTTCAAAAGTTCAGCTGCATCTCTTTAAATTGGTTGAGTGTATGAATAATTTAAGTACAAAAATGGGGCACTGCAGTTCTCAAGTAACCTACAATACATTCCTCCCTCCAATAACCCCTACACACACTGCCAACCCACCTGTGTTTGGCACATTTCCATGGTAACTGTCATGCTATTTAACTGCAGGATTGTGCTGTTAATATGGTGATTTAACATTTTCCATGTGGGTTAAACTGGATACAAAAAGCTGAAACAGCTTAGGTATGTAAGATAAGTTTTATGGAATTTTCAGTGGTTTTCCTAAGCCATAGTTCTTCATAATTTTAAAAGAGATTTATTGCTGAAGTCAAGAGTAGCTCAGAATGGTACTTGAAATGTGCTTGTCTCCTAGGGGAGATTTTTTTCAAAATGGCAGTCTGGTTTTAGGCATTTTTACCCCTTAGAGAGAGAAGAGTGATGAGATATAGCCAGAGGCCTGGCAGAAGGTGTCAAGATTTCAGATCTTGAACCAAGAATCTAGTGCTAATGAAACGAGATGGGAGAGTAGTTAAAAGAAGTTCCCAAACGGTGGTAATATGACTAGATATTTCAGAGTACAACCGGAGGGGCCTGTGGATCCGCCTCTTGCTTCAGCAGTATTTGGTGTTTGGAAGGAACACACCTTCTTCTGGTCTCTGAGTACCCTCCAGACACCTCTTCAGTCCCAAACTCTGGGACCAGTCAACACCATATTTTGTGGGTAGGTCCTTATTGTAGGCCAACCATGAGCTACCAGATTCATCAGGATTAGTCCACCAAGGTGAAAATTCCCATTAACTACCTAGTGCACTTGCCTTTGCAAGACTTTTGCACCTACCTCTCTCTGGGCTTCTGGTTTGACCTCAAGCAGGTGGCTCTGGAGGCTGTCTAGCATCTCCTGAAGATGTGCTCTCTTTCAGAAAGTGTCCCAAAGTGATTGGGATGACATCTGGGATGCCACAGAAGCTACTGTCAGCCTGGAAGAGAATGAGGCCTTTCTGGATCTGCATGCCTTGAGTTCTACCCACACAGACTCTCATCTCTGTGACTTCCTGGAGATCTACTTCCTTGATGAGTGAGTGAAACTCATCAAGAAGATAGGAAACCACCTGACTAACCTCTGTAAACTGCCCAGCCCAAAGGCTGGGTGTCTCTTAGAAAGACTCACCCTAAGCACACTAGGAGCCCCCAGGGCCCAGTGGCCTTTGAGGAGCCCCTCTGCATCTCCTTGATCTCAGGGTTTCTCCCTGAGCCTCCACCAGCAGTCATTAAGCAACTTTTCAACCAGTTGTCTACTGGAAACAGTAAAACTTTCTGCAGGAGGAAAAAAAAAAAAAAATAGAAAATTGGTTATTCAAAATCACCTGCAGAAATTTTTTAAAATACAAGTTCTCAAGTTCCCTCTCCTGCCCATTTTCTAAATTCTGATTCCATTGGTTTAGGGTGAGGTTTATAAATCTATATTACTTCATGTGTCCCAGGTTATCTCAGTCTTGCCCACTTCAGTAACCACTGCCTTCGAGTAATGAATACTGAAGCATGGTTCCCAAACCACTTGCATAGGATCATTTTGGGAAAATGTTAAAGCTTCAGTTTCCTGGGCCCTTTTTCTACCTTCAGTTCAGTTCAGTTCAGTTCAGTTGCTCAGTCGTGTCCAACTCTTTGAGACTCCATGAATTGCAGCACGCCAGGCCTCCCTGTCCATCACCAACTCCCGGAGTTCACTCAAACTCATGTCCATCGAGTCAGTGATGCCATCCAGCCTTAGGAAGTTACAAAGAAGGGCTATAGAAATAAGTATCTTAATTTTTGCCAGAGTCCAGTCCTTCTTGGGTATTCTGAGAACATGACTAATCTGTATTCAAAAGCGTTTAACAAGCATGCATGTAATCAGCTGTCATTGGTTGTATTAGGGAACAAAAAAGAAGGAGATATAGGTTTGTTTCTCAAGGAACTCAGAAAATTCAAGCTATATAACAAAGCGAGGCAAGGCATATTCTAAAGAAACAGAGACAAACTTAAAGCAATATGGGATGAACAGTTTTATAATTCTGAAAAGTAGTCCTATAGAAATTTTAAAGAGACAGAAAGATAGCTCAGCATGATCTGGGCTAGTTTTGGAAGGCTTCATGGAGGTAGTGATACTTGAGATCAATTTTTGGATGAGAAGAAAAGTGGAAACGGTAGTATATTTTGCATGTGAGAAGTACAAGAGAATAGTGATGTAGACCTAGATCAGGATGAAAATTTGAAGAATTTTCAAAAGTCAGTCAATCATTCACCTTAGAGTATCTGGTTTTTTTTTTTTTTTTCTTTGTTTCCTCATTTGTAAAATGTAAGCACTGAACAAGATCAGGTATGAACATGCATAACAAAAGCCTAGGCTCCTAATGAGACATCAACTAATGCTGATTCTACTCTCTTCTCCTTCAAGATGAAGATAGCAATTATATATAATGTGAAATCCTGCTTTTATTTTCTTGTTCCATATGCCAAAATGAGTATGGCCTGCCAGTCATCACTGCTCTTGCCAACCATCTTTGAAAAGGTTAGGGAAAATGATTCCATTGCTTTAAAAATATTTTATAATACAACTGTGACTGAGCTTTCTAAATTACCATCTTCAAAACTTAAATGGGCTTTGTTTATGGAATAATTCCTTCAAGACTCAAGATCATGTGATACAGTTAGACTAAGATGCTTCAATACTGAAAAGCTTTATTAAATGAATGGGAGGCTTCCCTGGTGGCTCAGGAGTAAAGAAGTCACCTGCAATACAGGAGACATGGGCTCAATCCCTAGGTCAAAAGATCCCCTGGACTAGGAAATGGAAACCCACTCCAGTATTCTTGGAGACACATACATGTGTTTATATATATGACTACAGTCCATGGGGTCGTAAAGAATCAGACACGACTGAACAACTGAAACTTCCATATATATGTATACACTACATTGACTAATTTTTACATAGATATAGAAAATCTTTGGGCTTCCCACATGGTGCTAGTGGTAAAGAACCCACCCAACAATGAAAAAGACCTAAGAGACACAGGTTTGATAACTGGGTGGGGAAAATCCTCTGGGGGAGGAAATGGCCACCCACTCTAGTATTCTTGCCTGGAGAATCCCATGGACAGAGGAGCCTGGCAGGCTACAGTCTATAGGGTTGCAAAGAGTTGTACACAACAGAAGTGACTTAGCACACAGCACATAGAAAATCTTTAGGTCTTTGGAATTTTCCAATTCTTATAAGATCCCCTCAATCACCTCAGATAATTGTTTTCTTTAGGATTTGCTATCAGTACTCTCATAAATAAGAAGATCTTAGGATCTACAAATTAGTGACAAGTCAGCCACTAGTAATGTTTAAGGGGTATCTGTAGCTATAGATCACCTTACGCCTGCAAGGTAGCCAGATAGAATGAAAAGTGCAGGGGCTGTGGAGTCAAACAGAACTTGGCTTGGAACCTGGCTCTGCTAAACCTCCTGGCAGTGTGACTCTGATTATGGTTCTTAAGCCCCCTGACATTCGGGTACAATACGTGTAAGAAAAGGAAAATATTCATACATTCCAGGGTTGTGTTTCTATTCTCCTATAGTATAGCACTATAGGTAGCATTCAATAAACATATATAAAAAAGGGAAAGGTAAGAGGCAGAAAGGGAGAGATGAAGAGAGAAGAGAGAGAAAGACTAATCAAAGCACTTCAGGGATGGTCAGAAATAAGCAAAGATCATTTAGGAGGTTTTAGAAATTGTACTGATACCAGTGACATTGCATACATTAGATAATGTAAATGAGACAAGGATCCTGACTAATTGAAGCCTCACTAAGAGACAAGATATTTCTCAAAGCTTTTCTAAGAGCCCCAGTACTGCAATGCCTTATCTAGGCCACCACCTTCTAACACTATGGCAACATACATAACAAAACGGAGAAGAGGTTGCTGATGTTTATCCAGAGAAGAGGGAGTGCTGTGTTTCCCTAGCTATTCCATGATCTACTTACAGCACCAACAAGAATAGCCAGGCTTGAGACTTAAAGATACCAAGTTATCAGAATTTTTCTTTTATTAGTAGGAAAATATATCTTTTCCAGACTACAATCTTATTCACAAAGGCTTTAACTGGTCCCAAACAAAGATGCCTAAGCTAAGATATTCTATGTGATTAGGAGAACTGAGGAGCATAGGGGAAAAAAAAGAAACCCATGTAGGGCCATTCACAGCTATTCTGTTTCAGATAATGCTAGCCAACATGGATGAGGATCAGAGCTCAAATTCAAATATTTTGTGCTTCCTCATATTTCAATTGAGTTAGAATATTATGATTAATATTAAGCAGCACCATTTGGCCTCTGCAAATTAAATTCATTAATATTCCCCAAGGTCAGTATTAAGACCAAACAGTATAATCCCAGAAACATCAGAGGCAAAATCCTGTTTTGGTTCTTTTTCTCAGAAGTCTAAGAACCCACATTGGAAACTTGAGGCCCAGCAGGCTAAAATCATGCCCCAGCTATTTGAATCATAGTTAGTAAAACAGCCTTCTGCCATTTCATCCAACAGACATATATAAAACATTGGAGACTTTTAATTAAAAAATAAATTCTAATAAACTATATGCAATGAGCTTTTACTTTATTATAAAACTATTTTCTTTCCTTGACCTTCCCCCAGAAAACAGCCTGGCCCAATAATCTAAAAGAAATTAAACAAACATTTCTCCATCAGAGATCATGCGAGGACATGCTCAGGAACTGAACAGCTGATCTCTATTGCATTTCTGAGCTGCTGTTGCAAAATAAGAAGGATTCTTCATGTCTCCACCTCGCTCTAGGTTTTCAAGAGAGACTCACCTAGGAAGTTACCGACATACTTTTTGAAAGGATCTATTTATAAGATGCAGATACTCAGAACAGGGAACACAGCATCCTTGTCCAGTAAGAAGCCTCAGAGGGCCACAGAATGCAGTGCTAACTGCCCCTGCCTCTGCTGCTTCCCAGCCTCCTCAGATTCTGTGAGGCATCTTGGGGAGGAAAGAGAGCAGAGGATAGAAGGGGGCAGATTTCCATTCAGAACAGCCTCCTCAGATGATGAATTTGTACCCTGAACAATAAGCACTGCCCTGATCTGTTGCTCAGAGCTGTGAGTAATACACAGGAGCTGAGAGGCCAGGGGAAAGCTCTGGATGGTGTGGGCTGCATCTCAGACAAGCCTGCTCAAGTCCTGACTGTTGAGCATGGAAATTTATGTATTATCTTTCAGTCTGCCAACTTCTTATCTGCCCAAGAGAATTTCCTTTTGAAAGCATACAAATAGACTTAATAGAGTCAGGGATAGAATCTGTTCTTTAAGCACTGTGCTTCCTTTTATCCTGATGATACAAAAATTTCCACTTCTTAAAAAAGCCAACACTTAAGTGATGGGTCTTCAGGTAACTCCCTGGATTGAAGTTACTGTAAAAGTCACTCAGGTGATATGAATATAACAATCACAAATATTTCTTCTTGTTATGTGAGAGAAAAATAAAAGAACAAACCTGTCAAAAAGTATCTTATCTCTGATTGTAGACCAGAGTGTAATTCTTATTTCTACCATCTTACCTAGGTTAACCTTTTGGGCCACTGATTCCCAGTTCACAAAAACAAAAACAAAACTTGGAAAATAGGATTGATAAGGCCCTTTTCTGCCTTAAGATTCCACAGGTCTATGTTCTAACTCATAGTGCCTCACCCTCATTATTGTTCTATCATCTCACACTAGCAATAACAGTGCCTTACCCTGTGCCATTGTGCTCTGTATTATTTATTTCTTGCAATAAACTTATGAATTAGATGCTATTAGAGTGACCATATAACAGATGAGAAAACTTAACATTGAGAGATGACAGGCAATTAGTTTAGGGTCCTGTGGACAGTAAGTGATCGAACTTGGATCTGAACTTGTCTGTGTTTAAGACCTTACTCCATGCTACATCACCTCTCTTCTAAACAGTTGGTATATGATATCATGTATCTTCTGATATATTAGACTAATTGTACAAACATGTTTCTGTGGGCTTAACAAAAAAGCATAGGTGTATCAAGTCTTTCGCTTATGGCTTCAAAGGGTCCACATGAAGACAATGATTCCTCAGGCTGCAAATATAGCAGCAGTATCTACATGTTACATATACATATAGATATATAGAGATATAAATATATATATATGCCTATCTATACATCTGTCCATGTCCATCTATCTGTCTATCCATCCATCCATTCATCTATATCCATCTATCTACTTCTCTTATTGCTCTGTTGCAGAAGTGTCTGCAATATCCTGGAGACTTTCTTATGACAACTGATTTAATAAATATTCTTACATGAGTCTATTTAAATATTTACAAAAGACTTCAACACTTGAACTCCCAGAATTGAGAGTCAAACCGAGCCATTTGATATTGTAAAAGGAGCTACATTTTTTAAAAAGTCAAAGCTTCTTCCAAGTAAAACAACTCAGAAAAGATTTGACCTTCATTTTTAAGAATACTTTAAACAACTAAATAGATTTATTTTTATAAAGTGATGTGCACAAGGGGCAATACAAATGATTGAAACCTGTATCAACAATGATAACTGCCAGAGGAGAAACAGATACTGCCCAGAACTAATGGGAATAAAATCAGTTTCTTTACTTTCACACATTAGATGAGCTACAATACTCCAAATTCAGCTAATAGTGTATATTATCCCCAACTTTACCAGTTCTATCCTAATGCAGAATAAAGCTCAGCACTTTACCACAGAGTCAATCTTGCAAAAGAATAAGTCAATGAATTATTTCACAGAAACAATTATATCAGCACTATTGGATTCTCTTTAATAGTTTTGTTGCCCTTGTTTTTCACTTCCTATTGCACTTACACATTGAGCAATATTTATAGATATATTATTGGCCATTGGATTTCTCAATAAGAAAAATACCTACTCTAGAAAATACCTATTTTAGAATATACCTAATTCTAAACATACCAAAAAGATCTCTACGTGTTTCTTACTTTTCATAACTTGTGAACAGTGTGCTAGCCTGCAAGCTCTTTAAGGGTGAAAACCTTTGTTAACTTGGTTGGTTATTGTTTATTAAGTTCCTAAAATGATGCCTAGCACACAGCAGGCACTCAATAAATAATCAGTAGAAAGTTGAATAAGTAATTAGCATCAGAAAGATAGACTTATTTCCTCCTGTATCAATTCCTGCCCTGTAAGCAAGTCAAAGAGTTACTATATTTGGAAATGTCTTGCTGTATAAAAATAAAGAAGAATCTACTTGACATCTTGAGGTCTTTCTGTCACCAAATCCAAGTGGCCATGTCACCCAGGTACTAATTCTTAAAAGTCCCAGAGATAATAGACAGTTTCTTCCAATGTTATAGTTTCTCTGCCAACACAGAAAGTAACTGGCAGCTTCTCTCAACAGAATACTATATTGAGACTCATTTAGATGCAAGTAACAGAACTCATTTCTACCAGCTTAAAGAAAGTAATGGTTTTTATTGCACTTCCAGAAGCTACTTAAAGCAGATATGGGCAGGCTGTATAGCCAGGGATCTCCAGGTTCCAGAGCCAGAGCCTCTGTCTATTACATGGATTTTATTCCCTTATCCCTGTGGATATACTTTTGTTGTTTTCAGTTGAGTGGGTCCAGTGCCTATCATAGTACCAAGCATACAATGAGTGTGCTGTTAATATAACTGAATGAATGAATGGTATGTCTTTGTTTCTCCATGAATATCGAGAAGAAATGGCTGCACAGAATTGCTTTTGATTCCAGTATCTCTAACTTATATCTTTGCTTTGAAATTTAAAATTCTTAGGAAAAGAATCTATTGCTTTGACTTGGCAATGAATTAACTCCTTCTTCGGTAAGGGTGTATCTTTTATCTAAGCAGCTCTTACTAGGGTGCCCTAGTCCATGAAAAGGGAAACGGTGCTCAGAAAAGGGTGCATTGCCTGAGCAGATTTTCAAAGAAATATCCACTAAAACAGTGGTCGAGTTTTTGCAAAGATGGCTACAATAATCCCTGCCCACAGGCCCCTCTACAGCTTGACTTCACTCTTTCTCTCATGAAGAATAAGTGTCCATTTCCTGCCTTTGATTCTGGGCTGGGGTTATGACCTACTTTGAATAGCAGAAAGTGGGGAAATTGATAGTAAGAGAATCCCTAAGCCTGATTCTCAAGAAGCCTGAGCACACTGCCACAATCATGAGAAGAATCCCATGTTTGCCTTCTGGATACAAAAGTGCCTCTTGTGAACCAACTGTAACCACCAGACAAGAAAACAAGGCTGTGCTAGACTGCCCAGCCCCAGTTCAGCTGCCAGATGACTCCTGCCATGTGAGAGACCTCAGATGAGACCAAGGGAAGTCCTGGGGTAAATAAAATGGTCTGTGTTTTAAGCTTCTATGTTTTAAGTGTGGTTTATTATGCAGAAATTGTTGACTGATGTAGATTTTCATAAATTTTAGTAACTTTTTTTGTTCCCCAGCTATTAATGAAAGTACTAATGTTGAATCCTAAATTGGCACCAAGGCATTCATTCATACATTGATTATTTATCTAGGTCAGCCTGATTAAAAACAAAACAAAAAACTGGGAAAGAATTGAAATTATCCTTTTCACTTCAATAGAAAGATATTTAGGTTTGTATCCTGGTTACAGTACTTATTAACTATTCTAATATTATATTTATACTTAGGCTCCCTAGACCTCAGGTATTCTGTTAAATGGGAATCATGACGTATATTTCAGGAAGGGCTGTGAATGTCATCTCCTACACAACATGCACAACCATTGCGCTGGGGTATTTTGTGAAAATTAAATGAGATCATTTATATAGAATTTCTTTTTAAAGTGTGGTCCGATATAGGCATAAACACTGTCATTTGAAGCATATTATAAAGCTCAATTTGTCTCTCACGGGAGTTTAGGCATTAAATCCGCGCAGAAGTTTTGGGCACACAGCTGGGCACAGAATTTTTAAACCAAGAATTCACATTTGTGTGTGTCCCCTCTCCCTTCAGAAGATAATCCAGCTCTGTCCCCTGTCCCAGGTGTCCCTAGACAACATAAGTGGTAGCCCAGCTCTCCTTCAGATAAATGATGCCCAAGTACCATCAGGTATAGCATTCCCCTGAACCTAGTTCCGGAAAACTCTCACATGATAAACATTTTGAAAATGTGGCCTTGTGGTCAATCAAGTTTGGGAAATGCCACTGAGTGTTTGACCACTGGGAGATCAGTAATTTACATTAGTGTGTAAAGGTCCTGGGAAATCCTGTAGTGAATAACAAACAAAAAAGTACAAGTGAGAGTCGCTCAGTCATGTCCGTGGAATTCTTCAGGCCAGAATACTGGAGCAGGTAGCCATTCCCTTCTCCAGGGGATCTTCCCTACCCAAGAATCAAGCCCAGGTCTGCCACACTGCGGGTCAGCTCTTTACCAACTAAGCCATGAGGGAAGCCCAAGAATACTGGAGTAGGTAGCTGTTCCCTTCTCCAGGGGATCTTTCTGACCCAGGAATCGAACCCGGGTCTCCTGCATTGCAAGTGGATTCTTTACCAGCTGAGCTACCAGGCAAGTCAAAAACCTTGTCTAAACAGTATTTCACTTTTTGTTTTAAATAAAAAGTGACTTTCACTATATAATGACATTTAACACATATGGAACTTGTATAAATCAGGGCATACTGTGGAAAACCCTAATCTAATGTGACTGCCCCCCATCCCACTTTAGAGAGGTCACTGAGGTCCCTGGGGCAAGGGGTTCATACACAGTCAAGTACAAATTCGACTCTACTATTCAGGTACAGCACTAGTCAGCCCCTTCATTTGCTTTCTCCTGCAATGATTTTCCCAATAAATCCCTTTGGAGGCATCTCCTACCTCCTATTTCTCCTCCCATACGCAATCATCGCCATAAAGCACATAAAGGCTGGGAATTCCATCACCACTCTGCTCCACAAATGGAGAAGTAGCATTTCCATTTCGCCAAGTGTAGAGCAATAGCTTGGCTGGCTCCGTCTATCTCTGCTAATGACCTAAGCATGCTGCCGTGGCTTATTTATTACAAACAGGGCACAAAGGAAAACTACAGGCCTTCTTTACAGTCTGGATATTTGCATAAGTCCTCGTTCTCCCAACAGAGATGTTTTCTTTGGCCCAGCTGGGTTTTCCTGAGTAGTCATATGTGACAAGGGAATTTAACCCACTAGGAAAAGAGTAAAGGGCTAACTTAGGGAAGATGGTGACGGTCTTAAGAGGCATTTGAGAGGCAGGACTGCTTAATGAATAAGACCATGGTCTCTGTAGCCAGTCATTCCTGGGTTTGATGACCACCACTGGCTTAGATATAATAATATAATATAAACATGTATGAAAATGTAATTGCATATAATATGCATATAATTGGATATACCTGTATCTGTCCACATGTATGATTCTCAGTTATTAATTGATGATAATAGGATTGAGTTGCCATATATCTATATTATTTGTATGAACATATTGAGAAACACTAAGGTACTAAATTTCATAAAATGCAAAAATCCATAACTACACATTTATATGAGGTCAAGAGCTTCCCTGGTGGCTTGGATGGTAAAGACCTGCTTGCAGTGTGGGAGACCAGGGTTTGATCCCTGGGTTGGGAAGCTGGGCTACAGCCATGGAGCCACAAAGAGACAGACACGACTGAGTGAATAAGCACAATAACTTGGACCAATTGCCTAACACTTTTAACCTTTGCTTCCTCACCTGTGAAATGGAGATTATAAAATTTCTACGTCATATAATCACTGAAAAGTATAAATAAAATCATGTATATAAAATACTTACATTGAGGCTCAGTAAATAAAAGTTATTATTAGTAGTAACACTACTGCAAGGAGTTTCTAATGCCTTTATACATGCATTAATTCATGCGGAAAATGTCTGAATCTTTTTTATCTGCCCAGCATGGTATTAGATCTTGAAGATATAGACAGAAATAGTATGCTATCTTTCTGTTCAAAAAGCTCTAGTTGTAGTAAAGACAGCAAACGCAGTAACCATACTTTGTTGCAGGTGCACTGATAAAATAGGAGGAGACCACAAGACTGCAGGCAGGAAGAGGTGTGCTTCAGAAAGGTGTGACTCTACAACAGATGCTTGGAGGACTAAATAATTTAAGTATCTAATAAAAGGCTGGCCATATAGAAGGTGATTCACACCTAGTAGCCACATATAAGAAAACAGGAGTTAGGCAGGTGAGATGATGCTGAAGCCATATCAGAAAGATGACCAGCTTGAGGGGAAAGCATCAAGAAGAGGACAGCATGTCTGATCCTACAGGACATTTCTTCAAAGCTAAGACAAAGTAAAGGGGAGGCTGTCAGACAGGGACCTTCATCTCATCAGAAGGGCTTGGTCATTTAATTTAAAAGGTTAAGGGGACCACTGAAATATTATAAGCAAGGGTGGGGAGGTAACAGAAGTAGAAGACATTAAGAAAAGGTGGCAGCAATACAGAGAAGAGCTATACAAAAAATATCTTCATGACCCATATAACCACGATGGTGTGATCACTCACCTAGAGCCAGACATCCTGGAATGAGAAGTCAAGTGAGACTTAAACATCACTACGGACAAAGCTAGTGGAGGTGACAGAATTCCCGTTGAGCTATTTAAAATCCTAAAAGAAGGTGCTGTTAAAGTATTGCACTTAATATGCCAGCAAATTTGGAAAACTCAGCAGTGGCCACAGGACTGGAAAACATGAGTTTTCATTCCAATCCAAAAGAAAAGCAATGCAAAAGAATGTTCAAACTACTGCACCACTGCACTCATCTCACACATGAGCAAATGCCCCAAATTCTCCAAGTCAGGCTTCAACAGTATGTGAACTGTGAACCTTCAGATGTTCAAGCTGGATTTAGAAAAGGCAGAGGAACCAGAGATCAAATTGTCAACATCCGTTGGATCATTGAAAAAGCAAGAGAGTTCCAGAAAAACATCTACTTCTGCTTTATTGACTATGTCAAAGCCTTTGACTATGTGGATCATAACAAACTGTGGAAAATTCTAGAGCTCAGAACACCAGACAACCTGATCTCCCTCCTGAGAAACCTGTATGCAGGTCAGGAAGCAACAGTTAGAAGCAGACATGGACAAAAGACTGGTTCCAAACTGGGAAAGGAGTACGTCAAGGCTGTATATTGTCACCCTGCTTATTTAACTTCTATGCAGAGTACATCATGAGAAACGCTGGGCTGGAAGAAGCACAAGCTGGAATCAAGACTGTCGGGAGAAATATCAATAACATCAGATACGCAGATGACACCTCCCTTATGGCAGAAAACAAAGAGGAACTAAAGAGCCTCTTGATGAAAGTGAATGAGGAGAGTGAAAAAGTTGGCTTAAAATGCAACATTCAGAAAACTAAAATCATGGCATTCGGTCCGATCACTTCATGGCAAATAGATGGGGAAACAATGGAAACAGTCAGAGACTTTATTTTCTTGGGCTCCAAAATCATTGCAGATGATGACTGCAGCATGAAATTAAAAGACGCTTGCTCCTTGGAAGAAAAGCTATGACCAACCTAGACAGCATATTAAAAAGCAGAGACATTACTTTGCCAACAAAGGCCTGTCTAGTCAAAGCTATGGTTTTACCAGTAGTCATGCATGTATATGATAGTTGGAGTATAAAGGAAGCTGAGCGCCGAAGAATTGATGCTTTTGCACTGTAGTGTTGGAGAAGACTTTTGAGAGTCCCTTGGACTGCAAGGGGATCCAACTAGTCCATCCTAAAAGAAAACAGTCCTGAATATTCATCAGAAGGACTGATATTGAAGCTGAAACTCCAATACTTTGGCCACCTGGTGCGAAGAACTGTCTCACTGGAAACCCTGATGCTGGGAAAGATTGAAGGCAGGAGGAGAAGGGGACGACAGAGGATGAGATGGTTGGATGGCATCACCGACTCAGTGGACATGAGTTTGAGTAAGCTCCGGGAGTTGGTGATGGGCAGGGAAGCCTGGCATGCTGCACTCCATGGGATCACAAAGAGAGAGACATAACTGAGCGACTGAACTGACTGGGAAGGTATATAGACTTGCATCTGGGGAGATGATTTCAGCTGGATCATGGAACTTAGATTGTGGAGTGGGAGCAACTTAATGAAACTATATCACTAGGAATAAATTCTTCCCCAAGGAGCCTTCCCTGGGACTTCCCTAGTAGAATCGTGGATAAGAATCTTCCTGCCAACACATGGCACATGGGTTCAATCCCTGGTCTAGGAACATTCCACATACCTTGGAGCAAATAAGCCCATGCACCACAAACACCGAGCTACACTCTGGAGCCCACAAGCTGCAACTACTGAAGCCTGGATGCCTAGAGCCTGTGCTCTGCAACAGGTGAACCACTAATCTGCCTCCCATCTTGGAGGATGACTCTACTCTGGTCCAGACTTTTTCCTGAGCACCAGTAACCTCCTGTCCTACTCAGGTCCTCTAACCCAAGAGCCAAGAACAGTGCCATTGCAACGAGTGTCCCAGGCTCCTGAGACAGGATTCCAGGTGGCTGTACCAGCTCCTGGCAGAGATGAGGTAGGTGGGACTGCTGGCAGTCCCCTTCCCATTATTTCTCAGGCAGCTGCACTCATCATCTACCAGAGCAGCTGGGCTGCTCTGCAGTGCCCTTGTCTGCTCATTCACAGAAGCCAAGGGGCTCCTGCCCAACTCCTGGACCAAACCTGATGGAGGCAGGGAGGATATTAGCAGCCTCTGACCTACCAGCTGGTAAGGGCTAAAATTTGTCTAGCTAAGTCAAGTGTACCAGGGAGCCCTGACGCTCTCTTCTGGCTCTGACTCACTGTGCCCATCTGCATTCCTGGTCTGTTGACCTTGCTTCCCGATTCACACTTCATTTTCATTGCTGAGACCCAAGATGCAAATTGCTATCTACTATCTGTCTGCCCTCTCTCACTTTTCTTGAGGTCTCAATCCTCACATCTGATATGAATAAATGTCATTTCATTGTCAGCTCCTATGTAGGGTATTTGATATGCATTACCATACTTAAATCTCATCACAACCTTATGAGATAATTATTATGTCCTGTATTTTATGTGAGAAAACCAAAGCTGACAGAGATTAATAAATTGCTCAAAATCTCAGAGCAAGTTAAGGTCAGTGGGAATTAGAACCCAACTCCTTTTAACCCCAAAACCTTTGCATTATGCCTAACTTACCTTTGACTGGAGTAGACTTCCCCGAATAATGTAAAATACTCACATCACCAAAGCTGCCACTGGTCATACTTGGCATATGGTCACTAACTGGAGTCTAACTGCCATACCCTGCCCACCAAATAGAACCACTTGGGCCTTGATGCTGGGCACCTCACTCAGGGTTTATTAAAGTGAAATGCAGCTTAATGGCCTTGGTCTTCAGTGGTCTTCTTTGTAGCTGAGACTATAAAGGAAGCTGAGTGCCAAAGAATTGATGTTTTTGGATAAGACTCTTGAGAAGACTCTTAAGAGTCCCTTGGACAACAAAGAGATCAAACCAGTTAGTCATAAAGGAAATCAGTCCAGAATAGTCATTGGAAGGACTGATGCTGAAGCTGAAGCTCCACTACCTTGGCCACCTGATGCGAAGAACTGACTCATTGGAAAAGACCCTGATGCTGGGAAAGACTGAAGGCAGGAGGAGAAGGAGATGACAGAGGATGAGATGGCTAGATGGCATCACCGATGGACATGAGTTTGAGCAAGCTCTGGGAGTTGGTGATGGACAGGGAAGCCTGGCATGCTGCAGTCCATGGGGTTGCAAACAGTTGGACACGACTGCGCAACTGACTTGAACTGAGAAACTGCATGGGAAATGAAGGCTTAGACCTCAAGTACAGCTGTTCAGACCAGATACAGACATTCCTTGTGGCACAATGTTGTAAAAGTCTTGTGGTCTTGCCTGTTCATGAGGAGGATGCCAGCCGATAACAAATGGCTTCAGCTGCCTTTTGAAATACCAGTAAATGCAAGTGGCAAAGTACACAGATGAAGATTTTCTTGAGTCCAAAGACTTAACTCCAGTCAGGGCAGAGTTGAAGAGAAGTTCTCAGCTTTCCCTTCTCCCGGTTCAGAACTTCTGTGGCTCTTGATTAGGGATTGAATACCATCACTAACACTAGTACTTCACCAGGCAGCCCCGCGCCTGCTGCTGTCTCCCCAGAAAACAGGTGGGTTCTTTGAAGGGACAGACACAATGTACTATTAGCACTGTTTCAGTGAAACATAGAAAATATGCCATGAAAACTTAATTGCCACTTTATTCAGTAATCAGCATTACCATGGTGAATATTTAAAGCAGCAGACTGCATGACAGCCAGGAGTTAGGCAGTGGTGGCTTCTAGAAAGCTAGAAAATGAAGACCTATGTGGACTGAGGCTGACTGAATTACTCAGGCCCTTTTCTACCTGTGTGTGAAAAGGCTCACTTACTCCATTGAAATCCCTTCCCAAGTCTCTCATCTATACTTTGATTGAATGAAACTCAACCAATTTAGTTCTTAATAAATATGGTGTGGCTAGCACTGGGGTTAAGAAGACAGTGCCCACATCTGCAAGTTTGTAGTATATTATTGGTAATGAAAAGGTACAGTGATTATGATTATAATCCAGCCATCATATAATCAGGAAAGAGAAAATGTTTGGCTGATTCCTGACTCTAAAACTCATTAGTGATTTGACCTTGGGTATTTTCCTACTCTTTAAAATGGGGATATCATTATGGACTTAGCAAGGGTATAAGGAGTTTTAAATATAATCTCTTATGACCTATCCCAGTGCTTGGTATGGACTATATGCTTGTTAAGTGGTTTTTGCCAAAATGTAAGATGAAACAAAACAGATAAAAAATAGTGCCATTAGAAAAGTACAAATAAAATACTGAGAAATTTTAGAGGACATAGAAATGGCATTGCCTTGTGAAGCAAAAAGGCTTAGTAGAGGAGGCTGCATTTGATATGGGCCTGAAAGGACAGGTAGACATTTTATAGGTGAGAGCCTCTGAAAATCTTTGTAGGAGCATAAAAAGTCATGGTTCAGTGAATGGATTAAAATATGAAGGTGGGGGATTATCTTTTCAGGCAGAGGAAACTCATATCAAAGGCACAAAGGAGTGAAATGTGGGATTTGTTAATGGAATAGCAGAAAGATTCATTTAAAGAATTTCAGAAGAGTACAGAGAGTCAGAAAAGACAGATTAGATGACATACAGTTGTGAATGTGAATGCCGCCCTGAGTGGGTTAATTAACAATATACAGAGAGGAGGAGTTATTGGAAATTTCTAAGCAAAGAAGAAACACATTTAGAGGTGGCAGTCTTGTGGAAAAGATATTTGAGTGAGGGGAGACAGGTGGCAAGGGTGTTGGTGGGAAGCTATTTTCAGTTCAGGCAAGAGATAATGAGGGCTGAATTAGGGGCTGACAGTGAAGACATAGAACAGTGGACAAATGTGAGAGATACTGTAGGACAGAAACCACAGGAATATGCAAGGAGTTAAATGTGAGGAGCAAGATATGCTCTTTAGAAGTACTATGGCTGAATGATATGAGAAGTAAACAGCAGACAGCTTGAGTGCCAGAAAGTAGTAAGAGAAGTGTGTGTGTGTGTTTGTGTGTGTGTGTGTGTGTGTGTGAGTGTGTATGTGTATGAGAGAGAGAGAGAGGTGGAGGGAGAGAGAGAGAGGCTGACTGATGGTTACTCAGAAAGAGAGCAACATTGACCTTTAGAATGTAGCTCCTATGAGGTCATATCAGGCCAGCCATACATACTTGGGCAATATACAGGGTCACCTGCAAATGTGGATTTGAAGGTGCATAACCATCAACTCCTAGAAATCAGGTTTCTGACCAGTGAGCATTTGCTCCCATAACACACTGCCTGTCTCTGAGGTCTCACAACTAACACAGACCATACGGGAAGCCAGGAGGGTAGATGACTTCTTCTAGAGAAGACAGAGGAGCTCTTCATTCAGGCCCACTTGCAGCCTCCAAAGTGGAATGTTCAGGATAAACAACTAAGGAAATAGGGAAATAAATTTAGAACTTTTATTCAAAAAAAAAAAGAAAGTAAAGTCGCTCAGTCATTTCTGACTCTTGCGACCCCCATGGACTGTAACCTACCAGGCTCCTCTATCCATGGGATTTTCCAGGTGAGAAGTACTGGAGTGAGTTGCCATTAAGTGAAGATCAAATGTCATATGCACATATACCAGTGAATGAAATTCCAGTCAGGAGAGTGGCACTTCACAGGTAGAGAAGCTGGCAGTGGCACCTGAACGCTGGCATTGCTTTTGAGATATTGCCACATGATATCACTTTACATAAAGTAGGTTTACAGAGAAGACTGTCTGATATTAAACAAGCTAACCCTCACAAATGCACTTGTGGTAGACAATAATCCCCTCAGGAAATTCAGAGTGAAGACAATACAAGTAATTTATGTAGTATCTCCCTACAGGAAAATTGCACAACTAAGATTTCTGTCCTGGGTATGAGATCTCCAATAACCACACCCAAAGTAAAAATGGACATTCAAATCAGATTTGACAAAAGTTGGCCAAAATGACTGAAATTAAGACTATTTGTATCCACCTAGTTAGTTATTAATATTTACTAATACTTGTATATATATGTGTGTGTGTGTGTGTGTGCTCAGGCACATCAGATTCTTTGCGACCCCATGGACTGTCGCCCACCCACTCCTTCTGTCCATGGAATTTTCCAGGCAAGAATACTGCAGTGGGATGCCATTTCGTATGCCAGGGGATCTTCCTGGCCCAGGGATTGAACCCACATCTCCTGCATCTCCTGCACTGGCAGGTGGATTCTTTACCACTAGTGTCCCTTGGGGGGTTACTTATATATACACTGCATTTATTTTATTAATACACTTATATTGTGAGTGTTAGCTGAGACAGTAAAGAATTGTCTGCAATGATGGAGACCCCGGTTCTATCCTTGGGTCAGGAAGATCCCCTGGAGAAGGGAAGGGCAACGCACTGCCATATACTTGCCTGGAGAATCCCATGGACAGACCATGGCGTCGTAAAGAGTCGGACATGACTGAGCAACTAACACTTTCACTTTCAAATATAAGTATATATGTATTTATTTTACTAAAACAGGTGTAGTCCAAAAGATTTGGAAATCACAACTGTCAGTGATTTTTTTTAACTCGGAGGGCCTGCAGTTATTTCAAAATAGTGGGACTGAATTTTTCTGAGAAGACTTTGTTGGGGCATGGTGTGTGGGGCACAGATGGAAGAAGTACATAATTATTGATAAGCGGAGGAAAGAAAAGTGCAGAGAGGCGGGCTGGGACCATTGGAACCAACTGAATCTCCTGTCTTAATTTTACCCAGAATACCTGAGTGGAAGGAAGGACTAAATCATTTACTGAAGCAGAAAGGTCTCATTAGGGCTCTCTTCACAGAGCTGCCCTTTGGCTGAAGTGTTGCCAGTCTTCCCTCTGATATCATGGTACAAAGGCTAGAAAGGAATTCTTTAGTGGATGCCATTTCATACAGCACTGCATGCTGTTTTTCTCCTCTTACCACCCAGAAGCTGTTGCGATGGGCACATTTTTAGAATATTTAAAAATAAATTACAGTTAGTGATGAAACTCATAAGCCAGAGAAGTGCTGGGCAAGTATGTGCTTCAAGCTACACAGCCCAAGGCTGCCGGGTATAAAAATACTCCATGTCTCCCATTTGGCTTAAGTGAGGCTTTAGCAACTGGTAATTTTTGCATGTCATAGTCACTGCTAATTGTTGAATTAGAACATCTGTCAAAAGTGGGGATATTTTCCTCAGAACACAGAGCCGGGGAAATTAGCTTTTCTCAAAGGCAGTACAAGGCACATGTGACTGTGCTCACTGCCAAAAGCAAATATTCCCTCATTCTGGCCATTGCTTTCAAACAGGAAGCCTACTGAGTGGCCTCTGATCACCCTCATTAGAAATCAGGTGGGGCTTTTGCAAATTCTTTGGGTTTTCCAAGGAAACGCCAACTTAAAAAATGTTCCAAAAGCATCAAAACACTGGCTAGTATCTGATTTCACAAGATGCCTATCACTAACCAAAAAACTTGGTAGAAGTTTAGAGCTTAGCTTTGCCCCAGGAACTGAGTTTCATTTACAGCTTTACTCCACTGAGTTAGGAGATATTAGCATAGGTGGTTTTGAGCAAGTCTCATACCCTCTCTAGTCCCAGGTTTTACACCTAAAAAATGAAGGGACTGGACTAAACCAATGGTTTACAAAGTGTGAGATCTTTAGAACACTAGAGCTTCCTTACAATGTCTTAGGAGTCATCTTGGAAGTGGTTGTTGAACAGTGGCCAGTTTCTCACTTCCATTTCAATAAGCTCAGTACTCCTTTTATATATATATTGAAGTTAAATGTCAATAAGGATGGGGTGATTTGACAGTTAAAACATATAGAAGCTCCCAAAAGTCCCTGAAGAGATCTGCTGTAATAAAGAGAACCGTGAAAAAGCTGGACTACCCAGTATATCCCATATGGAACTAGACAAAAGGAAAGATTTCTCCAAACACACTAGCCTACGTACATTCTTCAGACACAGCTCTGCCAGTCATCTTACCCTTCAACTCCTTCCATTCTCTCTGCTATTAATTCCTTCCCTGCTCCTTTGACTTGTGCTGTCCTTCTCCTTCAAGCCCCAAATAAGGTTTGCACCTGAAACATGAAGCCATTGATGCCCATCGATGCCACCCTATCCTGTCTCTTTCACATAGAGAACTTGAACCATTGATTCCGGGCACGCATCATTTGCTTCCAGGATGCCTCACTTTATTATCAGTAAATCTTGTTTCCCTACCAAAAATGTAAACCTTTTAAAGGAAGTGGCCAAGATTATTCATTTTTGCATCCCAAAAGAGACCAGTGTGGTCTTTGGTATATGATAGAATGCATGGCATTTTGGTGTTTGATTGACTGAGTAATTTGAATAATTAGACTTATAGGATCAAAATCAAAATCAAATCTCTGGCACCTCAAGTAATCCAGAATGAAATCAAACTCTTTCAGCATTTACATACGGAAATTACCCTTATTTCCATCCATTTACCCAGAAAAAGATTTATGGATCTTGGATTCACCATGGACTTTTTACTTTTTCTTCTTTATTGCCATATCTAATCAATAATCAGATTTGCCCATGTGAAATTTCTCCCATATACACATATAGTTAGGGAATCCATTCCCTCCTCTCCTATCAACTACTATTTCTTCAGTTGAGGCCTTTTCATCAGGCTAGAATTACTGTTTTAGCCTTCTAATGTAACTTTCCCTTTTCAGTTTGATTCCTCTTAAATCTATCCTCCATCATACCTCTAGATTGATCCTTCTAAAACACACATACAACCATGTCATCTTTCTGCTTAAAGCAGCTCATCTGTTCTCCAAAAATATAGATCAAACACATTAATAGGGCATGGAATGTCCTAGATAACCTGGCTCTTGTATAATTCTCCAGCCTCATTGTTTGGCATTCCAACACGTCCTACATCTAGTAATACTAAACTGATTTTCTTCCCAGTGCCAACTGGGATATCTTTCTAGTTTTGCACATTTTGTTGCCTGTCTGGCATGCCATGGATGCCTCTGCCCTACTTCACTTGGGCAACTCTTCTACATCCTTTGAAAGGCAAATTTGGACTTTCTCCAAGAAAGCTTCTTTCCATCTCTAGGCTTGATGAACTAGATGGCCTCTCAGCTACCATTACCTCCGAAGCATAGATCTAATTAAATGTTTGCTGAAACAAAATAAACACAAATATATAACAAAATATAAAACATATGTGTATATATATGTAAGTATGAAAATATTTCATTAAGTAAAAATATAAGGCAAAGTTAAATGTCATAGTTCTATAAGGCTTCAGAGCAGACAGGGTATTTTCATATCCATGATCTTCTTTGAGCCTTATTTTGTGAGAATAGAAAGTAAGCATCACTTGTTTTACTACCTGAATTATAAGAGTTCAAATAGCTTTCTGGAAATTATAGAATAAGTAGCAAATATTAATAGGAGTTCAAAATTTAAAAGAGATGTTCCAAGTTCAGTGCATGATACAATGTATGGTACAGGATGCTGGTAGCTGCCTTCATCACTATTACCCAGGTCTCAGTATTCCATTCACCAGCCCATCAACCACTCCGCACTGATACTAATGCACATGGCCAGCAGCCCACCTGACTTGTTTGGTGTGCTCAGCTAAGTTGTTTCAGCCGTGTCTGACTCTCTGTGACCCTATGGACTGTAGCCCTCCAGACTCCTCTGTCCATGGGATTTTTCAGCTGAAAATACTGGAGTGTGTTGCCATTTCCTTCTCCAGGGGATCTTCCTGACCCAGGGATTGAACCCGTGTCTCCTGTATGAGTGGCTGGGTCCTTTACCACTGGCACCAGAGAGGAGCAACTATTCTAGTCCTCCACAGAGCAGATTCACGCCCAAGAACTGACTTAAAATCAAACCTGCTATTCAGAGAAAGGGTGGGAGACAATTTATTTAGGGCCGCATAACTCTGTCCTAATTTCCCCTGTAGCCATCTGAGTGTTCTCATCATTATTCTATCCCGTTAACCATGCTGTTGGTATACTAAAACTAGTCTGTTTTTTCCCCTTTTGTAATTTTTTTTTTCATAATTGGCTTTAGATCACGCCTGAAAATGAGAAATTTAGAAGGTATGTTTGGAGCATATGGCTTTGTACTTAGGGGTGTGTGTGTGTGTGTGTGTTCCTGAAAAGTAATGTGAATCAAATTTTGGTGAATCAAATTTTGGTAAATCAAATCCTATTTTAAATGTCTAAAAGAAGCTCCATGTTTAAAGGACTCCTCTGGGAAATTATTTTATGAACTGAAAATTCCCCCGAATTTTCAGATAACTTTCTTTATTGGTACATTCTAAATATACATGTTCAAAAATAGATATTTATGGATTGATTACTGTGTACTAAACAATTTTTTATACTAAGGATGTTGCAAGCACCTCAAGGAGCTTATATTCTACTGGGTGATAGATAGTAAACCATGATTCCACAAGGACACAGTCACTTATTTCCAAGTGTTGCATATGTTCCAAAGGGAAGTACCAGGTACTCAGGCAATTTATAGCAGCAAGACCTAGACTATTTTGCGGTGTCAGGAGAGTCAAGGAGCTGTGATGCAGAAGTAGAGAAGGTAGAGATTTGAGGTGAGAAATGAAACTAGGAGCCAGATTTTTGAGTCGGGATATACCTATGAAGAAATGGTGTCCAGATTTTTAAAATAAAATCTTCTCAGATGAAAAGAGGCAGTTCTTGTCAGTTAGTCATGTCTCCAGGTCTTTCCTCTTCCACTGACAGTGCCTGACTAATGTAATTCTGGAAAAAGTTCCAATGCAAATCTACCTTCCCAGATAGTTTTGTTACTAAAGTCTTAAACCAAAACCAGCTTTATTTCAAAGGAGCCAAACAGTCACTATTAATCTCCTCCAATATTTAGATTAAAATCCATTATTTGAATTCCATGCTAAAAACTCTGATCCAAATGATTAAGATTATTTCTTGAAAGTCTGACTCTTTTTAAGGGCAGATTTTTGGATCCTACAGTATATTTGCATTCAGAGGTCATATTTTCATGAACGCAAAATCAGGACTCAACTATCCAGGGACTTTCTATTTGTACATTTATCCATTTTTATGAGGTAAGAGGAGAGTAAAATTAGGCTTTGTTGACTGACTCTTGGGGCAGATACTTTCCACGGCTTACCCAACATCTCCTTTCTCCGGCTTACCCAACATCTCCTTTCCCCACCTCATCGCTTTCTAATTGACTGATAGAACCTTACTGTTTCAGGGATCTAGTTGACATCCCTTCATCTCATATATACCAGACTCTTCCTTGCTCCACTCCAAGTGGTGAATAATGATAATTTTATTACCCTTGGTCATTGATTGAACCCAGTGATAGCCAGTGATTTATAAAAGGGCACTCTGGGAGGGCAAGATTCTATTTCTGAAGCAAAGCCCAAGTTTCCCAAAGAGAAGACTTTTTAATTGTTTTTTTTTTCCCCTCTTGAAAGTGAAATTAGAGTTGTGAAAGTCATCTTGTCATATAAGGTAACAGCTTTAGAATGAAAGGCAATGTTCTAAGAACAGAGAAAAGAATAGACAATTTATGTCATCATTGCTGAGCATCTCTTCCAATGTCAATGATTATTTCTTTCTGGGATTTTGCTATCAGGAAAAGATAGAACCTTATCCATTTAAACCACTTGAGTGCGTGTGTGTGTATTGGGTTTATGCTACTTGCTGCTGAAAACATTCTTAATTATACTTTCATTAATT
Organism: Budorcas taxicolor; assembly: GCF_023091745.1. Classification (NCBI taxonomy): domain Eukaryota; kingdom Metazoa; phylum Chordata; class Mammalia; order Artiodactyla; family Bovidae; genus Budorcas; species Budorcas taxicolor. Next base: position 76,293,927 of record NC_068912.1, read on the forward strand.
GCTAGGTATTTTATGTCATGTCATTAGATCATTGCAACATTGAATCTTTACAATAATCATTTGACATACATATTATCTTCACTTTACAGATATGAACAAAGTCTCAGAGAAACTGCCCAAATTTATACCACTAGAGAAGGATGGTAGACACATCTGGACCAATCGTGTATTTAATTCAAAATCCAAGCCCTTCTCATTACAAAATTCTGCTTTAAGACAGTACAAAGTCAATCTATTTTAATTGTATAGTTAAAAATCCCATTTATCATTAATATCATTCCATTAATTATATGGAATTATAATTACACTGCAAAAATGATTTCACCAATGCAATTATTGCAAACTCTTGTTTTATTAAATACATTTTAATTTAAAAAAAAAAACACAATATGATCTCTCAGTGTACTAGACTTGGACTGTGTGACTACCTGGAGATGATAATGACTCCAACATTATTAAGTGTATTCATAACTTATTAACATTACTCGCTAGTCCCTTTGTTGAGTATTTTATACACCATATAGCATACAAATTTTTTTGACAATCCTCTGAATAGATAGAATAATTATGTCCACTTTACTGACGAGAAAATTGAGGCTTCTTGATCCTAAAATAACTTGCCTAAGGTTACACAGATGGTTTTGGGGTGTATTTAAGCTTAAACTTTATTCTAGAGCACATGCTCTTATCCTTAGTGTACCATAGTCTCCATGCACACAATAGCCCTCCTTCCCAGGACCTTAGTCAAACAACTTCACATACACAGAATGCATCTTGGTATTTATCAGTGTTAATGGTAGCAGATAAACTGCATAGACATTGCATGATAGAGTGAAAAAACAGGCATCCCCTGGGGAAGGAAATGGCAACCCACTCCAGTACTCTTGCCTAGAAAATCCCACGGATGAAGGAGTCTGATAGGCTACGGTCCATGGGGTCTCAAAAAGTCGGGCACTACTGAGCAACTTGACTTTACTTTGGAACCACAAAGATCTGGGTTTGAGTCCTAACATAGTCCTTTATCAGCTGCATGATAATGAGGTAGTTATTTTTGTAGTGCCTCAGTTCCCCCATTTATATACAAGGGATTATAATGGTACGATGCAAAACAGTTTTAAAGATCTAAAAAGATAATGCAATTACATTAATCTTTCTTCCCATATTATTTTCAAATGCTATACATTATTTCACTGATACCAAAATGCTGAAATCCTATTTTTAAATACTTAAGAAACAGGTAACACTTACATGCCTGGAACTGGTTTACATTTTTCCCTGAGGGTAGTTCTGAAAGTTATATTCTTTTCAGTTTTTGCTGCCTGTTCCCCAGAGAATCATTAGAGAATATTTATTTGGAACATAATATGTGTTGGGAAGCAAGACTCATAGAGGCAAATAAACATGGTAGCTGTGAAGAGTTGTGGGTAATAAGGTTAGGCCACCCCACAGGTTGTGCATAGCTTCTTGTATTGTAGACTGATCCTGGATGAATATATCATACAGGCCCACATATAGTAGATGCCTTGATGGTCTCAAGCTATGATTTTTAAAATACTCAACAGTGAGTTGACTGCATATGAATACCTGAAAACATGGTAAAAATACAGATTCAAGATGTTCCACTAAAAATTTTGATTTAGTAGTTTCAAATCTAGACATTTTATTTTAACAAGAATCTTATTTATTTGTTATCTGGACCGATTTTGGAAATATTGGCTTAAATTATGACATGGTTTATATATTACCTCCACTTCATTCTTGTTTTGATGACTGCATTATTATCTTAATATTTTTGTATATAATTGTCTCTTCATTCCCCAAATACTTTCTACAGAAACACACTACAAAAGATTATATAAGGAGAGCAAATAGCATTACATGAATGAAAGCATTTATAAAATATCATGAGATCAATAAAACAAATGCCAAATGAGCCTGGGAATTTACTAATTACCCTATGTTCTCAGTAGCAAATGACTGCTGGACACAGTATCCATCTAAAAGGGTTACACATTTCTTGTCTTCCCAAAGCCCTTGGGAGTAATTGTATATAACCTTTCCACTAGCAGACAGCTGTGTTTATCTCTCACTTGGGTTTTCTCCAGGAAAACATTATTCCAGAATCACTGTTACACAAAGGAAATTTCACCTTGGCAACCAGAAGGAGCACAAACTGTGACTGGAACGACACACACACACACACAAAATCCCCATTTCGACAAAAACCATCAACACCCCTAAGTCCTTGACCTCTTTCTTTTATTGTAGTTTGTGACCAAATTCCATTTGGTTATAGAATCTTCTATGAAAACAAATTATTCCAAAGAATTCTAGTAGATTTAACAGAAATAAAAACACAGCTGCTCTGTTTAGAAATGGTAGTGAATATAAAGCCTGCCTCTTCCTCTCAAGAAATCTCCATAATATGCAACTTGAAGAATTAGTCCCATTGCTTCACAATACGATAACAACTGTGGCTGGACTATTACTCTTAACCTATCTTCATTTCCCTTCTACATAAATGAGACCTCAGGTCCGAAAACCATGTTACTAGCATCTATAATTTCTCCACTCCTTGGTCAGTCTCAAACAAGGATCCATCCTTTTTTTATTACTTTCCACATCCCTTCTCATCTTTCCAAGCCTTGATAGCAACACTGAAGAGGTATTAATCTATCCTATTGAAAATTTCTAATTTCCCACCTCCTTGGGTTCTTAAAACAATTTGGCAGCTTTCTTGATGAGCCTTAATTGAGAGTCTTTTCCTATTCCTTTAACAATGAATCCAACTTTTGCCACACTCCCAAGAACCTGTATCAAGCAGTCCCTACAGTGTGGTCCTCAGACCTTCAGTGTGGTCAATCAACACCATGTATTGAAAAGCAAATTCTCTACCCCAGACCTACTGAGTCAGAAGTTCTCAAGGAGGGTCCCAATACTCTGCAGTGGATTGAGTACACAGTGAGCTTGAGAACCACTGCTCTGAATCACTGTCAATACTTGTCTATCATGTCTCACTGAGAAAGCAGATGCTCTTTAAGCACTGTGAACAAACCTTATCATCAAAGATGCCAATCTGTCTTTTCCATGTTGGTCTTTCTTCCTGGATTGCTCAAACTTTGAAGGTAGGTAAAGTGTCTGATGGCACCCCACTCCAGTACTTTTGCCTGGAAAATCCCATGGACGGAGGAGCCTGGCGGGCTGCAGTCCATGGAGTCGGGCACAACTGAGCGACTTCACTTTCACTTTTCCCTTTCATGCATTGGAGAAGGAAATGGCAACCCACTCCAGTGTTCCTGCCTGGAGAATCCCAGGGATGGTGGAGCCTGGTGGGCTGCCGTCTCTGGGGTTGCACAGAGTCGGACACGACTGAAGCGACTTAGCAGCAGCAGCAGCAGCAAAGTGTCTTATTCATCTTTATCCTCATAGTCCCATATCCTAGTACTCTGCTTAGCACATAATAGTGATAAAGTGAGTATGTTTCAATAAGCTAAATAAGGTTGTGGCCATTAATTAAAAAGCAGCGACATTATTTTGCCTACAAAGTCATATGATCAAAGCTAAGCTATAGTTTTTTCAGTAGTCATGTATGGATGTGAGAGGTGGACCATAAGGAAGGCTGAACACCAAAGAACTGATGCTTTTGAGCTGTGGTGTTGGAGAAGACTCTTGAGAGTCCCTTGGACTGCAAGGAGATCAAATTAGTCAATCCTAAGGGAATCAGTACTGACTGTTCATTAGAAAGACTGATGCTGAAGCTGAAGCTCGAATATTTTGGCCACCCGAAGAGAAGAGCTAGTCATTAGAAAAGATCCTGATGCTGGAAAAGTTTGAAGGCAGGAGGAGAAGGGGATGACAGAGGATGAGATGGTTGGATGGTATCACTGACTCAATAGACATGAGTTTGAGCAAGCACTGGGAGATGGTAAAGGACAGAGAAGCCTGGTGTACTGCAACCATGGGGTCACAAAGAGTCAGACAGGACTGAGAGACCAAACAAGAACATTAAGAGCCACAACCCTCTCAAGTCTCAGTTTTCTCCTCTATGACATAGAAGTAAGTCATTAATTGACCTTTTTACTTGACAGGATTGTAATAACAATCAAGTCTAGTGAGATCATGGATATTAAAAAAAAAACTTTTAATAAGCTAAAAGTGCCATGTAAATGGAGATATTATTATTGTTCTCTACCACATAGAGAAGAGGAAGAATATTACCTGTGAAATAAAAAGCCACTGTTCCTTTAAAACTGAAAGGGCAATTGGATAAAACCTAAAGTCATTAAAATCATATAAGTCAGCTATCTTTTCTTTTTCCTAAAATTCTATTTTCTCTTCATCTGATAATTCAAGGAAGTATACAGACTCAAATTTTTGGTGACTTTAGTTTCTATTAAACTACTATCAGTTTTACAGCTCAAATAAAGCCTATGATGCTGTAATTATCTCTGGGTGAATTTGAAGTACAATGTTTTGTCTTCAAAGTGAACCATTGTATAAATATTTGATTAAAAGAGAAGTGCCTACAAAGGTGTCTCCATTTGAAATACCAAGAAAACATACCATAAAGTTTTAAGTCACAATGTGGGGCTGGGTGTAAGGAGAGGAGATGATTCTGAGTAGGAAGAGAAATTCTGCAATTCACTATTGGATTTTGCAGAGAGAAAAGACACCCCCCCCCACCCCCACATGACTGTCTGCTGCCTCCAGAGAAGTCACATCAAAGCTGTTGCCAGGGCAGCTCTTCACATAGCTACTGTCTCCAAATAGTTTTGTTATTGGTAGCACCTCTGCTTGAACTGGGAGGAAGTGCTGCATTCTCTAATTCAGTTCAATTCTCTAAATATCGATTGAGGGTCTAACATGTGCTCAGCTGAGGTTGACCTGACTTGAAACTGGAGAAAGGGACTGCTTACATGCTTGTTTCAAGTAGAACAAGGAAGGTTGCTGGATCCTAAATAGCCACCTACCCATTTCTCTCTTCTTCCATATCACCTAAAATTCTGCTCAGTCTTCTGGGCTACAATGCAGCACTATCCAGGATATATTTGATGAACACTCATTCCAGATATCCTTCATAAATATCCAGTTTTGCTGTCCAGTTGGAGAAATAATGCAGTCTATACCCTCTTTTTGGAGATTCTTAATGTTTATTAACAGTAAAACTCTGAAAACACATGTAGTAATGGTGTCTGCTTAACTTTAGTATTGGTTTCCAGTCTTATTTGAGCACAGAACTCTTCCACTCCAATAGTTTTCTTCTTTCCCCTTATTTTTAAGTAATGCTTCATAGCTTACACTTCAAAATAGTTAGGTAGAGGAAAGTCTAGTTCTACACCCAGCAGGTCTGAATCTGCCTCTCAGCTTACCCATCTATTAGCTTGGAACATTGGGTGAACTATTTAACTTATGAGCTTTAATATCTTTATCAATAAATACAGATAAAAATAGCACATACATAAATTGTATTGCCTTTTCTTACTGGCAGTAGTTTTACCCATACGAGATCCATTTAATTTAAAAGGCATTTATTGAAAAAATTACAGTAATCCTGGGAAGAGTAAAAGAACCCCCTATTGGTATGATTCTACCCCCAAGAAAAGACATAAACACTTTCTACTTCAACTTTTCAAGGACCATATCAAATGTTACTGTCATGAAGCCTTGGTATCCCAAGTCGAAACAGACTCTCTTCCTTTTCTGAATTCTGCCACCATACCTCAAATTGGATACTTAATGCATTCTGCCTAGTCTTACAGTTCTCTCTACAAATGCTGCACCTCTTAGACTAGTTTATGAAGTTATTAAGGGAGAAACTGTGCCTTATCTATTATCCACAACAGTGCTTGAAACAAACTTTTAATAAATGATTGTTGAATGGTTTCAGGACTACTTGACTTATCTTTTTTTTAATATAAATTTATTTATTTTAATTGGAGGTTAATTACTTTACGATATTGACTTGTCTTAATTGAATAACTTTCCTCCATTCACTTGATCCACATCTATTGTAGTAAAGAAATAGAACCTTTTTCGAGGGAAAGAAGGAACACATTAGAATATGAGACAATTGGAATCAAGCTGGGTAGATAATTAATAAAGACAAGTAGTTAGAAGAAGTGCTAGGCAGTGTAATCACCAGATGACTAAGGTGAATGAATCAAGAGTATCTAGAGGTTGAAGAGAGAGCATAGCGGGTTTCACATTAGGGTTCCACAGTCCAAGTGTCCTACTGAAAGTCTTGCCTAGAGGGAAACTCATGCCCAGTGCCTTTGGGGTTGGTATAAAATGAGCACAAGGCACTTAGGCCCTAAAGACTTATATCTAATCCAGAGACAAGGCTTTACCGACACTATAGTCGAAGAAGTGGTGAATGTGTAAGACAGACTTAAGCATACACTCTGTGATCAGACTATTCAGGATCCCATCCTCATTCTGCCACAACCCACCTGTGTAACCCGGCCGTGTTATTTAACATCCCTGAGTCTCAACTTCCTCATCTGTAAATTAGACATAACAGTACCTATTTCACATGTTTAAAGAATTAAATGAAATAATTAATGTACCAAGCTTACAAAATGTCTCCCATGTCGTAAGAATACATCAAGTATTATGTGTGGTTGCACTTATACTTTATTGCTATTGTGTATTTACCAGTGTAAACCACATGTCCTTTTGTCTCACGTGCCAGCAAGTATAATTGTATAAAAACTATAGCAGTACTATAATAGTCCCACAGTGGTCTGGGACCTCACTCTCTGGACAAATAGAATGTCTTGTCTTTTCCACAATCTCTCTTCTTAATAAGTCTTACCAGGAATCTCTGGGCATGGGGAGACATGTGACTGTCCACAAACAATCAGGGTTGCTGTTAGTGGTTTTGTGGCCCTCTGGTCTAATGGCTGCTGCTGCCATCGTCCCTCTCTCTCAGCTCACTCCTAACAAGTGGCTATAGCTGGTCACACCGCAGGCTTTCTCTCAACTGTTGGCCTTTGCTGCTCCTCCCCTGTGCCAGCAAGCAGAAAATCTCCTCTGCTTTTGGAGACTGAGTTATATGGTGCTCATTTTATACCACTGTCCTGGTCTTCCCCAGAACACTAGGCACTGGAGAGGAAGAGTTTCAGAAGACAATAAGCCTCACACTGTTGCCTCTAGGCCTTGCTCTCCAGGGTCTTCAGCAGGGAGAGGTTTCCAGGGAGACAGGGAAGACCCGTGTTAAAAAAGTTGTTTTCCTTTTGTGATTTTCCCTTATCATTATCTCTCCTTCTACATGGCTGGGCCCCAAGACTGGCCAAATTCATGTTCTGCCTCTTGGGTCTTTAGAATCTTATGTAAACCTTAGGATGGACATCTTTCTCAGTGTCTACAAATAGCTTCTGTCAGTTAGGAGCCTAGTATTCCCAGAATACCTGGGTAACTCTAGTGAGTATAATGGTCTACCCAGATGATTGTTGATCAGAATTCAATCTGACCCTCATGCAAATTTTCATCTGATCCTCCAATAAAAGATGAGTTTCACAAGGGCAGAGATCATGTATATCTTGAGTTTATGACTTAATATCTAGTACTTGTCAAAATGCCTAGCATTCTGTAAGTGTATAATAAATCTGTGTGAAAGATGAATGTAAACAAGGGAGGGACACATGGATACAAGGAAAGGAAATCTGTTTGGGTCAGCTTTGACAAAGTCCCTTCAGAAGAGATGAGATTTAGTTAGCTTTAAAAGAATGACATCAATAACCTCAGATATACAGATGACACCACCCTTATGACAGAAAGTGAAGAACTAAAGAGCCTTTTGATGAAAGTAAAAGAGGAGAGTGAAAATGTTGGCTTAAACCTCAACATTCAGAAAACTAAGATTATGGCATCTGGTCCCATCACTTCATGTCAAATGGATGGGAAAACCATAGAAACAGTGGCTGACTTTATTTTTCTGGGCTCCAAAATCACAGCAGATGGTGCTTGCAGCCATGAAATTAAAAGATGCTTATTCCTTGGAAGGAAAGTTATGACCACCTAGACAACATATTCAAAAGCAGAGACATTACTTTGTCAAAGGTCCGTCTAGTCAAGACTATGATTTTTCCATTGGTCATGTATGGATGTGAGAGTTGGACTATAAAGAAAGCTGAGCGCAGAAGAATTGATGCTTTTGAACTGTGGCGTTGGAGAAGACTCTTGAGAGTCCCTTGGACTGTAAGGAGATCCAACTAGTCCATCCTAAAGGAGATCAGTCCTGGGTGTTCATTGGAAGGACTGATGTTGAAGCTGAAACTCCAATACTTTGGCCACCTGATGTGAAGAGTCAACTCACTAGACAAGACCCTGATGCTGGGAAAGATTGAGGGCAGGAGGAGAAGGGGATGACAGAGGATGAGATGTTTGGATGGCATCACTGACTCAATGGACATGGGTTTGGGTGGACTCTGGGAGTTGGTGATGGACAGGGAGGCCTAGCATGCTGCAGTTCATGGGGCTGCAAAGAGTCGGACATGACTGAGCAACTGAACTAAAAAGAATGACCATTTTTTAATATAAAGGGCTATTCTGGTACTGCATCTACATCTTTATATAGCCAAAAAATAGAAAGAAATTATGTCTTTGAGCTGGACACAAATTTCAGTGGAATTCATGTTTGTATGCGATTAAGCTTCAGAGTTATCTCCCTTGTGGCTTATAACATATTGTTGCAAAATGCTATTTTTAACAAAAATGTGCAGACACAGGTGTGGCTGCAACACAGAGTAAAAATTGAACGAGGACAAATTTTTGTTTGCAGAATGTAAATTTCTTTTGAGGATTCATTCATTCATTCATTCATTCAAAAACTATTGAGCATTAACGTAATACAAATGCTGTATTAGGCACTGAAATACATGAATGAAAAGACTTAGAGCCTTCCCTCAGGGGGCTTCAAGTATGAAATCGGAATACAAAAACATAATTGTTTACTGGGACATGGACTAGTGAAGTAGAAACATAGGAAAACAAATACCTTAGTGTACGGTGAAAGTAGTCAAAGTGGGTTTTGCAAAAGTATTCTTCCAGATCTAAAGAGGGTGTAACACCATCACACACACATAAAAAAGGTATATTTGTGGATTAATTACCAAGCACTATATTAAGAGCTTGATATTAAATATAGTTTCAAATTATTGCTAACCAATTAAAGAAATTATTATTGGTCCTATTTTATTCAGTTCAGTTCAATCGCTCAGTCATGTCCGACTCTTTGCAACCCCATGAATTTCAGCATGCCAGGCCTCGCTGTATAAATGAAAAAGTTGGAGCATTAAGGAAGTAAAAGAACTTGCCCAAGGCATCACAGTTATTAAGTTATAAAACCAGGGCTTAAGTCAAGATTTAATGACTCTAAACTTCATTACTGTAACCAAGAGGATTTTATCCTCAGTGACTTGAAAGGACACTTACTATGATCAAATGAAGTCAGAGATGAAAAAGCATGTGAGACTATCACAGATGTATAGTGCAGAGGACTAGTGCTGTCATATGCTGTCCCTTAATTTCCACTCCCAAATGCCCTTCTGACACTTTCAACCAGAAGACACCAAATCCAAACCCCAATGGACCACTCATTATCACATTGCCTGGTGAACCAGACACAACATCTGGAGATGAAAGGAACCATAGTATCAGATAATCCCAAAGTATATACATTTTAATTTTTAGCCATGAAATACTTATTCTTAGTGAATTTTTGGAAAGATTTCCAAACAAAACAGAAAGCTGACAAGATCATACCCTTTCTTTGATGACTTCTACTGCCTAACTGAAATGCAATATCTCACCAGAAATTTAAACGACTGTTCCCCTTGGCAGACAGTTCAGTTCAGTTGCTCAGTCATGTCAGACTCTGTGCAACCCCATAGATTTCAGCACGCCAGGCCTCCCTGTTCATCACCAAAATTTGGAGCTAACTCAAAATCATGTCCTACGAGTCAGTGATGGCATCCAACCATCTCATCCTCTGTTGTATCCTTCTCCTCCCACCTTTAATCTTTCATAGCATCAGAGTCTTTTCCAAAGAGTCAGTTTTTCACATCAGGTGGCCAAAATATTAGAGTTTCAGCTTCAACATCAGTCCTTCCAATGAATATGCAGGACTGTTGTCTTTTAGTATGGACTGGTTGGATCTCCTTGCAGTCCAAGGACTCTCAAGAGTCATCCCAACATCACAGTTCAAATGCATCAATTCTTCGGTGGTCAGCTTTCTTAATAGTCCACCTCTCACATCCACCAGGACTTCCCTGGTAGCTCAGATGGTAAAGCATCTGCCTATAGTGCGAGAGACCCGGGTTCAATCCCTAGGTTGGGAAGACCTCCTGGAGAAGGAAATGGCAACCCACTCTGGTACTCTTGCCTGGAAAATCCCATGGATGGAGGAGCCTGGTAGGCTACAGTCCGTAGGGTTGCAAAGAGTCAGACACAACTGAACCACTTTCACTTTCAAATCCATACATGACTATTAGAAAAACCATAGCTTTGAAGATGGACCTTTGTTGGCAAAGTAATGTCTCTGCTTTTGAATATGCTGTCTAGGTTGGTCATAACTTTTCTTCCAAGGAGCAAGCGTCTTTTAATTTCATGGCTGCAGTCACCATCTGCAGTGATTTTGGAGCCCAAGAAAATAAAGTCTGTCACTGTTTCCACTGTCCCCATCTGTTTGCCATGAAGTGATGGAACCAGATGCCATGATCTTAGCTTTCTGAATGTTGAGTTTTGAGCCAACTTTTTCACTCTCCTCTTTCATTTTCATCAAAAGGTTCTTTAATACTTCTTCACTTTCTGCCATAAGAGTAGTGTCATCTGCATATTTGAGGTTATTGATATTTCTCCCGGCAATCTTGATTCCAGCTTGTGCTTCATCCAGACCAGCATTTCTCATGATGTCCTCTGCATATAATTTAAATAAGCAGCATGACAATATACAGCTTTGGTGTACTCCTTTCCTGATTTGGAACCAGTGTATTGTTCCATATCCAATTTTAATTGTCTCTTCCTGACCTGTATACAGATATCTCAAGAGGCAAGTAAGGTGGTTTGGTATTCCCATCTCTTTAAGAATTTCTCACAGTTTGTTGTGATCCACACAGTCAAAGGTTTTGGCGTAGCCAATAAAGAAGAAGTAGATGTTTTTTGTGGAATTCTTTGCCTTTTTGATGATCCAGTGGATTTTCTAAATCCAGCTTGAACATCTGGAAGTTCATGTTTCACATACTGTTGAAGCCTGGCTTGGAGAATTTTGAACATTACTTTGCTAGTGTGTGAGATAGGTACAACTGTGCAATAGTGTGAATATGCTTTAGCATTGCCTTTCTTTGGGATTGGAATGAAAACTGACCTTTTTCAGTCATGTGGCCTCTGCTGAGTTTTCCAAATTTGCTGGCATATTAAATTTAGCACTTTCACAAAATCATCTTTTAGGATTTGAAATAGCTCAACTGGAATTCCATCACCTGCACTAGATTTGTTTGTAGTGATGCTTCCTAAGGTCCACTTGACTTCACATTCCAGGATGTCTGGCTCTAGGTAAATGATCACACCATTGTGGTTATCTGAATGAAGAAGATGTTTTGGATAGTTCTGTGCATTGTTGCCACCTCTTTTTAATATCTTCTACTTGTGTTAGGTCTATACCAGTTCTCTCCTTTACTGTGTCCATCTTTGCATGAAATATTCTGTTGGTATCACTAATTTTCATTAAGAGATCTCCAGTCTTCCCCATTCCTATTTTCCTCTATTTCTTTGCATTGATCACTGAGGAAGGCTTTCTTATCTCTCTTTGCTATTCTTTGGAATTCTGCATTTAAATGGGCATACCTTTCCTTTTCTCCTTTGCCTTTAGCTTCTCTTCTTTTCTTTGTTATTTGTAAGGCCTTCTCAGACAACCATTTTGCCTTTTTTGTATTTCTTTTTCTTGGGGATGGTCTTGATCACTGCCTCCTGTACAATGTCATGAACCTCTGTCCATAGTTCTTCAGGCACTCTGACTATCAGATCTAATTCCTTCAGTCTATTTGTAACTCCACTGTGTAATTGTAAGGGATTTGATTTAGGTTATACATGAATGATCTAGCAGTTTTCCCTACTTTCTTCAATTTCACTCTGAACTTGGCAATAAGGAGTTCATAATCTGAGCCACAGTCAGCTCCCAGTCTTGCTTTTGCTGACTGTATAGAGCTTCTCCATCTTTGGCTGCAAAGAATATAATCAATCTGATTTCAGTACTGACAACTGGTGATGTCCATGTGTAGAATCTTCTCTTTTGTTGCTGGAAGAGGGTGTTTGCTATGACCAGTGGGTTGGCTTGGCAAAACTCTGTTAGCCTTTGGCTTGCTTCGTTTTGTACTCCAAGGCCAAATTTGCCTGTCACTCCAGGTATCTCTTGACTTCCTACTTTTGCATTCCAGTCTACTATAATGAAAAGACATCTTTTTTGGGTGTTAGTTCTAAAAGGTCTTGTAGGTCTTCATAGAACCATTCAACTTCAGCTTCTCCAGCATTACTGGTCAGGGCATAGACTTGGATTACTGTGATATTGAATGTTTTGCCTTGGAAATGAACAGAGATCATTCTGTCATTTTTGAGATTGTATCCAAGTACTGCATGTTGGACTCTTTGTTGACTATGATGGCTATTCTATTTTTTCTAAGGGATTCTTGCCCACAGTAGTAGATATAATAATGGTCACCAGAGTTAAATTCACCACTCCAGGCCATTTTAGTTCGCTGATTCCTAAAATGTCATTGCTCACTCTTGCCATCTCCTGTTTGACCACTTTCAATTTGCATTGATTCATGGACCTAACATTCCAGGTTCCTATGCAATATTACTCTTTATAGCATCAGACTTTACTTCCATCACCAGTTACAATAACTGAGTGTTGTTTTTGCTTTGGCTCTGTCTCTTCATTCTTTCAGGAGTTATTTTTCCATGATCTCCAGTAGTATCTTGGGCACCTACCGACCTGGGGAGTTCATCTTTCAGTGTCCTAACTTTTTGCCTTTTCATGCTGTTCATGGCGTACTCAAGGCAAGAATACTGAAGTGGTTTGTCATTCCCTTCTCCAGTGGACCACGTTCAGAAATCTCTACCATATCCTGCCCATCTTGGATGGCTCATAGTTTCATTGAGTTAGACAAGGCTGTGATCAGTTTGGTTAGTTTTCTGTGATTTAGGTTTTTTATTCAATGTTCCCTCTCATAGATAAGGATAAGAGGCTTATGGATGCTTCCTGATGGGAGAGACTATGGGGAAACTGGGTCTTATTCTGGTGGGCGGGGCCATGCTCAGTAAATCTTTAATGGAATTTTCTGTTGATGCGTGGGGCTGTGTTTCCTTCCTGTTGTTTGACCTGAGGCCAAACTATGGTGAAGGTAATGAAGATAATGGTGTCCTCCTTCAAAACGTCCCATTCAGGCACTGCTATACTCAGTGCCCCCGATCCTGCAGCAGGCCACCATCGACCCATGCCTTCACTGGATACTCCTGGACTCTCACTGGCAAGTCTGGGTTACTCTCTTGAGGGATCACTGCTCCTTTCTCCTGAGTCCTGGTGCACACAAGGTTCTGTTTGTGCCCTCTGAGTCTGTTTCCCTAGTCCTGTGTAAGTTCTGGCAGCTCTATTGTGGGGTTAATGGCGACTTCCTCCAAGAAGCTTATGCCAAACCCATGTCTGCTGCACGCAGAGCCCCTGACCCTAAAGCAGGCCACTGTTGACCTGTACCTTTGCCAGAGACACTCAAACACAGTTCTGGCTCAGTGTCTCTGGGGTCTCTGGGTACCGGTGTTCACAAGGTTTGTTTGAGCCCTCTGAGCGTTCTGGAGCATAAAGGGTTTAATTCTAAATGCAATTTCGCCCCTCCTACCATCTTTCTGGGGCTTCTCCTTTGCCTTTGGATGTGGGATATCTTTTTTTGATGGGATCAACCATTCTCCAGTCTATGGTCGTTCAGCAGCGAGTTGTAGTTTTGGAGTTCTTGAAGGAGAAGATGAGTACATGTCCTTTTACTCTGCCATCTTCCTCCTGGCAGTGGCTGCATACTCATCTGTATATTATGGATGTGGATATGTGATATAATGATGCAGAGTACATTATGAGAAACTCTGGGCTTGAAGAAGCACAATCTGGAATCAAGATTGCCAGGAGAAATATCAATAACCTCAAATATACAGATGACACAACCCTTATGGCAGAAAGTGAAGAAGAACTAAAAAGGCCTCTTGATGAAAGTGAAAGAGGTGAGTTAAAAAGTTGGCTTAAAGCTCAACATTCATAAAACTAAGATCATGGCTTCCAGTCCTGTTGCTTCATGGCAAATAGATGGGGAAACAGTGGAAATAGTAGCTGACTTTATTTTTCTGGGCTTCAAAATCATTTCAGATGGTGATTGCAGCCATGAAATTAAAAGACGCTTACTCCTTGGAAGGAAAGTTATGACCAACCTAGACAGCAAATTAAAACTCAGAGACATTACTTTGCCAACAAAGGTCTGTCTACTCAAGGCTATGGTTTTTCCAGTGGTCATGTATGGATGTGAGAGTTGGACTATAAAGAAAGCTGGGTGCAGAAGAATTTATGCTTTTGAACTGTGGTGTTGGAGAAGACTCTTAAGAGTCCCTTGGACTGTAAGGAGATCCAACCAGTCCATCCTAAAGGAGATCAGTCCTGTGTGTTCATTGGAAGGGCTGATGTTGAAGCTGAAACTCCGATACTTTGGCCACCTGATGCAAAGAGCTGACTCATTTGAAAAGACCCTGATGCTGGGAAAGATTGAGGACAAGAGGAGAAGGGGACAACAGAGGATGAGATGGTTGGATAGCATCATCGACTCAATGAACATGAGTTTGGGTAAACTCCAGGAGTTAGTAATGGACAGAGAGGCCCGGCATGCTGCAATTCATGGAGTCAAAAAGAGTCAGGCACGACTGAGCGTCTAAACTGAACTGATGTGATTTCATCCTATTGTCAGCCTGATTTCATCACCATAGCTTTAGCTAGAACAACTATTTTGTGAATATTTGTGTAGCTTGCTCTTTTCTATTCCCCTGGCTGGTGATGTATCTCTTTGCTTTCTTGGGTCATTAAGGATTTTAATTTGAAAAACGTTGGTTTGGTCCAACCTATTTACTTTCTAGATGAAAGAAAATGCCCAGAGAGAGGGCATAATGTGCCAGAAGTACTGACTGGTAGAATTAAAATTTAAACTGAAGACCTTTAACCATAGGTCTTATTTTCCCAAGAACCTCACGTTAGCTTAATAAATGACTTGTAGCAAAAGGATGATAACTTAACCCTTTTCCTTCTGAGCACACATGTCAAATGTTACAGCCTCATGAAGACAGATTTTAAAAAATGGAGATTAAAAGAAAAGCTGTGCAAAGAACTCTGGAATGAAAGCTGTGGAAATGTAACACTCCATAAACTAAGAAACAAAGCAAATAAACACGTTCAAATGGACAAGTTTGGACAAAGTGCTAATAATAGTGATTTCTTGTGGAAAAGAAGAGCATCAACTCCTTAGGTTAGCTTCAGAAGAAAATATAAGTGGGTTGGTATTTTGAAAATGCATTATACATGCAAATCTAACTGATGAAGGAGAAAACAAAAGGTGAAATTCTGCATGGCAGATTTATGTTCTGTTTAATTCTATGGTATTCCTTTTTTTTTTTTACATATCATTTTAAAAGAAATAAAAAGTGTTTCTAAAGAAATTATAAACACAGTTGACAGAATCATACTGATTTTTACATTCTGAGGACAGAAAAAGAAAAAATAAAAAACACTGTGCTGCTCATAGAAGTTTCACTAAAGGGCAAGTTCACATCCCAGATCTGGACAGTACATTACATAAAAATAAAAATAAATCATAACCAAGAATACTTTCATTGAAAGTTTACTTGGGTTTGTGAAGAGATTTGACTTTAAAGATTAGCAATACAAGTTGTCAGATACAACTTATTTTGTTGATAGTGTATTAGCTACATTATTGATTGACTCATTGACTCATTCATACATTCCAATTAAGATTGTTGAGGGAATGAGATAGTATAGTAAATAGGTCAAAACAATGAATAAGATAGGGTTTAATTCTCTGGTAAGCTCTCAATCCAGAGAAGGCAATGGCAACCCACTCCAGTATTCTTGCCTGGAAAATTCCATGGGTGGAGGAGCCTGATAGCTGCAGACCATGGGGTTGCTGAGAGTCGGACATGACTGAGCGACTTCACTTTCACTCTTCACTTTCATGCATTGGAGAAGGACATGGCAACCCACTCCAGTGTTCTTGCCTGGAGAATCCCAGGGACAGAGGAGCCTGGTGGGCTGCCGTCTATGGGGTCGCACAGAGTCAGACACGACTGAAGCGACTTAGCAGCAGCAGTAGCAGCAAGCTCTCAATCTAGTTGGACAGAAATGTGTATATATATATATGAATATAAGTACATTATAAAATAGGACAAGAGAAAGGAAAAGAGTATGATAAAAATTAATGCTATGAGAATTCAGAGAAAAAAACACCACATACAGCTGAAATAATCTGGGATAATCATTACACAGTGGCTGAAATTGAGATTACACTTAAGGTTAAGTAAGTGGAAAATATAGGTGAGCAGAACAGGTGAAGGGGCTTCCCGGGTGGCACTAATGGTAAAGAACCTGCTTGCCAATGCAGGAGACATAAGAGATGTGAGTTTGATCCCTGGGTCAGGAAGATTCCTTAGAGGAGGGCATGGAAACCCACTCCAGTATTCTTGCCTGGAAAACCCCATGGACAGAGGAGCCTGGCAGGCAACAGTCCACAGGGTCACAAAGAGTTGGACACAACTGAAGCAATTTAGCATGCACGCATAGAGCAGGTGAGTAAGCAAAAAGTGAGGGGAAAGGAATGAGGAAGGCAACGAGATTTTCCAGGTACTGACTAGAAAAGAAAAGTTTACTGTGAGAAGTTGTGAGAAGCAAGACTAGATATGTAATTCGGATGAGATTGTAGAATGGTGCTTTTCAATGTTTTTCATGCCATGACAAATATAGGAAATTATCATGTGTATATGTTTCACAGGGGCAAATGGACTGTGTGCTCATACCTGGAAGTCTGGTGGCTCTTCAAGGTGGTTGGGTAGCTCACATACCTGTATCCCATTCATAGCACCTTTATTTGCCACTTTACAGCTGTTGGGAAGTGGGGAACCTGAATGTCATTCAAACGATAACAAGTTATCCTATAGCAATCATTTTTGCTTATCCAAACTTATTTTCCATACATGTTATCAGAAATTTTCTCAAAGTATACTAGGTAGCCAAATACCACTTCTCTGTTCTAGCAGAACTTGGGAACAGCAAGCACAGCTAAGGCCAAGAGTAACAAACCATATGGATAGAAATGGTAGAATCTAACTCTTCTCCACTCATTCTGTCCTCTGAATGGGGGCAGATGGGCTTGTGATCCGCAAATAAGAGATTAGAGGATTTCTAACTTGAAAAACAAAACAACCCAAGAGAAAAGATCCACAGATATTAACTTTGGAGAAACATATCACCCTACAGTGAATCCCAAAAGAATATAAGCACCTACTCACTACTCTCCACAGTTTTTATTTTTTCTTTTAGTTCTTCACTGTGAAATATGAGTGGATAGCCAAACAGTTTATGGAACAGCTATAGGATGAAATACAGAGACCTAAACAAATAAGCAAGTATCTTAGAGGTAATAGAGACAATTCAGAAAACAAT
Source organism: Budorcas taxicolor (assembly GCF_023091745.1). Lineage (NCBI taxonomy): Eukaryota > Metazoa > Chordata > Mammalia > Artiodactyla > Bovidae > Budorcas > Budorcas taxicolor. The sequence goes on from NC_068912.1 coordinate 76,311,682, forward strand.
AGACAACTTCAACAAAAACAGAAATCATTGGTCTTAAGATATAAAACAATCAAACAAAAATGTTATAAAAGAAGAAAAAAGAAACAATACTTGGAAATTAAAAGTATGATAGAAACACAATATTTCATAGATGAGAAAAATGTCCAAGAAAATAAAAAGTTTAAAAGCCTTGAGAAATAATACAGAAAAAAAAAGACATTTAGAAGATCAATTCAACAGTGCAGTTAATAGGAGGTCCAAAATAGAAAACTGGAAAAAAAAAATTAGAAATTAACATTAAAAATCTCAAGCAGTTTCCCAGAATTGACAGACACCATTTTCAAATTGGCAGAAAATGCCAATGCCCATTCAATGCCCATCAACAATGCCTTTTAAGACACGTGACAAATACAAGGGTTCAAACATTGTAACACAACAGATTTCTAAATATAAGCATTGTGGCTAAGAAGACAATGCAGTTTTCAGATTCTGAGTGAAAAAAAAATTGTATTTCCAATCTGCAATTTTATGCAGAACAAACATCAATTAGGGGTGAGGGTAGAAGAAAAGCACTTGCATACAGCCCTTTCTCAGGGTGGTACAGAAAGATAATGTATTAGTTAATCTTTGCTACATAAAAAGTATTACCACAAACTTAGTGGCTTTAACATTCATTAAATAATGAATAATCAACATTCATTAATAATTAACATTCATTAATTATGCCACAATTTGTGAGTTAGGAGTCCAGGCACAGCTTAGTCGGGTCCTCTGTATGGTGGCCATCAAAGTCTTGGCCAACTAAAGGATTCCTCCTCTGGAGGATTACTAGAGATGAATCTACTGCCAAGTTCATGTTTTGTTGGCAGCCCTAAGTTTATATTACAAGATGCCAAACTGAGGGCCTTAGTTTCTTATCGACTTTTTGCCAGAGGCTGCCCTCAGTTCATTATCATAGAGCTTTCTTCATGGGTCAGCTCACAACAGACAGCTCTTTTCTTTAAAGTTAGCAATGGAGAGAGTAGGCAACTTTTTTGGAGATAAATTTTTATTTAGTTTGGGCTCCTGCTGAAATAGCTGAGGGACAACACCCTTAATCTTCTTAGAAGCCCCAGGGTTTGATTGAGAGATTCCACAAAACATACTTTTATTTTCTTTCAGTGTTTCCCTATGTGACTGAATACTAATACTCTGATATTTCTGAAGTTGTAACCAAGGATGTACAGTCATACTCCTTGCTTTTTCTCGATACTATACAATTTTCTGACAGTGATCAAAGACATCCCCTTAATTTCATGAGAAAATATTTAGGGGGGAACTTCCAGATTATTTGTGGAAGGATTCTAACTACTCACAGAGAAGTCAAGAGCAGAATATAGATTCTGTAGGGAAGGGGTAAACGAAACACGGATGGGTCAGAATTCCCATGTAAAGACTTGTAAATTAGTGCAGCCACTGTGAAAGCAGATTGGAGATTTCTCAAAAATCTAAACATAAAACTACAGTCCTGTGCTGTGCTGTGTCTAGTCACTTAGTCGTTTCTAACTCTTTGCGATCCAATGGACTGTAGCCTGCCAGGCTCCTCTGTCCATGGGGATTCTCCAGGCAAAAACACTGGAGTGGGGTGCCATGCCCTCCTCCAGAAGATCTTCGCAACCCAGGGATTGATCCGAGCTCTCCCACACTGCAGGCAGATTCTTTATCATCTGAGCCACCAGGGAAGCCCAAGAATATTGGAGCGGGTAGCCTAGTCCTTCTCCAGGATATCTGCCTGACCCAGGAATCGAACCAGGGTCTCCTGCATTGCCAGTGAATTCTTTAACTGAGCTGCCAGGGAAGCCCAGAACTACCAAGTAACCCAGCAATTCCACTCCAGGGTATATATCTGAAAAAACAAAAACACTAGTTTGAAAACATACATGGTGAGAGGGAAGAGAGGAAGGACAACATAGTGGTGGGAAAAAAAGGATAATTATGGGGCTATATAAAATCACATTGCAAAATTACTGAAAACTGTAAAGCACTACAGAATGTTAAGAGTCTTTCATTCAATGAAAAAAGGCATGAGATTTCAGAGAAGGTTCCAGTGTATGCAGGGCATGCATGTGTGCCAAGTCGCTTCAGGAGTGTCTACTCTGTGTGACCCTATGGACTGTAGCCTGTCAGGCTCCTCTGTCCACAGGATTCTTCAGGCAAGAATACTGGAGTGCATTGCCCAGTATCCAGGGGAATCTTGCCCACCCAGGGATCGAACCCTCATGTTTTACGTCTCCTGCGCTGGCAGTCAGGTTCTTTAACACTAGTGCCACCTGGGAAGTCCATGTGCATGTACGACGCTGGGCAAAGAATTCGATTTAAAATTACACTCCTATGACCTGAGCTAGAGAGAGAGAGTACAAGTAGGATTCTTTGACTCAAGAGGTCTTCATCAGATAATGGGTCAATTAAAAACAAACCTTCAATCCAAACACAGTCATATTGGGAAACGTACCATTAATTTTCTCTGTCCCTGCCTCAATGAGTTCAGAAATTTGTGGGTTCTGGTAGTGTGTGGGCCTTGGCTTATTGATAGAGCTCATTGTTTAATCCAATTCTAGAGTACTGGAGAAGTTATAGATGTAAAAAAAAAAATAACAATCACATTTTCATTGTGTTCAATTATAATAAAGTATTTGGTAAAAGGAACTGTCAGTAAATATAAAATGCACATAATGAGAGTGAAATATTTAAACAGCACAACCTTGGGTTTCTAGATTTGAATTAAAAGGAAGACTCTGACAACATGACAAAGAGAGAAATAACCACTTATTTCTGTTCACCTGGGGAGTCTTTATGGAGGCGGCACTCAGCTTGGAAAGAGGTATTTTTCAAAGGAAATGTCAAGAACATTTATAAAGCAATCCCTTCAGAAATTGTAATACATATATATATACTTACAGACATATACACACACACTGAAAGGGATAAATCCCAATGGCAATTGCAGTTAAAATTCCAAAGCCCAGAGTGGGCAGGCCATGTAAGCAGAACTCACAAAAAATGCAATTTAAAAGGTGAGTTTCTACCTTAATGTTCTCCTGGGTTTCCTTACCCTACTGCTCTCCACCTGGGTGCCCTTTCCCAATAAAATCTCTTGCTTTGTCAGCACATATGTCTCCTTGGACAATTCATTTCCGAGTGTTAGACAAGAGCCCAGTTTCGGGCCCTGGAAGGGGTCCACTTTCCTGCAACAAATGGCGACTCTGGCGGGGACTCTTCTTCACTGAGACTGACATCCTGACCACTCGGGGTACTCAGGGGCCAGCTTGCCTGCCAATGGACCAGACCCAGTGGCCGCAACTGGGACCCTTTTGTCCTTGGTCTCCTCCTGACGTGGACAACTGGCCAGAGTGCCCCGACCGGTATGGAACAAGAGACTTTATTGACCTCTCTCCCCTTCCCTCTCTCTTTCCTCTCCTTAACCCTTCCTATCCTTCCCTGTTTTTCTAGTCCCCTGGTCCTGAACACAGGAATCTGGTCGAAGGGCCCTCGGCCTGAGCTGGGGATTGGAGACTGATCACCTCCTCTTGGCAGAGAACTTGAATTCTGGTTCTGGTCTGGTCTAATTTCTGGTAGGGCCGAGTTCCAGTCCTCCCTTCTCTGGAGGCCCAGGGAAAAGTCCCATAACGCCTGGACATCTGTAGGTGGCAGGAGACGTCTGTAAGGCCACCTCTTTCGCCCCACCCCCCACCTCCTCCCCCTTCTACTTTTCAACCTGGCTTCCTTTCCTCCCTTGAAATCTTTGATGTTATTACTTGGATCTGAAGTTCTGTGTCTCTAATAGGAGGTCTTCTGAGAGACTTTCTTGTATTTAAGGGCTTCCCTGGAGGTGCAGAGGTTAAATCATCTGCCTGCAATGTGGGAAACCTGGGTTCAATCCCTGGGTCGGGAAGATCCCCTGAAGAAGGAAATGGCAACCCATTCCAGTATTCTTGCCTGGAGAATCCCACAGACAGAGGAGCTTGGTGGGCTACAGTCCACAGGTCGAAAAGAGTCAGACACGACTGAGTGACTTCACTTTCACTTTCACTTTCTACCTTAATGTGTTACCCTGATTAAAAACTCAGAACATATGCACTGGAGGAGTTGAGGAGACCATAGATTCACCCTGTGATGATATCATTTGAGATCCAATTTCAGAGTGTGAATAGCTTCCCAGCCCATAACCACCACTACTTGTCAATATGAGAAATCATGCAAGGTCTTAATCTCTGAGATACCAATTGAGCATGAACCAGGAGAGATTATAATGGCCTTGAACAAAGTCAGATCAAACCTACCCAACCAAGCGACAGTGACAGCAGTTCTAATTAAAGGCCTTTTGGAGATAAGAGTTATGGCTGTCTGAAAAGCATGAGGGTACAGGGACAAGTTGGAGAAGGCAATGGCACTCCACTCCGGTACTCTTGCCTGGAAAATCCCCTGGATGGAGAAGCCTGGTAGGCTGCAGTCCATGGGGTCGCAGAGAGTCAGACACGACTGAGCAAATTCACTTTCACTTTTCTCTTTCATGCACTGGGAAAGGAAATGGCAACCCACTCCAGTGTTCTTGCCTGGAGAATCCCAAGGATGGGGGAGCCTGGTGGCTGGTGTGCTGTCTATGGGGTCACACAGAGTTGGACACAACTGAATCCCAGGGATGGCAGAGCCTGGTGGGCTGCCATCACACAGAGTCGGACATGACTGAAGCGACTTAGCAGCAGCAGCAGCAGCGACTTAGCAGCAGCAGCAGCAGCACAGAGACAGGTCCATCGGCTACATGGATCAGCAGAGATTAGAGTGTCAGAGGACTGCACAGGTTCCTGCTTCTGCCCCATTGGTGGGACGTGAACCTCAATAACCTGCTGTCTTTAATAATGCTATTTTTTTTTTTCTCTTTCAACTCACCAGGTACAGTGTCATCACAGAGAGGAAGAGAGAGCAAGAAGCTGAAAATATCCCTTTAGAACATCAGCACTGATCAGGACAGATATTCTTAGTAAGCGTTTGTCTGTCAAATCTGAGTCACGTGGCATGATGCTTTAGTGATCTGAGAGTTTTGCAAGTCCCTGAAAAGTGACAGCTGCAAATGAGAATTTAGGAGGTTCCACTAGGCAAGCAGAACATTGATCAAATCTATTGGCAGGAACCCTAATCAAAGCAAAGTGTCAGAGGAGATGCTGAGCTTAAAATCCTCCAGGTGATGAAGTACTTTCTGGCAGGCGTTTTCAGTGTTAATGCATAAACGTTATTGCCATATGAGACTGGTTTACATCTTCAAGAGCCTGTCACCCTTTCACTGTTTACTACATTTTAAATATTTTTCCTCCTTATAAATATGAGATGGAATAGCATTTCAAAAATAGATAAAATGTGAATTGCTGCACATTATGTTCTCTGTGAAATTTTAAATGAAAATTCTCCATTCATCTGTGCTCATCCATCACGGATGGGCTGCAGTAAGGTGTCCATTCCCCCTAGTTCCTCTCCATGCCATAGGCCACCGTGCCAACTTTGACTTGTCATTCATAGCCTTATAACTGAGAGATTACTTGCCTTGCCTCCAACTTACCCATGAATGTACATGGAGAAGTATACAGGGAGAACCTTCCTGAGGTTGGTACTCTTGTTGAATGGATCCTCTGTGAAGTCTGCACAAAGGACTAAATAATTCAGGGTACAAAACCCCGTACTACATTTCAGTTGTTGTCAGAAGCATTAAAATCAAGCTACAATCATAGCATTTTTGCATGAAAGCACTGGTCCTCCTCCTTCCTCTTATCTTGCTCTTCTCTGCAATGACTTGGCTTCTGGCTTCAATTTAATTATCTTTGAGTCTTAAATATAGTGAACAATCATGCCAACTGCTCTCTGATTTCTGACCAGGATTCCTTGCCTTCAGTTTAGTTCAGTCGCTCAGTAGTTTCCGACTTTTTGTGACCCCATGGACTGCAGCATGACAGGCTTCCCTGTCCATCACCAACTCCTGGAGCTTGCTCAAACTCATGTCCATAAAGTTGATGATGCCATCCAACCATCTCATCCTCTGTCATTCCCTTCTCCCACTTTCAATCTTTCCCAGGATCAAGGTCTTTTCCAAGGAGTCAGTTCTACACTTCAGGTGGCCAAAATATTGCAGTTTCAGCTTCAGCACCAGTCCTTCCAATGAATATTCAGGAATTATTTCACTTAGGATGGACTGTTTGGATCTCCTTGCAGTCCAACGGACTCTCAAGAGTCCTCTCCAACACCACAGTTCAAAAGCACCAATTCTTTGGCACTCAGCTTATTTATTGTCCAACTCTGACATTCAAACATGACTACTGGAAAAACCAAATCTTTGACTAGATGGACCTTTGTTGGCCAAGTAATGTCTCTGCTTTTTAATATGCTGTCCAGGTTGGTCATAGCTTTTCTTCCAAGGAGCAAGTGTCTTTTAATTTCATGGCTGCAGTCACCATCTGCAGTGATTTTGGAGCCCACAAAAATAAAATCTCTCACTGTTTCCATTGTTTCCCCATCTATTTGCCATGAATGATGGGACCGGATGCCATGATCTTTGTTTTTTGAATGTTGAGTTTTAAGCCAGCTTTTTCACTCTCTTCTTTCACTTTCATCAAGAGACTCTTCAGTTCTTCTTCACTTTCTGCCATAAGGGTGGGGTCATCTGCATATCTGAGGTTATTGATAATTCTCCTGGAAATCTTGATTCCAGCTTGTGTTTCTTCCAGCCTGGCATTTCCCATGATGTACTCTGCATATAAGTTAAATAAGCAGGGTGACAATATACAGCATTGACATACTCCTTTCCCGATTTGGAAGCAATCTGTTGTTCCATGTCCAGTTCTAACTATTGCTTCTTGATCTGCATACAGATTTCTCAGGAGGCAGGTAAGGTGGTCTGGTATTCCCATCTCTTGAAGAATTTTCCACAGTTTGTTGTGATTCACACAGTCAAAGGCTTTGTTGTAGTCAATAAAGCAGAGGTAGTTTTTTTCTGGAACTCTTTTGCTTTTTCTAGGATCCAACGGATGTTGACAATTTGATTTCTGGTTCCTCTGCCTTTTCTACATCCAGCTTGAACATCTGGCAGTTCATGGTTCACACACTGTTGAAGCCTGGGTTGTAGAATTTTGAGCATTACTTTACTAGTGTGTGAGATGAATGCAATTGTTCAGTAGTGTGAACATTCTTTGCTGTTGCCTTTCTTTGGGATTGGAATGAAAACTGACCTTTTCCAGTCCTGTGGCCACTGCCAAATTTTCCAGATTTGCTGGCATATTGAGTGCAGTACTTTCACAGCATTATCTTTTAGAATTTGAAATAGCTCAACTGGAATTCCATCACCTCCACTAGCTTTGTTCATAGTGATGCTTTCTAAGGCCCATTTCACTTTGCATTCCAGGATATATGGCTCTAGATGAGTGATCACACCATCTTTCCTTTAATCTCAGATATTTTCTTTCCCTGCTGGATTATGAACAGTCCTGCCCAGAACTCTTTTTCCCTTTTGTAACCCACTATGCTAGCTCCTCTGCAAATATTCTGTGACTGACCCATTACTCTTGAACTCTGCTAAATCTATTAGGGCTAAAACATAATTTTTTTGCAAGTTTTATTGCATGATTTTCCATTTATAAAAAATGTGTGTCTTCTCACAACAATATAAACATGGTATACTTGCTCACATTGGAACTACAATTATATAGCATTTTCAGCAATGAAATTCTTCATTGATTCTTTATGCAAGTATTTTCTTGAATAACTTGAGATGGCACTCCACATTATCATTTGCAGAACTCCTGGGAATATCTGAACTATTATGTAAGCACTCTTAACATACATTTATATTAAGTATAATTAACAGAACTGCCATGTTGTTGTTGTTCAGTTGCTCAAATGTGTCTGAATCTTTGCGACCTGGCAGACTACAGCACTGCAGCTTCCCTGTCCTTCACCATCTCCCAGTTGCCAAAACTTATGTCCATTGAGTCACTGATGCCATCCAACCATCTCGTCCTCTAGTGTCCCCTTGTCCTCTTGCCCTCAATCTTTCTTAGTGAAGGGTTGTTGCTGAACTACAGAAACACACCTGGATTCTCGGCCTCCAGAGGAGAAGAATTCAATCTGCGGCCAGAGACGAGGCTTGATCGCTCAGAGCTTTTGTGCAATACAGCTTTATTAAAGTATAAAAGGGATAGAGAAAGCTTTTGACATAGACACAAGAAAGGGGAAGAAAGAGTACCCCCTTGCTAGTGTTAGCAATGGAGTTATATACTCTCCAATTAGTTATTACAATGAATCAAAAGAATGTCTGGAGGTTGTGAAGACCTCACTAGACCTACTCCCATAATTTACATTTTAAGATAACAGAATTAGCCAGAGGGTTTTTTTTTTTTTTTTCCTTTTTGAGCTTTTTTTTTTTTTAATTTTAAAATCTTTAATTCTTACATGTGTTCCCAAACATGAACCCCCCTCCCACCGCCCTCCCCATAACATCTCTGTGGGTCATCCCCATGCACCAGCCCCAAGCGTGCTGTATCCTGCGTCAGACATAGAGACTGTCCTCAAGCAGGATATATTATTGCTATATAATCCTAAGGAATGTAGAGAGGGAAAAAAAAATGTTCTTTCTTCCTCCTTGAGAATTCCAGACGCCTCGCTTCTTGGGGACCCCTGAACTTCTTATCAATCTGCCTAGAAAATGATTCTCTCACTAGCATCAGGATTTTTTCTAATGAGTCGGCTCATGGCATCAGTTCAGTTCAGTTCAGTCATTTAGTTGTGTCCAACTCTTTGCGACACAATGAATTGCAGCAAGCCAGGCTGCCCTGTCCATCACCAATTCCCGGAATTCACTCAAACTCAAGTCCATCTAGTCAGTGATGCCATCCAGCCATCTCATCCTCTGCCATCCACTTCTCCTCCTGCCCCCAACCCCTCCCAGCATCAGAGTCTTTTCCAATGAGTCAACTCTTCACATGAGGTGGCCAAAGTATTGGAGTTTCAGCTTTACCATCATCCTTCCAAAGGACACCCAGGACTGATTTCCTTTAGAATGGACTGGTTGGATCTCCTTGCAGTCCAAGGGAATCTCAAGAGTCTTCTCCAACACCACAGTTCAAAAGCATAAATTCTTCGGCGCTCAGCTTTCTTCACAGTCCAACTCTCAAATGCATACATGACTACTAGAAAAACCATAGCCTTGACTAGATAGACCTTTGTTGGCAAAGTAATGTCTCTGCTTCTCAATATGCTATCTAGGTTGGTCACAACTTTCCCGTCAAGGAGTAAGCGTCTTTTAATTTCATGGCTGCAATCACCATCTGCAGTGATTTGGGAGCCCAGAAAAATAAAGTCTGACACTGTTTCCACTGTTTCCCATCTATTTCCCATGAAGTGAAGGGGCCAGATGCCATGATCTTCGTTTTCTGAATGTTGAGCTTTAACCCAACTTTTTCGCTCTCCTCTTTCACTTTCATCCAGAGGCTTTTTAGTTCCTCTTCACTTTCTGCCATAAGGGTGGTGTCATCTGCATATCTGAGGTGATTGATATTTCTCCCGGCAATCTTGATTCCAGCTTGTGCTTCTTCCAGCCCAGCGTTTCTCATGATGTACTCTGCATAGAAGTTAAATAAGCAGGGTGACAATATACAACCTTGACGTACTCCTTTTCCTATTTGGAACCAGTCTGTTGTTCCATGTCCAGTTCTAACTGTTGCTTCCTGACCTGCATATAGGACTCTCAAGAGGCAGGTCAGGTGGTCTGGTATTCCCATCTCTTTCTGAATTTTCCACAGTTTAATGTGATCCACACAGTCAAAGGCTTTGGTATAGTCAATAAATCAGAAATAGATGTTTTTTTCTGGAACTCTCTTGCTTTTTCCATGATCCAGTGGATGTTGGCAATTTGATCTCTTGTCCCTCTGCTTTTTCTAAATCCAGCTTGAATATTTGGAATTTCATGGTTCACGTATTGCTGAAACCTAGCTTGGAGAATTTTGAGCATTAATTTACTAGTGTGTGAGATGAGTACAATTGTGCAGTAGTTTGAGCATTCTTTGGCATTGCCTTTCTTTGGGATTGGAAAGAAAACTGACCTTTTCCAGTCCTGTGGGCACTGCTGAGTTTTCCAAATTTGCTGGCATATTGAGTGCAGCACTTTCACAGCATCATCTTTCAGGATTTGAAATAGTTCAACTGGAATTCCATCACCTCCACTACCTTTGTTCCTAGTGATGCTTTCTAAGGTCCGCTAGACTTCACATTCAGGATGTCTGGCTCTAGGTGAGTGATCACACCATCGTGATTATCTTGGTTGTGAAGATCTTTTTTGTACGGTTCTTCTTTGTAATCTTGCCACCTCTTCTTAATATCTTCTGCTTCTGTTAGGTCCATACCATTTCTGTCCTTTATCGAGCCCATCGCCAGCTGCGACGGACCTCGCAGAAGCATGGCTGAGAGGAGCTACCCCACGTCTGAGGCCACAGGCAGCGGCTGGAAGGAGCTACCCTATGCCCGAGGCCAGGGGCAGTGGCTGGGAGGAGCTACCCTATGCCTGAGGCCAGGGGAGGCGGCTGGGAGGAGCAACCCCACGTCCAAGGAGCGGTGGCTGTGTGGGCTCAGGAGGGCCAAGAGGAGCTACTCCATGTTCAAGGTCAGGAGGGGTGACAATGAGGAGATACCCTTCGTCCAAGGTAAGAGAAAGAGAAGTAAGATGGTAGGTGTTGCAAGAGGGCATCACAGGGCAGACACACTGAAACCATAATCACAGAAAACTAGTCAATCTAATCACACGGAGCACAGCCTTGTCTAACTCAGTGAAACTAAGCCATGCCGTGTGGGGCCACCCAAGATGGACAGGTCATGGTGGAGAGGTCTGACAGAATGTGGTCCACTGGAGAAGGGAATGGCAAACCACTTCAGTATGAGAACCCCATGAACAGTATGAAAAGGCAAAATGATAGGATACTAAAAGAGGAACTCCCGAGGTCAGTAAGTGTGCAATATGCTACTGGAGATCAGTGGAGAAGTAACTCCAGAAAGAATGAAGGGATGGAGCCAAAGCAAAAACAAACCCAGCTGTGGATGTGACTGGTGATAGAAGCAAGATCTGATGCTGTAAAGAGCAATATTGCATAGGAACCTGGAATGTTAGGTCCATGAATCAAGGCAAATTGGAAGTGGTCAAACAGGAGATGGCAAAAGTGAATGTCGACTTTCTAGGAATCAGTGAACTAAAATGGACTGGAATGGGTAAATTTAACTCAGATGACCATTATATCTACTACTGTGGGCAGGAATCCCTTAGAAGAAATGGAGTAGCCATCATGGTCAACAAAAGAGTTCGAAATGCAGTACTTGGATGCAGTCTCAAAAACGACAAAATGATCTCTGTTCATTTCCAAGGGAAACCATTCAATATTACAGTAATCGAAGTCTATGCCCCAACCAGTAATGCTGAAGAAGCTGAGTTGAACAGTTCTGTGAAGACCTACAAGATCTTTTAGAACTAACACCCCCCAAAAAGATGTTCTTTTCATTATAAGGGACTGGAATGCAAAAGTAGGAAGTCAAGAAACATCTGGAGTAACAGGCAAATTTAGCCTTGGAATATGGAATGGAGCAGGGCAAAGGCTACTAGAATTTTGCCAAGAGAACGCACTGGTCATAGCAATCACCCTCTTCCAACAACACAAGAGAAGACTCTACACATGAACTTCACCAGATAGTTAACACCGAAATCTAATTGATTATATTCTTTGTGCCAAAGATGGAGAAGTGCTAGACAGTCAGCAAAAGCAAGACTGGGAGCTGACTGTGGCTCAGATCATGAACTCCTTATTGCCAAATTCAGACTTAAATTGAAGAAAGTAGGGAAAACCAGTAGACCATTCAGGTATGACCTAAATCAAATCCCTTATGATTAGACAGTGGAAGTGAGGAATAGATTTAAGGGACTAGATCTGATAGATAGAGTGCCTGATGAACTATGGATGTATTCATGACGTTGTGCAGGAGACAGGGATCAAGACCATCCCCATGGAAAAGAAATTGCAAAAAAGCAAAATGGCTGTCTGGGGAGGCCTTACAAATAGCTGTGAAAAGAAGAGAAGTGAAAAGCAAAGGAGAAAAGGAAATATATAAGCATCTGAATGTAGAGTTCCAAAGAATAGCTAGGAGAGATAAGAAAGCCTTCCCCAGCTATTAATGCAAAGAAATAGAGGAGAACAACAGAATGGGAAAGACAGAAATTTCTTCAAGAAAATTAGAGATACCAAGGGAACATTTTGTGCAAAAATGGGCTTCACATCAGGTGGCCAAAATATTGGAACTTCAGTTTCAGCATAAATCCTTCTAATGAATCTTTAGGATTGACTGGATTTATCTCCTTGCAGTCAGTCCAAGGGGCTCTCAAGAGTCTTCTCCAACACCACAGTTCAAAAGCATCAATTCTTCGGCACTCAACCTTCTTTATGGTCCAACTCTCACATTTTTACATGACTACTGCACAAAACATAGACAAAGACCACATTTATCAACACAGTACATAGATCATATTCAGATGTTGAGAATTCCTGATGATCCACAGGCTGTAAAACTAATCACCTAATCTGAAAATGCTTTCTTGGAATGGAAAACCGGGATCTACCTCTTTTAGTTTTGTAGAGCTTTAGTATGTGCGTGCTAAGTCACTTTAGTCGTGTCTGACTCTTTGTGACTCTATGGACATGCCAGGATCCTCTGTCCATGTGATTCTCCAGGAAAGAATACTGGAGTGTGTTGCCGGGCCCTCCTCCAGGGGATATTCTTGACCCGAGTATCCAATCTGTGTCTATTATGTCTCCTGCATTGGTAGGCAGGTCTTTACTACTAGCACCACCTGGACTTTAGTAGAAATGCTAAATTGTTTCTTTTGCCAGATTTCTTGGATAACTGATGCATCTTTACATCAGTTCTATCCTACATCTATCCTACATCTTTATCTATCTTTTCCCCACAGAAAGCTTATACTGAATCTTGATTCTAGGAAGAAAATGCTCTCTGATCCCAACAGAGTCCTCTACCTCAGCACTGGTATTTCTTGACTAAAAGAAAATTCCAATGCAATGCTTGGAGGTAGCAATTTTGATATGAATTCATCACAATAGCACAGTAGACACACATTCCTGATTATTATCCCAATGCTTCACTTCATCTCTCAACACTCAACTAATTTTGAACTTGAGCAAGCTCAGAGAGTTGGTGGTGGACAGGGAAGCCTGGGGTGCTGCAGTCCAGGGTTTGCAAAAGTTGGACACGAGTGAGTGACTGAACAATAGCAACACATTCTCCGTGAAGAATCTTCTGGCACCTTTTAAGCCACTCTTTCCCAATACCCACCCCACCTTACCCCCACTTACTCTAGGCCTTTCTCCTCACAGCCTGTCACAATGGTGTGTTGTGTTTCCCTAAAAAGCACTCATCATCACTACACTCACCGTAACAAATCAAGGCTTTGAAGAATGAGTTAAACGTGAAAGTTAAACATGAGGAGTTCTAAGAACTTAATGATTGTATCAATTATTTAACAAGGAGAGTAACTGGAAGATAAAAGGGAAAGTATTCAATCAGGGGGAAAAAAAGTATAGTTACTGAAACAATGAAGGAAAATTTAACTGTGAAATTTCTGTGAATATTTTATTTTTAACTCATCCTATAATTGCCACTCACCTCTTAAACTGGATATTGAACTGCACTAATATGATAATAAAGGATCAGTTTAGTACAGTTGCTCAGTCATGTCCAACTCTGTCACTCTATGGACTGCAGCACCCCAGGCTTCCCTGTACATCACCAACACCAAGAGCTTATTCAAACTCATGTCCATTGAGTTGGTGATGCCATCCAACCATTTTACCTTCTGTCATCCCCTTTGCCTCCTGCATTCAGTCTTTCCCAGCATCAGGATCTTTTCCAATGAGTCAACTCTTTACATCAGGTGCCCAAAGCGTTGGAGTTTCGGCTTTAGCATCAGTCCTTCAAATGAATATTCAGGACTGATTTCTTTAGGATGGACAGGCTAGATCTCATTGCTGTCCAAGGTACTCTCAAGAGTCTTCTCCAACACCACAGTTCAAAAGCATCAATTCTTTGGCACTTAGCTTTCTTTATAGTCCAACTCTGACATCCATACATGACTACTGGAAAAACCATAGCTTATCAGCAAAGTGATATCTCTGCTTTTTAATATGTTCTCTAGTTTGGTCATAGATTTTCTTCCAAGGAGCAAGTGTCTTTTAATTTCTTTCATTTCACCATCTGCAGTGGTTTTGGAGCCCACAAAAATAAAATATCTCACTGTTTCCATTGTCTCCCCATCTATTTGCCATGAAGTGATGGGACTGGATGCCATGATCTTTGTTTTCTAAATGTTGAGTTTTAAGCCAGCTTTTTCACTCTCTTCTTGCACTTTCATCAAGAGACTCTTCAGTTCTTCTTCACTTTCTGCCATAAGGGTGGGGTCGTCTGCATATCTGAGGTTATTAATAATTCTCCCGGCAATCTTGATTTCAGCTTGTGCTTCATCCAGCCTGGCATTTCCCATGATATACTCTGCATATAAGTTAAATAAGCAGGGTGACAATATACAGCCTTGATGTACTCCTTTTCCTATTTGGAACCAGTTTGTTGTTCCATTTCCAGTTCTTACTGTTGCTTCCTGACCTGCATATAGGTTTCTCAAGAAGCAGGTCAGGTAGTCTGGAATTCCCATCTCCTGAATAATTTTCCACAGTTTGTTGTGATCCACACAGTCAAAGGCTTTGGTGTAGTCAATAAAGCAGAGGTAGATGATTTTCTGGAACTCTCTTGCTTTTTCAGTGACCCAATGGATGTTGGCAATTTGATCTCTGGTTCCTCTGCCTTTTCTAAATCCAGCTTGTACATCTGGAAGTTCATGGTTCACATACTGTTGAAGCCTGGCTTGTAGAATTTTTGCATTACTTTGCTAGTGTGTGAGATGAATGCAATTGTGCAGTAGTTTGAATATTCTTTGGTATTGCCTTTCAGTTTGTTCCAATTCATGTCCATTGAGTTGGTGATGCTATTTAACCATCTCATCCTCAGTAACCCACTTCTCCCATTGCCCTCAATCTTTCCCAGCATCAGGGTCTTTTCCAATAAGTCTACTCTTTGCAATCCCAAAGAAAGGCAATGTCAAAGAATGTTTTTAACGATGTGTTCCTTTGTAATTTTCCTTATGTTATCTCCCCAGGCAGATTTCTCCACCTTTAATCTCATCACATCTTCCCTTTGTTATGCATTTGACCTCTTGATTAACCACCACTATTCCTTCAAATATTCAGCACAAATGTCGCCTTTTATTTATTTGTTAGCAAATCATTCCTTATTCCATAACACCTGGTGCTGGAGGTAGTGTTCATTTGCTAAGTTGTGTCCAGCTCTTTGTGATCCCATGGACTGCAACATACCAGCCTCCTCTGTCCTCCACTATCCCCCAGAATTTGCTCAAATTCATGTCCACCGAGTTGGTGATGCTATCTAACCATCTCCTCCTCGGTCACCTACTTCTGCCCTCAATCTTTCCCAGCATCTCAGGTCTTTTCCAATAAATCAATTCTTTGCATTAGGTGGCAAAAGTATTGGAGCTTCAGTTTCAGCAACAGTTCTCCCAGTGAATATCTAGGGTTGATTTCCTTTATGAGTTACTGGTATCTCCGTCAAATTTGGCACTGATTCTACTGAAATAGCCTGTTCACGTTCCCATTTACAGAGTGAGCTTCTTCCAACCAGACTTTATCTTTGTATTCTCACTTCTGTTATAGCATATAACATGGAGCATGGGCTCAATAAATGAATAATCTATAAGGAATATTTTCAGTAAACACCAATCTATATGGTCCTTCTTTGCTAATAAGTTACTTTTGAACCATTTTTAAAATTAGGATTAGCAATGCTGTACATGTTTGGACAGCTGAGAAGGAGAATGGTAGAGATACTGAACAAAATACAGACTGAATTAAGAGGACATAGGAGGAGAAACATGAAGAGAACTCATATAGCCTTTCAGATCTTGCTATAGGAAACTCTGTCCTATGACCTCTCTATTTACCTCTCCCTCTGATAATTTTTACTATCCCTTTAATTGTAGCACTCTGTCTTCAACCCTTTTAAGTCTGTCCTAAAGTTCTCTTGTGCTTCCTTACTTCATAGCATTCAGTAATGTTATGTCAAGGAGAAAAGTATGTTAGCCAGTTAGTTTCTTCTGTTATGTAAGAAGTTAGGCATGAACGACAATGAGGGGTGGCCTAGCCAATAAGCATGCAAGCTGATCTCTACACCCCATCCCAGAAAAGCACAGGAGAGCTCAAAGATATGCTATAAAAATAACCCCAGAGACTTTTCCAACTCCTGCACAGGCACCCCAGGCACATAGTGTATACAAACTAACCTCAGGAGATTCCTCAAGTAACCTTAGACAGTTAGGAGCCCATTAGGGTTCATAATTATTCTATACATACATGCATCTCGTTATAACAGACTGAATTATTGGAAGACATGTGAAACAGTCTGTTGTTATATAACTTGCAACTGTGAATCAGCCTTGAGTGTATGCCCATTTGCATTTTCTTTCCTGATTGGTGGTGGATACAAGTCCTATTTTGCAAAGGGCAGAACCAAGAGGAGTAGACAGTAAGTATAAAAAGTGAAGCCAAGAGGAATCCTGATGACTCCTTCAGGGTCATCTGCTCTCACATCTTGGGAGTGTACTATCCCCTGTCTGTTTCATAAAAGATCTGTCTTCTTGAGCTGTAACTGAGCTGTAATTGTCTGTTGTTTTAAGCCCTTTATTGGGAAGAGACAAGAACCAAGGGAGAGAAATAAACCAACCTGACATTTTGAAAGCTGTTAAGAATATCAGTAGATATTCTGGGCCCATCTCTTCCTTTTACAGGGTAAGCTTGATATAATCAGGAGTCTTGATATTTTTGTTTGATGGATTTACAGGGAAGGTTCTCTTCTGACTGTTAATTCTGATATCTTTCTAGAAAGATGACATTCAATAAATTACTCTAATGGCCAAATAAGGATAGAAGAATCAGCATAAGTAAAATAACTTTGAATTAGGGGGGGAATAAAAAAAGACAACTCTGCAGCTGGAATGGGAAAACGCCCAATACAAATTCAAATCTCCCACTTTCTTTTATGAAACAAGACAGCATTATACAAGTCCTCATAGTACAGCCACAGCTGGCACCTCCAGCAAAGCCTGGGAGGCTTTTGTTCTTCATATTTCAAAAAGCAGCCCATGAAAACCAAGCATCAGTCTCAAGCAATTGCAACCGGTAAGGGATGGGAAAATGTGAAATTTTATTGCTCATGAAATTGGTGTTTCAAATAAGGTGGCTCACTTCTCTTAGACTGCTTGTTTTGCAGCAGAGCTAGAGGGTTCCGAGAGAGTTGAATGGATGCAGGTGGATAGGGTCCTCTCCAGGTCAAAATGGTTACGTTGTCTCAAATGAGGACCTGACCCTCAGCTGCTCCCATGATATTTGCTGGGTATAATTTTATGTCAGGACCGATTTTAAACAGACTGTGCTATGGATGCTGAATTGTTGGACATTCTGCTCATTGTGGAATGTAAAACAGTGATTTAAAGGGATGTTTCCATGACTGCAAACTTTCTTCTTGAAAAATAGGTACAGTGTGCTGATTTTTTCTTTTTTCAACCTCAGGAAAAAACAGGAAACTGTAGAGAGAGACATGGAGAGAAAAGAAGCCCCATAAAGGTTTGTTTTCTTTAAAGAAACAAGAGATAAAATAGATCAAAGTTTCTAAGCAATCTCTAGACTTCAAAATGAACACAAGAACATTTAAGTCATTTGAAAGATCATCTTTTTGAAGGTCAGTGTGGTTTTGCCTGCATACATCTTTATATTGATAACACTATAAAATAATAAACTCAAATTATAAAGCAGAAGGAGCTTGAGAAATTTTATAATCTCAGGCTCCTAATTTTACATATGAGAAAATGGAGATACCAAGAGGTTGTATGTAACCTTTTCAAGAAATGGCAAGAACTGGGACACACATTTTAAAATGTTAATTACCATGCTTTCTCCATTATGACAGGTCCAGTTACAGGAAATTTACACCATTTTTTTTAAAACCAAGTAAGGCAGTTAGATATATGACTTTCAGGATAATAATGAATCACAGGTCTGGTCATAATTGAAAGAACTGTCACACATAACATACTTTTACCTGTAAAAAAAAATCCTACACATAAAAGTTTGCCTTTCAATGACCTGTGAGTAAAACATTTGACTACTATTTTTACTCTTTGTAATTTTTTTCAACATCACCACAAACAGATTAGGAAAACAAAGGACTGCCTATTATGCATAATCATCCAAGAAGAATATATACAATGGCCAACAGAGTATCAGACATTTTGAATTTTTATCTCCTTTGGAACACAGTCATCGATTATTGCTGAAGATCACTGAGAGTTTGCCTTAGCTCATTCTTCATTTCTCATCCCTGGCTTATTCATCACTGTTTCTGAGGAAATTTCAGTTTGGTTAAGGTACTGATATTATCTATTGGCTCTCAGCATCATTCCCACTGCCTTTTTACATAGTTCAGCAATTACAAGCTTGAAAATACCTTAACCCCAGCTCTCGTGCAGAGATTATATATGCATTTTGGTTTCTTTCAACAAGATGCACTCGTTCAAGATTTGGGAGACGGAAAGGAGGTAGAGCTCATTCTTGTCAAGTTCCAACAGGTGTCAGTGCTCAAGATGGCTAGACTCTTTGAGTCAGTGTCCAGGCACCAGCTACAGGAATGTGAGGTAGCAGCAACCGTGTGTATGGCAGCAAATGTTTGATTTGCAACCTGCTGAATCTTGAAATCAGTAGTTATGAGGACTCCTGACTTCCCTAAACCCTCATTTTGTAAGCAACTAAATTCTTCCATTAAATCTCTTTCTTCCTGAAAAGCATAGAATTGTTTTTCTTTCCTGCAATAACTCCTAATATAGTTACTATTTTAAGAGGAAATGTTTTAGGTCTAAGATCTTTTCTTTCCATGTCTTAAATTTTTCAGACTTTTCCAGGGTCCATGATCCTGCAACAATGTTTCTCTCTCCTTCTTTCCAGACTTCTGATTAATTTGTAGAAAATGTGGCGGCTGGAAGTAGGCATAGCAATGAATTTAGAGCCTGGAGTTGGGAGGCATTTTCTAGTTATTTATTACCAAGTGATGACAGGATAAAAAAAAAAAAATCAAATCCTTAGCATAGCTCATAAGATTGCTTTTTTACATCTGTGACTCTATTTCTGTTTTGTAAATAACTTCATTTGTACCAGTTTTTTAGATTCCACACATAAGCGATATTATATGATACTTGTCTTTCTCTGTCTTACTTCACTCTGTATGATAATCTCTAGGTCCATCCATGTTGCAGCAAATGGTAATATTTCATTTTTATTTTTGGCTGAGTGATATTTCATTTATATATATATATATATATATATATATATATACACACACACACATACATATATACATGCATACATACCTGCCACATCTTCTTTATTCATTCCTTTATAAATGGGCATTTGAGTTGCTTCAAAGTCCTGGCTATGGAAAGTAGTGCTGCAGTGAATATTAAAGTGCATTTATCTTTTCAAATTATGGTTTTATCTGGATATAGACCCAGGAGTGGGATTGCTGGATCATATGATAGCTCTATTTTCAGCTTTATTTTAAAAACAAACTTATTAAAAAAACAAATTTACAGTAACCAGGGAAGAAGGGGAGAAGGGAAGGATAACTTGTGAGACTGAGATGGGCACATACACACTACTCCATAAAAAAATAGATAACTAATAAGGACCTACTGTATAGCACAGGGAACTTACTCAATATTCTTCAATGACCTATATGGGAAAAGAACCAAAAATGAGTGAACAAGTGTATATGTATAACTGATTGATTTTAATGTACAGCAGAAACTAACACAACATTGTGACTCAACTATATTCTGATAAGGAAAAAAAAAAAAAAAACCTCAAGGGTGGAGCAAGAAAAAACATATGGGCCATGAGAAGGGCTATGATTCAGCCTCCTTTTGAGCCTTTTTCTTAGCTCTGTGTTCCATTGTCATATGGCTTTGTTTCAAGGCTGTGAGCCATCATGTGCCCTCTCACTTCAGGAAATTTGTAAAAGATCTGGCTTCTTCTTAATATATAAAAGATCTGTAATCCCAAAGAAAGGCAATATCAAACAATGTTCAAACTACTGCACAATTGCATTCATCTCACACGCTAGTAAAGTAATGCTCAAAATTCTACAACCCAGGCTTCAACAATATGTGAACCATGAACTTCGAGATGTACAAGCTGGATTTAGAAAAGGCAGAGGAACCAGAGGTCAAATTGCCCACATCAGTTGGATCATCAAAAAACCAAGAGAGTTGCAGAAAATAATTTACTTCTGCTTTATTGACTATGCCAAAGCCTTTGACTGTGTGGATCACAACAAACTGTGGAAAATTCTTCAAGAGATGGGAATATCAGACCACCTTACCTGCCTCCTGAGAAATCTGTATGCAGATCAAGAAGCAACAGTTAGAACTGGACATGGAACAACAGACTGGTTCCAAATCTGGACAGGAGTACATTAAGGCTGTATATTGTCATCCTGCTTATTTAGTTTATATGTAGAGTACATCATGCAAAATGGCAGGCTGGATGAAGCACAAGCTGGAATCAAGATTGCTGGGAGAAATATCAATAATCTCAGATATGCAGATGACCCCACTCTTATGGCAGAAAGGGAAGAACTAAAGAGCTTCTTGATGAAAGTGAAAGAGGAGAGTGTAAAAGTTGACTTAAAACTCAACATTCAAAATCATAGATCATGGTCTCCAGTCCCATAACCTCATGGCAAATAGATGGGAAAACAATGGAAACAGTGACAGACTTTATTTTTCTGGGCTCCAAAATCACTGCAGATGATGACTCCAAGCCATGAAATTAAAAGACGCTTGCTACTTGGAAGAAAATATATGACCAACCTAGACAGCATATTAAAAAGCAGAGACATTACTCTGCTGACAAAGATCTGCCTAGTCAAAGATGACCTTTGGTATTTTCAGTATTCATGTATGAATGTGAGAGTTGAACTATAAAGAAAGCTGAACTTCAAACAATTGATGCTTTTGAACTGTGGTGTTGGAGAAGACTCTTGAGCATCCCTTGGACTGCAAAAAGATCAAATCAGTCAATTCTAAATGAAATCAGTCCTGAATATTCATTGAAAGGACTGATGCTGAAGCTGAAATTCCATTACTTTGGCCACCTGATGTGAAGAACTGACTCATTGGAAGAGACCCTGATGCTGTGAAAGATTGAAGGCAGGAGGAGAAGGGGATGATAGAGAATGGGAGAGTTGGATGGCACCACTGACTTGATGGACATGAGTTTGAGCAAGCTCTGGGAACTGGTTTTGTACAGGGAAGCCTGGCATACTGCAGTCCCTGGGGACCCAAAGAGTCAGACATGATTGAGAGACTGAATTAAATGAGTCAATGCTGTGTTTTTTCCAGTAGTTATGAGTGGATGTGAGAGTTGTACCATAAAGAAGGCTGAGCATCAAGAACTGTTGCTTTCAAATTGTGATGCTGGAGAAAACTCCTGAGAGCCCCTTGGACAGCAAGGAATTCAAATCAGTCAATCCTAAAGAAAATCAACCTTGAATATTCATTGGAAGGAATGATGCTGAGGTTGAAATTCCAATACTCTGGCCACCTGATGCAAAAAGCTGACCTACTAGAAAAGATCCTGATGCTGGGAAAGATTGAGGATAGGAGAAGCAGGTGGCAGAGGATGAGATGGTTTGTTGGTATCCCCAACTCAATGGACAGGAGTTTGAGAAAATTCCAGGAGAGAGTGAAAGATAGGGAAGCTTGGCATGCTGCAGTCCATGAGGTCACAAAGATTCATAAGTAACTTAGAGACTGAACGACAACAATAGAAGCCCTAGCTGGCCAAACAAAGATCTTTGTGTACACAGAAAGAAGAAGAGTTAGAGAGAAGAGAAAGCAGCAGACAGATAAGCAGGAGGAAAGGGAAGAGAGAATAAAGATGAGAGAGAAAGAGAACAAGTTCTGGTTAACTCATCATTCCAGTCTCTAGCCATTAGATTCAACCAACCTGAGAACTCAGATATCATGAAACACAGACAAGTTGTTCCCATAATGTTTTGTTAGAATTCCCAACTCACAGAATTAGGAGATAAAATAGGAAGAAAAAGCTTTAAGCTAAGTTTTGGAATAGTTTGTTCATGGCAATAAATACCTGAAACAATTTCTCTCATAATTGTTTATTGAAAAATATGTTTGTTGAAAAGTATTTGTTGAATGAATGGCTAATTAAGCAAATACATATTAAAACAATGTGTCTCTTCTCTAGCCCCATCACATTAGTGATAATCAGCAAGATTGCCAATAACGTGTTAGAGACACAACGGTGAAACAAGATTCTCAGATACCATTGAGAAGGATACAAATTGGTATATTCTCCTTGAAGAACAAGATGCATGTGTGTGTGTTCAGTCACATCCAACTCTCTGAAACCCCATAGACTATAAACTGCCAGGCTCCTCTGTCCATGGGATTTCCTAGGCAAGGATACTGGAGTGGGTTTTTGTTTCCTCCTCCAGGAAATCTTCCTGATCTAGGGATTGAACATGCATCTCCTGTGCCTCCTGCATTATGAGGCAGAATCTTTACCACTAAGCCACCTGGGAAGCCCAAAGAACAGGTAGAAATCTCTATTAAAAGTTAAAACACATGTTCCCCTTAGTCATACTCCTGTACTTCTGGGGATGTATTCCATAGATATACTCATGTGTGCAGAAACACATGTACAGATATGTTCACTCACTGCAAAATAGTTTGTGAATATTAAAATCTGGAAATAATATAAATTTTCATTAATAGGAGGCCAGTCAAATAAATTACATCTTTTCAAGAGAATAACTTTCCCCTATTGACAAATATCAGGCAAAATCAATAGAAACAAACATCATACTATCTCTGAAGTGCTTTATCAAATGAGAAAGTCAAGGTGCAGAATACTGCATACTGCCCACTGTGCAATAATGTGTAAAAGGAAGAGATGCGTGATTCCTGTAGAACCACCCTACTTTTTGGAAGTTGATTAAGAAATTGGTAATAGTGGTTATCATTAGAAGGTGGACTAGTGATCTAGAATGGTGAAAATTTACTTTTCACTGAATTTATTTCTGTACTGTTAATTATTTTCCACCATACTTGTTTTACTTTGGATTCAAAACCACATAAATCTAGAACGCAATCACAGTTTTCAACTGACATGAAGAGTTAAAAGATGTTATCAGTAGCTAAGATATGGAAGCAATCTAAATGTCCATCTACAGAGGAATGGAAAAAAAAAGGTGTGGTACATATATACAATGGAATATTATTCAGCTATTAAAAAGAATGAATTCATGTCATTTGCAGCAACATGGGTGGACCTAGAGAGTATCATACTGAGTGAAGTAAGTCAGGCAGAGAAGGAGAATTATCCTGTGGTATCCGTTATACGTGGAATCTAAAATAAAATTTTACAAATGAATTTACTTACAAAACAGAAAGGTACAGATTTAGAAAATGAACTTATAGTTGCTGAGGGGAAGGGATAGTCAGGGAGTTTGGGATGATCATGTACACACTCTATTTTTAGAATGGATAACCAACAAAGACCTATTGCATAGCACATGGAACTCTGCTCAATGTTATGTGGCAGCCTGGATGGGAGTGGGGGTTGGGGAAGAATGGATACATGTGTATATCTATAGCTATATATATACATATATATAGACTCAGTCCCCTGGCTATTCACTTGAAACTATAGCAACATTGTTAAACGGCTATACCCCAAATACAAAATAAAAAGGTTCAAAAAAAAGTTATCACAAAAATATAATCCTAGTTTAAACTCAGAAGAGTTGTGTCTAACATAGAATAGGCAAACTAAGAAATGTTTCCACTGAGACGAAATTATATCTGGGATTCTGGAAAACTAGGTAAGCCTAAAGAGTTTAGTGACCTCATGTCAGAACTTCTAGCTCTTAGCCTTTGGGACTTTAGCTTCTTTTATGGAGTATAACTCAGAATAATGTTGATATCATTACACATGTTTATATCAATTTGCAGGCAAAAGTTTGAAAGGAATCAACTGTGGGCAAGAAAATGCATCCCCTGAACATTAAAAATGTCCTCCCTCCTTCAGCCCCTCAACTCGCATTATTAATACAGTGAATGGTCATACACATGTACATTTTGAGAACAATCACTAAGTAAGTATTTTGAATTTTGCTTGT
This sequence comes from Budorcas taxicolor, assembly GCF_023091745.1. NCBI lineage: Eukaryota > Metazoa > Chordata > Mammalia > Artiodactyla > Bovidae > Budorcas > Budorcas taxicolor. The sequence goes on from NC_068912.1 coordinate 76,336,099, forward strand.
TTTAGTAAAGAAAAGGAAAGAGACAAAGGAATTCATTATAATTCCTTATAAAAATAAGAAATTAATTATAAAGTCCTTTGACCTACCATGCATGTTAGTGTTAACAGGGCGTCTGTGGGCTAGAGCCAGCCCATAGGGAACATTTTCTCTGCCTTTGCCTGTTGTGAGCCAATATCAAGACACCAAAGAAACTCACATTTTTTCTACCTTATCCACTCTTATCATCTGGTAACACTTCATCTTTTCCACAGAAAAGCATATGAACTTCTGCCTGAACATTATAGGCAATGAATGATTTTTATATACCAAATTCCCATTGGAAACTACAAAATATTTAGGGTCTCATACAGGTAATATGGATTTTCCTATTGCTTTCCCAGTCTGATCAAAGTCACAAGATGGGCCTCTTTTTAAGAGTTTCTGTTAATCCACTGCAGATTTACTGTTACATTTTAAAAGCTAATACAGACTTGTTCACAATTTTTTAAAATTAAATTACCAGCAAAGCACTCCTTAACCATTACTTGTCATTCACTGTCTGTAAAAATAATTGGCTTTATAAATAATTCAATTCTGTCTATTATTTTCATGAATGAATGTAAGTTCTCCATGAAGCCTATTTGTATTATTTATTTTAAAAGCTGAGATGATTTTTTTTTAGGCTGAAATGATTGCTTAGATAAGGCATACAGGGAAGAAAAACTTCCCTGGTGGATTAATTTGATGCAAAGATTGAGAACTGAAAGGAATGATAAAAGATGTTTCCTGCTTGATTATTTCTGTTTTCAGGCTGCTTCATTCTCAGTAATTGAAAAACTAAAATATTTTAATCTGCTCTTTCTTTTTTTAATAGAGCATAACCTAAAGGTTTTTCCTTCCTTTTCCTTTTATTTCTTTCCTCCTTCCCATTCTTTCTCCTTTCAGTCATAATTCCAAGTCATTGTATGCAATCACATGCTATTTTAATAAGCCCTATTTTGAATTCACCCCTACAATTCTTAACTTCTACCTGAAGTCTAATGCATGTGCCAAAATTGACACTGAATGTATCTTGCTCTAAAGTTCTTTCTGGTAGGATGGTAAAATATGCCTTTTATCATTTCCTTGCATACGTTTAAAAATCATTTTCACCTAGAGAGGTAGCATGTTAGTTCTCTATTGCTGTCATAAAAGCAATATTGTTTAGTGGCTTAAACAATACAAATTTATTAACTTATATTTTCTGTAGACCAGAAGTCTGACATGGACTTCACCAAGATGTCATTAGCCCTGTGTTCTTTTCAGAAGGCTATAGAGAAGAATCTGTTTTCTTGTCTTTTCTAGTTTCTAGAAACTGCTTGAATTCTTTAGCTTGTGGCCTCTGTCCATCAGCAAAGGTGCAGTGGGTCTTTCTCATATTGCATTACTCTGACCTATTCTTCTGTCTCTCCCATCCGCTTTTAAGGACTTTGTGATTACTCCAGTCTGCCCAGATAATCCAGGATAGTTCCATTTGAAAAATTCATTCTCCTTTGTTATGGACTGTAACATATTTATAAGTTCTGGGAATTAGGACGTGGTGATTTGGTAGTTAGGGGATATATCATTGGCAGTTAGGGTAAAGGCATTACCTCATAGAAAATGTGTGGTCTTTAATGTTTTAAAACTTAAATGTCTTTAATGTTGACTGGATTTATACTTGCATCTCAGAGTAGCCTCTTACCAAGTGAATGAACCTGTCCATATAAGCTAGTCTCTATGCTTAGTTCCATTTGAAAAATAAGTTTAAAGATTCCTAACTTTCAAGATCTGTCCTGAGGACTACAAATAATATAAAATGTCTGGATCAGGTCAGAAAGAAAGTCAAGAGGGGACATTACTGATCTTATTTAACATAATATGCTATTTTTTACATCATTACCTCCTTTTCTAGAACATACATTAATCAAATGATAAATACTCATTAAATAGTTGATTATTAGATTATCAGATATAAAGAAAATTGAGTAGGAGCTGGTAAAGCAAAATAGAAACCCATATATGAGAATGGAAAGTACCTTCAACAAGGTTATTTGGGGAAAAATAGTCAAGAATAAAATGCATCATTTGCCTGAAAATCACATTGTGTTAGATTGTATGCCCCAAGAGGGTGAGGGCTGTGCATGTCTTATTCAATGCAAATTTCCTGGCATCTCACCAAGCACCCATCACATAGTAGAGAGGCAATAAATATTTGTTGGATGAAACAAAAAGAAGTAGGCATGAAACCTAGATAGATTTCTGGGCTTACACAGACTAAATATTTGGAAGTTAACTGGTGTCACTCAGCTGTTCAGTTAATTTACCTCTAAAAGATCTAATACCTCACTAAAACCCTAGGTCAGAAATAATTTTAAAAACTTCATTATTGATAACAACTGTCATTCATCAAACACCTACTACATAGAGATATGAGCTTTATTGATGGTCTTTAATTAAACACTACAAGACTATGTGGCAAGTATTTATCTTCACACTTGAGAGCTGGATTTAGAAAAGGCAGAGGAACAAGAAAACAAATTGTCAATATCCATTGGATCATCAAAAAAGCAAGAGAGTTCCGCAAAAACATCTACTTCTGCTTTATTGACTATGCTAAAGCCTTTGACTGTGTGGATCACAACAAACTGGAAAATTTTTAAAGAGATGGGAATATCAAACCACCTTACCTGCCACCTGAGAAATCTCTTTGCAGGTCAAGAAGCAACAGTTAGAACTGGATATGGAATAACAGATTGGTTCCAAATCAGGAAAGGAGTACATCAAGGCTGTATATTGTCACCCTGCTTATTTAACTTATATGCAGAGTACATATGACAAATGCTGGGCTGGATGAAGCACAAGGTGGAATCAAGATTGCTGGGAAAATTATCAATAACCTCAGATACGCAGATGACACCACCCTTTTGGCAGAAAGTGAAGAGGAACTAAAAAGCCTCTTGATGAAGGTAAAATAGGAGAGTGAAAAGTTGGCTTGAAGCTCAACATTCAGAAAATGAAGATCATGGCATCTGGTCCCATCACTTCATGGGAAATAGATAGGAAAACAATGGAAACAGTGACAGACTTTATTTTTGTGGGATCCAAATCACTGCAAATGATGACTGCAGCCATGAAATTAAAAGACGCTTTCTCCTTGGAAGAAAAGTTATGACCAACCTAGACAGCTTATTTAAAAGCAGAGACATTACTTTGCCAACAAATGTCCGTCTAGTCAAAGCTATGATTTTTCCAGTAGTCATGTATGGATGTGAAAGTTGGACTATAAAGAAAGCTGAGTGCAGAAAAATTGATGCTTTTGAACTGTGGTGTTGGAGAAGACTCTTGAGAGTCCCTTGGACTGCAAGGAGATCAAACCAGTCAATTCTAAAGGAGTCAAATACTGAATATTCATTAGAAGCGCTGATGATGCTAAAGCTGAAACTCCAATACTTTGGCCACCTGATGCAAAGAACCAACTCATTGTAAAAGACCCTGATGCTGGGAAAGATTGAAGGCAGGAGGAGAAGGGGACAATGGAGGATGAGATGCTTGGATGGCATCACTGACTCAATGGATATGAATTTGAGCAAGCTTCGGGAGTTGGTGATACAGGGAAGCCTGGCAAGCTGCAGTCCATGGGGTTGCAAAGAGTCAGACACAACTGAGTGACTGAACTGAACTGAGAGCTAAACTGGGGTTCAGAAAAGAGATTTAATATGTCCAAAGTGATTCACCACTTTAATGGTGGAAGTAGAACTAAGCATAGACTTCTTTTTTCCCCAAAGAGCATGCTCTTTGTCAATTATGCTAGTTCCCATGAAACAATCTTTTTGAGCATTTGTGTAGTGTATCAGGTCACTTCTAAGTGCTAGAAATATGAAGATAAAATGTTAACTATAGCTTCTACTCTCAAAAATACGTCTCTAATATATTATGAAATGTTAGTCACTCGGTTGTGTCTGACTCTGCCACCCCATGGACTGCAGTTTTCCAGGCTCCTCTGTCCAAGGGATTCTCCAGGCAAGAATACTGGAGTGGGTTACCATTTCCTTATACTGATAGCTATATTAGCAGCATAACAAAGTACTTTGCAGAACATAGACAAGACAACTATTTTTTAGTGTTTGGAGAATTAGAAAATTTTCCCTCTCCAGCTTTTTCTTAATTGAGCTATAACTGACATACAACATTACAGTAGTTTCAGGTGTACAACATAGTGACTTGATATTTTAATATATTGTAAAATGATCACAATAAATTTAGTTACAGTCTATCACCATAAAATGTTATTACAATACTTTGACTATATTCCACATGCTATGAATTATATCCCCATGACTTATTTATGACTGGAAGATTTTACCTGTTAATCACTTTCACTTATTTTTCCCATCCTCCCACCCTACCTGTCTGCCAACCACCAGTTTGTTCCTTGTGTCTTTGAATTTGTTTCCATTTTGCTTCTCTTGTTCGTTTTGTTTTCAGATTCCATGTATGTTAAATCATATGGTGTTTTTCTTTCTCTCTCTTATTTCACTTAGTGTAATATCCTTTACATCCATATACACTGTTGTAAACATCATGATTTCATTATTTTTATAGCTGAGTAATATTCCTGTGTGTGTGTGTGCATTTGTCTGTATATACGTATGAAAAGTGAAATTGAAAATGTTAATTGCTCAATCGTGTCTGACTTTTTACAACTTCATGGACTGTAGCCCACCAGGCTCCTCTATCCATGGAAGCATCCAGGAACAAAACCACAGTGGGTTGCCATTTCCTTCTCCAGGGGATCTTAACCCATGGATCAAACCCGGGTCTCCTGCATTGGCAGCCAGGTTCTTTACCGTCTGAACCACCAGGAAAGCTGTATGTACATATGCATCCATACACAGAGAAACACACACACACGCATATATACACATAGCAAATCTTTATCCATTCATATACTGATGGACACTTAGGTTGCTTCCATCTTGGCCATTGTAAATGATTCTACAATGAACATAGGGGTGCATATATCCTCTCAAATTTATGTTTTCATTTTCTGCAGATATATACTCCAAAGTAGAATTGCTGGACCACTTGGTAGTTATATTTTTAATTTTTTGAGGAACCTCTATGCTATTTTCCATAGTAGTTGCACCAATTTACATTCCAACTAACAGTGTATAAGAATTCCCTTTTCTCTACATCTTTCCCAACATTTGTTATTTCTTACTTTTTTGATAAGAGTCATACTAATGGGCACAAAGTGATATCTCACTGTAGTTTTGACCTGCATTTTCCTTATGATTAGTGATGCTGAGCATCTTTTCATGTCTGATGGCCATCTATATGTCTTCTTTAGAATAAAGTCTACTCAAGACCTCTGTCCATTTTAATTGATTGTGCTTTTTCTATTCTGTTTTATGGGTTATTTGTATATTTTGATATCAATTCCATATCAGATAATCATTTACAAATATTTTATCCGATTCCATAGGTTGCCTTTTTGTTTTGTCAATGGTATTCTTCACCATGTGAAAGTTTTTAGTTTGATGGAGTCCTATTTGTTACTTGTGCTTTTGTTATCCTTGCCTAAGGATACATGTCCAAAACAACAAATTAAGACCAATGTCAAAAAGATTACTCTATTTGTTTTTCTTTTAGAAGAAAAGATTGCCTTTTCTTCTAGAACTTTGATAGTTTCAGATCTTGTATTTAAGTCTTTAATCAATTTAGAGTTTATATTTTTATGTGGCATAAGTTCAGTTAAGTCGTTCAGTCATATCTGACTCTTTGCGAACCCATAGACTGCAGTACACCAGGCCTCTCTGTCCATCACCAACTCTCGGAGTTTATTCAAACTCATGTCCATTGAGTCAGTGATGCCATTCAACAATCTCATCCTCTGTCATCTCCTTCTCTTCCCACCTTCAAATCATTCCCAGCATCAGGGTCTTTCCAAATGAGACAATTCTTCACATCAGATGGCCGAAGTATTGGAGTTTCAGCTTCAACTTCAGTCCCTCCAGTGAATATTCAGGACTGATTTCCTTTAGGATGGACTGGTTGGATCTCCTTGCTGTCCAAGGGACTCTCAAGAGTCTTCTCCAACATCACATTTCAAAAGCATCAATTCTTCGGTGCTCAGCTTTCTTTATGGTCCAGCTCTCACATACATACATGACTACTGGAAAAACCATAGCTTTGACTAGACAGACCTTTGTTAGAAAAGTAATGTCTCTGCTTTTAATATGCTGTCTAGGTTAGTCATAACTTTTCTTCCAAGGAGCAAGCATCTTTTAATTTCATGGCTGCAGTCACCATCTGCAGTGATTTTGGAGTCCAAGAAATAAAGTCTCTCACTGAATCCATTGTTTCCCCATCCATTTGCCATGAAGTGATGGGACCAGATGCCATGATTTTAGTTTTCTGAATGTTGAGTTTTAAGCCAACTTTTTCACTCCCTCTTTCACTTTCATCAAGAGGATCCTTAGTTCTTCTATGCTTTCTGCCATAATGGTGGGGTCATCTGCCTATCTGAGGTTATTTATATTTCTCCTGGCAATCTTGATTCTAGCTTGTGCTTCATCCAGCCCAGTGTTTCTCATGCTGTACTCTGCATATAGGTTAAATAAGCAGGGTTACAATATACAGCCTTGATGTACTCCTTCCCCAATTTGAAACCAGTCTGTTGTTCCATGTCGAGCTCTAGCTATTGCTTCCTGACCTGCATACAGATTTCTCAAGAGGCAGGTCAGGCGGTCTGGTATTCCCATCTCTTTAAGAATTTTCCACACTTTGTTATGATCCACAGAGTCAAAGATTTTGGCATAGTCAATAAAGCAGAAGTAAGTGTTTTTCTGGAACTGTCTTGATTTTTCGATCATCCAACAGATGTTGACAATTTGATCTTGGTTCCTCTGCCTTTTCTAAAACAGGCTTGAACATCTGGAAGTTCACGGTTCACATACTGTTGAAGCCTGGCTTGGAGAATTTTGAGCATTATTTGCTAGTGTGTGAGATGAGTGCACTTTTGCAATAGTTTGAGCATTCTTTGGCATTGCCTTTTTTGGGGATTGAAATGAAAACTGACCTTTTCCAGTCCTGTGGCCACAGGTCAGTTTTCCAAATTTCCTGGCATATTGATTGCATATGAGTGCATCAGTTTTACAGCATCATATTTTAGGATTTGAAATAGTTCAATGTGGTATACGAAAGTGGTCCAATTTTGCATGTAGCTTTCCAGTTTTCCTTATTGATTTTCTGTCTTGATGATCCATGCATTGATGTAAGTGAGGCATTAAAGCTCCCTATCATTATTGTATTGCCATCTGTTTCTCTCTTTCTGTTAACATTCGCCTTTTATTTAGTACCTATTTATGTAGGTTGGAGAAGGGAATGGCAACCCACTCCAGTATTCTTGCCTGGAAAATCCCAAGGACAGAGGAGCCTGGTAGTCTGCAGTCCATGGGTTGCAAAGACTCAGGCATGACTGAGTGATTTCACAGTGTATTTTTCAGATCACTTGAAACTTTGGCTTGGTGTTTTCTTTCTCTTTGTTGAAGTTCTCACTGTGTTCATTTCCTGTGATTGGTAAGCATTTTAATGACTATTTCTTTGAATTTTTATCAGGTAGATTGCTTATCTCCATTTCCTTAAGGTAATTTTCAGAGGGTTTGCCTTGTGCTTTGGTTTGGAACATATTTCTCTGTCTCCTCATTTTGCCTATCTCATGTGTTTATCTATACGTCTTAGGTAAAAAGGCTACCTACCTCAGTCTTAAGTGATCTTCTGTAGGAGCTGTTCTGTGTGGCCTAGGAGCACTATCTCTTGTGGCCACAAGGTGAGGCACTTTATGGGTGTTCCTCATGTGAGCTGCATGCAACCGCCAGCTGTGATACCGTTGTGGCTGCTGCATAGGCATAGTGAGATTCAGGGCACTCATTTGGCTCAATTGTGGTTTAAACTGTGTGGGGAGAGAGACGGGAAACTTGCTTCCATGTTCCAGTTGTAGCTTGATCTCTGTATAGTGAGTCAGGGTTCAGAGCACTTGTCCAGCCTGGATACGGCTCATCTCCTGTGTAAGAAGAGGCGCTAGAGGCTCTCGATAGGCCTTATTGCAGCTGGGTCTCTGTGTGGGGTGACCAAGGCTCAGGCCACTCACCAAGTGGCAGCTCAGTGTTATGCAGAGTGGATGGGATACAGGGTACTTGTTCAACCTTACTACAGTGTGGGATGGGCAGAGCATGTCCTCCAGTGCTGGCAGACTAGAGGGAGGGCACCACAAATCGTGCCCATCAGCACTGTCACCATTAAGTTAGGATTAGATTACAAAAATGGCATCTGTCAATGCTTCTGTCCCTGGATAAAGTCCCCACAGGTTCCTGCCTCTCCAGAAGCTGTTTTAAAATTAGTAATTGTGTCTCTATCACTTATGGTCTAGGTGTTTTTCAATCTATTCTTTTTTGTGCTGAATCTAAGGAAGATTGAATTTTCATATGAGCCCTTTTAGAGTGGGATCTCCATTACTTACAGTTCTATGATTCACTTAGTCTTAATCTCCACTGATTTTCAAATCAGGTGTTTTGGGAGCTTGTCTTCTTGGTGCCAGCTCCCAGGGTCAAGGTGCCCTATACGAGGAACAATCCCTCCCATCATCCCTCAAGGGAGAGTTCTGTATTTGGCGATTCCTCCTAATTGTGGAGTCATCACACCTGGTGTGGTGTCCTGGATGAGGTCATGTCTCTGCCTCTCCTGTTTTGCTGTGGGAGTGCTGCTGTCAGGTCCTTTTCAGAGAAAAACTATTTCATATGTAGATGTAAATTTCTTGTGTCTGTGGGAGGAGGAAAGTTCAGGATGTTCCCATACTACCATGTTGAACTCTCCCCCTCTCCAGTTCTTTACAAGTGCCATTCCGTGTCCCCAGAAACTGTTCCTATTGCTAACTGATCCCTGAGATCTCAGTTAAATCGTCATACCAAACCAACACAATATTGTGAAGCAATTATCCTCCGATTAAAAATTAATAAAAGTCATACCTGGCAATCCCTGACATTCAAGATTAGCTTAAACCTTCCTGCTTAATATTCCCCAAAAGCTATACTTTCCCAATAACTGTTATTTAAAAGTATTGAATATGTGGCCACACATACAATGTGGATTATCTCATTTGATCACCAAAACCATAGTAGAGATATGAAAATGGAAGCTAAATGTTAGTAAATTTCTCATGGTAATGGTTAATATGGAATGGATCAAGTATTTAAATCTAGACAATTGTTTAGATTAATATACCAGTTATAGTAAATTTCACACCTTAATTGACTATCTGTTCATTTAGAATAAAGAACAAAGCTGTGATGGCAAGAGTCCAGTTTATCTTACTCACCATTTATCACCAGTGCCTAAACTTGCAAAAGAATGGTTATAAACTGAGCCTTGAAGGATTGGAAGGAATTTACTAGGATTTCAGTTAGAAAGAGATTTTGGAATCAATATGGTGGACTGACTGGCATTAGAGTGACTACCAGCAACAAAACCAATTGGAAGGCTGTACATAATTACCCAGGTGAGAGATGATAGAACGTGAACTAGAACAGAAATCAGCAAACGTTTTCTGAAAAGGGCCAGATAGTAAATATATAGGTTTTGGAACTACTCAATTCTGACATTGTAGCACCAAAGCAACTTCAGATAAATACATTAACAAATGAACATGACTATGTTCCAATAAAACTTAAATAAGCCAAAATAGTTGGCAGGCTGGATACAGCCTGCAGGCAGCTGTTTGTTGACCCCTGAACTAGAATACTGGAAATACAATCAGAAGAGTCTTTGTGTCTTGCAGTGGTAGTAGTGTGTGTGAACTAGAGAAACATTTCAAATGCAAAGCTGACAGGATTTATTGACTAACTGACTATAGAGCTCGAGGAAAGGAAGAGTTGAAGAAAATCTTGATTTCTCTGCCACAGGAAATCAAGGATATCAAGGAAGATAAACTAGTGTAGAGGTAAAGAATGATAATAATAACAATTCAAGATCCAAATAAGAAGTTTCAGATGGAAAAGAACATCTAATAATAGCCAAAGCTCAGAATAAGAATGAAAAGACCAATAGATAGATGGGGAGTTCCTAGATATAGTCTTATAAATCCATTTCAGGGTCACATTATTACAAATCTCCCTATCCTTATACTTGACTACTTAGTTCTGTGGGCTTTTTTTTTTTTTTTTTTTTTTGATGATTCAGAGTTTCTCTCTGTTCTTATCAGGAGGGACACAGGCTGAACTGTTTATGCAATAAGTCCCATAGCCCAGTGCATAGCTTAATTCACTATGAAAATTTTCAAGGAAGTACTTTGTAAGATCTTTTGGAAATTTAGTGCTTAATGGAAAACCTTTGAATCCTCAACTAACTTACGAATGAAGGAGGAAAGAAATTTCTACAGGTGAGATCTGGTTTCCCTGCCTTGAAGTTTGCTACTTGTACAATGGAAATATTATGCACTGAATTGTATGCCAAAAGATGAATTCCTCTGTTTCACTGGAAGAAAGTTTTAGAAAGAATGGGAAAGGTGAATACTGGGTGAATAATCACTGATTTTTAATTTAAAGTTACACCCTTTTCCATTACAGAAATATTCTTTTAGATATTTTTCTATGCTACAAAACCTCATTTAACACTAGGAATTTAGGTTCTAGATGGACTTAAAGATATTATTAATGACTAACACTGTTATGATTTATATTCAAATAAATAGTCTATATCAATATGCACATTTCCCTCTCTGAAATTTTTAAAAGGCATTTGAAGGAATCAAGCAATCTAAGGAGTTTGCACAAATGACTTCCCTTCTTGCAAGATGTAGCAAGATGTAGTGATTTCTCTGAGCACAGAGGAATTAAACTTACTAAAATGAAGGGGGAATCTTTGCCAATAAATGCTGCACCAGGATTCATAAACTGGCTTGGGAAGGAAGGAATAGAACATCAGAATCTAGCTACATGTCATTAGTCTTTCTGCCCTTGCAAAAACATGAGTCATACACTCACACAACTCATGTGAACTCTGAATTGCCACAAAGTCTGAAATCTTGGAAATGTCAATAGGTGAGTAGTAAGAGAAAGCAAGGATTGAGGGACCAAAAGAGGCTGAAGGGCTATGTCCTCCCCCAACCCCAGGCTGCAGTCTAGCTGATAGTGTTTAAGGGATGGAAAAAACACAAGTTTAGGGGGAAGATCTTAACCAAGACCCACAATGGATCAGATCTGGCCCTCAGAGAAAAAAGTTGGCAATGTCTAGATCACATACCAAAAAGTCAGGTGCAGGGAAGAACATACAGAGGGTTGGTAGACAGCCTGGAGACCCAACCAGCAGAGAGAATAAGCACCATCACAAATATGAGCTGGCTAAGGCTAAACACTGATGAATTAATATATGCCCAATCCACTCTCGATACATCAGGACTCAGTCATGTCCGACTCTTGCACACCCCATGGACTGGAGCACACCAGCTTCCCTGCGCATCACCAAATCCCAGAGCTTACTCAAACTCATGTCCATTGAGTCAGTGATGCCATCCAACCCTCTCATCCTCTGTCATCAACTTCTCCTCCTGTCTTCTATCTTTCCCAGCATCAGGGTCTTTTCAAATGAGTTGATTCTTCACATCAGGTGGCCAAAGTATTGCAGTTTCAGCTTCAGCATCAGTCCTTCTAATGAATATTCAGGACTGATTTCCTTTAGGATTGACCGATTGGATCTCCTTGCAGTCCAAGGGACTCTCAAGAGTCTTCTCCAATACCACAGTTCAAAAGCATCAATTCTTCGACTCTCAGCTTACTTTATGGTCCAACTCTCACATCCACATGTGACTACTGGAAAAACAATAGCTTTGACTAGAAGGACAAAGGTAATGTTCTTGGCAAAGTAATGTCTCTGCTTTTTAATATGCTGTCTAGGTTGGTCATAGCTTTTCTTCCAAGGAGCAAGCGTCTTTTAATTTCATGGCTGCAGTCACCATCTGCAGTGATTTTGGAGCCCAAAAATATAAAGTCTGACACTGTTTCCACTGTTTCCCCATTTATTTGCTATGAAATGATTGAACCAGATGCCATGATCTTAGTTTCCTGAATATTGAGCTTTAAGCCAACTTTTTCACTCTCCTCTTTCACTTTCATCAAGAGGCTCTTTATTTCTTCACTTTCTGCCATAAGGGTGGTGTCATCTGCATATCCGAGGTTATTGATATTTCTCCTGGCAATCTTTATTCTAGCTTGTGCTTCATTCAGCCCAGCATTTCTCATGATGTACTCTATATATAAGTTAAATAAGCAGGGTGGCAATATACAGCCTTGACATACTCCTTTCCCAATTTGAAACCAGTCCATTGTTCCATGTCCGTTTCTAACTGTTTCTTCTTGACCTACATACAGATGTCTCAGGTTGCAGATAAGGTGGTCTTCTATTTGCATCTCTTTAAGAATTGTTCACAGTTTGTTGTGATCTAAACAGTCAAAGGCTTTAGTATAGTCAGTGAAGCAGAAGTAGATGTTTTTCCATAATTCCCTTGCTTTTTCTGTCATCCAGCGGATGTTGGCAATTTGATCTCTGGTTCCTCTGCCTTTTCGAAATACAGCTTGATGATCTGGAAGTTCATGTTTCATATACTATTGAAGCCTGGCTTGCAGAATTTTTAGCATTCTTTGTAGAAATTTTTGCATTACTTTGCTAGCATGTGAAAGTGAAAGTGAAAGTTGCTCAGTCATGTCCAACTCTTTGGGATACCATGGAATTCTCCAGGCCAGAATACTGGAGTGAGTAGCCTTTCCCTTTTCCAGAAGATCTTCCCTACCCAGGGATCAAACCCAGGTCTCCCATATTGCAGGCAAATTCTTTACCAACTGAGCCACAAGGGAAGTGTGTGAGATGAGTGCACTTATGTGGTAGTTTGAGCATTCTTTGGCATTGCCTTTCTTTGGGATTGGAATGAAAACTGACCTTTTCCAGTCCTCTGGCCATTGCTGAGTTTTCCAAATTTGCTGGCATATTGAGTCCAGCACTTTCATAGCATCATCTTTTAGAATTTGAAAAAGCTCAACTGGAATTCCATCACTTCCACTAGCTTTGTTCATAGTGATTCTTCCTAAGGCCCACTTGACTTCACATTCCAAGGTGTCTGGTTCTAGGTGAGTGATCACACCATCATGGTTATCTTCATGAAGATCCTTTTTGTGTAGTTCTTCTGTGTGTTCTTGCCACCTCTTAATATCTTCTGCTTCTGTTAGGTCCATACCATTTCTTTCCTTTACTGTGTCCATCTTTGCATGAAATGTTCCCTTGCTATCTCTAATTTTCTTGAAGAGATCTCAAGAAAAGGAGAGGTCTTGAGTCCAGGGAGAGGGATTACAGTATAGTTGTTGATGAATAAGGGGAACAGTGATGGAGTTGTGAAGGAAGCTGAATCCTGGAGTCAGGAAATCCTGTACCAAGTAGAAGAATAAAGATGATATTGGAAAACTCAGTTGGTAAAGAATCTGCCTGCAATGCAGGAGATCCCAATTCAATTCCTGGGTTGGGAAGATCTGCTGGAGAAGGGAAAAGCTACCCACTCCATTATTCTTGGGCTTCCCTTTTGGTTCAGCTGGTAAAGAATCCACCTGCAATCTGGGAGACCTGAGTTTGATCTCTGGGTTGGGAAGATCCCATGGAGAAAGGAAAAGTTACCCACTCCAGTATTTTGGCCTGGAGAATTATGGTGCACATGGTCACAAAGAGTCAGGCATGACTGAGCGACTTTCACTTCACTTCAGGAAATGGCTAAGGGGGTTTGCATGAATAAAGCAAGAGACAAATGGTGGCGTGAGGATATTTGGATCATCTTGGAAATAAAATAAGAACATTGAACAAAAGTTGAGCTGTTTCCTTTCAGCAAAGATTTACTTACAGATCAAGTACTTTACACCATATATATGATGCTCATTAAAAATGTTACATCAGGGATTTCCCTGACGGTCCAGTGGTTAAGACTCTGCACTTCCAAGGCAGGGGTCATGGGTTCAATCTCTGGTCAGGGAACTAATATCCCACATGTCACATGAAGTAGCCACAAAAAGAAAAAGATGTTGCATTAGTCCAGACACTAAGTTTGGAAGGTATGTGTCAGTTCATCTGGCAGGAAAATGGAGTCAGGGCAGCCTGACTATCACATGTACTATATGTGTCCCCAGCTAAAGATGAATGTGTCATAACCTGAAAACAGCAAGTATTCTGACAGAGCCTTGATTTGTGGACATGGGGCTCCAGACAGGTTGGAAAGATAAGCATTAACCACGGCATGCTAAAAGACTTGTGTAATATATTACATAGGGTTCTATTGTATTGCATGTTTGCTCCCAGTCAAGAAATGTCATCCCCCAGCATTGTGAGGTCAGGGAACATTCTGGAAGAATAATTAGGAGGCTGTTACAAAACCCCATTGAGCTAGGAGTACATGAAAGAGGGAGAAACAAGAGCATTTCAATTATAGAACCTATCAAAATGCTTTAAAAAAAATTTAAAGACTTTCTGTTTAATCCTGACAACAACACAGCACAATAGATACACAATTGGATTTGGAACAACTCGGGGGCTAGGGACATCAACCCTCAGTGCTAGGAAATCCCTGCTATAACTTATGGTCAGCCTTCTGTATACATGGTTCCTCCACATCTGTAGTTCCCATCTACAGATTTAACCAACCTCAGGTTGTGTAGGACTCCAGTATTTACTATTGAAAAAATTCCACAGCTAAGTGGACCCATGCAGTTCAAATCCAAGTTGTTCAAAGATCAACTGTATATTAACAACAGCTCATATTTATTGAGCCACTATTATGCCAGGCATCAAGTCTTAGGGGTATATTTGAGCACATTGATTATGAGCTTTTACTGCTTACTAGCTATATGACCTTGGGAAATGAGTCTGCCTAGGCCTCAGTTTTCTCATCTGTAAAAACAGGGAGTTTTGCAGTGTTTTTGTGAAGACTAGTTGAAATATAATGTACTTAGAATTATTCCTTGCAGGGCTTCCCAGGTGGTACAGAATCCACCTGCTAATGCAGAAAACCCAAGAGACACTGATTCGATCCCTAAGTCAGGAAGATCCCCTGGAGTAGGAAATGGCAACCCCCTCCAGTATTCTTGTCTGGAAAATTCCATGGACACAGGAGCCTGGTGGGCTACAGTCCAGGGGGTCACAAAGAGTCAGGCATGACTGCGTACAACATCTATGAGAAAATAGTAAGCAACCAAAAAATATTAGCTATCGTTATATATAAATTTCACAGTGCTTTTATTACTCTGTGTGTGCCATGGCACTGAAGAGGAAACAGAATCTCAATGAGAAATTTAGTAACTTGTCAATCAGAATTAGGCTCTTTTGATTCCTAATCTTACACAGGAGAGAAGAACCACATGGCTTCCAGTCTTCACAACTGCCAATTTCATCATGATACACAAGAAACTGTGATTGAGGTAGATGTCATCATCCAAGACTTATCCATTAGTGGCTTCTATGAAAGGTCTTTCTGAGCCAAATAAGGATCTCTTTTCTTATCTAATTTATTTTGCTGCTTCTCGGAATCCTTTTACAGCATTTCTATCTTCCCTGACATTTAATTTGCAATCCCAGGAAACCAGAAACTTTCACATATGCAGTTGCCTAGGCTTCCAAAGCAGGGGGATACTCCCTTAACTAGGCAACAGATATTTCCAGCAGAAATCTCAAGTCAGTTAATGTGGTAACGCACAGTGGATGTTCAGTTATGTTTGCAATGAGTCAGCCACATTTCTCTGCCCAGAGCTTCTCAGGGTTGATAGTGCCATGTAAACAGAAAAATCAAGGTTGATCCTAATTATGATAAAGACACGGTCCTACATCCTATTAAAACTCTTGTTAGTCTAATGGTATTGTTCATATGATTCTAATCATACTAGTAAAGCTACCTTTACCAGTTGGTTACTTATCATGTCTTACAGGTAAGGCTTAGAGGTCTGTTAATTTGTCAAAGATCACACAGTTAGTATATTGTTTTTTTATGGCTGCTATCACAAAGGATCATGAATTTAGTAGCTTAAAACAATATTAATTTATTTTCTTACAGTTCTGGGGATGATAAATCCAAGTCTCACAGGGCTAAAATGAAGGAGTCAACAAAATTGTTGCTTTTCTTTCTGGAAGCTCTAGGAACCCATTTCTTTGCCTTTTCTACCTTTTTGAGACTGCCTACATATCCAGGCTCATGGCCCTATTCCTTATCCTTCAAAACCAACAAGGTTGTCATTCCAACCTCTGCTTTCATGGTCACATCAATTTCTCTGCTTTCTACTTACATCTTATAATTGGAAGGACCCTTATGATTACATTGGTCTGGCCTGGCTAATCTGGGATAATGTCCTTTTTTTAAGATCAGCCAATTAGCAACCATAAGCCTACCTGCAACTTAAATCTCCTTTGCCATGTAACTTAACACAGTCCAGGTTCTGGGCATTAGCATAGGCATATCTTTGAAGAGTCATTATTCTGCCAATCACAGCTAATACAACTGGGAAAGCCAGGATTGGAATCTAAATATATCTGATTCTGAAGGCTATGCTCTTAACCATCATACTGTATCAAACTACTGCAAACACATCAAGTCCTCATCTTCAAAAGAAAATGACTGAGAATGGGTCTCATGGTTCTCAGAGATTTGTTCCCCCAAGCAACTTAATGATTAATATTTATGTTGTTAATCTGAAACTCTGTGATCTTATTTGAGCACCACAAAGGGCAGAATAAAGTGGGCAGCAAAAGGGTTATTGTTAGCCCCACTTCAGGTAGTAGGACCAGAGAAAATAAGTGACATGAGCAGAGTTTCACTTTAAATAAATGACAGAGCCATTTCAAGCTCTGAGGTTTTGATCTGGACTTTTAAATGCCTCCTCCTAATTAGGTGATATCAAAACGACTCCAGTTTTAAAAAGTCATTTACAGCTGGACTCAGTTTGAACTCCTCCACATTCTGGCTGCATGGCACTTAGGTCCCTCAACCCCTTTGAGTCTTTGTTTCTTCATCTGTAAATGGAAAATAAGAACACCTGTTATGAAAGCTTGTTAAGTAAAAAGGTGATAATGATAGAAGTAGCCTAGCACACAATAGGTGTATAATAGAATTATCCATTTATTACTGCATGAAGAACCAGTTAACTTCACAATTACTCCATGGTATTACATCATACTGTTCAGAGAGTTTTTGGTAAATATGCAACTAGAGCCAGCTTCCTCAGAATAAATAGGCAAAATTCCCTATTCCATGACAAGAATTTTCTCCTTCAGAGAGGAGCATCCTCATTTTATGACTTTCTAGGATTCACCTAGATGAAGGTGGAATTTGACTGGGCTACAGGTAATCAGCAAGACACTTCAAAACTCTATTAGAATCTCTAGAACTTTTATTTTGTTGGTAGTGTTTTATTCATTTTTTTATTAGTATTCTAATAAAGAATTCTCCATGGTCTCTGTATTCTCCATGGTCCAGAACCACAGACTGGAAATAAAATGACTCTCTCTGGAGGATGCTTTCCTTGAGTGTCTTGCTCTAAACTCTAAAGAGGGAATTTTCATCAAGGCTCGCTCAGTCATGTCTGACTCTTTGCGACCCCATGAATCACAGCACGTCAGGCCTCCCATCTACTCCCAGAGTTCACTCAGAGTCGTGTCCATCGAGTCAGTGATGCCATCCAGCCATCTCATCCTCTGTCGTCCCCTTCTCCTCCTGCCCCCAATCCCTCCCAGCATCAAAGTCTTCAATGAGTCAACTCTTCGCATGAGTACTGGAGTTTCAGCTTTAGCTTCATTACTTCCAAAGAAATCCCAGGGTTGATCTCCTTCAGAATGGACTGGTTGGATCTCCTTGCAGTCCAAGGGACTCTCAAGAGTCTTCTCCAACACCACAGTTCAAAAGCATCAATTCTTCGGCACTCAGCCTTCTTCACAGTCCAACTCTCACATCCATACATGACTACTGGAAAAACCATAGCCTTGGCTAGATGGACCTTAGTTGGCAAAGTAATGTCTCTGCTTTTGAATATGCTATCTAGTTTGGTCATAACTTTTCTTCCAAGGAGTAAGCGTCTTTTAATTTCATGGCTGCAATCACCATCTACAGTGATTTTGGAGCCCCCCAAAATAAAGTCTGACACTGTTTCCACTGTTTCTCCATCTATTTCCCATGGAGTGATGGGACTGGATGCCATGATCTTCATTTTCTGAATGTTGAGCTTTAAGCCAACTTTTTCACTACTGAACTGAACTAAACCAGTACAGGGATGCTAATGGAGGAAAAAATGAAAGCAGCAAGACATTCTAAGTGCATGAGACTCACTGGAAACTGCACATCAACTCCCCAGACCAACAGCCAATTCTTTACCTATCAAAATCCTACGTGTCCTTGGTCACTCAGTTTAGGAATCTCTCCACATTTGCCTGCATAACTAATGCTCCTTCCTCTTTACCTACAACACATTGTTCAGCCATTTGGTTTCTATGTCTTAGTAGGAATCTATGTAACTCTCCCAGTATTTTAGTGACTACTATCTATCCAACTCCCCATTTCCAAGGTCTGAGTACAGAAAGCTTTACTAAGTGTCCCATGAGGTAAATCTACATATCTGCATGTTAAAGGTGCTGGTAGTATCAAAGAGTCAAAGGTTATCTGCAAGCTGCATGATTTCCAGTCAATGCTTATTCAAGGAGTATCTACTGAGCACTTACTCAGCACCTGGTCCCATGAGGAATGAAAGAGAAGTGTATGCTCTGTGCTCAGAGAACTTGCACTGTGATAGAAGAGGGCGATAAAAAGACTGCTTTAAGTCACTGAGTAAAGGCACAGGGGGCCATGAGAATACATAGAAGAGGATGTACCCTGGACTAAGCGATCTCTTACAGAAAACTGGTTTGGTCCTGGTTTTAGTTTCTCACTTAAAATGAGGGAGTTGGAATAAGCCCAAGGCTGACTCTCAGGCCATGGGTACGTCTAGCCCACATATGTGAGATCCACCTACTGCACTGGCCTGCATAGAGGTTTCTTTCATTTTCCTAAACAAATATCAGAAGTGTAGGCAACATGGGCCCCGTTTTTCACTGACAATGATCTGCTGAACTGAGATGTGGATGTCATCTGCATCTGCATGCTCTTCAGTCCCTCTAGCCCTGCCACCTGCTATGAACTCTCTTGCATGGGTACCCAGTATCTTTTGCCAATTTTCCCCAGGTAATAGGTCACCCCCCTCACAAACTGTAGGATTAGCTGGTATATAATGTACTTCCCAATTTGAATAATCTGGCTTTCTGTTTACTTAAACCTCTGAATAAATTATTAACCCAACCTTAATACTTGAATCAGGAATATAGAGATTAATTAAGACATAGCCCTTGCCTTCAACAGAGGAATTAAGGAGAAACCAGCTGTAGCAAACGACTGAAACAGAGTGTGACATGTTCCAGTAGGAAGGGAGGCATGAAACAAGAGAGAAAGCACAAATTTTTCTGAGAGACAGGCAAGTTTTACAGCAGAACCTCATCAGGAAAAGAGCAAGGGGAGGAGATTTATCAGTGGACTGCATGTATTCAGGCATACGATAGGTTTAAAGTAGCTGGTTACAGAACAGATTAGAATTAGCTAAATTCTGAGATGAGCGTGTACAAAGACAAAGAGGTGAGTGATAAAGACTTTCTATTCTAGAAGCCAAAATTACTTAAGCAGAGTTGTGTATAGAATCCAGACTGTGAAGAAATGAGATATGAGGCTGAGAAGGCAGAAAACAATCCAGTAATGTGGGATCTTGTGTGTCATGCTGATGAGTTTTAATTTATTCTGAAGATAATAAGTTACCACAGTAAAGGATTAAGTAGAGAGCCCATGAATAGATCTGTGGGGTTTGGTGAAAGATTACCCTGTCAGGAGAGTGGATGGTCAGCTGGAGGGGAACATGCTATAAATACAGAAATGAGTTATCAGGCCATCGTGATAACTCTGGCAAGACAAGATATATTAGTTAGGATCTGTATGTTTCAAATCAGAGAAATCCCTAGTCAAAGTTAGCTAATCAACATGTAAACTTATTGGCTCATGTAATGAAAATAGTAGCATGGGCTTCAAGTATGGCTTAATGCAGGGTCCCCAGATCCATTTTTCTGCTCTTCTCTTGCCTATGCTTCATTCTCTGGCTGGCTTCCCTCACAGTGGTAAATTAATCCAGGGTTAATATCATCAGTACAATATCCCAGAAATAATCTCCTTGCATCTCTTTGGCAAAATGGATCACATGCTCTTGATTCAGTCTTTTGTCTCAGAATGTGAAAAGCTAGGTTCCTGATCCAATTACTAGGGTAAGGTATATATATATATATATAATTACCATTGGATTGGCCAAACATACCCCTGAGTCTGGGGATTGGAATAGCTTCCCCTGAATTTCCCATATAGAGGTGAACTATACATAAATGCACAAGATTTAGATCGCTACTAGAAAGAGAAAAGTAGTGCTTAGGGCGTAGTCATCAAATCCTAGGATGATGATGCCCTGAGAAGTGTCAGGAGTGAAGTAAAGGAGAGGATAGAGAAATGTTAAAGAGACAGAAGGATCAAGATTCAGCCATTTATTGAATGTGGGAGGCAAAGAAAGGGAATTGAGAAAGATGTCCTTCTTTCAGACACAGATAACTAAAGTACCTGGAGGATAAGCATATTTTGAAGTAAAGATAATGAGTTGACTTTTGATCATGTTAGTTGGCCCTGACTCTTAACTATTCAAGTGATGTCTACAGATTAGTTGGATGGTTAAGACTGACTCACAGGGAATGGGACAAGAAATAAAGATTAAGAGCATGACGGGATCATAGACAGAATCCACCAGTGACAGGGTTATGTGAGAAAAGCAACTTCTGGACATGTTATGATAAAATTGTTTTTAAGAGACATGATGCCTACAAGAGGGCAAATCTCACCTCAGAGATAATAGAGATCCTAGTAACCTCTGAGAATACTCTCTCCATCTTCAGACCAAGGAGTTACAGCTGAGTGACTGAAGGAGTTGATAAGCAGCTTTGTCATCTCCTTTTAGTGTTTCTTCAAATGAGCTAAAATGTACTGCAGCTGCCGTTGGTGTCTGCCCTCTGGGAGTTTACAATGTTGGACAAGTGTTCAGTGTATTTAGGATACGAACTGTGTCTGAAAATATGCCCTCATCATAAAAGAGAAGCAGTGGATTTCTAGTGTCCAGAAATATTATAGGGCTGACTGGAATTTGACTCATATTTGATCATATGTAGCTTGTCAGGATATTAAATATTACAGAGGTGGCTCATCGCTGCAGATTAATGAAGTCACCAGAATCATTTAGAAAGCAATTGAGTGACTAATTTTAATTAGAAATTTGATTGCTACTATTGAAATGAAACAAGAGGAACTTATACCCCTCACCCATAAATGTTTTTTCCCATTGGAACAACAATTACTATGTCAATCTTTAGTTCATTAGTGGATCTTTGCTAAGATTAGATGATTTCCAAAGAATAGATTATTATTTTAAACAGAGAATACAAAGTACCAGGACTTCAATCAGGAAAATTCCTGGAGTCAGAAAGACAGGATTAAAAAAATGACATTTTCTGAAACTGAGGTAATCTAGTGAAAGAAGGAGCATATGAAGAGATAGCGTTAATTGTCCTCCTACGAAATAAGATTTTTCCAATAAATATAATTACAAGTATGATACTAACAGGTTGGGATGTTTTCCTCAGGTTGGCAAGGAGTCAGGGAAGAAATCCATTTAAAAACAAAGGTGTATGAAAACCTGAAAATGTTTACCATGAAATTTTCTAATTAGCTAAGATGTTGATTAGCATGTGTTTTTAGCAAGAAGGGACCAGAGAATAGAAAATGTCATTTGTCAGATCTTATTCTCACATGGAGAGGGAGAGACAGAAAGGGAGAGTAAGAGGGAAGAGGAGATAAGAGACACACACACATATGGAAAATAGGCATTTTCCTTACCAAACTGTCAAATGCTAGAATAATATCCATTCTGTGGGCTCTCCCGGGACTGCGACATTTATGTCCAACTATAATCTGTTTATCTCTAACTTGGCTTCCCATGCATCCCAGGACTTGATGAGGGTAGAAAAGGGAAGAGACAGGACTGAAAGCCTAACAAAATCAAAATACAATTTTCTATATTAATACTTTGCACATAATTCATACAACACTTTGCACAATACCTGCCTCCTAAGAAACCTGTGTGCAGGTCAAGAAACAACAGTTAGAACCCCACACGGAGCAATGGACTGTTTCAAAATTGGGAAAGGGGTGCATTAAGACTGCATATTGTGCCCCTGCTTATTTAATTTCTATGCAGAGTACATCATGAACAATGCTAGACTGCAAGAAGCACAAGCTGGAATCAAGAGAAATATCAATAACCTCAGATATGCAGATGATACCATCAAAATGACAGAAAACTAAGAGGAATTAAAGAGTCCCTTGATGAAGGAGAAAGAGAAAAGTGAAAAAGTTGGCTTAAACTCAACATTCTGAAAACTAAGATCATGGCATCCAGTCCCATCATTTCATGGCAAATAGATGGGTAAAAAATGGAAACAGTGACAGACTTTATTTTCTTGGGCTTCAAAGTCACTGCAGATGGTGAATGCAGCCATGAAATTAAAAGAAACTTGCTCCTTGGAAGAAAAGCTATGACAAAACTAGACAGCGTAGGGACACACGTACACCCATGGCTGATTCAAGTCAGTTCAGTTCAGTAGCTCAGTCGTGTCCGACTCTTTGCAACCCCATGAATCACAGCACACCAGGCCTCTCTGTTCATCACCAACTCCTGGAGTTTACTCAAACTCATGTCCATCGAGTCAGTGATGCCATCCAGCCATCTCATCCTCTGTCATCTCCTTCTCCTCCTGCCCCCAATTCTTCCCAGCATCAGGGTCTTTTCCAATGAGTCAACTCTTCACATGAGGTGGCCAAAGTATTGGAGTTTCAGCTTTAGCATCAGTCCTTCCAATGAATACCCAGGGCTGATCTCCTTCAGAATGGACTGGTTGGATCTCCTTGCAGTCCAAGGGACTCTTAAGAGTCTTCTCCAACACCACAGTTCAAAAGCATCAATTCTTTGGCACTCAGCTTTTTTCAAAGTACAACTCTCACATCCATACATGACCACTGGAAAAACCATAGCCTTGACTAGACGGACCTTTGTTGGCAAAGGAATGTCTCTGCTTTTGAATATGCTATCTAGTTTGGTGACAACTTTCCTTCCAAGGAGTAAACGTCTTTTAATTTCATGGCTGCAGTCACCATCTGCAGTGATTTTGGAGCCCCCAAAATTTCAGACTTAAATTAAAGAAAGTAGGGAAAACCACTAGACCATTCAGCTATGACCTAAATCAAATCCCTTAGGATTATATAGTGGGAGTGAGAAATAGATTTAAGGGACTAGATCTGATAGATAGAGTGCCTGATGAACTATGGATGGGGGTTCATGACATTGTGCAGGAGACAGGGATCAAGACCATCCCCATGGAAAAGAAATGCAAAAAAGGAAAATGGCTGTCTGGGGAGGCCTTAGAAATAGCTGTGAAAAGAAGAGAAGCGAAAAGCAAAGGAGAAAATAAAAGATACAAACAACTGAATGCAGAGTTCCAAAGAATAGCAAGGAGAAATAAGAAAGCCTTCCTTACCAATCAGTGCAAAGAAATAGAGGAAAATAACAGAATGGGAAAGAATAGAGATCTCTTCAAGAAAATTAGATATACCAAGGGAACATTTCATGCAAAGATGGGCTTGATAAAGGAGAGAAATGGTATGGACCTAACAGAAGCAGAAGATATTAAGAAGAGGTGGCAAGAATACACAGAAGAACTGTGCAAAACAGATCTTCATGACCCAGATAATCATGATGGTGTGATCACTGACCTAGAGCCAGACATCCTGGAATGTGAAGTCAAGTGAGCCTTAGAAAGCATCACTAAGAACAAAGCTAGTGGAGGTGATAGAATTCCAGTTGAGCTATTTCAAATCCTGAAAGATAATTCAAGTCAATATATGGCAAAAACCACCATAATACTGTAAAGTAATTAGCCTCCAATTAAAATAAATTTATTACTTAAAAAATAAAAAGCACACATTACTTTCCTGACAAAGGTCTGTATAGTAAAGCTATGGTTTTTCAAGTAGTCATGTACAGATGTGAGAGCTGGACCAGAAAGAAGGCTGAACACCAAAGAACTAATGCTTTTAAAC
The DNA here is from genome assembly GCF_023091745.1 of Budorcas taxicolor. NCBI lineage: Eukaryota > Metazoa > Chordata > Mammalia > Artiodactyla > Bovidae > Budorcas > Budorcas taxicolor. The sequence continues at coordinate 76,360,421 of NC_068912.1, forward strand.
TGTGGTGTTGGATAAGACTCTTGAGAGTCCCTTGGACAGCAAGGAGAACAAACCACTCAAGCTTGATGACTCAAGCCCATAACTTTTATCATGCTCTTTACTTCTAACTGAATGCCACTGGTGATCTGACAGGAGGTATCAGTTGGCAACCCAAAGGTTGAGGATCCCAGTTCTAGAATCTTTTAGAAAAGATTTTTTTTAAGCATTTTTAAAAAACTTTTTACCCATTCACTCTTTCACTTAAAAGATTTTAAGTAAGGTATCCACAGTGGACACTTCATTACAGTTACCACATACACAGCTTCTCAGTTCACTTTATCCACAGATTTTTCTAAATCAAAGAAGAATGATCAGATCAGGAACACTGCATTGCATAAATTCCATGAACATTGTAATGTATTTAAATAGTGTTCTCTGAGGACTTTCAATACTTTACTTCTGAACAGGCTCTAGCCAAATTTCAAGGAAACGAACTGTTTCTTTTTGGATGCAAAAATGCAAACTTTATGGCTGTTTTGGAGAATTAGTAAATTGGAGGTTTACTTTGAGAGGAGATTGGATTTTCATAGTAGTAACTTTATCATTATTCTTAAACTCACCACCAAAGTCTTGTACTTGAATGCTTTTCTTGTTATGGAAAAGTGTTTTCCAGTTGTTTCTATACCTCCTTTGTAAAGAGTACCAGGGAAGTTCTGGTACCTTTAAAACCCAAGTTAGAGAGAACATAAAGAAGATACAAATCTGATTGTGCTGCATCTATTCCAGCCATGGATAGACATGGAAAAATGTACTATTCATATCACAAGACCAGCCTGGTATTAATACATATGGTATCTTTATAGTCTTTTTCACTGCAGTTGAATTGTGGTTAATGGTAATTCCATTCTATTTGCTCAAGTCAAAAATCTTGGAGTAATTCCTAACTATTTTCTCTCTGTCACATCTAATACCTAGTTCAACCATAAATTATATAATCTCCAACTACCATTTAAACCTCCACATGAGTTTTCTGGACATAGATTTGCTTTCTGACCTCAGATACAACTGAAGCCACTGTGTACAGGACCACCAGAGTTAGATGACTCGTGTCTCTTCCCTCTGCTTTTACTCACTGTGCCAAATATTCTCTTGTAACAACTTAATAATGGAACCAGGAGCACATGGTTTGAAAGATGGTTTGAAGTAAGCATTTAAAGAACAAGTAAAACAGATACTATAGGAACTATTCCAGGCTATGAACCAACATGGAAATGTCTCTTATTCATTCCATAAAACCAGCCTAGTGTCAATACAGGTTGAATAGTAGAAGCCCAGAACCAATGTTTACAGATCTAGTGTGGGTCATGATGCTTGGGAATGCTACCTGTATCTCCTGATGCCTCCCCTACCCATACTCCCACCCCATCCTCAGATTGTTTCTTTTAAGAATTGATGCCAAAACCTCCAGGAAGGCTTTCGGTTTCCTGATATAGGAACTCCCCTTCCTCTTTCTTTCTTCTTTTCTCTAGATCATGGATATGAGGTATTTCCGTACAAGATTTCTATTTTTGATTATATCACATATTTTTCCATCTCAATAAAATCTAAGGTCAATGTTACCAGGTAGATTATAATACATACATATAAAGATTTGTCTTGTCACCTGAGGAACTCACTAAGGTGAGACAACTACCAATCCCTAGATTACTAAAATAGATTTTCTATATTATTCAGTAGATTCAACCATCTATAGTAATTTCATATACTCATCAAATCAATGTTTGGGGTGAAGAAATAAATTTAGTCACCATGATTCTAAAGCCAAATAGATTTAAATAGCAATTATTTTGCATACTGACTTTCACTTTTTCCTTCTCTCTTACTTTGATTTCTGTTCCCACTAACCCCAATGGAATATAAAATACTCTGGAGTCATCCATGTATAAATTTGAATGGACAGGTCTTCTAGACTTGGAACCCAGTTCATATGGCACTTGAAAACTCAGCAGATCTCTTCTTTTATCTCCTTTGTGTGAGGGTTACTATGATGATGAGAAGATACAGCAAATGTTGTCATTATTAAAGCTGATAATATTTCTTAGCAGCTCTCTCTCAGCAAGTTTGGACTGAGACATTACCTAACTTCCATGGTAGTGGATGACATGAGAGTAGTAAAAATGATGATCAAAATATATGTGCCTTGTTTTATTTTATCCTAGACTCCAAGTTGCCTGGTTTCAAAATGAATGTACCCCTATCCCTATCACTACTACTTTATAACATTCTCTCTGCCTCTTGGAGTTTTTGGTAGTACTTTTCACTATCTGAACATATATGTGTGACACACAAATATACATATACACATATATATTTGTTTAGTTGTTTTACAATAAAAATGTATCTTCCATGAAGGCTAAAGTATCTAAATATTGTGTAATATATTTCTTCTTTCCCTACAGATTATGTCTAGCTTTATATACAAAAACTATTTTGATTTATCTTTGCATTTCTCTCACCTTCCTTTTATCCTTATAATTTATGGAAGGAGATGAGACTTAACTTTGAGTATATATCATAGACTAAATATTGTAGTAGGCAACTTCATATCTAAATTCATTTAATATTCCTAGCTATTCTATAATTTAGGGTAGCTAAATCATTATCTTTATCATCACCAATAAAAAACACTGACATTTCTATTTCACAAATGGAAAACGGTGAATTAAAAAAAATATTCTTACCCAAGATAATGGCAAAGCCAAATTTTATATTGAGATCTCAGTTCTCAGATGATGGTTCTAATGATATCAGTGATGATGGTTCTAATAATGATGTTAGTGATACATTATATTTCTCCAGTATTTTATGTGTCAGACTCTTTGCTAGGATCTTTATTAATATTACCTCTTTAATACTAAAAATATTAGTCACATCTTATATAATGCTAGCTATATGCTAGGCACTGTTCCAAACAGTCTAGGTTATTACCTAATTTAATCCTCACAAAGTCCCTATGAAGCTGTAGCAGAAGTTGTTACCTGATCACCAAAATAATTTCTTTTCCTGCTTGACAGTTATCAAGACTGCCCTTCCCCAGTCTTCCAAGCTATTAGATAAGGGAGTATAACTGAGATGTAATCAATGGATTGTGGGTGGAGGTGATGTAAACCTCATTCAGGCTCAGGCTATAAGAATTACTCGTATGATCTTTCATTTTCTGGTTAGTGGAATGGACGTGACCCCCAGGGCAACTTTGGAAATGGTGTACTGAAGGTGCTTAAGTTGCCACAGCTTGAGCCCCTGAATGATGGTGTGAACTAGAGAACCACCCCAGCCCCACATCTCCATCCTATGTTGCTAGATATGCAGTGAACTGCTCATCTATTAGATAAGGTGCTGAATTTGGATGGTGTGTTTCTTATGGGAATTAGCTTATTTCTGTGTTAAGTGCTGTTTTTATCCATATTTCATAACTGAGGAAAATGAAGCACTGAGAATTTAAGTAACTTAGAAGTATAGTTGATTAACACAGGTTTGAACTGAACATGTACACATATATGTAGATATATTTTCATTTCGCAGATCCTTAAGTTAACTAAGTGTGGGGGAAATTTTGTCCTTGATTACAGATCACAATGTATGGAATAAAAAGACCTAGAGTTTGAGACCTGACTCTATCCAACCTGTTTCAGCTTCTTGCCCTTGGGTGAGTCACTCATCATACCCTTGGTTTCGGAGACAGAGACAGCAGTATGTATTTTTTCTTTTTCTTTTTATTTTTTTGACTGTGTTAGCACCGCTAACCTCAAAGTTTTTCAAGGGTCAACTGTAGTTATCACTTTTAAAAAAGGAAACTGAGTCTCAGTGAAGTTGACTATTTGGTCATACTACATAAGTCAGGTTCAGTTAACAAAATACAACCCACATTAAGGTGTTCAATAAGGGATATTTAACAAGCAGAACTATTCACTAAAAGGCTGAAGATGCTGACAGGGCAAATTGGAGACAGTGAGGCAACACAGAGCAGGAATAGAGGGAAGCCACCACCAGTTTCTAAGACTGGAAAGACAAAGCATAGGTAATGTTATTACTACTAGAGCCCAAGGGCTAGGGTGGTCCAGTGTAGGCTAGAACCAATATTCTTCAATAATTGGGAAATGTGAAGAGAAATAGAAGGACAGCCAAGGCTCTGTGTAAAGCAGAGACATCAGGAGAGAAAGAGCCCAGCTTCTTTCTCATTTGCAGGCTTCTCCTCAGGCCTTCCATTAGTTGAGCCTAGCTAGAATCCAATTAGCAAAAGAGCATGTGAAATGCAATTTGCCTAAGCCAGTGCTCTGTAATACAGAATGGAACAGGGGAAGCATAGGGGATGGATCTAAGAGCAAATAGGCAAGGGACTTGAATATAAACTAAGGGCTAACAGTGCAAACCTGTGATTGAAACTCAGGCCTATACACTTCCCAAGACACATCTAGACCTAGTCTTTCTAATATGCTATGCTCTTTGAAGTGAACATAGCTCTTTCTTTGTACATAGTATATCTTAAATAAATGTTTCCTTTCATTGCTTGTACCATTTAAAAATCATTTAATTCATAGCATAGAGAGAATCTGTCTTTTTAAAACATAAGGCAAGTAAATGATTCACTACTTTTCTACCACCTCTCCAGATAGTTCTAGATAAACATTAAACAATCATATGGATGTCAGAAGATGTCACCACAATAATAACAAGCAGCCGAACATGATGGTGTTTGTAATGGGCTTTGTTGTTGGACAAATTTGGTTTTAACTGTCTGTCAATCACACCTACCAACTAGCTGGGAATAAAATTACTTAACTTAATTGAGCCTTAGTTCCTTTACCTGTGACATGGGAGTACTCATACCAGCAGTTCATAGCTGCATTCATAGTAGAATTTATGAGGAATAAATTAAGTTATATATATATAACCTCATTAAGTTCCTGACGAGCAGTCAATCTAGTAGTAACTATTGTTGTAGCTGTGGCTGTTGGTATCAAGTCATTTAGTGAGTAAAGACTGCTAGAATTGGGATGGAATGGAATGCAGCTTCGAGCAAACCACAATTTCTTCAAAATAATCAGTGCATTCAACTAAAATTCAAAGCATGCAAAAAGTCAGGGTTTTTGGCCAGATAGACTCCCTCAAGTGACATGCTACAAACCTTTAGCATTTTGACAGATTTGAAAAAATATATATTTATTTCAGACATTGAAGATTCAAAAATTCATTTTAGTTCACTCTAGTCATAGTACTTCAGAATAATTTCATCATTTTCAATGAGCCCTCAACAGAAAATGAATTTCAACTGATGACATTCTACTGTAACAGTAAAGAAGTTTATATAAGGACACTGAAGAGGTTATCAAGAACTTAGGTCAATTTAAATTATTTTGTTATTTTTTTCACTTGGGACTAGGAAGCAATATTAGCTTAAAATTCTTACCTAAATATGCTTCCACTGCCATGTCAAGGCCAGGATTCTCTGTGTCAAATGAGTTTTAGGTGATAAATTCCCTAAGATAGAAAGCAGCTATGTGATCATTCATAGGAAGCAGATATGTGATCATTCATAGGAATAAATTGGCAGATACACTTTTTCTTATTTTGATTCTAATATGAATTCAATCTGAATATTGATAAGAAGTGGCTTTTGGAATTCCCAGGAACCAGTGAATTCAAGTCTGATTCCAAGAGTACAGGAGCATCATTATTAACTGCCTATTCTTAGAGACATTTATAGTCTCATCACCACAATAAATTATTTTGCCTTAGGGTATGCTGTTGGACATAAAAATAATTTTCTTTTTCCCATTCTGCATTGTATCTGTTGGTGAGTTGAGTTAAACTCACATGTCATTTTTGACATGAACATATGCTAGCTAAACTATAAATTGACATTTATCCACCCTGAACCTTGACCCACAGTGCACATCACTCTGAAGCCAAGGCCATTCTGGTTTAAGGAAGAGGGAGACATAAGGGAAAGAAGAAGCAAGACTAAGAGAGAATTTCAGAGTACTCAGAACTAAACAAGCGTGGGCAGCCTCCTAGCCAGTAGGACAGCCTCTGCACCTGTGGTCCTTCATCAAGTGGAAAACTTTAAAATACCCCTGGTGGTGGTGGTGGTTTAGTCTCTAAGCCATATCTGACTCTTATGACCCCATGAACTGTAGGTGTCAGGCTCCTCTGTCCATGGGATCCTCCAGGCAATAATACTGGAGTGGGTTGCCATTTCTTTCTCTATAAAATACCCCTGAAGGCCAGCATTTTTCTATTTTTGATTTTTCCTTTTATTAAGATTAATGACTTAGAATTGGGTGTATGGTTAATTAGGGCCACTAATATCCCCTCAAAGGATGACATGAAGAAGTAGTCAACACCTTCATAAAGTGGCTTCCCCACATCTCCTCACTGTCTCTATAACTAGAGTGTCCATTGTATTTCATTCCAAGTTTAGTATACTAACACATCCCCGTTAACTGAAGAGAACAGAAAAAAGATACTGCACTAGACCCTTATGGATGGTTCATTTATCCCCCCAACATATTTATTAAGCAACTGTTATATGTCAGGCACAGTCCTAGTATTGGTGGTGGCGGTGGTTTAGTCACCAAGTCATGTCAGACTCTCTGTGACCCCCTTGGACTGCACCCTGCCAAGTGGCTCCTCTGTCCATGGGATTCTCCAGGCAAGAATATTGGAGTGGGTTGTCATTTCCTTCTCCAGGGGATCTGCCTGACCCAGGGATCGAACAGGCATCTCCTGCATCTCCTGCACTGGCACACAGATTCTTTACCTGAGCCACCTGGAAAGCCCACGTCAGACACAGTCCTAGATCTAGGGATGGCTATCAGCTCAGTTCAGTTCAGTCGCTCAGTCGTGTCCGACTCTTTGCGACCCCATGAATCACAGCACGCAGGCCTCCCTATCCATCACCAACTCCCGGAGTTCACTCAGAATCACATTCATCGAGTCGGTGATGCCATCCGGCCATCTCATCCTCTGTCGTCCCCTTCTCCTCCTGCCCCCAATCCCTCCCAGCATCAGGGATGGCTATAGCAATGTTCAAACAGATGAAATTACTACTCTTGCTGAGTTTGCATTCTAGTGGGGGAATGACATAATAAACAAGTTAAATACCAGCATCACCCTAGCATTTGTGAAAGCTCTGGGATCTGAGAGTCAGTCTTGTGATGGATACAGTTATTTAAAACATCAGTCTCAAGGCACTTGCAGAAAAATGACCTTGTTCATTTGAATATTAGAAAATTGGCAGTAATTCATGAACATTTGCTGGACAATGTACTGGCTCATTTCAAGAAAGAATTCTTAGAGAACAGGTCTTGGAACATGACTATAAAATATTCCCACTCAGTCAACGAGCTGGCCAACTCTGGCTAGTCATTATTAGTTTTCTATTTCAGTGTGACTCCTGGGTTCTTGCATGGCACTCCTCAAAGTGACCTTATCCCTGCCTGGACCTGTCTAACTGTGAGACTTGGAGGATCTGACAGAACCTAGCCTGTGATGAGCAGTTGAGTTCACATGCTTGTTTAATGGCTCATGGTCAGAGCTCTACATTATCAGGACCTAGTAGGACATGAGTAGTTTATTGACTGGTATGCAGTTCATTGCTGCAGATGGCTTGATCTTGCTTCAGAACATTGGAGGGTTATGCTGTGATTTTTGCACTGCATCTTGCCATCAACTCTACATAGTATCTTTTTTCCAATCACACATATTTATAACACTATATTTCCTATCCAGATTATATTCTCAATATATGCTGTATCAGTTAAAGAGCTTTACTGCTCTAGAATCATTAATAGTTAATAGCTTTTCTAATTATGTGGCAAATGGGTCAGAGGCATACATATAAAATATGTGCTTCCAGAATGCAGAGGCATTTACCAAGTGTTATGCTTCCTTCTTGGACATGGGGTATCTCTTCATGGCTGTTCCAGCAAAGCACAGCGGTTGCTCCTTACCTTGGATGAGGGGTATCGCCTCATGGTCGCCCCTCCTGACCTTGAAGGTGGAGTAGCTCCTCACGGCCCTCCTGCACCCGTGCAGCCACCACTCCTTGGATGTGAGGTAGCTCCTCTTGGCTGCCGCCCCAGACCTCGGCGTGGGGTAGCTCCTCTCAGCCATTCCTACACCGTTGCAGCCTGGCTCTCTAGGCCGCCGCCTCTGACCTTGGGAGAGGGGTAGCTCCTCTCAGCCACGCTTCTGTGTGATGCCCCACACAGGGGTATCTGTCATGATACCCCTGCGTGAAGAGATACCCCACATCCAAGGTAAGAGAAACCCAAGTAAAACAGTATATGTTGCGAGAGGGTATCAGAGGGCAGACACACTGAAACCGTAATCACTAGTCAATCTAATCACACGGAACACAGCCTTGTTTAACTCAATGAAACTAAGCCATGCCGTGTGGTGCCACCCAAGACGGGCAGGTCATGGTGGAGAGGTATGACAGAATGTGGTCCACTGGAGAAGGGAATGGCAAACCACTTCAGTATTCTTGCCTTGAGAACCCCATGAACAGTATGAAAAGGCAAAATGATAGGATACTAAAAGAGGAACTCCCCAGGTCAGTAAGTGTACAATATGCTACTGGAGATCAGTGGAGAAATAACTCCAGAAAGAATGAAGGGATGGAGCCAAAGCAAAAACAATATCCAGCTGTGGATGTGACTGGTGATAGAAGCAAAGTCCGATGCTGTAAAGAGCAATATTGCATAGGAACCTGGAATGTTAGGTCCATGAATCAAGGCAAATTGGAAGTGGTCAAACAGGAGATGGCAAGAGTGAATGTCAACATTCTAGGAATCAGTGAACTAAAATGGACTGGAATGGGTGAGTTTAACTCAGATTTAACTTTATCTACTACTGTGGGCAGGAATCCCTTAGAAGAAATGGAAAGCCATCATGGTCAACAAGAGTCCAAAATGCAGTACTTGGCTGCAATCTCAAAAACAACAGAATGATCTCTGTTTGTTTCCAAGGCAAACCATTCAATATCACAGTAATCCAAGTCTATGCCCCAACAGTAACACTGAAGAAGCTGAAGTGGAACAGTTCTATGAAGACCTCCAAGACCTTTTAGATCTAACACCCAAAAAAGATGTCCTTTTCATTATAGGAGACTGGAATGCAAAAGTAGGAAGTCAAGAAACACCTGGAGTAACAGGCAAATATGGCCTTGGAATACGGAATGAAGAAAACTCTAATAAGAGTTTTGCCAAGAGAACGCACTGGTCATAGCAAACACCTGCTTCCAACAACACAAGAGAAGACTCTACACATGGACATCACCAGATGGTCAACACTGAAATCAGATTGACTATATTCGCTGCAGCGAATAGATGGAGAAGCTCTATAGAGTCAGCAAAAACAAGACCAGGAGCTGACTGTGGCTCAGCTTACCTTATTGCCAAATTCAGACTTAAATTGAAGAAAGTAGGGAAAACCACTGGACCATTCAGGTATGACCTAAATCAAATCCCATATGATTACACAGGGAAGTGAGAAATAGATTTAAGGGACTAGAGCTGATAGATAGAGTGCCTGATGAACTATGGACGGATTCACGACATTCTACAGGAAACAGGGATCAAGACCATCCCCATGGAAAGAAATGCAAAAAGCAAAATGGCTGTCTGGGGAGGACTTACAAATAGCTGTGAAAAGAAGAAAAGTGAAAAGCAAAGGAGAAGAGGAAAGATATAAGCATTTGAATGCAGAGTTCCAAAGAATAGCAAGGAGAGATAAGAAAGCCTTCCTCAGCGATCAATGCAAAGAAATAGAGGATAATAATAAAATGGGAAAGACTAGAGATCTCTTCAAGAATATTAGAGATGTCAAGAGAACATTTCATGCAAAGATGGGCTCGATAAAGGACAGAAATGGTATGGACCTAACAGAAGCAGAAGATATTATGAGGTGGCAGAATACACAGAACTGTACAAAGGAGATCTTCATGACCCAGATTATCACGATGGTGTGATCACTCACCTAGAGCCAGACATCCTGAATGTGAAGTCAAATGGGCCTTAGACAGCATCACTAGGAACAAAGCTAGTGGAGGTGACGGAATTCCAGTTGAGCTTTTTCAAATGTGAATGATGATGCTATGGATGTGCTGCACTCAATATGCCAGCAAATTTGGAAAACTCAGCAGTGCCCACAGGTCTGGAAGAGGTCAGTTTTCATTCCAATCCCTAAGAAAGGAAATGCCAAAGAATGCTCAAACTACCACACAATTGCATTAATCTCACATGCTAGTAAAGTAATGCTCAAAATTCTCCAAGCCAGGCTTTAGCAATATGTGAACCATGAACTTCCTGATGTTCAAGCTGGCTTTTAGGAAAGGCAGAGGAACCAGAGATCAAATTGCCAACATCCGTTGGATCATGGAAAAAGCAAAAGAGTTCCAGAAAAACATCTATTTCTGCTTTATTGACTATGCCAAAGCCTTTGACTGTGTGCATCACAATAAACTCTGGAAAATTCTGAGAGAGATGGGAATACCAGACCACCTGACCTGCCTCTTGAGAAACCTGTATGCAGGTCAGGAAGCATCAGTTAGAACTGGACATGGAACAACAGACTGGTTCCAAATAGGAAAAGGAGTATATCAAGGCTGTATATTGTCACCCTGCTAATTTACCTTATATGCAGAGTTCAGTTCAATTCAGTTCAGTTGCTGAGCCATCTCCGACTCTTTGCGACCCCATGAATCACAGCATGCCAGGCCTCCCTGTCCATCACCAACTCCTGGAGTTCACTCAGACTCACATCCATAGAATTAGTGATGCCATCCAGCCATCTCATCCTCTGTCATCCCCTTTTCCTCCTGCCCCCAATCCCTCCCAGCATCAGGGTCTTTTCCAATGAGTCAACTCTTCGCATGAGGTGGCCAAAGTACTGGAGTTTCATCTTTAGCATCATTCCTTCCAAAGTAATCCCAGGGCTGATCTCCTTCAGAATGGACTGGTTGGATCTCCTTGCAGTCCAAGGGACTCTCAAGAATCTTCTCCAACACTACAGTTCAAAAGCATCAATTCTTCGGCACTCACCCTTCTTCACAGTCCAACTCTCACATCCATATATGACTACTGGAAGAACCATAGCCTTGACTAGACAAAAATTAGTTGGCAAAGTAATGTCTCTGCTTTTGAATATACTATCTAGGTTGGTCATGACTTTTCTTCCAAGGAGTAAGCGTCTTTTAATTTCATGGCTGCAATCACCATTTGCAGTGATTTTGGAGCCCCCCCCAAAAAAAGGCTGACACTGTTTCCACTGTCTGTACATTTATTTCCCATGGAGTGATGGGACTGGATGCCATGATCTTCATTTTCTGAAAGTTGAGCTTTAAGCCAACCTTTTCACTCTCCTCTTTCACTTTCATCAAGAGGCTTTTTAGTTCCTCTTCACTTTCTGCCATAAGGGTGGTGTCATCTGCATATCTGAGATTATTGATATTTCTCCTGGCAATCTTGATTCCAGCTTGTGTTTCTTCCAGTCCAGCATTTCTCATGATGTAGTCTGCATATGAGTTAAATAAGCAGGGTGACAATATACAGCCTTGACGTACTCCTTTTCCTATTTGGAGGCAGTGTGTTGTTCCATGTCTAGTTCTAACTGTTGTTTCCTGGCCTGCATACAGATTTCTCAAGAGGCAGGTTAGGTGGACTGGTATTCCCATTTCTTTTAGAATTTTCCACAGTTTATTGAGATCCACACAGTCAAAGGCTTTGGCATAGTCAATAAAGCAGAAATTGATATTTTTCTGGAACTCTCTTGTTTTTTCCATGATCCAGTGGATGTTGGCAATTTGCTCCCTCATTCCTCTGCCTTTTCTAAAACCAGCTTGAACATCAGGAAGTTCACGGTTCACGTATTGCTGAAGCCTGGCTTGGAGAATTTTGAGCATTACTTTACTAGCATGTGAGATGAGTGCAATTGTGCATGCTGGGATGGAGGAAGCCCAAGCTGGAATCAAGATTGCCAGGAGAAATATCAATAACCTCAGATATGCAGATGACACCACTCTTATGGCAGAAAGTGGAGAGGAGCTAAAAAGCCTCTTGATGAAAGTGAAGGGGGAGAGTGGAAAAGCTGGCTTAATACTCAACATTCAGAAAACGAAGATCATGGCATCTGGTCCCATCACTTCATGGCAGATAGATGGGGAAACAGTGGAAACAGTGTCAGGCTTTATTTTTGGGTGCTCCAAAATCACCGCAGATGGTGACTTCAGCCATGAAATTAAAAGATGCTTACTCCTTGGAAGGAAAGTTATGACCAACCTAGATAGCATATTCAAAAGCAGAGACATTCCTTTGCCAACAAAGATCCGTCTAGTCAAGGCTATATTTTTTCCTGTGGTCATGTATGGATGTGAGAGTTGGACTGTGAAGAAAGCTGAGTGCTGAAGAACTGATGCTTTTGAACTGTCTTGCTGGAGATGACTCTTGAGAGTCCCTTGAACTGCAAGGAGATCCAACCAATCGATACTAAAGGAAATCAGTCCTGGGTGTTCATTGGAAGGACTGATGCTAAAGCTGAAACTCCAGTACTTTGGCCACCTCATGTGAAGAGTTGACTCATTGGAAAAGACTCTGATGCTGGGAGGGATTGGGGGCAGAAGGAGAAGGGCATGACAGAGGATGAGATGGCTGGGTAGCATCACCAACTCGATGGACATGAGTTTGAATGAACTCCTGGAGTGATGATAGACAGGGAGGCCTGGCGTGCTGCTATTCATACGGTCATAAAGAGTCATCAGGACTGAGCAACTGAGCTGTAGTGATGCTTCCTTCTTAGTAGAGAAAAGTTCTTAATAAAATGATTTATCCCCTGATGTATAGGGGTTATTCTGGCATGTCTCAGAATACTGAACCTCTAAAAACTTTAATGATTTGTCAAGACACTAAGGCTTTTTTAAATTTACCTTTCAGCCTCTTTTTACATAGAGGAGGGTTTCTAATGTACTTGCCATGTCTTTCTTATCTGGTTATATATATATAATATATAATGCCTCTGATGCAGTGAACTAAAATGCCATTCTGCTCAGACAATCCAGGTCCCTCTGGATAACATTATGACAGGCCTAGAGAGTTGTCACAATCCTGGGGCAAAAATCATAAATGTAAAATGCTGTCCATCTCATGTAAAGGCAAACTGCTTGCATTCCTTTTCCTGATAAAAACAGAGGAGAACTGCATTTGAAACATCAGTGGACACACACCATGGTATGTATATGAGTCAGCAGTAATTTGCTGTTACTAAGATACCATATCTGGCCCAGCAGCCGCAATTTGGATTAGTTCTTCTTTAAATTTATGATAGCTACTATCATGCTCCAGGCCTTGTGTTTTTTTTTTTTTTTTTTTTGAATGATGAGAATGGTGAAATAGTTGCTAAATATAATGGGATCACCAAACTTGCAAACCTTAAATGCATTAAGGTGGGCACTATTTCTACCATTTTCCATTCAGGTGAGGCTATTACTGTTTTCAGTTGTTATTTTCTTTCCTGTGTGAAGGATTTCCAGAGCTTTCCAATTGGATTTCCCCCATTGACTAGTTCAGGAACTAAAATGGGGAGCTCTTCCAACTACCAAGTAGATCGATTCCAGTATACATTTGGAGATAATGAATTAACTACTGTGTGAATCTGTGAAACCAGTCAATTCTCTATGAATAGGTTCTGGACTAGAATTCCATTCTTACCTGGATACCATATATCCCCACTCTTATGCAAGGGGTCTCTGATGGCACTGGGTCACTAGACATCAATATCAGCTTATACTCTATGTTCAGTTGTTCTTGAAATGACTGGATATTGCTCTTCGTCTCAGCATATGGATAGCTAAGTAAATGTAGATGCTATTGAGAAAGAACAGAGAAAATCATTACTATGCATATTATTGTTGCATTTCAGGGTCCTTCTTCCTGGTGATGCAATATATGCTTCAGTCATTGAGTTACAGGTTTGAAAAAGTTACAGGTTTTTGTTCAGAAACCATGCAAAATATTGTGACTTCTAATGAGAAGATTGTCATCACCTTCCTCATCACCCATCCTTGATTTCTTCTGTTTGAATAAATTGAACAACTCCCTTATTGGCTGCCCATTTATATTCCCTTAGGGATGCCAAGTTCTATTAATCATCACTTCAGCTCCTTGCAAGTCAAGCCCCTTTCGATGTTACTCTGATGATCCATTCATGATAATTGCACTCTTTGTTTCTTATGATCAAATGCCTCCACCTTGTCTCTATTATTCTGAGGTCCTATTATCCCCATTGTTATTAGGGAAGCTAGCTCTTTAATGGCTTCTCCTGGTGTCAGTCTTGGCCTACAGAGGACAGCTACAGCTGAGGTTCTCAGTGATGCTGGTGATCCTTTCACATGTAGAATTATTTTTGCTTTGATAAATGCAGTCAACTCTGGACTTTTTCACAAAGTGGCTGGTGACTTTCCAACCCTGTAGTCACTCTAATGTACCCACTTTTTTGAAACTGTGGATATCCTTTTCCACCACTGAACCTTTCTCCCCAACTTAGTGCAAGCCATTGCCTTCTCCAGACTTTCAAGAGCCATCCTAGCAGGAAGTCAGCAACATCACCAAGATCTCTGCCTTGATAAGAAATCTTATATCAGGTGAGAGTATCCTTGCATTGATAAACACTCTTTATTCAACTGAGAGGCTATCCAATTGTTAACCCATTAATCTTGAGCTCTCTATGGGTGATGAGTCCATGCCAGTTGGAGGCAGAAAATTTATGAAGCACATGTAGGAAGTTTTAATGGCATGGCCTGGGAGTCATACTAGTCACTTCTACTCATGTTGTTTTGGCTCAAATTCAGTCATGACCACAGCTCACTGTAAAGGGAACTGGGAAATACAGTTCAACTTTGTGAAGAGAGAAGTAGAGAGTACTGCTCTTTGTGAGCAGTTAGCATTCCTATTCCTTACTACAATCGCATAGCCCAGTAGTCTCAAGATTCCTATGAACTAGCCCAGAGCGCAAGGCTAGGTATATGCAGGTTCTATAGGACTTTAAGCCTTTTGCTTGTAATCCATATGTAGTCCCCTGATGAGTCAATGTGGACCTCAGAAAGGAATCTTTTTTATCAATATTACATAAACCGAATAAAGTCTAATAGCTTTCCTAGCTCCTTTCTATATAAGCATGACTTCAAACCTGATATTCTGTATATCCCAAGGGCAAATGTGAGGAAAAGCTACAAAGAAGAACAAGTTAGTCAGGGAGGGACAGAATACACGGGAGAGACAGAGATGGAGAGAGAGGAATAGAGCAAGGGAAAGGAAGAAAAAGGAAGGGAGGGACAGAAAGAAAGAACTTTTGTCCAGTACTTTGGTGATCGCAGACATGAAATTAAAAGACGCTTACTCCTTGGAAGAAAAGTTATGACCAACCTAGATAGCACATTAAAAAGCAGGACATTACTTTGCCAACAAAGGTCCGTCTAGTCAAGGCTATGGTTTTTCCAGTAGTCATGTGTGGCTGTGAGAATTGGACTATAAAGAAAGCTGAGTGCTAAAGAATTGATGCTTTTGAACTGTGGTGTTGGAGAAGACCCTTGAGAGCCCCTTGGACTGCAAGGAGATCCAACCAGTCCATCTTAAAGGAGATCAGTCCTGAGTGTTCATTGGAGGGACTGATGTTGAAGCTGAAACTCCAATATTTTGACCACCTGATATGAAGAGCTGACTCATTTGAAAAGACCCTGATCCTGGGAAAGATTGAGGGCAGGAGGATAAGGGGACGACAGAGGATGAGATGGTTGGATGGCATCACCGACACAATGGACATGTGTTTGGGTGAACTCCAGGAGTTGGTGATAGACAGAGAGGCGTGGTGTGCTGCAGTTCATGGGGTGGCAGAGTCAGACACGACTGAGCAACTGAACTGAACCGAACTAGAGCTAGGAGGCAACTCATATATAAGCCGTTCTCAAGATTGAGTCCATATTTGCCATTAACTGTATGAGGATGAGACAGAGAGGAAAGAAAGAAAGGGGGAGGGTGGGGAGGAAGCCAGACAATTGCTGCCAGGGTCCAAAATGTTCAACTTCTTTGCTTAGCACAGTGAAAAAAACAACTCTTAGAAACAGGATTCGATAAAATATCCTTTACCTTAAAATTGACTTCTCCTTTGGAAAGAAGAGGGAAAAGGTATAAGGTCCGTGAAAGGGCACAGCTGAACTGCAAAAGCAGACAATAAACAAATGATCAATATCAGTGGATTTGCCTACCACTGTCTTCTCTTAGGTAAAAAAGCTAGAAATGTCATCATTATTCTCTAGCATTTGTGTGGCCTGTAAAAAAACAAATTTGTTTTTATGATTATCCGAAAATTCATTGCTTGCAATATAAGCTCTTGTTAATGGTTTATCAAATATGCCCTCAAAGAAGAAAACTTCAACAGTGAAAAGTTAACTGATTAAAAAATATTTAAAATTTTAAAGTGTGCTCTTGCTGGAAATCACTTTGTCAACGGTGATAAGAATATGGTGAAAATGGCATGGTTATGTTAATGCCCATGAGAGTGTTATGATACAGGGCAATTTGCAAGCTGTATCAAGAGTTTCAAAATTATTCACGTCCTTTGAACTGACCTTCCCACTTTTAGGTCATTCATCTTAAAAGAAAAAATAATAAATATACTTAAGGTCATATAGATTTAAGTATATGTCAAAAGCTCATTTATACATTTTTATTATCCAAAAAAGCATGTTCTAATGGGACAAAAGTAGGAAATATTGATTGTGAGAGGTACATAAATTTACACCAGCTAAAATCTCACTCACCAGAAGTAACCACATTTTCTTGCCTATTCTTCCAAAAGATTATTCTAGGCAAAATATAGCATACTACACATTTTCTTCAATAATGCTTTTTGCACTTAACAGATACCAATTTTCCTCAACTTCTCAACACTATACATAAATTTACATTATGTTATTTAGGAACCACACACTGCTTTCTCCTGTATGGTCAAAACAAAATGTTTTCACAACCCAGTGTTGTTGGACATTTAGGTTGCTTTTGATTGTTTATGAAAAAATAGAAAATAGTCCTTCAGATGAATTCCAAAAATTAAAAGTACTTAATATTCAGGGTCTTTGATATATATTGGCAAAATGCCTAGGGAAGTTGTACCAACTTACAATTCCACTCTGTGTTTAGAAGTACCTATTTTTTTTCCCACAGTCATGATAACACAAGGTGTTCTAACTATTTTAAACTTTGTAAGTATAACAGGGGAAATGATCTGTTGCTGTTTTAATTTATATATTGTTTATTACTAGCATATGTGAATATTTTAAGTGATGGTCATCTTTTCTGTAGTGAATGATCTATACCTAAAATTTAAACCATCTTTCTAACTTTATTTTATCATTGATCTCTAAAATATTTTAGATAACTTTGTGTGCTATTTCTCCTTAAAATTTAACAATTATTTCCCTTCTGGTTTCTGTTTTGTTTTCTTGTTTACATGAAGATTATATAAGTATTTACCCATATACATTTCTTGCATTTTATGATACCATTTTAAATATTTAATCATTAATCCATCAGGAC
This sequence comes from Budorcas taxicolor, assembly GCF_023091745.1. Classification (NCBI taxonomy): domain Eukaryota; kingdom Metazoa; phylum Chordata; class Mammalia; order Artiodactyla; family Bovidae; genus Budorcas; species Budorcas taxicolor. The sequence goes on from NC_068912.1 coordinate 76,378,048, forward strand.
TTTATTTAGAATTAAGGTGGCTCAGAGGGTAAAGCGTCTGCCTACAAAGCAGGAGACTGGGGTTCGATCCCTGGGTCAGGAAGATCTCTTGCAGAAGGAAATGGCAACCCACTCCAGTACTCTTGCCTGGAAAATTCCATGGACGGAGAAGCCTGGTAGGCTACAGTCCATGGGGTCTCAAAGAGTTGGACATGACTGAGCAACTTCAACGTCAATGTCAAGGTAAGAAGTGGCTTTAACTTATGGTTGTCCATTTTGAGGGGATGGTTTTGAGAAGTCTTTTCATTTCCCACTACTGAAACTCCAATACTTTGGCCACCTCATGTGAAGAGTGAACTCATTGGAAAAGGTGATGATGCTGGGAGCGTTTGGGGGCAGGAGGAGAAGGGGACGACAGAGGATGAGATGGCTGGATGGCATCACCGAATCGATGACATGAATTTAAGTAAAATCTGGGAGTTGGTGATGGACAGAGAGGCCTGGCGTGCTGCGATTCATGGGGTTGCAAAGAGTCGGACACAACTGAGTGACTGAACTGAACTGAACTGAACTGAAATGTGAAATAATATCATTATTTTAGTCTTAATTGGAAATAAATGCTCCACAATAAAAGATAATTAAATCATCTACCCAACAGTATATTGAGATATAATTAAATATTAAATTTATAATTTATTTGCAATATCATTAAAAATGCTTTTATCTTACAATAGGTGTACAGGAGCAGGAGAAGCAAGAAACTGAATTCTATAATTGGGAGAATTACAACTGTATTTTTTCAAAAATTCAAAATTTTGTATTTAGAAAAAAATTAAAAATACACACACATTAAAAAGTGATTATTTTCATGGATTAAAAACGTGGCAGGATTGTAATTTCCCTGTTTGGGGGCTTTACAGTTTCTTTTTATGAGTTTGCACAGCTGGTACTACTGATAAAGAACCTACCTGCTAATGCAGGAGATTCAAGCGATGCAGGTTCAGTCCCTGAGTTGGGAAGATATTCTGGAGGAGGGCATAGCAACCCACTCCAATATTCCTGCCTGGAGAATCCGATGGACAGAAGAGCCTGGTGGGGTATGGTCCATAGTGTCGCAAATAGTTGGATATGACTGAAGCAACTTAGCACATACTCTTCTTGTAATGAAAAAAATACTTACATTTTCTTTACAAATATAATCAGAATACATTCTCTATGTTTAGGGGGAAATATCACAAAAATGTGAATTCAAGGATCTGGAATTTTCACCAAAGGATGGAATTCAGACATTTTGGTATCTCTTTCACCACTATGAGTTTCCATGCTAACATACTATTGGAAAGGGTAAACTAGTCAGAATTTTCCAATTCATGTCAGCACCTCTGAACCTTCTCCCCCAAACACAACCATTTATTCTAAGAGGCTCCCATTTCACTGTATTATGGGAAGCTTGGATGCCTGCTCAGGGTCCAAGGGGGTCAATTTGCTGTAGAAAATCGATTAGGTACCATCCCTACAGAGTACTTAAGATCTGAAGGAGCTTTAAATGAGCTTGTATGGAATCGTTCACAAGGTGGCTTTAAAGGAGTACACGCTTTGAGAAATCATCAGTACTGGAAATGGTATTGATCTATGCTGAGCAACAATTCACTGAAATTGCATAAGATACTTGTACAACTGCGAGTGTGGTGAAGAAAAAGAGAGACAACAAAACCAGAAAGTACCTCTTAAACCAGATATAATGTTCTGCTGTACCCAGAAAAAGACTGTGAGGAAAAATACAAATCTGTAGTGCAGAAGTCTGCATTGACTGAGATGTTTTTTCTTCTTCCCCATTAACACATTTTCAATGCTTGCCACTATTTATGGAAGGGCAATAAAATGGCCACATTACCTCATGGTCAAATTCACCCACTTCTTCACTCCATCTGGACGAAAAGTGATCTCTATCTGCCCACAATCAACAAAGATTCTCACTCTCAAGTCTCTGGTTGTAGAAGAAATGTTTCCTTTGCTTTCTACCTGAGTCATTACATTCTAATAAAGTAGCAGGGTAGGAATCTGGCATTTAAAAAAATACAGAAGACAAAAACCTGATACCCATGGCACGATGTATGACACTGAAAAGAGGAAATAACACATGTATTTGGATGCTGAGACCCAAACACTTTTCCCTGACAGGATTCCAGGGCTGACAGACATGTCTGTGCCTTTACCTTGCTGACAGGAAATAGCACCCTCCTAGGAATATGCCCTTATGATTATACAGTGGAAGTGAGAAATAGATTTAAGGGACTAGATTTGATAGATAGAGTGCCTAATGAAATACGGACAGAGGTTCATGACATTGTACAGGAGACAGGGATCAAGACCATCTCCATGGAAAAGAAATGAAAAAATGCAAAATGGCTGTCTGGGGAGGCCTTACAAATAGCTGTGAAAAGAAGAGAAGTGAAAAGCAAAGGAGAAAAGGAAAGATATAAGCATCTGAATGTAGAGTTCCAAAGAATAGTAAGGAGAGATAAGAAAGCCTTCCTTAGCGATCAATGCAAAGAAATAGAGGAAAACAACAGAATAGGAAAGACTAGAGATCTCTTCAAGAAAATTAGAGATACCAAGGGAACATTTCATGCAAAGAGGGGCTCGATAAAGGACAGAAATGATGATACAGAAACAGATGATATTAAGAAGAGGTGGCAAGAATACACAGAACTGTACAAAGATCTTCATGACCCAGATAATCATAATGGTGTGATCACTCACCTAGAGCCAGACATCCTGGAATGTGAAGTCAAGTGAGCCTTAGGAAGCATCGCCATGAACAAAGCTAGAGGAGGTGATGGAATTTCAGTTGAGCTGTTTCAAATCCTGAAAGATGATGCTGTGAAAGTGCTGCACTCAATATGCCAGCAAATTTGGAAAACTCAGTAGGGGCCACAGGACTGGAAAAGGTCAGTTTTCATTCCAATCCCAAAGAAAGGCAATGTCAAAGAATGCTCAAACTACCACACAATTACACTCATCTCACTTGCTAGTAAAGTAGTGCTCAAAATACCCCAAGCCAGGCTTCAGCAATATGTGAACCATGAACTCCCTGATGTTCAGCTGGTTTTAGAAAAGGCAGAGGAACCAGAGATCAAATTGCCAACATCTGCTGGATCATGGAAAAAGCAAGAGAGTTCCAGAAAAACATCTATTTCTGCTTTATTGACTATGCCAAAGCCTTTGACTGTGTGGATCACAATAAACTGTGGAAAATTCTGAAAGAGATGGGAATAGCAGACCACCTAACCTGCCTCTTGAGAAACCTATATGCAGGTCAGGAAGCAACAGTTAGAACTGGACATGGAACAACAGACTGGTTCCAAATAGGAAAAGGAGTACATCAAGGCTATATACTGTCACCCTGCTTATTTAACTTCTATGCAGAGTACATCATGAGAAATGCTGGGTTTGAAGATGCACAGCTGGAATCAAGATTGCTGGGAGAAATATCAATAACCTCAGGTATGGAGATGACACCACCCTTATGGCAGAAAGTGAAGAGGAACTAAAAAGTCTCTTGATGAAAGTGAAAGAGGAGAGTGAAAAGTTGGCTTAAAGCTCAACATTCAGAAAACAAAGATCATGGTATCTGGTCCCATCACTTCATGGGAAATAGATGGGGAAACAGTGGAAACAGTGGCTGGCTTTATTTTGGGGGGCTCCCAAATCACTGCAGATGGTAATTGCAGCCATGAAATTAAAAGACGCCTACTCCTTGGAAGAAAAGTTATGACCAACCTAGATAGCATATTAAAAAGCAGAGACATTACTTGCTAACAACGGTCTGCCTAGTCAAGGCTATGGCTTATCTAGTGGTCATGTATGGATGTAAGAGTTGGACTGTGAAGAAAGCTGAGCACCGAAGAATTGATGCTTTTGAACTGTGGTGTTGGAGAAGACTCTTGAGAGTCCCTTGGACTGCAAGGAGATCCAACCCGTCCATTCTAAAGGAGATCAGTCCTGGGTGTTCTTTGGAAGGAATGATGCTAAGGCTGAAGCTCCAGTACTTTGGCCACCTAATGCAAAGAGTTGAGTCATTGGAAAAGACTCTGATGCTGGGAGGGATTGGGGGCAGGAGGAGAAGGGGATGAAAGAGGATGACATGGCTGAATGGCATCACTGACTTGATGGACGTGAGTCTGAGTGAACTCCTGGAGTTGGTGATGGACAGGGAGGCCTGGCGTGCTGAGATTCATGGGGTCACAAAGAGTGGACACGACTGAGCAACTAAACTGAACTGACTGACTGAGGAATATGCCTAGATTAAAAGGAAAAACAATGATATTAACATTGAAGCATCATCTACAGTGGACTTCCCTGGTGGCTCAGCAGTAAAGAATCTGCCTGCCAATGCAAGAGACGCAGGAGACACAGGATCAATCCTTGGGTCAGGGGCATTTTCTGGAGGAGGAAATGGCTATCCACTCCAGTATTCTTGCTGAGAAAATCCCATGGACAGAGGAACCTGGGAGGCAGCACTTGACAGGGTCAAAAAGAGTCGAGCATGACTGAGCACACACAGTACATCATCTACTGAATGACCCAGTTAGGACACTGAGTTTAGCAGAACTGAGTCATAATGCCTACCTGTGCACTTAGAGCCCCCACTTCAGTCATGTTTTTAAATAATTAGTTATCATTTGAGAGTTCACATAGTAAAGTACTATTACATGAATTTCTAATTCCAGATGGTGTGTAAATACGTGTATCTCTGTCTATGTATGTTTGTGCATGTGCATGTGTGTGCTGTATAGTGAATTTTAATATAAAAACACTCTTTATTGAGAGCCAAAATCAAACAGTTTTGAAATCAATACTCTGAGTGATAATAATTAGAACAACAACAACAACAAAACCTGATTAAAAAAAAAAAACAAACTAGAAGAAGCAGAATCTATGCAGGTAGAAGAAAACTAAAATTAATTATGAATAAAGACCCTTATTATAATCAAAGACATTATAATTGCATTAGCAAAGTTACAAAAAAAAAGTAAAATTGAAAGTCACTCAGTCATGTCTGATTCAGTCCATGGAATTCCTCAGGCCAGAATACTGGAGTGGGTAGACTTTCCCTTCTCTAGGAGGATCTTCCCAACCCAGGGATCAAAACAGGGATCAAACCCAGGTCTCCCACATTTCAGGTGGATTCTTTACCATCTAAGCCACAAGGAAAGCCCAAGAATACTGGAGTGAGTAGCCTATCCCTTCTCCTGCGGATATTCTCAACCCAGGAATTGAACCAGGGTCTTCCGCATTGCAGGCAGATTCTTTACCAACTGAAAGGAACACATAAAAGGAAACAGAGCACTTCAAAGTTAAAAAATATCATCAGGATGCAATAACAATCTAAAACTCCATAAAATAATGGGGAAAATATAGAAGAATCTAGCCAGAAGCAAAGCAAAATAAAATCTAAACTTTATTGACCAATTATTAACTTAACATGTATTACCTCATTTACTCCTCACAAGAATCCAGGAAGCAGATACTATTATTATGTCATTTTACAGATGAGGAAACTTAAATAACTTATAAATGTTCCCACAGGTAATAAGTAGTGGAATCATAACTTGAACTAACTTACTAAATTCTCCACTGTAGGGTAAAATTATCTTACTCTTTCTGCTCTGGTCCTGATTTTCATTCTATCCTGATTTTCCATTCTATTCATACACTTATTAAACATTTTGTAACTGTCTCAAATTCCTTTAAAATACAAGTGAACTATCAATACCTTTAGTGAATAAATACAGTATAAATGAAGCATCTTACTCACCTATGAGACGATGAATAAGCTATATTTCAGTTAAATTATATAAATGTCTGTTTCTCTCACTATATTTAATTCTATTATTGAGGTATAGTTGACATATAACATTATGTAAGTTTAAGGCAAACCATTCAATATCACAGTTATCCAAGTCTATGCCCCAACCAGTAACGCTGAAGAAACTGAAGTTGAACGGTTTTATGAAGACCTACAAGACCTTTTAGAACTAACACCAAAAAGAGATGTCCTTTTCATTATAGGGGACTGGAATGCAAAAGTAGGAAGTCAAGAAACACCTGGAGTCACAGGCAAATTTGGCCTTGGAATGCGGAATGAAGCAGGGCAAAGACTAATAGAGTTTTGCCAAGAAAATGCACTGGTCATAGCAAACACCCTCTTCCAACCAACACAAGACAAGACTCTACACATGGACTTCACTAGATGGTCAACACCAAAATCAGATTGATCATATTCTTTGCAGCCAAAGATGGAGAAGCTCTATACAGTCAACAAAAACAAGACCAGGAGCTGACTGTGGCTCAGATCATGAACTCCTTATTACCAAATTCAGACTCAAATTGAAGAAAATAGGGAAAACTGCTAGACCATTCAGGTATGACCTAAATCAAATCCCTTATGATTATACAGTGGAAGTGAGAAATAGATTTAAGGGACTAGATCTGATAGATAGAGTGCCTGATGAACTATGGAATGTGGTTCGTGACATAGTACAGGAGACAGGGATCAAGACCATCTCCATGGAAAAGAAATGAAAAAATGCAAAATGGCTGTCTGGGGAGGCCTTACAAATAGCTGTGAAAAGAAGAGAGGTAAAAAGCAAAGGAGAAAAGGAAAGATATAAGCATCTGAATGCAGAGTTCCAAAGAATAGCAAGAAGAGATAAGAAAGCCTTCCTCAGCGATCAATGCAAAGAAATAGAGGGAAAGAACAGAATGGGAAAGACTAGAGATCGCTTCAAGAAAATTAGAGATACCAAGGGAACATTTCATGCAAAGGTGGGCTCGATAAAGGACAGAAATGGTATGGACCTAACAGAAGCAGAAGATATTAAGAAGAGGTGGCAAGAATACACAGAAGAACTGTACCAGAAAAAGATCTTCACAACCCAGATAATCACGATGGTGTGATCACTCACCTAGAGCCAGACATCCTGGAATGTGAAGTCAAGTGGGCCTTAGAAAGCATCAGTATGAACAAAGCTAGTGGAGGTGATGGAATTCCAGTTGAGCTGTTTCAAATCCTGAAAGATGATGCTGTGAAAGTGCTGCACTCAATATGCCAGCAAATATGGAAAACTCAGCAGTGCCCACAGGACTAGAAAAGGTCAGTTTTCATTCCAATTCCAAAGAAAGGCAATGCCAAAGAATGCTCAAACTACCACACAATTGCACTCATCTCACATGCTAGTAAAGTAATGCTCAAAATTCTCCAAGCCAGGCTTTAGCAATACGTGAAGTGTGAACTCCCAGATGTTCAAGCTGGTTTTAGAAAAGGCAGAGGAACCAGAGATCAAATTGCCAACACCCACTAGACCATGGAAAAAGCAAGAGAGTTCCAGAAAAACATCTCTTTCTGCTTTATTGACTATGCCAAAGCCTTTAACTGTGTGGATCACAATAAACTGTGGAAAATTCTGAAAGAGATGGGAATAGCAGACCACCTAACCTGTCTCTTGAGAAATCTGTCTGCAGGTCAGGAAGCAACAGTTAGAACTGGACATGGAACAACAGTCGGGTTCCAAATACGAAAAGGATTACGTCAAGGCTGTATATTGTCACCCTGCTTATTTAACGTCTATACAGAGTACATCATGAGAAACGCTGGACTGGAAGAAACACAAGCTGGAATCAAGGTTTCCGGGAGAAATATCAATCACCTCAGATATGCAGATGACACCACCCTTATGGCAGAAAGTGAAGAGGAACTAAAAAGCCTCTTGAAGAAAGTGAAAGAGGAGAGTGAAAAGCGGGCTTAAAGCTCAACATTCAGAAAACAAAGATCATGGTATCTGGTCCCATCATTTCATGGGAAATAGATGGGGAAACAGTGGAAACAGTGTCAGACTTTATTTTTGGGGGCTCCAAAATCACTGCAGACGGTGACTGCAGCCATGAAATTAAAAGACGCTTACTCCTTGGAAGAAAAGTTATGACCAACTTAGATAGCATATTAAAAAGCAGAGACATTACTTTGCCGACTAAGCTCCGTCTAGTCAAGGCTATGGTTTTTCCTGTGGTCATGTATGGATGTGAGAGTTGGACAGTGAAGAAGGCGCCAAAGGATTGATGCTTTTGAACTGTGGTGTTGGAGAAGACTTTTGAGAGTCCCTTGGCCTGCAAGGAGATCCAACCAGTCCATTCCGAGGGAGATCAACCCTGGGATTTCTTTGGAAGGAATGATACTAAAGCTGAAGCTCCAGTACTTTGGCCACCTCATGCAAAGAGTTGACTCACTGGAAAAGACTCTGATGCTGGGAGGGATTGTGGGCAGGAGAAGAAGGGGACGACAGAGGATGAGATGCCTGGATGGCATCACAGACTTGATGGATGTGAATCTGAGTGAACTCCGGGAGATGGTGATGGACAGGGAGGCCTGGCATGCTGCGATTCATGGGGTCGCAAAGAGTCGGTCACGACTGAGCGACTGAACTGAACTGAAGGTATACAGTGTGATGATTTGATACATGTAAAATATTTACCACAGTAACATTAATTTAATAAATGTTTCATTTCCCATAGTTATCATTTTGTTGTTATTGTTATGGTGAGAATATAAACAAAATGGTATTGTTATCCATAGTCATCACACTATAACTTAGACCATCAGAATTGATACTCTGTACCCTTGACCCACATCTTCCTATTTTCCTTACCTCTCAGCTCTTGGAAGCCACCATTCTATTATCTGTTTCTATGACTTTAATGTTTTTAGAGTCCTTATATATAAGGGAGATCATACAATATTTGTCTTTCTCCGTCTAACTTACCACACAGCATAATGCCTCAAAGCTCAGCCATGTTTTCACAAACGGCAAGATTTCTTCATTTTTATGGATGAAGAATATTCCAGTGTGTGTGTGTTTGTCAGTGTGTGTATGTAAATATAAATATTTTTCTTTATCCATTAATTTGTTGATGACACAAGACATGTTTTCACATACTGGCTTCTGTGAATAATGCTGCAATGAACTTGGGAGGGCGTATATCTCTTCAAGAGAATGATTTTACTTCCTTTGCAAAGGTAATTCCTGAGGGAAGTTACGTATTTTGATTACCCAAAGTTTACCACACAAATATTTGGACACAGTAAGGGCTCAGAAAATGTTCATGAAAATAATTCTAAATCAGTTGAATATTCCACTGGGGTAAAGTTAAAACTGAGTTAAAATGTAAGAGACCATTGATTTCATTTTCCTCTTCCTAAAACTAGCACACATCCTCCCCAATCCTCCCTAATTGTTTTTGACATCTCCTGGCCACGACAGAGCTCAACCTTCTCTGTTTTCCTCTCCTATATATCCTTACATGGTCTTCAGAAAGCACCGCAATGGCCTCTTCATCTGAGCACCAGAGATGAATGTGTGTGTGTTATGTCCTGGCTCCCAGACATGAATTTTAGCCCCAGTGGAACTTTGTGCTGAATCTCCACATGGGAGATTTCTGTTTCTTGGTGCCTTCTAGGAATCCACTCTGGCCAACTACCACTTCTATTTAATCAAATTTGACAGGTGGCTCATCAGTCTCCCAAATGAAAAGCTTTGTATATTTTCTCATGAGACAGTCAACCTGCTGGGACTTTGCTTAGAGATGAAAGGGTTGGAGTAACACTCCAAACTTTATTTTGATGAAACACTGTATGTAAACCAAAGTGGGAAGATGGTGATTTGCTTAAAATGCAGGCTTTACAATGCCCCTCCCACAAAAGCCTTGGAGGAAAAAACAAGAAAACAGTTCCACTCTACATTGGGACCTACAGGAAGCTACTTACCCTCATTATGTGACTTAGACTGCCCTGCAATAAATGAGGTAGTTCGACTAGAGCTATGATTAAAAACTGTCTTCTACAGAGCCTTAGAGTTTCATAGTGGCACCTCATTGACCAACTGAAGTATGGGGTTAGGAGAGATTGAGAAAGCAGGGCTCAGAGTCTCCTACCCCTGCATCAATCTGAGAAACAGTTAACCTTGTTAACAACTCTGTTATTTGTATAAGATTTCATTTGTGGGAGGAAAATTCTGATCCAAAAATAAATAAATGAATAAAATGGAAAATGTCATATTCCATTACATCTAAAATCCTTACCACCAGCCCTCTCAGTGATTCTATAGTATATTGATAGTCATAGTATCTCTTTACCAGCTGGACCAACAGGGAAACTTTGTATTTCTTAGTTGTCTTTATTTTTAAAAAAATTAGAAATTATTTAGCCTGTCTTGTTACACACACATCTCCCTTAATCCCACTCTCTTTCTGTTTTTCTCTTTCTCTCCCCCTCTTCCTTCTTGTTTCTTTCTCTTTTGAGTTATTTCCTTGTGTGTAGGGGACTCATCTTAGGAAGAGAATCTGCTCAATTAATGCTCTCAAATGAGTGCTCCCTACACAGATATCAGTATAGCTGTTTTAACTTATGGTTACATCCCCTAAGATTTGCCTGAATGTCCTATCTCTAAGGGTCATCACTTCTAAAAGTTTTCCTAACACCTTCACACAGAATTGATATATTATGTCCAGCATCTTGCACATACTGAGTTCAAATAAAAGGTACAGTAGGAGTTTGTGCATGTATTAATCATACCCACTAGATTATGAAACTGTCAAAAAATATAGCTCTTGGTGTTCTTTTCTCTTAGCATCAAACACAGCACTCTGGCATGGGAGTGGAATCTAAATACTGTTCAATAAAAGCATGAGATATTTTAAGAAAGAAAAAGCCAGCATTTATTGAGTACTTACTGGATATTAAGCATTATTCTAGGTGCTTTAATTCTCATAGCAAACCTATGAGCTAGGATTTCAGCCCATTTAGACCTTCCCTGGTGGCTCAGACAGTAAAGAGTCTACCTGCAATGCAGGAGATCTGAGTTCAAGCCCTGGCTTGAGAAGATGCCCTGGAGAAGGAAATGGCAACCTATTCCAGTATTCTTGCCTGGAAAATCCCATGGATAGAAGAGCCTGGAAGACTATAGTCCATGGGGTTACAAAGAGTTGGACATGACTGAGCAACCTCAAAAATGACAGAATGATCTCTGTTCATTTCCAAGGCAAACCATTCAATATCATGGTAATCCAAGACTATGCCCCAATCAGTAAAGCTGAAGAAGCTGAAGTTGAATGGTTCTATGAAGACCTATAAGACCTTCTAGAACTAACACCCTCAAAAGATGTCCTTTTCATTATAGGGGACTGGAATGCAAAAGTAGGAAGTCAAGAAACATCTGGAGTAAGAGGCAAATTTGGCCTTGGCATACAGAATGAAGCAGGGCAAAGGCTAATAGAGTTTTGCCAAGAAAATAGACTGGTCATAGCAAACACCACCTTCCAGCAACAAAAGAGAAGACACTACACATGGACATCACCAGATGGCCAACACCGAAATCAGATTGATTATATTCTTTGCAGCCAAAGATGGAGAAGCTCTATACAGTCAGCAAAAACAAGACCGGGAGCTGACTGTGGCTCAGATCATGAACTCCTTACTGCCAAATTCAGACTTAAATTGAAGAAAGTAGGGAAAATCACTAGACCATACATGTATGACCTAAATCAAATTCCTTATGACTGTACAGTGGAAGTGAGAAGTAGATTTAAAGGACTAGATTTGATAGAGTGCCTGATGAACTATGGATGGAGGTTCATGACATTGTACAGGAGACAGGGATCAAGACCATCCCCATGGAAAAGAAATGCAAAAAAGCAGGAGGACTGTCCAAGGAGGCCTTACAAATAGCTGTGAAGAGAAGTGAAAAGCAAAGGAGAAAAGGAAAATTATACCCATCTGAATGCAGAGTTCCACAGAATAGCAAGAAGAGATAAGAAAGCCTTCCTCAGCGATCAGTGCAAAGAAATAGAGGAAAACTATAGAGTGGGAAAGACTAGAGATCTCTTCAAGAAAATTAGAGATACCAAGGGAAAATTTAATGCAGATTTGGGCTCAATTAAGGACAGAAATTGTATAGACCTAACAGAAGCAGAGGATATTAAGAAGAGGTGGCAAGAATACAAAGAAGAACTGTACAAAAAAGATCTTCATGACCCAGATAATCACGATGGTGTGATAACTCACATTCACCTAGAGCCAGACATCCTGGAATGTGAAGTCAAGTGGGCCTTAGGAAACATTACTATGAACAAAGCTAGTGGAGGTGATAGAATTCCAGTTTGAGCTTTTTCACATCCTAAAAGATGATGCTGTGAAAGTGCTGCACTCAATATGGGAGCAAATTTGGAAAATTCAGCAGCGGCCATGGGACTGGAGAAGGTCAGTTTTCTTTCTAATCCCAAAGACAGGCAATGCCAAAGAATGCTCAAACTACCACACAATTGTACTCATCTCACACGTTAGTAAAGTAATGCTCAAAATTCTCCAAGGCAGACTTCAGCAATACATGAATTGTGAACTTCCAGATGTTCAAGCTGGTTTTTTAAAAAGCAAAGGAACCACAGATTAAATTGCCAACATCCGCTGGATCATCAAAAAAAAAACAAGAGAGTTTCAGAAAAACATGTTTCTGTTTTATTGACTATGCCAAATCCTTTGACTGTGTGGATCACAGTAAACTGAAAAATTCTGAAGGAGATAGGAATACCATACCACCTGACCTGTCTCTTGAGAAACCTATACGCAGGTCAGGGAGCAACAGTTAGAACTGGACATGGAACAACACACTGGTTCCAAATAGGAAAAGGAGTATGTCAAGGATGTATATCGTCACCCTGCATATTTAACTTATATGCAGAGTACATCATGAGAAATACTGGGTTCGAAGATGCACAGCTGAAATCAAGATTGCCAGGAGATATATCAATAACCTACAATATGCAGATGACACCACCCTTATGACAGAAAATGAAGAAGAACTAAACATCCTCTTGATGAAAGTGAAGGATGAAAGTGAAAAAGTTGACTTAAAGCTCAGCATTCAGAAAACTAAGATCATGGCATCCAGTCCCATCACTTCATGGCATCCAGTCCCATCACTTCATGGCAAATAGATGGGGAAACAGTGGGAACAGTGGCTGACTTTATTTTTCCAGGCTCCAAAATCACTGCAGATGGTGATTGCAGCCATGGAATTAAAAGATGCTTACTCCTTGGAAGGAAAGTTATGACCAACCTAGACAGCATATTAAAAAGCAAAGACATTACTTTGTCCACAAAGTTCCATCTAGTCAAGGCTATGGTTTTTCCAGTAGTCATATATGGGTGTGAGAGTTGTACTATAAAGAAAGCTGAGTGCTGAAGAATTGATGCTTTTGAGCTGTGATGTTGGAGAAGACACTTGAGAGTCCCTTGGAGATCCGACCAGTCCACAATAAAGGAGATCATTCTGGATGTTCATTGGAAGGTCTGATGTTGAAGCTGAAACTCCAATACTTTGGCCACCTAATGTGAAGAGCTGACTTGTTTGAAAAGACCCTTATGCTGGGAAAGATTGAGGGCGGGAGGAGAAGGGGATGACTTAAGATGAGATGGTTGTATGGGATCACAGACTCAGTGGACATGGATTTGGGTAGACTCCAGCAGTTGGTGATGGACAGGCAGGCCTGGAGTGCTGCGGTTCATGGTGTTGCAAAGAGTTGGACAAGACTGAGTGACTGAACTGAACTGAACTGAACTGAGCAACCTCAGTTTCTTTCTATCCCTTTTTAACAATAAAGGTACTGAGATTTTGTGAGGTTATATAAGCATAACAGTCATATGGTTAGCAAGCAGAAGAAACAGAATTCAGACACTAGCAGGCTGAATCCAGAAACCCTGCTTTTAACCACTTCACTACTCTGTCTTCTAAGAAATCAATATTCAGTGGTCCGGGTCACTACATGACTCATTTTTACTGCTGCTCGTGATTGTTGAGTGTGCTCTCTAACTTAAAGTCACATACCATAAAATACCAGTCAACTGGAAAGTTCACAGCATCTAGCTAATTGAATTTTTTTTATTAACATTTTAGTAACCGTTCCCCTGCCTCAGTAAGTACAGAATACAGAATACAAGTGACTCCTTATCTTCAAATTTAGACTCTCCAAAGATCTCAAGGACATGAATTTGAATCTTAGGAATATTGCTTCATACATGGCTGTAGGAATTCTGGAAAAATGTGTCTGCTTGTTAGATAAACAGGAGTCAGAGTGAAATGATTCAGAAGAAATGATCCAGGAAGCTATGGATTCTGTAAACTGAGACACACGATGAGCTGTTCAAAGAGCCCTACTTATCCTGGAAATGAAAAGACTTTGGGTGTCAATTAAGTTAATCATGACATATTAACATTATCGGCTCACTCACCACTACTCTTTTAGGCCTCACTGGTTGATTCACTTCATTGCCTTTTCCCCTCTGCGTCCAATCTCATTCCCTTCCCCATATGGGAACATTCTAACATATTTAATAGATCTTTTTTTCTTTTTGTGGGTACTTGCAAAAATTGTATTGGTATTTGTGCATGTATGTTTTCAATTCACATAAAAAGTATTAAACAGCTTGCTCTTTTGACTCAACACTATACCACTGAGATCCATTCATAGTGTTCCATGTACCTATCTACTCTTTCTAACTGTGGTGTAAGTTTTCATAACATTCATCCATCATGTTTTACCTATCCACTCTCCATATTGTAGTCTTCTGAATTTTCTCCAATTCACTGTTATCACAAGTAATCTGGAGTGAAGACTCTTTTCTCTGTCCCTTATGGAACTGTATAAGAATTTCTTTGAGTCATAAATGCAGGTAGATGTTGATCTTCACTGAGTGTATCTAAAGGAACAACATGTACTCAGTCTGACTCATTAGTGAAGCCAGAATATCTACAAAGGTGCACAGTAACAATAGTGCATTCCATTCTATCTCCAGATTGTTCAGTATCCATTATTTGCTGAATGGATGAATGAATGAGTGAATGAGAATGAATGACTATCAACTCTTGAAATTGACATTCTAGGAAGGGAGGTAGGCAGTGAACAAATAAATACAAATGCACTTAAAAGTAATAAGGAATATTAAAAACATGGCAGCATATGAAGAAAGAGACTGACAAGAGATCCTAAATATGAGGTCAAAGAAAAAGGTTTGTCATTGATTTTTGAGCAGAGATCCAAAAAAAGTGAGAAGGAAGCCATATGGATATCAGTGTAAAAGATTTTCAGCCAGAGGGAAAAACAAATGAAAGGCCTGACATAGCAATATTTTTGGCATATTCATAAGAAAGCTTAGGTGTTAAGAAATAAATTAAATATCTAGATTAGAAAAAATAAGGGGTAGAGCAATTGGATGGAGGTTTGTGACATTGTATAGGAGAGAGAAATCAAGACCACCCCAAGAAAAAGAAATGCAAAACAGCAAAATGACTGTCTGAGGAGGCCTTACAAATAGCTGTGAAAAGAAGAGAAGTGAAAAGCAAAAGAGAAAAGGAAAGATATACCCATTTGCATGCAGAGATCCAAAGAATAGCAAGGAGAGATAAGAAAGCCTTCCTCAGCAATCAATGCAAAGAAATAGAGGAAAATAATAGAGTGGGAAAGACTAGAGATCTCTTCAAGAAAATTAGAGATACCAAGGGAACATTTCATGCAAAGATGGACTCGATAAAGGACAGAAATGGTATGGACCTAACAGAAGCAGAAAATATTAAGAAGAGGTGGCAAGAATACACAGATGAACTGTATATAGAAGATCCTCATGACCCAGATATTCACAATGGTGTGATCACTCACCTAGAGCCAGACATCCTGGAATGTGAAGTCAAGTGGGTCTTAGGAAGCATCACTACGAAAAATCTAGTGGAGGTGATGGAATTCCAGTTGAGCTGTTTCAAATCCTGAAAGATGATGCTGTGAAAGTGCTGCACTCAATATGCCAGCAAATTTGGAAAACTCAGCAGTGGCCACGGGACTGAAAAAGTTCAGTTTTCATTCCAATCCCAAAGAAAGGCAATGCCAAAGAATAATCAAACTACCACACAATTGCACTCATCTCACATGCTGGTAAAGTAATGCTCAAAATTCTCCAAGCCAGGCTTCAGCAATACGTGAACCATGAACTCCCAGATGTTCAAGCTTGTTTTAAAAAAAGCAAAGGAACCAGAGATCAAATTGCCAACATCTGCTGGATCATCGAAACAGCAAGAAGAGTTCCAAAAAATCATCTATTTCTGCCTTATTGACTATGCCAAAGCCTTTGACTGTGTAGATCACAATAAACTGTGGAAAATTCTTTAAGAGATGGGAATACCAGACCGCCTGACCTCCCTTTTGAGAAATCTGTATGCAGGTCAGGAAGCAAGTTAGAACTGGAAATGGAACAACAGACTGGTTCCAAATAGGAAAGGGAGTGTGTCAAGGATGTATATTGTCACCCTGCTTATTTAACTTATATGCAGAGTACATCATGAGAAATACTGGGTTCGAAGATGCACAGCTGAAATCAAGATTGCCAGGAGATATATCAATAACCTCCAATATGCAGATGACACCATCCTTATGGCAGAAAGTGAAGAACTAAAGAGCCTCTTGATGAAAGTGAAAGAGAAGAGTGAAAAAGTTGACTTAAAGCTCAACATTCAGAAAACGAAGATCATTCCTTCCAGTCCCATCACTTCATGTCAAATAGATGGAGAAACACTGGAAACAGTAACAGACTTTATTTTCTTGGGCTCCAAAATCACTGCAGATGGTAACTGCAGCCATGAAATTAAAAGACACTTACTCCTTGGAAGAAAAGTTATGGCCAACCTAGATAGCATATTTAAAAGCAGAGACATTCCTTTGCCAACAAAGGTCTGTCTAGTAAACACTGCAGTTTTTCAAGTAGTCATGTATGGATGTGAGAGTGGGCTATAAAGAAAGCTGAGCACTAAAGAATTGATGCTTTTGAACTGTGGTGTTGGAGAAGACCCTTGAGAGTCACTTGGACTGCAAGTTGATCCAATTTATCCATCCTAAAGGAAATCAGTGCTGAATATTCATTGGAAGGACTGATGTTGATGCTGAAACTCTAATACTTTGGCCACGTCATGTGAAGAACTAACTTATTTGGAGAGACCCTGATTTTGGGAAAGATTGAAGGCAGGAGGAGAAGAGGACCACAGAGGATGAGATGGTTGGATGGTATCACCAACTCAGTGGACATGAATTTGAGTAGGCTCCAGGAGTTTTAAATATACAGGGAGGCCTGGCATGCTGCAGTCCATGGGTCGCAAACAGTTGGACACGACTGAGTGGCTGAACTGAACTGAGAGCAATTGGCAAACTGTATACCATGGTTAAAACTTATTCTGTGTGACATGAAGATGCTGGAAGCTTTGAAAAGAGAAGTCATATCTTCCAATAGGTTTAGAAAGAACCACTAAGGTTTTTGTGTAGATACAGACTATAAGGGAGGATTATAGTAGGAAAAGGTGATGAGGTAGGAGGGTAGAGAAATTTTCCAGCTGAGAGATATTTGCTAAAGGAATAATGGTACAGGTGTTGAGAAGTAAATGAATTCTAGATGTACTTCAAAAGTGAAACCAATAGGATTGTTGTTGGAACTGAAGAAGGATGTGAGAAAAATAACTGAGTCAAATATAACTCCAAAATGTTGAACCTAAGCAACTGAGTGAATTGGCATGTCATTTACTAGGATGGGGAAGGTGCATAAGGAGCAGGTTTGAGGTAGGATTTAGACCAGGAATTTAATTCTGAATGAGGTAAGTAGGTAGTGAGGTTTATGACTTAGAAGAATGAGTGTCAGGGAAAAATCTCAGCTTGTAATTACATTTGAGAGCCATTAGCGTATAGAGACAGAGAAGGTGATGGCACCCCATTTTTTTTGCCTGGAAAATCCCATGGATGGAGGAGCCTGGTAGGCTGCAGTCCATGGGGTCGCGAAGAGTTGGACACGACTGAGCAACTTCACTTTCACTTTTCACTTTCATGCATTGGAGAAGGAAATGGAAACACACTCCAATGTGTTTGCCTGGAGAATCCCAGGGAAGGGGGAGTCTGGTGGGCTGCCGTCTATGGGGTCACACAGATTCGGACAGAACTGAAGTGACTTGGCAGGAGTAGCAGCAGCAGCAGCATATAGAGATAGCTTTAATCTCTGTGACAGGATGAGTTCACCAAAAGTGTAGATGGGGGCTTTCCCAGGTGACGGAGTGGTAAAGAATCCACCTGCCAATGCAGGAGACATAAGAGATGTGGGTTTGATCATTGGATTGGGAAGATCCCCTGAAGAAGGTAATGGCTACACATTCTAGTATTCTTGCCTAGAGAATCCCAAGAACAGAGGCACCTCGTGGGCTACAGTCCATGGGGTTGCAGAGTCAGACACGATGGAGCAACTGAGTGTGTACAGGCATGCAATTGTAGACAGAATTGATTAAAGTTTCCTAGGACATCTAAGACTTGGAAATTACAAAGACGGAGGATTCAGGTAAGGAGATCCAAAAGGACCAACCAGGAAAAACATCATAAAGGGTAGGAGGGCATGATACCCAGAAAGTGAAGCTTTAAAAGTCCAATTAAAAAAAAAAAAAAGTCAAATAAGATGGGATTCTAAAAAACTGATGTTGTGGGCTGAATTGTGAGGCTACAATTTGTATGTCAAAGTCTTAATCCTCTGTACCTCAGAGGATTGGAGATAGGGTGTTTAAGAGGTAATTAAGTTAAAATGAGTTCATTAGATAAATACTTAACTGACTAGAACTGGTGTCTTTAGTAGAGGGGGAAATTAGGACACAGACATTTGCCAAGGGAAAAACCACCTGAAGACACAGGAAAAATATGACCATCTACAAGCCAAGGAGAGAAGCCTCAGGAGAAATCAACCTGGCCAATACTCTAACTTCAAGCTTCTAGCTTTCAGAACTATGAGAAAATAATTTATGTTATTTAAGCCTCTAGTGTGTGGAACTGTGTTGTGATAGCACAAGCCAACTAACAAATTTGGCCACTGTATTTGGGATATGGAGGTCATTGGTGATGTTGAAAGAAACAGTGTCAATAGATAATTGGGCACCAAAGCCTATCTATCCAGTAGGTGGACTAGAAAGAAGTTTTTAACGGGATAGATTGAATTGTAGCATTTAATGCTACTTCCAACAGCCCAATTGTTGAATAAGCTACTTAGAGAGGAGGTAAATTTCTGATTAAAGGAAGAGTTAGCACAATTAATTGTGTCTTTAGTTCATTATTTTATTTTGAAATTTTTATTTCATTGTTAGCACAGATATGGAAAAAAAGCTTTAAAATATCCAGGAGATGTTCTTATTATATTTGTCTTTTTTTTTCCACAAAAAATGAAAACTGTGAGGAAGTATATAAGATATTCTATTTACTCAAATGTTCTGGTTGGTTGGTTTCTCATTAATTCATTAGCTTTATTGAGGTATAACTGGCAAATAAAATTATAAGATATTTAAGCATGGAATGTGATGATTTGATATAGGTATACATTCTGAAAAGATTCCCCTCACCAAATTAATGAACACATTCATCATCTTACATATTTACCCTACCTTCCTTCCCTTTTTGTAAGAACATTTAAGTTTTACTCTCTTAATAAATTTAAGTATACAATACAGTGTTATCAACTATAGTCACCATGTTATACATTAGATACTCAGAATATATTCATGTTGCAACTGAAAAATTTTAGCCTTTTAATCCTACTTAACCAGCCCTCAGGCCCTGGCAACCAGAGAAAGACAAATATTGCATGATATCACATGTGAAAATCTTAAAAAAAAAAATCAAACTCACTGATTAATTATTTTATCTTACATGGAAAACAGGAGAAGTTACAAAATCATCTTATGAACCGTGGTATAACTTCATGCTGGCTTTTTTTCAGGTTTGATAAGGCTGATTTGTTCCTGATTCACCTTATGCTCTCCAGAATTCAAGGGTTCAAAAGAGAATCTCATTGATGTAATTCTTTTTTAAAACATGAGCTCAAAACACAGTCTATCTTCATGTATCGAGTAACAAATTAGAATCAGAACAACTTTCAGTTGATTTGTTCATTCTAATAAGCCACATTTATTGATGCCAAATTCTTTAGTAACAGCAAAGGAGATCTGAGTTCCCCTTTTGGTTTGGTTTCCTGGGGTTCATCTCTGTGAAATGCAAGGAAGGTCTCTGGAGGTGTGGAATAATGACACTGTTCACTACCATGATTAATCCTTTTCAGAGGACTTCTGGAATCAATCTCTTTCTCAATGTTGTCCAACTCTATTACCATATCCCTCTACTCCTAGCCAAAGTTATGACTGTAAAAATAACAACTCCAAAATTTTAAGCAGTACTTTACATTTTAAATAGTACTTTACACATCCACAAATATTATACGGAGGATATTTTTTAAAGATAGAATAAGTATGGACTCTACTGGATATTTGGAATAAGGAACTGAAGTCTGAAATCAGGAGGTATTTCAAATGTGCTTACCCCTGAATTTTATTCCTTTGAAACCTGTGACAGTGCTTTTCTAGCTCTCTAGTATGCAGTGTTTCTATACTTAGAAATAGTGCTCTTTGGTGTCATCTCAAATTCGCTTTTATGCTAGGACATTTTATACTCCTTTCAGGATTGGAATATTATTATGGTCTTATTGGTTGTGTTCCACCCCCTAATTCACATGTTGAGACCTATCCTCTAAGGTGAAATGTATTTGGAGATGAGGTCATTGGGAGGTAATTAGTTCATGAGGGTGGAGCCCTCATGAATCAAATTAGTGTCCCTATAAAAGTGCCCCTAGGAAGCTCCCTTACCCTTTTACCATATGAAGTTATAATGAAAAGACAGCCATCTAGAAATGGGGTCTCACCAGACACAGAATCTTCCAGACCCATGATCTTGGATTTCCGAGGAATAAGAACTGCAAGAAATAAATTTCTGTTGTTTATAAGCCTCCTATTTTAATATATTTTTGTACAGCAGCCCAAAACAGGTATGAGTATAGTTAGAAAATTTGAGCTAGGGCTCACACGATTGTTATACGCTTGACAGTGGCAGTTTGTTGTGGAGGGTATCTATAGATAATAAGCAATATCTTGGTAGGTGGGTGCTATGAATTGAATGTTTATGACTCCCAAATTCATATGTTGAAGCCTAGATTCCTAATGTATTGGTATTTGGAAATGGAGATTTGGGGCGGTCATTAGGTAATAAAGGTGGAACTCTAATGAGTAGGATTAGTGACCTTATAAGAAGACACAAGAGAGATGGTCTCTCTGTCATGTGAGGACACAGCACGAAAAAAGCCATCTACAAATCTACAAACTACAAAGAGGGTCTTTACCAGAATCCTACCATAGTGGCACCCAGATCTCAGACTTTCAAGTTTACACAACTGTAAGAAGTAAATGTTTGTTGTTTATATCACCCAGGCTATGACATATTTTTCGAGCAGCTGGGACCGACTGAGAGAGTAGATGTCTGTGGTACCCAGTACCATTTCAGGATGTCTGACTTGCTGACTGGCCCATGATTTAAAGACCTATTAGTGACCCAAAAAGACTTTGGCCCTCTGAACTGGGAATGCAAGTTGAACACACAGGCAAGTTCTTCTATTTTTGCTACTAAATCTAGCCCCCGATATTTTGTTCTAGAATATGAATTATTATGGTATAGATAAAGGTTGAACCAAGAGAGTTCAACCACAAACACTGTTGTAATTCCGAGGGTCCAAGAGGACCCACAACTTATGTCAATGTTATCATATTTGACTCCTTGGAGTTGGACTTGAGATATTATACCACCTATTTGAATGATTCATGGCCTCCATAAAATAGTCTAAGATGTCTAAACCTGACTCACCTCTGGAATCCCATGGAGATCACAGCTTTAAGATGTATGGGAGTAGGAATGTTCACATGTCATTAAAATCTTTCATTTTTAGAAGAGGTTATTGCTCAAAACAAGAACCATTATCACTACCTTTGGCAATCCTTCTGTGAGTAATTAAATTCTTTCCCTTCTTTCCCAAACAGAGGTGACATTAACACTGAGGGTAATGAATTAAAAGCATACTTTTTGTTCAGTGTCGTCTTTATGTTAGAAACAGAAGGACTTACAAACACAGAGTTTTGGCATCAAAAATTTAAAATTCAACTCAGCTAATTAGCAATTGAATATCTATTTATAAATTATGTATTTAAACTAAGCCTTAGTTTTCTCAGCTACAAAGTGAGGACAATATTGAGTCCACAGACTTTCTGAGTATGAAATTTTGTTATAACACTTTGTCTTTTTGCTCCCTCACTCCTCTTGGAGTCTATAGATATTCTTCCTCTTATTAGATTTCCTCAAAAAGTTATCTCAGTCTAACCACAAGCATTACAAGGATGCCAATTTGAATTTATGCTTGCAACCAGAGCCAGTCTCAAAATCAGTCACAGAGGGAGGATACTGAAATAAATTACCCAGTGAAAATTAGGTTTATTCTAGAATCACCCTGCTCTAAGCTCACTCTTCACATTGCCTATCTACTATATGCTTGACTTGAGAGGATGAAATTGGCCTCTAATACTATATAATAGTTTACAAAGTTTTTTTTTTTTTACTTGTGTTTCTCAGATTCACAAAATATGCTTGAGAAGCCTCTGAATTAAGGCAAATATTATTACTCTCTCCACTTTACATAACTAAACTCTCAGGCTCAGAGGGTCAAAGTATCTGGCCAAGTGCTGGAAACAAACTCCAAATTCAGGTCTAGCTGATAATCAGGCTTAATTTTCTTTCTTTTTGCTGAGTTGCCTTAGAGGCAGTTAAATCCCCTAAGGCTTCTTTTTTCAGCATAAATTGCCCATTCTCTCATGCAGATTTTGTGCAGGAAAATGTTGAGCCTAAGTAGAAAATTTCATGTGTATCCTTCCTTTCACTGACTCATGGACATGAGTTTGGGTAAACTCTAGGAGTTGGTGATGGACAGAAAGGTCTCATGTGCTGCAGTTCATGGGGTCGCAAAGAGTCAGACATGACTGAACGACTGAATTGAACCGAACTGATCCTTCCTAAATTTTATCTTGATTATTTTGAACACCATTGCAGTCTTGGATGCCTTTGATTCTTGTGTCCAAAATATTTTCTATCCATCCCAGCATTTTGTCATCTACAGATTTGACAAGCTTGTCTACCATGTCTTCAACCAGTTACGGAAAGTGTTATCCAAAAGTACTAATACATGAGCAAGATCCTGTAACATGTCATTTAACCATGCTATCTTACAACATGTATTTCATCTCCGGCTCTACCAAACCTTCTGTGCTATGGAGTGAATGAACTTAGAAGTGGACTGTCCCTGGGTCAAGCCTTGGATGACTGCAACTAGGGTCAACAACTTGATTTCAGCCTCATTAGAAACCTTGACCTAAGGGTACCCAGGGAAGCCATCCTGGGATTCCTGATCCATAAAAACTTTGAGATAACATATGTTTAGTGCTTTAAATCATAAGTTAGGGATAATATGCTGTACTGCAATGAATAACTAATGGATTATCTCTCTTCTCTTACCCTTGCTACTGTAATTGCTTTCTAACAAGTTTCCCCATGCACAGGCTCCCCCTATACATCCTTCATACACTGTCAGAATTATTTTGGCACAGGTTAAATTATGTTATTTTCTAACTTAAAAACATTTCAATAATTCCCAATTGTATTTTGGTTAAAGTCCATATTTTTTATTAATAAATGCATCTTCAGAACCCACTATCAATTCACTTTTCTGGTATTATCTTCTATTATGCCACCCTACTATGATCCAGCCAAACCAAAACAGCTTCTCATATTTTCTATTGCACAGTGTATTCTCAGTTGGAGATGTTAATATACATCTTTACCTCCCATCAAATTCTTGATCTTCCAAGGAAAATTTTAAATGCTAGCTTTTTTTGACAAACGGGCCACAATTAACTCTGAGGAAAATGATTTTTCTTTGTCCTCTGTGTTTCCTTACCCATTAATTATATCTCAACTACAGTATCCATTTTAGTTCATTTGTATTACAGAGTAGGATATCCATATGTGTTTGCCTATTTGAATAAACTCCCTGAAGAGACAAATTCTGTATTACTCATCTTTTTATCTCTGTATTCTCAATAGCGTATTTTTCTCATGGTAGGTGCTCACCAGTAGGTTGACTCAATTAATTCAAAACTTATCTGGGGAATAGATTTTTCTACCCATGGTCTATTCTTTGCTTTCAGAAATAAAATAACACTCCATTGCTCTTTCATTTTATACCTAAATTTGAGCTCCTTAACATACTACTAATCATAGGATTTACGTTTCCATACCACTCAGCCTAGACATTAAGAAAGGTCAAATGAAAAGAGGAGAGGAATGTAGATCAAAAAAGTAGAAGAAAAACCACAAGAAAGAATGAATATTTTCTTTTTCATTCAGTTCCTTCTCAACATGTAATATGGGAAGTCAAAGGGAAAGACAGTGTAAAATAGACCTGGATACAAATATTAGGCTCAAGACTTTTAACCTAAAGTCCCTTGGCCACAATTTCTTTTAGTGGTAAAAGGAAAGCAATAAGAATGCCTGGCATGTAAGTTCGTAAAGGTAGATGAGATAACCTGGTTAAGACATTCCACAGTCATGGGTATTCTTTCACTTTACTTCACCTGCATGCCCCTAGAACTTCATTTCCAATTGCTTCAGATTTTGTTCAACAAAGACCAGAAGAGTTTAAGAAATAGGCAAAAGGTAAATGAGAAAGAAAGACAATCTGTCAGGGAAAATGAGAAAGGGAAGAGGCAAGGGCCAGAGAAAAAGAAAGAAAGAAAGACAATAATGTATTCACAAATTTGTAGGGTTATTTATTTATCTTACGTTCCCCAGCTGAGATGGAGACTCTCATAATATGGAGAGTCATTCCAGATACAATTACATGCAGAGAAGTTGTTCTGGTAGAGAACATAAACCAGCAGGAAACCTTTGCATTACCTGTTGTAGTTTCACAAAACCCCCTACTGCTATTTTTTAGAAACCTGGAGTAGTGGGTTTAATATGCCAGGTAATTTCTTTGCTCTCATGGAGACTTTAAATCAATGCAGGCCATATCATACAGCTGCTTTACTGTAATTTTCAAGAAAATATCCCAAACTTTATATTTGTAGGGGGTCCCAGAGGAATATCACAAATTACTTTCCTCTTACAAAGACTGAGCTCAGTGCCCTGAGGCTGCACAGTTCTAAAGAAAGTGAACGGGCAGTGTTTGGTGCCAAGTTTGAGGCATATAAAGTAAGAACTGACTATAGCTATTGCTTGAGGTTCTGCAAAATGTCCTGTTCCATCCTCTATGGTGCACATCATGGTGTGGTACTGAATTATTGCTCTTTTTCACTATAACATCAGATCTTTTTTTCACTGTAAAATGAACTATTCTGTCTAAATGACACACTCTATCTAAAAAAGGAAACTCAGAGAAATATGTTATTTGAAGAATCATAAAATTGACATTTTTTTAAAAACTCCTGCTATAAGCACAAAATCTTCAAAATGATCATGGGAAGAAATATTATATCCCATAAATGAAATAGCATGCTTACCTCTTTTGGGGATGACAAGATTAAACAACTTATAAACCAGAAGTGGATATTTCATAGAGACTTTCATAAAGGAGCTATAACTTTCAATACAAAACCCATTATATTTCATTAAGAGACACTATAAAAATCAGTGCTCTCTTCTTTCTAAAAACTCAAGAGCAGTCCAGCAGTTTCCCAAGCATCTACGTCTCACTGACACCTCACAAACTCTTACTAGCAAGAGGAGATAGTCTGAGATGAGCCAGTCAGAGGAAAACCAAGAAGGTCTCAGATCCAAAGACAAGCTCATTTAATGAATGACTGAAGGACTATTCTAAGACAGACAGCAGAAGAACACTGGCATAACCGGAGAAGCAAACAGCTTTATCAGAATAAGCAACTATTCCTTTTGATTTTCTATATACTAGTCTTACTCACAAGGAAACGAGTCAAGTTTCCTGAACTTAGGTTCTCAATAATTCCTATTTCTAATTCATATCCTTTCCTTCTAGGATTGAAATGAAGATCTTATAATAGGACTGATACTCAGAGTTACATTTATATACCACAGAGGCATGAGTGTCATTAAAATGTTAAGATGCTTTTTTAGTGTTTGATAAAGACTCCTACACTGAGCCCCTAGACTTCTCTCATCACCATAGCCACTGCAGCCCCATGCCGAAGAACCCCTGAATCTTCCCACATAACAACCTAAAGGTTACTAACTGGCATCACAATGAGATGTGCCCCAGAAAGCTGCTTCTGTACCTAATAACTAGTATTCTTTCTGATTGACTGGCTCTAGTAGCTAAACATATCAACATTTGTTGCTGTTCTTGTTTAGTCATCAAGTCGTGTCTGACTCTTTTGCAACCGTATGGACTGTAGCCCTTCAGGCTCCTCTGTCCATGGGATTTCCCAGGCAAGAATACTGGCACGTGTTGTCATTTCCTACTCCAAAAGATCTTTCCAACAGGGATCAAACTTACATCTCCTGCATTGGCAGGCAGATTCTTTACCACTGAGCCATCAGGGAAGTCCAAGTTCAATATTAGCCCTGTTTAAAAAATCAAAGACAATGGAGATAAGTTAAGTGGGTGGGTACAATACAATA
The DNA here is from genome assembly GCF_023091745.1 of Budorcas taxicolor. Taxonomy (NCBI): domain Eukaryota; kingdom Metazoa; phylum Chordata; class Mammalia; order Artiodactyla; family Bovidae; genus Budorcas; species Budorcas taxicolor. The sequence continues at coordinate 76,404,712 of NC_068912.1, forward strand.
GGAGGTGATAGGAAATGTGGAAAACTGGAAAGTATATACCCATTAAAAAAAAAAGTAGCTGCTCTGTCATATGAGGAAGTAGGCTAAGAAAGCTTAATATTCTGAAATTTCGAAAGAAGCCAGAAATCTTGATTCTAATGAGGAACCTCATGACTTCTTAATACTTGCAATGAAGAGTGCCTTTTGCAAAATAATGTGTGTGTCAAATCAAATCCATGGACCACAAGTTTGTGACCTCTGCTTTAGGGATCATGGAGTTTTTGTGACCTTGTCAGAGCTCCTTCATCTGTCATACTTGAAGCAAGTCTGGGGGGAAATCTGGCACTCTCAATTATATAACTAAAAGTAATTTCAAATTGGAACTCTGAAATAACTAAGTAAAACTGATAATTATGTCAAAACTTCTCTTTTTTTATTGTATTTTAAGTCTTGCCAAATGCATTCAAGTACATTATCTTAGATTTTCCTCATAAATCAGGTAACTATTATTATGTACTTTTTATAGCTGAGGAAAATGGATTCAGAAGGACTAAGGAAACTGCTTTAACATCACCAAAATGTATGGTAGCACTGGGTTTTGAGCACCAGTGGATCTGTGCCTCCAACACCTTCTTTAAATAGTCTATGCTCTTCGCTGATATCCCAGGCATGACCTCAGGCCATCACCCCAGAATAATCACTTTTTGGTTTGTATGTTTCACATTTATTTGAAATTATCTTTAATACATCTAAATAACTTCTTAAAGGCAAACCATGTTTTGGGGATGGACTAAATTACTGTTCCCAATTCTTTAGTAAAATTATACATCAAACTCTTGATCATGTGACTTTGCAAGGCCTCTTTGTCGTCTTTCCCTAACAGATTGATATCAAACTTAGTCAAGAGAATTTCTTTGGCAAATGGATGAGGGCAGAAGGCACATTGTACCAATTTGAGGGATTAAGAGGCATCATGTGTTTCTACTTTTTCTCCTGACCTCTGTGATCAGCTCATTTCCCAGTTCTCTTCTGCTCCTGATTTAGCCACAGAAGGAAATATGTGAAGCAGACCCAGATTTGACCTGCTGCCTAGGGCTAAGCCCAGCCTAACTCAGCCAAGGTCAGCAGAACTGTACATGACTCATAGGTCCACGAGTGAGAAAAATACAAACTTGTTGATATAAGCTACTGAGATTTTGGGAGCAGCAATATCTGACTGCTTTACCGTTGTAACCATCCTTAGGAAAATAATCATTTTCATGCTTATGCCTTTTAAAATCTATCTGAACAATAAGAATTCTATAAATAGCTCAATAATAATAAAAGGAGAATATAAGCTTTTGGAGAACGGTATTCTTATATCTTCTAAACTAATATTCCTACAGAAAATTAAGGAAGGTTCGAAGCAAAGAAAATAGAAAAGAAAACTCCATGTATTAATAGGGATATAATAAATTTGAGATATCAGGTGATTAATGCCTTATAAGACATTGTTATTGATCCTTGTTCAGATCAACCGTTATTAAAGAAACACTTTTGTTAACTTTTTTATTTGGAAAAGGCAAACAGAAAAACAAAACAAGGGAACAACAACAAAATCCTTTGTTTTCTTTATTGGTTGAATTATTTCCACCTGCAATTGATTAAAACCATTTTTTCCCCTCTTTTTCTTCTTTCAGATTCTTTGAACTGGGATGAAAATCATGACTCTGAAGATCTGAAAAAAAAAAATCATCATAGTTGTTTTTAACCCAGGTTATGCTTTTGAATTACTTGGGAAGCTTTTTATAAAACACAAATACCCAGAACTTTCTCCTAGAAATTCTGATTTAATAGGCCTAAGTAGGGCTGGGACAAAGGTACATTGTGACACGTCTCCCGAGGTGATTCTAACAGGAAACCAGGGTTGAAAACTACTGTCTTTACAGGAGATAGATTGCCAGTTTTTTAAAAAAAGTTAATAAAATATCTTTACAATAAGAGACAACATATTAAAGAATGCTTTGAACTAAAAAAAAAAAAAAGTCCCAGGAAAGCATCATGGCTAATAAAATGAAAAGTTGAGTATGTCACCTTTTTCAATTAACACCTTCTTTCAAGTAAACTACCAACTGAGTAATGAACACATCTCACCCATTCCACCTAGGAGAGAGCGGATCCTGGCAGCTGGAAGGGCAACATCACTCATATTTCTCATTCGCAATCATTGACTCAAGATAGGAAATGGATTTTCTTTCATTGAAATGTCTTGATAATAACTGAGTCCCTAATTATCAGTAAACTACAGAAAACAATGGGATTTTAAGTCTTGCTTTGCAAACATAGTATATTTTCTGGCTTTTGGAATATGGCCAGGTCATTACTTTTTGTGTTCAAAATATATGTTCTATCTATTGAAAGCTCAGAGTCACAACGGCATTCTTGATTCACCCATTTTAAAAGGTTCCACTGAGCTCAGTTAAAACGTATGAGTAGAGATAGGGAGTTGTCAATAAATGAGATCTGCTATAAAATCTAAGCACTTGTCACCAATTTTTGCAGATTTTCAAAGGAGAGAAATACATATAATGCTGCACATTTACTGATTATAATTTAGGAGAGTTGGACCTGAAAGATGTGGTTTGCAGGCTGAAAGTTAAGAGCTAAGCTTACTCCAGAAATCAGTTTTGTTCACATGCTTCTCCCCCTTTCTTATTTCCTAAATTCAGTAACTAAATGTTAAGGATTCTCTCTCTCTCTTTCTCTCAGAACTGTTATTCATGTCCTTCATTTCACAGTCTTCCTACAACTGGCAGTATTAAACCCCCAACATCTCTGCCACCATCTCAGTCCATTTTGTACACTGCCTCTAGGGTTAGCTTTGTAAACACAAATCTGACATAGTACTGCTATCACACAAATGTTTTGGTTCCTTATATCAAACAATATCAATTCTAAAATCATAGCTTTTGCATATATGGTAATGTACCATATACTCTAGGCCCAAATGAATTTCCAATATAACTCTTTATTCCATGCAACCTACAGTTATCATATCATAGCCAGCTTCATGATTGTTCAACCTCAGTATTCACACAGGGTCCTATCCTCAGAAAGACTTCTTTGGTTAATGCTCTGTTGTTGCTTTCTTGAAATTCCTAATAATCCTCCTTTTGAACATCTGTTTTATAAGTGAAGTCTAATGGAACAACGGAACATGTGCATGAACAGAGGAGGTATACACACTGCATGTCTGCAGTTCTTTAATGCTGTCTCCACAAATAGCATCTGTGATGCCCCAATGAACACAGAATTCCAGAGAACCCACAATGTGTGGTATTTCTGTAGGATTAAAGCAAACATGAAGTATGTGCATTACAACTTAAACTAAGTAAGTAGGTTTATGATAGCCTTGAGAGTCCATACTTTGCTTGAACAATAACTCACTTTAAATGCCAAAAAGAAGGCAATGGCATTTTTAAAAGCACAAAGAACCAAGAAATCCTATCAAATCCTTTCTTATTGTTGTTACTTCCCTATACTAACCAGCTAACTACTAAATATAAACGTGTAGAAAGAACATAGAAAAACCTATAGTTTTTAGTCTTTTTAACTGCTCAGTAAGTAGAAGGTTGAGAGTAGTGATAAAATGTGCATAGATCAAGATGTAAAATAGCTGATTTAGTTTTCTGTGGCATTTCCATTGTTGTGATAAGAACAAAATATATATGCATGTATTTTCTTTAAAAGAATTGTGTCATTTTGGTGATTCCACATATGAGTTAAATATTTGCATTTAAAACTGATATAAAACTATTATTGTGCAATAAGGGCATCCCCGTTGGCTCAATGGTAAAGAATCTGCCTTCCGATACAGGAAATGTTGGTTTGATCCCTGGGTTGAGAAGATCCCCTAGAGAAGGAAATGGCAACCCACTGCAGTATTCTTGCCTGGGAAATTCCATGGACAGAGAAGCCTTGCAGGCTACAGTCCGTGAGGTCACAAAAAAGTCAGACATGACTTAACAACAACTAAATAACAGCAACAATTGTGCAATATAAAGGTGAATGGAAAACTTCATGATAATAGTTAAAATTTAATTTTTATTTATTTATTTATTTATTTATTTTTTTGCTTAGGAAAACTAAAAAAAAAAAAAAACAAAACAAAAAACAAAAAAAAACAAAAAAATAACCACCATGACAAGTCAAGAGAAAGACTGGAAGAAACCTTTAATAGCATTTTTTACTGCTTTTCTTTAAATCAAACAATCCCACAGTTTTCATTTTGCAACTGAGCCTTGAAAAGTATTTAGCCAGCTTTGCATCATTTAACTTCTGCTCTTTCTTCAAATACTTTCATTGCACATGCATTCTTCTGCCTACAGTGTTCTTCTAAACCTGAGAATTCCTACTCATCCTTCATAGCCCAACATGAATGTCACCTTCTCTGTGACAATTTTCCTAAAGTCTCTAGGACAAAGTCGGGTACTGCTTTCATACTATTAACTGTGATGCCTTTAAGGTAGGGCCTGGGCACTATTTAATAACAAGCACATATGTAGGCATTTAGTGAAAAATTCACTGAATGAAATGCCAGTCAAGGAATTAAGTAGTAAAGGGCTTTTTATTCTATGATTTGTCCTAGACTCCTACACTCTTCTAGAGATGACACTGCTTTTGTCACAGGCTCACACTTGTTGTCTAATGAAAGTAGTTGTAATTTAAAGCAGTTTTCTGCTTGCTGAGTCAAGACCCCTTTATCTTTTCCTTTCAAGATGAGAGCATAACTGGTACAGCCAAAGGTGATCTTATTTCCAGCCATTAAACAATGTTAATTTCATGGGCTAAAGAGAGAATAAGCTTATGCAAATGAAAATGATTTTTGCCGGCACACGGTTTATTAATATGAATATGTTAGCGATTCATGATCCATAGCCTTCCCCAATAGGTATGATTCAGAAGGTCAAGGTTATTTTTTTTTTTTCTGAAAAGAGACCCATATTTAATATGCAGATGACTTCTCAGAGGTAGGCTCAGAACCACTCACATTCCAAATAGCTTCTTCTACTGTACAAAAATCAATGAACTGCAGAGCAAATGTGAAAAGGAAAACTGAATTTCTCTGTGAAACCCCACAGAATTCAGAACAGGCACAAAGATATGACTTACTGAACTTGATCCAACACTTTAACCCATTCAAGTACATGTCAAATATATCTATTATAAAGTAGAACACTTCTGGAATAGAAATGTAATTTTTCATGGTGAAGGGTGCTGATAGTATTTCTTGTGCTCATGAAAAACTTTAATAGTTTCCATGCATCATTAGTACACATAGGTTATGGATCTTTCATGCTAATATCTGGGCAGAATATAATATGAAATATATTCATGAAGAACAAAATGAAAGATCACTTAGCTAAAGTAGGTATTTATCATGTCTAGATATACTCATCCTTCTTTGTTTTAAAGCCATTTTTCCTTAGAGAGAATACTGTTAATCAAGTGCCCCTGAAATGCCAGTTTTGTATTGTTTCTGTTAACAGCTGGGTGGAGCAGATTGTCTTTGTTCTAATCTGATGCTCCTTGAAATTAAACCATAAATGTATAAAATACTGGTTAAGGTACATTTTGAAAACTGCAAAGATTTTTTTTTTTAATGATAAATGCCTGTAAATGTGTATGGTACATATGGAGATCTACCTTCCTTTTGAACTCAGCCTATCAGAGAGACATTTTCATAAATCAAGACTACCAGTCTAGAACCCAAATATGAGAGTAGGAAGAGAAAAAAAGGCATAAATGATTTAGTCTATTCTTTTTTCTTTAGCTCTGCTGGAAGTCTTTGTCTACCAGAAATAAAAAGATAACAGGTCAAGTAAGGAAATGTAAATCTGGTAAACTCAGCAGTAGCCACAGACTGGAAAAGATCAGTTTTCATTCCAGTCCCAAAGAAGGGCAATGCCAAAGGATGTTCAAATCACCGTACAATTGAACTCATCTCACATACTAGCAAGGTTATGCTCAAAATCTTTAAAGCTAGGTTTTAGCAGTAGGTGAATCAAGAACTTCCAGATGTACAACTTGGGTTCTGAAGAGGCAGAGGAACTGGAGATCAAATTGCCAACAATTGTTGGATCATAGAGAAAGGAAGGGAATTCCAGAAAAATATCTACATCTATGTCATTGATTACACTAAAGCCTTTGACTGTGTAGATCACAACAAACTGTGGAAAATTCTTAAAGAGATGGGAATATCGGACCACCTTACCTATCTCCTGGGAAACCTGTATGTGGGTCAAGAAGCAACAGTTAGAACAGGACATGGAACAATGAACTGTTTCAAAATTGGGAAAGGAGAATGTCAAGGTTGTATAGTATCACACTACTTATTTCGCTTATATGCAGAGTACATCATGTGAAATGCCAGGCTGGATAACTCACAAAGTGGAATCAAGACTTCTGGGAGAAATATCAACAACCTCAGATATGCAGATGATACCACCCTAATGGTAGAAAGTGAAGAGGAACTAAAGACTTTGCCTCTTGATGAGAGTGAAAGAAGAGAGTTAAAAAGCTGGTTTGACACTCAACACTATAAAAACTAAGATCATCACATCCTGTACCATCACGTAATAGCAAATAGAAGAGGGGGAAAGTGGAAGCCATGACAGATTTATTTTCTTGGCCTTCAAAATCACTGTGTATGGTGATCATGAAATTAAAAGATGCTTGCTCCCTGGAAGGAAAGCTATGACAAAGCTAGACAGCATATTAGGAAGCAGAGACATCACTTTGCCAACAAAGGTCCATATAGCCAAGTGTCAGTTGCTCAGTCACATCCAACTCTTTGCAACCCCATGGACTTTGGCCCCTCAAGCTCCTCTGTCCATGGCATTCACCAAGCAAGAGTACTGGAGTGAGTTGCCATTCCCTTCTCCAGGGGAACTTCCCAACCCAGGGATCAAACCTGGGCCTCCCATATTATAGGCAGTTTCTTTACTGTCAAAGCCATAGGGAATCCCCCATCTAGCCAAAGATATGGCTTTCCAGTAGTCATGAATGGATATGAGAGTTGAACAATAAATAAGTTTGAGTACTGAAGAATTGCTTTTGAATAGTAGTACTGGAAAAGACTTTTGAGAGTCCCTAGGACTGCAAGAGATCAAATCAGTCAATCCTAAGGGAAATCAATCTTGAATATTCATTGGAAGGACTGATGCTGAAGGTGAAGCTCCAATACCTCAGTCACCTGATGTGAAGAGCCAACTCATTGGAAAAGACCTTGATGCTGGGAAAGATTCAAGGAAAAAGGAGAAAGAGGAGGCAGAGGATGAAACTGATTATGAAATAGGATCATTGACTTAATAGATATGAACTTGAGCAAACTCCAGGAGATAGTGGAGGACAGAGGATGCTAATGGCTATGGCCCATGGGGTCACAAAGAGTCAGACACAACTTAGCAACTGAACAAGAAAATGTAAATGACCAAAATACAAACAAGAAGTACACCTGATCAATTACAGAATCCTACCAATTCTTTCAAGATAGATTTTTTAAATCTGTTAAACATCTTACCATCTCTATTTCCGAAAACATAATGAAGGACAGCAAAGAATTGGATTCCTTAAAAATCTCCTTAAAAGAGAAGTTACAACTGAGTCCACAGAAATACCAAGGATTATGAGAGACTACTATGAACAACTGTATGCCAATAAAATGGACAACCTGGAGGAAATGGACAGATTCTTATAAAAGTAGTCTCTCAAGACTGAGCCAGGAAGAAATAGAACATATGAACACAATCACTGAAATTGAAACTGTTATTAAAAATAAAAATCCCAACAAAGTCCAGGATGTGATGGATTCACAGGCATCACAATCACAATCACTGACATTGAAACTGTTATTTTAAAAAAATTCCCAACAAAGTCCAGGATGTGATGGATTCACAGGCAAATTCTATCAAACATTAAGAGAAGAGTTAAAATTATTCTTCTGAAACTATCCCAGAAAATCACAGGGGAAGGAAAACATCCAAACTCATTCTATGAGGCCACCATCACCCTGATACCCAAATAAGCAAAGATACTACAAAAAAAGGAAAGAAAGTACAGGCCAATATCACTGATAAACATAGATTTTTAAAAAATATCCTCAACAAAATACTAGTAATCCAAATCCAACAATACACTTCAAAGATCATACACAATGATCAAGTGGAATTCATCCCAGGGATGCAAGGATTTTTCAGTATCTGCAAGTCAATCAATGTGATACACCTCATCAACAAATTGTCAATTCAACAATATTATCAATTCAATAGATGCAGAAAAAGCTTTTGACAAAATTCACACTCATTTATGATAAAAACTCTCCAGAAAGTGGGCATAGAGGGAACACAATTCAACATAATAAAGGCTATTTATGACAAACCTATAGCTAACATCACACTCAACAGTGAAAACCCGAAAACATTTCCTCTAAGATCAGGAACAAAACAAGAATGTCCACACTCACCACTTTTATTCAACATTATTTTAGAAGTCCTATATACAGTAATCAGAGAAGAAAACAGGTAAAGGGAAATCAAATTGTAAAAGAAGAAATTAAACTGTCACTATTTGCAGATGACATGATACTATAAATAGAAGATCCTAAAGATGTTACCAGAAAACTATTAGATCTCATCAGTAAATTTGGTAAAGTTGCAGGTTACAAAATTAATACACAGAAATCTGTTGCTTTTCTATACACTAACAATGAAAGATCAGAAAGAGAAATTCATGAAACAAATCCATTTAACATTGCATCAAAAAGAATAAAACACCAGGAATAAGCCTACCTAACAAAAGACCTATGCTCCAAAAACTATAAGATGCTGATGAAAGAAATCAAAGAGGAAACAAGTCCCAGAAAAGATACACCATGTTTGTGGGCTGGAATAATCAATATTTCAAAATGACTACACTACCCAAGGCAATCTAAAGATTCAATGCAATCCCTATCAAATCACAATGGTATTTTTCACAGATCTGAAACAAAAAAGTCTTAAATTTATATGGAGACAGAAAAGATCCTGAATAGCTATAACAATCTTAATGAAGAAAAAAAAAGCTGGAGGAATCAGGCTCTCTGACTTCAGACTGTACTATAAAGCCTGTCACCAAAAGAGTGTAGTACTGACACAAAAATAGATCAATGGAACAGGATAGAAAACCCAGATAAACCCATGCATCTATGGTCAATTAATTTATGACAAAGAAGGCAAGACTATACAGTGTTAGAAAGAGGGTCTCTAAAACAAACAGTGCAGGAGAAACTGGGCATGTAAAAAAGAAAATAAAGTTAGATTGTTCTTTAACACCATACACAAAAATAAACCCAAAATGGATTACAAACCTAAATGTGAGACTGGACACTATAAAAAAAAAAAAAAAAAAAAAAACCCAAGAGGCGATCATGTCACTGTGACATAAATTATGGCAATATATTTTTCAATCCATCTCCCAGAATAATGAAAATAAAAGTAAACATAAACAAATGGAGCCTACTTAAACTCCAAAGCTTTTGCATAACAAAGGAATCAATAAACAAAATGAAAAGACAGCACAGAGATTTGGAGAAAATACTTGCAAATGATGAGCCTGACAAGAGACTAGTTTACAAAATTTGCAAACCGGCTCATGGTGCTCAACAGCATCAAAACAAAACAACAAATGGGAGACCTAAATAGACATTTCTCCAAAGAAGACACACAGATGGCCAAAAGGCGCATGAAAAGATGTAAAACGCTGCTGATAGAGAAATGCAAATCAAAACTACAATGAGATATCACCTCACACCAGTCAGAATTGCCATCGTCAAAAATCCATAAACAATGCTGGAGAGAGTGTGGAGAGAAGAGAACCCTCCTACACTGTGGGGATGTAAATTGGTACAGCCACTTTGGAAAACAGTATGGAGGTTCCTTAAAAACAGAGCTACCATATGACCCTGTAATCTCACTTCTGGGCATATATCTGGAGAAAAACATTATCCAAAAGGAAGCTTGCATCCAAGCATTCATTATAGCACTCTTTACAATAGCCAAGATATGGAAGCTATCTAAATGTCCACCGACAGAGGAACGTATAAAGAAGATGTTGTACATATGTACAGTGGAATATTACTCAGCCATTATAAAGAATGAAATAATGCCATTTGTAGCAACACGGATGGACCTAGAGATCGTCATACTGAGTGAAGTAAGCCAGGCAGAGAAGGAGAAATATCCTATGACAACCCTTATATGTGGAATCTAAAAAGAAATGATACAAATGAACTTATTTACAAAATAGAAAGACTCACAGACTTAGAGAATGAACTTATGGTTGCCAGCAGGGGGAAGAATGGGAGGAAGGGATAATTAGGGAGTTTCAGATGGACATGTACATATTGCTATATTTAAAATGGATAACCATAAGGACCTACTGCATTGCACAGGAATGTCTGCTCAATGTTATGTGGCAGCCTGGATGGGAGGGGAGTTGGGGACAGAATAAATACATGCATATGAATGGCTGAATCCCTTTCCTGTTAACCTGAAACTATCACAATAGTGCTAATCAACCACACCTCAGTAAAAAATTAAAACTTTTAAAAAATTCTCCTTAACAATCATACCTCAAGATAGCCTTCTTCCAGCTTTCTACACTACAAATTATCACATTTAGAAGTAATTTTGACCAATTGCCTGCAAAGCTTAAATCTCTGCAGTGACTTTCCATTGCTCTAAAATCCCAAACTTTAATCCTGGTTTACAAGTCCTCCGGGCTCGTAGAACTGCTTCTATATCAAGGTTGAACTTCAACTTCTCAGTCTCAACTTTGTTATCTAAAATTTAATCACCTGAACTTTGACTCCAAACCATCATTCTCTCCATTGTGGTCTGGCTAACTCCTACTGAAGAGACAACTAGCCCTAAAAAATGATGACAGTACAGAGAACTTCCTGTCCTCCAGGAATAGATTCTCAGGTTATGTATGTTTTATCACCTTATATTTCCTCTTTCCTAATGCTTATCCCAATTAGTATGAATTTATTTCATCCTAATTGTTATAAGGACATATCACAATGTTTGTTCAGCATCAATATTTTCTATTTTTTTAAGATCTGTGAGAGTAGGAATGTAACTGCCTTATATAGCTCTCTATAGCTACTATCAATAGTTTAATAGTATTAGATAAATAATAGGTGCTTGGTTTCTGCTAAGTCAATTGGAACACAGTTTACAAATGTTGGTTGGGCTCTTCTAAAGAGGCTATGAAAGCCAAGGCAGAGATTTTGGACTTGACTCTGTAGGGAATGGAAAGCAAGTGAATGTGTTTGAGCAAGGAAATAGCAGAATAAAAACAATTGTTTAGAAACAGTGATCTAATAGCTTTCTGGAGAATGGTCCCAGATAAAAGGCTACTACAGAACTCTAGTTAAGACTAAGTAACTTATAACCTAAACCTATTGTAGAGAAGATGGACAGTGAGAATAAAAAGAAATGGAGGGATGTCATTCCATTTTTTTCCCATAAATTACTTGGGTGTAGTCATTTTATTTCATTAGGCAACCTCTTTTTATTCTGTGACTATAACAGGAGGATTGTAATAGGGTACACAGATTGCATTAGGGAAGAACAAATCTGACTCCACACTAGATCTGCTCTGTTCACACACTTAGTCATGCTGGTTCTGTAAGTTTTGTAAAAGAATGTTGCCTATAGCCTGGAATATACAAGATAGCCTATTCTCAGGACTCTGTGAACTTGAAAGAGTCCATTCATATAGAGATAACAAAGTTGTAGCACAGAGAATAGTATTTGTTTTGTCGGAGATTTACAGGAACATCCTGATCCAAACTATGTGGACAAGAACATGGGATTTCAACACCAAGAAGTTTGTAACAACTAATCAGGTACCTCCCTCATAAAGTGCTTTGCTGAAACCCTCAAGGAGTTTGGGGTTTTTAGGGCACGAGCCACCAGTCTCCTTGCATGACCCTGCAATAAACCTTCTTCTGCTTCAATCTCCAATATTTTGGCCTGTTTGGTCTTACTGTGTGTTGAGCACATGAACTCACACCAGTAATAGGATCGTGTCACTGCCACCAGAGCTCAGGTACCTAAGTGGTGGCCAAAGCTAAGTTTTTTAATGAGATTGATTCAAAACTGTCCATGGCAGAGGCCTGAAAGCAACACATTTCATTATCCTCTTTGAGGGGCCCTCTTTTCTTATTTTTTTCCTCTATTTTTTATGTCTACCATACAGATATACATGCATATCACCATATCTAGACTTATATCTATATCTATCTGTTACACCATAGTCATATTCTTCCATGTGCTCTACATTCTCAGTCAGTAATCGCACAAGCCACACAGATAGCTTCTGCTCCTCATAAACCAATGATCCTCAAATATTTTCCTATATTCTCCTGATTGTCAGACCTAAATATTCAACATCATACTAAACATCCCTGTTCAGATGTCCCACCAATCACCCTTAACTCAGTATGTCCTGAGCTGTATTCATTAGCTTTATTGGATGTGAGAAGAGTAGAGACAGTGAAATATTAGTATTTGTGGTTAATAGTTGTATCCATGAAAATTCTTTCTATATAATATTTAGCAGTGAGTATTCTTTTAGCTATATACTGATGAGAAAACAAGAAGGCATAAAGATAGGATAACACACTCCATATCAAACTCTACCCATGAGCAGAGACAAGCACTTTGTCCTAAAGAAGAGAAGTCAGTAAAAAGTAAAAAATCATAGCATTTGTTTAAAAATACTAATTGAAAAAAAAAATGCCAACATTCCTTCTGAACTAAATTTATAAAGGCTATAGTTAAAAAGCCTAAAAGAATTCCCTAAAATGAATCCATTTTTAATGTAATTTTAAAAGCCTGTGTTATTCTTAAATAGTGTGCAAATGGAAACCTCAATTTTCTTTATTTATTAATGAATTCAAAATATTCCAAGTGGCTGCTATTGCTGTTGAAAGGTGCTAGATGGCCAGGTGCTGATCCATGGTTAATTAAACAAAGAAACTGTTTTTCAAAAAGCGGTATGGAACGCTGTGAGAATAGCTCTGCCTTTCAAGCATTCCATCTGTCAACCTCAAAAATAAAATATCCAGCTATTTTACCAGCAAACCTCAGGAATAGCAAGAGAGTTGCAAATTTGGACAGCCAAGCTATGGTAAATGGTAGCAGGGTAAGTTGGGGAGGGTTGTTTTGGATAAAAGTTTATCGGAGAAGAACCAGAGTTTGAGGTTTCCCGTTGGCTGCAAGTGGTGGTTAGTGCACTGTTGTTGAGGAAGAGTGAGGGGTGTGGATTAAGCTCAGGATATGAAATTCCCATAAGAAAACCACTCTCCCCACTAGAAATAGCATTATAATAATCAAGGATAGGAAATTAAGAAGAGAATTTTGTCCAAGCAATTTTACACAAACAGATCTTGTTAAAATAATTCTTGTCTTCCTTCTTCCTGCTAGCTACACAGACTACAAAAAGTGGCATGTGCGTAAAAACCTCCCATCAGGGATTCCTGACTCCATTTTAAATAGAGTTTTCCTTTATTTTCAGATATCTTCTCAAATATTTGTATTTCTCTGACTGATTCAATCAAATGGTGCATCTGCGAAATGGTGCATCTGCGTGAATGGCAATTTGTTTGTCCATTTTGTTCCCTATTTTTAAAAGTCCAACCTTATATACAACATCTGTATCTTTTTCATGCTATGTTACTTCTACAGAACTCATACAATGTGATTAACACGCACAAGCAGTGCAATCTGGCTTCTGCGTGGCATAAATTAGACACTCGATACACGCTTGTCAAATGAGTAAAGCACTCCACTTTAACTGCTATCTCTTAAGTGGATCAGTTGACTTTATACAGAACAATCCATTGACTTCTTTTTATTCCTTAATATTTATCTTTATTTCTATTTGCCATCTTCCTAGCCACCTGGTCCAAATTTATCTGGACAGAAATCTCGTGTTTGACCACATCTCTGGGTCTATTTATGGTTTCTGCTGCCTGGAATGCCACTGAGCCACATCCCTGTCACTCTGCCTGGTGGAAAATTCATCCATCATCAAAGTGTCACTCTGAATACTTTCAACATTTAAATGAAGCCCTCCCTGTTCACTCTAGCTAATGATACTTTCCTGCCTTCTCCAAATGTATATTTCATTTGCATCACTCACATGGTACTGTTCTCTTTCTACCTGGCATTTTAACTTTCTAGAGCTTATCATTCCATCTAAAATACTAAAAATTTTAAAGACAGCATCCGTATCGAAGAAAATAATTTCAATTGTCCTTTAGGTCTCTTAAGTTATAGTTCATATACAATTTTAAGCTTGACATGAAGGAACAAGAAGTTAGAAAATACAAAAAGCAAATGCACGTCTCCCTAAACTGGGACATCTCCCTGGGACCATTTATATGAGAGAAATAATTCTTGTGTCCTTGAGGACATTAGCATGATGCAGGTCAGAGGAATAATTGATGTGTATAAAATACACCCTGAATCCTAAATAAATAATGTGCTAATTATTTATTAATAATATCTTATTTATTATGCAGCTACAATGATTTAATAAATTTACCAGAAGAGTTAACTTTTAATAAATTATTAATAACTATATTAACAATATATTATTCATTATTAAGTGATAATAGTTGAACAAATTTTCTGAGAGATTTAACATTTACAAACATTTTTACATCTACTATAAAACTTAATCTTTACAATAAGACCAAATGATTGAAAATGTTAAATCTACCAGATTTTACAGAAGGAAATGCTGAAAGTCAATAGGTTCAGTAAGATGTCCCAAGGTCACACAGTTAAAAAGTAGAAAAATCAGGGTCCAAATTTTAGTGTTCTAATTTGAGTGAGTAAAACAGACATAGTCTGCACTTTCTGCTTGATGAGGCACTGAGAAGCTAGAAACAAAAATAAGTGAACAAGGAGTATTTTTTTTGATGGAGACTAACGGTAGGCAGAGAGCAGAACATTTTGAGATAAAGCGATCAGGGAAGACATCATGGAAAGCATTATTTTTAAGCTAAGGATTGAAGGATGAGCTAGACATTAAAGGAAACAAACAGAAACAGTGGAAGAGCACTGAAGTATAGACACAGGTTTGTGCAAAAGCCTTAAAATAAATGCGTGACTTATTACAACATAAAACATCCTTCATGAAGTGGCTCCCAAGTATGAATTATGCGCCAACTACTCTTCATGCCTTCCACCCTTCATAACGGAAGAAAACCCCAAACATTTCATGAACTACATATTCTTCCATACTTTTGCATATGTTTCCTCTTCTACCTGAAATATCTTTTCCTGGAATCTCTACACAGAAGAAAAATATATTTAATCTGAAAAATTTTTCTCAGGTGGTAGTAATTCTCTCACAGTTTCTCTATCCCTACTCCAGTTTAGCTAAATGATTCTCTCCCATATATCTTAACATTACTCTCATTTTTATTCACAATTTCAATAAAGAATGATTTATATAACATAACATTACCTGTTGAGTTATGCAAGCAACATCACAATCTAATTTTAGAATATTTGCATCACTCAAGAATAAAATGTACAGTGTTTCCCTATTCTTTTCTTCAGCTCTGGGCAACTGCTAACCTACTTTCTAACTCTATAAGATTTGTCTTTTCTGGACATTCTACATAAATGGAATCATACAATATATGTTCTTCCACGTTTGATTTCTTTCACTTGGCATAACATCGTTTTTGAGATTCATCTGAGATATAGCATGTCCATTATTTTTACTGATAACTTTACATTGAATGGAAACACTAAAACATATACATTCACCAGCTGATAGACATTTAGCCTAACCTACTTTTATCTATTGTGAATGATGCTGCTATGAACAAATATTCACATAAGATTATTTGCAAGGACATATGTTTTCTTCATTTTCCCTAGGTAGATATCCAGGAGTAGTACTGCTGAATCACATAATATTCCACCTTCCTTTCACTTCATGCCTTCCACGCATCCTTCTCTCAGCATGCACACCATTCTTTAATTGTTGATTTATTTGTCTTTGTTTTTACATATCTATCTCCCCCTATTGGGCTATGAGCATCATTACAGCAGGCAGCATGGCAACAATTTCTTTAGCAGTTATAGGTACATAGTAGGATTCATAAACTTCCTAAAATCTGATCCCAGATCCTCTTATTAAAGATGGGAGCATTCATGTTCAGAGCTGCAGAGGGTGCTTGCCTGCTGAGGCTCACAAATGAGCTTCTCCCCAAGAACTGCCCTTTGCCAAGAAGCTGGTTTGCACAAGGGTATTTTTGTTTCCTATAGGTCTCCCAGATCCAAGTATTGATCTGTGTAAGGATCCAAGGACTTGGCTTCTTACTTCTTTTCAGGACATCTCTTAAAGGCATTCTAGCTCCACAGCATCTTATGGGACTGGCTGGGACCACTGTTGCTTCTCTACCCAGGTCTCATCTTCTTTTTGCCCAATCCCGCTTTTCCTGTCTTCTCCCCACGTAAGCAAAGAAACACAAAATTGTGCTGGGAGCACTCCTTAATAAACCTTCTGTAAACAAGTGTCAGTCCTAGAATCTGGTTCCTGGGGAACCTGACTGGCCTTATATAGGGAATTCAAACAAGGAAGTCAGCTGTCAAGAAGAGAATAATCTTCAATAACCCCCGTTTTTTTTTCCACAGGCACTTAGTCCAACAATTGTTTATGATATAGCTGTAACTGACATATAACTCAGGTCCCACCTGACCCTTGACAATGAGTTAAGATCAATGTAAGCCCATCCTCATTCCATGTCACTGGAAAATCAAAAGCCCTGAGTTTTTTTTTTTTTTTTAAAGAATTATTGAGGAAAAGGAATGGTAAGATTCTTAGGATTGCACTAACTGTTTGATTTGTTTTACACTTTTTATTGTGCTACCTATCTTCATTTTGAACTATATCACTCCAGATAAAAGACTTCTATCAATTTTTATAAAAGCCCGTTCACTGATGACTTGAGTTGACTGTTGAATATCCAAGGACATCAAGAAAGTGTTGACACTTTAGTGGAGGACATATTGTCAATTGCATATTAGATTTCCCTGGGCTTAAATTTTCCTTTGGCCTTCCCATCAGGGTATTTTTTTTTTTTTTACCATGGCCACTTCACCCCCAGGACTATGTCACCGTCATGCCATTTTCCTGGAATTTGTTTTCCCACTCTTCCCTCCTGCCCATCACTCACTTTTCTTTCTTTCTTCTATTCCTGTCTCAGGAGCACATCCCTCCCATTTTCTTATGCAGTCAGTAAGGCTCTCTGCTGTATTTATACTCATATACTCAGTGTCTCTTTTGTATATGAAATGGCTTTCAAGACTTTCTCTTAAACAAAACGTTATCTCCTAAAAAGAATTCAGGCTCCAGCCATTAAGATATTTTCCATCTTCACTACATAGAGATGTATTAATTCATTCTGAGAGAACACTAATACATTTATTACTTAATATTTTGAGTAAATAACTGTGCAATCTTTCTGACTTCTATAATTTTGTCACCATACAGAACCAGGACACATGATCTAAAAAGTTTTATTATGTTTTGGATAAAAGCACTGTATCAGGGTCTACAGGACTATTTGCAGGTTCAAAAATTCACCAGGAGGAGTCAAAGGATTCATGGTTATGGTACACTCACGGTTGTGGTACACTCACGGTCATGGTACACTCGTGGTTATGGTTTATTACAGTGAAAGGATACAGATAAAGTAACAAAGGAGAAAAGTCACATGGAGTGGAGTCAGGGAGAAGCCAGGGACAAGTTTACGAATGTTGCCTTCTAGAAGTCACACCAAGTTACACTTAATTCTCCCAGCAAGGATGCATGGCAATACAACAGTGTTGCCAACCAAGGAAGCTCATCCTAGCCTTGAGTCCAGGGTTTTCACGGGGGGTTGGTTTAGTCAGGAACATAGGTAGGAAGCACATGGACAACTAGCTTGGCTACTCAGACCCCAGTACCCCGAAGCAAAAACAGATGTCCATAGTGAACCACATTGTTAAATTCTGATCACACTGTTACAGCGTGCCCCAAGGTCTGCTCACACATATAAAAACACTCACCAGGCAGACATTTCTAGGGTTCAGAGCTCTCAGCTCCCACAGGCCAGCCAAGGCTCAGTCCTAAAAACAAGCTTTTCTTGGGATTGTGTAGGATTTTAACCTTCTAAGTTAATCATTTCCTATACTATGGTGACTTAAGCATCTAATTACAGGTTCTAGAATCCTAATCATTCCATTCACTCATCCAGGTGTTAAAATAGGAAAGTAACTCAGAAAGTCATCTAAAGCCACCCATATAGTATGTATCAGTATTAACTAAAGTCCACCAAGACCCCAAACTCAGAAATTCACTGGTTAGATTTGCTCCTTATCTGCAGACAATCATACATTCTACAGCCTTCCTGATGGGGGTACAGAGCTAGGCCCTGTCCCCTCCTTGGAAGAGAGATTAGATGGAATCCCAGCTGATCCTACTGTGTATCTACTATAGTCTTTTCTACCTGGCCCTGTCCATTGTTTTGTCCCTTTGTGTCCATTGCAGATAATGCCAATAGCATCAGTGAAAATATTGAATCTTTAAAGGTTGGGGAAGAGTAAGGAGGTAAATCAACACACTCTTCAGAGACACTGCTGTTTGTCTAGAACACTGAGAAATAAGGTCAGTATCTCCTTCACAGTCCACAGAATTTGCTGGGACTGTAAACTGGGAGTCTGTCTATACTCACTGCTCCCTGTGCAAAGCAGATTAATAGAACTGAGCCATTGAAATATAGGGCAGAGGAAAAAGCAAGCAGAAAGTGCTTCTACTGATATTACCAATATACCTACCACTCTCCCAGGGCCTCCTCTGGTGACATCTATCCTCACCCTGGTCTTTTTTGCTTGCCTCTCTCCCTCCATCACTTTCCTCCTTCCCTTTGACTCACTGCTCTTTCTCCTTGCATCCTTTGCTTACATTCTTTAAATATTTACTAAACTCTACTCTGTTTCAAGAACTATGCTATACACTAAGAATCCAGTTATAAATGAGATCAACATAGTAACTCCCTTCATGAAACTCACTGCCTAGCAGAAATGAGCTTTCAAGTATAGAGGCTGCAGTGGCCAGCTACTCTCCACATCCAGAAACCTACTTTGCCTTCAGTCTTGTCTCTGATCACCCACCATCACCTCCTTCTTTGTATTCAGCACCATAGCCATGCTAAACAAGAATACTGACTTAGACCTCACACATGTGCTTTCTTGCTCTGAGCTTTGCATTCTGCATCTTCTGTTGTAATATCCTTTTTACCTACACGCTTGCGCTAGATCTGGTTTCTTCTATTAATCCTTCAGGTTTCCTCTGAGCACTGACTCAGGAAGCCTTCTCTGAATGTCTCCTGAGATCAATATTATTCATTATTTTTGAAATGCATTCATGTTGACATGTGGAAGCCACAGGCTTTGCAGCTATCATTTCAGGCTCCATGCCTGAGCCACACAGGGAAACCTTTCTTCTGACACATCAGATACACCCACAGGAAGTCATTCCTTTGAATTCTTCTAATTGTGGAATACACTTGAGTAATTCCTGCAGTAAACAACTGCTCTCTCAGGAATTAGGAAAATGTAAAACAAACAAAGAACCAACACTTCACTTCGCTACTCTAGGGGTTTCTCTTTTTATTAATTGTTTGCCCCATTTTTCTTTCACTCAACACACAATCATTGTTTAACTCTGTAGTGCCTCCACATGCAAGTGTTCTCTTCTCAGTTCAGTTCAGTCGCTTAGTCGTGTCCGACTCTTTGCGACCCCATGAATCGCAGCACGCCAGGCCTCCCTGTCCATCACCAACTCCCGGAGTTCACTCAGACTCATGTCCATCGAGTCTGTGATGCCATCCAGCCATCTCATCCTCTGTCGTCCCCTTCTCCTCCTGCCCCCAGTCCCTCCCGGCATCAGAGTCTTTTCCAGTGAGTCAACTCTTTGTATGAGGTGGCCAAAGTACTGGAGTCTCAGCCTTAGCATCATTCCTTCCAAAGAAATCCCAGGGCTGATCTCCTTCAGAATGGACTGGTTGGATCTCCTTGCAGGCCAAGGGACTCTCAAGAGTCTTCTCCAACACCACAGTTCAAAAGCATCAATTCTTCGGCCCTCAGCTTTCTTCACAGTCCAACTCTCATCCATACATGACCACAGGAAAAACCATAGCCTTGACTAGATGGACCTTTGGTGGCAAAGTAATGTCTCTGTTTTTCAATATGCTATCTAGGTTGGTCATAACTTTTCTTCCAAGGAGTAAGCATCTTTTAATTTTATGGCTGCAGTCATCATCTGCAGTGATTTTGGAGCCCCCCCAAAATAAAGTCTGATAGTTTCCACTGTTTCCCCATCTATTTCCCATGAAATGATGGGACTGGATGCCATGATCTTCATTTTCTGAATGTTGAGCTTTAAGCCAACTTTTTCACTCTCCACTTTCACTTTCATCAAGAGGCTTTTTAGTTCCTCTTCACTTTCTGCCATAAGGGTCGTGTCATCTGCATATCTGAGATGAAGTGAGAACCCCATGAACAGTTCTCTTCTCAGAGAGTCTCAAAAAGTAAGTCTTTTTGTTGGCCACCGGATGGGTGTCCTATGTTCCTGCAGTAACAAATTACCATAAGCCTAGTAGCTTAAAACAACACAATCTGTTTTTTGTGTTTATGGAGATCACACGTCTGAAATAGGTCTCACTGGGTTAAAACCAAGGTGCTGGCACTACTGTCTTCCTCTGAAGGGGAGAATTCACTTCTGCACTTTTGCCAGCTTCTAGAGAATACCTGAATTTCCTGACTCACAGCCCCTTCCTCCATTTTCAAACCCAGCTCTTCAAATGTCTCCTCACTCTCCCTCTCTCCCCTCTGTCTCTCTCTCTCAATTCTACTTTCATTGATATATTACCTTCCCTCTTATTAAGTATCTTATGATTATATTGGGCCCACCTGGATAGTTTAGAAAAATCTCCCTATCTTTACATTTTTAATCAGATTTGCCAGTTCTCTTTTACTGTATAAATAACATATTCATACATTCTGGGTGTTAGGACATGGATATCCTTGAGGGACTATAGTTCTGTCTAGCATAGCCATAAATGGCTTCCTCTGTAGCCACTAGAGACATTCTTTCTATTTGGCACTATAAAGTGTTTTTAAAATACTGTATTCTGTTCCCTTACTGTATTGAGCAATGATGTGAACTGGTCTTGTCCTGACCATAATGTGTTAGTCTTGGATTTGTTGTTTCCTGTTGATCTTTTTTCTCTACCTCCTCGGCCTTCCTACTAACACTACTGTATATAACCCACTGCTGGGAGGTTGGCTCTGCGTTTCCACATATATTGCTCATGCTGATGTGGGAGGTGAGGGGCACTTCTCTACCAGTCTTGAAACAAATGTATTATGCTAGAAAGTAGGGCTGCCTTATTCTTTCGGCTTCCTTGAGCACTAGTAATATTATAACATGTCTATATTGAAAAGCAGAGACATTACTTTGCCAGTAAAGGTCCGTCTAGTCAAGGCTATGGTTTTTCCAGTAGTCATGTATGGATGTGAGAGTTGGACTGTGAAGAAGGCTGAGTGCCGAAGAATTGATGCTTTTAAACTGTGATGTTGGAGAAGACTCTTGAGAGTCCCTTGGACGGCAAGGAGATCCAACTAGTCCATTCTGAAGGAGATCAGCCCTGGGATTTCTTTGTAGGGAATGATGCTGAAGCTGAAACTCCAGTACTTTGGCCACCTCATGCGAAGAATTGACTCATTGGAAAAGACTGATGCTGGGAGGGATTGGGGGCAGGAGAAGGGGACGACAGATGAGATAGCTGGATGGCATCACTGACTTGATGGACATGAGTTTGGGTGAACTCTGGGAGTTGGTGATGGACAGGGAGGCCTGGTGTGCTGCAATTCATGGGGTCGCAAAGAGTCGGACATGACTGAATGACTAAACTGAACTGAACTGACTTATTCTACATTTGTAATCCAGGGGTTCAGGCTTAATTTTTAATCCTGGCTGTGCCACAGACATACTGTGTGACTTTCATTCAATAAATTATTCTTTCTATGACTTAGTTTTCCTCATTTGGATAATAACAGATTTACATAATAATATCCACATTGTTGAAGGCAAAAGGAGGAGGGGGCAGCAGAGGATGAGATGGTTAGATAGCATCATTGATTCAATGAACATGAATTTGAGAAAATTCTGGGAGATAGTGATGGAAAGGGGAGCCTGGCATGCTGTAGTCCATAGGGTCACAAAGATTTGGGTACAACTTAGCAACTGGACAATAGCAATCCACATTGTTGATTTCTTATAGAAATTGATTGAGGTAATACTTGGAATGCCCCCATGCAGGCTACATATAGTAGAGACTGTAGGATTTCTATATATTGTTGTCATATGATATCCACATGAAAGAAAACATGGGAAGTGAGATGAGGTAAGGTTATAGAAAGACTTGAATGACCAGATAAGGAGGTAATGTGGTCCCTGGAATCAAACTTTAAGCCTTTCCTCAGGTAGCGCTTATCCCCAGATCCTTGGAGCGCTACTCTTGAAGAGTCTTTCCCCTTCTTTCCCTAAACTTTTTCCCAAACCTCATTTCAAACTAGAAGTTCTTATGAACAGTTGGAAGATTGATTGGTTGTCTCAAACAACCCCTTCTGAAACCACTATTCATGGACATATGCTTTATACAGTCTACAGGAAATCCTGATAATTTCCTCCTCTTGAATAATGTCAATCATTTTGACCTAAACAGATTCATAGTTTTCCAGATAACTAATAGCTCCTAGCCCTATAGTAGCCCCTTACCCTGATCAATGAAACAATTCAATGTACACTCAGGTGCTAACACTATTTATTTATTTATTTAGTCACTCATACAAATATTAGGGCTTCCCTTGTGACTCAGCTGGTAAAGAAACTGCCTGCAATACGGGAGACCCTGGGTTAGATCCCTGTGTTTGGAGGATCCCCTGGAGAAGGGAAAGGCTACCTACTCCAGCATTCTGGCCTGGAGAATTCCATGGACTGTATAGACATGGGGTTACAAAAGGCCATGACGTGATCAAGTGACTTTCACTTTCAAATAGTAAACTAATATAAAAATAATTTTGCAAGGATACCTCCCAATCCTAACACAAACACCACTTCCAAAGGTTTAAAAGCTACAGCAATAAATCAAGGAATTTCCACAGGACATTGGTGTCTCCTTTTTGTGGATTCTTCATAGCTTTAAGCTCTAATACAATCGATTTGTAAGTGAAAACAAGATTTTAGCAACTGCCAACTCATCTTGGCATTTGAAAAATCAAGTTGTGTTCTGATGTTTGCTTCATAAATTAGAACCAACAATAAAGATTCTGGAATCAGGCCTTAAGTGGCAATTTTGTTGATGATGCATGATGCAGAACAGAATGCATTTTGCTCGGCCACACGGTGCTGTCTTTGCAGGGCTGGCAGCAGTAGAACGTTTTCTGTGTAGGATGTTAGCTAAGGTTTGTGAAAGGCCACCAATTATATACCTTCTAAGCCAAAGAGATGCTTTTCATAGCTATTTATACACTTCGATCCTAGATGGCCAGAATTCCAGGGGTTATCAAGGACAACGTGATCTTAAACAAAAGTAATAAATCCTTCTTTCCTTCCAATTTACACAGAAAACTTGTATGAGACCAGATCAGATGCAATTATTTTAGTGAACTTCGGGGAAAGGAGTTAATTTATCATTGTCAAATGACCAATCTAAAGCTGAGAGACACCCAACAAATTGCCCAAGTTCACGCAGGTAACCATGGAATTGAGACCAGGACTCATGATTCCTGATCCAGTCCTTCTTTTCTAGCTATGTGACCTCTGACTTCAGATGTCATTGTTCATTTTTCATTTATAAGGACCTTAACCTGAGCTTCCGTCTCTGCACGTTAAGACCCCATTTTGCTCCTTTACACTGACACACTTCCCCAAAGGTAGTCATACTCATATTTTTATTTCTTCATTCCATTTTTGAATACTGTAATCTGACTGCCATAGTTTCCCATCCCAGTGAAAATTAGCTTCTAAGGGCATCCAAATAGTTCCTGTTGTAGGAGTAGTTTTAATCACTCTCAGTTGTTTCCAACTCTTTGCAGCCCCATTGACTGTAGCCCACCAGGCTCCTCTGTCCATGGGTTCTCCAGGCAAGAATACTGGAGTATGTTACTTTCCCTTCTCCAGGGGATCTTCCTGATCCAGGGATCAAACCCAGGTCTCCAGCATTGCAGGCAGATTCTTTACCATCTGAGCCACCAGGGAAGCCCATCAGCATTGTAACTGAGAACTAAAAACTAGAAAACTTGGATTTATTGGAACTTTTCTTCTCCTCAAAAAACAGGTATCATTGATTAGAGATGAGAAACTTCTGTTTTGTTTTACATTGGTGACCCCTACCCCTTCCTAAAAAAAAAAAAAAAAGTCAGTAGAAATCCATAAACAAAACAAGAACTATATTTAAGATTAAAATTTGATACTGGAAGTAGCAGGAGATTTACAGGGGCACCTCACCTTGGCTAACCTGAGTATCATAACAACTAAATATACAACTGGTGCTGATTCTTACATAGCCAAATTATATAGATCTGAGAATCAATTGCTTTAAATTTTGTTTCCTATCACAATAACTCTGAACTCTGGTGGCCTGCAGGTTTTTTGTTCCCAAGAGAATGACACATTCAATTAGGTACAATGTAATTCTTACTGCAGTTCAGATTGCCATGTGGACTTTTCTAGCTTCTTGGGCCACAGATGGTACTACAGGGAAATAGGACCAGTATTGGCCAAACTGTTAATGCTAAGTCTAAAGAGGTCGTTGGCTTCTACTATATTTAGTGCTTGCAGAGAGTATGGATAGACCCCTAGAACTTGGAGGCTACCTGAGTAATTCTTTGTATCATCACATCCAAGGGAGAGGTTAATGGAAAATGACCTCAATTTCACATTGGCAAGACTACCAAGGACTCAAACCCTACAAGAGTGAAGATCATATTTCCTAAAGTAGAATCCCTGTCTAGCTGAGGTGTTGTTCTGAAGATTAAAGGAATGCATCATGTGTGGAAATGAAATACCCTGGTCTCCTATAGCTTCTTTGTTTTAAACACAAGAATAATTAAGGCAATCAATGCTAGTTTAATCTTATCTTTTTCCGTTATTATATATTTGGTCTATTACTGGTATTGATAGCTACCATTTAGTTTATAGGTTGTAAAATGGTGAGGAGTTTAGTTGGAAGTATGATAGTACACCCTAAAGCTTAATGCATGAATGTTTGATCATGTGAAATGACAGTGTCTGCAAAACTATTAGGAAGAAAGACAGTTCAAAATATTTTTTAGCTGCCTTAATTTGCAAAGTTAGTATTATATTGATATCCTCTTTAACCAGATAAGAAAACCAGATAGTACTACAGAGAGTGTAATATAGATGGCAAAGTGATGTGTTGGTACAGTTCTGGCCATAACTAAAGACTGCATCTGTTTGAAGGGAATTGGGAAATTGGAAGTGGGTGGGGAGGAATGGAGCACCATGACTGTCTAGTTTCTCCTCTTGAAATGTTTTATCTGTATTTATTTGCATGTAATTTACTCATAAATCCCTTTAAGTCAGGTCTTGTATCCTAAACTTCTTAAGTAGTCATAGTCTAAGCAAGTTGTCACTAAACTGAATTACAATTCAGAATAGACAGAAGGCTTATCCTAGTAAGGATCCTCTACTGTCTTTATTCAAGGCAAAAGTCTAGTATGCTAGGTTAGTACCTTGATTTCTTATTGACTTAATTGTAAATTTAACTGTTTTAGGAGAAAGATGGCAATCGAGATATTTTGACATGTATGTTTGGTGTCAGCTTCTTGATTCATGAATCTCAAAGAGGGGAAGGAGTAAATTAAACTTGGATTTGAAAGCTAATGAACAACAAAGGAATTAAGAAACTCTCCAAGCAATATAACCTACAACCTAGATATCTGTTTATTTATTAATCCCACATGTTGAATTAATATATATCATCCAGGCGTATTGATGAATGTCCTGTTTCCCAAAAACATGAGTACTTTAGGACTTCATGTATTTAATTGTCTTCCTCTATTCATCCTATGGAGAAGGCACTGGCACCCCACTCCAGTACTCTTGCCTGGAAAATCCCATGGACGGAGGAGCCTGGTAGGCTGCAGTCCATGTGGTCACTAGGATTCGGACACGACTGAGCAACTTCACTTTCACTTTTCACTTTCATGCACTGGACAAGGAAATGGCAACCCACTCCAGTGTTCTTGCCTGGAGAATCCCAGGGACGGCAGAGCCTGGTGGGCTGCCATCTCTGGGGTCACACACAGTCGGACACGGCTGAGGCAACTAAACAGTAGCAGCATTCATCCTATAGTTGAAAAAACCTTTGTCTACAAAATTTCATTTATTAAGTACACGCTTATGTTTTCATTACAAATCAATTCTATATAGCACTCTCAAATGATACTTCTGATTGACATAAAATACACAAAGAGATTAACTCAGCTGATAAAATTTAAACCAATTTTAAACCAAAGGCTAAGCAATTTGACAATTTAGCCTCAGCAGTCCTTAAGTTTGAGATACTGTGATTTTAAGTTTCTTGAAATATGTAAAACAGCTTATAGATTTCTAATTTGCTTCTCCTTAGCAGTTTCAGGTTCGGTTCAGTTCAGTTCAGTTCAGTCGCTCAGTCATGTCAGACTCTTTGTGACCCCATGAATCGCAGCACGCCAGGCCTCCCTGTCCATCACCAACTCCCGGAGTTCACTCAAACTCACGTCCATCGAGTCCGTGATGCCATCCAGCCATCTCATCCTCTGTCGTCCCCTTCTCCTCCTGCCCCCAATCCCTCCCAGCATCAGAGTCTTTTCCAATGAGTCAACTCTTCACGTGAGGTGGCCAAAGTACTGGAGTTTCAGCTTTAGCATCATTCCTTCCAAAGATATCCCAGGGCTGATCTCCTTCAGAATGGACTGGTTGGATCTCCTTGCAGTCCAAGGGACTCTCAAGAGTCTTCTCCAACACCACCCTTCAAAAGCATCAATTCTTCGGTGCTCAGCCTTCTTCACAGTCCAACTCTCACATCCATACATGACCACAGGAAAAACCATAGCCTTGACTAGATGGACCTTAGTCGGCAAGGTAATGTCTCTGTTTTTGAATATGCTGTCTAGGTTGGTCCTAACTTTTCTTCCAAGGAGTGAGCGTCTTTTCATTTCATGGCTGCAGGCACCGTCTGCTGGTTCAAAGGAGGTTTAAAAGGAGAGCCAGACAGCACACAGTGTTTCATCCTGCTCTACCTCTGAACACGCACTCCTTCTGTCTGGAAAGTCTTCCTTTTCCTCCTTCTTCATTTGCCAGGGACAAATTCTGCTTCACAATTCACTTTCTGAATGGGATCCTCTGGGAAGAATATCTTAACACCCACTTCCTTTCCCAGGTCTAGGGTCCATTTCATTCCTATAGGCTCCCATTGTTAACAGTTACATAAAATAGAAAATCAACAAGGATCTACTCTATAGCAGAGGGAACTCTACTCAATAGCTGTAATAACCTATAATAGGAAAAAAATCTGAAAAAGAATGAATATATGTATATGCATAACTGAATCACTATGCTATACACCTGAAAGTAACACAACATTGTAAGTCAATTATACTCCAATTAAACTTAAAAAAAAAAACAACTTGCAAGAACACATACAAATCTAAGGGTACACATGAAGTATTTTTTTAAAACTGTGACAACCTAGAGGGCTGGGATGAAGTGGGAGATGGGAGCAGGGTTAAGAAGGGAAGGGACATATGTATGTGTGTTCAGTTGCTCAATCGTGTACAACTCTTTTAGCCCTATAGACTGTAGCCTGCCAGGCTTCTCTGTCCATGGGATTCTCCAGGCAAGAATACTGGAAGGGGTTGCCGTTTCCTTCTCTAGGGGACATTCCTGACCCAGGGATCTAATGCACATCTCTTGCATCTCCTGGCAGGACCACTAGAGCCACATGGGAAGCCCATATGTATGCTTGTGACTGTTTCATGTTGATGTACGGCAGAGGCCAGCACAATATTGTAAACCAATTGTCCTCCAATGAAAAAAAAGGAGGAAAAAAAAAAACACAAAAAAAAAACTATAAAAATATTGAAATTTTTAAAAAAGAAATTTAAAAAATTGTCAGAACAAAAAGGAAAGAAGGTTAAAGAACAAGAATAAATTTATGAAATAAGAGGAGCTTGCACAAACCAATGATAACCAAAAGCTGCAAACTGGAAATATTATTGTTCAAACCTCCATGCCTGAAGTTCATCATACAATGTAAAACATATATTTTTATGATAATTTGAACCACACTGCTGCTTAGACCTCCTGAACACTTTAGCTCTGGGATAGCCTTCCCCATAACTTGGCCCTCTAGCAGTCTCTTTAGAACACTGTCTCTAAGTGTCCCCCACAGGAGAGGTCAGCCTAGAACTTAGAGGACACAGAATCTCTAGGACAGTGAGGAAATTCAGTGGAGTAAACATGCACCTTGAAGTGAGGAAGACTACATTGATGATCTGGAAATCCAGCCTTCTGACCATCTAAGTGTCCAACCAGAAACCAAGGCACTGGTATCAGCTTCCTTCTGGGCTCCCACTCTCCCTTCATTCAGCATTCTCCTTCCCAGCTAAGTACTAATAGATCTCGGTTTGTCCTGCTCCTCTCCATCTACATGGCTCCATCTCCTCTCTCCTAGATCACAGTCCAGACTCCTCTTATGTCCCGTTCTCTGTCCCAGTCCACTCTTGCTTCCAGAGAAAATTTTCTAAGAGAAACATGGAGTATTCAGTCATCAGACCCAGAGTTAAATATTAGCTCTCACTGTGTCTTTGAGAAAGAACTTTCCAGCTCTGGGCCTTCTCTCTCAAAAAAAGGAATATCCAGAGAACTGCCTTCAGTGAGTCCATGAGGATTCACATAAAAGCCTCCGAGTTTACCTCTGAGTAAGTAAATAAATAAATGTAGCTTTTTACAAAAATAATGCCAGAACTTACTGTGATATATAGCAAAATGTTTTCTCATCTCTCTCTCTTTTTCTCTCTCATTAGAATGTGAGCTAGGTTCTTAAAGTTAAAAAAGGTTTCTTTTATCTGTTTCTTCACACCAGGGAAATTCCTGGTACCTGGGAAGCACTAAATATATGCCTATTAGGTCAGTTTTCATTCCAATCCCAAAGAAGGTCAATGCCAAAGAATGCTCAAACTACCACACAATTGTACTCATCTCACACGCTAATAAAGTAATGCTCAAAATTCTCCAAGCCAGGCTTCAGCAATATGTGAACCGTGAACTTCCTGATGTTCAAGCTGGTTTTAGAAAAGGCAGAGGAATGAGAGAGCAAATTGCCAACATCTGCTGGATCATCAAAAAAGCAAGAGAGTTCCAGAAAAACATCTATTTCTGCTTTATTGACTATGCCAAAGCCTTTGACTGTGTGGATCACAATAAACTGTGGAAAATTCTGAAAGAGATGGGAATACCAGACCACCTGACCTGCCTCTTGAGAAACCTATATGCAGGTCAGGAAGCAACAGTTAGAACTGGATATGGAACAACAGACTGGTTCCAAATAGGAAAAGGAGTACATCAAAGCTGTATATCGTCACCCTGCTTATTTAACTTATATGTAGAGTACATCATGAAAAACGCTGGACTAGAAGAAACACAAGCTGGAATCAAGATTGCCAGGAGAAATATCAATAACCTCAGATATGCAGATGACACCACCCTTATGGCAGAAAGTGAAGAGGAACTAAAAAGTCTCTTGATGAAAGTGAAAGAGGAGAGTGAAAAAGTTGGCTTAAAGCTCAACATTCAGAAAACAAAGATCATGGCATCTGGTCCCATCACTTCATGGGAAAAAAATGGAGAAACAGTGGAAACAGTGTCAGACTTTATTTTTTGGGGCTCCAAAATCACTGCAGATGGTGACTGCAGCCATGAAATTAAAAGACACTTACTCCTTGGAAGAAAAGTTGTGACCAAACTAGATAGCATATTCAAAAGCAGAGACATTACTTTGCCAACGAAGGTCCGTCTAGTCAAGGCTATGGTTTTTCCAGTAGTCACTTATGGATGTGAGAGTTGGACTGTGAAGAAGGCTGAGTGCTGAAGAATTGATGCTTTTGAACTGTGGTGTTGGAGAAGACTCTTGAGAATCCGTTGGACTGCAAGGAGATCCAACCAGTCCATTCTGAAGGAGATCAGCCCTGGGATTTCTTTGGAAGGAATGATGCTAAGGCTGAAACTCCAGTACTTTGGCCACCTCATGTGAAGAGTTGACTTATTGGAAAAGACTCTGATGCTGGGAGGGATTGGGAGCAGGAGGAGAAGGGGATGACAGAGGATGAGATGGCTGGATGGCATCACTGACTCGATGGACGTGAGTCTGAGTGAACTCCGGGAGTTGGTGATGGACAGGGAGGCCTGGCGTGCTGCAATTCATGGGGTCGCAAATAGTCAGACATGACTGAATGACTGAACTGAACTGAAATAAATGAGAGAGGATAAGTGACTTGTCAAATGTCATATAGTTATTTACAGAGTTAGAGTTGAATGTGAAGCGTTTTCCATGAATGGAATACTGTGATGTATTTTCAAGATACAGTAAAATACTCTCATTGGATTCTCTATCATCATACAGGAAGGATCTGTCTGATAGGTATATCTCAAAATCTTGTGTTACAAAGGTATTATTTATATTCTCTCTTTAGCAAAAAAAACAACAATTGAACAATAATATAAATTAGCAGTTTGACAGGCAAAGTGATTTCAGCAGTGCTTCCTAACCTTATCTTAAGTGAGGAATCATTTTTTCATGCAAAATCTATAAAAAGTTTAGTATATGACAATAACTGTACTTTTAGCATGTATCGGGAAACACATATACGTAAAACTCCTTGTACTTGTGACAACTGCATGGTTCTTAGAGAACTGCACTCCATAGTCTGGGAGTCAGGTTTAATTGAAAGATCACTAAAGTGAAAGTACAGAAATTTGGCTTCTTATTCAGTTGTACAACTGCCTACATGACCTTGGCCCAAGACTTGCCCTTTCTGAGTCTCAGAGCTCTTTTACTTACAAACGAGGTGCTGGATTTAATATGTCTATATCAGGCTTTGCACTGCAAAACTGCACAACCCCAGGGATAACTTTCACATAGATTACAATGCAAATGATTCTCCTTTAGATGACCAAGGCAACAGCTCTGCTTAGGAAACTTCCAGCTGACTCTAAATAGGCTCAATGCGTGAAGATAGGTCACTTGTTCCCAAAAGTGCCAGCCATTCTCATTATCTTCTCATAGTCCTTCATAGCCAACTTGACAACTTGAGAATGTCAGGAAGCACTCTGACACTATACTTTTATAAGAAGCACTCTGACACTACTTAAACTTTCCCTTTCCTACTCCCTCCAATCTCATCTTTCCTCTTCCAAAACATTCTTTATGGGCAAAATGACACGGAGCAGGTCTTTTGGAGTCCCCTGGGTTTCTTTCTAAGGTTAAATCAAACATTCTTGTTGTTAAAAGCTCTGAGGCTTTCCAAAGCCAAGTGCACACTTTCTCTCTGAACCACATCTGGCCCTTGTATCACTTCCAGAAGCAATGATCATGGAGATTAGAGGTGACACATTACATCGGCTCATCTCTTCCATCCTCTGGCACTCCCCTGGAGAAACAATCACAGTGGACAGGAAGTCCTCACTCCTACATCTCCTTGTAGTTCTCACCATTAGGCTTTTTGGAACATAGTTCTCATTTATCTTTAAAAAGTATTCCTGAAATATAAGCCCTGAACTTTCATATAAAGCACACTTGGAAGGAAGAAGTATGAGAAGGAGGAAAGGAAAAAAGTGCATTGTGAGAGGAGAGGGTCAAGGGAAGAAGGAAAGAAATGCAACGTTTCAGGCATTTTAATCAACAGCTTACTTACATTATTTTATTTAATCCTTTCAATTATCTTGTAACTTATGCACTGTTACTTTTCCTTTGAAAAAATGACAATCAATGCTGAGAAAGGTTAAAGTATTAAAAGTGTTAGTAGTTCAATCGTGTCAGACTCTTTGCAACCCCATGGACTTAGCCCACCAGGCTCCTCTGTCCATGGGATTCTCCAGGCAACAATACTGGAGTTGGTTGCCATTTTCTCCCCGAGGCAATCTTTCCAACCCAGGGATTGAACCCACATCTCTTACATCTCCTGCATTGGCAAGTGGGTTCTTTACCACTAATGCCACAAAACATGTGCATAAAGTCACAATTTTAACATCATATTTCATGTGGTACCCATATCCTACTTGCTAAAATAGCAAGATCTAGTACAGAGAGAGAAAGGAATTACCAAGTATTACAAAAATGTCTACAGAATTTTAAAATATATAAATATATATTTTTTCTGATCAAATCCCATACTTTTACACATAATAAAAATGAGGCCCAAAGAATTTTATGCAAATTCCGCAAATCACACAGTGACTTGTTGGCAGGGACATAACAGAAACTCTAGTAACATAAGTACCAACAATATGATCTGTGATTTTGTGCAGAGTATGAAATAGCCCTTGGAATAAGTGTCTTGGCCCCAAATTCCAGCTCCAGAATATACTGACTGTTAATTTTTGTAAAAATTTCTTGACTTTTGTTTACAGGTTCTTGTTAGCTAGAAACAAACAAACAAACAAACAAACAAACAAAAAACTCACCATAATACTGAGCTAGAAGGGCTTTAGGAAGACTAGAGACATTGTATGCACAATGCCTGGCACACAGGATGTGTTTCAGCTGGAATTTTTTGGCTGTGGAAACAGAGATTGACTTATATGTATGGATTGTAAAGATGTCATAAACATTTTCATGGGTACCAGAGGGCAGAAAACAAAATGGCCCCATAGACTCAGCATCTGAAGATGCAGCTACCAAGTCTCTTCTCTCCATCTCTCAGAAGATTCCTCTTTGCTCCTCTGTTTGTGAATAACCCTATTCATTCTCTGTTAAATAAAAATTCTCCATTTGTTCATTTTACACATTTTCCATTTTGGCCACTCCTGGTAGCTGTATCACAGCTTTCAATTCCAGTGCTACCCATTAATCCATCAAGTTATCTATGTCTATATGTCTGTGTCTCTATCTATATATCTAGATATATATATCATACATCTATGTCTCTGTTGGTAGCATTCACAAGATAGGTAATCTGACTGCATCCCACTCTCAGTAAATTGGTGATCTTGTATCACAATTCTATCCCATGTCTAACCAAAGATGGGTAGTTTGGGAGACATGAGACCCAATATACCCCATGGGGACAAAAAAACCCCCTAAGGTTCTGTGAGTAGATCAACCCCTGTGTCTCAATCTAGATTCCTTTACTCATTTATATGCTGTATGACTTGAGTAAACAACTTAATCTCTTTGAGATTCTATTTCACACTTCAAATGGGAATAAAAATAGTACCTTCTTAAGAAAGTTGTTATAAGAAATAAAAAAGATCATGTATATCAGGGATCACTTATTAAATGTTAAAAAATGCTGACTAGTGAAATTTGAATATCTAGGCTATGTGAGAGAAGATTCTCTCCAATTTTTTTTCCTTCACCTAACTAACTCCTATTCATCTTCTAGTTCTCACCTTGGCTCTCCTCTGGAATGTACCACCCAGCATGCTTTAAACTAGTTTATCTATTTCTTTCTTCCACTAAAGTTCCCTAACTTTATCAAATGCATATCTCACTGTACTAAAATCACCTGGGTTTTTTTTTTTTTTTATTTTGTCTCATTTTTTTCATTTTTCTAAGGTAGAATTGACACATAAAATTGTATACATATATATACACACACACACACACATATATATATATACATATATATCTCCAGTACTCTTGCCTGGAAAATCCCATGGACAGAGGAGCCTCGTGGGTTGCCGTCTATGGGGTCACACAGAGGCAGACACAACTGAGCGACTTCACTTTCACTTTTCACCCTCATGCATTGGAGAAGGAAATGGCAACCCACTCCAGTGTTCTTGCCTGGAGAATCCCAGGGACGGGAGAGCCTGGTGGGCTACCATCTATGGGGTCGCACAGAGTCGGACACGACTGAAGCAACTTAGCAGCAGCATATATATAGTGTTGCTGTTTGGTTGTGGTTGTATTCGTATCCAGCTGTTTGTGACCCCGTGGACTGTAGCCCACCAGGCTCTTCTGTCCATGGGATTCTTCAGGCAGGAATACTGGAGTGGGTTGCCATTTCATTCTCCAGGGGATCTTCCCCACCCAGGGATCAAATTTGTATCATCTTCTGTTTGGCAGGCAAATTCTTTACCACTGAGCTACCAGAGAAGCCATATACATAGTATGTGTGTGCATATATATACACATAAAAAATGTAAAAGGATTGCCATGAACTAATACCCATCACCTCACATATTTACCCTTTTTGGTGAAAACATTTAAATTTTATCCTTAACGGATTTCAACTATGCAATACAGTGAAAATCATGTTTACTGCCTAAATTTACGACTAGTATATGAGATGCCCTAGGGCAGGCAACGTACCCTGTCAGCGCTGTATCACCAGAAGATAAGAAAACACGTGCCAAAAAGTGCTTATTGAATAAATGAACTAATGAACAAACATCATAAAGTAACACCTCACTTCAAAACAGAGTGCATTTGGAAATGTAGTATTGGAAGAAGACATAGCAAGTTCCATTTAAATCTCACTAATTAATACATCGCGGTTAAAATTAAAAGCATGTTTTCCTATTGAGAAGTGTTTCTGATTGATTCCAGCCAAGAGTCCCCAAGCAGAGAAATAATGGATTTTTGGAACCTTATCCAAGGGATGATCCAATGATTTGCTTCTGCTGTGCCCTTCTGTCCAAGGATGGCTAAGATTCCCACTGAGAAAGAGAACTCACTTTTGTCAGCAACCTCCAATCACTCCCCTCCTTCAAGGCTCGGGGGCTTGACAATGTCTCTTTTCTCTTGCAGACAAGTCACTCGCCTATTACTGCTGCAGTCTTTGTTCAGTTCAGTTCATCAAGTCATAACCTGTGTGCCCAAAAACAACACACTCACTGCCCTGTGAGCATTTCTCCATTTGTAAAAACCTCTGTAGAGACCAAGGTAAGAGGTTCATAACTTTGGAGTGGTGTTTGTTTTTTAAATATTCAGTCCCATATTTGTTCAATTGAGAGGGCTGAATGTGGGAGATTTTCTGGAGATAAACGAATAGAATGAATCACTAACATACACTAAAAATTACCATATTGCTTCAGGTTGGCATAACTCTAGAAAAATGAAAGGATGTGTGCCTGCTCAGTTGCTCGGTCATGTCTGACTCTTTTGGGACCCCATGGACTGTAGGCCACCAGACTCCTCTGTCTGTGGGATTTTCCCAGGCAAGAATATTGGAGTGGGTTGCCATTTTCTCTTCCAAGGGATCTTCCTAACTCAGGGATCACAACTGTGTCTCCTGTTTGGCAGGTGAATTCTTTAAAACACTGAACCACCTGGGAAGCCCCAAATGACAGAGTATTGATCAAAAACAATGGATAATTTATGTGTGTATTTTCCAGTCAGCCATGCAATAGAGATATGACATGCCATGGACATGACCCATAATGCATCTTTATTAAATGCATCCCACACTGATTGTAGAGTAACCAGTGTCTCCATCCCCAGGATTAGTGGGAAGTAACAGCCCTGTGACAAGATCTGCCTTTCTTAAACAGGTATAAAACTCATTGTGAACTGCTCTGACTTGTATTTTTATCTTTTCTCAGAAGGATTTAACAGACTTGTTACACAATTACCTAAACATTGAATTAAAATACATGAAAGGCACTGTGAAGTCTTTGCTATAACAAACATCTATTGTTGAGTATTTTAGAAATCTTGTCTCTGCAGAATTCAGACCACACTGTAGGCATCACTTAATTCAATCAAACTGCCAGTGCTTGGAGGGATATCAGCAAAGTACCATTCCTTTTTGTTTTACTTCTAGAGAAACTGAGGCATAAAACCCTTTTGGAATATAGTTTAGACGATAAAACAATAAAAAATGAAGTCATAGAAATTGTGTCTCCCTTCCCATAGAATTAAACTAGAATACTTCGAGTAAAAATTGTTAGCAATGCTTTAACTACTACAATATTACAACACAGGGGCCATACTTGTCACAGCTGTTCAGTCACTAAGCTATATCTGACTCTTTGTGACCTCATGGTTTGCAGCAAACCAGGTTCCTCTGTCCTCCAATGTCTCCCAGAGTTTGCTCAAATTCACATCCATTGAGTCAGTGATGTTATCTAACCATTTCATCCCCTACTGCTCCCTTCTCCTTTTGCTTTCAATCTTTCCAACATCGGGGTCTTTTCCAATGAGTTGGGTCTTTGCATCAGGTGGCTAAAGTATTGTAGCTTCAGCAACAGTCTTTCCGATGAAGGTTCATATTATCATACCATAAATAGAGTGCCCTTATTTAATAAATAGGAAAGGTTTTTGAAGCTCTTCTAAGTAGGTTGAAAATTAGCTCTAGGGCTAAGGCACTGCCTTAAGGGACAGCAATGCAGCAATGGTGTAATATAGTGTTTTTCAGAGTGTATTCTACCAAAACAGAAAGAAAGAAATCCCAAATAATGCGTCTTGAGAAAGGTCAAATAAATATAAAAATCATTAAATGTTTGTTGTACCTCCTTTTGAAATGGACACTAGCATGCAAAGGACTTTGAGAAACCTTCCTTAGGCCACATCAATAGAGACCTTGGCTCCAGGTTTCCTTCTCACTCCATTCCTGGGTTTATATTCAGTTTACCTGAACAGAGATCTGATTGGCTTAACTGGGAGTCAAAAACAAAGTCTCTGCTTAGGACCTTGCACTGAATTGGTTTGACCTTAAGGAAATCACTTAATGAAGTGATTACCATGTATGATGAACAGAATTACTCCAGTGATTGTTTGTAGCTCAGAAATTATAATCTAAATAGAATTTTAGGCCATTTACACATTTCATGGTTGTCATAAGAAACCTCCTGAATGTTTCTTTGGCTGTTTTCCCAAACGTTTTCCTAAACTGTGCTGTATCGAGAGGCTCAAGACAGTTAGTTTTATTTTCCTCTGAAATGGTTTTCTTTGTGAAATCTGAAAGATGGTCAAAATAAAGTAAAGAGGGATCTGACCTCTAAAATGGAAAGTTTCTCTTACTGTAAAAGCCAATAATAAAAAGTAGGTGGGAAAAAGAAAATGGAATCTCATTTTATGTTTGGATTTCAGCTCTCAAACTATATGCTTCTGCCAGGTGGCCATTCCCCGATGCTTGTTTGCTGTCCCACATAGTAAAGGGGTTAGTCACTCTTGGGTCAGTTTAGACTTTCCTACAACAGTTTAAGGGAAAAGAGAGCAGCAGGCAAAAGGCAGGGTAAGCTCATTCTCTCTTTCCTATTCTACCCAAAGAAAAAGGATATTAGTCAGATTCCACGTCACCAGTTGGGAGGCATTTACAATGACAGGTCAGTCAGTCAGTTCAGTCGCTCAGTGGTGTCCCGACCATTTGCAACCCCATGAATCGCAGCACACCAGGCCTCCCTGTCCATCACCAACTCCCGGAGTTCACTCAAACTCACGTCCATAGAGTCAGTGATGCCATCCAGCCATTTCATCCTCTGTCGTCTCCTTCTCCTCCTGCCCCCAATCCCTCCCAGCATCAGAGTCTTTTCCAATGAGTCAATTCTTCGCATGAGGTGGCCAAAATACTGGAGTTTCAGCTAGCATCATCCCTTCCAAAGAATACCCAGGGCTGATCTCCTTTAGAATGGACTAGTTGGATCTCCTTGCAGTCCAAGGGACTCTAAAGAGTCTTCTCCAACACCACAGTTCAAAGCATCAATTCTTCAGCACTCAGCTTTCTTCACAGTCCAACTCTCACATCCATACATGACCACAGGAAAAACCATAGCCTTGACTAGACAGACCTTTGTTGGCAATGTGATATCTCTGCTTTTCAATATGCTATCTAGGTTGGTCATAACTTTCTTTCCAAGGAGTAAGCGTCTTTTAATTTCATGGCTGCAGTCACCATCTGCATTGATTCTGGAGCTACAAAAATAAAGTCTGACACTGTTTCCACTGTTTCTCCATCTATTTCCCATGAAGTGATGGGACCAGATGCCATGATCTTTGCTTTCTGAATGTTGAGCCTTAAGCCCACTTTTTCACTCTCCACTTTCACTTTCATCAAGAGGCTTTTTAGTTTCTCTTCACTTTCTGCCATGTCACTGTACATCCAAATATGAATCAATGAGTGTGATTCTTTTCCTCCTTCATTGATACAACCACTGAAGTGATCCGTGACATTTTGCCACCTGCAAAGCTCAGCCCTGTCTCTGGTATTCTCTCTTCTGCACCCTTTATCTGGACTGTAAGCTTATTTTCTGGCTGTCACACATGTTCTTATCTCTTTCCTCTCTCAGTGTATCTAGAAACAAAAGATGACTGTGGCCTTTGCCTGTTCAGGGCAGGTCCAGGATGAGATAAGATACTAGGGGAGAAGGTAGAGATAGGCAGATCCCAGGTCAGACTACCTACTTTAGCAGAGCTTATGAGATTTCTGCCTGGAAGACAGTCTAACTTATTAATACTTAAGTATGAGTTTGTTTCTCTTTGTTAAGATTCTTATTTGTATATTTATTTCTTCAATAATATCTATTAATAAAGATGTCTAATGTGGACTGAGAGATACAATGGTATATGAAAACGTGACGCTTGACCTTGGAGACT
The DNA here is from genome assembly GCF_023091745.1 of Budorcas taxicolor. NCBI lineage: Eukaryota > Metazoa > Chordata > Mammalia > Artiodactyla > Bovidae > Budorcas > Budorcas taxicolor. The sequence goes on from NC_068912.1 coordinate 76,443,671, forward strand.
TTACAATTCTGTGGAAGATACAAAAATCAATCGCATGTAGAAAGATAATATTTTGAAAAATAACCAAACGTTTCTTTCCCAAATTATCCTTGTTGCCCTGGGAAAGTGCGAATCAGCTTGAAGAAAAGGTAAATTAAGTTTCTGAATGGGTTTTACTGCAGGGACAAATGTCTTAAAAGCTAATGAAATGAAGTTCAAAAAATAAAAACAAATTGGACCTCAAATATCAAGAGGAGGCAAAATCTTAAAGAGGTGGGTGCCAAGTTTATCCATAGCTTTATACTGGAAAAGCAATCAGGGACGATTCAGCTTTCATCTGGATCATCTGTATCTTTCATCCAATTTTCATTGAAACCGGGAGAGAAAGCAAGAGAGTGAGCCTGTGGTTGGTGTGGATTCCTGAGAAAGGACCCCTGGCTCAGACTTCTTCTCAGACAAAATCATAAATAAGCCAGACTACAGCAGGGCCTCACCTCCCCTAATGCATTCTGAGAAGAAGGCAACGCTTATAGGAAAACAAAATTCTATCATGACATCACAGCCCTGCTGTAGCTGTGGTTGAATGAGGTGTCCTAGGTATTGAACTTGGAGGCAGCCTCATAGAGCACAGAAGATCCCAGCAGTACACAGAAAAGCAACTAAGTTGGAAAGCAACCTCAACTGGCTGCAACCAAGAGAAAATCAAGTCCTAAAAATAGATCAGCAGGCCCCTGGGGTGAAAATGAGGATTAGACAAAGGTCATGAATGTGACAATCAAAAGTCACAGCTGGATCAGGTATAGTCAGCAGGCCCTCAGGGTAAAAATGAGGAAGACAGATAGGACATAAATGCAGAAATCAGAGCTGATGGCAGGATCAGGTGCAGCAGCAGGAAATGCCAGCATAGGAAGGAACAAAGAAGAGCAGGCAGATATCAGCACAGGTTAAAGAGAGTAGAGAACCATTATGAAGAAGGTACCCCATTCCTTCTTAGGTCCAGGAACTCATATCCTCCTAAGAGAAGGGAAGGAGCTGAAGGAGGGAGAGCTCATCAGCTGAAAGAATAGTATTTATCCCAAAGAGACTGAGAAAAACATCTGAAAGGGACTTGTGACACTATGAATGGAAATAGAATCCCAGGAACTAAACCCTGTTGAATAAAATAAAGGAAATCCTATCTTTGTACATATTTGTACTTTGTAACTATTAAAGTTCATAAAAGCACAACTTATATTTACAAGTTGTGAAAAACACTTGTAAAGAAAAAGGACAGGGTGTCACACAGATATAAATAAATAAGCCTATAGGCTTATTAATAAGTCTAAAAAAAGGCTTCCCCATGGAGTTGACCTTTCAGATGAGACTTCAAGGATGTATAGGCATGAAAAACTTAACAGTTAAGCAGAAGAAGAGAATAGCACTTTAGACACATAGAACAGCAAGTGCAAAGGTGCCAAAGACAGGAGTGAGCATGAGATGTTCATAGAAAAGGAAGTCGGCCAAGAAGGCTGCATAACAGAGAGTGTGGAGATGTATGAGACTAGGGTGTGGACTTGGGAGTACAGGGAAGGTGAACAGAAACCAGACCCTGCAGGAACTTGTAAGCCATGTTGAGAATGATGAGAACCCTTTGAAGTATTCCAAGTGAGAGAGTGACACCATCGGATCTGTCCTACAAATACTATTCTACCAAAATGTGGGAATGGATTACAGGTGAGCAAGAATAAATATATGGAGGTCATTTAGGGGGCAAGTACAGTGGGTAGGGATGAGGTTATAGAAAAGGGAAAGAATGGGAGGTGGAAAGATCTAGATAAATATGACAAATAAATCAAATGTTAACAATCAAAATAACTTGCAAAAATGGATTACAAATGAAAGTGGGGAAAAGGCACAAAGGACTCAATAAGGAGAATGGTTGTAGCCATATTGGTTTTAGAAAAGGCAGAAGAACCAGAGATCAAATTGCCAACATCCGCTGGATTATGGAAAAAAGCAAAAGAGTTCCAGAAAAACATCCATTTCTGTTTTATTGACTATGCTGAAGCCTTTGACTGTGTGGATCACAATAAACTGTGGAATATTCTGAGAGAGATGGCAATACCAGACCACCTGACCTGCCTCTTGAGAAATCTGTATGCAGGTCAGGAAGCAACAGTTAGAACTGGACATGGAACAACAGACTGTTTCCAAATAGGAAAAGGAGTACGTCAAGGCTGTATATTGTCAACCTAGATAGCATATTGAAAAGCAGAGACATTACTTTGCCAACAAAGGTCTGTCTAGTCAAGGCTATCGTTTTTCCAATGTTCATGTACAGATGTGAGAGTTGGACTATGAAGAAGGCTGAGAGCTGAAGAATTGATGCTTTTGAACTGTGGTGTTGGAGAAGACTCTTGAGAGTCCCTTGGACTGCAAGGAGGTCCAACCAGTCCATTCTGAAAGAGATCAACCCTGGGTGTTCTTTGGAAGGAATGATGCTAAAGCTGAAACTCCAGTACTTTGACCACCCCATGCGAAGAGTGGACTCATTGGAAAAGACTCTACTGCTGGGAGGGATTGGGAGCAGGTGGAGAAGGGGACGACAGAGATGAGATGGCTGGATGGCATCACCGATTCGATGGACATGAGTTTGAGTGAACTCTGGGAGTTGGTGATGGACAGGGCGGCATGGTGTGCTGCGATTCTTGGGGTCGCAAAGAGATGGACATGACTGAGTGACTGAACTGAACTAAACTGAAACCTTTGACTGTGTGGATCACAACAAACTGTGGAAAATTCTTCAAGAAATGGGAATACCAGACCACCTGACCTGCCTCCCGAGAAATCTGTATTCAGGTCAAGAAGAAATAGAACTGGGAATGGAACAACAGACTGGGTTCACATCGGGAAAGGAGTACATCAAGCCTGTATATTGTCACCCCACCTATTTAACTTATATGCAGAGTACATCAGGTGAAATGCCAGGCTAGATGAAGCACAAGGTGGAATCAAGATTGCTGGGAGAAATATTAATAACCTCAGATATGCAGATGACACCACCCTTATGGCAGAAAGCAAAGAACAACTAAAGAGCCTCTTGATGAAAGTGAAAGAGGAGAGTGAAAAAGTTGGCTTAAAACTCAACATTCAGAAAACTAAGATCATGACATCCGTTCCCATCACTTCATGGCAAATAGATGGGGAAACAGTGGAAACAGTGGCTGACTTTATTTTTATGGGCTCCAAAATCACTGCAGATGGTGACTGCAGCCATGAAAATAAAAGATGCTTGCTCCTTGGAAGAAAAGCTGGATAGTATATTTTATAAGTATAGACATTACTTTCGTCAATAAAGGTCCATCTAGTCAAAGTTATGGTTTTTCCAGTAATCATGTGTGGATGTGAGAGTTGGACTATAAAGAAAGCTGAGCACCGAAGAGCTGATGCTTTTGAACTGTGGTATTGGAGAAGAGGACTCTTGAGAGTCCCTTGGACTGCAAGGAGATTCAACCAGTCCATCCTAAAGGAAATCAGTCCTGAACATTTATTGGAAGGACTGATGCTGAAGCTGAAACTGTAATACTTTGGCCACCTGATGCAAAGAACTAACTCATTGGAACAGATCCTGATGCTGGGCAAGATTAAAGGCAGTAGAAGAAGGGGACTACAGAGGATGAGATGGTTGGATGGCATCACTGATTCGAAGGACATGAGTTTGAGTAAATTCCTGGGAAGCCTGGCATGCTACAGTCCATGAGGTCACAAAAACTTGTCAGACACAACTGAGTGACTGAACTAAACTGAACTGATACAATTTAGTAATATTACTATCAAAATCACTTAATTCTCTTTTAATACATAAATCTTTAACCTGAGAAGAATGGGAGACAATATCATGAATTATACTTCACATGACTTCCTAAATAAACAGTTCATAGTTCAAAGTTTTAAAAGCACTTTACCAGTGAAGCTAAAGCTAATCATTTGTCTTAGCTAACCAAGCATTTAAAAGCTAGTTTTAAATTTATGGGTCATTTTTTTTTTATAATTTCCATTTTATTTCTGTTCTATTACCTAAACCAAGAGTAGCCCACACATACATACACACAGAAACCCTAAAATATGTAGATTCATCATTTATGGAGATAATCTCATTGCTCTTTTTTTCCCCTTGGCCTTCCCTCTGGTTTCACTTGACCCATTTATTTGTTTACTCAAACTTTAAGAACATAAATATGCCCAAATGAAGCATAATACTCTGTTTCTTGTCAATGTTCAGGAAATGGACTGCGTGCTTTCATAGCTTTTCTCTTTGAAAAAGTTGGAAAATAGACACATCTGTGGGGTAACAAAGAAGCACACATTAAAAATTCTGTGCTTGTCTAGACATAATCAAACTCATTTCACAGTAGGTGTTAAATACTTCTAATTAAAGTAATTTAAGAAAATTTTAAAAAATTCAAGAATGGTAGCAAAATGTTAATTCAAAAATCAAAATTCTTATTTTCCCCAAACTCCACTTTGGTCTCCATAGTAACCATAACAGTTACTGGTCTGACTCTCTGTTAAATAATTATATATATTTAATAAGCATATATATATATATCACAATATAAATAAACTAAACTTTTATATATTTTATATAGTACATGTAGGTATATACGAGAAATATTGACTGAGGTAACAGATCTTTTTTTTTTAAATAGCATGCTATCTAACCTATTCTTTCTTCTCCAAGTTTCCTCACAGCTCTTCTTTGTCAAAGTCTCCTAATCAACAAAGATTGATCTTTTCCAGGTGGCTTTGACCCTTCCAAGGAATGTTTCAGTAGGCATGATGGACTAGAAAGAGAAAGCAAACTGCTTCTCAAAAAGAGGGTAGGCTACAGAATTTGACATACTGTGATGTCACTTGCCAAAAGTGGATAAGTTGCATGACTTCCCTACCATTAGGATGGCCACCCTTCCTTTTATCTGAGCTAAAGAATTGCTACCTGAAAGCATTTATCTGATGATAACACTGCAAAGTAAAGCAAAGATAACTCCAAAGAATAGATCTGTCTGCCACAATTCCAGCTCGTCCTTCTGTTTCAGCTATGTATCACTGCAACTCCTCTTCATAGTTAAAAACACACCCTTTCGGTCCTCCTTAACTTTATCTTTTCTTGATCTCAAACCAGGAAAAAAAAAAAAGATTGACACAATCATGTTTTTAGTGTTCCATTTAGACCAAAATCACTGTAAAAAAATGAAAAAAAAATAAAAAAAACAGGAGGACTGGGAATAAAGAGAGAGTGAAAGAGAGGGACAGAGATAGGGAAAAAAGGTGAAATGAAAAGTAAGCTTGAGGCAATATGGTACAGAATTTTAATTCACCTTGAGGATTACTCATTTCAAAGTTTTGGAGAATTTTCTCAGACAATCTTATACAGTTTCCTTCTATTACAATATTAGAAAGTTAGATGCAGTTCTACCATAGAATCTGATGACTCAGAGGATTAGTTTGCTTTTGTAGACTATTGATCAGAGGAATCTTTGGGGGAAGCAGGACTAAGGTTTTATCTGAACTCCAGTTAAATTTTTCATCAGTATTAATGGTATATACCTTCTGATAATAATTCATAGGGTGTAAATGAGATGGTTACTTCACTCCTCAATTTTGCACGTTTGTACAAATACTTTGCTTTTTACTGTTTAGTCATTTTAACTCCCACAATTCAGTAACAGTGTAAACCTTTACTTCATCTCAATTGTCTACTAGGTTAGGCTAGATTATAAGTGTTATAACAAACAATCCCAAAATGTCAGTAGCTTTATGGTAACAGTTTTATTTCTTGCTCATGGAACATGTTTAGTGTGGGTTGGTAGGTGAAGCTTTGTTCATGATAAATATTCAAGAATCCAAATTAGTGAAGATTCACCATATTAAAATGCTACCACTGCAACAAGAAGTCTTGAGGTTTGTACCAGCAGGGGAAATGAGAGAACTGAACCATTAAATCCTGGAAGTGAAACTGGACAATTTTGCTCACATTTACTGGCTTTAAAAGGGTAGAGAAATGAAAGCCTCCATGTTCCAGAAAGCAAAGGAGATTCCAAAATTGATGTATAAAGTCTACTGTATCCCTTCTTCCCCGGAATAGGCTATTTGGGGTTATAGCTTGTAGAGGGTAGATCCTAGGATGGCTCCCATGATTTCTGCCCTCTGCCCTCTAGCGTTCATGCCCTGTATGTACTTTGACCCCAACCCTACCTCCACCAGTGCTCTTTCACTTTGGGTGGGATCTTTGTATTCATTTGTTAGAGATGCCACCTGGGGGAAAATAAATAAATAAATAAACAAACAAACAAACTGGGTGGCTTAAGCAAAATACTTTTTTTCAAAATTCCTCAGATTATAAATCTGAGACCAAGGTATTGATCAAAAATTGATTTCTTCTGAGCCTCCTCCTTGCATTGTAGATGGCCATCTTCTCTGTAAGTCTTTCCTCTACATGTTTATGTTCTAATCTCCTCTTCTTCTAAGAACATTAATCACTGGATTAGCCCCCTGCCCCCTCCACCCAATGAGATTCTGGTGGCTCAGACGGTAAAGAGACTCCTGGCAGTGTGGGAGACCTGGGTTCAATCCTGGGTTGGAAAGATCCCCTGGAGAGTGAAATAGCAACCCACTCCAGTGCTCTTGCCTGGAAAATCCCATGGACAGAGGAGCCTGGCAGGCCACAGTCCATGGGGTCTCAGAGTCAGACATAATTGAGAACTTTCACTTTCACTTTCTTTCCTCCTAATGACCTCAGTACTGTATAATATCCAACCCCTCTAGATATTGAGAAGGCAATGGCACCCTGCTCCAGTGCTCTTGCCTGGAGAATCCCAGGGACGGGGGAGCCTGGTGGGCTGCCGTCTATGGGGTCACACAGAGTTGGACATGATTGAAGTGACTTAGCAGCAGTAGCAGCAGCATTCCTTAGTGTATAAATCAGAGGGTTGATCAAAGGTGTTCCAATTGTATAAAACACAGCTATCATCTTATCCATGCAGAATGAAGTTGCAAGGTATGCGTACATAAATATTCAAGGGCGAAAGAACAAGATGACCACGATGATGTGGGAGATGCAGGTGGAGAAGGCAACCCACTCCAGTACTCTTGCCTGGAAAATCCCATGGAGGGAGGAGCCTGGAAGGCTGCAGTCCATGTGGTCACTGAGGGTCAGACTTCACTTTCCCTTTTCACTTTCATAAATTGGAGAAGGAAATGGCAACCCATTCCAGTGTTCTTGCCTGGAGAATCCCAGGGGTGGGAGAGCCTGATGGGCTGCCATCTACAGGGTCGCACAGAGTTGGACACCACTCAAGTGACTTAGGAGCAGCAGCAGCAACCCTCTTTAAAGGTCCTTTCTCCAAATATAGTCACAATTTGAGGTACTGAAAGCTAAAGAATTCAACATATAAATTTTGGAGAAGAGAGTGAAGGGAGAGGGCATACAATTTAGCCCATGAGTACCCATGACTTGCTTCTAGTCGGTAGAATATGGCAAAAGAGAAGAGATTTTATGAATAAAATTCATTTCTCAATTCAGTTGATTTTTAGTTAATCAAAGGGGAAATTACCCTGAATGGGGCAGAGGAACCAAAGATCAAATTGCCAACATCCGCTGGATCATGGAAAAAGCAAGAGAGTTCCAGAAAACTATTTCTGCTTTATTGACTATGCCAAGGCCTTTGACTGTGTGGATCACAATAAACTGTGGAAAATTCTGAAAGAGATGGGAATACCAGACCACCTGACCTGCCTCTTGAGAAATCTGTATGCAGGTCAGGAAGCAACAGTTAGAACTGGACATGGAACAACAGACTGGTTCCAAATATGAAAAGGAGTACGTCAAGGCTGTATATTGTCACCCTGCTTATTTAACTTATATGCAGAGTACATCATGAGAAATGCTGGACTGGAAGAAACACAAGCTGGAATCAAGATTGCCCTGAGAAATATCAATCACCTCAGATATGCAGATGACACCACCCTTATGGCAGAAAGTGAAGAGGACCTAAAAATCCTCTTGATGAAAGTAAAAGAGGAGAGTGAAAAAGTTGGCTTGAAGCTCAACATTCAGAAAACGAAGATCATGGTATCTGGTCCCATCATTTCATGGGAAATAGATGGGGAAACAGAGGAAACAGTGTCAGACTTTATTTTTGGGGGGTCTCCAAAATCACTCCAGATGGTGATTGCAGCCATGAAATTAAAAGACGCTAACTCCTTGGAAGAAAAGTTATGACCAACCTATATAGTATATTCAAAAGCAGAGACATTACTTGGCCGACTAAGGTCCATATAGTCAAGGCTATGGTTTTTCCAGTAGTCATGTATGGATGTGAGAGTTGGACTGTGAAGAAGGCTGAGCACCGAAGAATTGATGCTTTTGAACTGTGGTGCTGGAGAAGACTCTTGAGAGTCCCTTGGACTGCAAGGAGATTCACCCTGGTATTTCTTTGGAAGGAATGATGCTAAAGCTGAAACTCCAGTACTTTGGCCACCTCATGTGAAGAGTTGACTCATTGGAAAAGACTTGATGCTGGGAGAGATTGCGGGCAAGAGAAGAAGGGGACGACAGAGGATGAGATGGCTGGATGGCATCACAGACTCGATGGACGCGAGTCTGAGTGAACTCAGGGATTTGGTAATGGACAGGAAGGCTTGGAGTGCTGCAATTCATAGGGTCGCAAAGAGTCGGACACGACTGAGTGACTGAACTGAACTGAACTGGGGCAGAGCTAGCCAGGCCTAAGACCTTGGAAAGGGGACTGGGTGTTTGTAGGAAGAGAAACTCTCCCTAGGGACTACATGACACTGGAGAGTTCTATGTAGCAGGAACTGTGGGTGGCCTCCAGGATCTGAGCACAGCCTCCACCCAATAGTCAGCAAAATGCTAGGGCCCTCAGTCAAAGAGATGCAAGGAAATGAATTCTGCCAACAACCTCAACAAGCTTGGAGGTGGTTTCCACTGCTACCAAGCTTCCAGACGATAATGCAGCCCAGCCAGAAACTTTCTTACAGCATTGTAAGATCTGAGCAGAAAACCCAGATAAACCACATGCAGATTCCTGACCCTGGAAACTGAGATAATAAATATGTGTTGTTAAAGAAATATGTGTTATCACTAGATCTGTGATAAGTTGCTATGAAACAGTGGAAATGAATATATAGCTAGACTGACTTCATTAACATTTGAGGTATGTGCTCAGTTGCTCAGTCGTGTCCAACTCTTTGCGATCCCATAGATTGTAGCCTACCAGGTTCCTATGTCCATGGAATTTTCCAGGAAAGAATACTGGAGTAGGTTACCATTTCCTCTTCCAGGGGATCTTCCCAAACCAGGAGTTGAACACACATCTCTTGAATCTCCTGCATTGGCAGGTGGATTCTTTACCTCTAGCACCATCTGTGATATCAGACACTAATTAAAGAAATGTGAGTTTATGTGTTTTAAATAACCCCATTCCCTGTTATTGTGATGTCTTTATCATTGTTTTCTCCTTGCCTTATTTTTCTCTCATGATAACTTGTTTGTGTGTACATGCATGTGTGTGTGTGTGTGTGTGTGTGTGTGTATTAAAGCAGAAAATATTTTCTTAAACTCTACCACTAGCCTGTCATGTAGCATTCAGTTATTGCAATTCACTCTCCCTGTTATTGTGTATATAGCTAGAAAAGAAGCTGCCAAACAAGGCTAGCAGAACTTTCGGAAAGGATTAGCTTTCAGAAATTGCATCTTGCTACCTAACTGTCATTTTCTAGATGTAACAAAATCCAGTATCCTTTGGGTTTATGAGAGAAGCACCAAGGAACTAGATCCTTGCAAAAAGTTTCAGTTCGGTTTGGTTCAGTTCATTTCAGTTGCTCAGCTGTGTCCCACTCTTTATGACCCCATAGACTACAGCATGCCAGGCCTCCCTGTCCATCACCAACTCATGTCCATTGAGTTAGTGATGCCATCTAACCATCTCATCCTCTGTTGTTCCCTTCTCCCACCTTCAATCTTTCTCAGCGTCAGGGTCTTTTAGGCAAATAATAAAGTTATATTACACTGGTGCTTTGGCAAAGCACAAATCTGGAAACTTTATATTATTCCTGGTTTTAACAAAAGCATTTTAGACTCTTTTGAAACACTCTCTGGCATAACACTTAGCTGTACATGTTTGTCAAAAAATAAATGGGTTTTATCTTTTTCATTTCTAATTGTATTGATTAGAGCCCTCAACATTTTTTTCGTGATGAATCTGGGTAAAGGTTTGTCAATTTTATTTTTCATTTCAAAGAACCAATTTTTAGTTTCATTGATATTTTCTATTGTTTTGTTTTTACTTCTTTTATTTCTGCTCAATTTTTATGACTTACTACCTACTAACTTTGGGTTTTGTTTCTCCTACTTTCTCTAGTTCCTTTATATGTAAGGTTAGGTTGTTCACTTGTGATTTTTTCTTATTTCTTGATGTAAGTTTGTATGGCTATAAACTTCCCCCTTAGAACGGCTTTTGCTATATCCCATATGTTTTGTTATAGTGTGTTTTGCTTTCACTTGCTCTAGGTATTTTTTATTTCCTCTTCGATTTCTTCAGTGACCCACCAGATGTCTAGTCATACTGTTTAACCTCCATATGTCTGTGTTTTTTACAGTTTTTTTCTTGTACTTGATTTCTAATCTTAGAATGTTGTGGTCAGAAAGATGACTGATATGATTCCAATTTTCTTAAATTTGCTGAGGCTCACTTTGTGGCCAAGCACGTAATCAATCCTGGAGAATGGTCCATGCACACTTGAGAAGAATGTGTATTCTACTGCTTTTGGATGAAATTCTCTATAAAAACCAATTAAAATGATCATATGATACTACTATAAGCAACTATATGTCAAAAAAATGGGCAAACTAGAAGAAATGGACAAATTCTTAGAAAGGTACAATCTTCCAAGCCTGAACCAGAAATAAATATAAAATATGAACATATCAATCACAGGTACTGAAATTAAAACTGTGATTAAAAGCTCGTATTTCTGAAACTCTTCCAAAAAATTATAGAGGAAAGAATAGTCCTAAACTCATCCTATGAGGCCATCATTACCCTGACCCCAAAACCAGATAAAGGTACCACAAGAAAAGAAAATCACAGGCCAGTATCACTGATAAATATAGATACAAAATTCTTCAACAGAATACTAGCAAGTCAAATTCAACAATACATTAAAAAGATTATACACACACACACACACACACACACACACACAAACACACACACAAAATACACCATCATCAAGTGGGGTTTAACCAAAGAAGTGAGGATTTTTCAATATCCATAGATCAATGTCATACACCATATGGACAAATTGAAGAATAAAAGCCATATATTATCTTGATACAGAAAATATTTTTGACAAAATTCAACATCCATTTATGATAAAAAATTGTGAACAAAAAGGGAAAAGAACTCAAAATAATAAAGGCCATACGTGAAAAACCTACAGTAAAGATCATATTCAATGGTGAAAAGCTGAAAGTATTTCCTCTAAGATCAAGAACAAGACAAGGATGTCCACTCTCACCACTTTTATTCAACATAGTTTTGGAAGTCCTAGCTATGGAAATCAGAGAAGAAAAAGAAATGAAAGATCAAACTGAAAAAGAAGAAGTAAAACTGTCACTGTTTGCTGATGACATGATAATATACATAGAAAATCCTAAAGATTTTAGCAAAAAACTACTAGAGCTCATGGACGAATTCAGTAATGTTTCAGGATACAGACTTAATAGACAAAAATCTGTTGCATGTCTACACACTAACAACAAAAGATCAGAAAGAGAAATTAAAGAAATAATCTCATTTACCATCACATCAAAAGGAATAAAATACACAGATATAAACCCACCTAAGGAAACAAAATATACGGACTCCAAAAACTAAGATGCTGATGAAAGAAATAAAGTTGACACAAAGATGGAAAGATATATTAAGTTCTTGGTTTAGAAGAACAAACTTTTACAAAATGATGATACTACTCAAGGCAATCTACAGATTCAGTGCAATCCTTATCAAATTACCAATGGTATTTTTCACAGAACTAGAATAGAAACTCTTAAAATTTGTATGGAAACACAAAAGACCCTGAATAGCCAAAGCAGTCATGAGAAAGGGTAACACAGCTGGAGGAATTGAGTCTCTGACTTCAGACTATATTACAAAGTTATAATCATTAAGATAGTATTGTATGGTTATAAAAACATAAATATAGATCAAAGAAACAGGATATAAATTCCAGAGATAAACCCACATATCTATAGTCACCTAATCTATGACAAAGGAGGAAAAACTATACAATGGAGAAAAAAAAAAATGAGAACATTCTCTAACACCATACACAAAAATAAACTCAAAATGGATTAAAGACCTAAGTGCAGGACCAGATATAAAACACTTAGAGGAAAATATAGGCAGAATACTCTGACATATATCACAGCAATAGCTTTTTCAAGCCATCTCCTAAAGTAATGAAAATAAAAAAACAAAATTAAACAAACATGACTTAATTAAACTCAAATGCTTATGAACAGCAAAGAAAACCATAAATAAAACAAAAAGACAACCCACAGGATGGGAGAAAACATTTGCAAATGATGCAACCAACAAAGGATTATTATCCAAAATTTACAAACAGCTCATGTAGCTCAATTAAAAAAAAAAAATCAAAAAATGGGTGGACATTTCTCCAAAGAAGACATAGATGGCCAAGAGGCACATGAAAAGCTGCTCAACCATCACTAATTATTATGGAAATGAAAATCAAACTATAATGCGATATCACCTAATGCCAGTCAGAAGGGCCATCATCAAAATATTTACAAACAATAAATGCTACAGAGGGTGTGGAAAAAGGGAACCTTCCTACATTGTGGCTGGGAATGTAAATTGGTACAGCCAGTATGGAAAATAGTATGGAAATTCCTTAAAAAACTAAAAATAGAGCTACCATAGACCATATGACCCAGCAATCCTAATCCTGCACATACATCTGGAGAAAAACATGGTTCTAAAGGACATGTGCACCCCAATATTCATTGCAATGCAGTTTACAATAGCCAATACATGGAAGCAACTTAAATGTCCATCAACAGACGAATAGATAAAGAAGGTACGGGGTTTGTACAAAACAGAAACAGACTCAGAAGCCTAGAGAATGAACTTATACTTAGCATGGACTAAGTCTGAAGAGGGAGGCATAGATTGGGACTTTAGGATTGACAAGTACACAATGTTATATTTAAAATCATAATCAACAAGGACCTACTGTAGAGCACAGGGAACTTTCTTCAATATTTTGTAATAACCTAAAGGAGAAAATAATTTAAAAATGAATAAATACATGTATATGTATAACTGAATCACTTTCCTGAAACTAACACAACATTGTTAATTAACTATGTTAATATAAAATTTAAGAATTATTTAAAGAAATAAATAGGCTTTAAATAAAATTCTCTAGAATAGTCATTCACATATTTAGTAAACAGTTTTGAATGCCTACTGTTATGTGAGCTCTGTGCTGAGGGAAAAAACGGGGAAAAGTAGGATGGAAGGAAGGAAGAAACAAGACTAGAAAGGAAATTTAAAAAGTGAGACAAAAGACAACCGATGAATTTATCCAGTGAATAGAAAATTGCTGGTCTCAGCTAAAGTGAAGAGATAAGGTAAAAGGAATTCAATGTAGATGACATCACAGGAGCAAAAATTCTGAGGTGTATATGTGACTGATTTGCTCTGAGACTGGGTATAGTTTAATATGCTGGCAGAATTGTCTGAAAGACGCCAGGAACTGGAATTTTGTTCATAGATGGGTTATGCTTTAACTGCACAATGGTTATTAAAATTTTTAATTAGCTGACTACATTGAAAAGAACTTAACATAATATATAGCCCATAATACATGCTACATTCATGTTTGCTATTAATATTGAAAAATCGAAATATTTCTGTCAAAACTCTAGATTTTCAGATTTTTCTGGAAGATGAGAAATAGGGAACCATTGAAGCAATCTACTGGAGATGCTCCTACAGAGAACATATGTTGCCTCACAATCAGCACACCCCCATGTGAACCATTCCCTTGACTCACTCTAAGTCATGTCGAACAATTACAGTATTCATTGATCCCTGTAAGCATTTGAGTTTTCAAATCCTGGTCAGGTCTTCAAGTTCAAGGTTTGTTGTTAACAAAGCATGCTCCTAAATATTTCTCTGAGGGGTTTGAACATTTTCATAAATACAGTAGAGAACCATAAAAAAACTATAAATTAAAGAATGACACAATGTTATATTGTACCTATGTTATATTCGGTTGAACTATATGAAACTGGTTTTTTGGGTTGTTTTTTTTTTTTTTTGGCTAGTCAAAAATAGTGAAATAGCAATTTCCTTTGGTTCAACCTAAGAGAAGGATTATTCTAGTTACCTATGGTAAATGGAATGGAGAGGGAACAAACTGAAAGCAGAGAAACCAGGTAGGAGGAAATTATAATCATCTCAGTAAGAAATGATGAAAGCTCAAGTTGGAATAATGGCAGTGAAAATGAAGTAAAAGAACTGAGATAATACATAGATACATGAATAAGTGAGACCTATGGTTTTTGACTATCTGGTTTGAACCCTCAGAAAGACAGATCAGAATAAACTTGGATTTTTTAAAATATATTATATATGCTTAGCCTCTTCTCCATGAGGTACATGCTTTAAAAAGATTTGTTCCATTACACTTAATTGAGGATTACTCTTGTTAGAAGCCATTGTTACTTATGAAAATGAGTATGCCCCTCAAATGTGTGGGCACAGACAAATGCTGCAAACTAAAGTAACTTCCAAAGTGAGAGTTTCAAAGAATACCAAGGAGAGTTAAGAAAGGCTTCCTAAGTGATCAATGCCAAGAAATAGAAGAAAATAATAGAATGGGAAAAAACTAGAGATCTTTTCAAGAAAATTAAGGGAACATTTCATGCAAAGATGGGCATAATAAAGGACAGAAAGAGCAAGGAACTAAACAGAAGCAGGAGATACTAAGAAGAGGTGGCAAGAATACACAGAAGAACTACACAAAAAATCTTCATCACCCATATAACCAAAATGGTGTGATCACTCACCTAGAGCCAGACATCCTGGAATGCGAAGTCAAGTGGGCCTTAGGAAGCATCACTACGAACAAAGCTAGAGGAGGTGATGGAATTCCAGTTGAACTATTTAAAATCCTAAAAGATGATGCTGTGAAAGTGCTGCACTCAATATGCCAGCAAATTTGGAAAACTCAGCAGTGGCCACAGGACTGGAAAAGGTCAGCTTTCATTCCAATCCAAAAGAAAGACAATGCCAACAAATGTTTAAATTACTATACAATTGTGCTCATCTCACACACTAGCAAAGTAATGCTCAAATTTCTCCAAAGCAGGCTTCAGTAGTACATGAACTGTGCATTTCCAGACATTCAAGCTGGTTTTAGAAAAGGCAGAGAAACCAGAGATCAAATTCCCAATATCCATTGCATCATCAAAAAAAGCAAGAGATTTCCAGAAAAACATCTATTTCTGCTTTATTGACTACATCAAAGTCTTTGACTGTGTGGATCACAACAAGCTGTGGAAAATTCTTCAAGAGATGGGAATACCAGACCACCTGACCTGCCTCCTGAGAAACCTGTATGCAGGTCAGGAAGCAATGGTCACAATTGGACATGGAACAACAGACTGGTTCCAACATACTCCAAAAGAGTATGTAAAAGCTGTATATTTTCACCCTGCTTATTTAACTTATATGCAGAGTATATCAAGTGAAATGCTGGGATGGATGGAGCACAAGCTGGAGTCAAGATTGCAGGGAGAAATATCAATAACTTCAGACAGGCATATGACAGAACAATTATGGCAGAAAGCAAAGAGCAACCAAAGAGCCTCTTGATGAAAGTGAAAGAGGAAAGTGAAAAAGCTGGCTTAAAGCTCAACATTCAGAAAGCTAAGATCATGGTATCTGGTCCTATCACTTCATGGCAAATAGATAGAGAAACAACGGAAACAGTGAGAGACTTTAATTTGGGGGTCTCAAAATCACTGCAGATGGTGACTGCAGCCATGAAATTAAAAGATGCTTGCTCCTTGGAAGAAAATCTATGACTAACCTAGAAAACATATTAAAAAGCAGAGACATTAATTTGCCAAAAAAAGGTCCCTCTAGTCAAAGCTTTGGTTTTTCCAGTGGTCATGTATCGATGAGAGAGTTGGACTATAAAGAAAGCTGAGCACCAAAGAATTGATACTTTTGAACTGTGGTGTTGGAGAAGACTATTGAGAGTCCCTTGGACTGCAAGGAGATACAACCAGTCCATCCTAAAGGAAATCAGTCCTGAATATTCCCTGAAGGACTGATACTGAAGCTGAAACTCCAATACTTTGGCCACCTGATGTGAAGAACTGACTCATTTGAAAAGACCCTGATGCTGGGAAAGATTGAGGGCAGGAGGAGAAGGGGACTATAGAGGATGAGATGGTTGGATGGCATCACCGATTCAATTGGCATGAGTTTGAGTAAGCTCCCAGAGTTAGTGATGGACAGGAAAGCCTGGTGTACTGCAGCGCATGGGATGGCAAAGAGTTGGACATGACTGAGCAACTGAACTGGACTGTGTTTTATTTTTCTTATAAGCAGAGAGAAAACCATGCTTACCCAAACCATACCACTGGCCTTTGCAGGCCTCCTTGTTGAACATGAATTGATATTATATATTTATTTCCATTTTTAAGACCAAAAAAATCTTTCTAGTCCTCACCTCTCCCACTTACCTGTTCTTGCCTGGAGAATCCCAGTAACACCATGTTCTTGCCTGGAGAATCCCAGTGACAGAGGAGCCTAGTGGGCTCTCGTCTATGGGGTTGCACAGAGTCGAACATGACTGAAGCGACTTAGCAGCAGCAGCAGCAGCAGCAGCAATACTGTGTTACATTGGACAGCTCCTTCTTTACCTAGAATATAAAGCATATCCATTACATCTTATAATACCTGAGAGTAGTGAAGGTCTGGAAAGGAAGACACGTTTTATATACTTTCTTGTAGTTACTGGAAAGTAAAATAATAACAAAAGAATTACTTTAAAAACTGCTTTCAGATGAGATTTTCCCATAAAAAGCCCACATATTTTGTAAGTCAGAAAACAGCTTACCGATATTACGTAAGCTATTTACCCACTCTCTGCCTCCATTTTCTCATGTGGAGAAGAAAACTAATAACAGCACTTACCTTAAATGGTTGTTGTAAGGATTAGATGAGTTAATAAATAAAAAGTATTTAGAACATTGTTTAACATATGGCAAGCATGCAATAGAATTTGACCATATAAGAAATCTTTCTTAAGTGAACAGTGCAAAGAAATAGAGGAAACTAGAGATCTTTTCAAGAAAATTAAGGGAACATTTCATGCAAAGATGGGCATAATAAAGGACAGAAACAGCAAGGACCTACCAGAAGCAGAAGATACTAAGAAGAGGTGGCAAGAATACACCAAACTGTACAAAAAAAGCTCTTAATGACCTGGATAACCATGATGGTGTGATCACTCACCTAGAGCCAGACATATTGAACTGTGTGTGAAGTTAAGTGGGCCTTAAGAAGCATTACTACAGAAAAAGTTAATGGAGGTGATGGAATTCGAGCTGAGTTATCTCAAATTCTAAAAGATGGGACTGTGAAAGTGTTGCACTCAATATGCCAGCAAATTTGGAAAACTCAGAAGTGGCGACAGAACTGGAAAAGTTGTTTTCACTTCAATCTCAAAGAGACGCAATGCCAAAGAATGTTCAAACTACTGTACAGTTGTGCTCATTTCACATACTAGCAAGCTAATTCTCAAAATCCTTCAAGCTAGGCTTCAATACTACATGAACCAAGAACTTTCAGATGTACAAGCTGAATTTATAAAAGGCAGAGGAACCAGAGATCAAATTACCAACATCCACTGGATCATAGAAAAAGCAAGGGAATTATGGAAAAATATCTACTTCTGCTTCACTGACTATGAAAGAGAGTGAAAAAGCTGGCTTATTTTCTTGGGCTCCAAAATCATTGCAGATGGTACCTGAAGCCATGAAATTACAAGATGCTCCTTGGAAGAAAACCTATGACAAAACTAGATAGCATATTAAAAACCAGAGACACCACTTTGCTGACAAAGGTCCATATAGTCAAAGCTATGAAGCTTCCTATAGCTCAAATGGCCAAGAATCTGCTTGTGAGGCAAGAGACCACGGTTTTATCCCTGGGTTGGGAAGTTTTCTGGAGAAGGGAATGGCAATCCACTCCAGTGTTCTTGCCTGGAGAATTCTATGGACAGAGAAGCCTGGAGGGCTACAGTTCATGGGGTCGCAAAGATCAGACACAAGCGGCTAACACACACGTGCTTTTTCCAGTAGTCAGGTACAGATGTGAGAGTTGGATCTTAAAGAAAGCTGAGTGCTGAAGAATTGTGGTGCTGGAGAAGACTCTTGAGAGTCCCTTGGAGATCCCCTGGAGCAAGGAGATCAAACCAGTCAATCTTAAAAGAAATCAACCTTGAATATTCATCAGAAGGACTGATGCTGAAATTGAAGCTCTAAAAATTTGGCTACCTGATGCGAAAAGCAGATTCATTGGAAAATAACCTGATGCTGGGGAAGGTTGAGGGCTCAAGGAGAAGTGGGTGACAGAGGATGAGATGGTTGGATGGCATCACCGACACAATGAACACAAGTTTGAGCAATCTCCGGGAGATAATGCAGGACAGGAAAGCCTGGTGTGCTGTAGAAGGGGTCATAAAGAGTCGGACATGAGTTAGAGACTGAACACAACAACATTATTACCACTATTACTTCTAGCAACTTCTTTAATTTATAGATTTGTAAATCTGATGCATAGGGAATTAAATTGATCAATACAAGGTGTTCCAGAAAGTCAATATCAGAGTCAAAATTAGGACCTAGTGGAGAAGCCCTGAGAGTGGTGGGGTGCAAAAATATAAGATTGAAATACTGAAAGTTCCAATGAGTATGAGTTCCAATGAGTATTATAATTCAGATTTATAAAAATCAGTCAGTCATCAAGATGGGAGGTGACAGTGCTTAGATGGTATATAAATTTACAGTTATATAGGGGTGCAGTTATTGAAAATAATAAGGTATAGAGTATAAGCATGGTAGTGTGCAAGGTAAGATAAAATCATTGCAGGAAAAGATTCAATGGACTGAAATACTATAGTATTGCAAAAATCATCACTATGTATATTGAATTCATTAACAATTAAGACAGGATTAGTGCTAGAGAGTGACAATGAGCCAGATGCCAAAATCCTTGAAAAATAAGAAGTGACCCAGGAGGTGGTGGATGACTATAGCAAAGTAGAATGATGGGTGGTATAGCCATGAGAATCAAAGCTGGGTGCTTTTATGGAGGATAAAGGAAAAAGGATGTGAAGGTAGTACAGAGAAATAAGGATATCATCTACCCTACCTTCTGAGTCTAAGGTAGGAAGGGTTTAAGCAGTGAAAGAGCCTGTGATTAAAGAAAGGTTGGGGAAACACCTGTGAAGAGACAAGTTTCTCTTACAGCAAGAGAGTGAATAGATAGCTCACAAACTGGTTGAGTTCAAAGATTTGCTGAGGATCAATGTTGAGGTCCAGGGAGCATGGGGAGAGCTTTGGGAGGCAGAGAGGCTTAGGAAATGGGGAGGGTTTGATAAGGAGTCAGAAAAGTCATTGAGGATTAGAGTTCTGAGTATGAGAAATAGCTGTGGTTTGGGGGGATGAATAATTAATCTGGAATAAGGAACATGAGGAACTAGCCTTGACAATCCCTGGCAGATAGTGCTGGGGAAGTGATGAGGACATAGGGAAGAGAAGGACAAATAGGGAGGATACTTCTCAAAGCAGGAAGCGTTCTGGGCCTCTCCTTTATTACTGCTGGTAAGGTAAGATCTCCTGCAGAAAGGTGGTCTTATTTCAAATGCAAAAATTGTCTTCTCTCCATCATTCTGCAGAGCAATAGTCCTATGCCAAGCAGGCTAGCATGGTCTTGACCTTTGGGACAGCTGCTTTGAAAATAAGAATCTATACCACAGTCTCATGAACATTCTCAATAGTAGCCAATCCTCATCCTCTGATAATTTTAGAAATGTCCAAAAGTGCGTCAGAGTAGCTGAATACTTCATGATATAAAAATAACATCATTTATTTACATGTCTACCTCCATAACTGTAATGTATTCAGATGTTATATCACAGTCATTGCTGTACCCCTTAAATGGTTAACAGAACTTTTTATTGAGGTGTTGATAATGAACATTTTAATACTTAAAAAGCTTGGATCATGTCTACTTAATTTCAGTCTCTATCTTAAGTATTTATGTTTTAGCGCTTTCTAATAAGGATAGATTTTTCACAATTCAGGGAAATGAATATTTAATTAAATTCAACATATATTAAATATGTGATTTATACATGGAATAGCTCTATGCACTAAAGGGGACACAAATGTGAATAAAACATTGTTTCTGTCCTTGAGAAGCTAACTGTCCAACAAAAGAGATGAAATTTGGAATGAAATCAACTAATCTAATTAATGATCACTTTGGAAATATATAATGTATTCACTGATCATGAAAAGCACAGCATCTCTTACTTATATCCTCTGAAGAAGGACTTGATTTCTAGCGCCCAGTCATTTCAGCTGAAAGTTTCTAGCAAGGCATCAAAAATCATTTTAGATCCAATGTCACTAATTATTAGGAAAATGCATATCAAAATCACAGTGAAGCAGGGCACCAAAGCCAGTGCTCTGGGACAACCCAGAGGAATAGAGGGGGAAGGACGTGGGAGGGGAGTTCAGAATGGGGAAACACATGTTATCAGTTCAGTTCAGTTGCTCAGTCGTGTCCGACTCTCTGCGACCTCATGAATTGCAGCACGCCAGGCCTCCCTGTCCATCACCAACTCCCAGAGTTCACTCAGACTCATGACCATCGAGTCAGTGATGCCATCCAGGCATCTCATCCTCTGTCGTCCCCTTCTCCTCCTGCCCCCAATCCTTCCCAGCATCAGAGTCTTTTCCAATGAGTCAACTCTTCGCATGAGGTGGCCAAAGTACTGGAGTTTCAGCTGTAGTATCAGTCCTTCCAAAGAACACCCAGGACTGATCTCCTTCAGAATGGACTGGTTGGATCTCCTTGCAGTCCAAGGGACTCTCAAGAGTCCTCCAACACCACAGTTCAAAAGCATCAATTCTTTGGCGCTCAGTCTTCTTCACAGTCCAACTCTCACATCCATACACGACCACAGGAAAAACCATAGCCTTGACTAGACGGACCTTAGTCAGCAAAGTAATGTCTCTGCTTTTGTACATGCTATCTAGGTTGGTCATAACTTTTCTTCCAAGGAATAAGCGTCTTTTAATTTCATGGCTGCAGTCACCATCTGCAGTGATTTTGGAGCCCCCCCCAAAAAAAGTCTGACACTGTTTCCACTGTTTCCCCATCTATTTACCATGAAGTGATGGGACTGGATGCCATGATCTTTGTTTTCTGAATGTTGAGCTTTAAGCCAACTTTTTCACTCTCCTCTTTCACTTTCATCAAGAGGCTTTTTAGTTCCTCTTCACTTTCTGCCAGAAGGGTGGTGTCATCTGCATACCTGAGGTGACTGATATTTCTCAGGGCAATCTTGATTCCAGCTTGTGCTTCTTCCAGCCCAGAGTTTCTCATGATATACTCTGCATATAAGTTAAATAAGCAGGGTGACAATATACAGCCTTGACACACTCCTTTCCCTATTGGAACCAGTCTGTTGTTCCATGTCCAGTTCTAACTGTTGCTTCCTGATCTGCATATACCTGTGACCTATTCATGTTGATGTATGGCAAAAACCATCACAATATTGTAAAGTAATTATTCTCCAATTAAAATAAATTAATTACTTTAAAATATCACAATGAGATATCACCTCAGGCCTGTTAGCAAGGTTATTACCAAAAAAGACAAGAAAAAAGTGCTGATAACGATATGGGTAAAAGGAACCCTCATGCACTGTTGGTGGGAATGTAAATTGGTGCAGCCACTGTGGAAAACAGTATGGAGATTCCTCAAAAAATTAAGAAGAGTACTATCATATGATCCAGCTATTCCACTTCTGGCTGTTTGTCCAAAGAATACTAAAACACTAACTTGAAAAGACATATTCACCACTATGTTCATTGTAGCATTATTTACAATAGCCAAGATATAGAAAGAACCTAAGTGACTACGGGTGTATGAAAGGAGAGGACTGGCATATACACAACAGAACATGCCCCATGAAAAAGATGAAATCTTGCCATTTATGACAATATGGATGGTCCTTGAGGGTATTAAGCCAAGTGAAATAAATCAGAGAAAGAAAAACACCATATTATTTCACCCATATATGTGTGATATAAGAAACAAACAAACAAAAAAATAAGTTAAAAAAAAAAAAAAAAACAGCCAAGAACAAGTGTGTAGATAAAGAGAATAGAGTAGTGGCTACCAGAAGTGAAGGGGCAAGGATGGAGGGCAGAATGGGTAAAAGAGATTAACTGTGGTGATGGATGGAGATTAGAACTGTGGTGGTGCCATGCTGTAGTTTATATAGAAGTGTAAATATAATATATACATGAAACTTATATAATGGTATAAACCAATGTTACCTCTTTGGCTTATATCATTACATAAGTTTATAAAAATTAAATTACAAACTAAACAATCAAACATACGAAAAGCAACCATCTACATCTGCAGCAGTATTCCAGTAGTGCAATTAGTGGATGCTGTGTCAGGAAGTTCTTGGTAGCTAAATTATAACACCAACAATGACAAAATACTCTCTAATAGTTAAATTTTTCATATATAATTTCAAACAGAAAAGGAAAAGGGAGGCTAGGTTTCTCCCGGCAATATACATGCTATTTATGAATTGTATTATACATAAAAATACATATGCTTTAACAACATCCTCAGTAATTTTCTGAGTCTTACTGAGATGAAAGTGTTTTGAGAACTTGACAAAGCAAGAAGGGAGTTTGGCAAGAAAAGTTAACAGAAGTCACATCTCGTCAGTGGGAGTCAAAATAATACAATTTACATGATTCTGGGAAACAGGGTTTCTAAGCAGCCACCAATAACACTACATACATTAGTCAGCTTGCCAGCCCCCTGGTGAACTATCAGTTTGTAGATGAAAGAAAACACTGCCTCAAAGAAACTTAAAATTGCTGTGTGGGCAGGGAGATGAATGATCACCACAGATTTCTGCCCCCATGCCTTTTAATGGGGCTTTATAAAATGTAGGCCCATGTACAAACATGCCTTATTTTAAAATTTCCCAGCCACAGAGAGGTTTTATAATCATGGAATGAAGATCTTATTTGCCTTCCCTGTCTCACCTATGTGTTGATCAAATTGATCAGTTCACCAAAAGTTTTAAGTGTATCAGGGAAGAGCACAGGGATGAGCAAGGATCTTAAGATCTCATTTTATGACTTTCAAGTGGAAGGAGCTGGGTATGATCTGAGAAGTGGGTCTGAGGGTCTACTGAAGCAGTTCTTTCTATCTGAGGGTGCTAGTCTGATTGCCCTTCATTCAGTCTGATTTCTTCAAGTACCTAATATGTGGCAGGCAACTAACAGTGTGCCTAGGATAGAGCAGTGAATGAGGTAAACGGGGTCTCTTGTCTTGTGGATCTTCTGGTCTTATAGTAAGACAGAATGGGAATGTGGTGCACTGAGTGTTCCCACAGCAGAAACAGGTTTTATAGCTGCTAACTTAGACGTAAGGGGCATAGAAGACTCCTAAAAAGGAAAAAGCTGAACTTGGAGCCAGTAAGATAAGTAAGCAATAGGGTGGTGAGGGTATAGTGGAGGGGAGCACAGAGGAGAGAATATTTCAGGGAGACAAAACTGCTTGCACAAATGCCAAGAAGTGGAAAAGCATGGTGCATTCAAAGAAATGAAAGAATTTCAGTGTAATTGGAAGGTGTATTGTCTGTGTTTCTAAGGAGGGGCAGGAGAGGAAGGAAATAGTATCTGGAGAAGTTGTCAAGATAAGCAAGATCCACATATAAAGAGCCTTATTTAGCTTATTAATAAAATTTGACATTTTCAATGAGATACACCACAGGATTTTAGCAGAGAAATGACATAATTCCTCAGAAGATAGTATAGTTCAGTGATTGTGCCCACAAACCCTAGAACCTGACTTTTAGGTTTCAACTCCCACCTGTGACACTTAACTGTATGCTCTGGTTATTTAACCTATGTCACACAACAATCACTATAACTCTTAGGGAAAAAAAGGAACACTTTTTATTATTATCTGGATCAAAACAGAGCTTAATTCCTTTCACATTTTTTAAGTTCTAATAACTGGATTTATTCTGAAACCTTGCTTCTATTCTTCTTTTGAAGCTAAGAGTTTTGTGCCATGACTCACAGTACTTTCCTGAGAAGCCAAAAGACATGACCTTACAGGCATTTCCCTATAGAGTTCTCTGAGTCAGGGATCTCTGACAAGGTACAGTCTTCATCCACATTAGGAGAAACAGATTTTCCAAAGTTTGTGCAGTCAAAAGCTTCCAGTCTTAGACACTTAATAAATCCTCTCCTCCTTCAACTCATGGGTATTCAGCACTCTTTCAAATTTAAAAATGCTCTCTATTTTTGTTTTTGATCCATCTCCCAGAATTCTGGAAATAAAAGCAAAAATAAACAAATGGGATCTAATTAAAATTAAAAGCTTCTGCACAACAAAGGAAACTATAAGCAAGGTGAAAAGACAGCCTTCTGAATGGGAGAAAATAATAGCAAATGAAGCAACTGACAAACAACTAATCTCAAAAATATACAAGCAACTTATGCAGCTCAATTCCAGAAAAATAAACGACCCAATCAAAAAATGGGCCAAAGAACTAAATAGACATTTCTCCAAAGAAGACATACAGATGGCTAAAAAACACATGAAAAGATGCTCAACATCACTCATTATTAGAGAAATGCAAATCAAAACCACAATGAGGTACCACTTCACACCAGTCAGAATGGCTGCAATCCAAAAATCTGCAAGCAATAAATGCTGGAGAGGGTGTGGAGAAAAGGGAACCCTCCTACACTGTTGGTGGGAATGCAAACTAGTACAGCCACTTTGGAGAACAGTGTGGAGATTCCTTAAAATATTGCAAATAGAACTACCTTATGACCCAGCAATCCCACAGCTGGGCATACACACCGAGGAAACCAGAATTGAAAGAGACACATATACCCCAATGTTCATTGCAGCACTGTTTATAATAGCCAGGACATGGAAACGACCTAGATGTTCATCAGCAGATGAGTGGATAAGAAAGCTGTGGTACATATACACAATGGAGTATTACTCAGCCATTAAAAAGAATACATTTGAATCAGTTCTGATGAGATGGATGAAACTGGAGCCAATTATACAGAGTGAAGTAAGCCAGAAAGAAAAACACCAATACAGTATACTAACACATATATATGAAATTTAGAAAGATGACAATGATGACCCTGTATACAAGACAGCAAAAAAGACACAGATGTGTATAGCAGACTTTTGGACTCAGAGGGAGAGGTTGGGATGATTTGGGAGAATGGCATTGAAACATGTATACTATCATGTAAGAAGTGAATCTCCAGTCTATGTCCGATGCAGGATACAGGATGCTTGGGGCTGGTGCACTGGGATGACCCAGAGAGATGTTATGGGGAGGGAGGTGGGAGGGGGGTTCATGTTTGGGAACGCATGTACACCTGTGGTGGATTCATGTCAATGTATGGCAAAACCAATACAGTGTTGTAAAGTAAAATAAAGTAAAAATAAAAATTAAAAAAAAATCTTTCATACCAAAAAAAAAAAAGAAAATGCCCTCTAATAGCAGCTATGAGGAATTCTTGCCAAAAAACAGAACCTGAAACATATCAAACCTCGAGGTCTAACTACCTAATAAAACAAAGTCAGAGGACAAAATAATATTTTGTAAGACATCATGACAATCTAATCATCAAGTCTTGAATGCAGGAAAGTCTACAGAACTAATGATATCATCACTTCACCAAGTAAATTTTTAAGAACAAAAAACAGGGAGGGATCTATGGCACAAAATAACCTTAAGGGACATATAAACTAATTCAATGTGCAGCCCTTACTTTGACTCTTACTTAAACAAACCAACTGCTGGGGGAAAAAAAAAGACAATTTGGAAAATTTGAACACTGAATACATATTTGATGATATTAACAAATTATCATCAAGGGGTGTGAGAATGAGATTGTTGCTATATTTTTAAGACTTTTTATATTTTAGAGATAATGGATCACTTATAATTCAAATGATAGCACTCAAAAGCAATATCTTGCCTACAGAACTTTGCAAACCGAAGAGGATTATTAAGACTTTCAAAACAATAGTGATAGTGATAGAACTGCAGTAGTCTGAAGATGTGGAAATGAATTGGGCATAGGCAACAGCTGAACCACCATAACATGGGAGTTTGTCCAAAACACAGAATGTCAAGTCCCATCCCAGATTGCTGCATCAGGATCTGCATTTTAATAACCTTCCAATGTGACAGATACACACATTAAAGTTTGAGGCTCAGTGTTGTAAAGGTCAGGCAGTTTTCCATAGCATGGTTGTAAACTAAAGCCACACTGGAGAGAGAAAAGAGGGGGGGGAAAGAAGGTTTTAATGGGCTTCCCTGGTATTTCAGATGGTTAAGAATCAACACGAAATGCAGGAGACCAGGGTTTGATTCCTGGGTAGGGAAGATCCCCTGGAAACAGGAATGGCAACTTGCTCCAGTATTCTTGTCTGGAGAATCCCATGGACAGAGGAGCCTGGTGGGCTACAGCCCATGGGGTTGCAAAGAGTCAGACACAACTGAGCAACTTCACACATGTATAAGTTCAGTTCAATCACTCAGTTGTATTTGACTCTTTGCGACCCCATGAATCACAGCACGCCAGGCCTCCCTGTCCATCACCAACTCCCAGATTTCACTCAGACTCATGTCGATCAAGTCGGTGATGCCATCCAGCCATCTCATCCTCTGTGACCTTCTCCTCCTGCCCCCAATCCCTCCCAGCAGCAGGGTCTTTTCCAATGAGTCAACTCTTCGCATGAGGTGGCCAAAGTATTGGTGTTTCAACCTCAGCATCAGTACTTCCAAAGAACACCCAGGACTGGTCTCCTTTAGGATAGACTGGATGGATCTCCTTGCAGTCCAAGGGACTCTCAAGAGTCCTCTCTAGCACCACAGTTCAAAAGCATCAATTCTTTCGCACTCAGCTTTTTCACAGTCCAACCATAGCCTTGACAAGATTGACCTTTGTTGGCAAAGTAATGTCTCTGCTTTTGAATATGCTGTCTAGGTTGATCATAACTTTCCTTCCAAGGAGTAAGTGTCTTTTAATTTCATGGCTGCAATCACCATCTGCAGTGATTTTGGAGCCCCTCAAAATAAAGCCTGATGCTGTTTCCTCTGTTTCCCCATCTATTTCCCATGAAGTGATGGGACCAGATGCCATGATCTTCATTTTCTGAATGTTGAGCTGTAAGACAAATTTTCACTCTCTTCTTTCACTTTCATCAAGAGGCTTTTTAGTTCCTCTTCACTTTCTGCCAGAAGGGTGGTGTCATCTGCATATCTGAGGTGATTGATAATTTCTCCCTGAAATCTTGATTCTGGCTTGTGTTTATTCCAGCCCAGCATTTCTTCCAGCCCAGCGTTTCTCATGACGTACTCTGCATAGAAATTAAATAAGCAGGGTGACAATATACAGCTTTGACATACTCCTTTTCCTATTTGGAACCAGTCTGTTGTTCCATGTCCAGTTCTAACTGTTGCTTCCTGACCTGCATATAGGTTTCTCAAGAGGCAGGTCAGGTGGTCTGGTATTCCCATCTCTTTCAGAATTTTCCACAGTTTATTGTGGTCCACACAGTCACAGGCTTTGACATAGTCAATAAAGCAGAAATAGATGTTTTTCTGGAACTCTCTTGCTTTTTCCATGATCCAGTGGATGTTGGCAATTTGATCCTTGGTTCCTCTGCCTTTTCTAAAACCAGCTTGAACATCTGGAAGTTCACGGTTCACGTACTGCTGAGGCTAGTTTGGAGAATTTTGAGCATTACTTTACTATCATGTGAGATGAGTGCAATTGTGCAGTAGTTTGAGCATTCTTTGGCATCGCCTTTCTTTGGGATTGGAATGAAAACTGACCTTTTCCAGTCCTGTGGCCACTGCTGAGTTTTCCAAATTTGCTGGCATATTGAGTGCAACATTTTCACAGCATCATCTTTCAGGATTTGAAACAGCTCAACTGGAATTCCATCACCTCCACTAGCTTTGTTCATAGTGATGATTTCTAAGGCCCACTTGACTTCACATTCTAGGATGCCTGGCTTTAGGTGAATGATCACACCATCGTGATTATCTGGGTCATGAATATCTTTTTTGTACAGTTCTTCTGTGTATTCTTGCCACCTCTTCTTAAGATCTTCTGCTTCTGTTAGCTCCATACCATTTCTGTCCTTTATCATGCCTATATTTGCATGAAATGTTCCCTTGGTATCTCTAATATTCTTGAAGGGATCTCTAGTCTTTCCCATGCTGTTTGCCTCTATTTCTTTGCAGTGATCACTCAGGAAGGCTTTCTTATCTCTCCTCGCTATTCTTTGGAACTCTGCATTCTCATTAGAATATCATTCCTTTTCCCCCTTACTTTTTACTTCTCTTCTTTTGACAGCTATTTGTAAGGCCTCCCCAGACAGCCAGTTTGCTTTGCTGCATTTCTTTTCCATGGGGATGGTCTTCATCCCTGTCTCCTGTACAATGTCAGGAACCTCCATCCATAGTTCATTAGGTACTCTGTCTATCAGATCTAGTCCTTAAATCTATTTCTCACTTCCACTGTGTAATCCTAAGGGATTTGATTTAGGTCATCCTGAATGGTCTAGTGGTTTTCCCTACTTTCTTCAATTTAAGTCTGAATTTGGCAATAAGGAGTTCATGATCTGAGCCACAGTCAGTTCCCGGTCTTGTTTTTGCTGACTGTACAGAGCTTCTCCATCTTTGGCTGCAAAGAATATAATCAATCTGATTTCGGTGTTGAACATCTGGTGATGTCCACGTGTAGAGTCTTCTCTTGTGTTGTTGGAAGAGGGTGTTTGCTATGACCAGTGTGTTCTCTTGGCAAAACTCTATTAGTCTTTGCCTTGCTTCATTCTGTATTCCAAGGCCAAATCTGCCTGTTACTTCAGGTGTTTATTGACTTCCTACTTTTTCATTCCAGCCCCCCATAATGAAAAGAACATATTTTTTGGTTGTTAGTTCTAAAAGGTCTTGTATGTCTTCATAGAACCATTCAATTTCAGCTCCTTCAGCTAGATTAAGCTGTGCAATTTACATAACAGATGCTATCTCATTTATTCATTTCACATATATTTATCAGGCACATGCCATATGCAGAGAATGGTTTTACTTGCTGAGAAGACTACAGGAAATAAAATAAAAATCTCCTACATCATGGAATTTAGTCTAATAGAGAGTAACTCATACATACTGCATGCTTAATTGGTATTAAGAACTGTTCTAAGTCCTTTATATGTATAGTTCACAAGAAAAAAAGAGGTTAGCAGCTGGAAATAATGTTCATAAATTATCAGGTTAAAGTATGATATAAATATATTTCAACCTAACCTTACAAGCAGAGTTGACTACCGCTTGTATCTATCATACACTGTTCCTCTTTCCTTAAGCTCAGCATAGCAGCCCAGGACATCTTAACTTCCACACATTGCATTTGTGATGTTCTAGTCATTCCTATTACTGTTTCCTAGAATGCTACCATGGCACAGAAAAGGAAGGAAGAGAACAGACATGGCTTGAGAATCTAATCTGAGCTAGGTACTTTATTTAAAACATTCTCAAAACAATGCCACATAGTATATATCTTTAACTTTCACTGAAAAATAAGTTACAACTCAGACTAAGTACTTTGGCCAAAGACAAAAGGCTTCCAAGGATTAAGCCCCCCTACATTCAGAATCCACTGCTTCTCCAAATTAATATGTATCTGAAACACCTGAAGGGCTTGGGAAAACAGGCCCTTCCCCAGGGTTTCTGATTCTGTAAGCTTGGGCTGGGGCCTGAGAATCTGCATTTTTAACAAGATCCTCAGGGATGGTGATGCTGCCACTCAGAGTTGGAGGGCAACTGACTTAGTACATATTCAGAGTACTTTATGAAGTAAGTCTGCTTCCTCTGCCACAAAATGGTCCTTACTGTATTTCATAGTAGCTTTTTCACTGGTTAGCATGAGTCTAATAGTTATAAATAGTTACATTTAGATATACTCCAAAATGCAGAATGACTCAAAGACAAGATGAAACAAATATCAGAAGGGGATTTATTTGATGCACATGTGACAGTCCAAGGCAGGTATTTCTGATCAACAAGATAGGTACAGCTCTTTTCCAAGTAGAGACTAGGGATCCAGGCAAAAGGAGCCTCTGAAAATTTCAACATGTAGCTACCAAAATCATGACAGCCATCTCAGTTCGGGTCATCCAGGAGGGAGAAAAAGCATGGAAAAACACGAGCAGGATTCCATACTGGGTCAGATCTGGAAGAGCAGGGGGCATGTGTTGCTTTTGCTAAACATGGTTGCATCCAGCTACACTGGAGATTTAACATGTACTGTAGCCTTGTGCTCAGGAAGCGAGAATGGACTATGGTGAGCAGCTTTCAGTCATAGTCAGCCCAGAGTTGAGATAGGTGTGAAGGTATGCACAGAAGGCTTTGCTGGGGAAGAGGTGTTTATGGTCAGACCTGAAAAAGAAACTAGGTGTTTGATAGGCAAAGACTGAAGTGGGAGGAGCACAGAAGAAAAAGCTGAAGAGAGAAAAAGCAGGAATCATTTTAGGAACTAAGAAAAGGACAACGGGGCTGACACTTGGAGGGTGATGAGGAGGATGACTCCAAATGGGAGAGCTGTGGCAGGCAGAAGCATGGAGGCAGTGATAAAAGTGATTCATTTACCCAAGAAAATTTATTGTCTTTCATGGTCCATGTTTCAGCTGGGTGCTGCAAATATAGAAGTATTTAAAACAAACATGGTTGCTGACCTCACAGAGATTATAGTTTCATGGATAAGACTTTTAACAAACAATTATCTATAAAATTAAGTACTGACATTTATTTTAAGAAAAACCTAGTATTATGAGAACATTTTCATAGGGAGCTAACATAGTCTTAGCTTCAAGAAAGGCTACTGTGAGAAAATGATCATAAGCTAAGAGATGAATGATTATATTTGGGAGTTCAAAGATGACCTTGTCCCCATTTTATACATGGGGGGTGAAACAAAGGCTTATGATTACATGGCTAGATCATGACTGATCAGAGATTTGACCCAATATCTAACTCTAGGTCTTGTGGTATTACCATTATACCAAACCTATATAAGTTCTCGGAGAAGGCAATGGCACCCCACTCCAGTACTCTTGCCTGGAAAATCCCATGGGCAGAGGAGCCTGGTAGGCTCCAGTCCATGGGGTCGCTAAGAGTCACGCACGACTGAGCGACTTCACTTTCACTTTTCACTTTCATGCTGTGGAGAAGGAAATGGCAACCCACTCCAGTGTTCTTGCCTGGAGAATCCCAGGGATAGAGAAGCCTAGTGGGCTGCCGTCTATGGGGTCGCACAGAGCCGGACACACTGAAGCGACTTAGCAGCAGCAGCAGCAGCAGCATATAAGTTCTATGGAAGAGAATAATGGGATACTGACTCTGTTCTAGAGAGCTCTGGCAATCATAAACACATATAAAAGAAACAAAAGGTCTTAAAATTATTTTTAAACTATTTTGTGATTACAGATCAAAGTAATCAAGGTTGGCTCTTGGAAG
Source organism: Budorcas taxicolor (assembly GCF_023091745.1). Lineage (NCBI taxonomy): Eukaryota > Metazoa > Chordata > Mammalia > Artiodactyla > Bovidae > Budorcas > Budorcas taxicolor. The sequence goes on from NC_068912.1 coordinate 76,475,669, forward strand.
AGATAGAACTTGGACTATGCTTCAGTAGACCAAGAGAGTGAGACTAGGAATGAATGCATTCTGGGAGCAGCAATCCCACTGTATAGATATTTAGGTACAACTCTTCAACCAGCTACTAATCCATTGAATGCTAATTTTATCCAGCTTATATCCCTCCAGCTGGTTCATCAGCCTATCATGCAAATCTGTCAAATCCCTTGTTAAAATGCAGAGTAATGTCAGCACAGGTTTCACAGTTTCCTCTATACGAACCTGCTTCACTATATTTCTGATGCTAAGGGAGCCTCACAGAGAATAAGAAAAATCAACCATTAAGGTTAAGCTACTGAACAAAGATGTATTCCTCCAGGGTTGACTGCTTGTCAAAAGTGTTATTAAAATTCTGCCTTGTCACAACTAGACAAGAGTGTGGCCCAGAAGATACATATGGCTATAATGGTGCCCTGGCCTCCCATATGAGTTCTGTCACTACCAGACCACTCATCATTGGACTCACCACTACTCATCAACACAGAGATGGGCTGAAGAGAAGAGACCAATCAATATATTTTATTTTTTCAGTCAGCTAACGTTTACTTGTTGCCTACTTACTGCCAACAACTATAGGTACTGACGTTACAAAACAGAGTAAGTCAAGAGCTTCCCTCTTGGGATATTCATATTTTAGCTAGAAGAGTACACACAAGAAAAATGTTCATGATAAAATGTGAAAATGGTAAATGAAAGCATAGAAAAGAATATAGTTAGTACTGTATTGGAGTTCAAACAAGCTTTCACATAGAAGATAACATTTGACCAGGCAGAAAGTGAAGAGGAACTAAAAAGCCTCCTGATGAAAGTGAAAGAGGAGAGTGAAAAAGTTGGCTTAAAGCTCAACTTTCAGAAAAAGAAGATCATGACATCTGGTCCCATCACTTCATGGGAAATAGATGGGGAAACAGTGGAAACAGTGTCAGACTTTATTTTTTGGGCTCCAAAATCAATGCAGATGGTGATTGCAGCCATGAAATTAAAAGACACTTACTCCTTGGAAGGAAAGTTATGACCAACCTGGATAACATATTCAAAAGCAGAGACATTACTTTGCCAACAAAGGCCCATCTAGTCAAGCCTATGGTTTTTCCTGTGGTCATGTATGGATGTGAGAGTTGGACTGTGAAGAAAGCTGAGTGCTGAAGAATAGATGCTTTTGAACTGTGTTGTTGGAGAAGACTCTTGAGAGTCCCTTGGACTGCAAGGAGATCCAACCAGTCCATTCTAAAGGAGATCAGTCCTGGGTGTTCATTGGAAGGACTGATGGTGAAGCTGAAACTCCAATACTTTGGCCACCTCATGCAAAGAGTTGATCCATTGGAAAAGACTCTGATGCTAAGAGGGATTGGGGGCAGGAAGAGAGGGGGATGACAGAGGATGAGATGGCTGGATGGCATCACCGACTCGATGGCCATGAGTTTGAGTGAACTCTGGGAGTTGGTGATGGACTGGCGTGCTGTGATTCATGGGGTTGCAAAGAGCTGGACACCACTGAGCAACTGAACTCAACTAAACTGATCTAAGTGAGAGTATAAATTCAAGAATGAATGGAGGGTTCATAGACGGCTTTAAGGACATTCCAGGCAGAGTAAGCAATGAGCTAGGTGTATAATCCTTCACAGGGTTGGTCATATCCAGGAAACGATGAGAAGACTGATGTGGCAGTAGAGGGTGGAGATGAGGTGGGGGGAACTTTTAGGAGATATGGTTAAGGAAGGCTGTGCTGATACTGTGTTAAATACCATGCCAAACTGTCTACATTCTCTCCTGAGAGCCATAGAGAAACATTAGAGATTTTTAAGGCAGAAATAATGAAGTCATTAAGTTTTAAGGTCTTATTAAGGTCATATCAACTTTGAAAATAAGATTCTCGTGTTTGTGACAATGCAAATATAAGCAATAACTCATGAAATTGGTATAAAATAACGCACAGACTTGACTTCCTAACTTTTATTAGCTTGGTGACCTTAAGTAATTAACATCTTCTGTAAGACTCCTATGTATAAAATGAGTGTAACAATAGTTCACACCTGAACTGCCTGGAATTGAGTATTAATTCAGTTAATATTAGCTGTGCTACTGATTTTTTAAATCTGAAACTATTATTCTAAGGATTCATGGGCACATACTATGTATCATTATTCTTAACGATAGCATCAATAACAATAATAATAAAGTATATATTTATATTTACTTATGCCTGGTAACATTTACTTCATAAATATTTCAATCTCATAATATCTCTAAGGGATAAATATTACAATTGTTATTTTATAAAGTGAGGAAAATGAGGCTCAAAGATTCTAAGTGACTTGCCCCAAGCAATAAAGCAAGTCTATAGTGAGGCCTGCAATGAACAAGCACTTGTTTCATTCCACCATACGGTTTCTTGGCTTAAATAATAATGACATACTATCCTTCTTTGGCAATGATCTAAGCCAGATATATTTTTGAGCCACAGTTTAGTAAGGTAACAAGAATACTGTGCCATGGGGGCTAAAGAATTGAGATCCTTCTTCTTACAGTTGTCACATGGACCTGTAAAGAGGCAAAGATTCTCTACTTTACGCATCTCCTCACACTTTATCCTGTTCCCTATTCCTTCCCACCAGGCATTCGGTGTGCCATTTTTCTATCTCCTCTTTCATGCAGCAAGCACACAGCAAAGATCTGGCCTTTGAATCATGTTGTAATTTGAGTGAATTACCTCATGACTTCTATGAAAGACTGTCTAGTTCGGGGGGTGGGGGGGGTCAAAAAGAAAATTATGCTGGGAACCCCATGACTGAGTCTTATGATTTAAGTCCCTAAATCTTTAGGATCCTGAGGCTTTAGCTGCGTTTGAAAACTATTTCTTTGTTTACAATCTAGCACTTATCACTACTGTCAAGACCTCTCAGTAAGAATTTCCAGAGGGAAAAAAAAGAGTGAGTGGTGGGGGTAAGGCACGACTATTCCACTCCAAATGCATAAAAATTAGTATCAGAGAAATGGGCCAAAACCCCAACCTTCTGTCTTCCAAGAGGTGCTCATTTATTAAGTGGCAGGGTAGTAGAGTTGTGATGGATCCATACAGTATGGTGATTAAAAGCACTGGTCTGGAATCAGACAGAGAAGACTTTGAGCTTTTTTTTTTTTAACTACAAAATGATCACTCAATTTTTTATTGAGTTTCAGAATTCTAATTTGCAAAGTGGAAGAAATAATACTTATTTTGCACGGTTGTTGTAAAAATTCAATAAAATAAGGTATGTAAAGTGACAAGAATAGTGCCTGACATACTGAAGATAATTAGTAAATAGAAGCACTCTGTGCTACTTATTATATAATAATTATTTATTTTCTCCAAATGCATTGATCATATTTAAACAAAAAAATGGGCAAGTCTTCATTTCACAAGTCGCTGTGAAGACACGACATAATGGCTTGAAAGCATAATTTATGAAAGAAAAATATAACATGACTTATCCATTGTTTTCCTTTTGAATTATTTATGAAGTGTTTTTTAAGAGGCATTCAGATCAGTCAGAATTAAAGCTATGAGTTGATGTTGCTGTACCATGCTTTTAAAAATTCAGTAGCTTCAGAAAATGTTATTTCACAAATTGTATTCTCACTTAATGATTTAATCACTAAGGATACATGTTAACAATCACTCTAAATAAGAGCCTGAAAGGAAAATATACTGCTTCTCACAACCCACCCAACAATCTGTAACTTGGCTTTTTGGAATTAAATGGTCATTAAAAAAAAAAAATCATCTGTAGCAATGGCTTAGGGAAAACAGAAAAAAAAAAAAAAAAAAACAACCCCATTTAATGAACTGAAAGCAGGAATCACAATAAGGATATAATACTCCTTCCAAGATGCCTAGGATATTCCTGGGGAGAAAATACTGCCAGGAAATAGTGAGCAGATTTATTTCAAATCTGACTTTTATCTATCTACCACTACCCCTATTATACAGAAGGTATAAATAAAAGCCCGAAAATATCAAGTAGCTTACTTAAGATCTTGCAACTAAAAATGGTGAAGAGGAAACTCTAAAAAGAGCCTTGACTATGCCCTATAATATACTGCTACTTCCTTCAGGCCTACAAAGGGGCTGGCATTTATCATTGTTGTTATTTAGTCCCTTAGTCACATCCAACTCTCTGTGATCACATGGACGGTAACATGCCAGGCTTCCCTGTCTTTCACTATCTCCCACAGTCCCACAGCAACATACGGAGAGTTCCAGTTGCTTCATTTTTTGCCAATAATTAATTTTGTCAATCTTTTTCTTTTTAGTCATTCTAGTGTGTGGTGGTGATAACTCATCATGGTTTTAATTAGCATTTATCTAATAACTATAGGAGGTGTGGGTTGACAGCAGCCTGCTTTGGGGTCAGGGGCACTGACTACAACAGGCCTGGAGTCTGTGGCATGCTGGCATAAGTCATTTTGAAGGAGGTCACCATACTGTAGATTGGCCTAACGGGGAGAGAACACAGCCCCACCCATCAGCACAAAAATTGGATTAAAGACTTACTGAGCATGGCCTTGCCCACCAGAACAAGACCCAACTCTCCCAAAGCCAGTCCCTCCCATCAGGAAGCTTCCACAAACCTCTTATCCTCATCCATCAGAGAGAAGACAGAATGAAAACCATAATCACAGAAAACTAACCAAACTAATCACACAGATCATGGCCTTATCTAACTCAATGAAACTATGAGCCATGCCATGTAGGGCTACCCAAGAAGGATGGGTCATGGTGGAGAGTTATGACAAAACGTGGTCCACTGGAGAAAAGAATGGCAAACCACTTTAGTATTCTTGCCTTGAGAAACTCGTGAACAACATAAAATGGAAAAAAGATATAACAGAGAAAGATGAACTCCCCAGGTTGGTAGGTGCCCAACACGCTACAGGAGAAGAGCAGAGAAATAGCTTCAGAAGGAATGAAGAGGCTGAGCCAAAGCAGAAACCACACCCTGTTGTGGATGTGTCTGGTGGTGAAAGTAAAATCCGATGCTATAAAGAACAATATTGCATAGGAACCTGGAATATTAGGTCCATGAATCAAGGTAAATTGGAAACAATCAAAAGGAAATGGCAAGAGTGAACATCGACATTTTAGAAATCAGTGAACTAAAATGGACCAGAATGAGTGAATTTAATTCAGATGACCATTTTATATGTATACTACTGTGGACAAGAATCCCTTTGAAGAAATGGACTAGGCTTATAGTCAGCAAGAGAGTCAAAAATGCAGTACTTGTATCCAATCTTAAAAATGACAGAATGATCTCTGTCCGTTTCCAAAGCAAACCATTCAATATCACAGTAAGCCAAGTCTATGCCCCAACTAGTAATGCTGAAAAAGCTGAAGTTGAATGGTTCTATGAAGACCTACAAGACCTTCAAGAACCAACACCAAAAAAGATATCCTTTTCATCATAGGGGACTAGAATGCAAAAGTAGGAAGTCAAGAGATACCTGGAGTAACAGGCAAGTTTGGCCTTGGAATAGAAAATGAAGCAGGGCAAAGGCTAGTAGAATTTTGCAATGAGAGCACACTGGCCATAGCAAACACCATTTTCTGACAACACAAGAGATGACTCTACACATGGACATCACCAGATAGTCAATACCAAAATCAGATTGATCATATTCTTTTCAGACAAAGAGGGAGAAGCTTGATATAGTCAGCAAAACCAGGCGCTGACTGTGGCTCAGATCATGAACTCCTTACCATAAAATTTAGACTTAAATAGAAGAAATTGGGAAAAATGACTAGACAACTCAGGTATGACCTAAATCAAATCCCTTACAATTATACAGTGGAAGTGACAAATAGATTCAGGAGATTAGATCTGATAGAGTGCATGAAGAACTATGGATGGAGATTTGTAACATTGTACAGGAGCAGTGATCAAAACCATCCTCAAGGGGGAAAAAAAATGGAAAAGGCAAAAGGGCTGTCTGGGGAGACCTTAAAAATAGCTGAGAAGAAAAGAGAAAGGCAAAGGGGAAAAGGAAAGATATACCCATTTGAATGCAGAGTTCCAAAGAATAGCAAGGAGACATAAGAAAGCCTTCCTCAGTGATCAATGCAAAGAAATAGAAACAACAACAACAACAAAAACCAATAGAATGGGAAAGACTAGAAATCTCTAAGAAAACTAGAGATACCAAGGGAACATTTCATGCAAAGACAGGCACAATAAAGGACAGAAATGGTATGGACCTAACAGAAGCAGAAGATATTAAGAAGGAGAGACAAGGATACACAGAAGAACTATACAAAAAAAGTTCTTCATGATCCAGATAACCAGAATGCTGTGATCAACCACCTAGAGCCAGACATCCTGGAGTGTGAGATCAAGTGGGCCTTAGGAAGCATCACTATGAACAAAGCTAGTAGAACTGATGGGATTCCAGTTGGGCTACTTCAAATCCTAAAAGATGATGCTGTGAAAGTGCTGCACTCAATAAGCCAGCAAATTTGGAAAACTCAGCAGTGGCCACAGGGCTGGAAAAAATCAGTTTTCATTCCAATCCCAAAGAAACGCAATGCCAAAGAATGTTTAACTACCACACAATTGCACTCATATCACACACTAGCAAAGTAATACTCAAAATTCTACAAGGGAGGCTTCAACAGTACATGAATCAAGAACTTTCAGATGTTCAAGCTGGATTTAGAAAAGACAGAGGAACCAGAGATCAAATTGCCAACATCCGCTGGATCATTGAAAAAGAAAGAGAGTTCCAGAAAAACATCTATTTCTGTTTCATTGACTACTGTAAAGCCTTTGAATGTGTGGATCACAATAAACTGTAGAAAATTCTTCAAGAGATAGGAATACCAGGCCACCTTATCTGTCTCCTGAGAAACCTATATGCAGGTCAAAAAGCAACAGTTAGAACCAGATATGGAACAACAGACTGGTTCCAAATAGGAAAAGGAGTACATCAAGGCTGTATATTGTCACCCTGCATATTTAAGTCATATGCAGAGTACATCATGTGAAATGCCAGGTTAGATGAAGCACAAGCTGGAATCAAGACTGCAGAGAGAAATATCAGTAACATCAGATATGCAGATGAAACCATCCTTATGGCAGAAAGTGAGGAGGAACTAAAGAGCCTCTTGATGAAGGTGAAAGAGGAGAGTAAGAAGATTGACTTAAAACTCAACATTCAAAAAACTAAGATCATGGAATTCAGTCCCATCACTTCATGGCAAATAGATGGGGAGAAAAAGGAAACAATGACAGTCTTTACTTTATTGGGCTCCAAAATCACTGCAGAGGGCAACTGCAGCCAAGAAATTAAAAGACACTTGCTTCTTGGAAGAAAAGCTGTGAGAAACCTAGACAGCATATTAAAAGGCAGAGATATTAATTTGCCATCTAGTCAAGACTACGGGTTTTTCAGTAGTCAAGTGTGGATGTGAGAATGGGACCATAAAGAAACTGAGCATCAAAGAATTGATGCTTTTGAACTATGTTTTTGGAGAAGATTCTTGAGAGTCCCTTGGACTGCAAGGAGATCAAACCAGTCAATCCTAAAGGAAATCAACCCAGAATATTCATTGGAAGGACTGATGCTGAAACTGAAGATCCGATACTTGCACTACCAGATGCAAAGATCTGACTCATTAGGAAAGACCCTGGTACTGGAAAAGTTTGAAGGCAGGTGGAGAAGGGGATGACAGAGGACAAGATGGTTGGATGGCAACATTAGTGGCCATGAGTTTGAGCAAGCTCCAGGAGATGGTGAAGTACAGGGAAGCCTGGTGTGCTGCAGTCCATGTGATGACAAAGAGTTGAACAGGACTGAGCAGACTGAACAACAAAGGTATTGAGGATTTTTTCTGTGCTTCCTTGCCATTCTTGTATCTCCCTTTGTGAAATGTTTAAATTCTCTGGTTTTATTGTTTTTACTGAGTTGTAAGAATTGTTTATATATTCTGATTACAAGTATTTTATCAGAAATATGTTATATTTATTTTTTTTCAGAAAGTGGCTTATTTTTTCTGATTCTTAACAGTATCTTTTGATTTGCATTTCTTTAATAATGAGTGATGTTGAGGATCTTTTCATGTGTTTGTTACCCATCTGTATGTCTTCTTTGGAGAAATGTCTATTTAGTTATTTGGCCCATTTTTTAATTGGGTCATTTATTTTTCTGGAATTGAGCTGCATGGGTTGCTTGTATATTTTTGAGATTAGTTGTTTGTCAGTTGCTTCATTTGCTATTATTTTCTCCCATTCCAAAGGCTGTCTTTTCACCTTGCTGATAGTTTCCTTTGTTGTGCAGAAGCTTTTAATTTTAATTAGATCCCATTTGTTTGTTTTTGCTTTTATTTCCAGAATTCTGGGAGGTGGATCATAGAGGATCCTGCTGTGATTTATGTCGGAGAGTGTTTTGCCAATGTTCTCCTCTAGGAGTTTTATAGTTTCTGGTCTTATGTTTAGATCTTTAATCCATTTTGAGTTTATTTTTGTATATGGTGTTAGAAAGTGTTTTAGTTTAATTCTTTTACAAGTGGTTGACCAGTTTTCCCAGTACCACTTGTTAAAGAGATTGTCTTTAATCCATTGTATTATTTTGCCTCCTTTGTCAAAGATAAGGTGTCCATATGTGTGTGGATTTATCTCTGGGCTTTCTATTTTGTTCTATTGATCTACATTTCTATCTTTGTGGCAGTACCATACTGTCTTGATGACTGTGGCTTTGTAGTAGAGCCTGAAGTCAGGCAGGTTGAATCCTCCAGTTCCATTCTTCTTTCTCAAGATTGCTTTGGCTATTCGAAGTTTTTTGTATTTCCATACAAACTGTGAAATTATTTGTTCTAGCTCTGTGAAAAACACTGCTGGTAGCTTGATAGGGATTGCATTGAATTTGTAGATTGCTTTGGGTAGTATACTCATTTTCACTATATTGATTCTTCCAATCCACAAACATGGCATATTTCTCCATCTATTATTGTCCTTTTTGATTTCTTTCATCAGTGTTTTATAGTTTTCTATATATAGGTCTTTAGTTTCTTTAGGGCAAGACCACAATGAAGTGCCATTTCACACCAGTCAGAATGGCTGCAATTCAAAAGTTTTCAAGCAATAAATGCTGGAGAGGGTGTGGAGAAAAGGGAACCCTCTTACACTGTTGGTGGGAATGCAAACTAGTACAGCCACTATGGAGAACAGGGTGGATATTCCTTAAAAAACTTCAAATAGAACTGCCTTATGACCCAGAAATCCCACTGCTGGACATACACACCAAGGAAACCAGAATTGAAAGAGATATGTGTACCCCCAATGTTCATTGCAGCACTGTTTATAATAGCCAGGACACGGAAGCAACCTAGATGTCCATCAGCAGAGGAATGGATAAGAAAGCTGTGGTACATATGTGGTACACAATGCAGCATTATTCAGCCATTAAAAAGAATATATTTGAATCAGTTCCAATGAGGTGGATGAAACTGGAGCTGATTATACAGAGTGAAGTAAGCCAGAAAGAAAAACACCAATACAGGATACTAACACATATATATGGAATTTAGAAAGATGGTAATGATAACCCTGTATGCAAGACAGCAAAAGACACACAGATGTATAGAACAGACTTTTGGACTCTGTGGGAGAGGGAGAGGGTGGGATAATTTGGGAGAATGACATTTAAACATGTATACTATCATGTAAGAAATGAATTACTAGTCTAGGTTCGATACAGGATACGGGATGCTTGGGGCTGGTGCACTGGTATGACCCAGAGAGATGATATGGGGAGAGTGGTGAGATGGGAGTTCAGGATTGGGAACTCATGTACACCTGTGGCAGATTCGTGTCAATGTATGGCAAAACCAATACAGTATTATAAAGTAAAAAAAATAATAATAATAATTTAAAAATAATTTAAAAAATTAGTATACCAAAAAAACACAGTATCTTTTGAAAACAAAAGTTTTTAATTTTCAAGATGTTCAATTTAACATTATTTTTTCATGCATTATGCTCTTGGTGTTTTAAGAAATCCTTGTCTAAGTTAAGGATATAACATTTTCCCCCTATGGTTCTTTCTAGAAATTGTGTAATATTATCTTTTATTTTTACATCTATAATGCACTTCAATTTAATTTTTATATACTGTAAATAGTGTGTAGAAAGAGCTGAGGTTTATTTCTTTGCACATGGATATCCAATTGTTCTGGTATCATTTATTGAAGCTTTTCACCAAATCCATGAATTACCTTGAAAACTTTATCAAAAATCAATTGACCTTTTATGTTTCGTCTGTCTGTAGACTCTATTCTGTTCTGTGTATCACCATATGTAACACCACATTTCCTTGTTTGCTAATAGCTTTGTGATAAGCATTGAAAGCAGTTAGTATATGACCTCCACCTTTGTTTTTCAAAGTTCTTTTGGCAATTCTAGGCCTTCTTTTTACATTTTTATATGACTTACAGACTCAGCTTATCAGTTTTTACAAAAAAATTAAAAGCTTGCTGAGATTTTGATTGGGACTGTGTTGAATCCAAAAATGAATTAATATAGAACAGACATCTTGGAAACATTGTCTAATTCATTAACATAATATATACCTCATTTATTTAGGTCATCTTGAAATTCTTTTGGCAAGGTTTCATGGTTTTCATTGTGAATGTCTTATACATATGTCATTAAGCTTAACCCACAACATTTTATATTATTTAATGGTAAAATAAGTTCTATTTTTATTTGAATTCCCACTTGGTTGCTGTTACCATAAAAACTGCAAGGCTATCCAACCAGCCCATTCTAAAGGAGATCAGTCCTGGGTGTTCATTGGAAGGACTGATGCTGAAGCTGAAACTCCAGTACTTTGGCCACCTCATGTGAAGAGTTAACTCATTGGAAAAGACCCTGAAGCTGGTAGGGACTGGGGGCAGGAGGAGAAGGGGACGACAGAGGATGAGATGGCTAGATGGCATCACCGACTCGTGGACATGAGTTTGGGTATACTCCAGGAGTTGGTGATGGACAAGGAGGCCTGGCGTGCTGCGATTCATGGGGTCACAAAGGGTCTGACACAACTGAGCGACTGAACTGAATTCAACCATATAAACATTAAATTGACCTTTATATATCAATCCTATCTCCTGTGGATATGCTAAAGACAGTTAAGTCTGGTTGCATTTTTGTAGATTTCTTCATTTTTTTGCAAAAGTCATCATATCACCTGCAAACAAAGATAGTTTTACCTCTTTTTCATTCTAGATACCTTTAATTTTTGTACTGCCTTCATGCACTGGTTGACATCACCGATAAGGTTAAATGCAAGTGCTGAAAGAGGATATCCTTGCCTTATAGGAGAAAGACTTCAAACTTTCATAGTGATGATGATTATAGGTTTTTCCTAGATGCCTGTTTTACAGGTTAAACAACTACCTTTCTACACCTCATCTTTGAGTTTCTGTTTTGTTTTATTCATTAACAATGAATAAATTTATTGAATCTTTTGAATCTCATCAAATGTTTTTCTTGCATCTACTAGGATAATACTATGAATTTTACTTTTCCATACTTTAATATACTGACTTGAAGTGACTGAGTTCTTAACACCAAACCAATCATATTTTGGGGGGAGAAATCCTACTTTCAGGAAATATTATCCTTTGTATATACTGGTGAATTATATTTGCTAAATTTTTAAAAGAGTTTTGCATTTATGTTCTAATAAAGGGTTGCACATTGTTGTTGTAACAATCAATATCTTTGGTTTTAGTATTAGCATTTTTAGTTTTAGTTATAATGTTGGCCTCAAACAATGAGCCTTTCCTTTTCTGTTTTTTCAGAGGGTTTATGAATAATTTATATTATTTTTCCTTAAATGTTTGACAGAATTCACCAACAAAGCAATCTGGGTCTGCCGTTTTCTTTGCAAGTGAATTTTTAACTAAAAATTCAATTTAAAAATAAATATTAGATGATTATTTCTTCTTCAGTGAGTTTTAATAGATTGTACATTTTAAGGAATTTGTCCATATCATATAAATTGGTGAACTTACTGGCATTGTTTTTCATAATATTCATTCTCTTATTAACCTTTTAATATCTCTAGATTGTGAAGTGTCATTAGCTCTCATTCATGGTACTGGGGATTTTTGTCTTGGCCCTTCTTTTCCTTACAAATAGGGAGTTATTAATTTCATTCATCTTCTTGAAGAACTAACTTTTGGGTTCACTGATTTCCTCTTTTGACTTTTTCTAGTTCACTGATTTCTGCTCTGATATTTATTAGTTTTGTCATCTACTTGATTTAAGTTTCGTTTGCTCTTCCACTTTTAGTTTTTTTTTTTTTTAATAAAAGCTGAGATCACTGATTTTAGTTCTTTGTTCTTTTTCTGATATAGACATTTAATGCTATAAATTTCCCTATAAACCTTGCTTTAGTGGCATCCAGAAATTTTGATATATTGTGTTTTGCTTCCTTTCCATTCAAGATATTTTCAAATTTTCCTTTTGACTACTCTTTTAATCCGTGAAATATTTAGGAGGAGAAGAGGATGATAGAGGATGAAATGGTTGGATGGCATCACCAATTCAATGGACATGAGTTTGAGCAAACTCCGGGAGTTGGTGATGGACAGGGAAGTCTGGTGTGCAGCAGTCCATGGGGTCACAAACAGTTGGACACGACTGATCGATTAAAATGACTGAGTTTAATTTCCAAATATTTGGAGAGTTTCAAGATACCTTTGCATTACCGATTTCTAGCTTATTCCAGTATAGTCAGAGAACATAATTTGTATGACTTGATCATTTTTAAATTTATAGACATTTGCTTTATGCGGAGAATATGGTCTATATTGGTAAGTGTTCCATGTACACTTTGAAAAGAATATGTATTTTACTCTTTTATTAGGTAAAGTGTTCTATAAATGCTAATTGTGTCTAATTGTTTGACAATGTTGTATAGATCTTGTGTATAATTGCTGATATTTTTGTATACTTGCTCCATTATTGAGAGAGTGGTATTAAAATACTTGAGTGTAGCTATAGATTTGTCTATGTCACTTCACAGTTCTGTCATTTTTTGCTCCATTATTTGAATATTTAGGATTGGTGCATAAACCTTTAGAATTGTTGGGTCCTCTTGATGAAATAATCCCTTTATTATTATAAAATAACATTCTTTGCCTCTGGTAATTTCTTTGCTTGAAAATATATTTTGTCTTATATTAATATAGCAAGATAAAGATTCTTTTAAATAGTGTTATCATGGTATATTTTAATTATCATTTTACTTTTAACCCGTTTGTGTTTTCCTACTTAAAGTGAGTATTAGGTTGACAGCAGAGACGTTTATCCAATCTAACAATCTCTACCTTCAAAATGTGATATGAGACCATTTACATTTAGCATTAATACTGACATGGTAGGTTTAAATCTACCTTAAATTAACCTTTATAATTCCTCACTAGATAACCTTCTACTTCACTATGCCTCAGCAAAATGCCTAGTTTGGTAAAATAAGGAAATACTGAACCAGAGAATGGGAACAAAAATAATCAGGAGCCAATCATACTTCAGTGAATTATTAGACATTAACTATTATCTAGCCAGAAATTATCTGTTCTAATAATGTTTTTCTCTTACCATACATCTCATGATTTTTACAAAGTAATAATGGCAATTTAGAGAAGTTGTCAGATATATTTCAGAAAATATCCTTATAGAAAAACTAAGAATTGGTATGAGGGAATGAATTTTATACTTATAGAGGACCCCAAATAGCATACTGTTCTTGAAAAAAGGAAAAAAGAGAACTGGAGAAAATCATCTCTGACTGTCTCCACAGTGGAGCCATCATCTTTAGGCAGAGTTCCAAAGATGTCTGTTCACTGCAACACACAGAGGAAAAGTGAGGAGTTCTGTGAATTATCCTGGCCACAGTGATATAATACAATACAATGAAGCAGCAGCTCTTGGAAGATACATTCTACTAACAACGAAGACTATTTGCTATTAAGTGGATAATATATGCACAGAATGGCATGGACAATTAACTCCTCTTGATATACAATAACTTCCTTGACAGGTTGTGGTAAAACAGTGTATACAATCAGAACAGCATCAGTTAAAAACTACTTCTCCAAGAAAAACTTCCATTACAATGTAATTTCTCCCCAGAACACTTCATATAATCCCAGGTTACTTATGACCCTCATTGTTCTATAATATGTAAATCCTCATTTAATATATCTATAATCCCTATGTTGATCCATGATGATTATGTGAGCAAGGTCAGTTGCTCAGTCATGTCTGACTCTTTGCGACCCCATGGACTGTAGCCCACCAGTAACTTCCTCTATCCATGGGATTTCTCAGGCAAGAATACTGGAATGGGTGCGTTTCCTTCTCCATAAGATCTTACCAACTCAGGAATCAAACCCTTGTCTCCTGCATTGGCAGGCAGATTCTTTACCACTGAGCCACAAGGGAAACCCATGATGATTATAAATCACTATTATTACAAGGAATTTACCAGACACAGAAATATCATCAGAGGTTAGGGGAGAGTGGTTTTAAACCCAGGAGCCACAATAACTCTGAGAACATTCTACTAATCACTGTGGTGATGAGAAGGAACAAGGCCCTACTCAACATCTCTGCTTCATTACTCTCAACAACTCTGTGTTTCACCTCGACTGCACTACCAGCTAATCCCTAAATGCCCTGTAGACATACTGTCTTGCTATTTTGCCTTTATAAGTATTATTCTCTTAATAAGGAGAACTTTTCCTATCTTTTCCGTGGTGATCAAGGATGAAAGAGCAGATAAAACCAAGGAGGGTCTTGGAATGCAGGAATGGAAAAAACAGACCCTTCTTGCCCTTCCATCCCCCATGTTTTAACTATTAATGGAACAGTATAACCTGTCTCCTCTCCTACCCCATAGGGAGAAGGTATTTGCACTATGCTTCCCCCATCCAGTATACATGACTCTTCCAATCAGCAAATGACCCACAAGACCTCTATCCCACCTCTTGTACCCTGGGTATAAAAGTAGACTAAAGAGCCCTATTCAACATTGGTTCTCCCTTGAGCTGACAACTGTTCTAACAGCATCTCCCACTCTAATATTGCTCTCCTTCTGTCTCATGTCTGGAAATTCTTTTCCAACCTGTGCCAGGACCATGACATTTTCCTTAATGATGCATCTCACAAGTTAGATCCTCTCTGATATTCCTGTGCTTCCCTCATTCCCATAGCTGAATTCTCCGGAGCTGCTTGGCAATCTGCACCTACATCTCACAGAAACTTATATTGCAATTGCTTCCTTTGATAGCAAGTGCTTCCCTTTTAAAGCTTTCTTATTTAACACTTATTATATATCTACATCTTTCCACAAAGAACTTGAAGCGGGTTATAATAAAGAGCAGTGCAAGCAAATATGGAAATAGAAAACTAAGACCATAGAAAAGAAGTATATAAAACTGTCAAACATAAAGTTGCCCTTTATAGGCTTCAAATATTTCCTTGAACTTCTTGGAATTTTTCATGAAAAGATTCTCATCAGAGAGGAGAAAAATATTGTTTCCCTTGGTTCTTCAAGGAAAACAAATTTATTCCCAGCAGAGAACCCTAACGTAAAAATTCATCATAGGTGATTATATATAGAAGAGCCTAATCCATATGAAAGATAATATTCTCAACACGGTAGTCCACAATAGCCCAAATGAATTGCAAATGATTGCCTTTTATCCCTATTTTCAGCATAACTAGTGCTCAAAATATTAAAATGCAACACAGTTTGGTGAATCTGAATAGCCTGGATCAAGATAAGCTAAGCAAGTAGTCTTCTGATAATTTAATTAGCTACAAAGATAAAATTACTATACAGTATGTATTTAGACAAAGTTTCCTAAGTACTTTCTTCACATGGTCTCTTAATAAAAGAAGCCAGATCTCACTAGACTACCATTGCTAACACTGTGTGGGTATTCTAAAACATGGGAGGGGGAAGTGGAAAAATAACTTGAGAAACACTGCCTTAAACAAAATTCAACAGGTACCTTTTCATCAGAAATTCTCAGAGAATTAAAATTTACAAATATGGTTCATAAATCCCCAAGTGAAGATTACAGTTTATAGAAGTTCTCAAATTGAAGATTAGGAAACTGAAGGTTAGGAGAAGAACCTATAGTTATGTTTTATATTGCAAGTGGACTTTAAAAAATCAGGGCTTTCTGGGATGATTTTATAGCCAACACTGATAATAGTGCTTAACACACATTTCAGACAGTATTCTAAGTGCTTTTCATAAAACAACTTACTTAATCTTCCCAACAACTTTGACATAGGTATTTCTATCTTTATTTACATATAAGAAAACTGAGACATACAGAAATTAAGTAACTTGTTCGAGGTCACACAGCTGGAAAGCTGGGATTTGACTCTAGGCTATCCGGTTTCTAAGTCTATGCTCCTGATTACCACCTGTGCTACTTGTTAAGTCGCCTCAGTCATGTCTGTTTTCGACCCTGTGAATCACCAGGCCCCTCTGTCCATGGGAATCTCCAGGCAAGAATACTGGAGTGGGTTGCCATGCCCTCCTCCAGGGGATCTTCCTGATTCAAGGATTGAACCCAAGTCTCTTATGTCTCCTGCATTAGGCAGATTCTTAACCACTAGCCCCACCTGGGAAGCTCAAGTAAGAAAAGCCCTGGAAAAAGTAATATTGTAACTTGGCTCTAAAGACTAAACAGTAAACAGATAATCCAAAGGGCAATATCCAACCAGTGAAGAAAGTTCATATGTGGTTCAGGTTGTCATGAACCAGAGAGACAGATCACAGGCATGACCTGAAACTAAGCAAAACACTAGCAAATATAGAAGAACATACCTGGGTCAGAATTCTATCCATGCACTCAGTAGCTGGAGGAAATTCTATGGACCTCAGTTTCCTCGTACATAAAATGATGATTAAATGGTCAGCCTTGGAGATCTGCTTCATGAGGGGAAAATGTGTGTGAAGCATCTTGCACAGTGTCAAAAACAGGTTCTGGCTGCTCTCACCTTCTGAGATGGCCCACACTCTGTCTGTGGAATGTGTTCCTCTCTGAATAAATCCACTTCTTACCTATCATGTTGTCTCTTACTTGAATTCTTTCTGTGACAAGACATCAAGAACCTGAGCTTCATTAAGTTGAGACCAGGTATGATCTCAGTTAAAAGACTGTGGGGGGACTTTTCTGATGGTCCAGTGGCTAAGGCTCTATGTTCCTAATGTAGGGGGCCCAGGTTCAAGCCCTGGGCAGGAAATTAGATCCCACATGCTGCAACTAAAGATCCCGCATGCCTCAACTAAAAGAGATCTTGCATGCTACAATGAAGATCAAGGATCCTATGTGCCACAGCTAAGACCCGACTTGGCCAAATAAATAAATTTGAAAAAAAAAAAAAGACCAAGGGTTTGGACTTCCCTTGGTCACCTAGTGGTTAAGACTCTGAGCTTCCAGTGCAGGGAGCATGGGTTCAATCTCTGGTTGGTAAACTAAGATCCTACATGCCACAGGCATGGCCAAAGAATAAAAATTAAATTTAAAAAAAGGCACTCATTAAAACACAGCATTACTGGTCAGTCCTCCTGATCATGAGATAAGCATGCTTAACTCCATTTTGTAGATGAGTAAGGTGGAACTCAGAAATGTCAAGTCAAATAACTTATCCAAGCTTCCTACGCTGGTGAGCAGAAGAGAACATATACATCCAATTCATGTGACCTCAAATTCAGTGTTCTTATCTCTGAATGACAGAAAAAGAGTGATGCTAAAGAGTTTCTAATCCACTTGCTGTAATAATGAAGACAGAGAGCATCAGTGAAGAATAAACTGAGCTTAAATATATACATACATACATACATATATATATATATATATATATATATATATATATACACACACACACACATACATACACACACACATACATACACACACACATACATACACACACACACACTAAGTTGCTCAGTTGTGTCTGACTCTCTGTGATCCTAAGGACCATAACCCACCAGACTCCTCTGTCTATGGAATTCTCCAGGCAAGAAAAGTGAAATGGGTTCCTATGCCTTCCTCCAGAGGATATTCCTGATCCAGGGATCAAACCTGCATCTCTTACATCTCCTTCATTGGCAGGTGGGTTCTTTACCCAGTGCTACCTGGGAAGCCCCTGTGTGTGTGTGTGTGTGTGTGTGTGTGTGTGTGTATAAACATACACATACACTACAGAGACATGAGCAATCTCTTAGAGACTGAGAAATGTAACAAGAGAGTGGTGCATGAGCAAGAGTGAAAAATCTAGAGCTGATAGAAATTTCATGGCAATGATGAAAGATTTACAGAACCCCATCTGGGAGGCCTTATAAGAATTCAGAGTGAATTCTGATGGGATGAAAATTTGTCCAGATCCTGATTTAGCCCTGGGTCTGTTTCTACACATGTGCATACACACTGATGTTCAAGTTCAGAAATAATTCTTTCTATAAAATGATTGTAGTTTAATTCCAGGAGTTTGAAAAACCTTTACTACATAACAATAAGTTGAAAGTAGCCAAATGATTCTTGCAAGAATTCATCACTTGGCTTAGACAACAGCATTGCTATGCTTTAGGGAAGAATCAAGGCCTTTTCTAGTGGATCCAAGATTTCAAAAGTAGCTGATTTTCCCCTAACATCTATTCATGCAAGTGCCACAAAAGACTTTCATTCAGAAAGAAATGCTTTTGTATTAGCATTCAGTCAGAAAAGCAGCCACTTTCTCCTTAGCCAAACATTTCTAAACTGTCTTCCTGTTACCTTAGCTTCAGTCAGCTAACCACACACTAGAATGTGTAAATGTTACTGATGCATTCATTTCTTTAGGATTTAAGTATTTAGATGGAAATAGATGATACTTAGAAAAATCTCTAGAGTGTTTGGAATTCTCCTGAAGAGTTCAACTGTGGTGGTTATTCAGTGCATTTTCAGAGTCACATTCACAGAAGGACTGCTGGATACACAATTAACATGCATTAACTAGATAACCAATATTGAAAAGAAATCAAACAAATCAAATACATTTAAAGGTGATAACTGTCTATGATTCTCCTTTTTAGAGTTGTGAAGAAAGAGAAAAGCCTAGCTTCAAAAATACATAAATCAGTTTTTGTTGATAGAGATTACATGACAGTTACAGAAGATTTAAAGAGCCTGAGTAATTAAATCATATTTGCTCCTTCAATAATGTTACTCATAAAATAGCCTAAGCTCTACTTACCTGCTTATAAAATAGGTGCTGGAGGAGGACAGTAGACTGGTTCTTCAATTCTAGAAGTAGGTCATTCAATACTCAGTTCAGTTCAGTTGCTCAGTCGTGTCCAATTCTTTGTGACCCCATGAATCGCAGCACGCCAGCTTCCCTGTTCATCACCAACTCCCGGGGTTTACTCAAACTCATGTTCATCAAGTCGGTGATGCCATCCAGCTATCTCATCTTCTGTCATCCCCTTCTCCTCCTGCCCGCAATCCCTCCCAGCATCAGAGTCTTTTCCAATGAGTCAACTCTTTGCATGAGGTGGCCAAAGTACTGGAGTTTCAGCTTTAGCATCAGTCCAGTTATGACCAACCTAGATAGCATATTAAAAAGCAGAGACATTACTTTGCCAACAAAGGTCTGTCTAGTAAAGGCTATGGTTTTTCCAGTGGTCTTGTATGGATGTGAGAGTTGGACTGTGAAGAAAGCTGAGCGCCTAAGAATTGATGCTTTTGAACTGTGGTGTTGGAGAAGACTCTTGAGAGTCCCTTGAACTGCAAGGAGATCCAATCAGTCCATTCTAAAGGAGATCAGTCCTGAGTGTTCATCATTCAATACTAATGACAGACAAAAAAGAAGTTTTATCAAATTCAGTGTCTGGAGGAGCACACAAAATAAACCCTGAAAAGAAACATTCTATTTTATTTTGTCTTTAGCCAAATCTAATCACTATTATTTTTCTTCAAAAAAATAAAGTTTCCAGATGCAAAAGCATGTATAGGTACTCAGTTCACCAAAAAAATAAACGTGTCAATGACAATGGAATTCATTGAATTTTGCTAAATAAACCCATACATATCTTTTGTTTTATATGGTCTTTTTGTCAGAAATAAATGCTACTAGCTATAATAAATTTTATTCAGCATTTTTATATGATTTCATCTGAGTCCCCAAAAAATTTTTTAAGAAACCCATACATGTCAAAGAACATGAAAGCTGATTGTTAATATCAGAACAAATCAATCAATGTCTTTGATATAAATACCAATGATATCATCAATGCCACAAAATAGCTCTGCTAAAATGACATAGTCTTATATGAGTTTCTCAAAAAGGGGAATAGAAAGTCTCCATCTCTCAGGAAATTCCACAATATTAAGTGAAGAAAAGTAGAAATATTCACTCCAAATTTTTAATCTATGGTATGTCTTAACAAATTATGCCGGCTTCCTCCCTTTTCTGCTTGGAGTCCCTTGTCTAAAATGGGAAGAGAAGGAGGTACTGAGTTGTACACAACATAATGTGAGGATCTTTCTAGGTATGGCTTAATATATATCTAAAGTGAAATTTCCCAAGGTCAGCTTTCTCCACCCACTCTTTCAGCAAAGATCCTCCCTCTCAACCAGACCCCAAGATGGCAGTTATCTCAAATTCCTCAAGACATATTTACAAAGAATTTAAAAAAGAGTGGATATATGTATATATATCACTGATTCACTCTGCTGTATACCTCAAACTAACACATTGTAAATCTACTATACTCCAATAAAAATTATTTTAAAAAAATAAGGTAAGCACAAAATAAACAAAATTAAAAAAAAAAAAAGAGATGGAGAGACAGTGAGCAACCCCAAAGTCCTTTCCAATATACATATAGCCTTCCTATGGGTAGTAGAGTTAAGATCATAGACTTAGGCTCAGACTTCCAGTCACTGAATTCCTGCTTAGCCACTGTGACATTGGGTGGTAATTTACTTTTTTGAGCTTAATTTTTGTCATCTGCAATATGATAATAATAATAACTGCACAGAGTTGAAGTGAAAGTTAAATAAAGCAACCCATGGACTAGTGTTTGACAAAATGTCTGGTGCATAACAAGAATTTAAAATAAAGTTAATTACTGTTACTGATAACATTTGTATGGAAAAGCATTTCAACACCCTATTTCACAGGAAGCTATAGTATAAACAATGATTGTGATACCATTGTGAGGTAAATATTATAGTCAACCTCATTTTATAGATGAGGATTCAGAGGCCCAGAGAAAGGTTTTAACAAATTTAATTTTCAAAAATGAAAAATCTAATAGGTGACAGAGCAAGAAGCCAAACCTAGCTTTTTACTCTACAGCTCAAGCTCCAACCAGTACTTCATAATTCTTACTGTCAAAGCAAGTATAAATATCCTTGAAATGAATAAAAATTATTACTGGCATCTTCAGTGGAAAACTTTTCTCATTGCCTAATTTTATATGCTCTCTGTGCCTCTCATTGCCTTTGAGCTATTTCATAATTCTATAAATTGTAGATAACTGATAACACAAATGATAATTGCCTATATATATGTAAATGGATTTTGACTGGTACAGATGCATTGATTTTTCCTCCCCTCCTTCAGGAGTCAGTTTTGGGTTTATTAAGCAAATTCATTAAGCATTCCAATTGTCTAAAAATATTCCTGCTCTTTGGATTCTCTGTTGAATCAATTGTAATACCATACTGGTTTATTCATCAATTAATGAACCTTAAAAAGTCATTCACATTCATTTTATATTTGTGGTAGACTCATGATTTGACTTTATTTCTCAGAAATTATCCTTTAACAATGGGGAGATCTCTACCAGCTCCCATACCTTCCTAGGAATAGAAGGGGAACTTCCTTGGGGAGTCTCTAGCCTGTGAATTTTGGTAGCAGAAAGATGATATGCTATATCAAATATTGAGCCTGAGTCTCAAAATGTGTAAATTGCTCTCTGTTAGTCATTTAGGAAATATATATTAACTCTTTTACGTCCTAGGATGTTATGAAACAAATTTAGGCTTTTGTTCCATGGGTTCAGATTGAGAGCAGCAAGGGGACAGGACAAACTTATGAGGTACCACTGATCTTATTTCTTAATCTCTCTCCTTTTCTCAACAGAAAACAGAATGGTCACTGCATCAACATTCTTCTTTGCCTTGATGCTTAACTGAGCAACTGCACTGTGCTCCCACAGAGCTTACCCACAGCCAGTCCTTTGAAGTAACTATGCCTTTTCTGAAGTCTAACAGCTTGGATACACAGGATAAATCACACATGATGGACTCACTGCACCCTTGCAAATCCAGGATAGAAAATGTTGGACTCTGAGAAGGCAGCACTTCTTCAGTAGGAAGAGAAACCCCTCCCCTTCCTCCCACAGCTCTCTGTGCGTCATGTTGTCCATATTCCAGGAGGGGTGTGAAGCCCTTGTACTCATTTATAAGGTAGAGAAACAGATGGGACTGGCTTAATTTGTGAAGACAACTAGTTATCTTATAAGTACAGATGGAGTAAGTAGCACAATTATTACCAGAGAACTGAAGCTGGCAGATGGTTTGGTTAAAAAAAAAAATTTTTTTTTAAAGGTTGACTGCCAGATTCACAGCAGGGACCAGCCTGCTCCCAGGGGCATAGAAAACCATGCAGATTTAAATCACCCTGCTTTTTGTCTAATAGTCTGCTCCTCTTCTAGGGCTTCTAGGGTGGCAGAGGGAATAGATGAAGACAAGGGTCATCATGTCGTCAGAATAGCATATCGATAGGCTTTCCAAAAGTGAAAGTGAAGAAAGGGAAAGGTTTGTCCACAGTACAGGTGGTGTGAGAAATTGCATATTTTTTTTTAAGAATAAGAACTAAACTTTAAAGGGGCACAATAGTGCAAGATAAAGAAACTGTTCTATATTTTGTTCTGTTTGTTTGTTAGTCAAGTTCACTGTTTGCATTCAGAACTCTTCCTTTCTTGGCAGTCTCCCTAAGAAGATGGAATCTTACTGGCTGAATCTGTTGGCACTGAGGGCTGAATCATTGATATCTCCAAGTTCAGTTCACTCAAAGTACCAAGTTAATTGGTCTAGCGAAGTAAAAAATTCATTTTAAAAAAGAGAGAGAAAGTCAGTCTGCGCAAACTCCAGATGGTTGATTAAGCAATCTGGGCCCTGTAGTTAATTTTATCTTTTCCAGGGAGAGCATACTTCATCCTACAGCAGCTCCTCTGTGGATCACATCCATTAATGGGGAGGGTAGAGGAGGGTGTCCAAACACCAATGAAACCCCGTGAGTTTATAATCCAGTGTACTTCTTCCTCTATATTGTAGGTGCTATTGCTTTCTTCAGTCTCTTGTCACAAACGGTTAGCTAAGCTCATTTTAGAGCCTAAAAGAATATTGCTGCCCGGTGGGCAGAAAGCCATGAAAACAAGAATCTATGATCTTGTTCCTGTGAGACTGCAATATAGAGGGTCTAACAGCAATGCTGGGGCTGAGACTTGATACAGATATTATAAAGTGATTGACAAAGATGTTTTAGATGTCTCAAAGCCTTTCACTCTTGTCTTTGTTTCATCTTATACTCATTTAGAGTAAGCATTTTAAAAGTTACTGATTGAAAAATGATGTCCTTCCTTCAAACCTCTATAAATTGATTTAGCTATTCATTTAACAAGTGTTTATCAAATCATCTCCCAGTGCCAAGGCCCCCGCTATGATAGAAATACAGGCATATTCAATCCTCTCAAACTCTGCCACTGCTTTATCAAATAAATTTGTGTAATATTCAAACTCTAGGAGACAGTGAAGGACATGGAAACCTAGTGGGTCCATGGGGCTGCAAAGAGTCAGACACAACTTAGTGACTGAACAACAACTAAATCCTTTGTTGTCGTTTCAACAATCTTCACCAAGAGTAGATTCCATCTCAAGAAACCACTTTCTTTGCTCATTGATTAACAGAAGCAACTCCTCATCCATTAAAGTTTTACCATAAGACTGCAACAACTCAGTCACATCTTTACGCTCCACTTCTAATTCACTTGCTATTTCTCCCACATCTTCAGTTCATCCACTGAAGTCTTGAATTCCTCCCCAAGCCCACCACAGCTGCCCAGGGGAAGACCTCTTACCAGTGGGCAAGCACCCCAGGATCCTGCATCCAGCTTCTTTAGAATATGGCTTTGCCCACCAGTGGGCTGCCACCTGGCCCAGGATCCCTCAGGCCTCACAGATAGCTACTCTGGAATTCAGCCCTGCCCAACAGTGAACTAGCAGTGACCACTTGAGTCAGCATCTGGCAGCCAACGAGATCAGGGCCAGCACTACCTACCAGCACACCTGGTTACCAGCCCCACCACAACAGAAGGGCCCATGCACCCTATATATGGAACACCCCTAGAGTATATGGCTCTGGTAACCAAAGGAGAAGGTGCTGCTGGGTCCGTCAGGGTATCTCCTACATAAAGACACATTGTCAAGATGAAGAAATGTAAAGAAGCTTCCTAATACATAGAAATAACTACAAAAAATTAGGCCAAATAAGTAGACAGAGGAATACATTCCAAATGAAGGACCAAGACAAAACCTCACAAAAATAAACTAAAGAAAGTGGCAATAACCAATCCTATCTGATAATGAATTCAAGCTAATGATTATAAAGAAGCTCAATGAACTCAGGGAAAAAAATACATGAACTGTGTATTCTAACAAAGAGTTAAGTATCCATGTTGGATTGCTGAATTTTGTCAAAAATTTTTCTCTGCATCTGAGATGATATGATTTTGATTTTTCAATACATTAATGTGGTGTATCAAATGGATTGATTTGTGAATACTGAAGCATCTTTGGATCACTGGAATAAACTCCATTTGATCATGGTGTAGAGGATCCTTTCAATATATTATTTAATTCAGTTTGAAATTGTTAATATTTTGTTGCAAATTTTCACATATATGTTTACCAATTATATTGCCTTGTAATTTTCTTTTTTTCTGGTGTTTTTGTCTAGTTATAGTATCAGGGTGATGCTTGCCTCGCAGAATGAATTCATAAGAATTTTTTCCTCTTAAATTTTTTGGAATAGTTTGAGAAGGGTTAAATGGTAACTTTTCTTTAAGTATTTTACAGGGAAATTCCCTAATGGTTCAATGGTTAGGACTCTGCACTTTTACTGCTCAGGGCTAAGGTTAAACCCCTGATTAGGGAACTAGGATCCTGAATGCTCTGCCATGTAGCAAAAAAAAAAAAACACACAAAATTGTTTATAAAATTTATGCATGAAGTCATCTGATTCTTGACTTTTGTTTGTTGAGAGTTTTTGTAATTGATTCAGTTTAACAACTGGCAATATGCAATCTCCCAAGGCTGCTCAGCAAGAAATACAAAATATGAATAAACCAACTAACAGTAATTGGTCTAACAGATTAATAATTAGTCATTCATATTTTGTATTTCTCTCTGATCAGTCTTAGGATATTATATATTTCAAGGAATTTTACCCACTTCTTCTAGTTCCTCCATTTTACTGGGGCATAATTGTTAAAAGTGAAGTGAAAGTGTGAAAGTGTTAGTCACTCAGTCATGTCCGATTCTTTGTAACTCCATGGATTGAAGCCTGCCAGGCTAGTCTGTCCATGGGATTCTCTAGACAAGAATACTGGAGTGAGTAGCCATTCTCTTCTCCAGAGGATCTTCCCTGGAGGCATCCAGGCATCAAAACTAGGTCTCCTGCATTGCAGGCAGATTCTTTACCATCTGAGCCACCAGGGAAGCCCATACTTCTTTGTAGCAATGTTTTATGGACCTTTGTATTTCTGTGGAGTTGTAACTTCTTTCATTGATTTTATTCATTTGGGCCTTCTCTTGTTTATTTTATTTTTTTATTTTTAAAACATTTTTATACATTGAGCCAACTTGTGCCACTTATTTAGAGCACTTAGTCCATTTACATTTAAAGTAATTATTGATTATATGTATTTATTGCCATTTTGCTAATTGTTTTCTGATTGCTTTTGTATTTCATTTTGTTCCATTCTTTTTCTTTTTCTCTTGCTCTTTTCCCTTGTGATTTGATGACTTTCTTTAGTGTTACATTTATATTCCATTCTACCTTTGTGAATGAATCTTTAATAGTTTCTGAGTTGCATTACCATGAGGTTCATATATAACAACCTATCTGAATATATGTGATTATTTTAAGTTGATGATCTCTTAAATAAATTTGAGTACACTGTAACAAGCCTGTAGTCTTACTTCCTCATCCCCTCATATTTAATGTTTTGCCATTATATTTTACATCTTTTGTATTGTGTAGCCTTTATCCACTCTTGGTGGATATAAATGATTTTAGTACTTTGTCTTTTAACCTCCCTACAAATGTTACATGTCATTTGTCTGCTACTTTTACCCATGAGACTTTTTCCTCTTATAATTCTCTTATTTTTAGTTGTGGTCTTTTCCATTTAAGAGAAGTCCCTTTAACAGTTATTTTTAAAATGGTTTAGTGGCACTGAAATCTTGCACCTTTGCATGTCTGTAAGATTATTTCTCCTTCATATCTGAATAATAGGCTTGCTAGGAAGAGTTTTCTTGGTTATAGTTTTTTTTTTTTTAATTCATCACTTTGAATACATCATGCCACTCCCCTTCTGATATGCAAAGTTTCTGCTTAAAAATCAGATTATATTCTTATGGCAGTTCCCTTGTATGTAATTGTTACTTTTCTCTCACTGCTATCAAGATTCTTTATCATTATTTTTTTTCTTTTTAACTATAATGTCTTATAGTGTGGACTTCCTGGGTTCATCTTGTTTGGGACTCTCCTGCTTCTTGGACCTGGATGTTTTCTTTCCCCAGTTAGGGAAGTTTTCAACTATTGTATGATCAAATATATTCTGCCCCTTTCTCTCTCTTTTCCTTTTGGGACCACTGTAATAATAGGTATCCGTGGAACTTATTATCCTCAGTATAATAATGTCTATATGACAAGCTAAGTTTCAGCACTACATGAAGTAAGAACCTCCAGATGTACAAGCAGGGTTTTCAAGAGGCAGAGGAAACAGAAATCAAAAGATCAGCTTCAATGGATTATAGAGAAAGCAAAGGATTTCCAGAAAATATCCACTTCTGCTTCACTGACTATACAAAAGCCTTTAACTCTGTGGATCACAATGAACTGTGGAAAATTATTAAAGAGATGGGAATACCAGACCACCTTACATGTCTCCTGACAAACATCTATGTAGGTCAAAAAACAACATTTAAAACCAGACATAGAACAACTGATAGGTTCAAAGTGGGAAAGGATCGCAAGGCTGTACATTGTCACCCTGCTTATTTAACCTATATGCACAGTACATTATGAGAAAAATGCCAGGCTGGATGAATTTCAAGCTGGAGTCAAGATTGCTGGGAGAAATATCAACAACCTCAGATATGCAGATGATACCACTCTAATGTCAGAAAGTGAAGAGGAACAAAAGAGCCTCATGATGAGGGTGAAAAAGCTGGCTTGAACTCAACATTCAAGAAACTAAGATCATGGCATCCAGTCCCATCACTTCATGGCAAATAGAAAGGGAAAAAGTAGAAACAGTGACAGATATTATTTGTTGTCCCCAAAACTCACTTCAGACAGTGACTACAGCCACAAAATTAAAAGATGCTTGCTTCTTTTAAAGGAAAGCTATGACAAATCTAGACAGTGTATTAAAAGGCAAATACATCACTTTACCGACAAAGGTCCATCTAGTCAAAGCTATGGTTTTCCCAGTAGTCATGTAAGGATATGAGAGTAGGACTATAAAGAAGGCCGAGTGCTGAAAAGTTGATGAGTTCAAACTGTAGTGCTGGAGAAGACTCTTGGGAGTCCCTTAGATTGCAAAGAGATCAAAACAGTCAATTCAAAAGGAATTTGAACCTGCATATTCATTGGAAGGACTGATGCTGATGCTGAAGCTCCAGTACTTTGGTCAACTGATGCAAAGAACCAACTCATTAGAAAAGACCCTAATGCTGGGAAAGATCCAAGGCAAAAGGAGAAATGGTCAGCAGAGGATGAGATGGTTAGTTAGCATCATCAACTTAATGGACATGAATCTGAGCAAACTCTGGGAGATAGTGGAGGCCAGAGGAGTCTGGCATGCTACAGTTCATGGGGTCACAAAGAGTCAGACATGACTTAGTAACTGAAAACCAACAACATGACAAACCTACAGCCAACTTCATGTTCCACCATTAATAGTTGAAAGCATTTCCTCTAAATCAAGAAACAATACAAGGATTCTCACTCTTGCCAGTTTTGTTCAACATAGTATTGGAAGTCCTAGCCATAGAAATCAGAAAAGAAAAAGAATAAAAAGGAATCCAAACTGGAAAGGAAGAAATAAAATGTTACTATTGGCACAAGACATGATACAGTATGTAGAAACTTCTAAAGATACCAAGAAAAAAAAAAAAATAGAAACAATAAATAAATTCAGTAAAGCTGCTGGATACAAAATTAACATAAAGAAATCTGTGGCATTTCTGTACAGAAATAAAAAGCTATCAAAAAGAGAAATTAAGAAAACAGTCCTTTTTGCAATTATACCAAAAGAGTAAAATTTCTGGGACTAAAAATAACCAAGAAAGTAAGACTTGTGCTCAGAAAACTATAATTCAATAATGAAAGAAATTGAAGATGACACAAATGAACACCCATACTATACTCATGGATTAGAATATTAATTTAAAATAACCATAATACCCAAGGCAATTTACAGATTCCTTGGGATTCCTATCAAAACATCAATGGCACTTTGTCACAGAAATGGAATACACAATTCTGCAATCTGTATTGAATGACAAAACACCCAAATACCCAAAATAATCTTGAGAAAAAAGAACAAAACTGAAACCATCACACCCCTTGATTTTAAACTATATGACAAAGTTACACTATTCAAAACAGTATGATGTTAACACAAAAACATGTACTAGCACAAAGACAGACATGTAGATCAAAGAAACGAAACAGAAAAATTAAAAAATAAACCCACACTTTTATGGTCAATTAATCTAGAATAAAGGAAAAATACATAATGAGGAGAAGACAGTTTTCAATAAATGGTGATGAGAAAATTGGACAGCTACATGCAAAAGTAGGTAACCAGACCACTTTCTTACACCATATACAAAATAAATTCAAAAGGAACTAAAGACTTAAATGTAAGACCTGAAATCATAAAACACCTAAAAGAAAATAGAGGACGTAAGCTTTTTGACATTGATCTTAGCAACCTTTTCTTGACATGCTTCCTCAGGCATGGGGAAGAAAAAATTAACAAATAGAACTACATCACACTTAACAGTTTTGTACAACAAAGGAATTTCAATGAAATGAAAAGAGTGCCTACTGAATGGGAGAATATATTGGTAAAAAATATATTTGCAATGGATTAAGAATTCATAAAACTCAACATCAAAAAGTAAGCAATCCAATTATAAAATGAATACTAGAACTGAACAGATATTTTCCCAAAGAAAACATGCAGATAGCCAACAGACATATGAAAAGATGCTCAATATCATTAACCATCAGGGCAACGCAGATCAAAGTGATGACATATAACTACACATCTGTCAGATGGGCAATCGTCAGAAAGACAACACATATTGACAAGGATATGGAGAAAAGAGAATCCTCGTGCACTGTTAGTGAGGATACAAATTGGTGCAGTTACTATGGAAAAAAGAATGCAGTTTCCTCAAAAATTAAAACTAGACCTGCCATATAATTACCATGGCAATTTTACTTGTTGGTAATTACCTGGGGGGGGGGGGGGGGGGGGAAAACCCACCAACTCAAAAAGATATATATACTCCAATATTCCTTGCAACATCATTACAATTTACATTTTAGGAATCAGTGAACTAAAATGGACTGGAAGATAGGTGAATTTAACTCAGATGACCATTATCTACTACTGTGGGGAAGAATCCCTTAGAAGAAATGGAGTAGCCATCATTGTCAAAAAAAAAGAGTCTGAAATGCAGTACTTGGATGCAATCTCAAAAATGACAGAATGATCTCTGTTTGTTTCCAAGGCAAACCATTCAATATCACAGTAATCCAAGTAAGTCTATGACCCGACCAGTAATGCTGAAGAAGCTGAAGTTGAACAGTTCTATGAAGACCTACAAGACCTTCTAGAACTAACACCCAAAAAAGATGTCCTTTCCATTACAGGGGACTGGAACGCAAAAGTAGGAAGTCAAGAAACACCTGGAGTAACAAGCAAATTTGGCCTTGAGTACAGAATGAAGCAGGGCAAAGGCTAATAGAGTTCTGTGAAGAGAATACACTGGTCATAGCAAACATCCTCTTCCAACAACATAAGAGAAGACTCTACACATGGACATTACCAGATTGTCAATACCAAAATCAGATGGATTATATTTGCAGCCAAAGATGGAGAAGCTCTATACAGTCAGAAAAAACAAGACCAGGAGCTGACTGTGGCTCAGATCATGAACTCCTTATTGCCAAATTCAGACTTAAATTGAAGAAAGTAGGGGAAAATCACTAGACAATTCAGGTATGACCTAAATCAAATCCCTAACAATTATACAGTGGAAATGAGAAATAGATTCAAGGGATTAGATCTGATAGAGGTTTGTGACACTGTACAAGAGACAGGGATCAAGACCATCCCCAAGAAAAACAAATGTGAAAAAGCAAAATGGCTGTCTGAAGAGGCCTTACAAATACATGTGAAAATAAGAGAAGCAAAAGGCAAAGGAAAAAAGGAAAGATATACCCATGTGAAAGCAGAGTTCCAAAGAATAGCAAGAAGAGATAAAAAAAAAAAAAAATTCCTCAGTGATCAGTGCACAAACATAGAGGAAAACAATAGAATGGGAAGGACTAGAGATCTCTTCAAGAAAATTAGAGATACCAAGGGAACATTTCATGCAAAGATGGGCTCAATAAAGGACAGAAATGGTATGAAGCAGAAGATATCAAGAAGTGGCAAGAGTGTACAGAAGAACGATACAAAAAAGATGTTCATGACCCAGATAATCATAATGGTATGATCACTAACCTAGAGCCAGACATCCTGGAATGTGAAGTCAAGTGGGCCTTAGGAAGCATCACTAGGAACAAAGGTAGTGGAGGTGATGGAATTCCAGTTGAGCTTTTTCAAATCCTAAAAGATGATGCTGTGAATGTGTTGCACTCAATATGCCAGCAAATTTGGAAAACTCAGCAGTGGCCACAGGACTGGAAAAGGTCTGTTTTCATTCCAATCCCAAAGAAAGGCAATGCAAAAGAATGCTCAAACTACTGCACATTTGCACTCATCTCACATGCTAGCAAATAATGCTCAAAATTCTCCAAGCCAGTCTTCAATAGTACATGAACCATGAACTTCCAGATGTTCAAGATCGTTTTAGAAAAGGCAGAGGAAACAAAAATCAAATTGCCAACATCTGCTGTATTATCAAGAAATCAAGAGAGTTACAGAAAATCATCTATTTCTGCTTTATTGACTATGCCAAAGCCTTTGACTATGTGGATAACCACAAACTGTGGAAAATTCTGAAAGAGATGGGAATACCAGGCCACCTGACCTGCCTTTTGAGAAATCTGTATGTCGGTCAGGAAGCTACAGTTAGAACTGGACATGGAACAACAGATTAGTTCCAAATAAGAAAAGGAGTATGTCAAGGCTGTATATTGTCACCCTGCTTTTTTAACTTATATGCAGAGTACATCATGAGAAACACTGGGCTGGATGAAGCACAGCTGGAATCAAGACTGCCAAGAGAAATAGTAAGCTCAGTATGCAGATGAGTCCACCCTTATGACAAAAAGTGAAGAAGAACTAAAGAGCCTCTTGATAAAAGGGAAAGAGGAGAGTGAAAAAGTTGGGTTAAAGCTCAACATTCAGAAAACTAAAATCATGGCATCCAGTCCCATCACTTCTTGGTGAATAGATGGGGAAACAGTGGAAACAGTGGCAGACTTTATTTGGGGGGCCCCCAAATCACTGCAGATGTTGACTGCAGCCATGAAATTAAAAGACGCTCACTCCTTGGAAGGAAAGTTATGACCAACCTAGCATATTAAAAAGTGAGACATTACTTTGCCAACAAAGATCCATCTAGTCAAAGCTATGGATTTTCCAGTAGTCATGTATGGATGTAAGAGTCATGTATGGATGTGAGATAAAGAAAGCTGGGCATCGAAGAATTGATGCTTTTGAACTGTGTTTTTAGAGAAGACTGTTTAGAGTCCCTCGGACTGCAAGGAGATTCAACCAGTTCACCCTAAAATAAATTAGACTGCTGCTGAAGCTCAAATTGCAATACTTTGGCCACCTGATGCGAAGAACTGACTCATTGGTAAAGACCCTCGTTGCTGGGAAAGATTGAAGGCCAGAGGAGAAGGGGACAACAGAGGATGAGATGGTTGGATGGCATGAGTTTGAGTAAGCTCCAAGAGTTGGTGATGGACAGGGAGGCCTGGCATGCCATGTCCATGGGATCACAAAGAGTCAGACATGATCAAGCAACTGAAGTGAGCTGAATACACACACACACACACACACACACACACAAACACACAATTGATAATCTTGCTATCTGTTACAGCATGTTCGCATCTGAAGAGTATTATGCTAAATGAAGTAAGTCAGACAGAGAAAGATATATACTGCATAATCTCACTTATATGTGGAATCTAAAAAAAAAAGAATAAATCAAAATGAAGACAGACACATAGATACAGAAAACTAACTGTGCTTGCTAGAGGAAGGGACATAGAGGGTTTGGGCATAATAAGTGAAAATAAGATTAATATGTATAAACCTTCAGTTATACAATAAATATGTCAAAGGGAGTTAATATACAGCATAAATAATATGATTAACAATATTCTAATAACTTTATATATGGACAAATATTTGCTAGATTTATTGCAGTGCTTTCATAATGCATTCAAATGTCAAATCATTCTGTAGCACACCTAAAACTATCATACTATTTTATGTCACTATATTTCAACAACAAAAAAAGTCAATAAATAGAATATATTTTAAAAATTCTCAGAGTTACTTCTGAGAATTGCAGGGCTTTTGTGTCTAGACTAGAACTAAAATACAAAGCAACATATCCAATCAACATGTCTAATAGATGATAAAACTCAGGAAAATACATCCTTGTATGGAAATCCATACAAAATAATAATAACAATGAAGTGTGAGACTTACAACTCTTCAGTTAAACCCTTATAAACCATTGCAAGGTGATTAATTGGACTAATTTAAATATGGTTTTACTATGATGAAAATGAGAGCGATATGGGGAAGGCTGATGGAGTAGTCAGACAATGCACGGCATTATCAGTTAAGTTTGCCATCTTGCATGGGTGAGGTATGTGGTGCCTCAAAGCAATTACAATAGTAACATCAAAGACAATTTATCATAGATCACCATAATAAATGTAATAAATAATGAAAAAGTTTGAAAGACTGTAAGGATTACCATAATGTGATACAAAGACAAGAAAAGAACAAATGCTATTAAAAAATTGGTGCTGATAGATTTGCTCTACACAGGGTTGTTACAATCTTCAATTTGTTAAAAACAAACAAAAAAAAACCACAGTATCTGCAAAGCCCAATAAAGTGAAGTGCATTAAAACCAGATATGCCTGTATACTGGGAAGTCATTGCAATGTTGGTTCTAAAGGCAAAGAGATCTGGGTTTGAATCCCATCTCCCTCTTACTTGACAATCAAGTTATTTTACATCTCTAGTTCCCTTAGTTATGAAATGAGCATAATATAGTACCTACTCCCTGATGCTATTACTATAATTTTCAAGGCCAAGATACAGCACAAATATGATTAATGAAGTGCCTCGTACATAGAATTCAATTGTATATTAAAATATAAACTACTTCCTATAAATTACTTTCTCTGTGCTTCTGCTTTACATATTACATTTGTCATGGTAACATTGATTTTTATAAGAATACATATGATTGTATATTATCTAAATTTCATTTAATGATACTAAAGAGGGCATTAAATATACTTGTTACAAAGACAATGAATTGGGCCTGGTAGAAATGAAAACAATTGAATTGTATCTCTTATAGCAAACCGTTTTTATTATTACTGCTTTGACATCTGTATCCACATTTTCTAATGTCCTCACTACATTTCAATCTTGTTATCCAGAAACCAGTATGCCTGGAAAAATTGTCTTGACCCTTCCCAACATTTAAAATTTATCCTGGAATTTCTCCTGGAGCCTAAGGCAGTCTCACCCTGACTCATAACCATGCCTACTGGGTCACAACACCAGATACTAGGCTCCATCCTCCCCAGGGCTTGACCCACATCTGTTTGTATTCTTTTTGCTTGGTCCATCTTTCTTCTGCTAATCACATGCCCCAGTTTTTCTATACTACACGCTCCAAAACTAACAAATCCCTTCTATTTTTAAGGCTTATCAGGTACTTTCCTTACTCACTTTCTTGCTGCTTCTCTTCCATGAGGAGTGGGTCCTCTTCCTTGCACCATACAAACCATCAGTACCATGAGTATTTTTCCTGCTCCGCAGTACTAGTCTCATTCTATCAAAATTCCAGTTTTCTTTGAAGCTGATACTGTACTAGTAGATCACCTTCATCCTTGCTATCACTGTTACCACCTGCTGGCACACTCTCCCACATTCTTTGCGTAGCAGAAAAATTATCTTCTGTATTCCCATACAGAATGTCCCACCATCCATAGCTTTCTAAATAGTTTCCACAAGGAGAAAACAGATACAGGCCAAATGAAAAAATTAATCAAATTATCTGAAAGTATTTTTGTAAATTTATAGAATTGAAGAAGTTCTTAAAAGTGATAGATTTTTAGCCAGTCTCTTCAGAAAGAAAAATATTATCAAATTATAAAAGCTTTCTCTTTTTTGAGCAAAATCAAGTTATTTTATTTCATTATTAAAAATTTTTTATTTCTGAAATTAACTTGATTATGTTCAAATATTTTTAATAGAAAATTAAAAGCTTTCTTTAAATATGAAAAGACAGCCTGGTCAAATTATAATATTCAAGTATAGAGTTTACACCACAAATCAGAGCTTAAGCTTCAGTAAAATAAATAAATAGAGATGTCTTATGACTTACTTATATCTAATTTCTACAAAGGAAAAGAGCAGGTTTTAACAGAATAACAAACTTCTATAATCTAGACTGAAGAAATAGGAAAATTCTCTTAGAGGAAGTGACCTGAGTTTGGAAAGGTGCCAGGAAGACCTGGAGAAATTATTCTAAGTAAAAACATTTGCAAAGGCCCTAAGATATAAGTTAGAGGGACACTGAAGAGTAACCATTGAGAGGGATATGAGATTTAAGGAAGCAAGAAAGGGAATGCAGATTGCAGTTTTAAATCAGGTTGTTAGGAAATGTTTCAATAAGAAAGATCACTTTTAATAAATACTTAAAGGAGGCCAGGGAGTTAGTAACAGGGGAAATCAGGGGAAGACTATTCCAGGCAAGAGAAATAGAATTTGTGAGTTGAGAGAGGAGTCCATGTGCTTTAGGAAGCAAAGAGGTTGGTTAGTATGGCTAGAAACAATGTACAAGGGGAAAGAGAAGGAGATGAAGTTAGGGAAGTAATGGGAACTAGATCATATAAAGCCTATAGGCCATTTTAAGGACTTTATTTTTCTTTTTTTTCTGAGTCAAATGAAAAGTCAATGGAGAAGAGCAGAGGAGTGACATGACAGGATTTATGTTTAAAAAAAAACACAACAATTTGTTTCTGGGTTGAGAATGAACTGTAAGCAGAACCAGGAAGACCAATTAAAAGGCTATTGCAATAATTCAGGTAAAAAATTGACGGAAGCATGTATTTGATATCAATTCAGTTCAGTTCAGTTCAGTCACTCAGTCGTATCCGACTCTTTGTGACCCCATGAATCGCAGCACGCCAGGCCTCCCTGTCCATCACCATCTCCCAGAGTTCACTCAGACTCATGTCCATCGAGTCCGTGATGCCATCCAGCCATCTCATCCTCTGTCGTCCCCTTCTCCTCCTGCCCCCAATCCCTCCCAGCATCAGAGTCTTTTCCAATGAGTCAACTCTTCGCATGAGGTGGCAAAAGTATTGGAGTTTCAAAAGGGATGATTAAAAAGTAAACAGATTTTGACACATGATTTTCTGACAGGCTAGACGTGTGTTATGAAGGAAAGAAAGAAGTTAATAATGACTTAAAGTTCTTTTTTTTTTTTTTTTTTCATTTCTCTAAGCCACTAAAAGAACAAGGTTGCCAGATGAAGGACAGTCTTTCAATTTACTGAGTTGGAGACGACTTGGAAGAAGTTTATGGAAGAAGATCACTATTGGGCATGTCAAGTTTGATATGACTGGTAAATATCCTTTGGAGGTGTTGTGGTGGTTGTTAGACAAAGGGTCTAGAGTAAGAAGATCAGGCTTGAGCTTTAAATTTGGGAGTTAGCAGCAGACAGATGACATTCAAAAAGGTGCTAGTCTGTGACATCCCCAATTTAATGTACAAAGAGAGGAGGGACTGAACCGTGGGACACTTCAAAGAATGACTAGCAGAGGAAACTGAGCAAAAACAAGTTATTGAGATAGAAGAAATACAAAATGTGTTGCACTAGGAAAAAAGTGGAAAAAAAATGTTTCCAGAGAGAAGGAATAACAACTATCCAGTTGCTTCAGACTGGTCAAGAAAGAAGACTGAAAATCCATCACTGTACTTAACAACATGGAGAATCTGTTTGACCTTAAGGCAGTAATTTTGTTAATAGTGGGTGCAAAAACCTGAAATAAGTGAACTTTGGACAATGTAAGAGAACACTTGTAGACAGAGTTTAGAGAACTCTTTAATAAATATTCCTGTGAATAGAGACCTGTAAAGTGAGATGATGATAGATAAAGAGAAAAACATGGACAAAAAAAAACAACTTTAATATCATCAAATGGAATGAAACAGGTAAAGGAGAGAAACTGATGGGGCGGGAGAGTTAAAAGGACAATGTCCTTAAAGAGAAGGCTTGGATAGGCAATATGTGGAGGTGTCAATGCAAAGGAAAACAAGAAAGTCAGCACAAGAGTGTGAGGACACTGCAGATGTGAAGTAGGAGCTTAGGGAAGAGCACAAGCCCAATGTTCCCTAGAAAATGTTACAATTTCCCAAGAGCAGACACACTAGGGTTTCACCTCTTATACTGCCAAACCCTCCATATAATAGAACCTCCACAAATTATTCTTTAAGAAGATTAATGTGGTACACTCTATATATTCTACACAAGCACACATACACTATATCTGTGTGTACATAGTCATTCATATCATCCTTCCCATAGCTTCAACTTCCCTGGTGGCTCAGATGGTAAAGCATCTGTCTACAATGTGGAGACCTGGGTTCGATCCCTGGGCTGGGAAGTTCCCTGGAGAAGGAAATGGCAACCCACTCCAGTACTCTTGCCTAGAAAATCCCATGGGTGGAGGAGCCTGGTGTCCATGGGGTCACAAAGAGTCGGACACAACTGAGCGACTTCACTTCACTTTCCCACAGCTTCAGCAAAGAAAAATGTCAAAACTGTTCTATAAATGATAAATCTGAAGCTCAAATATAACAAAAACTGCAAAGAAAGAAAGTGGCATAGCTTTCTCCATATGTACTCATATTTAATATCCTACTTAATGCTTAAGTTTTCTCATCATACTAAGTCATTTTTACTTTGTGAAATAAACTTTGCTGAATAGACTCAGTACCATGTCATACATAGTAATACTTCGTACATTCTACATTCTCTTGAGATGGCCAAGACTGAACCAAAAGATTCATTTATTTATTTTTTTTTAGCATTTGCATGATCTCTCATCATTTGAAAACTGATTGGATAGCTTTCTAAATTCCTTGACCAATCAAGCAAGTAAATTAAATTAAAACTACTGACTCACTCTATTTCGGTAAAAAAAAAAAAAAAAGAAAAAAAAAGAAAAACTAATTTCCCAAAAGAACAGGTTGCCTTCTGTTTCTGGCACTTTGGCAGCTCTATATCCTGATTGATTCTCCCACTGTTAATGACTGAAAATAAAAAATAAATATTTTGAAACTTTTGATATATCAGTGAACTAGCAAGTAAGAAGTACTCAAAATAACTGAAAAAAGAAGTGAAAATACCTAAGCTGAACTAGTGTACTTCCGTTTTGTTTTTATGAACACAGAGAATGGAACACAAAAGTTGAGGCCAAACCATAACAAAGAGACTAACAGAAGACCACCCCGTGTTATCCGAGGACCCCATGTAAACCCAGGATTCCAGGGAATGGAAATCTCGAAAAGACCATTCTCCCTGCTGCCAGGAACCTGCAAAAAGATTGCTTTTCTTGAAGTTTAGCAGAGAACGGATAGGCATAAAAGTCTCCCTTAATAATCTGAAACTTCAAACTAGTCTTTACTTGGCTTTACATTGAAAAGCAGAGACATTACTTCGCCAACAAAGGTCCGTCTAGTCAACGCTATGGTTTTTCCAGTCATCATGTATGGATGAGAGTTGGACTGTGAAGAAAGCTGAGTGCTTAAGAATTGATGCTTTTGAACTGTGGTGTTGGAGAAGACTCTTGAGAGTCCCTTGGACTGCAAGGAGATCTAACCAGTCCATTCTGAAGGAGATCAGCCCTAGCATTTCTTTGGAAGGAATGATGCTAAAGCTGAAACTCCAGTACTTTGGCCACCTCATGCGAACAGTTGACTCATTGGAAAAGACTCTGATGCTGGGAGGGACTGGGGGCAGGAGGAAAAGGGGACGACAGAGGATGAGATGGCTGGATGGCATCACAACTCGATGGACATGAGTTTGAGTGAACTCTGGGAGTTGGTGATGGACAGGGATGCCTGGCGTGCTTTGATTCATGGGTTC
The DNA here is from genome assembly GCF_023091745.1 of Budorcas taxicolor. Classification (NCBI taxonomy): domain Eukaryota; kingdom Metazoa; phylum Chordata; class Mammalia; order Artiodactyla; family Bovidae; genus Budorcas; species Budorcas taxicolor. The sequence goes on from NC_068912.1 coordinate 76,514,718, forward strand.
ACAAAGAATTGGACACGACTAAGCAACTGAACTGAACTGAACTGAACAGTCTGAGAACATGCCATGATGTCTTGCATAACTCTATTCTGAGAATTTAATTATAAATGGTCCCACATTTGTAGTATTTCCAACTGCCAGAAATAAGTAAACACAAATCTGTAGAGAATTTCACTTTCCTCAATGATCTCAAAGAATTACCAGGGATAAAGTTGTAAGGACTATGATTATAGTCTAAAATGATCTAAGTGAAGTGAAGTCACTCAGTCGTGCCCGATTCTTTGTGACCCCATGGACTGTAGCCTACCAGGCTCCTCCGTCCATGGGATTCTCCAGACAAGAGTACTGGAGTGGGTTGCCATTTCCTTCTCCAGGAGATCTTCCCAACCCAGGGATTGAACCTGGGTCTCCCACATTGCAGGTAGATGCTTTACCATCTGAGCCACCAGGGAAGACTCGAACTGACAAGAAATAAAACACTATGAGGAAGAGCCAGCAGAAACACAAAACAATAAAATTAGATCTGAAAAAGTTCTAAATTTGAACTATCAAATAAGATTATAAAGTGTGTATATATTACACATCTTGAAAATAACATTAAAAAATTTCAAATGCAAAAAGATTAAGGTTAAGAGACTAGGTCAGAACAGTGGACTACTCACTACCCTCCCAGTACAAAACAATAAGATACTGCATAAAATATAACTTTCATGCACTCCACATTTAGGGGAAGTAAGGAAAATTCCCAAGCAAAAGCACTTCAAAACATATAAAGTAAAACAATAGCAATGAGTATTAAGTACATTTTAAAAAAATGCAGAGTATTCATGAAAGCACCTTCCATGTATTGGAAGACACCTTTGAAACAGATTGAGTTGATGTAGTTTACATAATGGTGACTATGGACAATGGAAAGAAGCAAAGAAGTTTAAGGACAGAAGATTACTGTTGTTGAATACAGCAAACACTGAATTAAATAATTATCAATTTTAGTTTTTATATCCATCACAGATTAAGATCAGCTAAGAAAGGGCTCAAAATCAGAAAGAACGAAATATATATGAAAACAAAATTGAGATTGCTAATCAAACAATAATCATCAAATTTCTATCTCAGACACATAATATTTAACAACTATGTATAAGATATTTAGAAATAAAGAGTGAAATAAAAACAATGAGTAAGTAATGAGATTATTCCAAATAATTAGGTATATTTTTAAAGTAATTAGAATTTTTAGAAAATAAAAATATATAGCTCTTAAATTTTCTTAATGTAATGAATGAGGTTGAAGAACATGTTATCTCAAGCTGAAGAGAAAATAAATTAGCCACAGAATAAGGGAATTACCCTGGATACAAGCTAGAGAGTCAGGAGATATAAAATATAAAAGAGAGATTAAGAGATATAGAAGACAGAACAAAAGGTCTAACATGAAGCTACCTGAAGTTCCAGGAGGAAAGAATAGAGAGAGAAAAAAAAAAGGGAGAGAAGAGACAATATGTAGAGAGAAAATGTCCTACAATGTTCTAATACTGGAAGAAGGAATGAATTCATGATATAGGAAATACAATTTAAAATGTGGAATAAGCAAAGAGAAGACAACACCTAGAAATATGATGCTGAGACTGTGGAAAACCAAAGCAAAGAGAAAATTTTAAAAGAATTGAAAAATATAAGACAGTACAGCTAAAATGAAAGGATAATTAGCCCAATATCGTGTTTCTTAATAACAACAATGAACAATTTTAAAAAGAAAAATTATATATTCAAATTGCTGACAGAAAATAGCTCTCTAGTGCCACTTTTGCACCCAGAAAACCATTATTATTTTTCAAGGAAGAGAGAAAATAAATTCAGCAGTTAATTACAAAAAACACAAGGTGTTTTTAACCAACACTCATTGCTAAAATAATTCATTATAAAATGAAATTATTCCACAAAATATTTCTGAGAAGAAATGGCAAGCAAAGAAGTTTATAAACTTGAAGGAGTAATGAGTAAGAAGGAATGGCTACAAAAAATATATATATAGGCATATATGTAAACCTCAAACACAAAATAATGTACTATAATTATTAATAATAAGATGGGGTCATTAAAATGTTTTAGGCCCTTATATTATTCACAGAAGGAGCTAAAATACAAATCTTTGAATTTGTTAGATAAGTATACACCAAAACATCTTTATGTTAACCATCAAAAAATGGTAACAGGGGCATATAATCCCCATACATTTAAAGTGAGGAGAGATGGGATAGGAAAACAAACAAACAAGAATGACCACAAACAAGAATGACTGTGATTTTAATCAAGGACAAAAATTAAAGAGGGGAAAAAAAAAAAAAAAAAAACAGAAAGAAAAGAGAAACAAGAACGTATGTAAACAGAAAAAAGAAAAGTTCAAATAAATGACTACTCACAATCAGTGAGTAGTCAAATGAGCACAAATAAGTTAAAGTTGCCACTTAAGAGAAACATGAAAAAAAATAATTTTTAAAAACCCTTATTTTGTTTAAGGGTCTTTCCTGGTAGCTCAGATGGTAAAGAATCTGCCTGCAATGTGGGAGACCAGGGTTTGATTGCTGGGTTGGGAAGATCCCTTGGAGAAGAGAACAGCTACCCACTACAGTCTTCTTGCCTGGAAAATCCCATGGACAGAGGAGCCTGGTAGGCTACAGTCCATAGGGTCGCAAAGAGTCAGACACGACTGAGCGACTTCACTTTCACTTTCACCAGGAATATAAAGACAAAAACCAGAAGTTTAAAGGTGGAAAAAGATACTAGACAACACTTACCAAAGAACACATTGACGTAATCTTGTCAGACAAGATAGATTTTAAGAAAAGTGTTATGGATCAAACAAATTATTACATGAAAGTAAATTATTCAATTCACAAGATATAACACTACATATAACAAAAACTTTCATTAAAAAAATTTCAACTTTAGTAAATAAATTAATAAATTGTGGTGACTTGTAGAATAAATTTATTATCAAAGTAAGATGCATCAACACAACTCTCTCAATTGAAAAAGACTATCAAAAATAAGTGAACATATAGAATATCTGAGCACGACAGTTAGCAAGTTTGATTTATTGTCACAAGTTCTTGTTCCTATACCCATCAGCTAGAATGTACACATATGTGTAAACGGACCTGAATATCTACAAAAATTGACCTCTTCTCAAGTGACTTAAAGCAAGTATCAAAGAATCAGTACCTGATTGTCTATTCATAAACATATAGAAATTAACTTAAACAATTAAAAATCTGTCTCTGTTGGAATTCAATATAGAGTTTTAAATAATCTAGGCATCAAGAGAAAACATAAAATTTAAATGTATAAGAATTGAACAAAAAAATGAAGACATGACATATTGAAACTTAAATCCAAATAATTTTTTTTTATTTTCTCATAACTGAGAAATTTGCAGCCTTAAATGTGTACATTTAAAATATGAAACAGAGCTTCATGGCATTGTACAGGAGACAGCATCAAGACCATCCCCAAGGAAAAGAAATGCAAAAAAAAAGAAAAGTGACTGTCTGAGGAGACCTTGCAAAATGTTGTAAAAAGAGGAGAAGCAAAAAGCAAAGGAGAAAAGGAAAGATATACCTATTTGAATGCAGAGTTCCAAAGAACAGCAAAGGAGAGATAAGAAAGCCTTCCTCAGTGATCAGTGCAAAGAAACAGAGGAAAACAATAGAATGGGAAAGACTAGAGATCTCTTCAAGAAAATTCGAGATACCAAGGGAACATTTCATGCAAAGATGGGCAAAATAAAGAACAGAAATGGTATGGACCTAACAGAAGCAGAAGATATTAAGAAGAGATGACAAGAATTCACAGAAGAACTGTACAAAAAATGTGTTCATGACCCAGATAATCATGATGGTGTGATCACTGACCTAGAGCCAGACATCCTGGAATGTGAAGTCAAGTGGGCCTTAGGAAGCATCACTATGGACAAAGCTAGTGGAGGTGATGGAATTCCAGTTGAGCTTTTTCAAATCCTCAAAGATGATGCTGTGAAAGTGCTGCACTCAATATGCCAGCACATTTGGAAAACTCAGCAGTGGACAAAGGACTGGAAACTGTCAGTTTTCATTCCAATCCCAAAGAAAGGCAATGCCAAAGAATGTTCAAACTACTGCACAATTGCACTCATCTTACATGCTAGTAAAGTAATGCTCAAAATTCTCCAAGCCAGACTTCAGCAATATGGAAACTGTGAACTTCCATATGTTCAAGCTGGTTTTAGAAAAGGCAGAGGAACCAGAAATCAAATTGCCAACATCTGCTGGATCATGGAAAAAGCAAAAGAGTTCCAGAAAACATCGACTTCTGCTTTCTTGACTATGCCAAAGCCTTTGACTATGTGAATAACCACAAACTGCAGAAAATTCTGAAAGAGATCGAATACCAGACCACCTGACCTGTCTTTTGAGAAATCTGTATGCAGGTCATGAAGCAATAATTAGAACTGGACATGGAAAGACAGCCTGGTTCAAACAGGGAAAGGAGTACATCAAGGCTGTATATTGTTACCCTGCTTATCTTACATGAAGAGTGCATCATGAGAAATGCTGGGCTGGAGGAAGCACCAGCTGGAATCAAGATTGCCGGGAGAAATATCAATCACCTCAGATATGCAGATGTCCCCACCCTTATGGCAGAAAGAAAAGAAGAACTAAAGAGCCTCTTGATGAAAGTGAAAGAGGAGAGTGAAAAAGTTGGCTTAAAGATCAACATTCAGAAAACTAAAATCATGGCATCCGGTCCCATCTCTCCATGGGAAATAGATGGAGAAACCGGGGAAACAGTGTCAGACTTTATTTTTGGGGGGGCTCCAAAATCACTGCAGATGGTAATTGCAGCCATGAAATTTAAAGACATTTACTCCTTGGGAGGAAATTTATGACCATCCTAGACAGCATATTATAAAGCAGAGAGATTACTTTGTCAACAAATGTCTGTCTAGTCAAGGCTATGGTTTTTCCAGTAGTCACGTATGGATGTCAGAGTTGGACTATAAAGAAGGCTGAGCGCTGAAGAATTGATGCTTTTGAACTGTGGTGTTGGAGAAGACTCTTGAGAGTCCCTTGGACTGCAAGGAGATGCAACTAGTCCATCCTAAAGGAAATCAGTCCTGGGTGTTCACTGGAAGGACTGATGTTGAAGCTGAAACTCCAGTACTTTGGCCACCTGATGCTAAGAGCCGATTCAGGTAAAAAGACTCTGATGCTGGGAAAGATTGAACCCAGGAGGAGAAGGGGACAACAGAGGATGATATGGTTGGATGGCATCACTGACTCAATGGACATGGTTTAGGTGGACTCCGGGAGTTGGTGATGGTCAGGGAGGCCTGGTGTGCTGCGGCCCGTGGGGTTACAAAGAGTCAGACATGATAGCAACTGAACTGAACTGAACTGAACTGAACTGAACTGAAAACATGAAATGTAAAGTAGAACAGGAGATAAAATAAGTTTAGGTGCTCAAACTATTGGTAAAGTATAATTTACACCAAAACTTAATGGAGAAATAACAAAGATGTTATAGAGTCTATTAATTTTGTTCTTTACACAAACGACATGTAGGACATATTACATTAAAATAAATGTCAAGAATCAGGCAAATCTTAATTGAAACTAACAATAAATTCATCCATAATGATAAAGGAATGTGGCCATTAAGAAAAAAAGAAAAGGAAAAACAAGATTAATTTTACAAAATATTGGAACTTACCTGAGTAAATTTTTGCTGCAAAGGAGCATTTATCATACTTAATAGTATAAATAATATTAAAGGATTACTTTTAAAATAATCCTTTAGTTTTCAGCTTCTAGTAATAACTGAATCTAAAAACCAAACTTCCTGCCAATAACAACCATAAATCCTGTGCAAAATATATTTTAAAAACAACTACCTGGAGGTACTGCAGAGTGAAGAGAATCAGGCAGATAAATGGGGAGGAGAGGTGGTCAATATGTAAGGGGAAAAATCAGCATAAGGAAGTTTCCATTTGCCTTAGACTTCATCAGTTCCATCAGTTTAAATGGAAACAAAACAAACAAGACAAAACCACTGTTTTTCTGACATGATAAACCAAGAATGGATGCCTACAGCATACTATATAGCATGCTCAAGGATGGAGGAATTCACTAGCTATTTAAGATATGTAGATAAAATAATCATATAAAAACAGCAATTATTCAGGAATTAATTTTAAAGACCTTAAGGATTACGAAAGGATATGAAATTAAATCTGGCACTGTTTCTGCCCTCAAGCATTTTATGACTATATAATTAACAGATTAATCAATCCTATCAATTAATCAGTCCTATCAACTAGGTACAAATAAAATTCTTTGAACTTCCAGGGGAAGGGATCAAGCAAAACTTTAAAGAAAAGGGTCTTAAAGAACAAGAACCTTTGGATTTTGCAGAGAAGAAAGGAAGGACATTGTAAAAGGAAGGATCAGTACCAACAAAATTGAAGTGACAAAAGTCAGTTAAGATGGAAATCATGAATAGTGGAAGAGGATAGCTAGAGTTGAGGGTAAGTAGAAACAACTAGCAGGAAAATGTTTTGACAAGGTGGTCAGAGGCCACAACACTAAGAGCTCTTAATGCCGACAGCAACAAAATGACCATGATGCCTCCATCTTTTGAAAGCTTATCATGCTAAAATTATTAAGCTAGAAGCGAATCTTTGATTAATACTTTTTAAAGAAACTCTAAATCTCTAAGTATAAAAAAGCAATAAAGTAGCTATGATTTAAGTAAGAATGTAAACAAAAAAACCAGCCTTAATGCTGTAAGACTAAGACTGTATGAAATATACAATCTAGCGATAAGTAAGGCTAGGAAAAAAGAGATATATTAATAAACTTTAAAATGAAAGAAAGATAATAAATAGGAGTTATGAAGTAGAGGGCACATACCACTTCCAGAATATTTACCAGAAATATCAGAAAAAAGATAAATACTGTTCACTTAACTCTGAGTGCAAAAGAGCTGGGAAATGTATGATAGGGTTGTTTAACATATGCCATATATATATATATATATATATATATATATATATATATATATACATATATATATATTACAAATGAGTTTTGGAGACAAAAAGAAAGCAAGAGAATATTTCTTTCCAGTGTATATTCCAGTGTACCAGGAAATAAATTATTCCTCAGTAAATTATCAAATAATTTTGGGAAAAAATTCTCTCTTGAGAGGCTCACAAGAGTGTGTGCTACTTAGGTCAACTAAATGATCTAAAAAACTGACACTGGTGTTCTTTCTGGGTTTGGCACAGATCTGGTTCATAAACTGAAAACACTATTGTAATGTAATTTATGTGTGTGCGTTAGGGGCTTGCTGCTCAGTCTCTTTTCTGTTTTCTCTACTTTTGGGAGGATATCTCTTTTATAAAACAATTCTGGCAGTATTATTTGTACACATACACACTACTCATATACACACATGCTCCATATTCCCCTAGGAGTGCTGCTACTGAACAGGATAGGAATGACAAGAAGAGCACACAATGACTGATAAACACTGCCTAAGAGGATTACCTCTCAAGAAATTGAGGACAATCTAATGAAGCTTCTTGTTAAACACAGTCCAGGCACCGACATGGTGGCACAATGCCCAGTTACTCCATGACCAGAAAACATCAATTCTGAAGGCTCCAGGGAAGAGGAGAATCTGATTAGCAAGCTCAACTGATTTTCTCTCCTTATATAAAATACCTTCTTTTCAGCATGGGCATTTTGAAACTTCAGGGAAGCCATTAGAAGATAACAAGTATAAATAAGAACGAGAAACTGATATTATCTTTTTCTGAAGACTAACCCAAACAGGAATAAACAAACACACAAAATCCCATAAACACAAGACATGTAGTCTGTGAATCTACAAATTACTCAAAGATCCACATCTAGAGAAAACCATGTTATGGGTCTTCACATTACTCTGCCATCTAGTTCTAAAATAAAAGATTGTCTTTTTTATTCTTGATTTTTGAAATACCGTCTTAGTTTGCAAAACTTAAGTGCTACCACTTTTATTAAGCCACTCTAAAATTCTGTGCTGAGACAGAATGGACCATGCTTCCCTGCTGTGCCCTATGTTAATCGTATTCCTATTGGTAAACTTTCTTAATGCCAATTGCCTATCTGCCTCCTTGGATATTTGAATGTTATCCACACTTTGACAACATGAAAAAAATAAATGCTATAGAAAGTTATAGATATTGTGATAAAAAGTAGAACACTACATGAATCTTTTTTACTTGCTTTGTCAATCTATCAGGAATTAGCCAGTGCTGAGAAGCTCAAAGTGCATTCAACAAACACTTATAGAGTGCCCACAGGTCAGACAGGTTCCCAGGCACAATGCTAATGATAGGAACTTGCCCATGAATAAAATACAATTTCTAGCCTAAATGAGTTTAAAAGCCAATGGTAGGTATTAAGACAGAGAAGCAGCACCATAAACAGGAATTTAAAAAATGTATTAGAGTATTGTTGATTTACAATGTTGATTTAGTTTCAGGTGTACATATACACCTAGAACTGAATTAGCTATATAAACACATATATCCATTCTTTTTTAGAATCTTTTCTGATATAGGCCATTACAGGGTATTGAGTAGAATTCCCTGTGCTATATAGAAGGTCCTTATTAGTTACCTATTTTATATAAAATAGTGTGTAATGTCAATCCTAGTCTCCCAGTTTATCCCTACCCCATATTACCCCCAGTAACATGTTTGTTTTCTATATCTGTGACTATAGCTCTGTTTTATCAGTTCAGTTCAGTTCAGTTGCTCAGTCATGTCTGACTCTTTGAGATCCCATGATGCAGCACACCGGGCTTCCCTGTCCATCACCAACTCCCGGAGCTTACTCAGACTCATGTCTATCAGGTCAGTGATGCCATTCAACCATCTCATCCTCTGTCATCCCTCCTCCTCTGGCCTTCAATCTTTCCCAGCATCAGGGTCTTTTCAAATGAGTCAGTTCTTTGAATCAGGTGGCCAAAGTATTGGAGCTTCAGCTTCAGCATCAGTCCTTTCAATAAATATTCAGGACTGATGTCCTTTAGGATGGACTGGTTGGCTCTCCTTGCAGTCCAAGAGACTCTCAGGAGTCTCTCCAACATCACAGTTCAAAAGCATCAGTTCTTCGGCACTCAGCTTACTTTATAGTCCAACTCTCACATCCATACATGACTACTTGAAAAACCATAGCTTTGACTAGGTGGACCTTTGTTGGCCAAGTAATGTCTCTGCTTTTTAATATGCTGTCTAGGTTGGCCATAGGTATTTTGTATATCTGTTTTGTAGATAAGTTCATTTGTACCTTTTTTTTTAGATTCCATTTATAAGAGATGTAATGTGATATTTTTCTTTCTATATCTGACTTACTTCACTCAGTATGACAACCTCTATGTCCACTCATGTTGTTGCAAATGGCATTATTGCACTCTTTTAACAGCTGAGTAACATTCCATTGTATCTATGTACTACACCTTTATCCATTCTTCTGTTGATAGGCATCTAAATTGCTTTCATGTCCTGGCTATTGCAAATAGTGCTACAGTGAACAATGGGGTGCATGTATCTTTTCAAATTATGGTTTTCTACAAATACATTCCTAGGAGTTGGATTGCTAGATCATATGATGGCTTGTAGCTCAGTCAGTAAAGAATCTGCCTGCAGTGCAGGAGAACCGGGTTTGATCCCTGGGTTGGGAAGATCCCCTGGAGAAGCAAATGGCAACATACTCCAGTATACTTGCCTGGAAAATCTCATGGACGGAGGAGCCTTGTGGGCTGCAGTCCATGGGGTTGCAGAGTCAGGCACGACTTAGCAACGAATACTCTAAGGAATCTCTGCACTGTTCTCCATAGTGACTGTACCAATTTACATTCCTACCAACAGTGTAGGAGAGTTCCCTTTTCTCCACATGCTCTCCAGTGTTTATGTTTGTAGATTTTTTTATAATGACCATTCTGACCAGTGTGAGGTGATAGTTTGAATTGTATTTCTCAAATAATCAGTGATGTTGAACAACTTTTCAAGAGCTCTTTAGCCCTCTGTATGTCTTCTTTGGAGAAATGTCTACATAGATCTTCTGCTCATCACTTCTCAGCCTTTTGGCTACGATCAAGTGTAGATCTTCTGCCCATTTTTAAATTTTTTTTTTATACTGAGCCACATAAACTGTTTGAATATTTAAGAGATTAATCCCTTTTTGGTTGATTCATTTGCAAATATTTTCTTCCATTATGTGAGCTGTCTTTTCACTTTTTTATGGTTTCCTTTGCTATGCAAAAGCTTTTAAGTTTAATTAGATCTCATTTGTTCATTTTTGTTTTTATTTTCATTATTTGAAGAGTTGGATCAAAAAAGATCTTGCTGTGATTTATGTCAAAGAGTGTTCTGCCTGTTTTCCTTTAAGAGTTTTATAGTATCCAGCCTCACATTTAGGTCTTTAATCCATTCGGGGTTTATTTTTGTATGTGGAGTTAGGGAGTGTTCTAATTTCATTCTTTCACATGTAGCTGTCCAGTTTTGCCAGCACAACTTATTGAAGAGATTGTATTTTCTCCATTGTATAGTATTGCCTCTTTTCTCATAGATTAGGTGATCATAGGTGTGTGGGTTTATCTCTAGACTTTCTATCTTGTTCCATTGATCTATATGTCTGTGTTTTGTGTGAGTACCATACTGGTGTGATGACTACAGTTTTGTAGTATAGTCTGAAGTCCAGGAGCCTGATTTCTCCAGTCTCATTTTTTTTTCTCAAGATTGTTTTCACAATTCATTATTTGCTGTGTTTCCATACAAACTGAAAAAAAAAAATTGTTCTAATCAAGTAGTTTTTAACTCTTTAGTTTACTGATATTTTCCCAGATCCTGGAATGCTATCTGGCACATACTAGGTCTATGTATGAATGATCTGATTGAATGAATGAGAAAACTACAAGAGACTATGGCAGTGCCTTAGAGTGGGAGTACTGAGCTGTTCACTACTGCAGTAACTTTAGAATGGCATTCTGCCTGCTAGACTGGCCTACCTATGTCTACCTAAAACTATGGTCTCCTCACTTTGCTAAATATCCTAATAGTCAAGATTTTCACACACCTACCCTATAAGAACTGTACTGAGTTTGAATTTGTGGGCAAGAAGTTCTATGTCAAATGGTGACTTCCTCAAGAATAATTGATCATAAAGTTATTGATTGAATTTGATAAAATTTAAAGTGTACTTATTTATAGTATAATAATAGTAATATGGAATAAAATGCCTATAAAGAATTATACATAATAAAAATAACAATTACATTTATTTTGAAAGCCTTGGAAAAAATCCCATGTCTTTAGGGATGTGGTGCCTTTACTCTGTTTTGGGTCAGCAGTCATCAAATTAAATCATGAGAACTTGCTTGGTAAGGTGATAAAAGTGAGATTATATGGAAAGGTTCAACTACTTTGCACATATTCATTTACAAAAATGCAGTAAGTCTTGAACATACCTGGCAGAAGTCTCCACAAGCACTATCACTACAAAATCACACATAAATAAAAAATCAGATGAGGAGCAAGCCACCAGCTAACTGTAGTTTAGCTTAAGAAAGGTTTGAAAGGAATTTAAAAAGAGAATAAGATCACAAGATCCATGTAGCTGGACATAAAAACAATTCTAGCCGCTTACAGTTCTAGACGTTTATGAAGACTTCCTAGTGCTACACATGCTGGTCACTCTACTCATTTGGTTGAAGCCACTACACGTTTGTTGTTTAGCAGAATTGTGCTTCAACTGTCTAACAGGTTGGCATGACTATGTGCAAAGTATTTTCCACTGCAGGATTGCAGAACTCAAGATGTGAGGAAGTTACTTGGAAATTGTGGCCATTTTCAAAAATCGTATGCCTATGTTTTGTTCTCTGTTCCTACCTATTTCTAACAATTGTGAAGCTCATTCCAAGTAGTTTAATGGTAAAATATATCTCTGAAATTTATCTACACACACTTCTCTCATTAAAAATTATATTTTGTAAAGTAACATGTTTTATATATATTTATATGTTTATATTTTTTCTTTAAAATCAGTGGAAAATTTCATCATGCAATATGAATATGTTTGCCATTTAACTTTTTTTTTTTCCACCAGAAAAATTTACTTATATAATATTTTTTTTAAGGAATATTAGTTTTTTATTTATTTATTTTTTTAATTTTAAAATCTTTAATTCTTACATGTGTTCCCAAACATGAACCCCCCTCCCACCTCCCTCCCCATAACATCTCTGTGGGTCATCCCCATGCACCAGCCCCAAGCATGCTGTATCCTGCGTCAGACATAGACTGGCGATTCAATTCTTACATGATAGTATACATGATAGAATGCCATTCTCCAAAATCATCCCACCCTCTCCCTCTCCCTCTGAGTCCAAAAGTCCGTTATACACAGCTGTGTCTTTTTTCCTGTCTTGCAGAAGGGGTCATCATTGCCATCTTTCTAAATTCCATATATATGTGTTAGTATACTGTATTGGTGTTTTTCTTTCTGGCTTACTTCACTCTGTATAATCGGCTCCAGTTTCATCCATCTCATCAGAACTGATTCAAATGAATTCTTTTTAATGGCTGAGTAATACTCCATTGTGTACATGTACCACTGCTTTCTTATCCATTCATCTGCTGATGGACATCTAGGTTGTTTCCATGTCCTGGCTATTATAAACAGTGCTGCGATGAACATTGGGGTACATGTGTCTCTTTCAGTTCTGGTTTCCTCGGTGTGTATGCCCAGCAGTGGGATTGCTGGGTCATAAGGGAGTTCTATTTGCAAGTTTTTAAGGAATCTCGACACTGTTCTCCATAGTGGCTGTACTAGTTTGCATTCCCACCAACAGTCTAGGAGGGTTCCCTTTTCTCCACACCCTCTCCAGCATTTATTGCATCGCAGCCATTCTGACTGGTGTGAAGTGGTACCTCACTGTGGTTTTGATTTGCATTTCTCTGATAATGAGTGATGTTGAGCATCTTTTCATGTGTTTGTTAGCCATCCGTATGTCTTCTTTGGAGAAATGTCTATTTAGTTCTTTGGCCCATTTTTTGATTGGGTCGTTTATTTTTCTGGAATTGAGCTGCATGAGTTGCTTGTATATTTTTGAGATTAGTTGTTTGTCAGTTGCTTCATTTGCTATTATTTTCTCCCATTCAGAAGGCTGTCTTTTCACCTTGCTGATAGTTTCCTTTGTTGTGCAGAAGCTTTTAATTTTAATTAGATCCCATTTGTTTATTTTTGCTTTTATTTCCAGAATTCTGGGAGGTGGATCATAGAGGATCCTGCTGTGATTTATGTCTGAGAGTGTTTTGCCTATGTTCTCCTCTAGGAGTTTTATAGTTTCTGGTCTTACATTTAGATCTTTAATCCATTTTGAGTTTATTTTTGTGTGCGGTGTTAGAAAGTGATCTAGTTTCATTCTTTTGCAAGTGGTTGACCAGTTTTCCCAGCACCACTTGTTAAAGAGATTGTCTTTACTCCATTGTATATTCTTGCCTCCTTTACCAAAGATAAGGTGTCCATATGTGTGTGGATTTATCTCTGGGCTTTCTATTTTGTTCCATTGATCTGTATGTCTGTCTTTGTGCCAGTACCATACTGTTTTGATGACTGTGGCTTTGTAGTAGAGCCTGAAGTCCGGCAAGTTGATTCCTCCAGTTCCATTCTTCTTTCTCAAGATTGCTTTGGCAATTCGAGGTTTTTTGTATTTCCATACAAATCTTGAAATTATTTGTTCTAGTTCTGTGAAAAATATGGCTGGTAGCTTGATAGGGATTGCATTGAATTTGTAAATTGCTTTGGGTAGTATACTCATTTTCACTATATTGATTCTTCCGATCCATGAACATGGTATATTTCTCCATCTGTTAGTGTCCTCTTTGATTTCTTTCATCAGTGTTTAATAGTTTTCTATATATAGGTCTTTAGTTTCTTTGGGTAGATATATTCCTAAGTATTTTATTCTTTTCATTGCAATGGTGAATGGAATTTTTTCCTTAATTTCTTTTTCTGCTTTCTAATTATTAGTGTATAGGAATGCAAGGGATTTCTGTGTATTGATTTTATATCCTGCAACTTTACTATATTCATTGATGAGCTCTAGTAATTTTCTGGTGGAGTCTTTAGGGTTTTCCATGTAGAGGATCTTGTCATCTGCAAACAGTGAGTGTTTTACTTCTTCTTTTCCAGTTTGGATTCCTTTTATTTCTTTTTCTGCTCTGATTGCTGTGGCCAAAACTTCCAGAACTATGTTGAATAGTAGCGGTGAAAGTGGACACCCTTGTCTTGTTCCTGACTTTAGGGGAAATGCTTTCAATTTTTCACCATTGAGGATAATGTTTGCTGTGAGTTTGTCATATATAGCTTTTATTATGTTGAGGTATGTTCCTTCTATTCCTGCTTTCTGGAGAGTTTTTATCATACATGGATGTTGAATTTTGTCAAAGGCCTTCTCTGCATCTATTGAGATAATCATATGGTTTTTATTTTTCAATTTGTTAATGTGATGAATTACATTGATTGATTTGCGGATATTGAAGAATCCTTGCATCCCTGGGATAAAGCCCACTTGGTCATGGTGTATGATCTTTTTAATGTGTTGTTGGATTCTGATTGCTAGAATTTTGTTGAGGATTTTTGCATCTATGTTCATCAATGATATTGGCCTGTAGTTTTCTTTTTGTGTGGCATCTTTGTCAGGTTTTGGTATTAGGGTGATGGTGGCCTCATAGAATGAGTTTGGAAGTTTACCTTCCTCTGCAATTTTCTGGAAGAGTTTGAGTAGGATAGGTGTTAGCTCTTCTCGAAATTTTTGGTAGAATTCAGCTGTGAAGCCGTCTGGACCTGGGCTTTTGTTTGCTGGAAGATTTCTGATTACAGTTTCAATTTCCATGCTTGTGATGGGTCTGTTAAGATTTTCTATTTCTTCCTGGTTCAGTTTTGGAAAATTGTACTTTTCTAAGAATTTGTCCATTTCATCCACGTTGTCCATTTTATTGGCATACAACTGCTGATAGTAGTCTCCTATGATCCTTTGTATTTCTGTGTTGTCTGTTGTGATCTCTCCATTTTCATTTCTAATTTTATTGATTTGATTTTTCTCTCTTTGCTTCTTGATGAGTCTGGCTAGTGGTTTGTCAATTTTATTTATCCTTTCAAAGAACCAGCTTTTGGCCTTGTTGATTTTTGCTATGGTCTCTTTTGTTTCTTTTGCGTTTATTTCTGCCCTAATTTTTAAGATTTCTTTCCTTCTACTAACTCTGGGGTTCTCCAATTCTTCCTTTTCTAGTTGCTTTAGGTATAGAGTTAGGTTATTTATTTGACTTTTTTCTTGTTTCTTGAGGTATGCCTGTATTGCTATGAACTTTCCTCTTAGCACTGCTTTTATAGTGTCCCACAGGTTTTGGGTTGTTGTGTTTTCATTTTCATTAGTTTCTATGCATATTTTGATTTCTTTTTTGATTTCTTCTGTGATTTGTTGGTTATTCAGAAGTGTGTTGTTCAACCTCCATATGTTGGAATTTTTAGTTTTTCTCCTAAATAATTGAGATCTAATCTTAATGCATTATGGTCGGAAAAGATGCTTGGAATGATTTCGATTTTTTTGAATTTATCAAGGTTAGATTTATGGCCCAGGATGTGATCTATCCTGGAGAAGGTTCCATGAGCACTTGAAAAAAAGGTGAAATTGATTGTTTTGGGGTGAAATGTCCTATAGATATCAATTAGGTCTAATTGATCTAATGTATCAGTTAAAGTTTGCGTTTCTTTGTTAATTTTCTGTTTAGTTGATCTGTCCATAGGTGTGAGTGGGGTATTAAAGTCTCCCACTATCATTGTGTTATTGTTGATTTCCCCTTTCATACTTGTTAGCATTTGTCTTACATATTGCGGTGCTCCTATATTGGGTGCATATATATTTATAATTGTTATATCTTCTTCTTGGATTGATCCTTTGATCATTATGTAGTGGCCTTCTTTGTCTCTTTTCACAGCCTTTGTTTTAAAGTCTATTTTATCAGATATGAGTATTGCCACTCCTGCTTTCTTTTGGTCTCTATTTGCGTGGAATATCTTTTTCCAGCCCTTCACTTTCAGTCTGTATGTGTCCCTTGTTTTGAGGTGGGTCTCTTGTAAGCAGCATATAGAGGGGTCTTGTTTTTGTATCCATTCGGCCAGTCTTTGCCTTTTGGTTGGGGCGTTCAACCCATTTACGTTTAAGGTAATTATTGATAAGTATGATCCCGTTACCATTTACTTTTTTGTTTTGGGTTTGGGTTTATACACCCTTTTTGTGTTTCCTGTCTAGAGAATATCCTTTAGAATTTGTTGGAGAGCTGGTTTGGTGGTGCTGAATTCTCTCAGCTTTTGCTTGTCTGTAAAGCTTTTGATTTCTCCTTCATATTTGAATGAGATCCTTGCTGGGTACAGTAATCTGGGCTGTAGGTTATTGTCTTTCATCACTTTAAGTATGTCTTGCCATTCCCTCCTGGCCTGAAGAGTTTCTATTGAAAGATCAGCTGTTATCCTTATGGGAATCCCCTTGTGTGTTATTTGTTGTTTATCCCTTGCTGCTTTTAATATTTGTTCTTTGTGTTTGATCTTTGTTAATTTAATTAATATGTGTCTTGGGGTGTTTCGCCTTGGGTTTATCCTATTTGGAACTCTCTGTGTTTCTTGGACTTGGGTGATTATTCCTTCCCCATTTTAGGGAAGTTTTCAACAATTATCTCCTCAAGGATTTTCTCATGATCTTTCTTTCTGTCTTCTTCTTCTGGGACTCCTATAATTCGAATGTTGGAGCATTTAACTTTTAAAAATAAGAAACATATACTGGTATTTATATTACCTCTTTATCCTATTCATCTTCTGTAAGAACAAGTATTAAATGAATACAGTATTAGTAATAATCATTATACATTAAATCATTTTAAGGAATAGCAGAATTTGTTTTTTGTAAATCTCTACTCTTCTGTAACCATAATTTAGTAGTCCTAAATTTATTAGCATTGCTTAAATATATCTGATTATATCAATATTAATTTTTATGTCTTTACCTGTATCAGAATTAGTGGAATCAAATGACATATCAATATATTCAGGCTGTGGCTTAATCTCACAATATCACAGAATATAAATATATTTATATGCATTCATAATGCACTGGACTTCTCTGGTAGCTCAGCTAGTAAGGAATCTGCCTGCAATGCAGGAGACCATGGTTCAACTCCTGGGTCAGGAAGATGCTCTGGAGAAGGGACAGGCTACCCACTCCAGTATTCTTGGGCTGCCCTGGTAGCTCAAATGGTAAAGAATCTGCCTGCAATGCAGGAGACCTGGGTTTGATCCCTGGGTTGGAAAGATCCCCTGGAGGAGGGCATGGCAACCCACTCCAGTATTCTTGCCTCTAGAAGCCCCATGAACAGAGGAGCCTGGCAAGCTACAGTCAATGGGATTACAGAGTCGGACACAACTGAGCAACTAAGCACAGCACAGCACGGCACATAAATGCATTATCAACAGCAAATTAAACATATTGATTCACTGCTGCTGCTAAATCACTTCAGTCGTGTTTGACTCTTGTGTGACCCCAGAGACGGCAGCCCACCAGGCTCCCCCGTCCCTGGGATTCTCCAGGCAAGAACACTGGAGTGGATTGCCATTTCCTTCTCCAGTCCATGAAAGTGAAAAGTCAAAGTGAAGTCGCTCAGTCGTATCTGACTCCTAGAGACCCCATGGACTGCAGCGTACCAGGCTCCTCCATCCATGGGATTTTCCAGGCAAGAGTACTGGAGTGGGTTGCCATTGCCTTCTCTGATTGATTCATTATTTATGTAAAAATATTTTATAACAAAATAGCAAAAGCCAACAGTCCATGGCTTAAAACAAGTGTTTGTTATTGCCAAGTCTCTGAGGATTGTTTGAAGATCAGTTGATGGAGCTGACCTTTGTGGGGTTCCTCTGATTTTGGCTGGCTCACTCACATGTCTGCAAGATATCTGATTGTCTCATAGAAGCAAGCCCCATAGGGTAGCTCTGCTCCACACTCCAAGTATGTAGTTCTTATCTGCTCCATATGTCTGTGCTTCAGTCATCTTCCTTGGAGAACCCAGCTAGCCAAGGTGCCACTGCTCCTAGCAAAGCCCAAAAGGGATGAAGGAAAGATACAAGTCCTCTTGAGATCTAAGCTCAAACATGGCTCCACGATGTTTCTCAGTCTATTGACCAGAGTAAGTCATGTGACTGGACCAAAAGTGAAAGCATGAGGAAATAATTTCTTCATCTTTGGTAAGATGAACTACAAGGTCACATGGCAAGAGATGTGGATACATGAATGCACGAGGCCAATGATGCAGTCACCCATCCATACTGGATATATTATTCAATACAATTCAGAATTCTTCACTGTTCAATACTACAGCTCAAGACAAAAGAGTTATTCATTCACTCAATAAATTTATTAATATATTTGCCACCTACTCTGGGCCACACCCAACTCTAGGTCCTGAAGATGCAATGAGAAATTAAACAGACAAAACTTCCCGTTCTTGGTGGGTATAGAATATGACAAATGGATGAACTGTTCTTTTTGTTTGTTTGTTTTAGCTTAATAAATTTTTAAAAATCAGGTAGATAGCCTGTGTTTCATCTTGCTAGTTACGGTTGAACTCTCCTTTATGTTCTATACAACCCTGAACACTCCACATTTAATGCACATTTCTTGATATTTAGCAGCTCCAACCCTAATCCAAAATGAAACAAAAATGAAACTTCCCACTGTCATAAAACTTACATTCTAATGAAGGAAAGGGAAGAAGAGAACCAAGAGATAGGGGAAAAAGTAGCTTGGGGTATGAGTAGTAGGAAAGAACAAATGATATCAATCAATCAAACAACTCAGGGCATGAAATTTAAAATCCCTTAGCTATGTTAGAGTGTTATCACACTACTCCCTTTGGATCAATGGTTCCAGGACCAATTCTTAGCTCTACAGCTCAATAACTGTATGATCTTGGTCAAGTTATTATTCACTCCAGGACTGAGCTTCTGTAAACAAATAGTAAATGTATTTTTGTAAACAAATAGTAAATGCCACCTTGCAACTAGGTGATCACAATCACATTATGTGGAATGTGAAGAATAGTGGCAAAGTAATTTACCATGGCTGGGAGCTTTGGGGTTTTGGAGTAACCTTGCTTCTGCAACCAACTCAGTGGGTAATATGGAGGAATCAATCCTTCTGTAGTTCAATTTATCAGTCTGTAAATTGGGAATGTTCCCAGAGTGAAACACAGTCACTAAACACATATAATAGAACTCAACAGTTACACATAGTCCCAGTAACCCCTTATTGCCACTGTGATAAGTCGCTTCAGTCATGTCTGACTCTTCGCGATCCCATGAACCATAGACTGCCAAGCTCCTCAGTCTATGGGATTTCCCAGGCAAGAATACTGGATTGGGGTTGCCAGGGGATCTTCTTCAGGGGATCTTCCTGACCCAGGCATTGAATTTGCATTGCTAACATCTCTTGCTTTGACAGGTGGGTTCTTTATCACTAGTGCCACCTGGGAAACCCCCAGTATTACCACTAGTACTTTTATAATTATTGTAGTTAAATTTCAGGTATCTAGTGAGTGACAATAAAGCTGAGTATTTCCTGTCATGTACAAGTAAGCTTGCAAGCTGGAACAAAAAAGAGATGAACTTGTTTTGGTGATTCAGTTTAATAACTGGTTTAATTATTTCTGTTAACCATACAAACAGAACAAAGTTTAATAAAGATGAAAGCATCTCCACTGAATGGCAAATGAAGGTCACTCATGTAGTTTTAAATCAGTAGTTGGTTCAGTGATTCTGGGTCTAGTTGCTCTACCCCTTACCAGCTGCATGACCTTGGATAAGTTTTTACCTAGTCTATGACTCAATTTCTCTAAACAGAAATAATAAGAGCAACATAAAGTTATTATAAGGATTGTAGATAAAATATATATTGCTTAACACAATATTTGGCACATAGTTGTTCAATAAAAATTGTTCATGTTATTTACTATCCTGCCTAACTCTTGGGAAAGAATTGACAAAAGTTCAGTTAGAGAACAATAATAACTGCTAACATCAATTGAAGTCGTTTAGATACCAGATGCTACACTCAGCACTTTATAAGGATTATCTCAGTAAATCTTCAAAATAACCTTGTGGGAACACTAAGGATTAAATTTTACAGATGTGTCTTAGAGAGCTTTAGTAACTTGCCCACAGGCTTTCAGCTGTAAGTAGAAGAGTCAAACATCAAATGCACATCTCCTTTCCTTCTGAATCTTTGCTCCTAGCCACTGTGACACACTGCCCCTTTTCCGTTCCAAAACTGGAGTGATATGGGGCAATAAAGGGGAGTGAATAAGTTAATAAATAATTATTTTCAGATACAGCCTTTATTTAGTTACTTACTCAAAAAGCTCTGTTTTATTTTTAGCATCAGATATTGTAAGATGTCAAAATACAAAGATGATTAGGTCTTAGTTTCTACCCTTGAGATGCTCATATTTCATGGAATTTCAACAATGATTATAGGTCAGTTGGCTTAAAATTTAAGAGGGAGCTTCATAGGCAAAATACTTCATGCGTAAAAACTTGTCTACCTACAAACAAGTCAGTTCTTTTGACCAAATCATATTTGAAATGGTCATCCCCAAGGTAAAGAGAAGACACTGTACCAAGTTGGTTATCTAATCTGGCCAACTGCAGCACTGTAAACAGAAATCTTGCTTTGGCTTATAACAAACCCAGTTGTTAGTCATGGATTAATGTATGAAGTAAATACTACCAATGTTCAATATTCAATTCTCCTGTCCCTCTGGGCATAGAGATTGCACTTCTGAGACACCAAATGTGTAGAACCAAATGTGGCTGACTTATCACAGCCAACAAAAAGAGCAGAAGAGACACACATCTTCCTATTTCAAGCTGAGCAGTAAAAAGAATTCACTAGGCTTTCTCTTCCTATATGATGATTCCCAGAGAGGTCACTTATTCCTGACATGACAGTCACAGGTTTGTGGAACTTGGTCACTGAAGGAACAAGGAATAAAACCTTGATATGGTAAGCCTCTAGAATTGGGAGATTATTTGTTTCTTCAGCATAACCTGACCAATTCTGACTAACACAATACAAATACCTCAGGACATACATTATTGACCATAAGAAATACTCAGGAAAGAGACTGGTGTGGAAAAGTATATTTTCTGTGGGAGAACAGAATGGAAAGAAGCCATATTGAGAAATTCCCAGATTTCACTGAAGCCTTGAGAAATCAAATCCTTCCAGACAAGCTTTCCTTATGTTGGGTTTTCCAATAACTTTTTCAATAGAATGCAATTTACTAATTAATAGTTTTTGTCCTTATTTACATTTATTAACATAATACATAATTAATAAATATTTATTATTTACAATAATAACTTATTTATTGCATTCTTACTATATGCCAGTCAGACTTAATACTGGTGACACAACTGTTAACCAAACCTGGTCTCCATTCTCAGGTTGCTTAAAGTCTAGACTGGAGTGCAGGCCAAATAGGAAAATGCAATTCTTTACGATAAATGCAGGATTAGAGAAAGCACGAGGATTACATAAGAAAAGCACCATACCACTGAAGGAAGGAAGGACTGAAGGAAGCTAGGACCTAAAGGATGAGGAGTTACACAAGCAGCCATCATACTGAGGATTATATGTTTCATATTTGTATTTTAATAAAAAGAACTGGTGTTTCTATTACACATACTACGGTCAACCACTCTACCATGTGCTTTAAACATATAAAATAGTCCCCACAACCACCTTTGAGGTAAGATATAATTATCTCCATCCTTATTTGACAAGTGTATAAGTATTTTCCAGGAAAAAAAAAAAGAGAAGGTGGAAGTTACAAGCTGAAGGAGCACAGTAAGCAAGAATAAAGAGATGTGAAGCATTAATATTAATAGTTCAGAACAACAGAAGAATAATTTAATGGAGGGTGGGGAGGTTGGGCAGTATGAGAACAGGAAGAGAAACAATGGATCTATCTGGATTCCTGGAAGCTTTTCTCCAGGGTATTCATAACACCAATGCCTAACCTGCTTCAGGCCTTTGCTCATTGTCTGCCTCATAGAGATGCCTCCTCTGACCACCCTGACTTTAATTAAACACCACCTCTACTCTTCATTCCCTCCTCTGCTTATTTTTTCTCCACAGCCTTATTACTGGTTGACAAACTGCATGGTCTCATTATTTAACTTGCATAATGTCTGTCTCTCCTCATTAAAATGTAAGCTCCGTGAGGCAGAGATTTCTGCCTGCAGTTTTTTGTCTAGTGCTATACCCTCTGCCTCTTGAGAAACCTGTATGCAGCTCAGGAAGCAACAGTTAGAACTGGACATGGAACAACAGACTGGTTCCAAATAGGAAAAGGAGTACGTCAAGGCTGTATATTCTCATCCTGCTTATTTAACTTCTATGCCGAGTACATCACGAGAAACACTGGACTGGAAGAAATACAAGCTGGAATCAAGATTGCCGGGAGAAATATCAATAATCTCAGGTATGCAGATGACACCACCCTTACGGTAGAAAGTGAAGAGGAACTAAAAAACCTCTTGATGAAAGTGAAAGACGAGAGTGAAAAAGCTGGCTTAAAGTTCAACATTCAGAAAACTAAGATCATGGCATCTGGCCCCATCACTTCATGGGAAACAGATGGGGAAACAGTGAAAATAGTATCAGACTTTATTTTGGGGGGCTCCAAAATCACTGCAGATGGTGACTTCAGCCATGAAATTAAAGGACGCTTACTCCTTGGAAGGAAAGTTATGACCAACCTAGTTAGCATATTCAAAAGCAGAGACATTACTTTGCCAACAAAGATCTGTCTAGTCAAGGCTATGGTTTTTCCTGTGGTCATGTATGGGTGTGAGAGTTGGACTGTGAAGAAGGCTGAGTGCTGAAGAATTGATGTTTTTGAACTGTGTTGTTGGAGAAGACTTTTGAGAGTCCTTTGGACTGCAAGGAGATCCAACCAGTATATTCTAAAGATTCAGTCCTGGGTGTGCTTTGGAAGGACTGATGTTAAAGCTGAAACTCCAATACTTTGGCCACCTCACATGAAGAGTTGACTCATTGGAAAAGACTCTGATTCTGGGAGGGATTGGGGGCAGGAGGAAAAGTGGACGACAGAGGATGAGATGGCTGGATGGCAGCACCAACTCGATGCACATGAGTTTGGGTGAATTCTGGGAGTTGGTGAAGGACAGGGAGGCCTGATGTGCTGCAATTCATGGGGTCGCAAAGAGTCGGACATGACTGAGCAACCGAACTGACTGACTGACTGACTGACTGATATTGTCTAGAACAGAGCCTGAATCATAGGAAACATCCACTGAATAATGTTGAATGGTGCTCTTAATTTTATTCTCACTTATAAACATGGAAATTATGAGGCACAAAGTTTAGTAACTTGTCAGGTTCACAGTAAGTGACAAAACTAGAATTCAAACTGTGGTAATTTGCTCTGGATTCTATGTTTTTAGTTACTACATTGGAAAAAGCAAGAGAGTTCCAGAAAAACATCTATTTCTGCTTTACTGACTATGCCAAAGCCTTTGACTGTGTGGATCACAATAAACTGTGGAAAATTCTGAAAGAGATGGGAATATCAGACCACCTGACCTGCCTCTTGAGAAATCTGTATGCAGGCCAGGAAGCAAAAGTAACAACTGGACATGGAACAACAGACTTGTTCCAAATAGGAAAAGGAGTACGTCAAGGCTGTATATTGTCACCCTGCTTATTTAACTTCTATGCAGAGAACATCATGAGAAATGCTGGACTGGAAGAAACACAAGCTGGAATCAAGATTGCTGGGAGAAATATCAATCACCTCAGATATGCAGATGACACCACCCTTATGGCAGAAAGTGAAGAGGAACTCAAAAGCCTCTTGATGGAAGTGAAAGAGGAGAGTGAAAAAGTTGTCTTAAAGCTCAACATTCAGAAAGCAAAGATCATGGCATCCAGTCCCATCACTTCATGGGAAATAGATGGGGAAACAGTGGAAAGAGTCTCACTTTATTTTGGGGGCTCCAAAATCACTGCAGATGGTGACTGCAGCCATGAAATTAAAAGACGCTTACTCCTTGGAAGAAAAGTTGTGACCAACCTAGACAGGATATTCAAAAGCAGAGACATTTCTGTGCTGACTAAGGTCCGTCTAGTCAGGGCTATGGTTTTTCCAGTAGTCATGTATGGATGTGAGAGTTGTTTTGAAGAGGGCTGAGCAAAGAAGAACTGATGCGTTTGAACTGTGGTGTTGGAGAAGACTCTTGAGAGTCCCTTGGACTGCAAGGAGATCCAACCAGTCCATTCTGAAGGAGATCAGCCCTGGGATTTCTTTGGAAGGAATGATGCTAAGGCTGAAACTCCAGTACTTTGGCCACCTCATGCAAAGAGTTGACTCATTGGAAAAGACTTTGATGCTGGGAGGGACTGTGGGCAGGAGAAGAAGGGGACGACAGAGGATGAGATGGCTGGATGGCATCACTGACTGGATGGAGGTGAGTCTTCATGAACTCCGGGAGTTGGTGATGGACAGGGAGGCCTAGTGTGCTGCGATTTATGGGGTCACAAAGAGTCGGACACGACTGAGTGACTGAACTGAACTGATTGGACGCTTCCTTCCAAAGCAGTCATTTAGTAGGGAAATAAAAACAAAGGAATAAATGAATCTAGCATAAAATCAGGTGATAATATATTTTTTAAAATGAAGAAGGAAACTCCAGTGTTAGGCAGTAGGCATGGGTGTCATTTTAGACTGGGTAGTTAGAGCAGTTTTCTCCGAGGATCTGATATTTGGGGTGGTTAGGGGAAGCTGAAAGAAGGTAACAAGGCATGCTCTGCACACTGGATCACTTATATAGATCCTGGAGCCATAAACAACATGGTGATGTGAGAGTAAATGAGATCTTCCAGGTTGACACTGCAGAAAGAGAGTACCTTCTAAGAACTGAATCTTGGGAAAGTAACTTTCAAGCATGATGAACACAGATGCAGAAGAAACAAAGAAGTAGAAATATCTGAAAAGAAGGCTGTCATGTTAGTAAGTCAAGAGGGAATATTGTCGCCTAAAAAAACTCAATTGTCAAACATGCAGTACTTGGGTTCAATCTCAAACACCACAGAATGATTTTAAAGGCAAACCATTCAATATCACAGTAACCCAAGTCTATGCCCCAACCACTAATGCTGAATAAGCTGAAGTTAAATAGTTCTATGAAGACCTACAAGATCTTCTATAACTAACACCAAAAAAAAAGCTGTTCTTTTCATCACAGGGGACTTGAATGCAAAAGTAGGAAGTCAAGAGATACCTGGAGTAACAGGCAAGTTTGGCCTCAGAGTACAAATTGAAACAGGGCAAAGGTTAATAGAGTTTTGCCAAGAAAACACACCGGTCATAACAAACACACACTTCCAACAAAGCAAGAGACAACTCTATGCATGGACATCACCAGATGGTCAATACCAAAATCAGACTGATCATAGTCTTTGCTGTTGAAGACAAAGAAGCTCTACGCTGTTGCTGCTGCTGCTAAGTTGCTTCAGCCATGTCTGACTCTGTGCAACCCCATAGATGGCAGCCCACCAGGCTCCCCTGTCCCTGGGATTCTGCAGGCAAGAACACTGGAGTGGGTTGCCATTTCCTTCTCCAATGCAGGAAAGTGAAAACTGATAGTGAAGTCTCTCAGTCGTGCCTAACTCTTAGCAACCCCATGGACTGCAGCCTACCAGGCTCCTCCATCCATGGGATTTTCCAGGCAAGAGTACTGGAGTGGGGTGTCATTGCCTTCTCTGAAGAATCTCTATACAGTCAGCTAAACTAGGAGCTGAGTGTGGCTGAGATCATGAACTCCTTACTGCAAAATTTAGACTTAAGTTAAAGAAAGTAAGGAAAACCCCTAGGCCATTCAGTTATGAAGTCAAGTGGGCCTTAAGAAGCATCACTACGAACAAAGCTAGTGGAGGTGATGGAATTCCAACTGAACTATTTCAAATTCTAAAAGATGATGCTGCACTCAATATGCCAGCAAATTTGGAATACTCAGCAGTGGCCACAGGACTGGTAAAAGTCAGATTTCCTTTCAATCCCTGAGAAAGCCAATTCCAAACAATGTTCAGACTACCACACTATTGCACTCATCTCACATGCTAGTAAAGTAATGCTCAAAATTCTCCAAGTTAGGCATCAAAAGTGCATGAACCAAGAACTTCTAGGTGTTCTTAGAAAATTTAGAAAAGGCAGAACCACAGACCAAAATGCCAAAATCCGTTGGATCATAGAAAATGCAAGAGAGTTCCAGAAAAACATCTACTTATGCTCTGGTGACCACACTAAAGCCTTTGACTATGTGGATCACAACAAACTGTGGGAAAATCCTTAAAGTGAAGAGAATACCAGACCACCTTACCTGCCTCCTGAGAAATCTGTATGCAGGTCAAGAATCAAAAAACCAAAAAAAGAACAACAGACTGGTTCAAAATTGGGAAAGGAGTAGAACAACGCTGTTTATTTTCACCCGTCTCATTTAACTTGTGCAGAGGACATCAAGAAACAGTTTGATCCAGATACGGAACAATGGACTGGATCCAAATTGGGAAAGGAGTGCATCAAGGATGTATATTGTCACCTTGCTTATTTAACATATGCAGAGTACATCATGCAAAATGCCAGACTGGATAAAGCACAAGCTGGAATCAAGATTGTCAGGAGAAATATCAATAACCTCAGATATGCAGATGACATCACCCTTATGGCATAAAGTGAAGAAGAACTAAAGAGCCTCTTGATGAAAGTGAAAGAGGAGAGTGGAAAAGTTGACTTAAAACTCAACATTCAAAATAAAAGATCACAGCATCCGGTCCCATCACTTCATGGCAAATATATGGGGAAACAATGGAAACAGTGAGAGACTTTATTTTTGTGGGCTCCAAAATCACTGCAGATGATGACTGCAGCCACGAAATTAAAAGACACTTGCTCCTTGGAAGAAAATCTATGACCAACCTAGACAGCATATTAAAAAGCAGAGACATTACTTTGCCGACAAAGATCTGTCTAGTCAAAGATGACTTTTGGTATTTCCAGTAGTCATGTATGGATGTGAGAGTTGGACTATAAAGAAAGCTGAACGCTGAACCACTGATGCTTTTGACCTGTGGTGCTGGAGGAGACTTTTGAGCGTCCCTTGGATTGCAAAAAGATCAAATCAGTCAATTCTAAATGAAACCAGTCCTGAATGTTCCTTGGAAGGACTGATGGTGAAGCTGAAACTCTAATACTTTTGGTACCTGATGCAAAGAACTTGCTCATTGGAAAAGACCCTGATGGTGGGAAAGACTGAAGGTAGGAGGAGAAGCGAACAACAGAGGATGAGATGGTTGGATGGCATCAACAATTCAATGGACATGAGTTTAAGCAAGCTCCAGGAGTTGTTGATAGACAGGGAAGCCTGGAGTGCTACAGTCCATGGGGTTACAAAGGGTCGGACACGACTGAACAACTGAACTGAAAACGAGGTCACTAAGCATAGCAATTGAACAGAATGCATTGATTTTGGCAACTAAAGGAGCCTACTAGGAGACAGAAGACTGTAATACAATTTAAAATTAGACCATGCATATCTAAGGGAGGAGGAAGACAACTGAGAATAAACTTGAAAATGCAAAAAAGAAAGAAATAATACAAGTTTCAGAAGATGCTAAAAGCCAGACTGGAGAAGCAAGAGCCCAGATAGAGCCCTGATTGGAAAGAGGGCAGCTTTTTTGCATCCATGCAGCAGAGTCGTTAAGGGCAGACCTAAGTTTGGGTCCTGGCTTATCCACATCATACCTGGCTTAACTTCAGACAGATTACTTCTATATTAGTCAGTTCAAGCTGCCATAATAAAATATCACTGACTGGCTGGCTTAAATAACAGGAATTTATTCCTCACAGTTCAGGAACCTGGTAAATACACAAGCAAGGCCAATTCAGCTCTCTCTTGGGTTGCAGATGACCACCTTTCCACTGCGTCTTCACACAGATAGGAAGAAAATGGTGTAGAAACTGGGCCAAGAGACCAATGCCACTGCATACAGCAGCAAGACGGAATCATGACTGGTGATGAACATGACAATGAGAGGAAATATTTAAGCAAGATTTACTCTGAGCCAGACACTGATCTAAGTCTTTTGCATGTTATTTCCTTGTAATCCCACAACAACTCTCTGAGGAAAATACTATTTTTATTTTTTAGTTGAGGACATTGAGGCAATTAACAACAGAAATTTGGCTGGTAGGTCTCATTTCTAATCACCAGGAGGAATCTGGAGATCAGAATAGTTAAATTCTGATGGATCCATCAATTTCCATCCTGATACTGCAAGATTCAATGGATTTAATGTTGGGTTTGAAGTATGCAGACTATAATATTGAATAAATTCACAATTATCAAGATTATTCTGTGAGCACCAATCCATCCTCTATCACCATAATCTCTAGGCAGGATGAAACTGTCAATACACAAGTGTAGCGACAGCAGCAAGGGAGCCCCAGCCCCCCTTCCCCATACCCATACATAACTTATTAATATGCAACCTGCTCTCAGACCTACTTGAAAGTACAAAACACACGAATTTATTTGCTAGTAAAGCATGTGGATGTTGAAGCTTTCTGACATTCAGGCAGTTAACCCTCCTGTTAAAAGCCTTCACCACTACAACAGCCTGAGGCACAGTCGAAGAAAATGTCAACGATATCCAGAATGCTCAAGTGAATAAATGGGCTTCTCTCCAAAGCCCCAGGAAAGAGCAAGCTGGGCTTAGTTAAAACACAGTGGGAATCTTGCAGTATTAGCCATTGCCATTGCAGGGACATTCATATTACCATGTTTAAGGGAGGGAGCTCTTTGGGTAGTTGTCCCTCTGTTTGCCTAAGTATTAACAAAGAGAACTGCAAAATGAGGCAACAGTGAGAAAAGGTATAGATGGACTTTTCCTCTCAATTTCAACAGTTTTTGTTAAGACTTCTGGCTTGCATTCTCTCTCTCTCCCTCACACACACACACCTGTACATTATACACGTGCACAAAGATGAACAATGAAATCTTTAAATAATCATCCAATGATGCAGTTTTACCTAAAACTGACTGCTGACTAGAAACTGCTAACTAAAAAGCTTAACTAGAGATCAAACCTAATTTTAATAGAATCTATACATGAAGATGCTTTAGAATTCGTGACTTCACTGGAAAGTCAGCTGGCTGGAGCTGCCTTGATGCAGGGCTCTGTCTGAAATCTCCTAATGAGGTGCAAAGCCGGTCTGTTTCACCAGGCACATGCTCAGAAATCAGATTCTGTGAATCTTATTTTAAAATCCCCATAGTCTTTGGGGATTTGAAGGGTTTTTGCTTTTTTCCTTAAAGCAGTTATTGAGAAGCACAGGTACTTACCTGAAGCTGCAATTCAGCAAAACTGTTTCTTTAAAAATTCAATAAGTAGATATACTATAAAAAATACATTTTTCAACTATACATACAAAAAGTGTTTGGTTCAGTGTATTTATTGCTTTACTGGGAACAGGAAACATCTAGGATGTTATCAAGAAGTACATCAAAATATAACATGAAAATACAGAGATAAAAATAAAAGCACATGTCAACTGTGAATTACATATGATAATAAGGGCTCTTAAGCAGTTCCATGATCTGGTCTGGTGGGAGGCAAACCCCTTAGTCAAAACAAGTGTCAACTCATTTAAAATAGAATATAGTACTATTTTTTAAAATATTTTAAAAATATTGAATGAATTAAACTACTTTCTTTTTAAGAAAATCAAATAAGCTAAAAGTGTAATTGTACCTTTAAGATTATTTTACACTTTCTGGAGAGTCTTAGCTATTTTAGACTCTGACAGACAGCTGGCATAGCAATGCAAAGCGTGTTTCAGTTCATTTTTCTGATGCTTCTTCCTTTCGAAGGATAAGCTGCCAAGAACAATTCAAGGTACTTTTAAAAGAGAGCCTTTTGCTATCATGCTATCTATGGGCCATTTCAGTGCCTGAAGCACCTGAGACAAAACCCTGCCAGTTCATAGACTTGTACATTAGAATAAATGCACAATACTTAGGACAAACTATCAAAAGCTAAAATTTACCTTCACATTTCATTAAAAATGAGTTTTTCTCCAACACCTACTAAAATATGACAGAAGAAATAGGATAAACCACTACCCTCCCTCTTCTTTCTTCAGGCATCACGGCTCATGGACCAGCTGCTACATCTAAAGGTCACTTCTGGCACTCAAAAGTTTGTGAGCTTAGACAAGTTCCTTAACCTCAGTTTTGGCTCAGTTCCCTCATGAGTTCAGAAAAGGCAATGGCACCCCACTCCAGTACTCTTGCCTAGAAAATCCCATGGATGAAGTCCATGGGGTCGCTAAGAGTCGGACACGACTGAGCGACTTCACTTTGGCTTTTTACTTTCATGCATTGGAGAAGGAAATGGCAACCCACTCCAGTGTTCTTGCCTGGAGAATCCCAGGGACGGGAGCCTGGTGGGCTGCCATCTATGGGGTCACACAGAGTTGGACAAGACTGCAGCGACTTAGCAGCAGCAGCAGCAGCAGCCTCATGAGTTAAAAGATACTCACACTAATTACAATATGGAGATTTTGTAAGAACGAAGTAGGTTGATACTTTTTAAGCACTTAAAAAAGTACATAGCATATGGTAAATGTTCAATACATGTTAATAATTATAATTATTATATACATAGGCTAAATATGTTCTCCCTGCGTACTTCCATACTTCCCAAAGCTTGAAATATCAGCAATATTCCATGACAATAAACCTATGTATCTCGAATGCCAGTATATTTCTCAGGCTATAGATTTGTACTGTGATTTGACTGCCCCCAGGCTTTAATGTCCCTTGTGAGATGTGCATTCCTTTGTTTTTGGACTTAGTTATTGGTGTTACAATCACCTAATTTTTTAAGCCAAAGTCTTCAAAATCAGTATTTATTGAGTATGCTGTTAAGAAGTGGTTAATCAGTGGTGAACTACATAGATTTGATCTCTGACTTTATGGCATTTACAGCTATATAAGAAAAACAGTACACTGAACTAAAGTCAAGGAACAAGTATGAGTTGGTCACTATTCTCTGAGGCCCAGTTACCACACCATTCTAAAAAGAGAGTCCAAGAAAGAGCAAAGATTCCTACTAGCCTGCTCTTTCCCCTAAGTTGCTACAGAGGACTGAGAAAACAAGCTGATAAAATGTTCTCTGTGCCTCCTCATCAAGAGGGAGGGCCAGGCTGGATTCATCATGATTATGGGAAGTAGGGGACTCTAGAGATTCACAGAAGATTGAGATGTTTGAGGGGTGGAATTGTGCTACAGTGGCACAGTGCCCATCACGGTTTCAGAGTCTATCCCCTTGTCCCCATAAGTACACTTAAACTTCTAAAACCACACATGCTTTGGGGCTAAAATTTTTTGACTTTTTCAGAGAAGACCAAGTACTTCTCTCCCATTGGAAATTACTTCCTTGAGAATGTCACATTATGGTAATTATTTGTACTGGCATTCAGGTGCTCCATTTCCCAAATTTGGGGATTCATATAAACAACTTGTCATTAGGTACATTCAACAAGTATGTAGAAGCTCTTGTTATTTGTCACACACTGGAGAGGTTTCAGAAATGCAGCTGTAAGTAAATCATAATCCCTAATCTTGATACATTTTCAGTCCATTGAAGGAAACAAACAGATGAGTAGGCATCCCCTATATTGTGTGATGAGCAACATATTAGGAGCACTGATGAAAGTCACCTATGTAGGATAATAGAGGTAAATAAGGCTTTAGAAAGGAAATGACATAGGGCTGAGATCTGAAAGAAAATAAAAATTGGGCAGTGGGTAAAAAGAAGGAAAGAATGCATTCTAAGTAGAGGGAATTATAGCTTTTTCAGACACTGTCATGAGACACAATGTGGCACATTACAGAAGCTAGAAAAAAAAAAAAAATCAGTATGGCCAGAGATGTTGTAAAGAATTGGAGTTGGGGGCAGAAGGGAGAGATGGAACTGGCAAGGGAAGCATTTGTTATTAACAGATTGTAAGTAGCTTGCAGGCCATCCTAGGGAGACTGCATTTACTTCTTAGGGCAGTGCAAGCCATGGATGATGTAAAGCAGGAGAATGACATGTGGTGAGGGATATACCTAGTGTGATAACAGATGAGGAGGCAGGGATCAAAGTAGCAGAAGTTGAAAAAGAGAAAAAAAATGTTGCACTGGAAAAACAGCAGAGATAAATACAGTAGGATGACTAATTAAACATGATGACAGGAGGGAGGGGGCACAAGGTTCCATGATGTCTGACGGGGGTCAATTAAGGCAAAGACACTACAATTTACCAAAACAGAGAACACAAGATAAAGAATGGGTATGGAATTCAGGCAGGTCTCCATTAGAGCTGAGTTTCTGAACTTATTCTGGGTTTTTTTTCTCAATGACAGCATTGCATATAAGCAAGGATATTAATAGTCTCCATACTTTATATTATGAGCTAAATTATGTTCTTCCAAAATTATTATGTTGATGTTTTTATCTTAGCACCTCAGAAAATAATTGGATTTGGTGATGGAATCTTTAAATTCATTTCAGTTCAGTCGCTTAGTCGTGTCTAACTCTTTGCGAGCCCATGGACTGAAGCATGCCAGGCCTCCCTGACCATCATCAACTCCTGGAGTCTACTCAAACTCATGTCCTTTGAGTCCGTGATGCCATCCAATGAACTCATTCTCTGTCATCCCCTTCTCCTCACACCTTCAGTCTTTCCCAGGATCAGGGTCTTTTCAAATGAGTCAGCTCTTCGCATCAGGTGGCCAAAATATTGGAGTTTCAGCTTTGACATCAGTCCTTCCAGTGAACAACCAGGATTCCTTTAGGATGGACTGGTTGGATCTCCTTGCAGTCCAAGGGACCTTCAAGAGTCTTCTCCAACAAAACAGTTCAGAAGCATCAATTCTTTGGCACTCAGCTTTCTTTATAGTCCAACTTCTGACCTGGCTCTTGAGAAATCTGTATGCAAGTCAGGAAGCAAAAGTTAGAACTGGACATGGAACAACAGACTCGTTCCAAATAGGAAAAGGAGTATGTCAAGGCTGTACATTGTCACCCTGTTTATTTAACTTCTATGCAGAGAACATCATGAGAAATGCTGGACTGGAAGAAACACAAGCTGGAATCAAGATTGCTGGGAGAAATATCAATCACCTCAGGTATGCAGATGACCACCCTTATGGCAGAAAATGAAGAGGAACTAAAAAGCCTCTTGATGAAAGTGAAAGTGGAGAGTGAAAAAGTTGGCTTAAAGCTCAACATTCAGAAAACGAAGATCATGGCATCTGGTCCCATCACTTCATAGCAGATAGATGGGGAAACAGTGGAAACGGTGTCAGACTTTATTTTTGGGGGCTCCAAAATCACTGCAGATGGTGACTGCAGCCATGAAATTAAAAGACGCTTACTCCTTCGAAGAAAAGTTATGACCAACGTAGATACCATATTCAAAAGCAGAGACATTACTTTGCCGACTAAGGTCCGTCTAGTCAAGGCTACGGTTTTTCCTGTGGTCATGTATGGATGTGAGAGTTGGACTGTGAAGAAGGCTGAGTGCTGAAGAATTGATGTTTTTGAACTGTGGTGTTGGAGAAGACTCTTGAGAGTCCCTTGGACTGCAAGGAGATCCAACCAGTCCATTCTGAAGGAGATCAGCCCTGGTATTTCTTTGGAAGGAATGATGCTAAAGCTGAAACTCCAGTGCTTTGGCCACCTCATGTGAAGAGTTGACTTATTGGGAAAGACCCTGATGCTGGATGGGATTGGGGGCAGGAGGGGAAGGGGACGACAGAGGATGAGATGGCTGGATAGCATCACTGACTCGATGGACGTGAATCTGAGTGGACTCCGGGAGTTGGTGATGGACAGGGAGGCCCGGCGTGCTGCAATTCATGGGGTCACAAAGAGTCAGACATGACTGAGCGACTGAACTAAACTGAACTCACATCCATACATGACTGTTGGAAAAACCATAGCCTTGACTAGACCGACGTTTGTTGGCACAGTAATGTCTCTGCTTATTAATATGCTGTCTAGGTTGTTCATAACTTTCCTTCCAAGGAGTAAGCATCTTTTAATATCATGGTTGCATTAACCATCTGCAGTGAATCTGGACTCCAAAAAATAAAGTCTGCCAGTTTCCACTGTTTCCCCATCTATTTGCCATGAAGTGATGGGACCAGATGCCATGACCTTTGTTTTCTGAATGTTGAGCTTTAAGCCAACTTTCCACTCTCCTCTTTCTTTTTATTTATTTATTTTTTTTTAATTTTACTTTACAATACTGTATTGGTTTTGCCATACTTCAACATGAATCCACCACGGATGTACATGAGTTCCCAATCCTGAATCCCCCTCCCACCTCCCTCCCATACCATCTCTCTGGGTCATCCCAGTGCACCAGCCCCAAGCTTCCTGTATCCTGCATCAAACCTAGACTGGCAATTCATTTCTTACATGATATTAAACATGTTTCAATGCCATTTTCCCAATCATCCCACCTCTCCCTCTCCCACAGAGTCCAAAAGTCTGTTCTACACATCTGTATATCTTTTGCTGTCTCACATACAGGGTTATCATTACCATCTTTCTAACTTCCATATATATGTGTTAGTATACTGTATTGGTGTTTTTCTTTCTGGCTTACTTCACTCTGGATAATCAGCTCCAGTTTCATCCACCTCATTAGAATGGATTCAAATGTATTTTTTTAATGGCTGAGTAATACTCCATTGTGTATAATTACCACAGCTTGCTAATCCATTCATCTACTGATGGACATCTAGGTTGCTTCCATGTCCTGGCTATTATAAACAGTGCTGCGATGAACATTGGGGTACATGTGTCTCTTTCAATTCTGGTTTCCTTGGTGTGTATGCCCAGCAGTGGGATTGCTGGGTCATAAGGCAGTTCTATTTCCAGTTTTTTAAGGAATCTCCACACTGTTCTCCATAGTGGCTGTACTAGTTTGCATTCCCACCAACAGTGTAAGAGGGTTCCCTTTTCTTCACACCTTCTCCAGCATTTATTGCTTGAAGACTTTTGGATCACAGCCATTCAGACTGGTGTGAAATGGTACCTCATTGTGGTCTTGATTTGCATTTTTCTGATAATGAGTGATGTTGAGCATCTTTTCATGTGTTTGTTAGCCATCTGTCTGTCTTCTTTGGAGGAATGTCTGTTTAGTTCTTTGCCCCACTTTTTGATTGGGCCGTTTATTTTTCTGGAATTGAGCTGCATGAGTTGGTTGTATATTTTTGAGATTAGTTGTTTGTCATTTGCTTCATTTGCTATTATTTTCTTCCATTCTGATGGCTGTCTTTTCACCTTGCTTATAGTTTCCTTTGTTGTGCAGAAGCTTTTAATTTTAACTAGATCCCATTTGTTTATTTTTGCTTTTATTTCCAGTATTCTGGGAGGTGGGTCATAGAGGATCCTGCTGTGATTTATGTCAGAGAGTGTTTTGCCTATGTTCTCCTCTAGGAGTTTTATCATTTCTGGTCTTATATTTCAATCTTTAATCCATGAGAAAAACTATTAAAAATTCCAACATATGGAGGCTGAACGACATGCTGCTGAATAACCAACAAATCACAGAAAAAATCAAAAATGAAATCAAAATATGCATAGAAATGTATGAGAATGAAAACACAACAACCCAAAACCTGTGGGACACTATGAAAGCAGTGCTAAGGTTAAAGTTCATAGCAATACAGGCATACCTCAAGAAACAAGAAAAAAGTCAAATAAATAACCTAACTCTATACCTAAAGTAACTAGAAAAGGAAGAAATGGAGAACCCCAGGGTTAGTAGAAGGAAAGAAATCTTAAAAATTAGGGCAGAAATAAATGCAAAAGAAACAAAAGAGACCATAGCAAAAATCAACAAAGCCAAAAGCTGGTTCTTTGAAAGGATAAGCAAAATTGATAAACCGTTACCCAGACTCATCAAGAAACAAGGGGAGAAAAAAAAATCAATAAAATTAGAAATGAAAATGGAGAGATCACAACAGACAACACAGAAATACAAAGGACCATAAGAGACTACTATCAGCAATTATATGCCAATAAAATGGACAACATGGAAGAAATGGACAAATTCTTAGAAAAGTACAACTTTCCAAAACTGAACCAGGAAGAACTAGAAAATCTTAACAGACCCATCACAAGCTCGGAAATTGAAACTGTAATCAGAAATCTTCCAGCAAACAAAAGCCCAGGTCCAGACAGCTTCACAGCTGAATTCTACCAAAAATTTAGAGAAGAGCTAACACCGATCCTACTCAAACTCTTTCAGAAAATTGAAGAGGAAGATAAACTTCCAAACTCATTCTATGAGGCCACCATCACCCTAATACCAAAACCTGACAAAGATGTCACAAAAAAGGAAAACTACAGGCCAATATCACTGATGAACATAGATGCAAAAATCCTTAACAAAATTCTAGCAAGCAGAATCCAATAACACATTAAAAAGATCATACACTGTGACCAAGTGGGCTTTATCCCAGGGATGCAAGGATTCTTCAATATCCGCATATCAATCAATGTAATTCACCACATTAACAAATTGAAAAGTAAAGGCCATATGATTACCTCAATAGATGCAGAGAAAGCCTTTGACAAAATTCAGCATCCATTTATGACATAAACTCTCCAGAAAGCAGGAATAGAAGGAATGTTTCTCACATAATAAAAGCTATATATGACAAACCCACAGCAAACATTATCCTCAATGGTGAAAAATTGAAAGCATTTCCCCTAAAGTCAGGAACAAGACAAGGGTGCCCACTTTCACCGCTACTATTCAACATAGTTCTGGAAGTTTTGGCCACAACAATCAGAGCAGGAAAAGAAATAAAGCAATCCAAGTTGGAAAAGAAGAAGTAAAACTCTCACTGTTTGCAGATGACATGATCTTCTACATAAAAAACCCTGAAGACTCCACCAGAAAATTACTAGAGCTAATCAGTTGCAGGATGTAAAATCAACACACAGAAATCCCTTGCATTCCTATACACTAATAATGAGAAAGTAGAAAAAGAAATTAAGGAAACAATTCCATTCGCCATTACAACGAAAAGATTAAAATACTTAGGAATATATCTACCTAAAGAAACTAAAGACCTATATATAGAAAACTATAAAACACTGATGAAAGAAATCAAAGAGGACACTAATAGATGGAGAAATATACCATGTTCATGGATCAGAAGAATCAATATAGTGAAAAGGAGTGTTACCCAAAGCAATCTACAGATTCAATGCAATTCCCATCAAGCTACCAGCGGTATTTTTTACAAAGCTAGAATAAATAATTTCACAATTTGTATGGAAATGCAAAAAACCTCGAATAGCCAAAGCAATCTTGGGAAAGAAGAATGGAATTGGAGGAATTAACCTGCCTGACTTCAGGCTATACTACAAAGCCACAGTCATCAAGACAGTATGGTCCTGGCACAAAGACAGAAATACAGATCAATGGAACAAAATAGAAAGCCCAGAGATAAATCCACACACCTATGGACACCTTATCTTCAACAAAGGAGGCAAGAATATACAATGGATTAAAGACAATCTCTTTAACAAGTGGTGCTGGGAAAACTGGTCAACCACTTGTAAAAGAAGGAAACTAGAACACTTTCTAACACCATACACTCTCCTCTTTCAATTTCATCAAGAGGCTCTTTACTCCTTCACTTTCTGCCATAAGGGTGGTGTCATCTGCATATCTGAGGTGATTGATATTTCTCCTGGCAATCTTGATTTCGGTTTGTGCTTCATCCAGCCCAGCATTTCTCATGATGTACACCACATATAAGTTAATAAGCACAGTGACAATACACAGCTTTGACGTACTCCTTTTCCTATTTGGAACCAGTCTGTTGTTCCATGTCCAGTTCTAACTGTTGCTTCCTGACCTGCATATAGGTTTCTTAGGAGGCAGGTCAGGTGGTCTGGTATTCCCATCTCTTTCAGAATTTTCCACAGTTTATTGTAATCATTACAGTCAAAGGTTTAGCAAGTCAATAAAGTAGAAATGGATGTTTTTCTGAAATTATCTTCCTTTTTTGATGATCCAAAAAATGTTGGCAATTTGATTTGTTTCCTCTGCCTTTTCTATAACCAGCTTGAACATCTGGAAATTCACGGTTCACGTACGGTTGTAGCCTGGCTTGGTGAATTTTGGGCATTACTTTAGTAGCGTGTGAGATGAATACAATTGTGTGGTAGTTTGAGCATTCTTTGGCATTGTCTTTCTTAGGGATTGGAATGAAAACTGACCTTTTCCAGCCCTGTGGCCACTGCTGAGTTTTCCATATTTGCTGGCATCTTGAGTGCAGCACTTTCACAGCATCACCTTTCAGGATTTGAAATAGCTCAACTGGAATCCCATCAACTCCACTAGCTGTATTCACAGTGATGCTTTCTAAGGCCCACTTGACTTCACATTCCAGGATGTCTGGCTCTAGATGAGTGATCACACCATCGTGATTATCTGGGTCATAAAGAAATTTTTTGTACTGTTCTTCTGTGTATTCTTGCCACCTCTTTTTAATATCATCTGCTTCTGTTAGGAGCCTTTAAAGAGGCAATTAAATTCAGTGAAGTCCTAATCCATTATGCCTGATATCCTTATAAGAAGAGGAAATTTGGCCTCGCAGAGAGGCACCAAGTTTGGGCACGCAGAGAGGCACACAGAGGAAAGACCACAGGAGGACACAGCATGAACATGGCCATGTGCAAGCTAAGGAGAGAGGCCTTAGTAGAGATCAAACTTGCTACCACCTTGATCTTGAGCTTCCAGCATTGGGAGTTGTGAAACAATAAATTTCTGTTGTTAAAGAAAATTCAGATTCTGATTTGGAAGGCTGGGGATTAGACCTAAAATTCTGCATTTTTGTTAGTTCCCAGGTGATGCCCATTTTGAAGGTTAGGGCCACACTTTAAATATCAAGTCTCTAAATGAGAATTTCTCAAAGTGCAGTCCAGGAACTTAGAGCAAAATCACCTGGGCCCTTGTTAAGCAAGCAGATTTCTAAGCTCAGGCTTTCTGAATTGAAAACTCTAGGTCAGAAGGTGGGTCCCAGAAAAATATACTTCTAATAAGTTCATTTCATACATACCAGAACTTCAGACCTACTCCTCAAGACCATCATTAAGTACTTTAGGTGGGTTCAATCACTTGCTTACATGTCACCTTGTCATCTTTCCTTTAAAAGCCAATTTGTCCTTTGAAGACACCAACCACTTAGTGCCTACTGTGGAGAGACATTATCTCTAATAGTTGGGAGAAAACCTTGTCAGGCACTGATACTTGGGATAAAAGTTAAAAGCATTTCACAGGCTGAAGAATAATTTAGAGAGACCCTTCCAGGCTTATTAAGCAGTTGCTTTTGTATGTGAAAGGTGAAAGTTGAGACAATGAAACCCAGAGGGGGAAAAAGGGTTATAATATTTTCAAGACTCTTCTAAGGAATGCAATTTGCTTCATTAACTAAGGCTTCATACCTCCTGGAAATCAAGAGTATCAACCCCAACATTAAAGCAATTTTGGACACAACTGTGAATGGTACAATGTGTCTATCATCTGGATCCCCTTGCCTTATTCTTATAATCTTCACCTACCCTCTCTCATCTCTTCTACCTCTCTACGCCCAGTTCTCCCTCCACTCAGCCAGAAGCTGCTATTAGACACATAACCTCAAGCAGACTGACCCCTGACAAGAGTGGGGGCATGATGCAGTGTGGAAAGTCTGCTCTTGCCGTCAGGAGACCAGCATTCTATTCCCTATTTGTGCATCCTCTAGGCCTTTGAACTCCTTAGTTAAGCATTATCTCCCTGACCCTCAACTTCCTCTCCTCACATGTGAAACCATGTTAAAATGATTAAAGAAGACAGCTTAGGTGAGACAAACAATTTGGTTCTTGAAGAATAAAAAGAATAATAAGTAGGAATCAAAGGTTCCACACCACTGAGCCTAAACTGTGCATTCTAACTTAGAGAGGAAGTGTGGGATTTAGAGTTAGAACTTGGTTCAAATCCAGCCTCTTTTACTTTCAGTTCAGTTCAGTCGCTCAGTCGTGTCCAACTCTTTGCGACCCCATGAACTGTAACACACCAGGCCTCCCTGTCCATCACCAACCCCCAGAGTTTACCCAAACTCATGTCCATTGAGTCGGTGATGCCATCCAACCATCTCATCCTCTGTTGTCCTCTTCTCCCCCTGCTCTCAATCTTTCCCAGCATCAGGGTCTTTTCAAATGAGTCAGCTCTTCGCATCAGGTGGCCAAAGTATTGGAGTTTCAGCTTCAATATCAGTCCTTCCAATAAACACCCAGGACTGATCTCCTTTAGGATGGACTAGTTAAGTCTCCTTGCAGTCCAAGGGACTCTCAAGAATCTTCTTCAACACTACAGTTCAAAAGCATAAATTCTTCAATGCCCAGCTTTCTTTATAGTCCAACTCTCACATCCATACGTGACTACTGGAAAAACCATAGCCTTGACTAGACAGATCTTTGTTGACAAAATAATGTCTCTGCTTTTTAATAAGCTGTCTAGGTTGGTCATAACTTTCCTGCCAAGGAGTAAGGATCTTTTAATTTCATGGTTGTAGTCACCATCTACAGTGACTTTGGAGTCCCCCAAAATAAAGTCAGCCACTCTTTCCACTTTTTCCCCATCTATTTGCCATGAAGTGATGGGACAAGATGCCATGATCTTAGTTTTCTGAATGTTGAGCTTAAGCTAACTTTTTCGCTCTCCTCTTTCACTTTCATCCAGAGGTCTTTACCTACTTGCCTAGTTTATCCAACTACTCTGGATCTCTTTCCTCCTTGGTAAAATGGAGTAATCCTCCTTTAGAATCATGAGGAGAATATATACATGAAATTATATACATATTAAATATTAAATTAATAAATGGTAAATAAATCATTTCAACCATCCTATCCAAAAAGATTAAGCTAGTTTTATTATTCTAAAATATCAGATCCCTGGGACTGAGTGGACCTATCTAACATGGTAACTATTTCCAGCAGAGAGGCATCTTAAATTTCAAAGGACAAGCCCCATCTGAAAGTGCAAGTTCTGCAAAATAAAATGTACACCTAAAACCCTGATGTGGACATTCTGCAGTTGGCTCATGTGTCTTTAGCAGAGAGAGCAGTATTTTTCTTTTAATGAGCTCTTCCACAGTCTGGGGACACTGGGGGACCATTAGAATTTTCCTCTGCAAAGTGAACAAGGCTTGCGGTTCCATAGTAACCACAGCTGAATAATTTAAGCTAGGAGTTTACAAAATGGCAATTTACCTGAGAATGTGTTTATAGCCCCTTATGCAATAATCCTAATAAAAGGGTTTCTCATCAAAACTGTTATTATTCTAGGGGAAAAAAATACACTTATATATGCACACAAATATACACATATCTGCACCTTATTTTCAGTGTTTTCTCAGTAGAATACCTCCAAAGAGAGAGAGAGAATATTTATAAGTGAGTAAGCATTCCATTCTGTGAGAAACATTACCTTCCCTTCCTATAGTTGAGATGGAGCTTCATTTTGAATTACAGCACATCTGGGGCATAACTAGAGAGAGGAACAACTGCAATCAGCAGAATCACTGATTATACCTATAATGACTGTCAGAAATGTGCCTGTGGGCAAAAAGGGATTCACATTAGCACGAAATACACACACCACTCTCCATTTGCTCTCTACTAGTACTCAAATGCATATCCACAGAACTCATGCACCAAAATCACCTGGAGAGTTTTCTTCTTTAATTATGGATCTGAGGACTCCACCCCCTAGAATTTCTCAACCCGTATATCTGAGATAGAGTCCTAGAAGGGGTCGTTTTAAAAGCTTCTCTTAGACGATGTATTATAAGATTTTTCAGTCACTGCCTCCCTAATTGGTTTATATATTATATTACCTGAAAAGGATGTCTTCCAGGTAGAGAAACATTCACTGAGTCTACAGTGTATGCCATTAAAATATGTGGCATTGAAGCAGGGATGGAGAAAATGTACCTGCACATCGACAATTGGTTTTCTGAATGCTAAGATCCTCCCGAATTCTATTCTTAAATCTGAAATAATCAGAACTACATTTTTCAGATCACTTGGTGAAATAAAACTCATTCCTTTAAAAGAAAGAGGCAAAATATTTAAAATAAGGACATAGAAGAATTTCATTTCAAAGAAATCAACTTTTGAGGTGTGGTCCAGAGCTTCTGTCCCATTCACTTTCAACTCTCTGCGTGCTGAGTTATTAATCATTAGTGTGCTGAAATAAGCACATTTCAGGACTCTTGAATCTTCAAAGCAGTGTTCAGTTATGTTCAGGCCACCATACTAATTGTTAGCCTGAAATATTCACATTCTTCATTACCAGACAACCTTGAATTTCAGGCCTCTCAAATGCCTATACTCAATCCCCTGAAGGGTATTTAAAAGATGAAATGTAGAGGCTAACAACAGATTAATCAGAACACTAGTCCAAAAATAAAGAACTCATCAGGTCCTTTCTACCACTTCAGAAAATATGATATTATTTCATAGATAATAAAATAATTAGGAGAGAGATTTTAGATACACTTTTATATAGAAGTCCTATCTGTGCCTAATTGGCCATAAGAG
Source organism: Budorcas taxicolor (assembly GCF_023091745.1). Lineage (NCBI taxonomy): Eukaryota > Metazoa > Chordata > Mammalia > Artiodactyla > Bovidae > Budorcas > Budorcas taxicolor. Next base: position 76,557,659 of record NC_068912.1, read on the forward strand.
AACAGGATCCTTGCCTGAAAGCACAAGAAATATAATGGATTTGACCTTGATGGTCAATTTTCAGTAAATTTATATTGCCCTAAGTCTTTGGTCAGGTCCTTTGACACTTAGAAGAAAATGTAGGGTAGATTGTTGGCAGTATAACTAAAGTAAAAGGGTTATCTAGTTAATTCTTATTTATATAAAAGATCCAAACTGGGTCTGTGTTAAACACTTTGGCCAGCTCACTTATTCACACCATATTTTACAACTGAGAAAACTGAGGCTCAGAGAGATTAAGTAACTTTTCCATGGTAAAAACACAACTTTCAAAAATAGGACTAGTACACTTCTTTAGTTCTCCAAACACCTTAACCTCTTTCTCTCTCAGTATTTTTTTCTTATGTCTGTTGGAAAAATGCAATCATAGATTCACTGTGCCACTGTTAGTGATTTTCTCCCTTATGAATCTATGGGTGCCATGGGGACAGGGACGTTCTCTCTTATTCTCTACTATTTACCCAGAAGTCAGAACAATGCCTGACTTTTAGAACCTAAATAAATATTTACTGAATGAAATCGTTCAGTATAAAAAGGCCTAATTCCATTAGTCATGCTTTCCCCCACACTAACTTCACTCTCTTCCATAACCTATTCCTGCTGTCACAAATTCCAAGTAACTCATCCAATACCTCCTTATCAGCACAGTGTAGAAAATTATTCATTTACTTTTAAAGTGTGATTTGAGTTTTACTTTTTAGTGTGATTTTTTTTTTTCTGTCATGTAGACAAAACTCTAAGGAAAACAGGAAGAAGGTAGATGGCATCTAACTTTTACTGTAAGATATAAAACCATGGAAGACACCTAGAGAGAACCACTTCAAGCAATATGTACTAAGAAGCTGACAATATAACCTTCAGTTCAGTTCAGTTCAGTCACTCAGTTGTGTCTGACTCTTTGTGACCCCATGAATCACAGCATGCCAGGCCTCCCTGTCCATCACCAACTCCCAGAGTTCACTTTAGTCTAGACAAAAAGAAAACCCTAACATCTAGATCTTTTAGTCATCCTCCAAAAGCACTTCATCCAGAATTCATTTTTTTTCCATCCCTCTCCTTTCCCTGGTTGGAGTAAGCTTAGAAACATGCATGCCTATCAACAAAAAGCTTCTAAATTTTTCTATTTTTTTCATCATATTCATACAGAAGATGCTTTTTTTCCTTTTTAGGGCTTTTGAAGATCTCTTCCAGGCAGCAGCTGAGGAGTTTCCATGGCACAGCTCCTCTGCTAGCTCATTTCAATTTGAATGCCTCCCCCTCACACTGCAGCATTTCTGTTGTCTTCATGAAAATGGTATTTGGGGGTTCTTATTCAGGTTTCTTACTTCTGTTTCAGGGACAGTACCTTTGTATTTGTCCTTGATAGTAGTTCAGACATTTTTCATATTCTGCTCTGCCCCAGATGAATCAAGGGGCAGAAATACATTTGGACATTTTGTTTCCTTTTATGGTTGATTACAATCAGAACAGCAAATCCATGCATCTCTTAGAAGCTTTTAGCTTTTGTTAAATAATAGAAATCTATGAGGACAGCAAAGAATCTAAACATTTGACTTAATAATTAAACACCTGGGTGAAAGATTGACTTCCTTCTTAACATTTTCCATGATGATATACAGACATGGCCCATCCTCTTAAATCCTTTCAGTTTCCCTAGAACTTTTATTTTAAGATGCTAATTTTTACCTTTCTGTTTTTAAATCACATATGTTCATATTTTCAGACGCATTCCCTCAAGTTGGCTGCATAATTTAATGTTCTAATATGTGTTTGTGCAAAACATGTTCACAATTTAAAATGGTATTTGGATGTGTAGAACAGTTGCTTAAATTGTGACACAATAGTGCAAATCAACAAAGTATCATTTGAATCTGAATTGCATGAATTTTATACAGGATTCCCTGGGAAAATGAAAACTCTACTACTCCTAGCAGATAAAAGATACATGCAAGAATCTTTACCCAGAGCCCGCTATATGCAAGGCATTATGTAGGTGCTAATGACATAAAGAGAAATAAACAGAAGAAACCTCAGTTCACACTATTTCAGAAGAAAGGTAAAAATGTACACTCATCAGTGACATATAATCTGATATAGTCTGTGACTGAGATACGAAAAATATAGAAATTTTCACATTTGCCTGAAATTAGATGTCTTCAAAATTAACAGCATCCCAGATCTGATACTTCTCTAGTGGTATTTTTTTCTCCTTTTTTAAACAAGTATTTTTCTTGCAAGAAAGTGTTTGGGTAACAGAGGCTTCCTAACAGGAAGAATGATTTAACCAACTTTCTCCTTCTATTTTACAGCTGTACCATCAGTAAACATTCTTTAAGATTGATTCAAGGCAGGGGAGCAAGAAAAAATAAAATCATAGTGAAGAAGATATATGTTGTCAATTTTCAAATCTTGAACACAGAAATCATTGTCTTGGAGAGAGAATTCCATGCAGTTCAGAACCTCACAATAGATAAGACCATCCACACAGATGCTGCCGTTCATGTGTCTCTACATGGGACTGTGACAAGGTAAGAAAACTGCTAAAATTGAAGGTGTATATATAGAAAAAAAAGAGGGGGCGGGCAAGAAGAGGGACTGCAGTGTCCTAGGAGGATAAGGTTTGCATCAGACAGTATGCAAGTCAACAAGAATAGAACTAAAAGAAAACAATACTTAGTCTGTCATGAGAGTACTAAAAAAAGCCCAGGCATGGAATAAGTTAAAACAAGAAAATCTGTGGCAGTGCTAGACTAGGAGGAGAATGAACCAGAAAAAGATGGAAAATAAAGCTTGCATTTTCCCACAAGCATTATTATCCTTCTCTTATAACATTTATTAGAGCATACATTTCTTGAGCTTGCTCTGTATGTTAAACTCTGTTCCAATAAGTTGTGTGTGTGTGTGTGTGTGTGTGTGTGTGTGTGTGTGTGTGTGTGTAGGAGGAGGAAAGAGTACATATAACATCTCAAAGGAAAGGGTCCCCTTGCTAACTGTGCTAAGATTGAAATGATTGACAATTGCCAGTTTTGAAGTCTGCATAAGGTTTAGAACCCTCTGCTTGTACTTCAGCCTTTCAAGACTTCCAACAACTCTGGTAGCTCTCCCCAACTATTCTAGTTTTACCAAGAGTCATGGAATTAATGAATTATGGTTGCTGTTTAATTAGCTGCTCATGTCTTCCCACCATCTCTGATCCAGAAGAGTCTTTGTGTTCAAATCCCAATCTGGCTATTAAGGAAATCAGCATTATCCTTTTCAGCGTCAGTCTAGGAAAGGAAAGGAAAGGAATGCAGGCTAAGGGAAGCAAGTGACAGTGCAGAATCTCAGAAAAGTTCAGCAGTCTTTCAACTGTCAACTTCCTTTACAGAAAATCAAAAATGACAATCAATTCCTGAGAAAGGGTATAATTCCCCAAACCAGATAAAAAGACAATGCCAAACTGCAAACTGCAATGAAATCTCAGGAGGCTCTCAATTGTTCTCTCTCTCTCTCTCAGTTTCTCCTGTCTCTAGACCTCTCTTCCACTCTCTCCTCCCCCTCTCCTCTCTCTCCATATATATTGATATATACGCACACACACACACACACACACACATATATATATATTTCCACTGCCAACAGTTTTCTCACACCAAGCTGGTGTCATGACTTGCAAGTGAATGAGTTGAAAACAGCTTTTGACTGAACTGAGAGGTTTTTTTTTTTTTTTTTTTTTAAAGGTTTTCGTTTTTGTCTCCTACCTTCTCTCTTCTCTTGGTTCTCTAAGACTTGGCTGGGCTAGAAAGTCTTTAGTAGCCTACCTGCACCCCACACTGTGAAAGTTTCTATAGTAGCTACATATTAAGGTTATTTTTTTAATTGTCTGCATCCCCTAAAGACACTAAGACAATAGGGATCAGGGACAGTCTTTTACCTCTGTGTCATCTGTTCCTACTGAAAAGCTTGGCATGAAGAAAACTGCAGTAAGCATTTACTGAGTGATGCATGAGCATTATATTTTTCATTTGGTCTCTCTCTGAGGTGAGAATTTTTATATTCTTTAGCAATGGTCTTAGATTCAGAAAAATTATCATATATACATTCATTCCTAGATCAAAATGTATTAAAAACTATTTGGGGAGTAATGGAAAAAAGATGGGCTTTTTAATTAATCAAACTTGGATTTTTAGCCTGAATTCACCAATTATGAACTGGCTAACTCATGGCAAGTTACTTAATCTCTCAAAATCTGAGTTTCCTCATCTGGGAAATGAAGATGATATCTAGTCATATGGTTATTTGATGAATAAACTGGATAATGTATATAAAGCATTTGGGACACAATACTTATCCTACAGTGAGTATTGCATAAATGATAACTATTATTGAACTGACCAGAACAGTGCCAGGCACATAGAATGAGCTAAATAAATAGGAAATGTGTGTGTGTGGGGGGGGGGGGGGGGCGGTGGAGGCGGTGTACTTCCTTTCCCCATAGTTCCACTTACATGCAAGGTACTAGAGGCCAAACATATTGTCTTTAAAGAATGTACATGATAGTGGAAGAAATAAATCAAATATAAGTTGGTAATGTATGCTGTGATAAATACAAAGTGGTCCAGGGATCCTGCTTCATCACTGGCTTCCCAGTAAGGTTATATTTAATTTCATACATGGAAAGGAATTTTTCATAACTTGCTTTGAGGTATTTTCAGCAAAGATTTAGTACAAACCTTAACTCTACTTGTGCCTGTAGAGATTTATATTCTGCTTCTATGTCAAGTCATTTGAAATCAACTCCATTGCATATATTAGGAAATAAATACCCCATAAATACACTCCTGCATCTATTCTGCTCGCTGGAACCTGGAAATAGCCATGAATTTTTGTTGCTCTTTTCATTTTTCAGAAATGGCACTAATAAATAAATAAATACTTGAAAGGAAAATCAATACAATGTAACCTTGTTATAAGAGACTCTTTCACGCCCATTTTAAATAGGCTGTCATGAATACAGAATTGCGATTTCCTTCTGCATACCAATGTAAACTGCAATATGATCTATTTCATGGGTTTAAATTCTGAACACAAAGATCAACAAGAGGCCTGATGATACAGTACATTCACTTTTTAAATAATCTCTATTTTAAATGAAAAATATTACAGATCCAATTAAGTGGTTCTATAAAAGGTGTAAATAATTTATATGTACAAGTTTTCCATACTAATGACTTAGAAAAAGAAATCAACCACTTGTAAAAGAATGAAATTAGAACACTTTCTAACACCATACATAAAAATAAACTCAAAATGGATTAAAGATCTAAACATAAGACCAGAAACTATAAAACTCCTAGAGGAGAACATAGCAAAACACTCTCTGACATAAATCACAGCAGGATCCTCTATGACCCACCTCCCAGAATACTGGAAATAAAAGCAAAAATAAACAAATGGGATCTAATTAAATTAAAAGCTTCTGCACAACAAAGGAAACTATAAGCAAGGTGAAAAGACAGCCGTCAGAATGGAAGAAAATAATAGCAAATGAAGCAACTGACAAACAACTAATCTCAAAAATATACAAGCAACTCATGCAGCTCAATTCCAGAAAAATAAATGACCCAATCAAAAACTAGGCCAAAGAACTAAATAGACATTTCTCCAAAGAAGACAGACAGATGGCTAACAAACACATGAAAAGATGGTCAACGTCACTCATTATCAGAAAAATGCAAATCAAGACCACAATGAGGTACCATTTCACACCAGTCTGAATGGCTGCTATCCAAAAGTCTACAAGCAATAAATGCTGGAGAGGGTGTGAAGAAAAGGGAACCCCCTTACACTGTTGGTGGGAATGCAAACTAGTACAGCCACTATGGAGAACAGTGTGGAGATTCCTTAAAAAACTCAAAATAGAATTGCCTTATGACCCAGCAATCCCGCTGCTGGGCATACACACCAAGGAAACCAGAACTGAAAGAGACATGTGTACCCCAACGTTCATCGCAGCACTGTTTATAATAGCCAGGACATGGAAGCAACCTAGATGTCCATCAGCAGATGAATGGATAAGAAAACTGTGGTACATATACACAATGGAGTATTACTCAGCCATTAAAAAGAATACATTTGAATCAGTTTTAATGAGATGGATGAAACTGGAGCCTATTATACAGAGTGAAGTAAGCTAGAAAGAAAAATACCAATACAGTATACTAACACATATATATGGAATTTAGAAAGATGGTAATGATAACCCTGTAGGCGAGACAGCAAAAGAGACACAGATGTATAGAATGGACTTTTGGACTCTGAGGGAGAGGGAGAGGGTGGGATGATTTGGGAGAATGGCATTGAAACATGTATACTATCATGTAAGAAATGAATCACCAGTCTATGTTTGATACAGGAAACAGGATGCCTGGGGCTGGTGCACGGGGATGATCCAGAGAGATGATATGGGGTAGGAGGTGGGAGGGGGGTTCAGGATTGGGAACTCATGTACACCAGTGGCTGATTCATGTTGATGTATGGCAAAACCAATACAGTATTGCAAAGCAAAATAAAGTAGAAATAAAATTTAAAACATAAATAAAAAATAAAAATTGGACTTCCCTCGTGGTCCAGTGGCTAAGACTCTATGCTTCCAATGCAGGTGGCCTGGTTTCTATCCGTGGTCAGGGAACGAAATTCCACATGCTGCAACTAAGAGTTCACATGCTGCAACCAAGACTTGGCACAGTCAAATAAATAAAAAAATAATTTTTAGAAAAAGACTTTAAAAATGATCCATATTAAAAAAAAAAAAAACCCTTAAAAAAAAAGAAATAAAATTTACCCAATGTACACCCAAAACAACAGATTTTATTACAATTATTGGTGACACCATTTGATAATGATAATAATCACAATAGGTACTCTTTAATGAGTACCTCTAAGAGGTTAGCCTCTGGCTATACAATCTTTTCAACAACCTGAAGAGGTAGGTAATGTCACCCTATTTCACAGGTAGATAACTGAGGCTCATATGAACTTTCTGTTTACCCTCTGTTCCTGCTTGGTCAGCAGGTCAAATAATATAAATTTAGATTCTGGTCCTTCTCCCTTTTGTATTGATCAAATCTGACCTATGCTCTACCTTTATGCTTTTCTTCCTGGGGACAACCTTTCTGGAACGCTGAAATAAACAGGCTCAAAGCAGTCAAACCAACATAGGAACTCAAAAGCATCTCAGGGAAAGAGTGATGGAGTCAGCTAAACTTGTTTTACCACACCAACTCCCTCCTACTGTAAAGATCCAGAAACAACAAAATGGCTGTGCTCAAATATCTAACAAACTGACAATGAAATATTACACATTCTACTGAGTGACAAATGGTTGAGCTATGACCTTAGGGTATAGGTTACAGAAAGACAGTTTGACATATGAAATTGTTTTAGGCCTTCCCTTCTAATGATCAGTTAGTTCTCTATTACTGATGCATAGTTTAAAACAGAGACTAGAATATATAAACCACAACCAACCAACCAACCACTCCAGTGGTATAAGATTTGAGTATCTGCTAGTTGGTTCTATTGAACCACTTTTCAAGTACCTGCTGACACTGAAACTGTATAATCCTTTCTGCTGTACATTAGGGGGAGGAGGCGTCTAATGTGATATTACATGATACGCAAGCAGGTACCTGGTTTCCTCTGTTAATTTATTCAAATCCCTTCAAAAATTATCCAGGATTTAAAAACTCTAAATAGCTTGCCATGAGCAAGCCCAGGACCACCTGTAATTCACAGGTTCTCAAAATTTATCTCAGTGATGCTCAGTGATTCCATCTATCCCCTTACTCACATAAAGCAAGGATCCCCAACCCCCGAGCCACACTGGTACTAATCTGTGGCTATTTGAAACCAGGCTACATAGCAAGAGGTGAGCAGCAAGCAAGGGAGCAATGCTTCTCTTTATTTACATCCACTCCCCATCGCTCTCCCATCACCTTCAGATAGGACTGTCTAGTCATAGGAAAACAAGCTCAAGATTCCCACTAATTCCACATTATGGTGAGTTATAAAATTGTTTCATTATATATATCACTATGTAATAATAATAGAAATAAAGTGGACAATAAATGTAATGCACTTGAATCATCCCCAAACCATCCTTCCAACCTCTCAGTTCATGGAAAAATTGTCTTCCACAAAATCAGTCACTGGTGCCAAGATGGTTGGGGACCACTGACTTAGAGCACATGATCAACTGTGTCAAAGGTCCTCATTTCCTGACTTTACCTCAATGCCTTCACTGGCCATGATGTTTTTACCAGAAGCTCTACAGAGAATACCACCGATGCTGTCCCCACTGATAATAAGTAACGATTATGGGCAACTACTGCTCTGTGTTAACTCATTTAATCCTTATTCCAACTCCATAAGTACTGTCAGTATCTCTATTTGAAGGGAGACTTAGAAAGGAGACAAGGTTTAATGTGGTCAAGGGACATATACAATATAAGGTCTCAAAGTTAGAGGAAAAGCTAGAGTCTGCTCCCATGGACAGCTCTCTTAAGAACTATGCTACACGTGTCACACTGAGCACCTTCAACCTCCCTTCATCCACCTAAAGTCTCTGTCTTAATTGTCCCTCTCATTTCTTTCTGCTCTCTGTTCTCTCTTCCAAGGCTATCTCCCATTGTGTTCTTAACAACATGTCTCATTTCTGTGTTTTCTCTCTTCACCCATCATTGATTCTTTCCATCTTCAGTCTCAGCCCTCTCCCTGCCTTAACTTATTGTAATCTAGAATCTGTTTACCACATTCACTTTAAAAGCAGTGCTGAATCTACTCTTAATCACCTGCTTTTCCTAAGTTGTCTTCTTTCTTACTGTCTCAATGCCATCAGTGATGTTCACACAACTCCACTGGCAGCTCTCTACTTTCTTCTATACCATTATGTTCTTTGTCCCTGGTTCTGCTTCTATTTTTCTGATCTGTCCTTTCTCCTTCTCAGACTCTTTGTCCTTCTCTCAACATCTAAAAATAAACATTCCCCAAGGCTATGCCCTTGATTTTATTTTCTCCTCTGTTTGCATTCTCTCCTTGGCCATCACCCACTTAAATAGTTTCAAATCTCTCCTCTATGCCATGAAATCTCTCTTATGAATGTTAGAATCATCCAGGGCTATTTCCTTATGTTTTCTACTCAAATATGAGGTCTTTGAATAGGGTAAGTTCAGTTCAGTTTAGTTGCTGTTGTGTCCAACTCTTTGCAACCCCATGGACTGCAGCACTCCAGGCTTCCCTGTCCATCACCAACTTCTGAAGCTTACTCAAACTTATGTCCATTGAGTCGGTGATGCCATCCAACCATCTCATCTTCTGTCATCCCCATCTCCTCCTACCTTCAATCTTTCCCAGCATCAGGGTCTTTTCCAATAAGTCAGTTCTTCCCATCCAGTGGCCAAAGCATTGGAGCTTCAGCTGTATCATCAGTCCTTCCAGTGAATATTCAGGACTGATTTCCTTTAGGATTGACTGGTTGGATCTCCTTGCAGTTCAAGGGACTGTCAAGAGTCTTCTCCAACATCACAGTTCAAAAGCATCAATTCTTTGGTGCTCAGCTTTCTTTATGGTCCAACTCTCACATCCATTGAATAGATTAAGCACATAGAAATGGGAAAGGACAGATTCTCTGACAGTAGATATTGCTGGAATTAAAAAAAGAAAACAAAATGATACTGAGTAGAGGCTCAAAAGAGAAGAACATATAGCCCTTGGGAAGAAGCACATGATGAGGGAGATGGATCCATTCCCAATTTCTAGAATGTGCTTATTGTAACGCATCTAGTTAAGGATTGTTCTTGATCCCTTCTCACTATTAAGATCGATTTAATACTTCCTAGAACCTAGGATTCTTACCTGCTCTCTTGCCTCACCTTCTACATTCCCCTGAATGCCTGCTTTACTTCAACTGTGTCAAAGTCTTTGTGATTCTCAGTGTACATTATGGAATCCTCTAAGTTTTTGAACATGAGGCTAAAGAGTTATTCCTGAAGAATAGTTTGGATGATGACACAATCTTGCTAAAAATCACTAAAGCTTTCCTACTGACATTTACTATAGCCTAAATTTTCTCAATCTACTGGATGAAGCTAATGTTTCAGTTTCTCAATATTCTCCATTTATTAAACCTATGATACTCACTGTTCTCTAAATATGCCAAGAATTCCTTGCCTCTTGTCATCTTAAACTTTAGCCTAGACTATAATCCCTCAGACATGTCATATTCTCAGCTGCTAAATTCTATTTGCCCTTAAAGCTTACCTATAAAGCCCACAGGTATGTGGTCTCTTTCTTTATTCTTTTACCTTTAGAGAGACACAATCTTTGCTTCATCCAAATGCCCTTAGAGCTAATTTTGTACCTTATGTGATGAATCATTACATTGTCCAATTACCCAACAGACTAACTTAAGTCAAGAAAAATGTCCTTCTTATTTTTATATCTCCTGCAGATGCAACAGTATGTTTAACATAAAACAGACACTCAATAAGTATCTGTTATCTTAAATATGGTAACTTTCTTCCTCAATTTCTGGAGAGTAGGTGCTTCATTAAAAAAAAAAAAAAAACTACTACACAGATGCCTAAAGTTCTCAAGAACACAAATCATATTTTAATTGAAATTATAGCTGTATTGATTCAGTTTTTATTAGAAAGAACCTACCTATGGAGAGGTTAAAGTTCTATCTCCAATAAGAAAAGCTTCTTCGCATTTCAACTATTTTGATTTTCAAATTATTTCCAATCATTGATAATGAAGGGAGAATATGATGGTGTTACATCCACAATAAGGAAGGGCTATACGGAGACACCTAAATATCAGAACAGCATAAATTAACTTATAACATGGAAATAAGCACTCTTAAGATAATGTTGGTAAGTTCAGTTCAGTTGCTCAGCCGTGTCTGACTCTGCGACCCCATGAATCGCTGCACGCCAGGCCTCCCTGTCCATCACCAACACCCGGAGTTCACTCAGACTCACGTCCATTGAGTCAGTGAGCCATCCAGCCATCTCATCCTCTGTCGTCCCCGTCTCCTCCTGCCCCCAATCCCTCCCAGCATCAGAGTCTTTTCCAGTGAGTCAACTCTTCACATGAGGTGGCCAAAGTACTGGAGTTTCAGCTTTAGCATCATTCCTTCCCAAGAACATCCAGGACTGATCTCCTTTAAAATGGACTGGTTGGATCTCCTTGCAGTCCAAGGGACTCTCAAGAGTCTTCTCCAACACCACAGTTCAAAAGAATCAATTCTTCGGCGTTCAGCTTTCTTCACAGACCAACTCTCACATCCATACATGACCACTGGAAAAACCATACCCTTGACTAGACAGACGTTTGCTGGCAAAGTAATATCTCTGCTTTTAAATATGCTGTCTAGGTTGGTTATAACTTTCCTTCCAAGGAGTAAGTGTCTTTTAATTTCATGGCTGCAGTCACCATCTGCAGTGATTTCGGAGCCCCAAAAAATAAAGTCTGACACTGTTTCCACTGTTTCCCCATCTATTTCCCATGAAATGATGGGACCAGATGCCATGATCTTCATTTTCTGAATGTTGAGCTTTAAGCCAATTTTTTCACTCTCCTCTTTCACTTTCATCAAGAGACTTTTGAGTTCCTCTTCACTTTCTGCCATAAGGGTGGTGTCATCTGCATATCTGAAGTTATTGATATTTCTCCCGGCAATCTTGATTCCAGCTTGTGCTTCTTCCAGCCCAGTGTTTCTCATGATGTACTCGGCATAGAATTTAAATAAGCAGGGTGACAATATACAGCCTAAAATTCCCTTTAATTTTTTTTCTTTTCCCCTTTCTCTGTATCTAAATTTTTACCTTGCCAATCTCAAGACAAAAATACCAAGACAGTATTAGACAATACAAGGAAGATTAATAAGCTTTATATAAACCCAGTCAAAAATCACTTGACTAATTTCACCCACTATTGCCTTGCTAATTTGTTAACCTTTCAATATACCTTTGCTAATTTCAAAACTTGAGAGTATGTTCCAAACTGAAGAAGATACTTAAAAGAAAGAAGAAAATTAACTTTTAGAATAGCCAACTGAAAAAGCACCTCAAAGTTGTACCAAGTGTTTATATTTCCATAATTGTCCAGTTTTCTGATATTCATCATTTTGGTACTCTACAAAAAATAGCCTAGGAATTAATTTAAAATAAAATTGATATTATTAATATGCATCAATTCTAGTACACATTTCTTGATGCTTTGAATTTCTTATATTAACAAACATTCATTCATGAAGCTCTGAATCAAACTTTTGTGTTTCTTTTTTTAATATACCAATAAAGAAAAGAGATGTTCTCTGCATGTTCTTTATTTTTATTGTCCTACCCTACCTTTGGAAATATTAATAAATGTCCATGAACTAGGATGGGACAGAGAATATAATCTATTCTAAATTAAATTCTGTGTTTATATAAAAAATTAAATGGAAGCATAAAATAATATATTTTACAAAAAATCATTTGGGATTTATAATGCAGATTTAAACATAATCAAACATCATGTGCTAAAATTTTTCCTACCATTTACAACTTTCACCATTCCTTGTGACTAATGTAGTAAACTTGTTGCTGTTTACCCAGATTAGGGCTGAAGTGTTAGAGTACCAAAATATGAGTCAACATTATAACTTCAAATTGCATGATCCACACACCAAAAACTCCCACAGACAACTTTCAAAACCATATCATCTCATAAATTTTTAAAATTTATTATTTAATACTTAATTTATTAATCTCCAATTATTTAATTGGAGGTAGGTAGAAGAAAGGTAGGGAAAAGCTCAGCTATGAAAATCTTCAGATATCTTGCTGCTGCTGCTGCTGCTGCTGCTGCTGCTGCTGCTAAGTCACTTCAATCGTGTCTGACTCTGTGCGACCCCATAGATGGCAGCCGACCAGGCTCCCCTGTCCCTGGGATTCTCCAGGCAAGAACACTGGAGTAGGTTGCCATTTCCTTCTCCATTATAAGAATAAAAAAATGCTAATAAAAAAATGCTAATAAAAATAACAATGCTCTACATATTAATAGTCCTTACAAGTTTATGTATAAATATATATTATATACAATTTATTTGAATATATTATTTATATTTATTTACATATTTTATATATCATACAGTTATTTCTAAAAGTTGCAATACTGTAGGACTTCCCTGGTGGTACAGTGGATAATAATCTGCCTGCCAATTTAGGGTAGATGGGTTTTATCCCTGGTCCATGAAGATACCACACCCACAGAGCAACTAAAGCCTGTGTGCTACAGCTGCTGAGCCCACCTGCTACAACTACTTAAGTCTGTGTGCCTAGAGCCTGTGCTCTGCAATAAGAGAAGTCACTGCAATGAGAAGCCTGTGCACCACAATGAAGAGTAACCCTTGCTGGCCACAATTAGAGAAAACCCACAGGTAGCAATGGAGACCAAGCAAACCAAAAATATAATTAATTATATAAATATATTTATGAAATATAATTAAGAATAATTAATTAAGTTTACCAAGGAGACATATCATGCAAAGATGGGCTCCATAAAGGACAGAAATGGTATGGACCTAACAGAAGCAGAAGATATTAAGAAAAGGTGGCAAGAATACACGAAAGAACTGTACAAATAAGATCTTCACAACCAAGATAATCACGATGGTGTGATCACTCATCTAGAGCCAGACATCCTGGAATGTAAAGTCAAGTGGGCCTTAGAAAACATCACTATGAACAAAGCTAGTGGAGGTGATGGAATTCCAGTTGAGCTACTTCAAATCCTGAAAGATGATGCTGTTAAAGTGCTGTACTCAATATGCCAGCAAATTTGGAAAACTCAGCAGTGGCCAAAGGACTGGAAAAGGTCAGTTTTCATTCCAATCCCAAAGAAAGGCAATGCCAAAGAATGATCAAACTACCACGCAATTACACTCAGCTCACACGCTAGTAAAGTAATGCTCAAAATTCTCCAAGCCAGGCTTCAGCAATATGTGAACTGTGAACTTCCAGACGTTCAAGCTGGTTATAGAAAAAGCAGAGGAACCAGAGATCAAATTGCCAACATCCACTGGATCATGGAAAAAGCAAGAGAGTTCCAGAAAAACATCTATTTTTGCTTTATTGACTATTCTAAAGCCATTGTTTGACTGTATGGATCACAATAAACTGTGGAAAATTCTGAAAGAGATGGGAATACCAGACCAATGATCCCCCTATTGAAAAACCTATATGCAGGTCAGGAAGCAACAGTTAGAACTGTACATGGAACAACAGACTGGTTCCAAATAGGAAAAGGAGTACGTCAAGGCTGTATATTGTCACCCTGCTTATTTAACTTATATGCAGAGTACATCATGAAAAATGCTGGGCTAGAAGAAGCATAAGCAGGAATCAAGATTGCTGGGAGAAATATCAATCACCTCAGATATGCAGATGACACCACCCTTATGGAAGAAAGTGAAGAGGAACTAAAGAGCCTCTTGATGAAAGTGAAAGAGGAGAGTGAAAAAGTTGGCTTAAAGCTCAACATTCAGAAAATGAAGATCATGGCATCTGGTCCCATCACTTCATAGGAAGTAGATGGGGAAACAGTGGAAACAGTGTCAGACTTTATTTTTGGGGCTCCGAAATCACTGCAGATGGTGACTGCAGCCATGAAATTAAAAGACGCTTACTCCTTGGAAGAAAAATTATGACCAACCTAACAGCATATTAAAAAGCAGAGATATTATTTTGCTGACTAAGGTCCGTCTAGTCAAGGCTATGATTCTTCCAATGGTCACGTATGGATGTGAGAGTTGGACTGTGAAGAAAGCTGAACACTGAAGAACTGATGCGTTTGAACTGTGGTGTTGGAGAAGACTCTTGAGAGTCTTTTGGACTGCAAGGAGATTCAACCAGTCCATCCTAAAGGAGTCCAGTCCAGGGTGTTCATTAGAAGGACTGATACTGAGGCTGAAAATCCAATACTTTGGCCACCTCATGAGAAGTGTTGACTCATTGGAAAAGACCCTGATTCTGGGAAGGATTGGGGGTAGTAGGAGAAGGGGACGACAGAGGATGAGATGGCTGGATGTCATCACCGACTCAATGGACATGAGTTTGTGTGAACTCTGGGAGTTGGTGATGGACAGGGAGGCCTGGCGAATTGTGACTCATGGGGTCACAAGGAGTCGGACACAACTGAGTGACTGAACTGAACTGAATTAAGCTTAAACGTTGCAATGCTGCAAATATGAAGTCTTATTTTAAAGTTTTGCTAGTCCCAAACAGGATAAATGCAAGGCGAAACATCCCAAGACACATATTAATCAAATTAACAAAGATCAAACACAAAGAACAAATATTAAAAGCAGCAAGGGAAAAACAAAAAATAACACACAAGGGGATTCCCATAAGGATAACAGCTGATCTTTCAATAGAAACTCTCCAGGCCAGGAGGGAATGGCAAGACATACTTAAAGTGATGACAGAAAATAACCTACAGCCAAGATTACTGTACCCAGCAAGGATCTCATTCAAATATGAAGGAGAAATCAAAAGCTTTACAGACAAGCAAAAGCTGAGAGAATTCAGAACCACCAAAGCAGCTCTCCAACAAATGCTAAAGGATATTCTCTAGACAGGAAACACAAAAGAGGTGTATAAATCTGAATCCAAAACAGTAAAGTAAATGGCAACGGGATCATACTCATCAATAATTACCTTTCATACTTGTTAGCATTTGTCTTACATATTGCGGTGCTCCTATATTGGGTGCATATATATTTATAATTGTTATATCTTCTTCTTGGATTGATCCTTTGATCATTATGTAGTGGCCTTCTTTGTCTCTTTTCACAGCCTTTGTTTTAAAGTCTATTTTATCGGATATGAGTATTGCCACTCCTGCTTTCTTTTGGTCTCTATTTGTGTGGTATATCTTTTTCCAGCCCTTCACTTTCAGTCTGTATGTGTTCCTTGTTTTGAGGTGGGTCTCTTGTAAGCAGCATATAGAGGGGTCTTGTTTTTGTATCCATTTGGCCAGTCTTTGCCT
This sequence comes from Budorcas taxicolor, assembly GCF_023091745.1. Taxonomy (NCBI): domain Eukaryota; kingdom Metazoa; phylum Chordata; class Mammalia; order Artiodactyla; family Bovidae; genus Budorcas; species Budorcas taxicolor. The sequence goes on from NC_068912.1 coordinate 76,573,772, forward strand.
TTTGGTTGGGGCATTCAACCCATTTACGTTTAAGGTAATTATTGATAAGTATGATCCAGTTACCATTTACTTTATTGTTTTGGGTTCAGGTTTATACACCCTTTTTGTGTTTCCTGTCTAGAGAATATCCGTTAGAATTTCTTGGAGAGCTGGTTTGGTGGCGCTGAATTCTCTCAGCTTAACACAATAATAGTGGGAGACTTTAATACCCCACTCACACCTATGGACAGATCAACTAAACAGAAAATTAACAAAGAAACACAAACTTTAAATGATACATTAGATCAATTAGACCTAATTGATATCTATAGGACATTTCACCCCAAAACAATCAATTTCACCTTTTTTTCAAGTGCTCATGGAACCTTCTCCAGGATAGATCACATCCTGGGCCATAAATCTAAACTTGATAAATTCAAAAAAATCGAAATCATTCCAAGCATCTTTTCTGACCATAATGCATTAAGATTAGATCTCAATTACAGGAGAAAAACTACTAAAAATTCCAACATATGGAGGTTGAACAACACACTTCTGAATAACCAACGAATAACAGAAGAAATCAAAAAAGAAATCAAAATATGCATAGAAACTAATGAAAATGAAAACACAACAACCCAAAACCTGTGGGACACTATAAAAGCAGTGCTAAGAGGAAAGTTCATAGCAATACATGCATACCTCAAGAAACAAGAAAAAAGTCAAGTAAATAACCTAACTCTACAACTAAAGCAACTAGAAAAGGAAGAATTGGAGAACCCCAGAGTTAGTAAAAGGAAAGAAATCTTAAAAATTAGGGCAGAAATAAATGCAAAAGAAACAAAAGAGACCATAGCAAAAATCAACAAAGCCAAAATCTGGTTCTTTGAAAGGATAAATAAAATTGACAAACCACTAGCCAGTCTCATCAAGAAGCAAAGAGAGAAAAATCAAATCAATAAAATTAGAAATGAAAATGGAGAGATCACAACAGACAACACAGAAATACAAAGAATCATAAGAGACTACTATCAGCAATTATATGCCAATAAAATAGACAACGTGGAAGAAATGGACAAATTCTTATAAAGTACAATTTTCCAAAACTGAACCAGGAAGAAATAGAAAATCTTAACAGACCCATCACAAGCATGGAAATTGAAACTGTAATCAGAAATCTTCCAGCAAACAAAAGCCCAGGTCCAGACGGCTTCACAGCTGAATTCTACCAAAAATTTCGAGAAGAGCTAACACCTATCCTACTCAAACTCTTCCAGGAAATTGCAGAGGAAGGTAAACTTTCAAACTCATTCTATGAGGCCACCATCACCCTAATACCAAAACCTGACAAAGATGTCACAAAAAAAGAAAACTACAGGCCAATATCATTGATGAACATAGATGCAAAAATCCTCAACAAAATTCTAGCAATCAGAATCCAACAACACATTAAAAAGATCATACACCATGACCAAGTGGGCTTTATCCCAGGGATGCAAGTTTTCTTCAATATCTGCAAATCAATCAATGTCATTCACCACATTAACAAATTGAAAAATAAAAACCATATGATTATCTCTAGATGCAGAGAAGGCCTTTGACAAAATTCAACATCCATTTATGAAAAAAACTCTCCAGAAAGCAGGAATAGAAGGAACATACCTCAACATAATAAAAGCTATATATGACAAACCCACAGCAAACATTATCCTCAATGGTGAAAAATTGAAAGCATTTCCCCTAAAGTCAGGAATAAGACAAGGGTGCCCACTTTCACCACTACTATTCAACATAGTTCTGGAAGTTTTGGCCACAGCAATCAGAGCAGAAAAAGAAATAAAAGGAATCCAAACTGGAAAAGAAGAAGTAAAACTCTCACTGTTGGCAGATGACATGATCCTCTACATAGAAAACCCTAAAGACTCCACCAGAAAGTTACTAGAGCTCATCAATGAATATAGTAAAGTTGCAGGATATAAAATCAACACAGAGAAATCCCTTGCATTCCTATACACTAATAATGAGAAAGTAGAAAAAGAAATTAAGGAAACAATTCCATTCACCATTGCAACGAAAAGAATAAAATACTTAGGAATATATCTACCCAAAGAAACTAAGACCTATATATAGAAAACTATAAAACACTGATGAAAGAAATCAAAGAGGACACTAACAGATGGAGAAATATACCATGTTCATGGATCGGAAGAATCAATATAGTGAAAATGAGTATACTACCCAAGCAATTTACAAATTCAATGCAATCCCTATCAAGCTACCAGCCATATTTTTCACAGAACTAGAACAAATAATTTCAAGATTTGTATGGAAATACAAAAAACCTCGAATTGCCAAAGCAATCTTGAGAAAGAAGAATGGAACTGGAGGAATCAACTTGCCGGACTTCAGGCTCTACTACAAAGCCACAGTCATCAAAACAGTATGGTACTGGCACAAAGACAGACATATAGATCAATGGAACAAAATAGAAAGCCCAGAGATAAATCCACACATATATGGACACCTTATCTTTGGTAAAGGAGGCAAGAATATACAATGGAGTAAAGACAATCTCTTTAACAAGTGGTGCTGGGAAAACTGGTCAACCACTTGCAAAAGAATGAAACTAGATCACTTTCTAACACCGCACACAAAAATAAACTCAAAATGGATTAAAGATCTAAATGTAAGACCAGAAACTATAAAACTCCTAGAGGAGAACATAGGCAAAACACTCTCAGACATAAATCACAGCAGGATCCTCTATGATCCACCTCCCAGAATTCTGGAAATAAAAGCAAAAATAAACAAATGGGATCTAATTAAAATTAAAAGCTTCTGCACAACAAAGGAAACTATCAGCAAGGTGAAAAGACAGCCGTCAGAATGGAGGAAAATAATAGCAAATGAAGCAACTGACAAACAACTAATCTCAAAAATATACAAGCAACTCATGCAGCTCAATTCCAGAAAAATAAACGACCCAATCAAAAAATGGGCCAAAGAACTAAATAGACATTTCTCCAAAGAAGACATACGGATGGCTAACAAACACATGAAAAGATGCTCAACATCACTCATTATCAGAGAAATGCAAATCAAAACCACAATGAGGTACCACTTCACACCAGTCAGAATGGCTGCGATCCAAAAATCTGCAAGCAATAAATGCTGGAGAGGGTGTGGAGAAAAGGGAACCCTCCTACACTGTTGGTGGGAATGCAAACTAGTACAGCCACTATGGAGAACAGTGTCGAGATTCCTTAAAAAATTGCAAATAGAACTCCCTTATGACCCCGCAATCCCACTGCTGGGCATACACACCAAGGAAACCAGAACTGAAAGAGACACATGTACCCCAATGTTCATCGCAGCACTGTTTATAATAGCCAGGACATGGAAACAACCTAGATGTCCATCAGCAGATGAATGGATAAGAAAGCTGTGGTACATATACACAATGGAGTATTACTCAGCCATTAAAAAGAATTCATTTGAATCAGTTCTGATGAGATGGATGAAACTGGAGCCGATTATACAGAGTGAAGTAAGCCAGAAAGAAAAACACCAATACAGTATACTAATACATATATATGGAATTTAGAAAGATGGCAGTGACGACCCTGTATGCAAGACAGGAAAAAAGACGCAGCTGTCTATAACGGACTTTTGGACTCAGAGGGAGAGGGAGAGGGTGGGATGATATGGGAGAATGGCATTCTATCATGTATACTATCATGTAAGTATTGAATCGCTAGTCTATGTCTGACGCAGGATACAGCATGCTTGGGGCTGGTGCATGGGGATGACCCACAGAGATGTTATGGGGAGGGAGGTGGGAGGGGGGTTCATGTTTGGGAACACATGTAAGAATTAAAGATTTTAAAATGAAAAAAAAATAAAAATAAAAAAATAAAATTGAACACTAAATGAAAAAAAAAAAAATAGCTTTTGCTTGAGAGTATTTATAAAACCAGGGAGAGGAAGCCTTTGTTGTTAAGCCTTATGAAGTTTAAAGCATAGGAATAAAAATTCCAGGTCTCACTCAAGGTGGAGATTCTAATAGATCAATCCCAGTTTAAAAAGTAAGCACTAGAATGCACTATATTACCCTGCACTAATGGACCACATGTACATAGAAACTGATGATTTCAAAGCTTTGTTGGTGAATAAAAAACTGTATTCTCTGACAAAGTATAGTCAAAAGCAGACCTGTCTATAAATTGAGTTCATACTACATTGGTGATCAGAAAAGACTCAAGCTGAGACGCTGGCTTCCAGACACCTGCCAGAAGCAAACACCAATTCTATCTAGTTCAACCTTCTTTAATCCAGGACCTTAGAGAGTGTCCACAGACAAAGTATGAACTCCCCTGGTGGCTCAGAGGTAAAGAATCTACCTGCAATGCAGGAGCCAAAGGAGACAAGGGCTTGACCCTTGGGTCAGGAAGATCCCCTGGAGGAGGACATGGCAACCCACTACAGTATTCTTGCCTGGAGAATCCCATGGACAGAGGAGCCTGGCAGACAAAAGTCCATAGGGTTGCAAAGAGTTGGACATGACTGAGTGATTGCACTGAACTGATGGAACACGAAAGATCTCAAATAGTCAAAGCAATCTTGAGAAAGAGAAAAAGAGCTGAGGGAATCAACCTTTCTAACTTTATACTATGAAGCTCCAGTCATCAAGATAGTATGGTTCTGGTAGAAAAAAATAATAATAATAATTACAGACCAATGAAACAAGATAGAAAGCCCAGAGATAAACCCACATACCTATGGGCAACTAATCTTTGACAAAAGAGGCAGGAATATAAAATGGAGAAAAGACAGCCTCTTCAATAAGTGGTGCTGGGAAAACTTGGCAGCTACAAGTAAAAGAAAGAAACTAGAACACTTCTTAACACCATATACAAAAATACATTCAACATAGATTAAAGACCTAAATGTAAGGCAAGAAACTACAAAGCTCTTAGAAGAAAACATAGACAACACACTATTTTACATAAATCACAGCAAGATCCTATTTGACCCTCCTCCTAGAGTAATGCAAATTTTAAAAAAAATAAACAAATGGGACCTATTTAAACTAAGAAGATTTTTCACAGAAAAGGAAACAGTAAAACAAGATCAAAAGACAACCCCAAGAATGGGAGAAAATAATTGCAAATGAAAGAGCCAGCAAAGGTAATCTCCAAAATATGTAAGCAAGTCAAGTAGCTCAGTATCAGAAAAACAAACAGCCCAATCAAGAAATGGGCAGAAGACCTAAACAGACATTTCTCCAAAGAAGACACATCCATGGCCAATAAACACATAAAAAGATGTTCAACATTACTAGAGAAATGCAGATCAAAACTACAATGAGTTATCACCTCATACTAGTCAAAATGAACATCATCAAAAAATCTACTAACAATGATGGAGAGGAGGTGGAGAAAAGGGAACCCTCTTACACTGTTGGTCGGAATGTAAACTAATACAGCCAGTATAGAAAAAGTATAGGTATTCCTTAAAAAGCTAGGAATAAATCTACATATGACCCAGAAATCCCTCTGCTGGTCATATTCCCTGAAAGAAAGAAAGTGAAGTCGCTCAGTTGTGTCCAACTCTTTGCAATCCCATAGACTATAGTCTAAGAGGCTTCTCTGTCCATGGGATTTTCCAGGCAAGAGTATTGGAGTGGGTTGCAATTTCCTTCCCTGAGAAAGCTACAATTCTAAAACACACATGTACCTCAATGTTCATTGCAACATTATTTATAATAGCCAGAACATGGAAGAAACCATAGATGTCCACCTACAGATGAATGCATAAAGAATATGTGCTACATTTATACATAGAATATTACTCAGCCATTAAAAAAGAATGAATTTGAGTCAGCTCTAATGAGGTGGATGAACCTAGAACCTGTTATAGAGTGAAGTAAGTCAGGAAAACGAAGTATATTAATGCATATATTTGGAATCTAGAAAAATCATACTGATGAACCTATTTGCAAGGAAGGAATGGAAATTCAGATATAGAGAACAGACTTGTGGACACAGTGAGTGAAAGAGAGACTGGGATGAATGGAGAAAGTAGCATGACATATATATGCTACCATGTATAAAATAAAGAGCTGGTGAGAAGTTGCTATACAACACAGGGAGCCCAGCCTGGTGCTCTGTGATGAACTAGAGGGGTGAGATGGGGGGAGGGAAGGGATGCTCAAGAGGGAGGGTCAGTTCAGTTCAGTCGCTCAGTCGTGTCTGACTGTTTGCGACCCCATGAATCGCAGCATGCCAGGCCTCCCTGTCCATCACCAACTCCCAGAGTTCATTCAGACTCACGTCCATCGAGTCAGTGATGCCATCCAGCCATCTCATCCTCAGTCGTCCCCTTCTCCTCCTGCCCCCAATCCCTTCCTGCATCAGAGTCAACTCTGATGAGTCAACTCTTCGCATGAGGTGGCCAAAGTACTGGAGTTTCAGCTTTAGCATCATTCCTTCCAAAGTATATATGTATTATTATGGCTGACTACCCACTCTAGTGGTCTTGCCTGGAGAATCCCAGGGACAGAGGAGCCTGTTGGGCTTCCGTCTATGGGGCCACGCAGAGTCGGACATGACTGACACAACTTAGCAGCAGCAGCAGTGTTGTTGTACAGAAGAAACTAACACAACATTGTAAACAACTCCCTCCAATTAAACAAATATACATATGTTGGATTTTTGTGTGCTGTGCTTAGGTTGCTCAGTCATCAGTTGTGTCCAACTGTCTGCAACCCCATGGACTGTAGCCCGCCAGGCTACTCTGTCCACGGAGATTCTCCAGGCAAGAACACTGGAGTGGATTGCCATTCTCTCCTCCAGGGGATCTTTCCAACCCAGGGACTGAACCCAGGTCTCCAGCATTGCACATGAGTTCTTTACCATCTAAGCCACAAGGAAAGCCCAAGAATACTGGAGTGGATAGCCTATTCCTTCTCCAGGGGACTTGCTGACCCAGGAATCAAACTGGATCTCCTGTACTGCAGGCGAATTCTTTACCAGATGAGCTACCAGGGAAGCCCATGTTGGATCTTTAAAAATTGTCAAAATCACAGCTCTCTGCTATAATTGATTAAGTGAACAAAAATAAGCACTACTTTAAATGAAAAGGGGGCTTCCCAGGTGTTGCTAATGGTAAAGACCTGTCTCCCAATGCAGGAGATATAAGAGACCTGGGTTCAATCCTCATGAAGATTCCCTGGAAGAGGGCACAAAACCCCTCCAAATTCTTGCCTGGAGAATCCCATGGACAAAGGAACCTGGAAGGCTATGGTCCATGGGATCACAAAGAATCAGACATGACTGAAGGGACTCAGCATGCATGCACGTAAATGAAAAAAGAGATAAGTACACATTAAGCAGATATTTAAAAGATGAGTAAATCCTCTGAACAACTTTACAAAAACAATTTGAAAACTTAGATGAAATACATACCTTTAAAAATGCAACAAAATTCATTCCAAAAGAAAAAGAAAGCCCAGCTAGGATTAATGACAACCATTAGGTACTTGAGCCAGTATTTCAAAGCTTTTCACAAAATTACAGACCCAAATGACCTCATTTGCAAATTTGAATATATTTTTAAAAATATTCAACAAACAAATCTATTATCACACAAAATACTCCAGATTGTAGAGTAAAAGAGGAAAGAATTGCATTTCATGTAAGAGCCTAGGTTAATTTGATCCCAAAACCTTCAAAGGATAGAACAAGAGGAAAATTAAGACCAATCTTGCTCATGAACATAGACACAAGTTCAGTTCAGTTCACTCGATCAGTCGTGTCCGACTCTTTGCAACCCCATGAATCGCAGCATGCCAGGCCTCCCTGTCCATCACCAATGCCCAGAGTTCACTCATACTCACGTCCATCGAGTCAGTGATGCCATCCAGCCATCTCATCCTCTGTCGTCCGCTTCTTCTCCTGTCCCCAATCCCTCCCAGCATCAGAGTCTTTTCTAATGAGTCAACTCTTCACATGAGGTGGCCAAAGTACTGGAGTTTCAGCTTCAGCATCATTCTCTCCAAAGAAATCCCAGGGCTGATCTCCTTCAGGATGGACTAGTTGGATCTCTTTGCAGTCCATGGGACTCACAAGAGTCTTCTCCAACACCACAATTCAAAAGCATCAATTCTTCGGCGCTCACCTTTCTTCACAGTCCAACTCTCACATCCATACATGACCACTGGAAAACCATAGCCTTGACTAGACGGATAGTACAAGGAAGGAAAAGTAAAGAACAATCTCACTAAAATATGTATATATACATACACACACACACACACACACACACACACATATACACATACAAACACGAATATCCTAAACTGGCTATTAGCCAATTGAATGTAGCAATGCAAAAGAAATATATCTAAGAATTAGGTTGGGCTTATATTAGGAATGTGAGGTTAGTTGGTTATTTTTTAGAAATAAATTAACATAATCCATCATATAAGGAGAAAAAGCAAATGATCATCTCAGATGAAACATTAAATATTGAATCAAATTCAGTAACAGATTTGTAGTTACAAGACCTGCAAAACACATGAAGCTGAATGAAAAACAAGGATGTCTCCTTTCACCACTTCTATTCAATATTATAATGGAAATAAAAATCAGCCCATTAAAGACAAGGGAAAAAAAAGGTATTTTTATTAATAAGGAACTTTTTGATATTTTTCATAAATATAAAATATATTTTTGTGCATTTTATAATCAATGACATTTCAGAATCAGTGAAGGATGCTAAAATATGTGTCTTAGATAAGAAAAATAAATTAATAATCAGAAAAGTTGTCTAAGTAGAAAACTCAAAATATTAAATGTATATTTTTAGAATAAGAATTTAACAAGGAGCTAGCTGCAATATCAATATTAAAATATCTACATGAGTAATTAATCAATATAAAGGTTTGATACAATATAGCATAAAAATATAGTGAAAAGCAAAGGAGAAAAGGAAAGATGTAAGCATCTGAATGTAGAATTCCAAAGAATAGCAAGAAGAGATAAGAAAGCCTTCTTCAGTGATCAATGCAAAGAAATAGAGGAAAACAGCAGAATGGGAAAGACTAGAGATCTCTTCAAGAATTAGAGATACCAAGGGAATATTTCATGCAAAAATGGGCTCAATGAAGGATAGAAATGGTATGGACCTAACAGAAGCAGAAGATATTAAGAAAAGGTGGCAAGAATACATAGAACTGTACAAAAAAGACCTTCACGACCTGGATAATCATGACGGTATGATCACTCATCTAGAGCCAGACATCCTGGAATGTAAAGTCAAATGGGCCTTAGAAAGCATCACTATGAACAAAGCTAGTGGAGGTGACGGAATTCCAGTTGAGCTACTTCAAATCCTGAAAGATGATGCTGTGAAAGTGCTGCACTCAATATGCCAGTATATTTGGAAAACTCAGCAGTGGCCACAGGACTGGAAAAGGTCACTTTTCATTCCAATCCCAAAGAAATGTAATGCCAAAGAATGCTCAAACTACTGCACAATTGCACTCATCTCACATGCTAGTAAAGTAATGCTCAAAATTCTCCAAGCCAGGCTTCAGCAATATGTGAACTGTGAACTTGCAGATGTTCAAGCTGGTTTTAGAAAAGGCAGAGGAACCAGAGATCAAATTGCCAACATCCACTGGATCATGGAAAAAGCAAGAGAGTTCCAGAAAAACATATATTTCTGCTTTATTGACTATGCCAAAGCCTTGACTGTGTGGATCACAAGAAACTGTGGAAAATTCTGAGAGAGATGGGAATATCAGACCACCTGACCTGTCTCTTGAGAAGTCTGTATGCAGGTCAGGAAGCAACAGTTAGAACTGGACATGGAACAACAAACTGGTTCCCAATAGGAAAAGGAGTACGTCAAGACTGTATATTGTCACTCTGCTTATTTAACTTATATGCAGAGTACATCATGAGAAACACTGGACTGGAAGAAACACAAGCTGGAATCAAGATTGCCAGGAGAAATCTCAATAACTTCAGATATGCAGATGACACCACCCTTATGGCAGAAAGTGAAGAGGAACTAAAAAGCCTCTTGATGGAAGTGAAAGAGGAGAGTGAAAAAGTTGGCTTAAAGCTCAACATTCAGAAAATGAAGAACATGGCATCCGGTCCCATCACTTCATGGGAAATAGATGGGGAAACAGTGGAAACAGTGTCAGACTTTATTTTTCTGGGCTCCAAAATCACTGCAGATGGTGACTGCAGCCATGAAATTAAAAGAAGCTTACTCCTTGGAAAAAAATTTATGATTAACCTAAATGGCATATTCAAAAGCAGGGACATTACTTTGCCGACTAAGGTCCGTCTAGTCAAAGCTATGGTTTTTCCAGTAGTCATGTATGGATGTGAGAGTTGGACTGTGAAGAAGGTTGAGCGCCAAAGAACTGATCAGTTTGAATTGTGGTGTTGTATAAGACTCTTGAGAGTCCCTTGGACTGCAAGGAGATCCAACTAGTCCATTCTGAAGGAGATCAGCCCTGGGATTTCTTTGGAAGGAGTAATGGTAAAGCTGAAACTCCAGTACTTTGGCCACCTCATGCGAAGAGTTGACTCATTGGAAAAGACTTTGATGCTGGGAGGGATTGGGGGCAGGAGGAGAAGGGGACGACCGAGGATGAGATGGCTGGATGGCATCACGGACTCGATGGACGTGAGTCTGAGTGAACTCCGGGTGTTGGTGATGGACAGGGAGGCCTGGCGTGCTGCGATTCATGGGGTCGCAAAGAATCAGACACGATTGAGTAACTGAACTGAACTAAGCATAACAATATAGGATGTTTAGGAAAAACTTAACTAAATTTATGAGACCTCTGTAGCAAAAATTATGAAACTATATGGAAAGACTAGACCTCTAAAAGTCTCAAAAAATAAAAATGTGCACACTATGTTCATGGGTTGAAAATTCCTCTCAGTAATAATTAGATACTCAGTTCAGTTCAGTCGCTCAGTTGTGTCCAACTCTTTGCAGCCCCATGAATTGCGGCACACCATGTTCTCCCCAAATTAAACTGTAGATTCAACACAATTATTATTAAAGTTAGAACGTCAAGGGTGGCTCTGTGTGTGTGTGTGTGATGTTGACTGTTGAAATGTTCTATTATTCTGACTACATGAGAAACCAATTAAAACTCAGTGGCTTAAAATGACAGCAATATTTATTTAACTCATGAACCTGCAATTTGGGCTGAACTCAGTAGAAAAGGCTAGTTGCTGCTCAACTAAATATTAGAGCAGTTAGGACCATTGAAAGAGGAGGTTAGAATTATCTGAAGATTTGCTTTCTTGTATGTTTGGCACTTACGCTGGGGGCTAGAATAGTTGGGCCCCTTTAGTATCTCTCTATATATTTGCTCCATGTGATCTCTTCAGCACAGTTGCTATAGGGAAGCCAGACATTATATGTACATGTTTGCTCAGGGCCTCCACAAAACATGTCATGAATTGCAGACCCAGGTGGAAGCTCTGACAGCTTTTATGCCTCAGCCTTAGAAGATCTGTATCATGTCTGCCATAATCACAAAGCCACCCAGATTCAAAGGGAGAGAACACACACTCTTGATAGAGGAGTATCAGTGTCAGACTGCAAAAGAAGCCTGTGGGATGAGAAAAACTGGTGGAACCATCTCTAAAAAATACAGTCTTCAAGTAGAAAATAACAAAACGATCCTATAATTTCTATAGAAGACTAACACTCAAGATTAGTCAAAATATTCTTAAAGAAGGAGAAAATCCTAGACTTACAATACAATAATGCAGTGTGCTATAGGCATTGAGATAGACAAATTGACTATCTATCCATAGGGATAGATAAACTGAACATATACAGATAAACTGACATTTGTATATGTTAAAAACATGGAAGGCAAGTATGTGTGTGCATATGTATATTAAATACATAGAAAATATATACCTGTTAGTATAACTGGGAAGAAATGAAATTGGATTCTAGCTCAGACCAAACATTAAAATCAATTCCAGATAGATTAAACTTCTAGAAAATATATTAGGATTTATTCTTATTCATAATTACTCTTTTTATGTTTTTTCCTAAATAAACACAAAATAAAAGTTTCCAATGAGAGTACAACCAATTTAGTCTATTATTATTAAATTTCTCTCTTTCTCTGTCAATTATTCCTAGCCACTTTGAGTCCTCATCTGAGTCCTATTTAATTCTAACAACTCATTTCTAACAACTGTCCTAAATCATCTCATCAGAAAGAAACACTGAGCTGTACTATGGCCCTTTCTTCCTTATTTTCTTTCACTTTTTGGAAAGAAACTGAGAAAAGGATCAAACCTACATATACAAATACCGCCAATATCACAATCCAACACTATTTTGGGGGTTTTGTTTTGGCTTTTTCTTTTGTCAACTGGCAGTTATGGATAGGAATGAAGTAAAGGTTTTGCTTATATTTTGTTTGTTCACAAAGATTCTAAATTTGTAATAACTTACATTTGGCAAGCATTACTGTCAAATAGCCTGAATATCCAAGTTTCTCAAATGTTTCATTAACTGTTTTTCTAAGAAAAGCTGCAGGTACATCCTATTAACTTTATTTTACTCTTGGCATTGTATGTCTTTTTATTCATTCATTTACTTATTCATTCTCAATTCATTTTATATGTATTATATATATATATACACACACACACACTCTCTATGTCTCTCATTTATTTCTAAACCATCACCTAATATACATCCAAGACCTTCCTATAGATTCTGTTTTCACTAGTACATAAAATAGCCACATTTTTTTCCCTTGAGGAATTTAAATTCAAGTGGATTCAAGTCAGAAAATAATAATATAAATAATAAATTGATTTGTTATTACGTTAAAAGATAAGAATAGCTTTGGAAAAAAGATAGCATAGTGAAAACGTTGGGGAGCTGGGTAAGAGTTAAGTTTGTAAAAGGGATCGAGCAAGGTTGCCTGTAAAGAAGATATCTGAGCAAAGATATGAAGCAAGTGAGAAAATGAATAATGATTTTTTCTTGGCATTTACCAATGATGTTGAAAATCAGCCCTATGATACAATTTTAGGCTCATTATACTATCCTTTGAAAATGCTTGACATTTTAGAAGATAAGCATGATGATGTATGCTTGTCCCCTTGATCGTGAAGAACAAATTGTGTTGTAGTGAAAAAGTAAATATTTCTGAGTTAGAAAAACTTAAGTTCTTGTCTCACTTCCAAAATTTACTAGTATCATAGCCCTAGGCAATGGTCTTAAATTTCTTCACTTTAATTTACCCATCTGTAAAAAATGAGTGTAAAAAGTCCCTATCATATAATTGGGGTTGTAATTAGCTTTATACTATATTGAATAGATGGGTATAAGCATATAGTTTCATGTTGCCTTAATGTGTTGGAGGAGACTCTTGAGAGTTCCTTGGAATGCAAGGAGATCCAACCAGCCCATTCTAAAGGAGATCAACTTTGGGTGTTCTTTGGAAGGAATGTTGCTAAAGCTGAAACTTCAGTACTTTGGCCACCTCATGAGAAGAGTTGGCTGATTGGAAAAAACTCTGATGCTGGGAGGGATTGGGGGCAGGAGGAAAAGGGGACGACAGAGGATGAGATGCCTGGATGGCATCACCAACTCGATGGACCTGAGTTTGAGTGAACTCCGGGAGTTGGTGATGGACAGGGAGGCCTGGCGTGCTGCGATTTATGGGGTCGCAAAGAGTCAGACATGACTCAGTGACTGCACTGAACTGAATGTTTCACAGAATATTTTCAGGATTAAAAAAAAAGAGAAACATAGTAATGATCCATAAGTTATAAGTGATAAAAAAAAGTAAGTTAAATTATATCACAATCTACTTAACTAGACTATAAAAGAACCAGCTTTTGTTTCATTGGATTTATTGATTTCTGCTTTTTATTACTTCTCTCCTTATGTTTGTTTTGGTTTATTTTGCTCTTCCTTTTCTAAGTTTTTGAGGTGGGAGTTTAGACTATTGATTTGAGATTTTCCCTCTTTTTTAATATAAACATTTAGTGTTAAAATTTTTCCACTCTTTTGAAGCACTTATCACAGTGCATTACAACTGACTTTAGTGCTTTCAGTTCAGTTCAGTCACTCAGTTGTGTCCGACTCTTTATGACCCCATAAATCGCAGCACACCAGGTCTCCCTGTCCATCACCAACTCCCAGAGTCCACCCAAACACATGTCCATTGAGTCGGTGATGCCATGCAACCATCTCATCCTCTGTCGTCCCCTTCTCCTTTTGCCCTCAATCTTTCCTAGCATCAGGGTCTTTTCAAATGAGTCAGCTCTTCACATCAGGTGGACAAAGTATTGGAGTTTCAGCTTCAACATCAGTCCTTCCAATGAATACCAAAGACTAATCTCCCCTAAGATGGACTGGTAGGATCTCCTTGCAGTCCAAGGGACTCTAAAGAGTCTTCTCAAACACCACAGTTCAAAAGCATCAGTTCTTCGGTGCTCAGCTCTCTTTATAGTCTAACTCTCACATCCATATATGACCACTGGAAAAACTGTAGTCTTAACTAGACAGAAATTTGTTAACAAAGTGATGTCTCTTCTTTTTAATATGCTATCTAGGTTGGTCATAACTTTCCTCCCAAGGAGTAAGCGTCTTTTAATTTCATGGCTGCAGTCACCATCTGCAGTGATTTTAGAGCCCCCAAAGATAGTCAGCTTACTGCTTTAGTAAAGGCAAAATGATAGGATACCGAAACAGGAACTCCCCAGGTCATTAGGTGCCCAATATGCTGCTGGAGATCAGTGGAGAAATAACTCCAGAAAGAATGAAGGGATGGAGCCAAAGCAAAAACAATACCCAGTTGTGGATGTGACTGGTGATAGAAGCAAGGTCAGATGCTGTAAAGAGCAATATTGCATAAGAACCTAAAATGTCAGGTTCATGAATCAAGGAAAATTGGAAGTGGTCAAAAAAGAGATGGCAAGGGTGAATATCGACATTCTAGGAATCAGTGAACTAAAATGGACTGGAATGGGTGAATTTAACTCAGATGACCATTATATCTATTACTGCAGGCAGGAATCCCTCAGAAGAAATGGAGTAGCTATTATGGTCAACAAAAGAATCCAAAATGCAGTACTTGGATGCAATCTCAAAAACGACAGAATGATCTCCAAGGCAAACCATTCAATATCACAGTAATCCAAGTCTATGCCCCAACCAGTAACGCTGAAGAAACTGAAGCTGAACGGTTTTATGAAGACCTAAAAGACTTTTTAGAACTAACATCCAAAAAAGATGTCCTTTTCATTATAGGGGACTGAAATGCAAAACTAGGAAGTCAAGAAACACCTGGAGTAACAGGCAAATTTGGCCTCGGAATGTGGAATAAAGCAGGGCAAAGACTAATAGAATTTTGCCAAAAAAATGCACTGGTCATAGCAAACACCCTCTTCCAACAACATGAGAGAAGACTCTACACATGGACATCACCAGATGGTCAACACCAAAATCAGATTGATTATATTCTTTGCAGCCAAATATGGAGAAGCCCTATACAGTCAACAAAATCAAGACCAAGGGCTGACTGTGGGTCAGATCATGAACTCCTTATTGCCAAATTCAGACTCAAATTAAAGATAATAGGTAAAACTGCTACACCATTCAGGTATGACCTAAATCAACTCCCTTATGATTATACAGTGGAAGTAAGAAATAGATTTAAGGGCCTAGATCTGATAGATAGAGTGCCTGATGAATTATGGAATGACGTTCATGACGTAGTACAGGAGAAAGGGATCAAGACCATCCCCATGGAAAAGAAATGCAAAAAAGCAAAATGGCTGTCTGGGGAGGCCTTACAAATAGCTGTGAAAAGAAGAGAGGTGAAAAGCAAAGGAGAAAAGGAAAGATATAAGCATCTGAATGCAGAGTTCCAAAGAATAGCAAGAAGAGATAAGAAAGCCTTCTTCAGTGATCAATGCAAAGAAATAGAGGAAAAGAACAGAATGGGAAAGACTAGAGATGTCTTCAAGAAAATTAGAGAAACCAAGGAAACATTTCATGCAAAGATGGGCTCGCTAAAGGACAGAAACGGTATGGGCCTCACAGAAGCAGAAGATATTAAGAAGAGGTGGCAAGAATACGCAGAAGAACTGTACAAAAAAGACCCAGATAATCATGATGATGTGATCACTCACCCAGAGCCAGACATCCTGGAATGTGAAGTCAAGTGGGCCTTAGAAAGCATCAGTATGAACAAAGCTAGTGGAGGTGATGGAATTCCAGTTGAGCTACTTCAAATCCTGAAAGATGATGCTGTCAAAGTGCTGCCCTCAATATGCCAGCAAATTTGGAAAACTCAGCAGTGGCCACAGGACTGGAAAAGGTCAGTTTTCATCCCAATCTCAAAGAAAGGCAATGCAAAGGAATGCTCAAACTACCACACAATTGCACTCATCTCACATGCTAGTAAAGTAATGCTCAAAATTCTTGAAGCCAGGCTTCAGCAATACGTGAATCATGAACTCCCTGATGTTCAAGCTGGTTTTAGAAAAGGCAGAGGAACCAGAGATCAAATTGCCAACATCCGCTGGATCATGGAAAAAGCAAGAGAGTTCCAGAAAAACATCTCTTTATGCTTTCTTGACTATGCCAAAGCCTTTGACTGTGTGGATCACAAGAAACTATGGAAAATTCTGAAAGAGACGGGAATACCAGACCACCTAACCTGCCTCTTGAGAAACCTGTATGCAGGTCAGGAAGCAACAGTTAGAACTGGGCATGGAACAACATACTGGTTCCCAATAGGAAAAGGAGTACATCAAAACTGTATATTGTCACCCTGCTTATTTAACTTATATGCAGAGTACATCATGAGAAATGCTGGACTGGAAGAAACACAAGCTGGAATCAAGATTGCTGGGAGAAATATCAATAACCTCAGATATGCAGATGACACCACTCTTATGGCAGAAAGAGGAACTAAAAAGCCTCTTGATGAAAGTGAAAGTGGAGAGTGAAAAAGTTGGGTTAAAGCTAAACATTCAGAAAACGAAGATCATGGCATCCGGTCCCATCACCTCATGGGAAATAGATATGGAAACAGTGGAAATAGTGTCAGACTTTATTTTGGGGGGCTCAAAAATCACTGCAGATGGTGACTGCAGCCATGATATTAAAAGAGGCTTACTCCTTGGAGGAAAATTTATGACCAACCTAGATAGTATATTCAAAAGCAGAGACATTACTTTGCTGACTAAGGTCCATCTAGTCAAGGCTATGGTTTTTCCAGTGGTCAATATGGATGTGAGAGTTGGACTGTGAAGAAGGCTGAGCACCGAAGAACTGATGCGTTTGAACTGTGGTGTTGGAGAAGATTCTTGAGAGTCCCATGGACTGCAAGGAGGTCCAACCAGTCCATTCTGAAGGAGATCAACCCTGGGATTTCTTTGGAAGGAATGATGTTAAAGCTGAAACTCCACTACTTTGGCCACCTCATGTGAAGAGTTGACTCTTTGGAAGACTCTGATGCTAGGAGGGATTGGGAGCAGGAGGAGAAGGGGACGACGAAGGATGAGATGGCTGGATGGCATCACGGACTCGATGAATGTGAGTATAAGTGAACTCCAGGAGTTGGTGATGGACATGGAGGCCTGGTGTGCTGCAATTCATGGGGTCGCAAAGAGTAGAACACGACTGAGCGACTGAAATGAACTGAACTGATAAACATCTGTTTCTGCTTTATTTACTATGCCAAAGCCTTTCACAGTGTGGATCATAATAAACTATGGAAAATTCTGAAAGAGATGGAAATATCAGACCACCTGACCTGCCTCATGAGAAATCTGTATGCAGGTCAGGAAGCAACAGTTGGAACTGGACATGGAACAACAGACTGGTTCCAAATAGGAAAAGGAGTACGTCAAGGCTGTGTATTGTCACCCTGCTTATTTAACTTCTATGCAGAGTACATGATGAGAAACGCTGGGCTGGAAAAAGCACAAGCCAGAATCAAGATTGCCAGGAGAAATATCAATAACCTCAGATATGCAGATGACACCACCCTTATGGCAGAAAGTGAAGAAGAACTACAGAGCCTCTTAATGAAACTGAAAGTGGAGAGTGAAAAAGCTGGCTTAAAGCTCAACATTCAGAAAACGAAGATCATGGCATCTGGTCCCATCACTTCATGGCAAATAGATGGGGAAACAGTGGAAACAATGTCTCACTTTTTTTTTTTTTTTCTGGGCTCCAAAGTCACTGCAGATGGTGACTGCAGCCATGAAATTAAAAGACGCTTGCTTTTTGGAAGAAAAAGTTATGACCAACCTAGACAGCATATTAAAAAGCAGAGACATTTCTTTGCCAACAAAGTTCCATCTAGTCAAGGCTATGGTTTTCCAGTAGTCATGTATGGATGTGAGAGTTGGACTATAAAGAAAGTTGAGGGCCAAAGAACTGGTGCTTTTGAACTGTGGTGTTGGAGAAGACTCTTGAGAGTCCCTTGGACTGCAAGGAGATCCAACCAGTCCATCCTAAAGGAGATTAGTCCTGGGTGTTCATTGGAAGGACTGATGTTGAAGCTGAAACTCCAATACTTTGGCCACCTGATGCGAAGTGCTAACTCATTTGAAAAGACCCTGATTTTGGGAAAGTTTTAGGGCTGGAGGAGAAGGGGACGACAGAGGAATAGATGGTTGGATGACATCACCGACTCAATGGACATGTGTTTGGGTGGACTCTGGGAGTGTGATGGACAGGGAGGCCTGGCGTGCTGCAGTTCATGGGATCGCAAAGAGTCGACACGACTGACCGACTGAACCGAAGTGCTTTAGTTGCATCCTAAAAGATTATTAGGAAGTATTTTCATTTTAACTAATTTCAGTATACAATATACTTTCAATTTTTTTCTTTGAATGTTCCCCTTTTACTCATGTTAATTAGAGTTTCTCTATGTTTGAAGATTTTCTGCATCTTTGTATTACTGATTTCTCATTTGATTTGTTGTGGTCAGAGAACATCCAATTTGTGACTTAGATGAAATGAACTAAATAAGAACTACCACAGCTCAGCCAAAACAAAATAGATAATTTAAATAGCTCTATATCTATTAAGAAACACAAATACATAATTTAACAATTTCAAAAAAAAAGAACTGCTGGGCCCAAATGCTTTCACTGGAAAATTTACTAAACATTTAAAGAATTAACACAATTCTACACAATAAACTATTAAAAGATATCAAAGATGTATTTCATTAGAGAGAAGTATCATGTTTATGAATTGGAAGATTTAACATAGTAAATATATGAATTCTCCCCAAATTGATATTCAGTTTTAAGGTAATTCTTGACAAACTCCCAGCAAGATTTGTGTAGATACAATAAGACTATTGTAACAATTAATATAGCAAAGCAAAGGAACTAGATTAGTTGTGATGGACTAAATGTTTACCTCAAAATTCACATGTTGAAGCCCTAATCCCCAACATTATTGTGTCTGTAGGTGGAGCCTTTGGGAAGTTTTAGGTCATGAAAATAGAGCCTTCATGATGGGCCTAACAACTGTATAAGAGACAGAAGAGTGCTTGCTTCCTCAAGACTCACAAGAAGACAACAATCTGTGGTTTTACAGTATATTATCATTGGGAGAAACCAGGTAAAGCATTCATGGGACCTCTCCGTATTATTTCTTATAACTCTATTAAATCTATAATTATCTCAAGATTAAACATTTAATTTAAAATAAATTATTGTTGAAGTAATATGTATAGTGCATTAACTAAGAATAAGGGAAAAATGATTTTCCAAAGAAATTATGTTTGTGTTACTAGAAGAATAGAGCATGACTATCATGTACAATCAGACAACTATCCAGCATAGAAAGATATCAAAACTGATTTACTTCTGTTACTAGATGTTACCGTTTCATATGTACATTGTTTATCATCAAGGATTTGGAAAAGCAGATATGATTTGTCCTTCTGGCAATGACAATTTTATAACCGCTTAAATTTCTAACATAGTTTTTAATTATACTACATCAAAGATGACATGTATTAGAGATTGGGGGATAAAATAAATAAATTATATTTACAAATGAAAACTTCCTGTTGACCTGATATTTTTATTAATTAGAGAGTTGCACAGAATATCTAAAGCCAAACCATGGCTACAGAGCAATGAGCTTTTAGTATGTATCATAAGAGTACTGAAATTTCTTTCTTAAAACTGTTCTGCTTCCATATTACCTGTGTTCAAACTTAAAAGTTTGTCTCAACTAAGCAGGATATCAGAAGCAGAAGGAATGGTAAGTTGGCCAAGTTACCAGTAGCACCAATCAGCATTCTCTGTACAGTCACAGAGGGCTTGGAACTGGACTGTTATAGAAGCAGACTCCAAAGAAGTAGTTCTTTCTTGGATTCACCAAAGACTATTTAACTCCCTCCATAGGTTAAAAAGACAGAAGTCATTTATGCAGACCACTGAGGAGAATGTGGCTGGTTTTTAAATGGTTCATCGTTTTAATTGGATATATATTAATACTTCACACTACAATGCCACCATGTTCAATCACTCTACAAAGCAGAATATATGCAATCCTTGCTAGAGAGGCAAATAGAGTGGTCTTAATTGACAAAGTGGCCTACAAGATGCCATTCTAATTAAAGATCTCACATTTTCCTAGATAGTGCTAAATGTTAATGACAATGATAGTTCACTTGTATATGATGCTTTATGATTGGAAAATCAGTTTCACTTCGATTATTGCATTTTATTCTTACAGTCTTTACTACGAAGTAGATTCCTTCTCTTTTACAAATGAGAACCAAAGACTGAAGAGGTGAAATTACTCTAGAAGAATGTAAAGCCAGTGAGTGGCGGCAGTGGACTTGAAGCAAAGTCTCACTATATGCAAATCTTTGGTTCTAATGAGACCATATGCTATTAACAATATATCTGGTACAAAAGAAGCAGTGGAAATAAAACAACAAATTCAAAGAAATAAAATCAGCTCTAAATTCTCTTACCTACAGTCCAATTATATTAAGAAAATAGCTTGGTTACAAATCTGAGAAATGGATAATCTGGGGATAGTAATCAGAAGAATCCCATGCAACTGCCAGTAATGGAGTGTTTCTCTTTAGTTTTTATTAATATGTAGCATACTGTTTTATAGACCTCAGACACATTTTACACAGCACAGAAATAAGACAGCGCCTGAACCAAGGATTACAGACTCTGCATGTAAAATGAAAGCAAACAGAATGGATATATACTCATAGAGATCTACAACACACACACACATACACACACACACACACACACACACACACACACACACACACTCTCTGCTGGCATTTGAACGAAACTCCTGCCACTCAAAGCAAAAATTTAATAGTCAGCAGTTAAAAAGCCATTTTCCTATGAGGCATATTTTAAATTGAGTAATTTGGGCAAGATGGCTGCTTATCTAAGTTATGCAGAAGACCATTTTCTCAAGTTTAGGCTATTATTAATAGCTTTCATTTTCTTCTAAAACTTTTATGTATGGCACTGAACTAGGAGAAATTTACATATATTATGCCTACTCATTACAAAAATACTAAAGGGTAAGTATTTCTATCCACATTTAACAGAGGTATAGACTAAGGTTCAAGATGTTAAAGTTGAATGCTTAAGATGTTATAGCTGGTAACTAGGATTCCAGTCTAAGTATGTTGAACTATAAAGCCTACTTTCTCTTTTCACCATCATACCCTAATTTGATTTTCTGAATGTGATCACTCATCTTTTTACATCTCTAATCACAAATATTTGATAGGCATTAGAGTTAGAGAATCAGAGAAGGCAAAGGCACCTCACTCCAGTACTCTTGCCTGGAAAATCTCGTGGATGGAGGAGCCTGGAAGGCTGCAGTCCATGGGGTCACTGAGAGTCGGACATGACTGAGCAACTTCACTTTCACTTTTCACTTTCATGCGCTGGAGAAGGAAATGGCAACCCCCTCCAGTGTTCTTGCCTGGAGAATCCCAGGGATGGGGGAGCCTGGTGGACTGCTGTCTATGGGGTCGCACAGAGTCGGACATGACAAGTGACTTAGCAGCAGCAGCAGCAGAGTTAGAAAATATGGGGATACTCTGTCATGCCCCCATTCTGTCATTTGATAGTAGGAAGAAGGGAAAGGCTCTCTTGCTCTACTGAACTATTCATGTACCAAAAGTAAACAAACCATCATCTGTACAGTGTAGTACTAGCATAGGGATATATTTACACACCAATGGAATAGAACTGAGAGTCTAGAAATAAACCCATACACAAATAGACAATTAAATTTTGACAAGGGCACCAAGACCACTCAAAAGAGAAAGAACAGTTTCTCCAATAAATTATGCTGGTAAAAGCTGGAAACTTTAATGCAAAAAGAGTGACTCTGAACTCCCTTATACAAATATTAACTCAAAGTGGATCAAAAACTTAAATATAATGCTGAAACTATAAAATTATTATAAGAAAACAGAGATGACTCTGGATTTTGCAATGGATTCTGAGATTTGACACCAAAAGCACAAGCAGCAAAATATAAATACTAAAAGACAGATAAATTAAACTTCTTAAAAATAAAAAATTGGTCCATCAAAGTACATTCATATCATTCATACATATAAAAAAGTAAAAAGATGACCTACAGAATGGGAAAAAATATTTATAAATCATATATTTATTTGATAAAGTTTTGGTATTCAGAATATATAAAGAATGCTTAAACTGAACAACAAAAAGGGAAACAATCCTTTTACTGCCATTTAAATAATTTATTTATTGCCAATTAAATAATAGGCAAAATACTTGAATAGATATTTTTCTAAAGAAGATATAGAAATGGCTAACAAGCATATAAAAAGATGTTCAATATAATTGGGCATAAGGAAATTCAAACAAAAACCACTATATACTACTTCATACCCACTAGGAAGGTTATTAACTTCATATATACATATACATATACAGAAGCTAAGAGTTGCTAAGAATGTGAGGAAATAAGAATCTTCACACATTCCTAATGAGAATGTAAAATGTTGCAGCAACTTTGGAAAACAGTTCTGTGTTTCCTCAAAAGGTTAAACATAGAATTACAGTATGAGTCAGCAATTCCACTGCTAGGTATATACACACCCCCAAAGAACTGAAAATAGGTACTGAAGAAAACACGTGTTGCTGAATGTTCAGAACAACACTATTTACAAAAGCAAAAGGTAGAAAAGCTCCAAATATTTGTCAACAGATGAATGGATAGGCAAAGTTGGGTATATTATACAGTGTAATATTATTCAGTCATAAAAGGAATCAAATACTGACACATGCTAAAACTTGAATGAACCTCAAGAATATTACGCTGAGAAGAGAAAGATGTAAAAGTTCACAGGTATCAGTCCTTTGACATGAACTACCAAGAATAGGCAAGTCCATAGAGACACTGGACCTTAAGAAGTATCACTATGAATAAAATTAGTGGAGGTGATGGAATTCCATCTGAGCTATTTCAAGTCTTAAAAGATGATGCTGTGAAAGGGCTACACTCACTATGTCAGCAAATTTGGAAAACTCAGCAGTGGCCACAGGCCTGGAAAAAGTCAGTTTAATTTCCAATCCAAAAGAAAGGCAATACTAAAGTATGTTAAAACTATTGCATAATTGCACTCATCTCACATGTTAGCAAAGTAATGCTCAAAATTCTCCAAGCGAGGCTTCAAAAATATAAGAACTGAGAACTTGCAGATAATTCAAAATGGATTTAGAAAAGTTAGAGGAACCAGAGATCAAATTGCAAACATCCATTGGATCATAGAAAAAGCAAGAGAGTTCCAGAAATACATCTACTTCTGCTTTATTGACTATGCCAAAGCCTTTGACTGTGTGGATCACAACAAACTGTGGAAAAGTCTTCAAGAATTGGGAATACCAGACCACCTGACCTGCCTCCTGAGAAATCAGTATGCAGGTCAAGAAGCAACAGTTAGAACTGAACATGGAATGACAGACTGGTTTCAAACTGGGAATGGAGTAAGCCAAGGCTGTATATTGTCACCCTGCTATTTAACTTATATGGAGAGTACATCGTGCAAAAAGCTGGGTTGGATGAACCACAAGCTGGAATCAAGATTGCCAGGAGAAATATCAATAACCTCAGACATGCAGATGACACCACGCTATGGAAGAAAGTGAAGAGGAATTGAAGAGCCTCTTGATAAAAGTGAAAGAGGAGAGTGAAAAATTTGGCTTAAAACTCAACATTCAAAATACAAAGATCATGGCATCCAGTCCTCATTACTTCATGGCAAATAGATGGGGAAACAATGGAAACAGTGGCTGACTTTATTTTCTTGGGCTCCAAAATCACTGCAGATGGTGACTGAAGCCATGAAATTAAAAAACACTTGCTCCCTGGAAGAAAAGCTATGACAACCTAGATAGCATACTGGGAAGCAGAGACATTACTTTGCTGACAAAGGTCCGTGTAGTCAAACCTATGGTTTTTCCAGTAGTCACATATGGATGTGAGAGTTGGACCATAAAGTAAGCTGAGAGTCAAAGAATTGATGCTGTTGAACTGTGGTGTTGGAGAAGACTATTGAGAGTCCCTTGGACTGCAAGGAGATCCAACTGGTCAATCCTAAAGGAAATCAGTCCTGAATATTCACTGGAAGGACTGATGCTGAAGCTGAAGTTCCAATACTCTGGCCACCTGATGGTAAAAAACTGTCTCAATGAAAAGACCCTGATGCTGAGAAAGATTGAAGGCAAAAGGAAAAGGGGACAACAGAGGATGAGATGGTTGGATGGCATCACCAGCTCAGTGGACATGAGCTTGAGTAAGCCCCAGGAGTTGGAGAAAGACAGGGAAGCCTGGCGTGCTGTGGTCCATGGGATTGCAAAGAGTCAGACATGACTGAGCAACTGAACTGATTAGGGAGGTATATACACTTGCATTTGGGGAGATGACTTCAGCTAGATCATGGGGTTTAGATTATGGAGTGGGAGCAACTTAATGAAACTAGGTTTTAGGAGAAAATTCTTCCCCAAGGAGCCTTCCCTGAGACTTCTCTGGTGGCACAGTGGATAAGAATCTGCCTGCCAATGCAGGGGACATGGGTTTAATCCTTGGCCAAACTCCAGTACTTTGGCCACCTCGTGCAAAGAGTTGACTCATTGGAAAAGACTTTGATGCTGGGAGGGATTGGGGGAAGGAGGAGAAGGGGACGACAGAGGATGAGATGGCTGGATGGTGTCACTGACTCAATGGACATGAATCTGAGTGAACTCCAGGAGTTGGTGATGGACGGGGAGGCCTGGCGTGCTGTGATTCATGGGGTCGCAAAGAGTCAGACACGATTGAGTGACTGAACTGAACTGAACCAGGAAGACTCCACATACCTTGGAGAAACTAAGCCCATGCATCACAATTACTGAGTCCACACTCTATAGAGTCCACAAGCTGCAACTACTGATGCCTGGATGCCTAGAGTCTATGCTTTGCAATAATGAGAAGCCTGCACACTGCAATGATGAGTAGCCCCAACTTACTGCAGCAAGAGACAGGTCAGACAAAGCAACGAAGACCCAGCATAACCAAAAAATTTTAAAAATAAATAAATAATATTATTTTTTTAAAGAAGCCTTCCCTGTATCTAGGCCTTGCCAGATCTCCTCCAGCATGTGTCACATGACTCTCAGAGACTAACATCACAGTAACTGATGTATATTCCTCTGATCTTCTATGGGGCTCCAAGCACTGAAGGAGGATTAACTGGTACCCAGACACTTCTCCCTTCTTCACAATACCTTGCATGGGACAATGCCCACCTCCCCCCTCCCAAAATGTTTGTTGAATGACTGAAAGAACATGCAATCATACTAACTTGTTCTACCTGTAGATAACCTTCTCAACCAGAATTCCATTCCTGCCTATCTCAACCAATGTCTCTTGGAACTGTCCTATAGATCAAATCAGAACAGACTTGCCAAATCCAATGTAGGATACAAAGTTTAATTTAAATTTCAAAGTTGGTGATGGACAGGGAAGCCTGGCGTGCTGAGGTTCATGGGGTTGCAAAGAGTCAGACAGGACTGAGTGACTGAACTAAACTGATAAGAGACAGAAATCAATTGGTGGTGCCAGAAGATGACAGTAAAGGAAAATAGAGAGTGATTACTTATGGAGTAAAAGGTAGGGATGTTCTTCTTATATGATGAAAATGTTTAGAAAGTAGAGGTAGTGGTTTCATAACATTGTGAGTGCACTAAATGACAGTGAATTTCACATTTTAAAAGGTTAATTGTATTACTTGAATTTCACTTCAGTAAAAACAAGTGAGCAGTTCTGAGCTCAATTATGAGCTCAAATATCTCTAGTATTTCATTTCAGAGATAAACTTGGGTAGTCTAGGATCTCTGTGTTTATTATATTCTCTAAGTTTCTTGCTTTCATATGTCTCATTTTTCACCACTATAACTAGAGAGCAAGATCAAAGCACCCCACTTCACTGAGTTACCATATCTTTAAGCAAGTTCCAATATATACATATTTTACCTAATAAAAAGACCTTATATCCTCAGCCTTTCAATCTTACATATTATAAAAATGTTAACTTCTCTCCATAAACATCATGAGAAAACCTTTGATAATCAAATCTATTCTGATGTAGTCAAAGCACTGAGAAAATGAGTGTCATTCAGGAGAAAAATATCAATATCAATTTTGCTCACAAACTTATTTTGTGAGCATTCAAACTTCACTACAGGAAAACTAACAAAACCTAATTTTCACTTGATAAAAATTTTTTGCAACTGTAAAATAAGATAAAAGGTACAATGAAGAGAATTGGAACAATTTAGAAATATTCATCAAGTCACCGACCAACAGAATCACATATTATTACCATCTTGATATCTTTAACAGTGACTTCAGATTTTATGGTGGGCAGGGCTAAACCTGGCTTTAGAACTTTTTTAAAAACCCTCTTTGTACTCTAGACAATGTTACTTTTTTAAAAACTTTGGAGGAGTTACTTAACTTTCAGAGGATTTCTTCAAGCACAAAGTGTGATCATATGTGGAAAAATATTTTGTGAAAATACAAAAAGGAATTTAAAAAAACACTCTAAAGTATAAAATAACATTCTTTACACCACTCTGTAAAAATGAGTGGAAAAAAAAAAAAAAACAAAGCTGCTGGATCATACAATGAGATTTTTAACAAGTGTATTCATTCATTTAACATTTACTAGACTTAACATGCAGAAGGTAATGTAAGAGGTATTAGGAATGTGAAAACAAAAAGAAAGCCTTTAACCTCAATTTGTTTTCAGTTTGAAGACAGGATCCAGTCAGAGGATGGACGTAATATGATGAATATGTAGGAAAGGAGTTAGCAGGTCAAAGGATGTTTTCTATGAGACATTATATCAAGTGAAAGTGTGAAAGTGAAGTCACTCAGTCGTGTTCGACTCTTTGCGACCCCATGGACTGTAGCCCATTAGGCTCCTCCATCCATGGAATTGGGCAAGAGTACTGGAGTGGGTTGCCCTTTTCTTCTCCAGAGGATCTTCCTGACCCAGGGATTGAACCCAGGGCTCTTCTGCATTGCAGGCAGATGCTTTACCATCTGAGCTACTAGGGGGAAGATATATCAAGACATTACTTCAAACCTGAGAGATGAGTTCAGCAAATCAATGAAAACTAAATATCTGAGAGTCTAACAGACAGAAGGCACCTAGTCATGATAAATAATGTTGTATGGGGAGAAATATAAGTATTTTAATAGAAAAAAAATTATGGGGGGGGTTGTATAAGTTCAAGTTAAAATGCTAAGCAAGGATCAAATCATGAAGGAAGTCAAATCAGGTGCTTTGAAAAGGAGTGCATCCTTGATCTTGAAGACATTCAGTAAGAATCAAATGCTTTGAACATATGAGAGATCTGATAATATTTGTATTTCAGTATAAATCTGGATTGCAGTATGATACACAGGTTGGGAAGACTTCATTTCTAGCAATACTGGAGACTAGATGGTAGACAAGATATGTGTAAAACCCTTCCTGTACAAAAGAAAAAAACAACAAAACAGTGATTCTTTACATTTTAATAACCTTTCTAACAATTAACTGAATGGAAATAAAGGGAAAACATCTGAGGCCCAAAATGTCAAAAGAGCATGATTCCTAAATTTAGGTGAGATTTTTTGTCTTCATTTGCTCAGGGGGTTGGGATATCTTCCAATGCTGAGTACTCAGGAGTGTGGGTGTTAACAGGGCAGTCACTTATATCTATCAAGAACAAGAGAAAAGGTTTGGTGTCAATCACTGTGGGAATTCAGATCAGAAAACCTCAAGAAGCAAAAACCCTAGAAGAAAGATGTCACCAGGTCGTAAACTAAAAAACACAGACAGAAGAAAGTAAGAAGAATTTGGGTACAGGGGGAGAAAATCTCCCCTAAAGTTCCTAACCAGCACTCATAGAGTATCATGCTTGAACTCATACTGCCTGAAAGCCTTCTCTTTTCACAAGAGGTCAATAGTTTAGTTTTAAAGAAATCCAGGTTACTCATGCAACCAATACCAGGCAAAAGGAAATGCAAATGCCTAGTGACATAATACACAGTAAAACAAGGAATTTCCATATATTAAGTTTCATGGAAATTATATAACAATAGATGAAAATCTCACAACACCAAGGAAATAAATCGTTAGGAATGAGAATTCTATAGAAAAAGCAAAAATCTGAAAATATTAGGATTATCGGACACAAATGACAAAATATGTTTTAAGAACTAAAAGAGACTAAAGAATAGCAAAAGAAATAAAAGACTATCAAACATGACCCAGGCAGCTGTTAAAATGGATAAAACAAACACCTGGAAATAAATAGTTTAATTGAAAATTAAAATATTGAGAAACCTATATGTAGGTCAGGAAGCAACAGTTAGAACTGGACATGGAACAACAGACTGGTTCCAAATAGGAAAAGGAGTATGTCAAGGCTGCATATTGTCACCCTGCTTATTTAACTTATATGCAGAGTACATCATGAGAAACACTGGGCTGGAAGAAGTACAAACCAGAATCAAGATTGCCAGGAGAAATATCAATAACCTCAAATATACAGATGACACCACCCTTTTATAGCAGAAAATGAAGGGGAACTAAAAAGTCTCTTGATGAAAGTTAAAGAGGAGAGTGAAAAAGTTGGCTTAAAGCTCAACATTCAGAAAACTAAGATCATGGCATCTGGTCCCATCACTTCATGGCAAATAGATGGGAAAACAGTGGAGAAGGCAATGGCACCCCACTCCAGTACTCTTGACTGGAAAATCCCATGGACGGAGGAGCCTGGTAGGCTGCAGTCCATGGGGTCATGAAGAGTCAGACATGACTGAGCGACTTCACTTTCACTTTTCACTTTCATGCCTTGGAGAAGGAAATGGCAACCCACTCCAGTGTTCTTGCCTGGAGAATCCCAGGGACGGTGGAGCCTGGTGGGCTGCTATCTGTGGGGTCGCACAGAGTCGGACACAACTGAAGCGACTTAGCAGAAGCAGCAGCAGTGGAAACAGTGTCAGACTTTATTTTGGGGGCTCCAAAATCACTGCAGATGGTGATTGCAGCCATGAAATTAAAAGATGCTTACTCCTTGGAAGGAAAGTTATGACCAACCTAGATATCATATTGAAAAGCAGAGACATTACTTTGCCAACAAAGGTCCGTCTAGTCAAGGCTGTTTTTTCCAGTGGTTATGTATGGATGTGAGAGTTGGACTGTGAAGAAAGCTGAGTGGCGAAGAATTGATGTTTTTGAACTGTAGTGCTGGAGAAGACTCTTGAGAGTCCATTGGACTGCAAGGAGATCCATCCAGTCCATGCTAAAGGAGACCAGTCCTGGGTGTTCATTAGAAGGACTGATGCTGAGGCTGAAACTCCAGTACTTTGGCCACCTCATGCGAAGAGTTGACTCATTGGAAAAGACCTGATGCTGGGAGGGATTGAGGGCAGGAGGAGAATGGGACAACAGAGGATGAGATGGCTGGATGGCATCACCAACTCGATGGACATGAGTTTGGATGAACTCCGGGAGTTGGTGAAGGACAGGGAGGTTCATGTTGTCGCAAAGAGTCGGACATGACTGAGCGACTGAACTGGACTGAACTGAAACAGGTTAACCAACTAATAGGTTAAACAACTAAAGGGAAATTCATAAAAGAATGGGCAGTAAAAAATAAAGAATTCAATATAAAATATATACAAGATAATATATATGAAAAATACACAGGGAAAGAGTTCTAAATGAAGAGACTAGAAAGCAAGGAGAAGCCATATTAGAAAGAGGTGGGATGTGGGGTGGGGTGAGAGGGAGGCCCTAGAGGGAGGGGGTATAGTATATAGTTAGCTGATTCACTTTATTGTACAGCAGAAACTAACACAACATGATAAAGCACTATACTCCAATTTCTTTTTTTTTAAGAGTTATTCACTGAGTCTTTTGACTCTGGCTACAAAGAAAAGGTTTTATCAGACCAACCTCTTGCTAAGAACTGTACTACTAGATAAATAAACAAACAAATGTTTGTGAACCAAATTTAAATTTTTTTATTTGATTAAGCCCATTTATATTTATTGATATAACTGATAAATTATAAATATTATGTGTACTATGTTTATTTTCCATGTTTGTTTACCTTATGTGTTTTTTCTTATCTTTAATTTCATTTGGTATTTAGAAAAATTTATGTTTTGATTGTATTGATTACTTTTGCACATTTACAATTGTTAAAATTTCCTTATAACTCTATTTTATTATTTAATCTTTACCCTTTGATTTTCAAATAATGCTTAAAAAACATAGTAATTTTGTTTATTCTATTTTGATTATTTTGCCCAACTCCTATCTTAGTGGCATTGTTTCTATTTTCTAAGAGCATATATTTATACATTATTCTTCTACCACTCTCACCTTTATTAATCTTACATTTTAAATTTAAAAACTTCAGTTGCTAAAATTTCTCTAGTCATTTCTTGGCTGAATAAAGTTTATTCTCTAATATCTGGGCCAAGAAGATTTCAAGGATACAATATTTCTTAAGTTACTGTAAGTTTGCTCTTTAGTCACTGAGTTGTGTCTGACTCTTTTGCAACTCCATGGACTGTAGCCACCAGGCTCCTCTGTCAATGGAATTTCCCAGGCAAGAATACTGAAGTGGGTTGCCATTTCCTTCTCCAGGGTATCTTCTTGACCATGAATTGAACCCACAGCTTCTGCATTGACAGGTGGTTCTCTGAGTCATCTGGGAAGCCTGTAGAAAATTTACAACTATTTATATATGGCCATGATATTTAAAACACAATTTAGATGGATATAAAATCCTTGATTCACATTTTACTACTTTGAGTTTCTTGAAAATGCTGCTCCTCTGATAGTTTGATTTACATGTTGCTTTTCTAAAGGCCCTGAGAATTTATAACTCACAGTTTTACTTAATACATATCAGAGTTGGTAATTCTGAGACAATATTCCCAGCTATTTGGTGGACCCTTTAAATAAATTTAAATATCATATGTGTGTATGTATTTCTAAATTTTTTCTGTTAGAATTTTAAACATTAGTCCTTTTCAATTATTTAGTTATTCATCTTCAGGAATTCCAGTCATTATGACATCATATTTTTCTTCACAATGTTAATTTAAATTCTTTATCTCTGACTCTTTTTACTTTTCTATTGTTGTTTTCTGTATTTAGAGGATCTTAGTTTTTATTCAAATCTATTCCTTCTGGGCCTCTTATAATTTAGTCTTCATTTTTTATATGATTTTGTAATTTCTTATTTTTTTCAGAATTCAATCCACTCAATTTATTTCTCTTTATTGTTTTATGTTCATTGTTCTACTAAATTCTAAAATATCTGATACAAGCTGTTTCTTCATGTGCATGTTTGATGATACCTGCTTCAGTATGAAGTAATTATGCATTACTGTTATCTTCTGCCTCCTGGTTAATTAGGCGTGGGGAGTGGGACTTTCTTTATCTGAAAAATTTGGCATCCATATGTTATGCATTTTTTCTTTCAGTGCCTTTTCATATTTGTTACTACCTGTACTTTTACATTTCTGTGAACAGGCTGACAGTTTCCAGTGGTTCAAAAGATTGCTAGCTCAAGAGCACTTTTCTGTCAGTGTTAGAACATAGTTTTTTTAATGTTGCTGTTGTTTAGTCGTCAAGTTGTGTCCAACTCTTCATGACACCATGAATTGCAGCAGAGCAGGCTTCCTTGTTCCTCACCATCTCCTGGAGTTTGCCAAAGTTCATGCCCATTTCATTCATGATGCCATCCAACCATCCCATCCTCTGTCGCCCTCTTATCCTTCTGTCTTCAATTTTTTCCAGCATCAGGGTTTTTTCCAATGAGTCAGTTCTTCCCATCAGGTGGCCAAAGTATTGGAGCTTCAGTTTCAGCATCAGTCCTTCCAATGAATATTGAGGACTGATTTCCTTTAGGATTGACTGGTTTGATCTCCTTGCTGTCCAAGGGACTCTCAGCAGTCTTCTATAGAACCACAATTTGAAAGCATTCATTCTTCAGCACTCTGCCTTCTTTATGATCCAACTCTCACATCCACACATGACTACTGGAAAGACCATAGCCTTGATTATATGGACATTTGTCGGCAAAGTGATGTCTTTGCTTTTTAATACACTGTCTAGGTTTATCATGGCTTTCCTGCCAAGAAGCAATTGTCTTCTAATTTTAAGCCTGCAGTCACCATCCACAGTGATTTTAGAGCTCAAGAAGAGGAAATCTGTCACTGCTACCACCTTTTCTTCTTCCAGAAGTGATGGGACCAGATGCATGATCTTATCTTTTTTAAATATTTAGTTTTAAGCTGGCTTTTTCACTCTCCTCCTTCACCCTCATCAAGAGGCTTTTTAGTTCCTCCACTATCTGCCATTAGAGTGATATCATCTGCATATCTGAGGTTGTTGATATTTCTCCTGGCAACCTTGATTCTAGCTTGTAACTCATCCAGCCTGGAATTTTTCATAATGTGCACTATGTATAAGTTAAATAAGCAGAGTGACAAAAAAAAAAAAAAAAAAAAAAAAAACCAGCCTTATCATACTCCTTTCTCAATCTTGAATGAGTCAGTTGTTCCATATAGGGTTCTAACTGTTGCTTCTTGACCAGCATACAGATTTCTCAGGTGACAGGTAAGATGGTCTGGTATTCCCATCTGTTTAAGAGTTTTCCACAGTTTGTTATGATCCACACAGGCAAAGCCTTTAGCATAGTCAATGAAAGAGAGGTATGTTTTTCTGGATAAATGTTTTATTAAAAAGCTCTTTTTTGAGGTGTGGTAATAAAGTGTGATATCCTTTGATTATTTTAATTTTGCTCCATCTTATAAGATCATACATTCCCCCCTCTTGCTCTTTTTCTCTTCACCATGCATGCAGTTTCCAAAATGTGCTTATTCCATTCTTTTTGCTCTCCTCTTCACAAATGCTCCCTTTCCAACTGCCTCCTTATATAGCCCTCCCTCACCTTTAAGAAAATATCTTTCTTACACTCAGTGTTGAACATTACCAGGACTCTTTCTTCAGTATTTCCTTATATAGATTGACTTTCAATTTCTACTGTTGATTTTAATTCAGTTCTAGGCACTTCATTTCCCTCTCCTTTCTTTCACAATTTTTCTGGACCCATTTTCCTTTCTGCACGGGTGGAGAGCCAAGAAATAGCTGCACTGAAAATTATGCTTATTTTTTTTTTACTTGTGGGTATTTTGAAGTATGCAATTTCTTTGACATAATTATACTAAAGGTATGGGATTTGTGAGGTTGTATTTGTTCTCCTTCAGGAGTCAGTAATGATCTCCCAGGACAAATCTGGTACAGCACGTGTTTTTGAAATAAAGTCATGCTTCTTATATTTATGCATTTTTATGACTGCTTTCACACTACAACAGCAGAATAGGTTAGTTACAACTGAGATTAGGTGGCTTTCAAAGCCTAAAATATTTTCTATCTGTCCCTATACAAAATAAATTTGCGGACCCCTGTTTTACTTGATTTTCATAGTTTTTGGAGGATATGTTAAAAGATTCAAATTAAAGTGCATGCCATTAACTTGATTATTCAGAGATCCTCTTCAGTTCAGTTCCGTCGCTCAGTCGTGTCTGACTCTTTGCGACCCCATGAATCACAGCACGCCAGGCCTCCCTGTCCATCACCAACTCCCGGAGTTCACTCAGACTCACGTCCATCAAGTCAGTGATGCCATCCAGCCATCTCATCCTCTGTCGTCCCATTCTCCTCCTGACCCCAATCCCTCCCAGCATCAGAGTCTTTTTTAATGAGTCAACTCTTCGCATGAGGTGGCCAAAGTAATGGAGTTTCAGCTTTAGCATCAGTCCTTCCAATGAACACCCAGGACTGATCTCCTTCAGAATGGACTGGTTGGATCTCCTTGCAGTCCAAGGGACTCTCAAGAGTCTTCTCCAACACCACAGTTCAAAAGCATCAATTCTTCAGCGCTCAGCCTTCTTCACAGTCCAACTCTCACATCCATACATGACCACAGGAAAAACCATAGCCTTGACTAGATGGACCTTAGTGAGCAAAGTAATGTCTCCAGTTTTGAATATGCTATCTAGGTTGGTCATAACTTTTCTTCCAAAGAGTAAGCATCTTTTAATTTCATGGCTGCAGTCACCATCTGCAGTGATTTTGGAGCCCCAAAAAATAAAGTCTGACACTGTTTCCACTGTTTCTCCATTTATTTGCCATGAAGTGATGGGACCAGGTGCCATGATCTTCGTTTTCTGAATGTTGAGCTTTAAGCCAACTTTTTCACTCTCTCCTTTCACTTTCATCAAGAGGCTTTTTAGTTCCTCTTCACTTTCTGCCATAAGGGTAGTGTCATCTGCATCTCTGAGGTTATTAATATTTCTCCCAGCAATCTTGATTCCAGCTTGTGTTTCTTCCAGCCCAGCATTTCTCATGATGTACTCTGCATAGAAGTTAAATAAGCAGGGTGACAATATACAGCCTTGACATACTCCTTTTCCTATTTGGAACCAGTCTATTGTTCCATGTCCAGTTCTAACTGTTGCTTCCTGATCTGCATATAGGTTTCTCAAGATGCAGGTCAGGTGGTCTGGTATTCCCATCTCTTTCAGAATTTTCCACAGTTTCTTGTGATCCACACAGTCAAAGGCTTTGGCATAGAGCAGAAATAGATGTTTTTCTGGAACTCACTTGCTTTTTCCATGATCCAGTGGATGTTGGCAATTTGATCTCTGGTTCCTCTGCCTTTTCTAAAACCAGCTTGAACATCTGGAAGTTCACAGTTCAAGTATTGCTGAAGCCTGGCTTGGAGAATTTTGAGCATTGCTTTACTAGCATGTGAGATGAGTGCAATTGTGCAGTAGTTTGAGCATTCTTTGGCATTGCTTTTCTTCGGGATTAGAATGAAAACTGACCTTTTCCAGTCCTGTGGCCACTGCTGAGCTTTCCAAATTTGCTGGCATATTGAGTGCAGCACTTTCACAGCAGCATCTTTCAGGATTTGAAAGAGCTCAAATGGAATTCCATCACCTCCACTAGCTTTATTTGTAGTGATGCTTTCTAAGGCCCATTTGACTTCACATGCCAGGATGTCTGGCTCTAGGTGAGTGATCACACCATCGTGATTATCTTGGTTGTGAAAATCTTTTTTGTACAGTTCTTCTGGGTGTTCTTGCCACCTCTTCTTAATATCTTCTGCTTCTGTTAGCTCCATACCATTTCTGTCCTTTATTGAGCCCACCTTTGCATGAAATGTTCCCTTGGTGTCTCTAATTTTCTTGAAGAGATCTCTAGTCTTTCCCATTCTGTTGTTTTCCTCTATTTCTTTGCATTGATCTCTGAAGAAGGCTTTCTTATCTCTTCTTGCTTTTCTTTGGATCTCTGCATTCAGATGCTTGTATCCTTCCTTTTCTCCCCCTAGAGAACTGAATATTAAGATAAGAATTTCCTTAAAATGTTAACCTTAAGAGCCTTAAAATGGAAATTTAAAAATATCACATACTGTCTTATTTCTTCTGGCAGTAGGAGAATAATAAGTAATATTTCTAAATGCCTACTGTGAGACAGGCATTTTGAACTTTGCATATATTTCAATATTCCATACCAAAACTCAGGGAATTATTCATTATCACTTCCCCTGCCACAAATGAGGGTGCTGGTGCTCAGAAAGATTGTTTACTTTGTTCAAGGTCTTTTTATTGATAAATAGAAGAATTTGTATTCCAATTCAGGCTTCTCTGGTTCTAGATCCTGTATTCTACTAGACCTCTTTTGCTAATTTATGAATGTGAATTAGGCAAACTATGCAGCTAGTTCAGGTTAAGTCTCAAGAATTAGATGCCATTTCATGAACATTCACTTTTCTGTTTAGCTCCTATCCCTGATTAATTTGAACCCTTTAATTCTGTATCATACACTCCCAGCCCATTTCCTTATTCCTGGGCCTAACTTTCATGAAACATAGCTGCCTATATGAAGGACCAGCATGCCAAACATTCTCATGATACACAGTCAACTGTGTCAGGAAAATTGCCCCTTGGTGACCTACCCATCTTTCCTAGCAAAGAACTATCAAATTTACCTTCCATTTTGGTCTAAGTGTAAGACCCTGAAAGCCAGAATGATTATATATTTGAAGTCTTCTTTATCTATCTCATGTTGCCAAGCCTTACAAATTACTAAAACTAAGAACAGAATGCAACAAACATATACACACAGAGACACTATGCACAGACTTGCCAGAGCAAAATATGCATGGCTCAGAAGCTCCTGAAATTGACACTAGATTGATACATTATTACACTAAAGTACCCTGAAGCAAAATGGGCACTCAGGGTGTCCTGAGGAGCCATCTGGTGTTGATATGTGCTCCTCATTTCAAAATAATCAGTTCTTCTATCCCTCACCACATGTTAAGGTTGTGTTTCACCAGGTTTTGCCCCTTATTACAACCAAAATACTACTGAGTCCATTCTTACTGCAC
Source organism: Budorcas taxicolor (assembly GCF_023091745.1). Classification (NCBI taxonomy): domain Eukaryota; kingdom Metazoa; phylum Chordata; class Mammalia; order Artiodactyla; family Bovidae; genus Budorcas; species Budorcas taxicolor. The sequence goes on from NC_068912.1 coordinate 76,610,866, forward strand.
AAAACAATTTCATATGGGAAGGAACTGGTACAGTTCAGTTAGTCACTCAGTCATGTCTGACTCTTTGTAACCCCATAGACTGCAGCACGCCAGGCCTCCCTGTCCATGACTAACTCCTGGGGTTTACTCAAACTCATGTCACTCGAGTTGGTGATGCCATCAAACAATTTCATCCTTTGTCATACCCTTTTCCTACCGCCTTCAATCTTTCCCACATCATGGTCTTTTGCAATGAGACAATTCTTCACATCAGGTGGCCAAAGTACTGGCATTTCAGCAATAGTATCAGTCCTTCCAATGAATATTCAGGACTGATTTCCTTAGGGATTAACTAATTGGATATCCTGGCAGTGCAAGAGACTCTCAAGTGTCTCCTCCAACACCATAGTTCAAAAGCATCAGCTCTTCAGCCCTCAGCTTTCCTTATACTCCAACTCTCACATCCATACATGACTACTGGAAAAACCATAGATTTGACTAGACAGAACTTTGTTGGCAAAGTAATGCCTCTGATTTTTAATATGCTGTCTAGATTGGTCATAGCTTTTCTTCCAAGGAGCAAGCTTCTTTTAATTTCATGGCTGCAGTCACCATCTGCAGTGATTCTGGAGCCCAAAAAAATAAAGTCTGTCACTGTTTCCACTGATTCCCTATCTATTTCCCAAAAAGTGATGGGACCGGATGCCATGATATTCATTTTCTGAACGTTCAGTTTTAAGCCAACTTTTGCACACTCTTCTTTCAATTTCATAAAGAGCCTATTTAGTTCTTCTTTACTTTCTGCCATAAGGTTATCTGTATATCTGAGCTTATTGATATTTCTTCCGGCAATCTTGATTCCAGCTTGTGCTTACTCCATCCTGGCATTTTGTGTGATGTACTCTGCCTAGAAGTTAAATAAGCAGGGTGACACATACAGCCTTGACGTACTCCTTTCCTGATTTGGAACCAGTCCATTTTTCCATGTCCAGTTCTAACTTTTGCTTCTTTACCTGCATACAGATTTCTCAGGAGGCACTAAGGTGGTTGGGCATTCCCAGCTCTTGAAGAATTTTCCATGGTTTATTGTGATCCACACAGTCAAAGCCTTTGGCATACTCAATAAAGCAGAAATAGATGTATTTCTGGAACTCTCTCTTTTTCGATGATCCTACAGATGCTGGCAATTTGATCTGTGGTTCCTCTGCCTTTGCTAAATCCAGCCTGAAATTCTGGAAGTTCACAGTTCATGTAATATTGAAGTCTGGATTGGAGAATTTTGAGCATTACTTTGCTAGCATGTGAAATGTGTGCAATTGTGGGGTATTTGAACATTCTTTGGCATTCCCTTTCTTTGGGATTAGAATGAAAATTCACATTTTCCACTGTTTCCATTGTGGCCACCGTTGAGTTTGCCAAATTTGCTGGCATATTGAGCGCAGCACTGTCACAGCGTCATCTTTTAGGATTTGAAATAGCTCAACTGGAATTCCAACACCTCCACTAGCTTTGTTCACTTGATGCCTCCTAAGGCCCACTTGACTTCATACTCCAGGATGTCTGGCTCTAGGTTAGTGATATGGGTCACTGTGGTTATCTGGGTCATGAAGATGTTTTTGTCTAGTTCTTCTGTGTATTCTTGCCACCTCTTCTTAAGATCTTCTGCTTCTGTTAGCTCCATACCATTTCTGTCCTTTATTGTGCCCATCTTTGCATGAAATGTTCCCTTGGTATCTCTAATTTTCTTGAAAGAAGAAATCTCTTGTCTTTCTCATTGTATCATTTTCCTCTATTTCTTTGCATTGATCACTGAGGCAGCCTTTCTTATCTCTCCTTGCTATTTTTTGGAACTCTGCATTCAGACGGGTATATCTTTCCTTTTCTCCTTTGCCTTTAGCTTCTCTTCTTTTCTCAGCTATTTGCAAGGCCTACTCAGACAACCATTTTGCCTTTTTTGCATTTCTTTTTTCTTGGGGATGGTCTTGATCACTGCCTCTTGTACAGTGTCATGATCCTCCATCCATAGTTCTTCAGGCACTTTGTCTATCAGATCTAATCCCTGGAATCTATTTGTAACTTTCACTGAATAATCTATGGATATATGGATGTGAGAGTTAGAGTATAAAAAGTGTTGAGCACCGAAGAATTGATGCTTTTGAACTGTGGTGTTAGAGAAGATTCTTGAGAGTCCCTTGGACTGTGAGGAGATCCAACAAGTCCATCCTAAAGGACATCAGCCCTGAATATTCACTGGAAGGACTGATGATGAAGCTGAAACTCCAATACTTTAGCCACCTGATGCAAAGAACTGAGTCATTCGAAAATAACCCAGTACTTGGAAAGACTGAAGGTGGGAGGAGAAGGGGATGACAGAGGATGAGATGGTTGGATGGCATCACTGACTTAATGGACTTGAGTTTGAGTAAACTCCAGGAGTTGGTGATGGACAGGGAGGCCTGGCATGCTGCAGTCCATGGGTTCACAAAGAGTTGGACACGACTGAGAGAATGAACTGAACTGTATAATCCTATGGGATTTGATTTAGGTCATACCTGAATGGTCTAGTGGTTTTCCCTACTGTCTTCATTTAAGTCTGAATTTGGCATAAGGAGTTCATGATCAGAGTCACAGTCAGCTCCCAGTCTTAATTTTGCTGACTGCATAGAGCTTCTCCAGCTTTGGCTGCAAAGAATATAATCAATCTGATTTCAGTATTGACCATCTGGTGATGTCCATGTATAGAGTCTTCTCTTGTGTTGTTGAAAGAGGGTCTTTGCTATGACCAGTGCATTCTCTTGGCAAAACTCTGTTAGCATTTGCTCTGCTTTGTTTTGTACCTGAAGCCCAAATTTGCCTGTTACTGCAGATATCTCTTGACTACCTACTTTTGCATTCCAGTCCCCTATAATGAAAAGGACATCTTTTTTGAATGTTAGTTTTAGAAGGTCTTGTAGGTCTTCATAGAACCGTTCAACTTCAGCTTCTTCAGCATTAGTGGTAGGGGCATAGACTTGGATTACTGTGATATTGAATGGTTTGCATTGGAAATGAACAGAGATCATTCTGTTGTTTTTGAGACTGCCTCCAAGTACTGCATTTTGGACTCTTTCATTGATTATGATGGCTACTTTATTTATTCTAAGGAATTCTTGCTCACAGTAGTAGATATAATGGTCATCTGTGTTAAATTCACCTGTTCCATTCTATTTTAGTTGACTGATTCCTAAAACGTTGATGTTCACTCTGACATCTTTTTGACCATTTCTAATTTGCCTTGATCCGTGGACCTAACATTCCAGGCTCCTATGTAATATTCCTTTTTACAGCATCAGACTTTACTCCATCACCAGTCACATCTATAACTGGGTATTGTTTTGCTTTGGGTCTGTCTCTTCATTCTTTCTGGAGTTATTTCTCCACTGATCTCCTGTAGCATACTGGCCACCTACCAAACTGGGGAGTTCATCTTTTAGTGTCTTATCTTTTTGCCTTTTCATGCTATTCATGGGGTTCTCAAGGCAAGAAAACAGAAGTGGTTTGCTATCCCCTTCTCAGTGTACCACGTTTTATCAGAACTCTCCACCATGACCTGTCCATCTTGGGTGGAGGACATGACATGACTCACTGTTTCACTGAGTTAGACAAGGCTGTGGTCCATGTGATCAGTTTGGTTAGTTTTCTCTGATTGTGGTTTTCATTCTGTCTGCCTTCTGATGGATAAGGATAAGAGGCTTATGGAAGCTTCCTGATGGGAGAGACTGACTGAGGGGGAAAGTGGGTCTTATTCTGCTGGGCAGGGTCATGCTCAGTAAATCTTTAATCCAATTTTCTTTTGATGGGAATGGCTGTGTACCCTCCCTGTTATTTGGTCTGAGGCTCAACTATGGTGGAGTTAATGAAGATAATGGTGACCTCCTTCAAAAGGTCCCATGTATGCATTGCCACACTCAGTGCCCCTGATAATTCAATTTTGACACTAGTTGACTAGTATATGTTCAAGGACTTTCTCTGAGAAGATAGGGTTCCTCTGGTTAAAAACTGCTATTTTAATTTTTTTTTTTCTGGGAATTCATGGAGTTTACCTAAGTCTGGGCTTCTTTGATTCCTCCAAAATTAGTTTTCCAACAGCAGGCATTCCATAGTTACTGTCTTTAGGCAGTTTCTACTGAAAATAAGTTTAGATGAACGTGAAAAATGAAGAAATATATAGGCTTGAAGTTTTGGAATAGCAATTTATTTTGATAATAGTAATGACAACAACACAGGATTGGAAAAGGTCAGTTTTCATTCCAATTCCAAAGAAAGGCAATGCCAAGGAATGCTCAAACTACCACATAATTGCACTCATTTCACATGCTAGTAAAGTAATGCTCAAAATTCTTGAAGCCAGGCTTCAGCAATACATGAACCGTGAACTTCCTGATGTTTGAGCTGGTTTTAGAAAAGGCAGAGGAACCAGAGATCAAATTGCCAACATCTGCTGGATCACGGAAAAAGCAAGAGAGTTCCAGAAAAATATCTATTTCTGCTTTCTTGACTATGCCAAAGGCTTTGACTGTGTGGATCACAAGAAACTATGGAAAATTTTGAGAGAGATGGGAATACCAGACCACCTGACCTGCCTCTTGAGAAATCTGTATGCAGGTCAGGAAGCAGCAGTTACAACTGGACATGGAACAACAGACTGGTTCCAAATAGGAAAAGGAGTACGTCACGGCTGTATATTGTCACCCTGCTTATTTAACTTCTATGCAGAGTACATCATGAGAAATGCTGGGCTGGAAGAAACACAAGCTGGAATCAAGATTGCTTGGAGAAATATTAATAACTTCAGATATGCAGATGACACCACCCTTATGGCAGAAAGTGAAGAGGAACTAAAAAGCCTCTTGATAAAAGTGAAAGGAGAGAGTGAAAAAGTTGGCCTAAAGCTCAACATTCAGAAAACGAAGATCATGGCATCCGGGCCCATCACTCCATGGGAAATAGATGGGGAAACAGTGGAAACAGTGTCAGAGTTTATTTTGGGGGGCTCCAAAATCATTGCAGATGGTGATTGCAGCCATGAAATTAAAAGACGCTTACTCCTTGGAAGAAAAGTTATGACCAACCTAGTATATTCAAAAGCAAAGACATTACTTTGCCGACTAAGGTCCGTCTAGTCAAGACTATGGTTTTTCCTGTGGTCATGTATGGATGTGAGTGTTGGACTGTGAAGAAGGCTGAGCGCTGGAGAATTGATGCTTTTGAACTATGGTGTTGGAGAAGACTCTTGAGAGTCCCTTGGACTGCAAGGAGATCCAACCAGTCCATTCTGAAGGAGATCAGCCCTGGGATTTCTTTGGAAGGAATGATGCTAAAGCTGAAACTCCAGTACTTTGGCCACCTCATGAGAACAGTTGACTGATTGGAAAAGACTCTGATGCTGGGAGGGATTGGGGTCAGGAGGAGAAGGGGACGACAGAGGATGAGATGGCTGGATGGCATCACTGACTCGATGGATGTGAGTCTGAGTGAACTCCAGGAGTTGGTAATGGACAGGGAGGCCTGGCGTGCTGCGATTCATGGGGTCGTGAAGAGTCAGACACGACTGAGTGACTGAACTGAACTGAATGACAACAAACTGGATAATTTCTGTATTTAAAAATTCTGTCTGATGATGGAAGTTTCACAGGTGACTCTCACTCTAAAAAGCATGAAGGAGAACTCTTCACACACATGCAGAAAGAGAATGATTAAGTAGTTAAGCGATATCTTTCTAGATCCTTTGAACAATGAAAACTACAGGCCCAATGAGCATGTCATAATTTATAATTATGTTTGCAATAATTCAAGGACTCATACTACCTTTCCCAAAAGAAAACTCTGATAAGCTCAAAGAAATACATTTGAGATTTAATGTATGGCATCTCTATTCATTTTATGCCCACTAGGCACACCCTTGAAACCATAATTGGCAGGTAACTCTAAATCAGCTGTAAATAAAACAAAGACCATTGTTTAAAATTGCAAAAAATGACTGATGGGAATTGTGGTATTTGAACAGCACATTGATGCTGATGATCCTTTGTCCCTCTAGTGAAGGGCAAGGTAAGTACTTTGGAAGCTGCAGAACTCTCAGGCCTATTCTATTGAGTATTAAAAAAAAAAATCTTGAAAGAAAATATTAAGCTGTCATGGCTAAATGAAGCTTTATAGCTTCATTTAAGGGTAAAATTTTCAATTAAAGGACAGTTTACTCATTAATAAATATGTCATTACATAGTAAATTTAGGAAGAAATAGTCAGTTTATTCTATTTAACAATAGAATGGTAAAGACTAGAGATCTCTTCAAGAAACTTAGAGACACCAAGGGAACATTTCAAGCAAAGATGGATGGGCACAATAAGGAAAGAAGTAGTATAGAACTAACAGAAACAGAAGATATTCAAAAGAGGTGGCAAGAATACACAGACGAACTGTGCAAAAAAGATGTTCAAGACCCAGATAATCATGATGGTGTGATCACTCACCTAGAGCCAGATGTCCTGGAAGGCTAAGTCAAGTAGGCCTGAGAAAGCATTTCTAAGAACAAAGGTACTGGAGGTGTTGAAATTCCAGCTGAGCTGTTTCAGATCCTAAAAGGTGGTGTTGTGACAGTGCTGCACTCAATATGCCAGCAAATTTGGAAAACTCAGCAGTGGCCACAGGACTGGAAAATGTCAGTTTTCATTCCAATCTCAAAGAAAGGGAATGTCAAAGAATGCTCAAATACTCCACAATTGTACTCATCTCACACGCTAGCAAAGCAATGCTCAAAGTTCTCCAATCCAGGCTTCAAAATTACATGAACCATGAACTTCCAGAATTTCAATCTGGATTTATAAAAGGCAGAGGAATCAGAGATCAAATTGCCAACATCTGTAGGATCATCAAAAAAGCGAGAGAGTTCCAGAAACACATCTACTTCTGCTTTATTGACTATGCAAAATCCTTTGACTGTCTGAATCACAACAAATTGTGGAAAATTCTTCAAGAGATGGGGATGCCAGACCACCTTAGTGCCTCCTGAGAAATCTGTATGTGGGTCAAGAAGCAACCGTTAGAACTGGACATGAAACAACGGACTGGTTCCAAATTGCAAAAGAAGTAGGTCAAAACTGTATATTGTCACCCTGCTTATATAACATCTATGCAGAGTACATCACGCGAAATGCCAGGATGGAGGAAGCACAAGCTGGAATCAAGATTGCCGGGAGAAATATCAATAAGCTAGATATGCAGATGACACCACTCTTATGGCAGAATGCAAAGAAGAACTAAAGAGCTTTGTGATGAAAGTGAAAGAGGAGCACGAAAAAGTTGGCTTAAAACTCAACATTCAAAAATTAACATCATGGCATCCAGTCCCCATCACTTCATGGCAAATAGATGGGGAAACAATGGAAACAATGAAAGACTTTATTTTTCTGGGCTCCAAAATCACTGCAGATGGTGATTGCAGACATGAAATTAAAAAAAACTTCCTCCTCGGAAGAAAAGCTATGACCAACCTAGACAGCATATTAAAGAGTAGAAATATTACTTTACTGACAAAGGTTCATCTAGTCAAAGCTATGGTTTTTCCAGTAGTCATGTATGGATGTGACAGTTGGACAATAAAGATAGCTGAGCATTGAAGAATTGATGCTTTTGAATTGTGGCATTGAGGAAGACTCTTGATTAGAGTTCCTTGGATTGCAAGGAGATCCAACCAATCCATCCTAAAGGGAATCAGTCCTGAACATTCATTGGAAGGACTAGCTGAAGCTCTAATACTCTGGCCACCTGATGGGAAGAACTGACTCATTGGAAAAGACCGTGATGCTGGGTAATATTAAAGGCAGGAGAAGAAGGGGACAACAGAAGATGAGATGGTTGGAAGGAATCAGTGGACTCGAAGGACATAAGTTTAAGCAAGTTCCGGGAGCTGGTGATGGACAGGGAAGCCTGACTTGCTGCAGTCCATGGGGTCACAAAGAGTCAGACATGACTGAGGAACTGAAAGTTTAGACAAACTTTGAGGAAAACAGAGTCAAAACAATATGAGAAAACAGGCTGCAGTATCCAGTGGCTTTCTTGTTTATTTGGGGGGGTGGGGGGGCGGCGCGCACGGGTTGTTTTTTTAAAACATGGAGTGAGAGTAGCTATGAATATAATGGGATTCTAATTAGATGCTTATAAAGATACCAGTCAAAACTACAGACGCCTGTAAAAGGGGAACCTCATTTTTTGATAATAATAATAAAATGAGAAAAAATGCACGTACTTGAAATAAAAAGTGGGAGGACCTCACATAGGTAAGTAGGGCTCCCACCATGAAAAGGTAAGGGAAAGAATTTGTACTCCAGACAAAAAGAATGCCAACAAATAAAAGAATGTTATTTATATAAGAAGAAAAAAATATGATTTTAGCCTTTCACTTGAGGAAGTTTTCAGCTGCTACTGAAATTTTTTTCTCCAGCTATCGGTCATAGGCAGGGCTAGTAATAAACCAGATTATTATACAGCTATTTGTCACCCATTAATTTTCACTTTGCTGCTTGGAAAGAAACCCTAGAAATCAGGACTCTAAGGCTGGGGAGAAACACATATGTGCTTTACCGAGGCTATGAATAAGGTTCAAGGCAACACCTGTAGCCCACTGAGCCTGACTGATTTTATATTCCTTCAAAGGTTTAGGAGGACCCAGAGAGGGGGCATAAGACAGAGTCAACAAAGTATTAGCAAAATACTCCACTTAGGTTTACAGGAGAGTCTATTAAAAGTCAGACATGATTATAGCCCTAATTCTACCATTTATTCGTTCAGCATCTCCACCAAACTACATTACATCTCTTAAGTCTCAGTACATGATTTACATACTGAGGGTAATGATTATATCCACCTTACAAGTGGTTTTATAAGTAAAAGAAAACACTACATTTAAAGTTTTAAAATTTTTGTTATCAGCAAGTTTAGGACTTGCTGCATATAACAATCATTTTGTACTTGAGCACTAAGTTTTTCAACTCTTCAGATGCAGGGACCATATTTTATTCTTCCTTCTCAATTACACAGCTCCTATGCCATTTCTGAGTCAGCAATAAAGAAAAAGAGAAGTTGAGGTAGATTTTAAATGAGTCTCAATTTTTGTTAAAAGGAGTTAAATGTTATGTATTAAGATTGAGAGTAAGATGGGTTAAGGAAAGAAGTATATGCTTATAATACTCAGTGATGCAGTGGGAGAAGGAGTGAACCAAAAATAAATAAATGGTTTGAAGGTGATCCTAAAGACTCAATTCAGATTATGGAGGATAAATCTTCAGTGCTATAAATAATCTTGAATTCAAGTTAAGAAAGAAGAAGACAAGAACGTAGTGTATAGCACAGGGAGCTATACTCAATATCTTGTAATAACCTACAATGCAAAATAATCTGGGAAAGAATATATATATGCATATATTGTTGCTAAGTCGTGTCTGACTCTTTGAGACCCATGGACTGCAGCACACCAGGGTTCCCTGTCCTTTGCTATCTCCCAAAGTTTGCTCAGATTTATGCCCATTGAATTGGTGATACTTTCTAACCATCTCATCCTCTGCTGCCTACTTCTCCTTTTGCTTTCAATCTTTCCAGTATCAGGGATTTTTCCAGTGAGTCAGCTCTTCCCATCAAGTGACCAAAGTATTGGAGCTTCAGCTCCAATATCAATCCTTCCAATGAATATTCAAGGTTGATTTCTTTTAGGATTGACTGGCTTGATCTCCTTGCTGACCAAGGGACTCTAAAGAATCCTCTCCAGCACCACAGTTCAAAAGCATCGTTTATTCAGTGCTCACTCTTCTTTATGGTCCAACTTTCACATCCTCATATGAACACTGGAAAAACCATAGCTTTGAATATACAGAGCATTTTTGGCAAACTAATGTCTCTGCTTTTTAATATGCTGTCTAGTTTGGTCATAGCTTTTTCTTCAAGGAGCAAGTGTTTTTTAATTTCATGACTGCAGTCACTATTCACAGTGATTTGGGAACCCAAGAAAATAAAATCTGTCACTGCTTTCACTTTTTTCCCTTTTATCTACATGAAGTGCTGAGACTGGATGCCATAAACTTATTTTTCTGAATGTGGAGTTTTAAGCCAGCTTTTTGACTCTCTCTTTCACTCTCATCAAGAGGCTCTTTCATTCCCCTCACTTTCTGACATTAGAGTGGTATCGTCTGCATATCTGAGATGCTGATACTTCTCCTGTAATCTTGATTCCAGCTTGTGATTCACCCAGCCCTGCATTTCGCATGATGTACTCTGTATTGGTATCTTCCCAACCCAGAGATCAAATCCAGGTCTCCTGCAATGCAGGTCTCCCTCATTCTTTACCAGCTGAGCCAAAAGGGAAGTCAACTTTCACTCTGCATAGAAGTTAAATAAGCAGAGTGACAATATACAGCATTTATGTACTCCTTTCCCAATTTTGAACCAACCAGTTCTAACTGTTGCTTCTTGACCCACATACAGGTTTCTCAGGAGATAGATAAGGTGGTCTGGTATTCCCACCCCTTTATGAATTTTCCACAGTTTGATGTGATCCTCACAGTCAAAGGCTTTCATACAGTCAATGAAGCAGATGTTTCTCTGAAGCCTCCTTCCTTTTTTTGTCCTGCTTTCAACAAAAATTTAAAAGGCTCAGTAAAGGGGAAAAAAATCACAGACTGAAGAGACAAAGCAACTATTAGATTTAGATATATTGGAATTATCAGGCAAAGAATTTTAAATATCTGTATTTACTATGTTAAGGTCTCGAAGAACAAGTAAAAAAAATACAAATACAGAGGGGTAATTCAAATCAGAGAGATGAAAATGCTAAGAATTAAAAGACAATGCTAGAAATCCAAAAGTCGTAACAGAAATGAAGAATACCTTAGGTGTGATTGCAAGTAGGTTTAACAAAGCTGACAAAACAACCAGTGGATTTAAAAGAAGGTCAACAGAAACTTTCCAAATTGAAATGCAAAAAGAAATACGAATGAAAAAGAATAGTTCATAAAATAAACACAAGATGGGGTGATCCTAAGATGGCAGAGGAATAGGATGGGGAGACCACTTTGTTTCCCACAAATTCATCAAAAGATCATTTGAACGCTGATTACATACTACAAAACAACTTATGAACACTAGCGGAGGACACCAGGCACCCAGAAAGCCAGCGCATTGTCTTCGAAAGGAGGTAGGACAAAATATAAAAGATAAAAAGAGAGACAAAAGAGTTAGGGATAGCCAGGACATGGAAACAACCTAGATGTCCATCAGCAGATGAATGGATAAGAAAGCTGTGGTACATATACACAATGGAGTATTACTCAGCCCTTAAAAAGAATACATTTGAATCAGTTCTAATGAGATGGATGAAACTGGAGCCGATTATACAGAGTGAAGTAAGCCAGAAAGAAAAACACCAATACAGTATACTGACACATATATACGGAATTTAGAAAGATGGTAATGATGACCCTGTATGCGAGACAGCAAAAGAGACGCAGATGTATAGAACGGACTTTTGGACTCTGAGGGAGAGGCAGAGGGAGAGGGTGTGATGATATGGGAGAATGGCACTGAAACACATATACTATCATGTAAGAAACGAAGCACCAGTCTATGTTTGATACAGGATACAGGAGGCTTGGGGCTGGTGCATGGGGATGATCCAGAGAGATGATATGGGGTGGGAGGTGGGAGAGGGATTCAGGATTGGGGGCTCATATACACCCGTGGCGGATTCATGTCAATGTATGGCAAAACAAATACAGTATTGTAAAGTAAAATAAAATTTAAAAAAAAAAAAAGAGTTAGGGACGGAGACCCATCCTGGGGAGGGAGTTGTAAAAGAGAAGTTTCCAAACACCAGGAAACCTCTCACTGGTAGGTCTGTGGGCAGTTTTGGAATATCAGAGGGCAATATAACCAGGAGGAAAAAATAAATAAATAAAATTCACAAATTACACGCCTAACTGCAACTCCCAGGAGAGAAGTAGTCCACAGGCTTGTGTACGCCACCAGCAAGCAGGGGGTGAACAGGGAGGCATGGGCTGCTTTGCTTAGGGTAAGGACCAGGCCTGAATGCCCTGAGGGCAATCTGAGGGACTTAAGGTGAGATAGCAACCCTAACTGTGGGATAGCCAGAGAGAGGGGGAAAAAAAAGGAGAGAGAGAGAAAAAAAAAAACTTTCCCGTGAAAAGCTCTAACCTAAGGCACTGCCGGGCAGCTCACAGAACAAAGAACTGAGCAAATAACAAAGGAGAGGCCCATCCCCCACAGGAGGCAGGGAGGTAGGTGGGCAACAGCCAGAGCCGGAAGGCAAGGGGCAAACTTGGCCCCAGAAACAGCATCTCTAGCAAACTGCGAGCAGGCTCCCAGTTGCCTGTTGCCTGGGATCCTGGATAGTTGACATCCACCAACAGGGTCGCAGCCAGAGATCAGCTCCCCAGAGGAGACACACAGCACACCTGAGATGGTGATCCTGCTGCACACACAGGAAACCGAGTGGCAGGGACTGGGGTGGTGACAAGACATACCACCCCACACGGGGAGAGTGCGCTCACCAAGCACCTGGTCACCTGAGCTGCTCAGACCTGGGAAGGGCACAAAACACAGGCCCAACTGAGTCTATGCCTTTGTGGAGTACCCAAAAACCAGAACCTGAGTGGCTTAGGCCTGGGAAGTGCACGCAACCCAGGGCCTGCTTTAGACAGTTCCCCTGCAGAGCAATCTGGAGCCTGAGCAGTGTAGACAGGGAAAACACACACTCCGTAAGCAGGGTCAAACCCAGTGTGGTCCAGACACTGCGAGCACTCCCCACACATGCCAGTGATATTTGTTTGCAGCATTCCTTCCTCCCCACAGCACAACTGAACAAGTGAGCCTAAATAAATGCCCACCTTCGCCCCCTTGTATCAGGGTGGAAGTTAGATACTGAAGAGACTTGCAAACAGAGGAAGCCAAAATAAACAAAGAAGAGGGAACTGCTTTGGAAGTGACAGGTGCAACAGATTGAAACCCTATAATTAGCATTGACTACATTGGAAGGGACTTGCAGACCTTGAGAAGAAGTATAAGCTGGAACAAGGAACTATCTGAAACCGAACTGACCCCACACTGCCCTCAATAGCTCCAGAGAAATTCCTAGATATATTTTACTATTATCATTTTTAATTTAAATTCTTTTTTTATTTTTAAGTTCTTTATTACTCCTTTAATTTTCATTTTTAAACCCTATTACCTTGCCTAAAAAAAACCCTATTTTTAAAGCAAATTTCATATATTTTTTTATAACTTTTGCGAATTTGTTTTCTTTTTTTAATATTGTATTTTTGAGAGTCTAAAACCTCTACTCTAGATTTTTAACATTTGCTTTTTGGTATTTGTTATCAATTTTTTGTTGTTGTTGTTGTTGAATGAATGCTTTTTTTTTTTTTAATTTTTATTTTTACTTTATTTTACCCGTGGTGGATTCCTGTCAATGTATGGCAAAATCAATTTTTTTACCATTAAGGATCCACTCTTAAGTACCCATTTTTATTTAGGAGAGTGATTATTGTCTTGCTTTCCCCTTTTGACCCTCCTTTTTCTCCCTCAGGTAACCTCTATCTCCTCCCACCACTTCTCTTCTCTGCTTAAGCCTGTGAATCTCTTTAGATGTTCCAGGCTGTGGAGAACACTTAGGGAACTGATCACTGGCTAGATTGGTCTATTTCCTTTTGACTCCCCCTCCTCTCCTCCTGGGCACCTCTATCTCCTTCCTCCCTCCTCTTCTCTATTGAACTCCATGAACCTCTCTGAGTGTTCCAGACTGTGGAGAGGAAATAGGGAATTGATTACTGGCTAGATTGCTCTTTCCCCTATCGATTCCCGCTATTCTCCTCTTGGTCACCTCTGTCTCCCTCCACCCTCTTCTCTTCTCCATGTATCTCTGTGAACCTCACTAGGTGTCCATCACTGTGGAGAGTCTTTTCACTATTTGACTAGATGTTTTATCATCAGTCCTGTATGGATGGAGAAGTCTTGTGGCTACTGTAAGAATAAGACTGAAAGCCAGAGTCAGGGGGCTTAAATACAAAACTTGAGACCACCAGAAATCTCCTGACTCCACGGAAAATTGATCAACAAGGCCTTATCTAAAAGCATCCATCAGTTCAGTTCAGTTGCTCAGTCGTGGCTGACTCTTTGCAACCCCATGAATTGCAGCAGGCCAGGCCTCCTGTCCATCACCATCTCCCGGAGTTCACTCAGACTCGCGTCCATCGAGTCAGTGATGCCATCCAGCCATCTCATCCTCTGTCGTCCCCTTCTCCTCCTGCCCCTAATCCCTCCCAGCATCAGAGTCTTTTCCAATCAGTCAACTCTTCGCATGAGGTGGCCAAAGTACTGGAGTTTCAGCTTTAGCATCATTCCTTCCAAAGAAATCCCAGGGCTGATCCCTTCAGAATGGACTGGTTGGATCTCCTTGCAGTCCAAAAGACTCTCAAGAGCCTTCTCCAACACCACAGTTCAAAAGCATCAATTCTTCAGCTCTCAGCCTTCTTCACAGTCCAACACTCACATCCATACATGACTACTGGAAAAACCATAGCCTTGACTAGACAGACCTTAGTCGGCAAAGTAATGTCTATGCTTTTGAATATGCTGTCTAGGTTAAGCATGACTTTTCTTCCAAGGAGTAAGCGTCTTTTAATTTCATGGCTGCAATCACCATCTGCAGTGATTTTGGAGGCCCCAAAATAAACTCTGACACTGTTTCCACTGTTTCTCCATCTATTTCCCATGGTGTGATGGGACCGGATGCCATGATCTTCGTTTTCTGAATGTTGAGCTTTAAGCCAACTTTTCGCTCTTCTCTTTCACTTTCATCAAGAGCCTTTTGAGTTCCTCTTCACTTTCTGCCATAAGGGTGGTGTCATCTGCATATCTGAAGTTATTGAGATTTCTCCTGGCAATCTTGATTCCAGCTTGTGTTTATTCCAGCCCAGCGTTTCTCATGATGTACTCTGCATATAAGTTAAATAAGCAGGGTGACAATATACAGCCTTGGCGTACTCCTTTTCCTATTGGGAACCAGTCTGTTGTTCCATGTCCACTTCTAACTGCTGCTTCCTTACCTGCATACAGATTTTTCAAGAGGCAGGTTAGGTGGTCTGATATTCCCATCTCTTTCATAATTTTCCACAGTTTCTTGTGATCCACACAGTCAAAGCCTTTGGCATAGTCAATAAAGCAGAAATAGATGTTATTCTGGAACTCTCTTGCTTTTTCCATGATCCAGTGGATGTTGGCAATTTGATCTCTGGTTCCTCTGCCTTTTCTAAAACCAGCTTGAACATCTGGGAGTTCATGGCTCACGTATTGCTGAAGCCTGGCTTCAAGAATTTTGAGCATTACTTTACTAGCGTGTGAGATGAGTGCAATTGTGTAGTAGTTTGAGTACTCTTTGGCATTGCCTTTCTTTCTGATTGGAATTAAAACTGATCTTTGCCAGTTCTGTGGCCACTGCTGAGTTTTCCAAATATACTGGCATATTGAGTGCAGCACTTTCACAGCATCATCTTTCAGGATTTGAAATAGCTCTCCCGGAATTCTGTCACCTCCACTAGCTTTGTTTGTAGTGATGCTTTCTAAGGCCCACTTGACTTCACATTCCAGGATGTCTGGCTTTAGATGAGTGATCACACCATCGTGATTATCTGGGTCATAAAGATCCTTTTTATACAGTTTTTCTGTGTATTCTTGACATCTCTTCTTAAAATCTTCTGCTTCTGTTAGGTCCATACCATTTCTGTCCTTTATCAAACCTATCTTTGCATGAAATGTTCCTTTGGTATCTCTAATTTTCTTGAAGAGATCTCTAGTCTTTCCCATTCTGTTCTTTTCCTCTATTTCTTTGCATTGATCGCTGAGGAAGGCTTTCTTATCTCTTCCTGCTGTTCTTTGGAACTCTGCATTCAGATGCTTATATCTTTCCTTTCTCCTTGGCTTTTCACCTCTCTTCTTTTCACAGCTATTTGTAAGGCTTCCCCAGACAGCCATTTTGCTTTTTTGCATTTCTTTTCCATGGGGATGGTCTTGATCCCTGTCTCCTGTACAATGTCACAAACCTCATTCCATAGTTCATCAGGCACTCTACCTATCATATCTAGGCCCTTAAATCTATTTCTCACTTCCACTGTATAATCAGAAGGGATTCGATTTAGGTCATACCTGAATGGTCTAGCGGTTTTCCCTGCTTTCCTCAATTTCAGTCTGAATTGGGTAATAAGGAGTTCATGATCTGAGCCACAGTCAGCTCCTGGTCTTATTTTTGTTGACTGTATAGAGCTTCTCCATATTTGGCTGCAAAGAATATAATCAATCTGATTTTGGTGTTGACCATCTGGTGATGTCCACGTGTAGAGTCTTCTCTTGTGTTGTTGGAAGAGGGCGTTTGCTATGACCAGTGCATTTTCTTGGCAAAACTATTAGTCTTTGCCCTGCTTCATTCCATATTCCAAGGCCAAATTTGCCTGTTACTCTAGGTGTTTATTGACTTCTTACTTTTGCATTCCAGTCCCCTATAATGAAACCGGACATCTTTTTTGGGTGTTAGTTCTAAAAGGTTTTGTATTTCTTCATAGAACCATTCAACTTCAGCTTCTTCAGCATTACGGGTTGGGGCATAGACTCGGATTACTGTGATATTGAATGGTTTGCCTTGGAAACGAACAGAGATCATTCTGTCATTTTTGAGACTGCATCCAAGTACTGCATTTCAGACTCTTCTGTTGACCATGATGGCTACTCCATTTCTTCTGAGGGATCCCTGCCCGCAGTAGTAGATATAATGGTCATCTGAGTTAAATTCACCCATTCCAGTTCTCCATACCTACACTGAAACCAAGCTCCACCCAAGAGCCAGCAAGTTTCAAAGACATACCAAGCTAATTCTCCAACAATGCAGGAATATAACCCTGAGCACAAGAATACAGGCGGCCAAAAGTCACACCAAACCCATCAACATCTCAAAACTCACTACTGGACACTTCATTGCACTCCAGAGAAAAGAGATTCAGCTCCACCCACCAGAACACCAATGCAAGCTTCCTAACCAGGAAACCTTAACAAGCCACTCATCCAATCCCACCCACAGGGAGGAACCGACACAATAAAGAAGAACCACGAACTTCCAGCATACAGAAAGGCCACCCCAAGCATAGCAACCTAAACAAAATGAAAAGGCAGAGAAATATTCAGCAGGTAAAGGAACATGATAAAAGCCCACCAAACGAAACAAAAGAGGAGGAGATAGGGAGTCTACTTGAAAAATAACTCAGAATAATTATAGTAAAAATGATCCAAAATCTTGAGAACAAAATGAAGTTACAGATAAATAGCCTGGAGACAAGGATTGAGAAGATGCAAGAAAAGTTTAACAAGGACCTAGAAGAAATTAAAAAAGAGTCAATCAATAATGAATAATGCAATATCTGAGGTCAAAAGCACTCTGGAAGGAACCAAGACTAGACTAACAGAGGCAGAAGATAGGATAAGTGAGGTGGAAGACAGAATGGTGAAAATAAATGAAGCAGAGAGGAAAAAAGAAAAAAGAATCAAAAGAAATGAGAGCAACCTCAGAGACATCTGGGTCAATGTTTAATGCCCCAACATTCAAATCATAGGAGTCCCAGAAGAAGAAGACAAAAAGAAAGGCCATGAGAAAATACTTGATATACTAGTTGAAATTTTCCTTAAAATGGGGGAGGAAATAGCCACCTAAATCCAAGAAACCCAGAGAATCCCAAACAGGATAAATCCAAGGCAAAACACCCCCAAGAAACATATTAATCAAATTAACAAAGATAAAACACAAAGAACAAATATTAAAAGAAGCAAGGGAAAAACAACAAATAACACACAAGGGGATTCCCATAACGATAACAGCTGATCTTTCAATAGAAACTCTTCAAGCCAGAAGGGAATGGTAGGACATACTTAAAGTGATGAAAGAGAAAAACCTACAACCCAGATCTCTGTACCCAGCAAGGATCTCATTCAAACATGAAGGAGAAATCAAAAGCTTTACAGACAAGCAAAAGCTGAGAGAATTCAGCACCACCAAACCAGCTCTCCAACAAATGCTAAAGGATCTTCTCTAGACAGGGAATACAGAAAAGGTTTATAAACTTGAACCCAAAACAACAAAGTAAGTGGCAACGGGATCATACTTATCAATAATTACCTTAAATGTAAATGGGTTGAATACCCCAACCAAAAGACAAAGACTGGCTGAATGGATACAAAAACAAGACCCATATATATGCTGTCTACAAGACATGTGCCTCAAAACAAGGGACACATACAGACTGAAAGTGAAGGGCTGGAAAAAGTATTTCACTCAAATGGAGACCAAAATAAAGGAGGAGTAGCAATACTCATATCAGATAAAATAGACTTTGAAATAAAGGCCATGAAAAGAGACAAAGAAGGACACTACATAATGATCAAAGGATCAATCCAAGAAGAAGATATAATAATTATAAATATATACACACCCAACATACAAGCACTGCAATATGTAAAACAAATGCTAACAAGTATGAAAGGGGAAATTAACAGTAACACAATAATAGTGGGAGACTTTTATACCCCTCTTACACCTATGGATAGATCAACTAAACAGAAAATGAGCAAGGAAACACAAACTTTAAATGATACAATAGACCAGTTAGACCTAATTGATATCTATAGGACATTTCACTCCCAAACAATGAATTTCACCTTTTCTCAAGTGCACACAGAACCTTCTCCAGGATAGATCACATCCTGGGCCATAAATCTAGCCTTGGTAAATTCAAAAAAACTGAAATCACCTCAAGCATCCTTTCTGATCACAACAGAGTAAGATTACATGTCAACTACAGGAAAAAAACTATTAAAAATACAAACATATAGAGGCTAAACAACACACTTCTGAATAACCAACAAATCACAAAAGGAATCAAAATATGCATAGAAATAAATGAAAATGAAAACACAGCAACCCAAAACTTATGGGATTCAGTAAAGCCAGTACAAAGGGAAGGTTCATAGCTATACAAGCCTACCTTAAGAAACAGGAGAAAAATCAAAAATAACCTAACTCTACACCTCAAGCAACTAGAAAAAGAAGAAATGAAGCACCCCAGGGTTAGTAGAAGGCAAGAAATCATAAAAACTAGGGCAGAAATAAATGCAAAAGAAACAAAAGAGACCATAGCCAAAATCAACAAAGCTAAAAGCTGGTTCTTTGAGAAGATAAATAAAATAGACAAACCATTACCCAGACATCAAGAAACAAAGGGAGAAGAATCAAGTCAACAAAATTAGAAATTAAAATGGAGAAATCACAACAGACAACACAGAAATACAAAGGATCATAAGAGACTACTATCAGCAACTATATGCCAATAAAATGGACAATTTGGAAGAAATGGAAAAAATTCATAGAAAAGTACAACTTTCCAAAACTAAAAGGAAGAAACAGAAAATCTTAATAGACCCATCACAAGCACAGAAATCAAAACTGTAATCAGAAATCTTCCAACAAACAAAAGCCCAGGACCAGATGGCTTCACAGCTGAATTCTACCAAAAATTTAGAGAAGAGCTAACACGTTATGGCCAACCTAGATAGCATATTCAAAAGCAGAGACATTACTTTGCCAACAAAAGTCCGTCTAGTCAAGGCTATGGTTTTTCCAGGAGTCATGTATGGATGTGAGAGTTGGACTGTGAAGAAGGTTGAGCACTGAAGAATTGATGCTTTTGAACTGTGATGTTGGAGAAGACTCTTGAGAGTCCCTTGGACTGCAAGGAGATCCAACCAGTCCATTCTGAAGGAGATCAGCCCTGGGATTTCTTTGGAAGGAATGATGCTAAGGCTGAAACTCCAGTACTTTGGCCACCTCATGTGAAGAGTTGACTCATTGGAAAAGACTCTGATGCTGGGAGGGATTGGGGGCAGGAGGAGAAGGGGACGACAGAGGATGAGATGGCTGGATGGCATCACTGACTCGATGGACGTGAATCTGAGTGAACTCCGGGAGTTGGTGATGGACAGGGAGGCCTGGTGTGCTGCGATTCATGGGTTCGCAAAGAGTCAGACACAACTGAGCAACTGAACTGAACTGAACACCTATCCTACTCAAATTCTTCCAGAAAATTGCATAGGAAGGTAAACTTCCAAACTCATTCTATGAGGCCACCATCACTCTAATACCAAAACCAGACAAAGATACCAGAAAAAAAGAAAACTACACTCCTATATCACTGATGAACATATATGCAAAAATCCTTAACAAAATTCTAGCAAACAGAATCCAACAACATATTAAAAAGGTCATACATCATGAACAAGAGGGCTTTATCCCAGGGATGTAAGGATTCTTCAATATTCTCAAATCAATCAATGTGATACACCACATTAACAAATTAAAAGATAAAAACCATATGATTATCTCAATATGCAGAGAAAGTCTTTGACAAAGTTCAACATTCATTTATGATTAAAAAAAAAAAAAACAGGAAGCAGTCATAGAAGGAACATACCTCAACATAATAGAAGCCATATATGATAAACCCACAGCAAACATTATCCCAATGTTGACAAATTGAAAGCATTTCCCCTAAAGTCAGGAACAAGACAAGGATGCCCACTCTCACCACTACTATTCAACATAGTTTTGGAATTTTTAGCCACAGCAATCAGAGCAGAAAAAGAAATAAAAGAAATCCAGATTGGAAAAGAAGCAAAACTCTCACTGTTTGCAGATGACAAGATCCTCTACATAGAAAAACGTAAAGACTCCACCAGAAAATTACTAGAGCTAATCATTGAATAAAGTAAAGTTGCAGGATAGAAAATTAACATACAGAAATCCCTTTCTTTCTTATATACTAACAATGAGAAAACAGAAAGAGAAATTAAGGAAACAATTTCATTCACCATTGCAACAACAACAAAAACAAATACTTAGGAATAAATCTACCTAAAGAAACTAAAGACCTATATATAGAAAACTATAAAACACTGATGAAAGAATCAAAGAGGACACAAATAGATGGAGAAATATACCATGTTCATGGATCGGAAGAATCAATATAGTGAAAGTGAGTATACTACACAAAGCAATCTATAGATTCAATTCAATCCCTATTAAGCTAACAA
This sequence comes from Budorcas taxicolor, assembly GCF_023091745.1. Lineage (NCBI taxonomy): Eukaryota > Metazoa > Chordata > Mammalia > Artiodactyla > Bovidae > Budorcas > Budorcas taxicolor. Next base: position 76,632,071 of record NC_068912.1, read on the forward strand.
CGATATTTTTCCCAGAACTAGAACAAATAATTTCACAATTTATATGGAAATACAAAAAACCTTGAATAGCCAAAGCAATCTTGAGAAAGAAGAATGAAACTGGAGGAATCAACCTGCCTAACTTCAGGCTATACTACAAAGCCACAGTCATCAAGACAGTATGGTACTGGCACAAAGACAGAAACATAGTTCAATGGAACAAAATAGGCCAGAGATAAATCCATGCACCTATGGACACCTTATCTTTGACAAAGGAGGCAAGAATATACAATGGAGAAAAGACAATCTCTTTAACAAGTGGTGCTGGGAAAACTGGTCAACCACTTGTAAAAGAATGAAACTAGAACATTTTCTAACACCATACACAAAAATAAACCTCAAAATGGAGTAAAGATCTAAATTTAAGACTAGAAACTATAAAACTCCTAGAGGAAAACATAGGCAAACATGCTCTGTTGTAAATCACAGCAGGAACCTCTATGACCCACCTCCCAGAGTAATGGAAATAAAAGGAAAAATAAACAAATGGGACCTAGTTAAACTTAAAAGCATTTGCACAAAAAAGGAAAATAAAAGCAAGGTGAAAAGATAGTTTTCAGAATGAGAGAAAATAATAGCAAATGAAACTACTGACAAAGAATTAATCTCAAAAACATACAAGCAGCTCCTGCAGTTCAATTCCAGAAAAATAAGTAACCTAATCAAAAAATGGGTCAAAAAACTAAACAGACATTTCTCCAAAGAAGACATACAGATGGCTAACCAACACATGAAAAGATGCTCAACATCACTCATTATCAGAGAAACGCAAATCAAAACCATAATGAGGTTCCATCTAATGCCAGTCAGCATGGCTGCTATCAAAAACTCTACAAACAATAAGTGCTGGACAGGGTGCGGAGAGAAACCCTCTTACACTGTTGGTGGGAATGCAAACTAGTACACCAATATGGAAAACAGTATGAGGATCCCTTAAAAAACTAGAAATAGAACTACTATCAGTTCAGATATCAATCCAGTATTGGAGTATTGGTGGCCAAAGTATTGGAGATTCAGCTTTAGCATCAGTCCTTCCAATGAACACCCAGGACTGATATTTAGAATAGAATGGTTGGATCTCTTTGCAGTCCAAGGGACTCTCAAGAGTCTTCCCCAACACCATAGTTCAAAAGCATCAATTCTTCGGTAATCAGCCCTCTTCACAGTCCAACTCTCACATCGATACATGACCACTGGAAAAACCATACCCTTGACTAGATGGACCTTTGTTGGCAAAGTAATATCTCTGCTTTTGAATATGCTGTTTAGGTTGGTCATAACTTTCCTTCTAAGGAGTAAGCGTCTTTTAAATTCATGGCTACAATCACCATCTGCGGTGATTTTGGAGCCCCCAAAAATAAAGTCTGCCACTGTTTCCACTGTTTCCCCATCTATTTCTCATGAAGTGATGGGATCAGATGCCATGATCTTCGTTTTCTGAATGTTGAGCTTTAAGCCAACTTTTTCACTCTCCTCTTTCACTTTCATCAAGAGGCTCTTTAGTTCTTCTTCACTTTCTGCCATAAGAGTGGTGTCATCCGCATATCTGAGGTGATTGATATTTCTCCCGGCAATCTTGATTCCAGCTTGTGTTTCTTCCAGCCCAGCGTTTCTCATGATGTACTCTGCATAGAAGTTAAATAAGCAGGGTGACAATATACAGCCTTGACATACTCCTTTTCCTATTTGGAACCAGTCTGTTGTTCCATGTCCAGTTCTAACTGTTGCTTCCTGACCTGCATACAGATTTCTCAAGAGGCAGGTCAGGTGGTCCGGTATTCCCATCTCTTTCAGAATTTTCCATAGTTTATTGTGATCCACACAGTCAAAGGCTTTGGCATAGTCAATACAGCAGAAATAGATGTTTTTCTGGAACTCTCTTGCTTTTTCCATGATCCAGCGGATGTTGGCAATTTGATCTCTGGTTCCTCTGCCTTTTCTAAAACCAGCTTGAACATTAGGAAGTTCAAGGTTCACATATTGCTGAAGCCTGACTTGGAGGATTTTGAGCATTATTTTACTAGCGTGTGAGATGAGTTAAATTGTGCAGTAGTTTGAGCATTCTTTGGCATTGCCTTTCTTTGGGATTGAAATGAAAGCTGACCTTTTCCAGTCCTGTGGCCACTGCTGAGTTTTCCAAATTTGCTGGCATATTGAGTACAGCACTTTCACAACATCATGTTTCAGGATTTGAAATAGCTCCACTGGAATTCCATCACCTCCACTAGCTTTGTTTGTAGTGATGCTTTCTAAGGCCCACTTGACTTTACATACCAGGATGTCTGGCTCTAGATGAGTGAGATCACACCATCGTGATTATCTTGGTCATGAAGATCTTTTTTGTACAGTTCTTCTGTGTATTCTTGCCACCTTTTCTTAATATCTTCTGCTTCTGTTAGGTCTACACTGTTTCTGGAGATCAGTGGAGAAATAACTCCAGAAAGAATGAAGAGATGGGTCCAAAGCAAAAACAATACCCAACTGTGGATGTGATGTGATAGAAGCAAGGTCTGATGCTGTAAAGAGCAATACTGTATAGAAACCTGGAATGTTAGGTCTATGAATCAAGGCAAATTAGAAGTGGTCAAACAGGAGATGGCAAGAGTGAACGTTGACATTCTAGGAATCAGCGAACTAAAATGGCCTGGAATGGGTGCATTTAACTCAGATGACCATTATATCTACTACTGCAGGCAGGAATCCCTTAGAAGAAATGGAATAGCTCTCATGGTCAACAAAAGAGTCTGAAATGCAATACTTGAATGCAACCTCAAAAAAAGACAGAATGATCTCTGTTCATTTCCAAGGCAAACCATTCAATATCACAGTAATCCAAGCCTATGCCCCAACCAGTAACGCTGAAGAAGCTGAAGTTGAACAGTTCTATGAAGACCTACAAGACCTTTAAAAACTAACACCCAAAAATGATGTCCTGTTTCATTATAGGGGACTGGAATGCAAAAGTAGGAAGTCAAGAAACACCTGGAGTAACAGGCAAATTTGGCCTTGGAATGCAGAATGAAGCAGGGCAAATGCTAATAGAGTTTTGCCAAGAGAATGCACTGGTCATAGCAAACGCCCTCTTCCAACAACACAAGAGAAGACTCTACACATGGACATCACCAGATGGTCAACACCAAAATCAGATTGATTATATTCTTTGCAGCCAAAGATGGAGCAGCTCTATATAGTCAGCAAAACCAAGACTGGGAGCTGACTTAAATTGAAGAAAGTAGGGAAAACCACTAGACCATTCAGGTATGACCTAAATCAAATCCCTTATGATTATACAGTGGAAGTGAGAAATAGATGTAAAGGAGTAGATCTGATAGACAGAGTGCCTGATGAACTATGGATGGAGGTTCATGACATTGTACAGGAGACAGGGATCAAAACCATACCCAAGAAAAAGAAATGCAAAAAACCAAATGGCTGTCTGAGGAGGCCTTACAAATAGCTGTGAAAAGAAGAGAAGCAAAAAGAAAAGGAGAAAAGGAAAGATATAAGCATATGCATGCAGAGTTCCAAAGAATAGCAAGGAAAGATAAGAAAGCCTTCCTCAGCGATCAATGCAAAGAAATAGAGGAAAACAACAGAATGGGAAAGACTAGTGATCTCTTCAAGAAAATTAGAGATACCAAAGGAACATTTCATGCAATGATGGGCTCAATAAAGGACAGAAATGGTATAGACCTAACAGAAGCAGAAGATATTAAGAACTGTCATATGACCCAGCAATCCCACGGCTGGACATACACATTGAGGAAACCAGAATTGAAAGAGACATGTGTACCCCAATGTTCATCTTAGCACTGTTTATAATAACCAGGACATGGAAACAACCTAGATGTCCATCAGCAGATGAATGGATAAGAAAGCCAAGGTACATATACACAATGGAGTATTATTCAGCCATTAAAAAGAATGCATTTGAGTCAGTTCTAATGAGGTGGATGAAACTGGAGCCTATTATACAGAGTGAAGAAAGTCAGAAAGAAAAACACCAATACAGTATATTAACGCATATCTATGGAATTTAGAAAGATGGTTACAATGACCCTATATGCAAGACAGCAAAAGAGACACAGATATAAAGAAAAGAGTTTTGGATTCTGTGGGAGAAGGTGAAAGTGGGATTTGAGAGAATAGCATTGAAACACGTAAATTATCATATTTGAAATAGATGCCCAATCCAGATTCGATGCATGAGACAGGGTGCTCAGGGCTGGTGCACTGGGATGCCCCCGAGGGATGGAATGGGGAGGGAGGTGGGAGAGGGGTTCAGGATGGGGAACACATGTACACCCATGGCTGATTCATGTGAATGTATGGCAAAAACCAGCACAATATTGTAAAATAATTAGCCTCTAATTAAAAAAAAATTTTTAAGAAAAAAATAAACAGACAATTTCAGAAGATGTAACATACAAGTAATTGTAATAACAAAAGAGAAACAGAATAGAAGAAATATCGCAGGTAGTCATGGCCAAGAACTTACAGTAATTAATGATAAACACCAAGCCACAGATACAGGAAGTTCAGAAAACATTAAAAAAAAAAAAAAGAAGAAGAAGAAGAGAAAAAATAAAAACTCTATCATATTCAAACTGCAGAACACCAAAGATAGAGGGAAAATATGATGAAATTCAGAGAAGAAAAAGCACCTTACTTGCAGAGGAAAAACGATAAAAATTTTGGTGGACTTCTCATCAGAAACGACAGAAGCAAGAAGAGAGAAAAATGAAATATTTAAATACCTGTAAAACACACACACACACACACACCAATCTAGAATTCTATATACAGCAAATTATCCTGAACATTAACTAAAAATACTGTATCAGATAAATAAAAACTGAAGTAATTCAATGCCAGCAGTGAAAAGAAATATTAAAAGAAGTCCTCAGGGAAAATAAAATGACATATTAGAAACTCAGATCAATATAAAGAAAGGAAGAGAATCAGAGAGGGACAGATGAATGCAATCTTTTATTTTTCTTTATCCAAACAATAACTGTTTATTTAATAATGACAATAATGTATTGAGAGACTTTAGGACATATACATTAAATGAATGACAACAATGTCCCCAGGGACAGAAGAGAGGAAATGGGAGTACTATCTTATAATATTCCTTACTATTCACATAGCTGTATAGAATTATTTGAAGGATAGTTTAGATTATTTATAAAATACATATTGTAAACTCTAAGGCAACCATTATGGTTTTTCAAGAAGTATAACACACTAACAGAGGAGATAAAAAATGAATAATATAAAATGCTCAGTTAAAATAAGAGGTAGGGAAACCTCTGGCAAATGTATATAATACAGTTATAAATATGGTTGACATAAATCCAAATATTTCAAAAATTACTTTAAATGTGCATGGTCTATATATATCAATTAAAAGTCAGAGATTGCCAGAGTGGGTTAAAAAGACAACACCCAACTATATGCTATCTGCAAGCAACTCACTTTAGTTGTAAAGACACAGATAGGTTAAAAATAAAAAGATAGAGAAAGATATACCATGATAATACTACTCAAAAGAAAGCTGGAGTGGCTATATTAATCTCAGGCAAAGCTGATTTCAGAACAGGAAAAGTTATCATGGGTAGAAAGAACATGAAATAAAATTAAAGCAATGAATTCTGTAAGACATACTAATTCTAAATATGTATGCAACCAAAAATAGTGTTGGAATATAGAAACAAAAGCTGACAGAATTGCAAGGAGAAATACATAAACCACCCTTGCATTTGGCGATCTGATAGATATAATTGACAGATCAAGCTGACATAAAATCAGTAAGGACACACTTGACCTGAACAGTACTATTAATCAAATTGATCTAAATCACATTTTATAAATACTCCATCCAACAACAGCAGAATACACATTCTTTTTCAGCTCATATAGAACATTTGCCAAGATACACCATATTCTGGTCCCTAAAACACACCTTCAAAGAATAGAAACCACAGAAAGTATGCTTGCAGACTACAACAAAATTAAATTCAAAGTCAATAAGAGGAAGATACTGGGATAATCTCCAAATATTGGAAAATTAAGAAATATATAAGTTGAGAAAGAAATCTTAGATGATATTTTTAAATACTTTGAACTAAATAAAAATTAAAATGCAATGTATCAAGATTTGTGGGAGGCAGTGAAAGCAATATTTAGAGGGAAATTCACAGCATTAAATACATGCTTTAGAAAAGAATAAAGGTCTAAAATCAATAACCTAAGCTTGTTGTTGTTTAGTTGCTAAGTCCTTTCTGACTCTTTGGACCCTGCCAGAATCCTTTGTCCATGAGATTTTCCAGGCAAGACTACTGGATTGGGTTGCCATTTCCTTCTTCAGGGGATCTTCCCAAACCAGGGATAGAACCACATCTCCTGCTTGGTAGGAAGATTCTTTAACCACTGAGCCACCTGGGAAGTCATTTTATACTTAGCCCATCTTTATCCTTTATCTTAGCCAGACTATAATAAGCATTGTTCTAAGGAAACAAGAACTTTAAGTTTTTCCAGTGGTCTATGGATGACTTTTCAATATATTTTCAATGTGTTGAATTCTTACATTCCAAAAAAAAAAAAAACCCAAAACTCCTTAAAATTTCCAGGTTCTTAAAATATCTCTATCAAAGTTCTTAAGAGATTTTGCCAAGAAAAGCCTGTTACATATTAAACAGTATCATTCCTAACTCCTGCTGAGAATCCATAAACAAGTTGTGGATTTCAACCAATTCAACCCACCACAGCCAGGATTCTGATAAAAATTATTTTTGAGGTGCCTACTGAATTTCTGTTCTTTATCCTCCTAATAACTTGGCATGTAAGCCATCATTACAAAATCTTGATCCTCCTGCGTATGACTAAACATATGAAAACAACAAAGACAACATCACAAGAGCCTGAATGGGAGATAGTCCTAGACTATATGTTTTGGAAATAAGAAGGTGTTGGGCTCACCTTTGCAGAATGTCAGGAAGTGCCCACAACTTAGTATGGGCTGCTTTGCCAGGGCTGCAGATGCTGCTTGGAGGTATGCTATCTAAAGTACTGCTTCTCAAACTTAGTCCCAGGCAACAGCAGCAGCAGTTAGAAAGGCAAATTCATGGCCCTCACCAATTAGAATCTCTGACGCCAAGGAATTGGCTTTGAACAAGCTCTCCAGGTGATTCCTATCCTTACTGAAGCACAATAACAAAAACTTCTAGACCCCTAGGTGCTGGGAGTAAAACTTGCTGAGGACCAACAGAAAGTGATGAAATTCCTCCACTCCAGCATCAGGGGCCTCACCCTTGGAGCTTGCAAGGAAGACTCCTACTCAATGACTCAGCATTTTAGTTAATTTATTTCCCCTGTTCCCCTAGAGGATACTGCCTTGGGCAATCAGCCCCAGGTTCCTCCTGCCTGCCCATATTCTCAAGTAGTGGCTAGAACATTCTGGGCTTCTTTTCACTATTTCCCATCTCAAAATCCCTATTTATTCAACTTGTTTCAGCCAGGTTTCAGGTGTGAGGAGTGATTTTCCTGAGCTAATAAGATTTAGCTTGGTTCAGTCCAGTTCAGTTGCTCAGTCGTGTCTGACTCTTTGCGACCCCATGGACTGCAGCACCCTACACTTCCTTGTCCATCACCAACTCCAGGAGCTTTCTCAAACTCATGTCCATCGAGTCAATGATGCCATACAACCATCTCATCCTCTGTCATCCCCTTCTCCCCCCGCCTTCAATCTTTCCCAGTATCAGAATTTTTTCCAGTGAGTCAGTTCTTCACATCAGGTAGCCAAAGTATTAGACTTCAGCTTCAACATCAGTCCTTCCAATGAATATTCAGGACTGATCTCCTTTAGAATGGACTGGTTGGATCTCCTTGCAGTCCAAGGGACTCTCAAGAGTCTTCTCCAACACCGCAGTTCAAAAGCATCAATTCTTCATCCCTCAGCTTTCTTTATAGTCCAACTCTCACATCCATACATGACTACTAGAAAAACCCTAACCTTGACTAGACAGACCTTAGTTGACAAAGCAATGTCTCTGCTTTTTAATATGCTCTCTAGGTTGGCCATAGCTTTTCTTCCAAGGAGCAAGTGTCTTTTCATTTCAAGGCTGCAATCACCATCTGCAGTGATTTTGGAGTCCAAGAAAATAAAGTCTCTCACTGTTTCCATTGTCTCTCCATCTATTTGCCATGAAAGAATGGGACTGGATGCCATGATCTTAGTTTTCTGAATGTTGAGTTTTAAGCCAACTTTTTCACTCTCCTCTTTCACGTTCATCAAGAGGCTCTTTAGTTCCTTGCTTTCTGCCATAAGAGTGGTGTCATCTGCACATCTGGGGTTATTGACATTTCTCCCAGCAATCTTGATTCCAGCTTGTACTTCATCCAGCTGGATATTTCACATGATGTACCAGTTTCTCACTGTGTTTTGTTGTATTTAGTGTTAAGTTCCTGATAAAACTCAAAGGAAACAAAACTGATAAAACTCAATTCGCTACTGATTCCTGTAATAGCATTAAAAAGGAAAGACTGCCGGAGACGCCTATATTTTAAGCCCATGAATGAATCCAATGGTAGGATTGTAGGCACAGTGAGAAACTGGTAGAGAGAATAAAGACTTTGTGGGATGCCACAGATCAGACATGAAGAAGGCTGGGCTAGTCCTGGTCTTCCCCTGGATTCCTTACCTTTCTATTTAACAAGAATTGATTGAAAAAAGAGTTCACTTCAAAATGTGAGTCCTATTATCTCCATTAACCTATCACCTAGGTTTGTTACAACTATCTTATAACTCTAGGCAACTGTGAGTAAAGTATTCAAGGAGTTTTAGGCTAATAACATCACAGCAGCTCCAGAAGCCCCAGTAGGCACCAGTTCTCTGCAGCACCCTGAAAAGTCCTAAAACTGCAAACTCTTACCTCCTCTTCCACCCACCCCCACCAACAAATCTGGAAATCTGTGATTATAGGATGGGGACTGTGGCAGGAAAACATGGTTTTTATAAAGTTTTCTAGGCAATTCAGATACATATGCCTGACTTCACCAACAGATAAACACTGATGAGTTGTGTAAGGTTTATTATTGCACATGAAGATTTTATACATAATTCAATGGTGGCTACCACGTTATTGGGCTTCCAAGGTGGTGCTCGCTAGTGGTAAAGAACCCACCTGCCAACGCAGGAGATGTAAGAGACATGGGTTTGACCCCTGAGTTAGATAGACCACCTAGAGGAGGAAATGGTAACCCATGCCAGTATTCTTGCCTGGAGAACCCCATGGACAGAGGAAACTGGCAGGTTAGAGTCCATGGGGTCGCAAAGAGTTGAACTGAACTGAAGCAACTTAGCACACACACTGTTATTACTTAAATGAGTGAGACAAATCATAAAAGTACAAGTTTTCTTTCACTTATATGAAACGTTATACCTCAATTTGATCCAAGCATGATTTGATAAATACAGGTTCTCAACCAAAACATAGGTCTGAGCATGCAAAATCAATAGCTATTATAATTTTTAATTTTGAAAATCACTTGAACTTTACTGGTAACTCTTTTAACCTTGAACCATTTCAAATGAATTCACAAATTGAAGAGAGCTACATTTATTAAAGTACACTGGAAAAGTCCCTGATGCTAGGAAAGATTGAGGGCAGAAGAGGGAGATGAGACAACTGGATGGCATCACTGATGCAATGGACATGAACCTGGGCAAACTTCGGGAGATGGTGAGGGACAGGGGGCAGGGGGGTGGGGTGCCTGATGTGCTGCAGTCCATGGCATCTTAAGGAGTCAGACATCATTGGGTGACTGAACAACAACAACAAAATTTATTTATTTTGTTTGCATTTTTTTTTAATTTTTATTTTTACTTTATTTTACTTTACAATACTGTATTGGTTTTGCCATACATTGACATGAATCCACCACGAGTGTACATGAGTTCCCAAACATGAACCCCCTCCCACCTCCCACCCCATATCATCTCTCTGGATCACCCCCGTGCACCAGCCCCAAGCATCCTGTATCAAATATAGACTGGCGATTCGTTTCTTACATGATAGTATACATGTTTCAATGCCATTCTCCCAAATCATCCCACCCTCTCCCTCTCCCTCAGAGTCCAAAATTCTGCTCTACACATCTGTGTCTCTTTTGCTGTCTCGCATACATGGTCATCATTACCATCTTTCTAAATTCTGTATATATGTGTTAGTATACTGTATTGGTGTTTTTCTTTCTGGCTTGCTTCACTCTGTATAAATGGCTCCAGTTTCATCCACCTCATTAGAACTGATTCAAATGTATTATTTTTAATGGCTGAGTAATACTCCATTGTGTATATGTACCTTGGCTTTCTTATCCATTCGTCTGCTGATGGACATCTAGGTTGTTTCCATGTCCTGGCTATTATAAACAGTGCTGCAATGAACATTGGGGTACACGTGTCTCTTTCAATTCTGGTTTCCTCGGTGTGTATGCCCAGCAGTGGGATTGCTGGGTCATAAGGCAGTTCTATTTCCAGTTTTTTAAGGAATCTCCACACTGTTCTCCATAGTGGCCGTACTAGTTTGCATTCCCACCAACAGTGTAAGAGGGTTCCCTTTTCTCCACACCCTCTCCAGCATTTACTGCTTGCAGACTTTTGGATTGCAGCCATTCTGACTGGTGTGAAGTGGTACCTCATTGTGGTTTTGATTTGCATTTCTCTAATAATGAGTGATGTTGAGCATCTTTTCATGTGTTTGTTAGCCATCCATATGTCTTCTTTGGAGAAATGTCTATTTAGTTCTTTGGCCCATTTTTTGATTGGGTCGTTTATTTTTCTGGAATTGAGCTGCATAAGTTGCTTGTATATTTTTGAGATTAGTTGTTTGTCAGTTGCTTCATTGGCTATTATTTTCTCCCATTCAGAAGGCTGTCTTTTCACCTTGCTTATATTTTCCTTCGTCAACAACAACAAGATTTATTAAACATTTCTTCATCAGTATGAACGTCAATAATGCACTGAACACTGCAGCAAACAGCCTGCTTGGATTGGGGCAATCACTTATTTTCACTTAAAATTCACAGTAAAGTTTGAAAATATGTACTTGTGCCAGTTTAACCTTGGTTTCTATGATTAAACTAAAACAACAAACCAAATCTTTAGAATTTCAAATGTTTATAATCAGGAAATTAAAGGTTTACATTAGGAAATTAAAGAAAGAATAGCAATTTGAGCCTAAAACAGAAGAAAAATACAATAAAAATTAGAATAGAAATAAATGCAATTTAAAAGAGGAAAATAATAAAGAAAATCAAGAAACTTTAATTGGTAACTCCTAGCCAGACTAACAAAAGAAAAACCAAGACAGAGAATACAAGTTATCAATATCAGAAGTTAAAGAGGAGTCATTACTACTGATCTAATGGAAAGTAAAAGGACAAACAAGGAATTCTATGAACACTATAATACATCTCATCCTTGTCTTAATTCAGGGAACATTTGAATCTTCTCCTTAGAAGTTAAGCTGATTGCTTTGCAAAACTGCAAAGCAAATAAAGAACTATTGTTTAACTTTCAATTTATAAAATATGTTCCTGAAACTCTGAACAAAATCAATAGTCCTGAATGCCAAGGCTTTAGATTGTAATTAGACTTCTTTACAGACAACAATATTTGAATTTAAAAATGCTAAAAGCATGAAGAATATAGGACATAAATTTTATACCATAAATGACAGTGTTGGAAAAGCTGCAGGGTTTTATAAGAGCCACTGAAAAATTTCAATCAAATGTAAGAAGTAGGAAGATGTTTTTTCATTAGTAAAGAATACAGGGAAATATGTCTAGTGTTGCTAGTAGGAGAAAATGCTGGAACCCGACCTTTCTTCAGGATAATTTGCCGAGTGAGGGATCTTAGAATCCTCAGAAAGGTTCAGGAGAGTCTTGGAACATTTTTGAGAGTTGGCATGCTTCACAGAAAAGTCTTGGCCCAGTTATTGCAAGTGTATTAGCTTTTTTCACTATGGAAGTAAATTATCACAGATTGAATGGTTAAAAACAACATACATTTATTGTTTTGCAGTTCTGTAGATTAGAAGTCTAACACAGCTCTCACCAGGATAAAAATCAATGTCTTAGCAAGGCTAAATTCCTTTCTGGAGGTTCTGAGGAAGAATGCATCTTCTCAGCTTTTCCAGAGGCTATAGACCAGCTTCACTCTGTGGCGTATGACTCCTTCCCTCCATCTTCAAAGTCAGTACTGATTCATCTTTACATTGTCCTTTCATTGGCACATCTTGCTCTGACTTAGTTGAGAAAGGTTTTCCACGTTTAAGGACCTCTGTGATTACATTTGCCCCAGTTGGCTAACTGAATATGACCTTCCATCTTAAGAGTCTTAACTTCATCACACATGCAAAGTACTTTTTGTGTCATGTAAGGTAAATAACAGGTTCTGGGAACTAAACATGAGGACATGTTTGGGGAGCTGTGACTGCTAGGCAATGCCTGAGAAAGATGTTTAAGTAGATAGGCCAGAATGGAGTCTTAAAATAACCCATATACTAGTTTGGGAAGAAGCATATATTTACTTTCTTCTCAGAGGGCATGAAAGTGACTGAGAGAAAGCAGGTTGTCTGGGATGGGTTCAAGAATATGGTTAAAACAAGGTCAGAGTGTACAGTTTGGCCCACTCTGTCAATAATCCATATAGTATGTACACTCTGTCAGTGACCATGGAAAGACAGAGTATAAAAACAACAGATATGTCAAAGGAAGGGGCCATTGCCTCATGACCAGGCTAAATGACTTATAAGTCAGTGGAGGCCAGCAATGGACAGAAGACAGTCACAGATAAGACACACCTCCCTATAATGTTCACCAATGCTTAAACCCCTGGAATCAGACTTTACTGATATAGCTGTGTGTGAATTCTTATTTCACTGAGTTCATATCACGGTATGACTAACCTTACATGAAGGAGACTAGATAAGCTGGCAGATAATAGGCAGTAAATAAGTTTATAAAAGATAAATAAATAAGTTCAGTGTTTGCTCACCTCAATGTGACCATGAAATTTGTTCTCATTTTGCAAGCATGAGTTCTAAATTCAGACAGGGAGGAACAAAATTTCAGTCCCACCATGTTCTAGCTGTATGACCTTGAGCATATAATGCAATGCCTCTAAACTTCAGTGCTTTCAAATGTAGTAAAATAAATTTATACACTATTCAGTAGAAAACTGAGACTCTTGGGACATGGGTCACTGTAACCAAGCAAATGAGAGTACTATCTAAATTGCTCTTCTGAATAGAATTTTTAAAAATGCAGAAATTAGAACAAAAGAATATAGAAAAAATATAAGCAGAAAAAAATGACAGGAGACTAGACTATAGCTTTGCTACTTTTAGGATCAGGAATAGTTAATAGTGAATTTTAAATTGTGTTACCATTATGAAAATACTTCCATATCCTCAAGACCTCGAATAAGGTCTTATACACATACACTATGAAATTTTCTAGTCTTCAAAGAAACACAATTCTGCAATATTTATTTTAATAAAGGATATACTGCAAAGAAACCCTGTACTTGGTGAGTGTGCAAGTTTGTTTCTCCCTGGTCTATGCCGCTGTCTGGCTGAGTTTTGATGAAGTTATTCCCAAGCCATATTTTGCTACCTGAAGATGGACATTAGCAAACTAATGCTTAATACTCAATGTCTTCTCATGTACTCTTCAAAAGCTTTACTCTGCTTTTAGAGCTATCTTGATATACAAATGAAATTGAATGTGAATTTGAAATATCAAATTTTTCTGGATCTTATGTGACTGTTTCACTGAGGAACAAGTTTTCTTTAGCATAGAACAGCAGATCACTCCAAAACAACCCTGTCCTCTGGGCCTTCCCTGTTTTCTGGAGCACACTTCAGGAAGGTCTCCCTAGCCTCATCTAACTACTCTCCATTTCTTTGATTATAGAACAATTCCAAACTGAGAGCATTTAGCATCCATCCCCTTTAAAGATCCATCCCTTTTAAAACTGATAAGAGATATGCATACACAAACAAGTATATGTTTTTGTGTACACAATACTTTGGCCACCTGATACAAAGAACTGACTCATTTGAAAAGACCCTAATGCTGGGAAAGACTGAAGGCAGGAGGAGAAGGGGACGACAGAGGATGAGATGGTTGGATGGCATCACTGACTCAATGGACATGAGTTTGAGTTAGCTCTGGGAGCTGGTGACGGACAGGGAGGCCTGGTGTGCTGCAGTCCATGGGGTTGCAAAGAGTCGGACACAACTGAACGACTGAACTGAACTGAACTGATAAAGATACATATATACACACATGTATATGTGTGTGTAGGATAAATCTTAACACTTTCATTTTCATAGTCTCACAAGTCTAAAGCTCATATCATATCAGATAATTTTTCCAAAAGACTCCCTACTAAGTTAAATATACTAATTCCTTAAATAAATATTTAAGTAACCATAATGTGCCAAACGCTTTGATGAGCATTGAGGACATAGCAGTGAACAGAAAAATAGATGCTTGTCTTTATGGAGTTTATAGTCTGTCCGAAAATTGGGTAAGCAACTGCAATTAGGTGTATGATAGGGTTACACCAGGTTGTCCAAGAGACTAAAGAATAAGGAGACAATAAGTTAAAAGGCAGAGAATAATGTTCTAGTCAGAAAAATAGCATATAAAAAGGTCCAGAGAGAGAACATCTCAGATGGAAGGAATCACATAAGGGTGGGGCTGTGAGACAGGAGTGCACAGTGGTGCCCCACAGGAAGGAATAATAAATCCTGCCTGAGGACAGAGGACAAGTCATGGCAAGTTAAGGTTGATGTATAACTTGTCCTACATATAAGCAGTTTTTTACATAAAGAAAATAACAGCCTGAGGAAAGGCACATGGATACGAAGTGACAGATAACTTATCCAACTGTCTCCAATTAAAATGTGACAACTCCAGGGCAATCCTACTTCAAAGTTCATGCTTTAACCCCATAAACAGACTTGGAGCCATTGAAGGACAACAATGAAGCATATAGCACCAGAGTTCTCAAGAAGCTCTTCTGTGTTATACCTTAATAACAATCAAGCTGTGCTTTGATCTTTTTACATTTACAGTGTGCTTTTCCATTTAATCTCACACCAGCACTGAGTCTCACCAATACAGTATTGTAAAGTAAAATAAAGTAAAAATTAAAATTAAAAAAAATTAAAAAATAAAAAAAAATTCAATTAAAAATGAGCAGAAAAGAAATTTTTCCAAAAAGAAGACATACAATCAGTCAATAGGTATATGAAAAGACACTGCTGATGCTGCTGCTGCTGCTGCTGCTGCTAAGTCACTTCAGTCGTGTCCAATTCTGTGTGACCCCATAGACGGCAGCCCACCAGGCTCCCCCATCCCTGGGATTCTCCAGGCAAGAACACTGGAGTGTTCTAGTTCTGTGAAAAATATGGCTGGTAACTTGATAGGGATTGCATTGAATTTGTGAATTGCTTTGGGTAGTATACTCATTTGCACTATATTGATTCTTCCGATCCATGAACATGGTATATTTCTCCATCTGTTAGTGTCCTCTTTGATTTCTTTCATCAGTGTCTTATAGTTTTCTATATATAGGTCTTTAGTTTCTTTGGGTAGATATATTCCTAAGTATTTTATTCTTTTCGTTGCAATGGTGAATGGAATTGTTTCCTTAATTTCTTTTTCTACTTTCTCATTATTAGTGTATAGGAATGCAAGGGATTTCTGAGTGTTGATTTTATATCCTGCAACTTTACTATATTCATTGATGAGCTCTAGTAATTTTCTGGTGGAGTCTTTAGGGTTTTCCATGTAGAGGATCATGTCATCTGCAAACAGTGAGAGTTTTACTTCTTCTTTTCCAATTTGGATTCCTTTTATTTCTTTTTCTGCTCTGATTGCTGTGGGCAAAACTTCCAGAACTATGTTGAATAGTAGCGGTGAAAGTGGGCACCCTTGTCTTGTTCCTGACTTTAGGGGAAATGCTTTCAATTTTTCACCATTGAGGATAATGTTTGCTGTGGGTTTGTCATATATAGCTTTTATTATGTTGAGGTATGTTCCTTCTATTCCTGCTTTCTGGAGAGTTTTTATCATAAATGGATGTTGAATTTTGTCAAAGGCCTTCTCTGCATATATTGAGATAATCATATGGTTTTTATTTTTCAATTTGTTAATATGGTGAATTACATTGATTGATTTGTGGATATTGAAGAATCCTTGCATCCCTGGGATAAAGCCCACTTGGTCATGGTGTATGATCTTTTTAATGTGTTGTTGGATTCTGATTGCTAGAATTTTGTTGAGGATTTTTGCATCTATGTTCATCAGTGATATTGGCCTGTAGTTTTCTTTTTTTGTGACATCTTTGTCAGGTTTTGGTATTAGGGTGATGGTTGCCTCATAGAATGAGTTTGGAAGTTTACCTTCCTCTGCAATTTTCTGGACGAGTTTGAGTAGGATAGATGTTAGATCTTCTCTAAATTTTTGGTAGAATTCAGCTGTGAAGCCATCTGGACCTGGGCTTTTGTTTGCTGGAAGATTTCTGATTACAGTTTCAATTTCCGTGCTTGTGATGGGTCTGTTAAGATTTTCTATTTCTTCCTGGTTCAGTTTTGGAAAGTTGTACTTTTCTAAGAATTTGTCCATTTCTTCCACGTTGTCCATTTTATTGGCATACAACTGCTGATAGTAGTCTCTTATGATCCTTTGTATTTCTGTGTTGTCTGTTCAAGATTTGTATGGAAATACAAAAAACCTCGAATTGCCAAAGCAATCTTGAGAAAGAAGAATGGAACGGGAGGAATCAACTTGCCTGACTTCAGGCTCTACTACAAAGCCACAGTCATCAAGACAGTATGGTACTGGCACAAAGACAGACATATAGATCAATGGAACAAAATAGAAAGCCCAGAGATAAATCCACACACATATGGACACCTTATCTTTGACAAAGGAGGCAAGCATATACAATGGAGTAAAGACAATCTCTTTAACAAGTGGTGCTGGGAAAACTGGTCAACCACTTGTAAAAGAATGAAACTAGATCACTTTCTAACACCGCACACAAAAATAAACTCAAAATGGATTAAAGATCTAAATGTAAGACCAGAAACTATAAAACTCCTAGAGGAGAACATAGGCAAAACACTCTCAGACATAAATCACAGCAGGATCCTCTATGATCCACCTCCCAGAATTCTGGAAATAAAAGCAAAAATAAACAAATGGGATCTAATTAAAATTAAAAGCTTCTGCACAACAAAGGGAAATATAAGCAAGGTGAAAAGACAGCCTTCTGAATGGGAGAAAATAATAGCAAATGAAGCAACTGACAAACAACTAATCTCAAAAATATACAAGCAACTCATGCAGCTCAATTCCAGAAAAATAAACGACCCAATCAAAAAATGGGCCAAAGAACTAAATAGACATTTCTCCAAACAAGACATACGGATGGCTAACAAACACATGAAAAGATGCTCAACATCACTCATTATTAGAGAAATGCAAATCAAAATCACAATGAGGTACCACTTCACACCAGTCAGAATGGCTGCGATGCAAAAATCTGCAAGCAATAAATGCTGGAGAGGGTGTGGAGAAAAGGGAACCCTCCTACACTGTTGGTGGGAATGCAAACTAGTACAGCCACTATGGAGAACAGTGTCGAGATTCCTTAAAAACTTGCAAATAGAACTACCTTATGACCCAGCAATCCCACTGCTGGGCATACACACCGAGGAAACCAGAATTGAAAGAGACACATGTACCCCAATATTCATCGCAGCACTGTTTATAATAACCAGGGCATGGAAACAACCTAGATGTCCATCAGCAGATGAATGGATAAGAAAGCCAAGGTACATATACACAATGGAGTATTACTCAGCCATTAAAAAGAATTCATTTGAATCAGTTCTGATGAGATGGATGAAACTGGAGCCGATTATTCAGAGTGAAGTAAGCCAGAAAGAAAAACACCAATACAGTATACTAATACATATATATGGAATTTAGAAAGATGGCAATGACGACCCTGTATGCAAGACAGGAAAAAAGACACAGCTGTGTATAACGGACTTTTGGACTCAGAGGGAGAGGGAGAGGGTGGGATGATTTGGGAGAATGGCATTCTATCATGTATACTATCATGTAAGAATTGAATCACCAGTCTATGTCTGACGCAGGATACAGCATGCTTGGGGCTGGTGCATGGGGATGACCCACAGAGATGTTATGGGGAGGGAGGTGGGAGGGGGGTTCATGTTTGGGAACACATGTAAGAATTAAAGATTTTA
Organism: Budorcas taxicolor; assembly: GCF_023091745.1. Classification (NCBI taxonomy): domain Eukaryota; kingdom Metazoa; phylum Chordata; class Mammalia; order Artiodactyla; family Bovidae; genus Budorcas; species Budorcas taxicolor. The sequence goes on from NC_068912.1 coordinate 76,650,466, forward strand.
AAATTTAAAAAAAAAATGTGAAAAAAAAGTGTGAAAAAAATAAAATTAAATTAAATTTTAAAAAGAAAAAGAAAAAAAGAACACTGGAGTGGGTTGCCATTTCCTTCTCCAATGCATGAAAGTGAAAAGTGAAAGGAAAGTTGCTCAGTCGTGTCCAACTCTTTGCAACACCATGGACCGCAGCCTACCAGGCTCCTCTGTCCGTGAGATTTTCCAGGCAAGGGTACTGGAGTGGGGTACCATTGCCTTCTCTGATAAAAAGACACAGAATATCACTAATCAACCTTACACGTGTTAGGATAGCTTCTACCAACAAGACAGGAAACAAGGGTTGTTGAGGACATGGAGGAGAGAAGAGAACTTTTATGCACTGTTGGTGGAAGGTAAATTGGCATAGTCATTATAGAAAAAAGTGGAAATATTCCTTGAAAACTTTAAAAAATAGATCTACCATATGGTCCGGCAATCCCAATTCTGGGTATATATCCAAAGAAAGCAAATAAATATCTTAGGAAGATAATATCTGCAACCCCATGTTCACTGAAGCATTTTTCACAGTAGCCAAGATATTGAACCAAACTAAGTGTCCATCATCTATCAAATGGATAAATATGTGATATATATACATACATATCCATACATACAACATACACATATATACATATACATAGTGCATTATATGTATTAAATATATATATATATTATTCATCCATTTGTAAAGGAGATTCTGTCATTTGCAAAAACATGAGCAAAATGAGAGAACATTATCCTGAGTGAAATCAGTCAGACAAAGAAAGACAAATACTAAACTCTTATAAAACACAGAATGGTGGTTACCAGGGGCTAGAGCATGCGAGATATCAAAAATGCTAGTCAAAGGGTTATAAGTCTTCAGTTACAAGATGTATAAGTTCTGAGGATCTAAGGTATAGCATGATAATGATAGTTAATAATAATGTACTGTATACTGAAAATCTGTTAAAACATTTGTCTTAAGCATTCTCACCACATACACAAAAGATATAAGGTGATGGATGTGTTAATTAACCTGACTGTGGTCATCATTTCAGAGACCATACATATATCAAATCATCACACTGTACACTATCAGTTCGGTTCAGTCTCTCAGTTGTGTCTGACTCTTTGCAACCCCATGAATCACAGCATGCCAGGCCTCCCTGTCCATCACCAACTCCTGGAGATCACTCAAACTCATGTCCATCGAGTCAGTGATGCCATCCAGCCATGTCATCCTCTGTCGTCCCTTTCTCCTCCTGCCCCTAATCCCTCCCAGCACTATAAATGTATACAATTTTGTAAATTACACTTGGAAAAGAAAATTTTATTGTATTAGGTTTTACTGAAGAAGTTAAAGAATGATTAGTTATCCCTATAACCTTTTAAATCAGGAGCACTGAGGCCTGTTACCTGCTGTTTATCTGCTGCTTATTTTTTGTATATTCTAGCCTGTGTGGTTTATAATCTTTAGCAAATATCCATGGTGAATCCAGCATATAAGGCACAGTGAAAGTGAAAAGTGAGTCACTTAGTCATGTCTGACTCTTTGTGACCCCATGAAATATGCAGTCCATGGAATTCTCCAGGCCAGAATATTGGAGTGGGTAGCCTTTCCCTTCTCCTGGGGATCTTCCCAACGTAAGGATAGAACTCAGGTTTCCCACATTGCAGGTGGATTCTTTATCAGCTGAGCCACAAGGGAAGCCCAAGAATACTGAGGTGGGTAGCCTATCCCTTCTCCAGAGGATCTTCCCAACCCAGTTATCGAACCTGGGTTTCCTGCATTGCAGGTCTCCTGCATTGAAGACATAGTAAGGGGATAAAATAATTAAAGTCATTGTCCCCACACCAGAATCATTTATAATTTAGTAGGAGAGAGATGAAGGCAAATAGAATCAATCATTGGAGCAGATACATTCAATTTATAGATTCAACAGAGACAAGTAGGGTAAACTTGGAATAATATTACCAAGAAATCAAAACGTATCCTGGTAACACTCGTTCATCTCTCATTTATAAGTTAATGAGAGGCATTTTTAGACCTAGTCTCTCAGAATAAAAAAGACCCAGTGTCTCTGTCACTCACTAGCTCTTAGAAGTTGAGAATGTTACTCAAGCTACTGCACCTCAGTTTCCTCCTTTGTAAAAGAAGGATAATAACAGTTTCTGCCCTATCAGGTGATGATTAAAAGAAATGATACAAATAAAATACTTAGCATAATGTCTGACACAATATAAGCCATTATTATGTATCAAATATTTATTGGGGATTTAATAGGTACCAGACACTCATGTTATGCAAAGAATAGAAAGATGAATCAAAGAAGGAATGCTAAATCATCTGCAAATAATTCTACCAAGGTAATGTTTAAGGCAGGCGTAACTTCTACGCTCAAGTTTTTATGACCTGAAAGCCAATCATAGATTCTGGAAAATTCTTTAAGTGTTAAGAATAAGAATGATTTGATGTCATGAGGACAAATAAAAGAACAACCTTAAATTAGACCTTTTCAAAAAAGAAGAATTAGCTTCATTGTTCTTATTAAATATATGAAGTAACCTTCCATGACACTCATAAAGAAATCTCTCACAACTGGTAGCTCTTAACACCTAGGATATTATTGTGTAGAGTTTAAACTATTCAAGCATGACTAGTCCCTGTAAAGATATATTGAGCATAAAATAAGAAACAATCTTGAACTAAAAAACAATTGCTTTAAGTATTTATATGTTACACAGTTCTTCCCTGTAGAAGCGCATTATATTGTGCAAAACTAAAAGATACTCTCTTAATGGAAAAACAAATCAAAACTCAAGTATATATGCTAAACTTATATCTATAGGTCTTCATCTATATAGTGAACAACCTTTGTTATTTGTTTCCATTTATATAGAATCACTATGAAGTGAAGTGAAGTGAAGTCACTCAGTCGTGTCCAACTCTTTGCAACCCCGTGGACTGTAGCCCACTCAGGCTCCTCTGTCCATGGGATTCTCCAGGCAAGAATACTGGAGTGGGTTGCCATTTCCTTCTCCAGGGGATCTTCCCAACCCAGGGATTGAACCTGGGTCTCCTGCATTGCAGGCAGACGCTTTATCCTCTGAGCCACCAGGGAAGCTAAACTAACATAAACCATAATAGGTTTCAATGCAGATAAAAGAAATTTAAAGCATTATGTATGTCAAAATAAGAAAACTGAGCTGAGAATTTTCTGATATGCTCCTTACTTATTCATCCTCTCAGACCTATTCATTCAATCAAAACCTTTAGCAGAAGGGGTTAGTGGATTTTTCCTTACTATAAGTGTATTTTTATTAAAGTATGATTGACATACAACATTAATTTCAGGTGTGCAACATAGGGATTCAATATTTGTATACATTGAGAAATGATCACCATAAGAAGCCCTGTTACTGTCACCATAAAAAGTGAATACAATATTATGACTTTATCCTTCATGTTGTACTTTCAATTCAGTTCAGTTGCTCAGTCGTGTCTAACTCTTTGCAACCCCATGAATCACAGCATGCCAGGCCTCCCTGTCCATCACCAACTCCCGGAGTTCACCCAAACTCGTATCCATCGAGTCGGTGATGCCATCCAGCCATCTCATCCTCGGTCATCCCCTTCTCCTCCTGCCCCCAATCCTTCCCAGCATCAGTGTCTTTTCCAATGAGTCAACTCTTCGCATGAGGTGGCTAAAGTATTGGAGTTTCAGCCTCAGCATCAGTCCTTCCAATGAACACCCAAGACTGGTCTCCTTTAGGATGGACTGGATGGATTTCCTTGCAGTCCAAGGGACTCTCAAGAGTCTTCTCCAACACCACAGTTCAAAAGCATCTATTCTTTGGCGCTCAGCTTTCTTCACAGTCCAATTCTCACATCCATACATGACCACTGGAAAAACCATAGCCTTGACTAGGCGGACCTTTGTTGGCAAAGTAATGTCTCTGCTTTTGAATATGCAATCTAGGTTGGTCATAACTTGCCTTCCAAGGAGTAAGCATCTTTTAATTTCATGGCTGCAATCACCATCTGCAGTGATTTTGGAGCCCCAAAAAATAAAGTCTGACACTGTTTCCACTGTTTCGCCATTTATTCCAATGAAGTGATGGGACCAGATGCCGTGATTTTAGTTTTTACATCCTCATAATTTATTGATTTTATAACTGGAATTTTGTAGTTTTCACATACACACACACCCCACTAAACCCCCTCTTTTCTAGCAACTGCTTTTCTGTATATATAAGTCTGAGTTTTGTTTAGTTTTCCTTGTTTGTTTCTAAATTCCACATACAGGGTTTCTCTGGTGGCTCAGTGGTAAAGAACCCACTTCCCAGTGCAGGAGACATTTGACCCCTGGGTTGGGAAGATCCCCTGGAGAACCCACTCCAGTATTCCTGCCTGGGAAATCCCATGGAAAGAGGACCTGGTGGGCTATAGAATCGGACACGACTTAAGGACTGAGCACACACAAAGAACATAAACAAATATAAGCTGCATCTCTGGTCTCAAAAGGAGTTTAATAGAGTTGTTGAGAACAGGCCTACTTGTATAGAGTAAACATTTCTCCAAAGAAGACATACAGATGGCTAACAAACACACGAAGCAATTCTCAACATCACTCATTATCAGAGAAATGCAAATCAAAACCACAATGAGGTACCATTTCACGCCACTCAGAATGGCTGCGATCCAAAAGTCTACAAAAAATAAATGCTGGAGAGGGTGTGGAGAAAAGGGAACCCTCTTATACTGTTGGTGGGAATGCAAACTAGTACAGCCACTACGGAGAACAGTGTGGAGATTCCTTAAAAAACTCAACATAGAGCTGCCTTATGACCCAGCAATCCCACTGCTGGGCATACACACCGAGGAAACCAGAATTGAAAGAGACACGTGTACCCCAATGTTCATCGCAGCACTGTTTATAATAACCAGGGCATGGAAACAACCTAGATGTCCATCAACAGACGAATGGATGAGAAAGCAGTGGTACATATACACAATGGAGTATTACTCAGCCATTAAAAATAATACATTTGAATCAGTTCTAATGAGGTGGATGAAACTGGAGCCATTTATACAGAGTAAAGTAAGCCAGAAAGAAAAGCACCAATACAGTATACCAACACATATATATGGAATTTAGAAAGATGGTAATGATAACCCTGTATGCAAGACAGCAAAAGAGACACAGATGTATAGAACAGTCTTTTGGACACTGTGGGAGAGGGAGAGGGTGGGATGATTTGGGAGAATGGCATTGAAACACCTATAATATCATATATGAAATGAATCACCAGTCCAGGTTCAATGCATGATACTGGATGCTTGGGGCTGGTGCACTGAGATGACCCAGAGGGATGGTACAGGGAAGGAAGAGGGAGGGGGGTTCAGGATGGGGAACACGTGTATACCTGTGGCAGATTCATGTTGATGTACGGCAAAACCAATACAATATTGTAAAGTACTTAACCTTCAATTAAAATAAATTAATTTATTTATTTATAAATAAAATAAATTTATTTTATTTATAAAAAAATAAAATTAGTGGTAAGGGTTGCACACACTTTATGAATGTTCCCCAAATCCTGAAATCAATGAATTTTATGTTATGAATATAATGTTCATATAAAACTGTTTTAGAAAAAAAATTAAGACAATCAATATTTATTGATCCAGATACAGTATAAATATCATATGTGTAACACAAACAATAAATGTCTGTGCTAAAACTGCCAAAAAATGGACCAAATCTGAAACAAAATAAACCATGAATAGGGAAGTCCTACAGCAGCTTAAACCAAAATGAAAATAACAGTGAGTTCTTATTAAAAAAGCATCGTCTTAATGAAGAAATATAAAAAGCATGATTTAGCAATAGATTGACCCTAAACCTCACTGACCCTTTTTTAAAATTTTATTATTCTGTATTTTAGATCATATTTGAAGTAACAGAGAAAGAATGAGAGTTGAAAAATGTCTGACATTTTTTACAAAGATTTAAATTCTTTCAAACACCTGACTACTGAAGGTCTACAGAATTTAATGAAATGAAATGCCTAGTTGTTAGATACTAGGTTTTCTTTCTTCCTTCCTTCCTTTATTTTTCTTTCTCCCTTTTGAGCAGCTTAAACAATTTACTTCTCACAGTTCTGAGGTTGAAGAAATCCACGATCAAGGCACTGGCAGACTCAATGTCTAGAGAGAACCACTTCCTGGTTCAAAGGCCATTGCCTTCTTGCATGTCCTCAGATGGTGGAAGGTGTAAGGGAGCTTTCTGAATTTTCTTTTCTAAGGATACTAATCTCATTCTTGAGAATTCTATCTTAATGACCTCTGGAAGACCCACCTCTAAACACTATTATTTTAGGAATCAGTATTTCAATATTCAAGTTTTGGAGGAAAACAAACATTCGATCTATAATGTCAAGTGAATCATATACAAAGCAAATGTGGGAACTACTGAATTCAGCTCTGCTGCTGCTGCTGCTAAGTTGCTTCAGTCATGTCTGACTCTGTGCAACCTCATAGACCTCAGCCCACCAGCCCACTAGGCTCCCCCATCCCTGGGATTCTCCAGGCAAGAACACTGGAGGGGGTTGCCATTTCCTTCTCCAATGCATGAAAGTGAAAAGTGAAAGTGAAGTTGCTCAGTCGTGTCCGACTCTTAGTGACCCCATGGACTGCAGCCTACCAGGCTCCTCTGTCCACAGGATTTTCCAGGCAAGAGTTCTGGAGTGGGTTACCATTGCCTTCTCTGGAATTCAACTCTAAACCCTTGCTAATCAAAGTATGGTCCACTAACAGCATTCATATCACCTGGGAATTTATTTGAAATTTTAAATCTCAGACCTCACTCCACATATACTTAATCTACACACAACATCCTAGATGATTCATACAAACGTTTAAATTTGAAAAGCAGGCAATTGTGCTCCTAGACCCACAATATCAGCATCACCCAAGAAATTGCTTGAAATGCAAACTATCTGGCTCCACCCCAGATCTATTGAATCAAAATCCCTCTGGGAATGGGCCTAGTGGCTGCATTATTTGTTAACAAGATCAGCACTTTACATCGGTGATATTGAAAATAACATAATATACTATGCAATGTTCAAAGAAAATGTGCAACCCTTACCCTATTCCTTCCTTTCTATGTCAAGAATTTAAGGGCACCTGCCTCCTCTTCCACTGTCCTCCCCTTGATGGAGTTTACATCATCTACAGTATACATTATAAATACAAGGTCCACTAGGAGCAAGGTCCACTAAGGTCTCCATGGTGGCTCAGATAGTAAAGAATCTGTCTCCAATTTAGGAGACCCAGGTTCAATCCCTGGGTCCAGAAGATCCCCTGGAGAAGGAAATGGCAACCCACTCCAGTATTCTTGCCTGGAGAATTCCATGAACAGAGGAGCCCAACGCTCCAGTCCATGGGGTCGCAAAGAGTCGGACACGACTGAGTGACTGACACTCCCTTTCACTAGGAGCAAAAATAAAGGCAGAGTGGCAACTGGATCACTGAACATTAGTAAATGATGTTCATTTTGCTATTTTAATGAACATCCCAATTATTCATTTTAATATTAATGTTAATTGTGCATATGTGCATGAGTGTTAACTGTACTGCTGGTTAATTATATCTGAATAAGAAAACAATGTACACAGAAAAAAAATTATAACCACATTGGGAAAAAATGAAATGAATAACACTTAGGCATGGAAATTCACTGTAGAGAGGTAGAGGCTTATAGGAGAAAGCTCTGTGTAAAGAGGTAAATAACCTTCCAGAGTCTTCTACACTGAAGGACTTTTTTCTACAAGAAACATTTCAGAACCACATACCATTATTTAAGTCCTAGCTACAGAAATGTGGCGGGGGGAAAAAAAGACATAGTATAGTTCTTGACATTTAGGTTCAAATGTATTGAAAAAAACAAATACAATAGAGAGATAATTATAATACTCTGTTAAGCATCATAATGGAGATTGGTCCTGCCTATTAGAACCAAGCAAGATTTCTGAATCAAGCAACTAACCCTCTGGAGAAATTAGGAAAAGCAGAAATAGTGAAGACTATACCTGGAATACTGAAGCTTAAGTAAACAAACCACATGAGGAGAAAGGCAGGGAAAAATAAAACCCTGGAATTACACCAGACTTTTCTCCTACAAAAGAGAATGTTTATTGCCAAGTGACCAAAATGGGTGAGATTTTATTCTTAATAAAAATTTCCTGTGAAGGGCTGATTGATTTGGTTTAATTTGCTATAACAGCTTCTGCATTTGAAAAAATCCTAAACCTGTCTCTCAAGAATCTTCAGATTCATGAAAAATCTGGTGTATTAGGAAATGGAAAGGTTACTACGCTCCTGACCACCACTCCAACCATGGCCCTCCACTTATAAAAACACTCTGGAGGTAAAATCCACAAACAGATGACCAAGAGAAAATTTACTGATTTTTTGCTAGAAATTATCTGCAACAAGGGTACTCAATGCTATTCTTTATTGTAATGCAAGTTCACAACCCCACCCTCACTGCAAGGACTACTACTGTATTTGAACCAGTCAGAATCTCATTTTTTTTGACATATGATGGGACGAACAAGGATTGTAGTTTTCCTAACAAGGAAGTGCAGAGGTCTCTCTGAAACAGAAAGCTGCACCCTTAATCAAAATGGTTCATGCTCTGTAAAAGCAAAAGAGGCTAGCAAGCTTGAAAAGGTCCTCTTTTGCAGAAACCTGAAAGAAGCCAGTACTGAAGAACAGGACCAGACTGTAATTCCCTGAAGACAGCCCCTCAGCTCTATAACATGCAAATTTCCTGTGGGAATACTGAAGTCACCAGGCATCCCTCCATCAAATGTATATTAATGAGTCCTGTAAATGTTCTCAAACTCTGAGCATTAGTCCCCTGGGCAAATCTGACAAGGCAGCTAGTGTCACACGGGATATTTATTAAACCATTTTCAACTGACCACGTGGTATTACTGTTGCCAGAAACAGATGACCCAATGATTTAACAGAATGTAAGATACAAAGGGTTTTTTTCCTTCTCTTTCTTTGCAATTGCACTTGGAGTCTTGTTTTGAGAGTAAGATAAACAAGGACAAACAATTTAAACAATACTGCTTGTGGTTTCAGAAACTACTCAAGTAAAGTGTTCTAAGAGACATGATTAAGTGACAATCCACTTCTGAAAACATTAAGAAAAATTCCTGGGAAACTACATTTTAAGTTTCACTCTTCACCGATGGAAAAAGCATTTCAAGAGTAATTTAGTTGAAGAATATAGATTGTGTGTTGAATTTCATAGTTCCCATTTATTACAAGACAAATCACAAAACATCCTCTTAATGAGGTAGTTCTGTGTTCATAACTACCAGAAAGTTATTTTCTCAGTATATAATAAGGTAAATCTCTTCTGAACATATCCCATCTCTCCCCATTACCTAATAATCAGATTTTTATTTTTTTTTTTTAAAAAGGCTACTTGCCTTTAAAGTGAGATGCTTCCTTGATCTCTTCCAAATCCGTCCTCTGGAATACAATAGAAATTATCAGGTCTGTAGTTTGAGTTTGAACTTTATGTTCATGAGTCATGAGAAAAAATGCCATTTTTAAAGCAGTAAATAGTTTTTCTCATTCTCTAGATACCAAGGATTTGATTCACCTCCAAGAGAAGACTGAATCTTTGTTTTAGGATACTACAGTTCAGTTCAGTCATTCAGTCGTGTCCGACTCTTTGCAACCCCATGAATTGCCACATGCCAGGCCTCCCTGTCCATCACCAACTCCCGGAGTTCACTCAAACTCATGTCCATCGAGTCGGTGATGCCTTCCAACCATCTCATCCTCTGTCGTCCCCTTCTCCTCCTGCCTCCAATCCCTTCCAGCATCAGAGTCTTTTCCAATGAGTCAACTCTTCGCATGAGGTGACCAAAGTACTGGAGTTTCAGCTTTAGCATCATTCCTTCCAAAGAACACCCAGGACTGACGTCCTTCAGAATGGACTTGATGGATTTCCTTGCAGTCCAAGGGAATCTCAAGAGTCTTCTCCAACACCACAGTTCAAAAGCATCAGTTCTTTGGCACTCAGCTTTCTTCACAGTCCAACTCTCACATCCATACATAACCACTGGAAAAACCATAGCCTTGACTAGATGGACCTTTGTTGGCAAAGTAATGTCTCTGCTTTTGAATATGCTATCTAGGTTGGTCATAACTTTCCTTCCAAGGAGTAAGCGTCTTTTAATTTCATAGCTGCAATCACCATCTGCAGTGATTTTGGACAGTAGAATATATAATTTGGATAGGCAAAATAAGCAAAGAACCCATGATGGAAATGGAAAGGTGTGAGGTGCTTAAGTGCTCCTCATGAAACATCAATGGCTTTATGTTCATTGCTGGTGATAATTGCAGACATACAAAATTTGTTTCCTCTTCAGGATGTTGTTTTTCTTTTGAGAGTCTGAAAAGTTAGGCCTGAACTTCCAGTAGGAAGTGACAGAATCTCTTCAGGGCATTCTAACTGAAGGAAGATAAATGGCCAGTAGGAGCCTTCTTGTGGAGAATCGCGGTTATGAGCTTGAGAGCCATTATATACAGTAGAGTACCTAGTTTTAAATTATTTTTCTTCACTGTTGTTCCAGTTACTAAGACTATATAACAAATTACCCCCAAACTTAGTGGCAAGAAACAAAACATTTATTTTGTTCATGGTTTCATAGGTGAGGAATTCAAATAAGGAACAATTCAAATTATGCTTTATGGTGGCTTTGGTCTCAGAAGGAAGATCCAAAGACAGAGAACTAAAATCATCTATAGTCTGGCATGCTAACATGTTAGGCATTTGATGCCTACTGTTGGCTAGCAGCTTCTCCTCTCCAATGGACCTCTCCATGAAGTCTGCAAATGGTACCTTCAAGGTCACAGGACTTCTTTCACAGCAGTTCATGACTCCAAAGGCATATGTTCTGAGAGACAGAGATAAGGTCAGAGAAGGCTTTATCATCCTCTATGACTTTACTTCACAATGTAATTTCTACTACATTCTAAGGTGATTAGAAGCAAGTCACAAAGAAGGATTCATATTGAAGGGGAAAAAATATATGGATCCCACCTCCTGATGGAAGAATATGTCCACACCACTATAATGGACACACTCGAAGGGGGCCCAGTGAGACCTGCACTTGCATAATTCCCTCCCCTTGAGTATGAGCCCTGCAACTTGCTTTAACCAATAGAATACCACTGCTTTGATTAGATTATGTAACACAATAAAGGCAGATATGATGCTGCACAGAAAGTATTGCTCAAATATATCATGATCAAAATTTTTTTGCTTCCCCAAATTCATATATTGAAGCTTGAACTCATATTGTTACACCATTTGGGAGGTAATTAGAAATTAGCATGGGGCCCTCTTGATGAGATTAGTATTCTTATGAGAAAAGACACCAGAGAGTTTGCTCTTTCTCTATCTGTTATGTGAGGGCACAGCAAGAAGGTGGTCATCTGCAAGCCCGGAAGACAGTTCTCACCATACATGACCATGCTGGACCCTGATCTTGGACTTGCAGCCTTTATATTTGTGAGGAAATTAATTTCTCTTGTCCTAGTCATTGAGTCTATGCTAATTTCATTACAGCATTTGAAGCTGACTAATACATTATATTATATGGCAAAAGTACTGGGATATCACTGCCAAACTTCTGTTGGTAGACTGGAAAGAGATTATTTTGTGAGCCTTGAGGAAGCAAATTGCTATGATATAAACTGCCAATGGATAGGTCCACATGACAAGTAACTGCAGGAAGAGCTAAGGGCCTCAGTACTACAATTGTGAGATACTTTAAAAGCACTTGAGCAAACTTATAAGTAGATCCTTTCAAGTGAAACCAGAGGAGAATGCAGCCCAGTCAACCCTGAATTGTTGCCTTCCAAGACCCTCAAACAGAAAAGTCGGTTACAACAGATCCTCTTTGACCCACCTCCCAGAGTAATGGAAATAAAAACAAACATAAACAAAAGGTTTTGCATAGCAAAGGAAACTATACAGGAAAAGACAACCCATAGAATGGGAGAAAATATTTGCAAACGATGCAAATGACAAGAGAAACAACTCAATCAAAAAATGGGCAGAAGATCTAAACAGACATTTCTCCAAGGAAGACATACAAATGATTAAAACCCACATGAAAAGATGTTCAGTATCACTAATTATTAGAGAAATGTAAATCAAAATTATGACGAGATATCACCTCACCACAAGTCAGAATGGTTATCACCAAAAATCCACAAATAATAAATGATGGAGAAGGCATAGAGAAAAGAGAACCCTCCTACACTCTTGGTGAGGTTGTAAATTGGTACAGCCACTATGAAGAACAGTATGGAGGTTCCTTAGAAAACTAGAAATAGAGCTACCATATGATCCTGTAATCCCACTTCTGGGCATATATTCATAAAAAAACATGGTCCAAAAGAATACATGCACCCCAACGTGCATGGCAGCATTATTTAGCCCAGACATAGAAGCAATCTAAATGTCCATCTACAGATAAACAGACAAAGAAGTGTGGTACATAGATATGATGGAATATTAACTCAGCTACTAAAGAGAATAAAATAATGCCATTTGCAGCAACATGGATGGACCTGAAGATTATCATACTGAGTGAAGTAAATCAGACAGAGAAAAATAAATAACATATGATATCACTTACATGCAGAATATTTTAAAATGATACAAATGAACTTATTTATGAAATCGAACAGACTCACAGACTTAGAGAACAAACTTATGGTTACCACAGCGGAAGGGTGGTATAGAACAATATTTAAGAGAGTTTGGGACTGACATGTACACTTGACTATATTTAAAATGGATAATCAACAAGGACATACTGTATAACACAGGAAACTCTGCTCGATATTATGTAACAACCTAATTAGGAAAATTGTTTGAAAAAGAATAAATACACATATAGGTATAATTGTCACACTTGGACAGCTTAAATAGAAGAGCCCACCCTTTCTCTTATTGGATGTGGGGGAATGGAGTAAGGTCATTCCAGAACAGCAGATGCAAAAGTATAGAATATAAAAGAGCAGAATGGTATGTGTTATTGCCACAGCTGGTACTACGATTTACTGCAGTTAAAACCTAAGATGTGGAAATAGAAAAAAAGATGAGCCTAGGAAGATGGTTATAGGTCAGATAGCCAGATAATGAAAGACCTGCATGCTTCATTGAAGACTTGTGATGATGCCATAAGATACCACTAAATATATTTTAGCATTCAAGGGAAATGATCATCTTTTACAGAAAGCCCATTCTGGCAACAATGCAGAAAGCAGTCCTACCTCATTACATTACACGGGGGTTTCACCTATGTATTTCCTCTGGGCTGTTGGTTCTTTTTTTTTAATATTTATTTTTTCTCCCTGTACTCCAGTACCTACTCAGAACAAATGATATGCCATGTTGGTTCTTTAAGGACAAGAAGCTTGCCTTCTTTACTCTTCTATTGTGAATGCCTAAAACAATACATATTTATGGAAGTGAAAGGAAGTGAACTGATCAGAAGAAAAAGAAATCATTACAACAACTCTGATGAGAGATGTTCTGTATCAGGAGTCAGAAAATCATACCCCACAGTCCTAATTCGGCTCACCACCTCCTGTTTGTAAATAAAATTCTATTGGAAAACAGTCACAAAAATGTGTTTACATATTGCCCATAGTTGTATTCATGCTATAACAGCAACAGTTTGGTAATTACACACATAAACCACATGTGGCCTATCTGGACCTTTACAGAAAAGGTTTACCGACACCTGCACTGAACTGAAGTAGGAGTCATATAACTAAGTAGATGCAGATGGTATTTATAAGGCAAAATCATTTGGTATAGACACTACTTTTTGTTCCTAGTTCTATTTCACAATATCACATACACATTAGAGGCCCACAGTATAAATATGTATAAAAACCTTTCAAGTGTCCCAGCGTAATTTTGACAAGTCTTATTTACTTTCTCAGGCCTCCCTGATAGCTCAGTTGGTAAAGAATTCACCTGCAATGTAGGAGACCTAGTTCGATTCCTGGGTCAGGAAGATCCACTGGAGAAGGGATAGGCTACCCACTCCAGTATTCTTGGGCTTCCCTGTGGCTCAGCTGGTAAAGAATATGTCTGCAATGTGGGACACCTGGGCTCGATCCCTGGGTTGGGAAGATCCCCTGGAGAAGGGAAAGGCAACCCACTCCAGTATTCTGGCCTGGAGAATTCCATAGACTGTAAAGGGCAAAGGGTTGCAAAGAGTTGGACATGACTGAGCGACTTTCACTTTCACTATTTACTTTCTCAAATTTAAATTGAACTATCATTTCCACCAAGATCCTTAAACTCTGAAGAACACATGGTGGAGTCTACTTATCACACAAAGTTACAGATACAAAGCAGAAGCAGTATTCGATTGGTCCACTTAGACAAAGATAGTTCTGCGGTAATAGGACAGTATCAGCCCTGTGGTCCCGTATATAAATCTTCTAAAAGGCTCCTAACCTCTAAATTATTGCCATATTCTTGTTTTCCCTGCAGGTCTTCAGAGATGGCCTAAATCTTTTTTACCTCATTAAGCTGCTCTGCACCAGAGTCCTCTAAAAACTTTTCACCCGAAAAGTCTCCACAAGGCTTGAATTTCTTTTCCCTTTTCTGTAGTCAGAACATAAAAGATTGCAATTCAAAGAAAAAGTAAAGAACCGTCATGGTCCTTTTTGTTGGTGTTAATCTCTGAACTGTAGATTTAGGGTGACTATTTTTTCAGTTCCTGGTTTTCTACTTCCTGTTTGAATATACACTACAAAGTGCTGGTGAAATGTATTTATAGGACACAGTTGGCCAGTTGCTAGGCCTTTTGTACCAGGACTTAAAAGATAAAGGCAAGTGCCTTTCTTAAAAAAAAAAAAAAGAAAGAAAAGGTAATCTGCAGGTACAGAAATATCTAATCATAGTCATAGTCATAGCACCAATACTCCTAGACAGGCAGAAAAAAAAAAAAAAAGGCAATTTAGATTAAAAGTTGCTTATTACAAAAGTGGATTTTTAAATATCACACCTTGAATAACAAACTCATAAGCAAAAATTTTCCTATCCCCCATGGAATAAATTTAAGGAAAATGAACAATGTATTAGCATTTTTATTGCTAACTCATTAGTATTTTCATTTTTGAAGATTATTTACCTCAACTATTTAGTTTGTGTCATTATTTGGAAAAAAGTAATGAACCATACATCATACACCAAAATACTTTTCAGTTTAATGAAAGATTTAAGTGTGAAGACAAGCACAAAAACACAGAACTAGGAAATGTAAATATCTCTCTAATTTTAGAGTGCAGAAGGATCCTTTAGGCACATGAGTAAGTAAAAGCAGAATCTGAAAGACAAAGTGAAAACTTAAGACTTCTGGGTATCTTAAACCAAATTCTCAAAATTTAACAACCAATAACCAATATGGAAAATATTTTAATGTGTATGACTAGAAGTTTTTTCCTTTTTTTCCAGAACATAATTTTAAAAACTGAGCACAGAATATGAAGCTACTATATAAGGAATAAAAATGACTAATAAATATATGAAAAAAATCTCAGCCTTGCATATAATCAAATAAACTAAAAAAGGCAATAAGTCATCTATTTTTTGTCTGTATATGAGTAAAGACATTTTATTTTTAAAATAGTACACAGATATATTAGTTCAAATTATTTTGGTAGCAAATAACCGAAAATTTATTCAAAACAACAGTGGAAAATTAGTGAACTCTCAAAAATTTTAAATTCCAAACAGAAGTTTGCTTCAGGCATAGTTTAATCAGTAATGAAGCTGTAATTCTCTTTAATTCTTTGTATCTGGTCTATTTATCAGCATTGTGCTAAAGATGGCTACCCTCATGAGACAAAATGGCTTCAAGAGTTGGCTTTGCATAACATCATTTAGGAAAAAAAGAGTATTTCTTTTATCAGCAAGCTCAGTCCTGGCATTCATTCTGATTAAATAAATGTAGGTCATTGTCCAATCCTTATGTAACTGTGGCCAGGGAAATAGAATTATCCAATTGGATTAGTCCTATGTTAACTGTCCATGCACTTCCCTCATGGCTTAGATGATAAAGAATCTGCCTGTAATGCAGGAGACCAGGGTTCAATCCCTGGGTCAGGAAGATCCACTGGAGAAAGGAAAGGCAACCCACTCCAGCATTCTTGCCTGGAGAATTCTATGGACAGAGGAGACTGGTGGGCTACAGTCCACGGCGTCGAAAAGAGTCAGACAAGACTGATCAACTAACACTCCTACTAACTGTCCATGGCTAAATTAATCACTGAAGCCCGGGCAATAAGAGTTTGATAATTGGTTTAAAGCATTAGGGACCATTCATGGTGACCAAGATGGGATAAATTGTCTTTAAGTCATGCAGCTTTACATAGTGGAGGAAGAGGGATAGAGCAGTTGCACTGACGTTGTACAAAAAAAAAGTCTAGGCAGGCACACTGTGTTTGTTGTTCATTCGCTAAACCATGTCTGACTCTTTGTGACTCCATGGACTGTAGCACACCAGGCTCTTTTGTCCTCCACTATTTCCCAGAGATTGTTCAAACTCATGTTCACTGAGTTAGTAATACTATCATCCTCTGCCATGCACTTCTCCTTTTGCCTTCAGTATTTCCCAGCATTATAGTCTTTCCCAATGAGTCAGCTCTCCACATCAGGTGGCCAAACTATTGGAGCTTCAGCTACAGCATCATTCCTTCCAATGAATGTTCAAGGTTGATTTCCTTTAGGGTTGACTGATTTGATCTCCTTGCAGTCCAGAAGGCTCTGAGAGTCTTCTCCAGAACCACAGTTCAAAAGCATTAGTTTCCGGCACTTAGTGTTCTGTATGCTTCCCACATGGCTCAGTGGTAAAGAATCCTCCTGCCAATCAGGAACCGCAGGTTTGATCCCTGGATTGGGAAGAGCCTCTGAAGGAGGAAACGGCAACCCACACCAGTATTCTTGTGGGACTGAGGAGCCTGGTGGGCTCACACAGGGTCACAGTCAGAGACAACTGAGCACAGCACACACACACAGCCTTCTTTATGGTTCAATTCTTACATCCATACATGACTACTGGAAAAACTATAGCTTTGCCTATATGAACCTTTGTCGGCTTTGATTGTATGAACCTGTGATGTCCCTGTTTTTTAATATGATGTCTAGGTTTGTCACGGCTTTCCTTCCAAGAAGCAAGAGTCTTTTTATGGCTGCAGTCACCTTCTGCAGTGATTTTGGAGCCCCTAAAAGAATCTGCTACTGCCTCCACTTTTTCCCCTTCTATTTACCATGAAGTGATGAGACCAGATGCCATGATCTTTGCTTTTTGAATGTTGAGTTTCAAGCCAGCTTTTTCACTCTCCTCTTTCACCCTCATCAAGAGACTCTTTAGTGCCTCTTCACTTTTTGCCATTAGAGTGGTATCATCTGCATATATGACGCTGTCGATATTTCTCCTGGAAATCTTGATTCCAGCTTGTGATTCATCTAGTCCAGCATTTCTCATGATGTACTCTGCATATAAGTTAAATAACCAAGGTGACAATATATGCATGGCACAGTGTATGAAGCAATAAATTATTGAAGTATTTATGGAAAAATTGGACTAAATATAAAGCCTTAAATGTTTATATACATTTGTTCCAGAATATCAGATCTTAAAATTTATCTCAAGGAAAAATACAAGGATATATCTATTAGATTGGTTTAGGAAGGATATCCAAAAATTAATGTACAACAATGGAAAATTAAATAAATTCTGATACATAAATATAATGGTATATTATACAGCCTTTACATGTGGGAGAATATTTCAGTTCAGTTCAGTCACTCAGTCGTGTCCAACTCTTTGTGATCCTATGAATCAATATTTACTGACATGTAAAACTGATCAATATAGTTACATTATTAAAACCAACAGAATAATTCATGTTGATTGCTTGTTTCTAAATTTTGAATATTCTGTTTTAAGATATTGTCAAATGAAAGAAAAACACACAGAGATGTGAGCTGTTTTATTCGGGATATTACTGAGTACTACAGCCCAGGAAACAGCCTCTCCATATCTCGGAGAGAAATGCTCGAAAGAGAAAGGGTGAAAAGCCAGTATATATGTAACTTTTGGCTAGGGAATATGTGGAGGAAGTCGAGCATATCTCTCAGCAAAAGATTACTGCTAGTCACGAAGAATAGATATTTTAGTTAATGATTTTAGTGGTTTTCTATGTATGGGAAGATGCAAAAATCTGGGTTCATTAAAATTCTTTCCAAAATATACATGCAATTATCTAAGAGGCTTATTTTTCCAAAGCACAGAGTATCTCACCCTGTTTTTCATCCTGAATTGCTCTTGGGTATACTGTTGGTCAGAGACTCCAAAAGCTAATGACTTAATCCTTGGATAACTGAATGGTGAGCAACATTTTTTGTTTTACAGTATTCAGAAGTCTTAATGAATTATCTTATTTCTGTAAAATAATATATATATATATTCATTGAAAAAGATTTAAATACATAAAAAATTAAATAGTGGTTGTCTCTGGATAGATAGCATTATTTTAATGACTTTCTGTATTTTGTAAGTCTTCTTAATGCTTGTGAATTATTCTAGTAAAAAAAATTTAGTTTGAAAATTAGTTTAAAAGAAATAGTAAAACAAATCCATATTTTAAAGATTTGATGGGAACTATGACTTTAAGAGTGTGTTGGTGAAGAATATCTCGATTTCCCAATTGCAGGTTGAGAGGAAGTTGACAAAAAGGCACAGCTCTACAAATGAAATCTTTAAGTAATCTGTATCTTATTTGTCAAACAGCACCAGCATGCAGCCACTCTTTAGCTGTACAGCATAAGCCACCTGAAACCCTATATGCTGATTTTATCCATAATGATTCTCCTACCCCGTAGGGAAGAGCATAGCATGAACAAAGAAATGTTAAACTTCTCAAGAGGGCTTTCAAACTCCCTGAGGAATCCCTTTTTGAGAATAAGCACAAATAGATTTATACATCTAGGTAAGTGATGACTAATAGTCCAAAATTGTGCTCTCTGTAGCCTCAGCTGCACTATATGTAGTTTCAACTTTCACATAATTGATTCGAAGAGCAGAAGTTGGGCTGGCCTACATAAAATTATGTGTACACTGGGCTATAGGACTAACCATCTCAACTGAAGTTAAAAATTGTTTTTAATGTCAGTTAAAATGTAACTGAAAGTAATTGGTTTCATCTACTAATGTATCACTATATAGACACAGACCACAGAAACTAAATATGCATCATCTAAATGAGAACTGCAGGACTAAACAATGTATAACCTTGCATGATGTGAGAGGATTCCACACATACATGCCTTCTGCACAAAGCTAATCCTAACTTCACTGCTTTACAACGTACCCTATTCTTCAGTCACCATAGACCAAATATGCTGCAACAAATGAAGAAAGGCAAGAGAAGAACACAAGTATCAGGAAAAATTTACTTTTCTGATTTAAGAGAGTAAAATTCAAAGCATTCATTTGTTCCACATCCAATTAATGCTTATACAGGATAGAAAGGTAAGTTAATCACCTTTAATAGAAAGGTGAGTTAATCACAAAAATCCCTGCTCCTTGGAGCAGACATTCTAGTGGATACGTGGGCATACATACAAAGTCAAAATAAGGTTCTTTTCCCTCTTGCACTAAGATTCATGTAAAATAAAAAATGAAATTGGGTATCTAAGGCAGAGGCTGGCAAACAGTGAATGATAGATACCCTTCACTAATAAGAGAGCTTGGAGAGCCCTTCCTATCTGAATCCTGGGAAAGGAAGAGGAAAAGGCAAGTCTGCAGCCAAAATCTGGTCAGAAATTTATCACTGGTTCTTCTTTCCACCTTCATATTAGGTGACCTTTACCTAATTACTGTGCCTTCTCTTTCCTACTCCTCAATACCAACCATTCTTTCAGATACCCCCAGTCAACAGTGAATGAGAAAAGGATGAGAAATGTCATATATATTTTTTCTCTATGGATGCTGCTGTACCCACAAGTATCTGACCCATATAAAAACCACTAAGGGAAGAAAAGCCTGGGGGATAGATGCCTGGAAGAACAGATGAATGGAAGGATTATTGCAAGGGCACAAGGATTAATATGTGGAAAAATAAGTGAACAAAAATGTGAAATAATAAGTGAAGGCATGAACAAAAGAATAATTATATAAAGTAGGGGAAAACTTAAAGGTGTTTGTAGGAAGCTTTGAATCAGAAATAGGAAAGATTAGAGAGCAATAAAAAGAAATCATACCCCAAAGATGTGGATAAGTTTAGAGACTCTAGGAGAAAGAAAAATAATAATTAGAACTGTAGAACTTGAAAGCCCCAGGGAAAAGCAGAAAAAAAAAATCAGAGCATCTCTTAA
The DNA here is from genome assembly GCF_023091745.1 of Budorcas taxicolor. NCBI lineage: Eukaryota > Metazoa > Chordata > Mammalia > Artiodactyla > Bovidae > Budorcas > Budorcas taxicolor. Next base: position 76,670,991 of record NC_068912.1, read on the forward strand.
AGATGAGCAGAGGAGACAAGGGGAGGTTAAAGGATTTGCTCTGATTCAACCTTGAATCTTGATGCAGTAAGAATGACTGCTTCTGAAAACAGCAGGCTCTGTGAGTTTCACTGAAAGTGGCATTAGGCTTTCAAGCATAGAAGTATGTGCAGAAAGATTACAAACTTTTGTTAAAGGCTTAAACATTATGTATACCAAGTTGATATCAATTTTAGCTATTTATAAATAGCTTTTATATTTTTAATAAAAATACATACCTTCAAAATTGAAAAATACAAATTAAAATAGAAATTAAAATCATCCACAATATTCCAACAGTCAGAAATATTTCTGAGTTTTATACCAGCTTAATATATATGTGTACATGCACACATGTTTGTATGTGTCTAGTATAATATATACTTAATTAGATTAGCTTAATATAAAATGTATTTTTAATTTTTAACAGAATAATATTAAGTGCTATTAATTATTTTTCACATAAACATATTGTAAATATTTCTATGGTAGGAAATTACCCTTAGTATTATAATATTTTATCCTCATGCTATTTTATTTTATAGGTATACCAAATTTAATCAAGCAGTCTCTCATTGTTAGAAATTTAGTTTTGTTTCACCTCATGTTGTTATTAAAACAATTTAGTTTTGCTATTTTAATGCTGTTTTATTATTTAAACAAAGTGCTACATTCTCAAATTATATCATTATTAATAAACACTTGCATTGGAATTGCTTGATCAAATTTAAAATCTTAAGGCTTCTTTTATGTGTATTAATTATGATGGCTTCAGTTGCTATTAACAAAAATAAAAAAAAAATGTCTTAAATAATAAAGCTTTTTATAATGGATCTCATAGAGTCCAGAGATAATTCAGGTCATATAATTGGAATCTTCCAGTAGCTCAATGACATTATATCCTGCCACTTTTTGTCTTCTGTTCTACCCACTTTGATAAAAGCCTCCTCCTCTCATAGATTCCACAGGTTACCAACAACTCTTGGGAATACATTTTTTTTCTCTTTTAAGTTTAGATAAAGAACATTTTTCCCAACCCTCAAACAAAACTCCTACATCTTACTTTAGATCAGTCTGCATCATGTGCCCACTCTTGAGCTCTGACAAAGGACTTAGATGTTGTCAATATACAATCGCACAAATAGTGTGAGTTCAGGTTCCTCCAGCCTTCACTAAAATTGAGAATTAACCCTTTTAAAAATCACAATAAAATCAAAAGCTGCCAACTTGACAACTAAAAATAGTAGGCCATTATTCACTTTTTCCTTTTTTCTATCTTATTGGTGTGGACTTTTAAATTTTGAAAACTCTGGGCTCTAAAATCAGATGGTCCCTGACTAGACAGAGTTGCTTTATCTTAAGCAAGTTAGAGAAATTCTCTGGAAAACAGGAATAATAATAATAGAATCTGCCACTTGAATTCTTATAAAGATAAATGAAATAAATTTTTGAAGGCCTAGTAATTGTTAGGTTTTGTTTTTCATTATCTTGCTTTTATTACTAAATTGTTATAATTACCTATTCATTCTTTGTGCTCATCTTTCTATTGGGAGTAGCCAATTTTAATCCTAAATAGGAAGATTTTTCATTTTTTGAAATGTATATTTCCTCATTTAAGATATATATGTAAATACTCATATTTTCTTCACTAGTCAAACAGCAACACCTACAGACACTAGCCATTAGTATCAAAATCAATCACTGATGAGAGGGTGAGTAAATCTGGCCTGTCATCCTCCATTTCCAAGATACTTTGCATATAAGGATTCCCAGGCCACTCAGTGGTAAAGAATCCACCTGCCAATGCTAGAGATGCAAGAGACTTGGGTTTGATCCCTGGTCAGGAAGATCCACTGGAGAAGGAAATGGCAACCTACTCCATCACTCTTGCTTGGAAAATCCCAGGGACAGAGGAGCCTGGTGGGCTGCAGTCCATGGGATTGCAATCTAATGCAACTAAACATGTACATGGTTCCTTTGCAAAAAAGGCGTTTGTGTTACTATAGCTCCATGAAGTCTATAAAACACTAGACTTTCTTCTCTGTGATATTTCAGACAAAAATGCCAGCAATGATAGATAATGGCATGACTAATGCCAAAATGAGTCACTTCAAAGACAGCTGAAATCATATACGACAAATGTTATTTGTTAGAACTTTTACAAATTCCACAAATAACTCTAATCTCAACCCCTTATTGTGGTAAATATCTTTAAGAATTAAGAGAATTTTGAAGGGGGTAAATGAACAGTGAAAGAAATCTCTCATTCACAAATTATGAATATTCCTATCCAAATACAGGAATAGCTTGATTTACCAAAACTTTATATGAAGCCATTCCTCTAACTGGAAATAGAAATGACATTTTTAGTTTGTTCAGTGTGCAGTGTGATTCTTGTCTGAATGGTGTTATTTCTGGCTCCCGAACGAGGCACTGTTAGGATTGGTCAAAAAGGAGCTGGGCTCCCTTCTTCCCTTTGGATGTATTCTTCCTCTGAAATTTGTTAGAACAGAGAGATTTTTAATTCCACCTCAAAATTCAGCAGTTCTCTAATTCCTGAACAGATAAGTTCTAAGAAAACAAAACTTACTTCACTGTGTCCCCAAAAGCTCCCTCCTTGCCCCATATATACAGCATACCATAGTTAGATTAATAATGGATGTTGTTCAACCTTCACTGTTCTTTACCTCCCCTTATGTATCTCTCATGCATATGGACCTAATTATTGCAATCTAAAAAAAATGTCTTTTGGAAACTGGAAAGGTTTGCCCTATTCTACAATATTTGGCAGTGTTCATTTTAATTGATTTACTTGTTAGGGCAAAATTACTGTAACCTGTAATAAATGTCAAGATTGTCGGATGCATACTTGTACTGAATTAATATTTTATAGCTTCTTGGCCCTGTGTGGGCTGAATGTTCTATCAGAATGCTCTAGCACCATGGTAACACTAGAAGATATTTTCTCTTAATTGTAAGAATATTTGACAGATAACAGTACAGTACCATGAAATTAAACTCCATTACTGATGAATTCTGATCAGCTTATAATCTTTTTTATTATATTATTTGAACGGTTGTTTTTTGTTTTATTTTTGAGCTTTGGGACATCTGTCCTTGTCCATATCACTTTTAAAAGTCTTAGTGTAAGTATTGCCTTGCCTATATAATTGCCATCAGATAAAGAAATCCAGTTTTTTAATTAAATATTTTCCCCATTTAGAAAAAAATCCAACTTGTTAACTATGATTAAAATATTTTTGAAGAAATATTTTAAAAAATAAAAAATTCTGCTAACATCTCTCTATTGCTAAAGTGTAATTTAAGTCACAATTACATTAACCTTAAATTCTAATGCCAGAAATAGCTGTATTTAGCTTAAAAAAATTGTAATTTTAAAAACAAAAAATAAATAATGTGTTTTATATGTTTTTACATCTAAGAGAAACATGCTATGCTTCTATCTGTCTAGTCCAATGAGATGGAATAGAAAATAAATATTTATTATTTTTCTAAGCTTAAGATTTTTTTAAACGATTGACTCAAGTTTTACCCTAAAACTCCCATAGCCCTAAAGAGTCAAGTTCATAATAGAAGCCAAGTACCCAAATCCCTAGGCTGAGTTCCCAGAAAAATAAATAACTGCCAGTCACATTTTCTCTTTCTTCTTGTTTCTTTCTCAGAAACACTTAATGAGGGTTCAAATAGCTATCTATAGCCAACTCATTAACGTGCCATATTTTCTCCTAGTGCAGCACTGTGTTGGCTCTCCTACTCCAGATGAATGAGGTATTTTACTTTAGCATGTGGATTCCACCAGATTCCTCCAACTCAGCACTAGTATTCTGACACCCACTACTGGCCTAACTAGAAGCAGAACCCTGGGAAGTGCAGATCATCACCTGACTCAATGGTCTTCTCTTACCAACCTGCCCCATGTAGCTTTCCTCTTTCCTTTGTCACAGATTTGAGAAGTGAAGAGAAGCTAAGAAGACAGTACTCAAAATATTCAGTTTAAAAGTGGTGGAGAAAAACTATGGACACATTAAAAATGTCTCTCCTGATACAGGGGGGTTACTGAGGGAAGAGATGATTTCCTCTTGGGAGTAACTGGGAATGGTTTTATGGCTTCCCTGGTAGTTCAGCTGGTGAAGAATCTGCTTGCAATACAGGAAACCCTGGTTCGATTCCTGGGTCTGGAAGATCCACTGGAGAAGGGATAGGCTATTCCACTGGAGAAGTGGACTGGCTGGCTATCCACTCCAGTATTCTGGCCTGGAGAATTCCATGTACTGTATAGTGGACACGACTGAGTGACTTTCACTTCACTTTATCGCAGAAAGGATATAGACACATATAATGTGTGCATGTGTTAGGAACTGTAGCAACCCAAAGTAGGAAGAGACTATAAATCAAGTGTGATAGACAGAAAATGGTCCCTGAAAAGAAGTCTAGTCTTAATCCCAAGATCATGTTATCTTTACAAGGCAAAAGGACTTTGATGAGGGGGTTAGATTAGAAGTTTTGAGATGAGAAGATTATCCTGATCATCCAAGTAGACCCTAAGTGTCACATGTATAAGAAGGAGGTAGGAATGTGAGTCAGGGAAGGAGATGTGAGGACAGAAAGAGAAGTTACAGTGATGCAGCCTCTAGAAGTTGGAAAAAGTAAGGAAATAGATTCCCCCTCTTATCTCCAGAAAGAACACAGCTCTGCAACCTCTCAATGTTAGCATCCTGAGACCTGTTTTATCTCTCTGACTTCTAGAATCATAAAATAGTAAATTTGTGTTGTGTTAAAGCAGTGGTCTGTGGCTATTTGTTATAGCATCAATAGGAAACTAATACACAAAGGCAAATGGGAAAATGTGCACGATTTGTAAAGAATGTTAAACTTTAGAGTGAAAGGTGCATAGGGATATTCAATGGAGGACAAAGAAAAAAGGAAAATAATAAAAAAAAATAATGATAACATTTTGCTTTCTATTTAAAGTGCTTTCATAGTCATTATTTTAAAAATATGATTCCCAAGAAACCTCTTAATCCAGGCATTATGATTATCTTTACAAGGTAAAGACAATTAAAGACAAAGTAGCAATGGCTCGAGGAAGTTAACTGCTTTGCTCAAGTTCACAGTTCTGTAAACTGAGGACCTAGGTGGGAGCCAAGGTGTCCCTTCCTCCTCACGTCTTTCCAATGCACCTCATCTCTTGTTCAAACCAGGTCACCTGATTTCAGAGTGGTTTAAATGTCAGGTCAAAGGCATAAAATATATTAATCAGTAATAAACTAAAGGTTTTATGCAAGGAGTGGTATAATCAATTAATTTAATAGCATAACATAAAGTAGATTATAGAAGGAGGGAAAAATCTGGGAGACTGATTGTGCTAATAGTATAGTCCAGGAGACAGGAAATAGAGGCCTGGAGAAGGCCAGCAGTGGGAATAGAGAGGCGTGTTGCTTTATACAGGATAAAGAAAGGGTAGAGGCAGGTGAAAACAGGAACATGGATTTCATCTTTCTGGCTTACTATCAAAGGAAAACTTATGGCTTTCTAATATATATCTCTTGGGCAATAAGTTAGTATATATTTAAAGTCTACTTTATTCATATAAATCACAGGTTTCAAATAAAAATTAAGTTTTTAACCCCCACCATATTATTTAACTTTCTAAATTCTCATTTCAGAATTTTTTTTAATTTGCTTAAAAAACAGATGAATCCCAATACTCTCTTTTTCACACTAATACCTGAGTACTTTATGAGAGGTCAACTAGCTGGCCATCAGTGAAAACAGCTAGAAAAGTGCCATTCCACTCCTCTCACAGTAATGGCAATACACTCTCTCAATTGTCACCTTTCCAACAGGCCTTTCTTGGCCCCATCCATCTCACATTCTATTACCTGTTTTCTATTCCCTTTGTATGCTGTTGGTAAACTACAAAAATATCTTTGGGTGGTCATCCTTGTTATATATCTGAAACATTTGCTGCTGCATTATGGCATGTTAATTTTTGCTGTTACTCATCTGTCAGTTCTTATCATGTCCATTTTTCAATCTTTGATTGCCTTTTTTGACCTTAATTCTTAGAAACTTTCACAAACTTTTTTTTTCTTTTACCAAAAATACTTTAGAATTCTGATATTGGTTTTTACAGGGTGAATAATTGTCCTCCAAAGACATCCCTGGTAGCTTAGTTGGTAAAAATCCGCCTGCAATGCAGGAAACCCTGATTTGTTTCCTGGGTTGGGAAGATCCACTGGAGAAGAGATAGGCTATCCACCCCAGTATTCTTGGGCTTCCCTGGTAGCTCAGACAGTAAAGAATCCACCTGCAAGGCAGGAGACCTGGGTTCAATCCCTGGGTTGGGAAGATCCCCTGGAGAAGGGAATGGCTACCCACTCCAGTATTCTGGCCTGGAGAATTCTGTGGACAAAGAAGACTGGCAGTCTACATTCCATGAAGTCCCAAAGAGTCAGACATGACTGAATGACTTTCACTTTCACTACTTTCAAAGGCATCTATCTCCTAATTCCCAGAACTTGTTAATATGTTACCTTACCTGATAAAATGTGCTTGACAAATTTTATCAAGGATCTTGAGATAGTGAGAGTATCCTAGATTATCCAGGCGAAACTAATGTAATCATAGGCATCCTTACAAGGGAAAGAGAAAGGCAGAAGAGAAAGGGAGATGTACACAACAGAAGCAGAAATCAGAAAGGAGAGAAGATGTTATGTTGCTTGGTTCGAAGATGAGCAAAGGTTACCTATTTTAGACTTCTGACCTCTATAATACTAGAAGAGAATAAATTTGCATTGTTAAGCCACTAAGTTTGTGATCATTTGTTATAGTTGCAATAGGGTAAGTACAATTTCCTAACAGAAAAAGAAATCCCAAATGTCTTATCTTTTTTATATATTTAAACTGAGGTAAGAAATTAGAGTATCCCAATTAAAGTGGTCTCTAACATCTTAATTATTACTTACCTCATTTCCTCACTCAAAGAAAAAAAAATTCCAGCTAATCATTTTGTTTTTACAATGTCAATAGATTGTAGATGGATTATAAAGACTATAATCCATCCCATAATTATTCTAAAAATAAGCAATTTAAAACCTATTCAGAACTTTACATATGGAATCACTCACTTTGAGTAACATGAAATCCATACATAAAAGCCATGGTAGAAAACGTCTGTGAGTAAAGAACTGCAGTAACACTAAAGTGTTGTCTTTTTCAGTCAAATAATGCTATAATTCTTTTTAAATAGCAAAAGATTTAATGTTGTAAATTAAAGCTGTAACCCAAAGTTCCTTCAACAGTATTCAAATGAAATCTTGATCCCAATATAATAGGACAAGAGCTAAGGATTACTTGAGAGTTCTCTAACCAAACTGCCAAGAGAAGTCAAGGGGAGAAAAACTGGAAAGTATGAGCGAGGGTTACAGATGAGCAGGGGAAGAGGATTGAAGAGACATATACAGATTCTCAGAATTAACCTGATCTAAATGTAACATCAGCTTTGACTTATTTCTGTACCCAATGAATGGGAGGGATAAAGTCTTCAGAGAGACCAAACTTATTATAGGGAGGATAGATGACACACAGCTACCTGACCCCAAGCCCTATATACATCATGTCTGGCTTGGTTACATAAAGGGTGACAGATGGGAGTTGAGTGTTACCTAACAGCTTTTGAAAGCTAAAGGAAAATTTCAGTGAAATATCCAATCACTTTTATAGCCACATTCTGTGAACTCCACCCCCACCTCTCCTACCTCTTTCCACTCCCAAAAATAAGGGCAGAAAGAAAAAAGGAAGAGAAAAGGAAGTGATGTTTTTGAGAACCCATTAATGTCAGATTAAAACACAAGATGTTTTTAATTTATTACATTTCATCTTCATCCGTTCAGTTCAGTTGCTCAGTCGTGTCTGACTCTTTGCGACCCCATGAACCGCAGCATGCCAGGCCTCCCTGTCCATCACTAACTTCCAGAGTTTACCCAAACCCATGTCCACTGGGTCGGTGATGCCATCCAACCATCCATCCTCTGTCGTCCCCTTCTCCTCCTGCCCTCAATCTTTCCCAGCATTAGGGTCTTTTCAAATGAGTCAGCTCTTCGCATCAGGAGTTTTGGAGATTCAGCTTCAACATCAGTCCTTCCAATGAACACCCAGGATTGATCTCCTTTATGATGGACTGGTTGGATCTCCTTGCAGTTCAAGGGACTCTCAAGAGTCTTCTCCAACACTACAGTTCAAACATAAAAGAGCTAAAATGCCTGAGCCTTTAATGTGAGCCAAGCACTGTACTGATGATTATAGTTTAATAGCTTTAACTGTACATTATATAGTTTATCTTATCTTGTGCTAACAACTACTCTCTGAAGTGTGTACTGGTATCCCATTTTGTAAATGTACTGGTGTCCCATTTTGTAAATGTACTGGTATCCCCATTTTGTAATGAGAAAATGAACCCTACAGAGTTCAAGTAACTGGCCCCGAGTCAAGCAGTTAGCAAATTGCAAGACAGGGATTCAAACATAGCTTTATCTACTTCATATGAGTACCTAGTTCTTTACCATTTCTCTAAGAGGTAAATAACTATTTTTCTTTCTTTACAGATGAAAATATTTGAGTCAAAGGGATGTCAAGAAACATACTGTGTCTAAATCGAAATTACCTAATTCTGACTTCAGAATATTAGTTATACACATGATAATGAACTTATATTTATAAAGCAGATAGTTCAGGTTTTGATGGCTTTATCAATTGTATTTTATAAAAACCACCCCTAAACTTACACTGGACAACCATCCTATTACTTATACTCTCTCAGGATGCACTAATTGATTTAGAATAAATCCCAGTTTTCAGAGCTACAAAGTAGAATCTACTGATTCACCTAAGGGGAGAATTAAGATTTGATATAATGGTGTCAAAGTCTGAATTTGGAATAAATAAGTCTCTCAAGCACAGCTGCACTTTTAATTTTCAAACGTGCTCTTAAAAGAAACATTGCTACATAATTCCAAGGGTTTATTTCTCTTAGATCCAAATAATAGATGAGATTTGCAGTGGGAAGAAGCCACTAGCAGAACTTTACACAAACCTCAACCCAGAATTTCATCATGGTTCATCTGTGTTTCATGAGGTGCCCCATTGGCCACCAGGGCTACGTGCAACTCATAAGACTCACAAACAAATTGATCTCACTTCCTCATGCATCAGTCTGCTTCCAGACAACCAAGTGTGTACTTCTTTGTTTTGGTTCAGACATGACATACGTTGCTGTGCAAAATACACAAAATGCCATTATGTTTTGATTAAAGCTCCTAATTTGAGAAAAGACAGAGATAAATTTGGATAATGCAGAGCTCATCCATTTTGTTCCTACCACTCTTTTAAAATGTGTGTTAATTTTCGCAGAGCTTGCGCCACAGTAAAAATAACCTCGCGTGTACCTGTAATATCTCCCAGCTCAAGGAATATGAAAACAAAAAAGTTCATGACAGTCACATGTGTTCTGGTGAGAATACAAAAGAAGCTACTAATTAGGAAAAACAAAACCACCATCGGTGGAGCAGCTGCACTAATTTTCTGTGCCTTTCTGGCATTATGGGAAACTGCATGCATTATCACAGTCACTTATCACACCATAAAGAGACTGCATTAGCTTATTCTTTTCCCCACAAATTCATCCCCTTTAGGATGCAATAAAACAGTTCACCAAGTTAAGGATGAAATGCTAAATTCCAGAAAATAATGCTTGAAAGTGGCCATTAACAGATTTTTAAAACAACCTTTTGAATAATTTTCAATTGAAGTCACAAAGTGTTTAGTTGCAACATTCCTTTTCCCTCAATGAGAATTCAAGAAAATCACTATTTTACTTGCTGAAATGTGGTAGGAATATAGTCTCGGTTGGCAGTAAGTTCAAGAAGAAGATGCGGAGCTGGGTGGGAAAACAGGAGAGATGTAAAGCTGCCAGCCAAACAGAATGAAAGTGTTTACAATACAGTTCTGAAAGAAGTAAAGAAACCTAGTCAAAATCCCGCAGGACATAGAAGTACACTCACTTCACATGCGGGTGTGCCAGAGTGGAAAGCTGAGAGCCTCAGATCCTGCAGTGCTGCTGAGTTCTGCCAGGCTCTGGAATGATGGCTGAAATGGACACCCCCAAATCTGGACATACAGAGCTTCCCTTTTCAAACTCACCAACCTGAGAGTGCTTATAAGCATGGTATTTATTCTGGTTTGAAAACTCATTACTATACCCAAAGAGGAAAAAGGGTACACACATTCCACCACATGGAGAATGGTGCTCCCTGTGAGCCTGCTATTTTCCCATGTTAAATGAGACCTTTGTTAAAGTATAAGGTGTTGCATAAATAATTTCAAATAGTAATATATTTAACTAAATGTGAGCTCAGGATTGTGGTTAGCCATGTCCCTTCCTCCCACGATTGGGAAGCCATGTGGGAAGCAGGGCTGGCCAATCTGTCTTCTATAGTTGGCATGGAGAAAGAGAACCATGCCTTTTTCAAGTGCTTTCAACAAATAGTAACTGAGCATCTGCTGTGGCCCCACCCAAAGATAATGAGGCTGTAGGATGTCTACGGAATATGATGTGTGAAAGTGAACCAAATAAGCTTATTCAAAATAGAGAGTCAAACAAGGGCAGCCTGGAGAGAATATTGGGAATTGAGATGCAAGAGAATCAGCATACAGGAGCCATACATGAACAAAAGCTGATCTAAACAAATTTAACAGACAGTTGTTAATGCCTATTGAAGGGTTTTTACCTGCTCTTGGCACATTCATGTCAGTGTATAGTACCAAAGGAGCTGGAATGTGAAGATAAGTCATACTATTTTTAAAAAACAGTGGGGTCAAACAAGCAGCTTATGATATGGGTTATCATTTGAGCCTGTGTATTTAATGTCTGCCTTTCTGCATTCTCTTTGAAAGAAGAAGAAATATAGAAATTTGAAAAATAATACCTGTACTAATATGGGAATCAAGCAGTGCCAAAAAATATACCTTTTTTGCTGTAAGCCACTGAAATTTTGGAAGTTTATTCCAGCAACGTATTGATATGCTTTTTCCAATTATAAAATGAAATGCAAATCAAAACCACAATGAGGTACCATTTCACACCAGTCAAAATGGCTGCTATCCAAAAGTCTACAAGCATTAAATGCTGGAGAGGGTGTGGAGAAAAGGGAACCCTCTTACACTGTTGGTGGGAATGCAAACTAGTACAACCACTATGGAGAACAGTGTGGAGATTCCTTAAAAAACTGGAAATAGAACTGCCTTATGACCGAGCAATCCCATTACTGGGCATACATACCGAGGAAACAAGAATTGAAATAGATACGTGTACCCCAATGTTCATTGCAGCACTGTTTACAATAGCCAGGGCATGGAAGCAACCTAGATGTCCATCAGCAGACGAATGGATAAGAAAGCAGTGGTACATATACACAATGGAGTATTACTCAGCCATTAAAAAGAATACATTTGAATCAGTTCTAATGAGGTGGATGAAACTGGAGCTGATTATACAGAGTGAAGTTAAGCCAGAAAGAAAAACACCAATACAGTTTACCAGTGCATATGTATGGAATTTAGAAAGATGGTAATGATAACCCTGTATGCGAGATAGAAAAAGAGACACAGATGTATAGAACAGTCTTTTGGACTCTGTGGGAGAGGGAGAGGGTGGGATGATTTGGGAGAATGGCAATGAAATATGTATAATATCATAAAAGAAATGAATTGCCAGTCCAGGTTCTATGCAGGATACAGGATGCTTGGGGCTGGTGCACTGGGATGACCCAGAGGGATGGTACAGGGAGGTAGGTGGGAGGGGGGTTCAGGATGGGGAACACGTGTACACCCGTGGTGGATTCATGTCAATGTATGGCAAAACCAATACAATATTGTGAAGTAGTTAACCTCCAATTGAAATAAATAAATTTATATTTAATATATATATATATATATATATAATGAATACAACAATTTTTTCAAAGGTATAGAAGTGGACTGGGAGTTTAAACATCAAATAAATCCCAGTTGTTAGCTCTGGAAAAGTAGAAGGAATGGTGCAGATGATGATGGATAAAAGGGATTATTTCTTCTATTAAAAAAAAGAATTGAAGTATAATAATATGATAATAACTACTAATTTGCATTATGGGTACATGAGTACTTTTCTACTATTCTTTGTAGTATACTACACTTTTAATATCTCAAAATTAGAGGTAAAAATAAATAAAATTATATACATTCACTGAAGATAACTGAGGTATGTATAAGAGCATGATAAAAATTAAAACCACTCATAATTCTACTATCAAGAGGCAAAATGGAATCAACATTCTAAATACTAATATATATACACACTATAATATAAAATTGGAGAAGGAAATGGCAACCCACTCCAGTATTCTTGCCTGGAAATCCCATGGACAGAAGAGCCTGGCAGGCTACAGTCTATGGAATTGCAAAGAGTCAGACACAACTGAGTGGCCTCACATAATATTAAATAATTTTATAAAAATGACACCTTGTTGAACAATCAGTGCCTTGCTTTTGTATATAACAATTAATTTTTTCCTCATATTAAATAATACTTTATAACTATTTTCTTGGAAAATGCATATAAAACACAAGATCAAAGATTTTTATTTCCATCCATCATTCAGTATTATCATTTCTCTTTTATTTTTCAACTCCATGACAGAAAAACATCCTTCCTTCTTTATTTTGCATTTATTTGATTGCCAGTTAGGCTGTACATTTTTCTCTGTATATATGACATTCATACCTGCTCTATCAGCCTGGCCTGTATTTCTCTTTTCTGACGAGAAACTGCCTTACTTCTTTCTAATATTCTGATGGATGTGCACGGGTGCTAAGCTGTTTCAGTAGCAGCTGATTTTATGAGATCATATGGATTACAGACTGCCAGGTTCCTCTGTTCATGGGATTCTCCACGCAAGAATACTGGAGTGGGTTGCCATGACCTTCTCTAGGAACTGATATGCAAAATACCTCTTGCTGTTGCTATTGTTGTTCAGTTGCTCAGCTTTTTGCGACCCCATGGACTGCAGCATGCCAGGCTTCCCTGTCTTCACCATCTCTCGGAGGTTGTTCAAACTCATGTTCATTGAGTCAGTGATGCTATCTAACCATTTCATCCTGTGTCGTCCCCTTCTCATCCCGCCTTCAATCTTTACCAACATCTGGGTCTTTTCTAATGAGTCGGCTCTTTGCATCAGGTGGCCGAAGTATTGGAGTGTCAGCTTCAGCATCAGTCATTCCAATGAATATTCAGGACTGATTTCCTTTAGGATTCAGTGGTTTGATCTCCTGCAGCGCAAGGGACTTTCAAGAGTCTTCTCAAACACCACAGTTAAAAAGAATCAATTCTTCAGCACTCAGCCTTCTTTATGGTCCAACTCTTACATCCATATATGACTACTGGAAAAACAATAGCTTTGACTATACAGACCTTTGTTGACAAAGTAATGTCTCTGCTTTTTAGTATGCTGTCTAGGTTGGTCACAGCTTTACTTGAAAGGAGCAAGCATCTTTTAACTTCATGGCTGCGATTGCCATCTGCTTTGATTTTAGAGTTAAGAAAATAAAGTCTGTCACTGTTTCCATTGTTGCCCCATCTATTTGCCATGAAGTGATGGGACCAGATGCCATTCTTAGTTTTTTGAATGTTGGGTTTTAAGCCAGATTTTTCCACTCTCCTCTTTCACTTCATCAAAAGGCTCTTTATTTCCTCTTCACTTTCTGCCATAAGGGTGGGGTCATCTGCCTATCTGAGGTTATTAATACTTCTCCAGGAAATCTTGATTCCAGCTTGTGCTTCATCTAGCAAAGCATATCACATGATATATTCTGCATATATGTTATATAGGCAGGGTGACAATATACAGCCTTTTACAGACTCCTTTCCCAATTTGGAACCAGTCTGTTGTTCCATGTCCGGTTCTAACTGTTGCTTCTTGACCTGCATACAGATTTCTCAGGAGGCAGGTAAGATGCTTTGGTATTCCCATCTCTTTCAGAATTTTCCACAGTTTGTTGTGATCCACACAAAGACTTTAGTAAGGTCAATGAAGCAGAAGTAGATGTTTTTCTGGAATTCTCTTGTTTCTTCTAAGATCCAGCAGATGTTGGCAATTTGATCTCTGTTTCCTCTGCCTTTTCTAAAACCAGCTTGAACATCTGCATATTGCCAAAGCCTAGCTTGAAGAATTTTGAGCATTACTTTGGTAGCATGCGAGATGAGTGCAACTGTGCAGTAGTTTGAACATTCTTTGGCATTGACTTTCTTTGGGATTAGAATGAAAACTGACCTTTTCCAGTCCTGTGGCCACTGCTGAGTTTTTCAAATTTGCTGGCATATTGAGTGCAGCATTTTCACAGCATCATATTTTAGGATTTGAAATAGCTCAGCTGGAATTCCATCACCTCCACTAACTTTGTTCATGTGATACTTCCTAAGGCCCACTTGACTTCGCATTCCAGGATGTCTGGCTCTAGATCAGTAATCACACCATCGTGGTTATCCTGGGTCATGAAGATCTTTTTAGTATAGTTCTGTGTACTCTTGCCACCTCTTCTTAATATCTTCTTCTTCTGTTAGGTCCATACCATTTCTGTCATGCCATGTGCTTCTCCAGAAATTGACATGCAAATACCTCTGCCTGCCCCAACTGCAGGAATTGGTGTGTAACCCAGTCATCATCCAAATGAAATGCCATTCCTCTAATGGGTTCCCTGGTGTATTCTGCCAAACTTTTAAAGAAGACTTAATGTCATTACCTCTCACACTCTTTCAAAAAACTAAAGAAAAAAAAAACACTCCCAAACCCATTTTACAAGGCCATTATCTTGATAGCAAAGTGAGGTAAGGACATGATAGGAAAAGAAAACTGCAGACCAATATCCCTGATGAATGAAGATGCACAAAAGGAGAGAATGATGTAACAAACTTCTGTGTACTGAGCAAATTATCAATATACATAAGAGTATAATATGCTTTCTACTGTTAGTTTAAATATAAAGGAGCTAACTATAGTGAGTCTTCTTGAATCCTTGAGGTTTAAGAGTATGGAGTTTGAGTTGACTAAATATAGAGAGAAGCAACATTAATTAAAAAGTACAGTAAGTTTTCAAACTACATAAAATTTAAAATGTGTGTTAAAATATCATTAAAAATTAAAAGGCAAACTATACTATAAAATTTATTTGGCACAGATGTGATATTTTAAAAATATCTTTATTATATAAAGAGATCATTCTTAGTGGAATGTTCTATAAATATCAAATAAGTCCATTTGCTCTAATGTGTTATTTAAGGCTTATGTTTCCTTACTGATTTTCTATCTGGATGATCTGTCCATTGATGTTAATGGGATGTTAAAATCCCCTACTATATTGTGTCACTGTCAATTTCTCCTTTTATGTCTACCAATATTTGCCTTATATACTAAGTACTAAGGTGCTCCTATGTTGTGTGCAGATATATTTACATTGTTATATCTTCTGCTTAGATTGATCCCATGACCATTATACAGTGTCCTTCTTTGTCTACTATACTATAACAGTCATCATTTTAAAGTTTATTTTGACTGATATAAATTTTGCTATTCCAGGTTTCTTTTTATTTCCACTTGCATGAAATCTTGTTCCAATCCCCTCACTTTCTGTCTGTATGTGTCTCTAGATCTGATGTGATCTCTCTTTATGCATATTCTAAATTTTTCCATAGTGAAACCTAAAATATTATTTCGTAGTTTTGACTTATTTTCTGCTGCCTTTCAAGTTTCATTGACATAAATTCCTAATTTGTGACCTTGAACAAATTTTGAAATCTCTAAGTTTTGGTTATCTCTGTTACTAAAAACCAAAACCAAACGAGGAAGTAAAAATATACCAAAAGTGTAGGATTGTTAAAAGGAGGAAAGAAAATAATGCATATATAGCATATAATATTGTGCCTTGCAAACACCAGGTGCTCAATAAAGGTTTCCTTTTATTATTATTATTATTACTATTATTACTATTACTATTTCAATTTCTATATATCAGACTTTTCTGCTGTAAAAATCAGAAGCTGATCCTGGATGATTAAGTTAAAGAGAAGTTTATTTCAAAAGATACTGGGAATAGCAGAAGACAAGTTCAATGACAGTTTCAGAATGCCAAAGACCTGAGCTGGGGAGAAATCTGCTGTCAGCCACAAGCCTGCTGAGCACAAGTGGAAAAGGCTTGGCCACAGTCACCCTCACCGGACAAGTCTGCCCCAGAGCTGGATGTACACACTGACACTGGCCCATGAATGTTTCTGAGGAGGCCCTGCTTCCTCAAACTGCTCCTTTGGATGCATATGACAAGCAAATCCTTGAGAAGTCAGACCCTAAGGATGAAAGCTCTTCAAACAGGAGTTCAAAAATGTGGACAAGCAGGCAGAATACTGAACGATGTCCTGTACAGCCCTCTTGCTAGTTACCCAAATTTCACATCGACTTTCCTTCTATGCTGGAACTTGACAAAGACAATAATAAAAATTCTATAAGTGGGGTCATTAGGTACGGCTGCCCTGGTAGGGCCTTTCTGAGGACACTGATACCCTAACAACTCAAACGCTGGGGAGCCCAACTCCAGGCAGCTGAGCATAAAATTTAGAGTTCTGGGGTGGCTTTCCCTTAAAATCCAGATTATTTTATGCCACTGCATCCCCAAGAGAGAATTTTGCTATATAAAATGCTCTGGGCAGTCCTACTTGATTTGGAGAAATGTGGGATTAAACAAGTTTGTTTGACCACTGAATCCTTATTTATTTACCTTAAAGATAAGGAAATATATTCCAGGTGGAAAGGACTGTTTCAACACACAGTTAGAGGAATACTGCCGTATAGAATCCAAAGTTGATTTTTAACTCTCAACTACATGGAATTATTCTGAGGCTTTGATTAAATAACAGATAAATTCATAACAAAATACTAGTAAACTGAATTCAACAGCACATTAGAAAGATTATACATCACAATCAAGTGGGATTTATCCCTAGGATGCAAGGATGGTTCAATAAATGCCAAGCAGTTCATATGATAAACTACATTAGCAGAATGAAAAATAAAAATTATATGATCAAAAAAAATTATATGATCCTCTCAGTAAGTGCAGAAAAGCATTTGACAAAAATTTAACACCCAGGTGTGATATAAACTCTCAAAAATTTGGTATAGAAGGAATCTACCAAAACATAATGAAAGTCATAGATGACAAACCCACAGCTAACATCATATTAATGATAAAGAGCTGAAAGATTTTCCTCTAAAACCAGAAACAAGAAAACAGTGCCCACTCTCACCAGCTAGATTCAGCATAGTACTGGAAATGACACTAGAGCAATAAGGAAAAATGCTGCTAATTCACTTCAGTCGTGTCCAACTCTGTGTGACCCCGTAGATGCCAGCCCACCAGGCTCCCCTGTCCCTGGGATTCTCCAGGCAAGAACACTGGAATGGGTTGCCATTTCCTTCTCCAATGCATGAAAGTGAAAAGTGAAAATGAAGTCACTCAGTCGTGTCTGACTCTTCACAACCCCATGGACTGCAGCCTACCAGGCTCCTCCATCCATGGGATTTTGCAGGCAAGAGTACTAGAGTGGGGTGCCATTGCCTTCTCCAAGCAAAAATAAATAAATAATAAATAAAGTGAATTCAAACTGGAAAAGAAGTAAAATTTTTTTATTTGCACATGATGTGATCTTGTACACAGAAACTTCTGAAGACTCCACCAAAAATTGTCAGAACTAATAAACAAATTTAATAAAGTTGGAATCAACATACAGATATTGGTTACATTTCTATACACTAATAATGAATTATCTGAGAGTGAAATTAAGAAAAAAATCCCATTTAAAATAGCATCAAAAGAATAAAATACTTACAAATAAATTTAACAAAGGACAAGGAAGATCTAGCTGTGGAGTGAAAACTTTAAGACTGATTAAAGAAACTGGAGAAGGTGTAAAAAATGTAAAGTCATCCATGCTTATAGACAGAAAGAATTAATATTGTTAAGACATCATACTAGACAAAGTCTTTTAGAGAGTCATCAATGCAATCTCTGTTGAAGTTCGAATGGCTATTTTTACAGAAATAGAAAAAACAATCCTAAAAATTCGAAATTAGTATGAAACCACAAAAATCCTTGAGACTAAGCAATCCTGTGTAAGAGCAAAGCTGGAAAAATCATGGTTCCTGATTTCAAAGTAAATTATAAAGCTACACTTTTCAAAACAGTCTGGTATTGGCATAAAAATGGACACACACAACAATGAACAGAATCAAGAGTTTAGAAACAAAGCTACAAAAATATACAATCAACTAGGTGCCAAGAACACACAGTAGGGAAAAGATGTATGTAGTCAATAGCTAAGTCGTGTCTGACTCTTTGCAACCCCGTGGACTGCAACACGCCAGGCTTCCTCATCCTTCACCATCTCCTGGAGCTTGCTCAAACTCATGTCCATTGAGTTGGTGATGCCATCCAAGCATCTCAAGCTCTGTCATATCCTTCTCCTCCTGCCGTCAATATTTCCCAGCATCAGGGTCTTTTACAGTAAGTCAACTTTTCACATCAGGTGGGCTAAGTATTAGGGCTTCAGCTTCAATATCAATCCTTTCAATGAATATTCAGGATTGATTTCCTTTAGGGTTGAGAGGTTTGATCTCCTTGCAATCCCAGGGACTCTAAAGACTCTTCTCCAACACCACAGTTTGAAAGCATTAATTCTTTAGTTCTCAAGTTCCTCTGAAAATGGGGCTGGGAAAACAGCATAATCACATACAAAAGAATAAAATCTGACCTCTGTTTTATACTCTAACAATAATTAGCTCAAAATGGACTAAGAACTTAAGTGTAGTACCTAAAACTGTAAAATTCCTAGAAGAAAACAAGGGAAAAGCTCCTTACATTGATCTTGACAATTATTTTTTGACATGATGACACCAAAAGCACAGGCAATGAAAACAAAAATAAATAAGTAGAATAACATAAAATTAAAAAGCTTCTCAGTAAAGGAAATAATCAATGAAATTAAATGCAACTTATGGAAAAATATTCTCCAACCAAATATCTCATATGAGGTTCATATCTAAAATATTAATATAAAAGTAATTCATACAACTCAACAGCAAAATACAAACAGCCCAATTAAAAATGGGCAAAAGTTAGGCAGGCTCCCATACCCCAGCCACTATGCCAACCACCTCATCAGTGGGCCCCTGGGAGCAGATGTCAGCAGGTTGCCCACATGCAGATACACGACTGAAACCACATCTGAGCCACAGTGGCCACACGACTTAGGAAGCAGGGCTGAAATCTCTCCTGTAACTATGCGAACCACAAATTTATACCTCCATTGCCAGTTCTGTAAATTCAGCACCTGCAGGACATCCGAATAGACAATGGGTCCTCCCACAGCTGGGATGAGTCTGGCCTTAGCAGGTGTGGGCTTTGTGAGTGTCTGAGCTGCCACCATAGCTCCCAGAGTGGACTCAGATACCTGAATATTGTGATAGATCTGTGCTGGTTGCCTTATGACAACAAAACCTGAGGAACACAGTGTCAATTGCTGGCATTCCTACAGATGAGGCAGGACCAAGACCAGTGCCAACAATAATGTATTTTGTAAGTCTTCACAGTGAGTGAAACAACAGAGCACATTTACCAGTGAACAAACTCCAGCAGAGAAATACTTAGTGACTCCTCTCCTAGTGGGAGTGCTCCAATCCTGCCTACCTCACAGCAAAGTTCAGAAATGTATCTGGGGGCTTCTACCCTAACAATTAGTAAGCAGACTCTGCTCCTGACAGGGCAGTGACAACCACAGAGCAAAACAGGAGGCCCTACCCAATACCCAGCACAGGCTCTGATCACTACAACGCTAGTCACATCTCCATCAAGGGGATAACAGCCTTTAAAATAAAAGCTATAAAGAAGGACAGTATCTAATAATAAGGACACTATATAATAATAAAGAGATCAATACAGGAGAGGATATTACACTTGTCTACATATATGCACCCAATTATAGGAACACCCCAATACATAAAACAAATAATAACAGACATAAAAGAAAAAATTGATAGGAATACAATACTAGTAGGAGATTTTAACACCCTCCTCATATCAAAGGACAGATCTTCAAGACAGAAAATCAATAAAAGAGATCCTAAATGGGTTTGGGTGGACTCTGGGAGTTGGTGATGGACAGAGAGGCCTGGAGTGCTGCAGTTCATGGGGTCGCAAAGAGTCGGACACAACTGAGTGACTGAACTGAACTGAACTGAAATGATATAAAGAGATCACAGGGAAAGAGATTTTAAATGACACAATATAACAATTAGACTTAATTGATGTTTTCATCCCCCAAAAAGCAGAATACACATTCTTTTCAAGTGCACATAGAACATTCTCTAGGACTGACCACAAAACAAGACTCAACAAAATTGAGTGCAGAAATTATTTAAAGCACCTTTTTCAAGCATTTTAATTTCAAGCATCTTTTCTGACCACAACAGCATGAAACTAGAAATCAGCCATAGGAAAAGCAACAAGAAAAAAATAATTACATGAAAACTAAATAACATGGCTGTTGAAAAAACAATGAGGAAACCAAAGAAATTTAGAAATACCTTGTACAAATTACAATGAAAACACAACCATATAAAATATATGGGATGCAGCAAAAAAAATCTTTTTTTTTTCTTTGATGCAGAAAACATTCTTAAAGGGAAGTTCACTGTGACACAGGCCTTCTTCAAGGACCAAAAAAAAAATCTCAAACAACCTAACCCAACACCTAATAGAATTAGAATAAGAACAAACAAACCATAAAGTCAGCAGAAGAAAAGAGATAACAAAGATCAAAGCGGAAAAATTAGATTTTTTTTTAAATAAGAAAAAAAAATCAATAAAACCAGGAGCTAGTTCTTTAAAGGGTAAAGAAAATTGACAAGCCTCTAGCCAGGCTCATTAAGAAGGAAAGAGAGAAGATCCAAACAGACAAAATAAATTCAAGACAACAAATCACAACTGATATCACAGAAATACAAAAGGAAAAAACATAAGAACAATAACTATGAACAATTATATGCCAACAAATTCAACCTAGAAGAAATGGACAACATTGTAAAAACATATAGCCCACAAAAACTAAATCAAGAAGAAATATATAACTTGAACAAACCAATCATAGGCAGTGAAACAGAATCTATAATTTTTTAAAAAAAAAAGTTCCCTACAAACAAAAGTCCAGTATCAGATGGCTTCAGAGGCAAATTCTACCAAACATACAAAGAAGAACTTATACTGATCCTTCTCAAGCTCTTCCAAAAGATTGAAGAGGAAGAGATACTTCCAAAGACATTCTAAGAAGCCTCCATCACCCTGATAACAAAACCAGACAGACACTGTCAGAATCTTTGATGAATATAAATATGCAAAAATTCTCAAGAAAATATTAGCAAAGCAAATACAAAACCACATAAAAAAGTCATATACCACAACCAATTTGATTTATCCCTGGGTCACAAGAATGGTTCAACATATGCAAATCAAACAAGGTGATAACCACATCAACAAAGGAACAGAAATAAACCACAGAAAAAGCATTCAGTAAAATTCAACATCCATTGATGACAAAAAATAAAAAATAAAATAAACTCTTATGAAAGTGGATATAGAGGGAACACATCTCAACACATTAAAAGTTATTTGTGACAAACCCACGGCCCACAGCCAATATAATATTCAACAATGAAATGCTGAAAGCCTTCCCACTAAAGTCTAGAACAAGACAAGAATGCCCACTCTTACCACTTCTCTTGAAGATAGTATTGAAGTCCTAGCCACAGCAACCAAACAAGAAAAAGAAATAAAAGATAGTCAAATTAGTAAGGAAGAAAAAAACTGTCATTATATGCAGATGACATGATACTACATGAATGAAACCCTAAAGATTCCACACAAAACTATTAGAACTAATAAACAAATTTAGCAAGGTAGCAAGATACAACATCCAAGAATAGGCTGCATTTTTTTTACACAAACAATGAAATATCAGAAAGGGAATGTAAACAATTTCTTAAAATTGCATCCAAAAAATGCTTAGGAATGAACCTCACTAAAGAAGTGAAAGACTTCTATGTTGAAAGCTGCAAAACAGTAATAAAGGAAATTGAAGATGATTCAAAGAAATGAAAAGATATCCCATGCTCTTGGACTGGAAAAATTGATATTGTTAAAATGACCATACTACTGAAAACAATCTACAGATGTAAGGAATCTGTCACATTACTCATGACATTTTTTCACAGAATGAAAACAAATAATCTTAAAATATTTTATGATATTTTATGATTCCATATAAAATCCAGAATTGCCCAAGCAATCCCAACAAAAAAGAACAAAGTTGGAAGCATAGCACTCCCAGACTTCAGGTAATACAACAAAGTCACAGTAATAAAAACAACACGGTACTGGCACAGAAACAGATGTATGGATCAATGGAACACACTAGAAAGCCCAGAAATAAACCTGAACACTAATGGACAGTTAATCAAAAGGGGCAAGAGTATAATCAAAAGAGCAAGAACATACAATGGGGAAAAGACAGTCTCCTCAGCAAGTGGTGCTGGAAAAGTTGGACTGTCATATGTAAATCAATGAAGTAAGAATACGCTCTTACACTATACACAAAAAATAAATTCAAAATGGTTTAAATACTTAAATATGAGAAGATACATAAAACTCTGAAGGGAGAACATAGGCAAAATATTCTCTGACATAAATCGTAGCAATGTTTTCTTAGGTCAGTCTTCCAAGGCAATATTAAGAAAAGCAAAAATAAACACATGGGACCTTATCAAACTTATAAGATTTTGCACAGCAAAGGAAACCATACAAAACTAAAAGAAAACCTATGGGCTAGGAGAAAATATTTGCAAATGATATAACCAAAAAAGCTTAATTTCCAAAATACATAAACAAGTCACATACAGCTCCATACCCAAAAACAATCCAATCAAAAAAATGGACATACCTAAATAGACATTTCTCCAAAGAAGACATACAAATGATTTAAAAGCACATGAAAAGATGTTCAACATAACTGAGTATTCAGTTCAGTTCAGTCGCTCAGTCGTGTCCGACTCTTTGTGACCCCATGAACAGAAGCATGCCAGGCCTTCCTGTCCATCACCAACTCCCAGAGTCTACCCTAACCTATATCCATTGAGTTGGTGATGCCATCCAACCATCTCATCCTCTGTCATCCCCTTCTCCTCCTTCCCTCAATCTTTCCCAGCATTAGGGTCTTTTCAAATGAGTCAGCTCTTCGCATCACATGGCCAAAGTATTAGAGTTTAAGCTTCAACATCAGTCCTGCCAGTAAACACCCAGGACTGATCTCCTTTAGGATGGACTGGTTGGATCTCCTTGCAGTCCAAGGGACTCTCAAGGTTCTTCTCCAACACCACAGTTCAAACCGATTATTAGAGAAATGCAAATCTAAACTACAATTTGGTATCACCTCACACCAGTCAGAATGGCCATCAAGATTCCTTGGAGAAGGAAATGGCAATCCACTCCAGTACTATTGCCTGGAAAATCCCATGAACAGAGGAGCCTGGTAGGCTACAGTCCATGGGGTTGCAAAGAGTCGGACACGACTGAGCGACTTCATGTTCACGTACAAACAATAAATGTTGGAGAGGCCGTGAAGAAAAGGGAACCCTCTTAAACTGTTGGTGGAAATGTAAACTGGTACAGTCACTATGGAGAACAATATGAAAGTTCCTTAAAAAACTAAAACTAGAGCTACTATATGATCCATCAATCCTACTCCTTGGTATTTATCTAGGGGGAGAAAACATATTTTAAAATAAATAAATTTATATTTAAAAAGTAAAAAGATAGATGCACCCCAGTGTTCACTGCAGCACTATCTACAGCAGCTAGCACATGCAAGCAAACTAAATGTCCATCAACAAAGGAATGAATAAAGATGAAGATGTGATATAGCATTATTCAGCCATTAAAAAGAACAAATAATGCCGTTTACAGCAACATGGATGGGCCTAGAGAGTGTCATACTGGCACTGAGGGAAGTAAGTCAGAAAGGTAAAGACAAATATCATATAATATCACTTTCATGTAGAATCTAAAATGTGACACAAATGAACATATCTGTGAAACAGAAACAGATTCAAAGACGTAGGTAACAGACTTGTGGTTGCCAAGGGGAAGAAAGAATGGCAGAAGAAAGGATTGGGAGTTTGGGATTAACAAATCTAAACTATTATATACAGGAAGGATAAACAACTAGGCCCTACTGTATAGCACAGGGAACTATATGTGATATCCTACGATAAACCATAATGGAAAACAGTATGAAAAAGAATGTATATATGTACAATTTAGTCACTTTGCTATACAGCAGAAATTAATACAACATTGTAATAAATTATACTTCAATAAGATTTTAAAAACTAAAATGAAATGGGCAAAGGATCTAAACAGATACTTATAAAAATGACATACAAATTGCCACCAGGCACATGAAAAGATACTTAATACCACTAATCATCAGGAAAATACAAATTAAAACCACATTAAAATATCGCTTCCCACCAGTTAAAATGGCTATTATTAAAAAGATAACAGTGTTCCTAAGGATGTAGAGGAAAGGGAATCCCTGTGCACTGTTTACGGTAATATAAACAGGTACAGACAATATGGAAAACAATATGGAGAGTCCTCAAAAAACTAAAAGTAGAGTTACTGTATAATCTAGAAATCCTACTTCTTGGTATATATACAAAGAAATGAATGATATTCTTATACAGAAGGGATATCTGCATCCCCCAAATTTATTATAGCATTATTCACAATAGCCAGAATATAGATATATGTATAAATGGAAATACATATATATTTTTTCTATTTTTGTTAACTTTATATATTGTTTATTTTTTAACTTCCATCCAGTATTTTAACGTTCACATTATCAATGTGCTTTTCTTATACTTCTACCTCTTCAGTTGCTATCCTTAGAGAAACCTTTCTTCATCTAAACTCTTGTAAATATTTACCTGTGCTCTCTATTAACCCTATCAATGGGCAGTGTTTTTAGAATATATATATATATATATATATATATATATATATATATATATATATATATAATAAGATACATATATATTCTATTTCTCTTAAGAACCCTGCCTAGTACAAAGCCGTTGAAATTCTGCATGGTTTCTGGTCCAAAGGATCTAAAGTTGTGAGACTCAACTCAATTTAGTGAGTTCACTAAATTTCACATCAGTTCTATACCCATCTTCACCACTGCATCCAGACATTTTCTCTGTTCTCAACTAGCTACAACCGAAGTTCATCAAAGCTAGGAAAGCATCTTCATTGTTGATGTTGTTTAGGCATTATTTTCCACAGATTGAGACTGTGCTATCATGGTACTTAAAGAGTCCTACTTTTAACTGCAAAATGCTTCATTATTTTCAGCATACCTTGGTTATGAAATTGTTTGATTAATTTTATTCTCAGATGTAGTAGATATACTGATCAGACATATAAGCACAGGTGCAGTACCAGTGGTGGTAATGGTGGTTATGCGTGTGTTTGTATACATACATATACTTGACAATCTTTGCTGCTGCTGCTAAGTGGCTTCAGTCTTTATATAAATACAAATATTAAATATCTAAATACTAAGATGCTTGTTCCTAGTATCTCATATACTTTATTTTTACAAATATGGTTCTGGGGAACCCTACTGTGTCAATCAATCAGTAAAACCTCCTACCCTGGGTTGGACACTGAGGGGAGGCACATTAAGGAAAACTGGCAACTTCTGTCCTAGGGGAATTCACAGTATAAGAGAACAATCAGGACCAAGAAACAAACAAACAGAAAAAGACAACTTTTAAGTATCAGAAACTTTAAAAAGTAAATATACAAATATCATCTATAAACTGACAAGACACAGATGCCAGAACAGTTTTAACACTCACTCCAAACCTAAATGTCTAAGAAGTGGGAATTCCCATCTTGAGACCTTTGTGTCTATGCATAGGTGTTATGATCTCAGTTGGTCCTAATTCTGGTCTAGAGGAATAGATTATCCAATCTCCTTAAGACTCGGGGATAATATCAAATTAGGTGCATGTTCTCAGTACTTAATGAATTGTAAAATGTCTCTGCCCCCTTCTCCTCCTACTTCATCTCTTTTTCCAATGATATTTATTGATTTATGAAAATATTTTATAATTTTATAAAATATAAAATTTATTTACAATATCTACAACTGAATGCATTCTGTGTTAAGTAGAAGTCTAGAGATAAAATATTCAATCCTTTCCCTCACAGAGTTCACAATTTAATGACAGGAGACAAACAATTGCAGTACAGTGTGAAAAATACTACCAGTCTAGGGAAAAGAGGACCAGAAAAAGACATGGGAGGCTTCCTGGAAGAGATATTACTCACAATGAAACTTGGAAGATGAATAGAAATCTGGACTATGTGTATGTAGAGGGTGGAATTCTTTGCTTACTCCAGTTATCTAGGGTAGGAAAATACTCATTGATTTAGGGTCATCACCCTTGCTTTTGATAAATACCATATATTTTTTAGGTCTTTACTGCTTCACAAAGCACTTCCTTCTTAGCTATAGACATCAATAGAAATAGAAAAGAGGTGACAGGATCTCAGTCTCCAAATCCACAAGCATATACTTGCTAATTTCAGCCACTTTAGCAGGATTTTAGAAAATACAGATCATGCAAAGATATAGATCTTGGAAATATAAATCATACAGATCTAGAAAATATATGGTATATATTGAAAGCCAGGGTGATGGTCCTAAATCAATGAGTACTTTCCTACCCTAGATAACTAGACTAAGAAAAAATTCCTTTCTGAAAGACCACTGATTTTCATACTATGTGTATTGGGCCCAGTGTTCTCAACAAGGGCCACAGAGTGGACACTGAGCAGGCAGATGCCCAAGTCCCCACTCGCTGATTGAACTACTCAATATTTCATTGGTTTATGCATCAGAACTTTGCCTAAGACTTTTTTTTTTAAGTGTTCTGCTGTTAAAAAAAAAAAAAAGTTTAAAACCATTGTCTCACTGCCCTATATATTGATTGACTCTATTTTTCAAGAATGGATCTAGAATATCCTTAATCTCTAATAAAAGAAAATCAAAATGATGGGTTCTGGCTTTACGGTCTTTCCTGAAAACCTCTTCTTCCTTTGAGTATACTCTCCTTATATCCAACCCCTCTAGATCCCCATTTCCATATCTTTTTGATTCATAATAGTCATTACTAAATTCAGTGTGATCTCTTTGCAGGGACAGAGATGCTATTCTTTCCTGTGAGCAAAGAAATCTATATTTATCACAAGAAATCCTCCAAAAAAGAAAAAAAAAAATCTGTGGCTTTGCACCATCTCCACCCTCCAGTCTCCTACTTTTAACTTTGCTCTACTTTGTATTCAACAACTCTGGTAAATTCCCAGGGTCTTCTAGGCTCATCTAGCTCTTTTTTGCCAGTACAGTTGCTGCTTCTATGACCTCTTCTAGAATTCTGTCAGCCTGTAACTTTTGAGGCCAGGAAATGTTCCCCAATTGCTCCTGTATTTGTCCTGGATGTAGATTTTCCTCAAAAGATATTTTAATTGTAATTGCTACAGTTAAATAAGCCAGTATATTCATGTGTGTGCTTACTGGCTCAATCGTGTCCACTCTTTATGACATCATGGAAAGTAGCCTGCCAGGCTCCTCTTTCCATGGGGATTCTCTAGGCAAAAATAGTGGAGTGGGTTTCCATGTCTTCCTCCAGGGGATCTTCCCAACTCAGGGATCCAACCCAGGTCTTCCACGTTGCAGGTGGATTCTATGCTGTCTGAGCAACCCATGAAGCTTAAGGATACTGGAGTGGGTAGCCTACCCCTTCTCCATGGGAACTTCCCAAACCAGGAATCAAACCGGGATCTCCTGCATTACAGACAGATTCTTTACCAGCCAAGCTACCATGGAAGACCTAGTATATTCATGGGCTCAGCTAAAGCTGATGTATACTCAATTACATGCTCTCCTCTCAAACCCTTCCTCTACTGTAAAATTACTCAGGGCTATGTACTTCCGGTCCCATCACTTCATGGGAAATAGATGGGGAAACAGGGGAAACAGTGTCAGACTTTATTTTGGGGGGCTCCAAAATCACTGCAGATGGTGACTGCAGCTATGAAATTAAAAGACGCTTACTCCTTGTAAGAAAAGTTATGACCAACCTAGATAGCATATTCAAAAGCAGAGACATTACTTTGCCGACTAAGACCATCTAGTCAACGCTATGGTTTTTCCAGTAGTCATCTATGGATATGAGAGTTGGACTGTGAAGAAGGCTGAGCGCCGAAGAATTGATGCTTTTGAACTGTGGTGTTGGAGAAGACTCTTGAGAGTCCCCTGGACTGCAAGGAGATCCAACCAGTCCATTCTGAAGGAGATCAGCCCTGGGTGTTCCTTGGAAGGAATGATGCTAAAGCTGAAGCTCCAGTACTTTGGCCACCTCATGCGAAGAGTTGACTCATTGGAAAAGACTTTGATGCTGGGAGGGATTGGGGGCAGGAGGAGAAGGGGACGACAGAGGATGAGATGCCTGGATGGCATCACTGACTCGATGGACATGAATCTGAGTGGACTCCGGAAGATTGTGATGGACAGGGAGGCCTGGCGTGCTGCGATTCATGGGGTCGTAAAGAGTCGGACATGACTGAGTGACTGAACTGAACTGAATTGATGTACTTTAAACAGTAGCATGCACATACTTTTCTGCCACTCCTCTTTCTGCTGCTAGAAACAATTCCTCTGTGCTCACCCCATTCTTTTCATGCATGCTCAGCTGGGCTTTAAAAGTTTCAATCTGTTTCTTAATTTGCTTCTGCATGTTCTCTGAGCTTTTTTTATTTTTTCAAGTAACAAAAATTGAACTCAAACTCTCATAAGTAAAACAATCCATGCAATAGGGAAGCTCAAGGGATACTAACTTCAGGCACAGCTGAGTTTAGGAGTTTTCAATTCACTCTTCTTCTCTCTTCGCTCTTCCTTCCTTCCTTCCTTTCTCTCACTCTCTCTTTCTCGTTCATTTTTCAGCTCATCTTTCTCCTGTATTTGCTGATTCTCAGGCACACTCTCTCCATATGTCAATAAATGTGCCTATTAGCACCTGTGATTTTAGAAGCAAAGGGATTTTTTTTCATACCAATTGCCCTTGTCTAAGGCATATATACAACCACAGAACAATCATGTGAGAAAAAGACTATTTATTGACCAGCCTAGACCCTCTACAACCACCTTCAAATCCCTTTCTCACCTTTGATCACATCTCAGAGACAGAAAGGCCCCTGCAATTACAGCCAACCAGAATGTTATGGCCTGGTATTAAGACAGTTCCCAAAAAAGAAGCAAATAAAATCAGAAACAGATATAAGAATTTGCATTATTTGTTGAACTGAGTGTCTCCCTTCCTTTTTTAATCCTCTCACAGTTCCTTTTTTATTGCAAAATTTAAAACATATTTAAGCTAAAACACTTCCACTCTGGGTTTCTGATATTTTTCCTCCAAAGCTTAAGCAGTAGCTTTAAGTCTCATACCAAATACTGAGCCTTTTATCAGCTGACCATCCTTTCCCTTTGCAGGAGGGAAGGGGATGACAGAGGATGAGATGGCTGGATGGCATCACTGACTCGATGGACCTGAGTCTGAGTGAACTCCGGGAGTTGGTGATGGACAGGGAGGCCTGGCATGCTGCGATTCATGGGGTCACAAAGAATCGGACACGACTAAGCGACTACACTGAACTGAACTGAATCAAGATCATCTCCCATATTGGGAATATTTTTCTCTCCACATAGGATATCACCCACCAGAAACTATTTTAAGTCTTAAAATCCCCAAACGAACTTGCCTCCCAAAATTCAGTTACTGATACATATCCTAACCCCATCTGATCAACTATGCAAATGATAGTCATAATTCTGAGAGATGAGACCAACTTCATTATAGTATATTCTCCTATGAATATAGAAAGACAAGAGAGGCACTCTTCTTTTCACCCATCCCATCTCTTTCTTAAATCATCCCTTTATTTCTATTTTAATATACTTCATTTTTAAAGGACCAAGAGATTTAAAACAGTAGGTGATGCCACATGGGAATCATAGAAGAAAAATATAATAGAAATTCGAAAAGGAAGTGGTCAAAGTGAACACATCACCAAGAAAAAGAACCCTTCAGGAAGTTTACCAAGGGACATTTTAGGAAAAATATCCTCCCCAGTTGTGAAGTACTTTTCAGCAAGATCCACTGAGAAATCAAGAGGAACTTCCTTCGCCACCTTTGCTTTAGACATACAAACAAAAACTACCTTACTTAAATCTCAACATGTAATAGTTATAAATATTGCATAGAGACCCTAAAGTAATGAGGTAGAAAGTTTAAACAGTTAATTGAAAAAAATGTAATTTATGCTCTTCTCTAAAGAAAAAGTTATTTTTGTACATAATGTAGTCATTAGCATGCCTAAAGAAGATAATTTTGGAGAGGTAAAGCTCCATGTTCCAAAAATGATTAATGCTCAAGAAACCGTATAGAATGAAGATCAAATGGATATATTCAGTAACATCTTATTCAAGTCTCAGCTTCTAATGGGGAATCTTGGGTAAGTTACTTAAATTTCTCTCAGCCTCTGTCGTCTATCCAGTGAAATGTAAGTTTCTCTCCTAAGTTTCTAGGAGAACAAATTGAAATCTAACACAGAGAATCCACTAGGTAATAGATAATATATGGTAGACTTTTATTCTAAGTCTATTGTAGTTGAAGAATTGGAGAGAGGTAACCAACAAAGGTCCGTCTAGTCAAGGCTATGGTTTTTCCAGGAGTCATGTATGGATGTGAGAGTTGGACTGTGAAGAAAGCTGAGCACTGAAGAACTGATGCTTTTGAACTGTGGTGTTGGAGAAGACTCTTGAGAGTCCCTTGGACTGCAAGGAGATCCAACCAGTCCATTCTAAAGGAGATCAGCCCTGGGATTTCTTTGGAAGGAATGATGCTAAAGCTGAAACTCCAGTATTTTGGCCACCTCATGCGAAGAGCTGACTCATTGGAAAAGACTCTGATGCTGGGAGGGATTGGGGGCAGGAGGAGAAGGGGACGACTGAGGATGAGATGGCTGGATGGCATCACTGACTCGATGGACATGAGTCTGGGTGAACTCTGGGAGTTTGTGATGGACAGGGAGGCCTGGTGTGCTGCAATTCATGGGGTCTCAAAGAGTCGGACACGACTGAGCGACTGAACTGAACTGAACTGAACCTTTCCTTTCCTGGCAGGATAGCTATGACAAACTTAGACAGTGTGCTGAAAAGCAGAGACATTTCTCTGAAAGGTCTATATAGTCAAGGCTATGATCTTCCCAGTGGTCATGAGCGGGACTGTAAGGAAGACAGACTGCCGAAGAATCAATGCCTTCGAACTTTGGTGCTGGAGAAGATTCCTGAGCGTCTCTTGGACAGCAAGGAGATCAAACCAGTCAATTTTAAGGGAAATCAACCCTAAGTACTCATTGGAAGGACTGATGCTGAAACGGAAGCTCCAATACTTTGGCCACCTGATGTGAAGAACTGACTCATTAGAAAAGACCTGATGCAGGGAAAGAATGAAGGCAGGAAGAGAAGCGGATGACAGAGGACAAGATGGCTGGATGGAGTCACTAACTGAAGGACATGAGTTTGAGCATGCTTCAGGAGATGGTGATGAACAGGGAAGCCTGGCATGCTGCAGTCCATGGGGTCACAAAGAGTCGGACATGACTGAGCAACTGAACTGAACTGAACTGACCAATCAACAACTCTTTATTTTCCCTACCCCCAGGCTGAAGTATTTCAATGAAAAGCATCTTTACCTTTGAGTGTCAGCACTGTCTTTTCTCTAGATTACAAAATGACAGCAATAAACAGATAATTGTTTCTAAGTCACTCTAGCATTGTACCTTCTTAGCATAACAATGACACCAAAAACATGCTTGGTCTTAAAACTTATTCTCCAGGAAAACAATTCGAGCATCCAACTACTAAGAAATAATCATTGTGCCTGCAAAGTAAATTCTCAGATATTTTAGCTTTTCATTTTCTACTTTTCAAGTTATGAAAACATAAAAACAAAAGGAAATGACTCCATGTGACACAGTACTCACCAAAGATACTTAAAACATGCTCTTGAGCATAAGAAAAGAAAAATTGGATCAGAGTAAAAAAAACCTAGGGTTGAATCCCACCCTCACATCTCATCAGCTTTTCAATCACATAAGCTCTCTAAACTTTAGTTTTCTCATCTGTAAAATGAGAATAATAAAATGCAATTTTGAGAGTAATATAAAAATTAAATTGAAAATGCCATCTCCAGTGTTTCCTGTAGTAGGTTTTCTAAAAAAAAAAAAAGTATGAAAAGCCTAAATACTCCTGCAATTATCTCTCTTTCCATAGTCATAGGAAGGAAAATTAAACCAGTTAATCAGGGCATTCCCTAGTTGAAATCTAGTTTTCTAGTAGTTTTAGTGCCACAACTGTTTTCTCAAGCAAAATTTTATGTAGAAGCATAAAATATTATGTTAAAATATGGTCAAAAGTATAACTGCTTTTTTTTAACCATCTACCCACCCATCCATTCACTTACTAAATATCATCAGTGTCAGGCACTGTGATAAACACTGGGAATACAAAGAATAAGTCATGGCTCCAGCTTTCAGTGAAACTGACACCCACCCAAAAATAAATAAATAGATAAATAAGAATTGGGGGCACATGAAATGGAACATTTGCTGCAGACCCAGCATAATATAACTCCAAATCAACGTCCCAAGTGAGACTGCTTAGAAACAAGGAACAAGTCTGAAACTCGAGCACATAAGAACAGACAGAGAACAAGAAGTAAGTACAAAAGGAAGGCTCAACACTTAAACAAGGATTCCAGAGGTAGACACTGAAGAGATCTCATGTGAGGATCTGGAGACAGGTTATAATTCAAGAGGCATAGCTGCCTAAGGGATGAGTAGGAGGAAGCAGTAAACGGCATGGAGCAGTTTGAAGAAGGAGATTACGGAAATGCAGAAAAACACAATCAACAATATAATACTATGCGACATTTTAGAAGTATAAGGTTCAGTAAGGCCCTGTATCCTAAGTGAATCATTCATGATTACAGTGCATTCAGAGGAAAGATGTTCAAGCTGGTTTTAGAAAAGGCAGAGGAACCAGAGACCAAATTGCCAACATCCGCTGGACCGTGGAAAAAGCAAAAGAGTTCCAGAAAAGCATCTATTTCTGCTTTATTGACTATGCAAAAGCCTTTGACTGTGTGGATCACCAGAAACTGTGGAAAATTCTGAAAGAGATGGGAATACCAGACCACCTGACCTGCCTCTTGAGAAACCTATATGCAGGTCAGGAAGCAACAGTTAGAACTGGACATGGAACAACAGACTGGTTCCTAATCGGGAAAGGAGTATGTCAAGGCTATATATTGTCACCCTACTTATTTAACTTATATGCAGAGTACATCATGAGAAATGCTGGGCTGGAAGAAACAAAAGCTGGAATCAAGATTGCCGGGAGAAATATCAATAACCTCAGATTTGCAGATGATACCACCCTATGGCAGAAAGTGAAGAGGAACTAAAAAGCCTGTTGATGAAAGTGTAAGAGGAGAGTGAAAAAGTTGGCTTAAAGCTCAGAATTCAGAAAACTAAGATCATGGCATCTGGTCCCATCACTTCATGGGAAATAGATGGGGAAACTGGAAACAGTGTCAGACTTTATTTTTGGGGCTCCAAAATCACTGCAGATGGTGATTGCAGCTATGAAATTAAAAGACGCTTACTCCTTGGAAGGAAAGTTATGACCAACCTAGATTGCATATTGAAAAGCAGAGACATTACTTTGCCAACAAAGGTCCATCTAGTCAAGGCTATGGTTTTTCCAGCGGTCATGTATGGATATGAAAGTTGGACTGTGAAGAAAGTTGAGTGCCAAAGAATGGATGTTTTTGAACTGTTTTGTTGGACAAGACTCTTGAGAGTCCCTTGGACTGCAAGGAGATCCAACCAGTCCATTCTAAAGGAGATCAGCCCTGGGTGTTCTTTGGAAGGAATGATGCTAAAGCTGAAACTCCAATACTTTAGCCACCTGATGCAAAGAGTTGACTCATTGGAAAAGACTCTGATGCTGGGAGGGATTAGGGGCAGGAGGAGATGGGACGACCAAGGATGAGATGGCTGGATGGCATCACCAACTCGATAGACATGAGTTTGGGTGAAGTCCGGGAGTTGGTGATGGACAGGGAAGCCTGGCATGCTGCAGTTCATGGGATTGCAAATTCATGGGATTCAGTTGGACACGACTGAGTGACTGAGCTGAACTAAACAGAGAAAAATATTCAGAACAAATGACCCCAAACCTGGAGATTTGGGCACATATTAGAAGATAGGTAATGTGAGTAGTCACTTACCTGGGGTAAATGCAATCAAACACCAATAAAAATAGCTTACCTAGCATAATTGGTAGGTAAATGAAACCTATGTGTGAAACTAGGGAACAGTGTGATGTCCACAGAGACTACAGAAACTGAGGGAGTCTGTACTCTTTTCCAAGTTTTCTCTTTATGAACACCGTGGAACACTCACAGAGTAGATCAGAAGGATCCCAAAGAAGTCTCCATAATGGTTCAAAATAAGGTGGGATAAACAGGAGCCATGCTGAAAGGACAAGAAATTCTATACAAATGGAACAAAAACCTTAGTTGGTGAGGAACAGGGCAGCAAGCATTGCCATCTTCATGATTGTAGTGAAAAATCACTGCAGCTATAGGAAGGGACAGAGTGGGGAAAAAAAAAAAAAGTCTACTCTTAAATAATGTACAATAGAACTAAGAAGTCCTTACCTCCAAGAACCAACAACAGAGTACCTAAGAAAGAAACTTAGTTTAAATATAAAGTACTCCCTGTAACTAGCTAGTAAGCTATGAAGTGAAGTGAAAGTCACTCAGTCGTGTCCGACTCTTTGCGACCCCATGGACTATACAGTTCATGGAATTCTCTAGGCCTGAATACTGGAGTGAGTAGATTTTCCCTTCTCCAAGGGATCTTCCCAACCCAGGAATCAAACTGGGGTCTCCTGCATTGCAAGTGGATTCTTTACCAACTGAGCTATTAGGGAAGCCCATACCCAACAAACTTTGGGTAACCACAAAAGAATCCTGGAAGAGGGAAAGGAGAAAAAGAAGAGTAGGAAAAGAAGTCCTTTCTGAGGTACAAATAAAGGAACAACCTACAGCTTAAGGTCTAACATACTCTGCTTTTATAAATCTACCCTAAACACAAAGATGTCATTAAAGGATCTGAAGCCTGTGGTGCCACGTGGGTAACTACAGATACAACATACCTCAAACACAGGCCCTTCTCTGATTAACTCAATTTTGCAAATCAGAGGCCTGAGAGAAAAATGATGCATCCCTTTCCAGGCATAAAACCTATTTACCTCAATCTCTACTACCCTACATTCAGCTTTTAACCAAAAAGAGAGATGCACAAGGCAAGAAAGAACACTCCCAAAAGACAGAGCAATCATCAGATTCAGATACTAATAGAACAGATATTGAAATAACCTAAGATAATATGTTAAAGATTCTAATGGAAAAGGCTGACAAAATGTAAGATCAGGAAGGAAATTTCACCAAAGTGTTGATAACTACAAGAAAGGATCAAAGAAAAAATATTTAAAATGAAAAGACAGATAAAAAATATCTTTGATCAATTGAACAGTACACTCAACATAGATGGGGCTTCTCTTGTGGCTCAGCTACAAGGCATCAAGAATCTGCCTGCAATGTGAGAGATCTGGGTTTAATCACTGGCTTGGGATAACCCCCTGGAGAAAGGAATGGCTACCCACTCCAGTATTCTGGCCTGGAGAATTCTAAGGACTGTATAGTCCATGGGGTTGCAAAGGGTCATACATGACTGAACGTCTTTCACTTCACTTCACTTCACTTCAACATAGACAAAATAAAGAATCAGTGAATTTAAAGTGCAGTCAACAGAACTTATCCGTACTGAAACACACAAAGAAAAATAAGAGTGGAGGGAAAAGTCCAGAGCTAAGCATCCCAGAGGTGTGCAACAATGTCTAACTTACAAACAATAAGAATCTTAGAAGGAGAAGAAAGACTGGAGAGATAGTATAGGGCAAATATATATATATATATTTGAAGAAATAATGTACTGGCAGACTGCACTTAAACAAGGATAATCATCACTGCTAACACATTTCAATACTGTGAAACCTCTATTACAATGCACTAAAAAGGACATATTACCTCTGTAGTATCCTTCTGAATAATGCATAACCCCAATCTAGTCATGAGAAAATATCAAACAAACCCAAATTGACAGATATTCTGCAATCTAAAGTATAGTGTAGTGTAGTATTTGGATTCTTTTTTTAAAGAATACCCTTGCTTCCATATTGCCAATAGCCTAAATAGGGAACACAGCAAGAATAGAACCGTAAAAAATCAAATAGGAGGCAGTTTCAGTAACTTAGAAAAGAGATTATGATAACCTACACTAGAATGGGCAGAGTAGTCAGATTATGGATATATTTTAAAGGCAGAGCCATTGGAATTTCCAGACAAATTGGACATGGAACATGAGAGAAAGGCAAACAAATCTCAAGGTTTTGACCTAGGCAACTAGAAAGACAAAGCTGACTGAGATGAAGACAATTATAGATGCAAGAGATCTGGAGATGAAAATAAATTCTATTTTGAACATGTTAAAATAAAACACATTTACTATTTCTATTAGATGTTCAAGTACATGTTTCATCAGCAACTGGATTTATAATCCTGGGGGTTTTAGGGAGTCTGATCTAGAAATACAGTTTGGAGAGATATCAGTATACATTATCTGAAAGTTGCATCTGAATGTATTCATGGAGGGGAAAAGAGTGGATCAGGTATTGGCATGCTTTTCCTGAAAAAGGCCATAGAGTGAATATTTTTGGTGTTAAGCACCATCTGCTTTCTGTCACAACTAGTCAGCTATCTATACTGCTCAAAAGTAGCCACAAATAAGACATAAACAAATGAGCATAGTTATGTTCCAAAACAACTCTATCAAAACAGGTACATACTGGATTTAAGCCATGGGCTGTAGTTTGTTGGTATAGATAAACAGAAAAGAAGGATCAAGGACTGAGCCCTAGTACATACAAATTTAAGAGGTCAAGGAGAACAATAAGTACCTGGCACAGGAAAATGAAAAAAAGTAGCCAAGGAGATAAAAGAAAAAACAAGAAATAGTGGTATTGTGAGCAAGAACAAAATAAAGTATTTGAAGGAAGGATGATTGAAGTCTACCAAATGCAGCTAATGTTTCAAGTAAAATGAAGATTGAGAATTGTCAGCAATTTGAAGGTCACAGGGATCTCAGCAAAAACAGTTTTGGTAAAGTTAGTACGAGCAAAATCTGACTAAAGTGGCTTAAGTACAGCCAAAGAGTAAAGAAAATAAGAATATTAAACTTTTACTGGGAGTTTTGCTCCAAAAGTCATAAAAGGTGAGGTCAAGAGTTTCTTGTAAAAATGGGACAAAACTAGAATATATTTATGTTGCTAGAAATGACCCAATAAACAGAAAGAAATCATTAGCTACAGAAGAAGGAGGAGAGAATTGCTGAAAACACGTCCTTCTCATTTGGGAAAAAATAATGAAATATGGCCTACAAATAGAGATGCTATCCTTAGATAAAAGTGGGACAGTTCATCCATAATAACAGGCAGTAGTAAATAAATGGTGGCAGGTTAGTTCTGATTGTGGAGACTGTGAAAGTCATGCTTGAAATTTAATAGCTGAGAGTGCAGACTGTTGAAGAAGGTTTGGAGAGTTGAGGAAATAGAAGAATGTAAGAATAGTTTAAAGAATTGGGAGAGTGGATGGAAAAGTATCATGATTGCAAGCAGTGTTAAAAGGTCATAAATAAATTTCCAATGAAAGCAGTCAACAAGGCTCTTTTTTTTTTCCTGTCTTGTTTACCTACAAAGGAGCAAACAAACCTAGTTAAAATTAACAAGTACTCGAATTTCACAAAAGTATATGGCATAAAGAAGAGTTAATACCTATCCTCAAACTATTTCAAAAAATTGAAGAGAATGGATCACTTCAAAACTCATTCTCTGAGGCCACCATTATCCTGATATTAATACCAAAACTAGACAAAGACACTATATAAAAAAAGAAAATGACAGGCCAATATCTGTAAAGAATATGGAACTCCTCAACAAAATATCAGCAAATTGAATTTAACAACATATAAAAAGGATCATACACCATAATCAGGTGGGATTTATCCCAGGCCAGCAGGCAAGGATGGCTCAATACTCACAAATCAATCAATTTAATACACAACATTAATAAAAGGAAGGAAAGATTAAAATCATATGATCATCTCAACAGATACAGAAAAGCATTTGACAAAGTTTAACCTTAACCCATGACAAAAACTCTCCTCAAAGTTGGAATTGAGGGACATATCTTAAAATACTGAAGGACATGTGTGACAAAACCCACAACTAACTACCAGATGATCCAGCAATTCCACTGCTGATTATATATCAAAAAATTGATTAATTCAAAAGATACCTGTACCCCAATGTTCATAGCAGCATTATTTATAATAGCCAGGATATGGAAGCAGCCTAGGTACATGTCCATCAACAGACAAATAGATGAAGAAGATGTGGTGTGTGTGTGCGTGTGTGTGTGTGTATACATATATATATATACATGTATATGTATATGTATATATACATATTTGGTATGTGTGTATATGTATATATGTGTGTATATATATGTATATGTGTGTATATGTATACATACACACACACACCCCGAATATTAGTTATAACGGATGAAATTCTTCCATTTCCAACAATGTGGATGAACCAAGAAGGTATGCTAAGTGAAATGTCAGACAGAGACA
Organism: Budorcas taxicolor; assembly: GCF_023091745.1. Classification (NCBI taxonomy): domain Eukaryota; kingdom Metazoa; phylum Chordata; class Mammalia; order Artiodactyla; family Bovidae; genus Budorcas; species Budorcas taxicolor. Next base: position 76,710,237 of record NC_068912.1, read on the forward strand.
GACAAAATATTTTATGTTATCACTTTTTTGTGGAATCTAAAAAATAAGATAAATATATATAACAAAACAGAAACAGACTCACAGATACAGAGAACAAACTACTGGTTTCCAATGGGAAGAGGGAAGGATGAAGTGCGAGGTAGAGGTATGGGATTAAGAGACACAAACTACTATGCCATAAAAGAAACAAGCAACAAGAATGTACTGTACAAAACAGGGAAATAGCCATTATTTTTAATAATATTAAATGGAGTATGATCTATAAAAATATCATTATGGTATACACCTGAAACTAGTATAATATTGTAAATCAACTAAACTTCAAGAAAAAAAAAGAGGTATATGGAAGAATAATAAAAAGGCAAGAGAAATAACTATGTGCAGGAGAATGACTCATGAAAGATGTTACTTTTCTTTTTGTCAAAGAAAGTAACATTATGAAAGGGTGAGGAACAGTGGAAGAGGTGACAGGATCAAAGGATTGCAGGTTCCAGAAAAGCTGAAAGATTGTCAGATTTGGAGAATTAGATGAAGTAACCCAGAAAGAGATGAGGTACTGACCAGACAGTAGGATGCATGAAATTGAGATTGTATAGGTATATAATTGCAAGTAATGATAAGGTCACTGCCTTTTCCCCAAGCTCAAGACCTTACTCCAGCACATGATAAGTATTTATTCATTTCAGTTCAGTTGCTCAATCATGTCCAACTCTTTGAGACTCCATGGACTGCAGCACACCAGGCTTCCCTGTCCATCACCAACTCCTGGAGCTTACTCAAACTCATGTCCATCAAGTCAATGATGCCATCCAACCATCTCATCCTCTGTTGCCACCTTCTCCTCCTGCCTTCAATCTCTCCCAGCATCAGGGTCTTTTCAGATGAGTCAGTTCTTCACATCAGGTGGCCAAAGTATTGGAGTTTCAGCTTCAACATCAGTCCTTCAGATGAATATTCAGGACTGTTTTCCTTTAGGATTGACTGGATGGAACTCCTTGCAGTCCAAAGGACTGTCAAGAGTCTTCTCCAACATCACAGTTCAAAAGCATCAATTCTTCAGCACTCAGCTTTCTTTATAGTCCAACTCTCACATCCATACATGACTACTGGAAAAATCATACCTTTGACTAGACAGACCTTTGTTGGCAAAGTAATGTCTCTGCTTTTTAACATACTGTCTAGGTTGGTCATAGCTGTTTTTCCAAGGAGCAAACACTTTTAATTTCACTGCAGTCAACAACTGCAGTGATTCTGGTGTCCAAGAAAATAAAGTCTGTCACTGTTTCCATTGTTTCCCCATCTATTTGCCATGAAGTGATGGGGATCAGATGCCATGATCTTCGTTTTTTGAATGTTGAGTTTTAAGCCAGCTTTTTCACTCTCCTCTTTCACTTTCATCAAGAAGCTCTTTAGTTTCTCTTTACTTTCTGCCATAAGGGTGGTGTCATCTGCATATCTGAGGTTATTGATATTTCTCCCGGCAATCTTGATTCCAGCTTTTGCTTCATCCAGTCTGTCATTTTACATCATGCAATCTGCCTTTAAGTTAGATATGCAAGGTGACAATATACAGTCTTGATATGCTCCTTTCCCAATTTTGAACCCGTCCATTGTTCCATGCTCAGTTCTAACTTTTGTATCTTGACCTGCATACAGATTTCTCAGAAGGCAGGTAAGGTGGTCTGGTATTTTCATCTCTTTAAGAATTTTTCACAGTTTGTTGTGATCCACACAGTTAAAGGTTTTAATATAGTCAATGAAGCAGAAGTAGATGTTTTTCTGGAATTCTCTTGCTTTTTCAATAGTCCAACAGATGTTAGCAATCTGATCTCTGGTTCCTCTGCCTTTTCTAAATCCAGCTTGAACATCTGGAAGTTCTAGGTTCAGGACCAGAAATTCATGATTACATAACTTTCTAGTGTTTTCTAGATTTTCAATTATATTTTTCAGAAGTGAAATTCACCTATTTAAATACCAAAAAAATACTGATGACCTACTTTATATCAACAAGCATGATAAACTGCAACAATGAGTAAGGTGGTAAGTATTGTCTTCTCTTCTCTGGGGCAATCCAGAGTCTTCTTCAGAGGCAGATCTTTACAGTTCCTCCTTTTTTAACTTGCATAAGCAAGGACACTTTTCTGGGGGATTTCTGGGTACCTCTAATCACTTCACAGCTTGTACAGGAGTATCTCTGATCATTAAGGTTTCCTGATATTATCAAAGATAATATGTTTATCATTTGCAAACAATGATGGTAAATTCTTCAGCAACAGTACATTGGCTACTTAGTGATTTAATCAGCTTACCTAAAGAAGAAATATCTTTTAAAACTTAGAGGTAAACACAATATTCAATACAATAACTAAAGAAGTTAATTATGTATATTTATAAAATAATATTATATACCATATATATAAAACATATAGGGCTTCCCAGGTGGTGCCAGTGGTAAAGATTCCACCTGCTAATGCAGGAGACATAAGACACAAGGACAATCCCTAGGTCAGGAAGATCCCTTAGAGGAGGGCATGGCAAACCACTCTAGTATTCTTGCCTGGAAAATCCCATGGACAGAGAAGCTTGGCTGTCTACAGTTAATAGGGTCAGAAAGAGTTGGACACAACTGAAGCAACTGAACAACCACAACAACCTTCTTAGAATACACTGAAGTTTTTCTCTAAACCGACCAAACTTCAGAATAGTGTTTACATCTCAGTAAAGTGTCTGGGATTTAGTTGGGGCTTAGTGAGTAATAAATGAATAAGTGAACACAAAGTGATACTGTCATCTCCTAGAAACCACTGACCATATCCAAGATTTTTTTATTCATTTTCCTTATGATATAAAATCGGTGTCAAGTCTTGTTTTTTCCTTTCCCTGGGACTACACTTACACAACTTATTCTCTCTCACGTTAGGTAACAGCCTTGCTTCATAAATACAATACTGACAGAACTGTCCTATTTATAGCCCCTTGGCTTCAGAAGACATTTCCCCTCTCATTAATTTATTTCCTTTTAGTCCCAAACCTCACTCTTTATATGATGATGTGTAACAGGGACAAATCTTCCCTGGCTTTGCTCATGCTCAGGAGGAAGCTGAGAGCCCGGAAAGCTACACTTCATATACCAAGATGATGCCAACCAAGTCCTGGCAAGAGAATGATTGAACATTCTCAGATTAATTTCATGGTTATTTGTTCCATCCCAGAATCACATCAGGCACAGGCCTCCAAGTTGAAATTGTATCACTTTGTCCTTGCTGCCCAGGTTAGGGCAATGAAAAATGAGCGTATTCCCCACCCTCTAATGATAAATAATGACTTTTCCCTTCACAGCTGAGATATATTTTACAGCATCATCAGAGAAGTCTAATTACCAAACAAAATGATAAGATATATCAGGATACAGGGAGCTTAGATTAAACTCACAAGAATAGACATTTGCATCTTTGCCATCCTTCAGTGTCACTGCAGTAATAGAAAAGTGGCAACCAGAATGTGCATAAGAGCATTCCATTAAATATTATTTGAATTATAAATAACTTAAAATTTTAAGCTACCCCAGTAAAAGACTGTAAGGGAAAAATGCAAACATGTTTGGAGGACTGGCAAGCAGAGCTGGAGGGGAAAATAATAGAGGGACTAATTTAGCACTAATTTGGTAAAAATAATGCAGCTGTGGGCCCACAAAGACAGGAAGCAAAACATTCATTTTTAGAAATTTGACAGGGCAAATGTGGCTTTCACAAATTTTGATCTGTTATCATCCAGGTGGACTAACATGATTTCTGCAACGGGGTCATTCTTGTAATCACCTCTTTTTTTTCCACTAATAGTCCCTTAACCATTAAGTGTGGCTTTCACCATCCAGAGGTTTTCCTGGTTGTGAGTGTTTTCTTTACTTTAGGTTTATGTGACTCATTGAACTAGGTACTAAATCAAGGTACTGGTTCTAAATTCTTGTTTATTGAGTTTGGCCTAGTCATTCCAGCATCAATAAGAGGAGCAATAATAAGTTGTTGGAGAGAATGGGGGAAAAAAACATTAAAAAGAAGGTTGAAGAAGTGCCATATAGAATGGGATTTAACATCCACTGAGTCAGAGTCCCTACCAAGAACCAGATACCATCTAAGTACTGAGGAGTTATATATAATCTTACTGTACCCAACAACTGTTCTGCCTGGTTGATAAGAAAAATTAAGTAACTTACCAGAAGTCAGCCAGTAGGAAAGAGGTAGTACCCAAATACAAACCTATGCAAACTCTTGGCCTTATTATTCTCATTATATCACATAGTCTTATTTGTCACTGCGAAAGCCATTATAGATGATAATAAAAAATTGCAGAAATTACAGGCACACTCAGGTTGGATATTATATACCCAGTACCCCTTAAAATGCCTGGCAAATCAATATCTGAAGGATGAAAGGAAGGAAAGAAGGGCAAGGGAAGAAGGGACAGAGGGAAAGAATCATCCTTTCACATTAACTATTTTAGTAAGATCATTAAGCATAAATGAAGTGACAGTGGTTCAGTCGTGTCTGACTCTTTGCGACCCCATGGACAATACAGTCCATGGAATTCTCTAGGCCAGATACTGGAGTGGGTAGCCTTCCCCTTCTCCAGGGGATCTTTCAAACCCAGGGATCAAACCCAGGTCTCCCAATTCCACACAGATTCTGTACCAGCTAAGCCACAAGGGAAGCCCCTTGTATATTACGTATAAATAAAGATAATTTTTAAGAAGTAAAATACCTGTAAATATAAAATGAGCATGTGTGCCAAAGATTTTGTTTAACACATCAAATGAGGGGACAAATAAGATGTTACAAATGGCACAAAAGGAAACCACACAAATGCAGACCATAAAGAAGGCTGAAATGAATTTGCTTAACAGATGTAAAACATGCTAATGCCCACAGAGCAATAATGAACTGAATTTCCAGTGGGACACAATTTCCATTTCTGTGGACAATAATCATTTACTGTTAGCATTCAGTTCAGTTGTTCAGTAGTGTAAGACTCTTTACAACCCCATGGACTGCAGCAAGCCAGGCTTCCCTGTCCATCACCAACTCCTGGAGCTTACTCAAACTCATGTCCATCAAGTCAGTGATGCCATCCAACCGTCTCCTCTGTCATCCCCTTCTCCTCCCACCTTCAAACATTCCCAGTATTGGGGTCTTTTCCAGTGAGTCAGTTATTCGCATTAGGTGGCCAAAGTATTGGAATTTCTGCTTCAGCATCAGCCCTTCAGATGAATATTTAGGACTGATTTCCTTTAGGAGGACTGGCTGGATCTCCTTGTTCCAGGGATTCTCAAGAGTCTTCTCCACCACAGTTCAAAAGTGTCAATTCTTTGGTGCTCAGCTTTCTTTATGGTCCAACTCTCACATCCATACATGACTACTGGAAAAACCATAGCTTTGACTAGATGGACCTTTGTTGGCAAAGTAATGTCTCTGCTTTTGAATATGCTGTCTAATTTGGTCATAACTTTTCTTCCAAGGAGCAAGTGTCTTTTAATTTCATGGCTACAGTCACAATCTGCAGTGATTTTGGAGCCCCCAAAAATAAAGTCTGACACTGTTTCCACTGTTTGCTCATCTATTTGCCATGAAGTGATGGGCATAGATGCCATGATTTCATTTTTTGAATGTTCAGTTTTAAGCCAGCTTTTTCACTTTTCTCTTTCACTTTCATCAAGAGGCTCTTTAGTTCTTAGCTTTCTGCCGTAAGGGTGGTGTCATCTGCATATCAGGGTGACAGTATACAGCTTTGACGTACTCCTTTCCCGATATGGACCTAGTCTGTTGTTCCATGTCCAGTTCTAACTATTGCTTCTTGAACTGCATACAGATTTCTCAGGAGGCAGATCAGGTGGTCTGGTATTTTCATCTCTTGAAGAATTTTCCAGCTTGCTGTGATCCACACAGTCAAAGGCTTTGGTGTAGTGAATAAAGCAGATGTTTTTCTGGAACTCTTGCTTTTTCTATGATCCAGTTTTGGAGTGGTACATTGTATCATTCAAAACTACTTAGCAGATGTTGGCAATTTGATCTCTGGTTCCTCTGCCTTTTCTAAATCCAGCTTGAACATCTGGAAGTTCAGGGTTCACTTACTGTTGAAGCCTGGCTTGGAGAATTTTGAGCATTACTTTGCTAGCATTTGAGATGAGTGCAATTGTGCGACAGTTTGAACATTCTTTGGCCTTGCCTTTCTTAGGGATCGGAATGAAAATTGACCTTTTCCAGTCCTGTGGCCCACTGCTGAGTTTTTCATATTTGCTGGCATATTGAGTGCAGCACTTTCACAGCATCATCTTTTAGGGTGAAATAGTTCAACTGGAAATCCATCACCTTCACTAGCTTTGTTCATAGTGATGCTTCCTAAGGCCCACTTAACTTTGCATTCCAAGATGTCTGGCTCTAGGTGAATGATGACACCATCGTGATTACCTGGTCATAAATATCTTTTTTGTATTGTTCTTCTGTGTATTTTTGCCACCTCTTCTTAATATCTTCTGCTTCTGTAGGTCCATACCATTTCTGTCCTTTATCAAGCCCATCTTTGCATGAAATGTTCCCTTGGTATCGCTAATTTTCTTAGAGAGAGCGCTAGTGGTTTTTTGTGTTATGTAACACTAGAAGTTATAAAATAGCTTAAAGACAATGAAAGGCAGAGATAATTCAGAAGGATACACAAGATAGAAGAGCCCAAAATCTTTTTTTCCCATTTTAGTCTTTCACAATTTTTCCTGACAAACTATATATAATATATACATACATATACACACACAGACATAAATCATTGGCTATATAGCACAAGTGCTTAATGCTACTGTATAAGTCCCTTCATAAGGGTAGAAGAGCTTCAATGTACCACAAAATAGAATATTTTTCTAAAAATCTGAACTTGCAGAATTAAGCAGCAAAGAATTCTAATGCCAGAGCCACAACCAGAAGTCTGCCCGCTGTCATTCCTGGACAGCCATTCTCTCATGTTATGCATTTTACCACTGCCAAAATGAGCTAATACGAGTTTATGTATGCCTCTGGGTTTGCTGGTTGGAGTCTATCGTCCTTAACTTGTTTGTTTTGTTAGATCTATCTTTTCTTTTTCTTACCATATCTCTTTTTTTCCTACAGAGCTTATATGCTATACAGGGCTATATTTCTAAAACCAGAACTCAGAACAAACGTGAGTCACAGAAATGTGTTTTACAACTGACTTTTCAGGAATGTACATCATCCGTAGGTTTATTTATAAGTGCGTCATTACCTTAGAGCCTGATGTTGATGCCTAAGATTTAGAACAAATGTATTCTTAACGTTCACTGCCACTGGCTTATAAGTGGTTACCATATAGTTTCCTTTGTGACTGGTGCGTTAATCTCCCTATTCAGATATTTCCCATTCATCAGTGAATACTATGTGTATTGTATATATGAACACTGTATGTGTTGGCTGTCATTCAGTCGCTAAGCTGTGTCTGACTCTGCGACCCCATGGACTGCAGCACACCAGGCTTCCCTGTCCTTCACCATCTCCGAGAATTTGATCAAAGTTATGTCCATTGAGTTGATGATGCCATCCAACCATCTCATCCTCTGTCACCCCTTTCTCCTCCTGCCCTTAATCTTTCCCAGCATCAACGTTTGTTGTTTTTTTTTTTTTTTCTAATAAGCTGTCTCTTTGCATTAGGTGGCCAAAGTTTTAGAGTGGTACATTGTATCATTCAAAACTACTTAGCAATTTATTGTTCAACTATTATTAACAAACATCAGAAAAATATCTCCCCTGGGTTAGGGAAATATTTGATAGAGAACCTGGTTAGATCTGAATTGGCATTAACCTAGTTAGCTTAATGTTTGTGCTATGATGGTCTAGTCCTGCCTCTTACTTCAGATATGGGAATAGTGTAGGTGGTAGAGTATCTCAGAATGGTGAAAAGAATGTCTGTTCATCTGCAGCTTATAACACACTCTAGAAAGAGACAAACCATGGCCAGTACATATCAGCACAATAATGAAAGTTATGTATGTAATTTAGGGGCTTTTATAGCAGCTGTTAGAGTGCTGCCCATCTAGGATTCTGCTTTGATGACTTTGGAAAGGCACTACCAAACTTTATGCCAGAAATCACATTAGACCATTGGCAGCATAAAGATTATTCTGTCCTAGAAAATAATAGGAGCACAATACAAAGATACTCTTCTATTTCACCACAGTACTCTCCTCAGTACAACAGAAGACTCTAGCTTTTGTTGTTGTTGTTGTTGTTGACGTGTATGCAGATATTTGGGAGAAAGATACAAGACTATTTTAATTATTAATGGTAAATGAAAACAATGGTCCTTTGATAACTGAACACCTGAATGATAGGGAATAACAGCTACTGTAATATTATTTTTATTACCATACTATTTATATCCAGATATGTCCAAAAGGGATTTAAGATGACTCAAAGTCATATGGCTAGCATTATATTATATTAAAATAGGACAGTCTTCTTTTAAAGAATCTATTTGGAAGAGAGTCATAAACTAGGTAGGTAAAGTACCAAGGGAAGGCAGAGAAGGAAGAGATTACCTTTACACAGAGACAATCCTGGAGCACTTCACATAATTAATCTGAACCTTGAAGGATGAATCCAAAGACAAAGAGGAAGAAAGGCTTTTCTGGATGTTTTCAAGTGAAGGATACATTGAGAAAATTACAAGTAGTTAGCTATATCAAGAACCAAGGATATCTGATTGCAGAATGCAGCGTTGGCATGCAAAGACGAATGTAAAGCTCCATATCCAAAGAGCATGATTACAAAGGGCATTGAATTCCACCTTAGTTATTTTATAGCTAACCTATTGGTAACAGAGAGACATCAAGAAGAGAAAAGCAGTAGAATATCATAAGTAACAGAAGTAACAGTATCTAGAAGTACGGTAAATATTTCAAAAAGGGAGTAGATAATGGTACCAAAGGCCACAGAGTGATCAAGATGGGGACTGTTGTATTTTACTGCTCAACATCTAAAGCTCTCTCTTAATTTGAGGGAAAATCCTTCTTTATGTGAAAGGTAAAGGGCCATGTGTCCACTAGAGAAGGTAAAGAGCAGCCAGGATTTCTTAAGATAAATGACTCAGGTTCAGATAACTGGATATTCCACTCAGGACTTCCAGTCTCAAGTGAGGATGCAAATAAATAGAGGGCTCAGAATGTACCCTCAGTGACTGTGGAAGAGTCCAGCATTTCAGTGGCTGTGGAAGAGTCCAGTGCTCCCAAGCATTTAGCTGAAGTATGACTTGGCCTTGGAATCTGTTAGTGTCCTTTGCTTCTTCATACATTGTAAAGAAGTTAGATTAAAGAAAAAGTACATACAGCTCAATTAAAGAAGATGATAAAAGGTTAGAAGAGTTTAAGACCAAAAAGAGATAATTACTTGTGGAGAGTGTGAAGAAAACATTTATTCAGCAATATCCAGATTGAAAAATCAACATGAACATATGATACCCATCAAAAACATTTTACAAATAATGCAGCCATATTCTTCATAAAGCCATTTCTTAGGGAAATCCATGACCAGACTATTGAGTCAATCCAGTAAAGTCTTTTTTGTAGAGAGATGGTATACTGTAAGTATAGATATTTCTGGTCATCAAACTTTCCAAAATCTAGAACTTAAAAGTGAATAGATTAATGAATGATATGTAATATATCTGATAATATTTTCTTCCATTCAAAATGTCTTCACTCTCATCATCTAGAAAATGACTATTCATTCTTCAAGAATCAGTACAAGTGTGATCTCCTCTCTCTAGAGCCTTTCTCCATCCATAAAAGACAATATGCATCCTTCCTGTCTGGTGATTTTGTGGCACCATGTTCAAGAAATAATTTCATACTTCTCACATGATAGATCATTACTCAGTCTATCTTCCATGACATAGTGTGAACTCCCTGGAGAGAGAGATACCATGCTATTTTTTTAATGGAACCCCCAAATCTACAACAGTACCCAACATATCATTGGAGCTCAACAAATGCCATTTGAGTGGGTTGGTGGGTATGTGAAATTTTGCTGAATACCATTTATGCTAGTCAAGTAACTGATAGGATCTAACTAGGTTAAGGCTATACCCTATGATAAGGATGTTGAGCACAAATTCTCTGCAGTTTGTTAAAGAAGGACTCATTCTAGCCCAGTGGTTCTGTTCTCTGGAGATTTTGGAAACTGCAATAGAGTATGTTCTGTTAGTTTATATTAAGGACACTAAAATGTTGTAGTTTAAGGAACATTCAGTTCAGTTCAGTTCAATCCCTCAGTCGTGTCCGACTTTTTGCGACCCCATGAATCGCAGAACGCCAGGCCTCCCTGTCCATCACAAACTCCCGGAGTTCACTCAGATTCACATCCATCGAGTCAGTGATGCCATCCAGCCATCTCATCCTCTGTCGTCCCCTTCTCCTCCTGCCCCCAATCCCTCCCAGCATCAGAGTCTTTTCCAATGAGTCAACTCTTCGCATGAGGTGGCCAAAGTACTGGAGTTTCAGCTTTAGCATCATTCCTTCCAAAGAAATCCCAGGGCTGATCTCCTTCAGAATGGACTGGTTGGATCTCCTTGCAGTCCAAGGGACTCTCAAGAGTCTCCTCCAACACCACAGTTCAAAAGCATCAATTCTTCAGCACTCAGCTTTCTTCACCGTCCAACTCTCACATCCATACATGACCACTGGAAAAACCATAGCCTTGACTAGACGGACCTTAGTCAGCAAAGTAATGTCTCTGCTTTTGAATATACTATCTAGGTTGGTCATACCTTTTCTTCCAAGGAGTAAGCGTCTTTTAATTTCATGGCTGCAGTCACCATCTACCGTGATTTTGGAGCCCAAAAAAATAAAGTCTGACACTGTTTCCACTGTTTCCCGATCTATTTCCCATGAAGAGATGGGACCAGATGCCATGATCTTCATTTTCTGAATGTTGAGCTTTAAGCCAACTTTTTAACTCTCCTCCTTCGCTTTCATCAAGAGGCTTTTTAGCTCCTCTTCACTTTCTGCCATAAGAGTGGTGTCATCTGCATATCTGAGGTTATTGATATTTCTCCCAGCAATCTTGATTCCAGCTTGTGTTTCTTCCAGTCCAGCATTTCTCATGATGTACTCTGCATATAAGTTAAATAAGCAGGGTGACAATATACAGCCTTGATGCACTCCTTTTCCTATTGGGAGCCAGTCTGTTGTTCCATGTCCAGTTCTAACTGTTGCTTCCTGACCTGCATACAGATTTCTCAAAAGGCAGGTTAGGTGGTCTGGTATTCCCATCTCTTTCAGAATTTTCCACAGTTTCTTGTGATCCACACAGTCAAAGGCTTTGGCATAGTCAATAAAGCAGAAATAGATGTTTTTCTGGAACTCTCTTGCTTTTTCCATGATCCAGGGGATGTTGGCAATTTGATCTCTGGTTCCTCTGCCTTTTCTAAGACCAGCTTGAACATCAGGGAGCTCACAGTTCACGTATTGCTGAAGCCTGGCTTGGAGAATTTTGAGCATTACTTTACTAGCATGTGAGATAAGGAACATTACAAGTGACTCTAACATTTTGGGTAATAATTTTATATATCACACAAAAATAGCATATAGTCCCAAGTAGTGACTCCTGTTTTATATCATAAATAGACTTCCATACACTAGCGGATTCTGGATTCCTGAAGAGGAGGAGCTTTGGAGCAGCAATCTGGTGGGACAAGTTTATGTGTGTGGGGTGAGCAGAGAATAGGTTCTAAGGGAGTCACCTGAAGTTACACCCACATTATAGGAATACTGTTTTTATGACTACTGTATATTTAATGAGGGGTGGATTGGAGGAGACATTAAAAGTTAGAGATATTATTCTTATAGCATTACCATCCCACTGGTAAAAAAATTGTCTTCCTTTGGGGGCCATAACTTCCAAAATTAAAATCTTGATTACACTGATATGCTAACATACATAATAAGTGCATTTCATCTCTGCAGATAAATATTATCTTTAATATTTTAGAACAAAAAGAAGACTATGGAAAATTATAAGAAAAATATTGACTAAATGTGCTTTTCCTTCATTATTGAGAAATATAATAGAGGCCTGGGTTAGGAACACTTTTATGTGTATTAGTACCACCTTGTACATCTTTATATCCTACTTAGAATTGCCTGATTAGCTGTTAGCCTCTCCTACTAAATTGTAAACATCTCGAGATAGAAATTATGTCTTATTTATCTTTGTGTCTTTCATGCCTAACACAATCAGTAGCATTTCATAATTTTTTGAGTGAGCAAACATATATAAAGTAGATGCCCTTCATCAAGTAAAAGAAGGTCAATATTGATTTTTGAAAGAAGATGCACATTATGTGAATCTTAATTTGGTTTTTCACTTGAAGACTAAAATTAATTGTTATTTAACTCTATATTCTCATATTACTATTTCATTTTTCCCCCTATATAATTAATCACAGTTTCTGCCATATCTGATCAAAATATGAAGATATTAAAACATTTTTTCCTTCTCTCTAGATCAAAGTGATATATACTAACAGAAAAATAATTACAAATGGCATGCATTTGAAAAATCTATGATTCATATTTGATTTCTAGTTTAGACAACACAAAATTTATAATCATAAAAGTCTATGTAATTATCAAGAATAGGTGGTTTCAGGACTCAAATAAGAATTTAAAGTCAAGATCAGAAATATCATCCTCTGAAAGTATCACCAACAAGCGTGAATACAAAGTAGAAGTGATTAGCCATCTGCCAAAGTAACATATCTCATGAGGTTTTGATTTGTCTATCCCTGACACAGTGGCCCTCAGGAGCTGATACTACAAAACTTACTAAAATGGTACAGCAGGGGCTATGACCACTGTAGACTACTCTGCCAGGTGCACTTCTCATGGGAATTATAATAATGGAGCACCTCAGGCTTATCTCTCACTCTCTTTTGAAATCAGTTACTCTAGTGGGTTTCAAAGAGCATAATCAGTCCCTCGCTGAAATGATAAGCCATTTCTAAATCTATAAAGCTGAGGAATGCATTTAGGATGCCAGGTGACCCCATTGCCATTCAGATCCCTGCAAACTTAGTCTAAATCTTTCCACAAACCTCTCTTACTATCTTACCTTTAAAAGGCTACAGAGCCACTGGATTGCTGGGTGTGGAGAAAACTGTCCCCTGAGAAAATAGCTAAGGCCCTGCTGAGACAGGTATGCTTTCTCACACACCATCACCTCATTTGACAAAGTGACAAAGGAATTTATTTCCTCCACTAAATCTGCTGATTGCAAAATTTAATGTTAATGGAAACTGTACTTCTGAGAACAGAGCAACCAAAAATCATAATTGAATATTTCAGTAAACCCATGATAGTCATGAGGAAAATAAATAATTTCTGACATGTTAAATCCAGATCTCTCAGAGTACAAAATGTAGCTTGCTATATTTCTTCAATATTTTTTGGATCTGTGGACAGATTGTGACTGACTCCAGTAGGCAGCAAACTACATTTCATAATTTTATCCTGTGACTCATTCTCACAACAAGATGGTTGCCTCCAGACAAATGAAATGGTTTTGAATTCAAGCAAACAGAAGCGTCACAGCTTCCAAGCAACACCACATTCTGCTGAGCATAAAGCAAACAAATTCCTTTTCTAGGAGTCCGCCAATGAACAGAGGCTGCCTTGAAGGACATCCTTGGAGGCACTTGAGAAACTGCACAGCCATCTGTTCTGGATGATGCAGAAGAAATTACTGCATGCAAATAGAAGGTCACACTAGACAACTTAGACGTTGGCTTCTAATCCTAAATCTGCTATAAAAGATTATGTAGATTACAATCAATGTAAGTGCCATTTTAAATTTCTCTTCTTCAAGATAAATATCTACATCAAGTTAGAAGGAAATAAATTATACTTGTCAACCCAATTAAAAGGGGAAGTAATTTGAAAGACAATGCCTAAAACAAGATTCACTTAAGAAAGGAGATAACAAGAATGTTCCTGACATCCAGAGATCTGTTTCCTAGGGAAGAAATGGCAATTCTCCTCAGGAAACACTGGCATTGATGTTTCCTGCTCTTTAAAAATAGCATAAATGTGTAGGAGTCTTTTTTCTTTATAAAACTAATGTTTTATTGTTAGATCTCCTTGGAGAAATATATTTTTTTATGATTTAACTGGCATCTCAATCTATTTTTATTGCTTAACAAGAGAAGCAACACTACCATCGTGTGGCAAAAGGGATTAAACTTATTTTTTAAAAAGGAAAAGTGCCAGTCAAAGATGAAATTGAAATCCCCAAATAGAAGTTTTAACGCAATGCATATTCATTCTTCTATCATTTGCATAGCATTTGTCTTTCATTTAAAAATCTGCAACTTATCCAATTTTTTGAAATTAAGGCAAAATTAATATGAAAAAGGAAACTGAGTTAGAATGTCAACAGCAGCTTCCTGTTTCTTTATGCATTATCGGTAAATCAAAATATTTGAAGGCCCATAAAATATCACTGACTTTACTGTAATAATACAGTCATATCAAACAAAGAGCTCTAGAATGATAAGCAAAGAACAAAGTTCGAACTACCTTGGCAAAACATTGGAGAAGAGTTCCAAGGTCTCAGAGAAGTTAGCATATTATAACATATTTATTTTGTAATGTCAGAGAAACTACTAGCTGATTATGTTCCCCAGGAGAGCCCAGATGGCACTCCCTTCACCAAAGCAATAAGGAGTATCCCCAAAAGTGGGATGCCAGCATCAGTGAGAAGCTCACTGGTAGCTGTTCTCTGTAGACTAGGTTTCAGATTGTAAATATGGTGTTGAGTTTGACTGGGAATGACACTATACATGGTTAGGGTTCAAGATGTCACTGTATTAGTAAATGATGTTAGTATATACAGTGTTGAGTCCTGCATCAGTTCAGTTCAGTTGCTCGGTCACATCCGACTCTTTGCAACCCCGTGAATCGCAGCACGCTGGGCCTCCCTGTCTATCACCAACCCCCAGAGTTCACTCAAACTCACGTCCATCAAGTCGGTGATGCCATCCAGCCATCTCATCCTCTGTCGTCCCCTTTTCCTCCTGCCCCCAGTCTCTCCCAGCATCAGAGTCTTTTCCAGTGAGTCAACTCTTCACATGAGGTGGCCAAAGTATTGGAGTTTCAGCTTTAGCATCATCCCTTCCAAAGAAACCCCAGGGCTGATTTCCTTTAGAATGGACTGGTTGGATCTCCTTGCAGTCCAAGGGACTCTCAAGAGTCTTCTCCAACACCACAGTTCAAAAGCATCCATTCTTCGGCGCTCAGCCTTCTTCACAGTCCAACTCTCACATCCATACATGACCACTGGAAAAACCATAGCATAGCTAGCATCAAAAGGTAGAGTGAAGTCTCCCACTAACACTATATAATCTCCTTAAGAAAATGGGATTTCCAATCTACTGCACAGCCCAGGGAATTATATTCAATATCAAGTGACAAACCATAATGAAAAAGAATATTAAAAAGAATGTATATATATATATATATATATATATATATATATATATAACTGAATCACTGTGCTGTATAGCAGAAATTAACACATTGTAAATAAACTATACTTAAAACAAATTTTTAAAAACAAGAAAGAACAAAACCTAACAAAAGTGAGATATTTTAATATTAGCTTATATTTGAAGTACTTTTTATCAATTATCCCCGTTGATCCTGGGGATTCTGCGGTAGTTCAGTGGTAAAGAATCCACCTGCAATGCGCAAGATGCAGGTTCGATCCCTGGGTCAGGAAGATCCCCTGGAGGAGGGTATGGCAACCCACTCCAGCATTCTTACCTGGAGAAGTCCATGGACAAAGGAGCCTGGAGGACTACAGTCCAAAGGGCAGAGTCAGACATGACTGAAGTGACTGAGCAGGCACACAAGTATGCACACATTAGTTGATCCTAACAACAACACCAGTATTATTAATTTCCTCATTTTATTTTTGAGGAAACTAAGACCCAAAGATAAAAGTTCTCCTCTGATTAGTTCACTGAGCCAAAAGGTGAGATCAGCTCACTTGTTTGGCAAGATTCTCAAGACAAACTAAGGAAAAATTGGCCCTTTTCTTCTGCAACTCTGCTAATAGTTGGCAACTAACTGACCGACTTAGATAGCATATTGAAAAGCAGAGACATTACTTTGACAACAAAGGTCCATCTCATCAAGGCTATGGTTTCTCCTGTGGTCATGTATGGATGTGAGAGTTGGACTGTAAAGAAAGCTGAGCCCTGAAGAATGGATGTTTTTGAACTGTGGTGTTGGAGAAGACTCTTGAGAGTCCCTTGGACTGCAAGAAGATCCAACCAGTCCATTCTGTAGGAGATCAACCCTGGGATTTCTTTGGAGGGAATGATGCTAAAGCTGAAACTCTAGTACTTTGGCCACCTCATGTGAAGAGTTGACTCATTGGAAAAGACTTTGATGCTGGGAGGGATTGGGGGCAGGAGGAGAAGGGGAGGACAGAGGATGAGATGGCTGGTTGGCATCACTGACTCGATGGATGAGAGTCTGAGTGAACTCCGGGAGTTGGCAATGGACAGGGAGGCCTGGTGTGCTGCAATTCATGGGGACTCAAAAAGTCGGACACGACTGAGTGACTGAACTGAACTGAACTTCTTGTGGCTCTTACTGCATTGCATTGTAATCATGTACTTTCTCCCTCACTTGGAAGTAGAATCTGTACAGTTGGTGCTATTCATTCAGAAAATATTATCATACTTTATCTACTCAGAATGAATGCTCTGCAGTGGCATTTCAAGTACAGCCTTCTCTGCAGAGTGGTTTTCAAAGTGTGAATCCTGAGGCAGCAGCAGAATCACCTGGGAACATGTTATATATGTAAATATTGGAACCCTCTCAAGATTCTTTAAATCAGATAATCTGGGGTTGGGGCCCAGAAATCTGGTTAAAAAGCCCTCCAGGTGATTCCAATGCACCCTCAAGCTTGAGAGCCACTACTGTCCAGATGACCAAAGTGGTTACAGCTGTGTGAGCCCCGAGCTGCCTGCAGGATGGAGGCTCTCATTTTGCTAGCTCTAGGAGCATAGACCAGAGAGGGCAATGGCACCCCACTCCAGTACTCTTGCCTGGAAAACCCCATGGATGGAGGAGTCTGGTAGGCTGAAGTCCATGGGTTTGCTGGGAGTCGGACACAACTGAGCGACTTCACTTTCACTTTTCACTTTCATGCATTGGAGAAGGAAATGGCAACCCACTCCAGTGTTCTTCCCTGGAGAATCCCAGGGACGGGGAAGCGTGGTGGGCTGCCATCTCTGAGGTCGCACAGAGTCAGACACGAATGAAACGACTTAGCAGCAGCAGCAGCAGGAGCATAGACTAGAGAAGGCAATGGGACCCTACTCCAGTACTCTTGCCTGGAAAATCCTATGGACGGAGGAGCCTGGTAGGCTGCAGTCCATGGGGTCACTAAGAGTTGGACACGACTGAGCGACTTCACTTTCACTTTTCACTTTCATGCATTGGAGAAGGAAATGGCAACCCACTCCAGTGTTCTTGCCTGGAGAGCCCCAGGGACAGGGGAGCCTGGTTGGCTGCCATCCATGGGGTCACACAGAGTCGGACACAACTAAAGCAAATTAGCAGCAGCAGGAGCATAGACAGCAGAGAGTTCTCAGCTGAGTCCTTCTCAGAGCACCGCTCACAGAGAAAGAGTGTCCCCTTACCCAAGGTCACACTTAAACAGCACCTCTTCCAGGAAGACTTCCTGAAAAAGTATGTTCTCCATACGTCTTGAGGGTCTCTGCTGCGAGCTCCCATAGCACTTATGGCACTTGGCAATAAAGAATTTTTAGTGAATATTACCAGTCACAATATAGTTATCTATTGAAGTGTGTTAATGATCTTCCTCTCTGGGCTGCAAGTTCCTTGAAGGCAGGGACAATACTTCCTTTATACACTACTGTTTAGTTCTCAGCACACTCTCACACTGATGGTGTGTGTTCAGTTGCTATGTCGTATCTGACTCTTTTTGCAACCCCATGGACTGAAGCCCTCCAGGCTCCTCTGTTCATGGGACTTTCCAGGCAAGAATACTGGACCAGGTTGCCATTTCCCTCTCCAAGAAATCTTCCCAACCCAGGGATTAAACCCATGCCCCTTACATTGGCAGGCTGATTCTTTACCATTGTGCCACCTGGGACATCTGGGTCTCCAAATGCTCTTAAACAACAGACAAACATGCACAGATTCAAAGATTACAAACTCAGCTTTGCACGATGTGCCTAATTTGATCTAAAATATCATCAGCCAAGATATGCATTATTTCTTTATTATTCTCATACTTTTCAGAGTTGTTGTTTTAATTTTATTGGAAGTTTCCTAAGATTTCTGAATTATCCTCAATCCTTCATATAAATCCATGTTGCAGAATCTGGTTGGGACATAAGACCTGGTAGGTTATGCATAAATAATTCAAAATTGCCATGCTCATTAGATTGAGGCTATTTCTAATGTGAAGACTGACTTATCACAAAATGATTTTTTAAATTTTCTGTCATTTCGCTTTAACTTTTGAAATTTGGTATCTTTCCCAAAATGATGTATTCTTCTAATTTTACATAGCTTTCAGTTCCTCGTTGTCCTATTGTTATGATTATCAATAGAAAATACATATTGTATTTGTAATAACTGAATTTACTATTAGTGTTTTATCATTACCAGAGACATTTAGAGGACTTAGCTTTATAGCACATATGGATTTGAGTTTGTGTCCTGACCAGCTCTGCTAGTCAGGACACTTGTCACTTTGGAATACCATATTGAAGTTTCCTTACAAAATTAAGTCTTCAACCCATGAATATGGTATATCTTTTTATATACTTAGTTCCTATTTAATAGTGTATTTCAATAAAGTATTCTGTTTTTCTCCATAGTAATCTTAAACTTTCTGTTATATTCAAAAAACATTGTGCTGGCTATTACAAATGATATCTTCTAAACTACATTTTCTACCTTAGTTTTGATGGGGTATAAAATTAAAATTGACTTTGATATCAATATTATATATTACAGCCTAGAAAAACTCTCATTAATTTTAATACTTTATCTGTAGGTTCCTTTTGGTTTTTCAAGTAGATGGATGATTACACTGGCTGAAAATAATTGTTTTCTATGTGTTCCAAGTGTTATTCTTTTAATTGACTTATTGATAAGGATAGTAACTAGAAAACTATTGAATTAAAGAGATGGTAACAGGAATCTGAGTCTTGTTTCTGATTTTTGAGGATATACTCTTAGAAGTGATGTTTGATGCGAATTTTTTTAATTTATCTTTAATTGGAAGATAATTGCTTTACAAAGTTGTGTGAGTTTCTGCCATACACCAACATGAACCAGCCATAAATATACATATGTCCCCTCCTCTTGAATCTTCCTCCCACTCTCCCCATCTCAGCCCTCTAGGTTGTCACAGAGCACCAGGCTGACCTCCCTGCATCATACAGCAAATTCTACTGGCTATTTTACATATAGTTATGTATATGTTCATGTTACTCTCTCAGTTCATTCCACCCTGTCTTTCCCTGACTATGTCCACAAGTCTGTTCTCCATGTCTGCATCTCTACTGCTGCCCTGCAAATAGGTTCATCAGTACCATTCTTCTAGATTCCATACATATGTTAATATAAGATAATCGTTTTTCTCTGACTTATTTCACTCTGTATAACGGGCTCTAGGCTCACTGGCCTCACTAGAACTGACTCAAATTCACTCCTTTTTAGGGCTAACAGTGCATATGTACCACAACTTCTTTATCCATTCATCTATCAATGGACATCTAGTTTGCTTCCATGTTCAGGCTATTGTAAATAGTACTGCAATGAACACTGGTGGTACATGGATCATTCTGAGGTATGTTTTTCTCAGGGTATATGCCCAGTTGTGTGATTTCTGGATCATATGGTAGTTTTATTCCTAGTTTTCAAAGAAATCTCCATACTCTTCTCCATAGTGGCTGATCAATTTACATTTCCACCAACAGGGCAAGAGTGTTCCCTTTTCTCCACATCCTCTCAAACATTTATTGTTTATAGATTTTTTTGATGATGGCCATTCTGACCAATGTGAAGTGATACTTCATTGTAGTTTTGATTTTCATTTTTCTAATAATAAGCAATGTTGTGATTTGAATTTTTGTAGATGTCTTTATCAGCCTAGAAGTTCTCTTCTATAATCTGCTTTTTAAGAGTTTTCTAAATATCAAATTAGTGTTACAGTATTCAATTATATACCTTGAGATGATTGTATCATTCTTGTCCCTTAAAGTATTAGAGTTGTTCAGTTCAGTTCAGTCGCTCAGTTATGTCTGACTCTTGGGACCCCATGGCCAACTTCCCTGTCCATCACCAACTCCTGGAATTTGCTCAAACTCATGCTCATCAAGTTGGTGATGCCATCCAACCATCTCATCCTCTGTTATTTCCTTCTTCTCCTGCCTTCAATCTTGCCCAGAATCAGGGTCTTTTCAAATGAGTCAGTTCTTTGCATAAGGTGGCCAAAGTATTGGAGTTTCAGCTTCATCATCAGTCCTTCCAATGAATATTCAGGACTGATTTCCTTTAGGATTGACTGGTTTGGTCTACTTGCAGTCCAAGGACTTTTAAGAGTCTTCTCCAGCACCACAGAATGAAAGTATAATTCTTCAGCATTCAACTTTCTTTATGGTCTAACTCTCACATCCATACATGACTACTTGAAAAATAACAGCTTTGACTACATGGATCTTTGTCAGCAAAGTAATGTCTCTGCTTTTTAATATGTTGTCTATAATTAGAGTGTAACACATTGATTGTTTTAAAAATCTGAATCAATGCTTTATTCCCAGAATAAATCTAATTTCATAATAATGCATTAGCTTTTAATGAATTATATTCACTAATATTTATGTTTACGTGTTTCTCTGTGAAATAGGTCTATATTTTTTTTCTCATTTTGTTTTGTTATCAAGGCCTTATAAAAGGAGTTAGAAAGTATTAATATTTTCCAGTAGAATGGTATATTTGTCAGTTCTCTTGTAGTAACTGTTTTCATGTATATTTAAAATGAGATATTAGATGCATGCAAGTTTAGAATTTAATATTTTCATAATGATAAATTTTTATCAAGGCATATTGTTTACTTTTCCCTACTAAGACTGTCATAAACTCCATCTTGTCTGATATTTAAGGAGTAGCCAGTTTATATGAAAGCTTTTTGGTGTGGCATCAACAGAGAATACATATGAAATTCCAAAGTAAAGAGTACTCAAGTCTAGATTTTCAAATTCTGAATCTGACAACTGGTTCATGTATTTTAAAAATCATTTGCTCACAATAAAGGTCAAATATGTCAAAAGTAACCCATAGGTGGGATTTAACGAGGACAATTTTGAAGTTATTCATTTTATTGCTAAGAATCAACCCTCCCACTATCACCATGGCAGAAGCAGAAAAACAATTTTCCACATATCTTTCACATTCCTATATATCTAGGCATTCATAGTCCATTTTTTTCCATGATTATTTTTTCATGAATGTTTCCAAGGGTTTCTGGCAGGATAGAAATAGTGACTCACTCTGGAGCATTATTCATTATTTACATTAATGTATAATAAAAATAAAGGTATCCCCTCTCTGAGATACTGCAAAGTAATAAAGAGCTGTCTCCCTGTTCTCCCCAGAGAGATATGTTTATAGTCCAGAGTAATAAAGGCAACCTCCAGCAAGGAGAATGGATAGATTTATCACCAATCCCTTATAAGACTGGAGGTATTCTAAGACCAGTACTCCTCAGCTTTGACATAGATGCACTATGGGTACAGAATTCACCTGGATCTACTTTCAGATCACTTTCTGAGACTTAGTGGGGAAAGAGAAACTGATGTGAACGTGGAGTTCATGCTGCCTAATGTGCTATAAATAATAAACTCTAAATCTATGAGCACTTACTGTCTCCTGATCAGCCAAAACTACTGAAGACAAGCTGACAAGTCTCTGTGCTTCTGTTTCAGAAATACTTGAGAGGAACTTCATGTCTGATAAATGAGCCTACAGAAGCGTCAGTAATTTGTCTCTTACAAAGGTACTTGAATCCAGGAATCAGAAGTGAAATTCATGGTTAGAATGTCAGTATGGCATCATTTTTTAAAGGCCCCTAGTCAAGAGAGCTTATTCCTAGGATAAAATGACCCTAATAGAAAAGAAATGTGGAAAGTACTGTCAGGGGCACATTTAAAAGGGCATTATCTGAAGAAGCACTGCCAATTAAGAAAGCTATAGTTAATGGACAAATCAAGCAAGTTTCCAGAGAAACCATGAGAGGGTCCCTCGAGAGAAACACTCTGGTCTGAATATCAGTCAAGCCTAAAGAACTAACTTATGAAAAAAAATCAAATAACAATTGTAAACTCCATAAATCCTGATTGTTCAATAGAAACAGTATATTAAGAGTTAAACCAACATTTAGTTCACATTTGCCTACTATAACTTTTCCTAATCTTTTCTTTAACTCTAGTTTGAAATTTTTTGTCTTTTACCCAAGTAATTGAGTCCATTTACATTTATTGTTGTGTAATTTTTTGTTATTTCTCTATGTGATTTTATTTCTTCTTTTCTTACATTCCTTTGAATTGACTGATTTCTTCAATTTTGATTTTTTTACTTATTCTACCTTTCCTGTTTTGAAGTTAAATTAATCATTCCACTGTATTCATTTTAATAGGAAATTTAGAAATTTTAACATTAAAATCTAGAATTTAAAGAGAAAGCATATAAGTTTAAAACCTTAACTAAAGTCATTATCTTCTGACTTCCATTCTATTGTCCAGAAGTTTATTCTTTTTTAAATGTTCTATAATTTTACCTTTTTATAACCTTAGATATTAGTACATTTACTCACATTTATCATTTTCTTCTCTCACCATTTCAAACCTCCTTTTCATTATTTTTCTTATAACTGAGATATATCTTTTAAAGGTACTTTAATGAGAGCCTGATAATGGTCAGTCTTCTCTCTTGCAAGTGTGTGCTTTTTCTGTATAACTGAAATTTTCATTATGACAATTATTTTCCCTACAGTTTTTAAAGATTTTATTCCACTGCCTTATGGCTTCCCTTGCTGCAACTGAGAAATAACTTGTCAAGCCAGCTACAGTTCCTTTTTAAGTAATCAATCAATCTTTTTCTCTTTTGCTGCTTTAAAGATTTTTCTTTTGTTTTAAAAATTAGAACTCTGATTATATATAATTAGACTTTCTCAATCTACTCACCATATGTCTTGATTTCTCATTGTGTGTGTGTGCTCAGTCACTCAGTTGTGTTCACTGTCCATGCGATTATCCCAGCAAGAATAACTGGAGTGGCATATATATGGAATTTAGAAAGAAACTAACGACAATCCTATATGCAAGGCAGCAAAAGAGACACAGACATAAAGAACAAACTTTTGGACTATGTGGGAGAAGGTGAGGGTGGGATGATTTGAGAGAATAGCATTGAAACATGTAGATTACCATATGTAAAACAGATGACCAGTGCAAGTTCTATGCATGAAGCAGGGCACTCAAAAGCCGGTGCTCTGGGACAATCCAGAGGGGTGGAGTGGGGAGGTAGGTGGGAGGGGGTTTCAGGATGGGGGGACATGTGTGCACCCGTGGGTGATTCATGTTGACATATGGCAAAAACCAACCACAATACTATAAAGTAACTATCCTTCAATTCAAATAATTAATTCAAAAAAAAAAAAAAAGAATACTGGAGTGGGTTCCAGGGGATCTTCCCAACCCAAGGATGGAACCTGTATCTCTTGTGTCTGCTGCATTGCCAGGCGAATTCTTTACCACTGTACCACCTGGGAAGGCCTAATTTCTCTTTACTATTTACCATTTCTTAGTCTCGTTTTGTTTCCCAGTCTTTAATTTCTTCAGATCAGTTTTCCAGTCCTCTACACTATTAACTTATACACTGCATTTCTAATACCAAATATCTAATTCTCTATTAAAAGAAGTTTTCTGTACTTTTTAAAAAATATGACTGATAATTTTTACAGTTTCTTGTTTTGTAAGTTCAGAAATATTTGTTTCATTTATAGTTGAAGACTATTTGGGCAGATATGTAAGTCTAGAATCACAATATTCCAATAATGCATGTTATGGTGAAATCTGGCCAGATTGATATAATTTTCCTTGAATAACAATCTCTTTGCTTATATGCACAAAATATTTTCTCTATCATTCATACACACTGTGTGGAAAAATACATAGACTTTTTCTTCATTAAAAATGTGTAAGATAATAAGAGAAAATTATATCAACACCTTTTGGGGGGTTATGATTTACATAGAAGTAAATGGCTATAGTCCATGTGGTCACAAGAGTCGAACATGACTTAGCGACTAGAGAAAAAGAGAGAGAAATATATGACAAAAACAGCACAAAAGATCAGAGGCGGAATGGAAGCATACTGTTGTAAAGTTTTTACACTATTTATAAAGCTGTTTAATATTAATAGAAGGAGAACTGTGATAAATTAAAGATGTATATTTTAAACTTGAGAGCAACTAAAGACAATGTATAACTAATAAGGTACAAAATAGTTTATTAAAATACACAATCTAAATAAAGACAGAAAAGAGGAAAGAGAATAAAGAGTAGATCCTACAAGTAGGAAATAAAAAGCAGAAAGAAGGCTTAAATCCAAATATATAAAAAAATTACATTAAATATAAAGAGTCTAAACTCACCAATTAGAATATAGGGATTTTTCTGTGACAATTTCTCTTGGGATATGGAATGACTTTTTAAATTTATTGATTCAAATCTTTTCATTTTAAAACATTTATTGAACTATATTTTTGCAGTCTTTTCAGTTTTGTTCTTCAGTCAAAATAATTATGAGTTAACTGGAATCTCCTTTGTATCTCTTCCATGCATGTAAATTTCTCTCCAATCCTATACTATTTTTCTATGGCTGCTATAACACATTATCACAAACTAAGTGGTTTAAAACAATACACACTTGTTATGTTATAGTTCAAGAGGTCAGAAATCTGAAATGTGTTTCACTAGGCCAAAACCGAAGAGTGGGTATAGTTGTTGTGCTCCCACTGGAAATTCTATGACACAGTCTGTTTTCTTGTCTTTTCCAGTTTCTAGACCTGCATTTCTTGCATTGTTTGGGCCATAGTCTCATCTTCCATCTTGAAACTCAACAACATAGCATCTTTAAATCCATCTCCACTTGGTTGTTACATCACCTTTTCCTTTTCTGTCTCTGTAGTCAAATGTCCCTCTGTCTTCCTCCTATAAGAGCATTTGTGACTACATTTAGGAAGCATTAGTACTCTTGCCTGGAAAATCCCATGGATGGAGGAGCCTAGTAGGCTGCAGTCCATGGGGTCACTAAGAGTCGGACACGACTGAGCAACTTCACTTTTACTTTTCACTTTCATGCATTGGAGAAGGAAATGGCAACCCACTCCAGTATTCATGCCTGGAGAATCCCAAGGACAGGGGAGCCTGGTGGGCTGCCGTCTATGGGGTCGCACAGAGTAGGACACAACTGAAGCCACTTAGCAGCAGCAGGATTATTTCCCCATCTCAAGATACTTAATGACATTTGCAAAGTTACTTTTGTCATATAAGTAACATTCACAGGCTCCAGGGATGAGGATCTGAGTATCTTTGGGGCTGTTACTCAATATACCATAAATTTAATACTTATTAATTTCCAATTTATTTTCATGCTTCTCCCACTCTTACTTTGTTTTCAACAGTTTCTATTCTCTTTTGTTATAATTCACATGTGACTTTCATTTCAGGGATCATCTTATTTCTTCTTAAGATGTGTGCTCATGGATTTTTTTTTTTAATTGCTATATAATATTTGAAGCCTTCAAAAAACAATATGATGACTTTGAAATGTTTAAAAATTCTTCATTCCTCATCCAATCAAAAGTCAGAGCCTAATTTCCCTTCCTTTTGAATTTGGATTGGACTTGCTGACTCACTTCTAACAAATAAAATATGGAAGAAGAGATAAAAGGTAGCACCCAAAACTAGGTCCTAAAAAGTATTGCTGCTTTTGCCTTGGTGGTCTTTGAATTACTCAGCATGAGGAAAACCAACCACTATGTTGTTAGGACATTCAAGCAACCTTTGAGGAAGCTCACACTGGGAGGAATTGAGGTCTCCAATGAAAAACCAGTGACAATTTTCCAGCCATTTTAATGGGTTACCTTGAAAGTTGATTTTCTAGCTCCATATAAGACTTTAAATGCCTGTATCCCTAGATTACAACTTGACTGCAGCTTCATGAGAAACTTCAAGCTAGCTAAGCTGTTCATGAATTCCCAACTCACAGAAACTGTGAGGATAATAAATATTATTCATATTACTAAGTTTCAAAATAATTTGTTATACAGCAAAAGATACTTAATACATTTAACATAAATTAGTAAATAGAATAAAATGGACATCCATGAAGTGACCACCACATTAAAACCAGAATATCGACAATGTCTTACATCAGAGGTATGGAGATCCTGTCTCTTCCATTCTGCTTTGTCTCCTGATTATTTTCTTAAAATACAGCATATCTGTATGATTCCTTTTTCAACTCTACCCATGTGATTCCCCTCTCTGCTAGCTTGAATCCAAGATAGGTTATGCTGTCAGTCCAACCATCTCACTTCTCTTATTTAAAACAGATTGTTAATATTTCTCTTCAGATTATAATGCCAATTTTGGAAAATAGTAACCTAATTTTTTGTTCTTTTTTAAAAATTTCCTTGCTCTTCAGAAGCCCAATTTTCAGAGCTCTTATAGAAGAGACATGCACCAAGGAATACATATGTTAGTTTCTCAAATGTTTTTAAGATTCCGAAAATGTCATCCATGTATTAAGGAAAAGCTTTAAACAAAGCAATCCTGGACCATGACATTCTCTAGCTTCCCTTTGTTCCATTTAATTGCAGACCTATGCTTATTATTGCATTCTCTTTCAAGGAAGGCCATCATAAAGAACAGTAAGTAGAGAAACACTGTTGTACTTCTTTTAAAGTTGCTTTCAATTTAACTTTCTATTATGCTACTTATGTTCCTGCTGCTGCTGCTGCTGCTGCTAAGTCGCTTCAGTTGTGTCCGACTCTGTGCGACCCCCCATAGATGGCAGCCCATTAGACTCCTCTGTCCCTGGGATTCTCCAGGCAAGAACACTGGAGTGGGTTGCCATTGCCTTTTCCAACTTATGTTCCTACTTACCCCCAAAAAAGCTTTAATGATCAATCTATATTAGGATTCAAGGCCAAGGAGGGCAAAATGGTTTCATTATGAAACAGTATATAATTGCTTACTGGTAAATGAGAATTTTCTGGTTTAGAGTTTATAACAATGGGATCCATGTGCATATATTTGATGTTAGTATTACTTTAATACCAAGCAGAAAGGATGGTTTAATATTAGATATAATAGGAAAAAAAGATGGAAAAATTGAGTCTTCACAGGAGAGAAATTAAATAAAACATTCTTTCTATAAACTAAACTTGTTTTCCAAAATAGTGTTACTCACAATGATGCATACCCTTGTCTCAGGAGACACTTTTTATAGTAAGAACAATATGAAACTTTAGTTCTAAATCTATGTATCATACTTCTTGGTCCTCTTTATTCCTTTTGAGATTCTCAAATAGAAATGCACAACAGCAGTCCTGACATTTAGGTATCATCTACACAACACTGTAGGTAAGTCTTTTCATTTAATGTCTTTTCAACTTGTGCCCTATTTTGTTTTTTTGTTTGTTTGTTTGTTTGTTTTTTACAGAGACAATCGTCTTTATTGAAGTTTGGAGAAGGGGAAAACAATAAATCGGATATGTCGCCAATCAATTCTAAGAAGCCAGTGAAAACAGTTTTATGTGCTAGAAACATTATTTTCGTCATATTCGCAGAATGTTGCCTCTGATTTTTGGTTAGGAAAGTATTGTGAGGGAAATGATCAAATTATATCATCAGTTGGTAAAGAAACATAAATTTAATAGCTGTTTGAACGTAACAGATAATGGCAAGATGTTGCTGACTTACAGTTAATAGTGTACCAAGAAGCAGTCTTTCCTGACTGGTGATGATTACCTACCTACCTATTAATCATCTGATGGTTAAACTGATTAGCTGCAAACTTGCTAGCATTTTTTTTTTAATTTCTTTTTTTTAATTTATTTATTTTTTTTAAGTTTTTTATTTTTTTAATTTTAAAATCTTTAATTCTTACATGTGTCCCCAAACATGAACCCCCCTCCCACCTCCCTCCCCATAACATCTCTGTGGGTCATCCCCATGCACCAGCCCCAAGCATGCTGTATCCTGCGTCAGACATAGACTAGCGATTCAATTCTTACATGATAGTATACATGATAGAATGCCATTCTCCCATATCATCCCACCCTCTCCCTCTCCCTCTGAGTTCAAAAGTCCGTTATACACAGCTGCGTCTTTTTTCCTGTCTTGCATACAGGGTCGTCATTGCCATCTTTCTAAATTCCATATATATTTGTTAGTATACTGTATTGGTGTTTTTCTTTCTGGCTTACTTCACTCTGTATAATCGGCTCCAGTTTCATCCATCTTATCAGAACTGATTCAAATGAATTCTTTTTAATGGCTGAGTAATACTCCATTGTGTATATGTACCACAGCTTTCTTATCCATTCATCTGCTGATGGACATCTAGGTTGTTTCCATGTCCTGGCTATTATAAACAGTGCTGCGATGAACATTGGGGTACACGTGTCTCTTTCAGTTCTGGTTTCCTCGGTGTGTATGCCCAGCAGTGGGATTGCTGGGTCATAAGGGAGTTCTATTTGCAATTTTTTAAGGAATCTCCACACTGTTCTCCATAGTGGCTGTACTAGTTTGCATTCCCACCAACAGTGTAGGAGGGTTCCCTTTTCTCCACACCCTCTCCAGCATTTATTGCTTGCAGATTTTTGGATCACAGCTATTCTGACTGGTGTGAAGTGGTACCTCATTGTGGTTTTGATTTGCATTTCTCTGATAATGAGTGATGTTGAGCATCTTTTCATGTGTTTGTTAGCCATCCGTATGTCTTCTTTGGAGAAATGTCTATTTAGTTCTTTGGCCCATTTTTTGATTGGGTCGTTTATTTTTCTGGAATTGAGCTGCATAAGTTGCTTGTATATTTTTGAGATTAGTTGTTTGTCAGTTGCTTCATTTGCTATTATTTTCTCCCATTCTGAAGGCTGTCTTTTCACCTTGCTGATAGTTTCCTTTGTTGTGCAGAAGCTTTTAATTTTAATTAGATCCCATTTGTTTATTTTTGCTTTTATTTCCAGTATTCTGGGAGGTGGATCATAGAGGATCCTGCTGTGATTTATGTCGGAGAGTGTTTTGCCTATGTTCTCCTCTAGGAGTTTTATAGTTTCTGGTCTTACATTTAGATCTTTAATCCATTTTGAGTTTATTTTTGTGTGCAGTGTTAGAAAGTGATCTAGTTTCATTCTTTTACAAGTGGTTGACCAGTTTTCCCAGCACCACTTGTTAAAGAGATTGTCTTTACTCCATTGTATATTCTTGCCTCCTTTGTCAAAGATAAGGTGTCCATATGTGTGTGGATTTATCTCTGGGCTTTCTATTTTGTTCCATTGATCTATATGTCTGTCTTTGTGCCAGTACCATACTGTTTTGATGACTGTGGCTTTGTAGTAGAGCCTGAAGTCCGGCAAGTTGATTCCTCCAGTTCCATTCTTCTTTCTCAAGATTGCTTTGGCAATTCGAGGTTTTTTGTATTTCCATACAAATCTTGAAATTATTTGTTCTAGTTCTGTGAAAAATATGGCTGGTAGCTTGATAGGGATTGCATTGAATTTGTAAATTGCTTTGGGTAGTATACTCATTTTCTTGTGCCCTATTTTGGAGGAGAGAGGACAGGAGAAGAAAAAAAGATACTACAAATGTACAACACTGAGAAGAACCAGTGTCTTAGTAGTAACATTTCCAAGTTGCAAACAGCTACTTTATGTTAGCAAAAGTGAAAGTCACTCAGTCTTGTCCCATTCATTGCAACCCCGTGGAATTCTCCAGGCCAGAATACTGAAGTGGGTAGCCATTCCCTTCTCCAGGGGATCTTCCCAACCCAGGGATCAAACCCAGGTGTCCCACAGTGCAGGTGGATTCTCTACCAGCTGAGCCACCAGGGGGCCCAAGAATACTGGAGTGGGTAATCTATCCCTTCTCCAGTGGATCTTCCCGACCCAGGAATCGAACCAGGGTCTCCTGAATTGCAGGCAGATTTTTACCAGCTGAGCTACTAGGCAAGCCCTAGTAATGGCCCCAAAATACTTTTTTATTGTTGAATTTTCTTTAATTTATACTTTATGTTTCTAGTTTTATATATTTTATATGTTCTATAAAGAGTACATACTTTATAAATTTTATTTCACTTCCATTTAAACATCAAGTTGGTACAAAAGTAACTGCAGCCTTGCAATTGCTGAAATTTACCATTTGATATTAGAATATATTTTTAAATAAATGTGGTTACATTATATATCATTTTAATGTGCATTTCTCTCTTTATGTTTTTTGTTAATGACATGATTTACTGATTCTTTTATATTTATTTTATACTGGGGAAATGATGTTAGACAAAAAGAAAATTCAAGGGATTTTCTTATTCAAGTTCAAAATGGGTCAT
Organism: Budorcas taxicolor; assembly: GCF_023091745.1. Taxonomy (NCBI): domain Eukaryota; kingdom Metazoa; phylum Chordata; class Mammalia; order Artiodactyla; family Bovidae; genus Budorcas; species Budorcas taxicolor. The sequence continues at coordinate 76,741,018 of NC_068912.1, forward strand.
AAAGCAGCGGAGACAACTAGCAACATCAACAATGCATTTAACTCAAGAATTGCTAATAAATGTACAGTGCAGTGGTGGTTCAAGAAATTTTGCAAAGGAGAAGACAGCATTGAAGGTGAGGAGAACAGTGGCTGGCCATCAGAAGTTGACAATGACAACTGAGAGGATCATCAAAGCTGATCCTCCCACAACTACACGAGAAATTGCCAAAGAACTCAATGTTGACCATTCTATAGTCATTCAGCTTTTGAAGCAAACTAGAAAGATGAAAAAGCCCAAAAGTGGGTGCCTCATGAGCTGACCACAAATCCAAAAAATCACTGTTTTGAAGTGTTTTCTCTTATTCCACACAACAATGAAAAATTTCTCTATCATGGTTGTGATGAAAAGTCAACCAGTGACAACCAGCTCAGTGGCTGAATTGAGAAGAAGTTCTAAAGAACTTCCCAAAGCCAAACTTGCATCAAAAAAAGGTCATGGTCATTGTTTGGTGGTCTAGTCTGCTGCCCATAGGATCCACTACAGTTTTCTGAACCCTGGTGAAACCATTACATCTGAGAAGTACGCTCAGCAAATCAATCAGATGCACTGAAAACTGCAACACCTGCCACTGACACGGATCAACAGAATGGGCCCAATTCTCCTCCATGACACTCCCAACCACATGTTGCACAACCAATGCTTCAAAAGTTAAATAAATTAGGCTATACAGTTTTGCTTCATCCACTATATTCACCTGAACTCTCATCAACCAACTACAACTTCTTCAAGCATCTCAACAACTTTTTTGCAGGGTAAATGCTTCTACAACCAGCAAGGAGCAGAAAATGCTTTCCAAAAGTTCATGAAGCATTAATTTTTATGCTACAGGAATAAACAGACATGTCTCATTGACAAAAATGGGTTGATTGTAATGGTTCCTATTTTGATTACTAAAGATGTGCTTGAGCAGAGGTATAATGATTTGAAATTCATGGTCCAAAACCACAATTATGTTTGTACCAACCTAAATAACATTACAAGGCAGGCAATTTAAATCTACCTTATAAATCTATGGAGAAGGGAAAGGCTACCCACTCCACTATCTGGCCTGGAGAATTCCATGGACTGTATAGTTCATGGGGTCACAAAAAGTCAGGCACTACTGAGCAACTTTCACTTTCACTATGAATCTATGAGTATATTTTTCCTTTCCTCTAAAATATTGATATTGATCACCGCTTTTTTTTCTTTTTGCCCTGGTTGCTAAGAAATTCAGAACTAAACTTTGTTACAATTTCTACTCCATCATGAATAGTTTTCTATACAGTATTCTTCATTCCTTATTTATGTCTCCATTTCTTTGTCTTTGGTAAAATTTTTTGACCTCATCATATTTGCTTTTATAAGATTCCTAAAATAAATTTAACACATATACAATATAAAAGTAATCAATAATGTAAATGCTAAAGTCCTATGCAAAAATGCTAATCTTTATTTATATAACAGTACAGTCAGATTTAACTTTTGGCAATGATGAAACTGTTCTATATTGTAGCCATTGTGTAATATAGTAGCCACTAACCACAAGTGCCTTCTGAGCACTTCAAATGTGGCTGTGTAACTCAGAAACTAAAATTTTAATTGTACATTAATTAATTTAAATTTAAACAGCCATATATATTCACTGGCTACAACACTGGACCACATAGCTATAACTTACATTTATGTATTTCTTCCCATAAGATATAAATTTCAAGTGGAATAGTATATATTTTAAATACCTCAAGCACATGAAGACAAGTTCACAAAAGTTTAAATAAAAAGTAAGATAATATATCCTTTGCATTGAACAGAATAGTTATGTCTCCCCACCAAATTCACATGTTGAAATCCTAGCCTCCAACATGATGGCATTAGGAGAGAGGTGATTAGATCAAGAAGGTTGAGTACTCATAAATGGGATCAGTGACCTTATAAAAGAGACCTTACAGAACTCCCTTACCTCCATGGCTATATGAAAACAGCAAGAAGACAGCTGCCTATAAACATGGAAGCAGGCTCTTATGGAATAAGCAGACATCCTGGAATGTGAAGTCAAGTGGGCCTTAGGAAGCATCACTACAAACAAAGCTAGTGGAGGTGATGGAATTCCAGTTGGCTATCTCAAATCCTGAAAGATGATGCTGTGAAAGTGCTGCATTCAATATGCCAACAAATTTGGAAAACTCAGCAGTGGCCACAGGACTGGAAAAGGTCAGTTTTCATTCCAATTCCAAAGAAAGGCAATGCAAAAGAATGGCCAAACTACCACATAATTGCAGTCATCTCACATGCTAGTAAAATAATGCTTAAAATTCTCCAAGCCAGGCTTCAGCAATACGTGAACAGTGAACTTCCAGATGTTCAAGCTCGTTTTAGAAAAGGCAGAGGAACCAGAGAGCAAATTGCCAACATCTGCTGGATCATGGAAAAAGCAACAGAATTCCAGAAAAACATTTATTTCTGCTTTTTGACTATGCCAAAGCCTTTGACTGTGTGGATCACAAGAAACTGTGGAAAATTCTGAAAGAGATGGGAATACCAGACCACCTGACCTGCCTCTTGAGAAATCTGTATGCAGGTCAGGAAGCAAGAGTTAGAAGCGGACATGGAACAACAGACTGGTTCCAAATAGGAAAAGGAGTACGTCGAGGCTGTATATTGTCACCGTGCTTATTTAACTTATATGCAGAGTACATCATGAGAAGCGCTGGACTGGAAGAAATACAAGCTGGAATCAAGATTGCTGGGAGAAATATTAATAACCTTAGATATGCCGATGACACCACCCTTATGGCAGAAAGTGAAGGGGAACTAAAGAGCCTCTTGATGAAAGTGAAAGAGGAGAGTTAAAAAGTTGGCTTAAAGCTCAATATTCAGAAAGCGAAGATCATGGCATCCAGTCCCATCACTTCATGGGAAATAGATGGGGAAACAGTGGAAAGAGTGGCTGACTTTATTTTTCTGGGCTCCAAAATCACTGCAGATGGTGACTGCACCCATGAAATTAAAAGACGCTTACTCCTTGGAAGGAACGTTATGACCAACCTAGATAGTATATTCAAAAGCAGAGACATTACTTTGCCAACAAAGATCCGTCTAGTCAAGGCTATGGTTTTTCCAGTGGTCATGTATGGATGTGAGAGTTGGACGGTGAAGAAAGCTGAGCGCCAAAGAATTGATGCATTTGAACTGTGGTGTTGGAGAAGACTCTTGAGAGTCCCTTGGACTGCAAGGAGATCCAACCAGTCCATCCAAAGGAGATCAGTCAGTCCTGGTGTTCTTTGGAAGGACTGATGCTAAAGCTGAAACTCCAGTACTTTGGCCACCTGATGCAAAGAGTTGACTCATTTGAAAAGACCCTGATGCTGGAAAAGACTGAGGGCAGGAGGAGAAGGGGACGACTAAGGATGAGATGGTTGGATGGCATCACCAACTCGATGGACATGTGTTTGGGTGGACTCTGGGAGCTGGTGATGGACAGGGAGGCCTGGCATGCTGCAGTTCATGGTGTCGCAAAGAGTCAGACATGACTGAGCAACTGAACTGAACTGAGGCTCTTATGAAACACTGAATTTGCCAGTGCCATGTTCTTAGATTTCCCAGTCTCCAGAACTGTGGGAGATTCTTATTTCAGCCACCCAGCTTGTGGGAGTCTTTTATAGCAGGCTGAACAAACTAAGACATTCTTGTTCTATAAAAGAACAAGAAACCATGAAACACTTTTGAATTTTTTTTACACCTAATGCAAATCAACAACAAAGGTCTGTCTAGTCAAAGCTATGGTTTTTCCAGTAGTCCTGTATGGATGTGACAGTTAGACTGTAAAGAAAGTTGAGCACTGACAAACTGACTCTTTTGAACTGGGATGTTGGAGAAGACTCTTGGGAGTCCCTTGGACTGCAAGGAGATCCAACCAGTCCAACCTAAAGGAAATTGAATATTCAATAGAAGGACTGATGTTGAAGCTGAAACTCCAATAGTTTGGCTACCCAATGTGAAGAACAAACTCATTGGAAAAGACCCTGATGCTGGGAAAGATTGAAGGCAGGAGGAGAAGGGGATGATAGAGGGTGAGATGGTTGGATGGCATCACCAACACGATGGACATGATTTTGAGTAGACTGCAGGAGTTGGTGATGGACAGGGAAGCCTGGCATGCTGCAGTCCATGAGGTCACAAAGAGTCGGACACAACTGAGCAACTGAACTGAACTGAACTGAATGCAATTCAATATACCACCATGAGTTCTTCATCTATAAAGTTCAGATATAATGTGATTTCCACTATATCTCACAAAGGTATGTTAAGAGTTGATAACAATATTTTATTACTATGTCAGAGACTTAGGAGAAGTTATATTCATAACACTTTTATTGTATTATGACCTCCCTTTTATGGTTTGAGTAATGAGTTATTTAATTCTCATAATATTAAACAATTTAAATAAAACTTTGGAGATGGCTAAATTAAATGGTTTGATAGCATAACGTTTAGAGTTAAGCAATTGAATAGAGCTGTAGGGAGCATCTGTAATCAAGCTAGATTTAAGGAACATCTGATGCAAATTTATGGAATAATAGCCTTGATGATAAGCTAATTTGAGAAAAGTTGGTCCAGCTGTATATTCATTAGAAAGAAAATGCTCTCCCTAAAAACATAAAGCAACATACAAGAGGCAATCTAGTAAAATATCCATTAGCTTAAGGGTATGTATAATTTCAATAGCAGTCTTAGCTCTGTCATTGACTAAGCAAGTTCATTTCAGTTCCTTCCTTTATACTCTAGTGCCTCAGAAAAATAGAGGGGAACAATAATGGCACCCTTGCCTTGCATATTTCATGAATACATTGTGATTATAAGTATATGGATATGGATGAGGGAACAAGGTATACATAATGTCTGAGGCAATGTACTACTTCTGTTTATTAAGACAAGAACTTCAGAACTTTTCAAACAACATACAGTGCAAAAGAACAATATGTTATCATTAAAGACAGTTATAAGCAGTCCAAACTTATTTGCACTTACTGACCCTTATAAGAACCTGGAACATTCTTTTAACACCTGAGCAATTTCATTAAATGTTTTCAGAAAGTTTTTAAAATGTTTACAAATCCATTTTGAGGTGTACAGTATTCCTCTGTCTGTTCTATGGAAGATCACAATGTAATATATCACAAAGAAGATAGGTTTTCGGCACTCAATAAACCTGAGTTTTAAACTAAACAAATAGTTTAAGTTACTCAGTAATATTACCGCTTTATGTCTGTTTCCTCATTTATAGAATGGGTATTATAAAACCTATCAGTATGTTTTAGAAAATTAAGTGACAAAAAAAAAGAAAATTAAGTGAAAACATTCATTTAGCATCTGGGATAAGATAGATGCTTCTAGTCTTTATTTTCTGAAGTTATTTGTTCTTCCTTCCATTGCTGTGCATGTTTCACCCTCTTTCTACAATCCGATCTTACGATTCAATCACAAAAGGATGACTGAAAATTCACAGAGTTCGAAGAGAGAACATTAACTCACTTTCAAGCTCCTTTCTGGATTATAATCATGGGTTGGAAAACTACAGCTCAGGCCAAATTCAGCCTGTTTTTACATAGCCCATGAGCTAAGAATAGGTTACAAAGAAGAAGAAAGAAGACAAGAAGCAAAAGGAAAAGGAAGAAGGGAGGAAAATGGAAAGGAGGAAGAGGAGAATATGTGACAGACTATATGTGGCCCCAAATACCTAAAATATTTTCTCTCTGGCCCTTAATGAAAAGCCATTTCCTTCTCCAGGACATCTTCCTGACCCAGGGATTGAACCCGGATCTCCTGCCTTACAGGTAGATTATTTACCACCTGGGTCACGAGGGAAGCCCTACATGAAGACATTTGGCAGCTTTGGGACTGTATGTTGAAGTCTTTATGATTGAAGGCACCCTTTGATTTTGTAATATTGAGAATTCAGCAGAATTAGTTGTAAGGAAATAATAAATAAAAAATGTAGACAGGCCAAGAGGAAAAGGGGGCAACAGAGGATGAGATGTTTGGATGGCATCACTGACTCAATGGACATGAGATTGAGCAAACTTAGGGAGATAGTGAATGACACGGAAACCTGGCATGCTGCAGTTCATGGAGTTGCAAAGAGTCAGACATGATTTAGCAACTGACAAACAACAACAAAGACTTTGTTTATTAACAATAAAGAAACAAAAGGAAGATTAAAGATATAACAAATCTGCGATTGTTTTTAGATATTAGTAAAAATAATTGTTAGTTACACAGAATCTGAGTTAAAATTAAATTCATTTAAAATGTTGTTTAAACTTCCAGTTTTGCAACCAAAAAGTCTCATTGAATCATGCATTATTTGAATATTACAGTAGTGAAAGTTAAAAATTCTTAATTAAAATGCCTGAACTGCAACATTAGTAATTATTTATTGAGCTATTATTTCAGAGCTTTGTAGGAAATACATTTATATCTTAAGAAATCAATAAAAACTCCAATATCAAAGTCAAACTCTCAACCACCTTCCACTCCAGCAGAAACTTAAATTTCTTGCCAAAGCCAATTTATTTTCATATATCCAGGCATATGGAAATGAGCACAGGACTCAGTCAAAGTACAAAAGAATAAAACGATGGACAAAAAATTTAATAAAAATTAGAAATGAAAGTCACTGATATTAGTGGGCTTCAATCTTGAATCCTGCTGTTCACATTTATAATATGAACCCCTGTCCCAACTATCACAAGTTGGGACTCACAAGTGTGAGTCCCCTTCAGCCCTGTTTGTCCCACATGATTCTGTCAATCTGGCCAAAACTTACTGAAATTGACTCAATCAAATCTTTCTCCTCAAACTGTGTTTCTGATTCATTAATCATTCTCTGTTAACTCCGTGAGCTGTTGTGGAGCTAAAAAAGTGTCATCTCTTTATAGACTAGTGTTTCTACCCTCTCTATGATAACTTAGGACTCAAGGAACATTAATAAGTATCTCAAGCCATAAGTATAGAGAAGCAGAAAAAAAAATCTTTAAACAAGGAAAAACTCAGAACATTCACAGAGTAAATCCAAGACAGACCATGCCATCATATATCCAGAAAGACTTTGTGTTATTGTTTTGTGTCCTGATGGCTCTTATGTTTCTGTTTCCCATCGCTCATAAGACCCAGCTGGCCCATCTGTTTACCTGTTGTGTAATATTACGGACCCATAAGTAGTTCAGAAAAATTTGCTCTATAGACCACTTCCTAGAGTTTCTAACTAGTAGGCCTAAGAATTTGTATTTCTAAAACATTCACAAGTGATTCTGATATATGGAAAGGGAATCATACTTCAAGAATTACTACCCTAAAGTCATATATACAATAGTCATGAGTTGCAGTGATGGGATGGGGTGGCTAAGTTATGGGATGGAGTGATTACATACATAGTTCAAGAAACTGGGGGAAAGGGACTATGGTCTTCAATTTGAGATGATTTCCCTATGATATGAATTGTCCAACCATCGATAACTTAGGACTCAAGGAATTATTAATAATTGTCTCAAGCCATGAATTCTACTGCCACAATACAGTCAGCCTTATGAAAGAAGCACCACTTCTAAGAACTATGGGTATGAGGGGAACAAGATGATGGTCCCTGTTATTCTCAACAAACTTGCATCATCTGTGCCACCTAAACTCAAGGACTCTAACAATGTCTCTCCCAGGGTGAAATACTTCCACTGGAGTCCTTTCAGTCTAAAATAATCTATTTGCATCACATCACCCTAGGTTTTCAAAAACAAAGGTTCTGTTTGATATCCTGTAATGGCAAGAGGCTAAGTTTCTAGAGGAGAAGGGAAAATCTCTCATTATAGAATGCTAGTAGTTATTACAGCTTTAGGTAACTGGGGTAGTCAGACGGCTCAGTGATAAAGAATCTGTCGGCCAATGCAAGGGATGCAGGCTTGATCCACTGGAGGAGGAAATGGAAACCCATTCCAGTATCCTTGCTTGGAGAATCCCATGGAGAGAGGAGCCTGTCAGACTATAGTTCATAGAGTTGCAGAGAGTCAGACACAACTGAGCATGCACACATGCCAGCTTGCTTGCATGCAGGTACTAGACTGGAATTACAATAAGTCTGTACCGAGCAGCTTCATTAAGTACAGGGTCTTGAAAGCATGTCCTCTAAGATCATAAACAAGATGATCTTATTTCTTTTTCATCGGAGAAAAAAAGAAGTAAGAGGAATACAAATGGAAAAGAAAGAAATAAAACTGCCACTGTCTGCAGATGACAACACACTACTCACAGAAAATCCTAAAGACTCCACCAGAAAATTACTATAGCTCATGAATGAATTCAGTAAATTTGCAGGATACAAAATTAATACATGGAAATCTGCCGCATTTCTATATACTAACAACAAAGTATCAGAAAGGGAAATTAATCAACTTAAGGTTATAAAAACTGCTTTTGTCCTTCTGAATTCTTAGCATCTAGACCCTATAATGTTTGCTCTTCAGTAGCTAACCTAGATGAAATGGAAGATTACACACTTGCTATACATGGACTCCTAGTACACAATTATCCTTTACCAGTGAGGAAATTATTTTCCTGGTAATTTGTCTTATAAAGCCCATTCTGCATAGACACCTGAAATAGCCAATGAAAAGGTTGACTATGCAAGCTTTTTTTTTTTTTAACAATTTCTATAAATTCCTAGCAATATTTCGAACAGCACTTCTTAAATGATTATATCTTTTTCGCTCTTCTAAACATTGTTGAAATGCATTGGAATAGCACCAAATGATATTTTTTGTGTTTTTAAAAAAGATATGTAGTGATTTGCTTCCATCAAGTGATAAAGCAAATGTAACTCAAGATGGTTCATGGTTGGTCTCCCAGGTAAATCTACTTGAAAAATCCAGTAGTACTGCCAAAATTTGTAAGGAATTACAAAACATGTAATTTAGTACTTTGCATCAAATTTTATTCATATTTCTCTGATAGACTGAATTTAGATTTAAATTTTCTCTTGAGTTCTTTGCTTGGAAATCATTTACAAAAAAGAAATTTTAAAAACTAGGAAAATAATCTGGCATTTTAAAGTGAGTATAAAACTCTTACAAAATCACTTAAGTGCCAAAAGGACCATTTTAATGTGATTTGGGAAAGAATGAACAAAAATAAAAATATTTTTTGAACTGTGCCTTTTAGTAACCCTAAGTAGATCTGAGATCATTTCACAGTCACTATATTGCAACAGAACTCTCTGTAGAAATAAAGTTTTAAATTTATTCCGAGTTCTCATAAAGTAATTATTTAATAAATAGAAAGTGAAACCAAACCATAAAGTATAGAAATCTATACAATAAATACAGTGGTAACAGAGGGACCAATTTAAGAACTTCGGGTGTTTTACAATATAAAGAAGACATTAGCAAATTCTTTGGGTGTCAATTTCCAGGACTGTGTTTTTTATCTGTTGTATAGTAAAGAGTTTAGGATCATATTTTCTTTGTATTATGTTTGGCTTTTCATTCATTCAACAAATATTTATTTTGCAGATACTATGTTAGACCCTGAAGATACAAAATCAAAACTGGATAATAATGATCCCAGACCTCTGATACTGACAATTTTTAGTTGAGTGTAACAGAGGTCCATAAGAGATTTTGTCCTGTTTTCTAGAAATTGCTACAAAGACTCAAAATTATATGCAAAACATGCAAAGTTCTTGCATTATAAGCTCAGCGGTTACTAGCAGTTGGGGCCAGACACATCTTCAAGGCTTAATGAAAGGCAAAAATTCAAGCATCTTCTCTTCTATATCTATTATACATCATCTCTGATAGTCAAAATACATGAAGACGGGTGGTGATAAGCACTGTCCAAGACAAAAGACTATTTTCTTCCTTTCGGAACACAAGCCTATAAGAGTGATTATCCTACCAAAATCCACTGGAAATTGGGAGCTTTGAGAGAATTGCTTATTCAATAGCAGGATTTCTACAAGAAAAGGAGAAAAATATTTTGTTACCCAATTGTACACTGTGTAACCAGCAGATTCACTAATTTGTCCCTGGATCACCATAGGGGGAAAAAAGGGGGGGGCTAAAAAAAGAGGGGAAAGTGAAACTTCACCTATTGTTAAGGTGGAGTGAAGAGAATATTTTAGAAAGTTGCTGGGTTTGAGCTATCTTGGGAAAACTTCTCCAAGAGGACTCTCAGCAGGAAGTTGCGGTGGGATAAGCTTAAAGTGAAAGAGGAGAGTGAAAAAGTAGGCTTAGAACTCAACATTCATAAAATTAAGATCATGGCATCCAGTCCCACCACTTCATAGCAAATAGATGGGGAAACAGTGACAGACATTATTTTTTTCAGCTCCAAAATCACTGCAGATGGTGACTGCAGCCATGAAATTAAAAGATGCTTCCTCCTTGGAAGAAAGCTATGACCAACCTAGACAGCATATTCAAAAACAGAGATATTACTTTGCCATCAAAGGTCCATCTAGTCAAAGCTGTGGTCTTTCCAGTAGTCCAGTGGATGTGACAGTTGGACTATAAAGAAAGCTGAGAACTGAAGAATTGATGCTTTTGAACTGTGGTGTTGGAGAAGACTCTTAAGAGTCCCTTGGACTACAAGACCAAACCAGTCACTCCTAAAGAAAATCGGTCCCGAATATTCATTGGAAGGACTGATGCTGAAGCTAACACCCCAATATTTTGGTCGTCTGATGTGAAGTACTGACTCATTGGAAAAGACCCTGATTTGGGGCAAGATTGAAGGCAGGAGAAGGGGGTGATAGAGGATAAGATGGTTGGATGGCATCACCGACCCGATGGACATGAGTTTGAGCAAGTTCCAGGAGTTAGTGATGGACAGGGAAGCCTGGTGTGTGGCAGTCCATGGGGTTGCAAAGAGCTGGACACACCTGAGTGGCTTAACTGAACTGAAGGGTAAAGGATGTGGAAAATACCAACTCAAAGCTAGATCTCCCATATCAGGGAATCAGCAGGAAACCTGAACAGGACCCTCCTGGGTCCCATGACAGAAATGATCAACGTGAGCCAAACACCTCATCAATTAACAACTAACCAAATGGCTTTAACCCCTAGTTCAATAAAGAGAAGTTTGCCTTTTCCCTCTCCTTCTCTCCACCAGAACCTAAAAAAGAAACTAGCACCTAGGAGGAGGCGGCAGATGGAGAAACTCTGATCCAAGCTGCTGAAGACACCAATAAACCTAGCTCTCTTCTAAAGAAAAAAGGCTGAATTGAGTTTGAAATCAGTCTTAAAATATACAAGACTGTATGGTAAATGCAGAAATAAGACTGTTCTGGTAACTGAAAAGTATCTGGAATGTGAAACAGTCTAGTCAACATTATATTAAGCAAAGTGAATGAATGACCTTGCTCTCCCCAGAGTTTGGCCCACATCTTAAGTAAAGGTATCAGCAATAAAAATCTAGTTAGCAGATGTTTTGTTAAAAGTTAGATGTGGGGCACAGGCAGGGCTGAATCCCAGAAAAGATATCTGAACTGAAAGCACAGAGCTGGAAGTTCTTAGCACTGAAAAATACTATCACCAACAAGTAATATTAACAAAAATATATTAAAAATAATAGTATCATTAACAGTAATAATTAACGTTTATTGACCTCTTACTACCTGCCAGGCACTATACTAAGAGTACTATATGAGTTATATAATTTAATCCTTAGAACATCCTAATGTACCTAGGGTATCACTTTTACATAGAAGTTTTACATAGAAGTAAAATGAAATTTTAGAGAATTTGATAAGCTTTCCTTAGTTTCCCAGCTAGTAAACAACAGAACAAGCATCTAAACAAAAGTAACTCTAATTTTAATGTCCACTTGTTTAACTGAATTCATTAAAATGCTTTCTGAACATTTTTAATTGTATGAAAGTAGATGTTATTATTTAGAGATACATGAAGTAAGAAAGAAGGGAAATTCTGAAAACGCTTAAAGTAGAAAAGCAAGACAATGAATAAAAATGAGAGGTTAATTTAAATATTTTGTAAGATGAGGACAGTGAGATGACTGCAGAAATATAAAAGTTTTTTTTTCTTCCCAATCAGCGTTGAGAGCCAATTTAGGATGGAGAATATGAATTTATAATAGCATAAGACTTTGTGGGGGTTGCTATGTCTTCACAGATAAAATGCTTGTTTTCTTTAAGAACTAACACTTCACCTACAAGCTCCATTCTCTATTCCTTGAGAGCAGCACAGAATAAAGTATGTGAATATACTATTATATATGCATACCTATATGGAAAGGCTACAACAAGTGGATGATTATGCATACCATTTTGAAAACAGAAGTCTATTTTGTGGATCACTTTCTTTTAACATAATCCACTTCATGGGTTACAGAATATTCTATAGTTTCAGTAAGATGAAGGAAACTGAACTAAGAAATGTTGAGGTTCATTTCATACCTAGATATCCAAAGCTACTGCATTCAGTAAACCTCATTCTATATAGTCATACCTCATTTAACTGGCACTGCTCAGGAATATGGTGTGCAATATAAAACAATTTTCCAGATACCTAAAGCTTACTCACAATTATATCAGATTGATACTATTTTAGTGAATCTGATAGAAGCCTTCTAAAATATATACTTCCAGTCCTTCTTATACAAGGTATATATATAAGGCATATATACCTTATACAAGGTATATAATATAAAATTTATGGTTTTCTTGATGGTCTACAATCATTCTTACACAAACCAGTATTTGTGCCACACTACAATATAGCAATGCCCTAAAGAGCTTATCAGGTTGCTTTCCTCTAGACTAAGACCACTTCAGAGTTAGCATCAGTTCACTTCAGTCCCTCAGTCGTGTTCGACTCTTTGGGATACCATGGACTGCAGCACACCAGGCATCCCTGTCCATCAACACCTCCCAGAGCTTGCTCAAATTCATGCCCATCGAGTCGGTGATGCCATCTAACCATCTCATCCTGTGTTGTCCTCTTCTCCTCCTGCCTTAAATTTTTCCCAGCATCAGGGTTTTTTCCAATGAGTCAGCACTTCGCATCAGGTGGCCAAAGTATTGGAGCGTCAGCTTCAGCATTAGTCCTTAGATGAATATTCACTACTGATGTCCTTTAGGATGGACTGACTGGATCTCCTTAAGTCCAAGGGACTCTCGAGAGTCTTCTCCAACACCACAGTTCAAAAGCATCAGTTCTTTGGTGCTCAGCTTTCTTTATAGTTCAACTCTCACATCCATACATGAATACTGGGAAACCATAGCTTTGACTAGATGGACCTTTGTTGGCAAAGAAATGTCTCTACTTTTTAATATACTGTCTAGGTTGGTCATAGCTTTTGTTCCAAGGAACAACCGTCTTTTAATTTCATGGTGGCAGTAAACCATCTGCAGTGATTTTGGAGCCCAGAAAAATAATGTCTGACACTGTTTCCACTGTTTCCCCATCTATTTGCCATGAAGTCATGGGACCAGATGCCATGATCTTAGTTTTCTGAATGCTGAGTTTTAAGCCAGCTTCTTCACTCTCCTCTTTCACTTTCATCAAGAGGTTTTTTAGTTCTTTGCTTTCTGCCATAAGGACGGTGTCATCTGCATATCTGAGGTTATTGATATTCTCCTGGCAATCTTGATTGCAGCTTGTGCTTCATCCAGTCCAGCGTTTCTCATGATGTACTCTGCATATAAGTTAAAGAAGCAGAGTGACAATATACAGCCTTGACGTACTCCTTTCCTAATTTGGAACCAGTCTGTTGTTCCATGTCCAGTTCTAACTGTTGCTTCTTGACCTGCATACAGATTTCTCAAGAGGCAGGTCAGGTGGTCTGGTATTCCCATCTCTTTCAGAATTTTCCACAGTTTATTGTGATCCACACAGTCAAAGTCTTTGGCATAGTCAATAAAGTAGAAATAGACGTTTTTCTGGAACTCTCTTGCTTTTCCCATGATCCAGTGGATGTTGGCAATTTGATCTCTGGTTCCTCTGCCTTTTCTAAAACCAGCTTGAACATCTCAAAGTTCAGAGTTCACATACTGCTGAAGCCTGGCTTGGAGAATTTTGAGCATTACTTTACTAGCGTGTGAGATGAATGCAATTGTGAGGAAGTCTGAACATTCTTTGGCCTTGCCTTTCTTTGGGATTAGAATGAAAACTGACCTTTTCCAGTCCTGTGGCCACTGCTGAGTTTTCCATATTTGCTGGAATATTGAGTCCAGCACTTTAACAGCATCATCTTTTAGGATTTGAAATAGTTCAACTGGAATTCCATCACCTCCACTAGCTTTGTTCATAGTGATGCTTTCTAAGGCCCACTTGACTTTGCATTCCAGGATGTCTGGCTCTAGGTGAGTGATCACACCATTGTGGTTATCTGTGTCATGAAGATCTTTTTTGTATAGTTCTTCTGTGTATTGTTGCCACCTCTTCTTAACATCTTCTGCTTCTGTTAGGTCCATATCATTTCTGTCCTTTATTGTGCCCACCTCTGCATGAAAGATGACATCAAAAACACAGACTATAGAGTTGGACTTTTCCCAGCTCTGTGACCTTAGGCAAATTTCCTAACCTTTCCATGACTTAGTTTCCTCATTGGTAAAAATGAGCCATAAAAATACCTTCATTATGTGGTTACTGTGAAAGTCAGTATATTCAAAATGCTGAGAAGAGTGCCCCAATGTTAGTAAGCACTGCATAATTGATGATGATGTTGATGATGTTCTCATGTAATCCTCATAGCAATCCTGAAATTTAATAATTCCTTATTTTGAAGATGATGAAATTAAGATTTAGAGACCTTAATTAATTTGACAAAATAACATCACTAGTAAGGAAGTGCTCACTCCAGGCACAAGGATGTAACCACTAAAATCATCCATCCACTATGTGCACACTCCCAACACATCCTGCTCACACAATGGGTAGTGACCTGAGAGTAGGGCAGGGCACAACCCATACAGAAGCTCTACCCTCTAGGCTAACTCTTTTCCATGCAACACTTTTTGGAGATTAAACAAAAGTATGAAGGCACCCAACACAATTTTTTGCACATAGCCTTTTAATAAATGTTTGTCACCTCAACATGCCCCAGTGTTTCTAGCCCTTCCAGTGCGTCCAATCTAAAACACTCTGAACCTAAACAGAAGTGAGATAACTTGCTAATTCAATCATTAATTCTAAGTCACTTTCTGGCCTGAAAAATATACTCATCACCTACAAGAAGAAATTTATGGACTTTTTTGACAGACATTTTATTCCAGATATTTTAGGCAATTTCTGAAATGGTCCCCCAATGATCTCTACCTCTTGTCTTTGGCTAATCTCTTCCCTCGAGTATGGGCTCAACCTAATGACTTGCTTCTAACAAACAGAACAGGACAACAATGATAAATGTCACTTCCAAGATTAAATTACAAAAAATCTGACTGCTATCTTGTTGGCACTCTTGTACTCTCACCTGCTTACTCTGATAAAGCCAGATAACACTGGCATGCATTTGGGCTCCCTATGGAGAGGCCCTCCTTGTAAGAAAGTAAAGGTGGCCTCCAAGTTACAGCAGCAAAGAACATCCATACATAGCTTTGACTAGATGGACCTTTGTTCAGCAAAGTGATGTCTCTGCTTTTCAATACACTGCCTAGGTTTATCATAGCTATTTCTCCAAAGAGGAAGTGTCTTTTAATTTCATGGCTGCAGTCACTGTCCACATTGATTTTGGAGCCCAAGAAAATGAATTCTAATGCTGTTTCCACATTTATCCCATCTATTTGCCATGAAGTGATAGGACAGGATGCCATGATCTTCATTTTTTTAATGTTGAGTTTTAAGCCAGCTTTTTCACTCTCTTCTTTCACCTTCATCAAGAGGTTCTTCAGTTTCTCTTTACTTTCTGCCATTAAAATGGTATCATCTGCGCTGAGGTTTTTGATATTTCTCCCAGTAATCTTGATTCCAGATTGTAATTCATCCAACCTGACATTTCTCATGATGTACTCTACATACAAGTTAAATAAGCAGGCTAACAATATACAGCCTTGAAGTGTTTCTTTCCCAATTTGGAACTAGTCCATTGTCCCATGTCCAGTTCTAACTGTTGCTTCTTGTGTTGCATCAGGTTTCTCAGGAGGCAGGTAATATGGCCTGGTATTCCTATCTCATTAAGAATATTCCACAGTTTGCTGTTATCCACACAGGCAAAGATGTTATCATACTCAATGAAGGGAAAGTTTTGTTTTGTTTTTTTTTTTTTGGAATTACCTTATTTTTCTACAATCTAGCACATGTTGGCAATTTGATCTGATTCCTCTGCCTTTTCTAAATCCAGTTTTTACATCTGCAAGTTCTCGGTTCACATACTACTGAAGCCTAGCTTGAAAGATTTTGAGAATAATCTTGCTGGAATGTGAGATGAGTGCAATTGTACAGTAGTTTGAACATTCTTTGGCATTGCCTTTCCTTGGAATTGGGATGAATTTGTTGCATAGCAATATAAAAGTAATATAAATGTCCAACTAAAGTTGCCACATGGTTTTGTCATTATCTGGCTCCTTTTTTGGCCTATCCTACTAGTCTGTGAGCTTCGTGAGAGCTAAAAAGTTATCTTTTTCCTTTATTTTCCAAAAGCAGGAGCCTTGTTATCTATTAAAATATCCAGAGCAAAGTCAAAAGACAACGATGAAGTAAAAGCCCAGGAGAAGCAAAAAAGTTGGAAGGTAGGGGAGGGAGGGAGGAAGAGGAAGCTGTGATAAAAGACAGATTGCAGAGTTTCAAATCCTAGAGACAAAAAAAATCAGAATGATGATAATGTTTGAAATGTGACAGTACTCTGCTGAGCACACGTCACTCTTTTTTTTTTTTTTTTTTCATTTTTATTTTTACTTTATTTTACTTTACAATACTGTGTTGGTTTTGCCATACACTGACATGAATCCACCACGGGTGTACATGCGATCCCAAACATGAAACCTCCTCCCACCTCCCTCCCCGCAACATCCCTCTGGGTCATCCCCATGCACCAGCCCCAAGCATGCTGTATCCTGCATCGGACATAGACTGGTGATTCGATTCTTACATGATAATATACATGTTTCAATGCCATTCTCCCAAATCATCCCACCCTCTCCCTCTCCCTCTGAGTCCAAAAGTCCGCTATACACATCTGCGTCTTTTTTGCTGTCTTGCATACAGGGTCATCATTGCCATTTTTCTAAATTCCATATATATGTGTTAGTATACTGTATTGATGTTTTTCTTTCTGGCTTACTTCACTCTTTATAATAGGCTCCAGTTTCATCCATCTCAACAGAACTGATTCAAATCTATTCTTTCTGATGGCTGAGTAATACTCCATTGTGTAAATGTACCTTGGCTTTCTTATCCATTCATCTGCTGATGGACATCTAGGTTGTTTCCATGTCCTGGCTATTATAAACAGTGCTACGATGAACATTGGGGTACATGTGTCTCTTTCAATTCTGGTTTCCTCAGTGTGTATGCCCAGCAGTGGGATTGCTAGGTCATAAGGCAGTTCTATTTGCAATTTTTTAAGGAATCTCCACACTGTTTTCCATAGTGGTTGTACTAGTTTGCATTCCCACCAACAGTGTAAGAGGGTTCCCTTTTCTCCACACCCTCTCCAGCATTTATTGCTTGCAGATTTTTGGATCGCAGCCATTCTGACTGGTGTGAAGTGGTACCTCATTGTGGTACCTCATTTGATTTGCATTTCTCTAATAATGAGTGATGTTGAGCATCTTTTCATGTGTTTGTTAGCCATCCGTATGTCTTCTTTGGAGAAATGTCTATTTAGTTCTTTGGCCCATTTTTTGATTGGGTCGTTTATTTTTCTGGAATTGAGCTGCATAAGTTGCTTGTATATTTTTGAGATTAGTTGTTTGTCAGTTGCTTCATTTGCTATTATTTTCTCCCATTCAGAAGGCTGTCTTTTCACCTTGCTGATAGTTTCCTTTGTTGTGCAGAAGCTTTTAATTTTAATTAGATCCCATTTGTTTATTTTTGCTTTTATTTCCAGTATTCTGGGAGGTGGATCATAGAGGATCCTGCTGTGATTTATGTCGGAGAGTGTTTTGCCTTTGTTCTCCTCTAGGAGTTTTATAGTTTCTGGTCTTACATTTAGATCTTTAATCCATTTTGAGTTTATTTTTGTGTGCAGTGTTAGAAAGTGATCTAGTTTCATTCTTTTACAAGTGGTTGACCAGTTTTCCCAGCACCACTTGTTAAAGAGATTGTCTGTACTCCATTGTATATGCTTGCCTCCTTTGTCAAAGATAAGGTGTCCATATGTGTGTGGATTTATCTCTGGGCTTTCTATTTTGTTCCATTGATCTATATGTCTGTCTTTGTGCCAGTACCATACTGTTTTGATGACTGTGGCTTTGTAGTAGAGCCTGAAGTCCGGCAAGTTGATTCCTCCAGTTCCATTCTTCTTTCTCAAGATTGCTTTGGCAATTCGAGGTTTTTTGTATTTCCATACAAATCTTGAAATGATTTGTTCTAGTTCTGTGAAAAATATCGCTGGTAGATTGATAGGGATTACATTGAATTTGTAAATTGCTTTGGGTAGTATACTCATTTTCACTATATTGATTCTTCTGATCCATGAACATGGTATATTTCTCCATCTGTTCGTGTCCTCTTTGATTTCTTTCATCAGTGTTTTATAGTTTTCTATATATAGGTCTTTAGTTTCTTTAGGTAGATATATTCCTAAGTATTTTATTCTTTTCATTGCAATGGTGAATGGAATTGTTTCCTTAATTTCTTTTTCTACTTTCTCATTATTAGTGTATAGGAATGCAAGGGATTTCTGTGTGTTGATTTTATATCCTGCAACTTTACTATATTCATTGATTAGGTCTAGTAATTTTCTGGTGGAGTCTTTAGGGTTTTCTATGTAGAGGATCATGTCATCTGCAAACAGTGAGAGTTTTACTTCTTCTTTTCCAGTTTGGATTTCTTTTATTTCTTTTTCTGCTCTGATTGCTATGGCCAAAACATCCAGAACTATGTTGAATAGTAGCGGTGAAAGTGGGCACCCTTGTCTTGTTCCTGACTTTAGGGGAAATGCTTTCAATTTTTCACCATTGAGGATAATGTTTGCTGTGGGTTTGTCATATATAGCTTTTATTATATTGAGGTATGTTCCTTTTATTCCTGCTTTCTGGAGAGTTTTTATCATAAATGGATGTTGAATTTTGTCAAAGGCCTTCTCTGCATATATTGAGATAATCATATGGCTTTTATTTTTCAATTTGTTAATGTGGTGAATTACATTGATTGATTTGCGGATATTGAAGAATCCTTGCATCCCTGGGATAAAGCCCACTTGGTCATGGTGTATGATCTTTTTAATGTGTTGTTGGATTCTGATTGCTAGAATTTTATTGAGGATCTTTGCATCTATGTTCATCAGTGATATTGGCCTATAGTTTTCCTTTTTTGTAGTATCTTTGTCAGGTTTTGGTATTAGGGTGATGGTGGCCTCATAGAATGAGTTTGGAAGTTTACCTTCCTCTGCAATTTTCTGGAAGAGTTTGAATAGGATAGGTGTTAGCTCTTCTCGAAATTTTTGGTAGAATTCAGCTGTGAAGCCGTCTGGACCTGGGCTTTTGTTTGCTGGAAGATTTCTGATTACAGTTTCAATTTCCGTGCTTGTGATGGGTCTGTTAAGATTTTCTATTTCTTCCTGGTTCAGTTTTGGAATATTGTACTTTTCTAAGAATTTGTTCATTTCTTCCACGTTGTCCATTTTATTGGCATATAATTTCTGATAGTAGTCTCTTATGATCCTTTGTATTTCTGTGTTGTCTGTTGTGATCTCTCCATTTTCATTTCTAATTTTATTGATTTGATTTTTCTCTCTTTGCTTCTTGATGAGTCTGGCTAATGGTTTGTCAATTTTATTTATCCTTTCAAAGAACCAGCTTTTGGCTTTGTTGATTTTTGCTATGGTCTCTTTTGTTTCTTTTGCATTTATTTCTGCCCTAATTTTTAAGATTTCTTTCCTTCTACTAACTCTGGGGTTCTCCAATTCTTCCTTTTCTAGTTGCTTTAGGTGTAGAGTTAGTTTATTTATTTGACTTTTTTCTTGTTTCTTGAGGTATGCCTGTAGTGCTATGAACTTTCCTCTTAGCACTGCTTTTATAGTGTCCCACAGGTTTTGGGTTGTTGTGTTTTCATTTTCATTAGTTTCTATGCATATTTTGATTTCTTTTTTGATTTCTTCTGTGATTTGTTGGTTATTCAGAAGTGTGTTGTTCAACCTCCATATGTTGGAATTTTTAATAGTTTTTCTTCTGTAATTGAGATCTAATCTTAATGCATTATGGTCAGAAAAGATGGTTGGAATGATTTCGATTTTTTTTAATTCATCAAGGTTAGATTTATGGCCCAGGATGTGATCTATCCTGGAGAAGGTTCCATGAGCACTTGAGAAAAAGGTGAAATTCATTGCTTTGGGGTGAAATGTCCTATAGATATCAATTAGGTCTAACTGGTCTAATGTATCATTTAAAGTTTGTGTTTCTTTGTTAATTTTCTGTTTAGTTGATCTATCCATAGGTGTGAGTGGGGTATTAAAGTCTCCCACTATTATTGTGTTATTGTTAATTTCCCCTTTCATACTTGTTAGCATCTGTGTTACATATTGCGGTGCTCCTATATTGGGTGCATATATATTTATAATTGTTATATCTTCTTCTTGGATTGATCCTTTGATCATCATGTAGTGGCCTTCTTTATCTCTTTTCACAGCCTTTGTTTTAAAGTCTATTTTATCGGATATGAGTATTGCCACTCCTGCTTTCTTTTGGTCTCTATTTGCGTGGAATATCTTTTTCCAGCCCTTCACTTTCAGTCTGTATGCGTCCCTTGTTTTGAGGTGGGTCTCTTGTAAGCAGCATATAGAGGAGCCTTGTTTTTGTATCCATTCGGCCAATCTTTGTCTTTTGGTTGGGGCATTCAACCCATTTACATTTAAGGTAATTATTGATAAGTATGATCCCGTTACCATTTACTTTATTGTTTTGGGTTCAGGTTTATACACCCTTTTTGTGTTTCCTGTCTAGAGAATATCTTTTAGAATTTGTTGGAGAGCTGGTTTGGTGGTGCTGAATTCTCTCAGCTTTTGCTTGTCTGTAAAGCTTTTGATTTCTCCTTCATATTTGAATGATATCCTTGCTGGGTACAGTAATCTGGGCTGTAGGTTATTTTCTGTCATCACTTTAAGTATGTCTTGCCATTCCCTCCTGGCCTGAAGAGTTTCTATTGAAAGAGCAGCTGTTATCTTTATGGGAATCCCCTTGTGTGTTATTTGTTGTTTTTCCCTTGCTGCTTTTAATATTTGTTCTTTGTGTTTGATCTTTGTTAATTTGATTAATATGTGTCTTGGGGTGTTTCACCTTGGGTTTATCCTATTTGGAACTCTCTGTGTTTCTTGGACTTGGGTGATTATTTCCTTCCCCATTTTAGGGAAGTTTTCAACTATTACCTCCTCAAGGATTTTCTCATGGTCTTTCTTTTTGTCTTCTTCTTCTGGGACTCCTATAATTCGAATGTTGGAGCATTTCATGTTGTCCTGAGGTCTCTGAGATTGTCCTCATTTCTTTTAATTCGTTTTTCTTTTTTCCTCTCTGATTCATTTATTTCTACCATTCTATCTTCTATTTCACTAATCCTATCTTCTGCCTCCATTATTCTACTATTTGTTGCCTCCAGAGTGTTTCTGATCTCACTTATTGCATTGTTCATTATATATTGACTCTTTTTTATTTCTTCTAGGTCCTTGTTAAACCTTTCTTGCATCTTCTCAATCCTTGTCTCTAGGCTATTTATCTGTGATTCCATTTTGATTTCAAGATTTTGGATCATTTTCACTATCAATATTCAGAATTCTTTCTCAGGTAGATTCCCTATCTCTTCCTCTTTTGTTTGGTTTGGTGGGCATTTCTCCTGTTCCTTTACCTGCTGAGTATTCGTCTGTCTCTTCATCTTGGTTATATTGCTGCGTTTGGGGTGGCCTTTTAATATTCTGGTAATTTGTGGAGTTCTCTTTATTATGGAGCTTCCTCACTGTGGGTGGGGTTGTATCAGTGGCTTGTCAAGGTTTCCTGGTTAGGGAGGCTTGTGTTGGAGTTCTGGTGGGTGGAGCTGGGTTTCTTCTCTCTGGAGTGCAGTGGAGTGATCAGTAATGGGTTATGAGAGGTCAAAGGTTTTGGAGTAGCTTTGAGCTGCCTGTATATTAAAGCTCAGGGGTGTGTTCCTGTGTTGCTGGAGAATTTGCATGGTATGTCTTGCTCTGGAACTTGTTCGCCCTTGGGTGGAGCTTGGTTTCAGTGTAGGTATGGAGGCGTTTGATGAGCTCCTATTGCTTAATGTTCCCTGAATTCAGGAGTTCTCTGATGTTCTCAGGCTTTGGACTTAAGCCTCCAGCTTCTGGTTTTCAGTTTTATTTTTACTGTAGCCTCTAGATTTCTCTATCTATACAGCACCAATGATAAAACATCTAGGTTAAAGATGAAAAGTTTCTCCACATTGAGGGACACCCAGAGAGGTTCACTGAGTTACATGGAGAAGAGAAGAGGGAGGGGGTAGTTAGAGGTGACTTGAATGAGATGCGGTGAGATCAAAAGAGGAGAGAGCAAGCTAGCCAGTAGTCACTTCCTTATGTGCGCTCCATAGTCTGGACCAGTCAGAGGTATTTACGGAGTTATACAGGGAAGATGAGAGGGAGGAAGTAGACAGAGGTGGCCAGGAGGATAAGAGAGAGGAATGAAAAGGAGAGAGACAAATCCTGCCAGTAACCAGTTCCTTAGGTGTTCTCCACCGTCTGGAACACACAGAGATTCACAGAGTTGGATAGAGAAGAGATGGGGGAGGAAAGAGACAGAGGCCACCTGGTGGAGAAAAAGGAGAGTCCAAAGGAGGAGAGAGTGGTCAAGCCAGTAATCTCGCTCTCAGGTAAACTTGGGTAGTGAAGTTTGGGTTTTTAAATGCACAAAATTGACAACAAAAACCAAAAAGCAAAGTTTAAAAATCTAGAGTAGAGGTTGGATTTTCAAAAATACAATATTAAAGAAAAGAAGCAGAAGGAAAAAAAAAAAAAGAAAGAAAAAAAAGCCACAAGAATTATTTAAAAACTCCAACCACACCACATAAAGACTGTATATGGTATTTGCCTTTAAAAAATAGTCTTTTTTTTAAAGTAATAGTAGGTTATAGAAATAAAAATTAGAGGAGAAATAGAAGACAATAATTTTTAAAAAGTTAGGGGGAAAAAGGCAAGAAAAAAAAAGGGGGGGGGGAGGAATGATTGTAAAAATAGTAAAGATATATCTGGTCCTTCTCTGATGTGGGCAGTGTGGGGTCACTTCCAAGGCGGTTCCCTCTGTTTAACTTCTTCTGTTTGCTGGTTTTTCAGGCTCAGTAGTTCAGTCGCACTGTGGGGAGGGGGGGATGCTGCAAACAAATAGCACTGTCGTGTGCACACAGTGTCTCAGCCCTGCTGGGCCTGTCCCTTCTCGAGGTGCACAAACCGCTCTGGTTCTACGATGCTTAGCCGGAAACTGTCTGAGGCCGGTCCTAGGCTGCGTGCACTTCCCCGGTCTAAGCCACTCAGGTTCGACGCTCAGGTAGCCCCCCGAGGCTCAGATTCGGTTGGGACTGCGTTTTGTGCCCTTCCCGGTCCAAGTAGCTCAGGAGTTTGGTGAGCACAGCCACTGCGACTAGTCGCCTTTTCTGTCTCTGCTGCTCAGTTTTCTGGGTGTACCGCTGGCGCCCCTAGTGAGGCAGATGGTGACTGTCCGGCACCCCCAGAAGTCTTAACAAAGAAGCCTGCTTGCAGTTTGGTAGGTAGAGTCTCTCCGGGGCTGCAATTGCCCCTTTCCAGCCCTTATGGCTCTGGCTGCCTGTCCCCAGCGGGGGATGGTCTGCAGCGGCTATGTCTGTTCCGTCCTTTGTTCTGTGCGCAGTCCTGGCGGTGTCTTATGTTCGAGCTTTTCGCGTGGTAGCTATTCCACAGTCTGGTTTGCTAGCCCAAGTTAGATCGTTCTGGTTACGCATGGGGCATTCCTGCCCGATTCTTACCCACACAAGTCATTCTTAACCAGCTCATGAGTAGTAGCTTGTCAATGGTAATAACCATAAGGAAGAATTAGTGGTGAGCCAAGCTCCCTCCATTTTGAGAAAGCTAGAGCTAATGCTAACAACTCAACACCTCTCTAACATTTCCTGGCCTCAGTATTGAAACTAGGACAAGAATAGCACTCCCAGTTCCATTTCCAAGGCAAACATGGCAAAAGGAGTGGGGAACAAAACTTTGACATTTCACTTACACTACTAATCAAAAGAAAAAGTTGTCTATATGAATTCTCATGAGCAGAACTTTGAAAGGTTGAAAGGTCACTATTATATTAATGTACTTCACCTGCCCAAGTTGACCTGATCCTTGATGATAATTCATTTTTCCAAACTTCTAGGGACTAACTCAGAAATATCAGTTTTTCTTTAATAACTACTCACTTTTAACTATTTTCTTAGTGTATTGTCCGAGTACTTTTGAACTTTTGACAGTCAGTAAAAATATCAGAATACACAGGATTCTATTTGTTACTTAAATAATGAAGGATACAATAAGAAAGTGACTAAAATCCTATGGAAATAAAACAGATCAGAACAAAGGGGGTTTGGGTCCAAGTCTCAGATATTCAGTAACAAAATATTTCCTTAGATAATACCTGACTTCTTTATGGCTTAGTTTATTAGTCCAACTGGTATGATCACTGTTATAGAATTTTTGTCAGGATAATGTGGGATGATAAATGTGAAAATCCTTTGAAAAGTTTAAATGAGTTGTCCAGTACAAATTATAACATAGGCACCAATCTGTACCTGTAACCTCCTTCAAGAAAGAGCTCATTCACTTTCTTAAAGAAACTTTCTCTAACTCATCAGTAATCTCCCTGACTCTAGAATTATTCTGTACTTCTTGTGTGGTTTATTTTATCACGCACTTATTAGCAGTTATAATAATTTTCATTCAAGTTAAACGTACAAAAATAGAAAAGATTTTATGGTATATATCTAAGTGAAGTTTCACCTTCCTGTTAGCACCAAACCAAACTAAATGTGTGCCCCCATAAAATTTGTTAACCTCTCCAATAACATGATTGAATGTTTTACATCTGGGATATTCCACAATGCCATCCTTACCACCAGCAACAACTACCCAACACTTTCAGAATCATATTTTTCAGGATGCACAATAGCATTATTTCCAGAAAGTTGACTTTGTTAATGGGGAATCAAAACCTCCTGGTTTTAGGAAAAATCCCTGCAAGAAACAGAGACTCCTGAAAAAATGAAACAGAAAAAAATGTCTCCACTCTGGTCCTTTGAAGCCCAGGTCTCTTTACTCAACTTTACCTAACACTTGATTAGAGCTGGGCCATGGTACAACCTTCCAAACACACAAGTCCACCCTGCCTAGAATTCCAGGCCAATTGAGAGCACATCATGCTGGACACTTTTCAATGCCATTCTCAGACACCCAGTGAGGTGGCAGGAGCTCTACCATTTTCTACAAAACTCCTTCCCCTTTATCTGGGCAGTCCCTCTACATCAGGCACATGTAAAATGAACTACAAGCACTCTGCAGCTTAAGCAAAACTTAGCTGTTTGATACTACATCTCTACTCTTTCTTAGGGTTTACTCACTCCCACCTGGTTGTCCCAGATTCACTTTCTTCTGTCTTTCGGTGACTGATGTGGTGGGAGGAAAGGTGAAGGAGAGACATGGACACATAGCCCACAAACTCCACAAGAAATCCTATCTCAATAGGAACACTGCAGAGTTGTTAGCATTGCAGTCCCTCAACTGTAATCAAAGTCTCCAATCTTTGATTTACTTCTTTGGCATAAAGGCATCTACCAGTGTTTTCCAAGTTACCCAGGCTTCCAATGTAGGCACTCTTATCCCAGGGTACATCAGTCATTTCTTACTATTATTGCAGCTTCTACAGAGTATGTATTCAAGACTCCCCCAAACTGTGCTATATTTCATAAGGCAGGAAGCTATTCCTAGGGAAGACATAATATTCAGGATAAGATTAAGTCTCTCTTATGTGAACCCATAGCACACTGTGCATGCCCTGATTAAAGCACCTATCATGGAATGGTATTGAAATTATCCTTGTTTTTGAAAAGTGTAAACTCTTTGAAAGGCAGGTACTGAATCTTCACATACTCGTTTTAGAGCTATGCATTTTGAATTGCACTAAGTGAATGCAATGTACTGAGAAGTTGTAAATCTCTGGGTTATCCTTGCTGTATTTTATACAATGAAAATAGAAAATGCCCTTAAAACCTTGTAATGAAAATTTTAAGCAATTTCAAACATAAAACATGCTCCAGGATATTGAATTTATAAATGTTAAAATCACTTCTTATTCTTCAATTTTGCCATCATTAAGATCTTCAAAAATGTGTACATTTCTTAATACTGATATATACTATGATTTTAATTCTTTGGCTTAACTCAGTGTTGTATTATTCAACTACCATAATGAGAATTCTCTCACCAAAACAGAAAAATGAATTCTTTCCATTTATAAAACAAATATGATAGTAATATAAAATTGGATTATAAAATATTCTGAGTGCTTGCATAAGCAGTGATTAGGAAGCAGAAATGTATCTAATTATCTATATTAATTATGATTTAAAAAGGCAATAAAGTCTTGAAACTAAGTAACTGAGTAATAACAGACTAGAAATTGCTTTAAGTGAAAAGCTAGCTGTCTCATTTTTTGTCTTAGGCTATTAATCATAGGGTACTCATTGCTTAATACTAATACAAGGTATCATAGTAATAAAAACAACAAAAATTCAGCTCTATATAGTGACTTGACCCAGTCTATAGCATTTAAAAATCAGAGACATTACTTTGCCCAAAAAGGTCCATCTAGTCAAAGCCATGGTTTTTCCAGTAGTCATGTATGGATGTGAGAGTTGGACTATAAAGAAAGCTGAGAACCGAAGAATTGATGCTTTTGAAGTGTGGTGTTGGAGAAGACTCTTGAGAGTCCCTTGGACTGCAAGGAGATCAAACCAGTCAATCCTAAAAGAAATCATCCCTGAATATTCATTGGAAGGACTGATACTGAAGTTGAAACTCCAATATTTTGGCCACCTGATGTGAAGAAATGACTCATTGGAAAAGACCGTGATGCTGGGAAAGATTGAAGGTGGGAGGAGAAGGGGACGACAGAGGATGACATGGTTTATGGCATCACCAACTCGACAGACATGAGTTTGAGTAAGCTCCGGGAGTTGGTGATGGACAGGGAAGTGCTGAGGCCCATGGGGTTGCAAAGAGTCAGATACAACTGAGCCACTGAACTGAAGCACTCCACTTAGTAGAAGCCCATATAGTTGTACATTTTGTAATATCCAGGTTCTCTGTCAGAGTACATTGGTCCCCATGTGCTGTCGCTCTCCCCTTGGTCTGGAGTTCACTTGCAAATAACCTGGAAACAAATTATTTTGACCTCTCAAAGCCTTTCTCTCCATGAAGACAGAAATATTCATTGCCACCATTACCTTTAAGCCATGATCTTCCTCTCCTGAAGGCTTTGAATTCTATATTTTCCTTTCATTTTATTCAATAATTCATCTTTTCCAACTAAACAAGATTATTTCCTTTTATCTTACTATGCTGTAGGAAAACATCAAGATACTAACTGGAAGGAATAAACTCAGAAATGAAACTTCCAGTGATAAAAGGAGAAAAGAAAGCAAAAGATACCTGAGAAGAAGGTATCAGAGACATTAAATGAACATATACTATCCTTGAAAGCAGTGATTTTTCTGGAAAACTGAGGATAAACTAGGTAAAGAATCTAACAAAAATGGGACTGACATTTCACAAGAACATTTCTTAACCCTCTTCATAAAGGACAAAAAAGAATGGAAGGGCTCTAGAAACAAAACTGCAAGACAAGCAAATAGATCCATGAATCCACTGTCAGATGAGAAAACAGTAAATGAAAGCTGCTGACAGATTTCATCAAGAATTATAAAAAACTTGGATCACAGACAAAAGTCTGCAAGCAATAAATGCTGGAGAGGGTGTGGAAAAAAGGGAACCCTCCTACACTGTTGGTGGGAATGCAAACTAGTACAGCCACTATGGAGAACAGTGTGGAGATTCCTTAAAAAATTGCAAATAGAACTGCCTTATGACCCAGCAATCCCCTGCTAGGCATACACACCGAGGAAACCAGAATTGAAAGAGACACATGTACCCCAATGTTCATCGCAGCACTGTTTATAATAGCCAGGACATGGAAACAACCTAGATGTCCATCAGCAGATGAATGGATAAGAAAGCTGTGGTACATATACACAATGGAGTATTACTCAGCCATTAAAAAAAATACATTTGAATCAGTTCTAATGAGATGGATGAAACTGGAGCCAATTATACAGAGTGAAGTAAGCCAGAAAGAAAAACACCAATACAGTATACTAACACATATATATGGAATTTAGAAAGATGGCAATGATGACCCTGTATGCAAGACAGCAAAGGAGACACAGATGTGTAGAGCGGACTTCTGGACTCAGAGGGAGAGGGAGAGGGTGGGATGATGTGGGAGAATGGCATTGAAACATGTATGCTATCATGTAGGAAACGAATCACCAGTCTATGTCCGATGCAGGATACAGCATGCTTGGGGCTGGTGCACGGGGATGACCCAGGGAGATGTTATGCGGAGGGAGTTGGGAGGGGGTTCATGTTTGGGAACGCATGTACACCCATGGTGGATTCTTGTCAATGTATGGCAAAACCAATACAGTATTGTAAAGTAAAATAAAGCAAAAATAAAAATTAAAAAAAAAAGAATTATAAAAAACTTGATTTAGGAGGCTGTACACATATAAAATCATTTATTAGTAACTGGTAATTATGACATTTCTTTATGATAAATCACTGTTTTATTCAGTTGTATCTGATCATGATTATATATTAATAAGGTCCATGTCATCAGCGTAGAAAAAAGTATGTAAACGTTTCTGGGCACTCGTTCTTTAAGAGGTACAAAATAACATTGAATTAGAATCATAAAGCATCACTATTTACAAGCTACAGGTGTCAGGAGATCTCAGGCTAAGTTAGTCACAAGTCAAAGAGAGCTTCAATCATCCCTTCACTTGGCTGATTTGTTCCTAGTCTTGAGTGTTATCCTAGGCCTTCTTTGAATTAGGTGTTCTTCTATACTCCTAAGGGATATAATTCTATCACAACACAAGTTAAACTTTATATTATTGGCTTCTATTTCCTGCTAGATTTTAAATAAGTCTGACTCAAACTATGTTTTACTGACTAATTTAGCAATATCTAGCAAAGTCCCAGAACACGGTAAGCAGTCAATAAATATTTACTGAAGCAATATATGAAAGCTTCAACGGGAAAGATTACTTATAAAAGAGTCAAAAATTTGTGGTCTAAAAAAAGTTTGTCATTTCCTAATAGGTACTCCTGGAGAATCTTAGAATTAATGTTAACACTAAGGCTATGATTAAAAGCATCATGGTCCCTAGGAAATGAATGCCTACTAAAAGTTTAGGATTTTAGGAAGCAGGCATCCAACCTAATTAATCTCATGATGATGACAAGAGAAGGCAGATAAACTAGACTCATTCTTGCCCAGCCTGATTCTCAGAGTCCAATAGCTCATTTTACAGTGTTCATGACACCAAGTTTCCTGGTTTTAGAATTCATTGTAAGGACTAAATTTCAGTTAAGTCTAAAGTCTCTGACATGCAGTTAAGATGGAACAATATTAAATGTTCACAAGCTTTAAAGTACCAACTACAACACAATGCCCTTACAATTGCTTGTAACTGCAACTTCAGGTCAGTTCAGTTGCTCAGTCATGTCCACTCTTTGCAACCCCATGGACTGCAGCATGCCAGGCTTCCCTGTCCATTACCAACTCCCAGAGCTTGCTCAAACTCATGTCCATTGAGTGGGTGATGCCATCCAACCATCTCATCCTCTGTCATACCCTTCTCCTCCTGCCTTCAATCTTTCCCAGCATCAGGGTCTTTTTCAATGAGTCAACTCTTCGCATCAGATGGCCAAAGTATTGGAGTTTCAGCTTCAACATCAGTTCTTCCAATAAATATTCAGGACTGATTTCCTTTAGGATGGACTTGTTGGATCTCCTGCAGTCCAAGGGACTCTCAAGAGTCTTCTCCAACACCAAACTTCAAAAGCATCACTTCCAAAGTAGGTTTTAATCTCCTAGAGAAAGATATTCTATCATTTTTCCTAAGTAACTTCTACTTTGTTGGAGTTCAATATATATTCCTTTAATGAATAATCAATCAAAACTCTGTATCAGAGATTAATTCCTTCAATTAATTATATGGACTAGGAGTTGAGATGGCAAGACAGCTTTTCTGACATGTTTTCACTTCCCACAGTCTTTGTATTACTAAGGAAAAGGCCCACAGTTGCCTTCTTAATAGACAGAGGAAGTATTTCTGTTCCCATCAAAGTCCAGCATCTCTACTTCTATTCTGTTGGGGAAACACTAACTGAAACCACCCACCCTGGCCAGACACCATAATAATTATTTGCATAGTAATTTTACCACAGGAGGTCCTGGTAAAGAATATGGAACTAATGAGCCATTACCAACTGGAAGAATTTAGGAAAAGTCAAAAGGAGACGCCACATGTCCTACCAACCTCCCAGAATCCTCCTCACTGTAATCCATCTTGGCTGAGCAATGCATGCACCACCAGGAAGAACCCTGAATCAGAATGACTGGGCACAGACAGCACAGAAACTAATCCCATAAAACCAAGACTGTGAGCCATGTGGCAGAGCAGTCCTCCTGGGTTCCCTTACCCTGCTGCTCTCCACCTGGCTGTCCCTTCCCAATAAAGTCTCTTGCTTTGTGAGTCTCAGCACATGTCTCCTCGGACAATTCAATTCCAAGAGACAGACGAGCCACTCTGGGGCCTGGAAGGGGTGTCCCTTCCTGCAACAATTCCACTCCCTCTGAGTCTTTTATGGGGTTTGCTCTTATAGTTATCCCCTTTCCTGCATCACCAATTATTTTCTTGAAGTTAATTATTCCCATCAGCTTACAAATATAATCTCATATCCTACATCTTTATTTTAATTATAAACACATAATCTAGAAATAAACTCCCCTCTTCCAACTACCTTCATATTTCTCACCTCCTCTTCACTGCAGAACTTCATGAACCTGTTAGTGATGTCTGTCTTAACCTCCTTATTCCCATTCTCTTGTCAAGTCACTCCAACTGTGCTTCATTCTTTCCCCACTACATTAAGACTGCTCTTATGAAGGTGTTACTGACCTCCATTTCACAACTCCCACAGACATGTCTCTACTATAATAATCCTGCTCAATCTCTCAGGTCATTATAAAGGATGGCCCACTCCCTTCTAGAGAGAGTTTATCTTCTAGGTTTCCTTAAGACACAGGCTAGTTTTTTTTCCTATCTCAATGACTGTCTCTTCTCAGACTTCTTTGCTAATTCTTCTTCCTTGTGACTCAGTGATGAGCTCCATTCTCTTTGTCCACATCTCTTCCTATAATTTTAAATATAATCTATATACAGATTCCTTTCAAATTTCATTATGTAATTCTGTTCTCTCTATAAAACTTAATAATCTTATGTCCACCTTCATATTTGACTTCTGCATTTAAATTTATACTTGGCATCTCATAATTAAAAAGTCCAATGAAGAAAGCTTTGTTCATATTTGTTCTTCCCCTAATCTTTCCCATCAGAATAAATTCTACTATCCTTTATACAGTTGATTTCTTAAGAAATCATGTATTGCTACGTAACAATTCTCCCAAAACTTAATAGCTTAGGACAATGAATATTTAATGTTTTAAACGTATATTTTCTATAGGTCAGGAATTCAGATATGACTTAGTAGCTCTGATTCAGGGACCGTCATAAGACTGCAGTCAAGATGCTCCCCAAGGCTAGCCATACAAAGCCTAACTGGGGCTGGAGGTTCCTACGGCAATTTACTCATTCAGTGCTGGTTACTAAATAGAGGGCTTCAGCTCCCCTCCACAGGAACTTCTCCAAATGATTTCCTGAGCGGCTTCAGGATATGAAAGCTAACTTCTCCCATAGTGAAAGACCCAAGAGATGGCAAGATTTGAGCAAGAATTTCTTTTCTGATCTAGTGTCAAGAATAACACTGTTACTCATACAATATCCTACTGGTTACAGAGGTTAGCCATACTTGGTCTGTGATGGGATGACCCAAGGACATAAATACCAGGAAGCATGACTCATCAGGGGCTCTCTTGGAAGCTGGCTAATATAATTTTGCATAGGGAAAAAAATCACATAATTAAATTTTTCAGTCCTTTCAATCTCAAATGTTTATTTCCTGTAAATTATTCTATTAAACACAAGCACAACACAGAAAAATATAGAATACAGCAGCCTAAATATAAGACCCCATCTTTCTACTTCTCTTCCAAAACTCAGTAGACCTGGATAGCGCATTTGAAACCATGAGCTTTACTAGAGGCTTTGGAGAAATGAGTTAAGGACTTCCATCTACTGTGTACTAGACAGGAGAGTAGAGGTCTCAGGAAAACTCCCCACAAAAGACAAAACACCAAAAAACAAAAACAAAACCTCACCATCAATCAATTAGAGAATGGTACACAAGCTGATCACCTACCATGCAGCTTCTCTCCCTCACCTGGACTTTAAAATTGTTTCCCTGAAACCTGTTGGAGAGTTTTTGGGGTTTTTGAACATTAGCTACCACACTCCTTGTTTGGCACCTGTAATAAACACTGCACTTCCTTCAGCACAACCCAGTGTCAGTAGATTGGCTTTACTGAACCCTGGTGAGTGAATTCAAGTATGGTTTGGCATCATTTACACAAAAAAGATCTAAACAAACTAAAAAAAAAAATTATGAATCGCATAATCAAATTATAGGAATATGTTAGCCTCAGAAAGACTAAAACTAGCACTCGCTAGCTCTCCTTTTCCTTTTTTGCATCAGTGCATTTTAACAGAACAGAAGACTCCATTCAGTTGTAATTATAGCCACCATTGGCTCCTAGCTCATATCTTCTCAGTCACCAGAAAGGGAAACCTCTTCCATCTTGACTCAGTTTGAAAAAAAATCTCAGAGGACTCTGCTTAACTCAGCTTGGTCACATGACTACTTCATTGAGTCAGGGAAGCAAATTGCTATGAATCAGCTGGACATGGGGAAGATGGAAGAGTCCATTCAGAATATAAGCCACAGTGGGAGAATTAGTATTCCAAATAAGGAAGTATGCTACTCTCAAAAGAAATAAGAGTGAGTTGCCAAACAAAACAATGAATGTCAACTATACTTCCAACCCTAAACTATAGCATTTTTCTGCATAACTGAGGATACAGGAATTTGAACATGGATGGTTGAAAGTAAAAAGTAGGTATTTTAAAATATTTCCATGGATGTACCCAGCTTCCTTAGCAGCTCAGCTGGGAAAGAATCTACCTGCAATGCCAGAGACCCCACTTCGATTTCTGGGTTGGGAAGATGTGATGAAGAAGGCATAGGTTAACCACTCCAGTAATCTTGGGCTTCCCTGGTGGCTCAACTGGTAAAGAATATGCTTGTAATGTGGGAGACCTGCAATGTGAGAGACTTATTAAGAAGACGTGGCAAGAATACACAGAAAAACTATACAAAAAGATCATCACCCAGATAACCACGATGGTGTGATCACTCACCTAGAGCCAGACATCCTGTAGTGTGAAGTCAATGGCCCTTAGGAAGCATCACTAAGAACAAAGCTAGTGGAGGTGAAGGAATTCCAGCTGAGCTATTTTAAATCCTAAAAGGTGATATTGAGTTCTGCGCTCAATATGCCAGCAAATTTCGAAAACTCAGCAGTGGCCACAGTACTGAAAAAGATCAGTTTTTATTCCAATCCAAAAGAAAGGCAGGACCAAAGGATGTTAAAACTACCACACAATTGCATCATCTCACATGCTAGCAGAGTAATGCTCAAAATTCTCCAAGCCAGGCTTCAACAGTAAATGAATAGAGAACTTCCAGATATTCAAGCTGGATTTAGGAAAGGGAGAGGAACCAAGAATCAAATTGCCAACATCCATTGGATCATAGAAAAAATGAAAGAATTCCAGAAAAACATCTACTTTGGCTTCATTGACTATGCTAAAGCCTCTGATTTTTTGAATCACAACAAACTGTGGAAAATTCTTCAAGAGATGGGAATACCAGACCACCTGACCTGTCTCCTCAGAAATCTGTACACAAGTCAAGAAGCAACAGAACCAGACATGGAACTAGGGACTGGTTCCAAATTGGGAAAGGAGTACATCAAGGCTGTATATTGTCACCTTGCTTATTTAACCTATATGCAGAGTACATCAAGAGAAATGCCAGACTGGATGAAGCACAAGCTGGAATCAAGATTTCAGGGAGCAGTATCAATAATTTCAGATATGCAGGTGACACCACTCTTATAGCAGAAAGCAAAGAGGAACTAAAAAACCTCTTGATGAAGGTGAAAGAGGAGAGTGAAAAAGCCGGCTTAAAACTCAAGATTCCAAAGTCTAAGATCATGGCATCTAGTCCCATCACTTCATGGCAAGTAGATGGGGAAACAATGGAAACAGTGACAGACTTTATTTTGGGGAGCTTCAAAACCACTGCAGATGGTTTACTGCAGCCATGAAATTAAAAGTTACTTGCTCCTTGGAAGAAAAGCTATGACAAACCTAGACAGCATACTGAAAAGCAGAGACTTGACTTTACCAACAAATGTCCATCTAGCCAAAGCTATGGTTTTTCCAGTAGTTATGCATGGATGTGAGAGATGGACCATAAAGAAAGCTGAGCATTGAAGAATTGATGCTTTTGAACTATGGTGTTGGAGAAGACTCTTGAGAGTCCCTTGGACAGCAAGGAGATCAAACCACTCAATCATAAGGGAAATCAGTCCTGAATATTCATTGGAAGGACTGAAGCTAAAACTGAAACTCCAACACTTTGGCTACTTGATGTGAAGAACTAACTCACTGGAAAAGATCCTGATGCTGGGAAAGACAGAAGGCAGGAGGAGAAGAGGACAATGGAGGATGAGATGGTCAGATGGTGCCTCAATGCGACATGAGTTAGAGCAGGCTCCGGGAGTTAGTGATCGACAGGGAAGCCAGGTGTGACCCCAGTCCATGGGATCGCAAAGAGTCAGACACAACTGACTGACTGATCTGAACTGACTGATCCAGCCTTCACTAAGACTCATATCAGTTACTGATGGTAAATTTTCAAAACAATCTTTTATAAGAATACATAAAGAAAATTAATGCACACAATTAAAACATCAGCAGTTCAAAGAAGAACATCCTTTTGGAGCATTTTAGAGTGAGTTACTATGTAACTCAGAGGGTAAAGAATCCGCCTGTGTGGGAGACCTGGGTTCGATCCCTGAGTTGGGAAGATCCCCTGGAGGAGGGCATGGCAACCCACTCCAGTATTCTTGCCTGGAGAATGTCCATGGACAGAAAAGCCTAGCAGGCTACACAGTCCATGGGGTTGCAAAGAGTTGGACACGACTGAGCAACTAAGCATAGCACATAAAACATAGAGTAAAGGAAATTGGACCAATGAATTTAAAGCTCAGTTGGAAGAATTCTCTCAGAACTTAAAGGGAAAATAATAATAAAATAAAAATTATAGGAGGACGGACAAGAAAAAGAAGATAGTGCCAGGAAATAAAATAATCATTAATACTAGTTTCAGAAGCAGGGAGGAAACTGGAGTAATACAAGAGAACTGGAAATTTCCTCAGATCATACCAAATATTAGTCAATACTCATGAACTCAAACTCTAAACATAGCATGGTGGAATAGCTAAATTTCAAGGATAACTGACAAATATGCACAAAGATTTCATAAAACGTTTCCTAGGAAAGATAATTTACTTATACCACCTATATATAAACTTTCCTTTAGTGATTAAAAAACTCATCTGTTCACCAATTATTTATTAAGTTACTACTATGTACTGTTCAGCAGCAGCTAGAGACAGAGCAACAAACAAACTACAGTCTAAATTCAATTTTTTAATTTAAAAAATTAAACTTCAAGGCAAGTGGAGAAAACTTACTAAGACAGATAATGTCTGTCAAGGTGGAAAAATTTGTTTCATCGTATTTTATGTCTTTTACATTTAAGAGGTGATGCATTCATTTCATTTTACTTTGTGATATTCATTCTGTCAATTACGATTAGGTTCAGCCACAAGTAAATTAACAGAGGCCTATTTCTTACACATATAAGTCTACAGGCAGGAAGTCTATGGGCATTCTAGCAGATCAGCTCTATGAAATCTTCAGAGAACTCAGACTCCTCTATCCTTAAGAATCCACCTTGTACTATCCTGCCATGCCCAACCACACACAAACACTCCCCCAAAACTGGGGAATCTAAGGAATCTGTATTTTAACAGATATCCCAAATAATCCAAATTCAGGTGGTTTATAACCTCCATGAGACATTCTGATGTCAAAGAATGAGGAAAAGATGATAAAGTGACTCTTAAAACCTCGATAATGAGAGAAATAAAAAATTACTTCTAAGAATCAAACTATGAAATCAATGAACAGTTGCTAAGAGCAAAGATATGTAAAATCACCTTAACAAAAGCTAAACCACCCATGTTTGACAAAACCTTGACTTTTAGATATTTTCTTATCTAAACAAATGGTCAGAGGATGGTGGGTGATGCAGAGTGAGCCCACAAGCAATATGGAAGTCACTAAATAAGAGTCTCAGAGGTCTTCTCAAGATGTGACACCTACATCTTATTACACACCTTCTCAGAATTCCTCCAACCACTTTCTTACAAAAAATTTAGATGTACTTTTATTGTTTTTGTTGTTGCTGCTGCTGTTGTTTAGTTGTTAAGTCGAGTCTGGCTCTTTTGCATCCCCATAGACTGTAGACCACCAGGCTCCTCTGTCCATGGGATTTCCCAGGCAACAATACTGGAATGTGTTGCCATTTCCTTCTCCAGGGGATCTTCCTCACCCAGGGAGCAAAGAAGTCTCCTGCACTGGCAGGCAGATTCTTTACCACTGAGCCACCAGGGAAGCCCACTTTTATTGCTACCTTTTATAATGTTTCAGATGAAGCTTTATAATTTGAAATTAATTTTGTGTCATTAATGGTATGCCCTGTCAGGTAATATTACATAAAAACAGGTAATATTAGGCTGTGGCTACTCATACTGAAGACTGTATATGAGATGATGTTCAACTAGGAAGCCAGACAAAACATGCAAAATAAATCTTGACTTCCACATTCTCATCTTCTTTCATTCTGAAGGGAAACAGGAAACAAAAGAAAAAAGAAAACCCTAGAACAATGTGTCATAAAGCCAGATTTAAAAAATGGTTAACACTATTTTGCAATATCTATCACTGTACTTCTTTTCCTTAACACAATACAAAACAGAGTTGATTATTCCTATCCACTAAGAGCTTTCTGAAAATTCCAAACCATTGATCTGTTCAGAAAGATATGTATCTCCAACGAAATAAAGCAATAGGTAACAAAATAATGCAACAGGTAAGTAAACTCTGTACATTATTATACTCAGTTCAGTTCAGTCACTCAGTCGTGTCCAACTCTTTGCGACTCCATGAATAGCAGCACACCAGGCCTCCCTGTCCATCACCAACTCACAGAGTTTACTCAAATTCATGTCCATCGAGTCGGTGATGCCATCCAGCCATCTCATCCTCTGTCATCCCCTTCTCCTCCTGCCCCCAATCCCTCTCAGCATCAGATTCTTTTCCAATGAGTCAACTGTTTGCATCAGGTGGCCAAAGTATTGGAGTTTCAGCTTTAGCATCAGTCCTTCCAATGAACACCCAGGACTGATCTCCTTTAGAATGGACTGATTGGATCTCCTTGCAGTCCAAGGGACTCTCAAGAGTCTTCTCCAACACCACAGTTCGAAAGCATCAATTCTTCGGTGCTCAGCCTTCTTCACAGTCCAACTCTCACATCCATACATGACCGCTGGAAAAACCATAGCCTTGACTAGATGGACCTTTGTGGACAAGGTAATGTCTCTGCTTTTGAATATGCTATCCAGGTTGGTCATAACTTTCCTTCCAAGGAGTAAGTGTCTTTTAATTTCATGGCTGCAGTCACCATCTGCAGTGATTTTGGAGCCCAAAAAAATAAAGTCTGACACTGTTTCCACTGTTTCCCGATCTATTTCCCATGAAGTGATGGGACCCGATGCCATGATCTTCATTTTCTGAATGTTGAGCTTTAAGCCAACTTTTTCACTCTCCTCCTTCACTTTCATCAAGAGGCATTTTAGTTCCTTTTCACTTTCTGCCATAAGGGTGGTGAAATCTGCATGTCTGAGGTTATTGATATTTCTCCCAGCAATCCTGATTCCAGCTTGTGCTTCTTCCAGTCCAGCATTTCTCATGATGTACTCTGCATATAAGTTAAATAAGCAGGGTGACAATACACAGCCTTGACGTACTCCTTTTCCTATTTGGATGTTGTTCCATGTCCAGTTCTAACTGTTGCTTCCTCACCTGCATACAGGTTTCTCAAGAGGCAGGTCAGGTGGTCTGGTATTCCCATCTCTTTCAGAATTTTCCACAGTTTATTGTGATCCACACAGTCAAAGGCTTTGGCATAGTCAAGAAAGCAGAAATAGATCTTTTTCTGGAACTTTCTTGCCTTTTCCATGATCCAGCAGATGTTGGCAATTTGATCTCTGGTTCCTCTGCCTTTTCTAAAACCAGCTTGAACATCTGGAAGTTCATGGTTCATGTATTGCTGAAGCCTGGCTTGGAGAATTTTGAGCATTACTTTACTAGCATGTGAGATGAGTGCAATTGTGCAGTAGTTTGAGCATTCTTTGGCATTGCCTTTCTTCGGGATTGGAATGAAAGCTGACATTTTCCAGTCCTGTGGTCACTGCTGAGTTTTCCAAATTTGCTGGCATATTGAGTGCAGCACTTTGACAGCATCATCTTTCAGGATTTGAAAGAGCTCAACTGGAATTCCATCACCTCCCCTAACTTTGTTCGTAGTGATGCTTTCTAAGGCCCACTTGACTTTACATTCCAGGAATTCTGGCTCTAGGTGAGTGATCACACTATCGTATTTTCCCTTAAAATGTTTATGTTATTACTCCTTTTTACTATAGTCTATCCTTTCAAATTGTCGTTTAATTTCCAAATTAATTCTTTCATGCCTTCAATTCACTCAGGTAATTTCTCAGTGTCTGAACTAAGAGACTCCCACCACCAAAACAGTTTCAAACTCGTGATAGAACGTTTATTAAAAGTAGGAAGTCTGAGATATGCCAACAGGACCTGAGATTCTGAGCAAGTTCTGGGAACTTTAGTTTCTGTATATCCACGATTTAAATAAACCCAGGATTTTCGTCTGATGAGATAGATTTTAAGGGAAGCAATTTGGCAAGTTTTGCATCACCTGTCACAAGCCGTATACTGACCGAAAACGACTAAGCTCCATTTTATTACCCAACAACCGGGAGGGGGTGGGGGTAGTGGGCGTTAACTTACATTCAGCACTGGGGAGGATGGAATTGTGGTCCCTTATACCCAGGAAGCTTCCTAAAAGCAAAACCAAGCGGTCAGTGGGGCGAAAGCTACGCCCCAGGTTTGTTTCTCTTGCTAACCAACTGCCTGGGACCCTGCGGGACCAGGCAGAAAAGGCTTGTGTTTGTTCGTTTTTTTCTTTTCAAATTTCAAATTCCTTTAAGCCAAATGCTGGGCTCCAAACATCCTGTAGGGGAATAAACCGCCTCACCAATTCTGAGTGTGGAAGCATGACTCCGCCTCGCCAAGGACCGCAAGACAGATAAACAACTTCAGAGAAGCCAGGTGAGGTTAAGGAGCCGGTCTCACCCCGCTGGGAGGAAGATCAGCTTTTCTCAGCCAAGCCCGCCTGCGCCGCAGCCTGGAGCGAGTCCACCGCCCACGCTCCCTGCGGCTGGCCAGGGCGGTGCGTCACGTGGCCAGACAGCTCAGCCAATCAGCGCAGCCCTCGGCGGTATTCAAATCGACGGCGGGGCCGACGGTTGTGGGGATCTGTGTCGCCGCCCGGGAATCGGGGTCTGAGTGTCGCCTTCCGCTGCCATGCCGGGCACCGGGCGCTGAGGGACCCTTGGGCCCGGTGGGCGGAATGGAGAATCGGGATGTGCCTCCAGGCCCTTATCGGGCCACTAAGCTGGTAAGACAGC
Source organism: Budorcas taxicolor (assembly GCF_023091745.1). Taxonomy (NCBI): domain Eukaryota; kingdom Metazoa; phylum Chordata; class Mammalia; order Artiodactyla; family Bovidae; genus Budorcas; species Budorcas taxicolor. The sequence goes on from NC_068912.1 coordinate 76,781,435, forward strand.
GCGAACGACGAGACTGGCCAGCGGAGTGATGGCCGGTTTTACGTGAAAAGGCTCATAGTTTTTCCTAGGGCGTAGGGATGGGCCCCAGAGCCCAGGAGATCGTTAAAGAGGCGGATGAGGGGAGTTCTCGGGTATCGCGGACCTTTGCGATACCGTTGGATACGCTTGTCCCCCTCCTTTGAGAGTCTGCCCCGCTCCTTTGCTCCAGGCTCCCGGGGTAGGCGCATCGACCCAACTTCTTAAGCGACTCTGTTCTTGGTGTTTTCGGCGTCTCCTGGGATGACTTAGAATATTCTGAGTTTAGACGCTCCTCGCGCCAGATTTTCTACCCCCAACAGGATTTTAGGGGAATTTAGAACGAGTTCCCGTGTTTTGTAGGATCAGATTGTGACAGCTTCATTTTTCCGGTCCTGTGGAATTAAATACAGGATGTATCGACTGAATACAACTCAATAACAGCTATTTCTAACAGCTAAAACTCAGACTATTGTAAGTACCCATCAGGAGCCACTGTTGGTAGTCACAGGATTTGTACTTGCACACAGTGTCTTGTGTATTTGGATCATCGGTCCACGAGGGTACTGTGCCACTAGTTATGTGACGTTAGGAGGATCACTTGTGTGAGCATCAGTTTCCCCACTGGTAGAGCTGAGAGTTGTCCAGAGTAGATGTTACTGTAAGTGAAAGTGTGCTGTTATCTGTAGAATAACAGACAACTTATTCTCTGTATAAACTGCAGCTCAGTATAACTTTCTTGAATAACATGAAATGTGGAGGTGTATAAAGAAAAGAATACAGTTATTGTGTTTTCTTTCAGCCCTTAAATTTTGTGCTATGATGTTGGGACCACATAGGTTAGAGAAGTGGTAGCGTAACAAGTACTAACATAGTTGGATTTACAGATCAGATTTCTTCACCTCTAAAGTAGGATTTTTTTCAATTAAAAAGTTATATGTTCTGCTCTATCTGTATCACATCTTATTTACTCTTTCATCTGTCATGGAACATTTGAGTTGTTTCCATGTCCTGGCTATTGAATATAGTGTGGCAGTGAATATTGGAGTACATGTATCATTTTGAATTATGGTTTTCTCAGGGCATATGCCCAATGGTGAGATTGCTGGGTCATATGGTAGTTTTATTTTTAGTTTTTGAAGGAATCTCCATACTGTTCTCCACTTGGCTGTATCAATTTATATTCCCACCAACAGTGCAAAAGGTTTCCTATTCTCTACACCTTCGCATGCATTGTTTGTAGATTTTTTTGATGGCCATTCTGATGGTTTGAGGTGATACCTTATTGTAGTTTTGATTTGCACTTCTCTAATAATGAGGGAAGTAGAGCATATTTTCATGTGTTCATGGGCCAACTCTATGTATTCTTCTCCAGGGGATCTTCCCGACCCAGGGATTGAACCTGGGTCTCCTGCATTGCAGGCAGATTGTTTACTACCTGAGCCACAAGGGAAACCCATTTTCACTGAGCATATTTTCATGTGTTTATTGGCCGTCTGTATGTCTTCTTTGAAGAAATGTCTTTTTAGGCTTTCCACCCATTTTTTGACTTGGGTTGTTTGTTTTTTGATATTGAGCTCTATGAGCTGTCTGTGAGAAAAACAAATATTTTATATTAACCCATATGTGTAGAATCTAGAAAAAATGATACAGATGAAGCCTATTTCTGGAGCAGGAATAGAGACACAGACATACAGAATGGAGGTGTGGACAAAGGGAGGGTGGGAAGAATTGGGAAATTAGGATTGACATACATATATATATATATAAATATATATATAATACACGTTAGCATGCTCAGTCATGTCTAACCCTTTGCAACACAGTGGACTGCAGCCTGTCAGGTTTTGTCCATGGGATTCTCCAGGCAAGAATACTGGAGTACGTTGCCATTTCCTCCTCCAGGAGATCTTCCTGACTCAGGTATTGAGCTTGCATCTCCTGCATTGGCAGGCAGATTTTTACCACTGAGCCACCTGGGAAACCCAACTACCATATGTAAAATAGATAGCTAATGGGAAGCTGCTGTATAACAGGGAGCTCAGCTTGGTGCTGTGTTGACCTAGATGGGTGGTGTAGGGGACAGGGGAGGAAAGTCCAGGAGGGAGGAGATATATGCATACATACAGCTGATTCACTTCATTGTACAGCAGAAACTGACACAAGGTTGTAAAGCAATTGTACTCCCAAAAAAAACGTTTATCACCACCACCTTCTATACCACCACTCTTAGACCTGCCACAAACCCAAAATTTTGGGTAATTTGAAAAAGATTTCTGAAAGTGTGATTATCTTTTTAAAATGTAAATATATCACAGTGTCATTAAACAAACAATAAACTTAAATTTTAATTTACTCCATCTGTTATGTTCATTATTGGGATCTTCACTAGTAAATATATAAACTTTTTTTAATACTAAAGGTATTTTACCAGTAAAACTACTGCCTGCCATAAGTTTTGTTTCGCGTGCTTAGTTATGAGTACAAATTCTAGAGTTTTCAGGTGTGTGACCTTGGTCAAGTTATTAAATATCTCAGTGCTTCATATTCCATATCTGAAAATGGGATGATAATGGTACCCATTCATTGAATTGTGAGAATTAAAGTGAAGTAATGAATGCAATGCGTAATGTCTGACACAAATGCTACTATCATATCTTTAATATTAGTTGAAGTTGTAGAAACAGGAATAAATGCTTTCTCTGTTGAGGACTAAAGGCAGGTCCATTACAGTTCTCCATTATTCCTAGGTTTCCTAAGTAAGCTAATCAGCCAATGAAGTACTTTTAGTCAAAAACCATTACATAAAAATATTTTTGTAACACTGTAATTAATAATAAGAAATTAGTATGAGATGTAAAAAAATTTTAGCACAAATAAGACAAATGATTTCTTCATGAATTTCAATGATTTAATATGTGAAAGGAATGAGTGGATTTTTAAAACTTTTTTTTTTTTTCATTTTGCAGTGGAATGAAATTACCACGTCTTTTCGAGTGGGAATGCCCCTAAGAAAACATAGGCAACACTTCAAAAAATATGGCAACTGTTTTACAGCAGGAGAAGCAGTGGACTGGCTTTATGACTTATTGAGAACTAATAGCAATTTTGGTCCTGAAGTTACAAGGCAACAGACTATCCAGCTATTGAGAAAATTTCTTAAGAATCATGTAATTGAAGATATCAAAGGCAGATGGGGGACAGAAAATCTTGATGACAACAGTCAGCTATTCAGGTATTAAAGAAATAATTGCAAACCTGAATTACTTAACCATAAAGTTTCACCCTGCTTCTATTATATGATTACTAAAACAGCAGCCTCTTTAAGAGAAGTAATATTTTCTTTAGAAAACTATTGCTCTTAGTTCACTTGAAACTACTGAGAAGTTAAAGTCCTTTAAGACTAATTCCTGCACAATTCAAACCTTATAATGATAGATAGTATATATAATAAAATAGAAAGTTGTGAGGAAAGGAGGAGATACTGTAACTTTAACATCTTCTGAAAGCTCTATAACATGTGAAGGACAGAACATTATCAACATTTAGTTTCATAGATTTAAGAATTACAAATTCTCATAGGTTCTTGCTTTCAATAGAGATAAATCTATATAATCTAAGAATACATGTAATGAGATAAATAATAGCAAGCTTATTTAATAACTAAAAAATGAAATATACCACAATTTGAAAAAAATAAGCATTTATCACGTGCTAGCAGCCTTACTTTGGAGAAGGCAATGGCACCCCACTCCAGTACTCTTGCCTGGAAAATCCCATGGATGGAGAAGCCTGGTGGGGTGCCTTCTATGGGGTCACACACAGTCGGACACGACTGAAGCGAGTTAGCAGCAGCAGCAGCAGCCTTACTTTATGAGTTATGTGTTTTCCTTATTTAATACCTAGAATAGCTAAACAGAGTAGATATTAACTCATTTTTACAGGTGAAAAGGTGGGGACCATGCATCAACAAATCTTATCCTTCAGTCTGAAATATGCTCATGTACACATTCATCAGACTAGTGAATACATTTCTTCTCATGTCAGCTGTATTGTAGCCCACCTTGAGGTCAAGAGACCTTTCTGACTCTCTTGGGTCTGCATAATTGAGTTTTCTCTCATGCACCCAGAGTTCTTGATTATATATCCCTTAAATTAGATCTTTGGATTCTAATACATATGCTTTTTTACTCTACAAAATTAGTACTTTTCAAATGAAATGTAGAAATAGATTTTTGCCTATGTGTCAAAGATGATTTGTGTCACACAAGTAAACTACAATAACAAATATATAAATACTTACTATAAAACTCTATAAATCTTTCCTCTCTGCACTACTCATTAGTCACCATTTGAGTTTCTCTGCTGCGCTCATCCTTTAGCTTTTATTGTCCTCAAGGTCCTAGGCTTGTCTATACTTCACCTCTCTCCCTAGACAATCTCCTTCTATGTCTCTGCTTTCATGCCATGTCTTAATGATTTTCAAGTCTCCAACCCAAATATCGCTCCTGAGCTTTAGGACTCACTTTTTGCCTATTAGACAGGCACTTCACATATCATATAGCATATGAAAAATCACTACCATCGCCTAAGCTAACTTTTGACCTCTTATATCCATATCTGAATGAATGGCAGTCTTTCCTGTAGTTGCTTTCATTCTTTCCCTTCTCCTCTTTAAATATGATATAATTATCAAACCATGTATATCATGCTGCCTCAGTACTCTGATCTGTCTGCTTGTCTTCATGGTATTTTTTTCATTAGACTATTGTTTTCTCTTACCTGAAATTCTGCAAAACTCTTAATCTCTCTACCTCTAGGCCTTTTACAGTGATAATAAAACTATGAATTGGTTTAAGAAGTCTTGTTAAAATGTTAACAGTTGCATTTGTTGATGGTCACCTATGTGGATGTTATTTTATAAAAACACCTTGTACTTGTTTGTATCTTTGAAATATTTTATATTAAATTGAAGGGAGGAAAAGCATTATAATCAAAAGGAACAACAGAGTTCTGAAAATTGAACAGTCACACAGGACAGAAAATATATACAAATTAGATAATAGAAATTTAGAAAATGTAACTTTCTAGAACTGTTTTGTATGTAAGTCATACCTCTCCTAAAGAATTAGTCCTATTAATAACCCTGAATTATACAGGAATAAAGTTAAAATATACAGTTTACTCATGATATCAGGAAACTTTTAAAAAATTAAAGGCTTAAGAGAAAATTAATTTATGTAGAATATTCATTCCTTGATAAATTAAACCCAGTGTTTTTGAGTTATTTTTAAGATTTTTGTTGTTGGTCAGTTGCTAAGTCACATCCAACTCTTTGAGACCCATGAACTGCAGCACGCCAGGCTTCCCTGTCCTTCACTGTCTCCCAGATTTTGCTCAAGCTCATGTCCATTGAGTTAGTGATGCTATCCAACTGTCTCATCCTCTGTCCCACTCCCCCCCACCACCCACCCTCAATCTTTCCCAGCATCAGGGTCTTTTCCAGTGAATCAGCTCTTTGCATCAGGTGGCCAAAGTATTGGAGCTTCAGCTTCAGCATTAGTCCTTCCAGTGACAGGGTTGATTTTCCTTAGGATTGACTTTTTTGATCTCCTTGCAGTCCAAGGGACTCTAAAGAGTCCTCTCCCAGAACCACAATTGAAAAGATAAATAGGCACTAAGATAAATAGGCACTAAAAGTTCATTATCTCACATTATTTAATTGCATATTCTTAAACCAGATTTCCTACAAGTTCTCCACTTAAAACTCTTCCACGAAGGCATCCAGAATTGAGAAAAAACAGCATAGAGAATTTTTCCAAAGATAAAGATAGTGTTTTTAAATTGCGAAACTTATCTCGAAGAACTCCCAAAAAACATGGACTACATTTCTCTCAGGTAAAAACATCCTTTTTACTAATCACTTGTTTGAATATAATTACTGTGTGCTTAATAATATCAATAGAATAATTAAAAGTAAATGATTCTTTAAGAGTTGAAGCCAATGCTTGGAATCACTTAGCTATATTATATTCTAAATGTATGTATGTAAATTTGTTTGGAACTCAAATAATAATAAAAAGTGAGACATATTTGAAATACTATTTGTATAATTTAAGCATGTATCTTAAATTAATTTGACAGTAGTGGGGGCAGATACAAAACCAAAAGCTCTATTACAGTGCATGCTAAGGGCTAAATTGCTTCATTCATATCCAACTCTGCAACGTCATGGACTATAGTCCACCAGGCTCCTCTGTCCATGAGATTCTCCAGGGAAGAATACTGGAGTGGGTTGCCATTTCCTTCTCCAGGAGATCTCCCCAACCCAGGGGTTGAACCTGTGTCTCTTAAGTCTCCTGCACTGGCAGGCAGTTTATTTACAACTAGTGCCACCTGGGAAGCCCCAAATATTGTATTATTTCTTCAAGTGACACCTTTACAGCTCCACAGTAGACTGATACTATAGAATTACTAAATGTTAGAAGTAGTATCAGTTCATTATTTCTAAAATTTGAGCATATCATATTAAACCAAAGTAATTCTTTTTTCAGGAAAATGCAGAGAAAATGAACTGTGAAATAATTGATGAAGATCAAGAAAATTTAGCTGAAAACAGAGAAATAAGCCAGAAAGATGTTGAAGAAGTTTGGAGATATGTTATTCTGATCTAGTAAGCTAAAACTAAGCTATAACCAAGTTCCTGGGGTGTTTAGAATGTTATTTTGTTATTTTCATCAAGATGCTCAGTTGAAGAAGAGCAGATTAATTCTCAACGCTTAGAATTTCACCTGTATATGTGTTTCATAATAAATACTTTTGTATTTATTGTTCTGGTAGAGTAGAAGTAGAATGGATTGACTATGATTTGCTTTTTCTTTGACTCAAAGTTGTAGCTATAGTTTGGGGTCTATGTTGGAATCCTTCAAAGGTTATAAAGATAAATATACTTTAAAGTAGATACTAAATATAAGCCTTAGAGGTTTGATTTAAGAAAAATATTCTGAAATCTTTGTCTGTTTTCTATTCATACTCACATATTTCTATTCCACCTATTTTATGGAGAAAAAAAAAGCTTGTATTCTTTCTTCTATTTAGCCTGCAAACCGTTCTAGGTGTATCCTCCCTAGAAGAAGTCATAAATCCCAAACAAGTAATTCCTCAGTATATAATGTACAACATGACCAATACAAGTAAACATGGAGTAGTTATACTGCAAGACAAATCAGGTTGGTATCAATAAAAGAAGTTGGAATCATTTTAAACTTGCTAAAAAAGGCTGCAGCTATAGTGAGGATAAAGAAAGACCAAAATATATAAAGTAGAATGCTTCAACTGAGAGAACATCAGGGAGACTACTGTTTTATCAGAGGTGCTTTGGTAATCATGGCAAAATAATTTTAAAATGAATATTATTCACACTATTGTTTTAGCTCCTAAGGTGGATTCTTGCATGAATTTTTTTAATGGCAGAGTAAACATCCAAAGAGTATGCAAATAAAATTGAAACTATTGTTTAACCACATTTTATTGAGGACCTACAATGTGCCGGGCATTGTGCTAAAGATTAGTGATGATTAAGAGAAAAATGCTCCATTCCTTTCTGGAGCTTACATGAGAAGTTACATACAGATTTAAAGGGGTCTAGACACATGCAAAACCAAAGTAACACAAAGTAAAATATAAGTCCAAACTTAAGAACAATATTTAAAAGAATATCAGCTTCATATTGTATGTATTTTATATAATGTATTGGTTTCAAATATAAAGAAAATCAGGGAAATCAAGCCAGTTGCATTGGAAAATTTACATTACAGGAAGTGTATTAATAAATTTACTCAAAATGTTGGCTCTTGTCTTTTTTCCTAATAATCAGTTGCTGGCTGTAGAATTAACTGGCATGCATTACTTTGAGATCCTTTCTGTGGGCAAGAACTTTTGAGATTTTAATCATAAGGACAAAAAGTAAATGTTGAAAACTAGGAGCTATGTTGTGTTTGTATGCAGCTTTGGATCAATCCCATCTTTCATTACCTGAAATAACTTGAGTGTATGCTCTCATCTAAGCTTTCTATTCTTTATGACTATTAACTTTTCAAGTGAAATGTATGTGTGGTTTTTGTGTTTGTGTCAAAAAACTACAACACTTATGCATCATATTACACTTAGTGGCAACTGAAAGATTTTAAGCAAGCCTTGCTTTGAAATCACCTTAATAGTAAAATATAATATTTTAATTAATATATTTTATTAATATCTTTATATATTAATATATTTCATTAATTATATTTATATATTTTATAAAATATAATATTAAAATATAGCTTGTTTCTGTCATAGGTCTCACTCAAATCCATAATATTCAAGAAGCATAGCTAACTTTTAAACTTGTATTTTAAAATACTATATGGCTCTATATCTTATTAAATATGTAATCAATTTTAACTCTGGTAGTACGTATACATATATATAAATATATGTATAATTATGTAGCAAGTGTGAAGTTTTAAATATACTGTTATAATAATTGTATAATTAAATGATATTAATTTTTTGTGTAGATGATCTTCCTCACTGGGTACTATCTGCCATGAAGTGCCTAGCAAATTGTAAGTAAACAAACGGTATATGTGTGATATGTGTATGTATTATATTTATAGTATTTAATAAGAACCAAGGGATTATTTTAATTCATGAAAGTCATGATAAAATTGAACTATATCATTTCTGTTGATGTTTAAATGAAGATCTAGTAGAACTGATTACCTCTCATTGCATGTGGATTGTGTTATAAAGCACTTTTTCTGTGCAGATAATGATTTTATAATCCAATCTAATCATTTATGACTCAGTTTTCATAGATCATAAAATCATAACCTAGAAGATCTCAAACAATTTTTAGATATAATCTACATCAATTGTCTCATGAGTCCAGGGAGTTCAAATAGCAACTTATAAATAAAGCAGCTGGTAAATATAAAGTTTCAATTAGAAATGAAGTCTCATAAAACCCACTTCATTCCCCTGGCCATTGTATGCAGCTTCAGGATTCAGATGTTTCATGATATACTTCTTCTCCATAGGATATATTAATGGGACTTTTATGTTTATCAAAAAGAATGATCTTCACTAAGTTAGATAATTTTTTAATGTTTTGTTCTTCAAGCTTTTTCCATACTGGTCAGTGATGATTGATTTTTATAATTTAAGGCCCTGTTCAAGTACAAAACACTAATTGCTCTCAAAGTCAGTTTTAAAAATGTGTGCAGAGGTGTATGCTTCTTAATCATCAAAAGTAAAATTATATTTTAATAATTATATTACAGAAGTAATTTTCTAGGTCTTATAAAATTTGTGTTTTATTAATGTTCAAAATAAGTATATATTCCCTTATTGTCCACTGGGTGTCAATATGACAAAATAACAGAGTAGCAATAAAGTAAATAATATTAGATACAGAAAAATTCTATTTATCAAATCAAGGTAAAGATCTTGAACAGAAACATAAGCTTTTTGAAATTCTCTTTCTACCTTCCCCTACCTACCTGCCTTTCTCTCTCATACCTTGCCTCATAGTTAGCAACTCAGATAGCATACTTCCAGGGATTTCTCTGATACCTCATCTTTAGGGTTTTGTTTCTTTTGCTTCCCAGTCCATGTTATGCATTCAATTCAGTTCAGTTCAGCCGCTCAGTCGTGTCTGACTCTTTGCAACCCCATGAATCACAGCATGCCAGGCCTCCCTGTCCAACACCATCTCCCGGAGTTCACTCAGACTCACGTCCATCGAGTCAGTGATGCCATCCATCCATCTCATCCTCTGTCGTCCCCGTCTCCTCCTGCCCCCAATCCCTCCCAGCATCAGAGTCTTTTCCAGTGAGTCAACTCTTCGCATGAGGTGGCCAAAGTACTGGAGTTTCAGCTTTAGCATCATTCCTTCCAAAGAAATCCCAGGGCTGATCTCCTTTAGAATGGACTGATTGGATCTACTTGCAGTCCCTTATTATGCATGTTATGCATAAGTGATACCAAAGATATAACTTACTGGATTCCAGTTTAACAACAATATGTCTAGCCAGAAGCAATATCAAGACTTTCATTTAACTTGTTTGTTATTTATTCCCCCACAGTAATCCTGTGACATACAAGAATCAGTGATCAATATACTATTCCCAATTTTTCTCTAGAAAAGAAAATTTAGGCTTTTTTTCTGATACATGAGGAGCTATATATTCAAACCTAGATTCTCTAACTGTAAATTTTATATGTTAATTCCAGTAAAGAATTTTCTATCTTAAAAAACTTGTAATGATTATCAAAATTTTTGTTCTACATATTAAGAATATATGTCATATCCTCCTTATAAAAACTGTTTTGTTCCATATGAAGCCATCATTAGCCTTTAAACTATTAAGTGTGTATGTGTGTGTGTTACCTTGAAAGATAGTAGAGTAACTCTCAAATCTTATTGCATAACATAGTCACTAGAGATACTCACCAAACTTTCAGGTTCAACTGATTGAATATGTCAGGATTTTTTTAAAAAATCCTATCTCAGAAGATTCTTCTAGTGAAGATGCCCAGATCAGTATTTGGAAGCTACGAAATTAGTGAGCAAAGAGCAAAAATTCTAGATCAATAATCCCTAGCTGCATTGGAATTCTGATAGATTCTGTACTGTATAGAAGAGATTATGCTTTTAATAGTCATATTGATGTTTCTGATTATGTTGTCCATGAACCGCACTTTAAATGCTGTTGAGTCTCAAGGTCCTATGACTTGCTGTTACAGAGCTCTGAGGTCTAATTTTAGCTTTGCCATCAAAGGCTCTTGAATCTTGAGCGAGTGGCTCTGAGCTTCAGTTTCTTCATCTATAACATGAGATCAGAATTTCCTGAGGAAAATACCAATAAGTAGGCATAATTATTTCAGTAATGTTAAGCTAATTGAATAGCAATGTAATGACATTATTTAAATTCATTCAGAGTATGCTTTATATCAGGCAAAATTTAATCATGAAAATGTAAATTTGCAAAAGATAATTTGAAAGAATTATTTGCAATATCTAAATATTCTGTGCTATATAAAATGAATTGTGATAAAATTCCATTAAAATAAACTTCCCCGACACTTTTAAAATATATTTCAAATTTTTCAGTCATACAAATATTAAAACTAAACAAAATATTAATAATTGCAGTGATTTCTAGTGAAAAGATAGTGAGAAGGCATGAGATATGCACAACCTTTTAAATTTTTGAATTATGACAGAATTTGTTGTTAAGCATAGATCCTTCATGAAATAAATACAGGCTTTAGGCTTTTTATAAGTGTCTTTAAAAATTATATTTAAAAGAAATAAATTTCACTATTTTTTTGCCTTCCACTTAGGGCCAAGAAGTAATGACATGAATAATCCAACTTATATTGGATTTGAGCGAGATGTATTCAGAACAATTGCAGATTATTTTCTAGATCTCCCTGAACCTCTACTTACCTTTGAATATTATGAATTATTTGTAAACATTTTGGGTATGTATAGATTTTTCCTTATTATTTAGTTTATTTTACTGGTTTCCAAGTCCCCCATAATTTAAAGGATCTAAAAGTATAGATAAGTATGAAAGTGACAGGCTATAAATTATTTTAAAACTCAGAAATATTCTGGTTGCTGTTATGTTTTCAGTCATTCAAATATACCATTCTAACACCAACTCTCTACACCAATCACATCTTGCAATTCAGTTCATTTCTGAAACTACCCAGTTAACCCAGACCCCAAAAGTTGAGGGCAAAGTTTTTCAACTTGGATACTAACTACCCAGGACTAGCTTAGACCCCACAGATTAAGGGCTCGCTCAGTTCATCAAGACTGTCCTCACTTCATACAGGAGCTGCAAATGGGGTCCTCATGTTTCATAGCCCTTCTCCCTGGCTCATTACCAAACCCAGGGATTCCCACAATCCCCCTGAGGTTTAATAATTCACTGTAATAGTTTTCAAAACTGTGGAAAGTGCTTTACCTAATGATCACCAGTTTATTATAAAGTATATAAGTCAGGAGTAGCCAAGTGGAAGAGAGATATAGGGCAAGAAATGGGGGTAAGATCTGTGCAGAGCTTCTATGTTTTCTTCAAGAATGTCACTCTTCCAAGTTTGTCCATGTATTTACCAACTGGTAAGCGCCCATAGCTGTGTTGTTTCCATTTTAGTTTGAGATTTCACCACATAGACATGGTTGATTAAATCATTGGTCATTGTTGATTAAGTTTGATCACCACCACCACCACCCACCCTACCACCCCCTCCAGGGAGGTATGCATGTGTGCATGCTAAGTCACTTAAGTCGTGTCTGACTCTTGGTGACACTGTGGGCTTTAGCCACCCAGCTCTTATGTCTATGGGATTCTCCAGGCAAGAATACTGGAGTGAGTTGCCATGCCCTTCTCCAGGGAATGTTCCTGACCCAGGGATTGGACCCATGTCTCTTAAGTCTTCTACATTGGCAGGTGGGTTCTTTACCACTTAGTGCCACCTGGGAAACACCAGAGTCAAGTGAAGTGAAAGTCGCTCAGTCATGTCCAACTCTGTGACCCCATGAACTATACAGTCCATGAAATTCTCCAGGCTAGGATATTGGAATGGGTAGCCATTCCCTTCTCCAGGAAATCTTCCCAACCCAGGGATCAAATCCAGGTCTCCTTGAGGTAGGACTAAAATTCCAACCTTCTAAGCAAGGCCAGCACTGGTGGTGGTTTAGTAGTTAAGTCGTGTCTGACTCTTAACGACCATAGACTGTAGCCTGCCAGACTTCTTTCTCCATGGGGTTCTCCAGGCAAGAATACTGGAGTGGGTTGCCATTTCCTTCTCCAGGGGATCTTCCCAACCCAGGAACTGAACCCTGGTCTCCTACATTGGAGGTAGATTCTTTACTCAACTTTACTCAGGCCAGCCCTAAGTCAACTCATTAGCATAAACTGAAGTGTGCTCAAATAGGCTCATGGTGAAGAATAAAAGGCTCCAATCACTCTGGAAATTCCTTGGGTTTTAGGAGCTATGTACCAGGTATCTAAGAGAAAGATCATATATATGTTTTCTTAAACTATAGTTGTCTTATAATTAAGAACTTTCTAATACTTGTAGACTGAAAGTAGATATCTTTTAATGTATTTGACTCAATCCATTTAATTAGATTGTTGAAATAAATCTTAAAATTATTTTCATCACAAGTTGGAAAACCTCTAGTCTTGCACTTTGTAACTGAATGTTGCATGTGTCCTATTTAAGTGGCTTCTGAATTAAGCAGCTGCTATTTGTACTATACTAACAATATGTACTATAGTGATGCTTTATTTTTTTAATATTGCTGTTGTTTTTGTTTTATTTTTGTCCACTATCATACAGTTGCATCTTAATTTTTGTTTCATTTCCTGGTAGTTGTTTGTGGCTACGTCACAGTTTCAGATAGACCCAGTGGGATACATAAAATCCAAGATGATCCACAGTCTTCAAAAATTCTTCATTTAAACAATCTGAATTCCTTCAAATCAACTGAGTGTCTTCTTCTCAGTCTTCTTCATAAAGACAAAACAAAAGAAGAATCAGATACTACTGAGAGACTGCAGATAAGTGATCAAGGATTTCAAGAAAAATATGCTAAGAAAATGCAGCTAGTTAATTTTAAAAACAGAAGAGCCAGTGCTAATGACATAATGGGAGGAAGTTGTCATAATTTAGTAGGCTTAAGTAGAATGCATGTTCTGTCCTCTAACATCAAACCAAGGTGCTATTCATTAGAAGGAATTGTAGATTTACCAGGGAGTTCAAGTAAAGAGGTCTCCAGTGTCTTCCATCAATCTGTTCTGAACATAGAAGGACAAAATAATAAGCAATCTTTAGAATCTGAGACCAAACAAGAATCCCTGATGAATCTTCATTCAGAGGAAAGTATTCAAAAGCCATTCTCTGTTGGTTATAAGAGAACCTCTACTTTGACCATTCAAGACCAAGAGGAGTTATATAATGGAAAGTGCAAACCAAAACAGCTTTGTAGATCTCAGAGTTTACTTTTAAGAAGTAGTACAAGAAGGAATAGTTATATTAATATGCCAGTGGCTGAAATTATCATGAAACCAAATCTTGGACAAGGCAGCACCAGTGTGCAAACAGCTATGGAAGGTGAACTCGGAGAGTCTAGTGCCACAATCAATAAAAGACTCTGCAAAAGCACAATAGAACTTTCAGAAAACTCTTTACCTCCAGCTTCTTCTATGTTGACTGGCACACAAAGTAAGGTTGATGCTTTCAATGCATGTAATATTAATTTTTAGTGTTTACTAACCCAGTTTTGCTTATCTGGCTTTTCTTCTCTGAAATTGCTTAATTTTTTTCTCCAAAAGAAAAAATTCTTGTTGTATAAGACTTGTCATGGCATAACCAAGATTTATTCTACTTACCTAAAGCACTCCTTTTCTTTACCTTAAATTTCATTTATTCTGAGTCAGTTTATAATTGGTGAAAGATTTTCAGTCCTTCATAAGCCAGTGGGTTATGAAGAAAATAATGAGTACCTTACCATGTTTTTGAAGAATGTGTAAATTTCATGGAATAGTTAAAATATTAAAATATTATTTTGCCTTCCTTATATAACTGTATGCTGGTAGTATTAAAACGGCTAGTGTCATTGATGATTTTTTTTCCCCTGGGGGGTGACTTTGCTTTCCTAGGTTTGCTGCAACCTCATTTAGAGAGGGTTGCCATCGATGCACTGCAGTTATGTTGTTTGTTACTTCCCCCACCAAATCGTAGAAAGCTTCAACTTTTAATGCGCATGATTTCTCGAATGAGTCAAAATGTTGATATGCCCCAACTTCATGATGCAATGGGTACAAGATCACTGGTAAGTTGATTTCTTAAGGAAAGAAAAAGTCTGAATCATAAACCACCACCATGACCACCATTCTCCTGTCCCCGGCAGAAAAAAAGAGATAGAAAACCAAACTAAGAGTACTATTCAAGTGATGTCATGGTCTTGAAATCCTAGGTTCTTGAGTTTAAAAGACTTGAAAGTCTAACCTTCCCTAATGTACAGCGGAATGCACATTAATCCTTTATGCCCAGTCTTTTATACTTTCACATCTTGATCTTTGTATTGTCTAAGGACTTTGCCTCTTCATTCATTCTGTGTTACAATGAGTCAGACTGTCAGACCATATTATATTGCCTCATGCCAATTCTGTTTGGTGGGGAAAGAAAAGGAGATATAGGCACTGCTGAAAGCTGAAGGGCACTGTAACCCTTGAAATAGAGAATTAATGGGAAATTCATATATAGTAAGTCAGAGTGTTTCAGGTACTCTGGGAGTGGAAAAGTTGTATTTGATGTATTATGTGAATTAGGATGGCTTGTCACTGTAGGCAGGAAGTTGGGAGAACTTCTGTGAAATAGTCTTGGGCTCCATATGAAGATGAGGGATGAGGCATTCATATCCAGATCCCCACTGGAAATGAACTCTTGAAATTGTACCTCTAATATGTCTCTCTCTGTTTCTCTCTTTATCTCTGTCTCTCTCTCTGTCTATAAAGAACTGCCACTTCCTCAGAGCACAGCTTCAATTTACAGGATGTTCTAGTAGCAAGGACTCAAGAGCTAAGTTCCATTCTTCCACTCAGTAAGGACAGTTTTTTAATAATAACAGACCTAATATAAAGAGAAAAAATTACACTCAAGTGATTGTGGCACCACTAAAGAGCATAGGCAAGTTTGTAGGGGAAGATATTTAGAGAGATATGAGTAGAAAGAAGATAATTTTGATTTTACACTTTTTCAGTTAGGTTATAGGACATCCAAGTGAAATTTATCCTACAGAGTGTTGGAAACCTGAGCCTGGTGAAAAAAGATCAGGGCCGAAAGTATGTGTTTTGAAAAGTGGTAGTTGAAAGTATGGGAGTAAATGAGCTCTACAAAGCTGAGGAAAAAAAGAATAAAAATCTGAGGACTGAACCTTAGAAGAAGATAGGAAAAACCTGCCAGACGTGTAGAAATAAAACCAAAAATAGTTTAATAAATATGCTCAGCATCTATTATGTGCACAATACCTAAAATACAATTTTGTATTCAAATTATTTTAGAATGAAGTGTGTGTTTATGTGTGCCTTATTAAATTAGTCCCACAAAAATACAAATAGGAGAATATATAACATATAAATACACGTGGTTACAAGGTTGGCACCATATATCTTTTGAAACTGGAAAATAGTGTGTGCAAGGGTGCTTACATGTGTGTATCTTATATTTGGTGGCTTATATGGATATAAATGAGAGTAAATTAGTTTTGAAACCTAAAATTTATCCCAGGATTTGAAGATCATCATGATGGAACCGAAAAATACATACATTGTCTTTAAAGACTGATGGAATAGCATTAAAAACTATTTTCCAATTTCAAAAGATATATGGTGCCAACCTTGTAACCACATGTGTTTATATGTTATATATTCTCCTATTTGTGTTTTTGTGGGATCAATTTTATAAGTCACTCTTCTCTAACAGTCCTTGTGCTGTGCTGCGCTTAGTCATGTCTGACTGTTTACAACCCTGGGGACTGTAACTTGCCAGGCTTCTCTGTCCAGAGCGATTCTCCAGGCAAGATACTGGAATGGGTTGCCACGCCCTCCTCCAAGGGATATTCCGAACCCAGGTGTCCCACATTGCAGGCAGATTCCTTACCGTCTGAGCCACCAGGCAAGCCCAAGAATACTGGAGTCGGTAGCCTATCCCTTCCTGCCTTCTCCAGGGGAACTTCCCAACTTAGGGGCACCATATTTATATGGTATTAATGGAATCTATGTATTTACTAATAAAATTGTGACAAAGTTAAAAAGCTAAGTCTTTTGTGGTCATTTGGAATTTATATTAAGGAATTACTTAACAAGTACTAAAATAAAAGGAATTGGCATTTTATTCTTCCTAATGTTACGTTATTGTCCTCATTTTTTAAGCTGAAGTTGGCTTATCACTTTATCTCAATCTGTTAGCATAATGCTACCTAGAATTTACTGATACTCTAATTTATATAAAACCTTAAGCTTTTGAATTCACGTCTTTTATTATGTTTCTAGATGATACACACTTTTTCTCGGAGTGTGTTACGCTGTGCTGAAGAAGTAGATCTTGATGAGCTTCTTGCTGCAAGATTAGTATCTTTCTTGATGGATCATCAACAGGAAATTCTTCAAGTGCCTTCTTACCTTCAGGCTGCAGTAGAGAAACATCTTAACTACTTAAGAAAGGGCCATGTATGTATTGTAAGTCTTAAAATTCTTTGCATTAGTCTATTGCAAGTGTCAAACTCATCTCAAACTAGCCTTATCAAAAAGGGAAACTATTTCAGCCCACGTAAATAACCTCCAAAAGTCAGGAATATAGATAGAATATGGAGATTCAAATAGCCAGAGAACTCCTTTCCATCCCTTCATCTCTTATTTCCATTTCAGTCCTGTAGTTGAAAACTGGCTCCTTCACATGACGGGATATGGTTGATTAAAGTGAAAGTCACTCAGTCGTGTCTGACTCTTTGTGACCCCATGGACTATATAGTCCATGGAATTCTCCAGGCCAGAATACTGTAGCGGGTAGCCTTTCCCTTCTCCAGGGGATCTTCCCAAACCAGGGATCAAACCCAGGTCTCCCACATTGCAGGTGGATTCTTTACCAGCTGAGCCACAAGGGAAGCCCAAGAATACTGGAGTAGGTAGCCTATCCCTTCTCCAGTGGATCTTCCTGACCCAGGAATCGAACCAGGGTCTCCTGCATTGCAGGCAGATTCTTTACCAAGTGAGCTATGAGGGAAGCCCTATGGTCCATTAAAGCTCTTTGCATTCCATGGGGAAAAAGAGCCATTCCTTCACCTTTGATTTGAAAAGTTACTGGTATGGACTCATATTGGCCCAATCTATGTTAAATGCACATTTTTTAAGTGGTTGAGGGTGAGTGAGTTGGAGAGAGGGCCATACTCTGAGTGACTCTACATAGATTAGAGAATAGTCTGTTATTCAAAAAAAAAGTAAGGATAGTTGGGGGTAGAATGGAAAGGAGAAAAGGAATCTAAGCAGCCAAAAACAACACATCTGTTCTATTCAGTCTTTGACTGCCCAGCATATATACTCATGTTTCTTCCTACGCATACCATTCTAATGTTGCCATGACTTACCATAATTATAACTATCGCCTCCAATTTCTTTCTCTTGTCTACAGATGTTAGAGGCCCTGCCCATATTCTTATACCTCAGAAATCGTAGATGAACACTCACTATTTCAAAACATTAGTGTTTTAAGATGAATTAAAATATCATGTTGATTGTTACTGTTTCATAGTTAAAAGGATAAAATCTATAGTTAATGGTACTAATGATGATTTTACATTATCAATATCTTATGTACATCCCCATTTTATGGATGAGACAAATCAAGACAAGTTTAAATAACTTGCTGATGGTTATAAAGCTGTAGTAGGTTGTAGGACTGGGAGTGAGACTCTACTGACTTATTGCTTCTCTGCTGCATAATACAGTTTTCTTAAAATGTTGCATGTTTGGTGGCAAAATAATATGAACAAAATTCCATTGAAAGAATCATTTACCAAATAGGAACGTGACCTGAATTAATAGATTTGACTGTATCATTTTGTTCTTTACAGATTAAAAATCCTGGAGATGGAGTGATTGCTCCTCTGCCAACGTATTCATACTGTAAGCAGATCAGTCCTCAGGAGTTTGATGAACAGAAAGTTTCTACCTCTCAAGCTGCAATTGCAGAACTTTTAGAGAATATTATTAAAAATAAGAGTTTGCCTCTAAAGGAGAAAAGGAGAAAACTAAAACAGGTAAGAGATTGAATAATTTCCTAATCATAAATATTTCTAAGATGCTATTGCTGTTTGTTATTTAAAAGCATTTAGAATCTAATTTCTTATTTTAATATTTTGAATTTTAAATATATATATATAACTTACGTATTTCTACCTGCTTGGTTTTACTCTGTCCTGAAATTAATAATAACAATAATAGCATATACTCTCCTTTATGTCAAGTATTTTGTATTTATAGCATGGAAAACGCCATATTTGTATTTATACCTTAGGAAAATAATTATAAACTTTAGATTATAAGATGTAAATTTTAGTGACTCATCATTGCCATTTAGATTTTTTAGCTCTATATCAAAGCACTGTAGCCACATAATTCTAGCATGTCCAATTCCAGATCTGAGACACTCGAAGAAATATGAAATATACCAAGTAGATCCCAGTGACCTTCATGGTGTTACCAATGAGAAGAAAGAACATCTGGAATTTAGGAGAATTAATATCAGAAGAGAATCCTAGAGTATTAATGCTAACTGGGCTCCAAGAAATATTACAAGATACCTTTCATATGTGAGAAAGTGGAGGGAGAAGCAAGGATAAAGTAAAAGGATACTTATCAAATACATATTTGAGAGGAGCACGGAATCCTTATAAAATCTTGACCAGTGGCTTCAGCTTGGATAATAATGCTAAATATCCTCTAATTGTTCACCCCATTTTTAAGTTTCAGAAGGAATATCCCTTAATATATCAGAAAAGATTTCCAACCTCTGAAAGTGAAGCAGCACTTTTCGGTGACAAACCTACAATCAAGCAACCAATGCTATTTTTAAGAAAACCAAAGTTTCGTAGTTTAAGATACTAATTGAATTGAAAATTATGTACTACTTCTAGAACTTTGGTAAGTGAAGCCATATGTAAGAATTCAGGTACTAAAAAGGAAGTCTATTTATTAATAAAGTTGTTTGGTTTTTTTTCAATAAAACATTATATAAGGAGGTGCCAAATAGTTTTTATCATTGTGAAGCTGCTAAGAAACTAGTAGACCTTAACTGAGAGCAAATAACAGTAGATGATACCAGGTATTTTAACCAGAAATGATCTTTTGTTTTTTATACAGCTATCTGGAAAAGTTATCATGATGTGTGCTAAAACTATTTTTACTTGAATTTTGAAAACTGACATTTGCTCATCAAGATTAAGCTGTAATTCTGTTTTAAAAAAAAAAAACTTATCTGCACATGCTTATGGATGTCACTTAAAGAACTAGTTGCTTTAGTTGTTTATAATTACTTTTATTTCTAAGTGTAAGAATGTGAAGAATATTTGGAAACTTGATGAATTAATTTTCATCTACTAAATATTGCACTCATATATTCTTTTTCTACTTTTGATCTATTTATGTATCTATGTGTTTTTAAAATATGTATATATAAGACTTTGGTTTGCCTTTAATGTTTACCCCAACTGCTTCAGACATTCATTTTTTTCCAGTAAGTATCTTTTGCATTCTAATTGTCATGAATCCCCAAGAAGGTAGAGATATGAAAGAAGTAGAAAGCAGTCATATGTTCATTTAAAAGATATTTATTTAGCAACTGCTATATGCCTTTCATTCTTCAAGATGTGGGGAGAAAATGATGAATAAAACAGAAAACCTCTTCCCCTAAAATATTTTCTAATCAAGGAAAATATACCTATTATATACTTAAAATAACAGTACACCCCCTGAAATCAAGTCATGAGGATTCATTCCTACTGAAGACTAGCCTTTTTAATGATGAAACAGTTCTCTACTGCTGCTGCTGCTACTGCTAAGTCGCTTCAGTCGTGTCCGACTCTGTGCGACCCCATAGACGGCAGCCCATTAGGCTCCCCCGTCCCTGGGATTCTCCAGGCAAGAACACTGGAGAGGGTTGCCGTTTCCTTCTCCAATGCATGAAAGTGAAAAGTGAAACTAGTGTTTTTTAAATTGGTGCCTATTAGAAGCACCAGGAGAGTTTTAAAATAAAAAATGCTCAGGCCCTACCTTATATTAATTAAATCAAAATTTTAACGGATAGCATATAGGCCTCAGTATTTTTTAAACTCTCCAGGTGACTCCAATATTCAGCCAACTTTGAGAATCAGTGCCCTAAATACTTTGTATAAATAAAATGTCAAACTGGGATCACATTGGCTTTATTATTTCATGGAAGAAAATCCCAAGTGTAAGTTCCTGTCATCTTAATAGAAGGTTCTCCAAATTTCTGCTTGACCAACAGTACAAACTTGAAGCAATTTTTCTTCTCAATTTTTCTGAAGGTTATTTAATATCTATTTGGTAAGTGTAAAGATATACATACTGACTCGGATGTAATAGACGCTTATTGTTCAATGACTGTTTTGATTTCTCAGTGTAATGTCATACAGTAAAATGACAATGTTCCATTTGAGATTATTATTTTTATTAAAAATAGGAACAGAAAATAATATATCTTTTGCCCAGAAACCTTAGCTAAAAATATTAAACCAAATTAGAATTCTTCCCAAGGTGTTTGTAGACTCAAAAATTTGTTTAAAGGTGTGTACTAGTGTGAATTATGTTGTGTATTGCAATAAAAACTATTGTGGGTTTTGTAACAATTTAATTTTGTATTTATTGATTAATATTAAGTATATAAATACTATAAAGTCATGGTAAACTTTCATTTCCATTAGTGTGCATTCAATTGAGGTTAAAGAGTACATGATATAACACTTTAATAATGTGAACTCTGAAGTCAGATTTGAATCATACTGTGCTGTTTACTGTGTAACCACAGACAAGTTATTTAACTTCTCTAAATCCCAGTTTTCTCTTATCTGTATGATAAAAATTATAATAGTACATGTCTGTTAGGATGTGAGCATTAAATACAATAATGCATGAGAGAAGTGTTTAGCACAGTATCTAGCATAAAATAGGCACTCAAAAATATTAGAAATTAATACTAGAAACACCTAGAATTATAGCACTAGAAAAGATTGTAGGAAAAAATAGAGTCCTCTCAATTGCTTTGAGCAGAAGGGAAGGAACCAAAACAAAATGGTGAACAATTTCTTGTTAAACTTATTTGTAGTGTGTGTCTTATTAAACTATTTTTAGTTATGAAAGAAAGCTTCTGATTGTACATACTAGTTGAAAATATTTGGTCTAGTATAAAGAGAAAGAAAATATTAATGTCTTCAGAAGCAATCATTGAATATGTGAAAGCATACAGGATAAATTACACAAGTAGAATGCTTAGCCTTTGACTGGAATGTGGACAGATACCACTGTATCAGGGGGAAAAAAAGAGTCTTTAATTTCAAATATTGATGGGTTGGTTTGATGTTAAATGCTTATAGAAAGTTTCTTCTAACACTTTTACTTTCTTGGGAAAAAAGAATCAAAATCAGCCCTTGAAAGTAAAGCATTTTGGGGAAGATGTTGCAAATTTCAGGGAAGAGGGTATGAAATGGTCTAGCAAATCTGTTGGAACACGTAGGAAATTTTATTTCTGGTGCCAAAAGTTATCGCCACCAAGCATTCCCACTAGCTTCTGCTAATTGCTGTCATTTAGTGATCACACACTTCTCATATACTATCTAGTTAATCTATACTCAGTAGTGGAAAGTACAAAGAATTTCCTACTGACTAGCTTTCTGTCCTTGGAAAGTTTAAACTCTTAGTTTCCTCATCCATAAAATATGAATAATAACATCTACTTAACCAAGTTGTAAGGATAATTAAAAGAGGCAATGTAATGTATTTAAATCTTGAACTTATTAGCAAGCCTAAGCTCAATTCCTAGGTCCTTTCCTCTTATATTGAATTTAATAAAATTTCTGCTGATTGAAACTTTCCTTCCAATCTCTGTCCTCATATCTCACAATATATTTTCTGTTCTCTTCTATCAGTGGTGATATTTTTACTTCATGTTTGGAAGAATTAAAAATAGTTCCAGAATTTTATATACCTGCAGCCTGTTACCTCTCCAACAGATATATCTCCCTTTGATTTTGAAGGTAAAGCACATGTGTGTGCATGTGGTATTACTGTTGAAACTTCTAGAAGAGAAATGAAGGATTGTGGTTTTAACACTAAACTCTAAATTTAAGGAAATAAAGTCAGTTCACTGGAATAAAATTCACAGTTCTTAATAAAGTATACCAACTTTATACTATAAATCTTTTATTAACTCAGGATTAACTTAGCTTTTGTATTAACTAAGAATCTTATTTTCTTAAGAACTAGGGGGGAAAATATATAGAATAGCTGTTTTTAATCTCTCCAGAAAACCTCCCAGGATGTGTACTGAGGAAATGCAGAATGTATAAGACATTTGAAAATAGTCTTGACTTTTGCTCATTATGAAAACAACTTTCGTATCATTAATTGGTCTAACTTATCCTTCCATAAGCAACTGGAAAACCAAGTATTGAGTTGGCCAAAACTTTCTTTTAAGTTTTTCCATAACGTCTTACGAAAAGCCCAAACAAGGTTTTTGGCCAGCCCAATGTATGAAGCAACTGTTAATAGATATCAACTACAGGTAATAAAAGACTGATTCCTCAGAAAATGAAAACAAAGGAGGTAAGCCCTATGCATGTGTGCATAGTCACATCCACCTCTGTCCATGGAATTTTTCAGACAAGAATACTGGAGTGAGTTGCCATTTCCTCCTCCAGTGGATCTTCCCAACCCAGGGATCAAACCTGTATCTCTTGTATCTTCTTCATTGGTAGGCAAGTTCTTTACCAGCTGAGCCACTGGAGAATCCCTATGATTGTCTCAAGATTACTGCCTCCAGGCAGCTGCCAGGCCACAGTGCAGGGAGGGACAGCCAAAATAAAGCTCAGCGTTTCACTGCGTTCAGTAGCTAGAGATCAGAGGATGAGTGAGGAAGCTATTAAAAAATGCAGAAGACAAAAAGTTAAAGAAAAAAAACTCTTCAGAGACCTGCAGTAGTTTAAAGGTTTTATTGAGTACTAATTGGCGTTGGATAGGGTGAAGTAAATCAGTTGAGTACTTAAAAAGGGGTTTGGGGGACAAAGAAAGAATGGAATGAAAAGCAGTAAACCAAACAATCTCAGTACCTCACAGATCTGGGAATACATATTCCCATCTGTCAATGTATAGAGAACCTCTAATACTTGGGGCATTGGGTAGCATCTTCAGAAGAGTTGGGCTTCAATAGTGGGCCAAATTAGTGCTAGAATAAAAACTGCTATGAATTCACCCTACTATAAATCTTAAAAACAAGCCTCAAAATGTTCACATTGCTCTTCAAGTAACTTCCTGTGTGCCAGAACAATACTTTAAAGAAATACAACAAAATCCACATTTAACAATATAAAAATTACAATGTCTAGCATCCAATCAAAAATTATCAGACATGCAAAGAAACAGAAAAATATATAATCCATAGCCAGAGGTAAAAGTGATCGATAGAAATGTACCTAGATATAACAGAGATAATGAAATTAACAGGCACTTTAACAGTTATTATAAACATTATAAATATATTCTAGGATATAAAGAAAATCAGGAATATATTGGCAGACATGGAAGATACAAAAAAGATTCAAAGATAATTCTAGAGATTATAATATCTAAAATGAAAAATAAATGTAATAAAATCAAGAGCAAATTAGACCCAGCAGAAGAAAAGATTCATGAGCTTAGAAACAGCAATATCCACTACCCAAAATAAAGTTCCCTGGTGGTCTAGTGGCTAGGATTCAGCACTTTCACTGCTGCAGCCTGGGTTTGATTCCAGTAAGGGAAGGTATGATTTTGGGTTTCGCTGATAGCTCAGTTGGTAAAGAATCCACCGGCAATGCAGGAGACCCTGGTTCAACTCCTGGAGAAGGGATAGGTTACCCACTCCAGTATTCTTGGGCTTCCCTTATGGCTCAGCTGGTTAAGAATCCACCTGCAATGTGGGAGACCTGGGTTCGATCCCTGGGTTGGGAAGATCCCCTGGAGAAGGGAAAGGCTACCCGCTACAGTATTCTGGCCTGGAGAATTCCACGGACTGTACAGTCTATGGGGTCGCAAAGAGTCAGACACGACTGAGTGACTTTCACTTTCAAAATAAAGTACAAAGGAAGGAAAACTGAAAGAAACAAAAAGAACAGAGTTTCAATGAGCTATGTGAAAATATGAAACAGAATTGTGTAAATTAGAGCCTAGAAATGAAAGAAGAAAAACAGAAGGCGTAAAGTTACTGACAAAATCAATGAGGTTTTCCTAAATGTGACAAAGACCATAAACCTATAGAAGTTCAAGTAACACAGCAAAAAAAAACAAACAAACAAACAAAAAAAAACCCTGTACCAAGGCACATGTAATCAAGTTGCTGAAAACTAATGACAAAGAGGAAAAGCATTCAGAGAAAAACAATTTATACAAAGGAACAAAAATAAGAATTATAGGCTTATTTTTAAAAACTGTAAATGAGAAGACAATTAAGTGATACTGTTTTAGATTTGTTTTCTTGGTTGAGAATTGGTGTAAACTCACCACCAGTAAAAATTTTGGCAAGGCCTGTCAGTATTCTACCAACCACCAATAATAGATTCTTCATTACAAGCTAGCCATTGATTGATCCAGATCCAAAATCCTAGTTTAGTCAGCTTTGTAGGACTAGTCTTAGTTCGCCTTAGGTCATGTTACCCATATTACAGTACTGAGACAAATATTTGTGTGTCGGAGATTACTGAGTAGTACATTTAGCTGACTCATTGGAAAAGACCCTGATGCTGGGAAGGATTGAAGGCCAAAAGAGAAGGGAGCAGCAGAGGATGAGATGGTTAGATGTCATCCCCAACTCAATAGACATGAATTTGAACAAACTCTGGAAGACAGTGAAGGACAGGGAAACTTGGCATGGTGCAGACCATGGGGTCGCAAAACATCAGACACGACTCTAACAACTGAACAACACTTAGCAATACTTGCAAAAGTGATGGAGAGTGGGAAGGATGGGGCAAAAGAAAAGGTTGAACTACAGCAGAATTGTAACAGAGGCTTCAACTGATCCAATGAACAGGCTTTGGAGCTGGGATGGGCCTTCAGAATTGTCCCAAATTGAAAAAAGCAACTGAGCCTTTGAACCTTCATCTAAGTGAAAGTGTTAGTCACTCAGGCATGTCCGACTCTCTGTGACTCCATGGACTGTAGCCCACCAGGCTCCTCTGTCCGTGGGATTCTGCAAGAAGGAATACTGGATTGGGCTACCATTTCCTCCTCCAGGGGATCTTCCTGACCCAGGGATTGAACCTGGGTCTCCTGCATTGCAGGAAGATTCTTAACCATCTGAGCCACCAGGGAAGGTACCTTCCTGTAAACCAGTCACTCAATATGGACTGATTTCGGACGTGCAACCCTGGGTGAAGAAGTTCCCTTCAGTCAAGCATGGTTCCTAAAAAGGACTGCAGCCAGTATCCCTGACTGGTGAGAAGAGAATGACTCAGCACAGAAGGGGTTCTATGGAGGACACCTCATATCCACTGCAAGGGATCCTTAGCATTAAAATGAACAAACTAGAAAAGGGATTAATATGAGAGAGGTTATGAGAATTAATGTTTTGGGATATTATTTGCTTCATTGTTTGTTGATTTATTAAAAAGCAATGTCTGTCATATTAATAGATGATTTGGAATTGAAAAAGTTTAAATTGCCTGTAATCTTAACAATCAGATAAAACCCTATGAAATCTTGGAGTATCCTATCTCTCAACAACTCAGAATAAAGTAGCTCTTTTTGTCTTCTAAGGCTTATATGATTGACTGAGATTAGCAAGAATTTTTCTTAAAAGTTCATGATGAAGCTAAAAATACAATGAAAGGAGCTGCATTCTTATTCATTATGTACAATGTCTCAGACTTTTGTATTTATGGGGTTTTTGTCAGCTTTCTGATTTATATCTTGGAAATCCTAAAGACTGCATCCATCTTTATATTTTAGCAGTTTCTACCTGTCTTCTTACAATTCAGTGATCTAACTTGCCAGGCATTACTTCATGCTCAAGTGAAGAGTCCAAAGTCTTTCTTTAACCCATCTTAACATTGTGTGTCCCCTCCACTCAGATTTATATTTCACCTAGGCTATAGTGCTATTAAGTGTTGCTATTAAGCACTTATTGGTCAGTAAACAGAAAATTAAATTTCAAAATCAAATCATAAGTTGAAAGAATTACATAGTTTAAAAATCACAGACAGTGGAAATTTAACTTTCGGAATCTGTTACATAATTTGTAAAGTGAATGTATTTTTAAGAAACCTATTAGTAAGTTAGATTTGGATGACTTGTGGGCAGCAGTGCCATCTGCAGGTCTGTGATGCCATTCTTCTTAGTGTCTGATGTTCTCTAAGAGATTTGACTCTACTGAATATTTATGGTTTTATAATGTCAAGTAAAAAGTGGCATTAATCACAGACTGAAGAAGGATGAATTTATAGGTCCTTACAGATCCTCATTAGAGATTTTTAAACCACTGAGCTAATATCAACTGCCATATCCGTATTAATAATTCAAATGTTAAGCACAACATGTAAGATCTAGACTATATGAAATGAGCATAGATATTGGAATAATGCTCTGGAAGTGGGTTCTAACTGTGTATAATCAGCTGTGTGACAGTAAAGAAATTACTTAACTTCTCTGAAATGCAGTATTTTTAATTTATAAAATGGGAATAATGCTTCCTTCATGACATCTTTGAGACCTCAAAATACATAAAATATATAAAGTGCCTAGCACAAGTATGCATACAGGATGATATCAATTGATAATAGTTCCCTTTCCCTTAAAATTAGAACAAAAATCTCAAGACATTTTTACTGTCTTTCTACCTAGTGCATTTAAGAGTTATAAAATATATAATTACCTTTTTGGATAAAATAGAATTTGGGATATTTATGCTATCCTGTATATCTTTTCATTTTTATGTCTTTTATAAAATTTAAATGTAGATATATATGTTGGTAGCTGCATAGAGTATTTCTACAATATATTTATAAAAAATGATAAACAGTGATTGCTGAATTTGGGGATTATGAAGGAGTCTTATTTTTTTAATGTGTGTACCCCCAAAACTGTTTTAATTTCTATCATATCCAACATTACTTTTCCAAAATAGAGTGCTAATAAATATAAATATTTGGAAAAGGAAAATATCTGAGATTATCCTTATATTAAAATGAATGACAATTCCCTCTCTTCACCCCCACCTCTAAATCTTTGCTTCTAATTCTAATAAGACAAAGAAGAGAAGTCTTACCTGAGCAATTCAGATTTAGAGTAAATTTTCTCTAAAATCATAATGTATACTTTCAAGGGAATCTATAGACAGCTTTCTTCAAAATTTATAAGAATGGAATCAACTGCCTAATATCTGTCCTCTTAGAAAGCAAAAGCTGACATGATTATTCAGTTGCTAGCTCTGTGATTACATAGTAGACTATGATTTCCATGGTCATTGATGGACATGCCCAAATAACACCATATTTGAATCGCCTGACATGCATGTTTCCAGCTGAGGTTGAGCAAGATAAGGCTCTACCTTCTTGTTTCAGCTCTCATGCTGTACATAAATGTCCTTTTTACAGTTATGCAGTGCCATGTTTTTATTTTGGAGCTTTTGATAGGTGACTTCACTGTTTAACATGAACCCCAAGTATAGTGCTGAAGTGCTGCCTTTTGTTCCTAAGAATAACAAAGTGGTGATATACCTGAAGAGCAAATGAATGTGTTATGTAAACTCCATTCAGGCACAAGTTATAGTACTGTTGGCTATCAGTTAAATGTTAATGAGTCAACAAAACAATTAAATAATGCATTTTTAAACAGAAACATACATAAAACAAGGTTATAGATTAGTCAGTTCATGAAAATGTGAGGTCCAAAGGCTCGCAGCAACCTAACTCTGTAATTCCCCTAAGAGCAAAAGTTTGTGATTGTTATTTCAGTGTTTGCGGTGACTTTTTAGAAACATTATATTGCCATATGTTTACAAAAGAGTGAAGGTATCATGGCTGACTTTGTCCCCCTGCACCTTTCTTTTCTGAATTTATTCGAATGAACATACACTAATTTTACTACAAGGAATAAAATTTTTCAAAATATATACAATATTAAATGTGATAAAAGTAAAATGCATTGATTTAGCAGTCATATGGATTTGAGTTACTACTTTGCCATTTAATGGCTATGTAACTTTGGGAACATTGGTTAACTTTTTCACAGCCTATATACACATATATAAAACAGATAATATGTAACTTGGAAAGTTATTCTGAGGATTAACAATGATGTATCTAAATTGTCTAGCTCAATATCTGGTATTCATGGAACTCAAAACATGTAACTATTAATATTAATTCTCTCCTGGGACTAAATCACAGAAGCCCAAGCCTCAGAGGCTCAACAGGTCTTTGAAAAATCATGATTTTCTTCCCAGTTATTATCCCCATTCACAAGCACAAATTTAATAGATTCAGTGCTTCAGCTTCTCTACACTTCTTCTTGTTCCATCAACTGTTTGTTGAGTATCCACAACGTGCAGAAACTCTTCTATAGGTGAATAAAATAAAGTCTGCTTTGGGGTATTTTAAGTCACATGATTTAGGCCTTTGTAGAAGATCTATGGCTTCCCATGTGGCTCAGTGGTAAAGATTCCACCTGCCAAGAAGGAAAAGTGGGTTCAATCCTTGAGTCAGGAAAATCCCCTGGAAAAGGAAATGGCAACCCACTCCAGTATTCTTGCCTGGGAAATCCCATGTAAAGAGGAGCCCAGTGGGCTACAATCCATGGGGTCGCAAAGAGTCAGACAAGACTTAGTGACTAAACAGCAACAATAGCAGAAGAACTATAATGACTTTGACCTCCACATATATTTCATCTAATACCCAGATGTAGGGATGGAGCAATTAACCCTAAAATACTGCATATTCTGGAAGTGATTCCTTTTTGAATGAGGTCCATCAGAAATTTGCTTAGGTACAGCCCCAGATTTTTACTCCTAATCTCATTTAATATGTGTGGCATCATAGTACTTGATTTTTCTTCTAACAATTACTCTCCAAAGCTTGTTCCACCTGGACCCTTTTTCTCCTTTGAGAGTTCGTAGTATCTCCTTTCTCTCTTTACCAACCTGGGGAGATGAAATTTGTTTAACATTTACACTAGGTTAGCCTGAGATGGTCAAGATGATCTGACTATCATACAAATTTAGAAAATTTATGAATGAAAGCTCTATTTCAAAAAAGTAGTTTTGAGAATAACTGAATCCACATCTCGAATTTAATAAGGATGATTTGTTGTTGTTCTGGTTGTTTAGTTGTGGCCGATTCTTTGTGACCCCATAGACTGCAGCACTCCAGGCTTCCTTGTCCTTCACCATCTCCCAGAGCTTGCTCAAACTCTTGTCCATTGAGTTGGGGATTCCATCCAACCATCTAGTCCTCTGTCGTCCCTTTCTTCTCCTGCCTTCAATCTTGCCCAGCATCAAGGTCTTTTCCAATGAATTGGCTCTTCACATCAGGTGGCCAAAGTATGGGAGCTTCAGCTTCAGCAGCAGTCCTTCTAGTGAATATTCAGGGTTGATTTCTTTTAGTATTGACTGGTTTGATTTCCTTGCAGTCCAAGGGACTCTCAAGAGTCTTCTCCAACACCACAGCTCCAAAGCATCAATTCTTCAGTGCTCAGCCTTCTTTATGGTCCAACTCTCACATCCATCCGACTACTGGAATAACCGTAGCTTTGAATATAAGGAACTTTGTCGTCAAAGAAATATCTCTGCTTTTTAATACACTGTCTAGGTTTGTCACAGCTTTCCTTTCAAGGAGCAAGCATCTTTAATTTCATGGTTGCAGTTACCATCTGCAGTGATTTTGGAACCTAAGATAATAAAATCTGTCACTGCTTCTACTTATTCCCCGTCTATTTGCCTGAAATGATGGACCAGATGTCATGATCTTAGTTTTTTGAATGTTGAGTTTTAAGCCAGGTTTTACTTAGGATGATTTTACTTGGGCATAATTTATAATACAAGTTGTGCTTTTAAAAATAAGGTACACAAATGGGAGTTCTACTTGGCCCCATATACACAGAGAAGTAGCAGTGTATTTCTCCCTCTGCCCCCATCATGATCTGTTATCTGTGTTGTCCTTTTCCTTGGTATAAGGTGCTGGAATGTCACTAACTATATTCCCATGTGTTGTCCAAGAGGCTGGCAAAATCCTTCCATGTATGGCCCAGTGTCCCACTGTGTCCTTTATTAATTATATAGCTTAGCTGACTTCACCTGTGCACAGCTGCCCTTTTACATTTTTCTGTTTTATCTTGTCTCTGCTTTTTTTTTTTTCTTTGTCTCTACTTTTATGTTGCATTCAGCTTTTCTCTTCTGCACACAGCAGTGTCCCCTTTGTGCATCCTCTTTTCTTTAGCATCAGCTCTCAACCATTGGGAGAGACTATTTACCTTTGGGAAATGACTTTATTTTGCCACCAGATAAACCTGCCCCCTCCCCATGTGCTTCTTTTCTAACACACTCTGGATCTTGGAAACAGAAGACAGTAAGTAGTATTTCTTCATTCCAGAACATCTTGGGCCATAGCTACACAGCAGGGATCAAAGCAGGCACACATCAAAAGCACCCCAACTGGGAGGAGCAGCCCTGAAGCTTCTGCGCCTCCAGCTCTTGTTATCTTCACTGCCTGTGAGTCATGTATATCTCATCTCATCTCATCTTTCCTGTCTGCCATTCTGTTTCTAAGGCTCAGCAGAGAAAGCTGCTCTTTACTAAACTTACTTAAAAACTCAAGATAAACTCCTTCAATTTTTCCATCCCTCCATCCTCTCATAATTACTATACTTAAACAATTTCAGTGATACTCATTTATTTGACATTACTTAAGCTCTCACTGTGTGCCAACTACTATGAGTGAGTGATGAAGCTAGAAAAGATGAATGATACACTCCCTACTCTCAAGGAGCCTTCAACTAATGGAGCAAGACTACTATCACGTTCAGTTCAGTTCAGTTCAGTTCAGTCACTCAGTCATGTCCGACTCTTTGCGACCCCATGAATCGCAGCACGCCAGGCCTCCCTGTCCATCACCAACTCCCAGAATTCACTCAGACTCACGTCCATCAAGTCAGTGATGCCATCCAGCCATCTCATCCTCTGTCGTCCCCTTCTCCTCCTGCCCCCAATCCCTCCCAGCGTCAGAGTCTTTTCCAATGAGTCAGCTCTTCCCATCAGGTGGCCAAAGTACTGGAGTTTCAGCTTTAGCATCATTCCTTCCAAAGAAATCCCAGGGCTGATCTCCTTTAGAATGGACTTGTTGGATCTCCTCGCAGTCCAAGGGACTCTCAAGAATCTTCTCCAACACTACAGTTCAAAAGCATCAATTCTTCGGTGCTCAGCTTTCTTCACAGTCCAACTCTCACATTCATACATGACCACTGGAAAAACCATAGCCTTGACTAGATGAACCTTTGTTGGCAAAGTAATGTCTCTGCTTTTCAATATGCTACCTAGGTTGGTCATAACTTTTCTTCCAATACAGTGTGTGATCAAATCCATTGTTGTCATCATTCAGTCGATAAGTCCTGTCCCAACTCTGCAACCCCATGGACTGCAGTACGCCAGGTTTCTCACTCCTCCACTATCTCCTGGAGTTCGCTCAAATTCATGTCCATTGAGTCAGTGATGCTATATAACCATTCTCATAGCATGCTCTCTTCTCCTTTTACCTTCAATCTTTCCCAGCATCAGGGTCTTTTCCAGTGAGTCATTTCTTCACATCAGGTAGCCAAAGTTTTGGAGCTTCAGCTTTAACATTAGTCCTTCCAATGAATATTCACAGTTGATTACCTTTAGGATTGACTGATTGGATCTCCTTAGAGTCCAAGGGACTCTCAAGAGTCTTCTCCAGCACCACAGTTCAAAAGCATCATCAGTTCTTTGGCTGTCAGTCTTCTTTGGGCTTCCACGATGGCTCAGAATAAAGTATTTGCCTGCAATGCAGGAGGCCCCGGTTCAATCCCTGGGTCAGGAGGATCCCCTGGAGAAGGGAATGGCTACCCACTCCAGTATTCTTACCTGGAGAATTCCGTGGACAAAGACACCTGGTGAGTTACACTCCATGGGGTCATAAAGAGTCACAACTGAGTAACACTTTATCATCATTAGTAGCCTTTATGGTCCAACTCTTACATCCATACATGACTACTGGAAAAACTACAGCTTTAACTACATGGACCTTTGTCAGAAAAGTGATGTCTCTGCTTTTTAGTATACTGTCTGAGTTTGTCATAGCTTTCCTTCCAAGGAGCCAGTGTCTTTTTAATTTCATGGCTCCAGTCACTGTCCGCAGTGATTTTGGAGCCCATAGTAAAGACAAAGGATCTTTTTGGAGTAAATGGAAGGGGCACCATTTCTCAGATGAAGTGATACCTTGGATGGGTGTTTTTCCAGGCAGAGGGTTCACAGATGTGGGTACAGAGTTCAGGTAGTGTTGCTGCTGCTGCTGCTAAGTCGCTTCAGTCGTGTCTGACTCTGTGTGACCCCATAGACAGAAGCCCACCAGCCTGCCCCATCCCTGGGATTCTCCAGGCAGGAACACTGGTGTGGGTTGCCATTGCCTTCTCCATAGGGTAGTGTAGAGAGGCAAATCATTGGGGATGAAAAACAGCAAATGTGTTCTTCAGGTTGGGGTAACAAGAGCAAGTCACGATTGCTGAGCTATGGATTTGAGTCAGGGAGTTACTAGAGATACTGCTGAGAACATCATAAAAACTTCATACTATTTTTTCCCTTTATTTTGTTCCACTGCAGTGATTTCTACCAATCTGTCTTCTGGCTCACTTATTCATTCTTCTGCCTCATTTATTCTGTTATTGCTTCCTTCTAGTGTACTTTTCATTTCACTTATTGTATTGTTCATCTCTTTTTTTTTTTTTTCAATCTTCTAGCTCTTTGATAAACATTTCTTATAATCTTGTCAGTGTGCCTCCATTCTTTTTCCAAGATCTTGGATCATCTTTACTGTCATTGCTCTGAATTCTTTTTCAGGCAGATTGCCTATCTCCACTTCACTTAGTTGTTCTGGGGTTTTATTTTGTTCCTATGTGTGGAACGTAGTTCTCTGGCATCTCATTTTTTATAGCTTCCTATCTTTGTGCAATCTGTTCCACAGGCTGTAAAATCGTACTTCCTCTTGCTTCTGGTGCCTGTCCACTGGTGGATGCAGCTGCATTTTGTCTCTGGTAGGCAGGGCCATGTCACAGGTTTTGTTTAGAGGCAGCAACTGTGGGCTCGTGATGACTTTAGGGAGCCTGTCTGTTGATGGATGGGGCTTTGTTTCCACCTGAGGCATCCCAGCACTGGAACCTGCAGGCTATTGAGTCAGGCCATGTCTCAGTGTCAAAATGGCAACCTCTAGGAGAGCTCATGCCAGTGAGTATTCCCTGAGGATTCTGCCACCAGTGTTCACCCCAACCGTGAGCTAAAGCTAACCCCTGCCTCTCCAGGAGACACTCCAGCTTACCCACAGTTAGATCTGGCCCAGGCTTCTATGGAGTCACTGCTTTGCCATGGGTCCCAGGGAACCTGAAAACTTGTGTGCACCCTCCAAGTGCACACAAGGAGTCTCTGTTTCCCCTAGTCCTGTGGGGCTCTTGCACTCAAACCTTACTAGCCTTCAAAGCCAAATGCTGTGGGGGCTCCTGCCTCCAGTGCTAGACCTCCAGGCTGGGGAGCCTAACATGGAGCTCAGAACTCTCACTCCTGTGGGAGAAACTCTGCAATATAGTTATTTTCCAATCTGTGGATAATCAAATTGGTGAGTATGGGATTTGATTATATCATGAAAAGTACCCCTTCTGTCTCTTTGTGACTTCTTTGTCTTTAGATATAGAATATCTTGTGGTAGGTTCCAGTCATTTTTGTCAATGGTTGTTTAGCTATTAATGTTACTTTTAGTGTATTCAAGAGAGGGGATAAGCTCAAGTCCTCCTATTTCCCCATCTTTCTCCTTCCCAAACATAAAAGTTTATCTGACATGTATTCAAGAAATTTATCCGATAAAGGTGGACTTCACTGAAATGTAATTTTCTTGTGTGAAGTTGAATAACAGGTTCCCAGATAAGTTTATGTCCTAATGGCAAACCCTGTGACTATAACACCTTATATGATTTTTTTAAAAAAAGAAGAAGAAGAAAAGAAAGAAATACTTCGCAAATGTGACTGAAATAATCTTGGGATAGAGAGATCATCCTGGATTATCTGTGTTGCCCCAATATAATTACAAGAGTCCTTATAAAAGGAAGATAGGAAGATCAGAGACAGAGAGAGATGTGATGATGGAAGCAGAGGACAGAGAAGATGCTGTGCTGCTGGCTTCAAGATACAGGAAGAGGCCACAAGTCAATGAATATAGGTGACCTCTAAAAGCTGAAAATGTCAAGGAAACATTCTTTCCTAGAGGCTTCAGAAGAAAAGTGATTCTGTGAAACCAAGTTAGACTTCTAACCTCCAGAGACTTAAGATAATGTTTCTGTTGTTTCAGTTAGTATGTGGTGTTTAATAGCAGGAATTTAATATACTCCTTGAGAGCAGGAGTTTTGATTTCATTGCTACTCTATCTTGAATGGTACAGAATAACCATGCCAAAATATGTTTCTTTGAGCTAAAAGCCAGTAGAACCAAAATGCTGAGGAAAAGCTCTAAACCAGGGCACAGGATCCTTT
Organism: Budorcas taxicolor; assembly: GCF_023091745.1. Taxonomy (NCBI): domain Eukaryota; kingdom Metazoa; phylum Chordata; class Mammalia; order Artiodactyla; family Bovidae; genus Budorcas; species Budorcas taxicolor. The sequence continues at coordinate 76,817,080 of NC_068912.1, forward strand.
TTAAAGGAAACTTACATTGATAAGGGCTTCCCTGTAATCAGTCAGAAAAGAATCTGCCTGCAGTGCAGGAGACCCAGGTTCAATCCCTGGGTTGGGAAGATCACCTGGAGAAGGAAATGGCAGCCCACTCCAGTATCCTTGCCTGGAAAATCTCATGGACAGCGGAGGCTGATGGGCTGACGTCCATAGGGTCGCAAGGAGTTGGGCACGACTGAGTGACTAACACTTAGTTACATTGATAAAGGAAATTTTTGAAAAGATGTCTTCTTTTCCTATATCAGAAAAAGGACTCAACTCATCAATGGGGAAGGCACCCCCCGCCAAAAAAAAAAAAAAAATGGTTAACCTTATTAAACAACTCTTGCTTACCATATATTTTCTGGCTACCTTTGCATAACTAGTCTCCTCAGAAGCCTTTTATCCCTTTACCTTGTCTAAGATGGTATAAAAAACTGAAATTCTGAACACATTTTGGGTTGCTCATCTTTAGGTGCTCTCATATGTACATGCACAATGCACATGCTGATAAACTTCTCTTGTTTTTCATTTGTTAATCTGCCTCTGCCTTATACTATTAATGGAATGCTAGCTGGCTTAAAACTCAACATTCAGAGAACTAAGATCATGGCATCTAGTCCCATCACCTCAGGCAAATAGAAGGGGAAAAAGTAGAAGGAGTGACAGATTTTTTCTTCTTGGGCTCCAAAATCACTGCAGACAGTAACTACAACCATGAAATTAAAAGACACTTACTCCTTGGAAGGAAAGCTATGACAAACCTAGATAGTGTATTAAAAAGCAAAGACAGTGTCTGTTGTCCTGGGACCCTGCTTCAGACAGGAGGGGCGGTCCTAAGATGGCGGAGGAATAGGACGGGGAGACCACTTTCTCCCCCACAAATCCATCGAAAGAACATTTGAACGCTGAGCAACTTCCACAAAACAACTTCTGAATGCTGGCAGACATCAGGCACCCAGAAAGGCAGCCCATTGTCTTCGAAAGGAGGTAGGACAAAATATAAAAGATAAAAAGAGAGACAAAAGAGGTGGGGATGGAGATCTGTCCCAGGAAGGGAGTCTTAAAAAAGAGAGGTGTTTCCAAACACCAGGAAACACTCTAGCCTTGGAACCTCAGAGGGCAATATAATCTGGACAAAAAATAAATTATTAAAACCCACAGATTCCATGCCTAATGGCAACTCCCAGCAGAGAAGCAGCCCAGACACACATCCACCTCTAGCAAGCAGGGGCTGGACAGGGAGGCGCAGGCTGCATTGCTTAGGGTAAGGACCAGGCCTGAATGCCCCAAGGGCAATCTGAGGGAACTAACTAGAGATAGCAACCCAGACTGTGGGATAGCTATCCCACAAAAAGCCTTAACTTAAAACGCCGCCAGGCCCACTCACAGAACAAAGGACTGAGCAGAGCTAGCTGGCCGCAGGCCAGCCCATCCCCCACCAGAGACAGGCAGGCGAGGGCAGCCAGAGCCAGAAGGGGGCAATCATGGCCCCAGAGAGTCATCCTATACCAAACTGCAGGCAAGCTTCATTGCTAACCAAGACTTCTTGGGATTCTGGACTGTTAACATCCGCCAGAGGGTCGCAGCCAGAGATCAACTCCCCAGAAGAGACACACGGCACACCTGAGAAGGTGCACAGATTGTACACCCAGAAAACCAAGCAGCAGGGATGGGGGAGGTGATAAGTCGCAGCCCCCACCTGGGGGTGACTGTGCTCGCCAAGCACCTGGTCACCTGAGCTGCTCAGACCTGGGAAGGGCACAAAATGCAGGCCCAACCAAGTCTGCACCTTTGTGGAGTACCCGAGAACCTGAACCTGAGTGACTTAGACCTGGGAATTGCATGCAACCCAGGCCCACCTCAAACAGTTCCTGGCAGAGCAACCTAGAGCCTGAACAGTGTAGACTGGGAAAGCACACGTGCCATGAGGGAGGACCAACCCTGTGTGGTCGAGACACTGCGAGCACTCCCCACACACGCCAGTGATGTATGTTTGCAGTGTTCCTCCCTCCCCACAGCACAACTGAACAAGTAAGCCTAAAAAAGTGACCACCACCCCCACCCGTGTGTCAGGGTGGAAATTAAACACTAAAGAGGCCAGCAAACAGAAGAAGCTAAAACAAAACAGAGGGAATGAACTGCTTTGGAAGTGACAGGTACAATAGACTAAACCCTGCAGTTAGCACTGACTACATAGGAAGGGGCCTATAGATCTTGAGAAGTGTAAGCCAGATCAAGGAACTATCTGAAAATGAACTAACCCCACACGGTCCACAACAACAACAGAGAAAGTCCTAGATATACTTTTATATTTATCATTTTTTTAATTTTTAAATTTTTTTATTTTTAAGTTCTCTATTACTCCTTTAATTGTCATTTTTATAACCTACTATTACTTTGCAAAAAAAAAAAGACCCTATTTTTAAAGCAAACTTCATATATATATATATATATATATATATATATATATATATTCTATAATTTTTGTGACTTTGTTTTTTTCTTAATATTGTATTTTTGAGACTCTAATCTTTGCTTTTCAGTATTTGTTATCAATTTTGTACCTTTAAGAACCCAATCTTCAGTACCCATTTTTACTTGAAAGCAAGATTACTGGCTGGATTGCTCTCTCCCCCTTTGGAATCTCCTTTTTCTCCACCAGGTCGCCTCTATCTCCTCCCTCTCCCTTCTCTTCTCTACCCAACTCTGTGAATCTCTTTGTGTGTTCCAGGCTGTGGAGAACACTTAGGGAACTGATTACTGGCTAGATCAGTCTCTCTCCTTTTGATTCCCCCTTTTATCCTCCTGGCCACCTCTGTCTCCTTCCTCCCTCTTCTCTTCTCTGTGTAACTCTGTGAATATCTCTGAGGGATCCAGACTGTGGAGAGCACATAGGGAAGTGATTACTGGCTAGCTTGCTCTCTCCACTTTTGATTCCCCCTCTTTTCCTCCTGGTCATTTCTATCTCCCTCCTCCCTCTTCTCTTTTCCATGTAACTTTGTGAACCTCTCTGGGTGTCCCTTACTGTGGAGAATCTTTTCACCATTAACCTAGATGTTTTATTATCAGTGCTGTATGGATGGAGAAGTCTTGAGGCTGCTGTAAGAATAAGACTAAAAATAGAGGCAGGAGGCTTAAGTCCAAAACCTGAGAACACCGGAGAACTCCTGACTCCAGGGAACATTAATCAATAGGAGCTCATCAAAAACCTCCGTACCTACTCTGAAACCAAGCACCACCCAAGGGCCAACAAGTTATAGAGAAAGACATACCACACAAATTCTCCAGCAACACAGGAACATAGCCCTGAGCTTCAATATACAGACTGCCAAAAGTCACACCAAACCCACTGACATCTCAAAACTCATTACTGGACACTTCATTGCATTCCAGAGAGAAGAAATCCAGCTCCACCCACCAGAACACTGACACAAGCTTCCCTAACCAGGAAACCTTGACAAGCCACCTGTCCAACCCCACCCACAGCAAGGAACCTCCACAATAAAGGGGAACCACAACTGCAAGAATACAGAAAGGCCACCCCAAACACAGCAACAAAAACAAAATGAAAAGGCAGAGAAATACCCAGCAGGTAAAGGAACAGGATAAATGCCCACCGAACCAAACCAAAGAGGAAGAGATAGGGAATCTACCTGATAAAGAATTCCAAATAATGATGGTGAAAATGATCCAAAATCTTGAAAACAAAATATAGTTACAGATAAATAGCCTGGAGACAAGGATTGAGAAGATGCAAGAAAGGTTTAACAAGGACCTAGAAGAAATAAAAAAGAGTCAATATGTAATGAGTAATGCAATAAATGACATCAAAAACACTCTGGAGGGAAACAACAGTAGAATACCTGAGGCAGAAGATAGAATAAGTGAGATAGAAGATAAAGTGGTAGAAATAAATGAAACAGAGAGGAAAAAAGAATTAAATTAGGACAACCTCAGAGACCTCTGGGACAATGTTAAATGCCACAACATTCGAATCATAGGCATCCCAGAAGAAGAAGACAAAAAGAAAGGCCATAAGAAAATACTTGAGATAATACTTGAAAACTTCTGTAAAATGGGGAAGGAAATAATCACCCAAGTCCAAGAAACACAGAGAGTCCCAACAGGATAAACCCAAGGTGGAACACCCCAAGACACATATTAATCAAATTAACAAAGATCAAACACAAAGAACAAATACTAAAAGCAGCAAGGGAAAACAACAAATAACACGCAAGGGGATTCCCATAAGGAAACAGCTGATCTTTCAATAGAAACTCTTCAGGCCAGGAGGGAAAGGCAAGACATACTTAAAGTGATGAAAGAAAATAACCTACAGCCTAGATTACTGTACCCAGCATGGATCTCATTCAAATATGAAGGAGAAATCAAAAGCTTTACAGACAAGCAAAAGCTGAGAGAATACAGCACCACCAAACCAGCTCTCCAACAAATGCTGAAGGATCTTTTCTAGACAGGAAACACAGAAAGGGTGTATAAACTCAAACCCAAAACAATAAAGTAAATGGCAACGGGATCATACTTTTCAATAATTACCTTAAATGTAAATGGGTTGAATGCCCCAACCAAAAGACAAAGACTGGCTGAATGGATACAAAAACAAGACCCCTATATATGTTGTCTACACGAGACCCACCTCAAAACAAGGGACACGTACAGACTGAAAGTGAAGGGCTGGAAAAAATATTCCACACAAATAGAGACCAAAAGAAAGCAGGAGTAGCAATACTCATATCAGATAAAATAGACTTTAAAACAAACGCTGTGAAAAGAGACAAAGAAGGACACTACATAATGATCAAAGGATCATTCCAAGAAGATATAACAATTATAAATATATATGCACCCAACATAGGAGCACTGCAATATGTAAGACAGATGCTAATAAGTATGAAAGAGGAAATTAACAATAACACAATAATAGTGGGAGACTTTAATACCCCACTCACACCTATGGATAGATCAACTAAACAGAAAATTAACACGGAAACACAAACTTTAAATGATACAATAGACCTAATTGATATCTATAGGACATTTCACCCCAAAACAATGAATTTCACCTTTTTCTCAAGCGCACACAGAACCTTCTCCAGGATAGATCACATCCTGGGCCATAATTCTAGTCTTGGTAAATTCAAAAAAATTGAAATCATTCCAGTAAGATTAGATCTCAATTACAGGAGAAAAACTATTAAAAAATTCCAACATATGGAGGTTGAACAACACACTGCTGAATAACGAACAAATCACAGAAAAATCAAAAAAGAAATTAAAATATGCATAGAAATGAATGAAAATGAAAACACAACTCAAAACCTATGGGACACTGTTAAAGCAGTGCTAAGGGGAAAGTTCATAGCAATACAGGCTTACCTCAAGAAACAAGAAAAAAGTCAAATAACCTAACTCTACACCTAAAGCAACTAGAAAAGGAAGAAATGAAGAACCCTACGGTTAGTAGAAGGAAAGAAATCTTAAAAATTAGGGCAGAAATAAATGCAAAAGAAACAAAAGAGACCATAGCAAAAATCAACAAAGCCAAAAGCTGGTTCTTTGAAAGGATAAATAAAATTGACAAACCATTAGCCAGACTCATCAAGAAACAAAGGGAGAAAAATCAAATCAACAAAATTAGAAATGAAAATGGAGAGATCACAACAGACAACACAGAAGGATCATAAGAGACTACTATCAGCAACTATATGCCAGTAAAATGGACAACTTGGAAGAAATGGAAAGATTCTTAGAAAAGTACAACTTTCCAAAACTGAACTAGGAAGAAATAGAAAATCTTAACAGACCCATCACAAGCACAGAAATTGAAACTGTAATTAGAAATCTTCCAGCAAACAAAAGCCCAGGACCAGACAGCTTCACGGCTGAATTCTACAAAAATTTAGAGAAGAGCTAACACCTATCCTACTCAAACTCTTCCAGAAAATTGCAGAAGAAGGTAAACTTCCAAATTCATTCTATGAGGCCATCATCACCCTAATACCAAAACCTGACAAAGATGCCACAAAAATAGAAAACTACAGGCCAATATCACTGATGAACATAAATGCAAAAATCCTCAATAAAATTCTACCAAACAGAATCCAACAAAATATTTTAAAAATCACACATCATGACCAAGTGGGCTTTATCCCAGGGGTGCAAGAATTCTTCAAATTCTGCAAATACACCACATTAACAAATTGAAAAATAAAAACTATATGATTATCTCAATAGATGCAGAGGAAGCCTCTGACAAAATTCAACATCCATTTATGATAAAAACCCTCCAGAAAGCAGAAATAGAAGGGACATACCTCAGCATAATAAAAGCTATATATGACAAACCCACAGCAAACATTATCCTCAATGGTGAAAAATTAAAGCATTTCCCCATAGTCAGGAACAAGACAATGGTGCCCACTCTCACCAGTACTATTCAACATAGTTTTGGAAGTTTTGGCCACAGCAATCAGAGCAGAAAAAGAAATAAAAGGAATCCAGATTGGAAATGAAGAAGTAAAACTCTCACTGTTTACAGATGACATGATCCTCTACATAGAAACCCCTAAAGACTTCACCAGAAAATTACTAGAGATAATCAATGAATATAGTAAAGTTGCAGGATATAAAATTAATACACAGAAATTATACATTCCTATACATTAACAATGAGAGAACAGAAAGAGAAATTAAGGAAACAATTCCATTCACCATTGCAATGAAAAGAATAAAATACTTAGGAATACATCTACCTAAAGAAACAAAAGACCTATATATAAAAAACTATAAAACACTGATGAAAGAAATCAAAGAGAACACTAATAGATGGAGAAATACACCGTGTTCATGGCTTGGAAGAATCAATATAGTGAAAATGAGTATACTACCCAAAGCAATTTACAAATTCAATGCAATCCCTATCAAGCTACCAATGCTATTTTTCACAGAGCTAGAACAAATAATTTCATGATTTGTATGGAAATACAAAAAACCTGGAATAGCCAAACCAATCTTGAGAAAGAAAAATAGAACTGAAGGAATCAACCTGCCTGACTTCAGGCTCTACTATAAAGCCACAGTCATCAAGACAGTATGGTACTGACACAAAGACAGAAATCTAGATCAATGGAACAAAATAGAAAGCACAGAGATAAATCCATGCACCTATGGACACCTTATCTTTGACAAAGGAGGGAAGAATATATCATAGAGAAAAGATAATCTCTTTAACAAGTGGTGCTGGGAAAACTGGTCAACCACTTGTAAAAGAATGAAACTAGAACACTTTCTAACACCATACACAAAAATTAACTCAAAAAGTATTAAAGATCTAAGTGTAAAACCAGAAACTATAAAACCCCTAGAGGATAACGTAGGCAAAACACTCTCTGACATAAATCACAGCAGGATCCTCTATGACCCATCTCCCAGAATATGGGAAATAAATGCAAAAATAAACAAATGGGACCTAATTAAAATTAAAAGCTTCTGCACAACAAAGGAAACTATAAGCAAGGTGAAAAGACAGCCTTCAGAATGGGAGAAAATAATAACAAATGAAGCAACTGACAAGGAAATAATCTCAAAAATATACAAGCAACTCCTGCAGCTCAATTCCAGAAAAGTAAATGACCCAATCAAAAAATGGGCCAAAAAACTAAACAGACATTTCTCCAAAGAAGACATACAGATGGCTAACAAACACGTGAAAAGATGCTCAACATCACTCATTATCAGAGAAATGCAAATCAAAACCACAATGAGGTACCATTTCACGCCAGTCAGAATGGCTGCTATCCAAAAGTCTACAAAAAATAAATGCTGGAGAGGGTGTGGAGAAAAGGGAACCCTCTTACAGTGTTGGTGGGATGCAAACTAGTACAGCCACTATGGAGAACTGTGTGGAGATTCCTTTAAAAATTCAAAATAGAACTGCCTTATGACCCAGAAATCCCACTGCTGGGCATACACACCGAGGAAACCAGAATCGAAAGACACACATGTACCCCAATGTTCATTGCATCCCTGTTTATAATAGCCAGGACATGGAAGCAACCTAGATGTCCATCAGCAGATGAATGGATAAGAAAGCAGTGGTGCATATACACAATGGAGTATTACTCAGCCATTAAAAGAATACATTTGAATCAGTTCTAATGAGGTGGATGAAACTGAAGACTATTATACAGAGTGAAGTAAGCCAGAAAGAAAAACATCAATATAGTATACTAACGCATACGTATGGAATTTAGAAAGATGGTAATGATAACCCTGTATGCGATATAGCAAAAGAGACAGATGTATAGAACAGACTTTTGGACTCTGTGGGATAGGGTAAGGGTGGGATGGTTTGGGAGAATGGCATTGAAACATGTAAAACATCATATGTGAAACGAATCACCAGTCCAGGTTCGATGCATGATACAGGGTGCTCAGGGCTGTTGCACTGGGATGACCCAGAGGGATGGGATGGGGAGGGAGGTGGGAGGGGATTCAGGATGGGGAACACATGTACACCCGTAGCAGATTCATGTCAATGTATGGCAAAACCAATACAATATTGTAAAGTAATTAGCCTCCAATTAAAATAAATATTTTTTTTTTTTAGAAAAGCAAAAACATCACTTTGCTGACAAAGGTCCTTATAGTCAAAGCTATGGTTTTTCCAGTAGTTATGCATAGATATGAGAGTTGGGCCATAAAAAAGACTGAGCACTGGACAATTGATCCCTTTGAATTGTGGTGCTAAAGACTCTTGAGAGTTCCTTGACCTGCAAGGAGATCAAACCAGTCAGTCCTAAAGGAAATCAACTCTGAATATTCATTGAAAAGACTGCTGCTGAAGTAAAAGCTCCAATACTTCAACCACCTGATGCAAAGAGCTGACTCATCGGAAGAGAACCCGATGCTGGGAAAGATTGAAGGCAAAAGGAGAAAAGGGCAGCAGAGGATAAGATGGTTGATGGCATCACCAATTCAATGGACAAGAATCTGAGCAAACTCCAGGAGACAGTGAAGGAAGGACAGGGAAGCCTGGCATGCTGCAGTTCATAACGTCGCAGAGTCAGACGCGACTTAGCAACTGAACAATAAAAACAACAATCTGCCTTTGGCCAGATTATCAGAACCCCAGCTAAGGAACTTAAAATGGGTAGAGGAAAATACTTTTTTTCTCCTAGACTTCTGGCAATAATAGGCTAGCTAGGACACTCACTTGCTCTGGATGCTGCAACTGAAATCCAGGACCCCTGACAAAGGTGGCCTAAAGTAAAAATTCTTCCCAAAGTCAGCCTCTCGGACTTCTATCTTCAGGGTGGTCAAAGTCTTTTTGTTTTATCTTTTCCAAATTTAGATTAATAAGAGAAAAACATTTGTAAAAATTAGTTATTCGGATTGTTACTCATGTGAATTTGGTTTTGGAGACTGATTATTGATCCTTTCCCTCCAAGAGACAGCTATTGCTTTCTTGTTTGTCTGATTCTGTGTGCTGAAGGTTTGGCTTCCCTCCTACCAGGGCATACAGGTTGTCATATCTGCAACTGTAAGTGGCTAGCTGTTATCTTACCAACCACTGCCAGTTTTCATGCTTTGTTTAAGTCGTTCTTGCTTTTGACTACCTTTGAAAGTGAATCTGTGTCATTAGAGCTGCTTCTTCTGCACTTTCTGTTGGGATACCACTTGTATCTGTGGTTACACTATAAGAAAGCTATTGTTTTTGGTTTGAGTCACAATTGGAATAGTATATCTCTGCTTTAAAAAATCTTCAAGACCTTGAACAATATCTGGAACATGTAAGGTGCTCAATAAATATGTATAGAGGGGGTAAAATAGAGAGGACTTACAATGAGGTACCCCAAATGAGATAATCAGAGGCCTTGTGAATTTTTACCCTGTTAGCAGTAGTGTATAGAATATGGTTTTTTTGCTTGACCACTTTAATTTAATGTGTTTCTCCAGCAGGATTCCAGGTTATGTTCCGGGCATAACTCAAAACTTAAGGCAAATAGGATTCATTTTTCTTCAGAGTCAATTTGTCATGAAATTTTGGAGATATAAAAATCCTTATTTATGTAAACAACTATACTATGTGATAGGGTACAAAAGCATTTTACAGACTTCAAGGAAATTTGATCCTCCAAGTCAGTAGCCTCTGGTTATGCCCACAAAACCCTTGAGGGTGAGTTCATTCTCATCCAACATTCAGACTATTTGGGTGACAAGATTTGAGAGACACATGTCTACTGGTAATGATGAAAAACATCTCAGTCATGCAGAACTCCTTTCCTAAGCTTTCCATGGTCACATTCTCTTCTCTTTCTAAAGAAGTTCCTGAGCACTTTACTTTGCTTCCAAAATTGATATGCATTTGTCATCTATCTTTTTTATTATTCTCCTAGCATTCTTAAAATCTAGCACTGAAAGTGAAAAGTGAAAGTGAAGTTGCTCAGTCGTGTCCGACTCTTTGTGACCCCATGGACTGTAGCCCACCAGGCTCCTCCATCCATGGAATTTTCCAGGGAAGCATACTGGAGTGGGTTGCCATAAAATCTAGCACTACAGTTACCTATATGACCTTTTACAAATCACGTAATCTCTTTGAATCTCAGTTTCTTCATTGGTAAACTAAAGACTTCTATCAAGATATCTTTAAAGTTTATATCATGTTTAAAATTCTTTGATAATATGTTTTACGGTATTAGCCAAATGCTAGTAGTTGGCTTAGAGTAGCAAATAAGCAAATATTCATCAATTGACATCTGTCCCTCATCTTTAGTTGCAAGATATCAAATAGCTATTTTTGTATTAAACAACCATCCCTCAAGATCTAAAAGCTTAAAACAATGACCATTTATTTAGCTCACAATTCTGCAATTCAGCAGTTTTAACTGGGCTCAGAAAGATAGTTTTTTCTGATCTTACCTGATTTAGAATGGGCCTCGGCTAAGATGGTTATCTCCATTTCATGCCTCTCACTTTCCAGCCGTCTAGCCTGGGCTTTTTCTCATGGCTGAGTAAAGATCCAAGACACAGAGAAAAGTTTCACAATGCTTCTATCTAAGATAAATCCTAAGATAAATTAAAATTTAATTTCAGTGCAGTTGGAACCTTTCTAAATCCAATTGTTAAAAGAAATTCCTAATTAAGTAAAACATCTCTAACGAATACAAAAAAAGCAATAAATTTTGCTGTGCTTAGTCACTCAGTGATATCCAAGCCAAGAATACTGGTGTGGGTTGGCATTGCCCTCCTCCAGGGGATCTTCCTAACCCAGGGATCGAACCTAGGTCTCCCACGTTGCATGTGGATTCTTTACTGTCTGAACCACCAGGGAAGCCCAAGAATACTGGAGTGGGTAGCCTATCCCTTCTCCAGGGGATCTTCCCACCCAGAAATTGAACCAGGGTCTCCTGCATTGCAGTTGAATTCTTTACCAGCTGAGCTACCAGGACACTCAAAAATGTGTCCTCATGCAAAAGAATAAAACAGGAATTTGACTCAACAGTAGATAATTCAGATAAAAGTTTCAAGTTGAAAGCATTCATTCAGAAATATTAATATTACAGATCAAAGTGATTTTTTTGAGACCAAGATTCTTTGAAAAATTTAATCAGTTGCACACAACCCGAACAGACATGATTAACTTAGCTAAAGAAAGATTATGAGGATTTATGTGGAAAGAAATTACTAACAAATCTTACTGAATGTCAATTTTTGCGTTTGCAATTAATACCAGGAAAAGACACTGTAGCAGTTGCATGGAATATCTCATGCTCTAGTACACATTTTTGTGCTTTTATCAGCAGTTACAAACTAATTGACAAAGCCTGCATGGTAAGCTATTAGAATCTACTAATCTGCTTTTTTTCCCACTCAGCTTTTTTTTTTTTTTTTGTATGCAAGATAAGCAAAGTCTGGAAATAAATAATTCAACAAGTCTGATTTGGGCGTTTTCAGTGAATTCTGATATTTCACCTTTTCATAATTATATTTGATATCTTAAAAAATATTTGACCAAGTTTTTAATTATAAAATAGGCTTAAAGCCCTGTAACTTATGCCCAACTTTGCCACATTCTGTTTGTGTGTGGCTTTTCTTTTCCTGTGTGCCCCTGTACTATTCTGCTGATTATATAAAAGGATCTTCTGAGAAGCAAGTTAAGAATGACTGAGGTTTTGCAATCCCTATCAAGCTACCAATGGTATTTTTCACAGAGCTAGAATAAATAATTTCACAATTTGTATGGAAATACAAAAAACCTCAAATAGCCAAAGCAATCTTGAGAAAGAAAAATAGAACTGAAGGAATCAACCTGCCTGACTTCAGGCTCTGCTACAAAGCCATCAAGACACTATGGTACTGGCACAAAGACAAAAATATAGATCAATGGAACAAAATAGAAAGCACAGAGATAAATCCACACACCTATGGACACCTTATCTTTGACAAAAGAGGCAAGAATATACCATGGAGAAAAGATAATCTTTAACAAGTGGTGTTGGGAAAACTGGTCAACCACTTGTAAAAGAAGGAAACTAGAACACTTTCTAACACCATACACAAAAATTAACTCAAAAAGTATTAAAGATCTAAGTGTAAAACCAGAAACTATAAAACCCCTAAAGGATAACGTAGGCAAAACACTCTCTGACATAAATCACAGCAGGATCCTCCATGACCCATCTCCCAGAATATGGGAAATAAATGCAAAAATAAACAAATGGGACCTAATTAAAATTAAAAGCTTCTGCACAACAAAGGAAACTATAAGCAAGGTGAAAAGACAGCCTTCAGAATGGGAGAAAATAATAACAAATGAAGCAACTGACAAGGAAATAATCTCAAAAATATACAAGCAACTCCTGCAGCTCAATTCCAGAAAAGTAAATGACCCAATCAAAAAATGGGCCAAAAAACTAAACAGACATTTCTCCAAAGAAGACATACAGATGGCTAACAAACACGTGAAAAGATGCTCAACATCACTCATTATCAGAGAAATGCAAATCAAAACCACAATGAGGTACCATTTCACGCCAGTCAGAATGGCTGCTATCCAAAAGTCTACAAAAAATAAATGCTGGAGAGGGTGTGGAGAAAAGGGAACCCTCTTACAGTGTTGGTGGGGATGCAAACTAGTACAGCCACTATGGAGAACTGTGTGGAGATTCCTTTAAAAATTCAAAATAGAACTGCCTTATGACGCAGCAATCCCACTGCTGGGCATACACACCGAGGAAACCAGAATCGAAAGACACACATGTACCCCAATGTTCATTGCATCCCTGTTTATAATAGCCAGGACATGGAAGCAACCTAGATGTCCATCAGCAGATGAATGGATAAGAAAGCAGTGGTACATATACACAATGGAGTATTACTCAGCCATTAAAAGAATACATTTGAATCAGTTCTAATGAGGTGGATGAAACTGAAGACTATTATACAGAGTGAAGTAAGACAGAAAGAAAAACACCAATACAGTATACTAATGCATATATATGGAATTTAGAAAGATGGTAATGATAACCCTGTATGCGATACAGCAGAAGAGACACAAATGTATAGAACAGTCTTATGGACTCTGTGGGAGAGGGCGAGGGTGGGATGATTTGGGAGAATGGCATTGAAACATGTATAATATCATATATGATATTAATCGCCAGTCCAGGTTCAATGCATGATACAGGATGCTTGGGGCTGGTGCACTGGGATGACCCAGAGGGATGGTACAGAGAGGGAGGTGAGAGGGGAGTTCGGGATGGGGAACACATGTACAACTGTGGTAGATTTATGTTGAGGTATGGCAAAACCAATACAATATTGTAAAGTAATTAGCCTCCAATTAAAATAAATTTATATTTAAAAAAAAAAAAGAATGACCGAGGTTTTCAATCTGACATCTTATTTTACAAATCTGATTGGAATTCGGGATATTGAATCATGGCTTCAATAGTTTGGCTTAAGCTGAATCCTTATATTCCACAGATATGCTAAAAAGCAATCTGTTCACCCATTTGATTAGAGAATATCTGCTTTTACAAAGAGGCAGCTTTAGAAGAAACCCTTTGATAAATTAGAATTCTCTTCATAAACTATAATAATAGCATCCTCATCACAAATTGATACTATCGAAAATGAAGTCACTTTTTTTTTTTTTTAAGCTATGCACTGAATCATTTTGCTGATGGTGAATCAGCCTTGAGAAGGATGAGGTGGTGTTCCTCTCTTCATTTCTAGGCATTGTTCTAGATCCTAGAGACAAAAATATCCTGCTGCCATGGACATGGGCCACAATTCTCTGTTGCCTCATTTTTTTTCTCTCTTACATAAAAGATTACAGAACTGCCTTTGTCATATTGTGAAGTAACTACTGAGTAACACTCAAGTAGATACATAATTAGCTTCTCACTTCTTTGAATTTAAGAATTACTGCTGCTCATTTAAATTTAAAGGTAATAAAGCTTGAAGTTGTCATAGAAGTTTAGTATTAAAACTTTAGAAAACATGTACTGAACACTTAACCTATGATTACACACGAACCTCAGTCATGCTTGAGAATAAATGTGTTAGCCATTTTGACTGATGGGTGATAGGACAGTGGGCAGAAGGCCTATTTATTCAAAACAACTCCCTTGACAATCAACTGTAGTACAGAAAAGTTGCACCATTCAATCTTCCATTCATCCATTCGTGTATTCACTCACTAATACCTGCTGTGTCCACTGCATTGTGCTAGACAATGGAGTTAAAAGACTAAATAAGAAACCCTAGTCCTGATATAGAGAAGTTCACAGGCTGGTTAGAGAAAGAGATGAATAAATGTCAACTATAATGTAACAAGTGTTATAACAAAGTATAAGGCTATGAGGTAACATGTATCACATGTTGTGTATTTTTGTATTACATCATCTACCTTAATTAAGTAAAACATCTCAATTATTGAATACAAAAATAATAGGTACTCAAAACTTGATTTCATGCACATTGGAATGAAGTTTAATGAAAAAAGAGACTTGATATTTTTATTCACTGTCATATATACATACTGTTTGACACATTTGTATCTTATAAGTCTTAATAGAAAAGTCTTTCTTAATTTTCTTGCCTCTTGCATTGTCTTACTTCTAGTACCACTGTATAATACCTAATGCCCTCAGTCATGGAGCTCCTTAATCTCATCTTCCCACTTCTAAAAATGTATAACAGAAGCTCCTCACACTGTTCTATATGAAGCTCAGGCAATTCTCTGAAATTTAATTAACAAAAATATATACTTACCAATCAGTGAAATTTCCCAACCAAAAATTAAGTACTAAGGACCAGACTAATGAAATAATTTGTTTTAAAAATTGTTGTTTAAAAAACAATGCTATTCAAGATACTGGAAGCTATAATTAAAAAAAAACAAAGACCACTAGACAAGATGAGGCACCTAACTGTATCAGCTTAATGCCATGAAAGGATTCTAGGCTGTAATGCCCATACAGCCTAGAAAATTCCAAATTGAGGAGATGGAGTTGAGAATTATGGGAAACAAAAGGTCTAGAGTTCACAGGAAAGAGTCATAAAAGGGGAAATCTGCAAAGAATTCTGAAGCTCTGTGAAGTGTTCCCCTTGAGTATTCAGCTGAAATACTTATTAGCACTACTGTATTTGGAAATTACCCAAGGCCAAGAGAATCACCTGAGTGGTTTAGAGGTCACAGTGCTACTCACCCACACAGAATTGAGTATATAGTACCTGTTCCCACCACAGAAGACTAGAAAGCCTCGTGATTCATGAAGAATTTGGTAGAATTCTCAGAAGACTCTTGACTCAGTATTGCACAGTACCATTGTATAATACAGTATTAAGGAAAATTGGTCTTAGCACTGCTTCAATCCAACCTAAAAATTCTTAAAAAACAAAGGCCAAACTGTTTCTGAAAACAGTGAGTCACAGAATAAAGTTCAATAATATTTAAAAGATTACAAATAAACTTAACAACCAATGAAGTAAAATTTTAAATGTCTGGCATCCACAGAAGGGAGTGGAAAGATATGTTCAAAGTCCTGAAAAGGAAAACTCTTCAACTTAATATACTCTACCCAGGAAGATTATCATTTAGAACAGGAGAAAGAATTTTTCAGACAAGCAAAAGCTAAAAGATGATGGCAATACTAAATCTATCCTAAAGGAAATATTGAAAAGCCTTCTTTAAATAGAAAAGAAATGACACTATGCTGCTGCTAAGTCGCTTCAGTCGTGTCCGACTCTGTGCAACCCCATAGACGGCAGCCCACCAGGCTCCCCCATCCCTGGGATTCTCCAGGCAAGAACACTGGAGTGGGTTGCCATTTCCTTCTCCAATGCATGAAAGTGAAAAGTGAAAGTGAAGTCGCTCAGTCGTGTCCGACTCTTAGCGACCCCATGGACTGCAGCCTACCAGTCTTCTCCCCCCATGGGATTTTCCAGGCAAGAGTACTGGAGTGGGTTGCCATTGCCTTCTCCGAAAAGATTCAATGCTTTCTCCTTAAGATAAGGACAACATGAGGCTGTCATTTCTCACTATTTCTATTCAGCATTGTCCTCAGTGTGATAAGACAAGAAAATAAAAGAAGTAAAATGCATCTAGATTGGAAAGGAAGAAGTAAGACAGTCTTTGTTCATAGCAACATGATCTTTACGTTGAAAACATGATTTATTTTTAAAAACTACTAGGACTCTTAATGAGTTTAGAAGAATTTCAAGATACAAGATCAATATGCAAAAATCAAATTTATCTCTATACACTAGCATCAACAAAGAATAAATTCATATTAATAAAACAGTACCATTTACAATAGCATATAATGTTTAACAATTAGTTATTAATGCTGAGGTTTACAACACAGTAACAAATAAATAAGGGCACAGTCCTCAAGACACTAAGTAGGTAAGTGAAGTGAAGTGAAGTCGCTCAGTCGTGTCCGACTCTTTGCGACCCCTGCAGCCTATCAGGCTCCTCTGTCCATGCCAGGCTCCTCTGTCCATGGGATTTTCCAGGCAATAGAACTGGAGTGGATTGCCATTTCCTTCTCCAGGGGATCTTCCCAACCCAGGGCTCGAACCTGGGTCTCCCACATTGTAGACAGACGCTTTACCATCTGAGCCACTAGGGAAGTCCTATACTCAGTGGGTGAAGTGAAGTGAAGTCACTCAGTCATGTCCAACTCTTTGTGATCCCATGGACTGTAGTCTAACAGGCTTCTCTGTCCATGGGATTCTCCAGGCAAGAATACTGGAGTGGGTTGCCGTTTCCTTCTCCAGGGGATCTTCCTGACCCAGGGATCAAACCCAGGTCTCCTGCATTGCAGGCAGACGCTTTACCCTCTGAGCCACCAGGGCAAACACAAAAACATATAACATTCTGATAAGAAATACAATTAAGAGCGAACATAAGGTTAAATATACTAACAACTTCCTCTTGTTAAGAAACCTATTCTTCCATTGTCTGAGAATGACTCATAAGTGATCCAGTAATTCCATAAACTGAATCAGTGCAACCAGAATTCCTAATGCTATTAGAACAGCTCTTTTTCTGATGTTCATGTGCCTGAAGTAAAGAGGATAAGTTTTCCTAATCCACATGTAAGGTTCTTTTGTCTAATAAACCGGTTCTCTGGCTGGCCCAGAAGGTAGGGGGAGTCTGTTCTAAAAGATTCAGTAACCAACCACCCCCCCCCCCCCCGTTTTTTACATTTGTACCAACTTGCAGAACCTGAGAACTTAAAAGCGTACTGAGGTCTTCAATAGCTGAGGCATCATAATCCAATGAGGCTGGCCCAGAACTTTCTTTTACTGTGCCTTTTTTTCTGTGAATCAAGAGCTGATTAATTAAAATGGGTATAATCAAGATTTTAAGAAAAAGTAAAATATTTCAAATTCTTTCCAATAAAAAAAACCCCAAATCCTTAAGAACTCTTTTATAAATTCAATTTTTAAATGATTCTTGTGTTCATTTCATTAAGGCAGTTCTTCTAGTGGCCTCTATTAACTTGATTGAGCAGACAAGCTTTATTTCCTTCTTATACTGATGCACTGAGCAGAACAGTGCATAAATGTTACTGTAGGCTGCTGCTGGGCTCTATGTTTTCAAGATATCAGACATCAAAATACACCACACTCAAAACTGAGACCAAAAGCTATTCAAATTATTACTGAAACAGGCATGTACAAAGCAAGGGGGATTCCATGAGCAAGGATCCACCAGCAAGTAGGCACTCTTAACATCCCCAGAGGAAAGAGAGAGGCAGAGTGTGCATGATCATAAGGATATCTATACATATCCTTCTTTCCCGATTATCTTTTTAAATGGTGCCAGGGCAGACTAAGTTCTGGTGGTGGCAGGGGAGAGAAGAGGTGCAGGGTGGGTTGCCTTATATGTGATTTATGGGGGGAGACGGGGGCAGCAGAAGTAAGTGCAGAACTTTTGACTGTCTATTGGTTCTCACCCTGAGGGACCAGATGGGTGGCTGCCAGTTTCCTTCCTGACAGATGTCAAATGACTTAGCCAAATGTCATTGTACTAGGGTGAGTTAATTCTCTCTCTACAATAAGCAAGGGCTTCCCAGGTGGCTCAGGGGGTAAAGAATTGGCCTGTGATGCAGGAGATGCTGGTTCAATCCCTAGCTCAAGAAGATCCCCTGAGGGAGGGCATGGCAACCCACTCCAGTATTCTTGCCTGGAGAATCCCATAGAGGAGTCTGGCAAGCTTTAGTCCATGGGGTCACAGAGTTGGAGGCAACTGAAGTGACTGAGCACACAATAAGCAAGACGCATACAATCAAAAGTGGAAGACAGACATGCTAACAAATGAACAGGATGGTGTGACATATACAAAAATTTTAAACTTACACATGAATTTCCAAAAAAAGTACAAAAGAGGATATCCTGTCTGAGGTAGCACAAGAAAGCAATGCTCTATCAGGGTTGTGGTGGAAACTGGGAATTTACCAGACAAAAGAAGGAAGGGAGCTCCAAGTAAAGGAGTTAGCCTGTGTGAAGAAAGGGAAGCACGAAACAGTATGCAATTGACAGGAAACACCTTGTGACTGCTAGAGCACAGATGAAAGGGGAGAGTGGCAGATGTTGACACAGAAGTAGGCAGGGGCAGGTGTGTGGGATCTTATTGCTGTACTAAAGTACTTGGACTTTATCCAGTGGTAATGCAGACCTCTTGAAAGGTCCTAAGTATAGAAGGGACATGATCTGATTTTTCTTTAAGAGGACTGACTCTGACAGTATGGTTAGGGAATGGTTGAAGACAAGTTAGCTGAGAAGCTTCCAGGACCATCTGTCTGCACGGAGCACTAAAATATCATTGGGCATATAATGAAATCAAGAAAATAACATTTACCAGGACTTCCATTTGTGGATGAGAGTAATATTTATAAGAACATAGACCTTGGAATATGACTGCTTTGGTTGAAATTCTGTTTCTACTGAGCAAGTTATTTCAGGGTAAGGAGGTGATACAGGAGGGAAGGATAAACAGCTAACCCCTATGGAGAAGATGAAGATCTTATAGCATCTCAGATTTCACTGTGAACTCTTGATATATCCATTCCTACTCAACTATTCCTCTTTTAGTCTCAAGGAAGAGTATAATATTCATTTAAATGCTCAAGCAAAAACCTAGAAATCCAATTTTGTTGTTTAGTCGCTAAGTCATGTCCGATTCTGCAACCCCATGCACTGCAACACTTCCCTGTCCTTCGTTCCTAGGACTGCAAGGAGATCAAACCAGTCAATCTTAAAGGAAATCAACACTGAATATTCATTGGAAGGACTGATGTTGACGTTTCAATACTTTGGCCACCTGATCTGAAAAGTTGACTCATTGGAAAAGACCCTGATGCTGAAAAGATTGAAGACAAAAGGAGAAGGGGGCAGCAGAGGATGAACTGGTTAAATAGCAGCATTTACTCAATGGACACAAATTTGAGCAAACTTCAGGAGAAAGGGGAGGACAGAGGAGGCTGGCGTGCTGCAGTCCATGAGGTCACAAAGAGTAGGACACAACTTGGTGATTGAATGACAACACCACCACCAAAAATTATCACAATGAAACAGTTTCTTTGGAAACACAGAAATCAAACATAATGATTTAATTTTACCAAATAACAACAAAAAAAAATTAGGGAGAGAATAAGAGGAGAGGATGAAAGAAAAAGTAACACTCCATTGGAGGTCCAGTGTATCACACTGAAATGACAGAAGGATACAGTTAGACCTAGAAGGGGGCTTCTCTGGTGGCTCAAACATAAAGCCTCTGCCCGGAAGATCCCCTGGAGAAGGGAATGGCAACCCTCTCCAGTATTTTTGCCTGGAGGATTCCATGGACAGAGGAGCCTGGTGGGCTACAGTCCATGGAGTTGCAAAGAGTCAGATACAACCGAGCTACTAATGCTTTCAGACCTGGAAGAGAGGTCTACATTTGGGGCTTTGGAAAGGATATAATCCAGCTGTTCTCTAACTTCACAGAGACAGGACAGAGGAAATAAGTTACCTGAGGTAGAAGGAATTAGCTGAACAATTAGACATGAAATCAAACTCCTTGAGAATCAGTTTTGGTATTGCTTAATATTTATGCAGAGTACTTAGCTAAAAAAATACTAATACTTATTTTTCTTGCTTTATACCTGAAGAACTTAGAACCCAGTGAGGTTCTGTACATAGTAATTAGTTTTCATTGTGACTTTAATCACACATGGTAACTTGACATTTCATACAATCCATGAGTCTGTAAGCCTTCCCAGAATTGCCATTATTTGTATTTTTCAGACAGTTATCCCTCAAGCAGCTAGCTGGCTTTTCATATTAAAACAGGCTGAAAAATAAAGGCTACCAAAGATGAAAAGAAAAATACAAAAATCACTAGAATCAGTTCTTGTTTTTAAATAACATGACTACACCTGCAGAATACCCAAAGCAGCACAGGAATACCTAAGAAAGGTGTTTGGTGCAGTTGAGGTCACCAATAAGACTGGTTTTCCCTGGAAGTGATATTCAATATAAAATACAGTTTGTTAATGCCCCGTCACTCAGCCAATGTGTAGTAGTACAGTGTAGTATAGTTTTCTGGCACCTGGCTGCTACAAAGCCTTCTTTTTTGGTTCCTTGTAATGAGAGGTGAACATGAAGAAGAGCATCTGGGTCCTGGTATTCCTGAGATTTCTCTTCAGTGGACTGCCAGTGTACAGGTATCACAATATGGCACATGGCTCTACTCAGGGAAATGAGATTCCTTCTGAGGAAATGAAATCCAGCAGAAATGGTGTAGGAGTCAGAAAATCCTTCTAACATGTGCCTCTTCTACTGCCTTCACTCTCTCCCTTCACCAGAAGTGACCTCTCCATCTTCTCTGCCTTCTCCATATCTAGGCTGTCATTCAGATTCCAACTCATTTCACTTCTCTATAAAGCTTTCAAACTATCACAACTCCCAGTAATGTCTTTCTTTTAATAAATATATTAAAATCAGGCTTTTCTCTGTCTGCATTGCTAAAATATAACACAGAGAGAAATATCAATAACCTCAGATATGCAGATGACACCACCCTTATGGCAGAAAGTGAAGAGGAGCTAAAAAGCCTCTTGATGAAAGTGAAAGAGGAGAGCGAAACAGTTGGCTTAAAGCTCAACATTCAGAAAATGAAGATCATGGCATCTGGTCCCATCACTTCATGGGAAATAGATGGGGAAACAGTAGAAACAGTATCAGACTTTATTTTGGGGGGCTCCAAAATCACTGCAGATGGTGACTGCAGCCATGAAATTAAAAGACGCTTACTCCTTGGAAGAAAAGCTCTGACCAACCTAGATAGCATATTCAAAAGCAGAGACATTACTTTGCTGATTAAGGTCGGTCTAGTCAAGGCTATGGTTTTTCCAGTGGTCAGGTATGGATGTGAGAGTTGGACTGTGAAGAAGGCTGAGCACCAAAGAATGGATGCTTTTGAACTGTGGTGTTGGAGAAGACTCTTGAGAGTCCCTTGGACTGTAAGGAGATCCAACCAGTCCATTCTGAAGGAGATCAACCCTGGGATTTCTTTGGAAGGAATGATGCTAAAGCTGAAGCTCCAGTACTTTGGCCACTTCATGCGAAGAGTTGACTGATTGGAAAAGACTCTGATGCTGGGAGGGATTGGGGGCAGGAGGAGAAGGGGACAATCGAGGATGAGATGGCTGGATGGCATCATGGACTCAATGGACGTGAGCCTGAGTGAACTCCGGGAGATGGTGGTGGACAGGGAGGCCTGGCGTGCTGCAATTCATGGGGTCGCAAAGAGTCGGACACAACTGAGCAACTGAACTGAACTGATGCATTATCTCGTTGAACTGTGCCATATTTCAAGTCAGAAACCTTCTGGCAAACCTTGTTCTGCCTTCTATTTCTCCATACATTCACCAAGCACAGAGTTTTATCAGTCTTTCTCTGAAACAGTTCTTGAATCTGACCATTCACATCCTCCCACCACACACCCCCCCCCCCATTCCCCTTCATCCACTACCTTCACTTATTTGGTCACTTTCTAGTTTAAATTGCCCAAGTCTCCCATTCCAACATATTGTCCACAATGTAATCAGAGTGGTCTTAATAAAAGGCAGATCAGATCATATCACTCTCCTGGGTAAAATATTTCAGTGACTTCCTCTGTTCTCATGATATGGGTATCAGTTTATTTTCATAGTTCACAGGGCTCCGCAAAATCTGGCCTATGATTATCTCTAGTCTAACTTCATCTCTTGTCATTTTCCCAAATCTTGCTCACTTCCAGACTTTTGTAAATTCCTCCAGGCTGTTCCTAAACTCTTCTCCCTGCACTTTGACTGGCTAATGTTTATATATTCTTCCTATCTCATCTTAGATACATTCTCAAAAATCTTCCATATATCAATACAGATGTTCATTCTGTGTGATACTATAGTATCCTATATTACCATCATTTTCTAGATACAGAGTTCTTAGTTATAAATAGTAAAACTACCTCTAGTTAGTCAAAGCTGCACACACAAATTTTAAATACTAGATAGCTAATAGCATCTCCGGGATAGCTAAAAAATGAGACTGGGAGACTACCAGGCCAGTGATAATGCTCCAGGCCCCACTGTAGAATGGTTCCACACCACGATGCCTTGGATGAATAGAGATACCCCTGATCTTGGGCACTGTACCACTGAGACTTCTGCCCTTGCCTCTGATTGATGGAGTCCAGGTCACATGCCTGAATCTTCAGTGCAAAACATGCTGGGAAAGTAAGGTTTTGTCACCTATCTTGAAGAATGCTCAGATATACTGCTTTATAGGTTTGTTGAAGATCTTGAGGATAAGTAGCCTAACCACTTATTAATATTGAAATGAGTTAAATAGTTTAATGAGTTTAACAGGTTAATAAGTTAATGAGTTTCTTAAAAATGTTAGTTATCAGCTGGTAGAGCATATATCTCGTATGTTCTTGGGGAGCCCTTTGGATAGTACCACGTTTGTGCTGACAAACTATTGAGGCTTAGTAAAAAGTGTGTGGAAATATGAATGGAATATTGCTATTTACTTTCTGAGTGCAGCACATGTACCAAGGAATAGGAAGGTGACGTGGAGTTCAGGCAAGCTTTAGTGAAAAGCAAGGATATCATAAGGGGTTCATCTGCAGCACATCAAAAGAACACAGCTGAATTCCTCAGCCTTGTCAGAAATGGGCCCTGAAAGGGGTCAAAAATGTGACCAGAGAGGGTGAGAGGTACTGCAGTGTGCTTCTATAACACTCCATACTTCTCCAGTCATAGCGCTGATAAAATTTTATAGAATAGCTTGTTAGTTTCTTATCATTCTTGCAGAGATACAAGATCTGTGAAGACAGAGATAGCTTATCTATGCCTGCTCCATAGACAATGAGTAACAGATATTTTCAAAAATAAGTAAGTGAAAGAATAGTGAATGAGGGTAAAGATGAGGGCATAGAGGAGGAGAGAGGTAGGCACCAGAGAAGGATACCAGGCTCCCGTGGGGTGACACGGATCAGCTCAGGCCTGATGCTAGCCACTCCCACACAACTCCTTTCTTTCTAATCCACTTCTTGTTCTCTTTGGGAAGGATTGCGGTCTCTGGAAGATGGCCAAAAACCAATTAAGCGAGCAGCCAGCCCAAGTTAATGCTCAAGTATCAGGAGTATCTGAGTCCTGAAAGCCACTTCTGTTTTCCCTCTCTCAGCTGAGGGGGTGGGAAGAGGTTCCCAAAGCCACCTCTCCTTTCAGGGAGATTTAGAAGGCATATAAAGGCCCCTGGCTGAGGACTTGCTTCCTCACTCCACAGTTGGTGCCAGAACTCTCAATCCTCTACCGAGAGAAAATGTCCATCCAGTAAGTATCTCTGGGAGATTTTTTTATTAATGCCTTCATGCGTTGATGGTAAATGAGCTATTTCAAGAACTCCTGAAGACAACTGAGGATCCATTTAGGAAAAGCCTTGGGTCTTGGTGGGAGAGTTTGTTTCTTCCTATACACATATTGAAGCAAATATCTAGAAGTCAGGTCTAAGTTACAGTGGGATTTTATGGCTTGGAATGGGCCTTGGAAGCAGTAGTGAGCATGAAGATTCAATGAGGCAGACCTGGGTTCTACTTCTTGTCCAGTCATTTCCTAACTGTGTTATCTTAGGCAAATTACTTTTTAAAGTCTAGGCTTTTCCATAGATAAGATAAGTAATACTTACCCCATTTTGGTGCTGTGATATTTAAATGAATGAAGAGCATATAAATTCCTTTTGATGGTATGTGGCACATAGTAAATGCTTAATAAAAGATAAGTGCCTAAATTAGGCAGTCTTGTCAGAGCTCTCACTCCAAGAAGTCATATAATGAGCCAAAGTGAGAAGGAAGAACATTAAAATATATATATGTATATATGACCTAAATATCCTTATCTGACTACTTTTAAAATGTAGTGAAGCTCTTGGAGATTGGTGACGAAATAAGACAGTGGGAAGAGATGATGGTATAATATGCATGAATAGCAAAGGATTAGGTATTGACCCCAAAACCTGTGGTCTCCCAGTTCATAAGAGGGAGAGGAATGAGACTGGGAGTCAAGAGAATGAATGATGCAGTAAGCTGAGGGTACTGACAGGGTAGGATAATTCTGTGGGAAGGACTTGGTCAGGAAGAGAAGTGACAATGATAATGGGATTTGTTGACTTGTCCTCAGAAATATGGGAAAACTGCGGAAGGTAAGTCCACTGTAATATTAAAAGGGAGGTCATTTTCCTTGTCATCAAAGGAGAAAAACCAACCTGGGCCTTTGCCAACGTGATACATTTCTGCCACCCTTCCCCAGTTTCTACCACCACCACCATATCTCCTCCCAAAACACTGTACTCTCAGCTCCAGCTGGACTGGCAGTACACACCAGCATTGAGTAGAGGGCATCTTTTCTTGTGGAGCTCTGCCTCTGTCTCCATGGACTCCCTGAGATTCCACATGAACTTCTTCCTCATTATTCCACCATTTCAGAGTTGAACATCCAGCTGGTGGTTACAAGAAACTGTTTGAAACTGTGGAGGAACTATCCTCACCGCTCACAGCCCATGTTACAGGTTGGTCTCAGCTTTCTTGAAGCCATCTTCTTTTTTTTGTTGCGATCTCTCTTTGCTGTCCCCTTATTCATTGGCATCTCTCAGCATAGGTTCCCCTATGGGCTACAAAGAGAGAAATCTGGAGATTTGGGCTTTTTATACCAAGAACTCATTTCCTCTTTTCTTTACTTTTCTAAAATATACATTTTAAAAATGCTACCTAAGTGGAATTCATTAACTACTGGGACTATACCTTTGTCATCTTTAAACTGTCTCCTCCCAATTGCCTCTTCTGGAAAATAGAAAAGATGAACCCAGTGCTCTTTCTCAACTAGATTCTGATGTTAACAGTCTAGATGCAAGCAATCAAATTAATGGTGTGTCTGTTAGGTGAGCCATGTCTTCTTTTCAAATTTTTATCAGAAATATAAATCTGTATAAAGTGGACTGCTGAAACTGAGCTGTATGAAATAATACATTTCAGGTTGGAGAGTTGACAAGGATTAAACAAATACTGCCATATGCTGTACATTCAAGGACAACAGGGCACAGCCTGTTTAGACTGAATGGCCTTAAAACCTTTATTGTGTGTCCCTCATTTTGCAGAGAAGGACACTGAGGCCCAGAGATAGCACACAGCAAATCCTGAAGCAGAATCCAGGTCTCTGACAGCCCTGTGTACTTTCTGCTACCGCAAGGTGACCTTTATCTGGACAATAGCCCATATTCTCAAAGGAATTTAGCTCTATATTTTAAAAAGCCAATTTCCTATTGTTTCACAGAAATGGTTTGTTCTATCAACACATCTTTTTTTTAGTATTTTGATCTCTACTTCTAATCCATCCCTCCCATATCAAGAAATTTGAAATTTTTTCTTAAAAGTAAGATGGTAAAAATGCAAATGTATTGGTAGCTGGGAATATCTGTTAGATGGAGAATCCTGTTCCATTCCAGATGTTCTTCCTTGTCTCCTTCCAACCTTTTGTTTAAACTCAGAGATGCTGCCACATTTCCCAACCTTGGTTCCCTAGAAAAAGGAGAGTCAGCCAGCAGGCATTTCCTGAGAGCTACTCCGCGTGAGAGCTGGGAATGGAAATCACTGCCAGCTTTAGAAGTAAAAGGCTGCCCATCCTGATGGCTTATATAATCACTGCTCCTTACCAGGGGTGAGAAGAGCAGGTATAAGAAACAAGATTCTGTGTCTCACTTTCCTCACAGGCAGGATCCCCCTCTGGCTGACCGGCAGTCTCCTTCGATGTGGGCCAGGACTCTTTGAAGTTGGATCAGAACCATTTTACCACCTGTTTGATGGGCAAGCCCTCCTGCACAAGTTTGACTTTAAAGAAGGACATGTCACATACCACAGAAGGTAAAGAACACTAGGTTCCACTCCCCTTCCTAGGGTTGGGGCCTAGCTCAGCTCCTCCTTGCATGTTCTTTTTAACCTCCTGAACCCAATAGGAGACTTTATACTCACCTCCACTCAGAATCCTCCTGGGCCATGAGTCTGCATGGACACCTGGGAGCTATAGGACAGGATAAAGAAACAGCAAAGAACTAGGGCTTTGGGGTCTGACATGCCTGGCATCAAATCCTATATGCCCTAGATACCATTTGTCTAGGTGGGTGCCCTTTGGCAAGTTAACTTCTACTTCTTTGTTTTGTCATCTATAAAAATGGGAGAAGTAAAAGAATTTACTTCAGAGTTTATTACAAGGATAAAATGAGAACACAGTGCTTAGTCCATCAGAAGCATTTAATAATAATAATAGTCATTTTAGTATTATTAGACCATGTTTCGCTTGATTTCTTTCCTTTTTTGTAATCAGAAAGGCCAATGGGAAGGAGGGAAGGGGTGTCACAGAGCAGGCAAGGACCAAATATGTCATAATAATACCAGGAATAAGTTTTCTAAAAACAGGAGATGGTTAAAAGGCTTGAGGCCCTAAGCCATCACTCCAACTTCATTACAAAGACTCATTAGCACCACAATAAATACTTTGTTTCATGTTTTAATATTCAGGCCTGTTAGTGGTTTTGTTGATCACCACAGATTTCAGGCATTCTGAAGAGACATCAAAAGTAAGAATAAATGGAGTCTTGAAGTAGTTGGGATAACTTGGACTGTTTTAGAAGAGAAACAGATCAAGTCAAGCAAAAATTTAGCTATGAAAGCTTATTTTGGAGGTCAGAGAAAGCCTTCTAAAGACCTTGGTACTTTTTCCTCTTTACAAAAGTACAAAATCAAATTTTAATTGGCTCTCCACATGAGAAACCCTAGGCAACGTATGCTGTCTAGTCTGGGATATGGTTGAGGAGGTCTGCCTGTGTAAGAGACTGGATTCAAAAATATCTACTTTTAAAAGTAGCAAAATAAAATTTTAAATTAAAGAAAAACACTAGAGGAATAGAAGGAAGATTGAAGGAAATCTAATTCAGCATACCATGTTCTATACCTCCCTGCTCAGTGTAGGCTGGTGAGTCATAGGGTACAGGAAGTCAGAAGCCCAATTTGAACTATCCATGGGACTATGTAGTATGATATGGAAAAGTCATATTTTCTGGCTCAGGCCATATATGCCGATCATTAGCTTCTCTGAGCCTTGATTTCTCATCTGTCACTGTGAAGTTTATAATTGAAGCTTATGACACATGGTCTCCTTCTCCTTCAGTCACCCCAAGAAAGTGACCTGACTCTTCATTCTCCATGTTGTGAATTTATGATTCTTGATAAGGGCACATGGAATGACCTTCTATGCTCCCCAGGGACTACGCTAATTCCCCTTCTCTGTGACATTTCCTATATCTTAATGTCCTTCAGGTTCATCCGCACTGATGCTTACGTACGGGCAATGACTGAGAAAAGGATCGTCATAACAGAATTTGGCACCTGTGCTTTCCCAGATCCCTGCAAGAATATATTTTCCAGGTTTCTGAAACCCAACTGCATGTTATTAAAGATATTTTACATTAGCCATTTTTCTGTCATGGCTTGAAAGTTACTGGACTAAAAAATCCATTTGCTTCTACAGGTTTTTTTCTTACTTCCGAGGAGTGGAGGTTACTGACAATGCCCTTGTTAATATCTACCCAGTGGGGGAAGATTACTATGCCTGCACAGAGACCAACTTCATTACAAAGATTAATCCTGAGACCTTGGAAACAATTAAGCAGGTAGGACACAGTGCTCAAAAGATATTGCTTAGGAATTTAGAATTTGTACCTTAGAATTAAGTCCACTGTACATTTTGTTTGGAAGAACATGAGAGCCAGATAGATTAAGTTTCAAATCCCTGCTTTGTCATCAACTACTAGCGATGTGACATAAAGCAGAATTTTCTTCTCATTTGTGAAATTTTAAATATTTATTGTGTGAATTAGAGGAAAACTGTATAAAATGCCCAACATATTTATTTGTGACACAAGTATTAAGTCCCTTCCATGTACCAGAATGTATGCTAGATGCAAAAGATATATCAATGAGTAAGACACATGGTCCCTGCTCTTCGTGGTTTTTATAGGCTAGCATGGAACTGGCACATTTAATATTGAAAAGATTAAATTCATGGTTCTAGGAAAGTGTATTGCACCAATCTTACACCTTCTTATACAACTTCTTGTTAAAAATAAAAGCCATACCTTAAATGAAAAGGCATAAAGAAACGTAATATTAGAAAGTGATCAATTTTGCTGAGATATGAGGCAGTCTCAGTGCAGCATTCAGTAAAACAGATCTACATTTTCAACCAATGTTTATTAAGTTGCAGCTGCTTTCTTTCTTTTTTTTGCTTTGTGATTTTATTTTTTTAATTAATTTATTTTATTTTTTAATATAAATTTTTTCTTTTAATTGGAGGCTAATTACTTTACAATATTGTATTGGTTTTGCCATACATCAACATGAGCCTGCCACAGTTGTACACGTGTTCCCCATCCTGAACCCCCCTCCCACCTCCCTCCCCATACCATCCCTCTGGGTCATCCCAGTGTTTTCAAGGCATCATTTTTACTTTCAGAACACTTAACATCTAAGTGGAGAAATCAATTAATATATTATTTAACTATAATAGAGTGCAGCACTTTCACAGCATCATCTTTCAGGATTTAAAATAGCTCAACTGGAATTCCATCACCTCCCCTAGCTTTGTTCATAGTGATGTTTTCTAAGGCCCACTTGACTTCACATTCCAGGATGTCTGGCTCTAGGTGAGTGATCACACCATCGTGATTATCTTGGTCTTAAAGATCTTCTTTGTACAGTTCTTCTGTGTATTCTTGCCACCTCTTCTTAATATCTTCTGCTTCTGTGAGGTCCATACCATTTCTGTCCTTTATCGAGCCCATCTTTGCATGAAATGTTCCCTTGGTATCTCGAATTTTCTTGAAGAGATGTCTAGTCTTTCCCATTCTGTTCTTTTCCTCTATTTCTTTGCATTGATCACTGAGGAACACTTTCTTATCTCTTCTTGCTATTCTTTGGAACTCTGCATTCAGATGCTTATATCTTTCCTTTCCTCCTTTGCTTTTCGCTTCTCCTCTTTTCACAGCTATTTGTAAGGCCTCCTCAGACAGCCATTTTGCTTTTTTGCATTTCTTTTCCAAGGGGATGGTCTTGAACCCTGTCTCCTGTACAATGTCACGAAACTCTGTCCATAGTTCATCAGGCACTCCATCTATCAGATCTAGTCCCTTAAATCTATTTCTCACTTCCACTGTATAATCATAAGGGATTTGATTTAGATCATACCTGACCCAAATCAATATGCACTCAATATGCCAGCAAATTTGGAAAACTCAGCAGTGGCCACAGGACTGGAAAAGGTCAGTTTTGATTCCAATCCCAAAGAAAGGCAATGCCAAAGAATGCTCAAACTACCGCACAATTGCACTCATCTCACATGCTAGGAAAGTAATGCTCAAAATTCTCCAAGCCAGGCTTCAGCAACACATGAACCATGAACTTCCAGATGTTCAAGCTGGTTTTAGAAAAGGCAGAGGAACCAGAGATCAAATTGCCAACATCTGCTGGATCATGGAAAAAGCAAGAGAGTTCCAGAAAAATATCTATTTCTGCTTTCTTGACTATGCCAAAGCCTTTGACTGTGTGGATCACAATAAACTGTGGAAAATTCTGAAAGAGATGGGAATACTGGACCACCTGACCTGCCTCTTGAGAAGCCTGTATGCAGCTCAGGAAGCAACAGTGAGAACTGGACATGGAACAACAGACTGGTTCCAAATAGGAAAAGGAGTACATCAAGGCTGTATATTGTCATCCTGCTTATTTAACTTATATGCAGAGTACATTATGAGAAACGCTGGGCTGGAAGAAGCACAAGCTGGAATCAAGATTGCCAGGAGAAATATCAATAACCTCAGATATGCAGATGACACCACCCTTATGGCAGAAAGTGAAGAGGAACTCAAAAGCTTCTAGATGAAAGTGAAAGAGGAGAGTGAAAAAGTTGGCTTAAAGCTCAACATTCAGAAAACGAAGATCATGGCATCTGGTCCCATCATTTCATGGGAAATTGATGGGGAAACAGTGGAAACAGTGTCAGACTTTATTTTGGGGGGGCTCCAAAACCACTGCAGATGGTGACTGCAGCCATGAAATTAAAAGACCCTTACTCCTTGGAAGAAAAGTTATGACCAACCTAGATAGCATATTGAAAAGCAAAGACGTTACTTTGTCAACAAAGGTCCGTCTAGTCAAGGCTATGGTTTTTCCAGTGGTCATGTATGGATGTGAGAGTTGGACTGTGAAGAAAGCTGAGCCCCAAAGAATTGATGCTTTTGAACTGTGGTGTTGAAGAAGACTCTTGAGAATCCCTTGGACTGCAAGGAGATCCAACCAGTCATTCTAAAGGAGATCAGCCCTGGGATTACTTTGGAGGGAATGATGCTGAAGCTGAAACTCCAGTACTTTGGCCACCTGATGGGAAGAGCTGACTCATTGGAAAAGACTCTGATGCTGAGAGGGATTGGGGGCAGGAGGAGAAGGGGGGATGACAGAGGATGAGATGGCTGGATGGCATCACTGACTCTATGGATGTGAATCTGAGTGAACTCCGGGAGTTGGTGATGGACAGGGAGGCCTGGCGTGCTGTGATTCATGGGGTTGCAAAGAGTCAGACACGACTGAGAGACTGAACTGAAGTGAACTAACTATAATAGAACACAGAATATAGTAAGTCCTTTCACAAAAGGAATCCTTCTATGGAAGTGCATATAAAGATTACTTCTGGCAGTGCTGAAGGGTATGAAGTGGGGCAGATCAAGGAAGATTTAAAAGTATTGTATTTGAGTTAGAAATTAGAGGGAAGGCAAAACTTCATTGAATTTGGGGAAAGAACATTTCAGATATAGGAAGTACCATGACCAAACAAACAGAGGTGGGAAACTGGAGAATAAGGATTTTTTTTTTTTTTTGGCTAGAATTGCAGTATTTCTCAATGGAGGTGGCATTGCCACCTGGGCAGGTGGCACTTCATCATTATGGGGACTGTCTCACCTACTGCAGAGGTTTGACATCCCTGGTCTCACCCACTAAACACCAGATATGTCCTCAATCATTGCACAAACCCCAAATGCTCCCCAACATTTCCAACTTCCCCGCTAGGGGACAAAAGCATTCCTAGGTGCAAACTAGTGATCAGAGCATGCCATGTCAAGGGTAGAGTGAAACTATAAGTTTGAATAATGGACAAAAATTTGGAATAAGTTGTTTGGTTGATGGTAAACTACTGAAAGTTTTTGTTCAGAGAAGTGGTATAGCAAAGCTTTAGGTTATTTAATCTGGAAGTTATGCATAAGCTGTATGGGAGGGCAAAAGAACTAGGAGACTAGCTAGTGGAACTGAAGACCAGAAGGAGAAACTGAGTGTAATAGGAATAGAAAGGAAAGTAGTCACAACACTGGGTCTCAATACTACAGGCTGATTTATAATCCCACGGACTGTTTACTAAGGTTTGACATATTCTCAACAGCTTTTTCTTGGTTTAGATGTATGTTTGTAACCACATATGAGTGTGTGTGTAAATCATTTAGAGAAGTTCTGAAATTAAATTTCTAAACTACTCATTTGACTTTGACAGTATATCAGATTGCCATGGTAATTTAACTGGAAGTGTGAAGTTCATGGTATGGCTCCAGAATAGACTTTATTAGAAGTTAAGGTTCATTGTGAGCAGCACTATACCCTAACTTCATATAAAAATGTAATTTTAAAATTTTGAGGGTTTTTTGTTTGTTTATTTGTTTACCATGACTGAAATAGCCTGCTAACAAGTACCTTTGCCTCTAGACTGATTCCCTTAAATACAACTTCCTTAATTTAGTAGAAGTATTTTTTTTTCTAAAATGCAAGTATAAATGTGCTATTCCATCTAGTGCACCCACAGTTTCCAAGATATAGTTAAAACACAGACCTTTGTGGCTGGCCCATTTTTATTTCTCCTTCTCCATGTGTGCTCTTCACCACAGCCATGCTGAATGACTAGACTTCCCTAAGCAGCATTCACTATTTACAACTCTATGCCTTTACAGCAAGGTTCCTGCTTCCTAGAACACATTGTTATCATTTTGCATCTGACTGACTTTTACTCATCTTTCAACATGAGTTGGAGTCATCGCCCTTGGGAAGCCCTGCCTAATCTCCCAGTTTGGGTTAAATGGCTTTTCTTTATAGATATGGTTTTGCACTTACTACACTTATTCCAGCTTATTGTTCTAATGTTGTTGTTCAGTCACCCAGTCATGTCTGACTCTTTACGACCCCACAGACTGTAGCATGCCAGGCCTCCCTGTCATCACCATCTCCTGGAGTTTGCCCGAGTTCATGTTCATTGCATCAGTGATGCTGTCCAGCCATCTCATCCTCTGACACCCTCTTCTTCTGCCCTCAGTCTTTCCCAGAATCAGGGACTTGTCCAATGAGTCATCTGTTCCTGTCAGATAAGCAAAATACTGGAGCTTCAGCTCCAGCATCAGTCCTTCCAGTGAGTATTCAGGGTTAATCTCCCTTAAGACTGACTGATTTGATCTTGCTGTCCAAGGGGCTTTCAGGAGTCCTATCCAGCACCACAGTTTGAAGGCATCAATTCTTTGGCATTCTGCCTTCTTTATGGTCCAGCTCTCACAACTGTATGTGACCACTGGGAAGACTATACTATACGGACCTTTGTCAGCAGAATCACATTTCTGCTTTTCAACACACTGTCTAGGTCTGTCATCGCTTTCCTGCCATAAAGCAATTGTCTTCTGATTTCATGGCTGTAGTCATGGTCTGCAGTGATTTTGGAGCCCAAGAAGAGGAAATCCGTCACTACTTCCACCTTTTCACCTTCTGTTTGCCATGCAGTAATGGGGCCAGATGCCATGATCTTAGTTTTTTAATATTTAGTCTTAAGTCGGCTCTTTCACTCTCCTCCTTCACTCTCATCAACAGGCTTTTTAGTCCCTCTTTGCTTTCTGCCATTATAGTGGCATCATCCGCATATCTGAGATTGTTGATGTTTCTCCCACCTATCTTAATTCCGGCTTGTAACTTATCAGCCCGATATTTCTCATGATATGCTCAGCATATAAGGTGACAGCAGACAGCCCTGATGTACTCCTTTCTCAGTCTTGAACCAATCAGTTGTCTAGTACAGTGCTGTCAATGGAACTTTCTACAACACTTCTATATCTACATTGTCCAAGTGCTGTTGAGTACATGGATGTGGCTAATGTGATGGAGGAACTGAATTTGAAGTTCTGTCTAATTATGATTAACTTACATTTAAATTGCTACATGTGGCTGCAGTATTGGATACTGCCAGTCAGTACTGAAATTTTGAAAAGCAAGGACTATCTCTGTTTTCCTAGACACTGACACAGCATCTGGCATATAATAGAAGCCCAGCGAGTACTTGACAAATGACTGAGTGAATTGATGTCTTGCCTAATATTTAAATGAGAGTGCTAAAAACTCCCTAAGCTTTAAAACATTTTCTCTTAATCAAATAGAAAGAACTTTGGTTAGACAAATATATAACCATGGATTATTTATTCAATAAATCTTTACCGAGTAGGTCCCAAGCAGAAATTTTAGTGCTCTACATCTTTTGACAAGTCACTTGACTTCTCTGACTCCTCAAGTTCTCCTTAGGTAAATTGAGAGGTTTGTGATAGATTATGGTTTTGAATTTTTTATAAGAATCCAAATTCAACTGAAGTACTGAATCCTGTCTTCAGAAGTTTCCATTAATTCCAGGAATTCATGGTTCCCCTGAAGTCTATTTAGGTTAAGACTTTCTATACTAGAATTCTGAGGTTTCTTTCAGTTCCAAATTCCTTTACATGTAAGACACTGGATTTGGTATTTAGGTTGTATCATACAAACTTTGTGTTTTTGCAAAATGAAAATTAATAACTATCAACATGCAGTTCAATGTAATTCAATAAGGAAAATGTAAAGATGTTTCAGGATTAAAATTTATCACTGTTTGAGGACAGCTTGTATATACAAAAGGAAAATAACCAAACAGAGAAATGCATGGTCTACATCAACAGAAGAACACAGTCAGAGAGAACTTAAAAATTTCAAAGGCATGAAGGGTCAATGTGGGGGTCAGAGAAGAGCTCTACACTAAAGTTGGAACTTCCACAGGTTTGAAAGAAAGTAGGACCCCAGAGAGATAGAAGGAAAGAGAAAGTGCACTTAGGGTAAAGGTGCAAATGGTCATGGTGAGGTCAGATTGAGGGACCAAAGATACAATACAGTTTTTCTCTTAACATGGGTGACATCTCTTTTCCTTCCATAGGTTGACCTTTGCAACTATGTCTCAGTTAATGGAGCCACTGCTCACCCCCACATTGAAAATGATGGGACTGTTTACAACATTGGTAATTGCTTTGGGAAAAATTTTTCAATTGCCTACAATATTGTAAAGATCCCACCACTACAAGCAGGTCAGTTTACCACTTTGATTCTTCTTAAAACAAGTATCTATAATGTGAGAAAATTACTGGAAATACAAGATGTCAGATCAGAAATATGAGGACTGCACTATATGGACTGTTAAATTACTTTCAGATTTTCAGAAAACTATTCTCATCCTCACCCTACCAGGGAACAAATACCCAATAGCACCATAGTAGGAAATAACAAATTGAAAATACAAAAACTTGTGGCCATGTTCTGTTCTACAGTGTTTCAAAGATGTAGTGTATATGTGACTTTGATCATATCAAATTTATATTTAAATCAAGCAAATAGTTATTAAGCACTTATCCATGTGCCAGACACAATTAAGATTTTAAACAAACATATGTGTACGTATATGAAAGTGTATTCAGTATTTTATATGTATTTAATTCCCCAAACTACAAACAAAACATTTTAACTCATATATAGACTATAAAGAATGCTAAAACAGAAGAGAGTACTCTTTAGAATTCTACATTCACCCTCCATTCGTTGCAAGAAATTTGATATTGATCTTGTTAATAGAATTATTTGAGTATATATGGATTTTTATTTAGTTTATCACCTGGAAACCTGTTAGAAATACAAATCTCAAGCCCCACCTGAGGTAGACTGAATGAGTAACTCTGAGGGTGGGCCCATGCTCAGTATTTTCAGAAGCTCTTTATGTATTTCTGGTGTACACTAAGGTTTAAAGACACTGCCTTAGTAGCAAATAAACTTTAATGTGCTTAAGAATTATTGTACCAGGCTATTGACACAGAAAGGGCTTCCCAGGTGGCACTAGTGGTATATGCCAATGCAGGAGACATAAGAGACAGGGGTTTGATCCCTGGGTCTGGCAACCCACTCCAGTATTCTTGCCTGGATAATCCCATGGACAGAGGAGATTTATGGGCTACCGTCCATAGGGCCACACAGAATTGGACATGACTGAAGGGACTTAGCACCCACAAACAACAAAACTACATATTCTGTAACTTTACAGCTAATTTAAGAGATTGTAAAAGTCACTTTGACCATACTAAAGTTTTGCCTACTCCCTTGACTTAGAACCCACCTTCAGATAGTAAGATGTGACTCCACTATACTCTATCTACCACACACTGTTTGAGTGCACTTTCCAAATCTGCTGCTATTTGGATTTTCCTGGGTGATGGCAGCTCCACATGAAATTTCCCTCAGAAATGCCAGTGACTGAGAAAATGGAAATAAACTCTTTAAAAAATCAAGATCTGAAAATGTATTTCTTTGCTCGCATAAGCTGTTCTAAATGCTTTGTATTTAAAAAAAAAAAAAGAGGCTGTTCCACAGCCTTTTAAAACCACTTTATTTCAGACAAGGAAGATCCAATAAGCAAGTCAGAGATCGTTGTACAATTCCCCTGCAGTGACCGATTCAAGCCATCTTACGTCCATAGGTAACTCGAAGGCCTGCTATGAATCTTCAGGAAAACTCAAGTTTAAAGATCTGCTTTGCCTACCTTTGATACCAGTCCTGATCATGACATTTTCTTGCAGAAACCTAAATTTAAATGTAATTAATTTCATGTAGGCACTGTTGATTCATATAACTGAGCATACCTCATGTGTACATATTTCTCTGTGGTTTGAGCATCAACCCTTCCCACTCACAAGTTTATTTCTGTTTCTGAACAGTTTTGGTTTGACTCCCAACTATATTGTTTTTGTGGAGACACCAGTCAAAATTAATCTATTCAAGTTTCTTTCTTCATGGAGTCTTTGGGGAGCCAACTACATGGATTGTTTTGAGTCCAATGAAACCATGGGCGTAAGTCTTACATTTATTTGTCAGGTTTATGATTCCAAAGAATATGTGTTTCATAATGCAGACTTTTTTTCTTTTTAAATGCATCAAAATATTCTCACTTTTAGGTTTGGCTTCATATTGCTGACAAAAAAAGAAAAAAGTATATCAATAATAAATACAGGACCTCTCCTTTTAACCTCTTTCATCACATCAATACCTATGAAGACCATGAGTTTCTGATTGTGGATCTCTGTTGCTGGAAAGGGTAAGAGAGTACACTGAATGAATAAATGTTACATCTCCAGTTGCTCCTGGAGATCAGGTTTGTTTGTTTGTTTTCAGAGATACTGCTTTCAATGTTTAATCTGAGTTATATCTTTTAAAAGTATGCTTAAGTCACAAAATATGATTTAAAAAGCTGTAGGGAGTTTAGGTAATCAGAAACAAAAACTGAACCTAAAAACCATGGTTAGTGATTGAAAACTGCTCAGGTCCATGAAACAGACCTGAAAATAAAAGATTCTATGACTTGATGAATGAACTTAAACTTAATTTCCCTCAAATTTAACAAGATCATTTGAGGAGCCTTAAACTGCATCTACTCTGGGTTTGATTTTTTTTTAAAAAGACAGACATTCTTTCTTCAGAGCAGCAAGTCACTAAAAGAGACAGTAGCCCCTGAAGACACAGACAAAATGGTGATAGAGAAACAGAGCAGAAAGTTTCAAAGGCTGCTGTTTTTAAACATATCCATGAAGCAGGACTCTTTTCTCCACCCAGAGCGGGCAGAAGTGGCTGCAGTATACCTGAGTCTTTAGGAGTTTCTAGATTGGAGACTAAAGAAGAGACAGGCATTTGTGCTTTTAAAAGACATGCATCATGTCTCTAAAATTTTTGTAATTGTCTGTCCTCATGTTTGACTTTTTATTTTTGCAGATTTGAATTTGTTTATAATTATTTATATTTAGCCAATTTGCGTGAGAACTGGGAAGAGGTGAAAAAAAATGCCAGAAAGGCTCCTCAGCCTGAAGTTAGGAGATACGTACTTCCTTTGAATATTGACAAGGTAACCACCCTCTACATAGATTTCAGATATAACAAGAATGTTTCATCTTTCTCAGGATTTTTTCTCCTGCTGTGTGTTTATACATAAAGGCTCAAAATTTCTGAACTGGAAGGGACCTTAAAAATTAGCAAATTCAATTCCCCTCATTTTATAAATGAAACCGAAGCTCATGAATTAGCAAAATCCAGTTGTGAAGAGTCAAAGTGAAGCCAGTTTTCACTCTCAACCTGTTTTTCTTTTTTCCACAAAATCTTTTTAAAAACTGATTGCTAAAAAATAAACAACAAAAAACTGATTGCAATCCAACTGGTTAGAACATAAACAAAAACAGTGGGATAAGTGGGCGAAAATAACTTAAAACAATAGGTTGGTAATCTTTGAAGGCTTTTAGGTTAGGGTAAAAGGTTTGCATTTTATTTGACAGGTGGTAGGGAGTTAAGGATTTTGAATAGAAGAAAGCCATATTCAGAGTTGGTGAACTGGGTATAAATAAAGTGTACTGACTTTTCTAGTTGTCTCTCCTGCTAAATGTCCAGCTTCCCTGAGCAAGTCTCTCAATGAGCAAGTTACCCCAAAGTTCAGATGCCCGTTCTGAAACCTAAATAAATTGGACTAAATAATAACTAAGTCATTTGCTGTTTTGATTTTCTAAAATAAGGCTGAGTCATGTGTAAGTAGTATTGGAAGTGAAGGAGAAAGATAGGGACCTGTGATTGTAGACAATTTAAATTACTCAGGTGCCAGAAAAATGTAGTGGTAGTAGCGACAGAAAGACAAAAGTGAGCATTCCTACAGATAGAATTAAAAGGATACTACATTTGACTGGATGGCAGAATGAATTAAGTCTTAGACATGCA
The DNA here is from genome assembly GCF_023091745.1 of Budorcas taxicolor. Classification (NCBI taxonomy): domain Eukaryota; kingdom Metazoa; phylum Chordata; class Mammalia; order Artiodactyla; family Bovidae; genus Budorcas; species Budorcas taxicolor. Next base: position 76,856,372 of record NC_068912.1, read on the forward strand.
AAACCCTATGTGTCTAAAGTGTTGATACCTTTGGAAATAGGAAATGCAATAGGCAGAGCAAATTTGGAGATAAACATGAACTGTAGAACTAGGAGGAAAGGGTAATAATGAGGGTAAGGGCTGACTTGAAGACAAACACAGGTTGACTGGGGCTTCCAGCTTTCTAGTGTAGGATTTGGGGCAAGACATTTAGTCTTTTCACGTCCACTTTTCTTTATCTGCACTTTCCTCGTGGCTCAGACAGTAAAGAATCTTCCTGCAATGCAGGAGACCCAGGTTCAATCCCTGGATTGGGAAAATCCCCTGGAGAAGGAAATGGCTACCCACTCCATTATTCTCGCCTGGAGAATTCCATGGACAGAGGAGCCCAATAGGCTACAGTTCATGAGGTCACAAAAGAGTTTTACACAACTAATTAGCACTTTCATTTCATTTTCTTTATCTATATCCACCATACAGGATTTTTGTGATCAATAAATGAGGTGATATATATCAATCTCTGAATATAGTCCCCCACATAAACTAAGTGTTAAATAATATTCATTATAATTCTCATCAACAACAAAGAAGTATGAACTTCTCTTGCTAGCAATGTCTATCCTCATATATTTGATCATCATTTCAATGCCAGTAACTATTAGCTCTTTTCTTCTAACCCTGCTTTGTGTCACAAGGACCTGCCCACTTGAAGAAAAGAGCTAATAGTTACTGGCATTGAAATGATGATCAAATATATGAGGATAGACATTGCTAGCAGCAAAAGTTCATACTTTGGAGTAAGCATTCTAAAAGAAACTTACAAATTTGTTGATTTTTAAAAATGAAGAACTTGACAGCCAGAAAATGTTGAAAGAAAAGATAGCCAAGCACATAAGTTGGGGAAACACCCATGGGCAGAAAGTGGTAGGAAAAGAGGAGTCAGAAAAAGAAAGAAAAAAAATCACTAAAGGGTCCTAGTTACAACTAAGAGAGGAAAATGCCACATTGACAAAGCAAGAGAGGGTTTCATTGATGTCCACTGCTATGTATAGGCAAGCTGAAAAACATGAAGCTGAAAAAAGGAGCCAAAACCCAGATTTAGTGACCTCTAGGAGAATAGGGAGAGAGGAAGAAATCAGGTTTCAAGCCACAGTGACAATGTGGTAGCAATTACTATAGCCTGTACTTTTAAAGTTTGGCAATGAAGAGAAAACTAGATCATAAATTAGAGAAAGAAGAGATTAAAAAAGTGAAGGAAGGACTAAGGAAGGGAAAGAGTATAAGATGACTAAAGCTTCAGGTTTAGTGATTGAAATAATGGTGATATTTTTTAATATATCTTTCTTATTTTTGAATAGGCAGTGCATTTAATTGGTCAGAAAATCAAAATAATCTAAAAAGGTTTGCACTGAAAGTGTCACTCCAACCTCTTTCTGCATCCATTCCATACCATTCCTCTTCACTTCTATGTTTAACTTTTAATGTCTTTCCTTTGCATTTGTTTGTTTATGAAAATATTATAAAATGCCAACATATAGAATTATTATTCCCACTTTTTACACAAAAAGTAACTTTCTATATCCACATTTTTATTCCTTGCTTATTTTCATTTTAAAATATATATTGAAGATCTTACTTTCTTCAACCACACAGTGTACTTTTTTACCAATATGCTGCAGTCCCTCACTGCTGAGCAAGTCATTTCCATTTTTTGACTGTTACAGATAATTTCACAAGGAATAACTTTGTATGTATGTTCTTTTATGTATATGCAGATATAGCAATAGGATAGACTCTCAGAAATGAGTTTGCAGTATCAGAGGATAAACACATCTATTTTAAAAAGAAAAATAGTGAGAGGGAGAGTGAAAAGGAGGTGCTGGTTTGGAAAGCAAAGATGATGTTACAGATCTCTTACATTAAAAAGCCTGAATTTAATAATAGAAAAAATAAGATACAACAGAGAAAAATCGTTAAAGTTACAGTCCCAGAAGTAAAGTGTTCAACATCAACATTTGAACTAATTGTATTTTTTTTCTTAATTCATACAATGCTACAAATCATAAGGACTCACTGTGTTGGATCAATTGTTATTTCCAGGTCTTCTGTATGGAGAGAGAGAGAGAGAGACATATATAAAATTTTCTTTATTTTGCCACCTTTAGGTAGTCATATATCAATATGTATATATACATACATGCTGCTCTCTGCTTCCCAACATCACCATGAAGAGCCTTGAAGTCACACTTCATGGAATCTTACAAGATCCATTCCTCACCTCCTATCTCTTCCCAATTCTGAAAATCTTTCACTATTTCCTTTTAATTCATTGTACATCACCAGAAAAATTCCATCTATCCTCTGCTCAGAAGGTTCCTTCCATCTTATCTCTTTTACCAAAAAATCTGACACTCTCTAGGACACTGGTCTCTTCAGCAGCAGTTTCCAGGGGTAGCAGTTTCTCCTCCAGCCCTTGTACCACTGGGCCTGGAGTTGGAACACTTGTTCCACTTTGCTGCTTCCAAACCATTGTTCCTTCTGCCCACCCTTAAAATCTTTCAGTTTCAAATCTCACTTCAACTAGTTATATACCCAAGTGGTATGTGTACATATATATATATATATATAAAACCCTTCATTATTGTTTTCATGTACCAATCATCACTCCTTCTTCTTTTGGTTAAGTGTCACACTCCTCTCCCTGATCTATTTCCAACTGTCAGTGATTTCAGTATACACATCATAGATGATTCTTCCAACAGCCTGGCCTCAGTTCCTTGACATCTTCCACTGATCCTGTCTTCCATTCTAACTCAGCCACTCACTTCCCAAGTCATACAATTGACCTTGCTATTACCTTTGACTGTGCTTCTATCATAACCTTGGTTCATACAGGACACATTCTGACTTTCCTTTCAAGATTACCAACCCTATTACAATTCCCACCAGAACCTCCAATCTATTGAACCTGCTCACCAGCTCTCACTCCCCTGAAGACTTATCTTCCCTCCTTATTCAGTTAAAATTTCATGATCATTGTAATCACCCCCTTGAGTAAATCCTCATTTCTCTTGCCACTTTCTTACTTTATAGAATTTATTTGTCAAAGTCATAAATCCTAGTTAAATTCAACTCTCCACCCACTCCATGCTTGTACCTCTAAGACTCAAATCAAGTGCTAAAAATACACAATTGTGTTAATTGGCCCATTTTTAAATATATGACCACAAACCTTACTGCAACATTTCCCAACTTCATTTTCCTAGTTAAGTATTTCACACCCTCCTCTCTCAAACTTCCCACCTCCACACTCATACTCAATTAATGGCTCTGTTTCCTCTTTTACTAAACAAATGAAAGAAATCAGAAAAGAATGTAAACTCCTGCCACCACATCTACCCACCCACCAGCATCTGTACTCATACTGAATTATCCCTCGTCTTATTCAGAACTAGTCTTTCCCATCCTTCCTCACCCACTCCAGGACATTATTCTACAACACTCCCATTCTGTCATATATCTCACTCTCCTCCTATTTTTATTAACTCATGCATATCATGCTGTTATTTTGCCTTCTTATAAAATCCTTCTCTTGACTCTTCTTGCCCCTTCATTTATCCCTTCTTTCCTGTCTTGTGGCCCCTTTAATGTTGGAGGGCACCAGGACTCACCCGTTTGTCCTGCTTCTATTTGTACTTTCACTCCTTTTAAAGACTCATGCCTTAAATCAACCTGCACTTCCACTTCCAACTTCCTTTTAACTCAAGATTCTTGTATGTTATTGCCAATGCTAAGTCTTTATTTTGATGTTCAGTAAACATCTCAACTTTAATAAGACAAAACTCAAACTTCTCCTCTTCCCCTACCAAAAACTTTATCCTATCTCCAGTAATCCCCATCTTTATTGTGACAACTCCAGCTTTTAACTATTTGGGCCCCAAACCTTGAAGCCATCCTTGACTTCTCACTTAATTTCATGCCTGTTCCCTATCCAGTATCTTACCTATCAGGAAATCCTCTGCTCTGCCTTCCATTCCTCACTGACTTCAGTGCTACTAGTCCAGTCTGAACCATTGTTTTCCTTTGACTAGACTACTACAAGACAGACTGGTTTTCCTGATTTCACACCTGCATATCCCCTATTCTTAAAGGGATCTTGACAGAGCAGCCAGACTGATTCTTTTAAAAATAAATCATAGCCTTGCAAACTCTTCTGCTCATCTCTTGCTCACAAGAAAAACCCAAGTCTTCACAATGACCCATCAGGCTCTAACCAGTCTGACCCCATTATACCCCTCTACCCTCCTTTCCTGTGTTCTCCCCCCAGCTCAGTCAGCACAGCCAACCTGGTCTCCTTAATGCTCTTCAAGCACTCCTGACAATACTCCTGCCTCACGCCTTTGCAATTTGTTTTCTCTGCTTAAATGCTCTTCCCCAGATATCTACATTGCTTCCTTCATCTCCTACAAGTTTTACCCCAAATATCACCTTATCAGTGAAGCCCACCCTGACTACCTACTAAAATTATAAATCACTTACCCTTCACACTTCTGATCCCCCATACTCTGCTCTGTTTTTCTTTTCACATTCATGGTATACTAAACACTTTATCTATATTTATAGTTTTCCAAATTAGAATGTAAACTCCATAACAATAGGAACTCTGTTCTCTGAAATATCACAAATGCCTAGAATAGAGTCTAGTACAAACCAGGTATTCAAGTATTTAATGCAAAACTAAATGCATATGTTCTTTGAAGAGCTCATGATATTCATTCCTTTCATAATATAATCTGAAAAATGATGTGGGGGCAATTTTGGTATCAAGAGATCTTAGAAAACATCAGGTCCAGAAGTTTTTTCATTTGTTTTCTTTTTTGACAACATAAGGATATGATATTTTTCCAATAAAATCAAAATATAGCTAACTTTAAAGGAGATAAACATTGTATGGATACCTAGAGGTTGAAGTCTTTGTTACTGTGAAGCAAAATACTTCTTTTCCCAGAACCACATCCTCAGGGCCCTATATGGGCCTATATGGCCCTATATGTTCTTTGAGGTCCGTCTCATTTCACAGATGAGAAGACTACGAGGTTATATTTCTTTTATATATCTCTGACTCTCCCAGTGATACACACTCAGTGACTTACATGGACATGGGCAGCTTTCTCAGTCGTGTTCTTTGTCTCTCCCTTCTAGAGTTTCCTGTACTGACTCTTCTACATGTTGACTTAAGAAATGAAGAACTCAGGAAACTAAACTTGGAAACTGTTCTCACTGCTGCTTGATTTTTATTCCTTGCTCACTGAGGTTTCTGTTATCCTCTTTCTTAGGCTGACACAGGCAAGAATTTAGTCACACTCCCCAACACAACTGCCACTGCAATTCTGTGCAGTGACGAGACCATCTGGCTGGAACCTGAGGTTCTCTTTTCAGGGCCTCGCCAAGGTGAGATGGTATAGGAAAAAACTTCACATGTGAGAGAACAAAATGTTCCACTCCGAGAGAGTAATTGAGTTTTCCTAAGCATGTTTTTTATTTTGTAGCATTTGAGTTTCCTCAAATCAATTACCAGAAGTATGGTGGGAAACCCTACACATATGCATATGGACTTGGCTTGAATCACTTTGTTCCAGACAGGGTAATTAATTCCTCTGACTAATATTTGAACGGTACTTTGAATCATATGTAAGTCAAGTAAAGCATATTGACTGACTAATTTATTGACTAATTTTTCTTTCTTATAAGCAGCTCTGTAAGCTGAACGTCAAAACTAAAGAAACCTGGGTATGGCAAGAGCCTGATTCATACCCTTCAGAACCTATCTTTGTTTCTCACCCAGATGCCTTGGAGGAAGATGATGGTAATGAGAGTAATAGATGTGTCTGAACCCTCTCTTCTCATTGGAGTTCATATAGTGAATTCACTAGGAGAGCAGTTATGTTGATTATTTCCAAATGTTCAAAAATAATCCTTCCTGCTATTGAATAGGACAGCACTAAAGAATGTAAATATGTTTGAAAAATAGTTTTATCTTATGGCCAGGTTTCATTAGGTACTGTTGGAAAAATGCTTAGAGCACCATTGGGTGTCACAATGGAATATCAGTATCTGCTCTAGATGGAAGCGAGAAGGAAGAAGGAGCAGCATGCTATCTAGGTTTTGCCTTTCCTGACCTAGATACATTTCTGAAAAGAAATAGGGTTCTAAGGAGGGAAACTGAATATTCTAACTGATCCAAGAGAATGAGGCTTTGAGATTCTGGTTCTAGTTTTTGTTTTTAGTAAGCTGAGGCTAGAAGGGGATCCAGAGCAACAGTCTATAAAACAGCAGTTCAGATACACTCAACTACAAAGCTGGGACAGCAGGGTAGGTGATACTCTCTGGGTTTAAAATATGGGAGACCACAGAGAAATGAATAGAATAAAGAGTTTTAGAGCCATTTTACACTAAGTGATTTTACATTTGCAGTGCATCCAGTTAAAACTGCAAAAAGTTTGTTCCTATTTAGTTTGATAGAAGTAAGCATCCAAGCTAGGTCTTGGAAATTGAAGAAATAATATACCTGACTGTTTTCAAAGTCTTTAATATATGTTTCATTTGATTGTCACAACATTTTTTGCAATAAATAGAGCAGGTGTTAAATCTTATGACACAAATAAAAACACAGAAACATTCATTAAATAAGAATTCAATGAATATTTACTGTGTTCTAACCATTGTGGTAGGCTATCAGGATACAATGGTGGGCAAAAAGGACACTGTCACTCCCTTCCTGGAGCTTATAGTCTAGGGGACTTGAAAAATTTAACATCCCTCTCATGGTTGCCATGGACTTTGCTGGTGACTCAGGCGGTAGAGAATCTGCCTGTGATGCAAGAGAGTACTCTAGCTAGGAGAATTCCATGGACAGAGGAACCTAGCAGCCTACAGTCCATGGGGTTGCAAAGAGTCAGACACGACTGAGCAACTAACACTTTCACTTGCATGGTTGCCACACAGCCAGGTGACAGAAGAGTCAGAACAAGCTATCATGTCATCTGGTTTTCTTTATTTGTGAGTGTAATGTCTCCTGTATTATTTCAATGATATTTAATCTATGGCTCTGGGCTTTTTTTTATTTTTAATTCAACACTGCCTTATTAACTTCTCATTAACAGGTGTAGTTCTGAGTGTGGTGGTGAGCCCTGGGGCAGGACAAAAGCCTGCTTATCTTCTGATTCTGAATGCCAAGGACTTGAGTGAAGTTGCCAGGGCTGAAGTGGAGATTAACATCCCTGTCACCTTTCATGGACTGTTCAAAAAATCCTGAGCACATTCTAGCATGACATGTTTCTAGTGACAAAACACAGAAAAACATAGTTAGGTCTGCAATCAATTTATGTTTAGCTTTAGCCTCCTGTCTACAAGGGTTTTAACTTGCAGATGCACACCGTTTTGCAGTATTTTACAGAAAGCACAGAGCTAAGTAAGGAATTCCTTTTTAAAAGTGCTTATTTAGATAATCATACTTTGTGAGACAGGCACATCATAACTAAAAACTCTTTATATATTTACAGTCAAATAGAAATTGAATGTGAATTTATTAAACTGTTCTTCATTCCTATTATAAAAGTGTATTTTAGGCACCTATCTGCTCCTATTACTTTTTAACATTTAAAAGCCAAAGTACTCTACAGCTGATATGTATATGGCTTTGCTGTGTCAAGGCAGCATCTTGGAAAAAAGGCTTAGTTACTAAATGTCAAATCAAACTTCTTCTCGAACCAGGGACTTTGATCTAAGACAATCATTGTATGCACATATGTATTATTTTCAAAGATTCTCATGGTTTAAACTTTAGTATTTCCATTTTATATAGGCAATTATTACTATTTCTGATTTCACAGTAAAAAAGCCTGTTTCTAATTCACTGAGGGCTCTCAACCAAATAACTTCTCAGAGATTATGTTATCTATTAGAAACTTATATAACATCAAAGCAATTACATATAGTAGTGACTATTTTTTTAATAGCATAAAATACTTACAAACATAATTGCTGTTTAAAATCAGATTATGGGGATAATAACGTTGGGGGGGGTTATACTTTGTTGCCTCTTCTGCTTAATTACATTTAAGCACTGTGCACCTGACTGAAGAGAAAGTGAAAAAAGAGAAAATACTGTCATTAACATTCAGATATGAATATAGTTTAAGCACTTTTGTTTTTAAAATTATTCTTTTCTGAGATACATGTTGCAAAAAAAATGAAGATTGACAAAAATTTTTATTCTATTTCTTAATCCTGTTTTACTAAGTAAAAACAGCTTGAAGGAACAGACAGACTTGGGTACTTGATGCATCCATTTGATTTCTTTATTTAGATAAAATGCAAACTCATTTTTTTAAAAAAGCAGAAATTATAAGGTAAAATCATACAGAGCTCATCTAAGCACAACTACTGGTCTTTTCCATCATTTCCCACATGTGGCTTTTTAATGTAATCATTGTTTCTTTGGGAGTAATTCCTAGGTAAACCTAGATATCTCAAAAAAATAAAAAGAAAAATGCCATAAAATAACATGGACTATGTGACTGTAGATAAACATCAATCTGCTGGATTTTGTCTCTAGACATGGCACATGAACTTAATTACACAAAGAAAGCTATTCATACATTTATTTTTAAAATGCAAAAAATAAATTACTGAATAATTACCAACTTTTGTGCTTATTTAAGTCTCTAAATTTAAAAAAATTCCTAATACTGTCACTTCCCAAACTTGCCAGTCAGCCCCTACCTTCTTCCCATTCCTTTTTGACAGGAAAGTCTGGCAGTTCTTTATGCCTGCTTCTCCAGTTGGAAGATCCCACTTTGAGCTCTGTGCTCTGTGGAGATAGCCATAGTGTTAAGAAGGGAGAGAGGCACATCTGACTAAAGGAACATTCTGTCAATACCTTTTCACCAATTGGATTGTCTATATAATCATTGCTGATATTATACCAAAAAGGCTTAGGAGCTGCTTTACAAGTGCAAAGATAGAACATGAGTTTTAAAAACTTAAATTAGGATAAGGGAGATTTAAGTCAAGCAGGAAGGATTAACTCAGAAATTCAGATTGAAAAAATTAAGTAACCTGATTTCTAAGAATCAAAGGTATTCATCTGGAGGAATCAAGAGAATCATGTCTCATCCAAAAACAAATAAATCTGTTTTAAGGGGAAAATTCAAATTGAATTAAGATAAATAAACCTATTAGTAAGTAGCTACTTTTGAAATAAGTTGCTTGAAGTCAGCTTTTTTCCATTTCAGCACCCTATTTGTCATAGCAAAGGAGAAATAATAACATCTTTGAGAATATAAAAAAGTAATTAGTAGCTGATAATTGCCTCATGGCTATCCAGACAGAGTTCCTATCAGCCAATTCAGTTCAGTCACTCACTCATGTCCGACTCTTTGGACCCCATGGACTGCAGCATGCTAGGCTTCCTTGTCCATCACCAACTCCAGGAGCTTTCTCAAACTCATGTCCATCGAGTCAGTGATGTTATCCGACCCTCTCATCCTCTGTCATCCCATTCTCTAGCCTTCAATCTTTCCCAGGATCAGGGTCTTTTCCAATGAGTCAGTTCTTTGCATCAGGTGGCCAAAGTATTGGAGTTTCAGCTTCAGCATCAGTCCTTCCAATGAATATTCAGGACTGATTTCCTTTAGGATTGACTGGCTTGATCTCCTTGTTTTCCTCAAGGAACTCTTAAGAGTCTTCTCCAACACCACAGTTCAAAAGCATCACTTCTTTGGTGCTCAGCTTTCTCTATGGTCCAACTCTCATATCCATACATGACCACTGGAAAAACCATAGCTTTGACTATATGGACCTTTTTTGGTAAAGTAATGGCTCTGCTTTTTAGAGTTCCTATACTATATTCTAAACCAAAAAAGATCAACAGGCAGCAAAGCCAGCCTACCTTCCGAGAATTCTGTGGCAGTTTTATTCTATCATCTACAATCTGGCTGAAGAATAAAATGCAGTTCTTTCTTCTGTAAACACATAAGAGTGATCAATGATTAGGATTAAGAGAAAATGTCTCCTAAGGGATCCCTTAGGGAATACCAAATCAGTCTCAGTGGGAAAACAATCTCTGAAAGACAGGAGAAAAGTAAACTTATACTCATTGAGTACCTTTTACTTTTACAGAAAGGTGGTAATTACTCCGAATATTATACCCCCCATGATACTATCTTCACCATTTTAAAGATCAGGAAAGGGAAGTCAAGTAACTTTTCTAATAGTCACAAAACTTAAACTGAAATCTAAGCCTATCAGTCCTTCCATTAAAATTTTGGTTTCTGATGCTTTCTAAAATATTTCTATTAATTTAAAATTTATTCCAAATACAACCACTATCATACTACTCAGTCATCAAAGTGAAGTGAGTGAAAGTGAAGTCGCTTAGTCGTGTTCCTCTGTCCGTGGGATTTCCCAGGCACGAATACTGGAGTGGGTTGCCATTTCCTTTTGCAAGGGAATTTCCCAACCCAAGGATGGAACCCGGGTCTCCAGCATTGTGGGCACACGCTTTACTGTCAAATAAAATCTTTGACAATTTAGTAACCCCTACTATTGATAGTGGGTCAAATGCTCCTTGAATAATAGTAACCAAATAACAAGTATATATTATGCCAGGGATTCCACTAATTAGTCTTTAAATATATAGTTTTGATAATGCTATTTTTCAGGTGAAGAAAGTAAAGCTCAATAAAGTTAAATAACTTGGTCAACTTTCCACACAGAATGAAAATCTGATTCCAAATACCATCTGTATCTGTTGAGCACCACGAACTACTATCTTGAGGTAGTTCACAATTTCAGCATTAGATCACTACATTCCTTTTGATGACATTTTAAAAAACCACTTTTCATTGACTTCTGTGAAAATATATTACATGCAAAAATTAATGTGGAATACAAAGTGATAATGACCGTGTCCGGTCTGATTCCAAAGTTTGAGAAGTAACAGTTACTAAGCTATTAGAACAAAGATGTCTATTGTGTCAGTTGGACTTATCTATGTAATAAGCAAAGGTTTTATGTATTTCTTTTAGTGTGCCATAAAAAGCAATTCTGACAGTAAAGGTTTTGTGAAGCAAGAAAGTTAGAGAATCTCTGTTTGAGACTCTTGTTTTTAACTTAGTAGGTAAAGCTGTAACCTCATAGGACCTAGTCTAGAGGGTTTTGATTTAAATGAGTTTATAAATTCATCCTCAAGCCATTTTATATCAGTTATTACATTAAATTTGCATTAAAGAGCTTTACTTATTTTGAAAAAAGAAAGATGAAAGAACAATATTCAATATTTATATGATTAGTCTGGATATTTCAGATTCTAATATGTTGACAATATTATACTAGATTGATAAAATATGTTTAAAAGGCTACCAACAATAATCTCAAAACTCACTGTTTCTCGAGTTTTTTTTAACTTGGATTCATCTCCATATCTATATATATACTCTCTCTCTTTCTCTCACACACACACACATACATATACATATACACATATATCTTAAACTCCTTCCAAAAAGTAAGCAAAAGGGTATCACCCCTTTATAAGAGCAACCCTTGCATTGAGACATAGGACTAAGAATTAAAGATTAAACAATCTACCACACTAAAAGAAAAAATATTGCTAAGTGTTAGGGAATTATATAATAGTACATTTGTAATAGAGTTACTAATGAATAACTAATCCAAGAAGCAAAAAATATACATTATGGCTGAAGCTATTATAAAGAAAGTTGTAAAAGCCTTGATGTGATGACTAAGCTGATGTGAAATGTAAAAGAGACTTGAATATTCTTTATAAGATAAGTGGTTATGAGTTATTATTTCAGTGCTATGAAAGGAAGTAGTACTAAATAGTACTAGATCTGCCTTTGAATGGTTTGGGTGAGGTATTATGTACCTAACATAGTGCCTAACATGCAATGAAAGTGAAAGTCACTCAGTCATGTCCAACTCTTTGTGACCCCATGGACTGTATAGTCCATGGAATTCTCCAGGCCAGAGTACTGGGGTGGATACCTTTCCCTTCTCCAAGGGATCTTCCCAACCCAGGGATCAAATCCAAGTCTCCCATATTGCAGGTGGATTCTTTACCAGATGAGCCACAAAGGAAGCCCAAGAATACTGGAGTGGGTAATCTATCCCTTCTCCAGTGGATCTTCCCAACCCAGGAGGAATCAAACCAGGGTCTCCTGCATTGCAGGTGGCTTCTTTCTTTTTTTTTTTTAATGAGAATTAAAAAAATTTTTTAATTAATTTATTTTAATTGGAGGCTAATTACCTTACAATATTGTAGTGGTTTTTGCCATACATTGACATGAATCAGCCATGGATATACATGTGTTCCCCATCCTAAACTCCCCTTTCTCCTCCCTCCCCATCTTATCCCTCAGGGTCATCCCAGTGCACCAGCCCTGAGCACCCTGACTCATACCCTAAATGTGGACTGGTGATCTGTTTCACATATGATAATATATATGTTTCAATGCTATTCTCTCAAATCGTTCCACCCTCGTCTTCTCCCACAGAGTCCAAAAGTCTGTTCTTTATATCTGTGTCTCTTTTGCTGTCTATCAAAAAGGGTCATCGTTACCATCTTTCTAATTTCCATCAGTTCAGTTCAGTTCAGTCACTCAGTCGTGTCCGACTCTTTGCGACCCCATGAATCGCAGCACGCCAGGCCTCCCTGTCCATCACCAACTCCCGGAATCCACTCAAACTCATGTCCATCGAGTTGGTGATGCTATCCAGCCATCTCATCCTCTGTCATCCCCTTCTCCTCCTGCCCCCAATCCCTCCCAGCATCAGTCTTTTCCAATGAGTCAACTACTCACATAAGGTGGCCAAAGTATTGGAGTTTCAGCTTTAGCATCATTCCTTTCAATGAACACCCAGGACTGATCTCCTTCAGAATGGACTGGTTGGATCTCCTTGCAGTCTAAGGGACTCTCAAAAGTCTTCTACAACACCACAGTTCAAAAGCATCAATTCTTCGGCACTCAGCTTTCTTCACAGTCCAACTCTCACATCCATATATATGCGTTAATATACTGTATTGGTGTTTTTCTCTCTGACTTACTTCGCTCTGTATAATAGGCTCCAGTTTCATCCACCTCATTAGAACTGATTCAAATGCATTCTTTTTAGTAGCTGAGTAATATTCCATTGTGTATATCTACCACAGCTTTCTTATCCATTCATCTGCTGATAGACATCTAGGTTGCTTCCATGTCCTGGCTGTTGTAAACAGTGTTTTGATGAACATTGGGAGACACATGTCTCTTTCAATTCTGGTTTCCTCAGTGTATATGCCCAGCAGTGGCATTGCTGGGTCATATTGCAGTTCTATTTCGAGTTTTTTAAGGAATCTCCACACTGTTCTTCATAGTGGCTATACTAGTTTGCATTCCCAGCAACAGTGTAAGAGGGTTCCCTTTTCTCCACACCCTCTCCAGCATTTATTGTTTGTAGACTTTTTGATAGCAGCCATTCTGACCAGTGTGAGATGGTACCTCATTGTGGTTTTGATTTCCATTTCTCTGATAATGAGTGATGTTGAGCAACTTTTCATGTGTTTATTAGCCATCTGTATGTCTTCTTTGGAGAAATGTCTGTTGAGTTCTTTAGGCCATTTTTTTACTGAGTCCTTTATTTTTCTGAAATTAAGCTGCAGGAGCTGCTTGTATGTTTTTGAGATTAATTCTTTGTCAGTTGCTTCATTTGCTACTATTTTCTCCCATTCTGAATGCTGTCTTTTTACCTAGCTTATAGTTTCCTTTGTTGTGCTAAAGCTTTTAATTTTAATTAGGTCACATTTGTTTATTTTTGCTTTTATTTCCATTACTCTGGGAGGTGGGTCATAGAGGATCCTGCTGTGACTTATGTCAGAGAGTGTTTTACCTGTTTTCCCCTAAGAGTTTTATAGTTTCTGGTCTTAAATTTAGATCTTTAATCTATTTTGAGTTTATTTCTCTGTATAGTATTAGAAAATGTTCTAGCTCATTCTTTTACAAGTGGTTGACCAGTTTTCCCAGCACCACTTGTTAAAGAGATTGTCTTTTCTCCATTGTATATTCTTGCCTCCTTTGTCAAATATAAGGTGCATGGATCCATAGGTGCATGGATTTATGTCTGGGCTTTCTATTTTGTTCCATTGATCTATATTTCTGTCTTTGTTGCCAGTACCATACTGTCTTGATAACTGTAGCTTTGTAGTATAGTCTGAGGTCAGGCAGGTTGATTCCTCCAGTTCCATTCTTCTTCCTCAAGATTGCTTTGGCTATTCAAGGTTTTTTGTGTTTCCATACAAATAGTGAAATTATTTGTTCTAGTTCTCTGAAAAATACCATTGGTAGCTTGAATGGGATTGCACTGAATCTATAGATTGCTTTGGGTAGTATACTCATTTGCACTATATTGATTCTTCTGATCCATGAACATGGTATATTTCTCTATCTATTTGTGTCATCTTTGATTTCTTTCATCAGTGTTCTATATATAGGTCTTTTGTTTCTTTAGGTAGATTTATTCCTAAGTATTTTACTCTTTTCATTGCAATGGTGAATGGAATTGTTTCCTTAATTTCCCTTTCTGTTCTCTCATTGTTGTATAGAAGAATGCAAGGGATTTCTGTGTATTAATTTTATATCCTGCAACTTTACTATATTCATTGACTATCTCTAGCAATTTTCTGGTGGAGTCTTTAGGGTTTTCTATGTAGAGGATCATGTCATCTGCATCAGTGAGAATTTTACTTCTTCTTTTCTAATCTGGATTCCTTTTATTTCTTTATCTTCTCTGATTGCTGTGGCTAAAACTTTCAAAACTATGTTGAATAGTAGGTGAGAGTGGGCACCCGTGTCTTGTTCCTGACTTTAGGGGAAATGCTTGCAATTCACCAGTGAGGATAATGTTTGTTGTGAGTTTATCATATATGGCTTTTATTATGTTGAGGTTTGTTCCTTCTATGCCTGCTTTCTGGAGGGTTTTTATCATAAATGGATGTTGAATTTTGTCAAAGGCTTTCTCTGCATCTATTGAGATAATCATATGGTTTTTATTTTTTAATTTGTTAATGTGGTGTATCACTGCATGTGGATTCTTTACCAAATGAGCTATCAGAAAAGCCCCTAAGCTGCTCAAGAAGTGATAGCTAATATTTTTAACTTGGGGTTTCAACAAACTTAACAGCTTTCTTTACTACATGATTTGTCTTTAATATTTAAAGTATTTCATGATATACTACATGAGAGAGAGTATAAAACAATTCTCAATCTTATATGAGGGTAGCACTTTTTTTCTTGACACATATCATGAGACATATGTTTCAAAAACAAGCTGCTGCTGCTAAGTCACTTCAGTCGTGTCCGACTCTGTGTGACCCCACAGACTGCAGCCTACCAGGCTCCTTCGTCCATGGGATTTTCCAGGCAAGAGTACTGGAGTGGTTTGCCATTGCCTTCTCCAAAAACAAGCTAGAACCCTAATAAATATCCAGTGCTTTAAAATTTTAAAGGTGTTAATTGTAATCACCAGGGCAACCACTAAAATGCTAACTTTTAAAATGTGTTACATATTGAAATATGCACTAGAAAAATTTAACAAAAAACACAAAAATGGAAGAAGAAAGGAACGGAAAAAAACAAAAGATGTATAAAATAAATAGCAAAATGTTATGCAAAAGTCATATCAGCAATTAAATATAAATGGACTAAGCACTCCAATCGTAAGGCAGAGATTGGCAAGATGTGTTTTCTTTTAATGATCTACTGATAGCCTGTGTACAAGCAACACACTTTAGATTCAAAGGCACAAATAGATTTTTCTTTTAAAGAATGGAAAAAGTAACCAAAAGAGAACTGAAATGGCTATACTAACATCAGATAAAATAGACTTTAATGACAAAAATTGTTACTAGAGACAAAGACAGTTTGTAATGATAGGGTATATTTTAATAACACATAAGGGAATAGTATGAACAACTCTATGCCAACAAAGTAAGCAACCTAGATGGAATAGACAAATTTCTAGAAAAATGATAAAAGTAAAAATTGACTGAAAAATAAATGGAAAATCTGAATATACCAATAAGAAAGAAAGAGACTAAATTAGCAATTTATATATTTTCCCAAAGAAATATCCAGGTTCACAT
This sequence comes from Budorcas taxicolor, assembly GCF_023091745.1. Lineage (NCBI taxonomy): Eukaryota > Metazoa > Chordata > Mammalia > Artiodactyla > Bovidae > Budorcas > Budorcas taxicolor. Next base: position 76,872,552 of record NC_068912.1, read on the forward strand.
GGCTTCCCTCATGGATTGTACAAAACATTTAAGGATGAATTAATACCAATTACTTGCAGAGTTTTCCCAAAAGTGGACATAGAGGAAATACTTCCCAACTCATTCTATGAGGGAAAATTTACCTTGATAACAGTATCAGACAAAAACATCACAAGAAAAGAAAACCACAGACCAATATCACTTAAGAATTTACATTAAAAATCCTTAATAAAACAATAACAAACCAAATTCAGCAATGTATAAAAAAGACTACACCATGACCAAGTGGGATTTCTCCTAGAAATTCAAAGTTGGCTTAATATCCACAAATTAATCAGTATAATTCAGCATATTAATAGAGCAGCAGACAAAGTCACATGATCACCTCAGTAGATGCAAATGCATTTGAAAATATTCAACATTCATTTTAAAAATTTTAAAAATCACATATAGAAGGGAACTTCTTCATCCTGATAAAAAGTATCTCTGAAAAACCCACAGTTAACATTCTACTTTTGGAGAAGGCAATGGCACCCCACTCCAGTCCTCTTGCCTGGAAAATCCCATGGACGGGGGAGCCTGGTAGACTGCAGTCCATGGGGTCGCGAACAGTCAGACACGACTGAGCGACTTCACTTTCACTTTTCACTTTCATGCATTGGAGAGGAAATGGCAACCAACTCCAGTGTTCTTGCCTGGAGAATCCTCGGGATGGGGGAGCCTGGTGGGCTGCCATCTATGGGGTCACACAGAGTCGGACACGACTGAAGTGACTTAGCAGCAGCAGCAACATTCTACTTTATGATGAAAGATTGAATTGTCTCCCCAAGATCAGGAACAGGATGTACGCTCTTCCGACTACTATCCAACATTTTACTGGAAGTTTGCAATTAGGCAAAGAAAATAAAATGTATACAATTGGAAAAGAAGGAAAACTTTACAGATGGCATTAATGTATGTGTAAAATTCTAAGGAATTATCTTTTAAAAAATGTACTGGAACTAGTAAGTTCAGCAAACTTGCAGGATACAAAACCAATACACAAAATTAATTTATTTCTATATACCAGAAATGAACAATCTGAAAATAAAATTAAGATAGCAAGTCCATTTATAGTAGTATCAAAGAATAAAATATTTAGAAATAAACTTAAGAAAAATGTTTCAAGACTTGTATCCTGAAACTGTAACACACAGTTGAAAGAAATTAAAGAATTTTTAAATGGAAAGACATCCCAAGTTCTTGGATTGAAAGATTTAATATTGTTAAGCTAGCATTACTACAGATTCAGTGAAATTTACTGTCTTTAAACATGACACCACCGTTATGGCAGAAAGTGAAGAAGAACTAAAGAGCCACTTGATGAAAGTGAAAGAGGAGAGAGAAAAACTTGGCTTAAAGCTCAATATTCAGAAAACAAAGATCATGCCTTTTGGTCCCATCACTTCATGGCAAATAGATGGGGAAACAGTGGAAACAGTGTCAGACTTTATTTTTTGGGGCTCCAAAATCACTGCAGATGGTGACTGCAACCATGAAATTAAAAGACACTTACTCCTTGGAAGGAAAATTATGACCAACCTGGACCGCATACTGAACTGAGCTAAACTGAACTGAACTGAACTGAAACAAAAATTGATGTGCTGATTCTAAAATTCATAGAACAACAGTCAGTTCAGTCACTCAGTCATGTCTGACTCTTTGTGACCCTATGGGCTGAAGCAGGCCAGGACTCCCTGTCTATCACCAACTCCCAGGGTTTACTCAAACTCATGTCCATTGAGTCGGTGATGCCCCTCCAACCATGTCATCCTCTGCCATCCCCTTCTCCTGCCCTCAATCTTTCCCAGAATCACTCTTTTCAGATGAGTCAGTTCTTCACATCAGGTGGCCAGTGTATTGGAGCTTCAGCTTCAACATCAGTTCTTCCAATGAACACCCAGGACTGATCTCCTTTAGGATAGACTGGTTGGATCTCCTTGCAGTCCAAGGCACTCTCAGGAGTCTTCTCCAACACCACAGTTCAAAAGCATCAATTCTTTGGGATTCAGCTTTCTTTATAGTCCAACTCTTACATCCATACTTGACCACTGGAAAAACCATAGCCTTGACTAGACAGAACTTTGTTGATAAAGTAATGTCTTTGCTTTTCAATATGCTATCTAGGTTGGTCATAACTTTTCTTCCAAGGAGTAAGCATCTTTTAATTTCATGGCTGCAGTCACCATCTTCAGTGATTTTGGAGCCCCAAAAAATAAAGTCTGACACCATTTCCATTGTTTCTCCATCTATTTGCCATGAAATGCTGGACCTGGTTGCCATATCTTTGTTTTCTGAATGTTGAGCCTTAAGCTAATTTTTCACTCTCCTCTTTCGCTTTCATCAAAAGGCTGTTTATTTCTTCCTCGCTTTCTGCCATAAGTGTGGTGTCATCTGCATATCTGAGGTTATTGATATTTCTCCTGGCAATCTTGATTCCAGCTTGTGCTTCTTCCAGCCCAGCTTTTCTCATTATGTACTCTGCATACAAGTTAAATAATCAAGGTGATAATATATCGCCTTGGCATACTCTTTTTCCCATTTGGAACCAGTATTTTGTTCCATGTTTAGTTCTAACTGTTGCTTCCTGACCTGCATATAGGTTTCTCAAGAGGCAGGTCAGGTGGTCTGGTATTCCCATCTCTTGAAGAATTTTCCGTAGTTTATTGTGATGCACGCAGTCAAAGGCTTTGGCATAGTCAATAAAGCAGAAATAGATGTTTTTCTGGAACTCTCTTGCTTTTTCCATGGTCCAGCGGATGTTGGCAATTTGATCTCTGTTTCCTCTGCCTTTTCTAAAACCAGCTTGAACATCTGGAAGTTCACGGTTCACGTATTGCTGAAGCCTGGCTTGGAGAATTTTGAGCATTACTTTGCTAGTGTGTGAGATGAGTGCAATTGTGTGGTAGCTTGAGCATTCTTTGGCATTGCCTTTCTTAGGGATTGGAATGAAAACTGACCTTTTCCAGTCATATGGGCACTGCTGAGTTTTCCAAATTTGCTGGCATATTGAGGTCAGCACTGTTACAGCATCATCTTTCAGGATTGAACTAGCTCAACTGGAAGTCCATCACCTCCATTAGCTTTGTTCGTAGTGACTTCACATTCCAGGATGTCTAGCTCTAGGTGAGTGATCACACCATTGTGATTTTCTGGGTCATGAAGATCTTTTTTGTACAGTTCTTCTGTATATTCTTGCCACCTCTTCTTAATATCTTCTGCTTCTGTTAGGTCCCTACCATTTCTGTCCTTTATTGAGCCCATCTTTGCATGAAATGTTCCCTTGGTATCTGTAATTTTCATAGAACATGGAAGAGACCAAAAATAGCCCAAATGATCTTCAAAGAACAGAATTGAAGGATTCATACCTTTCCACTTCAAAACTGTTGTAATCAAGACAGTATGGTATCACTATAAGGATAGAGACATAGATCAAATTAACAGGATTGAGAGTCCAGAAATTATTGCTTACATTTAGTCAAATCATTTTCAACAAAGGCACCAAGATATTCAATAGGGAAAGAATAGTATTTTCAACAAATGGTGCCTGAAAAAAAAACTGGATGTACTCATGCCATAGAATGAAGTTAGACCTTTATCTCACATAATATATATAAATTATCTCAAAATTGATTACAGAATTAAATGTAACTGCTAAAACTTCAGAATTTCTAAGGGTAAATTTCCAAAACCCTGGTTTCTTAGACGTGATACCAAAAGAATAAATAACAAAATAAAAAGACAAATAAATTAGACTTGATGGGGAAAAAATAATTTGCCACACAGGGAAGCATGCAAGGTCTTAGTTCCCTGACCAAGGATTGAACCCACACCCTCCTGCTGTGAAACATGGAGTCTTAAACCACTGTATCAACAGGGAAGTCCCCTATGGAAATTTCTGAAATCTGTGCTTCAAAGAACATCATCAATAAAGTGAAAAAACAACTTACAGAAAAGGAGAAAACATTTCCAAAAACAGCTGAGAAGAAACTTATCAGTTTTGGGGTATATAATATACACATGTGTAATATATAATATACATGTAATTATACATAATGTAATATACATAATATACATGTAATATACATACATAATATATATGTAATATATGATATAATATATAATATACACATGTGTATATGAATATACATATAATATTCCTAGAAATATTTATTAATAGTTGTTACTGGTATTTCAAAACTTGCTTTTCACAAAGCTTGCAGATTAATTTAAAAATTGTATAATATGTGTACTTGTGTGTACTTCCCACCATATATTTTATAAAATAGAAATTGCATAATACCTGACACCAATTTGGAATAAGAGAATCTTGAAATTGAAAGGTCATCCAGGTCAGCCTATATCTGATATAAATCTCTTTCACATTTTATGGAAGGTATTATCTAATCTTTTCTTCAATTCCCTGGTGATAGGAACCCATTATTTCTGAGACAGTGAGTACACTAATTTACAGCTCTATTTGTGAGAAAGCTAATTTTTACTGAGGTAAAACTTACTTACATTAGGATTATAAACAATAACTCTCTTACCAAGAAAAACAACAGAAAAATCTTGGTTTGTTCTAAGAAAGTGGTGCTTGTGAATATTTTTTATGTTAGCCTTAGATAATAAGTATATTCAAAGTATATAAATCATAATATTACAAACAGTACAATAATAATCACTAAGATATTAAAATTTTGTGATCTTAAAAATTAAGTTGTATAACCATAATCCCTCAAACTAGAAATGTGTTTAGCGTAATGTAAGTGAAATGTGTCACATGGCTTTTTCTGACTTCAGGGGAGTTCACTTGCAACTAATAAACTTAACTTAAGAAAATATTAGTAAACTAAGATTATGGCATAAGTAGCTAGTTTGGCCACCTGAAGTGAAGAGCTGACTCTTTGGAAAAGACCCTGATGCTGGGAAAGATTGTGGGCAAGAGAAAAAGGGGCTGGCAGAGGATGAGATGGTTAGATAACATCATTGATTCAATGGACATGAGTTTGAGCAAACTCTGGGAGACAGTGAAGGACAGGGAATCCTGGTGTACTACAGTCTGTGGTTTTGCAAAGAGTCCGACATGACAGTGACTGAAAAATAAACAGCTAGTTTTACATGAAGTTATAAGTAAGCCCTGACAATGTAAATGTTGAAGATGAAGGTTACTATAAGACATGTAATAAAAGAGCTTTGGCAGGGCTCTGTTGTCATGCATAGGATTGTGAATGTCTTCTTATCTCTCTGTTCTCCAGTGTCCTCAAAATGAGAGGTATTGGACCATATTATCTTTATGGCTCCTTCTAGCTTTGAGAGTTCTGTATAGGATGCATACATTAAGAGAGCATAGGGGTTATTAGTTCTATGTTGATTTACAATTAAATAATATCTTGAGTACCAACTAATAATCAACTGTGTGCCAGGCTCTCTGTTCCAAGCACAAGGTGAAACAAAATAGGCAAATATCCCTGACTTCATGGAGCTTGTATTCTAGTGAGTTGAGCAGAAATGAACACTGTAAGTAAAAATACATGTGTTCAATAGTGGTTAGTGTTAAATGAAGGAGGACATATACGAAATATTGGGAGGGGATGAAAATTTTAAAAGAGATGGCTAGTCTTAATTAGGTGAAATTTTAGTCATTCCTGATGGAAGAATCTACAATGGAATAAACTAGCAAAGTATGTAGGCAGACAGGTCTTCGGAAGCAGGAGGTTGGTGAGATCTCATGGGCTTTCAGATGCAAGCCACTGGAGAGGTAAACAGGTTTAAGGTCATCTGGTTTAAACAGGTTTAAGGCATCTTTGGAGTATCTATTCAGAGGCTAGACTACAATGGAACAAGGCAGAGATAAGGAGGCTTTTAAGAAGCTATTGCAATAATCCAAGTGAGAGAGAATGAAAGTCTGGACTGAAAAAGTGGTGACGAAAGTGATGAGAAGCAGAATTCTGGATGTATTGTGAGGATAGAGCCAAAAAGATTTGCTGACAAATTATGTTGAGGGGAGACAGTAAAGAGTAAATAGTAAAACTAGAATTTTTGTCCTGAGCATCTGGAAAGATAGAATTACGATTAATGGAAATGTCAATGGGGGGAGCTGGTTTAGTGACAAATATCAGGAACTGTTTTTGACATGCTAACTTTGAGATGTCTATAGCAATCCACATGACATATTAAGTAAGCCACTGGTTATAAGTTTCTGGAGTTGAGGAGAAATCAGGTCTGCAGACATATATTTGGGAGTTGTTACCACATGCATGGTACTTAAAGCCATGGAATTAAATAAAATCAACAAAAGAAAAGATAGAAAAAGGGAAATAAAGAGATTCAAAGATGAGCTCTGGGACACTCCAACATTTAGAAGGCAGGGAGATGAGAAGGAATTAATTGAAAATTTTTAAAGGGTAGACAGAAATATACATGAAAAAAAGAAAATGGATGTTATGGAAGCAAAGTGTTTTAAGAAAAGGTGGGTGGTCATCAATAGGTCAAGTTAGAGAGGGATTGAGAATTAACCTCATCTGCTCATTTAGCTTACTAATGTGGAAGTCATTGGCTGGCTTTGTTAAGAGTAGTTTCTGCAGAGTGCTGGGGAATGATACTTGACTGATACAGGTGCAAGAGAAATGAAAGGGGGAAACAGAAACATAAAGCATAGCAAACACCTTCAACAGGCTTTTCCATAAAGGGAAGGAGGGCAGTGAAATGATAGTGGGGGTAACTGGGAGAAATTGGGATCCAAAAAGCTTTTTTTTAATTGATGATGGCTAATTTTTATGCTATTAAGAATGATCTAGTAAAGAGGAGAACACGATGAGTTGGTAGAAACAGAAGAAAATTTATAGGGCAATGTCCTTGAAAAGACAAGAAAAAAATGGAATCTGAGGCATGTATATTTTGGATGGGTTGAGGTGGTATCATGCAAAAAAGTTATAATGAATAGACATGGAATTTAAGCAGAGAGAGAAACAGGAAGATAAAAGATTATTAGGATAGGGTCACTGGTCATGTCCAGCCAAACCATTTTGTAATAGGAAAAAATAGACAGTAATGGTTGCAGAATAGAGTATGTGAAACTGAGACTGTAGAGAATTCGCAGTAAGGCATATGACAAGATTAAGAATAGGACATGGGAGGGACTTCCCTTGTGGTCCAGTAGTTAAGATTTCATCTTATGTGTAAGGCTACATCTTACCATTTTTCAGTATTTGTTCACTAATCAATAGGCTGTGTCAGAGCCTCAAAGGACAAGAACACAGAGTGTGCATTCTGATGAGCCTGGCATGGCACATTTTAGGGGCACATAGTAGAAGGCAATGGCACCCCACTCCAGTACTCTTGCCTGGAAAATCCCATGGACGGAGGAGCCTGGTAGGCTGCAGTCCATGGGGTCGCTAAGAGTCGGACACGACTGAACGGCTTCACTTTAACTTTTCACTTTCATGCACTGGAGAAGGAAATGGCAACCCAGTCCAGTGTTCTTGCCTGGAGAATCCCAGGGACGGGGGAGCCTGGTGGGCTGCCGTCTCTGGGGTCTCACAGAGTCGGACACGACTGAAGCAACTTAGCAGCAGCAGCAGCAGTAGATACTTAAATAAGTGGTAGGCCTTTTGAGAACACATGGACTGCCTAACCTTTATCTGAGATCTGTCACTGACAGTTCTAAAAGGGGGAGAATGCTGTATTTATAAGAAGCTTACTCAGTCATAGTATACTTGTAAGTAAGCTGATGTTCCTGATTTGCCAATTTGTTTGTTTGTTTTTTAATGAGTAAACCAAAGTTCAGAAAATGTAAGAAACTTGTCCAAATGTATTCATCTAGTTAGTTGTGGGGGAGACATCAGAATTCAAACCTGTCTGACTTAAAAATCCATTCTATCCTACCATTCTTCATTGTATCTAAGTTAAGCAAAGATAAAAGAATTGCAAAACACAACCCAGTTTAAAGGATATTAGAGAAAACTGAAATAGGCTCAAGTTAGTATCTATAATACTACCTACCTCTGGGTTCCTCCCCCTTCAAAGTAAATTAGGCTGCAGAGTGTAAAGGAGTAAGTATCAGAAGCCCTGGATTTTAGCCCTATTTTGCTTTTCATAAGCTACATAACCTGAAGCAAAACACTCAAAATGCTGTTTGCCACAATAATTATATCTGCCCAACCATCCTCTGAAACCATTCTAAGACAAGTGAGATGACATATAAACATTTTAATAAACTGAGGAGACAGATTTAAGTATAAGGCACTGATTCAAATAATGTAACTTCATTTTGAGAGTAATAAATAGATCAATTAGCAAGGAAATTTTAAAAACATAATAAATTAAAACCAAAGCACAAAGAAGTCAAATCACTTTTACTCCTGTTATTGAAAGCAGCTTTTTTTGTCATCTAGAGAGGTTGCTTGGGAAACCACTGCAAGTGGATTGCAAACCCCTTCACTGCCAGCTCGGCTCACAACCACCACCACCACCACCACCACCACCACAACCACCACCACCACCACACACACACACACACACACACACACACACACACATTTTTTTTTTCCCCTTAGACTACTTCACCAAATGTTCCTAGGAGCAATCCCAAAGGGGTTTTTAACAAAATCAAATGGTTAAAGAGAAAAACGGAAGAACTAACGATGTCACACAGTTATATCAAGTTTACCCTGTTTCTCACAATCAAAAGGGAAGATTTGTTTAACTGCAGGAACACAAGGAAACACCATTCGTACAACACAGCTAACAGTAAAAATTCTTTGTGTAACACTGGAACAAAAGGTTCTCCACTGAAGTATTTGTTGTTTGGCAGCCATTAAGGAAATAAGGTTCTTCAACATGCCCAGATCCCTCACCATCTGAAAAAAGCTTTTGATTCTCAAAAACTTTGTAAAGTGGGCAAAGCAAATATTATTTATTCAACTCTTTCACTCAGCTAATATTATTGAGCAACCACTGTGTTCCAAGTACTGTCTAGACCCGTGATGGTGGGAATGTTCTATATTGTGTTGTCCGATGCTATAATCACTGGCCACATATGACTATTGATCATTTCAGATGTGGCCATCATTAAAACCCACCTTCACAAGTTGAGCCCTGACAAGAATTCTTTCCCATGTTGTTTGAGCCAAAGAACGAGACCAAGTCTAGTTCAAAAGCCAAGGAAAATTTTCTTCTTCCTTCAAAGAATGGAAAGGTAGGAGCTCACACTTTAGAGCACATGCTCTCCCGACAGGACGTGGGAGGGGCTGCTTTACCTCAGCAGAGCCTGGGTGGAGTTCTTCCGAGTCTCCTAGGCTGTGCTGCTCAGGGCACTCGCTCCAGATCTTAGTGCCCGGTGCAGCGTCTCTGCAGACGGCCTTCTGCCACCATGTTGGATTTCAGTGAACTACGTCCGAAGTGTCTCTTTACACAACGTTAGAGCTGAAGTGTTATTGGCACAACCATTTAGCACTAAGAATGCTGGTCTGACGTACCAGGGAGAAGACTTAAGCCTGTGAGCAATTTAAAACTAGATGAAATGCAAAGGGAAAAAAGGTTAGACTTTTTATTACCATAATTCTATTTTTAATTCTTGGGCATTGTTAGTGGGGTTTGCTGGTGATAGCATGATTGAGGAACTTGCCGGAGTCCAGCCCCGGTGGATCCAGGGTGATTCGAGGGTGGGGACGGAGTCGGTGTCCTTGGAAAAAAACATATTTAATTACAGATATATAGAGAGATTAGAAACGGATAGTGTAGTAGGAAGATTAGTGGAGAAAAAGAGGCTGAATAACTTGGTCTACATGGAATAGCATCCATGCTCCAGATGGGAATTCAGCCAGAAAAACAGGGAGCAAGAAAGAAACGACATGGGGGAATCAGTCTTTCTGGAAACTGATCCAATTTCTTTATTTTTGGGTTTGCTTATATACCTCTTATTACACATAGGAATGAATACAGAGTCATGCAGGGGTCAGCAGTCCTGACCTTTATCAAAATCAGGTGCTTCACATAAATGTATAAAAAAAGGTCTTAGGGATATTACATCATCTTCTGGCCATGTGACCCGCTGACATTTTATGATCCTTTCTTTCTGATAACCAAAAAACTTATTTCTTCCAAGTGTGTTTTTTCTTAAACCAGGCACCACCCTCCAAATAAAGTTACATTCCTATAGGGTGAGGGTGTAGTGAGTTACAATCAAGAAAGGAATTTATTTAACCCAAGGTTAACATGATTAATCTTAAAGGTTAATACTTATTTCTCCTATATGCTTAAAGGTTAATGCTTATTTCTCCTATATGCTAGTTATATTCATTATAAGGGCAGGGAATATGGAGATTTAGCAGCAAACATCAGCCCAACAAATAAAAATCCTTTCACCAATGTTCCCCTTAAGATCTATTTAGTCTTAAGATAGTGATAAAGTTACATTTTCATATAGCAAGGACACAGTGATTTATAACAAAGTACAGTGATATATTACAAAAGAGAAAATCCATTAACTCAAAAAGTCTAGTATTGCTAACATCAAAAACTACTATATTTCCTTTTCTATATTCCAAATACATTGATTAATATATTCCCAGGTGCCTAAGGATATGGAGGCCTGGTGGCAATCATTGACTCAACAAGAAGAAAAAGCCCTATGCTAATTAAGACTCTCAAAATACTCCAAAACTCTCTGTGCTGTTTACAGTTAAGAGGTAGTAAACAATCATGAGTATGGATAATCCTGTCACACAAGCTAGTCTGTCAGCAGAGAGTTTTGACCTGAGACGTCCTTGTCCCACCCAGGGCAGGGAATTAGCAGCAATTATTGACACAACAAATGAAAAACCCTTCACCAATATAATTCCTAACCAACCCACTATACTAATAATTTCCAACTCCTTATAAGAATTTGCCTTTAGTAAGTCTAAAACATCTCGTGCCTCTCAGGTTGGGAGGCTGTAAACAATCACATGTGGCCTGATGAACCTATACAGGCGGGCTAGATAACCTTCAGAGGAGTCCGTAAGCTGAAAAACTCTTGTCATGCTCAGGAATTTTTATTGCCTTGGAGCTGCACGTTTACTCCTTCTCCGAGAGAAACGGTTATGGGGGAGAGCCCCCCGTAAAGTCAGAGATGTAGGTGAGAGCATAAAACAGACTCTGGTTTTGGGGTAGATGCTCGGGAACAGGGGGTTTCCTGAGGCTTGATCATGCCTTTGTGTATGCCAAGCCTCCTTCCTCATGACCTTTGCCATGGGCAGAGTTCCTCACGCTGGCCCCCAGCAGGAACTGACTTTCTTTTTTTTTTTAATAAAACTGCATTTTTTTTCACTGGTGTTTTTATAAGCAAAGAAACCCAGTCTCAACAAGTGAATTAGTTGCTTTCCCAATATCTCTCCTCTTTCTACCTCCACTCTTTTCTTCTTACATTAAAGCACAACCCCAAAGCCACTCTCTTTGCCTGAACCTTGCCCTGATTTTCATAACTGTCCACGTGAATGACCAGCTAGTTCTAGCCAGTTGAGGAAACATCCCTTTCATACCCCAAGGTGGATCTGCTTGCCCCCTCACCTGTGCCAACTTGCTGCAGTCTTGCCTGACTCTTTGTGACCCTATGGACTGTAGCCTGCCAGGTTCATCTTGTCCATGGGATTTCCCAGGCAAGATACTGGAGTGGGTTGCTATTTCCTTCTCCAAGATATCTTCCCAATCCAAACCTGAGTCTTTTAAGTCTCCTGCATTGGAAGACAGGTTCTTTACCAATAGTGCTACCTGGAAAGCCCATTTTAAGGGCATTTGTCTTAGTTATTTCCTAGAATGCTTGATCAAGGAAGACTAACAATTCCTAATCTCAGCACTCTCTAGTGTCACTCAAAAATTATAAAACTAATAAAACATTTAGATAGTAAAACTGGAAGTATGAAACGAGTTGTTCTCACACTTCTCTAGAAACTTAAAATTATTATAATGTGCCCAGCACTGTTAAACATATCCAATAAATATTCATTAAGTATCTGTGATGATGATAGATGATCTATATAATTTGCTTCTTAACTACCATGAAAATTTTAACTCAAGCAGTAAACAATGAGCTTCCTTGGAGAAAATGAATTTGCCTGATATAAGCAAAGTATTTTCAACAGGTTTTTGTGTTTTGTAAATACCCTTTCCTGGATTAAGAATGTTTCCTTCTATTTCATATTTCCTAGGAATTTTTGTTATGAATGAATGTTGACTATTAAAGTGATTTTTTGGCATCTATCAACATATGATGTGCCTTCTCTGTTTTGTTGATGTGACAAATAAAATTTTCTAAATTTTCATTATTAGGAATAAACTCAAGTTGGTTATATTTTATTATTCTTTTTATAAATTCCAGGATTTGGTATCCCATTGTTTTATCAAGGATTTTTGTATCTAGGTTTATTTTTAAAAAGCTGGCTTGAATTTTCTTAAGCTCTCATCAGGTTTAATTATTAAGGTTATATAGGTGTCACAAAAAAGTTGGTAATTGTTCTTTTTGCCCCTATTTTCTAAAAAAAACTTGGGTGAGAGGCATTGTTTCTTTCTTTATATATTTTGAAAAACTCATTGGTAATGATTTGAACTCAAAGTTTTCTCTATGGAAAGTGTTTAATTATACATTAACTTTTTTTAGAAGTTATATATAATTCCTTGATTTTGTTTGTCTTCATCTCTCATTTTTGGTAAGTTTTATTTTCCTAGAAATTTGTCTGTTTCATTTAAATTTTCTAAGGCTCTGACATTAATTTGTTCATAATGTACTCTTATGGTTCTTTTCTTTATAATTGGATGATAACTGCTTTACAGTCTTGTGTTGGCTTCTGCCATACAACAATCTGAATCAACCATATGTCAAACATATGTCTCCTCCCTCTTGAACCTCTCTTCCATCCCTTCATACCATCCCACCCTTCTAGGTATGGTTCTTTGTAATGTCCCTTTGTCATTCCTTTTCACTTTTTTTTTTTTAACTTCTCACTTTTTGTCTTCATAATTTCCATCTAAACTTATCAGTGTTAGTCTTTTCAAAGAGACAGTCGACTTTATTATATAATTTTTCTTCATTTCAATGTTTTCTGAGTTTATTATTTAACATTCTGGGATGATTACTGAGACTGTTGGTCTATTCTTTGTATGATTTCAATCTTTTGGATTTTCTTTGAGAAGTTCAAGGTCAGATTCCTAAACCAAGGTGAGCCGCTAGTTATGACTGGTCACTGCATAATGTTCAGCATGGGTCAATCAGAGGAACTGATCCTTCTTTATAATGCTCTAATTATAATTACTCAGTCTGCATAAAAATAGCATGCAGTTTACCTGTGTTTTAAATAATACTTTTTGAGAACATCTAATTCATTCATCTGTTATCTTACAAGAATTCAGAATGGCTCCTCCCAAGTCTTCTACAGAAATATCTTCTTTTATTAAGCTGGGCCAGCTAAGAACACAGACCCAATTTTGTTTACAATTATACATTCTTCAGCTTAAGCTAGGAATGTAGGCAGCTCCTGCTACACAAGAACCACACAGCAGTGACTGAGAGAAGCAAACAAAAGTTATTATCTTTCAGGTCTTAAGATTATATGGTTATATTTATCTTCTGTGCCAATGCCTGAAAAATTCATCTTATGAAATAACAAAATAAAACTTTTAATAGCATGATAATACTCAGTGTTGATAAGAATGTTGTGAAATCCTATGTTTTCAAAAATATTTATTTATTTTATTTTTTTGGCTGCTCTGTGTCTTACTTGTGGCATGCAAGATCTTCAATCTTAGTTGCAGCAGCTGAGATCTAGTTCCCTGACCAGGGGTCGAACCAGGGCCCCCTGCATTAGGGGCATGGAGTCTTAGCCACTGGAACACCAGGAAAATCCCACTCTCATACATTTCTGGAAGGATGGATGGGAGTATAAATTGGAATAAAACTTCTGGAAACAATTTGTAAAAATACATTAAAAGAAATAAGAAAATTGATTAATCTTTTATTCAATAAATTCAGTGTTAAGTAATCTAGCCTTTAAAGAAAGGAACATTTCAGAGTGTGTGCAAATGTCAATTAACTATATAGAACAGTTGAAACTAACATCATACACAACTATACTTTCAAAAATTTTTTTTAAATTTAGATCTCAGGGGAAAAAATATTAAATTACTTTATCATAGTGAAATAGTAGGAATAACCTAAATTTCTGACACAAGAAAAAATGACTGAGCAAATTATAAATACATCTAAAAATTTCATATTATGAAGCCATTGTTGATAACTGTGTATCATTTAAGGAAAATGCAGATGATAAGTGATATAAAGTTAAATGCACAACTTACAAAGATCACATGCTTACTCTGATTATAATTATGTAAACATGTGTATATGGATAGAACACCAGAAAAGAATGTATCAGAAAAATAGTTTTTTTATCAGTATTATAGGGTGATTGCTTTCCCTTTTTTGAATTTTGATTTTTTTTTTTTACTTTTTAAAATATAAATTTATTTATTTTAATTGCAGGCTAATTACTTTACAATATTGTATTGGTTTTGCCATACATCAGCATGAATTCGCTGCAGGTGTACACATGTTCCCCATCCTGAACCCCCCTCCCACCTCCCTTTCCATACCATCCCTCTGGGTCATCCCAGTGTACCAGCCCTGAGCATCTTGTATCATGCATTGAACCTGGATTGGCGATTTGTTTCACATATGATATTATACATGTTTCAATACCTTTCTCCCAAATCATCCCACCCTTGCCCTCTCCCACAGAGTCCAAAAAAGTGTTCTATACATCTGTGTCTCTTTTGTTGTCTCACATACAAAGTTATTGTTACCATCTTTCTAAATTTCATATATATGCATTAGTATACTGAATTGGTGTTTTTCTTTCTGGCTTACTTCACTCTGAATAATAGGCTCTGGTTTCATCTACCTCATTCAGTTCAGTTCAGTCACTCAGTTGTGTGCGACTCTTTGCGACCCCATGAATCACAGCATGCCAGGCCTGCCTGTCCATCACCAACTCCCGGAGTTCACTCAGATTCACATCCATCAAGTCAGTGATGCCATGCAGCCATCTCATCCTCTGTCGTCCCTTTCTCCTCCTCATTAGAACTGATTCAAATGTATTCTTTTTAATGACTGAGTAATACTCCATTGTGTATATGTACCACTGCTTTCTTATCCATTCATCTGCTGATGGACATCTAGGTTGCTTCCATGTCCTGGCTATTATAAACAGTGCTGCGATGAACATTGGGGTACACGTGTCTCTTTTAATTCTGATTTCCTTGGTGTGTATGCCCATCAGTGGGATTGCTGCATTGTATGGCACTTCTATTTTGAGTTTTTTAAGGAATCTCCACACTGTTCTCCACAGTGGCTGTACTGATTTGCATCCCCACCAACACTGTAAGAGGGTTCCCTTTTCTCCACACCCTCTCCAGCATTTATTTTTTGTAGACTTTTGGATAGCCACCATTCTGACTGGCATGAAATGGTACCTCATTGTGCTTTTGATTTTCATTTCTCTGATAGTGAGTGATGTTGAGCATCTTTTCATGTGTTTGTTAGCCATCTGTATGTCTTCTTTGGAGAAATGTCTGTTTAATTCTTTGGTCCATTTTTTGATTGGGTCGTTTATTTTTCAAGTCATTATAAATATTATACAGTGAAAACACACAAGTTTTCAAAGGAAAGACAAATTCAAATATTTAGAATGATTTGTAAGTAGCAATTTTACAAATAGAAACTAAAATATTGCATAAATAGTTTATTAAATATGTATATTCTAAAATCTTACAGAATTAAAAATAGTATAGTACCTGTGGGATTTTCACTGAAAGCATTAATACTATGTTCTATGTATCATTCTACCACCATGCTCTTCTTTTGGAAAAATGTCTGCCTGGGATGAGAATCAAACAGATACAAAGTAAAAAATTCCACCTGAGGCTTCAATTAAGACTTTAAAAATAAGAATCAGTTTCTATTCAAAATTTGTAAGTTGAAACAAACTATTAACTGTATGTTACACATCTTTATATTTTCTACTCAACATTCAAAAGCTATAACTAATTATACAATTTTATTCTAAACTTGGGCTTCCCAGATGGCACTAGTGGTTAAGAACCTACCTGCCAATGCAGGATTTATGAGAGACACTGGTTCGATCCCTGGGTCAGGAAGATCCCCTGGAGGAGAGCATGGCCACCCACTCCAGTATTACTGCCTGGAAAATCCCATGTACAGAGGAGCCTGGTGGGCTGCAGTCCATAGGGTTGCAAAGAGTCAGACATGACCAAAGTGACTTAGCATGCAAGAATTCTGGATTTTAAAATAGTAAGGTACTTTGATAATGTTACTGATAGAGAGTTTTTTTAATGGCAGCAGTCATATAAATATAAGGAAAATTGGCTAAGTATATGCACCTTTTCCTTTGTTTAAAGTCAATTTTTTGGATCTGTCTCCTAAAGCAAAATTAAACAAATGGGACCTAAGTAAACATAAAATTTTTTGCACAGCAAAGGAAACGATCAACAAAACAAAAAGACAATCTACTGAATGGGAGAAAGTGTTTGCAAAAAATATGACCAATAGAGGATTAATATCCAACATACATATATGAGCAGCTCATCCAACTCAATATCAAAAAGACAACCTGATTTTAAAATAGACAAAATTACTGAATAGATAATTTTTCCAAAGAGTAAGTTCAGATGTCCAAGATGCTCAACATTGCTAATCATCAAGGAAATGCAAATCAACACCATAATGAGATGTCACCTCACACTGGTAAGAATGGCTGTCATAGAAAAGAACACAAATACAAATGTTGACCAGGATGTGAAGAAAGGGGAACCCTCATACACTGTTGGTGGGAATGTAAATTGGTGCAGCCACTGTGGGAAACAGTATGAAGGTTCTCAAAAAACTTAAAGCAGAGCTACCATATGGCCGAGCAATTCCACTCCTGGGTATGTATCTATAAAGAAAATCTAAAAATACTGATGTGTAAAGATGCATACACCCCAATGTTCATAGCAGGGCTCAGATGGTAAAGGATCTGCCTGCAGTGCAGGAGACCTGAGTTCAATCCCTGGGTCAGGAAGATCCCCTGGAGAAGGGAATGGCAACGCAATCCAGCATTCCGTGGAGAATGGAAAATTCCATGAACAGAGGAACCTGGCAGGCCACAGTCCATGGGGTTGCAAAGAGTCAGACATGACTGAGCTACTTTCACTTCACTTGGGGATGTGGATGCAACCTATGTGTCCTTCAACAGATGAATGGATAAAGAAGATGTGGCATACACACACACACACACACACACACACACACACACACACACATATATATATACACACACACACAATGGAACGCTACTCAGTCATAAAAAGAATGAAATTTTTCCATTTGCAGCAACATGGATAGGCCTGGAGTGCATTATGCTTAATGAAAAAAGCCAGACAGAGAAATACTGTATGATATAACTTATATGAGGAAACTAAAAAAATATAACAAACTAGTGAATATAACCAAAAAAACGAATCAGACTCATAGATACAGAGAACAAACTAGTGGTTACCATTGATGTGGGAGGTGCATTATAGGAGTAGGGGAGTAAGAGGTACAAAGTATTAGGTATAAAACAAGCTACAATGATATATTGTGCAACATGGGGAATATAGCCAATATTTTATGATAACTATACATGGAGTTTAGGGCTTCCATGGTAGTGCTGGTGGTAAAGAACCCACCTGCCAGTGCAGGAGACATGAGAGACTTGGTTTGATCCCTGGACCAGGAAGATCTCCTGGAGGAGGGCAGAGTGACCCATTCCAGTATTCTTGCCTGGAGAATCTCATAGACAGGGGAGCCTGGCTATAGAGTCACAAAGAATTGGACACAACTGAAGCGACCTAAAATGCATGCACACACGCATGGAGTTTAATCTTCAAAGCATATGAATCACTATATTCTGCACCTGTAACTTGTATAATAGTGTACATCAACTATACCTAAATTTTAACAGTCACCTCCAAAATGATTTTAGAATTAAAATGTACAGATACACATTTTTAAACAACTGTGATGAAAACTCCTAGTAAAATAAGAATAAATGGAAGCATCCTTAATAAAATTCATCTGCACAAACTAACATCTAACATATTTATATATTTATTTCATATATTTACATAAATATTAATAAGTATATATTTATTTCTCCCAAATATAGAAATATTCTATTAAAATCTAAGACTCTAAGATAGTAACACTATTGACTTTAATAGTTAATATTGTCTGGCTATGTTAGGAAATAGAATAAAATAGAAAAAAGAAATAGCATAAAATATTACAAAGTGAGGGAATTTTTATCTTTATCTACAGGTAACATAATGGTCTACCTGGAAACTTCAAAAAAAAATCAACTGAGAATTTTAGACCAGATAAGTAAATCTGTGGTAAAAACTGAGAAAGAGATCTTTTTCTTGTATACAAGCAAAGTTCATTTTCAAAATGCCATGAAAATGATCCCATTAAGGAAAAAGTTTTAAACTAGCTCAGAATAAAGTTAAAAAGAAAAATCCAACACCTCTCTGAAGTTAACTCTAGAATTTTATAAAAGACATAAAATACGTCATGAATAGAGAAGTATATTACATTCTGGATAGGAAGACTTGACTTGAAAAATTGACTCCAAAGTTCATCTGAGAGAAGAAATGTCAAATAGCCTAATACTGCAGAGAAGAGTAAAAGGAAGAAGGAAGAGAAGGTGAAGGAAGAGGAAGGAAAGGAATCAAACCCATGTCTCCTGCATCTCCTGCATTGACAGGCAGATTTTCACCACTGAGCCACCTGGGAATCCACTTCTTTAGACAGGGCTGTGTATTTGTACAGTGTTTTGAAGGACAGTTTTATACTATCTAGTAAAATGTATTATCTTTCCTGTTTAATTACTTTTATTTTTCATGGAGATATGATATCTATGCTAAAGCATGTAAAGTGTACTGTATTAATTATACAATTTGGAGATTTTTTACACATGTAAAATATCATGTAACTATCACCAGGATTAAGATATGGTAACTCCTATCATTACAGTTAGTTTTGCCTATTCTTGAGTTTCATGTAAAGGAAATCATACAGTTAGTTTTCTTTTGCATCTGGGTTCTTTCAATAACACATCTGTGAATTCATTCACATAGGTAAGGAGTTCAAATTTTTGATCAATTTTCTATTGGTAAACATTTAGATTATTTTCAGTTTGGGCCTGTTAGGAGTAAAGCTAATGTAAACATTCCTGCACATGTCTTTTGGTGAGCATATATGTTCATCTGTCTTGGGATTACTGAGCCACAGAATGTCTTTAGCTTTAATAGATATTCCCAAACAGTCTTCCAAAGTACTGTATTAATTTATACTCCCACAAACTATGTATGTGAGTTCCAGTTGTACCATATCCTTTCTAACACTGGTTAATCAGCCTTTTTAATTTTAGTCATTTTCATGGGGACTTGATGGTATCTCCTTGTGGCTTTAATTTACGTTTCCTAGATGAATAATAATGTTAAGCACCTTGTTTTCAAATACATATTTGGTCATTTATATATCCCCTTTTGTGAAGCAATGATTTCTAACAAAATTTGAAATGCACATACACCTTAACTTAGCACTTCCACTTCTGGGAATTATTCCACAAAAATAGTCAACTTATTTCTGCAAGAAATATGTATATTGGAACATTGCTTATAATACCAAAAAACTGAAAACAATCCACATGTTTTGTTTAGGGAAATGTGAGAAACTAGACAGCTATCTGTATAATGAAGCAAATCCATGAAAAACAGAGTTTGAACACTTTTCTTGCCCTAGGGGATATACAGAGCACAGCCAGAGATTTTTCATACTTTTTGAGATCTACACGTTCTATATATATATGACAATCTCCAAAAAAGATAATACTTTTCCTATCAATCTCAGTGATTTTTTTTTAACAATCTGACCATGACAGACCCTCCAGCCTCATCGCCCGTCATTTTCCGTTGCTGTCTCTAATCCAGGTACAATGGACTACTCTCAGGTTGTCAAATATACTTGCTCTCTTCTACCTACAGATCTGTCCACATACATTTTCGTCTATTTGTAAAGCTCATCTCTACTCTGTACAGCTTGTCCTTACCTCCATCCAGTTACCTCCTATCCATTCTTCAGTTTTAGCTAAAGTATCAGTTCTTCAGGAAGGACATCTCTGATTCCTCAACTAAGGTAGATATCCTAGTACATGATCTCATAGCTGATTTAACTGAAATATCTAACATATTTATAATTAACTAACCTATGTCTTTCCTACCAAATTATAGGCTCCAAACATGCCTACTTTATTCATCATTATATCCCCAGCCTATACAATGCCTATACCAAATCGAGTGCTCAGAAAATATTTGTGGAACGGAATGAAAGTGATTGCAGAATTCCATGTAAGTGAAATATTACCACATTATCATTAGCTAATTCAGTGATACCGTTGAATAAAAGAGCCCAGGTTAGAGAAATCAATCACCTTAAGTAATTTCATAACTAGGAAATAGCATAGCTAAGAGATAATATCATCAATGTTCGAGAAATCAACCTCCTGCCATGAGTGAAGATCATCAACATTGTCCAATGATAATAAATGCTATGAATCCATAAAGAAACCAAAAGGCTAATAATTCATCATGTTATCATTTATATAGCTCAAGAATGCCCCTCCACTATCAATGAGGTACACAATTGCAAGGTGATTTTTGATCGCAAATCTCGTGTTCAGAGTTGTTTTCACTGTTTCGTCCTTAGCTACTAACATATACCAGACTCCATATATCTTTCCAATTTCTAATTAATTGGATCTTAAAACAAAAAAGTGTTGGTGTTCACAAATGCTGTCATCTATTCTATGTTGATGTTTTCTCCCTCAAAGTTGGCTCATGCAGAAAATCTTCTGGGCTGACAATGATTTTTCAAGCAGCCTGAATCAGTTCCTTCTAGTCCACTCTCTGGTTTTAAATTATGCCTATTTTTACACTGTACTCTTAAAAGAGAGAGAGACTACTTGCTGAGTGTGTGGTAGATGTGGGATAAACATTGACTAGAAATTTGCCCTATCCTCTTGTCCACACTCTTTTGCAAAGCAACTATGCAGTTTCTCCCACTGAGGAGGAGTGCCTCTCCACCCTCTAAATCTGGTCTTGGTCCTGTGACTTCCATGTGACGATGGGACTTTAGTCAACATGGTACAACTAGAGGCCTGAAAAGTACTTGGGTTTGGAGGCTTGCTGTCTCTTGCTGCTTTTAAGAACCCTATTGCACAACCATATGAATACGCTGGGCAACATTCATTGCCCTGATGTTATGCTGTGTTCTGTGCTTTGCTCAGTTGTATCTGCTTTGCGACCCATGGACTGTAGCCCGCCAGGCTCCTCTGTACATGTGGATTCTCCAGGTAAGAATACTGGAGTGGGTTGCCATGCCCTTCTCCAGGGGATCTTCCCAACCGAGGGTTCAAACCCAGGTCTCCTGAATTGCGGGCAGATCCTTTACTTTCTGAGCCACCAGGGATGCCGACTGCCAAACAAGTCAGCCTACCTATGGTTGATAGCTGACAACACATGTGTAAGGGAGAACAGACTGTCAAAAACAGAAGAGTAAGCAAATAAACAATTGTTGATTTAAGCCACCAAGTTTGGGACGGTTTACTACACAATAGAAACTAACTGATATAGAATGATGAGAAAAAAAGAAACAAACAGACCCAGCTGCATGTAACCTTTTTTTCCCAGTCCTGGCCCTGGGTTGGAAATGTCCATGGAACTGAGGGTTAGATCACACCCATCACTGACTCAATGGACATGAATTTGAGCAAACTCCAGGAGATAGTGAAGGACAGGAAGCCACAGGTTGCAAAGAGTAGGACACAACTTAGCAATTGAACAACAAGAAGCCTGGCACTTTCTCTACTAAGATGGTATTTAAATCTGAATTCTAAGCATCCTCAGAGAGTTACTCTTTTTTTCTGGATATCTCCCATGTGTACTTGAAGTAAACATGCTAATAAACTTCTGCTTGTTTTCCTCGTATTAATTTGTCTTTTGTTACAGGAGTCTCAACCAAGAATTCAGAAAGGTAGAGGGAAAATTATTTTTCCTCCCCTACTCTGACCAAAGAAACAAAATTTGGCAACATTCCATTAAAAGATGGGACTTCCTTGGTGGCTCATTGATAAAGGATCTGCCTGCAAAGCAGAAGATGCAGGTTTTATCTCTGGGTCAGGAAGATCACCTGGAGAAGGGCATGGCAACCCACTCCATTATTCTTGCCTCGAGAGTCCCATGGACAGCGGAGCCTGGTGGGCTACAGTCCATGGGGTTGCAAAGTTGAGCATGACTTAGCAACTAAACAATAACAACAACTAAAAGACACTTCTGACTGGTATGTATTGACTAGAAGAATAAGCCTAACTCTAAATCAGATTTTATTTCAAGTCAAATATATTTTGTTACATAAATCCTCAATATGTCAGCATACTCTTTGCTTCTGTTTTAAGCAGAGAAAATCCACACTAATATTGAACAGGAAAATTTATTATGCATGCTTTAAGTTTTTCTTCCTTATCCCCAGCACTGTTTCTGAGAATGGTTCCCATCAGCATCTCCTCTCCCCCAAAGCACTATTTCCTATTATCTTTACTCTTACCATAGCACTTCAAGATACTTTGGTGGGTGGGGATAAGAAGTAATTCATTCTTGACATCATATCCCTCAGCACTTAGCACAACACCATGATAGGCATGCAGTACATCTTTATTGAATAGAAATAAATCTGCGAACAACAAACAGCACAGGCCTGGACAAGTAGCCAATGTTCAAAATTAATGGTTTGTAAATTGCTATTTCTTGAAACTATAGGTCATTTCACCATGAAATTAATTGTCACATGGCTGACTAACTGCAGTTACTTTTTTTAATTTTTATTGGAGTATAGTTGATTTATATTGGAGTATAGTTGATACTATTGCGTTAGTTTCTGCTCTACAGCAAAGTGAATCAGTTTTATATATATATTTGTGTGTGTGTGTGTATATATATATGTATATATATATATATTCACTCTTTTTTAGATTCTTTTCTCACATAGGTCATTATAGAGTACTGAGCAGTAGGTTGTTTTAAATTACCTATTTTATATATAGTAGTGTGTATATATCAATCCCAATCTCCCAATTTATTCCCCACCTTCAGTTATTTCTAAGACATAGCTCTTAATTCCCCTTTCCTCCTTCCCTTGCTGCTTGGTTCAAGAATGGGTATGTGTCCCAAACCAGAGACAACTGGTACAAAGTGTCCCCATGGTCATTGTGATAGGACATAAGACAACTTTTGCATGCATATGCCAAGTCACTTCAGTTGTGTCTGACTTTTTGTGACCCTATGGACCATAGTCCACCAAGTTCCTCTGTCCATGGGATTCTTCAGGCAAGAATACTGGAGTGGGCTGCCATGTCCTTCTCCAGGGGATCTTCCCACCCCAGGGATCAAACCCACATCTCTTATGTCTCCTACATTGGCAGGTGGGTTCTTTACCACTAGTGCCACCTGGGAAGCCCAAGACAGATTTATTAGAGCAAAACTCAGGACTCGTGTAGAAAAAAAATCTCTCTCTGTCCCTGATGTGAACAAAGAGGCATGTAGCCCTTGCTGTTGAATGCAGCAATCAAGCAAGCATGAAGGAAAACAGTCTGAGGATATTGAAGATTAGGGCCAAGATAATTAAAAAGAAATATAACTAGGTCCCTGGTCAAACTGTGTTTGATATCTGCATTACTAGTGGAATTTTTAGTTTTGCTAGCTAATATATTTCCTTTATCATGAAAGCCACATTGGGTTATATTTTCCATTAGTTGCAACCAGAATGATCCTAAATAATACAAACTCTAAAAGGATTACTTCAAATTAAAAATATCTGGCTATGGCCTTTCTTCTGAGATATTGCAGATTATATCAAGCTTCAACTCCGTCAGAAAGAATTCTTAGATAACTCCAGGAGACGGTATTATCTCTCTTGTTTGTGACCTTCATTTGTTGTATACTGTTCTGTAACATCTACCATATTGTTATATTGTATGACTGTTTTCTCTCATTATTTTAATATATTGTAATCTCAATGACATTATAATTTCATTGGGCTCATGACCATCTTTGTATCTTGTACAACATTTTGCAGTCAGTGGACTGCTAATTAAATTCAACTTCGCTGGTGGCTCAGAGGTTAAAGCATCTGCCTCCAATGCAGGAGACCTGGGTTCGATCCCTGGGTTGGGAAGATCCCCTGGAGAAGGAAGTGGCCACCCACTCCAGTATTATTTCCTGGAGAATCCCATGGACTGAGGAGCCTGGTGGGCTGCAGTCCACGGGGTCACAAAGAGTCGGACACAACTGAGTGACTTTACTTACTTACCTAAAGGTTAATACAAACCTTTCAATTTTCTTTAGCAGTAGGAAAGACATAGCTATGGTGTTGAAGAAAAATGTCAAAACCAACCTATTGAGAATGTATATCTGACAATAGAACTTGAAAACATTTTAAATGCCTATACTAAAGACTTTACCCAATGCCACACTTGGCATGGAACACTTTCGATGTTATAACAGAATACTAAAGGTTTATTGCATGCTAAATTTTACAGAACACTGTGTATTACTGTACCAGACAGTTTCTCCTTGCCTCAGTGCCTTTGAGTTTCCCTGGTGGCTCAGCTGGTAAAGAATCTGCCTTCAACGTGGGAGACTTGGGTTCAGCCCCTGGGTTAGGAGAATCCTCTGGAGAAGGGAATGGCTACCCATTCCAGTATTCTGTCCTGGAGAATTCCATGAAAAGGTATGACCAACTGAAACAGCATACTAAAAAGCAGAGACATTACTTTGCCAACAAAGTTCCATCTAGTCAAAGTTATAGTTTTCCCAGTAGTCATGTATGGATATGAAAGTTGGACTATAAAGAAAGCTGATCACTGAAGAAGTGATGCTTTTGAACTATGGTGTTGGTGAAGACTCTTGAAAGTCCCTTGGACTGCAAGGAGATCCAACCAGTCCAAGCTAAAGGAAATCAGTCCTGAATATTCTTTGGAAGGACTAATGATGAAGCTGAAACTCCAGTACTTTGGCCACCTGATGTGAAAAACTGACTCATTAGAAAAGACCCTGATGCTGGGAAAGATTGAGAGCAGAAGGAGAAGGGAATGACAGAGGATGAGATAGTTGGCTGGCATCACCAACTCAATGGACATGAGTTTGAGCAAGCTCTGGGAGTTGGTGATGGACAGCAAAGCCTGGAGTGCTGCAGTCCATGGGGTTGCAAAGAGTCGGACATGACCAAGAGACTGAACTGAATAGTGACTTTTCCCTTGTCTGCTATTATAAGCTGACATATTGCTACTCATATTTTAGGATTAAGTTTCTCTGAATCTCTATATTAAGGTAAGTTCCCTTATCATCAATTCTCATTGTGTTCTCTACATGTCCTTCATTGGATCTGTTATGTTTGTCATTACATAAATAGCTGTTTAAATCCACCTATTCTGCTACACTATAGCATCCACTAGAAAAAGGGTGAGAGTCATTTTACTCTCCTGTCTATTAACATTGACTAGAACACAGCTGACAAATGCTCAGTAAATATCAGTAGAATGAATTAACCCTTTGGGAGATGGTTGCAGATTAAGAACGCTCCCTCTGTCAAGAACAATGCCACTGTGGCCCTCATCTCTGCCATCTTTGGTAATTGGCCAAAATGCATGTTTTATAATCCACTATTCCTTTATATGCTATTCTTTCTATACAATCCTATACTTCTTCCTCAGGCTTTTGTGGTGGCTCGGATGGTAAAGAATCTGCCTGCAATGCAGGAGTCAGGAAGATACCCTGAAGAAGGGAATGTTTACCCACTTCAGCATTTTTGCCTGGAGAACTCTATGGACAGAGGAGCCTGGCAGGCTACAGTCCATCGGGTTGTGAAGAGTTGGACACGACTGATGGACTAACACTTTCACACTTCTTCCTCACCTCCGATTCTTCTTTTCATTGCTTTCCTACTTCTCAGTGCTCTACAAAACTCTTGATTCCACTGCAACAATTCTTTTTATATTGCCAACTGAGTCACAGGGTGTTCCTTCACCTTCTTAGTCTTACCAAAAATCTGTATCCCCCAGGAGAATTTGTCTTCTCCTAAGTCCTTTCAAGGCTGCCTATTTTCTCAGTCCAAGTACCAGAGTCCAGATTCTTTCCTATTCTTTTGTACCTTGCTACTTTTCCATACTCAGGCTGAATCACTTACCTCTTTGATATCCATCTATACCACTCTCTATCCCAAATGATTGCTATCACCTATAGACATCCTAGTTACTCTCCCACAAACACACACTCTTTGACTGCTAGTCCAGATCTCCTTCTATTTAACTTCTGCCTTCTTTGAGGGTAATTTAAATTTCACATATAAAATTAATCTGCAAAGCCACTGGTAATTTGGGGGACCATCTCAACACCATCTTTATTTACCTCTAATCCAGCGAACCACCTCTGTATTCATGTATGCAAACACCTCCTAGACACCTCCACTTGGATATCCATATGTTCATTCAACAAATGTTCATTTAGGTGCTGGGGATGCAGTGATAAACAAAATATGTAAAGTCCTGCCTTCAAGAAACATATAATCTAGGAAAGAAATCAACAACCAACAAGAAATAGACTTGCTGCTCTTCTCAGTGAAATAACACTTAGGGCAAGAGATATATCACCAGTGAAGATACCTTCATTCTAGGCAGTGTCATAGTTAAGTCATGGCTTACAGCTCCAGAAAATGTTCATCATCCAGGAGTAATCTGAGTTGCTCATATACTATCAGTTTGTAATTGGTACCCTTGTGTCTCAGATGTCCTTTATCTATCTTAAAAAAGATGCTTGAGAACTAATAATAACTTTTTAAATTATATAAATACATTATACATTAATACATCTCATTGATTTATTAATACAGGATGATTTCTGCTTGGTTGATTATGCTCTTTTGACATTTCTATATCAGTGGTAAAGAGAGATTGAGGAAATCCCTGCTTATATTTCCAGGGCCATTTTTGTTTCTTTATATTTTATGACTCTAGAATACCCTAATTACTTGTAATTACCCTAAGTAATACTTATTTGTTCCATATGTCCAAATCTTTGTGCATCTTGTTTCCTTTGATTAGAAGGCCCTATTTGCCCATTCTAAGCCTAAGTAATTCCTACTGTTTTTTCTAAGACTCAGCTCAGCACCATTCTCTCCAGAAATACTTAGCAATCCCTCTTCCGTGCACTTGTAACATTTTAATGCCATATTAAAATTGTATGTGTTGCATCTACAAGACTGCATTCATTTATTCACTCACTCAAAAAATATCTATATGTTACTAGACAGGCATTTATTCAGCAAATATTTGTTGAATGTCTACTAGAAACCAGGTGCTTCTTCTTGGTGCTCAAGATACAATAGTGAATATGACAATAAATTGCCTGCCATCATAAGAGTGGTATTATGTGTAGCATTCTGGATAGCAATTAAGTGCTACAAAGAGGGGTTCAGTTCAGTTCAGTTGCTCAGTCCTGTCCCACTCTTCGTGACCCCATGAATCGCAGCACGCCAGGCCTCCCTGTCCATCACCAACTCCGGGAGTTTACTCAAACTCATGTCCATCGAGTCGGTGATGCCATCCAGCCATCTCATCCTCTGTCATCCTCTTCTCCTCCTGCCCCCAATCCCTCCCAGCATCGGAGTCTTTTCCAATGAGTCAACTCTTCCCATGAGGTGGCCAAAGTACTGGAGTTTCAGCTTTAGCATCAGTCCTTCCAAAGAAATCCCAGGGCTGATCTCCTTCAGAATGGACTGGTTGGATCTCCTTACAGTCCAAGGGACTCTCAAGAGTCTTCTCCAACA
This sequence comes from Budorcas taxicolor, assembly GCF_023091745.1. Classification (NCBI taxonomy): domain Eukaryota; kingdom Metazoa; phylum Chordata; class Mammalia; order Artiodactyla; family Bovidae; genus Budorcas; species Budorcas taxicolor. The sequence continues at coordinate 76,900,579 of NC_068912.1, forward strand.
CCACAGTTCAAAAGCATCAATTCTTCAGCGCTCAGCTTTCTTCACAGTCCAACTCTCATATCCATACATGACCGCTGGAAAAACCACAGCCTTGACTAGACGGACCTTTGTTGACAAAGTAATGTCTCTGCTTTTGAATATGCTATCGAGGTTGGTCATAACTTTTCTTCCAAGGAGTAAGCCTCTTTTATTTTCATGGCTGCAGTCACCATCTGCAGTGATTTTGGAGCCCCCCAAAATAAAGGCTGACACTGTTTCCACTGTTTCTCCATCTATTTCCCATGAAGTTATGGGACCAGATGCCATGATCTTCGTTTTCTGAATGTTGAGCTTTAAGCCAACTTTTTCACTCTCCTCTTTCACTTTCAACAAAAGGCTTTTTAGTTCCTCTTCATTTTCTGCCATAAGAGTGGTGTCATCTGCATCTCTGAGGTTATTGATATTTCTCCCAGCAATCTTGATTCCAGCTTGTGCTTCTTCCAGCCCAGCATTTCTCATGATGTACTCTGCATATAAGTTAAATAAGCAGGGTGACAATATACAGCCTTGACGTACTCCTTTTCCTATTTGGAACCAGTCTGTTGTTCCATGTCCACGTCTAACTGTTGCTTCCTGAGCTGCATACAGGTTTCTGAAGCGGCAGGTCAGGTGGTCTGGTATTCCCATCTCTTGAAGAATTTTCCACAGTTTATTGTGATCCACACAGTCAAAGGCTTTGGCATAGTCAATAAAGCAGAAATAGATGTTTTTCTGGAACTCTCTTGCTTTTTCCATGATCCAGCAGATGTTGGCAATTTGATCTCTGGTTCCTCTGCCTTTTCTAAAACTACCTTGACCATCTGAAGTACACAGTTCACATATTGCTGAAGCCTGGCTTGGAGAATTTTGAGCATTACTTTCCTAGCATGTGAGATGAGTCCAATTGTGTGGTAGTTTGAGCATTCTTTGGCATTGCCTTTCTTTGGGATTGGAATGAAAACTGACATTTTCCAGTCCTGTGGCCACTGCTGAGTTTTCCAAATTTGCTGGCCTATTGAGTGAAGCACTTTCACAGCATCATCTTTTAAGATTTGAAATGGCTCAACTGGAATTCCATCACCATTACTAGCTTTGTTCGCAGTGATGCTTTCTAAGGCCCACTTGACTTCACATTCCAGGATGTCTGGCTCTAGGTGAGTGATCACACCATCGTGATTATCTGGGTCGTGAAGATCTTATTTGTACAATTCTTCTGTGTATTCTTGCCACCTCTTCTTAATATCTTCTGCTTCTGTGAGGTCCATACCACTTCTGTCCTTTATCGAGCCCATCTTTGCATGAAATGTTCCCTTGGTATCTCGAATTTTCTTGAAGAGATCTCTAGTCTTTCCCATTCTGTTGTTTTCCTCTATTTCTTTGCATTGATCATTGAGGAAGGCTTTCTTATCTCTTCTTGCTATTCTTTGGAACTCTGCATTCAGATGCTTATATCTTTCCTTTTCCCTTTACTTTTTGCTTCCCTTCTTTTCACAGCTATTTATAAGGCCTTCTCAGACAGCCAATTTGCTTTTTGCATTTCTTTTTCTTGGGGATGGTCTTGATCCCTGTCTCCTGTAGAATGTCACAAACCTCAGTCCATAGTTCATCAGGCACTCTATCTATCAGATCTAGGCCCTTAAATCTATTTCTCACTTCCACTGTATAATCATAAGGGATTTGATTTAGGTCATACCTGAATGGTCTAACTGTTTTCCCTACTTTCTTCAATTTAAGTCTGAATTTGGCAATAAGGAGTTCATGATCTGAGCCACAGTCAGCTCTTGGTCTTGTTTTTGTTGACTGTATAGAGCTTCTCCATCTTTGGATGCAAAGAATATAATCAATCTGATTTCGGTGTTGACCATCTGGTGATGTCCATGTGTAGAGTCTTCTCTTGTGTTGTTGGAAGAGGGTGTTTGCTATGACCAGTGCGTTCCCTTGGCAAAACTCTATTAGTCTTTGCCCTGCTTCATTCCGTATTCCAAGGCCAAATTTGCCTGTAACCCCAGGTGTTTCTTGACTTCCTACTTTTGCATTCCAGTCCCCTATAATGAAAAGGACATTTTTGGGGGTGTTAGACCAGCTGCGACAGACTGCGCAGAAGTGCACCGGCTGCAATAGACCACGCAGAAGCATCGCTGAGAGGAGCTACCCCATGCCCGAGGTCAGGGGCAGTGGCCGCGAGGAGCAACCCCGCGTCCAAGGAGCAGCAGCTGCATGGGCACAGGAGGGCAGAGAGCAGGTACTCCATGTTCAAGGTCAGGAGAGTGCCCCTGAGGAGATATCCCTCATCCAAGGTAAGGAGCAGCGGTTGCGCTTTGCTGGAGCAGCCATGAAGAGATACCTCACATCCAAAGAGATACCTCACATCCAAGGTAAGAGAAACCCAAGTAAGACTGTAGGTGTTGTGAGAGGGCATCAGAGGGCAGACACACTGAAACCATAATCACAGAAAACTAGCCAACTGATCACACGAACCACAGCCTTGTCTAACTTAGTGAAACTAAGCCATTCCGTGTGGGGCCACCCAAGATGGACGGGTCATGGTTGGGTCTGACAGAATGTGGTCCACTGGAGAAGGAAATGGCAAACCACTTCAGTATTCTTGCCTTGAGAACCCCATGAACAGTATGAAAAGGCAAAATGATAGGATACTGAAAGAGGAACTCCCCAGGTCAGTAGGTGCCCAATATGCTACTGGAGATCAGTGGAGAAATAACTCCAGAAAGAATGAAGGGATGGAGCCAAGGAAAAAACAATACGCAGTTCTGGATGTGACTGGTGATAGAAGCAAGGTTCGATACTGTAAAGAGCAATATTGCATAGGAACCTGGAATGTCAGGTCCATGAATCAAGGCAAATTGGAAGTGGTCAAACAGGAGATGGCAAGAGTGAACGTCGACATTCTAGGAATCAGCGAACTAAAATGGCCTAGAATGTGTGAATTTAACTCAGATGACCATTATGTCTACTACTGCAGGCAGGAATCCCTTAGAAGAAATGGAGTAGCAATCACAGTCAACAGAAGAATCTGAAATGCAGTACTTGGATGCAATCTCAAAAATGACAGAATGATCTCTGTTGGTTTCCAAGGCAAACCATTCAATATCACAGTAATCCAAGCATATGCCCCAACCAGTAATGCTGAAGAAGCTGAAGTTGAATGGTTCTATGAAGACCTACAACACCTTTTAAACAAAGGAGGGTAAGAGAAAGTCAAAGACTGGGAATGGCTGGAGTGTAACTGATAGGCTCTTCAGAAAATTCCCCTCTGAGAAAATGGTATTTCAGAAGAGATATCAATGAAGCAAAAGAAATGCTGGGGAAAGAATCTCACTGGCAGAGAGACAAGTAATTTTCCAGTTCCTAAGGCAGGAAGGAATTGCTGTATTGGAAGGGCAGCAACAACAATGTAGGTAGATGGGAGTGAATAAGGCAGGAAATGGTAAAGATCAGTTTGTGTAGTCAGTAGCCACATTGCATCAGATCTCATAGTAGCTTGGATTTTATTCTAAATGGGATGGAGAGTCACTGGAGGTTTTGACAAGGATAATAATTTGATCTAATGGTTTTTAAATATTACTCTGGAAGCTGCATAAAAAATAGATAAAAGGGAAGCAAACAAGAAAGCTGAGTGGCCAGACACGATACCCAGTACTAGGGATGCAATGATGGGCAAGAAAGAGAGTTAACAGAGTCACACAGGAGAGTGATGAAGAATACAGACTCCAATGTCTACCTGAGTTGGAACCCTGGCTCCTCCATCTCAGGCTGTGTGACCTTAGTCAATTAATCTAATGTCTCTGTGCTTCAGTCTCTTTGTATATAAAAATAGGGATAATGATAATAATAAGCACTTATCTCCTAGAGTTACTGTAAAGATTAAATACATTAATACATGTTTAGTACTTACACCCAGAACCTGGCACAAATAAATTCAATCTAAACATTAAGTGCTACAGACTATGAGGAGGTCAGATATATGAAGTGGCACTGGAATTGATCGTTTATAAAAGCAACAGTGGTATTAATAGTACACAGTGCTAGGGAAGCTCATAGGAAGAGTTCCTACCTAGTCCTGGGTAGTCAGCACAGTGGTTGGGCACTTAGCAGGTGCACAAAGAATTATGGTCTTTCATTTTCAGATGGATCTTTGCAGTATCAATTTTAATTCCATACTGTTACTGGTGTATGAGTCATTAGTCTCTCTGTTTATTTGCCTCAGAAGTCATCTCCACTTGTAAGTATTTTTAATTAGTTTTTCCTCTGAGGATCTTATTTATTCACTTAAATCTAGTCATTCTTCTATGAAAAGGTTACTCCTTGATAACAGATACTGAGAAAGCTACAGTAGCTCTACAGATTACAAACCTAGAATCTGTGCCTATGGTTTTCTAAATGTATCCCCACCTTTAGCCTGAAAGCACCATTGCCTCCCCTAATTTATTAGCAGTGAGTCATTACAGCACAAAAGTAGCTTACCGGTTATAGATGGAAGTAAAATGTACTAAAGAAAATGGCCATGTAAGAAAACCTAGTGAATGACTCTGTGTAATTGCTAAAATACCACCACAGAGGGGCCCAGAGTCTTTCCTTGAGTGCTGTGTGTTCTTCGGAAGAAAGACCTCTAAGCCTCGTGACTCCCAAGGACAAGCACACAAAGGAGATGAATCACTTTCGTTTTCATCAGTGAATCATGGTTGAGATCACCACCACTTAATTTGAGCTTTTCAAATGCATGAGTCACCACACGAGTCCCTGCATTCTAAATTAGAATGAGAACAGATTTCGTGATGTTCGGTCAAGTAGCTCTTACAGGGTCTTTCTTCCTGGAACCAGGGCAGTTTGCCTGGACTAGAAGAAAGGGGAGAGCACATCATATGTATTCCAAACAGCCAGTTGAGGCCTAAATACACTATCCCAGCAGTTCTCTGGTAACTGGCTCAATAGAAGTTAGAGCTTAAAGAGAACTCTGCCAAGGGTATAAGTAGTACACATAACTGCTAAAACCACAGGATCCAGAGACAGTTGCAGGCATGGGGATTCCTACCAAGCAAAGTTCAGGTATATCCTTCTTTTATTAAAGATCTTAGAACTTATCCACACTTGTCTCCTCTAATCCAAATCAGGCTGTCATCTGTCCTAGGAGTCCCATAGTCACATGAATGACCCCTTAGTCTCTGACTTCTTTGACCTCCTTAGTGCTAATGACCTCCACCTCACATCTTCTTCCTCCATCTCTCATCTCATATCACTCACTCCCATGTTCATTCCAAGATGGAATGGTCCTGTCCCATCTCTCAAGGCTTAAATTCAAACTCCCCACTCACTGTAGCCTTCCTTCCACCTCTCTCATTCAATTACTGCCACAGTGTTATTTATTCAACCTCTTCATGACTTTCAGATACCCCCTTATTTCTCCTGATATCAGCCCCTCTAGTCTTCAGTTCAGTTCAGTTCAGTCACTCAGTCATGTCCGACTCTTTGCGACCCCATGAACCCCAGCACGCCAGGCCTCCCTGTCCATCACCAACTCCCAGAGTCCACCCAAATCCATGTCCATTGTATCAGTGATGTCATCCAACCATCTCATCCTCTGTCGTCCCCTTCTCCTCCTGCCCCCAATCCCTCCCAACATCAGAGTCTTTTCCAATGAGTCAGCTCTTCCCATCAGGTGGCCAAAGTACTGGAGTTTCAGCTTCAGCATCAGTCCTTCCAATGAACACCCAGGACTGATTTCCTTTAGGATGGACTGGTTGGAAGAGTCTTCTCCAACACCACAGCTCAAAAGCATCAATTCTTTGGCGTTCAGCTTTCTTCACAGTCCAACTCTCACATCCATACATGACCACTGGAAAAACCATAGCCTTGACTAGACAGACCTTTGTTGACAAAGTAAAGTCTCTGCTTTTTAATATGTCGTCTTCAGTCTTCACTTCTTCACTAATATCAATGGTTGCTACAACAGTAGTAATTGCAATAGCAAGTAAGTAATAGCAATTAACAACAATGACTAACATTTGTTCAGTTCTTATTTTATTCTAAGCACTGTATTAAGCATTTTTGTGCCTTCCATGATATAATTCTCAGGATTCAGTGTTTGTCTATGGACTAAGTGTTTTTATTCAAGCTTAGTTTTTATTCAAAACTAAGGGTTTTATTCAAGCCTTCAATTCTGAGCCCTTTCTAGGTCTCCCACTGAATACATATGCACTGCTCATCATGCGAGAGATGCATAGCCATCACTCTAAACCCTAGGACAATGTAGCAGGATAGTATTGTGGTTTAGCAAGGAATTGTACCTGGAACTTATGCCATTTAGATACAGGTAATAGGACTTGCCAAAAAAAGGTTTTTTTCAGCTTTATAAAGTAATTATACTAGAGTATGGAGTGTGACATATTATGGAATATAAGAGATTTGGTAAGCTCCCACTCAGAGCTTCCTGCAACCTGGTAGGACTTCACCACAGACAGGTGAAACACCATCACCAGCAAAGTAGACAGTTGTTATGTGAAGAACTAGGGGAACTTGAGGAGTTACACTTATATCACATAGATTAGGTGAAATATCTGGGCATCCTTTGCTTAGACTGTATCTTTTGTTCTTATAACATCTGTACGTTTAGTTTGTCAAGCCTCCACCCTGAATATTTGCAGTATTACTACAGATAAGTTATTATCCCCATTTTATAGATAAATAGCCTAGACTGTATCATTTCAAACCTTCTCTTGCCAACAGTTTCTACTCCTTTTTCCAATAGTAACTGCACTGCACCTACTTGTTTAAACCTCTGTCTAGACCAGATTTTTTCTCCTGACTTGTAGAACAATATTAGCAACTTATTTGACATTTCCCCTTGGTATGTGACTTCCCTGGTGGCTCAGATGGTAAAGTGTCTGCCTACAATGCGGGAGACCCGGGTTCGATCCCTGAGTCGGGAAGATCCCCTGGAGAAGGAAATGGCAACCCACTCCAGTACTCTTGCCTGGAAAATCCCATGGATGGAGGAGCCTGGTACACTCTATGGGATCACAAAGAGTCCGACACGACTGAGCGACTTCACTTTCACTTTCTTTCTTGGTATGTGACATACACCTCATACTCAATATGTCTAAAACTGAGCTCAGCTCTCCCTGAATACTGTTCGTCCTCTTGAGTCCCATGCTTTCGACTGATGCAACTAGTTACCCAGCCTCACAAGCTGAAAATCTAGACGTTAACCTTTGTTAGTGTCTGAATATTCATTGGAAGGACTGATGTTGAAGTTGAAACTCCAATACTTTGGCCATCTGATGTAAAGAACTGACTCATTGGAAAAGACCCTGATTCTGGGAAATACTGAAGGCGGGAGGAGAAGGGGACGACAGAGGATGAGATGGTTGGATGGCATCAGCGACTCAATGGACGAGTTTGAGTAAGTTCCAGGAGTTAGTGGCAGACAGGGAAGACTGGCATGCTGCAATCCATGGGGTCGCAAAGTTGGACACAACTGAGTGACTGAACTGAACTAAACCTTTCTTACTCTCCTTCCTCACAGTTCAGGTGCAGATAAACACATGTTGCTCTTATTCCTGTTACCTCTCAAGTCCATACAATCCTTTTCTTTCCACCATCACCCAATTCAGGTATCTCTAACTTGGAAGAATCTGGTCTGATGTAAAAGTTCAGATTAGCACATAAAACCTTTTGTAACCAGCCTATAGCGGCTGTGACCAGCACACATAGCACAGCCAGGAGGAGCTACCCCGCATCCGAGGTCAGGGGATGTGGCTGAGAGTGCCAGGCTGCGACAGCACAGGAGCAGCCAAAAGGAGCTACCCCACATCTGAGGTCAGGGGCAAAAGCCGGGAGGGCCCCATGCCTGAGGGGGGGCGGCCGAGAGTAGCTACCCCACATCTGAGGCCAGGGGCAGCAGCCAGGAGGAGCAACCCCATGTCCCAGGAGTGGTGGCTGCACGTGCACAGGGAGGGCCTAGAGGAACTATTCCATGTTCAAGGTCAGGAGGGCTGGCTGTGAGCAGATACCCCTCGTCCAAGGTAAGGAGCAGCGGCTGTGCTTTGCTGGAGCAGATGTGAAGAGATACCCCACATCCAAGGTAAGAGAAACCCAAGTAAGATGGTAGGTGTTGCAAGAGGGCATCAGAGGGCAGACACACTGAAACCATAATCACAGAAAACTAGTCAATCTAATCACACTACGACCACAGCCTTGTCTAACTTAGTGAAACTAAGCCATGCCAGTGGGGAAACCCAAGACGGATGAGTCATGGTGGAGAGGTCTGACAGAATGTGATCCACTGGAGAAGGAAATGGCAAACCACTTCAGTATTCTTGCCTTGAGAAGCCATGAACAGTATGAAAAGGTAAAATGATAAGATACTGAAAGAGGAACTCCCCAGGTCGGTAGGTGCCCAATATGCTACTGGAGATCAGTGGAGAAATAACTCCAGAAAGAATGAAGGGATGGAGCCAAAGCAAAAACAATATGCAGTTCTGGATGTGACTGGTGATAGAAGCAAGGTTCAATACTGTAAAGAGCAATATTGCATAGGAACCTGGAATGTCAGGTCCATGAATCAAGGCAAATTGGAAGTGGTCAAACAGGAGATGGCAAGAGTGAACGTCGACATTCTAGGAATCAGCGAACTAAAATGACCTGGAATGGGTGAATTTAACTCAGATAACCATTATCTCTACTACTGCGAGCAGGAATCCCTTAGAAGAAATGGAGTAGCAATCACAGTCAACAAAAGGGTCCAAAATGCAGTACTTGGATGCAATCTCAAAAACAACAGAATGATCTCTGTTGGTTTCCAAGGCAAACCATTCAATATCACAGTAATCCAAGCATATGCCCCAACCAGTAGTGCTGAAGAAGCTGAAGTTGAATGGTTCTATGAAGACCTACAAGACCTTTTAGAACTAACACCCAAAAAAGATGTCCTTCCCATTATAGGGAACTGGAATGCAAAAGTAGGAAGTCAAGAAACACCTGGAGTAACAGGCAAATTTGGCCTTGGAATACAGAATGAAGCAGGGCAAAGGCTAATAGAGTTTTGCCAAGTAAATGCACTGGTCATAGCAAACACACTCTTCCAACAACACAAGAGAAGACTCTACACATGGACATCACCAGATGGTCAACACTGAAATCAGATTGATTATATTCTTTGCATCCAAAGATGGAGAAGCTCTATACAGTCAACAAAAACAAGACTAAGAGCTGACTGTGGCTCAGATCATGAACTCCTTATTGCCAAATTCAGACTGAAATTGAAGAAAGCAGGGAAAACAGTTAGACCATTCAGGTATGACCTAAATCAAATCCCTTATGATTATACAGTGGAAGTGAGAAATAGATTTAAGGGCCTAGATCTGATACATAGAGTGTCTGATGAACTATGGACTGAGGTTTGTGACATTGTACAAGAGACAGGGATCAAGACCATCCCCATGGAAAAGAAATGCAAAAAAGCAAATTGGCTGTCTGGGGAGGCCTTACAAATAGCTGTGAAAAGAAGAGAAGCGAAAAGCAAAGGAGAAAAGGAAAGATATAAGCATCTGAATGCAGAGTTCCAAAGAATAGCAAGAAGAGATAAGAAAGCCTTCCTCAATGATCAATGCAAAGAAATAGAGGAAAACAACAGAATGGGAAAGACTAGAGATCTCTTCAAGAAAATTCGAGATACCAAGGGAACATTTCATGCAAAGATGGGCTCGATAAAGGACAGAAGTGGTATGGACCTCACAGAAGCAGAAGATATTAAGAAGAGGTGGCAAGAATACACAGAAGAATTGTACAAATAAGATCTTCACGACCCAGATAATCACGATGGTGTGATCACTCACCTAGAGCCAGACATCCTGGAATGTGAAGTCAAGTGGGCCTTAGAAAGCATCACTATGAACAAAGCTAGTGCAGGCGATGGAATTCCAGTTAAGCTATTTCAAATCCTGAAAGATGATGCTGTGAAAGTGCTGCACTCAATATGCCAGCAAATTTGGAAAACTCAGCAGTGGCCACAGGACTGGAAAAGGTCAGTCTTCATTCCAATCCCAAAAAAAGGCAATGCCAAAGAATGCTCAAACTACCACACAATTGCACTCATCTCACATGCTAGGAAAGTAATGCTCAAAATTCTCCAAGCCAGGCTTCAGCAATACATGAACCGCAAACTTCCAGATGTTCAAGCTGGTTTTAGAAAAGGCAGAGGAAACAGAGATCAAATTGCCAACATCTGCTGGATCATGGAAAAAGCAAGAGAGTTCCAGAAAAACATCTATTTCTGCTTTATTGACTATGTCAAAGCCTTTGACTGTGTGGATCACAAACTGTGGAAAGTTCTGAAAGAGATGGGAATACCAGACCACCTGACCTGCCTCTTGTTAGAACTGGACATGAAACAACAGACTGGTTCTAAATAGGAAAAGGAGTACGTCGAGGCTGTATATTGTCACCCTGCTTATTTAACTTATATGCAGAGTACATCATGAGAAAAGCTGGGCCGGAAGAAGCACAAGCGGGAATCAAGATTGCTGGGAGAAATATCAATAACCTCAGAGATGCAGATGACACCACTCTTATGGCAGAAAGTGAAGAGGAACTTAAAAGCCTCTCGATGAAAGTGAAAGTGGAGAGTGAATATTTGGCTTAAAGCTCAACATTCAGAAAACGAAGATCATGGCATCTGGTCCCATCACTTCATGGGAAATAGATGAGGAAACAGTGGAAATAGTGTCAGACTTTATTTTGCGGGGCTCGAATATCACTGCAGATGGTGATTGCAGCCATGAAATTAAAAGAGGCTTGCTCCTTGGAAGAAAAGTTATGACCAACCTAGATAGCATGTTCAAAAACAGAGACATTACTTTGCCAACAGAGGTCCATCTAGTCAAGGCTATGGTTTTTCCAGTGGTCATGTATGGATGTGAGAGTTGGACTGTGAAGAAGGCTGAGTGCCAAAGAATTGATGCTTTTGAACTGTGGTGTTGGAGAAGACTCTTGAGAGTCCCTTGGACTGTAAGGAGATCCAACCAGTCCATTCTGAAGGAGATCAGCCCTGGGATTTCTTTGGAAGGAATGATGCTAAAGCTGAAACTCCAGTACTTTGGCCACCTCATGCGAAGAGTTGACTCATTGAAAAAGACTCTGATGCTGGGAGGGATTGGGGGCAGGAGGAGAAGGGGATGACAGAGGATGAGATGGCTGGATGGCATCACGGACTGGATGGACGTGAGTCTGAGTGAACTCCGGGAGTTGGTGACGGACAGGGAGGCCTGGTATGCTGCGATTCATGGTGTCTCAAAGAGTCAAACACAACTGAGCGACTGAACTGAACTGAACTGATATTTATCTCATCATATCCCCCTGCCCACTTCCCCTTGCGTTCTAGTTCTAGGTGCATCAAATACTTGTAGATCAATCAAATGCTCTCACATCTCAGGACATGCTTTAAATGTATTTCTTGTGCTCCAAACACTCTCCCCACCCCCACCCTCAATATATACCTCAATTCTGCACACCTGTCCATGTATGCACAACATACTCCCATCTTGGTTGTTACTCCCTGCTCCTCAGATCTGGAATCTCCACACCCTGCCCCCGCCCCACCCATTGCCATCCCTCTCTTAAGTTTGGATTAGGTCATCTTTATATGTGCTCCTGCATTATCCAATTACAGTAGTTAACACACTATATTGCCATATATTTACTGTTACGCCCAACCAACATAAAGCCCATGGAAGGCCAGAAATATTATTATTATTATGTTTATCATTCAGTCCCTAGTGCTAAGCCCGGTGTCTAGTGATGCATGCAAGTTTTTCCGTAATTTATTGAAATGATTTGGTTTGACTGGGATCTCATCTCTCTGGAAGTGCTTACTATCCAGGTATATTCCTCACAGAATCTCTCGGAAACATACAGCAATAAGAGGCTTAAACCTAGAGCTACCTCTTTCTAGTAAGGGCTCTTAAAAAATTATTAGAATCATGTGTGTACCGTAAAATTCATTTCATCACTGACCAACAAGATTGTTCTATAAACCTCTGGCTAGACTAATTTTATGTGGTTTAATAAAAATTTGATCTCTGTTGTTTAAGAGGATATAATTAAACACACACACACACATTAGTGTTCTATTGCTGCATAACAAATTACCACAAGCTTCCACCAGTAAATAACATGAGTTTATTATCTCACGGTTTCCAGGGGCAAGGTGTCCAATGTACTTTAGCTGAGCCATCTGTCGAGGGTCTCAAAGGTTGAATAAGATCAACGTATCAACTGAACTGAGTTCTCCGCAGAAGGTTCAGAGGGAAGAATTCTCTCCCAAGCTCATTCTGGTTGCTGGCAGAATTCAGGTCTTGTGGTTGTGGGGTTAATATCTCCATTCTCTCACTGGGGCTGCTGACTAGGGGTCACTGTCGCTCACATTCCTCAGCTTGTGGCTCCCTCCATCTTTAAGCTGGCCATTACATATCGCACTCCTATCATGCTTTGAATCTCTGACTTCTGCTTCTCCAACCAGAGAAAAACTCTCTTGAGTTAAAGCATTTGTGTAGCATCGTTCTTAAAGTCCAAATTTCTAAGAACAGTCTGTTCATGGTGATTTAGGCTTTCTCAAAGAAAATTTAAGTTTTCTGTATAGGGCTTCTCACTTCTTTTTGAGCTTTCACCAGCTAAATCTTTAATGTCCATATTTCGGCAAATAGCCTGTTCAAGGCAATTTGGGTTTCTTTTATCATACTCCTCAAAATTCTTTTAACCTCCAGCACTGCCTAATTCCAAAGCTACTTCCACATGTTAGGTATTTGTTACTGTGGGGGCAGGACCCCACTTCTCAAGACCAAAATCTGCATCAGTCTTCTATTACTGCATAACAAATTATCACAAACTCAGCAACTGTAAACAACCCATACTTATTACAGATATATCTTGTTTTATTGTGCTTCATTTCACTTCACTGCATTTCACAGTGTGTTTTTTTATAAAATGAAGATTTGTAGCAACCATGCTTCAAGAGACTCTATTTGCACCATTTTTCCAACAGCATTATTTTTTAGTTAAAATAGGTAAATCAGTAAGAGAAAGATAAATATTGTACACTAATGCATACATATGGAATCTAGGAAAATGGTATTGATGAATTTATTTGCAAGTCAGCAATGGAGAAACAGACATAGAGAACAGACTTATGAACATGAGGAGAGGGTGAGATGTATGGAGAAAGTAACATGAAAACTTACATTACCATATGTAAAATAGATAGCCAATGGAAATTTGCTGTATGGCTCAGGGATCTCAAACAGGGATTCTGTATCAACCTAGAGGGTGGGATGGGGAGGGAGATGGGAGGGAGTGTCAAGAGGGAGGGGACATATGTACACCTATGGCTGCTTCATGTTGATGTTTGACAGAAAACAACAAAATTCTGTAAAACAATTATCCTTCAATTAAAAAATACATAAACATTTTTTTAAGATTTGTACATTGCTTTGTAGACATGTTACCCCACACTCAGTGGACCACAGCATAGTATAAACATAACTTTTTATATGCACTGGGAAACAAATCTGTGTGACTTGCTTTGTTGCAATATCTACTTTACTGCAGTTGTCTGTAACCAAATATGTAATATCTCCAAGAAAAGCTTGTATCTGACTTTTTTTTTTTTTTTTTTTTTTTGAGTCAGGAGTCAGGCATATCTTAGGCTAGGTCCTCTGCTTGGGATCTCAAAGCTGAAATCAAGGCACTGACCAAGCTGGAGGCTCTGAATAAGAGTTTCCTTCCAAGCTCATTCAGGTAGCTGGTAGAATTCAGTTCTTTCCGATTATAGGGCTGAGATCTCCACTGACTGCTGGCTGCTGGCTGGGACTCACTCTCAATTCTGAGTTTAGTTCAGTTCAGTTGCTTAGTCGTGTCCAACTCTTTGCAACCCCATGGACTGCAGTACACCAGGCTTCCCTGTCCATCACCAATTTCCAGAACTTACTCAAACTCATGTCCATTGCATCGGTGATGCCATCCAACCATCTCATCCTCTGTCATCCCCTTCTCCTCCTGCCTTCAATCTTTCCCAGCATCAGGGTCTTTTCCAATGTTGGTTCTTTGCATCAGGTGCCAAGGTATTGGAGTTTCAGCTTCAGCATCAGTCCTTCCAAGTAATATTCAGGACTGATTTCCTTTAGGATTAGCTGGTTGGATCTCCTTGCAATCCAAAGGACATGCAAGAGTTTTCTCCAATATCACAGTTCTAAAGCATCAATTCTTTGATAGGTCACTCCCATTCTTTAGCTTGCAGCCCCTTCCATCTTCAGGCCAGCAATGCTATGTTGGATTCTTCTCATGCTTTGAATCTCTGCCTTCTGCCTTTCCAACTAGCCAGAGGAAAAATTGCTTTCAAACAGTTAAAACGATTAGGTTATATCCACCTGAATAATCTCCTTATCTTAAGGTCAACTGATTAATAACTTAAGTACCTCTGTAAAATCGCTTTTGCCACGTTACATAACCTAACAGTAGGCATACCCTTGGAGAGTGGAGATCATGGGGGCATCTTAGAATTCTGCCTTTTACACATCCTCACACTGAAAATAATTGAGAATTGTATTCATAGTGGCAACTCCAAGTTTTCATTTCTTTTCACTTTTTCATTTTATGCAGTAAAAAGAAAAAAGAAAATATGACTTGACAATCAGGAAAACTATAGAATGATACTATTATTGATTTAGTTCAAATCACTGTGACTTTCTAGAGTCTTGGAGCTATCTATTTACCCATTTGCAATTACTACAACTGCATAAATTACTGATTACAAAAGATAGGATGGTCAATTTTTTAAAAACTGCTTTTGTTACATGGCAGGTCTTTCTGCAAACACACACATGCAGGCATGTATAAAGATTTCTAATAAAACAGATTTATTGTTAATAACAAGCTTTTAGAATAGCTGGTTTAAAATAAAAGTATGCCTAACAATTTTATTAGGTCTTTACCTACTTTAAAAAAGTTATTTAGTTATTTTTATTTTTGGCGGCACTGGGTCTTCGTTGCTGGGGGGTGAACTTTCTTTAGTTGTGGTGCGTGGGCTTCTTATTGTTGTGGCTTCTGTTGTTGCAGAGTATGGGCTCTAGGGAGCAGGAGTTTCAGTAGTTGTGACTCTCGGGCTCCAGAGAGTGGGTTTAGTAGTCATGGTGTCTGGGATTAGTTCCTCCGTGGCTTTTGGAATCTTCCTGGATCAGGAATTGAACCTGTGTCCCCTGCATTGACAGGTGGATTCTTAACCACTGGTCCACCAGGGAAGTCCTACTTTACCTACTTTCACAGCAAAAGAAATAACAAATGCTGACATCCAATTAGTTATAACCAACCAGCTGCTCTCAACTGAAACAGCAGAGCACGGTTGCATAATACAGTTGGCTTTCAGTTTCTCTACTTAGGCACCAAATGTTTATGAACTCCCACTATATGCCAAGCACTTGGATACAGAAATACAGATGGTATCACCATGAACCCAAGTGAAGAGCTCAAAATTTCTCATTTTTCCCAGCAGGCAAGTTTCTTATTTCACTATTTCACTTACACATGTAAATATTAGTTGTCAGGTTCTGGAGGGCATTTGAGAGATCCTAAAAATCTTTTCATAATTAAACAAAAATACACCTACATTATAATCAGTGTTTATTCCGTGCTTCTTAAGAAACTGATGCTTTAAAAAAATAACTTGGAAAATTGTAAGTTTTCTTTAAACATGACCCTTGATCAAACATTTTCTTGACTATTTTGACAGGTAAGAATCAGGCAAAAGTCCGAGGTCACGTTCTTTGGGATCACATACCTTTAAGGTCACCTCTTTGACAACATCATCTGTTCTTTGGGAAGATATAGTAGTTGGCCCCAAATAACACTTACTTTGAAAAGATTTTCTTGGCTTAACCTTAGCCTAACCCAGCCAATCCACTGAATCAACCCAGCAGCAACCCTGGCAGACACTGGAAAAGTGGAACACCAGGTTCCTCATGAGCTGTTTCCACTTCAGTATACTGTGTTTTATACCCATAAAATACAAATATAATTAGTCATTTAGGCCTGCCCCTTGAGGACATTTTAATGCAACCTGGCATTGAATATAATGTTAAAATGCTTGGCTAAATGAATTTCTAACCATTATATCTAGCTGCTATTCTTCACCTGCTTACAATTCCTCATCCTGAACTGCCGTTCTTCTGACCAGAAATGGAGCAAGTTGGGATGGACTACAAAGAGAAACTCAAAAGAGTTCAGTGAGTCCTGGAGCTGAGAGGAGGGAAGAAGGGAGAATGGAGTCTGGCAGATGGGATTTCTTTCACTATTCCTCTTTTCTATTCTCCTGCTCCATCTTTCTTTCATCCCTTTCCTCATCTGAGAGATCTTCCTTACCACCACTAATTCTCAAACACTTCCCAAACATCCCCAGCTTCTTATCCTTCTACTAACACTGGTCCTACAGGTGCTAACATAGCCATGCTGTGTTTCCAATGGTAAAAATTAAAAGTCACAGCCTTCCATAATAAGGTGAACTTATTATTCACCTGTTCATCCATCCATTCAAGGGACATTTACCAAGTGCTTTCAAGGTGTCAGGCCCAGGGCTAGGTTTGGGGATAAGAAGGGCAACCAGGACTGATCTCTACCTTCAAGGAACTGGAAGAAACAGTCATGTACACAAGGATCTGTAATACATTGTATTAAGTTTTTATGCAAGAGCATAGAGGAAGAGTGGGCTCATCCGAAATTGATGCACCAAGGGAGGCCAAATTTTAACACCCCTCCCCCAATAAAACCATAATACTAAAACAAACCAGTCCCACTCAATTAGGTATAGGATAATAAGAATTCCAAGGATGTCTGGGCACTGGGTTGAACTTGGAGTAGAACTGCTTTCCAGGGAGCAGTTACAGGTGAAATAAGCATATTTCTTGAAAAAGGTTTGTATACCAGGAAAAAGGATGGTCAAATTTGTGAAAAAGTTACTTTGCAGGAGGATTCAGCATAAATTACTCATCTGTTTATCTTGATAACTTTTTTTGTCAGATAGAAGAAAGAAATATGATTTAAACATAAGTTCACAAATATGGGAGGCAGGATATATATCAATACATTTTTTTTAAAGAGCTCACCTTAGCTAAGAACAATGAGGTGCAGCCTGGTTGCAAATCAGTAAGTAGAACCATAGAGACAGAATTGGTTAGACTTAAAGGTCACCCTCTTCCCCAACCTCCTTATAAAAACATTTGAAATAACTTGAATTCCCTTGCAATGTTTAAAGACTATTTTTTGTAACAATATCAAATGTCCTTTCCATGGAAATATCTCCCTATTCAACCTTTTATTCATTGCTAAGAACTGAAGACACATATGTGCAACTTAATTCCAGCCCCGAAGGTCATGATGTTGAAAGATCACTTTTGACATTGCGAATTTCAATCTATAATAAAAATATTTTCTTTTAAAGTGGGCTGGAAATGGCACATATCCCACAAAGGGTTTGGCAACCCAGACGACCTGGGGCATACAGGGATGAGGTAAGAGAAAACTTTAAAGTTTCCTTTGGAGGCTGGCCTCTCTTCATTCTTCTTTCAGACATTCCTTGTTCATTGATGAAATATTTACAAAAGTTCTGTCCATGCCAGCCACTGTACATGGTACCAGAAGCATAGAGATTAATCACCAGTTCAGCTCAGCCCCTGTAATATATGTTCCTCATGTAAGGACAGTAAGGTATATAATCATTACACAGTGTGAGGAAGACAAAAACCCAAACGGGTGCCAAGCCCCATGGATATAAAGGAGAGTATGCCACATTAAGGCTAAAGGGGTCAAGGAAGGCTTCTCAGAGGAGGGGATATCAGAGTTGAATCTTGAAGGTGGTAAAGGATTTCCCCAGGTGAAAGGACAGAAAAGGAGAGTATATGCAAAGGTCTGAAGACAGGTCACAAAGTGCTGGGGGTAAAAAAAAAAAGAATAACTTGGAATAGCTCCTTTCTTATCCACCATCTTCTCATTACTAACGATGATGGTGATGACTTTAACTTTCTAATAACTCAATTTGGGCTGCTGTGAACTCATCAACCCCACTGAGAGATTCACCAGCCACCACAGAATTACCCTTGTGTGTGAAATAACCTCTTTATACAGGCTTCTCTGTTCTTGAGATTTTCTTCTCTGATGGATCTCTGGATGGATCCAGCACTAGAAAGGACCCCCTGATCCTGGTGTTGCCCTTAGAGAAGTCAAAAGGTACAGTATCCAAGAGGCTATCTAGCTGCTGTATACCCCTCCCAGGTTCTCAGCAAAGGCCAGTAAGGCTGGTAAGGAAGAACCTAGAACCTGTTCCTTTCCTTGAGAAGTTTGCATGGCAATAACAAAAACATAAGACAGCACTTTAAGCCCCACCAGCCACAGCAAATCACATAACCAAGCCCAAGGTTAGGAGTTTAGAAGTACCTTCTGACCAGCTGAGGCCAAAGCAAATCATCGAGAATCAGACCCAACATCAGATGAGTTGGGAAAGAGAGCTCCTCCCATGAGGTTATGGGGAGACAGTAGATATTTTGAACAGTAAAATAATTCACAATGCTTCCTTTTAGAGGTCATCAGAAATTGCACCTCATCTTGGGCTACACAGATTTAGCCCAGTGAATTATAGCACTTGGTCTTTAATCAAATGTTGGATAAATCTTTGAAGTCAATAAAGCAATAACTAATTGGAGGGCTATTGTATATTTATGTTTATTCTCTGAAAGTAATAGTCCTATCTTTAAAGAACAAACAATTTGAATGGAGAATAATCAGGAAATAAGTGTATTTATTTAAATTGAGCACTCTGTTCATTTTTTTCTGGAAGCGGTTGCCTTTTTTATAAAATGTTTGTATTAAGCTACCTGGTCATAATGTTTCAGGAAGGGGGACCCCTTCCAGGGCCTGAAACTGGGCTCTTGTCTAACACTCAGAAATGAATTGTAAAAGGAGATACGTGTACAGACAAATCAAGAGATTTTATTGGGAAAGGGTGCCTGGGTGGAGAGCAGTAGGGCAAGGGAACTCAGGAGAACTGCTCTGCCACATGGCTGAAGTCTTGGTTTTATGGTAATGGGATTAGTTTCCGGGTGGTCTTTATTCAATCATTCTGACTCAGACTCCTTCCTGGTGGTGCACACCTTGTTCAGCCAAGATGGATGCCAGTGAGAAGGATTCTGGGAGGTGGTCAGACATATGGTGTCTCCTTTAGACCTTTTCTGAACTCTTCCAGTTGGTGGTGGCTTATTAGTTCCATGTTCCTTACCAGGACCTCCTGTCATAAAACAATTCATGCAAATGGTTACTATGGTGCCTGGCCAGGATGGGCAGTTTCAGTCAGTGTGCTTCCCCTAGCAATTAGAGATATGCATTTTTAAAAATCATTAACTAGGATATTTGTTTATTGGAAATGTTATTAATCATTAGCTTTCCTAGGGAATAAAAATGTTTTAATGCTTTAAACAACTTTCTGACATATAATTCACAACCAGAAAACTCACCTCCCCCTAAATTTGTCCATATTAAATGTACAATTCAATGATTTTCCATAAATGTAAATTCACAGAGCCATCACCACATTCCTATTTTAGAATATTTCCATCACTCCCAAACGAATCCTCATGCCTATTTGCAGCCAAAACACTTTCTTACTTCCAGCCCTAGGCAACTGCTAATCCGTTTACTCTCTCTACAGATTTGCTTTTCTGGATGCTTCATATAAACAGTATCTTATTAAAAGAGATCTTTTGTGTCTAGCTCTTTTCACTTAGCATGTTTTTGAGGTTCATCCATATTGTGATAGGTGTCAGTAGTTCATACCTTTTATTGCTGAATAATATTCCATTATATGGGCTTTTAGGATGAGCCACAATTTATCTGTTATAAATATTCCTTTCTTAAATTCTGTTTTACCTGGCATTATTATAGCTGCTACATCTTTTTAAGTTTACTGCTTGCATCACACTCACATAAATGCATATATATATTTTTTTAAATAAATTATTTGTGATGTTTTTGGCTTATAGAAAATTACTTAGATAGTACAGAGCTTCCCTATAACTCACATCCACTTTCCACTATTATTAACATCCTACATTAGTAAGGTACATTTTTAAAAATTAATGAACTGATATTGACACATTATTATTAATTAAAGTCCATTATTTAACCAAATTTCCTCAGTTTTTCTCCTATTCCTTCTTATGATTCAGTATCCTATCCAGGATGCCACATTATATTTATTCATCATGTTTACTTAAGCTGCTTTTGCCTGTGACAGTTTCTTAGATTTGCTTTGTTTGTGATAACCTTGACATTATTTGAAGAGTATTGGTCAAGTATTTTGCATAATGTCCTTCTGTTGGGATTTGACTTATGTTTTTCTTACAATTAGACTAGGGTTATGGGTTTTGCAGAGGAAAATCACAAAGGTAAAGTGCAATTTTCATATTTTATCAAAGATACATACTATCAACATGACTTATCAAAGTGGATGTTGACCTTGATCAGCTGATCAAGGCAATGTTTGTCGGCTACCTCCGCTATACAGGTACTCTTTTTTTCTCCTTTCCATATGGTAATCTTTGAAAGGAAGTCACACGTTCACTATACACTGGCCAAACCTAATGAGTGGGGAATTACATTCCACCTTTTTGAGGGAAGTGTATCTACATAAATTATTTAGAATTCCTCTACACAGGAAATCTGTCTCTTCTTTCCCCATTTATTATTTATTCAATCATTTATTTATGTAATTATGGACTCATGGATACTTATTTTATAATTTGGCTTATGATGCAATAGTACTTTATTCATTTTGCTCCTCAAACTGTTCCATATTTGGCCACTGGGAGCAGCTTTCATTTGCTTCCTGTGCCCCAGACATATCCCCAACATTGTAGGTATATGTTGGTTGGTTGGTTAGTTTTTTCAACTCTTTCTTACTTTCTGGTGCTGCAAGGTGCTCCAGGCTCATTTTGTATATTTCCTGTCCCAGTTCTAGAATCAGCCAGTTCTCCAAGGAGCCTAGTTCCTTTGATTGAAGAATGGTTTCAAAAACCAAGATCTGGGCATTAGGTGTACTCACTTCTGCTGCTGCTAAGTCACTTCAGTCGTGTTCGACTCTGTGTGACCCCAGAGACGGCAGCCCACCAGGCTCCTCCGTCCATGTTCTACTAGAGTGCTATTGCTTCTGGCCTGCTCAGCTGCCAGAGCAAGGAAATATATGTGTATACACTAATTTGTGAATATACACATTCCTATATGCAATCATCTGTATTGATATTAAACTAAGCATGAACTCATACTGACATCTCAAACTCTAACCCATTGTGCCGTCACTTCAGTCATGTCCAACCCTTTGCAAACCTGTGGACTGTAGCCAGGCCCCTCTGTCCATGGGGATTCTCCAGACAAGAATACTGGAGTGGGTTGCCATGCCCTCCTCCAGAGGATCTTCCTGATCCAGGCACCAAACCCCTGACTCTTATAGCTCCTGCATTAATAGTCATGTTCTTTACCACTAGCGCCACCTGGGAAGACATTACCAGTTGATTAATTCTAACCTTTCTCCTTTGCATATCTATAAATTTTCAGTGCATCAGTGAGACTTCTTCTGACATCATCTAACATCTGATTCCCGTCATCTGAAATCAATTTATTTAATTGTTCAATCCCAGAACAGCAGTATAGAACTGTTAAGCTGTATGCTGAAGCGTGACCAAGTAGTGACAGTGCTTGTGCACAGTTTCTTTAGTCATTAGTTTTGCAGACACCATTCATCTCCGAAGTTACATCAGTTAGTACCTGTTACCTGCACCCCCTTCAGTGGGGTTGTTTCTTGCATTTGTAATACATACAGTGTGATTGTTTCTTTCCATGCAGCAGTCAGTCCTGAGACTCTGCCAATCTCCTAAATGATTTGCTTACATTTTTGTAATTAAAGTCCACTCCTTTTTCTCTAAAGTTTTGACAAACACACAGTGTCACATATCCACAATTATATTATCATACAGAATCCTTTCAACATCCTTTAAAAATCCCCGTGCTTCACCCACTGACTTCCCTGCAACCCCACCACAACCTCCTGCCAAACCTTGAAAATTAATGATCTTTTTACTGTCGCTATAGTCTTACCTTTTCCAGATTGTCATATAATTTGAATCATAGAGTATATAGCATCTCTAACTTATCAATAGGCATTTAAATTTCATCATGTCTTTTTTATAACTTCATATCCTTTTATCACTGAATAAACATTCTATTCTATGGATGTAAGAGTCTGTTTCTTCACCTCCTGAAAGACATTTAGGTTTCCTATAGATTTGGATTATTATAAATAAAGCTACTATAAATATTCATGTATAGATTCAAGGGATTAGATATGATAGAGTGCCTGAGGAACTATGGACAGAGGTTTGTGACATTGTATAGGAGGCAGGGATCAAGACCATCCCCAAGAAAAAGATATGCAAAAAGGCAAAATGGTTGTCTGAAGCGGCCTTTCAAATAGCTGTGAATAGAAGAGAAGTGAAAGGCAAAGGAGAAAAGGAAAGATATACCCATTTGAATGCAGAGTTCTAAAGAATAGCAAGGAGAGATAAGAAAGCCTTCCTCAGAGATCAATGCAAAGAAATAGAGGAAAATAACAGAATGGGAAAGATCAGAGATCTCTTTGAGAAAATTAGAAATACCAAGGGAACATTTCGTGCAAAGATGGGCACAATAAAAGACAAAAATGGTATGGACCTAACAGAAGCAGAAGATATTAAGAAGAGGTGGCAAGAATACACAGAAGAACTATACAAAACAGATCTTCATGACCCAGGATAATCACAATGGTGTGGTCACTCATCTAGAGCCAGACATCCCGGAATGTGAAGTCAAGTGGGCTTTAGAAAGCATCACTGTGAAGAAAGCTAGTGGAGGTAATGGAATTCCAGTTGAGCTATTTCAAATCCTAAAGGATGATGCTGTGAAAGCGCTTTACTCAATATGCCAGCAAATTTGGAAAACTCAGCAGTGGCCACAGGATTGGAAAAGGTCAGGTTTGGATTTCATTCCAATCCCAAAGAAAGGCAATGCCAAAGAATTCTCAAGCTACTGCACAATTGCGCTCATCTCACACACTAGTAATGTTCAAAATTCTCCAAGCCAGGCTTCAACAGTATGTGAATCATGAACTTCCAGATGTTCAAGATGGATTTAGAAAAGGCAGAGAAAGCAGAGATCATATTGCCAACATCTGCTGGATCATCGAAAAAGCAAGAGAGTTCCAGAAAAACATCTACTTCTGCTTTATTGACTATGCCAAAGCCTTTGGCTGTGTGGATCACAACAAACTGTGGAAAATACTTCAAGAGATGGGAATACCAGACCACCTGACCTGCCTCCTGAGAAATCTGTATGCAGGTCATGAAGCAACAGAACTGGACACGGTACAACAGACTGGTTCCAAATCAGGAAAGGAGTGCATCAAGTCTGTATATTGTCACAGTGATTATTTAACTTATATGCAAAGTACATCATGAGAAATGCTTGGCTGGATGAAGCACAAGCTAGAATCAAGATTGCCAGGAGAAATATCAATAACCTCAGATACACAGATGACACCACCCTTATGGCAGAAAGCGAGGAAGATCTAAAGAGCCTCTTGATGAAAGTGAAAGAGGAGAGTGAAAAAGTAACTCAACATTCAGGCATCCAAGCCCATCAATTCCTGGCAAATAGATGGGGAAACAGTGGAAACAGTGACAGACTTTATTTTGAGGGGCTCCAAAATCACAGCAGATGGTGACTGCAGCCATGAAATTAAAAGACGCTTGCTCCTTGGAAGAAAAGTTATGACCAACCTAGACAGCATATTAAAAAGCAGAGACATTACTTTGCCAACAAAGGTCCATCTAGTCAAAGCTGTGGTTTTCAGTAGTCATGTATGGATGTCAAAGTTAGACTATAAAGAAAACTGAGCGCCGAAGACTTGATTCTTTTGAAATGTGGTGTTGAATAAGACTCTTGAAAGTCCCTTGGATTGCAAGGAGATCCAATCAGTCTATCTTAAAGGAAATGAATCCTGAATATTCATTGGAAAGACTGATGCTAAAGCTGAAACTCCAATACTTTGGCCACCTGATGTAAAGAACTGACTCACTGGAAAAGACCCTGATGCTGGGAAAGATTGAAGGCAGGAAGAGAAGGGGAGGACAGAGGATGAGATGGTTGAATGGCATCACCAACTCTATGGACATGAGTTTGAGTAAACTCTGGGATTTGGTGATGGGCAGGGAAGCCTGGCGTGCTGCAGTCCATGGGGTCGCAAAGAGTTGGACACGACTGAGTGACTGAACTGAACTGACAGTTTTTATGTGGATGTAGTCTTCAGATTAGTTACCTAGGAGCACAGAATACCTGGAATATATGGTAAGATTATGTTTGGTTTCATAAGAAGTTGCCATGCTGTCTTCCAAAGTATGTGTATCATTTTACATTCCCACCAGCAATGTATGAAAGTTCCTGTTGCATCCTTGCCAGCAACTGGTGTTCTCAGTTTTTGGATTTTGACTATTCTAATAACATGTTTTTTCTATGCATTTGCTTTCAACTTATTTGGTAAAATTTTATTTGGATTTATTTATCTACATATCTCATTTTTTTCTGTTCTTCCTTAACTGCCTATATTATATTAAATATTATCTAGTGCACCATTTAAATTCATCTGTATGATGCTGTGATGGACTGAATGTCTTCCCAAGAAGTTCATCTTTTGAACCTCTAATCCTCAGTGTGATTGCATTTGGAGTTAGGGGCCTTAGTGAGGTAATTAGGCTTAGATGAGATCATAGGGATGGGGCCTCCTTGATGGAATTTGCGTCCTTGGAAGAAGAGGAAAAAAGGTTAGAGCTCTCTCTCTCTCTCTCTGCCACATGAAAACACAGGAAGAACACCACCATCTGTAAGCCAGAAAAAAAGGCTTCATCAGGAACTGAATCTGCCAGCACCTTTATCTTGAACTTCTCATTCTCCAAAATTGTGAGAAAGAAGTGTCTGTTGCTTAAGCCACACAGTCTATGATATTTTGTGATGACAGCCTCAGCAGAGTAATACAGATGCCTTTACTATATATATATTTGTTATTATTGGTCACAGTTTCTTGACAATTTTTGTTTCCCTTTTTTATCTCTCCTCTACTTCTGAAACACTTATGCTGGATCACTTGATGTTCCTCCAGTCTCTGCGACTATTCATTTTTCTTTCTGTAATTTGTAATATTTGATCTATCTTCAGTCTCATTGATTCATTTGACTTCGGCCATCTGAAATCTATTATTGAGCCCCTCTGGTAATCTTTCTCATTTTAATTATTGTACTTTCAACTCTGGAATTCCTATTTGATTTGTAAATAATCTTTATCTGTTTATTGATAGTCTCTACTTAGTGAGTCATTGTTATACATCCTTTACTTCTTAAACTATTGTTTCCCTTATTTAAACATATTTACGATAATTGTCTTGAAGCCTTCCTCTGCTAAGTCAATATCTGACACGCCCCCCCACCTCAGAAATAGTTTCTATTGATTGCTTTTGTAGGGAAGGTAAAATCTTTAAAATCTCTGACTACCCCTAAGAATTAAATTGACAAAAGACATATTAACAGAGAAAAGCATAAACATTTGTTTAAGGTTAGTTTTATATGACACAGAAGCCATCATGAAATGAAGACCCAAATAAGTGGCAAAACCTGAAGGCTTAGATACTGAATTGAATAAAGAACGGTAGTTGTGGAAACATAACTAAAATAAAGGGCTTCCCTCATAGCTCAGTTGGTAAAGAATCTACCTGCAATGCAGAAGACCCTGGTTCGATTCCTGGGTCAGGAAGAGACCCTGGAGAAGGAATAGGTTACTATCCACCCCAGTATTCTTGGGCTTCCCTTGTGGCTCAGCTGGTAAAGAATCTGCCTGCAATGAGGGAGACCTGGGTTTGATCCCTGAGTTGGGAAGACCCCCTGGAGAAGAGAAAGGCTACCCACTCCACTCTTCTGGCCTGGAAAATTCCATGGACTGTATAGTCCATGAGGTTGCAAAGAGTCAGACACAACTGTGTGACTTTTTAAGAAGGAAATGGCAACCAACACCAGTATTCTTGCCTGGAAAATTCCATTGACAGAGGAGTCTGGTGCACTGTCCATGGGGCTGCAAAGAGTCGGCCACGACTGAGCACATCAGCAACTAAAATAAATGAAGAGACTAAAGGAAGAAAAAAGTTATTTTAACAAGGTCTGTTAGTCCAGCATTCTCCTGGTCTTGACTCCCATTTCTGGTGATGAGAATGTTTCTATCCTCCTGGCACAGGGAGGCAGCTCTCACATGGGAGTTTTAACTTGCGCTTTCAGGAAAGAAAGGAGAATCAGAGTGCCTTTCTTGTACCCACTGTTTAAGTGCCTTTAACTCAAAATTATCACTATATCAAGGCAATTTATTTTGGGTAGCATGTCTTCAACCCATTCATCTCTCCAGTTTGAAAACTCCTTCAAAATTTCACATGTAATAACCTGAGTTGGAGGCTGAAGAGAGAAGAAACAGGTTACTAGCTAATTGGTAAAAGATCTTCAAAGGAAAAGAAGAATAGATAAAACAAGAATAAATATGCAGAAAAGAAAAAAGAAATCTAAGAACGTTTCCCCCAAATCCCTTTAAACCAGTCTTCCATACCTGGGAATCAGTCTGTCCAATTTAAAAAGTTCATAGAGCCTCATTTATCTGATGGAGAGTGCTGATTTTATTCTTTAAAAGGACAATAATATAGATTAGACATTATTTGTACCAAGTGATTTACATATAATAGAAACATCATTATTCCACTGATGATTATACAAGCTCCTCCTTGTCGGGTTGTCCAAGTGTCCAGAGCACACAGGTTTTGGAGTTAAACAGAGGCTAAAATACTAACTTCCAATTGAAGTGCTTCCAATATTTGCACATTAGTGCTGAAATCTTGTTCTATTACTATGGAAAGATTTCAAACTGCATTTTCTAGCTCTTAAGTTTAAAGTGTGGCCAAAAAGATCTCCATACTGAAAAGAATTTAGAATTGTGATACACAAGTGGTCTTTCTATGACTTCCTGACTAAGTATATTTAATATGAATGTGTGGCACTTCTTCTGAACAAAGGTGCCCAAGTCTGTAATATGGTTAGCGTTTATGGTGAAGTACCTGGTAACAGAAGGCTCAAGTCCCCAGTCCACATTGTCCTGACCATCTTGGTGGGAATCCTTCAAATATTAATACCTTTGTCATTGCATAAGACAAAAAGACCCTGCGTTGCTCATGGATAAGGTCAGAGTGGAGCTTTTGATCCACTCGGGTGAAGTTTGGTGATTTTTGTCATCTGTCATATTGTCATCTGCACAACTCCATGTTACATGTGTCCCCAGTAGTCTTTAGGAGTGCAACAGGTGGCAAAATAACCTGATCTAGGAGAAATGTAATCCAGTTTTGGTAGTTATGAGGCTTCATTTTGCCACCTGGCCAAGTTAGTCCAGAATTTTGATCTACTTTGGTCTACAGAGATTACCCCATATGTAATCTTTAGTGTTAAGCAGCCTAATTAGGGGAGCAGCTGAACTATACCAGATTGCACAAGGGTGTCCTGTGACCCAGCCACAATATCTGGTGGTGTGGCAAATGTTTGTACCATAAGAGTCAGTGACAGGACCATCTACAACCTTTGTGAGAGGCTGGAGCACGTCACCTGTGGAATCAAACCTCAGAGTTTGATTGAAATATTGGCACTGCCATTCCTTAGTATGTCGAGTAGGAAGAATCCAGCATCATGCCTGTTTTCAATGCAAGAAAAAAATTCCCTTCTAATGACCTCACCTGAGCAAATGATGGTCCTTGAGATTCTACAGAGTTTCTTTTTTTTTTTTCATGTCCAATGAACTCATCAGGAGAAGTAGGTCATATTATTAACTTGATTGTGGATACCATACCCTGTTGTATATCCATTTTCTAGAACTGCTCCACCAGGTGCTCACTTTGGCAGGAAAGGAAATTGTTAGGTTCTTTTGCATGATTTAGAAGTTGACATAATGAACAATTAGAATGATTAGTTAACGTGACTAAGGTGCTCAGGTATCGAAAACCAGCGTAAAGGAGTGTCAAGTCCGTGTCTGACCTGTTGAGAAAACAGTCAAGGTTAATAAGAATGAGATACAATTTGAAAGAAAGGTCCTATTGGAGGATCAGAAGGAGAATAGGACAGGTTGAGACAAGTAATCTCTGTAAGTCTTTAATTTAAATAGCCAAAGAAAGGGGAAACTTCATTAAAAGGAAGATTGTTTTGTTTTGTTGTTGTTGTTGTTGTGTGTATGTGTGTGTGTGTATGAAGTTGGGAACTTAGTAGGGGGAGATTATAGGTGGAAATGAAGTGTTTTTTTAATCCACATTCTTGGGGAAAGCTATCTAATTCATGATGTCATCTCCTCCCAGCACTTGGGATTGATGCCAGAAATCCATCCATGCTAGAAGTCTGTAGAAATCTGTACATAAAAGTCATTTATAGGAAGGGTCCTCCACTTGAGCTGGGAGTTCTTATCTGGGTATTGTTTGGTGGCTCATGTGAAGTCACCAAAATTATTATATTTTGATGGCATTGTAGGTGGTTAGCAATACTTCATAGAGTCCTTCCCAATGAGGTGACAGTGTTTTCTTTCTTCTAGAAACCTTACTATATCCCCAACCTTCTGGTGGAAAGGATGGAGAGGCTTATTAGTTGGTGGAAGTCATGCTTTCTTACCTGTTGATGATATGTTCCAAGTATCATCTTATATAAGTATAAGTAATTCTTATACATAGCTAGTTTTTTATTTTAATATTTATTTATTTATTTGGTTGTGCTGGGTCTTAGTAGCAGCATGTACGATCTTTAGTTACTGCATGCAAACTCTTAGTTGCCGCATGTGGAATCTAATTCCTTGACTCAGGATTGAAGCCGAGCCCTCTGCAGTAGGAGCATGGAGTCTTAGACACTGGACCACGGGGGAAGTCCCTACATAGCTTGTCTCAACATCAAATTATTCTCTTTAGTGCCCATAGCATTCTCTCTATCTGCAAATGGAAGGCTAGAGATGCCACAAGACAAAGGGCAACCTAAACATTATTTTTTAATGGATTAACTTATGTCTCCTATTTAAAGTATTGCAGATTTTTATAAGGACAGCAGATAATTTTTAAGCTCAGTTTAGGACTTTTCCTAAAGTCCTTCTTATGTCTTGATTTTTATGTTCTACTTGCCTTGACGATTGAGGATGGTACTGGTAGGAA
This sequence comes from Budorcas taxicolor, assembly GCF_023091745.1. Lineage (NCBI taxonomy): Eukaryota > Metazoa > Chordata > Mammalia > Artiodactyla > Bovidae > Budorcas > Budorcas taxicolor. The sequence goes on from NC_068912.1 coordinate 76,929,980, forward strand.
ATTCTAATGAGTATGCCAGTGTTTTTGCAAGTGAGTGGTTTATTTCTGCTGTAAGATGAGTTGTTTGATGATTCAACCCATAATGGATTGCCAAAATGTGAAACAATCTGTTATTAATTTCTTTACCACAAATGTAAAGTGGTAAAGTGGTATCAGCACATCTAATGGATAGCATTCAATCCATCCACTATATGTACAGACAACTATCACACATTGGGTATAGCCTTAAGCTGGAGGCAAGCCTTTAAAATCGATTTGGAGTAATACAAAGGGAATATGAGCCTTGGAAGACTTCCTAACGTATGTTGGCTTCTAAAAATTTGGTAAAATTGTTAGCTGGGTCAGAAATTTTATGAATGCAAGAGCAGAAATGAGTATCTTTTAGTGCCTTGACTAGCCTCCGTCTGCACGTGTGTCCCATCTGATGGAAGATCTGTGCAAGACAAAAGGTCAGAAGAAAGGGGCCACACCAAGTCCGTTTGGCCCAGTGTAAAATCTGTCTGATAATTGTTTGGCATCTTTTTGTATTCATTTGTCTTTTTTCAGACTGAGGAGGACTTGCCTGATAATCAGTAACATCAGTCAGGGATCAAGATAGGTTTATAAACTGGGTGGGAAAAGCATGGGGATTTATTTGGGGCTGTGTATTCAGCAGCTTTGTCAGCCCTGTCATTCCATAGAGTATCAGTCTCCTTAATACAGGCTGGACAATGGAGGCAGATTGCCCCTCACAGGGCAGCCATTATATGCCCATTGGCAAACAGGAGTACTGGCAGTGTTTAAGAATCTGTGGGATTTCTAGGCTGTGCCAACAGTATGGCAGACTTGAAAAGCTTATCTGAAAAAAAAAAAAAATCCTATCTGGAGTCAGTGTAAGTAGGAGCATTTTTTTCCTTTTATTCGCATGCAAACTCTGGTAAAATCCATAAGCAGCCCAGACTGATTTTATAGTGGGCACAGGGTATGCCTCAAGTATTTCATGTGGAGAAACAGTTACCATGTTTTCCCAGAGATTTCATTTACAAGAGCCATAACAAAATAGGAGTAAGTCTGGGTTGTCTAAAGGTGGTGTCTAGGAGGTCTTCTTGTGGCTTTGAGACCATTTATATATGTAGTTGCAAGGCAATCACATAGAATGGACTGAGGCTCTCCATCAGCCAGGAGGGGTGGTAGAGTAACCAGATTTAAAGTTACAACAATGTAAGATGATGGGGTTGGGGGCGGGCTGTGTGGATTATAAGTAGGGCTTATTTCTAGCTGGTCTGCCTCCATGTAAAGAGATGCTGTGTCTTACAAACTTATAAGAGAGCACAGGGCATATACTCATTCTTACATTAGGAGTGTAATGTAAGAGTACTGGCTCTGTCATTTAGGGCAGCAGCTGAAGCTACAGCATGCAGGCATGGAGCATGCCCACTGCCACAGCGTCCAACTGACATGAGAAATATGCTTTAGGAAGTATGAGAGGTAAGTTTGTCCTGCAGCAACCCCATTATTTTTTCAAGGCAATATGGGTGAAAAGGCTTGTCAAAATTAGGTAAGCCAAGAGCTAGGGTGTGAACAACATTAATTTTAAGGCTTCAAAGTAAGTGAATTCTTCTAGGGGCCAGGAAATGGACTCTGAGGTAGTACCTGGAGGAGGGCACATAAGGGTCTAGCAAGGGCAGCAAACTGATAAATCCACTGGTGGCAACAGTGGAAATTTATGCAGCTGCTTTTTTGGTTTTGGGAAAAAGGATAAACAAAATTGACTCAAGACATTTTGGAGTGAGTTTTTGTGTGCCCTGAAATATCTCCTGTCCTAAGTTGTTGTTGTTGTTGTTGTTGTTGTTGTTGTTGTTTAGTCACTAAGTTTTTTCCAGTTCTTTGCAACCCCATGGACTGTAGCCCACCAGGCTCCTCTTGTCCATTGGATTCTCCAGGTGAGAATACTGGAGTGGGTTGTCATTTCCTTCTCCAAGGTATCTTCCAAATCCAGGGATTGAACCCGCATCTCCTGCATTGCAGGCAGATTCTTTACTGCTGAGCCACCAGGGAAGCCCTCACCCCTGTCCTAAGCAGCTAATGGTTGTTTGCACTCATTGAAGTTTAGACTGGGAGGCTTTATGACCTCCTTCAGCCAGTACCTTTAGAAGAATGAGAGCATCTATAAAAGCATTCTGTTCAGTCTGGTTCCAGAATGAATCAGTTCAGTTCAGTCACTCAGTTGTGTCTGATTCTTTGCAACCCCACAAAGTCTGCAGCACGCCAGACTTCCCTGTCCATCACCAACTGCCAGAGACTGCTCAAACTCATGGCCATCGAGTCAGTGATACAATCTAGCCAACTCATTCTCTGTCATCCCCTTCTCCTCCTGCCCTCAATCTTTCCCAGCATCAGGGTCTTTTCCAGTGAGTCAGTTCTTCCTATCAGGTGGCTAAGGTATTGGAGTTTCAGCTTGAGCATCAGTCCTTCCAATGAATATTCAGGACTGATTTCCTTTAGGATTGACGGTTGGATCTCCTTGCAGTCCAGGGAATTCTCAAGTCTTCTCCAACACCACAGTTCAAAACAACAATTATTCAGTGCTCAGCTTTCTTTATGATCCAGCTCTCACACCCACATATGACTACTGGAAAAACCATAGCTTTGACTAGATGGACCTTTGTTGGCAAAGTAATATCTCTGCTTTTTATTGTGCTGTCTAGATTGATCATAGCTTTTCTTCCAAGGAGTAAATATCTTTCAATTTCATGGCTGCAGTTACCACCTACAGTGATTTTGGAGCCCTCAAAAATAAAGTCTCTCACTGTTTCCATTGTTTCCCCATTTATTTGACATGAAGTGATGGGACTGGATGCCATGATCTTCGTTTTTTGAATGTTGAGTTTTAAGTCAGCTTTTTTACTCTCCTCTTTCCTGTTCATCAAGAGGCTCTTTAGTTCCTCTTTGCTTTCTGCCATAAGAGTGGTGTCATTTGTGTATCTGAGGTTATTGATATTTCTCCTGGCAATCTTAATTCCAGCTTGTACTTCATCCAACCCAGGATATCGCATGATGTACTCTGCATATAGGTTAAATAACCAGGGTGACAATTCCAGAATGAAGGGTCACTGACATATGGAACCAGAATAGAGCCTTGAGTAAAGGCTACAGAATCTAACAGCTTTAAGGACTGGGAAAAATATTGAGGGAGACCCATACTGTCCCTGAGATTTGGGAGTCCACGTCAGTGGTCTTCCTCCAAATGTAAATTTTAAAAATCACAAAAACCCATGGGTCAAAATGCATTGGAACCAAAGATCAAAGAGAAAGCTGAGCAGACATCAATTACTGAAGGCAATGGCACCCCACTCCAGTCCTCTTGCCTGGAAAATCCCATGGACAGAGGAGCCTGGTGGGCTGCAGTCCATGGGGTCACTAAGAGTCGGACACGACTGAGCAACTTCACTTTGACTTTTCACTTTCATGCATTGGAGAAGGAAATGGCAACCCACTCCAGTATTCTTGCCTAAAGAATCTCAGGGATGGGGGAGCCTGGTGGGCTGCCATCTATGGAGTTGCACAGAGTCAGACACGACTGAAGCAACTTAGCAGCAGCAGCAGCAGCTGCTGCTGCATTACCAGGAATGGCAATGAATATAGTAGCTGGATTAGGAACTACATGGTGGCAAGGTATTACAAAGGCGTTATGGCATCCAGTCCCACCAGTTCATACAAAATAGATGGTGAAACAATGGAAACAGTGACACTTTTTTTGGGGGGGTGGCCTCCAAAATCACTGTAGATGGTGACTGCAGCGATGAAATTAAAAGATGCTTCCTCCTTGGAAGAACAGCTATGACCAACCTAGACAGCATACCCTCTTACACTGTTGGTGGGAATGCAAACTAGTACAAGTCACTATGGAGAACAGTGTGGAGATTCCTTAAAAAACTCAACATAGAACTGCCATACAAACCAGCAATCCCACTACTGGGCATACACACTGAGGAAACCAGAATTGAAAGAGACACGTGTACCCCAATGTTCATTGCAGCACTGTTTACAACAGCCAGGACATGGAAGCAACCTAGATGTCCATAAGCAGATGAATGGATAAGAAAGCTGTGGTACATATACACAATGGAGTATTACTCAGCCATTAAAAAGAACACATTTGAATCAGTTCTAATGAGGTGGATGAAATTGGAGCCTATTATACAGAGTGAAGTAAGCCAGAAAGAAAAACACCAATACAGTATACTAACACATATATATGAAATTTATAAAGATGGTAATGATAACCCTGTATGCGAGACAGCAAAAGAGACACAGATGTATACAACAGTCTTATGGACTCTGTGGGAGAGGGCGAGGGTGGGATGATTTGAGAGAATGGCATTCAAACATGTATAATATCATATGTGAAACGAATCATCAGTCCAGTTTTGATGCATGATACAGGATGCTTGGGGCTGGTGCACTGGGATGACCCAGAGGGATGGGATGGGCAGGGAAGAGGGAAGGGGGTTCAGGATGGAGAACACGTGTACACCCATGGCGGATTCATGTTGATGTATGGCAAAACCAATACAATATTGTAAAGTAATTAGCCTCCAATTAAAATAAATAAATTTATATTAATAAATAAATAAATAAATATAAAGCAGAGGCATTACTTTGCCAACAAAGGTCCATCTAGTCAAAGCTATGATTTTTCCAGTAGTCATATGTGAATGTGAGAGTTGGATCATAAAGAAAGCCTAGTGCCAAAAAATTGATGCTTTGAACTGTGGTGTTGGAGAAAAGTCTTGAGAGTCCCTTGGACTGCAAAGAGATCCAACCAGTCAACCCTAAAGGAAATCAGTCCTGAATATTCATTGGAAGGACTGATGCTCAAGCTGAAACTCCAATACCTTGGCCACCTGATGTGAAGAACTGACTCACTGGAAAAGACCCTGATGCTGAGAAAGATTGAAGGAAGAGAAGGGGACAACAGAGGATAAGATGGCTGGATGGCATCATGACACTCTATGGACATGAGTTTGAGTAAGTTCCAGGAGTTGGTGATGGACAGGGAAACCTGGCATGCTGCAGTCCCTGGGGTCTCAAAGAGTCAGACACGACTACACAACTGAACTGAACTTGTGACTCTTAGATCTGGCACAAATTGATAGTTTTCATTTCCATGTGAATCAAATTTCCCTTCTTTCTTTACTGGCAAGCCTGGTATTATAAGTAAAGATAAGATCATGCTATTAAAAAAAAAAAAGCCTATTATAGGTTCAATTCCCCACTCTGTGTCTCCTTAGAGGGTCTACTGGACTTATCGGAAAGATCTGTTTCTTTCCCTGGCTCTTCACAAGCTCTACACTCAGTAGCAATCTAATTTCATTTGCATGTGACGCCTAGATACTAGTTGAGACAACTTTTAAAGTTGCATTATCTTCTGAGGATTTAAATCGAGATGAGATTTCCTTATGGAAAGTAAGAAACTTGAGGTTTAATCTGAGTGCAGGGGGAGAAAAACCTGCATTTTTTAGTACATCATAAGGTGACATTAAAATTACATAACAATTCTCTACCTGTTAATAATAAAAGATTAGCTGGTGAGGAATCAGAAATTAGAAAGGCATATTGGGGCTTGAGAGCCTAAGGATATTGGGATGGCCTGAGATGTGGACAATGGAACAGGCTGTCCAGAGACTCTGACACCTTGAATAGAATCTGAGGTGACAGGTAGTTTTAAATCCTCTGAGCAGATGGTAGAGAGACTCACACCAGGGTCAGTTAAGAAGTCTGGTTTCCAATCCTCTATTTTAAGTTTAATAGTGGTTTTTGGAGTGTGACTGAGGATTGGCTGACCCTGTCAATCAGTAGAGTATTGTCCTAGAGGAGGGGAGAAATGAAACTTCTGACAGTTCTGAGGGTTAGGGAAAAGGTTATTTGAACTTTTTAAGTTAAGGAAGGATAATTGTCCTTCTAGTGTCCTAGCTTTTCCCAATATTTGCCAGTGTCTGGAGGGAAGCTGCGTGGTTGGTGAGAAAAATGAGTGAACTTTGAGTTAGCCTTATAGTCATCATTTTTGCTTTTGGAAAGACTCAATATGCACATCAAGTTCTGTTCATTTTAATTTCTTTTTTGTCTTGTTTTCCTGTGTGCTGTTTCCAAAGAACTACATAGTTACTTCTCTAATAATGTTAAGAGACATACCTGCCTAGCCAATGACACTATTTTAGATTTCTCTCTCTGTATGAGAGGGAAGATTTCCAATCAAGGCAGAAATTTTAAATTGTTCTAGGCTCCAGGGTTTACTGCACTGTGCCTTTTCAAAGTCTGTGTAAAGTGTTCCACCAGAGTCTTAGAATGTTCCCCTTCCTCTGAGCGCACAATTCAACCTGAGACCAATTTACCTTACAGAGAAAGACCTCCTCCATTATCCCCACATCAGGCCCTGAATGTTGGCCTGGTTGAGCCATATCCAGTTCCTTGCAGGAGGGTTGGGGAGATGCTGGTCACCTGTTTCTTCTGGGGCCAGGGAAGGGTTGGGGGAGGGTTTCTCCCCCTGAGGCCGTCTAACCTGTCTGATAATTAGATTATAATCAAAGGCGGGAAGAATATCTTTTAATAGCCAGTCCAAGTCCCTAGAGTGGGGTTGTGAAAGGCCACTAACCTTTCTAACTCTTCTCTAAATTTGGCAGAATCTTTGAAAATGTTCAGGCATCCCTGGTGGCTCAGATGGTAAAGAATCAGCCTGCAATACAGGAGTCTTGGGTTCAATCCCTGGGTCGGGAAGATCCCCTGGAGAAGGAAATGGCAGCCCACTCTACTGTTCTTGCCTTGGAAATCCCATGAACAGAGGAGCCTGGAGGGCTACATTCCATAGGATCACAAAGAGTCAGACACGACTGAAGCGACTAACACTTGAAAATGGCAACAAAAAATGCTTTGGAATTTGAAAGAGCTGGTGTTGCTATGTATAAAGTAGATAACAAATGAAAATCTATGGTATACCTCGAGGAACTCTACTCATTGCTCTGTGGTGACCAAAATGGGAAGTAAATCTAAAATAGAATGGATATGTGTGTGTGTGTGTGTGTGTGTGTGTGTGTGTGTGCTCAGTCACATCCCACTCTTTGCACAACTATGGACTATAGCATACCAGGCTCCTCTGTCCATGGGATTCTCCAGGCAAGAATACTGGAGTGAGTTGCCATTTCCTCCTCCTAGGGATCTTCCCAACCTAGGGATCAAACCCATATCTCCTGCATCTCCTGCATTGGCAGGAGGATTCTTTACTGATGAGTGACCTGGGAGGCTCAGATATATTATACATATGACTGATTCACTTTGCTGTTCAGCAGAAGCTAACACAACATTGCAAAGCAACTTGTTGTTCCGTCACTAAGTCATGTCCACCTCTTTACCACCCCAAGGACTGCAGCACACTAGGCTTCCCTGTCCTTCACTATCTCCCAGAGTTTGCTCAAACTCATGTCCACCATGGATGGTGATGCCATCCCACCATTTCATCCTCTGTCATCACCTTCTCCTCCTGCCCTCAATCTTTCCCAGCATCAGGGTCTTTCCAATAAGTCAGCTCTTTGCATCAGGTAGCCAAAGCATTGGAGCTTCAGCTTTAGCATCAGTCCTTCCAACGAATATTCATGGTTGATTTCCTTTAGGATTGACTGGTTTGATATTCTTGCAGTGCAAGAGACTCTCAAGAGTCCTTTCCAGCACCAAATTTGAAAGCATTCATTCTTCAGCACTCAATCTTCTTTATGGTCCAGCTCTCACATTTGTACATGACTACTGGAAAAACCATAGCTTTGACTTTACTGACCTTTGTCAGCAAAGTGATGTCTCTGCTTTTGAATATGCTATCTAGGTTTGTCATAACTTTCCTTCCAAAGGAGCAAATATCTTTAAATTTTGTGGCTGCCATCACCATCTGCAGTGATTTTGGATGCCAAGAAAAGAAAATTGTCACTTCTCCACTTTTTCCCCTTCTATTTGCCATGAAGTAAGGGGACAAGATGCCATGAGCTTAGTTTTTTGGACGTTGAGCTGAACACTGGAGTGGGTTGCCATTTCCTCCTCCAGGGGATCTCCTGACCCAGGGATCAAACTCGAGTCTCCTATGTCTCCTGTCTGGGCAAGTGGATTCTTCACCACTGAGCCACCCGGGAAGATCATTATTTCAATAGCAACCCAATCCAATAAAACATTTTATGGAAAGACCAAGAGGCAGATTCTGTCTTGCATGGACACAAGATGCATCCCCAAAGCAGGTCTAGAAGATGCAGCCACATGAAGCCAAAGTTTCACTTCAAGTGTTGCCCTAAGAAAGCAAAGATCCTCATTGTCACAGTAGGTAAAAATAGTGTTTGTGAAAATCATGACTCCAGTCTCCCATAAGAATCTGAGATTCCTCCAGTCACAGACCTACTAGTTTGTGACACAGGGTAGGCAATACTAGGAAGGAGCTTTACCAGCACTTGTGAGACAAAGGCCCCTTATGAACTGGGATCTTTTTATTAAGACAAAGTCCCCTGAAAGCTGTCATGCTTGGACAAAGAGACTGCTGCTTGTCATTTCTTATCTTGGGTTCCCAGCCTGTGGGGAGGTCACCTGAGGCAAAGTCAACAACTGTTGACACCAAAGTCTCCTCTGGCTAGCAGAGACCAGAGAGAATATTCTCCCAAGACATAAAGCAAGATGAAGAGAGAATCGGATCTGGTTGCTGTTTTTATTTGTGATCCACAGCAAAGTTTGTCTTAACAGATACTGATCTGGTCAAAACTAAGCAGACTGTAAACTAAGCAGACTGAGGCCAGCTCAAACAACAGCCTTGTCAGACCTATGCCTCAGTTTTATTCTACGAATCTCCTCTTTATGACAAATGACGCAGAAATAGAGACAAAGGAAAGCAATGACTGTCTCTGTGAGGTTGGAAATCAACAGAAAACAAGAGTACTCAAAAGAGAAAGCATAGAGTTGCTATACCCAACAAGCTACTGCACATAAATGGTTTTCCCTGCCAATCTGAACTTGCATGAGGAAAAAGACAAGGGGAGACTCTTTTCACTCTCACCCCAACCAGACCCTACGGGCAGAGATCTGGGAGAGAGCGACATTGTAAGAACTCTAGCCAACTTCCAGCTTTTGTCAAAAGTCCCAGGATCTCTCAGCAGCCCCCAGAGTAATCAGCAGGGACGCAGCAGGTACTCTCCCATTGTCACCACCAGAAACTGTTGGGAAGGCAAGCACTTTACCCTCTCAGGGTCTCTGGCTGGGCCTGAGAATTAACAGAAGAAAAGAAAACAAATCTATTTAGTATTAGTTTTACATGGCATAGGAGCATTCATAAGAGAATGAAGGTCCAAAGAGGTAAAATCTAAATGCTTATATACTGGATTGAACAAAGAGTGCTAATTATGGCAGCATAACCAAAGTGAAGAGACTAGGAGAAGATAAGAAATTATTTTAGCAAGGTTTGTTAGTACAGCCTTCTCCTGGCCTCGACTCCCGTTTCTGGTGATAAAAATGTTTCTTTCCTCCTGGCACAGAGAGGGCAGCTCTCACATGGGAGTTTTAACTTCAGCTTTCAGGAATAAAAGGTGCTTCCCTTGTAGCTTAGACAGAAAGGAATCCACCTACAGTGCAGGAAACCTGGGTTTGATGCCTGGGCTGGGAAGATCCCTTGGAGGAGGGCATGGCTACCCACTCCAGTATTCTTGCCTGGAGAATCTCATGGATGGAGGAACCTGGAGGGCTACAGCCCATGGGGTTGCAAAGATACGATATGACTGAGCAACTAACACTTTCAGGAATAAGAAATGGAATCAAGTACCTTTCTTTCACCTGCTGTTTTTTAAGTTCCCTTAACTCAAAATAATCAGCATGTCAAGGTGGCATATTTTACAGTGGCATGTCCTAAAATCACTTTTCTTGCTACGTGTATGGTCATACTTTCCTAAGCTATTTTTTTACATGTAATTTTTAAATTGGAGATTTTTAGATAATATATTGTGCCAGCTCTGGATTCTTATCTCCTCCAGGGATAGTTGTTGTTGCAGATTTTTTTTGTTTGTTTCTTTAATGACTTGCCTGGATTAACTCTGTAGAGTCTGTCTCCCCAGCAGCCACTGATGTCTTTGCTCAGGTTTTGTTTTGTTTAATGTATTTTTGTTTCATTTTTAAGTCTGACTCCCTAAGGGACAGCATAATTTAATGGTCAGCCAGTGACCAACTAGAGGTTGTACATAAACTTTTTGAAACAGTAAAGTTTCCACCCTTTGCCATGGAGCTGTGTGTGTTTAAAGAATGTCATCGAACTTCAGGCAGTTTACAGTCTGTTCTAGCTTATTCTTTCTGCATCTCAAAGCTTCACATTCATCATGGACAAGTGGATAGCCAGGGCCCTATCTGATCTTTCCTCTGTGGGTGCACATCCTTGAGCAAGCATACACCTGCGTCTAAATTACGAAGGCTAAGTGGCCACTTGTGAACTCTGCTATCACTCTCTCTGTCTCAGAATTTTCCTTTTACTTTTTTAGCTGGTCTGTCAATCTCTCCCTTGCCCAAGCAGTATTGTGACCTCAGGCAGCTTACTTAAAATGTTTGCTATTATTCCTGGCTTTTCCTGTTATCATTTTTGATAATGCCCTTGTGTATCTGTGCTTTGCTCTGGAGCAAATCAGCCCCCTCTGGTAAGGAGACTGCAATTCCTCACAGCTTGCTCTGCCTTAATAAAATTACTGAACAGCAGAGCTGGGTGAGGAATGGCAGAATCCCCAGGATAAAATGCCACAGACTCCCACTATTCTTACTGATGCTTAGTTTTTATTGAATAAATGTTTCTCAATTAGATGGATGCCTTTGGTCAATTTCTAAAATCCTGGAGTGGCTGTTTTTAACAGCTTTGTTTGGTTTTATACTTGCTTTTAAGGAGGAGGTTTTGCCTCCCTTCTCACTCAACCTTTCCAGAAGTTCCACCTCACATTCAAATTTTTTGCTTTGGGCCACAGGTCACTACATTTCATCATGACATGTGAAAAAGGAAGATATTCAAGACTTATGAACAAGCTTGTGAATGAGGAGATACACTCCATTTTTAAATAAAATTCAATATCAAAAATGAACTATAGATCCAATGAAATGCCAATTAAAATATCAGCGGGATTCTTGATGGAACATGATCAGACAGTGTAGATATTGACACAGGAATAAGCCAATGGTGGAGGTTAGAAAGGGCTTCCCCGGTAGCGCAGCTGGTAAAGAATCCATCTGCAATGCCGGAGACACTGGTTTAATTCATGGGTCGGGTGGATCCCCTGGAAAATGGCGTGACAACCTACTCTGGTATTCTTATGTTGAGAATCCTCATGGACAGAGGAGCTATAATCCATGGGGTCGCAAAGAGTCGAACACAACTGAGTGACTAAGTACAGCATAGTACAGAGGTTAGAAAGGCTATAAACAGCATGTAGGCAGAATTCTATGGACTCTCAGTGGCCCTTGTCCTTCTGTAATATCCTCCCCCCTGACTGAAATAGAATATAATGAAATGCCCTTCCCATGATAAGTTATATTATATGCAAAAAATGAAGATTATCAATGTAGGTAGTCCTGGTCTAATCAAATGAGCCCTTTAAAAGTAAAAACTATCTCTGGTTGGTGAGAGAAGAGAGACTCAGAAATTGAAAGGCAGAGAAGTATCTGACATGGAATCGCTGACTTTGGGTATGGAGGTGGCACAGGCCAAGGAATGTGGGTGGCCTTGAGATGCTGAGAGTGACCCCATTCTAATAGCCAAGGAAATGGGGACCTCATCCTTAAAACCCCAAGGCACTGAATTCTGCCAGCAACCTGAATGAGTCTGAAAGCAGGTCATTCTCTGAAACCTCCAGATAAGAGCCCAGTCTAGCCAACATCTTGATTTCAGCTATGAACCCAGCTGAGCCTACCTAGACTTCTGATCTACAGAGCTGTGAGATAATAAGGGGGTATTGTTTTAACTGAAATTTCTGTGGTAATTTGTTATACAACTAATAGACAACTAATGCACCCACCTATATTTATATAAGTATTTGAGAGATGACAGAGCTGTCTTTCAGAGAAGGCAATGGCAACCCACTCCAGTACTCTTGCCTGGAAAATCCCATGGACGGAGGAGCCTGGTAGGCTGTAGTCCATGGGGTCGCTAGGAGTCGGACATGACTGAGCAACTTCACTTTCACTTTTCACCTTCATGCATTGGAGAAGGAAATGGCAACCCACTCCAGTGTTCTGGCCTGGAGATTCCCAGGGACGGGGGAGCCTGGTGGGCTGCCATTTCTGGGGTCGCACAGAGTCAGACACGACTGAAGCGACTTAGCAGCAGAGCTGTCTTTGCAGATTCTTGGTGAAAGGAGGATCTATTCAATGAGTAATTCTAGGACAAATGATCATACCTAAAGAATTCAAAAAGGCTGGATCTCTACCTCAAAATATGACAAGCAGATAGAAATTTTCAACATTTACAGCAAGGAATTCCTTAATGAAAGATATCAAATAAATGCATAAAAGGATTGAAAATTGAAGTATGTAAAAAATTTTAAATTCAACTATCAAAGGTCAACAGTGAACAAAGGAAAAGGAAGGAAAGAACAAGAAGCCTGAAAAGCAGGAGTGTGCGATGTCTCATTGAAGAGCCAACTCGTTGGGAAAGACACTGGTGCTGGGAAAGATTGAGGGCAGGAGAACAGGGCAACAGAGGACGAAACAGTTGGATAGCATCCCCGACTCAATTGACAGGAGTCTGAACAAACTCTGGGGGGCAGTGAAGATCAGGGAAGCCTGCATGCTGTAGTTCATGGGGTCGCAAAAGTCAGATACGACTTAGCAATTAAACAACAACAACGTCTCAAGAGTCCTGAGAGAAGCATATTTGTAGAAAGGAAGTTGTCATCTGTGTTGAATTCAACTGATGGAGGAATTCGAGGAAGACAGAAAAGCATACACTGGATTTGAAGAAACAAAACTGATGACCAGAACAAGAGCATCTCAGTGGAATAAGAAGAAACCCAGGGTAGTGTGTGGACAGCTGTGTCTCTTGTTCATTACCCTTCCAGAAAACGCCACCCTTCCCCCATGCAGTGTGCTTGAATCAAGAAGCAGTTCCTACAGGCCTAAAATGCCCTATCACTTGCATATTCACAGCTTTCCTAAAATACCCATGGTAGTGACAGGTGTCTATTTGGCTTTTATTTTGTAACAGAGCAAGTAGAATTACCATCTGTTTCATGATTTACTTACCTGATTTCACATGCTTTTGAGAATTGTATCATTTGTCTGGCAGTTTTTCCTTTCTAGGAAGATTAGAAAGATAGAAACCATAACAAAATTGTGGCAATCTCTACAGTCAAAATAGGTCTTAGTTGTTTCTAGTCAAGCCGAACTTTCTGGAGAGTCAAGGGATAGAAATTTGAGTTGCATTATGCAGTGCTAAAATCTTATACTATATATACACATATGTGTATATATATAGTGTATGTGTGTGTGTGCGTGCTGTCCCTTCAGCTGTGTCCGACTCTTTGCAACTCCATGGATTGTAGTCCGCCATGCTCCTGTGTCTGTGCGACTCTCCAGGCAAGAATACTGGATTGATTTGCTATGTCCTCCTCCAGAGGATCTTCCCAACCCAGGGATCAAACCTGCATCTTCTATGTCTCCTGCATTGCAGGTGGATTCTTTACCACTGAGCCACTGGGGGAGCCCATATATATATATGTACATATACACACACACACACACGTGTGTGTGTGTGTGTGTGTGTGTGTGTGTGTGTGTGTGTGTAGCATAAAAACCCTGAAACTAATCTCCCTCCCCTTTTTCTTTTCATTGTCCCTTGCAAGGTTAACTTAACTGGTCATTTGGCCCCACTAATTCAATTTAAAAAAAAAACCTGAGGGTAAGGAGGTACAGGAGAATGGTCAGAGGCCCACTATTGTGCTCCCTCGGGACTGGTTGTATCTCAACCAGTGAAATCTTGAAAATATTCCCCTTTCTCCAAATTATTCTATTCCAACAAAAATAGCTCCTAAACTATAGAAGCTCTGGATATGCAAAAGGGTTTCAAGATTTCACTAATGAAGATTATAATTAAAATATTTAAATGGGTTTTTAATTTTCTTTTTAGGCTATGCTATTTCCTACTCCTCTCAAGGAGCTGCTATTGTTCAATCCTGACAGAATTCTGTTAGAAATTATAGCCTGCTGCCTTTCAGTATCTTCATTAAAATGCAATGCTGCCAGATATATCTGCATGCATATGAATGAAGCATCTATAGAATAATTAAGTCATGAATAACACATTGCTGAGCATGGCTTTTCCTGAATAGGGAAAGACTATTATTTATGAACCCAGAGATTTTATGTTATATGAAGAAATAATTGGCTGTAACATGTATTATTTGAAGACACATTAATTTAAATTATGATTGCCCTTTTATAGACTCCATTTTTAATAAAATGGCATTTACATTAGAAAATAAATGTGAATTCATGTGCCATTTTTCTTTATTTTGCTCAAAAGGCCACATGAAAGCTTTTTGGCAATGGGGATGGCATAATTTGAGAATCTTGAGATCTTTTACAAACAAAATGTCATTAGAATCCAGCAATTTCACAGACCTGGGTCCAAACTAATAGCTACATATCAGTGGATAACCTAGATACTGTTCACAAGCAGTACTTAGGCTTTTCCAAGGAGCACTGTAGAAGCAAAAGCTGAACTACCCTGAGTCTACCCCTCCCCCATGCAGTGTGTTTGACTCAAGAAGCAGTTCTTTTCCAAAAGCCCCAGTTTAGCAAGGACCACATTCTGGAGTTTAACTGTGCTGTAGTTTCAGCACTGTTTAATGTTTAGCTCCAGACTCTCCCGAGACCTGTTACCACGGCCACTGTGTGCTGAAGTCTAGAAACAGAGGAAGAATAAGGGAGAAGGCATGAGAAAGACTGGAGAGAGAAAAAGGACACAAAGCTCAAGGTGAAAGGCAAAAGGTAATACCCCTTCGTTCTTGACCTCCCTCAGGTCCTGGATTGAGTCTTTTTTGTAGTCAAAGCCCTTTGTGATTCATTTCATATTTGGTTTTTCTTCTGCTTCTTTTTCAAAATGCAACACACCCAGTAAATTCTCAGGAAAGTCTCCTTGAGGAAGGGTCAGAGTTAAGTGTCAGCAGAGAAAAGAATCCTACCATCTACTTAGTCCGAGTGGCAGTCAAAGGGCCTGTTTCCAATTCAGGGAACCCGTTTCCTCCTTTCCACTTTCCCTTGCAGATACCTCAGTCCACTCTTTCTACCTGCAGCTTCCCCTCTGGTGCCCTGTCCACAATCTCCCATCCCCCTACCCAATGCCCCACCCCACCTTTCTATCCTCCACAACCCACCCAAGTACAAGTACACTCCCTAAACCATTTCTGATTAAGTCATTCATCTGATAAAAATTCCACAGCAGTTTCTCAGGATCAGTTCCAAACTACTCAACATGATTCAAACACCCTGCAGAACCTGGCTCCAGACTGCCTCTCCAGCTCCTTCTGCAGAGCCTTGCATGGTCCCCTCTCTCCAGTTTAAATCAATTACTCACCACTTTTTGAGTGCATCTGTTCCATGCCCTCAGACATACTGTTTCCCTAACTGACATCTAGTCCTCCTTAAATATTCACCTCAAAGACCCACTAGACCTGCAAGCATTCCCTGCCCATCCCCACTCTCAGTTGTTTTGGTGTGCCCCATGGCACTCTGAGCATCACATTTATACCTCAAGGAAAACACTTTTACTCTTTTCTATAATTGCTAATTTGTTTGTCTATTTTCCCCACCAGAGTACAGTCTCCTTAAAAGCAGAAAAATATTTCCTTGGACTTAGTGTTCCTATCACCTGTTCCAGGGTATAACAATAAAAGCCCTTTGAATGAAAGAATTAAATATAGCATAAGGCAGAACAAGGTAAGTGCTGTCACCTTCTGCCTTATGTAGTAGTGAGTAAAACAAAGGTTCTTAGAGACCAGAAGTTAACACTTTGACTCTACTATATATTGAGTGGTGACAAATTATTCTTTTCCTCTGATCATCTTTACTCTGTAAAGTAGATATAGACATTTGTTTTTTTCACAGAGTTGTTTTGAAGATTAAATTAAATAAGGGAAAATAAGTATTGAGTGGGAGACCTGGCATATAATATGTAATGGTAGTTATTAGTATTGTTACTATTTTTATTACTATCAAAGTACAGCCAATAAAAACTTAAAAGGCAATTTGAGGTAGGGTGGGATATATTCTCAGGTGGCCTAGAGGTGAAGAATCTGCCAATGCAGGAGATGGAAGAGACACAGGTTTGATCCCTGGGTTGGGAAGATCCCATGGAGTAGGAAATAGCAACCCAATATTCTTGCCTGGAAAATTCCATTGACGGAGAAGCCTGACAGGCTACTGTCCATGGGACCACAAAGAGTCAGGTATGGCTGAGCACACATGGCACACAGGGAAATATTCACCTTCATTTGTGGTGTTGGAGAAGGCTCTTGAGAGTCCCTTGGACTGCTAGGAGATCCAGCCAGTCCATCCTAAAGGACATCAGTCCTGGGTGTTCATTGGAAGGACTGATGTTGATGCTGAAATTCCAATACTTTGGCCACCTGATGCGAAGAGTTGACGCATTGGAAAAGACCCTGATGCTGGAAAAGACTGAAGGCAGGAGGAGAAGGGGATGACAGAGGATGAGATGGTTGGATGGCATCACCAACTCGATGGACATGGGTTTGGGTAGACTCCAGGAGTTGGTGATGGACAGGGAGGCCTGGTGTGCTGTGGTTCATAGGGTTGCAAAGAGTCGGACACAGCTGAGAGACTGAACTGAACTGAACTGATCATTAAAACAGAATACAAGACTCCCACATAATCCATAATGAAACACTATAACTAAAATAGCATAAGCAGACTGGCAAACCAGTATTATTTTGCTACTCCATTCAGTTCCTCTGTCAGGGTGTGGTGGGAGAAAGGATACTCTGCTGTGGTTGTAATCACTAAGTCCATCTTTTTTTGTTTGTTCCTATATTCACCCAATATAGATTTTTCAAGAGATATTGCACTTAGCACTGAGTGAGGAGTTAAAACAACATTGAATAGTAGGAGATATCTTGACCTGCAGGTAGAAGGTATGACTCTAGCCAGCAGTGTGATCAAGGGCTAGTCACACCTATTCAGGCCTCGGTTGTTTCCTCATCTATATAATTGGAAAAGTGGACTATCGGATCTCTAAGGTTCCTCATTTCACCAAAATCATAATTACAAGTGGAAGTATGGCCCCTACCCTAAAAAGAAAAAAAGTATTTCTGATGAGACTAGACTGTTAAATATAACTGGCCTGGTTTTGCTCATTTGTCCCCTCTCCCCACTGTTCTAATGATGTGCTGTGTGCCTAGTTGCTCAGTCTTACCCAACTCTTTGCAACTCGCCAGGTTCCTCTGTCCATGGAAATTCTCCAGGCAAGAGTTCTGGAGTGGGTTGCCATATCCTCCTCCAGGGGATCTTCCCAGCCCAGAAACTGAACCCAGGTCTCCCACACTGCAGGCAGATTCTTTACTGTCTGAGCCACCAGAGAAGCACACTGCCAGACTGACACTCAGATTTCAGGCCATGGAATCCTCAGAATGTGGAAGGTGGAGAAAAAACAAAAGTTAGCTGAGTAGTTATCTGGAAGAGAGCAGTGAAAGCTGCAAACTGACAGAGCAGGTGGGCAGAGAGGAAGGTGAGGGAACAAGAAGACCTGAGGGAGGACACTGAAAAGGTTCAAGGTAAGATGCTATAGGTTAGAGAAAAGTTCCTGAGCACGACAGGAGGCAGCAGGGGATTTTCATGAGTTACCATGAAACATAATCTCCATTCCCACTTATGCCTTTCAAGAGAAACAAATAAAACAGAGTCTTTCCTTCAATGTAGCACTTCCTGGGTGATTGGATTTGATCATTTGATCCGATCATTCAAAATGAGTCAAAATGTCAGTGAACTTACACCAATTAATGAGAAGACAGAAGTACCAATTGATACACCCATAAATATGTGTACTCTGAATGTGTTTAATTGTCAGGGTCAAGGAGATGAATGAAATATGATTTGAAGTACCTTTAGAATACTTTTTAAAAATTAAAAGGTTGACATTTTAGAGATGAGGGAAAGAGAAAAGTGGTGAACTTCCTTATAATCCATTGATAAGCCAGTCGGGCCTAATGAAATCCATGTAAATAACATAATCGACAAAAGTAAAGAAATTATTCCAATTTTGTGGATGAAAAATTATTTCACAAACAGGTGAGAATTACTCAAAAAGTTTTTAACTTTTTTACCTCTTTTTTTAACATTATGTAAGTAACGTAGTCTATGTTTTTTAAAAGGTATGGTTACCCTTCTACTCGATAGTGCTGAGGCTTGATTTTTTTTAAAAATATTTATTTATTTGGCTGCGCCAGATCATAGGATCTTTGATCTTTGTTGCAGGATATGGGTCTTGCAGCATCTGAAACCTTTAGTTGCAGCCTGTAGGATTAAGTTCCCTGACCAGGGATCGATCCCAGGACTCCTGCAGCAGTTCAGTTCAGTCACTCAGTTGTGTCTGACTCTTTGCGACCCCATGGACTGCAGCATGCCAGGCCTCCCTGTCCATCACCAACTTCCCGAGTTTACTCAAACTTATGTCCATTGAGTCGGTGAGGCCATCCAACCATCTCATCCTCTGTCATCCCCTTCTCCTCCTGCCCTCAATCTTTCCCAGCATCAGGGTCTTTTCAAATCAGTCAGCTCTTCACATCAGGTGGCCAAAGTATTGGAGTTTCAGCTTCAGCATCAGTCCTTCCAATGAATATTCAGGACTGATTTCCTTTAGGATGGACTGGTTGGATCTCCCTGAAGTCCAAGGGACTCTCAAGAGTCTTCTCCAACCACAGCTCAGAAACATCAATTCTCTGGGGCTCAGCTTTCTTTGTAGTCCAACTCTCACACCCATACATGACTACTGGAAAAACCATAGCTTTGACTAGATGGACCTCTGTCGGCAAAGTAATGTCTCTGCTTTTTAATATGCTGTCTAGGTTGTTCATAACTTTTCTTTCAAGGAGTAAGCGTCTTTTAATTTCATGGCTGCAGTCACCATCTGCAGTGATTTGGGAGCCCCCCAAAATAAATCTGTCACTGTTTCCCCAACTATTTGCCATGAAGTGATGGGACCAGATGCCCTGATCTTAGTTTTCATGTTGAGCTTTAAGCCAACTTTTTCACTCTTCTCTTTCCCTGCATTAGGAGAATGCAATCTTCGCCACTAGATCACCAGGGAAGTCCCAAAGGGCGAACTTTTCAAGGAGAACAAATGTCAATTAGGGAAAAAATATGGTGAGGGCATGGAACCTGATGAATTCAAGGAACTATAAATCATTTAGTTAGACAAATCAGGAGACTAATGAATACAATATAACAAAGATTTCCCTGGTTGCAGAGTATAGGAGGCATGAGAAGAAGTCTAGTTAGGAAACTGGGGCAATAATTCAGCTGAGAAACAATGAAAACATGAACCAAATAATGTAATTGAAGATGAGGGGTTTTGAAGACTTGGGTTTGAGTCTCAACATTCTCACCCTTTATACATGTGATCTTGGACAAATTATTTACTTCTCTACATCTTAATTTCACAAACTAGAAGATGAAAATAAGAGTAAATAGGACTGTTGAAAGGTTTTTAAAAAGATAAGGCATGCAAAGCATTCAGCACAGTACCTGGACTGAAAAACATAGACATGCAAGTAATCAGCAAATATGTGGGCATTAGACTAGGACAATTGCTCAAGTTCCAAGTGTGGAGGAGAAAAGGAGAAAACCAAGGCTGCCTAGGTTAAGAGAGTGGGTTTCCGACTCCTTAAATTCTAACCCTCCTGCTCTTCTAGAATTCCACTGCTTCTTTATGGATGATAAAATATATATATATACCACATAAATGATGACACTGTCACTA
The DNA here is from genome assembly GCF_023091745.1 of Budorcas taxicolor. Taxonomy (NCBI): domain Eukaryota; kingdom Metazoa; phylum Chordata; class Mammalia; order Artiodactyla; family Bovidae; genus Budorcas; species Budorcas taxicolor. The sequence goes on from NC_068912.1 coordinate 76,949,991, forward strand.
CCAACCAGCTGTTTGCTGCATGGTGGCTCATGTTTGAAACCAGCAGCCAGAAACAATAGGAAGAAAGCATGTGTGAATGTGGCTGGTCAGCCTTCTTGATAAATCCCATTCCCCACTTGGCCTGATAAAACTGTATGATTTTTCTCAGTGTCTCAGGATATAAAAATGAGGTCTGCTTTTTTAAGCTGTTTTGATTTTAGTTTTAATTAGTATTGTTTCTAGGGAATTCATTGCTTTAATTAATAATGTGCCCTGAATCTCATAAGTGAAGAATGTCATTGAAAACATGAATATGTAATGACTACAACTTTCTTTATCCCAGCTGAGGAGGGTGGCTGTTAGTTGGCTCTCACCTCTCAGTACAAGGACCTCAGGTACTAAAAAGAGCTAGGCTGCAAGGTTTTATTTGCATGTCTGTTTTTATTTATTTATTTAGTTAGTTCAAGAGTTCTTTTGTTTTATTTAAAAGCTGAGTGCATTAACTAGAAACCAGAGAGAAAAAACAATTAACTTGCTTTGGTGCCCTTTCAGACCTTCTCTTAACTGCTTGTAAATCAATATGCTAAGTTCTAAATCAGGGTTTCTCAATCTCACCACATTTTGGAGGAGATAATTCTTCGTCATAGGAGACTGTTCTATGCATTGTAGGATATCTAGCAACATCCCTGGCCTCTACCCACTAGATGCTAGTAGTATCTCTCATTTATGACAATCAAAACATGTCTCTGAAAGAAGGCAAGAATATACAAAATTCTTTTAATTTGAGATGAGAGGTCCTATATAATTTAAACTCTTTATCTCTTACTTCATCTTCTACTACTCTCCTGCTCACCTACATACACACCGACTTTCCCAATTTGGTATTTGTGCTATGATATGAATTTCTGGATCCAAATGCTTGACTTTACATGGTCTATATGCAAATACCTTTTTCTTAGATGTGGCTTTTCTATATCATCTCCAGCTCTGGAGTGCATGCATATTTTCAAATTAGAGTTTCCTCAAGATATATGCCCAGGAGTGAGATTGCCAGATCTGTTTTTAGTTTTTTAAGGAAATTCCATACTATTTTCCATAGTGGCTATACCAATTCACATTCTCACCAATAGGATAGAAGGATACCTTTTTCTCCATACCCTCTCCAGCATTTGGTATTTCTAGACTTTTTAATGATGACCATTCTGACCAGTGTGATGTTGTACTTCGTTGTAGTTTTGATTTGCATTTCTCTGGTAATTAGTGATGTTGAGCTTCTTTTCATATGCCTATTGGCCATCTTTGTTTCCTCTTTGAAGAAATGTCTATTTAGGTTTTCTGACTGTTTTTTGATTGGCTAGTTTTTTGTTTTCTGTTTTTGTTTTTAAGTTGGATGAGCTGTTTGTATATTTTGAAAATTAAGCCCTTGTCTGTCACATCGTTTGCAAGTATTTTCTCCCATTCCATAAGTTGTCTTTTCATTTTTCATGACTTCCTTTGCCGTGCAAAAGCTTATAAGTTTGATTAGTTTCCATTTGCTTTTATTTTTGTTGCCTTGGGAAACTGACCTAAGAAAACAATGCTATGATTTACTTCAGAAAATATTTTGCCTATGATCTCTTATAGAAATTTTATGATATCATGTCTTATGTTTAAGTCTTTAAGCCATTTTGAGTTTATTTTTGCACATAATGTGAAGGAGTATTCTAACTTCACTAACGGACCAATTGGACCACTAGCTGTCCAATTTTGCCAACACCACTTGCCCCTGGCAGTGAACAAGAATCATAGCCAGAAGCCTAAGTGAAATGGGAGGTTGGATCAAAGACCCTTGCCATAAAGTCAGGACCACCAAGGGCAATATTCTCAATGGGTAAACTAGAAACAATCTCTCTCTAAAAGAGAGTCAGGGAGATACCATCTTTTTCAACCTTAGCTTTGTGTGCAAAGAGAAAATATATAAAGGAAAAAACACAAAAATAAATGTCTCCAGTGAAATTCTTCACACAGATTCTTATAGTTTGAGGGCCAAAATCCACACTGCCCATGTACTTGAAAAGCTAAACCAAAGATAATTTGAGTGACCTTTGGTTGACAGTATTCCCAGAAACCTGGCTGAAAAATCAACTCTGCCCTAGAAAAATTAATCTTGGGCACAGACTCAAAGAAAATTCTGAGATACAGTTCTAAGATATATATTACATTCACAATCAAAATTACCAATCTGAGAAGGAAGAAAATCATGATGAGTGAAAGCTGAAAGACAGAACAAAGAGCAGATTAAGACAATAAAGAATAGATACTGAAATAATCAGACCCCCAATATTAAATATGTTTAATATGTTTCAAAAATAAGATATTAAAAATATTGAAAGGCACAAGAAACTATTAGAATTGGCCATTTGGATATAAAATGGAACCAAATAAAAATTATAGAAATGGAAAAAAATTAAAACTAAAAAAGCAACAGATTAGACTCAGCAGTGGAGAAGTTTAGTGAACTGGAAAGCAGAGATTTTTTTAAAAAGACAAAACACAGTCCAACAGAGACAAAAGAAAAATATGAAGTAGAAGATAAAACATGTAAAGGAGACAGTGAGAAAGTCTGCTGTGTTCAATCAACTGGTAAAGAAACTCGGAAGGAAATATTAGCAGTAGCAACTGCAAAATTCAGGTAGACTTCAAAAGCTGCCCCCTGCTATGTAGATTATTAATATTAAAGGAGCATGGATACTTGCTGAGCCCCAAGGCTGAGAAGAAAGGCTGCCAACTTGCAACAAAATATAAATGAAAGGGGAAAATCTGACTGAACTTTCTCTCTCTTCCCACTCAAATTGATAGTGACATATTAATATAACCCTGAAAGAAGGAAAGTGCTAGGTCTCAAAGGCCACATGCCTAAGAATGAAACTGTAATGGGACCATGGGACAGGGGATAGTAGATTCTCCAAGAGGAGCATTGATTGTTGCTCATTCTCCCTGCTTATATAACACAATTAGAGTAATCTAGAAAATAATTAATCCCCCCTCCATGCTCTTCAGAAGTCATCAAACATCTGTCTCTAAGAGAGAGTCTGAGACTCCACCTTGTGTATCCTAGGCATGGACATTCTTCTACAGAAATAATCACACTGAAGAACAGAAGTGGACAAGCTTTTAAAAGGACCAGAATATTTGAGGGACTGTTTGAGGTTTGAGAGCCATATGGTTGGTATCACAAGTACTAAACTCTGCCACTGTAGTACAAAAGTAGCCATCGACAATGCATGGATGAATGAGCCTGGCTGTGTTCTAATAAAACTTTATTCATAAAAGCAGGTGATAGGGGGTTCCCAGGATGGCTAAGTGGTAAAGAATCCACCTGCCAATGCAGAGACACGGGTTCAATCCCTGATCCAGGACGATCCTACATGTCACCGAGCAACCAAGCCCGTGTGCCACGACTATTGAGCCTGTGCTCTAGAGCCCACGAGTTACAACTGCTGAGCCTGTGTGCTGCAATTAGTGAAGCCTGAGCGCCCTAGACCCTTGTTCCACAAGAGAAGCCACTTCAATGAGAAGCCCAAACAACACAACTACAGAGTAGCCGCTGCTCGCCAAACTAGAGAATAGCCCTTGCTGCAGTGGAGACTAAATAAATAAATAGAATTATTTTTTTTTAAAGCAGGTAGTAGGTTGTAGTTTGGTAACCCCTGCTATAAAGAATTATTATCTAAAAAAAAAAGAATTATTATCTAGAAATACAAACATTGGCAGCATTCAATAAATGGAACTGTTCTAAAATGATTTTTAATGATCACTCATTTTAAAACTCATTATGATCATTGAGGAAAATGTGCTCTAGCATTTGGACATAGTCATAGTATAAAAGCCTGGGAAATATAACTGGGTGAGTCACAGTGGCCCAGTTCAAACAGTATATCCATGATGGGATGAGATAGTCAAGTAGTTAGGGCAATAACAGACTGCAGAGTAACTTACACATGGTGATACAGATCATAACAGACAGAATAAAAATAACTTTCAGAGGGAATTATGTGTGGCTTTGTTGTTTGCACACAATGAAAGTCATTCACTTCCTAGGTAGAGACACTCCAGTGCGCAGGGTGAGGAGACATTCCATGGGGAAGCATAGCTTTAAAAAGCAGGAGACACTGAAGGAAGTTTACTCCAGTGCCCTCTTCTCTGGATTCTGTTCCTGCTATTAGAAAAGGTCACACATGTCATTTTATCCACCTTTAGCTACAAATAAACAAGGATTACCCAATAAATCAGAATTTTAGAATAGAATAGAATGCTTTCTTTTGCCATTTTGAACAAAATGAATATGCTTACAAATTCTCATGTTTTTCTTGGACAAATGAAAAAATATATAACTTATATGCATACATCATGTGAAATGCTGGGCTGGATGAAGTACAAGCTGGAATTATGGGAGAAATGTCAACAACTTTAGATATGCAGATGATACCACTCTAATGGCAGAAAGTGAAAAGGAACTAAAGAGCCTCTTGATGAAAGTGAAAGAGGAGAATGAAAAAGCTGACTTAAAACTTAACATACAAAAAGCTAAGACCATGGCATCCGGTCCCATCACTTCATGGTAAATAGATGGGGAAACTATGGAAGCAGTGACAGACTTTATTTTGGGGGGCTCCAAATCACTGCAGACAGTGACTGCAGCCATGAAATTAAAAGCCACTTGCTCCTTGGAAGGAAAACCATGACAAACCTAGACAGCATATTAAAAAGCAGAGACATTACTTTGCCAACAAAGGTTCATCTAGTCAAAGCTATGGTTTTTCCAGTAGTCATGTATGGATTGTAAGAGTTGGACCATAAATAAGGCTGAGAACTGAAGAATTATTTGAGTTGTCATGTTGGAGAAGACTCTTGAGTCCCTTGGACAGCAAGAAGATCAAACTAGTCAATCCTAAAGGAAATCAACCCTGAATATTCACTGTAAGGACTGATCCTGAAGCTGAGGCTCCAATACTTTGGCCACCTGATGCAAAGAGCCAACTCATTGGAAAAGATCCTGATGCTGGGAAAGATTGAAGGCAGGAGGAAAAGGCAGTAGACTGAAGGCAGGGCAACAGAGGATGAGATGATTGATGGCATCACCAAGTGAATGGACATGAGTTTGAGCAAGCTTCAAGGAGATAGTAATGGACAGGGAATGGGCAGTAATGGACTGGTGTGCTGCAGTCCCTGGGGGTCACAAAGAGTCAGACTGAACAACAACAATCATAAAAAGATTTTTGCATGATAAAATTGCTTTCCATTTTCACCTGAATTTTTAATTAGTATAGAATAATAGCTAATATTATTGATTGTTTAATATGCCCAGGTACCATTCTAAATACTTTATATGAATTATTCAATCCTCATAACTCAATTGTTTGGCACCATAATTGATTTGTAAGATATATGTTTAACCTGTGATAACACTTAACACACGCATTTTTACTTTTCTTTCCTGCTCTCCTCATACCCACTTCATAATGTCTTAGATTAAGCTCAATGAAGAACTTACCATGTGAGACATACATACACACAAAAATCAGAGCAATGGCTCAGCTTCCGAGACTTTATCCTCTGAAGAAATGGGCTTCCCTGGTAGCTCAGCTGGTAAAGAATTCACCTGCAATGCAGGGGACCCCAGTTTGATTCCTGGGTCAAGAAGATCCCCTGGAGAAGGGATTGGCTACCCACTCCAGTATTACTGGGCTTTCCTGGTAGCTCAGATGGTAAAGAATCCCCCTGCAATGCTGGAGACCTGGGTTTGATCCCTGGGTTGGGAAGATTTCCTGGAAGAGAGCATGGCAACCCATTCCATTATTCTTGCCTGGAAAATCCCCATAGACAGAGGAGCCTAGCAGGCTACAGTCCATAGGGTCACAAAGAGTCAGACACAACTGAGTGACCAAGTGCAGCATAGAGGAAGAAATATAAAAATTAAAATGAGCTGAAGAACAAGAAGAGTTTTGGGGGTTCAGATCCAAGTTCCTGGATGCCTGAGTTTGTTCCATGGACCCTCACTCCCTCACTCCTGGTTTGGAGGGGACTCCATGAGACAGCTGTGCTATAGTGAGACTACAGGAAGAGGAGACTGGCACCTTGCTTGCCAGTTGCTTACCTGCTGAGCCTCAGGACTTCCAACCAGAACCTGAAGAAAGGAATTTTAGAAGGGAAAGGTATTGGCAAAGAAAGGCAGAAGAGAGCAAGACTCAGTTCCCAAAGCTACTCCCCATCACACAGATACACACCATGTTTCTTGAGAAGCATAAACAATAGAATCACAGCTACATCCGCAAATCTCAAGACCAGGAACACAGGGACATCAAAACATAAATCGGAAGGGAAGAAAAGGTATCTGCCAAATAGACCTCATTCATCACAATTGTAAAGATGGCTGTCAGGTGAAAGATGCAGCCAGGTACTTCATGGAAACCAGAAATGCCTAGACCACTGCTCAGAGACAAGTCCATTCCTATCCAGATTTGTGAATCTCCCACATCGGGAGATCTGGAATAAACTCCATGGGAGATGATGATTGACTCAGGAGTGTACAGCCAATTAGCCATCACGGAGTCCTCAGTTCAGTTCAGTTCAGTCGCTCAATCGTGTCCGACTCCTTGCAACCCCATGAATCGCAGCATGCCAGGCCTCCCTGTCCATCACCAACTCCCGGAGTTCACTCAAACTCATGTCCATCGAGTCGGTGATGCCATCCAGCCATCCCATCCTCTGTTGTCCCCTTTCCTCCTGCCCCCAATCCCTCCCAGCATTAGAGTCTTTTCCAGTGAGTCAACTCTGCATGAGGTGGCCAAAGTATTGGAGTTTTCAGCTTTAGCATCATTCCTTCCAAAGAACACCCAGGGCTGATCTCCTTTAGGATGGACTGGTTGGATCTCCTTGCAGTCCAAGGGACTCTCAAGAGTCTTCTCCAACACCACAGGTCAAAAGCATCAATTCTTCAGTGCTCAGCTTTCTTCACAGTCCCACTCTCACATCCATTTAGCAGATTATAAGAAAAGAGCTAGGACACCTGATGCATCTGCTCTACATCAGTCGTTTTTCACATTCGCCTCCCACCTCACTGCCTCGTTTCGCCATTCAGCTACATGTCTGTCCTGTCAACACCTGCTCTGGGATCAGGACCACCTTCAGACAAAAAAAAAAAAAAAATTACCTTCAGTGCAGGTAATAGTGAAGTATAGTTTGGTAACTGTTTTTAATAGTTAACAAAATGATGTGTGAATATTTTTGACTGGTTTCTGTCACAGCATCTCATTCTCATTAAAAATATGGTCAAGAAAGAGGAATCATCCCTAATTTGGAATACATCTCAAATCAAGCACACAGTGATAGGAGAGGCTAGTATAGTCTTCTCAACCTTAACCCAAGAGGTCAGAGGAGGTCTATTTGAGGACATGGTTCAGTTAAGATCTGAAAAGGAGAGGGGAGAACATTCCAAGCAGAAGAATCAACACGTACAGTGTCCCTTAGTGACTACGGAAGGGGTTTGAGATGGACTAGACCAGGTAGGCAAGAGCTTAATCTTCTTACATGAGTTTTCATTATCCCAAATGTGACAGGAGGGCTTTAATCAGAGGATTGGGACAGGAGGGGGATGATATGTTAGGACTTTTACTTTGAAAAATATTCCTCTGGATGAAGAACAGAGAACAGATTGAAGGATGCACAAGGAGATATTCAGAGGCATTTAGGAGTTTTGTTTTCATAGCCCAGGTGAGAGATGAAGCTATCTTGAACAAAGAGATGTAGATAGATTTTTTAAAAAAATTTTAATGGCAAAATATCCAAAACTCACTGGCATATTAGATATGGAGCTTGGGAATGAGAAGGGTGTCAAGATGACTCTTAGGTTTCTAGCTAGCACACTGGATGAATAATAAAGGCATTCGCTAAAATAATAAACACTAAAAGAGAATCAGGTTGAAGGCCAAAACTGTTACTTCAGAAACAGTTTACCAATTAGGAATCTTTTAGTCACAAGTAATTAAGATGCCCAATTCAATCTAACTTAAATAAAGAAGAGAAGATATTGCTTCACCTAATGTAAATCTGTTAGAGTCCAGCCTCACCAGGAGCCTCATTTAAGAATCAGATGATATCACCAGGATTTATCTCTCAATTCTATTTCCTCCTGATGGGCTTTCTCAGACTTTCCATGGTAGCTCCTAGACAACTTCAGACTCACACCATCATAAGACTAATTCAGTATAAGAGGACATTCTCTTCCCAAAAAGTTGAAAAAAAATTAAAAATTAAATCTCTTTACTTTTATGGTCTTGATTTGGGTCTATGCTCAACCTTCAACCAATTACTATTGCTTAGGGTGATTAAATAAGCTAATTGGATCCTGTAGCCTGAGGCTTAAGTCATCTTCAAAAAGACTTTCATGACTGAAAATGGAGGAGGGTTACATATCCCAGAGCCAAATCAGATACCATTGCCACAAAAAGCATAAGGGGATACAGGGTAGTGAAACAAAATATAGCTATTTCTTTTAGGTGAACCTGATTTCTGAGATTAACAACAGGCAGGCTGTGGTGGACATTTGAGAAAATCAAATCTTCACTGATAAAGAAGGGGTACTTAAAATCAGCTCTGAGCATTGGCAGAGGTCAAGACAATGGGCTTTCAGTAACAACTGGCTTGATACCAGAAAACAGACCACACAAGGCAAAAGCAACATACGATATTTCCAAGAAAATCTATTATTGGTGAAGAGTCTCTGGAAGGTTCATCAGATGTCTTGCTGTAAAATAATCTGAATTTGTTTTTTTCTGTTTATGTATAATGCATATTGCATGATGCAGGTTCAGTCAGTCTTACTTGTTCTCTTATACAAGTACTCCTCCAGGTATCAGGAGAAATCTATAAACTCTAGCACCTAGAATGGACACAAGCAGGACAGCAACCCTCTTTATTTCCTACTGCATCAGCCAGATCTTTTTCTGCCTGGGAATGCTAAACAGCAAATGTGAACACATACACACACACACACACGCACACACACACGCAATCTTTGGGGCCTGCCTTGGTAAGATTGAACATAAAGAATAGCTTCCACTAGAGGGTGCTAAGCCTCAAAATAAAAATGCAAACAAAGTACTTAACGATTTTCCCATACTTTCCAATATCCATTGAGCGACTAGTCACTATTAACCTGGACCCTCCCAAAGAAGCAGAGCCTAGGCAAAGCTTACGCATTACTACTTCAGTATAGAATGCAATCCCAGGGAGCAAGAATGAGGGGAAACGGAAAGGAGGCAGGAAAAAATGAGAGTCAATCCAAGAAGTAATATTGTTGAGCAAGTCACATTGCTATTAAACACAACTGACTCCTAGATATTGTAGCGTGTGTGTGTGTGTGTGTGTGTGTGTGTGTGTGTGTGCGCTCAGTCACTCAGTCATGTCCAATTCTTTGCAACTCTATGAACTGTAGCCCACCAGGCTCCTCTGTCTATGGGATTATCCTGACAAGAATACTGGAGCAAGTTGCCATTTCCTCCTCTAGGGGGTCTTCCTGACCCAGAGATGGAACCTGCAACTCCTTTGGCTACAGCATTTGCAGGCGGGTTCTTTATCACTGAGCCACCTAGGAAACCCTTATTTTATGGTACCTTCTTCCAAGAGGGCATATAACTGTTTCTCAATTCATCCAGACTGGCTCAGTTGTCAAAGTTTTACTGAGTGGGATATTAATTTTCTCCTTACAACTGAGTTGCATGTATGTGGACACAGAGCATATCTTAAGTGTTTCATGCCAGTGTCTTCAAAATATAAGGTGAGGGATGTGCAAAGAGGACAGAAGGTAAAGTGATGTCAGGTTGTTCTGAGGAATTGGTCCCAATTCATACACAGATGGTTACTCAGTGCCTGGGGCTTAGAGACAAGTAAGAAGTACACAAAAGGTGTCTGATATGATGAACAATTGCTCAAAAATAAACAATGCACAACTTAAAGGGGAAAAAACACCTTGTTAAAGATATACCATCCAAACAGCAGTTAGAGGAAGTTTGTCCTGTGATACTAAATATTAATTATTATTTCCCATTTAATAAGACAACTAGCTATGGGTTTCTTAGGTATTTCTTGGTTGAAAATAATTTCCATTAGACTTGCTGGTGGCTCAGATGGTAAAGAATCCGCCTGCAATGTGGGAGACCTGGGTTCAATTCCTGGGTTAGAAAGATCCCCTGAAGAAGGGAATGGCTATCCACTCTAGTATTCTGGCTTGGAGAATTCTATGGACTTATAGTCCAGGTGATCGCAAAGTCGGACATGAGTGAGCGACTTTCACTTCACTTCACTGAGACTTGCTAGTCATCTAAGGAATTAGCTTTGTTATTTACCTTTGAATTAATCTTGCTTACCTTTGCCAAATGAATGCTACATTATATTGTATTGAATAAGGAATTCTATTTGTTTTTAAGAATGAGAACTTTTTAATTGCTTTTCTCAAGTTATTTTGAAATATTTATAGCTTTTCCTGTGGCATCAGAAACAGATGGACTAGAAAGAAAAGACATTTAAGTTGCCTTTGAACAACGATTGTATAACACTACAACTTTATTTTCTGTTTGTCTACTTAGTAAACCAAGCAAATGTTTTCTAGAGGGCTTTGTCTAACTGTCATAATAATTAGCATCCATTTGTCCCACCCGCAAAATAGATGCTTTAGATCCTCACTAGTTGTTCTTAATATGCTCATAAAATGTGTCATTTTTACATTGACTTTTTATTTGGAAATAATTTCAAGCTTACAAAAAATTGAAAAAATAAAAATAGTACAAAAGAATACCCATATACTATATGATTTAGCCAGATCTAGCCATTTTTTAATATTTTACTCTGTTACATATGGTTGTCCATCATAGCCCTTTATCCCTAAATACTTCAATGTGTTATTTCCTTAAAATAGGGATAGTGTCTCAAATAATCAATTATATAAATCTACTATCCATATTCCAATGTTATCAGTTGATCTACTAATGTTCTCCAATACAAGATCCAGTGTAATTATTTTTTTAAAGCTTTTTATTTTGAATTGGGTATAGCCAATTAACAACAATGTTGTGATAGTTTCCGGTGAACAGCATGGGAACTCAGCCATACATATATGTGTATCCATTCTCTCCCAAACTCCCCTCCCATCCAGGCTGCCACATAACACTGAGCAGAGTTCAGTGTGCTATACGGTAGGTCTTTGCTGGTTCTCCATTTTAAATATAGCAGTATATACATGTTCATCCCAAACTCCCTAACTATACCTTCCCCCTGGCAGCCATAAGTTCATTCTCTAAGTCTGTGCATCTCTTTCTGTTTTGTTAAGTTCATTTGTATTATTTCATTTTAGGTTCCACATATAAGGGATGTCACACTATCCTTCTCCTTCCCTGTCAGGTCAGTACTGTATTTAGCTGTCATAGTTTTCCAGCCTTCTTTTATCTGGAATGGTTCTACAGTCTGTGTTTTTTAAGACTAACATTTTTGAAGAATACAGCCTCACCTCCCTTTTATCAAAACCGAAAATTTCTCATTTCGTGATTGTCTGATATTTCCATATGATTAAATTCTTTCACAGCCAGCAAACGTATGGGTGATGTTATCCTTCTCGAGGTATCACATTTGGAGCTCCATGACTTCTGTCTTTCCCTCGTTGGAGACACTAGCTTTGATCACCTGATCAAAGGGTTGCCTGACTTCTCCACTATTTATTGTTTTTTATTCCTTTTTGCAACTAATAAGCAGTCTGTGACAAGACACTAAAAGACCATACAAATACTCTGTTCTGAAGCAAAATTTCTTTTCAGATTTAGCATATATGGAAGATCCTTGGCTAATCCAATCTTCGCTAGGATGGTTGCAAAATTTGTGATTTTTTTCATTCCAGAGCAGTTGGTCTTTGTCATTCTTCTGTAAGCAAGAGCCCTTCCTTCTTCCCCATTCATCTATCATTGGTATGGACTCATGAATTACTGTCTTTTCAATGGTTTAGATTTCATTTTTTAACTTAATTATTTTGCTGCTTAGACACTCCCAGATTGGGCAAGTGGGAGCCCTTCAAAGCTAGCTCCCATGTCTTTGTGACATCTTCTTTCCCCAACATTTCTTACTATCTGATATAAAAAGATATTCCAGGTCCACTTGTACCTATCCTGCTCCAGTTCTAGAAATCAACCATTTTTCTAAAGAACCCTACTTTCTTTTAGCAGGGAATGGCAGTAGAGGTCAAGATCTGGGGGATAATGTGTGCTCAGTCCTACTATGGGTAGAGGTATCTCTGTTTCTTGGCTCTTTCAACCAGAGATAGAAAATCTATGCATATACATGCATGCAAATGTTCATATAGACAAAAACATTTAAAAATAAAAATACACAGGCATGCACACATACATGTTTTTAGATTTTATTTAGCTGCGCTGGGTCTTCGATGCACACAGGATCTTCAGTCTTTGTCCCGGCATGCCGGATTTTTAGTTGCAGCATGCAAGCTCCTAGCTGCCGCATGTAGGATCTAGATCCCTGACCAGAGATCAAACTCAGGTCCCCTCCACTAGAAGCTTGTAGTTTTAGCCTCTGGACCACTAGAGAAGTCTCCACATATTTTTTTAAGATATCAAGTGTTCACACTGACGCTTACAATTCCAATTCTTGCCTGGAGTTTTTTTCTTTCTCTTCAGTATTCAGATTTGTATGGCCATTTGCCACAGAAAGAATTCTGGTTTCCAACAAGATACTATGTATCCATTTGCTCAATCCTGGGACACATCTAAAATAGTTTCAGAATTTTGCCAGTACTACTACAATAAACAAAACTACTAAAAAGAGTTAAATTTTTTTTTTCCAGTCTCACCTCCCCTACTCCACTCTCCCAACACATGCAACTCTACATACGTTATTCTGGCCATGACTAATGGTATATAGTAAAATATCATATTCATTAATTGCTTCTTCCTTTCTCCTCCTTCTCATTCTCCTCTTGCTTTCCTTTCCCTTCCTTTTTCTTACCTTCCCTCTTAAAGATTAGAATAGTCACTTAAAATTAGATTATTTTTTCAATTGCTTTTAGGCTTAGCCCTCCTCCTCCTTAATAATTAATTTATTTTTCAAACTTTGAGTATTAAAATGCTTTCCGAAGTCAAACCATACAAAGAGATATATTCAGAGAAGGGTCACTCACTCCTATAGGTCTTTTAACCCATTGGTCCCTACCCTCACAACCCCATGTAGGTAACCAATCTGTTGTTTCTGACTCATTCTTTCTATTTCTTATTGAAACAACAAATAAGTATATGTTTTCCTTTCCATCTTACATGGAAAATAGCGTACTAGAAATACTTTATTGCACTTTGTTTAACATCTTTTAGAAATCACTACAAATCTGTTCTCAGAGTCCATCCTTATTCTTTGTTACAGCTATATAGTACTCCATTGCCTGTAGGTATAATAGTTTATTCAAGTGACTCCAAATCGTGGACATACAGGTAGTTTCCAATATTTTTCAATTATAGATAGTGCTGCAATGAATAACCTTGTGCAAATATGCATGGTGAGGGATAATACTTAGAAGTAGAATTGTGGATCAAAGGTTAATGAATATGTAGTTTTGTTAAATGTTGCCAGATTCTTTCCCTTGTGACTGACATAATTTTTCATTCCCACAAGCAATGTGTTAGCATATCTTTCCTCATAGCCTTATTGAGAGCGAACTTCAAAACTTTGGCATTTTGGTCAATACAGTGGGTGAGAAACAGCATCACATTAGAGTTTTTATTTGCATTTCTCTAGTCATGACTGAAATTAAACACAATTTTGTATCATCTATGTGTGAATTATCTTTGCATATCTTTTCCCTATTTTTTCTATTGATATTTAGGGTTTCCCCCTTAAACTGTTCTTTATAAAATAGAGATTTAGCCCTTTATCTCTGGCATATTTTTAAAACACCTTATCTCCGTAATAAATTTTTGTCATGCAGAAGTTTTCTTTCTTTTTTGGTTAAATTGATCAATATCTTTTTTTATCATACTGAACTTTCAGTCACAGAAATTTTTTCTCTATACTCAGGTAAAGTTCATCCATAATTATTCTTTATTACATATTTTGGTTTTGGTTTTATGTTTAAAGCCCTAATTGATTTGGGATTTATTCTTGTGTATGTTTGTTGTGAGGAATGGTTCTACCTTTTTTTCAAAGTTATCTAATTGCCCCAATTATGGCTATTTATAAGACTACATTTTCCCAGTATTTTGAGATACTACAGTAGATATTTTTAAATAGTTGGATATATTTCTGGACTTTCTATTCTTTTCCATCATCTGTCTATTCATAGGCCAGTTCTATACTGTTTTAATTACAGAGACTTTCTTATATTTTTAATATCTGATAGGGCTAGGCTCTATTCAGAAGTTTCCCTTTTCACTCTTTTCCTGTTTTTCCATATGAATGTTAGGACCAATTTGTCCAATTCCATAAGAAGCTCATTAGGATTTTTATTGGGGTTCCATCAATAATGTTGAAGCATCCTTACCAACAACAAAAAGCATTTTCCTATTTGTTATGAATTGAATTGTTTTCCACACATACACATTCATATGTTTAAGCCCTAACCCCACCACCCAGGCAACTGTATTTGGATACAGCACCTTTAAAGATATAATTAAGGTTGAATGAGATAATAAGAGTGGAACCCTGATCCAATAGGAATGGTGTCCTTAAAGGAAGAGGGAGAAACACCACAAGTACTCAAGCACAGAGGAAGGGCAGGTGAGGACACCATAAGATGAGCATCTGCAAAATAAGGAGAGAAGCCTCAAAGGAATCCGCCTCTACTGGCACCTTAGTCTTGAACTTTCAGCCTCCAGAAGAGTGAGGAAAAGTAACTTCTGTTGTTCAAGCCACCTAATCTATGGTATTTTGTTATGGCAGCCATAACATATTAAGTCACGCTTCTTTTGAATCTTCTTTATGTGTCTTTGAGGGTTTCCCAGGTGGCTCAGAGGGTAAAGAATCTGCCTGCAATGCAAGAGACACACAAGACGCAAGTTCAGTCCCTGGGTTGAGAAGATCCCTTGGAGGAGGGCAGGGCAACCCACTCCAGTATTCCTGCCTGGAGAATCCCATGGACAGAAGAGCCTGTCAGGCGACAGTCCACAGGGTTGCAAAGAGTCAGACACGATTGAAGCGACTGAACACATATGTGTCTTTGAACAGTGTTTTCTATCCTTCACCACATAGGTTTTGAAAAATTCCTGTTAAATATATTCATATATATTTATATTTTTCAGAAATAACTCATTATTTAAAGGGAAATTCATATCCTGTTCCATGTTTAACGAAGTGCTTCCTTCACATTTTATCTTAAATCCTTATAAAAAGGTATTTTCTTCTGCATCTTCACATTCCTTTTTTCTAATGCTTCTTTTCTTCCTACAAATATATTCAGATCTCTTCCATCATGAAATGCAAAAACCAAGCAAAGTCAAAATCTTCAGTATAACATTTATAAAATTCTGTTGTATAGAACACACCAGTTCCTTTAAAAGGTGATAGTTGGAGCTCTCCTGGTGGCTCAGTGGTAAAGAACCCACCCACCAGTGCAAGAGACATGGGTTTGATCCCTGATCCAAGAAGATTCAACATACCGTGGAGCCACTAAGCCTGTGCGTGCCACAGCTTTTGAGTCTGTGCGGTAGGGCCCGTGCTCCATAACAAGAGACGCCACCACAATGAGAAGCCCATGCACGGCGACTGGAGAGTAGCCCCTGCTCTCCGCAGCTGGAGAAAAGCCTGTGCAGCCACAGCCAAAAAAAAAAAAAAACAACCTGTAAAACCTCTTAAAAAAAAAAAGGTGATAGCTATTCAGAATTATTTCCACAGGACAGTAATATCTGCAAACTGAAAGTTCAGAGTAGACAAATAATGGACACCTAATCAAATATTGCCCAGCACAATTGACCATAGAACCGTTTTTCTTCAGAACACTTGTCAACATCACATGTAATAAATACTCCTTGGAATATTTCTTAACTCATCATCCATTTGCGTCAACTCTTTTTAAGACTACCAGTGATTTCTTATTAGTAAATGCAATGGGCTTTCTTCATGTCTTGTTCTCTTTCCCTTGTTCCCAGTATTACATATTGTTAACTAAACCTTTGGTTTTAAATCTCTGCTTGCTTGAATTTGGTGACAATATATGCTCCTGACTCTCTTTCTACCTCACTGACCTCATCTTCTCTCTATCTTTTGCTGGATTAATGTACTCATCTGCACTTCAAATTATGGGTGTTTCCCAAATTTAGTAGTTCTTTTTGTCTTTTGTCTATGCCAGTGGTGAGAATTGTTTAAAAAATTACAGATGCTGAGGCCACACTCAAGACCTACTCAGTCAGAATTTTTGTAATCTTTTCTCTCCTCATTTTGACCCAAATCTTAAAGGACTAGAATCAGTCAAATCCCAGGAAATTAATAGACCATGGTTCTGGAGAGAGACGATTTCAAGGGGTTGAAGACTGACTTTCCTTATCGATGGTCAGTTACAGTCAGTGGCCATGTCAAAGGGTAGTTTAGGTTGAGTGCCCTTCATTTCCTCTGTAATCTCCATCACCACTCCCACCACACCTAAATTTTTAAAAATAATTTTATATGGCAACTGATATTTTTGTTAATTTTATATAGTGTCAATAAAGGCATATTTTTTATTACTGTTAGCAAACAGGATATCCCATGTTCTAGCCCTCTCCTTTCCTAGACATGCATCTATATCAGCACCCCTCTTCATATGACAAATTACCAAAGTCCCTCTCCTTTTGGACTGTGCTCTTTTATAACCCATCCCATATGCAACTTCCAAAAAAAAAAGTTCCTGAGGTGTAGCATCAGACATGCCATGCTCCTGTTAACCAAGACTTTCCATCACTTCCAGTTGCGCAAGAAGAAGAAACAAATTCCTCTTCCAAGCCTTTTGCAATAGAGTCCCAAACTAGCTCATATCTCCTGGCTCCCCAAATTACAGTCTATATCTGATTCTGGCCAAAATGGATTATTTGCTGTTTCCCAAACTGTTCCCATACTTTTTCTCATGCATTTCACACTTCTTGGATGCCTTTTATTATCAGACCACTTGCCTTTTGAAACCCTACAGTCCTTTAAGGTTCATCTCCAACACCAGTTCTCCCATGATGGCTTTTATTTTTTCAATTTATTCTGATTTTAATTATGGTCAAAAAAAATTTTTTATATATATTATCAAAAAGCATTTACTTTCTATCCAATATTTGGAAGAAACCGTGACAGAGACTAAAATAACCTGTGTCTACTAATATATTGTGAGGCCTTTATGATTTGACCTTGGGGTACCGGACTCATTGGTGAATCCTAATTTCATTACCAGATAGCTGTGTAACCTTGGACAAGTAATATCTCCAGCCTTAAGCTTATCATAAATAAAATAAACATTATAAAGTGTCTTCATTGGAGAATTACTGTGAAAAACAGAAATGATCTTGCACATATTCTCTAGTAAGCAGCGCATTATTCAGTGTTGCTGAATGTGTTTAGTAAATGTCACAAATGAGTTGGGATCCAAGAGAGAGATTTCTAACCCCAACTCTGTCAAAACCTTGGATATATCACTTGCTCTCTCTAGGCCTCCCTATCTCCCGTCATGCATATCGCTAAGTGGTGAAACCCGTGCCCTCTGACTGAGTCAACCTGAGTCCCTAGGCGGCAGTGTCTTGAGTTTAGGCCCATACTCTGTGTGGCCACTAGCTGGCAGGATTGCCACATGGCTGCCTGGCCACTCCCTATCTCCACCTCCAGGAAGGCCCTGCCTTAGGGACTCTGGACCAAAACAAACACAACAGTCCAACCTAGTAGCGGCCAAGACTTCAGAGTGGAGTTTTACGGGGCTTTTATAGAGAAGAGGGCGTGTGTCTCCAGCGCTCTAGTACAAGCCTAGAGAAGGGAATAGGATTCCCAGGGCAGCACATTGATCACATGGCAGATGGCCCTGTAAAGTGCTGCAGGTTACCCAGGCCAATACCAGGGTGCCCTTTGGAGAATCAGATGCTGCCTGTCTTGGAAACCACATCCAAGAGTACTGGAGTGGGTTGCCATTGCCTTCTCCAAGTGAAGGTATAAAACCTATTTATTTCACAATTTTTTTTTGATGAATGAAATGAAATAAAGGAAGTGAAAGTAGCACATAGAGTTGCTCAATAATGTTAATTCCCTTCCCTGATTATAAACATACAAAATAGCATGTTTCTGTAGTCATTAAAAATTTGTACACATGCATTAAAAAAAATGTAACAAACTCTTAAGATTTATCTCTAGTGATAAAAATTCGAGTGACTAGTCTTTTCTTCTTTATTCCCCTCTGTAGTTTTTCTGAATTTTCTAAAATGAACCTTTGCCTCTGTTTTTCCTTTTTTATTGTGGTAAAATATGCAAAGCCTAAAATCGACCATTGGAGCCATTTTTAAGTAAACAGTTCTGAGGTAGATTCACAATGTTGTGTAACCACACCCATTGCCATCCACATCCCCTTACCATCCCAAACTGAAATTCTGTGCCCATTAAATCATAGCCTCCATTTCTCCTTCCCCCGACCCCTAGTAACCACCATTCTACTTTCTCTCTGTATGAATGTGACTGTTCTAAACACTTCACTTCATATAAGTGGAATCTTACAATATTTGTCCTTTCGTATATGGCTTATTTCTTAGTTTGCTTAGCATAATGTTGTCAATGCTCATCTATGTTGTAGCACAAATAAGAATGTCCTTTCTTTTTAAGACTGAGAAATATTCTGTTGTGTTTGTGTATTTACATATTTTTATTCATTTATCCATCAATGGATATTAGGATTGTTTTTATCTTTTTGACTCTTCTGAATAATATGAACAACAGTATACAAATATCTGTTTGAGTCGCTGCTTTCAATTCTTTTGGTTATATATCCAGAAGTGGAATTGCTAGGTCACATTGTAATTCTACATTTAATATTTTAAGCAACTGCTATGCTGTCTTCTATATCAGCTGCAGCATTTTACATTCTCAGATTTTATATATATATATGTATATATGCCATCTGATGGATGTGAAGAGGTAGCTCATTTTGGTCGTAGCGTTTGTTCCAGTGTGTGCTGATATGCATCACAGAAGGCAATGGCGACCCACTCCAGTACTCATGCCTGGAAATCCCATGGATGGAGGAGCCTGGTAGGCTTCAGTCCATGGGGTCGCAAAGAGTCGGATACGACTGAGCAACTTCACTTTCTTTTCACTTTCATGCACGGGAGAAGGAAATGGCAACCCACTTCAGTGTTCTTGCCTGGAGAATCCCAGCGATGGGGGAGCCTGGTGGGCTGCCGTCTATGAGGTCGCACAGAGCTGGACATGACTGAAGTGACTTAGCAGCAGCAGCAGCTTATTTGTATTTCCCTAGTGATTAGTGATGTTGATCATGTTTTCGTATTGTTTAGTGGCTAAGAAAAAAAAAATCCTTTCTTCTAAACAAATGAATATATTATGTAGCAGAATACAATATTTGTACAAACTTTCAAGTTAAAATATGAGACTTTGAAGGAATTTCCCATGTGTTGAGCAGCTTAGATCTATGGCCCTAGATGCCCCAGGAGTCCTCATTCACTCTTCTCCACCATGAGGATGGGTCGGGAAACAGTCTGAGCAACCATCTGGTCCCTGAGTTCATAAGAGGAGAAAAGAGTGTAAGAGGCCAAGAAGGCTACATCTAATAAGAGAAAGTTTCCAAAGGAAAGTCAGCCCCAAATTAAAATGAAATCCATTTGGTAAACATTTAAGTTACCTGAAAGTTATTCTGCAAGTGACAGTGATCAAGTTACTCCTCATGAAGAAGTGAGTAAAACAGACATTGAGCACCTGTTTGCAGTGTAACACGTACTACTGATATAAATGTACAGTACCACAGGAGGGTGCAATAGGAGGACAGAAAGCACAGAGCCAGATACTAAACAGACATGTCAGGAGCTCCAGGGGGAGATGGACCAGGAGCTAAAAGGAACACATGGACCAGTTATCCCCAAACATCTGTCTGTAGGCAGAATAGTAGCTGATCAGCAGTAAGAAGGGAAAAAATAAGGATATTCTCATGAGTTTTTCATAAAGCTAAATTGACCCCATATGGGAACTATCACTAGGGATTAAATGTCCTTTCTGTTATAAAATAAAAATTACTCTTAACAAGCCAAAATTAAAGGAACAAATCCACATCATTTCTGAAATCTTGTTATGACCTCTAACTGGTCCATGACATTCTGGTACTCTCGGTACTCCAGGAATTCCTGACTAGGAGCAAGGAGAGGGTGTCTGTCATAGAGAAGGGTGAGCCAGTCAGGATGCGTGGAAACCTACTGAAGATGAAGACTTGGCCCAGGATGAGTGTCATGGACTCCAAGCTCTTTCAGAGAAGCCACTTGTAGGTCCTGACACATGCAGCGCCCTCCCTCACCCCTATCATTCTGAGCCAGGGATTTGGATTTAAAGGGATTTAAAGAGACAGGAATCTGCTGATGTGTTTTGGATTTGTCTGTCCCACTCAGTAGAGGGGAGTTGGTACTTTTTTTCTGTAAAGGACCAGACAGTGAATATGTTAGGCTTTGTGAGGCATCTGATCTTTGCCATGACTACTCAAAAGCAGCCACAGATAATACACAAACTGCCGTGACTGTGTTTCACTGAACCCTTATTCACAAAATGTAGGCAGAAGGCCAAAGTTGGCCCGTAGGCCATCGTTTACCTAAGACTACTCTAAAGAGCAGAGAGGAGAGCCTCATAAATCCCAGATCAGACTTAGCAGTAAAAACAGATCCATTAGTTGACATAAAACTGGTGGCACAGAGAGACCCCTGGTGTTGAGTTCAGCTTAAACAGATGTCTGCTGAGCACCAGTATCATTGCTAGAATTTTACATCTAGCTGGCATGCCAAGCAATATACTAAGTACATCATATGGATTATTTTACTTAATTTGCACAACCACACTATAAATAGCTATTACTACCAATTCCACTTTACAGCTGAAGGAATTGAAGATAGAGAGGTTATGTAAGTTGCTTAGGCCCACACAGCCGGTAGGTGGTGGAGCTGTGGTTCATAAAGCAGGACATGTAGACTTCTGCTTCCAGCCATAGTGGACTAACAGGGACTAGATTCACATTTCCACCTGAAACAGCCAGTAAGTTGAACAAACTCTGTGAAAAGATTGTTTTCAGACATTCAGGAAGAGGCAGAGTGGGACAGTGATTCCTACGAAAAAAGAGGTGAGCCCTGCCTAAGATTCCCCAACTCACTGTCCGCATAAAGTTTCCAGGCTAATACCAAAGGGAACAGGACCCATACAGAACCCAGCTATTTGAGGTCGCAATGTCTGGAGTCTGAGAGGCCAAAGCAGCTAAAATTTCTGGGGCAGAGTGCTGGAGAAGAAAGAGTCACACAGAAGGGAGCTCCAGAGACATGCAGGTTTCTCTTACATCTTTACCGGCGAACTCATCACCATCTGTGTGCAAGAAACTACCAATGCTAGAGGAGAACCATCAGAAAGGAGCATTCCCAGAACTCATCCAGGGTTGGGAATATTTAATATTCAACAGAGTTAAAAGGTCTCCTGCTAAGCACCTACTGGGACTAAACCAGGCCTACATTAAAGGATGCTCTGGACCTGTCTACCACAAATTCAAAGCTAGTCAGAAGAATCAATTTGTTTCCAATTATCTCAACTGCATACCTCAAATGTTTGTTGCTCAGTTGTGTCCAACTCTTTGTGACCCTATGAATTATAGCCCACCAGGCTCCTTTGTCCATAGGATTCTTCAGCCAAGAATACTGGAGTGGATAGCCATTCTCTTCTCCAGGGTATCTTCCTGCTCCAGGAATCGAACCCAGGTCTCCTGAATTGCAGGCAGATTCTGTACCATCTGAGCCACCAAGGAAGCCCTCAAAAGAAGGCCTAAAAATATTTAAAGGGTTAGAGAAAAAAATATGTGCCCCATCACATAAAGTTTACAAT
The DNA here is from genome assembly GCF_023091745.1 of Budorcas taxicolor. Taxonomy (NCBI): domain Eukaryota; kingdom Metazoa; phylum Chordata; class Mammalia; order Artiodactyla; family Bovidae; genus Budorcas; species Budorcas taxicolor. Next base: position 76,972,059 of record NC_068912.1, read on the forward strand.
GTCTCCTACCCAACAAAAAAGTAACAGGCATTCAAAGAAGCAGGAAAATATGCCCTAAAACCTGGGGAGGCAGCAGGGAGAATCAGTCAATAGAAATAGATACAGAAATGCCACAGATGATATAACTAATAGACAAGGATGTTAAAACGCCTTCTATAAATATGCTCCATATGTCCAAGAAAGTATAGAAGAGCATAAGCATGATGAGAAATGAATAAAAAAGATCCATATTAAACTTCTAGAGATGGAAAACAAACAACAGTAATGTCTGAGATGAAAAGTCACACAACTAGCAAGTGGCAAATCTGAGATTCCAACCCTGGACTGACTCCGGGTTTGGTTCACTGCACTTCTGCATCAGTTTTGTAGCAGAGACAACTGAGAGAGAAGGATAATCAGCACCATTTTATTAATGAAGCCAGTTGGTTCATACATGTAAGTAGAATTTTAAAAATTCCCCTGAGTGAATTTAAACTGTCTTGTGTTTACAGTCGTTACTCCAGGTTATCTCTTGACTTCCTACTTTTGTATTCCAGTCCCCTATGATGAAAAGGACATCTTTTTTTTTTTTTTTTTCTTTTTTTTTTTTGGTGTTAGTTCTAGAAGGTCTTGTAGGTCTTCATAGAACCATTCAACGTGAGTTTCTTTGGCAGTAGTGGTTGGTGCATAGACTTGGATTACTGTGATATTGAATGGTTTGCCTTGGAAATGAAAGAAATCATTCTGTCATTTTTGAGATTGCACCCAAGTACTGCATTTTGGACTGTTTTATTGACTATAAGGGCTACTCCATTTCTTCTAAGGGATTCTTGCCTATGGTAGTAGATATAACGGTCATATGAATTAAATTTGCCCATTCTGGTCCATTTTAGCTCACTGATTTCTAAAATGTCAATGTTCACTCTTGCCATCTCCAATTTGACCACTTCCAGTTTACCTTGATTCATGGACCTAACATTCCAGGTTCTTATGCAATATTATTCTTTACAGCATCAGACTTTACTTCCATCACCAGTCAAATCCACAACTCAGAGTTGTTTTCATTTTGGCTCTGTCTCTTCATTCTTTCTGGAGTTATTTCTCCACTCTTCTCCGGTAGCATATTGGGCACCTACTGACCTGGGGAGTTCATCTTTCAGTGTCCTATCTTTTTGCCTTTTCATACTGTTCATGGGGTTCTCAAGACAAGAATACTGAAGTGATTTGCCATTCCCTCCTCCAGTGGACCACATTTTGTCAGAACTCTCCACCATGACCTGTCCATCTTGGGTGGCCCTACACAGCATGGCTCATAGTTTCATTGAGTTAGACAAGCAGGGCAAAAGCTAACAAAGTTTTGTCAAGAGAACACATTGGTCATGGCAAAGAGCCTCTTCCAACAACACAAGAGACAACTCTACACATCGATCACCAGATTGTCAGTACTGAAATCAGACTGATTATATTCTTTGCAGTCAAAGATGGAGAAGCTCTATACAGTCAGCAAAAACAAGACTGGGAGTTGACTGTGGCTCAGATCGTGAACTTCTTATTGTCAAATTCAAACTTAAACTGAAGAAAGTAGGAAAAACCACTAGACCATTCAGTACAGTTCAGTTCAGTTCAGTCACTCTGTCGTGTCCGATTCTTTGCGACCCCATGAGTTGCAGCATGCCAGGCCTCCCTGTCCATCACCAACACCCGGAGTTCACTCAGACTCACATCCATTGAGTCAGTGATGCCATCCAGCCATCTCATCCTCTGTCGTCCCCTTCTCCTCTTGCCCCCAATCCCTCCCAGCATCAGAGTCTTTTCCAATGAGTCAACTCTTTACATGAGGTGACCAAAGTACTGGAGTTTCAGCTTTAGCATCATTCCTTCCAAAGAACACCCAGGACTGATCTCCTTTAGAATGGACTGGTTGGATCTCCTTAAAGTCCAAGGGACTCTCAGGAGTCTTCTCCAACACCACAGTTCAAAAGCATCAATTCTTCGGCACTCAGCTTTCTTCACAGTCCAACTCTCACATGGCTCAGATCATGAACTCCTTATTGTCAAATTCAGACTGAAATTGAAGTAGGGAAAACCACTAGACCACTCAGGTATGACTTAAATCAAATCCCTTATGATTATACAGTGGAAGTGAGAAATAGATTTAAGTGACTAAATCTGATAGAGTGCCTGATGAACTATGGACTGAGGTTCGTGACATTGTACAGGAGACAGGGATCAAGACGATCCCCATGGAAAGGAAACGCAAAAAAAAGCAAAATGGCTGTGTGGGGAGACCTTACAAATAGCTGTGAAAAGAAGAGAAGTGAAAAGCAAAGGAGAAAAGGAAAGATATAAGCATCTGAATGCAGAGACCATTCAGGTATGACCTAAATCAAATTCCTTGAGATTATACAGTGGACGTGACAGATTCAAGGGATTAGATCTGATAGAGTTTCTGAAGAACTATGGACAGAGGTTCCTGACATTATCCAGAAGGCACTGATCAAAAGCATCCCCAAGAAGAAGAAATGCAGAAAGGCAAAATGGCTGTCTGAGGAAGCCTTACAAATAGCTGAGAAAAGAGAAACTAAGGGCAAAGGAGAAAAGGAAAGATATACCCATTTGAATGCAGTGTTCCAAAGAATAGCAAGGAGAGATAAGAAAACCTTCCTCAGTGATCAATGCAATGAAATAGAGGAAAACAACAGAATGGGAAAGACTAGAGATCTCTTCAAGAAAATTAGAGATACAAGGGAACATTTCATGCAAAGATGGGTGCAGTAAAGGACAGAAATGGTATGGACCTAACAGAAGCAGAAGATATTAAGAAGAGGTGGCAGGAATAAACAGAAGAACTATACAAAAAAAAAGATCTTTATGACCAGATAACCACAATGATGTGATCACTCACCTAGAGCCAGACATCTTGGAGTGTGAAGTCAAGTGGGCCTTAGAAGCATCACTACGAACAAAGTGGAGGTGATAGAATTCCAGTTGAGCTATTTAAAATCCTAAAAGATGATGCTGTGAAAGTGCTGCACTCAGTATAAAAGCAAATTTAGAAAACTCATCAGTGGCCTTAGGATTGGAAAAGTTCAGTTCTCATTCTAATCCCAAAGAAAGGCAATGCCAAAGAATGTTCAAACTACCACACAATTGCACTCCTTTCACACGCTAGCAAAGTAATGCTCAAAATTCTCCAAGCTAGGCTTCAACAATACGTAAACCAAGAACTTCCATATATTCAAGCTGGATTTAGAAAAGGTAGAGGAACCAGAGATCAGTAAAGTATAGTTGAATTACAATGTTGTGTTAATTATTGCTTACAGCAAAGAGACTCAATTATATATACAGCAGCATGAGCTTCCCAGGTAGCCCTATGGTAGAGAATTCCCCTGCCAATGCAGGAGACACAAGAGATGCAGTTTCAATCCCTGGGTCTGGAATATCCCCTGGAGGAAGGCATGGCAACCCTCTCCAGTATTCTTGCCTGGTAAATTTCATAGACGGAAAAGCCTGGTAGGCTACATTTCATGGGGTTGCAAAGAGTCTGACATGACTGAGTGATTGAGCATATATATGTGTGTATATATATATATATATATAAACCTACTTTGAACTGTAGTTTGCTACCTGCAACAGAATGCAACCTAATGAATCAAAACTGGTTTATCATGAGCACTTTCCTACATGAGATATAATGTTCTAATCAGTCAGCATATATGTTTGGTCCACCTGAAAGACAGTTTTCAAGCAAAATTAATGAATCAACATTTAATTTTATATTTAGGTCACATATCATTTTGTTTAGCATGATTCATTTACTTGTCACGTGGGATGTGTCTTCCAGACTTGTTGAGTGGGTCATTTCTAGCAATACCAACATTTTCACATTTCTGGACCTACAAATCTAAGAGCCAGACGATGAAATGTGGCCACCATGCTCCATGTTTTATCTTGCATGACCTAGACTCTGTGTCTGCTCTGTTCATCTCATCTCTCCTTAATGACTCCCATTACAGTGCTCTTCCCACCATGCCGCATGTTCATTAGGTGGTTAATTACGTCATGAGCCTCAAGTAATAAAACAGCATTTCTTACTTTTTGTTAATTCAGATAGGCCTTCCCTCCAATTAGTGTAAATTGTTAAGGTTTTATTATATACATACATATGTGTTTGTGTTTGTAAAGTTTCATTGATGAATAATGACTGTGCAGCCACCCACAGACCAGATGGAAATGATTGGAGATCATTAAATAAAACATTGTTAGGTCATTTCCAGCATGTAATCAGCAACAATGGCTGTGGTTAGACTTGTTATATAAACAGATGGAGGAAAGGATGACTCACAGAGGATAAACATTACTGAGGCCTTAGGTAGCCCAAACACAGACCTTCCAAGAAATAAGCCTGGGGACTGCTGAGAATGGCTTGGATGGTGCCCTAGGTTGAAGGGATGAGGAACAGCACAGAATCTTTGTTCTCTGTATATAGTTTAAAGTTATAAAAACGGACTTTCCATCCATCCTCCTTCCTAACTTTCATTCCTACCTTTATTTTTTTCTTTACTAAAAACACTTATGAATGTCAAATATGTGCCACCCATGGGGCTGGGTATTTAAAAAGAGATAATTCTAATAACTTGCCCCTACTATTTCCTGGTTTTGTGGCCTTGGTCAAGTTGATTAACTTCCAGAAGCTCAATTTCAACTTCCAGAAGCTCAATTTCAGCATTTGAAACTGAAGATAAAATTGCCTCTCATATCTCTGCTTTACAGATTTGGTTTGAAAATCGAATGACATTAGTGAGGTAAAAGGAAAGAAACTCCTGTAAGGATCTTTACTGCTATTCCATGCCTAGCACTACCACAACCCTCTAACAGATAATGTCATCTTTGTGCTTTGCTTCTAAGCATATTTTCACTAAGTTATGTAGTACTTTAAAGTAGAAAGCATATAACATTATTATCAAAACAATCAGTCTTAAGTCCCAGCTTCACCATTTAATAACTGTGTGACATTAGGCAAATTTCTTCAAATCTTCAAGAAGTTGTTGTAAGGAAAAAATTAAGCTTAAAAAAAAATACTTAGAAATCAGTTAGATTATGTGTGTGTGTGTTGGTTGCAAGGATCACCTTTAAAAGTGGAGGGAGTTTATTTTCAGGATTTATACTATCTAGAGCAAGAACAAGAAATCATTAGGACTTGAGACCCTCTGGGAACCAGACAAATCCTTCAGACTTTCTCATTGAATCTCTGTTTCTCTCCACCTGTCTGGTTTGCACAATCTAGATGGAATCCTAAAGTGAACCAATCTGAGTGATTTAACAATCCATCATGGATTCTGTGACACAGCAGCCCTCCACACAAGATCATCTCCAAACAAGCCAAGGAATTTAGCTCAGGTCAGCCCAATCAGCAGCCACTTCTGCTCAAAGGATAGACAAACATTAGTCTTCTGATTAAGGGGCTATGAATGGGCTGAGGGTTGTTGTATGTGTCAGGAAACATCACTGACTATTTCAAAATAAGACAGGAACATATGAGTACACTGTATTGGGAAAGAAGTAGCAAATAAAAACCGCCTGCCATCACCCCCACCCCCAGCAATCTGAGGCTATATGTAAAGGCATAACACAAGGAAAAGGAAGAGGAACCAGAGATCAAATTGCCAACATCCGTTGAACCATAGAAAAAGCAAGAGAATTTCATAAAAACATCTACTTCTGCTTCATTGACTATGCTAAAGCCTTTGTGTGTATCACAACAAACTATGGAAAATTCTTAGAGTTTCAGACCACCTTACCTTCCTCCTGAGAAACCTGTGTGCAGGTCGAGAAGCAACAGTTAGAATTGGATGTGGAACAATGGACTGGTTCAAAATTGGGGAAAATGTATGTCAAGGCTGTATATTGTCACCCTGCTTATTTAACTTATATGAAGAGTACATCATGCAAAATGCCAGGATGGGTGAAGCACAAGCTGGAATCAAGACTGCTGGGAGAAATGTCAATAACCTCAGATATGCAACTGATGCCACCTTTATGGCAGAAAGTGAAGAGGAACTAAAAAGCCTCTTGATGAAAGTGAAAGGAGAATGAAAAAGCTGACTTAAAACCCAGCATTCAAAAAAACAATGATCATGGCATCTGGTCCTATCACTTCATGGCAAATAGATGACAGAAAAGTGGTACGGTGATAGATTTTCTTTGCTTGGGCTCCAAAAATCACTGCAAATGGCGACTGCAGCCGTGAAATTAAAAGATTCTTGCTCCTTGGAAGAAAAGCTATGACAAACCTAGTTCAGTCCAGTCACTCAGTCGAGTCCGATTCTTTGTGACCCCACGAATCACAGCACGCCAGGCCTCCCTGTCCATCACCAATTCCTGGAGTTCACTCAGACTCACGTCCATCGAGTCGGTGATGCCATCCAGCCATCTCATCCCCTGTCGTCCCCTTCTCCTCCTCCCCCAAATCCCCCCCAGCATTAGAGTCTTTTCCAATGAGTCAACTCTTCGCATGAGGTGGCCAAAGTACTGGAGTTTCAGCTTCAGCATCATCCCCTCCAAAGAAATCCCAGGGCTGATCTCCTTCAGAATGGACTGGTTGGATCTCCTTGCAGTCCAAGAGACTCTCAAGAGTCTTCTCCAACACCACAGTTCAAAAGCATCAATTCTTTGGCGCTCAGCTTTCTTCACAGTCCAACTCTCAAATCCATACATGACCACAGGAAAAACCATAGCCTTGACTAGACAGACCTTTGTTGGCAAAGTAATGTCTCTGCTTTTGAATATGCTATCTAAATTGGTCATAACTTTTCTTCCAAGGAGTAAGCGTCTTTTAATTTCATGGCTGCAGTTACCATCTGCAGTGATTTTGCAGCCCAAAAAAATAAAGTCTGAGACTCTTTCCACTGTTTCCCCATCTATTTTCTAGACAGTGTATTAAAAAGAAGGCATTACTTTGCTGATAAAGGTCCATCTAGTCAAAGCTATAGTTTTTCCATTAGTCATGCATGGATATGAGAATTGGACCATAAAGAAGGCTGAGTGCCAAATAATTGATGCTTTAGAATTTTGGTGCTGGAGAAGATTCTTGAGAATCCCACGGATTGCAAGGAGATCCAACCAGTCAACCCTAAAGGAAATCAACCTTGAAAATTCATTGGAAGAACTGATGCTGAAGCTTAAGCTCTAATACTTTGGCCACCTGATGTTAAGAGCTGACTCATTAGAAAAGAGCCTGATGCTGGTAAAGATTGAGTGAAGGAGGAGACGGGGCCAACCAAGGATAAGAAAGTTGGATGGCATCACCGACTCAATGGAAATAAGTTTGAGCAAACTCTAGGAGATAGTGAAGGACAGGGAAGCCTGGCATGCTGCAGTCCATGGGGTCACAAAGAGTTGGACATGACTTAGCAACTGAACAACAACAGAATGAAATCCCTGATTGTCTAGTTAAGACTGTGCTTCCACTGCAGGGACCATGTATTTGATCCCTGGTCATGTATGGATGTGAGAGTTGGACTGTGAAGAAAGCGGAGCACAGAAGAATTGATGCTTTTGAACTGTGGTGTTGGAGAAGACTCTTGAGAGTCTCTTGGACTGCAAGGAGATCCAACCAGTCCATTCTGAAGGAGATCAGTCCTGGGTGTTCTTTGGAAGGAATGATGCTAAAGCTGAAACTCCAGTACTTTGGCCACCTCATGCGAAGAGTTGACTCATTGGAAAAGACTCTGATGCTGGGAAGGATTGGGGGCAGGAGGAGAAGGGGATGACAGAGGATGAGATGGCTGGATGGCATCCCTGACTCAATGGACGTGAGTTTGAGTGAACTCCAGGAGTTGGTGATGGACAGGGAGGCCTGGCGTGCTGCAATTCATGGGGTCACAAAGAGTCGGACACGACAGAGCGACTGAACTGAACTGAATTGTACTGTAGATCTAATCCTGCATTCTGTGAGTCATAGCCAAAAAAAAAAAAAAGTTACACAAAAGGTGTGTGCTTAGAGACGAAGAGATTAGAGTCTAGTTAGAAAATAACTTTTTCTCTCAAAGTTTCCCTTAACTGCAGCAAATACAGAAAAAAGAAAGTTAACATAGATGTAAGAAATGGGAAGCAGGGTAGAGGAGGCATCGAGAGTGTTGAGATTAAATGAGGGATGCCAAGATGAAATATACTTCAACTATCCCCAAAGTGTAAATAATCAGACAGCTAGCATTCTGCAGCAGGTTTTGGGGGATCTGGTCTTATCAGCAATATTGATGACAAATTTTGAATACTTAACATGAATACTGAATAATAACATAAATAATCACTAATAAGTACCCTGACAAATTAGCAGAGTAACCAGGGGAGGAAAAAAGAGTGTAGGGGACAAAGGAAAATCAAAGAAAGCCAGAAGATGGTAAATCTAAACTATATCAAAATCAAAGATCTCTCCTCAATAATACTTATCTGTTATGGGTTGAATTGTGTCCCCTCTTACCTCACACACAAAAGATATGTTGGTCTTAATAATCAGTACCTGAAAATGTGACCTTATTTGGAAATAAGGTCTTCACAGCAGTAATCTACTTAACATGAGGTCATTAGAGTGTCTTTTTATGATTCAAGGTGTCCTTATAAAAGAGGGAGAATTTGGATACATAGACAAGCATGCACAGAAGGAAGGAGATGTAAAGACATAATAAGAATGACATCTACAAGCTAAAGATTCCCAGAAAACCTCCAGAAGCTACGAGAGAGAGACCTCTCCCACAGCCCTCTGAAGGAACCAACCCTGCCAAGTTCTTGGTTCTTGACTTCTACTCTCTAAGTTCTATTGTTGAAGCCACCTGGTTTATGGTACTGTGTCATAGCCCCAGGAAACTAATACACCATCTGAGGATGTTTACCCGTTTCTTAGGGAGAAAGCGAAAAGTCAGAACCCCATTAATAGGTGCATATTCTTGTTGCTTATAAATAATCCTATCTTATATATTCCACCTATAATGAGATATGTGTATTTCATTTAGCATAATGTCTTCAAGATCTATCCTGGTTGTTGCAAATAGAATTGTCCCATTTCTAAGGGCTGAATTATATATATATATATATATATATATATATATATATATATATATATATATAATAATTATATTTACTTATAATATATATTATGTTTATATATGTATTTATGTATAGGCTTCCCTGGTAGCTCAGCTGGTAAAGAATTTGCCTGCAGTGCAAGAGACCTGAGTTTGATCTCTGGGTTGGGAAAATCCTCTGGACATGACAACCCATTTCAGTATTCTTGCCTGGAGAATCCCCATGGGCAGAGGTGTCTGGTGTGCTATAGTCCATGGGGTAGCAAAGAGTTGGGCGATATATATATGTGGATATATATAAATGGATATATATAAATGGATAAAGAAGTTGTGAGATATATATGTATGTACGTATGTATGTATATATATATATATATATATATATATATATATATATATCTCACAACTTCTTTATCCATTTGTCCATCAATGGGCACTTAGGCTGTTTCCATGTCTTGGCTATTGCAAATAATGCTGCTATGAACAGGGGGGTGCAGATGTCTTGGGATAATGTTTTCATTTCCTTTGCATATATTCCCAGAAGTGGAGTTGCTGGAATACATGGAAGTTCTATTTTTAATTTTTTGAGAATCCTCAGATCCTCAAGATTGTTCTCAATAGTGGCTGTACCAATTTACAACCCCTCCCCTCAACAATGCACAAGGGCTTCATTTTCTCTGTATCCATACCAGCACTTGTTATCTCTGATGGCTAGTCTAACAGGGATGAGGTGACATCTCACTGTGGTTTTGATCTGCATTCCCCTAGTAATTAGTGATGTTGAACATCTTTTCATGTGCCTGTTAACATTTCACATTTTTTGAATAAATATCTATTCAGGTCCTTTGCCCATTTTTAATTGGGTTATTTAGGGTTTTGTTTTGTCTTTGTTTTTCCTGCTTTATTTCTTTACATTTTGGGAATATTAATCTTTTTTCAGATATATGGTTTGCAAATATTCTTTCCCATTCTGTAGGTTGTTCTTTTCACTTTGTTGATGGTTCCTTTTGCTATGCAAAATTTGTAGAATGACTCTTTAATATTGCTTTTGCTTTTCTATCCAGGTGGGATATATGGTACTGAAGCACTTTACAGACTGTGAAATACTATGAAATAATAAGAACATATATTCCACTGATTAAAATATTCTCTCTGTTTTATGTCTCTTCCTTCTAATAAGGCTGCTACTGCTGCTGCTGCTGCTAAGTCGCTTCAGTCGTGTCCGACTCTGTGCAACCCCATAGACGGCAGCCCACCAGGCTCCCCCATCCCTGGGATTCTCCAGGCAAGAACACTGGATTGGGTTGCCATTTCCTTCTCCAATGCATGAAAGTGAAAAGTCAAAGTGAAGTCGCTCAGTCATGTCCAACTCTTTGCGACCCCATGGACTGCAGCCTACCAGGTTCCTCTGCCCATGGGATTTTCCAGGCAAGAGTACTGGAGTGGGGTGCCTGTGCCTAAAAGGGCTAGCTACAGGAAAAATATAAAACCCCAGGAAAATCATGTTACATTCATTGGGCAAGAATATTTATTTTTCCAACAGGAAACTGATTACATGTCAGAAACCATAGCAAAAGTCCAATCACACCAGAATTGTCCTCACAGTTACCCAGAAAATCCCTTCAGGAATCCGTTTCCACTCCAGCTGCCACCTCCCATACAAGTGCATCATCATCTAGATGAATTGCGAGGAGTCTCTAGGTTGCAGAGATGAGTAAGCATTCCTCAACATCACTGCTGCTCCTCTTCTTTAGCAACAAGCCCACACATTGTTTCTGGAAGCATAACCATCCAAAGTAAAGTCAATCTTTTATGCAGCCACAGATGTGCTCCCATGTGAGTAAGTTCTGACCAATGGCACACAAATAGAAGTGTTGAATGTGATTTCTATGTCTGTAAAAAGGGAAGACATGTGATCTGTATCCTCCTGTCTCCTGGTTAGAATATCAACATTATAGCCTGTCTTTGTAACATAATTCCTGCAGTCATCTATTTAATGTAAAGGCATAATAAAGGAAACACAGGCACTTGCCACTGTAGAGAGTCTACCCTGGGTTGCCAATATCAGTACATTTTTATCAAGACAGAATTACAATTCTATATTTTTAAAATCATGATTATTTTAGGATTTTGTAAAATGTAGCCAAAATGAGTCAATGCCCTTAAAAACAAAGCAGAGAAAACGTGTCATGGTAGTTCAAAGAATACGAAAATATCTCACATAAGGAGAAATGCAGAGCTCAGGCAGCCACAGGGCTGGTTAATCCAGCAATTCAAGAAGGTCAAACATCCGGATTTTTGCATCTTTCTGGTCTGTTTCCCATTGTTTACCCACATATATAATACTTCAGGATTGACAAACTACTAGTGGTTCCCTAAATATGCCACCCTCTTTTAATTCTCTTTTCAGTTAAATGTTCTGTTGCTTCTCCTTGGAACATTCTTCCTTTCCTTCTAGCTAGCTTATTTATTTAGCTCAGGCTGCCATAACAAAATACCATAGACTGTGTAGTTTAAACACGTTTAACAAATTTGTTTAACAAATTAAAAAATTTATTTTCTCACAGTCTGGAAGTCCAAAATCAAGGTTCTGCCCAATTCAGTTTCCAGTGAGGACTCTATTCTGGGCTTGCAGAAGGCTGCCTTCTTGTTAGTCCTCACATGGCTTTTCCTCAGCTTGTTGGGGTGGGAAGCAGGAGGAGGAAGGTGAGGGAGCTGGCTGTCTAGTGTCTCTTCTTACAAGGACACTAATCCTTTCAGACCAGGGCCCCACCCTTATGACCTCATCTAACCTCAATTACTTTAGTAAAAGTCCTATCTCCAAATACAGTCACCCTAGGGTAAAGGCTTCAGCATATGAATTTTGGGTGGAGGAGACATAAAAATTCAATCCATAATATCTGGTAAGTTCCTCCTAATCCTCTCAGATACAATCAAACCATATCTCCTTTAAAAAGCCTTCCCAGACTCCTAAGGTAGGAGTTTCTTCCTGTTTCCATATTAGTTCCTATCATGTCATGCTAATCACATTAAACAGTAATTAACAAATGTTTGTCCCTCCTTGTTAGCCCATGAAACCCTTAAAAATAGGGACAGTAGTTTATTCATTTTTCATTCCTAACACCTAGGATAATGCCTGGCACAAAGTTGGTGTTAGCAAATGTTTAAGGAAGAGAGAGAGGAAAGTTGGAGGAAAATGTAATCTGTGTGCCGAATAACTGAATTACAAATGAACATCAAAATAGCCATCATCCACTGGATTTGTCTCAATGATACATAAATTCAATTACCAGGCTGCTAAACTTAGCATAGTCATTAAGAGTGTCTGAGTAATGCTATCTTCCAACCTACTGGTATATGGCTTGATTATTTACAGTAGCATATTTAAAATGATTCTCAATTCTTTGACATCTCTCCTATTCTTTTTTCCTGGAATCTTGGCTAGTCTTAGGGGCAGAAGTCACCTTCTGCAGGTTCTGAGGCTGTGCCAAAAGAAGCCTGGCAGCTTCAGCTCAGCCCTCTTGGAACACTTGCTCTTGGAACCCTGGGGCACCATGGAAGGAGCCAACTACTCTGAGCGCACAACATAACGAAAAAACTCACTCTGGCCTGTGGAGAGGCCACACCTCATGTAAGATGCCTTGCCAGGCCCCAGACATTCAAGTCATCCCAGCTGTGGTTCTAGACATCTTGGAGCAAAGCAGAGCTGACTCTGTTATGTGCTGTCCAATTTCATGACCCTCAAAAGCATGAGATATGTGTAATAATAGTGTTGGAACACTTTTTTAAGTGGTAGAAGATGGTGAAATACTTACTCCACTGAGCCTCAGTGTTCTTGATTGAAAATGGAGCTGTAGGGACTTCCCTGGTTGTCCACAGACTGGGACTCGATGTTCCAAGACAGGGGGCCCAAGTTCAATCCCTAGTCAGGCAGCTGGATCCTACAGGATGAAACTAAGAGTTCACATGCTACAATGAAAGATCCCAAGTGCCACAACTAAGATCTTGCACAGTGAAATAAATAAATAAATATTTAAAAAGAAGAAGAAGAAAATAGAGCTATATACAGATTCTACCTCTTGGCACTACTGCAAGACTTAAAGAATTAGCGCTTATAAAGCATTTAAAACTATGTACCTGGCCCAAAGTAACTGCTTATAAATATTAGATACTATTTTATTTTACTTTTATTTTGTTACATTTTTATTTCTGTAGATCAAGACTGTTTTGTTTTGGTGAAATTAATGATTGATCAGAGCTAGGGTACACTGCAATTTTGATGACTCTCTATGACTTTGTAGCTAGTGGGCCATATAAGTAAGGCCATCTCTTGCTAAGAGCCTGCATGTGTAGAGGGTGAGAAAACAAGCCCCTGCCCCAATTCTTGTTTAGTTGCTAAGCCATGTCCAACTCTTTTTTGACCCCATGGACTGTAGCCCACCAGTTCCTCTGTCCCTGGACTTTCCCAGGCAAGAATACTGGAGTGGGTTGCCATTTCCTTCTCTAGGGGATCTTTCTGACCAAGGAATCAAACCCGCATCTCCTCTACCGGCAGGTGGATTCTTTACCTCTGAGCCACCAGGGAAGCTCCCTGCTCCAGTTATCAAATATTAATCATTTTCCTAAGAGCTCAAGCTCTGGCTGGGACAGAGGAAAGAAGCTCCATAGCACACTTCCAAATCCTCTGTTTACTCTGCTGCCTTTTTTTTTTTTTTTCCTGCCTTCTCCCTCCTGGAATAATTTGACACTAATGGGCAAAGCTCTTAAGGATGGAAATCATTGGTCTTTTCTCCCTGTGAGCCTAAAATCCAGTTTCAGAGGAGGAGAAATACAAACATGACACTAATGGACTTCCCTTGTTCTCAGTTCTTCTCATTTCAAGACAGCAGTCCCCTTGGCATCAAGGCTCCTCATTTTAGATCCATTAGTGCCAGGCAAATGAGCCGTGTGGCTTCTCTCATCTCCTGCCCAGAAACCACCACACATACCTCTCTCCTGACCCCTCCCTTTAGTTCACATTGTTATACAGACTCAAGGACACATTTGTGGTTCTTTTATTCCTAGAAGAGCAAAATGTGCTAATGCTTCCTGAGCTGGCCTCATGGTTTGGTGGCAACTCAAAGCCAAGGCCAGGACTGTTTGATGCTGTCTATTTTAGGACATTATTGACAGTCTGTTACTGAAGACCTGGGCAGTGAAAAGGCCCCTGGGAGCCCATGACACTCAAACTCTTGTGTTCCTCACTGACACACCCTGACAGGGCCCAGCCACGTGCTCTCTCCTGACTTCCCAGTGTGGCGCTGGCTTCACTGGCCTCCTTTAGGGCAGCATCAGGGCTGGAGGCCTTGGGAGGAGGGGCTGAGATACAGAAGAGGAGCTGAGGAAGACTTACACAACTAGTGCCCTAACTCAGCTAACTTGTGAGGAAAAAGGAAGCATTTATAGGCTCAGCTGGATATTTAACCAGCATCTCCCCTGGCGGCTCAGATGGTAAAGTGTCTGCCTGCAGTGCGGGAGACCCAGGTTCAATCCCTGGGTCGGGAAGATCCCCTGGAGAAGGAAATGGCAACCCACTCCAGTACTGTTGCCTAGAAAATCCCATGGATGGAGGAGCCTGGCAGGCTACAGTCCATGGGGTCACAAAGAGTCGGACACAACTGAGCGACTTCACTTCACTTTTCAGTGTAAGGGAAAGTGTATCAGTTTCAAAACTGCAGACTGGAGTCTCAGGTCCTTTCCAGGTACTAGCCCCCTGACATTAGTTAAACTGTCTCAATCTCAGCTTCCTTATTTGTATAAAAGGGAATATAATATTTAGCTGAAAGGGTTATTTTGACAGTTGGATGAGATAAAGTATTACCGTTATGCAATACAACACCTAGAAGGGCCTGCAGATATCAAACATGACCAGAAAGAGTCCAGTTTTCTTGTAGCTGGGTCACGAACACATCTGGAATCCAGAGGACTCTAAACTGTTTTCCAGTCTTTCCAACAGGTTGTATTTCAGTCCACATAGAGTTTGCTTTCTTTATTTCCTCTTTACTTCCTTTTTCTTTTCTATCCTCTGCCTTCTGGGTCCCAGCCAAGGTTAAGGTCTGTCCCTCCTGGCTGAGTCTGGGATGAGCCCTATTCCAGGTGTCTTCTGAGTGGAACTCCGGAAATGAAATGAGACTCTCTTGTGGATCCTGACCGCCTCTCTTAGAATAGCTTTTATGTATCAATAAAAGCTGTTGAAAAGTCTGTCTCTACCATGGATGGGACAGATTAAGGGACAGAGATGTACACCCTGACAAAAGTAGTATTAAGTATTCAATAGTGACAGTGTTTTCCTTTAATGTTTAACTAAATCTTTATCCTAAACTCTTCAACCCACTGATTGAGTGACCTGAGGCAAATGGCTTAACCTCTTATGCCTCAGTTTTTTCCTCTGTTAAAGAGGGATAATAATAGAACCCAGGTCACAGGGTTGTTACAGGAATTAAATGAACTTACTCAAAAGCAGAGACATTACTTTGCCGACTAAGGTCCGTCTAGTCAAGGCTATGGTTTTTCCTGTGGTCATGTATGGATGTGAGAGTTGGACTGTGAAGAAGGCTGAGCGCCGAAGAATTGATGCTTTTGTACTGTGGTGTTGGAGAAGACTCTTGAGAGTCCCTTGGACTGCAAGGAGATCCAACCAGTCCATTCTGAAGGAGATCAGCCCTGGGATTTCTTTGGAAGGAATGATGCTAAAGCTGAAACTCCATTACTTTGGCCACCTCATGCGAAGAGTTGACTCATTGAAAAAGACTCTGATGCTGGGAGGGATTGGGGGCAGGAGGAGAAGGGGACGACAGAGGATGAGATGGCTGGATGGCATCACCAACTCAATGGACGTGAGTCTGAGTGAACTTCGGGAGTTGGTGATGGACAGGGAGGACTGGCATGCTGCAATTCATGGGGTCTCAAAGAGTCGGACACGACTGAGCGACTGAACTGAACTGAACTGACACATATAAAACTCTCAGAATGATGCCTGGTAAATTTTTAACTGTTTTGATTGCCTTATTTTGAAATAGGTTTTTATGCATGTTGATGCAATTTAAAGTTGGAGGTTCAAACAATACAGCCTCCTCTTCCTCTGTCCTTAGTCATTTACAGATTTTAAAAGTTGTTTCATATGGTTCAAATTTTCACTTGTTAAGGTATAGGGTATCAGACTGGGAGCATAGGAGTCTGTGGTCTCTGGGCTTGGCCACTGTGTGACCTGGGGCAAGGCACCTAGCCATCTGCTCCTCCCTTCTCTCCTCTCCTTAAAAAAGGGCAGCGCTCTCAGACCAGATGACCTATGGAGTGAATTCACCCTCAGGCCAGGAGAACAGCAGGGCCTCTTTGATATGGCATCCCTATATTTCTCCTTCACTCTGGATTCTAGGCAAGGCTGAAGGCAGCCTGTTTTCAAACTGTTTAACTCCCAAGAGAGAAGGAAACCCTGCCTTCAAACATAGCTCACTGGCTTTCCCCAAGATAAGCACTCCCCCAGCCAAGACTCCCTGATTATCAAACATGTCAGCATATTCTAAGAACCCTGTATAAAATAAGCAAACCAGTCCTCCGGGAAGACCTGAGGGACTGCTTTGAACCATGTGAATGAGCATTAATGCATAAATGGATACATCCTCATTAAGCTGCAGATGCCCAAAATCGCTAGAATTATGACCTCCAAGGTCCTATATCTCTGCAGACGAGGGTCACCAGGGAGATTAATTCTCTACCCTCTGCAGAATACTTGCCTCCAACATCTTTATAGTCTCATGATGATACCTGTAGAATCAAGATTTTTTTTTTCTCCCTTTCCTTTAATCTCTCTTTCCAAGGTAGTCTTGAGTCCCTGCTATGCACTATATACTCTGCTTACTGACAATTACATGAGGAAAATTAAGACATGCTTCTTGCTTTCACACAACTTATGTATCAGTAGGAAAAACTAAGTTATAAAGAATTCTATACTATTAATACCTTACCCTGCTAAATCTAGTCCCTTTGTTAACACATTAATAGCATTTAGTAGTTTTCCTTAACTTCTCATAAGTTAGAAAACGTATTTGTGTTTTCTATTAATTAATATCTATTCTCCTCATACCCCTCCACAACGTAGGCTATTATGCTTACAGCTAATATATACTAGTACTTATTATATATGAGACACTGCTTTTAAGTGTCTTACATATATCAACTTTTAATGTCCACAACTACTTTAAGCTGAATGCACTAAATATTATTCTCATTTTACAAATAAGGAAACTAAGAGAAGAATGAAGAATTAAGTAACATGCCTAAAGTGACACAACTGAAAAGAGTCAGAGCCAGGTCTTAAACCTAAGCAGTCTGGCTCCAGACCTCTGCTTTCCATACTAATCTCTGTATTAAAGGGGAGACACTATGGTTCTTTTTAAGGTAATTGATAAGGACATGATATAGTCTAGATAAGTGAAAGTGAAGTCGCTCAGTCTTGTCCGACTCTTTGTGACCCCATGGACTGTAGCCTACCAGGCCCCTCTGTCCATGTGATTTTCCAGGCAATAGTACTGGAGTGGATTGCCATTTCCTTCTCCAAGTCTAGATAAACTTCCCCGTAAAACTAATAAATCTTGTTAATGCAGGTAAACTTCATTCAGAAAGAAAATCCATTCATACAGAGTCCCTAGTGTCAAATGCCAGTAAGTGAGGTAGTGGGTTGTACACAAACGGGGAAGAAGAGGAAAGAAATGGCAGCACTTAGGTTAGACTAAGGAAAAGAACATGCACTACAAAGCAAGACTGCAGAACTGAGAAATATCCTCATCTTAGAAACAAAGGACTATCCATTGCCAGATTTCTGACTTGATCTAAATTTGTAATTGTGAAAACCAAGAAAAATGGCCTCCTATTTCTTACAGAAAGAGCTCCACCCTGACTGCTATAACAATTCTTTCATCTCTGGGCAGCAGGCATTTCTCTGGTAAACACTTATCATCTCATCAATTAAAAGAGCAAAATGCCCATCAAAAATAAAAGTTTCCTTTGTGCAACTGTGTAATTTAAAGACCTACTAGGTTTCAAAACTATTTAATTGTTCTCTGCCTTTTGAAAGTGTAACATGAAGACTTTTTATCTTGATGCATTAGATTCCTGCTGGTAATTTAAAGTGTGAGATCACACCAATTAGGTTTTGACCCCAGCTCTCTTGCTAATTATCTACAGAGATTTGGACACATTTAGCCTTTCTTGGTCTCAGTTTACTTAGCTGCAAAATTAGGAGGCCAAATTAGATTATTTTTAAGATTCTTTCACTCTCTGACATTCTGAGATTTGGTGATATATTTTTAAATCAGTCTGTTTATGTCTTTGTATAATGTTTTATTTTCATTCAGTGATGTTAGAAAATACTGATGTTTGACTCCAGTTCAAATTCTTTCCATGAGTATTTACTATAACAAAAACATTAAATTCATTCAGAAAATAAATTGGGAGTTAGGGCCAGTGTTCAACAGAGTACAGTGGTTCTCAGAGCATCAATAAATAGATGGGATGGGACATCTGTTGTAGAGACTGCTAGTGTTTACAAGCACCAGGGCTCTGCTTTTCCTCTGGGCACATAGCTAGACCACATCCTACAGTTATTTGAGGCCATGTGTCTACATTTCTACCAAGAGACTGTGAACCTATGTGACATGAGCTACTTCTGGGCCTGAAATGTAAAAACCTCCTTCATGCATTCCTGGTTCTTCTTCCGCATCCACTAGCTAAATAGACAGAATTTGAAAAGTGGAAAGAGGAGCACAAGCTCAAGACAAAAGCAGCCAATGTTCCTGAAAGACCACATACAGCAAAACATGATTCAATCGTTTCATGAAAGAAAAATATTTATCGTGTTATACCACTGAATTCTGGACAACAGCCTATTCAAACCAATAATTCATCCTTTTAGATTTTTATCCAGGTGAAACTGAGTTATGATGAGCATCTGGCTAAACCTTGAAGGGAGGCAATCTCCCAAAATGGTTAGTCTGGAGAGTGTTGGTGGCAAGGAGAAAAGAATATTTTTGCTGGGTATCCTGCATCTCTCCCCCTTGCTTGCCCTATGCCACTACTGTTTAAATGCCTTGTCATCTTATACAAAGGTCACCCTGGTTTTGCCAATGGTTCCTCCCAGCACATCCCTACAAAACTCTACTTCTGCCTCTCCCTATCCAAGTCGCTCCATTATCCAAATCTCCTCTCTAGTAAATGCAGCTTAGCCACTCTTCATTCATTTTTTTATTTGTTATTTTTAATAGCATTACTTCTAAAACATTTTCAGTTTTCTAATCTGTCACATTATTGACTAACCCTTCATCCCAGTCAAAACTGAAAACTGTTTAAGAAAAGAAACCTGTCCGTGAATTGATCTGTTTCTCCTTGGTGTTCATCAGTTTTTGCTTCATGTATTTTGAAGCTTTGTCATTACGTGCTTATGTGTTTAAGATTGCTATATCTTCCTATTGGAATGACCCCATTATTCTTATGAAATGACATTCATTATTCCTCACAATATTCTTTGCTCTGAAATTTACTTTGCCTCCACTGCCTGGAATCTATTTAAAGGGCATAAGCTGGGACAACTGCAAAGTTTGCCCCATCTGTTTCCTGTCTTTCAGAAGTTATTGTCCTTTGCTGCTTGTTGCCCAGTGTCTGAAAAACTATTGCCTCTTATATTTGAGCCAGTTTTGGGTTGTTTCAACCAGGAGGGTAAATTCGGTCCCTGTTAACTCAATCTTGCCCTGAAGGGAAAGTCACTAATGCTTTTATACATTATCTCATTTTGATCCTTATAGAATCTTATGAAATGAATCTTATTATCCTTTTTTATAGTAATAAAAAAAATTGAGTCTCACTGAGGTTTATAAATGGTCTAAAGTTACATAGCAAATGGGATAGGTCAAGATTTGGGTGATAGGTGCATATATTTTTGGAAACTAAAATTAAGAACGTGCCATAGATTTTCTTTTAATTATCTTTGAACTTATTTACATGATAAATCTCACAAAGATTTATAAAATCAAAATACACTTAAGTATATATGTAGTCATTTGCCTTACTTGACAATAGCTGCAGTGTATGAAATGAGGTCTATCTTGGAAAATCTGGGCTACAACTTCAAAGTATTAATATTTGATGGGAAGGGTGGGACAAAAGATGAAAGTTATTAACATTATTTCAGGTAGGAATTGGACCGGCCACATTTAAAATATATCTTTCAAGCCAGGAATCCTGAAGCAGATGTCTCTAGTATTCATGGAAGAGGTTAAAAGAAACAACAGAAGTGTTTTTAATCCCCTGTTTTCTTTTGCCTGTTGGAATGAAATGGAAGTCAATAGTCAGGAATGGCTTGGGAGGGGCCACGCAAAAGAGATGATAAAATTTATGTCAAAAACATAGTCTTAGGCTCACATGCCTCAGTTTAGCAAAGTTTTCCAGTAGGCTCAGTGGGAACAGCGGGAAATCCTAGTTCAAAGGTTCTTTCTTTTTTTAAAGTACCTATCATGGTGGCTGGCACATCAGATGCACTTTAGCAAATCAAATGTGCATTCCACCCTTTCTCTGCAATCAGAATAGATCAGACCAAACACTATCTCTGTTACAAAGGAAGCAGCAACTCAGGAACACCCAGGCAAGGCTGGATAAGGAGGGTTAATTTGTTTTTATCTTGGACATCCTTCCATTGACACTAATTAATCTCACCCCCAGACTTGGAGGGCTAGCAAACCTCTTTTAAAGTAGCAGAAACATAACACTCCCTAAACGGAATTTTAACTAATATGTAATAATTACTCATCATAATAGCATCTCTTTACCACATTCAGAAGAGAACCCTGTCCGTCTGCCATAAGTGGTGTTATTAGAAGGAAGAGAGTGTTTTTCCTGTCCATTCATGCTCCAGCTGTCATTTAGCTGCATTCTGTGGGGACAATGATCCTCGCCTTTCATAGAGTACAGATAGAAATGCAGAACTGCAGCATACAGAGATTCTGCTGTCTGCCGTAGAATTCTAGTCAACCTTATTTCTTTGAAAATGCATAATATTTCTGAGCTGAATGAAAACTTCCTTTAAAAAGAAAACTGATTTCTGAGTCTACTGTAGCCCAGAAAGAGAGATCACATATGGAGAGTTGCCACCACAGACCTGGCCTTTAGATAAAATGCCTTTTTCATTTATTGAATCCAAAGAGAATTTTTGCATGAACCAAAACTTAGTTGCACAAAAATCTAATTGGAGAGCTCATGTTGCCCTTGAATAGCAGGGAAACATCTGCTTAGACCCAGACTCTCTGCAGTTTGCTGAAGTAGAAAAACCATGGGCTTTAGCACTGTATAGACCTGTGTTCACATTTTAAACTGCCATGGAGGAACACAGCCTCAAAGGCAGTGCTGTGCAATACAACTTTCGCCATCATATTAGGCTGGTGAAAAAGTAATTGAGGTTTCAGACCATGAATTTTAAATCATTATAACTAGGCTCAGACACATCTTTATCAATAAAAATAGGAACCCATTACAATCAACATATTTTTGCTAACAAGAAATGTTTGTTTATTCCTGTATAAAAGTCCATGTTTTGGTATTCAATGAACTCTTGGAAAGCATTTTCTGCCTCTTGCTGATTGTGGAAGCATTTTCCCTGGAAAAAGTTGTCAGGATACTTGAAGAAGCAGCAGTCAGTTGGCAAGCGGTCGGGTGAATATGGCAGATGAGGCAAGACTTCATAGCCCAATTCATCCAACTTTTAAAATGTTCATTGTGCGACATGCAGTTGGACGTTGTCATGGAGAAGAATTGGGCCCTTCCTGTTGACCGATGCCAGCTGCAGATGTTGCAGTTTGCCGTGTAGCTCACTGATTTTCTGAGCATACTTCTCAGCTATAATGGTTTCACCAGGATTCAGAAAACTGTAGTGGGTCAGACGGGCAGCAGACCACCAAACGGTGACCGTGACCTCTTTTTGATGCAAGTTCGGCCTTGGGAAGTGCTTTGGAGCTCCTTCTCAGTCCAACTACTGTGCTGGTTGTCATAAAAATCCACTTTTTGTCACACATCACAATCTTATCAAGAAATGGTTCCTTGTTGTCGCATAGAATAAGAGGCGACAACACTTCAAAATGACAATTTTTTGATTTGCTGTCAGCTCATGCGGCACCCACATATCGAGCTTTTTCACCTTTCCAATTGCTTCAAATGCTGAATGCCCATTGAATGGTTGGCAATGAGCTCTTGGGCAACTTCTTTTTTTTTTTTTCCCCAGGGATTTTTATTTTATTTTTAATTATTTATTTTAATTGGAGGGTAATTACTTTACAATATTGTAGTGGTTTTTGCCGTACATTGACATGAATCAGCCATGGGTGTACATGTTTTCCCCATTCTGAACACCCCTCCCACCTCCGTCTCACCCCATCCCTCAGGGTCATCCCAGTAAACTGACCCTGAGCACCCCTGTCTCATGCATTGAACCTGGACTGGCGATCTATTTCATGTACGGTAATATACGTTTCAATCCTATTCTCCCAAATCATCCCACCCTCACCTTCTTCTGTAGAGTCCACAAGTCTGTTCTTTACATCTGTGTCTCTTTTGCTGTCTCACATATAGGGTCATTGTTATCATCTTTCTAAATTCCATATATATGCATTATTATACTGTATTGGTGTTTTTCTTTCTGACTTACTTCACTGTGTATAACAGGCTCCAGTTTCATCCACCTCATTAGAACTAATTCAAATGTATTCTTCTTAATAGCTGAGTAATATTCCATTGTGTATATGTACCACAGCTTTCTTATCCATTCATCTGCCAATGGACATCTAGGTTGCTTCCATGTCCTGGCTGTTGTAAACAGGGCTGCGATGAACGTTGGGGTACGCGCGTCTCTTTCAATTCTGGTTTCTTCAGTGTATATGCCCAGCAGTGGGATTGCTGGGTCATATGGCAGTTCTATTTCCAGTTTTTAAAGAAATCTCCACACTGTTCTCCATAGTGGCTGTACTAGTTTGAATCCCCACCAACAGTGTAAGAGGGTTTCCTTTTCTCCACACCCTCTCCAGCATTTATTGTTTGTACACTTTTTGATAGCAGCCATTCTGACCAGCATGAGATGGTACCTCATTGTGATTTTGATTTGCATTTCTCTGGTAATGAGTGATGTTGAGCATCTTTTCATGTGTTTGTTAGCCATCTGTATGTCTTCTTTGGAGAAATGTCTGTTTAGTTCTTTGGCTCTTGGGCAACATCTTGTGTGGTTGTAAGAGGATTAGCCTCAATGACTATTCTCAATTGGTTGGACTTCTTGAACCACCACTGCACTGTACGTTCATTAGTAGTTCCTAGGCCAAATGCATTGTCGATGTTGTGAGTTGTCTCCACTGCTTTACGACCCATTTTGAACTCGAATAAGAAAATCACTTGAATTTGCTTTTTGTCTAATATCATTTCCCTAGTCTAAAATAAATATAAAATAAACAGCAAGTAATAAGGCAATAGCAAAAAAAAAAAAAAGCATAAAGTGAGAAATACATATTAAAATAATGTATAACATAACCACATTTACTTAAGAATGTATTCAAATATCAAACAGCAAAGTTCAACAATACAAAACTGTAATTTCTTTTGCACCAAGATAATAGAAATGTTCTGTGTCTGTGCTGCTCAATAGAATAGCCACTAGCTATGCGTAACTTTTGTCAACTTGAAATCTGGCCAGTGAAACTGAATTTTTAATTATTCTTAAATTTTTAATTCATTTAAATTAAAATAGTCACATGGGGTGGCTACTCTACCAGAAAGCACATCTCTAAGATAAGAACAAATTGTTGCATCTTGCACCTCCTACCATTAACAAAGACTTATACCCACCAGCACTAAGTTGGCCTCTTTGGGTTTTGGAGGCAACATACACTGCACTCAGGAACATTGCTCCATCCCATTTATCAGGTTACTTATAAGACAATTTCACATGGAACTCAGAGCAAGAGAGGGATTCATAGCAAGTTGAGGCTGTGAACCCCAAGTCCATTAGCCATAAACTAAAGGCAATAGTGGTAAAAAAAAGTGCTCAGTGGAGAACCAAGCATGTGTCAATAGGAAAGTTGCTACACTGTCTCCAATCAGAACTTGAGAATAAGGCCATGGCGTTTGCAACAGAGAACAACTTTCTATTTGAAAATCAACAGCTGGAATCCTATTGGACCCAGGAGGGACTGAGTACTGATATCAAACACTATGTGACCAGAGCTGCCCATTACATGCTGGATATTGTTTAATTCACCATGGCATAAATTCAAGCAGGTGCAACACAATTCATTATTCCATGTAAATGGTACAACAGAGCTTGGACTTAAGTGACATGAAAAGGCACAAGTACATTGCATAAACAGCTCAGACTTCCCCATTTTCTATCCCCATTGAATCAATGCCTCTTCTAAAACTCAAATCTATAGTTCATCAGGGATATCCTACAAGCAATTGTCACAGGAGAGAACTTCGGCTTAGTTCACAGATGGATTGGCATAATATGTTGACACTGACTGAAAATGGACAGCTGCCATTACAATTCCACTCAGGCATTTCTAGAGGACAGCGGTAAAGAGGAATTCTCCCAGTGGGCAGATCTGTTAGCAGTACACTTGGTCATCGAGTACTAATGGAGGGTCATCCAGTGCTAAGCTCAAGATGTAGCTTGAGGTATTTAGACTCCTGGTAAATGGTCGCATGTCTTGGCTAGTTGTTGAGGGGCCTAGGACAAATAACACTGGAAGTTTTAAGACTAGTAATTCTGGGGAAGAGGTATGTAAACAAATCTATAAAAGTAGTCACAAAGTGTGCAGATCTTTGTGTCTTACAATAATGCTCATTAGAAAGTATTCCCTGCAGAGGAAGCTTTCAACAGTTAAGCGAACAGAATGATTCTTTCTAAAGATGTCATTTTTCTCCTTTCCTTGCAACCTAAAGCCTCATGTAATGGGCCAATTGACAGAACAGCCATATGGAGGGATGAAGACACCGAATGGGTCTAACAGCATGTACTTCGAATCAAGACTGACATAGCTGCTGCCATGGCAAATATCCATCCAGTTTCTCAGAAGAAGAGACCAATCTGAACCATCAATATGGCACCATCCCTTGAGGCAACCTCAAGTTAAGCAGTAGGTCAATTATAATGTGCCAGTTCCACCATGAAAAGGGCAATGATTTTATCTCACTGGCATAGAAATCTACTAAGGATGTTAGCTTTTCTTCCCTTGCACTTTCCTCAGCACCACTATCCAGCTAGCTCACAGGATGCCTGATCTATTAGCATCGCATTCCATACATTTCCTTTCAGCAAGATCCCTTTTGATGCCAAAGGAAGTGCTACAACAGATGCAGAACTGCAAGAACCACTGGTCTTCAATGTACATCCTTCATCAAGAGCAGCTATCTAAAAGAACATTTGAAAGCCTTGTTGGAGTTTCAACTAAGGCACCAACTCAGGACTGACTACTCTCCTGTAGGATGAAGGGTATGTGATGCTAAATGGTAGATATATGGTAATGCTTTATCCTAAATAGTAAAAATAAATGGCTCTGGAAAGCACAGGACCAAAATACAAATGGGTTCTTTCATGATAATTCCTAAAACTCTCAGAATTTGTACTTTCTGATCTTAGGTTCTACAAGATTAGAGATAGTGGTTCCTGGGGATCAGATAGCTAGAGTGGAATAACACAGAAAATTTCCTATTGAACTCGAAGGTAGGACCTACCTGTTAACTGAACTCTTTATACCAAGAAACATCAGGCAAAGAAACATATTGATATCTTGTCAAGAGTTACTGATCCTCATTATCACATGAAGAAATCCAGAATTGCTGCTATACAATAGGGATAAAAAAGGATATGTCAGCAACCCAGGAATTCACTAAGGTATCTTTTGGTTGTTTCATACCTGGCAAATGATCAGCTGTAGCAACCATAGCCTGATAAAGGCAAGGTCATCATGAAAACATACCTTCAGAAATGAGGTCACTCCAGCAGTCAAGCAACTGAAAGAGAGGGAATTCTGGAATATATGGTGAAGAAAGGAGATTATATTTATTACACCCTTGGAATCAACTGAAGCTGGCAGCATGTTGTTCCTCCCAAAACAAGAAAGAAAAAGAAATGAGAGAGAGAGAGGTCTCTTAATTCAGAATGGTAGCTAGATATAATGAGACCACATGACTTGAACTGAATAGTGTGAGAGGGTGGATTGTATCATATTGTACTTCTGGTTGCTTCACATTCTTTTGATCTGTTCCTATCATTGCCATACTTGTTTCTATCTTATTCCAACACCAATAGCCACTGTACTGACAAACTCTGGTTAGAGACTGACTCATTTCATGTGGACACAACCTAATAGCATTTTACCCATGCCCATACAAAGCATGTCTTGCCTTGCTAAGTAACACATATGATTAACTCAGAAGTATTAAAGAATGAATGTCCTAGGGAGCAAGCATTTGACGAATAAGAAATGGGAGCTAATGGATAAATTCTCCTTCCTTCCCTTCCTGGAAGGACTGACTTGAGAAGCAATTGTTTTTATGATCTCTTAGAAGAAAGTCCCATGGATCAGGTAACATTGTCACTTGATACCACGTATGGCCAGCTTGATAATGCACCTTTTTATTGGCTCTTACCCCACTTTCCCTCTTGTGCTCTCCTTCTTCCTCAAATCTACTGCCCAAGATTAAAAGAACCCATGCCAAGGGAGAATGGAATTACTGAGATTTTCTTGAAAAAAAAAAAAAAAGGTTTATAAAAAGAGGGGGCTATGTTTAAAAATCTTAAGAGTTAATGGGCATCTTTTTGCCACTTCAGGAGGATAGCATAACTCTAACTTACTTGTTGGCTGTCAATTTCAACACATCCATCCTTTAAACCTAACCTAAGTCCTTCAGCAGCAGTACCAGCAGACACATAGAGATATCCAGAAGAGATGAGGGCCATAAAGAAAAGGAAATTAATATTATCTAAGCACTTTGACACATAACTGGTCTCATCACTTCATGGCAAATAGATGGGGAAACAGTGGAAACAGTGACTGACTTTATTTTGGGGGGTTCCAAAATCAGTGCAAATGGTAACTGCAGCCATGAAATTAAAAGATGCTTACTCCTTGGAAGGAAAGTTATGACCAACTTAGACAGCATACTAAAAAGCAGAGACATTACTTTGCCAACAAAAGTCCATCTAGTCAAAGCTACAGTTTTTCCAGTAGTCATGGATGCATGTGAGAGTTGGACTATAAACAAAGCTGAGTGCCAAAGAATTGATGCTTTTGAACACTGTGGTGTTGGAGAAGATTCTTGAGAGTCTCTTGGACTGCAAGGAAATCCAACCAGTCCATCCTAAAGGAGATAAGTCCTGAGTGTTCATTGGAAGGACTGATGTTGAAGCTGAAACTCCAATACTTTGGCCACCTGATGTGAAGAGCTGACTCATTGGAAAAGACCCTGATGCTGGGAAAGATTGAAGGCAGGAGGAGAAGGGGACGACAGAGGATGAGATGGTTGAATGGCATCACCAACTCGATGGACATGAGTTTGGGTAAACTCGGGGAGTTGGTGATGGACAAGGAGTACTGGCATGCTGCTGTCCATGGGGTCGCAAAGAGGTGGACACGGCTGAGTGACTGAACTGAACTGATGACACATATACTCCATATATTATCTCGTCCAATCTTCATAGGATGGTAGCATTATTATCTATATTTTACAGACAAAGGGATATAAGTTAAGATTCAGTTCAGTTCCGTCACTCAGTTGTGTCTGACTTGTTGCGACCCCATGGACTGCACCACGTCAGGCCTACCTGTCCATCACCAACTCCCGGAGTTTACCCAAACTCACGTCCATTGAGTCGGTGATGCCAGTATGAAAATTTCAGATTAATACTACCCAATTACCAAATGGCTGGGAATCAAACTCAATTTTTTTTCACTAATGCACTTTCTTCATATTAGATTTCTTTATTGTGAACCAGAGTTGTATTTAGATATTACTGTCTTTGTGACCTCATTGGACTTAGAGAAAAAGAATGTTGGTATTTAGGGAGAAAAAAAAAACCCCACAAATCATCTTGGCTAAATCAGAAGTTAAATACAATTATATGTAAAGGAGAAAAAAAAAATAAAAGAGAACAGAAAGTCAGAATCTTGGACTACATTTGTCCAGACCAAAGTTTTACAATGTGATACAGAACATATATGTATCAAAAAAAATTGGATGTATTTATGATAAAAACTCTCCAGAAAGCAGGAATAGAAGGAACATACCTCAACATAATAAAAGCTATATATGACAAACCCACAGCAAACATTCTCCTCAATGGTGAAAAATTGAAAGCATCTCCCCTAAAGTCAGGAACAAGACAAGGGTGCCCACTTTCACCGCTACTATTCAACAAAGTTCTGGAAGTTTTGGCCACAGCAATCAGAGCAGAAAAAGAAATAAAAGGAACCCAAATTGGAAAAGAAGAAGTAAAACTCTCACTGTTTGCAGATGACATGATCCTCTACATAGAAAACCCTAAAGACTCCACCTGAAAATTACTAGACCTAATCAATGAATATAGTAAAGTTGCAGGATATAAAATCAACACACAGAAATCCCTTGCATTCCTATACACTAATAATGAGAAAGTAGAAAAAGATATTAAGGAAACAATTCCATTCACCATTGCAACGAAAAGTCTAAAATACTTAGGAATATATCTACCTAAAGAAACTAAAGACCTATATATAGAAAACTATAAAACACTGATGAAAGAAATTAAAGAGGACACGAATAGATGGAGAAATACACCGTGTTCATGGCTTGGAAGAATCAATATAGTGAAAATGAATATACTACCCAGAGCAATCTACAGATTCAATGCAATCCCTATCAAGCTACCAGCGGTATTTTTCACAGAACTAGAACAAATAATTTCAAGATTTGTATGGAAATACAAAAAAAACTCGAATAGCCAAAGCAATCTTGAGAAAGAAGAATGGAACTGGAGGAATCAACTTGCCTGACTTCAGGCTCTACTACCAAGCCACAGTCATCAAGACAGTATGGTCCTGGCACAAAGACAGAAATGTAGATCAATGGAACAAAATAGAAAGCCCAGAGATAAATCCATACACATATGGACACCTTATCTTTGACAAAAGAGGCAAGAATATACAGTGGAGTAAAGACAATCTCTTTAACAAGTGGTGCTGGGAAAAGTGGTCAACCGTTAGTAAAAGAATGAAACTAGATCACTTTCTAACACCACACAAAAAATAAACTCAAAATGGATTAAATATCTAAACATAAGACCAGAAACTATAAAACTCCTAGAGGAGAACATAGGCAAAACACTCTCCAACATAAATCACAGCAGGATCCTATATGATCCACCTCCCAGAATACTGGAAATAAAAGCAAAAATAAGCAAGTGGGATCTAATTAAAATTAAAAGCTTCTGCACAACAAAGGAAACTATAAGCAAGGTGAAAAGACAGCCTTCTGAATGGGAGAAAATAATAGCAAATGAAGCAACTGACAAACAACTAATCTCAAAAATATACAAGCAACTTATGCAGCTCAATTCCAGAAAAATAAATGACCCAATCAAAAAATGGGCCAAAGAACTAAATAGACATTTCTCCAAAGAAGACATACGGATGGCTAACAAACACATGAAAAGATGCTCAACATCATTCATTACTAGAGAAATGCAAATCAAGACCACAATGAGGTACCATTTCACACGAGTCAGAATGGCTGTGATCCAAAAGTCTACAAGCAATAAATGCTGGAGAGGGTGTGGAGAAAAGGGAACCCTCTTGCACTGTTTGTGGGAATGCAAACTAGTACAGCCACTATGGAGAACAGTGTGGAGATTCCTTAAAAAAATTGGAAATAGAATTGCTATATGACCCAGCAATCCCACTACTGGGGATACACACCGAGGAAACCAGAATTGAAAGACACACATGTACCCCAATGTTCATCGCAGCACTGTTTATAATAGCCAGGACATGGAAGCAACATCAGCAGATGAATGGATAAGAAAGCTGTGGTACATATACACAATGGAGTATTACTCAGCCATTAAAAAGAATACATTTGAATCAGTTCTAATGAGATGGATGAAACTGGAGCCGATTATACAGAGTGAAGTAAGCCAGAAAGAAAAACACCAATACAGTATACTAACACATATATATGGAATTTAGAAAGATGGTATTGATAACGCTGTATATGAGACAGCAAAAAAGACTCAGATGTATAGAACGGACTTTTGGACTCTGAGGGAGAGGGAGAGGGTGGGATGATGTGGGAGAATGGCATTGAAACATGTATACTAACATGTAAGAAACGAATCGCCAGTCTATGTTTGATACAGGATACAGGATGCTTGGGGCTGGTGCACGGGGATGATCCAGGGGGATGATCCAGAGAGATTATATGGGGTGGGAGGTGGGAGAGGGGTTCAGGATTGGGAACTCATGTGCACCTGTGGCAGATTCATGTCAGTGTATGGCAAAACCAATACAGTATTGTAAAGTAAAATAAAGTAAAAATAATTTTTTTAATTGGATGTGTTACAAATTTTTGATCAATATGCAAATATATTTTGTCTCTCACTAGAATACTCTATTTGACAATGCCTGTCAGATTAAGCATTGCATTCAGTGGGTAGTGCAACATGATACAATGATACAGGGCAGAGTAAAACTTCCTGTGAACCAGGAAGGATTGTATTGCAGATTCAAGCAGATGCTAAGGAAAAAAATGTTTATGAAACACCTGAGAACATTGTCTTCTGTGTGTATAAGAAAGACTAGTCAAGACAGTCAGTATTTCTATCAAACAGCAGCAGTGGTGCTATGAGATCAAAAAACCCTAAAGTCTGAGACATTATTTTCTGTAGTTCAAACCAATCAGTAATTACTGCTGACTTGTTTACTGTTGCCAAATGAGTCTTTTAGTTGAGTCACTGAAAATACATTGAACATGAAAAGTGTGAGAACTATTGTTCCAAGAAACCTATTTACTTGACCAGACTTGCCACCCCACCTAAGCTGAGAAACAAATGGGAAATTGCTAGTTGAAGCAATTTATTGTGTTGAAAAAGCACTTTTCCCCACCAGTACAACCAAAATGAAGACCAGTGATATAGAGACCCAAATTCATGGAAATTTCTGTCAGAATCAGCAGCATCTCTTTAAGACAGGTGATCCATCTGGACCTAAATGGCCCAGAAAACATGAAGGGGAGAAGACTTCATTCACTGAGAAGTATTTAGGATGCAGAAGAGCTAAAAATTAAATTCCCTGAGCCCTGGGCAGGAATCACAGCATGCATTAGAAGGACCAGATAGAGCTGAGAAATAAGAAAGACAGGACTTTGCCTTGGCCTGCCTCTTCTTCCTCCATATTTTGGCACATGAAGGAAGCCTGTAAAGTAGAAAGAGTTTTTTCAGAAAATGGCAGATGCCATATCTGCTGAAGAATGGAGGTGAAGGTAGCCCCCCAAAGCCCCAGAGTGGCTCTGAATAGTTCAGGCAGAGACTGAGTAGTCGGTTACTGGCACTGCCGACCAGCTAGAGCTCTTTCAGGAGAGTCAGCTCCAAGTTTTCTTTACAAAATTTAACCATATGGAGACAAGTTTCATTGGCTAAGATCCCTTCTTTCCCATTTTATAAAGATTTGATGACAACTCAATATGCAATTCTGGCTTCCACACTTGGCTCCTGATGGTGTCCTGAAAATAGCAACCAACATCTGAAGGTGGGTTGGAGAAAAGGACATGAATGGAAGGGCCACAGGGCACTGGATGAAAACCGTAACTCTACTGCTTACTGTTCAGATAACAACTCTCTAAGCTACAGACTAATCCCAGTTAAATAGGAAAATGATACCTGCATTACAAGAGTGTTAGGAGAATAATATTGTGTACTGGTTCCAGCTTTTGATAGTACTCAATAAATGTTAATTCTCTTGTCCTGACTTCAGTTAAATTCAATGTCTTCTTTAATCCTCACAACTCTATAAGGAATCCAGTCAGATACCATCAATAGGTAATAGGCCAGAGAAACTGAGTCTAACAATGTACCTAAAGGCTGATGGCTGGGAAATAACAGAATTAAGAGTTATCTCCACATCTTTAAAAAATGCTTAATATGTTTGCCCCTTTTGTTCTAAGTCACAAGTTTTTATTCATTTATTCATTCACTCAACAAACATTTGTTCAGTGCCTAAGACATACTAGATTTAGAATTTTTTTAACATATTTATTTATTTTACTTTACAATATTGTATTGGTTTTGCCATACATCAACATGAATCCACCACGGGGGTACACATGTTCTCCATCCTGAACCCCCCTCCCACCTCCCTCGCCATACCATCCCTCTGGGTCATCCCAGTGCACTGCCCCAAGCATCCTGTATTATGCATCGAATCTGGACTGGCGATTCATTACACATATGATATTATACATGTTTCAATGCCATTCTCCCAAATCATCGCACCTTCACTCTCTCCCACAGAGTCCAAAAGACTGTTCTATACATCTGTGTCTCTTCTGCTGTCTCGTATACAGGGTTATCATTACCATCTTTCTGAGTTCCATATATATGTGTTAATATACTGTATTGGTGTTTTTCTTTCTGGCTTACTTCACTCTGTATAATAGGCTCCAGTTTCATCCATCTCATTAGAACTGATTCAAATGTATTCTTTTTAATGGCTGAGTAATACTCCATTGTGTATATGTACCACAGCTTTCTTATCCATTCATCTGCTGATGTTGCTTCCATGTCCTGGCTATTATAAACAGTGCTGCAATGAACATTGGGGTACATGTGTGTCTTTCAATTCTGGTTTCCTCGGTGTGTATGCCCAGTAGTGGGATTGCTGGGTCATAAGGCAGTTCTATTTCCAGTTTTTTAAGGAATCTCCACACTGTTCTCCAAAGTTGCTGTACTAGTTTGCATCCCCACCAACAGTGTAAGAGGGTTCCCTTTTCTCCATGCCCTCTCCAGCATTTATTGCTTGTAGACTTTTGGATAGCCGCCATTCTGTCTGGCATGAAATTGTACCTCATTGTTGAAAAATTAAGGACTGAGAAAACCAACAAATCTCTTTCCTTGTAGACCTTATATTATAGTAAAAGGAGCCAGATAACAAATATAAAACATGTACAAAGGTGACAATGCTAGAAGGAAATTCAGTGAGGTAGAGGACTGGAGGGCTGAATATATGGCACCCACTCCAGTACTCCTGTCTGGAAAATCCCATGGACGGAGGAGCCTGGAAGGCTGCAGTCCATGGGGTCGCTGAGGGTTGGACACGACTGAGTGACTTCACTTTCACTTTTCACTTTCATGCATTGGAGAAGGAAATGGCAACCCACTCCAGTGTTCTTGCCGAGAGAATCCCAGGGACGGGGGAGCCTGGTAGGCTGCCATCTATGGGGTCGCACAGAGTCGGACACGACTGAAGTGACTTAGCAGTAGCAGCAATTAAAGAGGCTGGTCGGAAAGGTGGTCTGATAAGCTGACCGTGGAACAGAACTGAAGGAGTCAGAAGTGAGCCATACAGATATCTGAAGGAAGAGTGTTTCAGGAAACGGAACCGCCAAGTACACAGGTCCTGAGGTAGCAGCATTCTACTTTTGTCAAAGGAATATCAGAGATATTGTGGCTGCAATGGAGTGAGGGGGACGAGGGGCAGCGGTGGGATATGAAATGAAAGAAGCGTGCAGGAGGCAGCTTTACACAGGGCTTCCTAGGTGATGGTTAGCTCTTTGAGTTTTACTCCAAGTAAGATGGGAAGCCAGTGAATGTGTTGAACAGAGAAGTAACATGATCTTAAGTTTTTACAGAGCTCACTCTGCTGGGGGACAAGGGGAGAACATGAAACCATTCACTAATTCAGGGGAGTGATGAGGATGGATGGTTTGCATAGGATAGTAGTGGGGCAGGTGATGAGAGGTGGTCTGGTTTTGTATATATTATAAAATAGGTTCAAAAGAAGTTGTTCATGGAAGATAACATCAAGGCTTTGTTATTACTTTTTAAGCACCATAGAAAATCACCAGTGATTGCTAAAGTGTCAGTCTTTACAAGTAACCGTGAATTAGTCATTTTACTTCTCTAGATTTAGCTTCTTCATTAGCAAATGTCTCATGAGTCTTATGATTGGTCCAGAGGCAGCACCCTTCCCTCCAACATCTTTTCCTTCCAGCATCTTTTGAAGGCCTCAAATCTAATCTGAGGATGGTGTTTCCCCTTCCAAATTCTAAGAGTTTCTCTTCCCCTCTCTCTCTCCAAGCATCATTTTATTTCCCCCTTGTTTTCTTCTTCCTAACTTCCCTTTTTCCATTCAACCTGCCTCTTCCTGAGTCATAGAGAGCTAGGGAGACATGGTCATAACTTGGAAGAGAAGTATTCCTCTTCTTATGCGTTATGCTGGCCTTGCATTCTCAATCCAACAAAAGCTAAATTTTTGACATCTACAGTGAGTTAGGTATCCTGGGAAGATAGCCTATCTCCTCAGGAACTGGTTGCTTCTCCTTGTATTAATATCTTGATAGATGCAGATCCCTTTAAAAGAGAGTAAGGGAAACACAATGTTGCAGAGCTGAAACTTAAATCTGATAAGCTTAGGTCTATTTAAAAAGCTTCATTTTCCAGTTTTGTCACTTGCCTTCCTCAAACCTATTCCCAGCACTCATAAGGTATAGACACTTGACTGACTTGAAAACCAAACAAACAAATTCTACTGGACAAAGGGAAATCCCTCATATCTCCTGAGCACTGAATGGCTTATAGATCCTCCTCTTATTCACTGTGCCATTTAATCCTTTGGACAGCCCTAGAAAGAAGGGCAAGACAGAAATTATTTCCCCACTTACTGGTGAAAAAATTGATAATCAAATAACTATTATTGCCCAAGGAAACAACTGCTAAATGTAGGATCTGTATTAAAATCACTAGAATGTGGGTCTTCTGGTTTCTGAACACAATGCTATTTCATAATAATAGCTTCTATTTATTGATCTCTATATACCGAGTGTTCTGTGAATAACTTATATTAATTAGCTTATTCAGTGTTTACAAATGCCAATGAAATGCATGTATTGCCCTATTTTACAAATGAGGAAACTAATATTCAGAAAGCTTAAATAAGTTAAACATACTTCAACATAGCTGAAACTAAAAAAATATAATAAAGCTTCTATATTTACTTAAAAAAAAGTTAAATAGATTGTCCATCGGACACTCATAAAAGATTTAGCCAAGGTCAACACTGCCCTATGGTGGTGGTGGTGTCTATCATATAGAGAAACTTCAGGGTTAAAAGGGATTTCAATACAGTGAAATAATTCATTTCTACTTTTGTCTCTCCTAGGTTTTTTTTTTTTTTTTTTTTTTTTTTTTTTCCTCTACAGATACGTCTTACAATTTTTCTCCTACCTCAAGGCTATGGCTTTTTGGCTTCCTCTGCTAATTCCTTTTCCTCTACAATTATCTTAATTTTGGGGTCCTTAAAGGCAAATCTTGAGCTCTCATTCCTCTCTCTGCAAGATTTTTATCCATCTCTGTAGATTCAAATACCACACATGAACTTCCAGAGTCTCAAACTTTTGTTTCCAGCTTAGCAGTATCCTGTAAGCTCTACACTTTCCCCCATATCCAGCTGATATTTTGGCATATCTGCTTGCCTGTCTTGCTGACATCCCAAATGTAACGACATTCCAAAGGGGAACATGTGATTCCCTCTCCACCAAACTCCTAAGCTGATCATCTTAAAGTCTTCCCTTTCTCTGAAAATGACAGAACCACTGGAACAGTTGCAAAAGCTAGGAACTATGGTTCTTCCCTTTCCTCAGCCTTCACAGTCTATCAGCAAGTCCTATTGGCTCTGCTTCCCAAATGTATCCTGAAAGTCTCTAGTCTTTTCTGTTTTAAGCCACCATTCATTTTCATCTGTGCTATCTCATAGCTGCCCCACTGCAACCACTCTTGCCCCTTCTCATCTGTTCTCTTTAGAGTTATTTTTTTTTGGAAAATGTAACCCAGCTCATGTCACTTCCCTATTTCAAAGTCCTCAATGATTTCCCATAGATTTCAGAAATCCTCAAACACCTTAAAGGTTTGTGTGATGTGGTCCATGCCTTTATCTCCCTTCCTGCCTTCATTATACACCAGTCATGCTGACTTTCTAGAAATTCTTAAAATTTTTCCAGCTCTGTCCCACTTCAGCACTCTTATCATTGCCTTTGTCTGGAAAGCTTCTCTCTTGACCCTTCTACCTGGCTGGCTTTTGGTCTCATCTTGAACACTGTCTCCTATGAGAAGCCTTCTCTACCTATTTACTCTTTATCACAGCACCATGCTTACTTACTTCATCATAATTACCACAGACTGTAATGATTTATGTGTCTGTTTATTTATTGTCTGATTCTACTAGGACAGAGTTTTGTCAGTCTTGTCATTGTCACAATATAGTGTCTGCACTTATGAGTTCCCGGTACACAAAGCTCAGGAAATATTTATTGAGTGAATGAATGGGTGAAACTCAATTTTAGTTATGCAGACTTCCATTTTCATAACTATGATGCCTTCATATGTTTATCCTCTGTGTTCTGTGCTCTACAAACTCAAAGAGGCATCCCAGAGATGCAGCAATATAGAAATGAGCTGTGGTCAGGACCTAACTTCTATTAAACAAGAACAAAGAGGACAAACTGTATTAACCCAAAAGAATTTAGGCCGTTAGGCCAGGTGCCAGAGTTTTTTGGCTTTTTCATTTCCTTAGGTACGTAACAGATTCAAATTTCTGAAAAGTCATCCAAAGTATGACCATATATTATAAAAACCATTTCACTTAGCCTTTAAACAAATGTCATGCTCTATTTAAATATCAGCCAGGCTTCTTATTAGCATGTACAGGGCTAGAGGCCATATCTAACCTAGGTCTTAATCTTTGTCACCAAAACTAAGCAAACGTATAATCATAATAACTAGGAGTCTTATTTTAAGAGCCTACTTCCTGTATGACAAGTACGCCCCAGTACTAGGTGCTCTATGTGTTATTTCTACTTAATCTTTGCAACAAACCTATGAGGAAAATGTTTTGCCCAACTAATAAAGATTTACTGAACATGGTCCCGCCCATCAGAACAAGATCCAGTTTCCTCCTCAGTCAGTGTCTACCATCAGGAAGCTTTCATAAGCTTCTTATCCTTATCCATCAGAGGGCAGAGAGAATGAAAAATACAATCACAGGAAACTAATCAAACTGGACCACAGCTTTGTCTAACTCAATGAAACTATGAGGCCTGCTGTGTAGGGCCATGGAAGATGGATGGGTCATGGTGGAGAGTTCTGACAAAATGTGGTCCAGTGGAGAAGGGAATGGCAAACCATTTCAATATCCTTGCTTTGAGAACCCCATGAACAGTAGGAAAAGGCAAAAATATAGGACACTGAAAGATGAACACTGAAAGATGCTCTCCAGGTTGGTAGATGCTAAATACGCTACTGGAGAAGAGTGGAGAAATAACTCCAGAAAGAATGAAGAGACAGAGCCAAAGCAAAAACAACACCCAGTTATGGATGTGACTGGTGATGGACGTAAAGTCTGATGCTGTAAGAGCAATACTGCAATAGAAACTTGGAATGTTAGGTCCATGAATCAAGGCAAACTGGAAGTGGTCAAACAGGAGATGGCAAGAGTGAACAAAAACATTTTAGGAATCAATGAAATAAAATGTACTGGAATGGGTGAATTTAACTCAGATAACCATTATGTCCACTACTGTAGGCAGGAAACCCTTAGAAGAAATGGAGTAGCCATCACGGTCAACAAAAGAGTCTGAAATGCAGTACTTGGATGAAATCTCAAAAACGACAGAATGATCTGTGTTCATTTCCAAGGTAAACTATTCAATATCACGGTAATCCAAGTTTATGCCCCAACCAGTAACGCTGAAGAAGCTGAAGTTGAACGGTTCTATGAAGACCTACAAGACCTTCTAGAACTAACACCCAAAAAAGATGTCCTTTTCATTATAGGGGACTGGAATGCAAAAGTAGGAAGTCAAGAAACACCTGGAGTAACAGGCAAATTTGGCCTTGGAATGCAGAATGAAGCAGGGCAGACTAATAGAGTTTTACCAAGAAAATGCACTGGTCATAGCAAACACCCTCTTCCAACAACACAAGAGAACACTACACATGGACATCACCAGATGGTCAACACTGAAATCAGATTGATTATATTCTTTGCATCCAAAGATGGAGAAGCTCTATACAGTCAACAAAAACAAGACCAGCAGCTAACTGTGGCTCAGATCATGAACTCCTTACTGCCAAATTCAGACTTAAATTGAAGAAAGTAGGGAAAACCGCTAGACCATTCAGGTATGACCTAAATCATATCCCTTATGATTATACAGTGGAAGTGAGAAATAGATTTAAGGGCCTAGATCTGATAGATAGAGTGCCTGATGAACTATGGAATGAGGTTCGTGACATTGTGCAGGAGACAGGGATCAAGACCATCCCTGAGAAAAAGAAATGAAAAAAGGAAAATGGCTGTCTGGGGAGGTCTTACAAATAGCTGTGAAAAGAAGAGAGGCAAAAAACAAAGGAGAAAAGGAAAGATATAAGCATCTGAATGCAGAGTTCCAAAGAATACCAAGAAGAGATAAGAAAGCTTTCCTCAGCGATCAATGCAAAGAAATAGAGGAAAAAAACAGAATGGGAAAGACTAGAGATCTCTTCAAGAAAATTATAGATATCAAGGGAAACTTTCATGCAAAGATGGGCTCGATAAAGGACAGAAATGGTATGGACCTAACAGAAGCAGAAGATATTAAGAAGAGGTGGCAAGAATACATGGAAGAACTGTACAAAAAAAAAAAAAAGATCTTCATGAGCCAGATAATCACGATGGTGTGATCACTAATCTAGAGCCAGACATCCTGGAATGCGAAGTCAAGTGGGCCTTAGGAAGCATCACTACAAACAAAGCTAGTGGAGGTGATGGAATTCCAGTTGAGCTATTTCAAATCCTGAAAGATGATGCTGTGTAAGTGCTGCACTCAATATGCCAGCAAATTTGGAAAACTCAGCAGTGGCCACAGGACTGGAAAAGGTCAGTTTTCATTCCAATTCCAAAGAAAGGCAATGCCAAAGAATGCTCAAACTGCAGCACAATTGCACTCATCTCACACACTAGTAAAGTAATGCTCAAAATTCTCCAAGCCAGACTTCAGCAATACATGAACCGTGAACTTCCAGATGTTCAAACTGGTTTTAGAAAAGGCAGAGGAACCAGAGATCAAATTGCCAACATCCACTGGATCATGAAAAAATAAGAGAGTTCCAGAAAAACATGTATTTCTGCTTTATTGATTATGCCAAAGCCTTTGACTGTGTGGATCACAATAAACTGTGGAAAATTCTGAAAGAGACAGGAATACCAGACCTCCTGACCTGCCTCTTGAGAAATCTGTATGCAGGTTAGGAAGCAACAATTAGAACTGGACATGGAACAACAGACTGGTTCCAAATAGGAAAAGGAGTACATCAAGGCTGTATATTGTCACCTTGCTTATTTAACTTATATGCAGAGTACATCATGAAAAACGCTGGACTAGAAGAAACACAAGCTGGAATCAAGATTGCCGGGAGAAATATCAATAACCTCAGATATGCAGATGACACCACCCTTGTGGCAGAAAGTGAAGAGGAACTAAAAAATCTCTTGATAAAAGTGAAAGAGGAGAGTGAAAAAGTTGGCTTAAAGCTCAACATTCAGAAAACGAAGTTCATGGCATCCGGTCCCATTACTTCATGGGAAATAGATGGGGAAACAGTGGAAACAGTGTCAAACTTTATTTTTCAGGGCTCCAAAATCACTGCAGATGGTGACTGCAGCCATGAAATTAAAAGACCCTTACTCCTTAGAAGAAAAGTTATGACCAACCTAGATAGTATATTCAAAAGCAGAGACATTACTTTGCCCACTAAGGTCTATCTAGTCAAGGCTATGGTTTTTCCTGTGGTCATGTATGGATTTGAGAGTTGGACTGTGAAGGAGGCTGAGTGCTGAAGAATGGATGCTTTTGAACTGTGGTGTTGGAGAAGACTCTTGAGAGTCCCTTGGACTGCAAGGAGATCCAACCAGTCCATTCTGAAGGAGATCAGCCCTGGGATTTCTTTGGAAGGAATGATGCTAAAGCTGAAACTCCAATACTTTGGTCACCTCATGCGAAGAGTTGACTCATTGGAAAAGACTCTGATGCTGGGAGGGATTGGGGGCAGGAGGAGAAGAGGACGACAGAGGATGAGATGGCTGGATGGCATCACTGACTCAATGGACGTGAGTATGAGTGAACTCCGGGAGTTGGTGATGGACAGGGAGGCCTGGCGTGCTGAGATTCATGGGGTCGCAAAGAGTCGGACACGACTGAGCGACTGAACTGAACTGAATTGAAGATCATGGCATCCAGTTCCATCACTTCATAGCAAATAGATGGGGAAACTATGGAAACAGTGGCAGACTATTTTTTGTGTGTTCCCAAATCACTGCAGATGGTGACTGCAGCCATGAAATTAAAAGATGCTTGCTCCTTTGAAGAAAAATATGACCAACCTAGACAGCATATTAAAAAGCAGAGACATTACTTTGCCAACAAGAGATGGTTGGATGGTATTGCCAACTCGATGGACATGAGTGTGAGTAAGTGTCTGGAGTTAGTGATGGACAGGGAAGCCTGGTTTGCTGCACTCCATGCGGTCGCACAGAGTCAGACTCAACTGAGCGATTGAACTGAATAAATAAAGACTCTGAAGGGCACAACTGAGTGACTGAACTGACTGAGTGACTGAGGCTCAGAGAAGTGACATTACTTGCTCTTACACCAGGCTTATAGCTGGTAAAAGAATACACAGAGATTAAACTCACGTCTTCTGACTGCAAAGTGAGCATTAT
This sequence comes from Budorcas taxicolor, assembly GCF_023091745.1. Lineage (NCBI taxonomy): Eukaryota > Metazoa > Chordata > Mammalia > Artiodactyla > Bovidae > Budorcas > Budorcas taxicolor. Next base: position 77,013,184 of record NC_068912.1, read on the forward strand.
TTAAAAAAACATTGTGTTTGGAAAAAAAAAATACTTACCAATATCTTTTCTGCTGCACACTTTCTTCTTTTTTTGGCTGTACCTTGTGGCATGTGGGATCTTAGGTTCCCAACCAAGGCTCGCAGCCATGCCGACTGCAGTGTAGGCACAGAGTCTTAACTACTGGACCTCCCACCCCCAACCCCCAGAGAAGTCCCACACATCAATATCTTTTTATTAAATTATTTAACTATACCATACTTTCTGATCAACTAATGAAATGTGATTCTCTTTAAGAAGCAATCTGTGTAAGCTCTCTGGCTCTCCACTATTTCTCTAGGGTGAAATTCTATCAGTGATCCTGTCACAGAGAATAGTCTTAATTTGCCTTCCCTGAGTAAATAATTGGCTCACAGATATTAGCTATTTCTTGTTACTTGAAGTCTCCTCAAAGAGACAATGCATGCACTTCAATAATGATCTGTGAAACCTTTGGGTTTCATGAAGTTGCTGATTAGGTCTGTACAAAGAGAAGAAAATGGCACCATTATTCCAATATTTATTTTCTATTTGAGGTTTTACTAAAACTTTCATTTGAAGTTTGAAAACCACTGCCCTTGAGAAATAGAGGGAAAAAAAAAGAAAAAGAAGGAATGAAGGGAGGAGCGGAAGAAGGAAGGAAAAGGGAAGGGAATAAAAGAAGAAAGTTAAGAGTCTTCTTTTTTCTTGGAATGGCTTTCACAATAAAGTCATCCTGACACTACTGCCTCTTAAAGCTTCGTAACCAACTTTGCACCTTTACTGATAAGTCTAACTTCCTACCTAACATCTCCAATAAGATGAATAGTAGATATAGATACTCTACACTTGAAATGCCCAAAACTATATCCCTATTCCCCCAAATGTAATCATTCCCCAAATTTTCATCTCAGAAGTCTACACCACTCAATACTAAAAATAAACAACCAAACAACTCTTGGAGTAATCCTTGCCTCCTATTTCTGCTACACATTTCACATCCAACGTTTGGCTTTACTGCCAAATTTTATAGTATTTGTCCACTTTTCTCAGCATCTTCTGCTACCACTCTAGTCCAAGCCGTCATCATTTCTCGTTTAGACGAAGTACAACAGCTTCCTGACTGGGCTCCCTGCTGCTACTCTCCCCACCTCCATACAATTTGCTCTCTAGACAGCAGTCAAAGTCAGTTTTTTAAAAATGTAAATTAGATCATGTTACTCTCCCTCTCACAATTTTCCAAAGATTTCCAATTATACCCAGAATAAAATCCAAACTCCTTACTGTAATCTAAGACAGAGTTTTCCAAAGCAAGGCATTATTAGTTTGTGAAACCAATATACTGGTTAAGGATTAGCATTGTAAAATAAAATGGAAAAAAATCAAACTTTATTGAGAGAACTTATGTTTAAGATGGGTGGGGTGTGTGTGTGTGTGTGTGTGTGTATAGTGGACTACAACATAAAATGCATTTCTTTCTGTGGATCCTATTAAAAGAGTTTGAAAACCATTAGCCTACAAGATCTTAAAGATCTGTTTGTTCACATCTGCTGCATAATAGTCCACCCCATCCCCTGCTCATCAAAATACCTCAGCCTTTCTAGCATTCTTATTGTGACTTCAGAGAAGGACAGCTTCTCCCCACCTCTGTCCCTAGCACTTGTCTGAATACGTCCAATTATTCATATGGATGGATCCTTCTTAACATTCAGATCTCAGCTCAAATGTCACCTGCTTAGAAGCTTTTCCTCTAATCTAAAGCAGTCCCTACCATTTCTCTATCACATCACCCTAGTTTATTTTCTTATGTTGCTAACCATGCTGTTGCATATTTATTTGTCTGTACACTGTCTTTCTCAGCATAATGCAGGAATCTTAACTGTCCTGTTTGCCCTAGCTCCCCCTACACTTATAACAGCCTCTCAATAAATATTAGTTGATAGAATGTTGAATATTTCCGTTTTAAGAGAGTTTTTGTAAAATAGGGACACCTTATAATGAAATCCTTAAATAACTATAATAACACTGCTAGGAAAATAAGATGCTGCTGCTAAAACTGAACAGTGATTGGCAGGCAGGGCCCGTGGGAGAGTCTGATGGTTCATTTGTCAGCTGATGGAGGAAAATCCAAATGTAGTGTATAAAAGGTAATTTCTGGGCATGCAAGGTATAAAATGTAGATTGGTTGACACTGAACATAGAATAGTCAGGGACGTTGGCATAGTTTTTGTCTAGTGCCCTGTGGTACCTGGCAAGAAAACCCCTTAAAATTAAAGTGTTCCTCTTGAATTCCCTTCAATAGTAGGACCAGGCACAAAAACCTGCCTTCAGTCCTGAATGAAAGAAGAGGGACCCAGGAAGGCAAGTTAAGAGTGGCAACCGCTAAGAATGATGAGATGGGGCGGGGTCAGAGTGGGAAGTGGCCTCAGGGAGCCAGGCGCACAAGTAAACTCCAGAGTCAGAGGAAAAGAGGCCCCTCCTTTCCTTCACAGTCCCAGCTAGCAAACTCCCCCAAGAGGTGAGTAGGATTATTACCTGGATCTTTATTTAATTCTTTCCAGGTGACCCATCATAAAGAGGCTTGCATGCTAAGCTGAGGAGTTTAAACTTTCTTCTAGATACAAAGGGGAACCTCTGAGGAATTTAAGCAGGAGAGTGGCCTGTTGGGGTGTCTTGGATCCCCTGGCTGCATGTGGGGACTGAGGGTTTGCACATGTGGAAGCAGGAAACTCTGTGGCAGATGCACTGTATGAGAAGCAATTAGCATCTAAACAAAGACAAAGGCTGTGGGACATTTGTGTAGAGGGAATCTGACTCCATCCCTGGTGGCTCAGATGGTGAAGAATATGCCCGCAATGTTGGAGACCTGAGTTCAATCCCTGGGTCAGGAGGATCCCCTGGAGAAAGGAATGGCTACCCACTCCAGTATTCTTGCCCGGAGAATTCCACTGAACAGAGGATCCTGGTGACCTACAGTCCATGGGGTGGCAAAGAGTTGGACATGACTGAGCAACTAACACTACTTACTGGTTAAGTGCTTCCAGTATCTGGTCCCAAACCAGTTAGGAACTCCAAAGCCTTTTCTGGTACCTATAAAATAAAACAGAGAATATCATCTCCTTCAGAGACTGCTTTAGGGGCTGATATGATAATACATGTAAACCATAATTGCCTGACACATATTAAGTGCTCAATACATGTTAGCTATTACTGTAGTCTGGTGGGCTACAGTGCATGGGATTGTAAAGAGTCGGACATGACTGAGTGACTAAGCAACATATTAGATTTTCAGGCAGGCACTAGTATCATTTTTTAGCATGGTGGGGGACAATGAGGCAGACAGAATTAGGCTCCACATCCTGCAAATCAGAATTCACATTCAGTCAGCATCAGTTCCCATTCTATTGTTTTCCTCTGATTCTTTGCATTGATCACTGAGGAAGGCTTTCTTATCTCTCCTGGCTATTCTCTGGAACTCTGCATTCAAATGGGTATATATTTCCTTTTCTTCTTCGCCTTTTGCATCTCCTTTCTCACCTATTTGTAAGACCTCTTAGACAACCATTTTGCCTCTTTGCATTTTGTTGTTGTTGTTGTTGGCGATGGTCTTGATCACTGCTTCCTGTACAATGTCAGGATGAAGAGAGACTAGAGATCTCTTCAAGAAAATTAGATATACCAAGGGAACATTTCATGCAAAGATGGGCACAATAAAGGACAGAAATGGTATGGACCTAATAGAAGGAGAAGATACTAAGAAGAGGTGGCAGGAATACACAGAAGAACTATACAAAAAAAGATCTTCATGACCCAGATAACCATGATGGTGTGATCACTCACCTAGAGCCACACATCCTGGAGTGCGAAGTCAGGTGGGCCTTAGGAAGCACCACTATGAACAAAGCCAGTGAAGGTGATGGAATTCCAGTTGAACTATTTCAAATTCTAAAAGATAATGCTGTGAAAGTGCTGCACCCAATATGCCAACAAATTTGGAAAACTTAGCAGTGGCCACAGGACTGAAAAAGGTCAGTTTTCATTCCAATCCCAAAGAAGGGCAATACCGAACAATGTTCAAACTACTGCACAATTGCACTCCCTCTGCAAGGTAGCAAAATATTGCTCAAAATTCTCTAAGCTAAACTTCAACAGAATGTGAACTAAGAACTCCAGATGTTCAAGCTAGATTTAGAAAAGGCAGAAGAACCAGAGATCAAATTGCCAGCATTGGCTGGATTGTCAAAAAAGCACGAGAGTTCCAGAAAAACATTTACTTCTGCTTTACTAACTACACTAAAGCCTTTAACTGTGTGGATCACAACAAACTATGGAAAATTCTTCAAGAGATGGGAATACCAGACCACATTACCTGCCTCCTGAGAAATCTGTATGCAGGTCTAGAAGCAAAAGTTAGAACCAGACATGAAACAACAGACTGGTTCCAAATTGGGAAAGGAGTGTGTCAAGGCTATATATTGTCACCCTGCTTATTTAACTTATATGCAGAGTACATCACACGAATGGCCAGGCTGGATGAAGCACATGCTGGAATTAAGATTGCTGGGAGAAATATCAATAACCCCAGATATACAGATGACACCACCCTTATGGCAGAAAATGAAGAGGAACTAAAGAGCCTCTTAATGAAAGTGAAAGAGGAGAGTGAAAAAGCTGGCTTAAAACTCAGCTTTCAGAAAACTAAGATCATGGTCCAGTCCCATTGCTGCATGGCAAGTAGATGGGGAAACAATGGAAACAGTGACAGACTGTTTTCCTCGACTCCAAAATCACTGCAGATGGTGACTGCAGCCATGAAAGTAAAAGACACTTGCTCCTTGGGAGAAAAGCTATGACCAACCTAGACAGTATATTAAAAAGCAGAGACATTACTTTGCCAACAAAGGACTGATGCTGAAGCTGAAACTCCAATACTTTGGCCACCTGATGCAAAGAATCAACTCATTTGGAAACCCTAATGCTGGGAAAGATCGAAGGCTGGAGGAGAGGGGACAACAGAGGATGAGATGGTTGGATGGCATCACCGACTTGATGGACATGAGATTCAGCAAGCTCCAGGATTTGATGGACAGGGAAGCCTGGCATGCTTTAGTCCATGGGGTCACAGAATCAGACATGACTGAATGACTGAACTGACCTGAAGTTTGGCATCAGGTGGCCAAAGTATTGGAGCTTCTGCTTCAGCATCAGTCCTTCCAATGAATATTCAGTACTGATTTCCTTTAGGATGGACTGGTTGGATATTACAGTCCAAGGGACTCTCAAGAGTCTTCAACACCACAGTTCAGAAGCATCAATTATTCGGTGCTCAGCATTCTTTATGGTCCAACTCTCACATCCATCCATGACTGCTGGAAAAATCATAGCTTTGACAAGACAGACCTTTGTTGGCAAAATAATGTCTCTGCTTTTTAATATGCTGTCTAAGTTGGTCATAGCTTTTCTTCCAAGGAGCAAGCATCTTTTAATTTCATGGTTGCAGTCACCATCTGCAGTGATTTTGGAGCCCAAGAAAATAAAGTCTGTCACTGTTTCCATTGTTTCCCCATCTATTTGCCATGAAGTGATGGGACCAGATGCCGTGATCTTAGTTTTTTGAATGTTGGGTTTTAAGATAGCTTTTTCACTCTCCTCTTTCACTTTCATCAAGAGGCTTTTTAGTTCCTCTTCACTTTCTGCCATAAGGGTGGTGTCATCTGTGTATCTGAAGTTATTGATATTTTTCCTGGCAATCTTGATTCCAGCTTGTGCTTCATCCAGCCTGGCCTTTTGTGTGATGTACTCTGCATATAAGTTAAATAAGCAGGGTGACAATATACAGCCTTGACACACTCCTTTCCCAATTTGGAACCAGTCCGTTTTTCCATGTCTGTTCTAACTGTTGCTTCTTGACCTCCATACAGGTTTCTCAGGAGGCAGGTAATGTGGTCTGGTATTCCCATCTCTTGAAGAATTTTCCACAGCTTGTTGTGATCTACACAGTCAAAGGCTTTGGTGTGGTTAATAAAGCAGACGTTTTTCTGGAACTCTCGTGCTTTTTTGACAATCCAGCCAATGCTGGCAATTTGATCTCTGGTTCTTCTGCCGTTTCTAAATCTAGCTTGAACATCTGGAGTTCTTAGTTCACAGTCTGTTGAAGTTTAGCTTAGAGAATTTTGAGCAATATTTTGCTACCTTGCAGAGGGAGTGCAATTGTGCAGTAGTTTGAACATTGTTCAGTATTGCCCTTCCTTGGGATTGGAATGAAAACTGACCTTTTTCAGTCCTGTGGCCACTGCTAAGTTTTCCAAATTTGTTGGCATATTGGGTGCAGCACTTTCACAGCATTATCTTTTAGAATTTGAAATAGTTCAACTGGAATTCCATCACCTTCACTGGCTTTGTTCATAGTGGTGCTTCCTAAGGCCCACCTGACTTCGCACTCCAGGATGTGTGGCTCTAGGTGAGCGATCACACCATCATGGTTATCTGGGTCATAAAGGTATTTTTTTGTATAGTTCTGTGTATTCTTGACAGCTTTTCTTAGTATCTTCTACTTCTGTTAAGTCCATACCGTTTCTGTCCTTTATTATGCCCATCTTTGCATGAAATATTCCCTGGTATCTCTAATTTTTTTGAAGAGAGCTCTAGTCTTTCCCATTCTGTTATTTTCCTCTACTTCTTTGCATTGACCACTGAGGAAGGCTTTCTTATCTCTCCTTGCTATTCTTTGGAACTCTGCATTCAGATGCGTATATCTTTCCTTTTCTTATTTTCCTTTAGCTTCTCTTCTTTTCTCAGCTATTTGTAAGGTCTCTTCAGACAACCATTTTTCCTTTTTGCATTTCTTTTTGCTGGGGATGGTCTTGATCACTGCCTCCTTTACAGTGTCACGAACCTCTGTCCATAGTTCATCGGGCATTCTTGGATGGGGGCAATGCTTTTAAACGTTTTTGCCTGTGGGTATGGTCTGGTAGTAGTGAACATGGAGCTACAGAGTGAAAAATAAAAAGCATTTTGACAGACAGTGGGGTTACACTGAAAACTGCAATTCGGTAGAAAGACAGCGTTTAACTGGTCTTGATTGGGGTGAGGATGTGACCGAGGCAGAACTGGTACCTACCGGCCAAGCCAGGCCAGGTCAGAATCAGGGCTGCGATCCCTTGGCTCTGGCCCTTCCTTCCTGATACAAGGCTCGCGTCTTAAGCGAGTGGGAGAGGCGGCAGCCATCCAGGCCCACAAAAGGTCCGGGGTTGAGGGCCCCTCAGCCTAGATTTTGTCTGCAAACCCAGTTTCTGAGGTGCCTAAAAGTGTACAAATAGTGAAGCCGGGCCCAGCCGAGCCAATTCATTACCTCGCCTCAGCGCTGCATGCTCATTATCTGCTCTCCATATCACCTCTCCTCAGGGGGCTCAAAGGAATCAGCAAATCCCCCGGCATCAGAGCTACGAATCCCCAGCACAACCCATTCACACGCAGCGGGGCGGCTGGGGATTAATTGGAGGGGGAATGTTGTGAATTCCAGAGAGTTCTTTCTCTTTGCCTCACAGCCGGTGGCCGGGGATATTGCTACATGAAAGCTTCCCTGTCAGTATCGATCATCATTGCCCGGGCTGCTACATTCCAGAGACTGAATTGGCCTCATTTGGTAACTCAACTGGAGTGGGGGATGGGGTGGGATGTCTTTCTGGATGGGTCCACATTTGTGGTCCCCACTTCTTGCTCCATAAGTGGTTTCCAAAGACAAAGAGAAATCCACAGGGCCCCGCTTTCTTCCCCTGGTTCCCGACTTGGGCGATGCTTGGTACAGCGTGACTCTGGGGAGGGTGGGAAAGGGCGGGACCTGGGTTAGGGCCCGGGCAGGAAATTAGTGGAGGCAAAGCCGCGTCTGAGGAGAGAAGCAGGCCAATAGCCCCCCAGGGTTTCTCTGATTGCTTTGATGCGAGGCCGACTTCCCCCTCCCATCCCGGGGCTTCCCGGCAGGAGGCCTGCGGGCTCTCCCCCCTCCCCGCGCCGAACGGCGCCCGGGCCTGGGAGCCGAGGGAGCCCAAACCCCGCCGCACCCTGGGGCAGGGGCTCTCCAGCAAGATATGAAAAGCAAGCGTCAGACGCCTTCCCTGAGAAAGCAGTTGCTGGAAGCCCGGAGAAAGGACAAAAGGAGGCTCTTCCTGGGATTTTATCTCTGAGGTCTGCAGCCTGAAACCTTTCTCTAACTCTTGCCTTTTTAAATGCATTGTCGCTGGGCTGCTTTCCCCTCTCCCCCAGCCGTCTGGCCGTCGCTCGCTCTCCGTCCTGCGAGACCCTCCCCCTGCCTATCTGCGCTAGTTCCTGAAACTCCCACCAAGTGGAGAGTTCAGAGAATGTACCCTGCGAAATCCTGGAGCCTGGGCCTCTTCGTGCCTCCGCGAGAGGTACCTAAACTGACGTCCTGAGGGGCTGGCTCAAACCCCTGCCGGGCACTGCTGTGGAGCTGTGTGGTGCCGGGCAAGCCGCTGGGCTCCCTCTGCCTCACTTTGGGCATCCGTAAGACAGATGATGATAACTGTTCTGCCTCCCTTTTCCGACTGTGTAGGGATTAATGGAAGAAGAGATTTAAAAGCACTTTGTGATTTGTAAAGCGCTCAACAGAAGGTATGATGATTATTAAATTCTCTCATTGGGCACGGTATCGAATGTATTCGTGATCTTTATAAAAACTTCATTCTGCATTTACCTCCCTCTATCTATGTGGTCCTGTGAAGTATGTCCAGGGAGGGACAGAGATAAAATGTAAGCCAATGTACACAAAAGGAAAAACAAAGAGAAAAAAAAAGCATGATTGTTATTATAATTTTCAAAAACAAAAACAAAGTGATACCCTTGCAGCATTTCAAATTATGGATGCCCAGAAGGTGACTCTCTCCACCTGGGCATTTTTCTAGTCCAATAGTCTATCTACTGGGGATTCTTTGGCATGGTAGCAGGCAAGATATTGGCCTGCAAATCAGAAACACTCTGTAGTATTGAGCAAGTCATTTTCTCTTTCTGGGCTTCAGTTTCCCCATCACTAAAATATGTGAGTAGGAGTGGACTTCCTTAAAATCTTTTCCAATCCCTCTGTTTATCATTCTGTAGTTGCCTTGATTAATATTTAGCAACAGTTGGGGCTCCAAGGTCATTTCATACTTGCTAGAATATCAAAGAGTTTTACTAATCTTCATCCTGGGATAAAGGACTAAGTGAGCAAACAATCCAGAATCATTCCAGCCACTTAGGGACCCTTAATTCTACTTAATCATAATGAGAATTTTTCAACATTTGGAAATTAATATGGGAAGAAGCATGACATCATGCCTTAGAACACTCCAGTGCAATTGGCACAGGATCTCATTGCAATTAGCACGGTTTCCCCACCCCCAGATGCTTTAATACTAAAAGTGCCTGCTTCACTTAAGTAACTCCACTCTAAAAACTGACACCTGAAAACCACAACCTAGGTGTTACAAGAATCCTAAAGACCACAAGGTCAGCATTTCATTTCACCATTCGGTCTTCGAAATCTAGAGTTTCCCCACCTAGGGACTTTTATCTCTCTCCCAGGTGCCCTCGTCTGCCTTAGAAAGGCTGCTTTCCCCTTCCCAGCTGCGGTCAGCTGGCTTGTCTGTCCCCAGTGGGAGACTTCAGGTTCAAGGCTCTGTCTGGGGAGGTCATATACAGCCTTGACTATTATTCTGATAGATCGTTTTAATTCTCCCCACTTTGATCATGTCAGTTTCCACAACAAACAAGGCTCACCAGAAGCATTCCTGGGCTCACAAAGGCAAACATGCTTGGCTTTGCATCACATGCCAGAGGCCAGAATTCTTTGGTTTTAGCTTCAAGGCTATTTTAACCCTTGGTTGCATAAGTTTCCAGGTTAACACGTTTAACCTTTGTTTCCTGCAACCAAAGACATGTTAGGCTCCTCCAGAGAAGCGCAGTGATTTCCAGCCTTTAATTAAGTAAGGATCCAAGTGGCAGATGCAGTTCACACACTCTGGAGCCAAGTCCTGGCTACGAAGATTCTTTTGCTCCAAATGCTCTGCAGTTCACCGAGAATAACTTCAGCTAATAAAAATAACTCTGTCTACTGAGTGCCAGGAGCCAATTTAAACCACTTAAAATATTATCTCATTTAATATGAGCAAAATGTTAAGGTGATTAAAGATTGTGGCAACTTCTTAAGTGAAGAAACCGAGAAGACAGAAGCTAAGAAGTCTATCCAAGATTACATAGCTAGCCTGGAATGGAGCAAAGGTTTTAACTTGGATTTGCCTGACTTGAGGGGCAGTCTCTAACAGTATTAGATATTAGCAGTCATTACGCAGTAGTTGAAAGGGCTCTTAATTGAGAGTAAGGAAAGTGAAAGTGAAGTCACTCAGCTGTCTCTGACTCTTTGTGACCCCATGGACTGTAGCCTATCAGGCTCCTCCATCCATGAGATTTTCCAGGCAAGAGTGCTGGAGTAGATTGCCATTTCCTTCTCCAGGGGATCTTCCCAACCCAGAAATCGAACCCGGGTTTCCTGCACTGCAGGCAGACGCTTTACTGTCTGAGCAGCCACGGAAGCCCAAGCCAGAGTTGAAATCTCTGACTGTGGCCACCTCAGACAAACCAGTTTTCTCCAAGCCTTGATTTCCCTAACTGTAAACCGAAGATAGAATTAAATCAGTTTTTGGTTTTTTTTACCCCAAGCCTCAGTCATTCACTTTATTACTCATACCATTCATAATATTATTTAATAACTTTTTCTTTAACTCAATATGCTTTTTAAAACCAAATGTTTTAAAATTAAATGTTACTAAATTAAAAACCAAAATGACTTGCTCAAAGTAGATGGTAGTAATAAAAATAAGATGATAAAAGCTCTACCGTTAAATTCTAGCTGATGCTATTGCTTGCCTGAGGCTCTAAGATGCAGGCTAATCTCATGTTAAACTGTAAAATATGCAAGCTAGTTAAGGACACTGCAAATCAGTTAAATTCTGTGGAGGATATACCAAGATATATATATAAGATTTTGCCACAATGTAACCATGTGGGAAGAAAATTCAACGACTTTCTCACTGTCTTACTCAATGTTACTTAACATTTAGGTGTGTACTACCTAAAGTTATCTCACCTGAATTTTTTCTACATACAACCAGTGGTCCCCATCTAATATTTGACCAGAAAATGTTGTGGGTTTCTTTTTCAGCGTTTCTAACTCTAAAATACTTGATGCCAATGAGGAAAGTTAATATTAATTACTATTAAATTTGAAACTGAATTCACTAGCACCTAGTGAGTATTTCCAGAACTCCAGAGAAGGTAAAATAGGAAGGGAACTTGACAGTAAAAAAAAAAATCACTGTTATTGGTTTCTTTGAACAGCAAATAAATAAAGACTCTTCTCTAGGAAGTCTGGGAAGGACTTCAAATCCTTTAGCCATGTAATAATTTTGTATATTTACCATGGCGTGCACAGTGGGTTTTCAAAATGTGGTTGAAGGCCCTGGGGACAACCAATACTCATTCAGGTCAAAACTATTTTCATGATAATACTAAGATGTTCATGACTTTTTTACTCAGTTTTCTAGAGGCTACATGAAGTGAGATACTGCAACAGATGGAATGTAGAAGTAGATATGAGAATCCAGCTATCTTCCATTGACATAGACATTAAGGAGATTTACAAAATGTTAAACAACGTCTCTCTTCTAACTAATTTCTTTAACTTGAAGAAATAGTTATTTTTTTCATAAAGGTGAGTTATTTACTTTACCATATGAGTTTATTTTAAAGTAATTATGTTTAAAATATCTCAATTTACCTTCTAGTATGGTAAATATTGGTTAATATAATCCACATTAAAAAATCTCTTTGACTCCACAATAATTCTTTATTTTTCCTGTCAGATACGTCTAAATTTTTTTTTAATAAATAAAAATTTTATTTATTTATTTTTGGCTGCGCTGAGTCCTTGTTGCCTTGCTTTCGCTAGTTGAGGTGAGTTGGGGCTACTCTTTGTCACCGTGCACGAGCTTCTCACTGCAGTGGTCCCCCTTGTTTCAGAGCACAGACTCTAGGCCCAGAGGCTAAGTAGCAGTGGTGTGGACTCTATGGCTCCGGCTCAGGAGTTGTGGTGCCCAAGCTTAATTGCTCTGCAACCTGTGGAATCTTGATGGACCAGAGATCGAACCCATGTCCCCTGCATTGACAGGAAGATTCTTATCCATCATGGCACCACAAAACTCTTAAAAAGATTTTCTGTAGCCAAAATGAGAATATCTAAAGGTGCTCAGTTCATGGGGTCACAAAGAGTCGGACACAACTGAGTGACTGAACTGAAACTGAAAGGCCTACAAACAGCAGGTCTTGAGTATATCAGCTAGATTATGAAGTAGGTGAAGTCAAACATCGTTCATCACAGAACTACCTGTAATGGAGAGAAGTAGGAAAAACTACGGTTAGCAATAATGAATTGTTTAGTGACTAAGTCATGTCCGACTCTTTTGCAACCCCATGGATTCATAGCCTGCCAGGCTCATCTGTCCTTGGGATTTTCCAGGCCAGAATACTGGAGTGTGTTGCCATTTCCTTTTCCAGGGGATCTTCCCAACCCAGGGACTGAACCCACATCTCCTGCTTGGCAGGCAGATTCTTTACGACTGAGCCACCTGGGAAGCCCATAATGAATTGTTACGGTTAGTAATAACGGAGTTAGCTTTTCTGAAATGATCATCAATTCAGTGACATCACTTGTGATTATGACAAAGGAAAATTAAGAAATGTAACCTGAAAATGTTTACATTTTATATATTAAAAACCAGAATCAGAACTTTGAATTCCAAATGCTTTGATTCCAGCAACGTAAATCATGTCTGCTCACATAGAGGCCTAGAATAGAATGTGGAAAGTAGAGATTTTTCTTGCAAAATTGGCATAGGAAAATTTCTTCTTTCACAAAAATTATTTTTAATGGTGTCCCCAATTAACATATATAATTTCTACACAGTGGTATAGTTAAAGTTTAATTTCTTCTATAGTCAAGGAACTGCTGAAAGTCTGGGCCACTACAGAAATGGTTCTCTGATCACACACTCGATTAGATCAACAAGTTGGGCCAATGTAGCTTAGCTATTTTATGAGCTGAATCCCATGAACTATATGGATATAAATTGATTGTGACTATCAGCTGAGACCATGGCCAAAAACATATAATTGTCAATTAGTGTGTTTCACGTAGATAAGGCCAAAGTGTATTTGCACCTGCACTAAATGCCTCACTCTCATTTTCATTCTGGGAGTTCAATTTACAAAGAAAATTAACATTTCTCTTTATTTTAAGTGGTTTCTATGGATACCTTCTATGAAGCATTTCATTCACATCTATCCAATTTAAGCTTCTCATTTTAATTTAAATACACTTTCATTCCTTCAGAATCTGTATATGATATTCACAGTTCATTTTCTGAAAATAACCTGTGAAAAGCATTTATGCACACAAAATTTTAAGTTAATATGTTTAAGAGTTAAAAATAAGAAACTCCAACAATACAGAAATTCATAATCTCAAAATTGGAAATCTGTTTTTATTTGCCTCATACTCACTGAAAATCTGAACTGTAATCTAAAGAATCATGTTTTCTGATTTCAGGTTTGTTTGTTTTTATCCTTACTGGGAGCTTTTTTGTCCCTTTCTTAATCTAATTTATTGTTGCAGTTTTCTTACTTAGCATAGATAGGATTAAAACTTTTTAGGTTCTAGTGCCATTAATATTCAATAAGGTTTCTACTTAGTGTAGAAAAATTGAACAGCAACAAAAAAGGTTTTAGAAGACTACAACCTCAGATATATAATATTGCCAGTATTCGCTAAACTAATAAGTGCTTTTGTTTTGTTAATTTTCCTTTTCCAAGAAAAACTATTATATATAAGCTCTTGTTAAAGAAGAGATCTGATGTCATCTCCAGCTACAAATCTTTCTTTTTATATATACTGTGCAAGTTTTATATACCTCAACCTAGAAACCAAGATCTTCCACATTTTGGCTCCAGATTTCTACCACCTCCATCAACCTCCCCTCCCTATGTAGGCCCACTATGCCACAAATAGGCCCACTGAGTTCTCCAGGGAGTCGGCCTCCTTTCAACCTCTGGCCTTTGCTCTCACCATCCTTTTTCTTGTGAAATGTTTCCTTCAGGACCCTCACTGTCTGTTAACTGAAATTTTATTCAGACGCTCAAGGCTGATGACCAACAACACTTCCCTTAGAAAGTTTTTCCTCATCCTCCCAATCAGAGGTGGCCACTTTGCTGTTACTGCCAAAGCACTCTTAGAACTCTGCATCATACCTATTTGTTTGACTCATTTGTGTATTTGCTTTATCGTCTGCTTCAAAATAAAGTTTAGTATTTTATTTATTTTTAATAAGTAATGCATGTGTACAATAATATACTAGTCAAAGACCACCAAAAGACATTCAAGGAAACATGCTAGCTTCTTAACCTCACCCAGTTCTCCTCTCCAGAAGCATCCAATGTTACCAATTCCGTGTATATCTTCTCAGAGATAGTCTGTGTGCATGTGTGTGTGTACACAAATGGCAGTATGTACACAAATGGTATTTTCATGTTATTCTGTAGTGTGGACACATGATATTGGGCAGTTTATGCCTTATGCAAGAGCTCCCAGTGGAAATGCAGTAAATGGGCTCTGCAATGCAGCCCAGTCTTCTGCCAAACTGTGTGCTCTGTGGTCTTGCTAAGTAGATTCTGAAGAAAGACACCTGTTTTAGATTTCCATGAATGGTCCTTAGGGCTGTCAGTGGTCCTACTGTATATTTTTATTTCACTTTTAATTTTCACTTTATTATAAAATATCTTTTTTATCTTCTTCACTTTGCACTCTTATAAGAAAGGACTTGCATTACAAATTCATATTTAAACACTGTCATCAGGAAAAAGATTAATTTGCAAGACCTGTTTTCAGCACTGGCCTATTTCTTTCAAGACTTGCCAGTTTACAAATCGTCACTGAAAATACTGAGTTGATATTATTGTTTTCAAATGAAATAACCATGAAAAGGCTTTCAGAAGTCATGAAAATATTAATTGTCATACTTATTATGGTTATGATTCTTTTTAGAAGCAAGAATTTTAAGAATGTTTACTAGGTTAGCTTTATTTGGAGTTTATTAAATCTAAAACACCTTTTAAAAATCTAATAATTATACCTTTTTCTTTTCTCCAAATTAGCCTAAAATATTTTTTTAAAAAGGTTTCATACCCTGTTTTCATACCCTGAGGGCTCATTGGGTGTCGGTTGCAAAACATGTCAAAAATCCAAGGCTCTTATAGTTCCAGAAAAAAATGTATCTTTAATGCTTCTCACTCCAGGGGTCCTCTTTTGATGTGTTGCTGCCCTCATTTTCCAATAGACCTGTGTTTTTTCTTAGAAAATTCATCGTTCTACTTTGGAGCCTGAAATTTGCCAGCCAGGACCATGGCTCCTTCCTGGATGTGAAAACCTAGAAATGCATTCTTAAATCCAACCATCTATTTGTATTTTACAAACCTATCTAGATTATAAGCCCTAGATACACCCATTTCAGAATTTTATTTTAAATGGCTCTGTCACTCTGCTTGGACAGACTCTGCAGTCAGAATTTAAGTCAGAATCTACAGAAGACAAAAAGACATTTTACCAATACCTTAAAAAATGAGAATATAAATATTTGCAATGCCATGGATATTTAGTACCCTTCTCCAGGGGATCTTCCTGACCCAGGAATTGAACCTGGGTCTCCTGCATTACAGGCAGAGTCTTTACCATCTGAGCTACAAGCAAAGTCCCTAAACCACCATCTGTTTATTTATTTGGCTGTGCCAAGTGTTAGTTGCAATCTGTAGGATCTTTAGTTCTGGCATATGAACTCACAACTGTAGCATGTAGGATCTAGTTCCCTGACCAGGGATGGAACCTAAGCCCCCTGCTTTGAGGCCTCAGAGTTCTAGCACTGAGCCACCAGGGAAGTCCCTTTACTCCTGTTGACCTAAAAAAAAAAAAAAAAAAACCCACTAAGCTTTTAGATTTTTAACATAAAAATCAAATAATATGCCATTCGTTGGTTGCAAACCCAAGGACCATCTGTTCTTCACCTCAGTTCACCTCTGACCTCAGACTCAGGGAAGAGTGAGCAAGATGATGATGACAAAGCGATAAACAGAAAGAGAAGAAGAAACTATGAAATTAATGATCAGCCTTTTCAGGTCTCCAAATGCCAGGGAGTCAAAAGCACTGTCAAAACATCCTGCTTCTTTTAAGGTTAAGATGTATTCCTGGTTTATTTTTCACAAAATAATAATAAGTATTAAGACATTATCACCTTTCTCTGCATTGAAGGGGCCCAGAATACTCTACTACAGCATAAAAAATTATGTTGAGCTGATGGCATTTGAAAAGTCTCTTTTCCTTAACTCTCTTGTCTGCCTAAAAGCAGAGCCTCCCAAAAGAACTCAAGAGAATTCAGTTGTCACAAATTCCCTTCCTGGGAGCAACCAGCAAAGTCTGACTCTCATCACTGGCAAAGGGAAACCAGCACCACACCTAAACAGACTGTCACATCTCCTATCTCTTCTCCTAAGGGCTTACTTATCTTTCCTTAAATCACTTGTTTTCCAAAAAGCGTTCTTCTCCCCCTCCTCTTCCCCTATTAAAGCAGTACATAAGCCTGAAATTTTAACCATCTCTTTGTGTTACATTTGTGTGTGTGTGTGAACTCACATGTGTATTGGACTTAGATGGATAAAAACCTGTCTTTTCTCTTGCTGAATCTGTCTTTTGTCAGTTTGATTTGTATGCGCCCAGAGACTGAGGTGGAAGATAAGTTTTTCCTTCCTGACAGTTTGGCCAGGAGGGTGGAATGTGGGGAGTTTCAACTTGCTCCAGATACAGAAGCCTCAGGACCTCTGATGAAGCTGGCAAGGGTAAGCTTTCTTTACTGTATCCTGGATTTCTACTTGGAGTTCAGTTGAAAAAGGGTGGTAAGAGCTTCTCTTTGTTTTTTCTAACTTTCAGTTCAGTTCAGTTCAGTAGCTCAGTTGAGTCCAACTCTGCGACCCCATGAATCGCCACACACCAGGCCTCCCTATCCATCACCAACTCCCGGAGTTCACTCAAACTCACATCCATTGAGTCAGTGATGCCATCCAGCCATCTCATCCTCTGTCGTCGTCCCCTTTTCCTCCCGCCTCCAATCCCTCCCAGCATCAGAGTCTTTTCCAGTGAGTCAACTCTTTGCATGAGGTGGCCAAAGTATTGGAGTTTCTAACTTTAGGCTGACGAAGAAAGTACTGGAAGGAACTAGTTTTGGGACATTATGACTCTTGGGTGACTCAATGTTAACTATTCCTTTCCTTTTCAGGGTCACTACTGTGTCCTATGTGTCTCATTTTGTGTCCTGAGACCTTGGGTTGTATTCAGTAAGAGCCTGTTTGCTCTTAGAGTTTCCACCTGGCAAGGGGTGCAGATTGTTGGACCTGCATGTGCAGGCAGACACCCATCAGGTTGAGGGCCCTGGGATTTGGTTATCAGTTGAACAGAAATTCAGGAATCTGGGGTGCAGCTGTCACCTTACTGACCATTGCTAGCTCTCTTGGGGGTTATCTGGCTTTCCTTATTGCCTTGCTGGTTCTGGGACTGCCTGTGGCAATGAGAATCTTTACTTTCTCTTTGGCTTTGGGGATGAATTTAAATCTTGGGGTTTGCATCTTCTACACTCTTTGAAGGTTTCGTCTTTTGCATCCATGATTAAGCCATGCAAGGGCTCATTGGTTTTGAGTCACATTTTTCTGTGAACTCTCATATATACCTATATGAATGAAATACTCATCCTTTAAGACCCAGCTCAAATACTGCACGTTAAGACATATTTTCTCCTTCTGACTTTCTAAGACATTTGCTCATACTTCTTCTAGAGCATTTCTGCAGATATTATGACGTATACACCTGTATTACTCTCTCATATTCTCATATATAGGTTTTAAAGTCAAAGACTGGATATGCTCTATCTTTGAATTCCCAGTACCACTAAGGACAGTATCTTATGTATGTAATAAATATCTGTGCTGTGCTTAGCCACTCAGTCATGTCTGACTCTTTGCAGCCCCATGGACTATAGCTTGCCAGGATCCTCTGTCCATGGAATTCTCCAGGCAAGAATACTGGAGTGGGTTGCCATTCCTTTCTCCAGGAGATCTTCCAGACCCAGGGATCAAACCCAGGTCACCTGCATTGCAGGTGGATTCTTTACCATCTGAACCACCAGGAAAGCCCAAGAATACTGGAGTGAATAGCCTATCCCTTCTCCAGGAGAATTTCCTGACCCAGGAATCAAACCAGGGTCTCCTGCATTGCAGGCTTATTCTTTACCAGTCGAGCTACCGAGAAGAAAACTTATCACTTATCTAATGACCCCAATATTATGAATCTGAATAGTTCCTCAGACGGTCAGTTCTTAACTATCACTCTTGGGCAAGTTCCCTTCCATTCTCAGCCTTGGCTTCCTCATTAGCAAAATGAGAATCATAGCACCTACGTAGCAACGTTCATGATGTGTGGATGAAGCTGTCTCATTCAGGCATCTAGCACAATGTCTAGGACATCAGAGATGCACTGCAGACTTAGCTCCTCTGCCCCCTCACACCTACTTGAACACACTCCTGAACACTGAGGAGCACAGCAGGCTTCAGATCTGGGTCCCATCTGAGCCTCTCTTTCAGGAGCCTGCCATTCTCTCGCCCATCCAGCGGAAAATTTCCCCAAGTAGGAGTTTCTGTCAATAGACAACAAATGCTGGGCAAAAATCTCTTCTAGGGTCATATAGAGTCAAAACACCAGAACTTCTAGAAGCTGCTGAAGTCTTGTTCTAGGCATACTGTTAGATCATCTTGTCAGGCAGCTCACTGTCCCCTGTGTTGGCTAACACGGGGAAGCTTGAATGATGCTGGTGGTGGAAAAGGACTAAGCTTGTGGAACTGCTCTTGAGAGAGGAGTACGGATGTAAGAGATAGCCCATGAGATGGCTAAGCCAGCAAAGGGAGGACTTCAGTAGTAAGAACAGTGTTCCCATCTCTCTGGGAATATATGTAAATATATGTGATTTTTTGTGTGTGTGTCATCTGTATAAGTCTGTGTGTCCATACTTACGAGCATAGGAGAATAGCCCAAGAGAAACCTGTGCACCCATTCATTCATCTGTTCATTTTAATCAAATTAAATGAGCAATTTAAGTGTTCCAGGTACTGGGGGGAAAAGATAAATAAGATACTCTAGGACTCCTAGGAGTCTGACTATGATTTATTTAATCTGCTGGAGACAGACAAGTAAGTGCTTTACATACTATTCTGGGATAGTTTAGCACCTAGCACTAGGTCAGATACCAGGGAAAGAACTCTGGAGAAGAGGGAAGAAGCACTAAACTGGGGTTTTCTTCTCTGCAGTGTCTCTGTTTAGTTTCATATATCCTCCGTCCTATTCCCTCCCACCTCAGGATTTATTTGGAAGTGGAAACAAATTTAATGAGACCTTTTTCTTTTGACACGTGCTGAAAAACCAGTGTGTATTCAGTCACTAAGTCATATCTGACTCTGCAGCACATGGAGCTTCCTTGTCCTTCACTGTCTCCCAGAGTTTGCTCAAATATATGCCCACTGAGTCCGTGATCCCATCCAACCATCACAGCCTTTGTCGCTCTCTTCTTCTCCTGCCCTCAATCTTTCTTTTCTTCATCAGGGTCTTTTCCAGTGAAAAGCCAGTACTATACAGCATTTCCTGTCTGGTTTAGGGACCACCTTTTTCTCTGCCAATTGCAAGGAAGAAATTTCGTTATTGGGTTTCCCCTTGCTCGTTGTGGTAAATGGTAAATTCTTTGAGGCACCAGCACAGGGCCTACCACATTGAAAAGGCTCAGAAAATGTTCAGTTGGTAAGGGGGCGAGTGAGTGAAGGTAACTAGGTCTGACTTGTAACATGGAGACATCTTCTCCAGATTCTCCTCCTCCAGTGCAGTTGTGAGAGTAGCCTGAAGCACTCGATATATGATAGGCAATATTGTTATTATCGTTACTAATATTAATAATCACAATTTAGTGGACTATATCCAAACATTTAAAATGTTTATTTTCATTTTTAAAGTAGATAACCACAGCTGAGGACAGGCACCGCTTTGCTATCTCCTTAAGATTCAAGTCCCTTGGGTCACAGCCTAGTGAACAAGGAACCCAGGTGATGCCAGCTTCCTAGGGCTGCCTCATTCAAGACTCAAGACTTTCACTCCTTTGCCTCCTGGGCATTTGTGAGGGCAGAATTCACCACTGCCGGGACACTGGGCCACGGTGCAAACCAGTTTGGTTCCCAGGTCTAATCCTAACCCAGCAGCTCACATCTCCCTGTGCTGAGATTTACACGCTAGAGACAAAAGGACTAAGTCATCTGCAAATTCTGCCACTGGGTCTGCTTTTAATAGGGGAAGAAGGTTATTCATTACCATCTGTGAGAAACATCTGGAATGCCACCACAAGGATGAAGACCAATTTAATCCACTCATTCCAACCACCTAAATTTTCAATTTGAAAAGCTGACTTCTGAGCCCTGATGCTACAGTTCTAGTCTCAATTTAAAAACATCTCCCACACAGTAGGTGCCCAAGAAATATTGTTTCCATTCATGGAGAAAATGTCACTTGGGTTTTAACCTGAATGAAGACATTTACCTTGTCTGGGGAGAAAATTATGCTTTTCAGGATGGCTAGTCTCTCAAGCTACCCATTCAGAAAGAATATCTCAGACTTCCTTGGTGGCACAGTGAACAAGAATCTGCCCACCAATGCAGTGATCACAGGTCTGATCCCTGGTCTGGGAAGATTCCACATGCTTCGGAGCAACTAAATCCGTGTGCCACAACTACTGAGCCTGCATGCCACAACTACTGAGCCTGCATGCCACAACTACTGAGCCTGCATGCCACAACTACTGAGCCTGCATGCCACAACTACTGAAGCCCGTGCACTACAGCCTTTGCTCCACACAAGAGAATCCGCTGCAGTGAGAAGCCCGAGCACCCCAGCCGGAGAGTAGCCCCACTCGCCACAACCAGAGAAAGGCCTGCATAGCAGTGAAGACTCAGCACAGCCAAAGCTAAATAAATACATAAAGAAGAATGTGTCTAAGGAAAGTGTGGCTTTCCAGATGGCTCAGACAGTAAAAAATCTGCCTGCAATGCAGGAGACCCAAGTTGAATCCCTGGGTCAAGATCTCCTGGAGAAGGTAATGGCAATCCACTTAATTATACCTTACAGGCAGTAGGCATTTGTAAAAATTTTGCTTCACAATGATAGGTCTGGAGGTATAGTGAGGACAGAATGGAGTATGTATATACGTATTACTTGTGTAATCGAAAATTTTTATGAATTAAAAAAAGACTAAAGAAAATGATAAAATGCTAATGTAAATTAACTTTTCATCTTGTGGAAATACATATTACATCTGTTCTTTTCTATATTCTATTTTTATATATTCTATAACTTTCAAAATCCTCAGAGTTAAAAAAGACTATTATATGTTGCCTGGATTTGGCCACCTAGAGGATATGGATTAAAGGGCACAAAGGTGGGAGTGGCTTCTGCTGACTATAAATATAGGCTGGGTCTTGTATCCCTCATACAATCGTTAAGTATCACGTATTACAATAGTCATTTTACAAACAAAAAAAAAAAAGAGAGAGGTTAACTATTTAGCTATGAATGGTTGAACTCTGCTTCAAACCAAGCAGGCTGCTTCAGAGCCCTTCTCTTTAACCACTGTCATGATGAACTAGAGCCCCTGACATAGAATGGAGCACCAAGAATAGTCCAGTCTCCTGTCTTCCTCCTAGAATAAAAACCTGAGCTAGAGAACTTTATGTTTTTCTCTAAGGCTGCATTTCTCAGTCTTTCTTCCCCCTAATTGTTGCCTCCCCGTGAACATTTAATACTGTAGATATGTAATATATCTATTTATGTACAGAGAAGGGCCACAGACCATTGTAGTATCTGGTTTTTCTCACTATGAACCAGTTTTCACCTCCTTGCCAATAATGCTGTCCTCTGTAAAAAATGCATGCACTAAGGGAAGTCTGTAAGGCTTTTTGTACTGCCATTTACCCACATATTGCAAAAATATGGTGTGAAACAGAAACCTCCATGTAGGCTAACTTCACAGGAAATGTAGTACTGGAAGAATTTTGGTTCTTTCTCCCCAGCTTCTGAGGTTGTATGTTTGAGGGGTGGCTGCTGGTGGGTTTTAACAGAATGGGGAATGAGTAACACCAAACTAACTGCCTATGAGCTAGAGGTTCCAGTTGTCCTTATTATATACAGAGTCAGTTTTCAATCATGTGTGCTCATGAGGTCCAGCAAGAGGATGGGTAATTGAAATCCACAAAGAATTCCCAAACCTCATTTAGAAAACTGTTTCAAGCTCCTTCTTGAGCCTGTGAGCATGTAAGAACTAGACTGGGGTAACTATCATTTCTATTGTTTCCAGCCTCAGGTAGAGTGGAAATAACAATCATGCCATGTTCACCTTGTATTCATTCACTGGAGCCTTCTCTTTGCCAGTTCTTTGATGTATCTTTTTTAAGCCTGTGTGTTTGTGTGTGTGTGTTAGTCACTCAGTTGTGTCCGACTCTGCAACCCCATGGACTGTAGCTCACCAGGCTCTGCTATCAGTGGGATTCTCCAGGCAAGAAGACTGGAGTGGGTTGCCATTGCCTTCTCCATATTTAAGCCTATAGGGTCCATAAGCGGTAGGTATTACCTTTCAGTTTTTAAGAAATGAAACTGACTTGTTCCCCGTGCTGCCAGTAGGAAATGGCAGAATCCAGGTTCAAACTCGGGTATTTTTAATTCCAAGTAAGTTCCTTTGTTGTTTCATCAAAGCCTTATGCAAAACTAGAAGGACCTGGAAAATACTCAGTTGGATTCTTTGCATTTTGAATTGTTACTCAGTTTTAATGTTAATCTCTTGAGCTTTAAAGTTAGATATACTAGATTTATTTCTTTCTAATCATGTGTCAGTATGCAAGTTTCTTAACTGCTTATGCGTGTCAATCAACATTCTAATCTATAAAACTGTGTTGTAGGGAAGATTAACTGAGACAATGTTTTCAAACACCTAGTACATCATCTGCATCTAAACATCCGGTTTCCTGCCCCATCCATCAGTTTAGTCCTCATAGCTCTTATCTGGCTTTTGTTTTGTGCTCCTCTGCATTGTTAGATGTAATTTTCTCTGTCTGGCCTTCTTTGCTGATTTTTAAGAATTCCGGGATATTGAGCTGTTCTCATAAAGGTTGTTCTCAAGTTTTCATATTTATATCTTTTCAATGTGTGAAATTATATACATTGTACATTGACACTCCTAAAGTGACGGTTCTGAGCTTATTTTATACTTTTGTTTGTCAAACAATGAGAAAGAGTTTGAACTTTGAAATGGAGGTACTTCTGGGATGGCAACAATTTTTATTTGTCCTGTTATGTGGAAGTTTTATTGGATTTGCCCTTCTAATTTTATAATGAGTGAAAAACAGTGATAAATAAAATTGTGAGATGATAGGAGACATCCCCTAAGTGGCAGATCCATGGCTCAAATGGATGTTTATTGAAGTTCAGTCTGTATCTGTGTTCAACTGTGAAGTATAAGAATAAAATAAAAGGTCATCCATGAAACACTGGAGTCTATTTTCTCAGACTACCTAAAAGGATAGCAGTAGGAGAAATGAAGAAACCTCTAGGTTATGAATTGTGTATCTATGCAAAAATTATTGCTATAATTTGAATGCCCAGAGGAGTTCAAGGCTGAGAGAGATATTGCCAGAGGTAATGCTCACACAGATTCCTCCCTCAAGGAGAGAATGCCAGAGTTCAACTCTTCTAGACAAAAACTTCAAAAAGGAAAAAGCTGCTACCATAAAATCATCATTATAAGCTCCGGTTCAATTTCCTGAACAATCTCATTTTGTAAATCTTTTTTCCTCACAATAAAATGATTTTCCCCCCCTGTTCACACTATGCCATTTTTAGAAAGTGAGTTCCTTACAGGCAGGAATATGTTTTGTTCACTGAAGGGCTCCATGCACCCAGATCAGTACCTGGTGCAAAGTCATCACTTCATAGGTATTTACTGAATTTAATTCAAGTAAACTCACAAAAACAGAAATATATACAAATGGAACAAGATAAAGAGTCCAGAGATAAACCCACGCACCTATGGGTACCTTATTTTTGACAAAGGAGGCAAGAATATACAATGGGGCAGGGATAGCCTCTTCAATAAGTGGTGCTATAATAAGTGGCAATAAGTGGACAGCTACATGTAAAGAATGAAATTAGAATACTCCCTAACACCATCACAAAGATAAACTTAAAATGGATTAAAGACCTAAAATGTATGACCAGAAACTACAAAACTCTTAGAGGAAAACATAGGCAAAACACTCGATGACAAATCAAAGCAAGATCCTCCATGACCCACCTCCTAGAGTAATGGAAATAAAAACAAAAATAAACAAGTGGGACCCAATTAAACTTAAAAGTTTTTTACACAGCAAAGGAAACTAAATAAGTGAAAAGACAACCCTTAGGATGGGATAAAATAATAGCAAAGGAAACAACTTCCAAAATACATAAGCAGCTCATACAAGTCAAAACCAGAAAAACAAACAATCCATTCAAAAAGTGGGAAAAATACCTAAGCAAACGTTTCTCCAAAGAAGACATACAAATGGCTAACAAATATATGAAAAGATGCTCAACATTGCTCATTATTAGAGAAATGCAAATTAAAACTACAGTGAGATATCACCTCACATCAGTCAGACATCATCAAAGTCTACAAACAAGTAAACTCAAGTTGAAATAAGGTAATACTTTATAAAACTATTTGTGGTATTCAGTTTTCTCTTTAATAATCATGTGTGCCTGGTATAACCCAGGAGTTTAAGAAACCCTAAAATAGAGAATACAATTAGGAGTTTACTATTTTAGCTCTCTCAGGTCCAGGAAAGTTAAGCACCAGGTTAGGTTCTGTTTTGCACTAAACGTGTAATATTGATCAAGTCACTTAACCTCCATGAATCAGACTTAAGATAAATAAATAATGTCATATTTATTTATTTATATATTTGCAATATTTATCTATCGATATATCTCTGAACTGTTTATCTAAATATCTGCCACACAGAATTAGGACACCTTATAAGAATATATATGCTGAACCAAAACAAATTAGATAAACTGAATAAACAAATACATAAATACATGTAAGTTTCAAATAAAATATAGGCTAAAGGAGAAGATATGACAAAGAAACAAGCTTTGTTTTGTTTTCAGTTTTAAGAAATGATGCCAACATTGCAGGCTGATGTATCGAATGATTTTATGTGATAACTTGTAACTTGGCAGGTTTACCTGGTGGCTCAGACAGTAAAGAATCTGCCTGCATGCAGAAGACCTGGGTTCAATCCCTAGGTCGAGAAGATCCCCTGGAGAAGGGAATGGCAACCCACTCCAGTATTCTTGCCTGAAGAATCCCATGGACAGAGGAGCCTGGCGGGCTACATGGGGTCCATGGGGTTGCAGAGTTGGGCACAAGTGAGCAACTTACTGCTAACACAATTTGTTAAGATTAACACATTTTACACCTTTTATTTGTAGTAGTTGTTGTAATCTTAAAGATGAGTAGGAAAACTTCATGTTTATATGCCTTCACACCATTTTGGCATTAATCTCCCCTCTGCACTGTAATGTTTGTGATTGTTGTGAATGTTTAGTGAGTATTATTGAGGGTGACCCAGAGTGTGTGAAAGATTATGTGCTAAGATGGCCACCAGCAACCCCTCCTATTCCTACATGAGTGCTGGCCTCTCCTCTAGAAGTGTAGTTTATTTTCCTTTCTCTTAAATCTGGGATGACCTTGCTTTGTCCAAAAGAATGGGACAGAAGTAATATTGCACCAAGCTTTGTGAAGCATTGCAACTTGTACTTTCATTCTTTTTAGAGCCCTCTGAGACACAGTATAAAAGAGTCCATCTATTCTGCTCAACAGAGAAGCCATAAGAAGAGAAACAGTCCCAGCTATCCTAGGCTGTTTCAGCCACACTAGCTGGAGCTCCAGACAGGTAAGTGAAAACATCTGAGATCCTCCAGCCCAGGTGAGCCATCCCAGCCAAGACTACACGGGACAGAGAAGAGCACCCTGCCCAAATCCTGCCTAATTTGGAGAATTGTAGGAAAAATGTGGCTGTTGTTGCTAGCCACTCATTTTTGGTATGGCTCACTATGCAGCTGTAGATCCGCAGCATGGTCTTCCCTGGGAAGAATCCCAGCCTCAGAAGCACCCTATCCAATAGTAGTTTGTTTCCTTTGTCTCATGTTTTCATCTTCTGTCCTGAGCAACTTCCTCCTTATTTCTTCAGTTACCGCTCCACTATCTGATCTATCCACTCTCCATGGATTTTCAAGGAAGATGAGTGATGTTGTGAAAAAGGTCTTGACCTTTGATTGGTACCCTCAGAGGAGACTATCAGGTATGAACATGAAGCAAAGATAGTATTTAAAACAGAGTTGTTTGGCAATATAGAAAAGGAAATCTAGGCCTTTGTAAACCAAATACCAGAAACTAGTGTCACGGTGGCTTGTTCACATAAGGCAAAAAAAGGAAGGAAAATGACATTAGTCAATCCCAATGGACCCTAATAAGGTATTGGTATTGTGAAGGAAATGCAACATCACTTCCTTTATGAAATGAAAAAAAAAAAGATTTACATACACACAAACATGTCCTTTTTATTTTCAGTTTTAATGTACTGTACAATCAATATTTTAATAACAAGGAAAAGAATAAAATAAGCCACAATCTTACTACCAAATGCAATTGTTTTCATTTTGCCAAGTTCCTTTCCAGTCATCTTCCATGGGCATTAAGTATAAACCCTTATTTTTAGCTAGTTAATTATCCAACTTCTCTTTCACAGGCATAAAGACCAATAGGAACCCAAAGGAGTGAGAGAAGCTGAAAATAAGGGAACTGTGCCTCTTGTCTCCATGGAAGCTTTGGAGAAAAGGTGTTAATGGTTAATTTATTTCTTATTTATTCAGTCAATGAACATTATTGCAGGTATTTTAAGTACTTTCCATTTCTTAACATTCTTCAGCTGTGTAATTACTTGTTCATTGGTCTTCTGCCTAATTAGACTGTGAGCTGTACATGGCCACATCTGTTTTATCTTCTTCACAACTATTTTTCCTAGCATTTAAATAAACATTTGTTGGATTGACGTACAGGAATTGCAAGTCAGGAAAATACATTTACCAAACCAGAGATAGAAGGAAGAAAGAAGAAATGGTTGATGTTAAATTAAATAGTGGGTAAGAGTCTATATATTAAAACAAAAACATGCATGCCCTAATGGACTTTAAAATAAATGTGGTCTATTTGATTAATGCTGTTAGTTAGAATTTGGGTCTTCTGGAAAAGAAAATGATGAAACCATCTCCGGAGACATCGTGTATTCAGTTCATTTAATATTTATATGGAGCTTCTTAACTCAGCATTCTCAAGGAGACCAAAACTGATCATTGGAAAGTGCAGTGATACTCAGGAGGATGGGGTGAGAGCACTCCCCACTCTCCCAGTCCCAGATAAATCAACATAGATTGAGTTAAATTTAGGTACTCTCCTGAAGGGTGGAGGAAGTACTCTCAAATATTCAGAAAGGAGCTATCCTTTCTCATCTCTTTCTCCACAAATTTCTGGTAGAGGTTTAAAAAGTAGGTTTGCTATTACAAGCAATAAAGAATGTTAGAGTAGAGATCAAAAAGACACCCCAAAATTCAATGGCTTGTGTCTATGCATGCTCAGTCATATCTGACTCTTTGCAACCCCATGGACTGTAGCTGGCCAGGTTCCGCTGTCCATGGGATTTTCCAAGCAAGAATACTGGAGTGGGTTGTCAATGGCTTAAAGAAGATATTGTGCTCTCTTGTAATAGTCTACAGGCAGGCAGACCAGGCCAGAAGACAGATTTACTCTACAAAATAATTGAGATTTAGATTTTTTTTTTTCCATCTTGTTGATCCATTATCCACTACTGAGGCTGTACTTCTCAAACCTTAATGTTTATTCAAACTACCCAAGGTTCTTACTAAGATGCAGATTCTGGTTCAGTGGGACTAGGATGGGGCCCAAGATTATGTATTTCTAAAAAGCATCCAGGTGATGTTGATTCTGCTAATTCAAAGATCACACTAGGGATCCAGTTCCAGTTCAGCCACTCAGTGGTGTCCAACTCTTTGTGACCCCATGAATCGCAGCACGTCAGGCCTCCCTGTCCATTACCAACTTCCAGAGCTTACTCAAACTCATCTCCATCGAGTCAGTGATGCCATTCAGCCATCTCATCCTCTGTTGTCCCCTTCTCCTCCTGCCCTCAATCCCTCCCAGCATCAGGCTCTTTTCCAATGAGTCAACTCTTCGCGTGAAGTGGCCAAAGTACTGGAGTTTCAGCTTTAGCATCAGTCCTTCCAATGAACACCCAGGACTGATCTCCTTTAGAATGGACTGGTTGGATCTCCTTGCAGTCCAAGGCACTCTCAAGAGTCTTCTCCAACACCACAGTTCAAAAGCATCAATTCTTCGGTGCTCAGCTTTCTTCACAGTCCATCTCTCACATCCATACATGACCACTGGAAAAACCATAGCCTTGACTAGATGGACCTTTGTTGGTAAGGCACTAGGGTGGCACTGTCATAACCTGCATTTTCAAAACTAGGTGACTGGCATGTTTCCAGTTTTCAAGAAGGGAAAAGAAAACAGGTCCAGAGCAAAAAGTTTCCTTAAAGTAAACAATGTAGAAATTATGTGAATACCTTCTGCTAAGTATGACCACCATGAGTGGGTCCCAGGGGCTGGCAAATATGCTTAGTCTCTAGAAAATAGCCATGTTGCCAATAAAAATGTAGAATACAGGAGGTAAGCACTAATATCCTAGGAGAAAAATAGTGACTATTGGGGGACAGTTATCAGTCTACACACAAAAACTAAGGAAGCAGGAACTTATAATTAAGCAAGAGAGATGAAACACACACAAAAAAAACAGGCTGTATGGGCTAGATAAGATCCTGAAACCTAAGAAGACAGCTTTAGCAAAACCTATTGGCTCAGAAGTCTATGGACATCGACAGCATTCCATTTTCAGTTTTCAACCTCTGGTGTGCTTTGCTTGCATTTCCTCTGTGACTTGTTCTTGGGGGTTGCTGACAATATGATAGGTAACCAGGAATGACTCAGAGACTATTTTAGAGACACTGAGTAGACTCTTAACATTTGCCTATGATTTGGGAAAATAGATGTAAACAATAACCAAAAACATAGCTAAAGGTGTCATTAAAGACATTAGGCTAAATAATAAGAAAATCCAAGCATATATTAGGAACTTCTAGTCTATGCCCCAACCAGTAACGCTGAAGAAACTGAAGTTGAACGGTTTTATGAAGACCTACAAGATCTTTTAGAACTAACATCCCAAAAAGATGTCCTTTTCATTATAGGGGACTGGAATGCAAAAGTAGGAAGTCAAGAAACACCTGGACTAACAGGCAAATTTGGCCTTGGAATGCAGAATGAAGCAGGGCAAAGACTAATACAGTTTTGCCAAGTAAATGCACTGGTCATAGCAAACACCCTCTTCCAACAACACAAGAGAAGACTTTACACATGGACATCACCAGATGGTCAACACTGAAATCAGATTGATTATATTCTTTGCAGCCAAAGATGGAGAAGCTCTATACAGTCAACAAAAATGACACTGGGAGCTGACTGTGGCTCAGATCATGAACTCCCTATTGCCAAATTCAGACTTAAATTGAAGAAAGTAGGGAAAACCGCTAGACCATTCAGATATGACCTAAATCAAATCCCTCATGATTATACAGTGGAAGTGAGAAATAGATTTAAGGGTCTAGATCTGATAGATAGAGTGTCTGATGAACTATGGAATGAGGTTCGTGACATTGTACAGGAGACAGGGATCAAGACCATCCCCATGGAAAAGAAATGCAAAAAAGCAAAATGGCTGTCTGGGGAGGCCTTACAAATAGCTGTGAAAAGAAGAGAGGCGAAAAGCAAAGGAGAAAAGCAAAGATATAGGCATCTGAATGCAGAGTTCCAAAGAATAGCAAGAAGAGATAAGAAAGCCTTCTTCAGTGATCAATGCAAAGAAATAGAGGAAAAGAACAGAATGAGAAAGACTAGAGATCTCTTCAAGAAAATTATAGATATCAAGGGAACATTTCATGCAAAGATGGGCTCGATAAAGGACAGAAATGGTCTGGACCTAACAGAAGCAGAAGATATTAAGAAGAGGTGGCAAGAATACACGGAAGATCTGTACAAAAAAGATCTTCATGACCCAGATAATCATGATGATGTGATCACTAATCTAGAGCCAGACATCTTGGAATGTGAAATCAAGTGGGCCTTAGAAAGCATCACTACAAACAAAGCTAGTGGAGGTGATGGAATTCCAGTTGAGCTGTTTCAAATCCTGAAAGATGATGCTGTGAAAGTGCTGCACTCAATATGTCAGCAAGTTTGGAAAACTCAGCAGTGGCCACAGGACTGGAAAAGGTCAGTTTTCATTCCAATCCCAAAGAAAGGCAATGCCAAAGAATGCTCAAACTACTGCACAATTGCACTCATCTCACATGCTAGTAAAGTAATGCTCAAAATTCTCCAAGCCAGACCAGCAATATGTGAACCGTGAACTCCCTGATGTTCAAGCTGGTTTTAGAAAAGGCAGAGGAACCAGAGATCAAATTGCCAACATCCGCTGGATCATGGAAAAAGCAAGAGAATTCCAGAAAAACATGTATTTCTGCTTTATTGATTATGCCAAAACCTTTGACTGTGTGGATCACAATAAACTGTGGAAAATTCTGAAAGAGATGGGAATACCAGACCACCTAACCTGCCTCTTGAGAAATCTGTATGCAGGTCAGGAAGCAATAGTTAGAACAGGACATGGAACAACAGACTGGTTCCAAATAGGAAAAGGAGTACGTCGAGGCTGTATATTGTCACCCTGCTTATTTAACTTTTATGCAGAGTACATCATGAGAAACGCTGGACTGGAAGAAACACAAGCTGGAATCAAGATTGTCGGGAGAAATATCAATAACCTCAGATATGGAGATGACACCACCCTTATGGCAGAAAGTGAAGAGGAGCTAAAAAGCCTCTTGATGAAAGTGAAAGAGGAAAGTGAAAAAGTTGACTTAAAGGTCAACATTCAGAAAACGAAGATCTAGGCATCTGGTCCCATCACTTCATTGGAAATAGATGGGGAAACAGTAGAAACAGTGTCAGACTTTATTTTTCTGGGCTCCAGAATCACTGCAGATGGTGACTGCAGCCATGAAATTAAAAGACACTTACTCCTTGGAAGAAAAGTTATGACCAACTTAGATAGCATATTCAAAAGCAGAGACGTTACTTCACCGACTAAGGTCTGTGTAGTCAAGGCTATGGTTTTTCCTGTGGTCATGTATGGATATGAGAGTTGGACTGTGAAGAAGGCTGAGTGCCGAAGAATTGATGCTTTTGAACTGTGGTGTTGGAGAAGACTCTTGAGAGTCCCTTGGACTGCAAGGAGATCCAACGAGTCCATTCTGAAGGAGATCAGTCCTGGGATTTCTTTGGAAGGAATGATGCTAAAGCTGAAGCTCCAGTACTTTGGACACCTCATGTGAAGAGTTGACTCATTGGAAAAGACTCTGATGCTGGGAGGGATTGGGGGCAGGAGGAGAAGGGGATGACAGAGGATGAGATGGCTGGATGGCATCATGGACTCGATGGACATGAGTCTGAGTGAACTCTGGGAGATGATGATGGACAGGGAGGCCTGACGTGCTGCGATTCATGGGGTTGCAAAGAGTCGGACACGACTGAGCGACTGAACTGAACTGAACTGAGACATATTTAACATGATTTCATGATTTTTATCCCTATGACCATCAGTTTACCCAGGACATATTTCAAAATACATTTCTGGCAGCATCAGAAACAAAATTCATTGTCTAGACCTTTGGTATGATGCACTTTTTTTTTTTTTCCAGAATCTTCAGTTGCATAATAAATTTGAGAAGCTTCCAGTCAGGAAAATTGCATCACCTTTTCTGATATTCCTACCTCATTTCAACATCTAGTTATCCTCTGTCTCAGATGAGATGCCTTTTGGATCTAATATAGTTAGAGTAACCATACTGGAACACTTCTGAAATTGAAATGGGCATTGTTAACAATTATGCCAGATCGTATACACTAGGACTATCTTGGGTAACCCAAGCGATATATAAGTTAATCTAGGTAGTACCTATCATATCTTCTTTCTTTACATATGAAACTATATAATATATGTATATGTGTGTGTACATACATATATGTATGTATATGTACATATATATGTGTGTGTATGTATATGAACTATATAGAGCTTCCCTTGTAGCTCAGTTGGTAAAGAATCTTCCTGCAATGCTGGAGACCCGGGTTCGATTCCTGGGTTGGGAAGATCTGCTGGCAAAGGAAATGGCAACCCACTCCAGTATTCTTGCCTGAAGAATTCCATGGACAGAGACACCTGGCAGGCTACAGTCCATGGGGTCGCAAAAATTGGACATGACTTAGTTTCTAAACCACCATAAACTATTTAATATATACATATATATATATTATATAATTTCTTTGGCAGAAGTAGGGAATTTTAATTGTATTAGTAAGGTTCATTAAGATTGTAATGAATAATCAATTGTAGATTATCTTTGGTAATAAGAGTTTGTTGCAATAAAAATAAATTGCAGGTGTGACTGGGGAGTTGTGCAGTCACTATTGACTCTAGTCCTGTTCTTTCAAGAATGGGTTGTTCAACATCATTCAGGATATAGACTGAGTTCCACTGTCTCCTCCTCTCTGTGTGCCATTGTTGGACAGAGATATTGCCAAGTCCTCTCAAAGTACTTGGCTTCCTTCACATCGAGCACACTCAAGTTTGCCTTGTTAAGTCAACAGTACCCAGGGAACAAAGATGGTTTACCTCAATGAAAATGTTGTGAACTTTATGTGGTCTTTTTGTAGGAAAAAGAAAAACTGATTGAGGATCATTTACTCTGAAGTCATAGCATGCACATAGAATACTGTGAACATTTCTCCAATAAAACAAATCTGCTATGTTGTATATTTCCACTTATGTGTTTTGCTTTCAATACAGGAAGCATATAACTTATTGGGATACCCAATTAGGATATAATATGATTTCTATCTCTTTTTCTCTGAGACTTCACAGAGGTAAAGTAAGTAAATTGCAGAATGTGGTCCATTATGACCATAAAGCTTATTTGTTCATTCAATTACTCCTATGTAGGATTCTGTTACCAGAAGAAGTGGAGAGAGTGAATTGATGGGCAGACAAAAATACAAATACCATCATGCTGGACAAGTGATAAAAGCTGATAGAGTGAAGTAGAAAATGTATGGAACTTACCCCAGTGATACTGCAATGGGAGCAGCAGCTGCGCTCCAAGATGAGAGTTTAGTTTGTGTCTGGAGAAGAGTGACGTGTGGACAATATGAACTCAGAATCACACTGCCTAGAGAGGGTTTCATATTGAAAGAAAGCATTATGCAAGAAAGGGAGCTAAGGTTATAACCTGGAAAAAATCAAATGCTGCCTTAAGCCACAGGGACTCAAATGGAAGTATAAATATGATAATACATACGATAGAGACAGAAAAGTGAGGAACGAAGGGACGAGGGGTCAAGGTCAGAGATTTTTGTACATGACTTCTTAAATTTTGCACATCTGGTAGAGAATTTTTCTTGGAGAGGGAGAGGATGGGATGATTTGGGAGAATGGCATTGAAACATGTATACTATCATGTAAGAATCGAATCGCCAGTCTATGTCTGATGCAGGATACAGCATGCTTGGGGCTGGTGCATGGGGATGACCCAGAAAGATGTTATGGGGAGGGAGGTGGGAGGGGGGTTCATGTTTGGGAACGCATGTACACCCGTGGTGGATTCATGTCAATGTATAGCAAAACCAATACAGTATTGTAAAGTAAAATAAAGTAAAAATAAAAATTAAAAAAAATAAAAATAAAAAAAAAATAAATGTGGATCCTAGCTTGTTTCACCATGGTGAAAGATAATTCTCAAACAAGTTGAAAGGAAACAAATTAGATAAATTTCTCATTTTAAGGAAGTACACAGCATTGAGACAGAAAGTCCCTTCCATAGACACCCCACAGCCTGGGTGAAAAACATGAAGCCAGCAAGGGAGGCCATACATGAGCAAGTGTTACAGTACTTTGAAGGCGAGAGACCCTTGAGCATTCACTCCTTCCATGTTGTACCAAATGTCAACACTATTCATAGTCTTTGTTTTCTATTTATTTATTTTTTCAAAAAACAATTTATTTGGCTGCTCCAGCAGACAGCATCTTCAATCTTCATTGCAGCATGTGGAATCTAGTTCCCTGACCAGTGATCAGACCTGAGACCCCTGCATTAGGAGTGCAGAGTCTTAGCCACTGGACCACCACCAAAGTCTGTATCCATAGCCTTTCTATGTGCTGCTTCCCAGCAGAGTGGAGACATGCAGTAAAGATTTATTGGATGAATGTATGACTGGTACTATTATTTCCCTTCTCCCGCTTCAAATGCAAACAAAGCCTGAAAGTCCAGCTTCCTTCTCTCTAACCACTGTGCAGGTACCAAGTCTAGAAGTGGAATCAAACCTGAAGTGCTCCTTTTAGTATTTTCCACAAGCTACATACACTTTAACCTATTCAACTTACTAATGTCTAGACCCAGTGAATTCTGTTAACTATACTTCTTTCCAAGGCCAACAGAACTGGTTACTAGGATATAAGAAGGAGCGTGTATAGTTAACCAGCCTGAGAGACAAGGATAGAGAACCCAGGTACTAAGCATGGGTCAAGGGCTTTTTGTGGCAGACTTTGAGTTGATATTTATCAAATCCATTTTCTCTTCTCCGTGAAACATTTTTCAGTCTTGTTTGCAATTAAATATGATCATGTTTTAGCTAATAGAATGTGAACAATAGTGATATGTGCTAATTTTAGACTGGCTCAATAACTTTCCATCCTTCCATGGCATACAATCTTTGTTTTCTGGCTTAGTGATAATAAGCATTTTGACCTGGTATCTTCAAACCCATAGTTTATCACAAGATAAAGAAGTCCCAGTCTTCACTGGAAGGAGAGCCAGCTGCTACTCAGATATCTGTTTTGGATTCTATATGAGTAAGAAATAAATATCTTTTGTATTATGTCATTGAGATACTGGTGTCTATCTGCCGTAGCAAGTAGCATTACCCTAACTGATTCCTATACACATGAAGAAAGAATTGGAAATGAGAGCTGGAAAGGGCCTTAGAAATTATCAAACCCAACTCTCTCAATATTCAGAAGGGGCCCAAAGAGGTAAAATATTTCCCCAAGACTAATGATCTAGTACTAGAGCCCATGTGTATTAGTCAGGGTGAACTGAAACTGCACTAAACAAAAAAGAGTAATGTATTGGCTCACATAACTGGAAAAATCATGGGTAGGGCTTCATACAGAGGCTGAGACAATGTCATTGGGATTTGGCTTTGCCCTGTGCCTCGGCCGTTCCTTCCTCTGGGTGGGCTGTTCTCAGGAACGCTCTCCACTCCTGGGAGCAAAATGTCTGCTGACAGCTCCAAGATACAGCCACAGCAGAATGAGCATTTTTCTTCAATGCACTTTAACAAAAATCCTGGAAAAATTGCTTCGGATTGACCTGGCTTTGTTGTATGCCCATCTCTGAATCACATGCTGCATCCACCACCCTAGATGACTTGCAAGGTGGCATCAACCCACTCAGAAGATCTAGAAAAGCCAGAGGTCAGGCTTCTTACTTAATTTACTTAACTTAGATGCACCATCTCTTCCTCACAAGAGCAGTGACCATGAATTCATTCACTGCACATTTGCAATGTGCCAGGCTCTGTGCAGGATGCTATAATGGATAAAAAATAAACAAGACACAGGTCCTTCACTCAAAGAACTATCAATCCTGTGTGTTTGATAAAACATGTACACAAATAAATACCTGGCCACGAAGCAGCAATATGAGCAAGCTGACTATCAGTCATAATTAGGATAGGCTTAGAGTTTAGAATGGCAAATTCCTACCATGGGACAACATGTTTGTTAAAACCCACAGACTATCAGTGCCACTAAAAAGAGGAGAAACCTTTCAACCAGGGAATTAAAGCAAAGCCAACTGAAACACAGTTGGGGAAAATAGAATAAAGCTGGTTTTCCCTTGTAACTGCAAATTCCAACTTTAATTACTAAAACAGAAGCCCAGCTTATCAAATGTGCATTAAACAAGATAGAAATGTATTTTTCTCTCATAGAATATTTTAACAATAAGCAATAATAAAGCAGCTTCGTAGCGTGAAAAGTTTGTTTCTTCTATCTCCATCCTTCCTGTTGTTCTATCCTTGTGGTGGAAGACGGATTACCAACACATCTCCTCAGTCAGCTTTCAGCAAGCAGAAAGGGGGAAAGGATCAAAGGAAAGACTTGTTTTTTGCTTCTAAAGGTGCAACCCAGAAGTTGCAAACATTACTTCTGCTCATATTCTATTGACGACAGGGAAGACAGGTGAAGAGCTTTTGTAGCTGAGAGTTTTAATAAAAGACAAAGAGAATGCACACCAAGGGACTACTAGCAAACATGCTACGCAGTAGAAATGATGATTTAGGCTATCCATGAATGATGAAGGAGAACCTGTAGGCATTATTTAGTCAACTTCTATTATAGGGAACCAAGGTTCGGAGAGGTTGAATGCTTTACTTACGGATGCACAGCAGATTATTGAGGGAGCCAGGACACAACCTGGTGTCAGTTGACTTCAGATGGTAAACTGTTACTGTCACCCTGTGCCACCTGTAAAAGTGTTCTGCTGCATAAAGTTGTAAAAAGGAAAGTAATAGTACAAGATATCAATGAGAACTTTTATAAGAAACGTCAAAAGGCAGAAATACTGATTTTTCTTCCATGTATAGTTGATAGGGCTTATATAGATTTTAAGATACTTGGTTGTGTTATCTAACACAAACTAATATGTAGTCATAAAAATTAACAGTACCACAAAAGTGGTAAAAATGAAAATCTTCCCAGGCATGACCTCTGTTAACAATTTGTGCAGAGATTTCCTTAGGTAGATTTTCACAGGGTCTTGAATCTATTCCCACAGTGATGGGATTCCCAGCATTTTTTTTTTTTTAGTAGAATCAAAAGGAAAAGAAAGGTAAGTGAGTCAGCAGAACCATTGCCAGTCACTGCAACTGGCAGTGATTCTTTCATTAGAAAACTTTGGAGGGACCTGGGGTCAGGCTGCAGAGAATTAAAGGGCCAGTATAAGGTAAGAGGTGAGCCCACTTGTACTTGTCATTGTGCCAACACCAGAACTGTTTGCTTGGCACCAATTCCTCCCCCAGATTCCATAACCCAGCTCCCCAACCCAAGCTGATATTATTCCTAAGGACACTGCCTTATTTTCACCCCGAAGACTGGCTTCCAGGGCCAAGTTTACTTGGTGGAAAACATTAAATGTGGGGGCAAGGGGAGAGGAAGAGCCGGAGTTTTGTGTGTGATTTTCTGACCATTCAGAACTGACAGCCCAGAACTGTGTTCCCAGTTCATTCTGTACAAAAGACTGGCTTTTTTTTCAGTTGCTAAGTTGTTTTCCCATGAACTGCAGCAAGACAGGCTTCCCTGTGCTTCAATCTCTCCTGGAATTTGCTCAAACTTGTATTCTTGCCTGGAGAATTCCATGGAGAGAGGAGCCTGGCAGGTTACAGTCCATGGGGTCACAAAGACTCAGACACAACTAGTGACTCACACACACAAACACACACACACACGTCAATTGAGTCAATGATGCCACCAAACCATCTCATCCCTTTCTTCTGCCCTCAATCCTTTCCAGTATCAGGCTCTTTTCCAGTGAGTCAGCTCTTCACATCAGGTGGCCAAAGTATTGGAGCTTCAGCTTCAGCATCAATCCTTCCAATGCACATTCAGATCCAAGAGATAGTGTGTGCTGAAAGGCAGAAGGGCTGAGTTCAAAGCCTTGTGCCACTATTCACTATACATGTGCCTTGTAACAAGTCACTTAGTTCTCTGAGCCTAAATTTCTTCATGCTGACCAGGGACAATTAACTTTACCAGGTTGAGAAAATTAGTGAAACGCTGTATATGAACACTGTTGTAACTGTAAGTCTTTGTGGAAGAGAAGTTTA
The DNA here is from genome assembly GCF_023091745.1 of Budorcas taxicolor. Classification (NCBI taxonomy): domain Eukaryota; kingdom Metazoa; phylum Chordata; class Mammalia; order Artiodactyla; family Bovidae; genus Budorcas; species Budorcas taxicolor. Next base: position 77,051,634 of record NC_068912.1, read on the forward strand.
AGGCACTGATGTCAATGGGCTACACTTTCTAGATTAAAGTAATTTTTGATATTAAAAAGACTAAACATATTCATACATCATTGAAATTTGTGTTGGAAAGCCCACAAGTTCTGATTTATAAAAAGATTTTGAGAAACAGTACATAACAACAAAAATATTAGAATAAAATCTAATATTCATAATTTTTAGGGACTTAGCAAGCCCCAGGTTATACGTTTGAAGTGCCCTGAATATTTTTAGGATTAATAAAAGGATTCTCCTTAATGAATAGGCCATAATTGTATAACATTATTTTTGATCTCAGAACTAAATCAGAGGAGCTAGTCCCTTTATTTTCTGTTTTTGTGTGTGTGTGTGACTTCTATTATTACGTCTGTTTTTAGTTCTAAACTTCATATGAAGATTTTCTGGGCCATGACTATGTTGGCAACCAGTGAAATGGATTGAGGAAGTTCAACAGGCAGGGCTGATAGCCAGCTGTGCTGTGCTGTGCTGTGCTGTGCTTAGTAGCTCAGTCGTGTCCAACTCTTTGTGACCCCATGGACTGTAGCCCACAAGGCTCCTCTGTCCATGGGATTTTCCAGGCAAGATTACTGAAGTGGGTTGCCGTGCCCTCCTCCAGGGGATCTTCCCAACCCAGGGATTGAACCCAGGTCTCCTGCATTGCAGGTGGATTCTTTACCATCTGAGCTACCAGGGAAGCCCAAGAATACAAGAGTGGGTAGTCAATCCGTTCTCCAGGGGATCTTCCTGACCCAGGAATTGAACCAGGGTTTCCTGCATTGCAGGCAGATTCTTTACCAGATAGCCAAATGGCAACCCACCCTAGTATTCTTGCCTGGAAAATACTATGGACAGAGGAACCTGCAATCCATGGGTCCATGGGGTTGCAAAAGAGTTGGACACAACTTAGCGACTAAACCACCAGCAGCAGGTATTATTAATTTCAGCTTCCCTGGTGGCTCAGTGGTAAAGAATCTGCCTGCCAATGCAGGAGACAAGGAGACATAGGTTCGATCCTCTGGAGAAGGAAATGGCAACCCATTCTAGTATGCTTGCCTGGAAAATCCCATGGACAGAGGAGCCTGGTGGGCTACAATCCATGGGTCGCAAAAGAGTCAGACACAACTTGGAGACTAGACAACAATCATTAATTCAGCCTAAGAGTGGTCGTTTAAGATTGGCCTCTCCTCTGATTGATTAATACCTACACCAGTGCTCACAGGGACCTTGGCATTAAAAAAGCAATGTCAGTTCCAAGACTGACTTATTCTTGAGGAGGGTCGAATAAACTCAAAAACATCTTCATTTTGTTTGGCAAAAAGTTTTAAATCAAAAGCAGATACATTTTTCAGTTCCCCAACAAATGACATTTACAAGTTGACTAAATTGTGTAGACTTGCTCTTGAGTTTCGGTGCTGGTTTAAACATAGTTTGGGGTCGCCTATGAAATAAACAAACAAATGAATCAACCTCTTCCACTGCTCCCCTCCCTGCAAAGAAGCCCAGAAAACAAAGCCAGTGGCTTTGTCAGGAAAGTACTTATCCTTTTTGCTCACCAACATTCAGCATGTGTGTCTTTCTTCCCAAGATCCATTTTCAACCAAGAATACAAGCAGATACATACTCCTGATACTCACTATTCCCCTGAAGATTTTCCTGAATTTACATTTTCCTCTTAAATTTAAAAAGCTCTAAACAGAGATTGTGTATATATATGCGTATATATACACATATATACGCATATATATACACGTATACATAGCTCAACCCCAAAATGTTTTGAAGACAGCAATTTGTGAATTGGTATATATGTTTTCTTTCTTTCTTTTATTTTTGAAATGTTTTAAGCTAGTGACTAATAAAACTAAGATTTTCTAGCTTTTCAGCCAAAGATTAGAAACCATTTCCTGGCCTCTGATAATTTTGCTTCTACTTATAGGACACAAAGAAAAGACAGCATGGGGAAATCAGTTAATTCAAAATTACTTCTCTGACAGCTGTACATGTCGAAATCAGATATAGAGACATATAGAAACAAAATTATGAAGAAAAACAAGAAATTCCAAGAATTCAATCATTTCTATTATAACAGAATAAAAACAATTATTTAAGCCACTATATCTTCCAAGTCTAAGCATAGCTTATATAAATGAACAATAAAGGTTAAATTACTCCAAACTATCAGGTTATTCTTTTATTGATACTTTTCTACAACACACTGAAATAGTCACTTGCTATATTTTATTTTATTTTATTTTATTTTTTTTGGATTTTATTTTATTTTTTTATATTTTTATATTTTTTATTTTTTTAATTTTAAAATCTTTAATTCTTACATGTGTTCCCAAACATGAACCCCCCTCCCACCTCCCTCCCCATAACATCTCTGTGGGTCATCCCCATGCACCAGCCCCAAGCAACACTTGCTATATTTTAGATTTGAGATTGTGGGTGATCAACATTTTTTTTTCTTTAAAAATTTTTTGACTCTCACATACACTACCAAAATTGGTATTACTATTTAAATTAGAAAAATGAACAAAATAGTCAATTTTTATCATTAAAACGTTCTTTTAAGATGTCCCAAAATGTTGATTCCATGCTTTTCAAAGTTTCAAAGAAATGTGAAATGTAAGAATTAATCATTGTTAACTTTGCAGTTGTCCTCTACTGTTCAACTAATCTTAGAATTTGATGGAATCTTTGTTGGCAAGATACCACAATTCTGAAGTCAGTGTACTTTCATAAACTGAATACTTCTCTTATGTAGTAAGTCTCTGGGAGGTAACAAGAGCCAAATTATTCAACCTAGAAAAGGCCTGAATCACCTCTAGTAGAAGCTAAAGTTCATGATTTTGTTTGACTTTTTCTTATGCTTAATTTCAGTTCCTGAACTTTAGTATCAGATTCTGACCAGGAAATGAAACAAAGACTTAAGCACATTTGCCTTAAACATAATATAACCACTAATATAATTTATTATTTTTGATGTTTATAACCAGATAGTTTCTAAAAATGATTGACTAATGACTAACATTAATCAAAGGAACTTTAATAGTCAATGAGAATTCCTCAAAAGGAAATATCATGACAATCTTCCTCAACTTAATTTATGAAATCAATTAATGAACCTGAAATCAAAATTTGCCTCCATGGCAAAGATGAGTGGGTTATCTGGAACTCTGAATGTTAGTAGTCAATCTATAGCCACATCAGACAAGGAGCAGGTAAGACATGTTAGCGTTCAGTAATTTAATTTATTCCCATCATTAAAATGTTTGTTTCAAAAACGTATCCCTTCTAATATTTCAGTGTCTTATGGGGAAAAGAGCTTCTATTGGCTATCTCATAAATATAAAATTTTAAATGTAAAATGTTTATGATAATATTCACAAGAATTGAGGTTAGAAGTTATTAGAAGTTATTACATTTTAACAGTAAAGATACTAAATATAGCTGCAGATAAATCATTTTTTGTGTATGAGTTACATTTACTAGAAATGAATAACATCTATGAAAAGCAGAATAACCTGATATTTAATAATATAGTCCTGTGTCAGAATCTTGGAATCAAATCTTGCCTCTGCCAATTACTAGTGGTAAAACTTTCAACGTTATATAACCCACATGAGACTCAGTTTTCTCATCTGTAAAATGGGAATATCTAATTGGAATGTTATGAAGTCATGTCCAACTCTTTGCAACCCCATGGACAGTAGCCCACCAAGCTTCTCTGTCCATAGGATTCTCCAGGCAAGAATACTGGAGTGGGTTGCCATTTCCTTCTCTAGCGAATGTTCTCAACCCAGGGATTGAACCTGGATCTCCTGCATTGCAGGCAGATTATTAATCATAATGATTATATAAAATGCAAAACTATAGTTTCTAATCCAAAACCCTAAGACCTAATGTGTTTCAGAGTTTAGATGGTATGTTTACAAAGGAAGTATGGTGAACATATTGTGTATTATCCAATACCCCCACTAGAGTCTGGGGTAGCACTCCAATTAGCTACTGTTTCAATAATTCCTCATAACAAAACAGTTCGAAATTTAATGGCTTATAAAAACAATTCTATGAATATAAGTATTTTTTATTTACAGGTCTGTGGGTCAGCCGGCATGACCACTTCCTGTTGTGGGTCACCTGAGCTCAGCTAGAAGTGGCTGTGAAGTGAAAGTGCTCAGTTGTGTCCAACTCTTTGCCATCCCATGGACTATACAATCCACGGAATTCTCTATAAAGCTTACTATGTTAGGCACTATTAAACTTCACATGTACAGCTAATTCAATACTCATAACCACTCTGTGAGGTAGGCACTATTATTATCCTCAGTTTGATATCCCTAGATAAAGAAACTGGAGCATCAGTTCAGTTCAGTTCAGTCACTCAGTTGTGTCCGACTCTTTGCGACCCCATGAATTCCAGCACACCAGGCTTCCCTGTCCATCACCAACTCCCAGAGTTCACTGAAACTCACGTCCATCGAGTCGGTGATGCCATCCAGCCATCTCATTCTCTGTCGTCCCCTTCTCCTCCTGTCCCCAATCCCTCCCAGAATCAGAGTCTTTTCCAATGAGTCAACTCTTTGCATGAGGTGGCCAAAATACAGGAGTTTCAGCTTTAGCATCATTCCTTCCAAAGAACACCCAGGACTGATCTCCTTTAGGATGGACTGTTGGATCTCCTTGCAGTTCAAGGGACTCTCAAGAGTATTCTCCAACACCACAGTTCAAAAGCATCAATTCTTCAGTACTCAGCTTTCTTCGCAGTCCAACTCTCACATCCATACATGACCACTGGAAAAACCATAGCCTTGACTAGACGGACCTTTGTTGGCAAAGTAATGTCTCTGCTTTTGAATATGCTGTCTAAGTTGGTCATAACTTTCCTTCCAAGGAGTAAGCGTCTTTTAATTTCATGGCTGCAATCACCATCTACAGTGATTTTAATCTTAAAAAAGTTCACATACCTAGGAGCTGCAGAATTGGGATTCAAATCCAGGTGGGGAGGCACTCCTTTCTCTTAACCTTGTCCTAACCTCTTTATAAATACAAAGAAGCCAAGACAATGGACCAAGAATCCAAGTTCCTATTTGCACACGAATCTAGGATGTCTCTAGCTTTTTTTTTTTAAGATTTGGGAGATCTGGACATTTATCTGGGTTTCCCTGGTGGCTCAAGACAGTAAAGAATCCGCCTGCAATGTGGGAGACTTGGGTTTGATCCCTGGGTTGTAAAGATCTCCTGGAGGAGGGCAACCTACTTCAATATTGCTGCCTGTCCCCATGGACAGAGGTACTTGGCAAGCTACAGTTCATGGGGTCGCAAAGAGTCTGACATGACTGAGTGACTAAGCACAACACACAGCCCAGTCATCAATTTACTTTTTGTCGATACCATTTATCTGTGAGCTCCTGAAAGTGAGGAGGGCCATGTGCTGATCCATTATATTCCCAGTGTCTGGCATAATGCCCGGGATATCATAGGCACCAAATATGTATTTGCTGAGCAAATGAATGACCAAATGAGTAAGCTGTATGTAATTAAGGCTTTTTAAACATGGACTTTTAAGGAAATAGTTTGTACAATTCCCTTCAAGTCACATAGTATTTCCTAACTTGTTCTTTTACTCTGCTGTTCCTATTGCTGAGACTAAGGGCTGAAGTAAGGATGGCTTCCCCTCTGCTTAAGTCAGGCAAACACTACTGTGGTGTGTGATTCCTAACGTTCTCCATGGTGCTTTGGCTGTTTCAGATTTCATTTACTTCTTTTCTTGCCCTTATAGGACCTAACAAAAGTTTCAGACCCATAGGAGGCCCATAAAATAATGCTTATTCAATTGGATTATAATGTCAGTGAAGGCTATAGATGATGCCAGCCGATTGTGAGAAAGCTTGGAGGGTTAAGCCCCAAGGAGGTTCCTGCCATTCAGCTACAGTATTTTATCCATTCCTACTTTAACCTCTGCTTAAAGAACGTCTGAACAATTTTAAAGTGGGTTAATTAAATGTCACAATTTTCATTTATTTACTAATTCATACTACCATATTTTTAACCTGAGTGAGATAGTTACTTAGACTTCAATAATATTCTCCAAAAATAAAGAAAACAAATGTTGGCAATAAAGTTATATTAACATTTAATGTCAACTAATAATTAGTGGCTATACCATTTTTGTGTTCCCTTAGTTATCTGAGAATCATGTTTCTAAGGGGATTTTAAGTAGAGCTGTAGACTTGTGTTTAGAGTGGAATATTGCCCAATAACAGTGCTGTCTACCATATATTTATCCCTAACCCTTTTTTCCTAGATTGTAATTAAAAGAGAGGGTTGTTACAACAGCATGGTTATTACTCATTTCATGTTACAGTAGATTGGTTGATGTCTTCTGGAAAAATGAAGAACTCAACTTTAAGCTGAGGGATTTTTCTAAATACTCTGATGCAATTCTTGAGTGCACGAAATTATGATTTCTCAAGTTTTGAAAGAAGAAATAAATCCAAAGATTTATAAAGGAAAAACAATAGAAAACAATACTGCTGAAATACCAGCAATTGAACCAGACAAAAGAGTCAAACTGAATTACATTTATTTTCAAAGCTAGACCATGAAGAAATGGCAAATCAAAAATAAGTAAGACAAGAGAAGCTTTTTATGGTCACAAAGGAGATTTCTTGGCATTTTTCTTGATTCTTCAAATACTGATACACAGAAACAATAAAAAATTTCCATTGCTTTTTAAAATTAACTACTTTATTACAACAGTAATAATGTAGGTTCAATATTTTAAATATTAACAGAATAGGGAGGTATAAGGTAAAACAAAATTTCTCTATCTTCTATCCTTCCTAATCTATAATCCCATTTTTTTGGAGATAAATGTTGGTGACATTTTCTTCCTTTTACAGCCATCGAAAATTACTGTGTGTATTAGTTTCCAAGGGTTGCCATGACACGATACCACAGACTGGGGGCTTAAAAAACAGAAATTTATTTTCTCACAGTTTGGAGGCCAGAATTACAAGACTAAGGTGTCTGAAGGATTGCTTTCTTCTGAGGTCTCACTTCCTGTGCTGTACATGACCGTGTTCTCCCTCTGTCTTCTTGAGTTCTTTCCTTTGTGCATCTGTTGGTGTCCTAATTTCCTCTTCTTATGAGCACACCAGTTGAATTAGACTAGGGGTCATCCTAACAACCTCATCTTAACTTAGTCACCTCCTTAAAAGTCATATCTCCAAATACAGTCACATTCAGGGGCCCCAGTGGTTAGAGTTTCCACATATGAATTTTAGGGAAATACAACTCAGCCTGTTTACACTATTAAAAGAAATACTGCAACAAAATTGTGAAATGCCTGGTGAAAAATTTCCTATAAAAGCTTTCTAACCATTTACACTATCAGCAGTACATAGTAATACCTACTTCCCTTCAGCCTTGAACTTATCTGAACTTTTAATTTTTAATCGAATAGAAAAAAATGACTATTATTGTTTTAATTTGTATAACTAAAATATATGAATATGGCTGGGTATCTTTTTACATGCCTGTTTTCTGTTAAGATTTTCCCCCCATGGTCTCCCTTGCCCATTCATTCTATTGGTTATTTATCTTTTGTTTACTTGTGATAATTTCTTGTATATTAAGGATGCTTTGTCATATGTATAAAAAATATTTTTTCAATCTGTTCTTATCTTTCTTTTTGTCCTTTTTATTGGATTGTTTTAAAATTGATAAAAATTTAATATGTTAAGATAAAATTTGGGTATTAAATATTTTTGAGTAACTTGAGAAGTTTGAAAAGAACTTTAGAAAAAGCCTTTCCCAAGCCAAATTATTTATGAATTAATATTATCTCAGGTTCTCTTCTAGGTATTTGATCCCTGGGTCGGGGAGATCCTCTGGAGGAGGAGCCTGGAAAACCCCTTGAACAGAGGAGCCTGGCAGGCTAAGTCTATGGGGTCACAAAGAGTTGGACATGACTGAGCAAGCACACACACAATTAGCTACATAGCCACTACTGCAATTCAGTGGGAGACAAATGGTACTGGATCAACTGGATAAACATACAGGAAAACTAATTTGAGATGAATCATAATCTTTTACATGAAAATAAAGCAATCACACTTCTAGAAGAGAACACAGGAGAATATCTTCATGACTTTGGAGTTAGACAAGATTTCTTAAAAAGGAACATCAAGACAACCTGTAAAAGGAAGATTGAAACATTGAACTTAATTAACACTAAGAATGTCTATTCATGAAAAGACACCATTTAAAAAGAAAAAAAAGAGACGCCATAGACCAAGAGAAGATACTTGTAATACAAATCCTGAAAAAGGGTCTGTATCCAGAATATACAAAAAACTGGAAATTAAGAAAAAAGTCAACCAATTAAAACATGGAAAGAAGACTTAAACAACAGTTGACAAAAGAGGATATCAAATGACCAAAAGTCAACAGCATTAGTCATCAGGGAAATGCAAATTAAAACTTCAATGATACACATCCCATCAAAATGACTAAAATTAGAGACGGATAATGCTAAGTGTTGATCAAGATGTTCAACAACTGGAACTTACATTGCTAGTGTGAGTATGTGTTGGTATAGCTTCTTTGGAAAGTTATCCTATAGTATTTATTAACACTGCTGCTGCTGCTGCTAAGTCGCTTCAGTCGTGTCGGACTCTGTGCAACCCCATAGACAGTGGCATTAAATACACCTATATATTTATAGCCTAGCAATTCCACTTTTGCTATATACTCTACAGAAAGGAATGATTATGTCCACCGAAAGACATACACAAGAATGCTTGCAGCAGATTTATCACAAGCCAAAAACTGGGAGCAACTCAAATATTATATAAATTATAATATATTACACAATAAAATGAAATAAAATACTGCTACATGAAATAATATGGATTAATCTCAAATACATCATCTTGAGGGAAAAAATAGTGGTCAAAATGATAACAAGCATGTAAATATTATGGAGTTCTGAAACAGGAAAAAATATATCGATAGTGATAAAGATGAAAAGCTATTAGCACTGGAGAATGATTGACTAGATGAAAGTACAGAAGAGCCTTCTGAGATCAAGGGAATGTTCTATATCTTGATCTAGGCTGTATCTTATATATGTATTTTCTATGGTTGAATTGTGTCCTCCTCCAAATTCGTATGTTAAAGTTCCACCCTCACCCCAGTATCTAGGGATGTAACTTTATTTGAAGATAAGGTCTTTAAAGAAATGGTTAAATTAAGACACCATTTGGGAACAGCCCTAATCTACTATTAAGGCTTCCCTGATAGCTCAGTTGGTCAAGAATCCGCCTGCAATGCAGGAGACCCCAGTTCAATTCCAGGGTTGGGAAGATCCCCTGGAGAGGGGATAGGCTACCCACTCCAGTATTCTTGGGCTTCTCTTGTGGCTCAGCTGGTAAAGAATCCGCTTGCAATGCAGGAGACCTGGGTTCGATCCCTGGGTTGGGAAGATCTCCTGGAGAAGGGAAAGGCTACCCACTCCAGTATTCTGGCCTGGAGAATTCCATGGACAGTCCATAGACTTGCAAAGAGTCGGGCATGACTGAGTGACTTTCACTCACTCACTAATCTAGAATGACTGAGAAAAAGAGGTGGGGACCTCAGGGATACAAGCCCACAGAGCAAAGATCATGTGAAGGGACAGTAAGAGAGTGGCTATCTGCAAGCCAGAAGAGAAGCTTCAGAGGCATGTAACTCTGACAGCACTTTAATGTTGTTCTTACAGCCTCCAAAACTGTGAAAAAATTAATTTCTGTTACTTAAGTCACCCAGTCTATTGTATTTTGTTATGGTGTGTCTAGCGAACAAATACAGTATTCATTTGTAGACATTATCAATGTGTACACCCATGATTTATGTAATTTACTCTAAGTTATACCTATATACATCAACTTTAAAGCCAAAACAAAGTTTCCTTCTGGCAGACAGCCTGAGTTATCCCAAAAACATCAGTCCTACTCGTTATCACAAATCTGTACCAGAATTCATCCAGCATTTCCTGCAGAGCTCGTCACTGTATCCAGTTGTCTTTAGCTCCACTTTAGCCTTTTCAGCTATAACATTTTGCTCTACTTTTCCATGAAAAGGAGAGAAACGGGGAGAGAGTGTGGAATTCGCATGATCTTATTATTCTGGACACTTCAATGAGCTGCAGAAAATTAGAATTCCATTTCTAGGTCCACCAGTAACTTTTTGAGCAACCCTGAATTTCTGCCTTCCCTACCTGGTACTTCTGCTTTCCTGTATGGCAAATGGTGATAATTATAATTGGTCAGACCTCCAAGGTTGTGAAGATTACTAAGATATTATCTTAAAATTGTACAGAATTGGTGCTATACAAACACAGAAGTGTTATTATTCCCAGCCCAATAATAAACATGGCTTCAAATGATAGCTTTTAAAGATCTATAATCATAATGAGAGCATCACTCCTCCACCCTTGTTGCATTTCTGTTTCCCATGGTTATAGTCACTAGAATCTGTTTTTTTAACCTCTCTATAATTCTACCTGTTATACTTCATTATACTTGTTGTCTTTTATGTCTCTTTCACTTCCTAGATTTTTTTTTATTTTCTGAAGAAAAGAAATATTCTCTGGAGTATTCAGTGTCTTTCAGACAGTAGATATTCAATAAATGTTTGCTTAATAGGTTGATGACTGAATGGATAAAAAGGACCCTAACTCTCATATTGGAAAGGTATCTAACAGTTTATGTTAAATTATCTGAAAGAGAGAGAAAAGTCCAAGGAATTCTGAAACAAGCCTTTTAAAGAGTACAAGCTACTCTTTTGAACTATTTCATTTCCAGGGTTTCCAGTTTGAATTTTGATCCAGTTTTCTTTAAGTTTATCTATACAGGAAATCAAGGAGAAAAATGGCACCAACAGCACCTAGCTCACAGAAGGCGTTGTAAGGACTGAATGAAGTAATGCATGTAATATATTCAGAACTGTGCTCCTTACATAGAAAACTTTAGGGGATGCTGCTATTACTGCTACTTGAATCAAAGGCAGAAAAGAGCAACTGTTAAGAAAGGAATTTGAGCTTCTGCACAACAAAGGAAAATATCAGCAAGGTGAAAAGACAGCCTTCTGAATGGGAGAAAATAATAGCAAATGAAGCAACTGACAAACAACTAATCTCAAAAATATACAAGCAACTTATGCAGCTCAATTCCAGAAAAATAAACGACCCAATCAAAAAATGGGCCAAAGAACTAAATAGACATTTCTCCAAAGAAGACATACGGATGGCTAACAAACACATGAAAAGATGCTCAACATCACTCATTATCAGAGAAATGCAAATCAAGACCACAATGAGGTACCACTTCACACCAGTCAGAATGGCTGCGATCCAAAAATCTGCAAGCAATAAATGCTGGAGAGGGTGTGGAGAAAAGGGAACCCTCCTACACTGTTGGTGGGAATGCAAACTAGTACAGCCACTATGGAGAACAGTGTGGAGATTCCTTAAAAAATTGCAAATAGAACTCCCTTATGACCCAGCAATCCCACTGCTGGGCATATACACCGAGGAAACCAGAACTGAAAGAGACACATGTACCCCAATGTTCATCGCAGCACTGATTATAATAGCCAGGACATGGAAACAACCTAGATGTCCATCAGCAGATGAATGGATAAGAAAGCTGTGGTACATATACACAATGGAGTATTACTCAGCCGTTAAAAAGAATTCATTTGAATCAGTTCTGATGAGATGGACGAAACTGGAGCCGATTATACAGAGTGAAGTAAGCCAGAAAGAAAAACACCAATACAGTATACTAACACATATATATGGAATTTAGAAAGATGGCAATGACGACCCTGTATGCAAGACAGGAAAAAAGACACAGCTGTCTATAACGGACTTTTGGACTCAGAGGGAGAGGGAGAGGGTGGGATGATATGGGAGAATGGCATTCTATCATGTATACTATCATGTAAGAATTGAATCGCTAGTCTATGTCTGACGCAGGATACAGCATGCTTGGGGCTGGTGCATGGGGATGACCCACAGAGATGTTATGGGGAGGGAGGTGGGAGGGGGGTTCATGTTTGGGAACACATGTAAGAATTAAAGATTTTAAAATTTAAAAAAAAAAAAAGAAAAAGAAACAGACCAGTATAACAGAAAAAAAAAAAAGAAAGAAAGGAATTTGGTGCTATACTGATTGGGTTCACAGCCCAGCTCCATGGTTTATTAACTGTGTGATCTTGAGTAAATTGGTAATCCTCTCTAAATTAAAGTTTCCCTACCATCTAAAGTAAAATAAGAGCATGTATCTCAAATGGTTATTGTGAGGATAAACTGTTCTAACTGATATGTATAAAAGTACACTTAGAACACTTAATACTCACTACAGCTATTTGAGATACATATTAATATTTGTATACTCTATTAGTTCTGTGTTATATATTTATACATCATATCTATCTATCTCTATATACCTATCTAACTTCAAACAAGGCCTGTCACATAGTAAGTGTGGTATAATATTTGGTGTTGTTATGATGATGCATTATTTATGATGCCTGGCAGGTAATATTGTTAGTATCTATTGACTACATATACAAATGAGAAATCTAGGACAACTTCTAGGTTTCCATTTGGGTCTCTGGATAGCAAGCACTTTTAAGCAGGTAATAAAACAGGAGAGATACCATTTATAGCTTGGTGACATCACCTTTAGGGGTCAACTAGTCTATCCCAGTGATTATGTCACAGGAGGAGAGAGATGAGCTAGGCTGCAGATTATACACAGTAAGGTACAAAAGAAGTGCCTTGGTTAGCCTGGGAACAAAAGGTAGTACAAAGAAACTAGATCTTAGAGTATTCAGTGGAATTTTGCTAGACAAAGATTTAAAAAGTAGGCTTTATTTGCAGGCAGTGGGAAAATACTGCAAAATTATATTCGGAAAGTGAGGGAAATAGATCCATTTTATAATTATCATACTTGGAAACTGTGGCACACTGGATTATCTATAGTAAGAAACTAGAGATTGGACAATTGATGAGGAAGGTCCTCAACAGTCCCAAGCTGGAGAAATAATGAGGCTCTGGATTTGCAGAGACATGGTGAGAATGGAGAGGCAAAGGTAGCTCATTATGAATAAGGGAGACAGAATCCGGTCTAGATAACTGATTGGATATGGAGGTAATAATTGCCTTGAGGGTTGCCTTGAGACATGTAACTTGGCTAACTGGTTGGTGGGCCATTAAGTGAGATAGGGAAGACATCGTGTTGGTTTAGAGATGCACGTGGATTGTCAGGGCAGAGATACCTAACAAGCGATTAGCTCTATGAGTCTATAGTTCAGTCAAGAGGTCAGGGCCAAAGATCCAGATTCACTCACATAGTCTATGAGAAGAAATAAGGTAAAGGAAAGAATACTCAGGAATATTAACATTCAGGGAGTGAACAGAGGAAATGGAGCTGCTGAAAGAGAGTGAAGGGGATGTTAGAGATACAGGGGGATAATTGAGAAAGTAAAGTTATTAATATCAAAGCTGAGGTAGGGGGAGTTTTTCCAAAAGGACATCAAGTAGGATGAAGACCGAAGAAGTCACTGGTGATTTTTGTCAGAATAGAGTCAGTGGAGGTCTGGAATCTAGATTGCCTGCAGTAAATCAGGGAAGAAATGGGAAATTAGGTTATAAAGCCAGTAAATATGAACTATTCTTTCCAGAAATTTGGTTCACAACCAAAAGAAAGAAGCCAATGAAGATGATGGATTAAGCAGAATGCATGGTTAGAAGGATACTTTTTTAGAATTTGAGATTTGAGAATAAGATTGAAGAAAGGGAGGCTGCTACTGCTGCTGCTAAGTCGCTTCAGTTGTGTCCGACCCTATGCGACCCCAAAGACGGCAGCCCACCAGGCTCCCCTGTCCCTGGGATTCTCCAGGCAAGAACACTGGAGTGGGTTGCCATTTCCTTCTCCAATGCAGGAAAGTGAAAAGTGAAAGTGAAGTTGCTCAGTCATGTCCGACTATTTGTGACCCCATGGACTGCAGCCTACCAAGCTCCTCCATCCATGGGATTTTCCAGGCAAGAGTACTGGAGTGGGGTGCCATTACCTTCTCCGAAGAAAGGGATGAAAGAAGATTATTGAAGAAGCTAGTTGTAGAAGATGATGGAAGGTTAATAATAATAGCTAACAATTCTGGGGCTTTTGCGGTGGCCCAGACAGTAAAGAAATTGCCTGCAATGCAGGAGACCCAGGTTCCATCCCTGGGTAAGGAAGATCCCCCGGAGGAGGGCATGGCAACCCACTCCAGCATTTTTGCCTAGAGAATCCCATGGACAGAGGAGCCTGGTGGGCTACAGTCCATAGGGTTACACAGAGTCAGACACGACTGAAGTGACTTAGTACACACGCACACAACAATTACTGATTGTATTCCATGTGCTAAGTACTCTATCTACTAAGTACTCTCCACAGACTAACTCATTTAATCCTTATTCTAACCCTGGATTCTTTTTTTTTTTCACCCTGGATTCTTGTCTGGAGAATCCAGTGGACAGAGGAGCCTGGCAGACTACAGTCCATGGGGTCGCAAAGAGTCGGACACGACTTAGCGGCTAAACCACCAAACACCACTCACCCTGGAGGCAGGGGCTAAACAGAACACACATTTAACCCTTAGGCTGTGCTGGCTAGCTCTCTAAAATAGGTCTAAGAGCACAAATAAAAATGGATATGCATCAGTAAAGTTGTATGCTTTGCTCAAGAGAGGTTCATTGCTTCTTTAGAAATCAGGCATCAGAAAATACAGATGCATTTGAAGACGAAGAGTGTTTATACCTAGTGTCTCCTTCCTCCAACTTTCCCAGTAAATAGTACAACTGTTTCAAGAGGGAGGTGAAGAGCCAAAGATCACGAAGAAAGATCTAGAAGAATCACTGCAGATGCTGGGGTTATTGTTATTTAGTCACTAAGTTGTGTCTGACTCTTTGCAACCCCATGGACTATAGTCTGCCAGGATCCTCTATCCATGGGATTTTCCAGGCAAGAATACTCGAGTGGGCAGCCATTTCCTTTTCCAGGGGATCTTCCTGATTCAGGGATCCAACCCATGTCTCTCCTGCATTGACAGGTGGAGTCTTTACCTCTGGATCTTCTGAGTAAAACACAGTCCTGTTTAAAAAAAAAAAAAAAAAAGTGTGACCTACTGGAGTAGATATGATAAGTCCCCAAATAACTACAATAGCAGGTAGCATATGTGAAGGAACATAATAGACATAGCTATTTAAGGGTTCATCCAAAGAAGATAATGTATCTGCTTATGAAGCAAGAGAGACCAAATATCTCCAAGTATCTGTGATACCGGAAAAATAGTTTCAACAAGCAGTCCTGGAAGCTTAGTATCCCACTCTTTCCAATGGACAGCTCCTCAGCTCAATAAAGGCAGGGTTGTTCAATGAGAGAGTTTTAAACAAGAATTACAGGATAAACTGGAGTTGATGGGCTCACAGCACGGGGTGAGGAAGAGTCCCTGAACAGGGATGAACGGGAAGACAGAGGTTGAGAACACTGAGCCTCACTTTTCTAACTAAAAAATGTCAGCCCCCTCAGATTATTCTCCTTTTCTTTCTCTCCCTCTCCCTCTAGCTCTTCATTATTGAATATTTATCAAGTTCCTGATTCTTTGCTAAGGTCTGTATGCATTGAATGTATTCAGTCCTTTCTATAGCTTTTGTGAAGATGCCATCATCTCCATTTTCAGGTGACTTAACTGAGGCTCTAAGAGGTCAAGTTACTTGCCTGAGGAATTCCACTCAGCTCCAACTGGTCTTTATCCTTGATTCTCACACTGGCTCTAATAATTATACAAACAGCACCTGGCATATAGGAGATAGCCCATAGATTAGTAACAGTGATAATAATAGTAATAATAATTACTAATGAATATATATCCAACAACATGTGGTGCTTTGTGGATTTACCAATGTGGTAAAGTGAATGGAATCCGGGGTTCTTTTGTGGGATTGGTAGAAAAGGAAAATTTTTACTTTTTCTTTCTTTCTTTTTGTTTTAAAGCAAATTCATTGAACTTAAAATGTTTTAAGCAGTTTTAAATACTTTATACAAATTATCTCATTTTTATTCCCGTTGTACAGATGACGGTACTGAGTGATAAAACAATTACCCTAACTGGCCCATGCACACAATCGGTAATTGGCAAAGCAAGGATTCAGACCCCAGGTAATTTGGCTCCAGAGCCTATGCTCTTCACTGCTACACTGTATCTACTCTCCAGAAGTCTAATCCAGCCAGACTGTGGAGGACCATATACATCCAGCCAAGGAGAGCCCACACCCTCTCCTTTCCCTTTCTCACATCAGAGGTGTCCTCAAGGCCTCTTACATCAGTGACTCTAGGAGTTGGCTAAATAGAGCCATTGCATCACCAAGATCCTTATGCTTACCGGAGATTATAAGCATTATGAGAGTAAGAGCATGTCTGTCCTTCTTGTATTTGTATTCCAGTGCTGGCCAGACACTTAGCAGATGGTAAATATATAATAAATCTTTAGGAAATAAATGAAAAAAAAATCATTGAATCATTCAGGCTTCAGAATATCAGATTTCTTAGAAAGCTTAGACACATATCAGAATTAGGAATTTTTACGCATAGAATGATACTGTAAGATGAATAATATTTATAAAGCAACTTCAAATTTGGAGTTAAGACAACAAAATATCAGGCAAAAATATTTTAGGACTCAATTTGGAGCTTAGCTAAGCCAACTTAATTTTGTGCATTGAATATTTTTTGCTAATGTGTACTCTACAAGGATGTCCTCAAAACACTGTGAAATCATGCTTAACAATTACTTTTATGAGTCATTTGACTTGAAAATTGATCTTGAACTTGGAAAAGCCTTAGTGGCAGATCCAAGCAAGAAAGAATTGCAACGATTTAAGGCTTTATTGGATGGAGTCTGACCTAAGTGACCGTAAGGTGCTAAGGAAAAAACAGAATTGAGTGTATGAACAGTGCTAGCTGAAAGACACTAAAAGATTGCCTGAGAATTGGCAGGAGAACGTGTTTCTGAATGACTGTCTCCTGATGGAAACATGGGAAAGAAGGACTCAGCCCAATGACAACACAATTTCTACTTACTTCCACAGCCTTAGGGGGTTCTTTCTTTGGTGAGTTCAAAGGGTATGATTGACATAAAGGAGGTAAAAATTGAGGCTCTGAAGTGGGCTTTCTAATGTAAGTGGCATGAGGGCAAGGCCTGTGTTACACTCACTGCTTTTCCCCAGGTCTAGATCAGCTCCTGGCATTCACAGGAGCTCAGTGCATATTTGGTGATTGAATGAACAGTGTGTTGCATTTACTTTAGAATCTTCAGTTCCGTTCAGTCACTCAGTTGTGTCCGACTCTTTGTGACCCCATGAATTCCAGCACGCCAGGCTTCCCTGTCCATCACCATCTCCCGGAGTTCACTCAGACTCACGTCCATCGAGTCCGTGATGCCATCCAGCCATCTCATCCTCTGTCGTCTGCTTCTCCTCCTGCCCCCAATCCCTCTCAGCATCAGAGTCTTTTCCAATGAGTCAACTCCTCGCATGGGGTGGTCAAAATACTGGAGCTTCAGCTTTAGCATCATTTCTTCCAAGGAAATCCCAGGGCTGATCTCCTTCAGAATGGACTGGTTGGATCTCCTTGCAGTGCAAGGGACTCTCAAGAGTCTTCTCCAACACCACAGTTCAAAAGCATCAATTCTTCGGTGCTCAGCCTTCTTCACAGTCCAACTCTCACATCCATACATGACCACAGGAAAAACCTTGACTAGATGGACGTTAGTCGGCAAAGTAATGTCTCTGCTTTTGAATATGCTATCTAAGTTGGTCATAGCTTTTCTTCCAAGGAGTAAGCATCTTTTAATTTCATGACTGCAGTCACCATCTGCAGTGATTTTGGAGCCCAAAAAAATAAAGTCTGACACTGTTTCTACTGTTTCCCCATCTATTTCCCATGAGGTGATGGGACCAAATGCCATGATCTTCGTTTTCTGAATGTTGAGCTTTAAGCCAACTTTTTCACTCTCCGCTTTCACTTCCATCAAGAGGCTTTTTAGTTCCTCTTCACTTTCTGCCATAAGGGTGGTGTCATCTCCATATCTGAGGTTATTGATATTTCTCCCAGCAATCTTGATTCCAGCTTGTGTTTCTTCCAGTCCAGCGTTTCTCATGATGTGCTCTGCATAGAAGCTAAATAAGCAGGGTGACAATATACAGCCTTGACGTACTCCTTTTCCTATTTGGAACCAGTCTGTTTCTCCATGTCCAGTTCTAAGGGTTGCTTCCTGACCTGCATACAGATTTCTCAAGAGGCAGGTTAGGTGGTCTGGTATTCCCATCTCTTGAAGTATTTTCCACAGTTTATTGTGATCCACACAGTCAAAGGCTTTGGCATAGTCAATAAAGCAGAAATAGATGTTTTTCTGGAACTCTCTTGCTTTTTCCATGATCCAGTGGATGTTGGCAATTTGGTTAGAATCTTAACTCACCACATTACTAGCTCTGTGACCAAGGGAATAGTCAACTTCTCTGAAATGGCTTTCCCTTTTTATTTTGTTTTTAGTTTTACCAGCTTATTGCTACCAACCCATCACCCTCCACCCTCATGCACACATGCTCAGTCATGTAACCCCATGGACTGCATCCCACCAGACACCTCTGTCCATGGACTTTTCCAGGCAAGAATACTGGAGTGGGTTGCCATTTCCTTCTCCAGGGCCCTTTTGAAAAATGATAAAAAATAGTACCTACCTCATAAGGTTGTTGGGCAGATTAATGGTGACAATGTATGTAAAGCATTTAGAGGATATAGGAAGCAATCAAGGTAAGTTTTTGCTGTTGTTGCTGTTATTATTAGGGTTGTTTGCTGTTGGCTGTTTGCTGCCACATATCTGCATTTGGGAAATTACCTGCCCTCCCTCACTTCCAGTCATCCCAGTTTCCTTTAATTAGTGGGAAGTAATAGAAATATGAAGGTCCTTGAATACCTCCATGTATTTTATCCTCATACAACCTTTATTTTCCCACATTACACATAGACGCCCGAAGCTGTTTTTATTGGAGATTGTCTTTCATACGGAGATCCTTAGTGATGATTCTGAGCTAATTTACAATTAGCATGGGGTAAGGATTGGGCTTTGGTCCAAGTCAGGGCCTATTCTCACCCCAGATGGTCTGGGGCTGACGTTAAGTCTGAGCCTCTCTTCCTGCCATTGGCCACCTGTGGGGGGCCTTTGACTTGAACCCCTGGATAGCCAGGGACTGGAGCAGGTTCACTTGTCATTCATTCATTCAGCAAAATGTGTGTACTGACTCTGTGCCAAGGTGTTGAGCATTGTCTCCACATCATAGGATCACTCTCCAGGCTCTCCTCCCACACTACTCTCGTGGGGAGGAGCAGATGGAGAGAAGCTTGTAAGTATGGGGGACTACAAGGTCAGAGGCAGAGGGACAGCAGTCATGAGAGAAAGGGGAGGTGGGGTAAGCAGGCAGCTCAGACCCCATTAGGCTTATCCTATGAAAACAGGCTGAGGGAGAAAGCCATTTCCCTCACCCCTGCTCTGGGAATCCAGCACCTGTGACCTCGGAGGTTTCAACACTGGAGGCATGTCTGCTCTCTGCTGAAGCTTCTTTCAAGCCTGGGAAACAGCAGGGGGTTGACTGGCTTCTTCAAGTTGCCAGCTGCCTCCCACCAGAGGCCTCTGAAAACCTATAAAGTTTCTTACCTGCCCTTCCAGGTTGCAATTTCAAAGAGACAATTTTATGAGACAATAATTAGGTGTTTCATAGTTCTTTGGGGTTTTCTTGTTTGTTTGTTTGTTTTTCCTATCTGGGAACAGAAATCTCCTTAACAACATGCAAAATGTTGGTTGAATGCCCACTTTATGCTCTATGCTGGGCACTTTGTAACATTATTTTGTTTAATGCTCATCACAGCCTATAAGGTTGATCTGATCACCTTTTTTAAAAAAAGAAATAAGTATCAAAAAGGTATGTAATTTTCTCAAGCTTATTTATACAATTACTAAGACTTAAAGATAAGCATGAATCATGTCTGAAATGTATGAGAAATGCAAAAGAAAAGGTGAAGTGGAGAACGGCAGGGCAGGTGCTGATGTGTAAAAGGGAGCAGAGGTGGGGATATTTATTACTTAAACAAATTCATCTAAAGGGTGAAATACTGATCTTCCAAGCTCTGGGTTCTAAATAGTTGCTACTGAAGATTAGTGTGTGAAGGGAGGGATTGGAAAAAGTCTTGTATATATACACAAAACAAGACAATGGGACTCAGAGAAAGACGGGAAGGGTGGTTCTGTCCGGAAAAAAAATAAGTATTTTAAAGGAAATGGAATATATTCAGAGACACAGAGAGAGAGAGAGAGAGAAAGGGAGAGTGAGAGAGAGAAGTGACACTGAATAATAGAGTGTGAACCCAAAATGCCTGCTCACATTCACAGGCACTAACTATGAGAAAATACCAACAGCGGAGGAGCCATGGGGATGCCATTTATGGATAAAAGCTATGTATGAGAATGAGAAGCCTCAGAGTGGGGTTATTACTCTTGTTAGGTCCCTCTGAGAAGTAAATTAGGTGTTTGAGTAGGTAGATACAATTCTTTTCTATTTCTATGTTACATTTACTGCAATGACAATAATAATATGCCACCTTGGCTTCCAGAGGGGTCTTTCTCAACTCAAGGAACTGAACCCTTCTCTGTGCACCCTGCTGTGCCAGGCTGTGAGAGACAAAAAGGCTCAGGTCATACTCTCCTTGTTTCTAAGAAGCTTGTAAGCCAGGGGTGACAACACAGTACATATATAGATAGGTGTGCAAACTTCAGTGCAGGGAAGTATGCCAGATGTTAACTGTTATGTAGGAATGGGACTGGGGGAGGGGGAGGAGTTGCAGTGAGTCCACCCGCAGTTATTATTTATTCATATGTTCATTCATTCATTCATCCATTCAATAAACATGCATTGCACATCCTTAAGAACTTCCATATGCCAAACCCTTCAAATAAATCAATGTATAAATCAAGATCCCCACTTTAAAGTCTAATGATAAGAAATTGGAATGATCAATTTCAGTTAGCAGAGTTGGATTACACCCTTGGGTTATCTGCCTTTTGGACAAACTACCCAATGACCACAAACCCTTTGAGAAGAGAATGGCTACCCACTCCAGTATTCTCACCTGGAGAATTCTGAGGACAGAGGAGCCTGGAAGGCTACAGTCCGTGGGGTTACAAAGAGTTGGACACGACTGAGTGATTAACATACACACACACTGGTGATTGGGAGTAGATTTAAAATAGGATGTTTTAATGTTTAAAGATCACTGAGTGTTTTTCAGAGTTCAATACCAGATGTTGGCCTTATTAGCACTTTTGTCAAATAGAGTTAATCACTCAGGAAGCTCCTAAAATATGTTTCCAAAAATAACTATAATATGATAAAATTTTAGAGCTGAGAAAGAATCAGTTAGTGATCAGTTTAATACAAGGGTTTTGTTTTCACATAAGGGCTCCTAAATATAATTATCATTATCATCATCATCATATCTTGCAAGAATACCGTGAGGCAGGTACTATTACTATCTCCATTTTACAGATGAGAAACCTGAGCCTCAGAATGGGTAAGTGACTGTGTAATGGCTTACAGTCATCACATATAGCAAGAGGGCAGAACTGGGATCTAGGCGCCACCCTAGATCCAGCAACTCATATGCTCATGCTTGTCTCTAGTTAGCTGTGTTATTCCCTTGGGAAATATGGATCTAATAGTCACTTTTAATATTCATAAAGACATAATAGACATTGTGAATTTTTTTTAAAGCAGTTCAGGGTGATGAATATGTGTCTGCCCTACACTCGGTTTGGCAATATTGGTAATCTCAGACAAGTTAGAAGTATTGATTAGCAATTAGAAATATCTGTTTTTAACTAAATTGGTTGTATAAGTACCTGTTCACAATAGGGGGATAATCTTTGTGAGGAACCACTACTTTATTCCAAGTCTCTAGTTTCCAGATGTGGACACTGGAACCTAAAGAGTTAGGCCAGTTATTCTGAAGAGATGCATTTGGGAGCTAAGGGGATCCAGTGTGTTGTAGCAGCTGATAAGAAAATGAATTGAGAACTCACTAATTTTAAACAAATAAACCAATGCAACTAGTTAAGAATATCTAATGGACCCAATTCTTACTCGAGCATTGGACTCTATTTCTTCTTAAATAGTGAAATATGGTATCAAATGGAGAGTAAATCTTGATGCTGAATCCTGTCAACCTTACTTTAAAAACGTCCCTTGATATTAAAAAAGATATTCTAACCCTAAGGCGGTATTATTTAAATGTGTGGACGCTGGCAGCTTGCTGAAATGAGCACACAGAATGGGGAGTTAACTAGCAGTAGAGGTGAGAGGACATTCTTGCTTCTTTTATATGATGCTCTGGAACCTCCTCCTGACAGGGGGAGAAAAAGATGTAAAAGGTTCTGAAAAGTTAAAGAAGAAATACAAATAATCCACTGCTGGTCCATCTATGTTTAGGTACCAGTCAAACTGTTAACCACAGTTCTGTCCTCTTCTGCCCATTTGCCATTTGATCTGGTGTTCTTTAAAGATTGTTAATCACTATTTAGTGAATGACAGCTAGACTAGGGCTCCTCCAGGACAAGGGCAAGTGTCTTCATATCTTGGTACCCTCAAGAACTTAGAAAAGAAAGCTTAGGACAAATTAAGTATATGCCTATTGATTAAAGGGTTAAAAGAAAGAATAAATAAATAGCAACTGTATCCCCAGAACTGTTAAAAACTGTTAGACTTCAAGGAGATGGAATATATATATATATAGTCACCTGTCCTTAAGGAGTGTCTAGTCTAGCTGGAGGGTAGAAATGAACACTTATTAAGCATAACCTTCATGGCGTCTTCTATAAGGGCAATGAAAAATCAGAAACAGAGAAGAAGAGGAGACAGGACTGGGGATATTCCCTTGGCATGAAGAAGGTGTAGCTGGAGGGGAGTATCAAGAAACTAGGTGTTTAAGGGGTGGTGGGTGGTGGAAACGGTGTATGTGTGGGAATAGGGTGTTACCAAACCAAGGGTCTACTGGGCAGTGTGAGTTATACTGACCAAGTGGCCAGTTTATGGAACATGGAACAACCAGGCCCAGGAATTTAGGCTTGATGGAGCAGGAAATCTCTAGGGTCCCACTTGCCTTTCCCCCTGAAAGTTAAGCATAAATATAAATTCTTACCAAAAAAAAAAAAAAAAAAAAGACAAACATTGTAACGTAATATGTGTTCCCTCTAAGTCAAATAAGGTCCCAGGCTTTTGAAATGCACACTGTGGGTTTGCTTTCATATTCATTTATTTATTCATTCCACAAAAGTTTACGGAGGACCTACTAGAGTTAGAATTTTGTTAAGCACCACGGGGGGTACAAAGATGAATAGCACTCGGTCCCTATCCCCAGGAATTTACAGCTCAATGGTGGAGACAAACGTGTACACACAAGTCCTTGCAATAGGAGGTAAGAACGTAAACACAGGAATTGTAAGGGCTTACTGCCTGAAGATATCAAAAGGAAGTGGTTTAGAAAATAAACAAGATTTTTCAGATGAGTTGGCTTTTAAATGAGGTTTAAAAAACTCCGATGGGGTAAGCTATATTCTTTTAGGGCAAGAGCCAGAGTTAAGGCTCTGGAAACCTTTGGAGTGGGGGGATCATGTGGTAATGAACAGTGGCCTGGTTTGGCTGGAGCGCAGAGTTCTTCAAGGGGTGCAGCGGGGATATTTTGCTGGGTATTTGCCCAATAACGAGGCTGGGATCTGGCAGAAGGAAGCCCAGCTGAGACTTTATTCCTCATCTCCGTGCTTTGACTTAAGCATCTATTGGGTCCCTTTAAAAAATTCTCCTCTTTCCTAAAGAGAGTTCTAGCAGTTGGGGGCGGGGACCGTTTCCTAAAGTCAACGCGTAAGTTAAAGGTCTGCAAAGCTGCCCACGGGTGATTTAAATCTCGCACCAAAAGAGGAAATGTGTGGGAAGCGGAGTAGGGGGAACCCACTAAACAACAACATCAACCCCCTCAACGATACCAGTTCCTGGCGGGACAGGCTGCCAGCCAGACCCGGGAGCGGGACACCGGCACCCGCCGGAGCTCGGAGCCCCGCACTGGCGGGCAAGGGGGAGAGGAAGAGAGGGAGGGAGGCAGGGTGGGAGGAAGCGCGAGAGGGAGGGAGGAAGAAAGGGAGGGAGGCGGCGTCATGTGATCGCTTCCCTGCTCCTTTAAGCGTCCACAGGCGGCGGAGCGGCCACAATCACAGCTCCGGGCATTGGGGGAGCCCGAGCCGGCTGAGCCGGGGGAATCCGTGCGGGCGCCTTTCGTCCCGGTCCCATCCTCGCCGCGCTCCCGTACCCCTGAAGTTTTGCAGCGCCTGGAAAGGAGGCGAGGGAGAAGGGAGCGTGAGAGGGGAGGGAGCAAAAAGCACACCCTAAAACATTTATTTCAAGGAGGAAAGAAAAAGGGGGGCGCAAAAATGGCTGGGGCAATTATAGAAAACATGAGCACCAAGAAGCTGTGCATTGTTGGTGGGATTCTGCTTGTGTTCCAAATCATCGCCTTTCTGGTGGGAGGCTTGATTGGTAAGTGCGAGAGCTGCAAACTTTTCCCCCTTTCTCTCTTTTCGGGCCCCTTCCCTCTTTGCCTCTCGGGCTACTTGTTACAGTATCACTGCCTTGCTTCTATGATCTAATTAGTCCGGCTATTGTGCTTAAGAAAGCAGAGCTCCATGGGGCTCCGTGGGGCACAATCCAGTCTAGTGGCTAAGAGAAAAGGAGGGGAAAAAGTTTTGGCCTAGTTTCAGTATCCACTTGAAAGGAAAGAGGGGGGTGGCGGGGGTGGGAATCTTAAGCATGGCGACGGATCGCGCGAGGAAGCGCTGGGTTACAAACTTGATTGCTCTCCCCCCGGCTTTTTCCCGCGTTCCCCCCTTTTCCTCTCGGTTCCCTCCTAATCAGCTCCGGGAGGGCAACGTAATCGACTTTATTAGGAACAACTGAAGAGTCGGAGAACTGCGCCCGGCGCAACCCCGAGCCCTGTTACTGGGCTGTGATCTCTGCATGTGTAAACGCTTTTGGTTGTCTCAGCTGGGGGTTGAGAGTTTGCATTTTGGGTCCTGACCTTCGTGCCCTCTGCTTCCTCGCCGCATCCCCAAGCCACCCCCAGCCGTGGCCGTTGGCAAAGTCCGAGCCTGGGCTGGGAGCTTGGATGGGTGAGGTTCGGTGGGAGAAAGTCCTCGACCAGCGCCGCGGGAAGTTGGAGAGGTCAGGGGAAAACGCGTATCAGAAAGGTGTGTTGCTTTTGGCCTCTGGGGAATTTCCCTTCCCCCATTTCTTAGAGCCCCGAGACCCTGTGAATCTGGAGCCTCAGGTCTTGCCCTGGCGCCTCGGAGGGCGGCCCCCGCCACAGCCCCCCGCAGGTGACAGCTTCCCCCTGGGACACCTCCCCTGGCGTGTATCGCCCGAACCTCTCGAGCTAAACAGGCTTCCCGGGTGAAGAAGATGGTTTCCTGGACCTTCCACTCAGAAAACTCCCTTCTTCTCGCCGTGTCTCCGTCTCATCTCCATCCTCCCGCCCCTCCGCACAGTCGCTTTCCCCTCCCCCTCGAGATTCAGGACGTCCCGGCGCAAACTTCAGCGCCAACTTCGCCGCGGGTGCGGATGCAAGGCTTCGCTTCCCTATTTCGCAGATTTGTAAAACTTTGCGGAGTGGAGAGTCCACGGAGGGGCTTTCTGCGCGCGTCTCTTTTCCAGAGCTCGCGTGGTGCGGGTGTCGTCGTGATTGTGAGAACTGCCCAGGCTTGGGCACCCGGGGTCGTGTGCGTGGCGTTTTGTCTCCAGGCTTGGGTTGGATGGGAATAAATGAAAGGGGAGTCTGGTTCTGTAAATCACTGTAACATTCAAGCTAACAGTTTAAACAAAGGAGAGTGGGTGAAGCTTTATGAAGGAGAGAAATTTCTAGAGGAGAACATGCCTTTCTCTGTGTATGTATCCACAAAGCAGAAAGAGGTTCCGAGTTTTCCAAGCTCATATCCTCAGTTTGGGTCAAACAGCTTAATTTTTTTATTCTTGAAAACCTACCCCCCACCACCCCACCCCGCCCCAATCCCATGAGCTCCTGTTTAGCTAAGTGCAATCTCCGTGTTTCCCTGTATTGGATTTTTCGAGGCTCTTAATACATTCTCTACTGGGAGCTGAAGGCAGCCTTCCCTGTGCCCTCACAGTGATTATGCAGCGGTTACAATTATACCTCTTGTCTCCCTTGATGAGCAGTTGCAGTTAGATGCCATTGGATCTTGTGTGATTTCAGTGGCAGACCATAATTAAAATTTCTTGCACCTTGTGCTTTCAGAATTAAATTGGCCTATTATCCCTGTCTGACCTTCATCCTCTTTGAGGTTTTTGCACAAGCAGCGAACCATTACACATAGTACCCTGGTATTTGTTGGTGTGTGTTTCTTTTTCCTTTTCTAAAGCTGATCTAGCCCATTATCTACTGTTGCAGGTTTCTTAGAGTCCTTCTGGAACTGGCATCATTTCTGGAATCTTAATATGGAGGAGAAGGTCCAAGGGCAGTCGCGAGTGGCTGCTGGAGTTGCCATAGGTTCAGAAAGGTTGTATGTTCAAAGAGAAGTTCGTTTGGAGTGAGCTGTGCCAAGGGTTGTTTTTCCAATAGAACTTGATTAGTGACCGCACCTGGTGACAATCTCAAAAAGTTAGTGATAGTCTAGATTTCCCCTCAGTAAATGAACTGCTTTAGTCCCAGCTTTCCTGGAACAAGACAACTTTCTATCTCTGTATAACACTTCTTGGGGAAAATTGTGTAAGTTTACCTCTTACCTTTCCTCCTTCCTCAGTTGCTAAGACTATGTCCCTAGTCCTGGCCTGAAGGCTGAAAAGATCAGATCCATTTCATTGTAAACACTTTGAATAGTGGCTTAGCCTTTATCTCAACCACTTAGAGGTTTTTTTTTTTTTTGGCTGTTAAATCTAAGAACTTAGGTATGCTCCAAGACCCAAATATGGGAAATAAATATCAACAAAAGGTAAGTGATATGTTTCCCCAGCAAACTGGAAGGCAGGAAACTAAGCAAAGGATGGAACTTCAAGAAAGTGGACGAGTGGAATTAGTAGCTAAAGGAGCAGTGGAAAGTAAGTCCAGAAACCTTTGCTTCCACCCTCCCCAGTAAAGGAGAGCTCTTTCAGTGCTCAACCGTATTGATGGTAGGATGTCAGGTGTCTTGCTTATGCAGTGCCTTTCTAATTCATTTGCAGAGGCCAAGTGAGAAAGTGAAATTTTCACTTTGAATTGGCCTTGGTATTTTGGTATAATGTTCCTTTTTGATCACTGTTGTCCTAGATGAAAGGAAACATGACTGCCTAGAAAGGGGAGGGGCTGAATAGCAAAGCTCCTTATTGTAAGGGTGTAAGTATACTACACACATATTCACAAAACAAAAACAACCACCACCCCCAAACAGTATTGACAAACCATGCACCTAAGCTGGTGAGGAGGAACCTTTTCAGACGAGTTTAAGATTCCTTTCGGTTATGAAATTGTATGACTTTCCAGTGCTTTTGAGAGTTTTATATGACATTCACACCGGTGTTTGGTTATAGCTTTCTAGAATTGATGGGGGAAAATTTAAACACTAGGTAAAAAGGAAATAAGAGGGATCTTCCCCTACTCCAGCAACCTTCTTAGAACCGAGCTTTTTTATTTTGGTTTGTTTTTGTACTTGTTGTTTGTTTGTTTTGTGCCAGGGTCTAAACCTTTAATGGGATTTTGCAGCAAGGCTCTGGAAAGCAATATCTTATATGGTAGAATTTGAGATACTTAAGAATTCACTGAATTATGCCATGCCATGCTTTTGTACAAACTTTGAGCCTTTATAAAATCATGCATTTGATTATTTTCTTATGTATTGAGAAGGTTTCCTAAGTGGATAACTTATTTTGTATTTAGAATTCATTTAAAAATGTAAGAATCCCTGAAGGAAAAGAAAATATTTTTAAAGATATAGCTTAATCTTTAGCCTTCTTAAAAATAAGCCTGCAGAAAATTTAAAAATAATTTTCCTTTGATTTCACGTTTGGTGAATTTTGTTCCTGGAGAAGCAGCTGCAGGGTGGTGGAAGGGGGGAGGGGAGGAGACCATGTTCCCTGAAACAAGAGTGCAGCCGACTAAAAATCATGAACTTGATTCCCTGGTCTATTATGTGCAATTTGCTCAGCTTCAGATTAGTCATGTCTGGGGGATATAATGGTTGGAAAAGCAGGTCAGCATTTCCACCTGTTCTAAAGACTGGTAACAGTATAAAGGATCAGGATTGGATGAATAGAAAATTATTGCATTGTTTTAAGTGTACCCATAAATGAGAATATTCCAAACTTAAACCCAAATAAATATCAACAAACTGACCATTATTATTTCTTTAGGAAAGATTACTTTCTTTCAGAGGTTTAGTATGTGAACAATCTTTCATTGTTTTTTATTGCTGAGAATATTATGTGTGTATATATGTATGATGTACATACATATATATACACATTTATTATCAGTTTTCTCAGTTTTAACATGGACTTATTACTGCTTTTCAAGGAGCTGGCCCATGTTTTTATGCTATTATTGTTTGAATAGGTACTGTGAATGGTTTTGATTATGGTCCATTCATACGAATAGTTTTTGTTTCTGCTACTGTCCTTTATTGGAAAGTGGCAGGATTTTAAGAAATTAAATAAAATTACAGTTATACAAAGTGTATAAGGGTTTGTTTCTCAGTGTATTAGGTTTTAAGCTTATCGTGGTATTTATTTTAGCATATATTAATAATGTAATACTTGGCAGTCCTAAGTGTTTGGGTATCTGTTGAGAAAATAACTAATGAATTGACTTGGTTGATGTTACTCCACATTTTTCTGTATTTGATTCTGCTTTTTATTTTGTAACATTTCATATTTGACTAAGCTATGTCTTTTTGTTGTTGTTGTTAACTACCAGAGTATCTAATATGGTTGGTAGAAGTACTGTGCAACTTGAGAAATCCTTTTGTAAAGAATGGAAAATCTTTTGTAGATTGAAATTACATTATTTAACTTTTAAAAAACTAAGCTGTCTCCTTGGTTATTGCAACAAAATCAATGCTAGTGCTAACAATCTCTAATCATGCTTTCATCTAATCATTTAGTACAGCCTGTCTAGCCTTCGATTGGAACTTTCCCTTTTTCTTTTTCAGAGTAAGAAACATTTCCTTGAGATAATAGTATGGCTTTGTAAGATTTTCAAGTTCCCTGCCTGGAACCCAGACCTAGACTCAAAGTCTTTCCTAGCTGGTTGACATTTTGCAATAATGTGGCCTTTAAAAAGATTTTTTTTTAATCCATGTAGACCGAGGAAAGATTCTAACCTTATCTTCCTCATAAAGATGTTTCTATGGAGATTTAGAACTTGAAATTGTATGAAAGTCCTTCGCTGAGAGTTCATGAATGGTACCTGCCTAGTGTGCAAAATATTGGTTAGATTCTAATGTGTACCTAGGATAGGACTACAATGCTGACTGTGCTTAGCAAAGACCAGATTTGAAGCCTGAGTAACATAGGGGAGCTAGAGGTAGAAAAGAGTCCCTGTTAATCCAGGTTCACTAGCAAAAGATTTCTTACAATGAGGTTTCGAACATGATGATAGTTCTCACTCATTTATGGAGAATTTGAGAGTATGTGAAATGAGAAGCCTTGTTAATTATGTCATCAAGTAGCTGTATTAATATTTCATCTTGAAATAAATATATTAACAATATAGATAGTTTAATGTGCATTAAATGTACACTGTGTACCAGGCTTTATTTAATTTGATCCACACAAAGCTTGCCACATTGATGCTGTTGTACTCATTTTACACACAAGTAAACTGAGATACAGAAAGCTCTGGTAAAATTGGTCAAGGCTGCCTATTAATAGCTGCTGCTGGTGCTATTGCTAAGTCGCTTCAGTTGTGTCCGACTCTGTGCGACCCTATAGATGGCAGCCCACCCAGCTCCCCCGTCCCTGGGATTCTCCAGGCAAGAACACTGGAGTGGGTTGCCATTTCCTTCTCCAATGCATGAAAGTGAAAAGTGAAAGTGAAGTTGCTCAGTCGTGTCCGACTCTTTGCGACCCCATGGACTGCAGCCTACCAGACTCCTCCGTCCATGGGATTTTCCAGGCAAGAGTAGTGGAGTGGGGTGCCATTGCCTTCTCTGTATTAATAGCTAGTCAGGGTCAAAGCTAGGATTGGATTCCAGTCAATCCAGAATAATCAACCGTTAGGTGCTCCTGTGCCTACCTGCCAAAGCCTTGACTTCTAGGGCTGAATAGAAATAATTTGAATGTAGGCATGATGAATAAGACTGAAAATGCAAATTATTTCCTATTTTTAACCATTGGGTAACATGGTAAAGGAAAAAAAAAAAAATCTGATGATAAGTGAAATGGAGTCCAGCTGTACTTAATAAAGCAGAGCCTTGCCAGGCTAAAGGAGGACAACTTCTGGGAAGTCTACATATGCCAGTCCATCCAATTTCTCCAGGTTCTAACCAGACTCTGTGATTCTTTGAATCATCTAGATGGCTGAGCAGCCAAGTTCATCGGCTACAAGGTGTTTGAGTTCTACTACCTTAAGGAAAATTACTCGATTTTATTTTCTCTAGTTAGTGGTTTTGACATATTTAAACAGTTATAGAGGTCTAGGCTTCTTCAAAGGAAGAGGAGAGAATAAGTCAACTGAGGCTGTAGCGATTTTAGAGGGTGTGGTTTGGCAGTGACAGCAGAGCAGTTGAAAGAAGAGCTTCATACTGAAAGTTGAAAATTCATTTTCCCCAAAGGATGATTTTTGTTTATATACACACCCATACCTAGTAATGAGGGCGTTTCAAACCAGAGGCTTGCATGCTGATACCTTGAATAGGTACATTTTGTTCTTTGGGAAAAATGCTGGTAGATTTTCTCTATTGAAAGATTTACTGCTCTCAGTTTTGATAGAGACTCTAAGAGATGATGGGAGACAGAGAGCATTGAGACATGAAGTGATCATATCTTTCATTGGTCTTGTGTTTTCTCGGAGGTGGTATGATGATGTGCAGTAGAACAGACAGGTGTGCCATATGTGGATGGTTCCCAGAAAGAGTGTCCAGACGGGGATGGGAATCGAGAGGAGGATCTTGAGGCATTGAAGTTCTCAGACTTGATAGTGAAATGCTTTGCATTTTTCCTTTTCCTGATAGGACTAATCTAAAAGGATTGAAAAATAGAAAAAGAGCAGCTGATATATTTTAGAACAGGGGTCCCCAACTTCTGGGATCTAATGCCTGATGATCTTAGTTGGAGCGAATGTAATAATAGAAATAAAGTGCACAATAAGTGTAATGTGCTTGAGTCACCCCAAAAGCATCCCCTCCCACCTGGCTTTGTTGAAAAGTTGTCTTCCATGAAAACTGGTCCCTGGTGCTAAAAACATTGGGGACTATTGTTTTAGAATACACAAAACCCTACAGTTCTTTAGCCCTTTAACACTAGCTCTCCCTCCCCTCCATCCCTCCCTTCCCCACCATGTTCCACACACAATTAAATTTTGTAGAGGAGCAAAAGCAATAATCAGAGTGTCATCTGACCAGTAGTGAAGGATTTGGCCAATTATGATTTGTTGCATTTTGAAGATTTACTGGGTGACTATAGAAAACATTTTACGTGATGTGTTGATTTATTTAGTGAACATAACAACCTAGAGCAGCAGGTCCTTTCTCCAGAGTTCAGATGAATGTTAGGTTCTCACTTAATCACGTCAGGATCTTTTTGGGTTTAGTAGAGATAGTAAGAGGCCTGGCATTCAAGTCCATGATCCTGAACTCAATCAAGCCATGCTCTCAAGTCTAATGTCACTCTCCTTCTATTGTTCCTTCAGTTTCTACTGGAAACAAAGAATCAAGTGTGATGAAACATTCTGCACAAAGTCAATAGAAGGTGAAAGTTCAGACTGGCTTGTTCTGATTTTACCCCTTTCCCAGACCACATGCTCCCATTACTGCCTGGGTACTATTCACTGACCTGGTTACTTTCTGTACAAATAATCCCAATTCCTAAAACATATTATGCTGGGAAAGCTTGAGGGCAGGAGAAGAAGGGAGGAACAGAAGATGAGGTGGTCAGAGGGCATCACCAACCCAATGGGCGTGAGTTTGAGCAAACTCAGGGAGATAGTAGAGGACAGGAGCTTGGTGTGCGGCAGTCCATGGGGTTGCAAAGAGTCGAACACAACTTAGTGATTGAACAACGACAACAAAAACATACTAACCTTTTCCAACAGCTATTGTAAATGTTGACCAGTGCTTGCAAGCCATGCTGGGGAAGGCTGAGCCTGAGATAATTACACCCCAGCTCCCCCCGCCAAAAGAAATTATTGCACCTAGCCGACAGTGACTGATAGTTGGAATCGAAAACTCACTGAAGTTCCTGACCTGAAGGCCAACTAGACTTAGCATACACAGTAGGTCCTGAATATCACTGTTGAATACAAGAGAGGTGGATATGGAGAAAAGAGATAGGGGTAGGATATGGACTCAGGAAAGAAAAATTAAGGCCTCTGTAAACATATGAGAGGGCTTCCCAGGTGGCTTTGTGGTAAAAAATCTACATGCCAAGCAGGAGACACAGGTTCAATCCCTGAGTTGGGAAGATCCCCCAGAGTAGGAAATGCTAACCCATATCGGTATTCTTGCCTGGAAAATCCCATAAACAGAGGAGCCTGGTGGGC
Organism: Budorcas taxicolor; assembly: GCF_023091745.1. Taxonomy (NCBI): domain Eukaryota; kingdom Metazoa; phylum Chordata; class Mammalia; order Artiodactyla; family Bovidae; genus Budorcas; species Budorcas taxicolor. Next base: position 77,084,573 of record NC_068912.1, read on the forward strand.
TACAGTACAGGGAGTCACAAAAGAATCAGACTCCACCTAGTGACTAGACAACAGCTACAAATACATGAGAACACTCTTTGGGTCATAGCTTATGCCTGGATTTCCAGAATCTACTTCTGATGCCACACACTTTTCCCAAATTGAGCTAGTGTTTCTGTCTTCAAAGCCTGTTTAAATCCTGGGCCTCCAAGTGCAATTTCTGCTCCCTCTTTTTTCTCCCTACTCTATTCTTTTAATATTCCTTGGTAAAGGGTGTTTTTTTTTTTTTTTTCACTGACCCACAGGAATTATAGGGCCTTCTTAATCTTCCAGTTAATTCCCTGGATTAACTCAGAGGCTTTATCCATAAGTACACATTTCCAAGAAAGCAGAAGTGATTGAAAGAAGAGGCCAAGTTATTACATTTGTTTTGGCAAGGCATTATGATTTTTCTTTAGGAAGAAGGTAACCGATCCTTAAATGACGCAGTCCATCCCCCCTCCCTGCTCCCTGTCCCTCCAGCCCCAGATTAATAAGGTTAAGCTCATGAGAGCTGGCTGGGGGCCAATTAACTGCTGCTTTTAGTTTTGGGCTAAGCTCCTCCCAGAGAGAGAGCCTGGTGTCAGGGCAGCATCATGTCGGTGAGATGAACTTGACTGTAACTCAGCAGACCATCTGTGATTTTCGTGATCTCAAATAAGTTACAGAAGCTTCTTGATGCCAGCCCTCAATTGTGATGTGGGGCAGAGCCTCCTATTTCATGGATGATTGTAGTAAGGAAGCCACGATCCCAAGGTCAAGGCACCCTCTGGGTTCTCATGGAGTCAGGGCCACCAGAGATGTAATTCTCAGAGGACTTTTTGCTGAAAATATCTGCTTAACCCTGTATCTGTCTCTCCTACTTTTCTTTCTCTGTACCTCTCTGCTCTTAGATTTGGAAAAATGTAGCCTTGAGGTGGTTTATTTTCTATTCTTTTTCTTTCTTGAGTCACCACCACTTTGTCAAACACCTCCAGATTCATGGATCAATTTAGACAGAGGGAAGTGAAATAACCCAAAGCATTACTCATTTTGGGTTTGAAAGTGCATACAGAGTTCAACTACTTTCTAACATGGATTCTCATTATAATTGTTATGTCTCATAAGGTGCCTTCCCAAGATGGTAGATTTATAGTAATATTGTTGCAGATAACTAGTGAAAAAGGATATGAGTCTAAGTTGTTATCCTAAAACATGCACATTTTGCTCCAGGTCTATTACTTTTGCTTTATACACAATTTTAATAGAGCTTAGTTATGCCATTTTCTAAGTGTACAGTAGTTGGGTCGATTTGCCATAGAAACTCACTGGCAGCAAAGAGATGTAGGCAGGTGGTAGGTAATAGGAGGACACAGGAAGAGAAAGGGTGCATTCCCAAGGTTGTGGGTTATCGATATAGGCAGATCATTTCACACTAGAACCCTCTCCCACCCCACTGCAGTGGCTTCGTGACGTTATAGGCTGGCGCATGTTAATTGATTCCACTTTAAATCTGTGTGCTCTTAACGCTTGCCTTGGGTGCAGCTTTTTGGATCTACAATATCTGTCCACTTTGGTATTATTTGGGCTCAATGGGAGCTGTGGAACTTTCTGCTATTAAATTGCAAAGTTGAAAGAGCCTTGGAGATCATCTTGTCCCACTTCCTTTGAGGAGGGACCAGAGTCCCAAGAAAGGGAAGAGGCTCAGTTTACACAATTAGAGTCTTGGTTTAGACTCAGATTCTAATGAAGGTCAGCACTCCAAGCATGTATCTCCTCCCAAGTTGCAGGGTGAAAATCATTAGATTTCTATCTGAGACCTTCGAGTTATTGGGTAGAAAATTCCAGTTTGTGGTTCTTAAAGCTCTGTTGACTTTTCTGTTCCTTGAAAATAAAATAGTAATTAATAACTTTACTGTCCTCTCCTGCTTGCTTTTGTGTACTGAATATTCTTAGCTAATTTCTCATGAAGCAATAGGATTGTATGGAATGTTAAGCTGTTCTATGTGGATTTTAAAGAATACTACATACTTAAAAACAAGCGAAATTCCTTGCTTTCTGAGAGTGTAGTATATCCCCTTTGTCTTGCCTAAGAAACTGTAAATTAAAAAAAAAAAAAAAGTGTACTGTGGTCCTTACCAATCCAACCAAAGTGCCGTTCTCATGTTTTAAGACTTCATCAGTCTGAAGCTTCTTGTCTAAAATTTTGTGACTAACTTTTGTGCTTTCAGGGGCTGTTTGTGGCAGGCATAATTCTGAAATCGTAGTGAGTTTAGGGGAAGTGACATGCTCTATATTTTTTGGATCTGTTTTACATACCAAAGAAACAACAAAATTGCTCAGGCTTTGTTTCTGCGATTTCTTCACTCTGAAGGTAATTGCAAACTGAAAATTCAAATTGCCAAAATAGGGCTTAAAATGTTGAAGGCCTTAGGCCATTGGGATAGACAAGCATATTTTTATGATTTCAGAGGTACAAGTATTACAGGGTAAATTCTTTTATTTTTGTTGATATTAAGCAGAGTCGCAAAGCACTGTTTTTCGCATCCTCTGATTTAACTATAATGAATTTTTTTTTTAAGTCTGTGATTAGCATGCTGGTCTTCAGGTGATCACAATCAAAAGTTGAGTTCCATATTTGTGAAACCCAGCCCTCTGTCAAGCCAGAGGTCTTTTTTTTCTGTTCCTTTTACTCCAGGTTCTTATGTATTTTATCTGCTCTCATTTAGGTTGTAATTCGCCTGAGAATGGAATGCCTCAAGTGGAGAAAAGACACATCCCCACATTCCTTTCTTTTCTCTGGTCTGTTGAGCTAGTCCTGGCTTGTGTGAAATGGGCTCTGACTTTAGCTCCTGCGTGCCTGGGCTATGGGAAGTTGTAGATAAGATTTTAACTGAAGCTTTGGAAAGATTGCACCAGGGGCCTTACTGTCACTTAAAAGAACACACCTGTACTTAGAAGAGATCAGCTTCTGCAAAACTGTGAGGTGGAGTTGGGTAGGGTGGGGAGGGACTTGACTGTGTCCGGCAACTCCAGGGTCTTGGACATCTTTTCAGGCACCCTTCCTCCTAATTGTACAGCATTTGCATGCTGGCATTGGTTTTTAAACATGCCCGAACGGAACAGAGTTCTGCTCTACGAGAACATGCTGTTTCTGGATAATAGGTGATAAAAGAGAAAGAAACAGGATAATTTGTAGACACCCAAGATTTTTTTTACAGAGAAGGCAATGGCACCCCACTCCAGTACTCTTGCCTGGAAAATCCCATGGACGGAGGAGCCTGGTAGGCTGCAGTCCATGGGGTGGCGAAGACCCAGACACGACTGAGCCTGAGCGACTTCACTTTCACTCTTAACTTTCATGCATTGGAGAAGGAAATGGCAACCCACTCCAGTGTTCTTGCCTGGAGAATCCCAGGGACGGGGGAGCCTGGTGGGCTGCTGTCTGTGGGGTCGCACAGAGTCGCACAACTGAAGCAACTTAGCAGCAGCAGCAAGATTTTTAAACAAAAATATACTAAAGTCACCGTTCAATTAGCATTTTCTTTTTTCTTTCATAAGTATCAGGTAATTCTTTCATGTCCCTTCTTCTGTCTCCCACCTACCTGTTAAAAAAGACAGAGAGAAAATATAGTTTGGGAGAAAGATGAGCACTAGGCTTGGTATTTAAACAAAATCAGCACTAGTATATATTTGAGAAGATCACATTTCCAGGTCAGGATGTGGTTAGGTACTGATACCAAGTCTGTCCAGGTAAGCCACTGATTCTCTGTGCGTCTCATGTTAGAGTAACTCTCCCTGCCAGGCAACACTGGCACAGAAATTTGAAAGTTGTCTTTAATGACTTGGGTGCTTATAAGATTCCTAGGAAATTGTTGCACTAAAAAGCATGGTGTTAGCTCAAAGTTTTCCTGTGTTTCTGTTCAGCGATAGACTTACTGATCCTTGCATTCAAAAATCAGATTTTCTAACTGATGGCATGTGGTTTTAGGGTTGATCAGGGTGGTGTGGTCTGGTTCATTATCCAACTTGGACAAACCATATGCATGTTATGAACCTCAACTTTCTCATCTAAAAATGTCTCCTTCACAGGTGGTTGTGGGTTTAAATGAGGTAAGTTACCTGTGCATATGTGCTCAATTCATCAATATACATTAGCCATTTCCCTGAATTATAAGTTGACAAAGTTAACTTTGTAAAGTTTTTTTTTTTTTTCAGTCATCCCACATCTAGTTAGGCTCATGGCAGCTTATTTCTGCCTCTTAGTGGATTACATAAAATTAGAACCCCAGCAACCCTGCTTGATCGCTTTCCCATTTAGCATAATCCATGCAAGCCGACAGTTCAAGAAGCATGTCATCCACACATTTGGTGAACTAGAGCAATTAACTTTTTGATCCAGTGGTGATAGTTTTCATTAAGATTTAATTTGAATCTTAAATTTTGCCTTTTAAAATGCTTGCCAGTACTCATGGCTCTTTGTAGCATAGGTGAGCCCAGGTAGCTTGAGTTTTAAATGACTATCACTCAATGTGTGGAAGAGAGATTCCATCCATGCTTGCTGCATAGCAAATCCCGGTTGTTCATCTGTTTTACATTATAAAATTGAAGTCATTGTCCATTGGGAAATGTTTTTGCTTCTAGATAGAACATAAATGACAAAGACGTTTGAAAGTCAAGCTTCAAGGAAAAAAAATGATCTTTCCCTTATAAAATATTAACTACTTCTGAAACTTTAGCTAGAATTACCAAGGTGTATCATAAGGAATTATAAAGAAAAAGTTGAAATATAATTCCTATAAGACTATAAGCTACATGATAACATGTCATCTATCTTGCACATCTTTACTTTCCATGATTACCACAGGGTGGTATGGTATAGATACTCAGTAATACTTTTTGAAAAAATAAACACCTTGCATTTTGGACCTGTTAGAGAGGCAGTCAAAACACTTCAACTTTAAGATCAGCCCTAAAATTTGTAACACTCTCTTCTGGGCTAGTCTTTTATAACTAAAAAAGAAATATATTAATTTTATTTGTCCATTTTTGGCGTGCTGGGTCCTCGATGCTAGCTGTAGAAACTAAGGCTATTCTCTAATTGTAGAAACTAGGGTCCAGAGAAGTTGCAAGGAGAAAAGGTTTGAACCAAAATTCCAGACTGCTAGGAGAATGTTTCATTACCTGTGTCTACTGTTACATTGATTATACTAAGTCACTTCAGTCGTGTCCGACTCTGGGCGACCCTATAGACGGCAGCCCACCAGGCTCCCCCATCCCTGGGATTCTCCAGGCAAGAACACTGGAGTGGGTTGCCATTATCCTTCTCCAATGCTTGAAAGTGAAAAATGAAAGGGAAGTCGCTCAGTCGTGTCCAACTCTTTGCGACCCCATAGACTGCAGCCCACCAGGCTCCTCCATCCATAGGATTTTCCAGGCAAGAGTACTGGAGTGGGGTACCATTGCCTTCTCCGATATTTAAAGTCTAAACAACCTTAAAAACTACCCCTAAAATCATGCTTAGGTAAAACCTGCCTGGAATAGATTAGATACAATGCATATAAACACATATATACCACTCTAGTTTGAAATTTTTCAAAAAAACATGGACAATACAATAATTTATAAAGAACAGATGTTTATATTAACACTGTAATAAAGCACAAACTCAGAAAAAAGTGATCAGGGTATTACTTCTTACAGATAAGGCAACTAATGTTGCCGACTACAGTATTTCAAAATCCTTTACAAAAGGAGATAGCTTAATAAATTTTAGTTCAGAGTTTGATTATACTACTAGGTCTGATTTATGTATTTGGTCTTTATTTGGCCATAAAGGCAGAAAATCGAATGTGGCTATCCATACTGGTTGGTCAAAGAACTGATGCTTTTGAATCGTGGTACTGGAGAAGACTCTTGAGAGTCCCTTGGATTCCAAGGAGATCAAACCAGTCAGTCCTAAAGGAGATCAACCTTGAATATTCATTGAAAGGACTGATGCTGAAGCTAAAGTTCTAGTACTTTGGCCACCTGATGTGAAGAGCTGACTCACTGGAAAAGACCCTGATGCTAGGAAAGATTGAAGGCAAAAGGGGAAGAGGGCGGTGGAGGATGAGATGATTAGATAACATCACCGACCAAAATGGACATGAGTTTGAGCAAACTCCAGAAGATAATGAAGGACAGAGGAGCCAGGCATACAATAGTCCATGGGGTCTCAAAGAGTGGGACGTAACGTAGCAACTGAACAATCCATACTAGTTGATAAAGTTTGCTTGGAAAAAGGGAGCACACCTTGTGCATGAATTTTGAATATTCAAGTGGGAATGTGAACCGTAATAGAATTTTGTGATTTTTTTAAGAAGTAAATCTGTTTCTTCTGTTCCATGAGGGCTGTTTTTAAAAAAATATATGATTTGCTTAATTTAAAAAAAAAAGCTTTTAAAGATGGAAAATGCATCTTTCAAAGTTTCCTTTCTAAAATTTTGCAGATGTATTTATGTTTCTTCTTAGAGATCAGTAATGTATTTATGATGTCAGCTTTTATAGCTGCCCTTGACAAGAAAGCAAAAGACATTCGAATAAACCACCTCTGCATTCTATTGTGTTCAGCTTGTCGGTCTGGTGGGTGGGAATGAGTTCATCCACACATTCTTCCAGGTTCCTGAACAGTACTGAAACATGCTGTGCAGAATATGTGCCTGCAGGCAAACAGGAACCTGGGCCTATTGCCTTTCCAGTGGAGCTGGGTGGAGATGTGGGAACAGAGATTTGAGAAGGAGATGTAAACTGAAAGAGAAGGAAGCAGAAACCAGGGAGAAGCCACACAAAAGCTGGACTTGACTTCTCTTAGCCAGACCTACCGTTCACCATTCACAGAGAGGTGAGAGTGTTGGGGAGGGGACACAGGCTGGCGCAAGAGTCAGGAGAGAGGTAGGGGAGTGATGAAGAGAAAACGGAGGCTTGAAAGAGGCCACAGGAATTCCTCCTTGGTTGGGTCATCACACATCATCATTCAGGCCTTCCCCTCTAAAATAATGGCACTTGTGTATGTGTGTTCATGCCCCATGAACCTATCTACTGCTCGAAAGGCTAGGTAAAGCCACACTGGAAATGAGAGTTTGCTATTCTAAATGTAAGCAAGGGTTTGGAAGGACTGAATAGAAATCCTAGTTCTTAACAAGGCACATACCCCTTGTTGGCTCTGTGATCTTGAAAAATTATTTAAACTCCGAGTTAGAGTTTCCTCCTCTATCTCTTGGGTAAAATAGGAGTAATAGTGCTTGTTTTATAACATTGCTGTGAGTATTATATGAAATAATTTGTAAAATGAAAACTGTGTGTAGTAACTTGTAAGCAGTAAGCACATAGACAGTGCTGCATGTTATTTTATTATTAGTCTTATTCTTTTAATCCAAAAATGAGCTCCCAGTGTGAAGTCTCTCAGAGTTCATAAAAGGTTTTCTGCCTGCTCTGAACCTGGATACAGAGGTTCAGGGAGAAGTAGGTGGTTCTAGAGTCATGTTTAGATTGCTGTGTGAAATTAAACTCTAGGGACTAGAAAGATGCATTTTTGTTGCCTTCTAATTTTGTTTTCAACCAGAATACAATGATGTTAAAGGAATTAAAAGCAAAGAAAAAAGGAAAAGAATCCTCCTAAAATCCACCATTTAATACAGGTCCACGTTAATTTTTTATTCTTTCACACTTCTGTGACTATTTCCAATTTTATATAAAAGAAATGTAAAAGCCTAGTTAGCAGAGGCTCAGAAGTTTATTGTTTATGCCTCTACCAATTATGTGCTTTCTTTGGAAATTCAGCAGTCAGTTCCTCCTCTCCTTCTAAAACTCCTCTCTAATACTTAACTCAAGATTGCTTGTTGAACCATTGAACCATGGGAAATTCATTTTCAAAATCTGCTTAATTGCTGTGAGACTTTTAATTTGTTCTGGATGATGGTGCTAATGTCTGGGAACTGGGACTGAAGCCCTCCAAAGTTGTTAATTCAATCAGCTGCTGTGTCCTTGCCATGCCTAATGAAGGGGGGCATCCAGACCCCTCTCACAAAGAGGCTGGGTCCCTCCTGACCACCTCGTCAAAGATGAATAAGAGGGGCCCCCAAGTTAGGTTGAACACTTGGGGCAAATTACCAGGGTGTCAGTCTACATTATCCAAAGCCCTGGGTTGTGCTTCCCCAAATAATTATTTGATAGGTTTTATGTAGGACTCCAGAGTTTTAAGGCATGGTTTTTGTGTGCATGTGTTCACACCTGCTAATCTACGAAATTCTTTAATCACTGAGGGTCCATTTGGCTCTGTCTGGAATCTGTAAGATCATAAACATAACCTCCAGACTATTGATATTCCTGTTAACCACTGAAGTTTTCCATGGCACGACTGGTGAAAGCTTGCTCTGTCTTCATGATAAATTAGCTTGTTTATTCCTCTTCTGCTTATTTCTATCCTGCTGTTGGTTAGTGTAATGAAGCAGAAGCCCATTGTGTATGTTCATTGGGTAGCGATCCTCTGGCACCAAAGGGGGTAATTGAGTAGAAAGGCAGAATGCTGTTGGTGCATGGGAGAAGTTAACACCACATGAGGTCACCAGGCTTCAAGCTTTAATCAATGTGGACACAATGCAATTGAGATTTTGAAAAGGGTTTGTTTATAGTGTGAGAGTAAGGGTCAGTAGTTAATTTGAAATGCTGTAGGTGTGTTTTCCTTGAACCAAGAAGGTACAGAGCATGTGTCATAGAGGATTGTAAATATCCTCAAGGGAGGGATGTAATTGGGGTGGGGTTTAAAAAGAAGGGCATTTGAGAACTTCAGTATTCTTATTATTGACCCATCCATTTTTTATTTAAACTTTTATCATGCTTCAAAAATGATAAAGGGAGTGTAGAAAAAATACTAAGTCTATAGTATAGAGGCACAACCTTACCGAGAAACAACTTTTCTTTCTTTTTTTTTTTTGCTTTTCTTTGGGAAGATACTTGAAGTGCTATAAAACATCACTAAATTACTAAGAGTAGTATTGGGTGCTGGTTCTCAAAGAATTCTCACTCTCAAACTCTCAAAAGTTTATATCTTTTAGGATTGTTAATTTCTGTGGCTTGAATGAGATAGTATGAAAACCCTTAACCCTCTACTCATTTATGCTGCTGCCTTTTTCCATTTAAGGCTCCAGTCTAAACCAGGCATGTCTGTCTGCTTTTTGCATTATCTTTGACATTTCTCTCCATTACTTAATTATCTTAAGTTTCAACAGCCTGGAACACCACACTTTTATAATCCCTCTTCCAATTTGAAAGTAGAGAGGGCCCTGTCCTTTTGTTGCAAGGAAACTGCAGATCAACGTCTGGTTTTCAGAAATGACTGTGGGAAGAGAATGTGAAGGCTATGCAGAGCCAATGACTAGATAGGGATTCAGAGATGCTTTGTTAAGTGCATGTTAAACCTCTGATGAATTCATACTCCTAATACCTCGTATTTGTACGGTGCTTTTATCCTTCATACTTTCATAGGAGTTATCGCATTTGATCTTACCAACAACACTCAGACAGGCCAGTCTACCAGGAATATTCACATTTTTAAGTTATGGAAACTGAAGTGGAGAATAGCTGTGTTTGTAGTTGGTTTTGTTTGAGAGGGATTGATTTGGTGAGATCTATTTGTCGTGGAATTACTCTGAGGATTTGAAAAGTAATTGCTACATGATGATAGGATAAAGAATGGGAAAAGAGCTTTTTTTTTTTAATATAGAGAATTAATTTTTGTAGAAGTTGCTGTATGTTAACCAAACATGACTTTCAGAACTATCTTTTAGGACAAGTTCATGCCATCTGTGGTTCATTGTCTTTAATTTCCCCATGTAACACTCAGCTGCTCTCTTAAACAATTGTTAAGCAAATATGTAAAAAATATCTTTGAAGGAACAATAGATTGTAGCCATTGAAGGTGCCCAGGTGTTTTGACCTTTCCCTGAGCAGAATCTCAGTCTTTAGAACCCTATGGAAAATCTTACAGAAGGAGCTGTGGAGCATCTTGAGATAAGAGTGAAATTAATTTACTAATCTTAGCTAGTAAATGATGCTGTATGGTTACCCTCTATAGTAACTCTTCCCTGGAATGCGTTTCTCCCTTCAAGTCATGCCAACAAATACATATTGAAAGGTCATTTCTGATGTTGGTATGATAGCCTATAGAATGGATTATCATAATTATATTATCTAATCTCCTACTGTCGGACATTAATGATATTTCCTCCTTGGGGGCTTTATAGTAGCAATACTGGGAAAATCTCCCTTGTAGTTAAATTTTTATTTATACCCTTAATTATTTTTTTTTTTAGCAATTTCACGTCTGTGAATTTATCTGAGGTCAAAAATCATGCCAAAAAATTAAGACAAAAGGAATTTGCCTGGGAGTACAGGAGTTAAGACTTTGCACTTTGATCCCTAGTCAGGGAACTAAGATCCCACATACCACATGGCCAAAAAAAAAGTCATGCTCATTTTAAAAGATTTTTATAATAATCTCCGCTTGCCCTTTGAAATCAATAATAACCACCCGTATATCTCATAAATCAATCGTGGGAGTGTTCCAATCCCTGAATCTTGGCCAGTACTGGGCAATTTTTTTTTTTTTTTTTTTAGCAATTTTGCCAATGTGCCAAGAATATTGTTTCTATTAATTTACATTTCTTTAGTTACTAGTTAGAGTGAACCTATTTCCATATGCTTATTGGCTATTTATACTCCTTTCTTACTTATCTGTTTGTTTCCTTTTTTTAATATGCTATTTTCAAAGCTGACCATTTTTGTAGTACAACTTCTTAGAGATTATTAGGGAAAGAGGAAAGACTTACTAGGGAGAATTAGGTTCAGCCTAATTCCGTTGATAGCAGGATTCTGCATTTCCTTTGTGGTACCTCCCCTTTCTTAATCTCAGACCATGAGGTTTGAGACTCTTCATCTCTGACTCCAGTGATGGGATGTGACCAAGCCACAGGGGCACGTGGCTCAATTTAGTCTAATCAGAATGAAGTCTGAGACTTGTTGTGGAAGCTACCCGGAGCAGATGTCCTGTCTATTTATTATTGAACTTGAACTCAGATAATATGAACCTGGAACTGTTGGAGTCCTTCCCACGAATCCCGAAAATGAAGCTAGTAAAATATAAGCTAGAATTCAGTGACTGTAAAGAAATGAGACCTGTTGATATAATTTGACTTCTCAAAACAATCGCTATCTGAAGACCACTCTGTCTCTGGACATTTTTCATCGTCTCTTTACTAATTTATTGATTAATTTAATTTTTGCTCAAGCAGCTTGATGCAGGGTTTCCTTTCTTTTGCAACCAAAAGACCCCAGACTAATACACTTACTATGCCTTTGGTTAAAGATAGATCAGTGGAGACCACTACTGTATCATAGAAAGTGTATTTGGAGAGTTTGCTCATGTCTGGTGGAATAGGCCTTTAGTAGCAATTAAAAAATAAAATTAGGCATGGAACCAACCTCTGTTAGGCACAGCTCTTCCAACTAGAGCAGTGGTTGAAATGGGGTGTGTGTGTGTGTGTTGCACCACTGTTGGAGCACCAACTGGCTGGTAAACATCATTAGTGACAATTCTTGGAACTTGGCCAGACTGTTGGCTCTGAAGCAAAGCTCATTGCAACATGTACTCCTGCTGAGCTGGGTGTGTGTGTGTGTGAAATGAACGGCAAGAGGATGTCCCAGCAGCTAAAATGAGGTTCTTGAAGGCACTGGAGAAACTTTAATGACTACCCAAGTAGACTAGTATTTGAGAGGAATGGTTGGGAAACCTGAGTAGGTATTTTGATGACTCGAAGTTTCTTTGGAAATCCAGAAGTCTGTGAGGCAGAACAAACAATGAGCTGGTACATGTTACTACAGTCTCTGAGCCGGGTTAGTCATGGGCTATAGAAGGAAAGCACACATGCATCTTGCCTTCAGGCAACTTAAATTTGACTAGAGAGGCAAGAGCGATAAAATAAAGATATTTGTTAAGGTCAAAGTGAGTGAAATAGACTAAGTGTTCTAAGTATTTTTTAGATAAAAGGAATTTTTTTGAAGAATTAGGGAGTTTGACCTGAACTTTTGTGGTCTGCGTGGTCATTGGAAGCACAATTTGATGTGCATAATTCAAGACAAGATTCATATCATTCAAGGTACTGAATTAAGAATAAACTTAATAGAAAAAGCTATGAGCGGCGTATCAGAGAAATCTGGCCCATTTGCCTCCCTAGACATATCATTTAATCCCTTATGCTTCTTCTTGCCTTTGATTATTTGCTAAGTAGAGCTAGTAATGCTTTCCCACTGAGAAAAACAGAGGCATGTTTTTCTCAAAGCCAAATATGTTGGCCTTTACCACTCATTTCTTTTCTTTGTGTCAAGGGCTCAAAGTCTTGAGTAAGTCCTCAGAGTCTTTGACAGATTAGAAATCTGTCTAGATACACTGAGGCATAAATCATGATAATCTGCTCATCTATCTTGTCATGGAAAGAAAGCATGAGGCTAATGAGCTGAGATCTCAAGGAACCTACTTCTCACCAGCTGTGAGACTAGGTTTAGTATCTTGTCTGAAACTTGCCACAGATCTCTATATCTGTAAATAAGAAGATGTGTATGAAGGCAGGGAATTTATCTTCTGAAATGTACCAAAGAAAGATAAGGTGGCCCTGCTTTAGCTGAGCACACAGGCAGGACATATATAAAAATATCGTTAATAAAACAGCAGGATCTGGTAAAAATGTTAGGTAGTATTCAGTGAGCACTTACTATGTGCTAGGCAATGCTCTGTTTTATATGCCTATCTTGCCCCACTGACATGGTTGAGGAGGAACTTTGAGCTAAGAATCTTTGTCTTACTTGCTGTTTTCATGTTTAAAGGTCTATCTGAATGATCCTGAAAGCACCGATTTGGACCTCTTTAACTCGATAATTTTATTTTCTTTAAAAACTGTGCTTTCTGAAAGCAGTGGTTTGGGGGACAAAACCTGGGGGTGGCTGTAAATTGACTAGAAGGTTTACAAATGCCCATAAGGACAGGCATTGTGTTAGTCATTGTGGGCAAATCCATTCAGCCTAGAGCCTTCCGTCTGTATTTCCCTTTGTGAACTCTTTTGCTGAATGTCCCGTCATCCTTTGTGAGATGAGGTCCTGTTCATCCTGTCTGCTTTCACGACATAAATGTTTTAGGAACTCTCCACAGACTGGCTGGATTGTCTCTTTGGGCTATGAACAGATTGTGTGGGTGATGAGACAAGTAGGAAAAGACTCAGCAATCAAAACAGGGGGGTGGAAAGCTCTTTCTCTGGCTCTCAGAATGGAGCTTGGACACAAAGGGAACTTCGTTAATCATGCCTCCTTTGTAATCAGAATGGTGGAGGCATTTTTGAAAACCACTATTATTTTGTCCTCTGTCTCGTCTGAGTGAAACCAATTGTTAATAGCTAATCAAGGAGTTAAAAATTTCCCAGACATGGCCAGGCAGAATCAACTTCACTTGATAAAGTAGTGGGTGGATTTTGGTTGGAAAACCAAGTCAGGCTTCTTGCAGACATGTTGCTGACCTGATAGGATCCCCTTGTCCATGATCAACCTGGTGGCAGCTTTGTGCTTCGCAGAAAATTTCACGCATGTTTGGAAATGGGGAAGAGAGAAGCTTTAGGAATTTCGGTGAGTTAGGATTCAGTCACTTTGTAATACTAAGCAAATACTGAATGGACAGCTTCAAACATCTCAATTTACTGAGCAACTTGGACAACTTACTTGTTTAATCTTTCTGTAGTCCCTTTCTTAGAAATCAAAGGAGGGTAATAATCTTTGCTCCCCACTTAATGGGTACAAAATAATGAGAATGTAAATGCTTTGTGTGTCCTGGAGATGAAGAGATAGGGAAAATTCTCTTAGTGTTATTCATATTTAATATGGTAAGATGAATCAGTATTTTTTTTAAAACCTGTTATTATTTTAGCACCTCTTCCCTTTTACAAGGGAAGTTGTGGGCCTTAGCAGAAGTTGACTTTGTAACAGTTTCATTTTCCAAGACAGGTCCAACAAATTTACAGTGTGGCTGGTTTTCCAAGTGGAAAGTTAGAGGCTAGCCCTGTCCTATCCATTCCCTGAATCTAGTGATGAATTGTCCATTGAGGCATACCAAAGACGGTGAAACCGAAGGCAGTATTAGCATTTAGAAGAAACAGTTCATTCTTCTAGTTACTCCCTTGTTGTCATTCAGTCACTAAGTCATTTTCGACTCTTTACAGCCCCATGGCCTGCAGCACGCCAGGTTTCCTTGTCTTTCACTGTCTCCCAGAGTTTGCTCAGACTCACGTCCATCGAGTTGGTGATGCTGTCCAGCCGTATCGTCCTCTGTCGTCCCTTCTCCTCCTGCCCTCAGTCTTTCCCAGCATCAAGGTCTTTCCCAGTAAGTTGGCTCTTCGCATCAGGTGGCTAAAGTATTGGAGCTTCGGCTTCAGCATCGGTCCTTCCGATGAATATTCAGGGTTGATTTCTTTTAGGCTTGATTTCAGTCCAAGGGACTCTCAGAGCCTTTTCCTTACCTGGATGTTTTTTCTGTTTTCTTTAAAATACAGAATGGATTTTTGAAATCAGTAGTGAGAGGTGGCTGAAAATTCCAAGGAAGATGCATCACAGTGTATCTTAGGATTGGGAAACAATCCTTTTTTTTTTTTTTAAACAAAACAAAACAAAACAACCCTGCTGCACTATCCCGTGTTCATCTATTCAGAACAGAAAAAAGTCCCCCACAGGGTTTTCTTCTCTTAACCCGTTTCACCTAAATGATATTTCCTTCCCAGGCAAGATTGGAGTCTGCCTTTTCTATTATGGCAATGAGCTACTGCTGGTGCTCTTCGCCTAATGGAGACCTCCAGCTTTCCCACCCTCTGTTTTCACTGGAATCTGAAATTTCCCAAAGCTTTAGAAAAACAGAGATTCTTGTTTTATAAGAAGACCTGAGAATTTGTTGAGTCCAACCTTACCCACACTGGGATCTCCCCAACAGAGACAACCTCCCTGCCAGTATTTTTCCATTCCAGTGACAGTTGCTCAATAGACAATTAAAATTGTTTAACTTTTCAATCTAGTTGAAACACTATGATGATTAAATGTTCTTTCTTATGATTCAGTGAAAAACTGGCTTCCCTTACCAGATTGTATTATAATTCATTGTTATCTTCACTCATGAATCCTGGATTTTCCTTTTAGAATAACCTAGAACATGTGCTGCTTCCCTTTTGTTAGATGGTGACTTTTCAAATATTGAGTGGGCCAAAAAGTTCTAATATTGTGTTGGCTGAAAACTTCATTTGGGTTTTTTTCCATAAGATGACTATATCATTTCTCTCTTTTGACTTTCTCTTTTCCAGGTGAAAACACCCTTTTCTGATAAGATTCCTGACCATACTTGTTTCTATATGGTGATTGTATTCTCAGTCAAGATTAAGTTTACTTCTGCTACCATGGCAACCAGATACTGCTTGTTTCTACTTACAGGAAACCACCATTTTCCTGTTTTCAGCAGGAAATCCATAAATCAAAAATCAATTTATTAGTATCCTTAGAACAAACACATCTCCATTACTGGTGATCAGCTTAGTTCAGAGAACACTGAGTTTTATAACAATCTATGCACTGACTTCCCCATTTTAGCTCACGTAACTTATGCCAAATGTACTTCCCATATATGTCTGCATTGGTTTTTCTCGTTAGGAAAAACAGTGTGACCTATGATAGAGACTCTGGGCCTGGATGGATTTAGGTTTAAACCCTAGCTCAACCATTTATTGGCTGTGACCTTGGTTGAATTATTTACATTTTCAGAGCCTCACTCATCTCTTAATGGAGATAATGATATTTACCACTTAACTGCTATATAAGAATGAAAATCAACCCAGTTAAATCCTCTGTTCTTCTTCCTGGCATGTAAGAAATACCCAATGACTGGTAACTTTTATAATCATTTATAATTTGTAGATGACAACCTGATGCACAATGCAGCCAGTCCAGCATGTAGGCAGCTATGATGGTTATGGGTTATTGAGGGCCCGGAATCCCTGAGTTGTAACCTCTGAAAAGGGAGTGTCACGGGTTGGCTTAGCAGGGTATGAATTTTTCTTCTGAGTCGGAGGGATTGGGATGAAACAGGAGTTCTCAACCAGGATTAGTTTTGTCCACCCCCACCCCCCCCAATCCCCACTTCCCCAGAGGATATTTGGCAATGTCTAGAGACATTTTTGGTTTTCACTGCATTCGAGAGGGGAGAAGATGCTACTGGCAACTAGTAAATAGAAGCCAGGGCTCCTGCCAAATACCCTATAGTGCACAGAACAGCCAGCCCCACAAAATTTATCAAGCCAAAAATGTCAATAGTGCTGAGGTGGAGAAACTCTGGAGTGGAGGGAAGGGTACTGGGTAGCCAGCAATATTAAGAGGGAATAGGCATGTGCAGCTCTCTGATTGTAAAGAGCTCAGACTTTGAACAAGATATTGAAATAAAATGATGATCTAGCGTAGCTGTAGCTCAAACCTCATATGGTCAGCCCCTAACTTGCCTTTCTAAAATGTCAGTCCTTTCCATCTTCCCAATGTCATGTGTTACGTGCTAATTAGTCCTGCCAAAGGTTTGTATGAAGTTTTTGCACCTGTTATCTTTTTCTTTTAATGTTGCCCCTATTTAAAGACATGACTGACCTAACTGATCCATCTTGAAGTAGTGATTCTGTCAGAGAAATGGGCAATCCACCAAAAATGAGTTTAAAATAGTATAATAACTTAAGTTCTCTATTCATACTATGAAACACAGTAAAGAAGACATAATCAGTAGCGCTGCTTCTGGAAATCCCCCTTTTCTTTGATGCTTCTAACGTCTGTCTTCCAAAATACCCCTAAAACCTCCTCACGTAAAATTCTCCGTAATCCAAGCCCTTCTCTTATACTTGTCCCTTTTCTCTTGATTGTGTGTCATGAAAACTCAAAGAATCCATTCAGCAGCAATAGTGGGATGCTTGCTGGGGACCGGGTGAGGGCAACGCAGCAGAGCAAGCAAGACCAGCATTGTCTTTTTCTGCAGGGAGGAGGAGGGAAGGCCTGCAGTAATACTCTTGGCTATAGTTATTTTCTAATAATTTATGAAAATGTGAAAAAAGATGTTAAAATCTCATTTGGCTGAGGAGAAAATGAAGAGCTAGTTCTGTGTTCAGACAACACGCTACTTAGGATATCCCTGGGATATTTCTTAGGGAAAGACATTTTAGATGTTCAAGTCAAAATTCTGTTAGTATCCTCTCTGACTGTTGAGAGCCTCTGTTTTTAATGACCCAAGATTCAGACCTTTTAGTTCTTTGAATGTTTAGATAAACACATCCCTGGAGGGAGGAGGGAGAGACAGGATAGAGAGCAAGGAGTATGTTGCCATCTCTCATCAGATTCTTCTTCACCATCTGCTAGCAGCATCCTTACTATCAATAGTCAACACTCATTAAGATCTCGCTATGTGCGAGGTACTGTGGACTCTATTATTTTTGTCTTTACAACAAACTTACGAGGTGGGTTCTCTCAGCAAACTTTTCAAAGGAGAAACTGGCATTTTGTAAGGCTATGTAGTAAATAGCCCAGCTAAATTGCTAGTAATAGAGCTGGAATTTGATCCCAAGTTTTTCTGAGTCTAGAGCCCTTTTTAAATTTTAAATTTAAATTTTCTTATTCTGTTTTTGTAGGTGCCTACAATAATCTACAAAATCTTTCCAGTGAAAACATTTCCCTTGCTGCACAGTAATTGTTGTTTTCTCTTATGGAAATTTTTTTTTCGTAAAGGGTAATCTGAATAAATTTTGAAATGTATTAACCCAGCAGTTTAAATGAAAATCGAAATGAATGTTATGAATTGATGTCTTGTTAGCAAATTTTGCCCATGATCTTTAGGCTTAGAGCAGTGTTTGCCACGATTTCCATTTCTTCTGAATAATAGACTCAGCTCTGTTAAGCCTATCTCTATCATCCTGAAAAATAGAGGTTGGACATACTCCAGATTATTTCATTGTATTGGAATGTCTTTGTGTTGTGTTATACTGTGAGTGTATGGGCCATCAGCTAGAAGCTGGAATGGAGTTTTTTGTTTTTTTCCCTAAATGTTTTCATTATGAGTAGATTGGACCACCTTCCCATAGTATATATTATGGAGTATATTTCATTGTGCTGAATTCATCAGAATGAAATTTTACATATACAGTTGGCTCTAGCTTGCTCTTACTTTCTGGAATAGTTTGTTGATATCACCAGTTGTTGGAAGATAGAAAACACCCAGAGCCCATTTTGGCCTTAATAGGCAACACAAAGTGTAGGAGATTACAGTCTTTTCCACTAACAGATGTGAAAATAACAAGGCAAATGAGAGAAGGGGCTAGATGGGTAAGGCATGGCAGCCTATAGTATCGGCTTATACATTGATTCTAATTTTAAAGGGTATGTTTCAACCTTGAAAAGAATGACTTTCACCATAACATAGAATATATAAATTATCTTTAGAGTCGAAACATTTCTAAGTTAGGAGTGTCTAGCAGTAAAAACACTGCCTTTTACAGTTGAGAGAACTGGGGGCTCAAGCTTGGTTGAATAGTTTGTCTGTTTAGTGGTATATCTAGTACTAGAAAGCCACAATTCCCATCCCTGGGATAATTTATTCCACCAAGATTCTGATCCTCAAACTTGTAGTAATTCAGGAGTAGCAAGCCAATTTGTGGCCAGAGTTGAAGCTCTGAACATATGAAGAGTGCCCATAGAATGTAATGATGGAGGCCATAAGGCAGTCTTTTCATCCCCATCCAGTGCTCAGATGTCCTCTGCAATTTTTTGTTTTTTTTTTTAAAGATTTATTTTATTTTTTGGCTGTGGTAGGTCTATATTGCTGCACACAGGCTTTCTCTAGATGCAGCGAGCAGGGGCTTCTCAGTGTGATGGCTTCTCTTGTTGGGGTGCACAGGCTCTAGGCCACCAGACTTCTGTAGTTGCTGCCTGTGGGCTCAGTAGTTGTGGCACATGGGCTAAGTTGGTCCGTGACATACAGCATCTTCCCAGACCAGAGATTGAACCAGTGTCCCCTGCTTGCAGGGTGGATTCTTAACCACTGGACTGCCAGGGAAGCCACCTCATCCTCTGTACTCTTTGCATTTACCAAGTGTTAGTAACAGGAGCATTCCTACTCACACAAGTGTTGGCAATTGTTTGTCTTCAACTGGTTAGGTCAACTTTGGACTGTCTGATTTTTATTGCTGTCAGATTTTCTTCCTTTGAACTTGCAACATTGGAACCACCTAGAATAATTCTAACTACTCTTTCAAATCTTAGTCATTTGTGTATTTGACCTTTTAGCTGTAACACCCCCCACTTCATATAAACTGAGCTCTTTAATAAGCTTGATACTCCAGCTTCTATATAGTCTGACTGTCATATGACATATCATTCAATTTCTCTTGATTCCTATCCTAGCAAATGATATTGCCCATGCAAGGAACCTGGACATCCTTAACTTCTCTCTCTCACTCCCACTCCCTCAGAGTCTTTACCCTAACTAGATCTTCACTCCGGTCACAATTGCATTTGCGTGTCACCATTTAGAAGCTCCGTGTGCCATCTCAAGACTTCTGTGCCATCCTGTGCTCCACAGTCCCTTCAGTGTCAAGTCTTCCACTGCTTTTCCTCTGCTACTCTTTTGAGAACTTTCATATGTAATTCATTGGACCAGAAAGAAAAACTCATTTAGAGCCGCTAGGTAAATAGATCATACAGGCAGCAGGTTTCTGTTTGAGCTGTTTTGTAGATTTGGTCTCAAAAGTAGGATTTGATGCCTTTAAAAGGAAGTGCTTGAAATTCACAGGCAAGAATACTGGAGTGGGTTGCTATTTCCTTTTCCAGGGGATCTTCCCGACCCAGGGATCGAACCCACGTCTCCTGTGTCTCCTGCCTTGGCAGGTGGATTCTTTCAGTCTAAGATGTGAATATTTTATCTCATTTTGTCTCCTATTTTCTTTCCGTTGTGCCGGCCTTGATCCCTTCAGGGCAGTGTTGGCAGGGTAAATAACTATCTTACCTTTGTGAACTTTAGTTTCCAGGAAATATGCTAAAGAGTGGTATCCAAACATGCTTCTATAATTTTAATAGTGGCTGCAAACCCTTTGGAAGAAAATTTTCAAAAATTTCCATATTTTTTGCTTGTCTGCTGTTTGTCTTATACACCTTCTTTTGATGTGTGAATTTACTTTTTTTTTTCCTGTGGATTGGGGTGTGCATGTTTCAGTTTAGGACAAGTTCATTTTGATCCTCAAAATTCAGTATTCATTTCATATATAGGTTAATGAAGATCTGCATGAACCATCATGTGCTCAGTGGAAATGAGCATGTGTGCCATTGTGATGTTGGCATCACGGAAGGCAGCCGTGGCTTCTTCCCAAACTCTCTGAATGCTAGTCTTAATTGTACTTTGGTATAGGTAGGCCATGGATGTGATACACCAAGGACATATTTAAATGATCTAATGGGTGTTTGATAAAAGCTTGTTAGATAAATCAAGCATAACAATGTGTTTAGCATGACATAAAGACTCTTCAATGTAAATAGTTCACTTCAGGTTCGGAGGACCTATTCAGTCTCTATGCTTGATGCTGTATAAGACTTGGTCCTCCCCAGTGGAACTTATAATTTTGTAAGGTTCAGAAGCTATGTTTACAAATAAAGTAAAAGGCTCTAACAGAGACACAGACCAGGTGATCATTGGCATCAGAGATTGTGTAGGGATCATTTGTTACTGATGGGAAATTGGTGGAGGCCTTAGATGCTGGCATGTTTTAGGTGTTTAACAAATTGAATGAAGAAGTTGGCACTTGAGCTGACACCTGGACCTGATGAAACTATTAAAATATTTAACCTGTATTTAGTGACTTTACTTTTTTTTTTTCATTGTCCTGGGTCTTTCTTGCTGCACATTAGCTTTCTCTTTTTGCAGGGAGTGGGAGCTACTCTTTGTTCTGGTTCTCTGGTTTCTCATTGCGGTGGCTTCTCTTGTTGCAGAGCATGGGCTCTGGGGCTCATGGACTTCGGCAGTTGGGGCACAGGGCTTAGTTGCTCTGTGGCATGTGGGATCTTCCCAGAGCAGGGTTCAAACCTGTGTCCCCTGCATTGGCAGGTGGATTCTTAACCACTGGACCAAGCAGAGAAGTCCTATAGTGACTTTACTCATTTTTTTGTTATTTCAGTGTTTTAAAAAACCCAATTCCTAAGAATGTGACCATTAAAATTTCAGTTTACCCTTAACATGTACCTTTACCTCCAGTTCTAAGGAATTCACAGAGTATAAGGTCCAGTTTTTTCTTGAGTAATCAGGGAAGGGGAAATGATTATTCTTAGCATTTGTGAAATTCCAAATAAAGTCATTAACAGAACTTGCTTGACCTTAGCCTCAGCTTGTACTGTCCAACACTAAATTTTTGACCCTTTAGCATGTCCTGTACTTTTGTTCCTTTCCTACATGGGTCAGAATATGGAGAAAAATAAATCAGGAAACTCCATGACCCTCTTTATTGGACCCTAATGTTTCCATTCCCTAATATCCTGCATGTATTAACACATTGTGACTTTCCTATTTTGTTGTCACTGAGAAAAACTTACTTAGTTCAGGCTCTTATCTATTGAGTTATTTCCTGAATGTTTCCATGGATGTGGTGGAGAGCGCGCCCTTTCCTGAGTCAAGTTGTGCCATTGTCTGTCTACCCAAACTGTCAATGAATTCTTCCTTCAGTTGCTCTGAATTCAGCCTCTGCCTCATTTGTATCCTTGGCCCTTATTCTGCCTACAAGGTCTGTCACAGACTCTTTCATGGCAATTTCACCATGTGTTCCTTGAGCTGGATCTTCTCTAGACTGCTGGCCCAGAATTTGAGGTTAGAACTGAAACTCTAGTCAAATTAGCTTCAAGTGAGTTCAGTGCACTTTGGGAGCCTGTTATTCATCACCCTTTTGTGGAACTTGGTGGAGGCCGTCTGTTGCTGACTGTAGTCTTTCCAGATAAGCTGGCAGGAGTGCTAGGTAGTGCCCTGTCTGCGGAGCTCCTTAGGGTCCTGTTCAGTCATCCTTAGCCACCATTCTGCTCTGCAAGTCACCTCTCAGGTACTAATAAGTAGTGAGGGCTAATAAATAAACTGGCAATTGAGGCAATGTGGTATTAGAAGGAGCAGCAAATGTGAAGTGAAGACCAGGATTCCAGTCCCAGCTGTGTCACTCACTGGTGGGAGAAAACCACCAATTTAATTCATATACAGCGGGGACCATTATAATGACAACTTGACCTGTTTAATAATCCAAGTGTCTGAAAGTGCTTTGTAAAATGCAGTGTGCAAGTCACATATTAATGTTCATGTTTATTTTTAACATTGATAATATCGATAAAAGTAGAATATCTGTAATTTATAAAAATACAGGTCTGATAATAATTATAGGTAATAAAAGTGTGACATTATTATAGAGTGTAATACAGACTTCAGAACAAAGCAGCTGTTTCTCTTAGAAGATTTAATTTGAGGATTTTCTAACCCTAGAGTGTCACCCCACAGATGTGCTAGTGGCAAGCTCACCGGCTTGCAGAGCCAGCTGGCTAACTTGGTGTCTTCCCCACCCCAATACTCTGCCAGAGCAGCTTTGGGGGCCTCTATAGGGACTCTGAGAGATTTCCCACACAAGAGGTGGTTTGCCCTCCATGCTGGGTTTATGAGATCATAGCCAAGGTAGTAAATTATAAGATGCTATAATTCACTTTCCATAGGTGGTCTTGGCTGCATTCCACAGCCTTTTGGCTGAATGATGGCTGATTTTGACACACTGGCACAAAGTCAAAAATTCAGCCCAGATGACTGGTTTGCCGAGTGATGAGCAATAGCATCAACAGATGAGCCATTTGGTTTTTCTTTGGAGGCCTTTTTTGTTCACTTCATGTGTGTTTAGCTTATAGTGTTCTGAGTATTTCTACAGTGATGGAGAAACAGTAATTGTAGATATTTTTCAGAGCTAGAGGTTAGAAATGGTGATTTGATATACTCTTGTCAAGCTTCTTAATATAATCGCTTTTTGTTGCCAGACACCAAAGTTGAGGGTCAGTTTTTTAACCTGAATTCAGGATTGCTCCCCCAATTAGCATGTCTAATGGTTGGCAGATTTTATGTGCTAAATTTCTGGCAGGGCTCTTTATGTGCATTTTATTATTTAAAAAAAAAAAACTGGCACTAATCTTGAGCCTAAAGAAACTTCATGTTTACCACAGCATTTCAAATACTATGTAAGAATTTGGCTCAGTTTCCCAAAGCACTCTAATTTTTTTTTCCTCTTGGTTCCAGCACTCCTCAGTTCCACGGGATCCAAGCCAGGCAAATAATGGAAGCCAAGTGGTGCTTCATGTTTGCTGTGTAGATTCTGACAAATGTAGAGTAATTCTTCTATTCTTCAAAGCTGTTACATCTTTGGCTCCAGAACAATTGAGGTTGCCGGCTAAGCATTTAAAATCCTCTCATACTAAGATATAAACATATACGACTTTTCAATATTTTTTAAAAGAAAGAATGAATTGCACCAAGTGTTTGCTACAATTTATGAAACTTTGATGTTGAAATGTCATTTATTCATAAGTTTATGTTGCAGGGAGCTGTGTTAAAATACATGCTTGAATTGTGTGTGTACAGTACAAACTACTTTGCATTCAACTCTGCTATGTGGGGGTGTGTGTGTGTGTGTGTTGGTAGTGGCAGGTTAGTGTAGAGGATTGTTCTGCTATGTTTAAAAATTTAGCTTTCCTAGAACAGATGTTAGCATAATTAATTACTGCTTACTGAACACTGCTGGCAAGAATGAATTACATATCACTTAGTGTACCCCATTACATGCACTAGGGCATAGCTAGGGTAATTCTAAAGATTACTTCCCCAGATCTTGGCCCTGCACATCCACTCTCAGTTCTCCAATAATTGAAATTGAATTGTAAAATAATATTTCACTTAGTAATCTAGTAAGATTTAATTGGTCTGGTTGAAATATAGGAGAATTTTATCTTCAAAGTCAGTGCCAGAGGTAGAGTGTCTGACCGTTATAACTTCAGGGCAGTTTCAGTAAAGGAATTAACAAATTGAGTCAGTTAATTCCGAAGCACTAAGTCAGTTTAACACAAGCATTTACACTTTCTTTGGCTGAAAATTTTGAAGTGGTCATTATTATGAAACATTCTAAAACTGAGGTACATGTTGTGGTAGATACTAAGAAATCTTTTTTAGAAACTGACCTAGTGGGAACAGTAACTAGAATCAGCTCAAGGAATTGCTAGTGTCTGAAACCTCACAACTAGACCAGATGATATGATATGGCTACTTTGGCCCCATGGTGTATGGCACAAGTGTCTTTTTTAACTAGAATTAATGTAGGAGGTTTCTGAATTTGAGAAAGATACGGTCTCTGAGGGAACTCTATTAATACATTTAAACACTAATT
The DNA here is from genome assembly GCF_023091745.1 of Budorcas taxicolor. Lineage (NCBI taxonomy): Eukaryota > Metazoa > Chordata > Mammalia > Artiodactyla > Bovidae > Budorcas > Budorcas taxicolor. Next base: position 77,109,142 of record NC_068912.1, read on the forward strand.
TCTAAATTTAGCTAGATTGTTGGGGCCTTTGAATAAAAATTGTAGTTGTATAAATAACAGATATTCATCTGGTCTCCTTGGTTTCTGCCACTTATGTACCTCTTTCCCTCATGCCCTTTCTTGGAATCAAAGAATTCTAAGCAAACCCTGGTATTGTCCAAAGGACTTAAATGCCTAATGCATGTCTTATAAATTCTCATTTAGGCAAGCATAGATATTCAGATAGGCAAAGCCTAGAACCAATTTGAGTATATAATCTTTTATAAATGTCTTATACATACTGTTCATAGCCAGGCAGTGGAAGTTTTCTTTATATTACAAAGTAGAATGGATATTGAGCCATTTAGTATTGTATCAGTAGTTCAGGTGAGAGTTGTGGGGGCTTAAGTTATCCAGCTGTTGCATTTACTGTCTACTTTTAACCTATAGACATAGACCAAGTAATTTCAATGACCCAAATGTTAATTCCATCCTTTTAAATCAGCTTCAACTCCATTTTAAAAATAATAGTTTAAATTTTTGTTCCAAAATTTTTTGTGGAACAAAGAGAATAAATGGGATTATAAAAAACTGATAAATCAATTTTTCATGTTTATAGAGGTGCAGAGATCATGACAGCAGATTTTGAATTAAGACTAGATTTCGAGAGTTAAATCAACCTCCCTCTTGAGTCAGTAGAAAGTATCTGTTAGCAGTTGTCTGTATGTTTTTATTAAAAATTTTTTTTTTGTCCAGCTTTATTGAGATGTAGTTGACACACAGCACTGTATAAGTTTAAGGTGTATAGCATAATGATTTGATATTCAGACATCATGAAATGACTGTGTTTTTAAATCAGTGTGTATGGTTTTTGTTTTTTTCATTTTTGTTAGCTGGATGCTATTATAAAAATTCTCCAAAATATTTCTGAAATGGTTGACTATTTTTAATTAAAATCATTACTTTTTCACTTTGAGGGGTTCTCATTATTAATGCTTGTAAACATGAATTATCCCTTTTACTGGTCTAGTTTTCATATTCCTTCACCTTGAAACCCAAAGCAGATTAATCTTGAAATATCATTTTGGTTGCAATGAAGACAATCTTCCTCTCATTCAGTGAAGGCTATTCCTGATAATGGAGACTGCAAAGCTCTTTGGAGACCCTATTGCTTTCTTCGCTCCTTCTGGGGCACCCTGTTAGCTACCTTGTAGCTACCTACAAGATATCAGCATGTCTTAGAAGGAAAGATTTCCGCCCCCTCAAATAAAAATTCTGTTGTTTGTGGGTCTCTTCTTTATGTTGCTGTATAAGTGAAGCTAAGACTCTTGGGAGCAGTAGCCAAGGCCCTTGAGAGAACTGTACCACTGGTCAGAAGCAGCCGAGGGCTGTAACAAGGTTGGTGTGGTCCAGCATTTTCACTTATTAAATGATCACTTTTTAAATTTAATCCTCAAACACAGACCATACAATTAGCCTTCAGTATCTGCAGATCAACCAGGGATTGGTGTGATGATCAGGAGAACTGACTATACTGTGTCATTTTATAGAAGGGACTTGAGCATCCTCAGAATTTAGTATCTGTGGGGGTTGTGGAAGCAATTCTTAGTGGACACATAGGGACGACTGTACTGTGATTTTCTAGATATCTTCTGGCCCAGCACATGCTCTTTTTCAGTGCCTCCCCACTCCTGTCCCCTTTTCCACCAGCTAATGAACACCTGCTCTCTTTGAAGTCCAGGCCTCAGCCAAGCAGCTCTCCCAGCCCTCTTCACAAATGATGCATCCTGTGCAAACATCTGTAAGGGCTCGTTTCAATCAGGATGTACTTCTCTGCCAACTACTCACCCTCCCACACTCGACTGTGTGAGCAACTCAGGCTCTGGGGCTGTCATTTGTCTCTATCTTTAGGTAGCACAGTGCCCACATAATAGTAATACTTCTAGATAATTGCTAAAGGAATCTTCTTTATTTGTAATAAAGCAAAGAAATAAATAGTCTGTGTTGGCTTAAATGGAGACCATGTGTCATGTCAGCATGTTGTTTTAATTTTATTTTAACTTTTCTAGGGGGCAACCAAGTCTTGTATCTTTGTCCGACTCTCTAATTATAGGGTTTGGCGGGAGTAGGGGCTAATGATTTGATGTTGAGTCAACTTTGAGCATGATAGCAGTAGTGGTTGGCCAGATAGCAATTTGTAAACTGGACAGCCGTTTGAGATGCCATAACAGGAAGCTGACTGGAGTCAATGAATATTCTTCCAAAAGAAGTACGGGTTTAGTCATTGTTCACTTGAGTTTTTCTTCAAGGTTACATTGTAATGTTGACTGGAATTTTTGCCTCATTCTAGTGAATTCATTTCTCCTACCTCCCAAATATCCAACTATTGCCCTTTCTCAGGTAATGTCAGGGTAAATATAGTATCACCACAGCTATAATTACTTTTTCCTGTAATTATTTATGTATTGTTGGTTTTCCCCATTATTTTTACATTCCATGTGGCGGTGTCTATTAGGTTCACTTAAGTACTTCATGTATGGTAGGTACTTAAGACATATTTGGTGAATGCAATATGACCCTTAGTAATATATGTCACTGAAAGGTCACCAACTTTTCAAAGAGGCTTCAAGTTGTGCTTGTTCAGTTTTCCACAGCCTTGAATTAGAAGTCTTATTGATTTCCTATCACTTTAAAATTAAAGGTTGTATAGTGTCAGATTTCACAGTTCTCCATTATAGTGGAGAGGTGGAGGCCAATAAGTACTGTGTTGAAATACAGATTTAAAAAATAGAAAATACAGCTTATGTTTGACATGGTAAAGAGGACTGACCTTAAAATGGGGTGGTGTTTCATAAGCTTGTGAAGGTATTTTCAAAGAGTAGCTTGGTGCCTTCCTGTGAGAGTGGCATTAACCCACATAGACTAACCAGTCCACAGTGCCTGGGCATATTCATTTTGGGCCTGATTGCTCTACTAAATTGTACTGATGTGGAAGTAGCTTTAGGCCACTTGTTTTCAACTAAATGCTATATGGATGGGTAGAGGGGACATTTAAAATGTGTGCCAAGGCAGCTGGGTGATATTACATTACTATCCTAGGAATACTGAGGAGTAGTTATTTTTAGCTTTCACCTGAGCAAACATGACTCAGTTTGTTGACCTGAATCCATCCAGCCCCCTTCTTAAATACACAAACTATTAATCCCTAAAACCACGCTGGTGACTAACTGAGGCCTTCCTTATGTATAACTGTTGGTTAGTCAACTGTGGCTTGTTCAAAGGTTACAGATAATTTCAGCTTCTCCCATCTCATTCTTTTCTCTTACGATAAAATCTTTCACAATTCTAAAACAATTTAAGGACAGAAATCAGAGTTCTTTTGATTTTTAAACACTGTTTGGGGACCTGCGTAGTCACAATTTCGGCCATAGCTGATGAAAACACCTGCTACAGTAGGCAGCCAGCTAGTAGCTGTAGGCTTTGTTTCTGGTTTACATTGATATGCTTTCTACTTAAGAAACACCTGGAAATTCACTTTTAGCTGGAATAGGAAGTTGTCTTGAACTGTAAATATATTATTCAGGAAACATTATTCTGTTTAACTATCAGAATCTCTTTACTTTTTCAAACAAGTGTTTTCCCTTTTGAGCACTCCTAGAAATGGAAAATGTTGAATTATCTTCAGGTTTTTAAAGTTATGCAGAAGGGTTTTTTAGACTAGATTTATTCAAGTGGAGAAAAATACTTGTGATTCTCATATAGCTTGGGATGCACTTGTGGCTTCTCCAAGTTATGATGTTTATGAAAATATTAGTATTCCTGGGATATTTTTCTCTATGTGAGAAACACTAGACTAATGAAAGAATGAAAATAATTCAGGCTGCTACAAAGGCAGGCGTTCACCATGTCCATTAAAAATGCAGGCTTTGTGCCTGTAAAGTGTTCAGCTTCTCTGTTATTAAAGTTTGGAATGTGGCTTTGGAGGTTAAGTAGAAACTCAGATAGTTATTTTTCATTTTGGTCTAAGAAGAGAGTGACTTGTTTTTCAAAAGGATTAAAAAAAAAGAAATGAAAAAAGGTTAGGTTCATTTTGGAAGAATAGAAGTTTTAAAATGTAGTAACTATTTTCTGCAGTAAATAGTCAGTTTGAGTATGTTAGCCAAAAATAGAATTCATGACTTTTGTCTCCCTGTTTATACCTCTAACCACATTAAAAGGAGTTTAGTTAAATGTGCCACTTGGTCTTTGTAATGTTGGTGGACTATTTAGCTGAGTCAGGATGACCAGAGTTTGATCGATTCATATCTCTAATAAAAAGTAAGATGTCTGATTTCAGATGGATTAGGTATAAATTCATGATACATTTTGAGTTGTAAAGAAAAACTTTTCTGGTTTGAATTAGTGACAGCTCTGTGTTGCAGTATTCAGGATACTGCATTGAAGGACTTACGGCTAGAGTTCAGCAATGCTTTGTTTTCTGATAAGTTTCAGTAGGCATTATCCCAACTTTCTGGGAATATAATGTTTTACTACTCAAAATTTACCATTAGGATGGATATTTAGGGGTAGAAAAATGTGTATTTGAGTATTAGAAGTAGGGCAAAGTATTAATAAATAATGCACACTCTTTAGTCATAAATGATTTTTTTCTCTTACTTTACATATTCCTCTAGTTGCTATTTGATCTCTTCCAAATAAGAGATGATTTCTGTTCATTAAGTGTCTAAAAGCACAGTAGGTCAAGTATCGTATGTACCAAATTAAACATATTTAAACCATGAACATAAACCATAATTTATGTTTTCCTTTCACTACTTTCAGAGAAAAGTTTTATAAATAGATTTTTAAATATATTGTCAAAGGATCTCCATGAAGAAAACAATGAAAATTTTCAGAGATATAAAAATGGACTCCATTTATTAATCTCTGTTCTTGGGTGGAAAAACTAAGTGTTGGGAAAGGAGGCTGACTTTGTCCACATTAATTTATAGAGTTAATCTAATTTCAGTCAAATCCAGCAACAGATACAAATATTAGGTGGAGTAGGGGAGGGGTTTTACTCTATCAGATATTGATATAAACCCTCCATTTACAAGATTTAAAATCATGTTGGTTGGGCCATGAATTTAAAGCTCAATACATGGAAAAAGAGAAAAAAGTACAGTAATGGAATAGAGTAGGTTGTCCAGAAAAAATCTGTTGGTAAACATAAGACAAAGGTGCTGTCATAAATCAACAAAAGAAAAGCATTTGTTCAGTAAGGAATAATTTAAAGATTTAGAAACATAAAACTAGATTTTCACTTCATCCATTGTAGCAAACCAAATTTCAAGTGGATCAACTAAGCAATTTTTAAAAAATGAAATTGTTAAAAATAATCAAAAGTAATAAAGGTGACGACTGAATCTGGAAATTTGAAAATCTCTATATACAAAAGAGTGGAAAAAATATAAAGGAGAGATTATATATGAAATCTGGAACTTCTCTGTAGTATTAAAATATGCCATAAACAAATTAAGGCAGTAGATGGAAGAGCTGAGGTAAATTATTAACAAAACATATTAGGCAAAGAATTATTCTTATTTACAGACAAACTTTTTGGACCAAGGGGCTTGGGTATATGTAAATTAAATTGGTATATCACATGATTATTTTGCAACCACTAGATGAAAATTTTTAATTATGTAGAAAATACATATAACAGCTAAAATTCTGTATTTTTTCATGTACTTTTAAGCACTGTTCTGAATGCTTTTCATATGTTAACTTGTTTAATGTATATAGTGACTCAGAGTTAGTTGCTACTATGATTGCCATTTAAGAGATAGTAAAAGTAATACACACACAGGTTTAGAAATTCACCCCTAACTTTGCTAGCTTGAATTAATGGTGACACAACCAGAAATGACAGATCAGGCAGGTTGGCTCCACAGGTTGTGTTATTTACCACTGTGCTACTTTGCTTTGCTAAGTGAATAGAAAAGAAAACTCTACAAAACTATGTATGGTATGACCCTAATTTATAAAAACATATGTTAATATTATTATGTATGTTAAACTTATACAAATTAATTCCTCTATGAATTTTTATCTACGTATACACTGATAGAAAAAAACATAATATTTTGATATTTTTACAGCAGTGGTTCCTTCTCTCAAATAGGATTTTGGGTAAATGTCGTTTTGAACTTCAACATTTCTGTAGTTTGCAAATTTTCTTTTATAGTGATATGGCCATTTTATAATTACAAAATTGTGTTGTTAATGGTCTATCAAATTAAATGATCCCTCTGAAAATGTAGGGATCATATTTTAGTATATCCTTCAAGTGTCAAGTTGGTATTTGGGTTCCCACTCTCTGATAGGTACCTTCAGTGGGATCCCAAGGTCAAAATAATTCTTTCTCTCAATCAAAAGAAGTGTTGTAAAATTTCAGAGTGTAGAAAAGCCTCAGAAACCAACCATCAGCCAGCTTATGAGGATCCTGAAGCGATATGCTTTGTTTAACCAATTTATTCCAAATTACCCAAGAGTAAGTCATTCGACCATGCCTCAGACCCCAGGTTTCCTGACTTCAGACACTGTGTTCTGTGAAGCCCCAGTGCCCTCCAAGCCTTCAAGCAGGTGAAAGTGAAGCATAGTTGATTCTTGTGACATTTGTTTGGTGTGAGGAGGTGACGAAACAAAACTGGCTACACATGTTTTCAATCACCAGTTATTTATTGAAAGAATACAATGAGAAGGCTCTCGGGTATACTTTGTGACACCTCTAGAGATCACTGAAGGATCCTCACCTGGATTTGGGAGATCCCTTAGTATTAATAGGGCTTCCATGTAGCTCAGTTGGTAAAAAATCCGCCTGCAGTGCAGGAGACCCTGATTTGATTCCTGCTGGAGAAGGGATAGGCTACCACTCCAGTATTTTTGGGCTTCCCTGGTGGCTCAGCTGGTAAAGAGTCTGCCTGCAATGCAGGAGACCTGCGTTTGATCCCTGGGTTGGGAAGATCCCCTGGAGAAAGGAAAGGCTACCCCCTCCACTCTTCTGGCCTAGAGAATTCCATGGAGTGTATAGTCCATGGGGGTCACAAAGAGTTGGACACGACTGAGCAACTTTTACTCACTTGGTATTAATAGGTTTCCCTGGTGGCTCAGACAGTAAAGAATATGCCTGCAACTCAGAGGCCAGGCTGTGTTCCTGAATCGGGAAGATCCCCTGGAGAAAGAAAATCTTGCCTGGAGAATTTCATGGAGAGAGGAGCCTGATGGACTATAGTCCACGGGAGTCACAAAGAGCTGGATATAACTGAGCAACTAACGCTTGGTATTAATGAGCCTGAAGTTATGGAAGGCAGGGTCAAAAATGGAGAGAGGACAGTAGTGAAAAGAATGTCAGCCAGAATTAGGCACTTACGTGGATGATTCTTCTAAAACAGAAAAACATTCTCTTTTCAGCTCCAGGACCCACAACGGCAGTATCCTACATGTCAGTGAAATGCGTGGATGTCCGTAAAAACCATCACAAGGCAAAATGGTTAATGCCTTGGGGACCCAACCAATGTGACAAGATCCGAGACATCGAGGAAGCGATTCCAAGGGAAATTGAAGCCAATGACATTGTGTTTTCTGTCCACATCCCCCTCCCTTCCATGGAGATGAGTCCTTGGTTCCAGTTCATGCTATTTATCCTGCAGCTGGACATTGCATTCAAGCTGAACAACCAAATCAGTAAGTGCACTCTCCCTACCCCTCTCCTGTCTTGAGGAATTTTGCTTTTCAGCCTTTTCAGAGCCAGTTGTAATAGGCGTGAAATAATAGTGTTACTGGTGACGATTATTGACTGCTTTCTACTTACTAGATGCGTTTCTGAGTACTCTACCTGAACTAACCCATTTTATTTTCCCACCAGTTCCTAAAGGTGGGTCTTATTTCACTTTCTGGAGAGAAAACTCAGGCGTCAGTGAGGTTGCCCAGAGTCAGAAGGCCAGAGAGTGGAAGGGCTGGAATTCAAAGCCAGGCAGCCTGGCTTAGGAGCCCTGCTCTAGCCAAGCTCCCTTGCCTTAGTGCCACAAGGAAGCTCACCCCCGTGGAGTGATTTGAGAATTTCTGAAAGGTCCCATGTTTCCAAATGTCTTTTCTGGTGAGGCTTTGAATTAAGCCATTGCCTAAGAAAAATATACCTGTCAAAATGGGAGCACCAACCCAGGAGCTCCCATTTTCCCATAAAATCAGGTTATTTTTCTAGTTGGCTCAGCTGTGATTCAAGACTCTGAGGACATGAGGTACATTAGCATTTTGTGAGGGGGAGATTGGTGATTTTTGAGAGGCAGATTCACTTGTGACATCTGGGGATAGTATAGGGAATTTGTCCATGGATTAGAGCACTTTTTTAAATTCTCATTTTCTTGTATCAGAAATTATTGTGATACATAATTATATTAATTTTACTCCACTTAGGTGTTAGAACAGTATATATGCCTGATTGACATTTTATCTGGAACAGATTATGCTGAGATCATTTTTCAAAATGTAGTTCTACCCCTAATTCTTTCAATCTCTTACTCATTAATTCAGACTGTTTTTGAGTACCCACTGCTACCACACACAGAACTGATGGCTGGACATGTAGATACATATGAAGACACTGTCCTTCAAGGGGCTTACAGTGGAGATGCCAGGCAAATGATCAGTCATTACAGTACAGTGTCCAAGGTATACCCAGGAGCTGTGGGAGTATGAAGAGAAGGCTTTAGAGCAGAGAAAGGGAAGTCTGCCTTGGCATACACGCATACTTGTGTGTGTGTAGAGATGAGCAGACAGATCTTTGAGGTGAGCATTAAAGAGTGAAAATTCTGACAAGGAATTGGAGATGAGGGTGGGTGCAAGTGGAAGATCATTTTCTTTTAATTTAGTTTATTTATTTTGGATTTTTCTTTCTTTTTTTTTTTTTTTGCTATGCTGCATCTTAGTTGTGGGATGTGGGGTCTTCAATCTTTGTTGCAGCATGCCGGATCTTTATTTGTGGCATGCGGGATTTAATTCCCTGATCAGGGATCAAACCTGGGCCCACTGCATTGGGAGTGCAGTGTCCTAGCCACTGAACCACCAGAGAAGTCCCTGGAAGAGCATTTTAGCTAGAAGGAGTGGTTGATGTGCACCTGGACCTTCATATTAATAACAACCTGACACATTCAAGTGGTACTTCCTGTGTCCCTACTCTCTTGCCTGTTGACTTGCTTGCTCATTCATCGCCTGTGTAACGCATTTATTCATTCAAACTTACCAAGTTTCAACCTTGTGTTAAGTACTAGATACAGAAGATACAAGATTGAAGAAAGCACTAGGGAAGAAATGGTTGAGAAACAGACACTTAAACATATGATTAAGAAAGCTAAGTGCTATAATGAGAGGACTATACAGTATAATGTTTGAGTTTCAGCAAGGGAAATTGGCTATGAGGTTAAAAACGGAGACTAAAACTAATGTGTATACCTTGAGGTTTGGGTTTTTGTATTCCTAGTTCCCAGAATGTATTCGAGAAAAGGAGAATTAGCATCATTAGAGGAGCCATGGGAAGCTAACATGGGTAGATTAACTGATTTATGTTCTGATGTGAAGGTCAAGGACACAGTACTCTGTTATCTGGGCTGGTTGCCTGTTGTGTATTTCCATATAATGTTCCCAGACAGACTGCTTAACTCCAAGGGTAAAGGAAATGATTTACTCTGTAATAGGAATTAAATAATTGCTCTGTATTGGCTGTATTAGTGCTGGGTAACAAATTATCCTAAAATTTAGCAGCATAAATCAATAAACATGTATCATCTCCCTGTTTCTCTGGGTCAGGAATCTGGGCACAGATTAACTTGGGAGTCTCTGGCTGACTCTTCTGAGGTTGCAGTCAAGCTGTTGGTCTGGTCTACAGTCTTATCAGAAAGTTGAAGCCTCAACCGAGCTTGCGACTGGCATCTGAAGAGAGGGACAGTTTTGTGAGGCTGAGCCCTTTACCTGTGGAATCTGATGTTATCTCTGGGTAGATAGTGGTGTCAGAATTATTGGATGTGTGGGAAATTACACCCTCCATCCTAATTGGTGGTCAGAACCTGTTACATATCTGACTAACTTCACAGAGGAATTGCTTCCTGTCATATATTAAATCTAAACATCAAAAATATCTGTGTTGATGAGGCTTTAACTAAAACACTGCTATATGTAAATGAAATGTGAATGTATTGTATGTTTTTTTTCCCCCAAGTACATCTTCAGGTTCCAAAATACATTTTATCTTCATCCAGAAAAAGAGTGGACTAAAGATTCTTAAACAACATCCTTTAATTTCTTGTAACGTAAAGATCTGTACTTAAGAGGGACACACTAAAATTCTAATAAGATGGACAACTAACAGCTGCTTCAATAAATAAAATAAACTGGAACCATCAATAAAACCAAATTGATCAAAAAATTCTTATTTTGAGCAGTAGCTCTGATGGGGCCTGTTGACTTTAATTTGAAAATGTTATATGTTGGGTTCATGAGAATATTCTTTTCTTAAGTGCATTTTCTTTACCATTTGCTAATGGACACTAAAGAGGAAATCAGTTAAAGAGGGCTGGTATGCCTTTGCTGAGTTATATAGACATATGCATATAATAATATTTACGGGACATAGGAGGTCTAGGTTTCCCCCCGATCCTTATATTAAAGAGTATGTGCAGCCTCCTGTCTACTTTTTACATTTTATCATTGTTTGAATGCCTTTCTGATAGCAGTATGTGGGGCAGAAGAAAAAAGATTGGGAATGTGGTTAATAAGATCCTATTATATGTGGATGACTTTCTGTTTATTAAAGATTCAGTGCTAGCAATATTACCTCAAATGGAAGGAAAAGTCAGGACCAATCCTGTTTTTTCTTTAAGCTTTCCTAGGCAGTCTATGAAATGAGTTTCAGATTTCAAATAATAAGAGATTTCACACTTGGACTATTAAAGTTAGGATTTTAGACACACATGCAGAGTGTTCATGTATCTCTTAAGGGTCTTTGAGCAGACAAAATAATCGAAGGACTATATATTTTACGTGACACTTAGTCATTTGGAGCTAAATTGTTTATTCCTTTTAAACTTTCAGTTTAAGATGATACAAGTTTTGGCTAGGATTTGAGATCTTGACTATCCCTCAGAAACTGAAGAAGCATTGACATTTACTTTAAAAACTGGTCATCGTTTCATCAATTTCAAGATTTCATCAGACGCATGTCTTGAAAGTGAACGTGCAAGTCATTCAGTCACGTCCGACTCCATGCGACCCCATGGACTTTACGGTCCATGGAATTCTCCAGGCAAGAATACTGGAATGGGTAGCCTATCCCTTCTCCAGGGGATCTTCCTGACTCAGGAATTGAACTAGGGTCTCCTGCATTGCAGGCGGATTCTTTACCAACTGAGCAATTAGGGAATCTCTATGTCTTTGGAGGGGGAAATAATGATATTATAATTTATACTAATAAAAGTGTTTAGAGAATGTGTATATTTTGAGAAAGATATTCCATGTTTGTTATGCAAAATAAGTAATCTATACTTGAAAGAGCAGTATTAAACAGAATTCCTACTTTCATTTAAAAAAAAAAATTTATTTGCTGTGCTATACAGCACTGCATTTGGGATCTTAATTCTCTGACCAGGGATTGAACCTGCATCCCCTGCATCCCTGCATTTGGAAGCACATGGTCTTAACCACTGGGTCCCCAAGGAAGTCCCCCTAATTTGATTTTTTAAAAACAAACATTTAAATAACCTACTACTGTCCTTCATTGCTAAGTATGAAAAGTAGTAACCAGTTCAACTTGTAAATGGTGATAGTTTTAAAAGGGCTTTCCTGATAGCTCAGTTGGTAAAGAAACCTCCTGCAATGCAGAAGACCCTGGTTTGATTCCTGGGTCGGGAAGATCTGCTAGAGAAAGGATAGGCTGTCCACTCCAGTATTCTTGGGCTTCGCTTGTGGCTCAGATGGTAAAGAATCTGCCTGCAATGCAGGAGACCTGGGTTGAGAAGATCCCCTGGAGAAGGAAAAGGCTGCCCACTCCATTATTCTGGCCTGGAGAATTCCATGGACTGTATAGTCCATTGGGTTGCAAAGACATGACTGAGCAACTTTCATTTTTAAAACAATAGTCTGCAAGAACTGGGAAGGGAAAGCCAGTCAAAGAGAATCTAGAGACTTGTAGATACTTGGAAACTGGTTGTTGCTGTTGTTTAATTGCTTAGTCCTGTCCAACTGTTTGCGATCCCATTGACTGTAGGCTGCCAGACTCTACTGTCCATGGAATTTCCCAGGAGAGAATACTGGAATGGGTTGCCATTTTCTTCTCCAGGGGATCTTCCTAATCCAGAGATTGAACCCACGTCTCCTGTGTCTCCTGCATTAGCAGGCAGATTCTTTTCTACTAACGCCACCTGGGAAATTGGACTGTTCAGTAAATGCCAACTCAAGGTGGCTCTCTGCGTCTCATCTGTGGATACTGAGGGCCTACTGAACTGTTCTGTATAGGTGACTTGAGCATCCATAACTTTTGGTATCCACTGGGTGGGGATTTGGGGGTGGGGGGTGGTCCTAGAACCAATCTCCTGTGGATAATGAGGGATGACTATATGAATTCTGAGCAGACCTGTCTGTTGAAATCTGTGTTTGGGTCAGTGGTTGACTTTTACCTAAACATTTCAGAGGCATGGGATTAATGTGTTTGTCAGGACACAAACATGGTGCTTCTTTAGAGCTGAAAAGGACAGAGGACTTCAGTTTTTTCTCTGGAGAGTTAGAAAATGGAGGGAGTGTGAGTAGACTAAAAAATGTCAGAAAAAAGTCAGCCTAAACACCTGGTGTCTGGATGGTTAATCACTGGAAAAAAACGAATGTTTATCTATGTGATGGGCTTAGATTGTTCTGTAACAACAAATTATTTTATTTGAAAATATCATCTAGAGTGGATGTATACCTTTCTTTTTATAGTGTTTTATCAATCCCTCAATTTACATAGATATTTTTAAAATGCAGGTTTGGGATGGCCAAAATGGTACTCACTTGTAACGTAATATCACTCTACTGATTACAACTGCAAGTCACATACTTAGCATAACCTCAGATTCTCTATGGGGCTTCTTTTGAGGAGCTTGGGTGCTGAGACCAAACGAAAAGGTATTTATTTATTTTTTCAACGTGTGTCTACCCAGCTTTCAAATTTTCTGTTGAAATAGAAGCACTGAAATTCATTGGCAGAAAGCATCAGGATGAATTGATCTGTCTTTAGCAGTAAATCTAGGATTTTCAGATGTCTAAAAAACTCTTTAGCTGAAGAAGTCCTGATAAATGGTGTGGGATGGGGAAAGCCAGGGTATTTATTCTGTTCTTAGGTAATGAAGTCATTATGTTTTGCCTTGAGCCCTATGCTGTACTCTCCAATTGAGCACTGTCTTAACTTGTTTCACTTTTGCAAATGACTACATTGAAATGATCAAATTATTTCTCTAACAAGTGACTTTTCTTTTCTTAAACTGAAAATATTTCTTTGAAATATTTCTAGTAAAAATATAGAAAAACAAGTCATTTTTCACATTAGATGTCTGAGTGTCCTGGGAGAAAGTTGCCTAACTTTTTATGAAATGATTGTACTCTTTCATTTGTGTAGCTTGTTATAGAATGTTAGGTAGACACCAGATGAAGATAATTAGGATAAAGGAACAATCTACTGACTGTGAAAAATGAACTGTCACTTTATCTAAAATGATTGGGGCGGACTTATAGAAGGGAAAAGATGGAATCCTTTTGTGACCTTATTGTTGACCATCAGCCAGAGCTGTGGTTCTTAATTCTGTATTTTCGGATGCTTCTTGGGAAGAGTCCACAAAGAGAGCTTAATGGAGCAGAGGATTCTCTACACCATAAAACTGTAACTGCTGTGATCGAGCAGACCGTTGGTAATATGGTATCCACACAACAGGAATTCCATGCTTCATCAGCTAACCCTCTTTAACAAACTATGTTGAAGCAAGTCACTGAGAAGAAATCTAATTCTACCCTCCCACTCCCATTCCACCACCTTCCCTAAAAGAGACTTCTTGGGTGTATGACTGTGTTACAGTCTCATAAAGAAACATTTCTGAGTGGATAGTTTTTATTACAGGCTAGTGACACCAAGAGTTTTAAAGTTCCTTTGTAAATTTCTTTACCTACCCCAGCGTCAATGGGGGAAGAAATAAAACTTCAAAATTTTCCTCTTCTCTCTCCCTACCCCCTCAAAAGAAGATAAGCTGAGAAAGCTCAAAACACACCAGAAAGAGGCAGCAGCCTTAAATGGAGTGGGGTTTGAGGTGGTGAGGAAAGGGAGAGAGGTTGTCAGTATTCAAGATGAATTTACATGGCCAGTCCTCTTTCTTAGGGAGTTGTGTTTCCTCTTCAAACCAAGGCTAGAACTTAGAATTTACAAGTATAACTCCATCTTACGTAACTTACCTGACTTAAAATAGAAGGAAACTAAAATCACAGGAGAGGACCATTTTTTGTTGATTATAACCCAAGATAGTGAATATTAAAGACATCATGTTTGTTTACTCTCATTCATGGATTATCTTTCCCTTTGAGGGAATCTTCAGCAACAATTGAAATTAACCATTGTGAACATGTTTATATTGGCAGGAGCGTGAGAACCTTTGGCTTTGTTGTATTTGGGTGTGATACGTGTAAGCCCATGACTTGGACAGCATCCCCATAAAGCTGTCTGGATCTCTATACTTTCTGGCTCAATGGTTATGTGTTATGTATTTCCAAGTGAAAAAATCCAGTGAAGAAACAGAGTTGGACTCTCAAAACCTTCCCAAGACTTTATTTATTTATTTTTTAAATGTTGATAGTTTGCTATGGCTTCCCACGTGGCTCAGTGGTAAAGAATCTGTCTGCTGATGCTGGAGACATAGGAGACGTGGGTTCAATCCCTGGGTTGGGAAGACCCACTGAAAGAGGAAATGGCAACCCACTCCAGTATTTTTGCCTGGATAATCTCCTGAACAGAGGAGCCTGGTGGTCTGTGGTCCATGGGGTTGCAAAGAATCCGACACGACTGAGCACACATATAGTTTATTATGTGAGATCCCTCCCACTTTCTTCTCGTCATCCATTGGCTTATTGGTCAGTTTAGCATTAGAAAAAGATTGTGTTGGATTGGTCTCTAGCCTTAGCGAAACACTCACCCATGGTGTTGAATAATTTGTAGTAATTGTTACTAAACATCCACTGTGTGATTGCAGACTTTGAGCACTGGAAGAAAGGTTAGAATGCTGTTGGTCTAATAATTTAAAAGGACTCTATGGGTAGACTTCAAGGACCGTATGAGCCCCTGATACTGTGTGAAATTTTAGTCCTGTTTACTTATGTGCATTTTGGGAATAAGAGGTTTTGAGGCTTTTTTCAGATTTTCAAATGGGCCCCCAAATGTTAAAGGACTAATTTATGAAATGAGGGAACCTTACAGTACTTGCCCACTGTAGCACAGCTGGCTGTAGACAGAGCAGGATCTCCTGGTTGTATATCAATTGTGTAGACTAAATAAACAAGTCAGTGAGGCTTCTATCAAACAGAGGCCTCTTAAGATTCTTGGACAGAATGCACTGGTCATTCTAAAATGGTATATTTTCTTTTTTTCAATCTCCCAAGTTCAAGTTCAGGAAATGTAGTGCAGTCTAGAATCTAGACTAGGAGGTAGGCTGGTCCTGTTTATAGTGCCACAGCTGCAGATCACCCACGTGTCTCATTTCCTGCTCTGAGTTTAGGATATAAATGAGGAGATTCTCTTTGCATCCATAACAAGTATATCCTGGTTACTAAAATAAAAGCCTGGTGACATCAATGAAAAATGTAAGCAGCAAAGCCACCACAAGCAGCAGATTCCTTGATGGTGCCCCACTATATATAAGACATTTTGTGCTTTTTTACATCCTCTTCTAATTTTGGGTGTTGTCAGTATTTAAATACCAGTCAGTCATCACATAGCTAATGTGAGGTTATTTCATGGAAAATCATACCTTTATTTGGGGTGACCTAAGAAAATAAGAAGTAGAATTATTTTCTGAATGATACTTCTGAAAGCAAAAGAAAGTTGGAGAAAGAAAATCCTTTGTTATACAAAGCAGAATTTTACTTACAGTGCCAGGGACTCTACAATGGAAAAAAACACTTTCCTCAATAGCTTCGTACTATCTACACACTGATGCTAAAAATGGTTCCAATTCTTCTTTTGCTTTAGTAAATTAGTGCTTGTGGTATTAGTAGGAGAGGTAGTAGTAATTCTTTGAAGGAAGAGGAGGTTCTGGTTTAGGTTGTTCCCTAAGGTACTTGTCCATTGAATCTATCTTTGCTGCCTTACTGGTTATTCATATTATGACTGCAAGGGAAAGCCCAGGCCTGACCTAGCAGACAAGATTATATGTTCTTTAAATGTAAGGGCTAGGGAAAGATAGAAGAATTTAGTGTCTTTTTGAAAAATTGCTGCCATGTAGAAAAGTTTTAATAGATGAAATTGTTCAGCAATGAAAAGGCTGTCTCTCTAGGTAGTGAGCAGCCTGTTATTGGTAGCAATCAAGTGGGAGCTGGTTGAAGGGGCAATCATAATGATGACCATAGTGATAACTTGCATTTAATGTTGATTTCTTTACAAAGTACTTTTGTACTAGGGATGCTGGTGGTTGTCTCTGTTGCCAACCATTTGCTTTGGCCTCACATCATTTTCTTACAGAACTTGTCTATTTCTCCTCCCTCAGAGTGTGGACTTCCATCATGCGTCCTGAATGGGCACCTGGCCACATAATCAGTCCCTCAGCCATAGCTGATTGGATTAGCATGGGCTCTTGCCCCAAGGGGGAACAATCAGATTCTGTCTTATAAGAAATTGGGGTTCACTATTTCTAGGCTCACCTTCATTGGCATTTAAATTGAAAAATCCTGAGGGCTGCCTGGGCAGCCATCATTCGTCTCATGCCTGGAGAAGCAGAGAAAGTTGGTTGGCAGAGTGGGAAAACCGGATACAAAGAGAGAAGTGGAGATGAAGGACCATGGGGTATAATTACAGTCGAATACAAGTGATGAGTCTCTCCCTGACAGTTTTCTCTTCCTGCTTCTGGTTCCTCAAGCTCGTCAGCACTTGAGCTTCTCAAGATACCTTTGTATCCTTCCGGCTAATTTCTGCTTAAGCTAGTGTGTGTAAAGTCCTGTTGCTTGCAAACAAATTATCTCTGAGTATGACAACTTTATTTTTATTTCATCTGATCATCTCAACAGTTCTCCCTTATGAATGAGAGGAAACTGAGGATGAGAGAAGTTAAACGGTTTGTCCAAAGTCTCCTAGCTGAGAAATAGAGGGGTTACAAGCGTAAGTGATCTTGGGAGTCGGGTGCCGTGATCCCACTGAGTCTGTGGCACGAATCCATCGATAGTGCCCTGGAGAGGCTTCCTGATCTGAGTGGGAAATCATACGAGATGACCCTTAAGGTCCTGTCCACTCTGTGTCTCTTTCGCTGAAAGTCCATGAGTCACTTAAGGTTCTTAGACTATAAAAATCTCATGAGTATCCCTTCAGTTACTTCAAAGACCCTCAAGAGTGAACCATTTTAGAAGATGCTGTTAAGTGGGGATGGATGCCCTTATGTTAGTGGGTAAACTTAGTGTTGAGTGAGTTTTCTTGTCTTTCATTTTGTTACGTGTTACCTTGTGTTCATTTCTAGTCCTTGGGTAGGCAGACAGGGTTGGTGTACTGGAAGTGTATTTTTAGTCTGACATTAAAAAATGTATCATAGACACCAACTCAGGAAGCAGTTTTTAGGTGAGTCAGTATATAAATAACCTCAAAGAGTTTTCATAAAGGGATGGTAGATCTTTTAAATTTAACAGCCCAGCTTCTGAGGCCCCCTTTCCAAAGTCCTCCATTCATTTAGTGGTCATTTACTGGGCTTCTACTGTGTGCTGGCATGTTTTACTCAGAAATTAAGGTATAAAGATAAATCCTTATCTTTCATAATATAATTTCAAAAAACCTCATGGTCCTTCTTTGTTTACTTCTCTCTATCCTGAAAGACTGAATTTTGAGGGCAGGGACTGTATCTTGTTCATCTTTGTGTCCCCATACTTAGCACAGCCCCAAGAACAGTAAACACTTGAGATGTACTCAGAAGAATTAGGATCTCACTGTCTAGTTAGGAGAGAAAGAAACAAAAAAATCACACTAGTGTGTTCAGTGCTAAGTGCCCAGAATATTCCATGAACACAGGAGGGCGAAATGATTAACTCACTGGGAATACAGTTTTTTAATTGAGCCTTGAAAGGTGGAGTCTTAATGAGAGATGGTGGAATCTGTGACTCTCTACTATCTGATGGCAAGGAGGCAATCCAAGGGCAGCCTTATTTTGTTCTGAAGCCAGAGTATTGGGCCAAAAACTGGACCTGTCACTTTACAGATTTATGTGACACCTTTGGCAAGTAAGTTTCTGAATTTCCTTGTGCTTCATTTTCTTTATCTATAAAATAGAGATAATAGTAGTACCATGCTTATTAGGATTGTTTTAAGGGTGAAACAGTAATACATATGAGGCTCTTACATAGGAAGTATACAGAATAAATGTTCAATAAAGGTGAGTTACTGGACTTGAGCAGAGAGAAGAAATGTAAGTTCTTAAGAGAACAGAGTAGCCCAGAAAGGGTGGCAGCAGGACCCAGTATGTAAAACAAGGACCTGAACAGATGCTAGCCACAGGCCTTTCACTACTGAAGCACCCCAGTTTTTAACTTTGGATTAAGAACCTTGACCTTGAGAGAAAAATGTGCACAGACCCCATACAGATAGTTTGTATTCATATTTCACCTGAAGACCTGAAGGTCATCTGTGGGATTCAGAGGTTCATCAATCTCAAGGAAAGGGTTCTACCTTCATGGTATAGGTAGACCCCCTGAGTGCCCGGTTGTATGTTGATTACCAGTGAAGCAACTGGAGAACACCGTGAAATAGAAGATGGGGGAAATTCTCAGCACCCTTAGGAGATTATGTGCACAAGGGATGATTTAATTATATTTGACTCTAAACAGGAATATGTAAATTAAAATATTTGGGAATAGAGTAATAATTCAAGAAGGGACCAGAGGTATGTGGGAGAAAACCTCTTAGAAGTCTGCAAATGGAGATTATAGAAGTTACGTGACTTCTCCAAAGTCATCTGGGTTGCAGCTGAGGAAGGCAGGACTAAGAACCCTGTTTTTCCACCATGAAATACTGTGAAATGACATGTTGTATGGAGAAGATCGTAAATTCCCTTGTTAAAAGAATTTAATATTGGAAAAAAAAGATAAGCTCCTAAAAGAAAGAGAGGCCAATTGGTGGGTTGCCTTGATGACTGGGCTAAGAAATTTGGAATTTCATCCTTAAGAAAAAGAATTGAAAATCACATATTTAGTACTGAAATGAAATGTGGAATTCAGGATTTGAGACTTGTAGCTTATCCTTTGAATTATACAGCAGCTGGAAATCGATTTTTTCCCCCATCTGGACTTCTCACATGGTGGTCTTCCCAACAGGAGGGCATCTGTGAACTTTTTAATGGGAGAAGTCATAAAGCTGGGTTAGGGCTGTGTTCGCACAAGGCTGGCTTCCGAGGCAGGTAAAATCTAACTCCCCTTTTGCTTTTCAGCCACAGACACAGCCATCGCTGCCACCACCAGCTGAGTAACTCGGAATCTAGGGGTTGCCAGTAATTGTGGGTTTTAAGTCACAGAGGAGAAAGATAAGAGGCGAGCAAGGCTGGTTTTTTCACAATTAAATGTTGCCTCTCGGGCTTGTCTGTCGGCAGGAATCCAAGAGGTCAGGACCCACCAGCCATATTATTTTTCTCCCTGGCTGCCTGCTGTCACTCTTATCCCCTCCTCATTCATGGGAATGAGGAAAAGGTGGGTTGGAAATAAAAAGCTTTCGCTAGCCTACTTTTTCCTTTACGAAACTTGTCGGAAACAAAGCTTTCCGGTGAAACAGACGGGATCCCTTTAGGTAGCTGGCTTGTCCTGGCGACAGCACAAAGGTATTTTTATGGGGGGGGGAAAGAAACCATTATTGAAATGTCCCCTTGTCATTTTATAGTTATGACATTGTTTTTTCTCCAGGACTGCCATGTACTCTGGTATTTTTACATTTGTTTCTGTTTAACTCTTTCTGTTGGTCAACATCAAGTTTCTATCCCTGGTCTCGCCAGCTCCACTGCAAGTGCCCTGAAGGCAGGGATTGTTTTACTGTTGTTTGTTTTTAACAGAGCGCTGCAAAGGTAGAAGGCAGTTAAGCATCTGGTGTTTCCATTTTCTGTGTTCAAGAGATGTTAGAACTAGAGGGACCTTAGTCATCATACGTTCAACTTCAGTATTTAATGAAAGAATACAATGTGTAAAGTGACTTATTCCAATTGTACAGGTAATTAGTGACTTTCCCAGAGCAAGAAACAGGTCTCATCTCCTAACTCATGACTTAATAGGAGAGGCCTGGAGTGATGAAGTCAGGCAAACCCCGTTCAGTTTGCCTCCCTCCCACGCTGACACTGAGACCACATGCCTCGGTTTCCTCATTTTGAGATTACCAGATAATCTTCTATATCTGGCTGGCATCTAGGTGCGGCTGAAAATGTCTACACATAATAGGCACTCAAAAATGAGAGAATCTTTAGAGAATCGTTAGAGAATCTTTATGTCTTTTAAAAATACAAGACCTCCTTTACAAGAAAACACATTTCTGTGATCTCTTCACCATCAGAAAATGTAACTTGATTGCTGTTGGTGAGAACAACTTAGGAGGAACAGCAGGCTAGCGGGGCTCTTGGGAAGATGCAGCCTGGAATGGACCAGAAGTGGAAAGTGGTCCTGCCCACAGATAAGAAAGGTAACAAGTGCCGTGCCTCGGCCTGTGTTCCAGCAGTCCTCAATGGGAGGGAGTTGGGTTGGCTTGTTCAGCAGTTGGTAAGGAATGCCTGCCGCACCCGCCATGCTGGGCAAGAGGCTAGATAGAGATGTTGGGGGTTGGAGGGGATGAACAAGTCAATGGGCCTAACTTGCTGCAGGAGTGAGATGAGTGTGAATGATGGTAAGTCACACAGTGAGAGAGGGAAGGGCCAGGGGCTGAGGGACAAGCACTCAGGAGAACACTGCCCAGGCTCAGTGTTATTCAGAGGCAAGTTGGGGGAGTTAGATGCATGGAAAGATTGACCGAGATGGGGTGGGGCAGGGGGAGTGCCAACATTACTGGAAAGGAAAGAGTCTTTCAAAGGAAAGACTGAGGTGCCTGGGGAGGAAGAGCAGAAAGAACCTGCTCTGAGCATCAGTGGCTCTTACTGAGGAAGAAGTGGTGAAGGTCTTTGGGCCGCGACCCAGAGCTCTGGTTTTTGGTTATCCTTCACTCTCACAGACATAGATGCCTTCTCCACCCTCTCTGTGGTGTTGGGTCTGTCTATCTCCTGGAAGCCTGAGCAGCTCCCACACATTGTCCCATTGCTTCCTGGAGCTCAGAGAATGCCCTCACTGATGATCAAGGGGAGGACCTCATCTGCAAATGAGAACCCCAGTCCCCACCTGTGTGCTTAGTCGCTCAGTCATGTCTGACTCTTTGTGACCCCATGAACTGTAGCCCACCAGGCTCCTCTGTCCATGGGGATTTTCCAGGCAAGGATACTGGAGTGGGTTGCCATGCCCTCCTCCAGGGGATCTTCCCAACCCAGGGATCGAACCCAGGTCTCCTGCATTGCAGGCAGATTCTTTATCATCTGAGCCACCAGGGAAGTCCCCCATCCCCACCTAAGCCACATGAAATATTCTGTGCGAATAACACTGGCCTGACTCCAGCAATAACACAGCTGCTGAAACAGCTTAGTCACCAGGGCGATGGAGGTAGTGCGGCGTGGGAATGTGGGGTGCAGAGATCTGACATTTAGCTGGCTGGCAGCCCCCCGGGAGCCAGCACAGATCTGTGGGAGAGCCTCAGAGAGAGTCCGCTTCCCATTCACAAGCATGTCCTTGTTTCTTTTGAAGCCCAACCGTAATCCTCTCCCTGGGCCGGGCAGACTGTGGAAGAAAACTGAAACATTTTGGAACCGAGGAGAGGAAAACCGAAATGGTTTACTCCTCTGAGACACCTGGTTTCTTTCCCTTAATGATCCATGTTTATTTCCTGGATTTTTTTTTCCCCTGCTCCAGGTTAGGCAGAGTGTGATTTAGAGGAAGGTCGAGTGGGAGGAAGGGATGGTGGGGAAGAGCTCTTATCTAGAAAATGTGACTTTCTTAGCTTTTAGGTATCCAGGTGATGTAGGAAGAAGAGGGCAAATCCTGGCCCTCCTGCCTGATCTTGCTTGAGCTTCTTCTGCGTCTTCATCCATTAGAGCTCCTGTCTGAAGGACTCTGGGCAGATCTGGGCACACTGCTTCCCTGGTTTCAAGCAGGGTTTTAGGAGGACTAATAAGCTGCCACGGAGTGACCCCATTCCTCTTCTAGCCTTTTGAAGAAGTGACCTTTGTGTTTTCTCTTTATCCTGGACTACTTCTGCACTGTTTATTTTGGGGGTTGTTAAGTTAAATTAGCCATCCCTTTCCTCTCCTAGTTACTGTATGAGAATGCAGCTGTCAGTCTGTGAACTCTGCCATCATCTATTTTTAGATTCAGGGTGAATGAAGCCCTCTTCTCTAATTGCATCTGGTGGGGAGGGGGGAGGGCAGGTAGATTTTCATAACCATCACGTCAGCTGTTCTTCTAAATGCCCTGTGCTCTGATGGCGTCCTGGGGAGAAAGCAAAGAAGCCCACTGTGCGGTTCCCTGCCCTGGCTGTCGGGTTTGTTTTCACTCCACATTCATGTTGATTATGGTCAAATAGGAAAGAGCTGTTTCCACGTTTGCTCTCCAGTGTTTTAACACTTGCCAACTTGGATGGTTCTGATTTCTCTAGCTTTGTCAGGAAATGATTGGTTCATTGTTTAGTTCAGGTTCCTTGGAAAACAGGGAAGATCCTTCTGGTGACATTTACTATGAGAGTCAATAATCTTAAACATACTGAGAGCTGTGTAAGTGCAGCAGGCCTCAATTTTTTCGAGATCTCTCTACCCCCTCCTCCCCCATCCCCCCCATCCCAGTCTGCCTTTCACACAGCTGCCAGATCTCTTTGCTTAAACATCCTTCTAAATAAGATGCTGCAGTGTTCAGAGCACATTTCTCTTTCTCAGCAGATGCTTCCTCATCCCAACCTTGTCTGTTTCCTCTTCTCCATCTCCCATCCCCTGCCGTAGTGAATGAGTTGATTTCTCTGACTGCACTGTGCTATTTTGCGTTCCCATGACTCTTTAGCCATGGGTTCCCTCTGCCTATAATTCCTTCTCCTGCTTCCTTACCTAGTGAACTCTTACTCATCCTGTGAGTCAACAGTTAAACATCATTTCTTGTAGATGAGATACTCCAGAAGATTGTATATTCTGTGCTGTGTTTCTCATCCCCCTAGTTAGTACTCTTGACAGCTTATGCTGACTACAGTTGTCCCTTGATATCCCTCAGTTCAGTTCAGTCGCTCAGTCGTGTCCGACTCTTTGCGACCCCATGAATCGCAGCACGCCAGGCCTTCCTGTCCATCACCAACTCCCAGAGTTCACTCAGACTCATGTCCGTCGAGTCAGTGATGCCATCCAGCCATCTCATCCTCTGTCATCCCCTTCTCCTCCTGCCCCCAATCCCTCCCAATATCAGTCTTTTCCAATGAGTCAACTCTTCGCATGAGGTGGCCAAAGTACTGGAGTTTCAGCTTTAGCATCATTCCTTCCAAAGAAATCCCAGGGCTGATCTCCTTCAGAATGCACTGGTTCTCTAGGGGATTGGTTTCAGGACCCCTGTGAATGTCAAAATTCACAGATGCCCACGTCCTTTATATACCTCACCTTTATATGGTACAGTACAGTCAGCATTCCATTTCTGCAGGTTCTGCATCTGTGGATACAGAGGACTGATTGAATATATTGATTTCATAAGCACTACCCACATGGGGTAATATTCCTTCCCTGCTGGCTCATTAGTAAAGAATCCACCTACCAATGTAGGAAATGGTGGTTCGATCCCTGGGTTGAGAATATCCCCTGGAGAAGGAAATGGCAACCCATTCCAGTATTCTTGTCTGAGAAACCTGGGGCAGAGGAACCTGGCAGGTTATAATCCATGGGATCACAAAGAATCAGACATGACTTAGCAACTGAAAAACAACTGCCTTCCTTACCTTACTGTGAACAATTGAGGGCAATGAGTCTGCCTTGAAACTAGTAGGTGCTTAAATATATTTGGTGGAGGAAAACATGGATTGGGTGGTCCAACTAGCATTAGAGGTTTCAGAGGTGTATTATTCCATCTTGGTGGCAGCATCAGCTGTTACGATTTCTCAGTTCCTGATGGACTTCTTTTATGTCCCGGAAAAGTTGGCTTGAGTAGATTATCGGAGACCTAACATGTCATACCCGAATGATTGCTGTAGATTTTTCTTTTCTGAGGTCTTACCAGTAGTTCAGTCTATTCTCTTATCTCTGTAGACGTGGACAGGCATGACTGTTGTTGGTCAGTTGTTAAGTCGTGTCTGACTCTCTGTGACCCCATGGACTGCAACACGCCAGGCTTCCCTGTCCTTCACTATCTCCTAGAGTTTGCCCAAATTCATGTTCATTGAGTCAGTGATGCTATCTAACCATCACATCCTCTGTCACCTTCTTCTCCTTTTTGCCTTCAATCTTTTCCCAGAATCAGGGTGTTTTCCAGTGAGTTGAGTCTTCGCATCAGGTGGTCAAAGTAATGGAGCTTCAGCATCAGTCCTTCCAATGAGTATTCAGGGTTGATTTCCTTTTGGATTGACTGGTTTGATCTCCTTGCAGTGCAACGGACTCTCAGGAGTGGTCTCCTCCTGTATCCCTACTAGCCCTCTCAAGCAGAACACTGTTGCAACTCCATGTTGTAATTCAGATGGAGCAGGAGGAAGGGAATGGTGACCCCAGGCTCACTCTTTCCACCCAGTCCTAGGGAGCAGGTGTATTGCTCCTTGATGGTACCCTTGGCCAAATTTGAAGAACATCCTTTTTATCTGAGTGTGTGTGTGTGTGTGTGTGTACACATATGTATGGGGGTGGGAGAAAGGAAGCAGGTTGTAGGGAAAATAAAGTGAATGCCCCCCAAATAGCAGACTGTAGACTACACACAAGTGGTATAGAAATGATGGAGTGACAGAGAGAATTTTGGATTCTAAGGCTGTTTAGAGAAAGAAGAATTTATATTCACTCATTAATTTGGCAGATATTTAATGATGATTTGTAAAGACATGAGTGATGTAGCTATGAACAAGACAGAGGCAGTCCTTGGCTCTCAGAACCTCTCAAAGTGGGAGGTGGGCAGGGAAAGCGATACAGGGAAGTAAGCAGTCAGTAGCTGAGCTGCAGTAGGGTACGTGTTACAGCGACGGATAGGGTGCTGTAGGAGCAAGAGGAGAAGCCCTCCCTCTGTTTTAGTGGGTGAGGGAAGGTGGGAATGAGTCTGTAGAATTCTAGAAGATGAGCAAGTGTTCTTCTGGCATGAGGGGGGACGCCAAGCACTATCTTCAGAGGACTGTCTGCAGCCCAGAGGAAAAGCCCTTTTGTAATATACCCTCTCAAAGAAGGCTTCCTGGTAAAAACCCAGTGTGCCAGCAGGGACCCCAGGTGCAGTAAGTGTAGATAACTTTTAGTGAAACTGAAAAGTAAAAGTTGCTCAGTTGTATCGGACTCTTTGCAACTCCATGGACTATACAGTACATGGAATTCTCCAGGCCAGAATACTGGAGTGGGTAGCCTTTCCCTTTCCCAGAGGATTTTCCCAACCCAGGGATTGAACCCAGGTCTCCCACGTCGCAGGCGGATTCTTTACCAGCTGAGCCACAAGGAAAGCCCAAGAATACTGGAGTGGGTAACCTATCCCTTCTCCAGGGGATCTTCCCGACCCAGGAATTGAACCAGGGTCTCCTGCATTGCAGGCAGATTCTTTACCAACTGAGCTATCAGGGAAGCCTTAAAAAAGCAGTCAGCATTTGCTGCGTACTTACTGTATGCTAGGGCTGTGTGAGTGAGTAGCACATTTAATCCTCACAACCGTAGGAGATGGACACACTGTCATCCCCCTCTTTGTAGAGAAGTTCAGTGACTTGCCAATGATTGCACAGGCACCAAGTGGCTAAGGTGGTCCCTGATCCCAGGCTGCCTCTCTCTGAAGCCTGAACGCTTACCCATCTTCAAGGCTGAAAGTGGGATGGCAGGCTAAGGTGACCAGTGTAGCAGGCAGGGATAGGAAAGGGGTTGTGAGATGAGATCCTGAGATGCTAACCAGGAGCCAGGTCTTAGTCTTGTATGCCATTTAAGGAATTTCAAGATTAGACTGAGGGCAATGTAAAGGCATTGCAAGTATTTTAGAAATCATCTATGAAAAACATACATGGGGCATGTGTTTGAGTCATCTAGACCTGAAATGATGTTAGCCTTGAATAAGGGCTTCCCTGGTGGTTCAAACGGTAAAGCATTTGCCTGCAGTGTCGGATACCCAGCTTTGATTCCTGGGTCTGGAAGATCCCCTGGAGAAGGGAATGGCTACCCATTCCAGTATTCTTGCCTGGAGAATTCCATGGACAGAGGAGCCTGGCAGGCTACAGTCCATAGGGTTGCAAAGACTCGGACATGACCGAGTGACTAACACTTTCACTTTGAACAAGTGGAGAGTGGTGATGAGGACAGAGAGGGAGATAAATCTATAAGACTTAATGAGCTCAGAGAATGGACTGAATTTGGTGGTTTGGCTTTCTTTTGTGAACCGTGGAAATAGAGCCATCCATCCAGTGGAAAGTGGGCATGCAGATTTGAAACTCAGGAGGGAAATCTGAACTTGAGAGGTGACTGATGCCCCAGGAAGAGATGAGACCCCTCAGAATGAGTGCGCTGAGTTGGAAGGGGAAGGAGTGGGATTTCCCTAGTGGTCCGGTGGTTAAGACTCCACATCTCCACTGCAGGCAGTTTGGGTTCATTCCCTGGTTGGGGAACTAAGATCCTGTATGCTATGCAGCCGAGAAGCTTAAATAAAATAAGGAAGGGAAAAGAGCTACTCTACAGCTCAGTGAACATCAGGATGTGGTTATTCTATATTCTGTTGTCCTACCAATTCATTTGTTTACAAAACATTTGATGCCCCAGCTACTTTTCGAAATGTATATCCTTTAAGCAGTTCAGTAGGATGCAGTAGGGCTAAGTGGATATTTTCTGAGAAGATGTCACTTTGCAAAGGGCCTGATGTGAGGAACATTCCACAATGTCCTAGTCATATTTTCATAGGCAAGTTACTTCAGTTAGGAGATACTACTTCAGAATATAGCAAGGGATCATTCTGACAATGCTTAGAAAAATGTTTTACATGTGAAAAATATTTCTCCACAATGCAAATACTTGACATGACGGGGTAAAAGTGAGACAGGTGAACTCAACTGTTAGTCTGGTTTGTGAAATAATTGTACTCATTCATTTTATAACTACCTCACACCCAGGCCTGTAGGGCATCTTAAAAAAACAGCCAGGACCAAATTTATAATTAGCTGAGTCCATTTTTGCCAGACCTAACCATGGATATAGGACAGGGTTGGTTTTGTTATTTCCTTAATTGAAAGCGTCAAGAAAATACAAGCCAGGTCAGGGAGTTTTTGATCAGGGAAAGAACGCTGGCATAAATAACCCCAGATTATATGTCTGCAGGAGGCTGGGAGGAGGCTGGTCTGCACGGCCTCCTTCTGAGGTTACCCAAACAAACCTGGTGACTGGCAGCTCCCCTATGTAATGTGGGAATGTGTGTGAGCATTTTGAAATCTCTAATTTTTTCCCAGGGCAAGGGTCCAGGGAAATCAAGGTTTCTCAGGGTACTCACAAGCCTTTGACAACCATAAAATAATTCTTTATTTTCTCTTAATGTGACTTGCCCTCCCCCTTTTCCCCTTTATTTCTTTAACTGATCAATAATATCACCTAATCATCATGGGACTGGATGGAAAAGAAATAAGGATTTTTAAGTGTTTATGTACCAAGTGACTCTGTCTACAGCCTTGGGAAGTAGGTCCCGCTGTTTCTATATTGCAGAGGTGGAAACGGACTTAATCAAAAGTCACTTAGCTAAGAAGACATTAAGATAAAGTTGAAAAGTGGATTTGTTTGTCCCCCACACTCTTTGTAATATCCTGACTGGCAAATGCCTATTTCCAACAGTGTAAGTAAGAAGTGTTCTGATGAATTCCTTGAAGAAGGCTCATCTTTCATAGCTTCAGCCTCTCCTCCCAGGGGCCATTCTGACATTAAGCAGCTGCCCTGGGTTTCTTGGGGTGCTCACACTGTTTCCTAGCTCTTTGTCCCCCTCCCCCATCATTTTTGGCTTATGCTGAGGACTTGCTCACCTTTCTGGCTTCCTACTTGTCTTCACAAAACTGATCGGCAAACACTTTCCCATGAAGGGCAGGATGGTTTAACTCATGCAGAGATAAATGCTTCCTAAGGGTATGCTTGGTCTGTGTGTCCCAGTGTGGGAAGGCCCAGATCTTCCTACCTGTAATGGTACTCAGCCTGGGTCTGCTCCCACAGAACCCTGCAGTGCAGCTTCCTCATGTCAGGCTTCCATAACAGGGTGGAAATCCCAGCCGTGCCTTTCCATACCTCCCTTCCCAGTATTGAGAATGGATTTTCCATGCAAACAAAATGTATCTCCAAAGTCATTTGAGAAATGTGAGGCTCAGCCCACAGGACAACAGAGCTGCTGGTCTCATTTAGGTGTGGAAAGTCATGCATCTCAAATCTATAAATGCCCTATGCTGATACTTTACAGCTTCACCCCATAGAACTGGTGTAACCAGCATTCTTGTCTTATAGAGAAGGTTCTCCGGGAGCCAGAGGTAGTCGTGGCCTTCCTGCCATTCTCCCAAGGAGTTCAAATTGAATGTTTCACTTTCGTTCTCTCTGTGGAGGTGGGGGAGGGGAGTATTGCCCCAACAGCACCGTAGGAGTCATGAGACCCGTGCTTTATTACCTGCAACATGGTCATTAAAGCTGAGCTTTGTTTCCGGTCCATTGGAGGCTGGATCCACTGGTGGCTGGCTTCAAGCTTTGCTGGGTCCTCTGCTCAGTGTTTTCCTGTCTCTGAGTTTTGTGCTCCAGGTTTGGATATGGGTTCATAGTGGGAGGTTCATGTCTCTGAAACCCGGTTATTATTTTGAATTAAAGTAGATATGAGACTTACTTTCATATCCCTTATGACATGATAAAAACAATAGCTAAACCCGTCATGGGGGGCAGGAGGAAAAGGGGACGACAGAGGATGAGATGGCTGAATGGCATCACTGACTCGATGGCCGTGAATCTGAGTAAACTCCGGGAGTTGGTGATGGACAGGGAGGCCTGGCGTGCTGCGATTCATGGGGTCGCAAAGAGTCGGACACGACTGAGTGACTGAACTGAACTGAAACCCATCATGCCTTCAGCACTGATCTAAGAATTTTTCGTGTAGTAACTGATTTAAAGATCACAAAGTCCTAGGTGTGTGCTCAGTCGCTTCAGTCATGTCTGACTCTGTGCGACTCTGAGG
Source organism: Budorcas taxicolor (assembly GCF_023091745.1). Classification (NCBI taxonomy): domain Eukaryota; kingdom Metazoa; phylum Chordata; class Mammalia; order Artiodactyla; family Bovidae; genus Budorcas; species Budorcas taxicolor. The sequence continues at coordinate 77,138,818 of NC_068912.1, forward strand.
ACTGTAGCCATCCAGGCTTCTTTGTCCATGGGATTCTTCAGGCAAGAATGCTGGAATGGATTGCTGTGCCCTTCTCCAAGGGATCTTTCAAGCTAGGGATGGAACCCATGTCTCTTGTGTCTCCCGTGTTGGCAAGTGGGTTCTTTACTACTAGCACCACCTGGGAAGCTCCAGTGTCCTAGGAGGCAAGTCCTGTTCCAACAGGGTGAAGAAACTATGAGTGTCCATGGCTGGGGGGAGATCACAGAGTCCTGTGAGGGGAGGCTAGCAGGTCACTTGAACCGGCCATTCTCCCTGTATAAGAACCACAGGCCATGAAGCTCTAGAAGCTTGAGTCTGAAACTTCTAGAAGCTTGAGCTTCTAGGGGAAGCTGAGTCTTGGCTTCTTTGCCTTATGAACAGGAATGATAACATCTGCCCCAGACAGCACAGAAAGTAGGGAGGTGATCCATGAGGATTAGGCAGAGCCTGTGGCAAATGTTATGAACAAAATAGAAAAGTTTAGAAAGAACTTCACTCGGTGGTAAAATGGGAAGAAACGAATAGTGGTGTGGGGCAGTATGAAAAGTGTCTCCCTTCACCCCAAAGAATGATGTTTACTTAGCTGACGTGCGTAGAGATTTTGTTTCCTTTTGGTGTTTTTTTGTTTTTAAGATATTTTTGTTTGTTTGTTTGGCTGCATTGAGTCTTAGATGTGGCACGTGGGATCTTCGTTGCATCATGCAGGATCTTTTGTTGTGGTGCGTGGACTCTCTAGGTATAGAACATGGGCTCCAGACCATGCAGGCTCTCTAGGTGCAGCCTACAGCCTTAGTTGCTTCACTGAATGTGGGATCTTAGTTCCCTGACTAGGGATTAAAACTGCATCCCCTGCATGACAAGGCAAATTCTTAACTGCTAGACTGCCAGGGAAGTCCCTTCGTTTTGTTTTTAGTTAGTTATTAACATTCAAAAGTTGAGAGATGTATAACCATCTGAGGAGAAGGAAGTGGCAGCCCACTCCAATGTTCTTGCCTGGAGAATCCCAGGGACGGAGGAGCCTGGTGGGCTGCTGTCTTTGGGGTCACACGGAGTCGGACACGACTGAAGCGATTTAGCAGCAGCATAACCATCTGAACCTGGCTTCTCTTGAAGCAGCAGGTCTGGAAAGATAACCTGTGCTGTCTCTTGAGGTTTGGAGTTGAAAGCAGACATGACTGAAGCGATTTAGCCGCAGCAGCCCACATACATAGGGCTCTCCCGTCCCTGATCACACACCAACTTAGGGCCAGATCCAGGATCAGAACACAGGCGTCCCTGGGCTTCCAGCTCCAGGCAGGGTGGGTCCCTTTACACTTCTCCAGTCAGTTTTCTGAAGCTCTGTAGGTTCTGGGAGTTCCTCTCCTCAGTGCTCAGATTAGAGAATTGCAGCCATGCTCCTAGTGGTCTCCTGGGAGCATTGCATGTTTCTCTCCCCTAGAAAGTTGTTTGGTCAGAGTTAAGTGGCCTGCAGTGTGCTTGATTCAACTATTAGGTTTCTTTTGAATTCTGTTTCTGCCAACGAAGATAGTAGAGCGTGGTTGGGTCTGGGGGAACCAGACTGAGGTGTAAGGCCCAGCTCTACCACTTACTAGATATATTCTTGGGCAATTTTTCTAGCTGACTTCTTCCTCATAGGATAGGTGTGAGGATAAAAGAGTACAGTGTTCTCATGGAGCCTTGTTTTTATTAAAGACGTACCTGTTCATATTTTGTGACTCATTTGAGGGGCTTCTTTCATCACAAGTTAACCCAATTTTCCTTAGGCAATACAAAAAAAATGGTTGTCTTTTAAGAAGGCTTCAAAATAGTTCTCTTTCTCATATTGCCAACAACAATACAACTTCAGGCAAGTCACTTCATATCTGAGGGCCTCGGTTTACTTACTAATCAAAAGGAAATACCCATGCCCACTTTATAGAGTTGTTTAGTGAGGTCATTTAAATGAAAGCACAGAAGTCATGAGGGCCTAATAGAAAGTAATTGTACATGAAAACAGTCTTTAAAATTTTTGTTTTTAACAGCATATTTTAAAACAGTTTGGAGATTCCCAACAGGTAGCAATAACTCTTAAAATAGGAAGAAGGCCAGGAGGCAAGTATGTCTGGTCCTTTCTCTTCCTGAGGCACCTCCTCTGTAAGGCCCACCCCTAACATTTGTGGGGCCCAGGGCAAGAGTACCTATGAAGGCATGGTTGCCATATGTCTACATATTTTAAAGTAATAAATCACACCAACAAATTGTTGAGCCAAATAAGACCTATCACACAAATGTAACTAATCTACCTTCATGATGAACTGGAAGTCTGGGTTTGAATTCAGGGTTCTTGGACTCCTTGGAATTCTGTGTCAAAAATGGGATGGACCAGGGAGTGTGGGCTTCTCAATGTGTTTTCTTCCCATCCCTGACCCCATCCCACACAAAGACTATGTTTATGTATGGACACCCCACCCTCCAAGCTCAATCTCTGTCTGTGTCCTCAAAAACAGCAGCTGTTTGATCACTCATGAGCCCAAAGGTGCACAAGTGGTTGTGGAGTTCCCTTTGGGAGACCAGATCTGGGGAAGTTGTCCTCCTCCCCAGGATGTGGAAATAGGCTCAGAGCTGTCTGAGTTATGTATTCTGGATTCCTGAGTTCCTGGGCCATGTTCTATAAATTGGGGGAGAGGTTAGGCTCTTGGTGAGCATGTCCCTTTCACTTCAGGGTCTTCTCATCTGGAGAAGAAGTGGACAGCTGGGAAAGGGTGGACAAAGTGGGACCCTTTATTTGTTTTTTAATTTTATATATATATATATATATATATATATATATATATATATATATATATATATGAGAAGGAAATGGCAAGCCACTCCATTGTTCTTGCCTAGAGGATCCCAGGGATGGGGGAGCCTGGTGGGCTGCCGTCTATGGGGTCGCACAGAGTCGGACATGACTGAAGCAACTTAGCAGTACATGTATATATATATATTTACACTGGGCTTCCCTGGTGGCTCAGATGGTAAAGAATCTGCCTGCAATGCAGGAGACTGGGGTTTGATCCCTGGGTTGGGAAGATCCCCTGGAGGAGGGCATGGCAACTCACTTCAGTATTCTTGCCTGGAGAATCCCCGTGGATAGAGGAGCCCGATGGGCTACAGTCCACGGAGTCGCACAGAGTTGGACACGACTGAGAGACTTCCATTCATTTATTTATTTTTTTGTTGCGCTGGCCTTCATTGCGGTGCGCGTGCTCTTGACTGCAGCATGTGGCCTCCTCTCTTGTTGCAGTGCATGTGTTCAACGGTTGCTGCTTACGGGCTTCTCTAGTTGCGCCACGTGACTCTCTAGTTGCTGTATATGGGTTTAGTTGCCCTGCAGCACGTGAAATCTTAGTTCCCTGACAAGGGATCAAACCCATGTCCCCCTTCATTGCAAGGCAGATTCTTAACCACTGTGCCAGCAGTGAAGTCCCTGGAGAAGGACCCTTTAAAAGTCTGGGGCTGAGATTCAGGGCCGCTCCTGCTGTGTTGTGCCTAAGGCCAGTGCTGTCCTGAACCCTGGCCCTCCAAGGAGCTCAACACAAGAACTGATAACTGCATTTATAGCATTCATATTTATACTATTGAGTTCCATGGAAATACCCTTTCAACAGAGTTGACAGTCCCAATTCCTAATCCCAGGATTAGAAGTGAAAAGGAGGTAACGTGGTACCTAATACTCAACTCACAGATGGAAGCTCTGGCCAGTTCTTTCTTTGGACCACTGAGGCTGCCAAGCAAGGAGCAGTTGTAGTCATTCTGGCTCCTAACCAAGAGGATATACAAACTCTGATTATTGCTGCTGCCAAGCCAGGCATCCCACAGTTTCTTATACAGACGCTAATTATTCTGCATTCTTAGCCCTGGGTCTCTGCACAGCCTGGTGTCCTCAAGTCCAGAGTCTCCTCCTGGACTGTGTGGAGCTGAGATGGATGAGAACTGGAGTTCCAGTGATTCTGTGTATAGACTTTGACCCCACTTCTCTGTTGTCAGCATCTTGCCTTTCCTGTCTTATGCAACACCTGGTACTTTCCAGTTCTAAGTGGCTTGCCGGTCTATTGGACACATTGGCTCACTTTTCCAAAATATCCCTTCTGTGGAGTTTCAGCTGTGCCCATCTTTGTGGCTGTCAGGAAATCCTACTTCATCTGTTTTTCATCTTCAAAAAAATTGTTGCAATCTCTGATCTGCTCATGTCACTACCATTTTTCCCCCTTGAGATTTAATGGCTTTTATTTTCCTTTCCTGTTTTTTGTTTTGTTTTTGTGAAGTTTCAGGAGTGAGATGAGAAAACACAAGGGGCCAGTTCACCATATTTGACTGAGGATTTATTATCTTTAGCTATTTCTTTGTTGAAGTATAGTTGATTTGCAATATTAGTTTCAGATATATAGCATAGAGATTCATGCTATGACATTATGAGCATTGTGCTATGCTATAACATTTACATATCATACTCTATTAACAGTTATCATAAGATAATGGCTACAATCCTCTGTGCTATGCAATATGTCCTTGTTGTTTGTTTTATACATAGTAGTTTGTATCTCTTAATATCATACCCCTGAAATGTCCCTCCCCGTTTCCTCTACCTACAGGTAACCACTAGTTTTCTTTTTTTATTTACTTCTGTTTTGCCATATATGTTTGTTTGTATTATTTTAGATTCCACATATAAGTGATAACATACGATATTTGTCTTTCCCTGACTTATTTCACGAAGCATAATATTCTCTAGATCCATCCACATTGCTGCAAATGGCAGAATTTCATTCTTTTTTATGACTAATATTCCAGTGTGTGTGTGTGTGTGTGTGTGTGTGTAATTTGTACCACATCTTATTTATTTATTTTTTAGTTGAAAGATAATTGCTTTACAGAATTTTGTTGTTTTCTGTCAAACCTCAACATGAATCAGCCATAGGTATACATATGTGCCCTCCTCCTTGAATCTCCTTCCTATACCACATCTTCTTTATCCACTCGTTTATTGATGGACACTTAGGTTGCTTCTATATCTTGTGTGGAAGCTATTGCTTCTATGAACATTAGAGTATGTGTATCTTTTTGAATTAGTGTTTTTGGTTTTTCTGGATATATACCCAGAAGTGGAATTGCTGTGACATACGGTTCTGTTTTTAGTTTTTGGAAGAATCTCCATGTTCTTTTCCATAGTGGCTGCACCAATTTACATTCCCAACAGCAAAGTACAGGGTTCATTTTTCTCTATATCCTCACCACCACTTGTTATTTGTAGACTTTTTGGTGCTAGCCATTCTGACAAGTGTAGGTAATACTTCATTGTGCTTTGATTTGCATTTCTCTAATAATTAGCGATGTTGAGCATCTTTTCATGTGCCATCTGAATATCTTCTTTGGAAAAATGTCTTCAGATCTTCTGCCCATTTTTTGACTGGGTTATTTGGTTTTTTTAAAATGTTGAGTTGTACAACCTGTTTTTATATTTTGACTACTAACCCCTTGTTGGTTGCATCATTTGTAAATATTTTCTCCTGTTCCATAGGTTGTCTTCTTGTTTTATTATTGCTTTCCTTTGCTATGCAAAAGCTTTAAAGTTTAATTAGGTTTCAGTTTGTTTACTTTTGCTTTTATTTTTTTGCCTTAGGAGACCGATCCAAAAAAAAAAAAACCCGCTGTGATTTAAGTCAAAGAGTGTCCCGCTTATATTCTCTTCTTTATAGTGTCATGTCCTACATTTAGGTCTTTAATACATTTTGAGTTTATTTATTTATTGATTGATTTTTTCCTGTCTCAGATTTATTCATACAAATAGCACAGGAGGACACCAGCCCCATGAAGAGAGCAACCCAGGGGGTCACACCAGTCCTTCTGTCCTCACACTGGCAGATAAAGGTCTCTACTCCAGGGCTTTGGTGGGGTTCTGGGCACCCTTGGCAGCTTGGAGCTGCAGCTGCAGGTGGCTTGGCCTTGGTTGGAGTCTTGACCTGGGACTTCAGCTGGCAGAGCCTGAGGTCCTTGGCGGTGCGAGCAGGAGCGCACTTCCCGAGCTTGGGGTGGGCGATGTAGGCAAGTCGGCTGAGCTTGCAGCTGCCACCTGTTGGCATTTTGGCCTTGACCCCCTTGGGCTTCACTAGGGCCTTGACGGCCTCAGCACGTGCACTCATGGCCTTGGCATTGTCGGCCTTCTTCAGGCCCTTCCTGTTGTGCTTCTTGGCAAAGCGCATGTTCCTCAGGAACTTGGGGTCTACCCCCTTAAGAGATTCGTATCGTTGTGATCGGGGTTTCTTGATGCCGTTTCTATGCCATTTTCAGGACTGGTTGTGCATGGTGTGGTTCTTGGACTTGGCCATGTCTGCACCCGGGCCCTCAGATGCCGAAGCGCGTGGGACCGGAAGAGAAACTTGAGTTTATTTTTGTATATAGTTTGAGGAAATGTTGTAATTGCTTTCTTTTACATGTCCAAGTTTCTCCAGCACTGCTTATTGAAGAGACTATCTTTTCTACATTGTATATTCTTGCTTCCTTTGTCATAGATTAATCGACCATAGGTGCATGGGTTTATTTCTGGGTTCACTATCTGCTCTGTTGATCTATGTGTCTATTTTGTGTCAGTACCGCACTTTTGATTACTGTAGCTTTGTGGTATAGCTGAAATCTGGGAGGGTGATACCTCCAGCTTTATTTTTTCTCAAGATTGCTTTGGCAGTTCAGGGCCTTCTGTGGTCCCATATCAATTTTAGGATTATTTGTTTTAGTTCTGTGAAAAAGGGCATGGGTATTTTCGTAGGTACTGCATTCCATCTGTAGATGGCTTTGGGTAGCATGGCCATTTTAACAGTTAATTATTCCATTACAAGAGCATGGGAGATCTCTCCATTTTGTTGTAACATCTTTAGTTTCTTGCATCAGTATTTCATAGTTTGCATTGTATAGGTATTTTATTTTATTTCTTGGTTAAGTTTATTCCTAGGTTTTTTACTCTTTTTGACATCATTTTAAGTGGGATTTTTTTTTAGCTTTTTCTCTCCAATAGTTCATTATTAGTGATTGAATATTTAAATGGTACTAATAAAAGAGTCGGCACTGATGTTCATTGAGAGTTTTGTCTATATCAGAATGGCCTCAGATCCCTTCTTTCCTGTGTTATTTCTTTCTCTTCTAGATTTCCTCAGAGAACTAGGAATTTACTGCACTGTCAAATTGTCTTCAAGCCACACTGGGTCAGTGGATAGTAAAGCCCCAGTTTTCTAGACAGCAGCTATTCTTACCTGTTTCCCTTGTGACCTAGAGTGGAGGTTCCAGGGCCCAGAACTGAGCCCAGTCTCATAACCCCAATGGGAGCTGGCTCACCATGATCATTTTAGAAATGTAGTTGTGCTTTTTTTCCCCCATTAAGACTCCTCTATTCTGAAACTTGTTCAACAAAGTATAAAACAGACCAAGTGGATAGATGTAATTTTTATCAAACTAATCTCTTTAATGAGCTCTGTGATAAGTTAAACCCATTCATGGTCCTTATTGATACAGAAGTATATATGAATGTTCATTTGCATAATTATGAACTTATTCTAATATTCTTGTCTGTGTATAAGTCTTAAATTTAGAGAAACCCTTCACATCTTAAATTAACTTTGTCCACACTCTGAAGAAAGAGTTTGGAGTTTTAGAGAAGCAGGAGAGCCTGCATTTGAGAACTTCTTGGGGGAATTTTAGAAAGGATCTTTCAGACTAGAGTGTTCCTGAAGAAAGCGCCCAAGGTACTTGTCATTTATCTGAGAGGTGGCAAAAAATCTTGGTCATTTTGATCAGAGAGGAGAGAACAGATGAGTTGTAGGTTTCAAGTATTAAGGCACTTTTGTGGAAAATGACCTCATGTGCCATGGGACTTACATGGGGGGATGTAGGACCAGTGGTATAAGTTAAGGAGGATACATGTTGAGTCAGAACCTGACCATTTGGAACTGCCTCAGAGAGAATGAGACTGCCGTCTCTAGAGGAATTTCAGTGGGAGCTCTTTGACTCCTTAGCAGAGCAGTTGGTTATGGGAGGGGACCCAGCATCCAGCTCAGACATTCATCCTGTGACTTTTAAGTCTTCAGATTTGGAAAGTCAGGTTTGGTGCTTGATAGGAACTGATACATCTCTTTTGTCTTGTTGGTTTCCATGGTGGAACCTGTAAGAGTTTTTAAACTGTTTTCAAAGTATCTTTCCAGAAGCCATTTCTGAATTGTGCTTCCTTTATCTCTTGCAGGAGAAAATGCAGAAGTTTCCATGGATGTTTCTCTGGCTTACCGTGATGATATGTTTGCTGAGTGGACTGAAATGGCCCATGAGAGAGTGCCCCGGAAACTCAAATGTACCTTCACCTCCCCCAAGGTAGGGTACCTTGATGTCCTAGTTGATGGGGTTTTTATCTCGTTTCCAGGTATGTGGGAACATTTGCTCAGACAGATTCCTTGTTCCTAAGCATGCATGACCCACAAAGATTAGTGGTCACCATCCTTTGTCCTAGAAGAGGGCAATTTAGATATTTCATGTCCCTGCAAAGGAGCAAAGAACAGAAGAAGGAATGTTTGTTTGAAGTGATTTCGTTGTTTCTCTAAAATACCTCCATAAAAATAAGCTCTTTGTTCTTCTGTTAATTAGCTAAGTGTTTGAAGAATGTTGCTTAGTTAATTTTAGGTGTGTAAATCTGTTCATATTGGATCAATGCGTGTGTCTGCTGTTTCTTAGGCATCTCTGTTGCCAAAATCAGTGTGCAGGTGTGAAGACTAACAATCCCAGGGAACAAACATCAGAGACAAAAAGAAGGGCCTGAGGGAGCAATCTAGTTTCCGTTGTGACCTCTCAGTTTTTTGCACGTCTGTGGGACTCTCCTTTCTTTGGTTCTTCCAGGAAGATTTGTTTAACCACCAAGAAGGAAGAATGTCCCTATCCTGCATTGAGTGCAGGAGATGGGGTTCGATCTCTAGGTCAGGAAGATCTTCTGAAAAAGGAAATGGCAGCCCACTCCAGTATTCTTGCCTGGGAAATCCCATGGATCAAGGAGCCTGGCAGGCTACAGTCCATGAGGTCCCAAAAGAGTTGGACATGGCCAAGTGAATAAACAGCAAACAACAAATACTTGGCTTCAATTCCAGACCATTTCATTTACTGACTACATTCCCTCAGGCTAGCTTGCTTTATCTGCTCAAGCTTCAGTTTCTCTTTTGCCAAACGAAATAATAATGAATACCTGCCTGTGGAATCTCTGTAAGGACTAGATAACAGAACGAATCCTACCACTTGAATCTAGTCTGGGACATGTTTCACTAGATGGGCCACCAGGACAAAACATTTTAACTAAAACCCTCATGGGCCAACCGTGCACCCTACATAGAAGCATCTTTTGGGGCACCTGGTATTTGTTAAGCCTCTCTTTCCCTAGGGTTCCTAGACCAGAGCTATGGAAAGTGTGGCCTAAGAATTAACAGCATCAGCATCACCTGGTAGCTTGTAGGAAATGCAGATTTTCAGGTCACACTCCAAACACAAGAATCAAAATTCACACAGAACCAAGGAACCTGTGTTTTAATAGGATTTCAATTCCTTCTCTTAAGTTTGATAAAGTTTGAAAGTGACTTCAGTAGATCCTTTCCTTAATGGTCAAATGTAGGGTTCCCCCCACCCCAAATTCATCCAGAATTGTTTTGAGTAGGCCCTTGGGGGTAATCTGTAGGTGAAAAGGAATGGTAGAGAGGAACTGGAGGTAGCAGAAGAGAGATATGTAATATTTCTAGATCTTTGTATGCAGTGGAGGAAATTAATTAAAACCTTTCTAACTGTTGCTGCAAGTTGATTGCATCATTCAAGGGTAAGACTGGTTGGATGTCTAAAGCTAAAGGATATAAAGCTTTTGCATATGGAATTTCATTCTCAGAAAAAGCAAAAAGTCATTTCTCACCTTACTTAAACTCTTAGAGGGCACTGAGAAGCAGAGTCAGGGGAGGTTATTAAGAAGCCTGCAACTGCTTCTTAATGACAGTTGCTTGATTATCTTTAGGATGTGTTGATCTCTTTCAAGAAAGATACTAAACCTTGAAAAGTGTGAAGGAAATGAATCATCAAATCTATGCTTTTTGATTGCAGTGAAATTTAGACTTGAGTCTGAAGATTAAATGAGAAATTGCTTTAAAGCTTTTTAGTCTCTGGTGGATTGTGAAGTTTAAAAAAAAAAAAAAAGTCAAGTTGCCACCTGCTGTAATTTGTCCTAATTAGCCAGTCTCATGCTGGATTTAGGGGAGGGCTGAGGGGGCTGGGGAAAGGAAAAGGAGGGAGAGCAGGAAATCTTTCTTTCTAAATGCCCTAAATACTGGCAGAGGCAGAACGTCAGTCCATAGAGTCCCCAGCAGGATAAGGTGAATTTGTCTGAGACAGGTAGGACAGGCCAGGATCCCAGGACCCTGTATGTGTCTCTGATCTGTTGGATTTAAGTAAATTTGTCCCATGTGGTGGTGTTACCCTCTGTGTAGGGACAGGGGAGTGGAAGACAAGGGAGTGGATGACCCATGAAGGGGCATTAGAAGGAACTCAAGAGATCACATAAATAAACCTTCTTGCTTTACTTAGGGGGCTTCCCTGGTGGCTCAGATGGTAAAGAATCTGCCTGCAAAACAGGAAATTCAGATTTGATCCCTGGGTCAGGAAGATCCCTTGGAGAAGGGAATAGCTACTCACTCCAGTATTTTTCCCTGGAGAATCCCATGGAGAGAGGAGCCTGGCAGGCTACAATCCATGGAATTGCAAAGAGTTGGACATGACTGAGCAACTAAGTATGCATGCATGCTTAGAAAGTGATACCAAATGAGGTGGGTGACCTTCCCCAGCTACCCAGTAAGGGGTGAGGTCAGGACTAGAATTTGAATCTCTTGGCTTGAAGTTCAGTGCCCTCCTTACTATAGCACAACACCTACCTTCAGGCATGTCCAAGGCCACAGCATTCCTTTCTTTCTGCTTCATTCATGTGTCCTCCTCCCTGTCAGAGCTGGAGGCTGGACTTGCAAGACTCATGTCCTCAACTCGATTCTGCCATGACTTTTGGGACCTTGGGTAAGACACGTAATGAAGACAGTGGCATTAGACTAAATAAGTTTTGTTGCCTTCAAACTCTCAATTTCTGTAAATAAGCTTATTGGAAACACATCAGAATATCCACTTTTTGCTGTTACAAGAGTAGGTAATCAGCTTCCTTAGTTCACCTTCATCTGAGGTTGAATTAGAGCCTATACTGTATTTTCAGCAATTTTGCAGAGTCCTTCCTGCCTTGATTTATAAGTAGAAGAGAGGGGAGCAGAGGGGAGAGAAAGATCTATACAGGAAGACTTACCCAACTTGCAGCTGAGTTTTGGAAAAGGATTCTTTCTACGGAAGAATTTTTAAAACTTCAAATGCATGTCTAATCAACTGGTCATTCTGATAAGAGCCCCTAAGACCTTAGAAAATGAAAAACGATCATGATCAATCAGTGATGTCTACCATTAGTAGGAAAGGGAAGAGTGGAAGAACGTACACCGGATCTGTACCTACTCTACCTGTTTTTGTCCTTTGTGTCTTCTGTCCCTGGATGAAGGTCTGCTTATTGCACCCTTGAGCTCTGACTGTCTAGTAAACCACTCCCCCACCCCCACCCCCAAGATCGCAGAAAGAACAGACTCCTTGTTATCTTCTTTTCTCCTCTGGACTTTTTGCTCTGAAGATTTACAAAAACTTTTGGGAGGCCCTGAGAATTCAAGCTTAGGAATACCAAATTCCATCCCTCCATCACTTCATCAGAAGGTACCAGGCAAACCTTAAAGCTGGAATACAAACCCAGCATGAAGGCAGACACTTGTCTGGTTCATTGGGAAATAGTCCTCAGTTGCTGAAGCTCCTGCTTCTCCATGCCCATGCTTGTGAGCTGCCCCTACCCCTCAGCTAAGCCACGAAGTGTTGTGTCCTGTGGAGCTGGAACAGAATTTCATTTTCAAAAGCAAGCTGCGCCCCTACTCACCAATCTCCCACTGCCATGTGCTGGCTGGTACCTCTTAAATTGCTTGGCAGGAAGTCCAGGAGGCCTTCCTAGCCATAGTTGTTCAGTTGCCAAGTTGTGTCCAGCTCTTTGTGACCCCATGGACTGCAGCACGCCAGGCTTCCCTGTCCCTCGCCCAAGTTTGCCCAAATTCATGTCCAGTGAATCAGTGATGGCATCCAACCATCTCATCCTTTGTCGCCCTCTTCTTCTGCCTTCAGTCTTTCCCAGCATCAGGGTCTTTTCCAGTGAGTCGACTGTTCGCATCAGGTAGCCAAAGTATTGGAGCTTCAGCTTCAGCATCACTCCTTCCAATGAATATTCAGAGTTGATTTCCTTTAAGAGTGACTGGTTTGATCTTGCAGTGCAAAGGACTCTCAAGAGTCTTCTCCAGCACCACAATTTTTCGGTGCTCTGCCTTCTTTATGGTCCAACTCCCACATCCACACATGACTACTGGAAAGTCTGTATCCTTGACTATACAGATTTTTGTCAGCAAAGTGATGCCTTTGCTTTTTAACACACTGTCTAGGTTTGTCATGACTTTCCTGCACAGAAGCAATCGTCTTCTAATTCATGGCTGCAGTCACCATCTATAGTGATTTTAGAGCTCAAGAAGAAGAAATCTGTCACTGCTTCCACCTTTTCCCCTTCTATTTGCCATGAAGTGATAGGACTGATGCCATGATCTTAGATTTTTAAAAACTGAGTTTTAAGCCAGCTTTAAAAAGTAGAAAGGACTTCCTAAAAACTGTGTTAAATGTTTATTTAGTTTCTACTCCCTTCTGCCATTTTGTCTTTTGGGCAGTTAGAAAGATTTAAAGGTAGAAAATTCCAAGTGGTCATCTCTATCAACCTAATCTCATCATTCCCCTCATCCCTTTGAATCTTCCCCAAATTCCAAGGTTCTTTTAGTTGCTGCTTCTATTTTTTTGGTCAAATCAATAAAAAGTAGGTGTTTCCTGCTTATTGTAGCATCTCCTGCAGGCCAAAACTATGTAAATAAATGATCACGATACAAGAATGTGATGAACATTAGCAAGGACTTCCTCCTGAACATTTAAGGAGTTGACTGTTCCACAAAGCTATACAGTATCTGACAGTACGCTGTAAATTAAAAGTTCTTATAGCCCTTATAGACCAGACTAGTGTGATGTGAGGCTGTAATAAGGACTGAAGAGCTGAGAAAGGTGTTGAAATAGAAGAAATCCCTACTTGTTACCTGAGATTTCTGGTTCCACCTCAAATGTGGCTGGGTTTTATTTTGGGGAGGGAGGGTGGCAGCTTATATAAACCCAGGTACCCTATTATGTGTACCTCTGAAGTATACATTTAAGCCTTAGCTTTTTAGAGTTGGTGATAGGAGTCAAAGGCAAGACAATTCAGACCCAGTTTATTGAAAATGGTGACCTTGCCTCAAACCCTCTTCTCTTCTTCCAGACCGTAGAACATGAGGGCCGTTACTATGAATGTGATGTGCTTCCTTTCATGGAAATTGGGTCCGTGGCTCATAAGTATTACCTTCTAAATATCCGGCTGCCTGTGAATGAGAAGAAGAAAATCAATGTTGGGATTGGAGAGATAAAGGATATTCGGCTGGTGGTAAGTGAATCTGATTGATCACAGTTGTGGTATAGGTTCTTACCATTTTGTCTCTTTAGTAGGGAAAAAAGTACAATGTGGAGTAGATTTTTTAAACCTAATTGAGGTTTTTTTAAATCTAAAAAGCAACTGCATATTTATTGTAGAAAATTAGAAGCACAAATAAACACATAGTAGAACATGAAAGTTATCTGTAATATCCTACCATCTTGAGAAATAACCGTTTTGAGGTTTTGCTGTTATCTCCTTCTTGATTTTTTTCTGTGTGTGTGTGTGTGTGTGTGTATGAATATATTTAAAATTGTTCCCTTCTAGAGAAGGAAATGGCAACCCATTCCAGTATTCTTTCCTGGAAAATTCCATGGACAGAAGAGCCCAGTGGGCTACAGTCCGTGGGGTCACAAAGAGACACAACTGAGAGACTGAGCTCAACCCTTCTCTTAAAGAAAGGGAGGAGATCATATGCGACTGACTCTTCCATTCTTTGCTTTTTTAAAATTTAATGGCATATTATAAATACAATGTAAATATACTTTGCGGTACTGCTTAGCTTTCCACAGTATGTATTCACCTTAACACATTATGCCAGTGCCATCATTTGGGGCATCTAAGATAGCTCCAATTTTGCAATGCAAACCTTGGAGAAAAATCTTTGATCACGTTCCTAATCATTCCCTTAGGATAGAGTGAGGCTATCTTCATGCCTTTTGATTTAGTTTTATACAGTGCCTGAGGAGGGGTTGAGGCGAGTGTGAAGACGTTACCTGCTGTGAATGTTAAAGTTCTTGATCTTGGAAGTTCAGCAATAAAGATCTCCACTTACTGCTCTTCAAAATGCATCTGCTGGTAGAAAATAACACCAAGATATATTGACCTTCAAAGTTATGATTGGTCTCTATCTAGGGAATTCACCAAAATGGAGGCTTCACCAAGGTGTGGTTTGCCATGAAGACCTTCCTTACGCCCAGCATCTTCATCATTATGGTGTGGTATTGGAGGAGGATCACCATGATGTCTCGACCCCCAGTGCTCCTAGAAAAGTAAGAGCTGATTTTGCAGCACTCTTAAGAAACACTGGCACAGCCTCGCGTGCACCTGTTGCAAGTGGTCAGTGTGTTATTTGGACTGGAGACTTGACTCCTTTTTCTCCTTCAGCTTTTACATGCAAATTATTGTTAAATCCTAAGGGCTCTTCTGCTCTCATATTTCCAGCTCTCTGTTCCATGTTTGCTCTTTCACGTTCTGCATCAGATACATTTCTCTGCAACAGTGGATGAACTGCATTGATGCTCACGAATCCCAACCCCTCTCAGCACCTCTCAGCAAGGATGATTTTCCTGTAGAGATAGCCCCTTTCGCTCCCACATTATTGACTTTTTGCCTTCTGTTGGATTATTCCCATTAATATACAAACACACTCTTCCATCCCCATTCACAGTTAGAATTCTGTGTACTTCCCCTCAAAGCTACTGCGTCATTTCTCAGCTGGTCTTTACAACAAAATTCCTCAAAAATCTTGTGTGTATACCTTCTCCTGTTTTTTCTTGAGCCCCTTCCACCCCTTATTAAAATTATTCTTAACAGGATCACCAATGACCCCTGCCTTCCAAATCCAGTCCTCAGTCCTCACTTTTTTTGACTCGTTGTCAGCATTTAGGTCACATCCACTATATGACCTAAATCAAATCCCATATGATTATACACTGAAAGTGACAAATAGATTCAAGGGAATAGATCTGATAGACAGAGTGCCTGAAGAATTATGGACGGAGGTTCATGACATTGTACAGGAGACAGGGATCAAGACCATCCCTAAGAAAAAGAAATGCAAAAAGGCAAAATGGTTGTCTGAGGAGGCCTTACAAGTAGCTGAGAAAAGAAGAGAAGCAAAAGGCAAAGGAGAAAAGGAAATATATACCCATCTGAGTGAAGAGTTCCAAAGAATAGGAAGGAGAGATAGGAAAGCCGTCCTCGGTGATCAGTGCAAAGAAGTAGAGGCAAACAACAGGATGGGAAAGACTAGAGATCTCTTCAAGAAAATTAGAGATACCAAGGGAACATTTCATGCAAAGATGGGCTCGATAAAGGACAGAAATGGTATGGACCTAACAGAAGCAGAAGATACTAAGAAGAGGTGGCAAGAATACGCTGAAGAACTGTACAAAAAAGATCTTCGTGACTCAGATAATCATGATGGTGTGATCACTCATCTAGAGCCAGACATCCTGGAATGCGAAGTCAAGTGGGCCTTAGAAAGCATCACTACAAACAAAGCTAGTGGAGGTGATGGCATTCCAGTGGAGCTATTTCAAATCCTGAAAGATGATGCTGTGAAAGTGCTGCACTCAATATGCCAGCAAATTTGGAAAACTCAGCAGTGGCCACAGGACTGGAAAAGGTCAGTTTTCATCCAGTCCCAAAGAAAGGCAATGCAAGGAATGTTCAAACTACTGCACAATTGCTCATCTCACATGTTAGCAAAGTAATTCTCAAAATTCGCCAAGCCAGGCTTCAATAGTACATGAACCGTGAACTTCCAGATGTTCAAGCTCAATTTAGAAAAGGCAGAGGAACCAGAGATCAAATTGCCAACATCCATTGGATCATGGAAAAAGCCAGAGAGTTTCAGAAGAACATCTACTTCTGCTTTATTGACTATGCTAAAACCTTTGACTGTGTATATCAGCAAACTGTAGAAAATTCTTAAAGAGATGGGAATACCAGGACCACCTTACCTGCCTCCTGAGAAAACTGTATGCAGGTGAGGAAGCAACAGCTAGAACTGGACATGGAACAACAGACTAATTCAAAATCGGGAAAGACGTATGTCAAGGCTGTATATTGTCACCCTGCTTATTTAACTTCTATGCAGAGTACATCATGTGAAATGCCAGACTGGATGAAGCACAAGCTAGAATCAAGATTGCTGGGAGAAATATCAATAACCTCAGATACACAGATGACACTGTCCTTGTGGCAGAAGGCAAAGAAGAACTAAAGAGCCTCTCGATGAAAGTGACAGAGGAGAGTGAAAAAGTTGGCTTAAAACTCAACATTCAGAAAACTAAGATCATGGCATCCAATCCCATCACTTCATGGAAAGTAGATGGGGAAACAATGGAACCAGTGACTAACTTTATTTTGGGGGCTCCAAAATCACTGCAGATGGTAACTGCAGCCATGAAATTAAAAGACACTTACTCCTTGGAAGAAAAGCTATGACCAACCTAGATAGTATATTAAAAAGCAGAGACATTATTTTGCCAACAAATATCTGTGTAGCCAAAGCTATGGTTTCTCCAGTAGTCATGTATGAATGTGAGAGTTGGAGTGTAAAGACGGCTGAGCACTGAAGAATCGATGCTTTTGAACTGTGGTGTTGGAGAAGACTCTTGAACAACCAGTCCATCCTAAAGGAAATCAGTCCTGAATATTCATTGGAAGGACTGATGCTCAAGCAGAAGCTCCAATACTTTGGCCACCTGATGGGAAGAACTGACGCCTTGGAAAAGACCCTGATGCTGGGAACGATTGAAGGCTAGAAGAGAGGGGATGACAGAGGAGGATATGGTTGGATGGCATCACTGACTCGATGGACATGAGTTTGAGCAAGCTCCAGGAGTTGGTGATGGACAGGGAGTCCTTGCCTGCTGCAGTCCATGGGGTCACAAAGAGTTGGACACGATTGAGCAACTGAACTGAACTAAAGTGTCAGCATCTGGCAAAGCTGATCACTCCCTTGTTTTTTCATAGAGCCTCCTCCACATTCTCACGGTTATTCTCTCTTTTGCTGACTGTCACTCAGTCTCCATGACTGTCTCCAGTGATCTTTTCAACCTCTTAAGCTTTGGAGCTGAGGCTCGGTCTTTGTGTTGCAGGAAGGGGGACCCCTACCAGGCCCCAAAACTGGGCTCTTGTCTAATGCGCAGAAATGAATTGTCTAAGGAGACACATCTCTTGCTTTGCCAGCACATGTGTCTCCTCAGACAATTCATTTCCGACCATTAGACAAGAGCCCAGTTTCAGGCCCTGGAACGGGTCTCCCTTCCTGCAACATTTGGACCTCTTCTCTTTACTAGCTACGTTTGTTTCCCTGGTGATCTCGTCTAGTCTTGTGGCCTTAAAAACCTTCTGTACTCTGATGCTCTTCATGTACACGGTCAACTTCAGCTACTCCCAACTCTGGACCCTAGTATTTCATCCATTTACTTAACACCTTCATTTACGTAGAAATGTACCACATACAAAGAAGTGTCTTCCTCCCACTTCAAACTTGCTCCTCTTTGGGGCACCTTTATCTTAGAAAATAGCAACTCTGTCCTTTCAGCTGTTTAATAAGAGCAGCTGATCAGACATGGAGGAGGCATCCTTGACTCCACTTTTATTCACACCCCTCTTCAAACATACCAGGAAATTCTCACCATTTCCATATCTACCACCCTGATCTACCCCTGATTCCTCATTTCTCACCTGGATTATTGAAATAGCCTCTTAACTGCTCCTCTTATTTCCATCATTTTATTTCCTGCAGTCTGTTCACACAGCAGCCAGGCTTTTTCTTTTAAGTAGAAATTGGATCATTTAACTGCTCTGTTCAAAGCTTTCTGTTGGCTTTTCATTTCCTTTACTCTGGCCTGTAAACCCTCAGTGATCCGGCCCTTCACCACCTCTAATTTTATCTCCTATTCTCTTCACCACAGGCCATCCACCTTGATGGTGCTCAGACATGACCAGCATGCACTCTCTTTAGGGCCTTTGCACTTGCTCTCCTCTTCATCTGAAATGCTTCTCCCCAGATATCTTTGTGGCTCAATGACTCATTTCCTTCAGCCCTAGTATAATTTCTGTCTTATAGGCTTTCCCCCATCTACCTTATTTAAATTGCCTCCCATCACACTCCATTCTCCCACTTGGCTCTTTTTATACTTCTTCATAATACTTATTCTCTATTTATTATCATTCCCTCTCTACCCCTCTGCTCACCCCATCTGAATACAAGCATCACTAGAGCAGGACCATTGCCTACTCTGTTTACCTCTATATCCCCAGCGTCTAGAATCGTGACTGGCACACAGTAGGAGCTCAATAAATATGAATTTGTTGAGTGAATGAATGAAATGATGCTGCTTCATTTTTTAACCTTCTTATTGGATCCTCAGTCCTTTCAGGATAAATTTAAAATTCTCTAATAAGGTATTCAAGTTTCTTTACCAGCTCAGCCTTTTTATATATATTTCTCTGGTCTCATGGCCTATCATTTCCTGATATGTTCCATAGTCAGATCCCCAAATGCTTCAGGCTCTTCTAGTCTTCATCCAGGCTCTTTCCTCTGTTTGGAATTCCCTTCCACCTCCCTAACCTTGACTTACAACTCAGCTTAATTTCTGTCTCTGTCAAAGTAAGAAATCCTGATAGCAATTTATTGTACTCATCTGTCATATTGCTTGTCACACTTTATCTGGTTCAGCTACTGAATATCCATAAAGGAAAGAACTGGTCCTATTCATTTAGAACTGGACCATAGAAGTGGTCCTGTCCATGGCCCTAACAAAATGCCTGATACATGATTTATGTTTAATAACACATGGGTATGAATGAAAGTATGGATAAATAAATGAAATTTTGATAGGGAAGTGGCAATTAATGGGAGAAAAGCAAAATAAAAATCAAACAAGCAGCTAAAATAATTTGTATTTCATATCGTTTGGAGTCATGTGTTATTGAAATTAAAATGCTTGTATGATTCATAGTTGCTGAGAATATCATAATAATGAGTGTTCTTAATGATCAGGTTAATGATACCCTGAATAGGTAAGAGAGGATAATTATTGGTATATTCAATGAGGTCTGTGTAAGAAGGCAAGGGAGGGTGAAAACATTTAGGAAGCACTTGATCTGAGGTGGCACCAAGATAAAGTTCAGAGCATTCAGGTTAGGTTCAATTACTGTGTAGAAGGATTAATGCAACAGTCGTTCATTCTGCAGTGGTGCAGAAGAAGACATTTAGCTTCTCCATGTAGATACTTGTTATAATGAGAGCCAAGAAACTGATCATATGGCTTCAGTGCCAACATGGAGCATCTCATTTCCCAAAACTGAGTTTTGATTTTTAAATAAAAAATGTTTTGGCTTCCAGATAAATAAAATAGCTTTCCTCATGTTTTCGCACCATCAGAGTCATCTTTGCCCTTGGGATTTCCATGACTTTTATCAACATCCCAGTGGAGTGGTTTTCCATTGGGTTTGACTGGACCTGGATGCTGTTGTTTGGTGATATCCGACAGGGCATCTTCTATGCAATGCTTCTCTCCTTCTGGATCATCTTCTGTGGTGAGCACATGATGGTAAGTGCACCCTGGGCAAGGGGCAGTGGTGAGACAGAATAAACTAGTGGTTACAGGAGTAGGCTCAAGAGCCCCGGAGACAGACTCATGGTTCAGCTTCCTGCATTACCACTTATAAACTAGCTGGCACGTGACTTAATTGCTCTCAGTCTCAGGTTCCTCATCTATAAAATGGGTTTTAAAGGCTAATGTGTAGGGTTTTTGTGAGGTTTAGATGAGATAATGTGAGTAAATATTTAGCATAAAGTAGATGTGCAAACATTAATGATTATCAACATTTCTTGTCCTTTGACTTCAGCACTGCTTGTCCCCAGGACCAAGGTAACCACCAGAGAATGTGGGCCTGGCACTTTCCAGCTGGCAATGTGTTCAGGTGGCCTAGTAACCCCTGTTACCCAGAAATGCTGACCTCTCTGGTGTCAGTTTGCACAGACACCAAATCATATTTCAAGAGGGATTGATGATACCGTGGATAAACATAAGAATGGTGCAGCCATCACGCTGTGGCTAGGATGATATGCCAGTTGGAGCCTGGTCCTTGGGTTAGGCACATGAGCCTCGTAGTAGCATGGACTATTTTTAAATTCCATTTTGTGGCTTCTGAAGCCTTGCAGCCCTTCCAGGAGAGCAGTGAGAGGAGAAAGAGGCTTTTTCTTACAGCTGGGTGTCACTGGGGGTCCTCCAGGAGCTGCACTGACCACAAGCCCTCGTCAGCATGGATGGGAATGGAGGGGACTGTCTGTTTTCCTAACTGAAAGAAACCTCTTACACTTGACATATTTTAATGCTTTCGAGTCTTTATTTTGTCCTCTGGGAACTACCCCACCTTAAAAAAGACTGGTGATAAGTCATATTGCAATTTAAATCTGAAAGGGTTCTTTTGTGGATCACAGAACTTCTACTACCTAAGGTATGTAAGGGAGCGAAATTTGCTACCACAAACCAAAATATCTCTTTAGCGCATGAATTATTTCTAGCTGAAAACAATCAAGGTTCAAAAGACTGGAAGAGGGCTTCCCTGGTGACTCAGTGCTTGTCAATGCAGGAGACATGGGTTCAATCTCTGATGTGGGAGGATCCCACATGCCTTGGAACAACTGAGCTTGTGTGCCGCAACTATTGAGCCTGTGCTCTAGAGCCCGGGAGCTACAACTACTGAGCCCACATGCCGCAACTGCTTAAGCCCTCGTGCCCTAGAGCCCATGCTCTGCAAAGGAGAAGCCGCCGCAATAAGAAGCCCACACGTCACAACTGGAGAGTGGCCTCTGCTTGCCGCAACTGAGCAAAGCCCCAGGAGAAATGAAAACCCAATAGAGCAAAAAAAAAAAAAAAAAAAAGACAGGAAGAAACTTTGCCCTTCCCCTTAACTGCCTAAAAGAATTTCGGTAGATGACCTGTTTCCCTGAATAGAGCTATTACCAGGTGGTGAAGGTGAAGTCGCTCAGTCGTGTCCGACTCTTTGCAACCCCATGGACTGTAACCTACTAGGCTTCTCCGTCCATGGGATTCTCCAGGCAAGAATACTAGAGTGGATTGCCATTTCCTTCTCCAGGGGATGTTCCTGACCCAGGGCTCAAACCTGGGCCTCCCGCATTGGAGGCAGACGCTTAAACCTCTGAGCCACCAGGGTATCACCAGAGATACCTGCAAAGAATATGGGCTGGGTGGTGGAGGAAAACTCAAGGCAGGGCCTTAAAGATCAGTTTACTCCTTGTCTTATTGTCTCAGCATGGCCCAGCAAACATTTGTTTACCAAACGTTTGCTTTTCTATCTCCATGTGAATTGCCTTCTTCCCCTTTGAAGTCCCAAACCACCACTCCCAACATCTTTTGTCCTTAGCTGAAGACCGGTATTAAGAGGTGAGGGTCAGTGATCTGGAGATTAGGTCAAAGTATTTATGAAAGCAAAACAACAAATGGATCAGTTATTTAGATAATTTCTGGAAGATGTTGAGAAAGAATTGATAAGACTCTGTGATGTAATTTTTTAAAAAAAATAAAAAACTATGTGCAATTTAGAGAAATGTTTTCCATTTGTTAGGACTGTGTTGTTGTTGTTTTAATCTATAACATGATTTGATACACAGGAGATAGGCAGCAAGGATTGTTGGATGACTGACTCACTTGTAGAATTGCTTTGCTATTCTTTTTCTCATTTCTCAACTTGGTTTTCCTCAGGACCAGCATGAGCGGAATCATATAGCAGGGTATTGGAAGCAAGTCGGACCAATTGCTGTTGGCTCTTTCTGCCTTTTCATATTTGACATGTGTGAGAGGTAAGCAGGGGGCCTATGGAACTCTGGATGGAAATGCATGTCACTGGGTTCGCTCTCAACTCTTTAGAAAAAGTATCTGAAAAGGCGGAGGAGGTGATTGGGAGCCTGTAGGATGAAAGCATGGACATGACCACATCCTCAGGTTAGCACTGGGATTAAGAGACAGAGCTCTCTAGAGATGCAAAATATTTGAGCTAATTGTATTCTTCAGACTTTGTTTCTCTCTACATCCTCTGCGACTTAGTCTGAATACAGACACCACCCCTCTGGCTGAAAAGCTGAGAGTGTATAGAAGAGAAAGCTCCCCATTGCCTCTGTATTAATTGTGTCTTGCCTTTCCGTCTCATTTCTCTTTGTAGAGGGGTACAACTCACAAATCCCTTCTACAGTATCTGGACTACAGATGTCGGAACAGAACTGGCTGTATCCTTCCTTGATGGGCTCAGGGTTTTGTTTCTTCCTGTAGCCGCCTGGTCCCCAAGATAATTTTCTAAGTCTCACTGATGCTTTCCATGTGTACTCAGCCGGGGCTTTGATCTTCAGACCAATGATAACAGCACAATTAAGGCAAATAATGAGGAGAATTAATGCTTGCTTTCAAGCCGGGGTGAGAGCAGGCAAAACAAGAAGGTTGCAGCAAGTCCACACAGCCGAGGCATCGGAGTGGCTAGTCTTGCCGCTGCCTGTCTAAATGCTCTATTATGTACTTGTTTACCACAGACTGAAGCATGACTGGTTTTTCCCTGCAGCCACGGAGGTTCGTCTCAGGGCCCCCGTTACTGACATCGTCTGTGTGCCAGACTTCTTACAGTGACCTTGGTGTGCTGGCATCCGATGCCGCTGCTATTCATTTCCAAGACCAAGTGGAGATAAGGCTAAGGTGATTAGTTCCAGAAGAGTCACCCAGGCTTCTGGTTGGTTGGCATAAACTCTCCGAGTCATCTTCATGAAGCAGAAGCGACAATCTTAGCTTATCCCTTTTAGGATGCTGGATTTAAACATTTTATCTTCCTCAATAATATGTTAAGTGCTTCAGGAAAAAAAGACTGTCCTAGGGAGAAGAGAGAAAGGCTTGAGTTGTATTCTTTCTTGATAATATCTTGTCATATGCTGATAAATTAGCTTTGTCCAGCCATGGTCTTTATATTGGCTTCTTAGCATCGCAAGAACTTTGCGAGTAAACTAGATCAAAATTATCATTGCTTTAAAGATGAGAGAATTGAGCTCCCCATTTCTGCCATCCCCCCACCAAAAAAAGTTAGCTGTACCACCTGAGGACTGTTTATGATCCTTAGTCTGTTTCAACCCCTCATTTTTTAGAAATGCTGGAGGTCCAAGGAGGCAAATAATTAGTCAAGTCTTGCAGCAAGTAACTCTTTTCCCTTCATTCGAAGGCACCATTGATTTTAGGAAAGGAGTGTAGTAGTAGTTAATTGCTCAATCGTGTCCAACTCTTTGCAACCCCATAGGCTGTAGCCCGCCAGGCTCCTCTGTCCATGGAATTCTCCAGGCAAGAATACTGGAGTGGGTTGCCATTTCCTTCTCCAAGGAAAGAAAGAGAAACTGCATTAAATATATTATTTAGTGAAATATGGGGCTTCCCTGGTGGCTCAGACAGTAAAGAATCTTCCTGCATTGCAGGAGACCCGGATTCCATCCCTGAGTCGGGAAGATTCCCTGGAGAAGGGAATGGCTACCCACTCCAGTATTCTTGCCAGGAGAATTCCATGGACAGAGAAGCTTGGTGGGCTACAATCCATGAGGTCGCAAAGAGTTGGACACAACTGAGTGACTAACACTTTCATTTTAGTGAAATATAAATGCTGAGTTCACCCTTGTTTAATTTTTTTCTTAAAATATGCTATTGGCCTGGAGTTATAGCAGAAAAAAGTTGGAGTCTGGTCATTTGCCTCCCAAGTCAGATCACTGCACCCCAAGCCTTGCTAATTGTCAGATTAAGTTTTGAAGGTCCACCTCAGAGTATATTGCCCCCACCCTCAACTCCCACCTTGGCCATGTGTCCTCTGCTCCACATTCCATCTGACAAGATTTTTCTTGTGTTGAGAGAAGATTGCAACAGAACTTCCTCTTGAAGGTTTCACTTCAGTACCTTCAGCCTCAGGCCCAGCATCCCTTATAGCCACAGTTGCTGCTACTGCCTCCAACCCCCACTCCATGCCCTGCAAATTCCAGGTCACCTCAACCTCCTTATAAAAATCTGGATACTAGGCCAATGGTTTGCAAACATGGTTATACTTGGTTTCCTAGCCCTTGGAAAACCTGATTCTGTAGATGTGCAGTGGGACCTGGGCACCTGTGTCTTTACTCTTGTGGTGATTTTAATGCAGCTTTCTACTTGATCAATATTTTACAACCAATATCCAATATTGTAGTGCTTTTCAAACTTACTGTGCATATGACTCTCCCTAGGACCTTGTTAAAAGGCAGATTCTGATTTAGGAGGTCTAGGGTGGACCCTAGAGTCTGTATATCTAAAAACAAGGTTCTGTCCCTCTTG
This sequence comes from Budorcas taxicolor, assembly GCF_023091745.1. Taxonomy (NCBI): domain Eukaryota; kingdom Metazoa; phylum Chordata; class Mammalia; order Artiodactyla; family Bovidae; genus Budorcas; species Budorcas taxicolor. The sequence continues at coordinate 77,163,625 of NC_068912.1, forward strand.
TTGTCCAGCTCAGAAAGCTATTTGGAACATTCTTCACTCACTGGCACTTTTATGTTAGGAAACCTCTCTGATGTTGATATTAGAAAGCCAGGTTTTAATACTTTATCCTCCTGAAAATTGCCTACGTATTTGGAGACATAGAGTGGTACCCTTGAGTGGAGTGCTTGAGTCCGTGGCGAGCTGGCCATTTCCTTGACTGGACCCCCTCAGATGGCCTTCATCATCGTGGCTGGGATCTGCCTCTGCCTCTACTTCCTGTTCCTGTGCTTCATGGTCTTTCAGGTTTTCCGGAACATCAGCGGGAAGCAGTCTAGCCTGCCGGCCATGAGCAAGGTCCGGCGGCTGCACTATGAGGTGAGCAGGAAACGGGGAAGAGGGCAGGACGGTAAAAGAATGGTGTGGCCATAGCACATGACTAAAACTGTTAGACTCAACTACGTCCAAGATGGCAGAGATTTGGCTTCCAGTAGACCTTGAGCCTCATTATACACTAATTGTAATACATTCAGTTCAGTTCAGTTCAGTCGCTCAGTCGTGTCCGACTCTTTGCGACCCCATGAATCGCAGCACGCCAGGCCTCCCCGTCCATCACCAACTCCCGGAGTTCACTCAGACTCGCATCCATCGAGTCAGGGATGCCATCCAGCCATCTCATCCTCTGTCGTCCCCTTTTTCTCCTGCTCCCAATCCCTCCCAGCATCAGTCTCTTCCAATGAGTCAACTCTTCGCATGAGGTGGCCAAAGTACTGGAGTTTCAGCTTTAGCATCATTCCTTCCAAAGAAATCCCAGGGCTGATCTCCTTCAAAATGGACTGGTTGGATCTCCTTGCAGTCCAAGGGACTCTCGAGTCTTCTCCAACACCACAGTTCAAAAGCATCAATTCTTTGGCACTCAGCCTTCTTCATAGTCCAACTCTCACATCCATACATGACCACTGGAAAAACCATAGCCTTGACTAGACGGACCATAGTCAGCAAAGTAATGTCTCTGCTTTTGAATATGCTATCTAGGTTGCTCATAACTTTTCTTCCAAGGAGTAAGCGTCTTTTAATTTCATGGCTGCTGTCACCGTCTGCAGTGATTTTTGGACCCCCCAAAAATAAAGTCTGACACTGTTTCCACTGTTTCCCCATCTATTTCCCATGAAGTGATGGGACCTGATGCCATGATCTTCGTTTTCTGAATGTTGAGCTTTAAGCCATTAGTATAAGCTAAATGACATACCCACCAGCACCATGACAGTTCTGAGGCTAACCCATAAAAGACCAAAAAGTGGGTGGTGGCCCAATTCCTGGAAATCCTTACCTTTTCCCCCAAATAATTGGAATAATCCTCCCACTCTCTAGCTTATGAACTTACCTAGTCCATAAAAACTAACCACACCATATTTCAGTTCCTCTTCCCTTCTGAGATGGCCCACACTGTGTCTGTGGAGTGTGTTTTTCTCTAAATAAATCCATTTCTTGTCTATCACTTGTCTCAGAAATCTTTTGAGGCAAAGCAAGAACCTCAAATTCATCAGCAACATACTGGTGAAGCAAGCCAGGAGGATTGGGTAAACCTCAGCCTCTGGCTTCCATGCCGCTCAAGAGGCACTGCCTTACTTCCTGCCCTTACTTGCCCACTCTCTCCCTTACTCTCTCTTTTGCTTTCTTACTCTGTCGCCTTTTAGACTTAGCCTCTCACCTCCCTTGCCCTTGAGAGGTGCTGCCTTACTCTGCTGGAAATGGGGAAAGAGAGATCTGCCAGGCATTTTCAAACCTTGCCACTTGGTCTTCCACTTCTTACTGTTATATATGCACAGGGCATGTCAGGGAAAGTCTCCAGCCATCCTCACAGGATGGGAATTGAGCCATATGATGTTTGCCCTTTGGGTTTACCTTATCCACCATATAAGTAACTGTTAGCAAGTGCAATTGTGTAAAAATATGAAATACAGCCTAAGAGTTTGTACCATGGGCTGCAGTTCCATTGGGAGCTCCCTTGAATAGTAGGTCATTTGTGCCCTTTACCTCTGGGTGTTGGATGGGCAGGGGTTGGTCCTGCTCCACTTGGTGGTAGCCCTCACCCTCCTGGTGTTGGCTGGCCTCCTCTAGGGTCCACCTGACCCCACCGTGCCCTTGTAGGGCAAGGCAGGAGACTCGAGCTGGGTTGTTGCACACACAGCTATGCCTCTGGGGTGGCACGATGCAACAATGACCTGCATTTGCTGTGCTTGACACCCTCGGGGTCCTGTGATTGGGAATGTCCTTCCAGTGTCCTGGGGTCCTCTCTCCCCCTACCTACAGTCATGATGTCTCCACCTCTGCTGCTGTATCTGTGCCTGCACCCAGCCCCACTGTCTGCTGACCGGAGCACATGTGGGAAGGCACAGGAGGAGGATGGCACTGAAGCCCCAGGGATGCTGCCCTCAAAAAAGAAGGGGAAAGAGGTTTATTTTTTGCTTTTTCACACACCATCTCCCTTAATGGCCAGTGCCTGTTTTCCAAAACTTAACCACCCTTTTAGAGAAAAAGGCTGGGACTTAAATAGGTCTTAGAATAATGAGGGGGCTTCCCTGGTGGTGCAGTAGTAAAGAACCTGTCTGCTGATACAGGAGACGCAGGTTCAACCCCTAGGTTGGGAAGATCCCCTGGAGGAGGAAATGGCAACTCACTCCAGTATTCTTGCCTGGGAAATCCCATGGACAGAGGAGCCTGGCGGGCTGCAGTCCACGGGGTCACAAAGAGAAACATCTTAGCGAGTGAGCACACATGCAGAACCAAGAGGATGTCCTTCCAAAAGCAGCATAACCTGGAACACAGGGATTAATCTATAGAATCTATAGGGAAGCCTTCAGGAAGGTCACTCATGCTGGATACCATGGATGTCAGGATAGGACACGGGCCCCACTGCTGCCACAGCAGCGAGTAGCTAACTCGTTGTGGATAAAGTGGACAGGATAGGTGGTCAGGAGCACTTGGAACCAGTCCGCTCTCAGAGAGCCCCCATGGGATCTTGTAGTGATAGTGTTCCTCTCTGGTACAGGAGCATTCTCTCCCTGAAGGAATGATGGGGAACACCTCCTGCATCCCCAAGAACTCACCCCTGCGGTGCACTTTGAGTCGCTGGGACCTGTTTTCTCTAGATTCTTTTTCTAAGAAGTAATTTTATTTATTTACTTTTGACTGTGCTGGGCCTTTGTCACCATGGGGCCTTTTCTCTAGTTGCAGTGAGCAGGAGCTATTCTCCAGCTGTGGTACTAGGGCTTCTCATTGCAGCGGTTTCTCTTGTTGTGGAACACGGGCTCTAGGGCATTCAGGCTTCACTGGTTGTAGCACGTGGGCTCAGCAGCTGTGGTTCCTGGGCTCTAGAGATGGGCTTAGTTGCTCAGTGGCATGTGGGATCTTCTCAGACCAGGGATCGAACCTGCATCTCCTGGATTGGCAAGCGGATTCTCTACCACTGAGCCACCAGGGAAGCCCTCTAGATTCTTTAAAACACAAGAGCTCATTTGTTTCTGTAATGAAGCCTGGCCCCAGTATAAACTGATGATGAGGCCTGGCCAGAAAATGGGAACCTCAGCTACAGTGCCACCCTACAGTTAGACATCTTTTTGCAAAAGGCAAGGAAAATGAATAGAAATTCCTTATACAGGCTTTTATGGCCCTAAGAGGAAACCCAGAGCTATTCAATTTCCATGTTAAGGAACCTTGCTGACTGGGACCCATTCGGACTACACAAAAGCCCTCTCTAGTGGCACCCCTGGAAGAACACAAGCCGCAGAGAGAAGACCCAAGTCCCAACACTATTCCGCTATATTCAGCCTCTGCCCTGCCTTTTAAGCATCTTTGCCCTTCCACCACACTCAATGCAAAGCGTCTTTGCATTTCCACACACAAATGCAGCCAGAGCCTCCTTGCCCCCTTCAGAAAATAGTAGGTATGCCTCAGGGAATTACCCAGCTTCCACACACCTTATTCCTTATCTGACCTCAACCAGTGCCTTATCTGCTTAGGTAGATTCTCAGAGGACTCTAGCTGGTTCACTGAAGAATTCCAGGCACTGACTCTTTCCTTTGATATTACCTGGAAGGATGTAAATTTTATCCTTTTCCACTGCTGCATCAGTGAGGAAAAGGCCCATATTGAGGCACAGGCTCAAAAATATGCTCATGAATTACACATTGCCCAGCTACACTGATGCCCTGTTGGCCTGAGAGCCGTGCCTCTAATGGGTCCCAATTGGGACTATCAGCCAGACCAGCCTGGTGTTGCTGGTAGGGATCCTTTGCCTCATTAAAGGGATGAAATGATGCATAATTAAACCTATTAACTATGGTAAGGTTAAAGAGATCACCCAAGTCCAAGATGAAAATCCAGCCCTATTTCAGACTTGATTATTTGCAATGTACTTCATTAGTCAGTCAGCCCCTGACATCTGTTAGAAGCTTCAGAAACTTGCCATGGGGCCCCAGACCCCTCTCAATCTTCTTATAGACCCAGCCTTCAGTGTTTTTAACAATAAGGAGCATGCTGAGGAGGAAAAGAAGAAATGCAGGACTTAAGGAAGGACAACAAGCCAGGCTTTTGGCAGCTGTCATGACAAGATCTAACCCACCTCCGGTTACCCCAGAAATACTCTCAGAAGACTCCCACCAGGAAAGGGAGCATGTTTTAGCTGTGGGAACCCTAAACACTAGATCAAGGAATGCCATGGAAACATGTCCCAGCCTCCACCCTCGCTGCCATGCCCAGTTTGTAAGAAGATGGGTCACTGGAGAAGGGGATTGCCCCCAGCTCTGAAGGAAGTGAGGAAATTCCCCCTGCTGGTCATGGCAGTGGTTGATTGACAGGACCTAGGACCTCCCAAGGGTTCTGAGAAGCCAGTCATCACCATATGGGAGGTACTACAGGTGGCTGTTGATGTAGCAGGTAAGCTTGTCCAATTTCTAGTGGACATGGGAAACACTAACTCTGTCCAGGCTTCTCACACTGGGTCCCTTGCCCCTGAAACCTGCTCTTTTGCAGAAAGAAAGCTAAAATTAAAACATTTTACCACCCTTTTAACTTGTACCTAACTCTCAAAACTTTCAAGTTTCTTGTCTTGCCTGAATACCCCTAACCCATTATTGGGAAGTGATTTTCTCTTAGCTTTGGGGGCAACTCTTACTTTCTCTGAAGACCAAAGTGAAGGAGTGTTTTTGACTGGACTGTGTATTATATGAGACATGGATGATCCAATCCAAAATATTCCCTCAGAATCTGAAAAACATAGATCCATAGGAAATCCCAGGGAAGGCAAAATTTGTCACTCTTATAAAAATCACCTCAAAGGAAATGAATCACTTCCCTTCTAGGCACCAATACCCCATAAAATCAGAGGTTCGATGAGGCCCCAACCCTAATCTAAAAATTCATTAAATACAGGCTTTTGGTGCCATGCCAATCTCCCTGTAATACATCAAATACTACCTGGTCTTCAGGAGCCCTTATCTCTGCCATCTTTTTAAATGCAAATTTTTAAAAAGGGGGTAAGGTAATTTAGAACTGACTAGTCAAGGATAAATGGAAATCCTAAGTATCTGTAAACACCAGTAAGAAAGGGTTTGAAAGTGAAGTCACTCAGTCGTGTCCGACTCTTTGTGACCCCGTGGACTGTAGCCTACCAAGCTCCTCTGTCCATGGGATTCTCCAGGCAAGAGTACTAGAGTGGGTTGCCATTTCCTTCTCCAGGGGATCTTCCTGGCTATCTAGATAAGTGACCTTGATTTGTTCCAACTGCCAGAAGCCCAGTTTGAATCCAACCCCTTGTAACTGATGGGTTTTACATTTTTGTAACCGACTCAGGGCTGAAATCTTGAAATGGGAACTATGAGGTATCTGTGTTTGCATGTTTGTATATATCTGTGTTGTAGATGTATGGTATTGCCAAAAGGAAATTAAGTGCTTATAGTAATACGAACACTCAGAAGACTGGCCAGAACGAAGTTCAGGTTCATGTCATCTGTAAGATTTTCAGTACTAAACAGATATCTGGGATTGGAGGTGCCTAAATTTATTGATTTGATTGATATAGACATGTCTTTAGTGTCATCAACATTAAATATAATACCTTTATTGTACCTAGATTTATTAGAGGTCAAAAAAGACCTCATTCTGTCTTTTACAAATTTGTCAATAAGAAAATTAACTTGATGTAAAAAAAAAAGCTTTTAAAGTGGGTTGTGTCTTTTCAGTAAAAAAGTTATAAGCAGTGGAATTGCATTTTAGTAAGGGAAAAGAAAGTAAGTCTGTCTTCCAGTTGTTTCTGGGTGGAAAAATATAAAGTGATGGATACAGACAGTCATGGAGGATTTGTGGAAACTGGACCCTGAGAAAAGGGAAATTCCATGGCCAGAATTGACTAAGTTTGGAATACATGTAATTGAGTAAATTAATTTTAAAAGTAAGTTGGTGCAGAACCTGAATTTGGGCTTTCTCTTTGTTAAAAGGACAAGTTTTCTTGAAATGTTGAATTGCCTATGATAACAGATTTAAAATTTCTTTGCCTTTAAAATCTTTTATTGTCATTTTGGTTAAGGTACAAATATTATCTCACAGTGACTTAGATCTTATTTGATCAAGTGTTTTAAAACTTTTTGACAAGCTTCCCAAATATTGAATTTAGTTAAAGTTCTTTTGATTTCCAGCTAACTTTGGGATACTTTAGAGGGTCCCTGAGGTATCTCAAAGAGAAATATTTGACTAGAATTATTTGGTATGTTAATTTAAATGGAATCATTTGTAATTCTGGTTACTGTAACCAAGTTTCATTGTTAATTAAACTGTAATCAGATGTTTAACCTTGTGTTTTTAAGTCTTTTATCATTTATAGATATTTTTGTACTCTGTTGCTGTTACAAAAAGTGCTTCATCATCAAGGAGATTCATATAAAGTCTATGGAAGCTCTTACAACAGTTCCACATCAAGATGATGGCTACATGAGGATTCCAGCCCATACCAATTTATTTATTTTTTTTTTTTTTAGTATTAAGTTTTTTATTTTTTTAATTTTAAAATCTTTAATTCTTACATGTGTTCATACCAATTTAAAACAAGACTCTATCCTGCCCCTGCAGCCCCTAGATCAGGCACTCAGAGAATTTTACTCCCTGACAGGCAGGGTCGACACCGCTACTCAGCCTTGAAGCAGTTACAGCAGGCAGTTGCCCCTCTGCTTCCCATGAGAGTATGAGTGTAAAACTGAGAGGGGAATGGAGCAGAAGGGAAGGGGGCAGGGCACAACCTTTAAAAGAATGATATGGCCCTAGTTCTTGATATGACAAGGACTTAGAAGTAACAGTGTCCAAGAGCAGTAGGAGCCTCATTATGTGCTCATTGTAGTACATTAGCACGTTAAGTAATACATCCACTAGAACCAGGACAGTTCTGAGGCTAACCATGAAAGACCAAAAAGTGGGCGGTGGCCCAATTCCTGGAAATCTCCACCCTTTCCCCAAAATAATTGGAATAATCCTCCCACTCATCATCTTATGAAATTACTCAACCCATAAAAGCTAACCACGCCCCATTTGGGGACTCTCAAGCCTTATGAACTGGAGCACACTCTATGGATTGTGTTTCTCCCAAGTTTTTCTCACTTTCTGAGATAGCCCACACTCGGTCTGTAGAGTATTTCTCTCTAAATAACTTCACTTCTTATCCATCACTTGTCTGAATTCTTTTGTGACGAAGCAAGAACCTCAGATTCACCAGGAACAGCACATCTCTGGACTCATTGAGGAACTGGTGCTCACTGACCCCTGCTTGATAAGAAGACACACACACCCACCTACCCACACACACCCCACTATGCCTGGAGATGTGGGGGATATGGAAGCCTCTGGCTGTCTGGGCAAAATAAAAGGCTAAATCCTGCTCTGAGAGGCATCTGGCTTTCTGGCTTATCTAGGTCTTAGAGTTTTCTGTGGTATAAATGTCTTTCTATCCTCAATAAAGAGTAAACTTGTTCAGCAGGTTCTTCAGCTTTGGAATGGAATGTGGGTGCGAACTAGATAGGAGACCTGACTAGTAGAATTGGGATTTGGCTTGGAGTGAGGCTTTATTTAAAATTCTCTTGCTGAGAATCAGCCTTTAGAGTAGGATTCAACCCAGGTGATCTGATTTCAGTTAGCCAACTTTTCCCTAAAATATCCAGCAGGTGCTCACATAGAGTTAGTTCAGTGATCTCTTTTTACAGATCATGCCCCTATTCAAGAGACGCACTAGACAGACTGACATCTCTGATGCAGGCAACACATTCTTAATTTTTCAAGGATCCCTTGGGCTCATGCCACTTCCTTGGAGGCATGGGCCTCATTCCTTTGTGAAAAGAGAAACAGAAACTGCAGAACTACAGGGTTTTCATAGACAGCAGAAATAAGAGCCCCTGAATAAGAGGCCTCTCTCCCTGAAACACAGGTTCCCTCAGTACTCCTCGCAGGAAAGCGGGGGTATTTTCAGAAGCTTTGCCCGTGACTCGAACTGGAATGACACATGAGAAAATGCAACCAAGTCCACTTCATGTTGATTAATATGCACATTTCTTTTTGTTCACTGGAGCAGAATTTTATTACAACCGCAGAAAACTTGGATTTGGTAACTTTGAACCCTTGCAGAGAAGCATAACCAGCTTAGCAGGGAAATTAGCAGCCTCCTGACGTGCTGTGAATGTAATTTCCCAGGCTCTGGTATCACTGTTTCATGAGAGATAAGAAGCTAGGAAATATTTGGGCCAATAAATTTTTCAGCCACATCCACCTCTGCAGGAGAAATGTTACGATGTGAAACTATTTTACCGTCACTCTTAGGGATTGGTTTTACAGATTTCTTTAAAATTAGCTTTTGATAGGTTTATATTTTGAGAAACGGATCGGTGGTAGAGTGTTAAACTGCTCTCTCTCTCTTTCCTAATAGGGGCTAATTTTCAGGTTCAAGTTCCTCATGCTTATCACCTTGGCCTGTGCTGCCATGACTGTCATCTTCTTCATTGTTAGTCAGGTAAGTGGACCCCAGGAGGTCAGGATGAGAATGTCCTGGAAAGGTGCCTCCACTTTACAGCAAATTCTGTAAAGTTGCTGTGAAAGGAGTGAAGAAGCTGTTATGCCGGGCAGCTCATCAAGCTGTTTGTTTTAGGCTGCTCTGATTTCGGACTTGTTATCACTTTTCCAGAGGCAGACTGAATTTTCCTTTCAGTGCAGTCTCATAGGAGGAAAAAGTTAGTAAATGAAAGCCTGCTGCTAGATTGAAGGGCACTTGTTTCATTCACTTAAGAGAATAACTTTTCAAGCTCCGTAGAAGAATAACAATGAGCAAGTATTAATTTGATTTGATCCTTATCTAGCATTAACATAGATCCTTTTACAGTCCGTCAGCCATTCTTTATAATAGTTATATTGCTGCTTACAACATGAAATATATTTCAAAAGTCCCCTTGATAGAGCTTTATCCTTTTGCTGCTGCTGCTGCTGCTGCTGCTGCTAAGTCGCTTCAGTCATGTCCGACTCTGTGCGACCCCATAGACGGCAGCCCACCAGGCTCCTCCGTCCCTGGGATTCTCCAGGCAAGAACACTGGAGTGGGTTGCCATTTCCTTCTCCAGTGCATGAAAGTGAAGTCGCTCAGTCATGTCCGACTCTGTGCGACCCCATGGAATGTAGCCCACCAGGCTCCTCCATCCATGGGATTTTCCAGGCAAGAGTACTGGAGTGGGGTGCCATTGCCTTCTCCAATCCTTTTGCTAGTTATTTCCAAAACTCAAAATCTTGCTATACTTGAAAATCTCAGTCATGATAATGATTTTTAAATATCGGTAACTTGTTTTGGAAAGTGGAAACTACTGTTTAAATCATGTGCTGTGCTTAGTCGCTCAGTTGTGTCCGACTCTTTGCAACCCCATGGACAGAGGAGCCTGGTGGGCTACAGGCAAGAATATTGGAGTGGATTGCCAAGCCCTCCTCCAGGGGATCTTCCCAACCCAAGTATTGAACCCAGGTCTCCCGAATTCAGGCAGATTCCTTACCATCTGAGCCACCAGGGAAGCTTACGTATCTATCATTCTTTTGAGCTTCACAGAAGTCTTTTGGGTAAGTAGGATATCCCAGTTTGCGAGAATATGAAATTTAATGGCCTTAGAGACATTTCCCATTGATGCTGTCTTCCACTGGGTGAGCTGGGATGGATTACTTAACAATTCCAAGGATTAATTTTCTTATCCATAAAATGGTGGTACTGTGGTGACAGTACCACCTGAAGTAGGTGGCTGTATGGACCATATGAAGTAACGCTTATAGAGGGATTTGTGGACTGCCTGGCACACTGTGAGCATGAATAGCTGTCCTCTTATGAATAGCAACAAGGTGAATGTCGTGTCAAAGGATGTCCAGTAAGTTAGGGACCAGAATCCAATCTTTCTGGTTTTCTTTACCAATTACTCTGTCATCCCTATATTTGGCTAAAATTAAGAATGTTAGTGGTGCAGATATAGCCTTATGACAAGACTTGCCCCATTCAGCTAGCAAGCTTCCTTTTAGGAGAGGGGCTCCTAAGCTTTTTGTGTGTTCTGGACCCCTTAGGCAAACTTGGGTGAAGGCCATGACCTTCCAAATATCCAAAAGCCTCTTCTTTGAGTGTTTTTAAGTAAACAGAATACTTGGATTTAAAAGTGAATCATATAGATAGATGGTATATATTTGCAATTATACTTTTACAGATATTTCAGATCTGTAGTATTGATATGAAACTATGATTTCTATTGGAGACAAAATTGCAGGTGGTGCTAATACTACAGAAATTTATTTTTTCACAATGGAAAGAAATGGTAACCTTTCAGTTAGAGACTGGTGAGAATAAAGATATAATTTTTTCTCACTCTAGTTCATGGACCCTTGAATTCTATCCAGGGATACTCAAGGGTGCCTCTAACCTCTAGAGCCCTGTTGGCTATGTCTGCTGGGCAGAGCTAGTGCTGCTGCTGAAGGCTGAAGTAAGTAGAAAAAAATAAATACGCATACATATCTTAGGAAGTTCTGCTCACCACCTTTGCTTTGACCTATAACAGTACTGTGTTTGTATCAGACTGTTTGTTTATAAAACTTTGGAAACTTCACTTTCCACTCCAAATGTGGTAAAAATATTTCAAATTCTGAATAAGTTTTTTATTCAACCAGCTGAGGCTCCAACAGAGCCTCAGACCAGACTTTTCCTTTGGTTGATTCCCTCATGTGGCCAAAAAGCTTTCTAGTCCTCCAGTCCCTCAGTAATGCACGGTGACACATAATACAGCCAGTTCTGCAAGGCTGAGAGAGCAGGACACGCTCTTGGAGAGACAGAACCTTGAGGAAGGTAGCTGAGGATTAAACGGTATTACCAAGATACGTTCTCAGGGAGACAAAAAGAAAGGGCACTTTTGCTCCCAGCACGTATTTCTACCACTTTATTTTCTTACTTATTTATTTTTGGCTGTGTTGTGTGGCATGCAGGATCTTAGTTTCTTGAACCCATGCTCCTTGTAGTGGAAGCACAGAGTCTTAACCACTGGCCTGCCAGGGAAGTCTCCCTGCAACTTTAGAAAGCTGAAGTCATCCCCACAGTCCCACCCCACCCCACTTTCTGCAGAGTGCCTCCCACCTGAAGTCAAGAGGGACTTTGTGCTAGTGTTTAAGGTGGCTATGTGTTGCCCAAATTTATCTTGTACATATTTAATTAGTGCACCTTTTTGAAGCAAAGGAGGCCAGTCTTCCAAGTTGCAGACTTGGTGGCTTTTAGAAAAAGATTGATATTCTACTGCCCTAGTATTTTCTAGCAGGGCTCCAGCCTGTGGCTGGCTTTTTATATCTGCTGCAACAGTCAACAGTCAGCCTGGAGTGGATTTCAACTCTAAGAGGGTAGCAATGAGGTCTTTTGGATTCCATTAGCTCCTTACAGTCCTCCTGCTGTTTTTTTTTTTTTTTTAAAGGTTTATTTTTAGATATCTAAGACGTTTTCAGGCAGAACTCTCAGTGCCACAGGTACTGTATTAATATAGTCATCAGAGGATTTATTTTTTAATGTCATTTTGGAATGTCTCAGCAATGAGCTCACCTGAAAGGAAACCTATTGGGTAACTTTTTGAAATAGATCCCAGCCTTAGGTAAAAGGAATGTATTAAAAACTCCCATTATACTCTCAGACTTGCTGGGAGAGCTTGCATTTAAGCCCCATGAAATATAATGCAAGGGGATCTCACCAGGATATTGAAGCTCCGAGGCCAGGAATGAAAGGCTGATGGAAGCTGTGGAATGCAGTGACCTTGAGGCTTTGTAGCTGGGTACTGAGGTGCAGTCTTTAATGCCTGCCATTTTAATGGCCTCAGTCATAGCAACCGGGCGATGGCACAGCACAGTCTGGTGTTTTAGCCCCTTCACTCTGGAAAAGAAAGAGGCGCTCCATTTAGATGGGGCAGGCAGTGGGGAACAGAAGTGCAATGCAGGAGAGAAGGCCGCTGACCTTCACGAAGGGGACTCCAGGTACCTGACATTCAGATCAAGTCATATGCGCAAACTCCCAGAGAGTGAGTCTGCAGGGTTTTTTTTTGGGGGGGGGGGGGGGCGGGTGGTGGTGCAGAGGGTGGGCATGTCATCACTTCATTCTGTTACTTACAGAGGAAATGTTTCCAGTAAGAGAGCCTGTGTCTGGGATCTGGAAATCTTGTTGTGAAGTGGAATGCTGGTTGTCAAGACTACTGGGTGTAAAGGGATTTGACCTTCACTTGGCTACAGGGGTATAATTGGGTGGTTTCACACAAAAGTAAATTGTTCAAATGTGAAATCAGGAAAAACGGGGACTTTTAGAAATAAGACTTTAGGTAGAGGGGAGATTATTTTCCTTTTTCTTTTTTGTGGTTGGGGCTACCTGATTTTTCTCTCTGAAAGTTTAAAGGGCGTGACTGGCACCTCTTTGCCTTAGCATTCATAAGATTTGGACTCACAAGGCCTGCTCTGTTGAGGCTGCTCATTGTGGTATGTATTAGCGGGAATGTACTCAGAGCTCAGGATGTCTCAAGCATGAATAATTGAGAGAGGAGAGAAGAAGGCACAATGGGGTCTCCTAACACTAGAGTGACGTTATGTATACAGTCCAGTTATGCAAATTCAACTCTTTGCCCTCAGCAGGAAATAATGCATTTAGAGATTACAAATTACAGAGTATGGGTAATTCTGCAACTCCATTCTAAACAAGTGCACGTGTCCTGAAGCAGGCATGAGCAGGGGGCGTGAATCTACGGTTTCTTCAGCCAATCTTGGCTCCAGTGTGTCCCTCATAAGCACTTCATTTTCAGTGGTTCTACTGTAAAATTGTATTTTGCATGTATATGCAGTTATATACCAAACATTACTACATCTGAGATACACAGTGCATATATATTTTATGCAGATTTGAGTATACAAACTATATATATAGAATATAGATATAATGCATATATACTCTCTCTATATATATATATACTGTATAAATATATATATAATGCCCAATTAAGTGAATTTCAAAGGAAATTTGACCTGACATTATAGTTGCCTCTTAGTCTCTCTAAGTGAGAGACTTATCCTATTTAAGATAATATTCCTACTCTTGTGTTGTATAGTAGTTAGGAACACCCACCACCTTTGGTGGGTCAGAGCCATAACTTTCTAGCTGAATAGTCTTGGGCAAGATACTCTCTGTGTCACAGTTTACCCATGAGTTGAGATGTTACCTGCCTACCTCCTAGAGCTGCTATTAAGGCTAAATGAGATCTTCCATACACATGGAGTACTGTACTTAAAAGTAAGAAGAGTGATATTTGGTGATGTTTCTAAGAAGCAGTCCTGAATAGCTTGAATGCTGGTGCATTATTCTAAAATCACTAATGAAATCCTTTTTTGCTAACACTTCCCTGAGCATGTCATGTAGCGAATTATTTCCCAAAGGAAATAGCTTAGTGATGGTGGTTTGTTTATGAATCACAAAAATGAAAAATTCTGTATGACCAAGGTCAAACTAAAAGTAAATAAGTGATAAGTCTATGATTCATTAACCTGGTTAACTGACACTCCAGGTCTTTCAGAAGGAAATACCTGCTGTTATAGCTTTATTATTCCTGGTGGCTCTGTAAGTCATATGAGTTATACAGAGGGTACCAAATGAATATAGACCCACAGCCTCATAAACAGGAGGTGAAAGCAACCTGCTTGAATAAGTCATTAACATTTAGAGATAGCTTGCCATCTTATACTTTAGCTGCTATAAGGAGGGGCTCCTAGAGATGGATTATGTAATCCAGCCTCATTAAGCTATCACAGAAACAGCTATCTCTTTCTTTTATTCCCATTTAAGGTTTCCTGTGGGCTTCCCTTGTGGCTCAGCTGGTAAAGAATCCGCCTGCAATGCGGAAGACCCCAGTTCGATCCCTGGGTTGTAGATCCCCTGGAGAAGGGAAAAGCTACCCCCTCGAGTATTCCGGCCTGGAGAATTCGATGGACTGTATAGTTCATGGGGTCGCAAAGAGTCAGACACGACTGAGCGACTTTTACTTTCAAGATATCCTGTAGCAGGCAGTAGTCAAAATCATTTCATTGATCTCAGAACCAGCACAAATTTTTAGTTCCTGTGCTCCACAGTTTTCTTGACAGTTCTTAGTGCAATCCATATGTCATCAGATAGCCCTTAAAACAATTACCATGTCATCAATATAGACAAAAGCAGCCTCAAAACATTCTTGCCAAATTGTAAAGCATATGAAAGCTTCATAATTACCTTCGTGAGTGGCTTATAAAATTATAAACATAACATTATAAAATAAGATTTATTGAATGTTTTCTGTGGGCCAGGAAATTCCTAAAAATATTTTTACCTAATTCTACTTAGTGGTTAACCCTGCAAGTTTTTGTTTTGTACCTAAGAAAACTGAAGTCTAGGGGTCTTAATCTTACTTCTCTTACGTTAAACAGAAAGGGAGTGGGAGAGCCTGGATTTGAAGCCAGGTTTCTGACTTCAAGCCTGTGTCTTTCTGCTTCTCTACACTGCCCCACCCAGGAAAACTACTCAGTCCAAGGCCCATTTGTTTATTTAATCAATGCTGTGGTACATCAGGTCCTGAAGATACGGCAGAAAACAAACCAGAACTGGTCTTGCCTGCAAGGTGTTTACATCCACCTTGCAGAAGAGGGAAGGTGGATAGCAGGGGAGGAACTATAACTGTGGAGAAGTGTTAGACTCAAATGCAGGTTCATTAAATTAGGTGTAACAATGTACTACTGTTTCAGAAAGAAATACTCTCCAGGTGATGCTGATATGCAGACAAGATGAGAACGATTGACTTTGTGCCTGACATAGGAAACCCTCAGTTAACCTTAATTCATCCTAGTATGATTCAGAGTGAAAAATGGAATCCTGGGGCTTTCTTGGTGGTCCAGTGGTTAAGAATCCACTTTGCAGTGTAAGGGACACCGATTCAGTCCCTGGTCTAGGAAGATTCCACATGCTGCAGAGCAGCTAAGCCCGTGCGCCGCAGCTACTGAGCGGGTGCTCTCAAGCCCATGTGCTGCAACTGCTGAAGTCCATGCGCCTAGAACCTGTGCTCTGCAACGTGAGAAGCCACCACAATGAGAAGCGTGCACGCTGCAACAGAGATTAGCCTCCACTCACTGCAACTAGAGAAAGCCCATGTGTAGCAATGAAGACCAACCACAGCTGAAATTTTTAAAAAGAAAACTTTAAAAAAATGGAATCTTACATGGCCCTTCACTTTTCCATGTATGGGAGAGACTTGGTGTTTGTGTTAGGTGATTGTTACGTTGGAGTTGTTTCTCATTGGTTCCGATTGAATGTCACCTCTCTTTCCCATAGGTGACTGAAGGCCATTGGAAGTGGGGCGGTGTCACAGTCCAAGTGAATAGTGCCTTTTTCACTGGCATCTACGGCATGTGGAACCTGTATGTCTTTGCTTTGATGTTCTTGTACGCGCCATCCCATAAGAACTATGGGGAAGACCAATCCAACGGTGAGTTCAAGTCTCTTTGGCGTAGCTTTATTCAGGATAAGTAGGCTTCTGACTTTTCAAGACAGGCAGCAAAGGCTCCAGGTTCCCTAGTCAAATGTTTTCTCCAAGTGTGAACAAGCACCTCTAGGGACTCTGGGGCCATAAGACAAAAAGCCAATACAGGGCTGATATTTCTATGAATCCTCATTTTAAAAAAATATTTAAAATGAATTGGGACTATTACATTCTAGTTTACAATATCTCCCAGTATTAGTACAAAAATTAAATTTGCTTTTCTCAATTATTTGAACAAAGTTGACTGTTGGAAAGTGTGCCAAATTTATTCTTCTAGTTTGAGAACCACGATCTGAGATACTGGGTAGATGGGGACTGGGCCCTGAGTTGAAGTGGAGCTGGCTTCATTTCTTCCCTGTTCATTCTCCTGTAAGCCTGTTGACTTGTCCAAACCAAAGGCCATGCTCCTGTCCCCGTCACCTTCCTCCCCTTACGTGCTGGTGTGTGCTATCTGTGGTGCTGATGCTGTGAGGAGCCTTGGAGAACTTAGCCTAGCGGTTCTACAGACGAGGAAACTGAGACCCAAGGGAAGGGAGGGACTTGCCTGGGACTTCTCTACCAGCTGTGGCAGAGGGAAATGAACATTGCTGCCTGAGCCAGTGCTAGTAACATGGACGAGGTGGCCTGGTAAGCAACGCATCTGATAGCTGCTTTTTCTTTGCATACTTAAGCCTACATTGTTTGGCTCCACCTTTATGCTTTCTTCTCTTTTTTCATACCTGCTTTACCCTGAAGTGAAAGTGTTAGTCGCTCAGTCATGTCCAACTTTTTGTGACCCTATGAACTATACAGCCTGCCAGGCCCTCTGTCCATGGAATTCTCTAGTCAAGAGTACTGGAGTGGGTTGCCATTCGCTTCCCCAGGGGATCGTTCCAACCCAGAGACTGAACCCAGGTCTCCTGCATTGGCATTGTCTGAGCCACTGAAGCCCTGGCCACATGCCTATTCCCCAGACATACCCCACCTCCATCTGGGCCTGACAAAACCCTATTCATCTTTTGGGTCTATTCAAAATGTTTCCTCCTGATCACTCCAGTTGGCGTGTGGCAAATTATATTCAATAGAATATTGTTGCCATGGGATGCTGGTAGGTTTTAGTGGTCAAATAAGTTTGAGAATCATTGGGGTTTTAATCAGCATTATTATGATTCACTGTAGGATATATTAATGCCTTTAGCATATTAATTTGTACTGTTAGGTCTTTTAAAATAGGTAGGGGTAACAGCATTTCCAAATTCTTAAGTCATTTGGGCCTGCAACCCTTTTTCCAGGCTATCTTTTTGATATTCTAAAAAACACACTCATGTCCCCTGCATTGGCAGGAGGATTCTTAACCACTGGACCACCAAGGAAGCCCTGCATTAATGCTTTAGAAATAAGAGTTCTAGATTAGCTTTCTTATTTCACAGATGGGCCAGTGATCTTGAGACAGGGCTGTGATGACATGAGAGAGAGCAGGGAAAAGAGGGCATCTGTGCTGAGGGTCAAGGGTAGTGGAATGGTCTCACCCACTGTCTGCAGTACTACACCTGACTCTCCAAACAAAAGCATCCTAGACACCAAGGTTCTCTTCCTTCCTACTCCATGACTTCCTGTCATACTCAGTATCTCTGGCTATAGGTCCTGGGGAAGTGTAAAGACCGTTGGCTCACCTATCTACCTGCCTACTTCTTGGTTTGAGTGGCTTCCTTTCTAGAAAGCACGTGAGCTGGGTAGGCTTCAGCTTCCTTTCTACTGCTAGAACTCTGTGTTTTACATATGCATGGTGATTGGGAGCAGGTGGTCTCTCTGTTGTTGTTGTTGTTCAGATGCCAAGTCGTGTCTGACCCTTTGTGACCCATGAACTGTAGCATGCCAGGCTCCTCTGCCCCCCTCTCTCTCTCAGAGTTTGCTCAAATTATGTCTGTTGAGTCAGTGATGCTCTCTAACCATCTTATCCTCTGCCACCCCTTTCTCCTTTTGCTTTCACTCTTTCTCAGCATCAGGGTCTTTTCCAATGAGTCAGCTCTTCACATCAGGTGGCCACAGTATTGCAGCTTCAACATCAATCCTTCCAATAAATATTCAGGATTGATTTCCTTTAGGATTGATTGGTTTGAACTCCTTGCAGTCCAAGGGACTCTCAAGAGTCTTCAGCACCACAGTTCTCTCCCCATGGCCTTCTAAAATGCCAGAGGAAGAGGTTCTGGACTTGTTAACAAAAGTCTTGGTTTCATTTCATGACCAGCCTGTTGGACATGACAGGATGGACTGTGACAGAAACCATATGGACCTGTCCTTGACTTGGGAGTATTAAGCAGGAACCTAGTAGGTAGAGTTCCTACCTTCCAGGGAAATGCCACTTATAGCAGTAGCTGGACTTCCCGGGATGTTGGAATGATAATCCTAGCGGGTAAAAGTTAAGGGTGTGCTGCAGCAGTGTTTGGATGTAAACTGCTCTGCTTGTTTTTGTTGTGTGACTTGTCAAACTGCTTGCCCTCCCTGTGCACCACTTTTCCCACCTGTACATAATCTCTTAAAGTCTTCTGGGAACAAAAATTTCTATGATTGACTTCCTTCCTATTAGCAGGGAAGGGGCAGAAGAGCACCTTGTTTCATATAGTGGCCATCCAGGGGGTGATTCTGTCACATGTAAGGATTTTCCGAACACTGGTAAGAATTCACCCAAGCCCAGCACTTTCAGGCACATGCGAGGCCAGAGCTGCAGCCAAGCCTACAGGGGCAGGATGACTGCCTTCTACCCAGTGACACTGGATGCTTGACCTGTGAGCCAGGTGCTAGGCGGCTCCCATGAGGACTTCTCACCCAGGACAACAGCCACTGTCCTAGGCTTCAAACCTTGCAGTTGAGGAAAGTACTTGATTTGTTCCCCAGTAGATTTGTTGCTGTTGAAGACCATACAACACACAGATCTGCAGTTTCACAGAAAGCTCAAAGCTGTTCTCCACAGGAGGTCATATTCCCTGAATCCCATGCCAAGAGGTGTTCGAAAACAGACATGGTTGTTCTGGATTGTCGTTTACGACTGGAATGTGCTGCCTGCATGTAGTGGGTACATTCTAGGGGTGCTCTATGTCCAACATTGAGGAAAACAGTTCTTTATTGTAAAGAGTGGTCCTGCCCAACATGCCAGTAGGGCCCTGGTTGAAAACCATTCAAGCAGTCCAGTGGCAGACTCTTTGGGGACCCTGTTCTGATCATAAACACAGTAGTCACACAATTCAGCATCTCTGTGGTGATGACATGACCCGCTGTGACTCTGCAGCAGTCAGTGAGCCCCTGGTGGCTTTCTGTGCTTCTCGAGGCCCTGGGCAGTGCTGTGTCTGGAAAGGGCTCATCCAAGTTGGATTCTCTGATCGTTTTCCTTCTCTGCTCTCTTTTCATCTCCTCATCCGCTGCCAGACCACACACTGTATCACAGGAATTATGGAGCATTTACCAAGATTTTGAAGCTCCTTGGAAAGAGCTAATTTGGAATAGTACGTGGAAACCTAGAAAATGAACTCTCAGAGGGATACACTGTATTTTTAAATTCTCTGCGTCTCTGGATGGCGTTCTTCCTCCTCCCCCCCAGCCTTCTTTCCCTTTCTTGTGGAAAGTTTTTATTTTTAAATGGCTTGGACTCCCTCCCCACTCTAGCTTTTAAAGTCCAGAGCCAAGAATTCGGATTTCTTGCTATGGAGAATGAATCCCAGGTGTGTTGTGTTCTTGCCTTCGTGAGATGGATCCTGGGTGGACCGCTGGAAAAAAGCTTATTTCCAGGAACTTGGTAAGCAGTTTCTGATGCAGCGGAAGCCAGGGAGGCTAAGGAAAGAGAAAGAGACATTAAGAAGCATTTTGTTTGGGAGATGGAGAGAGATGCCGAGGAGTATGTATATGTGGAGAGGGGATGGGTAGGAAGAAAGTGAAAGTAGAGAGCTTGGATTTTTGCTTCTCTCGTTCCGTCAAGGAATGGCGAAGAGAAACGAAGTGGGAAGCAGGTTTGAGAAAGGGTTGCTTTCCAAAGAACATTTTCTCTCACATAATTCTGTTTCTCTTTATTGTGTGGCTTGGAAAGCGACCCATAGAAGCAGTGGGTGCCGCAGTGCTTAGCACTGTGTGGGGTTTGAGAGGATGAGCGATGAAGACACAGTCCTTGCTCTCACAGAACCAGTAGCCTGGTCTGGGAGATGAGACTTCCTCCTCTGCCTCTTGAAACCCGGGACGTGGCAGGACAGCTCCAGCCAAACTGTCCGAGCCAGAATGTTGTCATGTGTCAGCGGCTGATTGGTGCTGCAGGGGTGTGGTGTTCTGGGTTCCGAACTGCTGGCTGGTCCACTGTAGCTACAGTGTTGGTATAATGAACACGCTCAGATCAGTCTGTATATGTGAGACGATCAATGTGTTCGTCTGTTTACAGACAATCATTTAGTCTGTATAAGGATGCATATATTCATATACACAGTCAACATAATACACTTTTTCTTTTTTAATCTAGCAAAGATACTTTAGCTTCTCTTTCAAGGACCATTCACATTTTCTGCCCTGCTGCTCCTGGGTTTTCATTAAAGCTCTTCCTTTGGCGTGTGTGCATGCTAATGCTGCTTCTGTCGTGTCTGGCCCTTTGCAACCCACTGGACTGCATCCCACCAGACTTCTCTGTCCATGGGATTTCCAAGGCAAGAACACTGGAGTGGGTTGCCGTGCCCTCTCCAGGGGATCTTCCCAACCCAGGGATCGAACCTGCATCTTACATCTCCTGCATGGCAGGCGAGTTCTTTACCACTAGCGCCACCTGAGAAGGCTGCTCTTCCTTTTACCTGTTTCCATAACCGCTCTGTGACTCATTCCTAATGTCTTCCCACGCAGAAACGAACTCCAGCTCAGGCTGGTGGTAACCCTTAGAGAAGGCTTCATATCCCAGGGGTGCGACATCGATGCCCTCCCTGCACACAAGACACACTGACCAGATTCCCTCAGTTACCAGTTCACGTAGAGAAAAAAGTTGGAGCTGCTCAGGAAGTCAGACAATTCTCGATACTAGGTTTCATTTTTGTGTTATTTCATCTACGAAATTTTTGTCAGAAGGTTTTAGAGAAAAAGTAAAGAAATGGAGTTCCTGACTGGATGACCTAGGGAACAGGAGACACTAGTTGCCGACAGATTCCGTTCTCTTTCTGTTTGTACTAAATGGCTTCTGTCTGACACACTCTCTTTTTTGGAAGCTGCAGCAGCAAGCCCGGGCCGCATGCCTTCGGAGCTACCGCTTGGTGGCAGTTTAGCTTCTGGAGGCCCCTGAGGTCTCCAGCTGCTTGTTTCACAGGAGAAGGTGGCTTTGGCCTTTGCTGCCTCAGTAAAGGTTTGGTTTGAGTTGTGAGGCTTAAGTAGCGGCTGCTTTTTGTTGCGATCTTTCCCCTGCTTGTGTGCTGGATAACATGGACCCACCCCTGATTTCCCTGGCTTCCCCTTGATGTCCGTGAGCAGTGATAGCCTGGGCCTTGCCCCCTGGACTGGACCCGGATTCTGAAGTGGGGCTTGACATCCTGTGTCTTCGCATGTTCTCCCGTCATGTGTGTCTATATCCTACTTTCTTTTTCTCGTGAGAAGTTGTTCAGTTGCTAAGTTGTGTTCGACTCTGTGATCCCATGGACTACAGCACGCCAGGCTTCCTTGTCCTTCACCATCTCCTAGAGTTCGCTCAAACTCATGTCCACTGAGTCGATGATGCCATCCCCCCATCTCATCCTTTGTCGCCTCCTTCTCTTCCTGCCCTCAATCTTGGCCATCATCAGGGTCTTTACCAATGAGGTGGCTCTTCACATCAGGTGGCAAAGTATTGCGGCTTCAGCATCACTCCTTCCAATTCAGGGTTGATTTCCTTTTGGATTAACTGATTTGATCACCTTGCTGTCCAAGGGACTCCCAGGAGTCTTCTCCAGTACCACAGTTCGAAAGCATCAGTTCTCCTAGATGCTCAGCCTTTATGGTCCAACTCTCACGTCTGTACATGACTACTGGAAAAATCATAGCCCTATGGTTACATTGAATCAGGGTTCACCCCAGCAGCTTCATTTTAAACTAGTCACCTCCTTAAAGGCCCTGTGTCTAAACGCTCACATCCTGAGGTACTGGGAAATAGGACTTCAACAAATGAAGAGGGATGGCATATGATTCCGGCCATCATGCTAAGATTTCACGCAAAATGTCTAGGCTTTATGTGTTCCCTTCTTAGGCCTGGCGCTGAGTGTCTGGAGACAGGAAATGGCACACTTCAAGCCTGTTATAAACTGTCTTGATGGTTGAAAGGAATTGAGAGATGGCTGGACCCGGGGTTCCTGAACCCTGTCTCACCAAGATCTCACTGCCTTATTGCCCAGAAGGGATCACAAAGGCTGAGTCATCCCAGAGCACACCTGTTTTCTAGCTGTGTGTTTGTCCCTAAGCTCTGGTGGGGAACACCAGTGCTGGGGTGTGGGACGAGAAACCAGGCAGAGCAGGGAGCAGCTGGACCAGCCCATGCAAGGATGTCTTGGTGGGTATTTTAATGCTCACTTAACTACATACCAGATACTGTCCTGGTGATTTACATTCTTAAAAAAAAAGGAAAAAAAAATTTTTTTAAAGATTTAGAAAACCCACCATTCACCAGTTTGTTAACACCCAAAATGCAAAAAGAATGTAATATTAAGAGTAAACAACAGTGCTTGATATGGAAATAATTTTGCTTTACAAACATTACTCGTGCCTTGATTTTTTTTCATTTTGCCGTGAACCAGGGACATCATTATCATTTGAACTTAGCTTTGAAGGTGAATAGGAGGGGATTTGTTGTGGGAAAAAATTCCACAGAAAAGGCAGGGGTGTTATAGAAAGAACATAAAGTCTCGAAGAGAACACAGATGGTTTGGAATCCTGACTCCAATATATACTGTGACCTCAAGAAATAAATATGAACTCATGGTGTAAGAGTTGTCTGGCTTCCACAAATGGATAATGAGGTGTTAATTTATCCTAGTGCTTGTGAGGACAGAATTAGGTAGCCCATATTAATATTAGAAAACGGTGGCGCTCTCCCAAATTTGTGAAACAGCCTTGAAATTCAATTAGGAGTTCCCTTTCTTTTGACTAAAGGATCCAGAGATATACAAATGATTGTCATTAGAATGCTGCCAATCTTAGGAAGCTGTGCTCATTATTATATCATTAGAGTGCATTTTGTGTAGCTTTCTACATCCCCAGTATGCATTCCAGGCAGTTAAAATCCAGCAGCAGCTGCATATCCGTGGATGTGATATGGATCCACTGATAGTCCTTTGAGATTACATTCAATGCCAGAGATTGGTCTCATTTCACAATGGTTAGAAATAAGCCTTCATCTTATTCTTGATTAGCTGAGATGAATTGACACCATAACTAGGGAAAGAGACTCACTGCAAACTAGAGAATTATTTTCTTTTCCTTTCATAATTTATTCTTTTCCATTTATTCTGCCCTTCCTCCCTAATAAATAACATATCACATTTTTGGAAGGGCTTTTTTTTTTTTTGGCTTGGAAGGGAAAAGACTTCAAGCATGTTTGTGTGCTGAGCAGCAGAAGCTAAGAGAGGGAGGGTAACAGATGGAGTGAGACCTTGGCAGAAGAGGGAGTTTGATGGGATCCCCACTCCTGCTATGTCACTGCCATATTCCCATCCGTTCCCTAAGGGGAAAATGTTGGCCTTCATGGTACATACAGTAAAACCATGCATGATCATAGATTTTGCTAACCAGAATCCCATTGATCTGGACTCTCATTGCAGCTCTGCCGGGAGCAAGCCTGGTCACATTATAGAAATTCATTGCCTATTTGAGCCTCGGTGTCTTCACATCTTAGTAGGAAATACTGGGCATGCTAAGCCCCTAATCGTGTATACGGTAAATACTCATAAATAATAGCTCTCTTTACTATCAGTGCACTGATGTTGTGTGCTATAAATTCTCTTTCATCAGATCCAAAAGCAAAATTAATATGCTGAACAATTCATCCAAGTTGTTGTATGTATATATTTATGATGATAATGCATCGCACGGGGACTCATACTTCACCCGCAGTCTCAATGGCAGTTGGAAACTTGAATATTTCAGAGTCAGCATAGCTTAAGGTTGAGGAGCCTGGATTCTGGAGCCTCATTGCTCCAGTTTCAACCCCACATGCTGTTATCCACTTGGGCCTTGGGAAAGTTACTTGATCTCTCTCTGCCTCAGTTTCTTCTTCAAAAGAATGAGGATGATGAAATAGTACCTCTATCAGAGGGTTGGTAATGAGGATTAAATGCATTAATATTTGTAAAGTGTTTAGAATAGAGTCAGACATAGGATAGTATTTGTTAAAATAAACAAAACAAGTAATTTTGTTTGTTCCTTCATGTGATGTAATCTGTAGGGTTAGACACATTTTCTAGGACCTGTTAATTGGAATCACATTTTAAGCTTAAATACTTGACACCTTGAAGTAAAATTACACTCTGTCTATTTCCAAGAAGTCTTCAATGAAAGGGATTTCTTAGGTAAACACTTGGAGCTGCTAATGGGTCTGCTCAGGTGGTCAGGACTCTCTTTGAAATTTTGATGACTTTCAGACATGCAGATCATGAAATCTGCTTTGAAGTTTTGGTGGCTCAGCCAGATATGCAAATCCAGAACTAGCTTTGAGCTAGAAATTTGAGGTTTATACCTGTTCTTGAATGAGGAGTGAGCCAGAAGTTGCAGCAGTGAGAAAACAAGTTAGTGACCTGGGAAAGGTTTGTGTGGCCCCAGGCAGCTCTGTGTAAAACCTTTAGGCAGACTTTCCACCTATTAGTGCTGTGCCAAGGGTCAGGAGTGTTGGAGGCTGGATTGACACCCCTTTGGTACCTGTTCCACCCCCTGTCCTTTGATGGGATACTTGCTGTGCTGTGCTAAGTCAGTCATGTCTGACTCTGCAACCCTGTGGACTGTAGCCCACCAGGCTCCTCTGTCCATGGGGATTCTCCAGGCAAGAATACTAGAGTGGGTTGCCATGTCCTCCTCCAGGGGATTGTCCCAACCCAGGGATCGAACCCAGGTCTCCTGCATTGCAGGCAGATTCTTTATCGTCTGAGCCACCAGGGAAGCCCAAGAATACTGAAGTGGGTGGCCTATCCCTTCTGCGGGAGAACTTCCTGACCCAGGAATCAAACTGGGGTATCTCGCACTGCAGGCAGATTCTTTACCAGCTGAGCTATCAGGGAAGCCCAAAAGGGCATG
Organism: Budorcas taxicolor; assembly: GCF_023091745.1. Lineage (NCBI taxonomy): Eukaryota > Metazoa > Chordata > Mammalia > Artiodactyla > Bovidae > Budorcas > Budorcas taxicolor. Next base: position 77,188,961 of record NC_068912.1, read on the forward strand.
TTGTCTCCCCATCAGGGAATCGAACCCTGGTGTCCCACGTGACAGGTGGGGATACTCACCACTATACAAAAGAGGAAGGTGGTGGGCTACTTGCTAGTACAGCCCCAAGTTGCCATTAGCAGTCTCTGCAAAACTAATGACCCTCCTTCAAGGACAAAGGATTCTCCTGGGTAGAGAGCTGCCATGCCAGCACTTCATAAGACTGAAGTAGTTCCACAGCCTCCGAGGGTCTACAGTGAAAACCTAACACCATGTGGCACGCATGAAGGGCACCAGCCAGGCAGCCTGCAGGGCCAGTGAGTGGGGTGGTCCCTGGGTTCCTAAGGCCTTCAGATTCATGGATGCGCAGCAGGTCCTAAGCTAGTGACAAGATGTTAGTCCTGAGGGTCAAGCTAGAGCTTTCTTCTAAGTAAAGGTATGAAATCCCAATGGAAAACAGAGCTTGTGTATTTAATTCCATGCTTTGAACTAGGAAAAGTTTTAATCCCCAAAACTATGAAGTCATATGTATATATGTGTAAGTATAAAAATCCCAGATATAACCATAACCTTTTGTTCTCCAGTCCTCCTCTCTGCAAATATGACTGTATACATGCACCCCATACACAGTCTAATTGAGAAGCATTGGGTGTGGGTTTTTTCGTTTTCCCTTTGCCAGTTATATATTCACGGAAAAGGAAATGACAACCCACTCCAGTATTCTTGCCTGGGAAATCCCATGGACAGAGGAGCCTGGCGGAGTACAGTCCATGGTGTTTCAAAGAGTCGGACATGACTGTAGCAACTAAACATGCGTGCAGTTATACATTCACTTAAATGTCTTATGGCAGGTAGCAGACTTTAAGGGTGTAACACAGAAACTTATTTTTCTCCTGATAGTTGAGAAGAGGCCACGTTATGCCATTTTAGCAGAAGAATAAAACACTGGTGTTATATAGAATCCTGGAGGCAACAGAAAATTCAGAGCACATTTCTGGTACTTTTTTCCTTGGTGGAGAAACCCCCTAATTATTCCTAAAGGCATTACATGTAGTACCCTATCCAATCTTTTGGTAAATATAGGCAGGTTTTCTTTGCCTTCACATGGCATAGCTGCTTTGTAAATTATTCACAGCAAATGTGTATGTGGTCTTGGAATCAGACCTTCCTTCCTATCTCCATCATGTGTCTGCACCTCTTCCTGGCCTCCCTCCCAGCTTCCTCACCTATAAAGCTGGCAAGACCAGAATGCCTGCCTCAGAAGGCAAAACCACATGATCATCTCAATAGGTGCAGAAACAGCATGAAGCATTTGACAAAGATCATGTATAAAGTGTTGAGAATAGCACTAGGCACAAAGTAAGCTCTCGTTAAATGTTAATAATTACCATAAATAATATAAGCAGTAAGCTGACTCATCTGTTATTAAAATCTTTTTTGGAAGACAAAAATGTTAAGAAATTACTGCCAAGTCCGAGTGCTAAGGGTGGAAGTCAGCCCCAGTTTTAGGTATCTGTGCCATAGTTTTCTCTCTAAGCTCAGAATGTGAAAGGTCTGGTTGGGCAGCTGTTAGTGAGGCAAATCCCTGCTTTCTCCTTCCTCCTTGATCACATCTAACACCAGAATTCCTGTTTCAGGTGATCTGGGTGTACACAGTGGGGAAGAACTCCAGCTCACCACCACTATCACCCACGTGGACGGGCCCACTGAGATCTACAAGTTGACCCGCAAGGAGGCCCAGGAGTAGGAGGATTCAGCACCCGACTGGGACTGTCCGCCACATCCCAGCCATTTTTACGAGAACGGGGAGCGTGCCAGAGAGCTCCACGTGCCAACGACTGCTCTGTCTCTTAGCTGTGGTTTCTTGGACCAGTGGTGTGGACATTTGTCAGCTTGCCTGCTGACAAGTAGTTCTCGGAGAAAGACTCCTGTAGCCACTAAAGTGTTGTGTATGATAACAAAACCTCTGGTATGACACATTTTCTGTGATCATTGTTAATTAGTGACATAGTAACATCTGTAGCAGGTGGTTAGTAAGCCTCATGTGTTGGGGGTGCACTCCTTGGGGAATGGTTTGGGCCAGATGGGGTCTATATGGAGTGGAATATTTGACTCCTTTTTCCTTGTTTTAGGTTCTAGGATAGAGTTTAACATTCTTTGCAGTCCATGACAGGCTGGTGTCATAGTCTTCTCACTCCTAATCCATGACCACTTTTTTCCCTATTTATATCACCAAGTAGCCTATCGAGTTAATATTTAAGTTGTCAATCGATATGTGTCCCTATTTTTTAAGGCATAATATAAAATAAACAAATTTCATGAGAAGATCTATTACACCAGGGGCATTTCAGCTTTGAAACCAAATCTGAGTATCCAATACTAACCAGTCTGTTGGATGTGGGTTTTAAAAAAAATTGTTTGCTAAACTATCCAAGTAGGATTTATTGTATTAAATGGCCTTTGGGTCTAAAAAACTTTTTTAACCTCTTGCTTAAAATGTGTTTTCTTTTGATAAGATGCTTCAAACAGCCTCCAAAAGTGTAGATCTGATCATTTAAATAAACCTGTATGTATATGCACGTACGTATATGCACACCTCGTCCTCCTGCTCAGCCGCAACACATGCATGCAGTTTCTTTTTTCGAGTTGTGTCTATGGGGTGGGGGGAAATAGCTTTATGAAAAATTAAAATATTTTGTCATCAAAGTTTTGGGGGCAGTATATATTTCTGGAAACAGGGTAACATTTTCTGTACTGCATGGTTAACCTCCACTGGATGGCGTGTGTGGCAAAAAGGATGTGTGTGGGAGGGGAGTTAAATGATTTAGGAGTAGACTATGACTCCCCTACTATGCCCAGTTCCCCAAGTAGAGTGTTTCATTGTACTTTAACTCTGCCATTGGAAAGGCAATGTAATACAGCAGAGAAAGAATAGTGGGTGGGAGGTTAGAAGTGTTTCCTAGCAGAGGTCTGACATTTATTACATAGTGTGACCTTGTTGAAACCACCTGACCTGGCTGTTCCCTTATGTACAAACTGCCATTCATGAACTTTTAACTGCATCACGAGGTGGCAGTGCAAATTAGATCAGTTAATGTGTATGGAAATGCATTTTAAACTCTAAAACTGTGTAAATATGTTCTTTCTGGAGTCTAAAGACAATTTCATGAGTGTCCTGTTTTTCAGACATCGATGCCTGGAGGTTTGGGACACAATCCACTTAATTTGCCTACTCAGCACTCCTTCTCTATCCTTTCTTTTCCCTGATTTTGGCTAAAGCCATGGTAAATAGTGATGGGAGGAAATATTTTGGTTTTGGCTGATCTCTCAGGCCTTTTCCTCTCCTGGTAAACATTTGATAGTGTCTGATCCAGTGCACTCAGCATCCACTTCTGATTGATCACTGTGGTGCCAGGCTTTAAATGTAGCCCATGTCTCACAGTCTGAAAGGGAAGATGGACTTAAAATACGACAAGTAATCTTGTGCCCCAGAGGATGAAGGCAGAATTTCTCCAAGGAGATGAGAAAAGGGCCTGATATAGGTCTTGTAGAAGAAATAGTAAGATTTTACCAGGGCTGAAGGACAAAGGGAACAGCAGGACAAAAATAGAGGAAGTGAAGAATGGAGAATGTTTAGATAAGGCTGGTCATCAGGCCTGGCTGGCATATAGAAGGAGTGGAAATAGCAGAAGGTAGGCCCCATGCATCTGTGAGCCAAAATGAGAAGGGTCCTTAATGCTGTGGGAAGAGTGATCAGACTCTACCTAGGGTTTTATGTGGAGACGTGATATGATCAGAATTACTGCTGGAGCAAGAGAGAGGCTGGACAAGCCCAGGAAAAAGATCACTAAGGCTGAAACCAGGGCAATAGTAGAGGACATGGAGAAGAGTAGCTTAGTTTTGGAGATGGAAGTGGCAAGGTTTGGGCATTCTGAATGTGGACATGAAAAGCAACAGCAGAGTCAATGTCAAGCCCTTCGAGGAGAGAGAATGGTTTGGCCCTTTAAGGATTCCTGGAGGGGCAGCGTCAGTGAGTCTATCACCTAAGGCTCTGTGTCAATACTAAGAAGTCAAGTCTAGCAAGCTTACCTAAAAGAGACTGTAGCAGAACTTTCCAAGAGCACCAATACCAGTAATTCATGGACCTTTCCACTAAAACAGTACCATTTACTCGCTGTCTGTCTCTCTAGCCTCTGAAGTAGGGGAGGTACAGGAGTGGCTCAGTCTCAGGCAAGTGGCTGCCCCTTGCTGATCAACTGTGATCAGGAAACCAAGTCAGATGGCCGCTAGCAGATTACCCTGTGGAGTGGGGTCAGTTTCTGAAGAATGCAGAGTCCATTTTGAGCTGGCACACAGTCGGAAAAGATGTACTACAGTGGGCCAGAAGAGAAGTTTGGATTTGCTTGGGCTGGGTTTTGAAAGCTGTCTTCTGGAAGAAATGACAAGCTAACAGAAGCAAGAGGAGAAACAGACCAGTCAGGGCAGGAGGCTTTGCAGCCAGCACTGAGAATGAAGCTGAGCTTGGCACAGCATCAAAACATCACATAACTATGGTGAACCAGGCACGGCCACATTCAAGAGGCGACAGAAAGAAATCGAGGTAGGTGATCACAGCCATGCCAAGTATCAATGAAGCCAAAGAAGAACCAGATTCAAGGGGGAAAGTTAGACACCCTGAGAAACTCAGCAGTGTTGAAAGATTGAATAAGGCACGTTGGATTTGGTGTTGATACGTGGGACCTCATGGCAAGTGCAGAAATTAGACGTAGAATAAGGTCAGTGAGTGCTCGTGATGGGAAGATAGGATGGTGGCTCTAGGAGAAACCAGAGTCTGGGGAGAAAATGGGACTGGATTTGTAGACATTGAGGGTGAGAGTCAGCCATGCAGTCAAGATGATGATGAAGTAGCTGAAGCCCCAGGAAAGGTCAGAGACTTGGGATAAAGGACACAAGCTGATGAGTTAGTTTTGACAGAGTGAAAGGTCACTTTTATACAGAGATAGGAGAGAAATAACCAATGGATGCTGGAGGAGAAACTTGAGGTCAAAAGAAGAGAAGTTGGCAACCTGTCCCTCTGTGTATTCTGTTTTCTCTTTCTTCCTTGAACATGAAATGAGCTTGCAGTTGTCCTGAAGAATTTCTTGGTTTCAACAATGCAGGTAGAATACAATTGAAAAATCAGCAGAAAGTTCAAGAAACACTTCAAGAGGTGAGAAAAAGCCTTTAATAAAGGACTGTCAACCCAGAGCAAAAATTAATTATTGGTCATGTATATGTTTTATGAATTGTCTTAAAATTTTTATGTAGTTTTCAAGAATATAATAATAAGTGTAATAAGTTTAAAATTCCCCAACTGTCTGCTTTTTAAAAATAAGAAAAGGGGTGGGTAGCATTAAGTATTAGTCACTCAGTCGTGCCCGACTCTTTGCGACCCCATGGACTGCAGGCCACCAGGCTCCTCGTCCATGAGACTTTCCAGGCAAGGACACTGGAGTGGGTTGCCATTTCCTTAAACTTGCCATTATATGCAACAAACAGGTAAAATACAATCTATATTTCCCATAGAAAACAGTCAGTTTTATATTAACTTACTGGGTTCACCAGGTGTTAATCCTACATTTTCCCCTTAGGGGAAGAAAATGTCTATAATAATGAAATAAATAGTTTCTTTCACAGCCTCTAGGTAATTATAATCATTTCTCAGAACTGAGAGGATGCCTCAATCCTGATGCCTGAAGCTGGTGAAGCTTTTGGAAGTCACACCCCTGGGATCCCTGCAGGTACTTTGAGAAAATCTACAAAAATGTTAAAAGGCAGGTTATGGGTCTCATCCTCATCTTAGCAGTTCCAGAAACTCTATATTGTCAACTCTTTCAAACAGGTCAAGTTCTGAGAGGCTGCCTGGCCACACTGGGGCATCTCAAGGAATGAGAATTCCTATGCAATCTTTTATAGTGAAGAGTTCACCATGTCCTGTGTCTCCATCATTTCCAGCACATTCTACCTTGCTATTGTTGAGTAACCATGGAGGCTAAGAGAGGAAGTACAAAGGGATTTTTTGGTGGACAAACGATAAAAGTACAGAGGAATGAGTGCACTTGAAAGAAGTAACATCCCAACCACGATAAAGCCTGAGGGATCATCCCTGTACTTCTAAAGGCAATACACACAGCTCCCTGGAAAGTGCCTAACACAGTGTGGGCATTCAGCTGGGGAGGGTTGCTGGGTGAACCAGGGAACACACCTCAGCTCGTCCTAGTCTCTCTGACTGTTGTGGACTCCTTCTTCCTTTGATTCAATCAGACCCTGCTCCTTTCGCAGCCTTTCAGCACCAGGATATGTTAATGCGGTAAATTCGGCTTAAGTGTGGATGCAGCCTGACTCCCGTGAGTCTATGCCTCACTCATCGAAGGTCCCATCATCCTTTCATGCTATGGGAATCCTTCTGACTTGGGCTGCTTGCTCTCACCCCATCACACTTCGCTTTGTGACTGATTAGGTTGTACAGAGATGACTTGGTTTCTGAGACTGTGTCAGCAATGCCTTTCTTCTCTCCTGACATCAGAGTGATCTTCTGGGCACTCCTTGAACCACCCACTGTCTGGGAGCCTCCTGTCTCAACGACCAGGCTTTTGGCTTTAGAGGTTGAGAAGACCCTTGTGTATGGAGATCAGACCCTCTTTGTGACTTTGCCTTTTTGTTCTGACTGTACTTCCTCCCACAAGTCCTGTCCTAGCCAGGACTTTTCTCCTTCAGGCTCGTGTCTCAGTTCCTCAGCCCCTCCTCCAGATATGTTTTCCAGACCCTTGCCTCAGTGCCCGGTTAACTGCATTCTAGTTCCTCACTGTTCTAGAATATGATTATCAGACTGCAGCGTTGCTCTAGCTGGCACAGATGAGTGGAAAAATAATATTTCTACTAGGGTTCAACATCCTAAGAAAATGGCCCTAGATTTGAAAAATTGTCCACTTCTTCTTTGCTTCTCGTGAACATTTCAACCACTAAAACACAGTTCTAAAAATTAATACAGGTATACCTTGTTTCATTGCACTTTGCAGATACTGCCTGTTTTTTTGTTGTTTTTTTTTTACAAATTGAAGCTTTATGGCAACCCTCTGTCAGATGATGGTTAGCATTTTTTATTTTAGCAATAAAATATTTTTTACTCAGGTATGTGCATTGTTATTTAAACATGCTGCTACTGCATACCGAATAGACTACAGTATGTGTAGACATGACTTTTATATGCATTGGGAAACCAAAACACCCATGTGACTCCTTTTATTGTGGTATTCACTTTATCCCAGCGGTCTGGAACCAAGCCTGCAGTATCTCCAAGTTGTGCCTATATCACCAAAAATACTGTATTCAGCTAAATTATAGGACTTTACACATATGAATTTCACTTTTCCCACACACAGATACAATGGGTAAAGCACATCTTTAAGTTTTAAAATACACACAATTTGATATATAAATAAAAGTAGTTAAGTCCTTTCTAGGTGCAGAATGTGTTGGTTTCAATTGCTGGAGAATTGCCTCCCTCAGCTTGGACCTCTTCTTTGTCCCACTCTCTGTCTACACACACTCGTACATAAATACAAACACACACACATATACATCCCATTACTGTTAAACCCCTTTTTTCATGTGTTGGTATTTTGTAATATGGGACTTTATAATGTACGTATGTTTCCTTTAATATCTCCTCTTCATAGTCACGGGGCTTCTCAGATGGCGCTAGTGGTAAAGAACCTGCCTGCCAATGCAGGAGACGTAGAGACCTGGGCTCGATCCCTGGGTCGGGAAGATCCCCTGGAGGAGGGCATGGCAACCCCCTCCAGTGTTCTTGCCTGGAGAATTACACGGACAGAGGAGCTTGGTGGTCTGTGGTCCACAGGGTCGAACATGACTGAAGTGACTTAGCACATACATGCACCCTCTTCACAGTCACATAGTGACTGCTTTACATAATAAAGAAGTGGGAAGTGACAAAATTGGAACCAAGGAGAGATCTTCAGTCTCTGAACCTGCCTCTTAAGTAGCTTACTTGCAGCAGAAGAGTCAAGAATTTTGTTTTGAGCTACAGCTCTCATTAGAGCAGAATGACCTTATTGGGAAATGTTATTCCAGAGGAAGAAAATAGCTGCCTACTCTCCATTTTCATCGATGGCAAGTGTCTGCCCTCTTCTGGCCAAAGGGAGGATGACGGCTATCACTGAGCAAATTCTTAGGACTAAAGTCAAACCTTCATAGGGGGAAGTTTGTAGTGGCTCCGTGATGATTATTGCTTTTTTAGTGAGTTCTTGTCATAGCTTTGCATATGACTTTGCTCTGGGACTTTCCAGACGACTGCCTGTGCCCTATTCCCCTTGAATTTGGTGATCTCAGAAGTCCTCAGCAGCCCTAACTTTAAGAACTGTAAAGGAGGCTTGTGTTAATGACGTCTTACAGCAATGCAGGGCCCGGTCCGCTGTGGGTAGATACAAAGGCATGGCAGCATGGCAACCTGAGCGGGGGCCAGTGCAAATAGACCCCCTGCATTTATTGATTAGGAAGCCCCTTCGATCCTGCTCGTTATTCTCCTGAGCCCCTTCGAGGCTCTGAGCTCCCTCCAGTGGCTGCTATATCCAGCAACCTTTTTCATAAGTCAAGGTCAGGATGGTATTCACTCCCATGATGAACTCTTCTCAATCAGGGACACCAAGAAACTGAAAGTGAGCCATAAACAGGAGCGGCCAACACACGAGGTCTTTCATTGCACGTGCTTGGCGGACGTTCCTCACATGCTGACTCGATGGAAACTTCATGGGCAACACAAAAGGCCGGAAGCCAGTCAAGACACAGGAGAACTGGGAATCCGATGTAAAGACTCTTCGTTTGTTTTTTGAAATGCTTCACAAAGGCAGTTGTTGCTAGGAATGGGCAAGAGTTTTAAATCACGTATGTGTGTTTTGGCTGGGTTACCCTAAAGGCAGCTTCTGAGTCAAGAATCCATGTGAAGGTTTGGAAGGCCACCAGAGGAGACGAAGAGAAGGTGGGAGACTGGGAAGGCCACGAGGGTGACGAGCAGCCCTACTGAGCAAGGAGGCAGAGTCTAGGCGGCACTTGCCCTCTGTAGGTGCAGGGTCACCCCTGAGCTGTTAGCTACCTGGAGCCAGAGTCAGCTTGAAGAATACAGGTGCTACACTGTGCTTAGCTATCCCCAAAGCAAAACAGGCTTGTTTTAAAAACCTTGGAGAGATGTGTAAGAGTAAGAAACAAAAGGTAAACTTTTCATTGATCATACCAAGTGTTAGAGATAAATACTAAAATGTCAGTGTTCTTACACAACTTGTGATATGCAAGTATATATCATGTATATGTATATATCAAATATATATGTGTATATAATATTTATCATGTATCTTACATGGTAGCGATGGTATTATATATGGAAGATTTCTGGAGAATTTCTCCAGAAATTCTCTAGAAAGCAGTATTATGTAACCTGCCTTTTTTACAATTAACTATATCTAGAAACTCTTTTCCTTTTTTTCATTACCTACAGCATGATTTTAATGACTTTATTATTGTAGTCTCTGAGAAGGGTATGTCACCATTTGTTTATGAAGCCCCTACTTTGGACTCTAAATGGTTTGCAGAGTCTGACTATTTGATGCTGAAATGAACATCCTTGGATATAAGTCTCGTTGCAGATCTCTGATGGTTGCCTTAAGATCAGTTCCTAACGGCAGAATCACTGGGCAGAAGTTCAATTATTCATTTGCTAAGTGTATATCAAACACCTTATTATGTGCCAGTGTGTCCTAAGTCCTTGGGACAGACCAGTAAGCCATGTCTCTGTCACTAAGATGTGTATTGACTGGTAGGGGGAGGTGGTGAGGGGGCAATAGATAATAAATAAATACAGTGGTGCTGATAAAAGCTATCAAGAAAAGCATTTATCATGGACACCTGAAAGCTTCCCATGGCCCCCAGAAACATGCCACCAGCAGAATGGGGCCTGTGGCTTCATGTCCTCACTGACACTATGCAGTTTTGACATTTGCCACTTCAAGATGCAAGCAAGTTGCATTTGATATTTATTGCATGACCAGTGACATTGAACACATTACTGTGAGTTTATATTTTTAGGTTTTCGGTTCAGGTTCTTCATCTGTCTTCCTCTGATATTCTGCTTTAGGATATTCATCTTTTGTCTCTCATACACGTAACCAACCTTTCCCCAATTTACTACTTGCTTTTAATTTTGTTTTTGATGTTTCTTGGGGGCATGGAGCTTTTAAATTTTATGTAATCAAATCTGTAAATCCTTTCCTTTATATAATCTACATTTCCTGTAATGCTGAAGGAAATCTTCCTAATCTAATACATTAGGTCATCCATATTTGTTTCTATTTCTCTAAATTTTCTTTCGAAATTTTCTTTCATATGGAATGTGTTTTTCAGTAGGACTCTCAAATACTTTTTTCTGAAGTTTTTTGGAAAATGATTGGGAAAGACTCTCTTAAGCAAGCTGAGGGGAGATGTTGGGGCTGGGTCTGTGGTTTTGGGCCACCCCTGAGCTGAGACTCTGGGGCAGCCCTGAGGCTGAAGTGTGGGAGCCCTTCCAGCCTCCAGTCATGCCAGAAGCTGCCTTGGAGGAGTACAGCCCTCTGTGCTCTGCTGCCTAGGGGCTCCCCAGGTCTTCACCTTGACTTTGCTGGTGTGGCCCTGCCATATAGGGAAGGTAGACTCTCACAGGGTCATGGAGGAAATGGGAGAGCTGTGGGCAGGGGTCGAGTTTACTGAGGAACAAGTAGGTAGTGGTTGCTGACTGACCCCGGTGCCTAGGCCTGCCAAGGGATGCACTGGAAAGCCATCAGCTCCTCTGATGCAGAGCTCAGGGGAAGAGCATCCTGGATCAGAAACTATTAGCCACATTGATTGGACCAATAAATGGCAACCACTTAAGCCACCTACCTCTGTGGGTAGAAGGGGAGGTGAGTGATGGTCTGGTGAGATAAACAGCAGAATGTCCTGGTTGGTGCTCTAACTTTGCAACTAATTGCTGTGTGTCCTTGACCAAGTTACAATACCTCTCTGGTTCAAGTTTTATCAAATCAGATGTTCTATTGTACTATATCTAGCAACATTAATTGGTTGGGAAGAATATCCACAGTAGACTTCTTGATTTGGAGTGCTTGGTACAGTTGTACAGATAAAGTTGGGGAATGTGTACAGTACACTAGCTTGATGCTTTGGAACGAGTGAGTGAGTGTGAGTGTGTGTGTGTGTATGAGTGAGAGAGAGAGAGATAATTAGAGAAAGAGAAGGGAGGAGGGAAAGAAGGGAGGGAGAGAGGGAAGGAAGAACGAAAGTAAGAAGGAAATTGAAAATAAGTTGGCCCTGTGAAAAAAATTGAGCCAAGGTTTGTTGTGAGTTGGAATTTCTGCCCATCATCCTAACCTGCATAAAGGTAAGTGGGAGGGGTAGGGATCACTCATATAGGTGCAATAACAAACTTTCAACCCACCAACTACCTCAGGAGGGGAGAGTCCTGTTAGCCTTCAAAATTAGCATTTAAAACCACCCTTGTCCAGAATTGTCACTCACAGCTACTTGCTGCCCTCTGCTGGTTAAAATAAATAATGTCTGCATTACAAAATAAGTTTAAGAGTATAGTTGCTTTGCCAATTGCTCACATGGTAAAGACTCTGCCTGCAATGCAGTAAACCCAGGTTCAATCCCTGGGTCAGGAGGATCCCCTGGAGAAGGGAATGGCTACCCACTCCAGTACTCTTGCCTGGAGAATTGCATGGACAGAGGAGCCTGGTGGGCTATAGGCCATGGGGTCACAAAAAGTTGGGCACAACTAAGCAATTAACACTTTCACTTCATAGTTGCTTTACAATGTTGTGTTAGTTTCTACTGTATAGCAAAGTGAATCAGCTATGTATACATATATCCCTTCTTCCCATTTAGGTTGCCACATAGTATGAGTTGAGTTCCATTTGCTATACAGTAGGTTCTTATTAGTGATCTATTTTATACATGAAAGTGAAAGTGAAGTAGCTCAGTCTTGTCCGACTCTGTGACCCCGTGGATTGTAGCCTACCAGGCTCCTCCCTCCATGGGATTCTCCAGGCAAGAATACTAGAGTGGGTTGCCATTTCCTTCTCCAGGGGATCTTCTCAACTCAGGAATTGAACCTGGGTCTCCTGCATTGCAGGCAGACGCTTTAACCTCTGAGCCACCAGGGAAGCCCTGCTATTTTATACACAGCAGTGTATATATGTCAATCCCAATCTCCCACTTCATCCCACCCTGTATTGCCCCCTTGGCATCCATGCGCTTCTTCTCTACATCTGTGTGTCTATTTCTGCTTTGCAAATAAGTTCATCTATATCATTTTTCTAGATGCCACATATAAACAATATTATACAATATTTTTCTCTGAGTTTTTCACTCTCTCTGAGTCTCTAGGTCCATCCACGACTCTGTAAATGGCACTATTTTGTTCCTTTTTATGACTGAGGAGTATTCCAGTGTATATGTATTACATCTTCTTTCTCCACTACTCTGTCACTGGACATTTAGGTTGCTTCCATGTCCCGGCTATTATAAATAATGCTGATGCGTCAATGAACATTTGGGTACATGTATGTTTTTGAATTAGTTTTCTCTGAATTTGTGCCCAGGAGTGAAATTGCTGGGTCACATGGTAGTTCTATTTTTAGTCTTTTAAGGAACTGCATACTATCCTCTATAGTGGCTGTCTCAATTTACACTCCCATCAACAGTGTAAGAAGGTTCCCTTTTCTCCACACCCTCTCCAGCATTTATTGTTTTTAGATTTCTTGATGATGGCCATTTAACTGATTGTAATAATGATATTTATTTACTTCCCCACCCCAAATATTTATGGAGCACCTAAGTACCAGCCACAGTTGATGTTCAGTCGCTAAGTTGTATCTAACTTTTTGTGACCCCATGGACTGTAGCCTGCCAGGCTCCTCTGCTTGCCTGGATTTCCCACACTAAAGTGGGTTGCCTTTTCCTTTTCCAGGGTCTTCCCAACCCAGGGATTGAACCTGCATTTGCTTCATTGCAGGTGAATTCTTTACCACTGAGCCACCTGGGAAGCCTGTTCTAAAGCAGACCAGTGACCAAAATGTACAGGTATTCCTACCTTTGTGGAATTTAATTCAATAACAGTGATAACATGTAACATTTATAGAGTTCTTGCTATGTGTGTGTGAGGTAGTATTTTAATTCTTTGATATTTATCAATTCTTTTTAATCCTAAAATCAATCCTAAGAAATAAGTATGCATTTCAATCATTTTAAAGCTGAATAAATTGATACTCAAGAGAAGTTAACAATTTCCCTGAGGTTAGACAGCTGGGACGCTGGAGAAGGGTATGGCAACCAAGTCCAGTATTCTTGCCTAGAGAATCCCCTTGGACAGAGGAGCCTGGCAGGCTGCAGTCCATGGGGCTGCAGAGTCGGACATGACTGAGCAATTAAGCACAAACAGCTGGGAAATAACTGAGCCAGGTTTAATTCATTTTTTCTCTAGAGTCTGTTCTTAACCAAGTCCCTTCACTGCCTTTACTGTTATTTCTAGCAGATACATTTCCCTCCCTGTCCCAAATACTGTGCAGACACTGACATGAAATGGAAAGGCAAACTCTGACCTACTTGTTTGGTTCAGCCACTCATCCATCTTAGCCTCTGTGTGGCCCTGAGCCAGTCTCTTACCCCACGTAGTTATAGGCAGATTAATATACGGTGAGTGCATGCTCACAGCAGGCCCTGACAAATGTTGTCCTTGTCCTCCTCCTAAGCTGATCTTCAGATGAGAGGAAGCCACTGGAGGGGCGGAATCTCTGACCTGTTGCTCCAGGCTTCTGTCTCAAGGTCCTTGTGAGTCCTGCATCTCCAGTTCAGCACAAAGGGCAGGAGGCAATCTGGAGCTTAATGATGAAACTGAAAGTTCCTCCCTGCTCAGCCTGGATCTCTGGGGCACAGGGACAGCTTACAGCAAGAGGGCTTCAGGTCAGCTCCAGAGCTGGCATCTCTTGACTGGAAGGTGGAGAGCCTGCCAGGCTCCAGGGAAAGCAGCAGTCAGACGCTGGAGGGAGGGTGGAGAGCAGCAGGGCCTGGAACAAGTGAGGGAGTCCTCACATTTTATAAGCCCTAGATTTCTACTTGCTAATTTTCTTTTTATCATGTGTGCCCAACCTCATAAAATATCAGCTTTATAGAGAAAGGGCATATTGCTAAATTTCATTTTTTTTTAATATCTTCAGAAATTCGATGTTTTTAAAAGCAAATTTTAAAAGTATTCTGACATTGTATACGCTAGAATCCCCTCTTGTAACCCTCTAGTTAACAGCATTATACTAGCTACTCTTGAGGAAGCACTCATGTGCCAGCCCCCATGACACAGGTTCTTTATTCACATCACTTAGAGAGCAACACGCTGAAGCTCAGAGAGGTTAAGTCATTTGTCCTGGGTCACACAGCCAACTCTCACGGTTGTGCCTGGATGGCTCCCTTACCACCCTATTCTGTGTCCCAAAGTGAGGAGAACATCATAAACTGACCTCTAGGTCCCAGTGTCATCCCAAAAAGCAAAGACAGTTTATCACTGGGTTTTGTCTGAACACAGAACAGAGGTTTCATCCTCATCTCTGGGCTTCTGTCACATGCAAGCAGCAGATCTGCATGTCCCTGAGAGAGGGGTGATGGGGCCAGCTGTCACGTGATCCAGATCCACCAGCCTGGAGCAGCCAAAGGCTCAAGGGAGCCCCAGAAAGGACCTCATGAGAAGCAGTCAGTGAGTTGAAACAGGAGCTGCCAGGAACTGTCATACATACTTGGTGAGAAATTCTCAGTAGCTTTATGTGGGGGTGGGAGGGGAGGGCTATCACTATTCTGAACACTAAAGAAAAGGGACTGAGGTCCAGGGGAAGAGGCCTGCCAGAGGCCAGGTGGTGGCTGGACGCCAGAGCCTTACAGAATGAAGTTCAGTCCTACCTGTGGTCCACCCCCATGGCCCTGCCCTCCAGGTTGGACGCAGCAGCATCGACACCACCTGGGGCATGACAGAAATACAGAATCAGGCAAACCAGCATCCTCTCCCAGCCCCGGCCCACCAGTGAGGCTGCTGCAGCCTGCACCTGCCCGCTGAGGGCTATCTCACACCTGAAGGGGCACCCCCAAAGTGCAGACAGGAGAGACATTTTCCCAAAGGAGAGGCAACTTTCTTGGTTGATACTATTCCAGTAGGAAGACCATAGCATGGTAACTGAAGTTTTACTGAGGCACGAATTTGAGTCATGGCCACTGCCTGGCTGGTGGTCTGGGGAAGGAGCTCTGCTCTTGGGAGCTGACTGGGAGGATGGAGGGGACCCAAGGGCCACTTCATCCTCTGGCTGGTTTGGTCCTGTCACCTAGATCTCAGACATTAAGTGCATTAAGCATAAAAGGGAATGAAGTGAGGACCCCAGCTCTGTGCCACTGTTTCCTCATGTGTAAAATGATTCATACTGTTTATCTCACCGTGTTTTTGTAGGGAAAGGTGAGTTAGGTCAGGCTTGGAATGTCAGAAACGCTCCATAAATGTTAGCTGTGATCATCAACATCACGGATTCTTGACATCTGTGGGTATAATGCACCCCAGACCCTTTTCCAGTTTCCTAAATGGCAAACCAAGAATGCATATGTTGGCTCCTGAGTTTCTCCAGACGACATGTTCCACGTTGAATGCAGTGTTTTCTGTGTACGTCATCACACTGCAAGTCAACCAACTATTCAGCTTAACTCTCACCATAGTGGTGAATACGTGGTGGCCAGAATTCACCGAGATGCAGTATTCTTCTTACTCCATGAGTTTGTTACTGACTCAGTCGTAAGCAGAGACCAACCCATCCACAAGAATGAGCAGTCCCTGGGTCCCCTCCATCCCCGCAAAAGCCCTGCAGAGCTGAGACTTTTTCCCAGAGCCCCAGCAGTGGACATGACTCAAATCTGTGGCCCAGCAAAGCTGTCAGTTATTATGCAATGGGCTCATTCCATCTGGAACTGTTTAAACCAAGTAAGTTGGCACCATGACTGTCAGAGGGCCATTATGATTTTTCCCAAGGTGTGTTTCAGAGGATGCTAGTTCCAGTGAATGTTTGCAGGTGCTGAATCTTCACTGGGCTCTCAAGGAAGTTTGAGGAACCTTGGCATTTTAAGCAAGTTCCTTTTCTGAGGACATCTGCATCTTTCACTGGCCAGCTTTGAGTTTGCAGGGAGGATAAGGCAGGCTCTTCCTCACACTTCTTTGACCACATACTCTTGTCTGTGTGGGACATGTTCTACTGCAGTACTTTCCAGACCTTCCTCTGCACCTGGTTCACCTGGGAGCTTATGTGCTGTTTCTGACTCAGAAGATCTCGGGAGGAGCCTGAGAGTCTGCATTCCTTTCAGGTTCCCAGGTCCTGTGGATGCTACTGGTTCCACGGACTTGGAATAGTTGGGGTTTGAAGAGATACTTCTGAAAGGTGTGTACTGCCTTCACTACCCCAGAGGGCTCCTGTGACCTCCCTTTTGCACAGCTTTAACACTTGCTGAAGTGTTGGAGTGTGGGAAAAGTGAGCCGAGCAGTAGGCTGGAGAGGAAGCTCAGGAGAGCAAAGAGTTCCGTCTGTTTTGTTCCCAGCAATATCTCCAGAACCGGGAGCTGAGCCTGGATCACCCAGGGGCTCAGTCACACCTGTGGAATGACGTCACTACTAGGGAAACTCAGCCATGATGCTCTTTTCCAGGCATCTTCTGAAATGTGCTGTGCTAAGCTGTGATGGATTTGAGTTTTTCAGTGGGCTGAGATTGCTGCAGACTCACCAAAGATTTTGAAAAGCATCCAAAGCATCTCTTTCTTAAGCTTATAAATCTGACTCAGCATCTAGGTGAGGCCCCTATCTGCGAGGCATGGCTGCTTTTCTTGTTATGGGAGCTTCAACTTACGTGGTCTTTGAGCATTCATGGAGAGAGAGGGCATCCTGCTCTGGCACTTGGGGGTATGGGCTACAGGTGGCCCATTATCTCCAGAATAAAGCACTTTCTTTGAGATAGGGCCAAAGTAGCCCAGGCAAAGTTCATGGGCAAATTATTAAACCAAGATCAAGGATTCGGCCTCAATCTTGTCCTGATGTTCTCATTACCAATCCAGGCAGGGAACCAAATTCCTTGTTCTTCAAGTGTGTGTGTATTTCTTTGTTTGTTTTGATCTGAGAGAACAGGAGAAGCTATTTGTTACCATGGTAAGTACTCAGATTCTTATTTATTTTTTTGTATGGAAGTATAGTTGACTCATGATAGTATATTAGTTTCAAGTGTACAATAGTGATTTAGTATTTTTTATGGATTATACTCCTCTTTAAAGTGAAAGTGAAGTCACTCAGTCATGTCCGACTCTTTGCAACCCCATGGACTGTAGCCTACCAGGCTCCTCCCTCCATGGGATTCTCCAGGCAAGAATACTGGAGTGAGTTGCCATTTATTTTTCCAGGGGATCTTCCCAACCCAGGGATCGAACCCGAGTCTTCCACTTTGCAGGCAGACGATTAACCTCTGAGCCACCAGGGAAGCCTCATACTCCACTTTAAGTTATCATAAAATATTGGTTATATTTCCTATGCTGTACAATATATCCTTGTAGCTTATTTCACGCACAGTAGTTTGTGCTTCTTAATCCCCTACTCCCATCTCACTCCCTTCCTTCATCCTGCTTCCTACTGGTAATCACTAGTTTGTTCTTTCTATCTGAGTCTATTTCTGTTTTGTTATATTTGCTCATTTGTTTTATTATTATTATTTTTTTAGATTCCACATATAAGTGAAAATATGCAGTCTTTGTCTTTCTTTGTCTGCTTATTTCACAAAGAATAATACCTTCCAGTGAGGTTCTTAAATAGGAGAGCATGGGGGTTCTTAAATAGGGGTTTAGTCTCTTCAACAGCTTCTCACCTTTGAGAAACTTAATCTTCTTAGGAAGCCCCAGCTCTCAGTATATAAGCTGTGTAGCCAGCGACCAATGGGAAGCGTGCTGGGAGCTCCTCAGTGATGCCTGAGCGGAGGCCATCCCAGAGGGCCTCTCAGAGAAGTGGGAATTAGCTGAGTCTTCAAGTGGGTGGTTAACAGGGCAGGATAAAGGAGGAGAGTGTGAGTGTGAAGATGAACTTCCACAAGCATTATCTGGAAAGCTGTGACTAGAGTAGCCTGCCTAGAAGATGGGCTGATATGCAGTGGATAGAAAAGGAGACAGGAAGCGGAGTGTAAAAAGCCTTAAATGTCAGGTCACGGGGGCTGGACACCTGGACCCATCTCTTTAGAACTGGAGTCTGGTCCCGGCAACCACTAGGCAATCACAGAAAGGCTCCTCTTGCGTGAGGCCGAGGGTGGTCACCAGATTGATAGGGAGCCACTGGGTTAGGCCACGAGGTACGGTTGTACAGCTTGTGCGCTGCGCCAGAGTGCCTGACCAACGCGCAGTTCTCACTCCCCATCAAGCTGTGCGCCCTGGCATGGGACTGCCTTCTCCCAAAGGGCCTCCTCCATCCGGTGTTCAAAGACACCCTCGTGAGCTGGCGGTGGTCAGATCCTCTCAAGTGGCAGCCGTGGGTGTTTACATTTTCTCAGAGCAGCCGCTGTGTATGTTCCCAGGGTGTCCCGGGGAGGGCGCTGCTCAGCTTAGCACAGGCCGACAGAGTCCTGACCGCAGAGCTGTTGTAAGAATGCGGCCAGAACTGGAGCAAGCCGGTTTTCAGCTCCGGGACTCACGGACCAGCGAGCAAGTGGTCTGTACCTGTCCTCGCAGCCGAATTAAACGAAATCTTAACTGCGAGGAGGACTCGATTCCCAGCACGAAAGAAGTGAGAACAGAGCGTCTGCAGCCCTAAAGCTCCTAAAGTGCTCCTAAAGTTCGGACCGGCAGCCCTCTGTCCTGAGGGGCTTGGGCGGAGACTTGTCCCGCCGTTTCCGGCCGGGCAGGAGCAGAGACACAAGCAGAGGATACAGAGAGAGGCGGGGGCTCCGAGGATGGGGCAGCGGGTGTGTCTCATCAGGGGACACAAGCGGAGGATACAGAGAGACGCGGGGGCCCCAAGGATGGGGCAGCGGGTGTGTCTCATCAGGGCCACTGCTAGCCTTTGGGTTCTCCTGTCACTGTGACAACCAGAAACTTTCCCCTGCGTGTTTCAAAGCCCCCCTCAGGAGGGTTGAATCATTCCCAAATGACCGCTGAGCCAGGTCCTGGCGTTGAAGGCAAGGGTCCCAGCCTGATTCAAAGGCAGCTGAGCACAGCGCCACTGTCTCCTGCCAGGTTCTTGGTTAGGCTCCTCTGAAGAGTGAGTGTCCTCTGCTGACTGTGGCACAGCACCACCACCACCACCCCCCGCGCCCAGCAAGGAGCGCCCAGGGTTCCCCCCCACCCCCAATTATTGTCAGGGAGGTGAACCCAGCACCAAGTCCACCACTTAGCCTGAGAAGATCATGCGTGACTTGGGGTGTTTACTGCTCCTTTGCCTTATTTTCATATTTTATCACATCCTTACGGATATTTAAACAATGTATTGTTTCATCTTGGTCTTTTGGAATGTTACGAAAAGATCATACCTTAGTTGAGTTACGTTTTTTAAAAATTAAAAGCTGTGTTTGTGAGATTTAATTGAGTTGATGCCAATAGGTGTAGTTCATTCATTTTCACGTTCTCACACAAGTCTCCCAGGGCACGTGGGCAAATGTCTTGAGGTATATATTTAGGAATGAAGTGGATAGGTCAGAGAGTCAGATTTTCAACTTCTATGTGGCACCAAATTGTTTTGCAAAGTGATTGCACAAATTTCACTGCTACTGGCAGTATGCAAAAAGTTCCTATTAAACCACATTCTCATAAACACCAGCTATTAGCTTAATTTTCTCAATCTAGTGTGCGTAATATAGTATCTTCTTGTTCTTAGTTTTCATTACCCTGGTTACTAATGAGATTAAACATAATTTCATGTTTATTTGTCATTTGTGCTTCCTCTTCTGTGAAATGCTTATTTGTTCCTGTTCTGTTCCCACTTTCATTAGGTTGTCCTACTTTGTAGAATTAAAAAGCATGCAATCTGAATATTAATTCCTTGTTAGTTATATCTCTTACAATTATCATAGTATTTTCACTTTATGGTATCTTTTGATAGTATTAATATAGATGTATTACCAGTGTTTTCTTTTTTTTAATTTATTTCTTATATTTATTTGGTTATGCCAGGTCTTAGCTGTAGTATGTGGGATCTAGTTCCCTGGCCAGAAATCGAACCCAGGCCTCCTTCACTGGGAGCACAGAGTCTTACCACTAGACCACTAGGGAAGTTCAGTTCAGTTGCTCAGTCGTGTCCGACTCTTTGCGACCCCATGAATCGCAGCACGCCAGGCCTCCCTGACCATCATGATCTCCCGGAGTTCACTCAGGCGCACGTCCATCGAGTCCATGATGCCATCCAGCCATCTCATCCTCGGTCGTCCCCTTCTCCTCCTGCCCCCAATCCCTCCCAGCATCAGAGTCTTTTCCAATGAGTCAACTCTTCGCATGAGGTGTTCGAAGTACTGGAGCTTCAGCTTTAGCATCATTCCTTCCAAAGAAATCCCAGGGTTGATCTCCTTCAGAATGGACTGGTTGGATCTCCTTGCAGTCCAAGGGACTCTCAAGAGTCTTCTCCAACACCACACTTCAAAAGCATCAATTCTTCGGCGCTCAGCCTTCTTCACAGTCCAACTCTCACATCCATACATGACCACAGGAAAAACCATAGCCTTGACTAGACGGACCTTAGTCAGCAATTGAATATACTATCTAGATTGGACATAACTTTTCTTCCAAGGAGTAAGCGTCTTTTAATATCATGGCTGCAGTCACCATCTGCAGTGATTTTGGAGCCCAAAACAATGAAGTCTGACACTGTTTCTACTGTTTCCCCATCTATTTCCCACGAAGTGACAGGACCAGATGCCATGATCTTCGTTTTCTGAATGTTGAGCTTTAAGCCAACTTTTTCACTCTCCTCTTTCACTTTCATCAAGAGGCTTTTCAGCTTCTCTTCACTTTCTGCCATAAGTGTGGTATCATCTGCATATCTGAGGTTACTGATATTTCTCCCAGCAATCTTGATTCCAGCTTGTGTTTCTTCCAACCCAGCATTTCTCCTGATGTACTCTGCATAGAAGTTAAATAAGCAGGGTGACAATATACAGCCTTGACGTACTCCTTTTCCTATTTGGAACCAGTCTGTTGTTCCATGTCCAGTTCTAACTGTCGCTTCCTGACCTGCATACAGATTTCTCAAGAGGCAGGTTAGGTGGTCTGGTATTCCCATCTCTTTCAGAATTTTCCACAGTTTATTGTGATCCACATAGTCAAAGGCTTTGGCATAGTCAATAAAGCAGAAATAGATGTTTTTCTGGAACTCTCTTGCTTTTTCCATGATCCAGCAGATGTTGGCAATTTGATCTCTGGTTCCTCTGCCTTTTCTAAAACCAGCTTGAACATCAGGGAGTTCGTGGTTCACGTATTGCTGAAGCCTAGCTTGGAGAATTTTGAGCATTACTTTACTAGCATTTTATTTTTAAATAATCATTTTAATAAATTGCAAGGTTACAAAGGTATTTGAAATTTCCTCTAAAAACTTTTTGCATATTTAAAATTTTAATCTGTTGGAAATTAACTTTTGTATATGAGAATTAGTATTACCTTTCAAGTTTTCTTTTATGGATAAGCAGTCACCTCAGCACCTTTTATGGAATGCTCTGCCCATAATTTTCAAGGTCACTCTCTTCATGTAGCAACTCATATGATAGATGTAGACCTATTTCCTTCTCTGTCCCATTGATAAATTTGGCTATCCTGACCTCAAAACCACACTGTTTTAACTACATTCACTTTCTAGTAAGCCTTGTAATCCAGGAAAGAAAGTTCCTTCATCCTGTTTGTCTTCAAAATATCTGGGCTCTTCTTGACTATTTGCTCTTCTGTATAGAGAGAGAATAATATGCTAATAAAGCCATTTAACCCTTTTCTTTGCAAAAACAATTTGGACTACTCTTTCAGTCTATTTAACTATTATAAAGTTATTTAGACTTCCATTTCTTCAATTACTGTCATAAGCAGTATATTTTTAGGAATGTTTTCATTTCTTTTAGTGTATAGGCATAAAGTAGTGTATTCTAGTACCACTTTTTAAAAAAGTTTTGTAGACATGTCCCTTTGTTCATATACATTCATTCCTTCTCTCTTCTTCTCAAATCTTACCAGAGGTCGATTAATCCAGTTTTAACAGTTTTTTCAAAGAACTTTTGATTTGGTAGTCCTCCTGTGTCATGTCCTTGCTTCCTGTTGTTCTGATGTATCCTCCTTTCTGTGTTATATCCTCCCCTCCGCTTTCCTAGTGTTTGTTTTGTCTTTCAGACTGGGTGGATTTCAATGAATTCCTCACCACCAATTTATGATTTGGCTTGCTCAGTTCTAGTAAGTCTGGTATTGTGTGTTTTTTACCTTCTTTCCCTTTTCCAAAAGTTTGTTGCTGTAGTTGTTTTTTTCTTATATTCTACCCATATTTGTGAGCATATATCATTTTTTTTTAAATAATAGGTTTGGGGAAGGGAATCAAATTGTTTATATGTAGATGTATGTGCTCAATTTTCTGTCTTTGCCTGGAACCTATAACCATTTATTAATCTTTCTTTCTCATTTATCACCTTCTGATTCTCACTGGGATATATTCTGTTTAGTTTCTCCAACTCTGTCTTCTAGTTCACTAATTCTCTCTTCTTCTTTTTAACCCATCCCCTGGGTTTTATTTGATAATAATAATATATTTTGTTTATAAAAATTATATTTAATCTTTCATCTCTACCATTTTATTTTTGATGGTCTGCCCCTTGCATTCTGTTTCTGTGACTTTGCAATCTATTTCTTTAAGGATTTCAAACATAGTTGTTTCACATTTATATATAGTTATTTTAATATTTAAAATCTTTGACAGTCTAAATCTGATGTACTTTGTTTCTTCCGTCTCTGGCCCAAAGTTATTTGCTTTCTTATGTTTTTGTTTCTTAAATTTTATTAAGAGCTTCTATTTTGATCTTTGTCTGTGGAAATCCTAGAAACCCTAATTGCTTAATTGAGGAAGCTTTTCTCTAGAGCAGAATTCCATTTGCCAAGAGCCAGAGGGTGTTACCTACCTATAAAAACTTTAGCACCCCCCCCCCCCCCGCCCCCAACTAGAATCCCAGGCTTAATCTCTTCATTTTGTTACTTAGCTTTGATTTTTGATTTTAGAATCAGCATTCACCAGCAGGGCAGCCCTATCTTTCTCCCGCACTTATCACAGTGAGTTCAGATCTTTGGGAAAGTGTGAGTGTGAGCGTGGATGAGTCATACATTGCTTCTCACAAACCTAGGGATAAAATCAAAGGTGTGTTTTATGAGGTTGTATTCATTTCATAGTAGGGGAGGCTTCGTAGTATCTAGTCTCCATCGTGCCAGACTTGCTTTGTAGCACTTCACTATTGGATTCTACTCTCAGGGAATTTTGGTATAGCTGTTGAGGACAGAAATTATCTGGTGTTCACGATCATCTCTACCTCCCAAGTGGTGTTTGAATACCTTTAGGCGGTTCCATTTCTTTTCTTTGTATTTGGCATTTCTCTAAATCCGCAGCATGTTGATGTGAGAATTTTTCCTGTAATAAGAAAATCTCTTCAATTTTTTTCAGCTCTTTGATTTCTGGTTTTACCCTCTTCAGAGAATGAATCTACAAGCCTCTGCCATTCAGTATGGTCGCCACTAGCTCCATGTGGCTGTTTAAATTTAAATCAATCAGTTCTCAGTGAAAAATCCAGTTCTCAGTGAAAAATCTCAAAAGAAGGAAGGTGTTCCAAGTGACTCAGCATATTGATGGCTTTCTTTGAGACCAGCTCCCTTTCTTTGGTGTAACTGTTCAGCTCATTCTAATCAACCACAGTAGAGAAGGGAGTTGGGGGAGGGGATTGTGTCCCCCATAGAATCCAAAGCGGGGTCTCTCCTGAAGCAGGGAGAGGTGAGTACACTGTGTTAGAGGGAGGAGGCAGACAGTCCTGGGCACTTCTAACATTCTCATGACCTCATTTGGTTTTCAGGACAATCCTAGAACATAAAGGCATTATTGTCTCTGTTGAAGACGCCTTTTGAAAGATGAGGAAACTGAATCTCTGAGCAGTAAGGTGAGTTAACCAAAGATGCACAACTGAGGAGGAAAAGGCACACACAGGTACTCAGTTTATAGAAGGATCCTTTCCCTCTTTCCTACTGAATGTCTGTGCATTCCTCTGACTTCCTATGTGTACTACTGATAGGTTTCCCATGGATGTAGCCTCAGAACCCAGTCCTGTTTTCCCACCCCTGCTTCCTGAATCAGACATATTCCAACTCCTTGCTCTTAAGTCTGAGGTTGCCTACACCTCCCACATTCTAATGAGTATAAATTTCCAGTTTTACATTGTAGCTAGTTTCCTAGTAATTGTTGAACAGAATTCTGAGAGAAAACTAGGATTCTTTCTTATCTGGGATTTGGACTTCCTAGAGAGCCCAGGGTACCTTTGACAGTGATATCTGCCATCATTCCATAGTTTGAAATTTGCAAAGTTGCCTTTCATGACCAGTTACTTCTACCTGGGTTCTTTCTCTCCAGTGAGGCAAACCTTGGTTCTGAATTTGTGGCACAGAAAACTAGATTTTCCATAAGAGTGAATAAGAATTTAACATGTGTCCTTTTCTTATAGACCTGGAAGTTGTTAAA
Organism: Budorcas taxicolor; assembly: GCF_023091745.1. NCBI lineage: Eukaryota > Metazoa > Chordata > Mammalia > Artiodactyla > Bovidae > Budorcas > Budorcas taxicolor. The sequence continues at coordinate 77,213,790 of NC_068912.1, forward strand.
GACAATTAGCACAAAAACAAGCAGTACTAAACAAATGAAAGGGCTCTGCAAAATACAAAACACTCATGTTGGAAGTCTTTTGCCAAAATCCTAAACTATTATCTCTCACATGGGTAAGATAAATATTATCAGATAAAGTATGATGCTTCAGTAGATCAGAGAAAGAGCAGGACCCCTCAGCCCCTCCAACTTTTCGGTCAAGGAATTAGAAAGAGAGACTAGACACGGATAAAGGGCAGATGAGACATTTAATTTCATTAAACACACTGGTCTGGATAAATTAGAGCTGAGGAGAATAGGAACATGCTGATGAGATCAGTTATCCACAGGCAGCGATCTGGGAACTGAAAAACCAGGAGAGGTGCCAGAGAGCCAGGATCCCTGTGATCCTGAATTTTAAACTGCTGAAGGTGAACTCATAAACTTGACAACAGGTGCAGACAAGGATCTAGAAGCCCTGGGCCTCCACGGTCCCAAGAGAGTGGGTGGGGGCCACATAATGCTGCACCAACAAAGGAGATGCAGCTGGGGGGCTCTCAGTGACTACAGACTCCAGCATGAGTCACCACTGGGATACAGCAGCCACGAGTTAATGTCACAGTCAGCCATGTTCACAGAACTATAGTGTTTCAGAAGGGAGCACGATTAGTGACATCTGAAGCACTGAGTCATCCTCTATTGATCCTGCTATTGTATAGAGAAGAGGTTCATGACATTTACGCCGGGCAACAGGGTCTGTGCTTTGATTTTGGTTTTTTATCACGATGAGATAAACATCACTAGGCCCTAGAGACAGCGGCTGTTTGCTTTGCTCTTAATCAAGAGCTGGATCAAGGAACATTCTGTTTTTGTCCCTGCTGCTGCTCCCCTCCATCTGAAGGTAGGAGTCTGTATGGATTCTCCTGGGTCCCAGCACCAGTGTGGCTTGTTGGTGATGAGCATCTGTGACAGAGGAAGGATGCTTCTGAGCTTATAAACAAGCCTCTGGGAGCTTAGCCAGTCGACTGCATCAATCAGGGAGTGTGCCACCCGTCCCGCACCCCTTTTTTGACTCAATATAAGGCAGATTTCCTAACAATCAGGGCTGTTTAAAAACCGAACTGGCTGCCTTGGCGAGGAGTGAGTGCCTCATCAACTGGAAATGTTCAAGAGCAAAGTGTGGGTGACTCTCTGAATACAGATGTGGATCAAGAAGAGGCTGGGCAGGGAGAATGCCAGGACCTCTTCCAAATCTTAACACCAGGGTCTTTGATTGGACCACCCTGCTTTTGCTGAAGATAAAGCTTTCTGAGTAGTTTGACTCTCTTTACATGGAGTTAGCAGCTCCCTTTGAATGACAGTGTTAGGCCTCCGAATCCATTTTAAAGTAAGCCTTTGCAGATGTTCTTTTATCTCTCTCCATTGCTACTGGTGTTGCCCCCAGTCCCTCTGCTATGACCACCTGAATTCCTAAGGAGGGAGAGACCCCTTCTTGGGTTTTCTAGCTTTCTGAGTCCACTGGAAGGACACCTGCTGGCCCCCTCTCTAATCCCTGTAACTTTTTCAGCTGCTGCTGCTGCTGCTGCTGCTAAGTGGCTTCAGTCATGTCTGACTCTGTGTGACCCCATAGATGGCAGCCCAGCAGGCTCCCCCATCCCTGGGATTCTCTAGGCAAGAAGACTGGAGTGGGTTGCCATTTCCTTCTCCAATGCATGAAAGTGAAAGCGAAGTCGTGTCCGACTCTTAGCGACCCCATGGACTGCAGCCCACCAGGCTCCTCCGTCCATGGGATTTTCCAGACAAGAGTACTGGAGTGGGGTGCCATTGCCTTCTCCGACCTTTTTCAGCAAAGGGGAGGAAAAACCAGTATATAAGGAGTACAAACAGATTGCCATGGGAGCTCACCTATGAGTATTCTCTCGTCTTCACCTGCTTCCTAGCTGGCTCAGTCCAAATGAATTTGAAGCAAGAGCACGAATTACTCTAATTTAGGGCAATTATAGGATTTACAAATTAAACATATTCCCAGCGGTTTCCCTAGCAACCATCTCTGAATCACACGATGAGATAAAACTATTGTTCAATTTAATAGATTCCACTATTAGGAGAAGTCCAACTATAATTTACAGCAAGTACTCACCTGGTGTGGGCAGAAAGTGCATTGGATAGCAGGGCAGGAGACCTTCATGCAGGTTCCAATTCACAGGGGTCTGATCCAGAGCAGGATCACACCCTGAGACCCTGGTGACAGTTTCACAGCAACGCAAAGGGGTCTGAGCAGGGCCAAGAGAAGGAAGACTACAGTGCTTCTGAGTGAGTGAAAACGATAAGCACAGAACAGTTTTGTGAAGGATGCTGAGACACATTGAGGTCCCATGCAGGGTAGGCTCACCCAGCCCCGTAGGGCTAAGGCAGTGCTTCAGGTGGCAGGGCCAAGCCAGGGACTAAGCACACGTCTTTATGCTGCCAGCCTCAGTGAGGTCTGGGAGGGCAAGCTGACAGGAGGACTTTCAGTTCTAGAGTTTTTTACCTGGATAGTAGAGTCTTGAGCCATATCACTTTTGAGGCTCCTTCTAGCTCTTTTGGGTAGGAGGACTTAGCTGGTTATGGAACAATTTTAAAACAGTCCTATTTATAGTCAGTCAGCTGGTAAAGAATCCACCTGCAATGCAGGAGATCCCAGCTCAGTTCCTGAGTGGGGAAGTTCCCCTAGAGAAGGGATAGGCTACCTAATCCAGAATTCTTGGGCTTCTCTGGTGCCTCAGACAGTAAAGAATCCACCTGCAATGTGGGAGGCCTGGGCTCGATCCCTGGGTTAGGAAGATCTCCTGGAAAAGGTAACAGCTACCCACCCTAATATTCTTGCTTGGAAAATCCCCATGGACAGAGGAGCCTGATCGGCTACCATCCATGGGGTCTCAAAGAGCTGGACACGACTGAGGGACTAAGCACAGCCCAGAGATGAAAAGAGCAACTTTATTGGTAGTCATGTTGGAGCACTTCAGCCAGACCTATAGTCAAGTGACCTTCAAAACGGCACGACCCTGACCTAGTCTGGACCTGCATGTGGGTAGAAATGGGAATATAGCTCAGACACATGAGAGTGGGCAACTTACCTTGAACCAATGAATTCTAGAGAAGGACACATCCCCCTCAACCGTGGACTGGGATCCAACTGTTCTTCCTTCCTACAGGAAAACAGAAGTAAAAAAAAAAAAGTCTGCATCTAACACACAGCCAGCCTAACAGAGTCCAGCCTCATCAAAAAGAGAAGTCCTCCCCCAGGCCCCACCCTGGGAAGAAGTGAAGGAGGGGGAGGAAGATGGGCACAAGCTAACTCCTGTTGACTAAAAAAGATGCACATGAGGGTTGCAAGGTAAATATTATTGGGGCAAAATGAGGACTGCAGCCCAGGAGACAGCACCTCAGATAGCTCTGAGAGACTGCTCCAAAGAGTGGGGGAAAGTCAGTATATAAGATATATAAGTATATAAGATTTTGGTGAAGGGGGAGTTCAGTGCAATCAAACACTTAATTCACAGGTTTTCTACTAGTCTCATGGAGCTGATGTCACCATGAAGGGATTTAGTGCTTTTCTAGATATGAAGCAGAGAAGGCAATGGCACCCCACTCCAGTACCCTTGCCTGGAATATCCCATGGACGGAGGAGCCTGGTAGGCTGCAGTCCACCGGGTCGTGAAGAGTCGGACATGACTGAGCGACGTGACTTCACTATAGATATGAAGAGATGTAAGGATTGGGATTATGAAATCTGTTCCTGAAAATCTCTAACTAGCCAACATCTGCTGGATCATGGAAAAAGCAAGAAGAGTTCCAGAAAAACATCTATTTCTGCTTTATTGACTATGCCAAAGCCTTTAACTATGTGGATCACAATAAACTGTGGAAAATTCTGAAAGAGATGGGAATACCAGACCACCTAACCTGCCTCTTGAGAAATCTGTATGCAGGTCAGGAAGCAACAGTTAGAACTGGACATGGAACAACAGACTGGTTCCAAATAGGAAAAGGAGTACGTCACGGCTGTATATTGTCACCCTGCTTATTTAACTTCTATGCAGAGTACATCAGGAGAAACGCTGGGTTGGAAGAAACACAAGCTGGAATCAAGATTGCTGGGAGAAATATCAGTAACCTCAGATATGCAGATGACACCACCCTTATGGCAGAAAGTGAAGAGGAACTAAAAAGCCTCTTGATGAAAGTGAAAGAGGAGAGTGAAAAAGTTGGCTTAAAGCTCAACATTCAGAAAACAAAGATCATGGCATCCAGTCCTATCACTTCATGGGAAATAGATGAGGAAACAGTAGAAACAGTGTCAGACTTTATTGTTTTGGGCTCCAAAATCACTGCAGATGGTGACTGCAGCCATGAAATTAAAAGACGCTTACTCCTTGGAAGAAAAGTTAGGACCAACCTAGATAGTATATTCAAAAGCAGAGACATTACTTTGCCAACTAAGGTCCATCTAGTCAAGGCTATGGTTTTTCCTGTGGTCATGTATGGATGTGAGAGTTGGACTGTGAAGAAGGCTGAGCGCCGAAGAATTGATGCTTTTGAAGTGTGGTGTTGGAGAAGACTCTTGAGAGTCCCTTGGACTGCAAGGAGATCCAACCAGTCCATTCTGAAGGAGATCAGCCCTGGGATTTCCTTGGAAGAAATGATGCTAAAGCTGAAGCTCCAGTACTTTGGCCACCTCATGCGAAGAGTTGACTCATTGGAAAAGACCCTGATGCTGGGAGAGATTGGGGGCAGGAGGAGAAGGGGACGACCCAGGATGAGATGGCTGGATGGCATCACGGACTGGATGGATGTGAGCCTGAGTGAACTCCGGAAGATGGTGATGGACAGGGAGTCCTGGCGTGCTGCGATTCATGGGGTCGCAAAGAGTCGGACACGACTGAGCAACTGAACTGAACTGATCTAAAGGCCTGCTCCACCAGATTCCCTGGAGCACAGAGTGCTTCACTCCACCCTGAACTCAATCAGGGGTGTTGAAGGTCAACAGCTGCAAGAGCACAGGGTTCAGGCTCTGCAGCAGCAGATGGCAAATGCCCTTGTTGTGCTTCCCTGCTGCTGCTGCTAAGTCACTTAAGTCGTGTCCGACTCTTTGCGCCCATGGACTGCAGCCTACCAGGCTCCTCCATCCGTGGGATTTTCCAGGCAAGAGTACTGGAGTGGGGTGCCATCACCTTCTCCTTGTTGCTCAGTTACTAGCAGATGCTCTTGGCAAGTGCCAATTTGTAGTTTGCCAATTTGGCACTTCCAATACCCCAAAGAGGGCAGAGATTCCTGTTTTGTGGAGTAGCAAGAATGTGGGAGGGGAGAAAAGGGTTCCCTAACCCCATGAACAGTATGAAAAGGCAAAATGATAGGATACTGAAAGAGGAACTCCCCAGGTCAATAGGAGCCCAATATGCTACTGGAGACTGGTGGAGAAATAACTCCAGAAAAAATGAAGGGATGGAGCCAAAGCAAAAACAATACGCAGTTGTGGATGTGACCTGTGATAGAAGCAAGGTCCGATGCTGTAAAGAGCAATATTGCATAGGAACCTGAAATGTCAGGTCCATGAATCAAGGCAAATTGGAAGTGGTCGAACAGGTGATGGCAAGAATGACTGTCAACATGCTAGGAATCAGCGAACTAAAATGGACTGGAATGGGTGAATTTAACTCAGATGACCATTATATCTACTACTGCAGGCAGCAATCCCTTAGAAGAAATGGAAGAGCCATCATGATCAACAAAAGAGTCTGAAATGCAGTACTTGGATGCAATCTCATAAACGACAGAATGATCTCTGTTCGTTTCCAAGGCAAACCATTCAATATCACAGTAATCCAAGTCTATGCCCCAACCAGTAACACTGAAGAAGCTGAAGTCGAACGGTTCTATAAAGACCTATAAGGGCTTTTAGAACTAACACCCAAAAAAGATGTCCTTTTCATTATAGGGGACTGGAATGCAAAAGTAGGAAGTCAAGAAACACCTAGAGTAACAGGCAACTTTGGCCTTGGAGTACAGAATGAAGCAAGGCAAAGACTAATAGAGTTTTGCCAAGAAAATGCACTGGTCATAGCAAACACCCTCTTCCAACAACACAAGAGAAGACTCTACACATGGACATCACCAGATGATCAACACCGAAATCAGATTGATTATATTCTTTGTAGCCAAAGATGGAGAAGCTCTATACAGTCAACAAAAACAAGACCAGGAGCTGACTGTGGCTCAGATCATGAACTCCTTATTGCCAAATTCAGACTTAAATTGAAGAAAGTAGGGGAAACCACTAGACCATTCAGGTATGACCTAAATCAAATCCTTTATGATTATACAGTGGAAGTGAGAAATAGATTTAAGGGACTAGATCTGATAGACAGAGTGCCTGATGAACTATGGACTAAGGTTCATGACATTGTACAGGAGACAGGGATCAAGATCATCCCCATGGAAAAGAAATGCAAAAACGCAAAATGGCTGTCTGGGGAGGCCTTACAAATAGCTGTGAAAAGAAGAGAAGTGAAAAGCAAAGGAGAAAAGGAAAGATAAAAGCATCTGAATGCAGAGTTCCAAAGAATAGCAAGAAGAGATAAGAAAGCCTTCCTCAGCGATCAATGCAAAGAAATAGAGGAAAAGAACAGAATGGGAAAGACTAGAGATCTCTTCAAGAAAATTAGAGATACCAAGGGAACATTTCATGCAAAGACGGGCTCGATAAAGGACAGAAATGGTATGGACCTAACAGAAGCAGAAGATATTAAGAAGAGGTGGCAAGAATACACGGAAGAATTGTACAAAAAAGATCTTCACGACCAAGAAAATCATGATGGTGTGATCACTCACCTATAGCCAGACATCCTGGAATGTGAAGTCAAGTGGGCCTTAGAAAGCATCACTACAAACAAAGCTAGTGGAGGTGATGGCATTCTAGTTGAGCTATTTTAAATCCTGAAAGATGATGCTGTGAAAGTGCTGCACTCAATATGCCAGCAAATTTGGAAAACTCAGCAGTGGCCACAGAACTGGAAAAGGTCAGTTTTCATTCCAATCCCAAAGAAAGGCAATGTCAAAGAATGCTCAAACTACCGCACAATTGCACTCATCTCACATGCTAGGAAAGTAATGCTCAAAATTCTCCAAGCTAGGCTTCAGCAATACGTGAACTGTGAACTTCCAGATGTTCAAGCTGGTTTTAGAAAAGGCAGAGGAACCAGAGATCAAATTGCCAACATCTGCTGGATCATGGAAAAGGCAAGAGAATTCCAGAAAAACATCTATTTCTGCTCTATTGACTATGCCAAAGCCTTTGACTGTGTGGATCACAATAAACTGTGGAAAATTCTGAGAGATGGGAATACCAGACCACCTGACCTGCCTCTTGAGAAACCTATATGCAGGTCAGGAAGCAACAGTTAGAACTGGACATGGAACAACAGACTGGTTCCAAATAGGAAAAGGAGTACGTCAAGGCTGTATATTGTCACCCTGCTTATTTAACTTCTATGCAGAGTACATCATGAGAAACGCTGGACTGGAAGAAGCACAAGCTGGAATCAAGATCACCAGGAGAAATATCAATAACCTCAGATATGGAGATGACACCACCCTTATGGCAGAAAGTGAAGAAGAACTAAAAAGCCTATTGATGAAAGTGAAAGAGGAGAGTGAAAAAGTTGGCTTAAAGCTCAACATTCAGAAAACGAAGATCATGGCATCTGGTCTCATCACTTCATGGGAATAGATGGGGAAATAGTGGAAACAGTGTCAGACTTTATTTCTATGGGCTCCAAAATCACTGCAGATGGTGACTGCAGCCATGAAATTAAGAGACACTTACTCCTTGGAAGGAAAGTTATGATCAACCTAGATAGCATATTGAAAAGCAGAGACATTACTTTGCCAACAGAGTTCCATCTAGTCAAGGCTATGGTTTTTCCTGTGGTCATGTATGGATGTGAGAGTTGCATTGTGAAGAAAGTTGAGTGTTGAAGAATTGATGCTTTTGAAGTGTGGTGTTGGAGAAGACTCTTGAGAGTCCCTTGGACTGCAAGGAGATCTAACCAGTCTATCCTATAGCAGATCAGTCCTGGGTGTTCATTGGAAGGACTGATGCTGAGGCTGAAACTCCAGTACTTTGGCCACCTCATGCGAAGAGTTGACTCATTGGAAAAGACCCTGATGCTGAGAGGGATTGGGGGCAGGAGGAGAAGGGGACGACAGAAGATGAGATGGCTGGATGGCATCACTGACTCGATGGACGTGAGTCTGAGTGAACTCCGGAAGATGGTGATGGACAGGGAGTCCTGGCGTGCTGCGATTCATGGGGTCGCAAAGAGTCAGACACGACTGAGCGACTGAACTGGACACAGGGCAAGGGGTGTTGAATGAAACATTTGAGGCACTAGCTGGCTCATGGTCAATGCCCCTCATCTCTTCTTGCTTCTCGGACAATAGCCAGCTGGCCACACACAACCCTGTGTGTGTGTGGAGAGCCTGCAATGCCCAGCAGCTGCCACCCACACATATATGGGTAACAGTACCTTTGAAAATTAAAATCTGCAATTAGACAAACCTTTTCTGTCCCAAGACAGGTTTGAGTAGAGTGGAGCTATTGAGTTATTAAATTTTTAAGGGTATAATTTTTTTTTTAGTGTTCCAATATTTCTTATTATGACTGAACTGTATAGACTTTTATAATGTTCCTTGTAATAGGAGAATGTGTTTATAAGCATGCATCTTGCAGAGTCCTTTGCTGCCAGTCTTTCTGAACTATCACCAGTGGGAGATTCATCCTGTCTTTCTAGATTTCTTGTTCAATTTTTCAGAGTTTCTTATTTAGTAATCAGCGCTCTAGCAATAGCAAACCCAGATGGGTATTACATTCTGGATAGTGAACAGATATTAGTCTAAGGGTCAGATAGGGAAGAGAACAGGCTCAAGAACTCACGACAGTGAGTGACTGAGTTGGGTTCAATGCCACATCCAAGCTGCCTTGTGCTGCTTCTCATGGGCCTAGAGTGACAGTGACTGGGCTTTCAAATCCTTTGTTTCCAAGATCCACACCCATCCCCCCCACTGCATCCCCCCATTCCCCTCTGCTAGATAGTTGGGTTCGTGGAGGAGAAAGACACCACAATAAAATCTTTCTGGGGTAGAATAACACATGGCCTTCTGTCTTTGGAGAGCAAAGGAAAAATCTCTCTCATTTGGTAGGTTGCTGATACCTGATCATGTTTATTGGCTCCTGACTCTGTGCCAGGCATGGTGCTGGACACTTTATGTTGTTTCATTTAGTCTTCACAGCAATCCCATGAGCAATGATTATCATCCTCATGGTATCATTCCTCATGATGAGGAAAAAAGAGGCTTGGAGGCTCTTTAGCTTTACGTGCAGTCTCACCAGAAAGTGGTGGAACTTTTCCAGCTCAGACAATTGCATTTTAAATCCTTCCCAAAGCCTTTATCCTCTATCTAGCCATTCCTCCTCCTACCCAAAGTTAGAGATGTATTTAAAGGAAATCCATTTTGAATTTGCATGTTCCTTGAGTATTTGAGTTTATGAAGCACTTTCACTTGATTTCCTTCATTCTTTGCTTTCCGTACTTACAGAGAAACAGGTGTTTGGAAAGTAAGAAGACCGCTGGGGGAAGGCAGGATCTTGGAACCTGGAGACATGCTGGGTGCAGAGACTGGCAGGCCCACCCTTTGCACCTCCTCCCTAGGCCAGCTCTAGTCGTGGAGTGTGGGTAAGAGTGGCAGACAGGAGCCAGTGACTTGGCTTAGCTATGCACGTTTGGCCCCTAGATTTCCACTCTCTGGTTACAGTCTCCTGCACTGTAGTACAAGCAGGTTGGGGTTAACGAATGCTGAATCTCCCCTGAGCCTCTAACCTAGGTAACTCAATCCCACACTACCGAGAGACACTGCTAGGAAAAGCAGTGTTTTCTCTGAGCAACTGTTTCAGCCTGTCTGTCTGCAAATGCTCATGTAATGTATACAGCTAGCTACCGTATACTGTTTTAGGCACTTTATAAACATCAACTTTTCTAATCCTCCCAATACCATGTGGTAGGTATTCTAGAGTATTATTGTTATTATCCCTTTTATAGGCAAGAGGGCTGAAACACATGGTGATTTACTCAAGGTCCCAAAGCTATAAGACCGGAGTCAAGTTGAATCTGAGAAGTCCAGCACCAGAGCCTACGTTCTTACTTTGTTTTTGTCTCATGGACAGTGGAATTGATAGTGTCACTGATCAAGTGTCTCTCTTTAAATTAACAACCCAGCTTCCATGTTGCCTCTCACATGCAGAAAGTGTGCAGACCTTGGAAATGTGTGCCTTAGGGATTAGCTTCACCCCAAGCTTCATTCACCTGCTTGTTTTCGTCTCACTCTTCACCACGCCAGATTTTTCCCCCTGTTTATGCGTATATGTCTTTTTGTGTTGTTCAGTCACAAAGTCATGTCTGACTCTCTGTGACCCCATGAACTGCAGCATAGCAGGCTTCCCTGTCCTTCATTATCTCCCTGAGTTTGCTCAAACTCCTGTCCATTGAGTCAGTGATGCTCTCCAACTATCTCACCCTCTGTCACCCCCTTCTTCTTTTGCCCTCAGTCTTTCTCCCAGCATCAGGGTCTTTTCCAGTACATTGGCTCTTCACATCAGGTGATTACACCACTTGCCAAAACATCCTTTTGGGAAGATGGTAAGTAATTTTAAGAATAATAATAAAAATAAATATACAGGTGATTCACGTATAAAATAAATATAAAGGTGGTGTAAGTTTGGAATCCTAAGAGGCTAACTGTATCCTGCAGGGTCTGTGTGGTGCTTCTACAGACTTTGGGAGAGACAGTGGGGTAAGAGGCAGCTCTACCTGAGAGGAACAGAGTAGGCAAGAGGGCTGAAACACATGGTGATTTACTCAAGGTCCCAAAGCTAGTAAGACCGGAGTCAAGTTGAATCTGAGAAGTCCAGCTCCAGAGCCCATGTTCTTACTTTGTTTTTGTCTCATGGACAGTGGAATTGATTGTGTAACTGATCAAGTGTCTCTCTTTAAATTAACAACCCAGCCTGAGAAGTCCAGCTCCAGAGCCCACGTTCTTACTTTGTTTTTGTCTCATGGACAGTGGAATTGATTGTGTAACTGATCAAGTGTCTCTCTTTAAATTAACAACCCAGCTTCCATGTTGCCTCTCACATGCAGAAAGTGTGCAGACATTGGAAATGTGTGCTTTAGGGATTAGCTTCACCCCAAGCTTCATTCACCTGCTTGTTTTCGTCTCCCTTCACCAAGGGAGACGAAAGGATAGGAAAGGATACATGCTTCCTGCTGGAGGCGGGGGCTATTGGAAATGTTGTTGGATGTGGGGGGATTAATTACAGCAATAATTGGGGGGTGCTATTGGGATAAACTGGGCAATGGGAGACAGTTCCACACAAATTACAAATGTCCCATTAGAAATATATGGATATAAAAATCTCTATGGTTACAAGAGCCTAGCACCTAACTCTATTTCACAATCATTTAAAAGAAAGTTTTACAGGATTTTGACATATACTGAATTTTCCAGGAATGCAACTCTCACATAAATTAAGAGAAGACTGCACATCATTTGTTTCAGAACTTTACCAAGAATTGTCCCTCACTTTGGGCTTCTCTGGTGGTTCAGATAGTAAAGATCTGCAATGCAAACAGTAAAGACTCTACAATGAAGGAGATCTGGGTTTGATCCCCACGTGGGGAAGATCCCCTGGAGAAGGGAATGGCTACCCATTCCAGTATTCTTACATGGAGTATTCTATGGACAGAGGAGCCTGGCAGGCTACAGTCCATAGGGTAGTAAAGAGTTGGACATGACTGAGTGACTGATACTTTCACTTTTAGACTATTCCATTATCAACAACAGTACTTTTGGCATCTGAGTTAGCAATATAATACATCTGCATCAGTTTGCATTTGCAGCTGTTGCATTCATACTGAGGCTACTTATACACACACACACACAAGTATGCTCATTTAGTCTTAATCTCAAAATGTTAAATATACATAATAGCAATCATTATTTGAGTGTTGTTGTCTCACATGTACAGATTTGCTCATTATAACTAGGACCTAGCATCTGCCAACTTTATTGTGTTTCTAGTGTGGTCATGCCTGAACATCTCTAGGTAAAAAGGCATGTGCTTTTATTATAAATTACTTTTTATTTGTTGATTTTCTATTCAAGAGGATATTGTATTATTTTCTAAAACTTTAGACTATTTGTGAATTTCTTTCAAGATAGTGAAGGGGGAGTTAACAAATGCATATTTAAGATGATGGTGTTATGTCTGATAGGTTTGACATATCCTATGTCTTTTGAGGCCTTAGCCTCAAAGACAGGCTCCTGCATATACAAGGGTCTCCTTCAACTGTGTACTTCCCAGCTTAACATGACAGTAAGTAGCAATCTCAAAAACGACAGAATGATCTTGTTTATTTCCAAGGCAAACCATTCAATATCACAGTAATCCAAATCTATGCACCAACCAATAATGCTGAAGAAGTTGAAGATGAATGGTTCTATGAAGACCTACAAGACCTTCTAGAACTAACACCCAAAAAAGATGTCCTTTTCATTATAGGGGACTGGAATGCAAAAGTAGGAAGTCAAGAAACACCTGGAGTAACAGGCAAATTTGGCCTTGGAGTATGGAATGAAGCAGGGCAAAGGCTAATAGATTTTGCCAAGAGAACGCACGAGTCATAGTAAACACCCTCTTTCAACAACACAAGAGAAGAATCTACACATGGACATCACCAGATGGGCAACACCGAAATCAGATTGATTATATTCTTTGCAGCCAAAAATGGAGAAGCTCTATACAGTCAGCAAAAACCAGACCGGGAGTTGACTGTGGCTCAGATCATGAACTCCTTATTGCAAAATTCAGACTTAAATTGAAGAAAGTGTGGAAAACTACTAGACCATTCAAGTATGACCTAAGTCAAATTCCTTACAATTATACAGTGGAAGTGACAAATAGATTCAAGGGATTAGATCTGATAGACAGAGTGCCTGAAGAACTATGGATGGAGGTTCATGACATTGTACAGGAGGCAGTGATCAAGACCATCCCCAAGAAAAAGAAATGAAAAAAGGAAAAATGGTTGTCTGAGGAGGCCTTACAAATAGCTGTGAAAAGAAGAGAATAGAAAGGCAAAGGAGACAAGGAAAGATATACGCACCTGAACGCAGAGTTCCAAAGAGTAGCAAGGAGAGGTAAGAAAGCCTTCCTCAGCGATCAATGCAAAGAAACAGAGGAAAATAATAGAATAGGGAAGACTAGAGATCTTGTCAAGAAAATTAAGAGATACCAAGGGAACATTTCATGCAAAGATGGGCACAATGAAGGACAGAAATGGTATGCATCTAATAGAAGCAGAAGATATTAAGAGGTGGCAAGAATACACAGAAGAACTATACTAAAAAGATCTTCATGACCCAGATAACCATGATGGCATGATCCCTCATTTAGAGCAAGACATCCTGAAGTGTGAAGTCAAGTGGGCCTTAGGAAGCATCACTATGAACAAAGCTAGTGGAGGTGATGGAATTCCAGTTGAGCTATTTCAAATCCTAAAAGATGATGCTGTGAAAGTGCTACAGTCAATATGCCAGCAAATTTGGAAAACTCAGCAGTGGCCACAGAACTGGAAAAGTCAGTTTTCATTCCAATCCCAAAGAAAGGCAATGCCAAAGAATGCTCAAACTACTACACAATTGCACTCATCTCACACACAAGCAAAGTAATGCTCAAGATTCTCCAAGCCAGGCTTCAACAGTTCACAGTATGTGAACTGTGAACTTAAGATGTTCAAGCTGGATTTAGAAAAGGCAGAGGAACCAGAGATCAAATTGCCAACATCCACTGGATCACTGAAAAAATAAAAGAGTTCCAGAAAAACATCTGCTTTATTGACTATGCCAAAACCTTTGACTGTGTGGATCACAGCAAACTGTGGAAGATTCTTCAAGAGATGGGAATACCAGACCACCTGATGTGCCTCCTGAGAAATCTGTATGCAGGTCAAGAAGCAACATTTAGAACTAGACATGGAACAACAGACTGGTTCCAAATAGGGAAAGGAGTACATCAAGGCTGAATATTGTCACCCTGCTTATTTAACTTATATGCAGAGTACATCATGCAAAATGCTGGGCTGGATGAAGCACAAGCTGGAATCAAGATTGCTGGGAGAAATATCAGTAACCTCAGATAAGCAGATGACACCACACTTATGGCAGAGAGTGAAGAAGAACTAAAGAGCCTCTTGATGAAAGTGAAAGGGGAGAGTGGAAAAGCTGGCTTAAAGCTCAACATTCAGAAAACTGAGATCATGGCATCCAGTCCCATCACTTCATGGGAAATAGATGGGAAAACAGTGGAAACAGGAACAGATTTTATTTTCTTGGGCTCCACAATCACTGTGGATTGTGACTGTAGCCATGAAACAAAAAGATGCTTGCTCCTTAGAAGAAAGCTATGACCAAACTAGACAGCATATTAAAAAGCAGAGACATTACTTTGCCAACAGAAGTCCATCTAGTCAAAGCTTTGGTTTTTCCAGTAGTCATGTATGGATGTGAGAGTTGGACTATAAAGAAAGCTGGGCATCGAAGAATTGATACTTTTGAACTGTGGTATTGGAGAAGACTCTTGAGAGTCCCTCAGACTGCAAGGAGATCCAACCAGTGAATCCTAAAGGCAGTCAGTCCTGAATATTTGTTGCAAGGACTGATGCTGAAGCTGAAACTCCAATATTTTGGCCACCTGATGTGAATAACTGATTCCTTGGAAAAGACCCTCACGCTGGGACAAATTGAAGGCAGGAGGAGAAGGGGATGACAGAGGATGAGACGGTTGGATGGCATCACTGAATCAATGAACATGAGTCTGAGTAAGCTCCGGGAGTTGGTGATGGATAGGGAAGCCTGGCGTACTGCAGTCCATGGGGTAACAAAGAGTCGGACACTACTAAGCGACTGAACTGACTGAGGTAGCATTTGGTCAATGTGTCATGTGTTTCTCCTTCATTCCTCAAGTAATTTATTGAATGCTACCAGCTAATAGACACTGTACTAGGTGGTACAGTTTGCTTAAACTCAACTAATGCTACAAAATTAACAAGAGGAAAATATAATCAATTTTCACCAATCAATTTGAAATTTTACAACATGTGGTATTGGAAAAGACTCTTGAGAGTCCCTTGGACTGCAAGGAGATCCAACCAGTCCATCCTAAAGGAGATCAGTCCTGGGTGTTCTTTGGAAAGACTGATGCTAAAGCTGAAACTCCAAAACTTTGGCCAACTCATGTGAAGAGTTGACTCATTGGAAAAGACTGTGATGCTGGGAGGGATTGGGGGCAGGAGGAGAAGGGGACAACAGAGGATGAGATGGCTGGATGGCATCACTGACTCGATGGACATGAGTTTGAGTGAACTCTGGGAGTTGGTGATGGACAGGGAGGCCTGGCGTGCTGCAATTCATGTGGTCGCAAAGAGTTGGACACTACTGAGTGACTGAACTGAACTGATAAATTCCTTAAAATCGACCCAAGAAGATATAGAATATATGAATTTTCCTGTAGATATTAAAAAAAATCTAATTCCACATGTCTTTCCCAGAAAGAACAGTTCAGCTTCACTAGTGAATTACACCAAATGTGTAAGAAAGAATAATTCTAATTCCATGAAAACTATTACAGAGAATAAAGAGGAAAAACTTCTCAATTTCTTTTATGAGATCATATAACCTTGATACCATAAACTTGATGTCAAAAATCATAGGCAAATATTATTCATGAACATAGGTGTGAGCATTCTAAAGAAAATATTAGCGAACTCAATCCAGAAATATATAAAAAGTGCAATTCATCAAAATCAAGTTGCATATTTTGTAGAAATGCAAGAGTAGTTTAACATTAAAAAAAAACAGGCAGTATAGTTCACTGTATTAAGAGTAAGAAAGCTATAAATCTTTTGGACATTTCAATAGATGAAATATTTAATTAAATTCAACATCTATTCATGAGAAAAAAACTTATAAACTAGAAATAGAAAGGAATTTCCTTAGTTTCATAAGGGTTAGTTAAAAAAAAACATACCATATAGTGAAATGTTGCAAGCTTTCTCTTTGAGACTAGAGATAAGACTAGTGTGCCCAGTATCACCACTTCTATAAAGCATTTTACTGAAATCCTAGCAAGTGCAACAAGAACAGAAAATAAGAGATATAGTGAATGTAGAGTAAGAAACTATTATTGTTTACAAATATTGTTGTATGAAGTAAAAATTAATTTACAATTAAATTACCAGAAATAAAGTGAGTTTAGCACAGTTTGTGAATACAAAGTCAAGGTACAAAATCAATTACAGCAGTAAAAATTAGAAAATAAAAATTTTAAACACATACCATTACAGTAGCAACAAAATCATCAAATACCTATGAATAAATCTTACAAAATACATGTAAGAACCCTGCTCAGATGATAATACAATATTGAGAGAAATTAATGAGGACCTAGATAAGTAGAGAAATAGCCAATATTTATACATTGAAAAACCCTATAAGACATTAACTCCATGATTTACAATCCTGATCAAAATCACAGCAGTATTTTTAAATAAAAAACTCACGAGCTGCTCCTGAAATATATGTGGGAATAAAAAGGGCTACTATGAAAGAATAAAGCCAAAGAAGTTGCACTCTAGATGTCAATACTTATTATAATGCTGTAATAATTAAGACAGTGTGATATGGATGTGCTAAGTCACTTCAGTCGTGTCCGACTCTATGTGACCCCATAGACGGCAGCCAACCAGGCTCCTCCATCCCTGGGATTCTCCAGGCAAGAACACTGGAGTGGGTTGCCATTTCCTTCTCCAATGCATGAAAGTGAAAAGTGAAAGTGAAGTTGCTCAGTCGTGTCCGACCCTCAGCGACCCCATGGACTGCAGCCTTCCAGGCTCCTTCATCCATGGGATTTTCCAGGCAATAGTACAGGAGTGGGATGCCATTGCCTTCTCCAGTGATATGCGTGTAAAGGTAGACAAATAGACTGAGAGTCCTCAAATAGAGCCACACATATTTAGACATGTGATCTTACAAGTCTACACTAAAAAAGCAGTGAGGAGAGGATAGTTCAATCAGTGTTGTTGTCTTTGGGATAACTGTGTGAGAAAAAAAAAAAGAAACTATTATTATGTCACAATGTACATAAAAATCAATTTTCCTTTGATAGTAGCTCTGAATGTGAAATGTCTATCAGATAAAATTTAAAAAATCTTCATGATGTGAAGGGAGAGAAAAGTATTTATTAAGTGAAATATACTCATCAACAACAAAGGAAATATTGATAAATTGGGCTACATTAAAATGAAGAACTTTTGTTTATCAAGTGACATCACTAAAAGAGTGAAAAAGTAAGCCACAGAGTAGGAGAAGATACATGTGACATATTTTACAAAGGACTTGTGTTCAGAATATGTGAAAACCTTTTTCCAAATCAGTAAGTAATATATTCAATATATCGTCTCTAAGAAAGAAGATATCCAAACAGCTGATGTACCTATCAAAGGTGCTCGACCTTATCAGTAATCAAGGAAATACACACTGAAACAGATACCTATCCTGTGACCAGCAGCTCTCTTCCTAGGCATGTACACAAAAGAAGTGCAAACATAGGTGTACAAAGCCATTTATGAGAATGTTTATTGCAGCATCATTTGAAACAGCCCCAAGTTGGAAGCAACCCAAAAGCCCATTCATAATAGAAATGATAGTATACTCATTCAGTGAAATCGTCTTCAGCAGTTATGATGGAAAAAACCATGGAGACATACAACACGAACAAATCTCACAAACATTATTTTGAGCACAGAAATCCAGTGCAAAGAATATATATACTGCATGATTTCATTTATATAAGGTCAAAAACAAAACTATAGCTTTGGAAGTCTGTGTAGTAAATAGGAAGAAAGCAGTTTTGGAAAACAGCCTGTTTTTGGCTTTGGGAAGTACTAAAAATGTCCTAGTGATTATGGTGATAGATTATATCAAGTTGTGTACTTATGATTTGTGCGTTGTTTTTAGTGAGGTATATTTCAACTTAAAAGATCACCTGTACCCTAATCAGACCGATCTTATGGAATTGTTTGTTTATACTATCAATTATAATAAAATAATAGTTACTGTGACAACTTATGCATAACACTGATGAAACGAAAGTGAGAAATTTTCTATGACTAATAATTATTAATAAAAGTTGAACTCATGGAAGAAAAGCTACACATAGAATGTAACCTTAAGATTTTGTGGAAGGAGGTTCAACAAAGATCAAACACTTTTTGGCTGTTTGCCTGACTCAAGACTTTGGGCCCTGCTGGTGTTCAAGCACACTCTGTGCTGGCCTCTGAGTCTCCAGCTGGTTTGTACACAACCTACACCTCCTCTGGTGCCCGCAAGTCTTTTCTCTTAATCTTGGACCAAATGAAGGCAGAATTCTTTGAGCACTGACTGGCTCATAGAACTGAAATGTCTCCAACAACATAGAGCTGCAAATTGCTGTGATTCATCCTGAGAGCAGGCAGCCCTCAAAGAGCTTTGTTGTAAGAGAAAGACACTTGCCAGAACCTGTCTGTGTGGCCACAGCCTCCTTCATCTACACGTGGGAAGAGGAGACCTGGGTTTTAAATTTTAATCTGAGAGCACAGATTAGTACCTGGGCTGTTTTCCTTTTGAGGTTTTTGTCTTTGCTGTTGCCACTGCTATTACTGTTGTAAGAGAAAGAGAAGGAGGGAAGGAGAAATCTCATATTCCCTTGCCTGGATTTCAAGACCCTTTTAATCATTCCCCAAGCTACCTTTTAAACATATCTCCCACTGATCCCCTGGGTGGTGCCTGTATTAACCGAACAAAAGTCACCACCACAAAATACCATGTGCTTCATGCTGTTAAGCATTTGTCCATATATCACCCATTCATATCTACTTGGATGAACCAATTCCACCTCAATGCAACTTCTACCAGAAGGGTTTACTGACCATTTGCAGCCCCCATGAGTGCTCTTTCCTGCTTACTCTGGTGACTATTTACTGACTAATTTCCACACCCTAAATCAAAATGCATAGTTTTCAGGGGATTTATCTACCATCTATGAGTATGAACAGCCATCTGTGAGCTGTTTGAATCTTGGAATAATAGAATTTCACATCAATAATTTTTTCCTCCTGTGAAAATACATATCATGTGCCAGGCACTATATTAAATACTTCACCCATATTATTTCATTGACTCCTCATGATAATTCTGATAGGTAGATATTATTAAGTACCTGATCAAGGTTATTCTGGAGACAACAAACTGCAGAGCCAGAACTCACAACCAGCTCGTGACTCTTCACGTCATACTGCTTACTCTGTCACAGAGCTGCTCAAGGACAAGAGGTGTAGGTGAGCTAAGGCAGGTTGTATGGAGAGAAGTGAGAGTTGAGGCTGGGCCTGGCCACAGGATTTCACCTGTGTCAAATCAGCACATGCTGATCTGGAACCCTGTCCAGCAGGCAGTGGAAATACCCTGTGTGTGAGAAAGAAGACCTCAATGAACCTTCTGGAAATATAGATCGGTAAGTCCTACACCACCTTCAGAGTTAGCGCAGTGACTGTAGGCATAGACTCTAGAGCCAGACTGCATGGATTTGAATCCTGGCTACCTCACTTATCAGACATAATGCTTTGGGTAAGTTACTCACCTCCTCTGAAGTCATTTGTCCACTCTGTGCCTGCTTTTTTAATCTGCAAGATGGAGATGATAGGGTTTACCTCATATGCTATTGTGAAATAAGTTAACACATGGGAAGATTCCTGCAGGGCACCAAGGACACAGTAGGTCCATGGGAGAGTGGGCTCTTCATCTCCTTCTCTGTTTGGGCCTCAATGTTCCATCTGTAAATGACAGTGGGACCAGCTCATCCATAGTGTAGACACTATAACATACATTTCAGCTCTCCTCTTAGATTTTCTAGGAAAGTCAAGACCCTGCTTCTAATTTGCTGTATCAGCTGACAAACCATTTAAATGGAGAAGCACTTATATGACCTTGAACTTTTTGTCTCCAGGCCTCAGTGTCTCCACCCATCCTTTCTGCTTCACTCTTCCAGGACCCCAAACAGAACAGTGCACACCTCTGAGATGCAAAGCATTTCTGGAGCCCCCAGACCCAGAGTGGTAGGAGGAGGAGTGTATGGAGTGTTAGAAGTGGGACTGTTTTCCTGTCTCAGGCTCTGGGCCCCAGATCCAGAACTGTGACCTCCCAACTCAATGTCAAGTTGTCCTTGAAGGTAAGGTCCAGGTGAGGCATTTTTGAGGTTAGCTCTGTGAAGGGGGAGTGGGTGGGAAGCTAAGAAGACTACATCCACAGGCATGTGGGCCATAGCGAATGCTTTCTCAGGTGCACTCTAGGCCCTCCTAATTCTGCCTCCTTCCCCATCCCATTCTTGGATAAAGACAACTGGTATTTTCAACATCGGATATAAAGGACTGTATGGATGTAGCTTAGGCCTTGCTCCAACCTAGTTACTCCACTTTAACCCCTTAAATCAGGGGTTCAGAAGACACTGATGCATGTAGCCTTCCCATGCAGGTTGACCCCAATCCCTTTCACAGTGATTCAGGTGACAGTTTTATCAAATATTTTGCCCCAGCAAAACAGGACTCGCCAGTCCTCTTGTCTCCAATATTTCTTTCTTCACACAGCCAATGTCGCATGCTTTAGTTTTCTGTTATGGGAGCACCAACCTCAAAGTACCAATTTCCAGTATGGTTAGGGTAGCCTGAGCTATGCTGTGATTGCAAACAGGCCCAAGCATGTAATGGCTCAACAGGAAAACAGTGTACTTCTCCCTTGTCTCAAGGTCTAGCGGGCTGGAAGATCCTCTGGAAGCAGGGATTCAGGAAACACAGCTCCATCTATCCTGTGGTTCTACAACCTCCAGTACATGGCACCCACAGTGAACTTGGGGGTTGTCTCCCTTCCAGTCCAGAAGAGAGAGACAGTGAGACACATCTGGAAATGTCATCCCTGACTTCCATACATGACGTTCTGCCTGGAACTCAGTCATGCAGTGCCAGCTAATATAATGGAGGCCAGGGAGTGGGGTCCTGCTGTGTGGACAGGAAGAAGAGGTCCTCTAGTCCCTGGTATTTGTTAGTTATGGTGTTGGTACAAATCCTATCTATTCTACCTCTAAAAATTTTCCTCTCTTCTCTATTTACAGTATCACCCTTTAAAATTTCTATCCTTTCATAAGCCTTTCAACATCTTTTTTCTCTGTTTTTATCTTCCCAGTTTTCTTTAAATAGTTGCCATGTCTAATATAACTTAGACATGATCATATTACTCTTCTTACCCCAAAATAGCCATATCCTCTACACCTATGCCCATAGAATAAAGCACAAACTCTTTAGCCTGGTACAAAAGTTCTGCCCGCCATGTGAACACATACAACTCCCAGAATTCCCTGTTTCTTATGCCCTTTCCTTTTCCATGTAGTGCATGTGATGGTCCTTCAGCTTTCTCTGTCTCTTAAAACTGTACTCACACGTCCTACCCTCCATGAAACTGTCCTCAAGTTGCCTGGTTGAAATTCTTTCTTCCAGGGTTCTCATGCATGCTGCATGCTCAGTCGCTTCAGTCATATCCAATTCTTTTGCATCCTTATGTTCTGTCCATGGGATTCTCCATGCAAGAATGCTAGAGTGGGTTGCTATGCCTTCCTCTAGGGGGCTTCCCAACCCAGGGTTGAACCTGCATCTCCCGTGTCTCCTGCATTGCAGGTGGATTCTTTACCTACTGAGCCACCTGGGAAGCCCAGAGTTCTTATAGCCCTTTGTTAATCTCTGCATTTGATTCTTATGTTATTGTTATGTATGTAACAGTATTCTCGCATTTTGTGGTCAAGGACATATGTGTATCAGCAAAGAGCAGAACCAATTGGAAATTTACAAATATTCACATGTCTCCATGTTATACAGCAAAACAAAAGTAGCATTCTTTGAGTCTTGTCAATTTAAAACTTTATCAAATCAGTTTCTTCTTGTGGTTTTTATGAGTCAGAAGGAAGCATCACTCCCACTGTTGGTAAAAGTGAAGGGAAACCTCTTCTCACTCTTTTCTAAGAAGATTTTGATTAACTGTAAAGACTTCTTGTTTTAATACATGACTTAGTGACTGAACAACAATGACATGTTTTAAGGCCAGTCTCTGCAATTTCATTAATTAATCTTAAAATTTAAAAGCAGGCTTGTAAGTATAGGATGGAAAGGGAGAAAGAGAAGAATAACTTGATGGTGAAGAAAGCTGACAAACACCTCCACCAGGTGATCAAGGATAATACCCACAGAGGTGAGTCTTGCTGATGGTGTGTCCCTTGATGTGGTATGATGAGAATGATACTGCACCTCTGTGGTCCTCCTCCCCAAACATTACCCGGTCTAATTAGGAGAAAAACATCAGACAAGCCCCACTTGAGAGACATTCTACAAAATATCTCACCAGTAATCTTCAAAACTGTCAAGGTCATCAGAAACAGCGAAAATCTGAGAAACTGTCACAACCAAGAGTAAACTAAGGAGACATGATAACTAAATATGTGGTAAATGGAACAGGATCCTGAGATACAGAAAGGGCATTAGGAAAGAAAATGAGACCATCTTCATTTAAAAATGAACCTGAGTTAATAATCACGTATCAATATCAGTTCTTTATTGTGACCGGTGTCACATGATAATGTAAGATGGTGATAATAGAGGAAACTGGCTGTGGGATATATGGGAACTGTTCACACTGTCTATGATGATTAATTTTATGTGTCAACCTGGCTAAACCATGGCACCCAGTTATTTGGTCAAACACAACTCTAGATGCTTCTATAAAGATATTTTTTTAGATGAAATTACCATTAAATCAGTAGACTTTGAGTAAAGCATATTACTCTTGATCACGTGGGAAGGCCTTTCCAATCAGTTGAAGTTGTTAAAAGACTGAAGTCCTCTTGACTGAAATCGGGATGAAGTATGGTCTTGAGTTCATAGTCATGTATTAACATTGGTTCATTAATTGCGACAAATGTACCATACAAATATGTTAATAACAGGGGAAACTGGCTGTGGGCTGTATGGGAACTCTCTTTACTATCCTTGTGATAATTCTGTGAGCCTATAACTGTTATAATATTTTAAAATCTTTTTTAAAAAATCAGACTTGCAGAATTCAACTTAACCGGCAGAAGTATGATTTTGTTTTAAAACAGTGAAACAAGGAGCATATATCATTGTGTTCCACAATAGCATTCTGAGTCCTGCCGAATTGACACAATAGGGTAAAAACTTATTTCTCTTTATTAACTTGTACAAAGAAATGCTTTTGTTCAGCCAATGAGTGTTTTACAGTTAAACACTGTATGTGGGAAAAAATCAAAAGGGAATGCATTGTAAAACTAAACTCCTTTACTTAAAAGGGGCCTAAAATGTGTTTCTTGTTTTTAATGGGGATAATTATTTTCAGTCTTTAATAATCATTCCTCTTTCTAGGCAACTTTTGCTGCCACTTTAATAGAACACAGTGGCACAGAGAGAACTGGGAACAGGGGCAAGGGAGATGTTGGAAAGAAAGGTCTTTGCTCTGTCTGGCAGGTAACGCTCAGAACACTGGGGAAGTTGAAATGAAGCCATTCATTCAGAAATATGTCTTGTTTGCCTGCTATACACCAGAGTGTGAGGGCTTCTAAAATGAATCATTTATAGATGCTGGCCTCAGCACCTTATCACCTTATCATTGTTCAGGGTTGTAACATATACATGATTTATATAAGGATATAAAACTATATATCCTTATATAAATCACATCTGTATAATAAATATAAATTATGTGTATATATATATATATATATATATATATATATATATATATCTTGTATAGCTCACTGTCTTTCCTTGCCTCCCAAAGGCAACTGTTGTACTGTGTTTAATATATACCTTATATGTATGTATGTGTTCCTGCAAAAATGTATATTATTGTTTGGTGAGCATATATCTTTAATTTATGTAAATAGTGAGGTGCCACATTATCTTATCCCATTTTATTACTTTTTTATAGTAAGCAGTATGTTTTTGACCACTATCTTTGCTGTTAGTGAATACATAATCTTTAACCTGTAATTGCTACATAATATTATAAGAAAGAAGATAAGACCTCATTTGCTGGTTCCTGGCAGACCCTCTTTGCCCACCAACTCTCTCCTCAAGGAGCCTTCATTTGGTTGGTGCCTTCCCTTTGGTCTAGGGTATAAGTATTTGCTTATACAGACCTGATTGTCTAGGAAAGTTTCCAAAGAAGGGTTATGGCTCATTTCATTAAGACTATGCCAGCAGATTATTCAAAGTTGTAATTAGTGAAATTGTACAGATACTCTCTCCCTCCTGAGAAAATATAATTTCTGATTCATTTTTTGACCCAGAAGACTATGTTAACTCCATCTCTAAAACCCCCATAGGGATTTGTTTTCCAGGATGTGCTCCTGTGGGGGAATAAAAGGTGAGGGCCTGGAGACAGGGACTAAGATCTTGTCCTGGCTGTATCTTGTCCTGGCTATATCTTGTCCTGGCTGAGCCACTTGGAGCAGGTTCTAACATCCTTCTGTAGTTTGAATAGGTGCTGAAGTCATTCTTCCTGGGTTTGAATCCCAGCTCTGCAACTTCTGAGCTGTGTAGCCTTGGGCAAATTATTCACCTAGGAAAGGAGGTAATTAAACCACGATGGTTTCTAGGGGGGAATTCCAATTCAACTATTGTTTCATCCATATGTGCTTTCTTGGCTCCGTGCCCTTTTGGCATCATTCTTCTGTCTGTTTTTTCCCCAGTAACCTCTTTTCCCTTCAAGGGTCTCTCCAAATGGCATGTTCTTTAAAGCTTTTCCTCAGATTTCAGATTTAAGTAAAGAATAAAAGAGCACTAAAGATGAAATAAATAAAGGTAAAATTAAATCTTTTATTTTTCTTATTAATTGATCTAATAGATAACATTCAAAGTGATACTATTGATAGTAACAATGCATTAGGTGATCATAGCATATGGATGAGTGAAATGAATGACATAAGTTTGTAAGGAATGAGAGGGCTTAATTGGGAATACTATGTTATAAGGCACATGCATTGCATCTGAAGTGTTGAAAGTGGACTTAAATTTGTTATAAATGTATTTTGTAAATTGATAGACTAAGAGAGGAGAGAAATTGGAATTACATGAAATGCTTGGTTAAAAACAAGGCAGAAGAAGGGAGAAAAAATAAAGAACAAGTACAATGAATGTGAAACACCTGCAAACATGGTAGATAGTAAACCAAATACACTGATAATCACACTAAATATGAACTGTCTAAACATCTCAGTTAAAAGACAGAGGCTGTCAGAGTAGATAGAGAAGTAGTTTCAATTATATACATATATTTTTCTGCAATGAATCTATTTTAAATACAATGACACAAATAGATTAAAAGTAAAGAGATAGAGAAAGATATTCTATAGTAACACTAATCAAAGAACGCTGATGTAGCTATAGTAATTCCAGACAAATTAGACTGAAGAACAAGGGAAATTATCAGGGATAAAGAGGGTCATTACATAATGATGAGTCAATTCTCCAAGAAGACATAGAAGTCCTTAATGTGTATGTACTTAATGACAGAACATCAAAACACATGAGGCAAAACTAATAGAACTGCAAAGGAGAAAGAGACAAATCCATTAATATGGATTTGGAGACTTGAATACCCCTTTAGTAATTAGTAGATCCAGCAGGCAGAAAATGAGTAATAACATAGTTCAATTGACACAGCACCATTAATCAACTAGACCTAATTGACATTTATAAAATACTGCATCCAACAATAGCAGAATACACAGGAACCATGCTATGTTGATCACTGTAGCTTTAGAGTAAGTCTTGAAGTTGGGTAATTGCAGTCCTTAAACTTTGTTCTTCTTTGTATTGTGTTGGCTATTTTTTTTTGCTTTCCATATAAACTTGCTAATATCCACAAAATGGCTGCTTAGATTTTGGTTCAGATCATATTGCAACTACAAATCAAATTGGGAAGAATTGACAACAATATTGAGTTTTCTAATCCATGGACACAGACTCTCTCTTTTTAGATGTTTCTTGACTTTTTTCATTAAGCTTTATTTTTATGCATAGACCTTGTATATATTTGGAAAGTTTATAACTTAAGTGTTTCAAGTTTTTTTGGGGTGCTACTATAAATGGTTGTGTGTTAATAATTTCAAATTCCAATGTCCATTGTTGGTATGAAGGAAAGTAATTGATTTTGTACATTTACCTTGTATCTTGTAACCTTGCTATAGTCATTTACTCATTTAAGGTGGGTTTTTTTTCATTTTGTCAGTCCTTTGGGATTTTGTACATAGACGATCATGCAAACTTCAAACAAAACCAGTTTTATTTCTTCCTTTCTAATCTGTATACCTTTTATTTAAAAAAAGTATTTAGCCCTATTGTTTAAATAAGTAGGAATAGCTAACATTTACTGAGTGATTACTATGTCCAAGCACTGCCCCAAGCACTTGTTATTTGTTTACTTGTGAAATACTTGTTATTTAGTCACAGGAACTTTCTAGAATAGGTACCACTATTATCTCAGTGTTACAGAGGAGGAGACTGAGGGTAGAGAAGAAGCAAATTGCTTAAAACTTTGAAACATTGTCAACACTTTGGTATTAAAATTTTCTCTCTTTTCCCTGGGAGAAGCTTAAAAATCCATGCAAACCATGGTTCCCAGTTCTTGTTTCAGGAAATATAGTCATCAAATCTATCTAACCAGCCCCAACCTTTCCCTGGAGCTTTATTCCTGTAATCCAACTGAGTACTAGAAATGGTCTCCTGCATGTCCCACAGGCATCTCCAACTCACTATGATCAAAATCATATTCACAATTTTCTTCTCTAATCTTGCTTTTCCTCTTATGGTTCTTTTTTCTTATGATCGCTTCTTCCTTTTTATCTTTTGAAAGTGAAACTGAAAGTGAAGTCGCTCAGTCGTGTCCAACTCTTTGCAACCCCATGGACTGTAGCCTACGAGGCTCCTCCATCCATGGGATTTTCCAAGCAACAGTACTGGATTGGATTGCCATTTCCTTCCCCACTTTATTCATTCTGTTAGTTTAGAGATAGGATGATTGATCAAGCAAGATTCTAAAGCAGTTTCAAGCTTTCTTCTGTATTAGAATCAACTGAGAGCCTTGTTAAAATGCAGCCTTCCCCTGCAACCCCTGCCAGGTATCACCTATAGATTCTCATTCTGTAGATGTGGCTTGTGTATTTTTTAATTGAAAATTGTTGACATGTAGATCTTGTAAATTGGGTTGAAAACTTTTAACAAGCATCACAGGTAGTGTCAATACAGATGATCCTAGAACTACAGGTTGAAAAATACTCCAGGGCTCAGATGAAGGCATCAGTCTTGGGTGGATAAAACAGAAAATGCTGCAGGATACATGTGGACTAGGGACTGCTGGAGTTTTATCTGGAATCCTCCTTTATGAGGTAGCAGCTGATATCTCTCTGAACAGGGAGGCGTTTATGGCATCAGAGTGCTAGGAGAAAGCAGTCAGAAACAGAAGTCATAGGCATGGAAGAAGATCCTTGTGGAGGTAAGAAGAGAGTCTGAAGCAATGCAGGTCAAAACCACAAAGAAGATATTTTATAGGGAAGAATGGGGAAGACAACTGCCAGTAGTTGTCTTCAGAGCTTAAAAGGGGAAAAGAGCTCAGAAAGAAACGGGAAGAAAACAGATTCACCAACTCCTGATTGTGAGGGTCCTGAATATTACCACCTGTCTCTGCTAGAGAGGCAGGCTACACAAGTCCAAGAGCTGGGAAGTCCAGACTTCCTAGCCTCTACCACGTAGTTCATCCCTCGATGCCCAGTCTCCTCATTTGTAAAATGGAGACAGTATAAGTTCCACTTCATGAACTCAAAGTAGAAGTTCAAATGAATAAATGCATGTAATATATTAGGCTCATAGCAAAGACTCTAATGGATGTTAGCTTATTCACATTCCATAAGCAATATTCTGCTTGAATTTTGTACAAATAAATCAATTAATCTTACTTCAAACAGAGGTCCTTTCAATACCTTTTTACAAATGAAGAAACTTAATGCACCAGGAAAACGTGATTTGTCTACGTCTGTACAAGTAGTATGTGAATGAACAGGAGCTAGAGAAAGCTCCAGCTGCATTTTGAGTGTCTACTTGTTGCCAGGTATTGAGGAAGATGCTTTTTAACATGTCAGCACTTGCCATGTATTTCCCTACGCTGCTGATATTGGGATAGAGTTAAGGGCCAAACTATAAAGGTAGTAGAACCGGGGCTGGAGAGAAGCCAGTTGGCTCCAGAGCTGGGAACTCCTACAGTGACTTCTGCCTCTCTTGATGGAACCCTGCAGTACCCCACACCATCCTGGCTACCTCTGAGAGCTATGTGCTGGTGGTTACTAGCATCTGTGAGGAAGTCAGAGATAAATGAATCTCAGTTCTGTCCGAGAAAAGCTCATTGCTTTCTGAAGAGTATAAAACAAGTATTGATATGTACAAAACTCCCATACAAGGTGGAGCTTCCCAGGCGGCACTAGTGATGAAGAATCTGCTTGCCAGTGCAGGAGACTTAACAGATGTGGGTTTGATCCCTGTGTCAGGAAGATCCCCTGGTGGAGAGCATGGCAACCCACTCCTATATTCTTGCCTGGAGCATCCCGTGGACAGAGGATCGTGGCAGGCTACTGTCCATAGGGTCGCAAAGAGCTGGACACGATTGAAGTGACTTAGCATGCACACACCATACAAGGTAAAAAGGTACATGGGAACCCAGAGGGAGGGACTCTCTCCCTTTGGCCATTTGGAGGTGAACTTGGAAGGAGGGTAGGATTGGGGCATATGAAGGAGGGGTTGGGACTGGAGGATGAACTGAGTGGAGAAGCAGACACAGCAACTCCCAAGAATATCCAAGTATTAAGCCAATGTGTGCAGACTTCTGGAAGGTAAGATTTGGGATCTGTTTGGAAGTATCTAGAAATCTGAAGCTAAATAGTTTGAACTTTAATTTTGTAGGCAACAGGGAGGCATAAGAGATCTATTGCTTTTGGCTTTATTTTAGGCAAATGCTTCTTAATATTAATGGTTTTTACTTTGAGATAATTGAAGATTCACATGCAATTATAAGAAATAACAGAGAGAGAGATCCTGAGTAACTTAATCTTCCTAGATGATAACTTGTATAATAGTAGTCAATATGACAACTAAGATATTTACATTGATATAATCAACTGCTTTTATTCAGATTTCCTGTTTTACTTGCACTCATCTGTGTATGTATTTAAAGCTATAGAATTTTACCACATGGGTAGGTTTGCAAATCTACGACCACAGTAAAGATACAGGACAATTCCATCACTATGAGAATCTCTCCTGTTGTCCTTTTACAAGCATATCCACTTTCCTTCCATGCCTCTTCCTTAATCTCTAATCCTTATTACTAGCATGGTTTCTGTAATTTTATTTAAGAATGTTTCCTAAATGGAATCATATAGTATACAGTCTTGGTAATTGGCTTTTTTTCACTCACCATAATTCTCTTGAGCTTCATCCAAATTATAACCTGTATCAATAGTTCTCTCTCTCTCTCTTGTTTTGAGTAGCATTCCATGATATGGATGTACCATAGTTTAACCATTCACCTGCTAAAGGGGGACTGGGTTATTTTCAGTATTTAACTACTATGAGTTAAGCTGCTGTAGATATTTGTGTACAAAATTCACACATAAAGTTGTGTGTATTTTGTGTGAACATGTTTTCATTTCTCTGGGATAAATACCCAAGAGCTCTGGGTATGTATACTAGCAGTAGGTATGTATGCTGCATTGTATAATTAGTTGCATAATTAGTTTTATAACTAGCAAGTGTGTGTATATGTGTATATATATATATATATATATATATATATATATATATGACCTTAGAGCTCTGTAGCTAAGATGGTAAAGTGTCTCCCTACAATGTGGGAGACCCGGGTTTGATCCCTGGGTTGGGAAGATCCCCTGAAGAAGAAAATGGCAACCCACTCCAGTATTCCTGCCTGGAAAATCCCATGGACTGAGGAGCCGTATGGGGTCACAAAGAGTCAGACATGACTGAGCAACTTCACTTTCACTTTAGGGCTTCCCTGGTGCCTCAGAGGTTAAAGGTTATTATATATTTAGTTGCATAATTAGTTTTATAACAAGCAAGTGTGTGTATATATATATATATAATATTTATTCTTTTTCAGGTTCTTTTCTATTTTAGGTTATTCAGTTCAGTTCATTCACTCAGTCATGTCCGACTCTTTGCGACCCCATGAATCGCAGCACGCCAGGCCTCCCTGTCCATCACCAACTCCTGGAGTTCACTCAGACTCAGGTCCATCGAGTCCATGATGCCATCCAGCCATCTCATCCTCGGTCGTCCCCTTCTCCTCCTGCCCCCAATCCCTCCCAGCATCAGAGTCTTTTCCAATGAGTCAACTCTTCACATGAGGTGGCCAAAGTACTGGAGTTTCAGCTTCAGCATCATTCCCTCCAAAGAAATCCCAGGGCTGATCTCCTTCAGAATGGACTGGTTGGATCTCCTTGCAGTCCAAGGGGCTCTCAAGAGTCTTCTCCAACACCACAGTTCAAAAGAACAGTAAATGCAGTTCCTTGTGCTATACAGCAAGTTCTTGTTTATCTATTTTATATATAGTAGTAGATTGTTAATTTCAAATTCCAAATTTATCCCTCTCTCTCCTTTCCTCTTTGATAACCATCAGTTTGTTTTCTATATCTGTGAGTCTACTGCTGTTCTGTAAATAAGTACATTTGTATCATTTTTTTTTTTTAGATTTTGTGTGTATGTGCTATAATATAATGTTGGTCTTTTTCTGTCTGACTTACTTCACTTAATATGATAATCTCTAGGTCTATCCATGTTGCTACAAATGGCATTATATAATCCTTTTAAATGGCTGAATAATATTTCATTGTCTCATTGTGTTTTAAATTTGCATTTCTTTAGTAGCTAAAATGATGCTAAAATCTTTTCATATGGTTATTTGCTCTTTGTACATCTTCAGCAAAATGTCTATTCACATTGTTTGCCCATTTTCTAATTGAACTTTTTTATTACTGAGTTTTGAGAGTTCTTTACATATTCTTATATTACTCCAATGCCAGATATGTGGCTTGAAAATATTTTCCCAATGTATACACCTTTTCTTTCCATTACCTTTACAAGATCTTTCACAGAACAAAAATTTTTAATTTTCATGAGCTCTAATTTATCAAGTTTTCCTTTTATAGATCATCTAATGGCATCAAGTCTAAGAATTCTTTCCTTAGAAATCCTGAAGGTGTTCTTTAAAAAAAATTTCTTTTGTATTTTTACATGTTATATTGAAGTCCATTATCCATTTTAAGTTAATTTTTATATAAGGTGTGAGATTTAGGTCAACTTTTTGTTTACTTGTTGGTTTTTGTCTTTGGATGTCCAGTTGTTCCAGTACCATTTATTGAAAGGACAACAACAATCTTCCTGCACTGAATTGCGTTTGCACCTTTATTGATAATCAGTTGGGCTTATTTGTGTAGGGTTACCCCTGGGTTCTCTGTTCTGTTCCATTGATCTTTATGTCTATCTCTCCACCAGTGTGACAACTCCATGATTACTTTAGCTATATAGTAAGCCTTAATATCAAGAAGATGGATTCTTTTCACTGTACTCCTTTTCAAGAGTGTTTCAGCTATACTAGATACTATGCCTTCCCATATAAATTTTAGGATAAACTTCTTTATGCTTATAAAATCTTTGCTGAGATTTTGACAAGAATTGCATTAAACCCACAGATCAACTTGGAGAGATCTTTACTAAGTTGAATCTCCTAATTCATGAACACATTATGTGTTTCCATCGACTTAAGTCTTCTTTGATTTCTTTTATTTGCATTTTGTAATTTTCAGCATTCAGACTATTTATGTGTTTTGTATATGTACAAAGTACTTTCTTTTCTATAGTGACTATAAATAATACTGTTTTTAATTTTGGTTTCCATATATTCTTTTTTATTATTAAAAATATCCTTTTATTTTCAACCTACCTATGTCATTGAATATGAAGTGAATTTGTTCTTACTTCAAACATCGTATAGTTGGCTGGTTTTTCTTTTTTGGTTTGTTTGTTTTATCCACCCTGCCAATCTGCCTTTTTATTTGGTGTATTTACACCATTTACATTTAAGGTGATTCTTGATATATATGAACTTAAGTATACAATTTTATTATTTCCTGGTTTTCCTCTGCTTCACTTTTATCACCTTTATGTGGGTTATTGGGATTTTTTTTAATAGGATTCTCTTGATATATTTTTAGTGTGTTTGAGTATATCACTTTGTATAAAAAGTTATTCCTTTGGATATTACAATATGCATATATGACATTATAATCTATTATTGCATGAGTGAAGTATGGAAACCTTGCTTCTATTCAGGTCCCTTTGCCTTTCCCAATTTTTAGCACCATTGCCTTGAGTATAAGATATTATCATTTTTCTTTCAATCATCATGATTGTAAAAGTTTATGAGAATGATAAGTAGGTAAGTGTAAGTAAGTGTTAGTTGTTCAGTTATGCCTGACTCTTTGCAACCTCATGGACTGCAGCCTGTCAGGCTCCTCTGTCCACGGAGTTCTCTAGGCAAGAAGACTGGAGTGGGTAGCTGTCCCCTTCTCCAGGGGAATCTTCCCAACCCAGGTATCGAATCTGGGTCTCCTGCATTGCAAATAGATTCCTTACCATCTGAGCCACCAGGGAAACCCATGAGAAGGATAGTCTATCATATTTACCCCTATTTTTTAAATCTATCTTGATATTGTGCTTTCCTTTATGAAGTTCCTAATTATCTTTTCCTTTCTGTTTATGAAACTTTCTTTGTTGTTTGTTGTTCAGTTGCTCAGTCATGTACGACTCTTTGCGACCCCATGGACTGCAGCATGCCAGGCTTCCCTGTTCTTTACCATCTCCTGGAGCTTGCTCAAACTCATGTCCATGTTGGTGATGCCATCCAACCATCTCATCCTCTGTCACCCCCTTCTCCTCCTGCCTTCTATCTCTCCCAGCATCAGGGTCTTTTCCAGTGAGTTGGTTCTTCACATCAGGTGGCCAAAGCATTGGAGCTTCAGCTTCAGCATCAGTTCTTTCAATGAATATTCAGAGTTGATTTCCTTTAGGATTGACTGGCTTGATCTCCTTGCAGTCCAAAGGACTCTCAAAAGTCTTCTGCAACACCGCAGTTAGAAAGCATTGATTCTTAGGTGCTCAGCCTTCTTTACGATCCAACTCTCACATCCGTACATGACTACTGGTAAAACCATAGCTTTGACTATATGGACCTTTGTTGGCAAAGTAATGTCTCTGCTTTTTAATACTCTGGCTAGGTTTGTCATAGCTTTTCTTCCAAGGAGCAAGTGTCTTTTAATTTCATGGCTGCAGTCACCATACACAGTGATTTTGGAGCCCAAGAAAATAAAATCTTTCACTGTTTCCATTGTTTGTCCATCTATATGCCATGAGGTGATGGGACCAGATGCCATGATTGTAGTTTTTGAACGTTGAGTTTTAAGCCAGCTTTTTCACTCTCCTCTTTCACCTTCATCAAGAAACTTCCTTCAGTCACTCTTTGAGGGTAGATTTGTTAGCAAAAAATCCTCTTTGCTTTTCTTCATCTGAACACGGAGTTTGTTCTTGAAGGTCTATTTTGTTGGATATAGAATTTGCAGTTGACATTTCTTTTCTTTCAGCACTTGAAAAATGCCATGACATTTCCTTTGGTATCTGTGGTATCAAATGAGATATCTGCCATCATCTGAATTAATGTTCCTCTGACAGGTAATATATTCTTTCTTTCTATCTACTTTCAAGAATTTGCCTTTGTTTTCAGAATTCAATTATGTGTCTTGGCATTGATTCCCTTGAAATTTTCCTGGTGGGGTTTGTTCAGCTTCTTGGAACTGTAAGTTTGTGTCTTTCAGCAAATTTGGGAGATTCTCAGGCATAATTTCTTGCCATACTCATTTAGACTGTACAAATGTTGGGATTTTGGTTACTGCACCACAGATCCTAGAGACTCTTCTCATTTTTTTCCCAGTCTATTTTATCTCTATTGTTCATATTGAGCAAATTTTATTTATCCTCAAGTTCACTGATTCTATCCAATGTCATCTCCATTATAATATTAAGCCCATTCAGAAAGTTTAAAAAATTTCAATTATTGTATTTTTCAGTTCCATGATTTCCATTTACATCCTTTTTATAT
This sequence comes from Budorcas taxicolor, assembly GCF_023091745.1. Lineage (NCBI taxonomy): Eukaryota > Metazoa > Chordata > Mammalia > Artiodactyla > Bovidae > Budorcas > Budorcas taxicolor. The sequence goes on from NC_068912.1 coordinate 77,248,290, forward strand.
GTTTTATTTGCTGAACTTTTAAAAAATCTTATTTTATGTCAGAATTCAGTTGATTAACAACCAATGTTGTGTTAGTTTTAGGTGTATAGCAAAGTGACTCAGTTAAGTTCAGTCACTCAGCCATGTCCGACTCTTTGCAACCCCATGAATCACAGCACGCCAGGCCTCCCTGTCCATCACCAACTCCCAGAGTTCACCCAAACTCATGTGCATCGAGTCAGTGATGCCATTCAGCCATCTCATCCTCTGTTGTCCCCTTCTGCTCCTGCCCCCAATCCCTCCCAGCAGCAGGGTCTTTTCCAATGAGTCAACTCTTCGCATGAGGTGGCCAAAGTACTGGAGTTTCAGCCTCAGCATCAGTCCCTCCAATGAACACCAGGACTGATCTACTTTAGGATAGACTGTTTTGATCTCCTTGCAGTCCAAGGGACTCTCAAGAGTCTTCTCCAACACCATAATTCAACAGCATCAATTCTTTGGCACTCAGCTTTCTTCACAGTCCAACTCTCACATCCATACATGACCACTGGAAAAAACCATAGCCTTGACTAGATGGACTTTTGTTGGCAAAGTAATATCTCTGCTTTTCAATATGCTACCTAGGTTGATCATAACTTTCTGTCCAAGGAGTAAGTGTCTTTTAATTTTATGGCTGCAATCATCATCTGCAGTGATTTTGGAGCCCCCCAAAATAAAGTCTGATGCTGTTTCCACTGTTTCCCCATCTATTTCCCATGAAGTGATTGGACCAGATGCCATGATCTTAGTTTTCTGAATGTTGAGTTTTAAGTCAACTTTTTCACTCTCCTCTGTCACTTTCATCAAGAGGCTTTTTAGTTCCTCTTCACTTTCTGCCATAAGGGTGGTGTCATCTGCATATCTGAGGTTACTGATATTTCTCCCGGCGATCTTGATTCCAGCTTGTGCTTCTTCCAGCCCAGCGTTTCTCATGATGTACTCTGCATAGAAGTTAAATCAGCAGGGTGACAATATACAGCCTTGACGCACTCCTTTTCCTATTTGGAACCAGTCTGCTGCTCCATGTCCAGTTCTAACTGTTGCTTCCTGACCTGCAAATAGGTTTCTCAAGAGGCAGGTCAGGTGGTCTGGTATTCCCATCTCTCAGAATTTTCCACAGTTTATTGTGATCCATACAGTCAAAGGCTTTGGCATAGTCAATAAGGCAGAAATAGATGTTTTTCTGGAACTCTCTTGTTTTTTCCATGATCCAGCAGATGTTGGCAATTTGATCTCTGGTTCCTCTGCCTTTTCCAAAACCAGTTTGAACATCAGGAAGTTCATGTATCTATTCTTTTTCAAATTCTTTTCCTATTTAGGTTATTACAGAGTGTTGAACAGATTTCCCTGTGCTATACAGTAGGTCCTTGTTGGTTGTCTGTTTTAAATATATCAGTGTGTACACTGTCAATTCCAAACTCCCAACGTATCTTTCCCGCTTTCTCTCCTGCTAACCATAAGTACATTCTCTAAGTCTTTGTGTCTGTTTCTGTTTTGTAAATAAGTTCATTTGTATCATTAAAAAAAAATATTCTGAATATAAGCAATATTATATTGATATTTGTTTTTCTCTGCCTGACTACTTAACTTAGTATGATAATCCACGTTGCTACAAATGGCATTATTTCATTCTTTTTTATGGTTTGGTAGTCCATTGTAGACATATACCACATCTTCTTTATCTGTTCGTCTGTCAGTGGACATTTAGGTTGCTTCCATATCTTGGCTATTATAAATAGCATTGCAATGAACACTGGGGCGCATGTATCCTTTCAGATTTTGTTTTTTCTGCAGATATAATCCCAAGAGTGCTTCCCTAATAGCTCAGTTGGTAAAGAATCCACCTGCAATGCAGGAGACCCCAGTTTGATTCTTGGATCAGGAAGATCCACTGGATTAGGCACAGGTTACCCACTCCAGTATTCTTGGGTTTCCCTTGTGGCTAAGCTGGTAAAGAATCTGCCTGCAATGCGGAAGACCTGGGTTTGATCCCTGGGTTGGAAGGATGCCCTGGAGAAGGGAAAGGTTACCCACTCCAGTATGGAGAGTTCCATGGACTGTATAGTCCATAGGGTCTCAAAGAGTCAGACATAACTGACTGACTTTCTATATTCTGTAATCCCAAGAGTTGGATTGCTGTATTATATGGTAGCTCTAGTTTTAGCTTCTTAAGGAGCCTCCATACTGTTTTCTATAGCTGCCATACCAATTTACATTCCCACTGACAGTGCAAAAGAGTTCCCTTTTCTCCAAACCCTCTCCAGCATTTGTTGTTTGTAGACTTTTTGATGATGGCCAACCTGACTAGTGTGAAATGTCATCTCATTATAGTCTCGATTTCCATTTCTCTATTAATTTAGCAATGTTAAGCATCTTTTCATGTGCCTCAGCTATCTGTATGTATATTTAGGTCTTTGCTAAAATTTTTTATTTTTTGTTTCAAAAAATTTGTAAGTGCCTGTTGAAGCATTGTTATGAAGGCTGCTTTAAAATCCTTGTTAGTTTTTTCCAACATCTATTTCATCTCAGTATTGGTTTCAATTACTTATCTTTTCTCCCTGATATATCTCTAATCTGTGGGTCCTAACTAGCCAATATTTGCTCCAGAACTTTGGTCTGGTGTGTTCCTTTTTTAAAAAATTAATCTTCTTGGAATATAGTTGCTTTACAATGTTTATTAGTTTCTGCTGTATAGCAAAGTGAATCAATTATACGTATACCAAGGAGAAAAGGACTGGTGAGATGAATTGGGAGATTGGAATTGGCAAATATACAATTCTATATTATAAAGTAGATAACTAATGAAAACTCCTGTATAGTAGTTCCTTTATAACTATGGTATAGTGGTATATAGTTTATTTCTCAGGGAACCCATTCCTTTGACTCTCTGACCTACTGCAATGCTGGATCCCTGGGCTAGGGCTCCCCTTAAAGTGAGATATTTTATATTGACTTTTGAAGTATAAGACCTGGTTTAGATGGAGAAGCTATGGTTTGTATTTTTATCATTTCTTGTGATTTCTATGTATAAGCTCATAATTTGATCTCTCTGGCATTTAAAGGCTTTGCTTTGGGATATATATTTCCACACCCTCTTGCTTTCCTCCTCCTTTTTCTTCTTCCTCCTCCTTTGTCTTCTTCCTCCTCCTATTTTTTTACTTCCCCTTCTTTTTTGTTGTTTCTTTGTTTTAAATGTCTTTCCTCCAAAGGCATCTTTATTCATCTTCCCTATATCAGGACCCTCTTTTTGTGTGTATTTGAAACGTGTATTCTTAGTTTGTTTACTATAAAGAAACAAATATGCATTATAATGATGGGACAGAACTAAAAAGCAGTGGAACAAAAGACATCCATACACCCCAAGGAACCATTGTTTGCAAACAAAAGGTGAGGCTACAGGAGTGAAGAGTAAGCTTGGTCTCAGGTCAGAGCATGACATGGCTCCTGAGGTTCAGTTTCCTCATCACCAAAATGAAGGGTTTGACTTGATGGTCCTCAGAGCACTTCCAGCATGATAAATGACTTAGTGACTGGACATAATTGTCTTCAGATAGCTGAAAGGCTGTAAGGGCATCCAAGGGAGCAGACTGATCAATGCAGTTCCAGACTCCAGAAGATGAAACTGGAATCAGTGAGTGGAATGACAGGTAAACTATGAAAACTTCACTAATAATCAGAACTACCCCCAAATAGAGAGGACAACCTGTCAAGTGCCAAGGTATCTGCTCTGGGGTAAACCGATGCCCATCAGTTTCAGTTTCAGGACACTCTTTTCTAGTCTTATTCCTAAAGGCTTTTTGCTGTTCAGTCAGTAGGTCGTGTCCGACTTTGCAGCCCCACAGACTGCAGCACGCCAGGCTTCCCTGTCCTTCGCTATCTCCCTGAGTTTGCTCCAACTCATGTCCATTGAGTCGGTGATGCTGTCCAATCATCTCATCCTGTCACTCCCTTCTCTTCCTGCCCTCAATCTTTCCCTGAATCAGGGTCTTTTCCAGTGAATTGTCTGTTTGTATCAGGTGGCCAAAGCATTGGAGCTTCAGCTTCAGCATCAGTCCTTTCAATGAATATTCAGGGTTGATTTTCTTTGGGATTGACTGGTTTGATCTCCTTGCAGTCCAAGGGACTCTAAAGAGTCTTCTTCAGCACCACAATCTGAAAGCATCAATTCTTAGGTGCTCAGCCTTCTTTATGGTCCAACTCTCATATCCGTACATGACTACTGGAAAAACCATAGTTTGACTATGTGGACCTTTGTCAGCAAAGTGACGTCTTTGCTTTTTAATACGCTATCTAGGTTTGTCATAGCTTCTCTTCCAAGGAGCAAGCATCTTTTAATTTCGTGGCTGCATTACCATCTGCAGCTCAAGAAAATAAAATCTGTTACTGCTTCCACTTTTTCTCCTCCTATTTGCCATGAAGTGACCTTTTATGTGCCCTAGTTTCAATAGGCAGAGTGTTACTTGTGGTTTAGGGGGAATGTGCAAAGTTTTCATTCTTGCTCAGAATTCTCACTGCTCTTCTTCCCTGCCCCAAGTTCTTCTATCCTCAATTTATTTTCCCCAAACCTGCTATGTTTTCCCGGTGGAAATCTACTCTTATTTGGTTTAAATAAAAAGGTCGTTGGCACTTCCAAAAATGCTCAAAGACTACATGATTATGTGTATACAGATTTCTGTATTATTATTTGAAGGCCAATAGCTGTCTTTTATGAATTACCTATTGTATTCTAAATGCCTTCTAACTAGTGCATCAGGGAGTAGCTTCTTGAATCCTCCCCACAATTCTTTCTCATAGGTATCAGTTCCCCTCTACAGAAAAGTAATTTCTCCAGGATTGCACAGCTCAAGGCATATTATCATTTCAGTTGCTCAGTTGTGTCCAACTCTTTGTGACTCTATGGACTGTAGCATGCCAGGCCTCCCTGTCCATCACCACCTCCCAGAGTTTACCCAAACTCACGTCCATTGAGTCGATGATGCCATCCAACCATCTTATCCTCTGTCGTCCCTTCTGCTCCCGCCTTCAATCTTTCCCAGCATCAGGGTCTTTTCAAATGAGTCAGCTCTTTGCATCAGGTGGCCAAAGTATTGGAGTTTCAGCTTCAACATCAGTCCTTCCAGTGAACACCCAGGACTGATCTCCTTTAGGATGGGCTGGTTGGATACCCTTGCAATCCAAGGGACTCTCAAGAAGCTTCTTCAACACCACAATTCAAAAGCATCAATTCTTCGGCTCTCAGCCCTCTTTCTAGTCCAATTCTCGCATCCATACATGACTACTGGAAAAACAATAGCTTTGACTAGATGGACCTTTGTTGGCAAAGTAATGTTTCTGCTTTTTAATATGCTGTATAGGTTGGTCATAACTTTTCTTCCAATATTAACATGTATTCAAAAGAAGGAAAAGGGGAAAAACCCATTAACATTCTAAAGCTAGCTTTCTGCCTCTAAAGCATGTGTTCTTGATCTCTGCCTAACACCCATGAGTCTTTGGGTAAGAAAGAAAAATTATAAAAATGTTTTCACTAATGAGTAAAATATACTGTATCAGCTTAATGACACAGAAAGATAATATCAGAAAAAGAACAAGAGTTGGAGTGAGGAGTACTAGGTTTGGGCCTAGGTCCATCATTTATGAGCCCTTTAAACTTGAACAAGTAATTTTACCTGCTGAATTAGTTTTCTTTTGCTGTGTAACAAACTACCACAAATTTTGTGGCTTAATAGGACACCCAACTGCAAAATCTAGAACTCAAGTCAGAAGTCTGGATGAGCTCAGCTGGATTCTCTTCTCAATTAAGGATAAAATCAAAGTGTTGATGGTCTGATCTTACGTTCAGTTTCTAGAGAAGAATCTGCTTTGAAGATCATTCAGGTTGTTGGAAAAATCCAGTTGCTATAGCTCTGCGGCTCATGCTTTCTTACTGGCTGTCAGCCAGGGGTCGCTCTCCACTCCTAGGAGGCTGCCCATATTTCCAGTCTGGATTTTCCTGAGGTTTTTGTGACGACGACTAAATGAGAAGTATTGTACACATAGTGGTGATGGATATGATCATTGCTTAATGTTGCTGAGTGTAGAAGATACCCCTCAACCTCTAAACATAGAGCATGTCTACACCACAGGAAATCCTACCAAGAGGCAGGTTCCGAAGTCTCTTATAACAGAAGTGTCAGTTGGTCTTCCTCAGAAAAAACAGAAACTGGGTTTTGTGCTGGACAAATGTTTATTGGAGTGAAGTGGATGAGATGCGGTGAGGTGTCTGTCACCGGTAATGAGAAGAGTGCTAACTGGCCTTCCTGCAGTGAAGAGAAGGTGGCGAGGGTTGGGAAAGGCTAACCTCGCAGGGGGCAAAAAGCGAAGAAGTGGTTTGGATTGCAGTAGGCGAGAAATGCCTGCATTGCCAGCCCCGTAAGCGGACCCCCCTCAGTGGGCGGGTACTTGCGAACACAGGGCCGCCTCCAACCCCCGCCCCTGCCCGGGCTGTGGGTACCTGTGTAGGGGACGCCGGGGAGACTACCGGGGGCGCGTCTGACTCGGTCAGCCCCTCACAACCCAATCCCCCCTCTGTGAGCGGTGCAAGTGGAGTCTCCCAGTCTGCGCCCCCTGGCTCTAGCTAACCAATCTCAGTCCCACTGTTGGTTGGAGCATTTCGCCCAGAGCCTCCGAGCGTACTGGTTGCCGGCTGCGGCTGGGAGCTTGGTTGCGCAATTACTTGCCGCCACTGCGGCCGCGGCCAAAGCCACCTGGGCAAGGAGCGAATTTGCCGCGAGGTTCCCGCCTCGGAAAGAGGTAAAAGCTATCATTCGCCTTTTGGGGGGCACTCAAATGCAAGGTGTAGCGAGCGAACCAGCCTGGATTATCGCGGGGTGGAAAGCAATGGGCGCGTTATCAGGGAAGCGGGTACCTGGGGACAGTTGCTGCAGGTTAGGGGTCTCTGTTAGCATTACGAATCCTGGTCCCTGTGGGCTTCCTGGGCGCCCCACCACCACCGCACTGCCCCCTGTGACCACACCCTGGATCGCGGTGTCTGCGGCAACCTACCCTTGCCCGCAGTGGTCGATCCTTGTCAGATACAGGCATAATTTTTAATACTGCAGGGAAGAAGACAGCAAGGGCTTATTTAGGGTGAAAATGTTTGCTAACATCGCTTGGATGTGCATGTTTTAAGGGTTGGCAAGCTGTCCGTTCTTGCAGTATTCTGTAGTGTGGCATGATAAAATAAAAATAGGCGCGTAGCCACCGCGAAAGTAACAAACAGGTGAAGAGGCTCGGGGCGCTCCTGCCCTCCTCCCCACCCGCATTGCCTTTGGTGGGTTCCCGGGGTGGGCAGAGAGACAGCTCACCGCAGAGAATGGAGGAGGGAGGAGGGAAGTGGGAGGAGGGAGGAGGGTGGGGTTAGCGAGCGAGTCGAGGCAGACACCACCCCCCGCCCCCCCCACCCCATGTCCCCAGGCAGGCGCTGCGACAAGACATCATTCCGAGTTAGACTCCCACCCCTCACACATCCTCTCTTCTCTCCTCCGTAGGCGTCCCTCACTGCTGGCCAAGTGCCTGAGAAGCAGTACACGCACCTCTCAGCTAATACCTGACCATGGGCAACTCCTGCTTCGGCCTCAAGGAACGCCTGATGAAGCGGCTGCGGCCTCTGCCGACTGTGATCGTCATCCGCACCTGCCTGCCCCAGAGAAGGAGCAGAGATTTCCGCGTGGTGGTGCTCGGCTCGGCCGGCGTGGGCAAGAGCGCGCTGGTGCAAAGGTGGGTGCGCGGCAACTTCCGTGAGGCGTACCTGCCGACCATCGAAGATACCTACCGCCAGGCGCTAGGCTGCAGCCACAAGGCGGGTGCGCTGCACATCACCGACACCACCGGTGGCCGCCGCTACCGGGGCCTGCAGCGCCTTGCCATTGCCAGGGGTCACGCCTTCATCCTGGTTTATTCTATCACCAGGAAGCAAACCCTGGAGGAGCTGAAACCTCTCTATGAGCTGATCCGTCAACTCAAAGGTAACAACCCGCAAAAGTGCCCCGTCATCCTGGTGGGCAACAAGTGCGATGAGAGCCGTCGGGAGGTGAGTGAGAAGGAAGGCGCTGCCTATGCGTGCGAGTGGAATTGCGCCTTCTTGGAGACCTCGGCCAAGATGAATATCAACGTCCAGGAGCTGTTCCAGTTGCTGATAAATTTCGAGAAGAAGCCCGCCGCCGCCGCCGCAGCCCCCGCCAGCGCCCAGCCTCCGCAGAAGAAATCCCAGATCCCCAAGACCGCCGAGAAGCTGCTGGGCAAGTGCATCGTCATGTGAACCCTGAGCCTTAGAGGTCGCGCCCCTCCTCTCCTTCAGTGTGCCGAAAACACGGACCGACCCCATCGTGCTGTGTCACCTGTACATGACTGACTTGTGTGCTGTGGTTTGGGTTGTAACAATTAGATGTCAATAAATGTCCCTTGTGAGTGAATAACTTTCCTTTTCCCCAGGCGAGAGAACTCGAATTGTTAAAATAATGGACATTGGAGGAGGAGAGGAAAAAAGGAACAGGATGCATTTCAAGGATGGGACTTGGATGGACTTTAGAGATTAATGTTTGAAAAAGAGACTGGAAATGGCAAAATGAATTGAAAGATACCACTGCCCTTCTTGTAATCCTCTTATTGTGTATTATTCTTAAACATTTCAAGTCCTGTAAATGTCTAATCATATCTCCCCATTGTGTATTTAATTGTTAAAAAACACGTTTCTGCAGCAAAAGCTCTGACAGATGGCTGTGAGACAGAAATACTAAACATGATAAATAAATGAATGTCCTATGGTTGAGCATTGAGGGTGGGAGCAGAGAGAATTGTTAAAGTGGATCTTGCTTACTAAATATATGCCAGTTGTTCCATAGGTCATTTAAAAATGTTTGAGTATTCTATATCCCTGTTTAAAAAAATTATAATAGTTCCATGACTTAATAAAGCTTTTCCTGCATGCAGTCAGCTGTAATACTTTCTTTTTCACTCAACAACAACAAAAATTTCCCGTTGCCAGTCACAACTGGTGAAGATTTCTAATAAGAATTTTATGTACAGAAGCCTATGCCCTCTTGAAATTAGCTGGGTGGGGGTGGTTCATGGGTCCCTGCAATGCAGAGTTAGTTTATATCCATCACCTTTCCTGGGCTGATTCAGGAAGAACTCCAGGCATCTTTGAAGAGGTTACTTGCTCATTTTGCTGCTGTCTTGGAGATGGGTGGTGAAAAGCAAACTCTGCCTCAAAAGTCTTTCCTCAAGAACTACTGGATAATGGATGAACCTAGAGTCTGTTATACAGAGTGAAGTTAAGTCAGAAAGAGAAAAACAAATATCGTATATTAAGGCATATATGTGAAATCTAGAAAAACGGTACAGATGAACCTATTTGCAGGGCAGGAACAGAGATGCAGACAAGACAGATCAGGGGACACGGGGATTGGGGAAGGGGATGGTGGGATGAATTGAAGATTGGGTTTGACATACATACACTACCATGTGTAAAACTGATAGCTGGTGGGAACCTGGGATATAGTGCAAGAAGCTTAGCTTGGTGATCTATGGTGAACTAGAGTGGTGGAATTGGGGAGGAGCGAGGTCTAAGAGGGAAGGGACATATGTATACATATAGCTGACTCACTTCTTTGTATAACAGAACTAGCATACCACTGTAAAGCAGTTATACCCCAATTTAAGAAAAAAAAGTACTGGAAATAGGAAAAAGCACTGGAAATGGAAGGTAAGGGGAGAGACAGGTGGGATTTGAAATCAGAAATTTCAAAGGAAGCTTTTTATTTTAAGATTCACTTTATCTTTGAACATAATTTTCTCTGAGAGAATATGTATCTATACACATCCTTGTTTTCAAGTGTTTTTCTTTTTTCAGTTAAAGAGAAGTGGGGAGGCTCTAAGTCTGGTGATTTTTCTCCATAAAATATCTCTTATTGGATAAATATTTATTGAACAACTTAAATGTTTATAAAATGCCTTCTAATAACTTGATTTTTAGGGGAGAAGCACATCATTGAGGAGGAATCATAAACATCTATCACATAGTAGAGTCAAAATTTTGAGCTTAGAAATTTCATTCAGTGGCTCCTTTTAAATAGACAATTATTTAAAATTTCTGCTATTCACTTTCAAATCAATTCTCAACCACTAGAAAATATCTAAGTGGTTCTGCCATATTGCTTTTTATGTATTCTATTTTTAAAATATTTCTTAGGTAACATCCCTAATGGAGTAATTCCATTTCTAAAAGAAAATATCTTGGCTCTTTTCCAGGTGAATTCTCCTTGAAAAAATGTGTTGCACTCATTGTTTTTCTTTGTAGAGGAGCAAAGGGATTACTAAGTGACAAATACTACACTTTAGAAAGGGAAAGGAGGAGATTTAATGTTGCAAGAAATGCTTAGTAAAAATATTTTTAAATTATAGTAAATATTTATACAGTCTATCTAAATGCCATTGTTTCTATAGCACATTAGAGCAAATTTATATAGTTTTTGTACATGTCAATGTTCTACATCATACTAAATCCTCATGACAATCCAGTGAAGCAGATACTGTTATGCCCATTTTGCAGGTTGATAAATGTTACAAAACCAGTAAGCAGCAGAGCCAACATTTGAAGCCAGGTGTTCTGCAGCATAGTTGGTGCTCTTTAACCACCACAATGTACGTCCATTCTAAGATGACTAGTCCAAGGACAAGTGAGTTGACACCTCTGTTCTCTATTTAAAGGAAACTTTCTCAGAGCCTCCCTAGAATCCTGGAGAGAGGCAAAGAAGCAAATTGACTATACAAAGCACACATGATGGTTTAGAAACAGAGAAGAGAGAATGAGGTGTTGGATAACTTTTCCCTGAAGAGTTTACATGGTTGGAATCTTTTATGCCTAGAGACTTAGTAGATCTCTCCCCAAAATAATTATAAGCTTGAAATAAGCTTTACATTGTTACCTTGGAGCAGGGAAGATGTAAACCAGTCTAACAGTTCTTCCAGCTAATAGTGTTATTCAAAGAAGCTGGAACCTATAGCTTCTAGTTTTTGCACTATCCAATATAGTGGGCTCTAGCTTTATGTAACTTCTGCATTTGAAATATGGCTAGTCCAAAGTGAGGTGTATTGTAAATATACCATACATTATTATGAAAAGAACGGAAGTAGAATATCTCATAATTTTAATGTTTATTACATGTTGAGATAATATTTTAGATACAGTGGATGAAATGAAACATACTAATTTTATATTTCTTTTTGCTTTTTAAAGTGTGACTAGTGGAAAATTTTCAGTCGTATTTGTGACTCATATTTGGCTCGCTTTGTATTCCTCTTGGGCAGTGCTGATACATAGTAAGAGCGGCTAGCAGAACTAATTTCTAATTTGAATCTTATTGTGCATATATTAGCTAGGATCAACAATCAAGTGTCGAAAAACGTTAGCATGTATTTAAAGTAATATGTGTTGTCAGATATCTACATAACTTCATGAAATTCAAGATTAACAGAAATGTAACAAAATCCACTGAGAGGTATGTTTGCATATAAATGAATGGGAATTGAACATCTATAAGCTACATCTATAAACCTGGACCCACAGGCCCAGAACTTAGAAAAATAAATATGTCAGCCAGTGAATTCAGGGAGTTGGTGAGGATTAAAATAAATGAAAACTGAAAATATGCCCACTGCACTAATATGATGTTTTTTCAGGCTACTGATACTGAAAAACCTGCCATCCATTATGATGCTGAAAAGTGAAAAGTGGAGGAGAGAAATCTAGTATGGAGATGAATACAATTTTATAAACTGGGATTCAAAACATTTAACTGACACCAGTGTCATGGGTCTACATGGGTGCATTCATAGATGCTCTGTCCTGTCCCTCAGGGTAACGTCCCTCAAGTAATCCCCCATGTCTGCCTCCAAGTTTCCTTTCTGGTCTTCTCTGTGAGCATATCACACCATGCACCCTTTTTCCCAGACAGCCTGGGCAGTTTTCTCTTTCTTCGAACATCCTATGTGGTTTTTCCTTTGTTGTTTCTTCATACAAAGAAGAAAAATTTTCTTCCATTTTCTGACCATCAGAATTTTATTCACCCTTTAAAATCCTGCCCAAATACCAACTGTCATTACCTTTGAAGGCTTCCTTATTTTTTTAAATAATTATTCACACATGTTATTAAGGGTCAGCAATATCCTTCCTCAGTGCCAATCCCTGGGGTACAGCATCGCTACCTTTAAGAAGCTCATAATCGAACAAGGGAGATGGTGGGGGGCAGGGAAATGCACAGCAAAGTGTGACAGGTGCCGTAAGATGAGTCCATTCTCCACCCTGCTATCATATTGATCTTTCAAAAATGCAATCTGATTACACTACTGCTGTTAAGAGCCATCATTTGCTAGCTATTCTGACAAATGTGCACAAAACTGCGCAGACAAAGATGTGTTACAGCATTGTTCATGCTACCTCTGCTATTCATTGTGTGTCTGAGGGGCAAGTCCTCTGGGCATCATTGTCCTCAGACGTGAAATGGGGATGATGATAATAGCTTCTATTCAGGGTGGTTATATTAAATGAGTTAATACATACAAAGTACTTAGAATAGTGCCTGGCACATTCCAAACAATCCATAAATATTAGCTATTACTATTATTAACAGAAGACTGGAAATTACCTAAATGACTATCAATATGGCCTTAGGTACATTAAAATAATAATGAGGTGATGCAGGCCAACACACAATATCTCCAAGGCTTCTTTTAAGTCCGCTTCCATTTGAGGGTTAGAGTGTGTGTGTGTGTGTGATTGTATATGCATAGTACAAAACTCTTCTAGAAGGATATTCAAGTAAATGTTAATAGGCATTGCCTCCAAGAAAGGCAATGACTGTTTAAAGGGGAAGAAGACCCACTTTTCATTTTATAACCTTTAATACATTTTGAATTATACTGCCATGTGCAATGTTTTTCTACTTATTGAAAAAAGCCAGATAATTTCCTTATGAGTCTTACCAGGAAAGGACAAACTAGGAACTAGAATCCAAATTTTCGAATACCAGCCCCAGTGCTTTTTAAATTGTATTCAATGTTAGTAACCCCAGTGAGGAAACCACATAGTCTAACTGAAAGAAAAAAAAACACAAAACTATTACTGTGTACCTAGCATAGGGCATTTAAAAGACGAGGACCAGATGAAGCTCAGAACCATTAAATAATTAACCTGAGGTCACACACTGGGATCACTGGGGCTGGGATTCTCCCCCAGATCTACCTGATATCACCAAAATGAACCCAGAATCAAAAAATGTAGGTTTAATACTGTGTCTTTCCTTGCTTGCTTTTTTTTTTTTTTGTCCTGTTCACAACCTTGTGAGTTGTGCAAAGGAAATAAACTAAAACCTGTGAAAGCACTGTGCACAAAACTAGGCACATAGTAAGTCCTCTGCCACTGAAAGGAATTGGACTGATGTTTTCTTCCCTCTTTAATGCTCCTGGATATTTACTCCATGACTGATGTGAATGTCATTTCATCCAACACCCCGGCCTCGGAGATTATGTTCACCTGATATTTGTAGGAGAAGCACATCTAAAAAATTCCATTTCTAAAAGCTCTATATTCAGGCGTGGGAGGTAACCAGCTCGCCACGTTAATGCATGTCCTCCTGTTTACTCCTTTGGCTCTGAAAGCTCATGTGGACTCTTTGTGAAAGCAATCATTAATCCAGAGTGGGAGAGAAAGAGAAGGATTCAGAGAAAAATTACTCGTAATTGCAGAGCTCTATTAGTATGTTTTTCTCTGCAACCTGGAGCTGAACATTGTGCAATGTATTTGTTCCCAGCGTAATTTAAATGTGAATTAAGCAGTGCTATGAGGCCAGGCTGTTTGAGGACAAGGCAGTTCATCACATGTTTGGAATTATTGCTTGAAAATGTCCACCTGAGTGAAAAATGCCTCCTATCCTGCTGGTAGAAGCACTCCTTAAGATACTAACTATGATATTAGCTCTGCTGTTCTTAACCAGCTAGCCACCTTTGGAAACTTCTGTGGACTGCAGTTCATCTTTGAAATGAGAGGACCTCAAACTCAAGGTCCACAGAGAGCAAGTAGGCAGTCTCGATGATAATATGTGGGAAGTTCCATAAGGAACTGCCTCTGTCCAGTTCTACTGGGAGATATGGACCCCAGTGTTATAAATTTTTTTCTGATTTTTGTGGTGAATCTCAAAATTTTAAAATATTGACAATTAATTAAAAATTGTTGGTACAAAACATACACATAGACCAATGAAATGGTATAGAGAGCCCAGAAATAAACTCACGCACTTATGGTCATTAATCTATGACAAAGAAGGCAAAAATATACAAGGGAGAAAAGACAGTCTCTTTAATAAGTAGTATTGGGAAAACTGGACATTTACATATAGGAGAATGAAATTAGAGCATTTTTCTCATACCATAAACAAAAATAAACTTAAAATTGATTAAAGACCTAAATGTAAGACCAGAAACAACCTCCTAGAAGAAAAGATAAGCAGAACACTGTTTGACATAAATCTCAGCAATATTTTTTTTTTTTTTGGCTCTGTCTCCTCAGGCAAAGAAAACAAAAGCAAAAATAAACAAATGAGACCTAATTAAACTTAAAAGTTTTGCACAGCAAAGCAAACCATCAATAAGAAAAAGAGAACCTACTGTATGGAGGAAAGTACTTACAAATGATCAGTCCAATAAGGGATTAATCTCCAAAATATGTAAAGGTCCAAAGTCAGGTTCACATGATGCTGTTCCCAATGCTAGAAAACATCAAGATTTTATGCAGAAGTTGGGGTAATTGCCTCGTCTAGAATTCTGTGTACTTTGTCCCCAGAGTGGCATGACATTCCAAGAATCTCACCAAACCTCTTATGAAAGCAGAATCTTCATCTCTAGTTCTAAACCATAGCTCAATAAAACCTCAAACTTTTTCTTCTTTCCTTGCAACCCACTCACCACATCTTTTCTTTGCCTGACTCAGTTTAACCCTTACTTTCTCAGTTAACCTTCACTGACTATCCTGGCTAGATTGTCTCCCCAGTGTAGCGTCCCATCACACCGTATCCTTCCCCTTTGCATCATTATTTGTTAAGTAGTTTTGCAACCAGAGAAAGTATAACATTGTGAGTATGAGGCCATGTGTGAATTTTGCTCACTGGCGGTACTTCTAAAGTCTAGCACAATGCTTGGAACTTAATAGGTGCTGAATAAATGCATATTAAGGGAGGAAGCAATATTTTACAAAGGAAACAGGCTCATAAAGGTTAAGTTATCTTCCCAGGGCACAGAGCTAGTAAGGGGCAGAACCAGGATTCAAGCCTAGATTTGTCAGATTCCAAAATCTCCTAATCACTATAACCAAGAGCATAGCTCCATGTTCTATTCCTAAGTTCACTCTCTCGAGGGAGAGCACCAGTCAAACAAATCTGAAGGTAGCGTTTTGTTCTTAAGTCAAAGTCATCAACCATCTTTTCTGTACAGATTGAAAACAAGAGCTAAATATATGCTTTGAAGTGCAATTACCCCATTGTTGCTGGGAAACTTGTCAGTTTGAGGTTGGCTTCATCAGGTATGAAGCTGAGAAACTTCTGGGATGTCAGGTTCTAGTAAGAAACAATTTCCTGGCAGAATAAGAAATAAAATTCTCAAGTAGACTTCTTGCCTCCCCAGAACGCAGCGGGGAGGATGGTATCACCAAAAGGCCTTGGAACTGATGCATGATGTTAGGCCAGGAGCTTGAGGAGCCCATGGCAGATACCACGGATGAAAAAGGGAAGCAGGCTCACGACACAAGCAGGTACAAGTGAGCCACCCAATGGGGCTCCTAATCCAAAGGGAAGTAATTGAAAAAATATGAAATTAATAATAACCAACATTTATTGAGCTCTCCACATGCCTATCTAACCATCCCTTCATTTATCAAAGCATCAAATTTTATCTATCTAGCCATCCATCCCTATACATCCACCTGTTCATCCATCCATCAATCCACACCCATCAAATATTCACTGGGGGCCTGTTAGGTACTGAGGACTTTCTTGGTGCTGAGAATATGGAGATGATTGTAGCAGATTGAATCCTTGCCCTCATGAAACATACATTCTAGTGGGATGGAGAGTAGAGGGAGAAAACAATGAGCAAACACATTAATATTATACAATATAACCTCAGTGATAAGTGTTATGAAGAAAAAAAAAAAAACCCAGGATGAAGGGACCAAGACTGTCAGGGTAATTTTGTAGATAACATGGCCAGGACATTTTGCTAAGCATAGGACAAAACATAATTGTATGTAATTTTCCTCTGCACTGTATACTAGAAGACACTGGATGGTAGTAAATTAGTTTCCAAGAGTTAGATTCAAATTCAAGCCCACCTAATGCCACAGTCTACACCTCGGGCACTTCTGTTTTTCAGTCCCAGGGATCTGAGCTGGTCAAAGCTGAGCCAGATAAATGCTGGTGTGTTGCCGTAATTTTTTTCTCTAGCACAAATATTTATGATGTTTGTATGATGTATGACTCACTGCACCAAACTCTGGGAAATAGCCTTCCCTGCTCTAAAAGAGCGCATAGTCTGGTAGGAATGTGGACAACTTAGAATATAGCAGAGCAAACCCTGGGTCTTCTGTAAGGGTTGGTGCTGGGATAGGAGCTCTAGAGAAGGCTAGAGCCCCTCATCCTGACCGCTCCCGCCCACCTCTGTGTTCAGCCCTGCCTTCCTTGGATCTCACCTCCTTTCACTCACCTCTTGCCCCAGTGCTCCACCCAGCCTGCCCCCTTCATGGTTCCTCAAGTCCACCCTACTTACCCTTGCCTCAGACTTTTCACTACCCACTGCATCTGCATTGCTTTCCATTCCCTACCCAGTTTTCTTCAAAGAGTTATTGCCATCTTCATGTACAGTGTATAATCTCTGCTCCTGTGTTTAGGCACTGTCTCCTCCACTTGAATATCAGCTCTTCAAGAGCAAAGTTTTTTTTTTTTTAATTCAGTTTTATCTTCCTGGCACCTTGAAACAGTGTCTGACACAATACAGGTCCTTAATGAAGGGAAGAATGTACAAATGACTCGCACTGGGCTTGATGATAGCTGGGGGATTCAAATGTAAAAATGCAAAAGCCTGGGCCCCACCCTGGGGAGTTAGTAATTTTGGAGTTAAGCCTGAGCATCTGAAATTGTCAAATGCTGAAAGTTAATTCTATGGCACCAGAGCCAACTGTTAAATATTCAGGAATTTTGTGAGCCGGTTGCTAAATGCAGCCATTGTGAAAAATTAGATATAAAGCCACAATTATGTTTAATTATATTTAAAACAAATATACTCAAACTTGAAATACCCCAAATTCATCACTATAATTCCTAGGTATTTTACTACAGATTACTATTATCTGTGCTCTTGGGTTATGTTGACTGTATTTGTACAGCAGAAATACTCTACAGCATGAGCTACTGTGTGGCCCTTCCCAACACTATTCAGTGATGTCACGTTGATAGCTTGAAACTGGTCACCACAGAAGTATTTTCCATGGATGGTAGCCTGCCAGACTCCTCTGTCCATGGAATTCTGCAGGCAAGAACGTTGGAGTGGGTTGCCATTCCCTTCTTCAGCAGATCTTCCCAACCCAGGAGTTGAACCCAGGTCTCCTGCATTGCAGGCAGGTTCTTTACCCTCTGAGCTATTGGGGAAGCCCATGGGAGTATTTATACCCTGGAAATTGCTAAACGCACAGATTAGGTCTTGGTCTATCTGAAGAATCAGCTGTTGAAGATTTACCAGCACACTACTGGGCACCCTCAAGTTCAAAACCACTGACAGATGGACAGAGAAAGGATTCAAATCAACGGTGCCACTCCTTAGCTGACTCTTTGGAATACTCTGAGTGGTTCCACGGGGCTAGTGCTGTGGTTCTCAAACTTTCAGGTGCTGGAAACCCTTTATGGTGTTAAAAACTATTCAGAACCCTCAAAAGATTTTGTTTATGTGGGTCATATCTCTGGATATTTATTGCAAAATACTGAGTTAAAATGGAAAAATTTTTAATGTGCTTATTAATGGAAAATAATAGTTTTAGTTTAAATAAATAGTATATCTTTTATGAATAATAAATGCATTTTCCAAAACAAAAAAAAACTTTAATGAGAAGCTGACATAGTTACATTTTTGCAAACCCCTTGTCAAGCTTAACAGAAGACAGCTGGCTCCTTATACCTGTTTTTTCATTCAATCTGTTAGAATATGGCCCATTATGGAGCTTTGGGAAAACATCACTGAATTCTCATGAGAGAGTGAAAGTGAATAAAGCAAATAATGTCTTAGCATTATTATGAAAATTGCTTTGACCTCAGGCCCCTTGAAAGGGCCTTACGGACCCCATGGGTCCTTGAATCATGTTTTGAGAACCTCTCATGTAGCATAAAAAGTCCAAAGTATGCAGGGGAGGAACTGATGGATTGGAGATAAAGCATGAGAGAGAAGCAGGGGCCAGATGGCATCTGATGGAGTTCATGGAGAGCCGCTGAGGGCTTAAAAGCTGGAGAGTGACAAGGTCATTCTTTTATTTTGGAGAGATCATGGGTTATAGTGAGGAAACTAGACTAGAAAGGCTGAGAGGGGTTTGGGATGGGGGCCCAGCTGGGAGGTTGTTACCATAAAGCAGATAAGACATGAAAGAGGCCTGAACTGAAGTCATGGCTGTAAATCTGGAGAGCAAGTGTAGCATGGTAGAGTTGAAATGATTTTGCAATGAATTATATGTGAGGGGAAAAGAAGGGAGCGAGGGTGTACCCAGATTTCTGCATTGGGCAGCTGAGTGGGTGGTGAGTAGTCCAGGGTAGGAAATAATTAACTCCACTTTGCACTTGTAAGCAGAGTTTTCTAGTAGGCAGTGGACAGGTAGGTCAGCAAATAGGAGAGGTATCCAGGCAGGGCAGAAGTGGCCTAGGGAAATCAGCCAAGGCTTAGAGGGACAAACTTATTTGACTATGATCATGCAGCTTCTAAGTGCCTAGAACATTTTTCAGCAGGATAACGCACGAAACTGTTATCACAGTGCCCAGTACACAATGGTTATGTAAATAAATCGGTTATATTTTGCCTTCATTTATTTATTTTTCTCTAACTTGCAAATGAACTGTGTAGGTGGTCCCCCTGCAGTCCACTCCACCGTTCCTGAGGTTCATTTGCTATAGTATAATGTGTGGGCTAACGCGAGAGGCTTAATGCAATTTTCTTTAGGCTGTGGCCAGGAAAATTAGTAAGATTGAAAAATATTAGGTAGCTATTCTGCAACTTGCAATGGAAAAATCTGCACAGAGTAAAAACCTGGGAGCAGGGTATCAAGCATCAACCTTTCTGCCCCCAATTGCTTTAGGAGCAGAAGAAATCTGGTGCCGAGTTAAACAGCTACTGCACAGGCTCTGTGCGTAGTGAGCACTGATACTAACCACATGATTGATGAGGGACAGTTTAGTCACAGGGTGCCCAGAAGGGTGAGAGGTATGGTCAGAAAGGCTCATATAACTGTCATTCAGTCACACATTTACCCAACAAATACTCGTTGGGTACCCAGCCAGAGACAAAGCAAGATGCTAAGTCCTGTGGGACTTATAAAGTAGGATGAAATTAGGATCCTACCTTTAAGGAATTTACAGCCTCTAACATGAATAAGAAACATTGCTTGAACTCTTATATTATGCTAGACACTGTTCTAAGCCTTAGACATGTGTTAGGTCTTTTGATCTTGACAAACGATAGTATAGGTTGCATGTTATTATTATCAATACAGTTCTCATTATTCACATGGGAAAGCTAAAGCAAGGGGAAATTAAGGCACTTGCCTAAATCTCTAGAACACGTGCTCCCAATGGGGAGACAAGTGAAAATCTCTGAAAGCGAGATCAATGTAATCATCGGTCAGGTCAACTAAACCTGTAACATGTCTTCACCAAGCAAGCTTGCTTTAACTGTTGCTACAAAAACCTTGCATGTTCTCCAAGCATCAGGTAGCTTAAACAAGTTGTCCAAGTTGTTTGTCAAGAACTTGGAGCCAGCCGTGTCCAGTTTAAGTTCAAGCCAGTTAAGACTGCTTAGGACCACAGCCCTCTGATTGGGCTTGCACAAGTGTTTGCCCATGACCTTTTAACATCAGAGGGCCCAAAACTCCACCCTCAGAACATGCTAATGTCTCCATTTCTTGAGTCTTCAGTCTATGAAGAAGCCTATAGCATAGTTCCACCTGCACAGAACAATGATTACATCACTTTCTAATTTCCAATCACCTTTTCCCACGCTTCCCATGCCTCAGCTTTATCCTGTAAATACCCCCAGCCCCTCATTTCAGGGGAGGCCGGTTTGAGAGTTCTCCATCTTTCTGTTTGGCCGCCTTGTGGATGAGCCCTTTGGTGCAAAGTTTGGCATCTCAGCATTTGGTTTGCTGTATGTGGCAGAAAGCAACCTATTTAAGGAAGAAGAGGATGTTGGGCGTGTACCCAGTCTTCTGTAGTGGAGTGGGCCAAGAAGAAACTTGCAGGTAGGAGCGTATGAGACTGCTCTGGGGCACAGGCAATACGTGGAGTGTAATGGGAGGTGAGGGGGAAAGCATGGCACCAACCTGGCACAGCTGCTGCTGCTAAGTCGCTTCAGTCGTGTCCGACTCTGTGTGACCCCATAGACAGCAGCCCACTAGTCTCCCCTGTTCCTGGGATTCTCCAGGCAAGAACACTGGAGTGGGGTGCCATTGCCTCTCCCACCTGGCACAGAGATGGCCCATATATGGCCTATATATATATATATATGCAGTAAAGAGTTAGAGAATCTTTTAAAGCACAAGGGGTTATGTAATAAAAAGAATAGTTTAGAAAAAAATGACACAGCCGAAGAGTTGAAGGAGAGGGAGAACGAAGGCAGGGAAATAAAGGTAGGACCCCAATGATTCTTCGATCTTCCTTGAAAGAAGAGTTAGGGTTAGCTTGTTTCTGCAATTGATATTCTTTATAACCCTCACATTTAAAGTCGCATGTACTCACTGTGGGTTCCCCAGGCGGCACGGCGGTAAAGATTATGCCTGCCAGTGCAGGAAATGCAAGAGACTTGGGTTTGATTCCTGGCTCAGGAAGATCCCTGGAGTAGGACATGGCAACCACTCCAGCATTCTTGCCTAGAAAATTCCATGGACAGAGAAGCCTAGTGGGTTGCAGTCCCTGGGGTCACAAAGAGCAGCACTCAGCTGAGCACGCAGCAGTCACGCTCACTATAGAAAACAACATACAGAGAAGTGTAAAGATGAAAAACACCCATACTTGGACACTAATACCTTGGATACTAATACTCCAAGGTAACTACCGTTAATATATTTATTTACTGCCAGGCTTTTTTCTAGGCATTGTTCTCTAGGTGGGTTGAGAGATATCTGGTGGATAAATAGATAAATAGGATTGATTGAACAAATTGGAATTATGTTGCTTAGAATCCTGCATTCCCCTCTCCTCCCCACCATGGTCACATGGGGAATGGTTTTCCCCTTCTATTAAACATTCCTTTAAACAACCATGCATTTGGTTGATTGAAATATGGCATCATTTAAGTAACTTGCTATTGTTTGATATTCTCTTTGGTTCCTACTTTGCTTTTGAGTTGCTAATAGTGCTGTAGGAAACAACCTTGTACATTGATCTTACCCCTTGTCTCTGAATATTCCCTCGGGTTTAATTCCTATGACTGAAATTACTGGGTTAAGGGGTCTGAGCCCTCTTCAGGTTCTTGATCTGTATTTCTAAATTGCTTTTTGGAAAGGCTGCAGCAATTTGCGTGTCCACCAGCCCTGGGCAAATGCTCCGCCAGTGGATTGCACACTCTGCATCAGCGTTTAAGTATCTAGCCCTGAATTGTGTCGCTTATGCCAGACCACAGTTTCAAACTGGATTTCAAATATTTTGACTTGGACCATGTGTCAGATCGGGACAGTTCTTTCTCGAAGCCAGGTTTGTGCAGTGGCCCGAGTGCTTGATAAGGAGCTGTTTACGCCGTCAGTGTAGAAATGAAACTGACGTCATCAACCATTGCTGGACAGAAAGGAATACAACTTGAAGAAAGCTCTTTATAAAGAAATGGGAAGACTGGCTTTTCAGACACCTTATTTTTAAGTCCACTTCAGCAGAGGCAATCCTGATGATTTGGGGCCTGATTATCACACATTTTTAGCCCTGGTCTGTCTCTTTCTGATGAGCTGGGATTTGACCAATTCATTTTTCATTAACCCCTCTTCAAGAAGACTGAAAGAAAGAACAAAAGAAAAAGAAAATCAGAGATGCCCAAGCTTTTCTGGTTTTCTTTTTTGATTGATGGGTGAATAAACTCAGAATGTAAGTGAACACTAATAATCCTTGCTCTTTGACCCTCAAATCACAGAAAGTTGAGAGGTTGTCTTAGAAATGATTAGGAAGATTTTTTTTTTTCAATCATAATGATGTCTGATTTTTCTAGCTTTGGATAGTACATGTCTAGTCTGTTTTAAACCTCTAAGATACAGAAGTCCAAGGGACTCCCAGGGTTTTGTCCATTTCATCCTACTCATCCTCCTAGCATGCTCCAGTTTATCTATGTGATGAAGAAGAGGGGGTGAATTAGGTTACTGTCCATTCTAACCCCAGTGAATCTTTAATCCTAACATCTTAATCCAGGACAAATGCCCTATGGGGAAGATTGAAGGGAGCAGGGAATCCTGGTGTTTTGACATTTCCCATAGGCAAACTATAGTTCCTTCCCACAACAGCTACACTATGCTAAGTGCTCTACAAATATTATCACATTCATTCCAAATGATGACAGGCACTGTTAATAGTGCCAGGGTTTACAGCTGGGGGAACTGAGTCACATAGGCGTTAAGTATTGGGTTGACCAAAAAGTTCGTTCGGGTTTTTGGAGAAATGTTACAGGAAAAATCCAAAGGAACTTTTTGGCCAACCCAATTCCGTGAAGGTGTCACAGAGCTGGTGAGTTGTAGAGATGTGTTTCAAACCAAGCCAGTCTGGGCCCAAAGTGAGTGCTTTCAACCACTGTACTATGCTGTCTTCACAATTACAGCTTTTTCTCAATTAGCCTTTGAATGGTCCAAAGCCCACTGACTCTGCTTCCCATGACTGGCTCTGTCAACAGATTTATATGTCTTGGCAGCCTCAAACTGGGGCTTCCCAGGTGGCGCTAGTGGTAAAGAACCTGTCTACAATGCAGGAGATACAAGAGACACAAATTCAATCCCTGGGTTAGGACTTTCTCCTGGAGGAGGGCATGTCAACCTACTCCAGTGTTCTTGCCTGGAGAATCCCATGGACAGAAGAGCCTGATAGGCTACAGCCCATGGGGTCTCAAAGAGTCGAACACAACTAGAGAGACTTAGCATGCATGCCTGGCCTCAAACTGATGGTGGAAACACAAGCATACCTCACGGTGTTGGCTTGCAGCATGAATAAGATGTTGTTTGTAATGAATAACTCTCTTCATTTATTGGCATTTGCTGGCTGGGCAAGTTGACTCTCTGAGCCTCAGTTTATCTATCTGTCAAAGGGATGTGATAGTATCCATTTCAGGGGATTGTTGTGAAACTCAAATGAATTAATACATGTGAAGTACTCAGAACAGGATGTAGCACAGAGACACTACTCTTTAAGTGTTGTTAATATCATTACGTCACATTATAAGCTACAACTATTTATGAGGCATGGTGCAAAACATTGGAAAAACAAGGTTAAACAAGACAGGTAGGTCCCTCCCCTCAGGTCTAGTGGAGGAAATTTTTTTGAACAATTACTGACAAATGATAAACATTAGGAGTGTTATAGAGAAGAACTATGGGTTGCTGTCAGAGCGACCAGTAAAAAGCTCTAACCTGATTCCCTAACTGGAGATCAGGGAAGTCTTCCATAAGAAGGTAGCCTGGCATATCAGACACTGAAATCTTAATTTCTCCCCAGGGGTATTTCTCCTTACTTTCTGTATTCTCACCTGTTTTCTTCACCCACAATGTCCAATCCGTGAACAAGATATACAATCTCTTATTGTAAAATAAACCCCAGTTTTATTCAATTCCACCAGTATTACCCTTTCTTGAACCACCACGTCCACCTTGCCTTCTGCAGGGGTCTCCAAAGGTTTTCCTTCCATGCTTTCTCTCTGTCATATCTGCTACCCATTCTCCATAGCATCAAGAGTAATCTTTTAAAAATGTGAACATAAATTAAAATGTCCCAGTGACTTACATTTAAACTGAAAATCTGAGGCCCTTCAGTTCAGTTCAGTTGCTCAGTTGTGTCTGACTCTTTGCGACCCCATGAATCGCAGCTCACCAGGCCCCCCTGTCTATCACCAACTCCCAGAGTTCACTCAGACTCACGTCCATCGAGTCAGTGGTGCCATCCAGCAATCTCATCCTCTGTTGTCCCCTTCTCCTGCCCCCAATCCCTCCCAGCATCAGAGTCTTTTCCAATGAGTCAACTCTTCGCATGAGGTGGCCAAAGTATTGGAGTTTCAGCTTCAGCATCATTCCCTCCAAAGAAATACCAGGGCTGATCTCCTTGCAGTCCAAGGGACTCTCAAGAGTCTTCTCCAACATCACAGTTCAAAAGCATCAATTCTCCGGTGCTCAGCTTTCTTCACAGTCCAACTCTCACATCCATACGTGATCACTGGAAAAACCATAGCCTTGACTAGACAGACCTTTGTTGGCAAAGTAATGTCTCTGCTTTTCAATATGCTATCTAGGTTGGTCATAACTTTTCTTCCAAGGAGTAAGTGTCTTTTAATTTCATGGCTGCAGTCACCATCTGCAGTGATTTTGGAGCCCATAGAAATAAAGTCTGACACTGTTTCCACTGTTTCCCCATCTATTTCCCATGAAGTGATGGGACCAGATGCTATGATCTTCGTTTTCTGAATGTTGAGCTTTAAGCCAACTCTTTCACTCTCCTCTTTCACTTTCATCAAGAGGCTTTTTAGTTCTTCTTCACTTCCTGCCATAAGGGTGGTGTCATCTGCATATCTGAGGTTATTGATGTTTCTCCCAGCAAGCTTGATTCCAGCCTGTGCTTCTTCCAGCCCAGCGTTTCTCATGATATACTCTGCTTACCCATGGTTTATAATGCCCTAGGTGATCTGCCCCACTTACCTCTCTGACCAGTGGTATACCTGTCTATCTCCATCACTGTGCCCTAGGAATAAGTCTTTTTCCTTTTGACTTTGCAAAGCTTGTCCTGCCTCAGGACCTTTGCACTTGCTTCTGCCTCTCTCTGGTATATCCTTTTTATCAATGTCACAGCTTCAGTCACTAAGAGGTGATCCAATCAACCTGTAGAGACCTCTCCCACCCAACCACTACTCTCCAGAGAGCCGGGAGTTCCCTACCCCTTTTTCGTCTTTCCAACAATCACCAAAATTATCTTGTCCATTCATTGCTTGCTTGTTTCCTCTTTCTCCCCAGTGCTAGAAAATAAGATAAACAGGATCTAGGGCCCTGCCTTTTATTCACTACTGCCCCATCATCTAAAACAGCACCTGGGACTTCCCTAATGGTCCAGTGGTTAAGAATCCACCTTGCAATGCAGATGATACAGGTTCAATTCCTGGTCAGGGAGCTAAGATCCCACATGCAGCAGGCAAGCCCATGTGCTGCAACTTAAACCTGACCCAGTCAAATAAATAAATATTAAAAAAAAAATCAGTGCCCGACACACAGTAGGTACTAAATACATATTTGTGATCCGAATGACTGAAGTTCATTTCATTTGAATCCTAAAAGGAGGATGAGAGTTAACCAAATGAAGATGAGGAGCAAGAATCTTCCAGGCAGGGGAACCGTATGTTTAAAGACCTAAAACTTCAGGAAGAGTATGGTATCTTAAGGGAACTGGAAAGAAGGCCAGTGCAGCTGGAGTGCCAAGGACATGGAACAGGCTGAAGCTGGCAGACAAGTAGGGCCAGAGCATCCTGGGACCTGTAGCCATGCTGAAGATTGCAGACTTTTGTAAGGGCAGTAGAAGGCTGTTTTAAAGCTTAAGCCACAGACTCAGGTTAGTGTTTCGAGAAGAACTCTGTAGTCAATGGATTGGCTTAGGGTAGATTTTAACACCAGGTCATAACTCCCTTTCCCTTGCCTCAATCTGAGCAAAACCCTGTAGGGTAGACAAGAAACATATGATTACTTCCAAACTGCAGGTGTAAAATTAAAAAAGCAAAGATTCCGAGAGCATAAACAAATTGCTGATGGTCAGCATGACTTGATTCTGGCCTTCCCTGGCTTCAAGCAGCCATGAACAGAGGACACGGGGAGTGCGTATAGGGAGCACCCGGCTGAATGCCCTTGGGGTCTCTGCTCCTCTCTATCCTAAGGAGGGAGGGCATCAGGCACAACATACATTAGAACCCATGCTTGTAATAAATCTTCCGCTTCCTTGTGAAAAGACCATCATGAATCTTGTCTATTAAAGAGCTTCTCTGCTCTGTGAATTTTAACAACCTTCTTTAGTGTAGAAATTCGGCCTCTTGTTGTCCACGTTTGAAATTCAAATCTTGGGTGAGTAGATATATTACACCGCTGAGGTACAGGAGCGGGAAGGCCATCCATCCACCCACCTCCATTTAGGTCATTCCTTTTCACCTGTAACGGATGAATCCTCTGCCCTGGTTTGCTTCGACATCACTGTTCACCCGCCACCTCCCCCCACCCCACCCCAGGATGACAGCCCAGAACACTGACTGCTGTGGTGGGAGGGAGAGAGGTAACTGCTACTGACCAAATGCCAGGGTCCAGGTGAGGTGCAGTACGAGCTGGATCCCATTTAATCCATCAGCAGCAATCCCTTCCTTGTTTTTGCTGATTGAGAGATCTAAATCGCATGTTTCAGGTAAAACATACCAACACATTGGAATTAAAGCCAATATTCTCTATTCTGACTACCCCAACACCGAATCCACCCCCATCATCCCTTACATTGTCAGAAACACCTCCCCAGTGACTCAGCCTCAGATTTTTCTCCCAACTTCTCATGCTCCATTACCATCAGTCATCTGATGGAAACACAAATCTGGTTAGGTTTCTGCCTGGCTCAGAAACATTCCCTGGCTCCCCACTGCCCACAGCTTACCATCTAATAAGGAACAAAACCAATCATGCTAGAAGAACAATAAAAGAAGAGGGCTGTTAGGGCAACGGGAGGTGTGGATGATTCATGATGCTTTTGCTGCAGGAGCAGTGGCTGAGGGGTGGGGGCTTGGGGGTGGGGAGCAGGGAGACTCCACAGAAGGCTGCTGAGCTGGATTTGGTGATGGATAGAGGGGTCTCTTCTAAAAAGAAGGCAGCAACATGAGCAAAGGCACTGAAAGGCTGAAGCCACGGCTTCGGCTGCCCCTGGGACACATAACAGGTTGTTACTGCGCCATGGAATCTTTCTCTCCAAGCTCTGAGGAGCAGCATAGCAACAAGCAATGATTTGTTACAGCTAGGTTGTCAGGCAGTTTATCTGATGTTAGCGTCCACGTGAACTGCATGATGATTTATGAAACTCAATTTCTCCACCAATACAGGCAAACAGATTCAGCTGTGCAGTTAGGAAGAGCTTGGGGAAAGGCGACCTCTAGGGAGAGACTGAGGCTACCCTCCCCCCACGTCTCCAGCTCCACCTCCAGGCCGCGCTGATTGGGACTGAGGCTCTGGAACACAGAGCTACTGGGCTGGGGCCGAGCTTGCAGGCTAATAAGGAAAAAGATTAAAAAATAAACCAAAAAACAATGCTGGAATTCAAATGCCATGGTGACGCTGTGGTTTTTCCCTTTTTGCCTTCTGGATTTGGCTTTGGAACTCTCTCTTTTCCTGTGGGGCTAAGGAAGGGATATCTGTGTCCTGGGAAGGTTAAGTAGATACTGCAAGGGCACCAGTAGAGGGGCTCAGGGGAAGGGAGGCTTCCTCTGTCTCTGAGGCAGTCCCTAGACTGACAGGTAAAGGGGCAAAGAGTCCTGAATATTTTTCCAGTTCAGTTCATTGGGACCATACGGCTCCACAGAGGCACTGGGTCTAAATCACAGCTAATAAGAAAGAGGGTCCATTTGCCCAGGCTTGTTCTGTTTGTTGCTTTCATCAAACTTGGCAGCCTAAGGTCAATGGTATTTGGAGATTGTCCTTGAGGCTAGATTGGTCCCAAAGCTTAGAATTGCCAGGCCCCAGGGCCACAAGGAAGACTCAGATTCATGCTCTGTGAATTTTTTGTCTGGGATTCTGGCAAGAACTCAGAGTAAGAAACAAGGATATGATACAGTTAGTTCCAATTGCCTTCGGCCCAAATCCGAATCGCTGCTGATAAAGGCACACTAACGTGTCCTAGGCTGCCTGCCCCTTTGGCTCTGCTTCTGCGCAGCATTCCATGTCCTCTCTAGGCCTGTGTATATATTAGCCGAGTGACTATATAAAAGTCACCCTCGAAGAGTCAAGTGGTCTATAGACCTAATGCAGTTTCTATTAAAATCCTAGCGCGGTTTGGTAGACATAGACAAGCTTATTCTAAAATTTACGTGAAAAAGGAAATGGGCTAGAAAAGCCGACATAATTTTCAAGAAGAGTAAAGTACGAATAAAGACTTTTCAATGTTAAGGCTTAATAGTTACAGTAATCAAGGCAGTGTGGTATTGGTAGAGCGAGAGGCACACAAATCAAGGGGGCAGAACAGAAAGCCCAGAAATTGACCTGCAACGTATGCCCAAGTGATTTTTGACACAATTTAAGAATAACCTTTTTAACAAATGGTCCTGGAGTGATAGGATGTTATGAATGGTGTCTGCCCCACACTCCTACAAATTCATATGTTGAAACTCTAATCCCCAAGGTGACTATATTTGGAAGATAGGGCTTTGAGGAGGTATTTAAGGTTAAATGAGATCCTAAGGATAGAGTCCTAGTGCATATTAGAAAAAGGAAGAGAGATATCTACGTTCTCTCCCTTTCTCTCGCCCCTCCCTTCTCTATGTGAGTACACAGCAAGAAGGGCGCTCTCCGCAAGCCAGGGAGAGAGGGGCCTTCACCAAGAACCCAACCCTGATCTCATGCTTCTAGAGTTCAGAATTGTGAGAAAATAAATTTCTGTTGCTGAAACCTCCCAGCCTATGATAGTTTGCTATGGCAAGCTGAGCTGATTAACAGACATCTATAGGCAAAAAGCCTAGACCCCACACCTTATAAAAACATATTAATGCAAAATGACTCAAATGGAAAATCAAAACTATAGAACTTTCAGAGAGAAACATAGAAAATCTTTGGAACCTAGGACCAGGTGAACAATTCTTAGACTTGAGAGTAAATGCATTATCTATAAAAGAACAATTCAAATATTTTCATCACCAAGAAAATTAAAATCATTTGCTTTGTGAACAACTCTATTAAAAAGATAAAGAGATAAGTATGCATATGCAGACTGGAAGAAAGCATTTGTAAATCCCCTATTAGACAAAGTATTCCTATGAATAATATGTAAGGAATGCTAAAAACTCCACATGTAAAAAATCCCAAATAGAAAATGAACAAAAGATATGAATAGATATTTATCAAAGAAGATATACAGATGGCAGATAATCACATGAAAAGAGGTTCAGCATCATTAGCCACTGAGGAAATATAAAGCCATAATGAGATATCACACACTCCTACCAAAATTGCTAAAATTAAAAGCATGATAATATCAAATTCTGGGGAAGATGTGGAGAAACTAGCATACATTGCTGGTTTTTAAATGGTACAGCTACTCTGGAAAACAGTTTTTAAAAACGTTAAACATAAATTAATCATATAACCCGGAAATTCTACTTCCAGGTAAATATCCAAGAAACATGAAACACACATACACTTGTTCGTGAATATTCATAGCAGCTTTATAATAGCCAAAATGAAGAAGCAAGGAATAAACAAGATACCTGTTAGTGACTGGATAATCAAACTGTGGTTGTTGTTGCTGTTGTTGTTCACTCAGGGGTGTTCAGCTCTTTGCAACCCCTGGACTGCAGCACGCCAGGCTTTCCTGTCCTTCACCATCTCCCAGAGCTTGCTCACACTCATGTCCATTGAGTTGGTGATGCCATGCAACCATCTTATCCTCTGTCATCCCTGTCTCCTGCCTTCTATCTTGCCTAGCATCAGGGTCTTTTCCAATGAGTATGCTCTTTGCATCAAGTGGCCAAAGTATTAGAGCTTCAGCATCAGTCCTTCCAATGCATATTCAGGGTTGATCTTCTTTAGAATGGACTGGTTGAATCTCCTTGCTGTCCAAGGGACTCTCAAGAGTCTTATCCAACATCACAGTTCAAAAGCATCAATTCTTCTGCGCTCAACTTTCTTTATAGTTCAACTCTCACATCCATACATGACTACTGGAAAAACCATATCTTTGACTAGATGGACCTTTGTCAGTAAAGTAATGTCTCTGCTTTTTAATACACTGTCTAGGTTTGTCATAGCTTTTTTTCAAACAGCAAGTGTCTTTTAATTCATGGCTGCAGTCACCATCCGTAGTGATTCTGGAGCCCAAGAAAATAAATTCTCTCACTGTTTCCATTGTTTCCCTGTGTATTTGCCATGAAGTGATGGGACTAGATTCCATAATCTTAGGTTTTCGAATGTTGAGTTTTAAGCCAGCTCTTTCACTCTCTTCTTTTGCCTTCATCAAGAGGCTTTTTAGTTCTTCTTCACTTTCTGCCATTAGAGTGATGTCATCTGTATGTCCGAGACCATTGATATTTCTCCCGGCAATCTTGACTCCAGCTTGTGCTTCATCCAGCCAAGCATTTCACATGATGTACTATGCATATAAATTAAATAATCCAGGTGACAGCATACAGCTTTGACATACTCCGTTCTCAATTTTGAACCAGTCCTTTGTTTCATGGCTGGTTCTAACTCTTGCTTCTTGACCTGCATATAGGTTTCTCAGGAGGCAGGTAAGGTGGTTAGATATTTCCATCTTTTTGAGAATTTTCCATAATCTGTTGTGAGCACAACACACACAGTCAAAGGCTTTAGTGTAGTCAGTGAAGCAGAAGGAATTCTGAAATTCCCTTGCTTTTTCTGTGATCAAACTGTGGTACATACATACAATGAAAATGTAATGATACTTTTTATAACATGGATGAATCTCAAAAACATTATGCTGCTTGTCCCTGCCCCTTGCCTCTTAGAACATCCTTGATGTGCTCAGCTGAGTGTTCTGTGGGCCCAGAGTGTTTACTTTTTTAAAAAAGTATTCAAAGCCATTCCAAGCCCCTTGAAGAACACAGTTATGAATAAGAAAATAGGACCACTGTTTTGTTGGTCTTCAGAATTGAAGCCATGGTTTGAGGGATAGCTAGGGGATATTTGTATTGTGCTGCTAGAGGTGAAATTCATGACCAGACAGAAGAAATATAAGTATTTATCAAGAATATTTGAGTTTCATCCTTGATTAAGGTAGGGACAAAGCAATACAAAATTAGACTGTAATAATGTAATTCCCATGACTTTTTAGGATAGCTTCTGAGAAACCAATCTTTGAGTTCAAGGGGCTGCATGGTTGCAAAGCTTAAACTTAAGGGAATTGAGGAAGGGAACCCCCAGAAGTGGTACCCATGGTATAATTTGATTCAGCTGGGGGATCCTTGGCCAGTCTAGACAGAAAATATAGATACATACAGTGTACTGTCCATTCTAAGTTGGTAAAGAAATTTGTTTGGTTAATTCTGATAAGGAAGGAGATTCTGGCACTCTAAGTAGTTACATGACCCTGAGCAGCCAGTGTCCCTCAGCTTCTTACAGGAACAAGTTGTGTTCAGTCACTCCAGATGGAGTATTAACCAGTCTGTGATAACTTTGGATGGCCATGGATGCCTCAGCTATACTGTCCAGCTCCAGGTATGCCTAACAGATGCCAGCAGGTTTGGGAAACTCATTGAACTCCATTCTCCTATCTGGAACTGCAGTTATTCCTCCTGAAGGAAGAGGTACCAGTAAGTGCAGGTCATAAACTTGCATTAAGTCCCTGCCCTTCATCCATCCAGCCAGTCTCTCTTAACAACTGTACAGTGCAGTGAAACACTGGGGTCAGCCCCTCTGCAAAGGCCATGACCCTGATGGAGCTCTGAGAAGATGGTTGAATTTAACTTTGTAAAAGAAGTCAAAGTCACCACAAGGCTTCCTTAAAAGAACGTGGGAGTGTCAAGATCTGTTGTTCCTTTCTCTGTGCTGTTCAGAAGGATCTGAGGCTGATCACAGACAGAATCAAGGTGTGCTGAAGTTCTGTGGGGAGTCCCAGAAGTGATCTGAGCCCAACTTTTAGTCGGACAGACTGACTTCCGAGGGAACATACATGGAAGACCATATATTGCGGAGTTCCATTTATATATCATATCCGGAAAAGGCATATCTATGAGACAGAAAGTAGACTGGTGTTTGTTTAGGGCTGAAGTGGGAGCCAGGAGTGAAAGTAGATGGGATGTATCCTTTAGAGGTTATGGAAATGTTCTAAATTTTCACTGTGGTGAAAATTATTAAATTTGCATAAGTGAATTTTATGTTATGTAGGTTGTACCTCAAGAAAGCTAATAATTTTTAAAAATTGATTTTTAGTTTGAAAATTTAGTTACAGAAAAACTAAGAAATGAATAGTATATTTAGTATGCAGCTATAGCTTTAAGGTAATAGAAATTGGGGAGACCCTTTGTTCTACACCCTCAAGTTCCATTCCAGCCCCTAGATTCCTTGATACTAAGATAATGAGTTGAAATAAAAATTTAACATGTAGAATCACAAATACAGTGGGTCTGTCATTATCTCACGACATATTGTATATTCAGAAGTTCAGACCTTCCTTCACTGGAGCTATCATTATTAAAGAAATTATAGCTTTTTGGAGAAATCATTCCACAGTAAAACTTCATGTCCAACTTGAAACCATTTCAGTAGCAAAAATCAAAATGATCCATCCCGTACTCATGTTCTGATCTCTGAAGAAAAATTTTATCCAGTGCCAAATTGTAATTGTAGTTTTACAATTTTAACTTGTTCTCTTAAATTCATCTTCAGGCTTGAAAAGTGGGGGAAGTCATTATTTCTTGCAAAGAAGTTCAGCTATACTTAGAGAACAAAATAAGCCAAACTAGAGAGTTCTAGTGAGAGATCAACATGTGACTTGCCATTATTTGTTTGCTAAAAATATGTTTACTATAGGAGAACATATTTTCAGACTGCCAAGATGTGGAATCCTCAACTCATTCTTTTAACTCTCCATCTGTTCAGTGCTCTGCCACTTTTATAGTGTGAAGATAACTTAGTCTCAATAGAATAGGAGACTAAAATTACAATAAGGTGTGTGTTTATCTATCTATATAGATATATTTAAACAAGGTATAAATATGAAGACACACACATATACATCGTCTAAGGAAAAATATATCATTGGTAGCTTCAGAGGTGTTTTTAACAGCTAATTTTCTTTTTTTCTTTTTTTTTTTTTTTTAAATTCTAAGGAGGACACTCTTTCCTTGAGTGGTCATGGATGATCAGTTCAGTTCAGTTCAGTTCAGTCGCTCAGTTGTGTCCGACTCTTTGCGACCCCATGAATCACAGCACGCCAGGCCTCCCTGTCCATCACCATCTCCCGGAGTTCACTCAGACTCACGTCCATCGAGTCCGTGATGCCGTCCAGCCATCTCATCCTGGGTCGTCCCCTTCTCCTCCTGCCCCCAATCTCTCCCAGCATCAGAGTCTTTTCCAATGAGTCAACTCTTTCCATGAGGTGGCCAAAGTACTGGCGCTTCAGCTTTGGCACCATTCCTTCCAAAGAAATCCCAGGGTTGATCTCCTTCAGAATGGACTGGTTGGATCTCCTTGCAATCCAAGGGACTCTCAAGAGTCTTCTCCAACACCACAGTTCAAACGCATCAATTCTTCAGCACTCAGCCTTCTTCACAGTCCAACTCTCACATCCATACATGACCACAGGAAAAACCATAGCCTTGACTAGATGAACCTTAGTTGGCAAAGTAATGTCTCTGCTTTTGAATATGCTATCTAGGTTGGTCATAGCATTTCTTCCAAGGAGTAAGCGTCTTTTAATTTCATGGCTGCTGTCACCATCTGCAGTGATTTTGGAGCCCCCCAAAATAAAGTCTGACACTGTTTCTACTGTTTCCCCATCTATTTCCCATGAAGTGATGGGACCAGATGCATGATCTTCGTTTTCTGAATGTTGAGCTTTAAGCCAACTGTTTCACTCTCCTCTTTCACTTTCATCAAGAGGCTTTTTAGCTCTTCTTCACCTACTGCCATAAGGGTGGTGTCATCTGCATATCTGAGGTTATTGGTATTTCTCCCAGCAAGCTTGATTCCAGCTTGTGCTTCTTCCAGTCCACATTTCTCATGATGTACTCTGCATAGAAGTTAAATAAGCAGGGTGACAATATGCAGCCTTGACATACTCCTTTTCCTATTTGGAACCAGTCTGTTGTTCCATGTCCAGTTCTAACTGTCGCTTCCTGACCTGCATACAGATTTCTCAAGAGGCAGGTTAGGTGGTCTGGTATTCCCATCTCTTTCAGAATTTTCCACAGTTTATTGTGATCCACACAGTCAAAGGCCTTGGCATAGTCAATAAAGCAGAAATAGATGTTTTTCTGGAACTCTCTTGCTTTTTCGATGATCCAGCAGATGTTGGCAATTTGCTCTCTGGTTCCTCTGCCTTTTCTAAAACCAGCTTGAACATCTGGAAGTTCACAGTTCACGTATTGCTGAAGCCTGGCTTGGAGAATTTTGAGCATTACTTTACTAGCATGTGAGATGAGTGCTATTGTGCGGTAGTTTGAGCATTCTTTGGCATTGCCTTTCTTTGGGATTGGAATGAAAACTGACCTTTTCCAGTCCTGTGGCCACTGCTGAGTTTTCCAAACTTGCTGGCATATTGAGTGCAGCACTTTCACAGCATCATCTTTCAGGATTTGAAATAGCTCAACTGGAATTCCATCACCTCCACTAGCTTTGTTCATAGTGATGCTTTCTAAGGCCCACTTGACTTCACATTCCAAGATGTCTGGCTCTAGATTAGTGATCACATCATCATGATTATCTGGGTCGTGAAGATATTTTTTGTACAGTTCTTCCATGTATTCTTGCCACCTCTTCTTAATATCTTCTGCTTCTGTTACGTCCATACCATTTCTGTCCTTTATCGAGCCCATCTTTGCATGAAATGTTCCCTTGGTATCTCTAATTTTCTTGAAGAAGTCTCTAGTCTTTCCCATTCTGCTGTTTTCCTCTATTTCTTTGCATTGATCGCTGAGGAAGGCTTTCTTATCTCTTCTTGCTATTCTTTGGAACACTGCATTCAGATGCTTATATCTTTGCTTTTCACCTCTCTTCTTTTCACAGCTATTTGTAAGGCCTCCCCAGACAGCCATTTTGCTTTTTTGCATTTCTTTTCCATGGGGATGGTCTTGATCCCTGTCTCCTGTACAATGTCACGAACCTCATTACATAGTTCATCAGGCACTCTATCTATCAGATCTAGTCCCTTAAATCTATTTCTCACTTCCACTATATAATCATAAGGGATTTGATTGAGGTCATATCTGACTGGTCTAGCAGTTTTCCTACTTTCTTCAATTTAAGTCTGAATTTGGCAATAAGGAGTTCATGATCTGAGCCACAGTCAGCTCCTGGTCTTGTTTTTGTTGACTGTATAGAGCTTCTCCATCTTTTGCTGCAAAGAATATAACCAATCTGATTTCAGTGTTGACCATCTGGTGATGTCCATGTGTAGAGTCTTCTCTTGTGTTGTTGGAAGAGTGTGTTTGCTATGACATGCTATGTCATGGATGATATTATATTAAAATGTTTGAAAGCCGTTTTTAACTAAAAAGCAAATTGATATATAGGACCATTTGGATGAAGAAAAGAAGACTTGGGTTCTGGTCCCTCATATGAGCCAGTCACTCGTATCTTTAGGCCACCCTTTTCTCATATTTGAAGGACTATAAGAGATTTAGGGAAGAAAATCTCTAAAGGGGCTTCCCTGGTGACTCGACCGATAAAGAATCTGCCTGCAATGTGAGAGATCCAAGTTCAGTCCCTGGGTCAGGAAGATCCCCTGGAGAAGGGAATGGCAACCCCCTCCAGTATTCTTGCCTGGAGAATTACATGGTCAGAGAAGCCTATAGTCCATGGGGTTACAAAGAGTCACACAGGACTGAGGGACTAACACACTAATCTCAAAAATGCCTATAAACCTAAAATATCCAGAGACTTTTTTAAATTTTAAATAGATTTGTTCAACGAACAATTGAACAACAGTTTTAAGGTACTTTGTAATATTGTAGAAATACAAAGATCTTTGGAGTCAGAACTCTGCCTCCGCCACTGTCAAATTTCTTATCTTAGTCAAGTTATTTCATCATTTTGAGCCCTAATTCCATTACCATTAAACATGAGGTTAATAATGTATACTTCATAGGGATACAGTATGGTT
This sequence comes from Budorcas taxicolor, assembly GCF_023091745.1. Classification (NCBI taxonomy): domain Eukaryota; kingdom Metazoa; phylum Chordata; class Mammalia; order Artiodactyla; family Bovidae; genus Budorcas; species Budorcas taxicolor. Next base: position 77,284,868 of record NC_068912.1, read on the forward strand.
AAAATAACACTAACCAATATAAAATATAAATTCCCAGGCCTTGGTGGATTATATGCTAGATATTTATTTCTTCCTCATAAAAGATTTTAGTAGTGAAAAGGGACCAAAGCTGCTTCTATTAATACACAGTTTTCCAGGTGTGTATAGCAGAGAAAGGAAGAGTGAAGCATACTAACTTGCTAACCACGCTCAGTTCAGTTCAGTTGCTCAGTAGTGCCCGACTCTGCAAAGCCATGGACTGCAGCATGCCAGGCCTCCCTGTCCATCAGCAACTCCCAGAGTTTGCTCAAGCTCATGTCCATTAAGTTGGTGATGCCATCTCATCCTCTGCAGTCCCCTTCTCCTGCCTTCTATCTTTCCCAGCATCAGGGTCTTTTCCAATGAGTTGGCCCTTCACATTAAGTGGTCAAAATATTGGAGTTTCAGCTTCAGCATCAGTCCTTCCAATGAATATTCAGACTGATTTCCTTTAGGCTTGACTGATTTGATCTTACAGTTCAAGAGTCTACTCTAATACCACAGTTCAAAAGAATTGCAATTCTTTGGCGTTCAGCTTACTTTATGGTCCAACTCTCACATCCATACATGACTACTGGAAAAACCGCAGCTTTGACTAGACGGACCTTTGTTGGCAAAGTAATGTTGCTGCTTTTTAACATGCTGTCTAGGTTGGTCATAGCTTTTCTTCCAAGGACCAAGTGTCTTTTAATTTTATGGCTGCAGTCATCATCCACAGTGATTTTGGAGCCCAAGAAAATAAAGTCTCCCACTGTTTCCATTGTTTCCCCATCTATTTGCCATGAAGTGATGGGACCAGATGCCATGATTTTTGTTTTTTTAATGTTGAATTTTAATCCTAACCACATTACGTCTGCTCAGATTTCACTAGCAAAATCTATCATGTGGCCATACTAAGATGAATGAAATATTATAGGAAATATAGTCTCTTGTTGGACAACCAGTTTCTAGAAACAACTCTGTAAACATTTTGAACACGAATCTATCACAGCAGCATGTTGTTAGAAAAATTAAATGACTATTTGTAAAGTGCCTGGATGGCACCACTGACTCAATGGATGTGAGTCTGAGTGAACTCCAGGAGCTGGTGATGGACAGGGAGGCCTGGCATGCTGTGATTCATGGGGTTGCAAAGAGTCGGACACGACTGAGCGACTAAACTGAATTGAACTGAAAGTGCCTATTATAATGCTAGTATACTATAAGCACTGGAAGAAGTTAAGATTTGTTAGTATAGAGAAATTATTTTGGTGTGGTTGTTTAGTTGCTAAGTCGTGTCCAACTCTTTTGCAGTTCCATGGACTGTAGCCTGCCAGGCTCCTCTGTCCATGGGCTTTCCTAGACAAGAATTACCTTATAATATACACATATTTTTGTACACTGTACTCTCTGATACCACTATTTACCTTGTAATATATGTATATATGTGAATATTATGAAGTGAATAGTGATATCAGAGAGTACAGTTAAAATACAGTGGGACTTTACATTGGTTTCCTATGGAGGCTGTAACAAATACCAGAAAACTGAGAGCTTAAAGCCATACACATTTATTATTCTAAAGTTCTGGAAGTCAGAAGTTAAAAGTGAGTCTACAGGGCTGAGATCAAGGTGTCAGCAGGACTATGTCTCTTCTGGAGGCTCTGGGGGAGAATCCATTCCTTGACTCTCCCAGCCTCTAGAGGCTGCCCTTGTTCCTTGGCTCATGGTCTTATCTCTTCAACCTCTGCTTGAATAGTCATATCTTCTCTGACTCTGATCTTCCCTGCCTCCCTCCTATAAGGACCCTTGTGATTACATTAGGCATATCTGGATAATCCTAAAAATGATTTCCCCATTCCAAGATTCTTTCCTTGACCACATCTGCAAAATTCATTTTGCCTTGTAAGGGAATATAGTCTCAGGTTCTGGATATTGGGATGTGGACATCTTTGGCTGGGGGTAGGGAACTGGGAGGGCAGAATCATTTTGCCTATCATAAACATCTTAAAGTCCATAGACAAGGGCTTCCCCGGTGGTTCAGATGGTAAAGAATCCACCTGCAATGCAGGAGACCTAGGTTCGATCCCTGGGTTGGGTAGATCCCCTGGAGGAGTCATGGCAACCCATTCCAGTATCCTTGCCTGGAGAATCCCCATGGACAGTGGAGCCTGGTGGACTACAGTCCATGGGGTCTCAAAGAGTCAGGCGCAACTGAGGAACTAAGCACAGCAGCACAGCACAGACGTCTTAGGAAGAAGAGATAGTAGGTTTTTTTTCACATATGGAGAGTGGCATGAACTTGAAAACTAGCTCTGTCTTTTGCTAGATAAATGACCTTGAAATGTGCCTCTTTTTCTTTCTGTAAAATGGGGATGGCAAAATTAACCATCTCACGGATATAAGGATTTGTAAGAATTACAAGGTAATGTATATAAGTTACTTGGAACATAATAGATGCTCAAGATAGGAGATCCATCATTATTTTACCATTTCATGGTATACAGTGGCCCATAACACCCCATTTATCATCTTACACTCTGTAAGATCACAGCTGAAGCAGGAAAGAGTAGAATGGTTTCTTTGTACAGAGAGACTATCAATCATGTTCAGCATACTGACCTTCTCTTGGAAGAAAAGCAGGTTAATGCATCTTAGGGGATTTTGCATCAGTAGAGATTGAGCAATACGATTCTTCTGCTAAGTCTGGTAACCCATATGTTCCAGAATATCATTATGGCCTGAGTTTTCAAGCCCATGGTTTTACTGTGATCACCCAAGAAATCATTGACGGGAACTAAGAGAGATGAAGCATTTTCTTCCCTGAGATAGATGGTCACACAAATCAATCACAAGGATTTGGCCACAGTGAGCAGGAGCAGGAACGATTTCCTAAGATAAGACCAGCTCCATTCACCCCACTTCTAGGTGGCTTAGAAGATTTCTTCTTAATTCTTGTCACAACTATATAATTTCCAGGCAGAGAAATTTCCTGGCTGGCAGCCCACCACACATCAAAAGATTTGTAGGCTCAAGGGGGAGTCGGGGATGGATGGATTGGGAGCTTTTGATTAGCAGATGCAAAGTATTATAGGAAGAATGGATAAACCATAAGGTCCCATTGTATAGCACAGGCAACTGTATTCAATATTCTATAATAAGCCATAATGGGAAAGAATATTAAAAATACATATGTATAACTGAATCACTTTGCTGTACAGCAGAAACTAACACAATAAACTCTACTTCATTAAAATGAATTTAAAAAAAGACTTGTAGGCTCTAATTTATTGTACATAATCTGGCTTCAAAGACATAGGATTGTATTAGCGTTATTAACTCTTGGGTGTCTAAAATCATCTAGAATGATTTCAAAGCCCCTCAATGTGCTCATCAGCAAAATAATTGTAATAATATACGTCACAGAAACTCTATCATAAAATGAAGAAGCTCCCTTTCCAAGGTCAGCTTCCGATGTCAAAACCTTAAGAGTCGTTCTTTAGTATAATCAAAGAAAGAAAGGATTATGACTCACACAGCTAGGGAAGTCCCAAGGTGATGAGCAAGGAGGAAGACTCTGATGGAACAGATCCAGAAGTGAGAGTGTACAGAGTGTGTGAGCCCTTTTAAAATTTTTTTATTTTGTATCAGGAGTATAGCCAATTAACAAACGATGTTGTGATAGTTTCAGGTGAACAGCTCAAAGAGACTCAGCCATACATATGCATGTATCCATTTTCCCCGAAACCTCCCTCCCATCCAGGCTGCCACTAACATTGGGCAGTTCCATGTGCTATATAGTAGGTCCTTGTTGGTTATCTATTTTAAATATAGCAGTGTGTATGTGTCCATCCCCAGTTCCCTAACTATCCCTTCTCCCCATCCTTCTTCCCAGTAAGCATTTTGTAGAGAGGAAAGTCCTGCCAGTGGGAAGAGAGCCAACCTACTGCCGAAGGTTTGAAAGAGGCACCAAGAGTACACATGAGCTTGAGGGATGGGAGTGGACCAGTGTGAACCTTACTGGACAAGAGTTGACAGACACAGACAGGAGATGAGACAGAGTCTACTGGCACTAAATCAAATGTCACTGGAGGACCAAGTTCCTTTTCCTATGTTCTTCATAATTCACCTGAGATGTTTGGGTTAATACAGCAACCTCCCAGTTTTCCTGTAAATAAATGTGTACTTGGAAGAAATTAAATTTATAAAGCTGATGAAAATAATAAGGCCACCAATTGTTACACTAGCTCTTTGAAGGATAGTGGGGAGTCAGAAAAAGGAGATAGCCAGCAGAAGAAATCAATGGCATCCAAGGAATCTCTTTGAGTATTTTAGTAGTAATATTGACTGTTTTGGTTTGCTGTTTTATTTGTTGAACTCTTCTGGAGCTCTTTCCTGTGTTATTGACTCAGTGGAGTATGAGCATCCCTTCAAGGCACACATTCCTCCTTAAGATGCCAGCAGGTAGTCTAATGCCAATCTATTATCAGCTACCATAGCAACCAGATAACTTTGTCCCTCATTAACAGCATTGACAGCTGGGGCTGTTTGATGTTTGTGGTCTTCCAGGAGCTGTGGCATTTGTCTGTGTGACCTCTCTGAGTTGTGACTATTACAGAATGGAAAACACCTAAAATGTATGCCTGTTACACCAAAGATTGTGGTGAGGTCCGATATAATAGCTAAAAAGTGGCCCCTCTGAGGGAAGTCTCCATGAGAGTAGTGAATTCTCTAGTTGGATAAAGACCTGGGTACCATATGCATACAGGACACAGGCCAGGTCACACAGGTGGGAAGGGATGGGGTAGAGGAGCTGAGTGTAGGACCTCCTGGAGGAGGAAAAGTGCTACAGGAGAACCAGTAGCCCATGGGTCTTGCAGTGTGGAGTTTCTGGTGGGCAACTCTGCATCAAAGCAGGAACTTGATGGCTAAATAGTCCCAGCCGTGGGTGGGGAGACACAGTGGTATGTAATACTGATTGACCGAGGAGGCAGAGAAAGACACGGAGTCCAAGGAGGGAAAGTTAATATGGAAGCATCTGGTGAGGCTGAAGGAGTGCTGGGCTGGAGAGTGACTGGAGAGGATGACAAGCAGCTGAGATGAATATGGCATATCTATAAAACGGCAGGAATTAGTTGCATGGTGGTTGTCTAAGCTGGGGCACCTAAAAGCAGGCCATATATTGATGAAGGGTTAGCTCCAGGTAACATGCTCTGTTACTGTTATCTGGGTAGTATCTAGGTCTAGGAAAGTAGGGAGTGGAGATGATGGCAGGGCAGTAGTAAAGATTTAAATGAGGGTAGTTGGATGAGAAGACATCAGAGCTTATATGTGGTTGTAGGGGGTCATAGGAATAGTTAATGTAGCCAGGTCTCAACTAATGCTGTGGTAGAGAGTAGAGTTTTAGGCTTTTGTGTAGGGATAGTGGAGATGGGGATCCAAACTCAGGTGTTAAGTATCTAAAAGGAGAGATACATCGTAGGGCACCAGTGAGGTAGTCAGCTCATTTGTAGGATGTTAGTTTCCACCAAGAAGCAACCCCAGAAATGAATGGATCAAGCAAAACTGAAATAACCTAGTGGGAGTTCCTTGATGCAAAAGGTTAGGTAACGTGTAAAGGTGGGTCCCTATGTCGCCATTCTAGGAAGGGAAGAGCCTGACAATAATTCGTAGCTTCTTGCAGTGTGTCCTTCCATTGCATAGGAGAGGATGTGGAGTTATAGAGACTTATGTAATTTGGGGGGATTGGATCTTTATGAAGCGGTCCACAATAGGCCTTGTGAGGTGGCATCAGTTAGGTTGGGAACAGGATTAATCTAGGTAGGACTGCATAGGCTGAAACTTGAGGAGTAAGTCAGAAAGCAAGAAAGAAGAAAAGGTAGTTGGGAAGTTATAGGGGTACAGGTGTGTGGCAGAGCCATGGTTAGATATGGGAGAAGAGAGAGGATCAGGGAGCAAAGCCTTTATTTGGCAGGTTTCAGCATGGAATTGTGTTAGCAGGATACCTTGGAGTACTGGTGCTGAGGCTGGGATTGTTGGCTGTCCTGAGGTCACCATCTGGGATGCATTGTCTGCAGGGCTGAGATGGTCATTCCTGAGATGATTGTGCTGTTGACTGGAATTGACTTGTGGATAGTACCTGTAAGAATGCTAAGGTGGTTGAGGGTGGGGGCTCTTGATATAAGTCCTGGACTAACCCCAAAACCTTGAGAAATTATTACAAATATGATGGAGGAACAGTATTCCTTTGCCTCTAGGAGTTATGGTGTAACTTCTTATTGGGAAGCTGTGGGCTGATTGACCACCCCAAACAAGTAGGGGTGACAGCATGGGCAGAAAGGAGAGTAAGGCATTTGGCACTGAACTGGAGTAATAGAATCCCAGTCCCAGCATCTTGAATGTAAAGTCTGTTTTGAGCCTACTGACTAAACCAAAAAACAAGACCATTAACCACTGCATAGGAATTGTTAAAAATATGAACAACGAACTTGCATTTATTGAAGGCATCCTCCAGTAGCCAAAGCAATGAGCAGTTGATTCCAAAAGATCACAGACTCAAGACCCATGGTAGCTCTGGACCAAGAAGGATCCAATAGGCCTCTAAGAGTTGTATTTCAAGAGGGATATCTTTTGGCTGTTGAGGGGAACTATTTGTTCCAGAAATCCATAGGAAGTCATGTGATATCATGTGTGGTCCAGAGACTCTACAAGGTATAATAAAATTTGTGGTTTGGTTGACTTCCTACATCTTCAAGTCCAGCAACAGAGCACTGTTTTTATCATCTTTTTCTGATGCTATCTTCTGACTCCCTGTTCCATGTTTAAGGGCCTCTGTGATTATATTGGCCTCACTGGAATAATTAAAATTAAACTCTCTATTTTAAAGATAGCCGAATTGCTACCTTGATTACATCTACAACCAGCAATTCCCCATTGTCATATAACCTAATATATTCACGGGTTCTAGGGATTAGGATATGGACATCCTTGGGGGACCATTGTTCCACATGTCACAGACAAACTTTTGGACATCCTCAAGGGCCTATTCTTGGAGTGGCCTGATTTGAATTGAACTCATTTGCTAGTGACTGCATAAATAGGTTTTAATAAAATATGTAGATGGGAAATACATTGTTACTAGAGGCCAACTAGGTCAAATAGGTGTTGGGTTGAGAGTAATGAAGTAGAGAGCACCAAAACTTGTTGGGAAATAGCAGTAGACCTTCCGGAAACCTGGACTATTAAATACATGAATCAAGGTAAATTGGATATGGTCAAGCAGGAAATGGAAAGAGTGAACATCAACATTTTAGGAATCAGTGAACTAAAATGGATGGGAATGGGTGAACTTAATTCCAATGACCATTATATCTACTATTGTCGTCAAGAATCTCTTATTAAGAAATGAAGTAGCCCTCATAGTCAACAAAAGAGTCTGAAATGCAGTACTTGGGTGCAATCTCAAAAGTAGCAGAATGATCTTGGTTTGTTTCCAAAGCAAACTATTCAGTATCACAGTAATCCAAGTTTATGACTCAACCACTAAATGCCAAAGAAGCTCAAGTTGAATAGTACTATGAAGACCTACAAGACCTTTTAGAACTAACACCAAGAAAATGTCCTTTTCATCATAGGGAATTGGAATGCAAAAGTAGGAAGTCAAGGGATACCTGGAGTAACAGGCAAGTTTGGCCTTGGAGTGCAAAATGAAGTAGGGCAAAGGCTAACAGAGTTTTGCCAAGAGATCACACTAGTCATAGCAAACACCCTTCTTCCAACAACATGAGAGACAATTCTTCACATGGACATCACCAGATGGTCAATACCAAAATCAGACTGATTATATTCTTTGCAGCCGAAGATGGAGAAGCTCTATACAGTCAGCAAAAACAAGATTGGGAACTGACTATGGCTCAGATCATGAACTCCTTATTGCCAAATTCAGACTTAAACTGAAGAAAGTAGGGACCCCATTCAGTATGACATAAATTCCTTATGATTATACAGTGGCAGTGACCAATAGATTCAAGGGATTACATCTGATAGAGTGCCTGAAGAACTATGGACAGAGGTTGATGGCATTGTACAGGAGGCAGTGACCAAAACTATCCCCAAGAAAAAGAAATGCAAAAAGGCAAAATGGTTATCTGAGGAGGCCTTACAAACAGCTGAGAGGAGACGCGAAAGGGAAAGATATACTTAACTGAATGCAGTGTTCCAAAGAATAGCACAGAGAGACAAGAAAGTCTTAAGTGAAGAGTGCAAAGAAATAGAGGAAAACAATAGAATGGAAAAGACTAGACTCCAGTTCTTCAAGAGAATTGGAGACCCCAATGAAACATTTCATGCAATGATGGGCATAATAAAGGACAGAAGCAGCAAGGATCTAACAGAAGCAAGAGAGATTAAGAAGAGGTATTAAGAATACATAGAAGAACTATAGAAAAGAGTCTTAATGACCCATATAACCACAGTGGTGTGATCACTCATCTAGAACCAGACATGCTGGAGTGTGAAGTCAAGCGGGCCTTAGGAAGCATTACTATGAACAAAGCTAGTGGAGGTGAAGGAATTCCAGTTAAGTTATTTCAAAGCCTAAAAGATGATGCTATTAAGGTGCTGTACTCAGTATGCCAGCAAATTTGGAAAACTCAGTAATGGCCACAGGACTGGAAAAGATCAGTTTTCATTTCAATGCCAAAGAAAGGCAATGCTAAAGAATGCTCAAACTACACTGCAATTGTGTTCATTTCACATGTTAGCAAAGTAATGCTCAAAATCCTTCAAGCTAGGCTTCAACAGTAGGTGAACTATATGAACACCTTTGGCTGTGTGGATCACAATAAATTGGAAAATTCTCAAAGAGATGGGGATACCAAACCACCTTACCTGTCTCCTGAAAAACCTGTATGCAGGTCAAGAAACAACAGCTAGAACTGGACTTGGAACAACCCTGTGGACTGCAGCGCGCCAGGCTTCCCTGTCCTTTGCTATCTCCCTAAGTTTGCTGACTCATATCCATTGAGTCTATGGTACCATTCAACCATCTCATCATCTGTCACCCCCTTATCCTCTTCCTGTCCTCCATCTTTCCCAGCATCAGAGTTTTTTCCAACGATCAGCTCTTTGCCTTAGGTGGCCAAAGTATTGGAGCTTTAGCTTCAGCATCAATCCTTCCAATGAATATTCAAGACTGATTTCCTTTAGGATGGACTGGTTGGATCTCCTTGCAGTCCAAGGAATTCTCAAGAGTCTTCTCAAACACCACAGTTTAAAAGCATCACTTCTTCAGAGCTCAGCTTTCTTTATGGTCCAACTCTCACATCCATACATGGCTACTAGAAACACCATAGCTTTGACTAGATGGACCTTTGTCAGCAAAGTGATGTCTCTGCTTTTTAATACAATGTCTAAGTTTGTCATAGCTTTTCCTCCAAAGAGCAAGTGTCTTAATTTCATGGCTGCAGTCACCGTCTGCAGTGATTTTGGAGCCTAAGAAAATAAAGTCTCTCACTGTTTCCATTGTTTCCCCATCTATTTGACATGAAGTGATGGGACCCAGTGCCATGATCTTCATTTTTTGAATGTCGAGTTTTAAGCCAGCTATTTCACTCTCCTCTTTCACTCTCATTAAGAGGCTCTTTAATTCCTCTTCACTTGCTGCCATTAGGGTGGTATCATCTGCATATCTGAGATTATTGTTATCTCTCCTGGCAATCTTGATTCCAGCTTGCGCTTCATCCAACCTGGCATTTTACATGATGTATATAACTTAAATAAGCAGAATGATGATATACAGCTTTGAGGTACTCCTTTCCCAATTTTGAACCAGTCTGTTGTTCCATGTCCAGTTCTAACTGTTGCTTCTTGACCTGCATACAGGTTTCTCAGGAGATGGGTAAGGTGGTCTGATATTCCCATGTCTTTCAGAATTTTCCACAGTTTGTTGTGATCCTGTGGCTTTAGCATAGTCAATGAAGCAGAAATAGATGTTTTTCTGAAATTCCCTTGCTTTTTGTATGATCCAGCGGATGGTGGCAATTTGATCTCTGGTTACTCTGCCTTTTCTTGTTGCTTTTGATATTTTTTGCAATATAGCTCCTACCTGTTAATCGCATATTCCTAATTTATCCTCCCCCTTTCCCATTTTCCTTTTGTAACCATAACCTTGTTTTCTATGTCTGTGAGTCTTTTAATTTTTTGTATATATATTGATTTGTATTATTCTTCACATTCCACATATAAGTGACAGCATAAAATATTTGTCTTCCTGTCTGACTGACTTTGGTAAGTATAATATTCTCTAGGTCCATCCATGTTGCTGCAAATGGCAGTATTTTATTTTTATGGCTGAGGGAGATCAGTCCTGGGTGTTCATTGGAAGGACTGATGCTGAAGCTGAAACTCCAATACTTTGGCCTCCTCGTGCGAAGAGTTGACTCATTGGAAAAGACCCTGAGGCTGGGAGGATTGGGGGCAGGAGGAGAAGAGGACGACAGAGGATGAGATGGCTGGATGGCATCACCGACTCGATGGATGTGAGTTTGAGTGAACTCTGGGAGTTGGTGATGGACAAGGAGGTCTGGCGTACTGCGATTCATGGGGCCGTAAAGAGTTGGACACGACTGAGTGACTGAATCGAACTGAATGTTCCTGTGTGTCGGGGGGGGATGTACATATATGTGTTTCTATGTCTTGGTTACTACAAATAGTGCTGCCATTAACATTGGGTTATCTTTTCAGATTAGAGTTTTCATCTTTTCCAAATTTACCCAGGAGGGGATTGCTGAATCATATGGTAGCTCCATTTTCAATTTTTTAAGGAACTTCCATGCTATTTTCTATAGTGGCTGCACCAATTTACATTCCCACCTGTAGTGCAGGAAGGTTCCCTCTCATCCACATCCTCTCTACCATTTATTATTTGTGTACTTTTTGATGATAGCTGTCAACAGTGAGATGATATCTCGTTATTTCGATTCGCATTTCTCTAATGTTTAGCCATGTTGAGCATCTTTTCATGCATTTGTTGACCATATGTATGTTTTCTTTGGAAAGTGTTTATCATGGTCTTCTGCCCATTTTTTGATTTTTTTTTTTTTTTTTTTGCTATTGAGTTGTATGAGCTCTTAAGGTATTTTGGATGTTAACCCCTTGTTGGTTGCATCATTTGCAAATATTTTCTCTCATTTTGTAAATTGTCTTTTTGTCTTGTTGATGGTTTCCTTTGCTGTGTAAAAGCTTGTAAGTTTGTTTAGGATCCATTTGTTTATTTTTTGCTTTGGGAAACTGACCTGAGAAAATATTGTTGTGATTTATGTCAGAGAATGTTTTGCCTGTGTTCTCTTCTAAGAGATTTATAGTGTCATATATTGTATATGTCTTCAAATTTTTGACTTTTTATTTAAATTTTTGACTTTAAAATTTTGACTTTTAATTTTTTTAGTACAGAGTATTTTTTATTGCTGTATATTTGATTTACAATGTTGTGTTAGTTTCGAGTGTATGACAGTGAGTCAGTTACATATGTGTGTGTACGTGTGTATACTTTTTCAGATTCTTTTTCATTATAGTTTATTACAAGATATTGAATATAGTTCCCTGTGCTATACATTATAGTAGGTGCTTGTTGTTTATTTTATATATAGTAGTGTGTATTTGTTAATCCTGAACCTCTAATTTATCCCTCCCTGCCCCTTCCCCTTTGGCAACCATTAGTTGGTTTTCTGTATCTGTGAGTCTATTAATTTGTAAATAAAGTAATTTGTATCACTTTTTAGATTCCACATATAAGTGATATCATATGGTATTATTTTTCTCTGACTCATTTCACTTAGTATGATAATCTCTAGGTCCATTGATGTTACTCCAAATGGCATTGTTTCATTCTTTTTTATGACTGAGTAATATTGCATTTGATATATAGATATATCTCACATCTTCCTAAGCCAGTCATATGTCCATGGACATTTAGGTTGCTTGCACATCTTGACTCTTATAAACAGTGCTGCTGTGAACATTGGGGTGCAAGTATCTTTCTGAATTACAATTTTTGTCTTTTCCTGCCCAGGAGTGGGATTGCTGGATAATATGGTAGCTCTAATTTGTAGTTTTTAAAAGTCCTCCATACAATTCTCCCTAACAGTTGCACTAGCTTACATTTCCACCAACAGTGTAGGAGGATTCCCTTTTCTCCATACAGTGTCCAGCATTAATTATTTGTAGGCTTTCTGATGATTGCCATTCTGACTGGTGTAAGGCCATATGTCATTGTGGGTTTGATTTGCATTTCTCTAGTAATTAGTGATGTTGAGAATCTTTTCATATGCCTATTGGCCATTTATGTGTCTTCTTTGAGAAGGGTGTGTCTATATGTCTTCTGGCCGTTTTTTTTTTTTTTTTTTTTTTGATTGGATTGTTTTGTTCCTGTATTTTTCTGTTGAGTTGTATGAACTGTTTATATATTTTGGAAATAAATCCCTTGTCAGTTCCATCATTTGCAAATATTAGAAGTTTCACTTTAGGAGTTTTTAAAATTTAAGATTTTGTTTCACTTCTAGTAATGCGTCTGTTCAAATTATCTGTTTTTTCTTGACTCCATTTTGGTAGGCTATATGTTTCTAGAAACTTGTCCATTTCTTCTAGGTTGTCCAATTTGTTAGCATATTACCATTCATGGTATTCTCTTATGATTTTTTGTTTATTTCTGTGGTATTATTTGTTATTTTTCCTTTTCATTTCTTAATTTGCTAATTTGGGTCCTCTCTCTTTTCCTCTTGGTGAGCCTGGTAGGAGGTTTGTTGATTCTGTTTACCTTTTCAGAAAATAGCTCTTGGCTTTATTGATCTTTTCTAGTCTTTTTTCAACTCTATTTTATTTCCTTTTCAATCCTTATTATTTCCTTACTTCAATGGCACCCCACTCCAGTACTCTTGCCTGAAAAATCCGTGGATGGAGGAGTCTGGTAGGCTGCAGTCCATGGGGTCGCTAAGAGTCGGACACGACTGAGCGACTTCACTTTCACTTTTCACTTTCATGCATTGGAGAAGGAAATGGCAACCCACTCCAGTGTTCTTGCCTGGAGAATCCCGGGGACGGGGAAGCCTGGTGGGCTGCTGTCTGTGGGGTCGCACAGAGTCGGACACAACTGAAGTGACTTAGCAGCACCAGCAGCAGCTTAATTGGACTTTCATTTGTTCTTTTTCTAATTCTTTTAGGTGGTAATTTAGGTTGTTTGATAATTTTCTTGTTTTTTGAGAAAGGCCTGTATCACTGTGAACTTCCCTCTTTGAACTACTTTGGCAGTTGCATAGATTTTGCAACATTATGTTTTATATCTTCATTTGTCTCAAAGTATTTTCTGATTTCTTCTTTGATTTTATTGTTGACTCATTGTTCTTTTAATTACATTTTGCTGAATTTTCACATATTCATCCTTTATCCATTTTTCTTTATGCAGCTGATTTCTAGTTTCATACCACTGTGGTCAGAAATTATTCTGGAAATAATTTCTATCCTCGTAAACTTTTTGAGACTTGTTTTATGACCTAGATGCAATCTCAAAAATGAAAGAATGATCCCTGTTCATTTCCAAGGCAAACCATTCAATATCAAAGTAATCCAAGTCTATGCCCCAACCAGTAACGCTGAAGAAGCTGAAGTTGAATGGTTCTATGAAGACCTACAAGACCTTTTAGAACTAACACCCCAAAAAGATGTCCTTTTCATTATAGGGGACTGGAATGCAAAAGTAGGAAGTCAAGAAGCACCTGGAGTAACAGGCACATTTGACCTTGGAATATGGAATGAAGCAGGGCAAAGACTAAGAGTTTTGCCAGAAAATGCACTGGTCATTGCAAACACCCTCTTTCAACAACACAAGAGAAGCCTCTACACAAAGACATCACCAGATGGTCAACACCAAAATCAGATTGATTATATTCTTTGCAGCCAAAGATGGAGAAGCTCTATACAGTCAGCAAAAACAAGACCAGGAGCTGACTGTGGCTCAGATCATGAACTCCTTATTACCAAATTCAGTCTTAAATTGAAGGAAGTAGGGAAAATTGCTAGACCATTCAGGTATGACCTAAATCAAATCCCTTATGATTATACTGTGGAAGTGAGAAACAGATTTAAGGGCCTAGATCTGATAGATAGAGTGCCTGATGAACTATGGAATGAGGTTCATGACATCGTACAGGAGACAGGGATCAAGACCATCCCCATGGAAAAGAAATGCAAAAAAGCAAAATGGCTGTCTGGGGAGGCCTTACAAATGGCTGTGAAAAGAAGAGAAGCAAAAAGGAAAGATATAAGCATCTGAATGCAGAGTTCCAAAGAATAGCAAGGAGAGATAAGAAAGCCTTCCTCAGTGATCAATGCAAAGAAATAGAGGAAAACAACAGAATGGAAAAGACTAGAGACTTCTTCAAGAAAATTCGAGATACCAGGGCAACATTTCATGCAAAGATGGGTTTGATAAAGGACAGAAATGGTCTGGACCTAACAGAAGCAGAAGTTATTAAGAAGAGGTGGCAAGAATATACAGAAGAACTATATAAAAAAGATCTTCATGACCAAGATAATCATGATGGTGTGATCACTCACCTAGAGCCAGACATCCTGGAATGTGAAGTCAAGTGGGCCTTAGAAAGCATCACTACAACCAAAGCTAGTGGAGGTGATGGAATTCCAGTTGAGCTATTTCAAATCCTGACAGATGATGCTGTGAAAGTGCCGCACTCAATATGCCAGCAAATTTGGAAAACTCAGCAGTGGCCACAGGACTGGAAAAGATCAGTTTCATTCCAATCCTAAAGAAAGACAATGCCAAAGAATGCTCAAACTACCACACAATTGCACTCATCTCACATGCTAGTAAAGTAATTCTCAAAATTCTCCAAGCCAGGCTTCAGCAATACTTGAACCATGAACTCCCAGATGTTCAAGCTGGTTTTAGAAAAGGCAGAGGAACCAGAGATCAAATTGCCAACATCTGCTGGATCATGGAAAAAGCAAGAGAGTTCCAGAAAAACATCTATTTCTGCTTTATTGACTATGCCAAAGCCTTTGACTGTGTGGATCACAATAAACTGTGGGAAGTTCTGAAAAAGATGGGAATACCAGACCACCTGACCTGCCTCTTGAGAAACCTATATGCAGGTCAGGAAGCGACAGTTAGAACTGGACATGGAACAACAGACTGGTTCCAAATAGGAAAAGGAGTACGTCAAGGCTGTGTATTGTCACCCTGCTTATTTAACTTCTATGCACAGTACACCATGAGAGACGCTGGGCTGGAAGAAGCACAAGCTGGAATCAAGCTTGCTGGGAGAAATACCAATAACCTCAGATATGCAGATGACACCACCCTTATGGCAGGAAGTGAAGAGGAACTAAAAAGCCTCTTGATGAAAGTGAAAGAGGAAAGTGAAAAAGTTGGCTTAAAACTCAACATTCAGAAAACGAAGATCATGGCAGCTGGTCCCATCACTTCATGGGAAATAGATGGGAAAACAGTGGAAACAGTGTCAGACTTTCTGTTTTTGGGCTCCAAAATCAGTGCAGATGGTGACAGCAGCCATGAAATTAAAAAACGCTTACTCCTTGGAAGAAAAGTTATGACCAACCTAGATAGCATATTGAAAAGCAGAGACATTACTTTGCCAACAAAGGTCCATCTAATCAAGGCTATGGTTTTTCCAACTGTTATGAATGGATGTGCAAATTGGACTGTGAAGAAAGCTGAGCACTGAAGAATTGATGCATTTGAACTATGGTGTTGGAGAATACTCTTGAGAGTCCCTTGGACTGCAAGGAGATCCAACCAGTCCATTCTGGAGATCAGCCCTGGGATTTCTTTGGACGGAATGATGCTGAAGCTGAAACTCCAGTACTTTGGCCACCTCATGCAAAGAGTTGACTCACTGGAAAAGACTGATGCTGGGCTGGATTGGGGGCAGGAGGAGAAGGGGACAACCGAGGGTGAGATGGCTGGATGGCATCACTGACTTGATAGACGAGAGTCTGAGTGAACTCTGGGAGTTAGTGATGGACAGGGAGGTCTGGTGTGCTGCAATTCATGGGGTCGCAAAGAGTTGGACTGACTGAGCAAATGAACTGAACTGAACTGACTGAACTGACGTGGTCTCTCCTGGGCTTCCCTGGTGGCTCAGCAGTAAAGAATCCACCTGTCAGTGCAGGAGATGTGGGTTCTTTCCCTGGATTGGGAAGATTCCCTGGAGAAGGAAATGGCAACCCACTCCAATATTCTTATCTGGGAAATCCCATAGACAGAGGAATCTTGCAGGCTCTCTGGAGCCATTCAGTCACAAAGAGTCAGACATGATTTAGCAACTAAACAACAACAAAACATGGTCTATCCTACAAAATGTTTCTTGCACACTTGGAAAGAATGTGTTTTTTTTTTTTTTTAATATAGTGTTCTGTAGGTATAGATATAAATGAAATTTGACTGGTTTATTGTATAGTTTAGGGTCTCTGTTGCCCTACTGATTTTTCTGGGTGATCTCAGTGGGGTGTTAAAGTTTCCTGCTATGATTGTGTTCCTGTCAATTTCTTCCTTTATATTTGTTAGTATTTGTTTTATATATTTAGATGTTCCTGATTGGGTGCATATATGTTAACAAGTATGATATTCTTTTCTTGTACTGATATCTTTATCATTATATAATATCCATCTTTGTCTTTAGGAGCTTTAAGTCTATTTTGTCTGATATGAGTATTGCTCATTTTCTTGTCAGTCCCATCTGTAGGAAATATCTTTTTTCATTCCCTCACTTTTAGTCTGTGTTTTTTGCTCTGAAGTGAGTCTCTTGGGGCAGCATATTATAAGTTCTTCTTTTTTTTTAATCTTATCTGCCACTCTATATCTTTTGATTGGAATGTTTTGTCCATTGACATTTAAGTAATTATTAATAGTTATGTAACTTATTGCTATATTAAGCCTTTTTTCCAGCTGTTTCTGTAGTTCTTCTTTGTTCACTTCTTTTTAAAAAAAATTTTTCCTTTTGTGATTACCCTTCAGTTCAAGTATATATTGACCCATAACTATACTTACTTGCTTTAAATTGTCATACAAGTTTGGACACATTCTAAAGTATCTACATATTTGTACTTCCCTCCTCTACATTTTGTGATTTTTCAAGTTCTGTTTACTTCTTGATGCATATAATTTTGCTATTAAATATAGTTATAATTGCTTTTGCAAAGTGTTTTTCTCTTTTAATTTATGTACTGGCTTTTTTAAGTGATCTTGAATCCTCTTAAATATTTGCCTTTCCTATTGTGATTTTTCCTTTCCTATATATTCTTGCTTATCTATTTAGAGAAGACTTTGCAGTTATTTCTTTTTGGGTAGATTTAGTATAGGGCCTCCCCAGTGGCTCAGTGGTAAAGAATCCACTTGCAATGCAGGAGACATGGGTTTAATCCCAGGGTCAGGAAGATCCCCTGATGGAGGAAATGGCAACCCACTCCAGTATTCTTGCCAAGAAAATCTCATGGACTGAGGAGCTGGCTGCTGAATTCTTTTAGTTTTTGCTTGTCTGATAAATTTTTTATCTTTCCTATTCTAAATGATCTAGTAGATTACCTTATGTTGTAAGTTTTTTTCTTTCATAACTTTGAATATTCATGCCAACCATTCATTTTTATTTGGTTTACAGACAGACCAAATAGAATTAGCAAAGGGAGAAATGGTAAAAGTGAGGACTCCTTCTGCAACCAAATTATGAACAATAGGTCTTAATCCCTTAATATGTTGCTTAATGTAAATATTGTGTTTACAATTTGAATAGTATATAATAGATCAGCTGGAGTCCACTTAGTATAACCAGTTGTAAGGGCAATGGATTTAAGCCTAGACCAATGTGAATATTTTTTATTTGGAGAATCTGTACCAGTGGTAGGATTGGGTGATTTCATTGGTGTCATCATTTTGCTGAGTGTTCAAGTTTAATGGTGCCTGTGGTAAAGGTGAGACATATTTGAGCTGCATGGACTCAATGTCCAATGACCCTGCTGATACTTACAGATTTCTCTCTTTAAAATTTGAAGGATTACTGAGAATTAAGATGACCTGCAATTCAGGATCAAAGAGGGCTATAATAAATGGAAAATTATGTGGAGGCCAATTTAGTAAATGGGATGTGTCCACAGAGAATAACCGTGGTATCCAAGGACTGTCAGGTCCCTAATGGGGCAAAGGGCTTCCATTCATGGAGGTCAGGAAAGTGGTTTGATATAGATATGGAGTTCACTTGAAGATGAGAGAGAATGCATTGACTGAAGCCGTGATTGGCATGGTAGCTGGAAGAGCAGTAGCAATATTGGAAATGGCATTAGGAAATAATGATTTAATGATATGGTGTAAGTCTTGCCACTGGTGGACTTTTCCCAAAATCAGATGATTACAGAATCCTAAATCCCTGAGTCTCCTGTACCAAACATTTGGAATAGGGTCCTAATGGGGGCTTGTTTGAGAGACTTCTATTTTATTTTTATTATCATTGTAATAATTATAAATCTTACCAAGGCTACTATTTGCTTGAGCTGGGTACACTGTTATCCAGGAGAGATTTATGTGCAGTTAGTATTTCTAATTCACAGGTGGCTCAGAGATAAAGAATCTGTCTGCCAGTGGAGGAGATGAAGGAGACATATGTTGGATCCTTGGGTTGGGAAGATCCCCTAGAGTAGGAAACGGCAATTCACTTCAGTATTCTTGCTGGGGAAATCCCATGGACAGAGAAGCCTGGAGGGCTACAGTCTGGGGGGTAACAAAGAGTTGGACATGAATGAGCACACATGCAAAAAAAAAAAAGTTCCAATATGTTTAGAGCCTGGTGGCCTGGCCTATTTAATGCAATAATGAGGCACAATGAATGCAAGAAGATCCTTATAAGAACAGCTGGAGGATGTCTAAACATAAATGAACCTGTTCAGGAATGGTTAGAGCATCTCTTCCTTCCGGGTATTTGGCATAATAACATCTGTAATGAGACCAAATAGGACAATGTCTCTATTCCAAAATAATTGGCAACTCTCCTCTGAAATAGCCTGATTATTGAGGATATGTATACTAAGAACAGTGGCAGTCGGATGGGTTATTTTCCAGATCATCAATATTCACTGGAGGAGGGAGGCGGTCAGGGTTATGTCTTCCTGTCAGGCATGGCAATGTGTGGGCTAGCTACTGGAGGAGCTCAGTCAGAGATCTCAATATATTTAACTGAAGGATCTTGAGAAACACTGGACTTTTGTCTAATTATGAGGTGGCTGCATTCTAAATTTGTATTAAAAAGAAATAATCAATAGGCCTACAGTTATAAGATAAATAAGTACCAGGACATAAAGTAGAACATGATGACTATAGTTAATACTGCTGTATGGTATATATGGATAGATCAGGATGGCTCAGATCGTAAAGAAACTGCCTACAGTGTGGGAGACCTGTGTTTACTCCCTGGGTCAGGATGATCCTCTGGGGAAGAGAACGGCACCCCACTCCAATATTCTTACCTGGAGAATTCCATGGACGGAGGAGCCTAGTGGACTACAGTCCATGGGATTGCAAAGAGTCAGACATGACTGAGCGACTAACGCTCACACACTCTTATGGTATATATGAAAGTTGTTAAAAGAGTAAATCTTAAAAGTTCTCATTATAAGGGAAAATTTTTTCTCTTTCTTTTTTGTATCCATATGAGATGATAGATATTAACTTACTGTGCTAATCATTTCACAATAAATGTAAGTCAAATTTATTACGCTGTACACCTTAATCTTATATAGTACTTGCTGCATGTCAATTACACCTCAAAACTAGAAAAAGTAAGACACAAAAAAAGTTTAAAAAGAAAGTGATATTCCAATGCAAAATAGTCATATTATTGTATACCTTGCTTATTCAATTGAATACTCGTTGATTGAACACCAATTATCAAATTATAACTACAAATACTAGTTTGTCCTGGCTGGTGTGAATTGTGAATGAATGATTCAAAAAAGGAAATTCTAGAAAATAGAAAAGGTGATGCTAAAGGATACTAGAATAAATAAGACATGGAAGACAGACGTGCCTATAAGGTTAGAAGGAGAGAAGGAAGGAGGAGAGAAAAAAGAAGAGAGATTAATTCCACAAGATTGCCATGGGCAAAAGAAATAATGATTACTAAAGGGAGTGGGTGAGTCATACTGCTTCTCACAGGAGCAGAGAAGGAGCTAAAGATGGGAGGGAGTGGGCGCTCTTAACCTTTCCTGTTGTACTTAACAGCTTCCTCTAATGCCTCTTGTTGAGTTTGTCACTTTTTCACATTAACATTTAGTCCTTTTCAAAATTCTTGAGATAATCACAGTAATTATTCGGAGGCTACAATTCACATAATTAATATATCACGACTGGCTGTATGAATTTTAAAGCAGAATCAAGGTTAAAAATTGAAGTAATACTTTCTTCTTCTTTCAAGCTGGAGGTAAATATCTCCCACCTCTGAACTCCCACAACATTTATCTGTTATGCTTTGTATTCTGGCATTTGTGTGAAGTTGAATCACCTCTAAGAGACTGAATTCCTTGAGCAGAAGGAACATACCTCTCATCTTTCATCCCTGCTGCCTAACACAATGCCTAGCACATTGCAGGTGTCATTGAGTGTTGTGTTTTAGAATAATGATAAAAGGCTGAATTACTATTAGATAAATCATTCTAGCCTTTGGCTATCTGTTCTGGACATACTTTAGTGAATGAGAATGTCTACCCGGAAGAAACTAGAAAACTGGAGATATCAAGAAAGAATATTTGACCACATTTTGGAAGCAGGTAATTTCTGACACTGTGTGAAAAACAAACAATTTTAGTCACTAGTACTGGCAACTCACCTGCCAAGAATTCACAGAAGTTTGCAAATTGCTCAGACCTGAATGGCTTTTTAAGGCCATTCCAAGGGATTTATGGAAAGTTCGTCAGTGTGACTGGGAAATGTGTGAAGAAAAGGGGCAAAATTTATACAAAGCAGAATTAAAGTGTTGTTAGGAAAATAAGGCTTATACATTTTGAACAATAATAGTAAACAGTAAGTCAGGATCCAAATTGAGAGGGCAAGAAGAGGGAGAGTCAAAATGGAAGGCCTGAGACTGGGCTTGGTAGGCATTAGTGAAACAAGAATAAAAATCTCTGTCACAAGACCCTGGAGTCTCAGCTGATGTGTGTAACTTGGATCTAACCCTCACTTTTCTCACCTGTACAAAGGGGTTAATATACATACCCTGGTAACTTGCAAGGTTAACTCATAAGTCAAATGAGGTCCTCTATGTAAATGCATTTTGGTAGATGTGAAAATGCTGAATATGTGGTTAATGTGGATATATCTTGAAGGGTGGATTTTTCCATTAAGTGTCCCATAGGTATGAATAGCTTCATGATGAGCTATGAAGTAAGTAGGTAAAAAGTGACATGGGAGAGTGAAAATCCTGGCCTAATTATAACATTCTATACAGTGAAAACTAAAAAAAATGTATACTCATTTGATAAATCTGGCAACTCTACCCAGGCTCACTCATTGCTGCTGCCAAAGTTCAGCTCACATGTAAAGGATCAAATGACATTTTTTCCCACTGAGTTTTCTGTTTCTCCTGGCTAGGATATCTTTCTCTTCACAAGACTGAGGGATTGGGGAGGAAGCTGTATCCTTTAGTGTTTAAGACCTTAGACTCTGAGATCGGATGTCCAAGATTTATAGTGCATCTCTCTTACTGACCATTTGTGTGATCCAGGATTTTAAGACATCTCTCTGGGCCCCAATTTCTTCTTCTATATTATGCAGGAAAAGTACTTATGCTATGGAATTGTTTTGAGGATGTGATAAACTCAGTAGTGCTTTGCATGTTTTCCTTCATAGTCTCTATCCATACATCCACCACATTTTTGAGTACACACTATATGAAAGGTACCCAGTATACAGAAATGAAAAGACATGAACTTGATCCTCAAGGAACTTACAATCTAGGATTGCATAGAAGCTGATACGATTAAAATTAAAACCAAGTTCATCCAGTCTCATGTCTTTCTTGGCATCTTCTACTAATGACTAAAAGTCTTGTATTTCCTTCCAGCTACTCTCCTTCAATTTATATTCCACAATCTCCCTTACCACCTACATAGCCTATAGACATATCAACCTCAACAAGTCCAAAGTGGAACCCTAGGCTTCTTTGTCCTTTGGTACCCCCATCTTTGTGAATTACACCACCCAATCATACAAACCACCTTTTCTTTTCCCTTTCCAAGTTCCCCCATGCAATTAGGAACCGATTTGTGTCTAGTTTTTCATGTTTTATACGATATGTGGTAGGCAGAATTTAAGACGGCTCCAAGATTTCCTGCCATGCACACGTCATGCATAATTCCTGTGCAAAATATGATGAATTTTGCTCTTGCCATTAGGAATGGCAGTGACTAGTGATATGGCACAGTTGACTAAGAAAATGAAGTTTTCTGGGTGGACCCAGCCCAAACACATAAGTCCTTTGAAAACAGAATTTATTCAGGATGGTTATAGAACAGGAAGTCAGAGATGCAATCCAGATGACATGAAGAAAATAAACATCTGTGTTGTGAGCTGCATCTGGAGAATGATGTCTTTGGGGAGCTAATAGCAGCTACTGTCTCACAGCAAACAATAAAACTAGAACCTCAGTTGTATAAATGCAAGGAAATAAATTTTGCCAACAACCTGAAGGAGGACCTTGCACCCCAGATGAGACCTGCAGCCCTGGCTGACACTTGATTTCAGACCCATGTGACCATGTCCAGTGAATGCATCCACATCAGGCCCAGACTTCTGACCTGCAGAATTGTGAGCTAATAAGGTGCTTTTTTGGAGAAGCAATGGCACCCCACTCCAGTGTTCTTGCCTGGAGAATCCCATGTACAGGGGAGCCTGGTGGGCTGCCGTCTATGGGGTCGCACAGAGTCGGACACGACTGAAGTGACTTAGCAGCAGCAGCAAGGTGCTTTTTTAGTGGGAAAAAGACTTAAACAGACATTTCTCCAAAGAAGACCTACAAATGGCTAACAAACACATGAAAAGATGCTCAACATCGCTCGTTATTAGAGAAAGGCAAATCAAAACTACAATGAGATACGATCTCACAGCAATCAAAATCAATCAGTCAGTTCAGTCGCTCAGTCGTGTCCAATGGCCATCATCAAAAAATCTACAAACAAAAATTGCTGGAGAGGGTGTGGAGAGAAGGGAACCCTCTTGCATTGCTGGTGAGAATGTAAATTGATACAGCCACTATGGAAGATGGTATGGAGATTCCTTAAAAAACTAGGAATAATACAACCATATGACCCAGCAATCCCAGTCCTAGGCATATACCCTGAGGAAACCAAAACTGAAAATGACACAGGTACCCCAATGTTCATTGTAGCACTATTTACCATAGCTAGAACATGAAAGCAACCTAGATGTCCATCAACAGATGAATGAATAAAGAAGTCGTGGTACATATATGCAATGGAATATGGTACATATATACAATGGAATACTACTCAGCCATAAAAAGGAACACATTTGAGTCAGTTCTAATGAGGTGGATGAACCTAGAGCCTATTATACAGAGTGAAGTAAGTCAGAAAAAGAAATATAAATATTGTATACTAATTTATGTATGGAATCTAGAAAGATGGTACTACTGAATATATTTTCAGGAAAGCAAAGGAGAAACAGACATAGAGATCAGACCCTATGGACATGGGGGAAGGGGAGAAGGGAGAGGGTGAGATGTATGGAGAGAATAACATGGAAACTTACAATATGTAGAATAGATAGCCAATGGGAATTTGATATATGACTCAGGGAACTCAAACAGGGGCTCTGTGACAATCTAGAATGGTGGGATGAGGAGGGAGATGGGAGGGAGGGGACATGGGTTCCCTGTGGCTGATTAATGCTGATGTTTGACAGAAAACCACAAAATTCTGTGAAGCAGTTATCCTTCAATTTAAAAAAAGGTGCTCTTTTATTTTTTTTCCCTAGCTAAGGGCATGCTACTTGGTTCCACAGCAATAGAAAACAAATCTGCCATCTCACAGATGCACCAATTTCTCCACCTTCCTGTGGTTGCTTTGACTTAGTTCTGTCCCGGACCACTGCAACTGCCTCCTGACTAGTCTCCTTGCCTCCTCTCTCAAAGCCTCTTGAATCATCCAGGTTTCACACAGATGATAGAATGAACTCTCCAAAATATAAATCTGTCCACACCACCCCTACTGCTTTAAACCCTCCCACAGCTTTCACAACAGGGTAAATTCCAATTTATTTTTTAACATGGTTTAAAGTGCTTTTAATATTTTTCGTGTGTCTACCACCTCTGTGACCTAAATCTTGCCGCCTTCACACCAGCATTTTAGACCTGCAGCCCCTCCAGGTTGCATTAAACCCCTGTACTTCTGCTCTTGCTGTTCCCTCTGTGGGCATATTCTTCCATTTTCTGCTTTTCAATATGGAGCCAGGCTCAGTGATTCTATGCCTCTCGGGTATCCTTGCAAAATTAAATGTGTTCTCCCGTATCCCCACAATAGCTAATTAAGATTTCGATCACAGTACCGAAATAATCCATTGCATGAGTTTTTGCTTCTAGATTACCCACCTGGAGAGACAAGACTATGCCTAGATCATATACAGGTCCAGTCCAGTGTCTGGAATGCTGCATGCTGAATAAATATGTGATCGATAAATATTCATTTGGTGAATAAACAGCAGTTATTGTGTTGCTATGATATTCCCTGTTTCTTCTTTCAGGTTCTTTTCTTACAAGGTAATAGATTTAGGTGCTTAGTCAGGATCCAATTGAATAGAACATTATCTGGGAGAAAAACAGATGCTAATGAGAGTCTGGCATTAAATTGGATTGTTCGTGTTGCCTGAGAACGGTTGCTGCCTCTGTTGTTATGTCCAGTATTTCACAATGTTCATGTCCTCAAGGATTAAATACTGAGTTTAAAGACTATGGGAAACTTGTTTTTCTGGCTCTTTCTCTTGGTCCCTGAGTTTTAATGTTTCTTTCTACTGACTTAGGATAGGCAAGACTAAAAAGGAGATAAACTCTATCAGTTAATTTTATTATTCATCAGTAGTCCCCCAGAATGTTGACACAGTACAAAAGTTTAGAATGATTTGGTCCAAAGTCGTCACTTTACGGATGAGAAAATGTAGATCCAAAAAGATGATGTCTGTTGCAGGCCCTTACCTGAGACCTGAGCCAGGCCCAGATTGATAGATTTTATTCATAATAATAGTAACTTAAATATTTTTTAAAACACCATAATTAAAATTATAATTAGAATGAGGAACAGGAAAAATATTTATTTTATGATAAATCACCATCAAATTCAATAAGTAGAAGATGACCATATGATAGAAAAAGATGTGAACGTAAATAGATACCACATGTCATTATTCCTAGGATGCACATTTTCCATAGTTTTAACACCTCTAAAATCACAGTAGCTATTTTAAATAACAAAAAATATTTTCAGTGTGGTTTAGCAGCAGAGGGTATATTTGAAATTTTTCCAGGTGATCCATAAAATAATGGTATGTTTTATAATCAATCAATGGTGTCTCAGGGTTAGTAAGATGCCATTCTTTGCAGCAGAATAAATGTACAATGTCAATAAACATAGAAATATAATACACTGACAATATGTAATTCAATTTGCAGGGAAGTGGAAATTGAAATTATGCACTTAATTTGGCCTATCAGATTGAGAAACATAATTTTCTTATGGTAGCACCAGTGTTGGCTCTAGTGCCAGAAAATACGTCACCTTTTACACTGTTAGTGAGAAAACAGATTGGTACAAATTTTTGAAGAAATAAAATTTGCAAATGTATCAAAAGTCTTTAAACTACACGTTCTCTTTCACAGGGAAATACACATCTAAGAAATCAAACAGTAAAAGGCATCTTTTTATTTTTTTGGCCACCACGCATCCTTTCCCCTTTGTTTTGTTTGTTGCTGTGTTTAGTATGTAAAATTCCTTTGAAGTCACTCTGTTTCCATTATCATTTCATAATTTAGATTGAGCTGATATCTCTCTAGCTCCAGGGCTAAGTCGTTCAATGCTTTCTACACGTCCAGTCACAGTCACAGATTCAGGGGTGGACTCATGACTTGATACAGTCCTTATGAATCAGGTGTGTGTGCTCAGTCACTCAGTAGGCCCAGGATTTTTATCCAACTCTGAAAAAGAAACGTTCCCCCTTTTCGCTGGGCTTGAATACAGGAGGAATTGGCTTGGGGGCGTTTGTCACTGTGTGAAACCCAAGAGTAAGTCTAGGATGAAAGAGGGCAAGGTAGAGAAGTGAAAGGCACTATGTTCTGCTGGAAAGGACTCAGTGCCTGGATTAAGCAGCACCAGCTCTAGCTCTGGGCTTTGAAGTTACACAAAACACTGGAGAAACAGCTGCTGTGCACATTAGTGTTCGACTCTTTGAGACCCCCTGGACTGTAGCCCGTCAGGCTCTTCTGTCCGTGGAATTCTCCAGGCAAGAAAACTAGAGTGGGTTGCCATTTCCTACTTTAGGAGATCTTCCCTACCCAGATATTGAACCTGCATCTCCTGCATTAACAGGTGAATTCTTTACCAGTGTGTCACCTAGAAAGCCATATGAGCTGATAGTTTGATTTATTATATTATCTAATTGTCCATTTATTATCTATGTTGCTTGAATTAGTTCAGGTTGGATTTTTTTTTTCATTTGCAGTCAGAACAGTCTTAATTGATACATATGCTGAGAATATGATTAAGGATGTACAAGAAAATTTTGATCTAAATAGAAATATTTCAGAATTGTTTATCATAGTGACACCAGAGAATTCTGTTCTTAATAAGGCTTGCCCTTGAGAGAAACTGTTTTATCAGAGCCTATTCAGTTTTTTTTTTCAAAGCCAAACTGACCTGAAGAAAAGAAAATACCTGACTCTTGTTGGCTCTAGCCATCCTGTCTCACCTACAGTATGGGGCAGGGAGGGCTGAGAGGCAAGTGCTAAGCTCACAGTCTAGAGGCGGTCTCGCTACAAGACTGAGACCTTAGCATAGGACTACATAGCATTTCTTCTCCAACCACACTTGACCATCACATTACTAAAGGCCTATTACAGCAGTTTATTTTACCCAGTATATCATGTCCAGCTATCAAGAAAAAAAAAATTACAAGGCATACTAAGAGTCAGAAAGCTGAATTTGAAGAGACAAAGCAAACATTGGAATCAGCTTTGGACATGGCAGGCATGTAGGAGTTATCAGACTGGGAATTTAAAACAACTATGATTTACATGGTAAGGTGTCTAATGGATAAAGTAGATAGCATATAAGAATAGATGTTTAATGTGAACAGAGATGAAAATTGTAAGAATCAAAAAGAGCAAGTGTGGCTATATCAAGTACAGGTGCATTTTCTTTTTTCTTCAGAAAAGTATGTTTCTTATGTAATAGTATCTAACTAGTTGTAAGAAATTATTCCTCTTCTTCTTTTGTAAGTTAGGTTGTTGATAACTGAATCTGTAACTATCTTAGATAAAATAGGTTGAAAGACTTAAATATCAGCCATTTCACATGGTTCAACATAGTAGCTAAACTTCTTTGCCCAGTGGAGACAAAGCATGGCCATCTAGCTTCTTTCATTAGGAGAAAGCTTCCTCATTCCTCAGCCTTCGCTTTCTACACTCTCACTTTATCTCCTGCTTCCAAGGATAATTTAAAACAACCACACAGTCACAAAGCTCATTTAAAAGTGTCGTATTGATTGCTTGTGTGCTTTATATTCCCATCTTGACTTGCCCTGCTGTTAAGATTTAGGCTGCACATTTCTTACTGCATTGTGCCTTATAAATCCAGAGGTAAAATAGTAGTCTAAATGCCTTCTGTTCCAAGAATTAATACACACACACACAAACACACACACACGCACACACACAGCTAAAACTGTGTTACTGATCCAAGAATTATAACACAAAGATGATTTCAATGCAGCAAGATAGAGTAATAAAACTTTAATTTAGCCTTGAACATTGAATACATGTGTCTTCCAACCCCATAATACTATAGGAGAAGATGGAATTTCATACGAGTCCCACAGATTCATCAGCGAAGAGAGGTCCAATGAAATGAGGTAGTGCCCATGAATGCCAATGGCAGATAAAAGCAGGAGAGAAAGAAGAGGAAAGGAACGGGTCCCATCATGGGACAGTGACTAGCATACCCATTAGGAATCACTAGGAATAGAATGTCCCTAGGAATAGAATAAATATTTGCAACATAAGTTGGAACAAATACAGGTTTTTAAAAATACATAACAATGTGTTGAGTGGGTGACTGCTATTATGCATTCAGTAGCTCAGTGACAACATCATCACAATTGTTCTCATCTTTTTAGTCAGTTAGACATAGCCTATTTGCTTTTTGTCTTCACATTGGTTCCATCGTGGGTACAACATGGCATTTGTAGCTTCTCATGACAAAATGTCTGGCACACAGTAGGTCTCACAAGTGCTAGTGCCTTTTTTCTGCCCACTTTCTAGCCCTTAGTATAGAGCCTGAAAGAGTAAGAAAAGATTTACCTCCACTTTGCACGCTCAGCAGGTGTATTTCCCCTAAAGGAGACTTTGACTGACAACTCTCAGGATGGAGTGCTGCTGCTGGGCAGACACCCTGTCAGAACCCACAGAGGCTTTCCTGAAAATGGTCACACACTGATCTGGCTTATTCATCCATGGATGAGGTATCAGGGTGAAGTTCACTGCAAGGACACTGCCTAGGCCATAGGAGTCCATACAGAGAGAGCCAAGCCCACTGGGCTTTTTCTTTTGGAGGTAGCTAAGCACCTGCTGGGCTCCTAACAGCTGAGTTTGCAGAGGTTCCTCCTTTAAATCCTATCAGCAGGATGAGGCATGTTCTTGGGAAAAGCATTTATGAGAAAGAAAAGAACAATGGTCTGAAGGAAGCTACCACGGTTTAGCACTACTATAGCAGATGTGAAGTTGTCCATTCTTCTGCTCATTTAACAGATTTTTGTTTTTTCCCCCCACTCACCATGTACCAAGCCTTGTTCTACATGTTTGGGATTTAGCAGTGGATTTAACAGACTGAATCTTCATCCTCTGTGTGCAACACATACACACACAGAGCAATATTTTCTCTGCCCTGCTCTGTGCTCTTGGAGTCTGCCCTCTTCCAGACTTCAAAAGCCTGACTTTCTACCCTTTGGTAAGGGTTTGGCCAATGGAAGGTGTAGCAGGAAATAGGAAGTTGAGGGGTGAGAGAAGCCAAAGCATTTCTTCCTCTTGCTCCCAGGTCTGTGGCCCATGGATTCTGGCAATGACTGACTGCATCCTCCTAGACCATGAGCCCCTGCTAGGTAATCGCTCCTCCATGGCCCCAGCTGTCACTGGAATCCGTAATACTTTTCTCTCTTCTTGCTCCTACAGCTCTAAGTGTGGTAACCTCTTCCTACCACTGCCAGTCTGTGGATGTCTCAGTATTCCTTGCTGGTTAATTTCTCATTCTGTAAGTATTCCCTGAATTAAAGTTCCTTAAACCACTGCAACTGCATTCAGCTTGCTGCTAGGATCTTTACTCAAAATTGGATACACAACTTGTGAGGCCCAGTGCAAAATAAAAAATGGTGGAGTGCTTATTCAAAATGCAGAAAAAGAAAGGCTGTTAAAAGTACTAAATTATACAACTTTCTCCTTTAAAAAGATTTTATTGTTTGTAAAATGTAACTGAAGTAAAGTTGATATATGAGTAATAATATATATATTGAAGAAAGTATTTCTGGTGTCATAAATTTATAAATAACCTTAATAGTTTGATCATAAGGTTTATTCTGGATCACTTTTCTGCAAATCAATTTGTTAGGTCATCAAAATATATACTTTTAGCAACTTTATTTCAATGAATAAAATTAAAGAAGCATCAATCACTCCTGGCAAATGTAAGACTGCAAATAATGTTTGAAAAAGTTTAATTTTGAGAAGGATCTTCCTGCTTATGTACCTATTAATTAATAAGCTGTGATAAGTATTTCATAGGCTGTGGCAAATTGTGATAAATATCTGGCAAATTATTTTAAAATATAAATTGTATCACATTTAGAGCTTATACTTGTGAGATAATTTTTCTAAAAAGATTTAATTCTTCATACAAATGAGTTTCAGGTAAGTCTATACTTAATTTTAAATATGAATTTGCACAATGGTATTTTAATGGTTCCTTTGACTTTCTTTAGTTTATGGATATTATTTAAGAAGCTGAAAGTGACTTCACGATTTGTATATAATTTTTAATGTCTGTTTCTGCATTATGTCACTGTATCTTCAATTAGAAGGAAACATTCATTTAAAAATTATTTTCCTTGTTAATAATTATCTGAAGCTTCATAAGAATTTGGGATCCTTTTCTACTAAATGCAATGTCTTTACATTTAATCGCTATCACTAAGCTTGTGAATACTTACTTTGTAATACTGCAGCAGCTTTCACAAATTAGGGATTCTAAACTCTGAAGAATTGTAATGACTCCCTGATATGCTTTATTGTGGTTTCAGTGTGTGTGCTCTTTGTAATTATCTGCTGACAAAATTTACTGTCTGAACACAAGCAATTTCTGTCCAGTGCTTATAATAAAAATTTAATATTTGTGCAAAGCCTTAAGAACAGGCCTCAGGGATGGGATGGAGGGGCAAGCCAGCCTCCCACCAGGGGTTCTGAAGGTGTTTCCTCTTGCATCTGTGCCTATTGCTGCTTTCACCACTATTGTCACTTGGACTATTAGTCACCTGAGCCTCATCCTGGCCCTAGACCCAAGACCTCAGATCACCCTGGACAGTGCCACTGGTGTGTGCATGTACATCAAATGGCCAGGCCAACTGTGTATGTGGGCATTGCTACTGGACCATAGCTGTGTGTGTGCATTGTTGTCCAGAATATCTTCTCTGCTCATTCTCTCCTCTGTGCCTACCCCATTGTCAAATTAAACTATATGCTGCACACAAGTTCAAGGATAAAATTGTGAAGAAATTTAAGACAGCAGCAGCAGGGACCTAAACCAGGCACAGGGTCCTTCTAGGCATGGAGCCCTGTTTAACAGCACAGGTCACATGCTCATGAAGCCAGCCCTGATCTAACACGTATAGTTCATGAAAATTTATCTTCAGCAGAAGACACTGAAAAAGAAAGATAAACAGGGAAATACATGCTAAGATACCTGATGGTGAGAGTGAAGCATTAAAGAAACAAAGCAGAGCAAGGAGACAGTGTCAGGAGATGCGATGTATCTATCTAGTATAGTCAGGTCAGGCCTCTCTGATGAGATGACATTTGAGGAGAGACAAGAATCAAGAGAGTAAATCTCAGTAATGACTGGGGGCAGGGCATTCCCAGGAGAAGAAAGAGCGAGCGCCTGATCCCTGGTAAGGGAACATGTAAGAGTTCAAGCAAAAGCAAGAGGGACCACCATGTACTAGGAAGCAAGCAGAGAAGAGTAGCAGAAAGCGAGGTCAGGAGAGGTTGATGGGGCCCGAGTAGGCTCTGGATTTACTGTTTGCGCATGGGAAGCGTTGGAGAAGAGTAAGCTGGAGAGAGAAGATCAGGCAGCGAGCAGAGGGTAGGAATGTTGGAGTTCTTCCCTTCAGCCTCACCAGTTCCTTTCTCCTCCTTTCTCGTGTTCATTGGCACAGTCATAGCAGTTTTCTTCCAGTTCTTCAAAGACTTCTTTCCTACCCAGGGCCCTCATTCATGCTGTGCTTTCTGCCGAGATGTTCTCTGATCACTCTTCCGATGATGGACTCACTTACCTTTCCGGTCTGGATACTTCACCTACTCCAGGAGCTGACACCCTGTCCTACATATCTCCCCCACAAATTCTGTCTTAGCTCTTTTTAAGTTCCCTTTGAGGCATTGATTTATATCCACATTATCGGTTTGTTTACTTACCTGACTGCAATTTACATTTTTAAAAACGTGTTTATTTATTTTGGATCTATCTCCTCAACCAAAATGTAGAATCTGTCAGGGCCAAGACTATGTCTTCTTTAAAAAAAAATTTATACAATTTTGAAAGGTTACTTTATGGTTATTACAAAATATTTACTATATTCCCTGTGGTGTACAAAACCAGGAGTTTGTTCTCTACATCCAAGTCTATCCATGTTGCTGCACATGGCAAAATTTTCATACTTTTTTATGGCTGAGTACTACTCTCTATGTGTTTGTGTATAAGTGTGAGTATAAGTAAATGTAAATGTATATATACATGTATATACATACACACATATAGACACCACATCTTCTTCATCCATTCATGTGTTGATGGGCACTTAGGTTGCTTCCATATCTTGGCAGTTGTAAATGATGTGCTATCATCTTTGGGGTGTATGAATTTTTCCAAATTAGGATTATGTCTTTCTTGTTCCTCCTGGGAAACAACCTTCTCACACTCCTGGTATAAAACAATAATGAATAAACATTTGCCGAATGAAAGGATCTCTCCTCTGTACACATCACCATAATTTCTATCTTGTGGCTTGGCAATTCTGCATCTTCTCCTGAAATTACAAAATTTTATTCCCACACTTGTCATCTAGTAAGTTATACTCATCCTTCAAGTCTTATATACATTCTTACCTTCACTATGAGAAGGTTTGTGTGTTGCAAACACACACATACCCATACACACTACTCTAAATCATCTATTGTTTCTTCTATTTGTTTCCAGCACCTTTATCCCTACCTTTCAAAGGACCTGTCATATTGTATCATATTATATTAAAATTATCTCTTTACATGTCTGCTCTCATGGGACTGATAGCATTAACGGGAGATAGAGGGCAAATAAACAGAGCTCAGTTTGGCAACCCTTGCTTCTAGCACTGCCTTGGCACACAGAGGTGATTCATATATGTATGGGAAAGGAATAAGGCATCTTAAGAGCTTCTTTATACACAGGCTGCTTCAGTGATCAGATCAAATATTACTTAAATTGACATGCTTTTATATATATAGTTCAATGATTTTTTCAATAAAGACTTAAATGCAGAAATATAGACTCTCATGCATTTAGAGTTACCTTCAAATTTGAAATCCACCCTAAACCCAATTGTGAAAGAGCATGGTCTATTGGCAAAACCTCAGGCCCAAAGAGAGTGCTGAGCCATAAAGGGACCATGTTGGCTCTGAAATGTCATTATTAACCAGCATTTACTTCTGGACAGACCATACCTGTAGAGGGAACAGGAGAAGCCAGAGGTAGAATGAGACTCCTTTCCATGTCAGCTCTGAAACTAGACAACTTAGTGCTTTTCCCATTACAGGTCCACACAGTGAGCCCATCTCTCATTGGCTAGGCGATAATTATCCTTAGGCTGGCTGCCAAAACCTAGTGCTGACTCTGCCTAGCCTGGCAGATGCACCTGCTGTTGCTGGGTGGGCTTATTAGATTCTTTAGAGATTAGGCTGCTGCTCAGAGTGGTCAGTTCAGAGCAAGTCTCACAGCTTGCTTTAACCCCTCACACTCTGATTCTACTGTCACAGCACAATACTTGGTGACGCTCTGCTAAAACCCTCCCCTCAGATGCCTCTCTCTATCTCTTCTCACTTGAAAAATAATTATATATTTTATGCAAACCACTTTATAGGCATCTTTTCACTTAAACCTCAGGACAGCTCAAGGAGGCAGGCATTGCAATTCCTATCAGAATACTGGGTCTCCATAGGTTAAATAGCTTGTATAAGGAATGGGCTTAGCCAGGATCAAGCTCTTATCTGTTGATTTATGTGTGATGAGATGTATCAAAGCACTCAGAAGTGACTGAGAGTAAAAGTTTGTATCTGAATGTATATTATCTGAATATATATATTTATGTGTATGTATATATGTGTGTGTGTGTGTGTATATATATGTATATATATATATATATATATATGAAAGAAGCGGCAACCCACTCCAGTATTTTTCCCTAGGAAATTCCAAGGACAAAGGAGCCCCATGGAGTTCATGGGGTTGCAAAGGGGTTGGATATGACTTAGTGACTAAACAACAACAACAAAATATATATATATATATATATATGCCTTGACTTTGTAAATTAAATATTTTAGGTGTGAAATTAAAAACAGAATTGTAGATACAAAGACTTCTGGGTTTAGAAGGGTCCTTAATGATTATCTAGTTCATCGGCCTCACCCTTATTGGACAGAGAGGATGAAATGGTCGTAGATTAGTGGTCCGTGTAGAATAATCCAACATCCCCTGCTTCAGGCCTGTTCAGCCCCGACTGGGAATGTCCCCAGTGTATTACTACACTGCTAGAAACCCTTTCCCAGTTCTTAACTCTGATCGTAGTCCTATCTGGTTGCAGTTTTTCTGTTTGTTGGCTTTCTCATTGCACACCTCAGACCTGGTAAGATGACAATATACTTTCTCTTAGTCCTACCACCTCCACCCCAACACAGATGTTCTGAGAGCACTCTGCCATACCAGATTCTGAGCCAGACCTTCATGTTTGCAGGCTCCTTCCAGGTGAAAAAGTGCTGTGCCACCAAATACGCTTGCCGCAGAAGCTTGTTTTCTGCCCCAGGGAGTCAAAGACCAGCATTCTGAAAGTTCCATAGGAAACTAGGCCCTAATAATAAGTCCCCCAAAGCCAAGACAAACCCTTTCATTGTTTCAAGACATATGAAAGGAGTTTGATGTACAACTACTCAGGACAAAAAAATTAGCTGCTTGCTGAAATAGAATATATTTTATGAGATCCCCAGGATTACCTCTTTGGCAGGTGGCCTGGATGCTGAGCTTCAGATTCTATGCCATCAGCCCAGCACACAGGCCCTAAGTCCAGGGGCCCACTCCTAACCCCAAACGGAGAGGCCTCTGCATAACCATGAGCCGGGCTCAGGCTCCTCTCCTGCAGCACAGTAGGGAGGAATCCTGGGGGGAAAAGCTCAAGTAAAAGCACATGCCAGAACCCATTCCAGGAGTCTGTTTTTCAACAAGCAGAGAAGACTGAACGTGCTTACCAGCTTACGAGCATAATGACTGCCGACTCCTTAAGAATCAGCTCCTGGAGGAACTATGACTGGTCAGTGGGAACACAGAGGATGGTGAAGAATGGGCCAGGTGGCTTCCCACATACAGTCAGTGTTTCCTGCTGCTGCTGCTGCTAAGTCGATTCAGTTGTGTCCGACTCTGTGCGACCCCATGGACGGCAGCCCACCAGGCTCCCCTGTCCGTGCGATTTTCCAGGCAAGAACCCTGGAGTGGGTTGCCATTTCCTTCTCCAATGCATGAAAGTGAAAAGTGAAAGTGAAGTCGCTCAGTCATGTCCAACTCTTAGCGACCCCATGGACTGCAGCCTACCAGGATCCTCCGTCCATGGGATTCTCCAGGCAATAGTACTGGAGTGGGGTGCCGTTGCCTTCTTAGCATTGACCTTAATGGGATGGGACCTGGGTGTCTGTCAATGTCAATTGGTTAAGCTTGTATATTTATGTTTTGTATACCTTTCTACATATGTTTGTTATGTTTAATCCCCCCAAAAATATGTCTGAAAGGAAATACAAAGAATCAGCTCAAATTCCACCTCCCCTATGGTGTATTCCCCAACCTCCTGAAGCAACATGTGTCTGCCTCCGCCATGTGTCCCTCTAGGGCATTTTTTAAACATATGAGCCTATATGGTTTTATGGCTCTTTTTTTTTTTCTACGTGTCTTTTATGACACAATGTGAATTAGTGACCAACCAGGTTCGGGAACCAGTTTTAACTCTCTGTCACTCCTAGGTGGTGTGGTACATATATCAGCATGCATCTGTTAGCAGATGAGAGCTTTAATCTTGGGTAAACCCTTGTCTTGTGAAAGTCAGTTAACCTAGTGGAGGCCCAGCATCCTGATCTGTAAAATGGGGATTGCAAGGCCTGCCTCCCAGAGCTGGGCTGAGGTTTAAGTGGGATGATGCCTATAAAGTGATTGGCATGGGATCTGATACTCAGTAAGGTGCTCAATAAATGTTTTATTCCCACACCAGCCCCTCTCTTTATACAGGCATATAATCCATACTTAGAGACTCTTGCAGCCAGAAGCATTTCAGAATTGAGGATTTTCATATTCATAATCCCCCTGCTGGGTCTGAGGCAGTACATTATAAATTAAACATTATTAATTACCTCCCGTGATACATCTGAATACATGGCATATGTTTAAATAGTTGGAAAAAAGGTCTATAAATGACTTCAGATCAGTTTCGACAGGTCTGCTGTCAAACAAGTGTTGGAAACTTCTAAAAAATATTTGTTTTAAAAGTTCTTTGGACTTGAGAACGGTGACTAAGGGATTTTGAACCTGAGTCACAATTATTGTTAAAGACATTACATCCCCACCAGGTATTAAAAACAGGTTTAGCTCTTGTTTTCCTTTGTGCCTGACTCATAGCAGAAATTCAATAATCCTTTCTGGTGACTAAGCAAATGAGGGAACATGAGAGTAGCCCCTTCCCTCCATCGCTCCCAGGTGGAATTAGTCTTTGTTCTTCCTCTGTATTTCGCCTCCTGTACACATCCATCTCACTAAACACTGGGGAGTCGGAGTGGAGATACAACATCAGAGCCCACAGATGCTCAAAGGCAAGGGTGCCTCTGACTTTTTCTGCATTATGGTTATGAAATTTATTCTTTCTGAGAAAGAAGTATGGTTAGCTATTCTATACAAGATTTGACTTGAATAATTGTTCTAGCACCAGACAAGAAATCAACAACTTTTAATTATGATAGAAATGATTGTAAAGATAAGTTTAAAATTTCCTTGCACCCCCAAAAGCTGAAGTGTTTGTGATTCAAGTTTACTACAGTGCACTAGACATTATTCTCCTATCTATGATACCAACTAAACAAAAACTGTGATGAGAATGACACAGTGCATGTTTAATAAACACTGAGTACCTGCAAATGCTGGGAAGATGAGGACAAGTCAAGAAATTGGAAGTTGGGAGAGTATTAGAATGATCTCTGAAGGTGGTTCCTGAGGAAGCTAAATCCTGAGCACAATATGAGGGATGAATTGACCTTAATTGAGAAGAAGATATGTGTTCCACAAATTTATGAATGAAAGAGTCTGGGATAGGTGGGAATATGGATGAGTTTACAGGTAGAGGGTATCCAGAGGATGAGGACGTGTCAACGTAGTGTTTATATTTCCTCAGTTAAATAGGGCCCAGGGTTATCTGCTGCATATCCAGAGTAAGAGATGGAGCAGGGGGCCGTGAGCGTAGTGAAACTAGGGAGGGCCATGTGGGAAGTGAGACAGACAACTCACTCCAGAAATACAAATGACTTGCTATTGAGAGTTCTGTGCACCATGGTGCCATGACTGTGTCTATAACAATTCCCCAGGCTCTGTGGATTCTTCAGCAGTGTCCAGCACCTTGGGCCCAAGGGCATAGAAAGCATACAGTTGATTGACTCAAGGCATTGGGAGGGTTGGGGCTTGCCCTTTGAATACAGTGGAAGACGTATCATGGGAAAAGGGACTTGAGCATATCTTCAGGGGAGTGTTAAAAGTCTTCAAGCATGTACTCTGATCTTAGAATTGAAGGTCATGAAGATGAAGGAAGAGATTTGATCTTTCTCCCGAGATCTGCTTTTCCAAAAGATAATATTGTGCAGTGGTTAAGACCACAGGCTCTGAAATTGGACTTTAACCATTCAAAATCCACTTACTACTGACTGGGAGATCTTGGGCAAGTTATTTGAACTTTTTATATCTCCCCATTTTTATTGATTAAAAAATGGATGTTAATACCACTTGCCTCACTGGGTTGTGGTGAGGATTGAATGAATTTATATACTTAGGATAAAATAGATATAAAATAAGATCTGTTTAAGTATTACCAATGATTATTCCTCTGTAAGTCTCCATTTCAGTAAACTGTACCTCCATCAATCCTAAAGGTCATTATAGCAACTCGTTGAGGAAACTTTCTCTCCTAGATCTTTCAAAAAAGAATGCAGCCTGCCTACACCTAGATTTCAGCCCAATGAGACCTGTTTTTGAATTTCTGAACTACATAACTGTAAAATAGTAAACCTGTGTATTTTTAAACCACCAAGTTTGTGGTAACTTGTTACAGCACCAATAAGAAATTAATACAGCTCCTTTTAAACTGCAGAACCTTAGCATTAGTCATATAAATTCTCTGAACAACAGGTTTTTCAGTATAGAATAATAAAAATAAAATAATAACAATACTTTGGCCACCTGACATGAAGAGCTGACTGATGGGAAAAGACCCTGATGCTGGGAAAGATTGAAGGCAGGAGGAGAAGAGGATGACAGAGGATGAGATGTTTGGATGGCATCACTGACTAGATGGACGTGAGTTTGAGCAAACTCCAGGAGAAGCGAAGGATAGGGAAGTCTGGTGTGTTGCAGTCCAAGGGGAGGCAAAGCACTGAACATGACGTAGTGAATGAACAACAGCAACACATAACCCTTGGCTATTGGGAGGAATAAGCGCAGGAATAGGAATAAAGGTATTAGAGGCAGGTCTGGTATTATGGACAGAATTATGCTCCTCCTCCCTAAAAATACACTGAAGTGAATAAGTTTCTACCTCAGAATGTGACTGTTTGGAAATAGAGTCTTTAAAGAGGTAATTCAGATTAAACAAGTTCATACAGATTAAACAAGTTCATATAGCTGGAACTCTGATCCAATATGACTGGTGTCCTTATTAAGAGAAGGAAACAAACACATCAGGGTGAATCTGCAGAGAGGAACGTGTACATGAAGAAACAGCTAGAAGGCGGCACCTGCAAGGAAAGGAGAGGGTCCTCAAAAGAAACTGTTGATAACTGAACGTGTTGGTGCCTCAATTTTGGACTCCCAGCCTCCAGACCTCTGAGAAAATTCCTGCTGTTTAAGCCCCACAGGCTCTGATGTTTCATTATGGCAGCCCCAACAGACTTCACACACAAGATTCTACTACGTAGTCAAAAATGTTGATTCTTACTATTACTTGTTCTTTATTAATAGATTTGGATGCTAGGACTGTTTGTGGAATTGCATTTAAGAAAAAGATGATGTCAGAAACCTGAGTTCCATTTTTGGCTCTGAATCTTTGGCAGCATCAGTTTGTCAAGACTTACACATCCTTTGTGTTCTCCATCATTTTGCGTTGATGTTTTCTTTCTTCTGGCTGACAGTGGTAGACTGAACACATGAGGGACCCCCTGATACCTCAGCCCCATTAAAAAGATAATAAGGGGATTTTCTTTTAAAGGTATAAGAAAACAGACGGAAAAAAGCAACAAAAATGTGAAGATGGAAAACAAAAGGATTGAGAAAAACTGAATGAGCCAGATGAACTCAGACATAGCCTGTCCATGGGAGAGTGCAGAAGCAAACTGATAGGTATGCAGAGCTGCAGAGTGAAGGAGAATCAGCAGAACCAGGGATCAAGGAAAGTGTGGGCTGTGTGTGTGCGCGCGTGCATGCGTGCATGAGTATGTGGATGTGGCGAGGTGGGTAAGGAGTTGAAGAGTGGAGGGCAAGTGGTGACTGAAAACCAGAAGACTGGTTGAAAATCTCCTTAACCCAGTTAACCCTTTAGACCCCCTTTCTTACTTCTCTAAGCTGATAACTGCCCCTGTTCTGGAAGTAGAAGACAGAAATTGACTCTCTGGAGAGACTGAACCAAAGGGATTCTGGACTGGGGGATATCTAGATGGTGGGCAGGGATAACATACCAAAAACAGTTTGAATTCCAAGACCCCTGGTCTATTCCCCATCAGGTTCTCAGAAGGCTGATAGTCAGGCTTGTGCACTCCACACTAGAGTCTAGAAGAGCTTTCTTTGAGTTATCTGCCCACCCCACAGGAAAAGACATGGATATTGACATTGCTGCTTCTGACCCACCTATCATGAAGCCCATCCACCAGCCCTGTCCATGCCCCTTCAAGCTTCCATATAGCTTTCTTAATATTCCGCTCCTAAGTACTTGTTAACAGCTCCAAGTTGGTTGATGAAACATGAAGTAAGCCTCTAACATGAATATTGTAAACTCAAATTAACAAACACCAATAAAAACAGAATTTGTAGAAATGAAAAACAGTGTAGGGACAAGGAACTTAAAAGAGAAATAATTATCAAGAACATCCTTATACAGAAGGAAGATTATTGCAGCCACAACATAAGAACAGGTTTTTTTTATTATTACAAAGAATATTCATAGAAGATCTGGACAATAAAAAAGGCTGAAGAATTGATGCCTTCAAACTGTGGTGCTGGAGAAGACTCTTGAGAGTCCCTTGGACAGCAAGGAGATCAAACCAGTCAATCCTAAAGGAAATAAACCCTGATTATTCATTGGAAGGACTGATGCTGAAGCTGAAGCTCCAATACTTTGGCCACCTGATGTAAAGAGCCAACTTACTGGTAAAGACCCTGATTCTACGAAAGACTGAAGTAGGAGGTGAAGGGGACAACAAAGGATGAGGTGGTTGGATGTCATCACCAGCTCAATGGACATGAGTTTGAGCAAGCTCTGGGAGATGGTGAAGGACAGGGAAGCCTGGTGTGCTGCAGTCCATGGGGTCGCAAAGAGTCGGACATGACTTGGCAACTGAAAACTGAATTCTGCTCTTTCATAGCAAGAAGTGAAGATGCAGAAGTAGTCATGCAAGTGTGTTATTGAGAAATGCAGAGATAAATAAGCAAAATAAATCCTAAAATGGTTCATAGCAGTTGTCTCTGGGTAATGGAAACAATTTATCAGGGCATGATTAGTATGGCAGTTTTGCTGATTTACCTTTAATAAGCCTTATAGAAATAATTAACTTTGAAAATGATTTACATGTTTTTTATTTGAAATTAAATTGTACAAATACTGAATAGACATAGTAGTTGGCACAGTGTCTGGCACATACTAGATATTCTATTTAACATCATCTGTTTTCTAATTTTATTATTTTGTGATTCATTCTTACTATTTTGATTCTTCAAATATTGTTTATAATATTTCAGGGAACATTCTTTTTTCCCAGAACTTTATTTTGTATAGTAATAAAGACACTTGTCAGGAAGATTTTAATGATTATTTTCCAGTGATAGTGGAGTAGCCATCCCACACCCATCCCTCTGCTGCTGAAATCAGGTTCAGGATATGTTCAGTTCCCTTTGCTTAGCCAATGTTTGAAGTGAGCGGAGTCTGGGCAGAGGTCGAGGAAAGCCACAGGTCTTATTCATATGGACCCAGTGCACCACCTGGGGCTTCTAAATTGATGGAGAAGAGCAGAGGATGAGGATCTTAGCAACTCCGCTTTTGGTTGGGTAGAGTTGGCAATTCTGATGCTTTATGCACATACACTTAGTGTGCTTCCCTGGTCCTTCTAAGTGGCAGCTCATTAACACCTCAAGACTGATGGCTTACGTTTTACATTCTAATTGAATATATATTCACATAATGGAGTGTGTGTTATGACTGCTTGCCTGGGAAAGCTGCCCTATTTATTCAGCCACCCTGGGGAAAGGAGAGAGATTTTTCTTGCAGAGGCAAGAAATAGCCACATGCTGCTATGAAACACCTTGGAGTTCTAACTTTTCAAATATTGTTTGTTTGTGCTACCTTCTAACATTATATGTTACATTAGTATGTCACATTAGGTCAGAGCAAAAGGATAGATATTATTGTTCTTCTCATTTGGCAAATGAGAAAACTGAAGCATAGAGATGATTTGCCTATGGTCACATAGCTCAATAAAGATGAGTCACCAAGTCCCACCTTGATTTCAAATATGAGTCTTTCTACCATACCAGGTAATTCTATTTTATTTGCTTATTTCCATATCCATCTAACCCAGAGATCTGAGCCAGCACAGAGGAATATAAAGATAGTCTGACATGTTAAGACCCCTTCTTCTAGAGATAGCATTAAGGGTAAGGAAGAGGCACGGCCAATGACCTGAGATACTTAAAAAATGCCCTGGGGACTTGACTCTTGGGCAGGCTACATATAAGAGCTGAGAGAAGGCTTCTGCTCCAGTGAAATGCCCTGGAGTAGGAGCAGCATTGCAGAGGTGAGGTCTGTAGGAACAGTCACAAGCAGCAGAGTTCCTGTCATCACAGAGCAGAAATTGGGGGTGGCTGGGCAGAGGAAAAAATATGGGTTTCATCTCTCATGATAGCATTCATCACATGGTGGGAGCTGATAAGAATTCTGAGCCGGAGGCCAGGCTCAGCAGGAAGACTGCCATGATCAATTTGCAGTGTCGCCAAGGGCTCAGGAGGGTTTTGAAAGCTGTTGCTAAGTGTTTGTCATCCCTGAGCAGGAGCCTCTGTTAGACACTCCCTCCAGAATGATAGGGTTGTCCTTTAAGCCGTGTCACCAAGGGAACCACAGTCCAATCCATTAGCGAGTCAACAGGTGGCTACTGCACAACCACCGCAGTGGTGCTCAGTTTTAGCTAGCCACCAGATTCAGTAATGATCACTGCATGCATGCTCAGTCGTGTCTGACTCTTTGTGACCCCGTGGACTGTAGCCCACCAGGCTCCTCTGTCCATGGGGTTTCCCAGACAAGAATACTGGAGTGGATTGCCATTTCCTCCTCTGGGAGATCTTCCTGGCCCAGGGATCAAGGATTCAGTAATGGCGCTTTACAAAAAATGTACACCTTTGTGTCTCACCCCTATTATTCTCTTTCCATGAAGTGGGGCCCAGAGTCAATATTTTTTAAAACTCCACAGTGTACTTTAATGCCCATTCAAGACTGAGAAAAATGTATAACCAATTTCGTGTAGGGCATGATCACACCTGCCTGGGGTATGTGTGTATGTGTATATGTGTATAGGTATGGGTGTTTTATAACCTCTTTTTCACCTCATTGGTGAAAGGAGGAATCTTTGCCTTGGGTTCAGGGGTATCCAAATATACAACAACTGACACTGAAAGCTGGGATCTGCAAGAGTTTATTAGACACATAAACACAGCCCAGGGAAGAAGGATACTATACCCACTGCAGGATCACACAGGGAGTTCAGAATTCCCCCCTAGGGGAGCAGTGTGAACCAGCAGGGAATGTGGGGGGCAAGTTCTGTAGTTAAAAAAAGCAGGGTGAGGTGACTCCTGGTTTCTGTGGGAGGATGTGATTGGATGGTTTGAACAATCCTGCAATCTTTCAGGAAACTGAAACCTATTAGGTTGAGGATGAGGTGAGGTGAAGCTGATTCTGCCGATAAAAGGTCTTCCCTACTGGGTGAAAGATTTAGTGAAAGCAGTGGGACTCACAGGTAGGCATTTGGGGTACTATGGGGCTCAAAGATTTCAAGGCAGCATGCAACATTTCAGGCTTTCCAGTAGAGTTGCAGGGGTGGAGCTGATGAGATGATAAAAGTGAGCAGGACAGGAATGGTCCCCAGGAGTCTAGTGAAAATAGATAAGGGTACGCAGATCATTGCCTGTAGTGGCAAATGCTAAGATACAGGAATCAGGGGTATGGGGCACACAAGTAGGGCAGCTAAGATAATGGTTTGGGTTTTATTTAGCCCTCCTTTAACGCTCACATTTAACCAGAAATGTGAAGGTTAAGATGAGCTATTAGTATCCAGGTCTTTCTGACCCCAAAGCTGAAACCCTTCTCCCCACTGCCCCCATGGCTCCTCTTTTCTCCTTCTAGATGTGTTACACTTACTAGTGCAATACTTTGCACATGGTAGAGATGCAACAATTTTTTTTCATGAACAGATTCCTTAAAACAAGTTTAAAAGTATGTGGTAATGCTCAATAAAAGGTAAGTAATACTCATCTTTATTAGGTTGAGGAAATGAAGGCCTTTTTATTTTAACCTGGGCACCTCTTGTGTTTTTGCAGTCATTCTGCTGGGCATTGGGGATGCAAAGAATAGATGTAGTCTGTCTCGTTGAGGTTATATTTCACTGGGGACACACATCATAGAAAACAATGCCAAATGGTAACTAGTGCTCCTCTAAAGGAAATGGACAAGGCAAGGAAAGAGACAAGCAGGGGAGAGGAGACCTACCATGTACAAGTGGCTGGAGTTGGGCTAGGTTTGATTGGGAACCATTTAAGCTGAAATTTAAGGTTTAAGAAAGTGCCCTGAATTTGAAATGGGCAAGCCTCTTTTGCAGATAGAGTAACATATATTAGCATTCTGAGGTGATAGGAACTTAGATTTTCTGGGAAAATGAAAGGCAACTCATATATCAGGATTGCAGAGAGCAGAGAGAGAAAGGATAAGAAGTAGCAGCAAAGGTTAGTAATGATATACAGAACATGATAAGAAGTTCAGATTATTTTATGAATGCAATG
Source organism: Budorcas taxicolor (assembly GCF_023091745.1). Taxonomy (NCBI): domain Eukaryota; kingdom Metazoa; phylum Chordata; class Mammalia; order Artiodactyla; family Bovidae; genus Budorcas; species Budorcas taxicolor. The sequence continues at coordinate 77,329,277 of NC_068912.1, forward strand.
GAAAGGTTGAAGGATTTCCATTTTAAGAAGATCACTCTGGCTGATATTGTGATCGAATTAGAGGCACAGATAACAACAACCAAAAAATGTAGCAAGGAACCATTGAGTTGATTGTGAGTTACAGTAAAAGATAGTGGTTAGTGGTCTCACCCAGGTGACAGTGGAGGTGGGAGAATTTGGTTAACCTTGAGATATAATGTTCCTCAGTGGTAGAATCAATTGCAATTGCTAATGGAGTGGATGGAAATGTGAGAAAGGAATTCAAAATGGTACCTAGGTTTTTGGTTTGAGTGAAAAGGTTGATAGTAATGCCAATTTTGTATATGTAGAAGACTGTGGAAGAATGAGTTTTGACAAAGAGAAATCAAGGGCTCCTAGACCAACTAAAAATTAGTAACTTGCTTGAGGCCATAGAGCTAGAGAGTGACAGAACTTGAATTAGAATCGATCCTGTGATTCCATTATACTTGTAAATAAATCGTTACAAATTGCCATGGTTTAATCTTGGCAAAGAGGGAAATAAATTCACTATGATTTATAGGCAATTACATTAAGCTGCAATTAAGCCTTTGCTATTTTGGAAATAAACCTAAGAAAAATAAGGAAAAAAATAGGGAGAGGCTTGCTAGAACAGTTTATCAATGTGCACTTATTGACCAGTGTTTGTGTGTACAACGTTGCTAGGTTATGCCAAATATTTACAAGATATGGCTCCTGCCTTCAAAAAGCCCATAGTGTAATTCAGCAGTTTCCAAATAATTGTATAGTAAGAGATACTTGTGAGCGTGGTATGAGAATATGGTTCCATGGGCAATCAGTTAAGAGAGAGCCTTTTATAAATTAACATAATTTGTGAGAACTGAGAGGAAAGATATATGGTTATAGCACTTTCTAAGTTTATTTGACCTAATAATCTTTATTTGGCAGATCTTTGTCTTGTAACAATGTAACATACTTGTTCTCCATAGAACACACTTTGGGAAAACTATCTAGTTAGAAATATGGGAGCATGAGGCTTCCATACATAAAGCTATCTCTCTAATAGATCACTAGCTCTGTAAGCATAAATTTATACCATGATAAAGAACTCTTTCTATCAGTAATAATGACAACAACAGTAGCTAACATTCATTCAGTTATCATTCTACAAGTATCATTTGAGTCTCAGTCACCTGCCAGGCACTGTGACAAGAGCTAGGGACATAAGTGGGAAGAAGACAGACAAGGCTAGTATCTTCCATGTAACCTAGAGTCCAGTGAAAAGATGAGGTTAAAACTCGGTCTGAATAAGCACAACCAGCAGAGGTTGTGAGCAGGGCATGCACCAGCCCTCCCCAAACCTCTCCCCTATTCTTCTCCACATCCGTGTTAGCTGGTACACTCTTCTGAAGGGCTAGTCATGGTTGACTTGGATAAAGGCAGCAGCTATTGCCACAGGAGAGCAGGCTCCCATTATTTAACTTGGGATCCTTTGACATTTTCTTTCTTTGCTTAGTCAAGACTTAAAGAGAATTAAAGAGGTCTGGATCAAGATGGCAGAGTAGAATGATCACCTCTCACCTCTTCCCATGGGTACACCAAAATTAACCATTAATTACAGAGCAACTATCTCAGAGAATGATCTCAAGACTAGCAGAAAAGACTTTATACAATTAAAGATATAAAGAAAGAGACAGAACAAAATGGGTAGAAGGGATAGAGGTGCAATCTGGTCAGGATGCACATCCCTGGCTTGGCAACCCACGGGTAGGAGGAAAATCACAGTAACAGAAGTCCTCACCTCACTGGACTCCTCAGTCTGGGATTCCTGCACCAGGAAGAGCCTCCAAAATTTCTAGCAAATACAAAATTAGTATAAAAATTCTGTGTTTTTTCTATACATTAATAATGAACTCAGAGAAATAAAATAATCCCATTTACAATTGCATCAAAAAAGAATACCTAGGAATGAATTTAGCCAAGGAGATGAAACACCTGTACTCTGAAAAATATTAATGTGTTGATAAAAGAAATAGAAGACAGCACAAACAAATGGAAAGTATACCATGTTTATGGATTGAAAGAGTCAATATTGTTCAAATGTTGACACAACCGAGAGCAATCTGATTCAATGCAATACTTATTAAAACACCAGTGGCATTTTTCATAGAACCAGAACAAATAATCCCCAAACTTGACTCACGAAAAACCCCAAATAGCCAAAGCAGTCTTGAGAGAAACAAAGCTGGAGGTATCATGTTCTCTGATTTCAACATATATTACAAAGATCTAATAATCAATATGGTACTGGCACAAAAACAGACATGATGTAGATCAACGGAACAGAATATAGAGTCCAGATATAAATCCACGCTTGTGTGATCAATTTATTTATGGCAAGAAAGGCAAGAATATAAAGTGGGGCAAAGACTGCTTCTTTAATAAATAGTATTGGGAAAACTGAACAGTTACATGCAAATAAATGAAGCTAGACCATTTTCTTATACCATATTCAAAAATAAACTCCAAATGAATTAAAGACTTAAATGTAGACTGAAACCACAAAAACCAGAAAACTAGAAAACTGTAGGCAGGAAACTCTGATATCAGTCTTAGCGATATCTTTTTAGATCTGTCTTCTCAGGAAAAGGCAACAAAAGCAAAAATAAGCAAATGGGACTACATCAAACTAAAAAACTTTTGGTCAGTGAAGGAAACTATCAACATAATGAAAAGGCAACCTACTAAGTGAGATATTTCCAAATGATATATTCAATAAGGAGGTTAATATCCAAAATATATGAAGAATTCATACAAATCAATATTTTTAAAAAATCTGATTTTAAAATAGGCAGGAAACCTAAGTAAACATTTTTCCAATTAAGACATACAGATAGCCAACAAATACATGAAAAAGATGCTGAATTATCAGGGAAGTGCAAATCAAAACCATTATGAGATGTCACTTCACACCTATCAAAATAGCTATTATCAAAAAACAAATAACAGATGTTGGTGAGGTTGTAGAGGAAAAGGAGCCCTTGTACACTGTTAATAGGGATGTAAGTTACTGCAGTCACTTTAAAACCATATGGAGTTTCCTAGAAAAATTAAAAACAGAGCTACCATACAATCCAGTGGCTTCCCAGGTGGCGCTAGTGGTAAAGAACCCTCCTGCCAATTCAGACATAAGAGTCATGGGTTTGATCCCTGGGTTGGGAAGATCTCCTGGAGAAAGAAATGGCAACCCAATCCAGTATTCTTGCCTGGAGTATCCCACGGACAGAGGAGCCTGGTGGGCTACAGTCCATGGGGTTGCAAAGAGTCAGGCACGACTGAAGCAGAAGATTCACTCACCATATAATCCAGCAATTGCACTCCTGGGTATCTAACCAAGGAAAACCCAAACATTAATTCATAAAGATATACACACACCTATGTTTCATTACAGCATTATTAACAATGGCCAATAGCCAAGATATGGAAGCAACTGAAGTAAACAGATAAATGGATACAAAAGGTAAGCATTCCATTCCCAAAATGGAATATTACTCAAACAAAAAGAATGAAGTCTTGCCATTTGCAATAACATGGATGGCTCTAGGTTATTCTAAGTAAAGTATGTCCGACAAATACCATGCTATTTCACTTATATGTGGAATCTAAAAACAGTGTAAATTGACAATTACAACAAAACAGAAACAGAATTACAGGTGCAGAAAACAAACTGGTTACCCGTTTACATGGGAAAAAATGTATAAAATAGATGAAGGGGATTAGGAGGTATAAACTTCCAGTTATATAACAGAGGCATACCCCATTTTGTTGTGCTTCATTTTATTGCACTTCGTAGATACTATGTTTTTATAAATTGAAGGTATGTGGTAATGCTGAATTGTCATTTGATGGTTAGCATGTTTTAGCAATAAAATATTTTTAAATGAAGGTATGTATATTGGTTTTTGAACACAATGTTATTGTACACTTAATGAACTACAGTGTAAAAATAACTTTTATATGCACTGGGAAAACCAGAAAGATTGTGATTTGCTCTATTGAAGTATTTGTTTTATTTTGTGGTGCTCTCTAACCAAACCTACAATGTCTTTAATGTTTGGTAAATAAGTCAAGGGGATAGAGTGTACCTCACAGGAAATACAGTTCAGTTCAGTTCAGTTGCTAAGTCATGTCCAGCTCTTTGAGACCCCATTGATGGCAGCATGCCAGGCCTCCCTGTCCATCACCAACTCCCAGAGCCAACTCAAACCCATGTCCATCGCATCAGTGATGCATTCCAACCATCTTATCCTCTGTCATCCCCTTCTTCTCCTGCCTTCAATCTTTCCCAGCATCAGAGTCTTTTCTAATAAGGTGGTTCTTCGCATCAAGTGGCCAAAGTATTGGAGCTTCAGCATCAGTCTTTCCAATCAATATTCAGGACTGATTTCCTTTAGGATGGACTGGTTGGATCTCCTTGTGGTCCAAGGGATTCTCAAGAGTCTTCTCCAATCCACATTTTAAAAGCATCAGTTCTTCAGTGCTCAACTTTCTTTATAGTCCAACTCTCACATCCATACATGACTACTGGAAAAGGCATAGCTTTGACTAGATGGACCTTTGTTGACAAAGTAATGTCTCTGCTTTTTAATATGCTTTCTAGTTTGGTTATAGCTTTTTTTCCAAGGAGATGCTGCTGCTAAGTTGCTTCGGTCATGTCTGACTCTCTGTGACCCCATAGACGGCAGCCCACTAGATTCCACCATCCCTGGGATTCTCCAGGCAAGAATACTGGATGGGTTGCCATTTCCTTCTCCAATGCATGAAAGTGAAAAGTGAAAGTGAAGCCACTCAGTTGTGTCTGACTCCTCACGACCCCATGGACTGCAGCCTGCCAGGCTCCTCCGTCCATGGGATTTTCCAGGCAAGAGTACTGGAGTGGGTTGCCATTGCCTTCCCATCACGTGTCTTTTAATTTCATGGCTGCAGTCACCGTCTGCAGCCAAAAAAAAAACTCTGTCCCTGTTTCCACTGTTTCTCCATCTATTGCAGTGAAGTGATGGGTCCGGATGCCATGATCTTAGTTTCCTGAATGTTGTTTTAAGCCAGCTTTTTCACTCTCCTCTTTCACTTTCATCAAGAGGCTCTTTAGTTCTTCTTCGCTTTCTGCCATAAGGGTGGTGTCTGAGGTGTATCTGAGGTTATTGATATTTCTCCCAGCAATCTTGATTCCAGTTTGTGCTTTGTCCAGCTTGGCATTTAGCATGATGTACTCTGCATAGAAGTTAAATTAGCCAGAGTAACAATATACAGCCTTGACGAACTCCTTTCCCGATTTGGAACCAGTCTGTTGTTACATGTCTGGTTCTAACTGTTGCTTCTTAACCTGCATACAGATTTCTCAGGAGGCAAGTCAGGTGGTCTGGTATTCCCATCTCTTTAAGAATTTTCCATAGTTTGTTGTGACCCACACAGTCAAAGGCTTTGGCATAGTCAATAAAGCAGAAGTAGATGTCTTTCTTGAACTCTCTTGCTTTTCCCATGATCCAGTGGATGTTGGCAATTTGATCTCTGGTTCCTCTGCCTTTTCTAAATCCAGCTTGACTATCTGGAAGTTCATGGTTCATGTACTGTTGAAGCCTGGCTTGGAGACTTTTGAGCATTACTTTGCTAGCATGTGAGATGAGTGCAATTGTGGGGTAGTTTCAACCATCTCTGGCATTGCCTTTCTTTGGGATTGGAATGAAAACTGACCTTTTCCAGTCCTGTGGCCACTGCTGAGTTTTCTAGATTTGCTGGCATATTGAGTGCAGCATTTTCACAGGGATTACAGTTAGCAGTATTGTAAAAACTTTGTATGGTGATAGATGGCTTATGAAGACCATTTCATAATATATATAATTGAACCACTATGTTGTACACCTGAAACCAATATTATATGTCATTTATACTTCAATAATACTTAAAAATTAATTAAAGAGGATGGAGCCACAGGGGCCAGGAATGCTCCATCACTACACCTTTGATAAGCAACTTCCTGGACTAGCATGAATGATAAACCTAAAGCTAGAACGACCTATTCTTCTAAACCTTGAATTTATCATTTTTTAAGGATCTACATTCTTAGCAACTCTCTAATATACAATATAGTTATATTAGCCATAGTTACCATTTGGTACATACATCCCAGGACTAATTTACTTTGTGTCTGAAAGTTTGTACTTTTGACAGTTTCCCCTATCAACCTGCCCACCCCAGACTCCCTGCACCTGGCAAACACCAGTATGTTCTCTGTATCTATGAGTTTGTTTTGTTCTGTTTTTGTACATTCCACATAAAAGTGAAGTTATATAGTATGTCTTTGTCTGACTTATGTCATGTAGTATAATATCATTGGGGTCCACCCAAGTTGTCACAAATGGCAGGATTTCTTTCTTTTTTGTGACTGAATAATATTATATATATATATCTCACATTTTATTTATTCATTCATCCATCACTGGATACTTAGATCATTTCCATGTCTTGACTATTATATATAATGCTACAATGAATATAGAGGCATATATATATATATATATATATATATATATATATATATATATATTCACATTAGTGTTTTTGTTTCCTTCAGATATATACCCATAATTGAATTTGCTGGATTATTCATTAATTTTATTCTTAATATTTTGAGGGCCCTTCATACTATTTTCCATAGTGGATATGCTAATTTACATTTCTTACCAACAGTGCACAAGGGTTTCCTTTTCTTCACATCCTCACCAACACTGGCTATTTATCTTTTTTTATAACAGCCATGGTGCTATCCCATTGTGGCTTTGATTTCCATATCCCTTATAATTAGTGATGTTGAACACTGAACCTTGCATTTGGCCAAAATGTTTAGAACCCAAAGAAATTTAGGAACCACTCAAAGATGTCAGCCCTTGCTGTTCTCTTAAGGAACCATGGACAGATTCACTAGGAAGACAGTGACCCTGGGTTGGGGCTTTGCCCCACCAGGTCCTTCTCTCTCTTGTTTCCCTCCATTCAGCCAGTTTCTACTTTATAGATGAAGAAACTGAGGCATGGTAGGGCTTTTAACATTTCTAAAGTCACACAACTAGTAAAAGCTGGAGCCAGAATGCAAATCCAAGTCTGTGGAATTCAGCTCCTTCTCATCATTAATTTTGCCAAAATTAAGCATGTATGAAGGAACAGGCCAGCAAGGGGAGCAGGTAAATGGCAGGTCTCCCTGTACTTTGGCTTAGTAATCCCCTTTCTCAAGGTTTATAGGACTCTGGCCAGGGTTGTTGGAGCAGGTACATCTGAGGATGCTCCAGACTCTCTCTGATGTACAGATTTCAGGCAGCTTTCCAGGGAGGTCACCAGGACACAGAAGCCACCCCAATGCCATGCTGAATGATGATAGCAAATGTGCATAGTGGGCTTACTATGAGTGCTGGGCTCTGTACCTTTCCCAAGTTTGTCAAGGTGGCGAGTGGAGGACCACAGGTTTCAAACTGTGGGGAGCAGTCTCTGTACCCCTGCTCCCCTCGTTCTGCCTCTCCACTCTGAGGAGCTACATTGATGTATCAGGTTCAAATCCTGGCTTTGCTATGAAAACTCAATCGTGTTCCATAAGTTCTCTGGACTTGTTTCCTCAATTACAATAATGGGGATGAAAAAAGCGCTTCCTAGTATTGTTGGGTAATTAAATGAGTAAGGCATGTAAGTCATCTGGCAAGATGCTTAACATATAATAAATACACAATAAATGTTGGAAGATTTTGCCATTGAATTGATATAAGCACCCAGTAACCCCCTTAACAGTTCTCCCTGGTGGCTCAAACAGTAAAGAATCTGCCTGTCATGTGGTAGACCCAGGTTCGATCCCTGGGTTGGGAAGATCCTCTGGAGAAGGAAATGGCACCCACTCCAGTATTCTTGCCTGGAGAATTCCATGAACAGAGCAGCCTGGTGGCCTACAGTCCATGGGGTCCCAAAGAGTGGGACATGACTGAGTGACTAACACTTTCCTTTCACTTTCAACCCCCTTAACAGATGACTCCCTCCTACTGCATGTAGATAGATCTCAAGAAACCATTTGTGACCTGGAGAGTGGCTAGGTGGGGGATGGGGTACAGGGGTGGGAAGGAGAAGCAAGCTTCCATGTGGGGCTCTGAGGCTTGGAGCTGGTGAGCTGCCAGAGGATGAAAGAGTCCAGTAGAACCCTCCTCTCAGCTTCTGCATAAACCAAAGAGAGGGTGCTGGATTTGGAAGGGAAGGAAGGAGAGAGTAACCAGACTGTCCTGCAGAGGGGCAAAGCCAGTTATCTCCACAACACACACTGCTGTTGTTTCTCTGGGCTCTCCTGGACTCTCTGTTTACTGGTTGCTGATTCCTTCCAGAGCCTGGCACTCCATGTCAGTGAAGCCACTTTCCACTCCCTTGAACACTGGTATCTATAACCTCCTGAGCCTGGACTGGGCTGGCCTGAACCAGTTCCCTGTTGGAACTGTCAGTTTCCTGCTCTTGGAAACCTCTGTAGGCGCAGTCTTGCATCCTCCCCAGGTATTTCCACCTCTGGAAGTCTCAGACACCCTGTGATTATTGAAGGGAACCCACAGGTGACTTGAGAGGAGGGGCAGGTCTGTGGTCTGTCCACACCTGCCCCCAGATATGAGCTTAGTGAGAGAGAACATTTCCTGGAATGTTAGAGATCAGAAAAAAAAAAAAGAGCCAGACTTATGAAGTTGAAAACAAAACCCCAGTGAAAACCTGCAACTGTGTTAGATGAGTGCCAGATGCTGGACTAGATAGCCTATTAAAAAGCAGAGACACTACTTGGCTTGGCCAACAAAGGTTTCTCTAGTCAAAGCTATGGTTTTTCCAGTGGTCATGTATGGATGTGAGAGTTGGACTATAAAGAAAGCTGAGCACCAAAGAACTGATGCTTTTGAAATGCAGTGTTGGAGAAGACTCTTGAGAGTCCCTTGGACTGCAAGGAGATCCAACCAGTCCATCCTAAAGGAAATCAGTCCTGAATATTCATTGGAAGGACTGATGTTGAAGCTGCAACTCCAATACTTTGGCCACCTGATGCAAAGAACTGAGTCATTGGAAAAGACTTTGTTGCTGGGAAAGACTGAGGGCAGGAGGAGAAGGGGACAACAGAGGATGAGATGGTTGGATGGCATCACTGACTTGATGGACATGAGTCTGAGTAAGCTCCAGGAGTTGGTGATAGACAGGAAGCCTGGTGTGCTAAAGTCCATGAGGTCACAAAGAGTCAGACACGACCGAGTGACTAAACTGAACTGAACTGAGCTGCTGGACTCTATCTGAGGCATCTCCAATAAGGCTCAGAAGAACCCCCATGAAGCAGGTATGGTTGAAAGTGAAGTTGCTCAGTCATGCCCGACTCTTTGCCACCCCATGGACTGTAGCCTACCAGGCTCCTCCCTCCATGGGATTCTCCAGGCAAGAGTAGTGGAGTGGGGTGCCATTGCCTTCTCCAAGGTATGGTTAGAATGCCCATTTTGAGGACAGTGAAAAAGGCCAGAGAAGTGAAGTCTCTGACCTCAGGTCACACAAGGAGTTAGCTGCAGACCCAGGATGCAAATAAATTCATGTCCAAACAAGCCCAGAATCCTTGCTCTCAAGCCATGTCTCTCCACTAAATTCCCATCATCAGCCCCTCTGCTCTGCTCACATGACCCAATCCTGCTGCAGCTACAACCCAAATATCAGAGCCTGCCACTTGAATGAACTCCCTATGATATTAATTGTCAGTGCTTTTTAAAATCAGAAGCAAACAGGAAAATAGTTTCTCCAAAGGTTAATTAATTCAACTCAACCTGACAAATACTTTTTGAGTATCAACTTGGTGACAGACGCAGGCTTAAATGGTACGGGTAATGTGAGGGAAGGAAGGGGAAAGGACAGAAAAGAGGAATAAAATGGGAAAACACTCAGTCCTTATTCTCAGAGAATTTTATGTCTGTAGGTGAAAACACCCAGTGATCAGAACGGGACCTACAAAAGTTTTTCTTGAACAACTTAGCCAGGGAAAAAATGTAGATAAAAATATTGTCCAAAATGAACACAAAACAGGCTGACATTTTCCTGAGCTCAAGTGTCAGACATCGATACACACACCCCAGTCTCCCAGCTCTGCTCTGCCTCACCATGGTAACCGCCAGGGCCCTCATCTGCCAGATGGTTATTTATTTATTTATTTATTTATTTTAATGTGCTCTGGATGTAGCTGGAGAGGAGAAGATGGATGAATGGATGGCTCAAGTACCCTCAATCCCTTTGCAGCCCAGCAACCCCAAATGTCTCTGAAAATCAGTTCTGTTTATAAGCATCACATCTTGAGAAATCTAGTGTATATCAGAAGATGGGTGTCCGAAACAAATCAAAGCCCAAGTGTCCCATCCTGTGGGGCAGACCGAGGTGGTGTGCTAGTTTGCTTCATGCTAAGCTGCTTAAGTCGTGTCCAACTCTGCGATCCCATGGATTGTAGCCCACCAGGCTCCTCTATCCACGAGATTTTCCAGGTAAGAACACTGGAGTGGGTTGCCATTTCCTCCTCCAGGGGATCTTCTTCTGAACCCAGGGATCGAACCCGTGCCTCTTACATGTCTTGCATTGGCAGGACGGTTCTTTAACACTAACGCCACTTGGGCTGCCCTAACAAAGTACCTCAGACTGGTGGCTTAAACCGCCATTTATTTTCTCACAGTTCTGGAGGCTGGAAGTCTAAGGGCAAGGTACCTGGCAGGTTTGGTTTCTCCTGACCTCTCTCCTTGGCTTTCAGATTGCCTCCTTCTCACACTGCCCTGCCCCTGTGTATACATCCCTGGTGTTTGTGTGTCCAAATTTCTTCTTCTTATAAGGATACCTTATACCTCATCAGATTGGATGAGGGCCCATCCCATTGGCCTTATTTTAACTTAATCACCTCTTTAAAGACTCTCTCCAAGTACAGTCACATTCTGAGGCAGGGAATTATGGCTCCAACATAGGAGTTCGGAGATGGCGGGGCAGGGAGAGGGGATGCACAGCTCTGCTTATAATACCAGACTTTGCTCTAGTGACTTTATTTCTACTTCTTCACCTGTTACTCACCATAAGTGAAGGGTTAAGTACTATGATTATTAGGTATTGAAAAACTTGTTCAGGGAATTTGACTAACTCGAAGGGCTTCCCTGGTGGCTCAGTGGTAAAGAATCTGCGTGCCAGTGCAGGAGATGCGTGCTTGATCCCTGGGTCGGGAAGAATCCCTGGAGAAGCAAATGGAAATCCAGTCTGGTATTCTTGCCTGGAAAATTCCATGGACAGAGGAGCCTGGAGGGCTACAGTTCATGGGGTTGCAGAGAATCAGACATTACTTAGCGACTAAACAACAATAACAAGGCTCTATAGCTAGCCAGGGGTTGTATTAATCTCCTGTTGCTGCTATAACAAATTACCACAAACTTGGTAGCTTAAATCTACACAGGTTTATCATCTTACAGTTGGGTAGTTTAGAAGTTAAAAATGGGTTTCATTGGGCTGAATCAACATGTCAGCAGGCTGCATTCTTTTCTGGAGGATCTAAGAAAGAATGTTTCTCCTTGTCTTTTTCAACTTTTAGAAGCTGCTTATATTCCTTAGCCTTTAGACCCTTCCTCTATCTACAAAGCTGTAACCAGCAGGTCACATTCTCTTCACTCGGCATCACTCTGACCTTTTCTTATTTTTCCACTATACCATGAGGACACTGCTGTTTTTTCACTTCCACATGATCCCAGCACCTAGCTTATGGTATGAGCTCAATAAGTTAATTAAATATTTATTAACTAGTTGATTATTAACAAGTGTAAATATTAAAAGATGAATAAGCAAAGGTGGCAGAGACTGCAAAACTTGCATTTTGCCGTGTTCTCCCACTGTTCTACTGTGGGAGCTGGAGAAACTTATTTTTCTTCTCTGGAGTTCACCTTTCTCATCTGTGTTATGGTGAGCATTTGTTTCATCTTGAATGGCTAGGCCAGTTCTAAAATCGCGTGGTTCTCAGCCAAGGTACAAGCAGCTCCTGCTTTGCTTTTATTTTCAGTTTTCCTATTTCATAAAGTCTCAAGTTTTCCACAACTCCAGGGAGTCTAATCCTTGTCACTTGTCAGTCATGTCAGTTGCCGCATTGCCTCCGATCCATTCCATACTCTCATCTTTCCCAGATTGCTTCCTGGCCTGTGCTCAAGCCATTAGCTCTGCCTTCCTCAACAAGCCCTTTTCATCATCACAGACTCAAAGCAATTTTCTTCCTCTGTGAAATGCTCCCAGACACTCCAGCCCCCAGAGCTCTCTTCTGTCTTGGCATCAATCACAACAGCGCTCAGAGAATAAAAGCTTCAGTATCACTGCATCAGGAGTAAAGGGACAAAGGGGTTATTCATTCATTCAACAAATATTTGTTGAGCATCTCCTCTTTTGCTGTTTTCCTCTATTCCACCAATTTGAGGGGGGGATACAATAATGAGCAAAGCATTCATAATCTCTGCCCCGAGGGAATCCGTGTATCTACACATGGGGGATAAGACAATTGCCACATACCAGGGCATTCTCAAACATCACTTAGTTAGGGGATGGGAGAGTATGGGAGAGATGATTATGAAGGGGCAACAGGACCTCATAGCCCTGTCGGAGGTGATGGTACATCAGCATCTTGGTAATGATGATGATTTCAAGAGTGTGTACCTACATCAAAACATCAAACTATACACTCAAAATATGCACAGTTTATTGCACATCAAATAACAAGTATATACCTTAATGCTGTTGCTGCTAAGTCGCGTCAGTCATGTCCGACTGTGCAACCCCATAGACGGCAGCCCACCAGGCTCCTCCGTCCCTGAGATTCTCCAGACAAGAACACTGGAGTGGGTTGCCATTTCCTTCTCCATATACCTTAACACAGTTCCTTAAAGTTAAGTGTTTCCATTAAAGAAAATGAGAAATTTGATTGTGCGCATGTGTGTGTATGTGTCAGGGGTGAGAAGAAGGAAGGTGATAGGCTTTTAAAAGAGATGGAAGAAGGGTGGATCTGTTAAATATTTTACCATCTCAAATATTAGAGCTTAGGAATCACGTAGATTCTCTTTCAGTTTCCATCCTGAACCCTGAAGCTGAGAGTTGTGGTGGTTTTCATGAGGTCCTGTAACTCTTTTCTGGTTATTAACACTGTGAATAACAACTACCATCATTTAGGCAACCGCTAAGCACCATGCCCTATAAGAGGTGCTTGAAGTCCATTATCTCACCAGTCCTCACAATTTCCCTTCTAAGTAGAGATGATTATTTCCTTTTATGAGGAATGAGAAAACAGGCTCAGCTAAACACCTTTGTGAAACCCACATGGCTAGAAAATTGAAGGGTCATGATTTAAATCCAGGTCATTTTGAGTCCAAAGACAGAGTGTTTTTCATTTTAATAAAACCTAGCATTACCCACATATAATTACCTACAAAGCATTTCAATTCCAAGTATAAGGTGAAATTATCATATAAATTTTATGAAACGCAGGGCCTTTGGGATGAAAATGTTTTGGAGCCAGATAAAAGTGACAGTTGCACAACACTGTGAATGGACTGAAAGCTACTGACTGTAGACTTTAAAATGCTTGATTTCATGTTTTGTGAACTTTACCTCAATAAAAACAAAGAAATATTTAACTTCAGTTAAGGTAAAACACATACCTTTTTTCATCATTAAATTCAGTAAAAGGGAGTTATTATTTCTAGCTTGATTTTATATTAATAGACCTATTATTTTGAAAGCCCTCTAGAAATTTCTTGAGCTGAAGAATAAAAATACAAGACAAATTAGAGTGTATTAGCAGTGTGGAGGGTATGGCAGGAAAAGGTCTCAGCTATAATCAGTGGGGCTGCATGGAGTTGGGTAGGTTGGGAGTTTACGCCCATATACCTTGGGTATTTTTTTTCTTTTTGAAATCTTGGTTTTCTTAAAATCAGTATGGTACAACCTGCTCTGCCTGCCTCAGAGTCTTATTATGAGGCTCAAATAAGATCCGATTGGAAGCTCTTTGTAAATCTAAAAAGCTAAACAAAATTGAGGCATTATCATTATCGTCCGAAACAGTGTAATTTAAGGCAAAGAGCTTCTCTGTGGCATGATGCCTAATAAGGAGCAGAGATGATGTTCACAAAGCATATAATGAGCTCGTCGTGAATCTGGACAGGCTCTGTGACTCATATGGCTGATATAATATGGCAAAAGTCATACTGGGCCAGCTCCTGGGCTTAATACCTATAAAACTAGCAACTTCTGATTTCTGTTTCTTCCTAATGGGCTTGGAGAAGCTAGTCACTCTGTAAAAACTGACTATCCTGAGTCCACTGTGCTTTATGGAAGCTCAAGCCAGCCACACCAAGAGGCTCAGGGGAGAGAGAGTTATTCCAGCCATCCAAATCCAGGCCCCAGATGAGAGAGGGAAGAAACTATTTTGGACTTCAGTAGATACATTAGGGATTTTTAAAAAAAGCAAGGAACCTAGTAGAGATTCAGAATTGAGAGCCCAGATATATGGCCTCAGTAGAGCTACCTCCAGTTCTCTTGGGGCCACCTCATCTGACACCCCAGTCACCGTGGGACAGAAATGAGCCATTGCGATTGTGTCCAGCCTAAATCCTCACCCAGAGAATCACAAACATGACAAAATGATTGCTGTTTCAATCCACTGACTTTTGGGGTGGCTTGTTATGCTGCAATAGAAGACTAGAACCCCAGGAGAGGAGAACCATCATGGATCATAGAATCAGGCCAGATTTGATACCTGGCTCTCCCACTTCCTCCACCTGGTGTGATCTGGGCACCTTAATTAGCATCTCTGAGCCTCAGTTTCCTCATCTATCCAAAGGGAAGGATCCCACCTACACTGCACGGCTATTATAAGAAATATACCAAATGCATGCAGACTTGCAGGCATGTAGTAGCACTCAATTAATGGCACCTATAATAGTCACCATGTTAAGTTCTTGCTGAGCTTTTAGTCCTCCTACACGGAAAAATGGAAACATTTTGGGAAGTGTTTCTGCAATTAATTTTTTAATTTAATTCAGCTGAATCCAAACAGGCTGCCAGATTGTTTTCTTAATCAGAACCCTTTTCCCAGGACTGTGCCCTGTTGGGAACTGCTTTTGGCTGGGGGTGTCACCTCCCACACTGCTGCTGGCATCTTTTCCGCGTCTCCCTTTCCCATTTACCTTTGAACCTGGGGCTCTGTGTTGGATATCTGGCGGCGCCCCGCTACGAATGGTTTCCAGAGTTTGGAACTATAGATCAGAATGACTGGGTAGGGACTCGGTCCTTTCGCCCTTTCTCACTAATTATACTCCTGGCTGGGAGTCTGGCATGAGGTTTTGACTCACAGCCAGCTGTAGACTGGGCATTCTGGGCAATCAGGGCCTGTGCCACAGCTGTTAGTCCTGGCCTGGGGGGTCTCTCTGGATCTTGGGTGGTGATGTGAATGCCAAACATCACCCTCACTCTGACTGCTCTGCTCCTTCATTTGCTTTCTCCTGCCATAGCCACTGTCTGGAATGGGGGCTGTGTGTGGGAGCACAGGCTGTCAGTCCCCCTCCCAAGGCTCTTTAATTTCCTGTCCTCCCAAATCCGAGCAGCCTCTTAGGACCTGTTTAGAAAGACTGATTTATCAGCTCCAAATACCAACAGCGGGATGGTGGGGGATCATGAGCAGCCGGGCTAGAGATTGGAAACGTGGCTTCTTTATAAATGTTACAATTAACTAGCCAGAATTTTCCTCACTCCTTTTCTCCCCCCTCCGCCTTTAACAGAGTCCCAGCTGGGAAAAGATGAAGGGGCTGAGAGACCCCTGGGGCACCAGGCCTTGCTTGTCAGGACCACGTGAGGAACCTGGGGGGCCCTGAGCCATGGGACCCACCACTTTCTCAGATAAAAGGTGTTAGAGTTGGCTTTGACCCTGTGAAACAGCAGCCAGAACACTGCAGTCTTGACATTTATTTCCTCATCTTCCTGTAAACACAGTAACCCCTTAATTAGTGCCCGCCGTCTCTGACGTCAGGCAGCAGGGCTCCTGTGGGCAGCAATCCATTTATCACCAGCTCAAACCGGTCTGCTTCCAGGAGCAGTCAGTGCTCCCAGACGATTTTCTCTGTCTGGAAAGAAAGAGCCAGAAGGGAGCCAAGGCAGTGAAAAGAGGGAAATGGTCAGACCAGTGCTAATTTTCTCAGGACCTGCTGGCTGTCCCCCGAACCTTGACGGTAGCTGAGAGAAGTGGGCAGGGTAGTGATGGGCACCTCTTCCCTCTGAATCTTCTGGAAGTGAGCTAACACTGATTGAAATAAAGGCTTTAGAGAACCCTATTGTCTGTGTCTGCTTTTGTTCCCATTTTACAGACGAAACTGAGGCTCAAGGGAGTACTTAATGCACCCAGCTTGCCTTCATTTCAGTACAAAAATTACTGTAAAACAATTACTACAAACTGGGTAGCTGAAAACAACACAAATTTGTTCATTCACAGTTTTGGAGGCAAAAGTCCAAAACCAAGGTGTCAGCAGGGCCGTGCTCTCTCCAGAAGTACTAGAGATGAATTCTTTCTCATCCCTTCTAGCAGTTGCAGGTGTTCCTTGGCACTCTTGGGTTTACAGGAGCAGAATTTCTATCTCCACCTCTGTTTTCACATGGTTGGCTTTCCGCTCTGTGTCTGTGACCTTCTAAGCATACCAGTCATTGAATTAGGTAGGGCTCCTCCTAAACCAGTATGATCTCATTTCAATTTGAGTACCTAAGCATAGATCCTAGGGCTTCCCTGATGCCTCAGACAGTAAAGAATCCACCTGCAATGCAGTAGATGCTGGTTCGATCCATGGGTTGGGAGATCCCCTAGAGAAAGGAATGGCAACCCACTCCAGTATTCTTGCCTGAAGAATTCCACGGACAGAGGAGCCTGCCAGGCTATAGTCCATGGGGGTCACAAAGAGTCAGACACAGCTGAGCAACTAACGCTTTCACTGTTTCACTTTTTTCAAGCATAGATCCCATTTCCAAATAAGGTGATATTCACAGGTTCAAGGTGATGATAAATTTTGTGGCGGGGGGGGGGGGGGGCACTGCTTTGCCTGGCACACCTGGAAGTAACCAGGTTCAGAGTCAAGATCTTTCTAAGGCTGGTGCTCTTTATGCTCAACAGACTGCCTCCAGGGCTGAATTCATGGTGCATGTGTGTGTTGGCGAAAACCTAGATTTTTGTCCCTGGACAATGGTAACATTTCTCTTTTGCGGACTTGGAAGTATAAACGGACACAGTGCTTTGCCCTGTGCCCTAGCTGCTCTCTGACACTGAGCCCTTCCTCCCTGGGTTGCTCCTTTACTCCTATCTAGTTATCACCCAGACTTTCCTCCTTGTCCTTCTTGGGCTCCCCAAGCACAATCTCAGAATCCTCAGGCATCAGAGAGCCCTAAACAGAAAGAGACTCACAGATATAAAAAGCTAATGGATGGTTGACAGAGGGGAGATGGGTTGAGGTATGGGTGAAACGGGTGAAAGGAGTTAAGAGGTACAAGCTTCCAGGTATAAGATAAGTTATGGGATGCAATGTACAGCAAAAGAGTAGAGTCAACAGTAGTGTAATCATTTTATTTGGTGATAGATGGTTATTAGACTTATCAAGGTGGTCATTTTATATTGTATTTGTCAAATCACTATATTGTACACCTTACACTTACGTAATATTGTATATCAACTATACTTCAATTAAGAGTAAGACAAGAGAAAAAAAAGGCCTTAAAGCTGATGTACAAACTTACAATCAGCTCACAAACACTGCCATCTTCTTCACAAACACACACATCTTTGGCACTTCAGTGAAAGACAAAGTTTGCCTCCCAGCCCTAGCTTCTGCCCACACACAGCCTGTAGGCTGTTCTTCTGTGGCTGTTCAGTTGGAGGTGGCATGAATTTAAAGCCCTTAATCCTACACCCCTGGAGAAGGAAATGGCAACCCACTCCAGTGTTCTTGCCTGGAGAATCCCAGGGATGGGGGAGCCTGGTGGGCTGCCGTCTATGGGGTCACACAGAGTCAGACACGACTGAAGCGACTTAGAAGAAGAAGAACCCTACACCCCTACACAATTCCTACAGGTCCCTCATGCAGTCTCAGCTTAGTCCCAGCTGCCTAAGAGAGGAAGCAAAGGTAGTATTATAAAATAATCATGTGACTTAGAATGAGGCGAGCTGGAGTTTGACCTTGAACGTTGCCTTATTCTAGCTACACCACAAGTCACGTATCTTTTCTGAGCCTTTGTTTCTTTATCTATGAGATGAGTAGAATAATATCGACCCAGTCGGGTTGAAGTGAGGAATAAGTAGGACAATACATGCCAAGCACTTGGCACACTTAAAGTGCTCAGTTGGCTTCCCCTGTGGTTCAAGCAGTAAGGAATCTGCCTGCAATGCACGAGACCCGAGTTTGATCCCTGGGTTGGGAAGATCCCCTGGAGAAGGGAATGGCAACCCACTCCAGTATTCTTGCCTGTAGAATTCCACTGACAGAGAAGCCTGGTGAACTACTGTCCATGGGATCGCAAGGAGTCAGACATGACTGAACGACTAACAACAAAGTGCTGGATAAATGCACAGCCGGGGCCATTGGTGGTCCCGCAGCAGACATCATTGTCCCCACTACTTCAAGGCACCTTAACCCGACCTCCCCCTGCCGACACCTGGCCTTCTCCTGTTGCTGGAGCCTTCATTGTCACCCAGGTGCTAGGAGATAGCTCCCTGGGAGTAGCTTAGACAAATGACTGTCAGGGGTTAGTGTCTAAATACTCTTGCTCCCTTGTCTCCAGAGTAGAATGGCTTTGAGCTGCTCTCAGAGGTTCTCATCAGGATTAAACACAAGTTATCCACAGTAGTGGCTGGATTGACAGAGTGCTCTTTCTTGGTCCTGTTGCCTCTCTGTCACACTTTTCTACTCCTCTCCCCGTGATCCTTCTTTACCTCCCAGATAAACTACTAGCACCCAAATCCTTGTCTCAGAGTTGGCATCTGGACAACTTGAAACTAAGACAAAAACAAAGCCGTTAGTGTTATAACCACACACATCTCATTGATAAGACTCTAGTGGTTAAAAGACTTCTATATGTTAAGCTGGAATCTGCCTCCTCATAAGTTTCGATCATTGGTCTCCATCTTGTCCCTAAGGAGTATGAATTGCTTCCTTTCCCTTTTCTACACCAGAGATCTCCCATCAGCCATCCATCACGCTTTCACCCCACCATTAAGTCTTTTATTCTTCACCGTCTCACACTAGTTCTGTAAGAACCAGATCTATCTCCTCTTAGGACACCATGCTGCATTCTGTTCTCAGGAACTTCACTGGCTGTTTTTATGGTTAAACCATTATCCAGATCTAGTTTTATGATGGTATTATGAGAGAATGAGAGAGAAAAAGTAAGGGAGGAAGGAAGGAAGGGGAGGCGAAAGAAGAAGGGGAAGAGGAGAAGAGGGAGAGGAGGGCAGAGAGAGAGGAAGAAAAGGAAGAAGGAGGAGAGAAAGGAAGGAGAAATCAATCAGGACAAGTGCTTCTGCTTTCTCTTAGAGGCTGCTTTCTAGTTCCTAAGATTTGTCCAACTCCCAGCACTGGGTACCAGGTGAAAATGTGCATATAAGCTTACAGTTAGCCCTCCGTGTCAACAGGTTCAACCAACTATAACATGTAGCTCTGTATCATGTAGTACTCTTCAGTTCATTCAGTTGCTCAGTCGTGTCTGACTCTTTGCAACCCCATGAACCGCAGCATGCCAGGCCTCCTTGTCCATCACCAAATCCCGGAGTCCACCCAAACCCATGTCCATTGAGTAGGTGATGCCATGCAACCATCTCATCCTCTGTCATCCCCTTCTCCTCCTGCTCTCAATCTTTCTTTCCCAGCATCAGGGTCTTTTCCAGTGAGTCAGCTCTCTGCATCAGGTGGCCAAAGTATGGGAGTTTCAGCTTCAACATCAGTCCTTCCAATGAACAGCCAGGACTGATCTCCTTTAGGATGGACTGCTTGGATCTCCTTGCAGTCCAAGGGACTCTCAAGAGTCTTCTCCAACACCACAGTTCAAAAGCATCCATTCTTCAGCGCTCAGCCTTCTTTATAGTCCAACTCTCACATCCATACATGATCACTGAAAAAACCATAGCCTTGACTAGATGAACCTTTGTTGACAAAGTAATGCCTCTGCTTTTTAATATGCTGTTTAGGTTGGTCATAACTTTCCTTCCAAGGAGTAAGCATCTTTTAATTTCATGGCTGCAATCACCATCTGCAGTGATTCTGGAGCCCAGAAAAATAAAGTCAGCCACTGTTTCCACTGTTTCCCCATCTATTTGCCATGAAGCGATGGGACCAGATGCATGATCTTCGTTTTCTGAATGTTGAGCTTTAAGCCAACTTTTTCACCCTCCTCTTTCACTTTCATCAAGAGGGTCTTTAGTTCTTTGCTTTCTGCCATAAGGGTGGTGTCATATGCATATCTGAGGTGATTGATATTTCTCCCAGCAACCTTAATGCCAGCTTGTGCTTCATCCAGCCCAGTGTTTCTCATGATGTACTCTGCATATAAGTTAAATAAGTAGAGTGACAGAATACAGCCTTGACATACTCCTTTTCCTATTTGGAACCAGTCTGTTGTTCCATGCCCAGTTCTAACTGTTGCTTCCTGACCTGCATACAGGTTTCTCAAGAGGCAGGTCAGGTGGTCTAGTATGCCCATCTCTTTTAGAATTTTCCACAGTTTATTGTGATCCACACAGTCAAAGGCTTTGGCATAGTCAATAAAGCAGAAATAGATGTTTTTCTGGAACTCTCTTGCTTTTTCCATGATCCAGCGGATGTTGGCATTTTGATCTCTGGTTCCTCTGCCTTTTCTAAAACCAGCTTGAACATCTGGAAGTCCAGAGTTCATGTATTGCTGAAGCCTGGCTTGGAGAATTTTAAGCATCACTTTACTGTAGTACTGTAGTATGTGTTTATTGAAAACAACCCTATAGATCAGTGGACCTGCGTAGTTCAAACCCATGTTGTTCAAAGATCAATTGTATACTTGTTCTTTTCTTTCTCACTTAAAAAAAAGACAAAGTTATATAAATAATTATATAACAATGTATTATTTGGTTTACAGCATTGATAGATATAATACGTATAGAAGTAATTCTATTAAAAGGGGAACAGGGAGTAGATCTATATAGGAGTAACATTCTATATCTCACTAGAATTACTAGTGTAGAGCTGAGTCTGATAAGTTAAGACATGAATGATAAGCTCTAGAATAACCAAACCACTAAGGAAATAAGTTTTTAAAGTTTTAAAGTAAATTATCATTAAAGATATTTAAATGAGATTCCCTGGTGGCTCAGTGTAAACAATCCACCTGCAATGCAGGAGATGCAAGTTCAGTCCCTGGGCTGGGAAGATCTCCTGGAGGAGGGCATGGCAACCCACTCCAGTATTCTTGCTGGGAAAATCCCATGAACAGAGGCACCTGGCTAGTTCTTAGGGTTGCAAAGAATCAGACATGACTGAAGCAACTGAGCACACATTTGAGTACAAATGCTATATGAGAAAATATTTGTTCAATTCTTTGCAAAGGAAGAAGAGAGATACAAAAGATATGAGACATATACAAACAAAAAGTAAAGTGACATGCATAAATCTAACCATATCAATAATGACATTGTGTGAATGAACAAGCAATCCAATCAAAAGGCAGAGATTGTCAGACTATATTAAAAATAAACAATGCTCCAATTACATGTTGCCACAGGAAACACACTTTAAATTCAAAGATATACTCAACAATCCAGGTATGGAAGGTAATTTCTTCAACCTGATAAAGAGCAGCTACAGAAACCTCACACGTAATAACATACTTAATAGTGAAAGACTGGATGCTTTCTCCCTAAGGTCAGGAATAAGACAAAGATGCCTGCTCTCATCACTTCTATTCAGCATTGTACTGGAGGGTCTAACCACATCCTAGACAAGGAAAAAAATGAAAGTATGCTTTTGAAAAGGAAAAAGTAAAACAATCTCTTTTGGCAGATGAAGTGATTTTGTGTATAGAAAACTGTTAGAACTAATTAGCAAGTTCACCAAGGGTACAGGATATAAGATAATATATAAAAATTAGTTGTATTTCTATACATTTGCAATGTATAATCTGAAAATTTTGCACTGTAACAGTTGGTTTTTCCTTTTCAGTGAGAATTAAGGTAGGATAGGAATTTCTCTCATTCTTTCTGCCTATTGAGATTTTAATTTTTATGGAAATTTCACCATTCATTGATTTAAAAATACTTTTTGAATGCCTGCTATGTTGCTAATCTGTATCTGTGTTTACAGACACTTGAGGGGATATATATGGTTTATTCTTCTGAGAATTTTAGGTCATGTTCAGCATAGTAGCTCTTGTTTCTGTGTCATGCCTATGATCAATTCTTTGTAGAGAGCACATTAGGACAAAAGTCTCATTCTCACCTTCTAAGATAAACTGTTTTCCAACATTTTCTAAGTTACTTTTTTGCAACTTAGAATGCATCTTTCTGTTGTTTGTAGAGAAGCCAACAAATAGCATTAAACTCTGAACCTGGCTAAAATGCTGCCTTACTAAAAAAAAATATTAAATTTCATTTCGGGAGGCCTTGTCCCAAGTAAGCACTATTGAGTGCTCACATTATAAACCTATTAAGTCTCATAGGAGACACTGTATTTAAGTAGCTATTTGCTTTTCTTTGTGCCTTTCTCCAAAGAATGTAAGCTCAGCAAGATAGGCACTGTACCTGCCTTGTTTACCTCTGCTTTGCCAAAGCTTAAATGTGTTCAGCACTGTGTGTCTGGCACATAACAGGGACTCAGTAAATATTAACTGAATGAGTGGAAGGACTCTATTGGCTGCCAATGTTAGTAAAGCAGAATAAAACTTAAGCACTGGGAACTTTGATCCACACCCACACTAGATGAATAATTAATTATAAGTTGCACACACACAAATATAAAAATTCTGAGAGAAATATTTGTGACTTTGACTTAAGTAATTTTTAGATACATAATCAAGGTTAGGCAGATTTTTAGAGTTCTTCACTTTCCAGTGTTCTGCCATAAAAACTCTAAATAATTTTGCCTTACTGTATTCTTGTATCTGCAAGGAGCTCATCTCAGCAAGAACACTGGACTCTGCCTGCATTTGCCTTTCCTGCACTGTAATCCTAAACTGGAAAGAGGATACAAGTATCTAGGCAGACACACTCACACACACACACACACACACACACAGTGAGATACCATTTAACAAAAAGGAATCAACTTTTGATACATACAACAATATGGATAAATCTCAAAATAATTTTGCTGAATGAAAGAAACTTAGACACAAAAAGTGAATGTATTGTATGATTCTATTTATATAAAATGTGAGAAATTTCAAATTAATCTGTAGTGAGAGAAGGCAGATCAGTTTTTGCCTGACTATAGGGCTGGTGTAGGGAGAATCCGGTAGGAAGGAGTATGGTAGGATGCAAGGAAACCATTGTGGGTGGTGTTCAATATCTTGTTTGTGGTAATCTTTCACAGGTATATTCTTACATAAAAAATGTATCAAGTTATACCCTTAAAAAGAAAAAACCCTAAGCACTGGGGTATGAGAATGTTGCAGGAAGGGGGACCCCTTCCAGGGCCCGAAACTGGGCTCTTGTCTAACACTCGGAAATGAATTGTCTGAAGAGACACATGTGCTGACAAAGCAAGAGATTTTTTTGGGAAAGGGCACTCGGGTGGAGAGCAGTAGGGTAAGGGAACCCAGGAGAACTGCTCTGTCACATGGCTCGCAGTCTGGGGTTTTATGGTGATGGGATTAGTTTCCGGGTTGTCTTTAGCCAATCATTCTGACTCAGAGTCCTTCCTGGTGATGCACACCTTGTTCAGCCAAGATGGATGCCGCAGAGGATTCTGGGAGGTGGTCGGACAGGTGGTATATCCTTTTGACCTTTCCCAAACTCTTCTAGTTGGTGGTGGCGTGTTAGTTCCCTGTTCCTTACCAGGACCTCCTGCCGTAAAACAACTCATGCAAATGGTTACTATGGTGCCTGGCCAGCGTGGGCGGTTTCAATCAGCTTGCTTCCTCTAACAAGAAGACAACATATGGTGCTAGAATGAGCACTCAGTGGAGAGGCAAAAGGCCCTGTTGAAATCTATCACTGTGTAGAGGAGGAAAAATAATTTTCTCTCTGTCCTTCTGAGTTCTTGGCTGAGACTTCCGTGATGAAAGATAGATTAGCAAGAGAAAACAAAAGAGAAGTTTATTGACATGTATTTTGTCTGTATCTCTCATGTCAATGCTTGCTCCTTGGAAGAAAAGCTGCTACAAACTCAGACAGCATGTTAAAAAGCAGAGACATCACTCTGCCAACAAAGATCTGTATAGTCAAAGCTATGGTTTTTCCAGCAGTCATGTATGGATGTGAGAGTTGTACCATAAAGAAGGCTGAGCACTGAAGAAGCGATGCTTTCAAATTGTGGTGTTGGAGAAGACTCTTGAGAGACCCATGGACAACAAGGAGATCAAACCAGTCAATCCTAAAGGAAATCAGTCCTGACTATTCACTGTAAGGACTGATGCTGAAGCTGAAGCTCCAATACTTTGGCTACCTGATGCAAAGAGCCAACACAGTGTAAAAGACCCTGATGTTGGAAGACTGAGGGCATTAGGAGAGGAGGGTGACAGAGGATGAGGTTGGATGGCATCACTGCCTCAATGAATGTGAGTTTGAGCAAACTCCAGGAGATAATGAAGAACAGGGGAATGTGGTATGCTGCAGTTCATCAGGTTGCAAAGAGTTGGACATGACAGTGGCTGAACAACAACAGCTCATGTCTACATGGGAGATACCCAGGGGGAAATGATTAACTCTCTGACATAGCTAAGAACCCCAACTTAAATATCATCCTCCACTAAAATGAAAGAAATGTGGAGGGAATGCAAGTTATGGGAAGACTACCAGGAAAAAGCATGATTAAAAAAGAGTAAGGTTTATTATGTCGGTGCCTTCTCTCTTGTTAAGGATCTTAGGTCAGCTCTGGGAATTAACCTTTGTCCCTCTGAAAAAGAGGAAGAGGTATACCTTGTAAATTTATGTCTTGCTTTTAGGCAAATAGGGGGAGTGCAGAGAGCTTGTGTTTTATCTGCTCCTCTTCAGTTGCTTTTAGCTCAAAATAATCCTTATGCCAAGGTAGCGTATTTTGGGGTGGTGTATTCCTGTTATCCTTCATCTGCAAGCCATGTGTTCTTCGGTAAGCAGCTTTTCTAAGTCTTAATTTCTTCAGTGTAAAATATCTCTAAAGTTCTTCCCAGAGATCAAACAGTATGGGGGAAATACTTGAATTTACTTATCTTGTACAATGCCACTTGAAGTGGGACAGGCATGATTAGAGAAAGATAGAGAGGCAGGCAGAAACTTTCTAGGAGATTCTGAAGGAGACTTCTGAGGACTTTGAAGGACTTTGCAAGTGATGGCCCCGTTATTATCATGTCCTCATTTTCCTGGAACACTATGGCTCTCTTTCTCCTAGCTATAAGTGCGTCATTAGAGTATCCTTATGCCCATCATTTGTAATTAGGGCCATTTTTGCACTCATGATAAGTCTGGAGAGAGAGCATCTCATGACATAATGAGGAGAGACAGAAAAGGCTTGGGTAAAGGAGACATATGTGTTAGTGTGAGAAGGAGTCGGCTGGTGATGAAGCAAACTGGTTTGTAAGTGGCAAATGACAGGAAAAAAACCACACAGAAATAATGTTCCTCATTAGGAGGACGAAGGGAAGTGGTGGGGAATAAATGGTGGATGAACCATTTCTCCATGCTGTGTATTCAAAGGCAGTATCAACCCACAGTGATTAGGGACAAGAAGGAAAGCGTGTACCTATATGTGAGAGAGACCAGTTACTCTTTTGCAGATGCTGTTTTCTTTTTAATGTTTTCAGAGGACAGTCTCTTTTTACTCAATACCTCAATTATTTTGCAACTGGGCTTCAGTTTGATGTCTTAATCTATCATGGGTGACTCCCTCTGTATCCTGACACTGAAGCAGATAGTCAAGGCTGTGCCAGTTGCCTTTGGGGAAGGGGTTATTCTGGCAGAATCAAAGGCAAGATAGCCGTCAAAGTCTCTCCCCAGGATAGTCCATTCTTCATGGGAAGTCACAGAGGGAGAAGTCTCTTCTCCAGACCAGAAAGAGACATCCCAGGTTGAATGAAGGAGGAGGATGAAGGCAGAGAAATCTATGGATCTTAGAATAAAGGGACCCTGCTGCTGCTGCTACTGCTGCAAGTCGCTTCAGTTGTGTCCAACTCTGTGCGACCCCACAGATGGCAGCCCACCAGGCTCCCCGTCCCTGGGATTCTCCAGGCAAGAACACTGGAGTGGGTTGCCATTTCCTTCTCCAGTGCATGAAAGTGAAAAGTGAAAGTGAAAGTGAAATCATGTCCTACTCTTCGTGACCCCATGGACTGCAGCCCACCAGGCTCCTCTGTCCCTGGGATTTTCCAGGCAAGAGTACTGGAGTGGGGTGCCATTGCCTTCTCTGAAAGGGGACCCTAGAGAATGTGTTAGAGCCACAGAGGAGAGGGCCACTGCCTGTGCTTCTTGGGATGCCACAGAGGTACAGAGGAGAGACCTAGAGACCTGAAAAATGACTGGTACCTCCCGGATTCTAGACTGTCCCAGAAAAATCCCAGTGTCCCAAGCATGGCATGGAAGAGTGCTGAATCTGAAGGGAGTGATGATGTTTCAGTGACTTTGGGGGGAACAAGACACCATTCCACACTCTCCAGGCCTCATTTGGCATGAATATCATGGCCCCATCATTATGGGTTGAACTGTGTCCCCTACAAAGATACATTGAAGTCCTCATCTCTAGGACCTGTGAATGTGATGTTATTAGGAAATAGCATCTTTGCAGAAGTGACCACAATAAAATCAGATCATACTAGGTTTCAGTGAGCTCTAATCTAATAATTCTGAAGTCATATAAGTGGGAAGGACATACCGACGCAGAAGGAAGACAGTCATAGGAAGACGAAAGTGGGGATTAGATTATGTTGCTACAAGCCAAAGAAAGCCTGGGGCTACCCAGAGCTAGAAGAGGCCAGGAAGGATCCTCCTCTAGAAACTTCAGAGGGCGTATGGCCCTGACAACACCTTGACTTTGGACTTCTAGCCTCCAAAGTTACCATGAGTAAATAGATTTTTATTGTTTTAAGCTACCCAGTTTGTGGGTACTTTGTTAAGACAGCCTTCAGAAACTAATAGAGCACCTTTAAAGATCTTGGAACTGTGATACAATCCAAGAGAAAAAACTCTGTTAGAGTAAACAGAAAATTAAGTACTTAAAAAAATTTCCCCCTAACCAACAGAAAAAGAAAACTTTCCCCTTTTCTCTCAATTTAACATTTTCTTTAGAAAAATTTGATTCTGTAAATGCTTTCTCTAGTTCTTTGAGACGTATGCAACTCTTTATAAAAATTAAATAAGCCACTTGCCAGTTTTGTATCCCAAGAATGCCTTCCTTGGAGGCCTCAGAGCTATCTTTGAATGTTAAGGAGGGTGGTGCCTGGATCTATGGGGGATTAAGCCTACCACTTGGCTCTATGATGTAGTTTTTTGTTTCTCATAATGATAGAAGTTCTGTATTTTTTCGTTTAGTAAAGATAATTAAACGTGTGTAGTAAATTGTATCTGCCAGGCTATATAAAAGAGTGAGATTTCTTTCTTTTGGCAATTTCCTTAGCAGATTGCCTTGATATGCATCACAGTCTGGTTTAACGCTTAGGATTCACTGGGTTGGCATGAGATTTTACATTGAATTATTTCCCTTAACAACTCCAATACTGGAGTAGCATGCCAGATGCTCTGGGTTTGAATATGGTAAATCTACTCCACCTACGACTGCCTTATTTTCCTTTGACCCCTCAGCTGTCTTGCGGTTAGTGTTTGCATTTTATACCTTTTTTTGGTCTTTTAAATGTTTTAGAAAAGCGAATCATAATATTTACATGCTTAGAAATTTCAATGGCTTCTCACCGCCAACCTACTGTCTAAATCCCTCAGCACTGTATAAATTTTTTAATTATCTGACTGCAGTCTTCCTAGCATCATCTACCATCAATGCTTTGTAGTAGGACATTTTGACACCCTTATATGATGAGGTAATATGAGCAGAAAGCGAAGGAAAAACTGGAGCTAGGAAAAGCTTTCTGGTCCTAGTGAGGCCATGAACTATTAGACAAAGATCCAAAAACACCCACTTCATTTATCTGGTCTTAGCTTTTTCATCATAAAGAGAAGATTGTAAGAAAGGGTTTCTAAAGTACACATCGTGCATTACTGGTACACATCGACTGTGATGGTCTGTGATTCTAGGAGAATCAAGTTTAGTTTTTCAAGTCATTGACCAGCCTGATGCTTCAGTACCTTGGCTGGATGTTCAAAGATAAAAATCAATTTGTGCTTCTTTTTCTACCCCTCTGAACCACGTAGGAACGATTACTCTAAAGAGCTGGAATGTCATCCATGCACAGGTCATGAGCTTTGTTCCATGGAACCCGCTGTGAGTATCTTCCGTGACTGAACTTCTTCATCTAAAAATTTAAGTTTAAGTTTAGGATTAGCCAGGAGAAGTGCATATAGCTCATGTGTTTCTGCTGGGAGTCTGATTCCTGACTCAGACCGGCATCATAAGTAATGACTACTGTGATTGCTGGCTATCAACCACAGCCTATATTCACCTAGTTTTGCCTCTTGGTTTCCCTGAAGAACAAATGTTGAGGGAGCATAGTACCTAAAGTTAGACTATTCATTATCTGTTCATTCAGTTATCAAGCACCTACTGTATACCAGACACTGCCTTACATACCAGGGTTGTGGTGTACAAATTCCCTGTACTCAAAATCAGTCTTCCCAAGTGTTGAATTTCTTCAGGTTGTCTGTGTCACACAAACACGAGGAGCACATTGACATTGTGAACATGTGAAGGGTGAGCCCCAGGAATGGCACAACACAGTGGCCCCACTTGGAACGTTTCTCAGCTCTCACTAACCTTCAATTCAGTTTGAAAGAGTGCTTCAGGTAAGCCAAGCATAAGATTACCTTTAACTTGAAAAAAGCTAATTAACAGGAAACCTGTTAAAAAGGTCTTAGAAAATTTTAAGACTCTTGGATTTTAGCTTTAAATAAGTCAAAAGTCAAAGCTTCAAATGTGATTCCCACTTGGGCACATTCTTATTCTGTTTAATTTTAGACCCATGCCAACAATTCTAATAGTTTAAGAGGCCTCTGGATTGACATTTCCCAAAGTATGTTCCTTGAAACACAAACAGAAAAGTTATTTGATGAAAAGGTTCTAAGGTTAGGTAAGTCTGGAAAACTCTAGGTCAAATAGGTTTCTTTATTGCCAAGTCTAGGAGAGATGGATGTGCTAATGAGGAGTGTGGGTCTCTAAGGGAAGGAATAAATATATTAAATCAACAGAACACTGTTTTCAGGAAGAACATCATAGGCCTGGACTTCTGTTAGAGCCATTTGGGGAAATCTTCCAGATGGTTCTTTGATCTTGGCCAGGATCGGACATGACTGAAGTGACTTAGCAGCAGCAGCAGCAGTGGGTTATACTGGAGAAGGCAATGGCACCCCACTCCAGTACTCTTGCCTGGAAAATCCCATGGATGGAGGAGCCTGGTAGGCGCAGTCCATGGGGTCACTAAGAGTAGGACATGACTGAGTGACTTCACTTTGAGTTTTCACTTTCATGCATTGGAGAAGGAAATGGCAACCCACTCCAGTATTCTTGCCTAGAGAATCCCCAGGGATGGGGAAGCCTGGTGGGCTGCCATCTATGGGGTTGCACAGAGTCAGACACAACTGAAGTGACTTAGCAGCAGTGGTTATACAAATACATGGCAGCAAGCAGAACTGGGGGAGGGGGAGACAGAGCACAGTGTGTCCCTTAGGGGAGAAAGTAAACTTGAATTTTATGATACCCTGTGACACTGTTGTTCACAGAATAGCAGTAAGAGTAGGTATTCTCCCTGAGGGGGAGGGTCAGCTCTGTCTCCTCAATGCTTTGGGCAATACCTCACACAGGTTAGTATTCAAGATATGCCTGTTGAAATAAATTTAATGCATGGGTTTGCAACACACTGTAGGCTTCACATGGAGGTACATGGGTTTCTACGTGTGAACAACTGCATTCACTTAATTCGTCATAAACATTCTGTCCTAGTGGATCTCTAGCACTGCCTGTATGAGGCAGTTTTTATCAGCAACAGAGAGAATAGAGGACTGCTTTGTTCTGATTTTTTCTGAAAACCAATAACACTGTGATCAGGACAACATCAGCCTCGCCGATGAAGCTGAGAACCATTCACAGGTGACCTTTTCAGCATGTAAATTGTTACCTCTTTGCCGCCCCTGCTCTGAAATTTCCCAGCACTGGTCCTACCAAACAGAGTGGCAGCAAATGTCATCCTGGCTCATGGTGGCATAGCACAGAGACAAATCAGTATTACTTTTACCTATCCTTTTGGGAAGAGAAACAGCTGTCGTCACCTGCTGTGGGTCAAACTTTGCCCCAGATGAAAAGATTTTTCTTCTGGATTTGAGATAATTTCCATATTCTAAGGAGGAAGGGAGGGAGCAGCTCCCAGAGAGAGGCCCAGGCTGCAGCAGCCTGTTCCTGATTCTCTCTCCGTGTGAGCCAGCGGCAGGTCCAGCATACTAAGTACTTCTCGGTGCTATTTTTCTTTTCTAAAACGTCAATGCTGTTGTAATCTGCAAGAAGAAGCTGAGTCCCCAGGGGAGCATTTGGAGAGAGGCTTAGTCATAAGGACACACATATTGATTTTACCTGCCATGCCCTGAGCTCTGCACGGACCCGGAACTTTCAAAGAAGCAACGCCTTTGTTTATTACCTTCATCTTTGGACTGAAATATCTCCAGCAGTGGGGCTGAGCTAGTGGGGATGGGGGTTGATTTTTGTTCCTGTTTTAATTTTCTCACTGTGAAAAAATTTTAATATACCTCAAAGTAAGTAATTTAATAATTATCAAGGTTTTGCATATAGTTTGATCTTTCCCCCACACCCTTCTCTGGCTGAAGGAGTTTAAGACAAATGCCAGACATCATATCATTTCATGCCTACTTACTTGAATATAATCTCTATTAAAAAAGATAACCAAAATACCATTATATTACTCAAACTGTGGCACCATAACTCAGAGATGGTTATCATATTTGAAGTATCAGGATATTTTCAAATTCCCTAATTGCTCTTTTCATGGTTGTTTTATTCAAACCATTTGCATCTATTTTTTTAAAAGGCCACATGTATCATTTGGTTGTATGTCTCTTAAGTTTCTTTTAATCTAGAGCTGAACCCTCTCTCCTATTTTTTTCATGCCATCAACATGTTGAAAATAAGTTATGCTACCTTAAAGAAAAAATAGATCTCTAATATCATTTCCTTTCCCTTCCAGTATCTCCTCTCTACCCAGGAAAAGGGGAGCTTTAACATTCATGAAAGAGAGCCCTGGTTACCAACGTTATTTCCCTCCTTCAAAGGAATGGAGTTTTAAGTTAGGCCCATGATTGTCCAATAGAAAGACCCAGTCACCTTCACAGTTAGATATGGCCAAGTGTGCAAAAGTGGCTGGGAACTTTGCAAGTTCAAGATGATATCCTTTAAGGAGAGAAGCTCTCCAGAGCCTACTTCTTTTCCCCATTGCCTGAACTGCAGGTATGGTGTGAGCCATCTTGGACCGTGCAAATGGCACAGTATCCCCAAAACTGGCAGAGCCACCAAATCGAAGGTAGCCAGCACCTTCCTAATTTTGTGAGGCAGAGCTGCCATTCCAGCTCAGGCTTACTTCAGAGATAAATATCTACTTTGGTTAAACCACTGTTACTTAGGGACTTTGTCTAACGCAGCTACATATATTTGCTTACAAATTTAATATCCAGATTTCATATGTCTTCAACCTCATTTTCTGTTTTTAATGCCTTTGGGAAGGCATTTCATCTTGCTAATTCTGAGTTTCCTCAAATATTAAAAGGAATGATATTAGTACCTCTCTCCTAGCATTGTTGCAAGAATTAATTCAGGCATGCATTATTCAACAGATATATATTGAGTACCAGGTGTCAGTTAATATGCTGTGCACTGGCTGGGCATTTAGTGTTGAATAAGATTCTCTTCGGGCCCTGCAGGAGATGATGATCTATCAAGGGTGTCAGTGAGTAAACAGATAATTAAAAAAACAATAGGAGGACTTAGGCACTGTGTATTATGGAAACACAAGGGAGGCAGCATCCAGCTCTATCAGGGTGGGGCATTAGGAAGAGTTCCTGGTGGGGACTATCCGAGACCTGAGGGAAGGACAGAATTAGATCAAAGGAGCCTATATAGGGAACTACTGGACTCTTTGTTGCCTTTCTTACTTGAAAACATATGTTGGTGTTGTACTTTGTACCAGGCACTGAGCTAAATGTTGCACACACAGATGACTAAAACACGATCTGTTTTGCCTGGGGGAAGTACACAGTCTAGTGAAGGAGACAGATGTTAAGAGATAAATTATAAAACACAGTGAGAAGTACTTCAATAGGACCCCGAACTCAGCAGTAGGAAGACAGAGCACAGACAAAAATAATAGCAATTAACATTTACGGAGCTCTCCCCATGAGCTTGGCACTATGCTAAGCACTCTATACACATATTTGATTTTTAAATGATAATAACAGTAACACTTATGGGGTTTGAGCCAGGCACTCTTCAAAAGGTTTTGCATGCGTTGTTGTTGTTCAGTAACTCAGTCGTGTTTTGACACTTTGCAACCCCATGGACTGCAACACACCAGGCTTCCCTATCCTTCACTATCTCCCAGAGTTTGTTTAAACTCATATCCATTGAGTCAGTGATGCCATCCAACCATCTCATCCTTTGTTGCCTCCTTCTTCTCCCTTCAATCTTTCCCAGCATTAGGGTCTTTTCCAGTGAGTCAGCTCTTTGCATCAAGTGACCAAAGCATTGGAGCTTCAGCTTTACCATCAGTCCTTCCAGTGAATATTCAGGGTTGATTTCCTTTAGGATTAACTGGCTTGATCTCCTTGCAGTCCAAGGAACCCTTGAGAGTCTTCTCCAGAACCACAATTCAAAACCATCAGTTGTTTGGTACTCAGCCTTCTTTATGGTATAGCTCTCACATCTGTACATGACTCCTGAAAAAACCATAGCTTTGACTACATTTGTCAGCAAAGTGATGTCTCTGTTTTTTAATGTGCTGTCTGGGTTTGTTATAGCTTTTCTTTCACGGAGCAAACAGGAATTAATTTATCTGTATGTACAATGAAAACCCTAAAATCGAAGCAATATTATTATCTCCACTTCTAAGATGAGAAGATTCAGGCCTAGAGAGGTTAACCACCTTGTTCAAGGGCTTCCTTGGTAGCTCAGCTGGTAAATAATCCGCTTGCAATGTGGGAGACCTGGGTTCAATCCCTGGGTTAGGAAGCTACCCTGGAGGAGGGATGGCAGCCCACTTCAGTGTTCTCGCCTGGCAAATCCCTTTGGACAGAGGAGTCTAGCGGGTTACAGTCCATGGGGTGGCAAAGGGTTGGACACAACTGAGCAACTAAACACAGCAAGGTCATGTGGCTGGTGAGCGGCCCAACCAGGACATAAACTTGGTCTCCAACTCTGTATTCTCAGTCACTCTGGTGGGGCTTCCTCCACAGAACATCTGACCACATGTGGGACAAGAGGAGTCTTTGAGGGAGATGAAATGATATGGACCTCAGCTAAAGGAGAACCATAGTGCTAGAGAGAGGACTGTAGTCATCTGAGGGAGACCTGACAGAATTTGTTGCTTACTAGGTATTGGTGAGAGGTGGAGGAGAGGCAGACAGAGCCAGGGAGCTGCAGAAGGGACCACGGGAGGCTCTAGGATAAGAGGATGGGAGGATGGCACTGCTGTTAATCAAAAATACGAGCAAACAGATATAGTACAGGAAAGACAAAGAACACTGTTTGATCATGTTCCCTTTAAAAGTCCTGGTGGAAATCCAATACCAGTTTAGGAGCTAGAGCTCAGGAATGAGGATAAAGCCAGAAAGAGAGATTGCTCAGGCATCCTGAGGAAGATCATAGAAGACATGGGATGAGATCATACACGGAGTGGATATGTGCGGCAAGAATAGAACTAAGAATGGAAGCCGGAGAAACCCTAACACTAAAGGGTAGACTGAGCTGGTGAGACAACAAAAGAGATGGTGTCAGCTAAAAGATTTCCTTTCTTTTTCCATGAACCTGGAAATAAATTCTGGATCAGCAGCAGCCATCTTATAACCTTGAGGTAACAAGAGGAGGAAAAGATCAAGAGAATCACAGATACGTTAACCTAACATAGTTAGTTTACCAAATCATACGAGTATTTAGCTTTCTACAGACTTTTCTTTTTCTTTTTTGATATTTTGTTGACATACAATATGATATTAGTTTCAGGTATACAACACAGTGATTTCACATTTACATACATTATAAATTGATTGCCATGATAAATCTAATAATCACCTATCACCATATAAAGTTATTACAGTGCTATTGACTAGATCCCCTGTGCTGTATATTACATTCTCATGATTTATCATATAACTCAAGGTTTGAACTCTTAATCCCCTTCACATATTTCCTCCATACTCACACTCCCTCCCTTTTGGCAACTACCTGTTTGTTCTCTGCATCTATGAGTATGTCTGTGTTTTATTTGTTTCATTTGTTAGATTCCACATGTAAATGAAGTCATCAGTACTTGTCTTTCTCTGACTTATTTCACTTAGCGTAATATCTTCTAGGTTCATCAATGTTGTCACAAATAGCAAGATTTCATTCTTTTTAATGGTGGAATAGTATTCAATTGTTTATGTATGTGTATAAAACACATCTTCTTTATCCATTTATCTATCAAAGGACAGTTAGTTTGTTTCCATTTACTTAAATAATGTTGCAATGGATATCAAATCAGTTCAGTTCAGTCACTCAGTCATATCCAACTCTTTGTGACCCCATGGACGGCAACATGCCAGGCTCTGAGTCCATCATCAACAACCAGAGTTTATCCAAACTTATGTCCATTGAGTCAGTGATGCCATCCAACCATCTCATCCTTTGTCATCCCCTTCTCCTCCTGCCCTTAACCTTCCCCAGCATCAGGGTCTTTTCAAATGAATCAGCTCTTCGCATAAGGTGGCCAAAGTATTGGAGTTTCAGCTTCATCATCAGTCCTTCCAAAAACACTCAGGACTGATCTCCTTTAGGATGGACTGGTTTGATCTCCTTGCAGTCCAAGGGACTCTCAAGAGTCTTCTTCACACCACAGTTCAAAAGCATCAATTCTTCAGCCCTCAGCTTCCTTTGTAGTCCAACTCTCACATCCATATATGACTACTAGAAAAATCATAGCTTTGGCTAGATGGACATTTGTGGGCAAAATAATGCCTCTGCTTTTTAATATGCTGTTTAGGTTGGTCATAGCTTTCCTTCCAAGGAGTAAGTGTCTCTTAATTTCATGGCTGCAGTCACCATCTGCAGTGATTTTAGAGCCCAAAAACAGAAAGTCTGACACTGTTTCCACATCTATTTCCCATGAAGTGATGGGACCAGATGCCATGATCTTCATTTTCTGAATGTTGAGCTTTAAGCCAACTTTTTCACTCTCCTCTTTCACTTTCATCAGGAGACTCTTTAGTTCTTCTTCACTTTCTGCCATGAGGGTGGTGTCATCTGCATATCTGAGGTTATTGATATTTCTCCCAGCAATCTTCATTCCAGCTTGTGCTTCTTCCAGCCCAGCATTTCTCATGGTGTACTCTGCATATAACTTAAATTAGCAGGATGATAATATACAGCTTTGATGTACTTCTTTTCCTATTTGGAACCAGTCTGTTGTTCCATGTCCAGTTCTAACTGTTGCTTCCTGACCTGCATATAGGTTTCTCAAGAGGCAGGTCAGGTGGTCTGATATTCCCATCTTTTTCAGAACTTTCCACAGTTTTTAGTGATCCACACAGTCAAAGGCTTTGGTATAGTCAATAAAGCAGAAATAGATGTTTTTCTGGAACTCTCTTGCTTTTTCCATGATCCAGTGGATGTTGGCAATTTTATCTCTGGTTCCTCTGCCTTTTCTAAAACCAGCTTGAACATCTGGGAGTTCACAGTCCACATATTGCTAAAGCCTGGCTTGGAGAATTTTGAGCATTACTTTGCTTGTGTATGAGATGAGTGCAATTGTGCGGTAGTTTGAGCATTCTTTGGCGTTGCCTTTCTTTGGGATTGGAATGAAAACTGACCTTTTCCAGTCCTCTGGCCACTGCTCAGTTTTCCAAATTTGCTGGCATATTGAGTGCAGCACTTTCACAGCATCATCTTTCAGGATTTGAAATAGCTCAACTGGAATTCCATCACCTCCACTAGCTTTGTTCGTAGTGATGCTTTCTAAGGCCCACTTGACTTCACATTCCAGGATGTCTGGCTCTAGGTGAGTGATCACACCATCGTGATTATCTGGCTCATGAAGATCTTTTTTGTACAGTTCTTCTGTGTATTCTTGCCACCTCTTCTTAATATCTTCTGCTTCTGATAGGTCTAGACCAATTCTGTCCTTTATTGAGCCCATCTTTGCATGAAATGTTCCCTTGGTGTCTCTAATTTTCTTGAAGTGATCTCTAGTCTTTCCCATTCTGTTGTTTTCCTCTATTTCTTTGCATTGATCGCTGAGGAAGGCTTTCTTATCTCTTCTTGCTATTCTTTGGAACTCTGCTTTCAGATGCTTTTATCTTTCCTTTTCTCCTTTGCTTTTCACTTCTCTTCTTTTCACAGCTATTTGTAAGGCCTCCCCAGACAGCCATTTTGCTTTTTTGCATTTCTTTTCCGTGGGGATGGTCTTGATCCCTGTCTTCTGCACAATGTCATGAACCTCAGTCCATAGTTCATCAGGCATTCTATCTATCAGATCTAGACCCTTAAATCTATTTCTCACTTCCACTATATAATCATAAGGGATTTGATTTATGTCATGCCTGAATGATCTAGTGTTTTTCCCCACTTTCTTCATTTAAGTCTGAATTTGGCAATAAGGAGTTTGTGATCTGAGCCACAGTCAGCTCCTGGTCTTGTTTTTGTTGACTGTATGGAGCTTCTCCATCTTTGGCTGCAAAGAATATAATCAATCTGATTTCGGTGTTGACCATCTGGTGACGTCCATGTGTAGAGTCTTCTCTTGTGTCGCTGGAAGAGGGTGTTTGATATGACCAGTGTATTTTCTTGGCAAAACTCTATTAGCCTTTGCCCTGCTTCATTCCGTATTCCAAGACCAAATTTGCCTGATACTCTAAGTGTTTCTTGACTTCCTAGTTTTGCATTCCAGTCCCCTATAATGAAAAGGACATCTTTTTTGGGTGTTAGTTCTAAAAGGTCTGTAGGTCTTCATAGAACCATTCAACATCAGCTTCTTTAGTGTTACTGGTCAAGGCATAGACTTGGATTACCATCATATTGAATGTTTTGCCTTGGAAATGAACAGAGATCATTCCGTCATTTTTGAGACTGCATCCAAGTACTGCATTTCGGACTCTTCTGTTGACTATGATGGCTACTCCATTTCTTCTAAGGGATTCTTGCCCACAGTAGTAGATATAATGGTCATCTGAGTTAAATTTACCCATTCCAGTACATTTTTGTCCACTGATTCCTAGAATGTTGATGTTCACTCTTGCTATCTCCTGTTTGACCACTTTCAATTTGCCTTGATTCATGGACCTGACATTCCAGATTCCTATGAAATATTGCTCTTTATAGCATCAAACCTTCCTTCCATCACCAGTCCCATCCACCACTGAGTGTTGTTTTTGCTTTGGCTCTGTGCCTTCATTCTTTCTGGAGTTATTTCTCCACTGATCTTCAGTAGCATATTGGTCACCTACCCACCTGGAGAGTTCATTTTTCAGTGTCCTATGTGTTTGCCTTTTCATACTGTTCATGGGGTTCTCAAGGCAAGAATACTGAGGTGGTTTGCCATTCCCTCTCCAGCAGACCACATTTTGTCAGAACTCTCCACAATGGATATAGGGGTGCACATATCTTTTCAAAATAGTATTTTTTTTTTCAGACATATACTCAGAGGTGAAACTGATGAACCATATAATGCTTCTATTTTAATTTTTTGAGGAGCTGCTATACCATTTTCCATAGTTGACTGCACCAATTTACATTCCACTAACAGTGAGCAAGTGTTCCCTTTCCTCCACAGCCTTGCCAACAGGTATTATTCATTGTCTTTTTGACAGTGCCATTGTAACAGTCATGAGATGATAGCCCATTGTGGTTTTCATCTGCATTTCCTCAATGATTAGTGATGTTGAGCATTTTTCATCTATCTGTTGGCCATCTGTATGTCTTCTTTGGAAATATGTCAATTCAATTCCTCTGCTCATTTTAAAATCAGACTGTAGTTTTGGTGTTGAATTATGTGAGTTTTTTAATATATTTTGTATATTAACCCCTTACTGGATATTGGATATATCATTTGAAAATATCTTTTCCCATTTGGTAGGTTGCCTTTTTGTTTTGTTGATTATTTTCTTCACCGTGCAAAAAACTTTTTAGTTTGATGTATTCCCATTTTTTTTCTTTTTCTTTTGTTTCTCTTGCCAAAGGACACATGTTCAAAAATATATTGCTAAGGTTGAAGTAAAAGAGCTTAC
This sequence comes from Budorcas taxicolor, assembly GCF_023091745.1. Lineage (NCBI taxonomy): Eukaryota > Metazoa > Chordata > Mammalia > Artiodactyla > Bovidae > Budorcas > Budorcas taxicolor. Next base: position 77,368,152 of record NC_068912.1, read on the forward strand.
TTCCTACGTTATCTTCTTTATGGTTTCAGGTCTTACACTTAAATCTTTAATCCATTTTGAGTTTATTTTTGTATATGGTGTAAGAAAGAGTATACAGTACAAGAAAGTGGTTCAGTTTCATTCTTTTTCATGTAGCTATCTAGTTTTTTTAACATTATTCATTGAAAAAACTGTCTTTTCCCATATATTCTTGGTTCCTTTTTTGTAAGTTAGTTGCCTATATATGCATTGGTTTACGTCATTCTATTCCACTGACTTATGTATCTGTCTTTATGCCAGTACCATGCTTTTTTGATTTCTCTAGCTTGTAGCATAGTTTGAAATCAGGGAGCCTAATAACTACATATTTGCTTTTTTTCTTAAGATTGCTTTGACTATTTGGGGTCTTTTGTGAATTGGTACAAATTTTAGGTTTATTTGTTTCTGTTCTATGAACTTTTTAGTAGGTAGTTATAAAACAGAGATTATTAAAGCAAGAGAGTTCCAGAAAAACATCTATTTCTGCTTTATTGACTATGCCAAAGCCTTTGACTGTGTGGATCACAATAAACTGTGGAAAATTCTGAAAGAGATGGGAATACCAGACCACTTGACCTGCCCCTTGAGAAATCTGTATGCAGGTCAGGAAGCAACAGTTAGAACTGGACATGGAACAACAGATTGGTTCCAAATAGGAAAAGTACGTCAAGGCTGTATATAGTCACCCTGCTTATTTAACGTCTATGCAGAATGCATCATGAGAAACGCTGGACTGGAAGAAACACAAGCTGGAATCAAGATTGCAGGAGAAATATCAATAACCTCAGATATGCAGATGACACCACCCTTATGGCAGAAAGTGAAGAGGAACTAAAAAGCCTCTTGATGAAAGTGAAAGAGGAGAGTGAAAAAGTTGGCTTAAAGCTCAAAATTCAGAAAACGAAGATCATGGCATCTGGTCCCATCACTTCATGGGAAATAGATGGGAAAACAGTGGAAAGAATGTCAGACTTTCTTTTTGGGGGCTCCAAAATCACTGCAGATGGTGACTGCAGTCATGAAATTAAAAGATGCTTACTCCTTGGAAGAAAAGTTATGACCAACCTAGATAGCATATTGAAAAGCAGAGACATTACTTTGCCAACTAAGGTCCGTCTAGTTAAGGCTATGGTTTTTCCTGTGGTCATGTATGGATGTGAGAGTTGGACTGTGAAGAAGGCTGAGCACTGAAGAATTGATGCTTTTGAACTGTGGTGTTGGAGAAGACTCTTGAGAGTCCCTTGGATTGCAAGGAGATCCAACCAGTCCATTCTGAAGGAGATCAGCCCTGGGATTTCTTTGGAAGGAATGATGCTAAAGCTGAAACTCCAGTACTTTGGCTACCTCATGCGAAGAGTTGACTCATTGGAAAAGACTCTGATGCTGGGAGGGATTGGGGGCAGGAGGAGAAGGGGACGACAGAGGATGAGATGGCTGGATGGCATCATGGACTCAATGGACATGAGTCTGAGTGAACTCCTGGAGTTGGTGATGGACAGGGAGGCCTGGCATGCTGTGATTCATGGGGTCGCAAAGAGTCAGACACAACTGAGCGACTGAACTGAACTGAACTGATTCTCAGCTAAAAAGTGAAAATAGCTGTCATAAAGGATGATTGTCCTTTCACAACTGTCGTTTGTGACAGTCAAGCCTAGAGAAGTATACTCCATAAACAGATGTGGCATCAAGATACATGGTAGTATGATTTTGTTAAGCACTATATGACAATCTGTGAACAGTATGAAAGAAAACAAATGATTGGCTATGTCTTAAATTTGGGACGAATTGCATAGGAGCAAAGTGAATGCGTTATACACAATAAATGGTAAAAACACAAGTTTTCCATGACCTTTGGGTCCTAAATAGGTAGGGAAGATGAATCCAAGTGGAGGCTGACATCTTGGACTTTCCTATCTTATTATAGACAGGTTGAGTTCTCTATGAGGACAAACTATAATCCTAATAGTTAAAGGGGAATAAAGGGCTAAATCTTATGCCTACAGAAAGAGATTCCCATAATTTAAGATTTCATGACAAGAAAGTGGAATTGCAATAGTTGTAACAGAGAAAATAGACTTTAAAACAAAAGCCATAAACAAAGATAAAGAAAGACACCAGATAAAAGAATCAATACAACAAGAGGATATGACTCTTGTCAACATATATACACCTAATATAGGAGCACTTAAATACATAAAACAAATACTGACAGACATAAAAGGAGAAATTGACCAGAAGACAATAATAATAGACTTTAAGACCCCACTCACATTAATGGGCAAACCTTCTAGGGAGAAAATCAATAAGACAATAGAGATCCTAAATGATACCACATTCTAGGGCACAAAACCAGCCTCAACAAATTTAAGAGGATAAAAATTATTTCAGAAATCTTTTCTGACTACAATAGCATAAACTAGAAATCAACCAGAAGAAAAAATGATTACATGGAGACTAAACAACATGCTAATAAAAAACCAATGCATTAACAATGAAATTAAAGAAATAAAAACACACCTTGAGACACTGACACACAACTATACAAAAATCTATGGGATGCAGAAAAAGCAGTTCTTATGGGGAAATTCATAGTGATACATGCCTTCATCAAAAAGAAAAAAAGAATCAAACAGTCTAACCTACCACCTAAAGGAATTAGAAGAAGGAGAACCAACAAAACCTAAAGTCAGCAGAGAGAGGAAATAATAAAGATCCAAGAGGGAGTAAATAAAATAGAGGTTAAAAAAACAATAGAAGAAATCAATAAATCAAGAGCTGATTCTTTGAAATGGTAAACAAAACTGACAAACCTCTGACCAGACTCACCAAGAAAAAATGAGAGAGAATCCAGATCAACAAAATAAAAAGTGAAAAAGGAGAAATAGCAACCAATACTGCATAAATACAAAAAAAAATGTTATAAACACTTATATGCCAACAAATTTAACAATCTAGATGAAATGGACAAGTTTCTAGAAACATACTCTTCTCCAAAACTGAATCAAGAAATAGATACTTTGAACACACCCATAGAAGTAAAACAACATCTGAAAAAAGAAAAAACCCAAACTCTCTACAAACAAAAGTCCAGGACCAGATGACTTCAACAGTAAATTTACCAAACATATGAAGAATGTAAATTGATTCTTCTTAAATTCTTCCAAAATATTGAACAAGAAGGAATATTCCCAAAGAAATTATATAAAATCACCATCACCATGATAGCAAAATCAGAGATACCGTCAAAAAAGAAAATTCAATTCAGTCACTTAGTCATGTCCAACTCTTTGTGACCCCATGAACTGCAGCACGCCAGGCCTCCCTGTCCATCACCAACTCCCAGAGTCCACCCAAACCCATGTCCATAGAGTCAATGATACCATCCAACTATCTCATCCTCTGTTGTCCCCTTCTCCTCTTGCCCTCAATCTTTCCCAACATCAGGGCCTTTTCCAATGAGTCAACTCTTTGCATCAGGTGGCCAAAGTATTGGAGCTTCAGCATCAGTCCTTCCAATGAACACCCAGGACTGATGTCCTTTAAGATGGACTGGTTGGATCTCCTTGCAGTCCAAGAGACTCTCAAGAGTCTTCTCCAACACCACAGTTCAAAAGTATAAATTCTTTGGCATTCAGCTTTCTTTATAGTCACATCCATACATGACCATTGGAAAAACCATAGCCTTGACTAGACGGACCTTTGTTGGCAAAGTAACATCTCTGCTTTGTAATATACTGTCTAGGTTGGTCATAACTTTCCTTCCAAGGAGTAAGTGTCTTCTAATTTCAAGGCTGCAGTCACCATCTGCAGTGATTTTGGAGCCCAGAAAAAAATAAAGTCAGCCACTGTTTCCGCTACAGGCCAGTATCTCTGACGAATATACTTGCAATAATGTATAAGCAAACCAAATCCAACAACACAAAGAAAAGATCATACACCATGATCAAATTGGATTCATCCCAGAATCACAAGGATGGTTCAACATACACAAATCGGTTACTGTGATACACCGCATCAACAACAGAAAAGACAAAACCCACATGATCATCTCAGTAAATACAGAAATAAACATTTGATAAAATTCTACATTTATTTGTGATAAAAACCCTTACCAAAGTGTCTATTGAGGGAGCATACCTCAACATGATAAAAGCTGTGGCAAACCCACAGTCATTATAATACTCAGCAGTGAAAAGCTGAAAGCCTTCCTGCTAAAATTTGGAAGAAGACATGGATGTATACTCTCACCAGTTCTGTTCAACACAGTATTGAACGTCCTGGCCACAGCAGTCGACAAGAAAAGGAAATGAAAGGTATCCAGATTGGAAGGGAAAGGTAAAATTGTTATTATATGTATATGACACAACACTATATGTGGAAAACTCTAAAGACACCATCAGTTCAGTTCATTCACTCAGTCATGTCCAACTCTGCGACCCCATGAATCGCAGCACGCCAGGCCTCCCTGTCCATCACCAACTCCCAGAGTTCACTCAGGCTCACATCCACTGAGTCAGTGATGCCATCCAGCCATCTCATCGTCTGTTATCCCCTTCTCCTCCTGCCCCCAATCCCTCCCAGCATCAGAGTCTTTTCCAATGAGTCAACTCTTCACATGAGGTGGCCAAAGTACTGGAGATTCAGCTTTAGCATCATTCCTTCCAAAGAAATCCCAGGGCTGATCTCCTTCAGAATGGACTGGTTGGATCTCCTTGCAGTCCAAGGGACTCTCAAGAGTCTTCTCCAACACCACAGTTCAAAAGCATCAATTCTTCGGCGCTCAGCCCTCTTCACAGTCCAACTCTCACATCCATACATGACCACAGGAAAAACCATAGCCTTGACTAGATGGACCTTAGTTGGCAAAGTAATGTCTCTGCTTTTCAATATGCTATCTAGGTTGGTCATAACTTTTCTTCCAAGGAGTAAGCGTCTTTTAATTTCATGGCTGCTGTGACCGTCTGCAGTGATTTTGGAAGCCAAAACAAACAGTCTGACAGTGCTTCCACTGTTTTCCCATCTATTTCCCATGAAGTGATGGGACCAGATGCCATGATCTTCATTTTCTGAATGTTGAGCTTTAAGCCAACTTTTTCACTCTCCTCTTTCACTTTCATCAAGAGGCTTTTTAGTTCCTCTTTACTTTCTGCCGTAAGGGTGGTGTCATCTGCATATCTGAGGTTATTGACATTTCTCCTGGCAGTCTGGATTCCAGCTTGTGCTTCTTCAAGTCCAGCGTTTCTCATGATGTATTCTGCATATAAGTTAAATAAGCAGGGTGACAATATACAGCCTTGACGTACTCCTTTTCCTATTTGAAACCAGACAGAAGCTATTAGATCTGATAAATGAATTCAGCAAAGTAGCAGCATAAAAGAAATATAGAAATCGGTTGCATTTCTTTATATTAACAATGAAATATCAGGAAGGGAATGAAAACAAGAAATCCCTTTTAAGATCACATCAAGAACTCCTAAGAACAGAGGTTCTATTAAATCTAGAAAGTCTGGAAGTCTAGAGAAGCTAGCTATGACTGTCAAAACTAACCTCATTGAAAAATGAGATTCCTCCCCCTTTTAGGAGAGAGCTGCAGATTCTTTACAGTTGAACCTGTTCTCTTATCCTCATAGTGTACCCACTATGGAGGCATAATTCACCACTACACTGGCTGCCTGTCCAAAGAGTTTTCTCCTGGAAAAAACTCTATAAATCATTGTAAGCTAGTGGCCATAACTCTCAGGTGCTTACATGAGACCATGTGGAAAAAGACAGTAATTTGAAACTAATTATACTGTTACTAGTCCATGAAATAAGTAAATAAAATTTTAAAAACCACATTAAAAATAAGAATAAACCTCACCAAGGAGGTAAAATCTTATACACTAAGAACTACAAAACATTGATAAAAGAAAATTGAAGGTGATTCAAAGAAATGGAAAGATATCTCCTGCTCTTGGATTAGAAGAATGAATGTTGTTAAAATGGTAGTATTATCCAAAACAATCTATAAGTTTAATGTGATTCATTCCTAACAAATTATCCATGACATTTTATCATAGAACTAGGACTAATAATTCTAAAATTTATGTGGCACCATAAAGACCCAGAATTGCCAAAACAACCCTGAGGACAAAGAACTAAGGAAGAGGCATAATCCTTGAAGACTTCAGACAATATTAAGAAACTACAGTAATTAAAATGGTGTCAGTTCAGTTCAGTCGCTCAGTTGTGTCCGACTCTTTGCGACCCCATGAATTGCAGCACACCAGGGCTCCCTGTCCATCACCAACTCCCAGAGTTCAGTCAGACTCATGTCCATCAAGTCAGTGATGCCATCCAGCCATCTCATCCTCTGTCATCCCTTTCTCCTCCTGCCCCCAATCCCTCCCAGCATCAGAATCTTTTCCAGTGAGTGAGCTCTTCACATGAAGTGGCTAAAGTACTGGAGTTTCAGCTTTAGCATCAGTCCTTCCAAAGAACACCCAGGACTGATCTCCTTCAAAATGGACTGGTTGGATCTCCTTGCAGTCCAAGGGACTCTCAAGAGTTCTTCAACACCAGAGTTCAAAAGCATCAATTCTTCAGCGCTCAGCTTTCTTCACAGTCCAACTGTCACATTCATACATGACCACTGGAAAACCATAACCTTGACTAGACGGACCTTTGTCGGCAAAGTAATGTCTCTGCTTTTGAATATGCTATATAGCTTGGTCATAACTTTCCTTCCAAGGAGTAAGCATCTTTTAATTTCATGGCTGCAATCACCATCTGCAGTGATTTTGGAGCCCCCCAAAATAAAGTCTGACACTGTTTCCAGTGTTTCCTCATCTATTTTCCATGAAGTAGTGTGACACAAAAACAAACATATGGATCAAAGAAATAGAATGGAGAGTCCAGAAATAAACCCACACAGCATCTGCAGTCACTTAATCTTTGACAAAAGAGACGAGAATATAAAAATGAAAAGAGTCTCTTCAGCAAGAGGTATTGGGAAATTTGGACAGTTGCATGTAAATAATTTAGAAAACATCCTCATACCATGCACAAAAATAAACATAAAATGGCTTAAAGACTTAAACATAAGACATGACACCATAGGATTCCTAGAAAAGAACATTGGCAAAAGTTCTCTGACTTAAATCATACCAATGTTTTCTTAGATCAACCTCCCAAGTCAGTAGAAATAAAAGCAAATGTAAACAGATGGGACCTAATCAAACTTACAAGCTTTTTGCATAGCAAAGAAGATCATAAGCAAAATGAAAAGACAACCTTTAGAATGGGAAAGATATTTGCAAACAATGAAACTGACAAGGGCTTAGTTTCTGAAATATATGAACAATTCATGCAACTCAACAAAAACAAACAACCCAATTTAAAATGGGCAGAAGAACTAAATAGGCATTTCTCCAAAGAAGACATAGAGATGGCCAACGGGCATATGAAAAGATGCTTCAGAGTTGCTAATTATTAGAGAAATGCAAATCAAAGCTACAATTAGGTATAACCTCACCTTGGTAAGAATGGCCATCATTAAAAAGTCTACAAATAACAAATGCTGGAGAGGATGCAGAGAAAAGAGAAACCTCCTACACCGTTGGTGGGAATGTAAATTGGTACAGCCACTATAGCATATAGTATGGAAGTTCCTCAAAAAAAAAAAAAGAGAGCTACCATATGATCTAGCAATCCCTAATCTGGGCATATACGTGGATAAAACTATAATTCAAAAAAATACATGCACCCCCCCATGTTAATAGCCAACACATGGATCGAACCATATTCAAATAGCCAGGATGTGGAAACAACCTAAATGCCCAGTGACAGATGAATAGATAAAGAAGATGTGGTGCAGCTATGTGACTCCATGGACGGTAGCCCACCAGGCTCCTCTGTCCATGGACTTTTCCAGGCAAGATTCCGGAGTGGGTTGCCATTCCCTTCTCCAGGGGGTCTTCCTGACCCAGGGATCGAACCTGGGTCTCCTTCATTGCTGGCAGATTCTTTACCGTCCTGATCCACTAGGGAAGCCCCATACAATGAAATACCAAACCATAAAAAAAAGGAAATAATGCCATTTGTAGCAACATGGATGGACCTAAAGATTATCACCCTAAGTGAAGGAGGTCAGAAAAAGAAAGACAAATACCATATGATATCATTTATATGTGGAATCTAAAATATGACACAAATGACCATATCTACAAAATAGAAACAGATTCACAGACACAGAAAACAGACTTTTGCTTGCTAAGGGGAAGAACAGTGGGGGAGGAATGCAGTGTGAGTTTGGGAGTAGCAGATGCCAAGTATTACATATAGAATGGATAAGCTACAGTGTCCTACTGTATAGTACAGCAAACTATGTACAATATCTTGTGATAAACCATAATGGAAAAGAATATAAAAAAGAATGTATGTATGCGTATAACTGAGTCACTTTGTTGTGTAGCAGAAATTAACACAACATTGAAAGTTAATTATACTTCAATAAAAAAATAATTTAACATTTCAGAGGTAAAATGTTTTCAAATAATGACAAGTTCAAAAGTGAATGGTTGTAATGGAGTAGAAGTGAGGTCTTCCATCAAAATAGTTAAAATGAATAATCAGCATTATACTTCAGGTGAGAAATGGAGTATTTCCTGCCATATCAGTAAACAAGGATGTTGCAGTCACCAGCAATCACAGCCACTACAGATGGTGAACTCCTAGGAAACTCAAGAAGGAAAAGAAAACCTGCCAACTATCAGTGTCAGACTGCAGCCACTCCCGATGGTGAGCCCTGAGGAAACTCAGAATGTTGTGAAAACACAGGACACTGGCCTCAGATAGGGGAGGTGCATATAAAAGGAATGATTTCTGTGAGCCAGGACTCTCGCATCTTCCTGTACACAGAACTTTGATATTCCTTAGCCTGGAATATCTGGTTTTCTGTAATTAACAGTAATCTTTTGGTACTTAGACTTGCTGTATAGTCGCTAAGCCACATCTGACTCTTTGTCACCCCATGGATTGCCCTCCAGGCTCCTTGGTCTGTGGGATTTCCCAGGCAAGAATGCTGGAGTCAGTTGCCTTCACTCTCTTCAGGGCAGCTTCCCAGCCCAGAGTCTGAACTTGCACCTCATGTTTGGCAGGCAGATTGTTTATCACTGAGCCACCTCAGAAGCCCAACGTTTAGGCTACCTGTCCTTTGTTGCAAAATTTCTATATAACCTAGCTCTTCCTCTTGCCTCCTCAGAGCAATTCTCTCAGGGTTACTTGAAATGCTCTCTTCCAGGCTTGAAGTCCTTAAATTCCCACCAAATAAAATGTAACTCTCAACTTACAGTTTGAGTATTTTTTAAGTCAACACAGCCCTTGTCTACCAAATTCCAAGTGCATTAAGAAATATTGTTAAGGCTGCCATAACAAAGTACTACAAACTGGGTGGCTTAAACAACAGAAATTTATTTTACAGTTCTGGAGGCTAGAAGTCCAATATTATTGTATCAGCAGATTCAGTCTCTTCTGCAGCCTCTCTCCTTGATTTATAGGTAGTTATCTTCTACCTATGTCTTTACATGGCCTTCCTTCTGTACCTCTGTGTCCCAGTCTCCTCTTATAATAAGGATACAAAATTTACTGGGTTAGGTCCCACCCTGATGATCTTATTATACTTTAGTTACTTCTTTAATACCCTATCTCCAAACACAGTCACATTTTGAGAGGGTGAGTGTTAGCCCTTCACATATTAAAAAGACATGGGTTAGGGGGTAGGATACAATTTTGCTGGTAACCCCAAGCAATTTGCTGTTTTTTTCCTATATGTGAGTGTTAAGTTATTGTATGTAGCATTCAGTTCTCATACAGTCTTTTGAATGCAAAAGTATTATTTTTAATTTTACATATTAAAAAAAGTAATATGTATTCAGATTAACTTGCCCAATGTCTTATTCAAAAGACAAAATATTGCTGCTGTAACAAAATACTGTAGACTGGGTGTCTTAAACAATAATTTATTTCTCACAGTTCTAGAGGCCTGGAAAGGCCAAGATCCAGGTGCCTGGTGATTCAATGTCAGTGAGAGCCTCCTTCCTGCTTTGCAGATGGCCTTCTTCTTGATTTGTCCTCACATGGCAGAGAGAGAGAGAGAGATCTCATAAGGACGTTTATACTGCCATGAAGACCCCACCTCATGACTCTGATCTAACCAAATTACCTCCCAATGGCACCACCTTCAACTACCATCACAAAGGGGATTAGGGCTTCAACGTATAAGTTTGGGAGGAACACATTCAGTCCACAGCACCTGAGTATACATGGCTGTTGCCTGGTAGTGCTTGTAATCAAGCTCAGGTCTGATTCTCAAGCCAGTGTGATTATTTTTTTTTTTTTTACCAAGTTTCTTCTTCTAATTTATTTATTTATTTGGCTGTCGGGTCTTAGTTGTGGCACGTGGGCTTTAGGACATGTGGGCTGTTACTCTGTGGCATGTGAAATCTTAGTTCCCCAACTAGGGGTCGAACCCATGTCCCCCATGTTGGAAGGTGAATTCTTAACCCCTGGACCACTCAGGGCAGTCTCATCTTCCTTTGGTTTAAATTTTACACCCTCTTCAAAATGGATTAGAGGAAGCATCCTACTGTTATTTCTAACGTGATGTTAAAGTACTTTTTATCCTCAAGTTCTGTGTTTTAATAGGTAATGAGGAATATAGAGGACAGTTCATCAACCATAAAAGGGAACCAATAAGAAAGTTTTAAAGGAGGCCATTGTGTAAAAATAAAAGATCTCCAAAGAGAGCTGTGAAATAAGCATAACTCCAGGATGCTGCATTTCTGTTTGCTACACTATTAGTTTCCCATTGCTGCTATATCATATTATCAGAAACTTAGCAGCTAAAAAGACTACAAATTACTGACAGTTCTGGACGTCCAAAGTCTGAAATGAGTCTTATGGATCTAAATCAAGATGGTAGCAGGACTATATTCTTTTCGGAAGCTCCAGGGGAGAATCAATTTCTTTGACTTTTCCATCTTTGAAAGGCTGCCTATATTCCTTGGCTCCTGACCCCTTCCTCCATCTTTAAAATGCATCGTCCCAACCTCTATTTCTATCATTTCATCTCCTTTTTCTCATGGTGGCCCTCCTGCCTCTCTCTTACGAGGACCATTATGTTTACATTGGACCTACCTAGATAATCCAGAATAATCTCCCCAAATTGAGGTACTTAATCACATCTGAAAAATCCCTTTTTCATAGGTTGCTGGGTATGAGAACATGGACATCTTTGCGGGGGTCATTATTCAGTCTGTTGTACCTACTAATGGCTGCCCTCTAATGAATAGTTGAACTAGGAGGGACAGTACCATGGATATTATTAAAGCAGGTTACAATTTCTCAGTACTTAGAAATTTAAAAGAAGAAATTGGAAACAGTGCAGCACCGATAAACCAGTTAAATAATGTTCCTTTATATATTGTAGTTTGTATGGTGTAGCCAATTGTAGTTGATGATGACTCTGAACAATGAACATCCCCAGACATAAGATGTATGACTCTTATTATATTAACATTTGGGAGCTTAAAAGCAGAGCATGAATTATGTTCATGATTCACTCTTCTATGTGAGATGTGAAAGGGACAATAAAACATTGCTACTGTCAAGCACACATCTTGATTTCTTTCTTTAACTCTAATAGCAAAAGCCATTTTAGGCAAGTAAAAGCCATTTTAGGCGTACTTTCTCATCTAGAGAAGTGAAATAATAATAACTTCTTTGTAGGTAGGGTTGCTTGGAGTTTAAACAGATGTGGGGGAGGTGGCATGTGAGAACACATTGTAGTGTTCACTTTCATTGGACTACCTATGGCCATGGCACCATTTACAGGCATTTTGGACCCAGTTCTTCCAAACCCACAGGAAAATAGCTCTTTCTGAAATTATAAGGAGTCATATAACTTGCTTTAGTCAACAAAGATGATTGAAGACTCTCAGGCTACATTTCCTCTATAGCAGTGATTGTGAGAGCAAGTCTTGACATCATCACATACAAAAAATACCTGATTCTGAGCCTACACATCAAGGAAATTGCACTTAAAAGCAGCCCAGACCCAAAGAAGGATAGATATGAACAAGAAATAGACTCTTGCCTGAAGCCACTAAAGTTCTGGGAGAAGGGGTTGATTTTGTATAGTTAAACCAGCTTTATCTGGCTAACATACTGTTACAGACATAAACCTTTGAAAGTGAGAGAAACTGTTTCAATGAGATTTTGATGCTAAACTGCTTCAGAGCTTTGAGACTTTCAAATTACTATATAGTAGTAATATTAATAATAATACAATTGTTACTGATGTTGATGACACTTGAAAGCACCTTAGACTCATTGTAAACCTCTATACTGTTCATGGTGGTATCTACAGTGCTAGTTCAGTTCAGTCGCTCAGTTGTGTCTGACTCTTTGCAACCCCATGAACTGCAGCACACCAGGACTCCCTGTCCATCACCAACTCCCAGAGTTTACCCAAACTAATGTCCATTGAGTCGGTGATGCCATCCAACCATCTTATCCTCTGTCATCCCCTTCTCCTCCTGCCCTCAATCTTTCCCAGAACAGTGCAAAAACACACAATGGGCACTTATTACATATTTGCTGAATTAGTAAATTTCAGTTTTCACTTAGGAAGGGATTTTAGAATTAAGTAAAAGAAAGCTACAGTTTGGTTGAGCTGTAACTGATAGACAATAATGTTGATCATGGCATCTGGTCCCATCACTTTATGGGAAATAGATGGGGAAACAGTGGAAACAGTGTCAGACTATTTTGGGGGGCTCCAAAATCACTGCAGACAGTGATTGCAGCCATGAAATTAAAAGACGCTTACTCCTTGGAAGGAAAGTTATGACCAACTTAGATAGCATATTCAAAAGCAGAGACATTACATTGCCAACAAAGGTCCGTCTAGTCAAGGCTATGGTTTTTCCAATGATCATGTATGGATGTGAGAGTTGGACTGTGAAGAAAGCTGAGCGCCAGAGAATTGATGCTTTTGAACTGTGGTGTTGGAGAAGACTCTTGAGAGTCCCTTGGCCTGCAAGGAGATCCAACCAGTCCATTCTAAAGGAGATCAGTCCTGGGTGTTCTTTGGAAGGACTGATGCTAAAGCTGAAACTCCAATACTTTGGCCACCTCATGCAAAGAGTTGACTCATTGGAAAAGACTCTGATGCTGGGAGGGTTTAGGGGCAGTAGGAGAAGGGGATGACAGAGGATGAGATGGCTGGATGGCATCACCGACTTGATGGACATGAGTTTGAGTGAACTCTGGGAGTTGGTGATGGACAGGGAGGCCTGGCATGCTGTGATTCATGGGGTTGCAAAGAGTTGGACATGACTGAGCAAATGAACTGAATGTTAAATTAGTAACATAACTCGCTATATATCGGCATTCATTTGCTTTTCAAACTTTCCTCTTTATTACTGTCTTCATCAACTAGTGTATTGAATGTTTGCTATGTATATATCTGCTTCAATCATTAATGGTTTTCCTAGGTATTTTAAGACTGTCAGAGTCTTCTCTATAACAGAGTTATAAAGAGCCTTCTGTCTTTCCCAGCATCAGAGTCTTTACAAATGAGTCAGTTCTTCACATCAGGTGGCCAAAGTAGTGGAGCTTCAGCTTCAGCATCAGTCCTTCCAATGAATATTCAGGACTGATTTCCTTTAAGATTGACTGGTTTGATCTTCTTGCTGTCCAACGGACTCTCAAGAACTTCTCCAGTACCACAATTTGAAAGCATCAATTCTTCAGTGCTCATCTTTCTTTATGGTCCAAATCTCACATCTGTACACGATTACTGGAAAAACCATAGCTTTGACTAGATGGATCTTTGTTGGTAAAGTAATATCTCTGCTTTTTAATATGCTGTTTTGGTTTGACATACCTTTTCTTCCAAGGAGTGAGCATCTTTTAATTGCATGGCTACAGTCACCATCAGCAGTGATTTTGGAGCCCAAGAAAATAGTCTGTCACTGTTTCCAATGTTTCCCCATCTATTTGCCATGAAGTAATGAGATGGGATGCCATGATCTTAGTTTTTTGAATGTTGAGTTTTAAGCCTGGTTTTTATTTTCCTCTTTCACTTTCATCAAGAGGTCCTTTAGTCCCTCTTTGCTTTCTGCCTTAAGGGTGGTGTCAATTGCATATCTGAGGTTCTTGATATTTCTCCCTGTAATCTTGACTCCAGCTTGTGCTTCATCCAGCCCAGCATTTCACATGATGTGCTCTACATATAAGTTAAACAAGCAGGGTGACAATATACAGCATTGACGTACTCCTTTCCCCATTTGGAACCAGTCTGTTGTTCTATGTCTGGTTCTAACTATTGCTTCTTGTTCATTTCAGTTCAGTTGCTCAGTCGTGTCTGACTCTTTGAGACCCCATGGACCACAGCATGCCAGGCCTCCCTGTCCATCACCAATCCCAGAGTTTACCAAAACTCAAGTCCATTGAGTCGGTGATGCCATCCAAACACCTCATCCTCTGTCGTCCTTTCTCCTCCTGCCTTCAATCTTTCCCAGCATCAGAGTCTTTTCAAAAGAGTCAGCTCTTCACATCAAGTGGCCAAAGTATTGGAGTTTCAGCTTCAACATCAGTCTTTTAGGATGGACTGGCTGGATCTCCTTGTAGTCCACAGGACTCTCAAGAGTCTTCTCCAACACCACAGTTCAACAGCATCAGTTCTTCGGCGCTCAGCTTTCTTTATAGTCCAACTCTCACATCCATACATGACTACTGGAAAAACCATAACCTTGACTAGATGCACCTTTGTTTTGCAAAGTAATGTCTCTGCTTTTGAATATGCTGTCTAGGTTGGTCATAACTTTCCTTCCAAGGAGTAAGTATCTTTTAATTTCATGGCTGCAATCACCATCTATAGTGATTTGGGAGCCCCCAAAAAATAAAGTTAGCCACTGTTTCCACTGTTTATTTACCTGCATACAGACTTCTCAGAAGGCAGGTAATATGGTCTAGTATTCCCATCTCTTGAACAATTTTCCACAGTTTCTTGTGATCCACACAGTCAAAGGCTTTAGCAGTCAATGAAACAGAAGTAGATATTTTTCTGAAATTCTCTTGCTTTTTCTATGACCCAACATATGTTGGCAATTTGATCTCTGATTCCTTTGCCTTTTTTAAATCCTGCTTGAACATCTGGATGTTTTCAGTCATGTACTATTGAAGCATCGCTTAGAGAATTTTGATCATTACTTTGCTAGCGTGTGAGATGAGTGCAGTTGTGCAATAGTTTAAACATTCATTGGCATTGCCTTTCTTTGGGATTGGAATGAAACTGATCTTTTCCAGTCCCGTGGCCACTGCTGAGCTTTCCAGATTTGCTGGGATATTGAGTGCAGCACTTTAACAGCATCATCTTTTGGGATTTGAAATAACTCAACTGGAATTCCATCACCTCCACTAAGTTTGCTCATAGTGATGCTTCCTAAAGCCCACTTGACTTCACACTCCAGAATGTCTGGCTCTAGGTGAGTGATTACACCATCATGGTTATCTTGTCATGAAGATCTTTTTTTGTATAGCTCTTCTGTGTATTCGTGCCACCTCTTATTAATAACTGCTGCTTCTGTTAGGTCCATACCATTTCTGTCATTTATTGTACCTATCTTTGCATGAAATGTTCCCTTGGTGTCTCTAATTTTCTTGAAGATATCTCTAGTCTTTCCCATTCTGTTGTTTTCCTCTATTTCTTTGCATTGATCGCTGAGGAAGGCTTTCTTGTCTCTTCTTGCTATTCTTTGGAATTCTGCATTCAGATGCTTATATCTTTCCTTTTCTCCTTTGCTTTTTGATTCTCTCTTTTTCACAGCTATTTGTAAGGCATCCTCAGACAGCCATTTTGCTTTTTTGCATTTCTTTTCCATGGGGATGTTCTTGATCCCTGTCTCCTGTACAATGTTATGAACCTCCATCCATAGTTCATCAGGCACTCTATCTATCAGATCTAGTCCCTTAAATCTATTTCTCACTTCCACTTTATAATCATAAGGGATTTGATTTAGGTCATACCTAAATGATCTAGTGGTTTTCCCTACTTGGGTCATGTTCAGTAAATCTTTAATCCAATTTTCTGGTGATGGGTGGAGCTGTGTTCCCTCCCTGCTATTTACCTGGGGCCAAACTATGGTGGACATGGAACAACAGACTGGTTCAAAATAGGAAAATGTGTACGTCAAGGCTGTATATTGTCACTGTGCTTATTTAACTTCTATGCAGAGTACATCATGAGAAACATGGGGCTGGAAGAAGCACAGGCTGGAATTAAGATTGCCGGGGAAATATCAATAACCTCAGATATACAGATGACACCACCCTTATGGCAGAAAGTAAAGAGGAACTAAAAAGCCTCTTGATGGAAGTGAAAGAGGAGAGTGAAAAAGTTGGCTTAAAGCTCAACATTCAGAAAACAAAGGTCATGGCATCTGGTCCCATCACTTCATGGGAAATAGATGGGGAAAGAGTGGAAACAGTGTCAGACTTTATTTTTTTAGGCTCCAAAATCACTGCAGATGGTGACAGCACCCATGAAATTAAAAGATGCTCACTCCTTGTAAGAAAAGTTATGACCAACCTAGATAGCATATTCAAAAGCAGAGATATTACTTTGCCAACAAAGGTCTATCTAGTCAAGGCTATGGTTTTTCCAGTGGTCATACGTGGATGTGAGAGTTGGACTGTGAAGAAGGCTGAGCGCTGAAGAACTGATGCTTTTGAACTGTGGTATTGGAGAAGACTCTTGAGAGTCCCTTGGACTGCAAGGAGATCCAACCAGTCCATTCTAAAGGAGATTAGCCCTGGGTGTTCTTTGGAAGGAACGATGCTAAAGCCGAAACTCTAGTACTTTGGCCACCTTATGCAAAGAGTTGACTCATTGGAAAAGACTCTGATGCTGGGAGGGACTGGGGGCAGGAGGATCCCGACAGAGGATGAGATGGCTGGATGGCATTACTGACTCGATGGACGTGAGTCTGAGTGAACTCCAGGAGTTGGTGATGGACAGGGAGGCCTGGCGTGCTGCAATTCATGGGGTCGCAAAGAGTCAGACACGACTGAGTGACTGAACTAAACTGAACTGATGAAAGTGAAAGAGGAGAGTGAAAAAGTTGGCCTACAGTTCAACATTCAGAAAACAAAGATCATGGCATCCATTCCCATCACTTCATGGCAAATAGATGGGGAAACAGTGGAAACAGTGTCAGACTTTATATTGGGGGGCTCCAAAATCACTGCAGATGACGTCTGCAGCCATGAAATAAAAAGACACTTACTCCTTGGAAGGAAAGTTATGACCAACCTAGACAGCATATTAAAAATCAGAGACACTACTTTGCCCACAAAAGTCCATCTAGTCAAACCTATGGTTTTTCCAGTAATCATGTATGGATGTGAAAGTTGGACTATAAAGAAAGCTGAGCACTGAAGAACTGATTCTTTGAAACTGTGGTGTTGGAGAAGACTCTTGAGAGTCCCTTAGACTGCAAGGAGATCCAACCAGTCCATCCTAAAGGAAATCAGTCCTGAATGTTCACTGGAAGGACTGATGTTGAAACTGCAACTGCAATACTTCGGCCATCTGCTGCGAAGAACTGATTCATTTGAAAAGACCCTGATGCTGGGAAAGATTGAAGATGAGAGGAGAAGGTGACGACAGAGAATGAGATTGTTGGATGGCATCACCGACTCATTGGATGAGTTTGAGTAAACTCCAGGAGCTGGTGATGGACAGGAAGGCCTGACGTGCTGCAATCCATGGGGGTCTCAAAGAGTCGGACACGACCGAGCAACTGAACTGAAACTAGACTACCCATCTCCTCTATTCACGGGATTCTCCAGGCAAGAATACTAGAGTGGGTTCCCATTTCCTCCTCCGACAATCTTCCTGACCCAGAGTTGGAACCCACATCTTTTGCATCTCCTGCATTGCAGGCAAATATTTACTGGGGAGCCCCAGGGGAAGCAAACTAGATAGAAATGTATTTCTTATTTAAGTGAAGTCTTGGTGGATGTGGTGCATGGCTTGTATAGCTGTTCTGTTCTCGTAAGTCCCCAGAGACCCAGGTAACTTCTAGCTCATGGTGCTGACATTTCTAGAGTGTGGCTCTCATTTTCACAGTTCAAGATGATGGCATTCTGTAATTCAGCCAGTGAGCTGAAGGTGGAATGAAAAGACAGGTACAAAGCATACATATATAACTTGTCTGTTAAGGAAGTTTCCTGAAAACTGCCACAGATGTTTCTACTTATATCCTTCTGGCCATGAATTATGTGGCCATGCCTAGCTTCAGTGGAGAGTGACACATGAAGTCTTTTTCCTTGGACAGAATATGACCCATTAGAAATTCTGCTTCCATGGTAGAAGAAGAGAATAAATATTGGGAAAGAGCTAGAAGGCTTTACCATACATAGGTACATACCTAAGAGTAAGATTGTTGGTTGACAAGCTGTGTTCATTTGTACAAGGCAATGCCAAATCATTCTCCAAAGTGTTTGAATCAGAGGGTGAAACCTGAGCATATTCATTCATTAAATAAGTATTTATTGAGCATTTACTATGTACCAACATTATTCTTAGAGCTGAGCTGTAACAGTGGGCTTACATTCCATGGGGACAATCAATAAACAGGTAAATAAATAAGCATTATAATTTGGCTAGTAAAGTGAGTAGCAGTGAAGTAGAGTAGCGGAAAGAGATTTGGGGAGTATCAGGTTTTGGAGAGTGGGTCTTGGAGATGGGTCTCCAAGGGCCTAGTAAAATAGAGCTGAAAGAGCGCAAGTGGACTAAATTCAGATCCTTCTGAGTCTGTCCTTGGCGCATAAGAGCAAACTTGTCTTTCCTAACAAGTAGCCTATTTGTTTAGCACATCAAAACAATTGAGCATGATGTTACTGATAATGTATTCAAATAATAATTATTCTGGTGAGAATCTCTTACCTGGAATACAATAGAGCTATCAAGTTCAGAGTCCAGCCCTTTCATTTTCCATTTATTCATCAAGTACATCACATGTGCAAAGCATGATAGGGACTAAAGGGACTTTAAAAATACACAGAACAAGAATGCAGATGCTAGCTTTCAGGCACAAAAACAATGCAATTACACTGCCATTAAAGTGGGTGCAGGAGAATAGATAACCTGCCTGGAAATGTGCAGGCCTGAGGTGCACATGCCAGGAAGCAAGTCCCAGGCGCAGGTGCTTAAAATTAATTTTCCCAAAAGATGCTTAGAGGCTTTTTCAAATCAGCAGCCAAGCTGAACGTTTTTTCTTTCCTGCTGTAGTTATAATTCTACTACATCTAATCCAGCTTCCATTGCCTAGGAAAATTATATAAGAATCAACACAATTTGAATATTATATAGGCACATTCGCTCTCTCTTTTTTAAAATCAAATATGTGTGAGCTATGTGGTATTATAAAAACACATGACACAGCATAGGAAATTCTATTTATGCACTCACAGCGTATTTCACACTTGACTATCCAGTCCTGAACTGTAAAACTTTTTTTGATATAACTCAACATCTCCACCCACCTTTCCCTCTCATGTGATTTGATCACTGATTGCTGACTAAACATTTTCCTAAAGGGTTAAGGAAGAGCATGTTGCCCATCTATCCAAACCTGGCTTGAACTCATAGCCTCAACTGCCTGTTTATAGCTTAAGACAGCTGAATTAACCAATCTTGAACAGCAAGGAACCCAAAGCAAAAAAAGCTGCTGCTGCTGCTACTGCTGCTAAGTCACTTCAGTCGTGTCTGATTCTGTGCAACCCAAAGACGGCAGCCCACCAGGCTCCCCCATCCCTGGGATTCTCCAGGCAAGAACACTGGAGTGGGTTGCCATTTCCTTCTCCAATGCATGAAAGAGAAAAGTGAAAGTGAAGTCACTCAGTCGTATCCGACTCTTAGAGACCCCATGGACTGCAGCCTATCAGGCTCCTCCGTCCATAGGATTTTCCAGGCAAGAGTACTGGAGTGGGGTGCCATTGCCTTCTCCCATTCAATAAATATACATCAAAAGAGAATGTAAAAAGTATTCTTTTTGTGAACACTGTTGTTCTAAAACAAAGAGACTACTAGACATTGCTTCAACAAAGATGGGTTGACTTAGGACCAGCAGAGAAATGCAGTTCAGAGTCTGCAACCATGGTAGCCACATACAAGCTCCTGAGGCAAAGGAAGGAGAACATTCTCATAAAAGGAGAAAGGAAATTGGGAGAGTGATAGTAAATAAGGAGACCATTGCTTTTCATTGGCTGAGTTGTTTCCAGGAAAGAAAAGGGTCTTTGATCTTCTTGTTGGGCTCTGCTATATCATTCCAGGGCCTGAGAGCTTCCCCTCTCATTTCCCAGCTCTATTTAATTAAGGTTTCCATGTATTTTATTTATTTATTTATTTTTTACATTTACCCCTTTTGATCAAGATCTTTCTCTGAAAGAACCACTGATCAAGAGTTAGGCTTTCTAGTTTGAGAAGCTTTGTCCCCAGTGGCAGGAGGGACATTTTCTTGGTGTGATGTCTCACTTTGGAGGAAAAGTTCACAGATTAGAGACCTATTGAGCTCATATTTGTGTAAGAAAAGGAATAAACTCTCAGGAACTTTTATCTTTTTTACTTCAAAAGATTATTTGATTGTACAAGTAGATAACTCAAAACCAAGTAAATATTAAGAACAGAAAATTTCTATTAATTTTCTGCATGATGAACATTCTTTCTTTTTAATTATTTTAATTAGTGAAGTATAATTGCTCTACAATGTTGTGTTAGCTTTTGCTATACAACAAAGTGAATTAGCTATATGTATACATGTGAAGAGTTGACTCATTGGAAAAGACTCTGATGCTGGGAGGGATTAGAGGGAGGAGGAGAAGAGGACAATAGAGGATGAGATGGCTGGATGGCATCACTGACTCGATGGATGTGAGTCTGAGTGAACTCCGGGAGTTGGTGATGGACAGGGAGGCCTGGCGTGCTGCAATTCATGGGGTCACAAAGAGTCGGACATGACTGAGCAACTGAACTGAACTTAACTGATACATATATCCCCTCCCTCTTGACATAATGCCCCAGAATCTTAGTAATAGATAAAGGAGCAAGTAAGAGTATTGCATCCAGTAATTCCTGAATATAAGGGCCATTTTAAATTTTATTTCCACTGGAAGGAATCCACGTTGCTTCCACAACATTCCAACATCATGAGCTACTTCAAAAGCATATCTACCCTGAGTAAAATATTGGAAGTTTTGTCCTTGGCTAAAGTATAAGATTATGTAAAAACATACAGTTCAGCCTGCTGAACTGAAGTAGCCTTAGGTAAAGATGTTGCCACAATAACATCGAAAGGAGTCACAATAGTAAACTCAGCACAATATTTGCCATTGGCATCTTTTAAATAAGAACCATCAGTGAACCATGAGAACTCATTGTTACATGGAAGAATTTCTTATAGATCATCACAAGGAGTCAGAGGTGATCCATCAGCATTAAGCAGTCATGAAGGACTTCATCAGTGTTAGAAGGAAGAATAGCAGGGTTTATCTTACTATAACATGAGTTATGTGCAGAGCAGTTAACAAAAGGACTTCATAGCAGGTGAGGCAGCTGACTAAGAGATGTTGAGTGTGATGAGAATTCGGGAAAGCTTCCATTGCATGAGGAACAAAAATGGTTAAAGGGGATCCTATGGTTTTTCCAGTGGTCATGTATGGATGTGAGAGTTGGACGGTGAAGAAAGCTGAGCGCCGAAGAATTGATGCTTTTGAACTGTGGTGTTGGAGAAGACTCTTGAATCCCTTGGACTGTAAGGAGATCCAACCAGTCCATTCTAAAAGAGATTAGTCCTGGGTGTTCATTGGAAGGACTGATGCTAAAGCTGAAACTCCAATACTTTGGCCACCTCATGCGAAGAGTTAACTCATTGGAAAAGATTCTGAGGCGGGGAGGGATTGGGGGCAGGAGGATAAGGGGACGACAGAGGATGAGATGGCTGGATGGCATCACCAACTCGATGGACATGAGTTTGAGTGAACTCCGGGAGTTGGTGATGGACAGGGAGGCCTGGCGTGCTGTGATTCATGGGGTCGCAAAGAGTCAGACACGACTGAGTGACTGAATAAAAGTGAAAGGGGAGAGCAAAAAATTGGTTTAAAACTCAACATTTAGAAAATTAAGATGATGGCGTCTGGTCCCATCATTTCATGGCAAATAGATGGGGAAAATGTGACAGATTTAATTTTGGGGGGCTCAAAAGCCACTGCAGATGGTGACTGCAGCCATATAATTAAAAGATGCTCACTCCTTGGAAGAAAAGTTATGACCAACCTAGACAGCATATTTAAAAGCAGAGACATTACTTTGCCAACAAAGGTCCATCTAGTCAAAGCTGTGGTTTTTCCAGTAGTCACCTATGGATGAGAGAACTGGAGTATAAAGAAAGCTGAAAGCCGAAGAATTGATGCTTTTGAACTGTGGTGTTGGAGAAGACTCTTGAGAGTCCCCTGGACTGCAAGGAGATCCAACCAGATCTATCCTAAAGGAAATCAGTCCTGAAAATTCATTGGAAGGACTGGTGTTGAAGCTGAAACTCCAATACTTTGGCCACCTGATTGGAAGAGCTGACTCACTTGAAAAAATTCTGATGCTGGGAAAGATTGAAGAGGGAGGAGAAGGGGATGACAGAGGATGAGATGGTTGAATGGCATCACCTACTCAATAATTATGAGCTTGAGTAAACTCCAGGAGTTGGTAATGGACAGGGAGGCCCGGTGTGCTGCAGTCCATGGGGTTGCAAAGAGTCGGACACAACTGAGCAACTGAACTGAACTGAATGGCCTTACCCAAAAGGACAGTGGCTCTGAGGCAATGGTGGGGGGATCTCTATGCCCCAGTTTCTCACATCAACCCCTATGGGTTGATGATGGCTCCATATTTTGGGGTGAGAGAGTGAGTACTCCAAGATAATTTTCTTCCTTTTCATATAGAAAAAGTAAAAAGGGAATATGGCTGACTCATGTTGATATATGGCAGAAACCAACACAGTACTGTAAAGCAATTATTCTCCAATTAAAAATAAATAAAAGTGAAAATGAAAGTTGCTCAGTCATGTCCGACTCTTTGCAAGCCCATGGACTGTAGTCTGCCAGACTCCTCTGTCCATGGAATTCTCCAGGCAAGAATACTGGAGTGGGTAGCCATTCCCTTCTCCAGGGGATCTTCCCAACCCAGGGATCGAACCCAGGTCTCCTACATTGCAGATGGATTCTTTACCATCTGAATTACCAGAATAAAAATATTGAAAGACTAGGTGTTCATCAAACTGTCCTTTTAAGCCTTAAAAACTATTTTCTTCCTTTAAATTGGGTCAGAGTTATTATCGTCTGGTAAGATATACAGAGGTTGGCCATCAGAGAAAATTCTGGATCCGATTTTGGCAGTAACCAACTAGCTGCAAAAAACTTGGCAGCTGGCATTTAGTGTTGGGTTTTAGGAAACTTAGAATACCATGAAGACTATCTGGATCTTAGTATAGCTCTTGTTCTGATATTAGATACCCTAAATAGTAAACCTGGGTTTGGGCAAACTACAATTTTTCTTTGACAATCTTACATCTCTTTAAAGCTAAGAGCTTTAGCAAATGTACGTTGTCTTCCTGTGAGGAAACTTGAGGAGAGTAAAGAAGCAAATAACTCATATATTGAAACAAAGTAGAAACTTTAGGGAACTTAATATTGTCCAGATCAGCCTTTAGGATTTGCAAGAAATAAGAAGGATTCCCAGTAAAATCCTGAGGAATTACTGTCCAGGTAGATGGTTTTTCTTCCCAAGAGAAGGCAAGAGGGTATTGACCTACTTCATCAATTGAAACTAAAGGATGCCCTGCATAAATCAGTTACAGTAAAAAATATGCTTCCAGTTGGAATGGATGTTAGTAATATATGAGGGTTTGAAACAACAGGGTGTTGAGGGATGACAATGTGTTTATTGCTCAGGGGTCCTGGACAAACCTCCACTCTCAGCCTTTATGTTTTCTCACCAGTAAAATGGGAGTGTTAAAGTGGCTAGTAAAGGAAATAATGAGACCTTGAGCCTTGTAATTTTCTGTTGTCGGCTTTATGCCTTGAAGGGTTTCTTTACTTATAGGGTATTCATTAATTCTGGGGAGAGATTTTGAGAGATTGAACTTTGATGGGAGGTGCACTGTGAGTTTTGCCCATCTCATTTGGAGATTTTGCCTTTAAGGAAGATGGTAACTGATTCAATAGGGGCAAATGATCAGTGCCTCCAGAATCATCTTTTATACTGTCATAGACAGAACAAATAAAAGATGTCAGTGGGTCATTTAATTCACCTGGTTGGTTACTCTGATGACTACTGTGATGCTCAAGAATTATTGCCTCCTCTTGGGAAAAGAAGCTCTGACACAATACTTCACTAACAACTGGGTAAGAGTAGAGGAACTATAGTGAAACGAGTGTGTATCTTTTCTTAAAGATGTATTTATTTTTACTTTTTGTCTGGTGCGTCTTCATTGCCGCACGTGGGCTTTCTCTAGTTGTGGAGAGTAAGGGCTACTCTCTACTTGCAGTTGTGGACTTCGCATTATGGTGGCTTCTCTTGTTGCAGAGCACAGGCTCTGGGCACATGGGCTTCAGTAGTAGCAGTGTGCGGACTTAGTAGTTGTGATTCGTGGGCTCTAGAGCTTTGGCTCTGTAGTTGTGGCACACAGGCTTAGTTGCTCCATAGCATGTGGGATGTTCCCAAACCAGAGATAAAACTGATGTCTCTTGCATTGCAAGGCAATTCTTAACCACTGGACCACCAGGGAAGCCCCAGGAATATGTATCTTTAAAAGGGCCTAAACAAAATGAAATATGTTCAGAGACAGGAATCTCTTATGGTTCATTGGAGATCCCCACTATTTAAGTCGTTTTCTTACTCCAAGGCAAGAGCTGGCTGCTTTACAGTAGTAGGGTTGAGCACCAAGAGTGTGGCTTCAGTATTAATTAGGACTGGAATAGATTCATACCCAATCTAGAGAAATGTTTCTCCAAGCTGATTAACGGGGAGGGTTGGGAAGAGCCCCTGAAGTTTCTTGGAGCCTCATCATCAAGAATTGGGAGGACACTGAGAAGATTGGTCTAACAGGGCATTCAAATCTCACAAAACTAATGTTATAATGCACAATGTGGGACGAAGTAAGTGCTATGCAACCTGGTGATGTATCCTCTTCTTCTAGAGCTCCATAATGATGCTACTGAAAGCCCCAATTTGGTAGTTTTGGAAGGTGGCTGGGGCCATCCATTACATTGAACCAGACAAGGCTCTTCTCCATCCCCCATCCCACAGTCCATCTTGGAAGCAATCTTGGCACACAGTTTTATTACCAAATGTTATCATCCTAAAATAATCTAAGACATCTTCAGGAAACAGATTAAGACATTTGGCAAGCCCTTTCCCTAAACTGCCAAATTTCTGATCTTTGTAGTGCCCTTGACTTCACCTATAAGATGCAGGCCTGGAGTTGAATCCCCAGTATTCAGCCAGCAAACCATCATGCTGTCAGGCAACACATTCTCAACTGAGTGTGTTATTAGAACCCATGGGTCCAGACTATCTGTGGACTTCAGTGAAAGGAAATAGAGACTTTCTTAGCCAGTTATCATCTTCTGCCTGCTGCATTTGTCCTTCATCTGTCTCTACCCAGAATATCCTTCTCCACCCCACAAAAAGGGAGGATCATGTCCTAACTCGTCCAAAGGCCTTTGTGAAGGCCTACAGATCTTAATTTCCCGCCCAACTCACCCCCATAAAACCTCTGTATGGATATACCCAACAGCTGATATATCCTATAAAATCAGGCTTTTAACAATTACACATTAATTTGAAGTGGCCTACTTTGGTTTTGTTTAAAGCCCTATAGCAGCTACAGGAATATAGAAGAATAATTTAGTAATTCCTACTAGGGGACTCAAGAGAAGGGTCTCAAGAGAAGGGGGCAGTTGAACCATATCCAGTCTTCTTAGACAAAAAGGGACACCAAGGCATCCAGGTTGATGGAAGAAAGCATGAGTAAGAGAGTCGTGTTCAGGGAACACTGAGAAATTCGGGGACAGCATAGGTTGTATGAAATTGATGGGGAAAAACAAAACTGGAAGAATAGGCTAGAGCTTGGTCATGGAGATCTAAATGCCAGGTTAAGAATTTGGATTTGATTCAGTAAACAATTGGAAGCCATGAAAAACTCTTGTGGAAAGAGCTTCACCTGTTCTTTAGAAAGTCAGAGACACAAACGTGGAGGACACGTAGAGGTTACTGCAGCACTCCAGGTGAAAGATAATAATACGAGTTTATCATGAAATGGTTGGATATCATCACCGACTCAATGAACATGAGTTTGAGCAAACTCTGGAAGATGGTGAAGGACAGGGAAGCCTGGTGTGCTGCAGTCCACGCAGTTGCAAAGAGCTGGACGTGACTGGGTGACCGAACAACAACAAATCATAGAAAGTAATAGATCTAAGTGGAGGGGACCAGATTAGCAAGTCGCTGGGGAAGCTAAGAGTTGGCTGCTGTTTCCCGAATTACTAAATGGGGATGGATTGTTTAACCTAAGGATAGTTTAACCTAAACTAGAAAAGTCATGAGTCTGCTCATATTTTTATCCAAAGGCAGGGAAAGAACTAGGACTAGTGAATACATGTAGACTGACGTTGGGAGACATAAATAAAATTGATTTGTAGTTAAATTCCGAGAGTCATGCACTGTCAGCATGCTGGTTACTTTAGGGTCTTACACATTCGTCAGGAAACAAAGTGTTATCCTGAAGCCAGCTGAGTTTCCTTAGTAAATGGCAACAGCTTCATTTATTCAGCCATCAAATATTTATTGATCGCTTACTATTGCTAAGTGCTCTGTACATAACAAACAAGACACAGCCCTTGCCCTTGAGTTGTTTATTGACTGAGGTGATGCCTTACATAAATGAGGCAATTCCAGTGTATGGAAGGGGTAGCAGTTAACATAGAGGCAAGTACAGGGCACCCACAGAACACCAAGGAGGCAGCTAACTCTAGCCTGAAGGAATAAAGAGGCACCAGTCAGAAAAGCAGGGGGTCAGTAAGGGGAAGGATACTTCCATTAAGAAGAATAATCTGAATAAAAGCCCCAAGGTGAGAGAGGGCTTAGTGGGTGTGAAGGAAAGAGGTCACTTTGGTGGTGCAAGGTAACAAGAGAGGGCACAAGCCTATGTCCAGACTGGCAGCCTCCCAAACTGTCCTTGGGACTATATCCCAGGGCCCTGGGAGTCGCTGAAACTTTTAAGCCACCCAATGACAGCCTTGTGCTTTAGAAAGCTCACTCTGGCTGTTGGGAGAAGCATGAATCAGAGAGGAGTGAGGCTGCAGCTTGGGTACCTGCCATTCATCACGTGGCTGTCCCTGCCCAGTGCCCACTTCCGCCTGTAGAAATCTACCCCATCCATCAGGACTCAGCTCCTGGGACATCCTCTCTGTGCCTGCCAGTCAATCATAGTTAATTGCTCCTTCTTCAGCATTTCCATCATCCAGTTGCATATGCCTCTGTGTCCCTTAATAAGCCCAGCTCTATAACACCTCCTGGGATACTGAAATCCTGAGAATGCCCTTTGTAAATTATAAACTGTTGTACAAATGTTTGCAGTGTGATGACAGTAGCAGCGAGGTTGTTTGTCTTCCCAGCTATGCTGAAAGACCTCTGAGAACAGTGATTGTGCACTAAATCTCCCAAGTCCGAGTGTCTCAGCTGGAGCAAGTCCTTATTTCAGAATCTTTCATGCTGAAGAGGCACTGAGATATATTAGAGACCACTTTGATGCCAGACAGACCTGAGTTTGAATCCCAGCTCCTGACTGGAGGTGTAGACTTAAGTGCATTTTACCTCTCTGAGCTTCAATTTCTGTGTTTGTAAGTAGAAGGAAAAATGCCTAGTCCATGAGGTTGTTGTGAGGATCAAGAGTCCATATAGAAAGTGCAAGGCGTGGTAGCTGCCACTGTGCACTAGTGGCTATTCTTATGTTTTCTCCCTTTGTGTACACATCCTGGAAAAACCAAGTCCCGGTTTAGGAAGTGACACTCTGAAGAAACTAACAGATGAGTAAGAAAAGCTACAATGAGGGGAGATGAATTAGGAATTTTGGACTAACATATACACACTGCTATTTCCCTGGCGGCTCAGTCGATAAAGAATCTGCCAGCAATGCCAGAGACCTGGGTTCAACTCCTGTGTTGGGAGGTTCCCCTGGAGAAAGGAGTGGCAACCCACTCCACTGTTCTTGCCTGGGAAATCCCATGGACAGAGGAACCTGGTGGGAAACACCCAATGGGGTTGCAAAGAGTTGGACACGACTGAGGGACATTCACGTGTATGAAACGGGTAAGCAACAGGATCTACTGTACAGTGCAGGGAACTATATTCAGTGCCTTGTAATAACTTATAATGTAAAAGAATCTGAAAAAGAATATATATATATATATACTTTCTCTCTATAGAAAGAGAGGGCGAGAGGATATATACATATAACTGAATCACTTTGTTCTATACCTGAAGCTAACACAACATTGTAAATTAACTATATTTTTTTAAGTTATTGAAACAAAAAAACTAAAATGAAAAATCATTTTTCTTGGATAAAAAGCCAACAAACATGTCCCAGAAAGACAATTCCTCATAGTAACAGTACCTTCAAGTAGAATTTTCTGTGATAACAGAAATGTTCTAAATCTGTACTGGCCAACAGATAGCCACTAGACACATGTGGTGCCTAAGCACTTGGAATGTAAAGAGTATGGATTTTAAACTTTCTTTAATTAATTTCAGTTTAAATAATGGCCCTGGCTTGTGGGTACCATGTTGAACAGTACAGGTGGATGCTATGCCCTCTAAGCCTGTATTGTGGAGAGGAGCTTGGGTAGGATGTACAGGGACAGGAAGGGTAGACAGGGAGATTGATTTTTAAAGCTGTCCAGGAGAGTGAGTCTGCATACAGCTGTTGTAAGAAGTTTAAGAATGAAGAGCCAAGTGGCCAGGCAGCAAGATAATAGGGGATAAGGAGGGCAGATGCACACCCCAGCATAAGAATGGAGATGATCACCACTGTGTTCAGGGAAGGGAAAGCCTTTCCTAACCTGGTCTTCCCTGGTAGCTCAGCTGGTAAAGAATCCGCCTGTAATGCAGGAGACCCCAGTTCAATTCCTGAGTCAGGAAGATCCCCTGGAGATGGAAGAGGCTACCCACTCTAGTATTCTTGGGCTTCCCTGGTGGCTCAGACAGTAAAGAATCACCTGCAATGCAGGAGACCTGGGTTTAATCCCTTGGCTGGGACGATCCCCTGGAGGAGGGCATGGCAACCTACTCCAGTATTCTTGCCTGGAGAATCCCCAAGGACTGAGGAGCCTGGCGGGTCACAGTCCATGGGGTCCCAAAGAGTTGGAAATGACTGAGTGATTAAGCACAGAGACTGTGCTAAGTGCAGGCCCTGTCTAGGTCATCTAGTATAACATCCTTATGGTGTCTCAGCAAATGAATTACATCAGCACGATGGATGGTTTGATATGTAAGAGTTTTATGATCCTGCTTGACGGCCTTTGGCTGAACCTTAGATTTTCCCCCAAAGACAGTGTAGTTCTGGGGAGCAGTGAGCAACTGTCAGATTGCAGAGGAAAGATGAAGTGCTAGAGTAGCATCCTAAATTCCAGAGGAGGAACCCCCTGCTCTGGGTTATATCCTTGTGTAAATTTCACTAGAGAGCACAAGGGAAACGGGGGCCAGAAAACCTGCTTCACTCTCCCATTCCTTCACATGCCTGCAGCTGGACCAATGCCTGTGACATCCCAGGTCACCATGGAGACAGTCCCAGGGAGGTTCACCTTCCTTCCTTCCTTTTTCTTTGTAGGAGCATCAAATAAACCAGAGGGGAAAGGAGGCTGACCCCACTGCCATCTGATCATGTAGATGTGGTGGCAGCAAGCCCAAGATTAGAGGGAAGGGGAGAAAGAGAGGGACAGCACAGGGGCCCTGGGTAGCAGGGATTTCTGCTTGGTGGCATCTGAAATATCTAAAAATTCCAGGGATCTAAAAAAGAGTGGATATATGTATATGTTTAACTGATACTCTTTACAGCAGAAACTAACACCATTGTAAATCAACTGTATGCCAACAAAAATTAATTAAATGAAAATAAACTTTAAAAAGTTAAAACTTTTAGGGAATCAAGAGAACATAATTCTATGGACTATCAAGTATTCTTCCTTGGTGATATAACCAAATATTCAGCTTGCACATAAAAGTTTAGCTCAATTCAACGAATGTTTAATGAACATCAGTTGAACCAGGCCCCAAGGGGATGCATCCAAATTAAGCAAAATCTCAGCCTTCCAGAAAGGAGCCAGGAGGAGTGTAACAGTTGTTAGAGAGAAGCAAACTGCAGCAGGAGTGAAGAGGGATGGAGCCAGCTAGCAAATCAGGGAAGTACGCAGAGGAGAAAAATGCGGGAGTTGTTCCTAGAAGGCTAAGAAGAATTCTAATTAGCTTTAAAAAAATAATAAATCAAAAACATTTTTATAAGAGAGATAAAATGAATAAAGGCCCAGAGTCCTGGAGGTGCCATGGGTGACAAGGAACAGAGTAATGTAGGGTGACTATACTGTAGACTAAGACAGAATATGAGAGGAAAAGACAACAGCGGGGTGGGAGATGGAGCAGGAAGTGCTGATTATGCAAAATTCAGAAGGCACTTTGGATGCTGTGCCAAGTTTTTCAGACATCTGCAAAGGCATTTAATGAAGATTTCTGTGCAAATAAGTGACATGTTCATAAACGTTTTCTTTTAACAAACTCCATTGAGGACAAATATTCATAAAGGTGAAGAAAACCTAAATCCTTCTGTTGGATTCTCAGGGTGTAAGTGGAAAGATGTAGGCCTTTGGAAGGGTGCTGGGGCAGCGATGAGGTGGAAGTGGAATATTAAGTGGCTGTAGCAAGGGAGTGAATTAGGAGGCAGCTGAAGATGAAGGCCTCAACCAGGGGAGTAGTGATGGAATTAGAAGGAAAACATGGTTTACCCAGCTGGCCCAGTCATGGAGACTCAGTGGTCCATCAGCTGATGGATAGAGGAAGGGACTGAGAGGAGTGGTTATATAAGGAAACAGGAGAATTTCTCAGTCTGTTTGGAGAGAAATGAAAGGATCAACTCTATTCCCTCTCCCATTTATCCAGTGAAGTGAGTTGAAAAAAATTATCAATCGAACCATGAGTAAGTCATCCACATATACCCAATATTCATCACCATTCCCAGGGAAGACCACCAGTCATTACACTAAGATGTCCCAACAGCTCTGCATCTAAATGGATGTGTGCATGCATGCATACACGTGCATAAATGTGTAACATGCAGTGTGCTACACAAATATACCCAAGTTGCTACTTGTTTTCTCTTACCACTCAAATTGCTATTAGCTAAGGGAAGTCATTATGTATTTCCTATGTGTCTATATAAGGTGATGTGTTGAGAAAGAAAGGACCAGCTCAGGATTACGAACAGTATGGTATGTCATTCATCCAAGGGAAGCTTTAAGTTTGCCAAATTTACCCACTGAAGGTTGACAAAAAGAGAGCACAAGCAAACCAAGACAACATTAAAAATAGTGAAAACAATTTTTTTTCAACTTAGTATTCCATGGTTCCAAAAAAATATCTGGATACTATCAAGGAAGTAAAAAGATGGCCCAAAGAATGGGAGAAAATATTTGCAAACCATGTAGCTAATAAGAATCTAGTATCAGGAATATATAAAGGACTCTCATAATTTAGTGATATAATGACAGCCCAGTTTTTAAAATGAGCAAAGAATTTGATAGGCATTTCTCCAAAGGAGATACATAAATGGACAATAGACATACAAAAACAGTGTCATTAGTCATGAGGTAGATGCTTATCAAAATCACAATGGACTACCATTTCATACTCATTATAACAGCTATAATCAAAAACATGGCCAATAAGGAGTGTTAGTAAGCATGTAAATAAATCAGAACCCTCATATCATGCTGGGGCATGGAGAATATAAAATCGTGCAGCCACTTTTAGAAGGCAGTTTGGTGGTGCATTAAAAAGCTAAACGTAGTTACCACATGGGCCAGCAATGCTACTCCTAGGTATATACCAAGAAAAGTGGTGTGTGATATGTTCACACAAAAACTTGTACATGAGTGTTTATAGCAGTATTATTTATACCAGCCAAAAGATAGAAACAACCCAAATGTTCATCAACCAATAAATGGATAAACAAAATACGGTGTATCCATTCAGTGGAATATTATTCAGCTACACACACACATCGAAAAACGCAGTACTGATACATGCTACAACACAGATGAACCCTGAAAACATGAGGTTAAATGAAAGAAGCCAGACACACAAGGCCATGTATCTTACTATTCCATTTATATGAAATGTCAAAAAATATCCATAGAGACAGAAATTAGGTTGTTGGGTGCCAGGACTGAAGGAAGTGGAAAAGAGAGTTAACATCTAATGGGTGTAAGATTTCTTTGCAGGGTGATGAAAATGTTCTGAAACGATACTGCTAATAATTGTACAACTCTATGGTGATACTTAAAGTCACTGATTTGTACACTTTAAAAGAGTGAATTTTATGGCGTGTGAAATATATCTCAATTTTCAAAAGCCATTTGACTCCTTGATCTAGTATTTATTTAATACTTCAGGTGTTGTTTTTTTATTTTGTTTGTTTGAAGGTAGTGTATCTTTCTGACTTGTTACTTTTAATATACACTATGATATACCTAGGACTGTATATCTTTTAATGTAATCGGCATAGAATCCATTGGCCTATTGAAGTTAGAGGATTAGAGTTTTTCATCAGTTCTGGAGCCATTATTCTTCAAAACTTGCCTCTCACCCAAATTATCTCTTTCTCTGTCTGGGGCTCTAATTAGACTCTTAATAATTTATTTCACTCCCCTTTCTGTACCTACTCACTTCTTTTTCATATTTTTCATCATTCTATTTTTCCTTGCTACATACCAGTTGATTTCTTTAGATCTATTTTCCAGTTCCTTTATAAATTTTATTTATTTTGGTTGCACTGGGTCTTCATTGCTGTGTGCATGGGCTTTCTCTAGGTACAGTGAGTGAAGGCCCCTCTTTGTTGCTGTGTGTGGGTTTTTCATTGAGTGGCTTCTCTTGCTGTGGAATACAGGCCCTACAGTGTGTGGGCTTCAGTAGTTGTGACTTATGGGTTCTAGAGCACAGGCCCAGCAGTGGTGGTGTGCAAGCTTAGTTGCTCTGCAGCATGTGGGATCCTCCCTGAACCAGGGACCTAAGTCCCCTGCATTGGCAGAAGAATTCTTATCCACTGCACCACAAGGAAAGTCCATTCTATCTTGAGCTGTACCTAATCAATGTTAAATCATCTATTAAGTATCAAATTTTATTTACTACTGCTATCCAGTTGGGACTTCCCTGGTGGCTCCGTCGGTAAAGAATCTGCCTGTGATGCAGGAGACCTGGGATGGGTCAGGAGGATTCCCTGGAGTTGGAAATGGCAGTCCACTCCAGTATCTTACCTGGAAAATCTCATGGACAGAGGAGCTTGGTGATGACGTTGCCAGAGTCAAACACAACTGAGTGACTAAACTACAACTATCCAGGTGATGGGTGCATGCCTGCTAAGTTGCTTCAGTTCAGTTCAGTTCAGTCGCTCAGTCGTGTCCAACTCTTTGCGACCCCATGAATGGCAGCACGCCAGGCCTCCCTGTCCATTACCAACTCCAGGAGTTCACTCAGACTCACGTCCATCAAGTCAGTGATGCCATCCAGCCATCTCATCCTCTGTCGTCCCCTTCTCCTCCTGCCCCCAGTCCCTCCGAGCTCAGTTGTGTCCAACTCTTGGAAACCCTATGGGCTGTAGCCTGCCAGGCTCCTCTGTCCATGGGATTCTCCAGGCAAGAATACTGGAGTGGGCTGCCATTTCCTCCTCCAGGGGATCTTCCCAACCCAGGGGTCAAGTCAGCGTCAAGTCTCCTGCATTAGCAGACAGGCTCTTCACCACTAGTGTCAACTGGGAATTCAGTCTAAAAGAGACCATATTGTGCTTATGAATGTTCAAGCGGGTGTTTCCCCCCTTCTAATAAGCATCTAAAGTCAAAATATGCAGTTTTCCCATCTGTCCCCTCTCAGGGAACAGACAACTATTTTCGTGTTTGTATGTGAGCAAAGCTTTCTGGCAAAGAATGAGTGAATGGCTAGTTCTAGTTTAAGATGGTATATTTAGAGCTGTGTATCTACATCTCAAAGGATTGCAAACACCTACGGGCTTTCCCCTTCCTTCCCAGAGAAGGTCCATTTACATCAGAGAGCACATTTCTCTCTTTTTCTGCAGAGGGGAAGCTGGCCTCTGAGAAGCAGTTCCTATATAAGCTCGGTGAGTCAAGATTTCAGGGCTCCCCTCTTGTGTGACAAACCCCTCAGTCCATGCAGGGTGAACACCTGCCCTTATCACATCACCCCAACAGGGAAATGGAGCCTGGGAAGACAGCACTGTTGCTGGCTGTAAGTAAATATTGGTCTGATCCCTGATGCAGAAACCTGGTGTTTGCTATCAAGATGAAATAATTATTTTTGTTGTTTAGTCACTCGGTCATGTCCCACTCTTGCCACCCCATGGATTGTAGTCTGCCAGGCCCCTCTGTCTATGGGATTTTCCAGGCAAAAATATTGTAGTGGGGTTGCCGTTTCCTTCTTCAGGGGGTCGTCCGACCCAGGGGTCAAACCTGCATCTCCTGCATTGCAGATGGACCCTTTACTGCTGAGCCACCTGGGAAGCCCCCAAACTATAAAGACATTAAAACAATCATCCCCTGAGTGGGTACAGGGTGAGAGGCTGTTTTATTTTCTGGTCATGCTTACATAAAAGTGTAGGACTTTGAGGTTCAGCTTTGTACAGGGGGGTTCACCTGGTGGCTCAGATAGTAAAGAATCTGCCTGTAGCGAAGGAGACACGGGTTTGATCTCTGGGTGGGAAAGATCCCTGGAGAAGGGAATGGCTACCCACTCCAGTATTCTTGCCTGGAGAATTCCATGGACAGAGGAGCCTGGCAGGCTCCAAAGAGTAGCATGGGGTGGCAAAGAGTCAAGCACGACTGAGCTACTAACACTTTCACTTTCACACTTTTGTACAGGGCTCTCCTACTCTACTCATCAGTTTGGGCTTTTTCTCCATTTTCCATCACCCTGTAAAATTGTGAAAGGGAAAATCAAGATCACTAGTTGAGTGTATATCCTCTGGGTAAAGATCACTTCACAGCTGAAGTTTCAGTTTGAGTTCCAGGTATCACTTTGTTTTTTGTTAATTAGTTTTTTGTTTTTACAGCCTTATTGCTGCATATCTGCAGCACCATAAACTGCACATATTTGATCAATTTTAGCAGTTTATACTCATGAAGCCATCCCTGTAATCAAGATAAAATAGACAACGGAGGGCAACACACTCTATAGCACAGAGAACTCTACTTAATGCACCGTGGTGGTCTGAATGGGAAGGAAGTCCCAAAGGGAGGGGATATGTGTATATGTGTGACTGATTCATTTTGTTATGCAGTAGAAACTAATACAACATTATAAAGCAACTATACTCCAATAAAAATTAATTAACAAAAACAAAGAGAGACGAAAGGAACTTTGAGAAAGGATAATGGACATCTCCATCCCCCCAAAGCTTTCCTCCTGCCCCTTTGTAGCACATCCCTCCATCTATGCGCATCCCCAGGCAGCCGCCCTCTATCTGCACTGTCACCATCACCATAGGCTTACTTTCTATCACCATAGATTCATTTGAAGTTCCTAGACTTTTACAGAAATGAAGTCATGCTGTATGAACTCTTTTTGACCTGGCTTCTTTCACTGAGCATAATGGTGCTGAGATTAATCGATTTTGCATCCATCAACGGGTTTGCTCCTTTTTATTCTCTTTGGTCTTGGACTCCAAGTATTCTCTATTCACTTACTTTTTTAAAACCTTTTTTTCAGACTTGTCAATTACATTTGGTAGGAGGGTCAGCCAGAGCATCTAGTTTGCCATACTTCCAGACCCAGAAATTCCATCTTAATGTCCTGAGGAAAGAAATATCTTCTAAGACCTCTTAATGGTCATTGTGGGGGAAATGAATGAGGCATGCATAACAGAGTCACTCCAGGATTCCTATCTCCCTAAGTATTTCATTTCTTTGCTAACTTACACCAATGCATTTCTGGCATCTCAGTTTTATTTAGGAGGCATAGGGCTTTACTTAGAGAGCTACAGGAAGTTTGAGACATTCTTTATCTTCCTCCCAAATCTTCACTAACCCTTTACACTTTGCTGTAACAATTGGTATTTTTTTCAATGTAATGTAAAGTTCAGGCAAATGCAGCTTGCCATGTATCCTTTCCCTTCCAGTTTGATTACACCTCATAATTCCTTCCCACATCAACACTCTAAATTACAGTAGTATGTAGGGGAGATTATGGAACCATCTTTTCTCAGTTAGTGTACATTGTGCCAACAGACAGGATTCCAAGACACTAAACAAGCAAAGGACATCCCAGGAGGGGTCTCAGAAACGCCAGAAGGCAACAGAATGGCTTTAAACAGGAGCATTCCCAGGGGAGGGCAGACCTGGAATTCATCCCATACACTATTCTTCCACCAACACCCAAAAGGTTTAAGCAGATAAAATAAGGTTAAGATGAAGCATTATGGCAGCCCAGATGTGGAAAAAGAAGTCAGAAGTCATCCTATGTCAACTTTCTTCTACTATTTCTGTGTTCACAGAGCCAGCATTTACTCTTCCTGGAAGACAGTGAATGCTTAAGGAAAAATCAACTTGAGTGACTTATTTAGGGATAAATATCAATAGTTCAAGCACTGGAGAGACCCCCTTCTTTATGGTTGAGGTATAGACTTGTTTGCAGATGTTTACAAATGTTTGCCACATTCAATCCAAACTCAAAATAAATAATTTCATTGTTTAGTATGGGCCAGGGTAGAAGAAATTGTCAATATGGGTATTATGGAAACAATGGACATGGTATCAGAAACCTGGGCTTAAATCAAGCTCTGTCACTTATAAACAGTGTAGACAAGTCACTTTGGAGGGAGGGAAGAAGTGTTTCAGTTTCTGAAAGTCTGCCCTGATGACCTTATTACTTTGCCAGTTGTTACAATCAGCAAATGAGAGAATAGAATCATTTTGAAAAGTATATGGTGGTAAATCAGTATAAGGAATAATAATTGTTTTCTCTGCCGATAATAATACTAAGAACTCAACATAATCTCTCATTTGAATGGGTGGTTTAGCATAGGAAACCAGGCAGGAAAATCTATTTGTTGCTTTTGCCAGAACCTACTCATTGATATGGTATGTCTGAGTCATGGCCTTGCCTTTTTCTTGCCAACTTTATGACAAGCTGGAAAAGACCTCAAATCGGATAAGACAAAAAAAATCACTAAATGTCAACCTTGTGGGCCAGATACTTTGAAGGGAAGTTTGCATGGATTGGAGCACAAAGGACATGGTTCCCCTGGTGCCAAGAGTTATTTTAGAAGACTTTCAGATGGAGGGTCACAAGCTATTTAGAGCCAGAAATCTCCAAACATAGGCAACTATCTCATCCTGACTCACAAAGATAATTTCGCACTCAACAGTTATTCTCCCATTCTCCTGGCATATAGAGGTTACATTTTATACCTTGCATGACTCAGACGGAAAATCTTAATTATCTTAAGTCAGTCCTGACTCCATGTCCCTCTCAACATGTATTTATTGAGTATCTCTTATTAGGTTGGTACAAAAGTAATTGCAGTTTCAGATTGTGAATTTTAGATCATTATAACTAGGGTGTTCTTTGGAAGGAATGATGCTAAAGCTGAAACTCCAGTACTTTGGTCACCTCATGTGAAGAGTTGACTCATTGGAAAAGATGCTGATCCTGGGAGGGATTGGGGGCAGGAGGAGAAGGGAATGATAGAGGATGAGATGGCTGGATGGCATCACCAACTCAATGAACGTTAAGTTTGAGTGAACTCCAGGAGTTGGTGATGGACAGGGAGGCCTGGAGTGCTATGATTCATGGGGTTGCAAAGAGTCGGACACGACTGAGCATCTGAACTGAACACATCTTTATTAATCAAAATTATAGTCAACATAGTTTTGCTAATGAAAAATAAGTTTGTTTACTCCTGTAGCATAAAAATCTGTGCTTTAGGATTTGACGAACTCTTGGAAAGCATTTTGTGCATCCTGCTGATCATGGAAGCATTTTCACTGCAAAAAGTTGTTGATATCCTTTGAAGAAGTAGCAGTTGGTTGGTGAGAGGTCAGATGAATATGATGGATGAGGCAAAACTTTGTAGCCAGTTCATTTCAACTTTTGAAGCACTGGTTGTGTGCTGTATGGTCAGGCATTGTTGTGGAGAACTGGACCCTTTCAGTTGACCAGTACTGGCTCCAGGCATTGCAGTTTTCAGTGAATTTCATCAATTTGCTGAGGATACTTCTCAGGTGTAATGGTTTCACCAGGCTTAAAAAAGCTATAGTAGATCAGATGAGCAGTAGACCATCGAACAGTGACCACGACCTTCTTTTGGTAAAATTTGGTTTTAGAAAGTGCTTTGGAGCTTCTTCTTGATCCAACCACTGAACTGGTCATTGCCAGTTGTTGTAGAAACTGTAGAAAATCTACTTTTCATAGCATATTATAATCCAATTGGGAAATGATTCATTTGTTGTTGCATAGAGTGAGAGAAGACCACACTTCAAGATGAGGCATTTTTGATTTTCAGTTAGCTCAAGAGACACTCTCTTATCAAGCTTTTTCACCTTTATGATTTGCTTCAAATGACAAATGATTGTAGAATGGTCAACCTTGAGTTCTTTGGCAATGTCTCATGTAGTTATAAGATCAGCTTCAATGATCCTCTCATTTGGTCATTGTCAACTTCCAATGGCCAGCCACTGCACTCCTCATCTTCAAGACTGTCATCTCCTTTGCAAAACCTCTTGAACCCCCACTGCACTGTATGTTCATTAGCAGTTCTTGGGCCAAATGCATTGTTCATATTGAGAGTTGTCTTTGCTGCTTTATGACCCATTTTGAATTCAAATAAGAAAATTGCTCGTTTGCTTTTTGTCTAACAGCATTTCCATAGTTTTAATAAACAGCAAATAATAAGTCATTAGCAAAAAAAATAAAATGAGAAATGCACATTACAATTATGTATAGTATAACC
Source organism: Budorcas taxicolor (assembly GCF_023091745.1). Taxonomy (NCBI): domain Eukaryota; kingdom Metazoa; phylum Chordata; class Mammalia; order Artiodactyla; family Bovidae; genus Budorcas; species Budorcas taxicolor. The sequence goes on from NC_068912.1 coordinate 77,407,553, forward strand.
ACATTTATTTAAAATGTATTCCAATATCAAACAGCATCCAATTTCAACAATGCAAAAGCCTCAATTACTTTTACACCAACCTAACATTTTTTGGGCTCCAAAATCACTGCAGATGGTGATTGCAGCCATGAAATTAAAAGACGCTTACTCCTTAGAAGGAAAGTTATGACCAACCTAGATAACATATTAAAAAGCAGAGACATTATGTTGCCAACAAAGGTCCGTCTAGTCAAGGCTATGGTTTTTCCAGTGATCATGTATGGATGTGAGAGTTGGACTGTGAAGAAAGGTGAGCACCAAAGAATTGATGCTTTTGAACTGTGGTGTTGGAGAAGACTCTTGAGAGTCCCTTGGACTGCAAGGAGATCCAACCAGTCCATCCTAAAGGAGATCAACTCTGGGTGTTCTTTGGAAGGAATGATGCTAAAGCTGAAATTCCAATAATTTGGTCACCTCATGTGAAGAGTTGACTCATTGGAAAAGACTCTGATGCTGGGAGGGATTGGGGGCAGGAGGATCCCAACCGAGGATGAGATGGCTGGATGGCATCACCAACTCAATGGACGTAAGTTTGGGTAAGCTCTGGGACTTGGTGATGGACAGGGAGGCCTGGCGTGCTGCGAGTCATGGGGTCGCAAAGAGTCAGACACGACTGAGCGAGTGAACTGAACTGAACATATGTCAGACATTACTTGAGATTCTGGGGAATCATCAGTGAACAAAACACAGCCCCTCCCCTCAGACCATAGGGTAGGTAGATAGTAAACAAATAAAAATATATAATGTATCATATGCAAAGAAGTACTTTAAATGAAATTGAAGGAGAATAAGAGTTCAAAGAAAGTCATAGATGGTAAGGTTTTAAAGTAGAGCAGAGTTTCTTTTAGAACTAACACCCAAAAAAGATGTCCTTTTCATTATAGGGGACTGGAATCCAAAAGTAGGAAGTTAAGAAACACCTGGAGTAACAGACAAATTTGGCCTTGGAATAGGGAATGAAGCAGGGCAAAGACTAATAGAGTTTTACCAGGAAAATGCACTGATCATAGCAAACACCCTCTTCCAACAACACAAGAGACGACTCTACACATAGACATCACCAGATGGTCAACACCGAAATCAGATTGATTATATTCTTTGTAGCCAAAGATGGAGAAGCTCTACACAGTCAACAAAAACAAGACCAGGAGCTGACTGTGGCTCAGATCATGAACTCCTTACTGCCAAATTCAGACTTAAATTGAAGAAAGTGGAGAAAACCATTAGACCATTCAGGTATGACCTAAATCAAATCCCTTATGATTATACAGTAGAAGTGAGAAATAGATTTAAGGGACTAGATCTGATAGACAGAGTGCCTGATGAACTATGGAATGAGGTTCGTGACATTGTATAGGAGACAGGGATCAAGACCATCCCCATGGAAAAGGAATGCAAAAAAAGCAAAATGGCTGTCTGGGGAGGCCTTACAAATAGCTGTGAAAAGAAGGGAAGTAAAAAGCAAAGGAGAAAAGGAAAGATAAAAGCATCTGAATGCAGAGTTCCAAAGAATAGCAAGGAGAGATAAGAAAGCCTTCCTCAGCGATCAATGCAAAGAAATAGAGGAAAACAACAGAATGGGAAAGACTAGAGATCTCGTCAAGAAAATTAGAGACACTAAGGGAATATTTCATGCAAAGATGGGCTTGATAAAGGACAGAAATGGTAGGCACCTAACAGAAGCAGAGATATTAAGAAGAGGTAGCAAGAATACACAGAAGAACTGTACAAAAAAGATCTTCATGAGCCAGATAATCACGATGGTGTGATCACTCACCTAGAGCCAGACATCCTGGAATGTGAAGTCAAGTGGGCTTTAGAAAGCATCCCTACGACAAAGCTAGTGGAGGTGATGGAATTCCAGTTGAGCTATTTCAAATCCTGAAAGATGATGCTGTGAAAGTGCTGCACTCAATAAGCCAGCAAATTTGGAAACTCAGCAGTGACCACAGGACTGGAAAAGGTCAGTTTTCATTCCAATCCCTAAGAAAGGCAATGCCAAAGAATGCTCAAACTACTGCACAATTGCACTCATCTCACACAATAGTAAAGTAATGCTCAAAATTCTCCAAGCCAGGCTTCAGCAATATGTGAACTGTGAACTCCCAGATGTTCAAGCTGGTTTTAGAAAAGGCAGAGGAACCAGAGATCAAATTGCCAACATCTGTTGGATCATCAAAAAAGCAAGAGAGTTCCAGAAAAACATCCATTTCTGCTTTATTGACTATGCTGAAGCCTTTGACTGTGTGGATCACAATAAACTGTGGAAAATTCTGAAAGAGATGGGAATACCAGACCACCTGACCTGCCTCTTGAGAAACCTATATGCAGGTCAGGAAGCAACAGTTAGAACTGGACATGGAACAACAGACTGGTTCCAAATAGGAAAAGGAGTACGTCAAGGCTGTATATTGTCACCCTGCTTATTTAACTTCTATGCAGAGTACAGCATGAGAAACGCTGGGCTGGAAGAAGCACAAGCTGGAATTAAGATTGCCAGGAGAAATATCAATAACCTCAGATATGCAGATGACACCACCCTTATGGCAGAAAGTGAAGAGGAACTAAAAAGCCTCTTGATGGAAGTGAAAGAGGAGAGTGAAAATGTTGGCTTAAAGCTCAACATTCAGAAAATGAAGATCATGGCATCTGGTCCCATCACTTCATGGGAAATAGATGGGGAAATAGGGGAAACAGTGTCAGACTTTATTTTTGGGGGCTCCAAAATCACTGCAGATGGTGACTGCAGGCATGAAATTAAAAGACGCTTACTCCTTGGAAGAAAAGTTATGACCAACCTAGATAGCATATTGAAAAGCAGAGACATTACTTTGTGAACAAAGGTCCATCTAGTCAAAACTATGTTTTTTCCAATAGTCATATATGGATATGAGAGTTGGACCATAAAGATAGATGAGCACCAAAGAAGTGATGCTTTTGAACTGTGGTGTTGGAGAAGACTCTTGAGAGTCCCTTGGACTGCAAGGAGATCCAACCAGTCCATTCTGAAGGAGATCAGCCCTGGGATTTCTTTGGAAGGAATGATGCTAAAGCTGAAACTCCAGTACTTTGGCCACCTCATGCGAAGAGTTGACTCATTGGAAAAGACTCTGATGCTGGGAGGGATTGGGGGCAGGAGGAAAAAAGGACGACAGAGGATGAGATGTCTAGATGGCATCAGTGACTCGATGGATGTGAGTCTGAGTGAACTCCGGGAGTTGGTGATGGACAGGGAGGCATGGCGTGCTGCGATTCATAGAGTCACAAAGAGTCAGACACGACTGAGCAACTGAACTGAACTGAACTGAGGGTTTCTTGAGAAGATAACACTTCAGCAGAGACTTAATAAAGACAGTTTACAGAATAATTATAAAGGAGATTTAAAAACAAGAAAAAAACCATACAAATGGTGAAAGCAAAATAACACATACACACATTAAAAGCAATTAAAAGCAAAGCTAACAAAAACACAAAAGCAAGGCAGAATGCCAACTGAAGAATAAAGCAAAGAAAACAAAACAGACAAAAATGATTTTTTAAAAATGGAACAAAGATAAAAATTATAAATGAACCTTGGTACAGCAGTACCTAAAGCCCTTTTGATGTGCTTTCTATTTACACTTTTTATTAATACTAGTCTTCCTTATTCAGAGTTTACTTCAATTTTTTTTTTCAAGTAAAGGAAGAACTTATAAGGGCAGTCTTCACAGATATTACTTCTGAGTCATGGGTGAGGTGAATCCACCATCTCATCTTTGCCAGAACTGTGATTACATGATTTGTTTGACTAACCCCCAATGTTTGTTACAAGCAGCCATGTGACATTGTTCTGCCCAGTGAGATATGAGCCAAAGTCTGCAGAAGATATCCAGTCATGTTTTTCTTGCTCTTGAAAACAGATATCTATCTGAAAGTTTTGCATACTGTACGAGATTCCAAACATGACATTCTGGAAAAGGCAAGATTATGGAGATAGTAAAAAAGTTGTTATGAGAGATAAGAGAGGAGTCAAGGATGACTAAGTGAAATGCAGAGAATTTTTAGGTCAGTCAAACTACTTTGTATGATACTCCAGTGATGGATACATGTCAGTATTTATTTGTCCAAAGCTACAGAATGTACAACACTGAGAGTGAACTCTAATATAATCTGTGGACTCTGATTGATCATGTGTCCCTGCAAGTTCATCAGCTGTACTAAAGTACAGTCCATGGGGTCACAAAGAGTCAGATAAGACTGACCAACTCACTTCACTTCACTTCATTCTCAGGAAACACTGCCTCCCACTATGAATGGCACCTATCGAAGCCACCTCCACTGTGCTCTTCTCTACACATGTCCTGACCATTCTCACATATAAATTGTGGATGACACATGCCGGGTACACCCATACTTACATGTGGCTCCACAAAACCATGTGTGTAACTGCATAGATATAAGTTCAGTTGCTCAGTCCTGTCCAACTCTTTGTGACCCTATGGACTGCAGTATGCCAGGCTTCCCTGTCCATCACCAACTCCCAGAGCTTACTCAAACTCATGTTCATGAAGTCGGTGATGCCATCCAACCATCTCATCCTCTATCACCCCTTCTTCTCCCACCTTCAATCTTTCACAGCATCAGGATCTTTTCAAATGAGTCAGTTCTTTGCATCAGGAGGCCAAAGTATTGGAGTTTCAGCTTCAGCATCAGTCCTTCCAATGAATATTGAGGACTGATTTCCATTAGGATGGACTGGTTGGATCTCCTTGCATTCCAAGGGACCCTCGAGAGTCCTCTCCAAACCACAGTTTAAAAGAATCAATTCTTCGGTGCTCAGCTTTCTTTATAGTCCAACTCTCACATCTGTATATGAGTACTAGAAAAACCATAGCTTTGACTAGATGGACTTTGGTTGGCAAAGTTAATGTCTCTCCTTTTTAATATGCTGTCTAGGTTGATCATAACTTTTCTTCCAAAGAGCAAGCGTCTTTTAATTTCATGCCTGCAGTCACCATCTGCAGTGATTTTGGAGCCCCCCAAAATAAATTCTCTCACTGTTTCCATTGTTTCCCATCTATTTGCCATGAAGTGGTGGGACCAGATGCCATTATCTTAGTTTTCTGAATGCTGAGTTTTAAGCCAACGTTTTCACTCTCCTCTTTCACTTTCATCAAGAGGCTCTTTAGTTCTTCACTTTCTGCCACAATGGTGGTGTCATCAGTATATCTGAGGTTATTGATATTTCTCCCAGCAATCTGGATTCCAGCTTGTGCTTCATCTAGCTCAGCATTTCTCATGATGCATATAAGTTAAATAAACAGAGTGACTGTATACAGCCTTGACGTACTCCTTTTCCTATTTGGAACCAGTCTGTTGTTCCATGTCCAGTTCTAACTGTTGCTTCCTGACCTGCATACAGATTTCTCAAGAGGCAGGTCAGGTGGTCTGGTATTCCCATCTCTTTCAGAATTTTCCACAGTTTATTGTGATCCACACAGTCAAAGGCTTTGGCATAGTCAATAAAGCAGAAATAGATGTTTTTCTGGAACTCTTGCTTTTTCAGTGATCCAATGGATGTTAGCAATCTAATCTCTGGTTCCTCTGCCTTTTCTAAATCCAGCTTGAACATCTGGAAGTTCACAGTTCACATATTGTTGACACCTGGCTTGGAGAATTTTGAGCATTTCTTTGCTAGTGTGTGAGATGAATGCAATTGTGCAGTAGTTTGAACCTTTTTTGACATTGCCTTTCTTAGGGATTGGAATGAAAACTGACTTTTCCAGTCCTATGGCCAGTGCTGAGTTTTCCAAATTTGCTGGCATATTAAGTACAGCATTTTCACAGCATTATCTTTTAGGATTTGAAATAGCTCAACTGGAATTCCATGACCTCCACTAGCTTTTTTCATAGTGATGCTTCCTAAGGCCCACTTGATTTCACATTCCAGGATGTCTGGCTCAAGGTGAGTGATCACACCATTGTGGTTATCTGGGTCATGAAGATCTTTTTTGTATAGTTCTTCTGTCTTTCTTGCCACCGTTTCTTAATATCTTCTGCTTCTGTTAGGTCCATACCATTTATGTCGTTTATTGTGCCCATCTTTGTATGAAATATTCCCTTGGTATCTCTACTTTTCTTGAAGAGATCTCTAGTCTTTCCCATTCTATTGTTTTCTTCTATTTCTTTGCACTGATCACTGAGGAAGGCTTTCTATTGTTTTCTTCTATTTCTTTGCACTGATCACTGAGAAAAAGCCTTCCTTGCAAGGAAGCCTCTCTCTTTGCTATTCTTTGGAACTCTGCATTCAAATGGGTATGTCTTTCCTTTTCTCCTTTACCTTTCACCTCTCTTCTTTTCTCAGCTATTTGTAAGGCCTCCTCAGACAACCATTTTGCCTTTTTGCATTTCTTTTTCTTGGGGTGGTCTTGATCACTGCCTCCTGTGCAATGTCATGAACCTCCATCCATAGTTCTTCAAGCATTCTGTCTATCAGATCTAATCTCTTAAATCTATTTGTCACTTTCACTATATAATCATAAGGGATTTGATTTATATCATACCTGAATGGTCTAGTAGTTTTCCCTAATTTGTTCAATTTAAGTCTGAATTTGGCAATAAGGAATCCATGATCTGAGCCACAGTCACCTCCTGGTCTTGTATTTGCTGACTGTATAGAGCTTCTCCATCTTTGGCTGCAAAGAGTATAATCAGTCTGATTTCGGTATTGACCATCTGGTGATGTCCATGTGTAGAGTCTTCTTTTGTGTTGTAGAAAAGGGTGTTTGCTATGACCAGTGCATTCTCTTGGCAAAACTCTGTTAGCCTTTGCCTTGCTTTCATTTTGTACTCCAAGGCCAAATTTGCCTGTTACTCCAGGTATCTCTTGACTTCTTACTTTTGCATTCTAGTCCCCTATAATGGAAAGGACATCTTTTTTGCTTGTTAGTTCTATAAAGTCTTGTAAGTCTTCATAGAGCCATTCCACTTCAGCTTCTTCAGCATACTGGTCAGGGCATAGACTTGGATTACTGTGATTTTGAATAGTTTGCCTTGGAAATGAACAGAGATCATTCTATCATTTTTGAGATTGCATCCAAATACTACATTTTGGACTCTTGTAGACTATGAGGGCTACTCCATTTCTTCTAAGGGCTTCTTGCCCACAGTGGTAGATATATTGGTCATCTAAGCTAAATCATTCATTCCAGTCCATTTTAGTTCATTGATTCCTGAAATGCCAATGTTCAATGTTGACATCTCTTGTTTGACCACTTCCAGTTTACTTTGATTCTTGGGCCTAACATTCCAGGTTCCTATGCAGTATTATTCTTTACAGCTTCAGACTTCACTTCCATCACCAGTCACATCCACAACTGGATGTTGTTTTTGCTTTGACTCTGTCCCTTCATTCTTTCTGGAGGTATTTCTCCACTGATCTCCAGTAGCATATTGAGCACTTACCGACCTGGGGAATTCATCTTTCAGTGTCCTATCCTTTTGCCTTTTTATGGAGTCCTCAAGGCAAGAATATTGAAGTGGTTGCCATTCCCTTCACCAGAGGATCACATTTTGTCAGACCTCTCTACCATGACCTGTCCATCTTGGGTGGCCTTACACAGCATGGCTCATAGTTTCATTGAGTCAGATAAGGCTGTGGTCCATGTGAGCAGTTTGATTATTTTCCTGTGATTGTAGTTTTCATTTTGTCTACCCTCTGATAGATAAGGATAGGAGGCTTATGGAAGCTTCCTGATGGCAGAGGCTGACTGAGGGGGAAACTGGACCTTGTTCTGATGGGCAGAGCTGTGCTCCATAAATTGTTAATCCAATTTTCTATTGATGAGTGGGGCTGTGTTCCCTCCCTGTGTTTGACCTGAGGCCAAACTATGGTGACGGTAATGAAGATGATGGTGATCACTCAGTGCCCCCAACCCTGCAACAGGCCACCACCAACCTACACCTCTGCCAGAGACTCCTGGACACTCACGGGCCAATCTAGGTCGGTCTCTTGTGGGGTCACTGCTCCTTTCTCCTGGGTCCTGGTATGCACAAGGTTTTATTTGTGCCCTCCAAGAGTCTGTTTCCCCAGTCCTGTGTAAGTCCTGGCAGCTCTATGGTGGGGTTAGTAGTGACCTCCTCCAAGAGGGCTTATGCCATACCCAGGTCTGCTGCACCGAGAGCCCCTGTCCCTGCGATGGGCCCCTGCTGGCCCATACCTCCACGTGAGATACTCAAACACTCAAAGGCAGGTCTGGCTCAGTTTCTGTGGTGTCTCCGGGTACACACAACATTCTGTTTGAGCCCTCCAAACGTCTCTGGCAGGTATGGGGTTTGATTCTAAACATGATTTCACCCCTCCTACCATCTTGCTGCAGCTTCTCCTTTGCCCTTGGATGTGTGATATCTTTTTTTGGTGGGATCCAACATTCTCCCGTCGATGGTTGTTCAGCAGTGAGTTGTAATTATGGAGTTCTTCTAGGAGAAAATGACCGTCCATCTTCCTACTCTGCCATCTTGCCAGAAGCAAGATATATTGCATAGGTATGCTGCTGCTGCTGCTGCTAAGTCGCTTCAGTCATGTCCGACTCTGTGTGACCCCATAGACTGAAGCCCTTCAGGCTCTGTCGTTCCTGGGATTCTCCAGACAAGAACACTGGAGTGGGTTGCCATTTCCTCCTCCAGTGCATGAAAGTGAAAAGTGAAAGTGAAGTCGCTCAGTCGTATCACTGGACAAATATGTAATTTTGCCACATGCCATTTTGTTACTATTGTTCAGTTGCTCAGTCAGGTCTATTATTTGAGGAATGAAAGGACTAACCAGGTGGAATGTTTTTCCTTTCTCCTATCCTTTAAATGTTGTTTTATCCAGGACCCTACCCTTGGCCTTCAGCCCTCAGATTTCCCTTTTTAAGGATCCTTCTTCCCCTGACATCAGGCTCACCTAGGCTTTTGCTCCCTCCTGGGCTCTGAAAGCATCTCTCTATTCTCCAGCCTAGATGTCTTTCCCCCAGTTTTATTGAGATACAATCAACATACAACACTTAATAAGTTTAAAATGTGTAGCACAATAATTTGACTTACATGTATTGTGAAATGATTACCACAGTAAGTTTGATTAACATCTACCCTCTCATATAGATACAAGAAAAGAAAATGAAAAAAAAAAATCTGTGTGATGAGAACTCCTAGAATCTACTCTTTTAACAGTTTTCATATATACCCTACAGCAGTCACCATGCTGTACATTACATGCCTGGTACTTCCTTGGTACCTTTTGATGGCCTTCCTTCAATTCCCCCCTCCCCCAGCCCCACCTCTGGTAACCATAAACCTGATGTCTTTTAGGAGTTTGAAATTTTTTGTTTTTTAATTTTTTATATTTATTTTTTTGCCTGTGCATTTTCTTTTCTCAGTTTTGTTGTAATATAATTAACACATAAACTTTTGTAAGTTTAAAGTTTACGATGTTAAGATTTGATACATGTATGTATGAGAAATGTTTACTACATAAGGTTAGTTAACACATCCTTCACCTCTCAAAATTACAGATTTTTGCTTATGATGAGGCCATTAAAGCTCTACTTTTATAGCAACTTTCAAGTATATGGGCTTCCCTGGTGGCTCAGATGGTAAAGAATCCACCTGCAATGTGAGAGACATGGGTTCGATCCCTGGGATGGGAAGATCCCCTGGAGAAGGGAAAGGCTATCCACTCCAGTATTCTGGCCTAGAGAATTCCATGAAGTGTATAGTCCATGGGGTCGCAAAGAGGCAGACACGACTGAGCAACTTTCACTTTCAAGTATATAATCTAGTCTTGTTAACTATAGTAACCATGCTGTACTTTAGATTCCCAGAAGCTGTTCATCTTCCAGGTGAAAGTTTATACTGTTTGACCAACACATCCCCATTTACTCCACACTTGAGGCCCTGGAAGTCACCATTTATTCTGTTTCTATGAGGCCAGTGTTTTAGATACCACATACAAGTGAGCCCTATAGTATTCATCTTGCTCTGACATTTCACTTAACATAATGCCCTCAAGGCCCATCCATGTTGTCTCAAGTGGCAGAATTTCCTGCTTTCTTAGGGTTGAATAATATTCCTCTGTGTGTGTGTGTGTGTGCATCTGTGTGTGTGCATCTGTGTGTGTGTAAACCATTATCTTCTTTATCCACTCACTCCGTAATGGACATTTCAGTTGTTTTCAGATCTTGGCTGTTGTGAATAATGTTGCAGTGAACACGGAAGTGCAAATATACCCCAAAGTGAGATTGCTGGATCATATAGTAGTTCTATTTTTAATATTTTGAGGAACCTCTACACTGTTTTCCATAGTGGCTGTACCAATTTATGTCCACCCACAAGGCATGCAGGTTCGATTTTCTCCATAACCTCTCCATCATATAATCTCTTGCTTTTGATAACAGTTATTCTAACAGGGGTAAGGTCTCATGTGTTTTGTTTTTTTTTCACTTTTAGATTTCACACTTAAGTCAGATCATAATGTATTCATCTATCTCTGTCTTATTGTATATATTCAGCCTTAATCTCTTTACACCCTTTGACACACAATTAAAACAACCGAATCCACTTCCTGTGGCTACTACTGAACTCCCAGTCATTCATCAGCCCTAGAGTCTGACTTTTTTTTTTTCTTTTGCCTTACTTATAGTGCCTAACTCATCCTGGTTTGCCTAGAACTCTCCTGGCTTTAACACTGCATATTCCATGTCTGGGGAACCCCCGCACCCCCGTCCCAAGCAATGGGAACCATTGGTCCCCTTAGCTACCCCTTCATAGAATTCTTTTTGGCAAAGGTCATCTTTGTTTTTAAATCCAATGGACACTTTTTAAACTTTATCTTCCTTGAGCTCTCTGAATTTTGACACTGTTCACCATTTCTTCCAGCTCCAGTGACTCCACTCTATCCCAATTTTTCCTCTGCATCCTAGTTATTCTCTCTCAGAGGCTCCTCTTTTTCTTTTCTCTCTTTCAATGTTGTTTGCTCAAGGTTTAGTCCTCAGTCTGCTTCACTTCTTACCAATCCTCACAGCCTCCCTGTGAGGGAGTGACCTCATTTCCTCTGTTGATGTCACCTCCCGTTTTCTGTGACTGCAGTTTATCAATCTTTGTCTTAGAACCTCTCAGGAGCCCCCAACCCTGCTACATTCAACTCTTCTGGAGCTCACATCAGTATTGGGTGGGCAGACTGGCAGGACTGATAAATAATCCCTCTTTGCAGACTATTAACAAGGCTTGTTTACATCAGAGTGTAAGACAGGTTATACTGGGAGATACACAAAGATAAATAACATGTTCTCTGGCCTTAAGGTACTGTTTTCAGAGTCTAGTAGGAAAGACTGATTGCTTTGCAACTCCCACTAATTCAGAAAGAAAGAACCACAGTGAAGTCCAACTACAGAGAAAGAGAGTTCAAAGTAGGAAAAGTTCAGATCTAGCTGGAAAATCAAGAGTGCTTCAAAGAGTTAGGTATTTAAGCTGGGTCATGAGAGTGACTAAGTCATGCAGTGTCAACAGGAAGGGCAGATGACAGGATTTATGTGCACAGATGCAGAGGGGCGAGACAGCATGGAGAACGTTTGGCGTGGAGGGCTACCTGGGTTGTATGTATCCTCATGTGTGCATGCGACCTCAGAATAGAAGTGCTGAATTAGAAATTGCCACAACTTCTATTTGTCCCCATTAACAGTGATCACCATCAGCTTATAAATTTTAATATTTTGTCCATAACCATATGCAGTGTATTCTCCACAAGTACAGGGATGGGGTCTGTATGTTCACCATTGTGTCCCAGCATCTACCATGTAAATATTTTGAATTAATTATGAATAGCACAAACTGTGGTTTCAGGGTCTCCAACTGGAGGGAAAGTCTGTGGTGATGTTTCAGCCTCCATCAGGCCTCTTCATCTCTAGTTCCTTCTGTGGCTAAGCAGTGAGTGGGTCTCCCAGGCACACATCCTCTTACAAGCTGACTTTCCAGATTCCTGAAGAACCCTAAATGTTTCCAAAGTCTTTTCAGGAAAGCATGACCGTTTCATGACTCTCTAGGCGAGCCGCAGAGCAACTGCTTTGTTGTAGCAAAAGGGAGGCTTCTCTTTCAGCACCTGGATGCCTCCTTCTTTGCCTGCAACTTCTCTTTAGCTTCCTCCATGTGTCCTGTCTCTCTGGACCCTTACAATTATCCTGTATATTAGGGGCCGGCCCAGAGAAAAAGACACCCCCAGCATGACCACCGCAGGGTATACTACTTTATTAAGTCAGAGACTATTGAACACAGCATGCAAAATTATACAAATGTTCATGCATATGCATGTGAATGTTAATTATATGAAATTTATGTTCTGACCTCCTGGGGCTGGAAATATGGTAACTTTAATCAAGGGTTCCCTGAGGGAGGTAATGTTGACAACTTGCCTGAGACGTGAGGGATTCCAGGTGTGTTTGTGAAGGAACTCTTCTGTAAGAGAGACTTTTATCTCTACTATCAGTCACTGTTCACCAGCAGCTCTCGCCAAATCCTTTTAATGAACTGGGTACTGTGTCGAGCACTACTACCTACCTTTCTCTACTTGTATCACTCTCATCTGTACAATATATACTTTTTAAAACACTTTGGAATGAGGCAGTATGCATTAACTCATTCAATTCTCAAAGTATGAAGTGAGGAAGAAGAGGTATTACTATGCCCCTTTTATAGATAAAGAATCTGAGGACATTCCAAAGCAATGACCACTAGAAGGAAGCATACTGTCTAAACCAGAGCCAGTGCCTGTAACGCATGCTTCAAGTTGTACCCTACACACCTAATGCAGCATTACTAGAGGGAAAGACCAGGTCTAAGGTTCCAAACATCTGTGTCTGATCCCAGCTATCCCCCAAAACTAGCCTGTAAAACTTCACCCTTCAAATATTTGTTTCCCTCACTACTAAATGAAACCATTGGATGAATCAGTGGTTCTCCACTTGGGCTGCACATTAGAATCACCATGGGAGCTTTTAAAAATCCCCATGCCCAAACTACACCCTGCAACAGTAAAACCCAGACTCCGGGGCTAGAAGATTCAGATTCATACATGTTTGGTTAATGCTCCCTTGGCTCCTTGAAAATGTAGCTGAGGCTGAGAATACTGGCTCTGAACTAAATAATCACTAAGATTTTTCAACACACAGTGCACTTCTATCTGAAGGCAATTTGCAGCCTCTGATCGAAATAGCTCAGTTCAGTTCAGTCACACAGTCATGTCTGACTCCTTGCAACCCCATGAACCACAGCACACCAGGCCCCCCTTGTCCATCACCAACTTCTGCAGTCCACCCAAACCCATGTCCAACGAGTCGATGATGCCATTCAGCCATCTCATCCTCTTTTGTCCCCATCTCCTCCTGCCCTCAATCTTTCCCAGCATCAGGGTCTTTTCCAGTGAGTCAGTTCTTCACATCATGTGGCCAAAGTATTGGAGTTTCAGCTTCAGCATCAGTCCTTCCAATGAACACCTGGGACTGATCTCCTTTAGGATGGATTGGTTGGATCTCCTTGCAGTCCAAGGGACTCTCCAACACCACAGTTCAAAAGCATCAATTCTTCGGTGCTCAGCTTTCTTCACAGTCCAACTCTCGCATCCATACATGACCACTGGAAAAACCATAGCCTTGACTAGATGGATCTTTTTTGGCAGTAATGTCTCTGCTTTTCAACATGCTATCTAGGTTGGTCTTAACTTTCCTTCCAAGGAGTAAGCATCTTTTAATTTCATGGCTGCAATTACCATCTGCAGTGATCTTGGAGCCCAAACAAATAAAGTCTGACACTGTTTCCACTGTTTCCCCATCTATCTGCCATGAAGTGATGGAACTGGATACCATGATCTTATTTTTCTGAATGTTGGGCTTTACGCCAACTTTTTCACTCTCCTTTTTCACTTTCATCAAGAGGCTCTTTAGTTCTTCTTCGCTTTCTGCCATAAGGATGGTATCATCTACATATCTGAGGTTATTGATATTTCTCCCGGCAATCTTGATTCCAGCTTGTGCTTCCTCCAGCCCAGCATTTCTCATGATGTACTCTGCATATAAATTAAATAAGCAGGGTGACAATAAACAGCCTTGATGTATATTGTATATTTTTCCAAAAGGAAAATATACAATATTTTTATATTTTCCTTTTGCTATTTGGAACCAGTCTGTTGTTCCACGTCCAATTCTAACTGTTGCTTCCTGATCTGCAACAGGTTTCTTAAGAGGCACGTCAGGTGGTTTGGTATTCCCCTCTCTTTCAGAATTTTCCACAGTTTATTGTGATCCACACAGTCAAAGACTTTGGCTTAGTCAATAAATAAATATTGAGCTGTCCCCAAAGAAACCCATTTAACATTTTCTAACTAAGCTTCTTCCACTCAGGTGCGAACAATGAAAGCCTCTCCTTGTGTGATAGTTATGAAGATCCTATTAATGTCCCAGAGTAACTCATGTATTCTGGAAAACACTCCATTCATTGTCCACCTTGAAAAAAACAATTTTGAAGAACTTGATTCCCTAAGCTCTTTGGGGATATTGGTTTATGCCTTAGGAAATACTCTTGCAAAGTACCAGAATCTGACAGCTCATTCCCAGAAGAAATGATGGCCACTGCTGCTTACCTCTCTTGGGTTTGGTTGCTGCTATAGAATTAGCATTCTCTTCAGACGTTTTTTCTAGAGTAAAAACAGAGAAACTTCCACAGATGTTTAACAGGTTTCAGTTGTTTTAAAGAGCTAACCATGAAAGTAAACCATAAATGTATAAAATACAGAAGAATACACAATGGCACAAAATGCAAAGGCAAATACATTTGACTTTTAAATGACAAAAGAGCCCATAGACTAAAAACTTTTAAATATAGGTTGGGAAGAAATATCTATTGCATATATAAGAAATAAAAATGTGGACTATGTAAAGAAGTCTAATAAATCAGCAAAACAAAGACAAATAGCCCCAAATAAAAGCAAATGAAGACATGAGGAGCTAATTTGTAGAAGAAAGACAAATCGCTGATGAGAAAAGATGCACAGCCTCACTAGTAATCAAGGGAAAACAAATTAAATAATAACAAGGCATCATTTCTCACACTTGAGATTGGCACAAAATGTAAAAAGATTGATAACAACAGGTCTTTCTGAGAAATAGCAAAAGGTGTATTCTTGTACACAGTTGGTGAGAAAATAAATTGAAAAAGCCTTTTTGGAGGACAATTTGGAGTGGCTAATCAATTTTTTTTTTAATTTACATTCTCTCCCACCAGCAATTCCACTTCTGGTCTCTACATTGAAGAATGACTTGTAATGCCATGCTGTTTACAACAGGAAAAAAATTGGGCAAATTCTAAATAGCTATCAAATGCCTATATGTAAATACAAAGAAAAACATCTTTAACTCCAGTGTGCTTAGTCACTCAGTTGTGGCCAACTCTTTGTGACCCCATGGACTGTACCCCACCAGGTTTCTCTGTCCATGGGGATTCTCTAGGCAAGAATACTAGAGTGGGTTGCCATGCCCTCCTCCAGGAGATCTTCCCAATCCAGGGATCAAACCCAGGTCTCCCACACTGCGGGTGGATTCTTTACCATCTGAGCTACCAGCGAAGCCCAGGGGAATAGGTATATGGTGGTCAGAGTGGACTGCATGGGGAATTCCCTGGAGGTCCAGGGGTTAGGATTCTGCTTCCACCCCAGGAGGCCTGAGATCCCTCCCTCCTTGAAGAACTAAGATCCCACATGGCTGTGGCCGTAAAACAAACAAAATGAACTGCTTTATCTGCATTATTTCCTCTCCCCCCCACCTTTTTGCATAAAATTGTCTTAATGACAGGGCCCAACTCACATGGTTGTTTTAGATGAGTGAATATGCATAAAGCATTCAGTGCCTATCTCACACTAACTATTCAAACACACCTCACTGGGAGTATTTTTGTCACCTTACACATTAAAGATTTAATAACTCCCAGTTACCCAGGAATGTCTTCTTCCTTCTGCCCTTGCTTTTTTTTTTAGTCTGAATTCCTATGGCACTTAACATCTATATCTCTTAAATACCCCACCATCTATGTAGTCTTTGAAGAACTACAAGGAATTTATGAGGTGCTGACAGATGAAGCTGTATGCTTGTGTTCAGAGAAACAGCTTTACCTTCTAGGTGTAGTGCTAGGCATAGAGAATGCAGAGATGATCAAAAAGGGTCCCTCCTTTCATGGGTTCTTTATAGCCTAAGTTAAGTTGCTCAGTCGTGTCCGACTCTTTGCAACCCCATGGACTGTAGCCCACCAGGCTCCTCCGTCCATGGGATTCTCCAGGCAAGAATCCTGGAATGGGTTGCCATTTCTTTCTCCAGGGGATCTTCCCGACCCAGGGATCGAACCCAGGTCTCCCGCATTAGAGGCAGATGCTTTAACCTCTGAGCTACCAGGGAAGCCCCCTTTATAGCCTAAGAAAACACAAATTTAGCCACATTTTTTTCCCTTAGGTGAATTGGATAGTTGGAAAGTACTATCATTTGCTCCTTTTGGGGTCAATTGCACCTAATTCCTGAACTAGTCTCAGGCCCTTTGATGAGATAGCATGTACATAATACCTTTATCTGGACGAATTTTAGGTTAATTCCTCAGGGCAATTAGCTTCATGGCATAATAGTTATTTCTCCTTGGTATATTTCACTAGTTTCTTTTCTTACCACTATAGGAAATATCAAATATACAGGACAAATAGCCAATACAAAATTATACTAAAATGTATGTTGCTGTTGTTTGGCTACTAAGTTGTGTCTGATTCTCTTGCAACCCCATGGACTATAGCCTGCTAGGATCCTCTCTCCATGGGATTTCCCAGGCAAGAATACTGGAGTGGGTTGTAATTTCCTTCTCCAGGGGATCTTCCCAACGCAGGTCCCCTGCATTGGCAGGTGGGTTCTTTACCACTGAGCCACCTGGTTTACTGCCCAACTAAAATGTATACTTAAGAGAAAATGCTGTATAACATATACATTTCACATTAAATATGCAGACCACATCTAGACACTGAGAATCCCTTCAAGATCCCAGCTTCTAAAACTCGTTCACTTTGCCTACCACTGCTAATACTCCTAACAGACTCATTTCCAAAATCTCAGATTTCCAATTTTCTTAGCTGTCTTAACTCTACTATATTTGTTGATTTAGATTCTACCTAAACCTTCTCTGGAAACAACTATATCAGATTTTATGTTGCCCTGGTCTATAAGATACTCCAAATATTCAGACTGAATAGAAAATACTCCCTGAGTTTGGAAGCACTATATCTCTGTACCATCTAGACATTAACAGCCAGTTTTCAGGCTCTTTCCCTTTGGCTCAGAACTTTCAAACCTGTACACATTTAAAAAATTATTTTACAATTTTTTCTTATTTTTTAATTGAAGGATAATTGCTTTACAGAATTTTGTTGTTTTCTGTCAAACATCAACATGAATCAGGTATAGGTTTATATGTATCTCCTCCCTCTTGAACCTCCCCCCCCATCTCCCTCCACATCCCACCCCTCTAGGTTGATGCAGAGTCCCCGTTTGTGTTTCCTGAGCCATACAGCAAATTCCCATTGGCTATCTAATTTATGTATGGTAGGAGGGATTGTGGGCAGGAGGAGAAGGGGACGACAGAGGATGAGGTGGCTGGATGGCATCACTGACTTGATGGACATGAGTCTGGGTGACCTCCAGGAGTTGGTGATGGACAGGGAGGCCTGGCGTGCTGCAATTCGTGGGGTCACAAAGAGTCGGACAGGACTGAGCAACTAAACTGAACTGAACTGAATGTAAGTTTGCATGTTACTCTCTCCATCCATCTCACCCTCTCCCCCCTTCTCCCCAAAGTGTAGTTGCTGTACAATATTGTATAAATTACTGGGGTACAATATTGCAAATCATGCTTTTTAATAGTTTTATTCCATTTATAGTAATTATGTTGAATAAAATATTAGCTATATTCCACATGTTGTACAATATAGCCTTATAGGTGATTTTATATCTAATAGTTTGTACCTCTTAACCCCCTACCCTTATATTGCCCCTCCCTACTTCTCTCTCCCCACTGGTAACCACTAGCTTGTTTTCCATATCTGTGAGTCTGTTTTTTGTTGTTGTTGTTGATATTGTTGTTATATTCACTAGTTTGTCGTATTTTTTTAGATTCCACAAATAA
Organism: Budorcas taxicolor; assembly: GCF_023091745.1. Taxonomy (NCBI): domain Eukaryota; kingdom Metazoa; phylum Chordata; class Mammalia; order Artiodactyla; family Bovidae; genus Budorcas; species Budorcas taxicolor. The sequence goes on from NC_068912.1 coordinate 77,425,802, forward strand.
ACCATATCATACAGTATTTACTTTTCTCTATCTGACTTATTTCACTTGGCATAATACACTTCAGGTCCATCTGTGTTGCTGAAAATAGCAAAATTCCCTTATTTTATGGCTGAGTAGTGTGCCATTGCATATATATCTCTCTCTCTCTCACATCTTTATCCATTCATCTATTAATGGTGGAAACTAACATTGTTTTGATACTGTATTCAGTTCAGTCAGTCAGTAATGTCCAACTCCTTGCGACCCCATGTAGTCCAGCATGCCAGGCTTCCCTGTCCATCACCAACTCCCAGAGCTTACTCAAACCCATCTCCATCAAGTTAGTGATGCCATCCAACCATCTTCATCCTCCGTCATCCCTTCTCCTCCCACTTTCAATCTTTCCCAGCATCGGGGTCTTTTCAAATGAGTCAGTTCTTTGCATCAGGTGGCCAAAGTATTGGAGTTCCAGCTTCAACATCAGTCCTTCTATTGAATATTCAGGATTAATTTCCTTGAGGATGGACTAATTGGATCTTCTTGCAGTCCAAGGGACTCTCAAGAGCCTTCTCCAACACCACAGTTCAAAAGCATCAATTCTTCAGTGCTCAGCTTGCTTTATAGTCCAACTCTCACATCCATATGTGACTGCTAGAAAAACCAGAGCTTTGACTAGATAGACTTTGGTTGGCAAAGTTAATGTCTCTGCTTTTTAATATCCTGTCTAGGTTGGTCATGGGTTTTCTTCCAAGTAGCAAGTGTCTTTTAATTTCATGACTACAGTCACCATCTGCAGTGAATTCGGAGCCCCCAAAAATAAAATCTCTGTTTCCACTGTTTCCCCATCTATTTGTCATGAAGTGGTGGGACCAGATGCCATGATCTTCATTTTCTGAATGTTGAGCTTTAAGCCAACATTTTCACTCTCCTCTTTCACTTTCATCAAGAGACTCTTTAGTTCTTCATCGCTTTCTGCCATAAAGGGTGGTGTAATCTGCATGTCTGAAGTTATTGATATTTCTCCCAGCAATCTTGATTCTAGCTTGTGCTTCTTACAGCCCAGTGTTTCTCATGATGTACTCTGCATATAAGTTAAATAAGCAGGGTAACAACATACAGCCTTGACGTACTCCTTTCGCCATCTGGAACCAGTCTATTGTTCCATGTCCAGTTCTAACTCTTGCTTCCTCACCTGCATACAGATTTCTCAGGAGGCAGGTCAGGTGGTCTGGTATTCCCACCTCTCTAAGAATTTTCCATAGTTTGTTGTGATCCACACAGCCAAAGCTTTGGCATTAGTCAATAAAGCAGAAATATGTTTTTCTGGAACTCTCTTGCTTTTTTGATGATCCAATGGATGTTGTCAATCTGATCTCTGGTTCCTCTGCCATTTCTGAACCAGCTTGAACATCTGGAAGTTCATGGCTCATGTACTGTTGAAGCCTGGCTTGGAGAATTTTGATCATTACTTTGCTAGTGTGTGAGATAAATGCAATTGTACAGTAGTCTGAACCTTCTTTGACACTGCCTTTCTTTGGGATTAGAATGAAAACTGACCTTTTCCAGTCCTGTGGCCACTGCTCAGTTTTCCAAATTTGTTGGCATACTGTGTGCAGCATTCTCACAGCATCATCTTTGAGGATTTGAAATAGCTCAACTGGAATTCCATCACCTCCACTAGCTTTGTTCGTAGTGATGCTTCATAAGGCCTGCTTGATTTCACATTCCAGGATGTCTGGCTCTAGGTGAGTGATCACACCCATCATGGTTATCTGGGTCATGAAGTCATGAAGATCTTTTTTGTATAGCTCTTCTGTGTATTCTTGCCACTGTTTCTTAATATCTTCTGCTTCTGTTAGGTTCTTACCATTTCTGTCCTTAACTGTGCCCATCTTTGCATGAAATGTTCCCTTGGTACCTCTAATTTTCTTGAAGAGATCTCTAGTCTTTCCCATTCTATTGTTTTCCTCTATTTGATACTGTATACATTTTTTAAAATTAATCATTTATTTTACTTGTTAGAACTCTTCCATTTATATTCCCTCTTTGATATGTTCTCTCTTTTCTCTGTATTTGTTTCCCTAAGTGATTTCAGGTTCTCCCTGAACCATTCTCATAGCTGATCAATTTCAAAAGATTTTTCTCTACACCTAGTATTCCCATATTATGGCCTCCTTCCATATACATCATTTCATGTTCCATCTTTTATTCCTCTGTCTACCAGCTCCAAGTTATTCCTCCTGCATCAGAACTCCTATAAGGACATTCTGATTCTCTTGTATATACCACTTTCTGTCCCAGTTTAGAATTACTCAGCTTCATAGCTGATATCTCCAGTGTATTATGAATTCCTTAAGAACAGGATCTGTGGCTGACTCATATTTCTATTTGCCAGAGCACCTAGTACAATGCCTGACTTATGATAGTCACTCAGATATTTTTGTTGAATGAACTGATGATTAATTGGTAAGTGGGTGGATAGACGGATGGATGAAAGGTAGGGAATATGAGGTGAAGTGGAAAAACTTTGGACTTAAATTCCAAGGAATGGAGCTCAAATCCAGTTCTTCTGCTTCTCCTACTGTGATTCTGGGCATCCCTTATGCCTCTTTGGGAAACAATTTCTCCAAAGGGAAAATGAGAATAGTAGGAGCTGCCTTACCTAAGACTGTTCTGAAAATCAATTGAGGTATTTTATGTGAAAGTGCTTTATGAACTCTAAAGAACCTACAAAAAAAAAGAAGGAATCAAATGGTAACATGAAAGCTTTCCACATAAATTGTATTCAGAAGCATTCAGATAATTTCTTTCTATGATACCGTGACAAAAATACTCCCATCCTCTGCAAGATAGGTCAAAGACTAAAAGTATAAAGACAGTTAAGTACATTAGCATCAACCACAATTTAAGTTGTCTTCCCAGTAGCAAGTAGGAGTGAATTTTGAAAACTAGTTATGTTTGCAGCACTGTTATCTTATATTACAAATCAATTACAGTATCTTTTATTATAAATTTGTGTTGAAAAGCTTAAAAGAATCTTGAATGTGTTTTGCAAACATGAGGTTGCTTTTATCCTTCCACAGCAGGGGTCTGTTGGGTGCTCTGCCTGCCTTAGAAATGCAACATGCATACAATATTTCTCAGGCCTTAGCAGCCAAAAGGGGAGGTTGAGGCCATGTAACCAAACTGTAGATCTCCGTCTCTGCCTGTGATTTCTGAGCTAAGGAGAGTCCAGCTGATGCCTCCACCTGCTCAAACCCTAGGTCTCTGGGTCAGTGTGATTCTCCCCTACAGCTGTTTGGGCACCGTTCTTCTTATGGGGTGTGCAAATGGAATCCAGATTGCTGTTTCCTTCATATGGCTACCAGTGACCTTGAGGAGCCCTGGAGCCAATGTTGTGACTCATGGGAGGTGATCTGGGAAGTCTGGCTTCCTGACCACTCTTCCAGTTTCCTCCCTTTGAGACATGGCCACTTCAAGTCCAGTGGGGAAATACTCCTCACCTGCAAAGTAATTCTATTCTTGTCTTCACTCCCCTTTCAGGTCCTGGGCAAAAAGACCTGGTACAAGGGGTAGAACCAATAGAAATGTGAGTAGGATAACTCCTATCATATTTCTCCCACAACAGTGCTCCTATGTCCACAACCCAGGCATGCTTTTCTTAACAGTCTTGTCTCTTAAGCTAAATTCCTTCCAATGAGGACCCTTGGACCAATGGACCCATCCTTTCCATTGATGAGTTTGCATACCCAGCTAACAGCATAAGACTCTGAAAATAAGTTCATCATATATTACCTGTGCTAAGTATGAGTCATCATCCAGAACGAATATCATAAGACCTTGGATATAAGATCTTTTAAAGAGGCTACTTTTTTTTTCCCTCTTGTGGGGAGAGACATTATACCATGGTTCTTACAATGATGGACTTAAGAGCCAGTGTGTGCTCAGTCTCTCAGTTCTGTTCAACTCTCTGTGGCCCTATGAACTGTAGCCCACCAGGCTCCTCTGTCCATGAAGTTTTCCAGGCAAGAATACTGGAGCGGGTTGCCATTTCCTACTCCAGGGGATCTTCCTGACGCAGGGATCGAAACTGCATCTTCTGCTTTGGCAGGCAAATTCTTTACCACTATGTCACCTGAGAAGCCCAAGAGCCAGGATACCTGCATTCAAATTTTTAACTCAACTTTGAGTAAGGTTTTTTTAGCCTCTCCAGTGCCAATTTCCGGGATGATAACATCTATCTCATAGTATGGTTGTGAGGATTATAAAAGTTTTCCATAAGCTAGATCATAAATCAAGTCTCAACTAATTTTGAAATATTGAAACCATTAAAAGTGTATCCCCTGGAATTCAGTTAGAGATGAATAACAAAAAGATTACTAGAAAGTGCCCAAAAAAGCAAGATTGTTAGTTGCTCAGTTGTGCCCAACTCTTTGCAATCCCATGGACTGCAGCCCACCAGGCTCCTCTGTCCATGGGATTTTCCAGGGAAGGATACTAGAGAGGTTTGCCATTTCCTTCTCCAGGGAATCTTCCCAACCCAGGGATCAAACCCAGGTCTCCTGTACTGCAGGCAGATTCTTTATCATCTGAGCTACCAGGGGAGCCCAAGGAAATGCCCAACTGATTGGAAATTAGTCAACTCACTGCTCAAATAGGGTACTCAACCTGTGTCTACCTGGTTTTCCTACATGCACTCTATACCTCAGTTATCAGTATAAGTAAATAAATAAATAAGTAAAAGATGAAAACAGAAGCTGCCCAAGCAGAAAGCCTAACAAAATGCTACCTAACGGATGCCTCCCTTAGCCATCACGTGCAGACAACTAGGTTATATAGGACTCTCAAAGGCTTGGGCTTCCTCCTTCACATGGCGGAATATGTTCACACTAAACAGGAGAGTGTCACCCACTCTTAATACACACATTTGTACAAACACACCGCTAGGTGAATTTCTGTAATCATTTTCCAAGAAAACAGATTCCTGAAAAAAAAAGGGGGGGTTTAAAAGCAATGTACAATTTACTCAGTTCATCTCTCTGTTCAATAAATATAGGAATCACAGGAGGACAGAACTGGAGATTAAAGATACCGTTTCTGAGAAGTAGAACTAACAGGCTGGAGGCCTTGTGGGCCAGGAGGGGTGCTAGCTGATTCACGGGTGTGATAGCTGAAAGACCGTGCAAATATTTCTAGCTCGCTAAACGATTTGTGCTTGGCTGAGACCAGGACATTTTGTATTTGCACTCATGGCCAGCATTTCCATTAGCACATATGCTAAGGCTATATCTCCTAGGAAACATCAGGGATTAATGATAAAATTGTGAATCATCATCCAGGGTTAGGAATTAACCAGTCGTATTTCACTCAACAAACATTTATAGAACAACTATATTTAGTTAGACACTGGGCCAAGGTAACAGTGCCACTCGATGCAAACATCCAGATGGACTTGTTACAGAGAAAACACTGGGCCTCAGATCAATTTCAGGGACAGGCTGGTCTAAGGAAATCAACAGTGGATGTGAAGTTCAAAGTTCTGTGTCCTAGTTCAAGCTCTGAAATTTTCTCCCTGTGTGTCAATAGGCAAGTTTATTAACCCTGCTGATTGTCACACAAGGGGGGAGTCAACCAGTCATTTCCAAATAAGATAATGAATGCAAAAGCTGTTTTAATACACTTGAGGAGGCTCTTTGTGCAACACTTGGAATGATCTCTAAGAAACTACTGTTAATTTTTTTTTTAGAAGGTTACAGAAAAGTGCTTTTTCATGTGTGTCAGAAAGAGAGAAAATTAATACACCTGTGGCCTGTTAAGTGCATAGACTATCTTCAGAGGTATACACCAAACATGGTGATATTGCTGACCTCTGAGGAGGGTTTCAGTGTGGACAGTGAAAATGACAGGAAGGTGAATTTTTAAGATAAGGAAACTGAAGCATGCAAAGGTTAAATTACTTGCCCGAGGACACCTGGTGAATATCTCAAAAAGCAGGGATTCAGAATTAGAGAATCTAATCATAGAACTCAACCTTACCACCATGTCTCGCTGCCTCCTGATGTTCTGAGGAGAGGATATCTCTATGCTGGAAAGGTTAATAGCCTCTGCTCTAAAAGCACTGCCATCATCTGAGGAATTCAATCTACTGACCATTTTCCCCTCATTTCCAGGCTGATGTGCTACCCTGGCTGAGAACATTATGTATTTCATTAAATTACACTTTATTTCTCTGGTACAAATCAATACAAAATCACAGTGATTTCTCTAAAAACACACACAACATCCCTGTCCCTGGTCTGTTCTTTCCTTCAACGTCATATCTGAGTCCTGGAGAAGAATCACTGATTTTAACAGAAGTCATCCTCCCTGAATGACACTAATTGAAATATTATTCATGTTCAGAAGACAGCTGAACAGAAAATATGTCTCATTTAATTTGTTGATGCCTTTCCAAAAGTTGCTGTCCACCTCAGGGATCTTGGCCAGAGAGGCCCCTTGGTCCTTTCACTTAATTGGAGATGTTTGTACTGTATTTTGGTCGTGGTGGTAGTTCCTGCATTCTCCTTGTCTTTCTAGTGGCCCTGTTTTAAAGCACTCATCAGCCCATTTGGAATTCTTTCCAGAAATTTTCAGTGTGACCTGCCTAAGCTAAAATTGTTGTTCCTCTCCATTTCAGTTATCTTAGCAGATTTCAAGTTGATATCCTGCTGGGTCACTTCAGTAAACAGGATCCTCCCCCTACCTCCCCCACCCCACCTTCAAAGAAAGCAAACATTCTCTGGCCCTTTGTGCCAATAACTTCATTTCCATCCTGCTGCAGTAATCTCCTCACTCCCATAGCCACACATGGGCCTTAGCATGACTGTTCAGCTATCTGATCACAGTTTCCTAAACCTCTACCTATAGAGCCATAAAAACCCTTCCAAAGTCCTCTTCAAGAATCCAGTACCCTCAGGTCATCCATCACCATTTGGCTTAACTGTCTTTCCTGTTTGACCTGGATCCCAAGGTCAAAGGCTTCAAACCCAATAACTGCACCATCTTCAGTTCTTCACTCAACAGGTGTTTAGCTGCCTCCGCTAGAATGGCTCCCAAGTCTTAGAGAATCCTTTAAGTCTATGCCTCTGATGCTGCTTCCAGGCTGCCTACAGTGGAGAAGAGCATACAGTCCTGCAGGCTGATGACTCCCTCCCACTGCAGCCTCAGCCCATGATTCTCTTTCCCACTTACCACAGAGAATGTACTAAAGCTTTAATATGATCCTATTTCACTCGGGGTTGTATTTGGGTAGTTATAACTGAAACACAAGATAACAGTGGCCTAAACTTGATCTCAGTTTAATTCTTAACTGGGTAAAAGAATCAGAGATTCATAGTGTGCTCTGGAGACACCAGCACAAACTCATCAGAACCTAGATGTCTATCCTTCTATTCTGCCATCTTCAGCAGATGGCTTCTATCCTGCAGAACACCTCATGACACAAAACGATGACTGCTGGAGCACCAGTTGTCATGTCCTAAACAGCCAGAAAGTGAAAGGCCAGAGAAGCAAATGGGTTCCCCTCAAAGATAAGTTCTCTCTCTTTAGGAAGCCTTCCTAGAAGTTCCTTATAACACACACACACACACACACACACACACACACACACACACACACACACACGTATATATGTAGACACTATAGTCACATGGCCACGTTTAGTTGTAAGGGAAACTGGGAAATGAAGTCTTTTAGCTGTCTATGTCACTTACCTAAACAAAATCAAGGCTCTGTTACTAAAAAGGAAGAGGAGAATGAATTTGGGATAAACATCTATTGCCTCTATCGTCTTCTTAACCCCCCTTATTCCCACACTACTGTTCTCATTTCAATAGGATAACTCTTTTACCAAGGGAAAAAAACCCATTAGATGTCAAATCCCTTAATACCTCTCCCCTCCACTTCTAACTTATCTGTATATAAAATACCCTCTTACTCTTAGTTAGCTTATTTCTGTCTCAGAGGAAGAAGTGCCTATACTAAATAAAACCTGTGGTTTTAGTATGTGCAGTTTAGCATATGTCAAGGATACATCAATAAAGCTGTTAATTTTTTTTTTAATTTTTAAACTCATTTACTTCTTAATCCCTTGCCATCTGTTTTGTAGTCATTATTCTCCTGGTACTCTTCTAGCTAGGATCAACAATTAATATCAAATTGCTAAATCTGAAATAAGTTTTCAGAAAGCAGTTTGATAGTTCCTCAAAAATTAAGCATAGAATTATCATATAACCCCACTCTTCCACTCCTACATATATACTCTAAAAAACTGAAAACAGATACTAAAAAGGTACATACACACGCATGATCACAGCAACACTATTCATAGGAGCCAGTAGTAGAAACAGACCAAACATCCATCAATGGATAGATGGATAGAAAGTCATGACACATATATATATGTATAGAGAGAGAATATAATATTATTCGGCCATAAGAAGGAACAAAGCACTGATAAATGCTTTAATATTGATGAACCTTGAAACCATTATGCTAAATGAAAGATACCTGACATAAAAGGGCACATGTTGTATGCTTCCATTTATATGAAATACTCAGAATAGTTAAATCTATAGAGATAGAACACAGATTGGTGGTTATCAGGGTCTAGGGGAAGGGAAAAGAGAGAAGCCACTTAATGCATACAGGGTTTTACTCTGAAGTAATGGAAATGTTTTGGAACTACATGGAGGTGATGGTTACACAACCTTGTTAATATACTAAATGCCACTGAATTAGTCACTGTAAAACAATTTTATGTTATGTGAATTTCACCTCAATAAATTGCTTTAAAAAACTCATTTTGGGAGAGTGGGGGAGGGATGGGTTTAGTAGATGCAGGCTATAATATTATATAAAGAATGAATAAACAACAAAGTCCTACTGTATAGCACAAGGAACTATATTCAATATCCTGAGATAAACCATGATGAAAAAGAATATAAAAAACAATGTATTTATGTGTATAGCTGAGTCATTTTACTATACAATAGAAATTAGCGCAACACTGTAAATCAGCTATACTTCAATTAAAAAAAAATCTATTTCAGTACTCAACTTAATCATACTTTCTACCAGTGACCAACCATCTATGTCCCAAATTCTTCCTTCCCTTGATTTCTTTTTAGTGGGGATAGGACATGGTGTATGGATCTTAGTTCCCAAACCAGGGATCCAACTCATGCTTAACGCAATAGAAACACAGAGTTTTAACCATTGGACCACCAGGGAAGTCCCTTTCTTGATTTCTTGAGCATCCATTTTATTCTGGTTTTTCACCTATTCCTCTGACCATTCTTATAGTTTCTTAGGCTAGTCTAACCATTTTTTTTTTAATCATGTAGTTTTAGAGAAGTCTCTGTTTTTATTTTATTTACTTAATTTCTCTATTTTGGTCCTCTTTTATTCTTGTTCTCCCAGTTTTCTTATATCCATTATTTCAGTTCTATTAAAAATGTTTCTATTTATCCAAAATGACTTCTATTCCAAAAAAGAAAACAGTTTTGGAAAACTCCACCTGAATGGAACATTTTCTTTCCATGGAAGGAGAATTGCTGTATGTAATTGAGTGACAATAAACTTTGACACTTTTTTATACATTTTTATACAGGCCTTTATTAGGGAGAGGTTAAGATGTTGAAGCAAAAGTCCTGCTCTCCTCCATACACTAAGCTTAACTGTAGGCCTCAGTCATTTCAAATCAGAAGGAGTTTTAGGAAACCCAATTGAAGCAATGGATCTAAGCTACATTTACCATGTTCACCAGGCCAATCTTGCCAGTAATGAAACAGAACATTGCTCTCCATCTACTGACATCTTAATTTCTCTGTTAGTTCTTAATCAGAGAAAGAGGAATATGAGCTAACGTCCTCTCCAACCACAACATCAGTGCTAATTGTTTTCAACCGTGTCACTCTGGCCCTGACTGTTATTTTCAAACAACCACCTGACTGTCTTCCCTACCCATCCTAAGCTTCTATATTATTTTAGGTTGGTTGGCTTTTAAACCTTTAACCTTGTTTTTCTTAATATTTATTTATCTGTTTCTTTGGTTACATTGGGTCCCAGCTGTGGCACACAGGATCTTCATTGCATTATTGTTGTTATTATTGTGTGTCCAACTCTTTGCAACCACACAGACTGCGGCACACCGGGCTCCCCTGTCCTTTACTATCTCCCGGAGTTTGCTCAGATTCATGTCCATTGAGTCGGTGATGCTATCTAACCGTCTCATCCTCTGCTGCCCTCTTCTCCTTTTGCCTTCAATCTTTTCCAGTGCGTCATGTGGGACCTTTTTCACTGGGGCTCACAGCATGTGGAAATCTCAGTTCCCTGACCAGTGACTGAATCCATGCCCTACCCCACACTGCAAGACAGACTCTCAACCACTGGGCCACCCACCACCATTTTTATCTTGTAGTTTTTTGAAGTGTCAAAGTATAGGCCCCTCAAGAGGCTTCAAATTAATAAATATCAGAGCATTATATAATTGATGAAGATTACAAAATTGAGGAATATCAAGGATGCAGGATCTAAGGAGTCATTTTTCCAAATTATTCATCTTGAAAAATGGCCCAGCATCCGCCCAATCTGAGGAAGATAAGGTAAATGGTAAAATCTCACAGAAGCTTGAAACAGGAACCAGTAAACCGTAAAGAACCAAGACAACTGACCTTGTCCTTTTTAAAGTCTTTTCATTATTCCAGGAGCTCTTGCATTGTCTTTTGCACACATGTTTTTCTGTTAATGCCAGTCACTTTAGAGGGTTTCTCCTATTTGCAACCAATATCAATATCCGATGTTTATTACATTCTTTATACTTTTCATATTTTCCCAAGTTTTTCTTGAGTATGTAATACTTAATTAGAGCATGTTTTAAAGTATAAAGTAATACACCACCATATCTTAGTCTGTTGGGGCTGCTGTAACAAAATATCATAGACTGGGTGGCTTACAAACAAAAGAAGTTTATTTCTCATAGTTCTGGAGGCCAGAAGTCCAGGATCAGTAGTGTCTGCATGGTTGGATTCTGGTGAGAAGTCTCTTCCGGACAGCAGACTGTTGTTTTCTTGTATTTTCACATGGCAGAAAGGAGAGGAAGGAAGCTTTCTCATGTGTCTTCTTTTTCTTTAATTTTTAAAAAATGTTTTTACTTTTGGCTACTCTGGGTCTTTGTTGCTGTGCGCAGGCTTTCTCTAGTTGTGTTGAGTGGGGGCTACTCTTCATTGCCGTGCACAGGCTGCTCATTGTGGTGGCTTCTTTCATTGCAGAGCACAGGCTGTAGGGCATGCAGGCTTCAGTAGCTGCAGCTCAAGGGCTCTAGAGCTTGGACTCAGTAGTTGTGGCATATGGGCGTATTTGCTCTGCAGCATGAGGGTTCTTCCTGGATCAGGAATCAAACTCATGTCCCCTGCACTGGCAGACAGATTCGTCACCACTGGGCTACCAGGGAAGCTCCAAGAGTACTAGTCCTATCCATGAGAACACCACTCTTCTGACCCAATCACCTCCCAAAGGCCCTACCTCCTGATGCCATCACTTTGGGAGTTAGGATTTCAACACATGAATTTGAGAGCCACATCCATTCAGTCTATAACACAGTGCTACCCCCTTCATTTGCTCCCTGTCATGATGGACTGACTCCTTGTTCAGCTTCCTTTCTTCCCTCCTGCTGCCATGCCTGTCTGTACTACACAAGGTGTAAGTCTGCATTGTCAGACTCCTTTTCAGCTAGGGTGTGGACTCAAATTATGACTCACCAATTAGAGACACTTGTGCAAAATATAGAAGGCAGAAATGGAGCACAGGCCTTTTCCTTGCCCCTTTTGACTGCTTCTCTTCTGGCCAATATTATCTCAAAGACAGAAGATGTTGCTGCAGCAGAGTCCCAGTGTGTGTAAGAGAGGCAGTTGTGAGGAGGCAGTAGGGATAGTAGCCTCCTGACTTTGATTCTGATCCTTGGAGACCTATTCAGATCATGCAGTGTAGGATCCCTGGCTCCAGAGTGATGAGTTTTTCTACTCAGAATTTCTGGGGATGTCCTCAGAGGTGATAACTTTCCAGCAGTTGGTCTTGCTGTTCTGGTAGGAACGATTTCTCTCCTCCTACTCTCCCAGTGATTTTTGTTGTTGTTGTTTAGACACTCAGTTGTGTTCAATTCTTTATGACCCCATGGACTATAGCTCAGCAGGCCTCTCTGTTCATGGGATTTCCCAGGTAAGAATACTGGAGTGAGTTACCATTTCCTGCTCCATGGGATCTTCCTGACCCAGGGATAGAACCCGTGTTTCTTGCATTAGTAAATAGATTCTTTACCACTGAGCCACCAGGGAAACCCTCCAGTGATTTTTCAGTTCAGTTCAGTTGCTCAGTCGTGTTCAACTCTTTGTGACCCCATGGACTGCAGCATGCCTGACTTCCCTGTCTTTCAGCACTTAATTTCCTTCCTTAATTTTTTTCTTGCATTAAATAGCTAAAGTGGCTTTTCTCTCCTGCACTGAACCCTAACCAATACACTGTTCTACTTTCTATCTCTAGTAGCAGCAGGGAGTTAAAGTGAGATATTAATGCTTTTATAGCCAGGGACTCAGAAATGCCCAAATCTTGCTCCACATGTCTTCACCTTCCATTGGAGATCCTAAGGGAGCAATCTAAAAAAGGAATAATACATAAAAACCAAGCTACCATTTTACTGATAGTTGTTCCAAGCTTGGAACCCAAGTGCAACACCTTGATGAAGGTTACAGTGGGGCCTGAGACCCCCTACTCTACTTTTCCATCTTGATGTCTTATCAGTTTGGCTGAATACAGGCAGGAAGAAAGTTGAAGAGAGAATGAACCAACAGAATTATCTAGAATTCACTTACTCATCTAGCTGTGAAAAGTAGAAGAGAAAAAGAGGTTCATGCATTTTAAGTTACAGCAACAGTTAGAACTGGACGTGGAACAACAGACTGGTTCCAAATAGGAAAAGGAGTACGTCAAGGCTGTATATTGTCACCCTGCTTATTTAACTTCTGTGCAGAGTCCATCATGAGAAATGCTGGACTGGAAGAAGCACAAGCTGGAATCAAGATTGCGGGAGAAATATCAATAACCTCAGATATGCAGATGACACCACTCTCATGGCAGAAAGTGAAGAACTAAAGAGCCTCTTGATGAAAGTGAAAGAGGAGAGTGAAAAAGTTGGCTTAAAGATCAACATTCAGAAAACGAGGATCATGGCATCCGGTCCCATCACTTCATGGGAAATAGATGGGGAAACAGTGGAAACAGTGGCTGACTTCATTTTTCTGGAGATGGTGATTGCAGCCATGAAATTAAAAGATGCTTACTCCTTGGAAGGAAAGCTATGATCAACCTAGATAGCACCTAATTTCCTTCCTTAGGAAAGCAGAGACATTACTTTGCCAATAAAGTTCTGTCTAGTCAAGGCTATGGTTTTTCCAGTAGTCATGTATGGATGTGAGAGTTGGACTGTGAAGAAAGCTGAGTGCCAAAGAATTGATGCTTTTGAACTGTGATGTTGGAGAACACTCTTGAGAGTCCCTTGGACTGCAAGGAGATCCAACCAGTCCATCCTAAAGGAGATCAGTCTTGGGTATTCATTGGAGGGACTGATGCTAAAGCTGAAACTCCAATACTTTGGCCACCTAATGCGAAGAGCTGACTCACTGGGAAAGACTCTGATGCTGGGAGGGATTGGGGGCAGGAGGAGAAGGGGACGACCGAGGATGACATGGCTGGATGGCATCATGGACTCAGTGGACGTGAGTCTGAGTGAACTCCGGGAGTTGGTGATGGACAGGGAAGCCTGGCGTGCTGTGATTCATGGGGTTGCAAAGGGTCGGACACGACTGAGCGACTGAACTGAACTGAACTGATTGATCATCACCATCAAATACATATGAATTTTTTAAATTGATTTGCCTTAATAAAAATACTAGTAGAGTCACTGCTAGCATATACTGATTTGTCTGGGAGGGAGAGACTAAGAATACAAATCCTAGATATATTGGATTGGCCAAAATGTTTGTTTGGGTTTTTCTGTAGCCCAAAGTATATTTTTGGCCAATCCAATACCTCTAATAGGATGTTTGACTTAGCCAATCTGGGAGGCAATGAGTAATATGAACTTTAAAAAGTCCCTTCTAAAGTTTTGCAATTCTACCCCTGCACTCCAAACTGGAAGCACCCCCAGAGTTATTGCAGTCTCTATAAAGCTTCCTGACTGAAATAAATCAACAAACACTACTCTCTATACTGGTAATCACTACCTCCTTAAAGACACCCCTGCCAATTCCTCTCATTTTTGCCTGTGTTATAGAAAAGAATGCATCTTTCTGAAAACAAAGAAGGTAGAATTTTGATTTCTTTTTTAATTCAAATTGATCCTTTGTGCAAAGAGGCAGGAGAAAAATCTGAAAAGCTGTATAAGCTAGAAAATAAAATTCTGTTTTGTCCACATTGTTGAAAATATTGTTTGTTGAATGGTCTGATCATGAATGACCCAAGTTTGCAGCTAACTCCTTAACTAGCACCCTGACAACACTTAAGGCTTTACATCAATACTGTCCTTCAGAATATATCTTAAGAATTGTGTCATCTCCACCAAAGATGAAATTTCTTGGGGGCAAAAACTGTCTCATTAACACCTACATCCTTCACAGCATTGGCATGTCTTACTAGACTCTAGGAACCACTGGATGGATGAAGGGGTAGTGGTTTGGAAGCTTAAAAAAATGATTGTACAGATGGCAGGGTGGATGAATGCAATGAGTTATTTCTGTTACCTCAATCAATATACTCCTTTGGAAGGGCTTCAAGAGGAATCAGTATAATATTAAACTCTGTTGAAAGAGAGATGCAAGGTGCCAGGGATGATAGTAGAACCTAGACAAAACACACAAAAAAACATGCTAGCTTTGAAAGTTTTGTTAAAAAGTTTACATTCTGAAGTCAATAACCCTGATTCAATGTTTTTCTTATAATACTTTTTAGTTTTATTTTTCATTTCTTTTATTTCAGTACCCTTAAAGAATGTTATATCAATATTTGCTCCAAAGTCTGGAACTCAGTTACTCAAAGTACAGTCCACTGAACAGCAACATCCCATGTCCTGGGACCGTATTAGTGTGGACAGGGAACATTGCTGCCATCCTAGTCAACAAGAATCAATCCATTAGCCACTGCAGTGGCCCTCCCCACCATGGTGCATCTTGAATGGAATTCAGAATAGAGAAAAATAGGAAGCCTTATGCACTTTGGATACTGGCCCTAGATAGTTAAGATGCATATCTAAGGAATAATTATTAACTTGAGATGACTGGTTTTGTGATTAGCTGTAATCTCTTGATGTTTGACCACACATGTCGTTTTTTTTTCCCTGCAAAAAACTTCTATAAATACTGTCTCCTCCCTTACCTCTTCAAAACAGTTCTTCAGAGCTATCTGAGAGGCTGTCCTCCCAGGCTGAAGTCCTCAACAAGGTCACAGAATAAAACTTAACTCACAACTTTTAGGTTGTGTCTTTTTCTCCAGCTGACATTAGAAATACAGTCTTGGGCTCCCCCCTAGACCTACTAAGCCAAACTCTGCATCTTAATAAGCTCCCCAGATGATTCCCATACAAGATAAAGTCTTAGAAACACAGGAATAATAATGAATGGAAAAACAGGGCTTTTGGAATCACTTAGCCCAAGCAAAGTATGATAAACCCAAGTATTGTCCTTCTGATGGAGAAGAATAAGATGGGGCAGAAGAGAGTTTGATATGTTAGAACATAAAATATGAGCTTTGGGGGTGAAGAAAGGAGGCTATGGGAAGGGGAATGGTGTGTATGTATATGAGGTGGAAGGAACAGTAGTACAGCTCATCTTCTGGAATAACAGGACAATAGAAAATGCAGGAGGCTACAGTCAGTGCATTGAAATATGATGCAAGGCCTCCCCTAGGTTCTACTGCACTAAAAGTAGATGGAAAATCTTGTGATACTCAAGTTTCCCCAAAGCACCCTGACTTTTTCTGATATCACTGCTGAGTCGTTCTGCTCCAGGAAGAGGCAGCCAAGTTCATGGCCTGCTTGGGAGAGGGGAACGATAGAGAATGAACAGCCCAGCCACAGCAGATTTTCTAATTTTGGCTAGAGGCCAAGTGTTACTGAACCAAATTTGAGTCCACTGGCCCATGTGCAATAAAGCCAATTTGGTAACTCTGACTTGCTGTGAAGTGTTTATTGTAAAGTGCCAGAGAAGGAGCCTGGGACATCAAATACTGAAAAACCTAAACTCCTGATGTGTTTCAAGAAAGCGTTTTTAAAGGCCAGGTAAGGAAGGGGAGTCACAGGGTATGTGATCAGCTTGAGCACAGTTCTCTGGTTGGTTGATGCTAAGGTAACAGGGCAGTGTCACAGGAGTTAACATGATCAGTCCTTGAGCTCCAGGAAGCCTGGGGGTTATGTGCTCATGGTTACCAAGTTGTTAACCACCATCTTCTTTGGTGGTGGTTTTAGCACCTGTAAAACAACTCAGGAAATATACACCAGATACTACTGGGTTGGCCAAAATGTTCATTTGGGTTTTTCCATATCATAAACTTGAATGAATGTTGTGGCCAACCCAATATTATCTAGGTACTTCAGAGAGAGTTAAAGCAAAGGATAGTGAGGAGTCTATCCAGGAAGGCCCAAAGGGGCTTGCTCCTTCTGCTCGTTACATAAGTAGCTGCAGTATACTGGGTGTTCCAGAGAACTAAGTCAAATGTAAGATGGGAGGTCAGAACCTAAGTGAGGATGTGTGGCTGGTGTGACTGTCCTGAACTGACACAAAGAGAAACTAAGGTAGGCAGGTGAATTGTCTCCACTCCCATTAACTGGTTAGATGATGCTTTCAAATCAATTCACTTTTTAACTCTAGTTTTTTAAGTTATTTTCTTTGTAATTGTCCTAGGGATTACAATATACATCTTACTACAATTCATTTCATGTTAATACTAACTTAATTCTGGTAAAATACAGCATCTTTTTTCCAGTATAGCTCCAGTTCCTTCTTTGTTCTTGGTGCTGTTATTGTCATTCTGTATATGTATACAGGTCAGTTTCAAGTGTGCCCCAGCTTTTATTTTTCACTAGTCACCTCCCAGGATTTTTCTTTTTGTATGTATTTTATTTATTTATTTTTTAATTGGAGGAAAGTTGCTTTTCAATGTTGTTGAGTTCTGCCATACAACAACACGAACCATGTATATCCTCTGCCTCTTGAGCCTCCCTTCCCCTCCCCTCATCCCACCGCTCTGGGTCATCGTAGAGCACCAGGCTGAGCTTCTTGTGTGTGCACATCCTCTCTGTCGGCCAATGATATGTGAAGAGCTAGTCTAATTTCCAAGATCTCCCTGTTGAATTTTGGGCCACAACCTCAGGCAGGCAAGGCTTTTCCTATTTGTTTTCTAATGAGTTTTCTAATTTTACTGACAGTGCGCTTCACTCCAAATCAAGTCAGTCCCCTCTGGCAGCTAAGCTGCTGCTTTTCACAGGCAGCCCCACCCTAGCACACTTCTGTGTGGATAGATCTGGGCCAGGGGTATGGAGCCGCCCCAGGCAAGCAGGCTACAGACTCCCATTGTTCTTACCCAAAGTTTAGCAGCCTCTCATGAATAAATGTTTATCAATTTGTTATCTGCCTCTGTCAATTTTCAGAGCCCTGAAATGGTTGTTTCAGATCATTTTCTCCAGTTGTTTTAGAGGCATAGAATTTGGCATCTTCTTTAGTCTGCGTTCCTAGAAATCCCGCCTCTTGTTCATTTTAATGGGTTTTCAGTTTCTCATTAATAAAATTGGGTATCTTCGTTTCTAGTCCTGTTCTAGGGACCAGGAACCAAAGGTTTTAAGGAACTAGAGGAGTATTAAAATATGGCATGGGAGGAATTGCCTAAGGTTCAGTTATGAGCAACCTTACCTGACTCTGGCTGAAGTATTGATAGTTTAGAAGGATCTGAGGCAGCCCAGAGACAAGACTGCAATTAGTACAAATTAAAAAGGATGCTTCTTCTTCAAACAAAAATTACTGTTAGTTTATTATTGCACAAATAAATACCATACCACCCAGGGAAAGTAGAAACCAGACATGTAACTCTTTCATCAGTAAAGAAAGGCAAAGAGTAGGGAAAGAGAAAGAAGTGAATACATAAAAGGAGAGGCAGGATTCTATCAAACTTATCTTTCAAATTGGCCCATACATGTATATAACAAATTGTTTTTCAGTTGAACAGTAGTGTCTGATTCTTTGCAACCCCATGGACTGCAGCACACCAGGCTTCCGTGTCCTTCACTATCTCCCAGAGTTTGCTCAGACTCATGTCCATTGAGTCCATGATGCTGACCAACCATCTCATCCTCTGTCATCCCCTTCTCTTGCACTCAGTCTTTCCCAGCATCAGGGTCTTTTCCAAGGAGTCAGCTTTTCACATCAGGTGGCCACAGTATCAGAGCTTCAGCATCAGTCCTTCCAATGAATATTCAGAGTTGATTTCCTTTAGAATTGATTGGTTTGATCTCCTTGCTGTCCAAGGGACTCTCAAGAGTCTTCTCCAGCACCACAGATTGAAAGCATCAATTCTTCAGCACTCAGCCTTCTTTATGGTCCAACTTTCACATCTGTACATGACTATTGGAAAAACCATAGCTTTGCCTCTATGGACCTTTGCTGGTGAAGTAATGTCTCCGCTTTTTATACGCTGTCTAGGTCTGTCATAGATTTCCTTTCAAGAAACAAGTGTCTTTTAACTTCATGGTTGCAGTCACCATCCACAGTGATTTTGGAGTGCAAAAAATTAAGTCTCTCACTGTTTCCATTGTTTCCCATCTATTTTCCATTAAGTAATGGGACCAGATACAATAATCTTCATTTTTTGAATGTTGAGTTTTAAGCCAGCTTTTTCACTGTCTTCTTTCATCAAGAAGTTCTTTAGTTCCTCTTCGCTTTCTGCCATACGGGTGGTGTCATCTGCATATCTGAGGTTATTGATATTTCTCCTGGCAATCTTGATTCCAGCTTGAGCTTCACCCAGCGTATGTCTGTGTATAAGTAAATATAAATATATATATGTATATGTATAGGTATGTGCATGCATGCTCAGTCATGTCTGACTGTGACCCTATGGCCTGCCAGGCTCCTCTGTCCATGGAATTTTCCAGGCAAGAATACTGGAGTGGTTTCCCATTTCCTTCTCCAGGGGATATTCCCTACCCAAGGGCTGAACCAATGTCTGTGGCATCTCCTGCATTGGCAGGCAGATTCTTTACCATTGCCCCACCTGGGAAGCCTGTAAGGTATAGTTCGGGCCGAGGCAGAAAAAGGAAAGACGACCTCAACAGAAGTGCTGCTGCTGCTGCTAAGTCACTTCAGTTGCGTCCGACTCTGTGCAACCCCATAAACGGAAGCCCACCAGGCTCCCCCATCCCTGAGATTCTCGGTTACCTTTATTCAAGCAAGGAGGGGCAACAGTTGGCCTAACAACCAGGCTGAGCGCAGAGAGGGATCAGGGATGCTCCATATTTATACAGAGGTTTGTGGAAACAATAAGGGAAGTATTAATCAGGCGGGATGTTTGGGGTATTCTTTAGTTGAGATGGCATTTGTAGTTGGGCAGGGGGTGATAAGTATCTTGGGCAGGTGTAGGGGGGGAAGGTTTCCGGACAGAGGGTAATAAGTCTTCTGGGCAGGTGTAGGGGGTGGACAGGGGGTGATAAGTCCCAGATAGATGCAACCGGCCTGGAGCACCAGGGCGGGACCTAAAATTTTGTTTTGTTTTCTCCAAAGTTAGATGATTCAGCTAAGGCCTTTGAGACCGTTGTTTTCTTTTCTAGGCCCAAAAGACTCCTTCAAAGCCACTCAAAGTAAAATTAAAGCCTCTTGCTTGGACATTGCTATAGTCCGAATGCTTGTGCCCCACAAAATTCACACACTGAATAGGAAGTCAGTCCTCTGAGTGATGATTAGGTCATAAGGATAGAGCTCTCATAAATGGGATTTGTGCCCTTATCTTAAAAAGCCCCACGTGGGAATAGGACTTCCCTGATGGTCCAGAGGCTGTGACTCTGAGTTCCCAGTGCAGGGCACCCAGGTTCAATCCCTGTGTGGGGAACTGGATCCTACAGGCTGCAACTGAAATTTCTCATGCCACAACTAAAGATCCCAGGTGCCACAACTACAGATCCCGCATGCCACAACTAAGACCCAGGGCAGCCAAATAAAATTTTAAAAAAATAAAAAGGCCCCACAGAGATCCTTCATCCCTTCCACCATGTGAGGGCACAGAAAAGTTGGCAGTCTGCAGCCTGGAAGAGAACTTTTAGCAGGACCCAACCATGCTGACACCCTGACCTTGGACTTCAGTCCTCCAGAACTGTGATAAATATATTTGCGTTGTTTATAAGCTACCCGGTCTGTGGTATTTTGTTCTGTCAGCTCAAACAGACTACTACAGATACATAACATTGGTTTCCCAGACCCTCCTAAAGGAAATTTGCAAGAGCCCCAGTAAGCAGAAGCTGTAATGGCACGCACACATAGGTGTGCTCGTATTTCTAGCTGTTCAGCCACATCTTGATACTGAAGGTTACACACCCTGGCAGTAGGCATGCTCCATGCCCTCAGGACAACTCCCCAGCCAGGGGGACTGTACTTAAATGGGGAGTCTCAGATGTGCCAGTGCATCTGAAAGCTGTGGGGGAGCAAGAGAAGCAACCTCAGGGGATACTCGAGTTGCATAGGAATAAGTCCTTTTGTGCGTGCGCAGGCATCAATAAGTGGACATACAGGTCTCCAGGGTGAATGTACATTCCTGGATGCCAGTGCAAGTCTGTTGTATCAAGAGCTCTCCACTGCTGCCTCAACATGCAGCCAGAAGTCCCAGACTCTCCACAATCTATCCCCATAGGAGATGGGGTTAAACTCTCATAGGAGTTAAAATAAGTCTATAAGGTGAACTGCAAAGAAATCCAACCAGTCTATCTTAAAGGAAATCAGTCCTGATTATTCATTGGAAGGACTGATGCTGAAGCTGAAACTCCAATACTTTGGTCACCTGATGCAAAGAACTGACTCATTGGAAAAGACCCTGATGCTGGGAAAGATTAAAGGTGGGAGGAGAAGGGGACGACAAAGGATGAGATGGTTGGATGGCATCACTGACTCAATGGACATGAGTGTGAGTAAGCTCTGGGAGTTGGTGATGGACATAGAAGCCTGGTGTGCTGCAGTCCGTGGGGTTGCAAAGAGTGGGACATGACTGAGTGACTGAACTGAACTGAACTGAACTGATAAGTGAATGCTTTCCATCTTCTGCACAGTGCACAATATGAACGACAATACGAGGAAAAGCTGAATAACCAAATATTAAAGGCACAAGAAAAAGAGCAATATTAAAAAATCCAGGAAGCAGGACACCATGACTGGGATAAAAGGCTTCAACTATATTTAATTACTGCCTTGCTCTACTCAAGATACAAATTCCAGAGAGAAAGCATCTGATTGCCTTTTCTTGGGCCATATGTCCATATTTCGGCCAGGACAGAGCAAGCTGATTAACAGCTCTGCAGCACTGTGATCAAGCAAAAGGAATAGTTCCCCAGAACAAAATTAGGGTGCTGTTCTTAGAAAGGAGAACCCATGCTAAGTAGGTAAAACCAACAGATGGCTAACACTGAACAATTAATTACGTATTCAATTTCTTTACTGTAGGACTTCTCAGAGCCTTTAATTAGAAAATTTTGGTTTTATGAACTTTAATAGGAAATAAAATATGTAACATTCTCAATTATTTTGCAAATAAAAATTTTTAACAGAATATTTCTAGAGACTAAAGTGATTAAGATGGCCAAATAGGGAGACCTGGAACTCACTTCTTCCCATGGACACACCAAAATTAAAACTAGTTACAGAGCAAATACATATGAGAATGACCTGAAGATGAGCAGAAAAGATTTTCCACAAGAAAAGCTATAAAGAAGGGTGAGATGGGTGAGGCTTGGAGATATGGGCTCCCCAGGACCCACATCTCTAGGCTGGTGACCCACAAATAGGAGGAGGGATATTATAACCACAGAAGTCTTCCCCAAAGACCAAAGGGTCAGAGTGCCACATTAAACACCCTAGTCCAGGGATCCTGTGTTAGGAAGATGAGCAACAAGAATGTCTAGCTTAGAAAACCAGCAGAGCTTATGTTGAGAAGAGCCAAAGGGCTATAGAAAACAGGGAGTCAGCTCTTAAAGGGTACATGCAAATTTTCACAAGCTCTGAGTCCCGGCACAGAGCCAGTGCTTTGAAAGGTTCTTGGATAGAACCACTTGCTGATCTTAGGCACTTGGAGAGGCTAGAGGCAGATGGGATTCACCCTGAGGACAGAATGCAGGCAGCAGCTATTTGGGTGATATTGGTACTGGCAAGAGCCCTTTTGGAATCCTCCTTCTAGGCTATTAGAGCCAGGGACCTGTCCCACACACAAGCAGGCCCACAGTGGTTGCATGTCACCAGGGCTTGCAAACCACAAAGTCAAGGCAAAGCCTCACAGCTCCTGGGCTGGAAGCCAGCCCCATGGACAGGCATGCCCACAGTAGTTGACTGGACCGTAACACAAGGGTATATGCAACACACATAGGGGATAGCTCTGGAATAACTCGCTTTCATGCCCAGAGAGGGCTATATTGCTGGGCTCCATAAGATGTCCCCAATATAAGGCCATTTCTCCAAGACTGGGAAACATAATCAACTTACCTGATACATAGAAATGAGCATAGAGAATTAAGCAAAATGAGGACACTGAAGAATATGTTCCAAATGAAGGAACAAGACAAAGCCTCAGAAAAAAGAACTAAATGAAACAGAGATAAACAATCTACCCAGTAAAGAGTTTAAGGTAATGATCATAAAAATGCATACCAAATTCAGGAGAGGAATGGACAATAGTGAGAATTTCAACAGAGGAAATATTAAAAAGTAGCAAAGCTTCAGAATACAATAGCTGAAATGAAAAATGCTATTATAAAGGGAATCAATAGTAGATTAGATGACACAAGAGAAAAAGTAAGCACTTGAACACAGAGTAGTGGAAGTCACTGAAGCTGAACAGAAAAATAAAAATGTCTGTCTCTAGGTGAGTGACCATACCATTGTGGTTATCCAGATCAGTAAGACCTTTTTTGTAGAGTTCTTCTGTGTATTCTTGCTACCTCTTCTTAATATCTTCTGCTTCTGTTAGGTCCTTACCATTTTTGTCCTTTATTGTGCCCATCTTTGCATGAAATGTTCCCTTGGTATCTTTTATTTTCTTGAAGAGATCTCTAGTCTTTCCCATTCTATTCAGTGCAGTTCAGTCACTCAGTCATGTCCAACTCTTTGTGACCCCATGGAATGCAGCATGCCAGGCTTCCCTGTCCATCACCAACTCCCGAAGCTTACTCAAACTTATGTCCATCGAGTCAGTGATGCCATCCAGCCATCTCATCTCTGTTGTTCCCTTTTCCTCCTGCCTTCAATCTTTCCCAGCATCCGGGTCTTTTCCAATGAGTCAGTTCTTCTCATCAGTTGGTCAAAGTATTCAAGTTTCAGGTTCAGCATCAGTCCTTCCAATGAATATTCAGGACTGATTTCCTTTAGGATCAACCCATTCTATTGTTTTCCTCTAATTCTTTGCACTGTTCACTTAAGAAGGCTTTCTTGTCTCTCCTTGCTATTCTTTGGAACTCTGCATTCAATTGGGTATATCTTTCCCTATCTCCTTGGCTTTTTAATTCTCTTCTTTTCTCCGCTATTCGTAAGGCATCCTCTGACAACCACTTTGCTTCTTGCATTTCTTTTTCTTGAGGATGGTTTTGGTCACCACCTCCTGTACAGTGTTATGAACCTCCATCCATAGTTCTTCAGGCACTCTGTCTATCAGATCTATCCCTTTAATCTGTCACTTTAACCCTATAATCATAAGGGATTTGATTTAGGTCATACCTGAATGGCCAAGTGTTTTTCCCTACTTTCTTCATTTTAAGTCTGAATTTTGCAATAAGGAGCTCATGATCTGAGCCACAGTCAGCTCCCAGTCTTATTTTTGCTGACTGTGTAGAGCTTCTCCATCTTTGTCTGCAAAGAATATAATCAATCTGATTTCTGTATTGACCATCTGGTGATGTCTGTGTGTAGAATTGTCTCTTCTGTTGTTGGAAGAGGGTGTTTGGTATGACCAGTGCATTCTCTTGGTAAAACTCTCTTAGCCTTTGCCTTGCTTCATTTTGTACTATAAGGCCAAACTGGCCTGTTAACTCCAGGTTTATCCTGACTTCCTACCTGACAAGATTATCATTCAGTTTTGAAGGATAAAGTATTACAGATAAGCAAAAGCTAAAGAGGTCATCACTACCAAACTGGCATTTCTAAAAATGTTGAATATACTTCTGTAACCAGGAAAGAAAAGGCCACAACTAGAAATAAGAAAATTATGAAAGGAAAAATTCTAGGTAAAGGCAAAGGGAAACGTATAGTAAAGGTAATAAATCCCTACATATAAAGCTAGTAAAAATATTAAGCAAGACGAGTAGTAAAATCATCTATGTCTACAAATAAGTAGTTAAGGGATACACAAAATAAAAAGATATAAAATATAATGTGAAAAATAAAATGTAGAAGAAGAAAGTAAAAAATATAGCAAAGTCTGAATTGCTATTAGAATGAGTTCTAATATAAGAATAATCAACTTAAAATACATAGATATAGATAGATATTGACATAGATATAGATGGACATCGTTATATATGGAACCTCATGGATATATAGGAACCTCATGGAATCCACAAACCAAAAACCCATAAAAAATACACAAAAATAAAGAGAAAGGAATGCAAACATAATACTAAAGACAGACATCAAATTACAAGCAATGAGAGCATGAGAAGAAAGGAGCAGAGAACTACAAAAACAACCAGAAAACAGCTAACAAAATGATAATAAGCACCTATCTATTAATAATTACTTTAAACGTAAATGAACTAAATGCTCCAATCAGAAGACATAGGATGACCAAATGGATTAAAAAAAATAATAAGACTCATATACATCTGCCTACAAAATCTTCAATTCACTTGTAAAGATACACAGACTGAAAATGTGGGGATTTTTAAAAGTTTTTCCACACAAATATAAACAAACAGAAAATCTGGGTAGCAATACTTATATGAGACAAAATGAGACTTTAAAACAAAGAGTTAAGCAGGAGACAAGAGCATTACGTGATGGTAAAGGACTCAATCCAACAAGCAGGTGTAACACTTGATATGTGTATGTACACGACATG
Source organism: Budorcas taxicolor (assembly GCF_023091745.1). NCBI lineage: Eukaryota > Metazoa > Chordata > Mammalia > Artiodactyla > Bovidae > Budorcas > Budorcas taxicolor. The sequence goes on from NC_068912.1 coordinate 77,451,155, forward strand.
GCACCTAAATACATGAATCAAATATTACAAACAGAAAGGGAGAACTCGACAGTAACACAATAACAGTAGGGGGCTTTAGCACCCCATTTACATCCATGGGTAAATCATCCAGGCAGAAAATCAGTAAGGAAACACTGGCCTTAGATGACACGTTAGACCAAATGAACTAAACTAAGTATCTCAAGAACACCTTTAGGGGAATTAGACCATGCCACCTTTTTGTTCAATATGTATTGTTGCCCCTAAGGGTAAGAAATTGCCTGTCTTATTTACCGTTGCATCTCCTATGCCTAGAATAGACCTGGTACAAAGAAGACACTCAATAAATGGAGACACTGAAGGAATATGTTTATATTATCTGTACATTTCATCTTGGAAAGTCTGAATTGCATGAGGCATTACAAGAGCCATGCTCATCAAAGGAAAATTTAATTAGGTTAATTATATTGTGTTTAATAAGATCTGAGCAAACTTCATCCTCTACAGAGCCCCACAGTCATAGTGCTAAAGAGAAAACCTTACATGTCCCTCCTACACCTTAAACTCTCTAATACTTACCTCAGGCCTACAAGCATAAACTCTGGAGTATATTATACACAGCTTTGCCATGCCCCTTCTGACCACATGTCCCGCAATTCCCCAACCCCACCTATGTTCCGGAAAAATGACTTGAATCTCTAAATATGGAGCCTGTTTTCCTCTTCTCTAACTTTGCCAGCAGTGTTCCTATGTCTAAAATGCTTTTTGCACCTCCTCTTAGCCACTCACAAACTTCATCTTCAAAATCCAGCTTAACTATTAACTCCCCTGTGAAGTTTTCCCTCATCTCACCCGGTTCTCCGGATAATCTCTTTCCTCTGAATTTTGCACATTTAGGAATTGCTGCATTCGTTACACGCTGTTCTTTTTTTTTTTCTTTTTTTAAATAATTGTGTTAGTTTCAGGTGTACAATGAAATGATTCAGTTATACATATACATGCTGCTGCTGCTGCTAAGTCACTTCAGTCGTGTCCAACTCTGTGCGACCCCATAGACGGCAGCCCACCAGACTTCTCCATCCCTGGGATTCTCCAGGCAAGAATACCGGAGTGGGCAGCCATTTTCTTCTCCAATATACATGTACATACATTTATTCCATTTCAGAGTCTTTCCCCCATGCTGATTATTACAGAATATTGAGTAGAGTTCCTTGGGCTATACAGAAGTTCCTTTTCAATTATCTGTTTTATATATAGCATTGTGTATATATTAATCCCAAACTCCTAATTTACCCCCTCCCACCTTTCCCTTTTGGTACCTATAAATTTGTTTTCTAAGTCTGTGGGTCTGTTTCTGTTTTGTAAATAAATTCATTTGTATCATTTTCTTAGATTCCACATAGAAGAGAGATCATCTGACATTTTTCTTTCTCTGTCTCATTTCACGTAGTGTGATAACCTCTAGGTCCATTCGTGTTGCTGTTTAAGGATGAGCAATATTCCATCGTGTGTGTCCCGCACTCTTACTGTGCTGCTGTCCCTTTCTCCTTTTATGCCTGTATTTGCCTTATATATTGAGGCACGCCTATGCTTGGTGCATTTGTGTTTAGAATGGTTTTATCTTCTTGGGTCGCTCCCTTGGTCATTACGTAGTGTACTTCTTTGTCTCTTATAACCGTCTTCATTTTAAAGTCTGTTTTTGTCTGACATGAGTATTGCTGCTCTAGCTTTCTTTCAATTTCCATTTGGATAAAATACCTTTTTCCATCCCCTCACTTTCAATCTGCATGTATCCCTAGATCTGACGTGGGTTTCTTGTAGACAGCATATATACAAGTCTTATTTTTGTGTTCATTCAGCCAGTCTGTGTTTTTTTGGTTGGAGCATTTAATCTGTTTACATTTAAAGTAATTATCAATATGTGTATTCTTGTTGTCATTTTGTTAATTGTTTTGGATTTGTTTTCATAGGTATTTTTTTTCCCTTCCTCTTTTGTTCTCTTCTCTTGTGATTTGATGACTATTTTAGTATTGTGTTTGGATTCCTTTTTCTTTTTTCTGTGTATATCTAGTGTAGAATGTGTTTTACAGTTACAATGAAGTTTGGATATAGCAGTCTATATATAAACAAGATCGTTTTAAGTTGCTGGTCTCTTAATTTCAAATGCATTTCCAATCACCTGCATTTGTACTCTCCTCTTCTCATGATTGCTGGTTTTGATATCACATTTGTGTGTTGGTGGTTTCCTACCTTTACTATATGTTTGCCTTTGCCAGTGAGCTTTCCCATTTGTAATCTTCTTATTTCTAGTTGCGGCCTTTTCTTTTCCACCTAGAGAATTTCCTTTAACATTTGTTCTAAAGCTTATTTGATGGTGCTGAATTCTCTTAGCTTTTGTTTGCCGCTAAAGCTTTTTATTCCTCTGTTGAATCTGGATGAGAGTCTTGCTAAGTAGAGTATTCTTGATTGTAGCTTTCCAGTTTTCCCCTTACATCACTTTAAATATATTGTGCCATTCCCTTCTGGCCTGCAGAGCTTCTGCTGAAAAGTCAACTGATAACCTTATGGGGATTCCTTTATGTGTTTTTTGTTGCTTTTCTCTTGTTGCTTTCATTATTTTCTCTTTGTCTTTAATTTTTGTTAGTTTGATTATGTGTGTCTTGGGGTGGTTTGGGGGGGTTATTTATTTGTTTTTTGCTGTGCTGGGTGTTCATAGCTGCATGAAAAACTTATTTAGTTATGGTGAGCGAAGGCCACTCTCTAGTTATAATGCATAGGCTTCTAATTGTGGAGCACAGGCTCTAGGGTGTGTGAGCTCAGTAGTTGTAACACACAGGCTTAGCTGCTGCATGGTATATGGGATCTTCCCAGACCAGGGATCGAACTGGTGTCTCCTGCATTGCAAGGTGGATTCTTAACAACTGTACCACAAGGAAAAGCCTGTTCCTCCTTGGTTTTATCCTGTGTGGGACTCTTTGCACTTCCTGGACTTGGGTGACTTTTCTTTTTCCATGTTAGGGAAGTTTCCAACTATTATCCTTCAACTATTTTCTCAGGCCCTTTCTCTGTCTCTTCTCCTTCTGGGACCCCTATAATGTGAATTGTGGTGTGTTTAATGTTCCTGAAGTCTCAAACTGTCCTCGTTTCTTTTCATTCTTTTTCTTTATTCTGTTTCACGGCAGTGATTTCTGCTATTCTGTCTTCCAGCTCAATTATTCATTTTTCTGCCTCATTTATTCTGCTATTTACTCCTTCAAGTATATTTTTCACTCCAGTTATTGTATTGTTCAACTCTGTTTGTTTGTTCTTTATATCCTCTGGCTCTTTGTTAAACATTTTTTGTGTCTTCTTGGTCTGTGCCTCTATTCCTTTTCTGAGATCCTGGATTATCTTTATTATCATTACTTTGAACTCTTTTTCAGGTAGATCCCCTGTCTCCACTTCACTTAGTTGTTCTTCTGGGGCTTCATCTCATTCCTTCATCTGCAACATATTCCTCTGCTGTCTCAGTTTGTCTAACTTGCTGTTGTGGTCTCCATTCTGCAGGCTGTGGGACTGTAGCTCCTCTTCTTCTGGTGTCTTCACTCTAGTGGGTGAGGCTGATCTAGAGGCTTGTGCAGGCTTCCTGGTTGGAGGAACTGGTGCCTGCCCTCTGATGTGTGGAGCTGGGTCTTGTCCCTCTGGTGGACAGAGTTATGTCAAACGGTGTGTTTAGAGGTGGCTGTGGCCTCAGGAAAATTAGGCAGTCTGCCTGCTGATTGGTGGGGCTGCGTTGCTGCCCTGTTGGTTGGTTGTCCTAAGGCATCCCGGTGCTGGAGCCTACAAACTGTTGGGTGGGGCCAGGTCTTAGTGTCAGAAGGGCGGCCTCCTGGAGAGTTCATGCCAGTGAGTACTCTTCAGTACCTCCACCACCAGTGTCCTTGTTCCCACAGTGAGCCACAGTCATTCCCTGCCTCCCCAGGATACCTTTCAAGACCAGCAAGTAGGTCTGGGCCAGGCTCCTGTGAAGTCACTGCTTTTTCCTTGAGAGCTGGTTTCATGAGATCTGTGTGTGCCCTCCAAGCGTGGGGTTTTGATTTCCCCTAATCTTGCAGAGTTCCTGCAATCAGGCCCCACTCAACTTCAAAGCCAAGTGTTACGGGGGTTCTTCCTCCTGGTTATAGACCCCCAGAATATGGAGCTCAGAACTTTCATTTTTGTGGGAGAAACTCTGTCATAAAATTATTTTCCAGTTTGCACACTGGTCATTTGGTGGGCGCGAGATTTGAGTATGTTGTGAATGTGCCCTCCGACCATCTAGTTGTGGCTTCATCTTTTTCTTTGAATGCACAATATCTCTTTTGGTACCTTCCAGTCTTTTTTGCTGATGATTAGTCTGTAGTTAGTTGTGATTTCAATGTTTTCACGTGAGAAGGTGAGCTCAAGTCCTACTCTGCCATCTTGTCTCCAACGTCTCTTCACACATATATACTTATAAACTTGTTTGTCTTCCCTTATAGTATATGAGCCTCTTGAGAATAAAGTTCATGCTTGTTCACCTGAATACTTGTAGTGTTTAGTACCTAGTTTCATCTAACCAGGATAAGAAAAATTCCTCCAGGAGTTTCAAACAGAAGAACTGTATTGCCAGGAAGTGAATATATAGGTGATACAGAAAGCTGAGAAGCCAACCAAGGACAGTGAGCATCTTAGTTTGGGTTTCTAAGAAGCAGACTCTGAGACAAAATTCAAATGCAGCCAATTTATCTGAAAATGCAAGGACTATAGGTAGGTGAGAGGGAAGTGCAGGAAGGAAAGGCAAGACAGCTTGCCCACAAAGGCATCTATTTAGCCTAGATGCTCCACAAAATAGCACAAAATAGACCAAGGGGTAAGGGAGCTGGCATATTTATACTAGTCAGTCATTGATTAAGGGCTATCCCTTAAGGGAATGTTAATTCTTAAGCACTTATAGCCTGCTATACACAAAGTGGGTTTCAACATATTTGTAAGTCCTCCAATGAAGATACAGGCAAGAGATTACCTTTGGAAATTAGGTTGGTGAACTAAATGGTAAGTGATTTCTTGAAGATGCAGATGGAGCACTGATAGCATCAGCTATAGCGAGGCAACTCAGAAGTTAACAAAATCAATAACTGCCACTACCCCTGACCTTGATATCCAGAGTCTGGGGCTGGAGTTACTGGGTCCCAGAAGCCAGGAATACATGTAGAAGCTGGGATGCTTACTGTACACTTGTTCTTGTTTGGCAGACACTAGACTCATAGAAGGCATTTAGTCACTCCCAATGACTGCAGATAGTGACTGCAGCCATGAAATTAAAAGATGCTCACCCCTTGGAAGAAAGCTATGACAAATCTAGACAGCATATTAAAAAGCAGAGACATTACTTTGCCAACAAAATTCCGTCTAGTCAAAACTATGTTTTTCCCAGTAGTCATGTATGGATATGAGAGTTGGACCATAAAGAAAGCTGAGCACCAAAGAATTGATGCTTTTGAACTGTGGTGTTGGAGAAGACTCTTGAGAGTCCCTTGGACTGCAAGGAGATCCAACCAGTCCATCCTAAAGGAAATCAGTCCTGAATATTCATTGGAAGGACTGATGCTAAAGCTGAAACTCCCAATACTTTGGTCACCTGATGTGAAGAACTGACTCATTTGAAAAGACCCTGATGCTGGGAGAGATTGAAGGTGGGAGGAGAAGGGGAGGACAGAGGATGAGATGGTTGGATGGCATCACTGACTCGATGGGCATGAGTTTGAGCAAGCTCTGGGAGCTGGTGATAGACAGGTAAGCCTGGGGTGCTGCAGTCCATGCGGTTGCAAAGAGCTGGACACCACTGAGCAACTGAACTGACTAACTGAATGATATTTAGACACTCCCTGGTGGCTTAGATGGTAATGAATCTGCCTGCAATGCAGGAGACCAGGGTATGATTCCTAGGTCGGGAAGACCCCCTGGAGAAGGGAATGACTTCCACTCTAGTATTCTTGCCTGGAGATTTCCATAGACAGAGGAGCCTGGTGGGCTACAGTCCATGGGGTCCTAAAGGGTCAGACAGGACTGAGCGACTAACACTTTAACGTAAGGACTCCACAGGAGGCAAACAGAGGCTTCTTCCTTCCTGCTGTCCTACAGTCTCCCACCAGTGGCTAGTCTTCCTCCCATTGGTCAAAACCAGCTGGAAGCCACTTGATATGAATTTGGGAAACCAGCCTACTCTCCAGGATGCAAAAGAGAGAAGAGCAAATCACAGTAACAGAAAATAGGCCCAGGACTGGCAAACTACTATGACATTATGACTTAGGGGGGCTGTATTCTCCCACAAATTACCTGCATCAGAATTACCTGAGTAGTTTGTTTAAAGTGCAGATTCCTGGGCCCTGTCTTGACCTAATGAATCTGAACCTCACTAAAAAAGTTGGGGTCCCAGGGGTCTATTTTTAACAAGTCCTTTAGGAGATTCCTATACATAACTAAATTTGGGAACTACTGTAGAAGTGAGTCAACACAATATTTTGGAGATTTAAAAAAATTAATTGAATAGAAAAGGTAACAATGGAAATTCTACTTCTTGCCAGTTCAAAAAATAGTTAACAAAACTGATCCTTTCCTGTTAATCTAAGTTTAATGGCTTAACAATAAGTCTTTGATTTTCATTTTACAAAAAAGTACTCAAAAGTCAAAGGATGCTAGAAAACATATCCATAAAATCCAAGGGAGCACCAGGGAGCAGGATTCAAACTGTATATACTTTGTTGGCACACTTATCATACTGTATTACTACTATTATTATCTTTGTATTATTGTTGTTGTTTATCATGGCTTCCTACCCTCTATTAGACTCTGAGTTCAAGGATTGTGTCTTACTACTTTTGCACATGCAGCACAAAACACGGCCAGTTACATAGCAGGGGTCTGAAAAATGCCTGTAGAGTTATATTCTGAATATAAAGCTTCCCATTAGCCAGTAACATCTTTGAAACTGGCTCTTTCAGATACATGTCAACTCAAGAATGTAGCCAAAGGATTTATTTTTTTAATTTCCAAAATCCTTTTAGGTTTTCCGTAAAATTGGCCTTTATAACTTTTTCTCTTGGTTTTGAGCATTCATGTGGTAAATTTGTTCAATGATGCTTTGCACATGATATATTGTGTTTATTTTGGAATAATTAAGCAATTGTTATAGAAATTGCATTACTCTGTTTTATTAAGAAAAAGCTCCCCTTTCCTAAGACAGTAATATAATCAGATTAAAAAATACTCCAAGGCAAGAATCAGACAAAATATGCATTCAAAAGCACAAATCCAAAATAAGAAAAAGATTAACTGTGTTCCAAAATGAGATGAACAAAAACAGTTTATCAGTTGTACTATTTCAAGGGAGTGCACAAGAGGATGAAAACTGCATTGAAAGAATTTTCATTACCATAAAAACTCATACAGGGACATTTATTTACATGGAAATAAAATAGAAACACAATGCTGCATGTAAAATAGGAAGCCTGTAAGCCCCAAACTAGATCCATTTAGGAGACAGTTCCCAGAAATTAGTATGAGGATGCACTGAATCAATCAGACATGGTTTGAAATCTAGGACCCAGCATAAAATACCTACATGATCTTGATCCGTACCTTTCAGTTCAGTTCAGTTCAGTCGCTCAGTCGTGTCTGACTTTTTGCGACCCCATGAATCACAGCACGCCAGGCCTCCCTGTCCATCACCATCTCCTGGAGTTTACTCAGACTCACATCCATCGAGTCCGTGATGTCATCCAGCCATCTCATCCTCAGTCGTCCCCTTCTCTTCCTGCCCCCAATCCCTCCCAGCATCAGAGTCTTTTCCAATGAGTCAACTCTTCGTATGAAGTGGCCAAAGCACTGGAGCTTCAGCTTTAGCATCATTCCTTCCAAAGAAATCCCAGGGTTGTTCTCCTTCAGAATGGACTGGTTGGATCTCCTTGCAGTGCAAGGGACTCTCAAGAGTCTTCTCCAACACCACAGTTCAAAAGCATCAATTCTTCGGCACTCAGCCTTCTTCACAGTCCAACTCTCACATCCATACATGACCACAGGAGAAACCATAGCCTTGACTAGACGGACCTTAGTACCTTTATCTTTCCAAAAATAGAAACCGTAGCACCTACTTACAGGGCCGGTTAACCAGTGAGTGGTCTATTAATTGCTGTTTCAGTATCTATAAAGTGTGAAACTAAATACAAATACAAATTTCCCCTTTAGACTTGGTTTCTGGCCATCTCAGGTACGTAATGAAATGATCTAACAAGGAAAAGGGAACGTCAGAGACACGTGACAGTGAAGGGATATGGGTCTGGTTTCCATCACAGAGAGACATTGACTAAAGCGTAGAAAGGACACAGAAAGGAAAGTTATTCCCAGATCAAGTTATTCCCTGGTCAAAGAAGCTAGGGGGCTCAAATTTGTGTATCAGTCTATAGTGGGCAGTACAGATAGTGATAAGAACCAGGGATTTTTCAGTCACCCTCAATCCTAATCCTTATTCTATCCCCCACTAACTAGCTGTGTGAACTAAAAAAAGTTGTATATTTTCTCTGAGCTTCAGCTTCATCATTAAAAAAAAAAAAAAAAAACAGCGTGATTCATTGGATAGCTGTCAGAATTTGTGTGATCATCTATGTAATGTGTTTATCACAGTGCTTGGCACATAATAAATGTTCAAAAAATGCTAGCTAGTAGAAAGAGATGTAGTAGAGTCTGTTTCCAGCCTTTGGTTCAGGAATAGAATGCCTGCTCCAACATGAATGAGAACTGAAATGGAAAAATTAGTCACACTTCTACGTAGACTGTGGTATCAAGGCAGGCACCCAGCAAAGCGAGGGAAAGGCCTAGATACAGAACAAGGTACACATGGGAGATCAGGTCATAATAACAGGGTGGAAATGCAGTAACTAAAACTGGGACAAATAATCAGCTTTGAACTAGCAGCAAGTGAGACACAGTGGAGTTGGACCAAACCTACTCACAAAGATCAAGCTGTCAGCTGGTGATAGAGAAGATGTCTAGGAAAGGCAGACAGGCAACTCATAGACATATCAAACCTGAAGTCAGTAACTCCTTATCTATCTAGAGATCACTTATTCAGTAGTCTCTTTGGCTCCATAAGTAAGCAAACAAGGTTTTTGAGCATATCACAGTAAATCATTGTGATATTATTTATCACAATAAATCATTGTGATATTATTTATCACAATAAATCACTGCGATATTATTTATCACAATAAATCCCACGGGAGAAATACTTATCTTTTACTCATAGGCAACTTTTCATCTCCTCATTCAGACCATGTTTACTCTCTTTTAAACTTTTTAAATTGAAGTAGAGTTGATTTACAATGTTGTGTTAGTTTCTGGTGTACAGCAAAGTGATTTATAACAGACCCTGTTTGCTCTTAATCTTATGTGCAATTTTAATGAACATTTGTATTTGGTTTCTTAGCCCATGACAGATTTTGGGAGAAAGGGAAAACTTCTTTGGTGGGAATCCTGTCCCAAAAAAAGTACTATAAAATTACATAAAATATAAATAGCATTGATTTTAAAATGTGTTTTATAGTTTATTTATAGTTTAAAAACTTTATAAATTTGTCCCACTTAGCGTATTTGGCTAAATATTATTTTGCTCCTTTGTTTAATTTTCTATTCTGTATTAGGATTAGTCCTATAAAGAAAAGCCATCTTGGTTATCTTATACCCAGACAAATTTCCCCAGATGCCTGGTAAACCAAGAAAGCATGGTGGATAATTTTGGGTCCCCTCATCAAAACAAATAGTATCACCCACTGGATCAAGTCAAAAAATCAGAAGTCACTTTCTTTGCCTCATTCTAGAAATCTAATCCATCAGCAAGTCTTCTCAGTTATAAGTTCAAGATGTGTTCTGGATTTGTTCACACGTCTCTCTTTACCTCCACCTTCATCACCCTTGTCCAAGCCACCATAGTCTTGCCTGGACATAGCGATGGCTCCTGACTGTCTTCCACAATAACCCAGTCATCTAAGTGAGCTTTTAAAGACAAATGTTAATATACGCCAATTCTCTGACTTAAACCTCAAGTGGCTTTATATCACAATAAGAGAAAAATCAAAGCTCAGGGTTCTGTGCCTGAGACCAAAGGTATGATTAGTCTTTCCTTGCCAGCTCACCCACCACCCTCCAGTTACACTCTCCTTCTCTCTGTTCCTTGAACACTCCAAGATCACATCCATCTGAGACCCCTCGCACTTGCCCTTCTCTCTTCCTGGAATACTCATGCCCCAGATGTCTTCGCAGACATCAGCTCAAATGTCATCTCCTTCCAGAAGTTCTCTCTGATTTCTTAGTCCAAAGTAGCCACCAATCATTCTATTACTTTCCCCTGTCTGAATACTTTGCCTTGCACTTAACACAGTGAGATATTTCTTGTTTATTTCATAGAGAATGCTCTGTCTGTCCACTCTGGGAGGTGCACTTTTCTCTCTTAGTCACCCTGTGTCCCCAGTACCTAGAACAGTGCCAGGTACCTAACGAATACGCTGTAAATATTCAATATGAATATAAATGAATATATCTGCCCCCAAATTTTTTTATAGAAAGGAAATCAACTATATATCTTAGAACATCATTACTGGATACATACAAGTGACTTGCAACCCCCTTACCACTAATCAGGTCCTGCTAATAGCTGAGAACCTTGACTATGCCTGATAACAAGAGCATGAAAATGTCCTTGTAGGGCAGTGTAATGAAGAATGTTTTTGGGAGTGATGAATCTGGAGAGCACATGCAGGACAGATCAGAGGGTAAAAGACAAAGGGGCCAGTTAGATGCCTATTTGTCTAGGTGTGGAGTGCTGGAGCCTGAATCAGTGGCTGTGAAAGGAACAGATACAAGGACTATGGTGATGGAAGAACTAACAGGGTTGGAGGCTGATTAATCTGTGGAGAGAGTTACAAGGGTGGACCTCTGGGAGTTCAAAATCTTGGCAACAATCTTCTCCCACTTATATGAAGTCTGCTGTATGTAAGTGACAAGCTGCTTGATTTAATAGAGAAATACAGACTCATAAATTGATGTAGCAGAATGTTCCCCTATAATTTGATTTTCCTTACATGATAGTCATGAATATCATGCATTCCTTTAAAAGACTGGAAAGACTTATTTGATATCAATGACACATCAATCAAAAATGTTACAGTAATCATAGCTATGTACTTACTATATGAATACAATCATATTGAATGAACTCAATCAAAAACAACAGTTGAATCTTTTTAGTCTTTTTAACACTTGGATGACTTGGCTAATTTTTTACTTTACCTGTACTTGGTATGGTCTATTAGTTTTCTATTGCAGCTGTGACAAATTATCACAAACCTAGAAGCTTAAACACAGTTCTGTAAGTCAGAAGTCCCACACAGGTCTCTCTGGGCTAAAACCACTGCCTAGGCAGGCTTACTTTCCTTTCTGTGAGCTCTGTAAGAGAGAGCTCCCCTTTCTATAGGGGAGGATACATTTCCTCATCTTCTCCAATTCCAAGAGGCTGCCCACATTCCACGACTTGTGGCCCCTTCCTCCATCTTCTAAGCCAGCAGTTCTGTGCCTCTCTAACCCTATTTCCACAGTTGATTCTCTCTCTCTGATCATAATTGGAAAAGGTTCTCCACTTCTAAGGACACCTGTAGTTAGACTGGACCCACCCAGAGCATCCAGCATAATTCCCCATCTCGAAGTCCTTAACTCAATCACATATGCAAAGATTCTTTTGCCACGTACAATAGCATTCACAGGTTCTGGTGGTTAGAGTATGGAGATCTTTGGAGGCCCATTGTTCTGAGTTCCACATGAGTTATTATCTATTAGAAGTGATGTTTTAAAGCGGTGCCCATTCTCTCTTCTGAAGCTGGATTCTCCTAGTGGCTGCTCAGTCACAGGAGGAAGAGAAAAATCATAAACTTGACTGAAACAATTTTATTTTCAACTTTTTAGAAATGTATCTTTTTTCATTTATGCCTATCCCCAACTTGTTCTAAGAGGGCTTTAAGGACTCTTATGGGTCCTTAAGAGTGTGATGAAGATGATATGTCCGGTACTTTTAGAATGACGGCCTTCTCTATTTTTCTCTTCATAAAAGCCGTCCTGCAAAGGTAGAACCTAGCAGTTCACGGTACAGGCTCTGGAGCCAGACTGGAGCAGGGGCTGGATCCATGCCCAGCACTGTCAAATTCCCTAATTCTGTGACTTAGCCTCATCCATAAAATGAGAGTTATTCCTTTAACCAGTATTTACTGAGCTCTTACTATATGCCATCACAATTCTAGGCACTGGGGATTCAGCCAGAATACACATGTACATTGTCATTGGTTATTAAGAAATTCAGACACTCTCAGCCCCAACTTCATATCTGCCTCAGTCTCTACCCCAGGACCCTCTGGACTTCCCACCGTCTAGCAACTAAAATGATGAAGCATGGCAGAGCGGGGTCCTTGCAGAAGCCTGCCCCAGTGCTCCTGCCTGCATCTGTCCTTGTGTGGGTGAAATCATTAATGGTGCTTTAATATGACCTCTGGAGTCAACAGTGAAAAAGAAACAGACAAAAATGCCTTTATGGTCCTGGCAGAGGAGACAGACAATAAGTAAGGCACATAAGTGTGTGGAAGGATGGATGGGTGGGTAGGTGGATGGATGGATGGACAGGTGAATGGAGAGATAGATTGAGAGAGACAGATCTTGCAGGGTAATAAGTGCTATGGAGAGAAATGTTGCAGGCAAGGAGGAGAGAGAATGTCAGCTTGAAAATGTGACAAGAGAAGTCTCACTGAGAAGGAGATATTGGAGAAAGGACCCGCGGAATGTCAGGGAACAGGGTGTGCGGGCACATGGGAAGGAAGAGAGAGCAGAAAGACGACTTTCAGGGAAGAGCATATCTTGCCTGGCCTGGGCACCATGAGGAGCATAAGTGAGCCTGGAGTGAAGGGAGAAGAGGAAACATAATGCTAGGGCCTGCCTCAGAGGATAGTTGTGAGGATTCTATGAATTACATTTAATTACTTAATTGAATGACCCTAATCCTAACCCTTAAAGCAAGGGCTGGCATATGGTTTTAAACTATATATATATATATATATATATATATATATATACATACACACACACACACACACACACATATACACCTATTATTTTTACCATTATTTTAGAAGTATGTCTCACTGAATAAAGTTAAAATGTTTTCCCCCCAGAGCTATAATTTCATTCCCCCAAACACCCTCTTAGGATGTTTCAGTACCTCGGGGGTTCCACTGGGATGGACACTGCATGTCCTCACTTCTGCATGAGCCCATATCTCTGGAGATGTCCAGATTTGGGGTGACAGGGATCCTTTCACACCCAGGACCTACAACATCAGATCTTGAATGCTCTTCCTCCAAGGAGTGATTTCATTATAATTTAGAAATTCAGAGCTTGAGTGAGACTACCCTCCATACATTGCCTTGGAGATTCAAGGTAAAGCTACATCTTCTACCACTCTCCTTTGCAGTTCTTGTCTTTTCTTCTTTCCTAAATATCCTGCCCACCACTCTGTGCTTACCCAGGGGTTTTAGAGCTTTCCGTAGAGCTTTTTCTCGGAGAAGGCAATGGCACCCCACTCCAGTACTCTTGCCTGGAAAATCCCATGGATGGAGGAGCCTGGTAGACTGCAGTCCATGCGGTCTCGAAGAGTTGGACACAACTGAGCGACTTCACTTTCACTTTTCACTTTCATGCATTGGAGAAGGAAATGGCAACCCAGTCCAGTATTCTTGCCTGGAGAATCCCAGGGATGGGGGAGCCTGTTGGCCTGCCATCTATGAGGTTGCACAGAGTCGGACACGACTGAAGTGACTTAGCAGCAGCAGCTAGAGCTTTTTCTAGGCTGTGCTCAGCACAGTCCCCTAGAATCCTCCCAGTCATCAGTACTTTTTCCATGATAAGAGTGATGGCCCTTATTTCAGTCACTAAACAGCTCCATTTCTAGGGGAAGGTATTCAATCTGTGATGATATGGGGTGTCCAGAGCATTATAACATCTCCACTGAATCCCCCAACACACACACAAACACACATACACTGCTAGTATGTCCTGTCTCACAAGTTCAGAGCAAAAATATGGTCATATCACTTTTCTTTTGTACTTGAATACTCAAACACCCTCATGCCCTATTAGCAAGAAGTGATATCTTGGGACATCCTCAACTCTAACTAGTCCAGTGATCTCCTAAGAGCTTACACAATGCACCAGCGTTCAGACCTGCCCCTCCACACCAAGATGGATGAGCCTAGAGCTGCCAAGTCTTCTACTCAGTGTCACCATGGAGACTGGTTCTGCCCAATCCTTCCCATGCTTGTCCCCTTATTTTTACTCTGAAATTACAGGTCTTTCCAATGACACCCTTGTTCTCAGGAATTCTTCCCTATATCCTTTTCACTGTGCTAGCAGAGCTGACCCAGAAGAGCTATTTTTATGAGCGATTCACTGTGTAAGACCTAGCCCTGTGTCACAAACTTTAAGATCTTGGTCCCAGATCCTCAGCCTAGATGTCTCCTATCCATAATGTTGACTTTATTTTAGGAATCTCATAACCCTTCACTGTCCTGGGCTTAACGGGAGCCCTCCACTTACCCTTCTTCAGCATCTCTACCCAACCAGACCTCAGGGAACAGAATTTGGAACCTGGGCCTCATGTCTTCCAAAATGCCTTGCCCTCTTATACAAGTCAATTGTCATCTCCTCCCTCGCCTCCAAATCAGTTTCCCCAAGTAGCAGGCTTGCTGGATTGACAAAATTCAGATATACCCCAACCCCCACCCCCAGAACAATGACTGCTTCTTTGCTCTATATTAAACCATTATAGGGGCCACTCAAGAAGCAGCATGACAGATGAGCCACTCTTGATAATATGTATATCCAGACATTTCAGATGAAAAAGCAAAGGCTGAGGATAAAATCAGATAATGCAGTGTGAACTATTTGTTTCTGATACATTATTTCATCTGTCTAAACATTCCCTGATAGCTCAGTTTATAAAGAATCTGCCTTCAATGCAGGAGACCCCAGTTCAATTCCTGGGTTGGAAAGATCCTCTGGAGAAGGGATAGGCTACCCACTCCAGTATCCTTGGACTTCCCTTGTGGCTCAGCTGGTAAAGAATCCACCTGTAATGCAGGTTTGATCCCTGGGTTGGGAAGATCCCCTGGAGAAAGTGAAAGACTACCACCCCAGTATTCTGGCCTGGAGAATTCCATGGACTGTATAGTCCTCGGGGTGGCAGAGAGTCAGATGCTACTGAGCAACTTTCACTTTTCACTTTTAAACAACATAACACATTTCATTAGTCTCCTCTTTTGTCTAATTTGGGTGAGCCCTGGAAGACTTGAGTAATTAAGATGTGCAGACAGTAATATAGTGTAACTCCTCTTTAAATATGTTGGATACTGACAGCTTTCAGAAAGATATTTTGATATAGAAACTCTAATCTCTCCTTGGTTAAAAATATTTGTGAAAAGCAAATTGCTAGCAGATGGAAGCCCTCAAGACCTCCCGCAGCAAGAGGAAAGTGTTGCTACTGTGGGTAAATGATGAACAAGGTCCAAAGACATCAACCTGTTTCCTCTCTGCGCTGCAAGGAAGCGATAGCAGCATGCGTCATTACTCTTGATTGTGCATCACAGCACAGAAACCTAAGGCTTTAAGATGCGCAATTTGAATACATTCCATTCACCAGAATTGTTAAACAGTTTAGAGAACAACACTTTGGGAGGGTCTGATCCCTGGCCAACAATATCCATGACCATCTTAATCTCCAGATTCGTCTCCGCACGTCTTTTAGCCTGAAGCTTATTGAAAAACCTCAATTTCCTCTCAGAGGGAGAACTGATTAGAAATCAGCTGTGTCGGACTCTGAATCATGTCCGCCTGAGCCAGGGAGAGCAAACAGATTTTCATCTAAAGGGCCAACTCTGATCAATAACGGATTCCGCATCTACATCCAGCCGACAGCCAAGAGTAATGTCTGCGTAGGCACTGGAGGGACATGCGTAGGCTGTGGTCTGACTCACTCACCTCCCTGCTCCCAGGGCTTCGAGCAGTACACAGCTCACAGAAGGCGCTCAATCACAGTGTGTGAATGAATAAATGGATGAACTAATTAATCTATCACCTCTGGCTCCTATCTTTGAAAAAGTGCAGTGTTGTAGAAATCACGCTCAATGAGGAGATGTTAGTTTCAAGGCTACCAACTACCTGGTTAAGTCTCTTTACCACCACCTCTCAATATCCTTCTTTATAAGATGAACACAGCAGAATCTACCCTGATTAATAAGCAGTTGAAATAATGCACTTTACTGGAAACAACCCAGCACCAGACATTTTTCTGTAGCTGAATCCATCGATTCACCATGTTGCCATCTGCGTCTCAGAATGAACTGGCCTCTTTTAGCCTGTCTGACCTCAGGACCTCCTGGAGACAGGATTATTTCTCAGGTGCAACCCCCTCTGGGAAACTAGCTTCAGAAAGATGGAGAAGGACTAAGGAGCAGAATAGGGAATGCTCCTGAATAGACACATCTATTCATTGCCGTGAATAGACACATCGGTGATGAAATTGTTAACTTCTGCACAAAATTACATGGTGAACTTTACAATAACATAATAAAAGGAGAACATGAAAAATCTAAGTGCTACACAGTGACATTTAGATACAAGAGAAGAGGTTTCCAGAGGTGTCTCCTTGACAACCAAAGGCAGAGTGGAGGGAGTGTAACCTTCTGTAGCCTGTTTCTGTCAAAACAAACTATCACATCACTGCATCTGTTCTAGGTAGGGGGGGCCTCTCTGGGTTCCACACAAAAAAATCATATTTATCCATTAGAGTAGATTTCATACTCTTTACATGATTCAAAAATGAACATCAGAGGGACATTAGAGAATCACATTCAAACTTTTTAGGGTGGCATCCCAACTCCTCTGTGATCGATCATACATCATCTATCTCCCATTCTCTTTCCTCTGCTCAGATCTTTCCAAAGGCTTTACATCCACATGAACTAAAACCTCCAAACCCTTATGCCACTGGCAAAGCCTGTAGAATGTGGATGATGTCACCTTCCCCCAGGCATCTGCTGTCACATTGCCCCTCACCTACTCTTCTGAAGACCTGCTGTGTGTTAGACAGTGATCCCCACCCCACACCAACGTGTTTGTCTCTGCTGTGCCCTCATCCCGGCGCACCTTCCACCTTCCTCCTCTCAGGTCCCTGTTGATGCTTCACCTTATCAAAGAGGGCTTCCCTGGCCATTCTCTTTGAATTACCAACTCCCACTGCAGCATCCTCAGTTCTCTAACCCTTCATTGCTCTTCTACCCTCTGACATTTTGTCATATATGTATGTGTATATACGTGTGTGTGTGTGTGTGTCTTTGCCCTCACACACTGTTGCCCCTCCACCTAGGATCTTCTCCCCTGTTCATCTCTTCCTGGTGCCCAGGGGGATACTGTCGACCAGACACGAGCCAAACTAACTGGGAGGAAAGGACAGAAAACGGGAAGGAGAAGCTTGCCAGAAAAAGGTTGCAGCAGAAAAGAATTATGATAGGAAACAGAGAGAGGTGGAGAAATCACTAACTCTAGAAAAGAAGAAGAGAGTGAGAGGGAAACACTGAGCAGTGATCTTCACCAACCTCAGCCTCTTGTCTCGGACATGCATTTAAAGTGTCTGTTTCATCGCCAACATCCAGAGTATAGCCTCTCATCTTTCTTCTCCTCCCACCTTTCCATCAACCAAGATCTTTCTTTTTTAATTTATTTTTTACTGAAGTATAGTTGATCTACAATACTGTGTTAGTTTCTGGTGTACAACAAGGTGATTTAGTCATATGTATATTCCATTGTAGTTTATCACAGGATATTGAATATAGTCCCCTGTGCTATATGGTAGGACCTTGCTGTTTATCCACTCTATATGTAATATCATCCCAAACTCCCAATCTCTGCTAATCCCAAACTCCCAACATCTTCCTTACCCTTTAAGATCAATTTAAATGCCCACCCAGAGGCTCCTCTGCCCAACCCCTCAGAGTTTATATAGCCCTGAAGCCTTGATTCGTTCTTCTCTCCAGATTTAGAGAGACTTTTCTTTTTCCACTTTTTTTTCTACAACTAGATAGTAAACTTCTTGGGAAACAGTTGTGTATATTCTTTTGAGATATGTTTGAATCCTGATTCCAATACTTAGTAATGTATTTCATTGAATCAAAATTGATATAAAACACAGCATTATTTTATATACCAGTAAAAACAGAAAAATCCTGCCCATTAATTATAAGACACCATCAAGTATAAAATGCATCCTGATTGCAGAAATCTGAGAATGTGAAAAGGATACATCAAAGAAATGATGAAATAATGGAAGCTATGAGGATTTAGGCTAGAGGCTAAACTTCTTTGAAATTCAGACTTTCCATTTATGAAAACCAGGCTTTTTTCATTTATTCAACAAATATTTATCCATGCTTAAACATTACAATTTTTTATTAAAAGGAACAGGAACTGGCTCTGGTTAAACAAGTCAAGATTTACTTAAGGAAAGGTACTGGGAGCTCAGAAAACTAAAGAGCGGCTGGAGAAGCAAGACCCAGAGGAACATGAGGCCTAGGAAACAGGAACCATGGCAACAGTCTCCCACCAGGAGGGGTCTGCTTAAGATAGAAATTCTGGTACTTAACACTTTATCTTGCGTTGGATAAATTCAGGAGCCTCTGATGGATGGAGCCTGCCCCCTTGTGTAGGGGTCCTGGCCAGCATCTGCCCCTTTTGGCTTCCAAAGTAGAAAGACAAGCACCTGAATTTTCCATCCTATCAAAGCTACATACAACAGGAGACAGAGAATTCCCCAAAGTGATTTGGGACACTGTTGGGAAGGCAAGGAAGGAGGAATGGATGTCCTGTAGCAAAACAAAAAGCAAAAGGAAGACAAATCTCACAGTGAGTTCTTAACATATTTTTCCCAGGTGGCTCAGTTGGTGAAAAATTCACCTGCAGTGCAGGAGACACAGGAGATATGGGTTCTGTCTCTAGGTCAGGAAGATTCCCCTGGAGGAGGGAATGGCTGCCCACTCCAGTGTTCCTCCCTGGAATCCCATGGACAGAGGAGCCCAGCAGGCCACAGTCTATAGTGTCACAAAGAGTCAGACAAGACTGAAGTGACTGAACACGCACGCACCACCCAGTGAAAGAGACAGGCATTACCATATTTTTCTTCCGTGAAGGAAAGAGATTGCTACGAGAGGATAACTGGGGAGACCTAAATCCAGTGACCCTTTTCTCCATCCTCAGTTCGCATGGACTGTCAACAGCTTCTGATGCAACTGACTACTCCCTCTCTGAAACATTTTCTTCACTTGGCTTTGAGAAGATCCTGTCCTCATGGTTTTCCTCCCCCTCACTAGCCATCCCTTCTCCTGTGTTAGATCCTTCACCTCCCCAACCCTCCAGTGCTGGTGGGTCCCAGGATTCAGACCTCAGACCTCTACTCTGTCTACGCTCACTCCCATGGGACTCTATCTAATCTCAAGTTTTTCAATAATATCTGTACACAGAAGACTGATACATGTATTTCTCCAATCAGAACCTCTACGTGGACCCCAGACTTACATATCTGACTGATGTTTCAATATCTCCATTAAGATCTCTAATCACAGGTTCAATCTGATCATGTCTAAATCTAACTCCTTATCTTCTCTCTGCCAAGCCTGCCCCATAGTCTTCTTCATTTCAGTCAGTGGAAACTCTATCCTCCCACAAACCTCGTGTTGCCTTGGGCTCCTGCCTATCTCTTACACCCCACAGCTAATCCATTGGCAAAGCCAACAAATCTGACCACTTGTGGCAACCCCATCACCAGCACCCTGGTCCAAGCTAAACTCATCTCTCCTGAACTATTGGAATAGCCTCCTAATTGGCCAGTTTGTTTCTCCTCCTACCCTCCTACATTCTAACTGTAGCACAATGCATTGTAACCCTTTAAAAACCTAGATCAGATTACGGACCCTTCCTCAAAGTCTTGGGATGGTCCATAAGCCCTTACATAGTCTTCCTTCAACCCTCTCCAAGCCTTATCCCCTGGCTCTCTCTCATTCATCCACTCTGCTCTAGCAGAATTTCTTCCTCCACTTTTTGCAACTACTCTTGCTTCCTCCCAGAATGCTCTTTCCTCTAGGCTTTCATATGGCTTCCTCCCTCTCCCTTTTAGGTCTTTAATAAAATACCATGTCACTACCAAAGTTAAAACTGTAACACACCACCCAGAAACACACCCACGTACAACCTCCTGCCGAATTCCCCATCTGATTTCCTCCATGCCACTCATTGATATCTAGCATATTATATATTTTATCTACATGTGTGTTAACACATTAGAATGTGTTAACATTAGAGTGTAAACTGTGAGGGTGGGGGCTTCTGGTCACTGCTTACAACATTGCTTGGCACACAGCATGCTTTCAGTAAATATTCTTTGAATGAATCAAGTTGCCTTATCTTTCAAATATCAATTAAATAAATGTGAGAAATAACCCACACCTACAATATAAGATTAACCTAAGAGGCCAATGAAATACTGTGCCTTGTAAACCAAGCTAGGCTGTATAAATGTAAGGAAGTTTGAGAACCTGTGTTCCATGCGGCCACATTTGACATTCTGCTAATTTAGCACTTTTATGTGGACTGAAAACATAAAAACTTGTTTTGCTACTTGCAGTACAAGTTGTTTAGTCACTAAGTCATGTCCAACCCTACTGCGAACCCAGAGACTGTAGCCCACCAGGTTCCTCTGTTCATGGGATTTCCCAGACAAGAATAACGAAGTGGGTTGCCATTTCCTTCTCCAGGGGATCTTCCAGACCCAGGGATCAAAACTGCATCTCTTGCTTGGCAGACAGATTCTTTAGAGACCAAGAAATATCTTTTCCTTTCCTCCATGAAGTTATACGTCCTATCCTCTTTTCACTACACTCTCATTACCTGCTTCTCAAAACCCTATATGAAATAAAAAGAAGCTAACAAACACCTATAAAGCAATGTTATGGGACAATAATAATGATAATTGGTAGCTTTTCTGAAAACATATTTTTAAAGCATACAAATATTTTAAAATGAAGCATCTGGTGGGCTGAACTAGTAGATTAAGAGGAAGATAAATACAGTGGGAGGGGAGTGCTGGCTGACCCCTGCCAAAGAAATATTCCCTATAGCTGAACCACAGGCACTAGCATTGAGCTGACTTCCTCCCAAGACAAATCGGAGCTGCATTCATATTGCATCAGCCTCCAAACAGAATGAGTTCTTGGACCTATCCCACCTGGCAGGCTGGGAATATATAATTATAAGTCCGCTGATAGCAATTGTACATGTTTCAGTAGATTAGGAAAAGCAACTAAACAGGGAGTAATTGAATTCAACACGGTGTGCTAGGAGGGGCTGATTTTCTGGCATTTGTGTTCCACTCAGGCGCTTCCTCCCTCTCCATCTTCATGGCTTGCCTGTCCAATCAGACAAGTCAATTACAGCGGGACTCTGTCTTCCTGGAAATGCAGTGGGGAGCAAGGATTATCAAAGAGGAGCACCTGCCATGCTGTTGTTTAGCCGCTAAGTCATGTCCAACTTTT
This sequence comes from Budorcas taxicolor, assembly GCF_023091745.1. NCBI lineage: Eukaryota > Metazoa > Chordata > Mammalia > Artiodactyla > Bovidae > Budorcas > Budorcas taxicolor. Next base: position 77,472,856 of record NC_068912.1, read on the forward strand.
CGCGACCGTATGGACTACAGTCCGCCAGGCTCCTTTGTCCATGTGATTTCCCAGGCAAGAATACTGGAGTGGGTGGCCACTTCCTTATCCAGGGGGTCTTCCCCACCCAGGGATCAAACCCACATCTCCTGCATTGGCAGGCAGGCTCTTTAACCCTGAGCCACCTGAGAGGACATGGAAGGGAGTCCACCATCTTGCTGGGACTCATCTGCTTCCCTTGAGAGGTTCATGCCTGGAAGGCAGTCCAAGGCTGGCCAAGGGTCGAGCCTGAGAGTGGGGAATTAAGGGTCACTGTGGGGATGATATGGTAATTAGGCCTACCAATTATGAAGTGCGTACTTTGTACTTTGTACCAGGACTATGCTAGGGACCTTGTAGGCATGCATCATCTAATCTCATACTCACCATAACCTAGTGAGGTTGGTACTAATGTGTTCACCACTCTACGGTGAGAAAGAGGCTGGGAGAGGTGATGTGAGGTTTCCAATGTCACTCGTGTGCTAGCACTCAGGATTAAGGGACTTTCCATGATGTGAAGCACCTGGTCCCACTTAGCGCAGGTGTACTCATGAAACCGCCACTGCCTATGAACATCACTAGAAGAAGTAGCAGCAGATGGGGCTCTGCTTTCAACAATTTGGACTAGACTCTGACTCTGTGCCCCTCAAGAATCTACCTTGATGTAGCGGCAGTGAAGGTATGGTTTCTAAATCTAGGCTTTTATAAAGAAATATTGCCATCTGGTGGACACCTGCCCACACTTTTTTAAAAATCTCCATGAAAAAATTTCAAAAGCAAAGGGAAGGGTGATGATGTATTTTGAACTTGAGTTGTTCTCTTTAGCCTCCATTCTTTCAGATTCAAGTTGTAGGTTTCCTGTTTGTGTTATGCTATTAAATAGACTTTTTTTTTTTGTAAACACATGCAAGTCTTCAGAATTCACACGCATCTAAAAGGAACATGACCACTATCCACTGCCTCCCAACCCCCATGCAAAGTAAGCCTTTCTCTTGTTTTCCCCATCTTTCTCCATCAACCTGGGAGTTATTTTTGATACCTTTTTCCTCCTCACCTGATCTCTCTGCCCCCGCATCATACAGTCCCTCACCATGTCTCATCCATCCTCTCTCCAAGGTATATGTCAAACCATCTACTTCTCGCTCCACTTGCTTGGCTACAATGCCGATTCATACCACTCTCTCTCACTTGAACTATATATAGTAACTTCCTAACTGATTTTCTTTCTTCTTATCTGGGTCCTGCCTATATTGCTAAACCCCTCTCACATCACTCTTCAGTTGTTGCTCTGCATCCCAGCTACACTTGCCTGCTTTTGGATTTAAACAACATTCTCGGCAATTCCCTTCCTCAGGACCTTACCACATGTTGTTTCCATGGACTTAGATACTCTTATCCCTAAAGCGCTTGAATATCACCCATTTATTTTACAGCTATGAATTGGAAATATTTGACTCTCATTGTAGATTAAGTCCCCTGTATTCTTTTTTAGGACATCTTGGGTTTTTTTTAGGGGACATCATTTTTGTAATTATACATTTATGTATTTGTTTTTTTTAAACACTTTTCCAATTCCTCACCTACCTCATGAGTATAAGTTCCATGAGGGAAAGAGCCACATATGTTTGGTTAAACTTTGTATCTCTGGTACCTAGCACAGAGTTTTATGCATAGGAGATTTTTTTAAAAGAAAGCTTATTTTTACCAATATTACTACTATTGTTAATTTAAAAAATCCCACTTGCCTTTAGCACATGACTTATTAAAAATGTTGTTGCCACTTTGCCAAAGAAGATATACAGACAGTTCTAAGGACAGAATATTTTTGTCCTCGCAAAATTTATATGTTAAATCTTAGCATCCATCCAATGGGATAGAATTAGGAGCTAGGCCTTTCTAAGATAATTAGGTCATGAGGATGTTGCCCTGTGATAGGATTAGTGCCCTTCTTTCTCTGTCTTGTAAGGATACAAAGTGAAGATGACCCTCTATAAACCAGGAAGAGGGACTTTACCAAGAACCCAACCATGCTGGCACCCTAATCTCAGACTTTCAGCTTCCAGAATTTCGAGAAATAAATGTCTGTTCATTTAGCTACCCAGTCCATGTTATTCTGGTTTAGGTGCCTGGACTAAGACAAATGGCAAATAGGAACATGAGAAAATGTTCTACCCATCGCTATTCATATCTTTTTAATTGAATTATTCTTCACAGGTGTACCAAGCTACATGTCTTTGTCAACCACTCCTGTCCATTCTGGTCTCTAATTCCTGTTTCATGCACAACAAAAGGGTCCCCTGAAGTGCTCTGCAAATAAGAGTCATTGTTTCCTCTAAAACTGTCAACAACACCTTGATTTTAACCTCACAAACTCTTTTTGGACTTCTGACCTCCAGAACTATGAGAGAATAAACTTGTATTATTTTAAGCTACTAAAAATAAATAAATAAATAAAACTGTCAACAAACCTCCTACAACATTTTTTTTTTTTTCAATTTGAGGGCCCCAATCCATTAGTGGGTCAAGAAACCCATTGAGTGGATTGCAACTAGCACTGATATAAAGGATAAGATAGAATAACTACAAATGATGTTTAAAATAGTGGCATTTTTATCGCCACTAAACAGAAATATTGAGAAGAGGGCCTATTTCCACCTCAACCCACAGCAAGGAGATTGCTTTTTCCTAGCTGCTAGGAGAAAGAACATTTCCACCTCCACTTCCAGGCCATTTCACAGTTGCCTCAAGGAGGAAACATGTTCAGTCACTTAAGTCATGTCTGACTCTTTGTGACCCCATGAACTGCAGCACTTCCCTGAACTGCCAGACTTCCCTGAACTTCACTGTCTCCTGGAGTTTGCTCAAACTCATGTCCATTGAGTCAGTAAGGAGGAAACTAGCAGGTGCTAATCCAAAAGGTTGGGGTCTAATTCATATTGAGTCACTTCTTGATGACTACCTGGTCTATTCCCAGCATTCTCCTTTATTTCATGTGCTCTCGCACAGTGGCAATCACACCCTGGGCACAGGTGTCCCTGTTGGAGGTAGGCCGAACAATACTTGTGCTGTCTACCCAGCTTTTCGGTCTGCAGTGTGAGGAGGGTGAGGCAGCCAGCCTTTCTCTCCTGCACAGCAGGTTAGGTGAATGGGTTAGAATCTGCTGCACAGGCCTCACCCTTCTAGACCCAGCCAGTCTCCACTTCAGGAAGCAGGAAAGCCCTTGTTGGTTTCTAGACCCAACCCTCCAGCACAGCTAACCAGACATCCCTGCTCTTCTATCAGATAAATCTGGTTTTCTGCTTTCTAATTGGCTATTGATATGTGGTTCCCTCTGCTGGGAGCCTTGGAGATTTGGGGCACCAAACCCCACTGCAAACTCCTAACAAGGAGTTTCTGTGACTCCGATAATAAAGAAACCAGATTCATTTCATGGATATTTTAAAACGTCATTCATTTGCTGTTAAGACTTTAGGAAAGTTTTTATTCTTAGTCTTGCATTTGTAAAATAAAGTGTTAGAATCTGATACCTCATCCAAAGCAGAGGTGACAGTGATACCTATCTCATGGGGAAGAGCAGGATTTCATAAGGTAATGCATGTAAAATGCATAGGACAGTGTCTTGCACATAGCAAGAGCTCAATAAATATTAGCTACTTGTCTTCCTATTATTTCCTTCCAGCTTTTTTTAAGAAAAAGCACTATTTCACTGTATAACAATACATATGTGTGATAACTAGGAATTTGGTCTGCAGCACTTTCTCACCAAGGGTATCAGAGCAAGGAAAAGGTGATGATCAGTGATAGAAATACAAGAAAATGAAAATATGATTTGAAGGACAAGAAGGTTAAATGAGACATGTTCTAAGGCCCAAGAGAAATAGAGAAAGAAAATGAGCCATGATAATACAGGCCCCAAAACAGCATGTGATCTTATTGTCAATTCAAACAATATACCTTCACAGATATGTGACTCTCCGAAAATCGGGACCTGATCCTGCCACCATCCAGGGTGACACCATTTTTACCTGTCAAACGAGCAACTTTGTGCCCATAGAGAGCGGTGCTGGTATGTGACTAAACAAAGTTGATTGAACACAGAATTCTCTCTATTCCTTCCCCAACTCTACACTAAAATAACATTCAATGAAAAACAAAAAGGTATAAGTAACAAGAAAAAGGAAAATGGGAGAGAAAACTAGAGCAGACAAGAAACAGGAAGTTTTAATAGATGAACAAGTGACAAAGCAATTGACTTAGCAAAATGAAGAAAGCTGAAATCTGAATGCCTGTGAAGGGTGGGGGGATGAGAATAGAAAGCTGGTGCATTCCACCAAAATCCAGAAAGGCTCAGAATCAGAGGCAATGAGCACTTCTGAAGATGGGGGTATAAAATGGGGCTGAAAATAAGAGGATTGGTTGGAAGTTTTCATAAGGAGCACTTGGACCTCCAGATTCCTCCACCCCCCACTTCCTTTGGCACCCATCCTCCCACTCCACCCCCAACTCTGGCAAAAGACAGGAGATGTTTTTAGAGAAGACCAGAGATTCTATGGGCTTCCCTGATAGCTCAGTTGGTAAAGAATCCACCTGCAATGCAGGAGACCCTGGTTCAATTCCTGGGGTGGGAAGATCTGCTAGAGAAGGGAAAGGCTACTCACTCCAGTATTCTGGCCTGGAGAATTCCATGGACTGTATAGTCCATGGGGTTGCAAACAGTCAGACGTGACTGAGTGATTTGCACTTCACTTCAATTCTAATAGAGATTCTATTAAAATGTAAGTTTCATGAAAGGATTTTCATCTGATGTGATTACTAGTGGATCAACAATACCTAGGATTATGCCTGCCACCAAGTGCTAAGGGGGTACTGGATAAATATTTGTTGAATGACTGAAAGATCGGGCAAACCAAAAGTATGATATGAGTCACAGTTGAGGACAGGGTACTCAGAAAACAAGATCAGCTGAAAATCTAGATTTAAAATCTGCAGCAAGGCAAAAAAACATGATGAGACTTCAGGCTCTTTGAATGATGGTAGCCAGACTTAAACCTTCCCTACCTGCAAGTGCTGTGTCAGATTCTTACTCATGTATCTGACTAGCCCAAAGAAAGAGACCTACGGAAACCAATAGAGATCTGTAGGCAGACAGAAGGACCAGATGTACACTACATCACCCGTTCATCCCGCACAGTAAGCTCTGCACACACATAGAAAATCATAATCAGCCAGGGATAAAACACCTGAGGAAGGCTGCCAACATGAAAGACACAGACTATAAAAAGGGAACAACTTTTTTTTAAAGATAAAAACAATTGAGACAATGAAAATAACAGAAAAAAAAACAAAAAAAAAATCATTAATACTCTCAAAGAGAGGAGAAAATATTGCATCCTTGTAACCCAAACATTTATTATTAAAAAATAAACTGTGTATGGAATGGAGCAGGGTTGAGAAATAAGACATTCAGAGAATAAAAGAGGTTTTTCTTAAAATACCAAGATGACAAAAACAATTGTCAATAACAATAGACATAATCAGAATATATATTTCCTGGAAAATTTATAATAGGAGATGCATTTTTAGAGAAAAGTATGACCCATCACAACACTGAATTGGAAAAGCTCATTAACTATTATTCATATAAATGAGTACACAATACCATTAATGTACCACAGTAAAATATATGTACAAAAAATAATATGTATTTTGTAAGGACACATACAAATAAAAAGATACACAACAGAATTAAAATGTTTGTCTGTGAATAGAAGGGAATGGGAATAGGAATAGGGTAAAAAGGGTATGAATAGAAATTCAATCAATCAAATAAGAGAAGGTCCTTGAACAGATTGATAATAAGAGTTAAGTCAAGAGCTGAGAATTATGATTAGCTGAAGCTTCTGCACCTGAGTTAAAAGAGTTTCAATGTATTATTCACAGTTCTTCTGGTTGGAAGTGACAGAAACCCAACCTGCACTAGCATAAACAAACTAAAAGGAATGTACTGGCTCACTGCAAAATCCAGGGTAGTTCTGCTTCAGGCAGCGTTTGATCCAGGTACTCACGGGATGTCTACAGCTCTCAGCTCTCCTGTGCCAAAACTTGACAATGAAACGGTTTTACTTTGTTCATGAGCTTGTACGTTAGGAATTCAGGAAAGGCTCAGCTGGACACACCATTGCTAATCCAGATGGTGTCAGGTGGTATTTATTCAGGGCCAGATGTTCCTCTTCCATAATAGCTCCTTTATTCACATATCTGGTGTGTTGGTAATCCCTGCCCCCCTTTCTAAGCACTCATACACACTTGCATGTTCACACACATGCACACACACCCCCAGTGTACTGGGCTTGGTTTTTACTCAATTGCTGTTTCTGTATAATTATAGTAAATAACTTCATATGTCTAAATTTCCTTATTTCCATCATCTCATCAGTAACTGTGTCTCTTAACAGGCACTGATGGAGCCTTGGGAAATAGTCGTGGTCTTGCAGTTATTGTTCTGGGTCCATAATTTAGTCTCTAACTGGGCATAAAGGGCTTCATCAGTTCAGTTCAGTTGCTCAGTCGCGTCCGACTCTTTGGGACCCCATGAACCACAGCACGCCAGGCCTCCCTGTCCATCACCAACTCCAGAGTTTACCCAAAGTCATGTCTAGAGTAGAACTAAATATATATTGGATATCTTGGCTGGGAGCAGACCCATGTTCTTCTGAAATCAAAGGGCCTGTAGGCAAAGTTCAATGCATTTAAAATTATAATGTGTTGTACAGATGTGAGGGCTTATTAACAGTTGTGGACTGAATGTGTCTCTGCATAGAAAAGCTCCCTTCTTTTTAATTGTCACTTTTCTCATTTTAAAGCCATAGAAGGTGTGGGGGTTTGGGTTAATCATTTTTGTTTCCTCATTTGTACTGGCAGAAGAAAGGAAAACAAATAAAGGTGCCTTCTAGGAAGAGTAATCTGGCCTCATTTAGGGTGGGTTGGGAGAGACTACATCTATGATCCCTAAATATTTTTCGTTGTGCACGTCATCAGTACAGACTTTGAATATGCAACCCAATATACATATTTTTATTTATATATTATATCCCTGATATGACATAACAAACAGAAGGGATATAACTAACTATATAACTAACAAAAGGGAAAATAAGTGTAGCTATAATTTCAAATACTTTTATCCTGCCTGCATTGTCTTAAAGGCAAGTCAGAAAGACCAATGGAGATGCTTTTGCAATTATCACATGAAGTTTAAGAAAACTATTCACCTGTAAAGTTTGTCATTAGGACACTAACTGACTAAGAATGTTTGTAAAAATATTACCCTAACCTTTCTCTGTTAGGAAGGAGGAATAAGCTTACCATTATGGGAGGAAATGCTGAACACTGGTCCCAGTGATACCAGCCTAAGAAAAGAGGTCAGGGTGGCAACTCCATTGTGAGACATAATTAATATTTGTAAAGGGCTTAGAGCCATTAAAATTAGGAGGCAGGGTCAAAGGCAAGATTCATTATGACTGCCAGGTTCCTCAGTTACAAACAGATTCCAAAAATGTGACCTAACCTACCAAGAGCTTGGGCAGATTTACAAAGACAGGAATTTGAGTGGTCACCAGCAAAGCACCCCACAAGGCCCTCAAATTGCAAATGAATAGGATTTTATATATGTCTTTCTAGGCTTGGAATAAGAGCCTCTGCTCTCAGCAAAACTTGTTCCATCTCCCTGCTGGGCATTCAAAGTCTCCCATGATCTGGCTCTCATCTAGCTTTCATTCATTCATTCACATTCATTCATTCAGCATTTAATGAACACTATTATATTATTCTTATATATTATATAGAGAATAATAAATGTTATGATATAATAGCTGAGGATGCAACAGTAAACCTAATAGAATAATAAGTTCCCTCATATATCTTATGGTCTGATAAGGAGACAGACAATAAAAAAATGGGTAGGGGGTTAGTCGCTAAGTCGTGTCCAACTCTTGCAACGCCATGGACTGTAGCCTGCCAGGCTCCTCTGTCCATGGGATTCTCCAGGCAAGAGTACTGGAGTGGGTTGCCATTTCCTTCTCCAGGGGATCTTCCCAACCCAGGAACAGAACCTGGGTCTCCTGCACTGCAGGCAAAGTCTTTACTAACTGAGCTATAAGGGAAGCCCCTTAAAAAACAAATGTCCCAAATAACATTTTACAATGATAAGTAGAAAAGAAGAATAATGTATGGTTTAGAGTGTTGGGGAGACTGCTACTTATAGTATAGAACTGGTTTTACCCCCTATCTGAAATAATCTAAAAACAGACAAAATAGAGAAACAACAGCTTGCAAAACACTGTACATCGGGTGACAAAAGGATGGTGATCCCTGAAAGATGGAATACAAACGAAAGGAGCTGACTACTTGGAAGGTATTTCCAGGCAAAGGGGAGAGGTGGGAATTCAAAAGGAGCTGATGGGCTCCTTGAGTCAAGGAGATACGTACGGGAACTCAGGGAGATCAAAGCAACTAGGATTCATGGGAAGGAGCGTGAGATCGAAGAGAGCTGAACAAAGAGAGCCCAGAGACTCACTGAAGGTCCCATCTGAATATAATGATGAACTGACTCATTGGAGAAGACCCTGATGCTGGGAAGGATTTAAGGCAAGAGGAGAAGGGGACAAGACAGGATGCGATGGTTGGATGGCATCACTGACTCGATGGACAAGAGTTTTGAGCAAAGGCTCTGAGAGTTGGTGATGGACAGGGAAACCTGGTGTGCTGCGGTCCATGGGGTCACAAAGAGTCAGACATGACTGATCAACTGAACTGAACTGATGATGAGTGATGATGAACTCATTCAGGTAAAGCAACTAATCAAGGCCAGGGCAGAACCAGCTGTAAGGATCAATGGTAACAGTGCCTGATGTTGATGCAGGACCAGAAGTGTTGCCTCTTTCTACCAGCCAGACTGGAAAACCTCAAGATTTATGTATCATTGGGTAGACAAACAATTTGTCTTCAAATGGAGAAATTAGCCCTAGAGCAATAACCACTTTACTCCTGCCAAATTAATCTTAAAAGCAAGACCTAAAAGGATAAATTTGGTCCCAGTAACTTAACTATATTCTAGAACAAAGATCAAGGCTATTTATAGCAATACAAATATATCCATCACAATTCATCAGAAACCTCTGAAAATAAATCCATGCCCAAACTGGTAGTAGGACCAGACGCAACCTACCTAGTAATCTAGGAAATAGGAGAGAAAACAATGATAAGACATCTAGAGAGTGTTTAAACAGAAATGGTCAGAACACTCTTGAAATTAATGCACCTTTATTGCATTCAAAATTTGAATGTGGTCTATAATTCACAGTGTAGTCTCAGAACAGGAATAGTCCATATTTTTATTTTTAGAAACACTGAGATAATGGAATAATACCAATGATGATGCCAGGATTTTGTACTTATATTGTGGCATTGTGGTAGGGATTATTCTATTATCTCAGTATTTCTAGAGTAATATTGGAATACTAAGAAAAATGGCATTTTAATCACATTTTTTGAGATTACTCAATACTCTGGAAAAAAAAAAACATTTTAGATACTTTGAGAACAATGCAGTGTAAATTGGAGTCACAGAGGTTGCAGGCAAAGTACGTTCCATTCTCCCCAGAATATAAAGCTAAATGAAATTAGCAGGTCTGTCATCAGAGTGTCAGAGAAAATACTTTCCATTCTCATCACAACTTAGCTCACAGATCCACATGGTTGACTGTGTCTGAGTCAAAACCTTGTAGCAAGGGCTATAGATGGATTGATAATCTAATCATCTATCAGGCTGCTTCTCTTTCTGACACTGCAAGGGCCTTCTATTTTCTTCAGGGAAGGTCTGGGGTGAGTGCTTGACGAAGAGAATGTTTCTGTTGAACCATTTAATTAGTTAGCATCTGCATACATTCCACATCAGGGCCAACATCCAGCTCCTCTAGCCAAATTCTGGCAGTGAGCAAGGGCCTGGCTTGGCCAGACTGGCACTAGCTATCCTTGCTGTGTGGTCTCTCTAACTGAAGGTGTTCATGCTGAGTACCACTGATGGTGAAGGAGAAACATCCCAAACCTCCTCTGCGCATCTTGAGGCCAGATGGATTATGCAGGAAGGGAAGCTTTCAGGAAAATTGGAGGACTGTGGGAGAGAGGAATGAGAAGAGTGAGAGATGGGACTTGTTCCATCCAGTTCCCAGGCTTCCCCTCTGGAGTGTGCCACTCTCTGCAACGTCCCTGGCTTGCTTTCACCCAAGTCTGGGTGGATCCTTTGGGAGCTCACCCTTCCTTCCTCAGGATAATTTATTTTGTCCAGAACTTCCCCAATCATTTTATCTTGGAGAGACCCAGCCAGAAGGAGAGAGGAACCTCCATTCTCCATCTAGTCCTCATTCAAGTGGAAAATCATCTGAGGGCAAAATGGATAGCATGAGACTTACCGTATCTCCTTGGAAGAATGAGTAGGAACAGGAGGAGGACAAGAAAGAGCAGGAGGAAAAGAAGAAGGAGGGAAAGTAAGACCAAAGATGCATAGTGCCTCTTGGCTGTGTTATCATAATCACTACTCAGAACTGGGAGGCACTTTAAAATACACAGACCATGTTTAGGTTTTGTATTTTTTAAGAAAATTCAGATACGTTAAAATCTGAAGAATTAGTGAAATCTAATGGCAACCCACTCCAGTGTTCTTGCCTGGAGAATCCCAGGGACAGGGGAGCCTGGTGGGCTGCCATCTATGGGGTCGCACAGAGTCCGACACGACTGAAGTGACTTAGCAGCAGCAGCAGCAGCAGCAGCAGCAAGCTTCAGTTTGGAGAAGGCAATGGCAACCCACCCCAGTACTCTTGCCTGGAGAATCCCATGGATGGAGGAGCCTGGTAGGCTACAGTCCGTGGGGTCGCTAAGAGTCAGACACGACTGAGCGACTTCACTTTCACTTTTCACTTTCATGCATTGGAGAAGGAATGGCAACCCACTCCAGTGTTCTTGCCTGGAGAATCCCAGGGACAGAGGAGCCTGTTGGGCTATGGGGTCTATGAGGTCACACAGAGTTGGACATGACTGACACGACTTAGCAGCAGCAGCAGCAGCAGCAAGCTTCAATTTGCCATATTGAAAAAGTTTTCTAATTGTCTACACCAGGGATTGCCACAAGTTTTCTGCCTCTGGAGAGGCAGATACATATTTTAGGCCTTGAGACCCATAAGATTTCTGTCATAACCATTCTGCTCTGTAAGTAGAAGCAGTCAAAGGCAATAGATAAAAGAATGGGTGTAGTGGCATTCCAGCAAAACTTTACTTACAAAAAGAGTTGATGGTCTAGCCCACTTGGCCGTAGTTTTCCAACCACTGATAGACACAGTGCCTTTTTTATTCTATTTATAACATGAAAAGATAAGTGTTTGTGTGTGTGTGAGAGAGAGAGAGAGAGAGAAAGAGAGAGAGAGAGAGAGAGAAAGAGAGAGAGAAACACCATGTTATTCAAAGAAAAGATATACTGTCATGGTAAAAAGAAAAAAACATGCAATATAAAAAAAAAGTATGTTACTCAAAACCGCACCACCTTGAGAAAATCACTGCTAACATTTTGCCAAACATCATCACAGATTTACTCATACAGACATTTGTGCTGGTATATATATGCTTTTTTATACATGAGTGGGAAATTCCATGCATGGTCTTCTATAACTTGCTTTCTATGCTCAAAAATAAATTTGGGGCATCTTTCCATGTGAATACATTTAGATCTGTCTCCTTTCACAGAGTGCTTTAGATGGAGGCATCCTATCTCCTCTAGTGGACATTTGGGTTGCTTCCCTTGATAACCTCTATATCTCTGCTTCCTAGCTGACTAGTGGTTGAATCCTTCCAATGATGGGAAATTTTGCTAATTCTTGAGCCCACATACTTGACCTCTATAAAACAGTGTCTGGGAGTTCCGTTCTCCAGAGCTAGAGAGCCTAGCTCTGTAATAAGTCAGAGAGCTCATTTGGAGTTAGTCATCAACTAACCTGAGTTAATAACTCAGTTTTGGGCCCCTCCCACCCAGGCCTCTGGAGGCTTCCATCCATTTGAGAATGGCACGGCATTGAATTGACTACCGATCTATAGTCATAGTTTATGTCATAGCTCCTGCCTGTGTCCATACATGTTTCAACAAGTTACTTGGGGATTTCCAAGATTGTGGGTGCTTCTTCCTGATCTAACTTCTACATGAGAAGATGGCAGCCTCTGACTGAGCAGAAAAACCAGTTTGTGAAACACTAACCCAGGTAAGCTATTCAAAAGGAGGCAGTTCTCCATAACTTTCAGGGCAGGTTCAGACAAAGAGTATGGCCATGTGCATTAAGATAAATAAAATCCTTAGGAAGCAACTCTGATATCCTAGATAAACTGTTCTGAAGTCCGTGGAGATCCAATCACAGACCAACTGATCTGCCTCATTCTTTCATCTCTCTTCCCCCATCTTCTGACTGAGCCTGTGGTTAAAGTATTGTCGTTGAATACTGAGTGGAAGTTTACATCACAAATTGCAATTAAGTTAAAAAATCAGCTGTCCTGAGTTATAAAACTATTTGTCTTGCATGCTTCATGAAGGATAATACAGCAGAGAAAGTCATCTTTTAAAACATTTTTTTTTTAAATTTCAAAGAACTGGAATCTCAGAGACCATTGTAAATCTCTTTTTAAAGACAAGCAACAACTCCATAAGGTGATGTGCTTGCCCCAAATTCACAGACTGTTAGTGGCAAAGCCAGGACTTAATCTCAAGGGCCTCGTTTCATTATGCGTAAGATTTTACTTCACTACACTGCCACTCTTTCATAGGCAACTGATTGATTGATTTGTCTCAAGTGCTATTGGAGGGTAGAAAATAGTTGGACCAGAAAATAGAAAGGGAAAGAAAAAAGAGTTTTAAAATGTCTGGAGAAAGGAAAAATGGGAAATCAAATAGGTTCCTAGTATAAAGCAAATAAGAAGGCAAAATGCAACCAAGCATTGCTTGAGTGCTCCAAGGAAGACCAAGGGGTCAGGCGTTCCTGGGCTGGGCTGAGTATGCCAGTTATGACTGGGTAGAACCTCAAGTACAATCTTAGAGATATCCCACCTGTCCTGTATGCTGTGCAACTTCTCCTAGACCCTCTGTTCAGGGCACACCTGTTCCTGAGTTGTTGGTAACATTGGTTTCTGACCAGTCACAACTGTATCCATCAGTGAGCATTGCCCTCAGGGAACTGCTTTGCCCAATGCTACACCTCTTCCCAGGAATGCAGGATATGGAGATATAAAGGTCTAATACCTTGTACTTGATTTGGTCCACTTCTGAAGAGCCACCCACCTCCAGCTGCCTTTGGACTACAGGTCTAGCCATAACCATGTTGAAAGTCAGCATCTTCCTCTCCCCTATCCTGCCAGCCTCACTTGCTTACAGGTATATCTTTTTAGCCACTCATCAATAAGCCTTTTTCATGCAAGGTATGTTTCCAGGTAACTCAGTCTAAGATACTACTCAAATTCACACTTTGTGTGTATCACTCAGTGTCAGTATTAAGAAGAAAATATACATCTCTTGCCTCATCACTTGTTAACCTAAACCAGTCTCATCTGCTATACCACTTCCTGTGGTTAAAGCTCTTTACATATAGCTTGGCACGACCCATCCTCCTACAAGATGGTCTCGCAAGCCATGGGATGCTGACCACCAGTGTATTAGACAAGATGATTCGGATAGTCCTTGAATGTGCTGGCTTTTACTGTAATAGTTGTTATCTTAGCTTGACATTCCCCAGAAACAGACCCTGAGATGAGAACTCACGTGAAAATTACTTACCAGGGTTCAGGCCAACCTGTAAAGTGGCACACCAGTGCAGTCACATGGGGCCGTTTGATAGTTTCTTGCTACCTTCAGATCCTTAATGATTCATGAACATTTAAAAATCTTGTGCCAGGCCCTGCAAAGTATATAATTTGTCCTGATTATAATATGTTCCTAGGTGAGGGAGTGAGAAATAGGTCCCAGAAGGGTAAGAAAGACAAGCAAGAATGTAACCTCAGTCCCATAGAAGTGGGGAGAGAATTTGGCTCAGTCTTGTAGGGAGCCTGGTAGACCCTGGAGATCTATCCCGAAGTTATCCCAATTGAGGGCAAAGGAACTGGAGTATTTATACAGCCATAGTCCTTAGGCACTGTTTAAAGGCTGAGGCAGGGGTAGGGGAGCATTAATTCCCAGGTACTTTCAGCTGTTCTGTGAGCTGGCCAAGTAAATCTTGCAGCTGAGTATGGTGTTTTGACAACGAGATGCAGGTGCCAGGCATGGGTGATGGGAATGAACCCACACCTGGAGCCAGCATGCACGAAACTGGAGAAGGATCAGAGGGGATATGGTGGAGCATTGACAGCAACTGCTGGAGTTGAGCATATACCTTGTGATCCAAAATGAGAGACTGATGCTAGTTTACCAAAGTCATGATTTCACTGGTAAAATTACTAACCACAAGCATCATATATGGAAGAAATCACAAAAGTAAATCAATCAAAAATATAAATTTAAGAAATCATACAGGAGGTACAGCAATATGTAGATGAAATGTGAACGACTGAAGTTTAGACACAGCAGAGCCAAATGAACACTGGCTAAAGGGTCGTAGGTAAAAGCATGAAGTCTGGAGCCAGACTCTTTGAGTGGAATTCTGATCTTGCCACTTTGGGATCGCATTGCTTCACCTCCCTGAGCCTACCTGCTAGGGTGGTTAGAAGGATTAATAGAGTTAATATATGTAAAGCACTTAAAGCAACATCTGCTGTGAAAGCGTTAGCTCTTATTATTCTTGCCTTGCTCCTGCCTAGATCAGTGCCTCTCAAACTATCTGTGGGATTTTATTTTCAATCTGTTGCGGCTGATGCTTTTATTCAACATGATAAATACAAAATAGATAATGAGAAAAAGAAAAGAGACATACAGAATACAAAGCCATGTTTTTAGTTATTAAGTTCAACAGGCAGGAAAATTACTCAAATCACTATGTAAGTTTTTACATGTTCACCTTCAGTTTCTATGCTTATCCCATCACAGATGGGTAATAGTTCTCAGACGGTCACTCTTCTATGGATCACACTTTGAATTACACTAAATTAGAAAAGCTTCAATAATTCAGAAGCTTCTTGGCACCTCAGTTTCCAGATGAGATTACATACATGAAAGCATTGACTAAACTCTAAAGTGCAGCAGAAACAGAAATTATTGGTAGGGCTTTAGGAGCTGATTCTGTAGTCTGTGGTCAGAAGATACAGAGTATGATGGTCTTAGCCCCAGTTGGCATTAGGCTGTTCTGTTCAGCATATATCCTTAGAACTGTCAGTATCTGTGAATCAGTCAAACAATTCCTACCACTGTACAAAGCAAGGAATACTGAGCTCCCCTGGCAGGCTGCGGCTTGCATCCCAACAACCACTGCCATCCACAGGTTGCAAGAACCACAGTCTGGGGACAAGGCATCCAACCACTGACTTCCTATACCCATAGCCCCCTTCCTGCAGCCTGGTGGAAGATTTCACCAAGAATAGTACTTGAGTAGGGGTGAGGAGGGAAAAATGAAAGGCAGTGTCCTTCCTCCTGTACTTGGCTCCTTACTTCCCTAGGCCTTATTCCTCTCCAGCGGGTGAAGCTCAACACACAGGCGTCTTTCACCAGTGATTTAAGACTCCACTTCAAGTATGGACTCGACCCACACTGGTTCTAAGTGTCCTCCTTTGGCCTCCTCTCCTCCTTTTTCTACACCCTGTCAAACAAGAAAGCTGATTCCTAGGAGCATGCAAGAAGTCTGCTGGGGCGTAAGATTTCTGCACATCCATCTTTTTGACTCTTTCTGGACTTTTTGAGGGTGAGTTCCACGTCTGAATCATCTTCGTCTCTCTCCAATCACCTTTGTCTCTCTCCAATCACCTTTGTCGCAATGCTGGGCACATACAGGTGCTCAAAGAAAGTTCGTTAAATGGCTGTGTATAGGAATAGTCTGAAGTTCATGGAAATAGAAGTGGCTTTTCAAACTACCTCACCCTGAATCCCTCCGGAAAAGACTAACCAAATCTAATTAATTCAATCAATAAGCAGAATTCTGCCAGGTACAAGGCATTCGGAAATACAAATCTCATGGCGAGAGATGGAGGGGAAGCTCATGATGGGTGAATGTACTTCACATTCAACAGCCCGCAGCTATAGCTCCATTTTCTGGGAAGCAAAATCACTCGGTGGCCCCAGGGCCCTTAATTTTACCGTGACTGTTTTCTTAAGAAATTCCTGGAGTAGAGCCTAACTTTTATGTAGGGGGTTGGCATATTCGTGGCCTAAGGGACGATTGGCAGAAGGGGTGCCTAGAGTTCGCAAGGGAAGTAAACTGCTGAGGAGTCAGAGCAGCCCTGTGGAGGGTCGCTAAGTGGGGGACCCGAGAAGTCCTTGAACTTCCAAAGCTTCAGGGAATTCGAGGAAGGGACCCTGAGGGGTGGCCAAGGCTCCCAGATGTCTGCTGGGCTTCAGTGCTGCCGACTTTTCTCCTCTGCCGGCCCAGGCTCGACCCGGGTTCAGCAGCCAGACCAGGGAACCGCCAGGGCATCTGGGCAGGAGGGAGGCGGGCCGGCCGGGAGGAAGGAGTCCTGGGCCGCTGCCGCCGCCGCCCCGCCCGTCGGGCTGTCCGCCCCGCCTACCCCGAGCGAGGCGGAGCCGGCCCCCGCCCGGAGGAGCAGGAGGAGGAGAGGTCGGAGTCGTCTCCAGGAGCCCTTAGAGACAGAGTCCCCGGGCAGCGGCGGTGGCGGCAGGGGCAGCGCACCGGCAGGCAAGTGAGCACCGAGCGGCGGGCGCAGGTGGCAAGTCCGGTCCCCGAGGGGACAGGGGCGCAGCGCGGGGCGTCGGCCGACCAGTTTGGGAGCCGCCTCCCAGTTCCTGGTGCTGGGAAGCGAGATGGAGGGAGGGAACGGAGAAAGGAAGGAAGGAGGGAAGAGTGTCCCGGAGGGCGGGGACTGGTCGGGGCACTGGGCGCCGGAGACCGCGATGGGGGTGGAGGGCAAGGGACGCCGAGACCGGGAGACGGACGGCGCGCTCGCCCTCGACGGGCGGCGGCCAGATGGCCCGGGAAGCCGGGGGTCCTGCGGGGCTAGGTCTGGGGACGCGGTCCCTGGGACGAGGGCTGAAGCAGGAGGAAAGGTCTCCCCGCACGCTGGCTCCGCGGCCGGCCCGCAGCCGTGCGCCCCGCGCCAGGTTGGGGCTGGAAGGCTCCGGGGTTCCCCGCTAGCTCCCGCTGCGGTGGTGCCAGATTTGGGAGGAGGGCAGGCAAATGGGGGAGACCGGGGCGCCACGCCCCTCTTTCCTACTTTCTTCCGCTCTTTCTGGGGACTAGGCGGCGAGTACACAGTCCTGGAACCCGCTAGGCGCTGGGGGTCTGGCGGGGAAGTAGCGGGTCACCGAGAGGACTCCGATCACACATCCCGCGAGGGACCCCCCGAGCAGTGAGTGACCAGGAGACTGTATTTGCAGGTGATATGAGGAAGTCAAAACTCGGACGTGAGTCTTGAGTGATTTTTTTTTTTTAAGTATTGCCCCCGACACTTACTGAGTGGATCAGAGTGACTCCCCACCCCCCTTTTTAATTTTAACTAGGGCATATCAATTAAAGCTAATTTTAAAACGCTGCGGCTGAAGTCGCCCAACACTCGCTCGTCCCTCGCGTTCTGTTTGTGTCTTGTAAACTTAAACCATTCATAACTTTCGAAAAGGACCTCGTGATTCTCGTTAAATCCCCGCCGTGGAGTGAAACTTTGGACAACTGGAAATCCGAGTGAAGGAACTGCCGAGGCCTGTCATCTTGTGGTCACCCCCTGTCCGGACGAGGTTGTATACAAACAAGCGCACAGTGAAGGAAATGGCCAAAAACCGGCGAGAAGGGAGGTCCCCTGCGCCCACGTGTCAGGGCACGTTTAATGGCTGCTCCGAGTGGAAACAAACCGGAATGTATTAGACCTTGTGGAGTCGGGCAAACTTCACATGATCAGTTTCCTTCCCATCAGTTGTTTCCTGTCCCCCCCGGCGGCCCCCCTCCCCCCGGTCTTTGCGGACTCCGTTTATATTTCCTGGGGCTGCTGTAGCTTCGTCTGAGTAGGTTGTCTACAAGGAATCTTTTGGACGTTGTGAGAGACGGGAACTGTGTACGTGTGTTCTCTGCTTTAAAAGCGGAGTTTGGCTTTGTTTCTGAAGTGCTCGTCACCACACTGCACCATTGCTGGTGCGTCTTAGCCCTGCGTGTAAATTATCGCAGGATGGCGGCCCTCACCTAGGAGAACCAGGAAGGCAGGCAGCGCTAGAATGACGGGGTTGAGTTTAACTGTTGCCAAAACAGTCACATTCAAGTAAGGAACTGTTTTGATTCTTAAAAAAAAAAAAACACCCAAAGTGTATGTGTCAGCAAGCCGTTTTTTCAATAAACAAACTTGTGATTCACACATACATAATTTTTTAAAGTAATCAAACGTTTTACAGAGACTTCAGAGATAAGAGGACTTTGGGATCGACTGTTCCGTTTCTTTGCCTTCTCTAACAGTTAATTAGCACCATAAAACCCTGGTTTAAATCCAAAAAATGCCAAATAGTCTAAGGACTGCTCCTTTAGGCCTTATGAGAAAAAAAAAATGCAGTCATGTTTTTACTGTTTCAACCCAGGTAATTCAGGAAGGTGAATCCAGACAGAATTTAGATTTGTCTAGAAATACATTAAGATGTTGGTCTGTGTTTCACAAGAAACCAAAAAGATTAATACTATAAAAATTTTCAGTGTAGCAGGCTCCAGTCTCATTTGAAAGCTTAGCTCTCTAACAGTGAGATTTGCAGCGTTGAGCTTATGTTGTCACTTGTTGAAGGACGTGGGTGATTTGTCCAGTTGTGACAGCAGAAAGCTGCACAGTCAGAGCACTTGAAGAAATGGCTAGCAAATATCAGATTAATTTTGTTTTTTTTTATGTTAAAAACCTCTCACGGGAAAAAAAAATCAGATTTGGAATTAATGTCATTTATTTTGTTGGATTCGTGTTGGGTGTTTTTTTGTTTTATATGTCAGCTTAAGCTTAATTTAGGGAGGCAAGTAGTGGAAGTCAAATTTTTCTGGAGTCTGATTTGGCAGAGAGGCAGCTTAACAGTGGTTTGAGGTATGGTTTCAGTGCTGGACAGATGTGGATGGGAATATCAGTTACTTAACCATTTTCAGTCTGATTTGTAAAATGAGAATGAGTGTGGTCTCAATCTCGAGGGTTTTTATGAAAGTATGTGAAACAATCTTTGGAGAACACTGCACCTAATATGTGGATAATATTCAAGATTATTTGATATTTTATCAACTGACTCTAGCAGCCAGTCATCAGATAAAGTGAAAGATGGCAGTTTGAACCTTCTGGAAACATAGAGACATAAAGAAGGCATCTGATTTTATAGATAGGTATCAATAGATAGATAGTGCTTCTGGAAATACTAGAGCAATTAAATTCCAAAGAAATTGCCTGGGTTTATAGATATCTATCTGGCCAACTATCTGTCTAAATATCTGAAGTATTTGTATACATGAGTGCGTCATATATTTTCAACAGCAGTATGAATAATTACAATTACTAGAGTTAATAGTTTTAATGTGCTTT
This sequence comes from Budorcas taxicolor, assembly GCF_023091745.1. NCBI lineage: Eukaryota > Metazoa > Chordata > Mammalia > Artiodactyla > Bovidae > Budorcas > Budorcas taxicolor. Next base: position 77,492,575 of record NC_068912.1, read on the forward strand.
TAGTGTGAATTATAGTCGTATAATATTTTTAGAGCCAGGCAATCAGAAACATTCCATTAATCATATTTTAAATTTAAAGAGAACTTTATATTTTAAAAGCTATCCTTATTAACCCTGGATAGGCTATAAACAGAAATGTCTATCTTTTACCTAGTATAATTTTTCATTAACGTATGAAAAAATGTGACCCAGGGTATCTAGTTATTTTTCATGTACTGATGTCCAGTGCTAACAGATAAGCCATAAGAAGTGTTTAGGAATAATTAGCAGCACTATTTAACAGTAAAAGAGAAACCCTTTTGGAAATTTATAGATTTATCTTCTTAAGAGATGTTTGAAATTTGGGTTTGCATGCAGACCCAGTTCGTAAATGTTTTATAAAAGCATTGTGACTGATGGTAAATTTTTGTGAGACTGCGTGTCCAGTTAATTCAGGGAATACACTCATCACATCATTGACTCATTTGCAGAATTTTAGAAAAATGTTTCCATCTTTAAAACAAACCCTTTTAAGTGCCTGTTGTTTTCTTAACGCACATCAGGTGCTTAGAATTGGGCTGGTTGGAATCGCAGCTTGTGTCACAGATGACTTTTCATTTTACTAATTGTTCCATAGGGACTCAGAGATCATGCTTATAATATCTTTAAATAACTATAAGGGGTACAGCATTATTATGAATCATTTCTTGCCCATGACATTATACTCTGAAGCAGTGGAGGACTTGATTGAATAAATTATTGATTCCTTTCACTCTTAGAACATTATAGCACAGCGATGGATTCCAGGCTCATGCTTCTAGGTGTGTAGCATGTAGGCAAGTTCCTTAATACCTTTGTGCTTCAATGAGACGTTGGGAGGGATAAATGAGTTTATCTCACTAAAGCACAGTGCCTGACATAGTCTATGCTCAATAAATATTAGCATTAAATTATTGCTTACTAAGATTTTCTACGTGTTATGAACATGCATTGTTTTTGTAACAGGAAAACAACCATATGAAAATTTAATGTTTCCCCTGAATCTAAAAAGGCTCAGTAATTGATAAAGTCTTATCAAGCAGTGTTTAAGAAGTAAGAGAATACCATCAGGCAATTGTCGTTGTGTCTTTTAAACATGAAATGGATTGCAGTGTTGATTTGCTCAACAAATTAAAATTCTCTTGGATCGCAATCCCATTTTCCTTTCTTATTAGATACTTGAAAAAAAATCCATGATCCGTAAAGTCCACCTTAGGATAAGTTAATAGCAGAAGGGCAGTGTGCCCAGTTATAGTGCATTATTACAATTATAACTGATTTTTTAAAAGTTTAGCTATGCATAGAAAACAAAATACAAATAGATGGTGGAATTGGGGTGCTTCTCCCCATATTTTCTCCACTGAGCATGTATTCAGTTCAGTTGCTCATTCGTGTCTGACTCTTTGCGACCCCATGAATCACAGCACGCCAGGCCTCCCTGTCCATCACCAACTCCCTGAGTTTACTCAGACTCATGTCCATCGAGTCGGTGGTGCCATCCAGCCATCTCATCCTCTGTCGTCCCCTTCTTCTCCTGCCCCAAATAAATAATAGTCTATTTGTGTAACAATCAGTAAAATCTGATTAGCTGTAAATAGCAGGATTTTGGTTTTGTTTGGGGAAAAAACACCAGCTTGCATAAGCAATTGAAGGTTCTGGACTTACATGTGAGAATTATTTAGTAGTAAGAGAGACCCTTTTGGAAGTTTGTAGTAGGTTTATCTTCTTAAAAGATGTTTGAACTTCGGGTTTGCGTGCAGACTCACTGAACAGCCAACCCTGACTTTATGGAAACTGTCACTTCCCAGATCTGTTACGTCCTAGCCCTGACTGGAAGAAGCGTGTGCATATGGCACCTGCCACATGTCAGAGGTCTCCAAGATGGTCACAAGGAAGACATACTGCACTTAGTTTAATGGGAAGGGTCAATAGGTAAAAAAATATATAGCACAATTGTGCGACTCCTTTGACGGAGCTGTTCTACATCCTAAGCCCAAGTCTAATTCCTTTATGTTTATGATCTTGCGTAGTCCTCACAGCAGCACAGGTGAGGAAGCTGAGGCTCCCCAGGCGGCAAGATGAGACTGTGACCTGGGGTTGTTCTGACTGCACATCCCATGCGCTAAGCACTCTGCAGCCACTTCAGTGGAGTGCTAAAATTAGGGTGGGGGAAAGAGGGCTTTATGGAGGAAGCATTGTTTAGAAGCTATAAATCAAACCAAGAGAAACAGGAGGAGAGGGCACCTGTTAGAGATGAGATGACCCGCCTGAGGAGTATTACCAGCGCCTTGCCAATGGGCTCACCGCCTCTGCAGCCATAGAAGCTGAAGCTTCTACAGTTGCCTCGGAGAGGCAGCAGACCTGAAGGGATCTGTATGGTTGTCCTTTCCCATCCCTGGACTCCCAGAAAGGACCTTGAGAGGAAGTGGGGGCACTGGCCATAAGTCCTACTCTAGAAGAAGCTTACACTAGGAAGTCCTGTCTCCCCACTTCTCTCTAGAGAATATAGGAAAGAGCAGTGAGCCAGGTGGCTTGGACACAGGGCAGAGGGTGGAGGTGATTTGACCAAAGGTTGCTTCTAGATGGATTATTCCATTTAATCCCAAGTCTCTTGAAAATCATTTCTAGTGTCACTTAAATGTCTGGTTTATTGTGTCAGGCTTTATTGGGTATCATAAAACTGTTTAGCTGGGAGTGTCTGGTTGCCATCCTCTGACAAGGAGGGTTTTTGTCTTCTTTTAATGGGTCTGCATTTCAGAGGATCACTGTATAATAAAAACCAGGGTGTTGTAGACTGTTAAGACTTTTCATATTTTCAACTCTGCTGGAGAATTAGTAGCTCAAAGAAGAATTTCTTTTAGGTCTGCTTTAGTGAATCAGTGGCTAAGTATCTTTTGTTATTTTTCATGTGCATTTATTGTATGCAGGTGACTTTGGGGCCAGCAGGTCTTATATTCCCTTCGCTTTCTTACAGAATAGGCTACCATTCCCTTTGCAGTCAGTGTCATGTAACTGACATAGCATCCCCTTGGTTGACTGAGGAGAGGAGCATAAGCTCTGATTTAACTGGGGTTGGTGTCATCACAAGTGCTCCCTGGAGAGGGCTCTGAGTCAGTGATCGTTGCCGCACTCACATACCATGTACAGAGAATTGCCTTCATTCCCAACGGCTGTGTGCAAACGCACGTGAGCCCATGGGGGTGGAATTTTAACTTTACCCATGTAGAATAACCAGGCTCTCGTTTAGCTGCAGATGCTACTGCCTTTCCTTGTGGCTCAACGGTAAAGACTGCCTGCAATTCAGGAGATACAGGTTCAATCCGTGGGTTGGGAAGATCCCTTGCAGGAGGAAATTGCTACCCACTCCAGTATTCTTACCTGGAGAATCCCATGGAAAAAGGAGCCTGGCGAGCTACAGTCCATAGTGTCTCAAAGAGTCAGATTCGACTGAGTGACTGAGCACACACCAGCCGAAAAGGCTCTGAGCACTGGACATTAACACTTTAGCCCCCTCACTGGAGCCCTTTGACTTAAGATCCCAAGCTTTCAGTGACTGCACATTTTGTCTGCTTTTCCAGGAGAAGTTACTGCAGTTTAGCTTTCAACATGAACAAAACAAATTTAAGGATGGAAAGAGGAATCAAAATCCAAAAACTTCTTGGACCTTATTGAGACATCGTGAGAATTTTATTGATATGAAGCCATCGTGCCAGGTTTATTCAACCAGAACCTCAGACACACTGACAAAGTGTTGAGAGCCACAGACTTGGTGCCCGTCCTGTACCTAAGCCACCCAGACTTTTGCACTCTTAGACCGTTGCCTGTACATTAGACCGTGAGGCTTCTTGTGGGTATGTAAGGTCACAGTCAGCTGCTCAGATGAGTTGTCAGGGGAAGGTTGAATGTCTCGCCAAGGAGCAGAAGAGTTGAATTGTGACTTCTTGATAGGGCAGCTTTGAACAATAGATTGTTCACTGCACAGGAGTAGCTGGTCAAGGAAGTAAAGTTGGGGCTCAAATCTACTCCAAAAGCCATGTGTCCTGGGCTGGAATTGCCTCTGCCAGGAGGAGGGGATGCTTCTTTATGACTCTGTTGAGCCTGCAAGACTGGGTCCACTTGGAGGGCTGGCTTTTTCCTAATTTACACAAAAACACAATATGATGAGCAGCAGGCTCCTTCAGCCACAGTAACCCTCTAAATGCCATGAGCAGGCAGAAGTCTGGCACATAGTAGGTACTTACTAAATGCCACTGGAATGAATAAATAAAACCACATTCTCTGCATACAGTGAAGTAGATGAGCGAATGTTCGTTTTAATCAAAGGTAAAATTGATGCTATCTACTGGGAATTGCACATTCGGTGGTGCATGTTCCCTCTGACAGGCTGCTGCTTCAGTTCATCATTTCCTAAGGGGCAGGTAAAACCCAGCACTTGAGACCAGCACTTGAAACAACGCTGACATTGTTTACTGTAAGTTGAACACCAACAAACAGGCTTGCTCAGCCTTGCCCAATACCTGCAGTGGTGTCTCCTGAGAATAGACAGAGGGATCTGTGGTATTATTGACCAGCCATGGGCCCTCCTCTTGGGGACGGACGCAAAGGACAGTGACTGCAGGAGTCGGAAATCCACCTCTGAGTGGCTGCTGCTTAGGTAGAAAGACTTTTCTAGTTTCGAGTGAGAAGTGGGGAGATTTGTTGCTAAAGCCACCAATAACTGAGAAAAGGGATTTGTCTGTGTCCCTCACAGTGCCAGCTGGTGCTGCTTGCATGCTTTCTCTTTCAAGTTGACCCTTTAGAAGCAGACTGTCAGAGTTACCTTCCTCTTGGCTCTTCTCGAGAGGTAATCTGCACAGCAGGTGGGGTCAGCCACATGTAGTAGGTCAGACTGCTAAGGCAGTGGTTCGAAGGAAAGACGTGCTGGCTTGCACTTAGGACCTTGGCCTTCTGCTGTTTTTATGTGAGTGGCCGCACCATGTGAAAAATGCCCACAGGTGCAGAAACATGAATGCCTGTCACATTTCATCTGGTTAAATTCAGCTTTCTTCAGGCAAGCTCTGATTCTCAAGGAATCGCAGGAAGTAACAGTTCCTAAGAAGGATTCCCCACAGAATCTCTTGAGAGAGCAGACTTAACCTGTTGCCTTTACAGTATGACTATTTTATACAACTCCAGGAATCTCAACTTTTCAGGAATATCTCTCTGTTGAATTAGGCAGAAGATTCCAGCATATGTTTTGCCCTCTTTTTCAACATAAATATTTAATGAGCAGCATGCTTCCGCCATTACTGTCCAAATCCAGAAAGCAAATAAAGGCACCTGGCATGCTGCCTGGGAGGGAATCCTCGCGTTTCTTCCTTTACCTCTCTTTAGCCTCCAGGTCTCTGACTTCCTCCTGCTGTCATAAATGTCATGGGGCTCAGGGACAGCCACACCCCACAGTGACATCACACGGGGCAGAAACCAAGCTCTTCGTGCACAGCTCCTGAACCCTGGACTCAGATTCCTCTGATTTACTAATGCTGACGTGAGAATTCACCTGCCTCAACCCGCATTGCCTGGACCTCAGATGGCTCCTCGGCTTTGTGTCTTCCATGCTGGGCTTGTTCTAGTCTTCACGCTCCTGTGAAAAAATGCCTTAGAAATGCCAACTTTTCCATTTTTAAAAAATTGGTCATGTATATACAGTGTGCACACATGTGTGCTCAGTTCTATCCGACTGAGTCCTATCCTTTGCCATCCTGTGGACTTCAGCAATGTTTTTATACGGTACCCCCCAAAGCTCACAATCATATAAAAAGGTAAACACTGAGAAATCTTGCTCTTAACCAAGCCTTTACCACACTCTCTACCAGTTGCAACTTGTAAATATAAGCAAATATATATATATACACACACGCACATATATATATCCTCATTTGCTCATATATGTGAATGAGCATATATATCCTCATATATATAAATGTTTTTCCCTTCTTTCACGAAAGGTGGTATATTTATATATATTGTTCTGTGTCTTGCTTTTTAAAATTAGTCTGTTCTGGAGATCTCTGTCAGCACCATTGTTTTCTATTGTGAAGATGGACCACAGTTTATTCGACCAGTCTCCTACGACTAGACCTTTGAATTGTTCCCAGTCTGTTGCTAATACACACAGCGCTGCATCAGATAAAGGTGTCATTTTGCTTTTGTGCAGGTGAACCTAGAGGATTGATTCCTGGGAACAGGGCTGCTGAATCACGGGGCCTATCATCCCCTCGGAAAAGCTTGCGTCATTTCTCCCTGTCCTGGCCACACGTTAGACGGCTTGCTTCCCCACAGCGCCACCAGCACGGAGGGTGTCAGCTCTTTTTATCTTTGCTGGTCTCAGTGGTGAGAAATGGTAATTAGGGTCAGTTACATTTTTCGAATTGTGAATGGGTGAGAGGATTGAAGTCATTGTACGTGTTCTCCCATGGGCAGTCCAGGCCTGCCAGTCCCCCTGTGGGCATATGTTGACCTTTCCTCCTGAAGCAAGCCTCTTGCCTACATCACTGTCAGAATCTCTTAAATACAGACTCAGGAATGTGATAGCTCTTTTGGGCCTACGGGTAAAGTGGGCTGCCAAATTGTCAGTGCAAAATCGAGAGAAGTGGAAAGTAGGGTTTTATGCCAGTTGCTAATGTCTGATTTATAAATAGTTTTCGGCTAATGGTATTATTAAACTGGGACTTCTCCAAAACCATTATGAAGATGACCTTCTAGTCTAGAATTTCTCACTCTCAAACGAAAACAAGAGAGATTGAGAATATATAAATTTTAGTGGCATTTTCTGCAAAATCTGCTTAGAAATCTAGATTTTTCCTTTCACATGCATCTCCTGAAAGCTTATACATGCCACTTTTTTGTGTACCTGCTGAATAGGCCTCCTGTTCACCCTTTGATTTCACCATCAGAGAGTTGTCTACTCTTATTTCCGGGGTGAAAGAAAAGAGGCAAGTAAAAGTACAAGGTAAAGAGACCAGCCAGAGTTCAGGGTTCGCTGAAGGGCATGAGGTTAGAGTTACACTGAATTATCTTTCTTTTTGAAATGTTCTTTCCGTTAGCTCTTGGGATGCTCTTTTAATATGAAATTAATTTTCATCTTTTTAAAATGAAATCCATCAAAAGAGAGAAAATCTTTGGTTGAGTGAAAAGATGACTGTGTGTGGTTTATTTTTTTAATTTTTTGCTTTTAGAGATTCATATGAGGCGGTCTGGTGTAAAGCTAGCTTCATCTCCATCAACAAAAAGCAAAGCAAAACAGAACAACAGTCTCTCCTTCTCAGGATTCCCACATTTAACAGAGGCCCATGAAAGTTCTAGAAAGGAGGGTCTGCTTTTCCAAGCCCAGTGCTCTGTCCTGAACTCCTAAATGTGTGGATTGTTAGCTTTTGAAGGTGGATTTTCAGCGCTTTGGATGCTTTGTTTCCCTTCTGGTGCTCCGGCCTTTGTAGTGTTGACCTCACTGCAGTGTCAGCTCTCGTAAGATAGGTGATCTAGCTGAGGACCTGTCACCTTGGGATGCTCCACTAATGGATGAATGAATGCTGCTGCGGGTGGGTGCCTTCTGGACCCGGGTGGGTCTTTGTGGTCATCCGTGTTAGGGATCCCATGTTGGACACAGGCCTGGGATGGAGATCACGTCAGCCCTTCCTTGGCCTTTTGGGGTGATGCTCCGGCCCTTGTGCACTCTACGGCAGTGTGCTTGATGGTTTACAGCTCGAGCCTTCAATGTGATTCACCTGGACATGTCACCTGACCTCAAAGAGCCTGTTTTCCCATTTGCAAAACAAAGATGATGATACCATATTTCAACAAATCTAGGATGTCATCCATTATGCCATTGTACTATAGCTATACTATCAGCTGTAACCCACATCAGCCCTAAGAATGCATTTGTTTTCTCTGGCTGCCATTGCAGATTACCATCAATTTAGCCGCTTAAAGCAGCACATATGTATTACCTCACAGTTCCAAAGTCATCGTGGGTTTGGCTCATTATTGTGCTGTGGATTTTACAAGTCAGGAATCTTATAGGGAGGCTCTGAGAAGAATCCATTTGCAGAGTTGCTCAGGTTGGTAGAAGTCAGTTCCTTGCAGTTGTAGGACTGAGGTTCCTACCTCCTTGCTGGCTGTCAGAGAGGGAAGCCACCCTCAACTCCTTGAGACTTCTCGTTGGTTCTTGCATTGGACCCTGTCTCAGAGGCAGCAGTAGCACGATGAATCCTTCTCCTGCCTGGAATCTCTCTGAGGTCTCCTCTGCTCTCTCTGCCTCCACCAGAAAAAGTTCTCTGCTTTTAGGACTCATTTGATTCAGCTGGGCCCACCTGAACAATCGAGGCTCCTGTCCCTTAATTATATCTGCAACGTTCTTTTTGCTGTGAGATATATTCATAGGTTTCAGGGATTAGGGCAAGGGCATCTTTGAGGGGCCATTCTGACTACCACAGTCACCCTAGTATCGGAGATATTAAAATGTGAACAGAATATGTTTCTTAGAATTGACTAAATACTGTCTTTGGCTTAAAAGAACTGCTGCTGCTGCTGCTAAGCTGCGTCAGTCGTGTCCGACTCTGTGCGACCCTATAGACGGCAGCCCAACAGGCTCCTCTGTTCCTGGGATTCTCCAGGCAAGAACACTGGAGTGGGTTGCCATTTCCTTCCCCAATGCGTGAAAGTGAAAAGTGAAAGTGAAGTCACTCAGTCATATCCGACTCTTAGCGACCCCATGAACTGCAGCCTACCAGGCTCCTCCATCCATGGGATTTTCCAGGCAAGAGTACTGGAGTAGGGTGCCATTGCCTTCTCTGTTAAAAGAGCTTCTTAATGTATATAAAGCATTCAGGGGAGGTCGATGGTAGTGTTCAGGTATTAACTACTATCATTATAATTGATATTATGATTATAGTGCTAAAATAATGCCCATCATCTTTAATTTCAATTGAAGTTACTTTAAGAGTTATATGCATTTGACAAACCCTAATTGAGAGAGTGTAGGGTGCCAGCGGTTAATTCGATGACAGTGATATGATAGTTACTCCTTGAGCGACTCCTGTGTGCTGACATGTGCTGGAGCTTTTCACAGGCCTTGAGTAGCCCTCTGAGGTAGGCAATACGGGCTCCATTTTTAGGTGGGGAAATAGGTTCAGAGGTTTGAATACCACTTTAGAGCTCAGCAGAAGGGGCTTCTTTCTTTGAATCCACGGCTGCCTGGCTTTGCAGTCTATGCTCTTCATGACACCATATTACCTGTTCTGATGCCCACCAGGTGTGTGAGCTGGAGGGGGTGGCCTCCTGGAAGGAGAAGGAACATGGGAGAAAAGACGTCGCCTTGTGACGTATCTCTCTTGCACTCAGATGTTTCTTTGCTATTAACTGTTTATTCACAAAGGTAAAGATCCTGTCTCTCTGTCCTTTTTTCAGTTTTTAGTAAACACAAAAATGATCTTTTTTCATTCACAAGGCATTTATACCTACTCTGTGAGGATACAGCTATGAACAATATTGTGATTTATAAGGAGAAATATGTATGCAATCTTTATCTACTTCCTATCACAGAACTCCTAAAACCTTTGAAATTTCCTAAATGATGAGAGCAATAAAAGTGTCTTTTGCTCTGTTATTGAGGTGACTTTGGGACCACACCTATGGTTGGGGGCTGTTTGTCTAGAGAATAAACCGTGTGATTAGAAGGGTAGAACTTTTGACCCCACCTCTCAGACCTCCAGGGAGGAGAGAGGGACTGAAGGCTGGATCAGTCACCCAAGACCAATGATTTAATCAATCATGCTTATGTAATGAGGCCTCCATAAAAACTAAAAAAGACAGGGTTAGGAAGGCTTTGGGTTGGTGAACACATGGAGATGTGGGGTAAAGTGGTCTTTGCTAAAGGGGTATGGAAGCTCCATGCCCTTCCCCCACAACGTTCCCTCTGCATCTCTTCCATCTGGCTGTTCCTGAGTCATATCCTTTTATAATAAACTTTGTGATCTAGTAGGTAAAAAGTTCTATGACTCCACTGAGAATCTGTGGAATCCGATGCTATCTCCAGATAGAGTCAGAATTGAGTTGAGCTGTAGGATACTCAGCTTGCATCAGCGATTTCCTTGGCTATGTGGAAGCCTCTGCCACAAATTGGAATTAGTGACCAGAACACTTTTGTATACTGTGTATGACTTTCAAAGGGAGGAAAGTTAGCATTGGGGAATTTCTACTTTTTAAACTATTTTAAGTGTCACTGGGGCAAAGAGGAGGGGAGAAGAGAAAGAGAGTGGTTTAGCAGAACTAGAGTAAAATAGTATTGCCCTGAATGCAGTAAACTACTCTTAAGATTTCAACCTCCAGCATTTTCCCAGGACAGCTGCAGATTGTCTTAGGCGCTTCAAATTCAGTTAGGCACCCTTGAAAACCAACCTTATCATCTTGCCCTTAAAGCCTGTTTTTCTTCCTGCCTTCTCTATCAGTGGACATCTCTATCCACCCAGGAAGCTCTGGCCCCTTGAGTCATCCGAAACCCTTCCCTCCTCTCCTCCTCCCTCCAGCTCAGACACTCCTGGCCCCCACCAAAGCCTGCCACATCCACTTCCTAACTAGCCCACACATCTGGTCCGATCTCTGCTATCCCCACTGCCTCTCTGGATTGTCACCATGGCTTCCTAATTGACCTTTCGTCTCCACACTGCCATCAGGAGGGTTTTTCTAAAACATGGATTTGAATATGCCACTTCTTGTCTGGCAGCTCCCCAAAGGCATCACAGCCTAGTAGTTAAGAGTTCCAAGTCCAAGGCTGCCTGTGCTTCTTACAAGCTCTGGAATCTTGAAAGAGTTATTTAGTTGCCCCGTGCCTCAGTTTCCCCATCTCTAAAATTGGTGTAATAATAGTACCAACCTTACAGATAGGCTATAGAATTTAAATCAGTTAATATGTGTGGAGCAATTAGAACTGCCTGGCACACAGAAAGCCCTCCGCCCACAGTTCTTGATAGCATGACTGGAGCTCACCTTCCCTGCTGATCTGCACCTCATCCTCCCACCCTCTCAGTTTCACGCCAAGCTTGCTCTGCGATAGACTCTTGGCTAATGATCAGACACTAGGTGAGTACCCACACAGAGAGCATACATTTGGACCTTTTCATAGCAACTTGGCAGTCATCTTGCTTCTCTTAAATCTAATGAAAAATTGGACTTGCATTTTATATTTCATTTTTCTAGCAGTTCTTTTTATTGCATCTTATAAAAAGTATTGGTCTATGATGAATTGGAAATAAAACCGAAAAGCTGATGTTTCACCAAAGATAGTTTGAGAAGTGCTTCTGTGTTCCCACACACCCTGTCTAGTTGGTTCATCCTGGCCAGGTTATCCATATTCACTGTGTAGCCTTAAATCTCTCTGGATTTCTTTACGGCATTTCCTCTGCCCAGAGTTTATTACACACTTACTCAGCACCTAAGTGCTAGGTGTTGGGATAGAAGAGTGAGTAAGATAACTGCCTCTACTCTGAGGAAGTTCCCCTCCAACTTCCCAGTGAATTCTTGCCTGTGTTTTGAAACCTAGCATAATTTTGTTCTTTCTTTCACCCATTAAAAAAAATGTATTAAATATCAACTGTTTATGAGGCTCTTGATAACATTCTGCTCCTGCCCTTAAGGACTATCAAGTGGTGGGGGGAACGTGTGAACAGACACAAAAACAATGATAATAGGATGGGTGGTTGGGCTTCCAGGTGGCTCAATTTCCAGGCAAAGAATCCACCTACGAATACAGGAGATGCAGGAGACATGGGTTCGATCTCTGGACTGGGAAAATCCCCTGGAGAAGGAAATGGCAACCCACTGCAGTACTCTTGCCTAGAAAATCCCATGGACAAGGGGCTATAGTCCACCAGGGTTGCAAAGAGTCAGATGCGACTGAGCACATATACACACAGGGTGGGTGGGTTAGCGAGAAATGTGAACTGTGGGCATGGCGTATCTGACTTTACCTTGGCCAGACAAGGGGTTGGGAGCTCGGAAATGGTTTCACAGGTACAGTGGAGGCAGTGTCATCAAAAGCTAAAGATCCAAAACCAGGCTCAAAGCCTAGCTCTACCACTCACTAGTGATGTGACTTTGAGTGACTGACTCAGTCAGTTCAGCTGCTCAAACAAAGGCCATAGGCTATGTGGCTTATAAATGATGGAAATTTATGTCTCACAGTTCTAGAGGCTGGAACATCCAAGGTAAATACACCTGCAGGTTCAGTGTCTGAGAACCTACTTCTGGGTTCATAGACAGCAGTCTTCTTAGTATGTGGGATCTATTTTATTTTATTTTTTATCAAAGTACAGTTGACTTACAATATCATGATGATGGGCTTAAGAAGATGTGGTATACACACACACACACACACACAGATATACACAAAGGGGAATATGAAAAAAGAATAAAATATCACCATTTGCAGCAACATGGATGGAACTAGAGAATATTATATTACTTATGGGGTCTCTTATAAGGGCACCAACCCCATTTATGAAGGCTCCACCCTCGTGACCTAATCACCTTTCAAGGTTCCACCCACCGTCACATTGGGTTTATGATTTTAACTTGAATTCTGAGGAGATATATTCAAGCCATAGCACTCTCTGAACTTCAGATTCCTCATCTGTAAAACGGAGATAGCAATACCAATCCACCCATAAGACTGAGAGTCACCTGAAATTATTGTATATGTAATATGCCCAGAACCAAGCCTGACATCTACAGCTCCATAAGTGTTAGATGTTATCACTCTGGCTGTTACTGTCTTTTTTTTTTTTTCCTCCCATTGATCCCCTGCCTTGAGCACGTATTTAAATTTTCCCTTGTCTGAATTTCCAGTGGCACTCTTCAACCAGCATACTGATGACTGCAGTGAGTTGGTTAGTTTTACCTGCCGTTTCTCCACCTCCTCTCCAGAATGTATTGTGCCTCTTGAAGTTAGTGACAGTTTTTCCTCTTTCTACTGCCAGTGACAGAGTGTTCAAGTCATAGAAGACTCAAAGCATGTTTAGAGAATTTATATATTGTATTAAAATTTAAATTTGAGCACTTCTTGTCGAAAAGCTTTGTGGAGTCCAGTTATTAAGGACTGAATGTTTATGTCCTCCCTAAACTCACAGGTTGATATCCTCACCACCCCCCACCCCGCCACAGAATGATGATATTAGGAGGTGGGGGCCTTTGAGTGGTGATTAGATCGCGAGGGTAGAGCCCTTATAAAGAGGATCCTTGCACTTATTATGAAAGAGGCCCCGGAGAGCTGCCCCATCCCTTCCGCTGTGAGGGGCACAGTGAGAGGATGGCGTTTATGAACCTGGAAGCAAGCTCTTACCAGACACTGAATCTACTGGAACTTCAACCTTGGACTCCAGCCTCCAGAACTGTAAGAAGTAAATGTTTGTTGTTTAAGCCACCCCAGCATATGGCATTTCTGTTATAGCAGCCTGAATGGACTGGTCAAACATTAGCTACTGCTTTTCAGATGGGAAACCTGAGGCTTCTTCTAAAAAGTTTCTGTTTCTTGTCCAAGGTCTTGGAGCTCGTGAAGAGCAGAAGCAAGACTTAGAACACCTCACATCTCTTGTTTCCCTGTTTCGTGCCACCTTGTCAAATCCACCTTGTGAGCCAGGGGCCTGGCTGGGTGCTGGCCAGTCTCAGAAGCTCTTGTCATCCGACCAGCCTGTACAAGAATGGCTAAGTAGGCAGGAACCAGGCCTGGAGAGACCTCTAGACATACCCTATCTCCCCACCTCTCTCCACCCATCTTGCTACAGCTGCCCTAGTAGTACTTATGGGTCACACCCTTGGCAGTGAGCGACCACGTGGAAACCTGGGTTGGAGGTGGAGGACTGAGCAGACCTGTGGAGGCAGGAGGACCTTTACTAAGAGTGAATGATCTGTAGCAAGGCTACAGGGCTAAGTCAAGGAGGAGCCCAGTAAAGTCAAGAGGCAGGAGAGTTGGGAAAACTCTCGTAAGGCTATCCAAAAGCAGTGAAGCTTTCTTAGACTTCTTTTCCCCTCCAGGAACATCCTGATGCATCTCCCTCAGCCCCTCTATGAAAGGGCCATCCTTGACCCTCTGCTGAAGAGTATATTCCGTGTTCTCATCACTTTGATTGGGTTGTAATCTTTATGATGAGGTCAGGGTGGAGTGGTGAATTCTGACCTCAGACTTCCTTGAGAAAAGTTTTAAATTTATGACTTCAGACATTCTTTTTTTTTTAAATCTTTCATTAGGGAAAAAAAAAAAAGAATTCTCAAAGGGAGTAGGATCTGTGGCTCAGGTCGCCTGGAAAGCAGAAGAAATCAAGGGTGTGGTTTGTAAACATGTCTGCATATTAGGATCAGCTGGGGAGTGGTTTTTGACTATCAGGGAGCCCTGGCTGCTTGCAGACCTGTTAAGTCAGCCCCTCAGGCATGGGGCTAAAGGGTGGCCATTCCTGTAAAGTTCCCAGGTGGCTTCAGGGCACAGTCAAGCATAGGGGGCGGTGCCGGAGGACGGCCTTCTTGCTCCCCACATTAGCGCCAGGTCTCTGCAGTGCTGGTTGACAGGAGAAGTCGTGACTTGGCCACCAGTGATTCTTACAGATCCTGGCTCATTTCCTTATCTAATTGTGGGGTTGGGAGCAGCCTTTGAGCACAGATCCTCTCTCTGCATCAGCCACAGAGCCCCGTCTTCGAGACACGCTGAGCTGTACCATTGAGCTGTCTAATCCAGCTCTTCCCGCTTCTGAACAAATTATTGGTGTATCCTATTAGGTAAAGACAAACAGAAGTGTTCTAGAAGGAGAACGTCACCGTTCCCACCGTTCCACCCCCAGTGGAAGAGCACAGCTTCTCTGGGTGCAGGAGGGCTCTCAGTCAAGGCTTCTGTTTCTGACAAATCACACCACCCATGGACAGTTTTTTCCAGAAAGCTAAGTCCATTCCACTCTTGTGTCTTCTGAGTCATGATCAACATGTGTTCCTCATGGCCAGACTTGTCACGTGGAGCCTAGGAACAAATTAGTGTTTGGGAGGAACATATATAGGCTCTTGACTTTTGATTAGAAATGGATTTAATAATCAGTGTTCATTTTGTTTTATGTCCAGTAGCATCTTTTATTTTTGCCAGAGACTTAGTAAAGGCAAAATTGTGAGATGTGAAATTCACTTTCATGGAAATGATTTGTGGATTTGTTTTGCTGGATACAAGTACAATTTTATTTTTAGAGAGAGGTTGTTTTTGGATTGAATGTCTATTCCACATAGATGTCCCCCTCCCGCCTCGAGAGCTGGAAGTTTTCTGTATGGTGATGCCTTCCAGAAGCATCTGAAAGTGGCAGTCCCTATGGCCACACCCCAAATTAAAATGAAATCTCTGGAGTGCCACTAGGTTTTGAAACCAACTTCGCTTTTTACAAACTGGATGATGAGGAGAGGAAAGTAACGTTTTTGTGTGCCTGCTCTTGACCAAGTATTACAGCCTTATAAAGGAAGTATAATTAGTTCATTTTATGGAAGAGGAAACCGCAACTCAGAGAAGTTCAGTAACTTGTCCAACTGCACACATCATGAGGAGCAGAGCCATAGTTCAAATCTGTGTGTCCATCAGACTCCACCATTCTGCTCTCTAGTACTGAAAACAAAAACAAAAAAATGCCCTTAACTCCATAAGAGTTAATTTTCTAGTAGCTTTAAGAGACTTTTCTTTTATTGTCGAGAGAAGATTGTCTTGAGAAGCATATAAAACATAAAAACACATAAAGGCATTGTAAAACCTGAGGCTTTGATGGAGTCGGCATGGATGGGAGGACAGAAAGTCCAGAGAAGAGAAAGTGGAGCTGCTTCCTGGCAGGTACCCTCTTTATAAAGAGCCCAGCAATCACTCATGTGCATTTGTTTTTAAACTGACTCATAACAGCTGCGAAGACTGGAATTATCGGTTCCCAGCTCAATTGTCTTTTTATTATTTGTGACTTGCCCTTGTTAAACACAGCGTTCTAATAGATAGGAACCGCCTTGCTGATTATTAATATGCTTTTGGTTGATGGTAGCATTGAATGCACAAGTTTTGGTTGTTTCATCAGAAAACAAGGCTGAGGAAGTTTAGAGTAAATGTTGAAAAAGTGACAGAATTACAGTGTTGGCATTCTCCAGAATTTCTAAACAGGAAAGGCTCAGAGCTGGCAGGCTGCGAGGGGTACAAGGGGACAGATCTGGAAGTTGTGTATGCTAAGCAAGAACAATTTTTGTTTTTTTGTTGTTGTTGTTGTTGGCCTGGCTTGCATGCTTTTATAATAGTTTCTAGAGATGTTTTAAAATTTATACTTGATGAATTGAGACAGGGTTTACTGTCCATATTGGAAAAAGGGCTTCAGCAGTGGCAGAGAGGAGGAGCCTAACTAGCAGAGAGATTAATCCCAACTCTGCCACTTGCTACTGGGTGGTGACCTTGAACAAGTTACCTCACCTTTCAGTGCCTCAGTTTCCTCTCCTGGAAGACGAAGATTATACTGTGTCTTCTTTCTAGAATTATTATGAAGTGTAAGTTAATACATATAAAGTGCGTAGAACTGTGCCTGACACTGAGTAATCTAGATGCCCAGTAATTGTTTGCCATTGTTCTTTTAATTAGTTGGGAGTTTAATTGATCTAATTGCTGGGCCTGATGGAGACAATTTGGGACGGGAATGTTAAGGTGCCGTAGAGCCAGACTTTTGCAAGTTCTGCCAGAAGCGGTCGTTCTGTTTAGCTTGATAATTTGAAGTCCATGTGTTTTATTCTCACAGTACTCCAAATTTATACTACAGTATAGTATAGTGGGAAGATCGTTAAGCTATTTTTTAGGCATGTTATAATTCCAGCTGTACTTTCAAAAAATGTTAGATGTGGCCTCTGCTGAAACTGTATGGTCATGGGGCAAAGCTATGGTCATGGGGAAGCCATCAAGATCTCTGTGCATGAGATGTTGTTGATCCAGGTGCAGGACAGACGGGCCCTGGGCTTGGGCACTGACGGAGTGGACTCATTTGTTCCTCTGAGAAGCCAGCATCTCCCCACCAGCTCCCCCCCAAATCAGAGTGAACAGTGTGGTTTTCATTCTGTGGTGAAAGGAATTGTTTTCTGGAGAAATACACTTTTCTGCTGACTCTAAATACCAGCAAATTTGTCATAGGTCCACGTGAGGTACCCTGGAGGCAGATTGCCGAGGATCTTCAGCAGTTACTCCTGGGGAATGTTTGGAGGTACTTGCTCAGGACCATTTTTTCTGTTAACCCTTGAAGTAATTAGAAGGATGCTATTCTCATTCAGTGACTGTGTTTCTACAGGAAATAATTAAGTCCAAGTGCATTGTTCTCTTGATCTAATTTGATAAAGGGCCAGCCAGGAGGTCCTAGGGAAGAAGACTGGACAGAGTCAGGAGCCCTCTGTCGGGCATTTTTAGGTACAGAATTAAGGGAGGTTACAGCGGAAATGGCCCATTGTGATCATGGAGCCCAACTTCTGCTTTTTGTAGATGAGGAAACAGAGGCCCAGAGATTGGCCTGAATTCATAGAACTCATTGGTGGCTCCCTTGGGACTCCTGGTTCCAGATTCCAGATACCTGTTCCACGCAGCTACACACTTGTCATTAGTGTACTTTCAAGCAGCTCTGTGCAGTAGGACTTCCTGCAGAATGGAAATGTTCAGTCTATCTAGGATGGTAGTCACTAGCCTCATGTGGCCCCTGAGCACTTGAAATACAACTATTGAAATTAAGTGAGTGGATTTTTTTTCTTGCTTTATTTAATTTTTGTTGTTGTTGTTCAGCCGCTAAGTCATGTCCAGCTCTTTGCCACCCCATGGACTGCAGCATAACAAGCTTCCCTGTCCTTCACAATCTCCTGGAGTTTGCTCAGACTCATGTCCATCGAGTTGGTGATGCCATCTAACCATCTCATCCTCTACGTACCCCCTTCTTTTGCCTTCAATCTTTCCCAGCCATCAGGATCTTCTCCAGTGAGTTAGCTCTTCACGTCAGGTGGCCAAAGTATTGTAGCTTCAGCTTCAGCATCAGTCCTTGCAATGAATATTCAGGATTGATTTCCTTTAGGATTGACTGGTTTGATATCCTTGCTGTCAAAGGGACTCTCAAGAGTCCTCCGGCACCACAATTTGAAAGTATCAGTTCTTCAGCGCTCAGCCTGCTTTATGGTTCAACTATCATATCTGTAAATGACTCTTGGAAAAACCAAAGCTTTGACTATACAGACCTTTGTCAGAAAAGTGATGTCTTTGCTTGTTAATACTCTATCCAGGTTTGTCATATCTTCTTTCCAAGGACAAGTGTCTTGTAATTTTATGGCTGCAGTCACCATCCGCAGTGATTTTGGAGCCGAAGAAAAGAAAATCTGTCGCTGCTTCCACTTTTTCCGCTTCTATTTGCTCTGAAGTGATGGGGCCGGATGCCATGATCTTAGTATTGTAGATTTTTTAGCCACATGTGGCTGCTGATGACCTTTTTGGACAGCCCAGCTTTGGAGAAATTGAGGAGGAGAAAAAAAGTCATCCTTACCTCCTGCCTTATTCTCACTAGGTGAGAGGCTCGCCTTTCCAGTGGCTCAGATACACCTGGTTTTGTGACAGCCCTGGAGAATCAGCCTGGGCCAATCACCCCCTCTTTCTGGATGAAAAGTAACTCCTCTGTGAAATAGGGGGTTGGTTGTATCTCATTGTGGGTAGTCGCGGCTCTCCACTGATAAGCAGTGTGACCTTCAGAAGGGCGCTTCGCTTGCCTCTGCCTTGTTCTCCTCCTCTGTCACCTGAAGTTAATACTGTGCTGCTCCTGCCTCTCCATAACACTGGGAGAGGCTCAGAGTAGATCAATGAGAAGCAATCCCTTTGCAAGCAGTTTTTAATGGTCTTTGGTGTCTGGAAATATTTTTGGTTTGGATAGAAGTCTTAGGTGGGTTTTCTTTTCTTTGAGATGCCTCAGTTGATGAATTTAGCATGTCAAAGTGATCCTCATCACCAGAGTAGAGACAAACACCACACAACCCCTATGAAATAGGAGCTGGGAGATACGGTCCTGATGACAGATGACTGATTTGATCAGTGGGTGCTAGTTTTTCCTAATAATCTTGCTTAATGAAGCATTCCCTAATCTATCTCTGCACAGTCAGCCTTTCGTCTGAGAAACCAGAGTGGCTCTCCTCCTGGTTTCTCTTCCTTTTGCTCTTTTTCTCACGACAGCCTACGTTAAGCCCCCTGTGGAATACATGAGACCATGTCATCTTTAGTAAACAGATAAAACCTTCTCAGGGCTCCTTGGGGATAGCCTCTCCTTTAATGGTTCTCAGACCTTGTCCCCAGGCAGTGATTCACCCCTGGCAGGCACTGGTGGGCCTCAACCTCTTCAGAAGTATGCCACCAAGTCTCGATCAAGGCATAGTGTACTTTCACTTCCACAGAAGAAGTGGGTCTTCTAGCCTGGCATGAGTGGAGTAAAACTTGTTCTGAGTAGCAGGCAGTATAACATCAAGCTGGGGCCAAAGACAGACGGCTAAGTTGGCAGTTGTGGGAAGTTTGCCCCCAAGCATATGAGAAGCCAAGTAGGGCCAGTAATGAGGTGTTGGCAGGTAACCCTAGGGTGGGGGGTGACCCAGGGTGAAGTGGCTTAGCTGCAGATGCCATGGAAACCCCGGGGAGCAATATTTTATCGCAGCTGGGTGTGCCTTGTAATGATGGTTGAACAGTTTAGTGTTCTTTCAGTTGTTCAGTCGCTCAATCGTGTCCAGCTCTTCACAACCCCATGGACTGCAGCACGCCAGGCTTCCCTGTCCTTCACTATCTCCCAGAGTTTGCTCAAACTCATGTCCATTGAGTCACTGATGTCATCTAACCATCTCATCCTCTGTCAGCCTCTTCTCCTGCCCTCAATCTTTCCCAGCATCAGGGTATTTTCTGAGTGGTGCCACCCAAAATTGTAGCATCTGTAACTTAGCATCACCGACTCGATGGTCATGAGTTTGAGTGAACTCTGGGATGGTGATGAACAGGGAAGCCTGGCATGCTGTGATTCATGGGGTCGCAAAGAGTCAGACAGGACTGAGCAACTGAACTGAACTGAAGTCAGAGACCCTGTTTACTGCTCCTGAGGTCCATCGGGTTGGCAAGTGGAATGAGGGTACTTGTCCGAGTTCTCCCTACCCAGGATCTTAGAGCTGTTTCAAACATTCATATTTCACAAATCAACCTTTTGAAGAACTTTTTTAATAAAGGATTCCTCTGTTTATTTTTTAAAAAGCTGAAAACCATAGCCATAGAGCCATGGTTCTCAGATTTTAGCACCAGAGTCACCGGAAAGGCTTGTTAAAGCCCCCCTCGAGGGCTAGTTAAGGCTTGTTATTGCCAGGCCCATCTCCTGAAGAGTCAGTGTGTCTGCATTGAAAATTACATTTCTAACCAGTTCCCCCGGTGATGCTGCTGCTGCTGGTCCACGGACCCACACTTCAAAAAACTGAACCACTGGTTGATTGTACAGAACTAAAGTAATCATAGTAGCTACCTCTTCTGTGTCGGGTACTGTGTTAGAAGTGATAAATTCAGTCCTAAATGAAACTACAAACCTTCTGTTAATATCCACATTTTACAAAGGCAAAAACCAAGACATTACAAACAGTATTTCAGTAACTTACCCATCATTAAATTGCTGGAATTTGCGGTGAGGTCTGGGTTATGCCAGACCCTGCCCCCATCTAGGACATCATTTGCCTTTCGTGTAGACTGCTTCTTCCCAACCTGTGGCCCAAGGTGAGGATGGGGTTTGCAAATCCAGCCTGCATGGCCTGCAGACTGTCTCACGTTTTGGATGTTTGTTGCACAAATGTATTCCTGTGATAAAAGCCCTGTGAAGTCATCTTAAGTGTCTCAGCTGAACACAGCTAATGTGAAGCGAGCATTTTCTCACACAAGTGGACACGGGAACAACAGGACTATCATTACTGGGGGCCTGGGCCGTTGTTTTGTTTCTTGTTTCTGATGGCAAGAAGTTCTTTTACATACTAGAAAAGATTTGGAGTTATTTCACTAAAGCATGGTGTCCGGTTGCCTTTTCTAAATCTGGGCCTTTGGGAAAGAGGAGGGAGACAGAGTACGAACTGAGAACTCATTTGAGACGGTTGCCGCACAGAGTAATGTGATCATGTGCATGGATTCCACCAGGGACTCTTCACAGCCTGCCTGCAACTGCCGGCCCCACTGGGGACAGGATTTGCCCACTCCTGCTGCCCCCGGCCCTGAATTGGCTTTCTCCACTTCTTTTCTCCCTCCCTGTTCTGCTGCTGGCAGGGCCAGCCCTTCCTCCTGGACTCTGTCATGTTCTGTTGCTTGGATTCCTTCCCCATAAGCTGTCTCCTCTCCTAGTTGCCTTTCACTTCTCTGCTGTCTCATTCAAATAACATTATTTTTTTTTTACACTCATTGTGTAGCAGACAGTTCTTCCCCTCTCTCTACAGATGTGTCCGGGCTTGCCAGCTCTGTTCATAGTTATGGTATGTCCAATCTGGGCTAAGAACTAAACTTGCATCATTTACCATAGGTCCTTGGATAAGCTGCCTACATTCTCTAAGCATCTGTACAAAGGGAACATAACTTCCTAAGGCTGTTGTGAAGATAAAAGTGAAACAGTACAGGTACAGCACTTCCTGCAGGGCCTGAGGTGTGTAAGTAAGTACTCAGGGTGGTTATGGGGTCAAGAGGCTTCCCCACAAAGGGAAGGAGGGAAAAGTCATTATCATTGCAGTTTTCCTCCACCGTCTCCTTCTGCCTTCAGTCCTAACAAGAGTACCCTCCTCCAAAGTCCGCCCCTTTCATTGAACTACTTTCTAGATCAGTGCTTCCCAACATTTTTTCATTATCACCTCTAGGGAGAAAAGACACTGATGCTGGGAAAGATGGAGGGCAGGAGGAGGAGGAGGGATGAGACGGTTCATTGGCGTCATCAGGGCAGTGGACAAGAGTTTGAGCAAACTCCAGAATGTGGTGAAGGACAGGAAGGCCTGGTGTGCTGCAGTCCCGTTGGTCACAAAGAGTCAGACAAGACTGAGTGACTGAACAACCAAAAAGGAGAAAGATTAAAAAATAAGTTTAAGTTAATTGATTTAATTAAACATTAAGGAGTGAAAATCTTCTTACATAAGGGTGAGCTGTAGAGGGCCACAAATATTGTCATATTAAGAATTGTTTACCCTTCCTACCCTGGCCCAAGAGCCAGTTTGCACCCACCTTGGGGAGGGGGAGTGGGCAATAGCCCATCCAATGAGAGTACATGCTTTAGATCCCTAACAGTCTTTTACTTGTGAAACCCACCAGCTTCCTCTGGAGCTGCCATCCTTGGTCTCTCCTCATACCTCTGACCAGTGGTACCCCGCCCTTTGCCTGCTGCTGCTCTGATGACACCTCCTCTATCTGTTCTCCTGGACCACACAACTGGGACTGCACATCTGAGACTTCAGGACAGGGTCACAACTCAGGGCAAAAGTCACACCTCCTTTTATAACAGCAGGAAAGAGTGGTAGGCAGAGGAGCAGCGTCCAGTGAAACTAAAAAACGAGCCAGGAGAGGCGAGTGTGTGGTGGGCATCTGCAGGGAGAGGCAAGGCAACCAGAGCTTCAAATGGACCACTTTGAAACCTGCTATTCCTAATTGTTTTGTTTTGCCGTAATCGTAACATATGACTTTAAAAGTCTCAAGTACCGCTTTTTGAGAAACTAGACTTCTGGGGAAGAGCAGTGAAAGACTTGCAGGCAGAGAGAACAAAATTTGGTGCTATGAATGCATCAAATGTCAGGTTTGGTGGAGCAGGAGTGGCTGTCTGGAGATAGGGAGAGTCTAAATATGCCTTGCATTCGAGAGTTGGGAGCCAGTAAATGGTTTAAAGCAGGTGCTTTATTTTTGTGTCTCTGATGTAGTTTCCTCCTTTTTCTCCCATTTGCCTTCATTTTTGATGCTGCATGTCCTGAAGATATTAATGGATCCTTTACTCGGTGCTCTTCCCTGACTGTCCAGATCTTTGTTGGAAGTCTGACCTTTGGCATCCATAGAACCAGCCTCCTTGGCAACTCCATTTGCATGCCCTGTGGGCATCTGCATACCAGCTCATTCAGTGGTCACCCAGGCTTGAAACCTTAGAATGATCTTCTTCTTTATTCTCTCTTATTGTGGCCCTAAGAAATGACAAAGAGGGCGTAATGGATTCTGTCTCCCTCTGGCACTGCCCACATTCACTTGGGCATTCAACAAGTATTTCCCTCTCCTCCCTGTTTTTCTTGCCCCTTCCTCTCCTCCCCTCCCCTCCTTTTCCCCTTCCTTCTTCTTTTCCTGCCCCTACCCTTCCTCCCCCCACTCTTCTCTTTTTTGTAGCTGGTAAGGAGCCGAGAACTGTGCTCTTGCTTTGTGCACATCATTTTTCACTTAACTCTCACAATAGCTCTGTGAAGTTGTGTATTTTTATCCCCTTCTGCAGATACGAAAAGGAAGGATCAAATGGGAAGAGTAACTTGTCCAAATTCACACAGTTAAGTGTCAGAATTAGGGGGAATCTGTGGTGTCTGTCTGATACCCCCCGGGTCATGCTTTTCACGTAAACCACTAAAACCAAATGGGTCTCTCTCCTTCCTGTCCCTCTCCACTCCAAGCCTTCCCAGATCCTGCTGGATTTGGTCCTCAATGGCATAAATGTGGTCATGTAAAGTGAAAGAAAGTGAAAATGTGAGTTGCTCAGTCGTGTCTGACTCCTTGCAACCCTGTGGACTGCAGCCCACCAGGCTCCTCTGTCCTTGGGATTCCCCAGGCAAGAATACTGGAGTGCATTGTCATTTCCTTCTCCAGGGGATCTTCCTGACCCATGGATAGAACCCAGGTGTACCGCACTGCAGGCAGATTCTTTACCATCTGAGCCACCAGGGAAGCTCTGATCATGTAACTCCTTTATTTAAAAAAATCCCTCAATTTATAACTGTGCTAACATCCAAGTTCCCCACAGCAGCGTGTCCCTGTTTTTTTTTTTTTAATCCCTTTGAAGACATCAGTGTATGGTGGGAACAATCTGGGATTTGATTTCAGAAGACCTAGGCTCAGTCCAGTCCTGGAACCACCACTTTCTAGATGTGTGATCCTGAGCAGCTTTCTCTGAGCCTCATTTATTTATTTATTTATCGAATGTTTATCATGTGCCTTTGATATGCTGGCCTCTCTGTGAGGGTTTTGAATGTGAAGAAAACATGCATGGTATTTGCCTTCAATGAGCTTCCAGACTGGCCTCAGTTTTCTCATCTGTACGAGCATTATGCTGATTTTTATCTCACTGGACTGTTGCTTAGAGTTGACAGAGGTGATGGACATGAATATGCTTTGCTCCGTGTAAGGTGCTGATCATCTGAAGTTATATTTTCTTCTGCTCCTATTCCGGTAAGGTTCCCTGCACTTTTCTAGCTCCGTATGTTTGCTTATACTCCTCTCAACTTTTAAACATCCTGTGTTTTCTTGCTGGCCCAACTGGAAAAGTATCTTATCCTGTAAACCTTTCTGGAACCTCCTTGCTTAATATGAAGTTTTATTCATTCATTGAAGGATTCAAGAATACTTATGAAACACTTTTTAGAATAGTTGTTTTCCAACATGTGGTATGCAGACCCTGAGGGGCTCAAGAACCTTTCAGGGAGTTCTCAAGGCTCTTTATAATATTCTTACATAATTCTTTTATACTGTTAAGATGATATTTGACTTTTTTAGTGTATTGACGTTTGGAGTAATGCAGCAAAAACAGTGGAGGCTAAGACTCCTTTTTGGAAAATTTGTATCTGCTGCCATGAGCTTGATGACATCTCAAGCGTACTTTAAGAAAGTATACTTAATGACTTTCCTAATGAGAATGGTGGTAATGTTAACAAGTATTCTTTCTTGGTACTAAGTGATGAAATATGTCCAGATATGGAAAACCTGCATAACTCAGTGAACCGATAGTTTTCAAAGACCCATGTGTGATGTTACAAGCCCCGCACAGTAGTGAATTCAAATGAGAGATAGACTAAGCAATTCTAACATAGCAGTATATGAAAAGATCATTGGAAGGGTTTCAGCTAAACTTTAAGAGATCATCATTTGTTAAGTTGTGGTGTTGTCAGAAACATCCATCTCTATCTGTATGAGGCCAAACTTCATATACTAAGCCAGTACAGTATCAAAACAGATTGGACTTAAAGGCAAAACTAAGAATGCAGCTGTGCTCTATTAGAGAGATTTGCAGAGATGACATTGAAGAGATTTAAGAAAAGGTAAAACAGCTGTACACTTCTCACTTTATCTTCTTTTGCTTTGAAAAACAGTTTCTCACAATGTGTTGTTTTTATTAGGATCTAGTGGATTTATTGTTGCTATGTTTTTAGTCCATTAATAAATATTTTCAAAATTTCTGCTTTAGTTTCCAATAGTGTGTGTGTGTGTATAGACATATATATGGATATAGATATGTATATCAATAGAGTAAAAAAAAGTAAACAAAAGCCCTTTGTGACCCCAGTTTTGGAAACTGTAAAGGGATCCTGAGACCAAACACTTTTGAGAACTGCTGAATTAGAACAATTCTAGTCATTATGGGGTCGCAGAGTCGGACACGACCAAGCAACTGAACTGATCGCTGGCGTACAGAGCAGTGAAAACTTAAGTCCCTCCTCCAGTGAAGTTTATCCACGAATATACCTGTGATTCAGGGTTTCTGGCAGCATCTAAGTACAAAATTAGTTCAAATAGTCATGAAATGATTATAGACTAGTCTATGGTACTCTGGCATGCATACCAAGCCTGGAGTGCATAGTAATACATTAGAGATGTGAAGAAGAGCAGTTCACCCAAGAGACCAATAAATGTGTCAGTCCCTTCTGAAAAGTCCACTTTCTGCTGAGGGAAGCATCCCGGGCTATTAGTTAAAGATGGAGTGGTCATGTTCCTAACTAATATGACTTATCCCCTGGCCCTCTCCCTTAGCCCCATAGGATTTGGTCAAGAGGAACCCTTGCCCCTCCGGAAGCCCTAACCTGACAGACAGCCTAGTCTGCTGTGAAAACTTCAGTTCGGTTCAGTCGCTCAGTCGTGTCCAGCTCTTTGTGACCCCATGGACTGCAACAGCCAGGCCTCTGTGTCCATGGGCAACTCCCAGAGTTTACCCAGACTCATCTCCATTGAGTTGGTGATGCCATCCAGCCATCTCATCCTCTGTCATCCCCTTCTTCCCCTGCCTTCAATCTTGATTCCAGCTTGTGCTTCATCCACCCCAGCTTTTCTCATGATGTACTCTGCATATAAGTTAAATAAGCAGGGTGACAGTATACAGCCTTGACGTACTTCTTTCCCGATTTGGGATCAGTCTGTTGTTCCATGTCCAGTTCTAACTGTTGCTTCCTGACCTGCTTACAGATTTCCCAAGAGGCAGGCCAGGTGGTCTGGTATTCCCATCACTTTAAGAATTTTCCAGAGTTTGTTGTGGGCCACACAGTCAAAGGCTTTGGCATAGTCAGTAAAGCAGAAGTAGATGTTTTTCTGGAACTTTCTTAAAGGCACCATGTGCCCAGTTGGATTCTTTATAAAGATTTGTGAATGAAAGACACATAGGACCGGGAGAGCCGGCACGCTGATGTGTGGCTGAGAAGACGAGCACAGAAGCCACATTGCCTGCTCTGAGTCAGCAGAAACTGAGAGAAACAGAAGCAGAGGGGAGACCTAGGATGCGTGGCAGGAGCAGTCCAAGCAGAGAAGAAAGGCTGAGTCATCAGTGTGTGTGGGCCCGGGTGTCCTGTATTCCTGCTGTTAACGCAAGACCAGAGAATTCAATCCCCAAAGCTGCCTTGGCTCCTCTCGATTCTTGAGCTGATTTTTTTGGTCTCAGGGAAACCTGTCACCGTGGCCCTCACTGTCTTGTGTATTTTTACAGTAAACCTCTAATATGTGAGGTCAGCGGAGGGAGTCTGTTCCTTTCCACAAAGGAGCTTAACATACACAAAGGTGATTGGAAGTCAGTCCGGGTGGTGGGGTAGGGGACATGCCTTACAGGAGATGGTGTCAGCAGGCTCCGACGGAACTTTAGTGGACAGAGGGTGTTCCAGGCTGGAGCGTCAGCATGGCCGAGAAGCATGTGTGAGGAGAGGAAGACGGTGGCAGGAGAGGTCACCAAAGTAGTGTATGAAGGGATTATTTGGTTGGTCAAGCTGGTTAGCTCAAATGAACTCGTGCAGAGAGCATTGGAGAGCACCAGAGGAGGCCAACTATGGCAAAAGGTGAAAGGAACCTTCTATAGGTTCTTGAGTAGAGAGTACTGAAGATGGAAGTAGGTGAAAATTAGACTGGCCTGGTAACCAGGAAGGATTTGAGGAGAGAGCATTTGAGGCAGGGATACTGGTTTCAAGGCCATCATGGTAACCCTGTAGTGTCCATGGATGTGCTGGTCACCTCAGCCCTGGTTACAGTAGAGCCTGAAGAGCCAGTCCCATTCATTCACCCAAGAAAGGGCTTGGTTCGAGGGACTTGGTATGGTTAACTGCTGTGCAGCTGTGTTAGGAACATCCCAGAGGTGGCTAGAACCTGTGCTGACTAGAATGGGAATGATCCTTCTCTCTTCCATCTCCCACCCCATGTTGTATATTCTGATAACCCAGTCTTTGCCAGGAAAAGCCCTTCCTTGCTGAGGGAAAGGTAGGAACTGGGGAAGAACTTCTTTGCGAAAAGTGTGAAAAGTTCAATGGGGAATCATTTGCATAAAATCAACTGAGGATTTTCCAAAAGGTCTTCCCTTGTGGCTCAGCTGGTAAAGAATCTGCCTGCAATGCGGGAGACCTGGGTTCGATCCCTGGGTTGGGAAGATCCCCTAGAGAAGGGAAAGGCTACCCACTCCAGTATTCTGGCCTGGAGAATTCCATGGACTATACAGTCCATGGGGTCTAAAAGAGTTGGACACAGCTGAGCGAGTTTCACCTTCACTTCCAAAAGTCAGCACAACCACAGCAAGGGGCCCTTTTCCCAAAGCCATGTACTCCTGGTTGGGTTTCTCAAGATTTTAGATGTGAAGTGTAAACATTTTATTTTTCTGTTATTCATACTTGAGTTGTTGTTTTTCACAGTGAATTTAATTTATGGTTTTGTACCACCTGGCTCAACTGTGCTTGTGAATTTAGATGCTCAACAAGCAGCAGGATCACCTTCCTCTACATGCTTGTCTTGTATGTGGTGGCATCTTAGGAGAGCATTTCATCCTTCAGAAATGTTAAAAGGGAAGGGGGTCCCTGCGTTTCAAGGACCCGTGTTTTCATGGGAGGTCAAGAATTATTCTAGTGAGCATGACTTTTTGTGTTTTGGCAGTTAATTAATTTTTAACACATAAAAGTGATATTCCAAGTTAGAATGAGTTGGGTATTGAGTTGGGGTGAGCTGCGGTAAGAAGCTACTCCATTTTATTAACCTTAGCAAATTGTTAGCCGCTTAAAGCTCAACATTCAGAAAAAAAAAAAGATCATGGCATCCGGTCCCATCACTTCACAGGAAATAGATGGGGAAACAGTGGAAACACTGTCAGACTTTATTTTTTTGAGCTCCAGAATCACTTCAGATGGTGATTGCAGCCATGAAATTAAAAGACGCTTACTCCTTGGAAGAAAAGTTATGACCAACCTAGATAGCATATTCAAAAGCAGAGATGTTACTTTGCTGACTAAGGTCCATCTAGTCAAGGCTATGGTTTTTCCAGTGGTCATGTATGGATGTGAGAGTTGGACTGTGAAGAAGGCTGAGTGCCGAAGAATTGATGCTTTTGAACTGTGGTGTTGGAGAAGACTCTTGAGAGTCCCTTGGACTGCAAGGAGATCCAACCAGTCCATTCTGAAGGAGATCAGCCCTGGGATTTCTTTGGAAGGAATGATGCTAAAGCTGAAACTCCAGTACCTTGGCCATCTCATGCGAAGAGTTGACTCATTGGAAAAGACCCTGATGCTGGGAGGGATTGGGGGCATGAGGAGAAAGCGACGACAGAGGATGAGATGGCTGGATGGCATCACAGACTCGATGGACATGAGTCTGAGTGAACTCCGGGAATTGGTGATGGACAGGGAGGCCTGGCGTGCTGCGATTCATGGGGTCGCAGAGTCAGACACGACTGAGCAACTGAACTGAAGCAATTGCCTTTACTCCTCTGCACCTCATCTATAAAATAGATAATTAAAATATTCTTTTCTTAGTGTGGACATAAGTGTTAAGTGAATTAAAGTGTAACTCAATTGATAAACAGGTATCTACTATATGTCATTTACTCTGTGCCTGTGGTTATAGTAAAAACCAAGATTGAAATGGGGCTCAAAAAAAGTACTTCCAGGTGTGCCCAGTAGGTAGTAAAATGTTCAGTAAATGTTACCCATTGTTGTTATTGTTTTTGATAGAAGTGCACCCAAATTCAGAAATTCTTGAACAAACTAGAGTTAGCCAGAGGAAGGTTATAGAAATCCAGGTCTCAAGCAGAAAGCCTCCTGAGTGCACCAGTCTCAGCAAGGAAGGGCTATCCCTGGCAAAGACTGGGTTATCTCAATGTGCAGTTTGGAAAGAATCATGTGTCATGCTTTTCACATACATACACACAGAGAGAACATTCATTATGTGGTTTTCAGGCACCGAGAACAATGTATATGTTTAAGCTGGCAAATAAATGGGTGTCTTTTATCACTAGGGCATTCATTTTCATGATGGGCATCCAGCAGGCATGTTTTTCAAAGTTGGTCGCATGTTAAATTATAAACATGCATTTGTAAGAATTCTGTAATATTGATCATAAGAACTATGAAGATAAAATGAGTCAGTTGTGAGTGGTTTTATTCTGAATTTTCATTGGACACTTTACAACTATTCTTATGAGTCCTCACATTCTAGTGCCAGTTTTCCCAGCATGTCTATTTTTGCATAGTTGTGTCAGTGTGTACAGCTTCTGTGTGGATCTGCTTTGGAGTCTAACCCTGGTGGATGTTGACCTTTTCCTGTTTCCTTTCACTCCACCGCTTTCTCCTTGGGTTATCAATAAAATGGTCTCCTGTACTGATAAGTAGCCGTCCATTCACCTTTGTATCCAAATGCTAGACATTTGGGTTGTTGCCAGTGTTTCACAATGAGGAACATATTTGCTGTAAATATAGTGTAGAGATTGCTTAGTCAGTGACTTATTGTGCACCTTCTGGAATGACACTGTCTGGCAAGGTCTTAGAAGTGATATCAGCTCATTAAACTAAGAGTCTTGAGAACTGGCACTCAGGAGTTCCTGAGACAGCATGTTATTATTTGGCTTATTTTTCTTTATATAATTAGGAGATATGTAGGGAGGACCTAGCCTGTGCAAGGGAGTACCAGGCACTGGTGAGCAAGGTAGAAAAGGTCTCCAGCTAATGGTGCATACATGGCCAGCAGATGCAAGATGAGTGTTGTGGAGGCAGATGTTGTCATGGTGATGTTGCCGTCCTGTGAGCGCAGTGCCAGACTTCCAGGTGAAAAGTGGATATTTGGTTAGGGTGGGTCTAGATACAGTATACAGTGTAACTCCTACTTTAGATTAACTGCAGAGGGTGGGGTAAGAGGCAGTCAAAATTGTAGGATATTAAAAAGCAATACAATGTTTTGTTATTTCTAAATTGGGCTAACAGTGATGGCCAGGTTCAAAGCTGCATGGTAGAGCAAAAAGTGCAAGGCCTGTGAGTTCAGACAGCCCCAGTTTTGACTCTTAACTCTGCCACATGTTGCCTTGTGGTTTTGGGGAAAACATTTATACTTGCTGAACTTCAAATGTCCTTACCTCTAAAATGGGTATAGTATTTTCTATCTTTTGGCATTGTTTATATTCCCAGTCCTAGTTCAGTGGCCAGTGCTGGATAGAGGCTCAGCAGTTGGTTGTTGGCAGAAAAAAAGAAAGGATGGATGGTTGGATGGTTAGTTGGGTGGCTAGTTAGATGGATGGATGGATGGTTAAATAGATCGTGATTGATGGATGGATGGTTGGATGAATGGATGGAACAATTACTATGGATGGAGAAAGACTGAGAACCTCTGTGATAAATGATTATAAGTCATCTAAACAAGTCATATTTGCCCTATTAGCTTGAAATTTGCCAAACTAGTTTTCTCACTTTGAAGTTAGTGGGGATCAAATTAAGAAGCCATAAACCTCTCTTTTGTCATCTCATGCATATCAAGGAAAGAAAATATGACTAATTGTGGCCCTAACAAGTAGAAGTTTTTTCTCCTGCATATTCAGAAAGTCTAGAGGAGATGGTCACTTCTTTCATTTGCCACTAATGATCTGTGCCCTTTTCATTCCTTGCATCTACCATTTTTGAAATTTAGACTTGCTTTCTCAGGATGATCACAGTTCTGTGCTTTACTACCAGTTTCAAGTTGAGAACCAAGGAGGCGTGGCTCCTATCTTTTGTTGTTCAGTCGCTCAGTCAGGTCCGATTCTTTGTGATCCCAGGAACTGCAGCACGCCAGGCTTCCCTGTCCATCACCAATTCCCGAAGCTTACTCAAACTCATGTCCATCGAGTCGGTGATGCCATCCAACCATCTCATCCTCTGTCGTCCCCTTCTTCTCCTGCCCTCAATCTTTCCTAGCATCAGGGTCTTTTCCAGTGAGTCAGTTCTTCACATCAGGTGGCCAAAATATTGGAATTTCAGCTTCAACATCAGTTCTTCCAATGAATATTCAGGACTGATCTCCTTTAGGATGGACTGGTTGGATCTCCTTGCACTCCAGGGGACTCTCAAGAGTTTTCTCCAACACCACAGTTCAAAAGCATCAATTCTTTGGAGCTCAGCTTTCTTTATAGTCCAACTCTCACATTTGTACATGACTACTAGAAAAACCATAGCTTTGACTAGACAGACCTTTCTTGGCAAAGTAATGGCTCTGCTTTTTAATATGCTGTCTAGGTTGGTCATAGCTTTTCTTCCAAGGAGCAAGCGTCTTTTAATTTCATGGCTGCAGTCCCCATCTGCAGTGATTTTGTAGCCCCCCAAAAATAAATTCTGTCACTGTTTCCATTGTTTCCCCATCTATTTCCCATGAAGTGATGGGACCAGATGCCATGATCTTCGTTTTCTGAATGTTGAGTTTTAAGCCAACTTTTTCACTCTCCTCTTTCCCGTTCAAGGGGATGTACTCTGCATATAAGTTAAATAAGCTAGGTGACAATATACAGCCTTGATGTACTCCTTTCTCAATTTGGAACCATGTTCACATCTAACTCTTGCTTCTTGACCTGCATACAGGTTTCTCAGGAGGCAGTTAAAGTGGCTGGTATTCCCATATCTTTTTGAATCTTCCACAGTTTGTTGTGATCCACAGTTTGTTCTGATCCACACAGTCAAAGGCGTTAGCCTAGTCGATGAAGCAGAATTAGATGTTTTTCTAGAATTCTCTTGCTTTTTCTATGATCCAGCAGATGGCAATTTGATCTCTGGTTTCTCTGCCTTTTCTAAATCCAGGTTGAACATCTGGAAGTTCTCGGTTCATGTACTGTTGAAGCCCGGCTTGGAGAATTTTGAGCATTACTTTGCTAGTCTTTTGTGAGGAGGCAGAATTTTCCCAGCATCCTCATACTATGTCCCCTCAGGACTTACTGAGCTGAGAGCAACGGCCACCCTTAGGCCAGTGCTCCCGCCTTTCCTGAGCTCACAGCATCTGCACACAGATAGACTGGGGTTCTGTTAGCAGGGAAATGTTGAGGGCTGTGTGGAGTCCTATTTTCACAGAAGTGAACTGGTTTAAAAAAAAAAGCAAAAGTTCAACTTTAATGGATATGATTAGCTTGTAAAACTTTGTAATATGTGTTAGGAGATTCACGATTTGCAAGACCCCAATTAGGGTGTTTAGATTCTGCTGGTTTTAAGTTGGGTAGAAATGTTTTTGTGACTATATGTCTCTTTATTGTGTGTGTGTGAAGGTTTTTTTTCCTCCTCTTCTTTTTGAGTGGCAGAAGCGAAGAGGAGGAAGAGTTAAAGTAGGAAAATATTTTCTGGAGTTAGTGCAAGGCCTCTGAAATGCTGCAACCCTGACTTGCCAGAAGCCCTGTGCTAAAACTGGCCAAAAAAACTGTTAACAAAATACTTCCCAACCAAGCTAAATGAAGAGAAGAAAATATAAAACAGTATGGGCGGAGGCGGAGGAGGTAGATACTCTGAAAAGAAGGTTGGCAGTAAAACTTTGCAGAAAGTGCAGGAATTTAAGAGTTGTTCACTAGTGTGCAGTTTATGCTGGCTCTGCTCGGGTTTAATGCTCAGAGAGCAGAGGAAGAAAGGACACCACTTGCCTGGCCTGAGAAGGATGCAAAAACTACAGCGGGATTAAGTCCAGAGTTAAGTTATACATACACACATTCTAGGAATCCGGATTGTGGTTTAAGACATATATGAGTATATCAAAGTATTTTTGTGGAGCTTTGGACTTGGATGACAAAATTCTTAATAATCAGTGTCTGTCATTTTCCTCTTTTGGAAAACAGGAAATCCAACAACTTACATTCCTAAATAAATAGGATTTCATGTCACAGACATCAAAACTTTTAAGCTTTAAAAAAAACCGCACATGTCAGTAGAAGTTCACCAAGACTTGCAGTATTTGATTTATTGCTTTTCATTCATTGAAGAGGTAAAGGGGCAGAACTGATACCATCAGTGTTTTATGTCTGTGTTATCTCTGCTTAGAATTTGACCATATCCCTGAACTGAGCTATTTCTCAAGTGACTGGAGATGAATAATATCCTGTTTTTATATAAGGATTTCAAAATCTCACGTATAAAAGCTCCTGAAAGATGATACTTTAAGAAAAGGAAGAAAAGACACAGTAGACAAATGCCAGTTGACTAGACTCTCTGGAGCTGAGGTTTGCCAAGAGGCCAAGGAGAGAAGGGTGGAATTCAGAGAGAGATACTAGTCTCTACGGGGTTGCATTCACTGCCACACTGGGAAAATGCCAGAGGGCTGGGAATGGCTGTCCCCTCGGAGCTCACACTGACCACTTGGTGCCTCATCATAAATGGAGCTCATTCATGAAGGAAACACTGCTCTTCTGAAAAGCACCCATATTGAAGAAGCAACCAGAAAACCCAGATATATAGGGGATGCCTGGCAAGAGGGATCTGTGTCTCCTTCCTGCTGTCTCTTCCAAAGAGTTTCCTTAATATTTCCCAGTATTTTCTGTGACCACTGGGGCCCAAACTCTCTGGAAGCATACAACAAAAGCAGTGTAGCCAACCACTTGGCTTTGAAATCTGAGCCAGCTGTATTCAGAATTAGCTGAAAGAAACACTGCCACTATCATAAATAAGGCAGACAGTTCTCTTCATTAGTTGAATTCTCTGAGCATTTTTTGAAGATAATAAAGCTTTAAGGCTTTAGTAAGAGGCAGAAGACTGTAAAACATGTCAGATGCTTAGTAGAAACTCAGAGTGTAGCTATGAGTTTGTATGCAGTGAACTGGGTGACCACACCACTGACTCTCAAGGGGATGGGGCACCCTAGCCCAACCCCTGGTGGGGTGTTTTAGGAAGGGCAGACATACCAGAATCTTAAATGTGTGTGGGGGGTGGGATCGTTTAAAAATCATGTCTTACGATTTACTTGGGGAAAGGGGGAATGTTTACTTTCATAACACAAACATCTGAAAATCAAGTTCAACAAAACATTTCTGGTTAGTTGACAATATGCATTCATTCAATAACAAAAAAAGGTTATTTTATGGAATGCCTAGTCTGTGTCAGGCGTCGCCTCGGGCACTGAGGGTCCAGCAGGGAACAAACAATGTCCTTTTCTCATGGAGTTTACATTCCAGTAGAGGACAGGGCTCATAACTCAATAGGACAGAAAATAGAGTGCTAAGTACTATGACGAAAAGCAAAGCAGGGTAAGGGAAGAGAGAGATGACACTTGTCAGAAACCAGCAGGGAGGCCGCCAAGTGTGCAAGCCTGTGGTGTCTGTAGGAAGAAGGCCACCAGCGTGAAGGATCAATGTTGAGGCTCGAAGCAAAGATTGTGTGGTATATTTGAGAAAAGGGGAGGTCACTGTGACCAGATAGAGTGGCCCAGTCCAGTTCCTGCAGAGCCTGATAGACAAAGGGTTGGCAGTAGGGGGTGCGCGAAGCATGCTGGGAAGCCATTGGAGGGTTTTAGCAAAGAATTAAGTCATCTGAGGATGCCAGTGCCCCCTGCTGGGAGGGAGCGAGAGATCAGCCTGGAGGCTGCTGATGTCACCAGGTGAGAAATGCTGCCTGTTTGGACAAGGAAGAAGGGAGGGGTGGGATGC
Source organism: Budorcas taxicolor (assembly GCF_023091745.1). Taxonomy (NCBI): domain Eukaryota; kingdom Metazoa; phylum Chordata; class Mammalia; order Artiodactyla; family Bovidae; genus Budorcas; species Budorcas taxicolor. The sequence goes on from NC_068912.1 coordinate 77,527,971, forward strand.
TGAGATGTGATTGGATTTGAGAGATGTTTTGGAGGTAGGGCTGACAGGATGTGCTGACAGTTGGCTGGATGTAGAGTAGGTAAGAATGGAGCCTAAGATGACTGAGGATTCCACCTTGAACAGGAAGCATGAATGGTGGTGTCCCACTTTCAGCACTGGCAGCCCCAGGGGATGATCCGTATGGGGAGATTATTAGGCTGTGGCCTTTGTTGTAAGTTTGAGATGCCTAATAAGGCTTTATTGAGGAGATGTTAATTCAGAAAAGAGCCTGGGAATGGACTTGTAGATTTTAAAGATTTAGGGAAGAGGAGAGAATCCAGCCAAGGGGTAGATATCATAGTTTCCTAAAACAGCTTAAGAAGGACACATCAGAATCTGTTTGGGGGAAGGAAGGAGAAGGTTTTTATGGTTATCAAAAATGAGTGTAAGTTTTAAAAGGTTAAAAAAGACTGTCTTACATCATCAGTATCCGCAGCTGTTCCCAGAATCAAGGAAGACATATTCAGAGAAATAAAAACTAGCTTTGCCAATAGAAGATAAATAGGAAATAGCTGATTTCTGAACTGGCTGTTCTGTTGAGCTTCTCCTAGACCACTGGGAACTTCTTAGGTTTAGATAGATAGAAATATGTACATCTAGATATTTTAAAATTTTATTGGAAGCCTAGGATATGTTAAATAAAAGAACTCATTCTTGTGGGAAGGAAAACAAATACATGGAATTTAAAGTATGGTAGTCAGAGGACCTTATAATCAAGTTGTCCATGCAGATACATTAAGAAATGAGATACATGAGGGTTCAAAGTGAAGGTTGGGTATGGAAATGGCTAACCCATAGTCAGAATGTTGCCTAATGCCTTGGACCACCTTCAAAATCATCCCAGTGGTATGGTGAGTGGCAGATTTTTTTTTCTTGGTTCTGGGTGGTGGTGGTGGTGCAGTGGGTATATGCCTGTATACTTCCCTGAAGTAGTGTCAGCGGTTTGTGTCCAGAATGTGTATAAAATGCATGAAAATGTCCATGAGAATGTCTGGAGTGCGGTACAAACTTAGAATAGAGGCAGCAAAGATGGCTTTACCCAGAAAGCAAGTACAAGTGGTAGGTATAAAAACAGGAAGTTTGTACCAATTTTCTTAGGAGCTGTCATCTTGTTGAATTGTGGCTTTGAGTGGATTATATTGAACATAGTTGGATTTGCATGCTTGTTTAAGCTGTTGGCCTCTTGATAATATGGGATAAAGATGAACAATTCCTAGAAGATTCTCAATGCCCAGGCATGTCTTTGGTGGCTACAATGAAAGACTGAACCATCCAGTAGAGTCCAAGTGCCCAAACCAGGGTGGGATATTTCATAGCACGGCACTCCACGTGATTGTGAACATAGGTGACTTGGAGAGAGCCACTCACAGGCTAACCTGAGGACCACTTGTCATTTCCTTTTCCTCTGAGTCCAAGGCCTGCAGACGTACACTCAACCACAGCAAAGTCTGGCAGAGTGAAAACAAAACCTCTGTCCTGTTTTTCTGACCCAGGCTTAGGGCTGTGCCCTTTGCTGCATCCTGCCCTCATTGCGCTGTCTGACTCTGTGCAGCGGACATAACCCGAATATTTCTGCAGTGAATCTCTCTGTCTCAGTTTCTGATGGAAAGCGTGTCGTGGAGAGGAGTGCTATGATTAGAGAGCTAGGTCTCATGGAGAGAATGATTATTTTCATTGTATCTGCATAACCTCAGTTACCCATAATACCTCAGACTTTTTATTTTTTTTTTTTTTATTTTTATTTTTTTTTAATTTTTATTTTTATTTTTTATTTTTTTTAATTTTAAAATCTTTAATTCTTACATGTGTTCCCAAACATGAACCCCCCTCCCACCTCCCTCCCCATAACATCTCTGTGGGTCATCCCCATGCACCAGCCCCAAGCATGCTGTATCCTGCGTCAGACATAGACTAGCGATTCAATTCTTACATGATAGTATACATGATAGAATGCCATTCTACCTCAGACTTTTTAGAGGGAAGCATAGTTCTAATATATATGCCCCAAACTTTTTAGAGGGAAACATAATTCTAATATACATTACCAGCTGCTACGTTTCACTCTTTTTTTAAACAGTTTTTTGAGGCTAATAAAATTGAACCCTACTGAATGGTTTTCTTCCTTGAATAGCTATATTCAAGCATGATTGGATTTTGAAAATAGTGTTTTCTTTTCCTTGAAAACTAATCAGAAATGTGTTGGAGGTCATTGTCTGTTGCAGAAAAAAAAGAGTCTAAGGTCATATCTCCATCCGTTCCTGTTTCAGGAATCTTTACAAGGAGCATTGAGCCTTACTAACATTAGCTGAGCTTTGTGAGGGGTGGGGGTGGGGGTGCCTTTGAAGCAGGATTGAATGGTGGGCCCTTGGCTCTTATCAATTTGAAGTTTTTCTGCATCTTCTGCTGACTACACACCCCAGGGGCTGTTTTACTCGTCACCCCGTTGCAAGAAAAGCAGTGCTCTTGAAGAGCTTGTGTTTCCTTTTATCAGACAAGAGCTGTGGGCCGTGGCTGTCTAAGTCAACAGTGCTGAAGCGAAAACTCAAGTATAGCCATCATCTAATCCACAAACCCTGGTACTTTTTTTCTGTAGTTCTCCATGGCCCAATTTTTCACCCCCAATCATTCTATCAAGATTTATTAGATGCTCTCTGCCTTTCAGATACTGCCATAAAGTAATATCCTATTGGACCTATAGTTATTGGAAACCATGTTGGTGTTTTTCTTTGTTTTCTCTGCTTTTTTAACTGTCTGTTGACCGGTAAGAAGATAAGCCATTACAATGGATTAGGTCCCTAGCCAACAAAGTAATGAAAATATGTTTATGACCCTGTGTAAGTAAATAGTTTCATTTATTTAAGGATGATTTGCAGTATTAAATTTGAAAGATATTTGGTTAATTCTCAGTCAACAACAGGAAACACAGAAATTAAATTCAGACTCATCTTTTGGCTGATTACTGTGTTCGGTAAGCATTTAGTTAGTGACTCCCTTTAGCACAACAGCTAGTAATCACTAGGCCCTAAGCTAATCATTGTGCTTTGCAAATATAATTCAGCATGAATTATTGCAAATGATATAGGGTCCCCAGACAAGCCCCTGAGATGTCCAGGAGGGTCCTGTAGCTCAGAGAGTCTAGATTAGCTTCCAGGAGGTTAGATCACATTTAACTTTGCACCAGTTCTAATATAAAAGCCTAGGGCATAAACCCTATTGTCCACTTCATGTACCTTACAAACTCTGAGTAGGTGACCACCATCATAGTTTGCATGACACTGAGGAGGGGTTCCTGGAACATGAGACTTTCTAGTGTTAGCACTGGAATGTTCCAGCCAGACCAAGATGAGTTGGTTTCTCTATTCAGATGTGGAATCAGTTAACAGAAAGGAATATCAATGAATACTGTCATCTAAAACCAGCAACTTTTCTATAGAATGAGATGATTCTGTCTTCCCCATGGGATAGTGATAAGGCCTGCTCACTATTCCTATCGTGAGGTTGGGAAGCTGGCTGTGTGTTTTTCCTTGGAATTGGGGACCAGCATCATCTCTGATAGGGCAGTCTGTCTCCTTGCCCTCCTCCAGAGGCCTGTCACCTAAGGGGGCTTGACTGTTCCCTCTGGATGAATCAGTGCCAGCTCTTTCTGGTGTGAGGGTGCTAGAGAGCCTGAGTTCTTTCTATTGGCCTTATGCTTCTCACTGTGGTTATCCTCTTTGGGTTTTACCTGCTATCACCTCTTACGTAATAAGGCCTCTCACTGATTTGAAACTCTTTGCTTTTTTTTTTTTTTAAATATATGAAGTCTTTCATTATTTTAATTTGCCATATCACTTGGCATAGTTGGTTGGAAAAATGCTCAAATATTTTTTTCAGATTTTTTAAAAAATTATTGAAATATAGTTTATTTACAGTGTAGTTCAAGTGTACAGCAAAGTGATTCAGTTACACATATAGATATACAAATATAGACATTCTTTTTTTTACATAGGTTATTACATGCTATTGAGTATAGTTCCTTGTGCTATACAGTAGGTCCTTGTTGGTTATCTATTTTATATATAGTAGTGTGTATATTTTAATCCAGTTCTAAAAGATACATATACCCCAGTGTTCACTGAAATCCTTACTCTCAAAATTGCAGCCAGAGCAAACAAAGGTACTTGCTTCTCCTCCAGCATTTGTACAGACTGTTCCATCTGCCTTGCTCATGCCTCCCTCCTTGCATCTTCTGGCTAACCTTGGTCATCCTTTACATTTTCACTTTGATGCCACTGCTCCCTGGATGCCTTCCATAATCATCTCAGACTGGTATAGGCAGCCTTCCTCTGTGTTCTTGGAGCTCCTTGGACTTCACATGGTATATTACATGCCTCTGGAGTTGTAATTGTCTGATCAGTCATCCCTGTGACTCAGGGTAGACTCCTTGTGGAGAAGGAATGTATTTTGTTCTTTGTTTTACCCACAGAGCCTTCCATATTGCCAGGCTCATAGTTGGTATAGTGGGGCTTGTAAGGAGCAGGATAGTGGAAGAACTGCCAAGGAGCAGACCACTTTTATATACAGTGGCTTTGGCCTTGCAGTGACCCTGACTGTCCTTTCAGTCCTCCTTGGGAGACATAAGCAACTCTAGATCTTTCTCAAAATAGTTACATCCTCTTCATTCATGGACTACCATCTAGTTTAGGTAGGTCTTCATTTGCCCTATAAGACACTGAGGACATTACAAAAATGCATGTGAGGTAAACAACCCAACTGCTAAACATTATGTAATATCAGTAGGAGAGACACAGGACCCAAGAATGTTATGTAGGGTGAGGACATTCCATTTTATGTTTATTTGTATGTACATGTCATAAAAATATTTCTCCTCTTGCAAGTTTTAATAAAATGTGAAATCTTCCCCTCAGTTCTGAAGATCTGATGACTTGCAGGCTATATTATATTAAATTGTGAATTTTGGATGTTTCATTTCATAATGTGATCCAGATTATTTTTCTTTCTCCCTTGTGGACATTAATCGTTTCCTGTGAATTTTCCTGATATTAGGAAGCAGATGTTCCATATTTTTATCTTGAGGTTTTTTTTCCAAATGCTGAACCAGAACTTTTATGTGTATTTGTGTGTGTGTGTTCACAGTAAATTTTTGAGGAATGAGTTATATCAGAATCCTCAAGTAAAAACATAACAGATACATCTACAGAATTATACAGATTTGTCCAAGGCTGGAAACGCTTTTGGATGTTCTGTTTAATGTAGTTCAGTATTGTTTAGCTAATGTAGACTTCTGGCTTAAGACTGCATTAGAACTGTTCCATGATAGTGTGCTTGCCAAAATAAAGACTGGTGTAGCAGAAAGCACACAATTCATGCAAACTATATTTCAATGCCCCGACCCTTAACTAAACTGTAATTGCTTTTTCCATTGTCTCTTAGCTCAGAAAATTCTTCCCCCATCTCCCCATAAGACACTGAGTTGAGTGCCATCTGTGTGCTGAGCAGGGTGCTACGCTTTTTGGGAGATACACACAAATATTATATGGAGCCTTTGGTTGTTGATTCACTAAGTCTTGTCTGACTGTTTTGCAACCCCGTGGACTATAGCCAGGCTCCTGTGTCCATGCGATTTTCCAGACAAGAATACTGGAGTGGGTTGCCGTTTCATTCTGCAGGGAATCCTCCTGACCCAAATATCAAACCCACATCTCCTGCATTGGCAGATGGATTCTCCCATAGAAGAGCGTAAACATGTTCTGAAGCACCTAGACAGGTAGAAGAAAGTGGTAGCAGTTGTTGAAATTCAAGGAGAATGGTTTCATGCAGCCAAAGAAGGAAGGAATACTTGGGGAAAGAAGTTATACTCGAGCTTGGTTAAAAAATAATAATAAAGCAACACTAACTTTAGGTGTAAGTTATTTAATTTATCATAACTACATAAAAACTCTGTAAGGATGGTCCGTAATGTAATCCATTGTTTGAGAGGATTTGCTAAAATCATACTAAGATTTCTTGAGTGCCTCCAGTGCAACAGGCATAGTGCTCTGATGCCGTGTGGTTGTTGTTCATTGTTCAGTTGCTAAGTCATGCCTGACTTTTTGCAACCCCGTGAACTGTAGCATGCCAGGCTTCCTTGTCCTCCACTGTCTCCCTGAGTTTGCTCAAGCTCATGTCCATTTAGTCAATGATGCCATCCAACTTTCTCATCGTCTGTATAAAGAATTTTAAATCAAAGACAGTGTGGAATTGGTGCTTGGGATAAGAATCCATTTTGCACAGAATACATCTCTTCATTTTACATGGTGAGCTTCCTTTCATGAGGAGCCCTTGGGTTCACAGAGCAAAGGACTGAGGCTAGTCTTAGCCAGCTTCAGAATTTGGGGACCCTCTATAATATAGTCACCTGGCCTGTCTGGGTCTCACTTTCTCTGCTCTGTAGTGGGAATTATCATCCTCCCCAGATCACTCACAGGGTTTCTGGGAAAATCAGAGTATCAATAGACGTTGAAAAGCTGTCAAAAGTCAAACATTTTGCCACAAAGCAATGTCATAGCTGATGAGGTTTATACAAAATATGGTTGTTGCTTATTAGTTATTAAATGCTGTATAAATAAAAAATGGTTATCTTTACATTGAAAAATATCAGAAATATATTTGTAGCAAATACATATAGTAATTTTTGATTATCATGCACTATAAAAAACTCAAATTCAAAAGAAAAATATCAAGATCTCACTACATGAGTAAGCAAAGAGTATATAGACTTGCTGTTTCTCAAGGTTACAAATCATTAATAAACAGGAAAAAAGGCCCATCCTCACTAATTATCTTATGTATGTATGTGAAAGTCACTCAGTCATGTCTGAGTCTTTGCAACCCCATGGACTATAAAGTCCACGGAATTCTCCAGGCCAGAATACTGGAGTGGGCAACATTCCCTTCTCCAGGGAATCTTCCCAACCCAGGGATCAAACCCAGGTCTCCCACTTTGCAGACGGATTCTTTACTGTCTGAGCCACCAGGGAAGCCCAAGAATACTGGAGTGGGTAGCCTGTCTCTTTTCTAGCAGATCTTCCCAACTGTGGAATTGAACTAGGGTCTCCTGCATTGCAGGTGGATTCTTTACCAGCTGAGCTACCAGGGAAGCCCAGATATCTTAGAAACACAGATTAAAGCAGCATCAGGAATACCATTTTATCTATAAAATAAATATGAAATGTCAGTCTCAGAAATTCTCAGTTATTTTGTTGATGATATTATCATATATTAATTAAAAAGCCCCTTTAAAAGCAAAACCTATGAATTGTACTGTTAGGAATTAAGGGAAGCTAGGGAAACAAGTTAAAGGGATGAAAAAAGCAGAAGCATGAAGGTTTCCAATGTAATCTTATTTATAGTAATAAAAACTGGCAATAATTTAAATATGCAGCATTAGGGGAGAGATTTAGGTCCCTACAACAGTCATTATGAATATGGATAGAAACACAAAAAAGATTTGAAATTGAAAGTTAAATGAAAAAAGAAAATAACAGCCGTCATACATGGGTTTTTTTTTTCCTGATGGCTCTCCGTGTCCTCCCTTTTTTTCTCCCCTCAGAGCAACAATATGCAAAAGGCATATTAGTCCTACTTTACATATTAGACAATTGAGGCTTAGGGGTGTTTTGTCTTAGGACTCACAATAGCTAAAGAGCCTGTACTCAAACCTAGATCTGTCAAACATGAAAGCCTTGCTGCAACAGTCTACAAACTGTGGCCATAGTCATATAGCACATATGTCTATCACAGGTGACAGGCAAAAGTAAATTGTAGCTCTAGGATGGTAGAAATCTGGGTAGTTCCAAAGAATGCTATCCTTTTAAAAAACTGCCATTGGGAGAAACAAACTAACAAAAAATTGTCATTGCCCTCTCAGTAGAAAAGGAGGAAAAAAAATTATGTGCAATGTAACATTTCATAATTAATTGTTTTAATATATTCTCTTAAAGTTTGGTGACATATATATATATATATTTACAATTTCTCACTGGCATTATGAGAACACTTTCTCCAAACCTATCCACCAATTAGTTGAGGATATAAACCACCAGGCCCTCAGAAAAATTTTTAAGTCACTAGAAACTCTGCAGATTCAGAGCAATGATGAGATACAGAAGTTTCTCCCAGTGAACAGCCCAGACCAGTTCTTCTGGCCGGGAGATAATCCTGAGGTGGGGAAAATTCAGGGGCACCATTTGGCTAAAGTAGGCCAGCTAACCCACTCCAGGTGTGCCCTTCCCTTGGACAGAAACGTTGCATAGGAAGGGAAAGTGTCACCATTTGGTGACTGTCTACTGTCTTTTACCTTCGGGGATCAACACTTGGTTCATAACCCCCTAACACCCATTGCATTACTTTATTTTTTGACTGTGTGGATCACAATAACTGTGGAAATTCTGAAAGAGATAGGAATACGAGACCACCTGACCTGCTTCTTGAAGAAACCTATATGCAGGTCAGGAAGCAACAGTTAGAACTGGACATGGAACAACAGACTGGTTACAAATAGGAAAAGGAGTATGTCAAGGCTGTATATTGTTACCCTGCTTATTTAACTTACATGCAGAGTACATCATGAGAAACGCTGGACTGGAAGAAGCACAAGCTGGAATCCAGATTGCTGGGAGAAAATCAGTAACCTGAGATATGCAGATGACACCACCCTTATGGCAGAAAGTGGAGAGGAACTAAAGAGCCTCTTGATGAAAGTGAAAGAGGAGAGTGAAAAAGTTGGCTTAAAGCTCAACATTCAGAAAACGAAGATCAAGGCATCTGTCCCATCACTTCAAGGGAAATAGATGGGGAAACAGTGGAAACAGGGTCAGACTTTATTTTTTAGGCTCCAAAATCACTGCAGATGGTGACTGCAGCCATGAAATTAAGAGATGCTCACTCCTTGGAAGGAAAGTGATGACCAACCTAGATAGCGTATTGAAAAGCAGAGACATTACTTTGCCAACAAAGGTCCGTCTAGTCAAGGGTATGGTTTTTCCAGTGGTCATGTATGGATGTGAGAGTTGGACTGTGAAGAAAGCTGAATGCCGAAGAATTGATGCTTTTGAACTGTGGTGTTGGAGAAGACTCTTGCGAGTCCCTTGGACTGCAAGGAGATCCAACCAGTCCATTCTGAAGGAGATCAGCCCTGGGAATTCTTTGGAAGAAATGATGCTAAAGCTGAAACTCCGTGCTTTGGCCACCTCATGCGAAGAGTTGACTCATTGGAAAAGACTCTGATGCTGGGGGTATTGGGGGCAGGAGGAGAAGGGGATGACAGAGGATGAGATGACTGGATGACATCACCGACTCAATGGACATGAGTTTGAGTGAACTTCGGGAGTTGGTGATGGACAGGGAGGCCTGGCGTGCTGTAGTCCATAGGGTCGCAAAGAGTCAGACACGACTGAGCGACTGAACTGAACCCTGCCAACATCCCAAAACACCCAAATTTCTGTGGCAGACTCAAGGCATGGGGTATATTTCTTTTGGCTCTGTCTTGCTTTTATGGAACATATACCTTTTATGCTATGGTAGGGTCTTTTATCGGAGAAGGCGATGGCACCCCACTCCAGTATTCTTGCCTGAAAAATCCCATGGACGGAGGAGCCTGGTAGGCTGCAGTCCATGGGGTCGCGAAGAGTCGGACACGACTGAACGACTTCACTTTCACTTTTCACTTTCATGCATTGGAGAGGGAAATGGCAACCCACTCCAGTGTTCTTGCCTGGAGAATCCCAGGAATGGGGGAGCCTAGTGGCCTGCCGTCTATGGGGTCGCACAGTCGGACACGACTGAAGCGACTTAGCAGCAGCAGCAGCAGAGTCTTTTATATGCTTCAAAGGCCCTTTTATATCTGTTTTGCCATCTGAGATAGCATCATGTCAGTATTTGCAAGTGGAAACAATGATACGACCAGAGAACAATGGGGATGTCTGCAGAGGTGGCAACATTCTCCAGCATACTTCTCAATATAGTCCATCCCAGATCATTTTGTGGGAGAAATTGAGGCACATAGACATTTAGTGATTTTGCGGGAAATCATTGGCAGTGAAGACAACTGGAAGCCAGGTTTATAAATCTAGTGTTCATTCTCCCACTGTGCCTCTATTGTCTTATTTTTCTTGGATTAGACACAAATACTTTCAGACAGATCAGAACCCAGTTTCCATTCAAAGCTAAAGGTCTCTGAGAATTATGATTTTATATTTTGTAATTGCGATAAGCTTTATAATAATGAAAGGAGTCTAGCAAGTTATCATGTTCATTCTAGACAAGTCCTGCCCAATAGAACTTTGTATGGTGATTGAAACATTCTATACCTGTGCTGTTCAGGACGGTAGGTGCTTCTGTGTCTGCCTGATCACTTGACTGTGGCTCATGCAACTGGGGAAATGAGTTTTTAACTGTGTTTATTTAAATTTAAATCCCCACATGTACTAATAGCTTTAGTATTGGACAACACAGTAGTAGACTTTTCAGTACTTTCTTGCTGTCTTCACTTAGATGTCTTCAAGTGAACAAGGTCAAATCAGAATTCTTGATTTTCCTTCCTCCCTCAACCTGTTTCCCCCCTAATAAAGCCATCATCGACCTAGTTGCTTAAACCGAAACCTGTGTATCATCTTAGCCCCTTCCTCTCCCTCATCTCCTACACCCACTTTATCAGCAGGTCCTAGCTGTTTTACTTCTAGAACCTGTACTGAATCCATCTGGTTCTCCCATCTCTGCTGCTACCACCCTAGGCCAAGGTAACGTCATATCTCTTCTGCACAATTTAGTGACCTCAGATTTGGTTACCACTGATCTATTTGTTCAGTGTTGCCTTTTCTAGACTCCTCCATACAGCTTCCAAAGAGACATTGTTAAGCTTTTCATTGGGTTGCATCACTCCGTGCTTGTATGAAAGAGTTTGTAGAATTTATCACTGTTGGACCCTGGAGGAGGAAATGGCAATCCACTCCAGCACTCTTGCCTGGAAAATCCCATGGACGGAGGAGCCTGATAGGCTACAGTCCATGGGGTCGCAAAGAGTCGGACACGACTTCACTTTCACTTTCACTTTCATCACTGTTGGAACTTCTCTTATTTTCTGGTTTGTACACTTATTTTCTGTCTCCTATTGCAATATAGGAAATCAGTCCTGAATGTTCATTGGAAGGACTGATATTGAAGCTGAAACTCCAGTACTTTGGCCACCTGATGCAAAGAGCTGACTCATTTGAAAAGACCCTGATGCTGGGAAAGATTAAGAGTGGGAAGAGAGGGGGACGACAGAGGATGAGATGGTTGGATGGCATCACCAACTCAATGGACATGAATTTGTGTAAACTCCGGGAGTTGGTGATGGACAGGGAGGCCTGGTGTGCTGTAGTCCATGGGGTCGCAAAGAGTCAGACACAACTGAGCGACTGAACTCTGACTGACTGATTGCAATGTAAAGACCCCTATGTCAGGAACCCTATTAACTCATTCACAGCTGTATCTCTAGCACCAACAACTGTGCCTGGCCCTTAATTTGCACTCAAGAATAATTAAATTACTGTTTATCGTGGAAGGAGATGAGATAGCAAGAATCAAAAATGAAGATTTATAATTTGGTTGTTAATATCTAAGAGGATGCTGACATCCATATTCATGGGAAGTTGATGATTTCTTTTACATTCTGGATGCAAGTAGGAAGGGTGGGTATTATGGCTAATTGTATTAATATATATCTCTGAGTGGATAGGCTGGGCCAAAGTCCTGATGTAATCTCTGATGTGAGCCAGAAGTTCTTTTGTTCTCTAGAAGTCTATATACATCCCAGATCTTAAAGTTTTTGTCTTTCCTATTGTTATTGAAAGAGGAAAGTGTCCTTCCACAGGGACTTTTATATCCATCCAAGGAAAGTTTAAATATTGATGGAAAGAAACATATTATGAAATTCTAGGGTAGAAAATGGCACAGCTGTGTCTGAACAGCAAAAGGAGGTTTTTCAACATGAGGCTGTTGTTTATAAAAAAAAAAAATTGGAATATACTTATAGGAAATTATTTGAAACCAAGGAAACCTTTAATAAATAGGGTTTTGTATCCTGTTTTGCTTGAATATTGTCTTTTTTAAAGGAAAATGTCTTTTCTGGCATTTCTTTATGATGGCCAGCCAAAGCTTTTTAAAGGGCGTATTATTACTTAAATCCATGTGCAGAAACTGATGAGCTTGGGAGTATAGTCAAGTCAGCCAAGATCTGAGTTGCCTCTGTTCCCTCTGGTATTAAACAGGCCTAGGAAATGACTATGCTGTTAGCACGGGCTAAATTTAAAAGATGAAGTTAAAGCTTGCTTTATTCGAGTGTGTATTTGGAGACTTTTCTCCCTGTGTGCTTTTCTTATGCCCAAGTTTGTAGCCCTTATCCCCTGTCCTTCCAGTGCTGTGCCAGTGTTTTCATGTGTGTGCCTTTATGGAGCATCTGCTGTATACCAAACACCTTGCAAGGTCCTAGAAAGATAAGGATGAGTTGGACACATTCTCATCCTCCAGAGATTCTGCAAACAAGGTAGCAAAGAGGCCAGTAAGTGAAAAACTGAAACACAGGAGCCACTTGGATTAACAGAGACAAGTACAGGAGCAATGAGAGGAGAAGGCAGGGGTAAACATAGTGAAAAGCAAGCATGGTGCAGCCTTAAGAGAGCAGGCTCTGGATCAGAAAACAAACTTATGGTTACCAAAGGGAAAGTGGTGGGGAGGGAAAAATTGCGATTGGAATTAACAGATACGTACCACGATATATAAAACAGATAAATAAGAATCTACTGTATAGCACAGAGAACTGTATTCAGTACCTTGTAATAACCTATAATGGAAAAGTATTTTAAAATGTGTAAATATAAAGAATCATTTTGAATATACACCTGAATCATTCTGCTGTACACCTGAAACTAACAACACTGTAAATCAAATATACTTCAAAAAAAAAGAATATAGGCTCTGGAACCAAGCTGTCTGGGTTCACAGTCTGTCTCTGCCATTTGTAAACTCTGTGACCTTAGGCTACTGACTTGATTTCTGTGCCTCAGCGTACTTACCTGCTAAATGGGCTAATAAAATAACCCATTTCATGAGGTTACTCACATGATTCAAGGAGCACATAAAGCACTTGAAATAGTGCCTGGCATGTAGCTCCGTAAAGATCAGCTTTTATTCTTATCTGTAGTAATGGTACATGATTATTGGTTGAATTGAGTGAATAATGCTTTACTGCTTTTACTGCAGAGAACTTGTCCCTACGCTAGCCAAGAGAGTTCACACAGGCTCCCCAGAAGTTTTGATTTTTCTAGCTGAGACTTGAAGGCAGGCAGATACTGCAGGGAAGGACATTCTTGACAGAAAGAACACAGTCTTTGGCAAAGATGCAGAGAAATGGGAGGGGGTAGTATTTAGGGACCTATAAATAGGTTTGTGTGGGTAAAGGACAAGATGCCCACCAGAGGGACTTCCCTGGTAGTACAGTGGTGAAGACTGTGTGTGTGTAGATCTGATTTTGCTCACTAGTTATGATTTCTTTGTGTGGGGGTTGGAAGGAGGGAAGGGGGTAGAGATTCAGTTCAGTTCAGTCGCTCAATTGTGTCTGACTCTTTACTACCCCATGAACTGCAGCACACCAGGCCTCCCTGTCCATCACCAACTCCCGGAGTCTACCCAAACTTATCTCCATTGAGTTGGTGATGCCATCCAACCATCTCATTCTCTGTCATCCCCTTCTCCTCCCACCTTCAATCTTTCTCAACAACAGGATCTTTTCAAATGAGTCAGTTCTTTGCATCAGGTGGCCAAAGTATTGTAGTTTCAGCTTCAACATCAGTCCTTCCAATGAACACTCAGGACTGATCTCCTTTAGGATGGACTGGTTGGATCTCCTCTCAATCCAAAGGACTCTCAAGAGTCTTCTCCAACACCACAGGTCAAAAGCATCAATTCTTCAGAGCTCAGCTTTCTTTAAAGTCCAGCTCTCACATCCATACACGACTACTGGAAAAACCATACCCTTGACTAGACAGACCTTTGTTGGCAAAGTAATGTCTCTGCTTTTTAATATGCTATCTAGGTTGGTCATAGCTTTTCTTCCAAGGAGCAAGCGTCTTTTAATTTCATGACTGCAGTCACCATCTGCAGTGATTTTGGAGCCCAGAAAAATAAAGTCAGCCACTGTGTCCACTGTTTCCCCATCTATTTCCCATGAAGTGATGGGACCAGATGCCATAATCTTCGTTTTCTGAATGTTGAGCTTTAAGCCAACTTTTTTACTCTCCTCTTTCACTTTCATCAAGAGGCTCTTTGGATCTTCTTCACTTTCTGCCATAAGGGTGGTGTCATCTGCATATCTAAGGTTATTGGTTTTTCTCCTAGCAATCTTGATTCCAGCTTGTGCTTCCTCCAGCCCAGCGATTCTCATAATGTACTTTGCATATAAGTTAAATAAGCAGGGTGACAATATACAGCCTTGGCGTACTCCTTTTCCTATTTGGAACCAGTCTATTTCATGTCCAGTTCTAACTGTTGCTTCCTGACCTGCATATAGATTTCTCAAGAGGCAGGTCAGGTGGTCTGCTATTTCAATATCTTTCAGAATTTTCCACAGTTTATTTTGATCCACATAGTCAAAGGCTTTGGCATAGTCAATAAAGCAGAAATAGATGGTTTTCTGGAACTCTCTTGCTTTTTCAGTGATCCAACAGGTGTTGGCAATTTGATCTTTAGTTCCTCTGCCTTTTCCAAAACCAGCTTGTACATCTGGAAGTTCACAGTTCACGTACTGTTGAAACCTGGCTTGGAGAATTTTGAGCATTACTTTACTAGCATGTGAGGTAAGTGCAATTGTGTGGGAGTTTGAGCATTCTTTGGCATTGCCTTTCTTTGGGATTGGAATCAAAACTGACCTTTTCCAGTCCTGTGGCCTCTGCTGAGTTTTCCAAATTTGCTGGCATATTGAGTGCAGCTTCTTCACAGCATCATCTTTTAGGATTTGAAAAAGCTCAACTGGAATTCCATCACCTCCACTTTCCTTGTTCGTAGTGATGCTTCCTAAGGCCCATTTGACTTCACATTCCACGATGTCTGGCTCTAGATGAGTGATCACACCATCATGATTATCTGGGTCATGAAGATCTTTTCTGTACAATTCTTCTGTGTATTCTTACCACCTCTTCTTAATATCTTCTGCTTCTTTTAGGTCCATACCATTTCTGTCCTTCATTGTGCCCATCTTTGTATGAAATGTTTCCTTGTTGTCTCTCAAATTTTTGAAGAGACCTCTAGTCTTTCCCATTCTATTATTTTCCTCTATTTCTTTGCACTGATCACTGAGGAAGGCTTTATCTCTCTTTGCTATTCTTTGGAACTCTGCATTCAAATGGGTATGTCTTTCCTTTTTTGCTTTGCCTTTTGCTTCTCTTCTTTTCACAGCTATTTGTAAGGCCTCCTCAGACAACCATTTTGCTTTGTTTGCATTTGTTTTTCTTTGGGATGGTCTTGATCCATGTCTCCTGTACAGTGTCACGAACATCTGTCCATAGTTCATCAGGCACTCTGTCTATCAGATCTAGTCCCTTAAGTCTATTTCTCACTTCCACTGTATAATGGTAATGGATTTGATTTAGGTCATACCTGAGTGACCTAATGGTTTTTTCCTACTTTCTTCAATTTAGGTCTGAATTTAGCAATAAGGAGTTCATGATCTGAGCCACAGTCAGCTCCTGGTCTTGTTTAAGGTGACTGTATAGAGCTTCTGCATCTTTGGCTGCAAAGAATATAATCAGTCTGATTTCAGTGTTGACCATCTGGTGATGTCCATATATAGAGTATTCTCTTGTGTTGCTGGAAGGGGGTGTTTGCTATGACCAGTGTGTTCTCTTGGTAAAACTCTATTAACCTTTGCCCTGCTTCATTCTGTACTCCAAGGCCAAAGTTGCCTGTTACTCTAGGTGTTTCTTGACTTCCTACTTTTGCATTCCAGTCCCCTATAATGAAAAGGACATCTTTTTTGAGTGTTACTTATAAAAGGTCTCGTAGGTCTTCATAGAGCTGTTCAACTTCAGCTTCTTCAGCATTACTGGTCAGGGCATAGACTTGGATTACTGTGATATTGAATGGTTTGCCTTGGAAACGAACAGAGATCATTCTGTCGTTTTTGAGACTGCATCCAAGTACCAAACCCTTTTGTTGACCATGATGGCTACTCCATTTCTTCTAAGGGATTCCTGCCCACAGTAGTAGATACAATGAGTTAAATTCACCCATTCCAGTCCATTTTAGTTCGCTGATTCCTAAAGTGTCGACATTCACTCTTGCCATCTCTTGTTTGATCAGTTCCAATTTGCCTTAATTCATGGACATAACATTCCAGGTTCCTATGCAATATTGCTCTTTACAGCCTCAGACCTTGCTTCCATCACCAGTCACATCCACAACTGGGTGTTGTTTTTGCTTTGGCTCCGTCTCTTCATTCTTTCTGGAGTTATTTCTCCACTGATCTCCAGGAGCATTTTGGGAACCTACTGACCTGGAAAGTTCATCTTTCAGTGTCCTATCTTTTTGCTTTTTCACACTGTTCATGGGGTTCTCAAGGCAAGAATACTGAAGTGGTTTGCCATTCACAAACCACTGTGAGGTTTTGCCTCACAAAATGAGGTCCCCTGGAGAAGGGCACAGATTAATCAAGTGAAATAGTGTGTTTACCTAGTTCCTCTCTACTTCCTACCCCTGTTAGGACAGACGCGGAGATATCTGTCTTACAGACTCATTTGAGGATCGTATGAAAGTGATGGACAGACTCTTCCCTTGGAAAAATCGCAAAGATACAATTTTCCAGATACCCCACATTGCTCCCCCCTGTACCTGCATCTTGATCAGCCAAACAGATCCCTGGATGCAAGGCAATCTTTTCGACCCCAGGCTTGCCTGTGGTTTTTGTATTCCCATCCCAAATTATTTTAAATTTAATTTGCTAGCACATCCCATAGCTCCTCCATCTGCCATCACTGCTATTATCTGACCATGTGTCATGGGAACAGCCTTGGATCACTTGATGATTATAATTAAAACTGAAAGTAATTATTAATATCTTATTTTGAGCTGTTCGAATTTAACTTGAGAGTATAGTGGCTACAGGCATGGACTCTGGAGGCCAGCTAAGTAGATTAGAATCCCAGCTTTTTCAGTATCTTATTAACCTCTCCTTGCCTCAGTTTCCTCATTACAAAAGACCATGATGCTGGGAAAGATTGAAGGCCAGAGAAGAAGGGGGCAACAGAGGATGAGAGATTGGATAGCATCAATGACTCAGTGGACGACTTTGAGCCAATTGCAGGAGAGTGAAGGACAGGGAAGCCTGGCATTCTGTAGTCCATGGGGTTGCAAAGAGTCAGATATGGCTTTGCAGCTGAACAACATGAAGTTATTGTGAGGGTTCATTAAACTAACAAGGGAGCTTGCCAAGGACACACAGTGAGTGCTGTACTGTGTTGGCCAATAAACTCGTTCAGCTTTTTCCATAGCATTGCATGGAAAACCCTAATGAATGTTTTGGGCAACCCAGTATCTGCTATTACTATGTTATTATTTATGCTAAATGACATTCTGGAATGGGGTAATTAATGATGGATTCCTAAGAGCAGGAGAATAGATGAACAAAATCTCTCTGTGCGTTTCAGTCACTTTGGAGCCTTGCCAGTACCTACCTGAAGGCCAAGCATAGATTGCCTAGACCTGTGCTGTCTGCTATGGAAGCCACTAGCTGCTGTGAATGTTGACTGCTTGGACTGCTGCCAACCTGAGTTGAAATGCTCTGGGTCTTGAAGATTTAGGATGACACACACAACAAATGCAAACTGTCTCAATCGTTTTTTATATTATTTATATTATATTATTCAACATTTTATATATGTTGAAATGGTAATATTCTAAATAAATTCAATTAAATAAATATTAAAATTGTCCTTATTTTTGCTTTTTTAATGTGGCTACTAGAAACAATTTGGGCTTCCTAGGTGACGCTAGTGGTAAGAACCTGCTGCCAGTGCAGGAGATGTAACAGATGCGGGTTCGATCCCTGGGTTGGAAAGATCCCCTGGAGGAGGAAATGGCAAGCCATTCCAGTACTCTTGCCTAGAGAATTCCATGAACAGAGGGGCCTGGTGGGTTACAGTCCATGGAGTCACAATGACTCAAGTGACATAGCACACACACTAGAAAATTTAGAGTTATCAGTGTGGCTTGTGTTATAGTACTGTTGAACAGCAGGGCTTTAGACTCACCGTTATCAGTAAAAGAAAAGGTGGTGATTATCTGAGAACAGCTGACCTCTGTTGGAAAGCATTGTGTACTCTTCCCATTGGCCTTCAGGTTATGCTGGACCATCTTTTTTTCCTTTGGTTCCCTAAAGGAAGTCAGGGCATGGTCCTTGCAGAAGGGAGTGGAAGGGCCAAGGCAAGAGCAGCAACCGGGGAGGCTTCTGCCGACTTGGAGGGGTTTGGATGAAAACACTACCATTTATAGTTATACTGGCTTCAGACTTTCCAAACTCCCTGAAGGAGATGAGGGAATGCGCTCTGTTGAGGAAGTTGAAATATGTAGGCGAAAAACTCTCCCTATTCCATCAGGAGCCAGAAAAAGCTTTGTTAATCTTTAAAAGAATAAATACCAGGATGGCAGTCGCTGGGATCGAAGGCACACCCCTTCCAAATGTGATTTCTTACGGGATGCTTGTTTCATTCTATTTCAGATTCATTCCATCACCTAAAACCTGGTGACCGTGGGCCACACAGAGTCTTACTGGTAAGTGCGCTTTCATTTTTAAAACAAAGTGACCATTTGACATTATTTTTGAAATGATATTCACACTTCTAAGTTAAATGTATCCTTACTGGTACTGTGATTAGATGTCTATTTATTCATGGTTTCCCACCCCCCCACCCCCGCTGAAATGATTCACAATGTTTCCGGGCCCCCCCCACAAAAAAAAAGATCAATCCATGTTCTTTTGCTAAGAACATGGTCAGGGAAAAGATCTGTGATTACATGCCAAATACTATTAAAATAAAAACTTTTTTTGTAATGAAACTATTTCCAGGCCGCTGTTGATGGTCTGCTTGTTTCGAACAGTATCCAAAACAACAAAGTCTTACTTCAGCCAAGGAATTCAGACAGTCCCTTGCAGTGTGTTAAAATGTAAAATTGGCTCATAGCTGTAACTTACTAGCTTTCTTATTGCTGTGTATTTTCCTTGCATCTCTCCTTTAGCCTAAGTGTGATTGTCAGGAGATAACAGTTCTTTAGTAGTAGAAAACTTCCTTTAGACCTAGGGAAGTAAAGTACTTAAGTGAAAAAAACCTTCTGAGGCTTCATGTGGCACCTCTCCCTGCTATGTGGTGTTACTGTTATTTGCGGTGTATTTCAGTTAGCTTTTGCTGCATAACAAACCTCCCCTCAAATTTACTGCCAGAAATATAAGCCAAAATTTACTGACTCAAAATAGCCATCTTTTTTTTTTTTTTTGGTACCATAAATGTGTTGGCAGTTTGAGGTGGGCCTAGGTGTGTGATTCTTTTGATTTCAGCTGGGACCATTCGTGTGTCTTCGGTTAACTGCAGGTCCGGGTCAGCTAGGCTGGGGGTCACCTGGGTATCGGCTGGAGTGAGGACATGTGTCTCAGTGTTCCGCAGGCTCCCCTGAGCTTGCGCGCCTGGCCTTTGGGCAGAGTACCAAGAGAGACAACAGAAGTGTCGAGGCCAAGGCTCAGAACTGCCATCACACTGCCCCTACCACATTCTGTTGGCTAAAACAAGGTCTGGGGCGACCCTAGATTCAAAAGGTGCAGGACTAGATTCTACCTCTTGGTGAGAAGGGCTGCAGAATTACATTGCAGGGAGGGCAGAGAGGGGAAGATTTGTGGCCCTTTTTATAGTCCACCTACAGTATTTATGGAAACATCTGTGATGGAATGAAAATCACCTGGAGGGTGAGAGAGCTCAGGACATGCTTCCGTCTCATAGCCCATCCCCTCGCCCTGGCTTTGTGATTTGCCATCTGGCATCTAGGTCAGTTCAGCAGGATCCTGGGCGGTCTTGCTGATACCAGGTTTCCACTCCTATCCTTGCATCACAATATAGAACCGCCACACCAGTCATCCTCCAGTTCAGTTTTCAGGATGTTACTCTTTTGTTCAGAAGCTGTCACTGCCTCCATGTCATCTACCACACCAGTCTAGGTTTCTCTCTAGTTTCCCTGCTTCCATTATCTGGCCCTGTCCTCTCCCACCATTCCTTTTTTTTTCTCACCAAACTAGCCTGTCTGCCATTTCTCCAACAGCAACCAGTTGAAATAATATTTCACTTGAGGATTGTCCAGAAGATAAAAAAGAATGATGTCTGTGCAAGTGCTTAATCAATCATAAAGTGTAATTACATTAACTGACTATGAAACTGTGACTCGCCAGTGTTTTTGAAAGGGGCAGTTCCCTCCTGGGGGTAATCATGGTAGTGATTGAGGAATAGACAATGAATACCCAGTGGTAGAAAGATTAATAATTACAGTAGCAATAGTCACAATTAGCGTCTACTATTTATTGAATGCAGACTGTGTGTTAGGCACTTTGCTAACTGCTTTACATAGAGAATTATTTGGAATTTACAAGATCATCTCCCTCAGTTGCATCTGTATCATCATTGCAACCTGTTCCACTATTAGTGATTTAGTCCTTTGATTTCTTCCTCTTCATTCCTGAGAGCAATAGGTGTTAAAGCTGCTGTCAGCCATTGACAACATGTCATTGTCAAGTACAGGGTGCTAGAGAAGTGTCAGCTGCTTTGATTGGTGGGAGAAGTTGGGGAAGGGAGGGCAACCAGCAGTATTAATGAAAGAGTAGGTGTGGGATGTGTAGGATGGGTAAGAGGGTACCCCAGTTGCCCAAGGAAGGATGAAGTGGGGATGGGGAGAGGTTTGCAGGAGGGCGGGAGAGTCGGGGATTGTCTGAGACATTTGCTGACCTGACAGTTTGGCCCAGGGCTATTCCAGGTCCAAGGCCACCACCTTCTCACCCTGCTCCCTTGGAACTTCCCCATTCCGGCTGTCAGAACAGGCAGCATTTGTAAAATTGTCCTCTATTCACCATCCGACTTGTTACACATTATTTTGATTGCTGCTGATCTAGTATATATGCCTGTCTTCTTTCAAAGATTTTTGAGGTGACGTCTAAATACACACGTAATAAGATCCAGACAAAGAAAGAAGGGAGGAAACTTGTGGGGAAGGGAAAGTAAGGTGAAGTCAGAGGTAAGGTTAGGCACCCAGTTCTTAAGTGAGAAGCCTGTACAGGCACTGGCAGGCCCCAGGGCCTTGCCTCTGAGCTTCTGATAAGTCAGTACTAGGAAAGCATACTCAGTTAAGAGTTCTTGGTGGCTTGAGGATAAAAGCATGCTAGTTACTCAGAAGAAGCAAGGTTAATTGTGATTCTTTTGAAACTTGTAGTAATTTTCTCCCAGTGTTTATGAAGTGGATGCCACTGAAGGTAGCAAACAACATCCCTATAGGAATGACTAATAAAGACCACCCTCGGTGTCAACCTGCAGTGTTGACACCCAAGTGCAGCCCAAGAAGTTTGCTTTCAGTCTGGGTGTGCATTTCTCTGCTGGCCTTGCTTCATCCAAGTATAAAAGGTAGTATTCTCCACTGGAAAACAAGTGCATACGTTCATCCACACTTCTTCCCCTGTGATGCACGTCTGAGACTGTCATGCTTTTGATGCTGAGCCTGGACAGTTGGCTGCGGACCAGACTTGGCACGTGCATTGCAATCTCCTTACCATCCCAGTTCTGAAACAATAATAAACAACTTCCTGGGAAGTACTCAGTGAATGTTATTTCTCCCAACTCCAAATCATGCTATGCCCTGACTCAGTCTGCAGAGTGGCTTTTTGATACACAGAATTTATATGGACCCTGTCCACTGTGAACTGTGCAGCCCACTCTCCTTGCTCCCTGTGTCTCTCTCCTTCCATTTTGAGCCCTGTGGCTTTATGTCATCTTAGATACCAGGGTGTTGTGTACCTTTGAGGGGAACCAGGGCAGTTTGAGAAGCTTACTGAAATACGATTAGTGGACTCCAAGGATGTGTTGGATGGCAGCAAACTATAAACTGAGCTATATATTGTCCACTTCTAATTTTCCTCTTCCCAACTATAACTTTAATAAATTTTTCCAAGAGTAATGGGTCTGATTGGTTGGCAGCACTGGTAAGATGAACCAGCAGGAACAGAGGATGATGTGAGAGTAATGTGTATAAGATGAAAAAAAAATGTGTGAGGAGGTCAAAATTCCATGAAGACTGCCCACGGATGGGAATTTGCTTTTGGGCTTTGTTTTTCTTTAGATCAGTTTTCTTAGAGTTATTTTGGTTGCAAGGAACAGAAATCCAATGTAAACTGGTGTCATTGACTTGATGACTAAAATGTCCATGCTAGCATGGACTTTGGGCATGGGTGTGTGCATGGGTTCAGAAACCATTATCAGGCTGTTATCCTTCACTCTCTTCATCTCTTGGCTCTGTTTAACTTGGTGAGCTTCATTCACAGGCGAGAGCCCCCTCAGTACATGCAGAGGTAGACACTAGCATTACATTTCCATCATCTTCACAGCTGTGGATCTCAGCAGCTAGAGTGCCTCTTTTGCCTTTGTTCTATTACTGTTACCAAAGAGGTTTGGCCCTGTTTGGATTCCTTGCCTCAATCCCAGGACTAGGCAGTAGACAGTGAGCAGCATCTGTTTGGCCAGGGTTTGTTCATGTGTTCCCCCAAGAAAGGATGAATCCCACCAGAATCACATGAAATAGGGTCCTTA
Organism: Budorcas taxicolor; assembly: GCF_023091745.1. Classification (NCBI taxonomy): domain Eukaryota; kingdom Metazoa; phylum Chordata; class Mammalia; order Artiodactyla; family Bovidae; genus Budorcas; species Budorcas taxicolor. The sequence goes on from NC_068912.1 coordinate 77,550,908, forward strand.
GGAAAAAATGAGGAATGAGGGGTTTTTTTTGTTGTTTCCAGAAGAACAAAAGAGCATGCCAAGCAAATAAAATTTTTAGGTACCAGAGTGTACTGATTTAGAAGTTCTTAATATGGGATCCATTAAACTTGAAAGGTTAAAAATTAGATTCGGCTTCAGTTACGTTGACTACCTATTCCAAGTTTGGTATCATGATGGAGACTAGCAACAGTGAGCACACAGAGAGGAGGAGGGTGGATGACCCCACTGTGGGGTCAGGTAGGCAGCTTTTGGCCTGCGGACCTCATGTTGCAGCTCCCAGATCTAGACTATTAAGCTGAAGACACTGGGCTTCAGTGGACCTGTAATCCATTGAATGGATCAATGAATGGGCTTCTGTAATTATTTGCAAAGTGGTGTGTGGTATTTTTTTTTTTAAACTGGAGAAAAGGATCATACTTCTATCATTTTTTTTATGGGACTCCCCAGCTCCCTAGTGCTTAAGAGCCAGTACTTCAGACTTACTTGAATTGTTTTAGATTTGGCTAGCTTAATTAATCCTATGTGTTCGTTTCTTTTCTTGGCTAAACTAGTCGAGTTTAGCGTCCATGATAAACACAGCTCCTTATGGCGCAGACATGGTGATGTCAGTGGCTGAGTATGTTGCATCAAATTGCATGTTGAGGTTTTTAGGAATGTATGTAAACTTATCACAGTCGTAGTTGCCACTTACCTAATACTTACTCTGGTGCTCACCCCCTGCTAAGTGCTTTACGTGCATTTTCTGAACTATGTATTTATGCATGTGACTGTAATTCTGTGAACCTTGGGTGTGTTATGGTACCACCTGCTGGAACCAGCTCCTTCCGGCTGTCTCTGGATTTTTCCCTCTTCTCCATGTCTTCTTGTGGGGGTCCACCTGTCTCCATGCCACACCCACCGATGATAGAATCCTAGAATCCCAGAATTGGAGGAGATTGCTGAGATCATGCAATTCAGTGGTTTTCAAACTCAGCTTTCTATTTTTCTAGCTTGGGGACTCCTGAGAGTAAAGGATGCGAAGGCGCCTTGACCTTGTCGTGTTTCACTCACCACTGGCTGCTGAGAACCATTCGTCTGGGAGCACAGAGTCCAGGGTTCCATGTGAGACTTGAGGTTGAGTCCAGGCTACTACTCCGCTCACCTACCTGTGTGACTCTGGGAAAGTTGCCTCACCTCTCTGAACCAGTTTCCTTTTCTGTCAAAGGGGGTAATAATGTCTGCCCCACGGCGCTGTTGGGGGCTTGGAAGAGGTCACATCTATAAAATCCTCGTCCCAGCGCCTGGCACACAGGTAGCGATGCAGAGGTTAGCTGTGACTAAGACACAGCACAACACAGCTTGTGAAACGTAGTTAAGACATAGCTTTTTTCTTGTCTCTCACTGTGCCTTTAAAGTTGATTCACTGGGATGTGTGTCTGTTTCCTGATGAGAACTTGATCAGGCCTGTGATGTTTCTGGTTACTCTTAGGTAACAAAGAGTTCTATGTTCAGTCCTTAATTCGTGTCCAACTCTTTGCAACCCCATGGACTGCAGCACACCAAGCTTCCCTGTCCGTCACCAACTCCCAGAGCTTGCTCAAACTCACATCTATTGAGTTGGTGATGCCATCCAACCATCTCATCCTCTGTCACCCCCTTCTCCTCTTGCCCTCAATCTTTCCCAACATCAGAGTCTTTTCCAGTGACTCAGTTCTTTGCATCAGGTGGCCAGAGTACTGGGGCTTCAGCTTCAGCATCAGTCCTTCCAATGAAAGTCCTATGGTTTCTTGTGCACTCACGTACACACACATAAGTACCCATCCTTTCTGGAAATTGGAAATGCTCACTTTAGTCTATGTATGGTCAATTTTCATTCCAAGAGAAGACTTCCTCAATCTTGCCCGTCACAAAGGCCTGCCCGGGTGAAGCAGAGAGAGGGGAAAGTTCTTACCTGACCACTGTTGTCAGGCCTGGTGCTGGGTTCTCTGAGCCTGGCTGGTGGGTGGATGGACTCTCTTACTCTTCGGGCTGCTTCTGAGGCAGCCCCGGGGCCTCCCCACAGGACTCCCCTGCCAGCGCTCTCCATCTGGATCTCCCAGGATTCAGGCAGCGCCTCTCCTGCTGTCTGCTACCATCCTCAGCACCTTCTGCTTCCCATTCAGACTCTCTCTTTGGGCTTCTCTCACCCTCAGTGTGAAGCCCTGGTGGACAGAATCTGTCTCAAGGAGACCAAGGCTGACATACCTGGTGCCCTTTAACCTCCCATCAGGGGAGGGAGCGGGCAGTCACTTTCTTCTGAGTCACCTTGTGTCTCTTCAGCCCCCTCCCACACTGTGGTCCCTCGGGTGGGTGTCACGTACCAGTTCCCAAACTCAAGGAGACACGTATCAAGCCCTCCACATGTGGCCTTGGAAGCTCTTGTCTCCAGGTTTCAGAAGAAAAGTGTACGCCTACCACCCCACCCACCTCAGGGAGGATGGGAATCAGAGCATTAGCAAGAAATCGGCCCCACAAAATCCTCCCATCACTTTCCACCGTCCTGAACCTTTGAGCCAGCTAGGTCAACTTCTTAGAAATTTCCGTGTAATGGTCTGGCTCCTGGCTTTGGAATTTCCCATCTGTTGAATTGTGTTGCCTCAATGGAAACTTCCACTTGAGCATCTTATTATATTAACTGTTGGCCCAGTTCAGGGAACTCTTCTGCAACAGCCCTAAAAGCTGTCCTTCAACCTGTGCTTGAAAGCTGTCCAGGCATGGGAACCTTCCTCTTCCCTCCCTCACAAGCATCCCATTCTGACTTTCAGATGCTTGGAGTTGTTGGAAAGATGCTGCTCCCATGAAGCTGAGCCTGGGTCCCCATAACATTCCCTTTAATGGGATCGAAACTGTGTGCGTGTGGCTCATCTGAGAAAACCTGCCTGGGCTCGGGAATTTTAGAGACAGCCAGGCTTGCACCCGCACTCCATTGTCTAAGACCACCGGGAAGCCGCTGACCTCATCTCTGGGTCTTTTTCCTGTACTGTCACACCAGGGTGCACTTGACTTAACCCCAGCAGAAAGCGAGTATTGGGAAACTGCTCAAGCATCATTTCTCATGCTCCTGACCCTCATATCCTTTCTGTTGATCTGAGAGCCGATCTGTTGGGCTTCACAGGAGCATCTTGATCGGGGTCCATCCACAGTTTATGAACTCTCCACATGCAAGCCTTGCAGAATGTGCCCTACTTCCCTCCCCAACACCCCTCCCCACTTTTTTTTTCTTTTTTTTTTTTTTTTGCAGTTTTTCTCTTATGTTGCGTCCTTTGGACTCAGCTGGTGGTCTGCCTTGTCCAGCCCCAGCATTGTGGATGGGCCTCTCTTCCAGGTGCCCTTCTGCATCGTGAGCAGCTTGAGCCACTGTGATGGTGGATCCCACAGCAGGCAGGTCACTCTGTGTTTAGATTCCCGCCCCGTGGTGAGGGCAGCATCTCAGATGAGCAAGTGACAAGTGCTAGCAAAACACTTCGACCAGCTAAATTTAGGGAAGGAGTCACTTTGGGGATGTCAGCCTAAGAAAATATTAAATGTACATTGGGTTGTTCCATGGTGGACTGATTTTCCTGGCCGGTCTCAGTCTTACATTTCCAGATGTGAACGTCCTCATGCTACTTTTCATGGCTGTCTACAAAGCTGGTGAGCTGTAGCTCCCCTCCCCTCCTGCTCCACTGCCCTTGGGTCCCCTCTCCTGCCCCAGATAACATTGGAGACAGAGACCCAGAGGGCACAGCTGATCGAGCCTAGCACTGCTCACCTAATCTTCCTCTCTTGGCCTGAAAGAATATATATATTGGGCCACTGAAAAAATCTAGATATGTAAAATTGCTAATAGGCTGTCACCTAAAGCAAGCTTTCTATTTATATATTTTACAGTAGGAAGTAACATAGTATAAGCAGATAGACTAGATTTCAGACCATTCCTCAGCCACTTGACATGCTATGAGCACAGTGGTTTAGCATCTTTGAGCCTGTTTCCTTATCTGTTACATGAGGATAATTACAGTTGCCTTACAAGAGAGCTGTATTAAAGAAACCAGTGCATGAAATGAATTCAGCACAATGGCTTGCCACATGGTATATATTCAATAAATGCAATATTACCATTGTTTGCATTTGACTATTGTGATGATTTCTAAAACAATTTTAAAGCCTTGAAAAAAGTATCAGTTCTCCAGCAATACTTGGGCAAGTCACTCTTTAAGTCTTAAATTTGACTTTAATAAATGGAGGATAATCCTCCACAGGAATATTGAGAGGATTAAGTGAAGTAATCTGTAGGAAATGCCCAGCACAGCCCTGGCACACAGTAAGTACCCCAAAAAATGGTGGCCATCATTTCCCCATCCCTGCATTATCTCCATTTTACAAATAAGAATTTTCAGAACCCTTGTTTCCTTGTGGTAAATGGCTTCACAAAGACACTTTTATATATAAGAAATTGTTCTCACTGTTTTGTTCAAAAAGGAACAGGAACATTGAGTCCCTGGCTTGCTTATAAATACCAAAGTGTAGCATATATGAAAGCAGGCTACGTAACTAAACCAAACAGCTTTCCAATTTTTTAGGCTTCACCTCCTTTCCTTGTTAAGTCTTGGGTAAGTGATTTTCTCACTAGATTAGGAGAAGTTTACATATTATTTTTACAAGTCCTGTGGAAATATGCAAACATAGCTATATTTAACTAGATGCTATAAATTCAGATCAGTTTATTTTCAGTAAACTTCTTTCAATAAAGACGTATATTAGTTTATTTTCAGTAAACTTCTTTCAATAAAGACGTATAGTAGGCACCTTCATGGCACCCAGAGAGGACTTGGAAGGGGACATGGAGGAGACGACAAGGCCTGAGCTGTAACAAGAGGACCCAAACTGGGGGTCAGGGTTTGGTCAGGAAGATGGAGAGCTGGCCTCAGTGGAACGGGATCCCTGCTGGGGAGCTTTGCCCCTGACACAGGGCGGAATGGGGATTCCTGACGGGGAGCTTTGCTCCTGACACAGGGCAATGCCTGCGCTCCACGGAGCAGCTAGTCCCTAGGGCCTTCCTGGAGCAGTGGGCAGTCCTGAGCTGGCAGAGCTCCCATCTCCTTGCTTTTTACTGACCAGTGCACTTGCTGCACCAAATAGCAGGTTTGCAAGGAATAATGATAACATCACTATTCGTTGGGCTGATTTTGAAGTTTGTGTCACTCATGCTTGGATACCTTCGATGAAGGAATCATCCAGGTGAACAGGACACCTGCTCATAGGTTGGGTCTGAGTTACTCACCCTTGCAGACAGTTCAGCAATCAGTGATCTTCCTGTCTGATCTTCACTGATCAGGCAGTTCAGTACAATGATCTTCCCTGATGCGGAAACTTGAAATGTGGCCGGGAAGCTCGAGAGAAAGGGGAGGAACGGGTAGGGGACCGTGCAGTGGGGCCACTTGGGTTGGTGGATCAACAAGTGTTTATGGAGCATCTCAGGCAGGATAAACGGAGAGCAGAACCGAACCTCTTGCCCTCTTCCTTGCCCAGCTCCATGACCCACTCCCTGAGGCAGGTGCTGAGCCATGTGGCCTTAGGGAAATCTCCTGTTGCCATTCTGTGGACAAGCCTCTTGGGAACCCCCTGCCCGCATATCCTCATCTTGCAGGGCCCATGAAGGAGCTTCTGGCATTATGAAGCTTAAGCCTAAGGATCTCTCACTGCAAGGACCCCTTCTGATGTCCTATAGTGCATGTGCTGTTCCTAATTTCACATTCTTTTCTTAAAGAGGTTCCCAAATTGTATAAGACTCAGGATTCACTAAAAACTGGATCTGTCCCCAGACCTGGGAGACCTAGCACACACTCTGGGCCTTTCCCTGCGCCCAGTTTCGCCTTCACCGCAATGCTGAAACTCTGGTTTGCTTCCCCCTCAGGAGCAAGCATCCCAGGTGGCCCTAGTGGTAAAGAACCTGCATGTCAATGCAGGGGACGCCAAAGATGCAGGTTCGATCCCTGGGTCCAGAAGATCCCCTGGAGAAGGAAATGGCAGCCCCCTCCAATATTCTTGCCTGGAGAATCCCATGGACAGAGGAGGAGCCTCCGGGCTACCATCCACAGAGTCACAAAGAGTCAGACACAACTGAAGCAACTTAGCAAACAGGCAGGAGCAGGCTTTGCCCCTGTGTGTTCTCTGCTGTGGCTAGACCCAGCCAGACCTGAGTTCCCACTGGGAGGTCCTAACCCCGTGACTGAGGGGTAGGAAGGTAGGAAGTCCCAGCCACTGATTGCCGTCTGGGCTCCTTCCTGGCTACCAGACACCCTCCCCCGGGTGCAAAGGTCCCACCATCCCTGAAGGAAGGCAGGCCCTCCTGTGGCTTTGTGATTGCTGGGAAGGCCCTGAAAGGAGCCAGGCAAGAGGGAGCCAGCCCTGCATGAAGCATCAGCTGGCTGAACTAGGCCTGGTGGAAGATTCTCCTTTAAAAAGAAAGAGAGAGAATATCCTTGAAACTCTTTCAGCTTTGGCAAAACCATAACTCTGATCTCAAGTTTTGGGAGAATGGGCCAGCCAACCTACAGGACTGTGCTAACCATGTGTGCTAGCTCACTCTCAGCAGTGATCATGCATGTCCCATTCCTCTTAGCCTGCACAAGGGCTGGAGTGCTTTGCTAATCAGTCAGGACTAAAGGTACTGGGAAGAAGAGAGAGGAGGGGAAAGGCCCTTTTTGTATGTGAATATCTTTCTACCACTATTTGAAAATAATTTTCTCTTTCAGTCTAATAGTGGCCAACGTCGCCCCCTGGTGGATAAATAGATAACTGTATAAAATGAGCTATCATGCATTGTTATGGCTGATGATCTGGAAAGAAATTGTCAGCCTGTGATGAGTTAGGACACTGAAAGGGGCTGGGTCTCTAAGGTTTGGGGAATGGGTTTTTTGTCTTGAAACGGTTATTCTAAGCTTCAGTTAGATTTTTAAAAAAATATCTCTAGAAAGTAAAATGGTTAAAATGCCACTAGGTTTAAGGGTTACACCTATTAAACTGCAGTGGACTTTCTGGCCAAAACTCTGCTACCGCTGCTGGTTATGGCAAATCCTTACCAGTCTGTGGGCTTTTTTTACTCCTTGAGATTGTAACAGTGACCTAACACCAACAAGAAAACATGAATTTCAACCACTAACTGGATATCTATTAGTGATCTTGACTTGCAAACTCCAGCTCACTGCTGCCTACATTGATATCTTTTGCTTTAGTCCAGCTAGTTTAATTATTTGCTTCAGTTCATTTATACTTACTTCTTACAGTTGCCAGAAAGTCACAGTTGGGCTAACTGGTGATAGTTATTTCACTATTTCCTGCACCTTTTTATATATTCTTAGAGGTAAAATGTGGAACAGACTTAGAAGGATAATGGCTGAAATATAAAAACCTTCCCACATATGTCATTTTATGTTGAAATGTGATTTTATCCTGTCACCTTTCTCAGGCCTCTGTAAATTACGCAGCTGCTTGTAATTATCAGAACTGACCTGATTATTTAGCTTCTATTGTAACTTCAGTAATAAGAGCCTTCATAATTGAAATCTCATCTGCTGTCCTTTGTCCACCAAGTGGTAGTGTGTGTCCCTGGTGAATGTTTATCATCTCCATTGTCCTGGATCTCCATCCCCCAAGTGGAGGATACAACCATAGTATTTATATTAATAATGCTTTTAATAGTTGTCTTTTTATTTTTTTTCTTTCTCTGCTCTCAGAAACCCTTAGATGCACTTAAGATTTGAAGGCCTGGCATTGTAAGAAACTGTTTATTACTCATACATCAAATTAATTGCCTACTTGGGGCTGTTTTTCCTCAAAAGGAAGATGTGGAAGGAAAAGAATGTGTGCATACCTTATAGGTTATTATAATTTTCTCAATATTTGATAGAGTTTTCTAATGATTATTGATCACATTTATATATAGAGAGAGTCTAATTTTTTACCTCATGTAAGTTTTATGTAAGAAAAAAAAATTTTTGGTGGTATCATCTGTTTGTTTTTTCCCCAGGTAAATGGAAATCAATTGTCCTAAGCACCAAATAGGAATTGCTTAGTGGTTGAGATGGGGATTATATTTTCCCAGGTGGCACAGTGATAAAGAATCTCCCTGCCAATGCAAGAGATGCAAGAAATGTGGATTGGATCCCTGGGTCAGGAAGATCCCCTGGCATAGGGAATGGCAACCCACTCCAGTATTCTTGCCTAGAAAATTCCATGGACAGGGGAGCCTAATGGGCTACAGTCCATGGGGGTCGCAGAGTCAGACATGATAGAGCATGCATGCACACACACACACATATTTGCCCCAGAATTAATTGCTGGAAGATTTCTCTAGTTTCTTGCTGTTCGACCCACTGTGACAAAGCCCAGAGGAGGGGATGGGTCTGGGAGCTGGACTTCTTCCTGACCCAGCCCCACCATAGCACAAGCTGGGTGCTTTTCTTTCCTGGCCCATGATTTCAGCCACCACCCCAGTTATTTGAGGGGAGATCTCACACACACACCGCTACCTACCTTTCTTTATTCCTGGCCATCACACACACACACACACACACCCCTACCTTTCTTTATTCCTGGCCATCACACACACACACCCACCCCCCCCCCCCCCACACACACACCTACCTGCCTTTCTTTATTCCTGGCCAATTCACACACACACACACACACACACTCCTACCTTTCTTTATTCTTGGCCATCACACACACCCACACCCCCCTCACACACACACACACACACACACACACACACACACACACACACACCCCTACCTTTCTTTGTTGCTGGCCATCTGTCCTGTTTCCACTGTTGAAACTGGCCATTAATCTAACATTGAGACAGCCTGATTCATTAATGATTCCTTGATATTCAGATAATTGCAAGGCTGAGCAACATCAGAGTGGTTTGTAAGCTCCCTCTAATTTCAGGGCATTTTCAAGCTGTCATTATTACTCACAAATGGCAGCCCTCTCAAGTTCAGACTCTGCTGACCAGGAAGGAGAAGGTCAGACTTTAGAAATGTGTATTTGAACTTGGTCCATCTGGGGTTCGCGTTTTTAGTAAAGAGCAGGTTTTGCAGATGTTTGGAGGATCAAAGTGATAGTGCCACGGGTGTAAGTGAAGAGGCTCCCCTTTCCTTTGTGTCCCAACTGCAGGCTCACCAATCCGTGTCTGTCTCCAGGCTCTTGCCTGCTCCGCCACAAGTGTCCCCTCCCATCACTTGATACTGGGGCACTCCACAGCCCTTGTATAATGTGTTACCATATTTATTTTTTCCCCGCAAGAGCTTGATGTCAGCATGTAGAAGAATATTGGCACAGAGCAGACACTCTGAAGATTTCTTAAGTGAATGAAGGAACACATAAACTAAACAGGGAACAGATGGACAGACAGACACATTTATTCTGGATCAGTCCTGAGAGGAACAGCACTCTTTATAACCATAATTTTAGATGAAGTCTGTTGAAACAGCAGTGCCATGTTAGTTTTTGTCTCCCTAAACTAAAATATATCTCATAATATGCCAGTGTGCAAGGCCAGTTATCAGCTGTGGGACTACAAATTGACAGGAGTGTCTTGGAAAAAGTTGTTAGTATATCCTTAAATATACAAATGAATGGAGAAAGGTCAATAGATAGTTGATGGGAAAAAAGAGAAAGTGCTACATTTTGGAACTGTAGCAAAATTATACAACTGCCCAAGATTCTGCAGTCAGGAAATGCCTGTGTAAAATGAAATCTTTCTGAAATCATTAAAAATGATGTGTATTCACTTGTGTGGGCTAAAAGTGCAAACCCTAAATCTTATCTGACTGGAAAGAAAAGAGCTGAACAAACCCAAACTGAGGAGCGTTCTACAAAATAACCGACCCTTTACTCTTAAAAATATCAATACTGTGAAATACAAACAAAGACTTAGGAATTGTTCCAGATTGAAGGAAACTAAAGGCCTTGCAGGTGGCCTAGTGGTAAAGAACTGTCCTCCCAGTGCAGGAGACATAAGAGGCAGGAGTTCGATCCCTGGGTCATGTAGATCCGCTAGAAAAGGGAATGGCAACCCACTCCAGTATTCTCGCGTGGAGAATTTCATGGACAGAGGAGCCTGGAGGGCTACCGTCCATGGGGTCACGAAGGATCGGACACAGCTGAAGCGATTTAGCCTGGACACAGAGATCTAACAGTTGAGTGACTGTGTAAAATGTGGGGTTTTCTCTTGCTGTAAAGGACTTTATTGGGACAATTGCTAAAATCTGAATGAGGTTGTAGATTGGATAACAGCAGTGTATTAACGGTAGTGAGGTTATTTAGAAGAACTCCTCATTTGTAGAAAATACACAGGGAAGTATTTCAGGATAAAAAACATTCTCTCTCTACTTCCCTGCCTCAGAGGGAGTGTGCAGGGATTAAAGTAAATTATAAATGTTGACATTTGAGGAATCCAAATCTGGGTGAAGGGGATCAGAGAATTCTTTGTACTAGTCCTGCAACTTTTCTTTAGGTCTGAAATTATGTCAAAATAAAATTTTTTAAGCAGGGTGCTTATGAAGAATTTATAATCACTTAGGGAAATGTCATTGCTGAAAAGGAACAAAACAAAATTACATAATAGAATGTGATTTCAGCTACGTTAAAAACTCAGAGAAAAGAGTAAAAGGAAATATAGCAACATGTTAACTTTTGTTATCTTATATCCATGTTAATGTATTTCACACATTTTTCTGTAAATAGCATGCATTTCTTGAAAAATAAGGAGGAAACAAAATTTCTCAAGAAAGATGATGGCTAACTCTCAAAGAAAACCTAAGTGAGTCTTGTTCTTTGTGTCTTTACCGCCACGCACCTCATTCTTAGAAGGACACCGTATATGTATGGATGTATACCTATACATACACAAACTGTAAGTTTTTCATTACTGATATTTCGGCTTCTCGAGTGGCTCAGTGGTAAAGAATCTGCCTGCCAATGCAGGAGACACAGGAGATGTGGGTTTGATCCCTGGGTCAGGAAGATCCCCTAAAGAAGGAAATGGTAACCCACAGCAGTATTCTTGCCTAGAAACCCCATGGACAGAGGAGCCTGGTGGGCTACAGTCTGTGTGGTCACAAAGAGTTGGATACAACTTAGCTATTGAACCCAGGCATGGGCAATGATATTTCAAAGGAAATCCTGTATTGGGCAGTAGCTGAAATAAGATATCTCTTAAGCTTTGTCTAGCCCTGAAATTCCTTCCTCTTCTTTCCAGTTCTTTGGAAATCAGCACTTCTGTGATCCAGACAGCGTGCTAGATACCAAGTGTGTAGGATTGAAAAGCTGCCCAGACCCACAGACAGGCCAATCGGTGATTGCGATACCATGCTAGGTACTATAGGAGCATAGCAGCTCTTACAATGGGCGGACCTGGCTTGGGGCAGGGGTGGTGGTTGTGCAAGGCAGGGATGAATCTTAGACCTAGAAATTTAAGTGAAATCTTGCCATTTGGAAAAGGATAGCAGAGCATTGTGGGATGAGCATTCTTGTGTGTCTAGCATATGTCCACACTCTCGCCCACTGGCATGTCACTCTGGAGACCCTGGCTGGACGTGTGAGAGTTTTACAAAACCCAGGAGGCTCCAGGTCCCACAGGGTCTGCTTTCCCAGGTGCTGGAGGAAGTGGCCCCACTGCAGGAAGCAGGAGGAGCTTTGTGTGGCTCTGGAGCCAGGCTCCCTGTGAACCTGAGGCCTCTGTTTGCAGAATCACTGTTGGCATTTGCCTGATGGCCCCCACCATAGAAAGCAGATGCTGCATAGATACCCAGGGAGAGTAGAATAAAGGAGATGGCAGGACCATGTTGGAGAGTTTGCTGATCTCTGATATACTCAGTGGAATTCCTGGAACCTACTTTATTCATTTGGTATCAGACCCTTCTGCAAGGGGTCAGGTCTGCTCATGTGACCTCAAAGTGTCTGGATTCCCAGAGTTACCCCCAGAGCAGTGTTGTTGAGAAATGTTTTTCTTGAGAAATGTGTTCCCTGGACAGTAACTATTCTTTGAGCCATTCATTTGCTTGGGCGCATTGTCCTTTCCAGTTCTTAGAGCCTGGGGCCACCAATACATAAGTATTTGTTAAACCACCACATAACTAGATCAATCCGGGGCAAAATAGTGCTTAAGAATCCTACACTTGGGTTGGGCTGGAAGCTTCTCCATTTGTCTTGGAAACTGTTACGCATTTTAGAGCATGATATTTTTACTTGTATTACTTTCATATTTCCATAGTTTGTTAAGGACTGCATGAGCTGATATTAATTCAGGATATAATATATATAGTAAGTGTTTGATTCCGGCTGCTGCTGCTACTGCTGCTAAGTCGCTTCAGTGGTGTCCGACTCTGTGCGACCCCATAGACGGCAGCCCAACAGGTTCCCCATCCCTGGGATTCTCCAGGCAAGAACACTGGAGTGGGTTGCCGTTTCCTTCTCCAATGCATGAAAGTGAAAAGTGAAAGTGAAGTCACCTAGTCGTGTCCGACTCTTTGCGACCCTATGGACTACAGCCTACCAGGCTCCTCCGTCCATGGGATTTTTCAGGCAATAGTACTGGAGTGGGGTGCCATCACCTTCTCCGGTTTGATTCCTACCAGTTATTATTAATAAGCATTGGTTAGCACAGTACATGAAGAGAAAGCACTGGATTCTTGGTCAAGTGACCTGCCTTCTAATCTAAACTTTACCCCAAAAGTCCTAGAAGTAAAGAGAAACAGAGCTGGAAAGAGGCCTTAGAAATTTTTTAGCATCTAGTCCAACAAGCTCCTTTTCATAAGCTTAGAAAGGTATAATGAACCTTGCAAAGGCTTATTAACCACAGTTTTCATGTCTTTTCATTCATTTTTAAAGCAAGAGTAGTAATCGCAGAGTAAACCCTTCATTTCTATTAACTAGTGTTGTCACGTTCTCAGTTTTATTATCTTCCTGTCCCATTGGACTATGAAGATAGACTTGTCCTCTTTGCTTATTGTCCTGTCCCCACTATCTGGCACAGTGATGAGCACACAGTAGGTGCCCAACCTGCATTTGTTGAATGATTGAAGGAAGCATCTTGCTGAAGATAGGATTTAGGCAGTCTGAATCAGAACCATGTCCTGATTCTAGGGTGCAGGCGCCTTTCCCTTTAACTTGAGGCAACCTGCTTCATTTTTCTTGGCTTCGTTTCTCTGTGCACCTTGGATTTGATCATCAGGTCCCTCCTGTTGTGAGAATGGGTGTCATCTGCCGGCCTTTCACAAAGACCTGTGGTTGTGTGCTTGAAGGGCCACTAGGTGGCATGGTTGGCCAAATAGCAGACAAAGGGGGAAGGAAAAAAAATCGGATTGATTGCCCTACCAAGAGAAGAGTAGGAGTGATCTGATACCCTTATACTCTTGGATGAGGTGGGAGGCTTGTCTTGAGAAGGAGGCAGGGATCCCAGGGTTTGTGTGCATGGACTTAGGAGCCAAGTGTGGGTTAGCTCTGCTCCTACCAACTAGACATCCTGAAACTTCCCTGGGGCCCTTGTTTCAGTGATGTCATGCATATAACATGCTCGGCACTTCTCCAGGGTGGGGAGGTGCTCTGCAAGGTTAGTAGCGATGAGTCTAGTTTTTGATACCATGAAACACCACTTTTCTGTTCCCTGCCAAGCCAAGTAGATGGGCTTGAGAAGCCTTTGCAGGAGAAGTCTGTGCCTTGCTCCCTGTTTCACAAAGCCAGAATTTAAAATATTCCCTTAAATGGAAAAGTGGATGGCATATCAGTATCAAGTTCAAGGGAAGCCTAAAATATTTGGAGGGACATCAGGACTCCTGAGAGAGTCCCTGTGGAGCTTACTCAGCACAAAGCACAGTGTTTTGTGCATAAGTGGAACTCAGAGGGGAAGGGGATGATGGGGGATAGTGACAAAACGCCCTTTGCTCAAGTTGTTCAAAGAAAGAATTTGTTTCCTGGACTTTTATTCAGATCTGAGTGTCTTATTTTTAAAATAGTTTGGGGAGAATCTCCTAGGAAGAACAGTGACTAGCATTTGTTACATAACTTACTATGTGCAAAGTATTGTGCTAAACACCATACATTTCATTATTCTATTTAATCCTTATAGCAACCCTATGAGGCTGGTTGGGTTATCATGCCCCTTTTACTGATAAGGAAATTGAGGTGCAAAGAATATAATAGCAAACAGATATTGCCTACTTACTAGAGATCAAAAGTTACTCTAAGTGCTTTAAGTACCATACTTACAATCCTCCTCTAAGTCAGAGGCGATTGTTACCTTCATTTTACAGAGAAGGCAACAGGTACAGAGAGGTTATGTAACCCTGCCAAGGTCACATAGGGAGTGAATGGAAGTCAGAATACAAACCCCAACCCACGGGATTCCAAAGTTGTTGGTTTGTTTACCATCGCACTATGCTGCCTCCCACAGTACATTGTATGCAGTAAGAGCTTGATAAGTGTTTGCTGAGTTGAACTATTCCACTCAGACTATAATTAGCCAACACAGAGAAGACTCCTTAAGGAAGAACTATACCAGTCTTCACACTCCCACCCAAAAACCACATTGGCCTCCATTATGGGATATATATGTAGCTCCATGTGCTGAATTTTGCTCCTGACTTTTTGTCAGTAATAGGATATTCTTCCATTGGAACAGTCAGGAAAAGTCTGTCATCGTGACAAATGTTTCCAGGAAACTCTTCCACAGGGGGCATCTCAGAGAACTTTATCTGCTTCACGCTTTTCTGGCAAGCGTTTCTTGGGCTTGTTTGTTCTGCTAGAGTGGTGTCCAGCCACATATTAGCTTCAAAAGGCCAGAGGGTTGCAGGGTGTCAAGCCAGCCCTGCACACCAAGCCGTCAGTGTGTGCGTAGGGCACCCAAGCGGGCCTGCTTCCCTGTCATGACGCCTGGCTGGTGCTGGGGGATGTGAGCAGCAGAGGGGGCCTGCTGCCTCTGTTGGTGAGCTGGCCGCTGAGACCAGGCAGTCTTTTTTACTGTCATGGTGCCAGTGAGGTCTGAGAAAGGAAAGGACCCGGGTCTCTTCAGTCATGCTCTGGGTATAATAATTCAGTCCCAAGGGTTCGGCTGCTTGTTTTTTTATGTGTGTGTCACTGAAATAGGAAGCCCAAAAGAAGTTAGACTAAAACCTCCTCCTCTGACCTGTGACTCTGAGCACGGAGACTTGTTTATGGAAGCCTCCGTCTGCTGCCGCTTCTCTGTAAGTGAACTGTGCCGTCTTGTATCTTCTCAGAACTTCTCGGCATCTCTGAGGGCAGCGGTGGGAGGTGAACTGTAGGCCTCAGGTTCAATCTTTTCAAGGAAAGCAATGCTTCTCTCTCTGAATATTTCTCCCTCAAAACAGATATTTTTTTTCCATTGTAACAAAAATTATGCATGTCACAGGAGACAGAGAGTTTGGAACTGTTGAACGGGAGGTGATAGTCCACAGAGCAAGGTCCCCAAGCAGGCAGAGGTGGAAGTTTGAGAGCACAGGTAGAAAGGCTCCCATTTGTCATTGCTCCCTTGTCTCCACGACTTGTCACCTTCCGGCCATGTTGGTCCTTCGCTCACCTTTCCAAGGTGCAGTTGGAAGTGGGTGGATGTCTGCTGTGTCATTAACAGAGCTACCGGACACGCGTGAGGCAGGGGAAGTGGAAGTGAGGCCAAAGGTGATGCTGGGCTCCTGTGGGTGTTTTCCTCTCTCCTGTCTGGGGCAGCACGTCCTGCCTGTTCTCACGCAGGAACATCATATCAGGGTAGGGAGAAAGATGCCCGCAGCTCCAGGCTCTGGACAGTCAGGCCCTGCTCGGCCACCTGGGGCTGGGGCACACCTGAACCTTAACCCAGGGGTGCTGCTTGAGAAGCTCTGAGCTACAGGATCATCACCCGCAAAGTCATCATCAGATTACCCCTATGCTCATTATCCACGACTCTTAATTTACCAAACCTTTTTGCTGCCAGAAGTTGGAAATTCAAGGCAGGTGTTTGATTTTTAGAGATTCTGAGGTCCAGCCCTTTCGTGGGACTTTCAAAAAAAACTGAGGGTCAAGAGGCTTGAGCTGGGTCACCTTGTTGGGACCAGAACCATCCTTGTGCACACGAAACTGTGGGATCAGTGTGAATGAGGAGGCATGACATCACACACACATGCATGTGTGCACACGTTTACATCAGTACATACACATATACACACCAGGTCCAACAGGGCTACACTTCTTCTTTTAAAGTATCAGGTTTTCATATCTCATTATTATACAGTGTTTTACAACCGAATGGAAATTTTAAGCCACATGGCTATACCATGTTGTTGCCTCCAGCTCAAACCCATTCCCCATCCTGAACTCAAAAGATGAGAGGCTTGGTGTTCAGAGCCGTTGCCCTTTGAGCAAAGACCACAGCACCCTGAGATCTTAGGGAACCTGATGTCATTTACCGTCAGCCTGTGTCTAGTCTGAGACACCCCTGTTATTCCACAGTGAATTATTGCAGTAGCCTCCCAGCTGGTCTTCTTGAGTCCAGCCTCGCCTTTTGTACCAAATAATGTAGCCAGAATGGGCTTCTTATAAACTACAAACCCTTCATGCTACTCCTCCTTCCTTCTCTTTTCGTGCCCCTTTGATTAACTAGCTTCTCTGCTGCATTCAGGTGCATTAATGCTCCTCTGGGGCACCTTCCTGACTCAGCACGTCTGGTCTGGGCATCCCTATCATGCCCTCTCCATTGGCTCTCCTAACCCTGACCACACGGTTTGGAAGTTGTTTTTCTCCCCGCACCCTGCACATGCAAAGTACCTTAGGATGGCGGGTCTGTTTGATTAGTGTTTGTGGCCCCAGAGTGGGCACAAACAGCAAGAGCATTCAGTACACATTTGGCACCTTCGCGTCTGCTGCGTGAAATTTAGTTTTTGCTTCATTCTCCAGTGTCTGGCTCTGCTGCTTGTTCTATTTAAATGCCTTAACATCTTGGTGATATCAGGGCTCTCATATAAATAAACAACAACTTACCACTAGTGATGTCCCAGTACTGGG
Source organism: Budorcas taxicolor (assembly GCF_023091745.1). Lineage (NCBI taxonomy): Eukaryota > Metazoa > Chordata > Mammalia > Artiodactyla > Bovidae > Budorcas > Budorcas taxicolor. The sequence continues at coordinate 77,567,984 of NC_068912.1, forward strand.
CTATATTTGGTACAGTTCGTTCATAATTACTGCTCATCGTTATGACCCTAGGACACTATAAAACTCTTAAGCTCCCTTGACTCATCAGAGGCAAATTAAATTATTCACTTAGCAAACATTTTTGAGCACCTACTTGGTACTAAGCATGTTCTAGGCACTATAAGGTGTATAAGGATGGCTGGGGTGGGGTGTGCCTCTTGGAGTTGCCTTACATTTTTTGTTTGTGTCTCTTCCTATGTTGAACACTTTAAGGCACTAGCACCTCACAGTATGAGCCCGAAAGATAGTGGTTTCTCTTCACTCAAGCACCGGAGTGGGATAAGCCACTTTGGGGGATACAAGGATACATAAAATACAAACCCTGTCCTTAAAAAGCCAAAGGTCTAACAGAAGAAACAAGATTTATACCTAAGTGCCTCTAAGACCAAATAGTGAAAAATGCCCTAGGAAGCTATATCTGTTTGGGCTACAAGTAATAGGAAACCCAACTCAAACTGGCCTAAACCAAAAAGGGGACTTAATCTCTCACCTAAGAAAAGAAGTCCAGGGGGAGGCTGTTCCCAGTTGACCAATTTAGTGCTCGTTGACATCATCAAGTTCTAGCTATCATGTCAACCTCAGAGCATCAGCTAACTCTCCACATAGGTACAGAAAGGCTGCAGGCATCCCATCCTCTCATACCAGTACCAAAGTAGATAACAATTTCTTATGCAGCCCTCTTTAAGAACAAAGAGATCTTTCGAAAGCTCCCAACCAACTCCCCGGTATGTTGTGCAGACCAGCACTAAGACAGATGCTCATTCATAAATTCAGCCCTGACAAATAGGATGGAGTCATTTATGTGCCCTCGAACAATCTAGATTTTCCCTAATCACATGAGATGGTGCCCCTGTTCTGCCAGTACCGAGGAAGCAGGGGGCATGGCTATTGGGTGACAGGCTAGAGTGCTCACCATAGAGGGAATTGTTAAATAGCTCATGTTGTTCTGAGGGAAACAAGGTGATTCCTCAGTGGAGAAGCTCCCCCACCCCCACCCCCCCAGGCATCTGAGGGAACAAATGCAGCTGTTGTGAGAGCAGGCTTCCAGGAACAAGGTTTCCAGGAGGAAGCGACATCTAAGTTGGGGCAGAAGTCTCTAGAGGGGAGGGATAGGATCAGATTTTTCTTTCAGGAACCACTGGCTGTGAAGAGGTTGCAGTGGGTTCTGAAAGGCAGACCAGCTAGGGAGCTGTCGCAGCGTTACTATAGTAGTCTTGGTCCTGAGTAGCATGGTGGCGAGGGGGATAAAAACATACCCACTTGAGAACTACCGGGGAGGTCGAGTGAGCAGGACCAGGAAGAAGAAGCCGAGGTGGAGTGGGTGGGGGGAGCGCAGGGTGACTCCCGAATGTCTGGTTGGGCAGCTGGTGACATTGCTCTCCAAGCAGGAGACCACAGCTGTGGGCGTCAGGGGGGGATGAGTAAAGTGGTAGGGTGGGCGATGAGTGCAGGTGGCAGGCGATGAGTGCAGGTGGCAGGCGATGAGTGCAGGTGGCATTGGAGCTTAGTGTGGACTGGGAGTGGGGTTGGAAAGAGCTTAAAGTCAATGCTCCCGGGGTCCTGCTAGGAGGCTACACTTGATCCTCCTAAGAATCTGTGCAGGAAGCTGGTGGGGAGAAAACGAGGTGAGAATGTGCAGTGAGTCACATGGTAGGAGGGGCACGGGGCAGGGCACATCCGTTCTCATAGTTGACTGGGAAGCGGGGCTGCACGGCAGGGACTGGAGGAGAGCCGGGCCAGGCCCAAGAGGGGTGGGGTGTGCTGGTGACGCCTGGGCCCTGTCCATGTGAGAGACGTGGTACCCTGCTCTTGACCTGGCAGAGGGCTTAGATGCACTGCCGCTTCTGTGTGCTGCCCGGCCTGCTGGGGCATGTGTTCTCGCGTGAAGAAGCACAGACACCACCGGGCAAGGAGACACCCAAGGAGAGGGGGTCCATGCAGCCCCGGAAGCAGCTCCCTGCTCTCCCCGCTCAGGCCAGTGCTCTTTTTACCAGTTACAGATCCCTGCAGAGAATCTTGATTCACCCTGCTCGAGCACTTTAGTAAGTGCTGGGATTACAGAGCTAGGGAGAATATAATCCCATTTGGGAGGCAGAGAAAGGCAAAAAAAGAAAAGAAAAAAAAATGCAGTGTGAAGATAGAAACAGAGAATTAGGGACTGTGGGGCTTTGGACTGCTCAGAGGGTGGGGCCAAGACTGGACCCAAGCAAGCCTCTGGGGGCTGCCCAGGTCCCTACCTCAGCAGTGGCTCCCTCTACCCACCCAGCACACCATGCATTATGATGTAAATGAGCACCAGAGATAGCAGTGGTCAGGGATCATCTCTTCAGTATAGAACATGAGCTAAAGCTTGGAGATATTTGAAAACAGGAGCTTTAAAAGCCAAGCAAAAACATTCTTACAGTGTATTTATCAGACACCCACCATGTACTCAGCCTTGGTCCAGGGGCTGGGCATCAAAGGGGAGCAAGATGCGGTCTTGCCTTCGTGGAGTTGAGTAGGGAAGACAAGAGCCCCATGAGCTTGCTTCTGTAGTCCAAGGTCAGTGCTGGGGTGGTGCTGTAGGAGGCTGAAGGGAGGCTACCAGCTCAGCCAGGGAGTCACCAGGGAAAGTTGCTGGAAGCTGTGATCCCAATCAGGTTTGTTCAACCTTTGCCTGCTTTGGGTTTTTTGTAAGGATACATGGATCTAAACTAGCGGCTGCTGCTGCTGCTGCTGCTGCTGCTGCTGCTGCTGCTGCTGCTGCTGCTGCTGCTGCTGCTGCTGCTAAGTCGCTTCAGTCGTGTCCGACTCTGTGCGACCCCATAGATGGCAGCCCACCATGCTTTCCCGTCCCTGGGATTCTCCAGGCAAGAACACTGGAGTGGGTTGCCATTTCCTTCTCCAATGCATGAAAGTGAAAAGTGAAAGTGAAGTCACTCAGTCGTGTCCAACTCTTCGCGACTCTGTGGACTGCAACCTATCAGGCTCCTCTGTTCATGGGATTTTCCAGGCAAAAGTACTGGAGTGGGGTGCCATTGCCTACTCTGATATAAATTGGCACTTAGACATTAAGTTGGAGAAGGCAATGGCACCCACTCCAGTACTCTTGCCTGGAAAATCCCATGGACGGAGGACCCTGGTGTGCTGCAGTCCATGGAGTCGCAAAGAGTCTGAGCACCTGAGCGACTTCACTTTCACTTTTCACTTTCATGCATTGGAGAAGGAAATGGCAACCCACTCCAGTGTTCTTGCCTGGAGCATCCCAGACACGGGGGCGCCTGGTGGGCTGCCATCTCTGGGGTCGCACAGAGTCAGATATGACTGAAGCGACTTAGCAGCAGCAGCAGCAGCAGACATTAAGTGTCTGGCACATAGTAAACATGCAGTGGCTGATAGCTAATATTATTTGCAGCTCAGATTAGCTCAGGGATGAGCTGAGAACAGAGAGGATGTTGCTAAAATAATAATACCTTAGTCAACTGTCAGGTGCATCAAAGGTAAAAAAGTTAAAGTACTAAATCATTTCAAACAAGACTAGCAAATTGTTTTCAATTTGTGTGTCACCTACGGTTGATTGGAGCCAGGTGTTGAAAGGGGATGTTAATTCATGCCTGGGCCCAGTAAGAAAAGAGCATGTGATCCATTAGTGATGTCTGCCATGGGTGCAGTAGGGGAGGGGTAGCAGGCAGGCCAACATTTGCCATCCTCAGATTAGAATGAAAGATCAAATAATTGGGGTCTGGCAACATAAAACCTATTAATCCCACCCCTACGCACTTGGCATTTTTCAGAGACGAAAGTGTTCTGTTCGTACGTGAATTTTTTTTAAGTACACCATCATATTTTCAAAGTTGTCTGTTGGAATTCCAGTTTTTTCAGCCCAGTCTCCTATGCTCCTTAGACAGCTGCCCTCTTGCCACTGATCAGAGCTGGAAGCAGAGCCACATCCTGAAACTCCAAGGAAAGATAAATATAGGATAATTTATTCCTACAGTGATTAAGTTGTATTTCTCCTGGTGGCAGGAGAGGAGAGGAACATATGTTAGATTCTCCTTAAGTGCTGATGTAGGGAAAGGGCTGCTAACGAGAACATCCAGTTATTCAGAGCTTCCCATTAAAGGGTCAGCACATTCAATCAAGGATGAGCCAGGTGCAGAGGAGCGGAGAAGAGACCACAATTCCTTGTGTCTTGGTAATAACTTGCTGAAAGACAGATGTGATACAAATGCACTGGTACTTGTCGCGCTTCACGGTCGTTAACCTGACATCTCTGTTGGGCTGCGTTAAATGCTGGTTTGGGTTAGAAGGCAACCGTGAATGCTAAAAGGTGGGGAGAAGCACATTTAGTACGTGAATTTACTAGCATGTGCAGTTTGCTCTCAACCTGTTTGCCTGTTGTTTGGGCTTGGCTCTTCTGGAGTGTCCATAGAAAAACCTTTTCCCACCATTCTCGCTTTTCATGCTGGAGTATCGATTAGATGTATCTTTGCAGGATGCTGTTGAATGAGAACAAGGGCCAAGGTATGGCTGTTTTGGTTTTAAGTGTCCAGGGAATATTGTAGGGAGCAGTATGACCTCAGGCATTGGGTGAGCGTATTTGGGGGGAAGTGCATGTACTTTTGTACTCATGGTCCTAAACACAGCAACCCTGACCTGCTGGAAGGCCCCATCCTGGACTGTGCTGCCTGAGAGCACATTTATATTGATACAAAAACATAAATGGCCATTCTTGGAGACTGATTCTTACTACAAATATTTTTTTAAAAGTGCATAGATTGTGAGTGCATGTATAGGAGTGAGTGTGTGTGTGTGTGTGTGTGTGTGTGTGTGTGTGTGTGTGTGTCAGTCATTGGGTAAGTTCAGGTGGCCCAAGTAATAAAGTAGTTAAAAACTATTGAAAAACTATTTTAATATACAAGCAAAAACCAAAGTGTATGCATCTTTTTTTGAAGTGAAAGTCACTCAGTTGTGTCCAACTGTTTGCCACCCCATGGACTATACAGTCCATGAAATTCTCCAGGCCAGGATACTGGAGTGGGCAGCCATTCCCTACTCCAGGGGATCTTCCCAACCCAGGGATTGAACCCAGGTCTCCTACATTGCAGGTGGATTCTTTACCAGGTGAGCCACCAGGGAAGCCCAAGAATATTGGAGTGGGTAGCCTATCCCTTCTCCAGGGGAGCTTCCCGACCCAGGAATCAGACCAGGGTCTCCTGCAATGCAGGCAGATTCTTTACCAACTGAGCTATCAGGGAAGCCTTTTTTTTTTTTTTTTAATGACGAGCAAAAAATATTTCTTTCCCTCTTAATGTTATTTTAAAAGTGTCAAACATGTTACCTGATGCTACATAAAGTGTCATATTATGAAATATATGTAATCAGGGCAGGGAGGGTGGGTGGGAATCTACACGAGGCCCTGATGCTGTAACTGAAATGAATCATTAAACTGAAAGAACTGAAGTTTCAAGCACATGTACTTGCCAGTCTGATGTAAGTCTGAGACAAATTATATGGTTCAATAAGAAGGTATATAAATATGTGTAGGATATTCTGAGAAACAAGTGGGCCTAGAAACCTAACCCCAAGTTATAAGACTGTTTCTATGGGAAAATATGCTTCCTAAGTGCCTTCTTTGAAAGCCAACTTTTGAAACCCTGCCGATTTATAAGTTGGGGGTTAAGGATATAAAGCAGTCACCTACTGATGCGTAGAATTCTCAGCCCAAGTCCGTCATCAAGCATTTATTGAGTAACCGCTGGGTGGATTACACTCTGATAAGCATGGCAGGGTGAAACAAAGGAAATAAAGGAGCGTTTCTGCCCTCAAGAAGCTTGTACCTAGCCGGAGAGGAAAAGCATGCCTGCAGAGCAACCTGAGAGCATTCCCAGTGCCTGAGCTACAAAGCAGGGGTCCTGCAGGCCACAGCGTGAAGGAGGGATGTGACGCCTTGTGGTTAATCAGGAAAATGTGGGGCCCCACCGGCCGAGCCGGTCCCTATTTGTTTGTTATCCCCATAGGCACACTGAAGACTTTCCCATTCTGCCCCTGAGAGCCTCACAGAAGCGTGAAGCCATGGCTGCAGGGAATGTCACATGATCCTAGAATGCTGAGCCATTCAGAACCACAGCTGGCATGTGGTGTTACCTTATTAGGAAAGGTTTGGGCTTCTTCCCTTTTTCCCTTCTTTCTGTCTTGCTTTCTTCCTTCCTTTCATCTCTCTCTCTCTCTCTCTCTCAGGTAGGTAGACTCTTGGCAGCCTGGGCAGGGATGTACCTCATGTACCCAGAGTTCCAGCTCTTCAGCACACCTGGGTGAATCAGAGTCTTTCTGAGATTTGGAGCCTGACTTTGTGCATTTGGGGTGTCATTTTCTCAGAGACTCTACAAATGAGACAAGCGGTGGCTCAGTAGCAGCAGGCAGGCCCCTTGCCTTACTTGTGAGACTGAGCTTTGGCTTTTCATTTAGCCCCGGCCTGGAGGTCACCAAAAGGGAGAAGGGACATCAGGAGGGAGGCAAATTGACTGTAAAATTCCTGAGTCTGGGGCTGTGTTCCATCCCCCTGGGAATGCTGACAGCCTGCAGAGAAGGGGGCTGTGGCCCAGGCTGGCCTGCCAGGTAAGGCATCCAGATCAACCACTGTGTCCTGATGGGAAATGCCTAAAAATAGACCGTTTGCTCGCTTCTGTACATTGCCTCCGAGAAATGCTTCCCAGAGGCTGGATCAGCAAATAATTGTGCTCAAGCCTTCCTTATGGTTCTATTCTTTAGCTTTTAGAGGCAGAGTCCTTGTTACTCTTGATGCTGTGGGGCAAGTCGGTGGGGGTGGTGACATTCCTATCCAAAAGGTTTAAATAATAATAGTAATGTAGCAGCAAATATTTGTTGAGTGTTTGCTACGTTCCAGGAACTGGAAGCATTTCATGTGATTTACCTCATTCAGTTCTCCTTATAGCCCTTAACAGAGTTTTTGCATTATTATCTCCATTTTGCAGATGAGAAAATTGAGGCTTAGGGAGGTCACATAACCAAACTTTCCAGAGCTTCGCTGCTAGTAAATGACAAAGCTGGGACGCAAACCCAGATCTGTCTGCCTCCACATTTAATTACCAGGTATTTCTTCCCCTCAGAAAACTTTTTAATTACAGTTTCCTACAAATCTTGCTCCTACTTCTCCAGCATTATTTGGGAAGGAAAAGAACTTATTCTCCCAGGGCAGTAAGAAGAGGGAGAGGCCTTGGAAAAATAAGTCAGGGATGAATTTATTTTGAAAAAGGAGGGTTTGTGAGGGAAGCGTTGAGCTGGCCAGCTGAAAGGGAGAGGTTGTTCTGGACTCCGCATGTGTTACGGAAGAATGCGTGGAAACGAGTGGGAGAAACAGAAAGTAAACCAGACAGGGCAGGATCCAATGGAAGGAAATGTGATAGTCAGCAGAGAAAGGGGAGCCCTGCCTTCAAAAGCAGCGTGTTAATGATTAGTGCTCTGCGAACGTTGCAGGCCTCACGTGCCCTCCACGGTATGCAGAACTCCCCTGTATGGGGGAGAGTTGCTCTCCAAAAAACAAAGCCATGAGATTTAATTCTGAGTTTCTGCAGGGACTGGATGAAATCACCACTGGAAAAACAAGAATGGCAGCACATGTTAATTATTTCAGGAACTCTTAGAGGGTGCAAATAAAACACCAGCCATCCCAAGGAGAGACGGGGCCCTTCCTCTACCCTCTCTCCTTGCTCCCCAGACCCCGATCAGCATCCCATCCCCTTCCTGCTGCCTCAGTTGAAGATACCACATCTCTTGTGTTTCTCTGGGGCGAGGCGGGGCGAGGCGAGGCGGGGCGGGGCGGGGCCGGGCGGGGGGAGGGCGGGGCCTAAAGGAGAATTTTGTAAAGCAAACTGCATCTTCCCAGAAGCCTATGGTATCCCCTCTGGCCTTCTCTGACCTTCACGTGGGATAGATCTTTGATTGGCAACGTGCCTCCTCATACTACTTTCTCTGCCTCCAGCATCTGAAAAGTTAGGGATTTCTTTATGGACCTTTAACCCAACTCCTAAATACCCAGGACTTACCCCCTTTAGAAGCACCGTTTTGCAAAGCAGAAGAGTTCCATGAAAAGTGAACCGTAGTTCACTTTGCAGGTTTTCTCTCCTTTTTTCCCTCCCTAAAAGAAAGGTTCTTTATCCCTGCCCTCCCTCTCTACGCCAGCCCCCGCCCCAGGCCGACTCACAGTCTGGTTTTAATATAGCAAGTTCTGTAATTATTTGTCTTTTGCAGATTAGGAGACTGAAACATTGCAGTTACTCTCCCTGGGTTCCCACTTGGCCGCAGTGACTAGAACTGTGCCCCACCATCCTTGTCCTCGTGGCCAGCAGCCTCAAGTCCCACAGTATCTCTGCCTTGGCACAGGGAGCCGACATTGTTTGCATAGCGTACATTCCTGGACAATTGAACTATCCAATTTAACCTTCAGAGCTTCCCCATCGGTTTGTGGGTGTTTGTTCCGGGGAGAGGGAGAGGGGGAGAGATGCTGACTTTCATGGTTCACACATGATGCTACCCACACACACCCCAAATTCCAAACCTCTATTCTCTGGAGATTAGAGATGCAAATTGCATCTGTAAAATTCACAAGTGAAGTCAAACATTTGCTTCAGTCATTTTATCTGGAAGCACATAGCATTAATACTTGCTTCCTTATAATACTCCCCAACCACACCCATTGTGTCCCATTCTGTGAAAGTGTTTTAGAAATAGCCCAATTTCATGTGAAATTAATCTTCATTAATAAAGATGCTATAATAAGATAGCAATCTTGAAATACATTCTGGTTATGATTGGTACCTAATCAAGGAAACTTTAAAACTGTTATCTCCAAAACCAAATCTTGCATCACCCAACATTCAGAAGAGTCTTTATTCTTTTAAAAGTGGCATTTTTGCAGTTTTGTGTACATGAAGTTTGCATCCAGAAATGACACTAGGAAAGGTATGAGTAAGATGAAACTCACCAGTTTTTCTTCCACTTATTTTGAGCGAATTTTAGTCTCCTCCCCCAAAATAAAGCTTTTAAAATATGTTTTTCGCTTTAGGGATATTCAGCTGCCTTTTGCTTTCAAACTGGAATTTAAGCCTTCTCCATTCTTATCACCTTCCTTTGATCTCCTTTCACCTTTCCTGGATTCTAAGAGAAGAAATGTTTTAGAGCCTTGAAATCAAAATAAAACTGCAACCTCCCTGAATTATTTACCAGTACTCACTTGGGTTTAACCGTGATCATCTGCACATAATTTAAAAATCAAAACACCAACTGGAGGATTTAAGCCAAACCCCCTATTTTTAGAACTGTATTAAAAAAAAATGGCAGATTTTATTTTCGGCCAAACAGCCACGGAGGAGGCTCCTGGGCATTCTTCCATCCCTCAGGGCAGAGCTGGGCTGACCACCTCCCTGCCTTGCCCGGACAGCTGCCTGCCTCCCTGCTGATGCCTTCCCCAGCCCTAGCTACTTCCCAGCCTCCACCAGACTGGTTACTGCGAAGCAACGATGCTGCAGTACTTAATTTAAAAGAAAGAAAGAAAAAAGCGTTTTGTAACTTCCTTTTTAGTTCTAGTGGATTTGTGTGCTCCTTGAGCTTGGGGGTGAAGTAAGACTTTTGTGTGTGTTTCTTTTTCTTTAGATTAAGAATGGAGAAGAAGTTTCCTTATGTATTCTTACAAGTATGCCTTTGTCAGCAGGTAGTTTACAGGGGAGTCAATTTTTAAAAAAGAAGAGGGTTCTAGCCTTTAATTATCCCAGTTGGTATTCAACTTTAGAAAGCCCGCGTACCTGCTGAGTATGTTAATTTAACCACTTTATAGTATCTTAGGGGCTTCCCTGGTGGCTCAGACAGTAAAGATTCTTAACTCAGCCAGTCTCCCACCCAAACCACCTCCTCTAAGAATTCAGAGGAGTCTGGAGATACATGAGAGCTTTGTACTTGCACATGTTTCTTTCTTTTTCTCGGTACTTTGGGCTTTAATTAAAATCTTTACTTCCGTTTTTTTGTTGTTGTTTTCGTTTGGTTTGGTTTTTATGTTTTTGTACTTCATGCGACTTTTTTTTTTCTATCCAAACTGAAGATGTTATTGCATATCTTAGCAGATGCAGCAGGCATTAACAGAAGTTCTTATTTGTCTGCACCCCTGTGGAATATGAGGGCCAGGTTCAGTTTAGTTCAGTTGTTCAGTTGCTCTTTGTGACCCCATAGACTGCAGCACACCAGGCTTCCCTGTCCATCACCAACTCCCGGAGCTTGCTCAAACTCATGTCCACTGAGTTGGTGATGCCATCCAACCATCTCATCCTTTGTCGTCCCTTTTTCTCCCTGCCTTCAATCTTTGCCAGCATCAGGATCTTTTCCAGTGAGTCAGTTCTTCACTGGAGCTTCAGCTTTACCATACGTCCTTCCAATGTATATTCAGGACTGATTTCCTTTAGGATTGACTGGTTTGATCTCCTTGCTGTCCAACGGACTCCCAAGAGTCTTCTCCAACCCCACAGTTCAAAAGCGTCAATTCTTTAGCGCTCAGCTTTCTTTTTGGTCAAACTCCCACATCTATACATGACTACTGGGAAAACTATAGCTTTGACTATATGGACCTCTGTCGGTAAAGAAGTGTCTCTGCTTTTTAACATGCTGTCTAAGTCTGTCACCACTTTTTCTTTCAAGGAGCAACCGTCTTTTAACTTTCATGGCTGCAGTCACTGTCCACAGGGATTTTGGAGACCAAAAAAATAAAGTCTGTCACTGTTTCCATTGTTTCCCCATCTATTTGCCATGAAGTGATGGGACCAGATGCCATGATCTTCATGTGTTGAATGTTGAGTTTTAAGCCAGCTTTACACCTTTTCACAGCTCTTTCACCTTCATCAAGAGGCTCTTTAGTTCCTCTTCACTTTCTGCCATAAGGGTGGTATCATCTGCATATCTGAATTTATTGATATTTCTCCTGGCAATCTTGATTCCAGCTTGTGCTTCTTCCAGCCCAGCATTTCTCATGATGTACTCTGCGTAGAAGTTAAATAAGCAGGGTGACAGTATATATCCTTGACGTACTCCTTTCCCAATTTGGAACCAGTCTGTTGTTCCATGTCCAGTTCTAACTGTTGCTTCTTGACCTGCATACAGATTTCTCAGGAGGCAGGTAAAGTGGTCTGGTATTCCCATCTCTTTAAAAATTTTTCACAGTTTCTTGTGATCCACACAGTCAAAGGCTTTAGCATAATCAATGAAGAAGAAGTAGAAGTGTTTCTGGAATTCTCTTGCATTTTCTATGATCCAGCAGATGTTGGCTATTTGATCTTTGGTTCCTCTGCCTTATCTAAACCCAGCTTGAACATCTGGAAGTTCTTGGTTCACATACTGTTGAAGCTTAGCTTGGAGAATTTTAAGAATTACTTTGCTAGTGTGTGAGATGAGTACAATTGTGCAGTAATTTGAACATTTTTGGCATTGCCTTTCTTTGGAATCAAAACTGACCTTTTCCAGTCCTGTGGCCACTGCTGAGTTTTCCAAATTTGCTGGCATGTTGAGTACAGCACTTTCACAGCATCATCTTTTAGGATTTGAAATAGCTCAGCTGGAATTCCATCCCCTCCAGTAGCTTTGTTCATAGTGATGCTTCTTAAGGCCCACTTGACTTCACACTCCAGGATGTCTGGCTCTAGGTGAGTGATCACACCATCGTGATTATCTGGGTCATGAAGATCTTTTTTGTATAGTTCTTCTATGTATTCATGCCACCTCTGCTTCTGTTAGGTTCGTATCGTTTCTGTCCTTTATTGTGCCCATCTTTGCGTGAAATGTTCCCTTGTTATGTCTAATTTCCTTGAAGAGATCTCTAGTCTTTCCCACTCTGTTGTTTTCCTCTACTTCTTTGCATTGATCACTGAGGAAGGCTTTCTTATCTCTCCTTGCTATTTTTTGGAACTCTGCATTCAGATGGGTGTATCTTTCCTTTTCTACCTTGCCTTTCATTTCTCTTCTTTTCTCAGCTATTTGTAATGCCTCCTCAGGCAACCATTTTGCCTTTTTGCATTTCTTTTTCTTAAGAATGGTTTTGATCCCTGTCTCCTGTACAATGTCACAAACCTCTGTCCATAGTTCATTAGGCACTCTGTCTATCAGATCTAATCCCTTGAATCTATTTGTCTCTTCCACTGTATAATCGTAATGGATTTGATTTAGGTCATATCTGAATGGTCTAGTGGTTTTCTTTCTCTCTAGTGGTTTCTACTTTCTTCAATTTAAGTCTGAATTTTACAATAAGGAATTTATGATCTGAGCCACAGTCAGCTCCTGGTCTTGTTTTTGCTGACTATATAGAGCTTCTCCATCTTTGGCTGCAAAGAATATAATCAATCTGATTTCGGTGTTGACCATCTGGTGATGTCCATGTGTACAGTTGTCTCTTGTGTTGTTGGAAGGGGGTGTTTGCTATGATTAGTGCGTTCTCTTGGCAAAACTCTGTTAGCTTTTTTTCTGATTCATTTTGTACTCGAAGACCAAACTTGCCTGTTACTCCAGGTATCTTCTGACTTCCTCCTTTTGTATTCCAGTCCCTTATGAGGAAAAGGACATCTTTTTTTAGTGTTAGTTCTAGAAGGTCTTGTAGGTCTTCATAGAGCGATTCAACTTCAGCTTCTTTGGCATTAATAAAAAGAGGAGAGGAAATTGAAATTCAAAGATGAAGCTGTATGTCGAAAGTGATAAAATTCATGTGCAGGAGAACCAGAACCCAGGACACATAGACCCGTTTCTGTCCTCTCTCCCCTGCCAGGCCATCTAGTCTCCATGGGAGGAACTGAGGCCCAGAAGAGTGAAATGCCTTCTCCTCATCATAACTCATTCATATCCAATCTAGGACTAAAGCCTAGGACTTTATTCCCAATGTATTCTTTGATGCAGCAATTCAGATCAAAAACCAGCCCCACAGCTGGTATTTGTGGTGGGCTTGCACTGTTGGCCACTGTGAAAACTTATTTAGGTACATCTTCCATTGATACTATATCCACTACCCCTGGCTGTTTGTCATCTGTGCTCACATAAAAGAGATTTATCTTTTTATTTCCCAAACATGTAAATCAACAATCTACAAATGCTAAATCATTCATTCCTCAGCACAACTTAAGAGGATAGGTGCCATTATTATTCTCATCTTACAGATGAGGAAAGAGGCACAAAGAAAACAAGTGACTCACCCTCGCTTACACAGCTACCAGGTGGCAGAGCTGATCAAGCCCCGACCGCCTGACTGCTCATCTGTGAATGTAGCTACTACTCCCTGCTGTTGTGTTAAACGGGATCCCATATTCCTTTATTTTATTTATTTATTTATTTTAACTTGAATCTTTTTATTTTGTTTTGGGGTATAGCCAATTAACCATGCAATCTGCATCTCTTTAAGTGAAACGTTACAAGGACCAGAGAGCATGAAGCTGGAGCGGCCTCAGTTCACATCTCGGGTCTACCCCTTACTAGGTGTGCAATTTGTTGTGAATGATTGAACCTCTCCAGGCCTCACTCTTCCATCTGTAACAAGGGACTAATGCACATCTTGTAGGGTCATAGCAAGGGAATTGAGGGGCTTCCTTGGTGGCTCAGATGTTAAAGAATCCGCCTGCAGTGCAGAAAACCCAGGTTTGATCCCTGGGTTAGGAAGATCCCCTGGAGAAGGGAATGGCTGCCCACTCCAATATTCTTGCCTGGAGAATTCCATGGACAGACGAGCCTGGTAGGCTACAGTCCATAGGGTCACAAAGAGTCTAATACTAGTGCCACTAGCAAGGAAATGAGACAGAGAAGCTGCTCATTGAGTAGTGGTTACACATTTGTGATGCTGGAATTTCACCTTGCTGATCCATTTCCATAAAACTGCACTAAGTTACGTGAGCTCTCTCAGCAGACCGCAGATTGGCACCTCTTCCCACAAACGTTCTATTTTTTTTATTTATTTGCTTTCTTCGGGCCTTAGTTGCAGCATCTTCCATTGTGGTGTGGGCTTCTCTAGTTGTGACTCATGGGCTTAGTTGCTCCAAAGCATGTGGGATCTCAGTTCCCTGACCAAGAGTTGAACCCCTGTCCCCTGCATTGCACGGCTGATTCCCAGCCACTGAACCACCTGGGAAACCCCCCTTGAATGTTCTTTACACATCTGAAAATCAATTATTTAGAGAGGTACTGGGGAGGATGTGGGGCACAGTGAAGAAACATTACAGGTAACCCTGAGAACTTCAACTGGGACTCTAGACTTGCATACAGTGGTTGGCAGTTCCAAAACCCTGCTTAACCTGAACCCATCTTGCTTAGAAGGCAGCTAACGGACTAGCGTTTAAGAGTGAAAGTTTGGAGTCAGTTCCTGTATATCAGGTCCCAGTACCGCAGTGTATTAGATCCAGTCTACTTGTTTTTCCATGCCTGAGTTCCTCTTCATATCAAATGCCAATGGTCACAGTTCCCCCATGGAATAGTGTGAAGATTAAATGGGGCAGTCCTTGTGCAGCACTTAGCACAGTGCCTGCTGCTTAGTTAAGAACCCAGTAGGCTCCAGGAGTTGGTGATGGACAGGGAAGCCTGGCGTGCTGCAAAGAATTGGACATGACTGAGCGACTGAACTGAACTGAAACTGTTCAGATTATTATTCCTATTACTATCCTTCAAGCAAAGACCTTTGAGGATGTTCACCTCCCTCCCTCTCCCTACCTACTTCTTTCCTTCCTTCCTCCCACCCAAACATACACTAACACACCCAAAGTGGCTTCTTACATTATTATAGTACTAACCGTTTTCAGTAATCACAGATAAATACCAATTTTTTCCATCTTGATGTATTTCCAGCATTTGAGTTTGAGCAAGCTCTGGCAGTTGGTGATGTACTGAGAAGCCTGGCATGCTGCAGTCCTTGGGATTGCAGAGTCAGACACGACTGAGCAACTGAACTGAACTGCTATTTCCAGAAAATTATTTAGCACCTCACTGATGTTCCCACATCTCTTAGGGACCAAAACCTTTGAAAAAAACTGGGTGACTGGCCTGCTTCCTATCTTATTAGTTCCTGTTTCCTAAAACAGTCGTCCCTAGTGTTCAGATGGTAAAGCATCTGCCTGCAATGCGGGAGACTTGGGTTCACTCCCTGGGTCCAGAATATCCCCTGGAGAAGGGAATGGCAACCCACTCCAGTATTCTTGCTTGGAAAATTCCATGGATGGAGGAACCTGGCGGGCCCCAATCCATGGGATCACAGAGTCGGGACATGACCGAGTATGTTTTTTAAAACAACAAACTTAGTTTATCAATAAATACAAATATGAAATTATTCTTTAAGCAGGACAGCAGCCTTTATTCATTGCTCTTTGAGTTTTCTGAGGTTTAAACAATAGATGTCATACACTAAATAGGATTTTGGTGGTGGTGTTTTTTTTTTTTTTTTCCTCCGTGATGGGGTCAAAAAGCAAATCCAGACATAGACAGATGTGAGGAGACCTAAATGTCTTCTTTCCCCGGGGCCTTACTTTGCAATGCCCTTATATCCGTAGGCATTCCGGCCTGTTACCCTGCTTATCTAGTTTTTCCAGTAGTCATGTATGGATATAAGAGTGAGACTATAAAGAAAGCTGAGCCCTGAAGAATTGATGCTTTTGAACTGTGGGGTTGGAGAAGACTCTTGAGAGTCCCTTGGACTGCAAGGAGATCCAACTAGTCAATCCTAAAGGAAATCAGTCCTGAATATTCATTGGAAGGACTGATGCTGGAGCTCCAATACTTTGGTCACCTGATGTGAAGAACTGACTCATTGGAAAAGACCCTGATGCTAGGAAAGATTGAATGCAGGAGGAGAAGGGGACGACAGAGGATGAGATGGTTGGATGGCATCACTGACTCGATGGACATGAGTTTAAGTAAGCTCCAGGAGTTGGTGATGGACAGGGAGGCCTGACATGCTGCAGTCCATGGGGTCACAAAGAGTCAGATACCACTGAGCGACTGAGCTGAACTGCACCCTCTTTATCTGATCCAACTGTTATCTAGGTTTCATTCTCATTCTGTTGCCTTAGGCCTTGTTAGCAGCAAATAAGAAAAAATACTTCCATCTGCTATATAGAAACATTTGTACATAGGTAACAGTTTTATGGTTTGTTCACAAAGATGTGTTGCATTTTGTGCTGTTTAGCTGTGGTTTGACATTGTTTTGCCAACCTAGCTGACATTATCAAGAAGAACCTTGCTTCTCCTTCAGGTACTAAGTGCAATACATACTAAATCTTGATGCTACAAATCCAGGATTCAATTGCTAGACAGCATTTTGTTTTCACCCAGCTTCCTCCACTCCTTCCCTACTTCAGATTCCAGAAAGTAGCTTCAGTGGTAACAGTCTACGCAGAGACAGTATTGTTAGGGAATCCTACGTGGCTGTGAATTTTGCACTAAGCAATCTGAGCTTTGTTCTTTCTAATTAATAAGTATACAGCTTGTATCTTACTCTTCCAATATAAATATGTATAAAACACCAGTATTGTTGCATACCACCATCAAGAGTGTTTATCATATCTATATATCACGTGTCATGTTTAATATTTTTCTTTAAATCTGTTTTTAAACTAACTCACTTTTTAGTCTTTTGTCAAACAATTTCATCAGTAAAACCACTGGTGTGATGTATAATTCTTTTTTTTTTCTAACAAACATTAAAATAAATACTAGCCATTATTATTAAAGAATGGATGTCTGTGTACCACCAAAAATTATGGCAAGTCACGAAGAGTAGAAAATAGCACTCTTTAATGTAGAGAACAGCCAAAATGGTATAAATTGCTAGTAATTTCATTGTAACAACTTTATAATAAATACTTTTTTCTCAGGTAGTATGTGTCCCTTTTTACACACTGTTCTGCACCATTGTTCTTCAGTTTCTTTGGACTCTACCTACCATTTAAGGGTCTAAAGTGTATTCCTCTTTTGAGATAAGAATCAGTCTTATCTCTTAGAGTAATTGTGAGAATGAAAGCTCTGAGTACAGTGCCTGGCACAAAGTTAGGGCTGTTAGTTCCCCTCTGGTCTGTATGGGTGTTTTCTTCACAGCGGACTTTATCAAATCCTAGGCATCAAAAGATTTCTGAATTCATTGAGTATAGAATATACTGGTTTGCCTCCAGTAGACGTCCAACACATTATTTATCAAATGATTAAGAAGGTGGTTGTAGAATAGTCAGGAAAATAAACAGAAATGGGTCATGAGGATAAGACATTTCTTGATGTTGGCTTATTAATGCATATTATTGTAGATGAGTCTTAGTGACTGTCCCGTGCTGTGCTTAGTCGCTCAGTCATGTCCGACTTTCTACGACCTCATGGACTGTAGCCCTCTAGGCTCCTCTGTTCATGGGGATTCTCCAGGCAAGAATACTGGAGTGGGTTACCATGCCCGCCTCCAGGGGATCTTCCCGTCCCAGGGATTGAACCCTGGTCTTCCACATTGCAGGTGGATTCTTTACCAGCTGAGCTACCTTGGACTACCTTTATTCAAGTCATCTCTGAAAAGGGGTTGGAGAATCTGTCTCTGGCCAGTTCCGCTTCATTCATGCCACCCCCAAGTGGAGAAGGAGAAAGAACTGAAATTCAGGCTCAGGACTTTGAGGGTTTTGATTCCTGAACTGTCATTGGTCTCATCACTGCCTGAAAGAGCAGAGCAGTTGTCCTAAATGTTTCCCCCATCATTGCAAACTCAGATTCTGAAGGGCCAGTCCAGGGCAGCATAGTCGTGGGTGAGGCTGGGCTCTACCCTGAGGTCTGCAGCCATGTTGGAATGTGCTGTCTCTGAAAAAAAATCAGAAATCTGGATTGTATGTGAAAACTCCCAATATCTAGATATTGGCTCTGTTGCTGGTTTTGTTTTTAAATAATCCTTTGTGGGCCAAATTAAACAGGTCTGCTGCCAACTCCAGCCCTCCAGATGCTAGTATGAGCCTTCTGACTTAGATTTTGCTTCCTTGATTGATAGCAGAATTTGTCCATAGATAAACAGTATTTTTTTTTTCAGCAATTTATTCCCATGTCAAACAAGCTAGTTTAATTATTACGAACTCTTGAGAATGCTGGCGTCAAAGAATGATTTGTAACTTTGGTGGTCAGTTTCTGTGGGGGAATCCCAGCTCCTTCCAAAACATGAGAATAAACCCTAAAACCTAGACTCCAATCTTTTCCCTCTTTGCAAACAAAGGAAGCAGATGCCAGGCTTAACTGGCAGGTAACCAGTTAACAGCACAGGTAACCTGGTAGGAACTTCCGTTAGAATATGGTGAACTCTCTTCCAGGGTCAGTGCCTTTTTGTAGGGCAATAAGGAACAGCTTGGAAAGAAGGTCCATGTTTGCTGTGCCTATTAGTGACCTTACACGAGAAGGTAGTGGCCTTGAAGTCCAGGTGTGCGATCAGTTAGAATAGCCAGGAACTCTTGACTTGTTTGTTCTTTCAGAAGGCCAGAGAAGCTTTAAAAAGAAAACCAAAAAACAAACAAAAAAAGCATAAGGAATGCTTTTTCAGTTCTTAGCACTAATCTTCAACCTAAGAAGTATTTCTCTGTCTCCTTTCCCCAGTGTGTATTTTATAAAAATGAACTGAGGTCCAAATTAGATAATAAACTATTTGATTAATACAGGACCAACTTATCCAAGTTGAAGCAGAAACAAACAGTGGGAAGATGTATTTGGGGAGATGATTCATTTTATTTTATTCTTTTTAAGAACTAGTGGATAAAAGCATAAAACAGACAATTCCTTATTTATTTATCCATATTCATGAAGTACCTGTTCGGTTATCTATGTGATGGACTTGTGAATGAAGCCATGATCTTTCTTTACTCTGGATTATTGAGCTGTCATTGTTTAGTTGCTAAGTTGTGTCTGACTCTTTGTGGCCCCAAGGACTATAGCCTGCCAGTCTCCTCTGCCCATGGGGTTGCCATTGTAGTGGGTTGCCATTTCCTTCTCCAGGGGATCTTCCCAACCCAGGGATCAAACTTGTATCTCTTGCATTGGCAAGTGGATTCTTTACCTCTGAGCCAGGGAAGCCCTTACTCTAGATTAGAGGTTGGCTAATCTGTTCTATAAAAGGCCAGATAGTTCCATTTTAGGTTTTGTAGATCATCCATTCTCTGTCACAACTACTCAGTTCTACCATTGTAGCACAAAAGCAGCCATGGTGATATATAAACATTAAGAGGGCATGCCTATGTTCCAATAAAAGTTTATTTGCAAAAATTGTCAGCAGGCTGGTCTTTGCTCACAGACTATAATTTGCAGATCCCTGTTCTAGGTGACTGAGGAAGAAGTATGTGAGACATAATTATATTTATTTACTATATTATTTTTAACTTGGAAAATCACTTTAAACCATTTTTAAATTGAACTATCAGTGATTTACAATGTTGTATTAGTTTCAGGTACACAGCAAAGTGATTCATTTATACATATATCTATATAGCTATTCTTTTTCAGATTCCTTTCCATTATAGGTTATTAAAAGATATTGCCTACAGTTCCCTGTGTTATATAGTAGGTCCTTGTTTATTTTATATTTAATAGTGTGTATTTGTTAATCCTAAACTCCCAATTTATCCCTCCACTACCCACTATCCCCTTTGGTAACCATATATTTGTTTTGTATGTCTATGAGTCTATTTCTGTTTTGTGAATAAATTCATTTGTATCATTTTTTAAATATTCCACATATAAGTGATATCATATGATATTTTTCTTTCTCTATCTGACTTCACTTAATATGATCATTTCTAAGTCCATCCATGTGCTGAAAATGACATTATTCCATTCTTTTCTATGGGTTAGTAATATTCCATTGTGTGTGTGTGTATGTGTGTGTGTGAGACATCTTAAGTCAGTGGTCTGTTGATGGACATTTAGGTTGCTTCTATGTCTTGGCTATTGTAAATACTGCTACTGTGGACATAGGGATGCCTGCATCTTTTTGAATTATAATTTTATGTGGATTTATGCCCAGGAGTAGAATTGGAGAAGCAGAAAGTGAAAGAGGAGAGTGAAAAGGTTGGCGTAAAGCTCAACATTCAGAAAACGAAGATCATGGCATCTGGTCCCATCACTTCATGGGAAATAGATGAGGAAACAGTGGAAACAGTGTCAGACTTTATTTTTTGGGGCTCCAAAATCACTGCAGATGGTGACTGCAGCCATGAAATTAAAAGATGCTTACTCCTTGGAAGGAAAGTTATGACCAACCTAGATAGCATATTCAAAAGCAGAGACATTACTTTGCCAACAAAGGTCTGTCTAGTCAAGGCTATGGTTTTTCCAGTGGTCATGTATGGATGTGAGAGTTGGACTGTGAAGAAAGCTGAGCACCGGATAATTGATGCTTTTGAACTGTGATGTTGGAGAAGACTCTTGTGAGTCCCTTGGACTGCAAGGAGATCCAACCAGTCCATTCTGAAGGAGATCAGCCCTAGGTGTTCTTTGGAAGGAATGATGTTAAAGCTGAAACTCCAGTACTTTGGCCACCTCATGCGAAGAGTTGACTCATTGGAAAAGACTCTGATGCTGGGAGGGATTGGGGGCATGAGGAAAAGGGGACGACCGAGGATGAGATGGCTGGATGGCATCACCAACTCAATGGACGTGAGTTTGAGTGAACTGCGGGAGTTGGTGATGGACAGGGAGGTCTGGTGTGCTGTGATTCATGGGGTCGCAAAGAGTCAGACACGACTGAGCGACTGAACTGAACTGATGGTAACTCTGTTTTTAATTTTTTAAGGAAACTCCATACTGTTGTCCCAGTTACATCCCCACCAACAGTGTAGGAGGGTTCCTTTTCCTCCACACCCTCTCTAGCATTTATTATTTGTAGATATTTTTTAATGATGACCATTCTGATTGTTGTGAGGTGGTACCTTATTGTAATTTTGATTTGCACTTCTCTAATAATTAGTGATATTGAGCATTTTTTCATCTGCTTGTCAGCCATCAATATGTTTTCTTTGGAGAAATATCTATTAAGGTCTTCTGCCCATTTTTTATTGTTTTTTTTTTTTTCTATTAACCTGTGAGCTCTTTGTATGTTTTGGAAATTAATTCCTTGTTGGTTGCATTGTTGGCATATATTTTCTCCCATTCTGTGGGTTGTCTTTTTGTCTCTTTGATTCTTTCATCAGAGTCTTATATTTCCAGAGTACAGATTTTTTTGCCTCCTTTAGGTAGGTTTATTCCTAAAAATTTTGTTCTTTTTGATATCATAGTGAATGGGGTTTTTCCTTAATTTCTCTCTCTGACATTTTGTTGTTAGTTTATAAAAGTGCAACAGATTTATGTATATTAATTTTGTATCCAGCAACTTTACCAAATTCATTCATGAGCTCTACTAGTTTTCTGGTAGCATCTTTAGGATTTTCTGTGTAAAGCATTGTCATCTCTGTCCAGTGACAGTTTTACTTCTTTTCCAATTTGGATTGCTTGTCTTTATTTCTTTCTTCTTCTTCTTTTTTTTTTTTTTCTGATTGCTGTGGCTAGAACTTCCAAAATTATGTTGAATAAAAGTGGTGAGAATGGGATTCCTTGTCTTGTTCCTGATCTTACAGGAAAAGCTTTCATTTTTCACCATTGAATATGATGTTAGCTGTGGGTTTGTTATATATGTTATTTTATGTGTGTGTGTGTGTGTGTGTGTGTGTGTGTGTGTGTGTGTGTGGTATATGTCAAGATATTTTTACTCTGCCCACTTTCTGCAGAGTTTTTTTACCATAAATGGATGTTGAATTTCATGAAAAGCTTTTTCTACGTCTATTGAGATGATCATATGCTTTTCATTCTTCAGTTTGTTAATGTGGTGTAGCATATTGATTTGCAGATACTAAAAAATTCTTGTATTCCTGGAATAAATCCCACTTGATCATGACATATGTTGGAGTCAGTTAACATTTTTAATTTACTGTTGGAGTCAGTTTGCAAATATTTTGCTGAGGATTTTTACACCTATATTCATCAGTGATATTGGCTGTAATTATCTTGTTTTGTGATCCTTTTTCTGGTTTTGGTATCAGAGTGCTGGTGGCCTCATAGTATGAGTTCAGCAGTGTCCCTTACTCTGTAATTTTTTGGAGTAGTTTCAGAAGGATAGGTATTAGCTCTTCTCTAAATATTTGGTAAAATTCATCTGCGAAGCCATCTGGTCCTGGACTTTTTGTTTGTGTTTTAAATTATTGATTCAATTTCAGTACTGGTAATTGGTTTGTTTATATTTTCTGTTTCTTATTTGATATATTTTTAATTATTCTTCTTGCTCAAGCAATAGCAAGTGTATTCATAGTCCTAGTAGCAAATAAATTCATCTTCCCATGTTCTGACTGCTCAGTTTATTTACATAGACAGCTGACCCTTGAACAACATGGGTTTAAACCACACTGGTCACTTCTACATGGATTTTTTTTTCACAGTAGCACATCATCGCAGTTGTGCAGGGCAGAGACCTGCTGATCCAAGGTCACTGAAGAAGTAGACTTGCTGGGGGGACAGAGGCCTGTGGGTCTTGCTGCAACCAGACTGGGCTATCCCTTAGCTCTCTTTAGACTGTGTGCCCCGCCACAAGACCACCCAGTCATTTGGCACCTCCCCTGAGACACCTGATCCCACAGAGGGCTGCCCTGTACAGTGAGGAGGGTCCCCACTGATATCTGTCTGTTGCTCTGAGTTTGACTAACACATTTCATTCCTGAGAGGATCCCCTCGGGGCCCCAGACGGAGCTTCAGAACCTGCCCAGCTGAGTCCTAGGCTGATGGCCGGGTCCTCACTGGGTGGTGCCCAGCCCGAGCACACAGCAGGCCAGCTGGTTGTAGTCCTTTCAGGCACCTCCCATGACTACTTCCTCCTGCCTGAGGACTGCCTCTAGCCCTGAGGAGCGCTGACTGTGTGATCAGAGAATGGCCTTTGGAGTGTGGCACACCTCTTTTTAATAAGGGAGAAAAAGACCAATGTGAGTGAGAACTTGAAGGGAGACAGGACTTGCAGGATGGTTAATACTGGTCCAGCCACAGGGCAGCCAGGGATTCAGAATTTCCGACCCCCCAGTCACCAGCACGTCTGTTTCAGGAGTTCCTGCTACTTCTTCAGGAGCTGCTAGAATAATTCCTGTGGTCTCCTCACAGAACATCAGGACGCCACTAACTAGCCGCAGGCCCACCCAACAAAGTCGCTAAGTTACCCAGACACACACTGCCATTTTCTTGGCTTTCTTATCTCACTTGTGAGACCCAAATCCTGGATCAATGCCTGCCTCACCAGTCAGTGCCCAAGAGACTGCGGACAGTCTCCATACACTTTCTGTGCAACACTTCCTTGTCTGTGGAATAGTTATGATATTATACACTTAGTAGGGTTAGTGCAAGGGCTCGAGATAAAGTGAAAACAGAAGCTGGTACATAAATCACAGGTAATGGTATTTAGAGAATCGATATTATATCACGCAGTCATTCATTCAATATGTACACACCAGGTCCTGTTCTTGGAGCTGGGCAGACAGCATTGAAAAAGACAACTTGTCCTCATGAAGCTCAGATTCTAGCAGCAAAAGCAGACCAGACACACCTAGTCTACAATGTCATGAAGTGACCCATGTTCAGAAGAAAATCGAAGCGTGGGATAAAAGGAAAGTGACAGGTAGGATAGGGTGGTGGCTGTTTCAAGGAATGCCTTCCTGAAAAGGTGATGTGAGCAGAAACCTGGAGAGAAAAAAAAAAAGGCAAAGCATTACCCATGCACATACCTAAGGGAAGAGCATTCCAGGCTAGGAGAACAGCAAATGTTAAGGCCCTGAGGCAGGAGCCATCTGACATGTTTATGAAAAAGCAAGTAGGCCTTAAGGATTGGGAGAGAATAGTGGCATAGTGGCCAGGGGCCAGATCTAGGATCTCATAAACTATACTAAAAT
The DNA here is from genome assembly GCF_023091745.1 of Budorcas taxicolor. Taxonomy (NCBI): domain Eukaryota; kingdom Metazoa; phylum Chordata; class Mammalia; order Artiodactyla; family Bovidae; genus Budorcas; species Budorcas taxicolor. Next base: position 77,591,980 of record NC_068912.1, read on the forward strand.
CCTGGAATTACTCCAGGAATGATGAAAACCACCAGAGGGTTTTGAGCAGAAAAAACAGTGTGATCAGATTAAATCTAGAAAGCTTCACTGCAGCTGCTGATTATAAAATAAACTGTAGGGCAGCAAAAAAGAAATAGGACAGGACAATGAAAAAGCTGTCTCAGGCATCTAGGAGAGTAAGAGGGTAGCCTGGACGATGCTGGGAGTGGGGAGGTGAATAAGAAGCCACTGGGCTCAAGATGTTTTTCTGTGGATGGAGCCAGCAGAGCTTTCTCTGGGAGTAACTGCTGGGTATGAGAAGAGGAAAGGAGTCAAAGATGCTCCAGGTATTTGGGGCCTGAGTATTTGGGTGAATGATACTGCCATTTCAGAGGCAGCGAACACTAAGAAAGGATGGGTTTGGGCAGGTGAGGGTACCTAAATCCAGGCGTTGCTTTATACATGTTAAGTTTGAGGTGCATCATAGATAACCAAGTGTAAATATTGAGCAGGGAGGTGTATATTAGAAGCCAGAGGTCCGGGAGACATTGAAGCTGGCCATAAATAGAAGGAGCTCTCGGGATCACGAGAAATTCTTGACAGAGACCAAAGCTCTGTGAGGACAGAGACTGTGTCTGTTTCATTGACCTCAGTGTGCCCAGCACGAGCATTCAGTATGTGTGTGATGAGTAAATTAATCTGTGGCCATTGAACTGTTGCATGATTAATATCAGTTCAGTTCCGTCACTCAGTTGTGTCCGACTCTTTGCGACCCCATGAACTGCAGCACACCAGGCCTCCCTGTCCAACACCAACTCCCGGAGTCTACCCAAACCCATGTCCATTGAGTTGGTGATGCCATCCAACCATCTCATTCTCTTTCATCCCCTTCTCCTCCTGCCTTCAAACTTTCCCAGCATCAGGGTCTTTTCAAATGAGTCAGCTCTTCGCATCAGGTGGCCAAAGTATTGAAGTTTCAGCTTCAACATCAGTCCTTCCGGTAAACACCCAGGGCTGATCTCCTTTAGGATGGACTGGTTGGATCTCCTCGCAGTACAAGGGACTCTCAAGAGTCTTCTCCAACACCACAGTTCAAAAGCATCACTCCTTCAGCACTCAGCTTTCTCTATAATCCAACTCACATCCATACATAACTACTGGAAAAACCATAGCCTTGACTAGACAAACCTTCATTAACAAAGTAATGTCTCTGCCTTTTAATATGCTGTTTAGGTTGGTCATATCTTTCCTTCCAAGGAGTAAGCGTCTTTTAATTTCATGGCTGCAATCACCATCTGCAGGGATTTTGGAGCCCAGAAAAATAAAGTCTGACACTGTTTCCACTGTTTCCCCATCTATTTCCCATGAAGTGATGGAACCAGATGCCATGATCTTCGTTTTCTGAATGTTGAGCTTTACGCCAACTTTTTCACTCTCCTCTTTCACTTTCATCAAGAGGCTGTTTAGTTCTTCTTCACTTTCTGCCATAAGGGTGGTGTCATCTGCTTATCTGAGGTGATTGATATTTCTCCCAGAAATCTTTATTCCAGCTTGTGCTTCCTCCAGCCCAGCATTTCTCATGATGTACTCTGCATATAAGTTAAATAAGCAAGGTGACAATATACAGCCTTGACATACTCCTTTTCCTATTTGGAACCAGTCTGTTGTTCCATGTCCAGTTCTAACTGTTGCTTCCTGACCTCCATACAGGTTTCTCACGCAAAACAAAAGTACTAACGGAAAGTTTGCTTTATTATTCCAGACCAAAAATAGAAAGTGTGTCGTTTCTTAAGAAGTAATTAGCATATGATAGAATCAAAGCTTGACACTGAAAGGAATCTTTGAGGACAATTTAATGGAAAAGTTCAAAATTGTGGAGGCGGGGATGGTAAGGGAAGTAGACGGTTTATTGCCAAGGGTAGGAGAGTGTTGAGGGACCGCCCAGTGACAGTAAACTGAATAAATAAGATCTTGACCATCAATGCACTACTCTTATTCAAGTATATAAAGCAGTTGCAGTTAGTAAAATAAGAGAGAGTGACGTGTTCTCCTAAACAATAACTCCAATGACCAAGTGTCTTTGCAAGGGAGAAAGTTTAGTGTGTTTGTACTTTAGAAGAAGTCTTTGGGAAACTCAGATCTAATCCAAGCCTTTTGTTTTACTGATACAGAAAGGAAAGGGGAGTGGGATTAGTCACTTGCATAAGTGACACAGCTAATTAATGACTGGATGGACCCCTCGGTCTCCTTAACGTGAGCCTGAAACTCTGTTCTGACTCTCAGCACCAAGTTTCTTCAGACCAGTAATTGAGGTATCGCCTTAGAACAGAACTCATTTATTTTTGGCCGTGGAATTATTTTAGTGATTTATTTTGCAGGTAATTTAATATGAGAATTATAATTAGACTTTGCTGTCGCTAATTTCAAAATCCATTTATAATTCCCTAAACATTCCTTTTGGCAATGCTAAAGAATAAGTAGTCCAGGAAAGGTCGCTGAAAGTAAGATGTTTAATTTGCAGGAGATAATTTACCAAGTAAGTAATTCTCATGTCGAAAAATTAAAACTTGATTTGAGTTGCAAACATCATTTTAAGGAAACTGAGAAGCCCATGGAAACCTTCACGACAGGACGCATCTGAATATCCACAATTTTCAGTTCACATCCTGGCTCCACAACTCAATTACCTGTATATACCGTGTTGGCCAAGCTAACGCAGTCCTTCAGGCCTCAGTTTACACATCTGCAAGACGAGGAGGGAGCTACTTCCTTTCTAATGAGAACATTAGAAAGCACACCATTTGATGTCTGCACAGGCCAGGCCCTGGGGAAAGAGAGGAACCCCTCACATCTTACACATGAGGAAATTGAGGTCTGTTAGAAGTAACCCAAAGAGACCATTGTGAGTTTAGCTGGCAGTCCAGTCCCCTAGGTTTTAACTGTGCCCCCCAACTCAGTGGCTGCCTCCTGATGTTCCTGGTTCCTAACTTCCTCCAGGCTGCATTTGCCAGGAAATTGCCCAGCCATGCCACCTGGACAGCTTCCCTGATGGAGGAGGAGGTGCCCCATGGGGGCCCAGCCTGGGGCTGGCATCATCACAGTCTGAGCCTGTAGGCTGCCCTGGGGGCTCCATTAATGACACATCCCTGCCACTCAGCGCAGCTGGCCCCAGCCTGAGCACAGGCTCGTTTACAGTTGTTGCACAACAGGAAGCAGGGCGGTGTTCAGAGCCGAGCTGGCCCACTGAGAGCCACGGCTCCAGGTGCCCTGGTCCCGCAGCCATGGGCGTGCCCTCGCCTCAGCATTCGCCGTGGGGAGTAGCAGTCTTCTCCTGCAGCTTGGAGTAGGTTTGCAGGGTGAGAGGTTGCTTTGGGTTTTGTCCACTGTCACGTGTTTGGCAGCCATGACCAGAAGGCAGGGCGGGGGGTGCCTTTTGTGGAGTCAGGGTTCCCCTGCAGAGTTCTCCCACAGTGGCTGCAAGCGAAATGGCAGAGGCGTGAGTCACTGCATGAGACGGGAACAGGAAGATATCCTGTTGATGCCAAGCCATTTTCAGTTCAGTTATGAGAATTTACACCCCGCCCCCCCAAAAAAAAGGAAAAATTAGCATTCAGCGTGCATCGCCCCCAGCACAGTGGGGCTAGCACCTGGCTCTGGCCCCTGTGAAGGAGGGCCCTGGACACAGCTTGGTTTAGTGCTCAGGAAACTGGCCGTGTCCTTGATCTGCTGCATCTGTGAAGGGATCAGAGAACCCTCTTTGCCAAAGAAACTTTCTATCTGAGGTTTCGTTTGGTTTTTGATTTTTGTTTGGTTTTGATTCAAATATGTTCCCTTGTTTCTCTTCTTGGGATGGTAATGTACTGTATGGCTTTTTATGATTTTCTTTTGTGTAAAAATTGTTCATGTTTTTCTGACAGGAACTTTTGCTTATGAAGAGCAACTGAGAATTTATATTTGAGGGACTCTCTGCTCCTTTTCATGGAATTCTCATAATCCCCTTGTTCTTAAATTATTCGTTATATAGTGAATAGCTCCCGTCTATTGAATGCTCAGAGGCAGGCACCCTTTTAAAAACTTCACATACACCTTTAACGCTCACAACAGCTCCATGAGGTAGAGGGTCTATTGTTATTCCCAGTTTGCAGATAAGGGGGCTGAGCTCGGGTTAAGCAATATCCAGAGTCACAAAGCAGTTGGATGGCAAGCGCCAGAACTTAAGCCCTGTTCCTAATCACGTTCCTTGCCAGCATTTACAGAAAGTATGTCAGCAGAACTTTGATCTCAGGAGATGTTCCTAGGAAAATGTAACTGTGTTCAAATAATTAGAGGAAATGCTGTAAACCACATGTCTCTTGCAGATCATAAGTGCATCTTAGCGTGGGAAGACCCTGAGAAGTCCTGCGTGGAAGAAGTCTTGCTCTTGCTCAGTCTACTTATTTTGAACTAGGGCTTTTCAAAATAGATGTGAAGTGGACCCTTATTTCCTTGTATACCTATTAAGTGGTAACGCATTTTGAGATGCACCACCCTGGTATATGAAAGTATATAACCAAGTGTGATCGTGTGGGCTTTGGAACCAAATACCTGGGTTACGTACCATATCTGCTACTATGTGGGTAAGCTATATCTGCTTCCTCTGCCTCACTTTTCCATCTGTACAATGGGGAACTATAATAGCACTCTCTTGCAGGGTGATGGTGAGGACTAAATTAGTCAATACATCTAGAAGACCTAGGAGAGTGTTGCGCACATAGAGAAGTACTCATTCTAAATGTAGAAGATTGAATCAAAACACTTGCTACCTGTGGGGTCTGGCCAAAGCCAAAATGCTATTTCATGATGTTTAGAAAACACAACAGAGGAAGTACACCCTCCCTCTTCCCTTCAGTGCTCTCTCTAGCTGCCCTAGATTCTGCCTTTCACCATCTGGTTGGTCCTGATAGCAGCTCAGAGCTGGGCTTGGGTCTGTCTCCCCTTGAGTCAAGATTAGCATGCACTCTTGCCAGGACAAGGGACAGCTATCGGTGTTAGCCACACGCTTGTGGGTGGCCCCAGCAGAATCTGCCGAGAGAGTATGCTGGTGAAAAAGGAGCTCAAGTTCCCCGGGTTTCAACAAGGCAGCTGCCCTTGCATGCTATTGGTTCCTGGATTTCCAGAAGGGGAAGATGATTGGAAAGCATTGCACTTTGACTGAATTTGCTGCTCCTCCTCTCACGCGCCACTCACCAGAGCAGCTCCTCCAAGGGGCTCCAGCAGTGGATGAAAAGCCTTACAATTTCTGCAGGCTCGGATTCTGGTGCTAGTGTCTCAGCACCCAGCCAGCCTGAGCCACCTCGTGCAAAGTCCTGCAGCAGCCAGATAGTGTTCAGACTGCTCTTCCCCTCCCCTGCATATTCCAAAGTTGCTTGTGCATTGACTCCCAGGAAGGATCAGAGAGAAGTCCACTGGGGAGAAGTAAAGCAATTACAGGAATTTGCCAATTTTTTTAAATGACTTGCTGTTGCCCTTGGCAATTTTTCTCTAAATTGTAAATGCCTCAAAATGAGAAATTCAAATTAGCAAAATGCACCAGTCCTCTGTATGAGCAAGGCTGGTTGTCCATGATATAGTTATTATTGAGTAAAAAGTGAAATTTGCAGAACTCTATATAAATATAGTTCCATTTATTTGAAAATCCACGTATATGTGTGTGATGGTTATGTTTGGAAGGGCCAGGAGAAGGTGTGGAAGGAACGAAACAGAGTAGGAACAATAGTTACCCTTTTGGAGTAAAATTAGAAGGAGAGAGTTTTAACTTTTTATCCTATTCACATGCACATAGGTTGAATTTTTCAACATATTTCTTTTGTCATTAAAAGAAGAAGAAAATAATAAAAGGGAAACACCCCTAGCTAGCTCCAAAAATAGGGCTAGACTAAATAATAGTGGTTAATAATGGGTGTTGTCAGCCTGGGCTGGGAGGCTTTGCAGTGAGAAGGAGGGAAACTCAGACCAGACCAGAAAATGGGCCAATTCCAGTCCTAGTCAGCACAGCCGGCTAGGCTCAGCCATGCAGTGGGTGGCTTTGGAGCCTGTGCAGTTACAAGTGGCGCTAAGTTTTGCTTTTCCTTTCCCACGCCTTCCCTCCGGTAAGCCACCCAGGCTGCTGGGGTCCTCTGGGATTCAGCTCCCCCCGTACTGCCCTTGGCCATGAAAAAGCACTTTAATCACCCAGGCCCTGACTGAATGGAGGCGTCCTCCCCAAGCTCAAACACAAGTGGGTACTGACTGCCAGGAGGGCAGTTGTTATCACTGGGTCACCTCTGCAGAGTCCCCTCCCTGAGAAAGTTCCTCCCCTAAAGCTTGGAGCCCTGCCCGGGGGGAAAAGATTCGAGAGTGTGAGACGGAGTAGGGAGAGCCTTGTCTCAAATTCAGGAACTGGGGTCCTTTCCCAATTCTGAGGAGCCTTGGACAAATCAAATTTCCTTTTGCCTCGGTTTTCTCAGATGCTAGACTGACAAAGTAATTTAATTACAGGGCAGTTGGAGGTGTGATAATAGACATGAAAGGGCTTCAAAAGGTAAAAGATGGCAGGTTTTGTGTTTTTTTTAAGGTGGCTATTTGAAAGAAAAACTGGCCCTTGGTTATTAGTCGTGGCAGTGCTGAGCTGGGAAGAGGGGGAGGGGTGGGCAGTGCTGGTGCTCAGTGCCTGAACGGATTTCTCTCCCAACACAGCGTTCACTTTCTGCATTGATTGGGAAGCAGAGCCCCTTCTTTTGCAGCAGTCAAAGGACTTGCCGTCCTAGGAATCCCCTTTGTAGATAAGAAACATGAGGGCCTGAGAGGTTGAATCTGTTGTTATCGTCCAGTCACTCAGTTGTGTCCAGCTCTGCGACCCCACGGACTGCAGCACGCCAGGCTTCCCTGTCCTTCACCATCTCTTGGAGTTTGCTCACAGAATGATCAGGGAACAGAAGTCAGGGAACAGGGCCCGAAGTGAGGCTGGACTCTTGGACTCCACATTCTAAGCATTTAACTGAACCCTCCTCATGCAACAGTCCCTTATTCTGAGGGTAGCTGTAACTGGTTGTCAGCGTCTGTTGAAGAATGACTTGGAGTGGAACTCCACTCCTCACAGATACTTCCTGTAGGGTTTACCGGTTTTCCCTCCAGATGTCAGTCATTCAGAGAAGGCAATGGAACCCCACTCCAGTACTCTTGCCTGGAAAATCCCATGGATGGAGGAGCCTGGTGGGCTGCAGTCCGTGGGATCGCGAAGGGTCGGACACGACTGAGCGACTTCACTTTCACTTTTCACTTTCATGCATTGGAGAAGGAAATGGCAACCCACTCCAGTGTTCTTGCCTGGAGAATCCCAGGGACGGGGAGCCTAGTAGGCTGCTGTCTATGAGGTCGCACAGAGTCGGACGTGACTGAAGCGACTTAGCAGAGACATCAGATCGTCGGGTTGAATGGCGCACCTGAACTTGTCCAGCTCATTTATGCTACGCCCTGTACGGGCTTTTTCTGCTCACCTTCCCACTCTCTTTCCTCATTCACTCAGAAACTAAAGAGATGTTGCACCTTCATTTGTCAAGTAAATATTTATTGAGTGCCACCATGCATAAGACTAAAACCGTATCTGTCTTTCACTGGCTTAAGTTCAGAGAGGGTGGGGAGCACCAAGAGATAAGCACACAGATAACGCCATTACAAAGCCAGAGGCAGTTTAGTGCCTGAGAGGTGCAAGGACTGTTTCAGACCCTCAAAAGAGGAACAACTCACCTCCATCTGACAGACCCAGGAGAGACATAACTGATCATATCATTCCCTGCTTAAAATTTTTCAGTGGTTCTCAGTTGCAATGGCACCCCACTCCAGTACTCTTGCCTGGAAAATCCTGTGAACGGAGGAGCCTGGAAAGCTGTGGTCCATGGGGTCGCTGTGGGTCGGACAAGACTGAGTGACTTCACTTTCACGCATTGGAGAAGGAAATGGCAACCCACTCCAGTGTTCTTGCCTGAAGAATCCCAGGGACAGAGGAGCCTGGTGGGCTGTCGTCTATGGGGTCACACCGAGTCGGACACGACTGAAGTGACTTAGCCGCAGTTGCCTCCAGCGTAAAATCCCAACTCCGGAGCCTGGCAGCCTACCATTTGACTCTCTGCCACACCCCTTCCAGCTCTTCTTCATGGTGTCGCTGCTCTGGTGAACCTAACTGCTACCTGCCTTTCCCTGCACAGCACCAGGGCTTTCATAGCCTTGGCCCTTCTGTTTGGAATGCCCTACCCTCCCAGCTCCCATGCCTGCAGTACGGTGCCACCTTCTCCTTGAAGCCTGCCCAGATTTCCCCTAACCAGAAGGAATCACTCCCTCTTCGGAACTCCCTTTTTGCTGACCCCTCTGTCTCTCCTGATGCAGCTTTTCTGCTTTAGGTTATTTGTGGATATACCAGTTTTCCCTCTGCTGAATGGAAAGCTCCTTGAGGGTTTATTTGTACATGCTCAACGCCTTCCAAAGCATCAGAGCAGCTCCCCAATAAACAGCTAGCCACCCCTCCCCGATAAACACCTGTGAGAGGGAGGGTTAGGGGTAGCTTTTGACTGAAGGATCAGTAGAGACTTGGTGGTAGAAGTAACCCGACAGAACCTGGAAACGGGTGACATCTCAAAGTGGGTCGAAGAAGTCAGAGTTCAAGTCCAGGGACCATTCGAAGGGCTACAGGTCAGGTGATCTTCTCCACCTCTTTTGGGTGGTGGGTCCCCTTTGATTAATGCAATGGACCCTCTCCCTGAAAAATGTAAATACCCACTGTTTCACAGAGGGCATTTGGACCTTTTGGGGAATAAAGAATCCCCAAAGCAAAAAGCTAGTTGAAGACTGAAAAGGTAGATTATAGCCATATTGTGCAATGTTTCTGGGCCACGATGAAAATGCATTTACTTCAGCAGTTAAATAGGGAGCAGTTGATTTTTCTTTTTTTTTTTTTTCTTTACTCTCTTTTGAAGTATAATATCTTACAGCTACTGAGCCAAACCATAATGATTTTTTTCACAAGTTAACCACACACATGTAACCAGCTCTTGGAAAAGTCCCCTGTGTCCCCTTTGCCACCTTCCCCTTCAGGAGTGACCACTAGCCTGATGTCTAATAGCACAGATTAGTTTCACCTGGGTTTGTGCTTAGTGACCTCATAAGGTAGGTCCTTCTTTTTATTCTTTGTGTCTGGCTTCTTTCAAATGGCAACCCACTCCAGTATTCTTGCCTGGAAAATCCTATGGTAGAGGAGCCTGGAGGGCTACAGTCCAAAGGGTCACAAAGAGTGGGATCCAACTGAGCATGAACACACATGTACACACACACATAGGTTTCTTTCATGCAACATTATACTCGTGAGATTCATCCATGTTGTTGCATGCGTTTGAAGCTTGTTTGTGGTCACTGAGTGAGTTGTTATTCTCCTGCTTGGGTCATTTGGGGAGTTTCCATTTGGGGGCGGCTATGAACATTCTAATGCATTCTTTTGGTAGATATGTGTACACAGTTCTCTTAGGTACACACCTTGGACTGGGATGGCAACATGTAAATATTCTTCCCAAGTGAAGAGTGCCATATTTTGTATTCCCCCATCCAGCTGATGATTCTGAGGGGCATCCTAAGATTAGAGCAGAATTTTAGGAAGATTTATCTGGCTGTGGTATCTTTGATGGCTCAGAGTGGTGGTTTCAAGTTGTGTTTTGTTTCTAAGAGCCCTGGGAATCTGCAGAGTCCCCTGAGGGGCTGCCACCAAGCAGAGAGAAGAGAGACTGGAGTTAGTAGTCGTGCTCTGAGCTCCTCATTCACGGCTGCCCTCCAGCAGAGCAGGTGTGCTCGTATCTGTTTAATTAGCTTTTACCATTATCTAGAATTACTGGTCCATGGCCAGCAGTCTCACAATTGGACAGCTGTTGGGGGAGAGCTCAGGGAAACCAAGAAAAGCAAAGCGATTTTAATCGTCTCCAAACACATGTCAGGAAAGGTCCTGATCCAGAGGCTGATGATAGGGACACCATAGAAGAAGGTGCAGATAGGAAAATAGAACCTGTAGGACAGGTCACCCCTTTGAATCCTTTGAATGTCAGGATGCAGGGGGCTACTTTCAGAGACAGAATTGAAGTTTTGAGTCCCAGTAACTGTAGTAAAAAAAAAAAAAAATGGAGAAGGGGGTGGCAGAGGTTGAGATGGTTGGATAACATCACCAACTCAATGGACATGAATTTGAGCAAACTCTAGGAGATAGTGAGGGACGGGGAAGCCTGGCGTGCAGCAGTCCATGGGGTCACAAAGAGTCGGACATGGTTTAGCGACCAAATAACAACAAACCGTAGTAAAGGTTGTTTTAGTAGCAGAGAGGTTGTGAAGCCAAGCCCAGAGAAGAGCCCCCCTACTGGGGAGAGAAAGAAGAACCCAACTTCTAACAAGTTTAAGGAGCAAGCAAGCTGTGTGGATGGGGGGGTCCTGCACACAGCTCCGGGACCAGACACAGATAGAAGAGTCTTCTGCAAGCCCTTGGAAGGGGATGGAATGAGGGAGGACAGAGAGAGGAAAAGTAAGTACACACCAGCAAAATCTTCAAGGACAGCTGAGCTTGGAAAACTCAGAGACAGAAAGATGTCAGTCCGGGAGACACTGCGGGACAGTCAGAGGCATAAAGGCGTGCCCAGGGGTGGGCCAGGGCTCAGAGACTGAGTCAGAGTCAGGAGGGCAGGACAGGCCAGCAGTGTCCGTGCCAAAAAATGGACTCATTCCAAGAGTTCTTCAGCTTTATCTGGAATCATGTCATTCCACAGAAGTGCCTTCTTAACCATCAGTAGTGTTCAGAGTTCTAAGTATATTATTGTGCTGTTATCTCTGAAAACCTATAGCTGTGTGCTTTTGCACATGGTAACTCAACCAGAAATTTCAGTTCTCTCTGCTAGCCTTTCCCAGAACATTCTGGGTAAAAGAGAGCTTACTGTATTTGTGAGCATGGCTTTATTTTAAAACATCCATGAACAGTATTTTCTCTCCCATATGCTTGCTTGCTTTAGAACCGACTTGGTGAGGGAAGCTTCCACCCCCACCCTCCCCTATTTGGACTGGCCCCCACTTATAAAAGTCTGCTGGGGCTTCAGAAGCAGTTCTGTGCTGACCTCAGCCCCCTCCCAAGTGCATAATTATCTCTGGATACTAGATTCAGTGTCTTGATCATTATGACAACATAAAACTATTAAGCACTTAAGCCAATGATCTGAGTAGTTCTGAAGAGAAGGACAGAGAGACCACTCAGAGAGAAGCAAAGAAAAGGTGCCGAGCACATATATTGCTGTCCTTTGTTAAGGATGAGGAAGCTGAGACCTAGAGAGAGGAAGTGACATGCCTGAGGCCACCAGCTTGGCAGAGAAATCAGGGAGTCCCAGGTGTTGTGCTGAACAGTCCTGATGTGTCCCAGTCCCTTTGGCTCTTTCACCCAAGTGTACATGCAGATCCCCCAGACCTTTTTCAGAATGTACTTTTCCCAGGACTTATCCTGAAATTGATTCTGGAGCTTAGGGGTGCATTGAAAGAACTGCCCAGGTGATTCTGAAAGCAAACCGGTTAGAAATCCAACTTCTAGACACTTTGTGGCTTCTGTGTCTCACTCCACACTACCTCTTAAGGGCAGGTATAATCTGCTTCTAAGAAAATGTCATTAAACAGGTTGTATTTCAGAGAGGAAAAACCAATACTTTCCTCTATTTAAGAAGTATATGGAATTATTAAAACTGAAAGTTACATTAATAGTAAGAGGGGAAACAGCCGTTAGGCTACTAAGAAATAGGAGTTTTGCAACGCAGAGGGTTCTTATACTTTTCCAGTCATCTGCAAAAATCTCTTACTTATTACTCACATAAATTTGCATGTTAAATTCAAGAGGTTCACACAAGTCCATAAATAGAAATTAAAATAAAATGAAGTATTTAGTTGACCCTCTCTGGTATCGATGGTATATGAGAAAGCATTTCATAAATTTCAGTCTTGGTGGCATTGTGATTACCCCAGACCTACCACATTAGAAATGCAATACCAGATTTCAACTCTGGGTCAAGGCAGAAACGACATAACAAATAGCAGCTTCTACATGTGACACGTAGGTATATTTTCCTAGAATTTAACTGGGGATGGTTTTCATTTATAAACGAAGGCATGAACATCCCACAACCATGGGATTGCTGGGTTTGTTCATTTATAAATGTTGACACTGACAGGTAATGGCTGTTTATAAGACTTGGATGTGTTTATTTACTCAGTCTATTAAAATCAGTCTCACAATTTCTACATGTAAGTAAACATGTGTCATTTGACTTATATTATGCATGAAATTGTTCCAAAGAATCTCCTGAGCTTCTGAAAATACCCCAAGGACAAACTTTGATAGAATCTAGTTCAACCTTCTGAAACTCATATTTGGTTCCAGACCACTAAATGCTGATTTCTTGTGATCGGTCTCAGGATACTCCCTGGACTCATTAAGTGTTAGAAAAGTTTAACTTTACTGTTAAATGCATGAGTAAATAAAAGGCACTAATGTCGTTGTATTGGTACTAATATTTGCTGGAGAGTGTGTGTTACTTCCAGCACCACTCGTAACATGAATCGTCCTTGGGAAGCAGCCCGCTCTGCTCCACTGTAAGCAGCTGACCTGCACACGTGATGGAGCCATCTGGGGGAATTTCCTTCTTTCCAGTGCGTGCAGCATCAGAATTGTACTTTCTTAGGTTTGCCCTCAATACAAGGGGGAAAGTGCCAGTGAGGCCAGAGGCCAGATAAGGAGCTGCTTTTGAAACCAATGGTACCAGGTAGCCTAAAACCAACCTCCGTGTCACCCTCACTCTCATAACTAAAGGAAAGAGGAAAGTGTACACACTAGTGATCACTTCGGAAAGTCAAATAGAGCTGTGCTCAGGACACAAAAGGAATTGTGCAAAATATTATACTTGAGGTGTTTGTTATAGTTCCTAACTGATACAGAATCAGGCCTAATACAGTGAGTTTCTCTGACTTAACCTCTTCATTCGGAGATAACACATCAAGGAAGTATTATCTGAAGAAATGTTTTTTAATGTGACATGATTCCCATTTGTCTCAGAAATTCTGACTTTTTATTTTTATACATTGAGTTCAGGCCCTTATCATCACTCACCTAAAATACAGCCACAGATCCCTTGTCAATTTTATTGGATAAAGTATTTATTGAATTCCTGTTCTGTGTCCAGCCCCAGGAATATATTCTCCCTTCTGTTTTCTGAATTATGAAGAGGAAAAAATTGCAAAGCCATCACTTCCTGCCAAGGCCATCCATGTGTCTCATAACAAACCAAATCCGTATGTATTTATTTTGTGTGCACAGCATATGGAAGTAAAGAACTGTGTAATACAGGGTGGCTGGCCTCAAGGGCCAACCGTCAGATTGAGAATTAAAGGAGGACTCTGGTGGGTGCAGTAGATGCAAATGTTTGTGAGAAGTATGACCGTAGTTGGAAAGCCAGCTCTCGGGACCGGTGGTCTGGTAAGCCACTAGCACACTAAGAGGAGCGGAATATTTGAAATAGTTCTGGCCTGGAAAAGCTGGGACTGAAAGTAGCCATAGAAATTCTTTTTCAGGGTTTACAGGCAGCGTCCTTTCCCACTGCATTCCATTTGATGATCTTGTTTTGTGAAATTCTTGCTTTTAAGAGAACAAACCTTAACAAGCAAGCTGTTGGTAGTAAAATGGTGTGTATTTAAATGTGTCATCTTTCCAATGGTTTTAAGTATCATCCTGTCATGATTTATCTTTTGCTTGATTCAACCATCTTTTTCAAAGGTTCTCTATCTCACTGAAAGAAAAAGTTTAACGGATTTGAATTAATTCGTGATTCTAAGGAATTTTATATTACCTCTTAAGATGATCGGAGATATTCTGAAATTTTACAAAATTGAGCTGCAGTAGAAGTGTGCCTTTTGGGGGCCAGCTTCTTTAAATTGCATTGATGTTGCTAATGAGGTTTGGACCTTAAATGACGTGGCTTGGTTTCCTAGCCCATGTTTTCCCTCAAGTAACATTTTTTGGAAAAGGAGAGAATCAACAGGTTTGCTTTGAAAGAGTTCTGATCCTTTTACATAGAGAATAACTACAAGAAGCTTCCTCACGGACCCCTTGTATCTTCAGTTCTTTTCCTTTGAAAATATATACACTTTCAGGTCCCTTGAGGTTCAAAACACACAAGTACTTTACCTGTGAGCACCAGCATGGAAAGTTCATCTTGCTGGTTACTCCAGGAGTGTGATGGACACTGCTTTTCCCCAAAGCAGTAATCAAGTCCAGACACATTTGATTGGAGGTTGGGCATGTTCCCTGCCTGTAGTTTCAGGGGAGAATGTGAGATGAAGGAAGAAAGAAAAATTAAATATTCTATTATGTAGTCTGTAGCGTGTACACATTATGGGTATCCGGACCAGAGTTGGGCCTTTTCTTTTTCGTCGGTGAATGCACGGAGGGGCCCGGGGCTTCCTGGCAGGTTAACCTTTGGCATCTGTGACCTGGGTCCTGAATGCTGTATACAGCGGGCAAAGGGCCCAGATCATGGCTGTCTTAATCCCATCTGTGCCTCCGCAAAAGGCAGTTACTTCCTCTGCACTGTGGACATTGGGCATCCTTGCTAGATGGTGATCTGGAAGAGGAAACGGTAGATACTAATTAACCTATCTCCCACACTTTAATGACAGAGCTCATCTTATAGTGTTGGTAATTACTGTGTTACGGGCTATGAAGTGTTTTGGATCATAGAATCTTACTTTTAACTTTTTACCCTGGAAATTCTCAAACATACACAAAAGTAGGGTGCATCCCGGGTGCCTGCCACCCAGCTTCAACAGTGAGCAACACATCAGTGGCCAGTCTTGCTTCATCTGCCTCCTCACCCAGTCCCCCCACCCTCCTGGTTTGTCACCAGAGGTTAATTTTTCCTTGAATTGTATGTAAATGTAACTAGTAGGTGCTCTCCTGTGATGGGCTCCCCTTCGGTCAGGGTGATGGCTGAGAGACCCAGCCATGTTGTTGTTGCGTCAGTAGCTGGATTCCCTTTTTCACTGCCAATTAGAAGACTTTCAGCCACACTTTTCTAAATATTCCCCTATGCTCTGCACCCATGTGCGTGTGTGCTCAGCCACTTTAGTCGTGTCCAGCTCTTTGTGACCCTGTGGACTATAGCCTGCCAGGCTCCTCTGTCCACGGGATTCTCCCTGGAGTGGGTTGCCATGCCCTCCTCCAGGGGATCTTCCCAACCCGGGGAATGAACCTGTATCTCCTACATCTTTTGCATCACAGGCAGATTCTTTACTGCTGAGCCACTGGGGAAGCCCCATGCTCACCACCCATGTTTCTGAATTAATGGGTCTCCCCTTATCTTTCCACCTCCCTTCCCTTCACACTGTGCAAACCACTCACTCAGGGCCCCCAGTCACCAGGTTCCATGAGCTAGGCTTGCTCTCTCCTTTCTTTACCTCTGTGAAGTGACTAATAACTGCCCCTCCTCTTGGTTGTGTGAATAACTATTACTGGGATTTTTTTTTTTTTTTTAATCATAAAAGCATCACACGTGGTTAAGAGCACAGCCTCTGGAGCCAGGCTGCCGGGTCACAGGGCTGGCGCTTCCACTTACCTTCGTTCTGACCTTGGCTGTCTGTGTTCTAAGCATCTGCCTCCCTCGGTTCCTTTAATCCTAAACTAGGAAAAACAATAGTAAGAACCTCATAGCGTTGTTTTGCTTCGTTTTGAGGATGAAGTAAGTTAATATCTGTAAAGCTCATAGAACAATACTTGGCAAGTGTGGGAGCTGTACAAGTATTAGCTATTAAGAGCAAAATAAATGAATAAAAATGTGCACACTGCAAGACTGCATCAAAATACTAAAAATCCCCTAAAATCCTTACCACCTAGTGATAGCTACATTGTGGAATGTTTGCTTCCAGTGTGTTTTCTGGATATAATGTATTTTAACTAAACATATTTATGACTGACTAAACATATTTACACAGCGTTAACTTGTCCTTCCTGCGTCTCTTCCCTGACTTCTGTGTTGGTGTCACTCTGCCCCGTCTCTGCTCCTTTAAAGCTGCCTTTCTGGTCCCTGCCCACACGGGGAAGGCCCAAGGGTGCGCCCTGCTCTTCTCTCCATGCCCTCCCTCCAGAGTGCAGCACTCAGCCACCATGTCCGGGCAGCTGATCCCCATTCAGCCCAAAGAAAGAAGTCTTGTTCATTCTCAGATTTCTTACCTCTTGTATCCAGCTTTTGCTTTGCATTCTAATTGCCTCCATCTGTTTGAAATCTTATGTTCTGACCCCTAAGAGCAATAATGATGCTGATAGATAACTCTGGGTGGCTTCCATGTGCCAGGTTCTTTTCTGTAATTTAATCATTATGGTCCTGTGAGGTAGGCACTCTTGTTACCCCATTTTACAGATAGAGCACCTCGAGGTTCAGCGAGGCTAAGTGGTTCATTCTGCATACACACGGAGCGCAGATTTGAACCCAGTTCCATCTGATCAAACATACGATCTATACCAAATTGCCTGCCCCCCAGACCTTCCACAGAAATGTTCTACTGGTCCCTCTCAGTTCCCCACTTCGGTTCCATCCTGCATAAGGTCGTTTGATTGTTTTTCTGATAACACTCCCCAGGCCTGTCATTCTACTTAGTAACCTTTGGTGGCTCCCATTTTCACGTAACAGAGTCAGCCTTCGTCCACTCCACCGCTCCCCTCAGCAACCATTCTGAGAGTCTCCCCACTCTTAGCCACCACCTGTCCAGTTCATACCCTCAGGGGATTGGTCCTGTTAAGACTTGTGTCCTGCGAGCATGTCTGCTTGCTGAATCCCTCACTGACTGTCTTCTCTAAGCTCCTAATGCTTGCACTTGGCATGCCTTTTGGCCCACTGATACTCCTTATTCATATTCAGTACTTAGCCCATCTCGTTGGAATCACAAGCCCTTAAATCACCAGTGTAACACCCACATTCATTGCTTGTCAGCCATGCCCAGCCCCAGCTGGTGGCTGTAAATGTCAGTGAGCTGCACACACTCGTCTCAGCCCTTCACAGCCTCTCTCTCTCTCTCTCAAACCCACTCCTGTGTCCTGTGCATTCAAGCTGCTGTGCCGTTCAAAGCAGAATGACTAAATTGCTTAATCTAAAGTGGATGGAACAGTATTTGCCTGCTGCCTCACTTTCAACTCTCCCGTTAGGTGTTTGGTTGCTTGGTTGTTTTAATTCACTCGGGGCAAGTAGGTGAACTCTTCTCTGCTTAGCAATATTAGAAAACATGCCCTCTGTTTAAAGTCAATCAGATGCTAGGCCTTTATGACCAGAATCCTCAATATCTCTGTTCTGCTGCTTTGTCAGCCCATGAAGAACGAGGGTAGAGTGGCTATGTTGTGGACAACATACTGGGTAATAGGTCTTATTGTAGACAATGTCCAGCCCTGCTCAGCCTGGGGAGCTAGAGAGTGTGCAAGGCAGATCCCCCAGGAAGGCTGGTGGGAGGACTCCCAGTAGGTCACATAGATGAAGAAGAAGGCACCAGTTGTCTGGGTTTGGGGATAAAAGGGCCATCAACTGTGCTTGCTTCAGCAGCACATATACTAAAATTAGAATGATACAGAGATGATTAGCATGGCCCCCATGCAAGAATGACATGCAAATTCGTGAAGCGTTCCATATTTTTAAGTAATTTTTGAGAGTTTGATATTGAAACTCCAACTGAAAATCTCATCTACTTAAAAATAATTGTAATATAGAGCAGAACTATATATAACTTGGTTCCGTATTTTTCAAGTCTCCTGTAAATGTGTTATGCTTTCAAAATTAGAAAGACAAAAAAGAGGAAAAGGCCATCAACCACATAACCACAGGTAAGAGATGAATGGCCATCTGGAATGTTCTGGCTCCTTCCTTAGATTGGTCCTGTGTCCCTTGCCAGGAATAACTTCCTCAAGGTGAAGTGCCTGTGTCTTTGGGAGCAAATGAATGATTTCCAAAACAGAAGAACATAGCAAAGAGCCCATTTCATTGCACCCCCAGGTGCTCAGCATCTGTGAAGGGAAGGAGCCTGAGAGGTGGGGTGACTCCAGCGAGGAGCCCCTAGATGAGTGCTTCTCCACGAGTGGTCTCCACACCACACCAGCAACATCAGCCCTTCAGGGAACTTCTCACAAATGCAAATTCTCAACCCCCCAGCCCAGACCTGCTGACTCAGAGGTGGAGAAGCACTGCTCAGGGGGCTTTCTCACTTCAGATAGCATCCTTTGCTCCCCAAAGCAGTGAGCCCTTGGAAGGCAGGAATTCAGCCTTCTAATCAGCTTCTCTGATCAATCCCATTTCCCATCTCCAGCCCCAGCGAGCTCCTCGTATAGGACCTGCAGGCAGGTGCAGTGTGTGCCGTGATGGCTATAAGCACCAGGGTTGATTTCAGCCCTATAGAGCCTCAGTTTCCTCATCTGAAAAATGGGTTAATAACACCACCTTCACCATGACCCCCAAATATATTAAAATAAAAACAGGGTACAGAGCAATGCATATGACATAATCCCATTTGTATATTTTGAAACAGATATATGAGTAATCACATTTGTATGTGCATGTGGTCTTCAGAAGAAAACCCAAGAAACTAGTAACAGTGGTTGCCTTGTGAAATCTAGAGTAGGAGGACAGCAGGTTTTTGTTGCCTACTCTTTTGGATTGTTTAAAATCTGGACTGTACACATATGTTCCTTTAAAACTTAAAAATTAGTTAGGGACATAGGGCTTTCCTGGTGGCTGAGATGGTTAAGAATCTGCCCGCAGTGTGGGAGACCCAGGTTCGATCCCTGGGTCAGGAAGATTCCCTGGAGATCTTCCCACTAGAGAGGGAATGGCAACCCACTCTAGTATTCTTGCCTGGAGAATTCCATGGACAGAGGAGCCTGGCGGGCCCCAGTTCATGGAGTCACAAAGAGTTAGATACAACTGAGCAACTAACACTACACCACCACTAGTGACATAATAGTAGTTTCCTTTTCAGGGACGTTGTAAAGAGTAAATAGAATAACTTGACATAAAGCCCTGAACACAGTACCTGGCACAGAAAAAGCACACTGTTAGTGTTAGCCTTTGTCTTTAGTACTAACTAGTTATGGAAGTCATCTCTTCATTTATGTATTCATTCAAGAATTAACAAATGGGACATCCAGCTGACTTCAGCCAGCCACGCAGATATAAGCACATCATTTCTCATATCTTGTCTTGCTATGCTAGGCAGAGAGTAAAACTTGTTTGTAAAGATCAGCCTCAGTCTTGATGGTAAACACGTGCCTCTGCATGGCTGGACCCTGGCCTGGCATGTGGGGGTAGGTGATAAGGAGCCCTGCACCTCTACTTTGCACATCAGAGAGCCGTTCCCTCAGCACACCTTCACTGACTGCAAATCTGTGTGGGGCATGGTCTGAGGGTGCAAAGTGGCACTGCCCTCAGAATCTGGGCACCACTCAAGTGGACAACCCATGCAGGAGGCTAATGTTCACAGCCCCAGAAACTAGCCCTAATCAAGTGCATTGGAGTCCCAGGGACTCCACCCCAGCTCCTCGGAGCTGTGAAGGGAACCAAGCAGGTGGGTAACCTTTGGCTTAGAACAGGCAATATTTTGCAGGGTACACGTGGGAAGGAGCAGCAGGGTGTATCCCGTCTCTAGGAAAACAAACACGGGGTACACTGACACCCCGGGGTGATAGGTTCACACTGGCTGATGTTGTGTTGGTTGCTACATCATATGTCTTAGTCTAACCCAGGTATTTATTGAGGCCCAATTTGAGAGAGGAACAGAGAGAGGCACAGAGAACTCACCTGCCTTGGTAAAGGGTGTGGCTTTGAAGCAGAAAAGCTCTGGGTTCAAATCTGTTTCTACCACTTTCTAGCTGTCTGAGCTTTGAAGATCAGAAAGTACTTAACCTTCCTAAGCTTCAGTCTCAATAAGTATAACACATTCAACCTTATAGTTGCAGACAGTATAAAGTGAAGTATTATCTGTAGAGAATACTTGATACAGTAGCTGGCACATAGTAAGTGATGAATAAATGTACTTGCTAGACTATTATTATTGAGCTAAATTTCCCACAGTTTAGTGGGAAGATAATCTCCATGCACACAAAGTCAGTTACTTACCAATAAGCATTAAATAACATGCAGTTAAGCATTGAAGTCAATGGGGTTGCAGGCGCTTTTTGACAGTTTGATGATAGCTATAAATCCTCACTTGAGAAAAAAACATAGGTACACATACCAAATTTTATGTATAGCTTTAGGGACTTCATTCACAACTCTTCCTGTCTCCCCATCTCATTCATGGGCCATCCCTTAGGGGTCCTTGAGCCCCTGAGCTTCAAACATATATTAATAGCAGGAATCTATAAGAGGAATTAGTCACTGTAAGCAAAAGTAGTTAGCTAGCCCTTCCTGGAAGAGAGAGAAATGTGAAGTAGTCTAAAAGAAGAGAGGATTTAAATTGGCCAACAGACTTCCCTGGTGGTCCAGTGGTTAAGAGTACACCTTGCAATGCAGGGGAATTCTTGTTCAATCCCTGGTCGGGGAACTAAGATCCTACACACTATGGAACAACTCAGCCCATGTGCAGCAGCTTAGAGAAGCCCATTCACTGCAGTGAAAGACCCTGCATGACCCAACAGAGATTCTGCATGTCACAACTAAGACCCGACACAGCCAAATAAAATAAATAAACATTTTTAAAAGATAAAATAAACTGGCCAAGAGAAGCAGGCAGAAAACGTGGGTGGAGATTTCCAGATGGGACTTGAAAACACAGCCCACAAAGCCAGGGATGGGGTGACAGACCCCTGAGGCTACAGCAGTAGAGAGCAGGAGAGGTTCTAGCTGGGCCTCTGGAATCACATTGCCTGAGCTCAGATCCCAGCCAGGCAGCTTGCTAGCTGTGTGGCACTAGGTACATACTTAACCTCTCTGTGCCTCAGCTTCTTCATTTATAAAATGGGGATGAAAATGCATAGTATTTCTCACAAGGCATTTGTGAGGATTCACTAGGATAATGTACTGCCAGTCATTGGCTTACAGGCTGCTGTCTGCCATACAGTAAGCTCTAGGCAGTAATAAGCTGCTTTTAGGATTAGAATTTTTATTATGGGATGGAAGTACTGGGGAGGATCTTGACTGCAAAGCTAAGCCCTTTGAACTCTTCCTAGGGGTACTGGGGCGTCCCTGGAACTTTCCTGAGCCAGAGAGACATAAGCTAAAAATGGTACTTTATCTGAGCATATCCTGGTGAGGATAGATTAGATTGGAGGCAAATAAGGAACATGAATGGTTACAAGACTGATGCAATAATCCTAACTTGAGGTGCTGGGGGCCAAAACTGAGGTAAAATAGAAACTGGAAAATGGGGAAAATTTTAAATGCAAAATTTGTCAAAGTACGAATCAAGAGAATTTAGAAAGTGCCAGGATCTAAGTTTGCACTGATCAAACCCAGGTCTCCTGCATTGCAGGCAGATTCTTTACTGTCTGAGCCAGCAGGGAAGCCCTCTTAAAGGGTCTAACTTTGCACTGTCCAGTTAGGCAGCCATTGTGACTGGTGAGCACTTAAAGTCCGGCTCAAATGAAGATGTGCTGTAAGTGCAAAACACACACTGAGTTTCAAAGATTTAGTACCAAAAAGAGTAAAATAGCTCAGTTTTTTAATATTAATTTGTTTTAATTTTGGTCATATTGGAATAAATTAATTTCACTTTCTTCTCTTTTTTTTCATGTGGCTACTAGAAAATTTAACCTTGCATATGGCTCACATTTCTGTCAAACAAAGGTCGGTTTTAGGAATTGGAAAAATGTCCTGTGGCCAGAACAATAGTGGTGCTGAGAAAGGGACCTGAGAAAGGTTGGGGCAGGTGGCAATGTTGTATTGAATTTTAGATGTGTTGTGTTTGAAGCAACTGTGCAGCATTCGAGTGTAAATCAAAATAGGCTTTTATTTAGACATTGGAATTAAGGTAAAAGTTCAGGGTTGTATGCATGGGAAGCGTGTTGATCTTAGCTAAAGTCCTTTAGGGTCAACATCTACGTCACTGGGGACCAGTGTGGGTCAGGCAGGTGCTGAGTAATTTACATATGTTCTCCCATTTCCTCCTGGTTCAACCCTATTGCTACTGCTGCTGCTAAGTCACGTCAGTCATGTCCGACTCTGCGAGACCCCATAGACAGCAGCCCACCAGGCTCCTCCATCCCTGGGATTCTCCAGGCAAGAATACTGGAGTGGGTTGCCATTTCCTTCTCCAATGCATGAAAGTGGAAAGTGAAAAGGAAGTCACTCAGTCTGTCTGACTCCTAGCGACCCCATGGACTGCAGCCTACCAGGCTCCTCCGTCCATGGGAGTTTCCAGGCAAGAGTACTGGAGTGGGGTGCCATTGCCTTCTCCTATTAGGTATGTACTATTATTATCCCTTCCCATTTTACAGATGAGGGAACTGAAGGCCAGAGAAGTAAAGCAGTTCTGGGTAGTAGTCCATGAGGAGACAGGATTCGAATTTATCTGAATATAAAGGCTCTTTCTGCAGCCCTCCAGGACTGAGTCCCTGAGAAAACCAAAGTCAGAAGAAGGAAAAAGAGCTGCAGAAAGGAACAGCACTGGGCAGGCAAGAACAGGACAGCCTAGCATCACGGATGCCAGGGACGAGACACTTTCCAGAAGGAAGTAGTTGTTAGGAAAACAAATTTAGACTTGAGTTACAAAGAAGGATGTTAAGTACTAAGAACTATTTCAAACTGAGGGAGGGTTAATCCTGTAGGTTAAGGTCATGAGAATGAGTTAGAATTTTCCAGGACTTGTTCAGACCTTTGAAAAGTTAAGCATAGGTAGGAAGTGGCATTCTTTTAAGCTGACTTGTTCTAAGACCCAGGCAGAAATAAATGTGAGTAGAACCCAGAGGTAGGACTCTGATAATCGTCACTGGTGTTTCTCAGGAGGACCTATATCAGAGTTCTCTAGGAGGCCTATAAGCACAGATTCTTGGGTCCTGCCTCTGATATACTGGATCGGATTTTTTTAGCAAGTGCCCCAGGTGTTCTGGATACACCGTGAAGTTAGGAACCAGCTGCTCAGGCTGTGCAGCTCTCTCCTCTGATTTATTACCCAGGACTGGCTCATTGGTGCATGGCTCTCTGCCAGCTTCACTGGGACACAGGAGGAGGATGGGAACCATCCTGTGTCTTTAGCAATAGTCCTACCTGAAATCTGGGGCAGTCCTCTTAAAATAAGAGCGACCAGTTCTTCTTCACTTTGATCTTCTCTCAAGGCCATTGAACTCCCCACTTCTACTATCATTGCTATGGAGACCATCTAACTGAAGGGGCATCAGGCCCTGAACGGGAGGCCTTGTCTTACTTGTCCAGTGCTTCTGGCTGATGCTTGGCCTTGCTTTCTCTCAGTTTCTTCCTGTGTCTTTTGATGTTCAGAGGCATGCAGTATAGAGTGGCAATGGAGAGGATGACATTGCAAGTCAGGTGGCCCTGAGTCCCAGCTCTGCTACGTAATTCAGTGTGATCTTTGGCAGGACTTTTTTCACCATCTGTGTTCGTCTATAAAACAGAAATGATAAGAGAATTTCTCTCTGAGAAGATTTAAGGAAATGATTCTTAGATTTTACTTACCTAGCACATATTTCAGTACTCAACAAGTAGTAGTCGTTTTTTTAATTTTATCATGATGACAGTAACAGTAACACCATCATTATTCAAGCACAGGTGCCCTGAATGGCAGGTAAAATCAACTAATCAAATATACCAGACAAGGACTTCAAAGGGTTAACAAGTATAAAAACATCTGCTTTTAAAGGAAGAGTTCTGTTGAGGTCTTGAGAGAGACTATTCTTTCTTTTTCACTCTGCTTATTCTGAACCTACAAATACTTCTCTTAGAAAGGAATATCGGGACTTCCCCGGCAGTCCAGGGGTGAAGACTCTGCCACACTTTCAATGCAGAGGTCACAGGTTCAATCCCTGGTCAGAGAACTAAGACCCCACATGCCCCACAGTGCAGTCAAAAAAATAGAAAGGAATATCACCATCACTTTGTTATCTCTTCTCATCCCAAAACATGTCTTCCACTGTTCCACGCAGGCCTTCCTCATCTCTTTGTCTTACTTTCCGTCCCCATAGGCCAATAACTTGTTCTTTTTGCCCTTTGTTCTCAGAACTGAACAGGAGCAGGGCAGGACATGCAGGCAGCTGGTCACATGTTCAGCTACCCATGGCCTTCTTGCCTGCAAGCTCTGTTTTGGAAGAAGAATTCTGCCTTAGCTTTCCTTTTCAAGTCGTAGAATTTGGTGTGTTCAGCAACGATAGTATGAAAGTAAAAATCATAGCTAATCTTCGTAAACTATTTACAAATTACAAAACAATAGATTAACAGTTGTGAATCAGTTGGGGTTTAGGTCCAGCAAACCAAAAGCACTCTTGGGGGTGTTAGCAGAATGAGCTTTAATATAGGGGATTGTGTGCTTGTGTAGTCAGTGGAAGGAATGGAGACACAGGCTCTCAGTGGAGCCCCCCAAACAACTTCTAGATACCACCACAGAACTGGTGCCCAGGGGCCCTGCAGCATAATTAGCAGGCTGCTGCAGCCACACAGCTTCTTAGCACCGTGCTACTAGTGACTGCACACTGGGGTGCCAAGAACCTCTGCCAAGAGCAGGTTGCCTACCACCTGGTTAGCCATCAGAAATAAGCCGAGCAGCAAGAAAGTGGCTTTCTCACTTCCACCTTCCAGATCCCTCTCGAATGCATGAGATCAGCAAAGCCTGCATCGTCCAGACCCTAGCTGCAAGAGCACCTGGGTATATTTGTTTGCTTGGGCTGCTAACACAAAAGTGCCACAGGCTGAGGGGCTTAAACAACAGAAATTTAATTGCCTACAGTTCTGTAGGCTAGAAGTTTGCAGTTAATGTGTTGGGGAGGGTTGGCCTCCTGAGACCTTTCTCTTTGGCTTGTAGGTGCCCACCTTCTCCCTGTGTCTTCACATGGCCATTCTGTCCCCTGCTGTGGCCAAATCCCCACTTCCTAGGAGGACCCCACCTGAGTAGCTCATGTTAACTTGATTACCTCTTTAAGGACCCTATATCTAGATACAGTCACATTCTGAATTCTGGGGGAGTTAAGACTCCAGCCTATGAAACTTCTGGGGACATAGTTCAGCTGATGACACTGCAGTAGCAGGGCTCAGCCGGAAGAGAGGGAACATGAGCCTGTGGGTGCTCAAAGCACTTCCCTTGGGCTGCAATCAGTGGATGCAGGTACTAGCTGCTCTCTATATTTACTAGACTCACATGTTTATCTGATGCCTTTGAGATAGAGAAGTATTATTATCCCCATTTTTCCCATGAGAAAGTTGAGGTTTAGAAAGGGTACTAGTGTCACATAGGGCACTAAAGGTAGGAGGGGTCGGGGGCAGGAGTGAACCCAAGTCCCCTAGCCTAATCCTCAAGCATACACTCGGAGCTGAGCATCCAAGGCAGACTGTAAAGGCTGGGCTATAAGCTAAAGCAGAGGATCCGGCGTGTGTGCACCTACTAAGATTTAGCCCACTGTTAAAAGATTTTCTGACTTTTCTAGAGATTTTTCTTTTTAAAATGAAATCTCTTTATTTTTCAAATGTTGACAGTTAAAACACATACACACATTGTTTCTCTCTGTATGTTTCTGTTTCACACACACACACACACACACACACACACACGGGTTAACCCTGTGTGGGGCCCAACCAAACACATCTGCAGTCTGGATTCAGCCTGTAGGCTCTGATAGAAAATAATAAGTGTTTATGAGAATAGAAAACCAGTTCTTAGGGGCTTGACTGTCCGCTCTCTGCATTCCTCCAAAGGCTCTGTCAGTAGATGTTACTGCCTGATTACTTTGAAACTCTTCTTTTGCTGAGTTTTTACCTTCGTTTCCCATTGGATGCATGGTTTCTGTCTCGTTATCAAGCTTGAGAGAGAACTGTTCTTTCTTTTTCACTCTGCTAATTCTGAGCCTACATATATACTTCTCTTGGAAAGGAATATCAGGATTTCCCCAGCGGTCCGGTGGTTAAGACTCTGCTGCGCAGAGGACGCGGGTTTTATCCCTGGTCAAGGAACCAAGATCCCACATGCTGTGCACTGCAAACAAACAAAATTTTTAAAAAGAAAGGACTATCACTATCACTTTGTTCTCTTCTTCTCCATCCCAAAGTGTGTCTTTGTTCCTTGCAGGCTTTCCTCATCTCTCTATCCCCTTGACACTTACACACCCATGTGTACCAGGCGTGTTAGTGCTAGGTGCTCTTGTGTGTCATCCCAACAAGCCTGTGAGATAGATTGCTGTCACCCTTTGGCAGATGAGGTGCAGGAAGAAAGCTGGGGTAAGACATTAATAGCTGAAGGAGGGATAAGAGAGTAAGAGGAAGCCTGCTTTTTCTCCCTGTGTGTGGTTTTTTTTTTTTCTTTTTGCAGCCTGCTCTTTTATTACAGCCACAAGGGGTGTGTTTGTTTAGAATGTTGGCTTCACTCCAATGATTCAATTACTGGCCAGGCCTTGATGACTTGTGATTCAGATTCTGGGGCTTGGTGGTGCCTTCCTGCCAGTGTGCTCTATGATACATTTGCCATCCCCACCCTTCTCTCCCTGCCTCAGGCCCCCCTAGACAAAGATTAAAATGCCCACATTTCTCTAATGTGACATCTTGTTCCTAGGAATTTCTAGGAAGCTGAGAATTCAGATGAATAATAGCATTCGAACCAATGCAGAGCATTTGAATGGCTAAATGCTACTTTGCTACTAATGCTGTGTTTATTCAAATCTCTCAGCCACATGTAAAACTGAAAACCAAGCTGCAGAAGCAAGAGCCAGGGTTTTATCCGACCTGTGGTTCTGCACAGCGCAGGCACAGGCCTGGGCCCTTCTGGGTAAGAGGGACCGCTGGGGACTCAGGATGTTCAGATACTAACCTCAGTCCTTGCCTAGTAGCCGCAGCAAGAATACTCTCACTGCACATGGATGTGACAGGGGAGACCTGTCTTCCAGAGCACAAGACAGACAAGCAGATGCCTTCTGCACCAGAAAGAGTGTTGCACAAATGTGAAGCCATCAGCAAGGCCACAACTCCTGGTCATGGGGTGTCAAGGACACCCTTGATTGGAACCACATCGTGGACTGTTCAGTGATGCCCTGAGTGTTTGTGAATCTAATTAATTGGAATTGCATCCTTTCATGATACAGCAGTAGGAAGTGTGACTTCGAGGATACAGAAGCTTACGAGCTGGTTCAAGGCCCTGAGCTGGATGAACTGGGAGCACGTTTTTCTAATTTTAGTTGCCTCATCTATAAAACAAGGATGAAAAAGTAACACACCTTTCAGGCTGAGAGTGAGGCTTCACGGATGAATGTAGATGAAAGTACATATACGCTCTGAGGTTCCTTACAAATATCAGGTGTTATTTGTCTTGGAAGCTATTCTTGGAATAAGAATAAAGCAAGTTTTTTTTTTAATCCAAGTAGTAGCACAAACAAACAGCCAGCCATCCATGCCGTTGAGGGAAGACCAAAGAAACCCTCTGAGGGTGCAGAGACACTCAGAGATGTTTGTGTCCCAGTCTGTCCGTCTGGTGCTGCCCCAGCCCAGCTGTTGAGGCAATGCAGAGCAGCTGCAAAAGGGGAGGAAGTCCTCGGGAGACCTCCCGCTCCTGTAAACACCGCCCACCAGCCCGACGTCAAGCAGCCCGTGCGTGACCTTGCTCTCAGACACAGGCAGCTCAGCCGCCCAAGTTCCTTGAAGAGGCTCCTCGGGTTAAAACAATATAATTTTGATTTGACTTCTCCATTGGAAGCATGTTATCATAAGAGATGATGTACTTTTCCAGTGGCCCAGTGAACAAGTTTTTCTAGAGGGGTCTGGAATAGAAGGGAACAGGCAGCCATCTGAGGGATGGGAAGAAGGCTCTCTGTGAAGGAGCCAGTGAGAATACAGAGGTCAGAAGTGGGGAGGGCTGTCAGGGCCCCAAGCTGGCAAGCAGGAACTGTGAACCGCTGGCTCTTTTTCATCCTGTAATACAGTCAGGACGTTAAGTCCTCTGCGTACCAGATGCAAAGTTTCTCACCAATTTTAGGAGGACCTACCCAAGCATTTTATAAATAAAGCCTGACTGTGGATGATTTGCTTATGGCCATGTGGGTGGGAGCCACGGCTGACCCAGTCCTGATACGTGTGTGAAATGTTCCACAGTTACAGGAAAACTTGCTCAGGCCTTGGAAACTCTATGCCCTGGAGGTTGAGACGAAGAAGAGAATGCTTGGTGTTATTTTCCTGTGAAGGGAACATTAAGAAAGTCCTGAGGGTGCAGCCTGGAAACCACAGACTGCTCAGAAAGGGTGTCGTATTTGCATTCTGGAGGCTGGGGACCAGTCCTCTGAACCAGCGCCAGCTGGGAGGGGAGCCCAGCTTAACGTGCTCCAGGGAACAAAACCAGTGTGGTTTTGAATCTGGGCACTTAGACTGTTCACAGAGGGGCTGCCTGCTGCCTTCGACCCGTTTCAAAGGTTCTATTAACAAGTGCTTGCTGGGAGCACGGAAGGGGCTGGGTCAGGCCACTAGGTATGAGCAGGGTCACCAGGAGGAGACCCTTGGCCTCTCCCTTGGGTGTGGCAGGATGACTGAGGAATCAGGGGAAGAGGCAGCTCATCGGGAAGTGTGTTGTAACCCAGTCGCCCAAGGCAAGGCCACCATGTCCAGCCATGTGACGGCTGCTCCCAGTTTCCTGCGTGGCTTGGGCTCCCTTGCGCTAGGGGAATCCTCAGATGGCTGTCTCCAGCCATTCCATTCTGCCATGACACCCGAGTGCCACAGAACTGCTTTAGGGCCAATGCCCACCCACACTGGTCATTCAATATCCTAGAGGCCTGTTGACCAGGGGGGCACAGATAGGTACATAGGGGATTCCCATTACTTGTGCTGGGTGGGACCCTTGAGGATAAATACAGTAGCAGCTACTGTGTGTGGAGTGCTTTGGTCCTTTGCTAAACACTACATGTGCACCAGTGAATTGAATCTCCAAAAATCACAGTATCCCTATATTACAAATGACAAAACACAAGCTCAGAGAAGTTGGGTAACCCGCCTAGTTTCACCCAGCTAGTAACTGGAAGGCAGGCTCCAAACCAGGGGCATGAAGCTTGCTGGTTAGGATTTGAAAGTTCTGCAGGCAGTTAAAAGCACTGCTGTATTTTGGCATTTGACCCAAAGCTGCCTCTCAAGTCCTACCCAAGTCCTTGAACTTGGCCACCCGGAGCATTCTGAGTGCAGTAGATCTCTGGTGGATGCCACTGGAGCTGCGGGTGTTTGTTTTCTGCAGCCTTGTGTGGTGTGAGCCTTTATAGCAGATACACTTTGTGCACTTGCAGCCCCTCCAGAAGGCTGAGTCAGCCTGGGTTTGCTGCCGGCGCCAGACTTTGCTGAGCCCCGTGCATAGCATGGGGAGACACACCTACTGTCCACCTGCTCTGAGTCATAAAACTGCCACACTGCTGCCAGACCTGCAAGCTCTGCGATCTCTTCCGGTGCCACCGCACCGAGAGAGGTCCTGGCCATATATGGCAGGGGCACCGGGCAGTGCCTTTCCCTAGCCTGCCTTCCTGTTGGACTCTGCCGTGGGACAACTAGACAGGTTGAAGCTCAAGGTCCAGAAGTTTCCTCTGCTTTGCACCAGGTGGCTGGGGAGACAGAAACAGAGAGCAGCCTAAAAGCCACGGGCTCAGACCCGAGAGGAGAGTCAGCCCAGGAACATGCAGTGGAAGTGTGGGATTACCCTGGCCACCAGGATGAAGCCAGGGAGATCAAAGTGGCGGTGGGGGGGCCGGGGGAGAGGGCAGCGAGGGAGGGGACTGATGAAGTTCCATTAAATATTTCAGGCTTGAGGCTGTATACCATTTGACTTTTAGGTTTATCATTGAGAGTCTTTCATCTGAAAGATTTCTACTTTTTTCCTGAATAAGGGGTTCCTTATCTGCCTAACATTCTCCAAACAATTGCAAATCTTGATATCTCCTAAAAATGCACCCTTTGTGTACAGTTTTCCAGAAGCACTCTCATTTGCCATTTTTCTGTTGCCAGGACTCACATCAGTGCAATAGTTGGGTAAGAGAGCCAAAACAAAATGAAATCTAAACCACCTATTAAGGTACATGGCAGTAATTATGTTAACCTGCACATGGGATGTGGCCCATGTGTGCTGGAGGCCTTGAAATTACCATGGATGTTTTTGTGTGTTTCCCTTAGAAAATCCTAAGAAAGGCTATTTTATGCTCTATATAGGGCACCAGGATTAAACTACTAGTACTGGATTTTTGGCACAGCAGTAAAGAACCACCTGCCAATACAGGAGACCCAGGAGATGCAGGTTAGATCCCTGGGGTCGGGAAGATCCCCTGGAGAAGGAAATGGTAACCCATTCCAGTATTCTTGCTTTGAAAATTACATGGACAGAGGAGCCTGGCAAGCTACAGTCCATGAAGTCGCCAAGAGTGAGACACCACTGAGCGACTAAGCACACACATACTGGGTTTCTGCAGAGGCAAGATTCACGAAAGTGCTCAGAAGTATTACCAGTTTAAACACCGAGGCTACCACTCCCATTTCTGAGGGACTTCGTGGTGACTGCCTCCAAGAAGCTGTGGTGACCGGAAATGCATCCTTTTCCCCTCAAGTAACACAAAGCATTACGAATGTCTAAACAACTTAAAGATGACTGCTCTTCACCTTTTTAAAAAAGTTCTCTTAAATTTCAGGTGAAAACCATTAACTGAAGATGTCGAGCAAGACAGCCAGTACCAACAACATCGCCCAGGCACGGAGGACTGTGCAGCAGTTGAGAATGGAAGCTTCCATCGAGAGAATAAAGGTAAGAGCCTCGAGTGGGCCAGACGTGTTCCTCACCATCTCCCTCTGCTCTCCTGAGGCCAGGCCATATTTCTGAGAAGATAATGCCATATAATTCAGCCAGGTGCCATGATTTCCTCTGAGCAAGCTGAGAGTTTCCAAATGTTAACTTTCTTTTCTACATAGCATGGGCAAGCTAAAGTGTCTGAAGTGAGTGTGTCTGTTTGAACAGAAAACCTAAAACCAATGACAGGATTTCCTGAGGCTTTCCTTGCTTTCCCTGGGCTCACACGGCCAAGCCTTCTGGCACTGTTTTCTGCCTGGGGACAGGGGTTCCAGGTGGACTTTATATAAACACCCTCGTCAGCCCTCTGGAATGTATGAAGTGTTCTGAAGTTATCACTGCAGCCGAGGGAGCCTTGCATAACAAGTCAACGGTCGGGTGTCCTTTTGAGGAGAAGGCACTTTTTCAGTGTGTGTGAACTTTGATGACCACAGTCTGCATCCAGGGAAAATAGTGCCAGCCTTAGTTGAGACCTGGAGGAAACCAGAAGGCATCTGATGGGTCACCTGACTTAAAAGTCATTTCCCCAAAAATCTCCAGAGAGGGCTAAGCAGTGAGTGCCTTGGAATGTTGTGAGTAATGCTGTTTCCTAGATACTGAAGCAGTCACCTGATAAATTCCTCTGGGCCTGGAAATAGTCACCTGTCTTCAAAACAGGAGGCTGCCTGTCCTGTATTTGCCAGGGCTGAGCTGGCCTGTGCCCCTGGCCTGAGGACACTGATCTGATGATTCGAACGGGTCTCCTACCCAGACCCCTGAAGAAGGCATGGTATTTCCATTTTTAACTCATGCCAAAGTAAGGTGCTCCATCTTTCCATGTGGTTTTGTCCCTCTTCTTATTTCCCCAAGCCCAGTCTTTAATGGTAAATCTTGACACTCTACCAAAATATGGCTCTGTTCTTCCCGAGATTTGGCTCTGAGCCCTTATTTCAGTGCTTTAACTCTGTTCTGCTCTGCATTCTAATTTTTTTTTTTTTTAATTGGGTAGAAGCTAAGATACAGCCTTCCTTTGACTCAGACGTTTTTCTTTTTTCCCTCCTCCCAACATTTTGAGAAATTTTAAACCTACAGAAGAGTTGTAACAATAGACACCCATATACTCTTTACCAAGATTCACCAAGTAGCATTTTACCATAGTTTTCTGTCTCTGCACACGTACAAAACTGACGTAATTTTTTCCTGAAATTTCTTGAAAGTTATTTGCAGACCTCATGACTCTTCACCCCTAATACTTCACCATTTGTCTCCTAAGTACAAGGGCATGTTCCTCTACATAACCACAGTACAATTATTACACTCAGGATCAGCTGCTGATATCTAACACACAGTCTGGTTTTGAAGATTCCAGGCCCCTCACTGTGCAGAATGGGCCTCACTGCAAATGAGATTGTTTGCTGATGATCAAATTCGGGCTAAAGGTTTTGGCAGGAATACTAGCTGGCTGGTGGCATGTCTTCTGCCCTCAGCCTAAGAGACAGCTTATGTCAGTTTGATCACTTGGTTGAGGAAGGGCTTATCTGCCAGATTTCTGCATTTGGAAGTACCTTTGCCCTCTCTATGTAACAGGTAACCTAGGACTGATATTTCAAGACTCTGGTTATCTTGTTCTCCAACAGCCTTCCACCCAGTGGGTTAGCATGCAAATACCTTTGGAGTTTGTAAATATTCTCCTTTAGAAAAATGTTTTTTTATTTAAACAGTTGATTTAGAGTGTTGTACCAACCTCTGCTGTACAGCAAAGTGACTTAGTTATAAACTTATACATTCTTTTTTATGTATATATTCTTTGCCATTATGGTTTATCACAGGATATTGAATATGGTTCCCTGGTATATACACTAGGACCTCATTGTTGCTCCATTCTAAATGCAATCGTTTGTATCTACCAACCCTGAACTCTTAGTTCATTCCTCTACAAGTCTGTTTCTATCGATAAATCTGTTTTGTAGATAGACTCATTTGTGCCGTAATATAGATTCCACATATAAGTGATAGCATGTGGTATTTGCCTCTTTCTGACTTATTTCACTTAGTATGATCATCTCTAGTTGCACCCTGTAAATATTTTGTTTCCTTGGGTTTGTCTACACACCAGGTTTCAAAGGCGTCAGCAGACCTCATGTCCTACTGTGAGGAACATGCCAGGAATGACCCTCTGCTGATGGGGATACCAACTTCAGAAAACCCCTTCAAGGATAAGAAGACCTGCACCATCTTGTAGAGAAGTAGCGAAGTGCATCCTCCCCTCTTCTCAACAAAGCAAATGATGAGCAGCTCCTTGAAAAGATTTACCTTCAGCTTATTTGGTAACCACTGCTAATAACGGAAATGCTCTTAACTTGGAATTATGGACTCTGAAGTCTTTACCTTCCAGGTTTTTCTTTCTCTAAAATGCCTTTTACTGAATTAATCCAGAATAATAATCTTGTTTTCCATTTGTTAACTACGGTGTCCTATTAGTTACTGCTGAAGGAAAGTTGGTCTGGCCTTTAAAAAGAAAACAAATACATCAGTGATCCAGTTAAAACCTAAATTACCTAAGCAGTCATCTAGATTAAAATGCCAAGGATAACTGGTCCTAAAATTTTTGTCGTAGTCTATTCTTAATAGAGTTGTGCCAATCTGTACAGTATATGTGGGTGAGAAATGTTTTGTGTATATATATGTGTGTGTTTGTATATACACATCTCAAAGCTTATTTCCCAATTAAAATGTCTCTCCCTCCATACTATCAGTTCAACTCCAGAAGTTATACCTTTATCTCAAGCTGTGTGTAGGTAGAATTAAACTCTTTTCTTGTAGTTATTGTACAAAAAGAACACTCTACAGCCTGTATTCATCGTAGTTGAGTAATGAAGTCATCTCTCTCCTCTTAAAACCGTGCTGACCTGCCAATCAAAATTTTTAAACTGAACTAAAAGCCCTTTTATAATATGAGCATTCTTTCACCAAGGGATTTCAGGTTTCAGCGATCCCGAATCTATCTAGGAAAGGGGAGGCAGCCCTTGGGGGCACCCTGGGCAGCTGTGCCACAGGGCTCATGGTCTCTGATTGGGGGTAGACCCCTGAAATTCCTACTCTAACGATGGGAACTAGAGAGAGCAGCCATGAGCCCGGCCCAGAGCAGAGCAGGAATGCGTGAAAACCAGCTGCTCTTCGTGGCCTAACTTTGTGATTTAGCTCGCTTTCTCTGCCTTCCCTCTTATCTTTCCTCTGCAGCCAGATCATGTCTTCAGAGTTAATGTCCACCTCCCCAGCCCCAAGTGGGTAGATCATGGTGGAAAAGAAATATACAAAGAATGTAAAGGTATCGGACACGTAAGCTCTTTTCAAGTATCTGCAGCACCTGCGTCATCCCTACCTGGGCCTCACACCATCAGAGGGGCTGGTTTCACTGCTTGGGCTCACAGTTCCTTGATTTTCCTCTGGGCCTGGATATTACTGCCACACACACCCAGAATGGCTAGTGGGGATCCCCAAAGGAGGTTGTCTCCTGTGGCAGAGGGCATATTGTTCACTAAGAGGAGGAGAGGGTATTTCTAAACATTTATTTATGGGCCCAAACCATGCACCAGACCTTTGCTATTTTAATTCAGCTTCCATTCATTAAACATTACTAATGAAAAGTTAAAAGTATTCTCAGAAAGGATTCAATCCCAAGAAGGAATTATTTACAATGGTTTTCCCTAGTTCTGTACAGTCTTGCCCTGCAGTGCAAACCCGTTTTTAAATCTAACACCTGAGCTTTGAGTATTATGTTAATTGTGGGTGAACAAATACAGTACTGTTTTCAGACTGCTCAGATCTATTCCGTATTTCTGCAAGTCACCTATCCAGCATTGTGAACTGCCCTCCCTCTTCCAGGATCATGTGGAAATCATGCCACTGCCCTTACCTTCTTGTCATCCACACTTGGTTCTGCAAAGGGCCCAGTTTCCAACTATATTATAGGCACCTGTTGGTGGAGAAAGGTTTTTCCTTTCAAAAGGTGAAATTTGAAATATACATTAAGACAACTTTACATGTACTGCATCACTTAATGAGACATTCTTTTTTTTTAAATAAGTGTATTTTTCTACTGATAGTTTCAGAACACTAATCTTACTTTCACTCTGATTTTTACCATGTTTCTTTGAATATTTATAATGTAGCTTGTTACAAAATATTTTCATGAAATTACTTTTATTATACTGTTATATACACATTTTTGGTAGGAAGCATAGTTTATTCTTTAGTACTAAAACATGTTCTTTTCCCTATTAGAAAACAAGTATGGTTTGCTATATATTTGTTAATATGCTTGTAGTGGTAAGGAATGGACTTGAGGTCCCGGGAGATTTTTTTTTATTTTTGCTAGCCAGATATCGTAAAGGCTACAAGTATGAACATCATATAACTTCCTAACCAGGTGTAGGGCATGTTTAAGAAAAGTGATATCAAGTCCTTTGATGCTGGACCCAAGGGGGAAAAAATTGTAGCTAAGTGTTGATTTACTTATTATGAGACGTCTATGTGAGAAAAATATAATATATGTATACATATATTTGATATGCAGAAGTCACTTTTATTTATCAGGCTTTATTCTACTAGTAAAGCCACAGTTTAACTATTAGACAGCAGCTGGTTTATAATGATGGACAAATGCCCAATGTGTGTTATTTTTTCCAAACTACCACTATAATGACACAATCACTCATGTACATGCAACTTCCTGGCTTCATATCTATGAGGCTATTTAAATATGTTCACTATACTTTGTCTTTAATTCTGCTTCTATTAACAATGATCTCTTTTTCCATTGATTCTTCTTTAGTTCATCATTAATCTGTCCAATTGACACCTCAGGACCATGGCAAGAATTTCATGACTCCAAAGTATTTTACAAATACACACTTTTTTTTTTTTAACAGAGAGAAACACTTTCTATACCATGTGGTTCACAAGCTGTAGGTTTTTTCTAAACAGAATCAGGTTTTTACATTTCCTTATTATTAAAATGAAAAGTGCCATACTAACCCCTTAAAGCAAAGACCTAATTTGCTTTCTCTCTATTGGGACTATTTTTGTACTTTACTAATCTTTCAACTATCCAAAAAAAAAAAAATTATACCAATGATTTAGTAATTTTGAGGCATAAAGTTAGTTTAGGTAGTGGAAGATGTGCCAAACTTTCCCTCCATATGCCTTTGTCTCAATTTACAACTAAGATAGTGTCATCTGAGTGATTACACTGAATTTTAAGAGCTATATAGGCCTAAGAAGTGAATCACAGTACATGTCGGTCCTTTCTCAATAAATGTAATACCAGAGTGTGTTATGACTGTATTGACTTTTATGGTAGATCTGTTAATAGAAAAAAAAAAATACATTGAATTAAGTAGAGTTATCTGTATGTTAAAATAGAGCACTTACCTAGAGCTGGGTGTCCTGGATCGCTGTCTAGCCAATCCTGTGTTCCTGTGTTGTGTGACTTTGGACAAGGCACTCCATCTCTCTGAGCCTCCATTTCACCATCTGTAAAATAAGGGGCTTGAAGTAGCTGATGGCTGATACCCTCTTGTTCCGTCCAGTGGCCTACCCCTCTACTGGTCCTGCCAACATGTTGGTGCTATACGCTGCTTCAAATATAAAATCGATTTGTCTATTGTGTGTGCTCATTTAATAGCTTATGAAAGGCCTTTTTGTTATATGGCTTTTTTTTCTAGTTTTATGAACTTGATTACTGTAATAAAGTCTTGTTTGTAGCCATGTAACTATAAACATAGTCTCTTGATGTCTCAGTAAATTTGCATTTGATATATTAGTTGATGGGATTGTTGTTTTAGGACATTCTTTGACTGCTTATCTGTCCAGCATCTTATTAACCTAAATATTGTGATCGTTGTTTGGAAATCTGTTCTCTGGAAAGAATAAAAGCATTTACTTCACAGCTAATGTGTTTGCAGATTTGAAAAACAGTTTCATTAAAGCACCATTGCTCTCTTTACTGGGTCTGGCTCATTGAATCTTCCTACCCATATTTTGCTCAATAAACTAACAGAAGACCAGTTCTCTTGCCTTTTTCCTGCACTCATTCAGTTAACATTTTCTGAGTACCTGTTAAGAGCCAGGTATGGAACAAAAGCTCTGATTATACTCAAATGAATAAGGCTTACGCTAGCCTGTGAGAAGCTCACAGTGTAGAACAAAAGATGGGAATGACTCGTATATAAACTAATAATACCATGGGCAATGTGCCTGAGCTCAGGGGAACGCAGTGCTGTGAGAGTCCAGAGGAAGGAGGGCTGCCTCTACCACAGCAAAGTCTTGACAAGGCTTCCAAGGGAGGTGGTGTTTGAGCTAGGTCTTGAAAGATAAAGAAACCCTGCAGTCTTGGGAGGGAATTGCAAGAGGAGGAGAAAAGTGAGCTCAAAGGTGCAGAGCATCTCCCATACCCCTTTACCCACCCAGCAACAGGAAGAGGGTGGAAGTTGTTAAGGAGGAGTAGTGTAATGATTCACTGTGTGGAAGGCTGTTTCCCATCCTGAGACCTGGCAATGACCATGGAAACAGATAACAAATGGAAAGGTCATCAGACTTGATGACTCACACTCACCAAGTGTTTGCTGAAGGTATCCCTGCCTCCTGCCCAGTCCCTTCCTCCAGGGCTGGGATTCCCTCAGAGATGAAGGGAGGGATGACACCATCCAGAAAGCTGCTGGAAGGAAGAAAGCAGCCAACAAGGTTTTGGGCCGGGCAAGCCACAGAGATGTTCCCTGCTTCAGAAAACAAGCACTCACATACTCTCAAAGAGTCAGGGCAGAGATAGCCACTCAACCCTTTCTAGGAAAAGACTGAAGCATTTAGATACTGCAGTCATGAAAAATAGGCAGCAACTGACCAGCACTTTCACGGTTGAAACCAAATTACCAGAAGTTCCTGTGACTTGCAATGGAAGATGATTGTATTGGGAGGTGGTAGATGGGATTTGGGTAGGGCTTCCCTGATGACTCAGCAGGTAGAAACCACCTGCAATGCAGGAGACACAGGTTCAATCCCTGGGTCAGGAAGATGCCCTGGAGGAGGAAACAGCAGCTCACTCTAGTATTTTTCCCTGGGTAACCCCATGGACAGAGGAGCCTGGCAGGCTACAGTACATGGGGTTGCAAGAGTCGGATATGACTGAGCAACTAAGAACACAACATGCATAGGGGAGAGAGGATGAAGTTGAAGTGAGAAGACTAAGTAAATATGGCAGATGAAATGGTCCATGATCTAAACGGTATAAACAAAGAAGTCCAGCCTGGTGATAACGGGGGAGCTAAATGTGGAGATGTAGGCCATCTCCCAGCTCTCCTGGGCATGGGCTGTGGTCAGCTTCTCATTGGCAAGGGTCTGTTACATATATACGTGGACACTCACCATAAGCCTTCATACTTGGAGCTAGGGTGTTTCTGCCTCCTTTCCTATGTCTACATTTACAAACTTTGAGCTTACGACTCTTGGCTGTGCAG
Source organism: Budorcas taxicolor (assembly GCF_023091745.1). NCBI lineage: Eukaryota > Metazoa > Chordata > Mammalia > Artiodactyla > Bovidae > Budorcas > Budorcas taxicolor. The sequence goes on from NC_068912.1 coordinate 77,630,493, forward strand.
AACCCACCCAACCATAAGCTCTAGCCACTGTTGCATAGCCTGGCATGACTATTGCCTGTAGCTTGACTTCAGCGCCTGGCCCTGCTCGCTTCTCAACCCCTTTACCGCTGTGAGCAACAAATAACCTTTGCCTTCAGACACTGCCACAATTACTGTTCCCTTATCTGAGTCAATCACATCTATTAAAGGCCCTTTAGCTATAAGCCAGCCCTGGGCGAACATAGACAGTTGGTCTCAGGAACCCACACCTCAGCTACTAATTTTTTAAGAAACCAATAATTTCTCTGCACTGGAAGAAAATGTCATCCAAATAAGTTCATCCTGAAATGCTGTATGACTATGTATTAGTCTGAAGACTACTGGCACTGTAAAATAAAACTATGGAGAGAGAAACGCTTAGCACGAAGGAGCAAAAGTTCACCATAAAGTTTTAAGTATATTGAGAATTTTACATACGAAGCATTTTTATACCCTATGAATCCTCCTAGAGAATCTATTCAATTATGAAAGCAAATAATTGGAATGGCTGAGCTATATAATGGTAAGGTCTTGAGTTTGGAAATTAAATCTGCAGCAGAGATACCTAGGTATAAATTGCTATTTCTAGTCTCTAGATCCAATCATACACCCATCTTCACATATACACACACACACCACACACACACACACCACACATACACGGCTTAATGATAGAAGTGGGAGCTCCAGCCACAAAAAGACCTATAATCTGGTCCTCACATAGAGCAATCAAGTGTCACCACAAGCACCCTGTGGATCTGTAAATTGACATGAAGTGGGGGGGGTGGGGGGGAGGCAGGCCTAAAGCAGTCACTCACTGAACAAGTTGTGATATAAAGTTTCCTCTTAAACAAATAAAAAGTAAGCCAATTTACATTTTCAAACGTGGGTGTATAACAGCACAGCTTGTACTTGGATGTGGCAAAAATGGTTAAGAAGCCTTGTGGTATATCAGAAGGCAAGCATCCCTTTGAAGAACTGTGCTCCAAGAATCATTCACATGCAGTAGATCCTTCCTCCTTTTAACCTTGAGACATTTCCCCAAGGCCAGTGCATTAGAATCACTTTGTTCTAGATAAACCATTATAGCTCTGATATCAATGAAGTACATATCAATATAGCTCATACAACATCTAGTAGTATTTACAGAACTTTGTGTGAGGCACTGGGGAAAGGAGGGACCCAACATTGACACAGGCTGGGCACTCTGCATGTATCCTCCCATTTAAGCCTCACAACAACTCTCAAAAGAAAAGTAGGCTATAACTCTGTCCTACAGATGAGGAACTGAGGCTCAGAGAAGTCAGATTATGCAGGGTCCTACAGCTAAGAAGTGCAGACTCTAATTCCACGCACCTAGCTCAGCTGGATTCTACAACCCACGGTCTCTGTCTTCATATTTGTAAAATGGTTTGAATGGGGTGAAGAGGGGAGAAAAAATAACTTTGGGAAATTTAAAACTCATTAAGTGAGAAATAGAACTACCATATGATCCAGCGATTCTACTTCCAGACATACATTCAAAAAAAAAAAAAAATGAAAAGACTAATTTGAAAAGATACATGCCACCGATGTTCATAGCAGCATTATTTATAATTCTATGATGTGGAACCAACCTGTGTCTGTTAACAGGTAAATGGATAAAGAAGATGTGGTATATAAGTATATTCAATGAACTACTACTCAAGCATAAAAATGAATGAAATTTTCCCATTTGTAACAACACAGGTGGATCCAGAGTCAGACAGAGAAAAATACTGTATGATGTCACTTATATGAGGAGTCTAAAACAAGTGAATATAACAAAAATGAAAGAGACTTACAGATACAGAGAACAAACTAGTGGTTACCAGAGGGGGGCAGGTTGGGGGGTATAATATAGGAGTTGAGGATTAAGAGGTACAAGCCATTATGTATTATGTAAATAAGCTACAAGGATATGTCGTACAGCGTAGGGAATAGTCAGTATTTTATAACAACTATAAATGGAATATAACCCTGAAAATTGTAACTCACTATGTTGTATACCTGAAACATAATACTGTACATCAAGTGGGTAACAAAAAAATTTTTAAATAAAGTAAGGTAAAGTGAGTAAATTAGTTCCTTAGCAATCAAGAATGTAATGCATTTTTATGTAGTCCTTTAAAAACATCAGTAGCTTTCTATTGATATGGAAAGGTGTCCATGACATGTAGATGTCATTAAAGGAAATAAATTGGAGGGAAAAAGAATGTAATGTATTGGACTTTAAATAATAAACAACACTAGACTCCAGATACTTAATATGGCCAGGTATAGCTTTCAGAAATTTTGCATCTCAATTATTTGATTCTCACTACAAGCCCATGAGGTCACTACTGTTATTAACCCTACTTTACACATGAGGTAATGGAAGTTCAGAGAGATCCAAAAGTGCATTTCATATGCCTTTTTAGGGCTTCCCAGGTGACTCAGTGGCAAAGAATCCACCTGCCAGTGCAGGAGATACAGGTTGGATCCCTGGGGAAAGAACCCCTATAGGAGGAAATGGCAACCTGAAAAATCCCATGGAGAGAAGAGCCTGGTGGGCTACAGTCTATAGGGATGCAAAGAGTTGGACACGACTGAGCATGCATTCATGTTTTTAAAAAACTGCAATTTTTCTTGAGTTGTCAGTATGAGGTAAGAGAAAGAACAGGTCTTGGAAGCGGAAAACGTGGGCTGTAGTTGGAGTGCCACTAACTTGCTATGTAACCTTATGAGTTTTATGATTTCTGGTCCTGTTTCCAGAAAAAAAAAAAAGAAAAAGGATTGTTTAAGAAGGATTCAGGCTAAGTAATTGTTAACTGTTCTTTTAGTCTTAAATTTTATACAAATTTGGAGGAGGAAAGCAATTCATTTTGGATCACCTTTTTTTTACCATCTTCACCCTCAGTCATCTCACATTTTCTTTCTTGAATTGCAAACCAGGAGGGAAAGAGCCAAAGTCTAGAGTATGGGGTCACTGAAGGGAATGTGGGTTTGCTGTGTATAATTATAGATATTTAAAAGATATTTAAAGGATCACTTCCCGATACTTCAGCTACTGACTCATCATCAGGCCTGGAAAGAATTTTTAAGGAAAAATGAATTGTAGAAAGGTATTTTGTATATAAGCAGTTAATAGAATTAAATGAGCACATTTCCTCGAAGTATCAACAACGTCTCATGAGTTATAACTACAAAAAGAAAAACAGGCCACTCAAACATTAAATGTAAGTAACAGAGCATTTTAAAATTTAGTTTTTAGAAGCAGGACAAAGAAGAATTCATTCATTTGTTGAGCTCCTACTAGGAGTATGGTAGCTCCTACTAACACTGTGTATGTAACTACTAACACTAAGTATGCCCTAGAATAAACCCAGAAAAGACTAGGATCTCCCAAGATAGGGAGGGTAGGGGTAGAGGGTGGGTATTACTATGCAATGTGGTAAATGCTATTCTAAGAAGTGGCCCTGCCTGAGTGAGTCAGAAAAGATTTCATGGGGGAGGCAGTGTATCAGCTGGGCCTTGAAGGATGAGTAGGAGTTGGTTAGTGAAGACTGCTGCTGCTGCTAAGTCGCTTCAGTCGTGTCCAACTCTGTGCCACCCCATAGATGGCAGCCCACCAGGCTCCTCCGTCCCTGGGATTCTCCAGGCAAGAACACTGGAGTGAAGGATATTCTCAGCTGCTAAAACAGTGTGTACAAGCTAAATTCTAAAGAAGTCTGCATATCAGACTTCTGTTAATTCTGGGTAACAGATCTCTGAGGCAGGACTACAGGGAGGAACAAGCTGATGAGGTTGGGAAAGAAGCTTGAGTCAAGTCATCAAAAGCAGAACTTTTCCACTGATTATAAAGACAAGGTAAGGGAGTTAGTAGAGTTGCTTAAGCAGGGGTTTGACATGTTAAGCTTTGTTTCCTTAAAGATAAGGAGACTGAATAAGGAGAAAGAACTAGTGAAGACTGACAGTGGTTATTTCTAAGCCCCCACCAGGATTTCATAATTCTTTTATTGAACTTTGTTCAACTCCTTCATTCCAAACCTTTATCACCCTACTCAAACTCTCTGTATTTATCTCCTTCCCATCAAGTAAATAATCCTGCCTTCCTCAACAGAAAAAATGCCGGGGCCATTTGGCCTGAATTTTTAAAACTCCCTACCTTTCCACATCCAAATTTCTGCATCACACCCAAGCAAATAATTTCTATCAGGCTCACAGGTGAGAAGCAAGTCCACCAGCTATTCCTGGAGCCCCTTCTCCTCTTTTCTTCTTTCTCATCAAAATTTCCCCAGAAAGTGGTCCACCTTCTGTGTTTTCTCTTCCCCACCTCCCATCTTCTCAATTGAAGGCAATGTGGTTTTACTCACACCGACACAGTGAAACTGATTTCACCCAACGAAATGGACAGTGAACTCTCAATTTCCAAATTCCATGGAACATTTCAGTCTCTGCTTTAGGGACTCCTCTAACAGTGAGAATTATTCTCTTCTGTAAACTCACCATTCTGCCCCTCCAGCTTCTGTGACATCAAGACTCTCATTTCCCCTCTATGTCTGCCTTTTAAAATCCCACCCTGAGTCCCAAGTTTCTATCCTTGGCTGACTGCTGCTCTGCTCACTTTATCCATTCTTCTTGGTGAGCTCATCCACTCTCACAGTTAGTATATGCTGAGGATTCCGAGATCAAAACATCCAGCCCAATTTTGTCCAAACATCCAACTTATCTATTCTACTGGACACTTCTAATCGGTAGTCGCACAAGTATTTGAAACATAATGCATCCAAGACTGAACCCATCTCCCCTCCAGAAACTTTAACTGACAGCCATATTATCTCTAAATTGCCTCAGCTGGAAACCTAGGAGGCATTCAAGAATTCCCCCTCATTCTTTACATCTGGTTACCCAGTCTCACCTATTTCATTGCCCATATACTTCTAAAATCCATCTCTTATTTTCCTAACTGCAAGTCCAGGCCTGTATCACCCCTTGACTGAACTGCAAAAGTGTCCCATGTAGACTCCAGCCTCCATGGCTGCCCTGGTATTAGGATGGCCAACTTTTTCTGTTTACTTGGAACTGTCTCAGTTTCGACCCTGAAAGTCTTGCACCCAGGAAATCTCTCAGTCCCCACTCTTAGTTGCAAATAAAACTAAAACCCTATTTTTAACTGAAAATGAAATTACGCACATTACTGAGAATCCATAGACCTACCTTCAGGTATAGCTGGATTCAGGAGCTCTGCTTCAAAGATTCACCTCTGCCCTTTGCTTTTTTTTTTTTTAAACTTTTTGTTTTATATTGGGGTATAGCAGATTAACAAAAAATGTTGTGACAGTTTCAGGTGAACAGTGGAAGGACCCAGCCATACATAGATATGTAGCCATTCTCCCCCAAACTCCCCTCCTATCCAGGCTGCCACATACCACTGAGTAGAAATCCATGTGCTATACAGTAGGTCTTTGTTGGTTATCCATTCAAAATATAGCAGTATGTTCACATCCTTCCCAAACTCCCCAACTATCCCTTCCCCCCATCCCTCCCTCTGGCAACCATAAGTTCATTCTCCAAGTCTGTGAGTCTCTTTCTGTTTTTTAAGTAGGTTCATTGATATCATCTCTTTTTAAATTCCACATATAAGGGCTATCATATGAAATTCCTCCTTTGCTGTCTGACTTAATTCACTCAATAGGACTGCCCTTTGCTCTTAAATAAACTTACTCTCCGTGGCATGCAAATGCCTGCCAGTAATCTTAGACTCATCGATCAGCTTGTCAGCCTGTAAAGAGATTCTCTACTCTGACAGAGAAGTCTCGGGAAGATTTCTGATTGGCCCAGCTGATGTCACATGATCTATCCCCATCCCAATCACCATGGCCAGGAAGATGACCCAGGCCTATATTCCAAATTTCCTTTTGAGGCTGAGATGAGGGGTGCTAACCAGAAAGGAGGAGGAGGAGGGGAGCAGGACAGACAAGAACAACAAACAGCTGCCCCTTTACATTACGCTCCCCTCCGATCCCATCACACTGATCCGGGTAATTGAATTCATCTGAGAAGAGTGAACCGTAGACCACTGTTAGCCAACTTTACTCTTCCGAATAAAATCCTCAGAGTCCCCTCATTGCCTGCAGGGCAAAGTCATGCTCCTCAGAAGGCTCTCTCTGAGCTGGTCTCTGTCTACCTTTTTAGCCTACCTTTCTCCACTCCTTCCTTAACACTTAATCCTCTAGCAAACACCACAGACTAGAAGAGTCCCTCGTGCACAGCATTTTTCTCCCCTGACTCGCTTTTAACCATGCTTCAGGACTCAGGTCAAGCATCACCCTTTCCTGGAAGGCTTCCTCACCACCACCACCACCACCCTAAACACACACACACAGCGCATGCCCAGACTTGCCAGGCCACTACACCACCTTGAAAATTCTGTGTCTGTCAGCTCCTACATAGACTGCAGGTCGAAACTGCACCACAATCATCTTTCTATAGCAAGTTCCAGCACAGAACTTGGCACACAGCATGCATTCAACCTTTGATTTTGAACAGAAACTGCTCTGCTTTGATAATCCTAATGAGTGATAAAGGACCAAATTAAGTTAATGGAAATGGAGAGGAGAAACTAGATTAGTGGAAATTAACATAATTTAATTGGATGATGTCTTTTCACATTCTGTCCTGTAGTTTACTGGGGGGAGGTGCTTTCTTTTTCACTGAAGTCACCCTCTAATTTGCAAACATAGAATAATGATACAAAATACATACATACATAGGAAATTACTCACCAGTGGGAGATGTAGTTATCATTAGGGCACATATATTCAGTATCTCCAGGAACTGAGCCAAGTGCTCTCTGTGCATTGTTTTGTTTAATCCCCACAAACAAACCAATGATATACGCCTTGTTTATTTTCCCATTTTCTGGGAGAAATCACTGAGGTTGAGAGAAGTTACATTACCTTTCACAAGTCCTAGCTGGGATCCAAGACTCAAGCTCAGGTCTTTCTGGCTATAAAAGCCTATTGTCAAATGCTTCCCTGGTGGCTCAGTGGTAAAGAATCTGCCTGTCAATGCAGAAGACACAGGTTTGATCCCTGGTCTGGGAAGATCACACACAACCCAGGGCAACTAAGCCCATGCACCACAGCTGTTGAGCCTGTGCTGTAGAGCCTATGTGGAGAAGGCAATGGCACCCCACTCCTGGAAAACCCCATGGATGGAGGAGCCTGGTGGGCTGCAGCCCATGGGGTCGTTAGGAGTCAGACACGACTACTTTCACTTTTCACTTTCATGCACTGGAGAAGGAAATGGCGACCCACTCCAGTATTTTTGCCTGGAGAATCCCAGGGACGGGGGAGCCTGGTGGGCTGCCGTCTATGGGGTTGCACAGAGCTGGACACGACTGAAGGGACTTAGCAGCAGCAGCTAGAACCTGTGAGCCACAATTACTGAAGCCATCAGAGCCATGTTCTGCACCTCAATGAGAAGCCCGTGCATCTCAACTAGAAAACAGCCCTCGCTCAACACAACTAGAGAAAACCCATGGGCAGCAACAAAGAACCAGCATAGCCGAAAATAAATTTTTTAAAAGCCTATTGTTTTAACTGCTATACTCTTATTCTTGATCACTTGCCAGCTCTGTCCAGTTATACAAAGAAGCCCAAAATGAAATCAGAAGGCTTTTCTCCAGGTGAGCCTTTTATCAGAGTGATTATTTTGATACTGTGGTGATGTAATCAGGTGTTAAGTGGTGATGGTAGGAAAGTTTGCTGCTGTTCTGCAAAGTCCTCAGACACTTATTTGTAGAAGGTATATCAGCATAAAGTACCCAGGGACACAAAAGTCACTTCTCCCATGAGGAGGTTCTAGGATGAAAGACAACAATTCTTAGAATTCTCTCCTGTTTTTGTCCCCTTTAGTTTTCCTGGGGCTCTGTCCCACTTAGTGGATAAGTAAAAGATTAGATCCAATTAGTTTCAGCCTCCCCTAGGCTAACCTGTGCTGTCTGGAAGGCCTTTAAGAGACAGTTTAGAGTAGAATTTTGATTTTCCCTTTCCTTGCCATGTGGCTTTAGAGGAGTCTCTTGACCCCTGAGCCTCAGGAGCTTTGGCAAGGAACCAAATGGATTAATAAATGTGAAAGCACATTATAAACCAGAAAGTACTTAACAGATATAAGAAAAATAGGGACTCTACTCACTTCCCGAGCACCTTACCTTATGCCTCACATTGAGCAGTGCTCTGTACAAGAGTTTGTCTCTACAATGCTGTCAACTTCTTGTCTTGTCCAAGTGCCCAGCCCTGTGTCTGGTGCATAACAGGTCTGTTGTTCTCTCAATTCAAGGAAGCCCTAAGGGCCAACCTGTCCGTGGACCATCCCACCTTTTGTAGTTATTTTCCTCAGTGCTCAGTTGTATATGACTCTTTGCAACTCCATGACTGTAGCCCACCAGGCTCCTCTGTCCATGGAATATTTTCCAGGAAAGAATACTGAAGCAGGTTGCCATTTCTGACTCCAGGGGATCTTCCCGACCCAGAGATAGAACCTGCATCTCCTGCATTGGTAGGCGGATTCTTGATAGAACCGTACCACCTGGGAAGCCCTAGTTCTTTGGACTGGTACAGAATAATAAACTAGTAAATTTTAACTCTGTCCACAGGCAGCAAATTGTTCTGGTTATACCTCTTCCCTGAGAGTCTCTTTAATCTTTGCAGAGAAACCTGTATCCCTCAGCTCCTGGTGGGCTGACATCAGAGAGACTGATCTGGTGAAAGCTGCCCCTCCCCATCCCCCGAGATTTGCAAAGCGTGATTCTACTGCATTTCAGGTGGAAGAACTCCAAGAAAGCATGCAATGTTTGTCAAACTGCCCTGATAATAAGAACTACCTAAAGTACTTGTTGAAAAAAATAAATTCTGAGCCTTTCCCAGACCCATTTAATCTGAAGCTCTTGGGAAAGGGTCTTAGAGCTGTATTTTTAACATACAGCCCTAGGTCTTCATTGTCTATTGGAAAATGTGAGAAATTCTGGAGGACAAATCCCTTATTTTTACACAGGAAGAATCTGAGCCCCAGAATGAGAGATATTTGTCATTGGGGGAGGGTGAGTGAAAGGTGGACCCCACATGCCTAAAAGGATTAGGAAGGGAAACCTAAGTGAGTCCAGGAGGCTTAAGTTGACAATAGGCAAGGGTAAGGTCTGTAGCAAACTGGAAATCCTTGTCTAAAATGGAGGAGCCTCCCTCAGCTGCAGCCAATTGCTACAGTGCAGACTGTGGGCCCACTGTTGCCACAAATAGCAAACTTCCAAGAGACAATAGAAATAAAGATTTTTCTAAGAAATTTCTTCATGTATAAATGTTGACAAAAAAATATGTTTAAAAAAATTGTTAAAAAAAATATGTTTTTAAACATCGTGTAGGACAAATTTCTCTTAGCTACCAGTTTCCAGGGTTCCCTCATGGCTGAGTGGTAAAGAACCCACCTGCCAATGCAGGAGACATCGGTTGGGAAGACCCCCTGGAAAAGAAAATGGCAACCCACTCCAGTGTTCTCACCTGGAAAATTCCACAGAGGAGCCTGGTGGGCAACAGTCCATGGAGTTGCAAAGAGTCAGATACGACTGAGCACAAAACCAAAACAACAAATCCCTCTGTGAGGGTTGTGGCTGTCCCAGAAACTCACCCCAGTCGTGCTTCAAACATACCCTCCAGAGCTACAGCTCCTCTAGAGGAACAAGTGTCCCTTCACCATCCCCTGGCCAGTCTCTTCATCCTTTGGGTCTGACTGGATCTTCCCAACCTTCCCGGCCCCCCAAGAACACTTAAGCCTTGAACACAGCACGTTGTCACTGATTGCCCTGCATCACAGGTGTCAGTCTTTACACTAAACTGCACACATTCTTAAAGACAAAGGCCTTGTTTTTACACTTTTGCAGCCCTGGGACTTAGTGCCCAGGGCATGACGGGCTGTCAGTAAATAGCATTAAAGAAGTGAATGTGTTGATATTGATTTCCTTATTGGATAACGAACTTTCTAAGGACAAGCGCTACCTCTTAGAGGCTACCTCTGTCTATTCTCTGCAGCACCTGGCAGAATTATAACCAATATTCAATCAGTTAAGTAATTTGTGTGGTTTGCAAGATACGATGATAACTTCTGATCAAAGAACTCACAACCTTTTTCTGCAAGTCATCCTCATGTGCCCTCCAGAAATTTCCACCCCTTGAACTCTCATAGCAGTTCTCTAGGCACTTCTGCTTTGGATTTTTATCTGTTGATGTTTGTGTCTCATTACTTCACTAGGCTGGAAACTCTTTGAGGTCAGAGTAGGTTTCTGATTTTTTTTTTTTTTTTTTTTTTGTAAACTTCAATATAACCAGCATAGCCCTTGCTCATAATAAGCACTCAAACAGGATGAGACTGTTGGATGGCTTCATCGACTCAATGGATGTAAGTTTGAACAAACTCTAGGAGATAGTGAAGGATAGGGAAGCCTGCCATGCTGCAGTCCATGGGGTCTCAAAGAGTCGGACATGACTGAGTGACTGAACAACAACAAAATTCTTTCTTCGAGATCTTCATGAATACAACCTTTTTACACAGTTTCTTATGTTTATTGTGCTATGTGCTAAGTCTCTTCAGTCATATCCAACTCTGCAACTCCATAGACTGAAGCCTGCTAGGCTCCTCTGTCCACGGGATTTTCCAGGCAAGAACACCGGAGTGGGTTGCCACCCTCTTCTCCGGGGGATCTTCCTGACCCAGGAATCAAACCCGCATCTCCTGCATTGCAGGCAGATTCTTAACTGCTGAGCCACTGGGGGAATCCTGATGGTTATCTAAGGATTGTTTAAAAGGAAAAAGAAAAAAAAAAAAGATTCAATTCAGTTTGAGGGACACTGGCCTGGTGTTAAATCATGCCATTGAGAGTTTTATTCATTTAAAGGAACCACATCTCACTGCTTGCAGCCTTCTATCAAATCTCAAAGAATAAAATTGAACCCATATAGTTGAAAATTGAGGAAACAATGATTTTATAAGGGTTATAGCAAGGCATCTCAAAACATGCTTTGACAACACTTCCAATTAACAATATACAAACAGCTCTTTCATAGCCATGACACTTTCTTCATTTGGGAAATAAAATATGTTATTATGGGAGAATACTTACCTTCATGAGTCCTTTCATTATAGAAATTTAATTTACTGAGGGCCTTGACAAACTACAGGAGGGAGGAGTCAATACTATTTATGACACTGAGGTAAAGTTGCCAGTGGGAAAAGTAGGTATTTTCCACCAACAACACACCTTAGAAAGAGGAGGGGATTTCTGTCCCCTCTGTAACATTTCCACCTGCTTGTAATAAGCAGGGTTAATAGCATTTAAAGCAACAACTGAAAAATACTAGCAACATTTAGAGGCAGAATCTGCCCTGGTAATTGCATACTTGTTTACAATTAACTCAATTGTTTCAGAGTGGATTTTTCAACACCCTGTTACTTTTGTGTTATGTTCAATCAGGAAGGGATAACAACTGTTAATACTTAAAAACTGAAACTTCAAAATCCCGTGAATTGTTGGGATTTTTCTGAAAGCAAACAACCTCAAGGGTGCACACTACCACTTTCATCTCTCAGCACTATGAAATAAGAGTACACATGCAAGACACTTTTCTTTGAATACATATATCGTGTTATAAGCAACAGATTTTTCTGATGCCTTGGAAGTTTTCCTATTGCCATCGCTCCAGTTTTAGTAGTAGACACACTGTATTGACACCTATCACGTGCCAGGTAGTTTGCATTCATTATTTGTAAATCAGAGTCAGACACACTGAGTGACTAAGAACATACATAAGCCGCTCCTCCCCACTCTGCCTTCTGAGTTTAATTTACTCATCTTTGCAGGAGGGTCTTTAATCAAGTAGTTTTGGGAAAGAATTGGAAGTATTTTTACTTAATGGGACGGAAAAAAAATCTGTTTAAAACTCACTGCTTTCCATCTTCTGATAATGTAAAAAACAACTATTAAATAGCAGTTACGTTTTGGATCAGGCACTAGCTTAAATAAGATACAAGCCTAAACAAGGACTACAACTCCACATTTCTGGTAGATGTGGAAAAACAGAAACTTAATTGCAAGGTGAAGGGCTCATGTGCCTATGTTATTCCTAAGATATGCAGAAACTTGGTGCGTTTTGTAACTCTTAGCTGGCATTTCTCTCCTCTGATTTCTACTTTTTCCTGATTGTATGTAGTCATGACAAGGGTGGGAGACAGATGGCCAGGGAGCCATGGGGTGTTGTGGGGGAGGGTATGGTTTGAGAAGTAGGCAAAGAAAAATCCCGAGTACCAAAGCTATATTAGGCCTCTCCTCAGTAGGCATTTTTGCTTTCTTTGGCTGGATGTCCAAAAGATTGTTGCAGTTAATTATCAAGTGACTGTTCCAAGTAAAAGATGACTGTTCTGCTAAAGCCTTTCATTTCTTTTGCTCTTTTTTTCCCTCTCCCATCTAATTTAGCCAAACCCCTCAGAACCATAGCACACACATTCAGCTGAAAGGCACACAGCTCTAGAAAGAGAAGAATGGCACCAAAATCTTCGGCAGGCCACTCCCTGCTTCCTGAATGTGCTTCTGCAAAATGCACAGCCTTGGACGGTTGTGGTCACTTTCCAATTGGCCTTCTCACCTGTGGCAGCTTATCCAAGAACCCGTCTTTCAGTGCCCAGCGTTATCTTCCTGAAACACTGATCACGTCACTCCCTGCGTGAAGGCGTCTACAAACTGGCCAAAGTTTACAGAAGAAAGCCCAAATGCTAAGGGTGACATGGAATGCCATTCCCAGTCTGGGCCTAATCCCACCTACCTTTCAGCCTTATCTCTCCCTTATCGTTCTACGCCAGAGGCACACACGGAATCACTCTTGGTTCCCTGAACAGGTTTTGGTCTTTCAGGCCTCCACACCTTCCCAGAAACTAGTGCTGCTGCTAGCAATATCCTTTTCCTGTTTTAAGATCCAAACAAAATGATCCCTTCCCAGGAAAAACTTCACTGGTCTTGCAGGTAGGTCTTTGGTGACTCCCTCCCCTCTGCTTCTGTAACATGTTGCATATAATATTAGAGCACTAGTTATCATTTAACTGTATTTATCCCTGTTTTGCAACTGCAATTTCCCACACCACTTTTCCCTAATTCCAACCCAACTTCTAAATCACCTTTGTTTTTCTGACTTTTGGTGTAGGGTAGAGCAAGGCATCACTAAAATGCCCACTAAATAAATAAAAACCAATATCATGCCATGTTCAGCCCAAATGTTTTGAGTAGAAAAATATTTTATAGACATACATACACACCCATCTATATATACAGATGCACATATACTATATATGCATGATTTCACATGGGTTTTAATTTTTCCATATTGAAAAAAAAAACTTGTTTAAAATAAAGTACAAGTTAAAGAAACAAAAGTACACATTAAGAAATGATGCAATTATTCCATACCAGTTTATTGTAGATATTGTTTCCAAAAATTTATAGCATAAATAACCTTTCATGTCATAAAATAACTTAGTACAATTTATAATAAAACTTTGAGAATTTAACATCTCATCAAAATACAATAAAATATGGTTTTAAAATATGATCAACCCTTTTTTTTTTTTTAACTTGAGGGCATAAAAACCAAAATTACCCAAACTATGGCTGCACATTTAAACTTTAACAAAGCATATTGGGTTTATTTAAATGTAACTCAACCATCCTAAATTAATACATAGTTTTGTTTTCCTTCCTGCATGGTTCTTTGTAATTTCTGTTCCTTTTGACTTGTATTTCTGTTTCCACACAGCTTCCTTCTTCATTTTCACCTCTTTCCATCTGCAAAGTCATCTATCTCCGGGCTCCCAGAACATGTAGTTGAACTCACTCAGCCCCTTGACATCAGTTTCTGTAATCCTTGCATCAGTGTAGGGAGTAACTGCTTGAGTAACTACAAAGGTATTTCAAAACTTCAGTGCAATTTGCTTCAGTTATTTTCATTCAGATGCCATCACCGTTCAGGGAGATTAATCACTGGAACCCACTGATCCATGTAGCGACTTTCCCGGCAAAAACAAATAAGTTGACTTAAGGCAGGATCCTTCCACTGTGATGAATGCGGATTCTGGGAACAAATTTAGAAAAAATAAAATTATTATTTTTTTAAAAATCAGACTTTGCTACTAATTACAATACTTCTGAGGGGAAGACACTTGAACATTCTATACTTTGGCTGTGTTACAGACCACTTAAAACCATTAAAAAAATTTTTCCAGGTAGTTGGGTTTCCTGCAAAATCGTTAAGGGTAATTCTCTACAAAGCTATACTCTGCAAAGTCTGAATACATGCAACTCACTGAGTCATATATGTGTTTTCATATTTACTCAGTTTTTGCCTGAGAGTATTATTCATAGGCTTGTCCTACCAAACTTGTACCTTGGTGGACACCTGAGAAATACTTCCATGCTGGGCTACCAGGAGTTTAGAGCTGCAGAGCAGTTAACTAAAACTGCCACCTGTTATCCTCCCAAAAGAGAGAGTAGTATTTTTCAGGAGTAGCAAAATAATGAGGCTGCCACTTAAGGAGATCAGTCAAACTGTTCCAAAATGTAAAACACAAAACAATCACATTTACCTCTGTAAATACAAGTTATCTACCTTTCAAAGGTTTTTATGGGGGCATGGGGGCATTTAAAAAACTTCAAGACCACAAAGAAAAAATTTCCACTCTATTCTCTTAATGTATTTCTAGGGAATTAATGAGGTCTGTCTCCTACACCATTTCTATTTTTAGCTCTGACTGGCAGAGAATGAGGCTGACTCCTTAATGAGGGTGAGCCAGGAATTTATTTGGCTTTATCTAATCTGCCCTGCTAAAGGAATTAGTCACGGGAGGTAGTGCAGATGTAGGTAGGGAGTAGCTGGACTGACAATGCTGAGTCACAAGGATCTCTTCCGCTTCTGGCAGCCTCCAACGTGCTTAGACACGTTCTGTCCCAGAGAAAATCCCCATGATGAAACTAGCACATCTCGGCTGAAAGTCCAGCCACACGCTTTAATGGGGCAAAGGCTCCCGTCTCTTAACCCTCGCCCGTTTCAGATCTGGAGTCAGGCGCCTCTCAGCGCTCACGAACTTCCTGCCAGGACTCTAACCTCGAGCTGCCGGCAAGTCCCCTTCTCCCTTACCGTCACCAGCACGCAGTGCAGGTCCGGGGGCTGCTCTGCGCCCTCGCTGGCTGCGGGGCCCGCATCGGTCTCCAGGAGCAAGAGTTCGGCCAGCCGGCCCGGGTTGCTGACACGCAGGATGTCGATATCATTCTCGCAGCAGAATGCCTGGATCAGGGTGAAGTGGATCTGCAGAGCCACGTCCCTGTCGTCGTCCTCGTCCGCCGCCAGCAGGCACAGCACCACGTTATCCGGGTCGCTGCGGGCAGGGAACGAACGGGCTGGTGAGCCCAAAGGCAAGACCCGCCGCGTGGCAGCCTGCACCCCCCGCCCAGGTGCCAGGGGTCGCACCCGGGTCCGCTCACTCCCCCTGGGACAAGTAGCCACGGGATAGATGGAACGCGGCAGGAAGTGGCGCTGCAGGGCGAGGGGAGACCGGTGAAAGCGACCTTCTCTGGCTGGGGCGAACAGGAGAACCAAGAGGGTCACGCGAGGCCTCCACTTACACGTTGAGCAGCTTGGCCGCCTCGTACACCCCGACGGTGATGGTGCGCTGACTCAGGGCTTTGCTGAGCACTTCCTCGAGGGCATCCCCCACCTTATCCATCCTACACGCGGGAAGAAGCAAGGGGATCCCGTCACACTAAGCCCCTCCGGGTAGTCGCCGCCTCCTCGCCCTGCACCGCGACCCTCCCAACCGAGGGCACGCGCAATAGCGCCCCTCGACCTTTTGCAAACCCAGGACTCCCTGGGATATCATCCCCTTCCCCCCATAACCCTTACGCCCAGAGGCCCGGCATCCTGTGAGCAGCCCCGAGAGTGACATCCGCCACCCTTTCCCTAGTGCTCTACTAGTCCTTGGCGCTGGGTGCAGCCGCAAGAGCTGCACGGGCAGGGACGGTCACGTCTGCCGTTTGCAAAGCCTCGAGGGGCTAGACCGGCGTGCGGGGTACGCTCTTTCCGTCCACGCGCGCCTCCGGAGTGTTCCAGAGGAAGAAAGGCGGGACAGGAGGTACCCGCTGCAAACTTTGAACCACTCGCTCCCCATTAACCTTGCATAGCCCAGCAGCACCGGAGTGCGCGCAGGAGGCAAGCAGAGTTCCGGCAGAGGCTCTGGCCGACTTACCTTTCGGTTTTTTGCTCTCCAGCCGAGAATTCCTCCAAAGTCATATTGCAACTGCAGGTCGCCCACAGAGAGAGAGCGGCGTGCGAGCTGCTCCTGCCACCGCCGGCGCGCGGGCGCCTGCTTTCCACACTCCTTTGCAGGCTCCTCCAGCGCCCGCCACCACCGCGCTGTCCGCCCCTCCCGCCCCGCTCGCTCGCTTGCTCGTTAGTCGGCTCTCAGCAGCCCACTCGCCACTAACCGCGACACTAACACCACAGCTGCCTCACAGCCACTGAAGGACAAAGGCCCCGCTCCCAGGAGTTATCCTGCCAACCCCCAGCCAACCACCATCCTCTTTATTTGCATACGCGCAGCCATTGGGCTATGCAAATCAGCCTGTTCAGACAATTTGACCTCAGCTCCAGGAACCAGGCGGAGAGGAGCGGAAGAGGGAGGGGCCAGGAGGAAAAAGAGCCTAGGGGCGGGGGCGGGCGGGGTTCCGAGCCTACTCTCACCCGGTAGGCGGGGCGGGTAGGAGCCGAGATCTTCGTAGGGGGGCGGGGAAAGGAGGGTGTCTTCAGCTTGGGCTGGAGCTGGCTGCCAAGTGTTTTTCTTGCTGGTGCGCTTTTTTTTTATTGTCGTTTGAAGTCTTTTGTTTTGGGGGCTGCTGTTAACATCTATTTTCAGGGTTAATGCACCCAAGTCTAGTAATTATTAGTACGCAGGTTATATAAAAAGAGTGTATCCAGACCTCTGGGGCAAAGTTTACCTCAGAAGTGTTGTTTATGTAAGTCTAAGCAAAGCTGCTTATTAGTAGTAGTATTATTTCGGTGCCCTGATGGCTGGTTTGATTTATTTTTGGAAACTTGCAAGGGTTGGAAGCTCAAAAAAGAAAAATCAACACATTTGTGTTTGGTGATGGCAGGAAACCAAGTTGGAATCTTTTATGCAGAAAGCAGAAAGACTTCCCACCTGCCCAGGGTAACTGTGGAAAACTGAGTTCAGGAGGAGCTGGTCACCACATGTATAATCATTTTATCCTAGCCTCACAACCCCAATTCACCTTTCTCAGCCTTTCCCAAAGGAGGATCCTTCTGCAGGGCACCAGCTAAGAGACAAATGTCTGACACCCACACAAGGCACACATCTAAACTCAAAATGCTCTGGATATGCCCTCAGCTTCCTTTCATGAGGCAAGTATGTCACTACCTTCCACAGGGGGCCTATGATCTCACTGTGAATTATTGATGTTAGTTGCTGAATCATGAAGTTGCTGCTATAGGTCCTTATAGTCATAGGCTAAAATTTCACCTTTGAGATAATGGCAATCTGTGGGTGGAAAGAAAGTAGTAGTTCTACATTTTTGAAAAACAAAATTGAATGTAGAGTTTGAATCGGTTGAAAGTTCTCTGTATCATGAGTTTATGCAATAAATGCAAAAATATGTGTTAAACCTACTGAAGTCACCAAAAGTGGTAAAAAAAGAAAAAAAAATACTCCTATATGCTTGCTTTCAAAACAATGCTTGCATTTTTAAGGTCACTGTACAGACAAAGGTCACAGAAGTAATTTTCTGCTAAGCTACAAGGGAGTTTTTGTACCCGTATGTTCATATCATTCTAGACAAAATATTCTTCAGCTTTCTTGATCTTAATTTAGAGGAAAAGAAAAGTGATAGGTCAGGTTTTCTGGCTCATTTATTTGAGCTGCCATTTTGCACTTCATCTCTAACTGCATTGTCAGCAAGGGACAAGTTTTGACTAAAGGAATGGTGCTGGTCTGTGGGTCATTTACCCAGAAATGTATGTTTCATATCCATACGTTAAATTCTAACATGTAGCGTCTTTTAAAGAATTCCTTTAAATTGGAATTTAGGTAGGTACTAAAGCATTTTCAGTTTTGCAAACAAAACCTGAATTATGCAATCTGGCCTGAGTCATCATTTGGAGACTGTTCAACTCTGTTCTGTGGAACTCCAAGGTTCTACTCACTAGGTATTTCTTAGAGGTTCCTTGGAAGAAGTATGATCACTGTAAACTGACAGCAAATTAGGAAATCGAGTGAGTTTCTTGACAGCAGGGAGTGTGACTTCATCAACGTGGTATTCTTGGCACCTACCACAATTTCTGCATTTGGTGGAAGCATGGCCAGTGTTCACTGAGTTAAGTAGAATCTGAATTGAACAATAAGATCTCAGAATACTACAGTCCTGTGCAATGCATGAATTCTAAGATATTCCACATTTAATTTTAGTTCAAAAAAACTTCTTTGCTGTCCTACAATATACCAAGAACTGTACAATTCCTGGCCCTTTGCCTTTAAAGGGCTTACCATCTAAATATTATGCCCATGCTTGAACTGGGTTTTGGGACAAAATGCTATGCACTGTCATCAGCCAGCTATGCTGAAAGTCCCATGACTTTAGTCATCTGAACGGAAACTGTAGGACAGTAGAACCCATGTATTGTTATTCCAATTCAAGTGAACCACAGCCCTGATAATACCCCACCAAGGTCAATTATAATAAGTAAAAATGCGGTATAAAAAGATTACTTCTTAATATAGGCCCAGTTTCTCACTCAACAAGTACACTGCATTCTTTATTTGATTTCAAGGGAAAGTGATTTGTTCAAGTGCTATGGGGTTGTTCTCTGTGAGATAAGCCTAGCCTTCCAGTATTCAAAAATATTCATCTGTCATACTTTCTGACTCAGATATGTTACACCATTTTGCCTCATTGCTGAGTCTGCCTAGACTGTTTCATCACGGATTATTTTGGTGTTTCACACTGGAAGTAGGAGCTGCATTTGTCTGCCACTAGATTGCAGTTATATATTAGGGTGAATTTAGATGATACTGTTCATAAATGCTTATTTGTCCCTGGGGAGGATGGTATCCAATGATAAATTACAGGAATAGTCCTAGATAGGTACATATGTGTATATATACTTTTTTCATATATTCTAAAAATAATCTGTATTAAAATATAATTCCAATATATATAATCATTTAAAAAATTATCCCAGGTAATTCCAAGTACTTCAACTGCACAGAACTGAATGACCTTCTGGTAATATTTATAATGATGCTAAATGGTTATATTTGGATGTTAGATAAAAATAAATTTATATTCAGGAGTTGTCAAATAATTTTAGCACTGCTGCCTGCTTTACATCTTAAAAGTCTTTTTTTATTTTTTTCATTATTATCATACATATATTCTTACTACTGGTTCTGTAGTATAGAATGATAAATTTTCTCTCTTTCAAAAATTCATCAACCCTTTAACACATGATGCTTATTATTTCAGTACTAGACATATTATTCTTAACATTGAAGGTTATCAATTAGTCTATGACAGATGTATTAACTATTAATACTTATCTAGAACTGTATTATATTACATTTTGTTGTTAAAAATCCTAAGGTTCCTGAAGTATTTTTTTGTATAAGTCTGGTAAAGTTAGTTTCTAAAGTCAGGCTCTCAATTTCCCTAAATTTTTTTCTCAAAGAAGACTGTTCAGACAATTTACACCTAAAAATGTATAATTTCATAAGATCAATATTTCCATTTGAATTTAACATAAACATTTAGTTTCTTGGACCATCTGGTAGGCAAATTCTGAGATGGCCTCAATGATCTCTAACCCCAATGTTAACCTTTTTATAAGCCTTTTCCTTTGTGTGTGGGTAGAACCCATTTCTTGTTTCGAACCAATAGAATATGTGTTGAGCTATCACACCCATGATTATGTTATATTCTATGACAAAGGTGAAAGTACTTTGCTAGTATAAGTATTTAGTTGACTTTGGGTTAACCAGGAGGAAGTTTGACTGTAAACTGAGACAGTCACTATGGAGAACAGTAAAAAGCTAAAAATAGAGCTACCATATCATCCAACAACCCCCCTCCTAGGCATCTATCTGGAGAAAAACTTGGTTCAAAAGTATATATGCATCCCAGTGTTCATTGTAGCACTGTTGCAATAGCAAAGACATGTGGTAGTTGCTCAGTCCTGTTCAACTCTGTGACCCCATGGACTGTAGCATGCCACGCTCCTCTGTCCATGGGATTTTCTAGGCAAAAGTACTGGAGAGGGTTGCCATTTCCTTCTCCAGGGGATCTTTCCAACCCAGGGATTGAACCCGGGTCTCCTGCATTTCAAGCATATTCTTTACCACCTGAGCCACCAGGGAAGCCCTGAAGTTCAGACGAATGGATAAAGAAGACGTGGTACATATATACAATGTAATATTACTCAGCCATTAAAAAAAGAGTGAAATAATGCCATTTGCAGCCACTTGGAGGGACCTGGAGATTATTATACTAAGAGAAGTAAGTCAGACAGAGAAAGACAAAGATCATATGATATCACTTATACACAGAATATAAAAAAATGATACAAATGAACTTATCTACAAAAGAGAAACAGACTCACAGACTTAGAAAATGAACTTATGGTTACCAGGGGTAAGGTTGGTAGAAGGGATAGACTGAGAGTTTGGGGTTTCTGTGTACACACTGACATATTAAGAACAGATAACCAACAAGGATCTACAGTATAGCCCAAGGAACTCTGCTCACTATTCTGTGATAACCTAAATGGGAAAAGTATTTGAAGAAGAACAAAAAATAAATAAATAAAAAGGGAGGTTATGCTAGGTGGGCCTAACCTAATCACGTGAGCCCTTTAGAAGAGGGCTCAACCTTCTCTGAAGAAGTACTGGAAGCATCAGAGACTTTCTTTCTTCACTGCTGGTTTTGAAGGAACAAACTTCCATTAAGCTGCAAGAAAATGGATTTTACCAACAACCTGAGGGAGCTTGGCAATATACCCTTCCCTAGTCAAGCCTTCAAATGAGAATGTAGTCTGGTTAACACTGATTTTTAGCCTTGTGAGACTCTAAAACGATCACCCTGCTAAACCACATCCAGACATCTGACCTGCAGAAACTATGTGATAATACTAAGTGTTGTTTTATACCATTAAGTAACTTGCTATTTGTAATCTGTTATGTAGAATCAAAGCCTAATGCAATATCCTTAATACTATCTTGTTGTATGTTCAATAAATTCTTACCCTATGGAAATTTTCTTCAGCTATTAATATTCATGGCACTAGAGGCATGGTGTTGCTTTGAGCTTTAGGCTGACCACCTTGTGTTGCCATTAGCTGCTCACGTTTCACCAGCCATGCAGGGGCCATCCAGCTGAGGTGTCAGATGAAGAGACTCTCTAGGACATTTTTCAGGGACCCCTTCACCCCATCTCCCCACCTTCCCACTGAGTTAAGTGTATCAGGATGTTTCTATCATGGTAGGAATGTTCTCTCTGTGAATGTCTCTACTTGGTGGACTGCTCAAAAGTGAAGAAGATAGGTGTTCTGGATGGGTAATTGGCCATTGGTGTTCTGGTAATATGACCAGGTTTCTGAATTTTCTGTCTCTGAAATAGAAGAGGTGATTCTTTTCACCCATGTCCTTCATTGTAAAGGTTTATCCTTCCTAACTCTTAAAAGCTTAGTTCTTCTCTGTCTATACTCACTCTCTTGGTGACCTCATCCAGTCTCATGACCTTAAATATTTATATGCTGATGACTCCCAAATACACTTCCAATCTGGTCAGTCATCTCCTCTGAACCTCAGGCTTACTCATCATCTCTGTGTTGATATACAGTAAGCATCTCAAACTTACAATAACCAAAGTTGGTAATAGTCCTCCTATAGGTTAATGGCAACCCACTCCAGTGTTCTTGCCTGGAGAATCCCAGGGATGGGGGAGCCTGGTGGGCTGCCGTCTGTGGGGTCACACAGAATCGGACATGACTGAAGCGACTTAGCAGGATGCGTTAATGGAAACTCTGTTCTTCCCATTGCTCAGCTGCCAAGCCATGGTGTCATCCTTGACTTCTTTTCTTCACAACCCACATCCGGTCCATCAGCAAACCCTATTGACTTACTTCAAAAAATAAAATAATTCAACCAATTCTCAGGCTTCCACCACAACCCCACCACCATCTGCCCCTTGGATAGCTGCAACAACTGGTTTCTCTCTCTGCTTTTGTCCTTCCTCTACTTACCTCCAGCAGCCAAAGTATTCTGTATACTATGGAATACCAAAATACTACATATACTATAGAATAGCCCACCAGGTTCCTCTGTCCATGGAATTCTCCAGGTAAGGACACTGGAGTGGGCGGCCATTTCCTTCTCCAGGGGATCTTCTTGACCCAGGGATCGAACCCGTGTCTCCCACATTGCAGGCAGAATCTTTACCATCTGAGCCACCAGAGAAACCCTGAAATATAGAATACTATAGTACTATATAAACTATAGAATACTATATATACTGTTTCCATAAAATCAAGTCAGATCACAGTCACTTCTCTGACCCAAACTTACTAATGGCTCCACTTTTCGCTTAGAGTAAAAGCCAAAGTCCTTACTAAGGTCTAAGAGACCCTGCAAAACTCTGTCCACCTTGATGAAGAGTTCTAATACAGATGACGGTGACAACTGCACAACTGTGGTTCTTCAGTCACTAAGTCATGTCTGACTCTTTGTGGCCCCATGGACTGCAGCACATCAGTCCTCCCTGTCCTTTACTATCTCCCAGAGTTCACTCAAACTCATGTCCATCAGCCATCCAACCACTTCATCTTCTGTCACCCCCTTCTCCTCCTGCCTTCAATCTTTCCCAGCATCAGGGTCTTTTCCAATGAGTCAGCTCTTCGCATCCAATGGCCAAAGTATTGGAGCTTCAGCATCAGTCCTTCCAGTGACTTTCCTGGTGGTCCAGTGGTTAAGACCCCATGCTTCCAATGCAGGGTACATGGGTTCTATCCCTGGTCGGGGAACTAAGATCCCACATGCCATGCAGTGCACAACTGTATTAATATATTAAAAAGTCACTGAGTAGTATATATAGGGTAAATTGTAGGTAATGTAGATGTATCTCAATAAACCTGTTATTAAAAAAGTACTGAATCCCTCCTCGAATCTCCTATTTTACTACTCTCTATCATATGCATTCCTTCCAAGCCACAGTGACCTTCCTTCTGCCTCAGGGCTCTGTACTAACTAAAAGTGTTAATCGCTCAATCGTGTCTGACTCTCTGTGACCCCATGGATTGTAGCCCACCAGGCTTCTCTGTCCATGGAGTTCTTGCAAGAATACTGGAGCCATTCCCTTCTCCAGGGGATCTTTCCTGACCCAGGGGTCAAGCTTGCATCTCCCACATTGCAGGCAGATTCTTAACTAAGTCATGTGGGAAGCCCTGTACTGACTGAAAGCCATGAATATTTTCTCCTGACCATCACATTGCTCACTCCTTTCAAGTTTCTTTCTCGGTGAGGCCTACCCTGCCCACTCCTGGCATTACGGATCCCCTAAACCCTGTTCTCTCTCTTTTTAAAATACTTTTAACATACTTATATATCATCATCTGGCTCCCCTCTCCTACCCACTCTGCTCCCCAAGTATAAGTTCAATGGAGTAGGATTTGTTTTGGTCACTGACTGATTCCTAAGTAGTTAGAAGAGTGCCTTGCACAGGGTAGACCCGGAATAAATAGTCATTG
Source organism: Budorcas taxicolor (assembly GCF_023091745.1). Classification (NCBI taxonomy): domain Eukaryota; kingdom Metazoa; phylum Chordata; class Mammalia; order Artiodactyla; family Bovidae; genus Budorcas; species Budorcas taxicolor. The sequence goes on from NC_068912.1 coordinate 77,654,405, forward strand.
AATCAGATATTGTTGAATGAATAAGTTATACAGATTTAAAGATTTAATTAATGAACTAGAACATAAAGCTACACATCTTCTAGTCTCTTATATATCAGAAACCATTTTTGACTGAATCCTATTTTTGTTGATTGTACTTTTTTAATCACAGAGGTTTGTATGCCCTTATCTACATTTTTATATTCTTCTTTGTACACCCTTCACCCCCACCCCAGCAATTTTTAAATATATTTTTTCAGGTGCTATAAACTGGCCCATTCTGTAACTAAGGATTTGTGACCTCTACCAGTCTGTATCGTGTGCACATATAAAACCCAATAGATTAAAAGGTACTTAATTGCCAAGTTTCAAGGCTTGTTCTTTCACTGTAGCATAAAAGATTATAATGATGAGGAAAACAACCTTGAAAGGTTTTTATGAAGGTGAGTTTTGAAGTGGGAGGTTTAAAAGAGCAGAGATGGAGTGTTCATTATAGAAGCAACATACAAGAAAAACAAATGGAAATACAATTGAAAACACTGAGTAATATTTAGGAGACTGTAAGCAAAAGAAATAAAGCACAAAGGGAAATAAAAGCCTTCTTTACTACTGTTTGAACTCTTACCTCTTTCTCTGGCTTTAGCACTTGTAAGCGTTTCATCTCTAGTCATTGGAAATTTCTGCCAGGAGAGCTTAGACGCTGAAATTGCTTTTAAGATCTATTCTGTGAATAATATGCATTCTTACATTTTTGCTTTGGTCTTCCTTTACTTTGGCAATGAAATGTCAGTCTCTAGGTCTGGAAGATATTAAATATTAAAAAGGACAATTTATGATTAAACCCTATAAGGCTGTGTGTGATCTTTTGAAGAGGGTCTGGGAAACAGTCTTTTGAAACACCCATTTCTCAGGGCTGGTCTGGAGGTTGTCTGACAGTACTCTTTCTGGCTTCTGTTTGACTTTATATTGTAAAGGTCTAAAGTAGCCTCATTTTTAGTAACCAAAGAATGCAGTAAGCAGACTGTTATCTGACTGTCCATTATGAACACTTTACTCCTGGGCTTCATGGACCATATCAGTTTGTGGCAAAGTGATGGATTGTGTTTACCATTCTGTGTTGACCTATAAGGGTTTCTGCCATATGCTATAGCTCATCCCCTTTAAGACAGAGGAGGGGGAGGCCTCGTTAGTATCACTGGCCACTAAGCAGAAATGTGTCAGGGACTTTGCTTTCTCAGCTGGAGTATCACCCTGGCTTGGCAAGCTATCTTCCCTATTTTAGGAAAGCATCACCATCAAATATAAGAAGTCCTGTCTATAGATTCACTTGATTGTTTATGTTTTACATCTGTATCTTAGAAATCCTTTGAAGTGATGCTGTAAAATTAAGATCTGTGGGGCTACTTTGCCTACATAGCCAGCATGACCAATCTAATTTGATGTCCTTATAAGAAGGTGGATTGAATGATACGTGATCTTAGGTAGGATATTTACCCTCTTCATATCTCAGTTTCTTCATTTACTACTAAGTAATGAGGATGAGAACTCCCTTTGGAGAGTTCTTTGGGGATGGGAAAGAAGTTCCCTCCCCTTTGGGGGAAGAGAACTCCCTTTACCCCAAAGAAGTAGTAGGTATAATCCCACACAAAGATAAATAAAAGCAGAAGTGTTCTGGCTGATGTAGTCAGATGGGGGTGGGGCTGAGACAGAAACAGAAGTCTGAGGGCTTGGGCCTCCTCTTATCAACAGCCCCCCACCCCAGCTCAACTCGTTGTCTTTGTTGATCATGGTTGGAAACTAAAAAGTTTGTTCTATAACACCTTTCCAACTTTGATTTTTTTGCTTAATAATTTGTTATTCTAATAATCATTCTGTAATTTTCAGCAACCACCAAAAGACATTTAATATTTCATTTACCACGAAAAATGTTATTTTTCTAGGGCCCTCCCTTGTGATCTAGTGGTTGAGAATCTGCCTTCCAGTGCAGAGGACTCAGGTTCAATCCCTGGTCCTAGAACTAAGATTCCACATGCTATAGGGCAAGTAAACCACAACTAGAGAGGCCTGCAGGCCACAGCTTTTGAGCCTGTACACTCTATAGCCTGGACTCTGCAGCAAGAGGAGTCCACACCCCAAACAGAGAAAGCCTACATGCCACAAGTAAGAGCCTGTGCTCCGCAATGAAGACCCAGCACAGCCAAAATAAAAACAAATCAATAATAAAAAATAAACTATAAAAAGTTTTTTCTGGGCCTTAAAATCTTAATCACCAGATCATCTGCCTAAAGAATTAAAAACACATTCATATCCGTCTGCTGTGGTATCAATTTTTAAAAATCTCAACCATTTCAATAGGTTAGTCGAGATTAGGTTGCAGCTTGCCTTGTTAACCTTAATGTATTGCCTGGTTACCAAATGCTATGGAGTATGATTTGGCACTGTCTCTTAATAAACAGGTTGCACCTGGGAACTAGTGGGAATTCTCCCGTCTGAGAAGAAACAGCTACAACAGATGGTAAAACGACTGAAAACCAGGTGGGGTCATTGTTTAATGACCATTTGAATTAAGTTTGGTTAATTTGGCGTGTCTCTCATTATCCCTAGCAACTGGACCCTCTACTCCATGTTATAAGTTTGGGCCTATATCTTTTACATAAACTATCAAAACAGGTCCATCTGTGATCCTGAAGCTATATTCACCTTAAATTCAACCACAATGTAAATTCTAAAGTCTTTGGGTCTAGCTGTGAGACGCCGTTAAACACAGTCCTTTAGCCGTACTCTGCAATTAACTTTTTCTCAAGTGACTTCTTGTCGTCCATGACATGGATAAATGTCTCTTTACATTTTTCTAGGTTTTTATTGAGGCAAAGAACTTCCTCTTAACCTAAAACACTTAGCAGAAATTTCCAAGAATCTGAGATGAGAAGATTTCAACCCATGTGCTTCCCTTTAAAGTTTCTCCTAAAGTCTGTATGCAACAGCAAGTTGGCTCCCAGGGATGTTTCAGGGGATTTCTAATTAGATTTGTGATTTATTAATAAAAACTGCTGATTTGTTAAATGCTTATCATATGCATGGCACTTTTTATTTATATGATATCACTTGATTCTCATAACCATCTTTGGGGTGGATACTGTAATCTTCATGTTATTGCTGAAGAAGCTGTGGCCTGTTGGAGAGTTTGGTTACTAGCTCAAAGGACCCATAGCTAAGGGGCAGAGATAGGATACAAATTCACATCTGAGAGACCCCAGATCTCAGCTCTTTAGCAGCAGACCATCCTCCTCTAGAACATCTGTAGTTTATGCAGCAGCAGGGCTTAGTATTCAGAATGCAGACTTTTGAGTCAGGCCTGGGCAAATCACCTAACCCATTTTATCTCTTTCCTAAGTAACAATAGTACCTATCTCATAAGTTTATGATGATGATTAAGTGAAGTAATGTAGGTAACGCGCTTACAGTGCACCACACATAGAATGCCACAAGTGTTAATTATTTGGCACCCATTTTTCCAATTTCTTCATCTAAGTAAACGTTGCATTTTCATTTTCTCTGACATTTGGGGCATACTTGCTGATAGTAAAAGTACTGGACTTCCCTGCCTTCAACTAATGCTGTGAAAAATTCCACTGAATTTGAATACAGCCACAGATGAATCCAATATACATGTTCCCTTCTGACTACAGAGGAAGCAAACTTTCCCTCATTGGTGAACTTTAGATCTTTATGCAATTTTGATAGCCTAAGTGATGTACTTCTGCTTGCTAAGGAACAGGGCTTGATGTTATTCAAACCCTCTGTGTGTGTGTGTGTGTGTGTGTGTGTGTGTTAATACAGAACAATGAGTTTCTCAAACTGTAGAACACTCTTAATGTTTCTTTAATCCTCTGAGAGCTTCCTGTATTTGTGAACTCCTTTCAAATCAGCAACTGCAGCCTCAACATCTGGGTCCTCCCTGTTGCAGGGAACATAAATTAACCGGTAGTAGCATCCTGTAAATGTTAGGAGCAGGAGCTAGGGAAGCACACAGAGGCAGGCCAGGGTGCTTTCAGTATCTAGCAGCTGGTCCTGATGTAATGCCTCAGAACTGGTTTTAGCTGACGTCAGATAACGCTGATGTGCACCAGATTGGCTTGTAGTACCAGTAAAACTGATCCCTCCCACTTCCCCTACTGCCCCTGTGTTTGCCAGAACGCTGGAGACCATTATGAACTCACAGTTGTCATTTGATCTCCATCTGGCTGCTGTCACTAAAGCTGCCTTTTATTGCTTGCCAAAAGTGTAAAGCTCAAGACATTTCTCTTTCTCACAGATCTTTGCTTCTAGTCCTTACTTTTCTAATTTTCTGGGTAGTTCCAAATAATTCTCCTTCTGTCTGAATACTGTGTACCACCACCGGGAAACTAACAAAGGACACACCAGAATATTTACCCAGATGTCTTCTTAATGGACTAGATTTAGCAATAGATTTTAGGAAGTGTTAGAGGTGGGCTGTGGCTTTGTTGACTTCAGATATTATGTCTTAAGTTTGATGTGGTTTGAATTTCTGATATAAATGTGAGATTTGCATGTATGATCTCATGCTGTGGCAAATTTTACAAGGCTGTAGATCACAATAGTCTAGCCATACAATTATGCGGGTCCCTGTATTGAATTAGAATCTATACAAATTAAACAATAAATATGAGTAACATGCCATGAATTGGATCTTAAAACAGCTTAATAATCTGAGGAGGACAGAAGAAGGGATTCTAAGATGATGTTTAATATACTTAGTCACTAGACTGTTCATAGTTAAAGCTGATTGTAAATTTGGAACCAGCTCAAAGATTTACTGTTAGTGATCGTCTGGTAGTTAAGATTTAGTAATCTTACACACAGCATGAAGAGCATTCTTAGTCAAGAAATCTTTTCAGGGATGGCATTTCACATTCAGTAAGTGTTGTTGGTGATGATGATGGGCTTTATCATAGGCTTTAAAAGTTTTGGAAAGAAATTTAAGATCCTGATTTTTACTTAGTTTAGCAAATTAGTTCCATAAGAAGTAATTATAAAGAACCTCTTATGAATGTTCTCAGTATACTATTTTTTAAAAGCAAATTAGGAGGCACTACATTCTGTATGAACCCATATTGTGTCCTAACGTGTAAAAAATAAAACAGTTTGGAAGGACATACACCAGTGTAATCAATGCTCCTCTTTGAGTGATGGGATTACAGTTCATTTTGATTTTCCTATATTTGCTTACTTTTATTTGATAACTTTTCATGTAATAAGCATATATTGCTTTTCTTTTAAAGTATTTGTAATTGAGGTAAAATTTTACCTTCAGTGAAAGACACACACAGATCATAAAATCTGATGAGTTTTGGCAAATGTACACATTCATGTAACCCAATCAAAATGTAAGTCCAATCAAGATATAACCCCAATCATGATATGTAAGAATTCCATTGCCCCAGAAAGCTCCCTTCTAACCCCCTTCCAGCCAATATTCACATCCCATAAAAACCACTGTTCTGATTTCCAGCATCATAGATGTGCATGCCACTTTTTAACTTAAAAACTCTGTATAGTTATTTTTGTTTCTTACAAGAAACTTCTGTTTAAACTGAGATATGACCAAAAAGAAAAAAAGAGTTGAAACAATCCCCTGCCTTTGAGTATCTTACCTTGTCAGTGAGGAGATGAGAAAAATAATAGAGCAAGAGCTTAGGAGAGAGAGTTTAAGAGCTAAATCATATAGTTCAAGAAAACTCAAAGAAAAGGAAAATTATCATGCAAGAGTTTACAAGATCTTAGATCCATATTTCATTACAATAGGAAAGGGAGAAAGTCTGCTGGACTATAAACTCTAACAGGTCAGGGACTGTGTCTATTTTGTTCAGCGTATCCTTACTGCATTACACATTACCTGGCAGAGCTACTGATTCAAGAAATATTTGTAGACTGAGTAAGTGGATGCTATTATTTGTTGACAGTTAGTCAACAAATATTTATTTACTCTTCCAACAAATATTTATTTACTCTTCCAAAAGATATTTAATGACATCATACTATGTGCCATGGATTGTGCTAAGCTCTAGAGATAGAATGGTAGACAATGGCCCCTTAAAATGGTAGCTATATTCCCTAACTTCATGGAGCTTACATGTTGCCAGGAAGATTGATATTAACACTGTTTTAAAGGCAGAGAGAATGGCACACAAGTGAGGGGTTAAAAAGGAGAGAGTTTGGTGAGTCTGGAGACCGAGAGAAGGCCAGTGAGAGGCGGAGAGGCAGGAGTCGGGGCTGCAGAGTTGGCCAAGGTGATGTAGGCAGGGCCTTGCTGGTTGTCAGATGGATTGGGGATTTTATCACAGGAACAAGAGGGAGCCATTGAAGGGTCTTAAGCAGGGGAGGGGCATGATCACACTTGTGTTTTAAAATATTCTTCTGTATCTTGGACCGAGAATAACATGGACAGAAGCAAGAGTAGACAATCAGGAGTCTGTTACAATAGTGTAAGAGGGAGCTGAGGGCCTTGGGGAGGATGGCAGCAGAGGGAATGAAAAAAAAAATGGAGTGAAGACATATTCAGAGGCAGAACTGAGCCTTAACAAATGATTGATTGTGATGAATAAATAAGTAGAGGTGTCAAGAATGACTCCACATTCTGGCACAAGCCACTTGGTTCATGGTGGAACCATTTAATTCTTTTAATGTGCAAAAGAAGTCACCTTCATGGATTGACCATGGTGAGGCTCAGATCTCTGTTAAGCAGAGCTCAGACCATGCGTCTAAAACGTGTCCATTGCAGACCTGAGGTGCAAAAGTGGTGATTTGGAATGGCTGGTGCGGGGCAAAATGGTGATGGTGGAAGGATTTTTATGCCCACAACCTCTTCTCTTAGGTAATTTTTCTTGATCTTGCCCACATTCCTCTTTTTCTTTAACCAATCCTCATATCCTTTTCAGATATCTGATAATTCATCCCTACTAATTGATCATTGATAACAGTGGCTTTAAGGTGAGGTGCTTTGTCCCACCTCCTAGACTCCACATACCTTGAGTTTTTGCCTCTTAACAGTCATGGGGTGAATATTAGGGAGATTGAATGGGTCATAGAGCTAGTGGTTGCCATTGTAAATTTCTTAGAAAAATGAGGCTGCCCTTAGCCTGTGTAGGCTGGGCCCATCCTATTTCTGTCTATTTCCCCCATTATTTTCTTCCTTGTCCTTTTCTAGTACTTTCTTTTCACTCTCTCTCAGTTGTCTTTATTTTACATCCTAGTCCGGTGTCTTTGGAAAGTTTACTGAAGATCTCGGAACCTCAGTCTCTTCAACTCTAGTTGGGGGAAAATATCAGTGTCAGTAGATTCAGTGTCTTCTGTGTGGTAATTTCTCATTGTTAATTGCTTTCCTCCTCCACCCATGCAGGCTTACCCTGTGGCTCAGCAGAAAGAATCTGCCTGCAATGCAGGAGACACAGGTTAGATCCCTGGGTAGGGAAGGTCTCCTGGAGGAGGGCATGGCAACTCACTCCGGTATTCTTGCTGGGAAAAATCCATGGACAGAGGAGCCTGGTCCATGGGGTCACAAAGAGTCTGACATGACTGAAGCAACTGATCACCACACACCACCCATGCATTGACCCCATTGCTTGGAGTCCTCAGGAGGTCACTCTTGGATGTACTCAAATTCTGTAGACAAGGTTAAAGGTGCCACCACCATGGATTTGGAAGGTGTTTCTCTCATTTCTATTCTCCTTACTTGGCCACTCCATGAAGACATGCCATCTTTGAGAGATGGCCATTTTGTCTCATCAACTTGTATGTATATACCACTGGACTCTACAGTTATTAAGGGGGAAAGTATGGATAGATCTGCACAAATTCACCCCCTCCCTGAGAAAAGCAATTCAGTAAGTGCACTGCACTGGTTACCAATCACAAATGTCCTTGTGCAAAGCCTAGTCCTTTGTTCAAAGTGGACACACTAAATCAAGCAAATTAACCCGTATTATCGTGTATAACTATGGATCCTATTTGTATTTATCAGTTAACAAGGACCCAGCACCTCCTCATTCATTTAGTCACACGTGTTTATTAAGCACCCACTATGTACTGGAGAATAATCTGGAGAGTCCCTTGGGCAGCAAGGAGATCAAACCAGTAAATCCTAAAGGAAACCAACCCTGGATATTCATCGGAAAGACCAATGCTGAAGCTGAAGCTCCAATACTTTGGCCACCCAATGCAAAGTGCCAACTCAATGAAAAAGACCCTGATGCTGGGAAAGATTGAGGGCAGGAGGAGAAGGGGATGACAGAGGATGGGACTGTTGGATGGCATCATCGACTCAAAGGACATGAGTTTGAGCAAAGTCAGGGAGATGGTAAAGGACAGGGAAGCCTGATGTGCTGCAGTCCATGGGGTTGCAAAGAGTTGGACACAACCGAACGACCGAACAACAACAATGTGCAAGAGGGTGCATGGGGATGAACAGGTGATGAACAAGAAAGAGTTCCAGTAGAATCCTCGTGCTATTGAAGGAAATGCACATGAAACAACTAATTGCAGAATTAATTGCTCAATTATAATTGTGCTAAGTTCTACAAAGAAACAACTTCAGGTCTCTAGGAGAACTTATGGCCTGGGATCTGATGGAATGGAGAGGTCAGGAAGGCTGGGGGAGGCCTCTGGGGAAATTAATGAAGCACTGAATGTGAGGCCTAAAAAGTAGTTCCTAGGAAGGGAAGGGAAGAGAAGAGCTCCTAGATGTTTGGAGGGTAAAGATTCTGAATTTCCAAGTGCTGCTGGTGGGTTGTCTCAGGTTCCACCCTGGCACAGTGGATTCTAGCCTCAAGTGACCTATTCAAGTTCTTAAACTGGGATCTGAAGGATCTTCCCACTTGGTTACACCCAAAGGGAAGAAACCTACTCAGGAACCCTCAGAACCAAGCAATTAACATTAGGTAGAGAGGGGATTCCCTGGTAGATTAGAGGTTAGGAGTGAAATGGGTTCAATCCCTGGTTGGGGAACTTGAGATCCCACGTCATGCAGCACAGCCAAAAATAAATTAATTTTAATAAATAAAGTTTGGTAGAGAATAAAGAGATATTAAATATCACTTAAGCTGCCTTACCAAACACACATATAGGCTATTCAGGAACCTCACTTTATTGAAGGTATGCTTTGGGACAATTTATTTATACTTTCATGAGCTTACTCAGTCTTCTATTAACCTTCAATGCAAAGATAAACTCTGGTTTACACCCAGGGCAACACCCAGGGTCAGGGAAATTAAATAACTTGACCAAGATCATACCTGTACCAACCCTTATTCCCTGAAAGCCCATGACCTTTCAGCTACACCAAGCTGCCTGATGGTTTGCATATTGTTAGATGATTGCTACCCTCTTTAGGAGCATTTAGATCATTAAAGAACATGTTTAGGTGACAGTCCAAGAACTAGAGAATAAATCCAAGTATAATCTGCAATGTTCCCATTTTTAAAAGTTATTTAACAATGATGATTATGACTTGTGAGCAAGCCCATTCTTTGACTATTTAAGTCTGTGTTTGTTGATATTCTGGTTCCCTAAGTTTTATTAGCAAAGAAGTGAAAAGGAAGTTACCATAATTGGGAAAATGTCTACAAATGGGCTGAAAAACTGAATAAAGGAAAATAGCATCCAAGATTAAGAAGTGGTGTGAATACATTAGTTCTGTGAAACATCATTATCTTCCCAGGATCTGGATGTTCACTGTCTTCACATTAAATGAAACTGATATTGCTGTATTTACATTGAACTTCTATTTCTAAACACTAAGGCGTTATTTTATTCATATTATATTGGAGATCACATTCAAATAGTGCCAGAAAACCGAAGGGAACTCAGGAAGTTTTTGGGAACAGTTTGGCAGTTGAGAAATCACATCAGAAGGGTTTTTAGGATCATTTCTTTTTCTATTTCATGGGAAAAACTTGAGTGACCCAAAAAGCCATGGTTCTTTGGAAAGAGATCAAGAAGCAAATAAATAGACTCTTCATGTGCCTCTTTGCTTGTGGGAGCTGCAGGGATGGAAATCTCCACAAGGACTTTATCTCTTACAGTTTGTAGAAGGATTGGGGGTGTCCCTGATGTAAATGATGGTAAATAATTGGATCAAGCACGGCTTTCAATGGGTCTGGTAGGCCCAAGCACAAGGGTGATGTGTTCTCTTGAACCCCACACCCTTGGCTGAGCCTTTGGTCCAGTCTTCTTTGCTCATGGGCTCCTTGTGCACCCTTAGCATCAGCTCCTGCCAGCTGTGCTTCCTACTCATCTCTCAGACCTATCTTTCTCAGACGTCTCCACTGAAAAGGCCAAGTTCAAGACCTGAGCCTCTCTGACCTGCATAATTGCTAATGCTCCTGCTGGTCTTCCATCCACTCCCAATAGGAGGACAGAAGTTATCTTTTTGTAAATGAATCTGATCAGGTTGCATCCCTGCTGAAATGCCTTCTTTGGCCTCTTGTTAACTAGGGGGTAAAGTCCAGGCTATTCAGCCAGGCATATGATCTGACCTCTGCTGACCTCAGCAGTGTCATTTCCTGCCTCATAAAGTACTTCTGCCCCAGGTACTTCTTGTTCCAGCAAGGCTGAAGCATTTATGGTGCCCAGCAGTCTGGCTTCATGGACAATGCAACCTGTGCCCTGCACTTACAAGGGTTGTTTGATTTCATGCTCTGCTATACCTGTTTTGAAATTCTTAGTAATTTGTGAATAAGGGGCTGCACATTTCCATTTTTCTCTGGGCTCAGCAAATTATATAGCTGGTCCTGGTGCCCAAACATCACATTGCTTCCCCTCTCTGTGTATTGCACATACTCTTCTCTCTGCCTAGCATATCCTTCCCTTCATCTCCATCTCCTGTGCTCCTCTTAGTCTGTCAAAGCTGATTTGAATACACTTCTTTAGTGAAACCTTCCCTGAACACCTGTCCATCTGCCCCAACCACATTAACCCCTCCCTCCTTTGTGCTACCCCTTTATGCTGCACGAATAACTACTATAATCTTTCCATGCTCTATGGTGATGAGTCATTTACCTTCCTGTCTTCCTCTGCTAGTCTTTGAACTCCTTAAGGAGTTCAGGGCCCATGCAGGGCCCAGGCAGTGGAACATAATAGTTAGAAACTCTGGAACCAGACTCTGGCTGAGAATCACCTTGGAGAGACCAGTTGACTTCTCAGTGTCTTAGTTTCCTCATTTCACAAAAGGAGGATACTCGTAGCACCTCCCTTGAAGGGTTGTTGCTGCGAGGTTTGAATAAAATGATCCACATAAAGTGCTTGGAATAGGACCTGGTATATAGGAATACTCAATAACTGTTTCCTAGTCTTACACCCTATTCTCTTTTGTGTTCCCGGAACCTAGTACAGTGGCTAGAATGTTTGTTTTTTGAACATTTTTTGAATCCCTGTGCTGGCTGCCTGAAATATTTACAAAGTGAAATAAAACATGACCCGTCCTCTTAAAGAATTTAATTTTAGTCAGGGAGACAAGCAATTAGCAATCATGGTCCCCCTGATAAAATACTAGGTGCAGGTTTCTTTGAGAGTACAGAAGAAAGGCATACAGATCTTCATGTGAAGCTTGGTCTGAATTGTTCAGAATGTGTGAGTTAGCAAACATGGAGAAGGAGAAGATTATTCTAGGAAGAGGGAATAGCAGAGACAAAGGCAGACAAGTGTGGAATTCTCCGTGTTTAGGGAACTATATTTCTTGCAATGTGGCTAAAGTAATGGTGTTTGGTGACATTTTGGGAGACTAGAAGGGTAGATTGTCGGGACTAGCAAATAGGTTTCAACTCTGATCTATTGGTAGTGGCCACCTGGAACATTGTATTAAGAAGCATTCTAAAGCCATGTCTAGTCTCTGTGGGGAAAATTGATGCAATCAATAGCTCCGTTTGTAATGGGAGCAGAAGAACGGAGTGGAGCCTGTATGTCACATATCTGCCATTGCTGATAGATTAGGTAGGGCCTCATATGCTGTATGAAGAGGTTGAACTTTATCCTGAAAACCAGAGGGAATAATTGCAAGATTTTAAGTATGGGAGTGACATGATCGGATTACACAATAGGTGTTCCATAAATGCTTGTTGAATTGAACTGACTACGAGCCCCTCTTCCCCTATTAATGATTTAGTGGATCAAATGAACTCAAACGATTGGAACTCGGTGAATAAAACATGTATAATTGAGCCAATCGTGCTCGGAGACACCGTGCTAAGTGCTGAAAGAATTAGAACAGCATCTAAAGGTGCTTAACATGCTCCCATGGTGTGGTTTACATAGTAAAACAGTCTGGTTCATGCTGCAGTTTCCAATAGAGGTTTAAAGTGGTATTAATAATTTATGCAGCTATAATATTTCATGCTATGAGTTGGATGTATCCCAAAAGAAAGACTTCCAGGGGGCTTTTTGAACCTTTAACCATCCTGTTCATTACAAATTAAACAGCATGGAAATGGTTGGAAGAAACAGATTGGAATGCTTTAAAACATAAATGCATTGATATATGTTTTTATCATTTTTTCTAATAGTTATTTATTTGTACCAAGGTGAAAAGGGCTCTGAAATTTGGGCTATTATAAAAAACAAATTCCTTGACCTATTGTTTATTAATAAAACTAACTAGTCTTATTAATAAAATAAATTAAAATTCTGTAAAGTTAGCATTTGCCATTGTAACCATTATCTTTTAACTGTTGACAGGTTAAAAAAATCTTGTGTGTTGCGTTTCTAAAAGAATATACAAAGAAAGACTATCCTCAACAAGTATAGTATAAAAGCCAAAGGCCTATATTTCTATTTATATTTCCTTGATTCCAAAGGGATTTAAGGTAGCATAGAATAATGCAAACAATGTAGCAAGGAAAATTAATTTAAAATAACTATGAAACATAGGGTGGGCTTCCCTGGTGTCCCAGGAGTAAAGAATCCACTTGCCAAACAGGAGGTGCGGGTTCATTCCCTAGGTTGCAGAGATTCCCTGGAGAAGGAAATGGCAACCCACTCCAGTATTCTTGCCTGGGAAATCCCATAGACAGAGGAGCCTGGTGGGTTACAGTCCACAGGGTCACAAGAGTCAAACATGACATAGCGACTGAACAACAACACGAAAGATAGAGCAAAAGGAATTTGAGTGCAAGAAAATCTAACAAAGGCCACTTGTGAGATTAGGGCACACCTCATAAGAAAATGCATGTATCTCAAATCTCAAGAGACTCAAGCTGAATGAGTTCTTATTACAAATCAAAAAGAAAACAGAAGTAAGTGACATTTCTGATTTAATTAAGTGGAAAGACAAAAGGTAGATTTTTCAGATAATGGCCTAGAAATGATTTTAAAAATCAGTCAAGATACCCAGATTAAGTTGAAAATCTTTACCATGTTGACTAACCATGTCACACTTTCTTGTATGTCTGTTTTGTCTTTGTAGCTTTCTGGGATTTCCTTTCTTTGACTTCCTATCATTATAAAGGCTGACAATGGTCAGAAATCAGTATGGGAGAGTTTTGTCTTTGTGTAAATATTCTTTGCAATCACATTTCAAGGGTTGAGGGTAAGAGGAAAGGAGTTGGGCTGCAAACAACTTGAAAAGATAGTGTTATGTCTGTGTTACTGGGATCTGGGACAGTTTCTAATACATAATGAATTTTCAAATTATGAGTTGAATGAAGAAATGAAGCTTCACAGAATTTATTAATCTTTACAAAAATGCATAACCATGGAACTTCCCTGGTGGTCCACTGGTTAAGACTTTGCCTTTCATTGTGGGCATGCAGGTTCACTCCCTGGTTAAGATCTCACATGCCCTGAGGTCAAAACACCAAAGCATAATAAAGAAGCAATATTGTAACAAATTCAATAAAGACAAAAAAAGGATCCACATTAAAGAAAATCTTAAAAGAAATGAACAGCTACTAAAGATTTATGCCTATATGATACGTTTGTCATTGCTTCCAAAACTCAGTATTTAGCTTGTATGATCATGTTACTTGGACATTTTGTTCTAGAGGGATCTAGACTACAATAAAACCTTAAGAAGATAGAAACGGAAGTTAAAACAAAAATAATCAAAGAGAGAGCACACAGCAATTCCTTTTTGCCACTCTGTTATTTGTTGCTTCCTCATTTTGAGATTTTATAAAAACAGGAAGATCTCCAGGGCCTTGGACCACACTCTCCCGCTTCCAACAGCTGCCCCTTATTCTCAGAAAGGAATTTTTTTAGCTTCCTTCCACTGAGACTTCAGAACACTCGAGAGATTTGGGAAGGAAAGAAGAGATCGCTCTTTTCTTTATCGGTGTCTACTATGTGCCAGGTGCTCCACCAAGCAATTCAGCAGCGATTATACTATCTAATGCCCACAGAATTTTGTTAGGCAGGTGTACTCTCACTTTATCAATGAAGAAACTACTGCTCACAAAACTATCTAACTTCTAGCATTATAAATAATGAGATAGAGCTAGGATTCAACCACACGTTTACCCAGCTTCTTTGCCTCTTACTGTGCAGAAGTATCTCTCCCACTCTCTGAACTTTCTGAGTCTTTCTTGTTTTAGTTGTTGAGCAAGACCCTCTGGGCTCCATGATCCTGAAGATGTAGTATTCTCCCCGTGGAATGGGCCTTAATATAGTTTTTTATTTCTAATACATTTGGCATTAACTGTTATCATAGCAGATTAATCCAGTTGTCCAGGTACTTTACAACAGTCTATTGTCTATTGAGTAGAGAAAAAGAAGGCATAGCAAGCATATAGAAAAATACTTTCTGTGCTGTCCAAACAAAGTACATCTCTAGTTTCACGAGCTGCCCATTAAAGTGTGTTAGTCAAATTACCAATATGATATAATGATGATTATGAGAACAATGGTGATAGCACTCTTATTTACTGAGCATTTAATATGTATCCAGGATTGTTTAAAACACTCCTATTATGTCATTTAACCTTACGATAACCTTACAAAGTAGATGTTATTGTCCTTACTTTGCAGAGGAGAAGCTGGAATCTCAGAGCAGTAATTTGTTGAATTCTTACAGTACTAAATGGCGGAGCTGGGTTTGAACCCAGGTTTGATATTCCTGCCCCTACTTTTAGTCACGATGCCAAATACCCTTCTACAGTAACAACTGGTTTATGTTGCTATCCTTAGATTTTAGTTTTGCTTTCATGTCTCTACCAGAGTTGTATTTCTTAGATTTTTTTTTCTAGTATACTGTGTGTGTGTGTGTGTGTGTGTGTGTGTGTGTGTGTGTCTGTGTATAGGTGTAGTTAATTCTGCCATAAGAGATAATTCTACCAACATTTCCACAGCTTCAAGAGTCTTCCTGGCCAGAATATGCTGGTTTTGTCAAGTATCTTTAATTTTGCTATAATTTATAATGCTTATTTCCCATAACAGTAAGTCTTCAGAACAAGCTATTATATTACTTTACTTTCTACACATATATATATATGTATATGGCACACCTCATTTTATTGTGCTTCACTTTATTGCACTTTACAGATACTGAGTTTCTTTTCTTTTCTTTTTCTTTTTTTAACAAATTGAAAGTCTGTGAAACAACCCTGCCTTGAGCAAGTCTATAGGCTCCATTTTCCAACAGTATTTGCTTACTACTTTGTGTCTCTGTGTCACACTTTGGTAATTCTGAAAATATTTCAAACTTTTTCAGTATTTTTATATTTGTTATGGTGATCTGTGATCAATTATCTTTGATGTTACTACTACAACGCACTGAAGGCTCAGATGTCGATTAGCATTTTTTAGCGATAAAGTTTCTAAACTAGGCTTGTACATTTTTTAGATATAATGTTACTGCACACATAGATTACAGTATAGTGTAAACATAACTTTTATATGCACTGGGAAACTAAAAAATGTATGTTATTCACTTTTTTATGATGTTCTCTTTGTTACAGTAGTCTGAGGGTTTCCTAGGTGGAGCTAATGGTAAAGAACCCGCCTGCCAACGCAGGAGACATCAGAGAAATGGGTTTGATCCCTGAGTCGGGAAGATCCCTTGGAGGAGGGCATGGCAACCCACTCCAATATTCTTGCCTGGAGAATCCCATGGACACAGGAGCCTGGTGGGCTACAGTCCATAGCGTCACAAAGAGTCAGACACAAAGCGATTTAGCACTCACATACACTGGTCTGGAATTGAGCAGAGATTCTGAGGTAAGCCGATATATAATATGAAAGCATATGCATAAGTCTCAGTGGCATTATTTTGCCCTTAAGGTGAAATGATATCCCCTTCTCACAACCTAGCTTCTGCCGCTTCTCACTCACCTAATATGTACTGAGTATCTACTGTAAGGCAGTTACTCTGTTAGACATCTAGGACACTGAGATCAAAGGGCATGTTCTTGAACACAAGAAATCCATAATAACACATTCTGGTTTATGTTTAAAGCACAGATAAAGGTGATCTTAAGTCAGTGGAATAGTCCAAGTTTAATTAGTGAAACAGATCCTGGTTATCCCACTCCTTACTCTCCACAGAAACTCTTTTATGATATGGCAACAATTAATAAGGTACCTGTCTTCAATGTGCAGAGTAAGAGATTCCCAACAGCCTATGAAAACATGCTAGTTAGCACCAAAATTTCCCCATAGTGCTAGAGCACTAGATAGTGAAGGGGGTCCCAGGAACTAAGAGAGATCGCCTTCATAACAATTGGAAGATTCTGTTAGTTTAACACTGTTATCCAAAGCCTTTAAAAACAAGTCCTGTAGTGGAATCCTGGTTCTTCAGTCACTGTCTCATGTTGCTATGTTACATAACCCTTCCTGAGCCTCAACATCCTTATTTGTAAAAAAAGATTATAATATCTTTTTTTGCTTCTGCTTATGTATTCATTCACCTGATACGAAGAGCCTACTCATTAGAAAAGACTCTGATGCAGGGAAAGATTGAAGATGGGAGGAGAAGGAGTTGATAGGATGAGATGGTTGGATGGCATCCTGACTCAATGAACATGAGTTTGAGCAAGCTCTAGGAGATAGTGAAGGATAGGTAAGCCTGGCGTGCTGCAGTTCATGAGGTTACAAAGAGTCAGACACAACTGAGCAACTGAACAACAAATGCATTCATTCCTCCAGAAAACATTTTTTAAAATATCCACTTGAGCTAGGCACTAGATAAACAATGTTCAACAAGGTAGATACTGCTCCTGCCCTCATGAACATTACAGCCTGGTGAAAGAAAGAGGCAATAAATGAACTAGGTGCTACAACAGAGAATAAAGAGGGGAAACGTTTGGAGTCGGTTGTCAGAGCATGCTTCTCTGCAAAGGTGACACTTGGGCAGACATCTAAAACACGGAAAGAGCATGCTTTGTAAACAGCAAGTAGCAAATGTATTTTGGGTATGGGAAGTGATTTGTGCAAAGGCTCTGAGCTGGTAAAGAGGAGCTGAGAAACTGAAATCAGCCTAGTAGTTTGAAAAATACAAAGGAGGGCATGATCCTATAAAGTGGATATTGTCCACACTCAAATCCAGTACTTCCACTCCTGGCTATATATGCTAGAGAAATTCTTGCATCTGTCTACTAGCAGACACATAAGAATACTGCTATTAGCACTAACCTTTGTTCATGATAACACAAAACTAAAACAATCCAAACACTGACAGAAGAGAAGTAAATATTGGTACAGTCCCATCATGAAATATTATACAGTGGTGAAAATGAGTGGATTGTAACTACTAAAACCAATCAAAATAAATATTATAAATCCTACTTTAAGTGGAGAAAAATAATTAAAAAACAACTTACAGTATTATTTACCATGTATTTAAATAATCTTAGAATACTCAAAAAATTAATTGTATATACATATTAGATTGTAAAACTATTTTTTAAAAGCAGGGAAATTGAAACTTTTGTTTCTAGCCAAGATGTTGGAATGAAGAGTAAATCTACCTTTTGCCTTAAATAAATAGGAAACTAGAAAATTATATGAAACAATAGCTTTCAGAAACTGGACAACAGCAAAGCAGGGCTATAATGCCTGAGTGAAGGAAAACAAATAAGGTGAGACTTGTAACGGCACCAGCTTACCCTCTGGAAAGAGTTGCCAGGTGGTAGCATAGAAAGGGGGAACCCAAACAGAGTCCAGTGTTTCTTGCTGAGTCAGAAGCAGAGACTGGAGTTAGGGGAGAATAAGACAGTCAAAATTTGCTGGGCAGAGTACTGCAGATGAGGGAGCTAGGAAGAAAGAGAGCTCCAGAAATCTGTAGAAGGGTCAACTAAATGTTTATGACTGAGTGCTTATCTATGCTTGAATGAGATGGACTTAACCCAGGTCAGGGAAAGATCTCTCAGAAAAGAATAGCCGTAGCATAGGACTGAGCAAAGTTCTTGTTCCCACAAGTTAGAATGGAAAGATGTCATAATATATGAGGCATCAGGTAGGAAACTTGAAAGTCAAACATCTCAGCAATGGGCCTAAAACCATGCTAAAGGCTGCTGTGGACTCCGAAGAAAAAGTGTAAAAAAAAGTTTGAAAAGATCCAAGTGTGATCCAACAACTCTGTCAGAAAAAATATAATGGTATTTAAAGGAGCACAAAAAAATCTAGCAATGAACAAGAGAAATTCACAATGTCTGGTATCTGATTAAAAAAACAAAAATAAAAAACACTACAAGGCATGCAAAGAAGCAGGAAAATAGTGAATCAGAACCTAGACAAAAATAAACCAATAGAAACATAACAAAAATTATATCAATGATTGAACTAACTGATAAGGACATTAAAAATCAGCTACTATAAATATGCTCCATATATTCAGATGGTAGAAGAAATGCCATGTAGCCATATTGAAAGATAATTTGAGATATGAAAGAAGAAAACCAAATGGAACTTCTGAAGATGAAAATTATAATATCCAAAGTGAAAAATGTCCTGATTGCAGTTGTGTCATTGAATTTAAAGCCATCTTTGGTGGGAAACATATATTGAATCTTGCTTTTTAAAATCCTATCTGACAATATCTGACTTTTGTTTGGAGTGTTTACTGCTGCTGCTAAGTTGCTTCAGTCGTGTCTGACTCTGTGTGACCCCCTAGACGGCAGCCCACCAGGCTGCCCCGTCCCTGGGATTCTCCAGGCAAGAACACTGGAGTGGTTTGCCATTTCCTTCTCCAATGCATGAAAGTGAAAAGCGAAAGTGAAGTCGCTCAGTTGTGCTCGACTCTTAGCAAACCCATGGACTGCAGCCTACCAGGCTCCTCCGCCTATGGGATTTTCCAGGCAAGAGTACTGGAGTGGGTTGCCATTGCCTGCTCCATTGGAGTCCATTCATATTCAATGTAATTATTAATACGTTTGGATGAGGTAGGCTGTTTTGCTATTTTTTTCTATTCATCTCACCTTTTTGTCATTGTTGTTGCTCCTCTATTTCTCCTGTACTGCTTTTTATGCTTGTAAATTATTTTTTGTATTCCTTTTTAAAAAAATTCCTGAGGTATAATTGCTTTATAATGTTGTGTTATTCTGCTGTATAGCGAAGTGAATCAGCTATATGTCTACATATATCTGCTCTTTTTTGGATTTCCTTCCCATTAAGACCTAAATCAACATTTCTCCAAAGAAGATATACAGAGGCACATTAAAAGGTGGTCAACATCACTAATTATTAGAGAAATGCAAATCCAAACTACAATGATGAGATTTCCCTGGTGATACAATGGATGATAATCTACCTTCCAATGCAGGGGACATGGGTTCAGTCCCTGGTCCAGGAAGATTCCACATGCCGTGGAGCAGCTAAACCAGAGTGCCAAAATTACAGAGCCCATGGACCCTAGAGCCTGTGCTGTGCAACAAGAGAAGCCACCATAACAAGAATCCTGCACAACACAGCTAGAGAAAGCCTCTGTGCAGCACAATCAGAAATAAAAATACACTTTTTTAAACGAAAAACAAAAAATACAATTAGGTATTACCTCACACCAGTCTGAAAGGCCATCATCAAATAATCTACAAACAATAAATGCTAGAAAGGTATGGAGAAAAGGGAATTTTCCTATACTTTTGTATTCTATTTTAATCCTTGTTAATTTGATAGCTCTATTCTTTGCCTTATTTTTTAGTAGTTCTTCTGAAGTTATATTGGGGCATCCCTGCTGCCTCAGTGGTAAAAAATGCAGGAGACTTGGGTTCGATCCCTGGACTGGGAAGATCCCCTGGAGAAGGAAATGGCAACCCACTCCAGTATTCTTGCCTGGGAAGTCCCATGGACAGAGAAGCCTGGTGGGCTACAGTTCAAGGTGTCACAAAAGTTAGACATGACTTAACGACTAAACAACAACAATAGTATCCATCACCTACCTCAAGAAAACATTTATGTACTACTGCAGTCCACAGGGTTGCAGAGTCAGACACAGCTGAAGCACTTAGCACACACACATCACACATCACGAGTCGAGTAACAGTGTTCTCCCTTTTGCCCTATTGTTGCTAGGTATTACATATTTATATGTTGTAAAACCCAGAGTAAAATGTTAAAATGCTTTCTTGAAAGTCATATGTCTTTTAAAGAAATTAAGCGAATAAAGCAGAAAATATATAAATATAATCTTCCTTATGGGTGCACGTATTTAGCAGTTCCCATGTTTTTCATTCATTCTTATGGATTTGAGTTACCATCTGCTGTCATTTCCCTTTAGCCTGATGGTCTTCCTTTACCATTTCTTACAGTGCAAATATGCTAACAACAAATTCTGTAAGATTGTTTATTTGGAATAGTCTTTATTTTGTCTTCATTTCTGAAAAATAGTCTAGATATAGAATTCTTGGTTGAGAGATTTTTCTTTTAGCATTTGAATCATCAGTGTTTTCTGACTTCAGTTGTTTCTGATGCAAAGTTAACCATTAATTACATTATTTTTACCCTTTGTTTATTCATGTATATTTTGCACCTCTTTCTCTTTTCTCTCCTGGAAATTCAACTAAACATAGGATATACTGCTTCATGTGATCCAGACAAGTCTCTGAGATTCTGTTCATTTTTTTCAATCTTTTTTCTTTATATTCTTCAGATTTATAATTTATATTTTAAAAGCTCACTGATTTTCTTTGGTCAGGTCAAATCTGTTGAGCTCATCTAATATATTTTTCCTTTCAATATGATACATCTCAGCATTTCTCTAGGATTTCAGCATTCTCTAGAATTCCCACTTGAATCTTTTTAATAGGATCTGTTTCTCTGATGTGTTTCCCTATTTGTTCACCCATTTTTAACATATTTCTTCTTAATTATTTGAATACATACATTTTTTAAGTTCCTTAGACATACTTGGGGCTTCCCAGGTGGCTCAGATGGTAAAGAATCTGCCTGCAATGGGGGAGACCTAGGTTCAATCCCTGGGTTGCCCCCCTGGAGGGGGGCATGGCAACCCACTCCAATATTCTTGCCTAGAGAATCCCCGTGGACAGAGGAGCCTGGTGGGCTACAGCCTATGGGATCATAAAGTGTTGGACACAACTGAGTTGACTAAGAAAGGCATAGCACAGACATACTTACATATCACTTTTGAAATTTTTGTGTGTGTGCTAAATCCAACACCCAGGTACATCTGGAATCAGTTTTTATTGATTGATTTGCATTTCCTGTGTATGGGTCATACTTTTATGTTTCCTTGTGTATCTCGTAATATTTTTTGTTAAAAAGCAAAGATGGTAGATAATATGTGTAGTGATTTTAGATTCTGTTTTCTTCTTCATCTTTAGTTTCAATAGGTAACTAACTTGTCTATTCAAAATTGCAAAGACCACTTCCCTAGACTATGTAGCCATTGAAGGTTCTGCTCAGAACCTTGCTGTTTTGTTTTGCTTCCTGGAAGAGGAGTGCTTAGCTGTCCAAAGTCTCTTCCATATCTTCATAGCACATTGGTACACCAGTAATTTGGGCAGAGATTATGCTCAGAAACCTCAAGCCAGCAAGGCTTTCACTCTCTCTGCTGTCTGAGTTGTGTGTTGGCTGAGGAGCACATTTAAAAGCAGAGCACCAGGACTTCCCTGACGGCCCAGTCATTAAGAATCTGCCTACCAGAGCGTCCCTGGTGGCTCAGTGGTAAAGAATCCACCTGCCAATGCTGGAGACACGGGTTCGATCCCTGGTCAGGGAGGATCCCACATGGCTCAGAGCAACTAAGCCCGTGCACCACAACTAATGAGCCTGGAAACCACAACTACTGCGTCCACACACAGCAGCTACTGAAGCCCGCCTGCCATAGAGCACGCACTCTGCAACAATAGGAAACTGCGCACTGCAATCAGAGAAAAGCCTGCACAGCAATGAAGACCCAGAAGACCGCAAAATAAAAATAAATCAATTAATTAAAATTATTGAAAAAAAAAAAAGAATCTGCCTGCCAATGAAGGAAACGTGCGTGCCATCCCTGCTACAGGAAGATATCACATGCCACGGGGCCACTAAGCCCATGAGCCACAACTACTGAGCCTGTGCTCTAGAACCCATAAGCTGCAACTACTGAGTCTGGTCCTCAACTAGAGAGCTCGTGTGCTAGCAACTACAGAGCCCACAAGCTCTGGAGCCTGTGCACCACAACTAAAACGAGGTCCAGGTACTGCAATGAAAGATCCTGCATACTTCAACAAGACCCAATGCAGCAAAAATAAATAAATAAATGAATATTGTAAAGACACACACACAAGACACTCACTGGAATGGCTAAAGTTGAAAAGACAGGCCATACCAAGTGTTAATGGTGATATGGAGCAACTGGACTCACATACTACTGGCGGGCTGAAAAAATGGTGCCACTGCTTTGAGAAAAGCTGGGTAGTTCCTTATGAAATTAAACATATACTCTCCATAGAATCTAGAAATTTCCTCCTTGGGTATTTACCCAAGAGAATTGAAAATATATGTTCACACAAAGACCTATATCTGAATGTGCAAAACAGCATTCATCAGAATAGCCAAAACCTGGAAACCATTCAGACATCCCTCAATTGGTGAGTGGATAACACTGAGGTATAGCCATGCAATAAAATACTATTCAGCATAAGGAATAAACTATATATATATATATATATATATATATATATATATATAAAACAATGTGGATGAATCTCAAAAAAATTATGCTAACTGCCAAACAAAAAACAACCATATTGTATGATTCCCTTTATAAAAAAATCCAGAAAGAGCAAGACTGTATTACAGAAATCAGTGGTTGTTAGAGGATGAGGGTGGGGGTAGAGATTGACTGCAGAGGGAAAAGAGAACTTTGGGGGGTTAAAGAAGTATGCCAGATTATGATTATGGTGATGGGTACATGCTGGTATATATTAAGCAAAATGCACTGAATTGTACTCTTAAATTATGTGAATTTCATTGCACAAATTATTTTATAATATACCTGACAAAGAAAAAACCAAGGGAATGATAAAAACAAAATTCAGATAGTGGTTGCCTTTGGAAGGGATGCAGGGAGACAGAATATGAGAGCTGTATATAAGAACATTGAATGTTGGTGATATTTTAATAGTTTCTCTGTATACTAAGTTTTAATTAAAAACAATAGATGTATGAGTGAATAGGGGACATGAAGTGTAGACACATGCAGACCACTTTAGAGAAATGAAGCAGTGGCTACAGAAGAATGTGATGTCAAAGCTTTTTTTTTGTTGTTTGTTTATTTTTAAATATAGGAAACACTAGAGCATGCTTTTACAGGAGTGAGAATGACTCATTAGAAACGGAGAGAACAATGATGAAAAAAGGGAACAGAGAAGGAGCAAAGTCCTTGGGAGGGCAAGAGAGAATGGCTGCTGGAGCTAAGTGGAAGGACTGGACCTTGGTCATAGGAAGGTCTTTTCCTTCATGGTAACAAGAGGGAAGAAGATGGGCACAGATTCAGTTAGGCTTAGGAACTTACTGACTGGAAGATGAAGCAATTTCCTTCTGAAAGTTTCTCTTTTCTCAATGAAGTATGATTAAGACTATCAGCAGAAATGGGGAGGAGTAGGATTTTGGAGGAGAGTGTTTGAAATGGGCATCTGGAGAGTGTAGTGAGGATTCTATCATGAAATACAGTGCCTGGTATATATACATCTTCCTTCTACATCGTGTACCCACTTCAGCCACACTCTGCCTCCATGGGCTGAGGGTTATTTATGCCCATGATTGTGGTCTGGTGGGGAGAAGTGCTCAGTAATGAGTAAGAGTCAGCAGAGGAGGCAGCTGTCTTCCTGGCAGTCTCCTTGTCCTGGATTTGCAGTCAAAAACATTGCTAGTCTGTTTACAGCATTTTGCAATCCATGGAGGGTGAGGAAGGCCTCTTCTGAACATTCTGCTTCCTAATCTAATGTTTGCAGCTAGGCCTCTGCTAAAGAGAATGTTTTCTCGGGTAGTTTTTTCTTTGAGGCATTTATATGTGGTGCTTTCGATGTGTACTAAATCAATCAGATGATTTCTCCTTCGGTTATATTCCCACTCTTCATATTATACCATAATATAGCCTATACATATGCGCATGTATACATTATATGATATACTATAACACTATCTCCTGCTTAGTATATAACTTGCACTTTGTCTTTCTGCCTGGTTGACATTGTACACGTTCAATAAATGGAGAATGAAATAAATAAGTCCATGACTTAGTGATTAAACAACAATTTGGAGTTGAATTTGAAGTCTATATAAACCAACTAAATTTATGATCTGGGGACCTGCTGCATGAAATTATCTTGTTAATTGAATACCACATTTAAAGGGCAGGTGGTTGTTTTCTCATCTGTAAAATGAAGACTACAGCAGCATCTATTTCTCAGGGTCATCATGGGAATTGTGCTATAACAATGCTAAGCAGAGGGACTTCCCTAGTAGTCCAGTGGTTAAGAATCTGCCTTCTAATGCAAGGGACACAGGTTCGACCCCTGATGGGGAAACTAAGATCCCACCTGCCTCAGAGTAGTCTAAGCCTGCACTTCTAAACCTACACTCCAACGACTAGGGTAGCCTGTGCGCTACAACGAAAGGTCCCGTGTGCTGCAACTAAGACCCAACACAGCCGAAAGTAAAATAAATGTTAAAAACAAACGAAAACAAACCACAAAATAAGAACAATACTAAGCAGACTGTCTGTAGTATTGCATTTGTTTCTTCATAGCAACCCTGTGAGGTGGGAAGATTCTTATGTACGACTAATACTTGGTAGAGTCAAGGGATGCAAGCCCAGGTGGTCTTTCAACTACAGGCTAATAACAGTAATGGTGGTAGCAGAAAGAACAGTGCTACTAGCAGGGTATAGCAGAAATAAGAATAAAGGGAGATCACTCAGAAAGGAGTAGGCACAAAAGACTTCTTGGTAGAGGGATTTGAGACTGGCTTTTTTTTTCTTTAATTAATTAATTTATTTTAATTGGAGGCTAATTACTGTATAATATTGTAGTGGTTTTTGCCATACATTGACATGAATCAGCCATGGGTGAGACTGGCTTTTAAATATGGCAAGATTTCTACAGGCAGTGAGAGATAAAGTCTTCCCAAAGCAGAGGGCAATTGCCAGCAAAAGCTTAGAGTCTGGATAGGAGCTGGCTTGCTTGTGGAGCTAGGCCCTTCGATGCCTATAAAGGGTCTGCCTCGTAGGGAAATGGTGTAAAGTGAGGCCAGAAGAGATGGCTAGTGCCTTACATGGTGAGAACTAAATATTAGAACAAGATATTTGCTGGTAGGTTTCCGTGAGCAAGGGGAGTCTTTCATTTGGTGTGCAGGACTTCCCTGGTGGTCCAGTGGTTAAGAATTACCTGCCCATACCAGGGACACGGGTTTGATCCTTGGTTCTGGAAGATTCCACATGCCTCAGGGCAACTAAGCCTGTGCACCATCGCTACTGAGCCCATGCTGTACAAGAGACGTCACCGCAGTGAGAAACCTGAGTCCCGCCACGAACAGTAGTCCTCTCTTGCCTCAAGGAGGGAAAACCCACATACAGCAACAAAGACCCAGTGCAGCCAAAAATAAATAAATAAACAATCTGATGTGCAAGCCTGGAGCTGCAGATACAGGCAAGGGGAGAAATAAAGATTTGAGATTTGTGGGCCCAAAGGTGGTAAAAATACAGCTTACATTTGGACAGAGCTTGAGAGTTTGAGATTAGTGCTTTCACACCCAAGGTTTTTGCTGATGCTCAAAATAACCTTGTCCTTGGAGTGGCCAGGTAGCTCCCATTACGTGAGTTACCACCTGTGAAATGCCTACTTTAAAGTGGGTGCTTAATTAAGGTCCCTTTCTTTCTATAGACAAGAAAATGAGGGTCAAGTAGCTTGCTCAAGTTCATGAAGCTAGCTGTGTCGGAGCTAGGGCTAGAACACAACTCCTTTCTCCCAGTTTATTCAGTTTTCCACACTTTATGATGTCAGCCCAGTTATCAATTCTGTATAATTCATCCAGCAAACAATTGAGCACCCATTGTATGTCTCATAAAGTTATAGGGATGCAAAGACAAATATGTGTCATGCTCACACACCATTGGAGAGAACAGACTTAATTATTTTTAAGCAATTTGACAAGTGCTGAGATGGCAGTGGGTACACAAGTCTTAGTTTTCACTCCAGGAGATGGTGAAGGACAGGGAAGCCTGGCGTGCTGCAGTCTATGGGGTTGCAAGGAGTTGGACACGACTTAGTGACTGAACAAAGTACAAGTTTTATGGAAGGGGTGCATGTGGGAGAATGGCTTCACAGAGAAGGCTAAGTTTGCACTGAGCCACGTGTCCAAGTACTCTCTCACAGAATGTTTGAGTCCCGCGCTGAACCCTTGTAGGGTGTCAAGTGCTAGTGGGCACACTGGAACCAGGGGACCTCCCTGGGGGAGGAATCATGCAAGTGAGGGACAGAGTGAGTAGAGGATGTAGCAGCCAGGAGAGCGCATTTCGGGCCTCCCTCCACGAGCACAGGATGTGAGGAGGGCACAGATGAGAGCCCCCAGCTGCCCTGTTCCCAGGGTGCACACGCGGAAGTGAAACTCCCTGGGCTGCTCCCCGCCAGTGTCAGAGTTTGATCAAAGGTGCAAGAGCCAGGTTATTCCTGTTCAGCAAGTACTCTGACAAGTACTCTTTGCTCCAGAGCTCAGCAGCGACCAGCACTTTCCGCAAGCTGCACAGCAAGCAGCCCGGTCTCTTCCCACCCAGTTTTCCTTCCATGCCCTCTTCAATCACAGACATCAGATCTGGGAGAGACATCAAGGACAAAACACTTGGGAGGGACTTCCTTGGCAGTCTAGTGATTAAGGCTGCACAATTCCAGTGCAGGGGATGTGGGTCTGATCCCTGGCTTCCCTGGTAGCTCAGCTGGTAAAGAATCCACCTACAATGCAGGTGACCCTGGTTCGATTCCTGGGTTGGGAAGATCCACTGGAGAAGGGATAGGCTACCCACTCTGGTATTCTTGGGCTTCCCTGATGGCTCATCTGGTAAAGAATCTGCCTGCAATTCGGGAGACCTGGGTTCGATCCCTGGATTGGAAAATCCCCTGGAGGAGGGCATGGCTCCCCATTCCAGTATTCTGGCCTGGAGAATTCCATGGTCTGTTCCATGGGGTTGCAAAGAGTCAGACACGACTGAGAGACTTCCACTTTGGGGAAGCAAAATCCCACATGCCATGCCCCTTAGAGAATGAAGAAAAGAAATTGGGAGTGGAAGACAGAGTAAGGAAGAAAGAAAGAAAGGAGGACAAGAAAATGCTTGGGAAAACCTTTTGTCTTTTGAGTGTGGAGAGGAAGAGAATGAAGAAGACCATGAAAAGGAGAGGAAATCCAGCAGAAAGCCCTGTGACCAAGGCTCCAAGAGCAGACATCAGGAGGATGGTCCCCAGTTGTATCCTGAAGAGAAAATAAGGCAGTGAGAAGACTCACAGCTGTATGCCAGGCACACTAGTCCAGAATATTGTTGTCTGAACAAATGAACAGAAATGGAAAACTATCAGGGTATTTAAAGCCAGCAGCTGCAACAGAAAAACCCCCAGTTCTCAGCTGGTTTAACTCTGTAAGGTTTGTTTTTCACTCACAGCAGGATGGGTGCTGTGGTTTGTCCATGTAAAGCAGGAGTTGCTGTTGATGCCAAGAAAGGTGAAGAGGGGGCTGGACCACGGGGGTGGGGGAATTTTTTGAGGGCCTGACTTCAGAGTGGAATGGTTGGCATCACTTCTTCTTACACTCTGTTTGCCAGAACCCAGACACATGGCCCCAAAGCTAACAGGAAGTGCAGGAAGAGAAAACACCTGTTTCTGAGTGCCCGGGCAACCCATAGCATCATCTCTGCCACAGGGAATATGCCAGTGGTTGTCAGTTAGGAACTCATTATAAACCCTCAAAAACATGAGTGCCTACATGGGAATGAGAGGAGAAGTGGGGGCATTTAAACCTGCCCAGTGTTTTTGTAGAGTGAGCAGACAGTTCAGTTTCAGAGAGGGAGGAAAAGGGGGGATAGGGTGAAAGGAAGTGGAGGTCACTCAGCACAGCCTCTCAGAATCCTTCTGTGCTGCTCACTTCCACCCTCTGACCCCAGGCTGAGAGCTGCCCTCTCATCTCCCACACATGCTTTGCATGTGCCCATCCTGTGCTAATTTATTTCACTGGCCGAGAGCTCTGTAAGGAGGGGTGGTGTGTGCATGTCTGGAGCCCCAGCACCTAGCACAGAGTCTGGCACAGAGTCATTGTCTGCTGAATGGGTGAAAAGCATTCTTCACCTGGAGATCCTGATGTAGGGGATCTGGGCTAGGGAAAGGTCATCCTTCCTTTTATCTGGTTTTTTTTTGTTTTAAATTATCATGAAATATACATAGCATAAAAACGTACCATTTTAACCATTTTTAAGTGTACAGCCCTGTTGGCTGTGCAGACATCACCACCATCCCTCTCCAGAACTCCTTCTATATTGTGAAACTAAAACTCAGCACACAGTGACCACCAATTACCCTCCATTTCCCCCTCCTGCAGCCCCAGGCAACCACCATTCTACTTTCTGTCTCTACTAGCTTGACTCTTCTAAGTACCTCTTTTAAGCAGATTCATGCACAGTATTTGTCCTTCTGTAACTGGCTGATTTCACTCAGCGTGATATCTTCAAAGTCCATCCATGTTATTCAGTTTGTGTTAGAATTTCCTGCCTTTCTAAGGCTGAGTAATATTCCATTGTGCATAATGCGCATTCTGTTTGTCCACTCAACCTTAGAGGGACTCTTAGGTTGCTTCGACCTTTACTATTGTGAATAATGCTGTTGTGAACGTGGGTGTACAAATACCTCTTCAAGACCCTGTTTTCAAATCTTTGGGGTGTATCTATACTTCTTTTAAGGTGGTTTTGGTGATCTGAAGTACAGTTAGGGTGGAAAACCTCTCTTCCATGCAAAAGAGAAGAAGAGGGTTAAAAAGAATGATGAGAAATGTAGGTGTTTGGGGAAATGAGTGACCACGTAAGCATCAAGAGGAGACAGGCATGGATGGGATTCTGGCTACAGTGGAGGAGTTGATGTGGCCGGGAACCAACGGAAAACAAGGAGGAAAGTCATACAGGACTCTGGAAAGAAGAGGCTGTCAAATGACCTAATTCTTTAAGTAGAGGTGATGTCATTTGCTGACCAGAGCAGGAGTGGAGATGAAAGTGAGGTTGGAGCTTGAGGAAAGAAAGGATTCACAGCAGTTGTGCAGGAAATGCAACTGGGAGATGATGGAGGAAGATGAACTAAGACCAGAGACAAAGAAAGGACCCAATGACGTGTGTCGGGGGACAGGGGGAAGAAAGTATTAGGAATTCCTTTTTTTAAAAGTCAAGTTCATCTGAGGGCAGGGAGTGAAGAAAACTGCTGGCAAGTATGCTCAGAAACAGACGAGAAATCATCAGAAGGATGGCAGGGTGTCTGCAAGGCAGACGGAAATGTGGCAGGCCAGGTCACGTGGTGGGCTCGGGGATCCAGGGCAAGGTGGAGAAAATGGATCATGGAAACCATCCAGGTCTGGAAACTGGCCAGAGGATGTGGCAGAAGGTCAAGGGAGGCTACATGCCAAAGAAGTGCTGAGCACTGCATACCTAAACAGACCCAGGCTCTCACAGAGGCTTCCTGGTACAAATAAGGAGAGTCACTGTCACATACATCGACAATGTGATGTTATCTTATCCCATCAGATCAACTGCGATGTCCCCCAGAGCCTGCCTTTTGAGGACAGCCCTCTCTGCCTCTAAACTGACTGTCTTCCTAATCAGTGAAAACTTGTCGCATAGGTCAAGGTCCTCCTGGCTGTATTCAAGAACCAGAGTTCTCCCCTTGTGCCTGCCTCATTGCTCCATCACTGCAGCTGATAGCCCCATCCAGGGCCACCAGCCACAGATATCTAAGACCTCGGGGAGTCCCCTAGTGAGTCAAGGCAGTGACTTTGCACTTTTAGAAGCCCTTGCCCTTCCTGCTTTACTGTGGCAGCTGTGGGCTGCAGTGACAATGTCCCCAGTGATCTCATTTTGAGCTCATCTTTGTAAAAAGGAAAAAAAAAAGAAAATCAGAAGTTTTCTAAGCAATTGTACTGGAAAATCCATTCCCATCCTCCTCCCTTCCTCCCCTGCCCTTCCTCTGAGAGGACCCGATTTCTCATTCCGATCTGGAACTTTCTTTGTCTGGTATCTTGTGCCAAATAGGAAGCTTTGTACATATTTCCCTCTGATGCCCCCATTTGCCCTGAAGTCTTTGTTGGCCTCGTTCCATCTTTTTCCCTGCTCTGTGGGTCTCAGCTTCATCCCTGGATAATTGCTCAGGCTCCCCACTGCCTGCTCTGAGAAATCTGTCAGTTGCTGCCTGCTGCTTGCTGTCTGTTACCCTTTACTTGCTCCACTGGGCTTCTGGCCGCCCTCTGGACATTGCTGCTGTTTTAGGACAAGATACAGATCTGTTTGCTTTTCTAAGCAGTCTCTTGCATGAGCATTTTGCTGTTCACATTTTATAGCCTTTCTCCTTTTTTTTTTTTTTTTTCCCACTCCTTTCCTACTTCCTGTTGAGCGCAGGCATATAAGAGTTTTTCCAGACAGCAGGTAGCTTCGGGAAACTACTGTCCTGCTGAAGTCCTTGGACCTGTCCAAAGTGACAGTGTCCTTCAACTGGAAAAGCGCAGGCAGCCTGGCAAGTGGCCTGCTGCTTCTGAGACAATCCAATCATCAGAGAGTATGGAGGGAATAAGCATTGTTTAATAAACAGAATATCCAGATAAAGTTACCTAAAAGACATGGGGCTGGGAAAGGAACAAGATGAAGAGGAATTGTCCCCTCGTTCTTCTGTGAGCACCATGTGGCTTTGACTGATATGGAAAGTGAGGCCTCTCCAGGCTCTGTTTGAAATGCCCAGGACACTCCTTGCTCCATTTCCAACTTGCTTCTACTTCTTTCCAGAGCTATTGAACTTTGACATTTCTGTTTGCCTCTAGAAACTTGTGTAGGCCCTTGGCTTCCTGTGTTTGTACCGTCAGCACTCCCTGGGGATTCAGACTGTTTCAATTCTTGTTTCTTCAACCAGAACACCCCATACTAACTTTGGTCCCATTTTGATCTAATGCCAGGTGTTATAGTCAGGCTTTTCCTCTCTGTCCAGGCCTTTAGAGGCTGTCAAGTTTGGGAGGTGGATGGGGTAGTAGGGCATAGTTCACAAGGAATACCTGAAGGCTCCTTGTCCCTGGGTGGCAGAAATGTGAGAAGAAAGAGTTTCAAGAAAGGAGTGGAAAAAGACTTAGAATAAGTTCTTTGCATTATAAGTGAAAGAAATATAGGGGAAAAAATTAGAGCATGACTCAAATGGTTAATCATGAATACAAAATTGGCAGAGTTCTTAAGAAATAAGGATAAATATTATGTCAAATATTTGAGTTAAATGTAAGAATCAGTTCTGTGTAAAATGTAATAATAATCAACTAGACCATCCATTCACAACTGGCTTATACTATTTGAGGTAATTATTGTAGCACTCCATGATCAAAAAAGTGAAAATACCTGGCCTTGCTCTTTCATTCTTTCACTGATCTATTTTACAGATTTTTTTTGAACACCAGCCAAGTGCCTGCCTGGTGCTAGATGCTATGAGAGATACAAAGAAGTCTAACACATAGTGCATGTCCTTAAGATAGCTAGACACATATAAAGTTAAGATAAAGACACAAAAGGTGCTGCCACAGAATATAATTATCAACTGAAGAAGTACTGTGAGTCCCCATGACGAAGCATCCCTGGGGGCTGGAGTTAATCACAAAGGTTTTCTAGAGAAGCTGAGTCTCAAGGGACCTTAATGAATAGGTAAAATTGTAAAGGAAATGATGAATCTTCATGCTTAGTGATGATTTACTGAGATCTCATGATATATGACAAACTATAGAAGAGATGTCTCATGTTAAAATCAACAAAGGACATCCTAACTGTCTTCCAAAATCTAGAATAAGAGAATAATGACAAACACCTGCTATCTGGTTGTTGGGATGATTGGTCAGGCATGGGTTTCAGATTCCATATGGTATCTTTACCATGGAACACACCTGGAACATATATTCTGTGACCTGGAGAATAAGAATACATGTTTAGAATGCATTCAGCTTCCCATAACAGGATGCTTGATTAACAGTGGCTTCAACAGTAAAGATGTTTAATTATCACACAAAACAAGAAGTCCACAGTTGCTTTAGCTGTGCACATATATCCTGAGTGGCCCAAGTTTTATTTGTTTGTTTCACTCTGCCATTGTCAGTGAAATTGTTTTGCATGTCATTCAGCTAATTTCCCTATGGTCACATAATAGCAGCTATGGCTCTCGCAGAATGTCATTCCAGGCATGAAGAGAGGGGCAAGGAGGACTTCCCTGGCAGTCCAGTGGCTAAGACACTGCGCTTCCATTGCAGGGTGGGCAGAGGACAGGGGGAGGATGGTTTACAGTCCTTGGTTGGGGAATTAACATCCTACATGCTGCATGGAGTGGCCAAAATATAGAAAAAAAAAAAAATGCAGGTGGAAAAGGCCAAGGATGTTATCCTCCTGAAGTTCTGTCTTTCCATCCAAGAAAGAAGTCTTTGATTGAAGCTTTTCAGCAGATTTTCCCTGAAATCTCCTTGCCCAGAACTGAACCATATGCCTACCTCTATAGCCAATCACTGGGAAAGATTTAAGCCACTCATGACTCATTCTCTTGTTCTGGGGTAGACGCCCAGCTTCCATGAGATCAAGGGAGCTCTGCTCACTTTCTGAATAAAACCAGAGTTCTCTTTGGCAGACATGGGGATGGAAATGATGTATAAATACAGTAATTCAGCAGCATTAAGGGTCTCTGCCCATGTCTCTGCTCCAGTGGCTATGGCTAGCCCTTGACCTTGGCCTTCGTTAGCAGGCTCTGAATTCTTTCCCATTTCTTGGAAATTATTGTTCCTGCATAATAGGTCTGACTTATACAAGAAGGCTGATATCTCAAAACTCAAATCAATAAAACTTTATTCAGAGAAAACCTTTTGGCTATACCCTACAGCACTGATGAACAAATCTACTTTGATATGCTTTAAGTTTGAGAAAAGCTAAAGTTAGTTATCACTTTCACAACACCTTCCTTCACTAGACTGCTTACAAAGCAACCAACCAATCTCTAGACTCAACTGCTTTAGATAACAGGGCTTCTCATATTGTAATAGTTTTTTTTGCCTGAGTTCTCTACTGAACTAAAATCTAGAGGAATTCTAGAATTGTGTGGTCCAATACAGTAGCCACTAGCCACGCATTTGAAATATGGCTAATTTGAAATGAGATCGAGGAATTAATGTTTAACTGTATTTAGACTTTACTTAATTTAACCTTAAAACTTGATTCAGTTACTGGAAAACTTTTAAGTATGCGTGGAACAATTCAGGTATGTGAATCTACTTTTCCAACTGCAAATTTTATGAAAACTAGATATAGATTGACTACTTCAAATAAGAC
This sequence comes from Budorcas taxicolor, assembly GCF_023091745.1. NCBI lineage: Eukaryota > Metazoa > Chordata > Mammalia > Artiodactyla > Bovidae > Budorcas > Budorcas taxicolor. The sequence goes on from NC_068912.1 coordinate 77,688,390, forward strand.
TTTATTTTCTTGGGCTCTAAAATCACTGCAGACGGTGACTGCAGACATGAAATTAAAAGACACTTGCACCTTGGAAGAAAACCTATAACAAACCTAGACAGTGCGTTAAAAAGCAAAGACATCACTTTAACAGCAAAGGTATGTGTAGTCAAAGCTATGGTTTTTCCAGTAGTCATGTACAGATGAGAGAGCTGGACCGTGAAGAAGGTTGAGCACTGAAGAATTGATGCTTTCGAATTGTGGTGCTAGAAAAGACATGTGAGAGTCCGTTGGACAGCAAGGAGATCAAACCAGTCAATCCTAAAGGAAATCAACCCTGAATATTCATTGGAAGGACTGATGCTAAAGCTAAAGCTTTAATACGTTGGCCACCTGATGTTAACAGTCGACTCTTTGGAAAAGACCCTGATCTGGGAAAGACTGAAGGCCAAAGGAAAAGAGGGTGGCAGAAGATGAGATGGTTAGACAGCATCATGAACTCAATGGACATGAATCTGAGCAAATCCTGGGAGATAGTGAAGGACCGGGAAGCCTGGTATGCTGCAGTCCACGGGGTCACAAAGACTCAAACATGACAGAGCAATGGAGCAAAATGAGAATAACAAACAAAATGAGAACTTAGCATCTGAATTGAGATGTACCCTAATATAAAACATACACCAGATTTTGAAGACTTAGTATGGAAAAAGGATGAAAAGCTATTATAAATACCTGTTTCTATTGATTGCACAGTGAAATAGTAATATAGGGTTGGCCCAAAAGTTCATTCAAGTTTTTCCAGAACATCTTACAAAAAAACCTGAATGAACCTTTTGGCCAACCCAACATTTTTAACATGATGAGCTAAGTAAAATATGTTAAATGAATGTCACTTGTTTCTTTTTAGTTTTCTATAGTCACAGCTAGAAAATTTTAAATCCTATGTGTGACTTCCTTTAGATTTCCCGTTGATGGTGCTGCTCATTCAAAAGTTAGCTAGGTGCATGAATTCAGAGACTTGACCAAGGTCACTCAAAACAACTTGAAATGGAGTCTCCAGTTCCCTGGATTCCCACTCCTTCTTTCTTTACTAACCATCACCTCCTTTATCCCACTCTGTGCTTGCTCCTCACATTCTCCTGTCCACCTAAGGACAGAGACTTTCCTCCTGGGAGTAAGCTCTGCAAACTCAGAGGACAGGGAGGAATATCTGTGTTGAGGTTCTGTAAAGGCAGTAGCTTGTGGGAAACAGAGCCTTCTCTAATAGAGAAAAGTCAATGATCTAGTACACCAAATCTCGGAGGACCCTTTCGTTTTATATTTTGCTGTTCCTGTATCTCTTTTCCGAGATCTCCAGTCATCTCAATGAGCATTCTCATTCTGAAAGTTCTTTCAGTAAAAGGGTGGTTTTACACTTCTGGGCAGATTTCTTGCCATCCCCAGGGCTCTGGTGACACAAAACAGACAGGAGTAACGCAGGCTGTGTGCACACAGCTGGAGGATGACCAAGAAACTGTGGCCACCCACGCTGCTTGCCAGAGACGCGCAGCACTCCCGTGGCCTGGGGAGCAGGGTTTCGTCAGACTCTCTGCCAGATGATTTGTTCGAACTCCACTGAGTCCATTCTCCCAGATGGCAATCATCACATAACGGCACTTTTCCCGTGAAACATGCACAAAGCCAGCTGGGCCTGTGAATTGTACACCGAAGCAAAAGTGCTGTAATTTCGTGTTTTCAATTTTACATCCTCATGTTGATGCTAGAAATATCTTTATCTATGAAAGATTTCATTCAATAGACATACATTCAACAAATACTTTTTGGATACTTGCTATATACTAGGCAATGTCAGTTGCCAAGATAAACTAACACATACAGATTTACTGGTATACTATACATAAATTACTGAACTGTATGGATTTATTGAACTATGCATACATTACTTATTTAGCTGAATTAGAAATAAATCGTGTACAAATTTACATGAACTATCTGAGGCAAAGAGAGGCATAGATAATTTTTTAAGAGCATAATCCACAGATGCATCTTCATATAAAATAGTTCACTTGCCATCTTGGGTTCAAAATCAAAATCTCTCTGAATAACTTTGTCTCTGACAGTGGCATTAATGTACTTCTAGGAATCTGTTCTAATGAAGTTATCAGCTATATGGTCAAGATTTATATGCGTGAGTGGATATTGCACTGTCATTTAAAGAAGAAAAAACGCAAACCCTCTAAATGTTGAATAAGAGAGGCGTGATAAAATTTGAGACTATCCATATCATAGCAAGTCATTACAGACCAAGTTTTAAAGAATATTTCATGATATGAGAAAACGTTTCTCTTTATGCTAAGATTTGAAACTCAAGATATTAAAATATAGGTGGCAGATGTTTTTCATTCAGAGGAATAGCTATAAATGCAGGGGGAAAGAAGATTGATGGGATATATACTGAAATTAACAGCATATCCCTGGGGGTGAGATTATGCATGGATTTTAATTTCTTCTGTATATTCTATGTTTCAAAAATTATATACATAATTGCTTACTATTTTGGAATGAGAAAAAAATAACAAATTTTAAAAGAAATTTGGAGGGTTTCCCTGGTGACTCAGTGGTAAAGAATCTGCCTGCCAATGTAAGACACACAGTTCAGTCCCTGACCTGGGAAGATCCCACCTACAGCAAAGCAACTAAGCCCATGCGCCGCAACTATTGGGCCTGTGCTCTAGAGCTTGGGACCTGCAACTGCTGAAGCCCAAGCACCCTCGAGCCCACACTCCGCAACAAGAGAAGCCATTGTAATGAGAAGCCTGCACACCACAACTAGAGAAAAGCTTACACAGCAGTGAAGACCCAGCACAAGCAAAAATAAAATAAATAAATAAAATTATATTAAAAAATTTTTGGTACAGTAACATTAATTTCTTCTATGGAGTTAATTTTTAAAGCTAGTCTCCCGCTAACATTTCTGTTTCCTTAAATATTCATTCTGTATCTGACATGCTTACCTTTATTAAAATTTTTGAATCAATTTGTAACATTGTCACAAATCGTGCTTATGACACATCCAATGGGCAATTAACTCCTTAAATTTACTTCTTGCGATCACATGGTATACTGCCACTTACCTCCCTGGGTTATTGGGAAAACTAAATGATACAAAGAATGTGAGGAACCTCATCCATCCAGTGCTGACCCAGGATGAGCCCTCACCATGATTCCACCCCACTCTGCCTGGGTTTATTCCCCTCAGTACTCTCTGCCTTGGAGAAAGGAAATGGCAATCCACTCCAGTATGCTTGCCTGGGAAACCGCATGGCACGCTGCAGTCCATGGGGTCACAGAGTCAGACAACGGCTTAGCGACTAAATCACCACCACCACTCTCTGCCTTTGTTGTTGTTTCTTCTCTAAGTTGTGTTCACCTCTTTGTGACCCCATGGATTGCAGCATGCCAGGCTTCCCTGTCCTTCACTATCTCCCAGAGTTTGCCCAAACTCATGCCACTGAGTCAATGATGCTATCTAAACATCTCACCTTCTGCCACCCTCTTCTCCTTTGTCCTTCAATCTTCCCAGCATCAGGATCTTTTCTGATGAGTTGGCTCTTCACATCAGGTGGCCAAGTATTAAAGCATCAGCTTTAGCCTCAGTCTTTCCAATGAATATTCAGTGTTGATTTCCTTTAAGATTGACTGGTTTGATCTCCTTGCTGTCTGAGAGACTTTTAAGAATCTTGTCCAGCACCATAATTCAAAAGCATCAGTTCTTCAGTGCTCAGCCTTGTTTATGGTCCATCTCTCACATCCATACATGACTACTGGAAAAACCATAGCCTTGACTATGTGGAACTTTGTTGGCAAAGTGGTATCTCTGCTTTTTAATATACTGTCTGGGTTTGTCATAGCTTTTCTTCCAAGGAGCAAACATCTTTTATTTTCATGGCTACAGTCATTGTCTGCCGTGCATTATAGATACTCAATAAATACTTGATGAATTCACAAATATATAGAAACTCTAATACTTTGATCACCTGATGCAAAGAACTGACTCATTTGAAAAGACTCTGATGCTGGGAAAGATTGAAGGTGGGAGGAGAAGGGGTTGACAGAGGATGAGATGGTTAGATGGCATCACTGACTCGACAGACATGAGTTTGAATAAGCTCCGGGAGTTGGTAATGGACAGAGAAGCCTGGCATGCTGCAGTTCATGGGATAACTAGTGGTTACCAGTGGGAAGAGGGAAGAGGGAGGGGCAAGATAGGGATAGAGGATTAAGAGGTACAAAGTGCTACGTATAAAATAAGTAAGCTACAAGGATATATTGTACAGCACTGGGAATATAGGCAATATTTTATAATAACTTTAAATGGAGTATACTCTATAAAATATTGAATCACTGGTGTATACCTGAAACTAATATTGTAAATCAACTGTACTTCAAAAATGTTTACCATAAAAAAGTGTCTTTTCTAACTTCTAGAAGCTCATTTCCACTTTTAATTTTTTTTCTTCTCTTCCTCATTCTTCTGTCAGCTCTCATGAACTGTGCCTGAGTAGATTTCTGCTAATAATTTCCATATCTCTCATGATTTATAAACTTTGCTCATGTTGCTCCTTATTTTAGTGTCATTCAGCTGTTCAAACCTCAGACAATGGAGTCAAAAAGACCTGGCCTTAAGTCCTGGCCTTGCTACTTACATGACCTTGGACATGATGATAACCTCTTGTTTCACATTTTTATTGCTGTATAACAAAACACTCCAAGATTTAGTGGTTTGGAACAATAACCATTTTATTATTCATTTCAATTCTGTGGGTCCACTGGGTCACTTCTTATACTCCACATGGTGTTCACTAGGATCACTCATATGGCTGCACTAATCGGTGAGCTTGGATAGGGTTGAAAGGACCAAGAAGACCTCTTTCAGATTCCTGACATCTCAGTTGAGGTGGCTGGAATTGCTGGGGACTGGCTGGGCTTTTCTTTCTTCTTCAGCTCAGTTCATTTCAGTTGCTCAGTCGTATTCAACTCTTTGCGACCCCATAGACTGCACGCCAGGTTTCCCTGTCCATTACCAACTCCCGGAGCTTACTTAAACTCATGTCCATCGAGTCGGTGATGCCATCCAACCATCTCATCCTGTGTCGTTCCCTTCTCCTCCTGCCTTCAATCTTTCCCAGCATCAGAGTCTTTTCAAATGAGTCAGTTCTTCACATCAAGTGGCCAAAGTATTGAAGTTTCAACTTCAGCATCAGTCCTTCCAATGAATATTCAGAACTGATTTCCTTTAGGATGGACTGGTTGGATCTCCTTGCAGTCCAAGGGACTCACAAGAGTCTTCTCCAACAGCACAGTTCAAAAGCATCAGTTCTTTAGTGCTCAGCTTTCTTTATAGTCCAATTCTCACATCCATACATGACTACTGGAAACAACATAGCTTTGACTAAACAGATCTTTGTCTTTCTTCTTAGCTTCTCATAAAAACTGGCCCCCTTTTCTATGAGGCCTCTTTCTTTCAACAGCACAGTTAGGTTTATTTCCATAGCAATTGGCTTCCAAGAGAACAAAAATGTACATTACCTTCTGTCTTAGAACAAGGGGCAGCATCAGCACAGTATCACTTCCAATCTATTCTAACCAAGAAAATAGCCACAGGCCAGGAAAGATTCAAGGGAAGGGCAGGACTTGCCCAGTGACCAAATGGTCAAGCATTCACCTTGCAATGCAGGAGACATTGGACACAGGTTTGATCCCTGGTCAGGGAACTAAGATCCCATGTGTTGAGGAGCAATTAACCTTGAGTGCCAGAACCAGAGAGTTCTTCCGCAGGAAGGAAGGATCCCGCATGATGCAACTAGGGCCTGATGCAGCCAAATAAACAAATATTTATTTTTTAAAAAAACTCAAGGGAAGGGGAAACAAGACTGTATCATTTGGTGGGAGGAGAGCCATGTGCTTACTGGGAGGAGAGGAATTGGTGACCGTACTGGCAAACAACCCATCTTTAAGCCTTTGTTTCCCCATCTGTAAAACTGGAGATAATGATAGGTGCTATTGTTATATGCAATAATATAATGCATAGTGTGATTATGGATGCAATATGTACACTAATCATTACTCCAATCATTATTATTATTATTCCAATCGGGGTGGAAGTTGTTCAAGCTCATTCTGAAACTTCTCTTTCTTTAATAAGATTAACACACACTAATCATCACCACAAAGAGGACAACAAATACAAAAGTTTTATTTTCCCTGGTACAAGTCAGCTCCCCACCCCACCCCGGGAATACTCAGGGCTTTCCAGTCTCCATGACTACTCCCCACTTCCCTTTTGAGGTGTGGCTCTTGGGGTAAAAGATCATCAATGTTCCTTGGAGCCCATTTTCAAAATGCAATAGCTTCCTGAAATTTGGTTTTATGAAATCAGCATTTTGCTTCTTGGAAGAACTTACTACCTTTCTCTCTTTGAACTTTGAGATTTCACTATGTACTTTCATGAGAGAAAAATAAAAAGCAGAGGGTAACACAAAATGCTCACTTCATAACTCAGATATTCAAAGAAACAAGTCATCTCCATGCTGATGTGGTGTTCCTCACCAAGTTGTGTCCACTGATGAGAGGGAGGAAAGATTTGCTCAGAAGTGGGTCTGCATTAAAGAGTAGTCTGCACCCCACTCCAGTGTTCTTGCCTGGAGAATCCCAGGGACGGGGGAGCCTGGTGGGCTGCCGTCTATGGGGTTGCGCAGAGTCGGACACGACTGAGCAACTTCCCTCTCACTTTTCACTTTCATGCGTTGGAAAAGGAAATGGCAACCCACTCCAGTGTTCTTGCCTGGAGAATCCCAGGGACGGGGGAGCCTGGTGGGCTGCCGTCTATGGGTCGCACAGAGTTGGACACGACTGAAGCGACTTAGCAGCAGCAGCAGCAGGGCCTCTCTGGTGGCTCAGTGGTAAGGAGTCTGCCTGCCAATGTAGGACACACGGGTTCCATCCCTGATGCGGAAAAATCCCTCATGTTGAGGAGCAACTAAGCCCGTAGGCCACAACCATTCAGCCTGTGCTCTAGAGCCTGAGAGCTGCAACCCTTGAGTCCACGTGCTACAGCTGCTGAAGCCCACATGCCCCAGATGCATGTTCCACAACAAAGAGGCAGAGAAGCCACTGCAGTGAGAAGCCCATGTGCCACAACTAGAGAAAAGCCTGTGTAGCACCGAAGACGCAGCACAGTGAAACATACATACGTATTATCTTGTTAAAAAGCAGTCTAATCTGACCATTATACAGTTCCTTTTAGATGGGTTTCGTGTCCTGTAGGCACTCTTTCCCTCCTCCTGATTTCCTCCCTAAACCGATCCCATACATCTACTGATGCTTCCTGGATATAGATAAGAGCCAAGGAAAAGAAGATGCCCATAAGGGCTTTTTGATCCTGATGCCCTTTGCTGGGGCTGGAAGAAGGTACTTTTTTTTTTCTTCAATAAAGCTTTAATTTCTCCTCCCTCCTGGACACAGTGCTTCAAGTGGCCTCCACTACTCAGGAACAATTTCCACTCTTGTTTTAAGAAGGTACATTTTCAACAGTTCAGTTTCATCCATGGTGATTGATTTAATGTTTTTGACATCTTGGACAAATTTTGTTTACTTACATATTCCTAGAAAATCATCCATTTCATATGGGTCACATGTTCATTAGTATAAGTTGTTGATAATGTTGCCTTTACATACTACCTTCTAGGATTTCCCTGGTGGTCCACTGGTTCAGACTTTGAGCTTCCAAAGCAGAGGATGCGGTTTGATTCCTGGTAATGGAATTAAGATCTCACATGCCCAATGTGTTATATGGCCCAAACAAACAAACAAAAACCAGTAAAGGTTTCTGAAGCCTTAAAAATGTATATATTTTTAAAAGTACCCTCTGTATGTGTATATTTCCTACCTCTTCATGGTTGATATTTCCTATTAAGTATATTGTCTTCTTCATCAATTATTCTAGCCAAATAATTTTTTTTACCTTAAAAAAGCAAACCTGAGGCTTTATTGATCAAATTTGATGAATTTTCTCCATTTCATTATTTTCTTCTTCTACATTACTCAATTCATTTCTTACTACTTACTTTGGCTTCATTTTTTTTTTTCTTTTTCAATCTTATTTATGTTCTAACAAGTAAATGTAGGGCTAGCATTTTCCTCTGAAAACTGCTTTGGCCGTATCCCATTGGTTTTGATGAGTTCTGTTTTCACTGTGGTGCTGTTCCAAGCAGCTTATTTCCTCTTTAAACCAAGAGATCTTTAGAAGTGTGTTTTTATATTCTAGGAATATATATTTTTTCTTGCTCCCTGTTTGTTAATTTCTAAATTTATTGCATTCTGGTCAATGAATGTGGGCTGTATAATAATAGTTTTTAAAAGTGTATTGTTATTTCCTTTGGACAAAGAACAGAGTCAATTTTTGTGAGCTCTGCATGTGTGCTTTGAACTAAAAAAGAAAGACTTAATATTGCGTTATTTTTACCTTCAAGTATTGTCATAACTTCTGAGAAAGGCAACAATTTAGTTGCATTGGATAACATTGAACTCATTTATTCAACAGATCTTCCCTGAGTATCTGCATGTTCTAGGCACCATAGGTTTTGGGAGACAGAAAGATGAACAAAAACAGACACAGTCCTCCCTTGTGAGTTCATGGTCTAGTGGGAGGAGCAGCGCAGACCTCAGAGAGTCCCTTTAGTGAAACAATGGGCTCAAGGGAAAAAAAGTGCTTGCTTTCTGAATGCATTATCACAAAAGATCTTTTCCAAGGAAAAGCTCTCCTGAAATCTTAGCAGAGAGCCGAAAGGGGAGCTGAAACTAACTAGGAAAGGGGCTGGGGAGGGAGAGGGAGATCATGTCATAAGGTTCTTTGTGGAATGTGATCAAGTGTATGTGGTGGGGCCCTGGGATCCTGCCAGGGTTGGCTGCAGTACCCACCAGGATGTTCACGGTACTGAGTGAAGCTGGGCAATGTGTGTGTGTGTGTGTGTATGTGTGTGTGTGTGTGTGTGTGTGTGTGCGTGTCTGCACGCGCGAGCGCGCGCATGCATGTGTCAGGGGGTGCAGACCAATATTTATCTTTAAGAAAAATGGGAAGTCAGTAAAAGAATTTAGATAGGCTTATGGCACCCCACTGCAGTACTCTTGCCTGGAAAATCCCATGGACAGAGGAGCCTGGTAGGCTGCAGTCCATCGGGTCACGAAATGTCAGACACGACTGAGCGACTTCACTTTCACTTTCCTGCATTGGAGAAGGAAATGGCAACCCACTCCAGTGTTCTTGCCTGGGGAATCCCAGGGATGGCAGAGCCTGGTGGGCTACCGTCTATGGGGTCGCACAGAGTCGGACACGACTGAAGTGATTTAGCAGCAGCATGGGACCATATTTGTGGTTTTAAAAGATATTTTGTAATGTTTACTCCAGGGAGATTTTTATTCTTGATGTTGTACATATAGAGGTCCCACTTTTCTTCTTGCCCTTTAGCAATGTTGACCTAAATATATTTAAGAAAAATAATCCCCAGGTACATTTTCTATTAGAGGTCTATAAATTACCCTGTACTTTTGGAACTAAGTCTGTACCACTAATAGATTATAATTATAATCATAACAATAACAATCATGTAATAATGGCTCCCATTTTTTGAGCATTTGGTCTATACCCTAGTTCTGAGCTAGGTCCTCTACAAGTTTCATCTCATTTGATCATCACAACAAATTCATGAGCTTTTTTTTTTTTTAACCACATTTGCTAATCACCATGCCTGTCATCCTTCATAAGGGAAACTCCCTACCTACCATCTTCTTTGAATGAGGGTGTCTGCAGTGGCTCTGATCTACCTGATGTGATTATCCTCAAACACACATACACACACTTCTGATTAGATCAGGGCTGAGCCGCGGGCCCAACAGCAACAAATCCATTAGCCAGCCATCAGTTTTTAGGATATCATAACACAAAAGCCTTGTACAATTAGATTCTTGCTTTGAGACACTTCAAGTTGGGATGTATAAAACAACTCAGTTAACTGCAAAACTGAAGTTGAAAACTGAAAGGCCTGTGAGGTCATCATGGGTCTGAGTAAGCTGAGGGCATAAGTAAGGCATAGGTACAAAGAAGTACAAGCTGGAAAAACTGGTTCAGAGGGAAGAGAAGCAGATTCAAGAAGCCAGTCTTGAACTTCCTTGGGGGCCCAGTGGGTAAGCTTCCGTGCTTCCACTGCAGGGGGTATAGGTTGGATACTTGGTCAGGGAAGTGCCACATGTTGCATGGTGCAAAAAAAAATAATTAAAAAAAAATTTTTTTAAAGAAGAAGCCAACTCTTGGGCAATAGCTTAGCCAAATGAATGATGGGCACTAAAGAAAAGATCCCTACATTCCTGCACTGGCATGCAGTTCCTATCTCTGAAGCCCAGTCATAGGGTGGTTCTTCCTTTCAGTTTTGCATGAGATACCTGCCTTGCCTGTCAGGCATCATGAGAGGCTCATTACTAGAGTGCAGATGGAGCAATCTCTGATCCCTGAAACACAAGAAACTCAGCCTTATGAAGAAATAGGGACTCAGAAAGTTGAAGTAAATGTCCCAAATTGCCACAGCACCTTAGCGGAACAGAAATTCAAACTCAAATGAGTATAAAGCCTTCATCTTTAAGTGTAGTACCATTAATAATACAGCAGCGGGAATTATCCACTCAAAAATATTTGCTCAGATCCTTACCTTCTTTACCTTGAAAATAAATGTCAGGGGCACACTGCTTTCATATTAGTAAACAAGTGATGACATTATTGGCCTGTTGTTAAACGTCACAGCTTAAGAATATTTCATGTGAGAGGGTGATTACTTTTGAGTGGACCACACAAAAGCAGTGTTTTGACCTAGGCAGCAATTTGAGAGTGAAGGTAGGATAGGGGCAGGGACAAGTCAAGAGATGGGTTTGTACTTTTCCTTTCAAGAAGGTAGGATAGGTGCAGGGACAAGTCAAGAGATGGGTTTATACTTTTCCTTTCAAGAACTGATTAGAGCCTTACAGGTCCAAGACCTGATTTTCAATTCAACCAGGGAATGGCCATGGTGAACTGGATCATGCAAAAGAAACTTCTAGCAATCATTGAGACATAGACTTCTGCTAATCCAGTTTTTGGTCATGGAGGAATAGTGCTGGGGACCCAATCAACCTTAATTGTGGCCTTCTATATGGAATGTCCTCTTCCTTGCAAAAGGGTTTCCAAGTGAAATGTGCAGGGAGTGAGTCCACATTAAATTTACTGAATGCCTATTAAGGATGAGGCCTGTGCCCAAGGAAAGGGTAAAAAAGGGTCAGGGTCCTAGGTCCACAAAGCCTGGAGCAAGTCGCCTTTGCTGTGACATAGCAGGAAATCTCTGACACGGCAGCCCTCTGGTAAACCACCAATACTTTCTCTCCCAGACCCATCTCACATGTGTGTACTGACTCAACGGCCTCTCCAGATGGTCCCAGGTCCTATGCTGAGGGTGGTGGAGATCTTCCTCTTTGGTGTCCCTTCTTGGCATGCCCTTGTCCTGAGCAAAGGAATTGAAGACAATTCCTTTTCTTACTTTTGCCAAACCATCTTTTACCTAATTCCTGGTATTTACCCTGTCAAGAAGGGGTGTGGCCAGAACCCAGAGACAAGACAGACCCATGGGGGCAAGAGAGATTAGGAAAGTCCCATGGGATGCCACAAGCCCCAGCACCATGGCCTGTGAGTGTCGGCCAACAGTCACAGAGTCCAATGACAAAGATCAAAACAGAGCCTTGCGGGCAGCCTGTAAATTCCACAGACTGTCCCCCGGGTCTCTCTTCACTCTTCCTTCCTTCTTCATATATCCACCATTACTCACAGAAGGTTTTTCTTTTTTACATTCACTTTTAAACTTAAAGAAGTAAAACTGCATAACGGGAAATGAAAAATGAAGGTCACTTGTCAAAAATAAAAGAGAAAACCTCAAAAACAGATTTAAGGACTTCCCTGGTGGTCCAGGGAAAGACTGAGGGCAAGAGGAGAAGGGAGCAACAGAGGAAGAGATGGTTGGATGGCATCACTGACTCACTGTACACGAGTTTGAGCAAACTCCGGGAGATAGTGAAGGACAGGGAAGCCTGCTGTGCTGCAGTCCATGGGATCACAAAGAGTCAGACGCAATTCTGAACAACAGTAACAACTGGTGGTCCAGTGGTTAAGAATCCTTATTCCAATGCAGGAGATGCAGGTTCAATCTCTGGTCAGGTAACTAAGATTCTACATGCCACAGGGCAGCTAAGCCTGCACACTGCGAGTACTGAGCCTGTGTGCTCTGGAGCCAGCAAGCCACAAGAGAAGCCTGTGTGCTGCAATGAAGATTCAGTACAACCAAAAGGAAAAAAAAAAAAGATTATCAAGGTAAAAATCTGTCTACTTTTTATCTAAAATTGTAGCTCACAGCCATTCGGGAGTGCCTGCCTCACCTTGGCGTGCCTTGGGCTGGGGTGTCCAGGCCTGATCCAGAGTCGGCCGTGCATGTGAGGCCTATTTCCACCACTTGTGTTTGAGAGACTGGAGAGAGGGGACCTCAGCTAGCTGGATCTGTTTCCTTCCCCATTGACCAGGGAAAACAATAGTACCTGCTTCGGAGGGTTGTTGCAAAGATCAAATGAAATAATGCAATAGAGCTCTTAGCACAAGGCCTGGCACGTATTATACATGCCATAAATTCTGTCTATTTTTTTCCCTATATGTCACTTGTGATTGTCAGACCATTTATCCCAGTGTTTGTTTGGAAAACATGGTTTTTGTCAGTAAGACCAAAGTTCAAGTTGAAAGAGAAGGCATCTATGTTATAAAACAGTGAGAAAAAATATAATTACAGTGCTATTATTGCTTGGGATGAGAAACAGTAAACCAGAATCATGGTTCATATGGTGCAACTGGCCAAGATTAAATGCATCTTTATGAAGGGCATCAGGGCTGTCTCCGACGGAAGGTGCTGGCCACAGCTCCCCTGGCACAACCCCCTCACCCAAACAGCCCTTTAGCGGAACTTAACTCTGGATTCTTGGCAGCAAAGACTGGAAATGAATCAGGTCAGCCTGAGTCCAGAGTCCTGAGTCCTCAGCCCCACTTGGCACTGCTTCAGCCACAGGTCTGGGTTCACAGTCATGCCTGATCCAAGGTAGAGGCCTGGCTCCCTGCACTCAGAGTGCCTCTCAGCCCAGGGCCTCCAGCACAGCAGCTTCCAGACATTCTGCCACAGAATTTTCCCAAATGAAACTTCCCCCTTCCTGTACAGCTTGGCTCTCACTGCCTTGACCTCCTCTCACTTTCAACCACTTCCTTTCTTTCTCAACACGAGTTTCCTTCCACATGCCCTGCGTTTCTTCACAGGGTCACTTCACCCACCTTCCAGGACACTAATCCACCTTTTTCCTCTCTCCTCTCATTCTCTCTTTTTCATCCTACCTTCTCCTCGCCTCCCTATATTCTTTACTTCACAAATGTTCCTGGAGCATTTACTAAGGGCTAGGTATCCTGTTAGAGATTGCTGTTGTAGTGAAATCATTATGTGATGTTTTCTCTAAAAGGAAAGACCAGCACTAACAAGTAATTTCTTGAATAATTATTTTATTACACTCATAATAACGCTGGGAATAAGGGAGCCAAGTGGGCTAGATCCTACAGAACTCACTGGACACTGTTCATATCTACCTGGTATACAACTAATGTGCTAGACTGGGACTGCCCTGTGGAGAAAGGATTATGTCTGTTTCTCACTGTGTCTCCAGGGTCTAGTACAGGGCCTGGCACAAACACAGTAAACACCCAACAATTACTTATGGAATCAATGAATAACGTGCTTTTAAGTTCTTAGCACTCATTTAGACATGGGAATCATGAGGGAAAGTCTCCATCCTCAATATCCCCTACCCTATCTACAATCAGGTAATTGATAACATCTAATTAGATGCTAACTGGAAGAGGGCATGGAAACCCACTCCAGTATTCTTGCCTGGAGAATCCCATGGACAGAGGAGGCTGGCGGGCTACAGTCCATAAGGCTGCAGAGAGTTGGACACAACTGAAGCAACTTAGCACACATGCACGCAATTAGATGCTAAAGGAATAAGATGTCAAGGACCAGATGAAGGTCAAGCATTCACCTAGATTCTCAGTCCTCAGCTCTCTCACTGAGGAAAAGGTACCCAGAACCTCCCTTCCAGGAACCCTTAGCTTTGGGGATAAAAAAGGACAATCCTTCTGCCTGGCTTCACAGTTTCTTTGGTGTGGAGGCATGCTGACTACTGTCACCATGCTCAGATAAGTGTCTTTCAAATCACACCCACTATGGGATTTGTTGTTCTGACTGCTTCAATTATGTAGGAAATATTAGGTTACTGAAAATCATGCTAATATGAACAGCTATGAAAAGAAATTAATCCAAAATGAGGGGTGGGGTATAAATTCCAGCGGTTAGTGAAAGGAGAAAATATCCAGAACATGTTTACTCCATCACATTTTCACTTCGAACTGGAAAATAATAACCAAAAAAAAGAAAAGAAAACTCCAATTACGGCAAAGTCACCATTCAGAGGGTGTTAGGGGCAGTGTGCCACTATCACCCCCAGACCCTCAGGAAGATGGATGGAGGTCACGATGGGTGAAAAGGGAGATGGGCCACCATTCAAGAGATAACTGGCCTTGGAATTGACTCAAACTTGATTTGGCTCTGACAAGAATCTGTCCAACTTGGCAGTGATATGAGAGTAAATTCCATGGATTTGAAGAGCACAGTTCATGCCAAAAAACTTGATTGCATTTTTGGACAGAATTATTCTCATTGTTACCAGACTGGACCAAAGAAAAAATTGAAAGATATGTAGAGTCTCTAACTGCCTGGCACTGAACACAATTGGTCCCTTTCTCCCTGACACCCAGGGGAAGCAGGCTGATGTAAGGGCTGCTGAGGTCACCTTCAACGCACTGTGTGTGCCCAGCAGGCACATCAGAGCTAAAGAGAGATGGCTGCTCAGCCCACTTTGGGACAAGCAATAGCTCAGCATGCGCGATTCATAAACTCAGAATTTTATAGTTGTAAAGGATGTTAGAAACTGCCCAGTCCAAAAGTCCTGAACTAGTTCAACCCCATTGTTTCCAGGGTGAGGCTGAGGTCAAGACAGGGGAAATGACTTACTCAGAGAGCATTGCTAAATTGTTAGCAGAGCGAAGACCTGCTCAAAGTTGCCTTCTTCTACTTCCATTTCCTCACACGGTTACAGTAAGTGAGTGTTAGACATCATCATCTCCATTAATATTATATGTACTTTGCACATCCTATGGCAATGAGATAGTATCTTCCTGCTTTGCGAATGCAGAAACCAGGCAATTTACAAAGGGCCGCACAGTGAACAGGTGGGGCAGCCCTGAACTCCAGTGCTCTGATTCCGCCTCTATGCTCTCTTTGGTCCTCACCCATCTCCACACACATTGTGTCCTATGATCACTATGCTGTGAAGCTCTGAGCCTAGAAAGACCGTGTGATTGTTGGTTCTAGAGAAGAGCTCTGCTTTGTCTGCACAGTGGCTGGGCAGTTGGGATGTTCCCCATGGGGACACAATGGGCCACCTGTTCAGTAGGGCTCTTTTCTTTCTCTCTGTTGAGTGTGCAACTGGGGACTATGCTGGGAAGCAGAAGCAGTTCAGACAGGATGCTGGAGAGGCGGATGAGCAGCAGATCTCAGAAGGCCCCTGCCCAGGTTAGGGTACTTGGATTTCAGTTTACCTTTGGAAATGCTGGTGAGATTTGATCAATCAAATGCTATGGCAAGATTTGTGTTTGAGGTATTTCAGTTTGGAGGTCAGGTGAGGGATGGTTTTGAGAGAGTTGGAGGAGAGGTAGGGAAGACTAAAAGGAGGCAGCACCTTAGGTGAGATGATGGGGCCTTAAACAGTGGTTGTAGGGAAGCAATGAAGGGGCAGATGGAGGGCATAAAGGGAAAGTCAGGTTAGGTCTCCAGTTTGCAGCCTTGATGGCTGAGGAGAACGAGTGGAGAAAGACGAGTGGGGCTGGGAGAAAGACTGAAGTGAAAGTCGTTCAGTTGTGTCTGACTCTTTTTGACCCCATGGACTATATGTTGCTCACCGGGTTCCTCTGTCCATGGGATTCTCCAGGCAAGAATATTGGAGTTAGTAGCCATTTCCTTCTCCAGGAGACCTTCCTAACCCAGGGATCAAACCCAGGTCTCCTGCATTGCAGGCAGATTCTTTACCATCTGAGCCACCAGGGGAAGGGCTATGAGTTAGGATTTAGACGGTTTGAGATAAAGATTCCCAAAGGATATGTGAACCTGGATTCCTCCAAAGCAAGGCCCGGGCACAGATTAATGTGCTGGCTGTTTATCTGGGAAGTTCATCCCAGGGAACAGGAGTGAGAGGGCAGGGAGGATAATATAAGGCAGGATGGAAAGTCAATCAAGAATATGTATCATGTCAGCTTCTCCATGGAACACTAGCACTGGATCTTTGTGGGGCCTCCTGAGGAACTTACACTGCATCTCAGGATTGTCCACCGAAGAGATAAAAGGGAGAAGTGTTATCTGCTGGTTCTTGTACCTCATTGGTCCAGAGCTTATTCATGCAGTGTTATGCTTGTCACATGTCCCCACGTTTGGTTTGCACTTTCATAAATATCAGGCACTTCCAAAGGTGCCTGGGATGGATGACCAGGTGTTCAGGAGCAACAGAGAAACCCCAAGGCAGGAAGCAAGGTGAAAGCTACTTGCTCAGGTAAGTTACTATGTGAACTGAATAAAAGCCAGGGCAGGATGCCTGCCAGAGCTGTTTCAAGACTCTGAGGTGAGGCCAAAGGGCTGTGAGATGGTGCAAAGAGGCATCCAGTCCAGGAGACATTGTCCAGTGGGTGGCTACAGGAATCACCCAAAGCTCTGGAGAGAGGCTGGGGCTGGAGATCAAGATTTGGGAATCATCACGGTATAGGAGGTAGCTGAAATCAGGGAGAAAGTGTTTTGAGTGCCAAAAGCAGTGAGCTGAGGACAGCAGCCTGGGGAACATGTCAGGAGGAGGCAGAGGAAGAGGAGCCCATGGAAGAGAAAGAATGGTTAGAGAGATGGAAGGAAACAGGCAGGCAAACTGTGGTTCCAAGGGAGCCAAAGGGGCAGCAAGGGGATCGGTTTGAAGGTCTCTAAGTCATCACAGGCCCTTAGAAATTCCACCATGTCTGGGATTCAGAAGGTAGCGAGCAACATCAGAAAGAAGTTCAATAGAACTGTGGCATCAGAGTCCAGAAATCAGTGGGCTGTGGTATGAACAGGAGGTAAGAAACTAGAAGGAATAGTACCACCTGCAGAATCACAGGGATTGCCCTCAAATAGGATGAGGATAACAGAGAGGAGAGAACAGATTTTAGGTCAGAGAGTGAGGGGCTGCAGGAGACCAGACCAAAAACTCCTTGATAAACAAGATGATGTACTGAGAATGGGGAAGCACATGAGCTAGAATTGGCCGTTGCCTCTTCCCACTGTGATCTTCACACCCGAGGATCACAGGAAAAGTTTGCACTAGTATTTAGTAAGTATAATATTTATGGAACCTCATGCAGGTAACTGAGGATGATGCAAGGATGACTGTGATCCAATTCCTCCTTGTCAGGAGCTCTCACGCTTAGCGCCTGGGAAGTAACTATGCTCCAGAGGAAGTTAGAAACCAAGCTGGGTCAGCAGTGCTGATCTGAAGTCCAGAGATACTTTTGTTCATTCAACAAATTTGCTATGGGGCCATAATCAGCCAGGATTTAGCCAGGTACCAAGAAGACATCAGAGAAAAAAAAAGACCAAAATCTTGCTCTTGTGGACCTTGTATTTTAACAAGATGTACTAACCAGGAGAGTGTGCAAAGCATCAGTGGCTTAACTAAACAACGCTTCATTTATTTCTCTTTCACACAAAGTCCACTGTGATTCTGTAGGGCAACTGTCCTTCAGGCAGTGACTCAGGGGCCCAGAGGCTTCACTGTCTCAGTCTGAGGTCCCTTGGTTGCTATGGCGGTGGAAGAGGAGAGGTGAGAACTTGCCCTGGGCTGGACAGCACTGCAGGAAATCCCCACCCCACTTTGCCTCAGGGACTCTCATCACATGACCTCACCTAATGACACAGAGGCAAGAAATCTGGGGGAGCAAATGGAATATCTGGCGAGCAATACTGTTTCTGCTCCTTGTAGGGAGACAGTCTATAAGCATAATAAACAAGTTATATGCTATACAAGTAGGTGGCATGTGTGATGTGAGAAAGGAGAGCAGGGTAAGGTGGACAGGTAATGGTGGGGTCGGGGGAAGCATTTTTAAACAAGATATTCACAGTAGGTTTCACTGAGAAGGTGGCGACTGAGCAAAGTTTTAAAGGAGGTGAAGGAGCCATTTGACCACCTAAGAAGCATGGTCTCAGCAGAGGTAACAGTCTGTACGATGGCCGAGAGGTGGGAAAGTGTCTTGAGGAGGAGAGACTAGTTCTATTAAGTGAAGTCTGAGAAGCAGCTGGGGGAGAGGAGCAGCCTGCACGTTGTGTAGGGCCTTAGAGGCCATCTGTCAAAACTTTGAGGGAAGGAAAGCCACTGGAGGATTGGAGCAAAGAGTGTGAAGCTTGAATGGAACTCCTCTGGTTGCCCCGTGGAGGATAAAGACTGCAGGGCAGTGAAGCTTCAGGGAAACCAGAAGACAGGTTCAGGAAACCAAGCAGGAGACGATGGAGTCTGGGACCAAAAGGATAGGTAGCGCTGGCGAGAAGCAGTTCAGTTCTGGACATTTTGGAAAGTCTGTGTTGTGGGGTGGAGTTTCTGGAACGTTATGCTTCACGGGCATGTGACAGTCACGACAGCCCAGAGACCCTGAGATGAAAGTGATTCCTGGGGCAGGGATGAGTGGGGGACCGAAGAGAGCGAAGGAGAGCGAAGGTGGAGGAGGGGACAGGTAGAGAGTCCAGCCCTGGGGCTGAGGGGCTGAGAAGCTGAGAACTAACTGGAGTCTTAGCCATGCCCTCCCCTGCCCAGGGTGCCTGCGGAGACATTTGCCTTCAGGGCATTGGAACCTGTGGCTGGACAGCCACACCCATTTCCCACTGGATCCCAGCCCTGCAGTCTGGCCACTTGTCACATACCACAGATACACATCAAAGAGCAGGGTGAAGAGCTTGAGGCCTGCAGAGTCAAGAGGGCCCTAAAAGCAGGATCAGAGTCAGCAAAGGAACTCTCGCTGGTGTCCTGCCTCCAGGCTTAGAGTGGCTGCTTCCTAGCTCCTGCTCTTCCCTCTTTGATCCATTCTTACTGAGATCAAGAAAATTGGGGCAGGGGTGGCGGGATGCTCAGTCTTTCTGACCTAGCCTCTCACCCCACCCCACTTTGCACTTGGTACAGGCTTTGGGAGTTTCCACACCAGCAGAACCATTCAGGTCTAGCACTATGAGATGGATAGAATGATTCAGCAAGCCAAGCAAAACAGCCGCAGCCTGTATAGTGGTTGGAGGTGAAAAGCACAGACTATGGTCACCAATTAATTTGTCACCAATTAGTTATGATACCTGGGAACGTTACTCTAGCCATAGTAAGCCTCAGTTTCCCTATCTGAAAAATGGGGATAAAACCTATGTCATTAAAGTGTCATAGCACATTCTTGTATGTAAAGTATCTGGCTCAGAACAGAAGGATGTGACAGACCCAGCATGTTGGTTCACTCAAAAGCTCTTCTCAAACATTTTCCTTCCTCTACTAGAGAGAACAGAGAAGGGAATGATGCTCAAACTCCCAGCTCTTCTGTAATTAGGTGGCCATAAAACCCAGTTATGGCCAATGGGCCATCGGTAGAAGTTCTTGACTTTTCCAGATAAGAAGGCAGGACTTCCTAACAGCAAGTCCTTGCTATTCTCTCCCTCCCCCACCTTCTTGCCTGGAACTCAGCTATGAGGGTAACAGTAGAGCAGCCATCTTACAGTCATGAAGCAACAAGACAACAATCATAAACAAAGGATAATGGGGTGGCAAGACAGAAAGCACTTGATGACATCATTGAACTTCTATTTTAGTCCATGGCTACCTGCCCAGAAATTTATTTGTGTGAGACAAATACCTCCTTACTGGTATTTGCCAGTGTTTGGTGGGGTTTCTGCTATGTGAAGCAAACACAATTAAAATCAATAATCAATTAATCTGGGCTGGAGGAAGCACAAGCTTGAATCAAGATTGCTGGGAGAAATATCAATCACCTCAGATATGCAGATGATACCACCCTTATGGCAGAAAGTGAAGAACTAAAGAGCCTCTTGATAAAAGTGAAAGAAAAGAGTGAAAAAGCTGGCCTAAAGCTCAACATTCAGAAAACGAAGATCATGGCATCCGGTCCCATCACTCCATGGCAAATAGATGGGGAAACAGCGGAAACAGTGGCTGACTATTTTTCTAGGCTCCAAAATCACTGCAGATGGTGATTGCAGCCATGAAATTAAAAGACACTTGCTCCTTAGAAGGAAAGTCATGACCAACCTAGACAGCATATTAAAAAGCAGAGACATTACTTTGCCAACAAAGGATCTGAGAGTTGGACTATAAAGAAAACTGAGTGCCGAAGAATTGATGCTTTTGAACTGTAGTGTTGGAGTAGACTCTTGAGAGTCCCCTGGACTGCAGGGATATCCAACCAGTCCATCCTAAAGGAGATCAGTCCTGGGTGTTCATTGATAAGACTGATGTTGAAGCTGAAACTCCAGTACTTTGGCCACCTGATGCAAAGAGCCGATTCATTAGAAAAGACCCTGATGCTGGGAAAGATTGAGGGCAGGAGGACAAGGGGATGACAGAGGATGAAATGGTTGGATGGCATCACCAACTCAATGGACATGGGTTTGGGTGGACTCTGGGAGTTGGTGATGGACAGGGAGGCTTGGCGTGCTGCGGTTCATGCAGTCGCAGAGTTGGACACAAATGAGCAACTGAACTGAACTGACTGAATCAATTTATCATCATCTCTGTTCTCCTGCATCTGTAACAACTTACAGCTCACAGATTTAGATTTTATTATCTAACTGGGGAGACAAGACTAATTAACTAAAACCCTAGGGTATCATTTCCCAGGGATTGTTCCAAGAAACTTTGGTTCTTCCAGGTATTAGTAGGTATTCTGAGAAAAGAACATGTTCTATTGTCAAGTGAACAAATAGTGGTACCTGGCAGAGACCTTTTAACAGTGATTTCAAGTCAGTGTACTATCTGAGGGCTTTCAAAAGAATACATGTAAAAAAAAATTTTTTTTAAAGATGCAATTTCTGATCCTCGTCTACCATAAGTACTCTTTCCAAAAGTTAATATGTCTGAGGACTCCTAATTATGGTTCCTCTGTCCCAACCGTCTTGTCATCATGTCCGTCTTCCCACCTCACAAAAGAAAGGTGCATCTTCCACCCAATCAGAAATTACCCTGATGCCTTGCATTAAAGTTGTAGAAAGCTCTGTGCTGCAAAGGGATGATTCCGAATATGGCTGTTTAATTGGATTCTAATGGCTGGGTCATCCTTTTGCAAACCATGTGGTTCCCACTTCTTTGCTTTCAACAGAGTTGAAGGGTACCCTAATTGAACTGTCAGCTGATAAATCATAAAAGTCATTTTTAATAATGAATGACCATGTGATCTTTATCTTATATCTTTGAAATAGAGCAGATGTGAGTGGCAATGATTTTAGATCTATCCTTACCTACTTATTTACTTGAACACAATTTCTCAATAAATTATGAAATAAAATCTGTAAAAATAATAAATAGGAATAGAATGGATGCTGCACCCTGCTTCATTCTAGCAATAAATAACTCACCCATGGATATAAAAAACAACTGCGAATTTGAATGATTCAGTAAAGTATTTTTCTTCGAAAACAAACAACAACAACAAAAAAAAAAAAACAGTTGAGAAAAAGAGCTACTCAGCTTATGAATGAATGAAACTCCAATAAAAATTTACTTTTATGTTTAATAATTATGTATCATAATGAATTTGTAATATATGCCTGTTGTTTGTCTGATTATGTGCTAATGATAACTAAGTACAGAGGAAAAAATTTTACAACACTTTGCAGCTCTCAACTTATATTTGTGTGTTTGTGTGTGTGTATGTGTGTGTGTACAAAAGTATGGGGGGAGTGACCAGTAAAGGTCTTTAAGCATTAAAGCATCATTTTATAGTAAGATTCTGTGGTAAAGTGGAAAGGAGAAAAATGGTGACCGTGTATATCAACAAAACCTCGTTTATGTACTTTTAAACTAGAGAAAAGTTATGACCAACCGAGATAGCATATTCAAAAGCAGAGACATTACTTTGCCGACTAAGGTCCATCTAGTCAAGGCTATGGTTTTTCCAGTCGTCATGTATGGATATGAGAGTTGGACTGTGAAGAAGGCTGAGCACCGAAGAATTGATGCTTTTGAACTGTGGTGTTAGAGAAGACTCTTGAGAGTCCCTTGGACTGCAAGGAGATCCAACCAGTCCATTCTGAAGGAGATCAGCCCTGGGATTTCTTTGGAAGGAATGATGCTAAAGCTGAAACTCCAGTACTTTGGCCACCTCATGCAAAGAGTTGACTCACTGGAAAAGACTTTGATGCTGTGAGGGACTGGGGGCAGGAGCAGAAGGGGACGACAGAGGATGAGATGGCTAGATGGCATCACTGACTCAATGAACGCGAGTCTGAGTGAACTCCGGGAGTTGGTGATGGACAGGGAGGCCTGGTGTGCTGCGATTCGTGGAGTCGCAAAGAGTCGGACACGACTGAGTGACTGAAGTGACTGACTGACTGAAACTAGATGGTGGTGAATATCAAGTTGTCACAGTCGTTGTCAAGTAGCTGTGGTATTTAGAATTCCTTGGGAAACATTTAAGAGAGTAATGTAGGAGCTTTATTTTTAGATGGCAATATTTATATCAGAAATCATATCCTTCACAACTATTTAAACTTATCATGAAACTTTCTAGTAGTTTACTTTAGAAGTGAATATAGGTATACAACTTTCAAAATTTTTGGAGGTGCATACAGGCAGAAATTTGAAGATCATTGCCTTAGGTAATCTGCTTTCATGAATAGAAAAAATGCAAAGTAATTAAAAATGACATTGTGGAAATGGTGTTTCTACAACCATTTCTTCTTTAAAAGGCTAATTATAATCACTATGTTGCATATTACACATGTACATATAGATAATGCAAAGCTAAACTCACGTCTGTCTTCCACTTAACTGCAAAAGATAGCTGCTTGGAATCTAAAGTTATTAATCTATTAATAAGATATCATCTAAATTGTGAGGACAAGAAGATAATATAATCTACAATCAAGTAGCTTAAAAGGAAAATACATTTGGAGAACAAAATACCAAAGAAAAGGATAGAATTCATAACAAAAAGAAAAATAAGTTGTCAGTTTAGAGTTGAGTAGGAAAAACAGGCAGTGCCAAGGGATAAGAGCTAACTGCCCTGTCCCAGCTGCCTTTTGTAGAACGTATTGTCTACTTTTATGGGATACATATGTTGGGACTGAGTAGATCTAGAGAAAGATGGAAAAGTCAAAGAATAGCAGTCAAGAATAGTGAAGATCGGATTTTATTGGAAGGCCTGGATTCACTTTAAAGTAGTTTGTTTATTAAAAGATTTACATTTCTGTCTAAGTGTGACAAGAAGTCAAATGGTAACCCAAGGGATGCTTTAGAGTCAAACTTCTCAGAAGAAAGAAATCCCTTAGAATGTATTAACGATGCACTAAAAAAATTTGAGGAATACTTGTTTTGGTAAAGAGTTTTTGGTGATCCAAAGTCCTGCTTAGACTTTTTCCACTATATAAAAGGGAAAATGATATAAAAGTAAAGAAAATAAAGCTTTAGTTTAGCACACCTGTTGTAAAATCAAATTGTAGCTTAAATCAATTCTAATAACTAAAGCCAACTTTTGGTTAATAATCAGGAGAGACGTTATTAATATTAGGAAAGCCGAAAGAGTCGTTCGAGTTTTCCCACGTTACAGAAAACCTGAACAAACTTTTTGGCCAACCCGATATATTATTCATAATAGTTAAATTTATTGGTTATTAACTAATACTCGTAACTGAATAAGTTATTCAGTTTTGCAACTAATTTTCAAGCTTCGTTTAAGCCAAAAGTCCTAAGATTCCCTCTGGTAGAGGTGTCAAAATGATCCAAGGACAGGGGAAGTGTGGAAAAGATCTGACTAATTCACAGTTGAGACTCCAGACATTTGAAAATAAGGAGCCAAGAGAACAGAGCAGGGAAGTAAACTTCCCAGTCCACCCAAGAGAACAGAAGGCCTGCCTTTAAGAAATCAAAACAACAAAACAATTCTCTCATTCCAGTCCACTCCAACATCATGTACTAAATGTTATTCGTAGTTATTTTGGTATGAAGAATAGGACTCTTCTTCAACAAATTTGCTCCTCCTGCGGCATTACCTTGCTCACTGTGAGTCTACAACCTGCACAACTGCACACAGCAGCACTGATTCTCCACCTGTCTGTTCACTTAGACTAGAAACCTGCGG
Source organism: Budorcas taxicolor (assembly GCF_023091745.1). NCBI lineage: Eukaryota > Metazoa > Chordata > Mammalia > Artiodactyla > Bovidae > Budorcas > Budorcas taxicolor. The sequence continues at coordinate 77,712,991 of NC_068912.1, forward strand.
GTCATATTTGGTTTCCTCTAACATCTCCCTGTAGAAGGCAATGGCAACCCACTCCAGTACTCTTGCCTGGAAAATCCAATGGATGGAGGAGCCTGGTGGGCTGCAGTCCATGAGGTCGCTAAGATTCGGACACGACTGAGTGACTTCACTTTCACTTTTCACTTTCATGCACTGGAGAAAGCAATGGCAACCCACTCCAGTGTTCTTGCCTGGAGAATCCCAGGGACGGGGGAGCCTGGTGGGCTGCCGTCTATGGGGTCACACAGAGTTGGATACGACTGAAGTGATTTAGCAGCAACATCTCCCTGATCCCCTTCTCTCCACCTGTCTGTCTCCTAGCAAAGAATTCAAAAATATATGGAATAAATGACCTAATTTGATATGATCTGTGATTGATCTCTTTCTTCAAAGAGTGCTCTGTGAAACATAAGGAGGTGGATACAAAAACTCCTTGTCCTTTAGCTCTTCATGTGCCAACTCCTCCAGGAAGCCTTCCAGATTCCCTTCCACCCATCAGACTCAGGTATGTGACCCTCTCTGATCTCCCAAAGCATCTTGTACTTACATTTGCCAAAGAACTTACAGTTCTGTCTTGCAACAATTAATTTACTCATCTGAGTCCCCCACTAGTTAGGGACTTTTATACCTGGATCCTCAGTGCTTACAAGAGTATCTGATACAAAATACGAAAACAATGAATTTTGTTGAATGAATGAATTAATGATACAAGGACTAAATACAATAAGAGGTACCCGCAAAGCAAATCCTATGGGAAGACATATGAAAGAGCAGCTAATTCTGCTTTAGGGTGAGTCTTAAAATATAAGTTGGCATTTCCTTAATGAATAAGGCAAGGAAAGGTGTCATAAGCAGAAGGAATAGCATGAACAAAAGCATGTGGGCAAGAAAGCACATGCAGTATTTAATATAACAGAAGCCTGGCAAAGCTCAAAAACAGCTTTAAGTGGGAGGAAATGTGGGCCGATGTGGCTAGAAATGTTGTTTTAAACAAGTCATAAAAGATCTGTAAGGGCTATCAAAATTTGAAAGTTATAAAGTCATTGAAGTTTTTAAGCAGAGTAATAGCATGATCAGATCTATAAAAGGAAAAAATATTTTATTTCCTTTTTAGTAACTAAAAGCCATTGATCTAACTTCCTCCATCTTTATATTTCTTGATACTTCATGAAAATAAAAAAAAAAAACAAAAGCCAGCTGAAGCAATTCTACTTTCCTTGCGTGGTCTGAACTAGGCACACTTTTTTTTCTTTTCCTTGTTTTCTGGCCAGTCACTTTGTGAACCGAGTGCATCATACAGCTGGGAAAACACGAGTTTGTTTGGCTTCAGAGCTATGTGGGTGAGCGCGAGTCTGGGCAGTGTGTCAGCTCCTTCCTGAAAGTCTGGGTCAAGGAAGTCCACGACACAACCTTGTTTACTTGATTTTTCTTTCAGTGTTGAGAACACTGGTTCTGATGACTCCAAAGGTGTATGTGGTTGCTGTTGGCTCACAAGCCTGCAATTTCTTTGAAAAGATGATCTGATTGGGACAACTGTGACCTTATTTTAATACCTCAGTTCCTTTTGAAACACCCAGATGGAAATTGATGCTTTATTTTCCTAGTGGCTTTTGTTCCTGGCTAACCATCATATAGTTTGATGGGTCATTGGGAGTAATTCTTCTGGACTGAGTTGCTGGGCTGGCAGATTTGGAGGGTGTTGCGGGGGGTGGGGGGCGGGAAGCACATGAAGGACCAATCTGGAGCCAGTCCACTAGCCCAGATACAAGAAGTTACAGTTAATTGACAAATGTTTCCTGGGTGCCTGGTTTGTCCCAAGCACCATACCAGCACTGGGATTTCAGGCTGTATGAGACAGTTTCTACCAGAGCCCAGGAACTTGACTAAAAACTCATCAAAGGAAAAGCCAACTCTTATTTCTCTTATATGATCTCTCAGAGTACCTAGTGCAGTTAACTCAAGGCAGAGCCTCAGTAGACACCAAGGTCTTCAATAAACAGGTGTATTTCAATTTTGGCCAACAAATATTTATCAAGATACTACTATGGGCCCGGCTTCCCTACTGGCTCAGACAGTAAAGAATCTGCCTACAATGCAGGAGGTCTGGGTTCAATGCCTAGGTTGGGAAGATCCCCTGGAGAAAGGAATGGCAACCCACTCCAGGATTCTTCCCTGGAGAGTCTCATGGAGAGAGGAGCCTGGCAGTCTACAGTCCACGGGATTGCAAAGAGTCGGACATGACTGAGTAACTAACGCTCCCCCAATGACTATGGGCCAATATCAAGTTAGGCAGTAGAGAGAAAAGATGAGAAAGATTGAGCCTTTACTTCCAAATTGGTCACAGTCTGGTGGGGAAAACAAGCATTAAAACAATTATTCAGCCTTTTGGAATCTGAGCCTCCAAGGAACCCCAAGGCCCCTAAAGAACCTCTTGCCACCTCATTCCTCCTCTGGAATCCCCAGAGTGCAGGGGTGCCCAGTTGCTCAGTCATGTCTGACTCTTTGCGACCCCATGGACTGTAGCCTGCAGGCTCCTCTGTCCATGGGATTCTCCAGGCAAGAGTATTGGAGTGGGTTGCCATTTCCTCCTCCCAGGGATCTTCCCTGAACCAGGGATCACACCCAAGTCTCCTGCAACTCCTACACTGCAGGCAGATTCTTTACCAGTGAGCCACATGGGAAGTCTTGGTACCCCAGACCCCCCTACAAAAAGGGTGGCGCCTGGCATACAAGGCAGACTCCAGGATGCCGTCCAGCGCTGTGTCCATTCTGAGGCTTTTGCCTTTTCAGGGGGTAATTTTACTGTCATTCCCACAGGTAGCAGTAGTGGTACAAGCCACTCTTACCTGGAGCTCAGCGGAGGAAATAAGTTGATGACATGATGAGAAGAGAGCCCGATTAGATCTGGGAGGGGATTATGCAACTTCTAGCAAAATCTAACAGAGCAGGTGATGTTTTGTGCTAAGGAGGCTACTAAAAATCCAAACTCCTACTTCCTGGAGCATGAGTTGTGCAATTCAGATATAAGGGCACCTGACCATTTTATTTCATGTTGGAAGTGATGGACTCCAGACACAGAAAGACATTTTGAAATGGTATTATTAAACATTTTAATTTTAAAAGTTAATTTATTTACCTTTTTATTAATGATTGTTTAAAAGTTAATTTAAATAGTCTTATTTCTTCTGATTCTGTATAAACCACTATCTACAAGCTCAGTTTTATAGCCATCTTGGTTCAAATAATTTTGTTACCTGCTTAATCATTAGACTCACTCATGAGCTGTAGTGATCCAAAGAATCTTCCACGGACTTTAGTGCTAACTCTCCAGGCAGGGGAGAGAGGTATGCTTTTGTTCCCTTTTCATCCCTTGCAAGGCTGGTGCTTAGAACCTTCAACATACTGAAAATCAAAGAGATGGAGTGTAAGAAGGAGAAAGGAAGGAAAGAAAAAAGGAATGAGAGAGGAAGGGAAGGGAAAAACAAAAGAGAAAGGGAGAGAAAAGAAAGAAAAACATCTACCCAGACCGCTCCTCAGATTTTCAAAATATAAATTCATAAAATCCTAAAGCTGAAAGGGCCAATTTCCCACTTGCAAAAGCATTAAATGTCACCTGAGCTGGTTTCTCAGTAAGAACCACTATCATTCCACAGAAACATGTCAACAGTTCTCTGCTCAATTTTATGAGAAAAACAATGAAGCAAATTACACTTGTCTGTGTTCTATAGATAATTGAATTCGGCTTCCTAAAATTCAGGTATTGGACTGTTGAGAAGAGCATGCTAGTTCCTTTATTAATGCTTTTGTTTTTACTTCCTTTCACTCAAAGCAGGATTTCATAATTGGATTATTCAAAAATAAATTGCTGGCACAAGACTAGATTCATCTCTCGTCACTTCTCCAGCCGCATCTTTCTCCACTTCCTGCCGTGCCCACAAACTATAGTTCTTGATTCCCATGTAGACAGCACACTAGTTCACCTCCAGGCATTACCCACGTGCCCTCTCCACAGAATGATCTCTCCCCCAGTTGTCCTTGCAAGCATGGACTTCTCCAGGAGGACTTTACTCCTCTGGAGAAGGAGCCCTTCCTGTGCACTCCTCTCTCATACTCAGCACATCTCCACCTTTCTACTTACCACCTTGCACTGTATGGACCACAACTGTACACATACCTGTCTCCCCGCTCCCCAAATACAGTGACTAGGCGTCACTAATTTTTCACGTTCTAACGGCCTAGCATACTACTTGAAAAACAGTAGATCAGTTCTTTATTGTTGCCTAACAAATTGCCTTAAAACTAAGCAGCTTAAAGCAACAATATTAATGATCTCAGTTTCTGTGGGTTAGGAATTCAGATGCAGGTGCAGCTTAGTTGGGTGATTGTGGCCCAGGGTCTCTCCTGAACCTGCAGTCAAGGTATCAGTCAGGCTGTGGTCCTCACAAGGGTTACAGCAGGAGGCTCTGATTCTAAGCTCGCTCATGAAGCTGCTGGCAGGCCTCAGAAAGTTGACTTCCAAGCTCAATCACATGGCTGTTCAGCAGGTTTTAGGTGCCTCTTGGCATGCCTGATGATATTATTCCCTTGCCACATGAGTCTCTCCACAGAGTTACTCAAGCATAGCAGCTGGACTCCCCAGAGTAATGGCTCAAGAGAGAGAAAGAGCCCGAATTAAAGCGTGTGAGCAAGACGGGACTCACTGTTTCTCTGTACCCTAAGTTCAGAAAAAACATTCCATCACTTTTGCTGTGTTCTATTTGTTAGGGCTGTGTCACTAGGCCCAGCCCACACTCAGGGGGAGGGGACTGAACAAGGATGTGAATACCAGCAGGTATGGGGTAATCTTAGAGGTGGCCAACCACAGTGCTTAGTTAGTACGTTGAACACATTGATGAATCTCTCTGGTCAGAATGAGTCTTTCCTTCTCTGAAGATTCATAGCATTTCATCTACTTATTAAGGAACACAGGACAGTGTGTGTGACTTTTTAGCTGAGTATATGCCCATACACATCAGCGGGTTGTAAGCAACTCCATAAAAATAGTGCCAAATATATGGCTGACATGCAATAAATAATTACTGTTTGGGTGAGTAAGGGCAAGAAAGGTTGACAGAGGCTAGGATGTGTTTATCAATATTTGTTCTTCAGTAAAGGAGCCGTTTTACATTTAGCTAGGCACATAGGTGCGCCACTGAAGACTACATTTCTCAATGTCCCTTGCAACTAGAGGTTGGCCATGTTATCAATATTTGGCTAGTGGGATGTGAGTGGAAAAATGGGCAAGCACTTTCTTTCTTCCCCATCTGACTGGGAGACAGAGGTTTGGATGGGTTCCTAAGAAAGAAGATAAACAACGAGAGCGGCAGCCAATCTCCCTATGGACTAGTAACTGAAGCAGAACTCAACTTTTACCTTATAAAAGCTATGTGCCATATAATCTATTATACAGCCATAAAAAAGAAGGAAATAATGCCATTTTCAGCAACATGAATGGACCTAGAGATGATCATATTAAGTAAAGTAAGTCAGAGAAAGACAAATATCATATGATATTTATATGTGGAATCTTAAAAACTGATACAAATGAAATTATTTACAAAACAGAAAACCAACTTACATTTATTTACTAAAAGGGAAAGGTTGGGAGGAAGGATGAATTAGGATGCTGGGATTAACATACATTAGGATGCTGGGATTAGCTAATCAACAAGGACCTACTGTATAGCATAGAGAATGCCACTCAATACTCTGTAGCAACCTATATGGGAAAAGAATCTGAAAAAAATAGATGTATGCATAACTATATCACTTTGCTGTGCATTTGAAACCAAAACAATATTATAAGTTAACTATACTACAATACAAAATAAACATTAAATGAAAGCTATGTGCTTTAGGGTCTTGCTGTCTTATCAGTACTGACTATTACCTATCTGGTACAGAATTGTTTAAAAAAACAAAAAAAGAAGTCTCCCATGACCCCCTCCCCTACCTGAGTTCACCCCATGCTTTAAGCATGCTCTGGGAACTCCACAAACATTTGTTATAACAAATTGTGCCTGAAGGCCCACTGGGCTATGCTGATGAATGGCAATCCACTTCAATATTCTTGTCTGGAGAATCCCCATGGACAGAGGAGCCTGGCAGGCTACAGTCCATTGGGTCGCAGGAGTCAAATACGACTTAGCCACTAAATCACCACCACCACTGAAGTCACCACCGTTCCCTGCAGTCAGGCAAGCATAGGGTTCTAGGGTCAGCTCTTGTAAAATTTAGAGCTATGAGTCTTCTCAGAGAAGCAGCTACAGCAGTGTGGAGTGGCCTGAACTTTCAAAGGTCTGAGGCAGAAAGCCAGCAGGGAGAGGCTGACGTCAAAATGGATTCTTCTCAAGGAAAACCTGTCCAGATTGAGGTTTCCTCACAGGATGTTGATTTTTTTTCCCAAAAAGGAGAAGAGTTCTCAGCACAGCCCCTGCAAAAGGCCAGGCCAGTAGCTCCTCCACACCCCTGCGACCGTCGGGGGCAGGTGTCCCATTGGGTAGCAGTGGTCACCGTCTGCCTTGCCCCCCACTCCTCTGCTCTTGGTGAGCTAGCCTGTTCTCTATCCCGGAGGAGCTGGGCCTCTGCCTTAATCTGGAGCTGGAAAGGATCCACCGCTTCAGACTGAATGTTTTCATTCTGTTTGTGTTCTTTTACAGCATATGGACAGAAGGCTCCAACCAACACCATCTGCAGATGCCAAAATAAAATGCTCACCTAGCCAAATCATCTCTGCTGAGGCTGGCTCAAGGAGATGACAAAACCTTGTTAAAATACAGGAAGGGGAGAGGAAGGAAGTGGGATAAACTTTTCTTGCCCAGATTGAAAATCTGCTAATAAGGCAGATATGTGCCAAGCACAGAGTAATTTGAAGACATTTCTTTTTTATGGGAAGGCAAATTTGAGAAACCAGAAGAGGAAGAAGGAGTGAGGAACTCCAGGTGGAAGTCTACAGATTCATTTGTCTTGGAATGTGGGGAAGTTTTAAAACACCTACTATTCCTGGACCTTCGAGAGGCATTCAGGATCGTTCAGACATTCAAAGATGAGAGCCATGGCCATGCCAACAATGATTCTGAGTGGGAAAATGTTTCTATGCTGTTGTTCTTACAGGAAGGAGTCAGTCAATCTGACTGAAGGGGTGGGTTTGGGGGGTTTTTGGGTGGTGGTGGTGGATTTTTTAAAAATTTTTACTGAAGTATAATTGCTTTACAAAGTTGTGTTCGTTTGTGCTGTACAGCACCGTGAATCAGCCTTTTTGAATTTCCTTCCCTTTTAGGTCACCACAGAGCACTGAGTAGAGTACCCTGTGATATTAGTATGAAGTCCTCAGTAGGCCCTTTCTAGGCAAAAGCCCAGGGAGAGAGGGCAGCAGAGGATGAGCTGGTTGGACAGCATCACCAACCCAATGGACATGAGTTTAAGCACACTCCAGGAGACAGTGAAGGACAGAGGAGCCTGGCATGCTGCAGTCCAGGGGGTCACAAAGAGTTGGACATGACTTAGCAACTGAACAACAACAATATGTGTCGATCCCAGTCTCCAGATTCATCCCACGCATCCCGTTCCCCCCTTGGTGTCCACGTACTTGTTTTCTATGTCTGTGTCTCTATTTCTGCTTTGCAAATGGATTCATCTGTGTCAGTTTTCAACATGTATGCACAAATATATGATATTTGTTTTTCTTTTTCTGACTTCACTTCACTCTATATGACAGTTTCTAGGTCTATCCGTATCTCGGAAGGAGTGGTTCCATGGAAGCAGATTGAAAGAACTCACCCTGGAAGGATGATAAAGGTTTTGCAGGTGGTCACTGGCATGCAGTGGAGAGCATGTCAGGCAAGGAAAGGCAAGAAATACACTCCAGAGGTCTGAGAGTGCAAGGTATGTTTCTGGAATCCCCAGTAACCTACAAAGGTACAAACACAAGGCACTTCAATTAAGTTTTTGATACTAAAGACTAGAGATGACTTCAACTAAAAATATGGAGACTTCAATTAAAAACAGATAACTAATAAGAACCTATTGTATAGCACAGGGAACTCTCCTCAGTACTCTGTAATGACCTATATGGGTAAAGAATCTTAAACAGAGTGGATATATGTATATGTATAATGATTCATTTTGCTATACAGCAGAAACTGACACAACATTGTAAATCAACTATGCTCCAATAAAAAGTTTTTTAAATGTTAAAAACATGGAGAAAATAGTGCAAAGGAGGTGGGAGGTGATGAGGAAGGGTCAATAAGGCAGAAAGAAAAGAGACAGAATCTGTTCCCCAGGGTCCAGCTAGGGTAGGAGCACAGGGTACAGGTAAGTGATTGTAAACAAGGGTGTTTTAAGTCACCAGCTCTTGAGTCAACCACCGCATCAGTATCCTAGGGCTGCTGTAACAAAGTACCACATACCAGGTGGCTTAGCCATCGAAGCTTAAAGAGGCTGGAGTCCAAAATCAAAGTGTTGGCAGGGTGGGCCCCTTTTCAGGCCTGTGTGGGAGAATCCGTTCCATGCCACGCTCCTGGCTCCTGGCGGTTGGCTGGCAATTCTTGGTGTCCTTTTGTTTGTAGATATGGAACCCTGTTCTCTGTCTTCAAGGTCACGTGGCACTCTCCAGGTGTCCATGGCTGTGTCTGTGTGCCACTTCCCCCCTTTATGTGTTCAGAGGCATTTGGACCAGACCTACCCTAAGGACTCATTTTAGCTTGATTACCTCTGTGGAGACCCTCTCTGCAAATCAGATCACAGTCACAGGTGAAGTTAGGACCATCAACATCTTTGCGGGAAGGGGCATACAACATAGCCTATCACTGCCATCTAGGTTTGAAGCCCAATTCAGCCACTTCACTGACTAGGTGGTCTTAACAAAGACTCTAAGCCCCACTGAAAAGTGAAACTGTTAGTCGCTCAGTTGTGTAGTCACTCAGTTGTGTCCGACTCTTCGTGATACCATGGAGACATCCAGACAGGCTCCTCTCCATGGAATTCTCCAGGCAAGAGTACTGGAGTGGGTAGCCATTTCCTTCTACAGGGGATCTTCCTGACCCAGGGATTGAACCCAGGTCTCTTACATTGCAGGCAGACTCTTTACCCTCTGAGCCACCAGGAAAGCAGTAAGCTGACTAAAATGAGACAGAGGGTATCCCCCATGCAAAGATGAGCACAGAGTTAAGTGCCTGATCAGCATCAGTAGTTACTATGTGTGGGAGGACCCTGTGTGCAAGTTAAGCTCTTGTATCACTTCTACTTCAGGAATGGAGACTGAGAGGCCATGAACAGGCCCCTATTTTCTCACTTCTTTCCCCCTACTCTCATCCCCCAGCACCTCGCCTGGGGCCTAGAATCTTAGGGGTTTGGTAAATACTTCCTGCAGTTTATGACTCTACACTTCAATTTTGAGCCACTGTATCCCCAGGGTGATGGTAACTGAAGCAATCAATCAAGGGCTTCCCTCTCCTTTTCCATAATACTGTGGTTAAATTTAAGTGAATCACATTGTGCCAGGACTTGGAGCAGACACATGGGAGCTAGCTCTTGTTTTAGTGATCCATCAGGCCTTTGATGAGACCTGGTTGGTCCTACGGCAGCCGTCCACACAGGCTTCATTTCCATCCTAGTGACCCCCGCCGCAACTGAGGTCTGGTGGGCCTCCCTACCTCCCCAAGCCTGGCCACCATGTTTCCTTCATTCCAGCCTGGAACACAGAAGTCTCTCTGAGTCTGTCTGAGGCTTCATCTCTGCAGTCGCTCCCTCATGGGTTCTCCATTCCTTCCCTGGGAAGGAGGCAGAGCACTGCTCCTGGGCTCCCCAGAGCTTTCTGAGGACCTGTGGTCCCCCAGACCCCTCAACTGAGACCATCACGTCTCAGCCAATCATTAACTTCCCCCTCTACCTCTCCAAAGCCAGCCGGATTGGAGGAATCTTTTCTCTATTTAGTGCACTTTCTGCACTTTTCAGGGATACCCTAGTTTTCTCTGTTCACTTAACAACTCGGGTTTGGAAAGCAAAGCCAGAAACAGGATTGTAAGCTTCCTCCCTCTGCCTCTCTGCCTACCCTCCCAGGTATGGCCGCAGAATGGTCTATTGACTCAAGGGAGAAATACCAGGAAAGGAGAAAAAATAAGTTAATATTTAAAAAATATTATCCCAGCTTGTTTCAGTGAATAAATAAATGAATACACTGTACTGCCCCAAAGCTCTTGGGGTAGATCCTGAGCCAGCTACACAAAAAACCTGTCTCTTGAGGTTCCACAAACACCTCTGCTCCCAACAAGAGGGCCCAGAGCGCCGCCCCCCACCCAGAGGTTCCAGCTCAGTGAATGCTGAAGCCACTATGGTTGAGGTGATGCTGGCCACGTGCCCCAGGTGGAATCACAGGTTTCTTTGCCCTTGGTCCCAAGTGTGGCTGGCAGTTCTAATGAGCACTTAGCCCTGTATTATTATAGTTAATATTTGACATGGCTGGCCTCCTTGCTACCTGGAACCAGTTCTTACTCAACTTATACAGCAAAGTGAAAGCTTTGCCACTTACTACCCAGGTGACCCTGGGTGACTTACTTATCTTCTGCAAGCATTTTGCTCATAGGTAAGATGGGGATAAGAATTCCCACCTGCCAATTGCTATGAGGATTAAGAAACGTGCCTAAATAAAGCCCCAAGCCTGTGGCCTGCTAGGCAGTGTCTGCTGCTGGGAATAACTGTGGTTATGACTGTGGCCAGCTTGACTGGGCTCTCCTGTGCCTCAGCTGTGCATAGAGGGAGAGGCGGTCAAGCTACCAGCATTACCGCAGCTCCAGGGCCTGTGCCTGTGGACTTCAGTAAACCTACAGAAGGGCCATCACTAAAACCCACTCATGCCTTAAGCCACCCCAGGTTAAGATCAGCACTATCCATTCAATGGCTGCTGCTGCTACTGCTGCTGCTGCTAAGTCGCTTCAGTCGTGTCTGACTCTGAGCAACCCCATAGATGGCAGCCCACCAGGCTCCCCTGTCCCTGGGATTCTCTAGGCAAGAATACTGGAGTGGGTTGCCATTTCCTTTGCCAATGCATGAAAGTGAAAAGTGAAAGTGAAGTCGCTTAGTCGTGTCTGACTCTTTGTGACCCCATGGACTGCAGCCTACCATGCTCCTCTGTCCGTGGGATTTTCCAGGCAAGAGTACTGGAGTGGGGTGCCATTGCCTTCTCCAGTGGCTAAGCCCTTACAAAACATCGGCTATGAGCCTGGTATTTCATACACCCGAAACAGGGCTCCACAGGGAGATACATGTGGGAGGAATAATCATGAAATGGGTAAAACAACTGGGTTTAAATTGAGGGAAATCATTTGTTTGCTTGTGGTCACTGATTTATTCATACCACCTTCAGAGTCCCTTGTGTTTCCAGAGAGGATTTAAGGAGGCCTGAGAGAAATAAGGAACTTTACCCAAGAGGTCGTCTGTGAGTCTGGCCCCAAAGACTGTCACTAGGCACAGCAGGGAGGACAGACGCCACAGGAACAGCATCTGCAGGGCCGTGGCCACATGGACACCCCAGGCCCAAGAGGCTGCTTTTCCTAGGAAGGAAGTAGAGTGCTCATCCCCAGATATCCACACACCTTCTCCCTCACCTCTTTCAGGTTTCTGTTCAAATGTCGTTATTTTCAACCAGGCCCTCCCAAACCACCAGTGGCATGCTGGAACGGGCAAGTCACCGCTTCTGTGAGCTGAGTTTTAAGGAAATTTGCAAGCTGGGAAGTATACATGATAATTAATGAGAATTAAATCATATAAATGTACAACTAAATGAATTGGACATGGAACAACAGACTGGTTCCAAATTGGGAAAGGAGTACATCAAGGCTGTATACTGTCACCCTGCTTATTTAACTTATATGCAGAGTACATCATGAGAAACGCAGGGTTGGAAGAAGCACAAGCTGGAAGCAAGATTGCTGGGAGAAAATCAGTAACCTCAGATATGCAGACGACACCACATTTATGGCAGAAAGTGAAGAAGAACTAAAGACCCTCTTGACGAAAGTGAAAGAGGAGAGTGAAAAAGTTGGCTTAAAGCTCAACATTCAGAAAACTAAGATCATGGCATCTGATCCCATCACTCCATGGCAAATAGATGGGAAAACAGTGTCAGACTTGATTTTTGGGGGCTCCAAAATCACTGCAGATGGTGACTGCAGCCATGAAATTAAAAGACGCTTCCCCCTTGGAAGGAAAGTTATGACCAACCTAGATAGCATATTAAAAAGCAGAGACATTACTTTGCCAACAAAGGTCCATCTAGTCAAGGCTATGGTTTTTCCGTTGGTCATGTATGGATGTGAGAGTTGGACTGTGAAGAAGGCTGAACGCCGAAGAATTGATGCTTTTGAACTGTGGTGTTGGAGAAGACTCTTGAGAGTCCCTTGGACTACAAGGAGATCCAACCAGTCCATCCTAAACGAGATCAGTCTTGGGTGTTCATTGATAGGACTGATGTTGAAGCTGAAACTCCAATACTTTGGCCACCTGATGCAAAGAGCTGACTTATTGAAAAAGACCCTGATGCTGGGAAAGATTGAGGGCAGGAGGAAAAGGGGACAACAGAGGATGAGATGGTTGGATGGCATCACTGACTCAATGGACATGGGTTTGGGTGGACTCTGGGAGTTGGTGATGGACAGGGAGGCCTGGTGTACTGCGGTTCATGGGGTTGCAAAGAGTCTGACATGACTGAGTGACTGAACTAAACTGAAATGAATTGTAGTAGAAATCAAGATTTTGAAATCCTGAGCTCACCACTTGTTTTGTGCATTTATACCAACAAATAGTATCACATAAATGTGTACATATGTGTTTGTGTCTGTATGTATATATATATATATATACACATATTCTTTTCCATTATATGTTATTAAGGGCTTCCCTGGTGCCTCAACGATAAAGAACCTGCTTACAGTGCAGAAGAGGCAGGAGGCAAGGGTTTGATACCTGGGTGGGAAGATCCCCTGGAAGAGAAAATGGCAATTCATTCCAGTATTCTTGCCTGGGAAATCCTATGGATGAAAGAGCCTGGTGGGCTATAATCCACTGGGTCACAAAGAGTTGGACATGACTGAGCAAGTACACACACATTATAGTTATTACAAGATTTGAATATATTTCCCTGTGCTCCGTACTAGTTCCCTGTTGTTTATCTATTTTACATATAGGAATCATTCTGTATATAAAACACCCTCTTGTCATAACAAACATACTCTTTCAACAACACAAGAGAAGATTCTACACATGGACATCACGAGATGGTCAATACTGAAATCAGATTGATTATATTCTGTGCAGCTAAAGATGGAGAAGCTCTATACAGTCAGCAAAAACAAGACCAGGAGCTGACTGTGGCTCAGATCATGAACTCTTTATTGACAAATTCAGACTTAAGTTGAAGAAAATAGGGAAAAACCACTCGACCATTCAGGTATGACCTAAATCAAATCCCTTACGACTGTACTGTGGAAGTGAGAAATAGATTCCAGGGATTAGATCTGATAGAGTGCCAGAAGAACTATGCATGGAGGTTCGTGAATTGTACAGGAGGCGGGGATCAAGACCATCCCCAAGAAAAAGAAATGCAAAAAGGCAAAATGAATATTTGAGGAGGCCTTATGAATAGCTGAGAAAAGAAGAGAAGCTAAGGGCAAAGGAGAAAAGAGAAGATATACCCAAATGAATGCAGAGTTCCCAAGAACAGTAGGAGAGATAAGAAATCCTTCCTCAGTGATCAATGCAAAGAAATACAGGAAAACAATAGAATGGGAAAGACTAGAGATCTCTTCAAGAAAATTAGAGACACCAAGGGAACATTTCATGCAAAGATGGGCTCAATAAAGGACAGAAATGGTATGGCCCTAAGAGAAGCAGAAAATATTAAGAAGAGGTGGCAAGAATACACAGAAGAACTATACAAAAAAGATCTTCATGACCTGGATAATCACGATGGTGTGATCACTCACCTAGAGCCAGACATCCTGGAGTGTGAAGTCAAGTGGGCCTTAGGAAGCATCACTACGAACAAAGCTAGCGGAGGTAATGGAATTCCAGTTGAGCTATTTAAAATCCTAAAAGATGATGCTGTGAAAGTGCAGCACTCAATATGCCAGCAAATTTAGAAAACTCAGGAGCAGCCACAGGACTGGAAAAGGTCAGTTTTCATTCCAATCACAAAGAAAGGCAATGCCAAAGAATGCTCAAACTACTGTAAAACTGCACTCATCTCACACACTAGCAAAGTGATGCTCAAAATTCTCCAAGTCAGACTTCAATAGTACGTGAACTGAGAACTTCCAGATATTCAAGTTGGATTTAGAAAAGGCAAAGGAACCAAAGATCAAATTGCCAACATCCGTTGGATCATAGATAAAGCAAGAGAGTTCCAGAAAAACATCTACTTCAGCTTTATTAACTACACCAAAGCCTTTGACTGTGTGGATCACAACAAACTGTGGAAAATTCTTCAAGAGATGGGAATACCATGCCACCTTAACTGCCTCCTGAGAAATCTGTATGCAGGTCAAGAAGCAACAGTTAAAACTGGACATGGAACAACAGACTGGTTCCAAATCGGGAAAGGAGTACATCAAGGCTGCATATTGTCACCCTGCTTATTTAACTTATATGCAGGGTGAGGTGAAGGTGAGGTGAAGTCACTCAGTCGTGTCCGACTCTTTGCGACCCCATGGACTGTAACCTTCCAGGCTCCTCTGTCCATAGGATTCTCCAGGCAAGAATACTGGAGTGGATTGCCATGTCCTTCTCCAGGGGATCTTCCCGACCCAGGGATCGAACCCGGGTCTCCTGCATTGGAGGCAGACGCTTTAACCTCTGAGCCACCAGGGAAGCAAATGCCAGGCTGGATTAAGCACAAGCTGGAATCAAGATTGCTGGGAGAAATATCAGTAACCTCAGATATGCAGATGACACCACCCTTATGGCAGAAAGAGAAGAAGAACTAAAGAGCCTCTTAATGAAAGTGAGAGAAGAAAGTGAAAACATTGGCTTAAAACTCAACAAGCAGAAAACCAAGATCATGGTGTCCGGTCTCATCACTTCATGGCAAATAAATGGGGAAACAATGGAAACAGTGAGAGATTTTATTTTTGAGGGCTTCAAAATCACTGCAGATGGTGACTGCAGCCATGAAATTAAAAGACGCTTACTGCTTGGAAGAAAAGCTATGACTATCCTAGACAATATATTAAAAAGCAGAGACATTACTTTGCCAACAAAGGTCCATATAGTCAAAGCTATGGTTTTTCCAGTAGTCATATATGGCTGTGAGAGTTGGACTATAAAGAAACCTGAGTGCTGAAGAATAGATGCTTTTGAACTGTGGGGTTGGAGAAGACCCTTGAGAGTCCCTTGGATTGCTAGGAGATCTAACCAGTCAATCCTAAAGGAGATCAGTCCTGAATATTCATTGGAAGGACTGATGCTGAAGCTGAAACTCTAATAATTTGGCCAGCTGATGTGAAGAAATGACTCTTTGGAAAGACCCTGATGCTGGGAAAGATTGAAGGCAGGAAGAGAAGGGGGCAATAGAGGATGAGATGGTTGGATGGCATCACCAACTCGATGGACATGAGTTTGAGCAAGCTTCGGGCATTGGTGATGGATGGGGAAGCCTGGCGTGTTGCAGTCCATGGGGTCGCAAAGAGCTGGACACAAGTGAATGACTGAACTGAACTGAGGAGTCTTCACTTCTTAATTATTTTACACATTACTATTATCTCTGCTGCTGCTAAGTCACTTCAGTCGTGTCCGACTCTGTGCAACCCCATAGACGGCAGCCTACCAGGCTCCACCGTCCCTGGGATTCTCCAGGCAAGAACACTGGAGTGGGTTGCCATGACCTTGGAGTTGCATTGGAGATGCATGAAAGTGGAAAGTGAAAGTGAAGTCGCTCAGTTGTGTCCGACTCTTTGCAACCCCATGGACCCCAGGCTCTTCCGTCCATGGGATTTTTTAGGTGAGGGTACTGGAGTACTCAAGGTTATTTACATCTACTTGGTTTGGTAGAAATACTGCATTCCATTGCACTGCTCTGCATTTCTTCCTGATTTCATGTTTAATAATGTCACTTTCGTAGCATTCAATCTGCCAGAGCAAGAATATTTCTACCATTGAAAGTGGCCATTGCAATGAATCAGGACTTTTTCCACCCAGAAAACCAGTGACTGGACATTCCCAGCACCCACTGCTGCCCACCTTCCTGCTTCTGCTTCCCACTTGCAGCCCCACTTATTTTCATTTGGTGTTTCCATGGAACATGTTACTTTTTAGCACGTCGCACAAATTTGCTATCATTATTTGCTGTCTCACCACATCAGAAGTAAGCTCAGTGAGGGCAAGAAATCCTTTTCCTATTATGTCCTTCACGTATTTCCACACCCAAAGAGTGCCTGCCACCTGGCTGGTGCTCACTAAATCTATTAAATAATGCTGGTGAATGCTGGATTCTGTGAGTAAGATGGGTGGGGGTGGGGGTGGGGATGGAGTTGGAGCCCCTCCCACCACTCAGCCCAGCCCAGTTGACCTGAGTTTCAGAAGCTCTCTTTCTCTCCCTCTGTCCCTGCAATCCCTGCCCAGCCTGCAGCCTGAGGGGAATCTTATGTAAATGTGTTCCCGAGGGTCCAAGTCTGAGGCTTTCTCTTTCCCCTGCCAGCTCTACTCACAGGCCAGAAGGTGATCAGCTCATGTTTCTCAAGACCAGTGCTTTGCCACCTCTAGGGCAGTGGTTCCTAAGTGGCCCCAGACCAGCAGCACCATGTTAGGAATGCAAATTCTCAGACCCCACCCAAGACAGGTTGAGTCAGAAATTCTGGGGATGTGGCCATCTTAGTCCTTTCAGGCTGCTAGAGCAAAATACCAGAGCCTGGGTGGCTTATAAACAACAGGGATTGGTTTCTCAGTTCTGGAGGCTGCAAGTCTGAGATCTGGATGCCATCATGGTCGAGTGAGGGTCACACACATTTTATTTCATCCTCACACGGTGGAAGTACCAAGGGAGTTCACTGGGGTCTCTTTTATGAAAGCACGAATCCCATTCTGCTCTCAGGACCTAATCGCCTCCCAAAGGCCCCACCTCCAATACCAAGAGGGTTAGGTTTCAGCATAAGAACTTTGAGGAGAACATTCCAACCTTAG
The DNA here is from genome assembly GCF_023091745.1 of Budorcas taxicolor. NCBI lineage: Eukaryota > Metazoa > Chordata > Mammalia > Artiodactyla > Bovidae > Budorcas > Budorcas taxicolor. Next base: position 77,730,220 of record NC_068912.1, read on the forward strand.
CAGAGGCCCAGCGATTTGTGTTTCTAAGATTCCAGTGCAGTGATTTGAGGACCACTGACCAAAGCCTTAGTCACTCTAAAGCAGTGGTTCTTAGGGACTTCTCTGGTGGTCCAATGGTTAAGAATCTATCTTTCAATGCAGGGGACATGGGTTCGATCCCTGGACAGAAAACTAAGATCCCACATGCCACGGGGCAACCAACATATACGCCACAACTACTGAGCCTACAAACCACACACACAAAAAAAAGATCCTGCATGATGCAAGCAAGACCCAGTGCAGCCAAATAGATAAATATGGCTCAGTGCATAAAGAATCTGCCTACACTACAGGAGACACAGGAGACATGGATTCGATCCCGGGGTCAGGAAGATTCCCTGGAGAAGGAAATGGCAACCCACTCCTGTATTCTGGCCTAGGAAATCGAATGGATAGGAGCCTGGTGGGCTACAGTCATAGGGTCTCAAAGAGCCGGACATGACTGACTAACTAAGAACGCACACATGCAATAATAATAATAATAATAATAGAGCAGTGGTTTCCAAATGGGATTATGTTTTCCTCTGCCCCCTTCCCTACCAAGGACACTTTAGGCAAGATCTGGAGACACGTTTGCTCATCACAGCTCTTGAGAGTGGTGGTGCTACTAGCATCCAGGGTGTAGAGACCAGGGATGCTACTCATCCTCTCACAGTGCACAGGGCAGTCCCCCCACAACAAGAATTATCTGCCCCAAAGGTCAGTGGTGCGGACTGGAGAACACTGCTCTTAAGTATCCTCACTGCCCTACATCCAGCCAGCCAGCCTTCCCTCCCTTCTTTCCTGTCACATGTTCTTAGCACCCAGTAGGTGATACAAACCAAGATGCCAGCCTCTTCCAGCAGCTGTGAGGGAGACAGATGAGCCTGGGGATCTGCTTCATGCAGAGTCCCTGCACCGAGGATGCTAAATCCTACAGCTGACCTTTACAGCTCAGTGTGCTAAGTGTAATGATCAGAGAAATATCAAGGAGGTGCTCCCAACCCAAGCTTGGAACATCAGGGAGGACTTCCTGGAGAAAGTGGCTTCTGTGCTGAGACTTCAAAGGCAGAGTTACTAGGACTCATCAGGGAGGGAGTGATGGGGAACGTTTTCCATATGGAGCACTTACTATATTCCAGTCACTATGCTGACTATTTTACTGTCTCATTTCATCCCTGAAGCACTTTCCAAAGTTGATACTATTATTATCTCCATTTTAGAGATCGGGGCACTGCCTTCCAGATACACTAAATAAGCTGCCTAAAGCCACTGAGCTGGGAAACATGAAAGCAGGGATTTGAATTCAGTTCTGAAGATGCCAAAGCCTGACAAGGCGACAGTCTGACAAAGCACAAAGGAGGTAGTTAACCCTTGTGTTAAGGGCTGAATTATGTCCCCTGAAAGTGCATATGTTGCAGCCCCAGTACCTGGAGAATACGACTATATTTGGAGATTAGGTCTTTAAAGAGGTAATGAAGCTAAACTGTGACCATGAGGGAGGGCCCTAATCCAGTATGACAGATGTCCTGATAAGAAGTGGGAATTTGGACATAGAAAAAAAAATCAGGGATGTGCAGGCACAGGAAGGAAGAACCCTGGAAGACATAGGGAGGCAGCCACGTGCACATCAAGGAGAGAGGCCTCAGGAAACTAAACACACTCACACCCTGATCTTGGACTTCCAGCCTCCAGAACTGTGGGAAAATGACTTCTGTTGCTCAGCACCAACCTCCCAGCCCAGCCCACCCTCATCTGTGGTGTTTTTTTCTGACAGCCCAGGTGAACTAATACACCTTGTTTCCTCTTTGGGGACATTGCTTTGAAAGTAGGGAAATTTCAGTCATGTTAATTGTGCTTTCCTGTCTCTGTTGTAAAAGAGAAGGAGAAATCTAGGTCTGTGTCCCTTTATCTTCCCAACCTGACCCATGCACCTGACTAAGGGTCATCTGTTCAACCAAAGCTGCTAAGACAGAGTTTTTCCTCCCGGCTTTTGTAAGAGTCAAAACATATACACCACCATATGTAAAACAGACAGCCAATGGGAATTTGCTGTATGACTCAGGGAACTCAAACCACAGCTCGGTAACAACCTAGAAAGGTTCAAGAGGGAGGGGCATACATATACCTGTGGCTGATTCATGTTGATGTATGGCAGAAAGCAACTCAATATTGTAAAGTAATTATCCTTCAATTGAAAACAGATAATTCTTCTTAAAAAAGCATTCACTGAGGAGATTGTGCAGTGCATCTTGTCAGGGCAGGAGAACTTGGAGGGCCTTACATGGCAGGGGTAGATTCTCTGAGGTAAAAGAGGTGATAGAGATCTGAGTGCCGCCAAGTCCCATCCCCTTGCAGCACCACAAATAGTGGCCACTGGGCAGCTGGCGTGGCTGACCAGGCCTAAATTCTCATTCACCAGAGCACTGGCACCTCCAGGCAGAGGTCAAGGACATCTCAGTCACTGCCAGTGTGGATCTAAGACTATAGGCAGGACCACTAAGAAGGGCCCTAGAATTAACCCTGCTTCTGGGGGATGTGAGGAGCAGCCCGCACCAACACACGCTGAGATAGTGTCTCTCATCCACCCAGAGGGTTGGAGGGTTGAAGTTAGACCGAGGTGAAATTAAAGCTGAAAAGAGAGCAATGTGATATTTTTGCACATCCAAACTTGTGCGTTAAGATCCAAACCCAGCTATGCTTTATTTTCAGAATTGGGATACAGAAAAGCAGGGCAGAAGCCAATTCAAGGCAAACCAAAAACACTTCTGTCAGCAGAAGAGACAGTGAGCCAGAGAGTAGGAGGAGTAAGCGACCCGGTGTTTTTCTCCTGGCTCTGTTTTGTCTCCTGACTAGACCTAATTATGCTTGTCATCTGCATCAGAAGGATGGGGCTAAGATTAACAAGTTAATGTGGGTAAAAGCTCTTGGAGCTCAGTAGATGAAAAGAGATCTAATTAGCGAGGCCAGCAGTGACCGCAGGCAGGCCTGTCCAGGGTGGGCTCCACCCCCTGGACTCACCAGAAAGCTGGTTAGAGCTCCTGGGAGGGGTTTCTGCAAATTCTGCCTAACCCTGCAGCAAGCACTCATAGAAAAACCTTCCATGTTTTCCTTCAGCCCTAGAATTTTGTGACTTTTCATGGGTGCAGGAAAAAATGTGTGCACCTCTCTCAACTGACTGAGAAAAGGAAAAGACACAACCATCATCCTTTGTTTCTCAACATGGACTGATGTGTCTGAACAGGGGTTAATGATACACAGAGGTCAAGTGAGTTCCATGAGGGACACAAGGTCAATCCTGACTGCCACTTACTAGGTGGGAGAATTTAGGCCACACATTCAATACCCTCGAGGCTCTGGTTCATCCTTGGCCCAAATGGGGATAAATAATACTTCTTACCTCAGAGTTGCAAAGCTTAGATTTGTTCACACTGGACGCAAATAAGTACATTTTAAAATTAATGTTAATCAGGACTTCCCTCGTGGTCCAGTGGTTAAGAATCTGCCTGCCAGTGCAGGAGACATGGGTTCAATCCCCGCTCCAGGAAGATCCCACATGCCTCAGGGCAACTAAGCCCTGTGACACAGCTACTAACACTGTGCTCTGCAGCGAGAGAAGCCACCACAGTGAGAAGCCCATGCACCAGAACTAGAGAAAGCCCGCACACAGCAATGATGAGCCAGCACAGCCAAAAATTAAATAATAAATAAGAAAAAAGTAAAATAATAATAAAAGAAAATGAATGTTCATCAGTCATAGTGGTGCCTGGAATATAATAGCTGCTTGAAATATTGACTGGATTGAACTCTCTCATTCTTTGTTGAATTATCTATTATGGGCCAGGGGGATTGGGCATTGTGTATCTTGGGTGTACTATGATGAACCACAGACACACCTCTGCCCTCACACAGCTGACGTGTATATCAGACAATAACCTCCATAAACTCTCACATCTTCCCCCAGTGTCTTCCTTCTTCTCTTAAAAGACTTGAGAACATTTTTTAATTAAAAAAAAAAAAAAAAAAAAAGCCTAAAAGCTGCTCACAAGTGTATCTGCCTAAAAGAAAAAGACGATTGAATCTACTTTAAGAATTAAAGGGGATTTGTTTAGAATACCCCAAATCAGCCAAGAATTTTAAAGTACAAATGCTGCAGTAAATTTTGTAACCTTTCCCCTTCAGTTACATGGCATGTTATCCAGAGTTTCACCTGTTATGTAAATGGGAACCTGGTTGGCTTGGATATGGGGGAAGAGTTTGTCCTGTGACTGTGAATAGGACTGGTTCTCACTGGCCTCGCTCCTTCTGGGCACTCACTTATCAGTCCTGCGGCAGAGCACATGTTTGTGTAAATATTTAGCTAATGACTGTCTCCCCCACTGGGCAGTGACCTGCAGGAGGGCAGCGTCCCTGACTGGGGTTCCTGGCAGCCTGATGCTGCCTTCTACACCTGGGGTCAGGGCAAGCAGCATTCCCTGAAGTTTTCCTGCAGGAATCTGACAAAGTGGAACTCTTACCAAGTACTTTTTGCACATGTAGAACATGTACCACGGGAGGATTCCTGACTTGCCAGCAATTCGACAGCTAGGGAGGGGGGACGAGGAGCAGAGCCACGACTCAGAGCATACAGCCATGCTCGCCCACCCACCATGCTGACAGATGTCAGGTGGCTATGTACAGGATGGGAGAGGTGGTGAGAGGGTTTTTCTGCAGAGCTGGGTGCTTGGGTACAGCAGGGCCCACATGCTAGGCCTGTGGGCTTCAGCTGCTGTGGCTCAGAGCAGCCCCAAGAACACTGCATGGTGCAGGCTCGTCTCTACCCGTTAGCTGAACAACCTCAGGCAAGTTACCTCATATTTCGAAGTCTTGGTTTCCTGTTTGCAAAATGGCAATTTAAGAAAACAAACCAGTAAATCAAAACCAAATGAGATATTACCTCACACTCTTTGGGATGGCTACTATTTAGAAAAAAAAAAGGGGATGGGGAAGGAAAAAAGAACAACTATAGGCAAGGATGTGGAGAACGTGGAATTCTTGTGCGCTGGCCGTGGGAATGGGGCAGCGCTATGGAGGACAGTTTGGCATTTCCTTAAAAAATTAAAAGTAGAATGACCATATATGATCCAGCATTTCCACTTCTGAGTATATACCCCAAAGAATTGAAAGCAGGCTCTCAAAAAGATATCTGTACACCTAGGTTCATAGCAGCAATATTCACAAGAGTCAAGAGGTCAAAACAACCCAAGCATCCATCAAGGATGGATGGATAAATGAACTGTGACTGATACACATAATGGAATATTATTCAGCCTCAAAAAGGAAAAAAATTCTGACACATACTCCAACATGGATGAAACCTGAAGACACTGAAAGGGAAAGTGAAGTCACTCAGTCGTGTCCGACTCTTTGAGACCTCATGGACTGCAGCCTGCCAGGCTCCTCTGTCTATGGGATTTTCCAGGCAACAATACTAGAGTGGGCTGCCATTTCCTTCTCCAGGGGATCTTCCCAACCCAGGGATCAAACCCAGGTCTCCTGCACTATAGGCAGGTGTCTGAGCCACCAGGGAAGTCCCTAATGCCAAGTGAAATAAGCCGGTCACAAAAAACTAATCCCATATAATCCCATTTATATAAGATACTTAAAGTAGTCAAGTTCATAGAGACAGAAAGTGGAGGAGTGGTTGCCAGGTGCAGGGGGGGCAGAGAATGGGATGTTGTTCAGTGGGTATAGAGCTCAGTTTTGCAAGCTGAAAAAAGACATCCACAACAATGTGAGACTGCACACTTAAAAACAGCCAAGAAGGTAAATTTTATGCTATGTGTATCTTACCACAATTTTACTTTTTAAAAAAAGGAAGAAAAAGGAAAGAAATGAATCTACCAGGAGGAGTCAAGAAGATTAAGTCTGGCACATCAACTGTATGGAATGAAGAGGTTAAGGCCCAAATACCTTAGAATCTACCTCAGACTGCACTTAAGAGAGGGTTTCTATACCTTTACCTCTAAAGAAGTGCCGAGCATTGCAAGACTTTCATCCAGTGTGGCAGGCCACACAGAGAGGTTTATTGTTGGTGGTTGTTTGGTTTTTTTGTTTTTAAGCAGAGAGAACTTTGGGTGCAATTGCCGACTACAAAGCAGACACCTCTCACCACCCACAGCCCACAGGTCCAGGGAGTGTTTGGAACTAGCCTTGAGGCAGGGTTGGGCAAGAACAGGGTCTGATGGGGTGAGGTCTCATTTTTAATGTCTCCGCCAGACACTGGTGCCAGGTTGCTACCAGCTGCTGGCATCTTTCAGTGCTGCCAATAAAAGTTTCAGCAATGCTCACCCAGCCAGAAATGCCAGGCCTGCACCCCAGGCAGCACCCAGCTCAGCCAGCTGCACTGACTCTCTGCACTGTCTCTCTGCAGAGCAAGAACAATAGATTTCGTTTACGGAGCCCTGGTGTTTGGCATATATGATCTCATTTAATCTTTACAACAACTCAATAGAGTGTTATTATGTTCACTTTTTAGGTATGAAAACTGAAGTTTAGAAAGGAAAAGTGACTTGCCCAAATTAGTAGGTGGAAGAAACTAGACTTGAGCTGCCATCCATTATGCTACATTGGGACAGGGTACATGAATGGATTGATTAGTAAATGAATAAATGCAAGGAATGAAAACTGTAGGGTTGTTATTTCCAAATGTCTTTCACCTGAGAATTTCCAAGTACTTTTCAAGAATTTGACAGTGATTTATTGAATATCTACTTTTAAGGCACCTCAGAGAGCTGGATTTATATAGTCAGGCCATGGTTGACCTTGTCATCAGGGGGGAGCTTTTCAGCCAGCTGGAGAGACAAACATACGAAAACTAGTAATAGCTGATATTTACTGACATTGCTTGGCTAGCTTTCATAGAGGCTATTTTATTTAATCCATGGCAAAAAGTAGCCTATGAAGGAGGTACTATTATAACTCCCTTTTTCAGATGAGGAGACTGAGACTTTGATGGATTATTCAACTTATCTTGGATCCTATAACTTAAGACTACTCAGAGGATTGTCCTTGGCCCTAATTGCTTGTCAGTGGCCTGCTGTAAAGTAAGTACAGAAAGAGTATTAGTGTATTGTAGCAATCTGATACAGCAATTATATGTCTGTTGAGTAATATTATTTTTAAAAGTTGGTCTTATATTTCATATATTCATTTATTTTTATTTTATCTCATTTTATTTTTTTTCTTTTTCTTTTTTATTTTTTAAAACAGATTTATTTATTTTAACTGAGGGTTAATTACTTTACAATATTGTATTGGTTTTGCCATACATCAACATGAATCTGCCACATGTATACACATGTTCCCCATCCTGAACCCCCCTCCCTCCTCCCTCCCCATACCATCCCTCTGGGTCATCTCAGTGCACCAGCCCCAAGCATCCAGTATCATGCATCAAACCTGGACTGGCTATTCGTTTCATATATTTTTTCTCATTTTAAACGAATTTCTATCTTTCTAGTTCATTTCATTTTTACTGAATTCCTCTGTCTTTGAGGAGAACTGGCTCTAAGACCTCCAAGGATACCATAATCCATAGGTGTTCACGTGTCTTATATAAAATGGCATCATGGTTGCATATAACCTACACACATCCTCCCATAAATCATTTCTAGATATCTACTACATGCAAATGCTATGTAAGTAGTTGTAAATATAATGTAAATGCTAGCTGTTGGTATGCTGTAATTCAAATTTTGCTTTTGGGGAACTTTCTGGAATATTTTTTCCAATATATTTGGTTCAGGGTTGGTTGAATCTACAGATGCAGAACCCACAAATACAGAGGGGTGACTGTTCTTCACTTCTTTCTATTTTACAAAAGCATTGACCAACAGTATATTGGGGGAAAACAACTGATCCTTTGCCACAGGTAGTTGGAGAAGCAATGAAACAGTTTAGCAATAGCAGACCTGGGATCTGACCTGTGCAGTGTAACGCCAGAGACTATTCTTGTCCTCAGGATTGAAAGATGACTGCCACCCCTCCAGGCTCTGTATCTGCATTCCAAGGAGCAGCAAGGGAAGGGAAAGGGCAAAAGGCATAGGGCAGCTAAGTCACATGGCTTCTTATAGTTTGTCTGTCAGGCAAAATTTATTCCCTAACTCACAGCCTTTGTTCTTCATATTTTTCCTCTCCAGATATCTACATGGCTTGCCTTTCACTTCATTTCCAGTCTTCATTTGAATGTCACTTCCTAAGAGAAGAGGCTGTCTCTGGACACTTTGTCTAAAATAAGGCCACTGTCCATTTACTCCCCAGCTCTCTGCTGTCCAACACCATAACCACTAACCACTAATGAGAGAGATGGCTGGATGGCATCACCGACTCAGTGGCCATGAGTTTGAACAAGCTCTGGAATATGGTGAAGGACAGGGAATCCAGGTGTGCTGCAGTCCGTGGGGTCACAAAAAGTTGGACATGGCTGAGCAACTGAACAACAACAAGAATACACTATATTAAAACTATTATCTCTTCTAGCCCCTGACACTGCTTTATTTCCCTTTATAAGGGTTATTACCACCAGACATTGGACTTCCCTGGTAGCTCAGATGGTAAAGCGTCTGCCTACAATGTGGCAGACCTAGGTTCGATCCCTGGGTGGGAAGATCCCCTGGAGAAGGAAATGGTAACCCACTCCAGTACACTTGCCTGGAGAATCCCATGGATGGAGGAGCCTGGTGGGCTAAAGTCCATGGGGTCGCAAAGAGTCGGACACGACTGAGCGACTTCACTTTCACTTTCACCACCAGACATTAGATGACATACTTCTATTTCATTTATTTATTATTAGCCTTTCCCACTGGAATGTAAGTTCAGTTATGTCAGACACTTTATTTCCTGTTCACCACTCTAACCCCACTGCCCAGAACAGCACTGTTATATGAATACATGAAAAATGAACAAAACCAACTAGACTAGAAAGTCTGTTGGGCCCCTTCATCTTTGTGATTGTATTATTTGTATATCTGACAATGGCCTAAAAACATGTTTGTATACAAAGTGGAATTAATGTGTGTATTCTAACTTTAATCTATGCCCACCAGGGAGCTAAATATTCAGTGTCCTATTTAGAAATCCACACTCTAGTGGAGACTGCTTAAACTTTTCAAACAGAAATCTATACCAGGGATTTATTTTTTTATAATTTTATTTATTTTTGGTTGCACGGGGTCTTTATTGCTGTGCACGGACTTTCTGTAGTTTCAGGGAGCAGGGGCTACTCTCTAGCTGCAGTGTGCAGGCTTCTCACTGTGGCGGTGTCTCTTGTTGCAGAGCATGAGCTCCAGGGCATGCGGGCTTCAGGGGTTGTGGTGCACGGGCTTAGTTACCCCATGGCATGTGGAATCTTCCCAGACCAGGGGACAGAACCTGTGTCCCCTGCCTTGTCAGGTGGATTCTTAACCACTGGAGCACCAGAGAAGTCCCCAGGGGGTTCTTAATTAACATTAGGAATGTTAAAAATAATTTTTTGCTGTTGGAGAAAGAGCAGTGCTCCAAGTAGCTTATCTAGAAGGACTATACAGTTCCGTGTTTGCAGAACAAGGTAGACGAATCAGCAAATTTTAATGTGCATGTACATGAAATGTGCTTGTGGGATTCACCCTTCCTACCTCTTAGACTTAAGAAGAATGATTGTAATTTTTTTTTCTGCCTAACTTGCTGATACAAGTCTGACAGAATTTGATCTAAGACCCACTTCCTTAGTAGCATACCCCCAGGTAGCAAGGTGAGGGGGATCAAGTGTACGCCCCCACTGTGACTCCATCTACCTGTGATCACTGGGGGCTGCTGATATTTATGAAAAGAAACTGACAGTTGTTAAGCCAACAGACTGGCTTAGGCCCGGTGGTAAGAGATTCCTAGACCTCATTCCAAGTGCTTCATCTTCAAGTTCTCCCTCCGAGTAATGTTGTTGCTTAGACGGTGCCTGTCTGCACTTGGGCTACAGTGCTTCTGGACTCTTCCACGCCTGTTACAACAAGCTGCCGCCAGGGTGACGAGTAGCACGTCTGCAGCATCAGAGGTCAGGAGTGAGTTGCTTGGTCTGAGCCAAATTTTTAAAGACAGCTGACATTCTCACTGTCAGGCACCTGGAATTAGCCATTGGCCTTTATTCCCATTTTGGTGAACACAGAGCTTCAGTTTGTATTAACTCAGGGTAGGCCCGGCTCCAGGTTCCCAGCCCAAAGGCTACCACTCTTAGCCATCTCAGGGTGTTATAAGCAGGCTGTGAATACACAGACACACACACACACACAGACACACACACACACACCATTGTCTGGGCGCTAAAAACTTAATGTTTCTCACAAGCATTTACCATAGTTTGTTGCTGTTGTTCAGGCACTAGTTTGTATCCAACCCTTTGTGACTCCATGGACTACAGCATGCCAGACTTCCTTGTCCTTCACTATGTTTGCTCAGATTCATGTCCACTGAGCCAGGGATAAATCCATTTCCTTTTGACTGTGCTACTGATGCCATAAAAGACTTTTTGTCAATATTTGAATCCATAGATCCTAAAGAAACAAATGCTATCCCTCAGTGTCCCCAGTACTCAAAAACTTAATGCTGATGAACTAATGATAAACCTTTGAGCTAGAGGAGAATTTAAAGAGCAATAAGATCAGTGATTTTCAAAATTTAGGGTTGGGCAGGGGGGTAGCATCTTTTAAAAAAAAAAAAACTAAACTAAAATACAATTTTAAAAAGAGAGAACAATGGAAATCCAAGAAGTCTCCTTACACAAGCAAATACCCAGGGGAAGAGCTTACCCCAGATGTACCCTGGCAAATCTGAGCTGAGACACCCTGTCACTCACACACCATGAATATCTGCAAACCCTGCACCCCTTCAACTGGGGGCCTATGATCTCTCCCTCTGGAGGAGCCACACATTCATTCCATCACCCCCACAAAACTTTATGAGCCCCTGCGTGTGCCAGGCAGACAGGGCACAGAGGTATCACAGTGGAACAGGCAGCCACAGGATTACAGGGGTAGAGCCAGTGATCACTCGAGGGAGCCAAGGAAAGGAAGTGAGGTGACCCTTGAAGGTGGATGAAAGGAGAAGAGAGAGTGGGGCTGGAGGCAGCAGGAGGCCGTGAGGTCTCCAGGTCAAGGGAATCACATGCAGAGGGAACAGCTATTATAACCAGTCATGTGACAGAGATATAAGCGCTTTGCATGCACACAGCCCTCTGGGGTAGGTACTATGATTTGCTCCATCTTGCAGATGAGAAAATGGAGGCACAGAGCAGTTAAATAACTTGCCCAAGGTCAAGCTAGAAAGGGGTGGAGCCAGGGTTTGAGCCCAGATTGTCCAGAACTATAGTCTTTGTGCTGAACCTCTGTACTGTGCTGCCTGAGAGTTCAGAAAAGCAAAAAAAAAAACAAGTCGGTCAGGTTCAGTCAAATGCTGCAGACTCAGAGGGAAGGCTGGGGAGGCAGGACTTTGTTCTTAGTGCTGAGGAGCCTGAACTTGATCCTGAGGGCAGTGAGAGCTACTGAAGTGTTGTTGTTTTTTTTTTTTTTTTTTTTACTTTTAATTGGAAAGTAATTACTTCACAATGTTGTGTTGGTTTCTGCTGTACAACAAGAGTCAGCCATAAAGTATACATATATCCCCTCCCTTCTGAGCCTCCTTTCCACTCCCCTTTTGAAAGGTTTTAATTAGAGAAGTGAAATGAATAGATTTCACTAAATTTCCTGCTATAAAAACAGATTCTTTTTTAGAAGATCATCATTATTCCCACAATTTCTCACCTCCTTTTTACCTCAGTCACTTACAGAAGATCAAGATACCTTCTAAGTCAATCACCAACACACTGACCTTAGCTCCATGTCCTCTGCACACCTATTAGTCTGACCAATTGCCACCCTGCCCATCCTTTCAGCAGCCTCCCCTCCTTTATCCTTAATCCCTACTTACAATCTTTCTCTCACCTCTTGTCCTGTCTAGTGTCTGAATTTGCCCTAACATTTGCTTCCATTGCTGCTCCCTAAAAGCAGATGACTTTTTTCTTTCTCTCATACCCTGCCCATGTCACACAACCAGGATATAGGATGAGTATGCGCCTTGCTTCCCATGGCCACTTCCAAATCATTTTATTCCCTTCTCCTTTTACCTCTCTTCCATGGAGTTTTATTTCAGTAGACTTTACCCCACCCCCACCCCCCCGCCGCCTACACCCGGTTCTCCTGGACTACTACCCTCTTAGTCCATCGTGTCTCACCCTTTCTATTACAGTTCATTCAACTGTTACCATCCTTGGTTACTTCAAAATTCCTATGGCTTATCCATCCAATACTTTGGCTGCCTCAGCCAGCTCACACTAATGACCCTTTCTTCCATCCTACTTAGCTATCATCTTCCTCAATTCTATCCTTTGACATTGTGAACCACACTAATTGTGTCATCTCTGAAATTTCAGCATCAAATATCCCAGTCTCTGTGTTCTAGCTTACTTGATCTAATCCTCTAGTCCTGTAAGTTTTCAACCTCATAGAGACCTTCCATGATTATTAACCTTGGAACTTTCTCATCAGTTACCCCACTCTCACCTCCCTCAGACTAATGGTTCTCTGTTACAACCACTTTCCTGCAAACTGCCCCCAACAGTCTTACCTGCCAAACACCAACCTTCCAGCACCCAAGCAGCTGTGGGTTCTTGACGAATCCACAGATTATGACAACGGGATTCCCTTCACATTTATGGACACAAATCTCATGTGGGGTCTCACCACTGACTGGCAAACACTTATCCAGTATCTTCACTTCCCAACTCTTTCCAAAACTATTGCTCACTTTTCTTCATTTCCTCAAACTTCCTATATTGCTCCTCCCTTCAATCTCAGATGATAGCTTTGACTTGTAGTTCAGTGAGAAAAAAAGAGAAACACTCCAATCACATAGAAACTGCCTCATCTTCTCATTGATAAAACTTCCAACTTAACCCTAAATATCAGAGAAGGAACTGGCACCCCACTCCAGTACTCTTGCCTGGAAAATCCCATGGGCGGAGGAGCCTAGTAGGCTGTAGTCCATGGGGCCGCGAAGAGTCAGACACGACTAAGCGACTTCACTTTCACCTTTCACTTTCATGCATTGGAGAAGGAAATGGCAACCCACACCAGTGTTCTTGCCTGGAGAATCCTAGGGACGAGGGAGCCTGGTGGGCTGCCATCTATGGGGTCGCACAGAGTCGGACACGACTGAAGCGACTTAGCAGCAGTAGCAGCAGCAACCCTAAATATTACTTGAAAGGACTGATGCCGAAGCTGAAGCACCAATACTTTGGCCACCTGTTGTGAACAGTCAACTCATCAGTAAAGACCCTGATGCTGGGAAAGATTGATGGCAGGAGGAGAAGGGAGTGACAGAAGATGAGATGGTTGGCTGGTACCACCAACTCAATGGACACGGGTTTGAGCAAACTTCAGGAGATAGTGAAGAACACGGAAGCCTGGCATGCCACGGTCCATGGGGTCAAGCAGAGTCGGACATGACCTAGTGACTGAACAGCAACAACCAACCTAACCCGATCTGTGCTCATGTTCTGCACATTTCCTCCTGTTTCCTTGGAGGGCACATCCATGCTCCAATCTCAGGTCAGCCCATCCGGATCAGCCCACCCCTCCCCTCATGCCCAGGGGGATCAGCCCAGCCCAGATCAGCCCACCCACCCCTCACGTCCAGGGGGAGTCCCCTCGTGCCTTCTCTCCGGCAGTACTTCTGTAAGTATCTCCTCTCTTTCCTGCAGCAATTTTCTTCCTTTCTATTGGCTCACTGCACTTGCCTTTCCTCCCCCCTCCCCTACAGAGGGTTAAGAATCAAGGTTCTCGAAAAACAAAAACACAACAACAAAAACCACAAACATTTTTTAGCTTCCCATTCCCCTCCAACTAGTCCCAAGCTCTATTCTACTTCACTTAGAAGTGGTTCTCCACAGCTGCTGTCTGCTCCGTCCTACCTCAAATGCTCTTCTCCCCTGCCCCCATTCCTTCTGAGCTCTTGAGATGGCTCTTGGCAAAGTGGCTGGTGACCTCTAGATAACCAAACCCAGTGGTCACTTTGCTCTTACTAGAATCTGCAGCACATTTCTCTTTACCAGGCCCTCCTTCCTGGGAAAAAAAAATTTTTTTTTTTCTTTTGTAGTTTCTGTGACAGCAAACTTTCCTGGTTTTATCCTCACTTCACTGGTAGCTCTTCCTTCATTTCGTTTGCTGGCTTTCTCCTCTTTGATTTTAATGTTGGAGTTCTTTTCTTTACTCATTCTCCCCTTTGATGATCCAATTCAATCCCATGGTTCAAATACCAGTTTAAGTCTGTTTCCTGAACCTCCATTTCTAGAACTAACTTCTTGGCTGATTCTGAGACTCATATCCCACTGCCTTCTTGATACTTCCATATGGATAAAAAATAGACCTTCAAATTTAACATGGTCAAGGCACAGTCCTTCATCCCCTGCCACCATGGACTTCACCAGGCTTTTCAATTGTGGTAAATGACAGTATCACGCACTTAGTTACTCAGACCAAAAACAAGAGTTGCCCTAATTTCCTCCGCTCCCTATCCCCATGAGCTGGTGCTTTTCCCTTTCTTCTCCAAAATATTCCCAGTGTCCATTCTCTCTACGATGACTGATAACATGCCCAATCAAGTCTGCAGCGTGTTTCAACTTGACTATTGCAAAAACATTCCTAATTATGCTCTCTGCCTCTTCTCTTGCCCCTCCTCCTATAATCAATTTTCCACACTCCTACCAAATTATCTTCGAAAAGCAAAGCATTTGCACCTTAAATCTTCCAGTGTCTTTCCATCTGACTTAGAGTAAAATCAACCCTCTGGTCCCAGCTCACAGAGTCCTGCATGATGGGTTCCCTGCCTACTCTTCCCCTTGCTCACTTTGTACCACTTGTTGACCTTTGTACTTGGGAGGTTGTTCCAGTCTTAGGACCTTAGCTCTAGCCCTACTCTGCCTAGAATGTTCTTCCCGTAGATCTCTGTATGTGTGGATCCTTCTCAAGTTTCAGGTGAAGTATAGCATCTTTAGAGAGGCCCTTCCTCAACATCCAACCTAAAAAATCATCCTACCACCATACACATGTCATTTATATCACGCTGTTTTGTTATCTTTTCATCAGAATTGTTGAAGAAAAACAAGACCACTTAACATCTTTCTATTTATAACATTTACTGTCTGCTTCCCTCTCCCCACACCTGTCACACATACACTATAATCTATACCTTTTCCTGTTCACTAACCTGGAAGAGTACCTGATACTCAAAAGCATACTAGTTGAATGAATGAGTTGCAAACTATGTGTTTTACATTCCAAAGTCCAGAATCTGCACCAGTAGTTAGATGTACTGTGAGAGGGAAGCATGAGCAATCAAGAGAAAAAATTTCAGACGAAATATGAAAAGGCCTGCAAATGAGTAAATTAAAACTTCTCAACCAGCAAATGCAGGAGACCTGGGTTGGATCCCTGGGTTGGAAAGAGTCCCTGAAGAAGAGAATGGCAATCCACTCCAGTATTCTTGCTGGAGAATCCCATGGACAGAGGAGCCTGGTGGGTTTGCAGAGTCGGACATGACTGAGCAACTAAGAGCAACAAATAAAAGTCCAGGACTAGACAGCTTTGCTGGTGAATCCTACCAAATATTAAAAGACTTAGTACCAATCCTAAAACTCTTGCAAAAAATAGAGGAGGAGGGAATATTTCCAAACTCATTTCATGAGGCCAGTACAACCCTGATACCAAGCCAGTTAAGGACACAAGAAAAGAAAATTACAGGCCAATATTCCCAATGAACATAAATACAAAAATCCTCAAAAAATATTAGCAAAAAAAATTCAACAGTACATTGAAAAGATAATAACCATGATTAAATGGGGTTTATTCTAGGAATTCTAATGTGGTTCAAAATACATTAATTAATCTACTTAATATACCATATTAACAAAATGAAGCATGAAAAAATATTTGATTATCTCAATAGATGCAAAAAAATCATTTGACAAAACTCACCATTCATTCTTGATAAAAACTCTCAACAAAGTGGTTATAGAGGGAATGTACTTCAACATAATAAACACCATATATGACAAGCCCACAGCTAACAGCTAACATCATACTCAACAGTCAAAAGCTGAAAGTTTTTCCTCTAAGATCAGGAACAAGATAAGGATGCCCACTCCCATAACTTTTATTCAACATAGTACTGGAAGTCCTAGCCAGAGCAATTTGTTAAGGAAAAGAAATAAAAGGCAGTCAAATTGGAAAGGAAGAAGTAAAACTGTTACTATTTGTAGATAACATGATGTTATATGTAGAAAACCATAAAGATTCCACCAAAAAATTGTTAAAACTAATATAATCCACATACAGAAAATTTTTGTGTTTCTATATACCACTAATGAACTATCAGAAAGAGAAATTAAGAAAACAATTTCATTTATAATTGCATCGAAAAGAATAACAATATCTAAGCATAAATTTAAACAAGGAAGTGAAACACTTATACACTAATAACTATATATAAGGCATTTTGAAATTGAAAAAGACACAAATAAATGAAAAGATATTCCACGCTCATGGATTGAAAGAATTATTGTTGTTAAAATGTCCATACTACCCAAAACAATCTACAATTCAACGCATTCCCTATCAAAATTCCAATGACATTTTCCACATCAACAGAGTAAACAATTCTAAAATTTGCATGGTACCACAAAATTTCCCAAATGCCCAAAGCAATCTTGAGAAAGAAGAACAAGGCATCATGCTCCCTGATTTCAAACTGTATTACACAGCTCTAGTAATCAAAAAAGCATGGTATTGCCATAAAAACAGGCATAGATGAATGAAAGAGAAACAGAGCCCAGAAATAAATGCACACATAAATGGTCAGTTAATTTACAACAAAGGAGCTAAAAATATGGAATAGGGAAAGGACAGTTTCCTCAATAAACGGTGCTGGGAAAACTGGGCAGCAATATGCAAGAGGATGAAACCAGACCACTATCTCACACCACACACAACAATAACGCAAAATGGATTAAAGATTGGAATGTAAGACCTGAAACCAAAAACTTCCTGAAAGAAGATAAAGTAGGTAAGCCCTTTGACACTGGTCTTGGCGATGGGTTTTTTTGGATCTGACACCAAAAGCAAAGGCATTAAAAGCAAAAATAAACAAGCAGGACACATAAAACTGAAAAGTTTCTGCTTGTCAAAGGCAACCATGAACAAAATGCAAAGGACACCTACTGAATGGGAGGAAAACAATGCAAATCATATTAGCAGAAAAACACAAACAATCCAAATAAAAATGGGCAGAGGATCTCAATAGACATTCTCCCGAAGTCATACAAATGGTCAACAGGTATGTGAAAAGGTGTTCAACACTAGTAATCATCAGGGAATTGCAAATACAAACCACAATGAGATATTGCCTCACAATTGTTAGAACAGCTATCATCAAACCGACTAGGAATAACAAGTGTCTGTGAGGAGAAAAGGGAACCCTGTACACTGTTAATGGGAATGTAAATTGGTGCAGCCTCTATGGTAAGTGGCATGGGGTTTCCTCAAAATATTGAAAATAGAACTACTATACAGTAAATCCGCTTCTGGGTATTTATCCAAAGAAAAGGGAAACAGTAGCTTAAAAAGATATGTGCACTCCATGCTCATTGCAGCATTATTCAGAATAGTCACGATATCGTAAGTTGTCCATTGACAAATGAATGGATAAGGAAAATGGGATATATATATTATTCAGTCATAAAAGAGAATAAAATCTTGCCATTTGTGACAACATGGATGGACTTTGAGGGCATTATGTTAAGTGAAATAAGTCAGACAGATAAATACTGTATGATCTCTCTTGCATGTGGAATCTAAAAACAAAAAATAAAAATGTAAGCTCATAGATAACAGAGAAGAGATTGGTGGTTGCCAGAGATGGGGGTCAGGGATTGGTGAAATGTGAGTCAAATGGTACAACTTCTAGTTATAATATAAATGTCATGGGGATATAATGAACAGCATGGTGACTCTAGTTAATAATAACATATTATATATTTGAAAGCAGTTAAGAAAGCATATTATAGAGACAGTCACAACAAGGGAAAAATAACTCTAACTATGTATAGTGACAGATGTTGCTGCTGCTGCTGCTACTAAGTCACTTCAGTCATGTCCGACTCTCTGCGACCCCATAGACGGCAGCCCACCAGGCTCCCCCGTCCCTGGGATTCTCCAGGCAAGAACACTGGAGTGGGTTGCCATTTCCTTCTCCAACGCATGAAAGTGAAAAGTGAAAGTGAAGTCCCTCAGTCGTGTCCGACTCTTTGCGACCCCATGGACTGCAGCCTTCCAGGCTCCTCCGTCCATGGGATTTTCCAGACAAGAGTACTGGAGTGACAGATGTTAAAAGATTATTTTGGTAGTCATCCCACAATATATACAAATACAGAATCATTATGTTGTACATTGAAAATAACATAATGTTGTATGTCAATTATGCCTCAATAAAAGATATCAGTTCAGTTCAGTTCATTCGCTCAGCCATGTATGACTCTTTGTGATGCCATGAATTGTGGCACGCCAGACCTCCCTGTCCATCACCAACTCCCAGAGTTCACTCAGTCTCACGTCCATTGAGTCGGTGATGCCATCCAGCCATCTCATCCTCTGTCGTCCCCTTCTCCTCCTGCCCCCAATCCCTCCCAGCATCAGAGTCTTTTCCAATGAGTCAACTCTTTGCATGAGGTGGCCAAAGTACTGGAGTTTCAGCTTTAACATCATTCCTTCCAAAGAATACCCAGGAAATATCTCCTTTAGAATGGACTGGTTGGATCTCCTTGCAGTCCAAGGGACTCTCAAGAGTCTTCTCCAATACCACACTTTGAAAGCATCAATTCTTCGACACTCAGCTTTCTTCACAGTCCAACTCTCACATCCATACATGACCAACGGAAAAACCACAGCCTTGACTAGACGGACCTTTGTTGGCAAAGTAATGTCTCTGCTTTTTAATATACTGTCTAGGTTGGTCATAACTTTCCTTCCAAGGAGGAAGCGTCTTTTAATTTCATGGCTGCAGTCACCATCTACAGTGATTTTGGAGCCCCCCAAAATAAAGTCCGACCCTGTTTCCACTGTTTCCCCATCTATTTCCCATGAAGTGATGGGACCACATGACAAGATCTTAGTTTTCTGAATGTTGAGCTTTAAGCCAACTTTTTCACTCTTCTCTTTCACTATCATCAAGAGGCTTTTTCGTTCCTCTTCACTTTCTGCCATAAGGGTGATGTCATCTGCATATCTGAGGTTATTGATATTTCTCCCGGCAATCTTGATTCCAGCTTGTGCTTCTTCCAGTCCAGCGTTTCTCATGATGTACTCTGCACAGAAGTTAAATAAGCAGGGTGACAATATAGAGCCTTGATGTACTCCTTTTCCTATTTGGAACTAGTCTGTTGTTCCATGTCCAGTTCTAACTGTTGCTTCCTGACCTGCATATAGGTTTCTCAAGAGGCAGGTCAGGTGGTCTAGCATTCCCATCTCTTTCAGAATTTATATATAGAATATTTATTGCAATAAGAAAATATACTACTTATAATTAAAATCAGTGCATGTAAAGTGAAGTTGCTCAGTCATGTCTGACTTTTTGCGACCCCATGGACAGTAGCCTACCAGGTTCCTCCATCCACGGTATTTTCCAGGAAGGAATACTGGAGTGGGTTGACGTTTATGACAGTACAAATAATGGCACAATGGTATGATAACCTTATCATGTTGTAAGAGAAACAATATGCAAGAAAAAGATTCTCAACTTTTACCATGTTTCAGATTTTTTTAAAATTCAGTTTATTGTTTTCTTGGTGTTCCTGCATCAAACTTAGATTCTCACTGTATTAATAATAGGAGGGAAATGGTATTTTTTTCCAGTTTTTTTCATTGATTAATTTATTTTTGACTGCACTGGGTCTTTGTTGCTGTTCGAAGGCATTCTCTGATTGCAGAGAGCAGGGGCTATTCTCTACTTGCAGTGCATGGGTTTCTCATTGCTGTGACTTTTCTTTTTGCAGAGCACAGGCTCCAGAGCATGAACTCAGTAGTTGCTGCGCATTGGGCTTAGTTGCCCTGAAGTATGTGGAATCTTCCCAAATCAACCAAGGATTGAACCTGTGTCCCCTTGCATTGGCAAGTGGACTCTTTACCACTGGACAGAAGTCCAGTAGTATTTTCTGAATGTTTAAAAAAAAAAAGGCTTTTCAAATAATTAGAGCTTAGAAGGATTGGGATCTTCTAGAAAGGGGAAAAGTTTCAAGGAACTATTATTTAGCACCCATTACAAAAGTTTCTCTCATTCTCATAACAACACTATGTGGTACGTATCATTATGTACCCCTGTTTACTTTCAGAGAAACAGGTTCAGAGAGGTTAAGTAACTGGCCCACAGTCACACAGTAGGAAGCAGGAACTGAACCAAGGATGTTTAATTTCATAGTTTATGCTTTTGACTACCATATTAACTCGACCCCCTTACTTTATCTCCTCAAGTCTCAGGGTCTTCAACTGCAAAATGAGGGCAATGACATGCTTCAGAGGTTGTCATGGGTAATGGAGAAGATATTGCATTGAGATGCAGAAGGCCTAAGAGACACAGGTTCGATCCCTGAGTCGGGAAGATCCCCTGGAGGAAGGCATGGCAACCCACTCCAGTATTCTCACCTAGAGAATATGATGGACAGGAGCCTGGCAGGCTAGGGTTCATAGGACTGCAAAAAGTCGGACATGACTAAAGTGACTTAGCACGTGCTTAATGCATGGAGAAGAGTTTAGCCAGTGCCTGGCACATGGAGCACACTCATTATCTATTTGTAGTTATCAATATTGGTGTTGTCCAATATCACAGAATTAACGTATAGGAGAGCTAAGAGGTGAAGCCAGGCCTAGCTAATTCCTAAGCCTGTGACTTTCCCATGGAACTGGGGGGCACTAGTTAGATCTGCTACAGAAGGAAAGATATTCAAAGATAGACAATTTTCATAGTCCCACCTGATTCCAAGACCATATAGTTTCTACCTTTTTCTTCATGGGTCAATAGCAGTCAGGGTTAGTTGGGGTAAGAAAGATATTCCTTCATCTTCCCCTACTTCGAAGTGGCCATGGCATTATGGGAGCTCAGGTGAGGGCTCTTGGTTTGACCTCAGTAGTCAAACCCAGCTGGCTATGGATCAATTCAGTTCAGTTCAGTCGCTCAGTCGTGTCCAACTCTGCGACCCCATGAACTGCAGCACGCCAGGCCTCCCTGTCCATCACCAACTCCCAGAGTTCACTCAGACTCAGGTCCATTGAGTCAGTGATGCCATCCAGCCATCTCATCCTCTGTCATGCCCTTCTCCTCCTGCCCCCAATCCCTCCCAGAATCAGAGTCTTTTCCAATGAGTCAACTCTTCGCATAGAGTGGCCAAAGTCCTGGAGTTTCAGCTTTAGCATCATTCCTTCCAAAGAAATCCCAGGGTTGATCTCCTTTAGAATGGACTGGTTGGATCTCCTTGCAGTCCAAGGGACTCTCAAGAGTCTTCTCCAACACCACAGTTCAAAAGCATCAATTCTTTGGCTCTGGGTGTGGATACCACTCCTCTATCAAGTTGGGTGAATAACAAGTTCCTTTGTCACTTAAGGCCTTGACTCTTTTATTTATAAATTGGGGATAACAGGACTTACCCTCATGGATGGTCAGGAGTAAAAGGGTTAATACACGTGAATGCCTGTCCCCGTGCCCACAGAGCCTGGCCAGTGTTCAGAGTGGCCTCCTCTAGCTGGTGCCTCTGGTTATTATCCTCATCCGGGAACCCAGGGTGAGCAGGACATTGTTTAAGAACCCAGGAAGCCATGTTTGTGCAAAATTCACTTCCTATTGTTGGCCTTCCGATTTGCAACCAGCCGATTTAGAATTTGCTCACACGTGTTAAGAGCCAGGACGTGAAAGGGCTTGGATCCCTGTGCAGAACACATAATAAGGCAAACAAGTTTTGCTGTTCCTGTTTTTGAGCTTCAGGGAAAGACCAAGGGCTATTTTTAGCTGTGGTAGGTGTGGGTTCTGGGGAGGGCATCGGGCTGTGTTTGTTACATTACGTTTTAACATAATACAGAGTTACCCAGCTCAAGGGATCTGTTTCAGGTTGTTTTTATTAATCAGAGTGTTTTTTCCCCCTAGTTGAGATGGTCAAACTTAATGGGTAGCCAGTACATGGGGCTTGATACACAGATTTAACCTAACAAAAATAAATCCTTTGTTTTATCAAGTTTCCATGAGTATCCTAAAAACAAGGGGAAAAATGTCATAAATACAGCATTGCTTTCAGTTGAGTAATTGTTGTTCTCTCAGGAAAAAAAATAATTTGTCATTATGCTATTGTATATCTCACACAAATAAACTCTGGAAGAGGGTTGTGTGATTCAGGAACAAGACAGGAGCAAGACTTTCCCCTGGAAATTGTTGAGTACTTTCAGCTACAGACAAGACATCTATCTTTCTCCTGAGATGAGAACAGACACAAGTGGTGGGGGTGAAAATTAACTACCTCAAGCACAGATAATTTGGGTTTCAGATATTAGAATCAAAATGCATGGGGTGGAATAAACAATGTTCTCCAAAACCAGACCTCATAAACTGTCTTCAAAAACATTAGCTGAGTGCCTAGGATGGGCCCGCCACATGAGATGGATAAAAGAACAAGACAGATTCAGCTCTTTCCTTAAGGGATCCCGCGGCTCAGAAGGAAAAATAGATAAGAAAACACAACGTGAAGGGTGCTCTGACAGGGGGAATAGCTTCCTACACTGACTGGATAATTTCCAAGTTGCTTAATATTCCTGAATTGCAATTGCTTCATCTCTAACATGAGGCTACGGATTTCTGTGAAAGATGGCAAATCAAACATCTGTGCATGTGGTTAAAACAAACAAAAAACTCCCATGTCCTCTTTCCCACAAGGCAAAAGGAAACATTAAGAAAGAGGAAAGCACAGGACCCAGAAATAAGAAGCTTTAACCTAAGAGAGGCACAAGAAGGCCCAGGGTGACGGTGAAGCATCCTAGGATGACCGCTGTGTACCAGGCTCAGAGGCCACCTGTTCAGGTCAGAGCCGGTCAGAAGGCTCTCAGAGAGATTGCTTCAAAGTGAAAGCATTGATAGAACAATGAAAGCACTGATAGAATCCCACATGTATTCAAAATTTCTCAGAGAAGATTTATGCAACTACCAGACAGGTTTGAGGTTGGATTAGAGCTAAGTACACAGAAAATTAAGCAAGCTTGAAAAAAAAAACAAACAAGAAAATGACTCCATGGGAAATTAAAAATTGTGCAGGAAAATAAAAAATCTAGTGTGTTTAGATGAGACAGTTGTGAAAATGCTGACCTGGCTAAAATTAAGTTGCAGCTATATTGGGAAGATAGGAGAACAGGGAGAGAGAGTGTGTGTGTGTGTTGCACGTGGGGTGGTGGGTTGATGTCAGCTAAATCCTCATCTTCCCATGGAAGAAAGCCAGTAAATGATGCCTGAAACCAAGAAATCACAAAGTAGCAACATAAGCATGTTTTTGAGAGATATGGAGGTGAATCACAAAAGAAAGTCAGCTGAAGTGTTGACAGTGGTTGTCTCTGAACCATGGGAAACTGCACTGTGTAGGTTTGGGGAAAGAATAGGGAACAGGGATGTAATGACCATCTATCTCTTCTATCAAAATATGTAGAACTTTTTGACTCTTTAACTACCTGCACATATAAACTTACTTACTTACTAAAACTCAACTTTAAATTATAGCCACACAAGAACAGAAAGTGCTGGAATTCCTTGTTGTGTTTCTTAACAATCATAAAAGTCATGTGCACAGCTCAGGAAAACTTTTCTGAGAAAGAACTGCTATCACATGGTGTGCCAGGCTGACTGGCCCTTCATGTTATTTCTCAGATTTGCAAAGTCAGCTTGTTGAGAAAACATCGTTTGCTTAAAAATAGGAGGGAGGCTAATAACAGTACTTACCCTTATAAGGTGGTGAAGAGGATCAAAAGAGAAAAGGCATTGACAGCACAGGGCTCTATAAATATTGGCAAGTTGTACTATGTGTCCTCCTCTCTGCTCTAATTATCTACTTATCTCCAGGTGACACCTTAGAGCCAGGGGGAGAAGGCGCTGGCTCTCTTTCCCTCGTACACTATCTTAGTTAACTCTGCTGCCATAAAAGAATGCCAAGGGTTGGGTGGCTTAACAAATCTTTATTTCCCATAGCTCTGGAGCCTGAAAGTATGAGAGCAGGAGGCCAGCATAGCTAGGTTCTTAGTCAAGGCCCTCTTTCTGATTTACACATTGCAACCATCTTTCCATTGTACCTTTACATGGCAGGATGAGTGGGAATAGAAGAGAGTAGGAGGAGGGAGTTGGGGAGAAAGATACGAGATGTCTCTTCTTATAAAGGCACTAATCCCATCATGAAGGCTCTACTTTAATGAACTAATTACCTCCCAAAGGCCCCATCTCAAATCCCACCACATTGTGGATTGGGGTTTCAACATACAAATATGGGGTAAAAACAAAGATTCAGTCTACAGTAACCACCTCAATCTGTAGACCTCTAGATTCGGTCTATAGTTCCAGGCTGGATGGCTGGAACGTCAGATGGGGTGGTGAGCCAACTGGGACCAGGCCAACAAGGGCTACCACCCTGAGGATAGACATGTCCTGCTGCCTAGCCCCCGACCTCCAGTCTAATAATGAGAAAGAGACACACTTCTATCTTGTTTCAGCTCCTAGCAACTGTCATATTCTAACTAATACTCACCTTAATTTCATTAATATTAGCAGTGGTTCTAGAAGTACCAGTTACTTACGGTGTCCTGAGAGGGGATACACATCTCAGAGCTGGAGACCTGAAGTCCTGACATGCAGGCAAAACTGAAGGAGCTGTTAGGCAATCAGGCAAAGACAAAGTTAAGAATATTCTTGAAAGAACAGCATAAAGACGGCACTGAAAATGAGAAAAACGTATTGTTTGGAGAACAGGTGACAGTTGAGGGTGAATTGGGAGAGAGAGGTTGCAAGAAGCAAGGCCAGTGAAGTAACAATGCTATGGCCTTTTAGGTCAACATTCAGGGGTTTCAGCTTGCATTCAAGGACAAGAGGGAACCACAGAAGGAAAGGTTTTGTGATTCAAATTTTAACTGATGTGTTTGTGGTATGGAGAATGGAGTCAGAAAAGATGGAAGCAAGGAGACTATTTCAGTAATTAAAACAAGAAATAAAAGGTGGGGTACCAGGGATGGGGACACAAAAGCAGATTTGTGCAGGTTCAAATGATAAGAGGAGAATCTGACTCAACACGAAAGTACAGGGGGAAGTAGGCATAGAGAGCTATGACCAGATTGCCAGCTATTACTCTCCAAGGCTGGGACAGGGAAAGAAGGAGGAGTCGTTTTAAAAAGGAACGTGGAAGATGCTGATCTTCGTTGCAAACATCCAAATGCTAAAGTTTCAAGGACAACTAGATATTTAAGAGAGGGTATGTGGCTACCCATGGATTTGAACTCAATCCAGAATCAGTCTTTTCAAGCATTTTTAAAAAGTGAGGGATTTCGGGTCCAGTGGTCTTAGTGGTCCAGTGGGTAAGACACCATGCTCCCAATGCAGGGGGCTCAGGTTTGATCCCTGGTCAGGTAACTAGATTTCACAAGCCACCACTACAACACAGCACAGCCAAATAACTAAACACATAATTTTTTTAGTGAATTAGGAAGGTGATAGGGTAAACACTACAGCCAGCAGAGGGAACTGAAGCCCAGAAAGATCCAAAACCTGCAGCCAAGAAAGCTAATCCCTTAGTTAGATCATACAATTAAACACAACATACAACCCGGATCTTTGCAGAACTACTTCTCTCACTAAGTCAATTATTTATTCACCAAACAATAACCGAGGACCCAGCTGTGCTTTGCGCAGAACTGGGAGTTGCAAATACATAAGGCAAATGAGACAAAGTCCCACTTGAATGACTTCTTTTATTGAAGAGGCTCTTCTGAGTGGGGAAGACAGAAATTCAGCCAACAACAACAACCAGGAGAATGTCAGGTAGCTAATAGCAAATACTACAATGAAAAGAAAGCAAGACAAGTATGATCAAGAGAGACAGGAGTGAAGGGAGATACTTGAAATTGGACGATCGAGAAAGACCTCTCTGAGGATGTGTTGTGAATAACAAAACCATGCAAAAAAAAAAAAAATCCAGGAAAAGAAGGGACCTGCCTTTGCAAAGGCCCTAAGGTGAGATGGAGCTTAATGTGGAGGTGCAGTTGGAGGCCCGTGTGGTTGGGGTTTGGGGTGGAGTGAGCCTAGGAAAGAGTCACAGGAGATGAGGTCAGGGAGTGGGGTGGGGGTCAGAGCAGGGGGCTTGCAAGTTAGAGCTTGGATTTTATTTTAAGTACAATGGGAAGTCATCAGAGCATTTTAGGTTTTTTCCTACTTTTAACAAAAGTTGAGTCATTCTATCTATTTATCTCTCTGAGCTTCCCAAATAGCTCAGTGGTAAAGAATCTGCCTGCCAATACAGGGGACACACATTGGACCCCTGGCTTAGGAAAATCCTCTGGAGTAGGAAATGGCAACCCACTCCAGTATTCTTGCCTGGGAAATCCCAAGGACAGAGGAGCCTGGTGGGCTAACATCCATGAGGTTGCAAAAGAGTCGGACATGACTTTAGCGACTAAACAAGAACAAACCTCAATGAATCTATATGACCAATGGTTGTGACTGCTGTGTGGAGGGCAGACTTTGGCAAGATTAGAAACAACAATGAAAAGCCACAGCCGCCTCCTGTTCTAGCTCCACTTCTCTGCTGTCTGTCATCACAATCTCCACTCCCTCACGATGACCGAGAGAGGTGGGAATTAAACCCCAGTTTTCAATGGGGATTTGATTTCTATATCCTTCCACAAAGCCGAGCACAGTTTGGGGCATGTAGCTGTCCCTTTAATAATATTTCATGTTTGATTAATAAGTTAAACAACCCATTGACTCCATTTATTCAAAGAATCAGGCAAACCAATTAAAAGGCCTCAAAACAAAGCCCAGACATAGCAGCTGTTTGCCGGCCCTGGTCAGTTGCTTGACCAAGAGGGCCTGTCAAGCTCAATCAGCAGGGCAAAGCCAAGAGCTCACAGTGACACAGAGTTCCCAAGTCTGCCATTGTTCTCTCTTCCCAGCGTTAGGCTACAGTTTGTGTGTCTCTAGGAACCTGGAAGAAAACAAAAACATTCTTTTTGTTTTTCCTTTTGAACTTTTTATTTTGTATTGGGGTATAGGTGATTAACAATGTTGTGATAGTTTCAGGTAAAAATATTCTTTTAAAACCTGGTACTTCCAAGTCTTTGGAGGTTTGTCTTTCTTCAGCATCCTAGGTGCACCCAGACTTAGGTGTAGACCAGCAGCTCACACTAGGCAGAGTGTGACTCACATTTTATCTGCTTCCTTCCAGATTCACTAGTTAACACAGGATCTCTGGACTTTCCTCACAAAGGCCTAAATCACCCCCAGAAGCCCGGGAAAGGCATGGTCATACTCGAGGTGTCAATGCCAACCATTGGATCATTGCCATCCTCGCACAAAAGGAACAGCACCCTCGAACTGCCTGCTCGACACAGCCCCTCCCAGAGAGCCCCACCTGGCCCTTGCTGAGAAAGTGTAAGAATCCATGACCTGATGGTCAGGTGTGAAGCCTTCACCTGGAAGGGTTTCTTATGTAGAGTAACCTTTAACTTGCAACCTGGAATGAGAAGGTGAGTGACTCTGCTGTCCATGAGATTTCCTAGGCAAGAATACTGGAGTGGGTTACCATTTCCTTCTCCAGGGGATTTTCCCAACCCAGGGATTGAATCTGAGTCTCTTGTGTCTCCTGTATTGGCAGGTGGATTCTTTACCACTAGCACCACTTGGGAAGCCTATTTATATAATAATTTTAACTAACTGATTTAAGTCAATTTATTTAAATTTAAATTAATTTCTTTAAGTAACATTAAAAATTAAAGATTCAGTTTCTCAGGTGCATTGCACATTTTGCAGGATCTTAGTTCACTGACCAGGGATGGAACTTGCACCTTTGGCAGCGAAAGTACAGAGTCCCAACCACTGTCTGCCAGGGCATTCCCGTGATATAGAACATCTATCATTTCAGGCAGCCCTATTGGACAGCTCTGGTCTAGAAGACCCACTAAGATAAAGAATAAAGCATCTTAGTGCCAGGTTTTCAATCCCTAGTTCCAGCTAATGTGAAGCTCGGCTGTGTATATCTCCTGCACTGTATTCCATGAGATCATTCGTACCTTTATAATTTCCATCCACCACCTCTCCCATCACTACCGTTTTCATGAGCTAGTTAGAGTAGATTTTGGTTCTTATTTTAGCTTTTTATATTCAAAAGAAACTTAACTAAGAACATACTTTGATATTAGTAATTAAGAAAAACAGCCACCAGTACAATTTATTTAGTTCTTCTGTGTGTGAACACCATACCTTAGCATTTTATCTGCATATTTTTATTTAAACTTCACAAAAACTTCATAAGATAGATCTTTTATCTCCATTCAACAGCTGAAGGAACCAAGGCACAGAAAGGTTAAGAAAGTTACCCAAGGTCACAGAGCCAGTAGGTGGCAAGGTAGGGATGGAATCAACCTTCCATCTTCCATGATTGGCATGTAGGTAAATGGCCTAACTTTTAACCATGGAAGTGAAGAGAAGTTGCTCAGTTGTGTCCGACTCTTTGCAACCCCATGGACTATAGCCCACTAGGCTCCTCCATCCATGGAATTTTCCAGGCAAGAGTACTGGAGTGTGAAAAGTGGCAGGTCCCCCATCCCAGGATACAGTGAATAAGAATTAGAAGTCTGAAACTTCTTTAGAGATCTATGGACTCTGGAACACCTACTTAGGGCAGCTGGTCTAGATCCAATCATCTCTCTGCCTAGCATTTTTTTCTTTCACTAAAGAACAGGAAGTTTGAGAAGTGACAGGCCATGGGCACAGGCTGACCCTGCTGGGAAACAGCTCATGGGGAGAGCAAACTGCATGTCCTGTGAACCCAGGGACCGGTCAGCATAATTCCCTGATGCTGGGACTTTGGTCCCAGAACCTAAGTCGTATGCTGTTTGGAGTCGGAGCCAAGTTTGGAGGGGGGAGGGAAGCAAGCACATACTTCTCTGCTAAACTCCGTTTCCCATTTGGTTTGGCAGCTTTTTTTTAATGAAATGAGGCCAGTCCAAGAATTCCGTGTCAACACGGCTCTTTTTACCGGAACCACAAATGCAGCCCCCTGGGACCTGGCTCTATCTCTGGGCAGGCATCAAAAACAGCTCCTTTTTCCTTTGAAATCATAACAGTCTTCTAAGAGTGATCCACTTCCTCACCTTCCCCCAGCCCTACCCGCCCCCCCCACCCCGGCCTCAAGGAAGAAAGTAAGGGCCAGGGCTTGTGGGCTGCAGCACCCCCAGGATTTATGGTTGGCAGAGAAAACCTCAGGGCCAGCCAGGCCGAGGGGTTCCTGGACCCTGCTGTCAGTTTTCCCTTTCTTGTGCGTCCAAGGCCTCATGGTTCCTTCCTGCCTGCTTGTCTCCTGTCCAGGACCAGCCTGATGAGTAGGCAAGGCGTTTCCAACCCCCTCGGCACCCTGCCTTCACGCTGTGACTTCGGGGGTGGGGGCATTGTAAAAGATGCTGCCACATCAAAATCCTCCCCAATCCCCATTCACTGTCCAAAGCCTGAGGCATCTGTCAACCTTCTGTAACTCTCCAGGGTTCCTCTGCTTTGGGTCACTTTTTAGGGGCTTCAACACGTGAGATCCCAGAAGGAGGTAGGAGGTAGGGTGTAGGGTAGGAAGAAAGCAAACACATTTGGGGAGGGAAAATAATCGTGATTAATGGAAAGTTAAAGGCAGATTTTTGGTAAGTGGTAGGTACTGATGGGACATTTGTTGCAGATAAGGTTCTTTGCAGGAGAGAGGAGGTGAAAGAAAGGCTTTTCATGCCCTATCCCCTGGGGCATGGGATGACCTGGCTCTGGGTCACTTTCTCTAGGAAGGCTTCTGTGACCCCTGACTCACCCCAAGACAGCTCCGTGGTCCTCCTCTGTGTGCTCATAACATCCTGCGCTTCTCTCCTTTGTGGTTCTAACCAACCAGTCATCACCTCTCCACCTTCCTGCCTTCCTCCTCACTATTTCCTGCCATGCACCCAGCACTCCTGCATCTACTTAGTGAGGTTAGCAGACACCCCCACTATTTTGAGGGAATGAAGGAATACTAGCTGCTCCTTGCAGTGCTGGAGAGGAGCAGGTGAAGGGGTGGTGGACTTACTGCTGCTCTAACTGAAGTGGATGCTATGATCCGCAGAGCAGGTGGTGGTTATGCAGCATGCCTGGAGTGTGTGAACCTGGGCTCCATCACTTCCTAGCTGTGCGTTTGGGCAAGCTTTTTCACCTTTCTGTACCTCAATTTCTTCATTCATAAACTAGGGATGATTATAATACCTATCTAAATTTTTGTGTAAGAAATGAATTAATGTATTTAAAGTCCTTAAAGCTGGATACATTGTAAGCTCTTAATAAATGTTAGCTTAACAGAAATTTTAAAACCCTGCAAGAGTCAGGTATTTACGCCATCACCATTCATTGCTGACTTGCTTTGTTCCCACCTCACTGGCCCCCTCCTATTGCTTTAATACACTGGCCCGCCTTGCCTCACAAGCCTTTCCTTGGGACTCAATCTGAAAGAGCACACTCCTTTCCCTGCTTTGGGTTTCATCACTATACTTTACAGTATACATCCAGCCACAGCACCTTTGCATTACTTTGAGTTTTGTTTGTGTCCACACAAAAAAGCAGGGGCCTTGTTTTATTCACTGTATCATTCCTAGTGCCAGGTATAGTGTCTACCACCTAGGAGGTGTTTAGCAATAGTTGATGGATGGGTGGATGGGGGGATGGATGAATAGGTAGATGGATAAATGAATGGGTGGATGGATAGACGAATGGATGGATGGATGGGTAGATGGGTGGGTAGATGGATCAACTGACCCCCTTTGGGAGACTTCTATGGCCATTTCTTCCTGCCTTCCCCTCTGCAATCTCCCAGTCATACACCTGCATGTGCAACGTTATTTCCAACTTGCATTCTACCACACTTGCTCTCTGGGCCCCTTCCCCTCAGATGGTCATTTGCCAAAGCCATATACTGTCTGAGGAGGCAGGGTCTCCTCACACAAGCAGTTTGGGATTTGCTCACTAGTCCAGAAATCTCAGCTACTCAGCATCAGCTATTAATGAGACACAGTGAATAAGACAGACAGTCCAATGAGAGAAACAAATGAATGGAGAGATGATTACATCTTCTTGGAAGCTGGTCAGAGAGAAGCCCAGTGAGCACATGGCCACCAAGGAGGGGCCCATGACATACACCCAGGCCAGGAGTCCCCCTTAGACCCAAAGCTAGTCTCCACCATAGAGCCTCATCCTAAATAAAGCACGCATACTGATGACACATAGCTAGTCTGTCAGATTTCTCCTGATCTGAAAAAGTACTTGGAGAACCAGAGTGAAGCTGAAAATTTTTATCAGTCACAGGAGTACAGATTTGACATCATCAAAGAAATACTTTCAATACCGTGGGGAAGGGCTGGCAGTGTAATTAGCCGTGAGTAGAATACTTCCTGCTTTCGAGGGTGGAGAAAACTTGGGCTCCAGGTGCTGTGGGCCTTGAATGGGGGAGGAGTGACTCAACTCACAGATCCCTGCCGGGAAAGGAACGTTTTACCACACTCCATCATCTGTAAATCACAGACTCAAAGACTGGTGGGGTTTTTAAAATTATTATTATTATTCATTTATATAGTCCCAGAAGACTCCTGCTGATCATAATTCCTTGATATGATCTTTTAAATAATTTTCAAAATTAGAACTGTGATGGGTTGAATTTTGTCTCTCCCCTCCCCCCAGTTTATATACTGAAGTCCTAACCCTCAGTTCCTCAGAATGTGACCTTATTTAGAGATGGGATCTGTACGAGGTAATCAACTTAAAATGAAGTCATTCAGGTGGGTACCAATCCAGTATGACTAGTGTCCCTCTAAAATGGGAAAATTTGGACACAGACAGGCACTGAGGGAAGAACATGTGAAAAGACATAGAGAGAAGGCAGTCATCTCAAGCCAAGGAGAGAGGCCTGGAACAGATCCTTCTGCCCTCAGAAGGAGCCAATCCTGCAAAATCTTGACTTTGAACTTCTAGCCTCTAGAGTTGTAACAATAAATTTCTGTTGTTTCAGCCAAGCAGGCTATGGTGCTTTGTTATAACAGCACTAAGAGTAAATAGCAATTTTTCTTTAGACTAAGACAGAAAAGAACCTCATCTATGTCCCTCCTAATCATGGTTGATTCAAGGATTGTTTAGTTCCCCTGTGAGAATATACACATTGTATGTATTTCATACCTATGATTTGGCACAAGACAGAGAGTAACAAAGCTTTTACATTCTTGAAGGGGCTGGTGGAGTGTTAGGCATATAGATTCAGCTCAGTTTAACAGATATTTATTGATCCTTCCATGTGCCAGGTACTGGGCTGGAGACACAGAAAATGTAGTCCCTGCTTTCAAGGAACTCACAGTCTGGTAGAAAAAGTGCAAGTGTGTAAATAATTACACTTCAGAATGATAAGTACAGTGGTTGAAATGCATAAAGAATGACAGCAGAGGACTTCCCTGGTTAAGATTTGCCTTCCAATGTAAGAGGTGTGGGTTTGATCCCTGGCCAGGGAGCTAAAATTCCACATGCTTCTTGACCAAAAGAACAAAATATAAAAAGGAAGCAATATTGTCATAAATTCAATAAAGACTTTTAAAATGCTCCATGTCAAAAAAAAAAAACATGAGGAAAAAAGTGCCTATCTCAAGGAATGGGGGCCAGTCAGAGAATCTTCTCAAATCTTTATTAATAGAGAGTGTTATGTAAATTATGGTATATTCATACAATGGCCACCCTCGGGGAATTATGCAACTGTTAAAAAATGAAGTAGAATTATATATTCTCTTAATGGAAAGATCTTCAAGGCATTGAGTGAACAAGCTAAATGGGAGAATAGTGTACATAGTATGGTACTATTTGTGTCATCAAGAGAAGGATATATGAACAGTTACCTCGATTTGTGAATGCATAGAAAGAACCTGGCAGAAAATGTAAAAACTAGTAATATTAGTTACCTGAAAGGATGGGGGAGGAGCGCTCAGGAAACTTGCTCTGGACGCCTGAGATGACTGTTGGAGATTTCATCTCCCAGGAAACCCAGCTCTATTCTCCATCCTTATGCCGTGTCCATCCAGCCAGCGTGTCTGTTTACACTGCAGCCCTGTCTGCAGATGCTCAGTCATAAGCACACTGTTTTGCTGGATGTATAGCAAAGAGCTTTGGATTCAACAGCAGACAGAACTGGTTCCACATCCCCAAATTTTCACTCACTAGCTGTGTGATCTTAAAAAATATATATCTTTATCCTCTGAGCCTCAGTTCTCTCATCATGGGGTGATCATAAAAATTTTAAAAGGTAATACCCATTGAAAGTGAAAGTGAAATCGCTCAGTCATGTCCAACTCTTTGCGACCCCATGGACTATAGCCTACCAGGCTCCTCCGTCCGTGGGATTTTCCAGGCTAGTATACTGGAGTGAGTTGCCATTTCCTTCTCCAGGAGATCTTCTCGACCCAGGGACTGAACCCGGGTCTCCCGTGTTTTAGGCAGACGTTTTACTGTCTGAGCCACCAGGGAAGACAGGTTCAATAAATCATAACTTTAAAAAAGATAAATAACAGGAATCAGTCAATATTCAACTAATCCCCACTAAAATCAGACCAGCCCGCAGGTTAGGCTTGTGTGCCTGTGTTAGCCACTCAGTCATGTCTAAATATTTGTGACCCCGTGGACTATAGACCACCAGGCTCCTCTGTGGTGGAGTTCTTCAGGCAAAAATACTGGAGTGGGTTGCCATTCCCTTCTCCAGGGGATCTTCCCAACCCAAGGATCGAACGTGCATTTCCTGCACTGGCAGGCAGATTTTTTACCATCTGAGCCTCTAGGGAAGCCCCTCAGGTCATGCTTATCTATGGCCAAGTGGACTGTCTATCTCATCATAGGTGACTGAACTTGAGTTTTAGTAAAAAAAGTTACATCAAATCAAACCAAAAGGAAGTACATAATGGATTTGAAGATTTGATCAAGAGTGCTCATCTTAAATAAATGAGAGATACTACCTTTTCCCTCGGTCCTCTCCATTCCCACTCCCCACTGCATGCATGCATGTGCGTGCACGCACGCAGGCAAACACACCTCCAAACCACTAGAACCTTGTGCAGACCTGTTCCCATGGGAAGAAACCCCAGTATGACACCATCTGAATATGCAAATTTGCTGTATCTTTTATCAGAGCATCCATCAAGAAGTTTCTTTAAAATAATGATTGCCCTACAGCATTTAGCATATATTTAGCCCTACTGAATAAATGCAATTCACTAGATATTTATTTAGTCTTCGTTACATGAAAACTAGTAGTGTGACAGACCCTTACTGTCAGCTCCACAGTACCTGACCCTGCTTCTTACATTAGGGAACTCTCTCATTCTGTGGGTTTAGGGAAGAAGCAGAGACCTTTCTCTTTAAACAAAAGCTGAAAGAAAACAGGCATCTTTCAACCCACTCCCTGGCAGCCAGAGCTCTGATCTGTACATTGGACTCAGCTATTTGGTGTCTCCATCTGGGACTTTCAATCTGGAGCAAGTGGTATAAAGACAGGGGGAAGGTTCGAGACAATCACAGCCTCACGGTTTGGAAGTCTGGTAGCAGCCTCAGCAGTGGGCCTCATAACCAGACAGTTTCTGGGGCTAGACCTGGACTGTGTTCTCAGCTGCCTAATCTACCTTCATTCCTGCCCATTTCCACACCTGATTCTTCAGCCTTCTTGTTGGTCCTGTGAACAACCCAAAATCCTTTCAATAGCTTCCTATTTTTCTGAAGTTACCCAGACTTGGTACCTATTTATTTGAAACCAAGAACCCTGACTGGAACTAATCACTGCAAATTATTGAGCAGCCATGAGCTAGGAATTATTCCAAGCTCTTTACATGGAGTATTTTATTTACCCTTCATAACAACCTTTGGAGAACAGAACCTGTTACTCCCATTTGACAAGTGAGAACATGGAGGCTTGAGTTAAATAGCTAACTCAAGTTCAACAGCTAGAAAAAAGGCAGAGTCAGGATTCAAATCCGGAGCCATCTGACTGACTGACAAATCCAGAGCCATCTCCATTGCACTCTCTCCTACTCAGCTCCCCCATGTATTTGTGGATTAGTTTTACCAGTTACTCAAAGTGTCTTATACCTGATATCATGTAATCTTGACAACTCCTCGAGGCTGGAATTTTTATTCCACCCCCCCTCCTTTTTTTAACGAATGAGGAAATAGCCTCGGCAAGATTAAAAGCAACTTGCTCAAATATTTATCATAAGCCTTAAAACTGTGCATACTCTGTGATTCAATGATTTCAGATTTGAGCATTTATCCCAAGGAAATCATCAGAGGAGTGACCAAAGATTACTCACTGAGCTGTCATTTATTGCAGGGGAAAACTAGAGACCATCCTTATGTCCAGTGATCAGGAAATGGCCAAATTAGGGAATGCCACATGATGGAATATTATTTTGATCATTAAATTCAATCTGTAGAAGCAAATCAGTGTTTGCCTGGGCTTGGGAGGAATATGAGGACTGACGTCAAACAGGGTCTTCAGGAATTCTTGAGAATGATGGAGATTCCTGGTCCAGGAAGATCCCACATGCCGTGGGACAACTATGCCTTGGCTGTGGTAATGATTACGTGAGTGCGCACAGGTTCCCGAATGCATCAGGTTATCCACTTAAAATGGGTGCATTTAAAAAGAATTATATTTATATATTTTTGGCCGTGCTGGGTCTTTGTATGGGCTGTATGGGCTTTCTCTAGCTGCTGTGAGCAGGGGCTACTCGCAGAACACAGCCTTCCCATTGCAGTGGCTTCTCTTGTTGCAGAGCAAAGGCTCTAGCCACATGGGTTTCTGCAGCTGGAGGGACATGGGCTCAGTAGCTGTGGTGCCTGGGCTCAGAGCACAGGCTCAGTAGTTGTGGCCCATGGGCTTAGTTGTCCCACGGCATGTGGGCTCCTCCTGGACCAGGGATCAAACCCGTGTCTTCTACAATGGCAGGCAGATTCTTTACTGACCCACCAGGGAAGCCCAGGTGCATTTATTATAAGTAACTTATACCTCAAAAAAATTTATAAAGTTACTTCTGTAGAAAAGATTTTTAATCAAGGACAATGTTCCTAAAATATTAATTGAAAAGTTTAAAAAATAATATTTACAATATATTTATTTCCATGTGTGTTCCATGCATAGAGAAGAAATAAGAAGGAAATATACCAAAATAACAATAGTGGCTATCATTGGATGGTGGGAATTATGGATAACTTAGACCTTCTTTACGCTTCTCTGTGTTCTTTAGTGATCAGAAGAAACAAACACTAAAAAAAAAAAGTTATTGACTTGCTGTGTGTCATACAAGTATCTAATAGAGAAGAGACTAGAAATTAGGACTTTGTAGCCAAGTTAATTGTACCTTCCACTGTGCCTCCGAGTTTCTACTCTGTACCAGGAATTGCTGTGTTGCATGCTTTGGAAAATTGCCTATAAAACATGTTTTTGCCTGTGAGGAATGTGAACTCTGCACGGAAGGGTAAGGAAGGCATGATTACATCTAGGGAATCGAGAGAGGCTTCACAGAGGTGGATTCTGTGATGAGCCAAGAAGGATGAGTGGAACCAAGACGGGCAGAGACTAAGGCTAGGAGGGCAAGAGAGTCTTCAGTCCAGACTAGGGGAATCGTGTGGAGGGTGACTCTGGGGAAGGAGGCGACAGGAGAATCTGGACTCCGTTAGGAGGGGCCCTTGAATGAGGCCTGAGCAGTTGGGCCCAACGAGCCACTGTAGAGATGCCACAACAAGGCATCCATAGACTGCTGCTGCTGCTGCTGCTAAGTCACTTCAGTTGTGTCCAGCTCTGTGCAACCCCCAGACAGCAGCCCACCAGGCTCCCCCGTCCCTGGGATTCTCCAGGAAAGCACACTGGAGTGGGTTGCCATTTCCTTCTCCAGTGCAGGAAAGTGAAAGTGAAGTCGCTCAGTTGTGTCCAACTCTTTGCGACCCCATGGACTGCAGCCTACCAGGCTCCTCCGTCCATGGGATTTTCCAGGCAAGAGTACTGGAGTGGGGGGCCATTTTAGCAGTGCTTAATCCTGCTTCCTGACAAAGATCTCTGAGTTAAAATGTACATCACGAGAAAATAAACACAGTACTGAAAAACGCAACTTATGGTCACTTTTGGGGTGCATATGACAGCTGTGCCTTACCATAGCCAGCTCAGATCTCCAGAACAGCTAGGTGGCTCAGGGTCACTCAGCTCCCTCTCTTTATCATACCAGGGGGCCCCAATGGCAGGGTTTATGGAATTTTGTATTCTGGTGCCCACCACAATTTATATCTGTGACTGGTATTGATACAGAGTCAGTAAATGGCTATGAAGTGAGTAAGAGAGACATTTACATTTTAAAAGGAAATCTAAGAAAGGAAGGATGGTATAATGGTTACAGCACTGACTTTGGAACCAGACTGCTTGATTTTGAGTCCAGGCTTTACCACTTCTTGGCTCTGTGATCTTGGGAAAGTTACTTAACCTCTCTGTGCTTTGGTTTCCTGTACCTAGAACATGAGATCGTGACAGGGTCCTCTCTCCTAGGTTGTTTTGAGGATTAATCAAGTTAGTAGGTGAAAAGCACTTAGAACAATGCCTGGCACGTAGTGAATGCTATATAAGTGTTAAATATTATTATAAGATTTTTCTAGTCCAACCTCTTGCTTTAGAGATGAAGAAACTGAAGTTGAAATAAAGGCAAGTGACTTGTCCAAGATCACAAAAGGAGTTGAAGGTGTAACCGAAGGCTCTGCGTCTAGGAATCGACACAGCTGTGGAATGAAAGGATTTATTGGTGAGCTTCTTGCCCTGTGACTGCCATTGTCTGAGATTTTTTTTGGGGAACCTAAGTCATGTTTCCAGTCTTTGGGTTGGGATAAAAATATGTATATACAAGAAACAGCTTAATACAGAATACACTCCTAGCCAGACAGCACAGCAAGAGATAAGAAGATCAGAAAATGGGAAGATTAACCTGAGCTGGCTGAACCAGGCAGGGGCCTCTTGGATCTGCAGGGTGGAGAAATGATCAGGACAGTGACTTTCGATTTTGGTGTATAGAGAGTGACTGGGAGTGACTGGGAAATGTCAGACACCCCAGCTCCACAGACTCTCCCTCCACATAGCAGTGAGAGGCGAAAGCCCTTTGGGATCAGGCAATCTGGATTGAAATCCTGGCTATATCATTTATCAGGTGAGTGACCTGTGGACAATCCCTCGCTGTCTCTGAGTGTTAGTGTCTTAATCTGTAAGATGGAAATAACAATATCCTGTCCACTGGGTTGTTGTGGGACCAAAAGAGCTGGTACACTGAGAGACACAGAAGATTAATTAAGATTAATCGCTTTTCTTTTGGGGCCTCTTCGTTGGCCCACCAGATTGAGAAGTCCTTTAATACCTCTCTAATGAGGGCCAGGCTGTAAGCTGGAGACAGAACAAGTCAAACTAAATTGCTAGAAGAGTTTTAATTATCTTCCCTTGAGACCTGAGACCAGGCCTTTTTTTTTTTGTCCCCCTGGCAGGGGGAGGAAGGTGCTAAAGATGGAGGGAACATAAAGTTTTGGAAAAGGTGTGGTGAGGACTGCAATGGAAAGCCCCAGGAAGGGAGAAGATAGACACTGAGTACCTTAGGTATGGCCAACCCCAAGTAGGGCATCAACTTTCCTTTGGTGGAAAGGAAAGGTACTAACATGTGTTGAGCATGACTAAGTGCCAGGCATTGTGCTAGGTGCCAGGAATACAACTTTGAACTATATATGACTCTTACCCTGAGAAGCTCCAGTCTTTTGATAGACATTAGTGGGAAAGTAAAGCATTTTTAAGTCACGTAATTATAATACGAACAAGACAACGCAGAAGACAGAATGACTAATACTATGAGGAAGTCATATGGAAGGTGGGTTTTGACAGATGAATAGAAGTTCAGTTTAGGAAGGCAATCTAAGGAAGGGCAAATGATATAAGGCTCAGCACTGCTGGAGTAAAAACTGGTCTGAAAAGATGAGTTTGCGAGATGAGGCTGGGGAGGGAGACAGAGGCTAAATGATGATAATTGCCCTTTATCCTAAACTGATCGGAGCCAATATAGGGTTTTAAATGAAAAGAGGATTGTGTCCAATTGTTAAGTTAGAAAGACACCCCTGGCAGCAAAATGCAAGGTGTGTTGGAGTGGGGGCAAACCTGGAAGTAGAACGCTGCTGAAGATGCAGTTTCTTGCTCCAGCAGAGAGCATGAGGGTCTGAACTAGGGAACCATGTGGCCATCTTCTCCAGAGCTCCTCAACCACATGCAGCCTCATCCTGTTCTTAATCCACAGCGTATGTTTTTCCTCGCTCATGGCCCCCACCACCCTGGGCCATGTGTTGCGATTATCTGTATATTTGTCTTCCTTCCTCTGCCAGGTTGAGGGCACTTTTCTTTCTCTGAATCCCTGGAGCTGGTTCACAGTTGGCACCAATGTGTTTTGAGGGTCGTGCGGTTTGTAAAGAAGGGCACAGGGTGTACACAGCATGTGGTCCTGTTCATGAGCCAAACAAGACCTCCAGGCCTTCTGTTCACTCACTTCCCTTCTGTATTTGTCCTTAATCAAACTGTGCAAAGAAATCTTAACCGCCTTCTGTATTGTTTTGTGAATCAACAGAAGAGTCTTGTATGTTTACCAACTGGTGCTTTAAGGAAATAACACATAATCAGGGGAGGAAAAACCAGCTGGTGGTGGTTGGAGTTTGCCTGCCTGATTGTTTGTTTCCCCTCTCATAAAAAAAAAAAAAAAAAAATTGATCTTGGTTCAGCCTAGGACAATTTTCCAGAGGTGAACTTGCCAGTTCACAAAGACACTTGC
This sequence comes from Budorcas taxicolor, assembly GCF_023091745.1. Taxonomy (NCBI): domain Eukaryota; kingdom Metazoa; phylum Chordata; class Mammalia; order Artiodactyla; family Bovidae; genus Budorcas; species Budorcas taxicolor. Next base: position 77,770,512 of record NC_068912.1, read on the forward strand.
GTGGAGGATTATTTTCTCCTTTGCTTCTCCATGACTTTCCCTTTGCCTGATGCATCTGCGTGGGCACAAACAGGGCGACTGCCGGTTAACTGGAGCCGAAAGTTGTTATCACCTGACATCTTCAGCAACAGCTTATGTAAAACGAGCTGGTTCCAGCAAGCTCATGTCCCCAGGCGGGAGCCGGCCAGCGATGGCATCCTCCGGGTGCCTGTGAGCTGCACGCCGCCAGGGGCAGGGGCAGGAGAAGCAGCCAGCACCACTGAGGGCTGGGACTGTGTGGGGTGCTGGAGGGAGCTGCCTCCGAGGACATGTGGGCAGGGAAGTCAGGCAAGAGAGGACTGCGAGTCCCGGGCAGCACCTGTTCCCAGGGAGTAAATAATACTTTGCCCTTGTGTCATAATTCCTGCCGGTCGCCCAGCAGGCATCCAGTTCATCCTGCGCTGTGGGCCGCCAGCCTCGCACCAGCGCACTGCTGGTTTCAAATGTGCTTTGGAAAAGAAAGCAAAGGTCCCGATGGCTTCTGCTCCCGACTCAGCTCGCTCTCCCTCCTGGACTCTCATTTCACAGCTGCCGTCCAACTGTAAGGCTCCCAGGGTGGGCCTGCCAAGTATTTGCATCTGACGCCTCCAGCTCTGGAGAGAAGCGAGGTGACCAGGGCAGAGAGCCTGAGACCACTCGGCCGTGGTCCCAGGAGGACAGGTGCTAGTGGCTGTGGCTTCATCCCATCCCCCCTTTCCTCTTCTACCTCCATTCCCCTCTCTGTTTACAGTCTATTCACAGGACAATATTTGAAGTATTCGAAATATGGGCGTCATATCCCAAGACTGAATGCCAGGCCCATTGTGCGGAAGGAGAGTTAGTAAGTTTAGAGACAGGGAAGATTAATCTGTCTGTTTGGTAATGAATCAGAGTTCCGCGATCCCTCTGTTTTGAAAGGACATCGTTTATCGGTTAAGTAATAACGCAGTGGCTAAAAACTTGGGTACTAAGGGCAAACAGGCCTGGGTTCAAATTCCAGCCTGGCCACCAGCCTGCAGCAGGATTATATTTGGGTAAATTCCTTTGTTGCATTTGTTGAGTGACCAACTCATCCAGGTTTACCCTGGATTTTCCAAGGACTGGGAACCCCCTCAGCCAGCCTGGGCACACTCAGGAGAGGATCAAGATGGTGCTCAGCTTCTGGGGTGTGAAACCTAACTGCATAAGACTCCTATGATGTTTGGGGGGGGGGGGGGAGGTTGTTCTGTTTTGTTTTCATTTAGTTTTTAACTGAAGGAAAAGTTTTACAATGTTGTCATGTTTTCTACCCCACAACAACATAAATCAGCCATAATTATACATATATCCCCTCCCTCTTGAGCCTCCCTCCATCCCTTCATCCCACCCTTCTAGATCATCCCCTGGCTGGGCTCCCTCTGTTATGCAGAAGCTTCTTACTGGCTATTTCACGTACAGTACTGTATATATGTCTGTGCCACTTTCTCCATTGGTGCCACTCTCCCCTTTACAAGGGAATATTACTCAGCCATAAAAGAATGAATGACTTCAAGTCAGTCCTAGTGAGGTGGATGAGCCTAGAGGCTGTTACACGGAGTGAAGGAAGCCAGAAAGAGAAAAATAAGTATCATATATTAGCTCATATATTGGAGAAGGAAATGGCACCCCACTCTAGTATTCTTGCCTGGGAAATCTCATAGGCAGAGGAGCCTGGTGGGCTACACAGAGTCGGGCACAACTTAGTGACCGACTTTCACTTTTCTATCTCAATTTCAAACATGGTATTGGTGAACCTATTTGCAAGGAGAAAATGGAGGCGCAGGTCTAGGAGACGTCTACAGTGCTTACCATGCTGCCTAGTGCATACCGAGTACCCTGCTAGCTAAGCTAGTTGATGCCCTTTCGAGTGCTCAAAGGTCTTGGAGTGCTCAAGTGACCCGGCGCCCTGCTGAGTGCAAGAGACACAGCTGCAAACATACCTGTCACTGTGTAAACACAGCAGCATTTGTGACTGGAGTCAGCCCTGTTAAGTAGCTAGTGCAATCTCTGCTTTACTGATGAGGAAATTCAGTCTCTGAGGGGAAGGACTTGCCCAACATTAATAGTTAGGAAGGGAAGGACGTGGATCTTGAACCCAGCTCTTCTACGTCAAGCCCTGAGTTCTTTTGCCTTGGATCCTTTCACCTCCCTTGAGGTTATTTACACTATACCTTGACTATTGCACCTGCCTTTGCTCAAGCTGTTGCCTCTTCTGGAATGCCCTGCTCCCTGCTCTGGCCTGTCAGCCCTCCATCTCTTCACCTGGCTAACTCCTACCCTCCTTGGTACACAGTTCAGGTATCACCTTCTCCAGAAACCTGTACTAACCCCTCTTCTGTGTCTCTGCCCTCTTAACAGCCCTAGATGCTAAAGCTGAAGCGCCAATACTTTGGCCACTTGAGGAGAAGAGCCAGTTCATTGGAAAAGACCCTGATGCTGGGAAAGGTTGAAGGCAAAAGGAGAAGGAGTGGTAGAGGATGAGATGGTTAGACAGCATCACTGACTGAATGGACATGAATTTGAGCAAATTCCAGGAGATAGTAAAGGACAGGGGAGTTCGGCATGCTGTAGCCCGTGGGTCGCCGAGAGTCGGGCATGACTTAGTGACTGAACAGCTACAACAATAACATTCCTTGGGTATCTCTGCTGCTCCGGTTCCCTCACTGTATCCTAGTGACTTGTTGATGAACTGTCTCCTGTGAGCCCCTGGAAGCCAGGGGTTTCCACCTCCCCACCTCCCCAGAGCCAAGCATGGCTCCGGACACAAACCAGGTGCTCTGTGCATGTCTTGGACCTGCACTGAATTCATTAAAGTCTGACATGATTTTGTATGTAGCAATAATAAAATAGCTACTATTACTTGAATCTTATGATGTGTCAGGCACTGTGCTGAACATATACATTACTCATTTAATCCTCACAACAAACTCATGAGGTTTGATAAATGACAAATAGGAAAATAAGGCTCAGAGAAGCCAAATAACCTGCCCTAGGTCACACAGCCAACAAGCAGCATATCCAAACTTTGATCCAGATCTGCCTAACAGCCCCTTAACCTCTGGTCTCTTTACTCTCTCCGGTACCTAACTCAGTTCCTTGCCCAGATGAGGCACTGGGCACTAGCTGACAAGGTGGGTAGCATGGAGCAGGGACCAAGCTCTCCACAGGACCGCAGTGCTCACAGGCTCACTCTCTCTGGGCCCTCACAGCTAGCTGGGCTGTGTTTTAGGAGGAACCAGCTCCCTGGCCCGGCACCAAAAGCCCTTCTTAATTCCAAGGCTCATTTTCACCCCCATGCATCTTCCCAGCCTTTCTCATCTTCCCTGGGGCAAGGTGAGGTCTGAGAAACCTGAGGAATGTGGCTGAATTGTCTTCAACAAATTCTTTGCGGGTAAAACCTAGGGGAGTTTCCAGCTACTTTCCTCTGACTGTTTCAGCTAAGAACACCAGGATAAGCTGCAATGACTCAGCCCATGGAAAACTAGGGCCACTGAAGTTTCCCAGGAAGTCATGTTTCTGTACACACGTCTGCAGCCAGCCAGGGCAGGAAGTCGCTGGCAGTCCAGGGTCCTCCCAGCCTCCCTGTGGGTGGATGGGCAGAAGGCCAGAAGAATGAGCCCAGCTGCCCAGGTGAGAGAGGCGAGGTCTGGAGGTGACCTCTCATCTGTAAGAAACCTCAGGGATGGACTTGGAGGATGGGTCCTGGTCACAGTCTTTCCAACGTAACAATGGCCAGTGATGCAGCTTCTCTGAGCTTTGAGTTCCTCTCTGTTGAATGGGGGGAAACGTACCTATTTTTAAAAGGCTGACATGAGATTAAAGAAACTAAGGTCTGCACGATGCTGAGCAGTCCCTACCCTGCATAGGTGCTTGACAGCAGTAGCTCTTATTATGTGAGTGAGGAAGAGGAAGAATGGCGAATGGAGCCCCAGCGTCTGGGGTGGCCGTGAGTCCAGCCGATTCCACACCACTTCCCCTCAGAAAGAGTCTGTTTGCTGCACCACCACAGCTGTTCCCGGGCTCAGCTGCACGTACCGTGTTCCCCTGACCAGCGGCTCCCAAAGTGTGTTTTCTACAGGCTGGTGTCTGCAGGAAGGACTGGAAGGGGGGTGTCCAGAACCCATTGTTCTGCAGCCCTGGCAAGCCGAGAGTGCATGACCCTGCAACATTGTCTCAAGGGGACCTTTCCTCCAGAGGTCAGGCTGGGTCTACGCTCTTACCCAGCGAGGGCCTGCCTTTGAGAAATTCCTTCTGGACACATGGCAGGAGGGCTCATGAGCTCCACAGTCTTGGCTATGTCCCCTTTCTCTCCCTCCCACCCACCCCCGTTTTTTTTTTTTTTTTTTTGGCAGAACCTGAGGCAAATGGAAAATTTGTGCTCAGGTAAAGGAAGATGTGATGTGTCTTAGATAATATCGCATTTTCTCTGACTTTGAAGTATGGCAAAGAAAAGCCACATGACCTAAAATTGATAATAAAAAGTCTTTAAAGTATGGTCATGTCTTCTTGTCAAGTCAATAAGTATCTATTAAGTTGATAAGTGTTTGAAGACTGGGGCTCATGAAGCCTTTATAGATGGAAAGGCCCATGGAACTGATGCAACAGTTAAGAAATGGGAGCTTCAAGAGGAGGAGTGACATTCTGAAGATTACCAGCCAGGTGGGGGGGATTTAATCCAACACACTGATCTTTGGTTTAATTCTCTCTCCTCCTCCTCCTCCTTCTCATGGTCACCCCATGATGTGGCTGGTACGGTGCTGGGCAACATAAGAACACCAAGAATTAAGGGGACACCTGTTTTTGAGAACCTTTCAGTCTAGTAGAGAAACCAGCAGGTTAAGCAGTGAACAGATGATCCTTAATAGGATATGCAGGAGAAAGGACAAAATCATCATATGAGGCAGACATAGCCTGGTTCTATCTCCTGGAAAGGTCCCACCAGTCACCATCTGTGGGACCTGGGACAGGTTACCTAGCATCCAGAAACCATAATTTCCTCACCTGTAAACCTACCTCTTAGGGTTACTATGAAAGCATTTAGTGTAGAGCTTAGCACACAGTAAGTGCTTGCTATGAAAGCATTTAGCATACAGCCTAACACATACTGGGCTTCCCAAGTGGCTCAGTGGGTAAAGAACCTGCCTGAAATGCAGGAGACACAAGAGATAAGGATCTGATTCCTGGGTCAGAAGATCCCTTGGAGGAGGGCACGGCATCCCACCCCAGTATTCTTGCTGTGGACAGAGGGGCCTGGCAGGCTACAGTCCATAGATGGCAATCAGTTGGACACAACTGAATTGACTGAGCACAATAGCACATACTAGGAGCTCAGTAAATGGAAACAAAAACAAATCCAAGTCCTACCAAAATGTCACTTCTTCCTATTAGACTTTCCTGTGAAAACCCCATCGTTTGCACTGTGAATTTACATCTGTTTTTCCTTTAGTCCTCAGAAGAGCATTCAGATAACTGGGGAAGATTCTGAATAAATATTCCTTAAATGGTACATGAATAATAAAATTAACTAGCACAGCACACTTATGATATGTCTGGAACTATTTTCAGCACTATCTGCTCTATGTAACTTATGTAATACATGCATTGTACTGGTACAACCATGCTATGAGCTGGATACTATTATCATTCCCATTTTACAGATAAGCAAACTGAGGTCCAGAGATACTAAGATTATATGGGTAGTGTGTAATTTAGCTGAGAATGAAGTCATGTAAGCGAACTCCAATGGTTGTGTTCCTATGAATGAACAGTGAACCAGTGAGTATATCCCCTATTTTACAGATACCTTCAGAGCATAATTGAATTGTCTGAGGTCACACAGCTGGTTTCATGATAAAATGGCCATCAGATGGCAGGAGTCCACTTCCCGGCCCCCATTTGAAGTTAGGTGTAGTCATGTGACTTGCTTTATTTGATAAAATGTGAGTGGGAGTTGTTTATAGCACTTCCAGATGGAAGCTTCAAGAATTTGCCACCTTTCTTAGAAGCACATGTTGAAATGAAGCTGCTGCTTCCTGCATCAATGAGGGACTAAAATAAGCAGAATCCACCGCCTACCAATGACAGCATTAAATGAGAAATAAATTGCTATTGTGTTAAGACACTGAGATTGAGGAGGCTTGTTATCACAGCAGGACCTGACTTCTCCTGACTGATACATGGAGAAGTAAGGATGAGAGCTTGGGTTAAGTAAATACTCATAAACCTCCTTTTGCATTTCTTAACCCCAGCCTCCAGTGTACACTTGGGGGTTTACCCATCAAAGGCTCCTTCCCGCAATGGGCTAAACTCAGCCTGGATGAGCTGGATCATTTATGGAATGAAGAGAAGACAGCTGCAGAATTCCAGCTCCTGACAGAAGGCTCTAGACAGACACTGACAGCTTGGCTCTGCAGGTTTGATACACCAGATATCCCCTCCCCAAAGTGCTATCTTGCATCAGTTTTTCTTAGTGAATAGAATGCTATAGAGAGAGTGAGCTTTTCAAAAAGCAATCCATAGATATTGAGATTAGCATGTCTATCTTCTGAAGCTGAAGATGTAAAGTCAAGTTTAATTGACCAATTTATATTTGACCGATTTTGAAAAGGTTGTAAAGAGTTTTAAGAATAGTTATATACCTAATAAGATTATCACTTTCCATTTGACAAACACATTAACAATAAAACGATTGATCTTGACACCAAAAATGGTCAACTACTTTTTCAAAACAATTTTGACTGGTTAAATGAATCCAACTAGAATTTTTAAAAAATGATTTCTATATGAGAGTAACCCTTATATTTTACTAATGAGAGATTATATATAAGAAGAGTTTCTAGATTTTAAATACTTAATTAAAAAAATTTGGTGACACACACCAAAAAGTTAATAGTGTTTCAGATGAGATGAACTCTATATTCATTTTTAGATTTTTCTGGATCCTCAAAATTTTATTTCTAGGCTTTATATTTTTATGTTTTTCAATATCTTCTGATTTTTGCATACACTAATTTTAAAATCAAATAGAACAATTAAGGTTTGGGTTTTATTTTTTTTAAGTTGTAGTCAACTTGTGTGTCCTTTTCTGAGATTTCCTGGCTATCTTTGGGGCCACTGGAGGGCAACTTGAAGGTGAATCTGAGCCCGGCTGTGCTGAATGGTTGAGGGCAGACCCACAACCACACCATGTGGGGCCAAGAGACAACCTCAGAGCACACTGGGCACAGTTTCTCCATCTCACAGGTAAGGGAGCTAAGACCCAAAGAATGCATGTGCCCAGGGCCTCACAGCTGGCGAGGGGTAAAGTGGAGCAAGCCCTGGAACCCAGGTCTGTCTAATGCCAAAGGTCATGCATTTTTTACTGCTCGCCAGTTTTGAGGAGTCTGAAAGCCTCTGGTTTGCATTATTGCACTGGAACTTAGGTTCAATTCAATAATAACATCATTCCCATGTTCTGACACCATCTGTATCTGCAATGCACTCTTCAGATAAAGCGTATACAAATGCATAATCTCACTTGAACCCATAACAACCGGGGGTTACAGAAGACGCTGAGCACTAAAACTCAGCCTCCTGTCTTCTTGATCTCTCTTTGCGTGTCGGCCCTCTCCCTCACCTTTACATATTCAAGTGGAAAACTGTGTAGCACCAGCCGCATCTCGGTGCTTCTGTTTCTTAACTGTGTGGTTTAGGCAAATGACTGAACCTCCCTGAAGCTCAGTTCCCTCCTCTGTGAAATGGGCATATTAATGTGAGTTGTCCAGATGATTGAAGGAAATAGCACAGGCAGTGTGTCCGGCCCATGTTCATTTCCAGGCTGCAGCTCACCAGGCCCTCTCACAGGGGCACTTGACCAAAAACTTTCACGGTGTGCACCTTCTCTTCCCTTTACTGAAGTCTTCTCCACGTCACTGGCTGGTGTCCTCCGCCTGCCCTTTAATGCAGAGTCAATGCAGTCTCCTCTGAGAAGCCTGCCCTACTCCTTCAGCCAAACTGAGCGCTCCCATTTTTGCATTGTTGTTGAAAGTATGGTTCCTGCCACACTTCTTGCACTTCAGGCTCATGTTGCTAAGTAGGTGACTGCCTTTTCTTTCCAGCATCCACTGTGCCGTACCAGAATCAAGGATCTTTCGTAAGAGATAAAGCTGGGTCTTCAACTCAGGCTTTCAAAGGGCTTATATATCTATTGATCTCACCATCCCCCCCCCCCCCCGCCCACACACATAATGTGTCTTTGCATATATGTATTTGCATGTGTTTATAAAATACACATGCTTATATATTTAATAATTCATCCCTAATTCTTATTCCGTTAGAAGAGTAAATCAAGATGGGTAAGATCTTAGCTTTTCGTCCCTAACTCTGAAAAGCAAAAGTAAAGAAATATGGAAGTTAAACAGAGGTGGATAAAGGTGGGGTTGGAGGAGGGAAAAGCTTGACAAGGGAGAAAGAGGAAGAAGATGGCTAAACATATGATCTCAGTCCTCAGAACAACCCTGGTGTGACTTCCACTTTGTAGATGAGGCAATCAAAGCCTATAAAGGTGAAGTGCCACTGCCAAGGTCAGAGAGCCTGAGCAGATCCTTGCTCTGTATCATTCTGAAGCTGGCACTTTTGATGCAAAACCAGGCTGCCTTCTCCTTGCCCGATATCTGGCAGTGGTTAGACACGTGAGCTGTGAACCTCCATGTTGAATCCTGATATGCCACTTACTAGCTGGGGGACTTCAGGGGGGTTACCTCCCTCTAGGCTTCTGTAAATAAAATAGGAGTGACAAAAAGGAAAGGATTGTGTCATGTGGATGCTGTGGACATTAATGATCCCTAGCAAGTAAAGCAGGCTTCCCTGGTGGCTCAGTGATAAAGAATCTGCCTGCCAGTGCAGAAGATGTGGGTTCTATCCCTAGGTCAGGAAGGTCCCCTGGAAAGGGAAATGGCAACTCTCTCCAGTATTCTTGCCTGGGAAATCCCACAGACAGAGGAGCCTGGCAGGCTACAGTCTTTTGCTATAGGGTAGCAAAAGAGTCGGATACAACTTAGCAACTAAACAACAACAACAAAGTAAGTAAAGCCCTTAGGAAAGTTCCAGGTGCAGAGTTCATCCTCTGGCAGCATTAGAACCGGGCATTTAACCAGGTTTCCCCAGGAGAGGAACAATGGCTCTGGCAGAGTCCAGCAGGCCCAGGAGGAGCCCACTTCTTCATTACTCTAGACCTAACTTCTCCTTTGTCCTCCCTGCCTGAGGTCAGGACGCTGTCAGGATCCTGCTGTTCAGGTCATTATGACATAGGTTCCCATCCTTTGTGTAGGTGAGCCACAACTAGGGCACAGGTGGAATTCTGACGACAGGAATTATCTTGTGGAAAACAAACCAATGACAGCAAAACTGCTCGGTGTGCCCCATTTTGCTGATTTCTTCTCCTGAGTTTCCAGTTCACACAGCAACAGCATTGGTTTCTGCTTCATTTCATATATCCCATCATTCCAACATAATTAGGAAAATGCCCAGGATCATACAGCTACCAGACGGAGAAACTGGGATTTGAACCTAGAGCATCTGAAGCATGTAGTGGCTCAGATGGCAAAGAATCCACCTGCAATGCAGGAGAGCTGGGTTTGATCCCTGGGGTCAGGAAGACCCTCTGGAGAAGAGAGTGGCAACCCACTCCAGTATTCCTGCCTGGAGAATTCCATGGACAGAGGAGCCTGGCCGGCTACAGGCCATGGGGTGGCAAAGAGTCAGACATAACTGAGCCACTAACACTTTCACTTTCATCTGATTCCAGATCCTGCTTGCTTAACCACTACCCCACAGGGTCACCTTTTCCCTATAGAATATACCTTGAGGAAAAGGCATCACCTCTCATTCACACTTCCAACCGTGGCAGTACCTACCAGCTTGCTCATAGTAAATAATCAGTATCCAGTGATAGACTTGTTGCCTGGCAACATTAAATGTTTCCATTTAATCTCTTCTCTTCCAAGTTGATTATCTCAGGGCTGAATTAAGGAAAGGCTGAAATAGTTATGCACTCATTCATCAAACATGTACTGAATGCTTAACTTGGACCAGACTCGAAGCTGGGTGCCGTGCTGTGCTTAGTCAGTCAGTCGTGTTTGACTCTCTGTGACCCTATGGACTGTAGCCTGCCAAGCTCCTCGGTCCGTGGGGACTCTCCAGACAAGAATAGTGGAGTGGGTTGCCATGCCCTCCTCCAGGGGATCTTCCCAATCCAGGGATCGAACCCAGGTCTCCCACTTTGCGGGAAGATTCTTTACCATCTGAGCCACCAGGGAAGCCCAGGCTGGGTGCTAGAGGAATGAAAATTAGCAAGACAAGACCTCTGCACTCTAGCTGCTTTGAGGCTGTGTCAAGAAAGCGGTGTAGGGATTCCCAAACTTGGATGAACATTTGATCTTCTGGAGAGCTTTTTAAAAAGCACAGATGTCTGGGCCTCACCTCCAGTGGTTCTGATTTAACTTTTCTGAGGTGAGGCCTCAGGCCTTGTTTGTTAGGTTTTATTTTTTTAACAGTAAACTTTTTATTTTAGAACAGTTTTAGACTGACAGAATTATTATGAAGGTAATGTGCTGTGCTTAGTCACTCAGTAGTGTCCGACTCTGCAACTCCATGGACTATAGCCTGCCAGGCTCCTCTGTCCATAGGGATTCTCCAGTCAAGAATACTGGAGTGGGTTGCCATGCCCTCCTCCAGGAGATCCTCCCGACCCAGGGATTGACCCCAGGTCTCCCACACTGCAGGCAGATCCTTCACCATCTGAGCCGCGAGGGAAGCCCATGACAGCATTCCTATAAGCACCATGCCGAGTTTCCCCTACCATTAACATCTTACATCAGCATGGTACCTTTGTCACAACTAATGGACCAATACTGATGTGTTATTATTAACTAAAGCCCATACTTGATTTAAATTTCCTCAGCTTCTCCCTAATGTCCTTTGTTTGTCCCAGGATCCCACCTAGGACCCCTCATTGCATTTAGTCATCATACCTCCTTAGGCTTGTCTTCTGTGAAAGCTTCTTGGCTTTGGTATTTTTTTAATTCCTCAGCTTATATTATACAACCAGGGTTGAGAACTTCTGGTCTGGAGTCAAAAGCATGAAACTTCTAAGGGTGGGCTGTCTGGGCTCAAATTCTGGCTGGGCTGTTTATTAGCTACGAGGCCTTGGGCACTAAGCAATTCTGTACAATGGAAATATTAATAGTGCTACCCCATTAATTGTAAAGAGTGAATAAGTCCAGTGTTTCTCAACGTTTTCACATCATAATACCCAGAGAAAATACATAGTATTTGTGTGATGTATTAACATAACACACAAGTTCTAGTGGCATAAATCAATGAATCTTCTCACTGCCAGGGATGAAGGGCTCAAAGCTTGAGCTACCTGTAACTCTTCTGTGTTGGGTTAGGAAGTTTTGGACTGATCTGTAAAAGCATTTAGACTCCACCTGAGTGAGACCTCCATAAATATTTTCCATAAACTAAATGAGGAAGAGATATACCTGTAAGGAGCAAGGAGTAGTGCAGACTGGGGCGGTGATAGTGACAAGACAAAGGGCGGCGCTTTTGCAGCCCATTTGCGCTGACCTGTCGCTTTTCAAAAGGACATGAGCAGCGTATCTGGAACAGCAAAGAACCCGATCTCTCTTCCCGATGGACTCCAGGTGACCAAACCCCAGGTCACCTCGTTACACTGTGAGGAACAAGAGCGGCCAGGCTGCTGACATATGAGGAATGCAGGGCGCCTGAAAAATTAAGCAGTGCCACTTGGAAACTGAAGATTCACAATTTCATGTCAGGAGCCTCCTCCGAAGATCCTTCCTGCCGGGTACTGCCTCTCTGGCGCCACCTCCCGGTGTCAGCTAGGTAGTCCATGACAGGCAGAAGCTGCCAAAACTCTGGGTTTTGTGTTTTTGTTAATGAAGCTTTTGAATTAAGAAACTTAAGATTTGGATAGGTCAAATAAAAACAATTTCTAGGGGAAAAAATAAAAACTCACAGTAGAAAAAATAGTTAAAACACTGTCTGAGCTATTGAAGAACCCAGAGAATATATTCATGTAATTGAAAAATTCTAGGTGCTTAGGTGATCTTTTGAAACAAAATGGCCTATCAAAATTTTAATTTGTAGTTCTTGGTTTTGAGGTTCACAGGACAAGCTAGGAAGTCTTCAAACCTTGAGCTGAATTAGTCCCAAGAGGAGTTTTTTTTATTTTTGAATCAGGTTTTCCTCCTCTAGGAGGTAACAGCAACAGCAGCACCCACCCTCCCATCACTTCTTTCTGGGCTTGGTGAGCCCGCAGAGCAGCCCACAGCTCCATCCGCCTGGGAGCCGAGAGACTGGGGGTCTATAGCTGGCACAGCAGCTGGGAGTTGCCGATCTCCAGCAGCTCATCCAGCAACTCCAGCCCTCATCTTTCCAGCCAGCCATGAATGCAGTGTTTGGATGAGTGGGATCAAATGTTCTCCCAGCATCTGCTTTTCTGTTCCTGGGCCAGGGCTGCAACCAGCATGGAGGTGGTAGGGCTTCCAGCTCCACACAGGACCACAGGCTATGGTTCCCGGAGAGGTCTTATCGCAGGGTGAGGGCTGTGGTAGCCAGGGGCATATTTGTACAGTGCAAAGATACTAATCATTTTGATCCCAGCCAAGCTTTGTTATTTCAAAGTTGATCTTGGGATCAAGCTCTGGGTTCAAATGTTCCAGTCTATTTCAGTAGCAAAAAGTCTTCCCCGCCTCCCAAACCTCTCTCTTTCTGTGTATTTCTTGAGGCTGAAGAAATTAGAGATGTGAATGATTGTTACCTGCAGATGGTTCTCTCTGCAATTTGCCCACAAACGTGTCAGCACCATCCCTAACAGAGAGTCCTTGTGCCTTTGAGACCCATAGAGATTCATGGGTGATTTAGAAATAATAATAAATACCGATGTGCAGAAAAGATTTCTTACTACTATAAAGCATTTCTGTGGTCCTCATTGGGGTCACAAAGAGCCGAGTGACTGAGTGACTGAACTGAACGCCTTATAGGGAGGTGTGTCAGTGGCAAGAGTTTTATAATTGACAGACTAGGGCTCAAATTTTAGCCTTGCTGTGTGACCTTGGGTAGATTGCTTAGCCTCCCTGAGCCTCCATTTTCTCAGGTGTAAAACTGAGATACAAATGCCATCCTCAAAGTGTTGTTTTGGGAGAATTAAGAAGGACAGTAAGTGCTAAACTGAATGCCCAACATGTGGTAAAAGTACAATCCTGTGTGGCAGGACTATGGTTATTCTCACCATAGCTTTGTGAGGTGGGTCAGACCTGCTTTACAGGACTTAGAGCTCAAGGACACAGAGTGATCCCCATGAGTGTCGCAGCCCATGGGGGCTCAAACTCTGGTTCTCCAGGCACCGAGCCTAGAGCCCTTTCCTCATTTCACATATAGGATGCATTCTCTCCTCTCTGCCAAAGTTGCAGACACTCAGCTGAAGCTCAGACTGCAGGGCTGGAGAAGGAGCCGGAGCAGAGGAAGCCACAGCAGGGAGTGGACGTTCCACCAGTTAGACATGAGCTGGATGCCCGGAGCTCAGAAGCCTAAGGACCTAAACAGTGTTCGCAGCAGGGAGGCCCAGAGGGGTGTGTGAGGCTGAGGGCTTGGCAGTAAAGGACAGGCAGCCTAGCAAGCAGCTGGTGCAGGATGACTTGGGTAGCCATGCAGTGACTCAAGAGGCCAGAGGCTCGAGACAAGGACAAATATGAACTCAGAAACGGACAGAAATAGAGGGAGGAAAACTTGATGAGTGGCTCCAAGATCATGTTAATTCAGGATGGCACCTGGCTTCTGGGGTGTGACAAGTGAAAATCTCTGTCTGTGGTGGAGTCAGTTAAGATGGTCCTTTAGGGGCTTCCCTGATGGCTCAAGTGGTAAAGAATCCATCTGCCAATGCAGAAGACAGGGGTTCGATCCCTGGTCCAGGAAGATGCCCACATGCTGTGGAGCCACTAAGCCATGTGCCACAACGATTGAGCCTATGCTCTAGAGCCTGGGCACCACAACTACTGAGCCCGCGTGCCACCAGCACTGAAGTTCACGGGCCCTAGAGTCTGCGCTCTGCAACGAGAGAAGCCACTGCAATGAGAGGCCCACGCACTGTGACAAAAAGTAGCCCCCACTCGCCACAACCAGAGAAAAGCCTGCACAGCCATGAAGCCCCAGCACAGCCATGAAGCCCTAGCACAGCCAAAAAATAAATAAATTATTTTTAAGAAAGATGCTCCCTTAGGATTCCTTCTTATGACAAAGAAAGAAAGTGTCTTCCTTTCTTTCTTTAGCAAAACAAGCAATATTTCACAAATAGATTCCTCTAAGTCTGCAGTCAAGCAAGATTAGCTAGGAGAAGTCTGATTTGCTATGATTTGGTATGAGGTGCTCCGGATATCCATGTGGTGTCCACGTGGTGTCCACGTGTCCATGCAGTACAAATAACCAGAATCTCTTTCAGCTTGTTTTCCAGAGAACCTGCAGTCATGTAATCTTAGCCTGGAAGGTCATCCAGCTCACATTTCCCTCCAGCAGATGAAGCTTCCCTTTCAAAGTAGTCTGAACACCTCTGGTGACAGGGAGCCAACTAACCACCCCCCCTCAAAGTCAGCCCTTTACATATATGGACAGCTCTGAATTTTAGAAAAATGTTTCCTTATTATATTCTTTAATGGCCAGTGACAGAAAAGCAAAACTGAACCTGTCATTAGCAAAAAATAAATTAACAAATAAATAAGGAATCCACTGTGCAGTAAGCCTCTGATGTCCCACCCAGACCAAGGACTTTTAGCACCAGCTTCTGGACAGCTGCCAGCAGGCAAGCTTTAACTGGCAACCCCTTCAGGGACTGCTTCCCTGGAACCATCTTCTTGGGACAACCCACAGCCAATGACTAATCGATTCCAGGGCACAGATGTCTGGGTCATCGCCACCTAGGTCTCACCCTGGGCTTGGCCAAAGCTGTCGTCAGAATTGCATTTGACTTGAGTCCCCGCCTCTGCTCCCTTCCTCAAAACATTCATCCCTAGGACACTCCTTAATGAACATCCTATACCCTAAGCTCTGCCTCAGAGTTCGCCTTCCAGGGAACAAAAGTGCGGCCTACTGGCCCTCCTAACTGGCAGGTCTAGAGGACACCAGGCACGGCTGGCCCCAGGGGCTCCGGAGGAGTGAGCCAGGGCTTCCTGTCACCCCTTCTCTCAGTTGTGTGGCTTTGTCGCGACCTCACTTTTAGACACGTCTGTGCAGCCTCACATCCAGTGGGGGGAGAAGCTTGTCCTCAGCAACTCCCTAGAAGTTCAAAATGTACTTCTCATTGAACGGATCTGGGTCACAAGCTGACTCTTGGATCAGTCACCGTGGCCAGGGAAGAGGGGGTAGGCTGATTCTCTTAGGCCAGAATCATACAATCACCTGGATGAAGGGATGGGGTCATCCGCCAACACACGAGGGCCAAGAGAAGGAGAGGGACGGTTCCATGAATAAGACGTGGGTTCTGTGACAAGAAGAAAGGAAGAAGACACCACACAGGCAAACGCCACACGGATCTACCACGATTGCCCTGTGCAAGAGTCCCGCCCACAGAGTCACACAGCCTCCTCCACAGGGACAGCCTGTGCATCTCCCCCCACAGCCTGACTGCCCCTCCACCCATCTCCCATCTTCTCTGGCATGGGTTGGTCCTGAGCCCTCTCACCCCTCAGGGCATTTTCTTCTAAAAACCGTCTCTTTTGTCTTTGGTTTCAAAGTATGCTGCCCAGAACAAAATACTCTTGCTCTTAGAAGTATATCAGATAATCACTTCTCTCCTTTGGGACATTCTACTTCTGTTAATGAAGTCCAGGAGCAAAAGAATGAGCTTGTCTTGGTGGACATAAAAATTTGCCTTCTAACAAGAAATATGGTTCTATTTGCCTGACACCTTGAGTTGCTTTCCCAGGTTCCAGTATGGTCACATATCTTCTCATTCCACAGTTGTGTAGTTAAATTTTTGAATAATATGGCACATAATATGACAATTATATATATGTGTGTATGTATATATATATGTATATATACATATATATATATAGAGAGAGAGAGAGAGATTGGATATAGGAACTCATCCTGCTTTGACTTGGTATATTTTATATGACTCTCATGCATATGAAATTATATGTGTCAGAAAGATTACTGGACAAGAATCCTGGGTTCGAGCCCTGAGCACCAATACTTACAAGCTGTGTGACCTTTGCTGATCACTTCATTACTCAGTCTACACTTAATCATACAGATATGAGTTTAAAATATCTACCTTGCATAAGTCATATATATCAAAATCAATTATCACATATGCTTTCAAAACTATATGTATATGCATATATACAGTATAATGTGTTTTTTATTATAAAATGTTTTTCTTACTTTTAAGAAATGTTACAGTATAAAATGCTTCCTTACCATAGGTCACAGTTTAAAAATTTGAAGAAAAACATTCCTTCCTGGCCTATACCTGTCTTATTCACCATTGCATACACACACACACAAACTGAAACAGAGTTTCATGAACCAAAACTCCCTTTTGTTACCTATGAATAAAGAACAAATAAAAAAGTTAAATAGCAAAAATAATTGTATTACTATTCAAATACAATTTAGAAACCTAATCCCCAAATAAATAATACAAAACTGCCAAAGGCTGCTCTAGCCCCATTAACATTGATATCATAGCTCATTAGTAATCACAACCCAGACAAGGAGGAGGTGATTCCAGCAGAGTGCAGTACATTCAGGGTTGATGAAGCTACACCTCTGGGTACCACCTACAGTATGGAAGCCCCAGGGGGGACACCCAGCAGCAGGAGGTTGGAGCTGCAGAGGCTGGGGGTGAGAGAAGCCTGCACAGATGGGGAGAACTGCTGGCAGAAGGGTCTGAAGAGAGAAAAAGAGACCCCTGACCTCTCGCCACTACAGCACAAGAAAACGGAAGGTAATGTTTCCATCCTAAAATATTAAGGTGAGAACAGGTCATTGAACTGAAAGTTTGCAAAATAAAAACAAATAAACAAAAAAAAACCATTTTGACAAAAAATGCATAGATTCTTGTCAAAAATATTAAGTAGGAAAAAAAAGTATACCCAAATAAAAACAAATGAAAATTCAAAACTCTTAAGATCCAAAGAAGGCAATTGTGATCAAGCTATTTGATGGGTGGGATGAAGTTCAAGGTTAGTCTCTCATACTTCCTTAGGCAGTAGTAAATCAGGCATAATTTATCTAATTGCTCACACTTACTTTTAATCTCAGTGGAAATGAAACTGCTTAAATTGCAAAGGTGATAAAGCTTTGAAAAACGTAGACAGGTGTGGTTGCTGGCTCCAGAAAGCTCCCCTTCTTCCCCCTGCCTCCCCTCTCCCGCCTCCCCAGGGCCTGCCACGCTCAGCATTACTCACACCTGCAGACAGTCAGGGCCTCAGGCTGCAGCTCCCCAGTGGAGACAGGGCAGGACTATAAAAAGCACCTCAACCACAAATCAACCACCTTCCAGCTGACTCGGCCTCACACTCCACTTTCCGGCACTCCGATAATTGAGCCTCTGATTGACCTATTTCCTGGTTCAGGTCCATCTCTCTCCTGCCAGGACCTGGCTCCTGAACTTCACCCCCTTTGGCGTGGCATTTAAGCAAAGGTTTTTCTTTCTCTGCTTGGCTCCAGTCTCTGCCTCTGCTGTTTCCTCTCTGCATAATCCTTCCACACACCTGCAATTGAGTTATTGCATCAAAGGCCCTTAGATGCCAGATGATCTGAGAAGGAACACGTATTGTTGTTCATTTTTTGGATTCGTTAAAAGTCCAAGGAGATCATCATAGACTAATTCTGAAGGAGAAAAGGGGGCCAGGGGTATGTGAGGAAGGCAGCCTCTCTGAGGAGAGAGGAGTCAGAGATAGAAAATGAAGTCTCGGACATTCAACAGGCCACATGGAGATGGAGGTCTTGGAGTGATGAGGTAAAGAAAAGAAGAGCCCACAAAACAATGTTCTTTAAAAAAAAAATCTCATTTGGCTGATTGCATCTTAGTTGGATAAGCAAGATCCTTAGTCATAGCATATGGGATCTAATTCCCTGACCAGGGCACCCCCTGCATGGAAGCTCAGAGTCTTAGCCACTGCACCGAAGTCCTAAAGCTCTTTCTTTACATCAAAATGTTGCTGCTGGACTTTCCTGGTGGCACAGTAGTTAAGAATCTGCGGCCCAATGCAGGGGATAGGGGTTCGATCCCTGGTCCGGGAAGACCTCACATAGAGTGGAGCAGCCAAGCCCATGAGCCACACCTACTGAAGCCCATGGGCTTAGAGCCTGTACTGCATAAGAGAAGCCACTGCAGGGAGAAGCCCGTGTACCTAGGAACTAGAGAAAACCTACATGTAGCAAATTAAGATGCAGTGCAGCCAAAAATGCATTAAAAATAAATATATTTATTTAATAGTATATACATGTCAAAAAAAAGACCATTGCAGCCATGGCCTTTGGGTCGTCTCAACACATCAGCTCCTTCCTATCATGTGTGGCCCCATCTGCCTGGGCAGGGTGTCTCCCACCTGGCTTCTCCTTACTAAATCTATAAAGTCACCTTGCTGGTCTCCTGCTTGGGGAGGGCCCCTGCACCCTGAGACAAGCCCCAACCTATTGTAAACCCTCATCCCACTCTTTCTTTCCTTAGTGTCTCTGTCTCATCATGATTACTCTATTGAATCTGCCATATTTAAGGTCTCTCTTCTCCACTGGGCTTCCCAGGTGGCACTAGTGGTAAAGAATCCCCCTGCCAATGCAGGAGATGCAAGAGTCACAGGTTCGATCCCTAGGATGGGAAGATTCCCCTGGAGTAGGAGATGGCGACCTACTCCAGTATTCTTGCCTGGAAAAATTCCATACACAGAGGAGCCTGGTGGGCTACAGTCCATGGGGTCACAAAGAGTCGGACATGGCTGAGTGACTAAGCACGTGCTCCCCTGCTAGATTGCAAGGCCTGCAGAGCAGGGGTCACATCTAGCTTCACCTTCTGCCCAACTGTGGCCTATCGCCCCTAGACCTTCCACTCAGGTGAGCCAATGCATCACAGGTTCGTTCCCAGAAAGTGGGTTCTGAGAGGGAGTTCAGGGTGCAGAATGTTTGTGAGGAAGTTCCCTGGGGGATGACCGCTAGAGGAGGGGAGGAGGGGGAAGGAGCCAGAGATATAGAGGAAGGACGGAAGCCAAACACAGGCCTGAGGACAGCCTCAGCTGAGGCCAGGAGGTGCCCTGGAGCTGGAATGACCTCCAGAGTTAGGGAGTCGGGGGGAGATGATGGGCATTTATACTCAAGCATTGTCATTCACTGACAGGGGTCACTTGGGAAGAGGTGTGCTTGGGCAGGATGACTTTGGCTATAAAGCCACTCCTGGCTGACCCTCAAGGTTGTCTGCTGTCTCTGATGCAGCTGAGTTAGAAATTAAAAGGTGTTCCATGATTATCTCACTGTCGGCCATGGTTACCACGGTGGCAGCCGAAGCCGTGAAATGTGCACTTTATTCATCTCTCCATCCATCTGACTCCCAAGCTCACAAAGATTTGTTGAGTACCTTCTAGGTTCCAGACCCCCACTCCACAGCACAGAAATCATCTGTTCATTATACCTCCACTGGAGGTTTCTCCAAGATTGGAGAAAGTGTGTGGTGGGAATGAGGTGCTAGAACAGTTAAAAAAAAAAAAAAAAAAGTGGGAGGGGGGATAAAAGGGCCACCAAAGCAGAACCTACCTCTATGGCACAATTTAGGAAAAGGAGCATGTAACTGATGGGCACCAACTACAGAGCCGCACTCAGCATACACGCTTTCATCTCCCTAATGAGTGAGGGACAGTATGTCACGTTTCATTAGAGAGAAAACTGAGCCTCAGAAAGTTGATGGAACTTGCTCACAATCATGCAGTCTCAAGTGGTACCAGATACAAACCCAGCTCTGCCTGAATGCAGGGCTATTGCTCAACCTTTTGCCTGAAGACCTTGGCTCAGCCCTTGCTGGGAAGCCATCAGCCTGAACACAGAAGGCTGAGATGCAAGTGGGCCTTGTGGCAGCTGGGGAGATACCACCAGCCAAGGATTTGACCAACCAAGTCTGAGCCACAGAGATCCTCTCTACTTCCCTTGTGGGTGAACCCCAACCTGCTCACTTTACCTGGCCTGACCCCTGACTGCTCTCTTTGCAGAATGAGTCAGCTCAGCCCTCCTGACCTTGGGGCTGTTACTCTGATTCCAATAAACCTGGCCACAGCCACAGTGGCTCAGCCACAAGGGCCCATAACCCTTTCTCTGACGCCCTGCCTACTTTTAGGTGAATGAACTCTCAGAGGTCATTCAGATATAGGTTTTCTTGCTCCTGTGGAAATTCCCAAGCCTCCCATTATCTGTGTCCTTCCATGAAAACATGACTTGAGTTGCTAATTGGTAAACTCCTTCAGGGCAGGATCACAGTTCAGCTTTGAATCTCGGCACCTGGTGTATTACCCAGCTAGAGCAAATGTTCACTGTGCATTCATTAAAAAAGTAAAACCAATCAACACACACACAATGAGTAAGGTTACAGCCATTCCAGTACTTAGGCCACATGATGTGAAGAGCTGACTCATTTGAAAAGACCCTGATGCTGGGAAAGATTGAGGGCAGGAGGAGAAGGGGACGACAGAGGATGAGATGGTTGGATGGCATCACCCACTCAATGGACATGAGTCTGGGTGGACTCCGGGAGTCGGTGATGGACAGGGAGGCCTGGCGTGCTGCAGTTGATGGGGTCGCAGAGTCAGACATGACTGAGCAACTGAACTGAACAGAAATTACTAAAGTGTTCCACTATTTCAGAAAGATCCAGCTTTAGAACATCTTTTATTCACTTAACGAGGACTTAAAGAACACTTGCTAAATGTCAGGTGCCAGATGCCAGGAAGACATCACTGGAAAAAAAAGTTACAGCTCCTAACCTCACGGAGGTTACAGACTAGTAAGAGAAACCAATATTAAACAAATCATTGACCAAATGGCAGTCACTGTGATGAGAAGCAGCCTGGTGCTATGCAAATTGCATGGGTTCTTGGGTCCTAGTCTGGTCCCAGGGGCCGCAGATTTTCTACAGAAAGAATAGTCAAGCTGGAACTTAAAAGATGAATGAGAACTAGCCACTCCCATGAGCTATTTTAAACACAGAGGAAAGTCCAGAGATAATAGACCAAACATCTATAAAATCACCATGTAGATTTTCAATTGTTAGTATTTTGTCTTGTTTTGGTCAGAACCTTCTTTTTTTTTTTTCCAGAACCTTCTTTAAAACAGAAAAGCTTTACGGACATCATCAAAGCTCTCTTGGCCCAGTTGGAAGGAAGCTAGGTGTCAACTGCATAACCACTAGATTTGTTATTACAGAAATTTTTGCACTATTTTCTATGTTTCATAATAAAAATGTTTTAAAAGAGATATTTTATCTAATTTGTTAGTCTATAAAATGTAAAATCTAATGGGATAATTTAAAACAAGTGGTGAAAGAGAAACTTTTCCAAATATTTAAAAGAAAAGTAATAAAATTATGAATTATTTTCTTAATAAATATATAACAAATGACTCAGCCAAAGAGGAAAGAAGTGCCATGACAGCAGGGAAGGTCTAAGGGATTGGAGTATGCCTGTGAGGCAAGAGCACTGCGTGGACAGAGAAAGGGGGCATTGAAGGGAGGGTATAGCCAGGCTAGGCAGGGCACTGTGAGCCGTGGCAACAGATTTGCATTTTTTAATAAAAGAAATGGAACATCACTGATTATGTTTAAGCAGGAAAGTAACATAATTAGATTTGTGTTTTTTTAAAAAATCTTTCTTGCTGCTACCTGGAAAACAGATTAGCGATTGTAAGAACTGACATGAGGCTTTGTCCAGGCAAAAGGCTCTGGTGTCTGGTGTAGGGAGCACGGTGCTGGCAGTGAAATGCAGAGCAATGGACAGACGTGAGAGCTCTTCAGAAGGCTATTGGGTTGGCAAGACTTGATGACTGTCCAGCTGTGCCGTGGATTGGGGTGTGGGGGAGGTGGAAGGGAGAGGCAGAGTCAGTGAGGACACCTCCCTGATTGCCTCCTTGATCATCTAGGTGGCTGGCGCTGTCATTGTCTGAGTAGGAAACCAAAGAGAAGGGGAAAGTTTAGGAGACAGCTGATAAATTCATTGTAACTGAGTCGGGCTTGTGATGCCAGGCCGATACCCAGATGGTGATGACAAGTTGGTGGTTGGATACAGGGGTCAGAGCTCAGAAGACAGATGTGGAAATTCATAGGTGGCATTAAAAGCCTTGGGAGTGGATGAGACCACACAGGGAGAGATTAGAGGGGAAAAAGAAAGGTAAAACTGACAGGACCCAGAGACCAGAACAAAATCTTCACGACACCTCACCGTCAACACCAGACTCAGGGAGGACCAGGAGATCCCCACCTGTGCCTGGCGTGGATTCTCCCATGTAGGGCTGAAAACGTATAGGATCAACAGTGGATGAAGGTCAGCCAAGCAGTTTGAGAAGGCAGCCTCAGGGGATAGAGGAAGTGCGTTTTACTTACACCCTGATAACTCTGAAATAAGGCAGTCCCCTAGAGCGACACCATTGGAACTCTAAACATCCCTTGGGTGAAAGTCTCCAAGTCCACCTCCCTCCCGTCCGCCTCCTGGACATTTTTTGCAGTATTGAAATGCTCACGTCCTAGAGGGTTGCTTCTCAAAGCTGAGGAAATCCGATTTCTTAGCTATGAAAGGAAATCTGGCTCCCAAGTGCCACGGCTCACCCAGAAAAGCAATCTAGTTGGTTAAACATGAACTTGCCCAACATCAGCACATCACCCCACTGTCAAGCCTCGAAGTCCCCAAGCTAAATTATATAAGCTCTGTGGGTTTATTAAGAGCTATTTGTCAATTTAATAGTAGAAAAGCAAGGAGGAGCCAAATGCTCAACTGAGGCCGACAGATTTATGAAGAGTGTGACTCAGGTGCTTTCTCCCTGCAAGCTCCCTAATAAAATGCTGTAGTCAGCTGAAGCCTATAAATGTCAGAGGAAAATTAGCTTGTACCTTAGAAGCAGCAGCTCCCAGAAAACAAATTGAGAGACTCTTGATACACACCCCCCCACACGCACATGTACATATCTACACCTGAGTAATATGCATACACACGTGTCACTTACACACCTGTATCTGTGTACACACCCATGCAGATGTATGCCTGCTGCTAAGTCACTTCAGTCATGTTCGACTCTGTGTGACCGCATAGATGGCAACCCACCAGGCTCCCCCGTCCCTGGGATTCTCCAGGAAAGAACACTGGAGTGGGTTGCCATTTCCTTTTCTAATGCAGGAAAGTGAAAAGTGAAAGTGAAGTCACTCAGTCGTGTCCAACTCTTCGCGACCCCATGGACTGCAGCCCACCAGGCTCCTCCATCCATGGGATTTTCCAGGCAAAAGAGTACTGGAGTGGGGTGCCATTTCCTTCTCTATGCAGATGTGTAGATGTATACAAATACTTGCTGGAAATGAGAAAAGCACTAGTGGGAGTGTAACTCTTCCCTGTAACTAACCCTCCTTTGCACAATTTACCACAATGTGTGTGTTGTGTGTGCACACACATGCACATCCAAGAAGTATAGTACATCTTAAGCAATGACAAAGGTGTGCTGACTAATCTTTCCTCCCCACAATGAAAAGAGCACATGGCTTGGTTCCTACTATATTTTTTGGAGAGGAACAGGGCTTTCTGAAGAAGGTGGCCTGGGGTTCTAGAAGCTGGAGAGTTGGTGGGAATGGTGTTCTAGGAGGAAGGGAGCAGTCTGAGCAGAGATGGGAAAGTCAGGACCTTAGACATCAGGCTTTCACTGGAGCATCAGGAAAAGCATGAAGGTAAAAATGGACAAGCCCATCAGGGGCAGGGTCCTACCATGGAGGGTCTCGAATTTGGAGTGAAATCATTTGGATTTCATCTGCAGGACATGGGGAGTGGGAGACATTTTAAAGGGTTTCTATGGGAAAGTAACATGCTCAGGATTGTTTCAAGAAGACTAATCCTGCTCATAGGCTGCTGAGAAACGAAATGGAAAATTTGGGAGGCTCTAACATCAGTCCAGGCCAGAATTTAAAACAGTGAGATTGTGATTTTCTCTTAACATGGAAAGATGTTTGCACTTAAATTCTAAGGTTAAGTCAGTTGCAAGTTAGTATGTATTATATACATAATCTCATTTTTGCAAATATAAATACACAAACAACCTACAATGTACATCTGCACAGGAAAAGTCTGCAAGAAACACAACCAAATGCAAACACTGGTTACTCCTGGTTGACGGGATATTGGATCACTTTTTAAAATTTGATTGTGTGTATTTTATTTCTACAATGAACGTTTTCCCGTGTTAAAAGAAAAGAAAAGGAGGAGAGAGAAGGGAAATGGAATCTGCCTTTACCAACCAGAAAATCCATCCAAGTATTTCCCTAAACAATAGAATCATCCACCTAGGAACTGGACTGGGCCTCTCCCCTCGTTTAATAGCCCTGAGTCCAGGTCATGGTGACCCAAGCCAGGGAGGAAGCCACCAGAATGGAAAGGACACAGCATTTCCCTCCAGAGGTTTCTAATCACAGTCAGTCCTGGCAAAGGAGAATTAGACAACCTGGTTCAGGTAAAGCAGTGAATCTGGGCTGCAAACTGGACAGGCCACTATGCTGCTCACAGCCTGAGAACACCTTATTGCCAGAAGAGCTCGGGGAATGTTATAGACCAATTCTATCACTAAAAACACAAAAAATCAGGACGGTGAAAGTGAAAGGGCTTATAAACTCTACAGCACATTCTTGTCTAGCACTCATTAACCCAGACCACCTCAGAATCACTACTCCAACTCACCCCAACTCTACCCCTCTCGTAGAATCTAATCCAACCACAGCAAATCACGTTCTCAAGCTCTTACTGTGTACCAGGCACTATTCTACCGGTGGAAAGTCCAGCGGCAATCAAAGCGGATTCTGTGGGTCTGACCCGTGGCATTTCATGTCCTTGAAGACGCACCATACTTCTTCCTGCCTCTGCTCTTCCCGCTCCCCTCCTGCCTTCTTAAATGTAGACGTCACGAAGCTGGAATTTGATTGGCTTTTTTCTCTCAGCTGTGGGCCCAGGACCCAGAACACCCGCTCAGCCCATGGTAAGGGCTCCACAAACAATTGTTGACCAAGAGCCTTCACATGTGCTGTGTCTTCAACAGGAATCATACTTCTGCTACCATTTTGTCAGGCTTCTTCGAAGCTGTTAGCGCCTCTTGGCTCAGCTTAAACATCACTCTCTCCTAGAAGCTCTCTGGAATTCACTAGATTTTTCTGTTAATGATTCCCTTGCCATCCTTGGCTTCTTCTCTTAGCACTTACATCACTGTAGTTACATAATTACTTAATCTCTCCTGTAAGTGTAGACTCTCCATGAATCCTGGGCCTGGGCTGGCCTTCTTTACTGCCGTATAGCCTCAGTTCCGGGCTTCCCAGGTGGCTTGGTGGTAAAGAATCCACCTGCCAATGCAGGAGACACAGGGGAAGCACGTTTGATTCCTGGGTTGGGAAGATCCCCTGGAGGATAAAATGGCAACGCAAGCCACCCTTGCCTGGAGAATCCCATGGACAGAGGAGCCCAGTGGGTTACAGTTCGTAGGGTCTCAAAGAGTCTGACTTGACGGAGCACACACAAACACACACCCCAGTTCCTAGCACGGGAGCTGGTCCAGGGGAGTCACTCAAAGGTTGCTGACTGACTGACTGACTGAAGGAATGCATACAATTTGATGACCACTGAATCCCAGCTAGAAGCAAAATAATCCTCTTTTCTGTGGTTACTGAAGATGCTCCTGGATAGCTGTTGGCAGAGCGGCTCCCAACAACCACGCTAAGCCTCAGGGCATTTTTTGCTGCCTGGTCCTGTTTCTGAGAATAAATTCAGGAAACCGGAGGATGCGCTGCGGTCACTGACTCAATTCAACAAATATTTAGGTGTCATTAGTTGCAGTACAAAGAAGACTAAGCAGGCTCTGCTTTGGAGGGGCTTCTAGTTTAGTGGGGGTAATGGAACTAACTAACAAGATAAAGGCACTGGTATGTTGACAACTGTATTAGTTTTCCAGGGTTATCATAATAAAGCGCTGAAGTGAGTAGCTTAGGAATTTATTGTCTCACAGTTCTGGGGGCTAGAAGTCCAAGTTCAGGGTGTCAGCAGGGCCATGATCCTTCTCTGTTCCAGGACTCTCTAATTTGGGAGAGTCTCGGCTTCCGGCAGCACGACGCTAATCTTTGCATGGCATTCTTGTCATGTATGTGTGTGTGCATACTAAGTCACGTCAGTTGTGTCTGACTCTCTGCGACCCCATGGACTGTAGCCCTCCAGGCTCCTCTGCCCATGGAACTCTCCAGGCAGGAATACTGGAGTGGGTTGCCATTCCCTTCTCCAGGGGATCTCCCTGACTCAGGGACTGAACCCACGTCTCTCACGTCTCCTGCACTGGCAGGCAGATTCTTTACCACCAATGCCACCTGGGAAGCCCTCTTGTCATGTATGTCTGTGTCCAAATCCAGCCATACTGGATTAGACCCCACCTTAAATGACCTCGTTTCAACTTGATTACCTCTATAAGGAGCCTATCTCAAAATAGAGTCACAGCCTGAGATACTGAGAACCAGGACTCCAACATAACTTTGGAGGAACACAATTTAGCCCAGGACAGAGCCAGTCTGAGAGAGGTCTGCACAGAAGCCGGTGGGGCAATAAGAGGAGATAATCCACTCCCAAGGGGTGGGGTGGAGGGTGAGGAAATGTGCATTAAAGGCTTCTCAGATCATGGGAACCTTGGACTGAATCTTAAAGGTGGAACAGGTGTTTTTCAAGTCACCCGTGGAGGTGGGATAGGATATATAGCAGAGATGGTGGGCAGGAACCAGGGGTGAGGGGTCCATACTTGGTTCCCAGAGGGCATGAGGGGGTTTGAGTTGCTGGGCTAAGGCCCATGTGTCACTGTGGTCCAAGGGATATCTTCAGGGGAGGCCCACCAGCTCTCTCCTAAGAGACCCGAGAAGGTTGCCTGCTCTGCTTGGATGAGTTGTCCACCTGCAGGGGCCCTGTTCTCACTAGGCTGGGACTTGATTCCACTGGTCCTCCCCCCACCCCCGCCCCGGGGGCCTTCTTCTCCAGGCATCCCAGCATTCAGCAGGCTCACACACAAGACTGATGTATAAGCCACAGGATGCCCATGCATGAAGTTCCAAAGGGAAAAACGATGGCAGGCAGACAGCACACTCTGGGAGGGAGATCAGATCACTCCTTCCCTGAAGGCAAATCCCCGGGAAGGCCAAGTTGTCACGAGAAAGCCAGTCGATTCACCTATAATGAGAAAATCAGTTTTGAAGAGTACTGGAAGTCCACGCTGGTTGGAACGCCATGTTCTTTCCCTGTTGAAAAAGGAGTACAGAAGCAGCCAAATCATCCAGCGGAGACTGAGCAAGGATCGGGGCAGAGGTGATGGTGAAACATTAACCGCGCCTCGCAGCTCTGTCACCCGCATCGCTCTCCCAGCTAGACAGGTTGCTGTGCCCAGCGAGCCACACTGCTCAGGTCTGCCGCCCAAACGTGCTTCCTACCTGGATGCTGAATGGACGGGCATTGGCAGCATCTGCCCCTGAGACTTGTCATTTTCAGCTTCTAAGTCTGGCCAGTGCCTGCCTCTGACAAGGTGAGCCCCACCCCCACCCCCCAGAGTAACTGGGACTTTGTTTACTCATTCACAGTCACCATCAAGCTCAGCTTCATCTATGTAAGAACACATTAAACACAATCTCTTGAATTTTTCCCTACAAATGGTTTATCTCAACTTCCGAGTCAGGTATTTCAATGTCCTATTTAACTAGGTATTAAATATTTTCAATGTTTAAACCTTCACACATTTATTTCAGACTCCTGACTCTTCAGACTCCTGGCTGTCACTTCCTGGGGAGAAACACCAGGAAAAAAAATATACTTCTTTCTAATCAGGAATTTAATTACCCTTTTTCATCCTGGGCATGGAAACCCTCCCTCCTCCTAGGTTGCAGTAGCCCACAGGGCTTGTGGAATAAGTGGGATTTCATATGCAGAAGAGAGGAAGAGGTTATCTAACCATCGCATCTTCTGCCGCCCCCTTCTCCTTTTGCCTTCAATCTTTCCCAGCATCAGGGTCTTTCCAAAGATGGTTAGATAACATCACCAACTCAATGGCCATAAATTTGAGCAAATTCCAGGAGACAGTGAAGGACAGGGAAGCCTGGCGTGCTGCAGCCCACGGGGTCATAAAGAGTCAAACATGATTGCTTAGGGACTGAACAACAGCGAGGAAGACACGTGCTCATAGCAGACGGAAGTCTCATCATGAGGCTCAGGCCAGGGATGGATTTTGTTGGGTTTGCATCACAGACGTCATCTTATCAATGGGTTAACAACACAAACACCACAGAGAGCTGGGTTCCGATCTTGGCTTTGCCTTAGAGACAGCTCTCAACCTCTCTGAGCCTTTGTTTGTAAAATGGGATAATAATACCTGTATCTCCTGGAAAGATGAAGTAAAATAACGCACAGCGCTGCACACACAGTGAGCATTTTTCCTTCCTCTTTACCTTCTGTTTTTTTCATTATTGGAAAATTTCCCATAAAAGTCTTGTGTACTAAGTGGCTTCAGTTGGTTCTGACTTTTTGTGACCCCATGGACCATAGCCCACCAGTCTCCTCTGTCCATGGGATTCTCCAGGCAAGAATACTGAAGTGGGTTGCCATCCCCTCCTCCAGGGGATCTTCCCGACACAGCAATCGAATCCATGTCTCCTGCAAGTCCTGCACTGCAGGCGGTTACCGCTAAGCCACTAGGGAAGCCTTGCTAAGTCGCTTCAGCTGTGTCCGACTCTTTGTGACCCCATGGAACCAGCCAGGCGCCTCTGTCCGTGGGATTTCCCAGGCAAGAATACTGGATCGGGTTGCCATTCCCTTTCCAAGTGATCTTCCCATCCCAGGGATCGAACCTGCCACATCGCTCACGTCTCCTGCATTGGCAGGTGGGTTTTCAGTCCTCCACAAAACTCTCCTCTCCATCCTCCCTGCCCAACCTCAACCTCCAGTCAATTCAAAGCAGTGAGACACGTCCAGCAGTTCAATTTTCTTCTTTTCTTTCATAACTGTCTTAAACACAGCCTAATATTCACGTCTATGTATTTACTTCTAAGAGTCACTTTAAAACAACGCAACGAGGACATGGGGAAATGGCGTGTATAGAGGAAAGATGACTGGCCATGAGCTGACAGCTGTTAAAGCTGCATAATGGGTACAAGATGATGCTGTGAAAGTGCTACAGTCAAAATGCCAGCAAATTTGGAAAACTCAGCAGTGGCCACAGGACTGGAAAAGGTCAGTTTTCATTGCAGTCCCAAAGAAAGGCAATGTTCAAACTACCAAACAATTCCACTCATTTCACATGCTAGTGAGGTAATGCTCAAATCCTTCAAGCGAGGCTTCAATGATACATGAACCGAGAACTTCCAGATGCTCAAGCTGGATTTAGAAAAGGCAGAGGAACCAGAGATCAAATTGCCAACATCTTTGGGATCATAGAAAAAGCAAGAGAGTTCCAGAAAAACATTTACTTTGGCTTTATTGACTATGCCAAAGCCTTTGACTGCGTGGATCACAACAAACTGTGGAAAATTCTCCAAGAAATGGGAATATCAGACCACCTTGCCTTCTTCTTGAGCAATCTGTGTGCACATCAAGAAACAATAGTTAGAACCAGACATGGAACAATGGACTGGTTCAAAATTGGGAAAGGAGTACGTCAAGGCTGTATACTGTCACCCTGCTTATTTAACTTCTATGCAGAGTAAATCATGTGAAATGCCAAGCTGGATGAGGCTCAAGCTGGAATCAAGATTGCCGGGAGAAATATCAGTAATCTCAGATATGCAGATGACACCACCCTAATGGCAGAAAGTGAAGAGAAACTAAAGAGCCCTTGATGAAAGTGAAAGAGGAGAATGAAAAAGCTGGCTTAAAACTCAACATTCAAAAAACGAAGATCATGGCATCTGGCCCCATCACTTCATGGCAAATAGACGGGGATACAATGGAAACCATGCCAGGCTTTATTTTCTTGGGCTCCAAAATCACTGCAATTGGTGACTGCAGCCACGAAATTAAAAGAAAACTTGCTCCTTGGAGGAAAAGCTATGAAAAACCTAGACAGTGTATTAAAAAGCAGAGACATCCCTTTGCCAACAAAGGTCCATTTAGTCAAAGTATGGTTTTTCCAAGGGTCATGTATGGATGTGAGAGTTAGACCATAAAGATGCTTTCAAACTGTGGTGCTGGAGAAGACTCTTGAGAGTCCCTTGGACAGAAAGGAGATCCAACCAGTCCATCCTAAAGGAGATCAGTCCTGGCTGTTCATTGGAAGGACTGATTCTGAAGCTGAAGTTCTAATACTTTGGCCACCTCATGCAAAAAACCACCTCATTGGAAAAGACCCTGATGCTGGGGAAAATTGAGGACAGGAAGAGAAAGGGATGATGGAGGGTGAGATGGTTGGATGGCATCACCAACTCGACGGGCAGGAGTTTGAGCAAGCTCTGGGAGTTGTTGATGGACAGGGAAGCCTGGTGTGCTGCAGTCCATGGAGTCACAAAGAGTCGGACATGACTGAATGACTGCACAACAACAATGGGTACGAGGGGATTCATACACCATTCTCTGTACTTTTGTATATGTTTCACATTTTCTATATTAAAATTATTTTAAAAATCATATTGGTAAGTTTCTATTCGCCAGACACTGACAGAGGAGAGAGGGTTTGAAAGAATAAATTCAGACCCTGAGGAGTTCACAGGTGGGTGGAAGAGACCGTTGTGATAGTGGTCATTTCAAGCAGAACAATAAGGAAAAACTGTTCAAGTGGTGGGGGGGGGGGGGGGGGGTCAGTGGAGCCCTGGGGAGAAGGACAGCTCTCCAGCTTCTGCTCTCCCCGCTAGACCACGCTGCTGGCTTACACAAACGCGGAGAAGGATTATGTCTGAATGGACATCATTCCTATCATGACCCGGTTCATACATTACCTCCTCCAAGAGCTGCTTCATCCTTCTCTCTTGCAAGTTGTGTTGAGTGCCTTCTTCCAAGCTGTGTCTGCCTTAGACTTTATGACGCTAAATAGAGTGGTTATACTGGGATGTAGGGGAGAAGAGGGCAGTCGTCCATGAAAACCTTGGGTAACGCAAAGCTCCCATAATTCAGGACCAACCCCGACAGAATGGCACGTTTGTCCGCTTACCAAGCAATGGTTGCGCCCCCGTGTGGCAAAGACGTGAACATCATCTGCAAATGACCGGGTTCACCTGCACTCAACTCAACTCAATTTACAAGAAGCCTCTCATTTCTTCAATATTTGCACATAAATGAGACAATATATTTCTACCATACTCCCTCAAATCTTCGATGTAATTTAAAATTGCACAAAAGTTGACTCCTGAACTACTATTATCTGTTTATCCTCTGACAGGCCTTCTTCCTTGCCTCTTTTCCCAGCTGAGTAGGAGGGAGGGAGGAAGGAAAGACGGAAGGGAGGGTAAGATTAGACAGAAAGACTGACTTCTATTCCTCCCCCCTAACTCCCACCTCAGAGGCATGTCACGTGAGAATCTGACATTAGCAATCGTCTTTTCTGCGCTGGGCAGTAATTGACATACATGTGATGATAAATCCTAATGCTATCTAGCTCCCCCATCTTGGGCTTGTCATTTCTCCTTCCGAAACCTTCATTCTCCCATCTCTCATGAGGAAGAGCAACACTGACCAGACTTCTGAAGGGTCATGGAAGGGTCGTATTAGAGAATGCTGGAGAAAGCCCTTTGAATGCTGTAAAACTGTGGATTCATGTCAGGGGCGTTGTGACCAGCTGGCACAGGGCATCTACAGCCTGGCACTTCCGGGTGACTCACCAGCTTCTTATGTGAGCCCATCTCACCAGGAGGCCCTGAGGGTGGCTGAACTAATGTTTGCAAAGCACTTTAAAGAGGAGAAGGGTTTTAAAACTGCTTGGATCACTTCGGGTTAGATGACTTCTTTACAAGAAGAGCAAATGTGGACGTTTCTCTTCCTTTTAATTTTCTTTCAAAAAGGGAGACAACTCAGTCCCTCATTAGATACAGTGTTTGAATTAGCCAAGTGAGGGTAGAAGAGTTTGGTGGGGGCAGAGTTATTTAATATATTACTATCGTTATTTTTAAGGGGAAGAGCAGTGAGTGTGCTTATTTTTTAAGTGTAAATGATACAGGAGTATAGAAAAAAGGGAAAAGCCCAACTCTTCTAATACTACCTCCATCCCTTCCCAGAGGTGGCCTCTGTTTGACAGACATAAGAGATTTCAGTACACATGGTCCTGCAATTTTCTTTTTTCACTTAACCATAAGTAGTAGCTTGTTTTTTTCTTTTTACAAAGATGAAAAATTTTAAGGAAATTTAGGAAGCAGTATAAATGTTTCACCAAGGGGACTACGTATTCTGCTTCTTGACACATGCATCCCAGTGGCTGTTGCCGCACTAGTCACAATAGCCAGGTCGTGGAAGCAACCTAGACGTCCATGAACTGAGGAATGGATAAGAAGATGTGCCTGACTCTTTGCATGCCTATAATGGACTATTAGCCATGAAAAGGAATGAAATTGGGTCATTTCTAGAGACATGGATGACCTAGCAACTGTCATACACAGTGAAGTAGGTCAGAAGGAGAAAAACAAATACCAGATATTAATGCATATATGTGAAATCTGAAAAAATTGGTATAAACAATCTTATTTACATAGCAGAAATAGAGACCCAGACATAGCGAACAAATGTACAGATATCAAGGGGGAAGATGGGGTGGGAAGAACTGGGAGTTGGGATTGATGTATATACATTGCTATGTATAAAATAGACAGCTAATGAGAACTTACTGTGTGCACAGGGGACTTTACTCAGTGCTCTGTGGTGACCTAAACGGGAAGAAAATCCAAAAGGAGAGGATATATGTACACATGGAGCTGATTCACTTTCTGGTACAGTGGAAACTAATGCAACATTTTATGTATTTTTTTAATTTATTTTTTGATTGAAGGATAATTGCTTTGCAGAACTTTGTTGTTTTCTGTCAAACATCAATATGAATCAGCCATAGGTATACATATGTCCCCTCCCTCTTGAATTTCCCTTCCATCTCCCTCCCTACCCCACCCCTCTAGGTTAATACAGAGCCCCTGTTTGAGTTCCCCAAGACATACAGCAAATTCCCATTGGCTCTCTATTTTACATATGGTAATGTAAGTTTTCATGTTACTCTCTCCATACATCTCACTATCTCTTCCCCTGTCCCCATATCCATAAGTCTGTTCTCTATATCTGTTTCTCGATTGCTGCCTTGCAAATAAATTAACCAGTACCATCTTCCTAGATTCCATATATGTGCATTAGTATACAATATTTATCTTTGTCTTTCTGACTTACTTCATTCTGTATAATAGGCTTTAGGTTCATCCACCTCATTAGAACTGACTCAAATGTGTTCCTTTTCATGGCTGAGTAATATTCCATTGTGTATATGTACCACAACTTCTTTATCCATTCATCTGTTGATGGACATCTAGGTTGCATCCATGTTCTAAGTTCAGCTCAGTTCAGTCACTCAGTTGTGCCTGACTCTTTGTAACCCCATGAACCGCAGCACGCCAGGCCTCCCTGTCCATCACCAACTCCCAGAGTCTGCCCAAACCCATGTCCATTGAGTCAGTGATGCCATCCAACCATCCCTTCTCCTCCTGCCCTCAATCTTTCCCAGCATCAGGGTCTTTTCAAATGAGTCAGCTCTTGGTATCAGGTGGCCAAAGTATTGGAGTTTCAGCTAGCTGTTGTAAATAGTGCTGCAATGAACATTGGGGTACATGTGTCCTTTTCAATTTTGGTTTCCTCAGGGTATATGCCTAGGAATGGGATTGCTGGATCATACAGGTGGTTTTATTCCTGGTTTTTTAAGGAATCTTCATACTGTCTTCCACAGTGGCTGTATCAATTTCCATTCCCACCAAAAAGTGTAAGAGGGTTCCCTTTTCTCCACATCCTCTCCAGTATTTATTGTTTGTAGACTTTTGGGTGATGGCCATTCTGACCAGTGTAAGGTGATGTCTCATTGTAGAAACTAACACAACATTTTAAAGCAACTATTCTCCAATTAAAATTTTGTTTAAAACAATCTGTTTTTTCAGGCAAAATTGACACTTGGAATGTCATCCTAGCATCTGAGGGAAAGGATGCCCTGTGCCCAAATTTGTCGTGTGTTTGTCCTCCAAAACTAGAACGTGAGCTTCCCAGAACCTAGCACAATGCCTGGCACAAATCAATGTTTGCCAAGTGAATAAATGAATGGCCTTGTGATTCCACAGAATTAATCCCCACTGGGGCTTTCTGTGCTTCATGGCATCCTGCTTTCCTAGCACTTTCACACATTGGGTCATTCTGGCCTCAAACAATCCTCTAATTTGTGTTGCGCTTTGTATTCCATTATATAGTTATTTTGTGTTGTTGTTATTCAGTTGCTAAAATGGGTTCAGTCTTTGCAACCCCATAGACTGTAGCATGCCAGGTTCCTCTGTCCTCCACTATCCCCAAAGTTTTCTCACATTCGTATCTATTGCATTGGCGATGCTACCTAAAACCATCTCACCCTCTGCCACCCTCTTCTCCGTTTGCCTTCAATCGTTCCCAGCATCAGGGTCCTTTCCAGTGGGTCATCTCATCTCATCACGTGGCCAAAGTATTGGAGCTTCAGCTTCAGCAACAGTCCACCCAATGGTTATTTTACAGATGGAGAAACTGAGTCCTAGGGAAGTCACAGAGCTGGGCCCAGAACTCAGGGGCACCCATTGTTATATTCACCAGTGCCTGCATCTACGACATATAATGGTCAGAGGATAACAGAATCAGGTGAATGTCTACACAGCTGAAACCTCACTTTGAGTTGGGGAGGGTTAATCCTCTTCAGTGTGTGAGCTAGAAGGGCTACTTTAGGTCAGGCACACTAAACTTCACAAAGGCCTCTGGTTTGCAAATCCATCTTCTGCCATCTGCTGGATGAAAGCAGCATTTCAGTACTGCCGCTCATCAGCCATGGTAGCAGTTTCCATCGGTTAAGATGCTTCTTCAGTTCAGTCGCTCAGTCATATCCGACTCTTTGCGACCCCATGAATCGCAGCACACCAGGCCTCCCTGTCCATCACCAACTCCCGGAGTTCACTCAGACTCACGTCCATCGAGTCAGTGATGCCATCCAGCCATCTCATCCTCTGTCGTCCCCTTCTCCTCCTGCCCCCAATCCCTCCCAGCATCAGAGTCTTTTCCAATGAGTCAACTCTTCGCATGAGGTGGCCAGAGTACTGGAGTTTCAGCTTTAGCATCAGTCCCTCCAATGAACACCCATCCTTTAGGATGGACTGGTTGGATCTCCTTACAGTCCAACGGACTCTCAAGAGTCTTCTCCAACACCACAGTTCAAAAGCATCAATTCTTCAGCACTCAGCTTTCTTCACAGTCCAACTCTCACATCCATACATGACCAACGGAAAAATCATAGCCTTGGCTATACGGACCTTTGTTGGCAAAGTAATATCTCTGCTTTTCAATATGCTCTCTAGGTTGGTCATAACTTTCCTTCCAAGGAGTAAGTGTCTTTTAATTTCATGGCTGCAAAAACTATCTGCAGTGATTTTGGAGCCCACAAAAATAAAGTCTGACACTGTTTCCACTGTTTCCCCATCTATTTCCCATGAAGTGATGGGACCAGACGCCATGATCTTTGTTTTCCAAATGTTGCGTTTAAGCCAACTTTTTCACTCTCCACTTTCATTTTCATCAAAAGGCTTTTTAGTTCCTCTTTACTTTCTGCCATAAGGGTGGTGTCATCTGCATATCTGAGGTTATTGATATTTCTCCCGGCAATCTTGATTCCAGCTTGTGCTTCTTCCAGTCTAGCGTTTCTCATGATGTACTCTGCATAGAAATTAAAAAAGCAGAGTGACAATATACAGCCTTGACGTACTCCTTTTCCTATTTGGAACCAGTCTGTTGTTCCATGTCCAGTTCTAACTGTTGCTTCCTGACCTGCATACAGATTTCTCAAGAGGCAGGTTAGGTGGTCTGGTATTCCCATCTCTTTCAGAATTTTCCACAGTTTATTGTGGTCCACACAGTCAAAGGCTTTGACATAGTCAATAAAGCAGAAATAGATATTTTTCTGGAACTCTCTTCCTTTTTCGATGATCCAGTGGATGTTAGCAATTTGATCTCTGGTTCCTCTGCCTTTTCTAAGACCAGCTTGAACATCTGGAAGATGCTTCTTAGTGACATGCAATTTCCATGTACAATTCCTTTCACTCCTCCAAGCAACCCTATAAGATAGGTTCAACCTTATCCTCATGTTTGGATGAGGCCCTGGGATTTCTTTGGAAGGAATGATGCTAAAGCTGAAACTCCAGTACTTTGGCCACCTCATGCGAAGAGTTGACTCATTGGAAAAGACTCTGATATTGGGAAAGATTGAAGGCAGGAGAAGAAGGGGACGACAGAGGATGAGATGGTCAGATGGCATCACTGACTCAATGGACATGAGTTTGAGCAAGCTCTGGGAGTTGGTGATGGACAGGGAGGCCTGGCGTGCTTCTGTCCATGCGGTTGTAAAGAGTCAGACATGACTGAGTGACTCAACTGAACTGAACCCACCTTTTGTGTATTAGTTTCCTAGGATTGCTATATCACATTACTGCAAACCTGGTAGCTTAAAAACTGTAGGAATTTATTCTCACATCATTATGGAGGCCAGATGCCTGAAATCAAGGTGTCAACATGGTGGACTCCTTCCAAAAGCTCTAGTGAAGAATATTTCCTGGCTTCCGCAGTTACTGGTGGCTCCCGTGTTCCTTGGCTTGTGGCCACATCACTCTCATCCCTGCCTCCATCCCCACATGACCTTCTCCCAGTTCTCCCTGTGTGTCTCTCCTCTGTGTTTCTCTTCAAAGGAGTGTGTGTGTGCTCTGTCGTGTCTGACTCTTTGTGACCCCATGGACTGCAGCCCACCAGGTGCCTCTGTCTATGGAATTTTTCAGGCAAGAATACTGGAGTGGATTGCTATTTTCTTCTCCAGGGGATCTTCCTGACCCAGTGATAAAACCTGCTTCTCTTGTACCTCCTGCGTTGGCAGGCAGATTCTTTACCACTGCGCCACTGGAGAAGCCCCAGCTGGACATTTGTTATCTAATTTAGAGCCCACCAAGACAATCCCTTGGACTGCAAGGAGATCCAACCAGTCCATTCTGAAGGAGATCAGCCCTGGGATGTCTTTGGAAAGACTGATGCTAAAGCTGAAACTCCAGTACTCTGGCCACCGCATGCGAAGAGTTGACTCATTGGAAAAGACTCTGATGCTGGGAGGGATTGGGGGCAGGAGGAGAAGGGGACGACCGAGGATGAGATGGCTGGATGGCATCACGGACTCGATGGACATGAGTCTGAGTGAACTCCAGGAGGTGGTGATGGACAGGGAGGCCTGGTGTGCTGCGATTCATGGGGTCGCAAAGAGTTGGACAGGACTGAGCGACTGAACTGAACTGAACTGAAGACAATCCAGAGTGATCTCTTCTCAAGCTCCTTCACTTAATTCCACCTATAAAAACCCTTTTTCCATAAGGTCACATTCACGGTTTCAGTTTCCTGGGGTAAAAAGATAAGCATATCTTTTAGGTGTGTCGGAGTAGCCAGTCAACTCACTAGGCTATATTCTTGAGTTAATATGTTACAGAATCTATGCTCCTAATCCTTGTTAGGTGGAGTCAATACTGTTGCCAGCAACCCACCCTTTCGCCCCTCTGTATCTCCTCTCCCTCTCAATCCTTCCCATTGCAGCTTCCTCCTACTTCTTTCTGTTCAGTGAAATCAGAGGTTAAAAAAAAAAATCCTTGCACCCTGAGTCTCTCTGCTGTTGCCTATTGCATAAGGTGACCACATGATTTACTATGGATCAAAGAGCAAAAGTGAGCATTAACAATTACCCTGTGACGACAGGCACACCAGGAGTTTGCGGACAAAGCTAGATGCAGTGGGTCCCCACCAGGGCCTCCCCAGGGCTGGCCTTGCCTGCTGGCTTTCCCAAGACTCTGCGCCTCTCTTTCCTGCTGCTCCTGAAGTCACTTCCATCTGCTGGAAGCCTCCACCTGCCAGGTGATCAGCAGACACTGA
Source organism: Budorcas taxicolor (assembly GCF_023091745.1). Lineage (NCBI taxonomy): Eukaryota > Metazoa > Chordata > Mammalia > Artiodactyla > Bovidae > Budorcas > Budorcas taxicolor. The sequence goes on from NC_068912.1 coordinate 77,808,962, forward strand.
GGCCCAGCAGACACCTACCAAATGAGTGCAGAGCTCCTTCTTAAAATATTTGCGGAACACGGACTTTGTGCTTCTAAATCGCTGGCACGCAATCCCTGACCTTGAGGCGTTTATAGACTGGGAAGTGAGTGGCTGATAGCCAGAAGTGTGCTAGCTTCACCCATGGCCAAGTAAAGCTCACTGGCTGAGTGGGGACGCCGCAAGTGGGATAGGCTCATGGTGGGGAAATGGAGAGGAAGATGCCCTGACACAGCCAACCCAGGGGCTCAGCCCACCATCTCACGGAGCTCTCACATGCCTATGAGGAATGTAGGGGTCCACTATTAAAAATCCCTGAAACCAACGTGTTTTGGAATTCAGGTATTTCCTAATTTTAGAGCAGAAGTGTATTGTTAGCATTTTCCATTCAGTACCCAATGCTCTTGGGCTATACCCTCCCTAATGAATATATTCACAATTCTGTAGCAAAACATGTATATTCACAATAAATAAACACAGACTATAAAAAGTTTCATGTTAGTTCAAGGAAGGATTTTATGGCAAATTAATTCAGATCAATTAGATTTCACTGCCAAATGAGTTTCTTTAAAAAAGGTCTTTTTGTGTGTGTGTGTGTGGCTTTGGGATTTGGGGATTGTAGATAAGCAATTGGAGGGCTATAGTATTTGCTCCAACTTGAAGACAAAGAAACTGAGGCTCAGAAAATTTATGAAACTTGCCCAAGACACAAAGTAAATGGTGTAATCGTTTACTGGAATCAAGCATTCGTCTGCCTCCTGGCTCATCACTCTGTTTCAATTTTTTTTTTTTTTGATTCAGGTAAGAAACCAGAGCCCAGTTATGATCAACATCCTGATTTCTGAGATAATATTGGCTGCTCCATTCTGCTGTCTCTGTAGAAACACTTGATCCAAAGTTTTAAGTCATATGAACATGCACAATCTTTTTGTCTGCCCGTGTTTGTGGTACGCAGTTCTTGAACCATCTGTAGCATGAAGGATTGTGTGGTTTCAGGCCTGGGGTGCAGGTCCTACTTGTGAACTTGGAAGGGGCTTTAATTAAAAAGTCATGCAGATGACAATACAGGCAAAGTTGCTTAGACAGCAAAACCAGGCAGCTCCTTTTTGTTGACCTACTTCAACACATAAGACCTACTTTAACACTTAACTATTATGAAAAGAAATAAAGTCCCCAGGAGAGTAATAACTATTCTTAACAGCACCTTTAAAAGAAATGTCTGATTAATAGAAAACGTCCAATTCAAGAATAATTTAAAATGCTTGTTGGACTTCCCTGGTAGGGCAGTGGATAAGAATCCACCTGCCAAGGGAGGGGACACAGGTCCGAGCCCTGGTCCAGAAAGATTTCACATGCCACAGAGCAGCTGGGCCCCTACGCTGCAACGACAGAGCCCAGGCTCTAAAGTCCAACACCCACAACTTCTGAGCCCATGTGCTGCAGTCACCAAAGCCTGTGTGCCTAGAGCCTGTGCTCCACAGCAAGAAGACACTGCAGTGAGAAGCCTGAGCTCCACAACAGAGCAACCCCTACCTCGATGCAGCTGGAGAAAGCCCACAGCAATGAAGACCCAACAACCAAAGATAAGAATAATTTAAAAAAATGTCTGTATGTCATTTGGATTGCTCTTGTAAAAAAAAAAGAAGAAAATGCTTGCCTCCTCATCCATCGTGTGGGATCAGATTCCCTGACCTGGCACCACCACCCTCCCCCCCACGCACACACAGACACACAGATCCACAAACCCCCCACACACACATCTCTCTCATACTCACCCACCACATGCATGCATGTATCACACACATCCTCACACACAGATGCTATGCAACCCATGGGTGGTGAAGATTGGTTGGATTTGTTCTTCCTGCCCTCTCTGCGGGGCTGTGGAATACCAAACTCTTCCAGACATTACTAACCCCAGCCAAAGTTTAGCTCTGGGAGATGCTGACAGACAGGCATGCTGCTGTCCATGAGGTCACAAGGAATGAACAACAAAGTCAGCCAGTCAAGGATTCTGTCTTGTCACTCTTAATTAACCACGTGACTTATCACCACTTTTTGGCCTCCTGGGCTGAGAATTCACTCCAGGCCAATAAAGATGGTAATCTTTCCGTGGTTAAACCTTTCAGCCTCTCCTCGAAACTATTTCACCATTGTTTTGTCTCTTGACTCAAAAGATGATATGCCCAGAAAATTCCCTTAACAGGTCAGTTTTGTGTTCCTCACACTTCCACAACAAGAAAGAAGCAAAAACTTACCTAAAAGAATCCAGAGTTTTCCATTCAAATTGCAGCAATCACAATTATGATGATTTCTAGGTTACTAGCCTGCTATGCTGGAGACCTGGGTTCGAACCCCAGGTCAGGAAGATCCCTTGGAGAAGGGAATAGTAACCCACTCCAGTATTCTTGCCTGGAGAATTCCATGGACAGAGGAACCTGGCAGAGTACAGTTTGGGGGTTGCCAAGAGTCAGATATGACTGACTAACACTTCTGCTTTCACTACTATGATCCAGGCAACCTAGCATCTGTGTGATTTATCTTGGGAGAGTGAAAAGTGATCAAATTACAGTTTTCAGGACTGCTGTATATTGTATGCAGTAAATACAACAATAAATACTTATATAGCATTGTCATCTGTTAGACTCTAAGTCCATTAAATGTAATCCTCTCACTGTAACCCATACAATAGCCCTGCACAGTAGATACTTATGTTGTGCCATTTTCAGTTCCGTCCAGTTCCGTCGCTCAGTTGTGTCCGACTCTTTGCGACCCCATGGACAGAAGCCCTCCAGGCCTCCCTGTCCATCACCAACTCCTGGAGTCCACCCAAACCCATGTCCATTGTGTCGGTGATGCCATCCAACCATCTCATCCTCTGTTGTCCCCTTCTCCTCCTTTCTTCAATCTTTCCCAGCATCAGGGTCTTTTCAAATGAGTCAGTTCTTCACATCAGGTGCCAAAGTATTGGAGTTTCAACTTCAACATCAGTCTTTCCAATGAATATTCAGGACTGATTTCCTTTAGGATGAACTGGTTGGATCTTGAAGTCCAAGGGACTCTCAAGAGTCTTCATCATCACAGTTCAAAAGCATCAATTCTTTGGTGCTCAGCTTTCTTTATAGTCCAACTCTCACATCCATACATGACCACTGGAAAAACCGTAGCCTTGACTAGACAGACCTTTGTTGGCAAAGTAACGTCTCTGCTTTTTAATATGCTGTCTAGGTTGGTCATAACTTTTCTTCCAAGGAGCAAGCATCTTTTAATTTCATGGCTGCAGTCACCATCTGCAGTGATTTTGGAGCCCAAAAATATAAAGCCTGTCACTTTCTACTATTTCCCCATTAATTTCCCATGAAGTGATGGGACCAGATGCCATGATCTTCGTTTTCTGAATGTTGAGTTTTAAGCCAACTTTTTCACTCTCCTCTTTCACTTTCTTCAAGAGGCTCTTCAGTTCTTCACTTTCTGCCATAAGGGTGGTATCATCTGCATATCTGTGTCATTTTATAGATGGAAAAACTAAGACCCAGAGAGGCTAAGTAACTTTTCAAGGTCACACAGCTAGAAAGCAGTGTAGCTGAAATTATGATTGAGACACAGGCCCTAAAGTCATGTTCTTCCTGTCATGGTATCTTATTCACTCCTGCGTCCCAGATCCCAGCACTGTATCTGGCAGAAATACATGCTGAACATATGTTCATAGAGGAAGGAAAAAAGAAAGCGAAAGATGGGGGGGTCGGTTAGGAGGGAAGGAGGACACCTGTTTCAGAGACACACTTGCACAGTGATCCCCGTGGAAGTGAAAGTCTGGGGCCAGTTAGTAACTGATGGTATTTTTCTGAGAGAGAAGAGCTGATGGGTCTTTGGAGGTTTGCTTTTATGAGCTGTCTGCTGCAGCTCCACAAAGGGGAAACCCGTCACCAAGGCCCAACGACAGAGCCTATCAGGATCTGTTCACGATCCCACAGCAGGCTTACAAGGCCCTCCACAGGTCAGGGGTGCGATATGGGGAGCACAGACGCGTAGCTGGGTTGAGAACAATCATTCCTCTAGGTCATTCTCCAATTTCCTGTATTGTCTATTATTCGTAAGGAAATATTTAGACCTGGAGATTGTGAAGACCATGTTGACGCAGAGCAGAAGCCAAACTGTGGAAACAACTGGCCCTCTATTTCCTCGGGGTTCCAGGATATCAGTCATACCTAATTAATATAAGTATCACTTTTCATAGGAGTTATTTCCTTATATCCATCTCTCCTGCTAGCCCAAATGTTCCTAAGGTGCAAGGACCTTGCCCCTCATCCTTAGTATGGTGTAAATGGTTAAACATGTGACCTGGGGAGTCAGATTACCTGAGAGAACATTAAGCCTTCGTCATTTACTGTGTGGTGTTTGGCAAGTTAGTTATCTCTCTGAGCCTCTCTTTTCCTACTTGTTGAATAGGAAATGTTGATGTTTTCCATAAGGAACTTCACCAGCTGCTGAGCAAAGTCTCTGGCTGCTGCCACAAGGAGGGAGTTGCCCCTGGGAAAAGGCTTACTAGGGGAAAAGGAAAGCAAGATGGCATTAAGGTAGGGTTCCGCATGCATTATGTAATGAAAGTCTGATGACTAAATGAGAAATTAATGTAAATTGCTCAGCACAGTGCCTGGTTCATGTTGCACATGGCAACAAAGACTGTTTTTCATTACTTACACTCTCCTTCTTTCTTTAAGAATAATGTCACCAGTGTTTTAGTGGAGTGTGGGCCTGCTTTAGAAAGAAGGCTCTGGAGAACTGAGGAGAAATCCTGCGGTGTATGTGGCTGCTGCTGCTGCTGAGTCGCTTCAGCCGTGTCCGACTCTGTGCAACCTCATAGACGGCAGCCCACCAGGTTCCGCCGTCCCTGGGATTCTCCAGGCAAGAACACTGGAGTGGGTTGCCATTTCCTTCTCCAATGCAGGAAAGTGAAAAGTGAAAGTGAAGTTGCTCAGTCATGTCTGACTCTTTGCGACTCCATGGACTGCAGCCCACCAGGCTCCTCCGTCCATGGGATTTTCCAGGCAAGAGTACTGGAGTGGGGTGCCGTTGCCTTCTCCTGTATGTGGCTAGGGGCAGGTATCCACTTGACCAAGGTCAAGGTGAGAGAAATACTGAGCGCCCTGTCGGTGGTAGAGAAGAGTGGTGAGCGTGAGGGTGCTTCCAGGGCAGAGTTAGCCAGATTTTATGAATGTCACAGGGAGAAAAGGAGGTGGCAAGGGAAGGAGGGGAAGGTGCCAGGGGACACCTGGGTTCTCAGCATGTTGACCAAGTGTGGGGACTTAGTAATCAATAAGTCACGGAGATAGAGAATGGAGGAGGAGAACAGGTTTGGAAGGCAGGTGATGAGTGTAGTCAAGGACACACTGGGCCGAAGGGCTGGGGGGATGCCCCATCCAGATGTCCAGACAAGTTCCTTTGTTCGCCACCTCTATGAAATGGCATTTCATCATCAGCATGAGTTCTGAAAAAGAATTTTGCAACAAACAGGAGAATGGTCTTTGCCTAGAAGATCAAAACAAGGCACAGTAACTTTCCCAGGAGCACAGCCCACAGCCAACCCTCAGGTGTCTCCCCCTGCACCTCCTCCAGTCTCCTTTCCAAGCCTGCAGCCCAGCCTGGCCTTGCCCCACACCTGGCCCCCTGGGCAGGAGACAAAAAGTATGTATCCACAGCAGAATGACCATGTCCACCTCATCAGCAATGGTTTCTATGGAATCTTTGGTCACAGCATGCCAGGTTTTGTTTTACTGTGGTCGTTTCCATGAAAATAACTAACGTAACTATGCTGAATTGCACAGCTAATGCTGGAGTCATTTCTCCACTGCAATTCTGCTCCCTGCATACGTTTCCCTGCACTTCTATTTAGCAGTAACACCATGTAGGTTAATCTCCCAACCTCAGACCAGGGAGGTCAAACTGCAAGGATGAATGACCTTCTTTCTCTGTAGGGGTCAACTCACCACCTTGGAGACCCAGCCCAGTATTTAACCAATCCTTGTTAGTTCCTTTCACTACACAAAATTCTGGGTACATATCATCTTATTTAATTCTTGTTGTTGCTGTTCAGTCTCTAAGTCGCATCCAGCTCTTTGCAACCCCATGGTCTGCAGTATGCCAGGCTTCTCTGTCTTACTATCTCCCAGAGTTTGCCCAAACTCATGTCCACTGAGTTGGTGATGCTATCCAACCATCATATCCTCCGCTGCTCCCTTCTCCTCCTGCTCTCAATCTTTCCCAGCATCAGGGTCTTTTCCAGTGAGTTGATTCTTTGCATCAGGTGGCCAAAATATTGGAGCTTTAGCTTCAACATCAGTCCTTCCAATGAATATTCAGGGTTGATTTCATTTAGGTTTGACTGGTTTGATCTTGCAGTCCAAGGGACTTTCAAGAGTCTTCTCTCTGAATTGTTTTTTCCTCTGAGCTGCTCTCTTTCTCTTTCTCTTCATTTGCTTCCATCACCAGTAGACAATGAGTTGTCAGGATGAAAGAGGTTAGGTTGCAGCGTTTACAGGGTTGACCAACCTAGGCAGCATATTAAAAAGCAGAGACATTACTTTGCCAACAAAGGTCTATCTAGTCAAAGGTATGGTTTTTCCAGTAGTCATGTATGGATTTGAGAGTTTGACTATAAAGAAAGCTGAGCACCAAAGAATTGATGCTTTTGAACTGTGGTGTTGGAGAAGACTCTTGAGGGTCCCTTGGTCTGCAAGGAGATCCAACCAGTTCATCCTAAAGGAAATCAGTCCTGAATATTCATTGGAAGGACTGATGCTAAAGCTGAAACTCCAATACTTTCAGCATCTGATGTGAAGAACTGACTCATGTGAAAAGATCCTGATGCTGGGAAAGATTGAAGGCAGGAGGAGAAGGGGATGACAGAGGATGAGATGGTTGGATGGCATCACCAACTCAATGGACATGAGTTTGAGTAAACTCCAGGAGTTGGTGATGGACAGGGAGGCCTGGAGTGCTTCTGTCCATGTGGTTGCAAAGAGTTGGACATGACTGAGTGACGGAACTGAACTGAACTGAGAGGTAGAGGTTGATCGAGTATTGAGGTAGCACCCCAGCTTTAAATGCTTCAGCCCAGAAGCAGCACATGTTACTTCTGATCAAATTTCACTGGCTAGAGCTAGTTCCTAGGCAGAGATTGAGGTTGGGTCACAACTGGACAGCACCAAATTCTAACCACTAGACCAGTGGTCAGTGACAAGGGCATTGGCCCTTCAGCTTTACAGAAAATAATTTCCACAAAGGTGGAAGGTAGTGAAGCAAGTATTTATCAGGAGGAAAAAATAGTACAGTACATGCGGAGAGGCATACAGGTGAAATCAGAGAGAGAGAGAGTCACACACTAATGGCAGTTTGAATCACTTTTATGAGGCATTACTTCAGAGTTTCCTTTGTCAAATCATTTAGATCTGCCTGGTTCACAGTTCATATCTGGTATATCTCAGCATCCTCCCATACATATGCATGCATCTCTTAGCCAAGATGAAACGTGAAAGTTGCTCAGTCATGTCCAGCTTTTTGTGACCCCATGGACTATGGCCCACCAGCCTCCCCTGTCCATGGAATACTCCAGGCTATAATACTGAAGTGGGTAGCCTATCTAGTGGATCTTCCCAACCCAGGAGTCAAACCAGGGTCTTCTGCATTGCAGGCGGATTCCTTACCAGGTGAACGATCAATTCAGTTCAGTTCAGTTCAGAGACTGAGTAGTGTCCGACTCTTTGTGACCCCATGAATCACAGCACGCCAAGCCTCCCTGTCCATCACCAACTCCCAGAGTTCCCACAAATTCATGCCCATTGAGTCGGGGATGCCATCCAGCCATCTCATCCTCTGTCGTCCCCTTCTCCTCCTGCCCCCAATCCCTCCCAGAATCAGGGTCTTTTCCAATGAGTCAACTAATGGCATGAGGTGGCCAAAGTATTGGAGTTTCAGCTTCAACATCAGTCCTTCCAATAAACACCCAGGACTGATCTCCTTTAGGATGGACTAGTTCGATCTCCTTGCAGTTCAAGGGACTCTCAAGAGTCTTCTCCAACACCACAGTTCAAAAGCATCAATTCTTCGGTGCTCAGCCTTCTTGACAGTCCAACTCTCACATCCATACATGACCAATGGAAAAACTATAGCCTTGACTAGACGGACCTTTGTTGGCAAAGTAATGTCTCTGCTTTTTAATATGCCATCTAGATTGGTCATAACTTTCCTTCCAAGGAGTAAGCGTCTTTTAATTTCATGACTGCAGTCACCATCTGCAGTGATTTTGGAGCCCCCAAAAATAAAGTCTGACACTGTTTCTACTGTTTCCCCATCAATTTCCCATGAAGTGATGGGACCAGATGCCATGATCTTCACCCCATTCCAGTACTCTTGCTTGGAAAAATCCCATGGCTGGAGGAGCCTGGTGGGCTGCAATCCATGGGGTCACTAAGAGTCAGACACGACTTCAATTTCACTTTCACTTTCATGCATTGGAGAAGGAAATGTCAATCCACTCCAGTGTTCTTGCCTGGAGAATCCCAGGGATGGGGGAGCCTGGTGGGTTGCCATACATGGGGTCGCACAGAGTCAGATACAACTGAAGTGACTTAGCAGCAACAGCACCAGCCATGATCTTAGTTTTCTGAATGTTGAGCTTTACACCAATCTTTTCACTCTCCTCTTTCACTTTCATCAAGAGGCTTTTTAGTTCTTCTTCACTTTCTGCCATAAGAGTGGTGTCATCTGAATATCTGAGGTTATTGATATTTCTCCTGGCAATCTTGATTCTAGTTTGTGTTTCTTCCAGTCCAGCGTTTCTCATGATGTACTCTGCATAGAAGTTAAATAAGCAGGGTGACAATAGACAGCCTTGATGTACTCCTTTTCCTATTTGGAACCAGTCTGTTGTTCCATGTCCAGTTCTAACTGTTGCTTCCTGACTTGCATACAGGTTTCTCAAGAGGCAGGTTAGGTGGTCTGGTATTCCCATCTCTTTCAGAATTTTCCACAGTTTATGTGATCCACACAGTCAAAGGCTTTGGCATAGTCAATAAAGCAGAAATAGATGTTTTTATGGAACTCTATTTTCCATGATCCAGTGGATGTTGGCAATTTGATCTCTGGTTCCTCTGCCTTTTCTAAAACCAGCTTGAACATCTGGAAGTTCACAGTTCACATATTGCTGAAGCCTGGCTTGGAGAATTTTGAGCATTACTTTATTAGCGCGTGCGATGAGTGCAATTGTGCGGTAGTTTGAGCATTCTTTGGCATTGCCTTTCTTTGGGATTGGAATGAAAACTGACCTTTTCCAGTCCTGTGGCCACTGCTGAGTTTTCCAAATTTGCTGGCATATTGAGTGCAGCACTTTCACAGCATCATCTTTCAGGATTTGAAATAGCTCAACTGGAATTCCATCACCTCCAGTAGCTTTGTTCGTAGTCATGCTTTCTAAGGCCCACTTGACTTCACATTCCAGGATGTCTGGCTCTAGATGAGTGATCACACCATTGTGATTATCTGAATCGTGAAGACTGTTTTTGTACAGTTCTTCCATGTATTCTTACCACCTCTTCTTAATATCTTCTGCTTCTATTAGGTCCATACCATTTCTGTCCTTTATCGAGCCCACCTTTGCATGAAATGTTCCCTTGGTATCTCTAATTTTCTTGAAGAGATCTCTAGTCTTTCCCATTCTGTTCTTTGCCTCTATTTCTTTGCATTGATTGCTGAGGAAGTCTTTCTTATCTCTCCTTGCTATTCTTTGGAACTCTGCATTCAGATGTTTATATCTCTCCTTTTCTCCTTTGCTTTTTTCTTCTCTTCTTTTCACAGCTATTAGTAAGGCCTCCTCAGACAGCCATTTTGCCTTTTTCCATTTCTTTTCCATGGGGATTGTCTTGATCCCTGTCTCCTGTAAAATGTCATGAACTTCCGTCCATAGTTCACTTTGTCTATCAGATCTAGTCCCTTAAATCAATTTCTCACTTCCACTGTATAATCATAAGGGATTTGATTAAGGTCATAACTGAATGGTCTAGTGGTTTTCACTACTTTCTTCAATTTAAGTCTGACTTTGGCAATAAGGGGCTGCACCTGAGAGTGCCAGGTTGCGACAGCACAGGAGTGGCTGAGAGGAGCTATCCCAAGACAGAGGTCATGGGCGGTGGCCAAGAGGAGCAACGCCACGTCCAAGGAACGGTGGCTGCGTGGGGGCAGGAGGGCTGAGAGAAGCTACTCCATGTTTAAGGTCAGGAGGGGCGACTCGTCCAAGATAAGGAGCAGCGGCTGTGCTTTGCTGGAGCAGCCATGAAGAGATACCCCACATACAAGGTAAAAGAAACCCAAGTAAGATGGTAGTGGTTGCGAGAGGGCATCAGAGGGCAGACACGCTGAAACCATACTCACAGAAAACTAGCCAACTGATCACACGGACCACAGCCTTGTCTAACTTGATGAAACTAAGCCATGCCATGTGGGGCCACCCAAGATGGAGGGGTCATGGTGGAGAGGTCTGACAGAATGTGGTCCACTGGAGAAGGGAATGGCAAACCACTTCAGTATTCTTGACTTGAGAACCCCATGAACAGTATGAAAAGGCAAAATGATAGGATACTGAAAGAGGAACTCCCCAGGTCAGTAGGTGCCCAATATGCTACTGGAGATCAGTGGAGAAATAACTCCAGAAAGAATGAAGGGATGGAGCCAAAGCAAAAACAATACCCTGTTGTGGATGTGACTGGTGATAGAAGCAAGGTCCGATGCTGTAAAGAGCAATATCATAGGAACCTGGAATGTTAGGTCCATGAATCAAGGCAAATTGGAAGTGGTCAAACAGGAGATGGCAAGAGTGAACATTGACATTCTAGGAATCAGCGAACTAAAATGAACTGGAATGAGTGAATTTAACTCAGATGACCATTATATCTATTACTGAGGGCAGGAATCCCTTAGAAGAAATGGAGTAGCCATCATGGTCAACAAAAGAGTCCAAAATGCAGTACTTGAGTGCGATCTCAAAAACGACAGAATGATATCTGTTCGTTTCCAAGGCAAACCATTCAATATCACGGTAATCCAAGCCTATGCCCCAACCAGTAACACTGAAGAAGCTGAAGTTAAACGGTTCTAGGAAGACCTACAATACCTTTTAGAACTAACACCCAAAAAAGATGTCCTTTTCATTATAGGGTACTGGAATGCAAAAGTAGGAAGTCAAGAAACACCTGTGGTAACAAGCAAATTTGGCCTTGGAGTATGGAATGAAGCAGGGCAAAGGCTAATAGAGTTTTGCCAAGAGAATGCACTGGTCATAGCAAACACCCTCTTTCAACAACACAAGAGAAGACTCTACACATGGACATCACCAGATGGTCAACACCAAAACCAGATTGATTATATGCTTTGCAGCCAAAGATGGAGAAGCTCTATACAGTCAGCAAAAACAAGACTGGGAGCTGACTGTGGCTCAGATCATGACCTCCTTATTGCCAAGTTCAGATTTAAATTGAAGAAAGGAGGGTGAATGATAGATTCTACCAAAGAGGCATATGTTTAGAGAATTTCTCGACATCACTCCCCTTTGACCTCCGAGGAGCATTTCTATGCATGTTGTGGTGAGGGCATTTCCTGACTTCAAGAATAAGAAATGTGTGGTCTGGGCAGGGCCCAGCCTCCTTCCTTAATTGTCTTGCTCTTCTCATCTTGGCGTTTTAGTCCACAGGGAATGAATCTCCAATTGCTTTACCCTGGTGGGGGTAGGGGGATCTACCTTCTGCCTCAATACAATTTACCCATTTTCAGTGTATAATTCAATGACTTTTAGTAAATTTACCATGTTGTACAACCAGATGGTGGAGCCGTTTTTGAATCTGATTGAATCCCACCACTAAAACAGTCACAGCCACTAGGTTGGCAAAACCCATGGACAACACATACTACCAACCCTGGTATTAGAGTGTATTCCAAACAGTGAATTCCTGAACTGCAAAATCTGAGTGAGTAGGGACTGGCTGCCAATAACTGCATGACCAACCTGATACTAGAGACTACAGTAGGAGGAAGAGGAAAGATAAAGGGGCTTCGGATGCCCATGAGATTTGGAGGACCCTCTCCCAACCACCAAAGAAAGTTCACCTACTGGAAAGTTCCATGGGTATTGGGCTTCCAACCAATCCTACAAGGCTTGTGCTTGTCTAACTTCAAGACCAAAGAAAGAATCCAGAGTCAATGACAGAGGCATCAGTGATTTAATAGATGAGAGAGCTTATGTGTCTGAAGCAAGGTCCTGAAGCAACACCCCACCATATGTGTCGCAAAGTGGGTGGGATATGATGACAGTCTTTGCTCCCAGGTAGAAGGGGAGATTACCAGTTTCAGGGAAATTAAAATCAGGTGGGCTTATTTATTACCAGGGAAACCAGTAGAGGGGTACATCCCTCATTGCCCCTTTGATAAGAACCTTCACTAGCTAGGACCTGGGGCAAGTATGTAGAAAGATCAGCCATGTGCATAGGGTGTATGTGAAGCAGTCCCTGGGTGGACAGGGGATGTACAGAGAGTGACCATCTTGAATGACCCAACCATACAGTGGGCCATTTGGAGAATGGAGGCAAAGCTGGGGCCTAATTCAGAGAAGGTGCTAATAACCATGGGTATAGGAGCCTATGGGAAGATCTGATTATGCTGGAGGGGGCCAGGGGTCCAAGAGTCCAGGAGTCTGGGCCCTATGAACTCTTCCAAAGCTAACAAGCCAAGCACTCTTCCAGGACAAAGCCCCACCCTGAAGAGAAAATGCTGGGAGTGTCATCCAAGCTGAATAAGACGAGGAAAAGGCAGAGAAAAGGTGATATCAAAATAGAGAGTGGGAAAAGAAAAAATAAAAATAAAAAATACAGAAAACAAAATAAAGGATGGGAAGGGGATCAGGGAAGAGGAGCTCAGAACATAGGTCATATATCTACCTGCAATATGGGGGAAACTGGTTCAATCCCTGGGTCAGGAAGATCCCCTGAAGAAGGGAATGGCAACCCACTCCAGTATTCTTGCCTAGAGAATTTCATGGAGAGAGGAGTCTGACAGGCTACAGTCCATCGGTTTGCAAAGAGTCAGACACAACTGAGCAATTAACACTTTCATGAAATCGACAGAAGGGGGTGCTTTAGACTGTGAAACTAGAAAACCTTCTTGCCATTAACTCCTGAAAGTATTACCAAGTCCAAGCTCAGCCTGCTTGCTGCACGACAGGCCAATTAACTGAGGGACGAGGTGTTGAGGCAAGGAATGCAATTTCATTTAGAAAGCCAGCTGACCAAGAAGATGGCAGACTAATGTCTCAAAATAACCATATTGTCAGGGTCTGGATGCCAGTTTCTTTTTATAGGACAGAGTTGAGGAAGTAAAGACCTTTATCTTGCCAATATCTCCTGGAATGCCGAACCTCAGGGAGAGGATATGTTAATCTCGTTAGGCAGAGGGGCCGGGTTCCCTGAGTCAGGTCATTATATACGATTATAATAACAAAAGCAACAAAAAACAAAGGTTAAAGTCAAACCTATGGTTTTTCCAGTAGTCATGTATGGATGTGAGAGTTGGACCATAAAGAAGGCTGAGTGCTGAAGAACTGATGCTTTTGAACTGTGGTGTTGGAGAAGACTCTTGAGAGTCCCTTGGACTGCAAGGAAATGACAGCAGTCAATCCTAAAGGAAATCAGCCGTGGATATTCATTGGAAGGACTGATGATGAAGCTGAAACTCCAATACTTTGGCCACCTGATGCAAAGAACTGATTCATTGCAAAGACCCTGATGCTGGGGAAGATTGAAGGCAGGAGGAGAAGGGTACGACAGAGGATGAGATGGTTAGACGGCATCATTGACTCAATGAACATGAATTTGAGCAAACTCAGGGAGATAGTGAAGGTCTAAGAAGCCTGGCGTACTGCAGTCTATGGGGTTGCAAAGAGTCAGACACAACTTAGCAACTGAAAAACAACAAAGTGAAAGAAGCAGATCCATCATGGAGTCAGAATTGGCTCTTCCCTGCAACAAACGTAGAGGGGAAACTCCCTTCACAAAAAAACAAGCCACAGGGAAGGAGTGTAGTCAAATACTGACAACATTATTATAAGAAAAAAAGAGAATAAGAAGCAAAATAATATCACCGCAGATGAGAAAATAAAAATACCTAGAAACATGCCACAAAACAGAAGAAAATTGTGATCAATTATTTCAAGATGAGCTTAAAAAATAAGAAAGAAAAAATAATAGAAACTATAAATGACAACATAAATCAAAAGAAGAAAAAAGTAGGATGATTCAGGAAAAGGAAGATTTGAAAAGAGAAAAGAAATAATACAAAAAGAGAATTGGAGATAAAAGTCATTTCAGAAATAAAGGCTAAGCTAGAAGGACAAGAATAAACAAACCAAATGAAAAGTTCCTTGAGAGAAGTAGAGATGGAAAAAGATTTTAAAGTCAAAAAAGAAAGAAAAAGGGATTAAAAGGACTTGAGACACAGTAACAAGTAGAAAAAAAATGAGCAAAGAATATCCCATATACATATATGAGTCCCAGAAGAAGAAAACAAAAGAAAGAGACAGTTCAGTTCAGTTCAGTTGCTCAGTTGTGTCCAACTCTTTACGACCCCATAAATTGCAGCACACCAGGCCTCCCTGTCCATCACCAACTCCCGGAGTTCACTCAAACTCACGTCCATCAAGTCAGTGATGCCATCCAAGAGACAAAAAAATTATTAAAAACTAAAATACAAAAAAACTTGAAATTTAAAAAAAAACCCTTAAATCACATATTGGAAACAACAAGGACCTATTATATAGTACAAGGAATCACAGTCAATATCTTGTAATAACCCATAATGGAAAAGAATCTGAAAATTGTATATATATAATATATATGCTATATATGGGCTTCCCTGGTGGCTCAGACAGTAAAGAATCTGCCTGCAATGTGGGAGACCCAGGTTTGATCCCTTGGTTGGGAAGATCCCTGGAGAAGGGAATGGCTACCCACTCCAGTATTCTTGCCAGGAGAATTCCATGGACAGAGGAGCCTGGCAGGCTACAGTTCATGGGGTGGCAAAGAGTTGGACACGACTAAGCAACTGTCACCTTCGTACTATACATTTATACATAGTATATAACTTTTATTGTATATGATATATATAGATAACTGAAGCACTTTGCTGTACACCTGAAATTAACACAACACTGTAAATCAACTATACTTCAATTAAACTTTTTTAATTTTTAAATTAAAGACACACACACATATTGAACAGATACACTGCATGAATTGGAAAAAAATCAGCCTTCAATAGCTCCACTCTGAAACTACTGAATTTGAGAAAATTTTTCAAAATCCTTTGTGCAGTCAGACAAAAAGAACAAGTATTTTATAAGAAAAAGAAAATCAGATTATCATTAGAGTTTCAACATCAATACCTCATGCCAGAAATCAATGGAATAATTTATTTAGGATATTCAAAGAACTTATGAGCCAAGATTTTAAAATATAGCTAAACTGATCTTCAAATATAAAGTCATCAAACACACTGTTATGAACATGCAAGAACTCAGGAGGCAGTACTTCTAGAAGGCTTTCCCAGGGAATCAAAAGAAAACTTTGGCAAATAAAACGGTGGAAGAAACAGCAGCATAAGAACTGCTCGAGTAAGCCAGATAACAAAGGAGGATGAATAACAGAATTAAAACACACCATTCTGCAACACCAGATGAATTAATAGATCTGTTTATTCAGTGATCACCAGTGGCTGCTAACATCACAAGAAGCGAGACAAACAAATCACATGCCCCATGATGGAACTACACAACATAATTAATGAAGTAGCCTGAATGAAACTTACCAAGCCTTTTTTAAAAATTATTTATTTTAATTGGAGGCTAATTACTTTACAATATTGTAGTGGTTTTTGCCATACATTGGCATGAATCCGCCACGGGTGTACATGTGTTCCCCATCTTGAACCCCCCTCCCACCTCCCTCCCCATCCCATCCCTCAGGGTCATCCCAGTGCACCAGCCCAGAGCACCCTGTCTCATGCATCAGACCTAGACTGGTGATCTGTTTTGCATATGTGAAAACTTATCAAGCCTTTAAAGTTAGCTGCCACTTAACAGGCAATACAGGGAAACATCACAGTCATATCACAAGGATGCAATCAGCAAAATTCCATCTAGAGGAAAGGCTATGGAGCAAGTTGCACAATTCCCTTAACAATTTTTTCAGTTAAAAACATAAATGGGGTAGAACATGATATGACTTATATACAGAATCTAAAATAAAATAAACTTAGCTATGAAAGAGAAACAGACTCACAGACATAGAGAACAGACTTGGGGTTGCCAAGGAGAGGGGGAGGGATGGATTGGAAGTTTGGGACTAGTAGATACAAACTATTATATAGGATGAATAAGCAACAGGGTCCTATAGCACAGGGAACTATATTCAATATCCTGTGATAAACCATAATGGAAAAGAATATGATACGGTATAACTGAATCACTATATATATACACACACAGATTTTTTTGCAGATTTTTTTCCTTATAGGTTATTACAAGATATTGACTAAAGTTCCCTGTAGTAGTGTGTATATGTCAGTTCCCGTCTCCCAATTAATCCTTCCTTCTCCCCCCGCCACAAATTATTCTGTATTTTTAAAGAGAGAAAGACAGTGCACACACAACGGAGAGAAAGAGATTGGGAGATTCTGGAAATAAAAAGTGAATTGGAAGTTCTGGGTGTGGTTTCTGCTGACCCAGGGCTTCACTGTAAAGTGATTTGCTTCACCTGCTGCTGCTGCTGCTGCTGCTGCTGCTGCTAAGTCACTTCAGTCGTGTCCGACTCTGTGTGACCCCATAGACGGCAGCCCACCAGGCTCCCCCATCCCTGGGATTCTCCAGGCAAGAACACTGGAGTGGGTTGCCATTTCCTTCTCCAATGCATGAAAGTGAAAAGTGAAAGTGAAGCTGCTCAGTCATGCCAACTCTTAGCGACCCCATGAACTGTAGCCCACCAGGCTCCTCCATCCATGGGATTTTCCAGGCAAGAGTACTGGAGTGGATTGCCATTGCCTTCTCCATTGCTTCACCTACTTAACGGCGAACTACTAATATCTTTCAACTTGGGCAGGTTGTACTTCCCAGAATAGGTTCTTCCTGTTACTAGATATAGACATAAAGGCCTGGCAACCAGCTTCTGGGGAGCTGGGTGAGGATCTCGGAGTGAGAGACTTCATTTTGAAGGTGCTGCCATCTTCACCTGGGCCTAGGGTCACTCCATCCAAGACCCCATGCTTTCCCTTCTTCAGGAAACAAACCTGTAACCTTCTGGCTGGAGAAGGTAGCAGCAGTCATCAAGGAAGTAACAGTTCTAGAAGCACCTACAGGTCTAACTTTTCTTAAACAACTGCCAACAAATCCTCACTGTAACATCTATTTTACACTATTTCTTGTTATTCCAGGTACCGCAAATTCCTGAACTTTTTCAAGATTCTGCAGTGAAAATAAAGTTGGTTCTCAACTGCCAACAAAAAAGTAATCAATAGTCCATCTAAGAAAGAAGTGTCAAGAGGGAGGGGACATGTGCATACCTAACGTGAATTCATGTTGATGTGTGGCAAAAACCATTACAATATGGTAAAGTAATTATCCTCTAATTTAAAAAATAGAGAGAGAGAGAAAAGAAAGAAATGGGAAATTTTATTCAAGCCACCCTGAGGATTATTTCTAGGAGACAGTCTTTCAGAAAGCTCTAAGGTCTGCTCTGCCTGCTAGAGACCAAATCATAGTTATGTACATTTTTGAGACAAAGAATTACATATCAGATCATGTACTGACAGCTTATACACTCCAGATCACCATGAACAAGTAGTGAGTGGGTCACCGTAACCTCTTGCAGGATTAACAAGGAAGGTTATCTTCTAAGGAGGTCTGGTTAATGCAAACTCACTTGTGTGTGCGTGTGTCTGTTAGTTGATCAGTCGTGTCTGACTTTTTGCGACCCCAGGGACTGCAGGGCTCCACCAGGTTCCTCTGTCCATGGAATTCTCCAGGCAAGAATACTGGAGTGGGTAGTCATTCCACGCACTAAAGGGGAGACAGGAGGCCCAAATGGGCAGAGAAAAATCTCATTCTTAAATTGTTCTTGTCTTGCCGTAAAATATGAATTTTACTTAATCACAGCTTTCCCCATTGCCAGTTTAGAATTCAACTTCAGTGAATCTGTTGAGCCATTTACCACTCATTCATCTGCGCTCTCTTCTTTTGCTCTCCTGGATGTATAAGCCTACACAAACATACATGTGTGCGTGTGCACGTGTGCACACACACACATTCACACACACACACATGACAGCTGTCAGAAAGAGGACAGAACAAAGTACACAAGCATAAAGAAGCAGAGACAAGGGACAACATTCCTCACATGATGCTTTGGTTCCCAGGTTGCAGGCCCATTCCCACCCTCAGGTTCCATGAGATAGTCACAGCTCCATCCTTATTTCAAGTCCCCTCACTGTGTTCAGGCTCACTTATCATGTGCACTGTAGTCACAACTTAAGTCCCAACCAACCTCTTCTCTTCTTCCTCTATCCACTTATCCTGGAAGATTTGATCCCCATTGGTATTTATCCCAGAATTAAATCCTACCAGTTGAAACGGACCATTACTTTGCATTTCTTAAGGAGAGAACCCCATAGCTTAGGAGACATTCTCAGTGGTGTGCCTGGTTGTTTCTTGCTTCATCCCATCCTGGGGCTTGAGGCTATTCTGCCATGGTTTTCAAACAGGAAATCATCGGCTCCTCATCTTTCCTCAAGGCCCTGCCATCTTTCCCTAGCTTGGCAACCCCACCTTAGTACCCCTGCTAATGTCACTTATCCAGATTCCTTTTTCTCTTAAGCCTGGCCAATACTTAACACCTACCTGCTCTCCCCAAGAACAGCCATGTTCTCAGCCACGGACATCAGCATCAGCACTGAGGCCCCAGTTCTTTAATCCCTTGTTAAAACAGAGCCCACTTCAGAGGCAGCAAATATATGGCTGTCCGTTTCCCCGTCCCACAACAGAAATGTTTTCATTAACCATATCACTCTTTCTTGCTGATGCTGGACAGGACATTGTCTTAGAATCTTTCTTAGCATGGTCCTGGAGCACCAGCAAATTATCTACCAGGCTGGGTTCTGCTGATGTGAAAGAAGGAAGATGACATTGACAAGAAAGAGATGTTTAGCAAGATTTGGGGGCATGTGTCAAACTCTAGCTTTAGTCCTTAGATTTGAGGAGAGGGCATGATTTCAAGTGTAGCGATCTCATAAGCATCTGGAAGGCCAGGCCTATAGAGGAAAAGAACCCAGGAGTGGCACCACCCTTTCCTTCCTGGGATCTCTCTGCAGCTGGGTTTGTTCCCCCCAGCTGTCTTCAACCCTGGTCAGAAGCCTCTGCATCTCCGTAGGAGCTATGTGCTCTTTGGACAATGTAGTGGTTAAAAATGTACTGGAGCCAGGCTTCCTGGGTCTGAATATTTATCAAATGTGGGAGGGACTTCTGGCAATTTATTTAACCCCTCCCTCCCATGGGCCTTTATTTCCTCATCTGTAAAATGGGATAATAATCAGATTTACCTCATTGGATTATTGTGGGTATTAAATGAGTTTAATGTGTAAACGTCTAGAACAGTGTTCAGTAAATGTTTGTAACCATCATTACTCCACAAGGAGACTATAATATAAGCTCCTTGAAGACTCATTTGGTTTTCCTCATCTTTTCCTGGCATACAGATGGCTCTGAATTGAGCAACACAACCTCTGAAGACCCAGAAATGGAATCTCAGCTCTCTTGCTCAGTATTTGGGTAACTTGAAAATAGGTATCCTTCTTGTAAAACTGAGATGATGATACCTACTGTATAGAATTCCTTTATACAATTGTGAGTATTAAATGAGATATTGTACATAAAGCTCCAAGGACACCGCAAACCCTAAAAAATGCAAACTCTTATTATCAAGGCTAGGTATAGTGTCATGGTTATGGAGCCAGACTGCTTGGTTTTGAATTCTGGTTCTGCCACAGTTGCTTTTTTATTTTGGCAAGCGACTTAAGTTTCCTGTGCCTCAATTTCCTCCTCTGTAAAAGGGAATAATAATAGCATTTACTTCAGAGGGTTTGAGCAGGTTCAAGTTAGAACATACACATATGGCCCTTGGCCCAGTGCCTGATATATATCTCAATCATGCCAGATTATTGTTGTTTGTTTAATAAATGAATGATTTGTAGCAAAGAGCTTCAAAAATGAACTTGCTAAAGGACAGAATCATTGAGAGCTGTAATTACAAAGACCCATCCTGAAGTCAGATTCAGGTTGGGTCAAACCCATAAATGCAAGGATAACCCTGAGTGGTAGTAGCCCAGTGAACCAAGCCCTCTCCCTGTCATCTTCTCTCACTGGCCTGGGACATAAGAATAACTGGCCCACAGAATAAAAGCCTGCTAGAGCTGGAAGGAAATGGCAACCCACTCCAGCGTTCTTGCCTGGAGAATCCCAGGGACTGAGGAACCTAGTGGGCTGCCGTCTATGGGGTCGCACAGGGTCGGACACGACTGAAGTGACTTAGCAGCAGCAGCAGCAGAGCTGGAAGAATCTTAGTGACCATTTTTCCTTAGTAATTGAAATGCAGAGAGATCAACTGACCCCAGTTGCCCAAGTTTCACGTCAGTTCAGTGGCTTCATCACTGCAAAATGTGGCTTCTCCTTTCCACAATCTCTGGTCTCTGCTCCACCGCACCGGGCAGCCACGAACTTCAATTTCAGAGGCAACAGCAGAAAGATAAAGCAAGGATGGTGGGGTAGGATCTACTTTCAGCCTCTAGAGGGAGCCCTGAGCACAGGCTGGGAAACGCCAGCCGGGCACGAACCCAAGGCCTTGGGGCGCTAGCTGCAGCGTGAGGACCGGCCCTTCCAGGGCTCCTTCCAGCAGGCCAGCCCCTTCTCAGGCACTCAGAACAATGGGAAAAGCCCAAGACACGGGCGCAAACACAAGGCCTTCAGCTGTTACTCTATTCACGCAAGGTGTGGACCTACCTGTGGTCCCTTAACCCTATTGAGCCTCAGCTGTCAGGTGGGAAATCATTTCTGCCTTGTCTAGTCCAGGACTTAAAGTCTAGGAACTTACCCCAGATAAACAGAGTCAGGCCCAAAGATTTGTATACAACAGCAAATCTCACAGTTTTTGTCTCATGACCCCTTTATATTCTTAAAATTTACTGAGGATCTCAAAGAATTATTGGCTTGTATCTATCAATATTTACCACAGTAGAGATTAACTCTAAGAAACATCTGAATATATATTTACTTAGAAATAGCATATACATTAGCATAAAGAGCATTTTTGTAACACAACATTTTCTAAGACCAAATTTTTTTTCAAGTCTAATACCTGGCTTAATGGAAGAGAGCTGAATTCTCCTTTTGCACTGAGTACATGGCAATTCCACATGTCTTGTAACCTCTGAAAGAGTCCTCTCTGCACCATGAGAATGAGAGTACAAAATGGCTTTAACCTTGAGGACTCTCTGAAAGGACATGGCGGAAGTCCAGGGGCCACACTTTGAGAACTGCTGGTAGAAAAGACATTTTTCTTAGTGTTGTCTATAGCAGGGAGACTCTGCTCTCTCTTCTTACTGCCACCAAGCTGGTTCAGCCTTGCATTATATGGGGCATGTGACAGCAAAATTCTCAGAACTGGTGGCCTTATGCCTTACCCTCCTACCACTCCCAAGTGTGGAGGGAATTCTTCGTAAAACACAGCATGTTAACTGCTCCCCGTCCCCAATCCTCTCATGATCCCTGACTGTCTAGTCAGTGCTTATACACCCAAGGGTCAGGCTTCCTGGTCTGCAGCCAAAACCCCCAGCCTTATGTCACACTCCACATGCCTGATATGCCTGATGGTTTTAGCAAAGCAAAACTATTAACCCTCCAGCATATATGTGCCTTCTGTGTCCCACCTCTGTGCCTTCTGCTTCCCAGGTGGCTCAGTGGTAAAGAACCGCCTGCCAGTGCAGAAGATGCAGGAGACACAGGTTCAATCCCTGGATCGGGAAGATCCTCTAGAGGAGCAAATGTCAATCCACTCCAGTATTCTGGCCTGGAAAATTCCATAGACAGAGAAGCCTGGCAGGCTGCAGTCCATAGGTTCGCAAAGAGTCAGACATGACTGAGCTTCTAAGTACAGCACCTTTTGGATGACTCTGTAGTGTTCAGTGATTTTTAATTGATTTAATTATGTAAATATGACCTTAATTATCCTATAAACAAAAGATCCATTTGTTTAATCTGTCTCACATTGGATCATAAACTCCATGTGATCAAAGTGTGTTTTACACACCATCAGATTCCCAGAAGCTCACCCATTAGTGAATACACACATACTTAATGATCAATAAATGTTTCAATTTACTTGATAAAATATCTATTCCAGTTCCACATTGCTTTCAGGATAGAATTCAGGTTCTTTACTTAGCAGGACAAAGAAGTTTCAGTAAGAGCCAGTCCCAGCTTTCTTCAAACCTCACTTCCCGCCACTCCGTCACACCATGTACCTTACCCTCCAGCAGTACCAAATTTGCTTGTGCTCTCAGGCCTCCAAGCCCTTTCTTGTGCAGCGCAGCTTTCTTTGCCTGGAATGGCCTCTCTCCACCCTCAGCAATGGGAGCACACCTGTACACTACCTGCGCCCTATCACCTGGACAAGCGCTGCTCACCCTGTCTTAGCCCGGTGCTCTACTCTGGACAGCCCCCCTTTTCCATGGCCCCTCCGTTCTGGACAAGAGGGTCTAACAGATCCTCCTTAGCCCCTTGAACTTCTACCCACCCTGCCTTGAAGGGCACCGGATTATAGCTACCTGTCCACTTGACAGTTTCTTCCACCCTACCCCAGCAACCTGTAAGACCTTTAAAAGCAAGGACCAGATCTTACTCGTTGTTATATCTCCACAGCCTGGTAGGAGCATGAACACAGTAGGGACTCAATGTTAGCTGAACCCCTGCCTTTGTCTCTGCCTTTAGAATGTCAGCTCGCTGGGAAAAGGGAGGATTTTATGTAACTGTATATCTTCAGCCTCTGGTGGGAACATGGTGGGCACTCCACTGATGTTTGCTGAGTGGCCACGTCTGCCCCCAGGATGCCCTGCCCACTAACAATGAGCTACAGGTTGCATGTCAATCACTGTGAGCTAATCACTGCTGCTAGGCTTTGGGAACTTTCATTGGAAAGACTGATGCTGAAGCTTCCAGCACTTTGATCACCTGATGTGAAGAACTGACTCATTGGAAAAGTCCTTGGTGCTGGGAAAGATTGAAGGCAAAAGGTGGCAGAGGATGAGATGGTTAGATAGCTTTACAAACTCAGTGGATATGAGTTTGAGCAAACTCCAGGGGATAGTGGGAGACAGAGGAGCTTGGTGTGCTCTAGTCCAGTGAGTTGTAAAGAAGTGGATACAACTTAGCGACTGAACAACAGCAACACCCTTTGGAAAGGATTCAAGAGAAAAACAAAACTCTAGCACTTATAGGAGTATATATTAGTTAAGACCCAACATAATTGTCTATTGATGGCCTCTACTTTTCAAAATGCTTTTCAATGGATTCTACTAGTTATACTTCTTGTCAAGAAGCATATCTCACAGCAAGAAAGGCTAAAGAATAATTCTAAAATAGCCCCTATCCCTCCCCCACCGCACACTTTCCATCAGCAATGCTCTAGTTTCTACTCTTCCTGGGCCTGCTCTGCACCTGCCCACACACCGGGGCTCCGACGACTCTTTTGACAAACCAGCAGACCCACCTGTGTGTCCAGCATTGGCCCTTCCTCCTCTCTTTCGACCTTACTGACACTTTCCCAGAGCCCAAAGGGCTTCTCTTCCTCAGTCCGCTCCTATCTCACTTGGCAGTCCCCAGATGCCCAGAGTCCCGGCCCTATCTTCTGAAGCAGAGCTCTGGTAGCAGAAGAAAGGGCCGTTGGGGGCAGGAAAGAGGTGTGCACAGAACAGTCTCCAGTGTGCCCAGACACACCCACTGAAGTGGCAGATACAGTCTTATTTCCTGTATTATGGAGAAAAAAAATTATCAGTTTCCTATTAGGGAGCACATGGCTGGTTGTGTAACTGCATTCTTTCCAACCGTTTACCTAATTGATTTCTTTCCAACCATCCTGTTTATCAGCAGATATATTAAAAATGACTGTGAAGTTGAGGGAATAAAAGATAAAGAAGGAAATTCACATTTGAGAAGAGGCTGCTATGTACCAGGCAAGGACTGTGCTGGGCATCTTTACATGTGTTATAATAGCTCTTGAATCCTCACTGAAACTGGCACACAAACAAAAGGGCCCTGTGCTACTAGATACTTATCATCCACATATGCCGGGGCCTCAGAAAGTTTTAAGTGGTCACACAGCTGATAAGCAGTGTTACCATGATTTGAATGCAATTTCCACAAAACCCATGCTTCTTACACTATACAAAGTTTTTCTGTTATGGAGCAGCTGCTATATGGCAAGGCACTTTGCAAATGATTTTTCATGAATCTTCTCCACATTATGGGAAGGGATTTCATACAACCATTTCATAGGCAACATAACCAGTAATTAGTCCACGTGCATATTTACAAGTCAGGAGATTGCACCTTGAAATCTTTAAAACACACTCACTCATCCACCCATACATACACACCTATCAGATAGAGAAATCAGCTCCAGCTATATTATTCAGGAAAGGATAACAGGAAATTGGGTGCCTATGAAATTGATCGTGGAGTGGGCTCTAGGCTGGGCCCCCAGGAATGACACCCAGAGCAACACCCAGATGGTACCTCAGCTGCTGTCTGCAGGCCCTGGGATTGAGGAGTTGCCATTTTCAGTGCTGGCTCTGCATCAGCCAGACCCACATCAACAACATAGTGTAGCAACAAGGGGCCCCTCCCTCGTCCCCACGTAACTCTAATTTGAGTCTCCTGCAAGCACGTCTAAATGACGTGTTCTAATCCCCCTCAGCACCAGTGAAGGAGGCTGATGAAGGTGGATTTTACCTTCACAGCCTCCGAGTTCAGACAGGCACACAGAAGATGCAGGGGATGGCTGCTGAGCAAGTCATCCTACTGTATCGGTCATAGTCTGTGTTCCCATGGGCCCCGACAGCTGCTGCTGAGAAGCCCCCTTCAGAAGGAGCTAAGGATCAAGTCCTCGTACGCACAAGGCTATGTGTGGTGCACATTATTGCTTTTATCTGCAACATAGATCCCATTGTGTGAATCTACCAGTCTGCCAGTGAGGGAAACCCAAGCTGGCTCTTGGGCTTCCTTGGGAAATAACCCAAGACATATGTTTGGACTTTATGTGCTTTTGAGCTCATATCACCTGATTTCATGGTCATGCACTATAGAATAATGGAATATTATTTATATACATATATGCCTATATATATATTTGGCCTCTGAAGGTCAAAAAAGGAAATTTCATATGCCACAGTATGTGATCAGGTGTTTGCTTGTGTCAGTGGCAATGGGGACAGATAATCAGACCTGGTAGAGGGAGGATCAACTAGATTTAATGACTGACTGAATGAGGGTTATGAATAGATGTTGTAAAGGACTTAGAAGAAGCCAGTGCTACAGACAGCCTCATGAAATGGCACGAGAATGGATCTTGAACTGGACAGAATTAGTTCAAACTCAGTCTCCTCACTTACTAGCTGTGTGGCCTTAAGCATGCAAATTAACTTCTCTGAACTTCAGTTTTTTCATCTATTATATGGAGGCTTCTCCCAAGGCAAAAGAAATAAAAGCAAAAATAAACAAATGGGACCTAATCAAACTTACAAGCTTTTGCACAGCAAAGGAAACCATAAACAACGTAAAAAGACAACCTATAAAATGAGAGAAAGTATTTGCAAACTATGCAACTAACTAGGGCTTAATTTCCAAAATATACAAACATTTCATGCAGCTCAACAACAACAACAGCAACAAAAACAACCCAATTAAAAAGTGGGCAGAAGAACTAAATAGACATTTCTTCAAAGAAGACAGTCAACAGGTATATGAAAAGATGTTCAACATCGCTAATTATTAGAGAATGCAAACCAAAGCTAAAATGAAGTATCACCTCACACCAATCAGAGTGGCCATCATTAAGTATACAACTAACAAATGCTGGGGAGGGTATATTTCAAGCCATTAAATTCAAGAGCAATTTGTTATGTAACTGCTCATAATTAATGCAACCCCATAATCCAGCATATTGATACTTTTGCAGTACAATGTATAAATATTCAGAGCAAGTGGTTTAAATAACACCTCAGTTCAGTTCAGTTCAGTTCAGTCTCTCAGCCATGTCTGACTCTTTGCGACCCCATGGAATGCAGCACACCAGGCTTCCTTATCCATAAGCAACTCACGGAGCTTGTTCAAACTCATGTCCATTGAGTCAGTAATGCCATCCAACCATCTCATCCTCTGTTGTCCCCTTCTCCTCCTGCCTCCAATCTTTCCCAACATCAGGGTCTTTTCCAATAAATCAGTTCTTTGCATCAGGCGGCCAAAGTATCGTAGCTTCAGCTTCAGCGTCAGTCCTTCCAATGAATATTCAGGACTGATTTCCTTTAGGATGGACTGGTTGGATCTCCTTGCAGTCTGAGGGACTCTCAAGAGTCTTTTCCAACCCCACAGTTCAAAAGCATCAATTCTTCGGCGCTCAGCCTACAAATTAACTTACCTCAATTCAGTCTAGTTTGACTGCAAAATGATTTGCCCTAAACTTTAGGCTTTTGATTTTCACAGCATTTTTATTTTATTTTATTTTGCAATGGTAAAATAAAAAATTATAAACAGGGATTACATAATGCAAAACACGGAGGCAGGCACAATTTTCAGTCCCAGAGTGCCTGTTAGACAATGACTGTGTCAGAAAAATGCCCTGGACTGAGTTAGTTCTCTTACAAAAAGAACATTAACAGCCGCAAACTGCCTTCCCCTCCAAACTACATACTCAAATGTATAGCCTTTCTTATCTTTATAGACTTTGCACCCAGAAGGACTCTTGGAGATCACCTAGGCCATAGTTTTCCAAGGGACAATAAAGAGGTCACACTTATGAGAATTGGGAAGATTGGGAGAGGCACTTGTAATGCAGATTCTGAGGCCTTAACCGGGCCTGCTGAGTCAGAATCTCAGACCTAGGAATCATATTGGCTTCATGGTGTTGGATAAGTTAGCTAACCTTTTTAAGGTTGAGTTTCTACATCTATAAAATGGGGATAATAGTACATACTTCTTAAGATTTTTAGGAGGATCAAAGGAAACGCTGTAGTCAAGTGTCCAACACAGTGCCTGGCATAAAAATGATTTCTGAACTGAGTTATATAATTAAGGCTGTCGCTTGATTCCAGGGAGCCCAGCACCAGGGGAATACATAAAACCACTCCACCTGCCATATGGTACAACAGCTTAATTATGATAATGGTCTTCATATCAGCAACATGAGTGTTGAATGTTTTAAGTGCCAGGTACTGATCTAAGCACTTAGCTAACATTAACAAATTAAATTTTCATAACAATCCTGTGAAGTAGATATTTTTTTAGACCCATTTTACAGATACGGACAATGAGGCACAGAGCAGTTAAGTAACAGGCTAAAGTTAGAGATTCCGTGTGGCAGAGCCAGGATTTAGTTTACAAATCTAAATAGTTTGTAACAAAGGTTTGCCCAGGCTTGCTCACCCTAAAATAAAAGAGAAGGGACCTCAAGTCCCAAAACAGCCTTGTTTCTTGAGGAATGTCTGCTATTCTGCCTCAGAGTGATAGCTGAAGCTGCTATCCCAAGTGAATTGTGGACCCTGGCAAAGCTGGCTCTAACGCTCTTACCAGTAGTGTGTTTGGATGGAACAAAGGGAAACACTAGGCTTAGGGCAGATGGACATCTTCTGGAAAAAGCAGTCTAGACGGGAAGCCTGGAGGGACCGTGAGTAGCATAGCTTCTTTTAGCCTAAGCCAACCTCAGCTTTAGAGCCTTCATGCAACCTATTTCCTATGGCCCGGAATTCTCCCTGGGCTTCTTTATCCTTCAGGTCCTATTCTTTACATCCTCAGAGAGGCCCTAATCTGATCATTTCATTTGAAATAAATGTCCTGTCCCATCCCTCATTCTTGATTATTCTCTGTAATAGCCCACTCTTTAGTTCCCACTAGCACTATGAATTTAATGATTTTTAGAAATCTTTCATCTGTTTAACGATCTTCCTCACCGCTTCAGGAGGGCAGGAACCATGTCTGTCTCATTCTCGGCTGTAAACTCCAGAACTTGATCATAAACAATGTCTGGCGCATAATTGATTCCATCAGAACTTGTTAAATGCTGGCGAATATGATGAAAAACCTGAGTAGACACCCTGGCCTTGTCCTCTCCTGCTCACATTGACTCCCATTCCTCACCACTTCATCCTAAATCTTTCTCTTTGACAGGAATCACAAGCTAAGGCCCTTGAATAAGGCACAGACCTGTTTTCTGTACCTGTCAGGCTTCAGTTATAGCTTCCAGGTGGTAGAGCCAGGATTTGAACCGGGAGAACCTAAATAGTTTGTAACAGTAAGATTTCTCCCACTCTCTTCCCGTCTTTATCACAAAGTATCCACATATTATGGGAGGAAGGCTGAACCCAGTACAGAAGAGAATGGTTAAAAAAAAAAAAACTTAAATGTTATTACAAGTAACCAGCTTTGGAGCCCCAAAGCCTTCGATCCTACCTAGAGATTGTCATACTGAATGAAGTAAGTGAGACAGAGAAAGAGAAATATCTTGTGACTTTCCTTACATGTTGAATCTAAAAAGAATAATACAAATTAACTTACAAAACAGAGACACATAGACAGTAGCGAATGAACTTATGGTTGCCGGGGGAGGAATGGGGGAAGGCATAGTTAGGGAGTTTGGGATGGACACTGCTGTATTTAAAATGGATAACCAACAAGGTTTATAGCACATGGAATATATACCACATATATGTATAGCACATGGAACTCTGCTCAGTGTTATGTGGAAGGCTGGATGGGATGGGAGTTTGGGGGAGAATGGATCCATGTACATGTATCCCTGAGTCCCATCGCTGTTCACCTGAAAATATCATAATATTGTTTGCTAATTGACTATGTGTGTGTGTGCTAAGTCGCTTCAGTGTGTATGACTCTTTGTGACCCTCCGGACTGTAGCCCAACAGGCTCCTCTCTGTCCATGGGATTCTCCAGGCAAGAACTCTGCAGTGGGTTGCCATCCCCTCCTCCATGGCTTCCCAATTCAGGGACTGAACCCGCATCTCTTATGTCTCCTGCATTGGCAGGCAGGTTCTTTACCGCTGGCACCATCTGGGAAGCCCACAATTGGCTATACCACAATACAAAATAAAAAGTTAAAAAAAAAAAAAATCAACAACAAAGGCTTCAGTCCTAGAAAGAAAAATAGACTAGATTCAGTGATTTACACTACAGGGAGCAGTGTTTTCTTCAAACCAGAACCAGCTTCAGTAGCCACTACATACAGTCCATTGAGTGATATCCAAGGTTCGAGCCAATTAAACCACAGCTGAGATCATGGCTGGTGACAAATGATGGCAGAGACAGGGCCCCAGAGCCCCATCTCACACCCCAGCTGTAGACAATCCATAGTCTATTGACTTTGGCAACAAAAAATAGTGAAACACTTTGGGGACAGGGGAATAACTTTGCTGCTGAATGTGTTCTTCCCCTGCAGAGTCCTAAGAAAGTAAAAGTGATAACTTGAATCACTTCAAAGTGGCAAATGGTACAATTCAATGAGGAAACCAGGCTTGCACAATCATTAAAACAGCAGAATCTCCCAGAAGCCAATTCCTAGAAATAAAATGCCAACCACAGTACAAGTCATTAGAAAGCATTTGGAGCAGGAATTTCCAGCTTGATAGAGACCATCCATTTAGTGTTCAGAGAGAAAAGAGCAGCATTAACCCAAGTCCTTATACTTGCTGTGTTGCTGAGACTTGGAATTAATTATTCAACTAGAGAATTGCTCAGAAATTCATTTGACATTTTTTTTAGCTCTGTGACCCTGGGCATGTTACTTGACTTCTCTGGGTCTTTATATGCTCTAAAATGGAAATAATTGCCATTCATATTTGCCTCAGCTGGTACAAAGACTAAATAAATTATAATATACATAAGTGCCTAGTGCAGTGTCTGACACATAGTAAATGCTATGAAAGTGTTGAAAACCAATTATTCTTTGCAGATGTTGATATGGTTGTTGCAAATGTGGCTTACAATGGAGATTGGGCACATCTCCATCACATTGAATCCTATGACCAGTTTGCTTTTCCATTTTCATCCTAGAACAACCTCAGGGTAAGGACTCATTGTCTTTCTCCGTGTATCCTGGTGCCAGCAATGAAGTGAAGTCGCTCAGTCGTGTCCGACTCTTTGCGACCCCGCGGACTGTAGCCTACCAGGCTTCTCCATCCAGGGGATTCTCCAGGCAAGAATACTGGAGTGGGTTGCCATTTCCTTCTCCAGGGGAATCTTCCCGACCCAGGGATCGAACCCAGGTCTCCCGCATTGGAGGCAGACGCTTTAACCTCTGAATAATAATAAGCATTCAGTAAGTATCTGTGATGAATAAACAAAGGCATACTACTCTGATGTTATAAAATGAATAACACACAGTCCTTGCCCTTGAAGAGCTCATATCCACTGGGGGAGAAAGACACTAAACAAAACTCCATCGTATTGTTGATTAGAATTCTTCAAGAAGTATGAAAACATGCTGTTAGAATTGGCTTAGCTTGGGGTCATGAGGGGAAAAGGTGATGTGTAAAACAAGACTCAAAGGAGGAGAGGACTTTGGCCAATTAAAGGTCGCATGAAGGAGGTGCATCTCAACTGCGTCTGAAGGATGAGTAGGAGTTGGCCAGATGAAGGAGGAAAAGAGGACTCTGGACAAATGAAGCAGCATTCATGCACTCCAGACTCTTGTGTGGGGTGAGCATATGCGCCTGCTTAAATGGAAGAGAGATACTTCACCATCAGCCTATAAATTCCTGTAGAACAGAGGTCAGCAAGATTTTTCCTAAAAAGGGCTAAATAGAAAATATTTTCAGCTTTGTGAACCATCTAGTCTGTCACAACTAGATAACATGTAAACAATGACACAGGCAGGTTCGGCCCCGGGGAAGGCTGGATTTGACCCGTGGGCCCTACCTAGTCTGCCACCTCCTACCACAGAGCAAAGAACAAAGAAACTACCCTCCGGCTTCCCAAGGATACAGTGCACGCAGGTGCCGAACCCATAGGACATATGCTCAGGCGTCTTCACATGATCAGATGTACTCTTTGCATGGATTTGCTGTGTTACAAATTTTGTCAAAACTTAGTGGCTAAAATCATTAATAGCTTTGATGATTTCTGTAGGTCAGGAAGAAATTTGGGCAATTCTGGTTCAGAAGCTTTTATGAGGTTGTAGTTAAGGGCTGCAGTTCTCTGAGCTCTACTGGGGCTACAGAATCTACTTCCAATAAAAGTAGTTGACAAGAGGGTGCTGGCTTTGGCAGGTGGCCTCAGCTCTTCTCCATATGGCTTCTTTGAGTGTCCCCCACAACACCATGTCCAGCTTCCCCCAGAGCAAACACTCTAAGGGACCAAGGTGGAAGCCGTGGCCTAGCCTAGGACTCGCACACTGCCACTTTTGCCATGTTATCCATCCTACAGACATGGATTTAATATGGGAACAGTATCTGAATATACAAGGCCTGAACACTTGGAGGCAAGGATTACTGAAGGTTATGTTGATGCCGGCTACCACACTCTTTCCCCATAACATACGGCAACACATGCTTCACTCGTTTCCTAATCTTCTCTCCCCTCTTTCAGCCAAATGCTACCACAGAACCTTCAGAGAATTTGAACATCCCAAACCCTCATATTACCCGTAAAAGACAATAAGAAAATCTCTTGGATAAAGTGAAAATGTTAAGAGTTAAATGAGTCCTTGCTACCTTTACCCAGAGCATGAGAGAGACTAGACTACAAATACAGGAAGTTCCTCTCTGAAATTCTCCCTGAAGGAAACAGTTTATTGGAGAACCATTAGTTGCTCCCCAAACAATAAACTTTCGGGCTTCCCTGGTGGCTCAGAGGTTAAAGGGTCTACCTCCAATGCGGGAGACCCGGGTTCGATCCCTGGGTTGGGAAGATCCCCTGGAGAAGGAAATGGTAACCCACTCCAGTATTCTTGCCTGGAGAATCCCATGGACAGAGAAGCCTGGTAGGCTATAGTCCACGGGGTTGCAAAGAGTCGGACACGACTGAGCAACTTCACTCACTCACTCAACAATAAACTTTCATCCCAGCTTCCTCACATACAGGTGAGCTGCATGAAATAGCCAATTACTTCACTCTTCACCTTCTGTAAGTGAAACAGCTTACTGTTCTCCAAACAAACCCAGAGGGGCTATTTGAGAAAAAGGGGTGACCAATTATTTGTACCCTATCAAACTATTTGCAACTTAAGGTTCTAACACTTTAGAGCCGATAAGCCCTTACCTTTCTCTCTAGCCTCCAGCTTGGTCCAGCTTCCCTTCCCCCTGCACTCCTGACCAACAACCATCCTGCTTCTGTTCACAGGTACCACAGGTCCTTTCTGGCTAGGCAGGGCCTTGGGAGAAGCTAGGTGACATTTCTTGGGAGGACCTCTTCAGCTGGTGCACAGAGGCACTGTTTTGTGGCTAGGGGGAAAGAGAGTTTTGTTTCGCTTGCTCAGATGACAGTAGACAGTTGACAGAGATGTAAGGATGACAAGGAGGGACAGGATACTGTATGACCCAGCTCCAACTGCTGGACTTCTCTGAAATCCTATAACCAAGAAGATGAGGGCCAGCAGCTGAGAGAGACAACTTGTTGAAATATAGACGTCTCTGGCCAAAACTGGTGTTTCTTGGGGATTCAGATGACAAACTGTGGCAGAGAAGTGGGACCATTCTCCATAACTCCCAAGACCCAGAAACACACAGGGATGCTGAGTCTCAGGAACTAGTGCACATTGTGAGGAAGCTCCCCAGCACTGACATTGCTGTTCTCACAATTAGTATAGCCAGCAGAAGCAGCAGCAAGGCTGCCCAAACAGTGTTGAGAGCTGAGGTGTCGCCAAGAGGGAAACCACAGTACATGACATGTGCCTGTACCATATACGTAGGTTATGGGGAATACTTTGGCCCCATGATGCAAAGAGCCAACTCATAAGACCCTGATATTGTGAAAGACTGAAGGCAAAAGGAGAAGGGGTGACAGAGGATGCGATCATTGGATGGTATCACTGACTCAATGGACGTGATTTTGAGCAAACTTCCGGGAGAGAGTGGAGGACAGAGGAACTTGGCATGGTGCAGTCCAGGGGATCACAAAGAGTGGGACACAACTTAGCAACCAAACAATAACAAAAGCTATTCCATGGGGACACCTGGAAATGACCCAGGCACCTCTCGGTAATGGAGACAAACTCCTATAATTTGACATGTAGGTGCCTGCAGTGATATTTTGGGGTATTCATATAAACGTGAAATGAAGTAAAAGTGTCAGTCACTCAGTCTTGTCTGACTCTTTACAACCCCATGGACTGTAGCCTACCAGGCTCCTCTGTCCATAGCGTTCTTCAGGTAAAATTACCGGGGAGGGTTGCCATTCCCTTCTTCAGGGGATCTTCCTGATCCAAGGACTGAACCCAGGTCTCCTGCACTGCAGGCAGATCCCTTACCATCTGAGCCACTAGGACTTCACTATAATGGTTAAGAGCATGGATTCTGGAGTCAGACTAACTGGATTTGATTCACAGTGTGGCCCTGGGCCAGTTACCAAACCTCTCTGAGCCTATTTTTCCTTATCTGTAAATTGGAGATAATAATACATTATTTCAGAGAGTTACTGTGACTGTTCCAGGAATTATGAATGTAAAGTCCTTAGAACAGTGTCTAACACATAATAACCACCACATAACAGTTGAAAAAGATGTTTCATTCTCCAAACTTGATGATGAAGCCTGAAACAAATTTATTACATGGGATTAAACTTGCCTCCTCTACTACAGAACCTGTTGCCTGTTTGAAAATTCTAGTTATTACAATTTCTTTCTGGTAAGGCAACTTTCCTCCTCGCAACTTCTCCACATCAGTTTCAGTTTTTCTCTGAGATATTCCAAAATAAACCTTTCTCATGGTAACAGCTCATTGAGATACCTCTCGGGAGCTCCCTGAGTTTTCTCTTCTCCATGCTGAGCAGCCCCAGATGTTTCAGCCATTCCCTGGAAACCCGGCCCCCGGGTCCCTTTTCATTCCAGGTGCATGCCTCTGAATGCACTGCAGATGCTCAGCACTGGAGAGGGATGTGGACCCCAAGCAGACAGCCTGGACACTGTCTCCAGGAGACCTTCCCTCTCACATGAACGCATGCTCCTTACAGCAAAAAATGTCAGATGAACTCCACCGTTTCAAATTAATTTTGTTTGGGAGAGCAAAGGAAAGGGAATTTCCAAACAGGGCCAAGGTCTTTGTCAAAGCTGTTCCTCTAAGATAGAGATGGACAACTGGCTGCCTGGAGAGGGGCCAGCTGGGAAGTGTAACCCTGTCCAGGGACATGAGCCAGCGCTGGCTCCTCCTCTTGGGAGGTGAGAAGGAAAAGCTGGTTTCCTCAGTAGAGATAAGCAGAGAGTGTGTGCACCAGGAATAAATAAAACTTCTTGTACCTGGCACGGGCCATAACTCCTGCCCTCCACTGGGACAAATGCCTCCCTCCCTCACTTTTCACTATCAGAAGCCTCGGATAGCATTTGTTGGGCCCTCACCTCCAGGACAGGAAGCTGCCAGCACATTTTTGGCTTTTACTAGCTCAGGACTTTCTAAATGGTTTTCTTTTATGGGCCTGAGAGGTAGAAGAACTGGAGGTAGGAGAGAGCATGGAAAACATCATTTTGGCCTCAATCAGACTATTTTCTGAAGAATGACAGTTGAAACTGTCTACAGTTGTTTTGTGTTTAGCAGTATTTAATAAAGATTCTACCCAAGGGCTGTTTTGGAAATAAGAACTCTTCATTTTTTTTAAAGTTACCCTTATTATAAAAGTAAAGCCTGCTCATCGAAAGGGGTAAAAAGCTATCAACCATAGTTCAACAATCCAAAGGCAACCTTCATTAACACTTCAGTGCATCTCTTGGCAGAATGTGTCAGTTTTTTATCTCTTTTCCAAATAATTATACTCATAGTTTACAAAACACAATCTCAAATTATTCACAGATTTTATGAACATTTATTCTATTAGTATACACTTTACACAAATGTATTTTTTACAGTTCTATTAAGATGTAATTCATGTACCATATGAATTTAGATTTGCCCATTTAAAGTATACAGTTTGGTGGTTTTTAGCATACACAGAATTGTGCAGCTGTCACCATAATCAATTTGATGGCCTATTATCCTAAGAAGAAGCCTTGTGCCCATTAGCAATCATTCCCCATCTCCAACCCCGCCCCAACCCCAGCCTTAGGCATCCACTCTGTCTCTATAGATTTGTCAATTTGGGACATTTCATATAAATAAAATTATAAAATATAAGACCTATTGTGACTGGATTCTCTCACTTAGCATAGTTTTTTAAACACTCATCCATGTTATAGCAAATGTCAATAATTCATCCCTTTATATTGTCAAATAATATTCTATTATATGGATATGCTACATTTATCAGTTTGTCATTTGGTGGACATTTGTGTTGCTCCAACTTTTTAACTATTATAAATAATGCTGCTGTGAACATTTCTGTACAACTATGTTTTTATTTCTCTTAGATATACACCTGGGAGTGGAATGGCTAGATCATAGAGTAACTCTATGTTTAACCTTCTGTGGAACTCATGTATGGGATTCCCTGGTGGCTCAGACCATAAAGCATCTGCTTGCAATGTGGGAGACCCAGGTTCAATCCCTGGGTCGGGAAGATCCGCTAGAGAAGTAAGTGGCAACCCACTCCAGTACTCTTGCCTAGAAAATTCCATGGATGGAGGAGCCTGGTGGGCTACAGTCCACTGATGCATTGTTTTCCAAATTGTCTACATCATTTTACATTCCACCAGCAGCATATGAGGGTTCTAATTTCTCCACATCCTTGTCAGCACTTGATATTACCTGTCTTTCTTAGTATAACCATCCTAGTAGGTATAAAATGTATCTCATTATGGTTTTGATTTGCATTTCCCTAATGGCTAATGATGTTACAATGCAATACTGCTGCTGCTGCTGCTGCTAAGTCGCTTCAGTCGTGTCCGACTCTGTGAGACCCCATAGACGGCAGCCCACCAGGCTCCCCCATCCTTGGGATTCTCCAGGCAAGAACACTGGAGTGGGTTGCCATTTCCTTCTCCAATGCATGAAAGTGAAAAGTGAAAGTGAAGTCGCTCAGTCGTGTCCGACTCTTCGCGACCCCATGGACTGCAACCTGCCAGGCTCCTCCATCAATGGGATTTTCCAGGCAAGAGTACTGGAGTGGGGTGCCATTGCCCTCTCCACAATGCAATACTATTCAGCCATAAAAAGGAACAAAATAAAGCTATTTGCAACAACCTGGATATAACTAGAGATTATCATAATAAGTGAAGGAAGTCAGAAAGAGAAAGACAAATACCATATGACATCACTTATATGTGGAATCTAAAATATGGCACAAATGAACCTATCTACAAAACAGAAACAGACTCACAGACACACAGAACAGACCTGTAGTTGCCAAGGGGGAGGGGTGGGAGAAGGAAGGACAGGGAGTTTAGGACTAGCAGATGTAAACTATTATATATAGAATGGATAAATAATGAGGTTCTACTGTATAGCACAGGGAACTATATTCAATATCCTGTGATGAACCATAACGGGAAAGAATATTAAAAAAGGATACCTGCATGTGTATAACTTAGAGTCACTTTGCTGTATTGCAAAGACTGGTGCAGCATTGTATAACAACTATACTTCAATTAAAAGAGAGAAATGCAAATCAAAGGTGCAGTGAGGTACCACCTCACATCAGTCAGAATAGCCATCATTAAAAAGTCTACAAATATGAATGCTGGAGAGGGTATAAAAAAAGGGAACCCTCCTCCACTGTTGTCGTGAAGTGAAAGCCTCTCACTCGTGTTCGACTCTTTTGCAACCCCATGGACAATACAGTCCATGGAATTCTCCAGGCCAGAATACTGGAGTGTGTAGCCTTTCCCTTTTCCAGGGGATCTTCCCAACCCAGGGATCGAACCCAGGCCTCCCGCATTGTAAGTGGATTCTTTATCAGCTGAGCCACAAGGGAAGCCCAAGAATATCGGAGTGGGTAGCCTATCCCTTCTCCAGGGGATCTTCCCGACCCAGGAATCAAACCAGGGTCTTCTGCCCTGCAGGTGGATTCTTTACCATCTGAGTTATCAAGGAAGCCCTCCACTGTTGTTAGGAACATAAATTTGTGCAGCCACTATGGAAAACAATATGGAAATTCCTCAAAAATTAAAAATAGATTTGCCGTATGATCCAGCAATCCCACTCCTGGGTGTATATCTAGACAAAAATATAATTTGAAAAGATCCATGCACCCCTCTGTTCACAGCAGCACTATTCACAATAGCAAAGATATAGAAACAACCTAAATATCCATTGACAGATGAGTGGATAAAGAAGGTGTGGTGTGTATATATTCTACAATGGAATACTACTCAGCCATGAAAAGAATGAAATAACTCCATTTGCAGCAACATGGGAAGGCCTAGAGATTATCATATTCAGTGAAATAAATCAGAAAGAAAAAAACAGATACCATGTTATATCACTTATATGCGGAATCTAAAATACAACACTAAAGAACTTATCTATGCAAAGTTAACAGACTCAAAAGCATAGAAAATAGATTTGTTGCCAAGGGGTTTGGGTGGGATGGTTTGGGAATCGGGGATTAGTAGATGCAAATGATTATATATAGAATGGATAAACAACAAAGGACTACTGTATAGTACAGGGAACTGTATTCAATGAAAGTGAAAGTGTTAGTCACTCAGTCATGCTCAACTCTTTGTGACCCCATGGACTGCAGCCCACCAGGCTCCTTTGTCCATGGATTTTCCAGGCAAGGATACTGGAGTGGTTTGCCATTTCTTTCTCCAGGGGACCTTCCCAACCCAGGAATCAAACCAGGGTCTCCTGCACTATAGGCAGATTCTTTACCAACTGAGCAATAAGCCATAATTGAAAGGAATTTGAAAAAGAATCTATACATATGTATAACTGAATCACTTTTCTGTACAGCAGAAATTAACAAAACATTGTAAATGAATTATTCTTCAATTAAATAAATTTTTAAAAATAAAACAAAATTTAGGTGTTTTTATTGATTTACATTCTTTTCAGCAGTATACTGTCAGCCCTCAGTATCCACAGATTCAACCAACCTTGGGTCAGAAATATTCAGAAATAAAACTCCAAAAAGTTCTAAAAGGCAAAACTTGATTTGCTGCACAGCGGTAACTATTTAAGTAGCATTTACAGGCATATTTCTGAGATATTTTTGGTTTGGTTCCAGACATCTAAAATAAAGCAAATATCATAATAAAGCAAGTCACATGAATTTTTTTGTTTCCCAGCACATAAAAAAGTGATGCTAATTCTATACCGTAGACTGTTATCTGTACAATAGTAGTGTGTCTAAATAAGTACATAACTTAATTAAAAGTATTGTTTAAAAAAATGCTATCATCTGAGACTTCAGGAATTTGTGAAATTTTTGCAATAGTAACAAAGATCACTGATCACAGATCACCATAACAAGTATGATCATAATGGAAAAATGTAAAATATTGCAACAATTATCAAAATGTGACATAGAGACAGGAAGTGAGCAGATGGTATTTGGAAAATGGCACCAATAGGTTGCTCAGTACAGGGTAGCTACAAACCTTCAATTAGTGCAGTTCAGTTCAGTTCAGTCACTCAGTCATGTCCAGAACCCATGGACTGCAGCACGCCAGGCTTCCCTGTCCATCACCAACTCCTGGAGTTTAAACTCATGTCCACTGAGTCAGTGATACCATCCAAACATCTCATCCTCTGTCATCCCCTTCTCCTCCCTCCTTCCAGCTTGATTCCAGTTTGATTCCATCTTTCCTACTATCAGGGTCTTTTCAAATGAGTTAGCTCTTTGCATCAGGTGGCTAAAGTATTGGAGTTTCAGCTTCAGTATCAGTCCTTCCAATGAATATTCAGGATTGATTTCCTTTAGGATGGACTGGTTGGATCTCCTTGCAGTCCAAGGGACTCTCAACAGTCTTCTCCAACACCACACTTCAAAAGCAGTAATTCTTCAGTGCACAGTTTATAGTCCAACTCTCACATCCATACATGACTACTGGAAAAACAATAGCTTTGACTAGAAGAACCTTTGTTGGCAAGGTAATGTCTCTGCTTTTTAATATGCTGTCTAGTTTGGTCATAACTTTTCTTCCAAGGAGTAAGCGTCTTTTAATTTCATGGCTGCAGTCACCATCTGCAGTGATTTTGGAGCCCCCAAAAATACAGTCTGTCACTGTTTCCACTGTTTCCCCATCTATTTGCCATGAAGGGATGGGACCAGATGCCATGATCTTCGTTTTCTGAATGTTGAGTTTTAAGCCAACTTTTTCACTCTCTTTCACTTTTATCAAGAGACTCTTTAGTTCCTCTTCACTTTCTGCCATAGGTGTGGTGTCATCTGCATATCTGAGATTATTGATATTTCTCCCGGCAATCTTGATTCCAGCTTGTGCTTCATCCAGTCCAGCGTCTCACATGATGTACTCTGCATATAAGTTAAATAAACAGGGTGACAATATACAGCCTTGATATACTCCTTTCCCAACTTGGAACCAGTCTGTTGCTCCATGTCTAGTTTTAACTGTTGTTTCTTGACCTGCATATAGATTTCTCAGGAGGCAAGTCAGGTGGTCTGGTATTCCCATCTCTTTCAGAATTTTCACAGTTTGTTGTGATCCACACAGTAAAAGGGTTTGGCATAGTCAGTAAAGCAGAAGTAGGTGTTTTTTGGGAACTCTCTCGCTTTTTCGATGATCCAGTGGATGTTGGCAATTTGATCTCTGGTTCCTCTGCCTTTTCTAAATCCAGCTTGAACATCTGGAAGTTCACGGTTCACATACTGTTGAAGCCTGGTTGGAGAATTTTGACCATTAGTTTGCTAGCAAGTGTGATAGTTTGAGCATTCTTTGGCATTGCCTTTCTTTGGGATTGGAATCAAAACTGACCTTTTCCAGTCCTGTGGCCACTGATGAGTATTCCAAATTTGCTGGCATATTAAGTGCAGCACTTTCACAGTATCATCTTTTAGGATTTGAAATAGTTCAACTGGAATTCCATCACCTCTACTAGCTTTTTCCTTAGTGATGCTTCCTAAGGCCCACTTGACTTCACATTCCAGGATGTCTGGCTCTAGGTGAGTGATCACACCCTCGTGATTATCTGGGTCATGAAGATCTTTTTGGTATAGTTCTACTATTTATTCTTGTCACCTCTTCTTAATATCTTCTCCATCTGTTAGGTCCATACCATTTCTGTCCTTTATTGTACCCATCTTTGCATGAAAATTTGCCTTGGTATCTCTAATTTTCTTGAGGAGATCTCTAGTCTTTCCTATTCTATTGTTTTCCTCTATTTCTCTGCATTGATCACTGAGGAAGGCTTTCTTGTCTCTCCTTGCTATTCTTTGAAACTCTGCATTCAGCTCCAGACTTTCCTGGTGGCTCAGACAGTGAAGTGTCTGTCTACAATGCAGGAGACCTGGGTTCAATCCCTGGGTCGAGAAGATCCCCTGGAGAAGGAAATGGCAATCCACTCCAGTACTATTGCTTGGAAAATCCCATGGACAGAGGAGCCTGGTAGACTGCAGTCCATGGGGTCACAAAG
Organism: Budorcas taxicolor; assembly: GCF_023091745.1. Lineage (NCBI taxonomy): Eukaryota > Metazoa > Chordata > Mammalia > Artiodactyla > Bovidae > Budorcas > Budorcas taxicolor. The sequence continues at coordinate 77,850,071 of NC_068912.1, forward strand.
AGTTGGACATGACTGAGCATCTTCATTTTCACTTTCTCTTTTTTTCTCAGCTATTTGTAAGGCCTCCTCAGACAACCATTTTGCCTTTTACATTTCTTTTTCTTGGGGATGGTCTTGATCACTGCCTCCTGTACAACGTCATGAACCTCCATCCATAGTTCTTCAGGCACTCTGTCTACCAGATCTAATCCCTTGAATCTATTTCTCACTTCCACTGTATAGTTGTGAGGGGTTTGATTTAGGTCATACCTGAATGGTCTAGTGGTTTTCCCTACTTTCTTCAATTTGAGTCTGAATTTGGCAATAAGGAGTTCATGATCTGAGCCACAGTCAGCTCCTGGTCTTGTTTTTGCTGACTATATAGACCTTCTCCATCTTTGGCTGCTAGGAATATAATCAATCTGATTTCGGTGTTGACCATCTGGTGATGTCCATGTGTAGAGTCTTCTCTTGTGTTGTTGGAAGAGAATGTTTGCTATGACCAGTGCGTTCTCTTGGCAAAACTCTGTTAGACTTTGCTCTGCTTCATTCAGTTTGAAAAGAAGCACAATATCTGTGGAACAGGATAAAACAAAACTCAGTAAAATGAGGGGTATGTTTGTACACTGTACTTACAATAATTTATACACCATTTACATTGTACTGGATATTATAAGTAACCTAGAGATGATTTAAAGCATAGAGGAGGAGGATGTACATGGGCTATGTGCAAATACTATGCCACTTTTTATAAGGGACTTGAGATTTTCATATCTACAGCATTCCTAGAACAAATTCCCCCACAGATACTGAGGAAGGATTGTATAAGAAAGTTCTATTTTTTTTCCATAATTGTCAAGTAATTTATATTTTTTTAAATTTTTGCTAACTTGATCAGCACACATTGTTTCACTGATTTGTCTTCTAGTTGCATTTCTTACTTTGTGTATTTTCTGATCCTGTCCTTTTCCATATCTAAATGTTTTTCTTGTTGCTTTGTTAGAATTCCTTTTATGGCCCATCTAATTGTTTGGCTCCCTATCATTCAGTACCCTGCAGCGTACTGATCAAAAATTCTTGCTGGATCACTTGAATCTTCTGCCTCCATAGTCAGAACTTGCAAAGACAGTTTTGTGGTTTTTTTCCTAATGTTTTAGCATCTTTTTATCAGCTGTTTCCACTGTTAGAAGGGCTCATCCTGCAAAACTTCTTATACCTGTACCATAACATTTTTGGTTCTTTGCTTTCTCCTGAAAACTTTTACCAGTCCAGTGTTCCACCCTTCAAATTTCTTCTGGTTGGCTCATTAATTAACTGTGCAAATAATATAGTTATTCAAGATAAAGCATTTTGCATGCATCACCTCACATTGGCTCATATAACATTAAGAGATAATTATCACTATCATTCTTAAGACTGGAAACCTGAAGCACAGAGAGGTTTCATACCTCTTTCAAAGCTGCACAGCTAGTGAGTGGTTGAAGGGGATTTTGACCCCAAGCCCTTAGACTCGAGGGCCACTGGGGTGGCCAGTTATTTCATCTGACCCATGAAATCAAAGTTGAAATGGATGAACAGGGCCTGGTGTTACTACCCCAGGTTAAAATATACCTTTCAATAGTGTCCATACACAAAGTCATGGCTAGTTTTGGGCACCATGAAAAGACTGGTAGAGGAGGTGAGACTTCTCTGGTGGTCCAATAGCTAAGACTCTGAGCTCCCAATGCAGAGGGCCTGGGGTTCTATCCCTGGTTAGGGAACTAGATCCCACATGCCACAACTAAAGGTCCCGCATGCCACCGCTAAGACCCGGTGCAGCCAAATAAACAAATATTAAAGGAAAAAGGAAGAAAGGTAGAGGAGCTCTTTTGTGATCAGATGCCTTTGCTTTCCCTTTCTCAAAGCATGCTGCTTTGTCTATATTGTATCTAAGCTAAATAAGTAAATAAATAATAAAATTAAAAAATAATAAATAATAAAGAAAGCCAAGTGTGAAGAATTGATGCTTTTGAACTGTGGTGTTGGAAAAGACTCTTGAGAGTCCCTTGGACTGCAAGGAGATCCAACCAGTCCATTCTAAAGGAGATCAGTCCTGAATATTCACTGGAAGGACTGATGCTGAAGCTGAAACTTCAATACTTTGGCCACCTGATGCGAAGAACTGACTCATTCAAAAAGACCCTGATGCTGTGAAAGACTGAAGGTGGGAGGAGAAGGGGACGACAGAGGATGAGATGGTTGGATGGCATCACCGACTCAATGGAAGGGAGTTTGAGTAAACTCCGGGAGTTGGTGATAGGGAGGCCTGGCATGCTGCAGTCCATGGGGTCTCAAAGAGTCAGACATGAGTGAGTGACTGAACTGAACTGAAGCTAAATAAGTACATGCCTGGCACAGAGTAAGTGCTCAAGAAATTTGGTTTTCTCTCCCTGTTTCCTTGGCCCCCAAGAGATGCCCTATCACCATCAGGGCAGAACCGTGGTGATGGATCATCAAGCCCACTCTAATAATAAAAGCTGCCCCCTGAGTGCAGTCTACCGGCAGGCACTGGGCTAAGCAGTTCATATACAGACCACCTCATAAACTCAGGTCAGTCTCCCTACATGGCTGAGAAGTCACTCTTTAAAAACATAGTCAAATGACATGTTAAAACATCTGGAAAGATGATTCCATGTTACTACTCATCTGCTCAAACCCCCAGTGGCCTCCCAACTCATTTACAGTAAAAGCTAAAGGCTTTACAAGGAATAATGTTCTTTCTTACTTTTCCTCAAACATTCATTCAAAGCATATCTTCTGCCTTCTGGTCTTTGCATCTGCTGCTCCTCCCCCTCTCACCTGGAATTTTCTTCTCTATACTTAGTTCATGTTTTGTCACCCTCGGAGAGAGGCCTTCTTTGACCACCCTTTCTAAACAGCTTCTCTCCTCATACCCCTCACTCTGCTTTGCTCACTGCACTTGCCACCTGGCATCCATATTTACCTATTGTCTGTTTCACCCAACCAGATTTTTAGGTACATGAGAAAAGGAACTCCATCTTTGCTCACTCTTGCACTTATTCCTAGAACCATGAGTCACAAATTGCAGGTGCTTAAAAGAAGTATTTGTGGAAGGAAGGAAAGAAAGAACTGCTAATATCCCCACTTTATAGACGAGGACTCAGAGAGGTTACGTAGTTTGCTCAAGACCACACAGCTGATTAAGTAGCAGGACAGCAATCTAAGACTTCAACGCTTAGCTTCTACATGGTTCTATCACTAAGTATCACCTCACACATACACAAGTATTGGAGAGCTTATTGGCAATATTTCATGAGATTTTTTCAAAAAGAGGCCTAAGTAAATGTTATTTATAGATTACTTGCTTTTTTTAAAAAAAAGGAAAAACACAGAAAGAATAAAAAATCATCATATACATTCTGGGTGAAAACACAAAATTAGAAGGGCTTGAATATTTTAGTTGGCTTTAGTTTGGTACTTATATTAATTCCTTCTCACAAATCCATTCAAAGGGCATGGAATAATCCTTCTGTCTGTGACACAGGGCAGTCGCTGCAAATACCTGGGCATAGGGCTTATCTAGAAGGCCACAGTCCAAGCATCTTCCCAGAATGCTGACCTATTCTATTTATTTAGCCCAAGGTAACATAATCCTTTAGACATCCAATTTGTAGGTCAGCTATAAAAGGGTTGGGAAGTTTGTGGCTGGATATTATCTTCTTCACTCCTTTCAGATTTTAGTAAACAAAAAGTGAAATACTATGTCCAAAATACTTAAACCAGAGCACACAAGTGCTAGAAAGCCCTTTAGGGAGCATCTGGTCTACCCTCTTGTTTTCCAGATGAGGAAAATAAGTCCTTTGGAAGTGAATTTCTATATATATTACAATTGTGCTTGACATTTGCTTTCAAATCTAGCATGGCTTTATGCCAAATGAACCCCAAAACTGAGAAATACGGCCAAAAAGTCCACGTGTTTCCTCAGGAACTCATTGAATCATGACATCAGTTCTCTTCTCAAGTCTCAAAAATCTGAGTCTCACTAAAAATGATCTCATACCTCAACAGGGAATAAATCTGTGGAACTGTTAACCTCAAACTGATCACATATTGGCATTCTTTGAGTATGCTGGACCACAGCTGATTTAACCCACTAATCTGTATTGATTTTCATCTCTGTTCAAGGGTGCTGACCATGTACTACAGATATGAAAACTTGGTCTTCAGCCAGGCCAGAATTTAAGTCTAAGGATGGTCTATGTGACTGCAGTAAGACCCTCTGCACAGGAAACTTGTTAGCTTTGATGGCTCGAGATAAGTCTGAACAGTTTATTTTCTTTTCTTCTTTTGTTTTCCCCTATTTTCTATTGTTTTATTTTCCTGTTTCTTCTTTTCTTCCTTCCTGATAGCAATATAAATGCATGTTTGAAGCAAAACAAAAAAATCTAGAAAGAACAATTAAGTATTAACAACATTATATTTACAATTCCAGACACTGGAAATGCTTTCATGTGTTACATGAAAAGTCCATTAATTGAGAAAACAGGCTGTTTGTGAGAAATTCAGAACTTAGATTTTACATGAATCAGAACCTCCTGCAAATCTCCCCAGGGCCCATAGTGAGAGAAAATCTTGGTATGGGTAGTTGAGTCATGGTGGGAAATGTTTTTGTAATTGAGACCCTGAAAGTAAACTGCATCAGAAGTTTACCTTGAGACTGAAATGCTGGTGAAGGAGAAACAAAGGTGAACTCTTTATTCCTGTTAGAATCCCATCTCGATTACTCTAGGCAGGTTACTCAATCCCTCCATATCTCCTCTATAAAAATGGAGATCAAGATCCCATCTCAGTAGGAAAATGGTGAGGGTCTCGTGAGATGGGCCTCTGCACCTTAGTGCAGAGTCAGGCCCACGTGTGTCTTCACTCAACATGAGCCACTCTTGTATGTGGCTTTCAGCGCAGTGTCATGACAACCAGAACTAAAAGAAGAGTCAGAAAACAGTTGGCTCCATGCTCTGAATCATTCATATTTTCACAGGGGCTCTGCCAGAAACCTCATGGTAGGCGGTTTATAGAACCCCAGCTAGGACCAGGCATAGCCTGCCCATTGCTCCAGGCCAGAGGAACCAGGGCAGCAGCCACCAGGGATGCAGAGTTCTCTTTAGGTTGCCAGAGTCACTCCCTCCTTTACTCCAGTGTGTTGCTCAGCATGAAATCTGATGAAAATGAGGAGTCTGGACCACCTAAGGAGCAAAAGGAATAGAGGCCCAGAGGGATGATCTGAAGCCTGAGAAGGGGCCAGTGTGCAGTCCGGAAAGTGACACCCAGGTCCTAGTGATGGGGGCAAGAAAGCAAAATGAAGTCAGTTAGCTGGTTCCTATGACAGGAAAGAGAACTCCCCAAGCTAGACCCCCAGGGAAACCAGCTTAGAAATTAGACAGAGCTTACTTTATTAAACCATAAGAAGGATAAAGATACTAGGAAAGGGGTTCCAGGTACCCAGGGAGAGGGGATGGTGGGTGGGAGAGATTCAGATAAATACATTTCTTCTGTCTGTTTCTCAGTGGAAAGGAAAAACACACACACCTTCTCCTCCTTAATGAGAGGTTTGGTCTGTGCCTTGCTCTGACTTCCTCACAAACAACCACAGGGAGCGGGCAGACTCCTCAGATTACTCTTGACCTTGGAAATTGACCCTTGGAAATGCATTCTACTTCAAGATTTGAAAAAAAACCCTAACAATCTTTTGTGAAAAATGGCTTATTTCTATTGGGGCCCTGTTTCCTTCCTCTCATCCACTGCTGCTCCACAGTTAAGATCAATTTAATAAACACACACACACACATACCCCAGGCCATTCCTCTTTTAATTAAAGCCCTTCATAGCTTATTCAAAGCCTTGGAGAAGGCAATGGCACCCCACTCCAGTACTCTTGCCTGGAAAATCCCATGGACAGAGAAGCCTGGTAAGCTGCAGTCCATGGGGTTGCGAACAGTTGGACACAACTGAGCGACTTCACTTTGACTTTTCACTTTCATGCATTGGAGAAGGAAATGGCAACCCACTCCAATATTCTTGCCTAGAGAATCCCAGGGATGGGGGAGCCTGGTGGGCTGCCGTCTATGGGGTCGCACAGAGTCGGACACTACTGAAGTGACTTAACAGCAGTAGCAGCAGCATAGCTTCCCACTATCCTTAGATTAAAATCCAAACAGCAAATTGTGGGACAATAAGCTCTCCCCCTATCAGCCCTTGCCCACCTCTCAGACCTCATCCACACTACTCTCTGTATATTCATTATTTCCAGCTATGCTGCCTTGGTCTTCTTCCAGGCTTGTTCCCAACTAGGGCCTTTGCACCAACTGGTCTCTGTATTTGAATTAGTCTTCCTCCGATTTTGTGGCTGACTCCTCCCTGTCTTTCATGTCCCACTCATATGCCACCTTCTCAGGAAGATCTTCCTGAACCACAGACCCCAAATCTAAATCCATATATACACATTCTATCACTTGCCAGCACTTAATCACTTCCTGGCCTCTTTGTCGTACACTTGCTCCTTGATTGTTGTTGTCACTCCTACAGGGACATAAAACCCATGATCACAAGGCTTTAACTTTCCTGTTCATCACTATTCAGAGTCTAGAGGTTTCCCTGACACACAACCAAGAGTAATACCTAATTATAAATGAGAAGAATGAAGCTCATTTTTCCTACACTTCCCGCATTGCCATTTTTGACAACAACATCTGATTTCTTCTCATCTCCCACCCAAATGATCCAGATACCAGAACCTTATTTTCACCTTCATCATCATACTATGGGGCTCCTGCTCAACCATCAGCAAGTTGGAACCCCTCTAATCCCTTCAGAGCTTCTACATCGGGACTTCCCTGGTAGTTCAGTGGTTACGAATCTGCTTGCCAATGCAGGGGACACGGGTTCAATCCCTAGTCCAGGAATTAAGATCCACATGCCACAGAGCAACTAAGCCTCAATTACTGAACCCGAGCATTCTAGAGCCCACGCTCTGCAACAAGAGAAGCTGCTACAATAAGCAGCCACAGCAAAGAGAAGCCTGCAAATAGCAACTAGAGAGCGGCCTCTGCTTGCTGCAACCAGAGAAAGCCCATGAGCAGCAATAAAGACCCAGAGCAGCCAAAAATATAATTTTTTTAATTAAAAGAGAAAACAAAACTTCTAAATCTTCCAAGTCTCCTTTTCCCCACCTCCACTAAAGCAGGAATTCCAGCTGCTCAACCATTCCCAAATCCTTAAGTCCATTAGCTTCCTTTCAACCTGAGACCTTGCACAGACTTTTGGCATCATGACTAAAAACACAGGGCTGCAGCCACACCAGTAACCATGGTTTGAGGTTTATTGTGAGGATTCAGTGAGCTCAGTACAATGCCTGGCACATGCTAAGTATTCAGTCAACGTTAGCTGGTCCCATTACTCTCACTACCATAATAAAAGTTTCTTCTTTGTCTCTGCTTCCTGCTCTTTCTTCTCTCCCAGCCCACTCCTATTTGGTTAGTTTTACTCTTTTTGGTTCATTTATATGGGTTGAAGTTGGGTCCTTGCCAGGTCTTCTTGGTGGCAGCTCATAGTTCTAACTGGAGAGAACTAGCTGGGTGCAGGTTGGAGAAGAGCTAAGAGCTTTCCAGACCCTCAGGAAACTTGCACACCAGACTTTGGGCTTTAGGCTCTAGCAATCTGGTGTCCATGGGTGGGCTTCTAAAACTGATGGAAGTGAGGGGCAGAGGCCCTCTGAGCAGGGTATGTTGCAGTGATGTTCACCTGTGTTTCCTCTTAGGCAAGAGCTTAAGCCAGATTCTACCCCTTGGGGTTATCAACAGAGGGTTTACTACAACCCTTTCAGTTTTTCTTAGCCTTTCTTGTTCAAGATCTCAGTCATGTAGAGAGGCAATCCTTGGTAATGATGAGCAAATCCTGGCCCAATTCCCTTGTGGGGAGGGGTGGAATTGTCACAAACAGTGGAAGCTGCCCATGTTTTCTGGGTATAGTTCTAAGACTCAGGTAGACTGAATTTGTGAGACCCTTTCTTTGCTTTGCTCAGATATGCCTCAGGCCCTCACTGTGCGGAAGTTTCCATTTGAGGAAATTTAATTTATTTCAGGATGGTAAAAAGTGATACCTTACCAGATTCTCAAATACTTTAGAAGAAGAATGACTGAGTAAGGGAACTCAGACACAGATATGACTAGAGACCTGCTGCTATGACAAACTGGCAAGACTGGAGTAACTAAGATGACCTTGTAAAACTAACTAAGTTATTTCCACAAATGCTCTAAGCCCATTGTATGTGCCAGACACTGTGCTAAATACTGGAGATGAGGGCTAGGTAAGGCAGGCCCAGTCTATGCCCTCCTAGAGCTCAAAGTCAGAGTGTCTGTACAGGCAAGAATTACACAGCGTGACTGACGATGCTACTGCCAAAGGGAAGATACAGGGTGGTCTATCTGGACGTACATGGGACAGAACACTTAACCCCAAATGGAAGTACTGGGCTCGGGGAGGGCTTCTTGGAGGACAACACAGTGCTGCAGGTGAGGCTTCAAGGATGAATGAGTCAGCCAGATGGCAGATGGGAGGGGAGGTTAAAGGGAAGTGTTTCAGGCAAAGCTGAGAGCCTGAGCAAACGATGAAAGACAAGACAGGGTATGGTGTGCTGCAGAAACCCAGGAGCAGTCGGGTAGGGCTCCACTGCCAGAGGTTCTGGGTTAATTGGTCTTGGATGAAGTCCAGCCTTGGGTATTTTTAAAAGCTTCCCAGGTGACTTTCATGTGTAGCCAGAGTTGAGAACTGCTGGACCAGAACATGGGATGAAAGAGAGGGCGTGGTGAGAGGTGAGGCTGGAGATATGAGCTCAGCCAGATCACGCAGAACCTGGAAAACTGTCAAGGAGCTTGAGTTTTCTTCTCTGAGCGCTGGAGACTATTTAAACATTCAAGCAAGGGAACAAACAACTTGATCAGAATTCCAGATTTCAGAGATCCCTGTTGTGGAATTGGGATTAGAAGTGGGCAGGCATCAAAGTAAGAAAACCAACTGAGAGGCTTTTGCAATAATTGAAGCAAAAGATGATCACAACCTGAATTAGGCGAGTGACAGCAAGGTTATATGGAGGCAGATGAATTCCAGAGATATTTGGGAAGCAGAACATCTAGGGCTAGATCAAAGATGGGCTATGGGAGGGAAAGGTCAAGGGCCAGCCCTTTGTTTCAACAGAGTATCATCCCCTGAGACAAGGCTCATCCATCGGAGGGCAAGCACCAGAAAAGGAGAGGCTGGTGTGTGGGTGGGTGGGTGAGGATATCAGCCTGGGATCTGTTGAGTTTGAGGCGCCAGTGGGACATCCAAGAGAGATAAGCAGTCAGTAGATAGTAGTTTAACTCTCAAGTAAAGCATCTAGGTTGAAGATAGAAATGTAGAAGTTATCAAAAAAGAAAAATGGTAGGAATGGATGAGATTGCCCAGGGGGAGGGTGAAGAGGAAAATATGTTGACAGAATCTGTCAAGTGGTTTCCTTCCTCAGGGTAGACAGCCCTGAACTCACTAAGGGCAATTTGGCTACACAATGACGGGGCTTGTCCTAGCTAGTCCTCCTCAAGTGTGTGACCTGGCTTACCCCAGTCAACATGAACCCCTGCTGCTGGCCTATATTTGGGCCCATCACTGTTCGTGCAATTGGATCACGTTGATTGGCAGTGAGGAGCGGCTGGCAGTTGCGTCTTGCACCTATGGAGCTTAGCTGCAGGAGGCAGTTCCAAGCTCCATGGCTCTGCTTAGAGGTTTCCAAATGCAGAGGTAGTTATGTGTCAGACATCTGAGGCGTTTAAAAGAAAGTACGCCTGAACCATCTGAGAATGGGAACATTTGACACCTAACTCAGCAAGGAGGTCCTAGGAAGAATTTGCTATGGAGAATGGAAGAATGGGTGGGCAACAAGCAATGATTTTATTCTCCAATCTGAGCAATTGTGATTTTATTTTACATTTAGTCTGCCTGGATCTAAGTGCCCCCAGGTGCCCTCAGATTCCAGAGATGCCAATCTCTGTTGTATTGTAAATAATAACAACAAAGCACTCTGACTTTAAGCAGGGTTTTTTGTTTTAATTTTGTTTTACCCTTAACAAGCTTATAAAATATGACAAGTATTAGCCTCATTTTATTTTAATTTTCTTTTCATGCGGGCCATTTTTTAAAAGTCTTTATTGGATTTGTTACAATATACTAAGTTGTATCAGATTCTTTGGATCCCATCCACTGGAGCCCATCAGGATCCTTTGTCTTCCACTATCTCCTCAAAATCATGGCCATTGAGTCAGTGATGTCAGCCAACCATCTCATCCTCTGCCACCTCCTTCTCCTTTTGCCTTAAATCTTTCCCAGCATCAGGATCTTTTCCAATGAGTTTCCTCATCACATCAGGTAGCCAAAGTACTGGAGCATTGCTTCTGTTTTGTGCTTTAGTTTTTTTGGCTACGAGGCATATGGATTTTGGCACCCAAACCAGGGGTCAACATCCATTGGATCCAACATCCGTTGGATCATTGAAAAAGCAAGAGAGTTCCAGAAAAATATCTACTTCTGTCTTATTGACTATGCCAAAGCCTTTGACTGTGGATCACAACAAACTGTGGAAAATTCTTGAAGAGATGGGAATACCAGGCCACCTGACCTGCCTCTTGAGAAATCTGTGTGCAGGTCAAGAAGCAACAGTTAGAACCGGACATGGAACAACAGACTGGTTCCAAATCGAGAGAGGAGTATGTCAAGGCTGTATATTGTCACCCTGCTTATTTAACTTCTATGCAGAGTACATCATGAGGAATGCTGGACTGGATGAAGCACAAGCTGGAATCAAGATTGCCGGGAGAAATATCACTAACCTCAGATATGCAGATGACACCACCCTTATGGCAGAAAGTGAAGAGGAACTAAAGAGCCCCTTGATGAAAGTGAAAGAGGAGAGTGAAAAAGTTGGCTTAAAATTCAACATTCAGAAAACGAAGATCATGGCATCTGGTCCCATCCCTTCATGGCAAATAGTTGGGGAAACAATGGAAACAGTGACAGACTTAATTTTTTTGGGCTCCAAAATCACTGCAGATGATGACTGCAGCCATGAAATTAAAAGACGCTTGCTCCTTGGAAGAAAAGTTATGACCAACCTAGACAGCATTATTAAAAAGCAGAGATGTTACTTTACCAACAAAGGTCCATCTAGTCAAAGCTATGGTTTTTCCAGTAGTCATGTATGGATGTGAGAGTTGAACTATAAAGAAAACTGAGTGCTGAAGAATTGATGCTTTTGAAGTGTGGTGTTGGAGAAGACTCTTGAGAGTCCTTTGGACTGCAAGGAGATCCAACCAGTTCATCCTAAAGGAAATCAGTCTTGAATATTCATCGGAAGGACTGATGCTGAAGCTGAAACTTCAATACTTTGGCCACCTGATGGGAAGAACTGACCCATCTGAAAAGACCCTGATGCTGGGAAAGCTTGAAGGTGGAAAGAGAAGGGGACGACAGAGGATGAGATAGTTGGATGGCATCACTGACTCAATGGACATGAGTTTGAGTAAGCTCCAGGAGCCGGTGATGGACAGGGAAGCCTGGTGTGCTGCAGTCCATGGGGTCATAAAGAGTCAGACACGACTAAGCAACTGAACTGAACTGAACTGAACAGGGGTCAAACCCACAACCCCCTGCACTGGAAGGTGAAGTCTTAACCACTGGACTGCCAGGTAAGCCCCATGCCCCGTTTTAAAGATGAAGTAACATATATACGCTACCCAGTAGCTCAGCAGTAAAGAATTCACCTGCCAATGCAGGAGACATGGGTTTGATTCCTGGGTTGGCAAGATCCCCTAGAGAAGGAAATTGCAACTCACTCCAGTTTTCTGGCCTGGGAAATCCCATGGACAGAGGAGCCTGACTGGCTACAGTCCATGGGGTCTCAGAGTGGGACATGACTTAGCGACTAACAACAACAACACATATACACTACCACGTGTAAAATAGAGAGCTAGTGGGACGCTGCTGTATAACACACCTAGGGGGGGTGGGATGGGGCAGGGTGGGAGGGAAGCTCAAGAGGGAGGGGATATATGAATACTTTTGACTGATTCACATTGTTGTATGTCAGAAACCAAAACAACATTATAAAGCAATTATCCTCCAATTAAGAATAAAAATTTTAAAAAGGGCAGGTAACTAAGATTGAAAGGAAATGGCTACCCACTCCAGTATTCTTGCCTGGAGAATTCCATGGACAGAGGAGCCTGGCGGGCACAGTCCATGGGGTTACAAAGGGTTGGAACACGACTGTGAAACTAACACACACACTGTAAAACAATTACAAACATAGAACATATTAGCTTGCCCAAAGTTGCCGAAAATATAGGTTGGGCTAACAGTTTCTCACTCCAAATGCATTCCAAGCTCATAACTCTAGCTTCCACCTCTTTTAAAAGGGTCTTTTTAACCCACTCTAGAGAAGAGCTACAAGAGAAAATGGGAAGAGGATTTGGAAAGAAACTTAGCAGTTAACTCCTGTGATGGCCATATTTGTGACTTTTTCCTTTGCTCTTTATCTCATCTCAGCATAAATCACACATACCTAATAGCAAAAAGCTTGAAGAAAAATGTCTGGACTGGGCAGAGGAATTGGGGATCCTGATTCCAGATGAATTCTAGAACCCTGGGATTGGAAGGGACCAATGGGTCATCTACTTTAACAGCTAAATTGACAGATGGAAGAAAGTGAGAGGAATGTAACTCATGCATGCTCACCTGGCCAACCGTGGCCAAAAGCAGCCCAGAACCTTAGCCTATTGATGTACACCCAAATAACAGCGTGGAAATAACCACAGACTCATGGCACCAAAACAAACACAACACCCCAAATATATAGGGGAATCAAGTGAAGTGAAAGTTGCTCAGTTGTGTCCAACTTTTTGCGACCCAGGCCACAATCCTGGAGTCGGTAGACTTTCCCTTCTCCAGGGGATCTTCCTGACCCAGGAATTGATCCGGGGTCTCTTACATTGCAGGCATGTTCTTTACCAACTGAGCTATGCAGGAAGCTTATCAAGAGCTGACCTAAAAGAATCAGTACACACTCATTCCTCTTTTCCTCTGGATACATTTTCACTGGGCTCTGATTAAGAACGTTAATTGGGAAAATTTTACTGTGGTACTCTGTCTTGTCTTTTACTGAAGTCATAGGGGGAGGTTGGTAGCAGTGCCTTGAAGGTAGAGTGGGTGGAACTGGGAAATTGCTCTGTAAGATTCAGGCTGGTGACAATGGGGTTCTTGATTCCACCAGTTTATTATTCACTAGGCACTAGAATTAGATGTAATAATAGCTTGCATTTGTATAGCGTATTCTAATTTACAAAGGGCTTTTATGACATTATCTCATTTGATCCCACTGACAACCCCTTAAGGTAGACAAGACAGGTATAATTATCCCACTTTATGGATGAGAAAACTGAGACTTGGAGAAACCAAACGACTTGACCACGCAAACTCAGTTACCAAACTGGAGTCTGGGCTGGAAAGTGGGTGGGTGTTCTTACTTAAGAGACCTTCAACTTTGCAAAGGTCACACAGCTGAGTAGGACTTGAATCCCAGTGAGGCTGCCTCCAGAGGTTATGATTTTGACCACCATGTTCTACTAGTCATTCAACAGACACATGTTGAGTGTCTCTTTTCTTAGTTCCCTACTTACTGTCAATAGAATCCATGTACTCCTGCTAACACCGGGACTCATTAGTGAAGGCATGCTTGGAAAAGGCTTCCAGAACCCTCTCCATACCTCAGTAAATATAAGCCTGTGTCCTAATCTCAGAATCCCCATTAGCCCTAACTTCAGGGAAGAGGAGTTAAGAGAAGTGATGGCTGAAGTCTCCAGGCCCTGGGCTGAGTCCAGCAGGGAGTAAGGAAGCCAGATGAAGCCTCCTCTTCCTGAGAGTCTTCTGTGTTGGCCTCTCCCTTGTCCTCTTAGCGGCTAGTAGCAGCTGCTGGCTAGTCTTAAAAATTGCCCAGCCTGCGAAGAACGTGTCACAGAGTACACGGCTTCCTTGGGCCTGTACCCCTGGGACAGGCAGCTCAGCCAAGCAGCCCCATAAATAGCACTGTCATATGTGAAAGGGGAGGCAGGTCAGGAAAACATGCTGGCTCTCCTCGGTGACTGCAAACCTCCGAGTCAAGTGATGAGTCTGAGGGAAAAAGACAATTCCTATTACGTAGGTTTAACACTGAGGAGCCCCTCTGAGAACTAATCCGTGTTATAAGTTGTTCACGCCTTCCTATTCCTCATTCCTTCGCTCCCTTTTCTTTGGTCAGTCCCTGACTAACATGCCTTTTCCATCTGGTCTGTCAGATGATATTGTATAAGAATCTAGACTGAGTTTTTCTATTTATAGAAGACAGTTGTGCTGCTTTAGCACAGGAACTAAGGTTTGGTTCCGGGTTACGTTACATGTGAAAGATACAGAAATGTGTTTGTTCTCAAATGTTCTCCTCCATTGCTATTTTATCGCATCAGGGAGGCCTCTTCGAGTAACATATCCCTTAACCGTGACCTTTTGAATTACAAAAAAATTTCTTTTCTGATCGCAAAAGCAGTTCATGCCAGGAATAGGTTTCGAGGTCTATATAAAGGTATATTTAAAAACATAAAAGTGCCTCTTAGTCTCCAGCCCAGAGATGACCACTGTTAACAGGCGATATCTCTTTTAGCATGAAGGCTTTCACAGTGATACATGGGAAATGTCAAGAATGCTGATAGGAGGTTTTGATAGAAGAGGGGAAAATTTGCAAAGCCAGTTTCAAAAAAGGTTCAAAAGCAAAATGAAGAGGAGGTGGGAAGAGAAAAAAAGTGAAGAAAATAAGCCCCAGTTTTTCAGCCTGGGTGACTGGGAAGAAGGTGTTGCTGAGGGAAAGAACAAGAAAGGTGTTTAGTCTGTTAGGCCTGAGGGGCCATTCTGGGTAAATTATTATCTTCATTCTAGGAGCCACTGTCACACATGCTTCAAAGCCTGCACTTAGCTTCCCAGATGTTTATGTGCTGCTTACTATTCCAAATCTAGACCACTTAAGCATCTCAATAGGACTTAAAAACTGAGAGGGAGGGAGAAAATTCAAATATAGAAAAGACAGAGCCACCTATTTGAGGAACTTCAAGTTTTCAATCATCACCTCTAAGCAGTTGCTTGGAACATTTTAGCACTGTCATCCACAGTTTCTACAAACTTACTCATAACTTTCTCAAAGTTTAAACACTCTCTAATTAATACAAAATCATCTTCAACAAAATGTAATTTGAGCCAAACAGATATCTTAAGGCCAGGGTAAGAGGTACACTGTTCTCCATTAAAAATATGAACTCTGCCAGCCTACTTTGGGGATACAGTTCAATTCATTCACTCAGTCGTGTCAGACTCTTTGCGATCCCATGGACTGCAGCACGCCAGGCCTCCCTGTTCAACACAAACTCCCAAAGTTTACTCAAACTCATGTTCATTGAGTCGGTGATGCTATCTAACCATCTCATCCTCTGTTTTCCCCTTCTCTTCCCACCTTCAAGCTTTCCCAGCTTGAAAGTGGGAAGATCAAAGTCTTTTCAAATTGAGTTTCAGCTTCAGCATCAGTCCTTCCGATGAATATTCAAGACTGATTTCCTTTAGGATGGACTGGTTGGATCTCCTTGCAGTCCAAGGGACTCTCAAGAGTCTTCTCCAACACCACACTTCAAAAGCATCAATTCTTCAGCACTCAGCTTTCTTTATAGTTCAACTCTCACATCCATACATGACTACTGGAAAAACCATAGCTTTGACTAGATGGACCTTTGTTGGTAAAGTAACGTCTCTGCTTTTTAATATGCTGTCTAGGTTGGTCATAACTTTTCTTCCAAGGAGCAAGTATTTTTTAATTTCATGGCTGCAGTCATCATCTGCAGTGATTTTGGAGCCCAAGAAAATAAAAGTCTGTCACTGTTTCCATTGTTTCCCCAACTATTTGCCATGAAGGGATGGGACCAGATGCCATGATCTTCGTTTTCTGAATGTTGAATTTTAAGCCAACTTTTTCACTCTCCTCTTTCACTTTCATCAAGGGGCTCTTTAGTTCCTCTTCACTTTCTGCCATAAGGGTGGTGTCATCTGCATATCTGAGGTTAGTGATATTTCTCCCGGCAATCTTGATTCCAGCTTGTGCTTTATCCAGTCCAGCATTTCTCATGATGTACTCTGCATAGAAGTTAAATAAGCAGGGTGACAATATACAGCCTTGACATACTCCTTTCTTGATTTGGAACCAGTCTGTTGTTCCATGTCCGGTTCTAACTGTTGCTTCTTGACCTGCACACAGATTTCTCAGGAGGCAGGTCAGGTGGCTTGGTATTCCCATCTCTTCAAGAATTTTCCACTTTGGGGGTACATCATCTAATAATTATAGCAGACCAAGAGTCAAGCTTTTGATTCCATCATTCTTGCCACTATTAATGTTTCTGGTACTCATTGCTGTGTGTATAACTAGGTAAGTTCCCATTTTAGGATCTTGACAAACAGGTCCCACTGGTTCTTCCCTTCTTAATCCAGTATCCCCACAGGTAGTGTGTGTTATTAAGTAGGCTGTACTGATGCCAGTTCCTATGCACTTTGAATGAGGCTGGTGAGGATAAAGTCAGAGCTTGGCCCTGCTGACTGGACAGTGGGAGGGTAATTGCTGCTGACTTGCAGCAATCCTCGGAGACTCCTAGATCCTCGGAGACTCCTACTCCCTGGATTGCTCCCCCGGTGAGGTTTTCAGTGGGGCTGATGATTGTGCTTCTCCTACTTTTTAATTATCACAAAAGAAAAATAAGAGTGTAGAGATAATACTGTTGCTGTTGCTGGTTATTTAATTTAACTTTACTTTGTTATTTTAAGTTTGTATCATTGGCTTAACTAAACCAAAGCTTAAATTTTCTCAGCATTGCCCCAAGGGATAGAACAAGGATCAAAGAGAAGAAACGGAAAAAGAGGCAAGCGTTAGCATTTCTAAAGGCACCAATCAAAGAGTGAAGAAGCAACTTCCTGAAAACAGAGTTCCCTCTCTCTAACAGAAGTCAAGTACTAGCAGAAGGATCTTCTGTTAGGATTTGGTTATCACCTGCATGGAAAGATCTGGGGTAAAGTCAGATGTGACTTGGGCCACAGAGCTAGTTGACTATTAGAGAGTTTACCAGACAGTGGCATTAATTAAGTATAATCACCAGATTTCCAGGAAGGGTTATACTCTTTAAAAGCTCATAAATTGAATTATAAGAGCACCAAGATATGATTGAAAGCTGAGAGACATATATATGAAAACTAATGTGCCGTATACTCATTCCCTATGAGAAATGTAGCTGCACAACATATTGGTTATATCAGCCAACTGACTGCATTATCGGTTGTCGGGGTGAAAACACACACATTTAGACACATCTACAGAATTCTGGAAATACACTGTCAAGACTGTATAATTAGGGATTTTATCACACTCTTAGTTCTCTAGGAATAGAACCAGCCTCATAACACGTAAGACTATTGAGCGATTTTAGCATAGTCACCTTCTGGAACGTGTTTCCAACTTTCAACTCCAGTTAACTTTCAAGAATAGGCCTACCTTTCTGTGTGTAATAGCAACATTTGTTTTGAAAGAGGAGGGTTCACAGTCTTTCTCTTAGGTCATTTCCTCAGTTCCTGAGTTTATGCCTCACATTTTGATTCTCGCTAATGCTCTTCTCAGACAGTTCTGAGTTGAGTCAACTGTGAGAAACACTGGCAGCTCACCCCCTATCGACTTTAGGGTATGTGTACTTGGTCACTCAGCCATGTTCACCTCTGTGTGACCCCATGGACTGTAGCCTGCAGGCTCCTCTGTCCATGGGATCCTCCAGGCAAGAATACTGGAGTGAGTTACCATGCCCTCCTCCAGGGGATCTTCCCAACCCAGCTGTAGAACCCAGGTCTCTGCATTGCAGTCGGATTCTTTACAGTTTGAGCCATGAGGGAAGCCCACTGACTATAGGGTAGTACTCAGTTTTGAATGGGAACCTGTACAAACGATCTCTATGGTCCTTCTCAACCCTGTGGTTTTATAGTTTCATGAACCTATTCATAGGGGAATGGAGGAAGGGATAGGAAAGTTTACAGTTGAGGCAGGGGACTAAGGAGAGGGTTGAATCTGATTTAACTTAAAAAACTGTTCTTACTGAGGGCAGAGATATGGGATTATGTGTGTTGAATTTTCTCTACTTTCATTGCTCACAGGCACTTCCACATATGGCAGCTAAAATCCAAGGAGGGTTTCCTATGGGACAAGGTAGGCAGCAGCTCAAGAACCGTGTCTGCGTGTACCCCAATGTTCATCTCAGCACTGTTTATAATAGCCAGGACATGGAAGCAACCTAGATGTCCATCAGCAGACGAATGGATAAGAAAGCTGTGGTACATATACACAATGGAGTATTACTCAGCCATTAAAAAGAATACATTTGAATCAGTTCTAATGAGGTGGATGAAACTGGAGCCGATTATACAGAGTGAAGTAAGCCAGAAAGAAAAACACCAATACAGTATACTAACACATACATATGGAATTTAGAAAGATGGTAATGATAACCCTGTATGCAGGACAGCAAAAGAGACACAGATGTAAAGAACAGACTTTTGGACTCTGTGGGAGAGGGAGAGGGTGGGTTGATTTGGCAGAATGGTATTGAAACATGTATACTATCATGTAAGAAACGAATTGCTAGTCTAGGTTCGATACAGGATACAGGATGCTTGAGGCTGGTGCACTGGGATGACCCAGAGAGATGATATGGGGAGGGTGGTGGGAGGAGGGGTTCAGGATTGGGAACTCATGTACACCTGTGGTGGATTCATGTCAATGTATGGCAAAACCAATACAGTATTGTAAAGTAAAAAAAAATAAAATTTAAATAATAATAAATAAATAAATAAATCCTCCTGGTCTTACTGACTCCCAGGAAAAAAAAAAAAAAAGAAGAACCTTGTCTGTGCAGCAGCCCCACTGTGTACGGGCCCACATACCTTGCACTGAATTATTGTAAACACTCTAATTCCGCACGAAAATTGATTTGGCCACAGTTTCACTCAGCTAAGTACCTTGCTCTATCTAGTCATTCCTTTGTTCAAACAACTTTTCCTGAGCACTAAGCCAGATGCTGGAAGAGAGCAATAAGCTGGATACTGTCTGCTGCTGCTGCTAAGTCGCTTCAGCCGTGTCCAACTCTGTGCGACCCCACATACGGTGGCCCACCAGGCTCCCCCATCCCTGGGATTCTCCAGGCAAGAACACTGGAGTGGGTTGCCATTTCCTTCTCCAATGCATGAAAGTGAAAAGTGAAAGTGAAGTCGCTCAGTTGTGTCTGACTCTTCATGACCCCATGGACTGCAGCCTACCAGGCTCCTCTGTCCATGGGATTTTCCAAGCAAGAGTACTGGAGTGGGGTGCCATCGCCTTCTCCGAGATACTGTCTACCCACAATCTAATGAAGAAGTAAGATATGGAAGGAATGGTTTTAAAATGAAAAAGTTTTGTGTTTTGTTAAAGGAATATGCAAAGTACTGGGGTAAAGGATGGAAGAAATCCCTCCAAGAACTGCTTTAGTTGCATTTCACAACAAAAAGTTTGTATTTTTATTTATTTCAGTGTACTATTTTTTTTTTTCCTTGAGACTTCCTTTTTTAACCCAGGAATTATTTAAGTTGATTTGTTTTAAGTGCTTGGAGTTTTTTCTGTAATCTCTCATTTATTTTTATTTCACTGTGGTTAGAGAATGGACTCTGTATGATTTCAATTTTCTGAATTTTGTTGAGGTTTGTTTTATAGCAAACCTCATAGGTTATGTCTCTCTTGATATATAATCCATGGGAACTCAAACAGCATGTGTATTCTATTGCTGTCAGGTAAGATACCCTATAAATGTTGATTAGATCCTGTTGGTTGATGGTGTTCCTGAGTTCTTTTATATCCTTGCTAATTGTTTGTCTAGGTGTACTATGAATTGTTGAGAGAGGTATATTAAAGTCTCTAACTATAATTGTGAATTTGTCTATTTCTCCTTTCAGTTTTATAGGTTTTGCTTCACATATTTTGTAGCATGTTGTTTCATGCATATACATTTAGCACTGCTGTGTCTTTTTAGTGCAGTGTCCCTTTTATCGTTATTTATTGTCCCTCTCTGTCTTTGCTAATTTTCTTTTTACTGCAGTCTGCTTTTTCTGACATTAATATGGCCAAT
The DNA here is from genome assembly GCF_023091745.1 of Budorcas taxicolor. Classification (NCBI taxonomy): domain Eukaryota; kingdom Metazoa; phylum Chordata; class Mammalia; order Artiodactyla; family Bovidae; genus Budorcas; species Budorcas taxicolor. The sequence continues at coordinate 77,870,380 of NC_068912.1, forward strand.
AATGCTTTCTTTTGATTAATGTTTACATGACATATCTTTCTCTTTTTGTTTTCAACCTACTTATTTCATTATATTTGAAGTGAGTTTCTAATAGACAACATATTTGGATCATATTTTTTTAATTCACTCTGCCAGTCTGTCATTTGGTTGGTGTATTTAGGCTATTTACATAAAATTATTGAAATGTGAGGGCTTAAGTTTGCCATTTTATTTTTATTTTCTATTTATTATATTCCATTTCTGTTTTCTTTTTTATATCTTTCTGTGGATTACTTGCACATTTTTGAGAGTTCTATTTTGACTTATCTATAGTGCTTTGGAGTGTTTTTTGCATAGCTTTTTGGTGATTGCGTAGGTACTACACATACATAAGTTATCTACTGGGAACATCACTTTTGGGGAAGAAAATGGCAACCCACTCCAGTAGTCTTGCCTGGGAAATCCCATGACCAGAGGAGCCTGGCGGACTATAGTCCATGGGGTCACAAAAGAGTCGGATATAAGTTAGCAACTAAAAAACAACATCACTTTACCAGTTTGAACAATAAGAATGACTGAATTGTAAGTGAAAATTTTTCCAAAGTCTGCAGCATTTAAATACAAGATGTCACCTCTAGCACCAGAGAAGGTGTTGATGTCACTGAAGTCCAGATTTTAGATCTTCCTCATGTCTCCAGAAGTGTCTACCTATGAAATCTAGCTTCACCACAGGAGGGAAAATGGGTACACTGACATGTTTAGGAAGCTACCAATTATCCATGTTTATGAAAAAACATGGCTCAGATGGTAAAGAACCCGCCTGCAATGAGGGAGACCTTGGTTCAGGAAAAGGAAATGGCAGCCCACTCCAGTATTCTTGCCTGGAGAATTCCATAGATGGAGGAGCCTGACAGACTACAGTCCATGGGGTCACAAAGAGTAGGACATGACTGAGAGACTAACACACATGAGAAGAGGGATAGATTAGATACTTAAAATCCAGATAGAGCTTTCAAAATTCCAAATTGTATATGCATATAGCAAGCTGATAAACTTTTAAGAGGAAAATTTAAAAACAACAAAATTATATTATTCAAACTTTACCTGCTGATTTTATTCTTTTGCTAGTATTTCATGTAAAGAGGGAAATGGGTCATAAATGACTCACACTGGATCATCAGACTGCAGGTACTTTGAGTAAGGCAACATGAATTGCAGTTTGGCCGTAGGAAAGATGTCTAGACTTGGACGTCAGATAGATGTGGGGTTGATCCCAGCTTTGTCATTTATAAACCACATGACATAAGACAAATTACTTAACTTTTGGGATACTTAGCTTGTATTTGTAAAGCATGGTCAATAATTTTTTCTGTGAAAGTGAGGATTAAACAACGTATGACATATGTAAAAGGCTTAGCCTACAGAAGGTGATAGACAAAAATGAATTTCCTTGCTATGCTCCTGTTGACTTTCACAGACAGAAACCAAATGTCTGTATTTAAAAGCATATGGATATTTCCAAACTAGTCCTCTCTCATCAACCAAGGCTTGTATTTATGGACACCACCTTAACATATAAGTATGAGGTAGTCATCAGAGAGAAGTGTGAAAGATAGTTAATATTTTGGTAGCATTAAAGAAGTCCCTTCTTAAAGAGCTTTTTTTTAAAAACAAACAAACAAACAAACAAACAAACATTTACTGATTACTGACTAGGTGGTGAGCATGGGTGGCACTTTGGCCATCTGACATTATAGCTTCCTTTCATTGCACCCACCAAGGCATTTCCTGAAAGATAAAGGCAAAACAGGACCTGACCTGAAAATTAAGTCTTAGATGTAGATCAGAGTTGCCTAGGTAATTGTTTGACCTGGAAGATATTATTTAGCTTCTCTATAACTCAGTTTCCTCATCTGTTAAACAGGACTAGACCTCCTTTGGGGAAGTTTTGAGGGTAAATTAGGTCATGTCCATAAAACAGTTGAGGTCTTTGAAACAAAGGCTTTTACAAACATATAAACAGCATAATTAATGTCATCATCACCATTATTATTGTTGATGGGGAATAGTTTAGCACACATGGAAACTACAGAATAGGGAATATTTGTTACAGAGAATATGAATTGGAACACTCTTCTATGGAGTATATCTTACCTCACACTCTTTTTTGCTGGCTTAAAACATCCCACTCTGACAGAAGTTCTTTTGCTCTTAGAAGTGGCATTTTATTGCTAGAGTGAAATGTGTGTGTAAAAAGTTCCATCAGCCATCACCCCTATCTTTCACAATGGTTAACAGTCTCTCAAGAGTGTTTCAGGTGGAACTAGAAAACTTTTTACCTGCCCTGTAATGCAGTATCTTCTTTAATAATCTAAACACCTAAATATTGATATGGACTTCTCTGGTGGCTCAGCGGTAAAGAATCTGCCTGCAGGGCAGGAGACTTGGGTTTGATCCCTGGGTTGGGAAGATCCCCTGGAGGAGGGCCTGGCAACCTACTCCAGTATTGCTACTTGGAGAATCCTATGGACAGAGGAGACTGATGGACTATGGTCCATAGGGTCACAAAGAGTTGGACATGACTGAAGCAACTTAGCACACAATATTGATATAGCACCCTGTGTATCCCAGATACTGTGCTAAGATGTTATCAGCATTATCTCATTTAAATCTCACAACAGCCTAGAATACACTTTACTCTGACTTTCTTTAGTCTGTACTCAAATAGCACCTATTAATGGGGGATTTTCAGACCACCCTATAGAAGAGAGTAACAGCTCCCTCACCCCAGTGTTTTTACTTGGGTTTTCCCCCATAGTTACCATCTAATATATTTAAATTTCTTGGTATATTCTCTGTCTCCCATTAGAATGCAAGATGTATAAGGATGGGATTTTGTTATGTTAACTATCCTCAACATCTAATACAGTCCCTGGTAGGTGGGTGCTTAAAAAATACTCATGAGCAAATTAATAACCATATGAGTTAGGTAAGATTAAACTATTTTACTGATGATGAAATAGAGGCTTTGAGATTTATCCACAGTCACACAATAAACAGCCAGGCTGGGCCTGAAAAAAATTCTATCTGACTCTAGACTAATCACCTCCCATTGACCTGATGCTCCACTGGCTTCAGGGAAGATCACAAAGATGATACTTTATTGCTGTTTTGCTGTGGCATCAGAAGACTCATGAAAGTAATGAAAGTGAGATAAAGGCAAGAGATGTGTCTAACGTGTCAGATGAACTGGGGAAGATAATTAGATCGTAATAATTGTCCTTTTCTCCCCCTCTCAACACATTTTGTATCTGAAAAAGATACATCAATCAATTTTCTCTTTGAGTCTAGCTAAGAAGACCTGTAAATATGGGGCCGCTTATTTCTGCTTTCCCTTGTCTACCTTCCATAACTTAGTCAGCAGTATGCTGGGGCTACAAGTTCCTACAACAGACTGGGGTAGACCCACTGGGATTTTCCTGCTAGGATATCAGATTGTCTCCTTGCAAACTGATGATAAATGCCAGTTCTTTAGTATAAAGACTACTCAAAACTGCAGGCATTGCAACACCAGAGCAAAATGACAAGATGACTGTCTCTGTATTTGGCTAAGATGTGTCCCTTCATTGTCTCTATACTTTGTCCTCAGGTGCTCTTCCAAGTGGGAAAGACCAGAATCTAGGTCTGGGCATCTCTACCCTTAAGCCTTTATTCTCTTCAGGGAGGATGCCTATGTCTAAGCAAGAAGATTCCAATTAAAGTAAGGAGTGTGGTAGAGTCAGGTTGGAGAAGGCAATGGCAACCCACTCCAGTACTCTTGACTGGAAAATCCCATGGACGGAGGAGCCAGGTAGGCTGCAGTCCATGGGGTCACGAAGAGTTGGGCATGACTGAGCGACTTCACTTTCACTTTTCACTTTCATGCATTGGAGAAGGAAATGGCAACCCACTCCAGTGTTCTTGCCTGGAGAATCCCAGGGACGGCGGAGCCTGGTGGGCTGTCGTCTATGAGGTCACACAGAGTCGGACATGACTGAAGCAACTTAGCAGCAGCAGCAGAGTCAGGTCAGGAGAAAATGGATCTGATTCAGTAAGACAAAAGGAAGGAGTATTGAGGAAAGGCAGCCCCAAGGAAGAAAAGGTAGCTGGACTCCTGGGATAAGACAAGACTTCAACGTGACAGTTTCTTCTCTCTCTCCTTTCTTCCCATTCCCTCTCCTAATCCCTTCTTCCCCATCACCACCCATTCATTTTCTGTAACTCCCTTCTATCCACCACTCTTCCTCCCTATTGTGCATTCTGAAAGGACTCCCTCAGATAGAAACAGGCTCTGGGGGAAGTACAAATGCCTAATAAACATTAGAAAAGCTGCCAACCTCTCTGCAAACCTGGGAAATAGAAATAAAACAAAGCTGACAATGCTTGGAAGTGTTTAAGCAGAGGGGTGGTATGGTCAGAATACATGTATGTTTGTTTAACTTGAAATTTTAATGCAATGTGTAATTTTTTGGATACAGCCCCGAAAGCAAATGATTTGATTTCAGGATTTAAAAAAATATACCAACAAATATGCTGGTGTTTTTGTGTTTAAATATAGCATGGTATTTTTATATATGGAAAACTAGTTTTGCAATTACTAACCTTTATTTTTCCATAGCTGAAGGATTTCTTTCACCTTGGGAACTTCTAAGAGAAAAAACAAAAATACAAATGATCAGTGATGAAAAAGCAAGGGGTAAGGCATATCTAATATGCTGAATTTACAGATTGTTAAGTGTTACTGAAACAAAGTTAGGTATACATAAATTACATTTAATATGAAGACATACCTTTGGAGTGGGACTGGGGTTAACTGCATAACACCAACTTGTAGAAACATTCTAAAAGCTGAAAGTTTGTGGTGTTTAGTTTGGTTTGGTTTTGTAACTCATTCCTGGCAAGACATAATCTGATCTGAATTCATTTAGTGGCAAAACCTGAACTAAGCTCATATGTTATGCAGCTATTTATAGTCTTTATTTCCCACTTAGTATGAATATTCATACATTTTTCTGCAGAAATAATGTTTGATTACAATTATGGGTCGGCTGTATTCCCTATTAGAGTGTTACATAATATACTTTATATGCACATATTATGGGCTCAACGGTAAGAGATCCTATAATGCAGGAGCCACAGGAGATGTGGGTTTGATCCTTGGATAGGGAAGATCCCCTGGAGGAGGACATGGTAACCCACTCCATTATTCTTCCCTGGAGAATCCCATGGACAGAAAAGCCTAAAGGGCTACAGTCCATAGAGCTGCAAAGAGTTGGCCACAACTGAAGTGACTTAGCACGCACGCATGAACCTATTAAAATCTTTCTTAAATCTGAAAAATTCTGAATTCTGAACATCTCTGGCTCCAAAGGTTTTGGATTAGGAATTGAAGACCACCTTTGTCCACTTGGATATTAATAGCTGTATAACATTTTTATGTAAGGGGTTCGATGTTGGACATAGTGATCTCTGAGACATTTTCCTTCATTAAGCACAACATTTCCCCCTTTTCAATGGGTAAAAACCAGTGTCTACAGAGGAAGAGCCTCCAAACACACAAACGCTAACTCATAAAGCTCAGGCCATCATTACCAAATCTTGTCTCTGATTCTGGAGAAATTTGGCCAGGGAGTACCACCTATGCAGTCCTGGCCTGGATCATTTACTTCTACTGTCGTAACTCTGAACTTGGCTTTGGTCCACTTTCTCTCAGAGACTGTGAGAAGCCCCAGCCACATGTAGCTTTTGAGAATTTTGGTATATATTTTTTAAAAATGCTAAAATAGAGTTACAAAAATTGTGGTCATGTTTCCATTAAGTGGTTTTTAGTAACAATTTTGTTAATATACAATTAAAAGCTTTGCACAAAATAATTATAGAATTATCTTAATAGGTTTATTAATATTATTAAAAATATTAATTGATAACACATTACATGTGGTATATCCAGTAATGAAACACAAATTTAAAATTGCATAATGAACATAACCCAATTTTAATTCTGTAAATATACCTCCAGGACAATCAAATATAAAACCTTATTTGGAAATAACATCTAAAGTCTGCAATGAGACATCCCTGGTGGTCCAATGATTAAGAATCTGCCTGCCAGTGCAGGGGAAATGGGTCTGATCCCTGATCCGGGATGATCCCACATGCAGTGGGGCCATTAAGCCTGTGTGCCGCAGCTACTGAGCCCGCATGCTCTAGAGACTCTGCTCCACAACAAGAGGAGCCACTGCAAGGAGAAGCCTGCGTACCTCAACTAGAGAGTAGCCCTGGCTCACCACAACTAGAAAGGAGCCAGCATGCAGCAGCAAAGACCCAGCACAACCAAAAATAAGCAAATAAATAAAAAATCAAAGTCTACACTGGGGGGCTTTGAAAGGGAAGCCCAGGTCCTGTGTTAGGCTTCCTGGACTATCCCTGGATTGTTTGCTTTTCTATTTTAATGCTGATCTGCCAACTGCAAAGAAATCTCAGTCTCTGAAGCTGCCCAAAGTTGGGTCTTTCAAGCATGGGGTTTCCCTGCATTATGTATTTCTTTTGCTGAATTTATGTTATTCTTATGTTTTGTTCCATACGTCGTAGCAATAGAAGAGAACCACACATATCAGAAGCCACGACTCTCCCTCCAGTCAAAAGGCTCTAGAATGCCAGGGACTTTTTTCAGACCCATACCTAAAGTCTGTTGAAAAGAAGACTCTTCTGAGCCAAGTGCTGCCCGGAAGACTCTCCTCTTACTTAAAACCCTTTTCCTCTTGGGTTGTTTCCTGCTTCTCACTGTAATTATCTCCCTGACAGAGGAACCACCTGCCCTGCTTCTCTGGGGGCCAACTGACCTGGGGTTTTCTGTTTAACTACTTCATGCCTGTCCCATTTAGGATATTATTCTCTTTCTGCAGGCAAGGAGACTGAGGTTAAGAGAAATTATGTAGTTTTCCCAAGTCCTAGAAATTTGCAAATGGCTAAACAATGATGTCAAAATCCATGCTATGCTAGATAGGCCAGGCAGTCTATTCCTTCTTTTACAAAGTGTTTGTAACGGATTGTTTAATCAATTACAAAATCACTTAACTCTACTATCCTGTGGCCCACATTTCTCTCCCTTAAAGAAATTCATGAAATACTTTGCTAAATGCCTTGAATTCTTATGAAATATGTGGTAACTCCATTAAAAAAAAGAAATAAAATTGGTTCATACAGCAAGTATTTTTTGATGACCTGCTGTGTGTCAAAGCTCTGTGTTTATCATGATTATTCCTAATGAATCAATGTGGGATCCTAGTGATCAGTTCTTCCTCTTTTAGTAATTAAGAAACTATTCTTTGAACATACTATTCCAGAATCTAGCACAGGATAATCACTGGAGTAACTAAGCTGTAGTTTGCCGAATTCAACTTTTTCCTTTTTTAGAAAATCAAACTATTCATGCATTCCTAGGAAACTTTTTCTTCTCTCTGAGTCTGATGTTGAAGCTGAAACTCCAATACTCTGGACACCTGATGCAAAGAGCTGACTATTGGAAAAGACCCTGATGCTAGGAAAGATTGAGGGCAGGAGGAGAAGGGGATGACAGAGGATGAGATGGTTGGATGGCATCACCGACTTGATGGACATGGGTTTGGGTGGACTCCGGGAGTTGGTGATGGACAGGGAGGCCTGGCGTGCTGCAGTTCATGGGGTGGCAAAGAGTCGGACACGACTGAGCGACTGAACTGAACTGATACCTTAGAGAGATAACCAAAATGGTTTGGCTCCTCGTTTTAACCTTTTTCCATAGCTGCAATAAATGTAATTGCAGAATACAGTTTATTTATATTTTCTTTGACTTTTATTTTTATTATAATTCCATTAAATTCTTTCACCTGTTTCTGAGGCACCTATGCTGCCTGCCTTCTTCTCCCAGTCTGCCCAAAGGAGTAAAACCTCTCTGACCCTGTTGCTGCTGCTGCTAAGTCGCTTCAGTTGTGTCCAACTCGGTGCGACCCCACATACGGCGGCCCACCAGGCTCCCCCATCCCTGGGATTCTCCAGGTAAGAACATTGGAGTGGGTTGCCATTTCCTTCTCCAATGCATGAAAGTGAAAAGTGAAAGTGAAGTTGCTCAGTCGTGTCTGACTCTTCATGGCCCCATGGACTGCAGCCTACCAGGCTCCTCTGTCCATGGGATTTTCCAGGCCAGAGTACTGGAATGGGTTGCCATTGCCTTCTCCATCTCTGACCCTAGGGAAGCCCTATTCCTGGATCTGAGATTTATGTGTTTTATTGTATAAAATCAACCTTCTGTGTATATTTGAGCAGAGGATCCTTTCACAGACTTGTTGCCTTTAGCACTTTTTGGTTATGGCTACCTGCAGTTGTTTTGTGGGAGTGTTCTCATGATTATATTGCTGCATAACAAACCACCTCAGGACTTAGTGAGTTGAAATAACAATTTATCATTGTTCCATGGGTTGACTGGTCTCAGTTGGGAAGTTTTCACTTAGGATCTCTCAGCTGGTTGCCATCAGTCTTCTAGGTCCAAGGTGGGCTTCATGGCTGTGGCCTGTGGAGTCATAGAGAGAGCCATTCCTAGAAGGGCCTCATGCTTGGTTCAATGTCCTGCTGTTGCTATGTTGATTCTTTCAGTATTTTTCGAACAGGGAGTCCAGAATTTTCATTTTGCACAGGGCCTTACCAGTTATGGAGCTAGTCCTGGCTGAGGCTGCAGTCATCTAAAGACTTGACTAGGCAGGATGTCCAAGATGCCTCACTCACAAGGCTGCTAGCTGAGGCTGGCTGTCGACTGAGAGTTCCACTGAGCCTGCCACCTGAGACAGCACACATGACTTCTCTGTGTGGCCTGAATTTCTCAGAGACAGTATCTCAAGAGTGAGGGATCCAAGACATCCAAGAAGAAGCTGACATGCTTCTTATGACTCATCCTTGGAAAAACCAGAACATCACTTGCAACACATTTGGTTGGTCAAGTAATTCATGAAGACCAGCCCAGACTCAAGGGCAAGTGCAATGGACTCCACCTCTTGATGGGGAGTTGCAAGATCACATTGCAGTAGAGAACATGAGATGAGACATTGTTTTATTTATCTCTGGAAAATACATTCTGCCACAGGGCTATCTGGGGCACCCCATTACTTTGCCTTGAGTGCTTTGCCTTTTTCAGCCTTCTCCGAAAGCTCTGCCTTGTTGGTAGGCATTCATGATCAATTGTGGCTAGACAGGACAGTTTCGGGGTATCAGCCTTGTTTTTTGGTGTCTAATATGATTAAAACAGGACTTGCTAAAAACCTCTTCAAACCAAGTATGTGCCTAAGGGATGAGAGGTGTGCTTAAGGGGGTTCTGATCTTGAGGTGGGGTAGAGGCTGCTAGGAGGAACTACTTTTTGAGGTTTTGCCACAGTTCATGTTGAGTAAAAATACTGAGCTTTTCTAGATTGCACAGCTAAATTTTGCAGCTTTCAAATACAAGGTCTTATGGTGGAGATGAAAGAAAAGAAGGTATAGTGTTTGATACTCCTTTGACAGATCCCAGCTCCATCACTTAGTAGGTAGGGAAAACTGACAGCTTCAGTTTCTCTGCAAAGTAAGGCTAATGATATTCCTTTGGGCTTCACTGGTGGCTCAGTGGTAAAGAATCCACATGCCAACACAGGAGACATGGGTTCAGTCCCTGGGTTGGGAAGATCTCCTGGAGAAGGAAATGGCACTCCAGTATTCTTGCCTGAAAAAATCCCATGGACAGAGGAACCTGGCGGCCTATAGTCCATGGAGTTGCAAAGGAGCTGGACATGACTTAGCGAATCAACACAACAATGATACTCCCTTAGGGGCTACTGTGATGATGAAGTCGGATAATGTATTAGGTGCTCAAATAGTTACCATTATCATTAAGTGTATCATTTGTCTTTGATTTAGGTTATTACCTTTTAGGTTCCCTTTACCAAATTCATGGTTATTAGACCTATCCAGATTCTTTAGGGAAACTTACTGGTATAGACATAATGTGAACACCCTAACAGTGTACAGAGTCCTGCAGCCTCTGTACTAGAAGATGCTGGTTTCCACCTATCAATGTTAAAGGCTGACAAAACAAGTAGTGGTAATTAACATTTAGTGAGCAAGGAGTTTAAATGTGTTAGGGGCTTTTGATTTAATTTTCGATCAACCCTCTGACTACTGTTTTATTTCTGATATTACAGGTGAAGAAATAGGTTGGTGAGAGTAAGCAACTTGTGCAAAATCATCAAGAAGGTAAATAAGAGGGCCAGGATCAAAAGAGAAGTCTCTCGTGCCCCAGGGCCTGTGTTTCATCATTATGCTATATGGTCTCCCAGATGGATTAAAGTATTCACGTATTTGAATCCTTTTTATGTGACCTGAGATCTCAGGCTCTTGTTTACTGAGTGATCTGGGAGCCTAAAACCCTAATATTTTACTATGAAGTCTGGTTGTAAGACCTTGTTGGAGAAGCGTTCCTAAAAGCATCCAATTTTAGGCTGTTGGTATAAATTTCCCTAGAGGATTATCTTGTGGTGGGCCAGCCCGTTGGTTTTGTGGCTGGGTAGATTCCAGCAAGGCCTCTCATCTGACATTTGGCATTTTTCCTGGCAGGCAGCCAAGGGGACTGAATATTTCTCTGTTTTATTTTACTTTCTTAACCATTTCCTCTCAAAATAAACAAAAAAAGAACTCATGGATTTTACTAGTGGAAATGCATCTTTAAAAAGCTGTTTGCGAGGGACATTTTATAGCTGGAGGGGAAAGGGGTAAAAGGCGATTGAGGGAAAGCAGGAAACAGAGCCCTTAAAATTATTAACAGAATCCAGAATTCCCTTGAGCTAGAAACGTTCTATTTTAAAAGCTGTTTAAATTCCTCAAAAGATATGTATTCTGTAAGTATAAATATATGGTCGGGCAACTCTTAATGAGCTATGGAGAATCCTTAAGGCTATTATTTATTGTGCTGTGTCCCTAGGGCTTTCCAGGTGGCTCAGGGTAAAGAATCAGCCTGCCAATGCAGAACGCAGGAGACGCGGTTTCGATCCCTGGGTTGGGAAGATCTCTTGGAGGAAGAAATGGCAACCCACTCCAGTATTCTTGACTCCTCCCATGGACAGAGGAACCTAGCTGGCTGCAGTCCATAGGGTCACAAAGAGTGGGACATGACTGAGTAACTGAACATGCACTCACATTGTGTCCCCAACATTTCCCTTTAGCAAATGTTTTCAATACATTTTCTTTCCTAACATTTAATTTGCAAACTTGATAACACAAATCAATGAAATGATTATTTGGCTTTAGCAACCCACCCCAAGAAAAAATGTTTTCATCTCTGTTATCCTTTCCTTTTTTTTTTTTTTTTTAATTGGACTTAACTACATGTCTTGGTTTAAGAGTTTAACAAGTATTAGCTCGTTGAATCCTCACAATCCTAAGAGATCTCTAACAATTTGTTGTTGTTGTTCAGGTGTTAAGTCATGTCCAACTCTTTGCGACCCCATGAACTGCAGCACACCAGGCTTCCCCGTCCTTCATTATCTTCCAGAGAGTTTGCTCAAACTCATGTCCATTTAGTCAGTGATGCCATCCAACCATCTCATCCTCTGTCACTCCTTTCTTCTCCTGCCCTCAATCTTTTCCAGCATCAGGGTCTTTTCCAATGAGTCAGCTCTTCAAATCAGGTGACCAAAGTATTAGAGTTCCAGCTTCAGCATCAGTCCTTCCAATGAATATTCAGGGTTGATTTCCTTTAGGATTGACTGGTTTGATCTCCTTGCATTCCAAGGAACTCTCAAGAGTCTTCTCCAACACAATTCAAAATCAATTCTTTGGCACTCAGCCTTCTTTATCGTCCAACTCTGACATTCGTTCATAACTACTGGAAAAACCATAGCTTTGACAATACAGATCTTTGTCAGCAAAGTGATGTCTCAGCTTTTTAATTGTCTAGGTTTGTCATATTTTCCTTCCAAGGAACAAGCATTTCTTAATTTCATAGCTGCAGTCACTGTCTGCAGAGATTTTGGAGTCCAAGAAAATAAAATCTGCCACCATTTCCACTTTTTCCCCATCTTTTTGCCATGAAGTGATGGGACAGGATGCTATGATCTTAGTTTTTTGAATGTTGAGTTTTAAACCAGCTTTTTCACTCTTTCTTTCACCTTAATCAAGAGGCTCTTTAGTTCCTCTTTGCTTGCTGCCATTAGAGTGTTATCATCTGCTTATCTGAGGTTGTTGATATTTCTAACAATTTTGATTCCAGCTCAGGATTCATCCAGCCTGACATTTCCCATGATGTACTCTGCATAAAGTTAAATAAGCGGTAACAATATACAACCCTGATATACTTCTTTCCCAATTTTGAACCATTCCATTGGTTCATGTCTTGTTCTAATTGTTGCTTCTTGTTCTGCATATAGGTTTCTCAGGAGACAGGTAAGGTGGTCTGGTCTTCCTATCTATTTAAGAATTCTCCGCAGAAATCTCTAACAATTATACCCCTATTTAACAGATAAGAAACCCGAGGCTTTGAGAGGTTAAGAACCTGCCCCAGGTCCCATGGCTCCTCAGTGGGGTGATGGCTTGATGAGAGGACCTTTCTCCGCACAGTCTCAGGATTAAGACCAGGTTCTGTCACCTCCCAACATGACCGGTCAATCCACAATTGCTTATATTGCCTGTAATATGCCTGAAGTTCTCACAGTATTTTAACCAATCCCAATGACATCTGACATTATTTCTATGAGAAATTAAATGCATTCCAGTTCCTATTGGACTTTCTATCTTCCTTCCTTAAATAGGCTAATGGTTCCTAGACTTTTGTTTCTGTAGAGGTTGGAAAGGGTTCTATTTAATCATTTCTCACTTGACAGACACTCACACATAGGCTATACAACATAGAGTAAGAGTGAGGACATTGGAACCATTGGAGTTTAAAAAAAATATTTATTTATTATTTTTGACTGTGCTGGGTCTTCATTGCTCTTGTGGATTTTCTCTGGTTGTGGTGCTCAGGCTTAATTGCTCTAGCATGTGGAATCTTCCCAGACCAGGGATTGAACCCATGTGCCCTGCACTGGCAGGCGGATTCTTAACCACTGGACCACCAGGGAAGTCCTGGAACCACTGGATTTTGTTTGAATTTTGGTTTTGTCATTTACTTGCTCAAGGTCACATGGTTTGTCATTGAATCTTTCTGTGCCTCTGGTGCCTTACATAAATTGGGTTGATGATAACACTGACCTCATAGTTATTAAGAATTTTAAATGACTTAACCTACATTACCTGCGGAAGGATCATTAACAGTGGAAACAGTGTCGGACTTTATTTTTTGGGGCTCCAAAATCACTGCAGATGGTGATTGCAGCCATGAAATTAAAAGACGCTTACTGCTTGGAAGAAAAGTTATGACCAACCTAGATAGTATATTCAAAAGCAGAGACATTACTTTGCCGACTAAGGTCCATCTAGTCAAGGCTATGGATTTTCCAGTGGTCATGTGTGGATGTGAGAGTTGGACTGTGAAGAAGGCTGAGCGCCGAAGAATTGATGCTTTTGAACTGTGGTGTTGGAGAAGACTCTTGAGAGTCCCTTGGACTGCAAGGAGATCCAACCAGTCCATTCTGAAGGAGATCAACCCTGGGATTTCTTTGGAAGGAATGATGCTAAAGCTGAAGCTCCAGTACTTTGGCCACCTCATGCAAAGAGTTGACTCATTGGAAAAGACTCTGATGCTGAGAGGGATTGGGGGCAGGAGGAGAAGGGGACGACCCAGGATGAAATGGCTGGATGGCATCACGGACTCAATGGACGTGAGTTTGAGTGAACTCCAGGAGTTGGTGATGGACAGGGAGGCCTGGTGTGCTGCGATTCATGGGGTCGCAAAGAGTCGGACACGACTGATCGACTGAACTGAACTGAATCTACATTAAATAACTAGCACTGTGCCTGGTACACAGTAAATGCTCAATAAGCATGAAGTTTCACTGAACAGCTATTTAGGAAACAGAAGTATGCTAGGCATTGGAAATAAAAGGACTTGAAATCTAGTGGGAAATACTGGGCACATTCCTTCAATAGATCCATTCAAGGGCTAAGCGTCAGGCATAACATCTAAACAAAACACTCTTACTACAAATATTTACAAACTATTAGAAGAGGTAAATAGACAACTAATGACAATTCAGTGTAATAAGTACTGCAAATAGAGTAGAAATGAGTTATTAGAGCACAAGAGAGGGCAAGGGGGCATGACATTTGAGCACTGCAGGAAACTTCTTACAGGAAGTAAACTCAAGGTAGGACCTGGTGGATGAGAAGGAATTTGCCATATATTACTGGAAAAAGGTGTGAATTGTAAGGAATATAAAGGGCATGGAGCATGTGCATAGGATAGAAGGAATAGTCTTATGTGGCTTAAGGAATACAGTGCATGTGGTGGGAGGCAGGAAGAAGGTGAGGAGGCTGGAAAGAATAGGTTATTACAGACCTTCAATGTTTTGCTGAGGATTTGGCTCTGTAAGTAATACAGAGCCATGAAAAGCTGTCGAGTCTAGGAGGAACAAGACCAGATAATCCAAACCTGATGAGATTGGAAGTCAGGGTCAAGTGATACACCTAGAGAGAAATAAAAGCCTCACTGGAGTGCTGGCCATGGGCATGGAGGAAAAGAGATATTTGAGAATTGTTAGAATGTGATGAGTGATTAGAACAGAATGGAAGGGCAGAATATCCTACAATGCCATCAAAAGAGACATATGTCTAGATCTGATGGGTACTTAGTTGGACAAGTCTGAGGAGTACAGGTGGCATAATGGAAAGAATTTAGTCTCTAACATTTGTTGGTTTCATGTTTAGTGTAGATAACCTCAAAGTTTGTTATATAATAACATAAGCATGTAAAGCACCTAGTACAGTGCCTGACACATAGTAAGCATGATTGTTGTATTCTGGGATCAGGAAATAAGAAACAGTCAGAGGTTCATGCCAGACAGCAGGGGTCCTTTGTCTTTTGAATGCCTTAGAAACTTTTCATTTAAAAGAAAACTTTATTGGGACTTCCCTGGTGGTCCAGTGCTTAAGAACCCACTTTCCAATGCAGGGGATGCATGTTCAATCCTTGGATGGGGAACTAAGATACCACATGCCACATGGATCCCACATGGAGCAAATAAGTCCGAGAGCTGCTTCTACTGAGCCCATGCACTCTAGTTCTGGTGTGCCACAACTAGAGAGCCCCCACACCACAGTGAAGATCTGGTGTGTTGAAACTAAGACCCAATGCAGTCAAAAATAAATAAACAGATATTTTAAAAAATTGTTATTGAGATACCATCAAGAGTCGTATAACCATTACCACAATCTTAGAATTTTTTTTTTGGCCATGCCAAGTGCCTTGTGACTGTGTGGATCACAACAAACTGTGGAAAATTCTTAAAGATATGGGAATACCAGACCACCTTAACTGCCTCCTGAGAAACCTGTATGCAGGTCAAGAGCAACAGTTAGAACCGGACATGGAACAACAGACTGGTTCCAAACTGGGAAAGGAGTATGTCAAGGCTATATGTTGTCACCCTGCTTATTTAACTTCTATGCAGAGTACATAATGCAAAATGCTGGGTTGGATGAAAGTACAAGCTGGAATCAAGATTGCTGGGAGAAATATCAATAAGCTCAGATATGGGATGACACCACCCTAATGACAGAAAAGGAAGAGGATCTGAAGAACCTCTTGATGAAGGTGAAAGAGGAGAGTGAAAAAGCTGGTTTAAAAGCCAACATTCAAAAAAATAAAAATAAAAATAAAACCCAACATTCAAAAAACTGAGATCATGGCATCCGGTCCCACCACGTCATGGCAAACAGATGGGAAACAATGGAAACAGTGAAAGACTTTTTCTTGGGCTCCAAAATCACTGCAGATGGTGACTTCCGCCATGAAATTAAAAGAAGCTCCTTGGAAGAAAAGCTATGACAAACGTAGACAGTGTATCAAAAAGTAGAGACATCACTTTGTCAACAATGGTCTAATCTAAGCTATGATTTTTCCCACTAGCCATGTATAGAGTTGGACCATAAAGAAGGCTGAATGCCAGAGAATTGATGCTTTTGAACTGTGATCCTTGAGAAGACTCTTGAGAGTCCCTTGGAATACAAGGAGATCAAACCAGTCAATCCTACAGGAAATCAACCCTGAATATTATTGGAAGGACTGATGCTGAAGCTGAAGCTCCAATACTTTGGTCACCTTATTTGAAGAGCTGACTCATTGGAAAAGACCCTGATGCTGGAAAAGATTGAGGGCAGAAGAGGGTGAGAGAGGATGAGATGGTTGAATGGCATCACTGGCTCAACCGACAGGAGTTTGAGCAAACTCTGGGAGACAGTGAAGAACAGAGAAGCCTGGTGTGCTGGAGTCCATGGAGCTGCACAGTCAGACATGACCGAGTGACTGAACTAAACTGAAGTGACTTGTGGGATCTCAACTGCCTGAGCAGGGATTGAACCCAGGGCCATGGCAGTGAACACACTGAATCCTAACCACTAGACCACCAGGGAACTCCCAAATTTTAGAATGTTTCAATTACCCCTAAGACAAACTCCATACCCATTAGCAGTCACTGCCCATTTGTACTGAAGCCCCTCCACAGGTGTAGGTTGCCACTAATCTGCTGTTTCTGCAGATTTGCTCTTAAATTCTTCAAATCTGGTAAAAACCAATGTCTATTCTGGGAATAAGCAAAATTTTGGATGCAATTTCTAGAGAAGCAGAGGCCTCAGTTTAAATTTAAAAGGAATATGCTTAATAAACTCAGACCCAATCTCTACCAAGTTGGCACTAGAGGAAGAAACTCCCTGTGGTGATGGTTGACGGTAAGGTCTTGTAGCTCTCACTCCTGTGTCTCTGCCTAACTTGAAATCTCTGCACATATACAATTTGCTCCAAAAATTTTACACATAATCTCCACATGTGAATGTCAGCCATGAGGCTCCATTTCCTTCATCCTTACCATTTGTTTCTTCTGGGAGCAGCAGAACCTAAAAGATTCCAGTCAGCAATCAAGAGTGGTGTCTCTGAAGATCCGTTTAAGGTATTGTGATTGTTGTTTTCCAGTTCCTAAGTCCTCTTTGTGACCCCCATGAACTGCAGCACACCAGGCTTCCCTGTCCTTCACTATCTCCCAGTTTGCTCAAACTCATGTCCATTGAGTCAGATAAAGGCTCCTATTCATTGTTTATTATATCTGAGCATTGCACTTATGTCTTCTAATTTTTCAGTTTTATGGATACCACCTGCACATGTATTGTTTGTTTTTGGTAGCTCCTGGTAAATGTATCACCACGAAGAAACCTTCTGCCAATAATCTTTGTTCAATATTGTTACCTCTGACCTACTTCACAGAAGCCAAGGAGCACCGAGGGGGAACTTTTAGTGAAAAAGACCAATGTTTGAGCTCCTATTGGATCAATAAGAATGGCTTTGTTCTCTCAATGCCTAAAGTATCAGGTTAAAATTTCAATATGTTTTATATGGCTTATTTTAGAATAACAAATAAGACTTTGATTACAATATATTTTAATTTTTAAGCTTTATTACCATGTTCAGGGAATTCTTGGCAGAGAAAACTGGAAGCACTTGAAAGCACACACAGACAAAATTAACTTTGTATTCACTGTAAGATCTGTCTTCCAATTCACCATGCCAATCTCATGCTCATTTACCACAGACACTCAGAGACTCTTTTTTTAATGTATTTATTTTTAATTGAAGGATAATTGTTTTATAGTATTGAGTTGGTTTCTGCCATACATCAAAATGAATCAGCCATAGGTATAAGAAATTGTTCTTGCTTTTGTGTTTTGTCTTGGAATCCACAAGCTCCTGCCTACTTCTTATTTTCATACTTCAGTTTCTTTGGCTTCTTTAAATCTTTGTGAAGCTGGTTTATTCTCATTGTTCAGGCTTTAGCTTAGAAGGCTTTCTGACCACATATACAAAAAAGTTGTCCCTCCCTCACATTATGCTCTCAAAGTATATATTGCTCTCTGAAAATGATGTCAGTGACGTATTTATTTACTTGTTTATTCATTGCTTCTTTCTATCAGTGTGTAAACTCCATGAAGACCAAGGCCTTGCCAGTTTTGTTCATCACAGAATCCTCAGGGCTCAGAACAGTCCTTGACACACAGGCAGATGTTCAGTAAGTAGTTTTTGATTTAAATGTTTATTTCAGAATGAATAAATAGTGAAAAGGGTGAAATATATTTTCGGTTTCCAAAGAGGTTTACATACATGCACTTGGAACTCCACTGAATGTTTTTAAACCTAAAAACTTGCTACTTATTGTAATGTCCAAAATAAAATGTTTTTAAAAGAGTAAAATGAAAAATAACAATCTTTTTTTTTCTTCTAAAGTTTTTCTCTCCGTTTGATATATTCAAAATTAATTTAAATTAAAAGGAAGGGGAATACATTAAATAAAATTAATTTTAAGTGGATTATACTACTAAATGTAAAATCCAATACTACTTTAAAAATCTATAAAACTTATAAAACACAGGAGTAAATCTTTGGGATTCTGGGTTAGGCAAAGGCTTCTTAGATGTGACAACAAATGCACAAGTGACAAAAGAAAAACAGATAAACTGGACTTGATCACAAAGACCACATCAGATTAAAAAGCTTTTATGCTACAAAGCTTTCCTCCACCAAGAAAGTGGAGAGTCAGCCCACAGAATCAGGACAAAATATGCAAATTATATAACTGATAAGGCCCTTCATCTAGAATATAGAAGAATTCTTATAACTCTATAATTAAAAAATAAATACAACTAGCCAGAAAATAGCAAGGATCTAAATAGACATTCTCCAAAGCAGATATACAAATGGCCACCAAGCACGTTAAGGATGCTCTCTAATAACATTAGCTATTGAGAAATACAAATCAAAACTACAGTGAGATACCACTTCACACCCATCAGGATGGCTTACAATCAAAAGACAAATACCAGACGTGGAGAATCTGGAACGCTCATAATTGTTACTGGGATTCTAAAATGGTGCACCCACTTTGGAAAACAGTCTGGCTCCTCAAAATGCTAAACATAGAGTTACCACATGACGGAGCAATTCCATTCCTAGATATATATCCCACAGAAATGAAAGCATATGTCCACAAAAGTCCTGTAAATATTCACAGAATTATTCATAAGACCTAAAAAGCAGAAGTAATGCAAATGTCTATCAACTGGTTAATGTATAAATAAAATACAATGGAATGGTATTCATCCATAAAAAGGAATGAAGTACTGATACATGTGACAACATGGAGTTAGAAAACATTGTGCTAAGGGAAATAAGCGAATCACAAAAGATCATATGATTCCATGCATATGAAATGTCCAGAATAGGCAAATCTACATATAGTCAAAGCTATGGTTTTTCCACCAGTTATTTATGGACGTAAGTTGGACCACAAGGGAAGCTAAGCTCCGAAGAATTGATGCTTTTGAACTGTGGTGTTGGAGAAGACTCTTGAGAGTCCCTTGGAATGCAAGGAGACTAAACCAGTCGATCCTAAAGGAAATCAGTTCTGAATATTCATTGAAAGGACTGATGTTGAAACTGAAGCTCTAATACTTTGGCCACCTGATGCAAAGAATTGACTCACTGGAAGAGACCCTGATGCTGGGAAAGATTGAAGGCAGGAAGAGAAGGGGATGACAGAGGATGAGATGGTTGGAGGGCATCACCGACTCCATGGACCTAAGTTTGAGCAACCTCTGGGAGTTGGTGATGGACAGGGAAGCCTGGCATGCTGCGGTCCATGGGTTTGCAAAGAGCTGGACACAACTGAGTGACAGAACTGATGAGACAGAAAGTAGATTAGTGGTTGCCCAGGGCTGGGGGTTGAGAGAACAAGGAGTGACAGTTAATGAGTTTCTTAAAAATGTTCTAAAATTCAGTTCAGTTGCTCAGTCATGTCCGACTCTTTCCAACTCCATGAATTGCCACACAATTGGATAATGGTAATAGCTGCACCACTCTGAAAATACTAAAAAGAAAATCTTCGAATAGCACTCTTTAGATAGCTGAATTATACGGTATGAGATTAATTTTCAGTCAAGTTGTGTGTTTTTTTCAGTACAATGTAGCGGGAAAAAAGAAGGGAAGTTTAAAATCAATGGTATCAACCTTCAAATAAAGTTTGAGGTAGCAAAATATAGAGAGTGTAATACTTCTATTTTTAGCTTTGATAGCCTAAGTTTAGCAATAGCCAACACTTGCATGATTATATTTATCATTCCATCTTCAGACAGAGGATTTGACATTTTTTTCATAAGAACCACCTTTATTGCTTTTGTTTTAAAAATGCATTATATACTCAGAGTATACTAAAAATTAGATTCTCTTAACATTTATATGATACCTGTATCCAGTGTCCTCAATGTACTAGAATAATAATTTTCTTTTGCTATAGGTGGTAGCCATGTAAGGATGAAAGACTGATTCCTCTATCGTGTTACTCACAAGTATAACAGGTCGGTGCTCAGGCTGTGAGATCAGACTGTTTGGACTCTTCTAGGCAATATGAATTTGGGAGAGGCACTTAACCATAATTTCCTCAAGTATAAAAGGGGAGTAGTAATATTTACTCCAAAGTGTTGTTCTGAGAATTTAAGGAAATGACTCATGTAAGGTATTCAGCACAGTGTAAAGTGCATAGCAAATGCTCAAACTGTAGTCCTTGTTAGTAATTATTATTAGAATATAGCAACAGTAACAGTGGGTTGAGATCATTTAGAAATGGGTAAAAACAAGTTGTAATGTGGTTGATAACATCCTAAAAACAAGTGAGTGCTGGAAGGAGGTATACTATTCCCTTTATCAGTGTCATTAACATTAAGCAACTATATTGTATATTCAATCAAGACACTTGGCTAGTTTCCAGCATTTATTGCTAGAGAACTCTAGAGAGCTTGCTATAGATAAGGTTGTGAAGTTGCACGGGTATTTTTCAGAGAACAATATGTGATTGCTACAAAGAGCTGATATTTTAGGATACATTTCTAATCAGTGATATCTTATAACTTGACAGTTTACAACTCCCACCTTTCATTTGAATAACATGTCTGCCAAGAAATCTCCTTTTCCTTCTCGAGGTTTATTTGGCCAATATTTTTTCTATTAACAGTAGTAGGAACTTTTAAATATTCATAAAGAAACTAACTTCTCAGAAGGAAACATTGCAAAAATAATTACATATAAAATAAAATCGATTGTGAGATGTAAAAGAATTGAAATTTTGATCTTTACTTGTATACTTTTAAAACTTCTCTGGAGTAACCAAAATTCCAGGAGAGACAAAAGGGAGAGAAGGAAGTTGAAAAGTGCTAAGAAAATTCATAGCCATACAATTTCGCTACATATAGCTTATTTTTAAGTATTCTTCTTGTAAGAATGCTTGCTGGTCATAAAGATCTGTTTGAAGAAACCAGAAACCTGTACCTAGGATAAAAATGACTAAGGACAGGCCTGCCCCACTCCCCAGACTGTGGTGGTAGTGGTGGTGGTGTTTAGTTGCTAAGTCCTGTCCTGACTCTTCTGGGAACCCATGGTAGCAAGCAAGTCTCCTCTGTCCATGGGATTTCTCAAGCAAGAATACTGGAGTGGTTGCCATTCCCTTCTCCAGGGGATCTTCCCGACCCAAGGATCGAACCTACATCTCCTGCACTGGCAGGTGGACTCGTTACCACTGAGCCACTAGGGAAGCCCTTCCAGACTGTAATGAGTGGGTAAGTTATTTAGTCTCTTTGTGCTTCTTCTCATCTTAAAAAAGCAATAATACCTTTTCCACAGAGTTGATGTAAGGATTAAATGAGATTACATAAAGTGCACCAAGTATATAATAAAACATCAAGTTTTAGTTTTTGATATTGCTGTGGCAGAGGCCAGAAAGTGGTAAGAAGACGAGCTGTAGCAAATATCTCAAAGATGCAGATATTAACAGACCCTGCGAAAGAGAAAGAGTTTGTTAAAGCATGGTGATCTTCTGAGCTATTTTCAAAGGGGCATGAACAGCATGATCAAAAACTCCTTGTCCTTTGTCTTGGTAAAAATCGTAAGAGCCAGAGCTTACGGAAGGAGGTAGGGTCTGTGTGTGAGATGGGGGAGTGTGTGTGGCAGGGGCTGAGGCCACAGAGAAATACCTGACTTCGAGGAATAGGGGCTGTATTTAGAAAACCACTAGGCTTGCTGCCACATGACTGTAATATGACTTTTATTTTCCCTGTTAAGGAAGTGAAGTGAAAGTCTTTCAGTTGTGTCCGACTCTTTGCGACCCCATGGACTATATAGTAAACGGAATTCTCCAGGCCAGAATACTGGAGTGGGTAGCCTATCCCTTCTCCAACAGATCTTCCTGACCCAGGAATCCAACCGGGGTCTCCTGCATTGCAGGAGGATTCTTTACCAACTGAGCTATGAGGGAAGCCCTCCTGTTAAGGATTTGATTTCAATTCTGCTCAGAAATCAGTAAGATTACATTCAGCCATGTTACATACCCTGCCTGACATACAACATTTCAGTTCAGTTCAGTCACTCAGTCGTGTCCGATTCTTTGCGACTCCATGAATCGCAGCACGCCAGGCCTCCTTGTCCATCACCAACTCCCGGAATTTACTCAAATTCATGTCCATCGAGTCGGTGATGCCATCCAGCCATCTCATCCTCAGTCGTCCCCTTCTCCTCCTGCCCCCAATCCCTCTCAGCATCAGAGTCTTTTCCAATGAGTCAACTCTTTGCATGAGGTGGCCAAAGTACTGGAGTTTCAGCTTTAGCATCAGTTCTTCCAATGAACACCCAGGACTGATCTCCTTGCAGTCCAAGGGACTCTCAAGAGTCTTCTCCAACACCACAGTTCAAAAGCATCAATTCTTCAGCGCTCAGCTTTCTTCACAGTCCAACTCTCACATCCATACATGACCACTGGAAAAACCATAGCCTTGACTAGATGGACCTTTGTTGGCAAAGTAATGTCTCTGCTTTTGAATATGCTATCTAGGTTGGTTATAACTTTCCTTCCAAGGAGTAAGCGTCTTTTAATTTCATGACTGCAGTCACCATCTGCAGTGATTTTGGAGCGCAAAAAAATAAAGTCAGCCACTGTTTTCCCATCTATTTCCCATGAAGTGATGGGATCAGATGCCATGATCTTCGTTTTCTGAATGTTGAGCTTTAAGCTAAATTTTCACTCTCCTCTTTCACTTTCATCAAGAGGCTTTTTAGTTCCTCTTCACTTTCTGCCACATGGGAGGTGTCATCTGCATATCTGAGGTTATTGATATTTCTCCCAGCAATCTTGATTCCAGCTTGTGCTTCTTCCAGCCCAGCGTTTCTCATGATGTACTCTGCATAGAAGTTAAATAAGCAGGGTGACAAT
Organism: Budorcas taxicolor; assembly: GCF_023091745.1. Classification (NCBI taxonomy): domain Eukaryota; kingdom Metazoa; phylum Chordata; class Mammalia; order Artiodactyla; family Bovidae; genus Budorcas; species Budorcas taxicolor. The sequence goes on from NC_068912.1 coordinate 77,893,845, forward strand.
ATACAGCCTTGACGTACTCCTTTTCCTATTTGGAACCAGTCTGTTGTTCCATGTCCAGTTCTAACTGTTGCTTCCTGACCTGCATACAGATTTCTCAAGAGGCAGGTTAGGTGGTCTGGTATTCCCATCTCTTTCAGAATTTTCCACAGTGTATTGTGATCCACATAGTCAAAGGCTTTGGCACAGTCAATAAAGCAGAAATAGATGTTTTTATGAAACTCTCTTGCTTTTTCCATGATCCAGCGTATGGTAGCAATTTGATCTCTGGTTCCTCTGCCTTTTCTAAAACCAGCTTGAACATCTGGAAGTTCACGGTTCACGTATTGCTGAAGCCTGGCTTGGAGAATTTTGAGCATTACTTTACTAGCATGTGAGATGAGTGCAATTGTGCAGTAGTTTGAGCATTCTTTGGCATTGCCTTTCTTTGGGATTGGAATGAAAACTGACCTTTTCCAGTCCTGTGGCCACTGCTGAGTTTTCCCAATTTGCTGGCATATTGAGTGCAGCACTTTCACAGCATCATCTTTCAGGATTTGAAATAGTTCAACTGGAATTCCATCATCTCCACTAGCTTTGTTCATAGTGATGCTTTCTAAGGCCCACTTGACTTCTCATTCTAGGATGTCTGGCTCTAGGTGAGTGATCACACCATCGTGATTATCTGGGTTGTGAAGATCTTTTTTTGTACAGTTCTTCTGTGTATTCTTGCCACTTCTTAATATCTTCTGCTTCTGTTAGGCCCATACCATTTCTGTCCTTTATCGAGCCCATTTTTGCATGAAATGTTCCCTTGGTATCTCTAATTTTCTTGAAGAGATCTCTAGTCTTTCCCATTCTGTTGTTTTCCTCTATTTCTTTGCATTGATCGCTGAAGAAGGCTTTCTTATCTCTTCTTGCTATTCTTTGGAACACTGCATCCAGATGCTTATATCTTTCCTTTTCTCCTTTGCTTTTCACTTCTCTTCAACAACATTTAAGTCTTATTAAATATTGGAAATTAATTTATATTGATTCATTTCTATCAGAAGGCAGAGTCTGGATTAAAAAATTGATGTCAGGTGTCTCACAGTGGAGTTAGAAGACTGGAGTTAACTCCTGGCACTTAAACTTTTACAGACGTGAACTTGATTAAGTTATTTCAAATAGGAAACGGTTTCACCTGTGAAAAGGGAAAATTATTTAACTAATAAGTTGTTGTCATCATTAAGGTTATTCATAGTACCTGGAACATAGAGATGCATTTTCTATATTCTGGTTAATAGAAAAAGGTTTAAAAATTATGATAATACATTCACCCTCACCGTGTTAACCAAATATGCTTGAATATGCATGACACCCTTTTAATGGACTTTAATATTCTCAGCTAATACCAATGCGAATTAAAGACAATTCTCTGACATATTTCTCTCCCCTCACTGCACCTCTTAGCACATCACACATTCAGATGCTCTTCAGATAACATTTTAATGTTATTTCTTGAGTACCTTTTACTAACACCCAATCCTTGACTTGCCTGGCACTAATGTCAGCCTAGGCTCCATAAAGTGTTTCTACAAACAATGCCTTTTGGAGGCTTTCCCAGTGTCTGGCTAGTGCTACACTGCCAGGAGTTAACAATTAAAGCACCGGTCGCAAGACTGCACTTCTCATCCAAGAAAAGCGCGCAACACTCACTTTGCTAGTTCAACTTGTCTTTTGGATTAATTCTGCTGCTAGAGTTCAAGTGGCCGCGAGAAGAAGCGTATTCCGCCTCACATTAAACAGAGACGCTTCGGTTCATTATTAGGGCTGCAGGAGGGCAACTCCAGCAACTGGGCAACTAGGGATTTGGAAGAGAGCGGGTTCCACTTCTGCGAGGCCAGTGCAATCTGCCAGCCCTGGAAGTTTATGAGTCTCCACTTGTAAGACTGATAGTCACCTTGACCCTCCCGGAGAGGTGGGGAAAGTTAGTCCTGGGCCGGAGGCGGGGAGTAAAACGGAAGACTGAGAACTTTCGCGAGCAAAACACGCCGTCACGTTTTCCTGTTTTCAGCGCAGCAGGAGACGCCAAGTGTTTAAGGGCGGCGATAGCAGGTGGCAGGACTCCGCCCACCACCGCGCTTCTCCCTCAGCTTGCACACCCCTCTCCCTCGGTGAGGACTCGCCTCTGAGGCGCGCGCGAAGAGTTGTTAAGCCGTGTATTCTGGGAGTTGTAGTCCTGGTGCCGGGAGCCGCCTCAGGAAAAGCGACTCTGGCCTACAGACCCCGTGGTACCGTGCGGCGCTGGCCGCTCCCGGATGTGTGCCTAGCGCCGGAAGAGAAGACAGCCCCCCTCTCTCGGCCCGGCCATCTTGTGGGAAGAGCTGAAGCAGGCGCTCTTGGCTCGGCGCGGCCCGCTGCAATCCGTGGAGGAACGCGCCGCCGAGCCACCATCATGCCTGGGCACTTACAGGAAGGCTTCGGCTGCGTGGTCACCAACCGATTCGACCAGTTATTTGACGACGAATCGGACCCCTTCGAGGTGTTGAAGGCAGCAGAGAACAAGAAAAAAGAAGCCGGCGGGGGCGGCGTTGGGGGCCCTGGGGCCAAGAGCGCAGCTCAGGCCGCAGCTCAGACCAACTCCAATGCGGCGGGCAAACAGCTGCGTAAAGAGTCCCAGAAAGACCGCAAGAACCCGCTGCCCCCCAGCGTCGGCGTGGTTGACAAGAAGGAGGAGACGCAGCCGCCTGTGGCGCTTAAGAAAGAAGGTAAAGCAGTGGTAGAAGGTGGGAGACACCCGGGATGGAGGGAAGGAGCGAGGAGACTTGGCGGCTAACACTCACTTCTGGGGCCCCGAGGGTTCGCGGGAGACTTGGCCACCGATATCCCGGCGTTTCCCTCAACGCGACAAAAGCCAGGTCCTGCGAAGGTGTTGGGAGCGTGTTAAGCCCAAGTTCAAACCGCCACCTGCAGGGATACTGGAACCACCCCTTCCCGCCTCAGGTCTGAGCCGAGAAGCGTGGTCGGGATCCTGGGAGGCTGTTGCCTTCCCGCCGGATTCCTTGGCGGGCGAGCGCATGGACCGAGGCTCGGTGAAGGGAGCCACTCCTCGGAGCACTTGTAGTGAAGCGGACAGCGGGGGCTCCGCGGCTTCTTCCTGCTCAGAGCTCCCCGCTCAGTCTGCTGCTCTGAGGTGAGGTGGTCTCCTTCAGGCTACTCTCTTGCCATCTTGTCCCAGGATGGCGCGGGGTACGCCCGAAAAAGAGGGTCGAGCTTTCTGCCTGCGCGCACACCTCTCCGCAGGCATGTTCGAACCGCTCGGATATGGTGGGAAAAGCTGCCCTTTTAGGTGCGCACGTGCTTTATTGTCCACCCCTCGCCCCCTCAACTATTACAAACTTAATAACTTGCTGGAGTGACTCAAGCTCTTGGGAGAGGAATTTAGCCCCTCGGGATTGACCAGAAGCGGGAATTCTGAATGAAAACGTGTTGGCAGGAAATCCTGAAACTCGTTCTCGAGTCAAGATCTTTTTATCTACCCCGTCGAACCCCCGCGGACCCCCCCCCTCCCCACTGCACGCAGTGTTTCGTGTGGTGTGCCCCTGGCGCGAGCCTCGTGGCTGTCACAGCGCTAGCCACCTCTAAATCCTTTTGAGTCTATGGCTTTTTCTCCCCATGTGCGTGAAGCGTGGTCGGGATTTCATTGGCGGGTAGTAGCTGCTTCCAGGTCATTGTAAACTTCGCGGGATTGCCTTGAACTTGGTGTTTACACTCTCCCTCATTGCTGGTTTCTCTTTGGTGGTGGGTGAAAAAGCATAGCAGTGAGGAGTAAGGAAAAATCTTAAAGATCCGAAGTAAGTAGGTGTAGGACCTAAGTTCTGAATCATAGAGGTTACCTCTGTGTTGAAAGTTGGAATTTTGCCACGTGCTTCAGAAAGGAGTTCTGAGCTTTTGTTGAATTTGATAGCTAGCGTTCAACTAATTTAAAAATGAAAACAATTGTGTTAGGTTTTGGTTTAGAAGTTTTAAGAAATAGAACGTTTTGAGGCTTGGGATGAAGAAACTAGGTGGTAAATAAAACAATTATATTAAAATTACAGGTTGGAGAGGGAAGCACACGTTGGAGTATTAGCATGCATCTTTGAGGCTAAATACTCAGCTAGTTTTTATAGCAGGCTCTATAGGCTGTAGCACAATGTAATAAATCGTTTAATTTCTATGTTAAGGAACACTGACTTGTAGTCATTTAAACTGTACTTAAGTTTACCTCCTTTATCACTGATTCAAAGAAGGTACATGAAAAAATGGAATCTGAAATGTGTTCACTCGTTTTGAATGTTCAAAACATGAGGTGTGCTTTAAACCCCTCAGTTTGATCATAAAGTCCGTTTATGAAATAAACTTTTACCTGGAACCTAGTATTTTAAATTATAAAGTTATTTCATAAATTTATGAGCAGGATTACATTTACCATTCAGTAGTGAAATTCAATAATTTCCATTATTAGCTATCAACATTTTCCTTAGGTCAGCATTTCAGAGGACACTTAGGCTTAAATTGCATAAAACACAGGTTATAAAAATGTTGAATGAAAAAAGTTCATTTTGAGAGCCTACTATGTAGCAATCATTTCTGGGCATTGGGGAAGTATAGACCTGTAAACAAAGTCCTGGACTCTTGTAGTAGGAGGGATTGTTAACCTGATCATGTGTTCTGTGCCTTTGAATAGAGGTCCTGGCACAATCAGATATGCTTTAGGTAGGTATTTACTGTTTATATTCTATGAATTTTGTAGTTTGTCTTTTGCCCACTTGAGGAATTTGAGAATGGACACCACTGAACATCGCTAAGGTCTATTCTTGTTTGTTTTTTAATGTTGAAAGCCTGGAATATAGTGAAAAATCTAGAGACACATTTTTAAATGTCAGTTGCTGCGTGGATTTATTTGTGTTTTAGATTCTGTAAGCCTGATAACTGAATATTGGAGTGGGGAAGCAAGCCATTGTTCATCTGGGTGTGTGAGGCTTGGATATTCTAAGAACTGGTTCTGTAGCTCCACCCCATACACTACCTCGGAAGAAATTTTTTTAAATGCCTCGGTGTAAGGTCTAACGTTTGTGTCCTGTCCTGAGAGTTTATGTGGAACGGACCTTAAAATTTCAGAGTTTGACGTTTACCATTTGACTGCAAGCAGCTGAACAGTTGGGTGCATCTTGGTGGCGGTACACTTTCTTAGAAAGAAGCAGAGTGAACCAACTTAATATCTTGTGAAATCAATTCCTCAGGTGACTGTCAGAAATTGTGGTTTGGGAATTAGAGCATACCTAAAATTTTACAGTCATAAATTTAACCATCAGTCTACTTATTATCCTTAAGGCCACCATGGGGCCTTTTGGCCTTTGACACAAACAGAAAAAAGGTAAGGAAGAGGGAAATCAGTAAATGCTTCAGCCATCAGTTAGTGTCACAAGTTTCTGTTTCTTACATCTTGCTTAATTTGTGTATGTGGTTTTTAAAGATTTTTTGAAAACATAATTGTAAGGGCAAACCAAAAAAAAATTTCTCCATAATAATTGCTTCTGGTTGCATAACAATATGTTTTAAAATTAGGTGTGGTATGTATGTATATGTTTATATATATACATATATATAAACTGCAGTAGGAAGAGGGTTAAGTAGCTATTTTCAACTATGGAGATGTAATCATTTTAAAATTTTTTCATTGAAGTATAGTTCATTTACAAAATGTGTTACTTGCTGCTGTACGCTGAAGTGATTCAGTTATACATGTGTGTATATATAATCTTTTTAATATAGTCCCTTATGGTTTGTCACAGGATATTGAATATAGTTTCCCATATTATACAGTAGGACCTTATTATTCATTGGATATAATCTTAAATGGCATTTGCTTTCCCTTCAGTTTTGTAATTTTGTAAAATCATCAGTCTTTTTACTCTCTTTTCCTCTTCAGATGATGTAAAATAAAATAATGCCTTCACTGTTGGTGTGGTTTTTTTTTTGTTTTTAAGGGTCCTTATCTGGTGATTGTGTTGGTTTGCTTGACTATTATTTGTAAATGGCTACTGTATTAATCGTTTTTATTATATCATTTGCTTAAGATTTCTTGAATTTAGAATTTTAAATTAAGAGGTAGGCATCTTGAAAAGTGAGAGAGATAACTAAATGACTTCCAGGTCAATTACAGAGAGTGCTTTAGAGGGGGTAATGGTTTGGCAAACCAAATGGAATTTTGAAACAAGTTTATTTAAATAGGAATTTTTCTGAAGTACTTTGTTAAACTTCAGAAGTGCCCAGTGTTAGCCTTTTTCAACAGAAAATGCTAGTAGTGGTAAAGAGTAGTGTTTTTTTTTTCTAACAGTCTAGGCCTAAATGTTTTGTGTTGCAAAAATGATTTGCTTATATGGGTTTTGTTTTGTTTTGTTTTTTAATCGTTTTAGGAATAAGACGTGTTGGAAGAAGACCTGATCAACAACTTCAGGGTGAAGGGAAGATAATTGATAGGAGACCAGAAAGGCGACCACCTCGTGAAAGAAGATTCGAAAAGCCACTTGAAGAAAAGGGTGAAGGAGGAGAATTTTCCGTTGATAGGCAAGATTGTTTCTTAATCTCTTCATGTATTGTCAGTTTATAGACATACATCTTAACGCATATAAATTGAGCATAATTGCCAGGAACCAGTGTGGCTGGTTAATTTTATCACTTTTTTCAGCAGACCATGTGAGTATGAGTATCTATGTTATTAATGACATTTTGGTAACAGTTTTTGGTATTCAGACTTAGATTTCTTGTAGTGAAACACTTCAATTATGCAGGTTAGATGTGTTTATTTTAATTTTTAAGTATATGAGTGAATAGCAGTTTTATTAGATTATAATGTGAAATGAGTAATAGTGGAAGAGTATATACATTAGTAGTAAAAGAGAATGTCAAAATAATTTTTTTACTTTGGAGAATTTCCTAGTTCTGATTCCCTTTAACTGTTTAGAAATAGACTATTTTGAATTTCTAAAACATTTAACAGTTGGGCTGTGAGCCAGTAAATATGTTCCTGTACTTTAGAGTCTTTGACTTTCTCTCATTCTTTTTTCCAGAAACCTTAGAAGTATGTAATATTTTTCATTTTTTGTAGACCGATTATTGACCGGCCTATCCGAGGCCGTGGTGGTCTTGGAAGAGGTCGAGGAGGTCGTGGACGTGGAATGGGCCGGGGAGATGGCTTTGATTCTCGTGGCAAACGTGAATTTGATAGGCATAGTGGAAGTGATAGATCGTAAGTCTTATATTGGTTTTTATTATACTTTAATATTTGAATCTACTTCTTTAATAAAACAAAATTTGAATTTCTAGAAGTAAAGAGTATTATGTTAACTCAGTTTTGTTAGTTCTTTTTCACATTACAGTGGCCTGAAGCATGAGGACAAACGTGGAGGGAGCGGATCTCACAACTGGGGAACTGTCAAAGATGAATTAACGTTGGTATTCCGGTTTCTTAATAAATAATTTTAATAAAATTGTATAGTTTATGTTTGAGATTTGCCCTTAGTTCTGTTAAATATTTACTTGTCCTAGGGACAAGAATGGATGCTGTCATCTCAGCTACTTCCTTACAAGATGATGGGTGATTTTTTGGATATGTTAGGGTTATAATGTGTCAAATGACCAATTTTCCTCTGTTTCAAACGTGTGACACTTTTCATATAGGTGTATCACTTTTATTGAAATCTTATATTGAAGTTAGTTGAGTATTCTGCTATTGTGTGTTTCTTATTTTACAATTCTTATTCTAGCTATTAACCTTTTGGTGATTATAAAAACTTGAAAAGCTGGTGGGTCTTTATTTTAGAAGTGCTGCCTTTCTACTTTTGGAGTAGTGTGCTTGAGCTGTAACTTGGATCAGTGTATATTTTTAAATTATTTTCTTGTAATGTTCTACAGGGGAGTAAATTCAGTAGGAAAAAACTGGGAATGTGAGAATTTTAAAATACTTTTGTATACTCTTTTAACTACATGTAAATGGACCTAGATGCCTTTTTTTCTTTCTTTCCTTAGAGAGTCCCCCAAATACATTCAGAAACAAATATCTTATAATTGCAGTGACTTGGAACAATCAAATGTGACTGAGGAAACACCTGAAGGTGAAGAACATCCAGTTGCGGACACTGAAAATAAGTAAGTGATTTTGTATGTGGTGGTAATGGTTGAACATTGCAATGTTCGGGGTTTACCAAAAAAAATCTGTAGACTTAATGTTGCTAAATATTTTCTTTTTAATAGGAAAGACTTTATTGTACTCCATTCCTTCAAATAGTAGAGGAGTACTTTACACATGTATTTGTTGGGCTGTTTGAATTTACCATTGGCATCTTAAAAAGATAAGGAAAATAGGTATTTTAGTAAATCCTGTTAGCCCTGAGCACAAAAACTAGTTGTTTTAACCTGAGAATTATTTGCAACTCATAGTTCACAGTACTTTGGACTCTATAGCTGTACACATTTTATACTGTGACAGTTTAAAATGAGAAAATGTGACTATTAAAATTAGTTCCTCCATCTCTTTGAAGGTTTTTTCCGTTGACATAGAATGTGGAATACAGCATTATTGGCTTCTTTTAAAATGTGTGAGGAGAGCAAGGGCCAGAATATGTTATCCGTTAACTAGCTTTTCTTATTTTCTGAGTTTTTAGGTACAAGACAGTTTTGAAATTAAGTTGTTCAAGGATTGGAGAGTTTTAAAGACTCAAGTTATGCTGGTAGAAATAGTTTTATGCCTTCCTCTGTCTTCCATCAATACAAGAAGAAGTTATATGTCAGTCATTTCTTTCAGTATGTAGTTTAAAGTCTTACATTGCAGATTATTTAGGTCAGTAATTCTTAATCAAGGCATAATCAAATCATTTAGGGAGGGGATGCTTTTCTAAACTCTTCTCCAGAATTGTTCTTAGAGTGAAGCACTCTTAATGATTAGAAAGTCATATTTGGTGGATTTGCTTAAATAAGGAATAATAATTGATTTATTATTAGAGAAAATTACTATTGTTTTTAGTTATTACTAAAAGTATAAATATTTTTAGTTACACTATTAGTTATTTTAGTTATTATTACTATTAGATTAAAAATACATGGTGTTGAGTTGAACTTTGTTTTATTTTATATGAAACTATGAATATTTTGTGTGGTAAACAATGGAATAGGTAAGTTAAATGAACCTTATACAACACTTAATTACTTTACCAAGCTCAACACAAATATTGTTCTCTTAATGAAGAACCGTCATTTATTTAAATGAATATTTAATTTGTTTAAATATTTGAACATTTATATCACCTTAAGAGTAATCTGCCAGGATTATAACTGTTTATACATACAGTTATGTAAGAGATATATTGGTATTGATAGGGTATTGGAAGCAAATTTTAGCTCAGTTCCCAGGACTGAAATTGGGGTTCTAGGTATTGAGCCTAAAGACCATGATGATGACATTAGCTTACATATGCAAGTGTAAATTTAAGAAACACAGTTTAGGCTGAATTTGATTGGTTTCTTAAAGTATAGTTCTTGAGTTTCTGTTTTGTTTCATTTGATTCTTAGAACCCTTGAAGGTAGATGTCATGGTTTCATGACGTGATAAATGTATGCTGAGTTCTGTTCTTGGCTACGTTACAACTTATGAGTAACTGGGACCTTTTTTCTTTCTTTAGTTTTCTGATCTGCAAACTGACAGGGTTGGACTTGATACTTAAAATTGCATCAATTCAGTATGAACTTGGTCTGGGGAGTTTAAGATGAGATTTGTCGAACAGTAAAGAATAGCATGTATGGGAGTAACTTGAGCTCTGAGGCTAACTGAATCACCTACTATCTTTGGAAAGAAGCAGTGCTCCCAAAATAGCAAACTTGTTTGGTGATAGTTGAAAATTGAGATTAAATAGTGAATTCCTAGGTGCATGCTTTGTTTGTGTAAAAAGGAAACAGGATACTATATAATAGTTATAGTCGGAGAATTATATTAGAAATAACACAATTTGGTATTAAGTATTGAAAACCAGTATTTTATAAAAAGTTCCGTTACTAGTGAAACTTTAGTTTCCTATTCATGTACACACTGGTTTGAAAGTAGGAGTATATATAAAGATTGGATTTGTAGAAATTAGAGATTTGCTTTAAATGTTATAAAAATGGATCAGGGAACTGTTCTCTTATATTCTTAAATGTAAAACTTGGTTGTCATGGGCAGCCTAAATGATTACCTTCATGTGTGTTATGAATTATGTATTATGGAAATTAAAAATGTGTTTTAGCAGAAGCGAAATCGGATTTCAATCACATACTGTAAGTTTTAAAAACAGTAGTGTGGTTTTAAAAAAATGTGTTCTAGGTTTAAGAAAGTGTGTTACTGATAGATGATCATTTAAGAGTTTATGAAGATGAATTGTATGTTCCTTCGTTATCCACATTTTCACTGATTGAACAAACAGTAAATTCCTGGTCTCTACCAAGTCACATGTTAGCCATTGGGTTACAAAGCAAACTGACTCTCCTGTCCTTGGATAATCTAGATGATTACCAACCAGCTAAGGTTGGTACTTCCTCCCTTACACTTACAAGTTCTGTGATTTTATGAGCCCCCCACCAGGTGTAATACTGAAACATCTTCACACAGGGAAAATGAAGTTGAAGAAGTAAAGGAAGAGGGTCCAAAAGAAATGACTTTGGATGAGTGGAAGGCTATTCAAAATAAGGACCGGGCAAAAGTAGAATTTAATATCCGAAAACCAAATGAAGGTGCTGATGGGCAGTGGAAGAAGGGATTTGTTCTTCATAAGTCAAAAAGTGAAGAGGTAAAGTGAAGTTTTGTGGTGTTTGAAAATGTTCAGATTTGTCTTGAATTGCATATACAATTTTTGTTTTAAAATTTCACATGGGTAATCTGTTTATAAAATAAAGTTTTACGTAGGATTATTTGAGACCTATATTGCCCCCAAAGGAAAATAAGCTATATTATAATATACTGTTAAGAAATTATTCTTTTAAAGTTTTAATCTTTTTTAAAATCTTACTTAACTGGGAGTCATTAAGATTTGTATTACATTGAAAGGTTGGCATTTTTTACGTGGTATAACTTTAAACTGTCTGCCTATGCCATATATAAATAATATCTGGGAATCTTTAGGTAATCTTTACTGAAGAGTAATAGCTTGTGAAGACCAGAGAATTTTGAGTTTCCTTTCCTTAGGAAACAAGGAAACTAATGAAAATACTCCAGAAAGACGAGTGACTTTTGATTTGGTAGCTTTTATTTAAGTCTTGGGGCACACATTCTTAGGGGACTATCCCACTGCTATATCTTTTTAGGGTTTATGTAAGTATGAGCTTTTAGTCACAGTTACACTGAAATGTTATGAAGGCAACCTGATAATTTAAAAAAATACAGTAAAATCTTTCTACATTATAATTTTCTAAGCAAAAAAATAATTGTGAAACAAGCTTGGAAATATTTTGCACTAAAATAAAAATTTAGAGATGATTTTTTAAACATGGGCATCATGAAAGTAGTATAAATGAGACAGTCTTGTGTCATTTCCTATCGGTAAAGAAAAAATATTTTGCTTCATTAGAATGCTTTGGGTTTTGTAGTTCTTGCTGATGAAGTTGTTTCGTGTATCTGTAAAATCCAAAGAGAATCTTGATTTAAAGAACCATAGAAGTTCACTTTAGGGAGATTATTCATTTGAACTAATTATTAAAACTGCTTGCTGCTGCTGCTAAGTCACTTCAGTCGTGTCCGACTCTGCGTGACCCCATAGACGGCAGCCCACCAGGCTCCCCCGTCCCTGGGATTCTCCAGGCAAGAACACTGGAGTGGGTTGCCATTTCCTTCTCCAGTGCATGAAAGTGAAAAGTGAAAGTGAAGTCGCTCAGTAAAGTACTTTGGTACCTTTGAGACAGTTATAAGTTTTTGGGGTCCCAACAGAACTTTTCTTCAGAACAGAACACAGACATGAAATACTTTGGTGTAATTTTAGATTATATCATTACCTTTAATGCCCTGCAACCTCTTGATACATTTTATAGACATCTGGTTAAGTATCCCAGCTTTAAGTATTTTATATTGAGCTTTTCAGAAATTACACAAGGTGATATATAAATAGAATTTTCTGAAAATTATAAAATGTGAAATTGGTTATGAATAACCTTGAAACTAGGACATTTTCTTTATCAACCACTTACAAATGCTTGGACCCTCATAGTTAGGCTGCTTTTGTGATGTTGTACTTGGAATCTGGCCTTATTGGCATATATGGCCTTATCACTTGAATACAGATTGTCTCTGATGTAGAACTTTTGGGTTTTGTTTTATTGCTTTTCACTTTCAATACTACATTTAATAAATTAACATGAGATATTTAACACATTATAATAAAGGGTTTGTGAATTTGTTTTAGATGATTTTGCTCTGCCGTTGGGTAATGTAGATGTCCTAAGCACATTGAAGGTAGGCTAGGCCAAGCTATGATGTGTTTGGTAGGTTAGGTATATTAAATGTATTTTGGACTTAGAGATAATCTGGGGTTTATCAGGATGCAACCTCATTGTAACTTTATAACAGATCTTTAAGTTTGTTGTATACAGTGCTTTGAGTACTCTTTTTTTCTTATATTATACTTACCTTCATCTTCATAATAAAAATGAAGTAGTTAGGGAAAGGAAAACACTTTTTTGAGAAATGGAGAACTAAATTATTGACAGCTGAGACCAAGCTCTATTTCCTTAATTATTGCACAGTGCTATAGGAAAAAAAAAAAAAAAACCCTGTAAATTGATCCTGGTAGTTTACTTGAAGATTGGGGTTGTAACCTGAATATCCAGGCTTCCTCTTAATTACTATAGTAATACCTTCAGGATTGTTTTCAGTAATATATCACCTTAAACTTTTTTGCTTCTTGCTCTAGAAATTTATAAATGGTTTTAACTAATAAATTGATATTGTTGTTTTGCAATAGCTAACATTTAAAATCAGACACTTCACATATTTAATTGACTTATTTGCTAGTGATTTTGTATTTTAGGCTCCGTTAAAGTTAATATTTTTTAAATGTTAATATTTTTTTAAATTTAAAAAATTTGAAAATATTTTTAAAGACCTTTCTTTTTAAAGAAAGACACAAAAGGGATGTAATTTAGTTTGGGTATTAGATGATTAAAGGAATGAAAATCTGTTTACAAATAAAGAATTTGTACTTGAAAAGGTAATTATTAACAGTTGTAATATTACAAGATATTTAGAATGAAATACCCTTCAGAAAAGAGGATTATACATGATTTAGAAAAATTAAAACATACTTTAGTATAGGAAGTTTCCAACTAGAAGATTAAAACCCATTTTCCCAAATGTACAAAAGAAAATCAGGCATTAAGCAGTGTGAGATTGCTTGGCATTTTTGCAGAGTCTTGTCAGGTGGCTTGGGATCTGAATTTCACAAACATGATGACTTCATTTTAATGAAGGTTCCTTTGGTAAATTTAAGGCATGGTTTTATTTGTGCAAGTTTTGGAAGGTTGTTTATGTAACTTGTTTCACTTGAATCTGTAGTTCTCCAATTTATATGGCAGAACATGTTTAAATATAAACAGAAAAGGATTTTGAGAAGTCTGTACACAGTTTCTTCCCCAAGTCATAGCTGGTATAGAGCAAAAGTTCTCTTTAAAACTTAATGAAGAGATTCAGTAATGTCTCTAACAGAAATATATACTGTCTATCTAAAAGTCTTCATCAGAGGTTCAGATTGGAATCCTAATCTGAAGGGCATATTTTAAACATACTTATTCATCCCTGATGGCTCAGAGAGTAAAGAATCTGCCTGAAGTGCAGGAGACCAAGCTTCTATCCCTGGATCGGAAAGATCCCCTGGAGAAGGAAATGGCTACCCATTCAAGTATTCTTGCCTGGAGAATCCCATGGATGGAGCAGCTTGGTAGGCTACAGTCCATAGGGTTGCAGAGTCAGACACGACTGAGCAACTAACTATTCTTACTTCACTGCTAAAGATTATAATTCAGTAGGTTTGAGATGGGGCCCAGCCACTTGAGTAGTTGTGATAATACCTCTAATCAAGACTTGCTAGTATCACCTATAACTAAAGTTAAGGGAATATGAAGTGGAGAAAAGTGAAAGGAATTCTTCCTGCTAGATGACTGTAGGTCATCCCAAAGCTTACTTATTACCTGTAGTTACATTTTTTCACACAAAGGACAGGTTGTAGAAAGCTCATTTAGAAATATACAACATTGCTTTCCTATTAATCAAATCACCCAGTGGCCTTCATTTGAAATTTTAGGCTCATGCTGAAGACTCAGTTATGGATCATCATTTCCGGAAGCCAGCAAATGATATAACATCTCAGCTGGAGATCAATTTTGGAGACCTTGGCCGCCCAGGACGTGGTGGCAGGGGAGGACGAGGTGGGCGTGGGCGTGGCGGACGTCCAAACCGTGGCATCAGGACTGACAAGGTAATTTTAAGACATAGTCTATCGTTGTAAGTAACTTGAGGGACCTCTTTTGATGGATGACTGACCTAACTCCTTTTGCAGACATAAGTAGAAGAAAAAGGTTGGCATGCCTTTAAGAAATTACATTTTAGGTTATATTTTTGTTTAAAGCACTTAAATGACTGTGCTGGCAGTGGTTAAGTTTATCACCCTTTATTGAACAATTAATTTAGTGCTTGTCATGGTACTGTGCTTTTTAAAAAAATTGCCATTTTATAGAAGATGAAATTCAGGTGCAAGGAACCAAGGTAATTTTTTGGTCTTTGTCTACCTGAAGTACCAAATATCAGTAATTGTCTTGACAAATCTTCACTGCTTTTTAGAGGTCAGCTCAATAAAACCTTTGTGTCCAATATATAATAGTGTGACATTGATTGGTTGTTGATTCCTATTTTGTTCAGGAGAGCTGTTCTCTTAATTAGAGTTGGGATTCATTTTTGTCCTATTTTTTGTGATTTCCATTGCCTTGCACTGTGTGTGACACAAAACAAATTTTTCTGAAACATTTTGCTAGAAGCCCTAGTAATTGGTAGTTTTGAATTTTGATCTGCTTGGTCCCAAAGTTCATGGTTTATTGATGAGATATTAATATTCACGTAGCTTCCCCACCAGTTAGATATCCATGCTTCATGGGAATAAACATACCAACAAAAGAAGAGCTTATTGCCAATAAACCAGAATTTGGGCATATTTCAGATTATCTAGGAGCAAACAGTGTTGTATATCTGTCAGTGGAAGGACTGGTTTCATCTGTACAAGAAGGAATAACACTGAAAAAACAGAGTGAAAAAGCAAGACATTATGGTTCAAGAAAATGGGAATGGTTTGGAATGTTTTGAAAACAGTGGTCATTGTACAAAGGAAGATATTATGATTCAAGAAAGTGAGAATGGTCTGGAATGTTTTGAAAAGAATGATCATTGTACAGCTTGTCTGACTGGAAAATACCCTGTGGAATTGGAATGGTAGCTGCCAGGGGCAGACATCATATTTCAGGACACAAAAGTTGGTGAAGAAGTTGTAGTGGTTACACCTTCATTTACTGTTACTCAGTTGGTACAGTGTGAAATGCCACATGCTTGTAAGTTCTGAGATTTTTTTTTTTTTTCTGAAAAGGACACCAAATTGCTATGATTTATTCAGTAATCCTGGATAAATACTTTGGTATTATGTAGGAACTTGGATGATCCTTTCAGTTTTATTCAGTACTGTTAGTTTTTAGAGATCATATACATTTCAGATCATCAGCAGTAATGTAGCAGATAGGTGAATTTCTGTTTTAGAGAGGATTGCCAGGTATTATACTCTCACAGGTTCTTAGGAAATTTTGTGGAATGTTTAAGAGTTACTGAAATTCATTTATGGAATATTTTCATGGAGAAGGAAATGGCAACCCACTCTAGTGTTCTTGCCTGGAGAATCCCAGGGACGGGGGAGCCTGGTGGGCTGCCGTCTATGGGGTCACACAGAGTCGGACACGACTGAAGTAGCTTAGCTTAGCTTAGTATAATTTGAGTTAGTTCATTGGTGTCTTACAGAACCAACCATAATGTCCTGAATTCTCAACATCTGATAAATTGGTACCCCATCTGCTTGATTGAGTCTGACAATGTTTAATTATAGTAATAACTTAAAATTCTAGATTTTATGGTCACCCATAACAGTGTAGTGATATTTTGTTTGTTTTTTCCCTCTGTAACATGGGTTCTTTTTAAAGGACAGCATTGTGTATATGGATCTTTTTAATACTTTTTTGTTTTGTAATTTGTATTTTGACTATAAATAGCCATTGAGTTCCTTCCTATCAGTTATGAATGTGCTGCTTAAATAATTGGTTTCTTAGCTTGCTTTCATTGCCATTCTTATTATTAGCAGGTGGGAAAAATAAAAGAATAGTGAACAACAGTGAATCCACATACGTACCTTGTGTGAATCTACTAGAGTGATTTGTTAGAAAAACAAATAACCCATCTGTTACTAGGAGTTTTCTCAGATCTTGATAGAAAATTCAGGACAGGGCTCATTGCAAATATTTGTAGTCTTGTTTTTTTTTTTTTAATTTTAGTGGATCAGTTATATATACACACATATATTCACTTGTTTTTTAGATTCTTTTTATATATAGGTTGTTATGATACAGTCAGTCCTTATTAGTTACCTATTTTATATATAGCACTGTGTATATGTCAATCTCAGTCTCCCAATTTATTCCCCTCAAGTCCTATTCTGATCCATAATTTTACCTTTTGAAAGTAAAAGCCTTGGCATATTTTACTTATTGTAATAAAACTTTTTTTTGTTGTTTTTAAGAATCTGTCTAAATGTAGATGCTGGAAATATATTAATAAGATTTTGAGAATCATTAATTTTGCTTGTTTCTTTTTCTTTTTCAGTCAAGTGCTTCTGCTCCTGATGTGGATGACCCAGAGGCATTCCCAGCTCTGGCTTAACTGGATGCCATAAGACCACCCTGGTTCCTTTGTGGACCCTCCTCTTTGAGGCTTGCATGCTTAAGGATCCCAAACGACTAAGAAATTTAAAAAAAAAAACAAAAACAAAAAAAAAGACTGTCATTCATACCATTCACACCTAAAGACTGAATTTTATCTGTTTTGAAAATGAACTTCTCCTGCTACACAGAAGTAACAATATGGTAGTCAGTTTTGTATTTAGAAATGTATTGGTAGCAGGGATGTTTTCATAATTTTCAGAGATTATGCATTCTTCATGAATACTTTTGTATTGCTGCTTGCAAATATGCATTTCCAAACTTGAAATATAGGTGTGAACAGTGTGTACCAGTTTAAAGCTTTCACTTCATTTGTGTTTTTTAATTAAGGATTTAGATGTTCCCCCTATTACAAACTGGTTTTAAATATTGGACATAATATCAGTTTTAATATCTGCTTTGCATTTTCACACATGGTCAACTGGGACATGTAAACTTTGTCAAATTTTATGCTGTGTGGAATACTAACTACTTTATGTATTTTAACTTAGTTTTAATATTTTCATTTCTGGGGATAAGGTGTTTTTCACTTCTCATGATAGCTGTTATATATGCTAAATCTTTATATACAGAAATACCAGTACTTGAACAAATTCAAAGCACATTGGTTTATTAACCCTTGCCCCTGCATGGTTCATTAGGTTCAAATTATAATTGATTCAATTTCAATTATATTTACTTTTAAAATGTCACTTGCCCATTTTAAAAATCAGTCTAGACACCTTACTGGTAAAAGTTGTTTAAGCTACTTATTGTTGGTAGACATACTGTCAAGTGAAGTAGTTTTATGGGTGTTGGATTTTTCCTCCTCCAATAGGGTGGGTGGAACAAGTTAATTTGGCTAATGTGTTAACATTTAAACTGCTCTGTAAAGTAAGTGGCCGCTCAGTATGATTTGTATGTGTGAAAGGTCCCAAAATCAAAATTGTACATCCATAATCAACCCTTTAACTCTCCCTTGTTCTAAAGAAACCAAAGGGCACTGGTTAGTATGGTAAGGTTGGAGGTTGTTAATTTCTGGGATTTGGAAAGTGGACAGCTTTACTTTATAAGGTTGGAACAGCAGCACCATCCATGAAATGAAAACCAAAAATTTTACTGTTTCCAAATTTCCTATATTGCTATTAATTTTTGTCTTGATAGATTCTGTAGAAGGTAACAAGTATCTTTTTACCTCTTCCTCTGTTACAAAATTAGGTTAATAATGGATTCTTTGATCAAGAGCATCACCACTTAGTAAAACATACATGGAGAGAATAATAAACAGCCTTTCTAGGATTTTTTTTTTTAAGTCTTCTGCAACATTGATTAACAGGAAAGGGGCTTTATTTACAGGTTTAAAGATCTTTTTGTCACTATTAGTAATTTTCTATCTGTGGTAATGTCCAATTTAAAAAATACTTGATATAAGACATTAAGTCATAAAATGTCTGTTTAGCTCATTAGTTTTCCCCTATACTTCTAAAGGAGAAACCATACAGTACAAGAGTTTCGCATTGGGATTGGATTAATTGATCTAGTGACCTGCTAGTTTGACATTTTAGGAAGGAGGTAATTGGTTTTTTTAAATGGTGGATAAACTTGTGCTGGTGTTTTGGATCTTATGATGCTGAGCATGTTCTGCACTGGTGCTAATGTTAAACATAATTTTATATTTACAAACATATCTGCTACCCAGAGGCAAGTATTAATTTAGTCCATATGGACTATTGACCCCTCTTGAGATTGCAACATACACATTCCTAAACATACCCATACATAGTGTGTTTAAAGTATCTTAACTCATTTTTGGACACGAACATGTAACAAACCTGATTTCTAGCAACATATAGAAAACACCTATTAAAAAAATAAGTTCTACTCATTGTCAGCCATTGCTGGCATTCTGTCACTAGAGAATACACAGCAATATCTGGTATGTTGCAAGCTTTCAAGATAGCCTGGATTTTAAAGTCAGTCCATTAGTTGTATCTGATGGATGTAAATTTGCCTCCTAGTTCACTTTGTGTCACGAGCTAAAACTGTGAACCTAACTTTCTCTTATTGGTGGGTAATAACTGAAAATAAAGATTTTATTTTCATGCTCACTTCTTAAAAGTCATAAAAGCAGTCAAATAGGAGCCCATTTATCGTCTTGTGTCTTCTGACCTATGTGTGTACCACCAAAGGTAATGTTCATATTTCATTTTTTCACAAACAGGTGTGTGTATATGGAGTGTTTGTTAACCTAGTCTGTCAAATAGCAATTGGGAGAGTACATATTTTAATTACAAAATTTAATTCTTGCAAAATGAATTTCAAGGACCGACATGACAATTGACATTTCTTGTAGGAAACTCCATGTTTGAGTGAATGTCAGGGGTTTGTCTTTTATGTTGAGGGTTTGTCTTTTCACAAACAAGGTAATAATTGCCGATAGAATGTTCTAATGCACTTCTGTCTTGATGCTTTTAAAGTGAAATAATAGTACAGTTTATATTTTTTATTAAGATATTTTCAGTTTACATTGAGATGATGGAGATAAGGTCTCTTATAGTTAAAATATTTTGAGACCTTTGTGCAGTTAACGAAAGATTTTTAAATGTGTCACCAGGCACTATACATCTAAGTTACTTAGTTTCATTTAAAAAGTGGAGGCAGAATATATCTCAAGTTGTAAATAAGTATGTTTGGGGGTGTTTGTGGTGTTTTATGAAGGGGGAGAATATTAGGTATTCATTTTTATTGTATTATTTTTCTAATTGCTATAGGTGGTTGGAAATAGAAAATTTTTGTTACATGCTGTTAGGGAGTTGCATAGAAAGTCTGAATACTGTATATTAGGTTTTTAAAACATATCTTTAAGAGACTAACATATGGTTGGTTCCAAATATCAAAGGGTTAAAAAAACTCGGAAATGTGGAGCTGCTAGAACCTGAATGATTTTGACTTTAAAATCATCATCATGTATACTAGTGGACATCTAGAAGACATCTGTCCTAATAGGCTCTTGGGTGCCTGCAACTCTGCTTTATAAAGACAGACATTAAATGCTTAGAAAATTGAGTCTAACCCAGACATTGTATTACTACTGAAATAATTAAGCAGAACACTTAAAATCTAGTAACAAAGCAGTAAAATCCCTCATTAGATTTTCAGACCTGATTAGATAAACACTGTAAAATTGTCAGATTTTGTCATTAATCTGTATATTAAGTGTCAGCTTTCAGAAACTGGGCTCATGATTTTTTGCTCAGTCTAGGTATACCTCCAACATGTTCTTTCAACTTGAGAATCGATCTGATGATCAAATATGGGGGTTATATGAGAAGTGATTGAAAAGGTATTGAGAGGAATTCATTAAATCAGTAATGTAAGGAAAGGTAACCTAAAAGTACAAGCTTAATTTCAGAAAGTGACTAGGATATAAATTATTAAAACCATTAAGATTTTGTCCATGGTGGGAAGTGCTAACATTGTAAGTATCATTTAAATTACTGCTACATTTAAGCCAGAGGTCAATAGATTTCAGCCTGTGGTCTGTTTTGTGTACAGTTCCTGAGCTAAGAATGGCTTCTACCTTTTAGAAGTGAATGATGTATATAATTCCCAAAGTTTAAAATACATGGTCCGTCACAGAAAATGTTTGCTGACCCCTGGTCCACACCATCACTTAGGTCAACATAAGAGTTCTTTAAAAAAAAAAAAAAAGTTACAGGTGCAGATTAAATCGCCCTATATGGGAAGTTGTGAAATTTGAAGTATTTAAAAATTTTTATTTAATCTCTAATCAGAGTAAGGGCAAGAGATTCAGTAGCTTTTTAGTAAAGATTTATTATTTTTTAAGAAATTATTGAGTTTGCAACCTAAATATTCTGAAAGCTGTTATGGAAAGTATAATTTGCTAGACTAAGACACTTAATGGCATGGTTATAGGTTTTCACATTCAGTGGCAATTATCACTTGATATCTTTCCATTGTGCTGACTGTGCCATAAGATGAGAAATAGAAATATTTTACATGGGTCAGAAAACAAATGTCAACTTCTTAGGTTGAACTGGGGCATGGATTAATGGATTCTGAGAACTACATTTCTCAGCTTAATCAGGATATCCATTTAGGCAGAATTTAGCTTTTGTGTCATTGCTTCTGTCTTATCTGGGAGTCAATTCACTTTGAAATGGAAAGGAAGGATGAGAAATGGCCCATACAAGTTAGAAAATGATTTACCAAATTATGTTTTTGTTGGAGGTGTTAATTATGTGAAAGGCAAATTACGTGACTTTATGTGACAGTCTACATGAAATTTACATTACGGTGAAAGACTCAGTTGTGTCTGGCTGTGACCCCATGGACTGTAGCCTGCCAGGCTCCTCTGTCCATGATTCTCCAAGGGTATCCTGTCCCTTCTCCAAGGGATCTTCCCAACCCAGGAATTGAATCAGAGTCTCCAGCATTGTAGGTGGATTCTACCAGCTGAGCTACCAGGGAAGCCCCTAATTACATAGGTAATATTAAATCAGTAACATTAGTCCCTTTTGCTGCCTGTTGGAGAGGCTATGACCATTCTGGTGCACTTGAATGTGTATTCTAAGTCTTGGAAAACAAAGAATACTTGGTGATAATTACTCTGTTACCTCCAGTTCTCTTGTGAGTTTTTCAAAACTAGACTACCTAAAGTGATAAGAATTGCTCTGAACTGATCTTGGTTGTGGCTTTATTCCTTAAATAGTGGCATAACTGTTACTGTACTGGTATGGAAATGTGAAAAGTGAAGGGCTAGTTAATACTTAGGATTTTGTTACTTGGAGAACTGAGCTGGGAGAATGACAATAGTTCGTTTGGACAGTATTGTTTACACCATAACACCATAATTGCAGTTGCAGCTGACTTCTCTCACAGATTTTAGGACCAAAAACGCTTCAATTTGAGGAAATGGTTTTCATTTACCTAGAATGGAGATGTATAAAATGATCCAGTTGAACTTGGTTCTTGTTATTGCCTAGAATTTTGTCAGTTTGGGACTGAAGTTTTCTTATTTAGCTGATGAATAATGTCAGAAATTTTATTATGGGAACTTTTACACATTGAATTCCTTGTTTCACACCTTGGGTGTAATAATCCAGTCAGTTGTTGCTTTGTTTGACAGGCACACTGACAAAATAGTGACAAATGTTAGATAAGCACATGTTTAGACATTATGTCAATGCTCAGGCTGCCAGAGGTTTGGAAATTATCTAACTCATCAAAGAAGATGGTGTCTTCCTCTCCACCCCCAGCTGCATTTCATAGCTGAAAATATTTAGGTTTACATGACTGGTGAAATGAATTAAACACAGGAACTTTTCTGTTTATAGATGAAGTTGGTTTGTCTTCTCTGGAAATTCTGAATTTCCAGTGAAGCTTCCACATTTTTTTTCTCCAACAAAAAAGAACACCTTTTCCTAAAAACTACAGAAAATTTGGTTTCAGCTTGATACTGTATACTTGTTTATCAAGGCTTCACTTAGGTGTGGACTGATATAATACATTGTATTGATACAATGTATTATACAGCAGATTGATACAATGCATTGTATTGATACAATGTATTATATGGTGTGTTGATACAATATAATACACTGTATCAATACATTTGGATTGGTCCACCCTCCACTCCAG
This sequence comes from Budorcas taxicolor, assembly GCF_023091745.1. Lineage (NCBI taxonomy): Eukaryota > Metazoa > Chordata > Mammalia > Artiodactyla > Bovidae > Budorcas > Budorcas taxicolor. The sequence goes on from NC_068912.1 coordinate 77,916,525, forward strand.
CCCTGCATTTTAAGTCAGAAAGTAGAGCTGGAAGTCACGACTGAAATAGAGAAGTGCTTTGGATGCTGTATAATGCTCAGTGAAAATAAAAATAAGCTGAGTTCTCTTTAGGAGAAAAAGGACAGTTTATAATCACCATTATAATAATCAGCACCTCCTAATGACACCCAAATATGGATGTTCCTCCTTACCTCCCCCCCCCCCCCCACGCAGGATCATCAGTTTCTTGTCACTTAAAGTTATTAAACTTTTATGTGCAGATTTTTAGAGGAAAAATTTTGAGACGTATCCGTAGCTGGAGAAATTATTGGCTAACTGTCCTTTCTAGCTGTTTTTAATCTATTGCAAGCACATGAAAAGTGGGTGTTTTTAACAACAAGAAAGTCTATACAGCTGTTCTGAAAGTTAACCCGCCACAGACCAGAGGGATCTAAAGGGAGTGTTATAGGAGTGCAAAGGAATCCAGTCATCCGCAGTTGCGGGAGAGTGAGAGGAGAAGAAACAGGAAATTGTGAAAAAGAAGGCAAATGGTCTTTAATGCCCTCTGTGATGGAATAAGGTTAAGATTTCTTTTTATAAATGAAATCTCCGGTTTTCACCTTGATATTTTTGGCTAGGGATGAGGGTCATGAGATTCTTAGGAAAAACTATGTTAACGCAGGTTACAATCTTTCTGGTGAAAATCCAGGACCTATGAAAACCAGTCTCGATCAGAATCTCATAACAGCTTTTACTGTATTTTGTTGGGTCCAGTTACCTGTGGGTAGTATTAAAATCTGAAATTGGAAAAGGGAAGATACAGACTCCACCTGACATTCTCTTGCCTAGGCAAGGCCAGGGTTCCTTGTGGAAGAATTCTTCACAGTCGTGGAAATTGATAAGTGGCCTGAATTAATTTAAAGGGACCTTGTGGCATCACATAATAGGTCTGTATGTTTCTTGGAGATGTGATTGAAATCTCAGCCAAATTAAGAATGGTTTTGCCTCTTATTTAAATAAAAGAACCATCAACAAAATGTGGAACCAGTTACCATAGAATAAAGGAAAGGCATTTATGTTTCAATAATTCATACAAGCAACACAACTGAATAAAAACGGCCCTAATTCGATTTTACTTAAGAAACAGCCATGTTTGGAAAAAATCAGGTTAAGTTGGAAGGAGTTATAGATATTTTAATTAAAGAGAGAACACACTGTTCTGGTTACTTTTCTATTTGGAAGGCATAATGTTTTTATTCATAGTTTTAAAATACTTTCCAGTGTCCTTAAAATAGTGGACTTTCTCAGAAGTGTTACTTTCTGTCTGTGACCTACTGTGTGCCTTGTAAGATTTAGATAGCTGAGTAGATAAGTTAGCAAACTTGGTGCCAGATTTGTCCTGCTGTCATTTAAGATTTTCCTGCTTTTTAGGTAGTTTCCTAAAGAACCAAGAATGCTCTAGAACTTCAGAAGTATGGAAATGCCAGTTTTTGATTATCTAGTAACAATAGGTTCAAAGATTTTTATGGAATCACAGGTATTGTCAACTACAGTCAGAATCCCAATTGATAAAAAATTTGTTGTGCAGTCACTTGCATAGAGAAGAATTAGAGTAGTTGAAAGTTAGGCTCTAAAACCAGACTGTGGTATCAGGTTCTAATAGTATGACTTGGTTTTAGTTAACTTGTACCATAGTTTTCTCATCTCTGAAGTGAAGAGAACACCTACCTTAAACTAGTCATGGTGAGACCTGAGTTACACCTCTTGAAAACTGCATGGACTAAGTACTATGTTAGAGGTGGTGGATCATAATTAACAATTCCTGTAAGAATGGGAGTAAAGGCAAAAATTGGCTTGTTATATACACTTTTATTTCAAAGATCCATTGCTTCAGTTACTACTCTTTAACATCCATCCCCCTCTAGTCAATGCTGTGATAAAGCTTTTTTATTCACTTTATGAGATTTATACAGTTTTAGTCTACATTGCTAGGAAAGGAGTTCCTGACTCAAATTTTACTGAATATTGCCCAGCTGCCTCCAGAAAAGAGTCAACTAACAGTACTCTTAACCAGCTAATTTTTAATGTTTTTAATTTGGTAAGGGAAAAATGGTACTTAATTTTTACTTCTTTGATAAAACAGGTGTGTTTTTTCATGCTTATTGGGTATTTATATGAATTTTGTGAGTTGCTCACTCAGTCCATTTTTCTTTGAAGTGATGATTCTTTTTTCGTATTGATCTGTAAGTTATCTGGCATATCTTGAAAATATATTTATCTTATGAGTATCTTTTATCTTTATGGGTATTTTATAAAATACCCATATTTTATGGGTGTATTTTGGAAAGTTTTTATTGGAAATTTATTCTAGTGTAGACTGATGTAAAAATATGACTTGTTTCTTTCCATCATCAGTTGGCCAACTGATTAAATTCCTAATCCTTTTTTTTCCCCCCACTAGCATGAAGAAGAGGACATTCTGATCTCTTTATTCTAGAGAGTGATTAATTTGAGGGTTTACCTATCAGCCTTTCATAAGGGTGGATAATGTGAATGTCCTTGAGTCCTGCAGGCTAGAAAGAGAAGAACAGGGCTTCTTTGGAAGGCTTGAGCAGTGATACTGGGACAGATGACAGCTACACCAGGTGGAAGAAAAAGAGCCTGATGGAGAAAACCAAGAATCGAGTAAGGGGTACTGACTAGAATAGAATGTGCCTAGCTTGGCATCTCTTTCACTGGTATCTGGGCATTGGTGAGTTGCAGCTGTAGGCTATTCGTGGAAGCTGAGAAATTGGGACAGGGTGGAGGGGAAAAGGCACTAAAGGGAAAGAACTAGATAGCAGCTTGGCTTTCCTATTGCTTATAAGAAAGATAGAGGCCCAGGAAATGGAGTTTCTGGCTTCTGGTAAAGAGGGTCTTTTTAATGAATAATTGAAGGTTATGATCTTTACACACAAATTGGTAGAGATGCCCGTGAATTCACTGAGAATGAACTTGAACTCTGTTTGTAGTATTTAGGTCCCAGAGAATTAAGGAATTTGATAATTTCAATAGAGCGGAGATTTCTGGGTTGGCTTTTGGGATGTGTATCAGGAGTGAGGATTTAAAGTATTGCGAATTTTCCTGAGGAATGAAAGCCTGGCTATATGAATATTGGTGAGCTCTACTAGGCTTGGTAAATGAGGCAATCTGATCTAGGAATTTTACTTTTGTGTGGGAAGGAAGGAAGATTATAAAAACTATTTGGAGCAAGGGCAGAATGAGGTTACCTATCCTGTCATTCACAGAAAGAGGGCATTTTATCTGCCAGAGTGCAGCCAAAGGCATGCTCAAACATGTTTTTGGTAGCTCAGTAGTAAACAACCAGCTGCAATGAAGGAGACTTGCAGGAGACATGGGTTTGATCCCTGGGTCGGGAAGGTGCCCTGGAGGAGGAAATGCAGCCCACTCCAGTATTTCTGCCTGGGAGATTCCATGGACAGAGGAGCCTGGTGAGTAACAATCCATGGGGTGGCAGAGAGTCAGACACAGCTTAACAGCAACATGTATTGCAGTAGTGCTGTCAGTCAATGGTAGGGTAGAGTCGGGGTTGAGAATGAAGAGGATTACAAGCAAATGCAATTGTCTCAATAAAGAAGCAGGCATAGCTGGACTGCCTTCTAGAACAGAAGAACAAGGTGGAGGCGGTGGCAGGAGACATATCTTACTTTGTATTGATAACCTACTCTATCAATCTCATTCTCCAGCAGGCACGGTGCTGGAGAATCAGATTGCTGTGATCCCTGCCTTCAGGTTACTTACAGTCCAGTAGAGAGAAAGTGCATTGTACAAGGGGAGTGCTGAGGAGGCTTCTGCATCCTGAGAAGGAGACTTTTAAGAAAACAATTGAGGACTGCAGTACCACCTGGGGCTTTAAGGGAAGGGAAAAGGAAGTGGTGGTGGTTTTGTTGCTAAATCATGTCTGACTCTTTGTGACCCCAGGGACTGTAGCCCACCAGGCTCCTCGGTCCATGGGATTCTCCAGGCAAGAATACTGGAGTGCCATTTCCTTCTCCAAGGGAAAAGGTTTGAGTGGTTAAAAAGGAGACTGGGACCTGTGTGTTGAAGCAGGAGGGGAAGAATGGCTAAAATGGCTATTAGTAATCAAAAGAAAGCAAATACAGGAACAGCAGGTATTGCAAGAAATAAAAGTTGGCTCTTACTCTCAAGAGGTGACAGTTTGGACTGCTTCTGAGGTGGCAGCTTTGTCTGTCATGACCTATTGCAAATAGTCAAACAAGGGGCTCCACAGCCTGGGTGCAGACAAGCTAGTGCTGAAGCTGCGGAGATGCAAGGAACCATGCAGTGGGGGTGCTACACAGCAGTTAAACAGAGTAGAATAGATGTGTAAGGAAGAAGCTTAAGCTTTTCAAATAAATCCTGGGAGAACTAACTAAGTTAGTCTGGAATGGCAGGAGGCATGGATGAAGAGTTAAATATGACCTAGCAGAACATTTGTATCTCAGGGTGATGGGACATACTGATCTAAACATAGATGTGGTCTATAGTAGCAACTCTATATACAGTTGACCCTTAAACAGTGTGGTGATTAGGGGCATCAACTCCCCTCTGCAGTTGAAAGTCTGCATAGAACTTTTAGTTGGCCTTCTGTATCTGTGGCTCAGCACCCAACAATGGATCATGTAGTACTGTAGAATTTATTATTTTAAAAAATAACGCATATAGGTGGACCCATACAGCTCAAACACATATTATTCAAGGTCAAGTATAAATGGTTGTTGGATGAATGGTCCTCTGCACTGTTTGCCATTGCTAGTAAGAGTTTTGGTTTCTACTTTTGTCTTTCCCCTTTCTGGACAACATAGACAAGAAAGTTGCAAGAACCCAGATTGGAATTTCTAGGTCCACACAGCAGTGGATGTAATCTTAAGGCTCTGCAGAAGGCAAGATGAGGTATCTGGATTTGATTACAGCCAACTCTCAGTTCCTGAGATTCACCCTGAGCTGGCTTACCTGCCCTCTAGCTGCACCCAGATCTGACGGGAGCACCCAGAGGTAATGACCACTGGAGCAGGTGTCTGGGTAGACAGGACATGCCTTGCCGGTTGGAGGTACATCAGCTTTCCAAACTTCAAGCTTCGCCACTCAGAGCATGAGGGAGCCACACCCCATCTTTAACTGGTCCAGAGTCAACTTCTCACCACAGGAGAAGGTAAGTGGGCGAAGGGAACTTGAGGGGAAAATGGAAAGAGAGATGTGCTGAGGCAGTTCTTCCAGAGGATCAGTTATGGGAGCCTCATGTGAAGGGAGATAATTCATGTTGGAGGGTAAGTAGCCCTCATGGGTAGGAAGGTAGTCCACTGGGAGGATGGTCAAGGGGCTGGCTGGGTTTCCCGGCTTTGAGTCAGGGCCCTTGCTCCCTAGAACCTTGTATAGGTCCACGCCTTGTCCTATCTCTGCTGTGAGAGCCCTTGGAGGTGGTGGGCTCGAGGCACTGTACCCTGTGTCTTCCTCAGAGGTATAGTGACCTTGGACTCCTTGTCCCTTTTCTGACCAGCTGGGGTGATGGGGAAGGCTGAAGACTGGTGTCACTCGACAAAGGACTTCGTTGATAACCAGGGGCTCAGGTTCTTCAGGAGTGGCCCAGTCTGTCAGGAGCCTATCCAAGGCCAGCTGTGTCTTTTCCTGAGAAAGGGAAAGAAGAGGCTCACATGGGTATGTTGAGTAAGTAGCCTTGACAACCAACTTGTTCAGGGTTCCAAAAGGCCTCGCAGCCTGCACTACCTACTCAGCTCGAGGCGGAACACTGTGGGCCCTTAACTTTGGGAGGTAAGAGAGGCAGTTAACGTTGTTGGCGAGCCGTGGACTCCTCTCAGCCCCTAGCAGTGAGTGAGTCACTATCCCACTCAACCGTCAGCTAGGCTGTTTCTGGTGAGTCAAACTGCACCAGCTGCTTTTCCTCTAGCATAGAAGGCACAGTGGGTGCAGAGGAAAGGCTGAGTTTGCAGCTGTCTAGGGAGGAGGCATGGAAGACTTTAAAAGGATGATACTAGAGCTGAATCCTGAGAGGTGTATAGTTTTTCCTAGGTAAGGAGCTGGTGGGGCGAGGAGGATTGGTCTACTCGAAGCTGCTAGTTCTTTCTTGGGACAGGCACACTAAGGCTTTAGAAAGAGAAGGAGATCACATGATGAAGGGACTTTTAAAGGATACTTAAGAGTTCGGGCTTTGATACAACTGCTGAAAGGTTTTTGGCAGGGTAATATCCTTGTCAGTTCTGCTCTTAAGACTCCTCTAGAATAACTTATTTGGAAGACGTTTTCATCCTTTCCTCACTATAGCTAATTTTGTCTGTTACTCTTCTTGCTCTGTCTTTCTCAACATCTGGTTGGTTACATCTCCTTTCCAAGCATACTACTGATTCCTGAGTCCAAGTTTAAGCACTCTATTGACCTTTCTTTTTATAGGCATTATTGGGCTCTCCCCATACTTGAAACTTTCTTTTATGCTGCCTGCTTGATTTTTCTGAAGAAGAGCTCCAAAGCCCACTTTCAGGAAGCCCCTAGTGACTGTTCCCCACACTGGATTCCTACAACAGCAAAGAAGCCAGCTGTTAGATTCTTGGCACAAGATGCTTTATACTGTTACTTAAAAAAAAAAAAGGCAAACCCCGCCCTCTCCTCAAAACATGTCTGTCAGCTGCAAGCAGGGACCAGATTTTATAGGAGGAAGATAGTAAAACTAGCCTTTTTCTAGGGCAAACCCTGAGGACTAATCCCAGCTCTGAGAATCTACAGCTTGGGAAAACGCAATACACCTCTCTGGCCTTTGAATCACTTATCTGTAAGATTCCAAGCTGTGCGAGAATGGTATGATCTATACTGGTCACTGAGGTCTTCTCCCTTGCCTCAAGCGTGGCAAGTGTCCCCAAAGTGAATAACAATGCCATCTCAGGGCAGACTTCTACAAAGGGCCCCGAGCTGCCATAGGGTAGGTGTGTACTTTTCTTTTCAGAGCCTGCTCTTTTCCTATTGCTAAGCAATCTGGCCCTGGCACATTGGTCTGGCTTGAAACATGGCTGGCAGCTGCCAAAACACTGTAACCACCACTAGGGAAGGATCACAGAGAGTGAGGATCACCTTGTATTCATAAGGTAAGGCTCTGCCTTTTGACAGTTCTGGTAGTACCAGCAGAGGGTGTACCTCAGAACTTTTACAAAGCAGGCCCCCTGGCTGACAAGATCATGGGGCAAGGCCTCTTGGACCAGTAATAACTCAGGTATATCATAGGAACTATTTTAAGCTTTTACAAGCTCAAAATGGATAACATCCCAGTATTCCCTTTATGCTTGGGCCTTTTCCTCTCGAGTTTAAAGACCATGTCTTTTTGGCCACATTTTAAGAAATGGTAGGTGGCTCAGATGGTAAAGAATCTGCCTGTGATGCAGGAAACCTGGGTTCAATCCCTGGGTGGGGAAGATCCCCTGGAGAAGGGAATGGCAATCCATTCTAGTATTCTTGCCTGGAGAATCCCATGGACAGGCTACAGTCCATGGGGTTGCAAAGGGTCAGACCTGACTAAGCAACTGATACTTTCACTTGCAGGGGAATGTAAAGTCTGGGAACTCAAAGCACATTTTGTTGGAGGTGAAAGACTATTGTTTCTGATGTCTGTCCCAGCCTGTCACCAGAAGAGCAGTTTGGCCCTTTAAAAATATTCTACCCCTTGCAAGGGTCTAGTGACGTGGGGTTCTGAGGCTGCCACAAGGCAATGGCATGTTTAATTTTTTTTTTAAATTTTCTAATTTATTGGTGGGTTTTTTTTTTTGCAAAAGAAATATCGGGACATAGTCTTGTATATATTTTTTTTTTCTGTTCAAAGAGAATTTGTAATAAAAATTACAACTGCCTTCAACTGCCTCCCCAAAGATAACCACCATTACCAGTTTCATATTTAGGCTTCCAGAAATATCGTGTGCACATGTTGGAGAGAGAGAGAGTGTGTGTGTGTATAATCACCTTCCTTTTATACAAATGAGAATCAACTTTAGACAATTACTACAAACTGCTTTTTTTCACCTTTATACTAGAGATTTAGATACATATAGATCTCAGTTTTGTTTTTAGTAGTTTCATAACCTCTTACTGTACAGATATACCCAAATGTTTAAACTGGCCCCCTGGTGGCAGGTTACATTATGTAATGTTTGGCTTCTATTTATAATGCTGCAATGAAAATACTCATACTGTAGAACTTCGGGCATGTGTGTGGCAATTTCTGTTGTTGTTTCCCTGTGTTACTTTCTCTAACCCTTTGTTTATCTCAGCACCTCTTCTAAGCTTTTGATGGGCTCTTCAGTGGCTCTGTATGCCTCTGTGTCCCCTCATACCCAGGCAGTGGCAAATAGAGACCATGCCACCAAAGCCACCAGCGTGGGAGCCAGGTGTCTGTGACTGACCCGGAGCTGCTCCCCACTGTGCTATTTCAGGCTTTCAGGACATGGGACTATGGCATCTCAGCATTGGAAGAGAGAGGCCTTAGAGCTCAGCTTATTCAACTCCTGGCACCTGAATCCCCTCTAACACTAGCAGTGGCATCCTTATTGAGTACATTCCCTAAGGTCATTACAATACTGCCTCCAAGTGAGGGTCAAGTGTGGGAACACCTCTTGAGTTAGTCTTTTCAGCTCAGAGGCACTGACTGCTGGAAACACCTCCCTCACCCTGTGCTGAAGATCTTTTAGAACATTTAAAAGTATAATGGCAGACAGCACATCCTACTTAAATGTGAACCCAGGATCCACCTACTAGTCGACTAACACTGGACAAGTTACTGAATCCTCTGTGCCTCAGCTTCCTTATTTGAGAAATGGGGACGATCACATTATAACCTCATAAAGCTGTTGTACAGGTTAGATGTTAATACATGAAAATTTTTTTACAGTGCCTGGCATAGAGAATGTACATTATATTTTATACATAAACATTGTGTGATACATACATATATTGTTACTATTATACTGTTCTTGCTACTGTAACTTAACAGGGACAAAACTCCTCAACAGAGAAAGACGACTTCAAGAATAAATCTTCCTGGGAAGAAAATGAATGATCTTTGCCTTGTACGATACATGTGCCTTACATGGCATCTGATTTAGTCTTCACAACAATATATATGAGAGGTATTGTCAACTCCTATTTTACGGAGGATGAAACTAGGGCTCATGTCATCAGACAAGCTCCTCAAGGATCACTGACATAGTAAGTGGCAGAGGTGGCCTTATTTCAAAGGAATTAAACTGTGGTGACTTAAATTCCTACTGACGCAGACATAGCTGGGAGCAGCTCTTTCCCTGAGGAGCAGCTGGTACCACTGTCTTTTGGCCTGAGGAAGGGTGTGGATGAGAGAATACATGGGTGACTGAAGAAGAAAAGTCTTGGAGGAACCGGGCTCTAAGACATGCGAGTGTGGGGCTGCTAAGGCCCCAGCTGATGGGAAGAACATGGGCCCCCCGTCCCCCTTTATTCCCCTTCAGTGCATATTCTGGCTCCGCATTCAGATGCCTTCCACTTCAAGGTCCTTGGCCGGAGACCTCTTGCCCGCTGTGAGCTGCTTTCCCCTCCTGGGACGGTGGCAGCAGGTCCCTGCGTGTCCTCTCCTCCCAGCACTCCCCTGTGCTGGCTGAGCAACCTCTCCTGCCTTAGAACCTTTTCCTTGCACAATGGAATGACTTACTGGCTTCCTGCCAAAACCAAGATAGTCTGGGCTCTATTTATCTGTTCTGAGCTCACAAAGGACTGGGAGCATCACAGTAAAAGCTTCAGTGCTTTTGAATTTGGATGAGCCAATGCTCACCAAATACACTTGCTTTTTAAATCTTTTTTTGAAGTAAGCTGAGGTGAGGAGGGGAACATAATGCATAGATAGGAATGGAAAGCTTTGGGTTTTCAGTCTTGGTCATAAGCTTCAGGGGCTTCCCAGGTGGCTCAATGATAAAAGAATCCACCTGACAATGCAAGAGATGTGGTTCGATCCCTGGGTTGGAAAGATTCCCCAGAGTAGGAAATTTCCAACATTCCTGCCTAGAAAATCCTATGGACAGAGGAGCCTGGCAGGCTGCAGCCCATGGAGTTGCAGAAAGTTGGACATGACTGAATGAGCATGCACGCATAAGCTTCAGAAAATTACTATGCATGGGGGTGATAACTCAGACGGTAACCTGGTATGATAAACAGCTTACTCACAGGATCTAAGCACCTAGGTTTCCCTGTAACTACAAGGGGAGACTTAGAACCCCATTGACTGGCCAACACGGCTTTACACCTTACCTCCACGATAGGATATTTCTTGGCCCAAGTGCTATTTGCTGGATCTGGAATTTCTTTGCTACACCACTGAGGTCTGAGGGCCAAAAGGAGAACAAATACCCTGCAGATAAAGACAGCATGACATCTGGTTAAGGGTGCACACAGTGGCATGGAACACAGGTTCTTCAGTTCAGTTCAGTCGCTCAGTTGTGTCCAACTCTTTGCAACCCCATGGATCGCAGCACACCAGGCCTCCCTGTCCATCACCAACTCCCGGAGTTCACTCAGACTCACATCCATCGAGTCCGTGATGCCATCCAGCCATCTCATCCTCTGTCGTCCCCTTCTCCTCCTGCCCCCAATCCCTCCTAGCATCAGAGTCTTTTCCAATGAGTCAGCTCTTCACACAGGTTCTTAGTGAAGTGATTTCAGTGCAGGATTAAGCAAATGAATAAAATGTAAATACTGCAGGAGAAAGATGTTGCCTCACCTAAGGCTGGACTAGTTTTCTATGAAGTCTGGACAGATGATAACGCTTGTGCCAAACCACTTAGGGTTTGCTAAATAAACTATGGAACTTTCCCTCAGTATGATGTTTAGCTATCATTGAGCAGCCAAGTGCTCATTCAACAGACATTGACTGAATCCCTAATGTATGACCAGCACAGTGCCATATGCTGCATGGATAAAACAGCAAATAAGAGGACATGGTCAATACCCTTGGGGAGATTACTATTTAGTAAATTAGAATGTTTATAAAGAGCTTGTAATGGCAAATAAACTGTTTTGCTAAAAGTAAATAAAGACTAAAACAGGATACAAGTGGCATAAACAGCTTGGACATAACCAAGCTTAAAAAAAAAAGCCAAGAAAAAAATACCATATGGAAATATCCAGCAGTAGTTGTATTTGGTGATCAGAGGGTCTTTTATTTCTTTCCACATCTCTGGGTTTTTGAAGATACTTTAAGATGAGTTTATGATGTGGAAGAAAAATCCAAAAAATGTTTCTTATATGCACATGACTTAACTATTTTGCCTTTTTTAAAAAAAACTCAAGAGCAATATGAAGCAGTTTTAAAGATGTGGCTTTAATAAACTTTGTTTAATAAGAATAGTGAGCTGCTGTGATGTATTTAGCCCTTTCAAACGAGATGAGGCCATGTGACTAGATTTTTTTTTTCCCAAAGAAATGTGAGCAAAGGTTCCTGTGACCTAGTATAGATCATGCAGATGAGGAAAGTACCCAAAGGATTGTGGGCCAATAAAATGGAAGACAACTGGATCCCTAAATGGCTGTGTGGAGCAGAGCTGATGACCAATCGGGATGACACACCTTAGAATTATATGGGAGAAAAATAAGCTATTTTATTAAAGCCACTATATTTGGAGGTTCGTTCGTTCGTTCTTTTTTTTTTTTTAACAGCAGATGCCTCTACCCTAACTGATACTATTTCCCTCAGGAGGATGCATGGGATTCTAGTTGACTCTTTGAGTTCAACTTTTTCAAAGTCTACCTAAAAAGAGCTCTGCTTTGAAATATGTATCACATATGAGAGAGCTTTAATAAATGGAAAGCCTTTCAAACAAGTTCAATGGCCAGTAGAAGATGACTTTTCTACTGTGGTTTTACTTTGATCTCTTCTACTTTACACAACATTTGAAGAAAACTATTGCATAACTAATTCATTAAAAAAATTATTCATACCAAATGGTACATGTTTAAAGAAATTTTAGAAACTATAGTTAAACAAAACTAAGATCACCTATGATTCTATCCCCCTGTTATAACCACCATTAATATTTTAGTGTATATCCTTGGGGAGGAGTATATTAACTGCCATCCAGTACACGTTTTCCCCTCTTTCTTGGAAGGGGACCCTGATTTACTGGGACAACAAGGAGCCCAGCTAAAAGGTCACAGTTTTAAGCATCTCTTGCCTCATCAAGTTCTGGCCAATGAGATGTCAAAAAAGTGTCACATGTGACTTCTTCACATGAAGGCTCCTGAATAGGTAGGTACGGGCGCTTCCCTTCTCCCTAGAGTTGTAGAATGCAGGCCTGATGGCCACAGTTCCTGCAGCCATTGGGCCATGAGGTGAACTTCATGAGGGTCTCATGAGGGCCATGAAGAGAGAAGCCAGTGTCTGGACAGTGCAGCAGAAAAAGGAGCCTAGGTCCCTGATGACCAGGGAGCTCCTACACCAGTCAGTACCTGAGTTGACTTCCTTTACCTGAGTGAGAAGCTTAGCTCATCTGTCATATTATTTTGGCTTTCTAAGTTATATACAACCAAATTTAATGCTCACTAGTACATCTTACATGTCTGTGTGCATGTGTCTATGCACTATTTTTTTTTTTTAAATGATAGTACATTTTGTTTTACAACCTGCTTTTTAAAATGCCATATAGCAAATATTCATATGATTTACTTTTCTTCTATATCTGTAATGAATGCATAGTATGCTATATGGCATAAAATATATTGTGATTTATTTATACAATTCCATGTTGTCAGGCATTTAGTTTGCTTCAAATTGTTCTCCTTTTGTGAATAATACTTCAGTGAACATATTTGCCACAAAATAACTGTATATACCTATGATAGAATAAATTTCTAGTTAGAAATTGTTAGGGGAAAGGTTTAATATTATAAAAAGTTAAACATATACTGTCACTCTAAAAAGCTGAATATACTTAGTCTGATACCAGCAATGCATGAGAAAACCATCTTTTTGACCCACAGCAGCAACAGCTATTATATGAAACAAACAGCTATTATATGAAACAAACAGCTTTTACCAAAGTTGGCAGGTGTAACGAACTTACTTTTGTCGGAAGCAACGCATTGAGAGAATGCCCACCATGATGACAGCCATGAAGATACTTGGTGCCACAAATGCGCTCCAATTGGCTTTACCTGCAGCAAAAAGTGAAGAAGGCAATGGCACCCCACTCCAGCACTCTTGCCTGGAGAATCCCATGGATGGAGGAGCCTGGTGGGCTGCAGTCCATGGGGTCGCTAAGAGTCGGACACGACTGAATGACTTCACTTTCACACATTGGAGAAGGAAATGGCAACCCACTCGGGTGTTCTTGCCTGGAGAATCCCAGGGACGGGGAAGCCTGGTGGGCTGCTGTCTATGGGGTCGCATAGAGTCAGACACAACTGAAGCAACTTAGCAGCAGCAGCAGCAAAAAGTGAGCAAACCCTGTGACTGAGTTTGGAATGAGTTTAGAAATGTCCTCAGTGAACATTTCTAAATACTGACTGTGGGATCCCCCCAGTGGTCCAGTGGCTTGGAGACTCTGTGCTTCCAATGCAGGGGGCCCGGGTTCGATCACTGGTCAGGGTACTAGACCCCACATACTGCAACTAAGAGTTCACATGCCACAACTAAAGATCTTGCATGCTGCAATTAGGACCCAGCATAGCTAAGTAAATAAGTAAATAAATAAATACTGACAGTTGTGTGAACTCCCTAGGCTTTACAGCGCCTGTGTAGCTGGACTCAGGAACAAGGCTGACTCACTTTTGCCCATTCAGTTAGGGAGAAAGGGCACAAAAGGGCCAATTCTATGGTTCGAACAGAGGAGCTCCAATCCTGCAAGGGCTCCCTCCTCTGCTAGGGGCAGAAGGAAAGGGAGTGTGGTATACAAAGCCCTGGCTGTGACCTGGGAGCCCTGGAGTCTAGTCCTGGCTCTGCCACTGGCTGATGTGTGGACCTCAGATAATTGACCTATAAATGGTGAATGATAACATCTACCTTGCAGGTTGCTGTGGACATTAGAGGTGGTGTACTTAAAGCACATAGTCACGTATCTGAACACAGAAGCCCTCAAGAAATGGTAGCTATTAATTTTACCAAGCCATTGAATAAGCCCTCTAACTTGGGTCTTTGAAATTGTTCTGATTCCTTCCTATAAGCAACATTTCACTATGTATTGGGATTTTCCATTGAATTCACCCAACATGTATTGAGTGTAAACCAAGTAACAGGACAGGTTAAATGCTGGAATACACAGATGAATAGGACATGGGCTTTGCTGTCTTAAGAAGTCATGAAGATAGTCCAGATGACGGATGTATAAACATGTAAACAGTAAACCATGATGCCATGGGATACATGTAAAAACAGCATGTATGAGGCACTGTTGCAGAAAACAACATGTGAAGCGGTTTCATGAGCAGCGCAGGAAGGTGTCCCCAAGGGCAGGATGTCAAAAGTTCAGAGCTGGATGGCTAGAAGTCAGCTGTGCGGACAAGCTGGGGAAGTGCAGACAGACTAGCAGACTAGGCATGGAAGGAGGAAGCAGAGTGCTTCAGCAACCACAGATAGTCTGGTCTCGCTTTCTAGTACAAATGATGAGTGTGTGGCAGAGGATGGGGCTCGACAGGTGAACGGGACCAGGTCACGCAGGGACTGGTAACAAAGCAGTTTGAATTCTCGCTTGAAAGCCCTTGGGAACCATGGATGGGTTGCAACAGGAGGTAGAATGTCAGCAACAGGGATCTTGTAGAAAGACCCTTCTTTTGAGAGAGTGAAGAACAGGTTGGGGGTAAGGAGGGTGTGCAGGGGGCACTAGAGGCCAGAGGCCTGCTACTCCCATGAGAAGGGTTGTTCCTAGGGCTGAATAGGGGAATTAATGCTGGCAGCCTTGTTACCACCCCACACAACTGGCACAGTCTGACATTTCTTTAGCATCTGCTTTGCTTTCTGGGCAGATGGGACAGGTCTGGAGTACCAGGAGCACAAAGATGCTGAGTCCTTAATCCAATTAACTGCTCACAAGTTTACTTTCATGAGAGTGCTGGGAGATGAGTTGTCAGTTTTCCCAGTGGAGAAGTATCTAGCATAGGGTCCTGAATGATTAACTCGGTAGTCCTTGTCACAAACAAGAATAGCTTGTTTTATGCTTGGAGCAGATGTAAAAGGCACTGCCAGAGAGAACAGTGTAACTTAGCTGGCAGGAGAGAAACCCATGTTAGCTGGGCCACTTCTTCACATATTCAAGTTTAACTTAAACTCAGATCTGAGTCTGATTTGTAGTTCTCGCACTTGCCACCTCTATGACCCTGGATCATTGTGCACCTCGTACCTATAAAACGACACCCTAACCCCTCACTCCTGCATTCATTTCCTGTGGAGTGCCTGGTACTGCGCCTGGTGGAGGCATGTGACACAGCTGCAGTCAGGGTCAAATGAGTGCAGGTGTGCGTTGCAGGGGTTGGATCGTGTCCTCCCACCCTGAAATTCGTGTGTAGAAGTTTTAACTTCCAATTCTTCAAAAAGTGACCTTATTTGGAAATAGGGTCATTGCAAAGGCTATTAGTTAAGATAAGGTCAGACTGGAGTAGTTCAGTTCAATTCAGTTCAGTTGCTCAGTTGTGTCCAACTCTTTGTGACTCGGTGGACTGCAGCTCGCCAGGCCTCCCTGTCCATCACCAACTCCCAGAGTTCACTCAGACTCATGTCCATTGAGTCAGTGATGCCATCCAACCATCTCATCCTCTGTCGTCCCCTTCTCCTCCTACCCTCAAGCTTTCCCAGCATCAGGGTCTTTTCAGATGAGTTAGTTCTTCGCATCAGGTGGCCAAAGTACTGGAGTTTCAGCTTCAGCATCAGTCTTTCCAATGAATATTCAGGACTGATTTCCTTCAGGTGGACTGGTTGGATCTCCTTGCTGTCCAAGGGACTCTCATGAGTCTTCTCCAACACCACAGTTCAAAAGCATCAATTCTTCGGTGCTCAGCTTTCTTCACAGTCCAACTCTCACATCCATACATGACTACTGCAAAAACCATAGCCTTGACTAGATGGACCTTAGTTGGCAAAGTAATGTCTCTGCTTTTGAATATGCTATCTGGGTTGGTCATAACTTTTCTTCCAAGGAGTAAGCATCTTTTAATTTCATGGCTGCAATCACCATCTGCAGTGATTTTGGAGCCCAAAAAAATAAAGTCTGACACTGTTTCCACTGTTTCCCCATCTATTTCCCATGAAGTGACTGGATGCCATGATCTTCGTTTTCTGAATGTTGAGTTTTAAGCGAACTTTTTCACTCTCCTCTTTCACTTTCATCAAGAGGCTTTTTAGTTCCTCTTCACTTTCTGCCATAAGGGTGGTGTCATCTGCATATCTGAAGTTATTGATATTTCTCCTGCAATCTTGATTCCAGCTTGTGTTTCTTCCAGTCCAGCGTTTCTCATGATGTACTCTGAATAGAAGTTAAATAAGCAGGGTGACAATACACAGCCTTGACGTACTCCTTTTCCTATTTGGAACCAGTCTGTTGTTCCATGTCCAGTTCTAACTGTTGCTTGCTGACCTGCATACAGATTTCTCAAGAGGCAGGTCAGGTGGTCTGGTATTCCCATCTCTCTCAGGATTTTCCACAGTTTATTGTGATCCACACAGTCAAAGGCTTTGGCATAGTTAATAAAGCAGAAATAGATGTTTTTCTGGAGCTCTCTTGCTTTTTCCAGTAGATGGTGGCAATTTGATCTCTGGTTCCTCTGCCTTTTCTAAAACCAGCTTGAACATCTGGAAGTTCACAGTTTACATATTGCTGAAGCCTGGCTTGGAGAATTTTGAGCATTACTTTATTAGCATGTGAGATGAGTGCAATTGTGCAGTAGTTTGAGCATTCTTTGGGATTGGAATGAAAACTGAGCTTTTCCAGTCCTGTGGCTGCTGCTGAGTTTTCCAAATTTGCTGGCATATTGAGTGCAGCACTTTCACAGCATCATCTTTCAGGATTTGAAATAGCTCAACTGGAATGCCATCACCTTCACTAGCTTTGTTCGTAGTGATGCTTTCTAAGGCCCATTTGACTTCGCATAGGTTGTCTGGCTCTAGACGAGTGATCATACCATCGTGATTATCCGGGTCATGAAGATCTTTTCTGTACAGTTCTTCTGTTTATTCTTGCCACCTCTTCTTAATATCTTCTGCTTCTGTTAGGTCCATACCATTTCTGTCCTTTATCGAGCCCATCTTTGCATGAAATGTTCCCTTGGTATCTCTAATTTTCTTGAAGAGATCTCTAGTCTTTCCCATTCTGTTGTTTTCCTCTATTTCTTTGCATTGGTTGCTGAAGAAGGCTTTCTTATCTCTTCTTGCTATTCTTTGGAACTCTGCATTCAGATGCTTATATCTTTCCTTTTCTCCTTTGCTTTTCACTTCTCTTCTTTTCACAGCTATTTGTAAGGCTTCCCCAGACAGCCATTTTGCTTTTTTGCATTTCTTTTCATGGGGATAATCTTGATCCCTGTTTTACTGTACAGTGTCATGAACCTCATTCCATAGTTCATCAGGCACTCTATCTATCAGATCTATGCCCATAAATCTATTCCTCACTTCCACTGTATAATCATAAGGGATTTGATTTAGGTCATACCTGAATGGTCTAGAGGTTTTCCCTACTTTCTTCAATTTAAGTCTGAATTTGGTAATAAGGAGTTCATGATCTGAGCCACAGTCAGCTCCTAGTCTTATTTTTGTTGACTGTATAGAGCTTCTCCATCTTTGGCTGGAAAGAATATAATCAACTGATACCCCTTGCCCAAGGTAAGAGAAACCCAAGTAAGAAGGCAGGTGTTGCAAGAGGACATCAGAGGGTAGACACGCTGAAACCATACTCACAGAAAACTAGTCAATCTAATCACCCTAGGACCACAGCCTTGTCTAACTCAATGAAACTAAGCCATGCCTGCAGGGCCACCCAAGACGGGTGGGTCATAGTGGAGAGGTCTGACAGAATGTGGTCCACTGGAGAAGGGAATGGCAAACCACTTCAGTATTCTTGCCTTGAGAACCCCATGAACAGTATGAAAAGGCAAAATGATAGGATACTGAAAGAGGAACTCCCGGGGTCAGTAGGTGCCCAATATGCTACTGGAGATCAGTGGAGAAATAACTCCAGAAAGAATGAAGGGATGGAGCCAAAGCAAAAACAATACGCTGTTGTGGATGTGATTGGTGATAGAAGCAAGGTCCGATGCTGTAAAGAGCAATATTGCATAGGAACCTGGAATGTCAGGTCCATGAATCAAGGCAAATTGGAAGTGGTCAAACAGGAGATGGCAAGAGTGAACATTGACATTCTAGGAATCAGCGAACTAAAATGGACTGGAATGGGTGAATTTAACTCAGATGACCATTATATCTACCACTGCGGGCAGGAATCCCTCAGAAGAAATGGAGTAGCCATCATGGTCAACAAAAGAGTCCAAAATGCAGTACTTGAGTGCGATCTCAAAAATGACAGAATGATCTCTGTTCGTCTTCAAGGCAAACCATTCAATATCACGGTAATCCAAGTCTATGCCCCAACCAGTAACGCTGAAGAAGCTGAAATTGAACGGTTTTATGAAGACCTACAAGACCTTTTAGAACTAACACCCCCAAAAGATGTCCTTTTCATTCTAGGGGACTGGAATGCAAAAGTAGGAAGTCAAGAAACACCTGGAGTAACAGGCAAATTTGGCCTCAGAATGCGGAATGAAGCAGGGCAAAGACTAATAGAGTTTTGCCAAGAAAATGCACTGGTCATAGCAAACACCCTCTTCCAACAACACAAGAGAAGACTCTACACATAGACATCACCAGATGGTCAACACCAAAATCAGATTGATTATATCCCAAAAAAAGGCAATGCCAAAGAATGCGCAAACTACCGCACAACTGAACTCATCTCATATGCTAGTAAAGTAATGCTCAAAATTCTCCAAGCCAGGCTTCAACAGTACATGAACTGTGAACTTCAAGATGTTCAAACTGGTTTTAGAAAAGGCAGAGGAACCAGGAGCCAGAGATTGCCCCCAGATGTGAGATGAGAGCTGTGGGACAGATTCTCTCACAGCCCTCAAAAGAAGCCAACTCTGCTGACACCTTGTTCTCAGACTTGCAGCCTCCTGAAATGTGAGGAAATCAATCTCTGTTGTTTAAGCTACTTGGTTATTGCTCAAAGTTTCCCGCACACAAAATACACTGTGCAAAGTGCTTAACACAGTGCCTTGAGCATGATAACTATCTGACATGGAAAAGTTGTTTAAAAAAGTAAGATCATGGCATCCAGTCCCATCACTTCATGGCAAACGGAAGGGGGAAACGTGGAGGCAGTGACAGATTCTATTTTATTGGGCTCCAAATCACTGTGGATGGCGACTTCACCCATGAAATTAAAAGATGCTTGCTCCTTGGAAGAAAAGCTATGACAAACCTAGACAGCATATTAAAAAGCAGAGATATCACTCTGCTGACAAGTTCCATATTGTCAAAGCTATGGTTTTTCCAGTCATGTATGGATGTGAGAGTTGTATCATAAAGATGGATGCCAAAGAATTGATGGTTCTGAGCTGTGGTGTTGGAGAAGACTCTGGAGAGTCCCTTGGACCACAAGGAGATCAAAGCAGCCAATTCTAAAGGAAATCAACCCTGAATATTCATTGGAAGGACTGATGCTGAAGCCGAAGCTTCAACACTTTGGCCACCTGATGCAGAGAGCCTACTCATTGGAAAAGACCCCAAATGCTGGGAAAGATTGAGGGCAGGAGGAGAAGAGGGCAACAGAGGATGAGATGGTTGGATAGCATCATGGACTCAGTGGAAATGAGTTTGAGCAAACTCAGGGAGATAGTGAAGGACAGGGAAGCCTGGGGTGCTGCAGTTCAAGGAGTTGCAAAGAGTTGGACAATAGGCAAGAGATGAATCTTCGTTGGGATTATGCTCATCTTTCATTGAACAGATAATCAGAGGACACGTACTATGTGCTGGGTGGTGTTCCAGATCTTGATAATAAGTGATAAACAGACACTAGTTCCTGCCTGTTGGACTCAGAGTTTTGAATAGGGGTTAAGCATAGCATATTATGAAGAAAATATGGATGTGCATTTGGGAAGACTTTCTGGAGGAGGCAACATTTTTGCTGAGTTTTGAAAACTGAGTAGAGACTGTAGCCAAGCAGATAATGAAATGGTAGGGCACTCTAATTAGGGGATATGGCAAACACAAAGGTGTAGCAGCAAGCAAGTAATTAGTGAATTAAAGAAAGCTCTGATAATCTTCATATCACATAGTGGAAGTATACACCTATGGAGGAATCCAGTGGACTTGCCCTCTGTAAGGGTGGTTCTTACCTTGCAGACAAAATTCTCTTTCATTTCCTTGGGGGCTTTCACCAGCAGCTGTCAGAGCTGTCATCCACAGAACATATGTCACTCTGGGCTGCAGGCTGTCTATGGGATGTGAATTTGGGGAGAGCCTATAGGGAATTTCTGAAAGGAAGATAAATATAAAGGAGGGAAGGCATGCATTAAAGGAAATGCTTGAATGTGGGCTTTTATTCATATTTATTTGTTAATGCTTCATTTAACTTGAAAAAGAAAAGCACATTGCTGTTTTAAAATAGTCCTAATTCATTAGTACTTAATACTTTGAAAGACCCTAGACACTATCATTTATGAAGGCCCCATGTCACAGCATATCAAAAGAATTAAATTTTTTTTTCTGTGATAAAAATCTTTTCAAAGAATGTGTATTATTTTACTTTTGAAATTATTTAGCTGTAGTAACTCCTTTTATTTCCTATAATTATAATGTTTCTGACATTTATCAGGTATATTTGAGAACTCCTGGGGAGGAAATTAAATATACAAATTGTTTTCAACAGAATTTTCAAGAAATTCTATTTCTTAGAAATTTGTGCATTTATCAATTAATGAAATAGACTTGGATTTAATCTCTGATCTGCTTCAATTTGACATAAAATCTAAAAAATGAGAGCATAGTACTTAGATTTATTTTGGTAGTTTAAGCCTAGATTGTCAGTTCTTTACAGTTTCAACACCCCTGCAGGTTCTCAGCAGGGGAGATTTGGTTTTTGAGCAATGTGTTGGTGTTGTTTTTCTCCTCCAAGAAATATGAATGTCGGTAGCATTTAGTAAACAGTCAGTCTCCTCGTCCAGGGATCTGCTGGGTGTGAGTTTCAGAGTGAGCTCTCAGAAACTGAGGGGAACTGTAAAATTAAGGCTGGAACTTCCACAGGTGTAGCTTACTTGCTCAGCAGACTTGTCCATGTGCTGGTGATCAAAGTGGAAACCAGAACTCAGCACTGTGTGCCTCAACATCACATATGGGCTTACAAATCCCAGGGTGGGGCTTCCCAGGTGGTGCAGTGGTAAAGAATCCGCCTGCGAATGCAGGAGATGCCCGTTTGATCCCTGGGTCGGGGAGATCCCCTGGAGATGGAAATGGCAACCACTCCAGTATTCTTGCCTGGAAAATTCCATGGACAAAGGAGCCTTGTGGGCTACAGTCCATGTGGCCACAAAGACTGACTGACTGAGCACACACAAATCCTAGGGCAAGTTAGATATTCCCCCTGCTTGCTGAATTTATTTCAACAGTCATAACATATTTATTATTCACACAAGGCACCGAGACACAGAGTATGCCTCAAAGAGTTCACCATCTATTACTAGTAGGGATAACAGACCCCATGACACTCCCACATCCCTGCTCACTATGGGTGACCAGCAAGATGGAGCCCTGTATTATTGCGTTCACTCTGCCCAAAGGAGCTAAGGCCTCAGCAGATCATTTAACAGCTGTGACTAGCAGAGCAATTCCTATACTTTCTATCCTTTTGAGAAAAAGTACCGTGTGGAAAATTCCCAACCCTACTTCAGCCTGATGAAATTGCTTGCACAGACTTCAGCTATATGATTAAACCAAATTGTATCTCATTCCCAAGGCAGGGGACTAAAAAAATAATTTGAGAGAGACTTTCTGCTCATCTTGCTGCAGCAAAGCATGCAGGGTGAACATCAGGGAGTCAAATGAGACGTTGGAACACAAGGGAAGGTGTTTGAATAGTTTTCGGGGCCAAAAATGTTTACATACACACACACGCACACACATGCATACACATGCATATATTGTATATATCTGAAGAATAAAAACAGAAATTATGGGAGGAGCAGGGAGGAGAGTGATGGTGTCAGCAATCTGGTTGGCAAATAGGTTGAGTTGAGTAATGGGAGAAAGAAGTCCTGCAGGAAATACTGGTTCTGCTGCCTCATCTGGGCTGTGATCTGGCAGAGATAAAGGAGGCCATTCAGTCCTTGGGTCTGAAACTTTAGGATGATGGTGGTTAAATGAGAAAGGCACCAGTTTAGGGAGAGGCTAATGGTTGCCAATTATCTGAAAGGTGACCAGTAAGAAGGGCAAGTGGTACCAGGCAAAACTGTTGTTGTTGTTTAGTCACTAAGTTCTGTCTGACTCTTTTGTGACCCTGTGGAATGTAGCCCACTTGGCTCCTCTGTCCATGGGATTCTCCAGGCAAGAATGCTGAAATGGGTTCCTTCTCCAGGGGATTTTCCCGACCCAGAGATTGAACCCACGTCTCCTGCATTGGCAGGCAGATTGTTTACCACACAGCCACGAGGGAACCAGGCAAAATAGTTGCTTGGTTACTGGAAATTAGCTTTGATCTAATCATCTGCACTGGTTTAACAAAGTGCAAGGCAGTATTCACCCATTTGTTACTCAAAAAATACTGTTCTTATTAACACCTACCGGATGCCTGGCTGTACTGCAAGTAAGGGGGAGACAATGGTGACATGGCTTCTGTCTTCATGTTGGCAAAAACAGCCAAGTAATAATAAGTAGACTGTGTGTGCCTGTAGAGCAGCGCGCATGCCAGTATCAACACACTTCCAGAGGAGTGGCAGTGGGCTGGAACTGCCTGGGGAAGCAGACACCCCGCCCCAGTGCTACGCCTCTCTCCTGTCCAGGCCGGGTGAAGTGCTCTTACGGCACCCTGCTTGTGCTGTCAGGGGCCAGGCCAGAAGACACCTAAGACAAGGGTCCTTCCTCCTGGGAACTCCGTGCTCCTTTTGCTGTTGTGGAGCCTTTCTGGTTTCTTTCTCCCTCCGCCTCCTACCACTCTCTAGAAACTGCGCTTGTGGATTTGCCAACAATTTCTGGTTGCCAAGAGCAACAGGGAGTTGTCAGTCCTTGATTAAAGAATTTGCAGCACTTCTGCGTACTTTTCCATGGGTAGACTGTGAGCTCTCTGAAGATAGGGAACAGGTCTTCTTCATCTGTAAGTGCTAAGAGGGAAGCTATCTAAACTGGTACAAAATAGGGTTTTAAATCTGCACCGTCTTCCTTTTAAACTTATTTTAAAATACCTAAGGGATTTGTTGCAAGTAAGGTAGGCAATTTCTTCAACATCTACAAGAACAGATTTTAGAACCATCTAACCATGTTGATCAATTATAAATAGACATCTCAACTTAAATTCTATAAAAATTAACATTTAAGAGGGAGCAAATGTCACATGAAGCATTCCAAATGGCCCAGGATTACATCAATTGATGAAGCACCTTTGAGGGTACATTTCAGAACTGACTTACCCTGACAGTGGGGAGCAGTTACGTTGAGTGATATGCTGCATTTAGAAATTGTGGATTTTTAAGCAGATTGCTGTGGATTATTAAGCAGATTGTTCTTATAGTGGAACACTATAGAACTGTTAAAAAGAAGAATGAGACAAGTCCATATGGACTGATGTGGAAAGATCTAACTATGGATTGATGCTTTTTGTTGTTTAGTTGCTAGTGAGAGGCAAAGTAAGGTACAGATCAGAATACAGATGGTTATCCTGAATGAATGCTAGAATATGCATTACGTTTTCTTCTGGAAGAACACATGAAGAACTACTAACAGCCTAAGTATAGAGGAAAGGATAATTCCCACTTTATATCTTTCTGAAGTATTTGAATGGTTTTACCATATATAAGTATTACTTATATAATAAAAAGTTAATTAGCTTTAAAAGTCATAACTTTTAGAAAAGCGATACTGCAGATCTAAGGTCAAGAGAGAGGACCAGTTCCTCAAGTTTACCAAGTAAAAATCACTCTGCAGGCAGCGCTCTGGCAACTATATGGCAGGTCAGCTTTGTTACATTCTTCTTGGACCCAATAATTCTCAGTAAGGAATAAAATGGTTGCTTCTTTATGATAAATGCTCCTGAAAGAACTCTGGCTGCCTATAAATACGAAAGGGAGGTTCAAGCCAGGAAAAATAAAACAAAACTGCATAAATCAAAGATTAAAACATTAAATCTGGCAAGTGATTTGGAGCTGCTCAGTGAATGAGTGATGAAATCACTTGAGATAATGCTCTAGCCAGAATTTAATTGCTTTAGTATTATTGCATAATTATGGGTCATAAGGAGTTACTTAAATTGTGTTTTATCCATTTAAGGAGAAAATAACATGCTATGATGGTATTTGCGAGTGTGGGGATTCAAAGGTTTTCCAAACGCATTCCCTGCAAACCTCAAGCGTCTATATAATGATATCCAAGTGCCTTTATTGCTTTTTGAAATGCTGTCTCCATCTAAGTGAGTTCCTTGAGAGCCTCATTCATTAACTTCATTTCTTCCATTTGCTTGGCATGTAACACATATTCAGTAACTTTGTGAGTGTGTATGTGTTTAGATGTCTTTATTTTTCTTCATTCAATTAACTTTACAAATATTTATTGAGCACCTACTAAGTACTAGGTACAGTGCTAGCACTTGCACACGCTTGTGTTTTCCCAACATCTAAACAAGAAAGGCCCTGTTGCCTTTGTCTCTCACACGTACCACAAAACTGAGGCTGGGAGTTGGAGTCCCGTTCCTTCCAATATATCCTGTAGTGGAGGATGCAGCCCATTTGCTCCCGGGCTGGAATTTCATCCCATGAAATTAAAACGCTCCCTTTTTCCTCTGAGATGGCATTAATGTGGGGGCCACTCAGTGGTGCTGTGAAGTAGAACATAGGAGGCTTTTGTCACCCTCCAAATCCAAACCATTAAACTAGAGCACAGCTGGACGAAAGATCCCAAGACTCACCTTTGTGCTGGGAGTTACCCCAGGTGGAGTTGCACCCTCCCTGGTCCCCTGCAAGTGCATGCACGCGGATTTCATAACAGATGTAGGGTTTTATGTTTTCTGCAAGACATAAAGACAGAGGCTATTCCAGTTCAAAAAAGGGTTTAAACAAAACCACACAGACAGCTTCTGAAACAAAACTCACTTTTAAGGAAAAACTTCGACTTCTACAAATAAATTATTTGCTGTTTACAGCAAAGTAAGGGTGGTGTTTTGTAGGCATAGCACTTGAACGGCTCTTCTGATTCCTGATACTTATCATGATCTGACAGGGGAGCAGGGGTGACACGTTCCGGTGTGACTCATCAGGGTGCCGCTCAGTATAATCTACCCCTTTGCCCCGCCCTGCCAGCCCCCAGCCCCCCTACCCACCACGTTCCACTCAGATCTCAGTTGCTTCACAGCTTGGAAGACTGGGAAGATACCTGGGGATGCTAATACTCCTTCCTGTCTTTTAAAGTGCTACACTTTCCAGTTTTCTGCCAGTCATTTTCTTGGCACGCTCCCCTGCCCAAACTCCTTATTTCCATGAATCTCAAATGTCAATTTCCTGTAAAGAAAAGGCCCCTGTCATAGATACTGCCCATGACTTATCTTTAAACTCCCAATGAAAATTTAAAGGAAAAAGATTACTTCTGTTAGGTAACTAACTGGAGTCTCACGTGGTCAGAGGAAGGACTCTTTCCCACATTGTTCAACGCCCTGCCGTAGGTAGGTCGGGTCCCCTACCCTGACAATTGATTAGGGTTTCATATTTTCTTTTCTGGAAGAGGAATTTTATATCACAGAATAATTTACTACATTGTGTGTTTTCTATAAAAATCCATTATCCCTTAAATATTCCAGCAAGTAGGCAGTACATAAAGCCTAAATATGCTACTACTACTGTCCATGAGGAAACAAAAACTCATACCATGGGCAAGTTCCAAACCGTATTCATGAGCCAAGTGAAGTAGAACAAGGCTTCAATCAGCTTAGTCCCGTCATCCAAAGATGCTTTGTGAGTGGCATCCAGACCCAGAAATCCAAAGGGCAACATGGAATACGGAATCGCTTCATTTGGGAGGGGCTGGTGCCTGGCAGCTCTGTTGCTAGTTCTGGAAGGGACCTATCAACCACAGTGCCAGGTGGGAGTTCCAGATGAGCACATTAGGCAAACGGTTTTGTTGCATTTTGCCATGCAAGGTGTGAGTTCAGGGCAGAGGCCTTGGGAACTGCGACATCAGAAACTTTGGGCTTCTTGTGAATAGCTTGCCCCTAGTGGAGGAGGGCAGGCTTCTCCTGTGGCTCAGATGGTAAAGAGTCTACCTGCAATGCAGGAGACTGGGGTTCAATCCTGGGTTGGGAAGATCCCCAGGAGGAGGCCTTGGCAATCCACTCCAGTATTCTCGCCTGGAGAATCCCATGGACAGAGCAGCCTGGTGGGTTATAGTCCATGGGGTCACAAAGAGTCCGACGCAAATGAGCGACTAACACGTGGAGGAGGGAAGAAAATGTGGCTCCATAACTTAGCTGACACTTTCTTTTTTATGAAGAGTAGAACCCGAGCAAGCTTGTTCCCCAGTTCTCACCTTAAGAACTCCTCCCATTTTCCTGGCTAATTCTTACACGTGTGTGTATATGTGCTCAGTCAGCCATGTCTGACTCTGCAACCCCATGGACTGCAGACTGGAGGCTCCTCTGTCCATGGAATTTTCCAGTCAAGAATACTGAAGTGGGTTGCCATTGCCTACTCCAGGGGATCTTCCCAACTCAGGGGTCGAACCTGTCTCTCTCGGGTCTCTGGCATGAACACACCCTAATCACTGTCCGCTCCCCACCTCAGAAATTCCTTAGCCTTTGCTGCTGGTGGATGAAGCGCATACTCTTAACATTTTCATTTCTTTTTAGAGTCTGGCCCTGAGTTCCAGGCTTATTTCTCAAGACTCCCATGCATGCACACACACCTAGCACTCCTGGGCAAAGGCTCTGTCTCCCTGTTCATAAGCTGTCTCTCAGGTGGTTTTTCTGTGGAAAGCTAATTTCACCTGTTAAGTCTGGGAGAAGGCAAACACTAAATGACCAGCAATGAGAAGTAATCATAGAGGAAGTATGATGGTGAGCCCCGATAGCTAGGCATGAGGGAAGGTTTTCTAGACACCATGATGTCTATGTTATCTGTAAAAGGAGTGGTTATATAATAAGGTCAGAACTGTTTTCACCTAGATAAGACAGGACTGACAGTCTCTAGCCTAGACCCCACCAATTTATAATCCAGGAGTTGAACTTCACTGTAGCCCACTCCAAAGCACCCAACTCTGCCCCAGCTAGATGCTGAGAAAAAATTGGTAAGGATCTTATGGCAATGAGTCATCTTACTGATTGGAGAGGGTAACTTTGAATTCATGATAAGTATGAATTAGCTAAGTTTTAAGTGTTTATTTCCAGAATGTTACATCAAAATAAACTCATAGTTAATCAAGTGTTTTCAGGTAGGAGAATGACCTGAATTAATAATCTCATCCAGTATTACTGCTTTTATTCAAATGAATATGTCTGAAGTGCTTAAGAACATTTTAATTTCCTATGGAAACAATTCTCTCTTGTCATTTATTTTAGGCACTGTGTATAGAATTAATAGAATTTCTAAAAAGAAAGATCTGTAGGGACTGTATAGTTCAAACTATCCCAAAGGGGTAAATCCTAATATAATAAGTATTTACAATTATATAGCAGTTTAGAATTCAGTATCTGCTGTTTCATCTGATTTGATGGACATAACAGTCATAAAGGGCTTCCCAGTTAGCTCAGTGGTAAAGAATACGCCTGCCAGCGCAGGAGATTCAGGAGACGCAGGTTGGATCCCTGGGTGGGGAAGATCCCCTAGAGGAGGAAATGGCAACACACTGCAGTATTCTTGCCGGGGGAAATCCTGTGGACAGAGGAGCCTGGTGGGCTACAGTCCATAGCGACTGAGCACACACACACACACACACACACACACACACACATGCACACACATGCACACACACACCCTTAAAGGAACACTGATTCCACTTCAGCGACTCTAGGGACAGAGAATGCACCGCCTTGAAGGGCAATCAACTGTCCTATTAGAGACCATCAACTGTAAGGGAAGTACTTTCTCAAAATTGAGCTGACATCTGTCTTCTTACAATTTTTATGCATAGGGCCTTCATTCTGCTCTCCAGAACAACAAAGGACACATACTCTTTCTTACATACATATCGAAGCCAGCAAGAGTCATCAACCACCTCCCACCCCAATCTAGAATACTCTTCTACACGCTAAATGGTTTCCTCAGTAAAAGTTACAGACCCTAAAGGCTTGCTCACCTTCCTCTGATGCTCATGGGGTTATCTAGGCAGCATTCTCTTTAAATACAGTGATTAAAACTGAACACAACCCACTAGAAGTCTGAGTAGCTAGACTCTAAAAGAGGCACGCAGTTAAGGACTGGTTCATGTATTATCATGTACCATGCTCTGTTTCTTTCATCTGTGAAAATCTTGTCTCCTTAAGCAGGATGTGTATATCCTCCTGGACAGGTATAATGGTTGTCATGGTGTAATGAAAATATTACGGGATTTAGAGCTTCAAAACCTATAAAATCTTAGCTCCATCACATATAATAATAATGATGATAGCTAGATTATCGAGCACTTAAAATGTATTGCTGCTGCTGCTAAGTCACTTCAGTCGTGTCCGACCCTGTGTGACCCCATAGACGGCAGCCCACCAGGCTCCCCCATCCCTGGGATTCTCCAGGCAAGAACGCTGGAGTGGGTTGCCATTTCCTTCTCCAATGCATGAAAGTGAAAAGTGAAAGTGAAAAGTGAAAGTGAAGTCGCTCAGTTGTGTCCGACTCTTCGCGACCCCATGGACTGCAGCCTACCAGGCTCCTCTGTCCATGGGATTTTCCAGGCAAGAGTACTGGAGTGGGGTGCCATCGCCTTCTCCGTAAAATGTGTTAGGTATTGTTAAAAATGTCTTCTCCTTCAATTAGTCTTCACAATAACCCAGTGAGGTAGGTAATATTACCCCCATTTTCCAGATAAGGAAACTGAGACACAGAGAAGTTAATTTGCCCTGGATCATACACTTTGGTAAGTGACAGAACCAGGACTCAAATCCAGATAATCTGGCTGCAGAACTTCTCATCACTATGCTGAACTTATACTTTAAAAATCACATTGACATTTTTAGCACATTAAATTAGCACATCCATTGCCACACAGAAAACACATTTATCAGCATTTTAAGGGAATACTTCTCAGTGCTCTGTGGTAACCCAAATGTGAAGGAAATAAAAAAAGGGTTATATATTGGGTTGGCCAAGGAGTTCATTCAGGTTTCCTTTAACATAGAAATATATGTATAGCTGATTCACTTTGCTATTAGTAGAAACTAACACAACATTGTAAAGCAACTATATGCCAATAAAATAAATTAAAAAAATTAATTTGGGGTGATCTGCTGACCTAGATTTGCATTAATAATCTTATGATGATTTTGATTTATTATAGAGCAACAATTAGTAGGAGAAAAATAGAAGGTGGAAAATACTGTAGCTTCGGCTTCTGAATGTGTCAGCACATGTGCGTGCATGCACACACACACACACACACACACACACAGACACATGTGCCTTGTTCGTTGAAATTCATCCTGGAAGACTTTCAACCAAGTGACCATCTAACTAGCTGAACTCTAGAATGCAAATAATACCATTTCTCTTTGGGAAAATTAAAATAAGAAATTTCCACTAATTGGTTTTTGGTAACATTCATTGGTAAGTAAGGGAGGCCTTTGAGTATTTCAAACACAAAACAATATTTGAAGCTGACAGTGGCTCACAGAGTAAGACTTCAGAGTTTGTAATTAAGAACTTGAAAAAAATAAAGAACTTGGGATGTTGCCCTTTAATGTTTGTTTGGCAAATATGTCAGCCACCTCAGGTGCGATTAGGACTAGATCTCTCTGACAGAAGAGGTTAAGGATTCTTTTCACTGGTTAGAAATAACAAGCCCCATTTAGGGACTGCTCCCATGATAGCAGAAGGGTAAGCATCAGACTCTGATAGGAGGAAGACACACACCTCTGCAATCATTTATCAAAATGGTTAAACAAGCCTTTGGCCGCCTTGTTTTCCAATTGTCCAATGTTGCTTATAGGCTCCCCAAGCGGCTTAGTGGTAAAGAATTCACCTGCCAATGCAGAAGACGTAGGTTTGATCCCTGGGTCTGGGAAGATCCTCTGGAGAAGGAAATGGCAACCCACTCCAGTATTCTTGCCTGAGAAATTCCGTAGACAGAGGACCCTGGTGGGCTACAGTCCATGGGGTTGCAAAGTGTCAGACACAACTTAGCGACTAAACAACAATAACAACAATGTTGCTTATGCACAGGATTAAATGATTATTTATGAAATTTCTTTTCAGTTTAAATTCATACTGTATGATACAGAAATTTAAGATGTACTCCAAGGATAAAATGAAATTAAAAATTAACTTCTGTCCAATTGTTTGAATGCATTTTCAGATGCTTTCTATCACTTGATCCATGTAACCACTGACAGATTTGGAATTTGAGGATGAGAGAAACCAACTGTCATATAGATAATTCTGGGTTTGTTATCACACAGATAATAAGTAGCAGAATTGGAAATGAAAGATCTCCTGGTTTCCTCATCCGTAATAATGGGGAAATAACTCTTGCTACACATGATTTTTCTCACAATTAAATGAACTCCCAAATGTAAGGTGTCCATCACACTGACTGGCTACTATTTAGCTCTCAGCCATGCTTGTTGGGTTCATTATTTACTCATCATGTATGGCACTGTCCCAGGCATGTGAGTTTTCCATAAATCCTAGAGGTTTTAGTCACTCAGTGGGTCTTCTATGGCTGCAGTGGTGCACCCTGACGGGCTCTAGGTCATCACTGCCTCTCTTCTCACGCAGCTGTAACTGAGAGCTTGGCTTTGGGTTCCTGCCTGAAGTTTCCTTGAAAAACGTGAACTTAGTAACCCTTGAGAAGGAAGGTGAATATTAAGTACCTGAAATCAGAGCAGACAGTCTGTAGGGGGGACTCCACAACCAGCCAAGAGGGGGCTGCATACCACCCCCTGGGTGGAGCTCCCTCCACTCCACCACGTATTCCTGCACAGCAGCAGCAGCTTTCTCTGGAGGTGTCCACATCACCATGAGCTTGTCCATGCCCTCTGACTTTGCAAAGACCTGTTGAGGAGCCAGCAACTCTTTATGGAGAAAGGTGGGGGGAAAAAAAACAAAATCATAGTGGAAACAGATATAAAAAACAACCACCCAACCCATCAAAGTTGTAGCAATAACTGATGTCTTTTAAAGGACTTCAGGTTCACAGATTTTGTTCATCCGGCTTCTCAGTTCTTGGAGAACAGGCATCGGTGCCAGGAACCTGTGTAGGGTTATTTATGGAATTATTTCCCCTTCATCTTTCACTTCACTTTCCACTTCTGTGTCCCCAAAGGCACCTGCTCTCGTGATCTATAATATGCATCCTTCTAATCTACCTCCTAATGTTTATTTACATATATATGTGCCCTTGAGAATTAGTGTTGCTTTCAGTTTATGTGTTGTATTTTCATGAAACACATTTGGAGTAAATCCAGTGCTTTTCCTAACTTTTATTTTCCCACTCAACAGTATGTTTCTATTCTGCTGCTATATGAAAATCAAGCTCATTCCTTCAGATTACTGCCTCAACACGTTCTTTGTGCAGTCTCCAAGTGACAAGCTTTCTTCCAACTCTTTGTCAACACAAACAAGGAAGCAATGAACTTCTCTTGCATGTCCTTGTGTGTGCCTGTGTAGAGTGTCTCTCTCATCCTCTTACACTGTTGGTAAGAATGTAAATTGGTATAGCCACTATGGAGAACAGTACAGGGGTTCCTAAAAAACTAAATATAGAGCTACCACATGACCCAGCAATCCCACTCCTGGGTAAAGATCTGGAGAAAACCATAATTTGAAAGGATGCATATACTCTGATATTCACTGCGGTACTATTTACAATAGCCAGGACATGGAAGCAACCTCAATGTCCACTGACAGAGGAATGGATAAAGAAGATGTGGTACAAATATACAGTGGAATATTACTCAGCCATAAAAAGGAATGAAATAATGCCATTTGCAGTGACATGGATGGATGTAGAGATTGTCATACAGAATGAAGTAAGTCAAAAATAGAAAGACAAATACCATATAATATCACTTATATGTGGAATCCAGAAAAATTGTTCACATGAACGTATTTGCAAATCAGAAATAGAGTCATAGATTAGAAAACAAATTTGTGGTCACTAAGGAGGAGGGATGGGATGAATTGGTAGATTGGGATTGACATATACACCCTACTGTATATAAAATAGATGACTAATTAAAGAACCTACTGTATAGCGCAGGGAACTATACTCAATGTTCTGTGATGACCTAAATGAGAAGGAAATCTAACAGAAGAGTATTGCTCAATCACTAAGTCGTGTCTGACTCCTTGTGACCCTATGGACTGCAGCATGCCAGCCTTCCCTGTCCTTCACTATCTCCCAGAGTTTGCTCAAATTCATGTCCATTGAGCCAGTGATGCCATCCAACCATCTTATCCTCTGTTGCCCTCTTCTCTTGTCCTCCATCTTTCCCAGCATCAGACTCTTGGAATCAGATGGTCAAAGAACTGGAGCTTCAGCTTCAGCATCAGTCCTTCCAATGAATATTCAGGGCTGATTTCTTTAGGATTGACTGGTTTGACCTCCTTGTTGTCTGAGAGATTCTCAAGAGTCTTCTCCAGCACAATTTAAGAGCATCAGTTCTTCAGCACTCAGTCTTCTTTATGGCCCAACTCTCACATCCAATCATGCCTATTAGAAAAACCGTAGCTTTGACAATATGGACCTTTGTCGGTAAAGTGATGTCTCCACTTTTTAATATACTCTCTAGGTTTGTCATAGCTTTTCTTTCAAGGAGCAAGCGTCTTTTAATTTCACGACTGCAGTAACCGTCCACAGTGATTTTGGAGCCTAAAAATATAAAATCTGCCACTGTTTCCACTTTTTCTGCATCTATTTGCTATGAAGTGATGGGACCAGATGCCATGATCTTAGTTTTTTGAATGTTGAGTTTTAAGCAGCTTTTCCACTCTCCTCTTTCACTTTCATCACAAGGCTCTTTAGTTCCTCTTCACTTTCTGCTATTAGGGTAGTGTCATCTGCATATCTGAGGCTGTTGGATTTTCTCCTGGCAAACTTGATTCCAGCTTGTGATACATCCAACTCAGCATTTTGTATGATGTACTCTGCTTATAAGTTAAATAAGCAGGGTGACAATATACTGTCATGATGTACTCTTTTCCCAAATGTGAACCAGTGTGGAGTGGATATCAGGTCAGTTCAGTCACTCAGTCGTGTCCAGCTCTTTGAGACCCCATGAACTGCAGCACACCAGGCCTCCCTGTCCATCACCAACTCCCGGAGTTCACTCAGACTCGCATCCATTGAGTCAGTGATGCCATCCAGCCATCTCATCCTCTGTCGTCCCCTTCTCCTCCTGCCCCCAGTCCCTCCCAGCATTAGAGTCTTTTCCAATGAGTCAACTCTTCGCATGAGGTGGCCAAAGTATTGGAGTTTCAGCTTTAGCATCATTCCTTCCAAAGAAATCCCAGGGTTGATCTCCTTCAGAATGGATTGGTTGGATCTCCTTGCAGTCCAAGGAACTCTCAAGAGTCTTCTCCAACACCACAGTTCAAAAGCATAATTCTTCAGTGTTCGACCTTCTTCACAGTCCAACTCTCACATCCATACAACACCACAGGAAAAACCATAGCCTTGACTAGATGGACCTTAGTCAGCAAAGTAATGTCTCTGCTTTTCAATATGCTCTCTAGGTTGGTCATAACTTTTTTTCCAAGGAGTAAGCGTCTTTTAATTTCATGGCTGAAATCACCATCTGCAGTGATTTTGGAGCCCAAAAAAATAAAGTCTGACACTGTTTCCACTGTTTCCCCATCTATTTCCCATGAAGTTACGGGACCAGATGCCATGATCTTCATTTTCTGAATGTTGAGCTTTAAGCCAACTTTTTCACTCTCCTCTTTCACTTTCATCAGAAGGCTTTTCAGTTCCTCTTCACTTTCTGCCATAAGGGTGGTGTCATCTGCATATCTGAGGTTAGTGATATTTCTCCTGGCAATCTTGATTCCAGCTTGTGTTTCTTCCAGTCCAGCATTTCTCATGATGTACTCTGCATAGAAGTTAAATAAGCAGGGTGACAATACACAGCCTTGACGTACTCCTTTCCCAATTTGGAACCAGTCTGTTGTTCCATGTCCAGTTCTAACTGTTGCTTCCTGACCTGCATACAGATTTCTCAAGAGTCAGGTCAGGTGGTCTGGTATGCCCGTCTCTCTCAGAATTTTCACAGTTTGTTGTGATCCACATAGTCAAAGGCTTTGGCATAGTTAATAAAGCAGAAATAGATGTTTTTCTGGAACTCTCTTGCTTTTTCCATGATCCAGCAGATGGTGGCAATTTGGTCTCTGGTTCCTCTGCCTTTTCTAAAACCAGCTTGAACATCTGGAAGTTCATGGTTTACATATTGTTGAAGCCTGGCTTGGAGAATTTTGAGCGTTACGTTACTAGCGTGTGAGATGAGTGCAATTGTGCGGTAGTTTGAGCATTCTTTGGCATTGCCTTTCTTTGGGATTGGAATGAAAACTGACCTTTTCCAGTCCTGTGGCCACTTCTGAGTTTTCCAAATTTGCTGGCATATTGAGTGCAGCACTTTCACAGCATCATCTTTCAGGATTTGAAGTAGCTCAACTGGAATGCCATCACCTCCACTAGCTTTGTTCGTAGTGATGCTTTCTAAGGCCCACTTGACTTCACATTCCAGGATGTCTGGCTCTAGGTGAGTGATCATACCATCATGATTATCTTGATCATGAAGATGTTCTTTGTACAGTTCTTCTGTGTATTCTTGCCACTTCTTAATATCTTCTGCTTCTGTTAGGTCCATACCATTTCTGTCCTTTATCGAGCCCATCTTTGCATGAAATGTTCCCTTGGTATCTCTAATTTTCTTGAAGAGATCTCTAGTCTTTCCCATTCTGTTGTTTTCCTCTATTTCTTTGCATTGATCGCTGAAGAAGGCTTTCTTATCTCTTCTTGCTCTTCTTTGGAACTCTGCATTCAAATGCTTATATCTTTCCTTTTCTCCTTTGTTTTTCGCCTTTCTTCTTTTCACAGTTATTTGTGGAGTGGATATATGTATATGTATTATATAACTGATTCACTTTGCTGTACAGAAACTAACACAACATTGTAGAGCAACTATACTTCAGTTTTTAAAAATAGACTCTCTCTCTACATATAAATGCACACAATTTCTCAATTATAAACTAAATTCACCCATTTCCCTAATGGTCAGACTAATCTCTAAAACAGTAAATCAGTTGACCCTCCAACAAGAAAAGCATGAGAGTTCTCATTTCCCCACCAACACTTGGTATTTTCTTTCTCATTTTCCCAAGCTGGCACATGTAAGGAAATATTTAATTGCGGTTTTACTTTCGTTTTCTGATTTCTTACGAGGCTGAGCTCTTCACAGAAAGCTGTCTGACTTTCCCCTGTTCATACCTCACTCATTTTTTTTCTTTATATTTCCTGTCTTCTTCCTGATTTGCAGAAATAACTTTTATATTCTAGATATTAATCACTTGTTAGTTTTCAACACTAAAAATATCTCACTCCAGTCTTTCAAGTCTCTGTTAATTTTATGATGTGTTTGTTGAACACAAATACTTACTTTGATGTGGATAAATTCACCACAGTATGTGTATTTTGAGTCTTGTTTATAAAATCCTTCCATTCTGGGGTCACAAAGATACTCAACTACATTTCCTCCCATTTGCTTTTGGTTTTATTTTTTTTAATACCTTTCACATTTAGATTTTTAATCCAAATCTAGCTAAAGGGTATGTGTGTGTGTGTGTGTGTGTGTGTGTGTGTGTGTGTTTTAATAAGGAAATAAGCTTTATTATTTTTTCCACACTACAGGTCAATTTTTCCAAATGTGGTACCACCCCTGTCACACACTAAGCTCCACATATTCATGGGTTTGTGTGTGGATCAGCTTCTTCACCAGAACACATTGGTCACATTACAAGGCTCTGTGACACCTGACTATTTGGTAGTTAAAGTCCCTCCTCATTTTGGCCTTCGTTTTTTCAAAGTGATCTTAGGTATTCATGAAACTTTATTCTTCTATATAGCTCTTATAATCAGTTTATGAGAGTCCTCAAAAATTTCAGCTGGTATTTTTATTGGAATTATATTAAATTTACAGCTCAGTTCAGGGAGAACTGATATTGTTACAATGTTAAGTTGTCCCATTTATAAATATGATGTTTCTTTGAAGTTTTTTGGGTTTCTTTTTATATCTTTTAATGGAGTTTCAAAAATTCCTCCTTAAGGTTTTAAGGTGCTTTTTAAGGTTAATTCCTAGACATGTTATACTATTAGTTTGCTATTTAAATGGCATCTTATTTTCTACTTCTTTTCCACTATGAATTTGTGTGTGTTATTCTTATTCTAGCTAATGTGATAAACTCTCTAATTAGTTCTCATAATTTGTCTATGGCCCTTGTTAAATTTTCCATGTAACAATCTTATTAGCTGTACAGTTAAAATCTCTTCTTTCCAATCTTTGAACTAAATCTCATTTCCTTTTTTTTAAAAATCTTGTTGCTAATTTTAAAAAGAATGTTCCCACATATCTTTATTAAGATGATGCTTGCTGCATGTTTTTGGTAGAAAGTCTTTAAAAACCTAAAAAGTTTTCCTTTTTTTTTATAGCTTTCAAATAGATTTTATCTTTATAAAGTACTATTTATTTACTAAAAATTTTATTTTACTAAATACGTTTCTATATCTTTTAAGAACATATCCCCCTTTTCTCCTTCAGTATTAAAGTAATGAATTACATTGATACACTTTTCTGATATTGATCCATCTTTGTATTCTTGGGGGCAGCCCTGCTTGATCATTCTGCACTCATTATCTTTTCTCCTTTCTTCTTAAAATAGACTTTATTTTTTAGAGCAGTTTTAAGTTCACAGCAAAATTGAGTGAGAGGTACAGACATTTTCCACACACCCCCGACCCCAAACACGCGTCACTTCCCCCATTATCGACATCCTGCACCAGAGTAGTACATTCTGTAAGATTCTTGATAAATATTTTCAAATATTTTCCCCTTTCATTCACGTTTTCTCCTACTGGGGCTCCTTTTAGGCAATTATCATCACTTACTCTTTCAATGTCTTAAGTCTTTTCCTTTTTCAAACTCTTTTCCCCTTTTGATGACTTTTAAGTCTCTCACCCAATCTTCCCCTCACTCATTCACTCTTCAGATAAGTCCTTTCTGCTATCCAACCCATTGGGTGAGTTCTTTATTTCAATAACTGAACTTTCCATATGAAATCTCTATTTAGGGCTATTCCACAACCACCTGTTTCTGATTCATGTTCCCAGTATCCTCTCTTATCTTTCTAAGGATACTTACTATGCTTACTCTAAACTCTTATTTATTCAATTATTTCTGGTTGCACTGGGTCTTCATTGCAGTGAGCACGCTTTCTCTAGTAGCAGTGAGCAGGGGGCCACTCTTAGTAGCAGTGAAAGGCTTCTCTCCTGTTGCAAAGGAGGGTCTCTAGGCACACGGGCTTTAATAGTCACAGCACATGGGCTCAGTGGTTGTGGCACACGGGTTTAGTTGCTCCACAGCATGTGGAATCTTCCTGGACCAGGGATTGAACCATGGCCCCTGCACTGGGAGGAGGCTTCTTATCCACTGGACCATCAAGGAAACCCTTTTTCTAAACTCTTGCTCTTTCTGTTGTGCTGATTATGCATCCTACCACACAAGTAGTCCCACTTGGTGCCTTTCCTTCCTACAACTGTGCCCCTCAGGTTTCTCCTGATTTTCTCCTTTGGGGTCATGTTTTATTTTCTTGGATTGATTAGAAGCCTTGACCTTCATTTTTCTATG
The DNA here is from genome assembly GCF_023091745.1 of Budorcas taxicolor. Lineage (NCBI taxonomy): Eukaryota > Metazoa > Chordata > Mammalia > Artiodactyla > Bovidae > Budorcas > Budorcas taxicolor. Next base: position 77,954,843 of record NC_068912.1, read on the forward strand.
GGGGGAGTAGTGAAACCTTAGCCAGAGCTTGTGTTCCTCCAGGTAAGCTTAGGTGAGGAGAAGGAGCTTTTCAGAGTGGAGGGCCAGAGAGCCTATAGTGATGCACCCTGAGCTCTGCTTGACTCTTGGGAGGTGTACTTGGCAGCTCCAGAACCTGCCCATGCCTCTGAGGCTGACACTGCTCTTCAATGGGGAGTGGGGCTGTCATTCTCTTCTATAACTGCCAGGCCATGGGGTTGGAGGGGCAGGAGAATATCTCAGGCACTCTTCGTTAGGTTCCAGGGCTTCCTCGTAGTCATTCTGCCCTGCCCTCCAGACTTTCCTGCCCCATAGTAAAAATATCAAGTAAAATACCAAGGCAACAAGGGGAAGAAAAAGGAGTGCAACAAGCCAGTGCCACCCCAGTCCTCTCCATTCCTCACTATTCCCCATTCACAGGTACTCAGTCATCCTGTCCTGTCTCTCCTGTGGCACCTTTGGGTGGGTTTGGTACCTCGTGTTAGCTACCTTGCCAGGAACTGGAATTCCCCAGCCCTGGTTCTTTGTCTTCATTTGCCTTGGTATCCTATTTTCTGGCTATGCCACAAATTTGTTTTTGTTTTGGAGAATAAAACGTATTCATTCAGTAAATATGTATTGAGCACGTAGGGTTTGAAAGACTCTTTGCTAGGTGATGAGCTAACACAGTCAATGAGCTTTTCTAACCACTGCTCTCATTGCAATTAGCTAAGTAAATCAACTTGGCATTGCCCAGTCTCTGAGTCACCACACTTGCCAGGAACCAGCCTGAATTTTCTCCCCACTGTGTTTGCCAGGGCATGCCCTCTCTTTTAGAACTTGGCTAACAACTCATTTCTGTGACACCTTTCAAAATTATTCTTCAGCCTTTATCATTCAAATTCCCTCTCCATTTTCATTAAGAGCATCTAAATAGAGTTATGAAGTTCATAAGGTATTTGGAAAAATTGTCCACCTGACAGGTGGCCTGGTTTTTCAGTCCAGCTTTGCCACTAATTGGATGTACGATCTTGGCTAAGTTACTTCACCCCCTGGGGCCTCAGCCTCTGACATCTGTGTGGGCCCCTATGGTTGTGCTAGCTTCTGACTCTGGCCATAATTTCCAAAATTCCTGAGCACAGGGACAGGTCTGAAATATTAAGTGTGCTTTATTTGTTGACCAGTCTGTTTAGCACACATTCAGTTTTCATCATAAACCAACAAAATCATTCTCATAGTTCTTGATATCCAGTGCTGCGGCATATGCCTCTTTCAACCAAGTTGTCCCCGCTTTCTCAAAGTCAATATAATTCTGCCCCTTGGGGCACTATTTTTCTCTTCCTGGGAAGAAAGCTATTTCTGTGATTTGTGTGAACTCTACTGAAAGAGAAGCAGCAAAAGTACATGGTGCACTATTCCTACAGATCACGCAGAATTTATGAGACACGAGAGCTCCCGGACGGGAGATTTGCAAATCTGCCGTCCAGGTCTCCCTAGGAGGCTTGACTACTTCTATTGGATGGCTCAGGTGTGGCCTTAAGAGAGGCAATGGGCTCTTAAGATTTCTAGGACCAGGACCCTTTTAGCTGCAGCCCAGGTCTAGAGAACTGTTTCAATGTCTTACTTTACCACCCCTCCACATTTCTCTATTTGAAGCCTCATCCTTACTGACACTCCTCCATTCTGAGAGGGGGAATTGTGCCTCTTATGTCTTTTTGGCTTCTGGATCCATCATCTTCCAGCTCCTCAGGAACTTTATTCCCTTAATGATCCCCTTTTCCCTTTCTCATCAACTCTTTCCCACTCTAGTTCTTCTTTTCAACTTCTATGCCTTCTCAGATCTTAACTTTAAAACAAACCTTGCCTGCATACCTGCACTGCTTTGCCTGGCCAACACCAACTTGTCTCTCTAGTCTCTGTTCACGCGAAGCCTCCCCTCCATGCCCACGCTTCTGCTTTTCTCTGTTCCTGGAGTGCCATGTGCATATCTCTTGTCTCACATATATCCTGTACTGCAGTTTACTTTTTTTACATGACTGACCCTCCCACTGGAGAAAATGTAACCATACTTTTCACCTATTGCTGAACTCAAGTTACCTTATACAGTAATCTCAATAAATTTTTGTTTGAATCAATAATGCAGAAGCCTAATGAATGTGTCATTTTGAGAAGCTGTTTTCAAATCTAAGTAAAAGAACTGGAATGGGCCCAGAAAATTCAAGACGCTTATATCCTCAAGGCCCATCTGCAGTGAGGTTTAAAGAAGTAAGGTATTTTGACATACTACTGTTTAACAAAGGCAGGATATTAAACAGTGGTAAGATCTCAATTTTCCCCTACAGGATTCCTTTAAAAAATTACATAGACAGTACTTATTCAATGAAGAAGCAAATTTGAGTATAAAAATCACCTGTAATGCCACAATGTAGATATGACTTCTGTTAATATTTCCATGTACATTCTTCTAGACTTTACTGTGATAAAATGTCTATTTGTGTAAATACATATTTTAAATTGCATTATACCATGTATAGGAGAAGGCAATGGCACCCCACTCCAGTACTCTTGCCTGGAAAATCCCATGGACGGAGGAGCCTGGTGTGCTGTAGTCCATGGGGTCGCTGAGAGTTGGACACGACTCAGTGACTTCCCTTTCACTTTTCACTTTCATGCATGGAGAAGGAAATGGCAACCCACTCCAGTGTTCTTGCCTGGGGAATCCCAGGGACGGCGGAGCCTGGTGGGCTGCCGTCTATGGGGTCGCACAGAGTCGGACACGACTGAAGTGACTTAGCAGCAGCATACCATGTATACTTTTGACAGCCTACTTTTTCACTCATCACGTGGATCTTTCCACACCAATAAAAACACAGCTACAATATCACTTTTATGCTGGAGTGGGATTAAGGTGGGTGAAGGTTATGATATATTTAACCAATTCATCCTCTATTATAAACTTTTAGGCTCTTTCTAGTGTTTCATTATTTCAAAACCATTTTAACAAAAAAAAACATTTTAAAACCATTCAACAAAAAAGCTTACATTTTTTTAAGCTCATGCCTTATTATTTGCTAAGGATGTATTTTTAATGGTACAGTTTCCTGGTCAAAAGATATATTCTTATTTGAAGTTTTTTATGTTACAAATTGCCACATTTCTCTTCAGAAAATTATACCAATTCATGAGCTTCCCTAGTGGCTCAACTGTAAAGAAAGTTGCACCAATTCACACAAAAGTGGCTTTTCCCTACAGTCTCACCAGTATAGGTTATGCTGATGCTACTTACTCCTTTTCATTTTGATTTGGTTGCTATGGTTTTTTTTTTCTTTCAAAACTTGCACCTCATTGATTGCTAGTTAGGCTGAACATATTTTTATATCTTTATTGTTCCTTTTATTTATTTATTTTTTAAAAATGTTTATTTATTTATTTATTTAACTGCCCAGGTCTTAGCTTCAGCATGCAAGATCTTTTAGTTGCAGCATGTGGGATCAAGTTCCCTGATCATGGATCAAACCCTGGCCCTTTGCATTGGAAGAGTGGATTCTTAGCCACTGGACCATGAGGGAAGTCCCTATTCCTTTTATGTTATATTTATTTTTGAGTTTCCTGTTCATATCCCATTATCTCTTATTTATTTGAAAAGTTATATGTACTTGCCAGAAATCTATCATATACTTCTCCTAAATTGGTCTTTGCATTTTAAAGCCTTATTTACAGTGTTTTAAAAATTCTTACTTTACTATGCATAAAGTTTAAGCTTTTTTTCCATAGGTAATCCATCATTTCCTTCAAGTTTCTTCTTAGATACCTTCCCCACATGAGGCAGAGATTACCAGGTATCTACCAAATACCCTCTCCTCATTTTCTCTAGCAAGAGAACAATGTGTTTCTGAGTCTCCTTTGTAGTTGGGTGTGACCAGGTGACCAGTTAGGGTCAATACTGCAAGTGTTGTTGTGTGACCTGGGGCAAAACTCCTCAAGAGTGAGAGGTGAGGCTTCTCCCTTCTTTTCTGCTGCCTAGAAGGAGACAGCTGGGGCTCCAGCAGTCATCCTGGACTATGCGGCAGTGGGTACAGAAGGAAGGAGGCTGGAGTCCTCACGTGTACAGCTGTCACACCAGCCCTGGGCCGTCTACCTCCAAACTTCTCTTCTATAAGAGATTAGGTAAGTCACTGTAGTCAAGCCTCTAGAAAGAGCAACTATTACTCCTAAAAGCAATTCCTAACTCATATGCTGACCCAAGGTTATATTACCATTTATTTGTATTTTTATCTACTCTATTATCTCTACCTTTACAGATATATGACTGAAAAGACTTATAACCAAGATTCAATAGTATATATAAGATGATAATTCTTGGTAGAAGCTTCTTCAAAATAATAATTGCTAGGCTTCCCTGGTGGCTCAGCTGGTAAACAGTCTGCATGCAATGTAGGAGACCCCAGTTCAATTCCTGGGTCAGGAAGATTTGCTGGAGAAGGGTTAGGCGACCCACTCTAGTATACTTGGGCTTACCTGGTGCCTCAGCTGGTAAAGAATCTGCCTGCAATGTGAGAGAATTGGGTTCAATCCCTAGGCTGGGAGGATTCCCTTGAGAAGGGAACAGCTACCCACTCCAGTACTCTGTCCTGGAGAATTCCTGGACTGCAAAGAGTTGGACACAACTGAGCAACTTTCACTTTCAGATCCCTGTGTGGATAAACTGTTACACTGAATTTTAAGGAAGAATCTAATTATAGAGTTTTATTCTATCAGGCATTTTTGGAAAAAGTTAGGCCAACAATGTTGACTAAAATACTTTCACAATACAGATCTTGAAAACAGTTTTAGTATCTATTTTCTTCACTAATTATCAGATTTAATCCTGACAAGTTAGTTTTCAGAGGATGTGACTATAAAATATGTCTAGCTAGTTGGGAGGTTTTCAATGTAGATAGTTGGATACATATCTAAATTTGAATAATAAAGAGCTATAGTATAGCAATATTGTACTATAGTTCCTTACAGCCAGAATTTAATTTTAATACTATTAGTTTTAAAACATGTTTTGACTAAGGTATGTTTTTTCTAGAACTTGACAATACATACTACTCTTGCTCATGGAACAATTAGCCAGATATTAGCATTCAATTTAATGTAATGAATATTTCCTTAACTAATGTTTATTGTTTATATGTGTGTACATGCTCTCACTCATGTTCGACTCTTTGTGACCCCATGGTCTCCAGTTCACTAGTCTCCTTTGTCAATGAGACTTCCCAAGCAAGAATACTAGAGTGGGTTTCCATTTCCTACTCCAGGGGATCTTCCTGACCCAGGGATCGAACCTGTACCTCTTGCATTGGCAGGGGTTTCTTTACCAGTTGAGCCACCAGGGAAACCCCAAACACCTATTATGTATTTATTAGTCTCTGTATTTAAACTCACAATGACCTGCAATTCAGGTAATATAATCCCTAGTGTAGAGAGGGGGAAATTGAAGTTCAGAGGTGTTAATTCATTTGCACACTCACTGGCTAAAAGGAAATTTCAGACAGCCTCTGCAACCTGTTAATTTCAAACTCTAAACTCTTGTTCTACTCATTCCAGGCCCTAAGCTGGGCCTGAATGAGATAAGAGATTAGGAAGACAGTTTCCTACAAGCAATACTAAAGAAAATTTGGTACTTACCTGCCCCACACAGATCCGTTATGTTAATGCGAGTGGGCAGGGAACTGCCTTTCGAGTTAGCTGCAGACACAGCCACAGCCCAGGTCCCAGTTCTGGGAATGACCCAGGTCCAGGAGGTGTCTTCTGTGATGTTCTGTAGTGTGATTTCCCCTCCTGCCACCTCCTGCAAGTTCACTTGATAGTGGAGGATTTTTCCTCTTGCTTCCGATAGACTCAGATTCTGCAACAAAACACATTTACTTATTGTGTACTCTCAGACAAGGTCACTGGATGCTCTATGCTAGGACCTCATGACTGCCTGCAGCAGGCAGCTACACCAAAGTGACCTTTTTATTTACATCTTTTCATTTCTTCCACCACACACTTTTACGTTCCACCAAGCTCCACCACGTATAGAAAAAATCAGTTTACATTTTTTAAAAGTTAATTCTTATAGAATTGTTTGGGAACAACCCAAGAAAGTAAGCATAAAACTAATTCTTTGTATTGTAACCCTGTTAGGACAAGGACCATGAGAAACAGAAGTACTGGAAATGGAGAGTTGCCCAAGCCTGTGTTGGCAGTGCCTGTCCATGCCTCACATAGGAAGAGAAAGGCATTGCTCACCAGACTTAAGCATCACAGTTTTCTTGGCAAGGCTCTTCCTTCCATGGGGTGTGGGGTGACCTCAAGACACTGAAAGATACACCTTAGGGTTGGCAAATGCCCGTTTCTCTGGTTTCCTGCTCCTAAGCCATCTTTTAATAATTTGGTATCCTACGTCCTTTATCTGTCAGGAGAGGCTGGGTTAATATGAATATCTGCTTCATTTAGAATTTGTATCTTCCACTTTAAGTGAAAAAACTGGCCTTCTAATTGTAATTTGGCTTCTGAAATAATTAGCATGCTGCGAGAGGATGCTCCCATCTGCTGACTCAGGCCTTCTGGTTGGCCCAACAGCTGCAATTCTCACCATAAATTAATGCGTGAACATCCAGCTTTTTTATATTTCAGGCTCTGGCAGCTTGAATGATGCAGGCCGTGTCATAGGTGCCTTTCTGGATCCACAAAGCCCAAGTCTAGATCATAAAATATGGTCAAAGCAATGGGTGAATGCCACATGGCTGGGGGCATTCTGGGGTGCATTTTCAGCCTTTCCCTATAAGACATCCTGTGTCCTGGCAAGAACCAACAAAGTTTTGGTGGGGCAAGTGTGCATCACAGCTGATCTTGTGTGGATGAAAACAAGTGAGTGCTTTTGACATTGTGATGTTCTGAACTGTTATTAATAAACATGCCCTTGGCCACAGAAGGAAAAAAAAAAAAAGATAAATAAGTAAAAGCTGGGTAGGGAAGACCATTCCGTCAGTTCTCTCTCATTCCATCCTTCCCTGCCTGTCTCTTTGGTAGCTTCAGAGGGTAGCACCCAAATATACTTCCCACGAGTTGGTGCTCACAAAGCTCCCCATTCTTGCCAGGGACCCAGGAGGCAAATAGGGAAACAGCCTCTATTATGGCCCTCTCATTGTCCTTCACAGACATCTTGGCAATCTCATGCAATCCAATGGTAGAATGCTAACAGAAGGGGGGAAATGTCAAGTCCTCCTGGGTCCAACGAACCTACATAGTGACTACTGTGGAAATCTATCTGATCCCAGTGATCTGGTAAGCAGAGGTGTGGGTTGGAAAGATGAGTGAAGGAGGGCAGTGAAGGGCCTGGACCTATCTTTCATTTTCTCTTCAGATCCCATATGTTTGAGCTGCAAATATCAGTGAGAAAATGAAGATGGGGCCAACAAGTTAGACAAATGAACATGGTATCCCTTGACTTATGCTTGTATAAAATGTCAAACTCAAGTTTGGGGATAAAGGTTAGCATCAATCAGTTAACTAATCTCCTTAACCAAATTGGAAAATGGACCTAACTTATCTAGAAGGGTCCATAGAATAAAATATTCAATGAGTTCAGTGAGCCAGTGGAGAAACAAGTATTTAGCGAGTGGGGCAGTCAGTCTCCTGAAGCACCTGAAAACAGTGTGATTAGGTTAGTTAAAAAAATTAGGTAACATCAAGTTTGCAAATCATGACATAATCCATCACCCGTGGATTATACCTGGCTCTGAGGGAATGGAATAACAACAGAACTAAATAATGGAATAATTATTCCAGTTATAATAATAGCTGGAATAGAATAATACCAGAAGAACAGAACTGGAGGGGATTCTCCAGATGAACAATTAATTCAGTGTTTCATTTTATCAACGGAGGAAACTAAGTCCCAGGGACATGAGATGATTTGCTTAAGGCCGCTCAAGAGACAGATGGAGGAGCTGAGAGTGGAATCAAGGGCTCCTGACCTCCGGACTCATGACCCCTCCACTCTGACTTGCTACTCCTTCTATTGGCAAGCCTGAGGCAGTTGGTGAGTACAGGCGCCATGTTGCATAGTTGGGTCCTCAGTCACCCTTCTGGCCCAGAGTTGCAAAGCAGCCTCTGTAATTGTGCGGCTGCGGTACGCTCTGATGTGGAACATCAATATGGGCATGAGGTTGGTAATTTGGGGAGGGTGGAGATCCAGAGTTCTTTCTCCAGAGCCGACAGGCTCTGTCAGAAGGAGACAAGTTCTGAAACAAAAAGAACCTTGGCCTGAGGAGCCAGCTGGGTCTTTTCAGATAAACTTATTTTTACCTCTGGTGTTTATTTAGGTGGGTGAGAAGGGGGAATCTATCATCTATTGGGCCATACCATGAGTCAGGAGCTCTACAACGAATGTCACATTTATTCTTTATAACTCCCCGTTCTGATGAGGAGGGTAAAGCTCAAGAGAGGTTAAGAAATGAATTCGTCCCCATAGTAATGTGAGATTTTAGTGCGCCCCCTGGTGGATGTGAGAGATGAAGGCGATAACTCCTATTGAGCCTGGGGTCCCTGTGAACATCACAAAGACAGGGCACTTCTTGTCCCTTCTTGGGCAGTGCTAAGAGCTGATTTCAGCCAGTGATATTACTGTCGTCACCTTCTTCTACTGGTAAGAATACACTAAAAGGAAAAATGTGTCCACTGCTGCTCTCCCTTCGGTTTTCTTTCTGCTCTGTCCTGTGGAAAATGACCTAAACTTAGTGAACTTAGCCTTTCTGACTTTGGTACTTTGGTTTGTCGAAGAAACAAGGAGCGAACTCCCTTATAAGCCATGGTAATAATTCTGCTGCCGGAAAAGGCTTTCAGAATCAAAAATAACTTGGTGAGTGCAATCCAAGAAAGCACAAAGTCTGATGCATTTCAGAATGCACTGCCCCGTTTCTGTTTTGAAGTGCATTATAGGAAAGGTGTTTCTGTGAATTGATAAAGCATTTCCTCTCAGGACTTAAAAAAAACTACTGTACTGACAATAAAGTAGTATTTTACTTCTGAATTTCTCTTGAAGCAAAAAATAACTTTTTAAAAAGTGTTAGAGTTTATCCTATATCAGAGAAGAGAGCCTGTAACCAAGACCCCGTGGAAAGCTGGAGAGTTTGAACACTTACTAATCACAGCTTTATCTGTGAAGATTTTTTTTCCTTTTGGGTTCTGGAACACTGCTGACTTGGTTCTTGTTATTAGGACAGACCTTTGACTTTTATGTTCCACCACTTAGCAGCTGTGTGACCTTGGGCAAGCTATTTCAATTCTCTGAGCCTCAGTTTCCTCACATGTAAAATGAGGATAATTCTTTGTGCAGCACAGGTGTATTGGAGGATTCAGTGACCTAAGGGAAACAGACTGTTTCAAAAGAGTGTTTGGTGCATGACAGATGTGAAGACACTTGGTGGGTACTCTTTATTCACTCTAAAATAAAAATCATCATGATTGGCACTTTACCCTTATGGCTATTCTATGAATCCTCTATTATTCATAGCCTCTTAACCTGGCTTATATCACAGCTCTCTGTGGAAATCTCATCAATATCAGACAGTTGATTACAAAGAATATATACCATTTGTGGGTTTAAGCCTGAATACCTCAACTTTTCAACTTACGACTGCCTGCCTTCAGCAACCCTAGTTCAAAGTAAAGACAGTCTTTACCTGGAAGGTTTAAAAATCACTGTACTGGAACTTTCTATATGTGGATCTATTTTCCCCATTAGCCTGTCAGTTCATTTTTGCATTCTCAGTGTCACGCACAGGGTTTGCCTCCTAACAATGACCCTGCAAACACTTGTCACAATTCTCTCTTTAGTTTTCATAGCAATCTCATGCAGTATATGCTATTATTATTTACACTGTGCTCATAAGGCACAGAGAGGTTGAGCACCATGCTCAAGGACACATAGCCAGCGAGTGGTAAAGCTGGAACTTGAACCCAGGCAGCACAGCTGCTCTACCTGGAGGATGAGGTCTTAAACTGCTGTCGTGCTGGCTCTTAGTAGGCATTCCCCAGGTGTTCTGTTATTCTGAACTGATTTACCTTCTGGCAGTTACCCTGGCATAATGATTTCTATCTTGTTTTATAGCTGGAAAACAGCAAAATAATGGAAACTTTTTAAGAGCAAGCTTTAACTCTCCTTGCATCTGTGTTTTCTATGTTCTGTTAATTCTCTGCTACTTACTCTTATCTTTGTCACTGACCACATTCTGCTATCCAACCCAAATTCCCTGCATTGCAGCTGGCATAGCATGTGTGACCAGCAAGCAAGGGAAAGCAACCTGTCTGTCTGAAAGTACCTGCAGCAATTCTGTGCCAGCCTGTGTTGGGACAGGGCTCGGAAAGGGAAGGAGAGAGAGTTGAATACAGCAACAAAACTAATCTTCCCTTCTGCTGCTTTTGTATTTAAATATTGATTCTGATGTTGTATACCTCCTATAATTATATAAGGCTCCTGGCAGCCAATCTTCCCTGGGGATTCACAATAGACCTTTGTCCTCCATCAATATAAACCAGGTTACAAATAGTACTTTCTACTTTTATTGAATCCCTTTCATATGAGCAGGCCAAAGAATTAATTCATGGCTTCAGTGCAATGTGATACAGACTGGAACACTCTTCATTCACCAAAGACAAAGACAGGGAGAAAGAAACCAAGTGAATTACTAAGCAAGCTGCTTCTGATCTCAACTGTCTTTCTGAAGCTGCGCTGTTAACTAGTATGGGGCTGGCTCTTTTCTCTTTCTCCTTATCTTCTATGGTTTGAGGGTAGCTATTTATCAAAATGAACTACTTCTTTTAACAAGTGAATCTTTTCCCTGCTCAATCCTTCCCCCGCTTTTGGAAACAAACGTTTCCCCATCTCTCCTGTCCTGCTTGTCAAGGCTTAGGAACCTTGCTCACTACAGGAGGGAGCCATGTAGCCTTTGAAATGAGGCTACCCTGACCTAGGATGGGGTGCCATCTGGAGGGTGAGCTCTCGGCCTCTGGCCATACTGGCACTTAATAGACACGTGCATGCATGCATGCGTGCTGTCGCTTCAGTCGTGTCTGACTCTGTGACCCTATGGACTGCAGCCCGCCAGGCTCCTCTGTCTCTGTGATTCTCCAGGCAAAAATACTGGAGTGAGTTGCCATGTCCTTCTCCCGGGGATCTTCCCAACCCGGGGATCAAACCTGAGTCTCCTGCATTGGCAGGTGGATTCTTTACCACTGAGCCATCAGAGAAACCCCAAGATAGCTCATTAATAATTTTTACATTGATTACATGTTGAAAGGATAACATTCCCAATAAACCTGTGTTACGTAATTCGTATTATTAAAATTAACTCCACCTGTTTTTTTTTAATGTCCTAAAATGTGGCTATGAGAAAGTTTGAAATTACACATATGGCTTGCATCTGTAGCTTGCTTTATACTGGGTTGGCCAACAAGTTTGTTCAGGTGTGCCCTCTTATGCTGAATGAACTTTTTGGCCAACCCAATATTTCTATGGGATAGCACTTCACTAATGTGATTCTTTACATGCCAAGCCACGCCCCCCTGAGGTCTTCCTAGCAAATGTCCTCCCACCCTTGTCCTGACTAATTTGTTCTTCTGGGGAGCTCCAATATTACCTTCTTTTGCTTTTTTAAGTCAGAAAACTGTAATAACACCTGGACAGAATCAATATAAACAGTTTAAGGGAAAATACATGATATTTTCTAAAGCTTTTAAATGTTCCAAAAGATTTTATCCTTAAAACTCAGTTTAAACAAACAAAAACTTCACCCTATTTAATCCTCAGAAACTAGACCGCTGACTCAATTTACCCACACCTCCAAATCCTTTCAACCAAATAAACTACAAGCAGACTCTCACATGGATTCTGATTGTAGGCCTATCTTTCCATGTGTAGACCCTCCCGTCCCTTGTGTCTTCCTGACGCTCTGTCTCTAACTGCAGTGACTCATTGCCTGAGCTTCACTTTGGTCTATGGTTCACAAAGTTAGTCAGCTGCACAGAGGATGGGAGATGCTGAAACTGCCAATATTACCTTCTGAAAGGTCCTCTCCGACTCCTCACTCCTCCCCTCCCTGGTCATAGTTCCCTCAGCTGAACCTTGAACTCCTTCTTAACACCTGAAGACCCTCACCATCCCCTCTGCATTTCTGTCCTCCTCTGCTGGACTGCGAGCTCAAGGACACGGAGCCTGCCCCTGGCTTGTTCACCTCCATGTCCTTGCATACAACAAGGGCTCTAGGCCTAAAGAGGGGCTTTAATGTACTTGTTCACGTGGATGAACAAATGAGGGAGTGAGCTAATGAAGAAGGGAACTCAGCTCCATCTGCACACAGACATTTCTCTTCCAGACCCATGGTCTAAACCCAAATGTCAGAAAGTTCATGATTAGCCATGCGTCAGTGAGAGGACTCTGAAGAAACTGACAGAGGAAACTGGAAAGGGTAACGTGGCTTTAAACCACTGTCATATCTTTTCATACATCATCCATATATATTCAAAGTGATTTTCTTCTTAAAGGATGGAAGCTGAGTTAACTGAAGGAAAAGTGTACTGGAATCACAGATGGAAATAACTGGTCAAAGCAAAGGAAATGATGTGAAGGTTTGTGCAGAAGGGGATGTTAGAATGTGAGGGAAAGAATTGGTGACCCCTTGTGAAGGGCTCTCATCCAACACTGGGGCTGTTGGTGACACAGCAACATTTTCTACCACCGCATTTACTGTTTTGACAATACCCAGGTGTTTTATAGATTAGGCTCAATTTTTTGCCTTCAGCATAGAAAGTACTTTTTCTCTTAAAAGCAACTATGGGGACTTCCTTAGTGGTCCAGTGGTTAGGACTCCGTGCTTTGACTGCAGGTTCAATCCCTGGTCGAGGAGCTAAGATCTCACAAGCCGTGTGGTATGACCAAAAATTAAAAAAAAAAGAAAAACAAAAAACTATGGCAAAAAACAGTACAGAATACTTTTGAGGAAATGTAGCTTTTAGGAGAAACCAGGGTGTGGGAAAATGAGGAACTACATAGGAACCAGAATAACAGCGGTCTCCTCTACCCTCAACACGCCCACACTCACATTCATAAATAGACACACATGTAGATGCTCACATTCACACCCACCCCCCACACTCACAGACCCACACATATTCACCCACACTCACACCCACATACTCCCCACACACCCATCTTCCACACGTTCACGCCTTTACACTCACTCACTGCAATGGTGATTCACACATTGGAATTTCACACCTAATGTGATGGTGTCAGGAGGTGGGGCCTCTGTGAGTTGATTAGGTCATAAGGGTGGAGCACCCATGGATGGCATCAGCACTCTCTAAGACCCCAGACAGCTGTCTAGCCCTTTCCACCATGTCACCATGTAAGGACACAAGAGAAGTCTGCGACCAAGAAGAGGGCCCTTACCTACCCGTGCTGGCAGCCAGATCTCAGATTTCCAGCATCCAGAACCGTGAGAAATTGATCTCTGCTATTTACAAGCCCCCAAACTACAGTATTTTATTAGATGTGACTAAGACACTCACATACATGCACAGCATACATGCCTGCACACTCACACACATACTCGTATCTACACACCCACACAATCAGATCCCTCCCATGAATACAAAATTCACACGCATTCATACACATGTGCACTCACACACACACAGCACACATGCAGACACACCACTCCAGACACTCACACACGCTCACCACGGACCCGTCTCCCCTCCCTCCACACCCCTCCTCCCCTGCCCCCGCCCTCAGCACACACCTGGGCTGTACCCATTCAGCATCAAGTTGTTCTCCTCTAGTGTAAACATACTAGAGAAGTGAAAGGTCATCTCTCATTTCCCCAGCAGCAAGAGAAACGTGCTCTCTCTGTGTTCACAGGCTGACGGGGTTTTACTTGGGGCTTCCTTTGGTGCTGAAGCCCTGAATTCCCCTCTGCAGTGGCGGGGTGTCCCTTTCATTGGGTTTCCCAGTATTGAACAAAGTTAGAAAAGAAAAATCACCCACCACACGCATGTCTTCACTTCCCTTCCCCAGTGAGGTCTGACTGGGCCCCACCACAAAGCACCTGATCTGGCTGCAGGCTGTTCTGAGGTTTTGATGAGTTTCTCCTGTCACAGCACTGCCCCGGCAGCTCCCAGTCCCGCCTGAGGGTGGCAAGAGGAATCCCCATTCAGAGGAATGCGAGAGAGGTGGTTCCAAACCGAAGGGCAGTATTCCACCCAGGAAGGGCTCCCAGCAGCAGGCACCACATTACAGAAATCCTTGTGGGAAACTGCTTCCCCTCCCCACATTGCAGTTTCCATGTTTGTAAAATGATTGCTGGAACTGCATGCTGCTTAAATGCCCTTCGGCTCTAGAGGTCTGGGATTCGAGCAGAACCACTCATCTCAGTAACTCTGGGCAGGGTTTAATTGCCACTTCCTGTGTAGGGCCATTGAAGAAATCTGGGATTCAACAGAAAAAAACTAAGTCCTGTGTGTGCATATGCTGAATCACTTCAGTTTTGTCTGACTCTGTGTGACCCTATGCGCTCTAGCCTGCTGGGCTGCTCTGTCCCTGGAGCTCTCCAGGCAAGAAAACTGGAATGGGTTGCCACTTCCTTCTCCAGGGGAATCTTCCCAACCCAGGGATCAGAACCCAAATCTCTTATGTCTCCTGCCTTGGCAGGAGGGTTCTTTACCACTAGCGCCACCTGGGAAGGACTAGGGACTAAGTCCTGTAACAACTCCAACTCTGCTTTTTCAGGCTGGACAATCGCTGAAGGTTTTGAAGGTGCCCTTTCATAACCACCATCTAGCATAAGGTTGTAGAAGCTTCTAGTTTTTACATTTTTGGTTTCTTATTCAAATTCGTTCCGGTCCAAAAGATCCTTCTTGGGCCCACAATTTTGGCTCCACAAAAGAAAACCTTTTCTAACTTATAGACAAGAGATGCCCTCAAGGTGGGCTGTCTCCAGAGCAGTTCTTCCTGTCCCAGAAGGTCCCAGCAGAGACATCTGTCTGTCCTGGCTGGACTAGGAGCAATGTTCATGAGAGATAGGGTGGACTAGAAGAGTTTTAAAGCCCTTTTGAATTTCAAGACTTCATTTTAGAACCTAAAGCTTTGTAAGAAACAGGGACAAGATTAAGATGAGCAGCAGAGAGGAGTCCGCATATGGAAGTTTGCTAAACATTACCTGTTGGCTAACAAATTGTTATTTTGACTTTGCTCCGAGGCTGGCTTCAGGGTGCCCTGCTTACGCCTATTCTAAATGCTCTTTGTGACAGAAAGAAAGACAGGTCTAGCACTGGGTATGTTGCTTACACTGTTATGAGAAAAATCATGTTGCAGTACCATCTAATTTTTCCTTGGCAGCCCCAGTGATTTTTCTGGATTTGCACCTTCTCATTTACTTGTGCCTCCACCCCCCACCTTGAATTCTGCAGGTACTTTGATCATTACCCTCATTCTACCAAGAGAAACCCCAGAGTTGAGAGGAATGAAATGGGACCAGAACAGCATATTTTCAGATAACTGTAAAGGACATTTTTGGAGGAGGGATCTTTACGGGACGAAGAATTTGCATTTTAACCAGTTGCTTACTTGTGAAAATGAAAACCAACAGCCAGGAATTGAGCTAGGTTCTTCTATACTGTTTACAAATTACGGTTGCTCTAAATGCCTTGCTTTAAGAATAATCTTGCTATTAAAAATTCATTTTTTTAAGATAAATTTTAAGCTGCAGTTTTAGTTTCAAAGTGAAGAACTTGATTATGACTCACCAAGCTATTTACAGTAGTCTCCTTTTATACCAGAGATTCTATGTGTGAGAGAGAGAAAGGGAAAGAGGGAGAAAGAGCTCATTTCTTAAAATTGAAGAAGACTGTGATTATCAAAATCTATCATGCTAACCCCATCAGAGGACTTTATTACTCTGACTTCTGGTTTTGTGCTTGTCAGCTGCATAATTCCAAAACTGTTTATTTACCCTTAACTGGAAGACATGTCGTAAAAAGGGCATAGCTTTTGAGAAATAAAACCTCTTCTTATAAACATGCCAATCAGTAGCTCAATTCAAACAGTATATATATTTTGGGGGGCAAAATGAGTCATACTGTAGCAGAAAGAGCTCTGGATGGGGTTTTAGTCCCAGCTCTGCACTTAGTAGGTGGTTGACTTAGTGAAAAACCTCCTTTTTTGGACTCTCAGTTTTTTTCATGTGTTAGTGGGGATACTAGTATGTATCTCTTAGGGTTTTTGTAAGGGTTAAGTGAAATGATAATACCAGCTTTCAGCACTTTGTGAAACTTTTACATTCTGTCATAACATTAGGCCTCATTGTTTCCTGGAAGGTTGTTCTGTTTACCACCGTTTTACTACTATTCCTGAGGAAAGGCTGTTTTCTATTCCTATTTCTCTTATTTTCGACTATTATTAGTATTCCTGAGGTAGAGGAGCTTACTTTCCACCCACTCACTTTTCAATGACCGTAGAAAGCATATTCCTAAATATCTATATCCACAGCTTTACTCTCCCCTAAAATGAAAAAGTGAGGTGGTCACTGTGGGGCACATTGTATCTGTGGGGTGGGAGCAGTGGCAGAGAGGAGAATAGAATCAGAAAAGAAGGTGTGGTGAATGGCGTCAGAGGGTGGGCACAGTTCGGGAAGGGAAGAGACCTTGATCTGACTGGCAGTGGATGAGGGAAAGCTATGATTGTGTGGAGGCAGGAAGTCAAGAGGCCTCACCCTTGTGCTGGAAAAGTAAATGACATCGAGTCAACCACCATGAAGATCTGGCTGAGAAAATGAGTTCCAACACAGTCTCTGAAGCCTCAAATCAAAGCAACTATAGAACAAGTTCTTCGGCCTTGAAACTTACCCATTCCAATATGTAATTCTCTTCATATGTCAATTATATCTCAATTAAAAAAAACTATATAGTTCTGAATTTTAAGTGGACACTGCAAACTCACCTTCCAGAAAAGAGAAATCTGTTGTCTATTGTGGTCAATGTGCTGTCTCATGTACCAGACATCTAACATCCCAATAGGCTCTGTTTTGAAGGGAGAAAAAAATCCACAGCTTCATATATATATACATATATACAAATACACAATGTAAAAACTTTAAAAGTCAATTGGTTATTGATTAAATGATTCTAAGAGAGTAGAATTATAGGATAATTTCAATTTTTTTGTGCATCCCAGTATTTTCCTTTTTCTTTTGTTAAATAATGAACATGCTGGACCACAGAAGTCATAAAAAACAAAGCGCTGTAGTCCATGGGGATCACAAAGAGTCAAACATGACTGTGTGACTGAACAGCAACCTTAGGAACAAACTTTAAAAAATGACAAGGGGACATTACATTCTTAACTTACCCTTAAACATGTATTAGTAAAATAACTCAAAGAAAGTATACACAGTTAATTCATTTTTGTTGGAATGCATAAAGAATTCTCAACAGAAAAAACAGACATACATCATGAGGAAAACATTTTTCAATCCTGTAAAATACAAAACACAAAGGCTGAACTTTGTGTTCATCTCCATTCCTGAATTTATGCTGGAATATAATTATTTGGTTTTATGACCATTAGACAATAATCTATTTGTAAGGAAGTCTGTCTCATTCATCTTAGCATTCCTCACACCCAGTGCAGTGCTTAGAATGTAACCGGCTCCCAGTTACTCTTTGTTAAATGATGAATAAGCAAATGAACAAACCAGGCAATCTCATCTACTTGATGCTGAAACACAGGCTGAACTAGTAGAAGAAATAACCACCAATCCATAAAACAATGGTCAAATATGACCTAATTTAATTTGAGAAAGTCAACTGAACATATTTTTTTGAAAAGAAACTGAATAATCAACTCCTATGTCTAAGTGTGTGTATGTATGTGTATTATGAGTGGGTGAAATAGTTTTATTTCTCCCACTATCAGATTTGTTTTGATTTACAGCCAGGGGTGGAATCAATAGAAACAATCTCTGAAAACAGGCTTCAATTGCGCCAACCTGTGTAACAGTGACCCTCAGAGTATATTAGGGTGAAGCTATCTGAGGTTCCTTCTGGAGCAGCAAGTTCCATTTAACCAGCTGGAAATTCCCAGAAAGCAGTCCCACCTGGATGGCAGAAGACAAGCAGCCAGGAAGGGGAGAAGAGAAAGGACAGGGAGGGGGCACACGTCCCAGCACATACCACGGGCAGGCCCCATGTGAGCCCATTCAGTGCCATCTCATGTCCTCCTCGGCCCCATGACACACTAGCTTTGGTGCAGTGGTTAAAGTGTGAGCTCCAGAGCCAGGCCCTCGATGGGCAAATCCAGGCTCTGTGATCCTGAACAATGCTAACCATGTCCTTAAGCCAGGTTCCTCATCTGTCAAATGAGGATCATAATTTTACATATCAGATGGGGCTATTGTGAGAATTTAAATGAACGTAAGAGTGCTTACATATGTTAAGCACTCAGTCAATTTAGCTGCTGTTGTTTTCTTTGCTTGAAAACTGAAGTTCAAAGAAGTTAAGGAACTTGATCAAAGTTCCAGAACTAATTAGTGGAGAAGCCAGGCTTTGAACACAGCTCTGTTTGGTCTATGATCTTTGCTCTGCACCATGCAGTTGCCTGGCTCTGCTAAGGCTTACGACGTCTCTGTAAAACTTAGGTCCTCTATTGGGTGTGCCTCTTTCATGTTCTAGTCTTTTCCTTTGTCACTTCCTTTTCCTGCCTCTCTCACCTTCATCTCTTTTAACTTTTAAACATTCATTTCTTCCCCTTCTCTTCTGACCAGTGGTAGTATTCACCCTTGCAGCAAGGACTTAATGGTAAGAAATGTATACAGAAGACATTCTGAAAGTGCTCTCTATCCTTCAGGATTACAGCGACCCAGGAATCAAGTTCGAAACTTTTTTTCCTGCTAGTCCATATGTAAAAAGGAAAAAAGCACAGGCAACAGAAAGGAAGGGGGCCTGGCGTTTATTGTCCACCTACCACGTGCCAAGTAATCTTTGGACACTATATATCCATGCTCTCACTTAATCCTCACACAATGCAGAGAGAGCATATGATTAGACCTGTTTTGCAGCTGAGGACAAGGAGGCTGACAAAGGTCCAATGATTTACAAAAACTGCAGAGATGGTAATGGCAAAGCTGAGAGCTGGGCCCAAGTTTTGCTGTCTCCAAAGACCCTGCTCGTCTGTTAACATTCACCGTGTTGAGCTAAGATCTAAACACGCCACAAACTAGACGATCCAGACATTGACTACATAATCAGGATTTGGAAACTACGGTGTGCTCAGTGTCTAGGCCAGTTGGCACGTTCCATGGTGCTACATGTCTTCAGTTAATTACATATAGGTGAGAAATTTAAAGGGAACACTCACCTCTCATTGCCACTCATTGCCTCTACAACTTACCAGATTATTACAGAGCTAAGAATCTAATTCAAGAGTCATATTTTCTTCAAAAGATAAATTGCAAGTGAAGCTGAAATTTTAACAGTGCCCACCTGTAGTGTAAGCCTCTATGGGAGAGAAATCATTAGCCAAATCTGTATGGGTTTCAAAGTGTAAAACTACATGACTAGAAATGTCAAACTACTGCTGTGTAAAGCAATATAAGGGCTAATATTATAGAGAATCTTTGACATTCAACTGTCAAAATCACTTGGGAGTCCTAACCTCAGTGTTATCAAAAAGTCAGATAAAAGTATTATAGGCAGGTGAGAAAAGAAAAGACAAAGCCCATATGTCCCAAGTGACACACACAAAAAGGATGAGTACAAATGATAAAAATTATGAATATTGAGCAATGGAAGTCATTTCTCCTGCGATGAATGTACTATCAATGTAAAGGAAAAAAACTGGGTTAAAGAGGAAGGAATCACCAATATAAAAAAAGAGGACATCCTAAATTAAGCAGAAGATCAGCCTAATTACCCTCAAAGTGTTCTTTCAACGCTGCTGGTGGTGGTTTAGTCATTAAATCATGTTTGACTCTTGCAATTGCATGGACTGTAGCCCACCAGGCTCCTCTGTCCATGGGATTCTCCAGGCAAGAATACTGGAATGGGCTGCCATTTCCTCCTCCAGGGGATCTTTCCCATCCAGGAATCAAACCCAGGTCTCCTGCATTGCAGGCAGATTCTTTACTGACTGAGTTACAAGGGAATCCTAAGATTTGAGGATTCAATGAAACAGGATGTGTGGTAAGTAAATCAGGGCTAAGCCATGTGCTGCCTCTGAGATTAGCATCCATCTCAGAAGCCAAGGCAAGTGCAAGGGTGTGGATGAGAGCAACTGAATTGCAAGGAGACAGCAAACCCACCACAGAGGTTTTAGCATGCAGTGGGGTAGAGTAGAAAGATCTCTAAGAACAGTGAAAATAGAGAATTTAACACAAAGTGAATATGAAAAAGGAGTACCTTGAGAGATTTCAGGTAGTGGACTAAATTGAACCCATGAGAATATTTTGGTCCAAGCCATGCTCTAAGCAGGGAAAGACAGAGCTAAGTAAGTCATCCACCACCTTGGTTCCTCAGTGTCCACTCTTTGGACTGTGATACACTTCTCTAAAATCTAGATTCAAAGAACTCAAATAGATTCACAGATTCACAAACACCTACATGATTAAACAAGTTTCTTAGTGGTAGACTCTTGCCTTCATACGTTACCACCTGCTATGTCTCCATGGGAAGCCCTACACAGACTTCCCCACCCCTCCTCCTCCTTGATAACTTTCAACACATCATGCACTCTCTCTTGTCACTCCTTTCTGTCACTATTTTCGGTGGCTCATCATCCACAGGGGTTGCTCCTTCCCAGTGGCTGATGCCGTAAGTCCCTCTACCTGCTCACTTCAAATGATCTGATTCTCTCAACTCATGTCTTTGCCTCACACTTCACTGAGAAAAAGGAAGCAACCAGAGAGGGATTCCCTAATATTTCCACCATGAAAACTTTCAAACTTCCCCATCAATTCCCTAACACATCACTTCTACTGACTTTACTGTGGATGAAGCATTCCCTACTTCTATCACAGACCAACTCCTTGAGTTTTAGGTCCCATCCTCTTGCTTCATCAAGTATATCTCTCCTGCTATTATCCTATTTCCTCTATCATTAATCTCTCTTTCTCTGCTGGGTCCTAAAATCACCTTATAAATATACTGTATTATCTCTGATCCTAAAAAAACATTAAGGAATTTCTTGATGTTACATCCTACTCCAGCTACTGCCCAACGTCTCTGCTCCCCTTCACAGAACTTCTTGAAGAGTTGTGAATCGTCACTGTCTTTATTTCCTCACCTCGCATTCACTCTCATTCAATGCCCCCACAA
The DNA here is from genome assembly GCF_023091745.1 of Budorcas taxicolor. Lineage (NCBI taxonomy): Eukaryota > Metazoa > Chordata > Mammalia > Artiodactyla > Bovidae > Budorcas > Budorcas taxicolor. Next base: position 77,976,239 of record NC_068912.1, read on the forward strand.
CTCTTCCCGGTCAGAAATCAATGCTGCTTTGTCAAATCTGATTATTAATTCTCTATTCTCACTTCACTGGATTTATTGGGAACATCTGACATAGCTGAATACTCCACCATCTACTTTTTTTTTCTTTTTAAGAAAGATAATCTTTCAACATCCAGATCACAAGTAAAGAGCCTATTTCTTAACAGAAGCAGGATGTTTCCTCTATCCTAAAATCAATGGAGGCATCATGTTAGAGTGCTGATGGGGAAAAAGAGTGAGTTGGAAAAGATTATATACTGCATATAATTTTGATCAAGCTTAAAACAAGCAACACTAATCACTGTTTAGAAATATATACATTTCTGAAAACTATGAGAAAAGTGTGATGATGACATAAACACACAATCCAGGATAGTGGCTACCTGTGGGGAAGTGTAACAGGGTAAGAATACATCAGTAATTTTACAGCATTTAACTTGAATGATGAGTTTGTAAGTGTTCATTTTGTTGTTATGTTTTGTAATGAGAAAGTAGCTTAAACTAGGATAGTCAGAGTAGCAATGGAAGCAATGAATAGATTTTGAATGTTTAGGAGACTCAATGCGGGTGTGAGGGAATGGGAGAAAAGGAGAATTTAAGGATAATTTCTCCATTTTTCGACTTGAATAACTAGGAAGATGGTAAAGTCATTTACCGTGAAAGGAAAGACTGAAACGGAGGCATTCTGAAAGCATTTTGCATTGGAGAAGAAACAATCTTTTTAGGCTATGTGAGGTTTAGTGTATCTGATATCTAAGTGAAGATGTAGAATAGGTGACTGGAGTACAAAATCTGAAGTTCTGGAGAGACTCCAGAACAGAAACTATATTCTTTCTTTCTCTTTACCTACCTATCTAGTTTTAGAGCCATGAGATTGAATGAGGTCCACTGGGAAAAGAAAGAGACCCAATGCAAAGCCCTATATATTGCGATTAAGAAGAGGAAGATGGCCAGCATAAAAGACTAGGAAGAACTGGCCAACAGGGTAGAAGAAAAATCAACAGGGTAGAAGAGATTTCACAGAAGCAAGTACTTCTAGGAGGTAATAGCTCTTTCCTTCTAGTGCAGTACCTTGGAGACCACATGCTCCAGATGGTAGAAGGCCAGATTCCCTTTGGGCTTTGCAGCTTATTCTTGTTGCCATCTCTTCCAGGAATTTTCCCTGATGTTCCAAGATAGACTGCAAGTCCCTGAATCTGAGGATCTGACTGGTTATCACTGTATCTGAGTACCTGGCATAGTTCCTAACATATATACATTCCTTACAGGCCATCCAGAGAAGTGTTTTTTACTCCCTATTGACTTCTTTTGGAGGGTTTCATGAAAAGCATTTCCTCCCATTGGAGTGATTACCGTCTTGTCAAATAATTAAGCTTAGGCATTTATTTCTTCCAGGGTAGATGTTGAGCTTAGAAGAGGCAAGAAGAAGAAAAGAGGGTAGGGACACTCATTGGATCTCAAACGTAACTTTTTCCCTTTAATGAAAATGTTTGTCGCTAAGTCCCTTTAGTAGGTAAAGAACCATTCATTCTCATTTCCTCAAGTCTTAGGCAAAAAGGTACAAGCATGATATTTTCAAGTTTAGCTAATTTAGAAATCAGCAAACTATGGCCCATGGACCAAATCTGACTGGTTCCCTATTCTGTGTTTCGATATAGCCATACTAATGATAATAGCTTTCACATTTTTAGATGGTTGACAACCAATCAGAAGAAGAATCCTTTTTAGTGAGATAAAAATTTTATAAAATTCAAATTTCGGTGTGCAAAAATAAAATTTTGGATACAGCTTTGTCTATGTATTGCTAGACTGTCAATGGCTGCTTGCATGTGATAACAGCAAATTTTAATAGTTGTGACAGAGATTATAGGTCTGCAAAGCTGAAAATATTTATTATTTTCAGCCTTGGATCTTTATAGAAAATATTTGCTAACTCTTAAGCTAGACTTACCATCTTGCTTACTAACAGATAGTAAAATAACCTCTAGTATTTAATTGTTCACATCTAACCTATCCTAGCAATTGTTTAAAATCACAAGTGAATGAACAATTGTCTAGCTCCTCAATGGGAAGATGGGTGGCTGCAGCTATGTTTTTTTCTCTCTTTGGGGATCTCTCACCAATTACCTATGCCATCACCATGATGGAGGAGGACTCCTTTACTGCTATGGCATTAGTATGAGCATTTAACACTTCCTTTATTAACTGTCCACAGTCAAGTTTACCAAGACCAAACATACAAATAACACTTTGAAAAATGATGAAGAATGAATAGGCAGAAACACCTAATTGTTAATATAGCTCTAAGGAATGGTTCATTCACCTTTATTTTGGAGTCTCCTCCTGGGTGCTCAAAATGATGAGGAAGCACTGTATCCCAATACTTGGGCATTTTCTCAGGCATGTGAAGACACTATGCAACCCAAACTCAAGACTGTTTTCCCACTAGAAGCAAAATATGACTGCTTGTTTCCCAGTATCAGGCCCACATTTGATATATATTGATTGCTGGACTGTCTTCCTGAGCATAGGAATGTGATATGTTTCCTTTCACCCCTTACTTAGTGGTCATTTTTAAAGTGTTCTTCATGGAGGACTGTGACAGAGTTTAATTTAATGACAGGGGAAGGGCCATATGGAGTGAATAATGCCTTCATTCTCTGCTGACATGCTATAAATAACTGTACCCAAACCACTAAGAGATAACATATTATGCTGTTTTGAGTAGCCAAGGCTGCAAAGGAAGAGCTCTATCATAATAACATTGCTCAGTTTTAGACAGTAATTAAAAAAAAAAAGCTTACTAGTATTTTTTTTTAAATGCCAAGTTACATTTGCATACACATCCCAAGGGTTAAAAGGAAGAAGTGTCAAAAAAATTTTCACACCTTTTAGGTTTACATCAGTTAGTGTTTCATACAGAAACTGATGACAGAAACAGTGGTAAGATGTGAAAACCATGAAGTTAGAGTAAGAGAAAAGAGATCTTACAACAACCCACAGAAAGATCAAACACAGAAAAGGGAGATTCAGACAGAGAGGAAGTCAGCAGAGCTTGGTCAACGTGGCGTATTTCAGAGTATGGGTTTCTCTCTTTGTGAATGCTTGCAACTACTCTGAATAAGCCAGCTTCCTTGGTTCAATTCATAACCATCCACGAGTTCATAAACACAACAAGTTGCTGTGTTCATTGTTATGGTGATGGTTCATTTAATAGGATATGAGAAAGTTACCATTCTGCCTTGATGGGTTTTTAATTCAACAGATAAACACTTGAAAAAAAAAAAGAAAAAACTTTCACACATCTCTAAACAGGTCATTATCAAGTGTGAGTAAAAATGACAAGCATTTATGAGCCCAGTTTCCCTATTTTTATATTTTAGCTTAATGTGATACAACTTAACTTCTCAGACTATATACTACCTTGGACTTGGACATAAAATGTGGCCTATTGCCAAGAATTTTATCTGTATTATGTATAAATTCTAATCCATAAGGCATTTTAAAAATGCATCACTTTGACATGTGTAACAAGAGGATAACAGGAGTTAGCTCTGGATTCTAAAACTAACACACATTTAAAGAGAGAATAGTGGCTCAACATTAAGAGATTATTACCATAAAATGAGAGGAAAAATTATAATTTGTTGAATGAATTCATTTATAAACATTTTTAGAGAAATGAAATTACTGTTAAGAAGAAAGGGAATATATACAGTTATTCTATAATTTATATATTATTTATTTGATTAATAGTTTACATCCTTGAAAGTCATTCGGTGTCATCAGTTACCAAAAATCACTAGTTGCTCACAGAAAATGAATGTAGTTTAGTCATGAGGCTAGTTTACATGCACACATATCTGTAAGTTTCACAAATAAGCATTTAGCTTTTCTGACATTAATGGCTGAAAATCTCCAGATTATAAAGCAATAGATTACATGCCAATTATTTTTCCTCTGAGACAAATTTAGACAAATTATGAAGTTGTATATTGTATCACTAACTGAGTGCTTTTGAAAACTAATACTCAAACGGCTATTTCTTATGTCTCCAAAGATTTAGAAGAGGCATAAAGTTCATATAAACATTTTTGCTTTAAAAAAATATTTGATTTTACTTCAATAAAACTGTCTTCCCAGTAATTACCCAAAACAAAAAGCTCATCAGACTGAAAAAGATATTTGACCTCCTCTTCATAGCTATGGGCAATCTATGGTACTCCTGTGAGCAGTGAGTATCAAAGTTTGAAGAAGTGCAGGGCTATAATATTTGGAAAAGAGAGGATTGTTGGATGTTAAACTTTATTTTAAAATGTTATGTCTTCAGAGACTTACCTTTTCCCAAGCTTTTAGTACGGCTTATAAAGGCCATATTAATTTTCATAGAACCCAAAAGGCAAGATGCATCAAGGTTTAATGATAAAGGAATGAAATTAATTACTAGTCATAGCTTTGTGGAATAAGAGAGAGTAACTGAGATAGTAAGTGAAACAGAAGTAAGAGATAAAATCAAACAGAGGCATAAAGCTTGTAAACCAATGTGATAATATATGACAAACAGGAGTAGGACTTAACTAATGTCAAAAATTTCCAAGCAATATAAACATATCTCCCTGGACAGCTGCAATACTTAAGCTGATGTGAAAATGAGCTTGTTAATTAACGCACTATGTTTTGATTTAGTATCAGTATTTTAGAGTCTATTCTAAGGAAATTATTACATCTTCCTCTCTCTCTCTCTCTCTCTCTTATCTTTCATCCCTTCTATACACCCCTCCTTCCCCACCCCTCTGCCTTTTTTTAGACACATACCTTCTTCTGGTGTTTGTATTCGCAAAGATTCACTCCAATCACTCCAACTACCTTTATAAAGATGTAGCTTAGAGGAAATCTGAAATTCGTATTCTGTAAAGGGTTTCAGATCCAGCAAGTCATATCTTCCTTTGGCATTTGTGGCATTAACCTTGAAACCAATAAGATTTTTTTAAGTGCCTATTAATACTAAATTAATTAAAATAAAGGTAAGAAAACCAAACTAGATAACCCTTTTTACTTTTCAAATCTGTCATTCAATGAGAAGAAATATAATGACTGGGTTACTGAATACATGTGATGTTAATCTGAAACAATAGTGTCTCATTAGAAACACAAAGACAAAAAAATTGGTGGATCTAACCCATCTATATAGATTCCAAGGGGGATCCAGAAACCAGCTGTAAAACAAGTAAAGACTGAAAACCACTCATTTTCAAAAAGGCCTTGAAAAAGTTTGTTTCTAACTAGATATTATTTTTTATTTGGCCACAATTGGAATACAACGAATGTTTTAACACAGACATAAAACTGGCTCCAAACAGAAAATTTTAATTATATAAGAAAATTATTAAATGGCATGCTGCAGTCCTTGGGGTCGCAAAGAGTCGGACATGACTTAATGACTGACCAACAACAACAATATATAAACATTTAATTATTATACCTTTCTATATGTGGAACTAGGGCTTTCCTGGTGGCCCAGATGGTAAAAAATCCACCTGAGTTTGGTCCCTCGGTCAGAAAGATCCCCTGGAGAAGGGAATGGCAACCCACTCCAGTATTACTGCCTGGAGAATTCCACGGACCAAGGAGCCTGGTGGGCTACACTCCACAGGGTCACAAAGAGTCAGACATAACTGAGTGATGAATATTTGAATAGGGTAAAAGTCATTCAGTCGTGTCCGACTCTTTGTGACCCCATGGAATAGTCCATGGAATTCTCCTATGTGGAACTGATCCTTTGTTATTATTATAGGCACTATAATCCTGGAAATACCAAAATACTGGAAAGAATCATAATCCTACATTTTTATTGTAAAAATTTAATGCTCAATATTACATCAAAGTATAAAGTTTTATCTTTGGAATATTCAATTTAGATAAGCCTCTGAACATTCCCTAATATTTCTTTTTCCAATAAGTTAAAAAATTACTAAAACGTGAGACTTCCCTGGTGGTATAATGACTAAGACTCTATGCTCCCAATGCAGGGGGCCTGAGTTCCATCCCTGGTCAGGGAACTAGATCCCGCATGTGGAAACTAAAACCCAGTGCAGCCAACTAAATATATAAATAATTTAAAAGAAATTACTAAAAAGTAATAATGGAAGTAATAATGGGGTAGGGAGTAGACCAACAAGGAAAAATGAATCATTTACTAGAAATAAATCATAGAAAATTAGTGTGGGTTTACAGAAGCTTATGGCTTAAAAAATTTCAGCATCAGTGATCAAATTTTAGGATATTTGTTTTCATTTTTTCTTTTTTTTTGACACATGGTTTATAGGATTTTCGTTTCCCTGCCAGGAATCAAACCTGGACCCTTGGCAGTAAGTGTACGGAGTCCTAACCACTGGACTGCCAGGGAATTCCCTAACATACTTCTCAATAAACAGAAGTGTAAATGATTGACTGATACGTCTCACATGTATATGTGTACTTTTGGGGTAAACATTCTTAACCTCTGTATTTTGCTGGTATGAAAAAAGACATCTGGGCGGTCTTACTAAGAATTTCTCCCTGGTTTCCCCTTCACTGTAGAGACCATTACCATATTCCAGGATCTGCTGTTAATGGGCCGATATCTGAGTTGATTGAGCAGCACCAGTCCCTCATCTCTCCACAGAAGGGTACACCTGTTCACGGAAGCATTTACAAATTTGATTCTGATGTCCCACGGAGGAAGAGGCCTCACTGGTAACCAGGACAAACAAAAAAGTGTGATTCAAGCTCCACGGCTGGAAATTGTCTTATAATTACATGAGCTATAAAGAGTTGAACAAGTCTTATTTCTAAAATGTACAGCCACCAACTTGTTGAAACAGACAAGAGAGGAGTCCCTGGCTTTTAGAAAAAAGAAAAAATTGAATTGACTTCTAAATCATTAAAGTAATTCCCTTTAACTTACCTCATTTTATGCAGATAAACTACCATAAACATCACTGATAATTTGGATTTCATTTAATTCAATGATTTAAAGAAAACCAATGTGCCAAACCCAAGAGTTTCAACAGCTGAGAAGGTAGAGGTGTGGCTAGTCGTGATCACATCAGAAGGAGAAGAAATCTTGGTAGGAAAAGCCATAGGCAAGAGACTCAGAAACAGAGGAATAGAAGAGAAGAGGGAAAGAAGGTGACTAGAGATGGATGGTTAATGTAAAGAGAAGGAAGGCAAAATGGGCAAAATTGTGATGGCAAATATAGCAGATGCTAACATATATCACTATACTGTACAGTGTGTATGTGTGCAATGAGATGCTTTGGGAAGACAGAAAAGAGCCACGTGGTGTGAGGCCAGAACTTCAGGCAGGTCAGAAGCTCAGTGTAACCTGGGAATGCCTGAAATTGGCCTCTGATTCAACTGGGCCAATTACATTTGCTCAGAAATGTGCTGGGACTGGCTAACTCCAGCTCCCAAGATGATGAGAGGGGTGAAGGTAAGTGTTCTCTGAGGAAGATGCATTTGGTACATCGATACGCTTTATTTATGCACCTGGCTGCTTCATCCCTGCAGGTCCCCATGCAGCTTTATCTTAGAACAATGGAGTAGCTGTGACCCTGAAAAGACACCTCCACCACGAAGGGCTTACACTGAGCTTCTTGAACAACCTCACATGACCCTCACTCAGAAAGTATCACTGGCAGCCTATGCCTTCATGGGATCTGAAACCAGTGGGCTCTTATTTCTCCAACACAGAGAATAATGTTGCATATTCCATTTTGTACAACCATGTCTCTTGCTAGAGACCTACATCCTTTTGCTTACATCAAAGATACATCTATCCTTTGTCAGTGCTTACTGGCCACTCTCCACGAACCACTCTCCCTTTTGAAACCATCACACAAGTAATTCTAAAAATAATGTTCACAGGCTAAGATCAACACCTAAAAATGTGAAATTATACATACCTATGTCCAACAATGTGAATGAGGATGGAAATGAAGAAGCACTCCCAAGACTATTGATAGCAGTAACTTTGACTGTGTAACTAGATTCAAGTGATTCAGGGGTTAGGTTGATTCCAAGGTCCAAATGATCACAATAGTGATCATTACATTGCTTTTGCCAAGTTAAATTTTTTGGTCCATTTAACCTGTAAATGAAAGATGCTTGTGTTTAGCAAGACAATTTATGTGCTATTGCCTCCTTTTAGCACAAAGGAACAAAATGTTCAAGCATCGAAAATTCTTGACATGTTTTATTAGGGGTTATACTATGGGAATATTTGTATTCTGCAGTCATAGGACCACAGCTCACCCCTCTTTTTTTTTTATTTTTGGATAGGACTGCAATGCTTGACATTCGTATGGATGAGTAATGATCTCTACACTGCGTGCATGTGTGCCCAGTCACTTCAGTCATCTCCAACTATTCGTGACTCCACGGACTGCAGCCTGCCAGCAAAAATACTAGAGATTTTCCCAGCAAAAATACTAGAGTGGGTTGCCATTTCCTCCTCCAGGGGATCTTCCTGACCCAGGTATCAAACCTGCCTCTCCTGCATTGCAGGTGAATTCTTTTTTTTTTATTTTATTTTATAATTTTATTTATTTTTGTTTGTGCTGGGTCCTCGTGACTGCGTGCAGACTTTCTCTAGTTACAGTGAGTGAGGGCTACTCTTTGTTGCAGTGTGCAGGCTTCTCATTGCAGTGGCTTCTCTTGTTGCAGAACACAGGCTCTAGGGTGTGCGGCTTCCATAGCTGCAGCATGTGGCCTCAGGAGTTGCAGCTCATGGGCCCTAGAGCACAAACTCAACAGTTGTGCCACATGGGCTTAGTTGCTCTGAGTCATGTGGGATCTTCCTGGACCAGGGATTGAACCTGTGTCTCTGGCACTGGCAGGCAGATTCTGTCCCCACTGAGCCATCAGGAAAGCCTTGAATCCCTAAATCGTGGCTGACCTCTTCGCTCCTTGGGGCAGAGTCAATTGTCCAGAGGATCCATGGCCACCTCGGCATTTACTTCACGGAAGTGCCAGATCCAAAGCACAGATCAGAACTCTAGGCCCCACTTCCTTTCCCCTATCTCCTCCTCACTTAGTCACAGCCCTACCAGCTAGATCTCTGGATGGGATTACAGACTTAATTCCAAGGGAAAGAATTTCCCAGACTCTCTCTTTCTGTAAACTGTCAGGTCAGATTGTTGCTGTTGTTCAGTCACTAAGTCGTGTCCAACTCTTTGTGACCCCATGTACTGAAGCATGCCAGGCTTTCCTGTCCTTTACTATCTCCCAGAGTCTGTTCAAACTCCTGTCCATTGAGTCGGTGATACCCTCTGTCACCCCCTTCTCCTTCTGTCTCAATCTTTCCCAGCATCAGGGTATTTTCTAGTGCGTTGGCTCTTCGCATCAGGTGGCCAAAGTATTGGCGTTTCAGCTTTAGCATCAGTCCTTCCAATGAATATTCAGGACTGATTTCCTTTAGGATTGACTGGCTTGATCTCCTCGCTGTCCAAGGGACTCTCAAGAGTCTTCTCCAACACCACAATTCAAAAGCATCAAGTCTTTAGTGGTCCGCCTTATTTATGGTCCAACTGTACATGACTACTGGAAAAATCATAGCTTTGACAATGTGGATCTTTGTTGGCAAAGTGATGTCTCTGCTTTTTCATACATTATATAGGTTGGTCATAGCTTTTCTTCCAAGGAGCAGGTGTCTTTTAAAAGGTGCTTTAAAAAGAAAGTCCTCCAGGGCTAGTGGAAAGCTACCACAAAAAAAGAGTCTATTTATAAACCATGACCCAAGATTCCGCAACTGCAAAAGAGAGAAGTTTAACCCTAGAGAGAAGCCAGTTTAACCCTATACAGCAGGGAAGAACACCCATAACGTGGGCCTTGGATGCTCTGAAGAGATCTCTGAGTCAGTCCTCAGGCCTAAGACATAAGTTCTCACACTTTAGATAAATGAACCAGTTTTACTTGATGAACACTAGAATTATTTTTTTAAGTATCTAAGTATCTGGAGATGTTTACTGCTTCTTCTCTCAGTAAAACTAGCACTGTTAGATACTTCTAGATGTCATATAAGAGAAAACCTACCAAAAAGCTGCAAATATAGTATTACTCACTGTAAAGTGTATGCAGTATACAGGTGGGTGTCTCGTCCTCTGTCCCAGGTACAGGTCACAGTTCCACGTTCTCCCTTCTGTATACAAGATAAGTTTCGAGGCTGTTCTGGAACAACTTTTTAAAAAAAAGAATAGAACTACCTATTTTAATCAGCACACATGTGATATTTCAATTACATTATTGTTATTTGCCAACAAGATAACAATACTTCCCCTATGTCTCCCATACCCAGATGAGCTGGGAGCTATTTTAAATCCCATCAACTTCAAATGTGCCTCCTAGGTATGAATTTGTTCTAATAACAATTGTAATAATAATGGATATGGATCAAACACTTATTATATGCCAAGTCTATACTAAGTATTTTATGAGTGGTTTTTCTCAATTGGACATTATAGCAGCTACATCAAGTACATACTATTATTATCTTCATTTTATCAAAGAGGACACTGAGAGATGAAGTATCTTGTCCAACATTACAAAACTATGAAGTGGTGGAATCAGGGCTCCAGCCCAGGAGTGGCTGACTTGAGTTCAAACCTTTCACCATCATATTCTACTATTTTCCCTGACAAGTGACCATTCAGTGCTAGTTCCAATACCCTGGGTGATGATGAGTTTACTTTTTTAGAATGAAGCTCATTCAAATATTAGAAACTTATAAAAATTAGGGTCTTTCTTTCTCCATTGACTTGAAATTTATTGCCAAGGCACATCTATCCATTGGCCCTAGTCATGTCTTCCTGGGATGTATCACCAAAATCTAATTTCTGCAGCATCACCTGAAACACTTAATGAATATGTATAAATTACTTCTTTATGTACACAGACATTGAAAACCTTCCATGGACCAGGCAGCATTAGTGTGGAAATGCAAAAGTGTACAAGGTAGGCATGGCTCCTTCTATCATAAGGTGTGTATTTTTAAATGAAGCCACTTCATAGTCAAAGACAGAACTTTAACCCCACTGCTGCCCTTACTTGCAGCAGTACATGGTAGCATCAATTTCTGTCTGTCTAGGGTGGGAGCTTCTGCATTAAATCAGGTCACATCTTGACATGTCTCACTGCCAGTAATAGGCCAAGCCGGTGATTGCTGGTCCACCTGCTTTCCAGCTTCCAAAACTTTGTTGCTGTGTCTCCCCTCCCATTCTTTTTGTCCTTTAGGGTTTGTGCCTCTAGAAAACTTTCTTTACTGCATCTTGGCTTAATTTCAGGGGGAATGAAAGTAAATACATGTACACAAACCACCATCATTTCTCTAGTGCTTCATAGGGTCTTTTGATGACCAAATGAGATAGAGATAATATACCTGACACTTTTGCATAATGAAAAAGTTAGTCTCACTTTCACCTTTACTCCTAAAACTTTGCAGAGCATCTCATTTTAAAGACCATAGCTTTTACTCAAAATCAAAGCAACGTAATAAATGTGAGTTCCCTGGACCATGAAATCAAGGTGTCTACTTCAGGCTGGGACATGGTTTGGCCAGAGACTGTCTGTCCCAGGATAAACCAGACCTAATTCTCTTCAATATAAATGTATTTAATAGCTGAAGCTAAGAAAACATCAGAAATCAAAGCCTCTGAAGTGAAAATCGTTTACCATGTAATTGTTATTTGTATTATGTAAATATTATTTGCATTGTTCTGTGTATTCTTCTTATTAGTTTTTAAAGCCCTACTAACTATATGAAATAAAAAGTCTTAAATAGCATTCATAAATATCAACAGCTAAGCATATATTGAAAAAAACTAAGCAAGAATCTACTGTCTTTCATTTATTTCCTAGGTTGTCCAAATAAGTTGTGGCCCAATCCTCTGAGGTTAAGTAGAGCCCTTGTTTAGTTATTGCACAATCTGGATGAGCTCTGAGCAGCAGAGCAGCGCAAGCCCAGGAGGAGGCCAGAAAGAAGAGGCTTCAAGGCCATCTACCCGTTCCCAGTCCTGAAGAACCAGTCACTTTTATGACAGGTCTACTTGGGGTATGCAATGTTACTCTGGACTACCACTTATCACAAAAGAGAAAATGGACTGCTCAAGCCATCACCAGATAGAATTAAACTCACTGCACCAGGTGAAACCAACATTCATTGTGTCTTTTCTTGGAATGACTTGTCATACTCAGAAAAAGGTGTTGCTTCCAGTCAGTTCTTTACCTCAAAGGTGCTAAACTTGTTCAAAGAGCAGCCATTTGATGGTGTGGTTATCACCTGAGCACGCTGCACAAGCAAGATTCCAGCATCGCTGCCCAGCTGAGCTACACCGGGGCAGACTGCCTTCCCATCTCCATAGATCTCCTGATGCTATCAGTTGCCACAGGCGCATGCACAACCTCTGGCTGAATGGGGCTGTGGCATTCCCACGCATCTGAGCAAGGACAGGAAATGGAATGAAATGGCTTAAGGACATTTGCAAAGATACTGACTTCCAAGGCCATTGTTAGCTCCCTAAAAAACCCACCTGCAGCACTGTGAACACTTGGAACTAACATCACAGAGCTGAGAATGTCTGCTACCAATATAGTATGTTGGTCTATAAGATGGTGAATTACCTGGATAAAATATTCAGGTGTTCAGAAGATAAGGGAGGTGAGGACAAATGGTGTTCTTAAGAAAAAATTTCATCTTGCCTATTAGCCATACTTTATTTCCTCTCAAGCAAAACATGCTCAGCCATTCAGCATACTGTATACATGAAGAAAAGAATAAAACCAGTGGAACTGCAGACCTAGCGCTCATCACTTAAGTGCCTCCTATGTTCCTGGTACTAAATTAAGCACTTTGCATCCAAGGTATCATCTAATCACCACAACCATCTTAGGAGGTAGGTGTTAGTATCTTCATCACACAGATGGAGAAACTGAGGCTGAGAGAACTGAAACTAAGAGTCGACTGCTAGTGGCTGGGTTGGGATTCAAAGCCCATGCTCCTTTTACTACATCACAGGCTGTCAGAACCGAGTGTACATAACCCATCAGAGGAGTCCCTGAGCTGGAAGAGGGGTATGAGACCTAGTTTATGCCTCCACAACCCCAATGATTTGCTTAGATATGCTTGGTATTGCTGCTCAGTGCTTGTGGTGGCCCTCTAGGAATTACTGCCTGGCACCAACCATGTCCTTATAGATCAGGGATCCTCAGTCTCCAGGATCTAATGCCTGATGCTCGGAGGTGGAGCTGATGTAATAATAATAGAAATAAAGTGCATAGTAAATACAATGCTTTTGAATCATCCTGAAACCAGCACCCTACCGTGGTCTGTGAAAAAACTGTCCTCCATGAAACTGGCCCCTGGCTTCAGAAAGGTTGGGGGCTGCTGTTACAGGTCACAGAGAAGAGGCTCCTATCTTTCCTGATAAGTCGCACTGAGCTCTGTACCACTCTCGTTATGACAGGGACCCTGTCTGTGCATCTTAGTCAGCCAGCCTGCAGCAGCAATTCCTCCGACTCTCCATACACCTCTCACCTGCCCGTTTGGAGTTTCCTGGGAACCACAGGGGCACAGCGTGCCCTGGGATGGCTCAGGGCCTTTGCGTGCTCACTGGCTTGCAGGGCTGGGCCTTCAAGGCTGCAGACTGCAAGCTGCAGGAAGGTGTGCTGCTGGCTCACCCTGTGCACTGTGGCTCAGGTTGCAGACGCCAACTCTGACATCTTAGTTCTTACCCCTGGCGGTGGCGTGGAGAGACTCATAGTGCAAGCTAGCAGTGCGGGGGAGTTGGTGCTCTGTGGGTGAACTTTGACCTACACCAGACAGTTCTCTCTTTCACCTGTCACTCTATTGCCATATGTTCTTTCTGGGGATGTCCCTAGTTACCAAGCAACCAGCTGTATCTTCTGGTGATGCCGTGGCCAGGTCAGTAACTTAACCACCTCATGTTTGCTCCACTTTTTCCCTGATTCACTCCCTCACTCTTGCTTCCCTGGAACCGGACAACTCCTCTCCCACTCTGAAGTCTTAGCACATCAGTTTAGTCTCAGGCAGTTTTCTAGAAAACCCAGGGAAAGATACTAAGTATGATGATCGTTCTCTCTTAACGTCTGCTCAGTATGATAATCAGTGGTCAGGAGTGAAGTGGATGGAAGAATTATTATTATTAGTTTTTACATTAAGTCAGAGAGGGGAGAAGTGTTCAGCCTTGGGTATCAGCCTGGACTGCACAAGTCGAAAGACATCTTCTTTTTAGGAGGCTGTGGCTTTGAACAAACTCTTGTAAGTCAAGAAGGCACATAGATTCAGATGCAGAAAGCCTTCTTTCTGATTTTGGAGTCCAAGGGCAACAGATAAATGGTTTTAATGGCCAAAAAGAGGACAGAAAGAGAGAGAGGGGGGAGGGGAGGGGAGGAAAGGTGAGGAGAGGAGAGGAAAGAGGAGATTTACTAAATGAGTTCCCAGTTCTATTGATTTCTAGACTTAATACATTGAGGTGCTCATGTTACTAGGAAGGTTAAATATATCCTTGAAGTGGGAGAAGAAAGAACACGTCCTCTACTTGGATTTCTGCTTAATACACGCCAAATACCAGAAGATCACCAGTCTTTAGGAACTCAGGATGGACTGCTCACCACCGACGGAGATCTCTGCCCCACATATTCGAATCTCCTTACGGCTTCTGTAGGCCAGCTTGCAGACGAACAGGGTTGTGCCCAGGGGAAGACCTGTGACTTGAAAACTGAGGGAGTGACCATGCTGAACACAAATTCTTCTGTCGAACTTGTAGAGGATTAACTTGTTAAGACTGGAGGATGGCAAGTAGCCTTGTTTGGGCTTCAAAGAGCAGGAAATGTTGACAGCTGATCCTAACGAAACGACATGGGAAGGCTGCACAGTCACATCCCCTCTCTTGCACACATCTGCAGCAAGATACAAATGCAAAAGATGAGTCGGCACATAAGAAACCTAATCAGTTGGAGGGTCTGTGTAAATTTCCCAAAGCTGGATAAAGCAAACCCTATCAAATCATGGAAATACACATAAGCTACATTGCTCTGGCTCTATTGGTGATGCACAGTGAGGACAGAAGGCAACTATTTTAAAGTCTAACTGTATCTGAATTAAAGTATACATCCTTTTCAATACAGTAATACTATAACCAGAACTATAAATAGGAAAGTGGTGAGAAAATAGGGTTGGAAGAACATTATATGCTTAATATAATATGCATCATATTATATACAAATTATTCAACAAACTACAAAAAGTACTTCCCAGAATAAATCACATTTGTTTCCCTGCCCATTTACGATTTATAACACTTACTTCAATACTCATACCAAAATGATTAAAAAGCTATCACAAATGCCTAAAAGGCTACTACAAATGTTAAAGGGCACATTTGGGAATAATCCCCTCCCTTGCTATATTAGGGGTATAAGGTATGTGTAATCCCTAGCATTATTTTATAATAAACAGAAAATATTTAGGGGCTCTGGTATGTTTATAGTTGGAATCAGGGATGGAAATTAGGTCTTACCATGGTATTCCTCCAAGATGTAAGACCTTAGGTAGGATGAACCACTCCCAATACAGCTAATATGAAAGTACACAAAAGTATTTTTCTTTTAAAAAGAGTTCTCCATATTATTTTCCTTATGCCAGATCCCACAATAAACTCTTAAAGAGAGATCATTCTTACTCTCCAGGTGGTTCTATATATGTAAATACAACAATGAATCGCAAATTAGCAGTTTTTGGTGGTATTCAGTAATTGCTGATGAAAAAAAACCCTTATAGAGTCACCCTGAATTTTTAGGTATGATATAAAGCCTCCACTGAAAGTATTTTTTTGTTAATTGTAAAATTGCTTGGAATTACTACTGCAAACAAATTGGTAAAAAGTTATTTAAGTCAAATAAAGGAAATATTAAATATTTATTTTAAATGAAAAGTTTCCATTTTTATTTTCAGAAATAATCTCTTTCTCTCTCTTACTTTTATGTTTGTTTTTTGTTTCTTTGATCCTAATGGGTTAGAAAGTAAAAAATAAGATGCCAATAAAAAAAAGCAAAGAAAATGACAGCCATTATCTTCTTTTTTTAGCAGAGCTGAATCCATCCATGAATACTCTTTGTTAAAATTCATTCATGATTGTTAAAACACCCATTCATGATTCCTAGCGTGGTTACCTAGTCACTTACTTAAGAGGAAAAGATATCACTGGAGTTTCAATCATTAATATAATGAAATAAAATACATATTAGTAACATACTTGGAACCAAACTTATCCACTTAAACTTGACAGATTACCTTAAAAAGACCAACTATCAGAACATTTACCGCAAATGCATATTTCATCTGTGAGAATTTAAACCAAAAATTCCTCCACAGATTAGATTACAGAAATATCTTACCTATTTTTGCCTTAACTAACAGCAACATGATGATAAAAATAAGTGCCAGTGAACACCCGCTAACTGTATGTGCCATGAACAGTCTGGAATACACCTCTGTATGTTTCCTTGTAAAAGAAGACAAATTCATTCATGTTAAATACATTCAGAAAATACTACAACCAAAACAATTCAGAGGGCTTAAAATGCTCCTTTAATTTTCTCTGTATTGTTAAGAGACTTAAAAAAACATGATGTTTAAAACCAATAAACTAAAAATCTTAGCCACCTCTAACCCCCATGTCATTTAAGCTTCTTGGGGTCGGCAAAGAGTAAGCGAAGAGACCTGACCTATGGAGTCCTTTAGAACTGGGTTTAAATACTTTGAGCCAATGGGCAAGTTACTTAATCTTCTGAGATTCAGTCTTACACAAAGCTTTTTTCCTTCCAAACAAGTCTGCGTCATCATAGTCAAATGTACTAGTGTTAAAATTCCAAGAGTAGTGAGAATTTCTGATCTAGTCATGTGCTCCTGGAAGTAACAGGAGATTAAAATGTGGTTCATAACCACTACTACCTCCCACACTCCAGAACTCAGTAAAAGACTGATTTCCTTGGCAGTAAGAAAAGAATTCCAAGGGTTCCAAGGGGGCTGTTGGGGGTTTTCATAAGTTCATTTTTACTTGTTTGCTTGTTTATTTATTATTCATTTATTTTACTGAGTATTTTTTTTATCTTAAATGATTTGGAAAATGCAAGTTGGTGATTTCTGTTGTTTCCAAATATAAACCTAAGGAATGGGTCTAGCAAATTCTCTAAATTCTATCAAAAGTGAAAGTGAAGTCGCTCAGTCATGTCCGACTCTTCGCGACCCGTGGACTGTAGCCCACCAAGTTCCTCCATCCATGGGATTCTCCAGGCAAGAATACTGGAGTGGGTTGCCATTTCCTTCTCCAAAATTCTATCAAAAGTGGGCCAGAAATTCAAGAAGCAGGCTGAAAAGCTGTGTGATGTTGGGCCGTTGGCAACTAGCCAATACAAATGTCCACCTCTTATTCCGATGCCCAGAAATGTGCCAGAATACCACTGGAGAGCTTCAGAAAAGTTCACTTATTCTTTCGACAGTGATGGTTACCTTTCACGTGCCAGGCATGGTGTTCAGTGCTAGAGATACTACAGTCCTGCTCTAGCAGGCTTCCTGGAAATATCCCCTAGCTTTTTTGACTCCTGTATTTAGCATCTTTTCAATAGCCTTTTCTGGTGGCTCATCCTTTTGCTCCTGACTTGAAAGTCTTGGAGGACCTTATCACTCAAGACATTTTCTTTTTCTCTATTTCTACTCTTTCCTGAGGGATTTCATCTGGTCTCTTGGCTCTCAACACCATCTGTAAGCTAGACTCTCAGATGCTTATCTTCAACTCAGACACTGCACTGAGTTCCAGTCTCCTAGGCCTCTCTCCTTGGCATCACTTCTCAGATGTGACTGCTCCATATTACCATGTTCAAATCGAACTTTGGTCTCCTTTCTCCAAACTGGTTCTTCCTCCAGCCCTTTCTACCTCCGTGAATAAAATTTTTATCCTGTGAATTGCTAAAAAGAACCTAGCTATCATCCTTCATTCCACCCTCTCATACCCCACAGCCAAATGACCATTAAGTCCTGTCAATTTTACCTCCCGAATATATCACAGATCAGTCTTTTCACCGTCCTCACCCCAGTCCAAACCTCCGTTGTCATCTCCCTCGCAGATGACTGCAGTAGCTCCTTAATGTGTCCCTCTAGTCCATCCCTGCCCCTTTCTAAGTCATTTTCACATAGCTGACTACCTTTTAAAAACATAAGTTGGATTATGTTTCCTGCTTGGTATCATCTCTATTTAAAACCCATCAGTAGATCCCCCTTGCTGTTAGAAAAAAATCCCAAGTCCTTACCATACATTACTCTCTCAGCCACTGGCTGGCTTCACGTCTCCTGTCTTGCCACGATCATTTGCTCTATTTTTTTTTTTTGCCTTGCTGTTCTGCTTCATTCACATTGGCCTTCAGACTGTTCCTTGAACAAGACATGCCCTCTGCTGCTCCGAGGACCTTGTACTTTTCATTTCCTCTGCTAGAATCCTCTTCCCCTGGCTGTTAGTGGCTGACTGACTTACATCCTTCAGATCTCAGATCGTGTGTCACTTCCTCAGAGAGCCCCTCCCTGACCACTCAGCCAAAGTGGTCTTGCCCAGTTCCTTTCTACACATCACTTTACTTACATCATCAAACAATCTCCTATTTTGATTGCTTATCAGTCATCTACCTTTCTGTTAGAATTTAAGCCACCATGAGAGCTGGAACACTGACTGTCTTGCTCGTTGCTGTATGTGAGCACTTGGCCTTGGAAAAGAAAGGCCTTATAAGCACTGAAAGAAAGAAGGGAAGGAGGGAGGGAGGGGGGAAGGAATATGAGTTATAGAAAATCCCTTATAAACATCCCTGTGGGCCCTGCAGCATAGTGCTCCACCAAATATGTCCATGCTCTAATCCACAGAACCTGTGAATAAGTACATTGTGTTACATGACAAAGGGACTTGGGAGATGTGATTAAAGTTAGGGACCCTGAGGTACGGTGATTACCCTGGATACCCAAGTGAAAATCTGCTAGTCTCTTAGTCATGTCTGACTCTTTGTGACCTCAGGGACTATTGCCCACTAGGCTCCTCTGTCCATGGGATTCTCCAGGCAAGAATACTGGAGTGGGTTGCCATTCCTTTCTCCAGGCGATCTTCCTGAACCAGGGACTGAACCTGGATCTCCTACATTGCAGGCAGATTCTTGACTGTCTGAGCCACCCACAAGGGCCCAACCTAATTGTATGAGTCCTTAAAAGTGGATGAGGGGGGTGAAGAATTGGTCAGAGAGCTGTGATGTGAGAACTGTGGCTGCTGCCTTTGAAGATGGAGAAAGGGGCTATGGGCCAAAAAACATGGTGGCCTCTGAACTCTGTAGATGAATCTCAGTTTGCAGAAAATATAACATGTATTCTCTGGGTCTCAGTTTAAAATGTCTGAGAAAAACCGACCTAAATTGAAATCTGACAGTTTAGCTCTCTCTAAATCATAAAGGCCAAGGTCATAGCATTCAGTGGCTTTTGTGACTGGTAATTCCTGTCGTCATCACCAGCTACATCCACCGCTACTGACACTCCTGCCTAGCAACACTGAGCTGCTCCTGGTTCCCCCACACATCCCATGCCACCTCATGCTTCTGTGTCTTTGTTCATGCTATTCTCTTACCTTTCCACTGTTCTTGGACTCCCTAAGTCTTACTCATGTATCCCAAATCAACTCAGACACTTTTTATTCTGTCATTTACTCGATAAATAAGAATTTAGCAGTTGCAAGGTGCCAAGGACTTGAGAGTGGAGAACAAGACAGAGTTTCAGCTTGCATGGAGCCAATATTCTGGAGTAGATAGACAAAAAGTAAATAAATAACAAACAGATACATTCAGATAATAACAAAAGATTAAGAGAGGCTAAGGGGAGAGAGTCCTTGGGGAGCAGAGAAGCTGGAAAATGAAGGCCTTTCTAGGAGGTGAAACTTGAGCTGTGATTGGCACAGGCCAGCTGAAGGCTCAGAAAGACTTTTCCTGGCAGAATAAATATTGAGTACAAAGCCTGAAGGCAGAGGAACGGGCTTGCTATGGTTGAGACACAGAAATAAGGTCAGAGTAGCTGGGGTAAGTAACTGTGTGCAGAGTCATATGAAATGAAATTGTAGAAGGCAGGAGCCAGATCTGCCATGGATTTGTTTGCCATGGAAAGGAGCCTGGATTTTACTCTCCAGTCAATGGGAAACCATTGTGTATAATTAGTGGTTTTACTTATTTATTTAACTGAGTTTTAGTTAGGGTGAAACAAGATATGAATTATATAAAACATACACACAAATACAAAAGCAAACAGAAAAACTAGTCTTGGCTCCGTGTATGGAGGCTGGAGTAGAAGCAAGCGGACCAGTTAGGAAGCAACTGGGAACACCCAGGTAGGCAATACTGGTGATGTGGACCAGAGGGATAGCAGCAGAGATGGAAAGAAGTAGCCAGATCTTACAAGCCTTACTGATGTCTTTTGGTCAGACTGTATCTTGTATCCTGCTTGTATCTTCTTAGCATTCTGGCATCCTCCTATCTTAGCACCTGCCAGCGTAAGTAAAACTAATTTCTTTAGGTATCTGCCTGTCTCTTCCATTATCTTGCAAGCTCCTCACGGGCAGAAGCCACAATTTGTGGCACATAGAAGACCTGTGCTGGTGAATTCTCTGGTGGTCCAGTGGTTAAGGCTCTAGGCTTCCAATGCAAGGGGCACAATTTGATCCCTGGTGGAGGAACTAATAGTCATGTCACATAGCCAAAAAATAAAAAGAAGTATTTGGGACCAACACTGTCCACATCCAGACAGTGATGTTTAAAAATAAAAGGCACATGCTGAACTGAATGAAATTTAAATGGTTTTTCTGTTTTTTTACTTCTAGTTAGTTTAAAATAACTACAATACATTAAAACTACATTAAATCTCATTTTGCTACCTTTTGTTGTAGCTGTCTTAGTTCAGTTTAAAATTAGTTTTCATTAAACTTTGGAATATTCTGGCATAAAGGAAATAATGGATTGAACTAGAAGATAACTGAATGAACAGATATATAGGGATTAAAGGTTTCTGCTTCTTAACTGCAAAGGGTGTCCACAGAGTATTATTTTTCAATGTGCATTGCAAGTTATGAAGTTATAACATTCTCCAAATAGTAAAATATTAGTTGGTTATAATAAGAATTTTTAAAATGTATATATGTATATGAAATATACATATATACACCTACATATGAAATAGGCAAAATAGAGGATTTGAGTTTACATAGTACACTGACCCAAACACAAACATGCTTATGTTCTCTGAATGACCAGGTAAAACAATTTCTTCATTTATAAGAAACTCACAACCCCAAAGACCTTCAAGTAAATGAGGTATCTTCCAATAAAATGAAACCTTCTATCAACTGTAAACATCCTTCATATAGTCTGCCTGGAGGGTCGATATTAAAACTACAACTCTGTCTTGAATCAGAAAATCAAAGTGTGCTGTCATTGACTCATCACTCAAGTGGGGACAGTTTCCAGACGGTGAAAACAACGTCTCAGTGAGGGAGGCAGGGACCAGCCAGAAATACAGCCACTGGCAGGAAGGCAGAGAAAGAATTCCCCCTCCATGAGCCTCTCTTTCCCCACTGCTCCAGGAAGAAGCACAAAATAAGCAGCTACTTCAAAATCATGTTTGACTAGGCTAGGAAAAACCCTCATCACAGGTGGTAATTTCATGTAAGCAGAAACTCTTCCTACTTCCACACTGCTTTTCTTCTGTAGCACCATAGTAAGCTCAAGGAGCAGCATGGGTATGGTGGAAAAGAAAAAGGCTAGAGTGTCTCAGTTCCACTGTGTGCTGTTAACTGTCAGGGTGCCATTTACTCATTCATGCCAAGAGTACAGGGATATCTACCTAGACCAAGTTACTGGGAGGATGAATATGTCCATGTCATGGACTCCTGAGAATATCCAGCACAGGGTAGCCACTCCACTGAGACTAGCTCCCCCATTTCCTTCTGGATCCAGGTTTTGCATCTCTTTTCTAAATCACTTATGACTTTCAACATACTTGAATTGTATGTTTTGTTAGACTAGGTAAAAGGTCATATGTTAGCTAATTTTAACCCTGGCTTTCAAAGAATTTAAGAACTCAGAGGAGGAAGGAACCTCAAAGATTAGCTACTAACAACCATGCCCTACTGCTCCCCTCCCCTCCCAACAGCTGACATTTGAGTCTGGGCCACCACAGAACAAGAAAGTGATTGTTTTGAACGTGCATGAAGGCTGTCTGCCTTAAAAATACAGAACATTAATTACCCAGTTGATTTGCTAAGGCAGGGTACAAAATCCTTCTCTTCTGCTGGCAAAGTAATGGACAAGCATGTCTTACTGGTGGCAAATCAGCATGTAAAGACAACACTTTGGAAGTCATATGTTCTACATTCCTCATTTTATAGGTACATAAACTGAGCCCTAAAGAAAGGAAGCAACTTGCCAAAGGTCACATTAATAGCAGAATCCAGATCAGAATGACGGTCTCCCAGTTTCTAATCCAACATTACTTCTTGCAGGTGCAATTGTTTCTGATCAGTAGCAAGAGTAGCAGCATAAAACTAGAACTAGAACTACTATGAACAATGCTCTTAGTAGTAATAGGAATTTGTTTGTTGATCTCTTATTATGGTCATTGCACATTACATCCAGTCTTTATGATACCCATCTAGCAAAGCACTTACAGTGCCTAATGCTTCAGTGTTCAGAAGGTTGAATCACCTACTTCCCTCAAACAAAGATCAAATGACAAAACCCAGTGTATGTACAATATGTATCCATTTCTAACGATCTATTCCACTGTAAGGATAGAAAAGGAAAAGTCCACCAAATAGCTAACTTGAAACTCAGCCTTTGGAGCCAAACTTCTCCTCAAGCCTTTCACAAGTGATGTTATGAAAAAGAGTTCCTTACCCAAAGCATCATCTCCATTTTGCTACTAAGACTACCATTTGTTGAAAAGTCTAACAAGCCATAATATGGACAAATCCTGGCCCACAAGCCCCAGATTATCAAATCAACCCCTTCATAATGTCATGCCAGATGGCTTAATGCAGGTACGGTCAGCTGTGTCTGACTCTGTGACCCAATGGACTGTAGCCCTCCAGGCTCCTCTATCCATGGAATTTCCCAGGCAAGACTACTGGAGTGGATTGCTATTTCCTCTTCCAGGGGATCTTTCCAATTCATGGATCAAACCCATGTCTTCTGCATTCTCAGGCAGATTCTTTATCACTGTTCCACCTGGAAATCCCAGATGGCTTAAAGGGGAAGGAAAGTAACCATGTCAACCCCCTCTGCTTTTTCTTCTTTTTAACCAACAGTTCCAACCGCCATTACACGAGCCAAATTGGACACACACCTGTTTTTCTTTCTCATGCAGCTGCTGACGCTCTCTTGAACTTTGGCTTATCTCACCAGTAAGCATCTGTAGTCCTAATTTTACCCATGTACAGGAACTTTCTTCTCTTGCTTTCTTCTCTTGAATTCAAGGGTTCCTTTCTCTCTTTTTAAATCTCAGAGTGTTTTCTCCTTTCCCTCTTTATGATTTTTTTAAATCACTTTCCTTAACAAAGATCCCCTTTGCTTTTCTCCCTTCTTTCCTATTTTTCTAGAATGTTCTATTTCTCAGTCCTATTTGTTTCATTTCCACTTCAGATATATCACACTGGACATAACAGGCAGGTTCCAGACATGTTGTGTGTAAACAAATTCCATTTAAAACTTATTAGGGAATCTTATCAGGACCCAACCGCAGAATCATGTGTACTGTGATTGCCTTATAAATTGAACAAGCACTCCTACAATAGAGAAATAAAAAGGAAATAAAAGAATAAGACATAAGACATGGATGGAGTCTTGAAAAAACAAGGTACTTTCAAATCAACTGATGCTATTTGCAATGTTTTTTATTTCTTTGTTTAGCTCCACAAGGCTACAATTTTCATGGCACTTGTTCAATTAAGCTTCAACAATCCAACCTCCTCTATTTTCACTCTCTGCATACTTCAAAAGTTATAAATAAAAGAAGTAATCTTTTCCTGGAGAGGACTGTATTCTGAAAACAGCATGGTATGTGGGGCCAGAGGCTGGGTGCCATCCTGGGTTTTCCACTTCTATTCGTGTCATTGCATGTACCTTTGAAAAATGGCAATCCATATTTATTGAGAAAACTAAATCTCTCTCTCTCTCTTAACTTCTCTTCATTAGTTTATTGGAAAGGTCTCTCCTCGGACACATTCAACCTTGAAGTCTCTATTTGTGGGCAATGGCATGGGAGTGGCAGGCTTATCCTTGGATCTTGTAAAATCTTGGCAAGTTTTGTAACATTAACCCCTGAGTCTTTTCTGAGTGCTATGAGGCATTAAAAACATTAAAACACATTATGATTACTTTGTTCTAAGAGTTTTCTAGGAATTTCACAATTACCTTAATATCATTGGAGGCACTCTGGGTGGGGGCTGAGGGGAATAAGACTAGTGATCACCATGCTATAATACTCCTCAAGGCTTCTTCTATTAGCTAATAATTCATCCCAAACCTCTGCACTAACAACCGCATGTTTCAACATCTCTGCCTGATGTTTTACTTAATATTTTCCTCTTCTTCTGCATATTACTGCAAAAGAGATGTCAATTAAGATTCTAGTCTTAATAATCTTTTATAGGCATTTACTTAGCAATTTACCAAAATGCAGTTTTTAATATTTGCTTTCCTACGAAATAAAGTTAACTATTAGTATCTCTATTCTACAAGTGGAGAAATCTGCAAGTTGCTCACAATAATAAGAAAAACAAGAAGTAAATTCAGAATCAGATAAATTAGAACTACCTTCCATGCTTGAGTTTCCTCAATTATAAAATAAAAATAGCACCTACATCACAGGATTATTGTGGGAGTTAAATGAGAAGCTCTTAGCAAAGTGCCTGGTATATAGCAAGAGCTCAGTAAATATTATCATCCATTATTATTCTTATTATAAGAAAAAAGATAATATCACTTACTTATCAAGGACATTGTTAGAATTAATTTAGACAGTCTTGCTTTTTGACCTCTCTCTTGGCCCATTCATCTGGCTCACCACTGAAGGAATTAGTTTGATTAAAACTAGATCCTATATCTGCTACATAAAAGGTGATTTTATGCCACCTATCATTTATGACAAAGTGGCTCAGTCGTAAAGAATCCTTCTGCGATGCAGGAGGCACGGATTCGATCCATGGGTCGGGAAGATCCCCTAGTGAAGGAAATGGCAACCCACTTCAGCTTTCTTGGCTAGGAAATCCCATGTACAGAGGAGCCTGGTGGGCTATAGTTCATGGGGTAGCAAAAGAATCAGACACAACTTTGCGACTGAGCATGCATGCAAACAGTTTTAACTTGAGGACAGGAACTGAGACTTACATTTCTTCATATTTCTTACAGTGATGAGCCCAATGTCTTGAACATAATAGATTTTCAATACATACTTAAAAAAACATTGTTACCATTACCACAATGTTCCAAGGACAAAGGAAACTAGACAAGGCTTCCTTGGGATTTGGCTTTCTTTCTTTGGGATTTAGCCTACACAAATGTACATGCAGAAGTTAACAGCAGTGATGAAAATGTCAAAAGATGACAAATAACTGGCCAAAGAACAAAGCAGGTACAACAACAACAAAAAGTCCACAATTGAAAAATGATGTACAACATCTACTGTACTTACAGGATTTTTCTCCCATAAAAATCTCATATGTGCTTTAGAATTTTTCTACACTAACTCAATTCTAACGCAGGAAAGATTCAGAGCTTGCCAAAATTTGGGGATTTATGTAAACATCATGACATTCAAGAAACATGATACATGATAAAAGAATGCTGCAAACTCTTTACCAGTCTTCTGTGCCCGAGAAAGTGACAGTAATGAGTTGAGAATTTCACATTAAAATGGAGGGGAAGAGTGTCAGTTCTCAGCCACTAAGGTCCTTTTAGTTATATGCTGGACACAGAAATAGGGCACTGTACCATTCCTTGCTAATGGGAACCAGAATCTAATGTTTGTTTACCCAAGTGGAAGTGGATATAGTGTCTGAGTCAGCGGTGCAAAGGCAAGAAGCACAGAGTCTAGAGCCAGAAACCTGTAACCCACTATCTGTGTGAAAGTGTGAAAGTTTCCACATCTGTAAAATGGGAATACTTATAACTGGTTCACTGGTTTTTAAAGAATTATAGAGTATAACAATGATACCCAAGGGCCAAGTACATAGTAGGTGCTCAATGATTTTTATTCACATGGGACATACACGGAAGGGATTATAACAAACACTTAGAGTTTTTTAAAAGGGCTAAAGTCTAATTTTGCCCCGTCCTTTAGACTATACCATGGAGAAAACTGTTTGCATGGGTTTGGATTGCTGTTCATAAAACAGATCTAATCATAGGATACATAATCTTTTTCAATGCTTTTATTTAGTGCCCTTCAACCAGGTGAAAAGGGCCTCTTTAAAGAGACATCTCACAGATGAGAGAAGAGTCTGGCCAGGAGGCTGGCCCCAGAGCATTCTGCTAGTGACTGGCCAGGTGGGGACTCGGTCTACAGAGGTCCCAGACAAGTGCTGCGGAGAAAAGCAGAATTCACGCCTATGCAAGACCAAGTTAAGATTCCTCAGTATCTTAATCACAGAAGGTCCGCTTTAGAGCCCCGAGTCACTCCCGTGGGCCTTGTCCAAGGCTAGAGGGGTGCCCGCTGCCCTTTCCACAAGCCACATACGCATCCTCCATTGGGCACTCCCACCATTCAACAAGCTCAGTGGAGGATGAATCTGAGCGCCCCCTCCCCTCCATCTGACCTCCAACCCCAACCTGGCACCGTCCTGCGAATAGCCCGCCAGGACCTCGGTTAGGAGGGGTCGTCCCCCAACCCCCCTCCACGGGAGAAGCGAGGCACGCAACCCCGGGGTCTCTGGTGCCCCGATCCCACCCAGCCCCGCTCACTCACCGCGCGCGTCGCCTGCCCGCGGCTCCGCCGCGGGGCGGCGCGGAGCCGGTGGCCGGGGTGCTGTGGGCGCACGTGCCGCGCCGGCCGAGTCCGCTCCCGGCGTCCGGGTGCCGGCGCCTACCCCGCCGCCGGCCCGGGGCTGGGTGCTCCAGCGCCGGGGCGCGAGGGGTCGTGAGGCGGACGGAGCCCGGGCAGTGGCGGTGGCCGGCACCGTCGGCGGAGGGAAGGCGGCTGCGCGGTCAGCGGTGGAAGCCGGCCGGCGAGGCTCGGGTTCCTCCCGGGCGAGCTGTGTCCGTGTGTCCCGGAGCAAGGTAATTACCGCTCCGCACCTCTGGTTCCCGCTTCGGTACACGACGGTCGGAAAGCCTGGCTCATCAGCCTGAGCGAGGGCTCACCGGGTTGGGGAGATAAAGTAAGCGCCAGAGTGTGAAAAGCACCACAGAGTCGTGTTCCTGCCACAGGAAAGCGGCCCTTCGTTGACACCGTTTAGAGAACTTTCCTCAGAGATGTTCTTCCTCTGTGCTTGCCCAGCGCTTACCACACCGTGGTTTCCAAACGGGGCTGTGTGAAAAACTGGATGTAGGAAGAAAATGTTAGAACTTTCATTGGTGTTTGGTAACTAAAAGGTAAGGGAAAATGTACATTTAATAGTTGGCATGACCCTGACCCTAAATGGTCCCATGTTCCATATTTTTTTTTTTTAACGCTTATTTATTTATTTGGCTGAATCAGATGCGGACCGTTAGTTGGGACAGGTGGAATCTAATTCCCCCTCCAAGAATCGGACCGGGCCCTCTACAGTGGGTACCTGGAGTCTTAGCCACTGGACCATCAGGAAAATCCCATGTTCCATATGTTGTAAGTGGGGTTCTGAAGGAAGAGGGAAAACTGCCCATAATGCAGAGGGGATGACAGAGGTGACTTTACTTATGATAATATTTCATTGAATCTAGGAATTCAACTATAAGACCGTTTTTTATATACTAGAAAGAAATAAAAAGAACTCTCACATAAAACTTATGACATAATGCTTCCTTGTCACTTAGAATATTTGTAATTACACTCTTGTTTTAAAAACACCCCCTTTAGGCTGATTAGACATATGTGTTTATTATCTGTCACTCTTGCTCATTCAAAAAGAAAAAAATAAATTTATTTAAAATAGTCTTTAAATACTATCAAATTCAGTGATCACACTCCTGATCACTTTTTGGGTTTCACCTGATATCATCCTCTGTGATATGAGTGTTGATATTGATATCATATCAACATATGATATCTGTGTTGTGATAAAACAAAGCCACATTTCTTACTTGAAAGTCCCACTGTTACCCCTGGGATGTTTTTCCCTTCCTCTGAAACCAGTCCAGGCTCACTAAGCATGTGCAAAGTTAACTACTTCACCATACTGTTTGGGTGGTAAGGCATAAGACACTTTCCAATTTTGGAGCTATTAAATATGAAAAGTGTGCATCTTAGAACTGACAGTGTAAAATTAGTTTTCTGAGACTGTGACATTGAAGTTTACACACTCCAACAATTTGTGAGTATTTTGATAAAAAACAAATCCTTAAAGTGTAGAATCTTAACAGTACTGTGTAGTGAGATAGTGACTGTGAAAATTATTTGCAACAAAGTTAAAAGAATTCAATTATTATTATTAATTTTTTACCAAAGAAGGCAAATATTTTAAACTTGCCTACCTTTTCTGTAATGATATGTCTGTTAGTAGTATGTTACCTAGTAGACTCTTCTGGAAAAAAATTAAGAAACAAGGTTTGTTTGTCCCTTCAAATAAATATACATTTCCACACTGAGGGAGAAAGTGCTATAAAGAAAAAATTTGGAAACAAATATTTCAAAATATTACCATTATTGGTTTTTTTGCTAAAAATTATGTAACTTCATCTGTCACCTGCAAAAAAAGTTCTTTAAAATACTTATGAACAAGTATTTTATATCTTGTTTCAATCTTTCAATTGAGTGAGTGAATTTTGAACCCTTTGTTTAAAAGTATGAAAATAGAGCAGCTATTGTCCTTTCAGGGGCTTCCCCGGTGGCTCAGAGGGTAAAGCGCCTGCCCGCAACTCAGTTTGAAAGGACAACTAATCAGTATCAGGAGTAGTAGTAAAATTATGGTAACCAAATGTTAATAATAGGCTTGTGTAGTTCATGAATTAGCTTATTTTTCTCTTATTTTTAGTGAGAAGAAAGGCTTTTTATTTTGTCAATAAATCATCAAAATGTATTGTATTCTATCTCATTTTAAAATTAATTTATATTTTAGTGTACATTTTACACTATATATGTTGTAACTGTGAATTTGCAAAATATACTTATTATGTATATGTAAAATTTATGTTGATTTAAAAAACTGAACATATATTGGGGATATATGCACAAATCCTTTTAATTTTAAAAGCCACACATGGACTGAAATATTTAAAAACCACTAGTCTGTTAACCTCTAACTGCAGCATGTTACAAAATTGCTGAGTCAGATACAAGATGATGTTCCAGTGCATCTGAGCCATTTTCTGTAGGGGAACAGATGAGAGGTAATGGAGAAAGAACTTGAATTTGTTAAGCAGCAAAACAAATTGTGAGAAAGCTTTAAGATGCAGGCAACAATGATAATCTTCATTATTCTCTTTTCCCAAGATGCAAATAAATCAGAAGATGACTAATCTTACGTAAGTATTGTTAGAGAAATCATCTTCTTTTAAATCCATCAGTCTATCATTCAATTAAATATATCCCTCAATTAAATATTGAAGGAAGGCTTGTGTTAATAGTTACTAAAAACAGGGGTGCTCCCATCCTCCCTGAATCCTCCTTGTTACTATAAGCTCCACAAGTGCAAGGACCACATGTCTTATTTACTCTCTTATCTCCAGCACTTGGGACAGTGAGTGGTACAGAACAGGGGCTCAATAAATATTTGTTGAGTTGAATTGACTTGTTCTGGAGAAATCTCATTCTCTGTGATCAATCAAGATTATAAGTGATGTTGAATCTTCAAATTTGCAACAGAATTTAAAAAAAAGAATAGTTGGAAAATTATATATGGTAGTTTTTTTTTTTTTAGTAACTCAGTGACCCTTCCATATGGAATCTAACCATCAGTCAATATCTTTCTGCTTTCTTTCTTCATTTCTCTTCCTTTTCTTCCTCATTCTTCTTTTAATATCTGGGGAGTTTCCCTAGTAGATACATGGTGGTTGTCTGTGGTTACCTGTCTAGTTAGAGAAAAGAAAATCTTGCTTCTATATTTTCTGAGAACAAGCCCTAGATAATGAAGAAAGCCTGGTGACGCAAGAACCTGACATATAAACCAAATTGTCCATGTATGATGATTTTTAAGTCTGTAGATGTGAGATGGCCATCTGTGTAGCTAGAACTAGATGGTGCACTTGCAAATCAAAAGCTCAATTAAGTGAATAACCACAATGACAAAATACTTTTCTAGGAAATACTAGTTCAGTTTCCATTTCTAGTATTTTTCCATTCCTTTAAATGTCTATTTTGGTTCATTGTTGATACCAAAAGTCCTGAAAATACTTTCAGTGTGCTATGAATAACTGTCAATAAATATTGAGATGGTTGCCAACATAGTGATTTAGTGTATCAGACAAATGTTGGCACCAGTTAAACTTGGTAAGAAGTTTCAGACATACGTTTTTAAACTTTTATTTTAAGAAAGAGATTAGAATCTAAAGTGAATTATTCATCCTTACTACTTCACTTTGCAAAAGTTCCATTTCTGAAAGTTTTTGTTTAGTTATCAATTTTACTCATCTGTCCAAAGTGTTACATTTACAGGACCCAAATAAAACCCCTAAATATGATTGTACTGTCATATGTTGAAAGGCTTACGTAAAACATTGTAGTGCAAAATACTTAAATTATTAGTAATCCTCAAAGATTCTTAAAATGTAGAGTTATAACTTTCCCACAACTGACATTCAGCAAGCACAGATGTTGTTTATAGAAGAACAAGCCACATGAAAGATACCATGTCTTGGATAGGAGCAATGCATTTTCAAGAGCTTTTCAGGTTGCCAGAACCCTTGTTAAATGAAAATAAATATCAAAAAGTAAAATGAAACATGGGGCAAATTTAAAACACTGACAGCCACAGGGTTCCACACAACATAAATTTGATTCACAGTCTGCACTTTTCAACAGCTAAATCTAAGAGACATGATACACAGGATTCACAGATTCCATCGTGTAATAATTTGTAACCTGGGCATCAGAAGCAGAACTTTTGTGGCTCGCGAGAAAGTGTATTGTAGGTTCTCCTAAAGAGGAGATAGATTCACATAAGAGACAGTTTTCTAACAAACATTTCTAACCAAAAATCACACAGTAGTTATTTAAGTTAGTTAGTTATAGATTTGCTCAATGAAAGTCCAGTGAAGGACATTCTGGAATGTAGATGCTTGGTGAGCATTAATATTCTTTTCTATGTATCAGTCTTTTTTGTCATTGTTTAGTCACTAGGTTGTGTCCTACTCTTTGTGACCCCATGGACTGCAGCATGCCAGGCTTTCCTGTCCATCAGTATCTCCTGGAGTTTGCTCAAACTCATGTCCATTCAGTCAGTGATGCCATCCAACCACCTTATCTTCTATCACATCCTTTTCTTCCTGCTCTCAATCTTTCCCAGTGTCAGGATCTTTTCCAATGAGTTGGCTCTTTGCATCAGGGGGTCAAAATATTGGAGCTTTGGCTTCAGCATCAGTCTTTCCAGTTAATATTCAGCGTTGATTTCTTTAGGATTGACTGGTTTGATCTCCTTGCCTCCGTCTTTTAGGCTCCAAGTATCTCTTTGCTCTATGCTTCCAATATATAAAAAGTACTCTCTGATTTCTGAAGTGAGACAGCTTCCAGTCTTGTCCCTTCAACGTATCCAGCTCAGAGCCAAGTTCTCTGGGTAGTGAGCAGTAGTGGCTGCCTCATTGGCGATGACTTCTCTGGTCTACCACCTATAATCCCCAAGTACATGTTACCTGCACCCCAATCCCTCACCCACAATATTAAGTGGTGACACAGGAGCAATGAATGCTCCACTTTGGAAAGGAAAAAAAAATGTGAAACACCAGAAGTTATTGGTCTGAAGCACTGCTATCTGCTGGGTGATGTA
The DNA here is from genome assembly GCF_023091745.1 of Budorcas taxicolor. NCBI lineage: Eukaryota > Metazoa > Chordata > Mammalia > Artiodactyla > Bovidae > Budorcas > Budorcas taxicolor. The sequence continues at coordinate 78,008,491 of NC_068912.1, forward strand.
TTGACGTTAGAGTTTTTGATTTTAGCCTGTAGGACCTCTTTTAAAACTGAGACAGAAAGAATCTCAATTAAGTATCCTTTGTTATAAGTTAAACACAGTAGAGTAATAATAGGATAAATCCCCCTAAAGTAATAGTTTTGTGAGAATCTTTCCACATTTTTCTTCATGCCTATATAAATGTATGATAGGGCTTTTTTCTGCTTTAAACAAAAAATTGAGTCAGTCTGTCTATCAATCTTTTGTTTTTCTTTACCACATGGCATAAACTTTATTCCACAACATACATAACAGATCTATTCATTTTTTAATAGCTACAAGTATTCCATACTATGTAAATTTTTCTTTTATTTATAGGTCTTCAGTTTTTTTTCAATTTTCCTCTAAGCAAAAATACAACATACTCACCAAAATAAAAATATTCTTAAATATAAACATGTACAAATGTTTATGCTTTTATTTGTGTGTAATAAAATCTCATGTGTGCCTTGTTGAACCAAAGGGTTTGAGCCTATTCACTGTAAAGGAATATGTCAGATTATTGTCCCAACTATAGTAATTACACTCCTACTGGCATACTGCATCATCACTAAGAGTGAATGCTATCCATCTTCTGTTATTTTTATCAATATAACAGATGAGAAATGGTATTTCATTGCTTTAAACCATATATCCTTGACTATGAACATCTTTCATGTGTCTGATAGTTTTTACAAATATGTATTATTAATTTATCTCAGCTTACCTTCAAATAATGTATAAAGCATGCACTTTACAACAGTATACTTCTATCTTCATATCTCTAGTCTCTTCCTTCAAAGTGATGAGAACTATTAAATTTTTAAAAATAATTTTATTTATTTATTTATTGGCTGTGCTGGGTCTTCATTGCTGCATGGGCTTTTTCTCTAGTCACAGAGAGCAGGGGCTACTCTCTAGTTGTGGAGCAGTGGCTTCTCTTGGTGCAAAGCACAGACTCTAGGGCGCTCAAGCTTCAGTAGTTGTGGCACATGGGATAAGTAATTGCAGCTCTCAAGCTCTAGAGCACAGGCTCAATAGCTATGGCACACAGGCTTAGTTGCCCTGTATCGTGTGGGATCTTCTCAGACCAGGGATTGAGCCTGTTTCTCCTGCATTGGCAGGCAGATTCTTTACCACTGAGCCACCAGGGAAGCCCTCAAGATTTGTTCACTTAGAGATATTAAGATTTACTTAGCAACTTTTGCTTTTTATTTATTTTATAACTGGAAGTTTGTACCTTTTGACCACCTTCACCAATTTCACCCACCCTCCATCCTCTGCCTCTGTTAAATACCAATCTTTTGTCTGTATTCATCAGTTCAGTGTCTGTTTGGTTGGTTTTTAGATTCCATGTATAAGTGAGATCATACAGCATTGTTTTTCTCTATTTGACTAATTTTACTTAGCATGCCCTTGAAATCCATCCACAGTGTTGCTAATGGCAGTAATTCCTTCATTTTTATGGCTGAATAATATTACATGATATTACATCCAAAAACAGGACTGGAAAAGGTCAGTTTTCATTCCAATCCCTAAGAAAGGCAATGCCAAAGAACATTCAAACTACCGCACAATTGCACTCATTTCACATGCTAGCAAAGTAATGCTCAAAATTCTCCAAGCCAGGCTTCAACAGTACATGAACCAAGAAATTCCAGATGTTCAATCTGGATTTAGAAAAGGCAGAGGAACCAGAGATCAAATTGCCAACATCCACTGGATCATAGAAAAAGCAAGAGAATTCCAGGAAAACATCTGCTTCATTGACTATGCTAAAGCCTTTGACTGTGTACATCACAACAAACTGTACAAGATTTCTAAAGAGATAGGAATACCAGATCACCTTACTTGCCTCCTGAGAAATCTGTATGCAGGTCAAGAATCAGCAGTTAGAACCAGACATGGAACAACAGACTGGTTCCAAATTGGGAAAGGAGTATGTCAAGGCTGTATACTGTCAACCTGCTTATTTAACTTATACGCAGAGTACATCATGAGAATTGCTCGGCTGGATGAAGCACAAGCTGGAATCAAGATTGCCGGGAGAAACATCAATAACTTCAGATATGCAGTTGATATCACTGTTATGGCAGAAAACAAAGAAGAACTAAAGAACCTCTTGATGAAAGTGAAAGAGAAGAGTGAAAAAGCTAGCTTCAAATTCAACATTCAAAAAACAAAGATCATCTGGTCCCATCACTTCATGGCAATTAGATGGGGAAACAACAGAAATAGTGATAGACTTAATTTCTTGGACTCCAAAATCACTGCAGATGGTGACCGCAGCCATGAAATTAAAGACTCTTACTCCTTGGAAGAAAGTTATGACCAACTTAGACAGCATATTAAAAAGCAGAGACATTACTTTGCCAACAAAGGCCCATCTAGTCAAGGCTATGGTTTTTCCAGTAGTCATGTATGGATATGAGAGTTGTACCATAATGAAAGCTGAGCACTGAAGAATTGATGCTTTTGAACAGTGGTGTTGGAGAAGACTCTTGAGAGTCCCCTGGACTGCAAGGAGATTCAACCAGTCCATCCTAAAGGAAATCAGTCCTGAATATTCATTGGAAAGACTGATGCTGAATCTGAAACTCCAACATTTTGGCCACCTGATGCAAAGAACCAACTCATTGGAAAAGACCCTGATGCTGGGAAAGATTGAAGGTGGAGGAGAAGAGGATGACAGAGGATGAGATGGTTGGATGGCATCACCAACTCAATGGACATGAGTTTGAGTAAGCTCCAGGAACTGATGATGGACAGGAAGCCTGGCATGCTGCAGTCCATGGAGTTGCAAAGAGTTGGACACGACTGAACTTTCACAACTTATCCAGTTGTTCATTGATGGACATTTAATGTGTTTCCATATCTTGGCTATTGTAAATAGTGGTGCTGTGAACAGGGAGGTTCAGAAGTCTTTTCAAGTCATTGTCTTTGTTTTCTTTCCTAAAGTAAAATTGCTGGGTCATATGGTAGCCCTGGGTTTCCCTGGTAGCCCAGTGGATATAAAGAATCTACCTATAATGCCAGAGACCTGGGTTTGATCCCTGGGTTGGGAAGAGCCCCTAGAGGAGGGTGTGGCAACCCACTCCAGTATTCTTGCCTGGAGAATCCCCATGGACAGAGGTGTCTGGTGGGCTACAGTCCATGAGGTCACAAAGAGTAGGACACGACCAAGCACAGAACAGCAGCATGGTAACTCTAGTTCTAATTTTTTTAAGAAGGCTTCACACTGTTTCCTCAGTGACTGCACCAATTTACATCTTCACCAGCAGTGCACAGGGTTCTCTTTTCTCCACATCTTCTCCAACAGTTGCTTATTTCTTATCTTTTTAATAATAGTCATTCTCACAGATGTGAAAAGGTATCTCACTGTGACTTGAATTTGCATTCCCCTGATAATTAGCGATATGGAGCACTTTTTCATGTGTTCTTTGACCATCTCTATATTTTCTCTGGAAAAATGCTAAATTCTCTGTCCGTTTTTTAAAGCAAGTTGTTTTCTTGTTACTGAGTTATATGAGTTCTTTGTATATTTTGGATATTAACCTCTTATCAGATATATTACTTGCAAATTATTTCTCCCATTCAGTAGGTTGCCTTTTCATCTTGTTGATAGTTTCCTTTGCTGTGCAGAAGTTTTGAGTTTGATGTTGTCCCACTTGTTTACTTTTGCTGCCTTTGCTTTTGTTGTCAAATCCAAAAATCATTGCAAGACCAGTGTCAAAGAGTGCCTATATTTTCTTCTAGGAGTTTTAAGGTTTCAGGTGTCATGTTCAACAGACTTTAATCTGTTTTGAGTTAGTTTTGGTGTAAGATATAAGAAAGTGGTCTAGTTTCTTTTCTTTTTTTTGCATGTATCTGTCCAGTTTTTCCTCCACTATTTATCAAAGAGACTATTTTTTCTCCATTGTATATTCTCTGCTTTTTTGTCATAAACCCATATGCATGTGCATCTATTTCTGGGCTGTCTATTCCATTTCATCAATCTGTCTCTTTTTATGCCAATATTATACTGTTTGATTACTATAGCTTTGTAATATAGTTTGAAATCAGGATGTATGATATCTCTAGCATTTTCTTCTTTCTCAAGATTGCTTTGATTATTAAGGATCTTTCGTGGTTCCATATATATTTTAGAATTGTATGTTCTTTTTCTGTGAAAGAATGCCGTTGGAATTTTAATAGAAATTACATTGAATCTGTAGATTATTTTGAATAGTATAGACATTTTAACAATGTTAATTCTTCCAATCTATGAGTATGAGTTATTTTAAAATTCATTTATGTCTTCAACTTCTTTCATCAGTGTCTTATAATTTTCAATGGACAGGTCTTTCACCTCCTTAATTAAATTTATTCCTAGGTGTTTTATTCTTTTTGATACTATTGTAAAAAGAATTTGTTTTCTTATTTTCTCTTTCTAATAGTGTATTGTTAGTGCATAACTTATTTTCATATATTGATTTTTTTATCCTGAAACTTTCTAAATTTGTTTATTAGTTTAGTGATTTTTTTTTTTTTGGTTGAGTGTTGAGGGTTTTCTGTAGATACTGTCATGTCATCTGCAAATAGTGGTGGTTCTACTTCTTTCTTTCCAATTGGATGCATTTTATTTCTTTTTCTTGCCTAATTTTTCTGGCTAGGACTTCTGGTATTATGTTGAATAAAAGTGGCAAGAGTAGGCATCCTTGTCTAGTTCCTGATCCTAGAGGTAATGCTTTCAGCTTTTCTCCACTGAAAATGAAAGTGAAAGTCACTTAGCTGTGTCCGGCTCTGTACAACCCCATGGACTGTACAGTCCATGATATTCTCTAGGCCAGAATACTGGAGTGGGTAGTCTTTTTCCTTCTCCAGGGGAATCTTTCCAACCCAGGGATTGAACCCAGGTCTCCCACATTGCAGGTGGATTCTTTACCAGCTGAGCCACAAGGGAAGCCCTTTCTCCACTGTGTATTATGTTAACTATAGAGTTGTCATACATGGGGTTTATTATGTTGAGGTTTGTTCCTTCTGTTTCCACTTTGTTGAGAGTTTTATCATGAATAAATGTTGAATTTTGGCAAATACTTGTGTCTATCAACATGTTCATATGATTTTTATCCTTCTTTTTGTTAATATGATGCAGCACTTAGATTTGTGGATGTTGAACCATCTTTACACTCTGGAATAAATCCCACTTGATTGTGGTGTACAGTTCTTTTAAGTTATTATTGGATTTTGTTTGCTAATATTTTGTTGAGTATTTTTACATCTATGCTCTTCAAGGACATTGGCCTGCAATTTTCTTGTAATAACTTTGGCTGGTTTTGGTAATGTTGGCCTCATAAAATGAGTTTGGAGGAGTCCCTTCTCTTCTATTTTTGGGAAGCATTCAAGAAGGCTAGATATTAGTTCTTCTTTAAGTGTTAGAATTCACCAGTGAAGCCATCTGGTCTTGGACTTTTATTTGTTGGGAGGATTTTGATTACTGACTCAATCTTCTTACTAATAATAATTCTATTCAGGTTTTCCATTTCCTAATGACTCAGTCTTGGTAATTTGTATGTTTCTAGGAAACTATCTATTTCCTTTAGGTTGTCCAGTTTTCTTTCACATAATTGTTTGTGATAATCTCTTATAATCCTTTGTGTTTTTGTAGTATCAGTTGTGACATCTCCACTTTCATTTCTGATTTTATTTATTTGAGTTATCTCTCTTTTTGGTGAGTCTAGTTCACCAGTTCAGTTCAGTTCAGTTCATTTCAGAGGCTCAGTCATGTCCAACTCTGCGATCCCATGAATTGCGGCACGCCATGCTTCCCTGTCCATCACCAACTCCCGGAGCTCACCCAAACTCATGTCCATCGAGTTGGTGATGCCATCCAGCCATCTCATCCTCGGTCATCCCCTTCTCCTCCTGCCCCCAATCCCTCCCAGCATCAGGGTCTTTTCCAATGAGTCAACTCTTCACATGAGGTGGCCAAAGTACTGCAGTTTCAGCTTTAGCATCATTCCTTCCAAAGAACACCCAGGACTGATCTCCTTTAGAATGGACTGGTTGGATCTCCTTGCAGTCCAAGGGACTCTCAAGAGTCTTCTCCAGCTCTACAGTTCAAAAGCGTCAGTTCTTTGGCACTGAGCTTTCTTCACAGTCCAACTCTCACATCTATACATGACTACTGGAAAAACCATAGCCTTGACTAGACGGACCTTTGTCGGCAAAGTAATGTCTCTGCTCTTGAATATACTGTCTAGGTTGGTCATAACTTTTCTTCCAAGGAGTGTCTTTTAATTTCATGGCTGCAGTCACCATCTGCAGTGATTTTGGAGCCCCCCAAAATAAAGTCTAACACTGTTTCCACTGTTTCCCCATCTATTTCCCATGAAGTGATGGGACCAGATGCCATGATCTTCGTTTTCTGAATGTTGAGCTTTAAGCCAACTTTTTCACTCTCCTCTTTCACTTTCATCAAGAGGTTTTTTAGTTCCTCTTCACTTTCTGCCATAAGGGTGGTGTCATCTGCATATCTGAGGTTATTGATATTTCTCCTGGCAGTCTTGATTCCAACTTGTGCTTCTTCCAACCCAGACTTTTTCATGATGTACTCTGCATGTAAGTTAAATAAGCAGGGTGACAATACACAGCCTTGATGTACTCCTTTCCCAATTTGGAACCAGTCTGTTGTTCCATGTCCAGTTCTAACTGTTGCTTCCTGATCTGCATGTAGGTTTCTCAAGAGGCAGGTCTAGTTCATAGTCCCCTTTAAAAGTTTTGTCTACTTTTCTTTTTTCCTTTCTTATTGTCTGACTCCATTCCTATTATCCTTATCTCCTTAATGACTTTCTCTCTTATATAATGTGTCTTTCCAACCTGCATTCTCTGTGTTTATTTACATAATATGCATTCTGTGTGTTTATTTACATAATATGATAAGTATCTAACTTATCTAATTTTTAAAGTTAGATAACTTTATCTAACTTTTTAAAAGTATCTAACTTGGAAGAAATGTTATGACCAACCTCGATAGCATATTTAAAAGCAGAGACATTACTTTGCTGACTAAGGTCCGTCTAGTCAAGACAATGGTTTTTCCAGTAGTCATGTATGGATGTGAGAGTTGCACTGTGAAGAAGGCTGAGCACTGAAGAATTGATGCTTTTGAACTGTGGTTTTTGAGAAGACTCTTGAGAGTCCCTTGGACTGCAAGGAGATCCAACCAACCCATTCTGAAGATCAGCCCTGGGATTTCTTCGGAAGGAATGATGCTAAAGCTGAAACTGAAGTACTTTGGCCACCTCATGCGAAGAGTTGACTCATTGGAAAAGACCCTGATGCTGGGAGGGATTAGGGGCAGGAAGAGAAGGGGATGACAGAGGATGAGATGGCTGGATGGCTGGACAGGGAGACCTGGCATGCTGCGAAACATGGGGTCGCAAAGAGTTGGACATGACTGAGTGACTGAACTGAACTTAAAACTAAAAGTTTTAAAATTTTAAACGAATGATATTGCTGTATAGAATGGTAAAGACTAGAGATCACTTCAAGAAAATTAGGGACACCAAGGGAACTTTGCATGCAAAGATGGGTACAATAAAGGACAGAACTGGTATGGATGTAATGGAACTGAAGATAATAAGAAGAGGTGGCAAGAATACACAGAAGAACTATGCAAAAAAGATCTTCACGACCCAGATTATCATGATGGTGTAATCACTCACACTCACCTAGAGCCAGACATCCTGCAATGTGAAGTCAAGTGGGCCTTAGGAAGCATCACTACAAACAAAGCTAGTGGAGGTGATGGAATTCCAGTTGAGCTATTTCAAATCCTAAAAGATGGTGATGCTGTGAAAGTGCTTCACTCAATATGCCAGCAAATTTGGAAAACTCAACAGTGGCCATAGGACTGGAAAAAGTCAGTTTTCATTCCAATCCCTGAGAAAGGCAATGTCAAAGAATGCTCAAACTACTGCACAATTGCATTCATCTCACACACTAGTAAAGTAATGCTCAAAATTCTCCAAGCCAGGCTTAAGAGTATGTGAACCGTGAACTTCCAGATGTTCAAGCTGGATTTAGAAAAGGCAGAGGTACCAGAGATCAAATTGCCAACATCCACTGGATCATCAAAAAAGCGAGAGAGTTCCAAGAAAACATCTGCTGCTACTGCTAAGTCACTTCAGTCGTGTCCGACTCTGTGCGACCCCATAGATGGCAGCCCACCAGGCTCCCCCATCCCTGGGATTCTCCATGCAAGAACACTGGAGTGGGTTGCCATTTCCTTCTCCAATGCATGAAAGTGAAAAGTGAAAGTGAAGTCGCTCAGTCGTATCCAACTCTTAGCGACCCCGTGGACTGCAGCCTACCAGGCTCCTCCATCCATAGGATTTTCCAGGTAAAAGTACTGGAGTGGAGTGCCGTTGCCTTCTCCACCAAGAAAACATCTACTTCTGCTTTATTGACTGTGCCAAAGCCTTTGACTGTGTGGATCATAATAAACTGTGGAAAATTCTTCAGGAGATGGGAATACCAGACCACCTGACCTGCCTCCTGAAAAACCTGTATGCAGGTCAGGAAGCATCAGTTAGAACTGGACATGGAACAACAGACTGGTTCCAAATTGGGAAAGGAGTACCTCAAGGCTATATATTGTCACTCTACTTATTTAACTTATATGCAGAGTACATCATGTGAAATGCTGGACTGGAGGAAGCACGAGGTGGATCAATAACCTAAGATATGCAGATGACACCACCCTTATGGCAGAAAGTGAAGAAGAACTAAAGAGCCTCTTGATGAAAGTGAAAGAGGAGAGTGAAAATGTTCGCTTAAAACTCAACATTCAGAAAACAAAGATCATAGCATCTGGTCCCATCCCTTCATGGCAAATATTGGGGAAACAATGGAAACAGTGACAGACTTAATTTTGGGGGGTGCTGCAAAATCACTGCAGATAGTGACTGCAGCCATGAAATTAAAAGATGTTTGCTCCTTGGAAGAAAAGCTATGACCAACCTAGATTGCTTATTAAAAAGCAGAGATGTTACTTTGCCAACAAAGTTCTGTCTAGTCAAGGCTATGGTTTTTCCAGTAGTCATGTATGGATATGAGAATTGAACTGTGAAGAAAGCTGAGCACCAAAGAATTGATGCTTTTGAACTGTGGTGTTGGAGAAGACTCTTGAGAGTCTCTTGGACAGCAAGGAGATCCAAGCAGTCCATCCCTGAATATTCATTGGAAGGACTGATGCTGAAGCTGAAACTCCAACACTTTGGCCATCTGATGTGAAGCACTGAGTCATTGGAAAAGACCCTGATGCTGTGAAAGATTGAAGGCAGGAGGAGAAGGGGATGACAGAGGATGAGATGGTTGGATGGCATCACTGACTCAATGGACATGAATTTGAGTAAACTCTGGGAGTTGGTGATGGACAGGGAGGCCTGGCATGCTGCAATCCATGGGGTCACAAAGAGTCTGACATGACTCAGCCACTCTACTGAACTGAACTGAACTGAACTGATTTCTGTATAAATATAATACTGTTTTTACTTTTATTTCTCTCTCACCATCATGTTTTTGTCAGTCCACACTGTTGCAAGTAGCTTTGGTTCATTGTTTCAGCTTGCTGCATAGCAGTCCTTCAAAAGCTTAATCCACATTTCCTCATTCATTCTCATATTGATGGGCTTCTCAGGTGCTTCCAACTCCTTGCTACTGCAAATAAAAGTTGAACATCCTCTTGAATGTTTGTGAATGTTTCTCAAAGGTGTGCACCCAGAAATATCAATAGAAGTGCTGAGTGGTAAATGATGTACACCCTCAATTGATAAACTATGTTTTGTTTATCCATTCATTAACTGATAGGCATTTGAGTTGTTCCTATCTTTTGTTGGAATGATGCTGCTGTAAGAATTCATATAGGACTTCCCTGCTGGCTCAGCAATAAGGAATCCACCTGACAGTGCAGGAGATGCGTGTTCAATCCCTGGGTCAGGAAGACCCCCTGGAGAAGGAAATGGCAACTCACTCCAGTATTCTTGCCTTTGAAATCCTATGGAAAGAGGAGCCTGCTGGTCTACAGTTTGGTGGGGTTGCAAAAAGTTGGACATGACTTAGTGACTAAATAACAACAAGAATAACATAAGCATTCATGTACAAAATTATGTGTGGACATATGCTTTCATTTCCCTTGGGCATATTCTTGGGTGTGAAATTGTTTGGTCTAATATAGTAACCATATGTTTAAGTTTTTGAGAAATGTCCAGTATGTTGCCAAGGTGGCTGAATCATTTAATGTGTCTAGCATCAGCAGTGTATAAAGATTCTTCACTAAAACTTAGTATCTGTCTTTTTTAGTTTAGCTATCCTACTGTGTGTGAAGTACCACTTTGTGGTTTTTACTTGCATGAGACCATTTTTAACCTATTGTATTGACATAGATCAAATTTTGAATAAACACTGAGATGGAGAGTATACTGGGGGAAAATAGGCACTCAGCCGCACTGCTGGTGGGAATGTGAGTGAGTGCAACTCTAGGGAGATTTTTTTGGCTTACTTGTCTTATTTATCATTGTTTTAAATGCATATAACTTTTGACTTAATTCCTCTTCTAGCAATTTGAACTTGAGATATTTTGTACAGGGATTTTCACAATAACATTGTTTGTACCAATATTAATTAATGTGGGACTGGTTATGTAAATGGAATGCAATACTACATTTTAAAAGAATGAGGCAATTTCATATGTGCTGATATAAAATTATCTCCAAGATATATTGATCTGTGAGGAAAGCTGGGATACTAAGCAATGTTTCACTCTGTTGCCATCTTATTAAACAAAAAGAAAAAAATATATTTTGCTTATGTATCCCTGGGGTATCTCTGAAAAAATGCATAAGAAACCAAGATGATTTCCACATTATAAGGAAAAGGGAATTAAGTGACTGAGAAAGGGTAGAAGGGCATTTTAAAGTACTATTTCTTTCCTTTTGTATTTTAAATTTTTGAACTGTATGTATGTTATACTTGTTTTATGAATAATTTTTACTTAAAAATTTCTACATATAGGTCTGACATTACTTATTATGTTAATTCCAACTTTATTTTTTGTTGCTATTATAAAAAAAATATTTTTATTATATTTCTAATTGATATTGCTGGAACCAGGGGGCACTAATGTTGATTTTTATATACAGAACTTGTTCTGATAAATTATTATAAAAATCTTTTATAATAGTTTATCTTATTGGTTTTATAATTTATCTTATTTTATGTAAATGTATCACCAAAAAATTTGCAAAGTTTATCTCTTCTAATTCTTTTTAATTATCTTAGTGTATTCATTTGATGGAGTTTTCCTTGTACCATTTTCACTAACAAAGTCAACCTCATGTGGTCTAGAAGATTATTCAAGCTTTCCATCAAGCCTGGGTCTGAGTCTATGTGCTATTCTTCTCACCAGCAGTAAAACTTGAGTGCCACAGATTTCTATTCCTTCACCCCTGTGAGTTGTTTTGCTTTAGCTCCTACTTGGTGCTCTTACTTTGGGCCTGTCTTCATTTCTGGCAAATGAGGTTGTTCTTTCTTGCTTTTGGCTTGGCTATGTATTTTAAACAATTAAAAAAATTCAAAATTTCTATGTGTTTGGAGTTAGAGGCAGCTTCTTGTATCAGCTGCTGTATTATTATGAGGAAGTCTCCACCTCCCATGTACAGAATGTTTATGTCCCTGCCAGGGTCCAGCCCCAGTGGATCCAGGGTAATTCGAAGGGGAGATGGAGTCGGCATCCTACGAAAAAACTATTTAATTAGAAATATAAAGAGAGATTATAAAGGAATAGTGTAGTAGGAAAATTAGTGGAGAAAAAGATGCTGAATAACTTTGTTTATGTGGAAAACCAATAAAACTCCAAGACAAGGAATTTGCACCATCTACATAGGCCACCGGTGCCCACTTGAATAGCGGAGGGTGCCCCACCTGGGACTCCCTCTCATGTGGGTCTTAGAAGCCAGGGCAAGTAAGTAGACATGGCGAGCCTCCATGCTCCAGATGGGAATTCAGCCAGAAAAACGGAGAACAAGAAAGAACAACATGGGGAATCAGTCTTTCCAGAAACTGATCCGTTTTCTTTATTTTCAGGTTTGCTTATATACTTTTTGTTATACATAGGGATGAATACAGAGTCACGTGGGGTCAGCAGACCTGACCCTTGTCAAAATCAGGTGCTTCATATAAATGTATACAAAGGTCTTAGGGGTTTTACATCATCTTCTGGCCATGAGTCCTGCTGACATTTTATGGCCCTTTCTGATAACGGTCAGTTCAGTTCAGTTGCTCAGTCATGTCTGACTCTTTGCGACCCCATGAATCGCAGAACGCCAGGCCTCCCTGTCCATCACCAACTCCCGGAGTTCACTAAGACTCATGTCCATTGAGTCAGTGATGCCATCCAGCCATCTCATCCTCGGTCATCCCCTTCTCCTCCTGCCACCAATCCCTCCCAGCATTAGAGTCTTTTCCAATGAGTCAACTCTTTGCATGAGGTGGCCAAAGTACTGAAGCTTCAGCTTTAGCATTATTCCTTCCAAAGAAATTCCAGGATTGATCTCCTTCAGAATGGACTGGTTGGATCTCCTTGCAGTCCAAGGGACTCTCAAGAGTCTTCTCCAGCACCACAGTTCAAAAGCATCAATTCTTCGGTGCTCAACCTTCTTCACAGTCCAACTCTCACATCTATACATGATCACTGGACAAACCATTGTCTTGACTAGACGGACCTTAGCCAGCAAAGTAATGTCTCTGCTTTTGAATATAGTATCTGGGTTGGTCATAACTTTTCTTCCAAGGAGTAAGTGTCTTTTAATTTCATGGCTGCAGTCACCATCTGCAGTGATTTTGGAGCCCAAAAAAATAAAGTCTAACACTGTTTCCACTGTTTCCCCATCTATTTCCCATGAAGTGATGGGACCAGATGCCATGATCTTCGTTTTCTGAATGTTGAGCTTTAAGCCAGCTTTTTCCCTCTCTTCTTTCACTTTCATCAAGAGGCTTTTTAGTTCCTCTTCACTTTCTGCCATAAGGGTGGTGTCATCTGCATATCTCAGGTGATTGATATTTCTCCTGGCAATCTTGATTCCAGCTTGTGTTTCTTCCAGTCCAGCGTTTCTCATGATGTACTCTGCATAGAAGTTAAATAAGCAGGGTGACAATATACAGCCTTAACGTACTCCTCTTCCTATTTGGAACCAGTCTGTTGTTCCATGTCCAGTTCTAACTGTTGCTTCCTGACCTGCATACAGATTTCTCAAGAGGCAGATTAGGTGGTCTGCTATTCCCATCTCTTTCAGAATTTTCCACAGTTTATTTTGATCCACACAGTCAAAGGCTTTGGCATAGTCATAAAGCAGAAATAGATGTTTTTCTGGAACTCTCTTGCTTTTTCCATGATCCAGCAGATGTTGGCAATTTGATCTCTTGTTCCTCTGCCTTTTCTAAAACCAGCTTGAACATCAGGAAGTTCATGGTTCACGTATTGCTGAAGCCTGGCTTGGAGAATTTTGAGCATTACTTTACTAGTGTGTGAGATGAGTGCAATTGTGTGGTAGTTTGAGCATTCTTTGGCATTGCCTTTCTTTGGGATTGGAATGAAAACTGAGCTTTTCCAGTCCTGTGGCCACTGCTGAGTTTTCTAAATTTTCTGGCATATTGAGTGCAGCACTTTCACAGCATCATCTTTCAGGATTTGAAACAGCTCAACTGGAATTCCATTGACTCCACTAGCTTTGTTTGTGAAAACTTATTTTTCCAGGGGTGATTTTTTTCTTAAACCAGGTGCCATCCTCCGAAGTTGCCAGATAAAGTTGCATTCCTATAGGGTGAGGGTGTAGTGGATTATAATCAAGAAAGGAATTTACTTAGCCTAAGGTTTAACATGATTAATATCAGCGGTTAATACCAATTTCTCCTATATGCTAGTTATATTCATTTATGTGTATAAGGACAGGGAATATGGAGATTTGGCAGCAAATATTCGCCCAACAAATGAAAACCCTTCACCACTAATACTATACTAATAATTTTCTAACTTCTCAAAAGAGTCTGTATTTAGAAAGTTTAAAGCACGTCGTGCCTCTCACGGTTGGGAGGCTGTGAACAATCACATGTGGCCGGACGAACCTGTACAGGTAGGCTAGAGAACCTTCAGTGGAGTTTGTAAGTTGAAACACTTTTGTCACACCCAGGAATTTTTATTAGCTGAAACTGTAAGTTAACTCCTTCTCCGAGAGAGGCGGTGGGGGACAGCCCCCCGTAAAGTCAGAGGTGTAGGTGAGAGCATAAAGCAGTAAAGTAGGCAGACTCTGGTTTTGGGGGGTAGATGCTCCGGAACAGGGGGTCTCCTGAGGCTCGATCCCGCCTTTGCATATGCCAAGCCTCCTTCCTCATGACCTTTGCCATGGGCAGAGCTTCTCACGCTGGCTCCTGGCAGTCCTCCCCTCCCAAATTCATATTGTTGAAGCCTTGATCCCCAGTGTGATGGTATTTGGAGGTAGCCTTTGGGAATAATAGTTTTGGATGAGGTCATGTGGGTAGAGTCCCTATGAGGGGATTCATGCTCTCTTATGGGGTAAAGAAACCTAAGTTCTTTCTTCACATTATAAGGAAATCAAGATGAAGGCTTTCACCAGAACCTGACCATGCTTTCACCCTGATCTAAAACTTCCAGCCTCCAGAACTATAAAAAAGAACTATTATTTAAGCCACCCAGTCTCCAGAATTCTTGCTATAGCAGCCCACACTACCTAAGACACCATCTGACCACCACCTCCTTTTAATAATTGTTAGTGCACCTATTTCTTTTCCAAGCCACTCAAATGTGGATATATTTGTCAGACTTTTTCGAACCTCCTTGATTCTCTTCATATTCTTTTTCCACTGGTCTGTTAGTATTATACTGCTTCATCACAAATTGCCACCTAGATAACAGTTTAAAACAAGACATATTTTTATTTCAGGGTTTTTATAGGTCAGAAGTCTGGGCATGGCTCAGCTGGGTTCTCTGCTGAGGATATCACGAGGCTGCAGCCATGGTGTTGACCAGGGCTGTGACATTATCTGAAGAATGCCATCTTCTTCCAAGCTCACAGTGTTGTCAGCAGAATTCATTTCCCTGCAGTTTTAGAACTCTTGGTGGCTTATTCCTTCAAGGCCAGAAGGAGAATCTCTTTGAACTTAGGGAGAGCCTCAGTCCCTCTTTTAAATGGCTCACCTGATTAGCTCAGGTCTACCCAAGATAATCTCTTTTTTAAGTGATTCTACATAAACTGATTTGGGGCTTCAATTACAGCTGCGACATACCTTCCACCTTTGCCATATAAGGTAGCATAATTACAGGAGTGATATCCTACCACCACTACAATTTTCTACTGGTTAGAAACAGGTCACAGGTTCCACACTCAAGAAGAAAGGATTACACAAAGGTATGAGTACAAGAGAGGGAGAATCATGAGACTATCTTAGAAGTCTGCCTATTGCACTTAGTAATCTCACTGTTGTTTTTGTTCAGTTACTCAGTTGTGTCCGACTCTTTGTGATCCAATGGACTACAGCATGCCAGGCTTCCCTGTCATTCACCATCACCTGGAGTTTGCTCAAACTCATGTCCATTGTGTCGGTGATGCCACCCAACCATCTCATCCTCTGTCATCCCCTTTTCCTCCTCCCTTCAGTCTTTCCCAGCATCAGGGAAAGTCTGACAAATATATCCAATGGGTCAGCTCTTCACATAAGGCAGCCAAAGTATTGGAGCTTCAGCTTCACCATCAGTCCTTCCAATTAATTTTCAGAATTGATTGCTTGTAGGATTGACTGGTTTGATCTACTTGCAGTCCATGAAACTCTCAAGAGTCTTCTCCAACACCACAGTTCAAAAGCATCAGTTCTTCAGCACTCAGCCTTCTTTATGGTTCAACTCTCACATCCATATGGAAAAACCATAGCTTTGACTATATGGACCTTTGTTGGCAAAGTAATGTCTCTGCTTTTTAATATGCTGTCTAGGTTTGTCATAACTTTTATTCCAAGAAGCAAACCTCTTTTAATTTCATGGCTGCAGGCACCATCTGCAATGATTTTGGAACCTGAGAAGATAAAGGCTTTCAGTATTTCCATTGTTTCCCCATCTATTTGCCATGAAGTAATGGGACTG
Source organism: Budorcas taxicolor (assembly GCF_023091745.1). NCBI lineage: Eukaryota > Metazoa > Chordata > Mammalia > Artiodactyla > Bovidae > Budorcas > Budorcas taxicolor. The sequence continues at coordinate 78,024,698 of NC_068912.1, forward strand.
GATGCCATGATCTTAGTTTTCTGAATGTTGAGTTTTAAGCCAGCTTTTTAACTCTCCTCTTTCACCTTCATCAAGAAGCTGTTTAGTTCCTCTTTGATTTCTGCCATTAGGGTGGTATCATCTACATATCTAAGGTTATTGATATTTCTCCTGGCAGTCTTGATTCCAGCTTGTGCTTTATTCAGCTGGCATTTCTCATGATGTACTCTGCATATAAGTTAAATAAGCTGGGTGACAGTATACAGCCTTGATGTACTCCTTTCCCAATTTTGAACCAGTCTGTTGTTCCGTGTCCAGTTCTAACTGTTGCTTTTTGACCTGCATACAGGTTTCTCAGGAGGCAGGTAATGTGGTCTGGTATTCCCATCTCTTTAAGAATTTTCCGCAGTTTGTATTCAAACTGTGTTGTGTTTGTGTGTATACAAACTGTGGTTGTGTGTGCAAACTGTGTTGTAATCTCATATTTGAATAATGTTTGAAATTCATGCTTCAGAAGGAATAAATCTCAAGTCTTCCTCTTAATTTCAGTTTCTATTTCAATAACCAGTTTAACCATCTAATGAATATTCTCTGCTTCTATGGCCCATTAGCATTTCAAGCTTGATATAGAAAACCTTGATCAATGATGTATCTACTAATTTTCTCGTAAGGAGTGATTGTCTGAGTTCATAATTAAACTTAGCCTTTGAAGTTGTGAGTCTCCTCTGCCTGTACCCATTCCACAAGCTGATCTTTTTCACTTCTTTAGGCCAAGTGCATTAAAAAGTTGAGTTTCATTTGCCAGGCACTCAGCTTGTCTAACTACTGAGTCACTTACTGGTATAAAGCAGTGCCTCAAGCTTCAGCATCCTCAGAAATTGCACATGTTGTGCTCCTCAAAGGTCTCTCTAGAGTAGTCAAAACCATGCACACTTGAAGGTGTTCTGTATTCTCAAAACCCGCCTTCCCTTCACTCCTCTAAACCAGCTATTTTTCAAGTAGGTCATAGGTTGCTTAGTGGTATCACCATCCTTCAAACCATCCCATCTCAGAACTTAAAGCAGTGGTGTATGCACTAAAGTAGGGATACTTATTAAGGGAAGGAATCTCCTGATTTACTATGCAAAGAAGCTTTTGTGAATGAGCTTGTGTGCTTCCCCCCCACCATGATGTCATTAGCTTTCTTTATATTTTCAAAGCCATGCATAACTGAATAAAAATGATTTAGAGTTAATTTTGCTTATTCTCTCTCCTTCTTAACTTTTGCTGAGTTGTCAATTCCTTTTATCATGGCAACCTGAATAGTCTTAGTATTTCTATCATCACTACCAGCATCCTACTTCAGGTGTTCGTTGCCTTTGTATTATATTCCTACTCTTTTGCCAATTTAATCTTCCTAAAGCCAAGCTGGTTTTAGAAAAGGCAGAAGAACCAGAGATCAAATTGCCAACATCCACTGGATCATCAAAAAAGCAAGAGTTCCAGAAAAACATTTATTTCTGCTTTATTGACTATGCCAAAGCCTGCTGTGTGTATCACAATAAACTGTGGAAAATTCTGAAAGAGACGGGAATACCAGACCACCTGACCTGCCTCTTGAGAAACTTGTATGCAGGTCAGGAAGCAACAGTTAGAACTGGACATGGAACAATAGACTGGTTCCAAATCGGGAGAGGAGTACGTCAAGGCTGTATATTGTCACCCTGCTTATTTAACTTACATGCAGAGTACATGAGAAAGTCTGGGCTGGAAGAAGCACAAGTGGGAATCAAGATTGCCGGGAGAAATATCAATAACCTCAGATATGCAGATGACACCACCCTTATGGCAGAAAATGAAGAGTAACTAAAAAGTCTCTTGATGAAAGTGAAAGAAGAGAGTGAAAAAGCTGGCTTAAAGCTCAACATTCAGAAAACGAAGATCATGGCATCTGGTCCCATCACTTCATGGGAAATAGATGGGGAAACAGTGGAAATGGTGTTAGACTTTATTTTTGGGGGCTCCAAAACCACTGCAGATGGTGATTGCAGCCATGAAATTAGAAAATGCTTATTCCATGGAAGAAAAGTTATGACCAACCTAGACAGCGTCCATCTAGTCAAGGCTATGGTTTTTCCAGTGATCATGTATGGATGTGAGAGTTGAACTGTGAAGAAAGCTGAGCGCTGAAGAATTGATGCTTTTGAACTGTGGTGCTGGAGAAGACTCTTGAGAGTCCCTTGGACTGCAAGGAGATCCAACCAGTCCATTCTGAAGGACATCAGTCCTGGGTGTTCTTTGGAAGGATTGATGCTAAAGCTGAAACTCCAGTACTTTGGCCACCTCATGCAAAGAGCTGACTCATTGGAAAAGACCCTGATGCTGGGAGGGATTGGGGGCAGGAGGAGAAGGGGATGACCGAGGATAAGATGACTGGATGGCATCACTTACTCGATGGATATGAGTTTGAGTGAACTGCAGAAGTTGGTGATGGACAGGGAGACCTGGTGTGCTGCAATTCATGGGATCGCAAAGAGTCGGACACAACTGATCGACTTAACTGAACTGAAAGCGCATATCTGAACATGTATTTAGCCAGTCAACCATTTATTCAGTTTGTGGTGCCAGTTGCTAAGAATACCAAGATAGATAGACATTCCATATCTTCAATCTTTTCCCATTTTGGTGAATAAAACAGATAATAAAGTTTTGGGGTTTTTTTTTGTTGTTGTTGTTGTTTTTTCAAGAAACAGCATATGTGCAAGAGTAAGATTTAGAATGTATAAACTTCTATGGGGATAACCAAAAGATTATCTAACTCCTTTGTTCTGAGGGAATAAGAAACATTTACATAGGATGTGACACTTGGGTTGGCTGTGGAAGGATGAATAGGAACTTTCCAAGGGAGTGTCGAAAGATCGTCGATGGAGATGGATTGCATGGTTAGATGTAAGGAATCAAGGTGTAGGCTGAGCTTGGAAAGGTTTAAATAATATCTATGAAACATAAAGATGTGTGGGGGGAGTTCTGGGAAACACCCTGACACGTAGGGTCAGTCAGATTGTAAGATTCTCATTTGTCTTTTGTGAGGACCCGTGAAAGATTCAACTATCCATCCCATTAGTGGTAATTTGTTAAATGCCTGATATGGGTTGGATGTTATGATAGGCTCCACAGGAAAGAGATGATAAGAGAGACAAGTTGAAATTTGCTAAAAGATAGAACTTAAATGTTTTCACTAGAAAAAAGGGAAATGTGTGAGTTGATTGATGTGTTAACTTGATGAAGGGGAAATCCTTTCACAAATGTATGTATGTATCAAAATCATCATGTTGTACACTTTAAATATCTTACAGTTTTCTCAACCATACCTCAATAGAGCTGAGGGAAAAAATATGTAGGTAAGTAATCATAATAGAGTTTGACAAATTCTATGAATGTGGCCATCTTATGAAATGAGGAGACAGATCAGGGAAGCTTTTTGAAGAAAGATACTTGAGCCCAGGGTTTTGCGCATAGAAGGCACACATTAAAGTTATTTACATGGCCAAGAGACTGGCTGGCTAATGAGACAGGAGGGATCTTCCAGGTAGAAGACAAAGAAAGAGGCGTGTTATGTTTAGGGAAAGATGATTATCCTGAAGTATACAGAGAACTACTGAAGCACTAAAAACGTTGACCTGATTCTCTTTTTAAGTCTTCAAATAGAAAGAATGACCTGGAGGAAGGAGAGAATGGGTCCTTTGTGATTGGGGCAGAGAGATGCAGAAGAGAATATGGATTAAGAGACATTTAGGAACTGATTTCAAAATAGGGCCTGACTAGGAGATTATGAAATGTCACGGAAAGGGGTAGTGAATTCAGCTTTGGACATGCTGAGTTTGAGGCAGTTTGGGGCTATGATGGAGGCTGTAGTAGCCAAGACATACAGCTGTTGAAGTCATCAGCATGAAGGTGGAAACTGAAAACAGGAAAGCATTACATGAGATCATCCAGGGAGATTTTATGAAGTCCTTGGGAACACTAGGGAACACTTAGAATCTAACATTAATCTTGAAAGAATGTGAGAAAAAAGGGATAGAAAAGAAACAGTAAGGAATTGGGGAAAAATCAGGAAGACAAAAAGGCCATAGACACTGAGGGAGGAACTCACTTAGAAAGAAACTCAAGAAACTGTCCAAAATGATAAGTTCTGATTCAGAGGAGTATTTTTAGTCCTTAAATTCATTTGCAAAATATTTATTGGGAGCCTAGCCTGTGTTAGGTTCTAAACATTAAGAATAGGAGCAATTCTAAATATTAAGGATAGAAATTCAGAGTTTGGTAGTTTACATTTTGGTAGAGGAATATTTATATAAGCAAATATGTACAGTGAATTATTTAAGGTGTTCGATAAAATTTTCCGTAAGTTACCCAAAGAATGCTAATGCAGGAGAGACCAATTCTACCTGTAGAGGAAAATGAAAGGATTCATAAAAGGTGACATATGTGAAAGCATTCACTGAATTTGGCATAAGAGGAATTTTTTAGAGGTAAGGGAAAAAGTCAAATTGTAGTTGGTAAGGAATAAATGAGAAATAAGCAAGAAATGTAAGTTATTCTTTCAAGAAATTTGGCTCTGAAAAGAAAGATAATTACAGGTTCTGCCTCCTTCTGTCTCAACTTTATACTGCTTCTGCTTCTGGTAACTTCTGTCTGTATGTCTGTGATGATCATGTTTTTATTTATTTATATACTTACCATTGAGGTATAGTTGATTTACAATATTGTGTTAGTTTCAGGTATACAGCAAAGTGATTCAGATATGCCATATATTCTTTATCCATTCATTTGTTGATAGACACTTAGATTGCTTCCATGTCTTGGCTATTGAAAATAGTGCAGCTGTGGACATTGGGGTGCATATATTTTCAGATTAGAGTTTTTGTTTTTTCCAGATACATGACCAGGAGTGAGATTTCTGGGTCAAATGGTGGTTGTATTTTTAGTTTTTGAAGGAAATATCATACTGTTTTCCATAATGACCACCAATTTACGAACAATGTAAGAGAGTTCCTTTCTTTCCACACCCTCCAGGATTTATTATTTGTAGATTTGATGATGACCATTCTGACCAGTGTGAGGTGATAACTGTTTGTAGTTGTGATTTGAATTTCTCTAACAATTAAGAGATGTTGAGCATCTTTTCATGTGCCTGTTGGCTGTCTATATGTCTTCTTTGGGGAAATGTCTGCTTAGATCTTCAGCTCATTTTTTGATTGGATTGTTTTTGGTTTTTTATTTTAATGTTGAGTTGTATGAGCTGTTTGTATATTTTGGAAATTAAACCCTTTTCAGTTGAATTATTTGCAAATATTTTCTCCCAGTCCGTAGTTTGTCTTTCATTTTGTTTATGGTTTCCTTTGCTATGCAAAAGCTTATAAATTTGATAATCATGTTTTTTGTTTTTGTTTTTTACTTCCTGTGTTTTATGATACTTTGACATTTTAGGGGCTTGCTGACCCAAGGAGAGACTGCCCCTTCCAGGGCTAGCTAATTCCTAGGAGAGTAAGCAATTTGCCTTCAAACATTCTTTTCATATATAGACCAAATATCCTAGCTCAAGCTGCTATAACAAAATGCCATAAACTGGATGGCATAAACAACATAGAGTTCTGGAGACTGGGGAGGTCAAGATTAAGGTGCCAGCAGATTTGTTCCCGGTGAGAAGTCTCTTCCCGGCTTGCTTATGGCTGCCTTCTTGCTGTGTGCTCAGCTGGCCTTTCCTTGGCCTGTTCTCATGGAGAGAGATCTCTTCTCATCCCCTTTTACAAAGACTTTAATCCTATCAGGAAGGTCCTACCCTCATGACTTAATCTAAACCTAATTATGCCCCCGAATGCTCACTTCCAAATTCCATCACATTGGATGTTGGGACTTCAGCATATGAATTTGTGGGGACATAAACATTCAGTCCGTAACACTAATTTGAAGTTCATATCCCTGAATACTTCCTTTACATAATTTTCACAGATCAAGTCAATATTTCTTCTTTCTCAAACCACCCCATGTCCAAGTATCAGACAAGTAAAGACTACTCTTATAGTCCAATGTGTGTGTGCTCTGTCGCTTAGTTTGTCTGACTCTATGTGACCCATGGACTGTAACCCACCAGGATTTTCTGTCCATGGGATTTTCCAGCAAGAATATTGGAGTGGGTTGCCATTTCCTCCTTCAGGGGATCTTCCTGACTCAGGTCTCTTGTATCTCCCACCTGTAGCCCAGAGCCCACTGGAATTATTCAAGCTATCTAGTCCTAAACCTGCTAAAACTTGCCTACTCTGCCTTGTTCATTCCTTTCCATGAAAACCCCCCAAAAGACTCTAGACCATGTTCTCCCCTCACTCTTACTGCCTGCTGACCAGTCTTGGAACTTTCCTATGTGGCCCAGCCTGGCAAGTACACCCTCTTCCCTTGGGAACTGTGAGTAATAATACTTTTTTCAATGGCATTGTCCTCTCTCTATCATCACTCAGTGACCTAAGCAACATAAATTCATTCTGTCACAGTTCTGGAGGTGAGAAGTCTGAAACCAAGGTGGACAGTGCGCCCTCTGAAGGCTTTAGGGAAGAATCCTTCTTTCCCAGCTTCTGGTGGCTCCTAGCAGTCCTTGGAATTCTGTGACTGTGACAACATCCAGTCTCTGTGTCTTCACATTTATTATGAGGACACCAGTCATTTGATTTAGGGCCCACCCTATGGGGGCTTCCCTGGTGGCTCAGACAGTAAAGAATCTGCCTGCAATGCAGAGACCCGAGTTTGATCCCTGGGTCAGGAAGATCCCCTGGAGAAGGGAATGGCAACCCACTAGTATTGTTGCCTGGAGAATTCCATGGACAGAGGAGCCTGATGGGCTATAGTCCTTGGGGTCAAAGAATCAGACACGACTAAGCAATTAACACTTTCACTAATCTCATGTGACTTTATCTTAACTTAGTTAATTACATCTGCAAAGACCTTTTCCCCTTTTGAGGTTCTGGGTAGACATGGATTTGGGGGACAGTGTTCAATCCAGCACGTTCTCCAAACTGTTATGAGGCAGAGTTCTCACATCAGGCTGCTCACACAGAGTACTCATTCTGCTCGCTTTGCTTACATTCAACAACCCAACTTCAAGATAGATAATTTCCTATTTAATTTAAACATACACAGATTTGGAGTTGTAAAATGCCTTCAAAACACTGATTCTGTAGAGAACATATTTTAAGGGCTTGTTTGTCCACAGGTGTGCACTGCTTCTATTGGAGAAAGTTGAGATGGGTGATAGGGCTCCTTGATTAACAGACAGTATCACTGGTTCCAAGAGACACCTGAGCACAGCTCAGCAGACCAGCCAGTGTGTCCTGACAATGGGACCCTCTGAGAAAGTCATCTGAAAAGCTGACTCTGGTCAACTCTTCCCATCCACACCTGGTTTGCAAGAGTCTGGGAAAGACAGACTCTGCAAAAATGACAATTTGCAGGACCAAGACCTGGAAATAAAAGAAAGTCAAGATGTGTGAGCTTGGCATTTAAATTTCATTTTAGAGATGCCAGATAGATGTGTGAAAAGGCAATGGCAACCCACTCCAGTACTCTTGCCTGGAAAATCCCATGGACAGAGGAGCCTGGTAGGCTGCAGTCCATGGGGTTGTGAAGAGTCAGACACGACTGAGCGACTTCACTTTCACTTTTCACTTTCATGCTTTGGAGAGGGAAATGGCAACCCACTCCAGTGTTCTTGCTTGGAGAATCCAAGGGATGGGGGAGCCTGGTAAGCTGCCATCTATGGAGTCGCACAGAATCAGACACGACTGAAGCAACTTAGCAGAAGCAGCAGCAGCAGCAGCAGCAGCAGCAGATAGATGTGTGCTGAGAAGTTCCATGAGGAGTTCCAGAAGCTGCAGGGACAAAAAACAAAAATGGAGGAGCAAAAAGATGGAGCTCAGAAAATGTTCCCTGGTAAATTCTCCAGGCAGGCAGTTAGGATCCTGAAAGGCTTTGTCCTGGGAGTCAATGGGAATGGGAAATAGGCTTCACAAGAACTCCTGCCTAGCTCTGCATTATTTTAACCCCAGATTGAATTAAGATGGTCTACCTCTGGCCTAAATTCTTGCCAAAAGTAGAAGTCAACCCAGAGCCTCAAATTGCCTTTATATTTCTTCATGTAGAATGTCTCAAGTTCAATAAAAAAAAGAATGAAGCCTACAAAAGTGACGACTGACCTAAACCAGAAAGAAAATATGAACAGAGCCACAGGAGATACAAATGTTGGAGTTTTTAAACATGATTTTAAAATAACTATGAGAATGTGTTTAAGAAATTAAAGAACAAAGTGGATAATTTGTCAGAGAACTGAAAACTATAAGTTTGAACCCAATGGAAGTTCTAGAACTGAAAAATGAAAGGTAAGCATTGAATGGGTTAATTTGATAAGTAGATTCAGTGCAGCTAAAGAGAAAATAAAATTGGATATATGTCAGAATAAAATGTCCAGACTGAAGCAGAAAGAGAGAGAGAGAGACAAAGAATGTAAGAGGCGTAAGGAACACAATAAAAAGGTCTAACATATGTAAAGCTAGAGTCCATTGAGAGAGAAGAGGGCAAAGAAGACAATATTCAGGATATATAAAGAGATTTTAGGGACTTCCCTGGTGGTCCAGTGGTTGAGACTTCGCATTCTAATGCATGGGGAGCCGGTTTGATCCCTGGTCAGGGAGCTAAGATTCAACATGCCTTGCGGCCAAAAGACTAAAACATAAGACATAAGCAATATTGTAACAAATTCAATAAAGACTTTATAGCAGATAACTCAAAGATGGGCAAGAGACTTGAAGACACTTCTACAAAAGAAGGGGTTATGAGCTGAATCATGTACCCTCCCTTCAATGCATATTCTGAAGTTCTACAGAATATGACTGTATTTGGATATAAGGCTCTTTAATGGAGTAATTGAGTTAAAATGAGGTTATTAGGATGGGCCCTAATCCAATTTGACTAGTGTCCTTAGAAGAGGAGATTAGGACACAGACATACATAGAAGGACAACCATGTCAAGACAAGGAGAACACAGCCACCTACAAGTCAAAGACAAAGGCCTCAGAAGAAACCAACAGTGCTCGCACTTTGATCTCAAATTTCTAGCTTCCAAAATTGTGGGAAAATAAATTTCTATTGTTTAAACCACCTAGACTGTGGTACTTTGTTATGGCATTCCTAGCCAGCTAATACAGATAATATTCTTAAATCCAGTCAATTTTCACAAAAAGGTGTTCAACCTCATTTATCATCAGGGAAATGCAGATTGAAACCACAGTAGGATACTGCCACACCCACGAGAATGGCTAAAATTTAAATGCCTGACTAAAATTTAAGTGCCAAAAAAGTTAACTATTACTGTAATTGTCGACTCAGTTAACTGCTATTTGTTAAACATTGCCCCAGGCACTGTACAGACAAAGAGTCCATTAACAAGGTAGACACTGACCCTACTCTCCTTGAATTTGTGGTCTGGGAGGGAAGTCTGTGTTAGTTGCTCAGCTTTGTCTGACTCCTTGCCACCCAATGAACTGTAGCCCACCAGGCTCCTCTGTCTATGGGATTCTCCAGGCAAGAATACTGGAGTGGCTAGCCATTCCCTTCTCCAGGGAACCTGCATTGCAGGTGGATTCTTTACCATCTAAGCCACCAGGACAGACAACTAAATTAGTTAATAGAAATAATATGTGCCAAGTGCTAGGACTGTGAGAATGTGAGATGCCTTGGGATACACAGCTAGAGTATCTAGCCTAATATGGGAGCAAAATCAATGGCAATTAAGAAGGGTAAGCATTTCAGGGCTCTTCTGATGAGTCAGACAGATGTGTAGGCTCCACAATCAGTCTAATAACTGGTGATCCTTGAAGGAGACAATTTTCAAATAAATGTTCAGCATTTGTTCAAAGATGAAGGTGAATCTCTTTGCAGGAAGAACAGAGAAGAACATCAATGTCTGACTGAGCCTTTCTCAGACTGTTCACAGCAATCTTGCTGTGGCTGCAAATTAATCAAAACAGAAACTTGCAGTGAGGGCCGGTTTCATGAATGTGGGACCCGTGAGGATGCACAGACCTCAAGCTTAAAAGTATCCTGCTCTTGGTTTAATGCTTTGCTTCACCAATTCTTGATAATTTTTGAATAAGGAGCTTCAATTCATTTTGCACTGGGCCCCTTAATTTATGTATCTGGCCTCGCCTGTAACTAACAACACTTTAGATCCTTAAACAGTAGTTTAACATATTCCTTGAGATTTTTATATGGCCAGGATTATTGTGAATGCAGACTGTCTGGGTCTATGCCAGATCTCCTGAGTCAGAATCTGCATTTTAGAAGTTCCCTGGCAATTTAATGCACTTTAAAGTGGGGAAAGTGTTCATTGAGAACACCTTATCCCCCAGGGGTGCTGAGAGTGGAACTAATTCCACCTCTAACTCCTTGTCATGTGACTTCGCCTGGCCGATGAGAACACTGCATTCTCCAGCAACAATGATTAATTGCGTGTATGTATGCTCAGTCTCTCAGTTGTGTTTGACTCCTTGTGATCCTGTGGACTGCAAGCTACAGAATACTAGAAAAGGTTGAAACTTCATACTCCAGGGGGTCTTCCTGACCCAGAGATTGAATTCGAGTCTCCTGCATTGGCAGGTAGATTTTTTTACCACTGCTTACCACCTGGGTAGCCCCAATGATTAATTAGCTTAGAGATAATGATGCAGGTTATTCGAAGGACCCTAAGTATTGGAATTCTTGTAGGAATTGCTCAGTTGAGACCACCCTTTTCCCCCCCAGGTATGACTAGCTGTGAGAGTGACTTGATCATGGACACAATATGAAGCTTGCAAATGAAAATAGCATTGCAGAAGAATATCAAGCCAGGAGATGAGGAAGAACTGAGTCTTGATGCCATCACCTTGGCTCCTGGGTCAAGAGATGCTGCTGTGCTGTGCTTGGTCGCTCAGTCATGTCAGACTCTTTGCAACCCCATGGACTGTAGCCCACCATGCTCTTCTGTCCATGGGGATTCTCTAGGCAAGAATACTGGAGTAGGTTGCCATGCCCATGGATATTCCCAACCACAGGATTGAACCCAGGCATCCCACATTGCAGGCAGATTCTTTACCATCTGAGCCACCAGAGTAACCCAAAAATACTGGAGTGGGTAGCCTATCCCTTCTCCAGGGGATCTTGCTGACCCAGGAATCAAATTGAGGTCTCCTGCATTGCAGGTGGATTCTTTACCAGCTGAGCTACCAGGGAAGCCCAGGTCAAGAGGTACTTGAAATTTAACCTACCCTTGTATTTTAAGTTGCCTTTTGTAATAAATTCTTATTTTCATTTAGGTTCATTTGAGTCAAGTTTTCTGCTCTTTGGTACCAAAAGAGACTTGATGTATAAACCCCTTTCTGTTCAATTTTACATAAAGTGATCCTCAGAAGTAGAGACATGTGTTTTGCTGGTATCATCTATACTCACCAATGGATACACATTTTGCTTGAATTATCAAGTTTGGTAATCAAGCTGCAGAAATTCACTAGATAATTACCAAATTTCCACTTTGTTTTACTTTAAATGATGGTATGGGGAGGGAGGTGCGAGGAGGGTTCAGGATGGGGAACATGTGTACACCCACGGTGGATTTATGTTGATGTGTAGCAAAACCAATACAATATTGTAAAGTAATTAGCCTCCAATTAAAATAAATAAATTTTAAAAAAATTAAAAAATAAAATAAATAAATTAAAGAAAAAAAATAAATGACACCAGTTCTGAATCAAATATATTTCCCGTTTGTGCTTGTCTGCTATTTCAAAACACTATTCAATTGTAGCTCTTAATGGAGAAGTGGTCGATTCCAATGTGTAATAACTGCTGAGGTGTAACTTCCTTAGGTGGTTCACTGAGCAAACAATGCTAAGAATGAAAAGCTCCTATTTCCGCATCGGGCATCTATGGCTAAAAGCACCTCTCTAACCAAAGCCCGCCCTTAACGCCCATGTTCACTAGCTCCTCTAATTGTTGCTGAATCCAGTCTGACTTTCTTATGACCCCATGGATTGTAGTCCACCTGGCTCCTCTGTCTATGGGATTTGCCAGGCAAGAATATTGGAGCTGGTTGCCATTTCCTACTCCAGGGGATCTTCCCAACCCAGGGATTGAAACTACGACTCTTGCATCTCCTGCATTGGCAGGCAATTTTTTTTTTTTTTTTTTTTACCCCCGAGCCACCAGGGAAGCCCAATTGTAGCTTAAGTTTCATTATCTCAAAGAAATGATTAACCAAACTTTTTCTTTAATGTAGCATCAAAGTATAGCAAACTGTGTCTTCTTGTGACTATCTGGTGGGTAGCTCAATGCCCTGCATAATGTATTTTCTCAGTACATGCCTGCTCAATTCTGTTAAGTCTACACACACTTACAAGACACTTTCTGTGTCTCTCTCACAGTCTCTTTCCCTCTGCTTCTCTTTCTCTCTCTCTAAGAAATACTGCATTATAGATACAGCCAAAGTACCCCCTATCCTTCCCTTCCTGCTCCCTCCTGCCTAGAGGTAAGCTCTACGGTGATGCTGGGATACATGAATCCAGTGTATGATTTTGTATTTTTATGGATAATTTTAGTGTCTGAAAATTTGTATAAATAGAATTACATTGATGTATCCTTTTACGGTGTGCTTTTTTTTCCCCCACTCACTCTTATATTCTTGAATTTATTCCTGTCAATATTGAATTTATTCCTGTCGATAATATGGGACAAGCTTGCATGTGAGCACAAGGAAGCATGTATACAGCTTCTCACTGCAGCACTGTTTGTGATGGTGAAAAAGTCAAAAGTATCCTGTGTAGGGGAATGGATGAGCTGAGGTTGTGCCAGCCTACAGTTGAATAACTTCTGTATTTTACATGGTCCAGAGAAGTTATGTGAAATGGCAAATGTCACTCAGTTGAGTAATGGGAAATCTGAGCTTGAATCTAGAACCCCTACGTATAAACCTAGTACTCTTTTAAAATTAACTTCATATTTTTAAATAATTTCAAACTTATAGAAACATCATGAAAATAACACATGCAGAGAATTTCCATATGCCTTTACTAGATATTTTTAACATGTCACTTTTGTTTTATTATCTCTCTCTCATTCTCTCTCTCGAGACGCAATTTCTTCACTCAACCATCTGAGTGAGGTTTCTAGAATATATAACGGCTCTTTAGCTATTAATACTCCAATGTATTTTCATATAAAGATATGCTTTTAAGTATTCATAGTACATATCAAAATCAGGAAAATTTAAAAACTATATATATATTTATTTGTCTGCATGGGGTCTTAGTTGCAGCACCAACTTGCTAGTTGGGTGCATGGGCTTAACTGTGCCTAGGCATAAGGGATCTTAGTTCCCTGACTAGGGATCGTACCCACATCCCCTGAATTGCAAGGCATTCTTAACCACTGGACCACCAGGGAAGTCTCAAGTGCAGGAAATTTTAACATTGATACAGCATTTTAAAAATAAACTGCAGTCCATATTAAAATTTTGTTGAATGTCCAATAATAGTTTTGTTAGCAGATTTGCCCTCAGCCTCGGATCCAGTCCAGGATCATGTGTTGGATTTGGTGGATAAGCCTAGTTTTTAAATGATTTATTATTGCTGAATATGAGCATACTTCACAAGTGTGCTTTTTGTAATTGCTGTATTATTACACACACCTGCTGACTTTAATATACTCTTGGTATAGCAGCTGTATTCTTGGTGCTGTATACAGTATTACTACCAAGAAGAAAACTCTAGGTTTGCATAGCAAATGTTAAAGAAACAATTTAAAACCACAGCTGAGAAATTCACAGTAGAGCAGTGTTGAGTTATGCACATAGGTTGGGAGTGAGGTGACCTATTGTCAGAGTCTCACAAGCTTGATGACCCTGGCACAGAGCTGCAGTTCTCTGACAGTTTTTCGGCTATAAAGTGGTTATGATAATACCTCACAAGCTATTGGGAAGTTAAACATTTGGGAAGAGCCCAGTATGAATTCATAGGACTCACTTAGAGCACCTCAAGTTTTCTTTTTAGTTTGTGCACTGAGATTTAGTTTCTGTCAAGTTTGTGTTAATGGTTATGACACCTAGTAGCCCTTAAGCCTATTCACAGAAGTGGGACGTAACGCTTAAGTCATTTCTTCTCCAGTTTATGACAAGGTTACTTGGTTTCTGCACAAACACAGATAAGATGCTTTCTCTTTCACACGTTATACCACATAAAATTTGGTACTGTGCAAAAGATTTTTGTTTACGTAGTCATAGAAAAGGAAATTTGCATTAGTTGGCTTGAACATTTTGGTTAGCATACTTTACTAACATTGTGAAACCCAGTCACTTATTTTAAAGGTATTTTCCACTTCTCAAATGGTGTGCAATATCTTTGTTGCTATTGTTTTTCAGTCAGCCAGTCGTGTTCGACTCTTTGTGACTCTTTGCAATATCTTTATCCAGGCATAATTGTTTGAGATGGAAAGATGACAGTTATAACATCTATGAAAGCAAAAACTTTAGAATTTTGTTTCTAATTTTAGTTGTGCAAATAGGAAGTACCATGAGTTGATAATACAATCCAGTGTTTTTGCACAGGCTTTTAAAATTTATAGTGTTTGTTTTCAAGCTGAATTGCATTTATGGCAAATTCTTCTGATTTTAATTGCAAATAGGTTAATCTAGGAAGAAGTTGTCAGGATGGCTTGAGGTTTAACTCCAGTTTACTAACAATTTACTGAAAACAGCCCCAAATATATGTTTGTACGCTAGTCCCTGTTCAATTTCAGGTAAATTAACTTGTAAGATAAAGACTACCATTGCTAATCATTATTAAAAGAAAACCATATAGATTCTAGGAGCAAAATACAAAGCTTGTTTCTTTTTAATTTTGGGGGGTTGTATTAGGACTCTCAATTACAAATAGCATAAATACAGCTGTAAGTAGCTGAAGCAAAGAGATTACTGTATGGTGAATGTTCCTCTTAGACTTTAGGTCATGAATGTAATTGAACCTTAATAACAATTAAAACCAGGAACTCTGAACCTCTGAATTGGGGTTTTCATTCCATCTCTTCTCTTTGCCCTTTTCTATTCACGTGTTTATTCTTCTTGCTCTCTGTCTGCAAACAATCTAAAGCTTTGCATCTAAAATGCTGTCATTGGAGAGACACTGTTCTTCCAGAATCCCTGGGGAAGGCCTTTGGTTGGTCCAGCTTAGATCAGGTGTGCACTTCTAGCTCAACTGTTAATAAACAGAGTCAAGTCCTGGAAAGGCATTTGGTTAGCCTGCCTTGGGTTAGGATATAACCCACACCAATGCCTGCAGCTAATTGGCCAGGGTAACACTGAGGGAACATGCAGATAGGAGGCAAGGGGCAGTTCCCAGGAAAGGGTAACTGGGCAGATGATAGATGACCACCAAAGGGGTGTATTCCTCTCCTTCTTAGAAAAATTAATTTCTGATTACTTACTGCATATTGTTTTTCAATCGCTAAGTTGTGTCTGACTCTTTGTGACCCCATGGACCACAGCGCACCAGGCTTCCCTGTCCTTCACAATCTCTTGGAATTCATGCAAACTCATGTCCTTTGTGTTGATGATGCCATCCAACTATCTCATCCTCTGTCGTCCCCTTCTCCTCCTGCCTTCAATGTTTCCCAGCATCAGGGTCTTTTCCAGTGAGTTGGCTCTTTGCCTCAAGTGCCCAAAGAATTGGAGTTTCAGCTTTAGCATCAGTCCTTCCAATGAATATTCAGGATTTATTTCCTTTAGGATTGACTGATTTGATTTCCTTGCTGTCCAAGGGACTCTCAAGAATCTATTCCAGCACCACAATTCAAAAGTATTAATTCTTCAGCACTCAGCCTTCTTTATGGTCCAACTCTCATATCCATACCTAACTACTGGAAAAACCATAGCTTTGACTATACAGACCTTTGTCACAAAGTGATCTCTCTACTTTTTAATATGCTGTCTAGGTTTGCCATAGCTTTCCTTCCAAGGAGCAAGTGTCTTTTAATTTCATGGCTGCAATCACCTTCTGCAGTGATTTTGGAGTCGAAGAAAATAAAATCTGTCACTGTTTCCACTTCCTCCCCATCTATTTACTATGAAGTGGCAGGACTGGATGCCATGATTGTCTCTTTTTTCTTTGAATGTTGAGTTTTAAGCCAGCTTTTTCTCCTCTTTCACCCTCATCAAGAAGCTCTTTCTTTAGTTCCTCTTCACATTCTGCCACTAG
Organism: Budorcas taxicolor; assembly: GCF_023091745.1. Classification (NCBI taxonomy): domain Eukaryota; kingdom Metazoa; phylum Chordata; class Mammalia; order Artiodactyla; family Bovidae; genus Budorcas; species Budorcas taxicolor. Next base: position 78,040,978 of record NC_068912.1, read on the forward strand.
AGTGGTGTCATTTGCGTATCTGAGGTTGTTGATATTTCTCCTAGTAATCTTGATTCCAGCTTGGGATTCATCCTGCCAGGCATTTCACATGATGTACTCTGCACCACTGAGTCAATGGACATAAGTTTGAGCAAACTCTGGGAGATAATGAAGGAAAGCCTGGTGTGCTGCAGTTCATGTGGTCTCAAAGAGTTGGACACAACTTAGCAACTGAACAACAACTCTGCATGAAGTTAAATAAGTGGGATGACAATATATGACCTTGACAAACTCCTTTCTCAATTTTGAACCAGTCCATTCTTCCATGTCTGGTTCTAACTGTTGCTTCTTGACCTGCACACAGGTTTCTCAGGAGACAGGTAAAGTGGTCTGGTATTCCCATCTCTCGAAGAATTTTCCAGTTTGTTGTGATCCACAGTCAAAGGCTATAGCATAGTCAATGAAGCAGAAGTAGATGTTTTTCTTTGCAATTCCCTTGCTTTCTCTGTGATCCAAGGGACGTTGGCAATTTGATCTCTGGTTCCTCTGCCTTTTATAAATCCAGCTTGTACATCTGAAAGTTCTCGGTTCACATACTGCTTGAACGATTTTGAGCATTACCTTGCTAACATGTGAAATGAGTGCAATTGTATGGTAGTTTGAACATTCTTTGGCATTGCCTTTCTTTGGGATTGGAATGAAAACTGACCTTTTCCAGTCCTGTGGCCACTGCTGAGTTTTCCAGATTTGCTGGTGTATTGAGTGTGGCACTTTCACAGCATCTTTTAGGATTTAAAATAGCTCAGCTGGAATTCATCACCACCACTGGCTTTGTTCATAGTAATGCTTCTTAAGGCCCATTTGGCTTTGCACTTGAGAATGTCTGGCTCTAGGTGAGTGACCACACCATCGTGGTTATCTGGGTCATTAAGACCCTTTTGTATAGTTCTGAGTATTCTTGCCACCTCTTCTTAATCCCTTAACCCCATGAATTTATTGCATCCATAAGGATTATTCAGATATGAATATCAAGACTACCAATAACAGTGAGTTAAAAACGTTAGTTTGGTCTCAAAATAGAGGTAAGTGCTCCAGGGCATCTCCTCAAAGAGATCAGGGATATGGGCTCCCTCCATCTTTCTCTCCACCATTCTTACTGTGTGGCTTTAATCCTCCATGGCATCTTACGGTCCCAGATGGCTGCTGGAGCTCCAGCTGTCACATCCACTTTCCACTCATCTGGAGGAAGGAGGCGGGTGGGAACAAGAGCAAGATTTCTCCATGTGTCTGTCTCTCCTATTAAAAAGACTTCCCAGAAACCCCTCTATCGACTGCTATGCATGTCTCATTGAACAGAGCTTAGTCACATAGCCACACATAGTGGTAAGGAAACCTGGAAAATGGCTTTTGGTGGGTACCTTGCTGCTTCAATATTATAGGGGTTTTGATAGTAAGTAAAGAATATAAGCATGGATGCTGAAGAATCAGGTAGAAGTTTCTACTGCATTTATTATGAGCCAGACACTGGTGAATGGGAGCAAGGTAGGTATGATAATAAACAGTTAACTGTAGCCAGTCCCTAAGGAGGCACAAGATGAGGGGCGAGTCCAGTGCCAAGTGGAGAGAGTACCCTGACAGGGGAAAGCTGTACCTCTTGTGTTTTACAGGAGTAGGAGGGAGGATGGGGATTGTTTTTTTTGCAGGTGAGTCAGGACAGTGGATGTGTGCCCCAAGCTCTGCCAGGCTGCATAAATCACCAATCACCAGTTTCACTGAAAAAATTAACTGGCGAGATTGAAACAAAATAGATGGCATTTAGAAAAATAATAGGTAAGTATTGGGGGCAGGAGAAGGGGACGACAGAGGATGAGATGGCTGGATGGCATCATTGACTTGATGAACGTGAATCTGAGTGCACTCCGGGAGCTGGTGATGGACAGGGAGGCCTGGCGTGCTGTGCTTCATGGGGTTGCAAAGAGTCAGACATGACTGAGCGACTGAACTGACTGAAGTACATTCTATGGATTATCTCTACTTGACTATTTTAGAGAGAATTTAGTGATTTTTTTTTTACACCAAAGTTCTTATCAACAAGACTGACTTTCAGAATTCAGCTAGTGTTTTTTTTTTTTTAATTAGTGAGCTATTTAATTAATGTCCTGTAAGGTGAGTACACCTGTTGGTTTGCTTTTTCTTTAATATACCATACAATTTTTCTGCTCCTGATTATCAGCAAGAGCTGTCTAATTAGTGTGCTGGCTAGACACATTTTCTCCTGAAGAAATGCAAAGTACTGTTTGCTCACTGAGGTGTTATTAATTCTGCCATATGAGTCTATTTGAAGTAAGGACTTCAGTCAAAAGTAAAAATGGTGGTTGAAAATAACTGTCATGTTGAAATGACCTGAGGAAACGAAACTGCAGATTTGAAAAGAAAAATGCATAATTTTACATTGTATCATTGCTTTCTCATCAGTTCTACAGTGGCAGCTTAGAAAGAAGCAACAGTGATAATGGTAAAACAGTAGACTGTAAGAAAGAGCCTCAGAAAACACATTGAGGTCTGAAAGTTCTCTGATGTCTCCATGTAATATTGTTTTCTTTCTAATGGGAAACAGAATTAATAAACTGAGCCATTGTCTATTATTCATTTATTATTTTAACAAATATTTATTGAGCACCTATGATGTTTCAAGCACTCTTCTAAGCATTCATGATTGATAGAGGAAAAAGCAGATAATTTCTACCCTCTTGGAAATTACACTGTAGTGGGTAACAATGAACAATGTATTAAATATGCAGTATGTTTGATTTTAGATGGTGGTGAGTACAATTAAAGAAAGAAAAGGGAAGAGAGGGGAGTAGGAAGCATGGAGGAAAAGTTTCCAATTTTAGAGAGAGTGACATGGAACGTCCAGAGATAGTGTGCAAGTGATCCATGCAACAACCTTGGGGAAGAGCATTTCAAGAAGAGGAAATGCAAGGCAGAGGCCCTGAGGTGTCTGTTAAGTGGCCAGGGGGACAGAGAGAGGTTCACCAGGTAGGGCTTCATAGGTCACTGGAATGACTTGGACTGCTATTGTTTGTGGGATGGGAAGCCATTGACAGGTTTTGAAGGAGACAAGCATTGTTTTAACAGGATCGTCTAGTTAACAATATTGAAGATGGCCCCTAGGAAACTTTTACAATAACGCAGGCAAGGGATGTAGGCGGGTGGAATTAGGGTGGTGGACTTGAGGTAGTAAGAGGTGAATCAAATTCTGGATATATTTTAAAGGTAGAGTGGCTTGGTTTTCCTGATAGAGTAACATGAAGCATGAGAACAAACAAAGAAAAAAAAAAATCAAGGATGACACCAAATTTGTGAGCAGTACTATTTACTGAAAAATTTCATAAGACCATCTTGTATTGGGTCTTATAGGCAGTAAGGACGTGCAAATGGACATGTCAGACAGACAGCTAAATGTATGAGTCTGGAGTTCAGGGTCAATGTCAGGCTAATCCGTTTTCATGACATGTAGATAGTGTTTAAAGCCACGTGAATGTACAAGGTCACCAAAGGAGAAACCAAGACCTGAGCTATGGGACCTCTAGCATTTATGTGACAGAGAGGCTAGGAGAAACCAGAAAAGGAGGCTGAGAGTGAGTAGCCAGAGAAAGAGGTCACGGGCTGGTGCTGTCCTGGGAGGGCAGTAAAGACAGCGTTTCAGGAAGGAGAGAGAAGTCAACTCAGTCAAATCTGCTTTCACAAGGTACGTCACGACCGGTATCTCTGTCCCAGAAAATAGGACAAGGAAGAGAACATGAAACTCCAGTGATTGCCCAAGGCCATACACTTGGCATGTGGTAGGTTTGAAATTCAAAAACCTTGATTGTTTGGCTTTAATCCAACCTCTTAAAGGGAAAATAAAATAAAGTGCAATCTACCTATTTGCAACATCGGTTATATTTGTAGCTCTACATGCTTTTCTGCAAATTTTTTGTTAAATGAGAATTTCCATTGCTTAGCAAAACAAAATAAATAAAATGGAAAAAGAAGAGTTTTAAAAAGAGTTTTTTAAAAAATAATCATTTCATTAAAGTTATGAGGATAGACTAAGACCATCATCTAGTGCGTTTCCAAAGCATTTTGGGGTTTGTTTGTTGCATTAGAATCACTTTTCTGGGTCACGCTGGGCCTTAGCAAGCTCCCTCCCAAGCCCTCCCAAGGATCTACGTATGCTATCTCTATTCAATCAAATGGAATCTCCGAAGTAGCACACTAGGTGGAATGTGCAATGAATACTTAAAAAGGAAAAATGAACCTGCAAATACTTAGCAGCTGACAGCTTCTCAAAATCCTAATCTCATTTAATGAAATACAAGTGATTTTCAATTTTAGAAACTAAGATAAAATAAATCTTTTACATCAAATACCAAAGTAAAATGCACGCTGAACTTTGTTTAAATCCAGATGAGACAAGGTTTTGAATAAGTATCACATCAGCCAGTATCCAAGGAATATCAGATTTTGCATGTTTACCATGAACTCCTGGACACTGAAACAAAACAGGCACATGATGAGAGTTTCAGTTCAGTTCTGTCGCTCAGTCGTGTCTGACTCGTTGCCACCCCATGAGTCGCAGCACACCAGGCCTCCCTGTCCATCACCAACTCCTGCAGTTCACTCAGACTCACATCCATCAAGTCCGTGATGCCATCCAGCCATCTCATCCTCTGTCATCCCCTTCTCCTCCTGCCCCCAATCCCTCCCAGCATCAGAGTCTTTTCCAAGGAGTCAACTCTTCGCATGAGGTGGCCAGAGTATTGGAGTTTCAGCTTTAGCATCATTCCTTCCAAAGAAATCTCAGGGCTGATCTCCTTCAGAATGGACTGGTTGGATCTCCTTGCAGTCCAAGGGACTCAGCTAGGTGCTTTTTACTAGGTGGAAAAGAGCAGTCTGCACTACCTAAAATGCATGCTTTCCAAATTTTCTGGTCCTGTTTCCTTCTCTTCAGTCCACAAGTCTAGTGACACTTCCTGCCTCTCCTCTCAGGTACCTCGTATTCTCATTCTTGCCTCTCTGTTTAGGTATCTATCCCTCCCCACAAATTCTCGTATATGTGCACAGATTATATATATATATATAAAAGAGGATTTATCACAGGAATGGGTATACTTATGAAAAATTGGAAACAATCTAAATGGCTGTTATCAGGAAAATAAGTAAAGTATATTAAAACACGTTTATTTTATGGAATGTTATGCAACTGTTTAAAGGAATAAGAAAAGGTTAAATATAATGACGTGAAGATTTCCAAGATATACTGACAGGTGAAAATAACAAGTCACAGAGAAATACCATATGTTAACATTTAGGTAGAAAACATACTGGAAAGAAAACCATTAACTTGTGTGTGTATGCCTGCTAAGTCATTTCAGTCATGTCCTACTCTTTGCGACCCCGTGGACTAGAGCCTGCCAGGCTCCTCTGTCCATGGGATTCTCCAGGAAAGAATACCGGAGTGCCATGCCCTCCTCCAGGGGATCTTCCTGACCCAGGGATTAAACCTGCGCTTCTTTAACTTGTTGAGAGTCACTGTTTTTGATGATGGGAATGGCATGTGGGAAGGAGGGATATGGAGAGAGACTGCTGCTGCTGCTAAGTCGCTTCAGTCGTGTCCGACTCTGTGCGACCCCATAGACGGCAGCCCACCAGGCTCCGCCATCCCTGGGATTATCCAGGCAAGGACACTGGAGTGGGTTGCCATTTCCTTCTCCAATGCATGAAAGTGAAAAGTGAAAGTGAAGTTGCTCAGTCGTGTCCGACTCTTAGCGATCCCATGGACTGCAGCCTACCAGGCTCCTCCATCCATGGGATTTTCCAGGCAAGAGTACTGGAGTGGGGTGCCATTGCCTTCTCCGTGGAGAGGGACAGTTACTTTCTATTCCATTTACATGGGCATAGCTTAGATTTTTAAAGTGGTTTTTCATGTATAACTTTATATCTTATATATATATATTACCATTATACCCTTATATATATATTATATATATTACATATAATATATATATTACCATATGTATTACCATTGTACCCTTTCTTTGTCACTCACTTCTAATAAAATTCTCAGGCAGGATGTGACCAGAAAGAAAGCAGTCAGGTTTATTGACTTCCGCACCTCACACTTCGGTTCTAGTGTTTGACTGTTTATGATTTCCTTCCTGTGCTCTGACAAAGTCACTAATTTTAGGTATGCCTTTATGGTTAGAAGCAGAATTTTGTTTTGCTTGAATATTTGAACCAATGATCTCAAGAATTGTTTCTGCAATACTTGCTTAGTCTATACATATATATTTCTTCTCATAAAGTGAGGTCAGAATCCTCTTCCTACTCTAAACAAAAAGGGATGATTTAAGAATACGTTCTTAATTAGTTGCTAAATGTTAATTATAAGTATTAAATAATAAGGTATTTTCCTGAACATAAATATAAAGGAAATGCATATTCAGAAAATTGATGGAAATTATGTATATATGAGATGCAGAGTATTTATCTTAAATTAAGTTGAAAAGTGAAGTTAGCAAAATAGCTAAAATCCTAACATGAAACATTAATTGGAATTTGATGGTAGGATCTTAGCAGTGGAGAAGAGACATAATAACATTCTACCAAACCTTTCTTAAAGTTTCTTATAATATTGCCTTAACTAGAGCATCCAAGAAAGTTGCACACAAACCACTCCAGGAATCAGAATCCAATTATTTTATATTGGTTTCATGCTCTCACCCAAGAGAGATCCATGAATTGTTTTTAACCACTTCTTTTATTTTAAATCAGTAGATTCTGCCAAGTGGGTAATGTTTCCCATTAAAACATCACCTCCTATAATTGGTATAATTATTTCATAGAGAGAGAAACTGCAGCACAATTCAGCAGTCTTTGGGTTTATAAAATCTAATTATATTCACAACACAATATTTTATTCTTAGTGATCACAAAGAGAACATAAACTTGAACAAAATCCAGACATTTATGATGAAATAATTGGAAAGAAACAAGTAAATTATTGCATACAGTACTGCCTCTGTTAGCAGTCTCTGAGAGGAAGCTTTTTACTTAGTCATTCAGAGTGTAGGGAAGCTCCAGGAAGTTCTGGTCCCCTTTGTCTGGGTAGCAGCCTTGTAGCTGAGAGGGAGAGGTTAGTACAATCCTGAGGTACAGGCTTCTCAGGGTTGGGCTAGGACCCAGATCACCAGGTGTGGACTAGAGATTCCTCAGCCTTGTATTCTCATTGTGCATGGATGGATAGACTTCTGCAGCGGCAGAGGAGAGACAATGGATCAGGCATGAACTTCACCCTCTGTTTCAACAGAAGATTTGCTTTCACTTGTTTTATATTTGGGGCTTCAGCAAAAGATTTCATTGGAGAAAAGGGGTCGTCAATTGCTAAAATTTACTTTTGAAAACCTCTGTCCAATGCCACAGTCACATGCTGCCTCTATGTCAAAGGGACTGAAAATATAAGGAAAGAAAAGAAGCTGGGTTGTTCTTTGAACCAAGAGGGCCAAACAACAACCCACGTTACCCGAGCACCATGTGCTAGAATGCCAAAGCCCTCTTACAGCATCAATATTATTTCTTTTCTTTCTCTCTCTCATTTTTAATTTATTTGGTTGTGAAGGCTCTTAGTCATGGCATGCGGGATCTAGATCCCTGACCAGGGCTCGAACCCAGGGCCCCTGCATCAAGTGCAGATCCCTAAACACTAGACCACCAGGGAAGTCTCATCGATATTATTTCTAACTCTGGTAAAAACAAATTCCTAATTTAAAAAAGGATAAAGCATACACACACACACACACACACACACACACATCAAGAAGATACCCTCAAATTGTACTTCAGTTGTCCCTCCCCATATTGCTTCTATGTAAGAAAAGGGAGGTAGGGCCAAAGAAGATACATGACCAGAAGGAAACTGGAAATCTGCTAATCAGCTTCAGTATTGTCCAGAACCAAGGCATTCCATTTTGCTTCAGCATCCTGCATATTAGTCTACCTTTCATTCTTTATATTTCTCTCCCCCTCAGTGGTATTTCCACTCAGTGGTATCTCCAGGGACTTTTTCTCATTCTTTCTTTCTTCCTTCTTCTCTTTAACCCACACCAATAAGTTTAACACATTCATTTAGAAAGCAGAAACTTAGCAAGACTTTGAGACTCAGAGAAAGAAAGTTAATAAGTCCAAGAGCTGGATGGAAAGATGAAAAGATACATACTTGTCCCCTAAAGCTACAGAAAATTCTGGCTGAGGAAGGGAAAGGTGGCAAAGGGCTGCAGTTAGGAGCAACTTGTCCACGAGGGAAAGAAGTAGAGACATTAACTACTGGAGAATTCGTCTATGAAAGGGACCTGTCAGTGGCAAGCTGATTCTCACATGCACGTCCTACCTGTGACTCTGACTGCAGTGTCAATGTTCCCTCCTAGGAGAGACCTTCCTTGACTGCCCATCACAGAGTGGCTGCTAAGTGCCTCTCTACTACATTATCCCATTTTATCTCTCTTCATGGCACTCATTATCTGGCATTTTTCTTTTATATTTTATTTCTGCCTCTCTCCGCCTCCTAGCATTACCTCCTTCCCCATAAAAATATAAGCTCCCTGAAGGACAATGATTTTCTGCTTCTTGCTACTAGAATAGAAGCCCCAAGGCTGCAGGGACTTGGCTGATTTTGTTAACATCGGTATCAATTCAGGGAAGGCAGGGCTTCCCTGGTGGCTCAGATGAGAAAAGAATCTGTCTGCAATACAGGGGACTGGGGTTCGACCCCTGGGTCAGGAAGGTCTTTTGGAAGAGGAAATAGCTACCACTCTAGTATTCTTGCCTGGGAAATCCGGTGACAGAATCCTGGTGGGCTATAACATGGGGCTGCAAAGAGTTGGACACAACTGAGCAACTGAGCATATTAATTCAAAATGCCTTACACAGAGTAGGGGCCTTCGATGCTTCAGTGAAAACTTGTTGAATAAAAGAATCAAAGATTCTTTGATTCTGTTGATTAAGTTTGCATGGTGATGGAGCAGTTAAGTTTTTCTCTGAGTTGGGACAATGGCAGGCACATTGCTTTGGTTGTAAGTATAGCCTCCATTTTTAGTCTGTTGGGACCAACAAAGTCCGTGGAATGGATGGAACTAGAAGCGTCTTCTCTGTGCTAAATATGATGTGGGTGTGGGAAGACACTGTACCAAGAGAAAGCAGCTCCTTCCTGCTCCAGCGGGGCAAGAAGGAGATGTCGTAAAGGAGGCACCGACTGCATTGAAACAAACACAGAAGATCAAATAATGCTTCAATCCTTTAAGCCTGACAAAAGCTTTTTTGATGTGTGGCAGGTTACACTTATACTGAAATATACTCTGAAAATATTCTTCACTTGTTAACAGATGTCTTTATCAGATTAGTAAACATCAAAGATTCATCTTGGTCTTTTGTTATCTCTATCTCAAATACTACCTGCATCTTTGCTTCATTATATTCTCCCTTTAGCTAAGAATAAAGCAAAAGCATATGATCATTTACAAGTCAAGATATTTAATATTAGCATTTTGTTAGTGATTTAAAATATACAGCTTCCTGAATATGTAAAATATTACAAATATATACATATTTTAGGATAAATAGAATTTCACAGTAGAAGATACATTTTTTTTACACTAACAGGAATGTTCATTTTGGAGCATAATGGCTTTAGTAAGTGATATAAAGTAAAATAAAGGATTGTCCAAAAAAAAAGCCAAAAAAATGAATTGTGATAAATTATATGTTGGACATTAGCAGTTTTCATAAATAGAATGATGAATGACCAAATGATTTATCATCCAAAGGGATGCTTCTGAGAAGGAAAGGGCACACTGACCACAATTAACAAAAACCAGGATAAACCAGGATATTTGGTCATCCTCCTCATGGGGACATCTAATGACAAAACTACTTTGGGTTTTTTTTTCAAAAGCCAAGACAAAACAAACTAGCTTGCTCAATATGCTGAACACTGGTTCTTTTTTGATTAACTGCTTTGGTACAGTAAAATTAAGGAGAAGGCAATGGCAGTCCACTCCAGTACTCTTGCCTGGAAAATCCCATGGATGGAAGAGCCTGGTAGGCAGCAGTCCATGGGGTCTCTAAGAGTCAGGCATGACTGAGCGACTTCACTTTCACTTCTCACTTTCATGCACTGGAGAAGGAAATGGCAACCCACTCCAGTGTTCTTGCCTGGAGAATCCCAGGGACGGGGGAGCCTGGTGGACTGCTGTCTATGGGGTCGCACAGGGTCAGACACAACTGAAGCAACTTAGCAGCAGCTGCAGCACAGTAAAATTAAACTATTTAATCTGAATATAAATTATCATTGACAACTGTTAGAAGAGGAAGAGAAATTCAATCGGTAATCTGCTCAATTTTCAAATGGCTCTGATCATTAGAAAAAATTTCCCCTTGATGTAAAAATTAATCATAATAGAAAAGTCTGCTGGTTACCATTTCTCAGCTTAAAAATATGCATTTTGTGTTTTTAAGATTAGCCACTTCCAATGTCGACCTGGTTGGCAGAGAGCTCGCCTCCAACCCCAGCCCTTATTGGCTGTGGTCATCAGGAGTCCTGTGTTGAGAGAATTCTGAGGTCCCCTTAAGGCCAGCAGCAAGGCACGTGGTGGTGTGCTAATGGTGTTTATAGGAGACATGGACTATGGGGCAGTGACAGGTGTAGCAAGTATTGCCAGCCCAGATTTGGAAACACACCTGTGTTTGCAATAATTTTCTGACAGACATCCAATACAAAAGAAATAATTACACCTTGTTGATCCTGCTTCTTCTACCTCAATAAGTCTATTGCAGTGTAATTAACACATCAGCTACACCACAGAAGAACAACGTCATCACTCTTAACTAGAATGAAGACAACCACCTCATGATTTCCACACATCACTGTTAACAACTCTCAGTCCAAAATCAAAACAAGGAAGGTCACATTCTTAATACCTGAATAGAAAGTAGTAGGAAAAAAACAACACAGTAAACATGTAATTAATTGTTCCTCTGTTTCCATCCCTTACTTGTTTTGCTGTTTATGGGCTATATTTTTATCTACTAAGTAATAAAATGAAAGTTAAACTTGTTTTTTCTCTTGTAAGCAAATAGTAATAGCTCAATTTTAAAAACTATTTTCAGCATTTATTTCATTACCATGTATTTTGCATTATTTATCCTTCATACAGAGATCTGATTAGTGCCTGCAATGAGGAAAATTTGATATAGTTGAAACATTTTTAAAAATATAGAAGTCTTCTCTAATATTTCTGCCACTTTTGTGGCCATGAAGTATGTTTCATCTTTGGATCTTAATTATCTAATAAAAAAAGTTGGGCAGAATTAAATTTGTGTTGAGAGAGAGAGCCCTCTTCAGATTTCAAGGCAGGTTTTGACTACACAAATCTACTTTTCTAAGAGTGAAATCGATTGAAGTGGCTTTCCAAAATATTTTGTGGAAAGTAAGAATTAATAGATGGCAACTCTTTGTTCATGCTCCCCAGACAGGAGACAAATTCATCAGGCAGCAGGGTTTGTTCTGGAATAGTTTCATTCAGTAATGCATCTTCCAGAAGCATGGCAGTTTCCCCCTCTATTGAGTTTTGCATGTCTGGAGGACTGCATTCTCCTTGATTTAAAATGAGGCTTAATTCTTCAAGAAATAGTGCGTTGCTTAGTGAATTTGTACTTGAGACAGGAAAAGCAAAATCAGGATATTTTTTAAACCTGGCATTGTTTCCCAAGTTTAAGGAATCAGCTGGTGGTTCCAGAATTGAGGAAGCTGTTTCATCATCATTCCTGAGATGGTTTCCCCCAGGGAGAAAACTTGAAATCTGGGGTTTATACCCAGTGTTGAGATCAGGAATATATACAACTGTAGTGTTGGTGAGTAGTGACTTCTCCAGGCTCTCTTTTCTCTCCAGGCATCCTGTATTGTTTTCTTTCTTGTAGCCCATGGGTTTTTCTTCTGGGAGAATGATTTCGATCTCTGTAATCACCGGATCAACATATAGGACCTGTTCGCTGGAATTGTTATTCATAAATTCATTTTTTTCCTAGGAAGAAAAGACACTTTTATTTCACAAAAGACATTTAAAGTAGCAAACTGGATAAATAAGGACTAGAATTTTGCTTTCCCTCAACTTTCCTTTCCCCTTTGCTTTTCTTCATAGTGTTTCTCTTCTCATATGATTTCCTACTTTTGTTACTCTGCTCCATTCCAAAGGTTTGTTAAATTCTCCCAGGAAGGGATTGAAGGAAAGGAGTAATAAAGATAATCCATGTTGTAAGCACATGTCTTTATTTATGAATTTTAAAGAGAAAGAAGCCTTTTGCTTGTTAACTTGCATATTATCTCAGTGCCTTTTAAAATTTTGGAATATTTTATAATATTATAGAGCTTTACTAGAAGAAAATACTTTGTTGCTTAAATGAAAGCCACCTGATGCGAAGAACTGACTCATTTGAAAAGACCCTGATGCTGGGAAAGATTGAAGGCAGGAGGAGAAGGGGACAACAGAGGATGAGATGGTTGGATGGCATCATCGACTCGATGGACATGCGTTTGAGTAAACGGGAGTTGGCAATGGACAGGGAGGCCTGGCATGCTGCAGTCCATGGGGTCGCAAAGTTTTGGACATGACTGAGCGACTGAACTGAACTGAAAAGGGTACAGAAAATCCTGTTTTGCTTCCATTTGAGAATAAAGCTGTGGTAAATGCTTTGACAATTCAGACATGTCTGTGGTGATCAGTCAGGAGGGTGGGTGAAGATAATTTTTATTTGTATAAAAGCCTGATGACTTTTCTGGTAAGAGAAGGGCTCATGGCCTTCCACCTGATGGCTGGCTTCCTTGGGCAAGTAACTCCCACCCAACACAGTTATAAAATTATAGCTGCCCACTATGGTGGAATGTTTGAGTCCTTCCAAAATTCATATGTTGAAGCCCTGGGATGATATTAGGAGGTGGGACCTTTGGGAGGTAATTAGGTCATGAGAGTGGAGCCCTCATAAATAGGATTATTGTTCTCATAAGAAGAGACACAAGAAAGCTGATGTCTTAGTTTGCCATCTGAGGCTATAGCAAGAAGACAGCTGTCTGTAAGAGAACTCTCACTGGAACCACATCTGCTTGTGTCTTGATCTTGGACTTCCCACTTAAGCTGCCCAGTGTGGTATTCCATTGAGTGTCCTGAACTGACTAGACTACCACTTCTTAGTCTTTTGGCAGAAAGCAAAACCTCATCTGAAGGAAATCCTAAGGTTCTTTTCTAATTCCAAGAGCTCAGGATGGGAAGCAAGCTTTGCAAAAGGAAGACCTTGAATAAAGCAGAGTGAAATATCATTAAAATTTTTTCAACTCAGCCTCCCCAGGGCCTTTGCTAGGTTTGTGTTGGGAAGGGCAGACATATAGTCATGGATCAGATGTAATCAAAGGAAGTAGATTTGCTATAGTAAACCAAGAGGAAGGAGGTTTTTTCCCCTCTTCAGGTTGGCAGCTGAATGGAGAAGTACATAGGGGACAGACCACAATGAAGGACACAAAGCAAGGGCTATTCCAGAGTGAGGACACTAAAGGAAGAGAAGAATCTGATCACAGTGAGGTCAGGGACAATTGTCTGAGCCACAGAATGTTCCCAGTTCCCCAGGATAACTAGTGGGGGAACAAGACAGAATGACTAAGTGGAATGAATATAAGACCACAGGATTTATCAGCTGTAGTTTACTGACTGTGTACTTGACCTTCAGCCAGTTGTTAACTATTTACTTTATTCTATGTATGGGTTCAGTTATTCCAGACCACCCCTCCATTATGTACAACATTACCTCCTTTAGAGTCAACCATGTCCACACTCTTTCCTTTTAGTATCCAGTGACAAGGATCCCTCCTCCTGCTCATGGTAGGCCTTTCCTCCTCAACCCTTCATAGTCTTGCTTGATCCCACCTCTGCCACCCCATACTAGTCTTCTCAAGCCCACCCAATTTAGTACAAATACAATTCTGAGTCCATACTGCTCTGAAGCTATTGTTATACATAGGTTGCATCAGTACCATCAGTACTGAGAGCATTTGACCATGTGTCAGCATAGCCCCTTTCTTACTTCTCTTCCAGTCTACACTCATCAAAAGATGTCTCCACATCCATCCCCATTTCTTTATCTTCTATTCACTTCTAACTGAACCCCTGGATGGACCACCAGTGACTCGCTCCTTGTCATTTTCCATAGGCACATTACACTCCTTATACGCCCTCTACAAAGTCAGCACTGAGGACTTCTTGCTTCTTGACACTTTGCCCACCCCTCACAATGCTGATTTCTCACAGTAGTTTTCAAACCTTTAACAGTGTTCTCAACACTGGCTGTATAATGGATTCACATGGGAAACTATGAAGATGCTGACACCTGGCTCTCCCCACATCAGCCCTCCACCCCAAGATCCTGGCCTCCCCCCAGAGATTGTGGCCTGGGAATCAGGATTCTAAAGTGCAATCAAGGCTGAGAACTACTGCCTTAAGAACTCATCTGGGGCTCTGAAAGGAGTTGATTAGTGGGCTCACTAGATCTCCAGATAGAGCCACTTTTACTTGTTTTACAATACTTCTCTACTTCAACATCAGTTGAGCAGAGGGTCCCTAGGCTAAAAATAAATTTAAGCTTGAAAACTGCTGGTTGGCAGAATGAAGTCTGAGTTCCATGACAAGGCCTCCTGTGCCCTGATCCCACTCTACGAGCAGTGCTTAGTCGCTTCAGTCATGTCTGACGCTGTATAACCACTCTGCATTCCCCCATTATTCCAGCCGCTCCTCGCATCAAATGTTTCCACAAAGCCACACCCAGCAGGCTGTTCTCACCTCTGTACCTTTGCTCATGTAGCCTCCCTATTTTGAATGTTCTCTGTCTCTCCTGAGCAATTCCTTCCCATCTCTTAATATAGTTCCTCTACATTCTCATCAGGTTTTGTCTCATTTCTTTCACTATACTACATTGCTGCATTTCAATGCTTAGATGATGTGTCTGTCCAATTAACTGAGTTTTGAGCCCCTTGACAGCCAGGCCAGAGAGCCAGAAAGTATAAGAGCACACATGGCAGATTCTTTCCTCTCCTTCATAACCAGCAGTTGCTCCTTCAAAACCTGCAAGATCCCCTATTGCCTCAGGATCTTCCTAGGACAACCTTCTATTCTTTCCTGAACTGGAGACCTGGTCTACCCCTGGTGACACCATCTGCCACAGTCTCCTCACATCCATCTTCTTGAATTCCACTGGGTCTCAGGAGCAAAGTAGTATCTTCTTTGGGCTCCACCTGCTTCTCCAACTCGTGTAAAACAGAAGCCCCTTTGTGTCTCTGAGGCTCCTTCTATTGAGATTTTATTCCCTGTCCCTTTGATCTCTGGAGACACCTACCAATTGTTTGGCCACCAAGTAGCTCTGGCACCTGCCTTACAATCTTCTTCTTCACTTTTCTCTTTTGAATAGGATTGCTTCTCTCTTCCATCTCTCTTTCCTTCCCCTAACCCATTCTCTCATCTCTCTTAAGTATTATCTGAAATATGTACAGTTTTATTTCTGCATATGTTTATACAGTTGTGCAAATATGCACACACATTTATTTATTTGAATGGAAATTCTACTTTAACTATTGGACTGTGCTCTTGGTCTCAGCTGCCATTTAGTTTGTACTTAATGGTGTTTGGTTACCTGAAGTATTTTCACAACTTTACTGTTTTCCAATTGAGGAATATCTTCATAGAGCCATTTTGGTATTAGCAATAAGATTCTTCTTTTAATTCTAAAAAAACAAAAAATGACAGAATAAGTATCTTACTGGAGGACTGGTGCAGGCAATCATCTTGGAGATTAAGAAATAAACTAGAATAGAATGCATAATAAAAATTAAAATTTCCAATGCAGGAACTAAGATTTCCATCTCTTTAAAACTTATATGGGAAGTTGATTCAGTATTTTTTCAGATTTTCCTCTTCTCCATATTGCTCTGCCTCCAAGGAGTCGGAACATTCCAAAGCACTCACGCTAGATTCAAGATAAGCGGGAGAACCACCCAGGAAGTGAAACTATACACGTGTTAAATATGGCAAAGCATTATAAGTGGAGATGTTAGTGTGGAAAAGTTTGTAAAACTTAAGGGATAAATGTAAAACTTTCCAAGGGGAGCATAACCATAAAGAAATATTAAAGAAGAGAATGTCATATAAGAAAACTATAATATTTGAGCTCCTCTAATTGTAATGATTCTAAATAAGGTTGAGAGAGAGTGGTAGCCACAAACTTTCCTTATGTGGTCAGAGTAGGAGCATTGTATGGCACGGAGAGAATACCAGTTTTTACTTCACTTGTGTACTTATTAAGTATCTCTGTGGTTGTGTGACAGAAGGAAGAGGGAGAAGCCATGAACACTCCACTTTTCCTCCAAAGCTACCCCTTGGCACTGCCACTGTGGTGAAAGCACTTTCTACATTTATGAAAACATTGCTTTGAGCAAAGAGGTTGTCTTGGGAGTTTAGCTTGGGCTTAGAAGAGACTATAGTGAGCTCTGGCACATGTTAACAATGCACCACACAAATTGGCTTGCTTATCTGCTTATGCAGCTTCTGTAAGAACTTCAAATAATTAACAATCAAAATGGCTGCACAGACTCTGCTAGCTCAACTTGACCTTGAACTGTAGCATAAAGTAGTTTCTTTACATATATTTATACGTTTTATGGTTCAGTTTCTTTTACCGTTTCATATTCCTTTAGCATACCTAAAATTAGAACAAATTGGTAAGTTCATGATACTGTAGAGAAGTTTTTATACAGCATGCTGATACAGTGAGAAAAAAAATTCATTCAATATCACGGTAATCCAAGTCCATGCCCCAACGAGTAATGCTGCAGAAGCTGAAGTTGAATAGTTCTATGAAGACCTACAAGACCTTTTAGAACTAACACCCCTAAAAGATATCCTTTTCATTATAGGGGACTGGAATGCAAAAGTAAGAAGCCAAGAAACACCTGGAGTAACAGGCAAATTTGGCCTTGCAGTACAGAATGAAGCAGGGAAAAGACTAATAGCATTCTGCCAAGAGAATGCACTGGTCAGAGCAAACACCCTTTTCCAACAACACAAGAGAAGACTCTACACATGGACATCACCAGATGGTCAACACCAAAATCAGATTGATAATATTCTTTGCAGCCAAAGATAGAGAAGCTCTATCCAGTCAGCAAAAACAAGACCAGGAGCTGACTGTGGCTCAGATCATGAACTCCTTATTGCCAAATTCAGACTGAAATTGAAGAAAGTGGGGAAAACCACGAGACCGTTCAGGTATGACCTAAATCAAATCCGTTATGACTATACAGTGGAAGTGAGAAACAGATTTAAGGGACTAGATCTGTTAGACAGAGTGCCTGATGAACTATGGATGGAGGTTCATGACACTGTACAGGAGACAGGAATCAAGACCATCCCCAAGAAAAAGAAATGCAAAAAAGTAAAATGGATGTCTGAGGAGGCTTTACAAATAGCTGTGAAAAGCAAAGGAGAAATGGAAAGATATTCCCATTTGAATGCACAGTTCCAAAGAATAGCAAGGAGAGATAAAAAAGCCTTCCTCAGCGACCATTGCAAAGAAATAGAGGAAAACAATAGAATGGGAAAGACTAGAGATCTCTTCAAGAAAATTAGAGATGCCAAGGGAACATTTCATGCAAAGATGGGCTCAATAAAGGACAGAAATGGTAGGGACCTAAGAAAAGCAGAAGATATTAAAAAGAGGTGGCACAAATACAAAGAAGAACTATACAAAAAAGATCTTCACGACCCAGATAATCATGATGGCATGATCACTCACACTCACCTAGAGCCAGACATCCTGGAATGTGAAGTCAAGTGGGCCTTAGGAAGCATCACTATGAAGAAAGCCAGTGGAGGTGATGGAATTTCAGTTGAGCTATTTCAAATCCTAAAAGATGATACTGTGAAAGTGCTGCACTCAATATGTAAGCAATATTGGGAAACTCAGCAGTGGCCACAGGACTGGAAAAGGTCAGTTTTCATTCCAATCCCAAAGAAAGGCAATGCCAAAGAATGCTCAAATTACCGCACAATTGCACTCATCTCACACGCTAGTAAAGTAATGCTCAAAATTCACCAAGCCAGGGTTCAGTAATACACGAACCGTGAAATTCCAGATGTTTAAACTGGATTTAGAAAAGGCAGAGGAACCGGAGATCAAATTGCCAACATCTGCTGGATCATCAAAAAAGCAAGAGAGTTCCAGAAAAACATCTATTTCTGCTTTATTGACTATGCTAAAGCCTTTGACTGTGTGGATCATAATAAACTGTGGAAAATTCTGAAAGAGATGGGAATACCAGACCACCTTACCTGCCTCTTGAAAAAAGCTGTATGCAGATCAGGAAGCAACAGTTAGAACTGGACATGGAGCAACAGACTGGTTCCAAATAGGAAAAGGAGTATGTCAAGGCTAAATATTGTCACCCTGCTTATTTAACTTATATGCAGAGTACATCATGAGAAATGCTGGGCTGGAGGAAGCACAGGCTGGAATCAAGATTGCCAGGAGAAATATCAAAAACCCCAGATATGAGATGGCTGGATGGCATCACCAGCTAGATGGATATGAGTTTGAGTGAATTCCGGGAGTTGGTGATGGACAGGGAGGCCTGGCATGCTGCAATTCTTGTGGTCACAAAGAGTCAGACACAACTGAGTGACTGAACTGATGCAGATGACACCACTCTTATGGCAGAAAGTAAAGAGGAACTAAAGAGCCTCTTGATGAAAGTGAAAGAGGAGAGTGAAAAAGTTGGCTTAAAGCTTAACATTCAGAAAACTAAGATCATGGCATCCGGTCCCATCACTTCCTGGCAAATAGATGGGGAAACAGTGGAAACAGTGGCTGACTTTATTTTGGGGGGCTTCAAAATCACTGCAGATGGTGATTGCAGCCATGAAATTAAAAGACACTTACTTCTTGGAAGAAAAGCTATGACCAACCTAGACAGCATATTAAAAAGCAGAGACATTACTTTGTCCACAAAGTCCATCTAGTCAAGGCTATGGTTTTTCCAGTAGTCATGTGTGGATGTGAGAGTTGGACTGTGGAGAAAGCTGAGCGCCAAAGAACTGATGTTTTTGAACTGTGATGTTGGAGAAGACTCTTGAGAGTCCCTTGGACTGCAAGGAGATCCAACCAGTCCATCCTAAAGGAGATCAGTCCTGGGTGTTCATTGGAAGGACTGATGTTAAAGCTGAAACTCCAATACTTTGGCCACCTGATGCGAAGAGCTGACTCATTTGAAAAGACCTTGATGCTGGGAAAGATTGAAGGCAGGAGGAGAAGGGGATGACAGAGGATGAGATGGTTGGATGGCATCACTGACTCAATGGACATGAGTATGATAAACTCCGGAAGTTGGTGATGGACAGGAAGGCCTGGCATCTGCAGTCCATGGGGTTGCAAAGAGTTGGACACGACTAAGTGACTGAACTGAACTGAAATGAACTGAAGGAAAATGGGCAATGGGGCTGCTAAAACACTAACACAATTGGTTCAAAGTGATGAATTCAGACACTGCCACACTTCTCTTCAGACTGATTCAGGGGATTTATTTGGGTAGAACTTGAAGCACCTCAGATATGCAGATGACACCACCCTTAAGGCAGAAAGTGAAGAGGAACTAAAAAGCCTTTTGATGAAAGTGAAAGAGGAGAGTGAAAAAATTGGCTTAAAGCTCAACATTCAGAAAACGAAGATCATGGCATCTGGTCCCATCACTTCATGGGAAATAGATGGGGAAACAGTGGAAACAGTGTCAGACTTTGTTTTTTGGGGCTCCAAAATCACTGTAGATGGTGACTGCAGCCATGAAATTAAAAGGCGCTTACTCCTTGGAAGA
The DNA here is from genome assembly GCF_023091745.1 of Budorcas taxicolor. Lineage (NCBI taxonomy): Eukaryota > Metazoa > Chordata > Mammalia > Artiodactyla > Bovidae > Budorcas > Budorcas taxicolor. Next base: position 78,060,950 of record NC_068912.1, read on the forward strand.
AAAGTTATGACCAACCTAGATAGCATATTCAAAAGCAGAAACATTACTTTGCCACAAAGGTTCGTCTAGTCTAGGCTATGGTTTTTCCTGTGGTCATGTATGGATGTGAGAGTTAGACTGTGATAAAAGCTGAGCGCTGAAGAATTGATGCTTTTGAACTGTGGTGTTGCAGAAGACTCTTGAGAGTCCTTTGGACTGCAAGGAGATCCAACCAGTCCATTCTGAAGGAGATCAGCTCTGGGATTTCTTTGGAAGGAATGATGCTAAAGCTGAAACTCCAGTACTTTGGCCACCTCATGGGAAGAGTTGACTCACTGGAAAAGACTCTGATGCTGGGAGGGATTGGGGGCAGGAGGAGAAGGGGATGACAGAGGAGGAGAAGGGGATGACAGAGGATGAGATGGCTGGATGGTATCACTGACTCAATGGACGTGAGTTTGAGTGAACTCCAGGAGTTGGTGATGGACAGGGAGGCCTGGTGTGCTGCAATTCATGGGGTCGCAAAGAATCGGACATGACTGTGGCACAGCAGACAGACTTGAGGCACATTGAGAAGACTGCATAGGGAAAGAAAGAACATGGGCTTAGATATCAGCTGCCTCTGGACTCCTGGCTTAGTGTTTGGTGACCTTGGTTTGAGCACTTACCCTCTCTATCACCTCATCTAAATCATCTGTAAAATAGGTCACTCAGCTTTTCTGGCAGGATCGTTGCAAGGATTAAATGAATGACATTTGTAAAGAGTTTGGCATGGATAGATTCCCTGATGCTCAGTTGGTAAAGAATCCACTTGCAATGCAGGGGACCCCAGTCTGATTCCTGGGTGCCAAAGATCCCCTGGAGAAGGGATAGGCTACCCACTCCAGTATTCTCGGTTTTCTTTTGTGGCTCAGCTGGTAAAGAACCTGCCTGCAATGCGGAAGACCTGTGTTTGATCTGTGGGTTGGGAAGATCCCCTGAAGAAGGGAAAGGCTACCCACTCCAATATTCTGGCCTGGAGAATTTCATGGACTGTATAGTCCTTGGGGTCCCAAAGTGTTGGACACAACTGAGCGACTTTCACTTTCACTTTTTGGCATGGATGCATACTCATTAAATACTGTTCCTTTTATTTTGCCTTTTTCTCAAAAAGTGTTGATGAATGTTTAAAATAAGTCACATAGTTGACTCTATTTTGATGGTACAAATATATGGTCTAAATGAGAAAACAAATTCAACAAAAACCTACCCAGTTCGAAGCGATCTGTTAAATATCCCAAACAAAGATAGAACTGACAGCATAACAGCAAAGAAGACCATTCCCAATAAAAGTCCAATGTCTTGTTTCCCGTTGTCTGAAAGGAAAGAAAAATAATTTTAGCTATAATTTCCATCTTGGCTACCTGATGCGAAGAACTGACTTATTGGAAAAGACCCTGATGTTGGGAAAGATTGAAGGCAGGCGGAGAAGTGGGTGACAGAGGATAAGATGGTTGGATGGCATCATTGACTCAATGGACATGAGTTTGAGCAGACTCCTGGAGATGGTGAGGGACAAGGAGGCCTGGAATGCTGCAGTCCATGGGGTCACAAAGAGTCGGACACAACTGAACAACATGTGATACCAGAATCACTCTTCTCTCTTTCTGCACCAAGTGAAGGTCATTAATCTCAATGGGAACAGGAAGAAGAAATAAAATTAACCTTCACCTTGGGCTGTAAAGTGACTGCCATTCCAAACTGCACAACAATATCTTTTGTTTGAGAAGATTGGGTTCCATGGATCTGAGGTCAGTGGGTTTCTGAGGTCAGTGAGTCTCTGGCAAATGTGGTCAGTGTTAGACATTTTTTAATGAGCTTGTGCTTGCATATTTTATATTTAAAAAAGTGTAGTGATGAACCTCATTTGGTTTGTCTGACACAAGTGAGAATTCCCAATTGCTTGTGACAGAGGCTAAAGCTGGCCACAATCACAACTGAGGGTTTTTTTGTTTTGTTTAACCTTTTGTACAAGACCGAAGTTATGTACAGTTTGTCACCATTCTTCAAAATTTATTGTTCATGAATTTCTTCCTGCTGAAAAAGGGCACTCTACTTAGAGCAATATATAAGAGAGAAATTCAAATTGTCTTATATTTTGCACTGATATTTTATTTTAGAAACAATGCTTCTTTTGAACTTTGAAGTAGAATTAATCACCTGAAATCTTTAAATAAATAATATATTCAATATGTATTACCTGCCAGGCCCATCACATTTTCTCCCTGCTGCTGCTGCTGCTAAGTGACTTCAGTCGTGTCCGACCCTATGTGACCCCATAGCCGGCAGCCCACCAGGCTCCCCCGTCCCTGGGATTCTCCAGGCAAGAACACTGGAGTGGGTTGCCATTTCCCTCTCCAATGCATGAAAGTGAAAAGTGAAAGTGAAGTCGCTCAGTCATGTCCGACTTTTAGCGACTGCATGGACTGCAGCCTACCAGGCTCCTCTGTCCATGGGATTTTCCAGACAAGAGTGCTGGAGTGGGTTGCCATTGCCTTCTCTGCATTTTCTCCCTAGTACATGAAAAACCCTATTTTCTGTTTTCAAATGTAGACTGTAATTGAGACATGATTTGTCATATGGGAGTTGTATCTAAGCCATGCTGTGTATTGTCTCCTTCCATCCTCCTTCTTCCTTTTGACAAATGTTTATCAGATACTTACTACATGACAGGCACTGAATTGGCCCTACTCTAGTTATTTCCCAGCTGCACCTAACGTACACTTGGGGGTCTCCAGGCTGTCCAGCCCCTCTCTTAAAGCCATCTGGTAGGCTAGGGTCAATGTGGCTTAGTTCACTCCTAGTCTCTGTGGGGTATGGAGTTAGTGTTTTCCTAGGACTAAAATACTGCTGCTGAGAATTTCAAGCCACTAATGGGAGGACTGACTGCCAGACATTAGAGCCTAGAAGATGATGGAGAATCCCTAAGTTAACATGGGATCAGGTAAAGGAGTGTGAGGAGTAGAGCAGAGTGACCAAAAGTACAAGCCGAGATACCCGGGTTCCAATTAGATACTGCCATTTATCAGCTCTGTAACCTCAGAGCATAAACAATGAACTTGCCAAAGCTCAAGTTTCCTCTTCTGTGAAATGATGTCTACCTAATAGAGCATCCATGAGTTCCTAGCCTCCACAGTTCCCACAGCAATACCAAGGTGCTGGTCTGTGTAGGCATCTGTAATTAGGGATCTTTTCTGAACCTAAGCACTTGGCTCATAATTGATTCACATAATACAAAATTTAGAGTACCCTTACATTGCTTCATTTTCATAACGCTTACTGCCACCTTACTTTTCTTGTTTTGTTTGTTGTCTACCTCCTCCCAACACACATTCATCTATCTAGAAAAGAAACTTCATGAAGACGGGCTTTGTTCATTTTTTTCACTGCCGATTCCCCAATACTCAAAATAGTGACTGGCACATAGAATATGTGCCTGGCAACACAGAATATTTTTTTAATAAATAAATAAAAGTCCAAAGAACATCAATATCACCTGCAAAAGTTTTTATACCGTTCCTGCCATATTTCTGTGCAAGGAAATAAATGCTCCACAACCTGATCTCATATCTTTTTATGCCTAAAACATTTTGGTGTGCTTATCAATGGAAAAGACCTAGTCATACTAACAAATAAAATGGGAGCTGGTTTGTGTAAGAGAAGGAGCACAATAGACTTCAGGATTTGGAAAATCGGATTTGAATTTTAGTCCAAACAAGTTCCTCAATGTCTCTGAGTTCCAGTTTTCCCATCTGTAAAATAGACTCATAACACTTACCTCAAGAAGTTATTTTGAAGATTGAAAAAGATGAAGTACATGAAACTTTTAGCACAAGGTAAACACTTAAATAATGATATTTTTTAGGAAGAATTTTTGAGGTCTTGAGCCCCAGCACCAATTGAAATGAACATGTTTCTAACCCAGAGCAAAAGCCGGCAGAATCTACTTAAAACACTCCTTAAAATCAATTTTAAGTGGATTTTTGTTGGTTATTTTCCTATGTAAATCATGTGGCATATCTTACTGTCAAGAACTTATGCCTAACATGTGATTTTTCAATATGGAGCATTCAAATGAATGATTGCTAAGACTACTCAACAAACCTAAGCAGGATTTTCTTACCAGAAGTAAGGTGTTTTTTAAAGATGGAAGCAATTAGAAGTCCAGAATTCTGAGTATCATGTTGGAATGATTTCACTGTGACCTGAGGAACTTAAACAAAAGGAAAATAGTGTAAGCTTTTCATTCTTTGCACTCAGGTTACCCAGTTTCCTAAGAGAGTTTCTTTACTTGTTTGGAGATGAATAAAGTAAACCACTAACTTTAATAGACTGGAAAGATGGAGTAAAAGCCTTCTAGTATGTGTGTCTTTTCTTCTTTTCATTAAATTGGATAAATCCCAAAGGAGGAAACATTCAAAGGACGATAAAAACTACCTGGAGTTTGTAAGACTTCAAGATGTGTCCACTAATTTTATGAGACTTCTAGGCAACAAATACCAAGGAGCTTTATTTCATTCACTGACCCAGAAGAAAATGCCCAACCGGTCTCTACTTGATTCCTTCCAATAGGTGATGCAATAAGGTTCAGGTTTCCTTAAGCGCCTCCAAGATGTGACACTTTTGCCTTTGCATAATCTTCAAGATGCTGTTGGCAAACAACATCTTGGCTCCATATAAGAAACCCAGTTTTGATTAGCAGACACTTTGAAGTTATAACATAAGGGTGGAATGCCATTAATGACTTCCCTCTGCTCCTTCCCTGCTGGCAAGGATCCTGGCCAGCCCTGTCTACTCATAAAGGCTCTCAGAACATTGCTAATGAAAGCTTCTGACCAGGGTGGGGTCATCTAGCTTTCTTGAGAGCTAACTCATTTTCAGTCTGAACTCAAGAGTCCTGGAGCTTCCTCATCCACCTCCTCCCTCCTGATAATTAAAAGCTTCCAGAGGTGATTTCAAGGACACGATTCTCCCAGTTGATGGAAGATGTTCCTGAAAGTGGTTCTAAGCTCTGGATCCCCAAGAGGGCCTCAAACCCTGTGTATTCAGTCATTCTGATTTTAGTGTTCAAATTCTTCTTTTAAAAGAATTACAGTGGGGGTCAGGGAGAGATCACAACTTGAGATGTCCTTAACTGCTACAGGGATATCACAGGCTTTTATAACAAGCTATGTGGCTGGGGCAACTCTTTTTGACAAAAATATCACAGAGTTCCAATAAAAAGGTCCCTATGGGTCTTTGGAAATGATTATAAAAGGCTGATCTGGTTGTAAACACAGGCTCAACTGAAGAGGAGTTTTCTAAGACCCATGGGTAGGGAATTTTAGGAGATGAAAACATCAGAAAAGCCAAAAGTTCTTTCTTGTGTTTTTATCTTGCTTCTCCCCAGCAAGAGGGGAATGTTTCACTCTGAACTGTGCACGCTGCATGCTCAGTCGCTTCCGTCGTGTCTGACTCTGTGCGACCCTCTGGACTGTAGCCGACCAGGCTCCTCTGTCCATGGGATTCTCCAGGCAAGAACACTGGAGTGGATTGACGTGTCCTCCTCCAGGGGATCTTCCCAACCCAGGGATCGAACTATCATCTTTTTATGTCTCCTGCATCGGCAGGTGGGTTCTTTACCACTAGTGCCTCTTGGGAAGCCCTACTCTGAATTGTGACAAATCAGAAACTCTTTTTGGCTCCTCAGTGCTTCTGTAAATCTCTCTTTTTCCCCTGAGTGTGTGGTTCCATCACCAATGGCCAACAGCCAAGATTATTCATCTAATTTAAAAAAATATATTACATTAAAATGTAATACAACTTTTAGTTTGGCAGAATCATAGGTTTATAGCATATGTTGCTGGATTATTTTCATTTTTATTATTTTTGAATTAGCATTTTATTTAAAAATAATATATAATGTTGCTAGCTTTTAAACACAGGTTAATATAATTCTGTTGCATAAACTACAGGTGGTTATTTGGCAATGAAACATAAGTTATTAATTTGCATCACCTAAAAATAATTTTTATATCTTACTAGGGCTTTATTAGCCCTAATAGAGAAGAAACATAATCTTCCTTTAGAGTCTTTTGTTATCATAATTTCGAACTGGCCAGGTTAGAGTAATGAAGCCATTTAAAAACTGTGCTTAATTGTGAGAAGGTAATTTCATAAAGAATCATGTATCTGAAGTAAAACAATTATAAGCAAAATTGTCAGAGAAGTAATCAAGTCAATGATAAAATTTTTAAGCATGGGACTAAAATGAAGTCATATAGACTATATATTCTTCACAGCATACTGCCACCAAGTGGCTAGGTCATTTCTTTTAAAATCACACTTAATATTTTTCATTATAAAAGCAATAACTGTAAAAAGAGAAAATAATTTTAAAAGAAAAATAAAAGAGAAGGGAAAAAAAATGCCCTAACCCTTAATCCAGCTTCCACGACTAAAAACATTGTTTATATCAACTCTGATGATCAGTGTATTGCCTAAAACGCTGGAAAAAAAAATCTCATGGTATTTTTGTTATTTGTTTAATGTCTGTGGTATTGTCTGTAAAGAGACAGTTCTGTCTCTGCAGCAGAACATTAAATTATGGTTATTACTCTCACAGCACATATTTGAGTATACTCAGAAACCCCAGATCATTTCTAATTTGGTAAAAATTTTTATATAATTTATACACACTGACATTGGACACTAGAGTTACTCTTAACAGAAGGGAACGTGTTTATAGGGAGTTGAGAATTTTTTTTTTTTTTAAGATGTAGTTTCTTATTCTTGGACAAAACTAGAAGCATAACTGCATTCTTTGGCCCACTGAATACCAGCTTAATTTAATCAGATCTACTCAAAAGGAATTAACTTTTGCAATAATGTATTCCATCTGTGCCTTACGGATAATGTCAAACCAGTCTCCTCAGCCTTTTCCTCCACGTCTACCATGGGGCAAAATGTGTTTTGTTACTCTTTGAAAGTGATGCTTTATTGAGCACTAAGTACATTCCAGATAATGCGCTACACTTTACGTGCTTTCTCTCCTTTAATCCTTACAACAACCCCATCAGGCAGGCAACACTGTTGTTCTCATTTAAAGACGAGGCAACAAAGGCACAATAAGGATAAATGACATATCCAAAGTCACCTAGGCAGAGATCCAAGAGTAGAAATTCCTACCTGTTTCTGGCATGTGATTTATGCTGGTCGCTGGCCCCATTAATTAACAATCTCACTTTCTATCAGGATGGCCGCAGGTGGGGCAGCTCAGCCAGCCCAGCAAGCAGAGTTCCCCTGCTGAGACTTAGCCATTGTCCCTAGGGGCTGGCCAGTGTGTTAGGGCTGCCTGGCCTTGTAGGGCTCAGGACCCACCTGAAAGGCCTATGGTTGGACTAACCCACTGAGCACTGATTCTTAGACTCTTCCAGCCTGGAGTTATTTTCTTCTGAACACCAACTATTTTATTCAAGCTACGGTGGCTCAGAAAGTAAAGAATCTGCCTGCAATGCAGGAGACCCAGGTTTAATTCTTGAGTCAGGAAGATCCCCTGGAGAAGGGAATGGCCTCCAGTATTCTTGCCTAGAGAATTCCATGGACTGGGGAGCCTGGAGGCCTACAGTCCACGTGGTTGCAAAGAGTCAGACACGACTGAACAAGTAACAAACACACATGCTAACTACAGGATGCTTGAAAAACATAGGAGAGTATGAAAAAGAAAACACAATTTTGTATTTGTTCAAAAACTAGAAACAATCATTTTTTTTATATATTTGTTAACAGTCTTTGGTGTATATCTATGCCCTAGTGGAGATTATGCTCTTTACTAAATGTTGTATCTGGGTTTTTTTATTCAATAATACACCATGAACATTGAAAAGTTTTATTAAAACTTGTTCACAATCATCATACTACTGGCAATTAAATATTTCATCATGTTTATACTGTGTTTATTCTATCACTGTCCCATTGAGAAACTGTATATCTTGGTGATTTCAAATAACAGCTTTGGATTTAGATGAAACTGTTCAAATCCTGGCTCCATCACCTGGAGTTGCATGACCCTGGCAAATTACTTAACTGCTTTGTGACTCAGTTTCTTCATTTGTCAAATTGGATAGTAATAATAATTCTTCATTGTGAGGTTTGATGAGATAGTTCATGTAAAGTGCTTAGTACCATGGCTTATACAAATTAAAAGCTTAGTAAGCACTAGCTATTGCTATTACTGGACTTATAGATTGTTTCCAAATTCTTATTTTATAATTAGCTTTTAAATAAATTTTGTGCATCAGACTTCTTTTCATATCTCTACTTATTTCCTAAGGCTAGATTTCTATAACTGGAATTGTTAGGCCAAAGGGCGTAGATATTTTTAAGGCAGCTTTATTTTTGTCCTTGCCAGTCTTGGTGTTAGAGCCACACTAACCAAGACCTGCATCTTAGAGCTTTGACCAGAGCTGGCACAGGGCCCTTTCTAGACCTTTCCTTCCGAAGTTTCTAGGTATTTTAGAAACAGAAGTCATACTAAAGGTGTGTTTTTCAAGTTAGTGAAGGTTTTTTCCCTGTCTTGTTTGTCTTAAAACATAAGCATCTCCTTGTGATTTCTTTATTTTTATTCTCCTTATTCTAATAATCTCAACTGTTTCACAGCATTTACCTGCTATCGTCCTAGGCCAGTTTAGTTTTATGGTTGGAATTCAACATTATTTGGGCCAAGGGTAAAGATTTGACTATAGTCATGTCAGATGGCAAAGCAAAAGACAGTAGGCAGAACTATCAAATAGTCACCAGAAGCCCTGGGCAGAGAAAAGGATACGTCAGAATAAACTCTACCACGCCTTGAAAAACAAGTTGAACCATGAATCATTTCATGAGTTACCATGTTATCCTCGTATATTAAGGATAGGAGGTCGTGCCTAGACATATTCAAGGGATTATTTTCATGCTTATATTCCTTACAGTTGAGGGAGAAGAAGGTAAGAAATCTGGGTATGGCGGTCATATCATTAAAGAGAAATTATAAGAGAAGGAAAAGGTTAAAAAAATGGCAGCCACCTAAACATTTTCTTGAGTGACATGGATCTCACAGAGGTGAGGATCTGATATCAAAGTGTAGCAAACTCTATGCACAAGCATGGGCAGCTTCCAATTTTACCTAGTGGTTCAGGATTCTTCAAAGGTGCAACCTGGCTATCAAGCCCAGCATGTACCTGTTCCTTAGTCTGAACAGTCTAGTGGACATTTGCCATTTTTCAGTTGCCCAGCTGCAGGACCTACTTCTTTGTGGGCATCCTAGAGGAGGTAGGAGGCAGGTGGGGTTTCCCACTGTGGTAGCCTCAGTGGAGCAGAGAAACCCTCTCCCTACCCCATCCCACCCCCTTCCCAGCCAGCAAGTAGCTGAAAGCAGATGACCTAAGCCTCACTCATCAGATGCCCTTCTTATCCACTCACACATGGCTCCAGGAAATTACTTAGAATCCAATGTAGATGCGATAGCTATATCCAGAGTCTGGTAACAGCAGCACCAGTGGAGTATCTGGGGCACAGGGAAGCAGTGGCAGAGAGCACAGTGCCAGGTGCAGAGTCCTCACAAGATCTTCCCCGGCTAAGATTTTGGCTGTGCTTCTGGCTGCCCCCATCCCTTGGATCCTATCTGTGACCATTTTACCAGCCTTTCTACTACTTTCCAGCTGTCGTTCCAATAATTAATTCCTTTTCTGCTTCAGAAAACCAGATTTTATTTCTTTTGCTTACACCCAATCACCATGAAAAATTCTGTAGTGGGTAAACATTGCAATTTTAGGTAGTGGGTGGTTAGGTGAGGAGACATGGTAGGACAAATATTGACCATGCAAAGATGTCCATGCTCTAATCCCTGGAATTTGTGGATAGATTACCTTATATGGCAAAAGGGATTTGAGATGGGGAGATTATCCTATATTCAGAAGTGAAATTTCAAGGGTCTTTATAAGGAGACAGGAGGATCAGAGTCTGAGAAAGAGATTGGCAGATGCTATGCTTCTGATTTTGAAGATGAAAAATGGGGCTGCAAGCCAAGAAATGCAGACAGCCTCTAGAATCTGGAAAATGCATGAAACTGACTCTGAGAGCCTTCAGAAGGAGCATAGTCCTGCCAATACCTTGGTTTTGGTGCAGTGATGCTTATTTTGGATTGCTCACCTCCAAAACTGCTAGAAAACACATTTGCATTGTTTTCAGTTACTGAATTTATTCTAACTTCTAATAGAAGTGATAGGAAACTATCACAGGAGATTACGACTTCCTCATGGAAAAGCATAATCTTTATTCTCTATTATTTGATTGCAGACCTCAGAGAGATTGTGAAACTCTTATGAATTGTTCTTTATTCTACAAAACCCTGGTGGTTTACTAAGGACAGGACCCAAAGAAGATTAAATAAATCCAGATGAAGGATCTAAAATCATAAGTATTTCAAAGAACATTGTGTATATATGTTTAACCCAGCTTAGTAACCACAAACCTACAAATTTATAATCCATCTTAATATGAATGAATCAGAAATCTCTTAATTACAAATAACAGAATTTTTACAAAGTACACTCTGTGTGCCACTTCTAATTTGCATTGTATTTATTATCACCTATATCTGGTTCCATTGATATAACATTTGTTTTTTCTTTTTGAACCACTAAAATCCTGAAAAATTAATGAGAATCTCTGAGTCACTGGTAATACAACCAATGGTATTTTGTGAGAACAAAGAACAATGTGGTTTAATATCTTGCTTATACTTGCCTTCCTCTGGAGAACCTCCAGAAAAAAAAAAAAAAAAAAAGACTATGATTTCTCTGGGAAACTTTTCTACTGCAAGTTGTAATTCAACCAAGTTAATTAGTCATTGTGAAATGTAACTGCCCTTCCCTCAGGCCTCTAACTTGTCATTAAAGGGGTTAGAAGGCCTGTAACTTTTCTTCATGACAAAAGGATCTGTATTACAACAGAACTGAAAAACACTCCTGCCTAGAAGTCCTCTTCTCACAGTTTTTCACATCAGTAGGAGTGAAATTAGGAAATTCACGTTCATATTTTCAGTGCAAGTTTTCTGTGCCAACAAACTATCTTTTCCCTTTTGGTGCTATTTCTGCACTGCTTAATGACTCCAAGAATTGTTGCAGTGAATATCCAGGTTGGTGGTCTAGAAGCTCCAGTTTCAGCAGCCCCTGGAAATTTTCAGTGCCTCTGCTGAAACCTCATATCCAGAGGCAGAGAGGGCTAGGCCGAGGGGATAATTTGGAACGTGATGGTTCACTGGAGCCATGGCCCTTCATCCTATACTTCTTGAGATCCTGGGGTGCTCAGGGACTGAGGAAGTGGTGGGCAGGAGGAAAAGGAGGCAGAGGTGGAACCAGATAATACTAGAGAGAATGGCCTGAGATTCTCATGTACCCACCCTTTTTTGCCCCCCAAAACCATGTTACTAAGGCAATGGCTTGGGCAATCAGTTCTGACCCTCTTTGACCACACACTTCTCCCTCTTAAAGGGTGTGTCCAACCTCCAGAACACACTGCAGAAATACCACTTGATAGATGCTGCAGAAATACCACTTGATAGATGCTGAGGAATTGTATTTTTAACTGGTACCCAAGCATTTCTAATGCAGATGATCCTCTGCGAAGCACTGCTTCCAAGACATTTTACTGAACCAAGTTCCAGCTGGAAAAACACACTGTGAATTTCCCTATGGTGCCTTGTCTTGGGCAAGGTCACCTTTTCCACTTGTACTTTGTCCTTGTCTCTGACTGCCCTATCCCATCCCAAGGTTCCTATGGATTCATTCTCATCACTTTAACACAAACCTGCTTCCACATCTGGTATTCATGCCACAGTGGAAACAGTTGATAGCATCTTATGGTTCCCTCTTCTCTCATGTATTTGCATTTCATAACAAACATTAAAAGAATTAAAAGAAGCTCCGTTGGCATATTAGCTAATGTGTAGAGGAGGATTTCGTTAGGTGATCCAGAGGAGGCTAACAAGGGACCCTCTTAGGAAGGAGACCAGCAGAACTACAGGGTAAGTGCTGGAATCCTGCAGCCTGACTCATGCCCAGGTCTACCATTTACCAGCTTTATAATGTTCAGCAAACTTCTTAACCTCCTTGAGCCTCGTCCTCCTCAGTACAATTGGAATAACAGTTTTATAGGGCTGCAGTGATGAGTAAAATTCTTATCACAGTGCCCAACACAGAATAAGCATCCAATAAATGTTAGCTGTATTATTTATTATCCTGAAGTCACCTGGATTCAGCCACTGAATTAGCCTCTTGTTATTATACCAGGATAGAAACATAGTAGCCTCTAATACAGGGAAATTTGTCCCATGAAGTCTGAAAGTATATTCTGAGATTGATTTATTTTTTCTTTTTTAGTCCCCTCTTATCATTATCCATGGTTTTGCTTTCCTCAGTCTGTTACCCTGGTCACCTGGATCCAAAACTATTAAATGGAAAATTCCAGAAATAAAGAATTTTTAAATTTTAAACTGTGCACTATTCTGAGTAGCATGATGAAATCTTGCATTGTCCAGCTCCATCCTACCCTGGATATGAATGATCCACGAATTGGGCCTGTCAGGCACTTAGTAGCCATCGTGGTTATCAAAACAACTTTTCTGTATTATGGTGCTTATCTTCAGGTGACTCTTATCTTACATAATAAGGGCCCAAAGAACAAGCATAGTGATGCTGGAAATTTGGATATGCTGAAGAGAAGCTGTAAAGTGCTTCCTTTAAGCGAAAAGATGAAAACTCTCAATAAGGAAAGAAAAATAGTTCTATGCCAAGCTGTATGGTAAGAATAAATCTTCTGTCCTTTAAATTATGAAGAAGTAAAAAGAAATTTATGCTAGTTTTGCTGTCATACCTCAAACTGCAAAAGTTATAGCCAGAGTGTGTGCTGAGTGCTTAGTTAAGATGCAAAAGGCATTAAATTTGCACAATAAGTATTTTGAAATCGAGAAAGAAACTACATTCACACAATGTATATTATGTGTATATTGCTATAGTTCTATTTTATTGCCAGTTATTGTTGTTAATCTCTTGCTGTGCCTAATTTAGAAATTAAACTTTATGTTTATTTACAGGAGAAAAACATAGTATATATAAGGTTCAGCACTATCCGTGGATTCAGGCCTCCACTGGGGGTCTTGGAATATATTCCCCACCCATATGGTTGGGGGGGCTACTGTGTAAGGCTTTGTTTTCCATTGAAGTCTAAATACTCTAAGGATGAAAAAGCGAGTATGTCATTTAACCCTTATTATAATTTGGTTATACTATAAAATGATTTAATTTGGTTTCTTTTGGAGACCAGGTTTTTAAAAGCCAAGGAAAGGCACTATCCAAGGGAAAGTGATACAGAAGAATGCTAGGGTCTGCAGGAAAGCCATACCTACGTCACGATTTGTCCTGCGGTGCCATCTGTGCAAAATTTTGAAAACGCATTGTTACAAGGATGAATCTATTTAGTGGTACACAAATAAGAATTTTAGAGCACCAAAACAGGAAATTCTTCCATGAAGGGAGGATTACTGCCTGGACTGTGTTTCTTCATACTTGATCTTAGCCAAAAGGCCAAAAAGTGATGTTTCTTCATAAATAAATAAATTACCAGGAAAGTTTGGCCCCAAACCCCACTACTAAGCAAGTTAATTAAAGTATTACAGAAACTATCTTTTTATTTTTTCCATTATGAAGCAATTCAGACTTCGGTGGTGAGGTTTAATTCTTACTGCTTTGATTTATTGTTTGTTTATAATGCTGTGTGCTTTTGGTTAGACTTTTGCTTTGTCTGTCTTTAGGATTAAGGGATCTTTGTCTCCTTCACTGACTGAAGTTATGCAAGTACCTAGCAAGTGCCTGATATGCAGTATAGGACAAATGAACATTTCATGAACAGCTTAAAGGAATGACTGTTTTCATGGATACCTTTTTTAAAAAGCAATTGATATTAAAGATTTACTGAAAAGCAATTTGGCAACTTGCATTAAGCATCTTAAAATATGCTCAACTCTTGATCCAATAAGACCTAAAGGCAGAAGGAGAATTTATATGCAAAGCTATTCAAAGAAGTTTATTGATAAAGGAAAAATGCAATAACCTAGATATTGTTTAACTAGAGAAATGATTAAATTATATTACATCCATAAACTGAAGTGCACCCATTAAATAGGTTTTTTAAACTCAACAAGGTAGATTAAGTAAGAAAATCAGGATATAAAACAGGACTTATACCACAGCACCAACCATTTAAAAAATATGTGTATGGGAAAAAACTAGTATTAAATCCATTAAAATGTAAACAATACTTATTTCTAGGTTGCAGATTATAATAGATTTGCATTGCTTCTACAAATAGAAAAAAAGAGATAATTTTTCAAAATGATTTTATGCTAGCACTTTCCCTAACACATTTTTCCTGTATCTTGTTTAATGTGTCTTAGAAAGGAATTTGTACCAAGAGAATAGTTTACAGTTCCTCTTAGCTAACATGTTAGTCCTGGACAGATGCAAGTTTTCAGAGAGATTTAATTTCAGCTGGCATTTTTGCCTCTTGAGTGATTATTTTTCCCTTAGGAAATAAAGACTTTAAATTTAGAATTGTAGGGTAGCTGTGATGTCCCCATTCTTTCTGTGTGTAGCTTACAACCTTTACTTTTAAAGGAGAACATCTGTGGTTTGTGGTCCTATACAGTTGTCCATCGGTATCCATGGAGGATTAGTTCCAGGACCCTCTTTGGATACCAAACTCAGGGAAAGCTTGAGTCCCTTAACTAAAATGGAGTTTGTATTTGCCCTTAACCCATGCACATCCTTCCATATACTTTAAATCATCTCTAGAGTACTTAAAATACTCAATACAATAAAATGCTATGTAAATAGTTGTAAATACAATGTAAATGCTATGGAAGTAGTTGCTGCTGTTGTTATCAGTTTCTCAGTCGTTGGGACCCCATGGACTGCAGCACGCCAGGCTTCCCTGTCCTTCACCATCTCCTGGAGTTTACTCAAACTCATGTCCATTGAGTCAGTGATGCCATCCAACCATCTCATCCTGTGTCTTCCCCTTCTCCTCCTGCCTTCAATCTTTCCCAGCATCAGAGTCTTTTCTAAGGAGTCAGCATCAGATGGTCAAAATATTGGCGCTTCAGCATCAGTCCTTCCAATGAACATTTAGGATTGATTGCCTTTAGGATATCAATGACTGTTTTGATGTCCTTGCAGTCCAAGGGACTCTCAAGAGTCTTCTCCAACACCACAGTTCAAAAGCATCAGTTCTTCGGCATTCATTCTTCTTCATGGCCCAAGTCTCAAGTCCATATGTGACTGCTGGAAAAACCATAGCTTTGACTATATGGACCTTTGTTGGCAAAGTAATGTCTCCACTTTTTAATATGCTGTCTAGGTTTTTCATTCCTTTCTTCCAAGGAAGTAGTTGCTGGTGTGAGGCAAATTGGTTTTGTTTTTCAAATTTTCTGGAATTTTTTTTCCAAATATTTTCTGCCCTTCGTTGGTTAAATCCATGAAGGTGGAACCCATGCATGTGAAGAGCTGACTGTACTTGGAGGATATTTCTGTAAGTTGTTCCACTTCGAGGTACAATTGACCCCTAACACAAGGGTTGGGGTGCTGACCCTCCACATAGCCAGAACTCCTCGTATAATTTATAGTTGACCCTCTTTATTTTTGGTTCCACTGTATCCTGTTCTGCACTGTGAGTTCAATCCACCACAGATTGTGTAGTGCTCTATTATTTATTGAGAAATATCTATGTATAAGTGAATCCACCCAGTTCAAACCCATATTGTTAAAGAGTCAACTGTAATTACTTAAAGAAAGAAATCAATGAGATTGCTAAGGGCTGGTGGTAAGAAAACCTGTATTCTGCTTTAACTGCTCTTTACTCACTAGCAAGGAAACAAATCATGCTACAGTTTCCTCATTTGTAAAATGATGCCAATTTCACTATTAAATTTGTCTGATGTAAGTTCAAACACACTTATGTATACTATAATAAATGGTAAGAAAATGTTAATTATCAATTTGAATAATCTTGCTAAGCAATTCTAGATTTCATTAAAATAACTGGATTATCTACTAAATTCTGACTGTTCTAAAATGGTATCAAAAGTCTTAGGAATTTTAACAATATCAATTTAAGTTGGAATACCTTAAATTAAAAACTTACTTAAAAAAAAGAGAGAGAACTGATAACCCATATTGCAAATGATTCCCTTAATAATGTGTACATAGAGGGCACCAAAAGAACTTTTTAACCTTATCTTTGGCTCTATGGCTCCCTCTGCTTACTTGGTAGTCATTAATATTTACAATGTATGTCAAAGTGCTTTGAAAACATAAAATAATTCCAAGATGTTATATTATGTAAGAATGACATTAACAATGCTGTGATTACAAATAAATCCTTCCGTTCTGAAAAGAACATTTTAAATCTAGTGTGTAAGCTACCCACAGTACAGAAACATCTTCCAGATAAAGACTGGGACCAGCATGGAGTATTTTGACAATTACGATAGGTTCATTTTATTATTTACTTACAATTAAAAATAAAATCTTAGCCAAATAGACTTTATTTCTTAATTTAATTTTTTTTTGGAGGGTTGTGCTTGCAACTTGTGGGATCTTAGTTCCCCAACCAGATGAATTTATGCCCTTGGCAATGAAAGAGCAGAGTCCTAGCCACTGGACCAACCGGGAATTCCCTGGCTAAGCTTTTACAGAATAATGTTTAAATGACTAGAAAATAAACAGAATAATATTAAGAGCAGAAAAATATCTAAAAATAAACAATAGCTCAGCTAGGTTATACTGAGAAGAGAATTAAAAAATCTCATGTTGAAGTGTTTTAATTTTTTGTGTTTACTTTTCATATAGTAAGTAATCAATCTTTATTGAATAATTTTGTTTCTCCTAAGGAGAATATATTTTATCAGAATGGCCTAAATAGTGTACTGTAACTCTTACTAAACTCTTTTTTAAAACAAGGGTTAGGGGGATTACATGCCTGACAGTTACCCAGGATATTTGACAGCCCCCATCCCCTCTACCTCAAATCATGGACTCAGACACTCTGGGAGCAGCCACAGTGAACATGCATACTAAACAAGCACCCCCAGCTGGTTGTTACATCTTGAAATATTTGAGAACCATTACATAAATTGTAGTCAGCCTTAACAAAATCAAAGCCAAATAACAATTTAAATGTTATCACCTGCCCTAGTCAGTTTTGGTGATGGATAGGGAAGCCTGGCGTGCTGCAGTCCATGGGGGTTGCAGAGTTGGACATGACTGAGCAACTGAACTTAACTGACCTGCCCTAGAATAGTTTTGTCAATTCTGATAGAAATCAGGGAGGAAAAAAAAAAAAAAAACTTGGAAGAGAGACAAAAGTCAAAAGAAAAGCCGAAGAGATAAATATAGAAATACACTCACCTATTTCAGGAGTTTTATGAAAAAAGGGTGAACTCCAGGGCTGCCAGTACCTTTTACCTGTTTCTTGACATCTCACTTGAAATACATATGTAGCATTTGGCTGCAAGTAGAATTCTGACTGTTGCTCATATGTAAAATTGGTATCAAATTCTTTAACCTAAAATAGATCAATAACCATAGTGAAGTACCATAAAGAAATGATGCAGTAGGCTTTTAAAACAAACAATTATTAGTAGAAACATATGGGGACATATTATGTTCCAGACCCTTCTCAACCCTGGGGAAACAGAAATAGAGTACTTTGTATAAAAGATAGTCATAAGTAATCAAATACATGTTATTTAACCTTAAAAGTCAAATACACATTGCTTAGTGTCTGACAACTCTCTCAAGCTTTTAAATCTCAAGAAATTCCAGCACGTAATATACTCTTAATTTTGACCCAGCTGATTTTAATAGGATAAGAGGAGGGGAGACCTGATAGCTACTGTTTGAATTCAGTCCTTCTTCCCTTCCCCATCTGTCTGTCTGTTCCTGTCTCTCTGCAGTTGGGTATTTAGATCAATAATTCTTTCTGAGTGATGAAATCATTTCACTTGCTAATGATGACTTTTAGAAAAAATTACCTACAAACTAAGCTGTTCAATTGCTGCTTATTGCAGATCTATGCATTCTATAAGGATATGTATGAAAACAAAACAAAACATTTAAGATCGTTGAACTGTGAAAATCCAATGGAAGATAAGCAAAAAAAAAAAAAAAAAAAGCTGAGGGATTAACTTAAAAGTCATGTTTCTGGGGCGCTACAACCTGCCATAAAATATAATGAAAAAGGATCCCCAGACAAGCTGGTTCAGAAGGGAGAGAGAAACCAAGGTACTCACACAGCACATTAGTGTGTTGTAATAAGTGGATCTACTGGAAAACAGTGAGGCACAATTGAAAGTTAAGCATGAAAAAAGTCTAGAAAAGCATTTATTTATTAACAGCAATTGGAAGAAAGCAATGACCATGAAAGAGAAAGTTAAAACTATCACGATTAAAACACACAAACATGTACACACACACAAAACAGGGTATTCACATCATTTAGAGATTCTTCTGTTAAAACCCACTCTTAATATGTCTTAAAACTTGCAATACATTTAAATTGTAAAAATTATATAAAGGTCTGTTTTGGGACATCATGTTCCCTGAAAGATATCATTCCGAGTTTCCATAAGCCACATTTTTACCCATGGCTCCTGAAATTTTCTGTTCTTTTAAATTTGAGTAGAGGCTCCTGGGCTCTCCTGAGATACAGGAGAGATTTGACTAGTGCCAAAAGTTTAGCTCCCATATGCACTATTCTCCCGTATGTCTCTTGCCATTATATTTGTAGACAAGTCCTCTAAGAAGAGAAATACCCTAAAGTTACAGCCAGAATTCTAAAATAGAAAAAATTTATGGAACTGTTAAAAGTTGTTTCTGCTAAGAAACAAACCAGGTGACTCTTTAGGGCCTTGCAAGCTCAAGATGGTACTTCAAAATAATACTTTCAGAGGCTAAAATAGGCATTGAGAGAGAGTTGGGCTTAATTGTGTTCCGATGCAGAGGGTATGATCTCAAGTGACAGAAATATAACTTCATTTTTATAGCAGCTAATTTCTTTTTAAAGCCTCAGTTCTCAAGGTGGGAGGCCTGGAAACTTAATCTCCATCATTTTGAGGTACTGCTTTTCTTAGATTTACACCTAAGTTTCTGGGAGCATCCTTGGGTGAAGGGAAGACTCTCACCCTATTCAGCATTCTATAAACTAACTGCCTCTGACCCCACAGCCTGGAGCATGGCACAGGCTGAGGGGTCCTGCTCATTAAACATCTGAGTCTATACGTTTTTTGTTCTTCCCCTGTACCAACCCATTTCCTCCTCTATCTGCTCAGAAGCCTCTTTTTTTCCCATATTTATTGATTTTCGGTTGTGCTGGGCCTTCGTTCCTGGATGGGCTTTTCTGTCGCTGGGGCGTGCGGGTGCTACTGTCTAGTTGCCGTGTGGAGGTTTCTCGCTGCGGCGGCTTCTCTTGTTGCAAAGCATGGGCTCCAGCACATGTGGGCTTCAGTAGTTGTGGCGTGTGGACTCAGTAGTTGCAGTTCCTGGGCTTTAGACACAGGATCAGTAGTTGTGGCACACGGGCTTAGTTGCTCTGAGGCATGTGGGATCCTCTTGGACCAGGGGTTGAACCCAAGCCTCCTGCATTGGCAGGTGGATTCTTTACCACTGAGCCCCCAGGGAAGCCCTTGGAGCCTTTAGCTAGTGTTTGGTATGAGAGGGAAGGGGGTTGGGGATTGAGAAATCTATTTGTGACTAATCATATGTTCTTTTTGTTTTGGTTTTTTGAACTTTTTATTTTGTGTTGGGGTATAACTGATTAACAGTAGTTGTGATAGTCTCAGGTGAGCAGTGAAGGGACTCAGGCATACATATACATGTATCCATTCTCCCCCAAACTCCCCTCCCATCCAGGCTTCCACATAACATTGAGCAGGGTTCCATGTGCTATACAATAGGTACTGGTTGGTGGCAAATCACATGTTCTTACAAGTTTTCTGTCCTATACAAGCACTTACACTTTTGAAATGTGAAGGCCAAGGATTTGACCCTTTGCTATCTGCCCGTTGTTCTATTAGCTATTCCAAGAAAACAGTGGATGCCTGGTTTTGGGCAGCCTAGGACTAAGAAGGGTTTTTACATTTTTTTAATGGTTGAAAGAAAGTCCAAAGAAGACTATTTTGATGATGCATGGAAATGTGTGCATAAGTAAATTTTACTGGTATGCAACAATGTCCATTTATTTACATATTGTCTATGGCTGCTTTCATGCTATAAATACAGAGTTGAATAGCTGAGAAAGAGATCTTATGGCCTGAAAAGCCTTAATTGTTTACTATTTGGCCCTTGAATAAAAAGTTTGCCAATACCCTGATCTAGCTTCATCAGAGACTTGAGTCACCGTTAATTCACTTACTTGAACTTATAGTCAAGATTTCCCTACTTTACTGTCACTGCTCTTGGCACCATTAAAGGCAGATAATCATACTAATAGTTGATGTGTCCAAATATTATCTGTGTGAAGTAGACATTATAAATATCAATGCAAATACAAAAATGATTATGGAACAGCCCTGTCTTCCAGGGGCTCACAGTTAAAAGATGAGGAAATACACATGTAAACTGAGCAAATACTCCTGAGATATGGGTGCATAGGAGTGTGCAAAGATCGCCATTGAGAATTGTGAGCTCAAATTTTTATGCAAGTTTAAGGTATCAGGAAGACAGCTGATGAAGATAACCAAAGCAGATATTCTCCCCATGGCATCAGCCTTGCAGGTTCACCTGAAGGACTGGCTAATACCTTATAATATGTATGCAGCTTAGCTAAAAACAGGTGAAAATATCCTCAGTGCACTGATTCTGATTTTCAGGTGGGCATGTTTGGCTCAGCCACACCTGCTATGTGGCTCTCCTGGAGGTTAAGATGAAGAGTGGCAGTAACAAACAGCATTTACTGAACATTAACTATATTCCAGGTTGTGGACTAGCTTCTCTCGTCATTTAATCATCCCCACAACCATATGAAGAAGGGCATGGCAATCCACTCCAGTACTCTTTCAGGAGAATACCGTGGACAAAGGAGACTGGTGGGCTTCAGTCCATACGGTTGCAAAGAGCTGGGCATGACTAAAGCGACTCAGCATGCATGCTCACATAGCATGCACAACCATATGAGGTGGGTGTTTACCTTAGTCTTCTTTTAAGTGTGGCAGTAATGATACTCAGAGAAGCTAAGGAACTTGCCCAAGGTTGTATCTAGAAAGTGTCATAGCCCGCTTTGAACTCTAGAGCCTGTGCACTTAGCCACAAGGCTTTCTGTGTAACTGCCCACCACTTTGAAGTAAAGAACTTCCTTCCAGCAATTATCTGATGGAGGCAGAGCTGAGGTGGTAGGGCAAATCCGTAGTCCTTTGTATCTGCCTATTCTTCATGACTCTCATTTCCCATCTCCTTACAAGGAGGTAACGGTAACATTTTATGCATGATCCAGATGAAATTGATGGGTAACACATGTGGAAAACAAAGCTTCATTCTGGCTGTTACCAACTGGACTTGGGTCATCTCTGTGAATGGTTACATTTGGAGAAATTATGGTAAAAGGGATAGGATACAGATTTTGGATTGAAACCGGTTCCTTCATTTTCCAAAAATTTTTTGTGCCCAAAGTAATGTAGGGTCTGTGAGAGGTTCTTAGTTACCGTACTAATACTGTAAGCTTGGAGAACCTGGCTTAAGCTCTTTCAAGCCCTATGTCTTCATTTCTGTGATGGAGCTGAGACTACCTATCACTAAATATTGTGATAGAGATTAAATGAGGTAACAAATATTCTTTCAGCTCCTTCATTTGCCTGCTTCTGATAAAGAGAACATTTTGAGGAGTTCAAATTTACCTCTAAGTTACCAAGTTTCACAGTGGCACATGAAGCACCACCAGGGGGAGCAGAGAACAAAAGTTTCAACCAAAAAACGGTTTCTGAAAATCTATTACAAGATACTGATACTACAGCACCTTTCTATTTCCTAAGCATTCTTATAGCTTATTACTTCCTCCTACTTGTGCCAAATAAGGGAATTTCATATTCTTATGTCATCCTATGACCATGACACTACCCATGTGTGTGTTCACAGTCACTTCAGTCATGTCCTACTCTCTGCGACCCTATGGACTGGACTGTAGCCCACCAGGCTCCTCTGTCCATGGGGATTCTCAGGCAAGAATACTGAAGTGGGTTGCCATGCCCTCCTCCAGGGGATCTTCCCAACCCAGGGATTGAACCCAGGTGTCTTATTAGAGTAAAGCCTCACTCACTCAAAGTCTAAGATGAGAATTTCATTTGGGTTGTTTTCTAATTTACCTAAATTCCACATATGCAAAAGATTGGCTGTGAATTTTTTTTATTTTGCTCATCCCAGGCTTTATGCTTGGAGTTGCTGTGAACACAAATGCCATAATTATGTAGTTAAGGAATCCAGCAGGATCTTTATTTGGGTATTTACCAAGTGATGCAGAACATGGACTTGCATCAAAGTGTAATCTAAACAACTAAAATGTCACATTTCTCATTTAAATGAACAAGGGTAAATAAGCAAGTTGGCATTGGGGATTTAGAGTAGTTGTTAGAGTATGCGGTAAAGTTAGTATAGTTTTACCCTCATTTTTTTGACACTGCCTAAACATACTGCTTTCTATAGCAAACCAAAAGTTCATTCATGTTCAGAATGATGAAGGCTTTGGAGTCATGCTAATCATCAGAGAATAAACGTGTATCATTTCACTTAACTCCCTGAAAACTGACAAATTAATATGTGATACATAACTCATAATTAAGCAAAGCCATAAACTCCATTCCCTAATTATTTTGACTAAACTAGCAGCTACAGTCCATGGGGTTGCAAAGAGTCTGACACGACTGAGCGTGCGCATGTGCACGTGTGCACACACACACACACACACACACACACAAATGGCAGTTTATTGTACTTGAAAGTAATAAAATGGCATTTCTTTTCAAATACACCAAAATTGGTACTTTTTCCTCAGATTATTGTTCCCCTATAGTTCAAAATAGTGAGCTTTTATTATAGTGGTCACAGGTGCTGCCATGTGATATGATTTTTATTAATGAAACTTGCACCTTTGCCTCTCCTAAGACACTAACTTGCTAACTTGCTGCTGGTGTTTAAGGATGATTGATTTGCCTAGACATTCACTTTTTTTTACCTTATGCTCATTTAAAACTAATATAGTAATAAATCTTACATTTTGAATTGTGCATTTTTTCATTTAAAAAGAGATACCCATAAATCTGAAGCTCTTTTTGAACAAATTGTATTTTCCTGAATGCCTGGTAAATTTCAGCATAGAATACTTACATTTATATTCATAATCACTGATATAAATTTCACCCTGAGACACTGAATTATAAGTAGCTAAATAGATGAATCCCTCCTAGTTGGACATTTGTCTATTTACTGGTTTACAAAAGGCAAGGGACCTTTTCAGGAAACTCACCTCTTTATTTGGAAGCATCATTATTAAAACTAGAGTAGTTTGAATATCACACAAACAGTCAGATAAAAACATGTAAAATAGATCATTGGTCATTGACTTGGCTGGCTTTTCTTTTACTCACTTACATGTAAAAGGAAAGTAAATTTAGCTTACGTTCCAAGTTTGGTTTGTTGTAGCTTTGTATCTCATTTCACAGGAAACTTTTTCAATTGATGTTTGACTATTCCAGTGGATTACAGTCTTGGACACTGTAGTATTTATATCCTCAGCCCTGGAAATAATGGATGCAGAAGGTATCACTAGAAAAAAACATAAACAGAAATCCAGTAACTTAAAACTGCTTAGGAAGAAATTGGTATTTTTTTCATCAATATATAGACATGTTAAAACTCAAAGAGCTAAACAAAAAAACTCATGATCTAATTAATAATTAATGAAATTGTTCTTGTTTTCTAATTTATTATGTAGGAGAAAACTGCTGTTATTAATTAAAAGTCCATTCCACCCATTCTCCATTTCTTTTAAATGGAACTTTAACAGTCTTGTCTTTTCCCACCTCATGCTGCCTTATATGCCTAACTCATGAAATCTGAAGCCTGGCCTATTAACATAAGAGTATAAAAAAGAGGTAAAGAAGATATCTCTTCTTTCCTGTGTATGTTTAGGGAGAAATTATGATTTGCATCCAAAATTTAGCTCAGAGAATAAGATTTGGCAAAATGTTGAGTTGAGATCTTTTACAATCGTATTGTTATTCTCCTGTGTCATAGGGAAACTTGTACAAATATTTGCTCACTTGTTTTGTTAGCTATTAAAGTAAATCTGTACTTCTAACTTGAACAAAGTGTCTCACAAGACTCTAAGATTTTATAAATTATTGCTGTGTTGTGTGATTATGATTTTCAAAGAAAAAGAAAGTGAAGTTGCTCAGTCATGTCCAACTCTTCGCGACCCATAGACTGCAGCCTGTCAGACTCCTCTGTCCATGGGTTTTCCAGGTGAGAATACTGGAGTGGGTTGCCATTTCCTTCTCCAGAGGATCTTCCTGATCCAGGGATCAAACCCATGTCTCCTGCATTGCAGGCAGACTCTTTACCGTCTGAGCCACCAGGGAAGATCAAAAGGAAACTAAAATTTTCCGTTGATTTTCAAAAGGAAACCGAAATTCTAATGGTTAATCTTACTATTTTTCATACTAGGAGGCATGGTGTACCTGGAATCTCTATATTTCTAATCTGCAAATTATTGTAAATTTGTTCGGTCTGAATAGAATACAATCATTGGCATTTCCCATTTCTCCTATATGCATAATAGAACAATGAAAACCTATGACTTTGTTAGATGTATTTATTTTGGGATTGGCTAAAAAGTTCATTCAGGGTTTTCTGTACGATGGTACAAACTCTTGGGCCAATCCAATACTGATTTAACAAATCAGTGTGCTTTTAGGGGCCATTATTAAACTTAATATTCTCTATGAATTAGTTTCCTTTTATTCTAAGTTATAAAGTATTCTTTGGGAAAAATTATTGTTTTATTTTCAATGAATAATAAAGTTATGTGCACAGGTACATTATTTATAGAAAAACAGAAAAATTAAAGATTTGCTTTCTAGTAACACTGACCTAAAATAAAATCCTTGGGCTTAACCTAGCATGGTGATTTAGTTGCTCAGTCGTGTGTGACTCTTTGTGACCCCATGGACTGTAGCCCACCAGGCTTCTCTATCCATGGAATTCTCCAGGCAAGAACACTGGAGTTGGTTGCCATTTCCTTCTCCATAACCTAGCATAGAATATAAGTAATAGTAGTAGAATTAATCTAATTAAAGAACTTATGGTACTAAACTTTTATCATCTGAATTCCAGAGTTGATTTCCTTTTTCTATTTTAAGCTCCTTGTAATAAGAATCAGAATTCAGAGATTTCTAGAGTCAGGGAAGTGGATCTCTAGGGCTCTGAAACCGTTTGCGAATACTTAAACCCCTCTCAAGGCTATAAATTACACCCCATCTCTGAGTATAGCCTGCTACAAATATAACAACGCAAGCATTGTGAGATCTTTTTCCAGAAAGAAATATTCTGGGGAGGAAGAAAAACTTTTCTTAGTCCTATGAGAAATGCAGATAGAACGGTAAGTGTGGTTAAGATAGAGGCTTAGCACAGAGTAAATCAATACAAGAGAGATCTAAGGCTTCGGGTTTGCATGAGCTTATATTTGTCAAGTAATTATGAAATATGTACTTGACCATTAGTTTGTTATACAAGACTCAAAATGTTGAATTTTTTCTATCATTGCTTACAGTTCAAACATTTCCATCGGATCTTATTTGTTTTTTTTTCTAATGTCAGTTCCATCATAAGTGCTGTATCTTTAGTTTCCACTTAAATTGAAATAAAGAACCGTATTATAGTTGTCTGGTATCTTTCTAACAATATGTATTTTCTTATAATTATTCGCTGGCGAGAACTAATGTTCAAAATGGCAGCCAGAAGGCATTGCATTTTCTTTATTGAAACTCATTTCTCTATAAGAGAAGTTTAAGCATTTCTTTCACATGTCATTTTGGCAGTGTTTCTACACTGTTAACTCAGTCCTGCCTTTCAGCATACCTCCCTAATTTAATTAAAGCCCAATCCCATAGCTGTTGTGTGGAAATTACTCCCAGGAGAGTCCTCTGCTTCAATTTTATAGAACAGTTAATTTATCTAATTTGCAGTGTCTCATTCTTAAAGTGCCATAAATCAACATAGCACATCCAGTAAGAATCTAGGGGCTCTGTTGGGAGGGGCCTCCTACATTGTCAACCTGTGTTTTTCAATCTGAGTTTCTTAGAATCCATTTTGAGAGACTGAGAAAGGAGGAGGAGGGGGTGGATGTGCAGAAACTCCAAACAAGAGGCTCCCTGGTTTAGTGTGAAAAGATTTGAAGGTGACAGTCAGAGGAGAGTTTGGAAGGTGGGGGTGATGGTTAACTACAGCAAGTGAGCAAGTCTGAGATGAAATCTGGCTCTCCTTCTTACTAGCTATGTGGTTTGAGGAAATTATTTTATCTCTTTCTTTGTCTAAAAAATGGGCATAATGGTATCATATATGATTATTTCCAGAATTAAGTGTAATGTGCATGTTAATTGCCTGGAACACTATAGGTGTTTAGTAAATAGATACACTAAGATTGTAATAACAATGATAATAATAGCAGTAATACTACTAATGTTAATCTAGTTCCTAATATTGAATACTGCCAAAATGATACTGAACATGATAACTTTTAACCATTATTAAACCATTGAGGAGAACCTGTTTTTAGGGCTTCCCAGGTAGCTCAGCAGGTAAAGAATCTGCTTGCAATGCAGGAGATGCAAGAGATATGGGTTTGATTCCTGGGATGCAGATACCCTGGAGGAGGGCATGACACTCCAGTATTCTAGCCTGGAGAATCCCATGGATGGAGGAGCCTGGCAGGCTACGGTCCATAGGGTCACAAAGAGTCGGACACAACTGACGCAACTGAGCACGCACATACTATGACTGTATACTACCTCAGAATGTAAACTTACAAAAACATGTAGATCATGGTCCAAAGAACTATAACTCCAAGAATATACAATGCAGTAGAGTTACTATTCATCTCCATAGTTAGCAGTGTTTGTTTTCAAAGCCAATATTCATAGCCTAAGGATAGATTTTTAGACCAATCCTGTTATCATAGTTGAGACATCGAGATATTAGTTCCAACAGAAGACCCCAGTAGTCCCCAAAGGATACTCATGCTGTATCCTGAGGGGCGCCACATCCCCTAAATCGTTAATCAGCAGGAAAGTTGTCACACACATTGCAATGTGCTTTTAAACAAAGACAGGTTAGGAGTTGAGGATCCTGGAACTAGAAGCTTCCTAGCTCTGCAGCCTCAACTTGCCTCATGCTTGGTTTCCTCATGTATAAATTACATTATCTTCTACAAAATAGGGTTGTCATAAGGATTAAACAAGATAATGTATGTAAAAGCAGTTAGTGCTGAAGAAGTGTGCCATAAGTGTTTGCTACTGAAATTATCTTTAATAATAAAAAACAGGGCTAACTGGCACTAGAATCTGCAACGAGAAGGGGATTCACACTTGGTGCTCTTTGGCTGAACTCTGGCTTTAGGATTAGAATGTAGATGTAAAAGGCTCAAGGGCAATTACTTTTTGAATTTATCTTAAGGAGAAAAACAACTACTATGTAAAAATTCAGCCTAAAAGTTGTCCATAGCAGTATAATTTATGATGGTGAAAAACTGAGAACAGTAATAAGGGATAATTAAAGATTTTAATTAAAAATAAGCTTGTAGATTAAATTAATAGAAATATTTATTCTATATTGTAATTTTTTAAAAAGGCAAGTTCTAAAATACCTGATTCAAAAAATATTAACATTTTAATCTGGCTGGTATACACAAAGATGTCTATATAATTCTCCACAATTTTCTATGTTTTTTGTAGAACTTTTCAAACAAAAACGTAACTTTATTTTTTATTTTATTTATTTATTTATTTTATTATTATTTTTTTAATTTTAAAATCTTTAATTCTTACTATCTTATATATACTATCATGTAAGAATTGAATCGCCAGTCTATGTCTGACGCAGGATACAGCATGCTTGGGGCTGGTGCATGGGGATGACCCACAGAGATGTTATGGGGAGGGAGGTGGGAGGGGGGTTCATGTTTGGGAACACATGTAAGAATTAAAAACGTAACTTTAAAAATAGTGTAATATAGCAGTATACTGTAATTCTCACAACATAAAACTCATCAGACTTTATTATAATCCTTATTCGTTTCCATCATCCCCAGTAGATTGCAAGCAAGTACCTTCTTTGTCTGTCTTATTTTCCCTAGCCCTGAGAACTATGCTTGAACATAAGAAATTCTCAATAAATATTGTGAAAAGACACAATTCTATTGTGTAGAAATAAGACTGAAAGGATATATAAAACAAAGGCAGCCTCACTTATCTTTGACTTGTCTCAGGCAGCGGGTTATGGGTAATGCTTATTTTCTTTATCATGATTTTTTGGGACCTTTAGGGGAACTCCTTTCAGATCTTGACTTCATTTGATTAGGTCAGTGCAAATTAGTTGTTTATTTGTAAAGACATTACAGAATTTTTTATTCTTTACCTATATCGTCCAGATGAATTTGTAGTTGTTTCGACTTTTCCATGCCCAGTACATTTGAAGCTTGGACCCAAACCAAATACTTCTTTCCCTTTTGCAATGAATCAGTGGAGATGTTAATGTAACTTGAAGTGAGATATTCTTGCTCTTCTTCTGTCTCTAAACTTAACAAAAAGAGAAAGATTATGATCACCAGTTATGTTGAAGAAATTATTCCTCAATTTTTTGATGCTGTCTTTTTAGCTTGCTTACAGAATGCACTTTCACTTTAAAATGAATCAAAATTTGTTTCAGTTTTGAAAACATAATCAAGACCATCCAGGGTCACGGTGTGACTTTCATGGGCCCTAAGCACCTTTACCTTCATAAACCCCTTTTGCAAGTAAGATTAAAAAGTTTGTATATGTGTAGGTATGTTTTTCATATATATATATATATATATATATATATATATATATATATAATGTTTATATTTATATATATATTGTATATATATATATATATGCAAGCTCCAGCCCATGGGGTCACAAAAAGTCATGACTGAGCAACTGAGCATGCATGAGCACTTATATGTATATATATATATATATATATATATATAAAAATTATGTTTTACAACTGTTGATACAAAAGTAAATATATTAATGTCACATGTTAAAACACTTTCTTTGGCCTAATGGTTCATTTTTTTCTTGTGATTTCAAGTGAAATTAAACATTTTCATAGACTTCTGAAGGTATGGCAGGCCCTGGGTGTGCCTATTGTGCCTCTTTGGGGAAGTCAGCACTGGACATGGTTTGAACTAAGGGAGCTCCCTCTGGGGAGGGGCATTGCATAGGAGTTCCATGCAAAGGCTTTGTAATAAGGAATGCTAACTTTTGTGTTAAATAAGTATTCAAATGTGAAAATAAGATAATGGCAACTGTGTAAGCAGTAAGTAGGGCATCTTTGAATATTTTTCAGTTAGAGAAAACCACATACATGTTCTTAATTGGTTTGTGGCTAATTCTTTCATCACACATATTGAGACCACAAGTCAAAATGGAAATGTATTCTCAGACTGACATTAACTATAGCTACTAGGTAATTTAATTCTTCTTTTAAAGTCTACCTTCATATTAGCACCTAGACCACAAAGGACTATTTTAGATGAAAAATCCAATCAAAATGACTGACTAAACTTTAGGACAGTTTTTGCATACAACTGTATAGTACAAAGTTTCAAAACGTCTTCTGTGTTTTTCCTGTGCTAATTAATATATATAGCAGATTATTTGTTGAAGGGGAATTAGTATGATTTATATTTTTCTGAAGTTTCCATTGCACCTAGTCGTCGCTGCAGTTAATAGATTTTCTGTAAACACTGCTGATTTATGGTGATAATGATAAATAGTATCTTTTAAAATTTAATCATTCATTCAAAAGTTATTTAACATTTAACACCCACTATATTCTAAGCACTACTTTAGACACTGGAGCTACCATAATGGACAAAAAAGGTAAAGTCTCAACCTTTGTAGAGCACACAAATACATATATAATATGTCTTGTGTTGATAAACATTCAGAGGGAAAAAGGAAGGGGGTTAGGAAATGCTAGGATTAAGGGTGAGGGGGGATCTTTTTAGGGAGGAAGATAAGGGAAGACATGTCTGAGAATCTGAGAAGGTAGTAGTGGAGCAGAACAGAATCAAGAATTATGCCTTTCTGGTGGAAGCACATTGTAGGTGATGTGCAAAGGTCCTGAGGCACGTCCTTGTCTGTCCTGTTCAAGAACAGTAAGGAGGTCATTAAGGTTTGATAGACTGAAGGAGATGGGAAGGGATGAGATGAGATCAGAGAGTCCTAGATGAGAGGAGACTTATAAGGCACTGTAATGTCACTAGAGCCGTGGAAGGATCTCTGAGTGAAACGGGAGACTGAACAGAAGAGTGACGTCTGCGATGTGTGTGTGGAAAGGATTACTCTGACTATTTGAGAATAATAGACTGTAGCAGGGCAAAGGCGGAGGCTAGAGCACCAGTTTACTGACCCAGGTGAGAGATGACGTGGCTTGGACGAGACAGTGAAAAGTTAGTTTTTTAAACATAGGTGCAATAAGTTTTTCTGTCAGTTGAATGGGGGCATAGTAGAAAGAAATCTAGGAGGACTCCAGTGATTTTAATTTGAATATTGCAAAGGATGGAGTTGTTATTTACTGAGATAGGGAACATGAGTCTGAGGAGAGGGAACTTAGTATTTGGTTTTAAAAATATTAGCTTTTGGACATTGAGAGGAAACACTGAGTATGAAGTTACGTTAAATTTGGCTGCGATTCAAGAGAGATATGGAGATATGGACTGGAGATACAGATTAGGGAGTTTTATACCATAAATTTTGTTGGGATCTTTTAGATAATGAATGTAGATAAATATAGTAAGAGGTCCTAGGACAGAGCTCTGGATCACTGTTCAGTTTAGTTCAGTCGCTCAGTCGTGTCTGACTATTTGCAACCCCATGAACCACAGCATGCCAGGCTTCCCTGTCCATCACCAACTCCTGGAGTCCACCCAAACCCATGTCTGTTGAGTTGATGATGACATCCAACCATCTCATCCTCTGTCATCCCCTTCTCCTCCTGCCCTCAATCTTTCCCAGCATCAGGGTCTTTGCAAATGAGTCAGCTCTTCTCATCAAGTGGCCAAAGTATTGGAGTTTCAGCTTCAACATCAGTCCTTCCAATGAGTAATCAAGGTTGATTTTAGGACTGGGTTGATCTCCATGCAGTCCAAGGGACTCTCAAGAGTATTCTCCAATACCACAGTTCAAAAGCATCAATTCTTTGGCATTCAGCTTTCTTTATAGTCCAACTCTCACATCCATACATGACTATTGGAAAAACCATAGCCTTGACTAAACGGACCTTTGTTGACAAAGTAATGTTTCTGCTTTTTAATATGCTGTCTAGATTGGTCGTAACTTTACTTCCAAGGAGT
This sequence comes from Budorcas taxicolor, assembly GCF_023091745.1. Classification (NCBI taxonomy): domain Eukaryota; kingdom Metazoa; phylum Chordata; class Mammalia; order Artiodactyla; family Bovidae; genus Budorcas; species Budorcas taxicolor. The sequence goes on from NC_068912.1 coordinate 78,092,687, forward strand.
AAGTGTCTTTTAATTTCATGGCTGCAATCACCATCTGCAGTGATTTTGGAGCCACCAAAAAAAATAGCCACTGTTTCCCCATCTATTTGCCATGAAGTGATGGGACCGGATGCCATGATCTTCGTTTTCTGAATGTTGAGCTTTAAGCCAACTTTTTCACTCTTCTCTTACACTTTCATCAAGAGGCTCTTTAGTTCCTCTTTACTTTCTGCAAGAAGGGTGGTGTCATCTGCATATCTGAGGGTATTGATATTACTTTACTAGAATAAAGGAGAATTGGCAAAAGAAACTGAGAAAAAGCATCCAGGAAGAACCAAAAGGGAGTGCTGTCCTGGAAGATCAAAGAAGTAAGTAAAAAGTTAAGTTAAATGTTCTTGATAGTAAATCTGCTGCTGCTGCTGCTGCTGTGTCACTTCAGCCGTGTCCGACTCTGTGCAACCCCATAGACGGCAGCCCACCAGGCTCCCCTGTCTCTGGGATTCTCCAGGCAAGAACACTGGAGTGGGTTGCCATTGTCTTCTCCAATGCATGAAAGTGAAAAGTGAAAGTGAAGTCGCTCAGTCGTGTCTGACTCTTAGCGACCCCATGGACTGCAGCCTGCCAGGCTCCTCCGTCCATGGGATTTTCCAGGCAAGAGTACTGGAGTGGGGTGCCATTGCCTTCTCCGGATAGTGAATCTACCCTTCCTCAAAAGGAAGGTCGGAATTGAGAATAAACTGCTACATCTGGCAATGGGGACGTCATTAGCAACACTGGTCAGACCTGGAAGTGGAGGGCAAAAGCTTGACAAGATTAAAGAGAGGATGAAAAGAGAGGAAGTAGAGGTGGAAAGGAGAAGGTAATGGCAACCCACTCCAGTACTCTTGCCTGGAAAATCCCATGGATGGAGGAGCCTAGTGGGCTGCCGTCTATGGGGCTGCAGAGAGTCGGACACGACTGAAGCGACTTAGCAGCAGCAGCAGAAGTGGAAAGTATGAACAGCTCTTTTTGAAGAGTTTACCATATGAAGGAGCAGAAAAATAAATTAGTGGAAGGGGGTGCCTAGGGAAGGCAGACGCTACAGCATTTTGAAAGCTGATGAGGAGATCCAGTAAAGATAGAAAAGGTGATGATACAGAAGAAAGGAAGGAACATTGCTGGAGCTTTGTCCTCTAGCAGGCAGACAGAGAAAGATCTAGTCTATAGGTGAGAGCTGGCCTCAGGGCAGTGGTCGTTCATCCACAGTAATAGAAGGGAAGACCTAGTGTGGGGTACAGATGTCAGTGTATCAGCAGATGAGGGAGGTTGTGGTATTTCTTATTACTCTTATTTTCTCAATGAAATAGGAAGTTAGTCATCAACAGAGAGGAAGAAGGGGGAGAAGATGTTGGAAACCAGAGATGAAACAGTAACAAAATAATTGCCTGGTTAGTGGGGGAATGACTTGACCAGTGAAGTGCCACAGGACTACTGGGTAGCTATCTGGGCTCAGCTGAAGTGAGCAATCATGAACATAAAGTAATATCAGTCAGTAAATTTGTATTTGTCCCCAGCCACGATTAGCTCTCCAAGCACTGATGTAGAACCAGTGAGCAGATGGATTTTAATATATGAACTGATTTTTAAGTCCTAAAAGAACTCAGTAGAAATATAACATCACAGCCTTAAATATATTTGGAATTATACCTATGAACTCTGTCTGGCTATTATGAATATGAATATGGAGAGAAACATGTGGCAAAAGCAAGCAGGTCTTAGTAGAAGAGTAACAATTGATTTTAGGGGTCTTATTAAAACTAAAGACCCTATTGGTCTTGCATGGTACCTGAAAATATACTATTGGTATTTTTCTAAATAGTTTATAAACTTGTCATGCACAGAGATGTTGTCTATTTTTTAAAAGTTTTCTAGCATTTAACATAGTTCCAAGAAGGCGTGAAATTCTAAATAAGTATTTGTTAAATTGACTTGAATAAAATAGAATGAAGGGCCATCACACACTCATTTTCATTCAACAAGTATTTACTGAGTACCATGACAGATATTGCAAGAGCTTCCATGATAAAGAAAGAACGTATTTACATGAAGCTGTTGAGGGTAACAGGACAACAGTAAGCAGTGAAGGAGGAAACAGACAGAGCTGGACTCCATCTTAGGCCAGGCTGTGAACATCAGGCTACACGGATGGTCACCCTTCCAAAGGACTCTGAACTTTGTGCCCGGCGTCTACAGAAATGGCATACCAATGGAAAATCAGACCCCCGGATAAAAGAGCCTCAGGACTTGTACTTGGACTCTCCGTTGCCTAAAAGAATATGCTAATTATCTCTGTAACAGAACAAAGTCGTAAATTGCATTATGTTTATCAGGTATGACTAGTCCTATTGATAAATGTCCACTGTTTATCTAGTCTTGTGACACATGAACCATGGGTTAACTTTGATCATATCTCTCTTTTACCTTGTCCAGACTAGTTTCTAGGAATTTGGAGAGGTGGATTTGAGCAAGTACACTTAGGGTATATAAGGTTTTCACAAAAAATGGTCGGGGTCCTTGGCTAAGAGGAGACTCTGCCTTGGGCCTGCCGGAGTAATAAACTGCACTCCGCTATCTGCACTGTCCTTCTGAGTGAGTTTGTTTCCCTGAACGGGTGGCTACAACAGTAGATGCTTAATAGCAGAGGGTTTTTTGTTTGTTTGTTTGATTTGTTTTTTTTCCTGTCACTACCCATTGGTGCAATACTTAGCAAAATACAAAGGGGTTGAGAAGAGTATGTGAAAGGTCATGTTTGTGGGGTCACCACAGAAGTCCTGTGCAGAAAGAAGATTCTTGAAACAACATAGACACAATTCCTCTGCTTTACAACTTCAACCCCACACCATCTGGGGGCCCTGATGGCCCCAGTGCTCCCATGGAGGGAATGCCATCTTTCTGCCACTGTGGAAACAAGTAGGTGGGCTGAGGTGAAATGCCTCTCTCTGTACATGATTTTACTGGAAAATAGAACCACAGGAGTTGGAAGTGAAACTTTGCAAATGCTGATATCTATGCAACTGCCAAAGTAGAAAATACCCTGAGAACTTCTCAGGGTATTAAAAAGAAGAACCTTTTTAAATCTGATACTACCTCAACCAGAAAATTCATTATAAGTCATCTTTTTCCTAGGGGGGAAAGGCCTTAATCATTAGTTAGAAATGGATTTCTGTAATTTTTTTCAGTTCATGGATGTGTTTTTAATTAATTGTAAGATGAACAGATGTCTGTTTTCTTTTCCAACTTGTATGTGGTTACAGGATCTCATTCTTTGAATTTGCTAGAGGAATATAATGGCAACCCACTCCAATACTCTTGCCTGGAAAATTCCATGGATGGAGGAGCCTGGTAGGCTGCAGTCCATTGGGTCGCTAGGAGTCGGACACGACTGAGCAACTTCACTTTCACGCATTGGAGAAGAAAATGGCAACCCGCTCCAGTGTTCTTGCCTGGAGAATCCCAGGGATGGGGGAGCCTGGTGAGCTGTCGTCTATGGGGTCACACAGAGACGGGCACGACTGAAGTGACTTAGCAGCAGCAGTAGCAGCATATTAATTTTTATGCTATCACTTCACTTCCTTTATGTCCTTTTTAAGATACAATAAAATTCCACTAATCTGGGCTCAATTTATTTAGAATTTGGGTTAGATTTGCCTAAGCTTGGCTATAAATTACTCTCTGTTTCAGAACAGACAGTGAAAAAAATGCCTTTTTAATATATAGGACCTTGTGTTATTATTATTCAACTTGATTGTGAAGGGAGGATACAGGAAATGTCCACTTCTAGTTATGAGAATGATCACTCGACACATGTTTATTGAGCATTTTCTAGATGCCAGGCCTCATCCCAGGCTAAAGAAATATAGCAGCAAACAAAGCAAGCAAAAATTCTTGCCCACATGGAGTTTATGTTTCTAGTTTGAATGACTTTAAAATGAGTGACTTTACTATTGATGTATGTACACCAGCTTGAAAATTAGTCTTACTTATTAGACCACATTTGACATTCCTTCTAGATAGTCATCTGCCTAAAGTTATTGTTACTTGAAAAGAAAGTAAATAAAGTTATTGCTTACGATAGCCTGTAAATGATCATTTTATGGCTTTACATTCATCTTCTCTCCCAAATCAGTCAGGTTTTGATTTTAGAATGAATCAAAAAAGTCTAGAGAGTCAGTCTTGAGTTTCACCGTAATGTTCTAACACTCTAACGTCATCTTTTTGTCAATTTATAAGTATTTCCTATTTGTGAGCCTTTTCTTATAATTTGCTTTCTTATAAGTTTTATAATACTTAGTTTTGTATTACCTATACTCATTTCTCAGGAGGCTAGGTTTTTAGCAAAGCTAAACAAATTTTCCAAGGTCACTCAGCTAGCAACTGTGGCAGATACTGTTAGATTACTAAACAGCATCCACCGTACTCCTCTCCTGGGTTCCCATCCAGATAGAGCAGATGTGTAATTCAATTCTGGCCAATGAGATGCAAGTAGAAGTCAGTGGGAGAATTTCCTTTTCCCTTCACTACTTTCCTGCCTGAAACTTGGATGAGAAGCCTAGATGTGCAGCATCCAAGGACTAGGGTCAATGCTCTAAAGACTGCAAAGAAGAAAGATAGAAAGAGCCTGGGTCCTTGGAGTACAATTGAATTAACACACTAGCTCTGCACTACCTACCACCAATGGCTTGATATAAATAAAGCCTTGTCTGTTTGGGTCATTGCACTTGGGTTTTCAGATATTTGTACCATTAAAGTCTTCTAACTGATATGTCTGTGAACTGGAAATCAAACATTAAAGTCTAAAGCTTCTGCTCTTTCCAATGGATATTTCTGATATTTTACTCTTTAATAAACCTAGTCTTTAGACTTTCAAAGTGACTTTTTGAGTACCAAGAACAGTTTCAGTCCTCATAACTACTGTAAGTAAACCTTCACTTGATAAAGTAGACATGTCCCTCAAAAACCACCATGTATAAATAATTTAGACATATATAATTGTCAATGCATTAATGGCTTTTAAAGAGATGTATAATAGTCTTATAAAATTGTGAGAACATTTTAATGATACTAAATAGGAAATTATGGGTGGTCGACAAGTGTTTTTTAAGAAACATATTTTTTCAAATTGTGTTATGTCTATTTCAAGTTTACCACACAGTCTCATTGCTAGGAATCTGAGAAGGCATATTAGCAAGATTTGAGAGAAGTAACCCATGCTCACTATGGTGACAATAATCAACAAGAAAATAGCAAATATTGACAAGAATGTGGGGAGGTTGGAATCCCAGATGGGAATGTAATGGTGTGGCTTCTTTTTTAAAATAATTTTTTAAATTAACTAATTTATTTTAAGTGGAGTATAATTACTTTCCAATGTTGTAGGGGTTTTTGCTATACGTCTACATGAATGAGCCATGGGTGCACATATGTCCCCCATCCTGAACTCCCCTGATGTGACTTCTTTAGAAAACAGTATGGCAGTATAAAAATGGGCAGAAGACCTGAATAAACATTTTTCCAGAGAAGATATACAAGTAATCAACAGGCACATGAGTAAATGCTCAACATTGCTAGTCGTTGTGTGCATGCTCAGTCGCTAGGTCATGTCTGACTCTGTGATCTCATGAACTTTAGCCCACCAGGCTCTTCTGTCCAGTGGATTTCCCAGGCAAGAATACCAGAGTGGGTTGCCATTTCCTTCAAGGGGTCTTCCTAACCCAGGGATCGAGATTACATCTCCTACATTGGCAGGCAGATTCTTTACCACGGAGCCACCTGGGAAGCCCAATGCTAATAGAGAAATGCAATTCAAAACAATAATGAGAGGGAATGCCCTGTGGTGATTCCTTGGTTAGGAATCCACACTCTCTGCCAAGGGCCTGGGTTCGATCCCAGCACAGAGAACTAAAACCCCAAAAGCTACATGGCAAGATCAAAAAAGCCCAACAGCTCTCCCTTCCACCAAATACCAATGATATATCACACCTGTCAGAATGGTTATTACCAAAAACTCTACAAATAACAAATGTTGGCAAGGATATGAGTAAAAGGAAACCTTAGTATACTGTTGGTGGGATTGAAAATTGGTGTAGCCATTATAGAAAACAGTATGGAGTTTCCTCAAAACACTAAAACTAACATATCATTCAGGAATTCCACTGCTGAATATATATTGAAAGAAAATGAAAACACTCATTCAAAAAGAGACATGCATCCTGATGTCCATATATATACAATGGAATATTATTCAGACATAAAAAAGAAGGAAATTATGCCATTTGTAACAGTGTGGTTGGACCTAGAGAGTATTATGCTCAGTGAAATAAGTCAGACAAAGAGAAATCTCTATTTTCATTTATATGCAGAATCTAAAACAAATGTATATGACAAAAAAAGAGATAGACTCACAGATATAGAAATCAAACTAGTGGTTACCAGTGGGGAGAGGAGAGAGGGAAGGGGCAAGATAGGGGTATGAGATTAAGATACAAACTATTATCTATAACATAAATAGACATCAAAATATATTGTATAGCATAGGGAAATATAACAATTATTTTGTAATGACTTTAAATGGAGTATGACCTATAAAAATATTGAATCATTATGTGGTACACCTGAAACTAACAAAATATTATAAATCAGCTATACTTCAATTAAAAAACAGTGTGGCAGTTCCTCAAAAGTTTAAACTGACTTAGCATAGGACCTCACCTTCATGGATCACAGCCTTGTTGTGGCAAAGGGGCTTGCGTAACTCATTGAAGCAATGAGCCATGCAACGGAGGGCCATGTAAGACAGACAGGTCATAGTGCAGAGTTCTGACAAAACCTGGCCCACTGGAGTAGGGAATAGCAAACCACTCCAGTGTTCTTGCCTTGAGAACATATGAACAGTACGATAAGGCAAAAAGATATGGTATAGGAAGATGAGCCTGCCAGGTCAGTAGGTGCCCAATATGCTACTGAGGAAGGGCAGAAAAGTAGCTCCAGAAAGAATGAAGAGGTTGGACCAAAGCGGAAACCACGCTCAGCTGTGCATGTGTCTGGTGGTGAAAGTGAAATCCGATGCTGTAAAAAACCATATTGCATAAGAGTTGAAATTTTAGATCCATGAATCAAGGTAAGTTGGACGTGGTCAAGCAGGAGATGGCAAGAGTGAACGCTGACATTTTAGGAATCAGTGAACTAAAATCAACGGGAATGGCAAATTTAATTCAGATGACAATTATATCTACTACTGTGAGCAAGAACACCTTAGGAGAAATGGAGTAGCCCTCATAGTCAACAAAAGAGTTCAAAATGCAGTATTTGGATGCAATCTCAAAAACAACAGAATGATCTCAGTTCGTTTGCAAGGCAAACCATTCAACATCACAGTAATCCAAGTCTATGCCCCAAGCACTAACACCAAAGAAGCTGAAGTTGAATGGTTATATGAAGGCCTACAAGACCTTCTGGAACTAACACCAAAAAAAGATGTCCTTTTCATCATAGGGGCCTGCAATGCAAAAGTAACAAGTCAAAAGATAACTGAAGTAATAGGCAAGTTTGGCCTTGGAGTACAAAATGAAGCAGAGCAAAGGCTAGCAGAGTTTTGCCAAGAGAACACACTGGTTATAGCAAACACCCTCTTCCAAAAACACAAGAGATAACTCTACACATGGACATCACCTAACGGTCAATACTGGAATCAGACTAATTATATTATTTATAGCTGAAGATGGAGAAACTCTATACAGTCTGTAAAAACAAGACCAGGAGCTGACTGTCATATCATCAGGCTCATATCATCATTTCCTTATGGCAAAATTCAGGCTTAAATTGAAGAAAGTAGGGAAAACCCCTAGACCATTCAAATATGACCTAAATCAAATCCCTTATGGTTATACAGTAGAGGTGATAAATAGTCAAGGGATTAGATATGGTAGACAGAGCGCCTGAAGAACTATGGATAGAGGTTCGTGACATTGTACACAAGTTCAGTTCAGTCACTCAGTCGTGTCCGACTCTTTGTGACCTCAAGAATCACAGCACGCCAGGCCTCCCTGTCCATCACCAATTCCCGGAGTTTATTACTTTCATTCAATTATTGATTTCAGTTTTAAAGCTGAAAGTCCTGTGTCCTGATAGCTCCCAAGCCAGGGAAGATGGTTGGTATATATAGACACCAAATTTAAGATTTGGGGTTCATTATTAATACTATCTTCCATGAATTTAGCGCTAACTCTGGATCTGGTATTACTTTGCTGACAAAGTCAAAGGTATGGTTTTTCCATATGTGGAATATGGATATGAAAGTTGGACTATAAAGAAAGCTGAATGCCAAAGAATTGATGCTTTTGAACTGTGGTGTTGGAGAAGACTCTCGAGAGTCTCTTGTACTGCAAGGAGATCCAACCAGTCCATCCTAAAGGAAATCAGTCTTGAATACTCATTGGAAGGACTGATGCTGAAGCAGAAACTCCAATACTTTGGCAACCTGATGCGAAGAACTGACTCATTGGAAAAGACCCTGATGCTGGGAAAGATTGAAGGCAGGAGGAGAAGGGGAAGACAGAGGATGAGATGGTTGGATGGCATCACCAACTCAATAGACATGAGTTTGAGCAACTTCTGGCAGTTGGTGATGGACAGGGAAGCCTGGCATGCTGCAGTACACGGGGTCGTAGAGTCAGACACGACTGAGCGACTGAACTGTACTGATGGACCTGGCATGGTGATTCACACTTTAAAAGTCAAATTCCACTTAAACAGAATTAACCTATCCATTAGGTTCTATTTTCAAGCCTATTTTAAAGATAAAGAAATGACAATTTGGAGAGTTTAAGTGCCTAAATCCTAGAAGGAGGAGAGAGCTGAGATTCAAGCAAAGATCCTTTTAAAACTGTGCTGTATCACATTAGGTCCTTGCCCAGTCACCTCCAATGAGTAAAAACAGCATAAAGATTATGGAACATATTACCTCACAGGGTGAAAATATCAATGGCCTGAAAAGTGTTTTGGTGGATTCCTTGATCGATATTAGGGAGTTGGGGATAGTAAAGATGCATTTAACATTTGAGGCAGATTTCTTGGATCCCTGCTGGAGGCACAGCACTGGCTGAACTGGAGTGGAATTGCTCAGGACAGACTGTTGAGGAAGGAACCTACCTCTTCACGTACACCACATACTTTGTGTCTATGTAGGTGGGCCTCCCAGGGTTCCAGGTACAAGTCATGTTGCCTGAATATTCATAAATGACACAGGTTACTTGGTCAGGTACATCTGGTGGATCTGCAACAAAATATATCACTTAGGAGCCACCACAGAAACATCAAGGTTTTTTATAGTTAGTTGATAATCATTCCATTTTATTTGGAAAACCAGGTCAATCAGCACTTGCCCCATTCCACCCCTTCCAGCTCACATTCCAGCCCATTTTGCCCTGAAACGTTGCTGCTTTCCTTCACATACTTTACTATATTCCCTCTTTGGGGATACTAAGGTGATAAGTTCTTCCCATCCAAAAGAATTCCGCCCCAAATTCTCTTCCCTCAGCTGTCAGTATATCTTTCTCCTTTTCACAATAGCTTTTTTCATTTTTGAAGTCCATTATGAGCGACTGAACAGAACTGAACTGAACTGATACTGGTCTTTTTCCTCAGTTCCCATATACTTTTGAATCCCAAACAATCAAGATTCAGACCCACAATTCCACCAAAACCACTGTTGTTAAGGTCATCAATGCCTTTCTAATCCACAAATCCCATGATTTCTTTATGGTCATCATTGAACTTGAATCTGCAAAATTTGCTATTTTGGTCTTTCCCACCTTGAAATCCAACCAGTCCATTCTAAAGGAGATCAGTCATGGGTGTTCATTGGAAGGACTGATGCTAAAGCTGAAACTCCAACACTTTGGTCACCTCATGTGAAGAGTTGACTCATTGGAAAAGACTCTGATGCTGGGAGGGATTGGGGGCAGGAGGAGAAGGGGACGGCAGAGGATGAGATGGCTGGATGGCATCACCGACTCGATGGATATGAGTTTGAGTGAACTCCAGGATTTGGTGATGGACAGGGAGGCCTGGCATGCTGCGATTCATGGGGTCGCAAAGAGTCAGACACGACTGAGCGACTGAACTGAACTGAACTGAACCTTGAAATCTCTCTGCCTTTTGGCTGTTGTGAAAGTGCTCTCCATGTTTACCCTCTACTCTAGCATTCCAATGTAAGGGGAGCAGGTTTGATCCTGGGTCAGGGAACTAAGATCCCACATGCCTCAGGGTGAAGCCAAAAAGAAAAAAAAAGTTTGATAGTCATACATACATACTCAACCTTTAAAAGAAAGGAAATTCTGACCCATGCTACAACATAGATGAACTTCGAAGACATTATGCTAAATAAAATAAGCCAGCCACAAAAGGACAAACACTATATGACTCTATTTATAGGAGATGTCTAGAACAGTTGAACTCTCAGAGACTGAAAGTAGAATGGTGGTGGCCAAGGGTTGAGGAGTTGGGAGAAATGAAGGGTTGTTGTATTGGGTACAGAGTTTCGGTTTTGCAAGATGAAAAAAGTACTGGAAATGGATGGGGGTGATGGTTGCGCAATGAGGTCAATGTGTATATACATCACTGGCATTCATAGAACTGTACACTTAAGAATCTTTTAAAAAGTACATTTCACTACAGTAAAGAAAGATTAAAATTTTTTAGGCATTCACAGAATTCTATTTCTAGTTTCTTTTTCTCTCTTCTCCCATGCCTTCAACTCTTTCTCTGAATGGCCAAATTTTGGAGAATATTATTAATTTTTGACTGCTACCATCCTTCCTTTTAAGAACTGACATCTTCCTCATTCCTAACCTCATCCCCACTCCAACCCTGTGCCAAGGGTTGTGCCTTGACACACAGAACTGTGCCCTTGACCTAGTCTGCCTGATCGAGTATTTCCATTGGGAATGAACCCGTGACCCAAGACGAACCAATCAGAATTATCCAAGGAACTTTTTCTGGGGCTACTGTAGAAGATGTGCTTTCTCCCTGCCTTAATTTACTGTCTCTGAGTGTCATGTAAGCTATGGGCTGTTGATGGCCATCTTGCTGTCATAGTGAAACAGTCTATTTAACAATGAAGCCAGCACAGGGGAAAACAAAACCCAAGAGATGAGAAAAGATGAGAGAGTTCTGTTGGAGCCCTTGGAGCTTCTAAAGCCTATGAAACCCCAACAAATATAGAACAGCATCTGGAATTTTCAGATACATCATCCAGTAATAAATTACCAAGAATCAAGATCAAAAAAGAAGTATGGAAATACTAAGCATTTACCATATGCTCACTTTTTAGGGATGACTCTCTCAGCTTGTGCCTACTTGTGCAATACTGCCTGGGAAACTGATTACTCAAAAAATGATATGAAAAATGAAAGGATGAAACTAATACAACATTGTTAATCAGCTATAAAATAAAAATTAAACAAACCAAAAAATAAACCAATAATTCTGTCCTGTTAAGGAAAGAAGAAAAATGAAAGTATGGGGCCTCAGAACAAATAAAAATACAGACATTTATGCACCTGAAATTATACCCAAAGATTTAGCTTAAACATAGATATATTCCTGTACTTCATCTATAAATCATCTACCAAAAATAATACTTATAAAATAAGAAATACATATATGGAAAAAATTTATCTTCATTACAAACTGAACCAGTAATAGATGTCATTTAAAACTATCAAATTGGCAAGGTTTTTGAAAAATGGTCATCCTTAGTGTTGAAATGGACTCAAGGAATCCTCTAACACACTGCTGGTGGAAATGCAAATTGGAACAACCTTTATCATAATCTGTAAAGCAGGAGTAATATCTTGCAACCGAGCAATTTTACATCTAGGAAAATTTTAGCATCCTTACTAAAATGTTCATAGATACACAAAAATATTTGGCTAAATTTTAGCATCCTTACTAAAATGTTAATAGATACACAAAAATATTTGGCTAAATTTTAGCATCCTTACTGAAATGTTCATAGATACACAAAAATATTTGGCTAAAAGGGTTTGCCTCTTAAAGTGTTGTTCATAATAATGGAAGAATTGGAAACCAGCTTAATTTCCCAAAATACATTCCTGAAATACAACCAAAAACAAAGTTATTGAAGACAATATAAGTATCTGGCCTTGGAAGCAACTCAAAATATGTTTAATTAAATAAGTAAGAGCCATATGATAAAATGAAAAAATAAGTTACAAAATAGTATAGTATAGTGGTCTCATTTGAGAGACAGAGAGATAAAGGGGTAGCAAGAGAGAGAGAGACAGAGAAACAGAGAAAAGAGGCAGAGACACACACACAGAGAAAGAGACTGAAACTAGAAAGACATATTCCAAATTATTGAAGATGGAGTCTGCTAGTAGTAAGATTATAAGATTACAGAAATGATGGGTATTTCTTTTTTGTTGGTCCAAAATGTTAAATAAAAACATTCTACATGAATGCAGTTTGATTTAATGATTTAAAAACGTATTTTCAGACAGTAAGAACATACTAAAGTGCTTTAAAACATTTTGATGAGTTGTATCATCAAACTGCAGTGGGGGAGAAATTGGGCTCCAAGTAAGATAAAATAAATCTTTAAGTTTTGCTTGAGCCTTTAGGAGGTAGGTGTAGAAACATAAATTTAAATCATTTTGGATACTGACTGACTTGGGGTCCTTCAGTGATTTGTGCTAAAGTTATTTTTTCCCTCTAGTTTCACAGTATCTTTGATTTGGCCATCATAAAAGACAACTGTCAGTCTTTTGGGCTACGTTATTCCACAGCATTTTCTTTGAAGTGAATACTCAGGGTTATGTCTGGTAGCTAATTAACTTTGTAAAAGAGCAAATAGATTAAACACTTATGTGCAAATAAACATGCTATTTGTTAATATGAAGCTATGTAAAGATGGGAATGTGAATATAGATATAAAATAAGACCAAATTGTTTTTAGATTCCATTGTGTGTGCTTAGTCGCTTAGTCATGTTGGACTCTTTGCAACCCCATTGGACCGTAGCCCTCCAGGTTCCTCTGTCTGTGGGATCCTTGGGCAAGAATACTGGAATGGGCTGTCATTTCCTTCTCCAGGTATCTTCCCAATCCAGGGATTGAACCCTCATCTCCTGTATCTCTTGCATTGCAAGCAGATTCTTTACCTGCTGGGTTATTAAATGTCTGTGGGTAAAAACCTGCTGTACAGCCAGATACGAGAGAATACTCTGCTCTCTCCTGCCCATCACATATCTCCCCTCCTACTGGGTCCCTTACTATTCACAAGCCATGTTTCTTATTAATTCAAAGTTTAGCCAAGGATCGTTTTCAACTGAGGGCTTCTTGACAGCAGAGTCTGTGATCCCCTCCTCTCTGAATTGCTATCGTTTAACACATTTTTGGTGCATACTAACCACTAAGTAAAGTGTATTTCATGGCTTGATTGGTTTGATTAATAAAATGATAATGAAGAGAATTTAAAATGAAAAGAAAGACAATGCTTCTGGCAAAGATCTCTTCATAATTCCTTACCCAAAGAGTGCACAGACTGGCCTATTGTGTCACTAATAAGACTGAGTAGCAATGTTAAAGACGACTTTTCAGGGCCTTTTATTGGATAATAAGTCTACTTTCATCAGATGATAAGTAGAGATCAAAGATGATTAAAATTCAAGTTCGATATATTTAAACTTTTTAATGATTCAGTGGAAATATGACTGTTTCATGAATAGTTTAATTTGGTATTTTTAAAGGAATAGAGAAATCTTAAAGTGTTTTATTCCAGGACTGGTGTGACTCTGATAGAATACTTTTCATGATATGTGTACACTTACAGATAGCAATCTAAGAAGTCTAAGATTATGGCTAAAAATGAAACTGTGATAATAGTTTGTATTTCACAAATTACACATCAAAGTATGGAACTTTTAATGTTTGGATATCTTTTTAGGAAAAGCAACGACTCCTTTATCTTCTCTTTCTTTTGTATGATTTGTCTCCAGTCTAAAAAAATGCACATAATCATTTTGTTCAGAACAGTGATGATAAGTTGACACGGTAAAGCTCACAGGAAGAGTATCCTGTAATCAAAGTGATCCAGTGAAAGCAGTGTGATTTCTAGAATACCACAAAAACCCTCAAAAACCTCTACTTGACCTACTTCAATAGGAAGTTTTGTTTACTAAGAATGTAGAGCCCAAGAACATGGGGGTTCTTGAACTCAGGGCTTTGAGTAAATTCTTACATGGCAGTTACACTTTCACACTCATAACCAGAGATCTATGTAAAAAGTTCCCAAATCACAGAGTAAACAAGTGGAAAGGGTAATGTTCTTTCTAAGCAGCTGTCAGCAGAAAATGTAAGTGCTTCTAACGTGTTGTCCTAGAAGGGAGGAAAAGGCCATTCCCTGGCCCTGAAAGAGCCTGGTGGTTGTGTTTGGGGGCAGGAGGCCTCAGCCAACCCTGGAGAGTGGTTGGGCATCACTGGTCACTCAAACTGCAACACAGGGAAGGAGGCCACACTTCCGCCTCCTTTCTTACTCTGACTTAAAATTAAAACTAACCTTTCCCCACAACCATGACAGTTGCTCATTTGTTCTCCAGTGAAATATTCTCTCAACAACCCACCCCCCAACCATCAAGGATAAGTAGGAATGTAACTAAGCAAGAGGGTTACTCTTGTTTCCTGAGGATGCGGACAAGCTAAGAAGTCCTCAGACATCAGATAAGATGTCTACTTGTGGTTTCAGTTTCCACAATTTAGGGCAAGTTTAGCATGTTATTATTATTTTAAGGCCTAAATTTTTTCTTTAACTCCAAAACCTATTAATTTCCTTCCTCAGTTCACCTCTGCTACTTCCTACAGCTCTTCTTTGTTGAAGCAAGGAGGTCAAGTGCCCAGCAGGACAATGGCCTTACTTTAAAGAAAAAAGCCTCCTTCTCAGACACTCCCTTTAGGGACAGGTAGAGGTTGCCAGGTGGACTTGGTCTGTCTAGGTGAGGACTGGAGATGAGGAAGAACTCAGATTGGATTCTTGAAAGTATGGAGAAAGGGAACGTAGCAAAGCCCCAAAGCCCTCTATCTTTCACTAAAAATGGGCCCAGATGCTGTAGGGAATGAAACTCTAGATTAAACCAGTACTGAAGTTACTGATTTTTCTTTTGTAATAGTAGAACGAAGAATTAAGTGTATAATTATACAGGCCAGCCCATATTACTACAGTAACTTAAACACTTTCAGGATACTATGAACACACATTGAAGTTAGCAAATGTTTTTAAAATTAACAATTCATTTTTTTCTTAATAATTATAGCAACAAACACAATGATTCACAATTGGGGCAGTGGCATTAGGAGCAGGGAATTGTATCAAAATCACCCCATGTTTTATCAAAAGGCTCCATTTAAAAGGGCTCAGGCACATTAATATTATAGTTTAAAGTATATAATACACTTTTAAATAAGTTATTGAAATTTGATGTTTACCATGACCAATATGATTAGCTTCATTTTACAGACATGGAATTGAGGCACAGACTGGTTAAGCAACTTTCCTGAAGTCACACAGCTGGTAAGAAATATAGCAGAGATACAAAGCTAGTATCGCAACTGTTTTTTCCTTCCGAAATCTTAGCCTCAAAATTTCTCAATGAACTCTCCTTCAAGGTTGATATTAGTTTGGAAAACAATGTGAAGTGAAAAATAGTTGAACATAAAAACACTGAAAATCTGAGGGTGCTGCCTTTCACATACCTGAAAACCTGTGTTCGGCCACGCTAGTGTTAAAAAATTGTATTTTGAATATGTTGGCAACATTGAAAAGTTTGTAGAGTTCACATTGAAAATTTACACTTCTATCTTCTTTGGAAGAACCAAAAGATCTAAGAATACTGAATCCTCAGAGATGCTGAAGCTGGACACTGTGCTCAGTAAACTATCCATGTGTTTTCCTCTCTGCACAGATTCCACCAGCTTCTTAATGCAACATTTCACCAACCTGGCTCCTGGAGACATTCAAATTTGCAATACCTACATTAAACTAACAGAAGAAGTGAAGTATATTAATTTGCCTCCGTTTTTAGACAGTATTGGTAGTTACCAGTTAATTGTTAGGCTAACTTTCACTTGGCTTTTGAATGTACCCCAACACTTACATCCAGAAGAAATGTCTTTTCCACATATCAGTGTCTCTGGAAAATATCTGGAACATTCAGCAGTACAGTACACAAAGGCTTGTGGCTCCACAAAGTTGTTATACCAAAGGCGAGCTGTTGTTTTATTGATTCTTGTGATATGAAATCTTTCTTTGATGCCATTTTTATAAAAATAAAGTTTCCTTGGTTGGCAGTTCTTAATTGCTGCTTGGCAATATATAGAGATATTCATACCCATCTTAAAAATTGTGGCAGGTTCTACCCAGATGTGTCCAGAGCAGTTTATATTTGTAATCCCTGGAAAACAAATAGATAAAACAATTAATTCCATGTAAAACATTAAAACCAGATACACAGAAGAATATGCTTTGCATTTAAAATTGTTTTTGACTAATGGAAGAGTTAGACTGTGAAGAAGGCTGAGCGCCGAAGAATTGATGCTTTTGACCTGTGGTGTTGGAGAAGACTCTTGAGAGTCCCTTGACTGCAAGGAGATTCAACCAGTCCATTCTGAAGGAGATCAACCCTGGGATTTCTTTAGAAGGAATGATGCTAAAGCTGAAACTCCAATACTTTGGCCACCTCAGGCGAAGAGTTGACTCATTGGAAAAGACTCTGATGCTGGGAGGGATTGGGGGCAGGAGAAGAAGGGGACGACAGAGGACGAGATGGCTGGATGGCATCACTGACTCGATGGACACGAGTCTGAGTGAACTCCGGGAGTTGGTGATGGACAGGGAGGCCTGGCGTGCTGCGATTCATAGGGTCGCAAAGAGTCGGCTATGACTGAGCGACTGAACTAAACTGAACTGAATGGATTAATTAGTCAAATATTCCATTCAAAATAATCCAGTCAAAATAATTAGATTGCAGCCATGAAATTAAAGATGCTTACTCCTTGGAAGAAAAGTTATGACCAACCTAGACAGCATATTGAAAAGCAGAAACATTACTTTGCCAATAAAGGTCCATCTAGTCAAGGCTATGGTTTTTCCAGTGGTCATGTATGGATGTGAGAGTTGGACTATAAAGAAAGCTGAGTGCTGAAGAATTGATGCTTTTGAACTGTGATGTTGGAGAAGACTCTTGAGAGTCCCTTGGACTGCAAGGAGATCCAACCAGTCCATCTTAAAGGAGATCAGTCCTGGGTGCTCACTGGAAGGACTAATGTTGAAGCTGAAACTCCAATACTTTGGCCACCTGATGCAAAGTGCTGACTCATTTGCAAAGACCCTGATGCTGGGAAAGATTGAGGGCCGGAGGGGAAGGGGATGACAGAGGATGAGATGGTTGGATGGCATCACCGACTTGATGGACATGGGTTTGGGTGGACCCCGGTAGTTGGTGATGGACGGGGAGGTTTGGCGTGCTGCAGTTCATGGGGTTGCAAAGAGTTGGACACGTCTGAGCGACTAAACTGAACTGAATGGAATAATTTCCACTGGAAAAGAGTTTTAGGACTCAGTGTATCCTTTAATTGCTTAGCTTATCAGTGTATTTTTTATCATTAGGACTCAGTGTATCATTTAGTTGCTTAGCTAATCATTGGGTTTTTACCATGTTCTGTTGATGTTCGACAGCATTACACAAGCCTAGAGTTAGCTTTCAGCTTTTCAGCTTCTCTAGCAGTCTAAAGTGCAAATATAATTAGCTCTTCTATTTTGAAGGTGAGGAATGAGGCATTTTGAGGCTACCTTATGTTTCAAAGGTAATATTAGAAATAACAATTGGTAGTGAAGAATCCAAACCCCATTCTTCAGCTACTGTCTTTCCTTCTTTTATAGATAAGGGCTACTTTTATTAGAAAATTATGAGCTTAATGAGTGAAATCATACTCGTACTAGTTGCAAAAATTTATTGTTTGACCATCACTTAAAATTCATCATTAATTTAAAAATATGAGGAAATGTTCAGAATATATTTTTAAGTTGAAAAGCAAGTTGCAAAATAAAATATTTAATATATGCTCGATGTTAAGAATAAATAAATGAATTAAAGATACACTAAGATATTATCAATGATAATCTGTGTGTTAATTTTTATTTTTAATTGAATATTTCTGTGTTTTAAAAATTATATAATAATGTATTATTTTTATAGCCAAAAGACAATAAAGGCATTTTCATGAACTCAAATGACAATGTAATGCAATATCAATTAAGTTAAATTCACATCAAGGAAAATTCATTGTAGGGTTTTTCTAAATATTCTAAATTCTAAGCATTAGAATATCTTAAAACCTTATCAAAGTGATAATTAAAGGCCAGTATTTAATTGTAAAAGTCCTTATCTTTAGAATTCAAAGCTTAAAAATTAACTTTTATATTATAAATATAATTGAATATGTCCATTTATGTAGCATTCACATATAAATTATAAATATTCAAATGTTGAAGTAGTGATAAAAATAATTCCATCATTACCAATAGGAATTTGAAGCCAAAGACATGAAAAGAAGTTTTAAGAAAGGATCTGACTGCTTTGCCATGCTGAGTCACTGTCCAACTCTTTGTGACCCCATGGACTGTAGCCTGCCAGGCTCCTCTGTCCATAGATATCTCCAGGCAAGAATACTGGAGTAGTTTGCCTTGCCCTCCTCTGGGTGATCTTCCCAACCCAGGGATCAAACCCACATCTCTTATGTATCCTGCATTGACAGGCGTTCTTTACCACTAGCGCCACCTGGGAAGCCCCTACTGTTTTAAAGAAGTTCAACAATTCAAGTTCAGAGAAACTGTTTCTTCAGCACCTTAAAAAATATGTGAATACTATCATGAAACGTGAGTAGTGTTTAAGAATACACAGAAAATATTAAAAGTGTCAGAAGACTTCAAATTTGGATAAATGTTGTTTTGGTTTTAAAAAATAGAATAAAAAAGAACCCCAGAAACACCGGACTGCTAAGCTTCACAACATTTGGGAATGAATTAGTAAGTCAATGATTTTTCAGTACCTAGAAAAAGAAATCAGTAATCGGCAGGAGTCAACTTGGATAATGTAAGAATAAGTCATACAAAAGTATGTTAATTTCTCTTTTTAATATGTTAAAATAAGTCATACAAAATATGTTAATTTGGAGGGTATTGGTCAGAAAAATGCTAAACATAGTGTATATTTTTTTTAATTTCAGCAAAACTATTTAAAAGGGGGTAAAATATCATTCTAGTAGAAAATTTGGAAAAGATAGTAAAAATATTACAGCAGATTGAATAATTTCTAATGAACACCTGGAAAGTCTCTAATGCCATGTCATATGGACTTGTCTTATTTCTCTATACTTCATATTAATCACTCAGATGTATAAATGGGCTTCCCTGGTGGCTCAGATGGTAAAGAATCTGCCTGCAATGCAGGAGACCTGAGTTTGAACCCTGGATTGGGAAGATCCCCTTGAGAAGGGAATGACTACTCACTCTAGTATTCTTGCCTGGAGAATTCCATGTATAAACAGAAGTCTGACTTATCATTTGCATATTTCCAGAAGCTGGAAAAAGTAAATGATAAATGATGTCTTCTTTCTACGAAACCTTCTTGGATACTGTTGGTCTGACTCTGGAAGTGTCTGATATCTGCTGGAGGGATTCTAGTTCTCATGGTGGGACTACTATATGTCTAATATAAGTTTGTCCCAACCTGCAGAAGATAGTTTTGCTTTTGTCACTATTCTGAGTAAGTTGCATGATTTGCAAAGCTTTCTTCAAGATCTTGATGTTGCTTGTGTGTGCGTGCATGCTCAGTCACTCAGTCGTGTACAACTCTTTGCAACCCTATGGACTGTAGCCTGCCAGGTTGTCATGGCCTCCTCCAGGGAATCTTCCCTACCCAGGGATTGAACCAGCATCTCCTGCATCTCCTGCACTGACAGGCGAATTCTTTCACCACTGAGCCACATGGGAAGCCCGTGGTGTTGCTTATCTCTTAGTAAATGAGTCCCTCTTGCCTGTCCAGGATGCTATGCCCCCAATAGAAACTCTCAAGAGCCAATGGCTGTCCTGCCTGTACTTCTGATGATCTCCCACCTCCCACTCTTAAAAGCTGTGTATGCCTTTGTCATAATGCCAGCTGCTTGTGTGAATTACAAAATAAGAATAATAATAGCACATAATACTACTGCACAAAGTTGTTATGAGGAAGACAAGGCTTAGCACAGCACCTAATACAGAGTAATCATCAATAAGTTGTTTGTGGAATTGAATAAAATTCAAATGTTTGATGAGTTATATAAGTTAAAAATGTTCAAAGACAGATTATGCCAAACCAAAATAATAAACTCCTTGTGGAAATGTTGATATTAGAATTAGACCACTTCATGGAAATTTTGATGTAAGAATTAGACCTCTGTCAAGATGCTTGGTAAAGGAATCCTGCATTAGGAGGGAGGTTGGACTCACATTTCATTCCACATAATTTTATGTGCATATAATTTTTCCCAATATAATAATTTTTATCCTTCAGATATTCAAGCATAATGTCATGAACCTAATAAACACTCAGTATTTTATTTGAATAAAAAATAACAATAGGTACTCAAAATACTATACCTCCATGACACCAACTGAAGCATATGTAGAGAGCTATTACCACATCCCAATGAATTGTGACCTGGTTCATGCCTGAAAGCAGAAAAAATTCTTTGTCGCTCTCTAGAAAAATATGAAAAATGTTTAAACTGTAATATTTTAATAAAATACTAAAAGGCATAACATTTTTTCTAGCAGTTGTTTTTCATGAGAAACTTTAATTAGGAAGAAAGGAATGAAGGAAGAAAGGATGGGAAGGGAGAAGGAAACAGGGCAAAGAAGAGTCACTGGGGTGTGAAGAGGTATAATAAGGTGGAGGAGTAAAGCAAAAGAATGGAATCTTATACTCTTCAAAAATCAGTGTGAATTACCTTCATAGTACATTTTGACCCTTGATGAAATATAATTCCTCCTGATCTTGTCTCTCTCATCAGAAATCTCTTTCTGCTCTAACTCATGATCATCAAGCCTTCTCCTGACCAGGTTCACATGTCTATCAAGCTCCAGAAATATTAGTTTTTCAGGAAAACCCAAAAAGGTCAGAACTTCCAGAAAAGAAAAGCATTCAAAATGAAGAAAGAGGAAGTGAGACAAAACCTTATATGTTATCACCAGTTAGATTTATAGAAATCCCCTTTATCTGCAGAAAGTTCAAAAGAAGCACATTATAGAAATTCCAAACAATATTGCCATTAATTTACATCTGGAGTAACATTATTCAGTTAAACAGTTACATGCATTGTTAAATAATTAAGTTATTCAATATCAGCATTATTCAGTTATTTTTATCTGTTCAATTAAACCTGAGCCTTTCATATAAAACAACAAAAACTCATAACTCATCAAATGGCACACAATATTTCATTTTTAAAAACTGAGGTCCCCAATGACTTATGAATATAAAGATCCCTTTCATGATTTGTTAACAATAGTAGATCTTCTCTTTGTAAACAATAGGCAAAAGGAATTCTGAAATATTCCTAGTTAGGAGTTAACTACTCACCTAATATAATATACACAATAATATCATTTAAAGTGATATGATGTTAGATAATATCACAGATTCAGCTTCTATCATAACTCTGTATGAAATATCATAAAACTCATGAGAGAAGACAACTTGGCCCATGGATTTCCAAAAGGAAATATAGCTGTTTTTGAGTATTCAGAGATCATTATCTCTTTACCTTACGACCTGTTTGAAGCACATAATTCCCCCTCAGAGCCAGGCTGCTGCCCTCGTGTCGGCGTCACGTCTTCTTTCCTCACTGCTGCCTGTCAATGATCACTTCAGGTTTTCAGTGGTGAGGCAAATGGAAATATCTACAAAGCTCCGACCTACATTTCAGATTCTTGAAGAGGAACTCAAAACTGTCCAACTCAAAATGACTGGTTCTTATGTCATTAATTGGGAAAACCCAGATTACTGAAAGTGAACTACTTTGTCAGTACTTTTTTTTTTTTCCTCACCTTAATGTGAAATAATCTCATCCAAGAAACAGAACACATATTTATGTTTAATCTATCAAAATCTTTGACACCAAAGATACAATGTTTAGTTTTAATTTGCAACCAACATTGATATCCATTATAAATCCATTACTGAAGAAAAGAAAGTTTAAAAGCTACTATTGACCATTCATTTATTTAATAAGCATTTTTGAGCATCTCATATGTGCCAGGTATTGTTTGGGGCATTAAAGATATAAAGGTGATTAACTACAGAACAGCTGCTTTATATATTGCATTGTTTATAATGATAAAATTATAGATCAGTGGCTTTAAACTATTTATTCATGGTTTAACGGGATTCTAAAGTGAAAGTCCTTCAGTCATGTCCGACTGTTTGCAACCTCATGGACTATACAGTCCGTGGAATTCTCCAGGCCAGAATACTGGAGTGGGTAGTCTTTCCCTTCTCCAGGAGATCTTCCCAACCTGGGGATTGAACCCAGGTCTCCCACGCTGCAGGCAGATTCTATACCAGCTGAGCCACTAGGAAAGCCCTAACAGGATCCTAAGACCAAATTTAAAAAAAAGTATCAATTATGTGGTTAGTTTCTAGGAAGCATCACCAGGAGACCTTGTGGCACACCTTTTCTTCTCACCTCCTTATTTGTTCTACATGAGTATCTTTTCACTCTTCGTTCAGCTTTCTATTATAAATGACAGTTAATTTACTCATTTCCTCCACAGTGAATTTCTTGAAGTCAGAAACTCCATATTGTCTTTTTAGTTTTTGTATCTTTAGTCCGTAGCACATTAGAATATTCTGGGGGAATATTTAAACATTCCTATGCTCAAAATTATTGTACCCAATGAAATCAGAATTTCTGTAAGTGGAAGCTGAGCATCAATATTTTTTAAAAGCCTCTCCTGGTGATTATAACGAGCAGTCAGAGCTGGGGACCACCAGAATACACGAATAAGAGTGTCTTTGATTGTCAACTGGGTTTTAATGACTAGTAACAATTTTCTAAACTATGAAGAAGGGTATGGGAAAACATTTCACATACCAAGAACAGTGGTTTGGGACTGGCAAGTTGTTTCTGTAGGCTGAAGGATTTGAGCTGGAAAAATTAGATCAGTGGCAGAATATAATGGGCTTTGTATTCCTGTCCGTCCTCCACGCACTCAGGTGCACATCACCACCTGACTGTTGCTGGTCAGGCTGTTGTTCAGTTGGTCGGTTGTGTCCAAATCTTTGCGACCTCATGGACTGCAGCATGCCAGGCCTTCCTGTCCTTCACTATCTCCAGGAGTTTTGCTCAAACTTATGTCCATTGAATTGATGATGCCATCCAACCACTTCATCCTCTGTCACCCCTTTCTCCTCCTGCCCTCAATCTTTCCCAGCATCAGGGTCTTTTCCAATGAGTTGACTGTTTGCATCAGGTGGCCAAAATATTGGAGCTTCAACTTCAACGTCAGTCCTTCCAATGAACATTCAGTGTTGATTTCCTTTAAGGTTGACTAGTTTGATCTCCTTGCCCTCCAGGGGATGCTCAAGAATCTTCTCCAGCACCACAGTTTGAAAGCATCCATTCTTCAATGCTCAGCCTTCTTTATGATCCAACTCTCACATCCATACTTGACTGCTGGAAAAAACATAGCTTTGACTCTATGGACCTTTGTCAGCAAAATAATGTCTCTGCTTTTTAATATGCTGTCTAGGTTTGTCATAGCTTTCTTCCAAGAAGCAAGCATCTTTTAATTTCATGGCTGCAGTCACCGTCCACAGTGATTTTGGAGCCCAAGAAAATAAAGTCTGACACTGTTTCCATTATTGCCCCATCTATTTGTCATGCTCGGCAGGCTACACAGCTGAAAGAAACCAAACAACAACAACAACAACAAAACCCCAACTTCCTTTATCTGAAAGTGTCAGAGATAACAAAGGTTGTTAGGCAGAGAAATTCATAATCAAGTTGGATCTTAGAAAGATATTTCTAATTACTGCATGGAGAATTGGATGAGGATAAAGAATCCAGTTAGGAGGCTATGGAAGAGCAGAGGCTGATGAAGACCTAAGGCAAAGCAAAGGCAGTGAGAACTGAGAGGAGGAAACACACATGAGAGCTCCGGGAAGTCCCACTCAACAGGAGTTGTGCAATGAACAACCTGTGTGTGGGGCTAAGAATTCAGGAGCACAGGGCTTGACTCTGGTGGCCATTTTGCTGACTCAGTAAATAACAGTATTAACTGAGCACACAAAAGTGAGGGTGGGGAAGTAATGAATTTGGTTCTGATCATGCTGATTTGAAGGGGCCTCCAGCATGTTCAGAGAAGACTGTCTCGTAGGCTGTTGGAGACACTGGTAAACTTGAGAGAGAGGTTTGAGCTGGAGATCTAAATTTAGAAGATTTCAGCATGTCAGTAGTATTAAAGGTAAAATTAGAAAAAGAGAATTCAGAGAGAACATCCAGAGAGATAAGGGAAAGGAGCAGGAGGCCAGAACCAGAAAATCCTGACCAAAGGACAGAAGAGATACAGGAAGAAGTGCATGACGAGTATTAAATGGTCAGAGATTGAATATGACAGGAACTAAAAGGCAGCGTTGAATTTGACAACAGTCAGTACCCCCTGAGAGTAGTTTCAGAAAAGAAATGAAGGTAGAAAGAAGATTGAACTGAGTTAGAATAGAAAATAAAGGAGAGGGCATCATCTAGCATTTCAGGAATTGGGACAGTGGAAATGGGATTGATGGATGCGCACTGCAAATCAGTATCCACTTCTTTATTGTAATGGGGGCTGGTGGTGGTTCTCAACCCGCTTTTCAGATATTTTCCATGCATATCTTTGGTGAACAATCCATTCAAATCTCTCCTGTTTTTGTTGTTTAGTCACTAAGTTGTGTCTGACCTTTTGTGACACCATAGACTGTAGCCTGCCAGGCTCCTCTGACCGTGGGATTTCCCCAGGCAAGAATTATTGGAGTGTGTTGCCATTTCCTACTCCAGGTTCAAATCTTTAGTCCATTTATATTGGTTTATTGTTTTTCTTATTATTGAGCTCTGAGAATTCTTTACGTGGTTTGAAAACTAGCCCTTTATTGGACATGTGTTTTGGCCTAGTCTATGGCCAATTTTTTTCATTTTCTTACCAATATCTTTTGAAAGAAGTTTTTGATTTTAGTGAAATCCAATTCATTAATTGCTTTAATAATTTTTTCTTTTTTTGTCTTGTTAGCCTCTGCTTATATTTTCATCAGTGGATCAGTATATAGTCTTGACTTATGTGTGTTTCTGTTTAAAGACAATCTATATTGTTGACTAGCTAACATCAAACTCAGGGTCAGCAGCCGTATAACTCAAACCTGAACAAAGCTTACCTAACACAGATGTTCTTTATAATGTACATTGCAAACTTCTTGCACTTTAGAGCACTAGACAATACGTTAGGACTGTATTTGGGGGCCATGTTAAATAGTGAAATCATCAAAAAAGAAAATCACAAAATGTGAAAAATGTAGTACTGAATAGACTTGGGGCTTCCCAGGTGGCTCAGTGGTAAAGAATCCACCTGCAAATGCAGGAGATGCCAGTATGATCCCTGGGCCAGGAAGATCCCCTGGAGAAGGAAGGGCAAACCCACTCCAGTATTCTTGCCTGGAAAATTCCATGGACAGAGGAGCCTGGTGGGCTAACATCTATGGGTTTCAAAGAATCAGACACAACTGAACATACACACCAACACACATAGGTAATTATACACAATATTTTATTTTCAGAAGTTTTCTATTTTGGAAGGTGTCTTTTAACTGTCTCATAAGCCCACAAGTAATAAATCTGGTTTATTTCCTAAAAATCACACCATTTCAGGTTTTTCTCTAGCATTGGTAAAAGTTTGGAATGGTTGTTGGATAAGGGAATGAAAAGGATGATTGAGTGTCAAATGCATGATCTTGAAAACCACATATTAAATTAGTAAGTATATTTTGAGTTACATCACAGGGTAAATACATTATACAACATTTAGATTTTTTCCAACTTAAAAAAGTATTCTTTAGGGAATTTCAAAATGGAAGGAAACAACGTAGTCCTTATGCATTTGTGCTTTTCTATAAATTTACCTGCCTATTGTGGATTGAAAATATCCCCAGTTTCTGTGTGCATTGGCAACAAACATTGTCATAAACTAACTGACCACTATTAATAGAAGGAACTCCTTGAAGTGGATTGGTTAGGATCTTCCAGTTTAAGAAGTACATCTGGACCAAGACCTGAAATGTTAAGCTGTTGCCTAGCAACACTGACCCAGTAAGGAAGAGGCCTAGAGGAACCTATCTTGCCTCAGAACTCAGATGCCATATATGGGGGAATGAGAAGAACAAGGAATGGACTATTGATCCTTGAAATGGGAACTTAATGACTCTCTAACTCTGATTAGAGGTGGAAAACCTACCACCTCTGTATAGGGAAGTGATATGGCAGTCCCAGCATTTTTCAATGGGCCTGGCTTAGAGCAGATAATCTCATTAGAGAGGAAGACTAGGGAACTCTTGAATTTGTGCTTGCATAGCAGGTGCACTATTTCTACTTTGATTATTACATTTCTTTGAAGTGGCTTTAGTAGGGGAGAACCTCTGAATATTATCATGTGTAAAGCTCCTAAGCCATCCCTTTGAATGTACCACTAAATATGCAAATCTCATTAGGTAGACCTGATTTCAGTTCAGTTCAGTTGCTCAGTCGTGTCTGACTCTTTGCGACCCCATGAACTGCAGCACGCCAAGCCTCCCTGTCCATCACCAACTCTCGGAGTCCACCCAAACCCATGTCCATTGAGTCGGTGATGCCATCCAACTGTCTCACCCTCTCGTCCCCTTTTCCTCCTGCCCTCAATCTTTCCCAGCATCAGGGTCTTTGCAAATGAGTCAGCTCTTCACATCAGGTGGCCTAAGTACTGGAGTTTCAGCTTCAACATCAGTCCTTCCAGTGAGCACCCAGGACTGATCTCCTTTAAGATGGACTGGTTGGATCTCCTTGCAGTCCAAGGGACTCTCAAGAGTCTTCTCCAACACCACAGTTCAAAAGAATCAATTCTTCGGCACTCAGCTTTCTTCACAGTCCAACTCTCACATCCATACATGACCCCTGGAAAAACCATAGCCTTGACTAGATGGACCTTTGCTGGCAAAGTAATGTCTCTGCTTTTTAATATACTGTCTAGGCTTTGGCATAGTCAATAAAACATAACTTTTCTTCCAAGGAGTAAGCATCTTTTAATTTCATGGCTGCAATCACCATCTACAGTGATTTTGGAGCCCAGGAAAATAAAGTCAGCCACTGTTTCCACTGTTTCCTCATCTATTTGCCATGAAGTGATGGGACCAGATGCCATGATCTTGAGTTTTAATCCAACTTTTTCACTCTCCACTTTCACTTTCATCAAGAAGCTCTTTGGTTCTTCTTCAATTTCTGCCATAAGGGTGGTGTCATCTGCATATCTGAGGTTATTGATATTTCTCCCAGCAATCTTGGTTCCCACTTGTGCTTCCTGCAGCCCAGCATTTCTCATGATGTACTCTGCATATAAGTTAAATAAGCAGGGTGACAATATACAGCCTTGACGTACTCCTTTTCCTATTTGGAACCAGTCTGTTGTCCCATGTCCAATTCTAACTGTTGCTTCCTGACCTGCATACAGATTTATCAAGAGGCAGGTCAGGTGGTCTGGTATTCCCATCTCTTTCAGAATTTTCCACAGTTTATTGTGATCCACACAGTCAAAGGCTTTGGCATAGTCAATAAAGCAGAAATAGATGTTTTTCTGGAACTTTCTTGCTTTGGGAGGCTTAAAATTTGTGCCATAATAATCTAGCAGTTCTGTATGGAATAAGGAAATCAATGTCATGAAAGGATAGGGAGACTGATGGTTGGTGGGATGAACTGATTTTGAAGGAGAGAAGATGACAACAGCTACCCGCTCTTCAGAGGAAGTCCCCTAATTCATGGATATGCTCAGGGCAGATATTTGTACATATCTGCACAATTGTTGGTAGCTAGGATACAGTGGTATAGCCCAGTCTTTCTCTACACCTGGGTGGAAAACAGGTATCCCCATTTGAGAGGGCTTATCTCACTACAGTGACTAAAGTGTGACTGGATCCCTCCTCACTGTCTGCCTGGGGCAAGACACATATCCACCCTCCTCCTTGGGCAGTCACCAGTAAATCCAAGATGACAGGAGAGGGCCTGTAGAAACCGCAATACAAATATGAGATAAAACAGGAGGGCTTCTTTTTCCTTAAGCAAATAACAAGGGTTATGCTTAGAAACAGGCTTCCCCAGTGGCTCAGACGATAATGAATCTGACTGCAATGCAGGAGACCGGGGTTCAATCTCTGGGTCAGGAAGATCCCTTGAAGAATGGAACAGCAACCCACTTCAGTATTCTTGCCTGGAGAATCCCATGGACAGATGAGCCTGGCAGGCTACAGTCCATAGGGTCGCAAAGAGTTGGACACGACCAAAGGACTAACACTTATTTATTACTTACACTTTGAAACAATTTATCAATTCATGGTAGAATGAAAGTCTAATTGTTTAATAGATGTTTGGTTAGGTATGTGACTTCCTTCTCTCAACTCCTTCTCTAGACAACCAAAAAGGAGGCAACTGCATGGGTTGACCCCCTGAAATTAAGGGTGAGACAAGAAAAACCCACTGGGACTATGGACAAAGCTGTCCAGTAAGCCAATCCTCAGGCCTCTTTAAGGTTGTTTCTGTATATACTGCATTAAGGGGCTTGAAGTTTGGGTAAAGAACCCTTTTGTGTTCACCAGTGTACTGATATTTGTATGTGTAATTGAAGTGAAAAACTTATTTGGATAACTGACAGTGTTACCCTGCCCTTCTGTTGTTACAGGCCTAATAAAGGGACTACATGTTCCTTAAGTGCTTGTATGTGACATCATAGGCTGGCTAGGGGTTGTGACTACAGAAGAGGATATTAATGGCTTTCAAGGACCCTGAAGTAGGAAAGAAGATTGTGTTTAAAAGTTACCATAGAAAAGGATAAAATGGTAATAGAAAGATATAAAAGCAGGGGAGCAGAGAGGAATACACAGGAGCCTCAGGTTCACACTTCTGCAAGCTTCTACCCTGAATGCCAACTCTTATAGGGCAAAGTTTACCTGATCTGGGTCAATGACTCAGGCCCAGGTTCTCACCTGTTCCCTCCAGTTCGATCTTACACTTGTGACTCTCAACTAGATTTTATGGTACCAAATAACTCTGATTTCCCTGCAGATCATTAAATCTTTTGCCTTTTTATGGCACCAGCATGCCTCTTTCAACTGCCCCTACTGCTACCCCATCACTGTGCAGTGGGTTTGGACCATACCATATCACTTTGCTCCACCAGCAGTGCCCAGCTCATCTCTGGGTATGCTCTACTTTTTAGCACTCACAACTGAGTAATTACAAAAAGTACAATTTCAGGTCCACAGTTTTAATTTAAGAAGGTAACAGAAAATATTATTCATTTCAGAAAACTTTTTATCAAAACTGTTGAACTTGTTTTTCTAACTTCATGGTCTTGAGATTATGTTTTAATTATCTTGACAATACTTTTACCTGGAAAAACTCATTCTTCAAATATGCCAGAGAAAGGAGGTGTTATCACTTTATTAATTTTCTCAACTACTGAATTAATAGTGCCATTATTCATAAAGAGTTGTATAGATTCTTTGAAAAGAAATAAATACCATAAATCTTTTGACTCATCCAAAGGACAGTGCCTACATGCAACTGCTCGACATTTCTCAGTATCAAACACCTTATGGTTCATTCAGCTCTGTCAGAGGAATGGGTGCTACTGGCTGAATCATCACCATTTCCTGTGAGGTGTGCATTAAATGTCAACTCGACCTTATTTCCTATAAACTTTTTAGAGACTTAAGAATGCTCAGAAATGGAGGTGAACTCAAAACCTTCAAAGTACACACTGCTATATTCAAAATGGATAACCAACAAGGACCTACTGTATCACACATGGAACTCTACTCAATGTTTTATGCCAGCCTGGATGGGGTGGGGGTGGAATTTGGGGTAGAATGGATACAAATATATGTATGGCTGAGCCCCTTTGCTGTTCACCTGAAACTGTCACAACACTGTTAATCGGCTATACCCCAATACAAAATAAGAAGTTTAAAATTGAAGGGGAAATCCCACTGTCAATGTACAACTGTAGCTCTTGGAGACTTCACGCATACTTTTAAGATCAGTTTCAAGATTTTTAACTTCCTAATGTGCCTTTTCCTAAATCTGATTTCTCTGAGAATGAGCTGGATTCATAATAGTCACTCTTTCACTTCATAGAATGGTAGCGCTCCAGCCCAAATCTCGGCATTGTGCATGACCCTGGGTATAATTAATGCTAGGGTATTAAACAAACAGAGAAATGGGAGTACTGGTTTCAGGGAGAACTCTTTGAATAACTAATCAAGGCACTTTAAGCTCATAAGGTTTCTGATCTTTTCCTGCATTGCATACATATTTTAGAAAAGTGAAGCTTATTAAAATACCAGTATTTCAGCCCATGTTGACTTACTCTGAATTTTAGCCAATTTGGGATATTTGGGCCCATTTTTGGAATAGCCTGAATGCTGAACACCACATCCTCTTAAATGTAAATAAGATGCTTGATGGACTATGATTTTTTTCTAGATACATTGGATAAAATTCATGTGTAAAATTTTACTTGATTTATTTCAGATTTGCTGTACTTTATTGAAGGAAAAGAAGACTGATCACCAAAGAATTGATGCTTTCAAATTGTGGTGCTGGAGAAGACTCCTGAGAGTCCCTTGGACTGCAAGGATATCAAACCAGACAATCCTAAAGGAACTCAACCCTGAATATTCAGTGGAAGGACTAATGCTGAAGGTGAAGCTCCAATACTTTGGCCACTTGATGAGAAGAGCCAACTCATTGGAAGAGGCCTTGACACTGGGAAAGATTGAAGGCAAAAGGAGAAGAGGGCAGCAGAGGATTAGTTGGTTAGATAGCATGACCAACTCAATGGACATGAGTTTGAGCAAACTCCTGGAGACAGTGAAGGAGAGGGAAGCCTGGTGCACTGCAGTCCTTGGAGTCGCAAAGGATCGGATATGACTTAGCAACTGAACAAGAACAACAATTGAATAAGGTAGCTAAAGGTCGTGTTATCAGACTATATCATGGCATATTTGTTCCTACTCAGGCTTATCTTGCTTATTTCATCTTATAAAATGTTCAATAATTTCTATTGTCTATTTAAAAGGAAGTAAACTCTTTTCGACTTGTGTTTAATATTTCAGAGGTTCATTTAAAAATATGCAAAAGGGTACATAATTTTTAAAGTTTATTTTAAGGGTATTTAAGGAAAACATTTGTAAGACTACTATACTATTGTTCACCTGTGCTCAGTTCAGTTCAGTTCACTCGCTCAGTCATGTGTAACTCTTTGCGACCCCATGGACTGCAGCATGCCAGGTTTCCCTGTCCATCACATCTCCCAGAGCTTGCTCAAACTCATGTCCATTGAGTCAGTGATGCCATCCAACCATCTCATCCTCTGTTGTCCCCTTCTCCTCCTATCTTCAATTTTTCCCAGCGTCAGAGTCTTTTCCAAGGAGTCAGTTCTTCATATAGGTTACCAAAGTATTGGAGTTTCAGCTTCAGCATCAGTTCTTCCAATGAATATTCAGGACTGATTTACTTTAGGATTGACTTGTTTGATCTCCTTGCTGTCCACGGGACTCTCAAGAGTCTTCTGCAACAGTACCATTCAAAATCATCAATTCTTGAGTGCTCAGCTTTCTTTATAGTCCAACTCTCACATCCATACATGACTACTGGAAAAACTATTGCTTTAACTAGACAGACCTTTGTTGGCAAAGTAATGTCTCTGCTTTTTAATATGCTGCCTAGGTTGGTCATAGCTTTTCTTCCAAGGAGCAATCATCTTTTAATTTCATGGCTGCAGTCACCATCTGCAGTGATTTTGGAGCCCCCCAAAATAAAGTCTCTCACTGTTTACATTGTTTTCCCCTCTATTTGCCATACACTGATACTATACTAGCCAAACAAAATCCATATGTGGAAAAATACACTGAAAAGTGGTTTCTTTGGATTAGGAAATTATGGATACTTTTTCTTGCTTCTGCTTTTCTATAACTTCCTATTGTTTAGGATGTGCATATTATATATGATAATTTTTAAACATTGAAAAAATACTAACCACATTAAGAACTAGGAAGTCTTTAAAGGGAAAGATATAAAAAGGAGACTCTTTCCTAGTCACTTCTTAAAATATGAGGTAACTGGAGGGAATTATATGCCTACTGATAGGTAGATTTTATTATGGGAATACCAGACCACCTAACCTGCCTCTTGAGAAATCCGTATGCAGGTCAGGAAGCAACAGTTAGAACTGGACATGGAACAACAGACTGGTTCCAAATAGGAAAAGGAGTGCATCAAGGCTGTATATTCTCACCCTGCTTATTTAACTTCTATGCAGAGTACATCATGAGAAACGCTGGACTGGAAGAAACACAAGCTGGAATCAAGATTGCTGGGAGAAATATCAATCACCTCAGATATGCAGATGACACCACCCTTATGGCAGAAAGTGAAGAGGAACTAAAAAGCCTCTTGATGAAAGTGAAAGAGGAGAGTGAAAAAGTTGGCTTAAAGCTCAACATTCAGAAAACGAAGATCATGGCATCCAGTCCCATCACTTCATGGGAAATAGATGGGGAAACAGTGGAAACAGTGTCAGACTTTATTTTTGGGGCTCCAAAATCACTGCAGATGGTGACTGCAGCCATGAAATTAAAAGACTCTTACTCCTTGGAAGGAAAGTTATGACCAACCGAGATAGCATATTCAAAAGAAGAGACATTACTTTGCCGACTAAAGTCCATGTAGTCAAGGCTATGGTTTTTCCTGTGGTCATGTATGGATGTGAGAGTTGGACTGTGAAGAAAGCTGAGTGCTGAAGAATTGATGCTTTTGAACTGTGGTGTTGGAGAAGACTGTTGAGAGTCCCTTGGACTGCAAGGAGATCCAACCAGTCCATTCTGAAGGAGCTCAACCCTGGGATTTCTTTGGAGGGAATGATGCTAAAGCTGAAACTCCAGTACTTTAGCCACCTCATGGGAAGAGTTGACTCATTGGAAAAGACTCTGATGCTGGAAGGGATTGGAGGTAGGAGGAGAAGGGGACGACAGAGGATGAGATGGCTGGATGGTATCACTGACTCGATGGACGTGAGTCTGAGTGAACTCTGGGAGTTGGTGATGGACAGGGAGGCCTGGCGTGCTGCGATTCATGGGGTCGTGAAGAGTTGGACACGACTGAGCGACTGAACTGAACTGAAAGTGGAGGGGGAAGAGTTTTTATCCCATTAAATTCTCCTTCATTTTTCTATCATCTTCTTTAACAGACATCTTGAGACTTTAGTGACTCAAAGAAAAGAAGGCTGTACCAGAAATGCAGTAACAGTAAATATTTTCAAAATTGAGGTATAATTGACAAAATTGCATATAAAGTGTACAATGTGATGATTTAGTCTATGTATACATATGTTAAATGATCATCATAATTAAGCTAATCAGCACATTAATCACCTCACATAGTTATTCTTTTATCCTTCTTCTTTGTGTGTGTGTGAGTGTATGTGAGAACACTTCAGATCTAGTCTCTTAGCAAGTATGCAATATGGTATTATAAATATATTCACCATGCTGTACATTAGATCCTCAGAAATTCTTCATCTTATAAATAAATGTTTGCATCCTTGGATCAATATCTCCCCATTTCCTCCACCCCACAGCCCCTGGGGGGCTTCCCTGCTAGCTCAGTTGGTAAAGAATCTGCCTGCAATGCAGGAGACCCCAGTTCAATTCCTGGGCTGCGAAGATCTGCTGGAGAAAGTATAGGCTACCCACTCCAGTATTCTTGGGCTTCCCTTGTAGCTCAGCTGGTAAAGAATCTGCTTACAATGCTGGAGACCTGGGTTCCATCCCTGGACTGAGAAGATCCCCTGGAGTAGAGAAAGGCTACCCACTCCAGTATTCTGGCCTGGAGAATTCCATGGACTGTATAGTCCAAGAGGCTGCAAAGAGTTGGACAGGACTGAGCAACTTTCACTGTCACTTCACTTTCATAGCCCCTGGGAACTACCATTCTACTCTCTGTTTTAGGAGTTTCATTGTGTGTGTGTGTGTGTTTGATTCCTCATATAAGAGATACCCAACAGTATTTGTCTTACTTTGTCTGGTTTATTTCATTTTGCATAATGTCCTCCAGATTCATCCATGTTGTTGCAAATGGCAGGATTCTGTTCTTTCTCATGGCTGAATAATGTTCCATTGTATATACACATCACATCTTTTTTATCCATTCATCTTGACACATAGGTTGTTTTTGTATCTTGGTTATTGTATACATTGTGTATAAAGGCAATGAACATGGGGGTACAGTTATTTCAAGATACTGATTTCAGTTTCTTCAGATATATACCCAGGAATGCAATAGCTGGATCATATGGTAGTTCAATTTTTAATTTCTTAAGGAACCTCTATACTGTCTTCCCATTGTGCATTCCATCATCAGCAAGATGATCATTAACAATGAGCTGATGGCCTCCCTGGACCAGCTGATGCAGACAGCGGTGATGCGCCACATTGAGCCCACCACTCAGCAGAACCTGGCCCTGCAGCTGGCTGAGAAGCTGGTCAGCCTGGTGGAAAACAATGAGTGGTATTTGACCACAAGCATGGTGGGTACCTGTGGTCACTACTTCGGAGACCAGAAAGATGGCTACTGCAAAAACGAGGGCTACATGCACCAGGATGGCTACGGCCAACAGCAATCTCTGACAGCCTACTGACGGCTTAACTTCTGTCTATAATGCCCTAGATCATTCAATCTTTAAGTCCAGCTGCACCCAGCCATTAAAGGTCTATTTAGAGTTGCTACAGTTCCTGCTTGGCTGCATATCACCAGAGATGATTAGTTTATTTACTAATCATATTCTTAATTTTCTACCATGTGACAGTCACAAAGCTCACGATACAGGGATGGCTTGAACATATCCCTGACTTCAAAGAGCTTTCTGTTCTTTGACATTTGACAAAAAATTGTAATAACATGTGATAAGTTATAACAGTGTTGTTTTAAGGTAGTAGACATATTGAATAGGACTTCCCTGGTGGCTTAGCCTGTAATCCAGGAGACCCAGGTTCAATCCCTGGAAATCCCCTGGGGGAAAGGAATGGCAACTCACTCCAGTATTCTTGCCTGGAGAATTCCATGGACAGAGGAGCCTGACAGACTACAGTTCATGGGATCACAAAGAGTTGGACACAACTCACATACACACACACACACACACACACACACACTGTCTTCCATAAAGGCTGTACCATTTTACATTACTACCAGCAGTATTTAAGGCTTCCTTTTTCTTCACATCCTCCCTAATATTTGTTATTGTTTGTTTTTTTGATAAAAGTCATTCAGCAAGTATAAGGTAAAATCTCACTGTGGTTTTGATATACATTTCTCTCATGATTAGTGATGTTGAGTACCTTCTCATTTACCAGTTGGCCATTTGTGTATATTTTTTTGGAAA
Organism: Budorcas taxicolor; assembly: GCF_023091745.1. Classification (NCBI taxonomy): domain Eukaryota; kingdom Metazoa; phylum Chordata; class Mammalia; order Artiodactyla; family Bovidae; genus Budorcas; species Budorcas taxicolor. The sequence goes on from NC_068912.1 coordinate 78,128,524, forward strand.
GATGTCTATTCAATTTCTCTGCCCATTTTTAAATCATATTGTTTTTCTGCTATTGAGTTCTATGAGTTCTTTATACATTTTAGATATTAGCCCCTTATCAGATATATAGTTTGCAATTATTTTCTCTCATTCCACATTTCTGCCTTTCCTTTGTGTTGATCATTTTCTTTGCTGTGCATAAGCTTTTCAGTTTAATGTAGTCCCACTTGATTATTTTTGATTTTGTTGTGTGTGCTTATGGTGTCATATCCAAAAAAATCATTACCAAGACCAATGTCAAGGAGATTTTTCCCTATGTTTTCTTCCAGGAATTTTATGGTTTCATGTCCTATATTTAAGTCCTTAATTAATTTCCATTAATTTTTTGAATGATGTAAGATAGAGGTCTAATGTCATTATTTTCCATGTGGATATCCAGATTTCTCAGCACCATTTATTGAAGAGACGTTACTTTCCCTATTGTGTATTCTTTGTCAAAGACTACTTGATCGCATATGTATGAGTTTATTTCTGGGATATTTCTTCTATTCCACTGGTCTGTCTGTTTTTATGCCAGTGGCACCATGTTGTTCTTTTTTTAATATTTAGTTATTTTTAATTTAAAAGGCATCATTTAGATACTCCTCTTCAATTTTTATGTTTATGTGCTCAGGGGGGATTTGCTGGTACATCCAAACAATGACTGTTGTTGTTCAATTACCAAGTCATGTTCTACTAACTTACACTTTTAGTTCAACCATTTTAATACTCCAGTACTCAACATCCATCAGCTTCTCAAAGTGACATTTCAACTTAGTGCTGGAAAGAATGCAGGAATGGACTTGAAAATTCAGTGTATAAGAAAACATACTATGTTCTATTGTCTAGTCTTCATGAAGCTTATATTCTAGCATGGGGAGACAGTAAGTAAAATCAATAAGTGAATTATAGTTTTAGATGGTGTTACCATTTGGAGAGAAATAAAGTAGGAAATGCAGACAGAGTTCAATGTGTTCAGAGAAGCTCTTGCTGGACTGGGATGTTTGAGCGAAGATCTGGTGGGCTTGAGTGAGGGACTGTGGGTTTAATTGAAGAAGTGTGCTTCAGACAGGAAGAACAGTGGAGGGGACAGATAGGGTAAGAAAAGAAGCTCTGGGCTGCTTTTGAGTACAAGTAAGGAAGCCAGTGTAGGAGGAGCTTAGTAAACAAGGGGAGATGAAAGTGGGAGATAAAATCAGAAGGAAATGAGGATAGAGAAGAAACTGTCATGAAGGGGGTTGGTGGGTGATAGTGTCAGGCTGCGTGGGCTTTCAGCTCTTCTGTCAGTTGAGATGAGAAGCTATTAGAGTGTTTTAAAGAGAAGAATGACCATGATTTGACTTCAACGATTCTGGCCTAAGCGACTAGAAAAGTTGGGTGAAATGGCCATTAGTTGAGATGGGATAAAATATCTTCTTCAAGAGGAAGATATTTTGCAGAGGAATGGGATAGGGAATTTGGAATTTATTCTAGGACATGGTAGCTTTAGAATGTCTATTAAGCATCCAGACAGGGATGTTGAATAGCCAGTTGGTCATATCAGTCTAAAATTCAGAGGAGGGATACAGATGAGATACAAACATTTTAGTGTCTTCTGCACATACAGAGAATTTAAAGCCACAGGCATGAGTGAGATTACCAAGAAAGTATATGTAAACTAGGGATAGAAAAGGGAAGAAGTTCCTAGGACTAAGCCTAGAACATTCCTATGTAAAGATACAAGGAAAAATAAACCAAGGCAGATTTTCTATCTTTAAGAAAGTTACCTGAAAAGTCATTTACCTATGACTGGAAAAAAGAATTAACTGTATATATCACAAAGCTAAAGAATCTTAAAGCTAAAATAAATCTTAATCCAAAGGATGATCAAATTCAACCTGTTGGCCTTTTGGCAACAAATATTTTGACCTTTAAAAAACTAGCTGACTCATTTGTTCAATTTAATTTAGGAGTTTAATTTCAGTCAAATGATGGAAAATGATTGAACTATGAACCTCCAGCATAAAGTAGGTGGATTAGAGTAAATATGGGCTAATTTTTATGAGAGAGGGGATCTAGTTTTAACTCAGGGGTTTGGGTGAGGTACCTCTTAATTCCACACATATTTACTGAGTGCCAATTATGTGTAATACTTGTAAGAGAATTATTGGGGAAATACAAATTTAATTAAAACACTGTCTTTGGGACTTCTCTGGTGTTGCAGTAGATAAGAATCTGTCTACCAATGCAGGGGACATGGGTTCGATCCCCGGTCTGAGAAGACTCCACATTCCTTGGAACAACTGAGCCCATGGGCCTTAACTACTGAGCCCAAGCTCTAGGCCTGAGAGCTGCAAATACTGGAGCCTGTGCACCTAGAGCTGCGCCCCGCAGCAAGAGAAGCTGCCGCAGTAAGAAGCCCACAGCCCAGAGCAGCCCCCACTCGCCACAGCTAGAGGAAGTCCCTGTGCAGCAGTGAAGACCCAGTGCAGCCAAAAAGAAACAAATAAGCACAAATTTTAAAAGGAGAGAGGCTGTCTTTTTCTTCAGAAAGATTACAACATAAAAGTGGAGAGTGAAGCAACTACAATAAGAGGCACAGAGAGGCAGAAATACTTTACGGAGGTTCAACTTAAAGAAAGTGATTCTCCATTAGGCTCCAGAGAGGACATGACATTTCAGATAGCCCCTGAATTATGGGAAGGATGAGATTTGACAGAAGATATAAAATAGGCAAGGACCTGGGGGTGGGAAAGTTCAGGAGTATGCTTCACTGGTGGGTATTTATGTCCTCAAACCGTTGTTATTCCATCCATATTTCTTTCATTTTTTTTTTCTTCCAAATGGAGAAGCAGAGATTACACATGTAAGTATGTTTGATTGCATTAAGAAAATCTGTGTATATTTCCACATCTATCTTCATGGCAGTATTATTCACAATAACCACGAGGTGGAAGCACTCTAAATGTCCATCAGTGGAAGAATGGATAAAGAAAATGTGGTAAATATATATAATGGAATATTATGCAGCCCTAAAAGGAGGAAATTCTCTCATATATGCCAAGGTGGATTAACTTTGAGGACATAATGCTGTGTAAAATAAGCCTGCCACAAAAAGACAATAATTCATAATTCCACGTTTGTTGTTCAGTCACTAAGTTGTGTCCCCACTCTTTGCCACCCCATAGACTGCAGCATGCCAGGCTTCCCTGTCCTTCACTATCTCCAGGAGTTTGCTCAAACTCATGTCCATTGCGTTGGTCATGCTATCTAACCATCACATCCTCTGCTGCCCTCTTCTCCTTTTGCTTCAATCTTCCCCAGCATCAGGGTCTTTTCCAATGAGTTAGTTCTACACATTAGGTGGCCAAAATATTGGAGTTTCAGCTTCAGCATCAGTCCTTCCAGTGAATATTCAGGGTTGATTTCCTTTAGGATTGACTGGTTTGATCTCCTTGCTGTCCAAGGGACTCTCAAGAGTCTTCTCCAGCACCTCAATTCAAAAGCAACAATTCTTTGGTACTCAGTCTTCTTTATGCTCCAACTCCCACATCCCTACATGACTACTGGAAAAACCATAGCTTTGACTATACAGATCTTTGTCGGCAAAGGGGTTTCTGCCTTATAATACACTATTTAGGTTTGTCATAGCTTTTCTTCCAAGGAGTTAGCATTTTTTAATTTTGTGTCTGCAGTCACCATTTGCAGTAATTTTGAAGCTCAAGAAAATAAATCAGTAACTCTTTCCACTTTTTTCTTTTCTAGTTGCCATGAAGTAATGGGACTGGATACCATGATTTTCCCTTTTTGAATGTTGAGTTTTAAGCCAGTTTACCATTCTCCTTTTTCACCTTCATCAGGAGGCTCTTTAGTTCCTGTTCACTTTCTGCCATTGTTGTGCTGTTGTTAGTCACTCATTCATGTCTGACTCTTTGCAACCCAATGGACTACAACATGCCAGGCTTCCCTGTCCTTTACCATCTCCAAGAGCTTGCTCAAACTCATGTCTATTGAGCTGGTGATGCTATCCAACCATCTCATCCTCTGTCATCCCATTCTCTTCCTGCCTTCAATCTTTCCCAGCATCAGGGTCTTTTCTAAAGAGTCAGCTCTTCACATCAGGTGGCCAAAGTGTTGGAGCTTCAGCTTCAGCATCAGTCCTTCCAATGGGTAGTCAAGGTTGATTTCTTTTAGGACTGGGTTGATCTCCATGCAGTCCAACGGATTCTCAAGACTCTTCTCCAATACCACAGTTCAAAAGCATCAATTCTTCACTGCTCAGCCTTCTTTATAGTACATTTCTCACATCCATACATGACTACTGGAAAAACCATAGCTTTGATTCTACGGACTTTTGCTGGCAAAGTAATGTCTCTGCTTTCTAATACACTGTCTAGGTTTGTCATAGCTTTTCTTCAAGGAATAAGCATCTCTTAAATTTCATGCCTGCAGTCATCATCTGCAGTGATTTTGAAGCCCAAGAAAATAAAGGCTGTCACTGTTTCCATTGTTTCTCCATCTATTTGTCATGAAGTGATGGGACCGGACACCATGAGCTTCATTTTTTGAATGTTGAGTTTTAAGCCAGTTTTTTCACTCTCCTCTTTCACTTTCCTCAAGAGGCTCTTTAGTGCCTCTTCACTTTCTGTCGTAAGGGTGGTGTCATCTGCATATCTGAGGTTACTGATATTTCTCCCGGCAATCTTGATTCTAGCTTGTGCTTCATTCAGCCTGGCATTTCGCATGATGTAATCTGCGTATAAGTTAAATAAGCAGGGTGACAATATACAGCCTTGATGTACTCCTTTCCCAATTTGGAACCAGTCCTTTGTTCCATGTCCAGAACTGTTGCTTCTTGACCTGCATACAGGTTTCTCAGGAGGCATGTCAGGTGGTCTGGTATTCCCATCTCTTTCAGAATTTTCCACACAGTTTGTTGTGATCCACACAATCGAAGGCTTTAGCATAATCAATGATGAAGAAGTAGATGTTTTTCTGGAACTCTCTTGCTTTTTCTATGATCCAATGGATGTTTTCAATTTGATCTCTGGTTCCTTTGCCTTTTCTAAATCCAGCTTGAACATCTCAAAGTTCTCAGTTCATGTATTGTTTAAGCCTGACTTGAAGAATTTTGAGCATTACTTTGCTAGCATGTGAAATGAATGCAATTGTGTGGTAGTTTGAGCATTCTGTGGCATTGCCTTTCTTTGGGATTGGATTGAAAACTGACTTTTCCAGTCCTGTGGCCACTGCTCAGTTTTCCAAATTTGCCAGCATATTGAGTGCAGCATTTTAACAGCATCATCTTTTAGGATTTTTAAATAGCTCAGCTGGAATTCCATCACCTCCACTAGCTTTGTTCTCAGTGATGCTTCCTAAGGCCCACTTAACTTTGCGCTCCAAGATGTCTGGTTCTAGGTGAATGATCACACCATTGTGGTTATCTGGGTCATGAAGATCTTTTTTGTATAGTTCTATATATTCTTGCTACCTCTTCTTAATATGTTCTGCTTCTGTAGGTCCATACCATTTCTGTCCTTGATTGTATCCATCTTTGCACAAAATGTTCCCTTGGTATCTCTAATTTTCTTGAAGACATCTTTAATCTCTCCCATTCTATCATTTTCCTCTATTTCTTTGCATTGATCACTTAGGAAGGCTTTGTTACCTCTCTTTGCTATTCTTTGGAACTCTGCATTCAGATGGGTATATCTTTCCTTTTCTCCTTTGCCTTTCACTTCTCTTCTTTTCTCAGCTATTTATAAGCCCTCCTCAGACAACCATTTTGCCTTTTTGCATTTCCTTTTCTTTGGAATGGTCTTGATCACTGCCTCCTGTACAGTGCCACGAACCTCCATCCATAGTTCTTCAGGCACTCTGTCAGATCTAATCCCTTGAATCTATTTGTCACCTCTACTCTATAATCATAAGGGATTTGATTTAGGTCATACCTGAGTGACTGAGTGATTTTCCCTAGTTTCTTAAATTTAAGTCTAAATTTTTCATTAAGGAGTTTATGATATGAGCCACAGTCAGCTACCAGTCTTGTTTTTTGCTGACTGTATAGAGCTTCTCCATCTTTGGCTGCAAAGAATACAATCAATCTGATCAGTATTGATCATCTGGTGATGTCCATGTGTAGAGTCATCTCTTGTGTTGTTGGAAGAGGGTGCTTTCTATGACCAGGGATTCTCTTTGCCAAATTCAGTTAACCTTTGCTCTTCTTCATTTTCTACTCCAAGGCCAAGCTTGCCGGTTACTCCAAATGTCTTTAACTTCCTACTTTGGCATTTGTCCCCTATGATGACATCTTTTTTTGGGTGTTAGTTCTGGAAGGTCTTGTAGGTCTTCACAGAACCATTCAGCTTCTTCAGAATTAGTGGCTGGGCATAGACTTGGATTACTGTGGTAATTAGATACATTAGAGAGTATCATCTGAATATCTGAGGTTGTTGATATTCCTTCCAGCAATCAGGATTCCAGTTTGTGAGTCTTCCAGTCCAGCATTTCGTGTGCCATACTCTGCATATAATTTAAATAAGCAGGGTGACAGTATACAGCCTTGATGTACTCCTCTCCCAGTTTTGAACCAGTCTGTTTTTCTGTGTACAGTTCTAAGTGTTCTTTCTTGACCTGCATACTAATTAAACTCAAAGAAACAGAAAGTGGAATAGTGGTTGTCAGAGAAAGGGGCAGTTGAAAAAGAATTGTTGTTCAGTGGATATAGAGTTTCAGTCTCAAAAGACTGAAAAGTTCTAGAGATCTGTTGCACAACAGTATGCAAATAGTTAACACTACTGTACTGGGTGAGCTTCCCTAGTGGCTCAGTGGTAAAGAACCCCCTGCAATGCAGGAGATGCAGGTTCAATCCCTGGGTTGGGAAGATCCCCTGGAGAAGGAGGGCTTCCCTGGTGGCTCAGACGGTAAAAGCATCTGCCTGCAATGTGGGAGACCTGGGTTTGATCCCCTGGGTTGGGAAGATCCCCTGGAAAAGGAAATGGCAACCCACTCCAGTACTCTTGTCTGAAAAATTCCATGGACAGAGGAGCCTTGTAAGCTACAGTCCGTGGGGTCGCAAAGAGTCAGGCACGACTGAGCGACTTCACTTCACTTCACTTCCTGGAGAAGGAAATGGCAACCCACTCTAGTATTCTTGCCTCAAGATTCCTCGTGGACAGAGGAGCCTGGAGGGTTACAGTCCATGGGGTTGCAAAGAGTCAGACATGACTGAGTGACTAAGCATGCACGCATTGTACCGCATACTTAAAAATGGTTAAGATGATAACTTTTACAAAATATGATTTTTCACCACAAGTTTTTTTAAAAAAGGAAAAGAAAATATGTGTATGGCCAATACTCATTCAATTGCAAGCCACTAAACTCCGCCAAAACAGCTTAGTTGAACAAAGGAGAATTACCAGTTCAGAGAGCCAAAGAATGTAGCAAGGCCTTAAAAACTGCAACCAGAAATTCTAAAGAGCCCCTAGGTGTCACTCTTCACCTCCTGACTCATCTTTCTCTCTGCAAACCTTTCTCTACAGGGTGGCCAACATAGCTAATTCCTAGGTTTTACACCTTGGACTTTCTGCCAGAGTGCAAACACACTCGCCCTCCCCCGCCCTCCCCACCACTGAATGTTCTCTTCCACGTTCAAAACACTGAGAAGAGCTGTAAGTAGCCCATTTGGCCTCTGGACCAACTATTGACAGGATCTTGTATGAAGATATTACAAGGGGTCAGATCTTATAAGAAGAACCTGGTAAGTTCTGTGGGAACAGTGTGCTTGGGAGTGGGAGGTAATTTGTTAGCCATTACTTAATGCTGTATACAAAGCACTGAAACAACCATCATTTATTTCCTCAGCTCTGCAAGTTGGTTGAGAAAGCTCTCCTTCAGGTAGTGGTGACTCGGGTGGCTACACTTTGGTCATCTACTTCTTGGGACAAGTAAGAGAGCCGGAGCACATGGGAGGCCTCTGAAGTTTAGTCTCTGAACCATCCTAACCCTGCCACTCCCGCTCACATGCCACTGATCAGTGCCAGCCACATGGTTAAACACTAAGGCAAGCACAGAGAAAAACTTACTGCCCAAGTGAAGCTACAGTCAGAGTTTGATGCAGAGAAGGGGAAAGGATGGGGCTAAATCATTTAATCTGTCACAAGGAGTGAATGTGAAAAACAGTTTCCAGAGGAAGATTGGATGATGGGCAAACAAGACAACAGGAGTCCTGTATAGTGTTATTGTTGTTGTTTTTGTTATTTAGTTGCCAGGTTGTGTCCCACTCTTTTGCAACCTCATGGACTGTAGTCCATCAGTCTCTTCTATCCATGGGATTCTCCAGGCAAGAGTACTAGAGCAGATTACCGTTTCCTTCTCCAGGGAATCTTTCCAACTCAGGGATTGAACCCAGGTCTCCTGCACTGCAGGCAGATTCTTTACCATCTGGGCAATCAGGGAAGCCCAGCAAATAAAGTAATATTAAATAGTAGATTTTATCAACCCCAAAATGCTAAAATAGAAAGCATGGGACGAGAACTAATTAGCCCTAACAATGTAACAAGGACTATACTAAGAATTTTATAGATATCATCTAAAAGGAAAAGCAATACAAAATGTTATTAACCTGAAACAATGTCATTTTGACCATAAACTCTGCTGCTGCTAAGTCACTTCAGTCGTGTTCAACTCTATGCGACCCAATGGATGGCAGCCCACCAGGCTCCCCCATCCCTGGGATTCTCCAGGCAAGAACATTGGAGTGGGTTGCCATTTGCTTCTCTAATGCATGAAAGTGAAAAGTGAAAGTGAAGTCGCTCAGTTGTGTCCGACTCTTAGCGACCCCATAGACTGTGGCCCACCAGGCTCCTCCGTCCATGGGATTTTCCAGGCAAGAGTGCTGGAGTGGGGTGCCATTGCCTTCTCCGATAAACTCTCCTAGGTTGCAAAGAAAGTGTCCTTGAGAATTCCAGGTTAATAACCACTTTTCCAGTTGGTGCTTCTTTAAGAGTAGGTCACACCTTATTAAATTTTCTATGAAGGCACCAGGATGGATGGATGGAAAAGAGAAATATTCTGGAGCCAGAGAAATCTAAGTTTAAATTCAAGTTTGGCCACTCATTAGTTGAATCACCTTAGACAAGTCACAAGACCATTTTCTGTTAGTTTTTTTCACTGTTAAATGTGGGTAATAATATATACCATATAGGATTTGGAGGAGAATTGAGTAAGATTGCATCTATAAATGTATATCACAGTGTCTGGCACATAATTGTCTGATCAATATTGGTTTCTTGGTTATGGTGATAACAAGTAGAATAAGGCAAGATTTCTGTCTTGAGTTCAATGCTGTGCGCCTTTCCACACTAAAATCAAATCAAATAGAATGGGAAAAGTCTCAAATAAAATGGAGCACAAGTTTACATAAGGAAAAACAAATTAAACATTGAGGTCATTAGTGCTATACTTGAAACCAGAATTCAATTAAAAAAAAGCAGTGTGTTTTGTTAACTATTTTTGCCAGGAGAATCTTCTGGCAATCTAATGGTGAGAGTTTCATATCTCAGTCAGTAATGGGGCACATATAGCATATTGTTTGTTTTTTTAGCCATGAGACATGTGGGATCTTTTTTCCCTGACCAGGGATCAAACCCACAACCCATACATTGGAATCCCGTAGTCCTAACCACTGGACCAACCAGGAAAGTCATTATTGTTAAATTGCTAGAGTACAGTGGCTTAAACACTGAAGAGTTTAACACATCTTTCAACCAATCACAAGTTACAGGTGTGATTCAATTTTTTTTAACTTAGGGAGAAATATTAACTTTGTCTTCAGTAGCTAACCGACTTTCTCCTTTAGGATATTTCTTCCTTGTGCTTCTTTTCTTTACAGTATTAGGAAATCAAAGTGTTCATACTGGTAAACACATTGTGAAAAGACAATTTATAGTATAAATTAGGTTGTCAATTTTCTACTTTCCTGTTTGATAGAGTATATCTTGGATGGTTAATTTAATCAGCTTGTCTTCTTTAGATAACTTTATATTTCCAGTTGCTGCAGCTTTGTTTACATGAACCTTTATATTTTGCTGAGATTTCCTTCTTAGGTTAATACTAATCAGTTGTTAAATAAAAGTATGATTTAATATGTTAGCATTAAACATTTGTGCATGTTTCATACTAGAAACCAGTAGAAAACTTCATTAATCCAGAGCACAGCATTACTCAATAGAAAAGAATTCTCAGAAAATTATAGAGATATTCTTTAAAAAAAAATTTCAAATTGGAGTTGCAAGAAAAAAATGACAAAACAGAGTAACTTTTAAAACGGTCATTGTACTCCAAGGAAGCATATATTTTCCATGATTTTTTCCCATTACAAAAAACTCTGCAAGTCTAATTTTCATTTCTTGAACAATTTGTTAACCTCATTAGATCAGATTGTAGCAACCACAAATTATATACTACAGCACATTATTTTCTTATTAGATAGCTATTTTAAAATGCTGCAACTTCAGCTCTTTTTACTCTATGTCATTTTCCCATTGTGAATATAAGGCAGATAAAAACAAGAAAAATATTTTGTATCATTTTGGTTTGCTTGTATTTGCAATAGTCAGAAATTTTTTTTTTAACTGTAACTGCTAGGAATCCAATTCAAACTATTTAAAATAAAAGTGGGAATTTGTGGGAAAAAGAATATAGCCCACTTGTGGAACTGATGGAATTTCTGTGAGGAGCAGTTAACTTCAGGTATCTCAAGGAGAGAAACTTCCAACTTAACACAACCAGGACTTTCTCTCTTTCACGCCATTCGTCTCTCATCTGCTTAATTCTTCTAGGCTTTATTTTCTCGAAATATTTTCCACATAGAATCCCCAGACTACAACTTTCTTATTCTGTACCTCAAGAAAGGAGTCGTTTCTTGAAGAAAATCTCTGAGAGGAACTCTGTCTGCCCTATCTTGGAGCCTATACTTAATCCTTTAGAACAGTCTCTTGTCCTAGAGAAAGGAGATACTGTGATTGACCAGAACAAGATCCCATTCTCATCCCTCTAGGCTAGAGTGGAATGATGTGCTACAGTTGACAATCCAATCACAACTCACTGGAAGGGGGTCAGGGCAGTTTCCCCAAGGAAAATGGCAGCTGTTAGCAAATGGAAGTGGGAGGAGATGAGTATTCTACACTTAAATAAATATATGAGTGAATAGCTTTAGTCTTAAGTCCACTAGGATCTGGGCTTGTCGAACCTCTTTGATTTCAGCCTTCTCTGGTCACGTCTGCAGGTCTGGTGGGATTCGCATTTTAGGCCCTGTGTACATCAAGCATCCTAATGCCTCTTCAGAGAAATTTTAATCCAAGGGAAGGGAATGTCACGGCACAGAAGTATGACTTAAGGACAGTGGACCAAGGATAAAGGAGGAGAAATGAATGTGAATTTAGCACTATTTCTATCTATCACTCAGATTATTTAGTGGCCCAGCCCCAGCGGATGTTTGGGGTGATCACTGTTTGACAGTGATCTTTGTAGGATGATGAAGTGCAGGAGATCAGCAGCATTCATGACAACTTCCACAGGGACCTGAGACTGCACGCCAGTGTAGACATCTGCACTCTCAACATCTAGTAGCAGCAACATTAGCAGAGGTGTCAGCAGGCACCGGTAACTGTGGCAAAGGTGTGGAAGGCAGCAGATTATCACTTTGCCATTGCACGCATAGGGGGCATGATCACATGAAGCTATAATAGCAGAGAAGGCGATGACTGAACTAAGCTGAAATGTTCTTTGGTCTGACATGATGATGACTGGAGCCACAGGTATCTGTGGTTCAGCTGATCTGGAACATCCAAGATGATTCATTCATGTAGGTGGCTGGCAGCTCATGCTGAATGGCATCTGGGAAATCGTCTCAGAGTATCACAGCCAGAGAATGCAATTTTGTGAATATTTCAATGATCTTGCATTCCCAGCAGGCTATCTAGGAATATCATTCACACATTCATGAACATATTAATTCATTCAGAAAATATTTTATTATTCAATATGTGCCAGACACTGTGCATGCATGGTAGGGAAGATACTAACATGAATATGACAGTTAGTAAAATAAACACAGATAGAGGGAAAATAGAGCTACCGTCCAATGGCATAAAGGCTAGAAAAGAGGGAGGCCATGGGAGCCCAAGATAGAGGTGATGGAATAAAGTGTCAGGCAAGATTTCTTCCTGAAAGGCAACAACTAAGTTGAATTTCACAAGATACATGAGAGAGGCACTCCCTGAAGGATCACCATATTCAGTTCAGTTCAGTTCAGTCGCTCAGTCGTGTCCAACTCTTTGCAACCCCATGAATCGCAGCATGCCAGGCCTCCCTGTCCATCACCAACTCCCGGAGTTTACTCAGACTCGCATCCATCGAGTCAGTGATGCCATCCAGCCATCTCATCCTCGGTTGTCCCCTTTTCCTCCTGCCCACAATCCCTCCCAACATCAAAGTCTTTTCCAGTGAGTCAACTCTTCACATGAGGTGGCCAAAGTACTGGAGTTTCAGCTTCAGCATCATTCCTTCCAAAGAAATCCCAGGGCTGATCTCCTTCAGAATGGACTGGTTGGATCTCCTTGCAGTCCAAGGGACTCTCAAGAGTCTTCTCCAACACCACAGTTCAAAAGCATCAATTCTTCACAGTCCAACTCTCACATCCATACATGACCACAGGAAAAACCATAGCCTTGACTAGACGGACCTTAGTCGGCAAAGTAATGTCTCTGCTTCTGAATATATTATCTAGGTTGGTCATAACTTTTCTTCCAAGGAGTAAGCATGTTTTAATTTCATGGCTGCAATCACCATCTACAGTGATTTTGGAGCCCCCCAAAATAAAGTCAGCCACTGTTTCCACTGTTTCCCCATCTATTTCCCATGGAGTGATGGGACCAGATGCCATGATCTTAGTTTTCTGAATGTTCAGCTTTAAGCCAGCTTTTTCACTCTCCTCTTTCACTTTCATCAAGAGGCTTTTTAGTTCCTCTTCACTTTCTGCCATAAGGGTGGTGTCATCTGCATATCTGAGGTGATTGATATTTCTCCCAGCAATCTTGATTCCAGCTTGTGTTTCTTCCAGTCCAGCGTTTCTCATGATGTACTCTGCATAGAAGTTAAATAAGCAGGGTGACAATATACAGCCTTGACGTACTCCTTTTCCTATTTGGAGCCAGTCTGTTGTTCCATGTCCAGTTCTCACTGTTGCTTCCTGACCTGCATACAGATTTCTCAAGAGGCAGGTCAGGTGGTCTGCTATTCCCATCTCTTTCAGAATATTCCACAGTTTATTGTGATCCACACAGTCAAAGGCTTTGGCATAGGCAATTAGGCAGAAATAGATGTTTTTCTGGAACTCTCTTGCTTTTTCCATGATCCAGCAGATGGTGGCAATTTGATCTCTGGTTCCTCTGCCTTTTCTAAAACCAGCTTGAACAACTGGAAGTTCACGGTTCACGTATTGCTGAAGCCTGGCTTGGAGAATTTTGAGAATTACTTTACTAGCATGTGAGATGAGTGCAATTGTGCAGTAGTTTGAGCATTCTTTGGCATTGCCTTTCTTTGGGATTGGAATGAAAACTGACCTTTTCCAGTCCTGTGGCCACTTGCTGAGTTTTCCAAATTTGCTGGCATATTGAGTGCAGCACTTTCACAGCATCATCTTTCAGGATTTGAAACAGCTCAACTGGAATTCTATCACCTCCACTAGCTTTGTTCGTAATGATGATTTCTAAGGCCCACTTGACTTCACATTCCAGGATGTCTGGCTCTAGATGAGTGATCACACCATCGTGATTATCCGGGTCATGAAGATCCTTTTTGTACAGTTCTTCTGTGTATTCTAGCCATCTCTTCTTAATATCTTCTGCTTCTGTTAGGTACATACCATTTCTGTCCTTTATCAAGCCCGTTAGAAAGCAGAATAAAGGGCATCTGGGGACCTGGATGAATTGAATATACGGTTGAAGGAGTGGCCAGTGAGATGTTATTGAGCTTATCAAGGATTTTGTAGCCCATGCTGAGAAGACTGGCTGTTATCTCTTGGGGAATGGGAAGCCACTTAAAAATGTTAAGAAATAACAGAGTATTAATACATTATTTTAAAAGGGTCAACCCAGCTGGCACAGTAGAGTGTGGATTGAAGGTGGTTGAAGATGGAGGCAAGAAGATGAGTTATTTAGAAAGCTATAGGAGCTGTCCCAATTAAAGAAACAATGAGAGTTTAGCCTAAGGCACTATGGAAAGAACTGAGAGGAAGAAGAATTAAGGAGGAATGAAACAATTTGGTAATTGATCCATCAGATGTGAACAGTGAAGGAGAATAGAGGCATTTATTGGCATATGGCTTGTATCAGTCAGGATAGGCTAGGATCCACAGTGATAACAGCAAACTCTGAAATCTCTGGAACTTACCACATTTTCCCTTAATGATACGGATTATGTAGCTGTGCCATCTGGAATTCATGGCCACAACTGAGGGGAAATAAAAGACTGAGAACACAACTTCTTTAAGTGCCTTATCTTGGAAGAGACATACATAATTTTCATTCCCATTTCATTGTGCAGAGCTGGACAGATGATCCCAACCTAGTGGCAAGGGAAGTAAGAACATGTTTAGAAACATGTATACTTGGTACTGCTCCTGTTAAGTGTGAGTTAGTGGTATGGACTCTGAAAACACACTGCCTAGGTTTACGTCTCAGTTCTACTCACTAGCTACGTAGCTGTAGGAAAGTCTGTTTCCTCACTTGTAAAATGGTTTCGTGATAGTACTTACCTCATAGGCTTGTTTTGAATATTAAATAAGGTTGATGCATATAAATGGGCTTCCCAGGTGGCACTAGTGGTTAAGTGTCACCTGCCCGTGCATGAGACATAAGAGACATGGGTTCAGGCCCTGGGTTGGGAAGATTCCCTGGAAGAGAGCATGGCAACCCACTCCAGTATTCTTGTCTGGAGAATCCCATGGACAGAGGAGCCTGGAGGGCTACATATAGTCCACGGGGTTGCAAAGAGTTGGACATGGCTGAAGTGACTTAGCATACATGCATGCATATAAAAGACTCAGAACTTAATTAATGATTTTAATTATTATTATTATTCATATTAAAATTACTCCAATATTTCATTTTCACTGACCAAGTGCAAGGGCAGAAGGGTGTGAGACAGAACAAATTTAGGAAGGGACATAATTAACGAGTAGACATGTTGAATTTGCAGTGTTTGTGGGGCCTCCAGTGGAAATGTTTAATAGGCCATCACAAAATGAATGGAGTTTCAGAAGAGATGGGGCTGGGGAGATAAACCTAGGAATCATCGGTAAATAAGAGATGACTTAAACTTTGGAGATGGACGAGATGCTTAGGAGAAGTGACTAGGGTAAGAGAAAAGAGCAGTGTGAAGACAGAACCCTGGATAACACTAACGTTTAAGAAGTGAGAGGGAAAAGAAGAGCCTGGACAGGAATGATCAAATCAGCAGGAGGAAGCCAAAAGGAAGTAGAAGGGAGTTTGAGAGAGTGTTAGTTCTTTTAGAATTATAACAATTTGTCAATGTTTAACTTAACATTTAGTTCAAAGAATAAAATGGTATTTGATATAAACTATTAAATTTAATTATTAGAGTTTTAAGTAAATCATTATAAGTAGCTTAAGAAGAAATGTAAGTATAACACAAGAAGTAAATATATAAGAATTTTCATAATTATCAACTTTTATAATGATTTTTTGTCAGCATTTTGATTAGAAAGACAACTCTTAATAAAAGGAAGATCTTCCTGTTTCAATAAGGAATGTCAATGTAAGGAGACAAATCAGACCTTGGTGGCAGCAAAAAGTAAAGAGAAAGTGGTTGAAACATTAATTCAATAGTTTCACTGCATTATAATCGTAATTTCTTTACTCTATAGTAGGTATAAAAATGGGCAGGGGCTGAAGGAGAAGGGACACATTGCAGAAAGAATCTTTCTCAAAAACCTACAGTGTAGTCACAGTAGCTTAATCTCCAACTGGAAAACAGCACATTTTGGGGAAATTGTTTTGCAGCCCTTATCATGAGATATTTCGTGTCATTTCAAGTCATTATAACTGTTTTTTGTTTGTTTTTTTTTAAAGAAAACTTTGGTATACTGCCATCAAGTGGTAAAAGGGTATGTGAAGTAAGGGAATATCATTTTTCTCTTCATTTTATTCTTTTGAATCGATGGCTCAACAGGTAAAGAATCCTCCTGCAATGCAGGAGACACCGGAGATGCAGGCTTGATTCCTGGGTCGGGAAGGTCCCTTGGAGGAGGACATGAAAACCCACTCCAGCATTCTTGCCTGGGAAACCCCATGGAGAGAGGGGCCTGGTGGGCTACAGTCCACAGGGTCTCAAAGAGTTGGACACGACTGAGCTCATGGCCAGGAACCTACTTTATTATTTACTGGTCCCTGCGGCTGACTCTGGTGATGCATGCATGCTAAGTCATTTCAGTTGTGTCCAACTCTTTGCAACCTCATGGACCATAGCCCGCCAGGCTCCTCTGTCCATGGAATTCTCCAGGCAAGAATACTAGAGTGGGTTGCCATGCCCTCCTCCAGGGGATCTTTCTGACCCAGGGGTCAAACCCAAGTCTCTTATGTCTCCTACACTGGCAGGTGGGTTCTTTACCCCTTGTGCCACCTGGATGCTATTATCCTATTTTGAATTTTTCACACCATTATAAAGAATGTTATACCAACAACATTGTTCCTAATTTTTTGTGCATTTCTATGATTAATTTCTAAATATAAATTCTTACAAATGAAGTTGCTGAATCAAAGTTTATATATATTTTGAAAAATGTCCTACAAATTGTAAATCAACATTCTAACAAATCATACTTCCACTGGTAGAGCATAGGTGTGCAAGTTTCTCTTTCTTTCCCCAAATTGCCAATATGATAAGGGGAAAGTTATATTTTGTAGGCTTAATGTATGTGGCTCTGAATATTTTGTTGATAATTAAAAATATAATTAATAGTTATTTGTAGGTGTTTTGCAAATGAACTGTTTAAAATCAATGCATTTTCTTTTCCATTATTGTGTTTGTCCTGTTCTTAATGATGCTTAAGATTTTTGAGATACCTTCTGTTTATACATGTTGGGTAATTTTCCAAGTTTAACATGTTTTGATGGTTTTGGACATGCAGAAATTTTAAATATTTATAAAGTTAGATTTTATAATCTTTTACTTTAAAAACTGTGCTTTTACCTGTAAATCAAGCAAAACATTTTAAGATATTATACAAAAGAATATGTTTAAGGTTGTGTTCTATTATACAGAGTGAAGTAAGCCAGAAAGAAAAACACCAATACAGTATACTAACACATATATATATGGAATTTAGAAAGATGGTAACGATAACCCTGTATGTGAGATAGCAAAAGAGACACAGATGTATAGAACAGTCCTTTGGACTCTGGAAAAAAAAAAAAGTTGTGTTCTTTAATAGGAAGAAAAGACTTATAGGGAAAAATAATTTAAATATTTGAGAATATGTGCTTTCTTAGTACTATAAAATCAAGTTCAGGTAGCAATTTTTAATTGTGTTGTATGGACTTTGTGGGGATAGGGAGAGGGCTGGGGGGAAGAAACATAATGAAAGTGTTGAATATCTGTTTTTGCTTGGCATCGGGCCTGGTGCTTCAGATGGGTAAATGATTTAATTCTCAGACCAGCCCTATGAGATCATTAATCTACCTATTTTACAGTTTCCGTTCACTTGACAAATATTTGTAGAGCTCAGTATCAATTTTTAGATATCCTTTCATAGGAAGTGAAAAAAATAAGCCCAAACTTCTCTGTGCACAAAGAGGATTTATTTTATTATGAAAAAGCCTGACAGTAGTTGTAACTTCCATGGTAGCTTAACTGGGGTCCCTAACTGGTCTCTCATGAGTCACGTGCGTCTCCCTAAACCAATCACTGTGGTCAGGGGGTTGTGGTCAGTAGTCTCATTGGCATAGCATAAACAACATGTTTCCCCTTTGGAAACTTGGAGTTGAGTGAGTTCTTAACAAGTGCTGAGGGAGCAGTATGAACCCCAAGGCACAAAGATATGAAAACCTGAAACATCTGAAAAATTTACATGAACTGATAAGGTTGTCATTTTGTGTGCCAGGGGTTGGCCCAAATTTTAAAAAAATCAGAGCTCTATTCAGCATAAATGACTCAGATGGTAGATATTTCCATATCCATATTCTACACTGTGTAATTTGGGCTGTGTTCTGAGGGCAATATCAAGGCCAGGAAGGGAACTGAAACTGCACAGATGAGACACTGACCCAGCCAAAACTCAGAATGGGACTTGCGCCCACAAGTTGGGACTCGAACCTACTGTCTTTTGATTGAGATTGCACACTAGGTTCCAGGACTTAATGAAGCTCTGGTTCTTTATGTCAGTGCAGAAGGAATTTAGTGAGAGGCAAAGTGATAGGTAAGAAGTGGATTTATTTAGAGAGATACACATTCTACAGACAGAATGCAGTTCATCTCAAAAGGTGAGAGCAGCCATTTTAAATATGGCAGGTTAGTTTTTATGAGCTGCGTAATTTCATAGGCTATCAAGTGTATGGGTTGTTCCAACTGTTTTGGGAAAAGAGGGGATTTCCAGAAATTGAACCATTACCATCTTTGTGGGCTTTATGGTCAGCCTTGTAACTGTCCTGGCACCAGCTGTTGTGTCATTTGAGCATATTACAATGAGCATATAATGATGGCTAAACATCTACTGAAAGTCATCTGAAAGTCATCTTCTGCCATCTTGGGCCTAATTGGTTCTAACCAGTTATGTTGTCTCCCTAATGGCTATGCCATTCTTTTAAAAGTTGTGCCCTGTCTCCTTCCCTCTTGTCTTAGAACAAAAGGAGATTAAAAACAGGAAAGAATCTCAGGGTAGAATAATACTTGAGGAGAGAGCAGAGGAAT
Source organism: Budorcas taxicolor (assembly GCF_023091745.1). Classification (NCBI taxonomy): domain Eukaryota; kingdom Metazoa; phylum Chordata; class Mammalia; order Artiodactyla; family Bovidae; genus Budorcas; species Budorcas taxicolor. The sequence goes on from NC_068912.1 coordinate 78,147,511, forward strand.
GGGAGTTCACAAAAGAGGGTAATAAGAATATTCTCAGTGAGGCAAGGGAAGTAGAAAAGAGTAGCAGCCCTTGAGGCTAAGGGAAGGGAATATTTCAAGGAGCCAGAAGTCAACAATGTCAAATTCAGAACTGAAGTCAAATAACATCGGGTCTGAAAGATGTCCATTGGATTTGCAAATGAGAGTGAGGAAACTAAGGGGCCAAAGAGTTCATTATCTAGAAGTAAGAGAGGTGATGGGCTAAAGGAATGAGAGTTTGTGATCTAGGACAAACTGGTAAAGCTTAAGATTTCAGAGTTACAGTTTTATTGGACAATGAAGTAAAAAAGCTTTAATCTAGGAGGTGAATGAAAGAGTGTTGAGGTGAATGAGTGTTAAGTTGAGACACTGATTCATAAATTTAATATGAAGACTGAGAAAGATCTCAATTCCATAAACGTAAGAGATTTGTTAATAAGTTGGTGTGGAGAGATAGTTGAACCTCATAAAAGAAGGCCTTTCCTAAAGAAGAAGAAAAATAAAGGTGTGAGGGGGATGATAGGCAAGTTGAAGAATACTGACACTTCTCCCAGGCCTCATGGTTTGTGTGGGGCAAGAAAAGAGATGCTCCCATTCCAGAGAGGAAAGAAGGTGGGGATGGGAAAGCAAAGGATTTCACCATTTTTAAATGGCTAAATAAATATCTGGATATTATTTAAACAAAATATAGTCAATATTTAGTAAAGACTATATAATAAAGAATCTCTTGCCCAAAGAGAAACTCTGGACTTTGTTCTTGGCTTCTGGGAGGTTATCTCTGGGTCCTAGTATTGTGCCTGATAGAGTGTCTTTGTTTGCCTGGGGGCCCTGTGTCACACTGGATAATCCAACAATGTGATTCAGGGTGGAGGGCTGTCTACTCCTGCATAGTCTTGTGGGGGCTGACCACTTAGTCTAGTGGGGGATGACCACTCTAGAGAGAACAACAATGTGACTTAAGGTAGGGGCTCTGGATCAGTCAACCAATTGAGATTAACTATGGGGGGAAAGGAGTCAATCATGCTTATATGATGAACGTTTAAAAGCTAAAAACTCTGGACACAAAGCTCAGATGAGCTTCCCTGGTTGGCCGTGTTCCTTATATATTATCATACATCAGTACTGGAAGAGCAACCTCTTTCTGACCCCAGGAGAAGAACAAAAGAATCTCTGCATGCGGCACTTCTCCTGGACTCTGTCCTGTGTGCTTTTCCTTTGGTTGATTTTAACTTGTATCCTTTCCCTATAGTCAACCCTAATCCTGACAATAATGGCTTTCAGTGAGTTCTTTGAGTCCTTCTGCTAATTATTGAAGCTGAGGGTTCAAACTTGGTGTCAGAAGTGAGGGTGGTCTTGGAGAAGATGCCCTCTAACTTTATGGATGGCCTAAACACCTTGCAGTAGGAAAAAGTCTGCAGATATCACTTTCTTTGCTTTCTTATAGAATACAGTTTATGTTCTAAGACATTGCATACTTTTAAAATAACGCATTTATTATATTCCTTTACCCAATATTTATCTATAATAAGTTCATGAACTCATTCAGTAAATACCTGTTGAATTTAACTGAGAGTAATTAAGGAAGTAATTAAGGAAGTTAGGAAAGAATCCATTTAAATTGTTTCTGGTGTACATTTTACCAAATGTTTTTTTATTAAAGAGAAAATACTTTCTGCTATATTATTAATACTTAGTTCAGTTCAGTTCAGTCACTCAGTCGTGTCCAGTTCCTTGCGACCCCATGGACTGCAGCACACCAGGCCTCCTTATCCATTGCCAACTCCTGGAATCTACCTAAATCTACCTCAATGTCCACTGAGCCAGTGATGCCATCCAACCATCTCATCCTCTGTCATCCCCTTCTTCTCCTGCCTTCAATCTTTCCCAGCACCAGGGTTTTCTCAAATGAGTCAGCTCTTCACATCAGGTGGCCAAAGTATTCGAGTTTCAGCTTCAACATCAGTCCTACCAATGAACACCCAGGACTGATCTCCTTTAGGATGGACTGGCTGGATCTCCTTGCAGTCCAAGGGACTCTGAAGAGTCTTCTCCAACACCACAGTTCAAAAGCATCAATTCTTCAGTGCTCAGCTTTCTTTATAGTCCAACTCTCACATCCACACATGACTACTGGAAAAACCATAGCCTTGACTAGATGGATCTTTGTTGGCAAAGTAACGTCTCTGCTTTTTAATGTGCTGTCTAGGTTGGTCATAACTTTTCTTCCAAGGAGTAAGCATCTTTTAATTTCATGGCTGCAGTCACCATCTGCAATGATTTTGGAACCCAAAAAGATAAAGTCTGCCACTGTTTCCACTGTTTCCCCACCTATTTGAATAATTGTATAATTTTGGGCAAATCACATGATTTCTTTGAGTTTGATCATTTCTAAAATTGAAGATAATACCTTTCCCATACATACTAATTAAAGATTGAGGATTAATGAAAGAGGAAGGATAGAATGAGAGATGTTACTAAAAATTTCTAGTCTACTATCTGGCACATAGTTTGTATTCCATAAATATTAACTGATATAATGATAATATTCCAAGAATTTTATATGATTCATGCTTTATAAATTTCATTGACTAAAAATTGTTAAGTAGCTAACATTTCTGAATTCAATTTTCCTTTTTTTAAGACACTAATTTCATCTTTGTGCAAATTTGAGGTGAAGGGATTACAACAATATTAGTCAAATGTTCACTAGAAACTAGTTACCAATCCCATAATCATTGCACTTCATGAATATGGTTTATGAAATATGATAGAATTAAACTACCTTGTATCTTTTATCATTGAAAATCTTGTATTTAAATAAATCGATTCCAATGTTTTCATACATTGGTGGTGAATAACAATTTCTAGCTGTCTTTTGATTACTACATAATCAAAACTATATTTATTTTTGTGAAGTTCTGTCATTGCCACTAGCATGGACTTGTGATGATTAATGCTGTTTTCTAAAGCTTTTGCTTCCATTTTGATTTGCATCAGTTAAGGCACATTCCTGAAATACTTTTCAACACAATTCATGACTAAAAAGTTAATCATTGTTGTAGAAAGTTTTCACCATTCTTGATCAAATCAAGAATGTTTTCAAGTCAGTCATTTTTAAAGTATGATTCTGTTGTGTGTGTGAATAGGGTAGTGTGTGTGTGTGTGTGTGTGTGTGTGTGTGTGTGTGTAGCCAAATCTGCTACACAACCTGTAAAATACAAGGGTGATTTTACCAATAACATGGGCAGTTTCATGGCCTTAGGAATAAGAATGAGTTTTTTTTTTTTAAGTAAGAAGTCATGAAAAAGCAATCTTTCATCAAGTATTCAAAACAGGCTGTCAACTTCCATTCAGAGTTGCAAAGTGCAAGGAGGAAACTTTCTTTTTGAACTGTGACATTTCCAGAAGGAAATAAAGAGAAGCAGAGTCATTGTCCCCAGTTCTTTGTACTTCTCTCCTTTCCTTAACCTCTCTCTCCTTCCACTCTTCAGCATAATAGCTTTTATATCCTTAAGGATTTGGTGAGTCACTTTGGATCTTAGTTACAAAAGTATGTGGGCAAAATCCCTTGAAGGCAGAGACCTTTTCAAGGCTAGGAAAGCTCAGGAAACTGTTTCTATGGACACAGGACGCATAGCCAAGGGCCTGAATCCGGCAGAAAACAGTTACCGGAGCCAGAAGAGAAAAGCAAATAGGTGCGGTTTGGGGAGGCGGAGGCGTTGCAAGTTTGAAAGCTAAAATTTGTATGGAGATGGAAAGCGAAATAAGAAACGCATGCTTTTAGGTCTTAGGCCCTTTCCCTCCCCAGCCGATAACAGAGCTTTCTCCGCCCCGCCGCTCCCCCAGGATCTGGCTGGGGAGGGACTGGGCGCGAGGCGTCCCTATCACGCTGGGCGGCGGAGTTGCTCCCAGCACAGCTTCCCAGGTGAGTGTGGGACACAGGTGGGAGGCAGGCCTCAGGGGCTTCTCCCAGCTTCCTTGAAAGGACTTTTGCCTCTTCTATACTTAATTTTAAGGAGTTTCCTCAATCACAACATCTTTGATATTTTGGTTTGCTATTAAAGGACCACAGGCAGAGAGTATTTGCGAAGGGCTCCCTGATTTCCAGGTACCCGTGAGCCTCTTCGCGCGGCCCTCCTGAGATGCAGGCTCCCGGGGAAGGTGAACTGGAGGACCCGCATGAAGTGCGGGCGGGCTCCAGGCATCATAATCGGTGCATTTCAAACTTCCAAAACAGACAGAACGGCTGTGGATGGGGCTGGTTGGAGTTGATCACTCCAGCAATAATTGTGATGCGATTTCAAATTTGCCAATAAGTCCTCCTATTGTAATCTCATTGGTTGCTCACAATGGCACTCCCCAGAGTTTATACACATACTTTTAAAACATCTTTGATATTTTTCGTCGGAAGCTTACCATCCAACCTCAAATTGGTGACAGGCAAATTTTAGTAATGTTTGAAAACCAAGAGTCAATTTTCTCCCCTGCTCTCATAACACAAAGGGACAAGAAATTAAATAGTATGGATCTATGCACAGAGGCCAGGATTAATCTTTAAATCTTCTAATAATGATTTTTAAAGTTAGTTCTCATTATTTGTGGGGTGTGTTGGTTTGCTAAAGCTGCCACAACTGCAATACCACATGTCATGGTCCATGCGCGGGTTGGAAAAGAATTTCCAGACATGAGGCAGAATGAAAGGGAAATAAAGTTTATTACAGTGGGAGATGCTGTTAGAACAGTGGGGAAGCTCAAGGGAGAACCAGCGTTGAATAGGGGTCCTTAGTCTACTTTCTACCCAGGGTACAAGGAGTGGGATAGGGACCTTGCAGGTCATTTGCTTATTGGATGAGGGAAGTAAACTGGGTGGGGGGAAGAATAAGCAAATACCTCCTCCCTATGGAGTAGGTGGGGAGACAGGTTATACTGTTCCATTAATAGTTACAACATGGGGGAGGGAAGGACGATAAGGGTCTGGTTTTTCCATTCCTGCATTCCAAGATCCTCCTTGGTTATCTGCTCCTTTGTCCTTGGGTCACCACACCACAGACAGTATGACTTGAACAACAGTAATTTATTCCTCACAATTCTGGAGACTAGAAGTTCAAGATCAAGGTGTCTGCAGGATTGGTTTCTTCTTAAGCTTCTGTCCTTGGCTTGCGGATGGACCCCTTTTCCCTGTGTCTCACCTGATCTGCCCTTTGTGCATATTGTCTGTGTCCTAATCTCCTCTTCCTGTATGCCACCAGGGACAGTGAATCAAGGCCCACTCTAATGACCTCATTTAAACTATTTTAACTTAATTGCTTTTTAAAAAATAAAGGCTCTCCCTCCAAAAACAGCCACACTCTGAGATACTTGGGATTAGGATTTCAACAGGCAGATTTGAAGGTGACATAATTCAGCCTGTAATATGAGTCAACATTTTAGACTAAAAAAAAAAAAAGAATTCTCCTGTGTCTGTACTTGGAATGTGAGGTAAAGAAATTTAGCCAGTTACCTCAAATGGAGCAAAACATGATCACTTAACAACAAGTGCTTTCTAGGTGCTCAGTACAGTGTTTAGTGGGGCTTCCCAGGTATCGCTAGTGGTAAAGAACCTGCCTGCCAATGCAAAAAACTTAAGAGGCGTGGGTTCAATCCTCAGGTCAGGAATAGCCCCTGGAGGAGGGCATGGCAACCCATTCCAGTATTATTGCCTGGAGAGTCCCATGGACAGAGGAGCCTGGCAGGCTACAAACCATGGGGTCACAAAGAGCTAGACACGACTGAAGCAACTTAGCATGTATGCACAGTGTTTAGTGGTCTGTGTCAGGTTCAGGTATAAGAGGTCTTTCCTGCAAGGAGTGAACATATTACCTGATGAAGCCAGATAAAAGAGTAAATGTTAATTTGAGCCTCCATTTTCTGGATAGTTGCTCAGTCCAGCTCTTTAGTTTGAGTTTAAAGCCACTTTCAGTTTTCTTTAGTTTTTCTTTAATAGGAGATGTTTGCAACTTGCTGAAGAAGACTTCTTAGCAGAGCCTATAATATTGGCAGCATTGGGCTTTTTGTTTGTTTGATTTTTGACTTTTTTTCCAGTTCAAAAGTACTGTTAAAATGAATTAATGCTTTTTAAAAAGTAACTTTTTAGTTTGATATTGTTATTTTTAGTAATGACTCAGTCTCTGATTGCTTATAATGTTGGCCTTACAACCTTGAAATTGTTTGTTGATGTAGCCAAGTCTTTGCAGTGAAGCCAGCGGATGATTTACTTTGAGAGTGACTGGGGATTTTATTCTGCCCTAGTTGGCAAGTTCTCTATTTCATTAGGTTCTTTTTCAAAAACCTGTCATTACTGAGCCAGTAATCAAGAACATAAATCTCAGTTTCCTTTGAAAATAATTTTACCAAGTCTAGATTTGGCAAGAACCAAATCTTATAATTCACTCAACTTCATATTTCATCCCCAGTAAATCATCTTGAATTAATATCATCCATCACAGATACACTGGGATTGCTCCGCATAAAATGCTTTATTCAGAGACATCTCCAAACTAAATGATAATTTTCAGATCCCAGTTAGGTGTAAAATCCTTTTCTGGTGCTGAGAGTCAAAGCAGGTAAATCAATTCTTATTTTAAATGAGATTTAACACAGTGAGGCAGAGATTTGTCAAATGGTAAGTCTCTGTACTACAATGTGCCAAGTTCTATCATGAAGGACAAAATACAATAGCACATAATAAAATGTAACTGTCAGTGGGACAAAGAATGAGAGAATGTCAAGGAGAGTCTTGGAAAAGAGCTTGCCTTTACATTGCTGTGCTGTGTGCTCATTTGTGTCTGATTCTTCGTGACTTCATGGGCTGTAGCCTGCCAGGCTCCTCTGCCCATGGAATTCTCCAGGCAAGAGTACTGGAGCAGGTTGCCATTTCCTACTCCAAGGGATATTCCCAATCCAGGGGTTGAATCCATGTCTCTTGTGTCGTCTGCATTGGCAAGTGGATTCTTTACCACTGTGCCACCTGGCAAGCCCACCTTTATATTAGGAGTTGAGAAAGGATAGGCTTTTGACTAGAAGACATTAGGAAAGAACATCCCAATGAAATGAAAAGCAGGAATGAGACTTCTCTAGTGGTTCAGAGGCTAAGACTTTGAGCTCCCAGTGCAAGGGGCCTGGGTTCAATCCCTAGTCAGGGAACAATGATCCCACATGTCTAGTTTTCATGTTGCAATGAAGACTGAAGATCCTGTATGCTACCATTAAGACCCGGCACATGCAAACAAATAAATATTTTAAAAAGAAAGAAAAAAAAGCAGGAGTGAAGGACATGCTTGGAAAGGTGCAGATGTGTCCCAGAAAAGAAATGGTAAAGCATGGCAGGAGAAGATGGGTTATGGGGGAAGTTAACTGGAAAGTGGAGTGAGCCAGATCCTGGACTGTTTTCTTGAGCTGTTCTGTATGTCATCTGCAGAGCTTGTGTGTTACTCTGCAGATATTGGGGAGCAAACTAAGGTTTGAGGGCTGGAGCTAGACCCAATCAGTGTCAGTGTTCTGTTTAATTAAGCCAGCTCTGATGGCATTTTGAAGTACCAATTGTTGAGGGATGAGGAGGAAAGTTAGGGTCTGGCAAATTAGGGAGAGTAGAGTGCAGTAACTGAGAGAAGGGAAAATGAACATTTTAAGGTCTTAAGGAAGACAATAGCATTGAAAGTAAAAGCCAGGATCATCACTCACCTAGAGCCAGACATCCTGGAATGTGAAGTCAAGTGGGCCTTAGAAAGCATCACTATGAACAAAGCTAGTGGAGGTGATGGAATTCCAGTTGAGCTGTTTCAAATCCTGAAAGATGATGCTGTGAAAGTGCTGCACTCAATATGCCAGCAAATTTGGAAAACTGAGCAGTGGCCACAGGACTGGAAAAGGTCAGTTTTCATTCCAATCCCAAAGAAAGGCAATGCCAAAGAATGCTCAAACTACCACAACTGCGCTCATCTCACACACTAGTAAAGTAATGCTCAAAATTCTCCAAGCCAGGCTTCAGCAATACGTGAACCGTGAACATCCAGATGTTCAAGCTGGTTTTAGAAAAGGCAGAGGAACCAGAGATCAAATTGCCACCATCTGCTGGATCATGGAAAAAGCAAGAGAGTTCCAGAAAAACATCTATTTCTGCCTAATTGCCTATGCCAAAGCCTTTGACTATGTGGATCACAATAAACTGTGGAAAATTCTGAAAGAGATGGGAATAGCAGACCACCTGACCTGCCTCTTGAGAAACGTGTATGCAGGTCAGGAAGCAACAGTTAGAACTGGACATGGAACAACAGACTGGTTCCAAATAGGAAAAGGAGTACGTCAAGGCTGTATATTGTCACCCTGCTTATTTAACTTCTATGCAGAGTACATCATGAGAAACTCTGGCTGGAAGAAGTACAAGCTGGAATCAAGATTGCTGGCAGAAATATCAATCACCTCAGATAAGCAGAGGACACCACCCTTATGGCAGAAAGTGAAGAAGAACTACAGAGCCTCTTGATGAAAGTGAAAGAGGAGAGTGAAAAAGCTGGCTTAAAGCTCAACATTCAGAAAACTAAGATCATGGCATCCAGTGCCATCACTTCATGGCAAATAGGTGGGGAAACAGTGGAAACAGTGGCTGACTTTATTTTGGGGGGCTCCAAAATCACTGCAGATGGTGATTGCCACCATGAAATTAAAAGACACTTACTCCTTAGAAGGAAAGTTATGACCAACCTAGACAGCATATTTAAAAGCAGAGACATTACTTTGTCAACAAATGTCCATCTAGTCAAGGCTATCGTTTTTCCAGTAGTCATGTATGGATGTGAGAGTTGGACTGTAAAGAAAGCTGAGTGCTGAAGAATTGATGCTTTTGAACTGCGATGTTGGAGAAGACTCTTGAGAGTCCCTTGGACTGCAAGGAGATCCAACCAGTCCATCCTAAAGGAGATCAGTCCTGGGTGTTCATTGGTAGGACTGATGTTGAAGCTGAAACTTGAATACTTTGGCCACCTGATGCGAAGAGCTGACTCATTTGAAAAGACCTTGATGTTGGGAAAGATTGGGGGCAGGAGGAAAAGGGGACAACAGTGGATGAGATGGTTGGATGGCATCACCGACTCAATGGACATGGGTTTGGATGGACTCTGGGAGTTGGTGATGGACAGGGAGGCCTGGCGTGCTGTGGTTCATGGAGTCACAAAGAGTTGGACATGACTGAGTGACTGAAATGAACTGAACAGAAAGGGCTTGTCAGTTGGGGTCAATGTAGCCTCACTGTACATGGAATTATGTGAAAGACTATTGTCCATTTTAACCCCAAGATTCTATGGGTTAGATTTCTGTGACCACATAAGAACTCTCCATTCCAGAAAGGAGCATTTCCCAGCAACTGTAAGTGTATATAAGATTGCTTCAGGTGTATCTATGCATATTTAAGAAATAAGATAATCTCTTTCACCCCTAGTTAATATATCATTGAAAGGCAGATGATTAGATCTATTTACTTGAATACAAACTAATTTTGTCTTTTGATGAGTCTCCAAATGACAACCCACTCCAGTACTCTTGCCTGGAAAATCCCATGGACAGATTAGCCTGGTAGGCTACAGTCCTTGGGGTTGCAAAGAGTGGGACATGGCTGAGCGACTTCACTTTCACTTCCTAGTGTGGCAACATCATAATGCTTATTAAAGTAGCATCAAACTGTCTCCCTAAACACTGACTATATATTCAAGACCGACACTAACACCTTATGAGACAATGAGTTTTAGTTTTTGTTGACTGAACTCAGAAAAAGAATTGAATAAAAAATTGGGAAGTAAAACTATGAGAAAATTAGAGAAGAAAAGGAAAAAAGATAATAGATGACATGGTACAGAAGATATTAAATTTCTGAGTTAAACTAGAATATACTGAATTACTGGATTAAATAGAAGATACTGACTTGCTGAATAAATTCTCTTTGTTTCCCAAGTTCCAAGCATTTAGTTTGGGTATAATTGAAGAAATATCTTGTGAAGTAGGCCATCAGACATATGGAGACCATTGGTGATTGCATGGTGACGGGTATGCAGAAAAAAACAAAATGATATGCATATGTGGAACATGCATTTTCCAGAATTTACAGGTAATCTCATACATTTTATCCCTAACCAGTAAGTGTATCATTACTTATATTTACTTCTTTCATTTTTCAAACACTTTATGTGTCACTTGCATTCACTCAGTTAAACCTCGTTGTGCCATTTCATTGGGATGTTCTTTCCTAATGTCTTCTAGTCAAAAGTCGGTTTTTCTATTATTCCGTTTTTATGAATGGGACAATACAGAGAGGGTAGGCAACTAGCCCATAGTCACACAGCTGGTAAGTAGCAGAGCCAAGGTTCCAAACCCCAGCAGCCAAATTTTAGATTTCATGTTCTTAACCAGTATACTATGTTGCCTTTCTAAGTTTGAAGGTGGGAGAGAAAGCAATGTTTTTTAATGTTATGGCTTTATCTAGGAGAACCTCAACAGGACTCTGTGAAAGATTTATACATACTCATAAATGTAAATGCAGACTAAAAGCAAGCATCAGTTCAGTTCAGTTACTCAGTCATGTCCGACTCTTTGAGACCCCATGGACCACAGTACATCAGGCCTCCCTGTCCAGCACCAACTCCCAGAGTCCACCCAAACTCATGTCCATTGAGTCAGTGATGCCATCCAACCATCTCATCCTCTGCCATCCCCTTCTTCTCCTGCCTTCAATCTTTCCCAGTATCAGGGTCTTCTCAAATGAGTCAGCTCTTTGCATCAGGTGGCCAAAGTATTGGAGTTTCAGTTTCAACATCAGTCCCTCCAATGAACACCCAGGACTGATCTCCTTTAGGATGGACTGGTTGGATCTCCTTGCAGTCCAAGGGACTCTCAAGAGTCTTCTCCAACATCACAGTTCAAAAGCATCAATTCTTTGGTGCTCAGATTTCTTTATAGTCCAACTCTCATGTCCATTTATGATTACTGGAAAAACCATAGCCTTGACTAGATGGACCTTTGTTGACAAAGTAATGTCTCTGCTTTTTAATATACTATCTAGGTTGGTCATAACTTTTCTTCCAAGAAGTAAGTGTCTTTTAATTTCATGGCAGCAATCATCATCAGCAGTGATTCTGGAGCCACCAAAAATAAAGTCTGCCACTGTTTCCACTGTTTCCCCATCTATTTACCATGAAGTGATGGTACTGGATGCCATGATCTTAGTTTTCTGAATGTTGAATTTTAAGCCAACTTTTTCACTCTCCTCTTTCACTTTCATCAAGAGGCTCTTTAGTTCTTCTTCACTTTCTGCCATAAGGATGGTGTCATATGCTTATCTGAGGTTATCTTGATTCCAGCTAGTGCTTCTTCCAGCCCAGCGTTTCTCATGATGTACTCTGCATAGAAGTTAAATAAGCAGGGTGACAATATACAGCCTTGACGTACTCCTTTTCCTATTTGGAGCCAGTCTGGTGTTCCATGTCCAGTTCGAACTGTTGCTTCCTGACCTGCATATAGGTTTCTCAAGAGGCAGTTCAGGTGGTCTGGTATTCCCATTTCTTTTAGAATTTTCCACAGTTTATTGTGATCCACACAGTCAAAGGTGTTGGCATAATCAATAAAGCAGAAATAGATGTTTTCCTGAAACTTTCTTGCTTTTTTGATGATCCATTGGATGTTGACAATTTGATCTCTGGTTGTTCTGCCTTTCATTTACCATTTTCCATTTCCTCAATGGCTGGTGGTTATTCATTTATTCAGGTTGTTAGGTATTCGGGATGCCAGGATGAGTTAGATCTGCCTCTGGCCTTCAGTAAACAGTATAGAGTGGGGATGAAGTATATCAGATGCTCTAGGAGAGTGTGATTAAAGAACTAGGACAGCAGTATACACAGACTATCGTGTGAATGTAGACATTGGACATCTAAATCACAGTTTATCACGAATTCCTCTCAGCAGAGGTGTTATTTCTATTGGATCTTGAGGGATGCATTGGACTTAGAAATACAGAGAATGGATAACAGCATTGTAGGCAGAGGAAATAGCAAAGACAAAGCAACTAGTGAAGGAAAATACAACACATTCAAGGGCTGCAAGTTGTTCATCAGGACTGGGATATCAAAGATACATGAAGAGAAGGCCGGTGAGGTTCAAGACTTAGTCAGAGGCCAAACCTTGAGCCTCTTAGGATAAATCAAGGAGTGTGACCTTTGTTCTGAAATCTATAGGGAAGGGTTGGAGTGTAATCAGGGAGGCATGTGATTGTATTTTTCTTGAAAAAATAATTCAGGCAAAAATAAGAATAAAACGGATGGGATGGAACAAATATTCAAAGATATTTTGAAACTGTTGCATTAACCTGGACAAGTTATGGAATCTTACACTGAGATAAATAGCAATGTGAATGGATAAGAGGAAAAAAACTGAAAAGATATGTAGGATGTAGAATATACAAGAGAAAGTGATTATTATATATTTAGAGAAAGGGTAGGAAGGAGTTTTCCCGGAGTGTGTTAGTGTTAGTCACTCAGTCGTGTCTGACTCTTTGTGATCCCATGGACTGTAGCCCACCAGGCTTCTCTGTCCATGAAATTCTCTGGGCAAGAATACTGGAGTGGGTTACCATTCCCTTCTTCAGGGGATCGTCCCATCCCAGGGATTGAACCCAAGTTTTCTGCACTGGCAGAAATGCAGGCAGATTCTCTACTGTCTGAGGCACAGGGAAGCCCTAATTAATTGTAAATACCTCTATTCTTAAGCTCAAATTATTCCCTAGTTTGATTCCCATCTCTTAGCCAAAATTCCAGTGATGTAAGCTTTTACTTTATCTATAAACCAACACAGAAAATTTGCCATTATCCTTTTTTAAAATTTTAATTTCTAGTGAGAGATACCTATCTTCTACTCTGTTGTACTCAAAATAGGAAAACATTTGAGAGTAATGGGAGCCATTTACCTAGCAGAGAATTTGAGAAGCAATCAGGAGAGAAGACAAAATGAATATGACAGAGCTTCTGATATTTATTTTCCATTTGTCTCTTAGTAAGAAAAGCCTGATTTTCACCTGACTGTATCACAGAGATAAAGGGACTGCAAGTCCCAGCCGCCTTTTTAGCTGGGTGCAGCTGTTTTACTATGGCTATTCCTAAAGAGTGGTGACCAAATTCTGGTTTGGCGAACAGCTGCATTAGAAGGGCTTTAAAAAATATATTCCTGGCCTTTGCCTCTGTAAATCCTAACTTAGTGGGTCTGAGGAGGTAACTGGGAATTTGTACTTCTTGAAACCGTTTGAGTTCATTCTGCTAAGGATTGAAAACCATTACAACTCCTAAGTTTGTGGGCTGGATGCCTAAGATATAATCTATGTGATAATAAAAGTTGGAAGAGATTTTTGGCTAAGGGAGCAGGAGGACGGATTTACTTTTAGTCCTACATTTGGGCCACCTGTGGGAAATCTGGACTGAGTGAGGTATATAGGTTGGAACTGAGAGGAGAGATTTTGTTTGGAAATAGATGGTGGTAGATGAAGCCCTGAGTTTGGGAGGTCATCCTGAAAGAATATATGGAGTAGTGGGACAATGGCTGAACATTTAAGAACACTAGTATTTAGGAAGTAGTGTGAGAAAGAACAGCAAGTTGAAGATATTGGCAAGGAATGTTTAGAGAAGGTAAGATGATAGGACTGTTGTTATAGAAACCAAGAGAAGGGAGACCTGTGGAAAGCAGTGGTTAACATTAGCAAAAGTTTAAAAAACTCAAATAAGATAAATATGAGCAAAAAAGTATCCACCTATTTATAAAATGGTGACCCTGGTAACTTATGGGAGCAGATTTAGAGGAATAGGTTAAGAAGTCAAATGATGACCGACAGAAAGGAAAAGGGATGTAAAAAATTAGAAAACCTCAGTATAAACAATTATCTTAAGAATTTGGCAATCAAGGGAAGATGAGAGAGAAAGTGATGGCTAGTACGGAGAATAGAGGAATTTTTTCCTTTTTTTAAAATAGAAGAGCCCTGAGCATGCTAAGGAAAAGGAATTGGTGAAGAAAAACAATAAAAGATAAAAGGATGAGGAAATAAAAAATGGAAATAATTCCTTTAGGTGGCTAGAGATAGTAGAGTGTAGGGTATATGGGAGGAATTAGCTTTGGATGGGAGAGGCAACACTTCTATTAAAATTAAAATACAAATGAGATGGCAATGGATGGATGCCAATGAGACTTTGGTATGAGAAGTGGAAGTTACAGAAGTTCTTACCTGATGGTCTCTATTCTTTTTGGTGAAATATGAGAGACTGTTGCCTTGCCTAGGAAGATGGGTGTCACAAGAAAAATGTCTGGCAAGAGACAACTCACTTAGATAACTTACTGTGATAGAATACCTCACACAGTATGTTTCATGTAATGGAATTAGCAGCTAGAAGCCAAATGAAATGTTTATCATTAAATGAAATTGTATGCTGATAGAAATAGAATAATAAAGTAGAATTTATGCCCATAGAAGTAGACATATGAAACCGAAGTATGAAGCCAGGATGCTGGTTTAAAATAGACATTAAAATTAAAGGTTAAATCAAGAAACGACAGATGGTCAAACTGAGGGACATTTAATATAATCTGGATGCTCTTGATTAAAAGGTTAGTTTTTACTTCATGTAAAAGCAGCTGGGATGCATCATCATATTACACCTGGTGGTCCTTTGCTCTCAACATATACTTGAAGAGACACAACTAGGTTCTTGATACCCCCAGAATGATGATGAAAGCAAGCAAGCTAGTCTGTGGTGTTACCTCCCGTGCACTCTCCCCCAGCGCCCTTCATCCACTGGTAACCACTGGCATGTTGCCAAAGGGCTGTGAAAACTTTTGCAAGCTAAAAAAGGGAATTTTGCCTCCAAAATATGAAAATGAGACTGCAAAACTGAAACTAATAACATTCTGTCAGTTTCATTGTCAAACTTCATATTCTTCACTTCAAAAAAACTCATAAGCACAGTGATTTGCCAGAAATCATATCATAGCTGAATAATTTGCTCATAGCAAAATAATTTTAAATCAAAAACATAAAAATTTCCTTCAAATTACAGCTTTCTATGTGTGTGTTTATAAAAAAATAGAACCATGTGGCATAGCTTAAAATGTCTGATGTGATGTTGAAGATGAGGGACTGTAAAAGCAAAAGGCATAAAACATTTTACCCTTTAAAAGCCCTGCTTTCTATCCCTCCCACTGTAAGCAGCAAGTCTCCATTCCCTCATAGAATTTACATCTTCCTCAAACTGGGAAATTAATTCCTTTGGTTCTTCTAGTTATTTACCTCTGTGTATTTTATTTAGAAACAGAAATCTTTGTCCCCACTAAAATAAATTTTGGTGAGAATTATAGTATCCTTCCCCATATTTGAAGTCATATTATGTTTAAGAGGGGCTTTCCTGATAACTCAGCTGGTAAAGAATCCGCCTGCAATGCAGGAGACCTGGGTTCGATCCCTGGATTGGGAAGATCGCCTGGAGAAGGGAAAGGCTACCCACTCCAGTACTCTGGCCTGGAGAATTCCACGGACTCTATAGTCTACAGGGTCGCAAAGAGTCGGACACGACTGAGCGACTTTCACTTCACTCTATGTTTAAGAGAAACACAGAAGCTAAAATTCCTGGAGGTGTTTTTAGGATATATATAAGCGGGGTGGTTTCTAAATCTGAGAAGACAGTATACAGTGTCCAGATAATCTCTAATTTCTCCCCTACTCTCCTGTAGAAGACCCAGAGAATCTGAGGCATTCACAGTGTGCTAAAACCTTTACCCTACATCTCTCTTTCCCAAGCTGCAACACAAGGTTATGTGGTTCATACCAAGGCAGGCTATCTGCATAGCTCACAAAAGTCCTTTGTCACATAGGATTACATACATCATGGGATGGAGGTGGAGTATTTAGATATAGCACAATGTCAGAGGGCTTGGTGGGATGGTAAGACACCAGCAGAGCGTCAGGAATTCAGCACAATAGATGGTAAAGGAAAGAAAATAGAAACGACAACTGAAAGAAACCAAGTACAAAATAATTTGAGCTTTTGGCACAGGGTTCTTAATTCTTGTCTTTTCATGTTTTATTGCCTCTGTGTGATGTTGACTGAATAATATACACTATAGGAGACAATGCATATAAAGTTTTTGAGCTAAAAAGAATCTTAGTGTAGACATTGATGTTCACTAGAAATATTGATGAATTCAATACTTTCTGTGAAGTTTTACAGACATTTAAATAAATGTCACTGGAGCCCATTCAATTCAGTGAACAAAAATGTGTTGAATGCATGAATGTCTATTCAAATTTTTAAAATAAATAAATAAAGTAGAGGGAGTTTTGGGTTGGTATTCCTGATGCTTGCTTCCACTCTGCCCCTAGATATTTGTATTGCATTGTAAGGTACTTTGTGGCTTTTAATTTTCTCATCTGAAAATGGAAATAAATTAGAAGTGGCTAATATTCAAGTCCCTAAAACTAATGTGGACCATCTGAGCCCAGATGAGATTTGTTGCAAATTAATTAACTGGAAATATGAACTATTATGGCAGCAGATCCTTCCCAGCTTGGCTGCTGCTCCTTCTGTGTGACTGATTGCCTGCTAAGTGCTGTATTAACAGTCTTGGATCATCGACCAATTTAATTTGAATGTAATTAATTCTATAAATGTGAGCTCTCCTTATTTACTTTCATTAAAATTAAATCATGACAAAAAGAAGATATATATCAAACTGCATGCCCTTGCTTCAGGTATGAGTCACATCTGGTTCTCATACAGTAATCTTGAACTTTCTTCAACTCACCTTTAATCATGCTTTTAAAAATTCCTGGGGCCCACATGCTTCTGGGAATTCCCAGCATATGAGTTTCTGTCTAAACCATTTGAGTACTTCTACAATTGTGTGATTTGTTCCATGATCTAGAAAAGAACTGTATTCTTTTCTTTACCTAAAACAGTTTTGGAAATGTGTGTCTCTTAATTTGGGCCTAAATAATTAATTATATGTTTAATTTTGTTTTGGAGATTTATTCCTCCCCCCCCCCCCCTTCCTTTTAAATAGGAATTTACTGACTGACAATGGCAGAAAGAGTCTTAGAGAAGTTGGATATTCTTGATGAGCAAGCAAAGACCCTCTTGGCCACAAGAGCAAAGGTTTGTAAAATAAGAGCTAAAATTCACTAAATTTTAATCATTAAAAGGTTATCATTTCAAATGTGAATGGGCTACAGATTAATTTTTTTAAAGGTAATAATTGTATTAGTTAAGAGAGTCGTTTATGTAATACTATAAAGAATTGATTAAATATACAAGATAACTTCCAGCCAGCTGTAATGTTTGGTTATGATGCATCTAACCTGTTGTTTTTTTTTTTTTCCTTTAATCCTAAGCAGTCAAATAGTAAATGTGACTACTCCTGGGACTTCCCAGGTGGTTTAGTGACTAAGACTCTATGCTCCCAATGCAGGGACCATGGGTTCAATCCCTGATCAGGGAACTAGATCCCACATGCTACAACTAAGTTTTCACGTGCCACAACTAAAGACCCCACATACCACGACTAAGACCCAGTGCAGATAAATAAATAAAAATTTTTTAATGTGACTACTGTAGTTTTTACTTATATGTTAAACGTAAAAACATGTTCAGTTGGTTCATTAAAAGGAAGAAAATATTTGATACAGCTACCAAGTTAGAAATAAAGTTCTTAAAAAATAAACTGAAAAGTGTTTGTTGTTTAACTGCTAAGTCATGTCCGACTCTTTTGGAACCCTATGGACTGTAGCCTGCCAGGCTCCTCTGTCTATGGGATTTCCCAGGCAAGAATCCTGGAGTAGGTGGCCATTTCCTTCTCCAGGGGATCTTCCCTATCCAGGGATTCAATGTCTCCTGCACTGCAGGGGGATTCTTTACCACTGACCCAACAGGGAAGACCCCAAAGAGTGAGACTCTTATAAAATTAAATGTAAGATATTAATAAATAATACAGTTCTGAAACACCAGAGTTTTTACATGTGAGCAATTTAATTTGATTACAAAAACACTTGTAAGATAATATAACAATGTGGATAAATGAAGTATATATAAAGAGCAATGGAGTTTGCGAAATCAAGGAGGACACCACAGAGAGAAACTCTTAAGTGAATAAACGTATTTGCAAACCTGAAAACGAAAGCATTAATGTTTGAATAATAATTTTTTTAAATATTTCATAATTATCTCCTTTCATTCAGAAAATAAAGTAGAGGAATATGGAAAAATGGAATACATTTTTTCTGTGATAGCTATCAAAATTTTGAAATACCAAACCAAGTGTAACTTAACTAAAGCAAAACTGTTAGACTTTGACACCCCAAAGTTTATTGCTTTTAATTTTTTATTTTAAATGAATTGTAATTTACTTTAAAAGTATAATCAGAGATAAATCTATTAAATTTGTCACAAAGTTTCTTTATACCTAACAGGTTAAGTTATAATTAGTAATAATAGTCCTACTTTTCCAGGAGCCTCCTTTGCACAAAGCATTTCCATGTATTTTCTCATTTTGTGTAACTATGCTTAATTCATGTGACTGACAGAAAATTCTCTTGAAGTTCTTTTAAAAGTATATGAAGGCATTTAAAAAATATTTTCTTAGTTTTCAAATTATATTTTTGGAAACAAGTTAAGCAATATATATAGATATATATAAAGAAAATTGTACATAAGGAAAATGATATAAAGAAATATTAATAGTTTTTAGCCTCTTTCCTCTAATCCTTTCCTCTGAGGCAGACTCCTTTTAGCAGTTGAGGTTTATCCATCTACATCTTTTGTAGTCTTACAAAGATATACAAATATGAATGTATGACTGTATACATACATTAATCTTTACTTACAAATATCTGTAATATAAATACACAGGTACATATTTACATACACATATATTTGTGAAGATAGATTATCTCTCTTTATTGACAAAAAAATGAAATACAGTATATAAATCAGTTTGGTAATTGCTTCTTTATTTTTTAAAATCTTTTATTTTGAAATAATCGTAGACTCAATTCCATGGATGGAGGAGCCTGGTGGGCTGCAGTCCGTGGGGTCACAAAGAGTCGGACACAACTGAGCGACTTCACTTTCTTTCTTTCTATAGTTCCTTTTGGAGAAGGAAATGGCAACCCACTCCAATGTTCTTGCCTGGAGAATCCCATGGACAGAGAGGCCTGGTGGGCTGCAGTCTATGGGGTTGCAAAGAGTCGAACACAACTAAGCAAATAACACACACACACAAAGTTACAGAAATAGTACAAATAGTTCCATGTACCTTTCCTCAGTTGACCCCCAAAAGTGACATCTTACATAGTTGTAGTTCACTAGCCAAAACCAGTATGAGTCACATCCAACATTGATACTGGTGTATTACTGTTAACCAGACTACAGACTTTACCCATCATCTCCATTTTTTAACCTTTATTCATTTGTATCTATAGTTTTATGCAATTTTATCACATTACAGATTGTAAAAACTACCATAATCAAAGCATATTATACCTCCATCCTATAAAAGTACTCCCTCATGTTACTTCTTTGTATTTGGATCCACTTGTTGTTATTGTTTAGTCACTAAGTTGTGTCCAA
The DNA here is from genome assembly GCF_023091745.1 of Budorcas taxicolor. Taxonomy (NCBI): domain Eukaryota; kingdom Metazoa; phylum Chordata; class Mammalia; order Artiodactyla; family Bovidae; genus Budorcas; species Budorcas taxicolor. The sequence continues at coordinate 78,167,202 of NC_068912.1, forward strand.
CTCTTTGTGACCCTGTGGACTGTAGCCTGCCAGGCTCCTCTGTCCATGGAATCTTCCAGGCAAGAGTACTGGAACGGGTTGCGATTTCCTCCTCTAGGGGATCTTCCCAACCTAGGGACTGAACCCACGTCTTTTGCATCTCCTGCATTGCAGGCAGATTCTTTACCACTGAGCCACCAGGAAAGGCCATTCCCCCATCCCAATTCTGTCTCTATCCCCAGCAATGACCAATCTATTCTTCATATCTATAGTTTTATAATCTTGAGAATGTTATATAAATGAAACTATTCAGTGTGTAAAATTTTGAGATTGACTATTTCACTATGCTCTTGAGGTCCATTAAGTTTTTGCATGAAGTAATAGTGTTTTTTTTAATGGTAAATCATATGTAAAATTTATTGCTGAGTAGTATTCCGCTATATGAATGTACAGAGTTTCAATTGCTTACCCACTGAAGGATATTTCATTGTTTTCAGTATTTTGCTTTTAAAAATAAGGCTGCTAAAAAAATAAGCTGAAGTAAAGCTGCTATGAATATTTGTGTACAGGATTTTGTATGAATGTAAGTTATATTTCTTTGGGGTGAATGCCCAAGTGTGCGTCTGCCAGGGCAGTGTCTGTCTCTCAGGATCAACCAGGTTAGAGCCACAAGGTTTGGTTTGAGTTCCCCCTCCCTGTGCCTCAGTCTGGAAATGGCCTTCAAGAAAAAGCTAGGCTATTGTAGGGTTGACCTCATTTGTTTCTCTTTCCTCAGGGATCATGGTCCTGCTCTGCCTGTTTCCTAATGCCTGATTGTAGTTGTTTTCATATACTTTATCTGGTTTTCTAGTTGTTTATAGCAGAAGGCTGATTCCTGTAGCACTTAATCCCTCACTGGCAGAAACCAAAGTGCTCATATCCTATGATTTCCTTTTCAAGTTATTATTTCTTTATTCCTCTGTGCAGTTCTCTGAGAGAGCTTTTTAGAGAAGATTTTCAGCTCCTTAACTCACTCTTTAGCTTCACCCTTTTTGCTCCTCAATCCATCTGTGTAAATACTTGAACGGAATTCTCTTTTGATTGCTTTCTTAACTCAATTTCTGGCTCTGGCTCCACCATGTATGCGGCTCCAGGGAGAGAAGTGGGTTGGAGGGACCTGCTTGCTATGGCTCCAATAACTCTACGGATTAATAATTGTCTTTGCTGAATATATAGGTCATTCTTAAATTTGGAACTTTAGAATTCTAAACTTCAGAGGGAACCTTCATGAGCATCTAGCCCAACACCCTCACTTAATACATAAGAAAAGAGTTTGTACACAAGGCCTCCAATTTTCAGTTTGCATTGTTTTTCCTTTGTTGCCTGCCACATGAATTCTGTGCATGAGGGTGCATGTATAAAGTGAGATTAATTTTGTCCTTTCCATACAGGATTTTCCTCATATGAAATGTACTCATTTTTTTCACTGTGTTATATTTTGGATTTGTTGCAGAAAAACTGCCTTCAGAGTCAAGTAAAGAGAAAGATTTCAGTGATACCCCTGACGTTTGATTTCCAGTTGGAACTTGAAAAGGATATTGCTACCTCCATATCTAAGACAAACTCAAAGATCACAAAAGACAGATCATACGGCACTAAAAAACCAAAAAGGTTACCATTATAACTACCTGAAACTTTCAGTCTGAAGTTTTAAAGCATTATTTTTATTGACTTAGATTGTGCTGTCCATATTAAATGTAAGCATTGTCAATATAGGTATATTTCATAATGGTTATGAATTATAGTATGCTAGATTAGTATTCTGAATAGTAGTTTATAAAATATTTATTATAATATTTCACCATTGTAGATGATAATTGTACATAGTAATTATAATTCTAAATGTTTAAAGAAAGACTTCTTGAGCTTTATTATATCACTCCAAGTTAATATCAGGATTTATTTCAAGCTTCAACCAATATACTGCAAAAAAAAAGATATTCCTAGAAAACTAAGTAAGGCAGTTTCTCTGTGTACTTACAAGGGGTAGCCTGAATATGTAATAATTGGTCTTTCACTGGCACTATGCATGTATGTAATCAGGTATAATTTTTCTATGCACTAGAAATGTGGAGGAGACCCAAGACAAAAGAAATAGTAAGATATAGAATCAATAAGACTTCAAATCAATTGGGCATTTGTGGTAGTATCAATACTGCTATTACCTCATTTATTTTTATTCTGTAGTAACTCAGCTTTCTGGTGGGCTTCCCCAGTGGCTCAGTGGTAAAGAATCCACCTGTCATGCAGGAGACATGGGTGTGATCCATGGGTTGGGAAGATCCCCTGGTGACGGAAATGGCAACCCACTCTAGAATTCTTGCCTGGGAAATCCCACTGAAAGAGTAGCCTGGAGGGCTACCCCATGTGTCCATGGGGTCACAAAATAGTTTGCTTCTAGCACAAATAAATATTAATGATTTATATCCTTTAGCTTTATCACAAACTTCTTTCACTACTACTTTGTTTTTATGTAGATATGGCCAAAACTTTTACTTCAAAATCATTTATAGATCTATCCATGTTAAAATAGAATATTTTAATAATGTATAGAAAAAGTTGCATTAAATAGAAGTTGGGCATGTAGAGAAGGGAAGAATAATATATCTTATTATATATTATGTATTATATCATTATAAATATTTTATATATGTATATATTTATATTTTTATTATATATATGTAAGCCATTATGTGATAGTATAATATATGGCCAATGACCCATTAGATACATTTAAAGATAATGTGCAATGTGTCTTACGGCAGCATTTTCCAGGATGATACCATTGCTTTCCCTTTCCTGTCTGTAGATTATAGTTTATAAAGGCATCATTGATACTTTCTTTAGTGATAATATCAATAGAATTGTTTAAGTCTGGCTAACTTGAAGTTTGAAATCAGTGTCTAAATTATAAAAACAAACTGGCACATAGTTTCAAGATTCAAAGACCAAGTACATTTTGTTTGATCAGTGCTCAGAGGACCAAAACTAGCACACAAGCAAAAAAAAAAAAAAGTATGGGAAAATCAAAACAATTTACATCAGAATTAGGATGTAACCCAGGTCAAAAGAAAGAAAATTTGGTTGAAGAAATTGAGAGGATCTAGTACATCTAGATAAGCCCAACTGGCAGTATATCTAGGCTCCGAGATTTCCTTCTAAGACTACTTCTCACATTTTCCTCTTTTCAAATAATTTTTCTCATGTAGTGATTGTGTGCTGTCACTCTTGCTTGAATTGGCCCTAAAACAAGTTCAAATAAAAATTTCTTATAAATAACTTCATTTTAATTTTTAATAGGAGTGCTGCTATCACATACTACAGTAATTTAATTTATTAACTTTATTCTACAAGTGTTGACTGAGTGACTGCTATGCTGAGTGACAGCAACTGTGAAATATACCTCATTAGTGGCGATTCAGATAAGTGAACAGGCAAGCACCAGTTGCTACAGAGATTCCTAATGTGAGAATCAGTGAAAGTTTATAGAGGAAGGGGCCCCTCAGGTGAGACCCAGAGAGTTAGTTAAGAGGCATCAAGATTTAAAAGAAAGAGATTCCAGGCCAAGGCAAGAACATGGACAAAGGGTCAGCCAGCGGTAAAGAAAAGTGCAGCTAATTTGAGGAACCAGAAGTAGTTTAGTGTTACTAGACTTGAAAGGGATATGAGGCAGAGACTAGAGACAGACTGGTAAGACATTGGGCTAAAAGGGTAAATAAAGGCCAGATTACCAAGGGCTTTATGAGCCAGGTGAAGAACTCTGGACAATTTCCTTCAGTGAAGAACCATTGAAAGGCTTAAACTGGAAAGTGCATACTTGGATTCTAGAAATATCAATAGGTAGTAAAAGAAGTTATTAAAAACTATGAGAGCTCCTCAGAGAACCTTACCTGTTAGAATTCACAGTATCTTCAAAAACTGCCTCTTCCAGGAAACAAGTCATCTTGCAACAAGTCCTTTTTCAGCCGTAGCAGAATGATTACTTAAATAACAGAGTATAAGGGGGCAAGTTTTTCCCTCAGATCAACAATGATATGCTGATCACCTTGACTATATTGCCCAGGTTTAAAATCTGTAGACGCAGCTCCTGGTCTCATGTGTGTATGTATGCTCAGTTGTGGGCTTCCCTGTTGGCTCAGCGGGTAAAGAATCCACCTGCAATATGGGAGACCTGAGTTTGATCCCTGGATTGGGACGATCCCCTGGAGAAGGGAAAGGCTACCCACTCCAGTATTCTGGCCTGGAGAATTCCATGGACTGTAGAGTCCATGGAGTCACCAAGAGTCGGACACGACTGAGCAGCTTTCACTATGCTCAATTGTGTCTGACTGTTAGGGACACCACGGACTGTGGCTAACCAGTCTCCTCTGTCCATGGGATTCTCCAGGCAAGAATACTGGAGTGGGTTGCCATTTCCTCCTCCAGGGGATCTTTCCAACTCAGGGATCGAACCTGTGTCTCTTGCGGCTCCAACATTGGCAGGCAGATTCTTTGTCACTGAGCCATCTAGGAAGCCCCCTGGTCTTATAAGTTACATTAATTATAACAGGATACCAAACTCTACCAGGGTTCACAAACCTCACTCCTACATGAGCCAACATGTCAGATCTGATTCACACAGATTTCAGCTCAGCCTGAACCTTACATCATAATCATGACCCACCAGTACCAGAGTAATTCCTACCAACTGCATGCCTTTTTCATTTTTGACCTCTAGTCTACTGCTATTCAAAGTACTATCTTCCATCCAGCAGCATTGGTATCACCTGGCAACTTGTTTGAAATACCGAATTTTCTGACCTCATCCCAAACCAAAGCTGCAGTTAACAAGATTCCCCAGGTAACCTCTGTGGACACTAACAAGAAGTACTACTGTGGCCTTTCAGACATGGAGGAATCGTTAAATACAGATTGTGGGGCCCCACTGGCAGAGTTTTTGATTCTGTAGGTCTGGGCTGGGGCCTGATAATTTGCATGTCTGGTTAAGTCTCCAGGTGACACTGATGCTGTTGGCACAGGGACCACCCTGCTCTAGCTGTGCCCCCAGGGTAATCATGCTGGTCAAGAAACTCCATGCTTCTTCTTGAATTGATGGATATCATAGCAACACTCAACCTGGTGTTACGACCACCTAGATGAAACAGGGTTGAACTGTAGTTGAGTTTTGTTTTCAGAGCAGTGGTTTTTAACCCATCTGCATATTAGCCAAGGAGCTCTAAAATAATTGGATTCAACTTTAATTAGTTTGGAGTAGGGCCCAGGCATTACTATTTTTAAGGTTTCTCAGATGATTCTGAGAAAAGCTAGGATTGAGAATCATTAAAATTCATAGGGCTGCTTTCTCAGTTACTCTTACTCCCAGAGAGATCTTTTCCGTGTTACTATTAGCTCAAGATTTCTGCATTTTTCTTGTATAAATGGGAACTGATAAAGGTGATAGCCACAAACACCCAAGATTTGCTGGAAAGACATTCCTGGGATGATTTTACTGATAGGCAGAGAGTTTTATAATAATTTGAAAATCTCTGTCTTCTGCCTTTCATTTGTCTATGGTCTTTAAGACTTGTCAGCAAACACCAAAGCTACTCTTCTTTGCAACTTTTCAAAATTGGACCTCTTACAAAAGAGCCATACTTATTTTAACAAAAGTCTTTTTTAAAAATTACCTGGAACATAAGTTTTAAAAGAGAAAAAAAGTGATCTCTTCCATACTGGATTCTCAAGTGAAAATGGTAAATTTACCACTTATTAAGTGCTAAGAACTAGGAAACAAGTTAGGGGCAAGTAGACATATTAAGAATACTTTTTCGTTAGATTAATAAGGGCTTCTCATTAGAAGAATTACTTTCCTAAAAATAAATCCAAAAGAATATTCCTTTTTAAAGTATTTTTATGATAGAAGGATAAACTTGCTATACAGGAAAGATAATGAAATATGAACAGAGAATACGATTATAGCCTATAAAGAAACTTAATCAGTCAAATTCTGTCTTCCTTAATTCAATATACATGTCTTATACTCTGTGTGACATTAGCCTGGAGATTAAGAAGATGGGGATTGTTTGCCACTGATCCACTGCAAAAGAATCTTCTCTCTCACTGCCTGATGCTACCTGAGCCCCAAATAGCTTGACCTTCATAGTTGCTGCAGGAACCCACACTCACTGAAATGAGTAAAGAACCACAGGCCATTTAAGGGGACTCATATGAAGGAGGGAGATAAAACTAAACTCTCATTAACAGGTGACTCCTAATGAAACACATTTAAGGGAGGAAACAGAGGAGCCTTTAGAGAATCTCTCTCAAACAGGCGGAAAGGGGATTTAGAAAAAGAGACTTTTTAAATTAAAAACTGAGTACAGAAATTAAAAATAGAATACAGATGAAGACTGCATCGATAATCTAGATGATCAAATAAAGACACAATCTTATAAAAATACCGCCCCCCAAGCCCCCTGCCACAAAATGAAAATCAGGTTAAAAAGAGCCGTGTAGGTACAGTCTTAGGATACTCAACATGAAAATATACATACCTAAATCAGGAGAGCAAGAAACAGATGGTAAGGAAATAAAAGAATTATAAGAAAAAAGTGTCATTTAAGACAGACTTGAATTTTCACATCTAAAGCTTTAGCAAGTACTAGACTTATGGTAAAATTACTCAATTTCAGACAGGAGAGAAAATAGCAGTTAATTACAAAGGAAAAGACAGCAAATAAGATTCATGTCTCATCTGTATCTCTGAGGCTAGAAAACAGTAAAACCTTTCCAACTTTTAAACAGAATGGCAATCCAGGAATCTGCTATTTGGGTGAATCATCATTTATATTTGAGAACAAAACAGAGACAAGTTTTTGGACTTGAAAGACTTTAGAATGTAATCTGCTTATTTCTTCTCCCTGAGGAACCTACTTGGAGAAATATTTTTATCCAAATTTAAATTAAGTATGAATAATATAAAGATCCAAACAGTATCTTTATTACACAAAAATGTATTTGAAATTTCTCTATGGTGCCTGAATGAAACTCTGGATTTCCATCTCAAAATGGCTACTCTATAAAAACACAAGGCATTCCAAAGAATTGCCAGGCAAGTGTTCCCTAAGAGATTTCCAGTTGAGAAGAGGCAGGCTTAGCTCAGCTGCCAGGCTTCCGTCGGAACTGTGCCCTTCTCTGGTTTTCTTTGGTGTGCCAGTGCCACTCCACGCTCCATTCCAGGCCCGTGCAACAGCCTTCCTTTAATTCCAGCCCAGGCAGCACAAATCAAGGCCTTCACCTGTGTTCCCTTTAGCTCAACTGCAACAGGATATAATTTCACAGGGGATTTTTCTAACTATAAGACAAAAAGGGGGAGGGGAAGGGTTGAATCTTTTAAAAATGCACATAGCCCCAAACCAATACAACTTACAAAAAACAGATTTATAATTTTATGCTAGTGAAGTCACCTACCACATTTATAACTCCAAGTCCAATTCCTCATTTTTTTTTTGAGAACACAGTACTAGGAACACAAGTTTAATTCCTAGACTCTTATCCCCTCCATTCCTTCTTTCTACTGTTGGGAAAACTCTCCACAGGTGTCTTGTATTTCTGTACATTTGTGAGCAAAAGCACTGGGGCTGCCTTTGTTCCTGTCTTTTCTAGGACGGTGATATAGCAGATAGCCTTGGAAGACAAAGAAAGTGCCCTCTTCTGAGCAAGAGCAGGAACATTACTGCCCATTAAAAAGATCTGGGTTCCCTAAATTCAAGGTTCCATTCCTGTAACATAACCCAGTGTGTGTGCTGATATCATCTGGCCTTCTGCTTATTGCCCTGTGGAACTGGGGCTCAGAGAATTAATGCAGAAGATACCACTCCTACTGCTGTGTGTGATAAATGGTCTCTGACCCAGGAGTCTCATGTCTTCCAAAAGAGATGAAATTGTATCAGGCCCACTTGTTACTTTGTAAGTAGGGTCAAATCTCTGATTTTTTCACAGCTCTTCACACCTACTTGGAGGGAAGGAGCTAGGGGTAGAATGACAGAAATCTTGTTGCTTCTCTTAAACTCAGTAGTAAACAAAATTGTGGCTCATTCCTCAGTGACTAATAGAGTATTCTTATCCAGGTGCCTCTGAGCTTAGAAGGAACCTATTTCATAGCTATTTTATCTATCCTATAAGTCTACCTGCTTCTAGGTAGCAGGATTTATAATTTAGTTATGCATAAACTAAGTCCACAAAATTAATCCATATAATAAAATTTTAAGTAAGAAAGAGAACAACATGATAAGGGACTGTGTAAGCTAAAAATGACATGATTAATTGAGGACAGAGTTTATATAAAGTTTATCTTACAAGTATCTAGCACTTAGTTCAGTTTTTTTTTATTAATTAACTGTGCATTTACTAAAGGACCAATAAATAAATAAGTAAATAAAAGTCATCTCCCAGGAATTCCACCAAACCTGCTTTCCTCTCATAAGCACTTTGAATCTTTAAGAGTATTTTGCAAAATTAGCATGTTTAAGACCTCCCCCAAAGAATGTTAAAATGACCATAATTTGAGAAATTGAAAGGAAAAACAAGACAATAAAAAGGCACAGTACTAGTAATGGGAAAGGAAGAGCTATAAACACGGATGTAGAAGAAATTAAGATAATTATGAGTACATTGCTTCCCAGTGGCTCAGTGGGTAAAAAATCTGCCTGCAATGCAGGAGATGCAGGAGACACAGGTTTGATTCCTGGGTCCAGAAGATCCTCTGAGGACGGCATGGCAACCCACTCCAGTATTCTTGCCTGGAGAATCCCATGGACAGAGGAGCCTGGCAGGCTACAGTCCATGTTGGATGCAAAGAGTTGGACATGACTGAAGCAACTGAGCACATGTTTTAACTATGCTGCTTTGAAAGATGAATCTGGTAATGGATGATCTGCGAAACTATAAATGGTGAAAATAAAATTAACAACAAGAAGAAAACATAAATAAATCAATAGCTAGAAAAATTTGAGAAAGCTATCAGAAAACTGTCTTTTACCAAAGCACTACCTTGAAGCTGTGTCAAGGGTGAGTTTCTTCAAAGAACTATTTAAATGGTTTCTGAGCATAGACAAAGATGAAATACTTCCAATTCTTCTCATAAAGATAACTTTGATCCTCAAGTCTGACCATGAGAATATAAAACCATTACAGTATTTCACTTATAAATATAGACTTTTAAAAAATCTAAAATAAAATATTAACTGTTTCATTGTCTCTTCTCAACTCAGGACCATATAAAGCAGTTTTATATTTCTCCATTTCATTCTGACCATTTTTGGTTATTAAACGTTTGTGCAGTTTAGTATTTTGATCTTACATATTAGTCAAGGCTTTCCCTTCGCACATATGTAAGTCTAGTGACATTAGAGAACCTGAAATGAAAAGGGTATGGCCAGCAATTTGATTCTTTCTGTCCTAACCTGTAAGTGGGGGTGGGTGTGGTCTTCCTTCCCCACATCTCCTCCTCTTCCCTCTTTTAATCTTTTTTTTTTCCCTCTGTTAGGGCAACACTGTTGTGATAGAGCCAGCTCCCACCAATTCCTTAGAGCTGAGTGTTGAATTTGCAGGGATTTTGTGAGATCATTGTTAACTACAGTCATTATTTAAATTAAATATGTAAACTAAAAATTCAATGACATATTAAAACAAATACTGAAAACACATCATTTCCTCATTATTTTCTACATTTTATTATCCATGTTTTTGAAGCCCCTTAGTTTGCTTTTATTTCATCCAGCAGAAGGTTCTATTTGTGCAAGGGATCAGACATTGGGAATCAGAGCTGGGAGGGGGCAGGAAAAGGGGAAAAATAGCCACGTCCACTATCGCAGATGGATCTCCCCAGAACTACCGTGTGGGAGTGAATGAGAGAGTCTGGAATTCATCCCCTTCTCTCTCCTCCCTTCCTCCCTTCCCGACAGGGAGGTCTGTTGTTCTACAGTTCATGGGTCACAAAGAACTGGACATGATTTAGCAACTAAACAATATATTCTGCAGATGTATTCGAAAAAATGCCTTTGTTAGATAAGGATAAAAAAAACCATCTCCTTAACAACACAGTCAACACTATTAGGGTGGAATACTTGATACAGTCCCATTTAAATTAGAAATTGGATTTCTGATTCTAATTAGAATTCTTACTAGCCCATTCTTACTAGTATACCTAACTATTGTGGAATTATTTGTCAATGATATTTTTACATAAGAACACGAGATACAAATTTAAATGTTTTGAAAGGAACAGATGAATTATTCTATAAAGATTAAATGATTGTTTACTGAAAATCCTAAAGAGAATAAACTGAAAACTCACTGGAAGTTATAAGATTTTAAGAAAGTTCAATGAAAATTTACCAAAACAATTTATACATTCAACAAATACTTATTACACAGGTACTATGTGCCAGTCACTCTCCTGGGTGCTAGGAATACAACAGTGACCTAAACAAAGACCCTACCCTCAGTTTACATTCTAGGATAAGGTGGGAAGATAGATAACAAACTAAATAAATAAATCAATATATAATGTAAATTTACTGGTGACAAATGCTATGAAGAAAAATACAGTAAATTAAGGGAATTAGGATTGATAGGGATTACTTTAGATGGGAGAGGATGAAAAAAGACCTTTCTGGAAAGGTGGAAATTTGAGTAGAGACTTATGAAATATATCACTTATGATTTGGATGAGTAAGCCTCTCAATATTTAGGGGAAGAATACTATAAGCAGAGGACAGAGCAAGGGCCAAGGTCCTGAAGTAGGAGCTCAAGTTCCTTTTCTTAAACCAGGCAGCCAAAAAACTCACTGTGATTCCATGTTGAGGGGAGGGGTGAAGGGATGCACAGAGAGGCCTGAAGGGGCATTCAGTGGAAGCTGTTCCACTTAGAAATATAAGAATTGAGGAAAGTTTCTGTCTTGCAGTGAGAATTTTGAATTTTATTTCAGTGTGAGAGGAAATGGTAGGAGGGAAATGACAATCTCATTTACATTTTATGGATGTCACCATGGGTTGTATTGGGACCACTGGGCGCAAGAGAGATAGCAGAGAGGGCAGACAGAAGAAGGCTAAGAGATGTGGAGAAGTAGTTCAGATGAGACATGAAGGGGCCTTGAAACTAGTACAGAAGTGATGAGGAAAGAAGCTGTTCGATTTGGAATGTGTTTCAAAGAAAGATCCAGTTAGATTTGTTGAGATATCAGGAACGGGGAATGAGAGAAACAGAAGGCAAAGATGACTGCAGAATACACTTGAAATCTGAAAGAACTGGTATAGACCATCTTATTTATGAAGCAGAAATAGATTCACAGATGTAGAAATCAAATATAAGGATACCAAGGGGGAAGGAGGGTGGTGGGAAGAATTGCAAGATTGAGGTTGACATATATACAATATGACCCTGTGTATAATGTAGATAACTAGTGAGAACATACTGTATAGCCTATGGAACTCTACTCAATGGTCTTTGGTGACCCAAATGGGAAGTCAATCCAAGAAAAGAGTGGGTATACGTATAGTCGGGCTTCCCCAGTGGCTCCATGGTAAAGAATCCTCCTGAAATGCAGGAGACACAGGAGAGGAGGGTTCAATCACTCAGTCAGGAAGATCCCCTGGAGGAGGGCATGGCAACTCACTTCAGTATTCTTGTCAGGAAAAATCCCACGGACAGCGGAGCCTGGCGGGCTACGGTCCATGGGGTTGCAAAGAGTCAGACGTGACTGAAGAAACTGAGCACGCACACACAAGTATGTGTTTGGCTGATTCACTTTGCTGTACAATAGACACTAACCCAAAATTGTAAAGCAACTATACTCCAATAAAAATTTTAAAACAAACAGGAACAAACTTGAGTGCAGAATTTTGGCCTAACCCTCTGGTTGAATGGACTTAAGAAAACCTGGGTGAGAAACAGATTGGAAAGGAAGTGAAAGCAAACATTTGGTTTTGAGTAGAAGTTTGAAATTCCCATAAGACATCTAACTGAAGAAGTCGTGAAGCAGCTGGATTCATCAATCTGGAATTCAGGGAAGAGTTTGGGGTCTGTACTACAATCTGGAGAATAACGATCTATAGATAATACTTAAAGGTGGAGGTCTAGATGATATAAATTAAAGATGAGTGTCCGAGGTTTAAGTCATAGTATTTAAAGGGCAGAATTACCATGAATTATATGGTAGTATTAACTTCCTTACATACTATCAATAGTCAAAGAATTTAGAGGAGAAAAGTTTTTGTTCACAGTAAACAGATGTCGTGATCCTATCTGGTATACTGTTCTGGAAACTGAACTGACCCTAAATCCATATCCCACTACTTGACTAGAATTGGCAGTGTTCCTAATATTTAACGCATTTCTAAGGCATTTTTCTAAAAGGGTCAATATAGCTTTTGAACAGTAGTTTCCTGAGTGCCCTCAATCCTGTAACACCAGCAGTTTTCTCTACTTCTTTCTTACTAATATTTTCAGTTTCTGCTTAATCAGTCCCAATCTTTTACACTGTATGTGACTTGACCACATTTCTTCAGATGTATTTTTAAAGTTATTTTATAAGTTTTCTGATTATTTTAATTTAGATTAATTTTCTTTCTTTTAGGTATGTCTCCTTCAAAAATATGCCTGAACCTAAAAAAAGTGACTTTCAAAACTCAAATTTAAGATCATCCTTTTTGCCAACAAATATAAAAACTCAGGAAATCAAGTCAATAGGTAATGTTTTGTATAACATATTTGCCTCTCTTTTGATGTATTGAATGATTTTATTTACTACTTTATTATTTGTTAATTTGTCTTATAGTTCTTATAATTTGTCTTATAAGTTCTTACAATTTGATGCTTCTGTTGAAAGCATTTGCTTGAAAATGCTTGTGAAAGATTTCAGTGAGCTATGAAGAAAGATTTCCTAGGAGAAAGAGATGATAGATATCAGAATAGGTAATTTGTACAATTCACAAAAAATTCATATTTTTATGCTTATTTTGCTAGAAAGAAAATCTTTGGATTTCCTTTCAACTCAATCCTGAATTTTCTTATTGTTTTTTAAAAAATCACTCAAGTCTGGACATCTTGCTTAGTAGAAACTTACTTTATAGGTATTGTAAAAGAATTCACTTTCCTAAAAACTTAAGGAATCTGTAAGCTAGGAACCAGCATTTTAGTTCCTCAGAGAATTTGGGTGTTTTATGTCATCTTTGATGTTCTTTCTCTGACATTGTCAGAAAAACGTCTAATTGTGTCTTTTTCATCAACAACCTTGACTGAGATGCCTTGCTTCCACGTTGTCCCATTTGCCTCATTTCTGTTACTCTTTTTAATCTGATTCCTCAGAAGATTTGTTTCTATGTACTGTCTCTACTCCTTCCATTTTTGTTCAATTTGTTTTTTTGCCTCTACCATCCTACTGGAGCGACCCTGAATAAGGGTGCAGGTGATCTCCATGTTGCTTACCATCCTACTGGAGCGACCCTGAATAAGGGTACAAGTGATCTCCATGTTGCTAAATCCAAAGCATTTTTGCTTTCGTTCTCTTCCACTTCTCAATACCAGTGTAGTTAGTCCGCCACTCCCTCCTTAAAACTCTGTTTTTCTGCTATCTCACCTCTTCTCAGTGTCTCTTCTAAATTTCTCTTCTCCATCCTTAAGGTACTGTATTTGCTGAGAGCTCAATCTTGAGCCTGTTTCTACACTGTCTCCTCTTAGGTAATCTAATCTAGTCTTATAGTTTAAAATACCATAGAAATACCATTAAATCCTTCATTTGTATCTCAGTCCAGACTAATCCCCTGAAGAACAGATGCCTATACTGAACTCTGCATATTTGATATCTCCACTTAAACTTCTCACTACATCTTAAACCTAATATCCAGAACTGGTCTCATGATTCCTTATCCTAACTGTCCTTGAAAACTTTCTCCTATTCCCCGTGCCCCTCAACAGCATTCCATTCTCAGTACTTTGATCGAAGTGCAACAAGTGACTCCAGTCTAAAGCCTAGAAGCCAGGCCCTCCCTAGTGGTTCAGTGGTTAAGACTTCGCCTTCCAGTGCAGGGAGTGAAAGTCTGATACCTGGTCGGGGTGCTAAGACACATGCCTCACAGCCAAAAAACTAAAACATAGAACAGAAACAATATTGTAACAAATTCAATAAATGCTTTAAAAAAAATGACCCCCATAAAAAATCTTTTAAAAATAAAAAAAAATCTTTTAAAAATAAAACAAAATAATAAAGCCTAGAAGCCATACTTCATCTCCCCTTTCTGTCCTCTCCGAAGTTCAATACATCAACAGGTTCTTTTCATTCTAACTCATCTTGAATTAATCTATTTTCACTGTTTCTTCTATCACCACTGTAATCCAAATCATCATTTTTGTGTGTCAGCTATAGTAGATTGCTGACAGGTATTTCTTCTTTCATTCTTCCCTTCTTTCTAATCAATTTCCTTCTTTTTTTGTTAAACCATTTTAAGTTATAAAATAGCATACATTATAAAAAGTGAATATAGCATAAAATATTCAGTATAACAATCAATTATAAAAACAAACACCTATATAACCATATTACAAGTCAAGAAATAGACCATTGCCAACATTCCATAAAACCATTTGACCTTTTCCAAATCCCTTTTGCCTTCCTTGTCCCTGGGGGTTTACTACTGTCTTGATTTCTGTGGTCATCACTTCCTTTTCTTTACATTTTTACCATCTATTTTTTTGAATCTCTGCAAAATATAGTTTGCTTGGTTTTTACTGTACATGAATGTGTCAGGCGAGTGTATTCTTCTCGGTTCTGTCTCGCCACAACAAAGACTTGGAGTGACGGACATCAAAGGCCTCGGCGCGTCACAGCTCTCGGGTCTTGGACGAACTATGTTATAGCTCTTAGACAAATCAGTGTTACAGCTCTATTTTATGTAGAAGAGAGCAGGAGAATCCATCCTCGAAGCATGAGGGCATGCCAACCCAAAGACGCGGGAGAGAAGAGAGTGGAGGAGCACGCCAGCACGCGGGGGAGGGAGAGAAAGAGAGAGAGAAGGAGGGAGAGGGAAAGAGAGACAGAGAGTGCGCGCGGAGAGCTCCTCCTTTTATGTTGTTTCCTCCTCCTGGGCCTGCCCTACGCAAATTGGGCCAGCCAGGAGTGCTGTTTGTTCTATCTGAAGTCCTCACTCCGGTCCTCAGTCCTCGGACCTTCCTGTGTTCTATTTTCGCAGGCTTTTCCCCTCCTTGTCTTTTAGCCACCGCCATTTTGGACTCCTGTTTCCTATTCTAACTACCTGATAACTGTAATCATGCCATATGCATTCATTTGTATTTTCTTTTTCTTTCTTCTTAGCATTGTTTGTAACATTCATTCACCTTGTTGTGTGGAGGTATGGTTCGTTCATTTTCATTGTTGTTAAGTATTCCATTGCACAACTACATCACTGTTTATCCATGTCACTCTTGAAATTTGGGGATTTACTTTGTCATTGCAATGCTGAAATGAATATTTTTTTATGCATCCTTACTGCATTTGTGTAAAAGTTTCTTGAGAGTGTATATCCAGAGTCTACATTACCGGTGATGCTTATCTTCAACAATAGATGATGACTACTTTCCATCATATATTGGATGATGGTAAGTGTTTTTACCAACTTATGTTCTCATCAGGTTTGTGAGGGTTCTTTTTGTCCTGCTTTCTAACACTTGAAATTGCCAGTTTTTCATTTTAGCAATCTACTAGGTATTTAATAGTATACCATTATGGTTTATTTGCATTTCTGTGACTACTAATAAGTTTGAAAATTTTTTCATAAACTATTGACAAATTGGATTTATGCTTTTGGAAATCATCCAAGTTTTAGCTTATTTTAAATTTAGCCTTTTGCTCTTTTCTCCTTGAATTTTAAATATATTGTTTTTACTCATTCTTTGTTGTTGGTTTTTTTTTTTTGGAACATAATAAAATTTCTTTATAGAAGATTTGAGAATATAGAAAATATATTGGTTTTGTGTATTGTGAATATATTCATCTTTTCTGTGAGTTTTCTTTTCTTTCTCTTCATGTTATCTTTTTCATGAACGGAAATTCTTCTACTTTAATAAGGTCAAAAATACAAAATCTTTCTCTGTTTGATAAGTACTTTTTGTTCCATATCAAAGAAATCTTTTCCTACTTTGTGGTCCTGAATATCTTTTGCCACTTTTACCTGTAAGTCTAAACTCTACCTGGAATTACATTTTGAGTGAAGTAAAGGTCAAATCTGGAATCCCAGGTGGTACAGTAGTAAAGAATATGCCTACCAATGCAGGAGATGCAAGAGACACAGGTTTAATCACTGGGTCCAGTCACCGGGTCAAGAAGATACCCTGGAAGAGGAAATGGCAACCCATTCCAGTATTCTTGCCTGGGAAATCCCATGGACAAAAGAGCCTGGCAGGCTACAATCCAGGGGGTTGCAAAGAGTCAGATACAACTGAGCATGCACGCACATCCCAAGGGTCAAATTTAGTTTTTGTTCTTGTGAATACCCAGCTATCCCAGCATGATATTATAAAGGTTATTCTTTCTCTAATGCTCTGGACTCTGTTCTGGAGCTCTTATTCTGTTTCATTAAATTATTTATCCATTTCAATATCAATACCATACAACATTAATTTCTATAGCTTAAAATAACCCTTAATATCAGGTAAAGCAAGTCTTCCCACCTTGTTCTTCAATAGTATCATGATTTTTTTGTTTTCCATTATGATTTCTTCTTCTGACCCATTAGTTATTTAGAAGTTATATCTTAATTCAAAATATATGAGGCTTTTCTAATTATCTTTTGGTTATAAGTTTTCAGCACAATTACACTGCAGTTTGAGGATATACTCCATAGAATTTCAGTCCTGTGTAATTAGTTAACACTTGCATTTTCACCCAGTACATGGTCAATTGTTGGAAATGTTCAGTATGTGCTTGAAAATAATATATATTCTGCAGCTATTTGGTGCAGTTTTCTATATATGTCTTTTAGGTCAAATTTCTTCATTGTGTTTTTCAACTCTTCTATATCCTTAATGATTTTTCTGCTTGCTTGTTCTGTCAGTTGCCAAGAAGTTTCAGACTTATTGACTTTTCCTTGTAGTGTTATCAAATTTTGCTTTAAAGATCTTTAATATTATTCTGGCTGTCTTATTAATTGTATAAAATTTTAGAATTATTACATATTTCTAGTGAATGGAATCTTTTGAAATTATGAAGAGATTATCTTATTATAAAAAATCACTATAGTTACCCCTGCTTTCTTTTGGCTAACATTTACATGATATACCTTTTCCATCATCTTGTTACCATGATTTCTGTAACATTATGTTCTCTCTCTTATATAAGAGACATCTCTTGTAAACATCACATTGTTAGATTTTTAAATCTACTCTGTAATCTTTGGTTTTGAAATGGAGCACTTAGTCCATTTGCACTTATTGTAACTACTCATATCTTTGGATTTAAATCTGCCATCTTATTTTGTTCTTTCTGTCTCTCTTGTTGATTCTTTTTTGGTCCTCTTATGTCTTATTTAGGACTGAGTTTTTTAAATTTCAACTTTTCTCCTTTACTAATTTGGAAATTATGTACTCTTTTTCTATTCTGTAAATGATTATCCTAGAAATTACAGTGTTCATCCTTTCAATCTATAGTGTTACCCTCCTGAACAAGAAAAGAATCTTAGAACATGTTGATTATTTTACTGCCATACTGAGTTTTGTGTTATTACTGAAGTCCAAAGTCTCACCTAAATATCTTCTAAATCAGCTGTGGGGAGACTCAGTATGATTGCTCCTAAAGGAAAATCCTCTCCAGCTTGAACCTGTGGAATCAAACAAATTATGTGCTTCCAAAATACAAGATGGGACAGGAATGGGATAGATATTCTCAAACCAAAAGGGAGAAATAGGAAAGAAGAAAGGGGTGTTAGAGCCAAAAAAAGTTTGAAACCCAGTAAGACAAACTTTGAGATACTAAGGCTCAAGAATAATCCTGTTTGGCTTCATGTTCTGCTTTCCTGAGCAACCAGGGCAGAGGTCCTGCTCTCAAAACTCTGCTGGGTAGAGGAGGGTCGCATCTCTCCCACTACCCCACTCGGACTCTGGTAGGCCAGAATTCTATCCCCAGGACTTTATCTAGTGGTAGTGTTGGCCTCCTCCCAAGGGTTTGGCAGGCAGAAACTGAGGCTGGCCTGATGATCTCTGAGTCACCTTCATAAGCTTTCTTCCCTTGTCTTAAGGAACAACATATATTTGCAGTGGATTGCTCTGTGGTCCTATCCTGTAAAAGCCAAGAAGTCTGACAGCCTTCCTTCATTTTATCCTGTCTTTATCCGTTTCATTTCAAACTGGCAGTGTCTTTGCTGGGATATTTGATCAGGTTCATGTTTCACCCCATGCTAATCTCCTTAACTATCAAATGTGAACCACATCCTTAATGTTCTCTTTTGAGCATGCTTTCTCACTTTTGTAATATGAGAATTTTCTAAATTTGTAAGTTCTGGTTCCTTTTGCTTAACGATTTTGCCTCCAGTTCATTTTTCTTGTCTTCCATTTTACTTCAGGCAGCCAGGAAAAACCAAGACTCTTATTTAACACTTTGCTTAGAAATCTCAGCTATCCAATTTCATCACTCACAAGCTCTACTTTCCACAAAAAACTACAATAGAAACATAATTCAGCCGAGTTCTTTGCCACTTTTTAACAAAGATTACCTTTTCTCCAGTGTTCCTCATTTCTGTCTAACACCCCGTCAGAATGGCCTTTACCATCCATATTTCTACCAACATTTCTGCGGTTGGTAATTCATGTATTTTCTATTAAAAATGGAAGCCTTCTCTACAGCTCTCTTCTCTCTTTCTGATTTCTTACCAGAATTGCCTTTAAAATCTCTTCACGGATGTATTGGCTTCTTCTAGTATGGATGTGAGAGTTGGACTGTGAAGAAGGCTGAGCGCCGAAGAATTGATGCTTTTGAACTGTGGTGTTGGAGAAGACTCTTGAGAGTCCCTTGGACTGCAAGGAGATCCAACCAGTCCATTCTGAAGGAGATCAACCCTGGGATTTCTTTGGAAGGAATGATGCTAAAGCTGAAACTCCAATACTTTGGCCACCTCATGCAAAGAGTTAACCCATTGAAAAAGACTTTGATGCTGGGAGGGATTTGGGGGCAGGAGGAGAAGGGGACGACAGAGGATGAGATGGCTGGATGGCATCACTGACTCGATGGACGCGAGTCTGAGTGAACTCCGGGAGTTGGTGATGGACAGGGAGGCCTGGCGTGCTGTGATTCATGGGGTCGCAAAGAGTCGGACACGACTGAGCGACTGAACTGAAGGATGCACCTCAGAACTGTTTCAACCTCTACCCCACTAGCCAGTTCCAAAGGTGCTTTTATATTTTTCGGTATTTGTTACAGTATCTCTCAGTCCCCAATTCTCTCTTTATTCAGGCTACTATAGCAGACTACTGTAAACTGAGAGACTTAAAACAACAAACGTTTATTTCTCACAGTTCTGGAGGATGGAAGTTTCAGATCAGGGTGCCAGTAGAGTCCGGTCTGGTGAGAACCTTTTTGGTTTTCAGATAGTCACCTTCTTGCTTTATTCTCACATGGTGGAGAGAGAACATTAATCTAATCACGGGCATTCTACCCTTATCTCTTCAGTTCAGTTCAGTTGCTCAGTCGTGTCTGACTCTTTGCAACCCCATGAATCACAGCACGCCAGTCCTCCCTGTCCATCACCAACTCCTGGAGTTCACTCAGACTCACGTCCATCGAGTCAGTGATGCCATCCAGCCATCTCATCCTCTGTCGTCCCCTACTCCTCCTGCCCCCAATCCCTCCCAGCATCAGGGTTTTTTTCAATGAGTCAACTCTTCGCATGAGGTAGCCAAAGTATTGGAGTTTCAGCCTCAGCATCAGTCCTTCCAATGAACACCCAGGACTGATCTCCATTAGGATGGACTGGTTGGATCTCTTTGCAGTCCAAGGGACTCTCAAGAGTCTTCTCCAGCACCACAGTTCAAAAGCATCAATTCTTCGATGCTCAGCTTTCTTCACAGTCCAACTCTCATATCCATTTATGACCACTGGAAAAACCATAGCCTTGACTAGACGGACCTTTGTTGGCAAAGTAATGTCTCTGCTTTTGAATATGCTATCTAGGTTGGTCATAACTTTCCTTCCAAGGAATAAGCATCTTTTAATTTCATGGCTACAATCACCATCTGCAGTGATTTTGGAGCCCCCCAAAGTAAAGTCTGACACTGTTTCCCCATCTATTTCTCATGAACTGATGGGACCAGTTGCCATGATTTTCATTTTCTGAATGTTGAGCTTTAAGCCAACTTTTTCACTCTCCTCTTTCACTTTCATCAAGAGGCTTTTGAGTTTCTCTTCACCTTCTGCCATAAGGGTGATATCATCTGCATATTTGAGGTTATTGATATTTCTCCCAGAAATCTTGATTCCAGCTTGTGCTTCTTCCAGCCCAGCATTTCTCATGATGTACTCTGCATATAAGTTAAGTAAACCATGCTGTGTGGGGCCACCCAAGATGGACGAATCATGGTGGAGGTCTGACAGAATGTGGTCCACTGGAGAAGGGAATGGCAAACCACTTCAGTATTCTTGCCTTGAGAATCCCATGAACAGTATGAAAAGGCAAAATGATAGGATACTGAAAGAGGAACTCCCCAGGTCAGTAGGTGCCCAATACGCTACAGGAGATCAGTGGAGAAATAACTCCAGAAAGAATGAAGGGATGGAGCAAAAGCAAAAAGAATACCCAGTTGTGGATGCAACTGGTGATAGAAGTAAGGTCAGATGCTGTAAAGAGCAATATTGCATAGGAACCTGGAACGTTAGGTCCATGATCTAGGCAAATTGGAAGTGGTCAAACAGGAGACGGCAAGAGTGAATGTCGACATTCTAGGAATCAGTGAACTAAAATGGACTGGAATGGTGAATTTAACTCAGATGACTCTCATATCTACTACTGAGAGCAGGAATCCCTTAGAAGAAATGGAGTAGCCATCACGGTCAACAAAAGAGTCCGAAATGCAGTACTTGGACGCGATCTCAAAAACGACAGAATGATCTCTGTTCATTTCCAAGAGATCATTTATTTAGAAATCAGTTTTTTCTAAGAAAATAGAGCTTTATTATGTAACAGTAAGTAACTGAAAGTTATATTCTGATAATAGAAATTTGTTTTAAACGCAAATTATTCTAGAATATATTTAGCTCTAACAAACTCCATTTCCAAAAAAATTTACAAGTAGAGAAAATGGTTTGTTGAGTTAAATTAGAAGTAATCTAATAATATAGAAATATCATTTATGTTTGGATTTGTTTCTTTAGAGCCAGCAGAAGAATATCTAAAATCAAGATCTAACAGATCTTTTCATTATCTTAAGGATATACCTGAGGTAGGTTTAATTTGTATACTTACAGTTATTTAATAGAAATACAGATTATCTCTAATAGTTTTATGCATTTTTCTACAAATCTGAAATTCAAATGAATTTTAAGATTCAGAAGGACAAAATTTTAAATGATTTCACCTCTTACATTATGTAAAACTTTAAATATGGAAATTATAAAGAAAATAATATATTTGTTGTACAGGCAATACAGTAAAAAGTGTTTATTGAATGTGTGAAGTACTAGCATTTATCATAAAGTCTGTTAAGACAGGGCCTCATAGAAAACTATACATACATAACTTAACTATTTTAATTTAGAATGTAAAAATATATATCCATTTGTTAACCTTTTGATATGTAGCCAAGACCATTTTTGTTATAGTTATTTAGCTCACATAATTATAATAATGATGATTATATTAGGTTTAGAAACAATTCTATTGGGAAAATTTTTTTTAATTTGTTTTACTGAAGTATAGTTAGTTTTCAATGTTGTGTTAATTGCTGCTGTATAACCAAGTGATTCAGTTATACATACATGTACATTCTTTTTCATATTCTTTTGCATTATGGTTTATCACAAGATATTGAATATGGTTCTCTGTGCCACACAGTAGGACTTTGATGTTATCCAGTCTACATATGTGGGTGCTTGCATGCTTATTTGCTTCAGTTGTGACTGACACTTTGTGAACCTATGCACTGTAGCCTGCCAGGCTCCTCTGTCCTTGGGATTCTCCAGGCAAGAATACTGGAGTGGGTTGCCATTCCCTCTTCAAGGGGATCTTCCTGACCCAGGGATGGAACCCACCTCTCCTGTATTGTAGACAGATTCTTTACCCACTGAACCACCTAGGAAGCCCTATTCTACATATAATAGTTTGCATTTGCTAAGCCCAAACTCCCAATTCATCCCTCCCCCACACCTCTCCCTCTTGACAGCCCCAAGTGTGTTCTCTAGGTCTGTAGTAACAACACTATTGACTCTCGCTGACTGCTTGAGCAGAGGTACACGGGCATCCTATAAAGTGGCCATTGAGCATGCCTGGAAATCATTCAGGTTTTATTAGAAAGAGAAATTAATACAGAGAATCATCAAAGAGTCATCAATTAACACCTAAGAGTCTCTTAGGTGTTAATTATTATTAACACAATTTATTGCAAATATGGAGAATGAAACATGAAGAAATACATACTTTGCACCATAATTAATAGCAAATTATCATTTTGTTGGATAGTTAGTACTTTTTATAATTTTAAAAAATATTGATAAAATACAGTGTCTGGATTATTAGTTTTATCCTTATTGACATGTGGCTAACAAGAGCACTAAGTCCTTCCACCCATTCTTCCTGTTCTAATTTCCTCTTTGCAGAAGCAATCAAGTTTAATCTTTGGCGGTTTCAATTCCTCTTATGATTAACTATAATTCTAAAGAATGAGCTTCTACTGCTATTTTTTTATTTACCAATTTTAAGCAGTATCGGGGCTTCCCTGGTGGCTCAGAGGGTAAAGCGTCTGCCTGCAATGCAGGAGACCCGGGTTTGATTCCTGGGTCAGGAAGATCCCCTGGAGAAGGAAATGGCAATCCACTCAAGTACCCTTGCCTGGAAAATCCCATGGATGGAGAAGCCTGGTAGGCTATAGTCCATGGGGTCGCGAAGAGTCAGACACGACTGAGCAACTTCACTTTAAGCAGTGTTTACTCCATAATCAAAGACAGAAATTTGAATTAGCTTATTTATACTGCTCTGCATCTCACCTCTCTCCCTCTTTTCTCTTTTGGATCTATGATAGTTACTTTTCTGCTTCTTCTATTTTAACTTTTGTACCTTGAAATAGTATATCTAAATATGTTCTTCTTTCCTATTAACTATAATCAATAACTCCTGATTCCTCTTGCACATCACATGAAAGATCTTAGCAGTTTTAGCCTTTCCTCCACATCATCTTCCCTAGGTCAAGTGTATATTTATTCTTATATTTTGAGATTCATGATTATATTCATTTTTCAACTCTGATTAAGCCTTTATATTTTGCCTGTAGGTTAATTCTAAACCTAAAAATACTATAATCAGCACTTATTATTATAATTTTAAAATTGCTTATTGTAGAATAAAGTAATGTGCTAGGATTGTGTTTCTTCTCATTGAGTACAATGTAAACACAATAGGCTCTCTTTTCTTATTCTCCATCAGTTACTAAAAATAATGCCATTAGTTTCCCTTATGTTTAGACCTTGACTGTCTTGTGTACTTTTTCTGGAATTCCTAGTTGCCTTTCTTTTTTCTTGTGGCAAATAATAATAATAGTAAAAATCTATATAGTACTTGAGAGTGCCCAGCACTACTCAAATATGTATATATATCCCAGCTGGCTAAGTGGTAAAGAATCCGCCTGCTAATGCAGAAGACTTAGGAGACACAAGTTCGATCTCTGGGTCAGGAAGATCCCCTGGAATAGGAAATGGCAACCCACTCCAGTATTCTTGCCTGAAAAACTCCATAGACAGAGGAGCATGGCTGGCTACAGTCCATGGGGTTACAAAGAGTTGGACAGACTGAAGCAACTTAGTACATACAGCTATTTGTTATCATAGTTAAATATATCAAATGTGAATAATCAAGTAAAAATTATTTATCAATATAGACATGGAAAAATAATTTCTAAAACAGTTTCTCCTTTTCTTCATGTGTAGACAGAATATGCTAAGCCCTTCCAGGAATTATATTCACAGCATAGACACCAGTGTAGAAGAACATTGTGTTCTACAGTCTTTTCTTCTGTACCCAGCAATCAGTCTAATGCATATAAGAAGGAAGAAGACTCTAATTACAGGTATAGATATTGTGTGCTTATATTGAAATAACTGAAACTTAACTGCATCTAACTTTAAGATATAAACATTAAGAAACCTTTAACCAAGAAATAGCAGTGTCTAATCATATAACACATTATTTTTCTGCTTAATAACATCTGAAGACTCTCTATTACAAAAATGGTAAAGTCTAGATTCCTGAGTATGACATATAATATCTTTCCAGCCATGTATTCTGTCCTTTACTGATTCTAATCACAATGAAGAAATAGTCTGTTCCAGTCGCTGTGATTTGACCCATTCTATTCTCTATGCTTAGAACATACTTCTCCACCTGATGGAGTCCTGTTTATCTTGAATTGTCTCAGATAGCAAGAAGTCCATCAGTAAGGCAGCTCCAGGTTAACTCAGGTATTTAGTGATGTCATCTCATATGCAGCTTCTCAATCCTCCCTCAATTGTCTCACCAAGTAGTCTGTCCTTCTAGCCTTGCTAGATAAGATGTCTATATCTTATAAATAGAAAATGTCCTACAGCCTTGCCATATAAGATGGTGACTATTATTCAACAAAACTGGAAACAACACCCAATGAAAAAGACATAAGCTCTTTGACCCTTTTGTAAGAATGAGGAAAATGCTCTCCAACGCCCTCCAGAAGACCTCCTCTGGTGTCTCCTTGGCTAGAAAATCTTCATGCACCCATACCTAAAAACCAATAAATCAGGGAGTTTGGGGAAGAATGGATACATGTATACATGTGGCTGAGTCCCTTCACTGTTAACCTGAAGCTATCACAACATAGTTAATTGCCTATACCCCCAATACAAAATAAAAAGTTTTTAAAAATAAAAATTAAAACCCAATAAATCATTATCTGCTTTTAGTATGATCCACAGTATGAAATATTAATATTTTTTATATTACAAAGATTGATGTCTTTATCTATGGAGCAGAAGATTCAGATTCACAGATCCCTAATTATTTGTCTTTCTACTAGTTGAAATTGATTGCAGTATTTTAGTGCTTTGAATAGTTACTACTAAGGATCTATGTGACACACTCTCTTCTACTTTTTAATATGTTGATCAGGAGATGCTAAATTGATTTAGTATCTAAATTGATGGGTTGTAGGTTACATTTTGAAAAGCACGGCCTTAGAGTATTCAAGATTCATTCTATTGATTTAGAAAGGAGCCCAACTTCCCTTGAAGTATAGGGTTGCTTGGAGAAAAATGAATAGTATCAGAGTTCTGTAAGCAAAACAAACAAAAAAAAGTGGTGAGGGGGGAGGTCTTAAGTAGGCAATCCTCTGTTTACCACTTATCCTTTAAGATCCTACTGAGATATCACATTCTCTCTGAAGTGTTCCTAACAGCAGTGGCAGACTGTTCTACTCTTTCAGCAAATGAAATTTCCCTTTATGAAATTTATTGAGTCTCTCTACAGAAGAAGTGTTGTATTCTTTTATCAAAGTTCCAAATTAAGACTTCTGGGAAAGTTGGTAACCTACATACAGGTTTATCCTGGCTAAAGTAAGTAACAAAAAGAAGAAAAATAGAGAAGAAAAATTCATTTACTTGAAACTAGGACAGTTTATCTCAAACTCAAAGAAAATCTGCTATGTATTATATATAAAAGTCTGGAAAGACTACAGAAGTCAATGCACAATTCCTGTTCTATAAAAAAGGAGGGGGGAAATATTGAAGGAGCCAGTAGAAAATATTCTGAAAATACTTCTGTTAAGCATCATTCCCCTACTCAGCTCCCACTCCTACCACACACACACACACACACACGCACACACACACACACACACACACTCAAAGAAAAAGGTTTATAAACAATGATGAATCATATGAATATGGGAAATCGTTCCCTTTGGGATCCCTTTCCTCACTGCTAATCACAGCACTCCAAGTCTGTGTTAGTAGTATTTTTAAGATACCTTTAGATGTTCTCAGTTAGGGAGAAAACCTCCTAACTTGGAGGAACAAGGTCTTGAAAGGAGGATTGGTAACAGAAGAGACCAGATACAATTTTTTAGGAATCATCTTTGCAAGCGTGAGTAATAGCCACTTAGCTACTGTCTAAAAAAAAAAAAAAAAAGTCCCCATCCAACAGTCCAAGAGCCATGCGGCCATCCTTTGATTGAATTCCTCACCAGACTGAGTTGCGTACCCCAAGAGAGAGGTAAAAACCTGGAACTCAGTGGCACCTCACCTGTGCATGGACAGAGAACCCACCACTACTACCATATCAGAGTCACTGAAGAGGTTTCACAAAACATACAGCGCACAGGAAAATTTCCTCATGAATTTTCAGGGCTCCGCCTCCTTCACCAGTTTATTCAGACAGCTGAATGCCCAAACTGATAATGTGAAGTAAAACTATCTGGATTTATCTGGTAATTTTTAAGGAGAGAATTTAATAATACTCAGGTGAACAGGGAGAACATCCCAAGAAAATGTACCCCTATTATTCAGGGGATAATAACAAGGCCAGATTAAAGTAGATGAAAAAAAATAAAAACAAAACATGGCCCCTATCAACAATTCTGCAACAAACAAAGGAAATCATTTAAAATAAGGCTAATGGCTACATTTTGACAGAATTGTAACCCATGAAATGGGAGAAGAGTTAGACAATAATTGCTTCATGTGCTCAAGAAATCAAAGAAAATAAAGACCCTATGAAATAAGATTTGAAAATACAAAAGATAATTGCTGAGTTTGAAATGGTGCTATCAGAGTTAACAATATTTTTAAGGAAATAGGTAGTGATGATGCAGAACTGACAGATATATTAAAAGTCGTGGAGTAGAATAAACATGGAGTAAGCCAACCTGTGGATCTAAAGAGCAAGTTTAGGAAAATCGCATGCAATGCAATATGAAAGAATAAAAATATGATTGGATTAGACAAGATAGTATATTAACAGAAGAAAAAAAGATATCCAACATGGAGATAATTGGTGTAAAGAAGAAAACAGAACAGACTGAATGAACTGACTTTAATATACTGTGGCAATTTGTTGTGCTCAGTTATAGGTGTGCTGAAATACTTAAGGCACTTAAAGATTGCTCAGGTGGCTCTATGGTAGCCAAGCTATGAGTGTCCTCAAGTGTTTATCCCAGTGTACTGAACAAAGAGATAGGGAAACATTGCATAGAATACAAGCTACGTGAGAGCAAGAGAAAAAGCTGAATTTACTGCTTACAGCATGTGTGTCTGGGAACATATTTAAGAAAGTAGAGAAATGCTAGAGTGGCCAGCAGTCATATTTGGAAGAGTTCAATCTTGGACACTTTATTCATGCCAGGTGGCAAGATTTGACTGTTTGCATACGCTAAATGACCTCTCTCTGTACCACGTATTTAACCATCTGAGGCTTCCTCCTGGGCTTCCCTGGTGGCTCAGCTGGTAAAGAATCAGCCTGCAAAGTGGGAGACCTGGGTTCAATCCCTGCATTGGGAAGATCCCCTGAGGAAAGGAACGGCTACCCACTCCAGTATTCTGGCCTGGAGAATTCCATCGACTATATAGTTCGTGGGGTCACAAAGAGTTGGACACAACTGAGCAGCTTTCACTGTCACTGACTAATGATGTGTTTACATATTAGAGAGATTTGCAAATTCAGGAATGCCTTTCTTCAACAAAAATCTCCAAGCTCTGTTTTATGTTTGATCTGTCTTAGCCAAACATTAGATTCTTGATCTCAGTCTTTTCCAGTTCTATTTTGTTTATTTGTTTTTACTAAATAGCTACTATAGATCAAGCATGAAACCAAGTACTTTGCATGTTATTTTTCAATGTAAAATATTTTATACAAAATATTTTGTAAATACCATATACATATATACCTTTTATGAAAATCTTTTAAAATTTCAGCTCAAACTGGAAAAAAAAAAACAAACCTAGGGAATCACTTGAATTGGTTGGTCACTCAGAAGATTATGTTATTGTAGCAAAAATTCACAGCCAACAGCCACTTTAGGTTTAAACAGCTCTTCTGTTTCTTTCTATGATGGTATCTGAGTGAGGGACTCACTGGACTTTGTGACATTGAGAAAAAGGTATTTGGCCAACGATCTTGGTCAGTGCCTTTGGACTGCTGGCCTCATTTCTAGATGTTCTGTGGCTACTGACACTTGTGGTCCATGAACTTACAGCCTATTCTCTCTGAACTTAGATAGGGTCCACTCTCAGATCTCATTAGAACAGTAGAACTCAGTGAGTTTCTGTTGTGTCTTCATCTGTTCTTAGACTGTCTATTTATACCTCACCCCAGGGAAGCCTTTGCTGTGGCTTACCACTGTGATAGTAAGCTTGTTGTCAAGCCTAATCTGAGTGTTCATGTCACTTGTGGACCCATGGAGATCTGGAATGAAAGCTATATCTTCCCTCTGCCTGACCACACCATTTTATCCTGATAATAAAGCTAAGGTGACCCTGTGTTGGCAGGAAGCTCCTGGAAAAGAACTATTGTCCCAGAATCTCAACAAAAGATGTAGCAAATATACCTGTCTTCCTTTGCTGGTCTCCTCAACCTACATAATGTACTTCCTCCCCACTCAGAAACCAAAGAGGCACACGTATTATTGTCTTGCTTCCACCCCTGCTTTTGCTTTTTCCAACACAAACCAAGCAGCAAATGATGGTCTTATCAGGTTGACAGTATGGCAGGGGGATCTGAGGGAGATGTTAGCAGCAGTTATTTTGAGGAATGGGATAGGTAGACAAGAAGTGATCAGCTGAAACCAGTCCTATAAACATTTATGCTGAACTTTTACTCATTTTCAGAATAAAATCTTCTTCTGACTTCAATGATTTTAGTACAAAAGAAAATGAAGCCATCAGAAATGATCAACTAAATGAGTATTCAGTAAGACACAAAAGCATGCTGCCATTGTGCTTTGAGGATGAACTGATAAAGCCAGATGCCAAGATAATCGACGTTAGTCTGGTAAAGACAGTAACTTCTCACACGGTAATAAAAACATCTATTTATACTACTGTTCAGTAAAATTATGTATCATTACTTCTTGTAGACATATCGTATCCTAGTGACCAGAATCTTTGATAAATTCTTCTTACCTCTTGGCTTCATATTCTGAAGTGACAACAACATGGATTCTTAATATTCTTTTTAGAACCCCCATTCCAAACCAGGGGATTCCTTGGCACCAGCTGAAAATTTTGTGTTTTTCTTTTATGAAGGATTTATCAAATTTTCTTGATTATAAAAGAAATATAAAACAAAGATGGTGTTTTTTTTAAATGACTTGATTATATTTCACTTTTCTATCAATCTATTATATTTCAACCAGAAGAAGCAATTTATTAAAGCTGATTTGGTAGCTCAGAGTCTCTAGGAATGCTGGACAGACAATATGGCTGGAAAGCTATCCAATCAGGACTCACCCTGTTACAGCCGCAGCTTGCTCTACTGGGGCCCATGCTCTCGTCACAGACAAAAGAAGTTTACAATTCTGATGCTGGGCAGTAGACACTGCTTCCAAGATCTTTGCCCACTGCTGCCTTTCAGCTAGCTATATCTACCACCAGCCTCACTAGAATAGTTTTTGCAATGCCTGTTTTTCACAGTGCTTGCTTTTTCTGAACTGAAGACTGTCTTTAGTGTATCCAAGTGGCAGAGCCTAGGGCACATGCCTATACCCTAACCCTAAGGGAAGCTGATAAAGCAAGTTTTTGCCTCTACCTAAAGGCAATAGCAACCCACTCCCAGTACTCTTGCCTGGAAAATCCAATGGACGGAGGAGCCTGGTAGGCTATAGTCCATGGTGTCATGCAAAGAGTCAGACATGACTGAGTGATTTCGCTTTCACTTTTCACTTTCATGCATTGGAGAAGGAAATGGCAGCCCACTCCAGTGTTCTTGCCTGAAGAATCCCAGGGACTGAGGAGCCTAGTAGGCTGCCATCTATGGGGTCGCACAGAGTTGGACATGACTGAAGTGACTTAGCAGCAGCAGCAGCAGCAGCAAGGGTACATTGGAATTCCCTGGTGGCTCAGTGGTAAAGAATCTGCCTTCAATACAGGAGATTAGAGTTTGATCCCTGGGTCAGGAAGATCCCCTGGAGAAGGAAATGGCAACTCACTCCAATATTCTTCCCTCGGAAATCCCATGGACAGAAGAACCTGGTGGATTGCAGTCCTTGGGGTCACAAAGAGTCAGACAGACTTAGGGACTGAAGCTGTATGCAAGGGTACGTTTCCTAAGGTACTGGACAGACAAAAATTTGACAAACCTCTACTACTATGGCTAAATAGGTAACATTGGCATCACCGGTGGATTAAAAAACTAGATCTTTTGTCATTTTTTTCAGTAATCATAAGCATTAATATGCCTTTCACACTAAGGTCAATAATATACAATTAGATGATCATCAATTTCTTACTTTGTTAATTGTATTTCTAAAAGAAAAGTAGCAATCATTGACTTAAAGTTTACAAACTAAATACTGGTAATATTTATATTTGATGAGTAATCTGTAGATTTAATATTTTTTACCTTATAATGGAAATGTGTAAGACAGTTCAGTGAGTAGATCATACATACAGATTTTGCTACTACTGTGATAAAAATAGTCTATTTTTAAGTCAATCTACTACTTTGGCTCTTTTATTTCACAGATATAATATATTGAGCACTTTTTATTGTGCTAAATTGTGCTATATGTTGGGATACAATAACAAATGTAAGTCTTTTAAAGAAAATTTTACACTTTCTGAATTTATTAGGATATTCAGACTTTGTAATTTTGGCTTGTAATCAGTTATGTAATCAGTTTCTTTTGATCTTTGACTCAATCTATTGTTTGGTATGCTGCTTATTTCTGGACATGGAAACCTAAGAAATGCCAGGACAATGTTCCATGCTACCAAATATCATATTTCCCAGTGACAGCACCAAACATTTCTTTACATCTCACGCTATTTCAAAAAGAATTTTAGGAGGCCAGAAGTTCAGATTTTACCCCTAACACTGCAACAGAGTACTAAGAGAAGGAAGTATATAACATACAAGAACATCTTTTTGTTATGTTTAAATATTGTTATTGCTTATATTAAAAACTTCTATGTAGTTACTTTTACAATATTTTGCCATTTTATGTTTTAAAAACTACTTAGCCTTCTTACCTCAATAGACAGATAACAAAGACTCTTTTCTTTAATCCACAGGGGAAAAATGATACAAATCCCATAATTTTCCATGAGGCTGGATACATACAAATGTTACTTTTGACAAAAAATAGGCTTCCTCCCCATTCTATGGAAAATGGAAATGGTTCCCCATATGAAAGATCAAATGTTGTTTTAGAAAGAAATTGTGAAATGCTTAAATCTGTAGCTAGAGATCAATCTATTACTCCTTCCAAAACCCAAAGAACTCTGCCTACAACACAGAAGAAAGATATACCAGCAATATCTTTAGAAGTCAGCCATAGGGTTGTAGATGATAAACTAAGGAAGAAAACTAGGAAGCAGACATTCGAAAACATACCTTGGGATAAACTCTATAATTTTTCACAAACATTTTCCAGCTTAACAAAAAAATTTGTGGGTTTCCTTGATAAAACTGTTATTCAAGAAATGAGTGCTAAAACTGGAAAATTTGAAAAAATGTTTTCTACAGTAAAACCAATGAGTGAATTCAGTGCCTCACCTGTCAAATATTACTCAAAGCCTTCACGAAATATACTCAAAGTCCATAAAATAAATAATGTAACACCACTGGATGATTTGTTAAACTTGTCGGGTAAAAAATAAGCACCTCATAAAGTATTGTTTATTCAGCATTCTGAGGGTAACAAGAAGCAAATAACGAAGTTAGAAGATCATAGAAAAAATTCTTGTCTAAATGGTAATATTCTAGTGGATGGTAGAAGAGAACAAAACATAGAAGTTGAAATTACAAACCAACAAGCGGTATAATATTTTTAGTAAATAAGAGGATAAAATTAGGAAATAATGATCACCAAGAGGAACTAGTGCAGGAATTTCTCTTATCTCAATTAGATTCCTCAGTCATCAGCGTTCCTACAGTTAAGTATGATTCAGGACCTAGAATGGTATAGACTGACTGTGGATATTTGCTATTGGAAGCCAAATAACATCAAAAACTTTGTTCCATAACTGGATATCAAATAAAACAATATACCATTAACTTGACAGATGTGGAATTAATTGTATAAAAGCATTTTGGATAATTGATGGAAACTATTACAATATAACATTAGCAATTCATGAAATTAAAAGGCTTTGCAAAATTTCAAATATCTTTTTGTTAGTAAAGGTTGAAACTTCTTTACTATATAATGCCTTTATCAAGTGTGACTTTGACTTTTTTCTGAATTGTTAAACAATTTAAAAGCACAACTGATCCTTAGTAAGTAAATAATTTTGGTAGTAAATCCTATAAAAGATTGAAAATTTTAAATCAGTTGCTATTCTATTTATTCACTAACTTCTCAGTAAAAAAGCAGAACTCAGAAAGAAGTCGCATTTCAGGAGTTCACTGGTTATCTGCTTGTTTAAAGGACTTTTCTTTTTTAAAGTCTTAACTGTTAGCACTTGAGAAGTAGGTTAATTAGAAGCATTTCAGTTAAAGGAAGGTTTTGGAGGTCTTTCGGAAACTTTCAAGAGTGAGGAAGTGAACTTGTTCGGTGTCTCTGTTTCCACTGACTGGAGGTTTTCCTTATTGTGTGTCATCAATGGTAATCTTGGCCATCTCTTCACGAGTAGAAGCAAATTTTGGCTCTCAAATAGGATGACAAGGAGAGAAAATGAAGATGGAGGAAAGAGAATGTGAACTGAAGACTCTGTAAATGAGGGAAGAACAAGAGTATAAGGATTCAAGATAAGGTGGTGGGTTCAGTTATGTAGGAAGTAATGGAGCAGGAACACACAAAATTTTCCTGGCTAATTACCTTTCTTTTGGTTACTGGTGGAGGGGAGAAGCAGGAGCAGCTGCAGCTCAAAGTCATGAAGTCATCTTTCTTTTCAGAAAACAGGGATTGACCTTGCTCTCTTTGCTTGCTTTATCCATTCTCCCCGTATCTCCACCCCACCACCATTTTCACTGCAGTAATCCCGACGGCTTACTGCAAAGCAGAATAGTTTCCCTAATTACCCTGCAGTCTCAGAAGAGAAAATACAGACTCTTAGCCACTAACAGTAAAAATGACAAGAAATAGAAAATATACCTAGTAATATCACAAGTAATGATGGTAGGGTTTCCTGATATTCAGTACAAGACAAACAGGTATAGACCCTGAATCTGGGCAGTTATGAGTCAACTTGGGCAAATAATGTCAACTATCTGAGTCTCACTTTTCTATATTCCTGCCTTAAGATGAGGACAATACCTTGTTGTACAGTATGATTATTTTAAAGATTGGGCTTCCTATGTGGCTCAGCTGGTAAAGAATCCGCCTACAACGCAGGAGACCTGGGTTTGATCACTGGGTTGGGAAGATCCCTGGAGAAGAGAAAGGCTATCCACTCCAGCATTTTGGCCTGGACAATTCCATGAACTGTATAGTCCACAGGATCACAAAAAGTCGGATACGAAAAAACGACTTTCACTTTCACTTTAAAGATTAAATAAATAAACAGTATGGAATCTCTTGAGTATGGTAAGCGTTTATTTAAAATTCCCCTTTTATTCCCATCCTTTCTCCTATTTTTAATGTAAGTGTGTTAGTTGCTCAGTTGTGCCCGAATCTTTGTGACCCCGTGGACCATAGCCCGCCAGGCTCCTCTGTCCTTAGAATTTTCCAGGCAAGAATACTGGAGTGCATCGCCATTCCCTTCTCCTGCGAATCTTCCCAACCCAGGGATCGAACCCTGGTCTCCTGCATTGCAGGCAAATTCTTTACCATCTGAGCCACCAGGGAAGCCCATCCTTTCCCCTGCTCTTAGTCTAAGTATAACTTCTTAAAAGATGTTCCCAAAGGTCTCTTACTATAACCTTTTCTAAATTAGAGTCTAAACCTAACTACCGTCAGTCTTCAGACTTTAGCCCAAAATAGACTTAAATTAGGAGAAGGCAATGGCACCCCACTCCAGTACTCTTGCCTGGAAAATCCCATGGATGGAGGAGCCTGGTAGGCTATGTCCATGGGGTCGCTAAGAGTCGGACACGACTGAGCGACTTCACTTTCACTTTTCACTTTCATGCATTGGAGAAGGAAATGGCAACCCACTCCAGGGTTCTTGCCTGGAGAATCCCAGGGACGGGGTGCCTGGTGGGCTGCCATCTGTGGGGTTGCATAGAGTCGGACACGACTGAAGCGACTTAGCAGCAGCAGCAGCAGCAGCAGACTTAAATTATAACTGAGGATTTTGTATGTTATTTCTGGAAGTGTCTGCTGCAGCATGTGAGTTTTATTCTTTAGAAGGGCACTAACTTAATTTACAAATTCCATCTCACCGAGGATTGGCCACTGAAATAGCTGGACAGCTGGGAGCAGTGGGTTGTGGGAAGATGGTGACATAAGCTCACCACCTTTCTCTTCCACTCTCAGCTTTAATCAATTATCTCCTTAGCCAAACAGATGCCGGGATCTGCAAGAAGTGGGGTGCAAGTTTAGACAAGGTTTCTGTTCTAATGCTGAGATCTGAATATGGCTCTGGAGACCAGTCTCTGAGTTCGAAGGCAATAATGGAAATTGTGCTGTGTCTAGGGACTGGCTGGCAGTTGGAATCTGTAGATTACCCCAGGGAAAGATTGTCTCTGGTTCTCTGTAAGTGTTCCTGGTCTCGTTGGTGCCCAGGAGACTAAGAAGAAAACACTAAACCTATGAAAAAACCTAGAACTCAGAGAATTTTTCCTTCAGGTGCCTCAGCAGAGGGTTATATTCTGCTTGCTTTTATAGTACCAGCCCATAATGAGAAGGACTTTGCCTTCTACCATTTACACAGCTGTGGTCACTAAATACTGCCATTAACAGACCTAAGCTTCTCTGAGCCATATAAGAAAAATAGCAACCCATCTAAAGGGTCACAGCAAGCAGATGGTGGCCATCCAGACAGGACATAACAGGGAAAAGGGCCTGAGAACTGACAGAGGTTTCACCTAGGGATGGGGAGGAATAAACAAACATAGTAATTTTGTAGGATTAGCAGTGAGAAAAAATTTGAAAAAAAGCAGTTTTTTTCCTGTTTGCTCATCCTGCCAAGTCCAGCTCATTTAGCTTCCAGTTATGAAATAACTAGAACAGATTAAGATTCTGGAGGAGACAGGGTTAATTTGATTAAAAAAATAATAAAAAGCACTAAAGTAGATTCAAGTATATCACACACACACAAAATACTGGTTGTATGTATGACTCTCAATCACAATCTGAATTGATAGAGTAGGTAACTATTAATTGAGTAAAAAATATAAGAAAACTTCCAAAATGAGGGGAAATGCAATTTATAAAATATAAGAAAAATGAAAAAGAACATGATACAAAATCATAAAATATTGGTATCAAATATCTGTCATACTACATTTGAATTGCTTGAATTTTCCCTTTATTCTTTTAAAATTTACTCATTTATTTTTGGCCACACTAGTTGCAGTATGGAGGGGCTACTCTTCGTCGAAGTGTGAAGGCTTCATTGCGGTAGGCTTCTCTTGTTGCAGAGCCCTGACTCTAGGCATTCAGGTTTCTGTAGTTGCTGTATGGGCTCAGCAGTTGTGGCACATGGGCTTAGTTGCTCTGAAGCACGTGAAATCTTCCCAGACCAGGGATCGAACCCATGTCCCCTGCACTGGCAGACAGATTCTTATCTACTGTGCCACCAGGGAAATGCCTGAATTTTCCCTTTAAAAAACAGAGACTCTCAGACTGAGTTTTAAAAAATAACACTTAATTATACAATCAGCTCTATGTATACATAGGTTTTACATCTGTGAATTCAACCAACAGCAAATAGAAAGTCTTAAAATTCTGAAAAGTTCCAAAAATCAAAACTTGAACTTGCCTAGCACCAGCAGCTATTTACATAGCATTTACATTGTATTAGGTATTGTAAGTAATCTAGAGATGATTTAATGTGTATGGGAGGATGTACATAGGTTTTACACAAATACTACCCCATTTTATATAAGGAAGTCGAGCATCCATAGGTTTTGGTATCTGTGGGAGGTCCCGAAACCAATCCCCTTGATACAAAGGGATGAATATATTCTGTTTGTAAGAAATATAGTTAAAGCGATAAAAAGAAGCTTGAAAATAAAGGAATGGAGACAGAGATACCAGACTAATGAAATAAAGAGAAGCTGCAGTGGAATTATTAATACCACATGTTAAAATTTAAGATTAGAAACAATAAATGTGACAAAGAAGGGCCTTATAGCTTCTGTAATAATAGAAACACACTATCTGTAAAGATATAACAGCATCTTTGGTGCACTATATATGTACCAAACAACAAAACAGCTAGTTATAGAAAACAAAAGCTATTAGAAGTCTCAGGAGAATGTAATAAAAATAAAATTATTGTGGAAGACATTAATCCCTTCTTTAAGAGTTAAACAGGTAAAACAAAAAAAGTATAGATACAGAGTAATTATATAATGCAATTAATAAAATTAATGTAATGAATATAGATTCTAGTTTCTTTGTTTTTCTGAAACAGAGAAAATAAATTTTTGAGCTTATCCATAGAAAATGAATTATGTGCAGGGCTACATAGAAACACTTTTTTTTCTTTTTAACAAATGTAGAGAACTTTAAAAAAAAATAACTCAATAAAAAACAATCAAAATGAAACAGAATCCAAATATATTAACTGCTTAAAAATAAAGGATAAAGAAGAAAACAAAACTCAAACTATAAAGTAAAAAATAATGAAAAAGAAGCCACTTCATTTCAAACTTTATAGCACAATAGCTTAAAATAAAAGTTAAATTTCTTGTTTTTCTTTCCTCTCTCATCTCCTCCTTTCTTCTTCTTCTTCTTCCTTTTATTATTTTTCTTCTTTCTTCCTTTTTACATCCGTTTTCTTAATGAAAAGATTTCAATGAAAAGGATCCCAAGGTTCTTATTTTGGAAAATAGAAAACACATTAAAAAATAAAATATAAAAGGGTAAATAAGAGTAAAAGTTATTGTTTTGTGTGTTTGTTTTTAAAATACACTAAAATGAGACTTTTCTGGTGACTCAGTGGTAAAGAATCTGCCTGCCAATATAGGAGACATGGGTTCCATCCTTGATCCAGGAGGATCATGCCTGCCATGGAGAAGCTGAGCCCATGTACCACAACTACTGAGGCTATGCTCTAGAGCCTGGGAGTGGCAACTACTGAGCCTGAGTGCCCTAGAGCCCGTACTTCACAAAAGAAGCCACTGCAATGAAATGCCTCTGCACCACAACTAGAGAGTATCCCCCACTCACCACAACTAGGGAAACCCCACACAGCAACTAAAAGCCAGCACAGCCATAAATGAAAGATATATAAATAAATAAATAATTTCTACTGTTTTAAAAAATAAAACACACTAAAATGGATAAGCTATTCTCAAACCTGATTTAAGAGAAAGGAGCAAAAAAAGGAATATAATTATGAAGGAGAAAAGAAACAACCATAGAGATTTAGTTCCGTCACTCAGTCATGTCCGACTCTTTGTGACCCTATGGAATGCAGCACACCAGGCCTCCCTGTTCATTATGAACTCCTGGAGCTTGC
Organism: Budorcas taxicolor; assembly: GCF_023091745.1. Taxonomy (NCBI): domain Eukaryota; kingdom Metazoa; phylum Chordata; class Mammalia; order Artiodactyla; family Bovidae; genus Budorcas; species Budorcas taxicolor. Next base: position 78,205,198 of record NC_068912.1, read on the forward strand.
TCAAACTCATGTCCAACAAGTTGGTGATGCCATCCAGCTACCTCATCCTCTGTAGTCCCCTTCTCCTCCTGCCTTCAATCTTTCCCAGCATCAGAGTCTTTTCAAATGAGTCAGTTCTTCACATCAGGTGGCCTAAGTATTGGAGTTTCAGCTTCAACATCAGTCCTTCCAGTGAACACCCAGGACTGATCTCCTTTAAGATGGACTGGTTGGATCTCCTTGCTGTCCAAGGGACTCTCAAGAGTCTTCTCCAACACCACAGTTCAAAAGCATTAATTCTTTGGCACTCAGCTTTCCTTATGGTCCAACTCTCACATCCATACATGACTACTGGAAAAACCACAGCTTTGACTAGATGGACCTTTGTTGGCAAAATAAAGTCTCCATTTTTTAATATGCTCTCTAGGTTGGTCATAGCTTTTCTTCCAAGGAGCAAGCATCTTTTACTTTCATGGCTGCAGTCACCATCTGCAGTGATTTTGGAGCCCAAGAAAATGAAGTCTGACACTGTTTTCATGTTTCCCCATCTATTTGCATAAAGTGATGGGACTGGATGGCATGATCTTATGTCAGGAAGCATTTAACGGGAGGCTTCCTGTATGCTGTTTTGGATCTGTCATGAATCCTCTGTCCCTTATTAATTCCTGAATATTCATGAATTAAGTGGAGCAGCAAGCTACTCCCATGGGCTCAGGAACACATGCATTACCTTCGTTAGTTTTTCCATACAGTGATAAGTAACTATTTACGACCCTCTTCCTTTTTATGAACCATATGGTAAAAGTGATTATTTACAACCCTCTCTCTTTGATATGGATTGCCTTATGATAATTTGTAAGTCTGGACTTCTGATTTTTATCTCTGCTGAAAATAGCTACCTTGTAAGACAGTATATATACCCACACTATGTTGAATAAAACACCTTCACTTCATCAGAGCTTGGGTCCTTGTATCTTTCTTTCTTTCTCTGTCTCTCTCTCTCAGGCTAATTCTTTGGAGCGCAGAGGCCCACTGAGCTCACTTTCTTGCCTGGGCTTCTAAGACCCTCCCGAGAAGGCACACTGTGCCTTTACCCGCCTCAAGAGGGCGCCTGATGCCTACGTGTAGCAGTGCAAGCCCTGTGTCAAAGGGCTTTATTGGTTTTCTGTGTAAACCAAGGAATATCAGCCTCTTTCTCTCTCTTACTTTGTTATCGTCGACACCTGACCACCAGGTTCTGGTTCATTAAAGGACCTCAACAATCTTAGTTTTTTGAATGCTGAGCTTTAAGCCACATTTTTCACTCCACTCTCCTCTTTTACTTTCATCAAGAGGCTCTTCAGTTCCTCTTTGCTTTCTGACATAAGGGTGGTGTTATCTGCATATCTGAGGTTATTTTGATTTTCCTCCCTTCAATCTAGATTCCAGCTTGTGCCTCATCCAGCCGGGCATTTCACTTAATGTAATCTGTGTATAGACTAAATAAGCAGGGTGACAATATACAGCCTTGATGAACTCCCTTCCCAATTTGGAACCAGTCCATTGTTCGATGTCCAGTTCTAAGTGTTGCTTCTTGGCCTGCATACATATTTCTCAGGAGGCAGGTCAGGAGGCCTGGTATTCCTATCACTTTAATAATTTTCCACAGTTTGTTGTGATCCACACAGTCAAAGGCTTTGGCATAGTCAATAAAGCAGAAATAGATGTTTTTCTGGCAGTCTCTCACTTTTTCTATGATGCAGTGGATATTGGCAATTTGATCTCTGGTTCCTCTGACTTTTCTAAAACCAGCTTGAACATCTGGAAGTTCTTGGTTCACATACCACTGAGGCCTGGCTTGGAGAATTTTGAGCATTACTTTGTTAGCTTGTGAGATGAGTGCAATTGTGTGGTAGTTTGAACACTCTTTGGCATTGCTTTTCTTTGGGATTGGAATGAAAACTGACCTTTCCAGTCCTGTGGCCACTGCTGAGTTTTCCAAATTTGCTGGCATATTGAGTGCAGCACTTTCATAGCATTATCTTTCAGGATTTGAAATAGCTCAACTGGAATTCCATCACCTCCACTAGCATTATTTGTAGTGATGCTTTGTAAGGCCCACTTGACTTCACATTCCAGGTTGTCTGGCTCTAGGTGAATGATCACACCACCGTGGTTATCTGGGTCATGAAGATCTTTTTTGTACAGTTCTTCTGTGTATTCTTACCATCTCTTCTTAATATCTTCTGATTCTGTTAGGTACATACTATTTCTGTCCTTTGCATGAAATATTCCCTTGATATCTCTAATTTTCTTGAAGAGACTGCTAGTCTTTCCCATTCTATTGTTTTCCTCTATTTCTTTGCATTGATCACTGAGGAAGGCTTTCTTATCTCTCCTTCTATTCTTTGAAACTCTGTATTCAAATGGGTATATCTTTCCTTTTCTCCTTTGCCTTTTGCTTTTTTTCTTTTCTCAGCTATTGTAAGGCCTCCTCAGATAACCATTTTGCCTTTTTGTATTTTTTTTTCTTGGGATGGACTTGATTGTTCCTGTACAATGCCATGAACCTCCATCCATAGTTCTTCAGGCACTCTATCAGATCTAAACCCTTGAATCTATTTGTCACTTCCACTGTATAATCATAGGGAATTTGATTTAAGTCATACCTGGATGGTCTAGGGGTTTTCCATACTTTCTTCAATTTCAGTCTAAATTTTGCAATAAGGAGTTCAAGATCTGAGCCACAGTCAGCTCCCGGTCTTGTTTTTGCTGAATGTATAGAGCTTCTCCATCTTTGACTGCAAAGAATACAATCAATCTGATTTCTGTATTGACCATTTGGTGATGTCCGTCTGTAGAGTCACCTCTTGTATTGTTGGAAGAGAGTGTTTTCTATGACCAGTGTATTCTCTCGGCAAAACTCTGTTAGCTTTTGCCCTGCTTCATTTTGTACTCCACAGCCAAACTTGCCTGTTACTCCAGGTATCTCTTGACTTCCTACTTTTACTTTCCAGTTCCCTATGATGAAAATGACATCTTTTTTGGGTGTTACTTCTGGAAAGTCTTGTAGGTCTTCATAGAACTGTTCTGTTTCAGCTTCTTTGATATTAGTGGTTGGAGCATAGGCTTGGATTACTGTGGTATTGAATGCTTTGCCTTGGAAACGAACAGAGATCATTTTGTCATTTTTGAGACTGCACCCGAGTACTGCATTTAGGACTCTTTTGTTGACTATGAGGGCTACTCCATTTCTTCCAAGGGATTCTTGCCCACAGTAGTAGATATAATGGTCATCTGAATTAAATTTGCCTATTCCAGTCCATTTTAATTCACTGATTCCTAAAATGTTGATGTTTCACTCTTGCCATCTCCTGTTTGACCACTTCCAGTTTACCTTGATGCATAGACCTAACATTCCAGGTTCCTATGCAATATTGTTCTTTACTGCATCGAACTCTACTTCCATCAACAGTCACGTCAACAACTGGGTGTTGTTTTCACTTTGGCTCCATCTCCTCATTCTTTCTCCAGAAATAAGTGGAATTATTTCTCCAGTCTTCTCCAGTAGCATATTGGGCCCCTACCGACCTGGGGAGTTCATCTTTCAGTGTCCTTTCTTTTTGCCTTTTCATACTGTTCATGGGGTTCTCAAGGCAAGAATACTGAAGTGGTTTGCCATTCCCTTCACCAGTGAACCTTGTTTTATCAGAACTCTCCACCATGACCCGTCTGTCTTGGGTGGCCCTACAAAGCATGGCTCATAGTTTCATTGAGTTTGACAAGGCTGTGGTCCATGTGATCAGTTTGATTAGTTTATGCTCCTATAACCATAGATACAGAAGCAAGCAAAAGAATCATAAGAAATATTACACGCAGATTTATGCCAACACATTTGAAAATATAAAAAATAAAAATGGATTGATTTCCTATCAAGAAAGAAATGCTCAGAATTGACCTCTAGAAATGGATAATTTGAATAAACTAATTTCCTAGAATGCAGTGACATGCCCCAGGACTAGATGAGTTCACAAATAACTTTTCTTACTTCACTATTGAAGCCAGTGTGGTAAGTAGAATTTCAAAGATGTCTGTCCAAGATTCCCAACCTTTGTTTTTGAAACACTAAACTAGATACAACTGTGAAAGGACTTTGAAGATAGATTTAAGGTTATTAAACATCTGACCTCAAATATGGAGATTATTCAGAATTGTTGGTAGGCTTAATATAATCACATGATCCCTTAAAAGCAGAGGAGTGCAGAAGTCAGAGAGATGGGGCAGAAGAGAATGTAAGAAAGATGGGAGAGAAGTAGAGGTTGGAGATTTTTAATTCATAAAGGCAAATATTTTTAATATTTCTTTACAAGATTTCCAATTGGTTCACAGTTATTGATTTACTCCTAACTTTTTCCATGTATCTCCATCAGTTCACTTCAGCTGCTCAGTCATGTCTGACTCTTTGTGACCCCATGAACCACAGCACACCAGGCTTCCCTGTCCATCACCAACTCCTGGAGTCCACCCAAACCCATGTCTATCGAGTCGGTGATGCCAACCAGCCTCATCCTCTGTTGTCCCCTTCTCCTTCTGCCCTCAATCTTTCCCAGCATTAGGGTCTTTGCCAATGAGTCAGTTCTTCTCATCAGGTGGCTGAAGTATTGGAGTTTCAGCTTCAACATCAGTCCTTCCAACGAATACCCAGGACTCACTCCTTTAGGATGGACTGGTTGGATCTCCTTGCAGTCCAAGGGACTCTGAGAAGTCTTCTCCAACACCACAGTTCAAAAGCATCAATTCTTCGGTGCTCAGGTTTCTTTTATAGTCCAACTCTCACATGCATACATGACCACTGGAAAAACCATAGCCTTACTAGACAGACCTTTGTTGGCAAAGTAATGTCTCTGCTATTTAATATGCTGTCTAGGTTGACCATAACTTTCCTTCCAAGGAGCAAGCATCTTTTAATTTCATGGCTGCAATCACCATCTGCAGTGATTTTGGAGCCCAGAAAAATAAAGTCAGCCACTGTGTCCACTGTTTACCCATCTATTTCCCATGAAGTGATGGGACCGGATGCCATGATCTTCGTTTTCTGAATGTTGAGCTTTAAGCCAACTTCTTCATTCTCCTCTTTCACTTTCATCAAGAGGCTCTTAGTTCTTCTTCACTTTCTGCCATAACGATGGTATCATCTGCATATCTGAGGTTATTGATATTTCTCCCGGCAATCCTGATTCCAGCTTGTGCTTCCTCCAGCCCAGAATTTCTCATGATGTACTCTGCATAGAAGTTAAATAAGCAGGGTGACAATATACAGCCTTGACGTACTCCTTTTCCTATCTGGAACCAGTCTGTTGTTCCATGTCCAGTTCTAACTGTTGCTTCCTGGCCTGCATACAGGTTTCTCAAGAGGCAGGTCAGGTGGTCTGGTATTCCCATCTACTGAAGAATTTTCCGCAGTTTATTGTGATCCACACAGTCAAAGGCTTTGGTGTAGGCACTAAAGCAGAAATAGATGTATTTCTAGAACTCTCTTGTTTTTCCAATGATCCATCAGATGTTGGCAATTTGATCTCTGGTTCCTCTACATTTTCTGAATCCATCTTGAACATCTGGAAGTTCACAGTCCATGTATTGCTGAAGCCTGGCTTGGAGAATTTTAAGCATTACTTTACTAGTGTGTGAGATGAGTGCAATTGTGTGGTAGTTTGAGCATTCTTTGGCATTGCCTTTCTTTGGGATTGGAATGAAAACTGACCTTTCCAGTCCTGTGGCCACTGCTGAGTTTTCCAAATTTGCTGGCATATTGAGTGCAGCACTTTCACAGTATCATCTGTCAGGATTTGAAATAGCTCAACTGGAATTCCATCACCTCCACTAGCTTTGTTCGTAGTGATGCTTCCTAAGGCCCACTTGACTTCACATTCCAGGATGTTGGGCTCTAGGTGAGTGATCACACCATCGTGATTATCTGGGTCTTGAAGATCTTTTTTGTACAGTTCTTCTGTGTTTTCTTGCCACCTCTTCTTAATATCTTCTGCTTCTGTTAGGTCCATACCATTTCTGTCCTTTATTGAGCCCATCTTTGCATGAAATGTTCCCTTGGTATCTCTAATTTTCTTGAAGAGATCTCTAGTCTTTCCCATTCTTTTTTTTTTTTTTTTCTATTTCTTTGCATTGATCACTGAGGAAGGTTTTCTTATCTCTCCTTGCTGTTCTTTGGAACTCTGCATTCAAATGGGTATATCTTTCCTTTTCTCCTTTGCTTTTTGCTTCCCGTCTTTTCACAGCTATTTGTAAGGCCTCTTCAGACAGCCATTTTGTTTTTTTGCATCTTTTTCTTGGGGATGGTCTTAATTCCTGTCTCCTGTACAACGTCATGAACCTCCATCAATAGTTCATCAGGCACTCAGTCTATCAGATCTAGGCCCTTAAATCTATTTCTCACTTCCACTGTATAGTCATAAGGGATTTGATTTAGGTCATACCTGAATGGTCTAGTGGTTTTCCCTACTTGCTTCAATTTCAGTCTGAATTTGGCAATAAAGAGTTCAAGATCTGAGCCACAGCCAGCTCCTGGTGTTTTTTTTTGTTGCCTGTATAGAGCTTCTCCATCTTTGGCTGCAATTTCAGTGTCGACCATCTGGTGATGTCCATGTGTAGAGTCATCTCTTGTGTTGTTGGAAGAGGGTGTTTGTTATGACCAGTGTGTTCTCTTGGCAGAACTCTATTAGCCTTTGCTGTGCTTCATTCTGTACTCCAAGGCCAAATTTGCCTGTTACTCCAGGTGTCTCTTGACTTCCTACTTTTGCATTCCAGTCCCCTATAATGAAAAGGACATCTTTTTTGGGTGGTAGTTCTAGAAGGTCTTGTAGGTCTTCATGTAACTGTTCAACTTCAGTTTCTTCAGCATTACTGGTTGGGGCATAGACTTGGATTACCGTAGTTGAAGTGTATTTCCCTACTGCACTGATGTGCACTTGGTTATGGGACTTACTTTAACCAATAGAATGTTGTCAGATGTGACTCAGAAGATTCAGCTTTTCTCTTCTTGCTCCTGTCCTCCACCATGAGAGCAGCATGCCTCAAGCAGTGGTCACTCCTTGAATCTGGGTCCACTTGAGAAGACATTTGGAAACAAGGGAGGTTGAATCCTACAAAGGCCAGAAGAGCCTCAGCCAACTCATAGTCCTCGTGAAACATGATCAAGAAGTAAGTTTTTGATATTGTTGGTCACTAAGACAAGGTAAAATTGTTTCTATAACAAGGTCAGGGTACTACAATCTCTTTGGGACTTTAATCTTTGAATTTAATTTCTCAGAAGAAATTTTAGAGTGGGGAGTGATGTATTCAAAATTGAGCATTTCTGTGTTAGCGTTTCATTAGTAAAGTGTATTAATCTCATAACAGTACCTCTGTTGACTTATACTGGGCAGTGGGCTGGCCATAATTTGAGATGTGAAATAAAATAGGAAATGAAATTTTTAATCTTGACATATCATGGTCTCGGAATTAATTTAATGGATACTCATATTGCTCACTGCATGACAGGTCAATAAACTGAGAAAGTGTTGGGGCAAAGAATAGTGACTTTATTCTGAAAGTCAGCAGACTGAGAAGATGGCAGACTAATGTCCCAAACTGCCTCTTATCTGAGTTAGAACTCAGGGTTTTTTCATACTAAAAAGGGAGGAGATGTGACTGCTTGTTGCAAACTGAGAAGATGTGATAATCCTTTATTCTTGCAGCTGTCTGGGCAGGTCTGGTCATGAAGTTTCTATAAACCTTCAACAAGACAACTGCTATTCTCTGTTTTGCAACTTTATACGAATGAAAGGTGTTACACCTTTAAAGGTCAAGGGAGGCAGAGCCTTGAGAATGGGGAGGTCTGATAGAATGTGGTCCACTGGAGAAGGGAATGGCAAACCATTTCAGTATTCTTGCGTTGACAATCCCATGAACAATATGAAAAGGCAAAATGATAGGATACTGAAAGAGGAACTCCCCAGGTCAGTAGGTGCCGAACACGCTACTGGAGATCAGTGGAGAAATAACTCCAGAAAGAATGAAGAGATGGAGCCAAAGCAAAAACAATACCCAGCTGTGGATGTGACTGGTGATAGAAGCAAGGTCCGATGCTGTAAAGAGCAATATTGCATAGGTACCTGGAATGTCAGGTCCATGAATAAAGGCAAATTGGAAGTGGTCAAACAAGAGATGGCAAGAGTGAACGTCAACATTCTAGGAATCAGCGAACTAAAATGGACTGGAATGGGTGAATTTAACTCAGATGACCATTATATGTACTACTGCGGGCAGGAATCCCTTAGAAGAAATGGAGTAGCCATCATGGTCAACCAAAGAATCCGAAATGCAGTACTTGGATGCAATCTCAAAAACAACAGAATGATCTCTGTTTGTTTCCAAGGCAAACCATTCAATATCACAGTAATCCAAGTCTATGCCCCAACCAGTAATGCTGAAGAAGCTGAAGTTGAACGGTTCTATGAAGACCTACAAAACCTTTTAGAACTAACACCCAAAAAAGATGTCCTTTTCATTCTAGGGAACTGGAATGCAAAAGTAGGAAATCAAGAAAACCCTGGAGTAACAGGCAAATTTGGCCTTGGAATGCAGAATGAAGCAGGGCAAAGACTAATAGAGTTCTGCCAAGAGAACACACTGGTCATAGCAAACACCCTCTTCCAACAAGACAAGAGAAGACTCCACACATGGACATCACCAGATGGTCAACACCAATATCAGATTGATTATATTCTTTGCAGCCAAAGATGGAGAAGCTCTATACAGGCAACAAAAAAAAAACACCGGGAGCTGACTGTGGCTCAGATCATGAACTCCTTATTACCAAATTAAGACTCAAATTGAAGAAAGTAGGGAAAACCACTAGATCATTCAGGTATGACCTAAATCAAATCCCATATGATTATACAGTGAAAGTGAGAAATAGATTTAAGGGCCTAGATCTGATAGATAGAGTGCCTGATGACCTATTGAATGAGGTTTGTGACATTACAGGAGACAGGGATCAAGACCATCCCCATGGAAAAAAATGCAAACAAGCAGAATGGCTGTCTGGGGAGGCCTTACAAATAGCTGTGAAAAGAAGAGAGGTGAAAAACAAAGGAGAAAAGGAAAGATATAAGCATCTGAATGCAGAGTTCCAAAGAATAGCAAGAAGAGATAAGAAAGCCTTCCTCAGCAATCAATGCTAAGAAATAGAGGAAAACAATAGAATGGGAAAGACTAGAGATCTCTTCAAGAAAATTAGAGATACCAAGGGAACATTTCATGCAAAGATGGGCTCAATAAAGGACAGAAATGGTATGGACCTAACAGAAGCAGAAGATATTAAGAAGAGGTGGCAAGAAAACACAGAAGAACTGTACAAAAAAGATCTTCAAGACCCAGATAATCACGATGGTGTGATCACTCACCTAGAGCCCGACATCCTGGAATGTGAAGTCAAGTGGGCCTTAGGAAGCATCACTACAAACAAAGCTAGTGGAGGTGATGGAATTCCAGTTGAGCTATTTCAAATCCTGACAGATGATACTGTGAAAGTGCTGCACTCAATATGCCAGCAAATTTGGAAAACTCAGCAGTGGCCACAGGACTGGAAAGGTCAGTTTTCATTCCAATCCCAAAGAAAGGCAATGCTAAAGAATGCTCAAACTTCTGCACTCATCTCACACACTAGTAAAGTAATGCTTAAAATTCTCCAAGCCAGGCTTCAGCAATACGTGGACTGTGAACTTCCAGATGTTCAAGCTGGTTTTAGAAAAGGCAGAGGAACTAGAGATCAAAATGCCAACATCTGCTGGATCGTGGAAAAAGCAAGAGAGTTCCAGAAAAACATCTATTTCTGCTTAATTGCCTATGCCAAAGCCTTTGACTGTGTGGATCACAATAAACTATGGAAAATTCTGAAAGAGATGGGAATACCAGACCACCTGAACTGCCTCTTGAGAAATCTGTATGCAGGTCAGGAAGCAACAGTTAGAACTGGACATGGAACAACAGACTGGTTTCAAATAGGAAAAGGAGTACATCAAGACTGTATATTGTCACCCTGCTCATTTAACTTATATGCAGAGTACATCATGAGAAACACTGGTCTGGTAGAAGCACAAGCTGGAATCAAGATTGCAGGAGAAATATCAATAACCTGAGATATGCAGATGACACCACCCTTAGGGCAGAAAGTGAAGAGGAACTCAAAAGCCTCTTGATGAAAGTGAAAGAGGAGAGTGAAAAAGTTGGCTTAAAGTTCAACATTCAGAAAACGAAGATCATGGAATCCAGTCCCATCACTGCATGGGAAATAGATGGGGAAACAATGGAAACAGTGGCTGACTTTATTTTTTTGGGCTCCAAAATCACTGCAGATGGTGATTGCAGCCATGAAATTAAAAGACACTTACTCCTTGGAAGAAAAGTTATGACCAACTTAGATAGCACATTCAAAAGCAGAGACATTACTTTGCCAACTAAGGTCCGTCTAGTCAAGACTATGGTTTTTCCTGTGGTCATGTATGGATGTGAGAGTTGGACTGTGAAGAAGGCTGAGCGCTGAAGAATTGATGCTTTTGACCTGTGGTGTTGGAGAAGACTCTTGAGAGTCCGTTGGACTGCAAGAAGATCCAACCAGTCCATTCTGAAGGAGATCAGCCCTGGGATTTTTGGAAGGAATGATGCTAAAGCTGAAACTCCAGTACTCTGGCCACCTCATGCGAAGAGTTGACTCATTGAAAAAGACCCTGATGCTGGGAGTGATTGGGGGCAGGAAGAGAAGAGGACGACAGAGGATGAGATGGCTAGATGGCATCACTGACTTGATGGAGGTGAGTCTGAGTGAACTCTGGGAGTTGGTTATGGACAGGGAGGCCTTGCGTGCTGCAATTCATGGGGTCGCAAAGAGTCAGGCATGACTGAGCGACTGAACTGAACTGAACTGATCCTGTATACTTCAGGTTATAGGTAACAGTTTATATATAACCGCTTCAAAGGTGCAGAGCCAGCATGACTAAGCACAGGCAAAAGAGTGCAAAGGTTGGAGCTAAAGGAATGGATCCAATATTGAATCAGTTTGTTCTTCTCTGTTATGTAATGATTACTGTATATTTTAGAGCCTTCTGAACACAAATTAACACTATTAAGTGATATTCCCAGGAGAATCCAAAAAAAGGTACACTGTTGGAGCATTCTCATAAATATAGGAGCAGGACTTCACTGATACCTGAATCCTCTCTAAAGGGTGCTAGACACACCCCTGATTAAACGTAAGTTAATGATTAAATCAAAGGCAAGGGAAAGTTAGGTAGGAACTCCTGTTTCCCTGCTCTTCTTGTTCCCCTGTGGAGAGAGGGACTTCTCTCTGGTAATACCCATGGTTTCCTGCCCTACCCACTACCCCACTTTTCTCTCCTGAGGAAGAATGAGAAGCCTCATTAGGGGTATTAGCAATTAGTTCAAGTGTCTTGGCTGCATTGAACTAATCTGTTAAAAGACTGTAAACACTAGGGAACTGATTTTTCTCTCTTTGACCCAATTCAGGGGGAGGAGCAATAAACTGGGTGAATGTGTGCATTCTGCTGACTCAATCATTCCATTGGGTGAGTAACTCTGAAACAGTAGGGAAGTGGGCAGGGCACAATGTTTAAAAGAGTAGAATAGCCTGAGGACACAACATAAACTGATTAGAACCAAATAGGTCCAAGATGGCAGATGAATCAACTTCCACCAGACACTGAGCCTCAGTGTATGCTCTTTGTAACATACCAGCAAGCTAAATGACACACTCACAGGCTCCATGAGAGTTCCAAGTCCTACCATAAAGGTCAAAAAGTGGACAGTGGCCCAATTCCTGGCAACCCCTACCCCTTCCCCCAAATAGCTGGAATACTCTTCCCAATCATTAGTATGAAATTACCCACCCCTATAAAAACTGACTGGTTTTGGTATTGACCATCTGTTGATGTTCATGTGTAGAGTTGTCTCTTGTGTTGTTGGAAGAGGGTGTTTGCTATGGCTAATGTATTCTCTTGGCAAAACTCTCAATTAGCCTTTGCTTTACTTCATTTTGTACTCCAAGGCCCATTACTCCTGGTATTTCTTGACTTCCTACTTGTGCATTCCACTCCCTTATAATGAAAAGGACATCTTTTCTTGGTGTTAGTTCTAGAAGATCTTGTAGGTCTTCATAGAACCATTCAACTTCAGCTTAGGCATTGGTGGTTGGCACATAGACTTGGATTACTGTGATGTTGAATGGTTTGCTTGGAAATGAACCAAGATCATTCTGTTGATTTTTGAGATTGCATCCAAGTGCTGCATTTCAGACTCTTTTGTTGACTATGATGGCTACTCCATTTCTTCTAAGGGATTCTTGCCCACAGTGAAGAGAAAAAGTTAAAATTTTTACGTAACCTCCTGCTCTTTCTGCCTCTGTAACTCAGCTTGCTCCTTGCAAAGTCTAGATCATGTAGGTCTCAGAAAGTGGGGACTCAGAATACTAAAAACTGGAGCTTATCTCACTTATCCTTGTCCTACTCTTTGCAATCACCCTAGCCCATGCAAACCCACTTAATCATGCCTGTCCATGTACAGAAACTCTGTAACCCCTTTGTCCGGGGCTCAGAGCTTGGAGTGTTAACTCCTCTGGGCCTGCTGGCATAATAAACCTGAGTTCTCCAACTCTCTGAGTGTGGTGCTTGATTTCTTGAGTACTAGTTTCTGCAACAACAGTAGCAGATACAATGGTCATCTGAATTAAATTTGGCCATTCCTGCCCATTTTAGTTCACTGATTGCTAAAATGTTGATATTCACTCTTGGTCATCTCCTTCTTGGTCATGTCCAATTTACCTTGATTCATGAACCTAATATTCCAGGTTTCTATGCAATGTTGTTCTTTACAGCATCAGACTACTTTCACCACCAGACACATCCACAACTGAGCATCATTTCCACTTTGGGCTCGCCTCTTCATTCTTCCTGGAACTGTTTCTCTGCTCTTCCCCAGCAGTATATTGGACACCTATCAATCTAGAGGCTCATCTTCCAGTATCATATCTTTTTCCTTTTTCATACTTTTCATGGAGTTCTTGAGGCAAGAATATTGGAGTGGTTTGCCATTCCCTTCTTCAGTGGACCACATTTTGTTGGAACTCTCTACAATGACCTGTCCATCTTGGGGGGCCCTGCATGACATCACTCATAGCTTCACTGAGTTACACAAGGCTGTGATCCATGTGATCACCCAATAGTCAACACTGAAATAAGACTGATTATATTCTTTGCAGCAGAAGATAGAGAAGCTCTATACAGTCAGCAAAAACAAGATGTGGAGCTGACAGTGGCTCAGATAATCAGCTCCTTATCACAAAATTAAGACTTAAATTGAAGAAAGTAGGGAAAACACTAGACAATTCAGGTATGACCTAAATCAAATTCCTCATGATTATACAGTGGAGATGATGAATAGATTCAAAGGATTAGATCTGGTAGACAGAGTGTTTGAAGAACTGTGGACAGAGGTTCATAACATTGTACACAAGGCAGTGACCAAAACAATTCCAAAGAAAAAGAAATGCAAGAAGGCAAAGTGATTATCTGAGGAAGCCTTACAAATAGCTGAGAAAAGAAGAGAAGCGAAAGGCAAAGAGAAAAGGAAATATTGGCCCAACTGAATGCAGAGTTCCAGAGAATAGCAAGGAGATACAAGAAAGTCTTCTTATGTGAACAATGAAAAGAAATAGAGGGAAATAATAGAATGAGAAAGACTAGAGATCTCTTCAAGAAAATTGGAGATGCCAGGGGAATATTTCATGCAAAGATGGGCACAGTAAAGGGAAAAAATGACAAGGACCTAACAGAAGCAGAAGAGACTAAGAAGAGGTGGGAAGAATACACAGAAGAACTATACAAAAAAGGTCTTAATAACCTGGATAACCTCATTGGTGTGGTCACTCACCTAGAGCTAGAGGTCCTAGAGTGTGAAGTCAAGTGGGCCTTAGGAAGCATTACTATGCACAAAGCTAGCAGAGGTGATGGAATTCCAGCTGAGTTATTTAAAATCCTAAAAGATGATGCTGTGAAAGTGCTGCACTCAATATGTTAGCAAATTTGGAAAACTCAGCAGTAAACAAAGCACTGGAAAATGTCAGTGTTCATTCCAGTCTCAAAGAAGGGCAATGCCAAAGAACATTCAAACTACTGTGCTCATTTCAAACCCAGGGATTGAATCCACATCTTTTGCATACTTGACTCATCTGCTTACAGGTGTTATAATAAATATCATAACCTCACTCTCCTCTTTCACTCTTGTGACTATAATGCTATTGGATAAAATCAATGTGAAGTCTGGGTTTAAGACAGGTTGAGCCTTGAGTGGGGGCTTCCTAGGTGGTGCAGTGGTGAAGAATCTGCTTGCAATGCAGAAGATATGGGTTTGATCCCTTAGTAGGGAAGATACCCTGGAAGAGGAAATGGCAGCCCACTCCAGTGTTCTTGCCTGGAAAATCCCATGGACAGAGGAGCCTGGCTGGCTACAGTGCATGGGGTCACAAAGAGTCAGACAGGACTGAGCAACTAAGCACAGCACAGAGACTAGAGTGAAGCTAGAGAAGTGCCCAGGGCACCACATTCAAGGAAGCACTTTCTATCAGGGTCTGAGAATGAGTGTTTTTTTAATGTGGTGCCCTAGGTGTCTCTCTGGCTTCATTGTAGTCCCAGCCCTGAGTTAGGAGAGCCCATGAAGTAACCCACAGAAATCAACTCCCAGAATCCAGAGCTGGGTGGTGAGCAGGTTTGGGGATCAGTTGGAAGATACTCAGTACACACTGTCAGAAGGTTCTATAGGTTAACTTCTACTGGTGGTCCAGTGTTCAGGATTCAGAACTTTCACTGCTGGACCCTTGTTCAATCCCTGGTTGGGGAAATAAGATCCTGTAAGCATGTAGTGTGGTCATAAACAAAAAATGGCTTCCTCTGAACCCACTTGATTCACTGGACTTGATCCATCAGCATTATTTGACCAAGTTAGAGTTTTCCTAAGTATAACTTTCAAAAAGTTAAAAAGTGTGACTCTCTTCAGGATGGGGAACACGTGTACACCCGTGGCAGATTCATGTTGATGTATGTCAAAACCAATATGATATTGTAAAGTAATTAGCCTCCAATTAAAATAAATAAATTTAAATTTTAAAAAAAGTGTGACTCTCATAGAAATATGAAATGAGCACAGGTCAAAGATTTTATCAATTCATTAATTAATGAGATGAATCACAAGTTGGAATCAAGATTACCAGGAGAAAGATCAACAACCTCAGATATGCAGATAATTACCACTTTAAAGGCAGAAATTGAAAAGCAACTAAGGGCCTCTTGATAAAGGTGAAAAAGGAGAGTGAAAAAGCTGGCTTAAAACTCAACATTCAAAAAACTAAGATCATGGCATCTGGTCCCATCACTTCATGGCAAATAAGTGGAATCAATGACAGATTTTTTCTTTGGCTCCAAAATCACTACAGATAGTGACTGCAGTGATGAAATTATAAGATGATTGCTCCTTGGGAGGAAAGCTCTGACATACCTAGACAGCATATTAAAAAGCAGAGACATCACTTTGCCAACAAAGTTCCCTCTATTTAAATCTATGGTTTTTTCCAGTAGTCATGTAAGGATGTGCGAGTAGGACCATTAAGAAGGCTTAGCACTGAAGAATTGATGCTTTTGAATTTCGGTGCTGGGGAGACTCTTGAGAGTCCCTTGGACTGCAAGGAAAGGAGATCCAACCAGTCAATCCTAAAGGAAATCTACCTTAAATATTCACTGGAAGGACTGATGCTGAAGCTGAAGCTCCAATACTTTGTCCACTTGATGCAAAGAGCCGACTCATTGGAAAAGACTCTCATGCTGGGAAAGACTGAGGGCAGTAGGAGAAGGAGGGTGACAGAGGATAAGATAGTTGAATGACGTCACTGACTTGATGGACATGAGTTTGAGAAAACTACCAGAGATAGTGAAGGACAGGGAAGCCTGGCATGCTGCAGTCCATGGGGTCACAGAGAGTCAACACACAATTTTAGCAACTGAACAATAACAATTAATGAGTAAAGAATGAGATGTTAAAACTAGTCCAAAAGAAAATATGAAGGCAGATTTATATATCAGCCAAAAGAATGCTAAAGTGAATATGCTCATAACAAATACAAAGCTTGTTAACATCCCATAAGGAAATAAACTTAAACTTGAGGGATTATCCTTTTTAAAAATAATTTTGTTTATTTATTTTTAGCTGTGCTCCGTCTTCTTTGCTGCACGGGCTTTCCTCTAGCTGTGAAAACGGGGACCCCTCTCTAGTTGCAGTGGGCGGGCTTCTTATTGCAGTAGCTTCTCTTGCTGCAGAGCTCAGGCTCCAGGCACATGGGCTCAGGAGTTGTGGCTTGTGGGCTCTACATTGCAGGCTCAATAGAGTAGTACAGGGGCTTAGTTGCTGTGCAGCATGTGGAATCTTCCTGGACCAGGGATCGAACCCGTGTCCCCTGCATTGGCAGGCAGATTCCTATCCACTGTACCACCAGGTAAGTCCAAACCTCTTCTAAGCAGAAAGCCCATCAAACGTGGATACCACCATGGAATTAATTAATCTTCCAAGGATCCATTCAACAATGCCCAGTGCTCCACTGAAAGAACATCCAGTAATCACTTTCCCTTTTTTCTACACTTGATAATGTTTTTAAACATTTCTCCTCTGCCTGCAGGCTATTCAGATATTTAAAGACACCAGCTTCATCTCATTTACCTCCGGAGTCAGGTGCTCAGGATTAGGCACAGGTGCGGTAATGAACAAGAAGGTGTTTTATTTCAGTTTGAAAAGGGAGAATCAACACAACGCATTATTAAAACTGGGGTATATTATTAAATGTAAATCCTATTTGCTGCCTATTTCGCTCTAAAGAAAGCTTCCACTGTATATTTTCTCTGCCTCCCAAACAGGTAGGACACTGTATATGGGATTATAGCAGCTGTATGACAACAGGAAAAAAACAAATAACTATTCAGACAACTATCGCATTGTAGATTCCAAAGTGGCATTTACTTTGTCAGCATGCTTAATTAATTTTAGTCAATAGTTAATTTGATCCAAACACTACACTTCACTACATGTGAAGCAGAATCAAAATATCACCCTCTATGTTTCAGATATGAACTACCTATGTTTAGTGTCAATAATTAATTGATGCCTCCAAAGACAATTCTATTTCATTCCATTCCTTTATTTTCCTTTCTCTCAGTATACTTACTATGTTGTTCTTTTCTTTCATTGAAGGATCTCAGAGGTTAAAAAAGGATCTTGAAAACTTTCTAGACCAGAGCTCTCCAGTAGAATGTTCTGCATAGGTGGAAAAATTCTATATTTGTGCTGTTCAGTATAGTAACTGCCAGCCACATGTGGCCATTAAACACTTAAAATGTGTCTAGGGCAGGATTTCTCTAACTCAGCACTATTAACATTTTGGGTTTAATATTTCTTTATTATTGCAACGTTGCTGAGAAATTTATTCAGCATGCTAAGTAGTTTCATGCACAGTCATCCTATTTAATTTCAACCTCATTCCCTCAGCTCTCAGCATGCGTGTTCCATAGGGCTTGTTCCAAACTCTCCCACTCTACTCAAATGCATGACTTCACTCTGCCCACCAATTCCAAGAATAGGAAGAAAACTACACTCTGCAGCTGTAGTATGAGATTACTTCCTGTGTAATCCTAAAGCTTACTTAAAATTTCCACTTCCTATGTGGATGACAGTATTGATTTCCTCTGAATTTCTCCATGTTATAATAAATTCATAGTGGAGTGTCCTTGGAGATAATAGGGAGCCCAGTGCAATGAAAAGAATACTGGATGAAGATACAAGAGGCCAGAGTTTTACAACCAGTCTTATTTTAACCTGTCCAGCTTCAGATTTCACACTTGCATACCAGAGAATGCTTCTAATGATTTTTTTTCCTAATATTTTAGATGACCATTCCAAGTGTAGACCTTTAAGATTCTACCTTCTCCCTCTTTACTGTTTTTTAGTAAAAAATGTCTATGTGCCATCATTGTGCTAGTTGCTGGAAATGCAACAGTAACTGGGGCAGATTTGGCTCATGCCCACATGTAATTTGATTGGGAAGTGAACTACCTGTTCAGTGCTCTACCGTGAGAAAGCTCAGCCCTCAATAACCTCAGATATGCAGATGACACCACCCTTATGGCAGAAAGTGAAGAGGAACTAAAAAGCCTCTTGATGAAAGTGAAAGAGGAGAGTGAAAAAGTTGGCTTAAAGCTCAACCTTCAGAAAATTAAGATCATGGCAGCTGGTCCCATCACTTCATGGGAAATAGATGGGGAAACAGTGGAAACAGTGTCAGACTTTATTGTTTTGGATTCCAAAATCACTGCAGATGGTGACTGCAGCCATGGAATTAAAAGACGCTTACTCCTTGGAAGAAAAGTTATGACCAACCTAGATAGCATATTGAGAAGCAGAGACATTACTTTGCCAACAAAGGTCTGTCTAGTCAAGGCTATGGTTTTTCCAGTAGTCATGTATGGATATGAGAGTTGGACTGTGAAGAAAGCTGAGCACTGAAGAATTGATGCTTTTGAACTGTGGTGTTGGAGAAGACTCTTGCGAGTCCCTTGGACTGCAAGGAGATCCAACCAGTCCATTCTGAAGGAGATCAGCTCTGGGATTTCTTTGGAAGGAATGATGCTGAAGCTGAAACTCCAGTACTTTGGCCACCTCATGCGAACAGTTGATTCATTGGAAAAGACCCTGATGCTGGGAAAGATTGAGGGCAGGAGGAGAAGGGGACGACAGAGGATGAGATGGTTGAATGGCATCCCCACCTCGATGGACATGAGTTTGGGTGAACTCCAGGAGTTGGTGATGGACACGGAGGCCTGGCATGCTGTTGTTAACGGGGTCACAAAGAGTTGGACGCAACTGAGCAACTGAACTGAACTGAACTGACCTGAGACTTTGTTGCTGGTTTGTAGGGAGGTCAGAGGAATTTCAGAGGGGCAAAAGTGATGATTAGCAGTAGGTCAAGTCTCAGAGGATCTGAGGAAGTTACTGTTTATCAGCATTTATAGACATATTCCTATGTTCTAATTGAAGAGTGGCAATACTGGTGTGTTGGTACTGAATATCAACTGGAAGTAGGAACAATGAGGCAGCATGAACACACAGCTATGTTATTTACCTGCCCTTTTCAGGGTCATCAGAAGAAGCCTGCAATACTCCAGCCTTTCTTAGAAATGCCTGCTTGCATCTACATATATATGTAAACCTTCCATCTTCAGTTTAGTTTCTTCTTTTGACTCTACCCAAGTTTCCATCTACGACCTCCCTCTCCTGGACCGTCTCATAGTTCTTCCTACTTCTGAGCCCAAATAGGCCCATCATACTCTTGTCAGATTTTAAAAATTTGTTAATTCTGATACATTAAATGGATATCCATTTTGATACCTTATTTTTACATTCTTCAGTTCAGTTCAGTTGCTCAGTCATGTCTCACTCTTTGTGACCCCATGAATCGCAGCACGCCAGGCCTCCCTGTCCATCACCAACTCCCGGAGTTCACTCAGACTCACGTCCATCAAGTCAGTGATGCCATCCAGCCATCTCATCCTCTGTCGTCCCCTTCTCCTCCTGCCCCCAATCCCTGCCAGCATCAGAGTCTTTTCCAATGAGTCAACTCTTCGCATGAGGTGGCCAAAGTACTGGAGCTTCAGCTTTAGCATCATTCTTTCCAAAGAAATCCCAGGGTTGATCTCCTTCAGAATGGACTGGTTGGATCTCTTTGCAGTCCAAGGGACTCGCAAGAGTCTTCTCCAGCACCACAGTTCAAAAGTATCAATTCTTTGGTGCTCAGCTTTCTCCACAGTCCAACTCTCACATCCATACATGACTACTGGAAAAACCATAGCCTTGACTAGACAGACCTTAGTCGGCAAACTAATGTCTCTGCTTTTGAATATGCTATCTAGGTTGGTCATAACTTTCCTTCCAAGGAGTAAGCGTCTTTTAATTTCATGGCTGCAGTCACCATCTGCAGTGATTTTGGAGCCCAAAAGAATAAAGTCTGACACTGTTTCCTCTGTTTCCCCATCTATTTCCCATGAAGTGATGGAACCAGCTGCCATGATCTTCATTTTCTGAATGTTGAGCTTTAAGCCAACTTTTTCACTCTCCTCTTTCACTTTCATCAAGAGGCTTTTTACCTTTGCATTTTTTTCTTAAGGAGGACTACAGAAGCTTCAGGTTTCATAAAACTTTCATCCACTGCTGCTCTTGGAGCTGATATTTTACTGGGAGGAGACAGACAATAAACTAATACAACATGATCAAGCAGTGGCAAAGCTATGGGAAAGATAAAGTAGGGTTAGGAAACAGAAAGCCACAGGAGGCATGATATTTTAGGTAGGTTGGTCAAAAAAGACACGTGAAAAAAAGCTCCACTGAACTAAGACTTGGAATTTCACCAATTTTTCCACAATGTTCCTTTTGAGGGAGGGGATGCTGTGTTGGATCTTAATTGCTACTGGCAGATTTTCTCCAGTTGCAGAGAATGCAAGCTACTCTCTACTTTCGGCGCCCAAACTTCTCATAGTACTGGCTTCTCTTGTTGCAGAGCATAGGCTCTGGGGCACGTGGGCTCTGGTAGTTGCAGTGTGTGGGCTCAGCAGCTGTGGTGCACAGCCCTAGTTGCCCCAAGGCACGTGGAATCTTCCTGTCCTCTGCACTGGCAGAAGGATCCTTAACTGCTGGACCCACAAGTCTCCCTCTTATTGGTTTTAATAATTCCAGTCTCTTCCCTTTATTACTCCTTCCCTTCCTGTAGTTGCTATCTCCATGACACCTTACACCTTATGGGGTTTTTTTTAAACATTTCATTTTATCTAGTTAATATTTCTTTATATTAGAGTCTGTTTAATCAAATAACTAGTGTGGTTTCTCTCTCCTAACTGGACTTTGATTGATATAGAAATTGTTACTCGTAATTGTTCCAAAAGATGGGATTTGGGGCTTGGTTTGGTTTTTTAACTATGCCAAAGCCTTTGACTGTGTGGATCACAATAAACTGTGGAAAATTCTGAGAGAGATGGGAATACCAGACCACCTGAACTGCCTCTTGAGAAATCTGTATGCAGTTCAGGAAGCAACAGTTAGAACTGGACATGGAACAACAGATTGGTTCCAAACAGGAAAAGGAGTGCGTCAAGGCTGTATATTCTCACCCTGCTTATTTAACTTCTATGCAGAGTACATCATGAGAAACGCTGGACTGGAAGAAACACAAGCTGGAATCAAGATTGCTGGGAGAAATATCAACCACCTCAGATATGCAGATGACACCACCCTTAGGGCAGAAAGTGAAGAGGAACTCAAAAGCCTCTTGATGAAAGTGAAAGAGGAGAGTGAAAAAGTTGGCTTAAAGCTCAACATTCAGAAAACGAAGATCATGGCATCCGGTCCCATCACTTCATGGGAAATAGATGGGGAACCAGTGGAAACACTGTCAGACTTTATTGTTTTGGGCTCCAAAATCACTGCAGATGGTGACTGCAGCCATGAAATTAAAAGACGCTTACTCCTTGGAAGGAAAGTTATGACCAACCTAGATAGCGTATTGAAAAGCAGAGACATTACTTTGCCGACTAAGGTCCATCTAATCAAGGCTATGGTTTTTCCTGTGGTCATGTATGGATGTGACAGTTGGACTGTGAAGAAGGCTGAGCGCCGAAGAATTGATGCGTTTGAACTGTGGTGTTGGAGAAGACTCTTGCGAGTCCCTTGGACTGCAAGGAGATCCAACCAGTCCATTCTAAAGGAGATCAGCCCTGGGATTTCTTTGGAAGGAATGATGCTAAAGCTGAAGCTCCAGTACTTTGGCCACCTCATGCGAAGAGTTGACTTATTGGAAAAGATTTTGATGCTGGGAGGGACTGGGGGCAGGAGGAGAAGGGGACGACAGAGGACGAGATGGCTGGATGGCATCACTGACTCAATGGATGTGAGTCTGAGTGAACTCCGGGAGTTGGTGATGGACACGGAGGCCTGGCGTGCTGTGATTCATGGGGTCGCAAAGAGTCGGACACGACTGAGCAACTGAACTGAACTTGGTTTTGTCCTCGGGTTGCAATGTAGTGGCTGAGCTCCTTGCTAATGGGAAATGGGTGCTGGTAACCCATGCCATGCAGAAGTAGCACGATTGATTAAATAATCACCTGTAGTTAATTTTGTAAGGATGTACCTGCTGACACAAGTGCCTGGGAGCATGTGCCTGCTGTACTTGCCTGTTACAGCAGTATTGTGACCATGAAGACTGCAGTGTGGAGCAGTTCTTCTGAGTAGACTTAAACACAGAAAGAAGTATCAGACTTGGTTCCTTATACTCCTTATATTCTCTGTTAAAGTCTCATGAGAGAGCTAGAGAGAGTCTATGGCCGCCCTAAGAGAATGTCTCATTTCTCATAGTCACAGGGCTGGTATTGCTAAAAGTGAGTAAATATTTAGTTGTCAAGTTTACAGAATTTACATTATTTGAATTTATAGCTTTGCTGTGTCTCTCATGAAGAAGTTAGGAAAAATGATAGGGAAGCAAAGGGACACTAAATCTTGAAGTAAGGATATATCTGGCCAGATTTAAAACAAGTTGAGAATTTTGAATTCCCAGGTCATACTCTTTCTAACAGTAGAAGAAGCTTGTCCTCCTGTGCCTGAGGATATTATTAATAGCATTTCCTTGCTTCAAAACTATCTAGTATCTCTATTACTAGGGTCAGATATCATTATGCTCCAGGGGTACAAGTACAAAGTCTGACCCAGGAGGAAGCAGTTTATAAACCAAAAATTTGTAAGAATTTCCTAATTTTTATCAATGTAAACCTGGAGAATATGTAATGAGTTTTAAGGAAGATGAGCTATAGTACTGGTTTGAGCTAAATGTACTGACATGAGTGCTCTTACCTGAGGTTCTAGATTTATTGTTTTAGCTCATAAAGGTGGGAGTAGTCTAAAAATGTGTTAGCTGACAGAGAACTGGGCTCAAAAGTGGCCTGTGTTTAATGAGACTGAGAGGCCAGAACTTCCCCCATTATAATGTAGAGGAAGGAATTCCAAGGTTTAGGGAGATAGGAATATTGGAGTGCCTTTATCATGAATGATCTACATACCCATCTCTCGACTGCATCTTGAGAGGATCCAGAGGACATGCCCATCGTCAGCATGTTGAAAAACATATTTGTGTGTAGACTGCAAATGTCCTTGAGAAGTTCTGTTCGGGCTGTTCTCCACAAACCAGGCATAATGGTGAGGAATTTCACTACGGAGGTGGGCTTGCTGTTTATGATAGAGATGATAGAAATCCTGGAGTATCAGAGACAAGTAGTGGTTTTTAACCACCAAAGGTGAGTGGTGGTTATTTACCATAAAAGGAAAGAAACAACATAGTGGTAACCAGAATGTTTTAATCCCAGGAATCTTTGGCAGTGGTTAATTGATTACAACATCCCTAAGAATGTTAATAGCATGGCAGTCTACTAAAATAGTGCTTAATCTATACAACAGAAGAAAACACACTGACAACAAAAAAATCCAACTTGAGGACTTCTCTGGAGGTCCAGTGGCTAGGAATCGACCTGCCAATGCAGGGGACATGGGTTTGATCCTGGATCCTGGAAGATTCTGAATGCCTTGGAGCAACTGGGCCTGAGAGTCATAGCTACTGAAGCCCGCATGCCTTGAACCACTGCTCCGCAACAAGAAAAACCTGCGCATCGCAGTTAAGACCCAATGAAGCTAAAAATAATTAATAATAAAATTTAAAAATCTAACAGGTTTCTGAAATGGAGTTTCTCACTCAGTTTTTAGACATAAGCCAATTTATACAGCCAGAACTCTTGCATTGAAGGGGGAATCAAGTTTCCTTCCTGTATCATGGGATAGGGATACACTCTATAGTTGTTGTTGTTTAATCACTAAATTGTGTCTGACTCTTTGCAACCCCGTGGACTGTAGCACGCCAGGTTTCTCTGTCCTCCACTATCTCCCAGAATTTGCTCAAGTTCATGTCCACTGAGTCGTTGATGTTACCTAATCACGTTATCCTCTGCTGCCCTCTTCTCCTTTTGCCTTCAATCTTTCTCAGCACTGAATACACTGTATAACTTCCACCAGATCTTCCTCAAAGGGCCTGCAGTCATTGATGAGAGTGACTATATATTGGGGAAAAGGAAATACCCATACCTTTTGGGGATTATGGAACAGTGGTTACTTGATACTAATTCCTGGGCCCCTATATTACAGTAGACTCCAGTGAAACTGGGGGCTGAGTCAGGTAACAATTGGAGTCTTAGCCCAAATCTGAAACACAGTGGCCCTGGTGAGTCTGTAGATCCAATGTGTGGTTGAAGTGAAAGTGAAAGTTGCTCAGTCATGTCCGACTCTTTGTGACCCCATGGACTATACAGTCCATGGAATTCTCCAGGCCAGAATACTGGAGTGGGTAGCTGTTCCCTTCTCCAGGGATCTTCCCAACCCAGGGATTGAACCTAGATTTCCCGCATTGTAGGTGGATTCTTTACCAGCTGAGCCTTATCTGATTCCTGAATGTATAAATAGAAGAAATATATGTTTAGACATAACAGATATACCTGGCAACTAGGAAAATCCTTATATTGGCTCTTTGACCCATGGAATAGACCATAATGGTAGAAAGAGAAAGCCTCTGGAACTTTCCCGTCCTACCAGGATAGTAACAAAAAGGAATCATATACCTTTAGGGAAACTGCAGAAAGTAGTGCTGTCATCTTTTCCAAGACTTGGAAAGATGCATGGGTGGTGATACCTAACAAATTTCTGTTTAAGTCACCTGTTTGTCCAATACAGAAGGCAAATCTTGACCAATATCTGAAAATGATTATCAACTTAATCAGGAAGTGACTCCAATTTTAGTTAATGTTCCATATATAGCATTTCTACTGGGCAGATCAACCCTACAGCTTCAGACACCTAGTACACAACTATTGGTGGGACAAATGCTTTTTCTTCTTCATCAGTTATAAGGATCAACTAGAAGCAGTTTACTTCTTAAATGGCAGGGTCAGGAGTACATCATCACAGTTTTGCCTCAGGATTACATCAAATGTACTCTCCACCATAGTATAGTCTACAAAGATATTAATCATCTTAACATTCTCTTACAAAATCAACTGGTTCAATACAGGAATTGAATTATGTTCATTGGCTCTGAACAACATGAAGTAGCAAACATTTTGGGTGGCTAAGTAAGGGAGCCAGGATCTCAGCTGGTCAGGATTTATTACTTGATACAATAGGGAACAACAGAGTTGTTTGCTGGAGTTCAGAGGATAAGGATGAGTTTAGTTTCAGACATGTTGAAGAGGCTCAGAGAGAGTCATCCAAGTGAAGATGTTCAGGACAGAGTTGGATATACAAATCGGGAGTTCAAGAGAACACACATGAGTAGATTTAGGAAGTGTTGACAAAATGTTAAATCATAATTGAAGCCATGGAATGGGATGTAATTATTGAGTGAAAACATATAGGAATCAAATGAGAAGACTCAAGATGGAGCCTTGGAGGATATGGATATTTTAAAGATATGGTAGAGGAAAACGAGCCGGCAAAAATGAGACGAGGCATTCAGAGAGCCAGGAGGAGTAGCAGAGAGTACAGTGTCCCAGAAGTTAGGGGAGGGGAGTGTAGCTAAAGGCAGGGAGAGGGTCTGTAGTGCAGATGCTGCGAGGTGGTCACAGATAAGGGACGACTGAGAGTCAGCTGGGTGTACTTCCTTGCAGGTCATTGGTGGCTTAGGGGTGACTAGCTTCAGGGTTTTGGAGGGGATGAAACTAATTTGGTGTGAGTTTGAAGGTGGTTTGAGGGAGTTATAGATCCAGTGAACAGGTGGATAGTGAGGCTAGTTCACAGAGATAGATTCAAAGCAACTGACTTTGAATACATTTGTGTAAGCTTCAGTTGTAAATAAATTCAGTTGGAAATGTCTCTGTAGTTTCGATGCATAAATTGATGTCTGGTATGGTGTTTGTGAATAGGTCATAAGTGACAATGAATTTAATAGATTGGTGTCCCTATATCCTGGTTATTCTTCTTCATAGTGTTACTGAACATTAACCTTGGTAATTGAAGGAAGTAACGGCATTGTGAGAACTTTAAAAGTAAGTATGTCCACCTACCCTGTGTAAGACAGGGGTGTCTAGTGGAGGAGCACCAACCAAACGTTGAATGGACTGGGGCCAAATCTTTACAGTCACTTAGAGCTGTGGGACTCAGGACTTCCACTAGGTCTTTGTTTTCCTGTTATTATGTTGTCTCACCATACCTACTTCCTAGAGTGGTAAGGATGAAAGGAGATAATGAATTTCAATTACAGCACATTGCCAGGTTCACCATTGATTATCAATAAGGTCTCCTTCCAACCCAACACAGAAAAGAATGAAGCCCTGCAGAGAAGCTGCATGCTTCTTCCATGCACTGTGGTTCTCTGAACTTTAAAAGCATTGTTCAACTAGGAAACACCTAAGACCTTTGCTCCCTGGCTATAGTGTTATCAGTGATGCAACACTGGTTATTGGGTGTGATCTAGGCTGGCAGTGAAACAACAAATTGGTAAACAAAAGTAAACACCAAAAAAGGCTAAATAAATTCCAGTATAAGAAGGGCAAGTGAGCTAGAGAAAGGGAGAAGTGTAGGGATAAGAAACGTAGAAATATGAGTCATGTTAAAAAATAGTATACAGATCAATTTCCCTCATGGAGAAATGTAATGGCTAAAGCAAAAGACATGATTTAAATACAAAGAAGGTTTTTCTGCTAGTAATTACACCTAGCAAGATATAAAATATATCAACCTACAATGTTGACATTTCTAAATAGAGTAAGCATGTATATCAATGAGAACATAGTTTTCCCAGTCTTGTAGTTTATTTAGATATGTTTTAAACTTCATCAAATTTTATCAGATAATGCATACATTTCCCATATATAATTCTGTGATTAATATTACTAAGGTTAGGAAACAGATTTGAGTGCCTAAAATGCCTACAAGTCTAAATACCTATAATAAAAATCCTGCTAGAATACTGGAAACTGATCTTATCGTTATGGGCACGTACTGAGAATGTGTGACTCTATTAGACTTTATAGCATTTTACTGTGTGTCCACAAATCATTACTGGAATTGAGAAAATTCAACACAGTTCTTGGCCTATGGTTCAGTTCAGTTCAGTCACTCAGTTGTGTCCGACTCTTTGCAACCCCAAGAATCACAGCACGCCAGGCCTCCCTGTCCTTCACCAATTCCCGGAGTTCACTCACACTCATGTGCATTGAGTCGGTGATGCCATCCAGCCATCTTATCCTCTGTCATCCCCTTCTCCTCCTGCCCCCAATCCCTCCCAGCATCAGGGTCTTTTCCAATGAGTCAGCTCTTCACATGAGGTGGCCAAAGTGTTGGAGTTTCAGCTTCAGCATCAGTCCTTCCAATGAACACCCAGGACTGATCTCCTTCAGAATGGACTGGTTGGATCTCCTTGCAGTCCAAGGGACTCTCAAGAATCTTCTCCAACACCACAGTTCAAAAGCATCAATTCTTCAGCACTCAGCTTTCTTCATAGTCCAACTGTCACATCCGTACATGACCACAGGAAAAACCATAACCTTGACTGGACAGACCTTAGTTGGCAAAGTAATGTCTCTGCTTTTGAATATGCTATCTAGGTTGGTCATAACTTTCCTTCCAAGGAGTAAGCATCTTTTAATTTCATGGCTGCAGTCACCATCTGCAGTGATTTTGGAGCCCCAAAAAATAAAGTCTGACACTGTTTCCACTGTTTCCCCATGAAGTGATGAGACCAGATGCCATGATCTTTGTTTTCTGAATGTTGATCTTTAAGCCAACTTTTCTACTCTCCTCTTTCACTTTCATCAAGAGGCTTTTTAGTTCCTCTTCACTTTCTGCCATAAGGGTAGTGTCACCTGCATATATGAGGTTATTGATATTTCTTCTGGCAATCTTGGCCTACAGTAGGTCTTAGTAAATACTTGTGAATAAAGTATATAAACATGCTGAGAAAAACAATAGTAATTGCTCAGATCAGTACTTTTAAGCAATTTATTTTTATTTCATTTTGTGTTACTGCATAAATTTGTACCTGGCATTTCATCTTCCACAGAGTAGTACTTGAACAATTATCTGGCCTTTTTCAGTGGTTTTCATTATCTACATCTGATTTTAGAAAAGAGTTACTTTTCATACAGTGTTAGTGATAGTATAAAATTGGTACAACCTCTTTGGGGATCAATTTGTTCATTTTATTAATATTTTTAAAAAGTAGTCTTTAAGCAATTCCATTTCTAGAAACTGATACCTGCAAAAGTGGAATGGACAAGGATAATCAAAGACACATTGTTTATAAACTGAAAAAATGGCAATAATTTAAATGTCCACGGGATGGACTGTGTGAATTTTGACGCATCCAGCTGACAGAATTCTTGGCAGCCATTAAAAATGAATGAGGTAGAGTCTCTTTACTGCCACAGAAAGGCCTTCAAGGAATACTAAGTGAAAAGAGAAAGGTTGCATAATGGTAATAATAGTAATTATTTTTGCTTAGTCACTAAGTTGTGTCTGACTCTTTGTCACACCATGGACTGCAGCATGCCAGGCTTCCCTGTCCTTCACCATCTCCCTGAGTTTGCTCAAACTCATGTCCATTGAGTTGGTGATGCCACCCAACCATCCCATCCTCTGTCAGCCGCTTCTCCTCCTGTCTTCAGTCTTGCCAAGAATCAGGTCTTCTCTAATGAGTTGTCTCTTTGCATCAGGTGGCCAAAGTATTGACGCTTCAGCTTCAGCATCAGTCCTTCTACTGAATATTCAGGGTTGATTTCCTTTAGGATTGACTGGTTTGATCTCCTTGATTATTATTATTAGGAACACTTGTAAAGTGTGTACTATATTCTTAACATTTAACTTAGCTCATTTAATTCTCATCACCACCTTAAGAGGTGGGTGCTATTGTTATCCCCATTTTACAGACAAGGGACCTGAAACACCATATGGTCAAGTAACTTGCCCAAGGTCGCAAAACCAGCATCAGAAACAGTGTCTGGCTTGAGCATCTGTGTTTCTCACATGATTCTCTCCATTTATGTTAAAAAATGTATAACAATAGACATATGTAAATATATGTATATGTATGTAAATGTATATGTATGTGCGCATGTGTGTATGTAGGCACGGAGAGTGACTCTACGTACACAGCCTTTGAACTGTTAGCAGTCACTTTCTCTGAAAAGTGGGTTGGGGTGAGAGGAAGAGAGCATGTGATACAAGTCTCTTTTGCTTGTTTGCTTTTGTTATGAGGGGCATTATTATTTTCAAAATAATTTTTTCACAAGGGATGTTTCTCAAAATATAACTTCCCGAATATTTGTCTTCTACTACCAGCAGTTAAGGAAGAAATTTGGCCATTTTTCCCCTCATCATTGAAGTTACATCATCGATTCATTTAGTAATAACATCCGAACAGTGCTAGGTGTCCCTGCCTCATCCAGCCCCCAGGAACTTACTGTGAAGTGGAACACACTGTCAGGCAAACACCTAATCCCAGACCCCCTATAAAAGGGGATGAACAAAGCTGGGGTGGGAGAAGCACAAGAGATGACATTTCTGTGGAGGGCAAGGAGAGGCAGTGTGAAAGAAGGTACCCAGAGAGGAGAGAATATTTTGCATAAATATTGAAGGAAAAGTAAGAGTTCTTCAGGAGGCAGGGGAGGGAGAGGAAAAAGCATTCCAGACGGAGGGAATATGGGAGTAAGGACAGAGAAAGGGGCAACAGGAGCCTATGATATCCCTCAGGGAACTGGGTGTGGTTAGGGTTAGGGTTTTACAGGAACCTACATTATCCTTTAGGGAACTGGGTGTAGTTAGCCAAAACCTGGGGAGGAACAGGTGGGGAGGGCAGGAGCCATGTCACTTAAGCCCTCGTGGACCATGCTAAAAATTTCATCCTTGTGCTAGTTTTTATTAAGGAACATTCAAAGAACACAGGTGTTCTCAGGATAATTTAAAACATACAGGTCAAAAGATGTATATACAATGAATATTATATAGCCTCAAACAGGAAGGTAATTCTGACACATGCTACATGTGGATGAACCTTGAAAATACTGTGCTAAATGAAATGAAGATACAAAAGGACAAATGCAGTGTGATTCCACTGATATGAGGTACCTAGAATCATAAAATTTATAGAGACAGAAAATAGAATAGTGGTTACTAGAGGATGGAGAGAGGGAGCAATGGGGAGTTATTGTTTAGTAGTTTCATAATCTGTTTGAGATGATGTGAAAGTTCTAGAGAAGGGTAGCAGTAAGAGTTGTGCAACAATATACTTAACAGCACTGAATTATGTACTCAAAAAAAGTTAAAATACTAACTTACCAGGTAAAGATGGTAAGTTTTGTGTTATGTAAATTTTACTATAATTTTTTAAATGTGGAAAAAAATTGAAAAGTTATAGACAAAATTTTGGGATAAATAATTCAAAGTTACTTTTCTTTCTTGACATTAAAATTAGGTATGTCATTTCCTTGCTTAAGCTGGTAATAATGATTTGTTTCTCTTATATATAATGTCCACCATTTACTGAAAACTAGCTTTATATCCCGGAGAAGGCAATGGCACCCCACTCCAATGTTCTTGCCTGGAGAATCCCAGGGACGGGGAAGCCTGGTAGGCTGCC
This sequence comes from Budorcas taxicolor, assembly GCF_023091745.1. NCBI lineage: Eukaryota > Metazoa > Chordata > Mammalia > Artiodactyla > Bovidae > Budorcas > Budorcas taxicolor. Next base: position 78,236,027 of record NC_068912.1, read on the forward strand.
GTCTATGGGGTCGCACAGAGTCGGACACGACTGAGGCGACTTAGCAGCAGCAGCAGCAGCAGCAGCAGCAGCAGCAGCAGCTTTATATCCAGAGATGAGGCGATGCAGGCTCAGGGAGGTCAACTCACTGACCCGAGTACATAGCTAGTGAGGCGGCATTTCTAGGAAACCTAGAATAGGAACTCAGCTCTTAACACCCTGCTCTTGCACCAATCCGCAAGCCAATTGATTATCTTTCTACTTTTTGGATACCGCAATGCTTTTCTTTGAACAGTCTCCCTTGATCTGCAAATAAAACTGTATTGTATGGTATTTTCTGGGTTCAGAAACCGTAAGAAATCCGAGGCAACGCAGAATGCCTCAAATAGCTGTTGAATGTTTACACTTGGTCCATATCTGATACTTTTTAAGGGCGTGGACCTTCTGCAAGAGAGACCAAAAGAGCATTCAAATGAGCCTACACACACGCACCTTGTTAACTACTGAGCCAACCACCTGTTACCTATTGCAGGCGGGTCTTTATTTATTTATTTATTTCCCTTGCCGGAGTTATCTAGAAAATACGGCTTCCAGTCGTTCAGCAGCCAGCCTCCGCATCTTAGGTACGCGGCCGCGGAGACCCGGAGCAGGCTCGCGCGCAGGCGCCGTTCGGCAGCTTCTTTCCGCGACTGTGCTGTGCTGCCGGGAGCCCCGGTGTCCCCGAGTGGTTCCCCTAAGGTTCCTCTCCCTCTCCGTCCGGGACTCAGGGTCGCCGGTGCCCCTTCCCGGAGCCCTCTCCAGCCCTTGTCCAGGCCGAGCCAGGCGCGGTCCCTACCCTCTGACCCCGCGTTGCACAATGCCCGATCAAAGTCCCCGGGCGTGTGAACCCCAGCGTCCCTGCCCCTGGGCGGAGACAGGCGGCGGCCGCGCGGGGAGCCGAGGCGGCGAGCGCAGCCGGTTCAGAGCACCGGCCCCGGCCCCGCGAGCTCCCCGCGAGCTGCCGCCGCAGAGCCCCGCGCCGCTCGGGCCCGCTGCCCGCCGCTTCCCTCGCAGGCCCCGCCGCCGCAGCCATGGCGGAAGTTCATAGACGTCAGCATGCCAGGGTTAAAGGAGAAGCCCCCGCGAAATCCTCCACACACAGACATGAGGAGGAGCTGGGGATGGCGTCGGCCGAAACGCTGACCGTATTCCTGAAGCTGCTGGCCGCCGGCTTTTACGGCGTGAGCTCTTTCCTGATCGTGGTGGTCAACAAGAGCGTGCTCACCAACTACAGGTAGGGCCGAGGCGGCGGCGGCCCAGGCCGCGGAGAGGAAAGGAAAGGAGCGGGCGGCGGCAGCGGCTGGGCGCCGGCACCCTGGACTTTGGCTCCAAAGTTGGAGCTGAACAAAGTTGGGCGGGAGCCGGCGAGGGCGGGCAGGCGGCTGACACGCGGCTCGGGCGGCGGAGCCGGCTTGCACGGCGGCCCGGAGTGGGGGTCCCGCTCCGAGCGCGGAGCTCGGGACCGCCGGGCGTGCGTTTGGAAAGCTCCTGCCCTGCCCGCAGTGCAGCGCCCTGCAAATGCCGCTCTTCCGAGCGACGAAGCGAAGTTGCTTCGTGACTCTTCGACTCCTGTGCATGCCTGACTGGGAGCCGGAGAGGGATGCCCGCCCTTCTCCACAGCCTGGGCCAGGGTCCGGGGCTTCAGGGTTCCCCGAATTCGCTGACAGCCTCTGGGGACCTACGCATCCTCAAGCCCATTTAAAATTGTGATGCTGCCACTGGGACCCCTTGGCAGAAGCACCTTTGTAGAAAGGTGCGAAACCGTTTAAAAGATGTATGTCTTAACTTCCAAGAAAAATCTGTTTCAGAAAACTGACTGAAATTGTAGAAACGGACAAGATGAGACAAGTGGCAGCCCGAAGCTACAAAATCAGCGGTGTTGCCTGACAACCATCAGTGATTTTCCTCGCTGATTGTCATTTGGATAAGGGGCGGACATTGGTGTGTTTTGTATCAAAATGCATTGTGAGGTTGCATTTGTAAGGTTGAGTTCGGGTTTTTCTGACGCTGTGGGTTTTTCTTTTTTTTTTTTTTCTCTACCATTTTTTGTAGATTTCCCTCTTCACTGTGTGTTGGACTTGGCCAGGTTAGTTGGAATCTTCAGCATTACGTGGTTTGTGTCGTTGGAACTTCTGAGTGTGTCTTTATGTGTGGAACAGTGAATCTGTGTTCTCTGCTTACAGATGGTGGCCACAGTGGCAGTACTTTGGGTGGGAAAGGCACTCAGAGTAGTCAAGTTTCCTGACTTTGACAGAAATGTACCTCGAAAGGTAAAAAAAAAAAAAAAAAAGCAATACTTTTATTTTCGAAATGAAGTCACTATGTATGTTTTCCATGGGTGCCTTACATATTTAAAAACTGCAGCCTTGAAATTGCCCAGTCCAAAGTGGGTATAGGAAGGTAAAGAATGAATGTAGTAATAAGTGTTTTTAAGTCCCACAGTCTCTTTAAAGTTAAGAAAAAAAAGAAGCCCCTAGATCTTGTATTCTGTTTTAATTAATAAGCACTTGTTGGGATTACAACCATTTTGCATTTTCTGCATTCGTCTATGTAATCTAGCTGGTGTATTCTTCAGTCATTATTCTTTGGTCTGTCTTTGCTTGACTCCACCTGAAGATGGAATACCTTTCCTTTTTCTGCTAACATTAGACCTGTTGGCTCTACATTATCACTCTTTAAAGCAAAGATGTTGTCCCATATGATTTGATCATATTCATATTTCTGTTTCTTTTTTTCCCCTCCATTCTCTCCTCTCTCATTTTGCACAGAGCTCTTTATCCAGGAGTAATATTTGGGTGCTTCATAGGAGCCAAAATTGTGTGTGAGAACTAATCTTATGTTTTATGTGGAAAGAATTTGATCATATAAACAAAACTGTTTCTGTTTGAAAAGGACCTTGTTTTAGCTGTCTTTATTATTGAGTTTTGTTATCCCTTTTTAAATTTTCTAGACGTTTCCACTACCTCTACTATATTTTGGGAACCAAATCACGGGACTGTTCAGCACAAAGAAACTGAAGTATGGATAACTTTATTTTACTAGTGAGGTTAATATAATGTATTCTTAAAGTTGTACTTAAATGTCAAATGTTTAACACATGGTTACTGATTCTGGAAAAAGAAAGGACCAGAAAGCTTCTGTTACTAAATAAGTATTACACCGAAGGTTTTAGTTTAATATCTTTAAGTTTGAAGAGGAAGAGGAGTTTTTTGTTTGTTTTGGGTTTTTTCCCTTTCACTTTGATGATAGAAGCTTTAAAATGTTATAAAATACTGTGATGGGAGATTTTCATTATTTTTCTAGACATATAATAGCGAAGGATGTATGTTAGGCTTCTGAGATTTCAATTCTTTAGTACAATTTTTAAATATTATATTTTAGGCAAATTTCACAAGTAAGATTAGATATAGTTTTTCATTAACATGAGGTAGTTAAAATAACATCTGATAGAACCCTGATAAAAATATCATTAACACTTTTCCTGTGGTCATATGACTGTAGAGGCAGCGTTTTCACTTTTAGAAAGAAGCAATAGCTGTCTACTCCATGACAATATTCTCTTATTACCCTGTAACTTCCCAATTCTTATCTTCTCCACTTAAGGAGTATATGTATTAGGAACATGTGATGTTAAAAATATACACATAGGGAAACCATTTAACAGAAACCCAGGGCTTCACCACTGCCACGTGAGTTAAACCTCTGGTGTAATGGGTGATTGTAAAACAGAATGGAGAGATCTCTGAGGGTCAGAGACCAAGGTGTTTTCATTTCCTCAGACCCAAGAAACTTGACAGAATGACCACGATGATATTTCTGGGGAGGGTTCCATGGAAGTCATGTTTATCATGGGTGGGGCATCCTTTTATCCATACATCTCATTACCCATTTGGAAAGAAATACAGACCTGCTGCAGAGTGCTACTTGTGTATAGAGTTTGCTCTTTTTCCTCCATTGTCATTCATCCATCCATCTATTCATGCCCATCTTTGATTGCCAGCCAAGTATAAGGCACTTTGGAGTGAGATGATAGAGTCAGAAATAATTATATTGCAAGAGGCTGTATGTTCGATTAGTGCAAGCAAAATACTCTGGGAATTTAGAGGAAGAAAGAATTACTGCCACAAAAGGACAGTCAAGGAATGTTTTATAGGGTAAAATGATTACCAGTGTTGTTTGAAGGTTAGGGCTTGGAAGGGAGATCAGTCTAGAAAAGAAAGATCTTTTAAAGACCAACATGAGTATGTCTAACATAATAAGCAGGGTAAAATTAAAAAGTGGCTGTTACTAGTCTTTGATAATAGATGTATATTTTCTACCATTTTATAATTAGTTCAGTTTTTTCGCTTCTAGTACTTTTATAAAAGCAACCCTTTCAGACTTTTAAACACTTTCTATAGAGAAGTAAGGATTTAATTTAGTGACAGGTTAATCAGCATGGAATTTTTATAATGGAAAAGGTTAGCATTATTTTAAAATACTAATTTTGGAGAACCAAATTTTACTCTACCTAAGTATTTTTTTTGTTTTTTTTTTCAGCTTACCAATGTTTACAGTTCTGAGAAGGTTCTCCATCCTGTTTACAATGTTTGCTGAAGGAGTTTTACTCAAGTGAGCTAAATTTCTAATATATTTAGTCTTTAACAAGTTTTTAGCTCCCTGAAAAGGTCTCCAGCGTATGTAAGATATTCCAATCATTTGTGTTGTTTTACTTTATCTTTTGAGAAGTTTAAGCAGCTTTCTTCCTTTGCTATAGGAATTGATAGTTTATGACTTCCTTATGGGAGCCTGTCTGAACATGAGATATGCTTTCAAGAATTCCTATACCTACTGAAGCCACTGGGTGAAGCTGAGTCAGAAGATCAATATAGGTTTTAAATCATGTTCATGACTATGCTACTTTACTACAAATGTGTGTGACTATTTTCTGCTTAAAGAAATCTGATTTTCAAAAATGTAAACTCAATAATAATAACATAAGAATAGGAAATAAGCATACTTATTTATATAAGAAAATAAGCTTTTGCTTCATTAGAAGAGTTCTTTTAAATATCTAATTCCTTGGAATCATTTGTTTATAGTTTTTTTTTGGAAGAAAACATATTTTTTGTTGTAAAATGAGTCTTTGTAAATAACTAAAGCCACATGTATATTTTTAAATTATTTTATAGGAAGACTTTTTCTTGGGGTATTAAGATGACTGTATTTGCAATGATTATTGGAGCCTTTGTAGCTGCAAGGTAAGATGTGGGCTTGTATAAAACCTATGAGAGTGCATTAGAATTTGTCAATAATTACTGATAATAAATGATTAGTTACCAATGAAGAGAATTTTTTATAGACTAAATAAGAGACATGTCTTTAAAAAGTATTCAGAGACTTCAGAAAATTAAATCTTTTTGGTTGTGTGAAGATTAAGGCTAGCAAAATCAGATTCTTGGGATTCTTAAAAGTTAAATTCATGTAATTTAGAGTTTATTATGCTGTCTTCTATTTATTGAGCACAGACCATATGCCATTCAATATGTTGGTATTTTACACATACTATTTATGTGTTTTTTACAACTACACCGAATGGTATGGGTATTATTTTCCTATTTATGTTAAGGAAATGAAAATCTAAGTTCCATAGCTTGCTCGAGGTCACATAGCTATTAAATGACAGACCTAGAGTTTGAGTCTATGCCTGACTGCAAAGCCTGTGTGCTTTTATAAACCGTGTAGCATTCTATTCCTTCGCATGCTGCTAAAGAAAATGGTGTCACAGAGAAGACAAGTGATCATGAATTATTTGCCTTATGGGATAATAAATAATAGAATTGCTTTATTTGGCTTCACCTAAGGCGTCACAAATACCAAAACTTGGATATTCTATTAAATTATTAATCATGAAGTTTTTTTTTTCCCATTGTTCTTAACTTTTAATTTTAAAATGAAGAAAATGTATATCCAGAGACTCGGAAAATTAGTGCTCGCTTTGGCAGCACATATGCAAAGACTCAGAAAATGGAAATGATGAGTAGAAGTCTTCTACAATATTTTACTCAGCCCAGAGCATGCATGTATGGGCTTGCTGATGCTGTAGATTCTACCTGACATATATTTTCCATCTGGGAGTTCCAGTGTGCTTCTTGAATTGGCTCATTGACCTTTATCATATCCCTGTAATACAGGTGTGGGGGGAGGGATATAAGTCAATTCTGTTCTACCCTAACTCTCCAAGTAAAATTTCATTCTAAAAAAAAAATAGGGTAATTAGTTACTAGAATTTTGTTATATAGCTGACTGCTTTTCCCTCTAGGTAATCTTGCCTTCTTGGAGAAAAATTCAGTGTGAATCACCTACCATTCTTTTTAAAGGTGCCCTGCTAATCTTGGATCCCACTGAAGCTGGTGGGATCCAAAATCGAACCGAACACAGAATTTTCTCCAAGCTAACTCTAGCCTGCAAAAAGTTTCTGAGGCTGATGCTATCTGGGCCAGCCTTATCCAATTAGAAACTTTTACTTGGGAAAGAAATTTGGAGGAAGAGTTACAGGGTTCTCAGGCTGCTTGGAAGAGGGAGGGGTCATTAGGTAGTTCTGCCCAACATTGCAGTGGCTTAGAGCTCCTCAGAAGTCTGTCCCATGGAGAAGCTGAACTCCAAAGAGATAGCACCTTTGCAGAATCACAGAATGTGAGGCCCCTGTTGTAGCTAGGGTGCTAAGTATGCAGATGGCATACTCTTCTTAGAGTTTCATTTATTCTCTTCAGTTTACTAAGTTCTTCTGCCTGGTGCTCTGCAAAATACTAAGAAACTTCAGTTTCCCAATCTCACTAGTTATATGTAATGTGCTCACTGGGCAATTATTTTAAGTATTTGCGACTACACTGTGTGCGTAGACACTAGCGTACCGTGATCTCAGAACTAACCACAATCCACACTTCAGAAATTCCACCGAGTGGCCCAGCCATCTATGCAAGATAAACCTATCTTTTGTGTGAACCTTTGAAAAATGACATGTTAACAATTTCATTCTCCTTTTGGTTTCCTTATCTGTGAAACTGAGCTGTGATGCCTTCTACTTGCTTCAGATGTACTGTAATGGTGAATTTGGTTGGTTCTGTCTTGCCTGACTTTGAATTCAGAATAGTGTCTATTAACTGACAAGGTTGATTATTGCTAATGACTGTGTTTAAGCATTAGTGCTTCTCAGTTCTGCAGACTCCCTTACTGATTATGAAATTGCAAACTGTAACCTGGAACCAGGAGATACTAGTAGCTGATAAAATGTGTAATATTCACTTACATAGATAAGCATATGTTCTTGGAAATATTGTAGTTCAGACCTATTTAAAATTTAATGCATGTTCTTTAAATGTTAGTTGTTATTAAAGTGTTGTTTATATTTTGCAGCTCTGACTTGGCATTTGATCTGGAAGGATATGTTTTTATTCTGATCAATGATGTCCTGACAGCAGCAAATGGTGCCTACGTAAAACAAAAATTAGATTCAAAAGTAGGTAGCAATGTAATGCTTCTTTAAGAGATGTTTGCTGATACTGGGAATGGTCATGTCAGTCCTTCAGGGGAAAAGTGGAGAATAAAGGAAGATACTTGGGAAAGATGAGAAAGACTAGGGAATCTCTGAGGGTAAGAATGCCTGGACCTTGGTGCTCATGTAAGAAACTATTTTCTAATTAGCAGTTAGATTTTACTGTTGGGTTTTTTGGAAGGGACTAGGTGAATATTGACTTTGAGTGGAATAGTGACATAAGAAGTGTTCATTAGAGAAAAGTGTCATGAATCTTCATGGCTATGTCCTGGAGGACTTGGTGAGGGACCTGGACAAGAAAGAAGTATCTGGAAGCCCTTGAGCAGATTTCAAAAGTGATTTAGAAGCAGCTACAGAACAAGAATGGACTTTGCATATTTGTCCTACAGACAGTTGTCCCTCAGTATCTTTGGGGGGCTGGTTCCAGGAACCCCTGAGATTACAAAAATCCTTGGATGTTCAAGTACCTTATATAAAATGGAAGAGTATTTATGTGTAACCTATGCACATCCTCCCATATACTTTAAATCATTTCTAAATTAACCTAGAAGATCTAGGGACAGTGCAGATCTATTTCCAACACCTTTTCTGTGAATATACCTTTTATGTCTTTTTCTCCGTTTATTTGCCTTAATGGCTATGTGATGATTGCATTTTAATGGGAGCTGCTATTAAAAATTTTTATCTTTGTACTGTAGCTAGAGAAAAGGGAGCAGTTTGAGATTTAGTTTTGCTCTGTGTTTTTGCTGCTTTGGAAATAGGAATAATAACATTTTATTAGTCCACCAGGCTTAGCTGTCTAAAACAGTACTGTCCAGTACAATTCTGTAATGATGGAAATCTGTTATTTCTTCCTATCCATTAATGGTAGCACCTGGCCACACATAGCTGTTGAGCACTTGATAGGTGATGGCCTAATTGAGGAACTGCAGTCATAGTTTAATGTAATTATAATTACATTGAAATCGCTGCATTTGGCCAGTGACTACTGTGTTAGCACAATCTAGAGTACATCCTCAGTTCAGTTCAGTTGCTCAGTCGTGTCCTGACTCTTTGTGACCCCATAGACTGCGGCACACCAGGCCTCCCTGTCCATCGCCAACTCCCAGAATTTACTCAAACTCATGTGCATTGAGTCGGTGATGCCATCCAACCATCTCATCCTCTGTCGTCGCCTTCTCCTCGCACCTTCAATCTTTCCCAGCATCAGGGTCTTTTCAAATGAGTCAGTTCTTTGCATCCAGTGGCCAAAGTATTGGAGTTTCAGCTTCAGCATCAGTCCTTCCAATGAATATTCAGGACTGATTTCCTTTAGGATGGACTGGTTGGATCTCCTTGCAGTCCAAGGGACTCTCAAGAGTCTTCTCCAACACCACAGTTCAAAAGCATCAATCCTTCGGCGCTTAATCCTTCCGTCCAACTCTCACATCCATACATGACTACTGGACTACATCCTAGAATGTAGAAAAAAGTGAAGATGGTTTCTGGTTTCTGTATTTATTTCCAAGGGTGTCCTTTAGTTCTTCATTCAGAAATGACTTATGACTTACTTGTATTAGAACTTCTAAGCATATTAATCTGCTTTTCATAGTTCATGGATTAGGAGCAACAATCCTAACTAGAGAAAGAGGCTTGCCAGCAGTATAAAAATTTGGCTGATAACAGGAGAAACAGGAAAACTTGACAGTCAAGTGGACTGCTCAAACATGGCAACATCATGTAAAAACACAGTATAATCATGTTTATGATGATGCCCTAAATTAGATTTTAGTCAATGTCCTCTGTTTAAGAGGACAGGAGAAAAGATATTCAAAACAGCAAGTAAAAAGGAAAAACAACAGTTTGGCCTTCGTCAGTTGTCTGGGTGGGGTATGTGTGTAGGCATTCTCTACTTCCTGGATGACACATCGCTTGCTGAGGGGGCACCTTATGTTACAGGTTACTTTGTCCTGCTGTGGCTTTTTTCTTGCTGTCTTGCTGTCTGAGATGCTTTTAATAAATCTGGAGTTTTATTACCTATAATTTCAGAACTACTTGTAATCATGGTCCTTTGAGCATGAATCCCATGGCCTATAGGACTTAGCACTGTATTTCAGACCTGAATGCAGCTACTGAATTTAAAACATTTTCAACTTTAAAGAATTCATACAAATAACATGTATTTATAATAGAAGTGGTAGAAAACATAGGTAAACAAGAGGAAGAAAATATAAATCTCTCTTAATTCCACCATTGAGTGAGAAGCACTGTGTTAGTAGATACCCTTTTATAGGAATGTATGTGTTTTTATATATGCATATACACACCTAACTATGAGAAAAACTTAAGAGTGATGATACATAATGTTTTCTAATTTGTATTTTTCATTTAGTACTGTTTCATGAGCACCTTCCTCACCAGTCAGTGTTACTAAACACTTTTAGTGGCTGCATAATATTTCACTGTATTGGGTGTATCATGGTCTAATCAACTGGTTTTCTATTGTTGCATCTTTGTTTACAGTTTTCCAAAGCTGCTTTTGATAAAGCACAGGGAACTCTGCTCAATATTCTGTAATAACCTAAGTGGGAAAAGAATTTGAAAAAGAATAGATATAACATGATAGTATATTCAAAAGCAGAGACATTACTTTGCCAACTAAGGTCCATCTAGTCAAGGCTATGGTTTTTCCTGTGGTCATGTATGGATGTGAGAGTTGGACTGTGAAGAAGGCTGAGCGCCAAAGAATTGATGCTTTTGAACTGTGGTGTTGCAGAAGACTCTTGAGAGTCTCTTGGACTGCAGGGAGATCCAACCAGTCCATTCTGAAGATCAGCCCTGGGATTTCTTTGGAAGGAATGATGCTAAAGCTGAAACTCCAGTACTTTGGCCACCTCATGGGAAGAGTTGACTCACTGGAAAAGACTCTGATGCTGGGAGGGATTTGGGGCAGGAGGAGAAGGGGACGACAGAGGATGAGATGGCTGGATGGCATCACTGACTCAATGGCCGTGAGTCTGAGTGAACTCCGGGAGATGGTGATGGTCAGGGAGGCCTGGCGTGCTGAGATTCATGGGGTCGCAAAGAGTCGGACACAACTGGGCGACTGAACTGAACCGAACATGTATGTGTATAACTGAATGACTTTTCTGTGCACCTAAAATGAACACAACATTGTGAATCAACTATATGCCAATATAAAGTAAAAAAGGTTTAAAAATCACTGAAGAAACAACCCGCTTTTGAGAAGGTAGTTTGGCTTTTCGTGTCGGTTGGTGCGCTCTCAGTCACAGAAGTCAGGCAGATCTTAGGGCCCTATCCTCACTGCTCCTTTATCCCCTAAACTCTAGGACCGCTTTTTCAGGTGACAGCTTCCTGCTGAATGTCCCAGAACTGTGTGAATCACAGGTAGACCCAGAGTTCTCATAGGCTCCCTGTGTTTGAAGATGTGTGCGGTCCTTTTTTTGCTCCCAAGTAGCTGAGGGCACAACTAGGCATACCATGTTTTGGGAATTGTAGGGTAATGGTAATCTTTTTCTTTCCCTTTTTTTTTTTTTTTTTTTTGAGTAATCTTAATCTTCATTGAGCTTCCCATGTACATTTTCAGAAATAACTTCAGAAATACTGGGAAATTATGTCTGTCTGTGTTGTTCTGTGTGAGTCTGTGTGTGTGGATCTGGCCTTCCTTCTCTCTTAAATCTCACTGTTATGTTTCTGGAACAGCCTAGGACTAATCTAGGGACTTTTGATTCAGTTTTGGAAACGGAAGGGCTCCAAGGACATGTCTGTATAGAGATGTATGTTTTTTGTTCAAAATAACTTCTTTTCTCCTTGCTCTTTTGAGACAGCCACTTGATACCATTTTTATTTCTCTGATTTTAAGTACTCAAGGAAGTTATGTCAAATAAACTAAAAATCTTGTAAGTTTGCTTTTTTTTTTGGAAAGCTTAGGTTATTTCTTAGTGTTTGCAAAACTTCTGACTTAATGTGCTATGTATATTGTGGGGAGAGTGGTGTGTGTGTATAATGGGAGTGGTGCTCTGTTCAGGGTTGTCTCCATCTATCTGCTGAAACCAAATGAACCACCTAATTTTTCACTCTCCTAGGAGCTGGGAAAATATGGTCTGCTCTATTACAATGCACTGTTCATGATTCTGCCTACCCTGGCCATTGCATATTTTACGGGAGATGCCCAAAAGGTAAGACTTTCTAATTATGGCATCAATCATGCCTTATGTTTTGGAATTTTATTTTTACTTGTATGATCAAAAGATAGTTTGGTTGTTAAAAAGTAATGTTTTTACTAAGTGACCAAAAACCAAGAATTTACTTTTTAGCTTGCTAATGTCATGCTAACCTTTTTGGATAGTACTAAAATAGCTTAAAATAGCTCTGGCTGTCAACATAAAAATAGTGCATGCCGTCTATCGTCCTTCTTTTACGTGCCAGAACGTTAGAGGAAGGGAACTTTTACATTTCTGCTGAACTACAGAGTAGGAATAGTAGCAGATTATCCTTGAAAAACAAAAAATCCAGAAGTAGTAGAATTCATCAAACCTAAACAAAATGCTTGGCATCTCCAGAAGCTCTCAGTTTTGGTGACAGTTGTTATGCTGGCTTAAATCCCAGACTGTTTTTTTTCCCCTCAGGAGATATTTAGCCCAGTGGTGACTTAACCACATAAATAGCAACTAATGTAGTAGTTAACTCATTTTCTGCAAATGTCTAGCTAAATCCAGAATAACATAACAAACTAAATCCAGACAAGAATTTTTCTCTGAAACAAATGAATATTCATAGGATAAAAATTGGTAACATTTTGTTAGAATTCACAAAATTTTGAGAACTTAATGGAAATCTAGAATTCTGCCAAAGATTTCTGTACCAAAATTCCTTCTAATGATTCCCCTGGCTAGCAGTTTCTTCAGAATAAATGTGTTATTTATTCTAATGACAGTGACAAATTCCACAAATCAGTCAGAACCAAAGTAAAGCAAAGGTTTTTGGAAATACTTAGGCTGTTAAAAAAAAATCAGCGGTAGGAGAAGAGTGACTGATAATAAAGCTTTTTTTTTTTTTTTTTTAAATCAAGAGCTCGCTCTTTCTCGTAAAACTGGCATAGAACATATGTAAATATTTTAATGAATAGAGTGTTGAATAAGTTTTTTTGTGGCTCTGAAAAAAGTGGGAAGAGAAACTAACATTTACTGAGTTCCTGTTATGTGCTACTCACTTTATGTATATATAATGTAATATAGTCCCCAAGGATTCCCTGATCACTCAGTTGGTAAAAAATCCACCTGCAATGCAGGAGACCCTGGTTCGATTCCTAGGTCGTGAAGATCCCCTGGAGAAGGGATAGGCTACCCACTCCAGTATTCTTGGGCTTCCACTGTGGCTCGGCTGGCTGGTAAAGAATCTGCCTGCAATGCAGGAGACCTGGATTTGATCCCTGGTTTGGGAAGATCCCCTGGAGAAGGGAAAAGTTAACCCACTCCAGTATTCTAGCCTGGAGAATTCCAGGCACTGTATAGTCCATGGGGTCACAAAGAGTTGGACAAGATTGAGCGACTTTTACTTTATGGACCCCATAACAGCTATAGGAAGTTTGAATTAACCCTATATTTTTTTAAAAAAATTAAAATTTATTTTATTTATTTGGCTGCATTAGGTCTTAGTTGAGGCACGTGGGCTATTCAGTATTAGTTGTAGCATGCAGGATCTTTAGTTGCTGCATGTGGGATCTAGTTCCCTGACCAGAAATCAAGCCCAGGTCCCTTACATTGGGAGCTCAGAGTCTTAGCCACTGGACCACCGGGGAAGTCACTGAATGAACCCTATTTTATTAATGTGGAAATAGAGGTTCAGAGAGACTGAATAACTTGCCCAGCATCATACTGTCAGCAGGGTAGTAGTGTCAGGACTTAAACCCAAGCCTGATTGCAGGGACCATGGTCTCTTCAGTGCTCTGCCTACCTCTAGCTAACCCGAGCAGAAGTACCCTCCACCCTTTAGCTTTGGGGCAAGAATGTAATGTAAAATAACCCCATACCTCATGGCAACACAGGTGTTCCAAATCTTCAGGCCAATCTGTACATGAGAAAGTTGGAAGAATTAATGTGGTTAGGTATTCTACAGACTTGGCAAAAAATGTAATTTTCATTAATTTGAAACTTCGACTAGTAACTTGTAGCTACTTGAAAAAATTGACTGAAGGAGATATTTCTTCATTCCAGAGTGATGATCATTTAACTAGAAATTACCTGCCAGGTTGTAGCAAAATCCGTGCATGTTTTGAAGTTCACTAACATACTTTCAATTTTAAATGCTTCAATATAAGTGTTTACTTATAGTGGAAAAAATGACTTTGCCACCTATATTGGGATGAGATTTAGATTTTACTCTTCTTTTTTGAAGCTTCCCTGTTGGCTCAGACGGTAAAGCGTCTGCCTACAATGCAGGAGACCCGGGTTTGATCCCTGGGTCAGGAAGATCCTCTGGAGAAGGAAATGGCAACCCACTCCAGTATTCTTGCCTGGAGAATCCCATGGACTGAGGAGCCTACTAGGCTACAGTCCATGGAGTCGCAAAGAGTCAGACATGACTTTTTTAAGGCAGAGGAGTGGAATTTGAGGAATCTTTTTGTTTTTCTTAATAAAAATGCCAAGCAAAGGTCACAAAAGGTTTCTTTGGAAGAATAATGTTTTTAAAGAATGACAGAATTGATCTAAATGCTTTCAAGTTGGGATGATAAACTAATTAGGGAGACTGAACTCAATTGCTTTGTGATCAGCCCCATCAGTGTTTTTGGGTTTCACGTGTTTGTTCATCCTCATTCTTATTATCAATTAATATGATCCTTATAAAATAGTTCAGTTCAGTTCAGTCGCTCAGTCGTGTCCGACTTTTTGCGACCCCGTGAATCACAGCACGCCAGGCCTCCCTGTCCATCACCAACTCCCAGAATTTACTCAAACTCATGTCCATCGAATCGGTGACGCCATCTAGCCGTCTCATCCTCTGTCATCCCCTTCTCCTCCTGCCCCCAGTCCCTCCCAGCATCAGATTCTTTTCCAATGAGTCAACTCTTTACATGAGGTGGCCAAAGTACTGGAGTTTCAGCTTTAGCATCATTCCTTCTAAAGAACACCCAGGGCTGATCTCCTTTAGAATGGACTGGTTGGATCTCTTTGCAGTCCAAGGGATTCTCAAGAGTCTTCTCCAACACCACAGTTCAAAAGCATCAATTCTTCGGCGCTCAGCTTTCTTCACAGTCCAACTCTCACATCCATACATGACTACTGGAAAAACCATAGCCTTGACTAGACGGATCTTTGTTGGCAAAGTAACGTCTCTGCTTTTGAATATGCTATCTAGGTAGTTCATAACTTTCCTTCCAAGGAGTAAGTGTCTTTTAATTTCATGGCTGCAGTCACCATCTGCAGTGATTTTGGAGCCCACAAAAATAAAGTCTGACACTGTTCCACTGTTTCCCCATCTATTTCCCATGAAGTGGTGGGACCAGATGTCATGATCTTAGTTTTCTGAATGTTGAGCTTTAAGCCAACTTTTTCACTCTCCTCTTTCACTTTCATCAAGAGGCTTTTTAGTTCCTCTTCACTTTCTGCCATAAGGGTGGTGTCATCTGCATATCTGAGGATATTGATATTTCTCTCGGCAATCTTTATTGGAGTACAGATGGACCTACTGGCTGGCAGGCTTAAAATCTCATGTTCTTTTTCTTAACACTCTCTCCCTCTAACATTCTTGGGTAGTTATTAAGTGCTGTTATGTGTCTCTGGGCTCAGGTGATATGAAAGAAAGATGAATTCGGTGGTATTCTTGCCTCTGAGGATCATTTAGTTGTCTTGGGGAGCAGACCTGTCAGCAGCAGAGTCATCAGTGTTATAGGTTCCGTGGAGAGCTGTTGGGGGCATTGTGGGTTGGAAAATGTAAGTGGATCAATTCCACCTCCTTGCTGGAGAGGGAATGCCTGTCTTATGGAACTTTGCCTACAAACAGAATGAAAATACAAATGATGTGAATAATCAGTACTGTTTGGTAGGTTTTGAATTAAATTCGGCACTTAGGAACTCCAAGAATTTTGAGTTTGATTCTGTTTCTAAATCCCTTTGTTTCTAAATTTTTGTATGCTTATTACTACAATTTTAAATTCGGTTCGGATTCATTCAGTTAAGTATTTCTGAGCATATTCCCTGTGCTGAGAGAGCCTTGTGCTAAGTTCTCTTGGGAATATGTGAGAAATACAGTGCAGTCTTTGCCACTCAAGGAGGACATTTGACTTGCTACAGAGGTGGTGTAAGATCCAGCACCAAAGTGTGTGCCAGTCAGTCAGTGCTGTAAGTATTGTAGGAGGAAGCAGGTGTGGGCGAAATATCAAGCTTGGCTTATTAGAGAAGATAGGGCTTGGTTTTCTGATCCACCAACTGCAACAAGTAACGCTAACCTATTCTTTGAGTATCCTCATTAGAGGTACAGCTTACAGAAGTGGTTGAATGGTTTGGTTTTATTGACGAGCACAGAAGCACTGGGGGGAAGCCATAGACGCCCTAACACGTCCTAGAGGCTCGTGGTATCCTACCAGAGGTTGCAGTTGATTCCTTCCACTGAAAGGTTCAGTTTCGTAGTCAGTGGACTGCTTGTCTGAAGTTCTGGCAAAGGGGTTCGCATTACAGAGTAGAATATGTGGCAGGATTTCAAGTAAGTGTTTTCTCTTAAGTCCAGTTCATGTTCAGTGTGTGTCTTTTAGGTTGGGTTTCCCCTTCAAAATATGTGTATCTGTAAGTGGGCAAACATTCATGTATGTGCATGTGTTATTTTGAAAAAGAGTGGACACTTTCTGGTGTGACAGTTTAGCTTTAAATAGAACTGTTCCGTATTAACAAGTCTACTTCTGGTGTTCAAGTAGTACTTCACCTATAGGATATGGAGCTTTGTACCTGATAAGATGCTTCCATGTTGATCATTTCCCCCTAATCTTCATTGTGTACTTGTGTGGTAGATTGTTAATCTGGTTTATAGAGGTTAAAGACATGCTTGAGGTTACCTGATGACAGAGTTTAGTACTAGAACCACCCTGCCTATTTTTTTGTTTGTTTGACCATGCCATGGGATTTTGTTTGTTTGACCATCCCAAACTTCAGGGATTTTAGTTTCCTGACCAGGGATCAAACCTGGGTCCCCTGAAGGGGAAGCGCAGAGTCCTAACCACTGGGCCACCAGGGAATTCCCTAAAACCAGTCTTTCTGACTGTAAGGAGATCTCTTGCTGTTTGCCTGACCACGTCTATTGCCCAAAGCCATTTGCTGACTCCCTGACTGACTTTTTCCACTGTTCGGGACTATGCATACAGAACAAGCTATTGAATGGAAGAAATAGCTCAGATTAATATTAGAAGTGGAGTCTCTGCAGCTTGGCTTTGTTGTTAATTGTTTACAAATAATTATTTCATTCAGCAAATATCTATTGAGTGCTTCTTATATGTCAGACGCTGTTCTAAGTTAAAAACACATGCCTTTGCTTCAAAGGAGCTTACATTCCGATGGTGTAAGATAGACTAAACATAAATTATATAGTAAGAGCTATAAAGAGAGATAAAACAAAGAAGAGAGTGATTAGGGAAGTACTATTTTGGATAAGATGACTAGGGAAAGCATCTTTATAAGCTTCGTTTGAGCAGACACTGAATGTATTGACTCAGAGACCAGTTGGTGTGGCTCTTTAGAAGGGGTAGTCTAGGCCAGGTATTCTAAGGGCTGAGGTAGGAGCTTGTTGACAGGGGATGTTTTCTGAAGAGGTAAATATCAGAAGTCAGAGTGGGCCTTGAAAGATGAAGAGGCAGAGAAACAAAAGGTGCATTCCGGGTGGAACTGACAAACCGGAGCACAGGCACAGCCCCAAGGACCAGAATCTTCAGTGTGGTTAGAAAGTGTAAGTCAAGGACTTCGGAGCCTTTAGCAGAGAGCCTTTAGAGAGCATGCGGTTCCAGCCCCTTATCTCACAGATGAGGGAACTGGGCCCCAACGAGGGCTCTGGACTAGACCCAGATTTCCTGACTCTGCAGCTGGTGTCTCCCTCTTCCTGCCACGCCACACCCCATTTCCTTCCAAGTTGGAACCAGTGCTAGGCACAGGAATTTGAAATTTACTGTGTCGATAACGACACATCCCTAAAAGTTTGTGACATAAGTGGTACAGCTGAGAGAACTTGGGGCCAGAATGCAAAAGACCAGCAACCTCCAGGTCTGTTTACGAGCACTGTCTGGCTCCGGGCAAGTCCTGTCTGCTCTCTCGGCCTGCTCTGTCACATGGTAACTGAGTAGGTTGGATCCGCTAAGTTGCTGGGTTCTGTAGGTAGGGCCTTTTCAGGGCTGAGACAGCATGTCTGAGGAGTAGAAGGCACGCCAGTGTGGAGACTGAGCTGCTGTTCCTGACAGCTGGCATGAGCCCAGTTGCTCCCTGACTCCTAATAACCTATGCTGATAAACTGCTCTCATCTATTGGACTTATGGCTTTCCTGACCTAGAGCTATTTTGTTTGGAAGCTCTCTATTGAATGAAAAGATTGCCAAGATAAATTATTAAATGAAGAAGCGCAGTGTAAAATAATGCATCTGGTATACTAGCTTTAGAATAAAATACAAAGGAAAAAATAAAAATATATGTACACATTCATCTATTTTACTTACTGTTTAAGTAAAGAGACTATGGAAGAAAATACATGAAACTAATAAAGTAATCACCAGTTTGCTTGTGAGAGAGAAAATAGGAAAGTGTAGAACAGAAATGCAATGAAGACTTCATTACTTATTTTTTTTCTGATTGTAGAACTGTATGAATTTATTTAAACTGCATTTTATAAAAGGAACATAAAAAAGGATAGTTTTTTTCCTGTAAATAATGGCTATCCAGTGATGAATTCTAAACTTTAAAATGACTGGGGGAAGTGGGGAAAATTAACTTGTTTTTACTGTTTCAGTGTTTCAGACTCCTGAGCCAGGATTCAAATTGAAGCAAAATCAGATCCAAATTATTTTTCTGAAAATCCCACTGTTAACCTTAGTAGGGAGAAAAGGGAAGACTTCCCTCTGTTGGAGCAAGAATTCAATAAGAGGGCTCTGAAAGGTCAGCACCCCAGGGAGGCAGGAGTTACACAGAGCAGTTGATGGAGCTGGCACGGCTTTTAAGGAAAAATTGAAAGCCAGTGAAGAAAATAACTAAATTTCCATAAAAGTGAAAGGCAAGATCCTTTCACTTTTCCATACTTGTCCTTGGCAGAGTGTTCTGAGAAACCGTGTGTGTGTATGTGTGTGTGTGTGTGTGTGTTTGTGGTGTAATTTTTCAAAAAGTTTAAGTTCTCGAAGTCCTGGTCTTACCAGAAACCAAGGAACCAATATATTCAGCATTTAGTTTTTCTAAACACAAATCTTCTAACTTTAAAACATACTCCTTAGAAAAAAACAAAAACTGTGGTAAAGCCAGCTTTTACTATTAACGGAAGAGATGTAGTTAACATTGATAAAGGTGGAGCAAGCACCAGCTAACTGATGGCTTTCTGAAGTGTCAGATTGAAAAGACTGTGTTTAAACTTGTTAGTCGCTACCTCCAAAAGGGAATGTGTGCAGCACAAAGCCAGCGATTCAGAGCGTTGGGAGCTGGAGCCTGGCTTGCTGGCAGCACCCCCTGTTAGGTGTTCTCACGTAGGGATGGGAGAACAGACCCTTTGCTGTAGCTCTCACAAGGCCAGCACTGTAGGCCCTGGGGCACTGTATAATGTCTTCATTCTGTCACTGGTTAAATTACATGGCTCAGATGAGTTTTACAGGAAAAGTTCTTGCACAGATTATCTACTGGGAGGTATCTCTTACTAAGCATTGCTACTAAATAATGAAGAATTATTAGGCTGTTGCCTTAGCCTGTCCAGGGTTATTAATCTTTTCTGGGTCACTCTGTGAACCGTTACAGACTGATTCTCAAACCCTGAAGTGTTCTTTCCCACATAGAGACAGGGCCCTTATGCTTTTCTGGGCCTTGGTATTCTCAAACATAATATGAGTGGATTGGATCAGTTATTCTTTATTTACGAATGACTAGGTCTTTCTCTATGATGGGGTTAATGGCAACCTCCTCCAAGAGGGCGTATACCATACCCAGGTCTAATGCACCCAGAGCCCCTTGCCTTGTAGCTGTCCACTGCTGACCCATTCCTCCCAGGGGACACTCAAACAGAGTTCTGTCTCAGTCTCTGTGGGGTCTCTGGGTCCTGGTGTGCACAAGGTTGGTTTGAGTCCTCTGAGTGTCTCTGGCAGGTATGGGGTTTGATTCCAAAGACAGTTTTGCCCCTCCTGCTGTCTTGTTGGGGCTTCTCCTTTGCCCTTGGACATGGGGTATGTCCTCAAAGTCGCTCCAGAGCTATGCAGCCACTGCTCCAGTGCCACAGGACTGGGAAAACAGACTCTTTTAGGGCACACACACAAAAAAAACTGTGTGTGCACCAGGACCCAGGAGAAAGGATCAGTGACCCCACAAGAAACTGGCCCAGACTTGCCTGGGAGTGATCAGGAGTCTGCAGTGGAGGCGTGAGCTGGCAATGGCCTGCTGCAGGGTTGGGGGCACTGAGTGTAGCAGTGCATGCTTGGGACCTTTTGAAGGATGTTGCCATTATCTTCATTCAATTCAGTTCAGTCACTCAGTCGTGTCCGACTCTTTGCAACCGCATGGACTGCAGCACGCCAGGCCTCCCTGTCCATCACCAGCTCCTAGAGCTTACTCAAACTCATGTCCATTGAGTTGGTGATGCCATCCAACCATCTCATCCTCTGTCATCCCCTTCTACTCCAGCCTTCAATCTTTCCCAGCATCAGGGTCTTTTCCAATGAGTCAGTTCTTTGCCTCAGGTGGCCAAAGTATTGGAATTTCAGCTTCAACATTAGTTTTTCCAACGAATATTCAGGACTGATTTCCTTTAGGATGAACTGGTTGGATCTCCTTGCTGTCCAAGGGACTCTCAAGAGTCTTCTCCAATACCACCGTTCAGAAGTTTTGACTGGATGGACCTTTGTTAGCAAAGTAATGTCTCTGCTTTTGAATATGCTATCTAGGTTGGTCATAACTTTCTTTCCAAGGAGTAAACGTCTTTTAATTTCATGACTGCAGTCACTATCTGCAGTGATTTTGGAGCCCCAAAATATAAAGTCTGACACTGTTTCCACTGTTTCCCCATCTATTTCCCATGAAGTGATGGGACCAGATGCCATGATCTTTGTTTTCTGAATGTTGAGCTTTAAGCCAACTTTTTCACTCTCCTCTTTCACTTTCATCAAGAGGCTTTTTAGTTCTTTTTTACTTTCTGCCATAAGGGTGGTGTCATCTGCATATCTGAGGTTATTGGTATTTCTCCCAGCAGTCTTGATTCCAGCTTGTGCTTCTTAAGCAGGGTGACAATATACAGCCTTGACGGACTCCTTTTCCTATGTGGAACCAGTCTGTTGTTCCATGTCCAGTTCTAACTGTTGCTTCTTGGGCTGCATACAGGTTTCTCAATAGGCAGGTCAGGTGGTCTGGTATTCCCATCTACTGAAGAATTTTCCACAGTTTATTGTGATCCACACAGTCAAAGGTTTTGGCATAGGCAATAAAGCAGAAATAGATGTTTTTCTGGAACTCTCTTGCTTTTTCAGTGATCCAGCGGATGTTGGCAATTTGGACTCTGGTTCCTCTGCCTTTTCTAAAACCCCCTTGAACATATGAAAGTTCACAGTTCACATATTGCTGAAGCCTCCTTGGAGAATTTTGAGCATTACTTTACTAGCATGTGAGATGAGTGCAATTGTGCGGTAGTTTGAGCATTCTTTGGCATTGCCTTTCTTTGGGACTGGAATGAAAACTGACCTTTTCCAGTCCTGTGGCCACTGCTGAGTTTTCCAAATTTGCTGGCATATTGATTGCAGCACTTTCACAGCATCATCTTTCAGGATTTGAAATAGCTCAACTGGAATTCCTTCACCTCCACTAGCTTTGTTCATAGTGATGCTTTCTAAGGCCCACTTGACTTCACATTCCAGGATGTCTGGGTCTAGATGAGTGATCACACCATCATGATTATCTGGGTCGTGAAGATCTTTTTTGTATAGTTCTTCTGTATATTCTTGTCACTTCTTCTTAGTATCTTCTGCTTCTGTTAGGTCCATACCATTTCTGTCCTTCTGTTGCTTCCTGGGCTGCATACAGGTTTCTCAAGAGGCAGGTCAGGTGGTCTGGTATTCCCATCTACTGAAGAATTTTCCACAGTTTATTGTGATCCACACAGTCGAAGGCTAGAGAGCTCTTTCCCATTCTGTTGTTTTCCTCTATTTCTTTGCATTGATCACTGAGGAAGGCTTTCTTATCTCTTCTTGCTGTTCCTTGGAACTCTGCATTCAGATGCTTATATCTTTCCTTTTCTCCTTTGCTTTTTGCTTCTCTTCTTTTCACAGCTATTTGTAAGGCCTCTCCAGACAGCCATTTTGCTTGTTTGCATCTCTTTTCCATGGGGATGGTCTTGATCCCTGTCTCCTGTATAATGTCACGAACCTCAGTCCATAGTTCATCAGGAACTCTATCTATCAGATCTAGGCCCTTAAATCTATTTCTCACTTCCACTGTATAATCATAAGGGATTTGATTTAGGTCATACCTGCATGGTCTAGTGGTGTTCTCTACTTTCTTCAATTTAAGTCTGAATTTGGCAATAAGGAGTTCATGATCTGAGCCACAGTCAGCTCCTGGTCTTGTTTTTGTTGACTGTATAGAGCTTCTCCATCTTTGGCTCCATCTTTAGAAAGGTTAATGACTTCCTAACGGCCTCACAGGAAATTAATGGCAGAGTTGGAATTAGAACTTCGGCTTTTTGACTCAGCAACCATGTAGAACCATCTGGGAGAAAAAAATTCAGACTATATTGCCTTGTCTTTGGTTTTCCCCAGTAGTGCAGATGGAAAGATGATAAGATATAGAACTGCATGGGCGTTTACTAGGTGAGTAATTTGGAGAAAGTTACCTAATGTTTCTTAGCCTAGAGCATAATAGCTTAGTAAGTTGTGGGGTTATTTATTTATTTGTTTTTAATGCTGGTTTTATGGTAGGGAGAGTGGACTGCATTGTACTGTAATGCTGTTAGGCTTGTATTTATCCTGCAGCTGTGCTCTCAGATGGCTGCTGCTTGTTCTGTGTCAGCCAAGACCCGTTCCTGTGGCAGAGCAGGGGGATGCACAGGCTGCCTGACCCGTTGACTGGCTTTCTCCAGAGATAGGCTGAGTATGTAGGGAAAGAAAAAAAAATCTTAGAATTATTTTTCTATTTCTGAATTGTATATAAATAGAATTATGTCCATGAGATTTATTTTTAGTGTTCTACAGATACAGTTATTAGGTTCCCAAAGGGCACTGTGCACTATATATTTGGGGCATTTTTCTGAATAGAGTTTAATGTTCAGTGTAGAGAACATTGGGCTTGAAATATATTAAGTCTCCCATTGATTAGCTGTGTTACTTAAAGACAGTCACTCATTGTCTTCTGGGAATAATAAGATTTGGCCTTTCTACCTCACTGGCTTGTTGTAGGAATCAAATGATGGGGTGTATATAGAAGCACTTTGCCAACCATAAAGTGCTCCACAATACGCAGCAGTACATTTTTAACTGTGAAGGTAATACATTTTTATTGCCACTATTTATCCCTTCATTATCAACAAATTCAACTTAGCTATCTTCAGCTCAGTGCTCTGAGGCCCACCTTGGGGTCTGGAGCACGATTTGAGTTTTAGTAGGTGTCAAATTGTACATTGAAAGCAGTAAAAGATTGTTGAGAGGGAAAGGATGAGAAGAGTGCATATATATATATTTAAAAAGGCTCCAGTGGGACTTGTAGGGATGAAAAATATAGTCAGAATTTGAAAACGCAGCGGAAAGTATCAAGCAGCAGTCAGGCACTGCGCAGGAGGCAGAGCTCGGTGCGCTACAGAGACGCAGTAGAAAGCGTTCGAGACGAGGGCAGGGGAAGGCTAGAAAGCAAGTGAGCAGGTCATGAGTGCCGTGTGGGATAACACTGAGAGCACCAACATTTGCGTGACTGGAGTTCTGAAAAGGGGTGAGTGGGGGGCAGAAACAAATGTGAAGAAACAATAGCTGAATTTTTTCCAAATTTGATGAAATCTCTAAACCTGCACACACAGGAAAGTCAGTAAACCTTAAATAGAATAAACATAAAGGAGACTGTACCATAGAGAGGGACATATCATAATGCTAAAAGGGTTAATATAGGTGGGTACAACAATCCTAAATGTGTATATACTTGATGAGAGAGCTTCAAAATATATGAAGCAAAAGCTGATAGCACAGAAAGGATAAATAGACCAACCTGTTGGGAGATTTAATATTCAAGTAATTGATGAAAATACCTAAACTGAAAGTCATTAAGGATAGAGAAGACTTGACCAGCACCATGAACCAATGCAACCTAGCTGGTGTTTGTAGAGCACTTCTGTCAAACAGCAACAGGATACTCATTCATTTCAAGTGCACACGGAACAGCGCACTAACATAGACTGCATTCTGGGCCGTAAAACAAGTCTTGGAAGTTTAAAAGAATTGCAACCATACAAAGTGTGTGTAGTGATCAGCCCAGAATTAAACTAGAAGTTAAAATATATCAAAAACAAGAAAGATTTCAATTCAGTGATCTAAAACGTCTCCCTTAAGAAACTAGAAAATAAGAGCAAATTAAACCCAAAGTAAATAGAAGGATGCAGAAATCAATGAAATAGAAAACAGAAAAGCAGCAGAGAAATCAATAAAAGTAAAAGCTGGTTCTTTGAAAGGATCAATAAAATTGCTAAGCCCTGGCCAATTAATCAGGACGGAAAGTCAGAATACACAAATTACCAACATCAGAAATAAACATACAGAGCCTGTATATATTAAAGGGATAAGAGAATTATATGAACAATATGCCATAAACTGAAAAACTGAGAGGTGTACAAATTCTTGAAAGACAAAGCTGTAAAACCTCACTCAAGAAGAAATAGGTAACATGAATAGCCTTACTGTATAAAATAATTAACTTGCTTGATTTGGTTAAAATAATTAAAAGTCCTAATTAATAGGGCTATTTAGCCCCATCTTTATTAGAGAAATTGTATTTGTAGTTTAAAACCTTCTGAAAAAGGACACTTCAGGCACTGATCACTTCACTGGAGTGTTTAAGGAAGAAATAATGCTAATTCCACATAACTTCTTCCAGAATGTAGAAAAGGAGGAACACTTCCCAAATGATTTTTTATGAGGCCAGCATGCCCTCTACCACTAGCTGACAAAAAAATTATAAGGAGAGAAAAAAAAAAACTAGTCTAAAAACATCCAGCAGTATATAAAAAGGACACTATCTCATGACCAAGTTGTGTTTATCTCAGGAATTAGGGTTAGTTTAAAGCTGGAAAATTAATCAGTATAATTCATCATATTGGCAAGAGTAAAATAGAAGAAGGGCTTCCCAGGTGGCTCTGTGGTAAAGAATCTGCCTGCCAATGCAGGAGATGCAGGTTTGATCCCTGGGTCGGGAAGATCCCCTGGAGAAGGAAATATCAACCCAGTATTCTTGCCAGGGAAATCCCATGGACAGAGGAGGCTGGACAGAGGAGCTACAGTCCATGAGGTCACAAGAATCGGACACAACTTAGTGAGTAAACAACAGCAAAAATGGAAGAAACACGTCAATAGTTAGAGAAAATGTATTTGATGAAGGTGACACCCATTTATGGGTTTAAAATTCTCAGCAAACTTGGAATAGAAGGGAACTTTCTCAGTCCAATAAAGGACATCTACCAAAATAATATGTTGCTATCGTGCTTAGTGGTGAATGACTCAGTACCTTTTCTCTAGGACTGAGAACAAGGCAGGGATGTCCACTCTTATATAATGTTCTATTCAGCATTGTACTAGAAGACCTCATCAGTGCAAGAAAGGAAGAATGAGAGATTATAAAGGAAGAATTTAAAATACCTCTATAAAAACCACGATCATATATGTAGAGAAAAAAGAATCTACAAAAGAGTGATTAGAACTAACTAGTTTACAAAGTTGTAAGATAACAAGGTTAGCATGTAAAAATCGACTGAACTGTGATTTACCAGCAGTGAACTTTTGGAAACTAAATAGTACCATTTACAAAAGCTTCAAAAGTATGAAATACTCAGGGAAAAGTTTAGCAAAAAATGTCTATATCTGTGCCCTGAAAACTTTACAAAACAATAATAGATCGATGAAACAGCAGAGAATCAAGAAGCAGAAATAGACCATGTGGTCCGTTGTTTTTGTCAAAGTTGCCTGAATAAATCAGTGAGGAAAGGATGGTCTCTGCAACTAATGGTGCTATAGCAATTTGACATCTGTGTGCAGAGAAATGAACCTGACCCGTACCTCAGGAAATACACAAAAATTAACTTGAAATGTATTTGGAATTGCATTGTGGTGTTACTCCCCTAAGTCATGTTGACGTCCTACCCCTAGTACCCCAGTGCCTTTGAAATAGGGTCATTACAATTCATTAAGATGAAAAGGTAATGGAGTAGGGTATACCCTAATCCAGTATCACTGGTGTGGTTAGAAGAAGAGGAAATTTGGATACAGACAATAACATAGAATGCCGTGAAAATATGCAGGCAAACATCCCAATGATGCCTCTGTAAGCTAAGGAACACCACAGATTGCCAGCACATCACCAGCATCTCGGGCAGAGGCATTGTCCCTCCCAGCAGTCAGCAGGAGCCCACCCTGCTGACGCCTGCATCTTGGACTCCTGGCATTTGAAACCATAAGAAATGACTTTTGTTTTTTAAGTCGCTCAGTTGGTGGTACTTTGCTACAGTAGCCCTAACAAACAGACTAACAGTATCAAGTTTTCTAGTTCCATTTATTTTGGCTTTTTACACCCGTGGTGGATTCATGTCAATGTATGGCAAAACCAATACAGTATTGTAAAGTAAAATATAGTAAAAATTAAAAAAAAAAAAAAAAAGAGTTAAACCCCACCCCCCCAAAAAAAAACTAAATGAAGTGGGAACTCTCACACAGTGCTGGTGGGAATACAAAATGTTTTAGCCACTTTGGAAAACAGTTTGACGTTTCCATATGAAAAGATAAAAGGAACCAAAAGTATATGTCAAGTTAAAGAAGGCATGTATAAGAGTACATAGTATACAATGCCATTTATATGAAATTATTGAATGGCAAAACTCCAGTAACAGAAAGGAGATCAGAGGTTCCCAGACCCTGTAATAGGGGAGGGATTGACTATAAAGGGTCAGGAGGGACCTTTCTAGGCTAGCAAATATTTTTTTCCCCAACTTTACAGATACAATGGACATTTAATATTGTGTAAGTTTAAGTTGTACAGTGGTTGATTTGATAGTTATGTATTAGGAAGTGATTACCGTAGTAACATGAGTTAACCCTACCGTCACCTCACATAACTGCCATTTCTTTTTTTGTGGTGAAAACACTTGGGATCTACTCTCTTAGTAACTTTCAAGTATGTGAACTTTATAGTATTGTTAACCATAAAACCGTGCTTGCACATCAGAGCCCTAGAACATATACGTATTCTAAGTTATAAAACCAACATCTCACTGTTTCCCCCTGCCAGTGCCTGGCAACCACCATTCTGCTCTGATTCTATGCATTTGGCTTTTTTAGATTTTTACATGTGAGATCAAACTGTGTATGACTTTCTTCGTCTGATCTATCTCACTTTGCATAATGCCTTCAAGGTCCGTTTATGTTGTTACAAAATGCAGGATTTCCTTTCTCATGGCTAAATAGTGTTCCTGTGTGTGTGTGTGTGTGTGTGTGTGTGTGTGTGTGTGTGTGTGTGTGTTTCATCCTGACTGTAAAATGTACATTCTTGCCAACAATATACAAGGATTCTCTTTTCTCCACACCGTTGTCAGCACTTGTCATCTCTTTGATGACAGCTATTCTAACAGTTGTGGGGTGCTATCTCATTGTGGTTTTAATTTGTACTTTTTTAGTGATGTTGAGCACCTTTTCATGTACCTGTTATCCATTTATACTTTTTTTGGGGGGGGGGAAATCTACTCAATTCCTTTGCCCCTTTTTTAATTGGATTGTTTGGGGTTTTTCTTGCTGTTGAGTTGTATGGGTTTCTTACGTGCTTTGACAGTTAACCTCTTATCAGATATGTAGTTTGCAAATGTTTTTCCCATCCCATAGTTTGCCTTCTCATTTTGTGGATTGTTTCTTTTGCTGTGCAGAAGCCTTTTAGTTTGATGTCATCCCTCTTTGCCTTGGTTGCTTTTGGTGTCATAGCCAGAAAATTGTTGTCAAGACCATTGCCAAGGTGCTTTCCCCTCTGTTTTCCTCTAGGGTTTATGGTTTTAGGCCGAACTTTCTTCATCATGATTGTAATGGTGGTTTCATGCCTATGCATTTGTCAAGACTCATTGAATTAAACACTTAAAAATTGGTGAATTTATTTTTTTAATATGTTATGCCTCAACAAGGAATCATAAGCAAGTTGAATGTCTACTGTCTGTCAAATGCTGTGATTCAACTAATGTGAAGTGGGTCCTCCCACCAGGGAGCTCCCCGCCTGTAGATGTGGTAGAGGAAGACTTGGAGTTCATGGAGAGAGAAGTACTGAAGAGGAGTAGTGCTGAGGCCCAGGGGAAGGAGTTCTTGATCTGGGAAAGCCCCACAGAGGAACTGCTTGGCTTCTAGTTTGATGGGTGAGCAGGAGTCAGGTGAATGTCGAGGGGAAGGGCATTCCAGGCCAAGGCATGTGAGTGTGAAATGTATGTTATATTTTATAAACTGCGAGGAGCCTGGTATTGCTGGAGCCCTGGAGCTATGAGATTTGTGTTGAAGTGGCAAGAGTTGAAGTTGGACAGGTTGGTAGAGAGAGAAAAAGTGGAATGTTCCTCACATTTGCTTGACAAACTCATATTGCAAGAGAAATTATGTACTTGAGAGAGAAACCCTCCCTCATGGGTGAGAGACAGATGATCAATGCACACTGTCGTTTCTGTTCATTCCGTTGACGTTTGGCTTAGAAACAAAGGGCAACAACAGAAACTTTGCTTTTATAAAATCAACTGTTTTAGAATAGTAATTCTCCCTGGACAGACCTCAGCTGAATTTAGGTAACTTAAGACTATACTTGAGCTTTCACACATGACAAGGAAGAAATATGTTTTAAGATTTGAGAAAGCCGTTATTTAATACCAGCCATCTGGGAAGATTGCTGAAATTAGCAAGACATGGCTTGTGCCTTCAAGCAAATAGCAGTTTCTTTGTACCAACATGGAGAAATATAAAATCTCGCTCATGTTACATTTTGGAAAGGAGAAAACCTTACAAAACTGCTTGTTGATTCATTTCCATATATATGAGATTCTTGAACATCACTCTTTATCCTTGGAGTGATGCATGGAAATGTATTATATGACTGTGTGATGGGAGCAACTGCACAGGGTTTTCATTAATGAATGACACAGCCGACTTGGAGGGCCTGCTCTAAAATCCGGTGCTTTCTTGTTTATTACAGGCATTGGATTTTGAAGGCTGGGCTGACACCCTCTTTCTTCTGCAGTTCACCCTCTCTTGTGTGATGGGGTAAGCCTTTGCTGCCTTGTTAGCAATAGTTTTCCTAAAGAAATTTGGTCTAGTGTCTTTCTGCCTCATTCCTGTCTCTTGAATGTATCAGCTTAGGATAAACCTCCAGACTCAAGTGGTTTCACCATCCTTGGGAATGTACCCCCGGGGCTACCAAACTAATCTCAAAGTCATGCTTTTAGAAGGATAAATGAAAAAAAACTAAATATTTATTCAGTAAGCTAGTATGTAATAAGCACCATTATATTTCAACATGCATTATTTAATTTTATTTCTACATTAACCATTTGACAGATATTGTTGCCCCCTGCTCCTTACTGCCTGAAAAAACAGGCTCAGAATTCAAATAAATTGCCTTAAGTTTGCAGAGTTAGTATGCAGCAGTAGCAGCTTTTGAATTTAGGACTGACTTCTCCCTACCATGTTGAAGAAGGCAAGAGGTATCTGCAAATGTGCCTCTTCACCTCTCTTCACCTTCAAATTTCCCTAATGGTTTTTTTTTCCCCTCAACCAGTCATTTCAGTTGATATTTGTGACTGGATCTAGCCCAGGCTTCCTGTATAGTGACTGGATGCTTCAAAATGAAGTTGACATGATAGCGTGGTACTGAGTCAGGCTCAGAAGCCTCGTTGTAAAATCTGGGAGTGCCGACTGTTGCCACTGTTGTTAAGTGAACAATATCCCCTCTTAAAGTAGTTCTCACTTCTTTTTCTTCCATCCTTAAAGTATCTCTCTTGTCTTTACCCTGGTCCAGAATCATATTGCCTTCATGTTACATATACACCTGAGCCAGGGTCTGTAAGCCCTGAGCTTTGTATCTCAGTTAGGTGAATTAGGACCATGATCTAAAAAGATGACTCATGATTGTGAATGGTGGTTTCAAGGCGTTGGTGCAGTATCTGGGAAAAGCACCTGATCATTAAATGGACATGTGTTTCTCTTTAATGAAATTAAAAAAAAAAAAATCCAAAGCTTCACTAGAAGCAGCAGTGAGGTGGGAGCGCTCATAGTCAGTGTCTAGTAAAATGTACTGGCGTGGCCAACACTGATCATTTCCCTTGGCTAGGGGTTATTATAAAACAAGCAGTTGGATTTTACTTATAAGATACCTTTCCTTTTCCAGATTTATCTTGATGTATGCTACAGTACTTTGCACTCAGTATAATTCTGCTCTTACAACTACAATAGTTGGCTGTATTAAGGTGAGTTGAAAAGGTACTGTATTCTTTTTGGTGCCTGCTTTATTTGAAAAGTGTTCTTCTAAAATAAGTCTGACTGTGGCCTTCTCCCTTTCATTCTTATTTCCTGATGTGTTGCCTTGCTAGTTTGACAAAGTCTGGCAATGGTTTCTAGACCAATCCAGAAGAACTCAGGGAGAACATGATCTCCACTTCCAGGCAGCTTAGGTCTGAGGAGTGAGAAAAGGAGAATGCGTCATCTCAGAGGGGATGAAGGAGAATGATATTCAGCCCTGTTTCTGACAGAAAAGGTGACCAGCTTGGTACTGGTGGGTTTGTCCCTTTAACTCCTGAAGAGAATTATTCTCTTCCTCGCTGAGCTCTGGCTGTGTCGTAGAAGAAGGATGCCTGCCAGAAGCTAATCAAGAGAGTTTTCCTAAGCGTGAGCCAAGCCTTAAATGGCCCACTTTTAAAAGCTGTGTCTGACATTACCAGTGATGTCATTTCCTCCCGATCCATTTTATTTGAGGGAGGTTCATTTGTCTTCAGCCAGGAGAGCCACATTGACTTGAACAGTGAGCTGCTTAGCAGCTTGAAGCCTGAGGCCTCTTTCATCTGAATTTATGATTCTAATGCTTTAAGATCCAAGAGGCCGCAGCATCCCTGAATTCCTAAAGCATTAGTGAGGTAGGCTTTCTTTCTTTTTTTATTTTTATTTTTGTTTAATATAAATTTATTTAATTGGAGGCTAATTACTTTACAATATTGTGTTGGTTTTGCCATACATCAACATGAATCCGCCACGGGTGTACACTTTCTAAAAGAGCACAATAGAGAGAGGTAGGTCCTTGATCATTTGGAGGAAACAGCACAGTTCCCCTTGGGACTTAACTTCTGGTGCCTCATTTGTCAATCATGAGGGAAGGGGTTGCAGAGTAGAGTTTGTCCTGGTGTGCTGTGTTTCCCTTCGTACCCCCCATGGAGTTGTATTCATAGACACCAGACCTCATTTTAGAACTAGATTTGTGTTAAAGCCTCAGAAGGTCTGTGATTTCAAATGTAGAATTGGAGCGTTTGGTGTGAATCGAATTCTAAATTAAGCTGTAATAACTGTGTGACTTCTGTGAAAGCTAGAGATGAGTATTCGAAGGCCTGGGCTGGCTGAGACAGTTTCAGCCCCAAGTTACCTCTCCAGCCCTGTTTGGGTTTTGTAAAGGCAATGCTTCAGGAGCAAAGTAGATGGCTTGCCTCTTCAGAATAAAAACAGCAGGAACACGAGACACAGGACAGGTGGTGCCTTGTTCTTAACCAAGAAGAAGGATGGCATGGGAGAGTTATTTAGCAAATAACTAACCCTAATGGCCTACAGTTTCTTGGTGCACATTCTGCATCGTCATCAGTGTGAGGGATGGATACAGTAATGCTCTCATCAGCATTGAGTCCAGCGCTTTCTTTGGATATTGCCTCCTCTCCACCGAATCGTGTGAACTTCCTCAGTCCAAAGGGAACAGTGTTACTTCTAAACTCTAGAGGGAGGGAAAAAACTGGAGTGTCTGATTATAGCTGACCCTTGAGCAAAGCAAGTTTCAACCGCTAGGGTCCACTTTACTCATTATTGACCAGAGACGTATTAGTATGTTTCGTTACCCAAAAACCATTGGCCAGAGACATTTCTGTGTTTACTTACATAACAAATCGCCAGCCACAGGCGTTAGGGTCTGCGAAAATCCCCCAGTCAATAATGTATTAACATGCAGAATTTTTTCAGTAGTAAATATTACAGTACGGTACCATCTGTGGTTGCTGAATCCACAGATGCCCAATCTCAGATAAGGAGGGCCATCCATAAGTTGGGCTTCCCTGGTGCCTCCAGATGGTAAAGAATCTGCCTGCAATGCTGGAGACCTGGGTTGGACCTGGGTTGCGTCGGGAAGATCCCCTAGAGAAGGAAATGGCAACCCACTCCAGTGTTCTTGCCTGGAGAATCTCATGGACAGAGGAGCCTGGTGGGCTACAGTCCATGCAGTCGCAAAGTAGGGCACAACTGAGCAGCTGACATGCACACACGCATCTATAAGTTATACTCAGATTTTTCACTGCACCCCTAACTCTAGCTTTGTACAAGGGTCAGCTGTGGTTTATATTGCTATTGCTTCTCACAGCTGCTAAGGAAGGTATTGAAGGATGTCTTATACCTTCAGACAGATGGGAGTACCCTGATAGCCTTGCTGGTTTGGAGCTGGGCCAGAGTGGAGCTTCTTTCATTGGCCTCCCAGTTACAACCTGTGTAGCTCAGTCACTGTTCCCCCGCAGGCTTTAAGCTGCCTTCTGTGCTTGAAGATCCTAACCTGCTAAACCCTTGGGTCAGCATTCCTTGTTTCTCTTAAGTGTGGTGGTAGAATTACTTAGGAGAACTTGTTAAACGTGGAAGGAGAACTTGTTAAATGTGGAGGGTGCTAGGCCCACCTCAGATGTTTTGAATCAGAATCTCTAAAGTAGGGCATGGAAGTCATCAGGATTTCCCGCTGAGTCTCAGTTAAACTAAAGGCTCAGAATTGTGGTCTTCGTTTTGAGCTCCCAGCACAGACTCTTCTGTGCCTCCTGGTGAGTTCTACTTTGCGGGGCATGAGTGTGTCTTCTGATGGAAAATCTTGGTTAGGATGCTTTAATATATAGTTTTTCTGACTTCTGACTGATATTGAGCAAAAGATTGGGTTCTCTGTTCTTTCCTTTTCTGAAATTCCTTGGGCAGTTTATGCTGACTAATCTCTCTTTTCCCTGAATCTCTGTATTATTCCAAGAGGGGTCCTGTTAACACATTTTCCCAAGTTGCCTACCAGCCTTGTTTATGGCTACATGATATTTTTTTTTTCCTCCTCTCAAATAATAAGAAAATTTGCTCCAAAGTGACTTTTTTTCTCTATTTTTAGACCTGGAAGAGGCTGACATAATTTTGAATGCTCTCTCAAAGGGTACTGCTCCACTATAAGAATAATTTTGAAGTTTATTTTTGGCCTTTGCAAAACACGATAAACACTTTACTTTCTGCTTTGTAGGCCTAATCTAAGAGAGCCCAGGTGCTAAAAATATTTGTGACCTTTACCGTTTGGGCAGTTGTAACAGCACAGGAGTCAGTGACTTAAGGATGGAAAAAGGTTAGGGAGGAATTGAATAAGAGCTTAAACTTCAGAAATTTTTATCTTATCTTTGTGGTCTGAGGATAATTAAAAAGGAGCCAGAGGTTTTCACTGCTGTGGGCCCAGTTTGAGGCCTCGTTATGAAAGTGAAGTCGCTCAGTCGTCTCCGGCTCTTTGCGACCCCGTAGACTGTAGCCTACCAGGCTCCTCCGTCCATGGGATTTTCCAGGCAATAGTACTGGAGTGGGTTGCCATTTCCTTCTCCGGGGGGGATCTTCCCGACCCAGGGATCGAACCTGGGTCTCCTGCATTGCAGACAGACACTTTACCCTCTGAGCCATCAGGGGAGGCCTAGTTTAGGAATTAAGATCTCACAAGCTGAAAAAGGAGCAAGGTAAGCAGGTGTTTACACTTGGGAGATTAAGGGAGTTGGGAGAGGTGATTTTAGGTGTGATACTTTGAGATGACTTCCCCTTGTTTTTTTAAGATACCAACAAGAGTCCTCTAGAAATAGTCTTTGAGTTGGTAAATTCTCCATCATCCCCTTTTTCCCTTTCAAAAAAAAAGGGAAAGATACTTGCCTGTAAGCAGATTTTCCTTCACTCTCTCCTCACAAAATCAACTGCTACCTCTGTGGCAGGAAAAAACATTCTTTTTGAACGTGTTAAATGTGTAGAAATACCCCTGGTAATAAAAGTGATTCTCTATTTAGATTTGTAATGTCAGCCCATATCACAAGGAAGGGGAAAGTTTGATGATCTTTTTAGTATTCTTCAGTATTGGTGAAAGCATTTAGCTTCTGGAGAGAGACCAGGAAGAGACTAATGTTATTGTTTGTTAGTTGATGTTCATACTCATGCTACACTCATTTTAGGATCGTTGGGTTTTTGATAGTTTCTCTTTATTTGCTTTTTCAATTTAAGGATATATGTTTGGGTCATTGTGTGGATGACTTTATTTGAATATTGAAAAAGTTCAAACCTGTGTAACAGTATTTTGCCATTTTTCTTTTTAGAATATATTAATAACTTATATTGGAATGGTCTTTGGTGGAGATTATATTTTCACTTGGACAAACTTCATTGGCTTAAATATCAGGTAAGTAAAAATATTTAACTGTAACCACTTTGACAGATGGATTTAGATTGTCAAATAGTCACAGTTAGCTTGGACTATTTAATGGCAAATTTGTTCACTTGTTATTAAACAGACATTTGTGGAATTCCTATAATACATTATACAATTAATGTCTTTTTGATAGTGCTTTTTAAGGAAAAAGGAGAAAGTGGTTTCATATTTCATGCACAGTTTTTGGGGAGTCTTTTCTGGAAGTTGAACTCCTTTTGTTTAGCCTTGAAAGAATAATCTTTTATTTATTGTGCTAGATGTCAGTGTAGTGTTCTTAAGAAAATTCCAGGCTAAAGAATACCAACTCTCTTTATATTGCTTTATATGCATCTTACTTTGGACACATCACTGCATTTATTTAGACTTCATTCTTCTTTAACAATGATGCGGGTAACTTGCCTGAAAGAGCTTTTTCAGTTTGAGAATTTTGAATTTCATGGTTTTAAATGCTACTTATATGCTTTAAAACCCTCAAATTTTAAAGATCTCTATCCTGATCTCAGACTTGTACATCTAATTAGCTCACTTGACATCTCCAGCTGACATGTCCAAAACTGAACTCCTTGTATTTCCTCCAAAGTCTGTTCCACCCACAGCCTGAACATCGCAACTGGTGACACTCCATCCTTCTAGCCTCTCAATTCAAAAGCCTTGGAGCTATCCTCAATTCTTCAACTTATACCCAACATCCAGTGTGTTAGCAAATTTGATTGGTTCTACCTTCAGAATACATCCAAAAAGATCACTTTTCACCACCTGCATTCCTTCCAGCATTATCTCAGCCATCAACATCTTTTGCCTAGATTACTGCCCTGTCTTCTCTACTTGCATCTTGGATTTGGCTCATCCCCACATCTCGCCCTAGTCAGTTCTCAAGAGTAGACAGCGTATTCCTTGTCAGAGCTAAGTCAGAGCATGTCACTCTTTGTACTCCCCTCTCCATGTCCCAGCGTCCTGACGAGGCCCTACAAAGTCTGTCTCTTGCTTGCCCTTCAATTTCAATTTCAGCTCTTGCTTCTCTTCTCCCTCACTCTATTTCATCTACACAGACCTCCTTGCTATTCTTTTCGAATACAGGGCATGCTGTCTCTTTAGGTGTTTGGACAGAATATTTTCTTTACCTGGAACACTGTACTGCCAGATACTTGCATGGCTGGTTCCCTTATGCCTATATATTTTTGCTCAAATGTTACCTACTCATGGAAGTTTATCCTGACCACCTTATTTAAAACTGCAACCTGCTCTTCCTCTTCTGATACTCTGAAGCCCTCTTATTCTATTTTTCTGTTTATGTTTATATAAACTATGCATTTTTTATCTCCCCTGATACAGTGTAAGTTCCATGAGGGTATAGATCTCTGCCTGTATTGTTCACTTATCTTTCCAAGCTCCTAGAATGAGTTCTGGTCATTGCTTAATATTTGTTTGATGAATTCTCTGTGGATTGGTGATGAAAAAAAAAAAAAACACACTTTTTTGAAAACTATAAAGATCTTTAATGATAGTATCTTTTTAATTTACAATAAATTATATAACTCTCTTGAGCTTTTATATCTTTAAATGTAAACAAGTGATAATGCCTATTCCACCTTTCTTATGACTCAGTGTGAGAATTAATACTAATGTTATTAATAAGATAATTCATTATTTTCCCTTCCATGACATTTATTTGCCATTATTATTGTCTGTCTTTTTAGAGGAAAAATTATTTTATTTGTGGGGGTTGGGTATGTTGGTTGGAATTTGGATATGTAAATATGCCTGAGGATTGCATATTCTGGAAGGAAGGTGAGCAGTTGAGTCTCAGATCTCATTCACAGTTGCAGTTCTGATACTTAACAGTTGTGTGATTTTGAAAGCATTGTTTTTTTCTGATCTTCAGTTTTCTTACATATTTCCATTAGAAACCTGTATCTTTAGGGTTGTTGGAATGAAATAATCCAATGAATGAAGTACCTGATTCATTGCTTGATATTTATGCTTAGTAGATAATCAGTTTCTTTCACTAATAGTTGTGAGGAACGCCAGGATATAAGGATCAATATGGTGAACTAGTTCTGAGGTTGCATGTAGCCTAAGCTTCCTTCATTTCTAAAAATCTGGATTAAAGAGTCTTTATGATACATTATGGGCCTGATTCAGAAATGCCTTGATTTTTTTTTTTTTTTTTGTCTCCTTTAAATAAGAACTTGATGGTAAAAATGAAGTAAGAGCTGCTGTTTGCATTTTCAGATGTCTGCAGTTTAAATCTCATAACATAGTATCCATAGTATTATAAGAAATATTGCTTTTTTTTCCACATCGCAGGCTATTTTAAAAAAAGAAACTTTAGTGCCTGAGTATGTTGGAATGTTTCATGTGTCAGCCCAACATATGTCAAATCTAAAGTCTTGAAAGTTTCTTTTTGTGTTAAGTAGTGATTATAGTTCTGGTTAAACAGTACCATTTTGCTAGGAAGGTTAGTCGATAATGCTGTCATTGGTACTCTTCCCTTATGTAGTATTTTTAATACTTTCGAATTGCCTTCACATTTTATTGTAATAAATGTTACAGGCCATATCTCTTTAATCTCTGTTTCATTACAGAGTTAAGGAGAGTAAGTAGTATACTTACTTGCCTGTCAGCATTCAAATTATTTGCAGAGTTAGGATTAGAGTCCAGATGACCTTGTGTTTTAAGTATCATTTCTTTCCATTACAACTTGTGTTTCAGTGTCTGTAAAGCAAAGTATATGTTGCCTTTTTTTTTCTTTCACTTTTCCCCTTTAAAATAAAAATTATGGTTTTGGGTTTTTTTTTTTACATCTTACACTAGTTAGTGGACTCATGGATTGCGAACATTACTTTTTATTTTTTTTAATGTGAAAAACCAAACTTAGATTTGCTGCTTAGTAGATTTCACATTGATTGGAAATGGTATGAGTCCATCCTTGGCTGATTGCACTTTGAAAGAAATCACTAATAAAACTGTCCTCTTAAAGAATTTTCTGATTATACTCTGATGAATCTAGCTTCCCTTCATCCTGCTTGGAATTTTTTTTTTTTCCCCTGCTGTTTCAGGAAAAGTTTAAATAGTCCTTTCTGATAGGATTCAATTCTAGGAAGCAAGAGGTTTGGTAGGTTCTCAGACTCCAATTTGATTTTTTTTTTTCTGTCCCCCAGTAGGGCTCTGTTAAGAGCCTGGCTGTCTCCAACTTCCCTAAGTGCCTTTTTCCAGTGGCCAATTACTGCGTGTTCACTCAGGCTCAAAAAAGCAGCAGAGCAAGTGGGGAATGAATAGTGAAGGGTGGTGACAGAATGTGCTTCTGTACTTTCACCAGAAGTTGGGCTCTGGCCTGTGTCTTTGGCCCAAGAAATGCAGGCTTTCCAGATAATGACCCCAGCATCTCCATAACTGCCCAGGCTAGAATTCAGAGAACTTTTGGAGTTTATTTTTATCTATGATTCTTTTTTTCCTTCTATTTAAAAAAATAAACCATAATTTAAATACAGTAAAATCCCCCCCATTTCCTGTACAGTTCTGGAAGTTTTGATAAGTGCATACAGTTATATAACTACCACCACCATATTCAAGGTATAAAACAATTGTAATACCTCCCAGATCTCCCTGTGTCCTTTTTCATTGAACCTCTCTCGCCTACAAAGATCTGTTCTGTATCCATATGATGTCCCGAATGTTGTATAATGATACAAAATGTTATGCAGCTCTTTGTCTGACCTCTTTCACTTGACATAATTGCGTGAGATTCCGTGTTGCAGTTGAGATTCTGTGGTATGCATGTGTCAGTAGTCTGTACCTCTTTCCTGCTGCTGCTGTTGGCTGCAGATCCCTTAGGGTGGTATGTGCGTGCTTAGTGGCTCAGTCATGTCTGGCTCTTTGTGATGCTTTGAACTGTAGCCCGCCAGGGTCCTCTGTCTGTGGGGTTTTCCTGGCAAGAATACTGGCGTGGGTTGCCATTTCCTCTCCAGGAAATCTTCCCAACCCAGGAAGAGAACCTGAGTCTTCTGTGTCTCCTGCATTGTAGGCGGATTCTTTACCTGCAGAGCCATTGGGGAATTCCCTTTTATTGCTGAGTAGGGACGGAGGAGCCTGGTAGGCTGCAGTCCATGGGGTGGCTAGGAGTTGGACACGACTGAGCGACTTCACATTCACTTTTCTCTTTCATGCATTGGAGAAGGAAATGACAACCCACTCCAGTGTCCTTGCCTGGAGAATCCCAGGGATGGAGGAGCCTGGTGGGCTGCCGTCTCTGGGGTCGCACAGAGTTGGACACAACTGAAGCAACTTAGCAGCAGCAGTATTCTATTATAGAATTCCCAGCTCAGAGATTGACCCTGTGTCTCCTGCATTGGCAGGTAGATTCTTTATCATTGAGTCACTTGGGAAGCCCTGAAGTTCTTTTATTATCGCTATTTTATAAATGAGGAGGCTGAGGCTTAGAAAGTTTCAGTCTTATGCATTCTGAAGACATGCATTGGGCCTGTTTCTGTTTGCCTGGCACTGTGCTCTAGAGAGAGGTGGTGCATTCACTCATAGCTCTGCCAAGGTCACACAGCTCCTGTCATTGAAGGATTTCAGCCCTGATGGGTTGAACTCCAGAGTCCAGGTTCTCACCCTTTAATGAATTATCATTCAGTAAATGACTAATTAGTTATAATGTAGCCTAAGTGAACCATATGTAACCATTGCCACTTTAGATTCTCAGCTATCTGAGGGCAGAAATCACTTGTCTTATTTATAGTTGTGTCAGTACTTACCAGTGCCTGGTCTGTAACAGGCATCCAACTAGTAATAATAATAGCCAAATATCAGACAATATTTTTTTATGCTTAGTCTTATCCTCTGCATTGCCCTAAGTATGCCATACTTAATCTAACAGTTCTCTGAGATAGGTACTGTGAGTATTTCATTTCATAGAGGGGCTGAGAAACTTGCCATGTATTATCCAGCTGGTGAAACATTCAGTCCATGATTGCCTTCCAAGTTTTCTTAACTGCAGTCCAGTAAAAGTGAATAGAGGAATAAATTATTTTCATATCCCGTCAGCATATGTCATCATACTGGTTACATAACTCTTAAGCCAGCCTCCTTTTGTGTAAAACACCCCGTTTTACTGTACCTTCTGACATCAAACCGGAGTCTATACGGTCTCTGGGGGTGGGCAGTGATGCAGCTCAGAGTCTGGCTCCAGAGAGGACTTTGGTCTAGCCACTTCTGCCTGGCTCCTGAGTCTGCTGTTCCTGCATCTGGGAATCCTTCACCTGTTTCCTTAAAAGGAGGTTTTGCTTCCTGGTTCCAGCCTTCTCCTCCTGCATAATTCCATTCTAGCAGACTCTTCTAGTTCCAATCTTCTCCTGAAGTAAGGACATGATCTCTTCTTAGTGGTTCTCTCATTTGGAGAGAGAGAAGGACATGTTTTGTATTATCAGTGGGTTGCTGCTGCTGTAACAGTTACCAGGCTTTTCATAGAGATAAATAACTGACTTCTCACTGGAATAACTTTGACTTCTAAAAGGATGTAGGGAGGTTGGCTAGCCCTTTGCGATATTATAATTCCTTACAGAAGAGCACTGAAATGGAATATAGCAGCAGATTTGTATTCTGTTATGGGTACTGCCACTAGCTATTTATAGTTCACTTTTCATAACCTCAGTTTTCTTTTCTCAGTTTTTAAGCTAGGGTTGTGTTTTAGTTTGGCTACTAAACTTCCCTGATTGATCCTGGTCATGAGGTCTAAAGTTATTTTGCAAGAGACTAATGACATTTGAAGGAACTTCTTCCAGGTGTGGGAACATATATAATATATTACCTTTTTAAATGTTCTGACAGGAGTCCTCTACCTACCTTTTAAGTTTTTTTTTTTTTTTTTTTTTAAGAGGCAGAAAAGAAAAAGGAGTAGAAGTAGGGGAAAAAAATGATGGAAATGCTTGAGTAGTTTGGATTCAGCCCTGAGTCGGGGAAGAGTATCAAAGATACCAGGAAAGCAAAAACAACAACAAAACAAACAAACGAAAAAAAACACCCTGTTTCCAAATATATGAGAAAAATGCCCTGTTTCTAAAAATACTGACATTAAATGGTAAGAATAGGTAGAAAGTAAGTTTTTAGGTTCATATTCTATTTCTTTAACTTTTCTCTAGTTGAGTCCTTTAAAAAACAAAACTGTATTGTACATGAAGGCAATCTTATCAGAATTCTGATCTTAAAAGGGAGCATCTACCTGACTCACATCAGTTAATAAATAATATCCTTATCAATGCCATTGAGTTCCAAAGAAATCACAACAAAATTTGAGAGCCTTTTATTTTTTTTTGTAAATTTACTCCTGGCCAAATTCCTAAAATGCCTAGGCGGATAGAATGGTTAACAAACATCCTGGTCAGACTTTTGTGACTGAGGTACTTCTATTTTTAAAGTATGTGCACACAAGGGAATGATATTTAATGTCCTGTAGTAAATCATAACAAAAATAATATGAAAAAGAACATGTGTAGGTATATATATGAAATTGCATAACTTTGCTGTACACCAGAAACTAACATAACTTTGTAAATCAACTGTACTTCAATTAAAACTAAATAAAGTATGTGCACAGACCAACACTTACCTTGATATAGAAGGGACATAGATATCTATGAAGGCAACATAAGGTGTTAATATTTATTGAGTGCCTAGTCTGTTACAGCCACCTTTACAACATTGTTTCATTTAATCATCCCCGAGTTCACATGAAAATGAAATTGAGACTCGGGATGAAATAACTTGCCCAAGGTCACACAGCCACCATAGTAAGAAGCGGAGCTGACACTCTACCCCTGATCTGACTATAAAAATCTGCTGCATCATTTAGCCATGTGAGAGCACATCGGATAAGAGAGGAAAATGGTCCCACTTTGTTTTGAACATTTTCAGTCTCTTTGCATACCTTCTGTCTTAGCACCGGCTTGTCTTTATTCTCCTGTCTCCTTAAGGAGGTGACTGATTAGTATGCAAAGGCATAGACTAATTTTTACCTTAAGGGAATTTGTAATCTAGTTGGGAAGATTCACTTATTCCTAAACACACGTGATAGGTACTTTTAATACATTCCTTCCAAAGAGCTTTCAGGAGCCTGTGTAGCCCAGGTGGGCGAGGTCCCCAAAATAATCCCTGTCCCAGAAGAGCAAACCCCCCTGGCAGTAGGTGTGGTAGACAGGTGTGAGGGGTGGCGGCAGCCCGCTCAGAGGCCAAGGGCTCGGAAGATGGAGGTTCCCCTTGATGCTAGTTGGAGAAAAACTAGCTCTGAGTCTCCCGGGATCTGCATGTTTCCTTTCTTGTGTGTGTGCATGTGTTCTCAGCCATGTCTGACTCTTTGCAACCCCGTGGACTGCAGCCTGCCAGGCTCCTCTGTCCATGGAATTTTCCAGGCAAGACTACTGGATTGCGTTGCCATTTCCAGGAGATCTTCCTGACCCCGGGATCAAACCTGCTTCTCTTGCATTTCCTGCATTGACAGGAGATACCTTGAAAATCCGCATTGACAAGGCGGATTCCTTCCATTGCGCCACCTGGGAAGCCTCTTTTCTTACTTATTGGGATGTTTTTTATTCTTATTAAAAAGTATTTCTGCCTCGAATGATTATTTTTGAAAATGCAAAAAATACAAGTAGAAATCACCTATAATCTCAGTCTAGATGTAATTATTCATTAATATTCTTATTTTGTTTCTTCCAGACTTTATTCTGATGCATTAATGTACATATTCATGTTCATTTAAATAAAATAGGGTTGGAGAATGCTGAACTATTTTTTCATTTTAAAGGTCATGGCCAGCTCTTTATTTTCTGCCATTTAAATAAATGCCTAGTATTCTATTGTATGAATTTATATAATACTCTATTGTGAGACACTTATCCTTTAGCTAATTTTCTGCAGTTATAGATTTTGTGATAAATGCTTTGTCAATAAGTCTATGAAGATGTATACAGTTCATCCATGAAATAGATTGGTAGGTCAGAGGATAAGTGGAATTCTGAGGTTTTTATTTCAACCAATAGTCATGAAGAAAGACTGTAAAAAATTGGCACTTCTGCTGACAAGTATATGCAAATATTCGTTTTTCCAAAGCATCAACGACAGTGGATAGTACCATGATGAGGGAATGTCTCTAGTTTGGTAAATGAAAATGCTGTATGTTTTCATTTTATGTGGTGTTCATTCATAAAGGTAGCTCCAACCCTCAGTCCAGGCTGCCTTATATTTGTGCCATTCCTTCCTTCCTCTCTGATGGTGGTTTCCTGTTTTGCAGCATTGCTGGGAGCCTGGCATATTCCTACATCACCTTCTCTGAAGAGCAGCCGAGCAGACAGTCAGAAGCCAGTAGCAAGCTGGACATTAAGGGGAAAGGAGCAGTATGACGAGGGTTGCATCGACTGCCCTGGCCCAAGTTTTCGATCAAATGGGAACACTGGCAATTCTTACACAGATACTGAGGTGTCTTGATCATGGAGAAAATACCGTTGCACTTGTACAATCTGCGGACTGATTGCTGCCTTTTAAAATTTTATGAGAGAAACTTATAATTGACTCTTTTAAATATGCCATTAGAATTAATTTATATCAGACTGGAAAACGTACTGGGCTTTTTAATTTATTTTTCTTCTATGCCGACAGTGAAACATCCATGTTTTGAAAATATTTTATTCCATAGTTTGATATCCAGGTGTCCCTGAGAGCCACATATCTAAAGCATTCCATCAGGAGCCTCACTGTTCACGTCGTTGCTGAGTCTGGAGACAGTTTGGCCTTCCTTCTGCTGGAAATGCAGCTGAGGATCTGAAGTTAGTCTCTGAATTTTCTTTCTTAACGATTGCCTTTTCTTCATGAGGCTATCATCACTGCTTTGGCACTAAAGAAATGTGTGTGGCTTCAAAGTGTATTCGTTTCTACATTGGCCTTCCTGAGAGCTCATGGGATGAGTAGGGTGTGTTCCTTGAAAGTGTCCTATTCCCTCTATGTTGTATAGGATGAGGAAAATGAAGGGCTGAAGGAAGTAGACTT
This sequence comes from Budorcas taxicolor, assembly GCF_023091745.1. Lineage (NCBI taxonomy): Eukaryota > Metazoa > Chordata > Mammalia > Artiodactyla > Bovidae > Budorcas > Budorcas taxicolor. The sequence goes on from NC_068912.1 coordinate 78,279,724, forward strand.
TTTACTCATTTTATTCATCTGTCGGAGTCATTCATTCAACTAAAATGTATCGTGCATGTAATATGTGCCAGGCATTGTGCTGCGTGCTGGAGGTGGAGAGATGTTGTTGGAGGTAGTTGCCTGATCTCGCTCCTGCTATAGTGACCAAGGGTAAGACTGAGAACTTAGCTCCATGGATTTATTCAGAAGACCTTGTGACTGTGAACAAGTCTTCGAAGTTTTCTCAACTCTCAGAAACTGCAAATCTGTCTGCGGGGTTAGAAGCACCAGCTCCACAGCAATGTGAAACCAAACGCTGCAGTGTACATCAAATGTGTATGGACCCTGCCATCCTAAACCATGAGCTCAGCTGTTCTTGCCCGAGTGAGAATGGCATGCTGGGAACATGACCTCCATCTGTTTCCCCTTGCTTCCTGCCTCTGGGTTTTGTTGCTCCTCTTTTTACTCCTGCTTGAATCAGTATGACCAGTCTTGCATTTCTGAGTGTATGATTTGAGGGGAAAGGCTGGTTAGATGTTTCTGTATGGTCCAGGCTTGGACTGTGTTGCTGGCACCGTCAGTGTTAGAGCCATCACCTTCCCTCCTCTTCTTTTAATGGCATGAGCATACCTCTTTCCTTTGGACACTCCTGCCACATCCCACATTAATGAGCAGACCCGCTTTTCTCAAGGTCAATGCTGCATCCTGGGAGAGCAGCCGTGGATGGGCCTCGCGTGAATTGCCTCTTTGGGCAGGTCGGGTGTTAACTCAAACACAGCAGTGTGACTTGGCTTAGAGACATCCATTGACTTTGGAGATAAATGCTTGCTCAGGCCAGCTGTACAGTCATTGCAGGAAGCTGGCTACCTTTGCATTGGTGTACATGCTGGCTTTCATTTCATTAGGTTTGCAATCTACTGGCCTTTGTTGACCTAAACAGCCAGTATTCTGGTGCCTCAACAGGGAACCTGGAAGGTTTTGATTTCTTCCTATTTTTGAAAAAGAGTTATATTGAGGTCCTTTTCATATTCATATCTCCCTTATTTTTGGTTTGTCTTTGTCAAAGCCTAGCCAGTGGTGCTGGTCCCTAAAATTAGCCTCATAGCCAACTCTCAAGTTAGTAGCTCCATGCAGGGATCCTGAGACTCACTGTTTCCTAATAATATGTGAGCTGAGAAAATTTAAGTGGGAGAATAGGATATTATGTTGTGCAAGATATCTTATCCCTGTTTTATTGATAAGAAAGCAAGACTCGGAGAAAGATGACTTGCTAATAAGTCAGAATTCCTGTTTTTTTCCACTGAACTGTGCTGCCGTTGATAACCTCCCCTCCTCCTCTTGAGGAAGTGAGGAGGTAGAGGTGCCAGCTGAGCTAGCCTGAGCTCTTTCGAGGAGGTGAGTGATTGATGGAATTTAGAGTCCTCAAGGAATAGGCTTTGTGCATCAGGGAGAGTGATGGGCACTCTGCGTGCCTGAGCTTCTGTCTTACTCCAGGCTGGCCATGGGTGACACGCACTTCTGCCTATGAATTTTGCTGTCCCTACCCACTTTTGCCCGGGGACAAGGGGAACGCATTTTGGGAGCTGATTTTGGTAGTTCTGTTCCTCCTCCTTTGAGCTACTGGGAGGAGGGAACTTTGACATTAGAAATAGTTGGTGTGCATTTAGAGGTGTTGGACTAAGACCTGCTCCACCCCGCCACTGGCCCCCCGCCCTGCCAAGTGTTGAACTGCTTCTTGGAGAGTCAGTTTCCTTGAAGACGTGTCATCTCTCTAGGTCTTATTTGAGAAAATCATGCTTAGTAATAATTTCACTAAATGCACATGACGTTAGGGCCTGTGGCCTATGCTGAGCTTTCTGACTGATCAGAAGCAGCAGAGCAGCTTCAAGCTCTCTGCCCTGTTCACGTTGATTGTTGGATTCCCCTTTACCTGCCACCAACATCTTAAGAGCAAGAAGCCTGGGGAAGTTGGAGACTGAATAGACTGACCAGCCATTTTTTGTAGTTTGTTTTCAGTTATGTGCAGGGTTGGTTATGGCACATGAAGAGATGTGCCTGGTATTCCAGCATCTTACAAGGCAAAAGTTCTTTGATCTGTTAACTACCTCCTGGGAGAAAAAGAGGCAGTATGGAATTAAATCCTGAATTTGCCCTCTGAGACAGATGAGCTGTGGTGAGGATGCTGAAAACACATTTGTGACTAGTGGCTCCTTTTTTTGAGTTAATGACAGCGATGCCCTCTTTGACCAGTCTGTTTTTAAGGCAGTGCCAGATTGATTTGAGTAACCTGATTGGTCAGGCTACATGTTGCCAGCATGTCGGGTGATTTCTAATTCCTTCACATGACTGTTGGCTGTAGGAGTCAGTCATTTGTAGGATCCAGCTTGCATGTAGGTTAAGAAAGAGAATGTTTTGCGTTTGGTGTTTGTAGTTCTTGTTGTATCAGCCATGCATGGAAAGTTCACAGCAGTAATGCTGATATAGGATCTTCATGGAGAGAAGAGTCGTTTCGCTTTTGACTAGTTTGGAGTAGTACCCAGGGTTTTGGGCAGGCCTACCTTTATTTTGGTTGTTGTGGCACCTTTCACTGAGGAGAGATTGACTTTTATGCCAGGCATTATGCGAAGCTCTGTGGCAGCTGAGGTGAAGAGGACGTGGTTCTCATTCTCAAGGAATGTATGATTCTTTAGCCAGACCCCGATTGAGAGAAAGAAGCAGATGAAAGGAGTCAGCGATTTATGAGTAGAAGCTGCCTGCACAGTTGCCAGCACTGGTGATTAGGGGTGTCCCACCCATAGAGTTGACTGACGCACTTTTTGAAGAGGATTTATAACTTGTACTAGTCCTCTAGCTCTGAGATGAGAGCCAGGCCATTCAAATTCTGTGACTACCCGGGTCCCTCTGCTCTCTCTTGCACGTATTCTTGCTTCCCCATAGCTGTGTACTACTGGTTCCTCCCTATGAACAAGGCTGTGATTGATTTTTCTCTCCCTGGGGGAAAAATAATCTTCAAAATAAATAAGATAAGGGATGCAAACTCCTCAGCACAATGCCTCGTGCATATTAGGCACTCAACAAACGTTACTGTCATTTCAGGTTTAGGCTGTAAGCAAAGATTAAGAGTCTTAATTTGTGCTCCTTAAATGCTAGAGGCCTGGGCAATATATTTCATTTTGAATGTGCCCCTATAATTTGGTTGCTTCTAGAATGGTTAAAGAAGAGTTTCTGCTCATGGTCAACTTGTTAAAATATCTAGTGGGTATAGTTGGGCTGTTGTATGATGCAGGTGATTCTACCTTTTAAAAAGATTCTACTTTAAAAAAAAATGACTCTCATATTTTGGTAAATTAAAAAAAAATAGTATCTATCTCAGAGAAATATAATTACACTTCAGAATGGTGATGCTGTTAAAACTTCCCCAGTTTTACCGTACCTTAAGGTAGCTCCTGTGTAGGTTGGACATTCTTTCTTCTCATCTTCGAATTACACGCGTTAGCTTCATGGTGCCTCTGTGTCCAGGCTTTTGTCAGTTGTTGGTATTCGTGAACCTCTGGCACTATCGTTGTTTTCTAAGCCTACCTTCTAGTTCTTACTGTTAGGATGCCACTTCATCATGGTATGAGGAGATATTCTATGATGAGTTTTTTTTTAAGCTTTCTCTTTTGAAAATACTTTTAAAAAGAAATCTACTGGTTAGATTTTTTTTTTGTCTCACAAAGATGTTTTTAGAGATTATTTTATTCATAAACATTTCTTTCTCGTGCTGATAATCAACTGATTTTTGTCTACAAATGTTGGTCTGTCACAGTATTTTTTCAATATAGATTCTATTTACCAAATGACCATTTTAGTGTTTTTAAAAGGTACTGAGGATTGAGATATGTAAATCAGGTGACATAAATATGAAAATTATGTGCCTAAATATTTTTGTAAAGGTGTCAAATAAATACTTTTTCTTCAACCCATGTATTAAAATTTCTTTCTAAGTGCCTGCAGAGACAGTCAAGAGCTGTAAGTCTGCCTCAGTTTAAGAGGATAGCATCCCAGTTAGTTGACTGAGACACAATAGAGAAAATACTCTTTGCCAATGTGATATGATTTGTAATAAGAAGTATGTATTTGGTCTTTGTCCTTATTCCTGGCGCACTGCCCCTAAAACCTATGTAATTTTCTATATAAGAGCTACAGGAAAATCTTTTATTAGAGTATGTAGTTTTGTTTCCAGTTCATGAAATAGCTCCAGAGCCATAAAGGTGAAAAGGGTGTCTTTTGTTAGCATCTTTCAGCCATTCCTAAGGTTATGTTAATGAGATGGCTTTGAGCTGGTTGCCAGGGGAACCAACTGAGAGATTTATATTGGAACTTTCAGCCTGTATACATCTGCTCTCTCCAAGTGAAGAGAAGAGGGGAGAGGAGCTGGAGGTTAAATCTGTGGCCATTGATTTAGTCAGTCATGTCAGCATAATGAAGCCTGCATCAAAGTCCATGAACTGTGAGATGTGGACAGCTTCCCAGTGACCGACCGTGCTTAGGTGTTGGGAGGATGGTGCTCCCGGAACGCTGCGAATACTGCATGTCCCCACACTCCTTGCCCTCTGCAGCTCTTCCATCTGTTATTCCTGAGTCATACATTTTTGTAATAAACCAGTAGTTCAGTAAGTAAACTGTTTTCCTGAGTTCTGTGAGCCACTCCCACAAATTAATCGAACCTGAGAAGGGTGTGATTTATAGCTGTTTGGCCAGAAGCACAGGTGTCAATCTGGATTTGTGATTTGTATTGGAAATGGGTTGAAGGAACAGTCCTGTGGGGCTCAGCCTTTTGCTGCGGGATCTGATACTAACCGCACGTTCAGTATCAGAACGGAATTGTTGCTCATGTAGCCCATATAGCAGATTGGCTTGGTACAGGGCAAAAACACACATTTGGTAACCAGAAATGTGAGTACAGCGCAGAGAAGATGGCCTGGGAGCAGTTTTTCCTTTACAGCCATTCAGTACTTTGCATGAATAGCACATATGACTCAACATTCAGTGTCTCTGGTGTACTTGTGGTAAACTGAAAGGAAAGAAATGCATATAAAAATTGCCTTTAAAACATTTCATCTCCTTAATCAGGTGCTTAAGACTCTGAATAACTTTATTAGGAAAATGAAAGTGAAGTCACTGAGTCATGTCTGACCCTTTGCGACCCCGTGGACTGTAGCCCACCAGGCTCCTCCGTCCATGGGATTCTCCAGGCAAGGATACTGGAGTGGGTTGCCATTTCCTTCTCCAGGGGATCTTCCTGACCCAGGGATCGAACCCAGGTCTCCTTCATTGCAGGCAGACGCTTTAACCTCTGAGCCACCAGGGAAGCCCTTATTAGGAATTAACTCCCAAATAAAACATGCTATTCAAGAAGCGTTTATTGGTACTGGCAAAAACAGGTAGACGTACATTAAGGCATTAAAAAATAACTGTGGTTAAATACATAATGTAAAATTTACTGTCTTAATGCTTTTGAAGTGTCCAGTTCAGGAGTAATACTGTATATTCACACTGTTCTGCATCCAGGCTCCGGAATCTTTTCCATCTTGTAAAACTATAGTCCGTAACTATTACAAAGCTCGTTTCCCACTGCCCCCTAGACCCCAGCAATTACCGTTCTACTTTGTGCCTCTCTGGATAACTCCTATAAGTAAAATCGTACAGTATCTGTCATTCTGTGACTGTCTTATTTCACTTAACATAATGTCCTTGAGGGTCATCTGTGTCATAGCACGTGTCAGAATTTCTTTCCAAGGCTGAATGATTTTTCATTGTATGTATATGCTGCTGCTGCTGCTGCTGCTAAGTCGCTTCAGTCGTGTCCGACTTTGCGATCCCACAGACGGCAGCCCACCAGGCTTCCCCATCTCTGGGATTCTCCAGGCAAGAACACTGGAGTGGGTTGCCATTTCCTTCTCCAATGCATGAAAGTGAAAAGTCAAAGTGAAGTTGCTCAGTCGTGTCCGACTCTTCGCGACCCCATGGACTGCAGCCTACCAGGCTCCTCCATCCATGGGATTTTCCAGGCAAGAGTACTGGAGTGGGGTGCCATCGCCTTCTCCGATGTATATGCTAGCTTTTGTATATCTGTCCATCCGCTGCTGGACACTGGTTTCTTCCAGCATGTGGCTATTGTGAATAAGAAATGCTAAACATGCCAAGCTGTCACTTTGAATTGCTCTAACAAATGGCCATAGATGGCAAATAACAAACATTGATTTCTCACAGTTCTGAGGCTGGGATGTCCAAGATCAAAATGCCAGCAGATGTGGCAGCTGCTAAGAGCCCGCTTCCTGGTTTGCAGATGTCCGTCTTCTCAAAGCCTCACATGGGAGAGAGCAGAGAGGAAGCAAGCTGTCTTGATTCTTCTTAAAAGGACTCTTAATCTTGAGGCTCCACCTTAATGATTTAGTTACCTACCAAAGACCACATCTGCAAGTACTATCTTGTCAGGGATTGGGGTTTTAACAGATGAATTGGGAGCAGGGGATGGGACACAAAATCTATAGGAGTGGTGGTACAAATAGGCTTTTTATTCTTCTTTGGAATTGCTAGGTCATATAATAATTCTATTTTAAATTTTTTGAGGAATGGCTGTACTATTTTCCATTGTGGCTGTACCATTTTACGTTCCCACCAGTAGTGCACAAAGATTCCAATTTCACATCCTTGTCAACACTTGTTATTTTCTTTTATTGGTAGCCATCCTGCTTAGTGTGAGATGATATCATCTTATTGTGATTTGTATTTTTCTAACAACTAGTGAGCATTTTTTCATATGCTTGTTGGTCACGTAATACACTTTCTTTGGAGAAATGTCTATTCAATCCATTTTTTTTAATTGGGTTTCTTGATTCTTGAATTGTAGAGATATTCTGCAGTTATAAAGTATTATGAATTTTAACCCCTTATCAAATTATCTGCAACTATTTTCTCCCGTTCTGTAGGTTGCCTTTTGATTCTTGTTGACTGGTGTCCTTTGATGTACAGTTTTAAATTTTGATGTAGTGTGATTTGTCTATTTTTACTTAGGTTGACTATTCTTTTGGTGTCATATCCAAGAGATAATTGCCAAGTCCCTTGTCATGAAAACTTTTTTCTATATTTTCTTTTAAGAGTTGTATAATTTTACATCTTAGGTCTATTTTTAGTTACCTTTGTATATGGTTCTACTTCCAATTCCATTTTTTTTTTCAGCTTGAATATCCACCTTTGAGAGACTGTCCCTAAGACGTTTGTTGTAAATCAACCTTTAATATCTTATGAGAGTTTTTTCTTTCTAATTTGTGAGTTATGTGCTCTTTCATGCAGCCTGTCTTCTACTGGTTTATCATCTTGCTCAGCTTCCACTCACAGGGCCGTCGGTTATTGGGGAGCAGCATGGAAGAGGTGCTGCCAAGACAGGCAGACCACAGAATTGGGGCCTTTGTGTATCCACAGCAGGTAAGCGGAAACCAGGGCCCTTCAGGGCTTCTTCCCTGCAGAAGAGAAGGGACAGACATCTTCTTCTGTCTATCCATCCATCTGTGCAGTAAGACTGAGCTCACTGGGACCAGTGCCCAGCCTCTAGCAGGGGTCTGGCACAACCTTTTTACACATGCAGCTCAGGGAGGTACAGCTGTGCACTGGAGTTGTGGAACCCATATCCCAACCCTAATCAGTCTTTGCTCTTCACCACCACACAAGATTCTTTTTGTTTTTAGTTAATTAATTCAAGAAGCATCAGTTAGAACTGGACATAGAACAACAGACTGATTCCAAATAGGAAAAGGAGTACATCAAGGCTGTATATTGTCACCCTGCTCATTTAACTTACATGCAGAGTACATCATGAGAAATGCTGAACTGGATGAAGCACAAGCTGGAATCAAGATTGCCAGGAGAAATATCGATAACCTCAGATAGGCAGATGACATCACCCTTATGGCAGAAAGCAAAGAACTAAAGAGCCTCTTGATGAAAGTGAAAGAGGAGAGTGAAAATGTTGGCTTAAACTCAGCATTCAGAAAACTAAGATCATGGCATCTGGTCCCATCACTTCTTGGCAAATAGATGGGGAGACAATGGAAACAGTGACAAACTTATTTTGGGGGGCTCCAAAATCACTGCAGATGGTGATTGCAGCCATGAAATTAAAAGACTCTTATTCCTTGGAAGAAAAGTTATGACCAACCTAGACAGCATATTAAAAAGCAGAGATATTACTTTGCCAATAAAGGTCCATCTGGTCAAAGCTATGGTTTTTCCAGTAGTCACGTATGGATGTGAGAGTTGGACTATAAAGAAAGCTGAGCACAGAAGAATTGATGCTTTTGAACTGTGTTGTTGGAGAAGACTCTTAACAGTCCCTTTGACTGCAAGGAGATCCATCCAGTCCATCCAGAAGGAAATCAGTCCTGAATATTCATTGGAAGGACTAATGCTGAAGCTCCAATACTTTGACCACCTGATGGAACACCTGACTCATTTGAAAAGACCCTGATGCTGGGAAAGATTGAAGGCGGTAGGGGAAGGGGATGACAGAGGATGAGATGGTTGGATGGCATCACTGACTCAATGGACATGAGTTTGAGTAAGCTCTGGGAGTTGGTGATGGCCAGGGAAGCCTGGTGTGCTCCAGTCCATGAGGTCGCAAAGAGTTGGACACAACTGAGCGACAGGATTGAACTGAACTGATTTATCTATCTGTTGGGTCTTAGTTGCATCATGTGGGATCTTGTTGTGTACGGCTCCCTAGTTGTGGGTCCGAGGCTCTGGAGTGTGCAGTTTCAGTACTTGGGGCTTAGTTGCCATGACCCCCACTGTACAGTGTTAGTTCCCGGACCAGGGGTCAAACGTGCATCCCCTCTGTTGCAAGGCAGAGTCTTAACCACTGGACAACCAGGGAAGTTCTCAAACTAGATTCTTGTTTTTCTTAGTCTGCCTGTAATAAACTTGGTGGTATCTATCTCATCACCACCATATGCCTGTCTGTTGGTGGCATTCTTCATTCAGAGTTCATACACAGTGGATTTAAAGCTGGTGAAGCTGGTAGCTGGTTCAATCTGAGAAGGCAAAGCAACGAGCCATGCTTTTCAGCTGTGCTGATGGTGCCCTCTTGTGGCAACAGCTGCCACTGGGGGCTATGTGATAGTGAAGAAAGGGAAACTATGTCACTCAGTTGTGTCTGACTTTGCGACCCTGTGGACTGTAGTCCGCCAGGCTCCTCTGTCTGTGGAATTCTCCAGGCAAGAATACTGGAGTGGGTAACCATTCCCTTCTACAGAGGCTCTTCCCCACACAGGAATTAAACCCCAGTCTTCTGCACTGTGGTCAGATTCTTGCCATCTGAGCCACCGTTTGTTTTACAAGAAGGAAAAGCAGCATTACTTTATGTTCTGCCTACTATATGCTTTCATGGAGTTAAAACTTCCTATCATGTGTTTCCATGTTACAGTGTTGCTGTACAAATGGTACCTTAAGCAAGGCTGAGGGATTTGTCCCTCAGATAAACTTAAATCTGAGCTTTGATTCCAAAGCCTATTTAAAGAATTACAGATAACATCCCTGTGTTAGGAGACTGCAGCAGGAAAGTTCACCAGAGTGCCTCATCGTGTCTGCTGATCCTTTGGGTAACTTATCTTTTTCAATGAATATTTTTGAGGACAATATCTGCAAATGATAACAGAATCATGAAATTATACGAGCTATATGCAAGAAGCTGTGGGAGGAAGAATGCCATCCTAACTGGGAATGGTAAGAAAATCTCTTGGGAGAGCATTTGAGCTGGTACTTAAAGGGACAGCTAGGATTCAACCAACATTCCAGGGCCATTGTATCTGTTTCTGTCTGGAATGCATTCCACCCTCCCCCCATGTCTTTATAGCGCATGCCATCTCTCTGGGCCTTCTTTGGACAGCCTGTCTAAAGTGGTACCCCACCACACTCCCTGACCTCTTTCCATGCTTCACCTCCACAGCAGTTGTCTCCTCTAATGAAATTTAAGCTCAATGAAGGCAGAGATGTTGGTCTGTTTTGTTCGCTGTAACATCCCTGGCACCTAGAACAGTGCTGGATATGTTTGCAGGGACACAGTGTTTCTTGAATTGAATACATCCAGTCAGTAGCTATGTTTACTGAGCACAGCAAGGCAGAAACATGGCCTTTTCTTCATTTTAGGAAGATCATGCCAGCTGCAGTATTTGGACTGTATACTGTAGACTGATGAATTCAAATCTTACAGGGGCCAGGCGGGTAAAAATTATGAATCTGAATAAACGCAATCCACACTATAATAGTGGTAGGGCTTGTGGTATCTACCTGCTTAAAGGCATTTAAATGAAAACAAAACGGATCTGCCAGCCAGGTTTGGCCCACTGGCTGCCAGTGTGCCTAAAGCAAGGAACTACTTTTGGTCAGATGAGGATGCTGTCAGGGAAAGTTCAAAGAAGGGGGGGATTGTACAGGTAAGTACCTCAGCTAGAATGCACGGTCCTGGTGAGAAACTGTGGAGTCCTAACGTGGCTGTGAAAGCATGGAAGAGAAACAGGATTTGCATTATTTTAGGAGGTAACATTAGTAGGTGATGATGAAATTTGTTTCTATTTTTTGTTTATAAGTGAAACTGTGGTGAGTTGTTTATTTTTTTAAACCTAAATCTGGCTTCAGGAGACCAAACATGAACATTTTTAAGGTATTTATCTTAGGTTTCCAAGTGTTTTCCAAAAAGGTAAATTTGGTGTGTAGCAATGAAATGGAGTACTTGCACTATCTGCAGTAAAAATAAACGTACTGAGCATTTGCTACGTGCTAGGTAGGCATTTTTTGTGGGGACCTTACATATTGATACATTTTAACTCTCTAAAGCATCATATTATTAAACTTATTATTTTAGAGGTGAAAAAACAGGCACAGGAAGTTCCTATTGTTGAATGGTGGTAATTGTGAGAAATTCTTGCTTTACAGAATATACACTTGCCTTCCTCTAAGGCCTACCTTTTGCTCTGAGTTCCCAGAGCTGCATTACAGTGTAATGTTTGAGTGTGGAGGGAGTGTCAGGCTATTCCTTTAAATCAAGTTAGATGAGTCCCCATCTTGCCACTTAGCAGGAAATTCAATCTTAGCCCTTCTCTAAGGTTAGACAAGATTTGAGGGAGTTGTATGATGCCTGGAATATAGATGGGGCACCTTGTTACCTTCAGCCCCTCAGGGTCACTCCTTAGTGACTAAGGCGTCCTTTGAAGGCAGGTGGCAGCACAGATTCCAAACTTTGGCGCAGAGGTAGTTTCTCTTCCTGTTCCGATGCCTTGTGTGCAGCCTGTCCTGTCCCTGTGTGGCCATTCCTCTGATGTCTTGCCAGACGATGAACTTGCATTCCAGTTTTTCCCAGAGCCTATGGACCATATTCCCCGCCCCCGCCTCCTCCACCCTCCACCATTTTGGGGACTTTCTTCTTTCAGAACTGACTTGTGAGAAATAGTCTAGGAGAAAATGTTGTTAGTGAACAACATGTGCTTTTTACCTCACAACACACTTCTTTCCTGAAAGCAATGCAAAGATCTGACTTGGAAAAATAGAAAGTGGACAAAACCCAAATGATTGGAAAGGTCCTCCATCTTCTCAAGGTGGCTTAGTTTCCCATTTTGTAGGTTGGGGAAAACAATGTTGTGACTTTGATTTATGAATATTATCCCAGTGCATGTAATGGCAACCACTCAATATGGTACGTGGTATTATTTGTAATCGTGTTGTTTCAGCCGCCTACTGACCCTTCATCTGTGACCAGCACGTGCTCCTTTTGAACAAATGGCTCTTCCAACCATCCTAGCCAAATGAATCCAAAAGGGGCTGCCACCTTATGAGTTGCCTGCAAGGTGGCTGATAGTACTTCACTCCTCTGGCCGGAGGGACTGATAACCTAAGGGTTGAGCCCATGGTCCTAGCCAAGAATACATAAGCTATTAAGTGTTGTGAAGGAAGAGAAGAGAGGGATCTGATCTTATCTAAGCTCAGTCTAAGGCTGTTGAACTTTGGACCTGTCATTTCCCCATTTTAGGCCTTCCGTGTTCCCTCCCATAAAATGAGAGGATTGAGTGGGAGGTTCTAGTTGCTAAATCATTGCCGACTCTTTGGGCTCTGGCAGGTTCCTTCAGGCAGCTGCCGCTTCATTTGTGGGCTTTTTGGTGGCTCTGCAGAAGGCCCAGTGCACAGCGTTCTGTTGGAGCTGTTGTACCTAGCCAAGCACACCGTGCCGGTTTACTTTTGGCTTCCTATTTTATTTGGCTGTGCTGCGTGGGCTTTCTCTAGTTGCAGCAAACTGCTGCTCTAGTTGCGGTGCGGACTTCTCATTGCAGTGGCTTCTCCAGTCGCAGAGCACAGGCTTCAGGACATGCAGGCTCCAGTAGCTGCGGCGCGCGGGCTCAGCAGTTGCGGTTCCTGGGCTCTAGGCTCACTTCTCATTGCAGTGGCTTCTCTAGTCACTTCAGGACATGCAGGCTCCAGTAGCTGCGGCGCGCGGGCTCAGCAGTTGCGGTTCCTGGGCTCTAGGCTCACTTCTCATTGCAGTGGCTTCTCTAGTCACTTCAGGACATGCAGGCTCCAGTAGCGGTGGCGTGTGGGCTCAGTAGTTGCGGTTCCTGGGCTCTAGAGCACAGGCTCAGTAGTTGTGGCACACAGGCTCTGTTGCTCCGTGGCATGTGAGATCTTCCCAGATCAGGGACTGAACCCATGTCTTCTGCATTGGCAGGCAGATTCTTTACCACTGAGCCACAGGGAAGCCATGAACACATTTTATTGTGGACATTAAGTGCTCTATGCTCTATTGATCTTTTAAAAAATATACATATTACCTCCCTAAAATCTGAAAAATTAGGGCTACAGGGATTTTTGGATAAGGGACTATAAACCTGTGCAACTACTGAGTATCTAGTAGTTTCTGGGGATAAACATTCCCCATGTGTGATTTTATAATCTCTGTGATATCACTGTGAGTATTGTGCTTTACAGATGGGCAGTTTTAGTGTTTTCTTTAGCATAAGATTATGAGTGAGTGAAGTCACTCAGTCGTGTCTGACTCTTTGTGACCCCATGGACTATAGCCCGCCAGGCTCCTCTGTCCATGGTATTCTCCAAGCAAGAATACTGGAGTGGATTGCCATTTCCTCCTCCAGGGAATCTTCCCGACCCAGGGAATGAACCTGGGTCTCTCTCATTGCAGGTACTCTTTACTGTCTGAGCCACCAGGGAAGCTTTAAGATTACAAAGTAATGGCAAAATCAAGAGGAGAAATTTTCAAATATGGCTGGATTTGGATGAGTAGAATGCAAAGAGGTGGCATGGTGTAAAAAATGCTGTTTGAACAGGAAGATTCTAACCAGTTGACCTTTGAATAATGGAGCTATTAGAGATGCTTACCCCAACACTGAAACAGTTGAAAACCTGAGTGCTGCTATGTCTGCCTCAAAAACAAAGGAATTAGTAAATGATTCACCCAAAGGCAGGAAGCTGAGCCAGTTTGGATACAGTCACTACTCAAACCCTAGTTCTTTTGATTCCATGTATTGTGATCTCTAATCAAACACAAATTTTTCTCCACACTTAAGGATCTGCAAAATGAAAATACAAATACTCTATTGGAAAAAGATATCCTCATAGAAGAGGACCCATACAGTTGAAATCTGTGTTAATGGTCTACTGTGCATACTTATCTCTTGGTGGAAATGAGGTACAGTATGAGGTATATAAACAGAAATAAGGAAATAACAAGGCCAGGCACTATGAGGCTTTCAGCTATTTGTTCTGGAAATGAATATTTAGAAGCACTGATTAAAAATATTAATGAGGCTCCAAGCCATCAGGTTAAGTTCATTGCTTTCACCGTTGGCCTATGGGATATACCTTGTAAATGCTTTGTTCAGTTGGTAAATCTTTTCTGATTCTCTGACCCAATGGACTGCAGCACACCAGCTTCCTGTCTTCCACTATCTCTGAGTTTGCTCAAACTCATGTCCACTGAGTCAGTAACGGATATAAACTGACCCTGCTTCAGAAACATTGTTTTAACTATAATAAGTTGACTTTTCAACAGGATGATCTAAAATTCAACTAAAGAGCATAAAAAGGGCTGTGATATTGCTAGTAGTCAAGCCACAAATATTGACTTGGGTTCTCTGTGGAGCCCAGACGGTGATTGCAGGCTAGCCATGTAACCACTGACATTCATGTTCAATGTTCCTTCTACTCACCCATGTAGCCCCCCTATCCTTTTTCCCGCCCCCACCCCTCATCAACAGACTTTAGGGAGAGGGAGAACATTGAGGTATGTCTGCTAAGTTGCTTCAGTCATGTCCAACTCTTTGCAATGCTATGGACTGTAGTGTGCCAGGTTCCTCTGTCCACAGGATTCTTCAGGCAAGAAGCCTGGAGTGGGTTGCCATGACCTCCTCTAGGGGATCTTCCTGACCCAGGGATCAAACCCACATCTCCTGTGTCTCTTACATTGGCAAGAGGCCTCCTTACCACTAGCACCACCTGGAAACCCCTTATGATTAAGTACAGAATGAACAAAAGCAATGGGAGATGCTGTTTTCATAATTTTAACTAGAAACTTTTTTGAGGAAATAAAAGTTGCAAAATTCTTGCAGTCAGAGCTAAAACAAAGCCCCAAGGAAAGTGGTAGTCTTTACCAGCAATGGCATTAACTGATGGGAGTGTCTGAATGAAAATGCACCTTCACAAATGAAGAAAGGCGGTGGGCAGGGGCGGGGGGTGGGGGGGAAGAGGTTGATACGAAGTACAATTTAGGATTTATCCCCAAAGGTACAGGGAAATGGAGTGGGGAAATCTCCCAAGAGTCTGGTCGGTTGAGCCTGGCCCTTTTAAAAGCACATGGGAAAAGTGGTTATTATAAGCAATTGGAAAAGCAGTGTAATGTGCCCAGTGAGCAAATAAATTTATCTGTAAGGCAAGAGGGCTGTGGTTGGATTTGGGTATATGGTGAAGAAACCAGACATGGCCCTCTTTCATGAGACTTGTGATCAGGAGGGGATAACCCTACAAAATCAAAATGGCACCTGTGACAAGGGCTACACTGACGACTTGTTTTTAAGACCACCATAATCCCAACATTTAGAAATAAATATTATTTTTGGCATATGACCTTCATTGATTTTCCTAACCAAATATCTATATGAAACATATCCCTTTAACAAAACCAGGAACATCCTCTTTTCACTTATAAGGTGTGGCACAGGAGTGTGGCAGGGAAGACACCTAAGTGAGTCGTTTCGCCCTTTTAGGCTCAGTGTTATTAACATTAGCCACTTCTGAAATTTGTGGACACAACCCAATTGTCTTTAGTGTTTTACAATGCAGATGCCTGCCCACTCAACAGCGGAGGCAGATGCAAACAGCAATACAGTGACGAAGCCACAGCCAAAGCAGTTAATGAAGCAGGTAATTCAGGGCGTTTGAAAGCTCAGAACCACCAGCCAACCAAAACTTCCACTGTCTACAGCCATGTGTTCAGAGCGGATTAGTGGAGCAGTCACACTCAGGATGACTGGCACCTCTTTAGCTTGTAGCTGGAACTGGTCTCTCACGTTCACTCAGCTAAGTATCCTAAGGGACAGGAGGAGACGAAGGGCAAGTTCTCTCCCTAAATCTAGATTTCCTGGTCAGGAGTTTGAAGCGGCTCTGATGCCATTCTCTGCTTGATCTCTTTCGGTTCTGAAAGAAACTACCCCAATTCAAGGTCCAGATCTTTTTCTCTTTAAGACGCGTAAGCTTTTTATACACTTAATTCAACTGTCTTTCAGAGAAAAGGAGGAAGACCATTTAACTTACTGAACTCACTCTAAACACTTTCTAGTTGGTGTGCAGAAAGACATGTTCAGCCAACTCTACAGTCAACCATAAGTGTTAGTGGTAATAGCAAAAAGTAGAATTTTAATGAGACCAAATGTGCATTAGCCTTCACCTCTCTCAAACTTCAGATCGAGTCTCCTGACCTTATAGTAGTGCTCCCTAGAAAGTGAATGACAACACAGGGTGAGTCCTGAATAAGCCACAGCTGTTATAATCAGCCCTGCAGGAAATGGTAACAAGAGCCTTCTTACGGGACTCACACATGTACGTTGCTTGTTGTTGTTCAGTAGCTAAGTCATGTTCAGCTCATTGTGACCCCATGGACTCCAGTGTATCAGGCTCCCCATGCCTTCACTATCTCCCAGAATTTGCTCAAATTCATGTTCATTGAGTCAGTGATGCTATCCAACTGTCTCATTCTCTGCTGCCCTTCTCCTTACCTTCAATCTTTGCAGCATCTGGGTCCTTTCCAATGAGTTGGCTCTTTGCATCACGTGGCCAAAGTATTGACACTTCAGTTTCAGCATCAGTCCTTCCAGTGACTAGTCAGGGTTTCCCATTTTCCCATATCCTGAACAGTCAGGATTCCCATTTAGGATGGACTGGTTTGATCTCCCTGCAGTCCAAGGGAGTCTCAAGTCTTCTCCAGCACTACAATTTGAAGGCATCAATTCTTTGGCGCTCAGCCTTCTTTATGAACCAACTTTCACATCCATACATGACTACTGGAAAAATCATAGCTTTGACGATATGGACCTTTGTCAGTGAAGTGACATCTCTGCTTTTTAATACACTGTCTAGGCTTATCATAGCTTTCCTTCCAAGGAGCAAGTGTTTTTTAATTTCATGGCTGCAGTCACCATCTGCAGTGATTTTGTAGCCCAAGAAAAGAAAATCTACCACTGTTCCCACTTTTCCCCTTATTTGCTATGAAGTGATGGGACTGGATGCCATGATTTTAGTTTTCTGAATGCTGAGTTTTAAGCCAGCTTTCTCACCCTCTTTATTCACCCTCATCAAGAGGCTGTTTAGTTCCTCTTATAGTTGCCTAATCTCTAACAAATACAGTAAGTTCAAGGAAAATCTTACTTAGCTAGAATTATGGGCAAACAGTCATTAGCTCTTTATTCCCAAGCTCATGCCTACTCTTCCTTTTCTTGTGCTCTCCTTGGACTCAGCATGAACATCCACTGTTGCACTCACCTAGCCTTGAGGAGAACATGCTACATCTCTGAAGGCGTAAGTTAAGCACAGTAACTGGCACAAGTATAGACCCAAATGTTTGTTGAATATTGCATATGGAAATGATGAGAACTTGTCATCATTGACTTTTGAATGTGAAGAAGGTTTTACCATTAATTTGGACAAAGGAGAATTAGAAGTTCAACCCTAGTTTATATGGCAATTTCTCAATGTTCTTCACAAAATGAGTAAACTTCAAATGCACATTCAAGTTCACTTCTTAGAACAAGCAAAATGACACTTTAAGTACAGTTGACCTTTGTACAACACAGAGGCTGGGGTGTTGACCCTCCACCCAGTTGCAACTCTGTGCGTAATTTACGGTCTGCCCTCTGTATAGTATTCTTCTTGTCATCCAATGTCTCACACCCACAGATTCAACCAAACATGGATCATGTGGTATTTCCTGCTGAAAAAAATCTGCATGTAAATGGACCCATGCAATTCAAACCTGTGTAGTTCAAGGGTCAACTGTATATTATATATTCTAAAAACGTCACAGGAGCTAGTATAAAAACAAGATAAAAACTGATCATGTTTGGTAAAGGAAAAACACAGAAGTCAGATGCCAAAGATGCCAGCACAATGCTAAAGGTAAAATAGAAATAAGGTTATGGATAATTGGTATTAGAAGACACAGATTAGTACAGATATTTAAAAACATAAAATCAGTCCAAAACATGGGGCAGATAAGATTTTGCAAAGGATAAACCTGATTATTAAACAGCAGAGTTGATTTTATGAGAAAAGTTTAAATAATCAGTAAAGTTATATGATATAGGAAGGGCATTTTTAGGGAGAGATTTATATGGTTTTCCTCACTGGCACTTTGCATAAATAAGAATTATAGTTAGAAAAACCTTTCTTTCTGATTTGGTATTTAGCAGTGATAGGAGAGCTGGTTACACCCCTAGGGTCATCAGCACACATCTTGCTTGGAAAATTCTTCAGCCTCCCCTCTTCAAAATGCCCACTCTTAATTTTCTGTTGAGAGTAAAGTGAAATTTTTTTGCAAAACTGTATGTGATATAAATTGCACTGTAAAAGAAGGAAACAAAATGTTTTTAATTAAGTAGTTCAGAGAACGAGAAACAGATGAATAGAGGTACACAGATCTAAGGATCTCTCTGGAAGACAAAAAAAACAAAAATACATCATCTGTCCATTTACCCATGAGGTAAAAGGGATTGGGAGCCACTGAAACACTCTTTCACAGCCTTGTCTAGGATCTGAAAGAACAGAAATTGTATACATTCACATTGTAAACTGTGCATCATTCAAACTTAAAATCTGTAATTAACACCTAACTCAATCTACTAAAAATCATTCACAAAGCATTATGTAGGCAAATGTGTTTAAAAAAATATTTTAATAAGCATATTCAGAATGGCAGACAGGGAGCCGGGGAAGGGAATTATTTTACAGTGCAAAATTATTATGCATAAATTTAAAAACATTAATCCATAATTTTAAATGCCTATTTAAATATTATTTCAAATACGTTTTAAAGCTCAACAGATTTGTTTTGTTGAACTGAGTTGCAAATTTTGAACTCTATTTGAAAACACATCATAAAACAGAATACCATTCCAAATGAAGATAGTGCTTTGCTGGGGGGTAGGTATGGGGTGAGGGAGACTAAGTAACTATTAACGAAGGCTTCTTTTCCCAATGCAGTTTGTCAAGAGTTATGAAATGTACTAAATCTTAAGCAAATTAAATTCATGATATTACTAAAATTTTTTAAAGTAGTGCAATGACTTATCAAGTTATAGTGGCTGCATTACAAAGAACGTACTGTGTGAAATACCTGTATAAACATAAAATACAATTAAATATTTCTCCATGAAAAGCTGAGCATTATGTATTATAATAGTGGAATGTTTTTCATTAGGCAGACTTTAAAAATATAAAGAAAAGTAAAATTTCCTAACATGTATACATGTGCCGTATTTGCAAACATGCCTGAGAATTTATTTAAAATGTTCCTGTAATATCAGTTTGCAAGAACTTCACAAACCTGCTAACAAAATGCATCTTTTAAAAAAAGGTGAAAATGGCATCTCTAATATTGCAACAACTTAAAAAAAGTACATCATCACTATTTCTATAGACCATCTTTGAAGAACTAGGATACTTTGGATTCATATAATAAAATTTGATTTAGAAAATGGATTGTGACCATCTGCTAAAGCTGCCATTCTGGATAAATTAATGTTCTAGGTAAAACAAAACAACAAAGAGCTCACGCTTCTCACCACGTTCACCCAAAACTTTGATTTACTTGGATCCATATGTAACAACAGTGAAGCTACATCATGTAAAGTCAAGTGTTGTAAAGTGGCTTTTAACACTGTTTGGGGAAAAAAAGTTGTTCACATTGGTGGAGGGAAGCAGTCTGAACATAGGTTAATAGTAATACTTCATGAAGAATAAGGCCTAAACCATAATTTCTCAGTGCAAACCTCTACTCAATTGCATTAGACAGTTGAGCCATTAAAAACAAGACCACAGAAGATATATTCTAAAAAGACGCTGGCTCTTTGATGGCTGAAAATGAACTGCTAGAAGTATCTGGGGGTATGTCTGTGTGAGAAGGGTAGTTAATAATCTTTTATAAAAGTTTGGATATAGGTTGGTCTATCAGCTGTATAAAACTACATTTTTTAAAATAAGAATTTTGCACTAAAAATAAAATGGCACTCTTGCAAGGTGATGCAAATCAGTTCAGTTCAGTTCAGTTGCTCAAGTTGTCTCTGACTCTTTGTGAATGGATGATCCTATTTGTAATCACACAGAGCAATGGTTACTTAATAGCTTATTTTCACTTTGGAAATGCACTATCAAATATGAAAAGCTCGACTGTAATTGGAAATCTAATTATCTGGTGATCTATTATCACCAGGTAAGTTTATCACTTTTTCCTCATAAAATATTGTTGCCTGCCAACTCCTTGTGTGTGCCAATATCTAAGTGTCACTTGACCTTTCCCCCTGTTTATTTAATGCAAAAATGGGAAATTTTATAAAGCATATAAAAATAACTGAATGGGATTCTGGTCAGCATGATACATTTAAGCACTTGAAGTCAACATTAAACTTTTGTTTCGCTTCAAAAATAATTTTGAAAATTATAGCAAATGCAAAACAAACTATGTGATCTAAGTATCATGCTTAATTTCAGTTCTCAAACTATTTGTCCTTAAGTAAAACTTGAAAAAACAAATGTTCACAATCCTTTATGAATGCTTTAACCACCTGGATAAGAAACATGACTCAGTTACTACACAAACACTTAAAAATTCATTAGAAAAACCTTAGCAAAATAAAATGAAAGCTGACAGACTCAGAATATCAATTCCTCTCATAAAAGTTTACCAACTGTACAAGTTAAGAAAATTATACAAGCTTTTGTGTTAAGAAAGGACAGCTCAGTCAAGACATATGTACTGTAAAAATCTTTCAAAGGCTACAAAGAATCTGGAAAAATACAGAATGTATTTCTTAAGCCCAGATAAGAATATGGAAAGACATCATTGATGTCAACAATTTTACATATACAAACCTGACTTGGTTTATTTTTAAACTTCTATATATAAAAAAATCATGCTAGCATAACTTTCAGGATTCATAAGGGTTTCCTTAATAATGATACTCAATTTGTATGGAGAGAAAAATATCTGTTATAAAAGATATTTCAAGAAACTCAGAAAAATTGGTTATTAATCAGAAATTTGAACTTGTTTTTTCCTTCTCTGCCATCAAACTAAGCAAAAAGTACCTTGTAGTGAAATTTTAGGATTAATACATCAAATAAGAAGGTACAGATATATCTGTAGTTCATTCAAATTTACTAAACTATTTGTTATTTCCTTAAAAGGGCTGTTACAATTTTAAAGTAAAAAATCTGCAAAGCAGAATTATGAAAACTTATTTACTAAAGTTAGGACTCAATTCAAATTTTAACCAACTGCTTCAAGGAAATCAACTTTTGAAGGTAACCCATCAACCCTGAAAATTTTAGTCACACCAGAATGTACTCCAAAGAAAGTTTAGTCATCTGTGTTCTCAAGTTCTTCAAATTTCCCATGTGAGACTGTGTCTTGGAAAAGCTCAGAACCACCTGGACTTTCTTTGCCATTGCTGTTTACCCTTCGCCTTTTGGCAGGTCTCTCACTTTTCTCATCAAAATCGTTTTCATTTCTTGCAGTCATATGGGTGATTTTTGGGTCAGTGGTTTGGTTATCGGTTTCATAACCATTGGTATCCATATCTGTGTGAAGTGGTTTCTTACTTCCACCTGTTGGTCCATTAACATGTAATCCTTCAACTTTCACTTCTTCTTTGTTTAATGTTTCACCTGGTCCGTTAGATGACACCCCTAGGTTGGAAGAGACGTGAAAGCAACTGCTAATATTATAAAGCTAATTCATAAACTATTATAAAGTGCTATAAACAGCTGTAAAATAACTTTTTTATCAAGGAAGTGAGGTATCAAATATGTGTGTGTGTGACACATGTGTGTATATATAGCCTGAATTCTGGCTCTATTTACTTTAGTAGCTGTGTGACCTCAAATTATTTACACTCTCTTGTACCTCAGTCTGATCACACACATACAATGAGGATAATAACAGATTTATAGAGTTGCTGTGAAGATTAAGCTAATAAATGTAAAAAATTAAGAATAGGATTTGGTATGTATTAATAGCATGCTGGTATTATATGGCAACAAATAAGCAATGGATCCACCAGCAGTCTAAATAAGCTGAATTAAAGCAAAGATATTCATAAATTATTCAGGGTGAGCAGTTTGTAACTTTCTAAAACAATGAAAAAATTATATTCTTTTTATAGCAGCTTGAGTTTTCTAACTGCCATATAAAAGCAAGATGACATGACTTTTTCATTCTTAACATTAATCTGTCATAATATTAAATTAATGCCTGCACTATACAAGCATACACTTGAAAATGCTAAAGGCAAACACAAATTCCTTCCTAACAGATTGAGAAAAGAAATAGCATAATCAATAACATAACAAAAGGTCATGTTACAGTTGACTGCAAAATGGAAGACAAATTTTATGAATGCTTTATGTAAAATACAGAATGTGCTACTGGAGAAAATGAAAATTATCTGAAAACATAAGAATGAGCCTCAAATATACATTTTGGTCAAAGAAAAAGTATTCTATTTTCTCAACTCAAAAATGCACTCAAACCATGACTGCTTATGAGATTATGTACCATATGATATAAAAGGAGTGACTTTGCCATAGTAAGCACAAGAAGCTAGGTTAAACAATCATTAGGTTAAAAATCACTATTAGATTTCAAGACACTAATTAAAGCCCCTTAAGAAAAAAAGACAGTTGGGCAGCTCTTCCTTTCCCTGAAAAGCCTAGAAATCTTAATTGTATCACATGTGAATGGCTTCTGGGCAGAGTAATGTGTAAGTAACTTATAAACACTCTTCCTAGGCTAACTGCATGTTATCAAATGGTTAAAAGGATTCGACCAACTGCCTATCAAAACACTTTAAAAGAAGTCCCAGAAAGTTCCAAAAGGCAAAAACCTGAATTACTTTGTGCTGGCAATTAAATAGTGTTTACATTTTATTAAGTATTATAAATACTCTAGAGATGATTCCTTAAGTATTTTGAATCTGCAGATGTGGAACCTGCAGATACAGAGGGTTGACTGTACTACCAACCATCTGTCTCCCCAAGCTTCCACCCTAGTCCCAATCTCAGCTGCTTATTCAACTTTAGGATGGTTGTGACTGGCATTAGAAATCATGTCAGTGAACCTGAATGTTCTTGAATCAGGAAATGGCTGCTGGGCCCTAATATTTGTTTGGCTTGTTCTTAGAGGGGAAGTAATGAGGGAATGGAAAGGGGTCATTAAATGAAAAAATATACTCACCACAGTATATTAAATGCCAGTGTGAGAGCAAAGATCAGAAAAAAGGTCAAATTGTTCAATGTTCCTCTTCTAGTTTCTGTGAGGGAGAAGGGATTAGCTCTCCACTGGCCCTCCCCTAAAGCTATTACATCAGAATGCAGGTGGGCAGAGCTTATCTCTAATTTACCAGTTTCCTATTAAAGAGGATCAGAGAAGATTTATTACTTTCTGCTTAGAGATGGTCTTACTTAAGACTGTTTTAATTAAAGTAGAAATCTAGAAAATTCTCTGACCAGGCCTTACTGATCCTCGGTCCACTCTATATTTTAAGCAAGAACCTATCTGAACCTCAAATATGTGTTTCTTTGCTTCTTTTTCATGGGCATAAAGATGAATGTTTTTGTACAATATGAATGCACAGGCTGACACATCTGTTTTATCTTTTCTTTCTAGGTTATTATGCTATCACGGAGAAAATATTTAAAAGGTGCCCTTGTTACCTTTTTTTCCATTTATATGCTTAAAGAGGTTTCCTGCTAAACTGTTATAAGCACTCAAAGTATTTCATCAAGTATCTGTGTACTTCTGATGTGAAACGGCTGGAGTTCTAAGACTTAACAAATAAGAATACTTACATCTAGACATTCCAACCTGATAAGAAAATAGATGCTATTTTCTTAAAAGAAATGGTCATTGTTGATGGTATACTTTATTAAATGTACTTTTTAGTGATATCAATGGGAATTCTTTCCAATTAACTTGTACATTTTCTCTGTGTTAGTATATATGCACCCTGATATTCTGTTTCATCTGGTATTACTTTAGGTCTGCTTTGGGGGTTGAATAGACACGGAAACAGAATTTCCCAGGCTACTGAAGGAAAAGTGCCCATCATTATGAAGAAATACAAGTGTTTCTCTGCTTCCTTACCATTCTGATTACTATTGCCTATAGTGCCATCTTCTTTCTCAGACTGGCTGTTGCTACTGTTTGAGGCAGTTGGGGGAGGAGATGGTGCTCGACTAGAAGCAGCACTTTCACTTTCATCTAGAAGACGATCCATGTAATCCCTTAAAATTGAGGGAAACAATAATTATTTTCTTAAATTAAAAACAACTGAAAATTAAAACTGAGGTTAAATTTACAAGGCTTTATTAGCAAGTATACCCTAATTTTCCCAAATGGAAAGCTCCTTTCGGTTAAATGTCTGTAGGCAAATGACGTGTGAGGGCTTTACACTAGCAAATGTTACAGACCTACAGGCAGTTTTAAAACTTTAGAAACTGGAGGCAAATGATCAGAGCAGCCCAACTAAAATCAGAAAGGCTGTAAACGAAGTGGGATGATGTCAATCACAAGAAGTACAGAAGAATTTCTGAACACAGATTGGAATTGTAAAGCTTACCAAGATTATGTTATGACTATGGCAATATTTGAAAGACAAACTAGGACCTAAAAATGAAATACCTCCCTGAAACTTCCTGTTACTTTCTTCTGTATCACCCTTCTGTTAGAGCTGAGCTATAATAAGCTCGCATAGTTCCTGGGCTTATCTGCTAGCTTCATCTGCC
This sequence comes from Budorcas taxicolor, assembly GCF_023091745.1. Lineage (NCBI taxonomy): Eukaryota > Metazoa > Chordata > Mammalia > Artiodactyla > Bovidae > Budorcas > Budorcas taxicolor. The sequence goes on from NC_068912.1 coordinate 78,304,291, forward strand.
CATATATCGTCAGAGGTGAGTTTACATCTTCCCTAAGTAATTTTTGAGCTTAACGGCATGGGATGACGTTTGTGGTAAGTGACATTGGGTTGAGGTTAGAGCTGAACTAAATACTTCTCTCCCTCAGGTTTAGTGTCTTTAGTTATAAAATGCATGTAATCATACATGACGTATGTACTGGGCTGCTGTATAGGGTATGTGTAGCAAAGTGTTTTACGAACTATGCAGTGCTACTGAGTCACTAGAATAAAGGTCAGCAAACTAAGGCCTGTGGGCTGGCGATCTATTTCCGTGGATATGTTACTGAACACAGTCATATCCATTCATTTACATAGTATCTAGGACCCTTTACACACCAGCAGCAGACCTATGTAGTTTCAAGAGAACTTAACATCTGCAAAGCCTAAAATATTTATTCTCTTGCTCTTTACAGGAAAAGACTGATGTCATCTGTACTGAATAATCCCGTGAAGGCAGGAGTTCAGTCTGCTTTATCTCTGCACCATTGGTGCCTAAGTTTGCACAGTGCCGAGAAGTACAAGAAAAACCTAAATACATTATTTATTCTTAAATTCTCCCAGAATAGGAATAATAGAAATATTAAGACAAATCTTTCAGAATCTTGTAAGCAGGTTAAGTAGGAATGTGGACAAGAAACAAACCATGGAAGGGCTTGGAACTTTACTCAAAGTCTGTGTAACAGTCTGCACTAATTAACATTTTAGGCTTTATCTTCCTCATTTATAAATGGAATAAATTTGACGGTCTTTTAAGATCTCTTTGACTTTATATCATTCATCATTATAGAACAATTAGGTAACAAATCTGAAGCACACAGAAACAGAATGAATATGATGAATCCAATGCCAAAGGGACTTAAGAAATTAAAACTAACAGAAACAGATAATGCACTAGGAAGAACTGCTGGAAATAAATCTGGTATAGTGGGAATGGGTAATGGAGGATGTTAAAAGCCACTCAAAGGGAAACTAAAACTGAAGAGATACCAAAATTATTTTAAATCTCTGAATATAACAATGATATTGTTAAAGACTTATTTACTACTGTTTCTTAAAGGTTAATGCCATCCAGAATGCTTAAGGAAAAGAGGAGGTAAGTAGACCACCCAGGGGGTTGGAGCAGCATTCAAATAGTTGGAATTATGCCGAGTTATTTTTTACTTAAAAAAAAAAAAATTATTTGCAAAGCTTCAATTTGCATATGGCTACCAATTCTTTTAGGTAGTGAATGGAGAGACTCTGCAGTAGGATTTATCAAAGGCCATGTATAGGCAGCAAAGTGGCAAATATGCTTCATTTTGGTGAACAAATGAAAGGTAACTATGTAACAGAAAAATAAGCAAATAACTTTCAGGATAATCTGCTCTTAACTATACATTTTGACTAAAGAGGAAGACTGAAAAATTCAGTCAAATTTTTGTCTAAAGGCATTAATTAACTTAATGTTTTTGTCTAAAGGCATTTAAATTTTGTGTGGTCACTTAAACTGCAACTGTTAATGGAAAGAAAAGGTCCTGGAAGCAAACTACAAAAATATTTCTATGCTAGAGAAAACCACAATTTCTCCCCATCTGCAATATACAGTCTACATGGCTTCTTACAGGAGATTTAACACAGCTAAAAGGGATGAGGAGGAGTGAAAAAAAAATTAGTTTTCAGTAAAAAAAAAAACTTTATAAAAGACCCAGAGGGAATATAGTTGAAAACTACAAAACACTGTTCTTGTCTAGCAGGAAAACATTTCTTCACTTCATACCGTAACACCAGGGGACACACTGTTAACTCTTAATGCCTGAGAAAAGAGAAGATATGGGATTACTTTTAACTAAGACTACTCCATCTACAGAATACTTAAACCTTTTAAGAAGAATCAAGGTGACAGATATAAGTAGCTTCAAAAAGTTTTTCAGAAGCTATGGAGAGATTATTAGAAAAACTAAAATGTTTAGCGGCACATCCCTACCTAACCTGTTGAGCCTGACGTCACAGAGGACCAATTAAGCCAGCCCACAACACTTCCCTTGGTGATGCTTTCTGAAAGAGAAAACTGGATGAACCATGGGTCTGACCCAGCATGGCAATTCTTATATTCTTACTGTTGATGACGACAGACTGCCTGTAGTTTGTGTGTGAACTTTATTTCTGAAATGGGTGAAAAGATGAAAGATATTACTACTGCTTTTCCCTATAGCTTGAAAACTATTTTAAGATATACTCTGAAGACTGGATAGCTGTATGTAGTTCTACATACTATGTCTCAATGCTACCAATTAATAAAAATTTAACTATAAATTGATAACAATAAGCAATTATATAAAAACTGGAATACTGTTATATATAAAAGTCTACTCATTATGGCCTTTGAACAAAAAGGAATGAGGCAGAGTCCAGTGTTTCATGATTTCCAAGGACAATTATACCCATTTATTCCCTTTCAGATAAGTTTGCTTTGGATTTTAGAGTGTTTGAACACTCCAGACAGGGAAGTGACCAGAAGTAACACCTGTAATGAACATGACCAAGGGACAGTCCAGTCAAGTAGTTTGAAAAGCACAAGAGTATGCATATAAGCACATCTTTCAAAGGCAATTATTTGGCTAGGCTTAAGAATTTTACTAGTGCAGGCTGACCAAATGAAGTCACAACTCTGCTTTATTTTTATTTCATAAACATAATACAGGGAATAATAAAGGCAAGTATGGTAAAGTGAATTTCACTGGAAAGTTCACCGGTATTTTAGAGCAATACATGAAATAAAGGGTTCATTACTCTATTACTAAGTACTTAACAGTAACACATTACTAGTCAGATTGGGGATAATGTATCATTCCACAGCTAGACTAAAAGAAGCTAAGAGAATTTGGTGCATGGGGAGTGGATTAGACATATGAGGCATTTTGCTTAAAAAATGGATATAATAACAAACTATACTCCCTCTATCACTAGGAGTGAGCTAAAGTTGTATTTATTAAATATTATTTCTGTTAGAGGAAAAGGCTTCAGAATATTTAGGAAAAGGGAACTTATCATGTACATGTTCATTTCTCTATAAAATATTTTGTAACAAAAAAGAAAATCCAATTTGACCTGATTTATTATATTCCCATGTCTTTTCCCTTTGATATCATCTATATCCAGATCTTATTTTTGGTTCCCAAGATCTAAAATAGATTGAGCAAGGAAAAATATTAATTTCTCTTCCTCTTTAAAGGATTTCTATTGGGCATATGGCCCTGTAAGTTTTAGAAAAGATAGTCTCTCCTATTCTTACTGCTCTCTTGGTGTTATTAAATCAAAACTGTATGTACTTATACTGAGTGGAATAGAATTTAACAAAAACATGCTCTTTTCACAGCTCTTCTGATCCATCTGCTCTCAGGAATACTACTGAAAACATGTACTCTTAACATCTACTTTGATAAACTTGCTGTCTCAAATAATATGAACTGTAGTTTACAATGTTTTGTAAGACACTGAAAGTCTAAATACCCCATGAAGATGTCAATAAATGGATAAACTGAGGTTAGTGTCAACTTTTATCCTTTTAAAGAAAGAAGAGTCTAAAAATCACAATTCTCTCAAGAAAAATTTAGAAAAGCTTAGAAAAATGACTCAAAAAGAAAAAAATGAACTCACGTTACACCAGGATGAAGATTGTATTTCTTTTTTCCAAATCGTGTTTGCTGAGCAAAGAAATCATAACGTTCAGATTTTTTCCACATATAATAGAATGCTACACATTCACCAACTGATCTTGTTCGAACCTATAAGAAACAAATACTTGTTTTTAAGAATTATTTCCTCCTTAAAGGAGTTATTTCATGAAAAAAATCTTAAGTTTGAAAATAAATTTAGCTGATCTTTAAGTAATAAATAATAGCAGTTATAAAATATTATACAGTAGCAGCTGTGTTAAAAATTACTCTTTCTAAGCTCCCATTCAGAGAAATCATATATTGGCAACAGGTCTTCAGATACTAAGCATTATGCTTTTAAAGAGACTATCATATTCATTTACTATAAAAATAAATACTCCTTTATCGAAAATGTCTGGCAGTGGCATTTGAATTAAAATTAATATTACAAGCAATATGCAAATACTTTTACTCACAGAACACATAGGGAGACTGAATTTAAATGCCCTTTTAAAGGATTCTCTTAATATTCCCAACACTGATCCAGACTCAGCTACTTACACTGTAGAAAGACTAAAAATATTTCAGTGAGTTAAAAGCTATTATAAAAATGCTAATATTTGTTTCAAATGAATATATCTTTCCTTTTCTCCTTTGTCTTTAGCTTCTCTTCTTTTCTCGGCTGTTTGTAAGGCTTTATTTTGGGGGCTCTAAAATCACTGCAGATGGTGACTGCAGCTATGAAAATGAAAAGATGCTTGCTCCTTGGAAGAAAAGCTAGGACAAACCTAGACAGCATATTAAAAAGCAGAGACATTACTTTGCCAACAAAGGTCTATCTAGTCAAAGCTATGGTTTTTCCAGTAGTCATGTATGGATGTATAGTCCAACTATAAACATAAAGAAAGCTAAGCACTGAAGAACTGATGCTTTTGAGCTGTGGTGTTGAAGAAGACTCTTGAGAGTCCCTTAGGCTGCAAGGAGATCAAACCAGACAATCCTAAAGGAAATCAGTCCTGAATACTCATTGGAAGGACTGATGCTGAAGCTGAAACTCCAATACTGTGGCCACCTTATGTGAAGAACTGACTCATTTGTAAAGACCCTGATGCTGGGAAAGATTGAAGGCAGGAGAAGAAGGGGACAACAGAAGATGAGACGGTTGGATGGCATTACCAACTCGATGGACATGAGTTTGAGTAAGCTCTGGGGGTTGGTGATGGACAGGGAAGCCTGGCATGCTACAGTCCGTGGGGTTGCAAAGAGTCGGACATGACTGAGCAACTGAACTGAATATTTGTTTACAAAATCACTCTAGTGGTTTACTGTGCTATACCTATTTGGGAAGTGAATGGCTCCCCTTACACATACTAAATATATGGGACTGGCAGATGATGATGTTGACAAAATTCCCTTTTTTGCTACTTTGCTTGTAGAGCTAGTAGGGTTGCTGCATAGAAAATACTGGGAATTTAAAAGGAAAAGTGTATCTGAATGAGTGTTTGAGATGCAAGATGATATGCTTTAGCTCATAAGTTTCTGGTCCTGAAGTTGGGTATCTGCTGTGGGACTGATTAGATCTAAAGTCAACTGTATCACATCCCTATTTTGTTAGGTGGCACCTATTTTTCTTTCTGCCCCTCTGATTGCACTTCATGACTTTGGCCCATGTTGCTTTAAGACAAAGCTATCAGTGTTTTAAAAACAAAAACCCCAATCACCTTCTCAAGCTGTTTTTTGCTTCCTTTTTAGAATCTTATTCTAGAAGACAACTGTCAAGTCAACTGTACTTTACTGAAAGCAAAAATTGAAAAGACATTTTGTGGCATGCAAAAGTTAACAGTATCATGAAAAGTTGTCAATTAAGTAAGTCTGCATAATACAACCTATGATTAAGATCCAAATTTCAATTCCAGGTGTAAAAACAAAGAATATTTTCAATGGACTATTCCCCTCCCTCTTAAGAATTGTCCTCCCTATGGTTCACTGGAACAAACTTGTGAATCAGGTATATGTCAGATGACTTTTGTAACACTAAAATGCCACCATTGCAAATATTCTTCATAAATAAGAAATCAAGGTCTTATTTCAATATCATGTTAAGACTTTTTTTGGCTAATAGCTTTAAGTAACCTACTAAGTTCTTGGCGGGGGGGGGGTTGGGGGGTTGGGGGGGAGGGGCGGGGGCAGGTATTGCTCCTGTGAGTTACATCAGCTTATCATCCCAGGGGTCCCCCTCTATAGCACGCTTGGGTCAGTATTGTTTGAATTTAAGCAGGAATGCTACAAAACTTTTTCAAAATGTTGGCCCTTTCAACCATGAGATCATTTGCTTTTCTTTAAATCAGAAACATATATAGCTAGTCATTAGCATAATACAGTCCTTTCACAGAGAAGTCACTATATTGGAGATAATCATCAGATGATTTGGTACAACATTAACATGGTTTGGCTACATCTTTTATATCAATGCTGAGACACAAAATTTCTCTCTTATTAGTTATGTCTGATGTCAAATAACACAATTAACAAAATTATCAACAATAAACTAAAGAACACCAAAATTGAGAAAAATCAATTGAGAATTTGTAAGCAACTATTTTATTTATGGAACATACAATAGATACTGTACATCCAGAGATATGAAAGAGGATGAGGACAGACTATTTATAGAGCTTCAGACTCAAGCCCATAAAGCCCAGACACTTTCAACATAACCCTAGGTAAGCCATCACACATCTGATACACCATCTTTGAGGACACATATAAAGCCAAGTTCCTTGTTATTTATATTCACTAAAAATGTGACATTTATAAGCCTAGACATTACTTAATTTGCCATATTTAAATTTGAGATTTTAATTTTACCTGTCATAATTTCCCTTAGGAACACAATTTTTTATTCTTTACAATTGTGAAGTTCTATTAAAAATCTTACCTGATTTTAGTTTGAGAGAATTAAGCCTAAATAAATTTGTAAGTAATTATGAAATCTGGGGGGATATAAATTAACACTGTATAGTTGATATTTATATGGCATGATATGTACTCACACATCCCATTCAGGAGCTGATGAACATAATTTTAAACATCCAGTTCTTAAAAGTTTCCAATAAATACCACACATTGGGAACAGTCACTTGGCAAATATATGCCAGGAAGTCTAGGCATGCTTATTATAATTTCCTAAATACTAGCATATTATATATTCACTACAGAACTTTTAACATTAGAAAATATAGATTTCACATGACCCAGGTTAACTAAACTTATTTTTATAAAAAGAGACAACATGTATCATTACTTACTTTATTAGCCTGAATCAAATGGAAATCCTTTCCATAGGCCTTCAACCCTTGTTCAAAATTTCTGCATTCTTCCTCTGTCCAAACAGATAATTCCTCTGACAAAATTCAGGGTGGGGGGTGGCAGGGGGAAAGTGGGGGAAGGAAACTGTTAAGCAATATTTTCCCAAATGCTGCACATAACAAAACCGCAAATAAAAATATAACTTTTGGTAACAACAGAAGTATTTTACTCCTGAGTTCTATTATTGATGGCTTCAAAAGATAAAAGTAATAAAACATCCTTGTTTAATAAAATTTTGGATGATTTAGTCCCTAACTCTTCAACCTCAATTTAGGCCATTTCCTCTTCATTCTTTATGATCCAACTAAACCAGCCACCTTTCAATTCCTTAAACATTTTCTTTCTTTCTTTAGACTTTGTGCATGCTCTTCCCTTTGTCTAGAGGTTATTGTATGCCTCTTATCTCATCCCCCCTTTCACCTAGCTAATTCGTTTACAGCCCAGTAAAAATATTTTGTTCTAGAAGCTCTCTTTTACCGCCTCATTCTTTCCCCCAACTAGGTAAAGTCACACTGTAGTAAGTTTGAACAGAACACTTGAATTCTCCTTGGAAGAACTCAGAACTATTTTTCAGCTTTCCTACCTAGGCTCCAAGCACTGAGAGGTCAGGGGCCTTGTTTATAGTTAAATCCTCACAATTTAATAGGCCCTTCAATTTTTGTTGAATGAATGGTCTTTCGTTGGTTACACAATGATATATAAACAGTACTTTTAGTGAAGAGGGGGTGGGAACCAGTTTAGAGTAACAAAAGAATTTTAGCTATGGCTTCATTATTTATGAATCATGCTTGTCTCAGCAAAGAGACCTCAGTTCTCATCAATTATAAAGTGAAGGTAACATCTGTCACTTTACTCAGTTCACAGGACCATTACCAAGATCAAGTAAGAAAATATTTATAAATGCCTTGAAACTGAAAGGCATTATGTATTTTTATTTAAATGGTCTTATTTTCTCATAAAGGAAAGGACAATATTAACCCCATTCCCCATAATGCCTTGTGTAATACTTGTTATATATAACAAGTTATAACAAACTATTATCCAACAAATATTTACTAAATTCAGAAAGATTAGTATTATTAAATTTAGGATATACCTAGTTATAATTTTTTAAACTTTTAAAATTTCAAAAAATTTAATAGCTTAAGGTTTAAACTTCTGCTATATCATGAAAACAAAAAGTTAATATTTATGCTTACCTCTAGCTGCTTTTACATTAAATCTTAATCTTCTCAATGCTTCTTCTGTATCAAAACTGCATTTAACTAATTCATATAATGCCTAGAAAAATAAAAAGCTTCAATATGTTACCTGGACTATGAACAATTCAAGGTGACAATTTCTTAACTGAGTAAAGGCTTTTCTAGAATCCAATGTCTCCATCCTTTCTGGAGGACAAATAATTCGTGTGAATGCAACATAAAAACCACTAAAGAAAAACAAACGTAATTCATTCCTGATATTTAACTGCCTCTAAATATGTAGAAAACACTGGATAAGCAAACCTCTGGCAGCGGCATGGTTTTCTAGGAGTTTAGAAATAAAAGGAAATCATCTTATAATAATCACAAGTCCTTTTTTTTTTAGTGTTCCTATTCAAAGATAATTTTAAACAATCAGAAAAGAAAAGCACTGGTGAAAAAGGTAAAGTATATAATGCTGTTATTAGGTTCATAGTAGGCACTGTTCTACTAGGTAAAGAATTACATTATCCCAGATGAGTACTCCCAGCTTAATGATATCCACAGATTCTCTGGGATATGCAACGGAAGTTCAAAAAGCCTAATAAAAGAAATACATACAGGCAAAATATCAAAACTTCTACTGAGGCTTAAATACCAAAATTGAGTGTTGTCAATACTACATATATTATGCAAATTACAACCTCAGACTCCCTGCTGATGACATTACAGAGCTTCCTCTACTTACAAGGGGTCCCAAGAAACCCATCCTAAGTTGAAAATGTTAAGCCGAAAATGCACTTTATATACCTCACCTACTGAACATCATTGCTTTGCCTAGCCTACCTTAAATGTGCTCAGAACACTTACTTAGCTTACAACTGGGCAAAATCATCCAACACAAAGCCTGTATTACAATAAAGTGCTGACTATCTCACGTAATTTACTGAATACTGTACTGAAAACAAAAAGAATGGTTGTATGGATTCAGAATGGTTTTATCAGTTGTTCACCCTTGTGACTGCATGACTGACTGGGAGGTATGGCTTTCTGCCACTGCTCAGCATCACAAGAGATATTCAACCCTAGCCCAGGCAAACATCAAAATTCAAAGCATGACTTCTGCTGAATGCATACTGCTTTCATACAATTATAGAGTCAAAAAATTTTAGGCTGATCCTTCGTTAAGTCAGAGACCACCTGTATAGAAACATTGGTGGATAGAAAAATACTGTGACAGCACTTAAACATATATGTGGTTAATGTATTTTGGGAAAAAATTGTTATTTCTTATTCATGTACCTGCTCATTGTCTTTTATGTGAGATCCTTCAGGAATTGCTTCTACACCTTTCTCATCACCTGTTCTTCTAGACGCATCTTTAAGAAACACAATCACTTTGTCTTCTGGTAAGTATTCAGGGTCCCACAGGAGCTGATCATCATTTTCATATACTAAATTAGTAAAATATAATGTTAAAAATAACGCCAAAAATTGAGACAAGTTTTTGTTAATACATATTGAACAAATAACATACTTAGAGCCAAAGTGTTGACAACTAAGAGGTAAGGCATGGTCCCACTACCTGCCTGACTTCATTCTGAGGCAATATTTATAAGAAATTTAAGCAATCTAAACAGACAGGTACCACTTGATGCCCCTTTTAGATCTGGTCTGACTTACCAAATTCCAAGCTCTTTTAGCTTGAACAGCACTGTGCTGTGCTTAGTCATTCAGTCATGTCTGACTCTTTCCGACTCCATGGGTTGTAGCCTACCAGGCTCCTCTGTCCATGGGGATTCTCCAGGCAAGAATACTGAAGTGGGTTGCCATGCCCTTCTACAGATCTTCCCAACCCAGGGACTGAATCCAGGTCTCCCGCACTGTAAGCCACCAGGGAAGCAGTTGAATAGCACTGCTGCTGCTGCTAAGTCACTTCAGTCGTGTCCGACTCTGTGTGACCCCAGAGACGGCAGCCCACCAGGCTCCCCCGTCCCTGGGATTCTCCAGGCAAGAACACTGGAGTGGGTTGCCATTTCCTTCTCCAATGCATGAAAGTGAAAAGTGAAAGTGAAGTCGCTCAGTCGTGTCCGACTCCTAGCCACCCCATGGACTGCAGCTTACCAGGCTCCTCCGTCCAAAGAATTTTCCAGGCAAGAGTACTGGAGTGGGGTGCCACTGCACTACCAACACTTAACTAATAATATTTGTATGACCCTGGCAAGTTACTTCCCTTCTTTCTGCCTCATCTGTGAAATGGGGAAAACAACCCTACTAAACAAGGTTTTAGGGATTTAAAGCAATTTAAAGCAATTGTGACACATTAAATAATGTTAAACTATAATTATGATTTCTGAATAGGGATGTCTAAAACAATGCTCACCAGATGTCAACACTGCTTATTTCCTGGTGGTGGGATTTGGGACAATTTTTTCTTACATCTTTGTACTTTTCCATGATGTTTGAAAACGTCTAAGTGTAAATCGTTTTCATAATTTAAAAAGTCATTTTTTTTTTAAAGCATTTAAGTTTCATCAGAATTTCCATTATAAAAAGACTTAAGGCCAAATTTCATCAAAATCTTAAAAGTGAGAGGAGTGGAGAAGAAACTAAGACAAGAGCCTTGTGGAATTCTACATGACAGGAAGACAAAAACATAAACAAAATTAAGAAGGAACAGTCACAAGGCAGACAAAATATCAGAAGTATGGCAACATAGCAGCAAAGGGAAAAAATGCTTCAGAAAATAATAGACTTTTAATTCTGTTAAACAAGCAGGATGAAGAATTTTTTAAATTAACTTTTATTGAAGGGTAACAGCTTTACATTTGCTCCTTGGAAGGAAAGTTATGACCAACCTAGACAGCATATTAAAAAGCAGAGACTTACTTTGCCAACAAAGATCCGTCTAGTCAAGGCTATGGTTTTTCCAGTGGTCATGTATGGATGTGAGAGTCAGACTATAAGGAAAGCTGAGTGCGGAAGAATTGATGCTTTTGAACTGCGGTGTTGAAGAAGACTCTTGAGAGTCCCTTGAACTGCAAGGAGATCAACCAGTCCATCCTAAAAATCGGTCCTGGGTGTTCATTGGAGGGATTGATGTTGAAGTTGAAACTCCAATACTTTGGCCACCTGATGTGGAGAGCTGACTCATTTGAAAAGACCCTGATGCTGGGAAAGACTGAGCACAGGAGAAGGGGACGAGAGGATGAGATGGTTGGATGGCATCACCGACACAATGGACACGGGTTTGGGTGGACTCCGGGAGTTGGTGACAGACAGGGAGGCGTGGCGTGCTGCGGTTCATGGGGTCACAAAGAGTCGGACACAACTGAGCAACTGAACTGAACTGCTTTACACAATTTGTTTTCCCTTAAACCTCAACATGAATCAGCCATAGGTACACATATATCCCCTCCCTTTTGAAACTCCTTCCCAGCTGTCTCCCATCCCACCCTTCTACGTTGATACAGAGCCCCTGGTTGAGTTTCCTGAGCCATATAGCAAATTCCCATTGGCTATTTTACATATGGTAAAGTAAGTTTCCATGTTACTCTTTCCATACATCTCACCCTCTCCTCCCCTCTCCCCATGTCCATAAGTCTATTCTCTATGTCGGTTTCTCCACTGCTGCTTTGTAAATAAATTCTTCAGTACCATTTTTCTACTTTCCGTATATATGCACTGCTGCTGGTGCTGCTAAGTCGCTTCAGTTGTGTCCGACTCTGTGCGACCCCATAGATGGCAGCCCACTAAGCTCCCCCATCCCTGGGATTCTCCAGGCAAGAACACTGGAGTGGGTTGCCATTTCCTTCTCCAATTCATAAAAGTGAAAAGTGAAAGTGAAGTCACTCAGTTGTGTCCGACCCTCAGTGACCCCATGCACTGCAGCCTTCGAGGCATTAGAAGATATTTATCTTTCTAACTCACTTCACTCTGTATAATAAGTTCTAGGTTCATCCACCTTCAGAACTGACTCAAATGCATTTCTTTTTAGGGCTGAGTAATATTTCATCCTGTATATGTACCACTACTTCTTTATCCATTCATCTCTCGATGGACATGTTGGTTGTTTCCATTTTCTAGCTATTGTAAACAGTGCTACAATCAACAGTGGGATACACGTGTCTTTTTCAATTTTGGTTTGTTCCGGGTATATGCCTAGGAGTGGGATTGCTAGGCCATATGGTGGTTTTATTTCTAGTTTTTAAAGGAATCTCCATACTGTCTTCCATAGTTGCTGTATCAATTTACATTCCCACCAGCAGTGCAAGAGCATTCCCTTTTCTCCACACCCTCTTCAGCATTTATTGTTTGTGGACTTTTCAAAGATGGCCATTCTGACCGGTGTGAGGTGGTATCTCATTGTAGTTCTGATTTGCATTTCTCTAATGAGTGATATTGAGCATCTTTTCATGTGTTTGTTAGCCATCTGTATGTCTTCTTTGGAGAAATGTCTGTTTAGGTCTTTTCCCCACTTTTTGATTGGGTTGTCGGTTTTTCTGGCATTGAGTTGTATGAGCTGCTTGTTTATTTTGGAAATTAATCTTTTTTCAGTTGTTTCATTTGCTATTATTTTCTCGCATTCTGAGGGTTGTCTTTTCACCTTGCTTACTTTCTTTTGGTGTGCAAAAGCTTCTAAGTTTAATCAGGTCCAACTTGTTTACTTTTGTTTATATTTCAGTTACTCTAGAAGGTGGGTCAGAGAGGATCTTGCTTTATGTCATCGAGTGTTCTGCCTTTTTTCTCCTAAGAGTTTTACAGTTTCTGGTCTTACATGTAGGTCTTTAATCCATTTTGAGTTTATCTATGTGTATGGAATACCAGACCACCGGACCTGCCTCTTGAGAAACCTATATGCAGATCAGGAAGCAACAGTTAGAACTGGACATGGAACAACAGATTGGTTCCAAACAGGAAACGGAGTACGTCAAGGCTGTATATTGTCACCCTGTGTATTTAACTTACATGCAGAGTATATCATGAGAAACGCTGGGCTGGAAGAAGCACAAGCTGGAATCAAGATTGCCGGGAGAAATATCAATAACCTCAGATATGCAGATGATACCACCCTTCTGGCAGAAAGTGAAGAGGAACTAAAAAGCCTCTTGATGAAAGTGAAAGAGGAGAGTGAAAAAGTTGGTTTCAAGCTCAACATTCAGAAAACTAAGATCATGGCATCTAGTCCCATCACTTCATGGGATATAGATGGGGAAACAGTGTCAGACTTTTTTTGGCTCCAAAATCACTGTAGATGGTGACTGCAGCCATGAAATTAAAAGACACTTACTCCTTGGAAGGAAAGTTATGACCAACCGAGACAGCATATTCAAAAGCAGAGACATTACTTTACCAACAAAGGTCTGTCTAGTCAAGGCTATGGTTTTTCCAGTGGTCATGTATGGACATGAGAGTTGGACTGTGAAGAAAGCTGAGTGCCGAAGAATTGATGCTTTTGAAGTGTGGTGTTGGAGAAGACTCTTGAGAGTCCCTTGGACTGCAAGGAGATCCAACTAGTCCATTCTGAAGGAGATCAGTCCCGGGTGTTCTTTGGAAGGAATGATGCTAAAGCTGAAACTCCAGTACTTTGGCCACCTCATGCAAAGAGGTGACTCATTGGAAAAGACTCTGACGCTGCGAGGGATTGGGGGCAGGAGAAGGGGACAACAGAGGATGAGATGGCTGGATGGCATCACCAACTCGATGGAGATGAGTTTGAGTGAACTCCGGGAGTTGGTGATGGACAGGGAGACCTGGCGTGCTGCAACTCATGGGGCAGCAAAGAGTCGGACACGACTGAGGGACTGAACTGATGAGTATAGTGTTAAGAAGTGTTATAATTTCATTTTTTGACATGAAGCTGTCCAGTTTTCCAAGTACCATTTATTGAAGAGGTTGTCTTTGCTCCATTGTGTATTTTTACCTCCTCTGTCAAAAATAAGGTTCCTATAGGTGCAAGGGTTTATTTCTGGGCTTTCTATCTTGTTCCATTGGTCTATTATTTCTGTTTTTGTGCCAGTACCATAGTGTCTTGATGACTATAGCTTTGTAGCATAATCTGAAGTCAGGACAGTTGATTCCTCCAGCTCCATTCTTCTTTCTCAAGACTGCTTTTGCTATTCAGGGCCTTTTGTGTTTCCATATGAATTGTGAAAATTTTTGTTCTAGTTCAGTGAAAAATGCCATTGGTAATTTGATAGGGATCACAGTGAATCTATAGACTGGTTTGGTAGTATAGTCATTTTCAGAATATTGATTCCTCCTACCCAGGAACATGAAATATCTCTCCATCAGTTTATGTCATCTTTCTCTCATTAGTGTCCTATAATTTTTGTGTACATCTGTCTCCTTAGGTCATTCCTAGATATTTAATTTTTTGTTGCAATGGTGAATGGGATTGATTCCTTAATTTCTGATTTTTCATTGTTAGTATATAGAAATGCAAGTGATATCTGTGTACTGATTTTGTATCCTGTAACTTTGCTAAATTCACGGATTAGCTCTAGTAATTTTCTGATACCATCTTTAGGGTTTTCTACATACAGTATCATGTCATCTGCAAACAGTGAGAGCTTTACTTCTTTTCTGATCTGGATTCCTTTTATTTCTTTTTCTTCTCTGATTGCTGTAGCTAGGACTTCCAGAAGTGTGCTGAATAATAGTGGTGGAAGTGGACACCCTTGTCTTGTTCCTGATCATAGGCTGAATGCTTTAACGTTTTTCACCATTGAGAATAATGTTTGCTGTAGGCTTATCATATATGGCCTTTACTATGTTCCTTCTATGCCTATTTTTTGAAGAGTTTTAATCATAAATGGGTGCTGAATTTTGTCAAAGGCTTTTTCTGCATCTGTTGAGATGATCATATGGTTTTTATCTTTCAATTTGTTAATATGGTGTATCACACTGATTCATTTGTGTATACTGAAGAATCCCTGCATTCCTGGAATAACCCAACTTGATCATGGTGTATGAGCTTTTTGATGTGTTGCTGAATTCTGTTTGCTAAAATTTTGTTGAGGATTTTTGCATCTATGTTCATCAGTGATACTGGCCTGAAGTTTTCTTTTTTAGTGTTTTTTTTTTTTTCTGGTTTTGGTATCAGGGTGATAGGGACCTCATAGAATGAGCTTGGAAGTGTTCCTTACTCTATAATTTTTGAAAGAGTATTAGAAGGAGAGGGATTAGCTCTTCTCTAAATGTTTGATACAATTCTCCTGTGAAGCCAACCTGGTTCTGGGCTTTTGATTTTTGGGGAGATTTTTGATCACAGATTCAATTTCAGTGCTTGTAACTGGGTTGTTTCATTAATATATTTCTTCCTGGTTTAGTCTTGGGAGATTGAACTTTTCTAAGAATCTGTCCGTTTCTTCCTGGTTATCTATTTTATTGCCATATAGTTGTTTGTAATAATCTCTTACAATCTTTGTATTTCTGTGTTGTCTGCTGAAACCTCTTTTTCATTTCTAATTTTGTTGATTTGATTCTCCTCTCTTTCTTTTCTTGGTGAGTCTGGCTAAAGGCTTGTCAATTTTATCTTCTCAAAGAACCAGCTTTTAGTTTTATTAATCTTTACTAATTGTTTCATTTCTTTTTCATTTATTTCTGCACAGATCTTTATTATTCCTTTCCTTCTACTAATTTTGGTGGGTTTTTTTGTTCTTTTTCCAGTTGTTTCAGGTGTAAAGTTAGGTTATCTATTCGAGTTTTTCTTGTTTCTTGAGGTAGGATTGTATTGTTATAAACTTCCCTCTAAGAACTGCTTTTGCTGCATCCCAGAGGTTTTGAGTTGTCGCGTTTTCATTGTCATTTGTTTCTAGAAATAATTTGATTTCACTTTTGATTTCTTTAGTAACCTATTGGTTATTTAGAAATGTGTTGCTTAACCTCCATGTGTTTGTGTTTCTTACAGATTTTTTCTTATAATTGCTATCTAGTCTCATAGTGCTGTGGCTGGAGAAGATGTTTGATATGATTTCAACTTCCTTAAATTTACTGAGGTTTGATTTGTGACCCAAGATGTGGACTATCCTGGGGAATGTTCCATGTGCACTTGAGAAGAGGGTGTATTCTTCTGCGTTTGGATGGAATGTCCTGAAGATATCAATGAGATCCATCTTATCTAATGTATCATTTAAGACTTGTGTTTCCTTATTAATTCTCTGTTTTGATGATCTGTCCATTGGTGTGCTGCTGCTGCTGCTAAGTCGCTTCAATCGTGTCTGACTCTGTGTGACCCCATAGACAGCAGCCCCCTAGGCTCCTCTGTCTCTGGGATTCTCCAGGCAAGAATACCGGAGTGGGTTGCCATTTCCTTCTCCAGTCCATTGGTGTGAGTGGGCTGCTAAAAGTCTCCTATTATTACTGTGTTAACTGTCAACTTCTCCTTTTATGTCTGTGTTTGTCTTATATATTGAGGTGCTCCTATGTTGTGTGCATAGGTATTTACAATTGTTATGTCTTCCTCTTGTATTGATCCCTTAACTATTATATAGTGACCGACCGTCCTTATCTCTTGTAATCTTCTTGAAGGTCTATTTTGTCTGATAGGATTGCTACTTCAGCTTTCTTTTGCTTCTCATTTGCATGGAATATATTTTTCCATCCTCTCACTTTCACTCTATGTGTCTTGAAGTCTGAAGTGGGTTTCTTGTAGACAGCATACTTATGGGTCTTGTTTTGTATCCATTCAGCCAGTCTGTCTTTGGGCTAGAGCATTTAATCCATTTACATTTAAATTAATTTTTGATATGTATGTTGCTATTGCCGTTTTCTTAACTGCTTGGGGTTGATTTTGTAGATCTTTTTTCTTCTCTTGTATGTCTTGACTATGTAAGTCCCTTTAACATTTGTTGTTAAAGCTTGTCTGGTGGTACTGAATTCTCTTAACTTTTGGTGGTCTGAAAAACTTTTTAATTTCTCCATTAATTTTGAATAAGATCCTTGCTGGGTACAGTAATCTTGGTTGTAGATTTTCCCTTTTCAGTACATTAAATATATCCTGCCATTCCCTTCTGGCCTGCAGAGTTTCTCACACCCTTTTCGTCTTCTTCTGGGACCCCTATAATTGGAATGTTGGTGCCTTTGATATTGTCCCAGAGGTCTCTGAGACGATCCTTAGTTCTTTTCATTCTTTTTACTTTATTCTGCTCTTCAGAAGTTATTTCCACCATTTTTTCTTCCAGCTCATTGATGATTTGTTCTGCTTCAGATATTCTGCTATTGATTCCTCCTAGAACATTATTGAGATTTATTAATTTCAGTAATTGTGTTGTTTGTCTATGTTTATCCTTTAATTCTACTAGATCTTTGTTAATTGATTCTTACATTTGCTTCATTTTGTTTTCAAGGTCTTTGATTATCTTTACTACGATTATTCTGAATTCTCAGGGAGTTTGCCTATTTCTTCTTCATTTATTTTCACTTCCGTGTTTCTAGTTTGTTCCTTCATTTGTGCAGTATTTCTCTGCATTTTCTTTTTTTCTTCAAATTTATTGTTTGAGGTCTCCTTTTCCAAGGTGACTTCAAGGTGAATTCTTTCTTTTGGTTTCTGCCCTCCTAAGGTTGGCCCAGTGGTTTGTGTAAGCTTAATAGGGTGAGTACTGAGTTTTTGTTTGTTTTCCTCTGATGGGCAAGGCTGAGTGAGGTGGTAATCCAGTCTTCTGATGACTAGGTTTATATTTTTGTTTTGTTTGTTGTTTAGATGAGGCGTCCTGCACAGGTTGCTACTGGTGGTTGGGTGATGCCAGGTCTTGTATTCAAGTGGTTTCCTTTGTGTGAGTTCTCACTATGTGATATCCCTAGGGTTAGTTCTCCAGTAGTCTAGGGTCTTGTAGTCAGTGCTCCCACTCCAAAGGCTCAGGACTTGATCTCTGGTCAGGAATGAAGATTTCACAAGTGGTTTGTCATGGCATTAACTGAGATTAAAACAAATATCCAAAAATGAGAAGCCAAAGATGAACCCCAGACAAGTGGCAGTTACAAAATTAGGCAAATAATAATTAAAATAATGGAACATACATATACATATACATC
Source organism: Budorcas taxicolor (assembly GCF_023091745.1). Classification (NCBI taxonomy): domain Eukaryota; kingdom Metazoa; phylum Chordata; class Mammalia; order Artiodactyla; family Bovidae; genus Budorcas; species Budorcas taxicolor. Next base: position 78,322,531 of record NC_068912.1, read on the forward strand.
CATGAGCAAAGTCAAAACAGTCCAACAAAAATAAATTACAGTAGACTGACCCAGTGAACAAAGAAAGTAAAAAATTATATTTACCAGTAAAGAACAAAACTAACTGAAGCACAAACCGGAAAACAAAACTAAAGCAGGTGCAAAGTGGGGAATAAAGCAATGAAGATAAAACTAACAAATATGTTGAGTGGAAAAGAGAGAAAGAAAAGAGAACAGATATGCAAGTTTACAAAGAGGTAGATAAAGAAGATTTATATACATTAAAGATTAACTGCAAGGGGAAAAGAACAGTAGGAAAAGCAAACAAAGGAATAAATGTAGAAAAAAACAGTATGTTTAAAAAATTAAAAATAAATAAGAGAAAAGAAAAAAAAAGGCGGGGGGGGGGGGGGCGGGAACTTCACAGAACTGCAGAAGCCCAATGTAGAGGCAGAGGTTTATAAAAGCAATAAAAAATGTTTTTTTGTGTGTGTGTGACTGAGGAAAAAACGTGACTGAAGGGGTGGGGTGGGGGGAAAGCTCAGAAGAAAAAAAAATCCAAAAGAAGCTACAGAACAAGTCAAAACATAATAACAACGAATGTTTTTCTTGAATCACTGCTGTCAGACTCCTTTTCCTCACTGGGAGTTACTGTCCACTCACCTCCTTAGGCTGCCCTCTGACACTGCTGATCTCTGACCTGCTGTGGGGGCAGTTCAGACTCTTATCTAGTCCTATTCCTGTGTGTTCTTGCTTCCAATGTCCACAGCTAGCAGGACTAGTGTGTTTTCTTTTGTGGCAGCTCTCAATGACCTTTTATATATTCCACAGACACAGAGTCTGTCCAATTGATTGTGTGGATATAATGTGCAGCTTGTACAGCCAGTGGGAAGGTTTTGGGTCTTCTTCCTTAGTCACACTGCCCCTGGGTTTCAACTGTGGTTTTATTTCCACCACTGGATGTGGGTCGTCCACTGAGGTTTGCTCCTGGGGCTTCCCTGGAGGACTTGGGTTTGCCCCCATGAGGGCGAGGTATGGAGGTGGTGCAGCTGCTTGGGTGACAAGGGTTCTGGCAGCAGCAGATACTGAGGAGAGATGGCAGCTAGGACAGCAGGAAATATAGTGCTCTAGGAGGATATGGCAACCAGTATTGGCCAATACACCCCAGTATTCTTGCCTGGAGAACCCCCCTCCCTGACAGAGAAGCCTGGTAGGCCACAGTTTACAGGGTCGCAAAGACTCAGACACTATCGAAGTGACCCTGCACGTAGAGACGCAAGATTTTTTTGCCTGTGGCAGCTCTGCCCCAGTGAGAGTTGAGCTTGAAGGTGACGCAGCTGCTTGGCTTGCTGGAACCCTGGTGGCGCCAAGTTGTGCAAGGACACAGACTGCTTCTGCCACAAGCATTATGGCTTTATCAGAGTCTTTTTTTGAGCCTCTTGCAGCTGGCGATCAGAAGGCCTCTTTAGCCAGTCATTCTCTGTAGCTCTGCCCATTCAGGAACTTAGAGGGCTCTCTTGCCTGGGGTCCTTCTCTACTGTTCAGAGCGCCAGGCATATAGAGGGGCCCCCTGGCGGGGGTCCTGCTCTACAGTTCAGTGCATCAGGCGTTTGATGGGTCAGCCTCTCTACTGTTCAGCTGCCAATGCTGGTAGTGTGGGGAGAGAGACGTTATAGTGATGGCTCCACCCCCTACACGTGACTCAACAGTACTGCCTTGCTTCCATGGCTGCCCAGCTTTCCTCCACAGGCATTTCCCACCACAATCTCCTCCCTCACATCCCCTAGATCTGTCTCTCCACAGTCAACAGCAGACCTTGTCCTGGGATTGCTCCACAATCCCTAAACTCCAGCTCCCAGCTGCTGCATCTTCCAGGAGACCTGTGTCCCTGTCTGGGATATGTATGGCTACAGCAAGGACTGTCTGACTCTCATTCCATTTAGGCTGCCACAGATCAGCTGTTTCACTCACAAACCTCTTTTGAAAAAAAGTCCCATTATGAGGGAGGAAGACAGAGTAAGTAGCTAGAGAAGCATAGCTGAAGAACTTTTTGGTTTTGTTTGTTGGTGTTTAAAGATAGGAGATGTGAGTGCATGCTAAGTCACTTCAATCGTGTCTCTTTGTGGTCCTATGGACTGTAGCCTGCCAGGCTCCTCTATCCATGGATTCTCCCAGCAAGAATACTGGAGTGGGTTGCCATGCTCTCCTCCAGGGGATCTTCCCAACCCAGGGATCAAGACCCTGTCTTTCTGCAGGTCCTGCACTGCAGGTGGATTCTTAACCACTGAATCACTGGGGAAGCCCAAGATAGGAGACATAACCACTTAGATGCCAAAAGAAAGGAGCCAGCTAGAGAAAAGACTTTGAATTTAAGTCAAAGGATAGCTGACAGTGTCAAACTTCCTTGTTTGACACATACCAGGTACTGTGTTAAGTGTTTTCTTATAAATTACCTTATCCCTACCCACTCCCCTGTCACTACACACAAACACTTCAAAATATTACACCCTTATTTCCCAAAAGAGTATAAATCAAAAGACAATCTCTAGAAATTTTTCCTTAGTAAACTGCATTTCTTTTCTAACCCACTGGTATAATCCTACTGAAACTCTCCAAACTGTAAATACAATAAACTCCCATGATAAAGGGAATTTGGATATACTGCTATTGATTTCTGGGCTCTACTCAGCCTGTTTCCATACTACAGTCCATATAGTCTTGGTTCGAGAGTGGGAGAAGGACAGTGCCTTACAATGAAACCCTGATTCAGGAAGAAGACAATGGAGGGTGGGTCCCTGAGTCCCCAGTGTTTTTCCAGATACTCCCATGAAACAAGCACACACTACCTGAGAAATACTTCTGGAGTCAATCTGAAGTCCCAAGTCACAGGTTGCAAACACATCCTTGTTTAAACTGAGTACACAAACATGGCTCAGATGGTAAAGAAACTGCCTGAAATACAGAAGACCTAAGTTCGATCCCAAGATCCCCTGAAGAAAGTAATGGCTACCCATTTCAGTATTTTTGCCTGGAGAATGCCATGGACGAGAAGCCTGGCAGGCTAGTCCATGAGATCACAGAGTCGGGCATGACTGCAACTGAACATGCATGAACGTCAGACAGGATAACCCTGAGAATATGATACTTAATGCTACAGAATTACTATATATTAAAAACGACCATGATTCCTGGTCCAGGAAGATTTCACGTGCCACAGAGCAACTAAGTCTGTATGCCACAACTACCGAGCCTGTGTTCTAGAGCCCAGGAACCACAACTACTGAAGCCCGTGTGCCCTAGAGTCCCCATGCTCCACAAGAGAAGCCACCGCAATGAGAAGGCCGTGCACCCCCATGAAGAGTAGCCCCCACCTGCCCCAGTACAGAAAAGCCCATGGAGCTACAAAGACCCAGCACAGCCAAAAATAAAAATAAAAAATTGTTAAAAAAATGTTTTTTTTTAAACAACACGGTTGAGAATAGCTAGAATTCTCAGAGAATAAACCACACTGCCTTAATTGTTTCCAGAAGTAGATGGATTATTTGGCAGTTAAGTTTATATTCTAAATAAAATATGATTTTTGACTATGTTCTAAATAGAACAGGAAACACAACTGATATTTATTAAATGTCTACTGAAGAATGACTAAATGCCAAGAGAAATGTGACTTCTATGATAAAACACAAGAAAATATGGAGGAATGATCTCTATAAATATGACATTAACCTCTATAAATATAACAGCAATAGAAAGAAAAAATACTTCATTATAAATAATTAGTATAACTTCATGAACACATTGGATTTTGAAAGATTCCAATCACTGAAATGTAACAGAATCTTCTGAAACTACTTCATTCTAATGAATTACCAAATTTAAATATTAGAACTTTTAAAAAGCAATCGTAAGTATATCTACCTTATATTACTGAAAAATAATTTACAAGTGGCTATAAATAAGTGAAAGAGTTCAGAAGACAAGAGCTCATATAATGTATTAACACAGGTTAATTGAGAAAGTGATTTTTAAGGCATTTTAAAGTGTGTCAGATAGGCAAAATGAATTCAAAATAATTTAACAAAGTTCATTATGTGTGTGTTGGGGGTGAGAAGGGAAAAGACTAACGCAGAAAACTGCGAAACTACTACCACAAAATCATAAACTTTGACAACCTGGGAAATTCCTAGTGACTACAAATAAATGTGAATAAATAAATAAATTTATTAACCTCTGGTTTCTGTGTCATCACATTTTAATGCTCAAGTAAAAATTCTACCTAATCAATATATTATGAGGATGAAATGCTAAAACATAGTTAGCAAGATGTAATAATGTGGTTTACCACAGAAATTTCCACATCTTAAAAAGGTCACACTGTGATTAACGACATGAATTTTAAGTTGTCTAGCTGAGCTTTTCCTACGTGTAGATTAACTGAAGTGCCTGTTTCAACAGTATTATTATCAAGTAAGCGTAATATATGTGTTCATTTTTCAGTAACTTAAGAATCAATAATTTGTCTAATGTTCATTAGAAACAACAATTCACACAGTCCTCTGCTAGCGCTGAGCAAGTTTACTCTAAAACTTACATCATGCAAGCATGAAAATTTGGAAATACCTTATTTCTTTGCCTTTTTTCCCTAAGTAGCCCATCTAATTCTCAACTAATCTAGTAAAGGGTTCTCAGTTTTAGCATTACTGACACCTTTGGCCAGAGAACTCTTAATCTGGGGAAAGGGGTCCTGTGCATTTTAAGATGTTTACCAAGCATCTGAACTATTTAGAATTATCTCAAAGATACAGCATTTACTCAGTTTTTAGTACACAGGAGAAACAATCATGGTTTTCATATGCCCAGCGAACTTTTTTGCGAATCAAACCCTTTTCATATAGTCTGAGCAGGGTTGACACTGCACCCTGGAGCCCAAAGAAGAGATAAATAAGCCAGAGTATTCACTCAACTCTTGGGTCACACTAATTACTTCTGGTTGGGTAAGATTCAAGCTGAGTCAATAGAAGCTCTCTCTAGGACTTTTGCTAGAGCAAAGCGGGATGGGGAAGTTCTCATTTTTCCTGGTTCCTGACTAGGATCGTGAAAAGTGTCAGTCATGAGCTCCCAGGAGCCATCCTACCTTGTCTGACAATAAAGGAAAGAGGCAAAGAAGAGATATCTAATATTATAAAAAGCCCTAAATCCAGTTTTATTTGAAGACAGATTAGCCAGAACTTCCTAGTAAAGCAATCAAGTAAATTCTTTTTTGCTAAAGCTAACTGAACTCAGTTTAAACTTTGTCACCTGCAAGCAAAAGAGCATAAATGGATACTTTCTGAAAATCTGAATAATAAAACCTAAACATAAGGATAAGATTAATGATTTACTGGACATTAATGTTATTTATCGAGCATTTTCTATGTGCCAAACACTGCGCCCCTAAGTGCCACACATGACAACATCACATGTAACTCCTGAGAAAAAGCTCTATAAATACTTGCTATTTTAAATATTTGCTATTTTTTAGATGAGGAGAAAAAGCAGGTAAGTAATCTGTCCAAGGCCAAATGCCTAGATAGCCTCAAGTTCACTGACTCCATATAAGTTCTGTTAACACTATTCTGCAACCATCGAGTAACTCAAATGTTTACAAAGTGTCTATGTTTTAGATCACTTGAGGTATACTAAGGATACAAAGCTGAATAAACAAATGATTATAATATACTCTGTTAACTATAAACGATCACTTACATAAATTTAAGAGAAAAGCTTTATCAATATCTCTTCAGGATACTCAGTAATAGGGTTTAAAGCAATGAAAAATTCTAATCAATCTGCCAAAGAACTTCTTACTGTGTGGATACCAAGATATCATAAAGTCTTGTGATTCATATCAAAATCACCCAAACTAAATGCTCACCCTTTTGAATGTGCTCACCAAATCGATGAAAAATACTCTATAAAACTTTTTCTATAAGGAAAAAAGGCTCTAATCAGCACTATCCCTTTGACAGTTTTATTTCATAGTGTGGTTTACTGAATAGTTTAACAAGGGTTTGGTTCATGTGCACAGGTTAACCTAAATGCAGATGAATTCTTAATCATCATGACAAAGGTATGAATTTCTATTACAGAACTATAAAACCGAGGAAAGGACCTGAACCACAGTGACTCCTCTAAAGCAGTAACTGTGTTAAATCTCATCTGATCCTCCTACAATTTAACATGCTTAAATTCTCAGAGTAAGAAAGCATCCTGAAAAAAAAAGAAAGCAATTGCTTTCAAAAATTAGCTAAAATGGAAAAACATTAAACCAAAACTAGAAATTGTGATCACTATTCACTGTGATATCTAATAAGGCAAAAATGTTAAAAGACAAACATATTAAGAAATAATTAAAACTGCCTTTAACTGTAACGTTAACTTGTCACATACAAAAAAATAGAAAACCCAATGGATCATTCATTTTTGTACACAATTACAATGATTTACAAAAACTGCACAGAATTTCAGTATACAATAAGGTCATTCCATATTAATACCTTTAATGTTCCGATATATTTCAGAAATTAACTTGAAAGCTATTACTAGTGTGTTAAAACATTTCCGTTGTCACTAGAATTTACTAGAGCCTGTGATACTCCCATAATGACTTCTCATCTGGGGCTCTGCCCTAAAAGCAGATGCTTAGAATATAAAGTAAGTTTTCAGAGAGAACGTTAAAAAGAAAACAAACAAGATGACTTTTATAACTCCCAGAGGCTCTGCATATGTAAGCTGAAATGTGGAAAAGAAAACTGAAATAAAAGAAATGAAGAAAGATTTCTAACACTGAGTGATGTCACACTGCCCATGAACTCATTAAACACTCTCTCTCTCTCTCTCTCTCTCTCTCTCTGGAACTTTCACAAAGTGGATAATTTGAAATAGACTTAAAAAAAAAATCCTCAAGTATTCTGTTTTCAGAAGTTCAAGTATTTAATCTTTATGACGTACCTTAGCACTATTAGACAAAAAAATGAACAAAAAATCATGCAAAATTTAAGTACACAAGTTTGTTTTTCCAAATTAAATAACACAAACAGCAAAACACTCAATATTAATAATATTAAAAATTTCAGGAGCAAATAAGCTTTTTATATCAGTTGTTTACACTTAAGTTTTTTTAAAAATCTGTCAATGGCTTCCACTGGAACAAAATAACCTACAAAATAACCTTTTAAAGTATAAATTATAAAGGTTATAAAAAGGTATATTCAGAGTATTTAAAATATAAAAAAAGATTAAAAGAATGTCTTAAGTCATCTAATAACACAATACCAAACATGCATTCACTTTTCTTTTTTGGCTGAAGAAACAGAAAATATTCCTTACAGATATGGTGTAGGGGTCTTCTTTCATAAATCATGGGGTAACAAATGAACTGTCATGTTCTTATCCCATTATAAAAGCAGTTCATCAAATTCCTGCTTTTTAAAAGCATGAATTCAGCTATGTAAATATATGAATGACCCACCTTTTTCATTTTCTTTGTATCTACAAATGCCAACTGGAATCTCTGCTTGAAACATGGAGCCCACCATAATCTCCTATTTTAAAAAATATAAAATGTTAATAAGATGGAGTAACAGATTTTATGTCCACTTTCTAGATTTACCATCTTCCTGGGTTAACTGTTCCTGGTTTCTGTCATAAAATAGTTACAACCAATTAACTACCTCAGAGGAGTATTGTGAGGATGAATGAGTTAATAATAGATAAGAGCTTGGACATGATTGGATGAAAGTATTAGTAATAATGATGGGGTGAAATGCAATATAGACAATGGATATGAACTTTACTTTAAAATATGGAGAAAAAGAAATAAAAGTGAATTCTTGTAATTCAACTAATAAGATAACTCTAAAAAGCAGAAAGTCAAATTAAGGTATTTTCAGAGTACCCACTCTAAGCTATGGTCTCTGAATCAGCTTCCCTGGGAAACTGAGAAATGCAAATACTCAGGTCTTACCCCAGACCTACTGGACCAGAAACTATGAGGATGGGACTCAGCAATTAAGTATTTTAACAAGCTATCCATATAATTCTGACACACAATGAAGTCTGAGAACCAGAGCTTTAAGGTAAAGGAAATAACAAAAACAGTTTGAATAAAGCCCAGTAGAGGCCAAATAAATAAAACTTCAAACCAGATGGATAGGTAATCAGTGCCTAACTTTCATTAAAACAATGTAAGATGAAAGCATAACTTCTCCCAAACATAATTAAATCTTATTTTAGGAAATCTGGTAATCAATCTATATAGTCAAAACACAAGTTAGGGGAAACTGGCTGTTCAGAACGACAATTAGAGGTCACCACTGATGAGAATTTATTAATGTAAGACATAGGGACCAAGATTAATTACATGGGCCCTCTTCTGTCTGTGGCTAAGTGTTAACACAGTTACTATATTTTCAGAATAAAGACTTACGTAGGAAAGGTATGAAATCATGGTCTAGTAAGTTTAAATAACTCCTGGGATTTGAAGAGTTCCTCTCTCCTATTACTGTTTCCCACTGATGCTAGAGCTTCATTTTATCTAGTGTAACTTCAAAGACATGTCTATGTAATAAATTTATTGCTGTACCTGTACAGGAAAACCAGTTAGTTTTTCTAAAAATACCACACACGCATTTTCTCTACTCATACATAGGAATTTTCCTTATATCTTTCACTATAAAAAAGATTACCCTATTGTCACTTCTTGTGCCCCTTTTAAGTTAACTCATCTCCACCTATCAGTGAATAAATAGTCAAGTTATCAACCCTGGCTGGGGTGCTTCTATAAATATTCAATGTCTGGATCCATCCTAGACCAAATAAACTCGAATCTCTAGATGACGGCCATGGTAATCAGCATTAAAATTTCTTTAAGTGATTTTAACATGAAGCCAGAGTTGGTAATTTCTAGCTTAGTATAAAGAAAAGACACCTCTCCTTTTTCCTATTGCATTCAGAAACTTTTCACCTTAAATTTGTTCTGTAGGGAAATGAAGGAAAACAGCACTTAGGAGCATTATGTACCAAGTATCTATGCAAATTTTTTATTTAATCCTCAACAACTTCAACAAGGCTGAATTTGCTGTCCCTATACTGTATGTAAGGAGATGAAACTCAAGAAAATGAGTTTCCTTAGGATCACACTATTAGTAAATTCTGGGCTATAACTTGAACTCAGGTTTGATTTCAAAGCTGTTTCCTCTACCCCAGGTTTCAATAAAAATTTAATTTTGTCTTACAAGCCTTAGAAGATTAATCTCTGAATCCTGACAGCTTTTTACAAATGGCACTAAAATAAGACAATCTGGATTTACTTTATTATATAAATCTGGATTTGCTTTACTACGTAATTTTCCTGAGGACGGGACCAATACTTCTAGTAATGAGGGCTTTATCTCCCCCATGTTCTCCCTCCTTTGAGTTTGTACTGCTTCATTTAAAAAAAGAAAAAATTCAAGGCTCAATCAAATACTCTATGGGGACACTCCAGATACAAAATCAATTTATACTGGAGAAAAAACAAACTTGGATATGTGGTAGAAAATAACAGTTTAAGATGATTACCAAAGTTTCCAGCTTCTCTAATTTTAATTTCTGCATGATTTAGTAATCAGAAATGACTGAAGAACACGCTTAAACAAGTTACACAAATAGCAACTTCTGTGATCATTTTTTTCCTGTCTTCAGTCCCATCATTTATTCATTAATCATTCAAGTTATTAGTAATTAATACATGCACTGTGATAATCTTTCCTTACCACTTTAACCCACACTGATGTCTCTCTTTTCTAAACCTCTCTCTGTGGTGGTTTAATCGCTAAGTTGTGTCCAACTCTTGCGACCCCCATGGATTGTAGTCTGCCAGGCTCCTCTGTTCAGGAGATTCTTCAGGCAAAAATACTGGAGTGGGTTGTCATTTCCTTCTCCAGGGGATTTTCCCTAACCCAGGAATCAAACCCAGGTCTCCTGCATTGCAGAGAGATTCTTTATTGATTGAGCTACAAGGGAAGCCAACATCTCTTTAGAAACCCATAAATATATCAATTCTGACTGAAGCCCATAATCCTCGGGTAGCACAGTCCAAGGTCATTTTAATACTTCATTCTTCCCAGCTGCAACTACAAATATACAGATTTTTCCTTATTTTAATCCACAAAGGGGGTTATCTCTTAAGTGTCCCCCTGGCATCCAGACCAGACAACTTCAAAGAAACTAACAAACAAAACACAGGGAAGGATCAAAAGTATTGACTAATTAAGTAAACAATCATGACTTAAAAAGGCCAGAAAGGCCACTCGATTTTATATTTTGGGCTATTCTGCTTCCCCATAAACGACTGTTTATGCACTAAATTCAGAATCAGACCTAGGGAAAAGAACACCAAGGGAAAAAAAACCAAAACCCTCAACAGAGATTCTAAGAGATAAATCAGGTATCTCTCTCAACAAGTATGACATCACCTCTTATAGATGACTTGTCCTAATCAATTCTACATAATAATGTGACACTTCTTCCTAGTAAGTCAACTGTTTGGCAGCAGCTTAAAAATTCTTCAGTTTAACCATGAGATTAATTATACACTTGTATAATTAAAGACCATGTCATTATCTTTAAACTCATTTTAGAAATTAATTATGGATAGTTATACCAAAGTCCAAATCTATCTCTTCACACAATATACTTTGAGCTGCGAGTATCAACATTAAAGTGGGATAGAAAAATCTGTAATCTAACTCATCAAACAAAATTTACTTAACAAATACCATAGCCTCCACAATTGTTTTCTCAAGTAGATATATATATACAAAAAGAAAACATCACATGTGATACTTTTTACAGTGTGGCTAACAAAAGTCTAGTTCCTAACTAGTTTAGAAATTTGGATTTGTAATTTTGCTTTGAGTACCAACTTGTTCAACAAAGTATGATTTTTTTATATCGTTATTTATAAGAAAATTTATGTTATTTCTCACCTGGATGTATTAAGGGAAAATCTGAACATATATCAAACTTTTGGTAAAAGAAGATACTTGGCTCTTTAAATATTAATTTATCTAAGTTTTGGGAAAATATGGCTCTAACTACCTTTTTCCAGTCTTCTGATGGTATATAATCTTCATCTTCTTCAGATTCTTCTTCTATTTCACTATCTAGAATAAGTAAGACAATAGTACTATAAAATGATTGCTTAGCCTGTCCATTCTTACATCTACCATTAAATACTTAAATATGCCAAAAAGTATTTGCAGAGGTAGGTCAAGATATTTTTAGTCAAATATTACCCTGTCAGTTAAAACAAAAACAAAACTCATACACCTTCCAGGACAATCTTCTTAGATAACTATATTTTCATGAAATAATACTCTACAAAAAACTTTAGGGAAAAAATTGATTCAGAGTCAAGACAATCTGTTTCTAAACCTAATTCTGCTTCCAACAGCCTGGTGACAGAAAAACTATATGATCTCAGTTTCTTCCCTTATTAAATGAGAGTTGGGACAAAATAATAGTTTCTGAACAGTGCTCCTTAAAACACTTGAGAATGCTGTAACATCACTTTGGGGGAACACAGGAAGAGAGTGCATGTGTATCTCCCCAACTTCTGTTTTATTCAGAGCAGGCAAATTGCTATTTGTTTACATTTTGAACTAAGAATGCCTTTACATAAAGGAGCGGGAAATCTGAAAACCACTTGATTGTCAGCATCTTCTCAACTCTACAATGGCACACAAAATTCAAAATGGTAACATCACACACAGAAATTAATTCTTTCTATGGAAAAGCTAAGGTGGGCACTGTATGTATAGTTTCCATGCATACTGAAATAACATCTGAACTATGATATATTATTTCAAGACGCAGTCACTTAGTATCCCACTTTTAAGCAAATTTTGGCAATGGACCTGCTCCTGGTTTAACTAGGGGAAAAATACATTTTCTCCAAATAATTAAATGTAATTAATTTCTCTGTGCAGTGATAACACTTTTCAGTTGGACTGTATCTCCAAATGAAAAATTCACAATAAAATTATCACCAGCAGCCCTACACTGACCTCTAAACAAAAATGTGTAACAGAAGTCATTCACACAAAGCAGTAACCATGTTTAATCAGTTTTTACTTTACCACACTTCAGGAGAGGTTATTATATTGTATCCAAGTATTTTTCTTTTTTAAATATAGAAATTTAAACTACATATTTAAACTAACAACACTAATGGTTAACTTTTTCTTACCTTATTCCTAAGGTAAGGATTCTTGCTTAGAATGAAAACATTATGGAGTAGTGATACATGCAAATATTCAAGATACATACGTTAAATGTTGTATCGACTACTGGTCAATGACTTTGAGGAGGTAGAAACATCAGCAGAGTTCTTTCTCTGTACAATATATTCCTACCTCAAGGGCCAACAATTTCTTTAGACTTGGGAACCACTGGTTAGAGAAAGCAATGCTTATGAATATTATCTAGACTGAGAGGCAAAGAAAGCAGAAAATGGAAAACTGAGGAAAAGACTAGGAAAAATAAAAAAGATGACCATGAAACAACAAATTTAAAGAACAGTCAAGAGTGGAAAAAAAGGAACACATTCAAAATCAGGTATCATAGTGACACATAATAATTACAGTAGCATATTCATGGACAACATGGCACCAGTACAACTAAACTAATAATCTAGAACAAAATCCCATTACTGATGAGCGAGATTTCCAAATCAATGAATTCAGAGTATTGAAAAAAAAAACAGTAAAATATTAAATAGCAAAGATCATATAAAAAATAGTAACTAATAATACTTACTTGTATCAAAATATTTACATCGACGTGGACGGATTATTTCCTGGGCATCTTGAGAAGCAACAGATTGAGATGGATCATCATTGGAAGACTGAGTTTCATCCTCTTGACCTGAGGAATCTTTTATATTCTCTTCCTGTGGAATAATACATTAAATCTCTTTAAGAAAAAAAGTGCTGCAGATGAAAGGTCATAGTATTCCAGATAAAACTAGAAGACTATATGAATATACCATGGTTACACAAGATGCTAACAGTAGAGGAAGTCGACTAGAGTACAAAGAGATGCACTGAATTATCTTTGAATCTCTTATGCAAACCTAAAGTTATTTCAAAACAAAATAAAAATGAGTACAATTAACCATTATTACTTAAAAAAACAGCATTTTAAAAGTTGGTACAAATTTATTTAGAACAGGCATTAAAAAAACAGGAATGACAGAGCAAACTATTGCCTCTCTGGAGTAGATTACAGGAAACTTCCAATTTGCATTACATATGTCTATATCTTAAGTTTTATATTTAAATATATTGCCTTTAAAGTTAGAGTGAAAAGAAATGACAAAAACAAGCAATCAAAATCAATGTATCAATAAAATTTTAACTTCAGGAAGATAAAAATATATGTATAACCTTACTTTATTTTCCCCACTACATCCACTGTTATCATCATTATCAGCATCTTCATCATCTTCTTCCTCTTCCTCTTCCTCCTCCTCATCTTCTTCAGGTAGCCGAATAGTACTATCATAACCATAAAGGCTGAGAAGTTCATGAATCGGCATGTCGCCTTCCTAAATAGACCGAACAAAAGTTAAAGTTTTAACAGATGACATTTCATATTCCTATCATTCACAAATCTTAATACAGCAGAATATTCTTAGAACTGTTATCAAGAATTCACAAATCATAAAAGGTAAAACAATATAATTCTGAAACCAGAAAAACCCTAATCTTTATTATTCTTTTCTGCTTCAATTCAGTGACTGTACACCAACAATCGGTTCACATTTACTATGAGTACCATACATAATTTGGGAGTGGGGAAATAGAAACCAAGAAAGGGGAATGAAATTTAGAGCCCAGCCCAAACACATTAAAAACAGCAATAACATACATGAATGATACTGGATTACATCAGCCATATATTCTTTCCTTGGGTTATATAAAATCATTTCATGTAATCTTTACTGTACATCTTACAAAACTGTTGTGTTATCTCCACTTCATAGATAAGGAAACTGAGGCCAGCAGATTAAGCAATTTCTCCAAAAAACACACAAGTTACAAGTAGTGAAAACAGATTTTGAGTCTAATTACAAAACCCCATACTCTTTAACAGTGTATCAGGATGCTTCAGTCAGGGACCTGAACCTCCCCCCAACCACAGAAAGCACACTTTCCTGAGGGTGAAATGAAGAAATATCCACATGTTATGAAATGAAATGAGATTTCTGCAGAAGGTACTCATTCTAGTCAGTAATAAAGTGTTACAGAGTATCAGGGAAACATGACAAAATTATAAAAAGAAAATTTAACCCAAATAGTCTGAGCCTATAACATACACATACACACTCTGAAGAAAAACTTAACCGAGTCAGTTTAGAACCTAGAAAAAGGATAATCGTGAAATAAGACTTTGTATTTCTCCAGCAGTATCACAGTCTTGTTCATGGACAGAAACAAGTCTAGCCTGTGTGTGAAATACCTTCTTATAATGAGGATCAATACATCAGATTGGAGGATATAACCTGATGATACTAAATAATTAGATCATACAGTTAACTCCCATCACTCAGAATTTGTGTGTAAAAAGCAAATAACGATAATTTGGAAAAAATTTCCTTAGAAATAGGAAGAAAATGCTGTTTAACACTTCTATTAATATTTCATACTGTACATGGATACTGTAGTTATAAATCAGTTTGTGAATCTGTTTCTGAAAGAAATCAATGACAAGCTGGTATACTTAATTGACTTAATTATTGTGACCTTCAAAGTACAATAAGAGATAATGCTTGAAGTGTTCAAGGATCTAGTCCCTCCAGATACCTGGTCCAGTATAAGCATTTGGTACAAAGAAACAGAAATTTAGGAATTAGGAGTCAGGATTTAAGAAAAAAGAACTTCAAAATCAAGAAAGAAATAAGAATATGATGTAGAAAAGATGGGTTAAATAAACAATCATAACATATAGCTGCCATCACATCTTCTATATGCCAGGCATTTGTGATAAATGCTTTGATTCACTACCTTATTCTCGTTTCTTAACGAAGTGAAAATATTATACTATCTTATTTGATCTTTAAAAGTACCGGATGAGAGTGGTACCTTTATATGTAAATAAGAAAACCAAGCAGAGAGAAACATGATGTACTGACAGAGACTTTATTGTAATACCCAGAACTCTTAATCTCAGCTCATATTTTCCATAAACTTATTCTGCATCGCAAATTAGAAGCAGGATTAGCAACTGAAGTCACTTCTATGAGCTAGACGCCACTGAGGTCACTATCATGAATAAGGGCCAAACCAAGAAAAACACTTTAGTGTAGGCTTGCAACCAACATTACCATGGACCTTGAGAATTTACCAACAGCTTGTTTCATAATATTTCGTCTTTAAGATTACCTTAATATGCTGTTACCTCTAATTTTTACAACTGCGTTTAACTGATACTTTGAGAGATCACCAAAAGAGGTATGATTACCAATAAAATAAAACATGAGTTTAAGCAAACTCAGGGAGATAGTGAAGGACAGGGAAGTCTGGCCTGCTGCAGTTCACCGGGTTGCAAAGAGTTGGACCTGACTTAGTAGCTCAACAACAACAGGCTCTCTACCTTTGATCTGTCTTATTCAAGGGCAACAGATTCACCTTGAGGGCTTATTTAAACTTACAACTGAACTCTCAAAGATTAGCAGGGCTGAGGTGAGGCGTGAGTTTCTGCATTTTTTAAAGTACCAGGTGACATTGATGTTGTTGGTATGAGACCATCTGGAGAACCACTCTCATCATTTCTAGGATAAGGTAACTGCAAACCAGGCTTTTCAGTGGAACATAATAAATTGTGATCATTATCCTTAATAAAGCTTGTCACTAACAGCTGACATCTAGCTCAGTTATATGTCAAAAAGATAAGTAATCTACCAACTGCATGGAAAGAATTTTTCTTTCTTTTTTTTTAACCATCATTTGGAAAGTGGAGTATCTGACTTCCATGGTTAAGTCCAAGATTTTTCTCTCTTGGCTACACATATGACAAGTGTGACTTGTTTTATAAAAATTCATTTCTCAAAGAAAAAGTTGGCAACACCCCCAATACTGACTAAGCAGAGAACAGAGTAGAGTCAGAAGTGATTGATCAGTGTATTTGAAAGAGAAGTGCCTGAATTAGAGAAACAGTAACAGAACTGGCAGAGAAAAGTCAAGACAAGTCAAAGAAACAACTGAACGACTACAGAAACAAAAAATGAATAAGCAGGTTATCCTGATTTGCAGTAACTAAAAATAATAAAGGGCTGGCTAGTTTTCTTTTACCTATTTTCTCTAGTTTTACTTAGTTTCTAAAGGCATCTGTCATAGTCTACTTTTGATTCATTTGAGAGTAGCTGCTGAACAGTGATTGACGCTATAGAAGGGCTTTGGGAAAATTATGCACACAACGTATTATTCAAGATGAACCTAGGCAGGAAGAAATTTAGTTTGCTAAGTTGGAATCCACTGCTATCATTTATGTGAGTATAATCAGAATCTGAACTAAATTAGTGACTGTGGTAAAGAACAAACAAGAGATCCCACAGAAGAAATCAATAGATTTAACCATGGGTTAAGAGTGATCAAGAGGTCCTTGTGACACTGATCTCTAGTTCCAGATATTCCTTAGACCTAGATATATATTCATATGACATCTAAAAAATATTAAAAGCAATAAACATCTAAAAAAGTTTTGACAAACTTCTAAAAAGTTTACTTTCAGTCAAAGCTGGTTTTATCACGTGTCAACAAAATATGCCTGCCTAGTCCATCAAGTGGAGAAGGCAATGGCACCCTACTCCAGTACTCTTGCCTGGAAAATCCTATGGACGGAGGAGCCTGGTAGGCTGCAGTCCATGGGGTCGCTGAGAGTTGGACATGACTGAGCGACTTCACTTTGACTTTTCACTTCCATGCATTGGAAAAGGAAATGGCAACCCACTCCAGTGTTCTTGCCTGGAGAATCCCAGGGACGGGGGAGCCTGGTGGACTGCCGTCTATGGGGTTGCACAGAGTCGGACATGACTGAAGCGACTTAGCAGCAGCAGTCCATCAAGAAAATTCTTGCTTAATACTGAAAACTAAAGAATACGTAGTGGTATTATGCTTTTCTTAGTAATCAACTTTTAAATTCTGTTGCCCAATATCAAGTTATTACGAGTAAGCAGCAAGTTAGAAACAACAAATTAGTAAGCAACAGCCATGATCCACATAGTATTAAAAAGTATCTTACTTGATCTAAGGTATAAAGGGAAGTCCTAACAGCAAACACAAATACAATAAAACCCCAAATCAATTTTGCTGAGTAATCTCCAGTTTCAAATTCAAGTATCATTTCTTGTTGTCTGTCAACCAGTCCTTTCTTTCTACATTCATTTTTCCAGAAACGTTCTTTCCTCCATTCCAAGCATGTATTTTGACTGGCAGTTTACCTCCTGGACTCAGAGCATCTAACTCAATTGGAATCACTGCATTCTCTGACCATTCATTTGAAAACGGCACATGACCCAAGCTTGAACATAATTTGTTTCCCAATTTTTACCGATAGCAGCTAAAGAATATAGGCTGTATCCCAAGCAATAAATCTTAGAGACTGAAAACTTACAACATATGACAAAAATTGGACTGAAAAAGGACACCAGCACGTAAAAAAGTGTCCTGGTGGCACAGGAGTCCCTGAAGTCTAGACCTCGCCCCACCCTTAATGAAATTACATGAGCCTTACAACTAAATCTTCATTTTGCCTAAGCCTGCTCAAAATGGATTTCTATTATCTGCCCCCAAATATTTGAAATAAAAAGTAATGCTACCCTGTAAAGCAAAAGTTGTTATTCCCCTCTGGAAAAAAAAAAAGAGAGGATTAAATTGGCTGACAGTACACTATACTAGGACCCATCAGTTACCTGTTCCATAGACTTTCTCATTAGCTTATACTGCCAAAGTCTATGTTCTACCACATATTAAAGGGCTTTCCTCAAATTAATGGAAACATCACAATAAACTGTTCCCATTCATACAAGTGTTAAGAAATGGGAGGAGCAGGGTGAAAAAGATTATCAATCAAGTACAGGGGTTCTCCACAGTATTGGCTGCAGTTTGTTACAGATTTCTTTGAGAATTTTATGAATAACTATTAAGATTTGAGTGATTATCATGTATCAGACATTTGCTAAATGCTTTACATATATCATCTGTGTAATAACACTGAAGCTTAATCATGTTAAATAACCGGTCCAAAGTCACACACTGATTAAACACTGCAGCTGAGTTCTTAAAAGAGGCAGTCTGACTTACTACTTTACAGAGCCCTTATATACATATGCATACTCCTTTCCTCGAAACATGACCCTAGGTTAAGTGTACATCATTCTTAGGGACAGTGAAATAAGACGTGCTGGGTTGACAGACTATAAAAATAAGGAAACCGGACAAAGTACAAAATGAATAAAAATACAGGCATGTGGACTATACTTGCATATTGTGCTTTTAAAAAGTTGTCTAAGTATTACAACAAAAAGAGGGACAATCATGTCTGTAAAAGCTGAAGGGAGACTAGCTGGAGGTGAAAACAGCATAGACTTTTTCAAAGACAAACATGGTATCTGAAATTAAATTTGACATTTATCTTCAAGTAACAGGGTACAGTTACCAAGCACCACCAGCAGTACTGTAAGGATGGAGTGGTATCTGTCTCCTAGCTGCAGAGAAAGTGGCTCCCTCTCCCTCACATCAGGGGATTAGTCATTTACTGCACGTGGTAGCAGATGATGGCCGTTCAAGGGCCATCTGGTGGATGCTGCTGCTGCTAAATCGCTTCAGCCGTGTCTGACTCTGTGCGACCCCCATAGATGGCAGCCCACCAGGCTCCCCCATCCCTGGGATACTCCAGGCAAGAACACTGGAGTGGATTGCCATTTCCTTCTCCAATGCTTGTAAGTGAAAAGTCAAAGTGAAGTCGCTCAGTCGTGTCTGACTTCGAGACCCCATGGACTGCAGCCTACCAGGCTCCTCTGTCCATGGGATTTTCCAGGCAAGAGTACTGGAGTGGGTTGCCGTTGCCTTCTCCGATTTGGTGGATAGACATCTCTTTTTATACTTGTTGTGACTTACCAGGAAATGAAGTTGGGAAGAAGGAAAGGGACTGATTTTCAGGCAAGACCTAAGAGACAAGAGTGACAGTTCCTAAGGTAACCAACCTCTTAGACTGGGCTTTGACTATAAAACTAGGAAGAGATGATGAAGACAGTGAATTCTTCTTTATAGTACCCATGTTGGAGCTTTTTTCTTACCTGTATAATTCATGTGTTGTGAATAATTAAAAAAAAAAAAACTCACATTTTAATCTTTATTCTCTAGTTCTGGAGATTCACCAAGTAAAATGTGCTTAGCAATTTAAAGTATTAATTAACATTGTTATAACATGATTTCGCAAAAATACAAATAAAGATAACAGCTGATCCTGATCTCCTTTCTCTGAAACAGACTGCTACTGTTCAAAGTGAGATGGTGGGTTTTAAGTGTACATTTGAAAAACAGAGTTAAATCTGCATATCACCATTTTTACAAGCTAAAATTTACTATGGGAATGATTCTGACACCTCTTCTAATATTATCAATAAATTCTAACCTGTACAACTAATTCTCTTAAAACATTTAAATGATAAACTTTACTAAAATGTCTTTTATACTGGTAAGACTCACATATACAAATGCTAACAATACATATCAAAGCTAGTTTTCACTTAAATTTTAGAATTCACATTAATGAACTTAAAGCTACAGGCTATGCAGTCACTGATACTCCTGAATGAAACAACTGTAAAAAGTTTACCACATTACATCAAAGGTCTT
Organism: Budorcas taxicolor; assembly: GCF_023091745.1. Taxonomy (NCBI): domain Eukaryota; kingdom Metazoa; phylum Chordata; class Mammalia; order Artiodactyla; family Bovidae; genus Budorcas; species Budorcas taxicolor. Next base: position 78,342,453 of record NC_068912.1, read on the forward strand.
TTTCATGCAACCGAAGTACCAGGTATAAACTACCCTACCAATTCCTGACATAACTATAATGTTTTACTTCTATAAAAGCAAATCAGTCATCAATAACAAAAACTTGCTCCTTTTGTTTTAAATAAAAACAAAACTAGTTTGGTTTGGACCTAAAGAGTTTACAACTATAAGAAATCCAATATACTTGCCCTCTAGCTTAGCTGCAAGCTACAGATGAAAGCACTGGTGATTATATGCTACTTACACCTAAGCCTTAATTACTCCAGGAAAAGTTAGAAGTAGTTTCAGAGAAGGTTAAAGACTGTCTGGTTGAACAGAATGATAAAGATTGGTTCCCTTGTCTTTCTCTCCCTTTGTATATATTCTACAAATAATTCTATTTTAATTATTTTTTCCAAAAAAAGGAGCATCTGAAAGCAGATTTTGGGGTTGTAACAGACCAAGGAAGGAAATTGAATAAAGGGAAAAATAGGAAAAGACCACAACATGATAAAAATTTTAGCAAAGTCCTGCAGTAATTTCGTACTAGTTAAATATAGCAGGCCATTTTCTGAAATAAAATAAAAATTATTCCACCTCATAACCTATTTTGACCATACTTGATTACCTCTTGAGTAATTACTTACTCAAATTACTTGAATAATATAGAATGTGAAAAAATGGAAAATATAAGATTTTCTTCCTTTACCTTTTATCCCATGGATGGGTTATTTAGAAAGAAAATATATCCAAAGTGGTAAATTTCTTTGAAACAAGAGGCAAATATTTGGAAATAACTGCCTTTCGACTTCATGAATACATGAAGCAACCATGACTGACATTTAAATCAACTGTTTCCTTTGATGTTTGCCTAGGTTCTGAATCATCCAAGCAAATTATACTAGTCTTTTGAATGCTTTCTAGCCTCTCCTAAAGAATGGTTCTGAGTCCAGATTCCTCATGTGCTTTTTAACTCATCCTTGAAAAGCTTTTTAACAGCTCTACACCATTACCACTAAGATCAATGCTGTTGTCTGGCTTAAAATAACAAAATATTGAATTGCTTAGGTTTATGGATTAAGCCAGTTTTAATTACTACATGATCCAAAATGGAACCGACAAAATTTGACTTGGTCTGACTATTTTTTTCAGCTCTTTAAAGTTCCGAACTAAAATTCTGAAGCATAGATTAATCTTTATTACTATAAGGGTATAAGAATTCATTTTTCTGTGACATTATGTACTCCAAATGCTTAAAGACTGGTGTATGTCTTACTTCTTTTTGTTCTGAAGTGCAGCAGACTGTACACGTAACACCTTTTAATGATAACATACCGAACTGATTTATCCATTCATTCAAAAATGAATTCAGTGACCACTCTTGCTATGTGCTACGAAATATACTGGTAAACAGACTATCCCTCCTCTCATGGAACTAAGGAGAATATAGACAAAAACTTAACAAACATATAATTACAAATTGTGTTACATAGAAAGCAAGCAATGGATGGGGTACAGCAGCTAAAAATAGCTGACTGAGGCCAGGAAAAGCCATTTTGAGGAGGGAACATTAAGCCCAGACTTGACAGATACCACAGAGTGGAAATGAGGTAAAAAGCCTTGAAACAGGAAAAAGCCAGCACATCTAAGAACAAAAGCAGCTAACATAGCTATAGACACCATGACAGGGGCAGTGTAATACATGAACAAAGGACCATATGTAGGTGGCCTTGCTGGCCAGGGCAAGGAGTCTGAATTTTCTTCTGGTATAACAGGAAGCCAACGAAGAGTTTTACACAGGAGGCTGACATAAACTGATTTATATTTTGAAAAGTTCATCATGGTTACTGTGGCAATACATTGGAGAAAAGTGGTAAAAGAGGACATGAAGAAACCAGTTAGGAAGCTACTGTATATTCTAAGCTAAAAATGATGGTGACCTGGGCTTGAGGGTAGCAGTAGAGATGGAACAAGAGTCAGATATTTCTGGATAGAAATGATAGGCTTATTTAGGAACAGATATTGAGAATGAAGGAAGATGACTCCCTGGCTTCTGACTTACTCAACAAGGTATATAGAGTGTTGGCATTTTTTACTGAGATGGAAAAAACAGGGAAGAACAGGCAAATGAACAGAGGATCAATCAACAGTTCTGTTTTAGACCTTTAAAATTTAAAGATGTCTACTGAGATATCCTAGCAGAAATGTCAAGCAGGTCGGTAGTGGACACAGCAAACAGGATAATGCTACAAAAATAACTAAGAAATACTAAGCATACAAACACAACAAGATTAGATCAATCACCTACTAATGAGCATTTTTAAACATGGTGTGCATTAATGATGATGCAGATCTGAGCCCACCACCCCATCCCAATTTTGATTTAGTATGCCTGGGGGAAAGGCACAGGAATGCATATTTCTGAGGAAGTTCATGGTTGATTCTGATGGGGCTGACTGATCTCATACTACACTGAGGAGTACTGATGGATGAAAACAAAGCCCAGAACTGAGAACTGGGAAATCCCAAAATTAAACCTTGAGGAAAGGAAGACAAGTCTGCAAAAGCCACTGCAGGAACAAGAAGATAGGGAAAGCTACCGTGCAGGAAGAGAGTGGTAAACCATGCTGAGTATCTCTTGAGAGTAGAGAAAAAAGTGACCAATGGTTTTAACAATGAAATCACTGGTTATCTTTACAGGATAGGCAGAGACAATTTAGGGCACATTACAGAGTAGGCAAGACATGAGGAAAACGATGACAACTCTTAAGAAAGAGTGGCATGCTTCTGAAGGGGAGTAAATAAAAGGTGCAGTAACTGGAGGAGGACAGAAGGTATGTATGATGAAATTCAGTACCCATTTTAAAAGTATTTTTGATCCAGTACCTGTGGTGTCTTATCGAAGTAACTACTGAATACTAATTCATATAATAAAGTTTCTTTTAAAAAATGCCTTCCATTTCAAACATTAAATATCCCACCTATGGCCACATAGAATTTCTCAGTATTGATTTTATATATAAAATACCGCTTTCCCCAAAATAACATAGAGAACTAAAATTTAAAGTGTTTCCTCTCTCCATAAAAAAGTTATAACCGCTTCATCCTCTAGCTCTTATTGTTATTTACCCTTGCAAGATCCTCTATTTCAGAACTGAAGTTTGTTTCTCCTTCCATCATTTCTTCCTCTTCTAATGTGCGTTCATCATCAAAATCATGAACCAGCATGTCAGCTGATGGATCAAATTCATGGTCATCTGATGTTGCTGAACCTCCTGGTAAAGAATATTTTGAACAGTTTGGTAAACCAAATTATGTGTACCTTATTAATATTAATGTATATGTTATTTGAAACTGGATATAAGTCAAGTAAAAGTACGAGGGAAAAGCTATGCACAGCAAATTTTATTTCTTGTTTTCTGAAATTCCTGCCTTTACTTATCACCCCCCACAAAACATCTTTAAGGATTTTTTTTACCCTGTTTTACTTCTATATATTTATAGTTGTAACTATAAAATGAGGGTAGGGTGTCTGAAGAGTACTGTAATCTTCCAAAGCTTCAGTTGTAAATAGTGGCTATATCAAATAAAAATGATCTTTTGTGTGAAAAAAAAAATCACAATTCTTAATTACTTGACTAATAGTTAACAGACCCAATAAGTATGAATATAGAGTTTGAAATATACCATAATTTGAATATATAGCCTAGGGAAAAGTACAGCTGAACTCAAATATTATTCTACTAGCACATCCACAAAAATATACACTAATATGAAAATAGCTGTCTTTAACTTAGTTGAAGTAACCCAAAGACAGAGTATAAACAGCAAAGTTTATTAAAATTGCATATAAAAGTGTTATGAAAGGTATTAAAAATAATCCAGTAGGTAACTTGTATAACTAATCTATTTTTAGCCTTGTGGCTGGAGAATATTGCTGAACTCAATAGGGTCAGAACTTTTAACAGGAGATTGCAAATGCTGGGCATATATTGAATATAATCTATAAACTATCCCCACTATGCCAAACCTGGACAAAAGATTGTTTGCAAAAGACTGTTAACTAATAAATGAGTTATTTAAATAAATGAAAAAATCAATTAGCAATTTACTTTTATCAGTTAAAAGTGTTAAATGTTGTATCAATAGATATACCTACTCTCCTACTTCATCTTTGAAGAAAACCAGTAAAACAAAGAAATACAGATGCTGATTTCTTGGAAAATCAGACAATTAAGAATAAGGGGGCACCCAAGACTCCAAAGTTGTTGTTACCTTCCAATATTTTTAGCATTAAGAACCATTGTTTGAGTGTTTACTATGCGTCAAATACTATGCTCAAACACTTCACGTACATTATCTCACTTAATCTTCCAACAACCCTACGAAGTAAAAATAAAAACTTGAAGTTCAAGAGTTTAAGCAGCATATTTAAACTCACAGAGCCAGCAGGTGCCAAGAATGGAACTTTAATTCTGGATCTGCTGATTCCAATGCCTGTGCTTTTACTGCTCTTTAAGGTTCCTGTTTAGTCAAGAGTTTCAGAAGCAGTAGATATTCTGCCTCAAAGAATACCTGACGAGAACCTATGGGTTACCAAAAGATGAGTAAACGGCAGGCTAGGTCAGAGGGCAGAGCACTCAGAAGTCACTGTGCTCTTGGAGGAACAGAACAAAATATTGCTATCAAATATAAAATAATGAAATATATAACTGCTAAATCAGCTAGTCTATCTTGTACAGTACAAATTAGTTACCAAAGTCTTAGAGCAACTTATAAAGCTAAAACAACATTTAGAAAAGTATTATCTTAATTTCTTCTAGAAATGAAGAATAACGTGGTACACTTTTAGAAAGGAATCTTAGAACTGGGTGAAGGACTAGACACAGGGTTCCCTAAGAGCAGTTTGAGAATTACTAATGTAGTTATAGCTTTTTTGTCCCAATCATTATCCTTCTTTCTCAGTTTTCAATAGAAAACAGTCCCAAACTTTTCATTTCACACAGCAATCTTCTAGGATGCTTAGTCAGTAATTATGTATTCCTACAGATGTTGCTATACTTTTCTCCCTTGCTGGCAGAAAAATCCTAAAAAACCTCACGCTACCATTTTGCATATTATTATCCTAATCATAATATAATTCCTACTGAATCCAAATATTGTTAAAAATAATTATGCTTAATTTCTAACTACTTACAATCTTTTACCAACTTAAAAATCAAGCTCACATGAGAAAACAGTACCAAATCACAAGTATTATACATATACACACACACACACACACACACACACACTTGAAGTCCCCCATTTTTGTTCATTATTTGCAAAGCCAATTATATTTAAAGCCTTGTTACTTTAACCCTCCCATTATATAAAATTACAAAGTGTGAGTGAACGTTTTCTCTCAACACTCTTTAATTCCTTTCCCCACACCTACACTGTACCATTCTCTATAAACTTTCAATTTCAGGTTTTTTTCTTGCCTTAATCTTGACTTCTTTGTTTCAGTTGACTTCTTTTTACCTTGTTCTTCAAGACCAACTAACCATCCTATTCCTTTCTGTTAATTACTAAGGCCCATCGTTAGGTTATCTCCTAGGGAAAAGAATCCCAAAAGTAAATTATTAGGGCTAAGGAGTCTGGTGCTTTGTGTAAATATTTTTCTTCAGAATTAATGCAAATATCCCTGCTTTATCACAGAATTCCATCCTACTGCAAAATTACTAGAAATGTACCTTACCTCTTTGCAATGACTCAGAAAATAAATTCAGTTTGTAGTATATCATGTGGACTTATTTAATCATTCTATTACCTTCCTACCCTAAAACCCAACCTCTAATGGCTACTGGATGTAATTAGTTTACACTGGTGGAATCAACAAACTACTTAGCCTGGGTCACATGACTATTATTATTAGCATCAATTCCCTCATAGCTCAGTTGGTAAACAATCTGCCTGCAGTGCAGGAGACCTCGGTTCGATTCCTGGGTTGGGAAGATCCCCTAGAGAAGGGAAAGGCTACCCACTCCAGTATTCTGGCCTGGAGAATTCCATTGACTGAAAAGTCCATGGGGTCGGAAAGAGTCGGACACAACTGAGTGATCTTCACTTCAATTCCAAAGTGAAGATGTTACAAAGGACAAAGGACAAAGGACACAGCATTTCACCAATGGACCAAATTTTTTTACATTAAGTTTCTATTTCAAATTTCTCCACCAATTTTTTAAATTGCCTACAATTAGCACTACTTGTAAGAACAGTAAACGTTTCTGTGGACAGGAGACTGATGCACCAAATGCTGTCTACCTCAAAAGATGTTCCTTACTCTGGAAACAAAAAAATTCATCCTATTTGTATTAATACAAGCATTCAGCAAGTAATAAAAACTATCAAAGACATTTGTTTTCTTCCAGCTCCACTGTTCTTCCAGTTCACCCTAAGCTGTTTTAAATGCAACGGAAACTGAGAAAGCCACTTATTCATATCACTTTTAGAGTGATTATTTTTACGTACCTATATATTACCTAACAAAAGTCTTGAAAGTTCACAGAAAAATGTTTAAAATTTGATCTACTTGCAAAGTCACAACACTACAAAAACTAAACCTATCTTTTCAATGAAAATGATTTCTGTATTTGAGAGAAAAAAAGAAATAAAGGCACAATAATACCATGTCCTACAAAGGATATGGTAATTTGATTTATCTGAGGTCAGATTATTTCCAACTTCTTCCAACCTACTTCCATCTAGAACGTATTTATAAACAAGAAAAAAAAAACAAACCTTGAGTTTCAGAAATGTCACAAAGCCTAATAATGTACTTCACTTCCAAGAATATCAGAAAGTCATTTTCAGCTAAAATAAATAGGACAAAATCAACTGTCAATTTGTAGTACAAGGAATTGGTGATGGGCAGGGAAGCCTGGCATGCTGCAGTCCATAGAGTTGCAAAGAGTCAGATGCAACTGACTGACTGAACTGAACTGAATCATTTAGAAGGGATCTAGAGTTATTTCAATTCAACTCCTACCTGACACAGAGAACAATGATTTGTGTTCAAGAAAAGGACCCTGAACAATTAAAAAAGCCTTATATTATTTTCAGTATTTTCCAAAACTTCCTAAAAGTTTAAACACAAAAAAGTGACTGCTTCAATGATCTGAAAAGGTCAGTAATATAGCATTATTAAATACGCAATGTGAGATGTTTTCAAATAAAACAATACCATGCCTCAGGAGAGTTCCCTTTCTCTCTCTTCCTAAGCTACTTTAGGCTCTTCCTTCACCTGCCCACCCCACTGCAGAAGTCAGTCTCCTCTCTCAGTAAAATCCCTGGACATTGAGACAGTAAGATCAACACATACCAAACTCTTTCCTGACTGCTGTTTAGCTTCTACCAATTGCTGACACACAGTAATGCTGGACTCAGTGGTATCAGAACCTTCGACTGAGCATAAGAAACCTAAATCCAGATTTTAAATAAAATATTCTAATTTTTTAAGCTCACTACACTAGCTGAACAAAAAACATTAATGGCCCAGATTTGGCCCAAAGATCATACATTTGCAACCTCAAAGTTAAAGAAAAAAATGAAATCTATATTGTATTTCGAGGAGACTACAAGGTCAGATACATGGTCAGAGGAGAAAACTTGATTATAATAAAATTTTAAAATAACTTCCTTAATTTACAATACTCGCTTGTTGAACCTTTTATTTTACCTTCCCCTCTCTCATTAAACGCATTAACAATATTTTTTGTAAGAAAATATTTTGAATTTTCTCTATAAGCAAATATCTCTAAGCAGTTAAAGACTCCTTTTTAAAAATACACTTCAAATCAAACAGCAAATAAAAAATACACAAAATACATGTGGCAATTCATTTAAAAAAAAGAGAGAGAGAAGAAACCCACAAAAAGTCATGAGGTTGAACTCACAGCAGCCTCACCTGTACTTTCATGAGCAGTCAAATATTTCATCCATTTCTTTTTCCCCAGAGAAAAGAAGCATTCAGAAGAAAAGTCAGTCAGATGATAGTCTAACTCCTCTAACCTTTATGTAACTAATAGGTCAAATGTTAGTTAAATAAAGATGATAAAAAATATAGAAAATACTTACCTGGACTTGAAGACTCAACAGATGGCTAAGGGGTGGGGGGGAGAAAAGAAGAAAAATTAGCATCTCTGTGTAGTAAATCTTCATGAACATTACAGAATTATTCAACAACTGATATGACACCAAAAACTAGTTACATTTTATGCCACCAAAAACTAGTTACATTTTAACATCTGAACTAAGACAAACTAAAACTTCCTCCATAATCCCTCCTCTGACATTATGTTTATTTAAACATAGAGAAAAATCTAAAACATTCCTGAATCTAGAAACAAAGACAATAATGTGTAACTGATTCAGATTTCCAAGGCAAATATGTAGCTTATAATATATGTCATTCAAGAGATATGATTTTGGGCTTCCCACGTGGCACTAGTGGTAAAGAGCCTGCCTGCTAATGCAGGAGACATTAAAAGACATGGGTTTGATCCCTGGGTCGGGTAGATTTCCTGGAGGAGGGCCTGGCAACCCACTCCAGTATTCTTGCCTGGAGAATTCCATGGACAGAGGAGCCTGGAGGGCTACAGTCCACAGGGTCGCAAAGGGTCAGACAAACTGAAGTGAGTTAGCACGCGCACAAAACATATGATTTCAGATCTCTGAATTCTCTAAAATATTCTCTCCCATCAACACAGGGAAAATTAAACCCAAGGTCTGCTATCAAGCTGTTCTCTGGCTTAAAATGAGTGTGAGAAGGGAGGCAGAAATAATTTAAGATGTTATTTAGAATAAAAACTATATTGTAAGAAAGCAGAAGGAAAAATTTAAATGTTACTTAAGTACAAACATTACCTTTACTAACACACAACATACTTTTAAATTACCACAAAGTCAGCAATCTTACAAGGTCAATCCAGGAAGGTTATCTAATAGAAGATCACAAAGACTTTCCTATTACAGCACTCCTACTGTACCATTCTACCTCTTATAAATTTAACCACAAACATCCGGAAAATTTAAAGATAAAATTATTAGCAAATTATTTTAGTGTTACCACCACTAGACAGTTTGTGGCTGTGTTTTATTGTAATCCAGCTAATTCAACAGTTATAAACAAGTCATCTAGAAACATCAACTCCTATACGATAAATTCAAGAACACAAATTTAAAAGAGGCCTCAAGTGACAAAATCTTTTTAACTACAACGTTGCCTATTCATTCCAAGCTGTCTATTCAGGCTCATCAGAAGTCACAGATGCTGGAAGTTCAGAAGTACTAGCAAAAAGATACGGATAGTCTAGTATTTTCCTTCTTTCTACTAAGATATGGAGCAGAAAGGCAGGAACAAAATTGAAAAGACAAAAAGTGCCCAATTTTTCAAAAGCTAGGCCTCTAAGATAAATTATGAGATATTAAAAATTCTGTTTTTAAAACAGTCTACATCAAGCTATTGCCGTTTAAGTGTGACATTCTAGCGTCTACATGGTGACTTAACATTGTTTAAAGGCATACTTTTCCAAGGTTCCTATTTGTTCCTTTTAATTCTTACAAGAGAATGGTTCTTGTCTATAGCATTGACTCATTTTAACAAAAGACCATTATTCAGTATCACACATTTTCAAGTGTAACACCACCATCTTGAACTGCCACAGAGAGTCAAAACAGTGCTACTTTTAAATTTGGTTCCTCTAACGGGAAGCTGTGGAGTAGGGTAACAGAGAATAATGTAACCATAGAAAAGAGTTTTTAGCTTGCTTAACATCTTTTGATATTGAAGAAGAGAATGTTAGAGGATGAGATGGCTAGACGGTATCACCAATACAATGGACACGAACTTGGCCAAACTCTGGGAGATGGTGAGGGACAGGGAGGACTGGTGTGCTTCGGTCCATGGGGTCGCAAACAGTCGGACATGACTGGGAAACTGAACAACATCTTTTGAACAGTTCTAGCTCACTTCTAGCTCAAATGGATTAAACCACCACACATATTACACAGTAAATCAACACTGAAAAATATTAATCCACTTTCACTTCAAACTTTATTTCCCAAGTTTAAGCACAACCTCTCTCTATCCAAGGTTACAGCAAAGTTATTGATTATCTTCATCTGGTCCTAGGTTCACTATACACAGAGTAGCCTTACAATGGCCGTTTTTCCTTTTTAGTAAACTTCTGAAATAGGTCTGAAAGGCTTAAACAAGAGAAACCAGCACATCTTTCAAACTAGCTTAAAAGAAATGGCTCTCTGAGCATTTGGTTCTTTTTGAACACTCAAATAATTACTCCATTTAACAGTCTTCTGATAAAAAAAATAAGTTATTCTACTTAAGAATAAAAGGTACACTTTCACTGATGTTATTAGATATTGGCAATAATAGACTGAATTGCAACTGGGGTCTGTATAGTTTGTAAAACTCCTCAAACTGTGCTAAATGTGAATAAATACCATACTGAGTTTTGTTTTACTGGTAAACAGTTACCACTGTAATGCTCTGAAAAAGGTCTAAAATATGTTCTATTCATTAAGATGCCAAATGTTAAATGACTGATAGCATTTATACATATAGCTGGCATAAAATAGAACACCCAGTGCTCAAAGATAGCACTAATCATGGTATGTAAGGCATACTAGGCTGTTTTAAGAAGCATGATTTGATGGATGGTATACCTGGATTAGCCCTGGGGGAGGGGAAGCAGGAATGGTTTGCCTATATATCTACAGGCAAGAGACTGGTGGGGGGGGGGGGGGGGAGGGAGGGAGGGGGGAGGGTGGGAGGGAGGGAGGGAGAGTGTGTGTGTGGGTCTGCACCCACATGCATGCACACACGCTCAGTTACTAAGCCATGTCTGAGTCTTTTGCAATCCCCTGGACTACAGCCGCCAGGTTTCCCTATCCAAGGGATTTCCCAGCCAAGAATACTGGAGTGGGTTGCCATTTCCTCCTCCAGAGGATTTTCCCAACCCAGGGATCGAACTCGCATCTCCTTTCCCTGGCAGGCAGGTTCTTTACTACTGAGCCACCAGGGAAGTCCATTATATCCAATTAAATCAAAGATCAACTTCTGGAAAACAGGCATTTGAAAACAGTTTATACTGTAAGCATTACTTTTGCCCACCAACAAACAAACTGATCATCTTTCATTATGAGTTTAGTATATAAATACATATAAATGTGTTCAGTATAATACCGGAAATTTTAGTATGAAATGAGGGCATTTTTAATTTAGATCTTTAAAGTAATAGCAGAACCAGCTTATGTTCATATAGTACTACATATTTCCAAATGCATAAATTTACTTGATCATGAACATGGCAATAAAAACCTACCCCACCTACCTCATTTTATAGATTAGCAAACCCAGGGAGAAAAACTGACTTGATAAAGGTTCCACAATAGGTGGTGAAGGTAAAGCCTAGGACTAATTCCTTCTATATTTCCGAAGGAAACAACTATTAAATATGTAAAAACAACAACAACAACAAAAAACTCTCTCTCCTCCTTCCCCTCTATTTTTTTAAAAAAATGGTTTTCATCTAGTCAAAGCATGTTTAAAATGTGACTGCAAGTTGTCATCTGTCATGTCAGACTATTATCTCTGTCTCATTAGGAACTGGTATCTAACAATACCCTCCAGAAAACCTGCAACATCTACCATTAATGATTACAGTAAATCAGAAAGGACGGGGAAAAACTACAACTAAAGCTAAACATTTGTAACAATACTTATTTTCAGAAAAATCTAAAATTATAAAATACAATCAGTAAAGAAGATTTTTTACATTGGGGATTAAAATGTACTTAAAACACGCTCATTTATTACTGATAGAAATATGAGTTAAAGCATTCTGCAGATCACCTCGCCAACATGAACTTACCCTACAGATATAACAAAAAAAGTACATAAAGATATGTGTATCTCAGTTATTACTACAGAGTTGTCTATAGCAAAAAGATAGGAAAACATTTTCCATTATTTAACTAGTTAGAAATGAAACATAGTTTTTCCAAGCACACAAAATTACTAATTCACTAAAAAGAATGAGACAGTTCTGCTTGTGTTGACTGAGGGAAAAATGCTAAAACATGTGCGTGTGTGTGTGTCTATAAACAGATAGCTATATTAGGAGTAAAAGAAAAGTGTAGAGGAAGGGGAAAATTGGGCTGGTACATCAATTTTTCCCCTAAACGATACACAAAAATCTGTTAACAAGTTGCCTCTAGAACATGGGTTGGGAAAGAAGGTTTTTCATTTTACGCCTTTCGGTACTGCTAGAATTTTTTAACCACTTGCAAGCATTATTCTTTGTTTTTTAAACAGAAAGTCAGTGGAGATTATACAGTGGAATTATGAGCCATTTTCATTTTCTTCTCTTAGTTTTAGATTTTCAAGAAAACTTAGTATTTGCCATTATTTTTTAAAAACAAGTTTATATAATTTTAAAAATAACCTAATTTTCTTTTAGGTACATACATAATTGTTTTATCTGAGATGGAAAACAGCAGAGAGGGTATGAATCGGCTAAATCAAAGAATCAGAAAGAACTGTGTTAACTTTTATGGCAACTTTTGTATCTACGCTCATATACTTGATTTAGTTGATCAAGCTGCTAATAGTTGTAACAAATATTCAGTGCCTCAAATTTGTTCAAATGTTTCTCTTCTGTATATTTTTAGACCATGATAAGAAATATTCCACATACCAAAGAAACAAAAGATAAACCAGAATATCACTATTACTAAAACATAAATAAGGTAGTAAAAACACGAATTAGATTCTTTTATCCAAGACAATCAAAAACACATTTTCAGTGAGTATAACTGTCTTAACTAATTTTTTCCCACAAACCAATTCCACCACTATTTAAGTATTAATATCACTTACTTAGTAATGCAGATAATAGATGCTCACAGTGATAGGGATGAAGACAGAAAGGAGTTAGGGGCCCTATTACAGGGTGGAGAGAGGGCAGGGAGACTGTGTCAAGAGCCCACCATCCCTCTTCCTTCACACAAAATTAAATCACTTAACTGCTGGTTAAGAAAGTTTTGGAGTTAAAATTAGAAAATTTACTACAACAGTAATAATTCATAGAGGATGAACTGCTGTTACTAAGCACTAGCAATTCAGAAGTCTATGTTCCAGTCTTGACTGTACTACACGAACAGCACAACCCAGGACAAACTACATAAACTCTCAGTTTCATTTTCCTTTAGAATGAAAAGATTTAGATCTCTTCAGGTTTAGTCCAATTTCCTTTGAGATCTAAGTTCTTTACTTTTTTATGAACTGCTCAAAAAACATTAACACTACTGAGGAGTACTTAGCTTCATGGACGGGATATGTTTAAGACTATTCTCAATGTATTATTTTTTAAATCTAGGGCTATTGGGGAAAAAAAATCTAATTTGCAAAAAGCTTTTGGAGGTTGCTACTTTATGAATTTCATACAACATAAACATAACATTCTAAGCCACAGCATAAGTCAAACAGAGTGGTCCCCAGTAACAACTGGTATGCGAACTTAATCACTGCAACGATTTTTGAAACCGTTTAGAAATCTTTAGAAATAAACAGTGACTCCATCTGAACTTCATGCAAGAAATTTCTGTATAGCTGGTTACTTTTCATGCCATGCTCAAGTTTCAATGGCAATGTTGCATTTTTTAATTATTTGGGAAAATGATTAGTCTCCAGAATTCTCTGAAAGAAATTCACTTCTATTATTTCCCAGCTAATCTTTCCTACCTTATCAAGCACTTTGACTATTATTTCTTTTGAATTAAGCTTTTTAAACTTTCATCATGGGTATTAAGCACGCTGGATAAATCCTTAATAGTTCTGTAAGTATAAACACTAAAAAAAATTTTTTTTTCCATTACTGGCGTAATTATTTTAGGTCTGAATTCATTGCAGTGAAACAAGTTTTGTTTAGAGTAAAAATTAACACTATCAAGAATAGCATTCAAGATGATCCTATTTCCTTAAGAAACAAAATCCAAATACCCTTGAAAAATATTACACAAGGAGTCTGTTTTTAACAGAAAGGGATAAATATGAGTGACTAAATACGATGTATTATTTTGGGCAATACTAAAGTACTTAAAACTAACACAAAATAGCAAATCCATTAAATTGTCTTCTTTTTATGAGACAACAATATGGCCTAGGTGAAAAGACAGGTCTTAAACTATGCTATGATCTTTTTTCCCTTGAAAGAGAAGTAGCTTATGTGTTTACAAACTCTGAAATAAAAGACAAATTGTTCATTCCCAAAGGTCTGTACACCACATTCCTTATAAAACTCAAAGGACTATTTTTTCCTCTTATTCTTTCTTCCTCACTGCCTTTGTACAACTGCCACTACCCTGTAATTTCCTTTAAGTGTGATTAGGAGAGCCTCCTTTTCAAAGGTTGATAAATAATTTTAGGGGATAATAAGCAGGGAGAAATATTACCAGAAAGTATTAAGAAATGGAGCAACTGTCATTACTTCCATATATGTTATATATGTTTTAAATGTTACTACAATTTTAATAAGCATGACATACTTATTATGGACTAAGATGATCAGATAAAGTATGAAAAATTAGTATTCTGTACACATCTAAAGCAAACAGTATTTAAGAATCAGTATTTTTTTGGAAAAACAAGATCAGGGTCACTCTAAGCAGGAAACAACAACAACAAAAAAGCCCAGAAGCATAATACCTACATTTTTCTCCAGAGACATGTTTCTTCAGTGACCTGTTTTCCCTTCAGATTTATCAAATGAACACATATTGTCACTTTGCACTTACTGTTATTTCACCAGTTAGCGTCAGTCTTCAGGTCTACTTAACCAAAAGTGCAAAGAGCTTGGCATTTGAATTATTTTATCACATGCTTTATATAGGCAGCATTAAAAAAAAAAATCTCTCTGGAGTTCAAATAAAAGTAAAAGTACTCTATAAATCAAGCATTTCTCCTTCGTCTAATTTTTAAAATGACTAGTCTCTAAAATCATTCTAATTTCTAAAATATTCAGATAGGAAAACTACAAATTCATTTTCACTACTTCACTGGTTCTAGATTTTCTGTAGGACAGAGATGAAGAAGTTTCCTCCACTCTTCCTCAAAATTCATTATAAATAAAACCATCTACAAGTAATTGAAGAACATGAAAGATTAACTTTTAAAAGATAACTAGGTCACTAAAATGCACTGGAAACTAGTTTCAGGGTTTTTAAAATTTTCTTTAAATTGAACTATCCGTGTGTTCCTACAAAACATGAAAGTTCCATTCTCCAAGTGATGTGATTTTTAAGGAAACTAAAATGTCCACTTGAAATTATTAACGATCAGTGACTCAATCACTAATGAATACAATCATCTTTAACTCTAAAAGAAAAATGTTAAAATGCTTTTATTTACATATTGTTTTCAGTGTGGTAGTAGTTAAAATTTCTAAGTTTAAAAAAAAAACTTATTTAAATTTCACTGTATTTTCATACACTAAGATATTTTCCTTCAGTAATATCCTGCTTTAAAAATGTGACTAAAAAACTTAAAATTCAAACCATCCTGAGCAGCACCACGAGGCAAGAAACGCCATCACCTATTACAGCACAGCGCTGCTTACCTAATGGGCATTCACTGAAGACTATTTGACAAAATATATGTAAAGCCAGGTACACAGAATCCCTTCCCCTTTTACACACGAAGGAAACAAGCCCTTAAGAACCTCATCAGGACTAAATATCTTTCAGCCCAGTGGAATAAATCCAGTCACATTAAGTGAAATACAAAGTACTATGTTTTCTCCAATTCGTGTTCCTTGGAATACAACTCTTTAATCACAAAGAGCAAAAGAAATGGAAGTAAATCTTAAGACCTAAATTTATTTTTATATCAGAATATTAAAATTTTAAAAATACTGGCAGCAATCAATCCTGCTATTCCTTTTAAATAGCAAATACTCCAGAACATAAAGTCAGTTTCCATACACCAAGGGGAAGGAGCACCCTAAGAGCCACTCCAGAAAACTCTTAAGCTTTGGGTCCCTCCACTCAACAGGTACTTGAACAGGTCTCCAAATTAACATTCTTCTCCAAAATCTATTTTTCTGAATTCCAAGATTTAAAAAGGAAGTATTATGGTATTGATGAACGTGTACTCACCATTAGCTTCATTTAGCAAATAATGAAGACAAAAATAGGGGGTGGACGGTAAATATAATTACCTACTTCCTAAATCTGTTTTTAGGTGCCCCTGAGACAATGAAAATGATAATTCTCAAAAGAAAAAAATGTCTTTGCCAACATTTAAAGTGGCTCTACTCAAGGAAGACACGGAAATCCAAATATACCACCTCTTCAACTCCAGGGAGTAAAGGACATCGAAATTCTTCTGATGGTAAGGGAGAAAAAATGTATTTTAAAAAAGTCAAATGTTTATAGGTTTACATCAGAGGCAAAAATTTTAACCTCCAGTAGTATACACTAAATGAAGATTAATCAACAGAGGTTGTCTACCCCAACATGGGGGTTTAAGGCCCCAAAATGTAAAACAATCGCCACTAAAGAAAGGGGGCTTTGGGAACTCGTTTACTAGAAAAAGAGCAAACTGGGGCGGGGCGGGGGGGGGGGGGGGGCGGAGGGGGAGGGGAGGAAATCTTCCCTAAGCGGGGAAAAAACTGAAAGAGAAAGGCAGGAATAGAAAGCCTCGATTCGCAAAGGCGTGAAACGCCCGGAAAGTGGTTAAGAAAGGGAGAAAGCAACTCTTCTGAAATATAAAGAGAGAAAAAGAGGTTCTACGGGGCGGGGAAGGGGGAATGTTTGAAGAAATGGGGAGGCTGTCCTAACCTAGAGTGATGGATTGCGAAAAGACCAGGTTCATTTCTCCACGCTCATTTGGTCACCATCAAGAAAATTAGAGTTAATCAGAGTCCGTTTTCCTTACGTTTTCCCCAACACAGGCGGAATGTCAGTAGCAAACCGACGGGGGTGACGCGGTAGGGCGCAACAGCATCTCGGTTAGAGGGAAGAAACTTCACAAGAGGAAGCAGCAGCTCCTCTCTCGGCCCCTAGCACCGGCCGGCGAAGTTGCGCCACAGGCGCCCCTACTCCGCGGGCGCCCCCCACCCCACCTCGCCCCTCTCTGTACGCACAGCTACGCCGCCCTCGACCCTTTAAAGTGCCCCCGAAGTCCAACTACGCCTCCACTTTCTCCTTCCCACAGACCCATCCCAACTAAGTTCCACGAAAGGCTCCCGCCCAGAGCGCGGCCTGTTCTGGACAACAGGTGGGCAGTGGCGCCAGCAGGGCTCGGCCTCCCTCGCCAGGCCCACTCCACTCCTCCCCGGCCCGAACCTGGGGGCGCCCGGCTCCGGGACGGGGAGGGGGAGCTCCCTCCCTTACCTCCGCCATATTTGCCGTACTGACGGGTCACATCTCCGCGGCGGCCGCAGCTGGGTCACGGCCAGAACCCGGATGTGAGACTCGGCAACGGGACTCCAGCCTCCGCCGCCTCTGCCGCTCCCGCCGCCGCTGCCTCGGCGGGAACGCGCAGGAGCCGCCCGAGCGCGCCCACCACACCCCACTCCGCCCCCTCGCGGCGCCGGGGCTCAGCGGGACTGGAGGGAAAAGGCCAGAACGCGCGCGCGGCAACAGGAGCGCGCGCGGCCCCGAGGCAGCCCTCCCCCAGAGGAGCGCCGAGGAGGCGGAGCCAAGGTGGGTGTAGAGCGGGAGGTGGGCATCCCAGCCCAGCGGATCCGCGACCCCTGCCCGGGAGCGGGCTCTAGGGACCAGAGGTCAAGGAAACTAGCCAAAGGAGACACGTCCAGCATTCATATCGCTGGGGAAAAGATACGATATATTTTACGTGTAGGCCTTTTTTGAAGTCCCATTTGTTGGAAAAACGGATGTTGCTGTGATTGCAACAACGTCAAGCAGTGCGATTTGAAAGCGGTTATCCCTTGATGGGTACTTCTCTTGGATCTTTCCCGACAGAAATTGTAAAATCCCATATAACAAAATTTTACAGGTCACAGCAGGGATTAAGAAAAGGGACTGCACTGGGTAGACTGCCATCCTCATGTGTCATTTGCTTTTCCTTACACACCTTCTGCAATGCCAGTACTAACGTAATTGTGCAATGGTTCTGCACTAGATAACATTTCTAAATGTGAAACACTGAAAAGCTGCTCTTTAATAGATATAATCTCCAACTCGACTGCTTAGGTGGAGAATTTGCTTATGTGCAGTGCCTGAAATGCCTGCAATTTAAAAGTTTATTGTATTGGCCGAGATCTGCCAACTGGCTTTGGTGCCAATTCTGATGATTGCCAGAGCCAATGATTGCAAAATAACAAACGTGTTTCACTTCATTACTATGGCAGATACTGGGTAATGCAAACATGATATTAAAACATGTACTAACACATTTTACCAAACCAGAAGTTAGTAAGTCTTATTTCATAAAGACCGTTTTCCCCCAAATGTTCAAGGGTTCTTCTTAATGCAATTTCAAAAATGACTTCCAAAATCAACCAGTTCAATATGAAACTTATTTGTTCCCTCCAAATAATGCTTTGCCAGCACAATATATTACATAAGTGTGAACGTATACAATTTTTCTTTAAAACAAAACTTACAATGAAATATGGGGAAGACTGTTTTAGATTATTTGTATTCCCTTAAAATTCTAGATTCTATTAAGTAGTTTCTTTTTTCAAAGATTCAACATTTAACTTGAAATTCTGTCCAGTAATACTTTGTGCATGAATATTTTGTGCATTTATAGGTATATGAAGTAGCTGCTAAGTGAAAGGACATTACCTGGTAATATGACAGGAAAAGAGTCCACAGACAGTCTGTAAACCAATTAAACATAAACATCTGATGCACATTTTCTACTGAAAGAAAAGCAAGGGAAAGAAGAGAAAGGAAAACTTTAAGGTTCCCAAATCTACAAACAATTTTTACCATTAACTGTACTGTACAGAATTTTCACTTTATTTTTTAGAATACTTATATAAAAGTGTTTTTCAGGATTCCTTGGGGGAATAAATATTTTAGCATAAGTATATAGTTTCTAAGAGTTACCCTGTTGAATTACCTTAGTCCTTCTGATTTGAAACAGAAATGACTTTTATAAGTCAGTTCCAACACTTTTCATTTTGAGATGCTTGATGGAAACGGCTGTGAAGGCAAAGAACAATAGATGTGCACAGAACTGAGGTGGGTAAAGATAAGAATAAGGGGCCTAGAGGTAGAAACTCAGGCTTTATAAAACAACTGGATTAAAGGAGAATTATCCATTTAAAAGGATGGGAAAGCTAATATATGAAATTTAGCTGGTTATCAAAAGGAAGATTAAACAGTACTGTCAAAATGCAAGGCATAGGAATAATTTGCTTGAAGAATCTCTGATTCTTCAGTTATCAACAAGAATCCTGATTGTGATAAAGAGCTGGGGCTCACAGTCCCTTAAGCTACTGAAATTGTCAGGAATATCAGGATCTAGGACATACTTGAATGGGTATCCATTTTACTGATAAATGACTTCAAGTTTATTAATACTGTGCATCAATTTTACTATTTTTAAGTGGCATTATCGTTTAAGGGAAAAAAATTCCCTGTACATTTTTTTTGGTAAATGTGGGTTAAGTGATTTTTTTTTTTTTGATTCAGATATTCTAAAGGAAAAGAGAAACAGCTCCAATGTTGTAAGTCACTGTTCACATATTGAATTCAGTATAGTTTTACCCACCTCCTATCTTATTCTAGTGATATGCTGCTGCTGCTGTTGCTGCTGCTGCTGTCACGTCAGTTGTGTCCGACTCTGTGCGACCCCATAGACAGCAGCCCACCAGGCTCTGCTGTCCCTGGGATTCTCCAGGCAAGAACACTGGAGTGGGTTGCCATTTCCTTCTCCAATGCTTGAAAGTGAAAAGTAAAAGTGAAGTTGCTCAGTCATGTCTGACTCTTTGCAACGCCATGGACTGAAGCCTACCAGGCTCCTCCGTCCATGGGATTTTCCAGGCAAGAGTACTGGAGTGGGTTGCCATTGCCTTCTTCTTCTAGTGATATACTTATCTTAAAAATTTTTAGGAGGGACTTCCCTAGCTAGTGGTCCAGTGGTTAAGACTCCATGCTCCCAATGCTGAGGGCATGGGTTCAATCCCTGGTTGGGTAACTAAGGACGTGCGTGCAGTACCACGTGGCCAAAAAATAAAATAAAATGCTTATTAAAAAAAAAAATTAGGAGCCATTTTGTCATGTCGTCATGTCATGTGTTAGTTGCTCAGTTGTGCCAAACTCTTTGCAACCCCTGGACTGTACCCTGCCAGGCTCCTCTGTCCATGGGATTCTCCAGGCAAGAGTACTGGAGTGGGTTGCCATTTCCTTCTCCAGGGGATCTTCCCAACCCAGGGATCGAACCTGGGTCTTAAAGAACACAAAGTCTTTCTCAAAACTCTTGTATACCTCTTCAGTATCAAATATGTATAAATTAACTATTCATTAGTCACAGAATCTTAATGTTGGATGTGACCTTAGAGGTCTTTAGTCAATTTCTAAACTTTCTAGGTAGGAATCCTTCATACTGTTTCCCCACTACCAGGCTTTCCTGCCTATGCTTAAACACCCCCAATGTACTCACCGTCTCATAAAAAGGCTGTTCTTTTCCGAAAAACCTCTAATGTTTGGAACATTCTTCTTTTTATCAAACCAGAGTCTACCTCCTTGTTATTGTCACCCCTTACCCTGAGTTCTTCAGCACTTTGGATTAATTCAACAGATGTCTTCTTTGTATCCAAATATAAACACTCAATATTTATACTTGGGTTAACAAAAAATAAATCTTTAAAGACTACTGATACTAAAGGAGCTGAAAAGGGGACATTACAAAGTTGAAGCCATGAGAAAATTCACCATTAAATATGAGCTGTTTAAAATTATTACAGTTTATAGTCCTTATTATTGTGATATCCAAAATGGTAGTTCTGTTAGAATTGTGTAGTAAAACGTTTACAGTTAAGCAAAAAGGTGTGCTTAATTATATGTAAGATTTGTGGCTAATGTCCCAAAACAAAAAAAATCACTACAAAGCCTGAATAAATGCCTCTTTAGCTCCCATTCCCCACCTAAAGGCTTCCTTGTGTTCAGGCAAACTTGCATTAACTTTTACCACATTAAGTTATTCAAAACTGCTATTATATTGGCAAACTATTTTTAAGCAATTGACTGCATATTCCATTTAAAAAGTTATTTAACAGTTTTATAGAGGCTACAATACACACACATACACACATACACAAACCCTTCAAGTTATTTTGCTTTTAACAAAAGCATTTTAAAGTCTCAATTTTTCTTCAACCAGTACCCCAAACTAACCAATAAATAAACCTGGCAATTTACATGTACCTAAGAAATATATCCTTTTATTCAGGACCAATACCCGATTCAGATATAAGGAATATTATATACACGTTATGCAATTCAAAAAAGTACCTCTCAAAATGCATCAAGAAAATAATTTGCAACAATTTAGACTCTGGGGCTGTTTGAATGAAACAGATTAACACAGTACATTCAAAACCCTAAAACCAAATTCTGTATCTAACAATTTTCAGAGTCCCTTTTGAGACCATTTCCTTAAATTTTTATTTAAAAGTGACAGCCTGCACATGATGTGCAGGTAAAAATTTATGGGTAAATACTAATTCGATTGAGAATACCTAAATGTCAAAAAACTTCACCTATTTTTAAAAATGACATTTTAGATAGAGAGTTTTACCTTTACCATAGCAGGCATGTAAATTACAAAGCAGTAATGCATCACATTGTAAGTCCCACATCTATGCGACAATTAGCATCATCTTTTTCTCGGTTTGATTTTTATTACCACCCCAAAACACGTATATAATAGCCTTTTGGTTCTGCAAAGAACAGTTCTGGTTTTCCTTTTCGTAATTTTTACATACAGTTTTATCCAGTGGCTCCATTTTATCAAATTATCACAAACTGGTATTTGGATAATATTGTTGACATGATTTTTAAATCTCCTCCAAACTCTGGAAATTATTGGCCCATCAACCGTTCTCAAACACTGGAAGAGTAGTATAACATTTATATACTTGAGGGAGTTTGGACTTTCCCTCCCTTAATCTCCAAGTGTGCCCCTGCCTACCAGCATCACATCCGTCTTGTCTGCATTGAACCTCAACCAGTTGGTTCTTAACCACGTCCGAAACTCAGCCAGGCACTGGGAGAATCGAGCCACCACACCATCTGGATCAAAGGAAAGAGAGCCTCAGTAGTAACGAGACTGGAGACCATGATCTTACAAGCTCAGTATTCACCCCATCTCTAATTCTTAAAGATAGCCAGGAATTAGGACAGGAATCCCATGATAATTTTAGAAAAACATTAATGAGCCTTGAGTCATGCAATTTGCAACTGATGATAAAGGAATCAAAGTGACTCGATAAATAGGTCGCCTCATTCCACCCATGACTGAAGAAAGGTTCACTCAAGTCCGGGTCACCTCGGCTAAGCGGCCTCAGTAGATCGGCCAGTTGTAACTGCATAAGCTTTTCTGCAAAATTAAAGAGTTTTAGCGTTGGAGGAAGTTTTAGGAATAACTGGGGCCCAGAGAGTAGTGACTCGCCCAAGGTCACACAGCAAACGAGGACTAGAGATGGTCTCCAGGCCAGAAATCTTTCCACCAAAAGCTGAAAGAATAAGGCCATTGAAAGGTGGGGGAGGCATCTGTCCCCAAGGATCCTCCCACGGGCTATGAGGACCTCTTGCCCTCACAACAATGCCCTCTTCGGGCCTCTCCTCCCTCCCTTACTCCCTCCGAAAAGGGCTGCTTTGCCCAGGACCCGTTTGCCGAGGACCCTGCTCACCACCAGGGATGCAGTGGGAGCAGAAGTCTCCCTGGGCTGAGACAGCACCCGGAGATAGAGCGCGAAAGAGGCGGGGCCACAGCGGGGTGGTCAGCTTGGCCCCACCCCGACCGGGTTCCTGGGCCGACTGGAGGAAGGGGCGGAAGCGGACAGGGCGAGGCGCACTCACTCCGCAGCGGATTCCCAGCGCGCCGCCGCCAACGCCAAAGCAAAAGACCCAGTTGGGCGGGGGTGGGCGGTGGAGAGGAGCTGCGCATGCGCTTTGGGTGGCCGGCGCCACTCCGGGAGGGGCAGCCCGCTGGGCGCGCTCTCTTAGCTCCTCCCCGGAAGTGAAGGGTCTTCCGGGCGGTACTCTGCGGTGGGGGAGGGGAAGGAGAGAAAGGGGACCGAGGACACCTCGGTAGCCCCTTATCCCAAACAGGACTAGGAGAGGAGAGATGGTTTATGGAGGCTGCACTTACAGCCGCTGCTGCTGCCGCCGCCGCCACCTCCGCTGCTGCCGCCACCGCCTGAAGAAGCCCCATCCATCCGCCTGCAGCCCCGGAGACTCAGAGCCTGGGAGGGGCCTGAGGCCCGGGCCGCCCGCCTCCTTCTTCTGGTCGTCGTCCGGAGCTTCCTCTTGCTCCACCAACCCTCTGCCCTCCCCTCCGCCTCCTCCCTCCTCCTCGGCTTCCAGCCGCCAGCCAACCGCGCGGCCGCTTGTTGAGCCAAGGCTCCACCGTCTCCATGACGCCCAGCAAACATTCCCGTGCCTTAGCCGGAGCCACTAACGCCGGCTTTGGGGTACAGGGGCTTAAGAAGCAGAGAGGAAAAAGGGTGGTTGACCATTCCGCAGCCAGTCGCCACCATGCCCATCTCTCCAGTAAACGGCCGCAGGCAGCCGAACGTCGGGGTGTAAGTTCGGACGCTAAAACTTTAGTCCATCCCCTTGGGTCCCGCAGGGAACCCTTTTAGAACTTATCGCTTCACCTGTGTTGAGTCAGCAACCTTGTAACCTCCGAGGTGGCAATGTCTCCTTCCTTGGCATAGTACAGCCTTTTCCAAACCTCTTTTGAGAAAAGACCTAGTTTGTTTAGAACCGCCGTTCCTCCTGGCACTCCTTGTGTGGTGGTTTATTTCTCTCCAACTTGTTGCCTTCAAGCTGTACCCAGCTGTTCAATCTCTCAGCTTCTGTGAGCCGCCAGACTGAACATTATTATGCTCTGTAGTCGAGGTTTTTTTTACGCCTTCTCCTACCATCCTGCCTTAAAACTCATTCCAGCTTACAACCTTCTGTTCTGCAGCAGTTGGATTAAGGACTGGACAGAAGCCCACAGCTTTACAGTTGTCTCACTTAAAACTTAGATGGTCGCTTAGTCTATCAGTTCCACTAAAATTTCCTAATTGATTAATTCTCCCACACTTCCAGATCACTTTTGTTCTCTCTTCTCAAACCCTCAGCATCTCCCCTCTGCAATCTCTTCCAGCTCAGCTAATCTTTCTCGAGCAGAACTTCTTTCAAAGATGTTGGGAGAGAATCTTCTTTTTGTCTTGGATATGGTACTCAGGTTTTTGTCCATCCTGAACGTGAAAGTGTTACTCAGTCGTATCCGACTCTTCACCATCCTATGCACTGAGCCACCAGGCTCCTCTGTCCAGTGGAATTATACAGGCAAGAATACTGGAGTGGGTAGCCATTCCCTTCTTTAGGGGATCTTCCCAACCCAGGGATCAAACCCAGGTCTGCATTGCAGGCAGATTCTTTACCATCTGAACCACCAGGGTTTGTCCATTCTACCACTCCACTAAAAACAGCTTGTGTGAAGGTCAGCAATAACTGTCCAGCCAAGTGTAATGGCCATTTCTGTTCTTAACTCACCCATCAGCAGCTTTGATCTGATTTACCACTTCCTGAGTTTTGAATCACTTACTTCATTTGGTTTCTGGGACACCACTCTCTCCTAATTCTCCTCTTGCTTTATGCCTATTCCTTTTCAAAATACTTTGCTGTTACATCTTCAGTCTCTCCCATATCTAAATATTGGAGTGTTGATGGGGTCGGTCAGTCTTACAACCTTTTCTCTTCACTCTTGTTTTTTGCCTTTAAAGATTACCCATTTGCTCACAGTTTACAAGTTTATCTGTCCAGCCAATACCTCTCCCAAGAAAACAGGCTTAAAATCAGATAGCTGCACTTAGAAGTTAGTTGGCATCTCAAAATTCATATTTAAAACTGAACTTATTTTCCCCTGTAATCAAATCTGTAGTTTCCCATTTCAGTAAATGACAATTTACATTCTTCCAGTTACTCAGTAAAAAAAACTTTAGTTTACCTTTGACATCTCAATACACCCATCCACCAGTAGTTTCTACCATCTCTGCGTGCAAAATAAGTCCAGACTACCACTCCAGTGTCAGTAACTGTCACATTGCAGTAAACTCCTCAGTTAAGTTCAGTTCAGTCGCTCAGTCGTGTCCGACTCTTTGCAACCCCATGAATCGCAGTTCGCCAGGCCTCCCTGTCCATCACCAACTCCCGAAGTTCACTCAGACTCAATGTCCATCGAGTCAGTGATTCCATCCAGCCATCTCATCCTTTGTCGTCCCCTTCTCCTCCTGCCCTCAATTCCTCCCAGCATCAGAGTCTTTTTCCAGTGAGTCAACTCTTCGCATGGGGTGGCCAAAGTACTGGAGTTTCAGCTTTAGCATCATTCCTTCCAAAGAAATCCCAGGGCTGATCTCCTTCAGAATGGACTGGTTGGATCTCCTTGCAGTCCAATGATCTCTTTACCATCACCTTCATTCAACATAGTAATCACTGTGGCTCTTCTCAAAAGTCTCCAGTTCTTCCCATTTCACTCAGAGTAATAGCTCATCCTCTGTAGGCCACACAGGATCTCACCTTGGACTCTTCCCCTTGGCTAGTTATACTCTGTATTGTTCCACAACAACATCAAACACCTTTTCCCGCTTCAAGGCCTCTTCAGTGGCATTTGCTGTTCTTTGGAATATTGTACCCTTAGTCATTTGATAATTCGTTTTCTTCAGCTGTCACCTTATCAAAGAGTCCTCTAACTACCCAACATAAAATAAACTCTTCCCAATACTTCCATTTCCTCAACTTGCTTTATTGTTCTTCAAAAAGTTTATTCTGTTTGGTATATTATATACTTTTTTGTTAATCTGTTTTCATCCTATGAGGTACTCCATGAAGGCAGAGGTTTCTGTTTTGTTCACTGCTGTTGCCTAGATGGAAGATGATAAATATTTGCTGGCAGCAAAAAAATGAGTGTAATATATACTTTAGTAACATTGGTTACTGCTCATCTTTCTGGTTTTTTTTACTTGTTGATATGGAAATCTCAAAGTAAAATTAATTTGATTTCATGTAAATTCTTAAAAAGTCATAAAACTCTCATAGTACCTGAGAGTGTTAGAAAAATTCCCTTGGGGATTTCTGAAACAATGACACATTCATGGGAGATTATCTATTAAGGAAAGAGTAGGGTGGGAGATGGACACTGACTTGACTCCATGAACATGAGTTTGAGCAAGCTCAGGGTGTGAGCTGGTGTGCTGCAGTCCATGGGGTCACAAAGAGTCAGATAACTGAGTGACTACACTGAACTGGGGTGGGAGACAGGACGTAGTATAACCTTCAGTTTTTGAGGTAGCCGTATTATCTAATTAAAAACAAAATTTCATACATAATAAAGTTTACAACCATTGGTTTGACCTAATATATTATTTCTAATCTTTCTCAGTTTAGGATTTAATACTGATCTCAGAAAGGATCTCATGAAACATGTATTTATCAGTTTTTCACTTTCCCACTCCAGTTTTTCCTATATTGGGGTCTTTCCTATTGGCTTAACAATACAGATTTTCCTCAGTTTACCATGAGGTTATGTCCCAGTAAACCCATCATAAGTTGAAAATATCATTAAGTAGAAAATAGACTTAATACACTGAACCTACCAAACATCATGGGCACACATGCTAAGTTGCTTCAGTCACGTCTGACTCTTTGTGACCCCATAGACTGTAGCCCTCCAGGCTCTTCTGTCCATGGAATTCTCCAGGCAAGAATACTGGAGTGAGTAGCCATTCCCTTCTCCAGGGGATCTTCCTGACCCAGGGATCAAACCCCAGTCTCCTGCGTTGCAGGCAGATTGTTTACCATCAGAGCCAACAGGAAAGCATACTTAGCATAGCCTACGTTAAACATGCTCTGAACACTGAGGTTAACCTATAGTTAGACTAAACTGTCTAACACCAAGTCTTTTATAATAAAGTGTTGAATATCTCATATAGTTTATTGACTACTGTACTGAAAATTAAATAAATGACTGTGTGGGTACAGAGTGGTTGTATTTGTTGCCTGCCCTTGTGATTGCACGATTGACTGGGAGCTGCAGGAGTATCATTTTATATTGTTGGCCCAGGGAAAAATTCAAAGTAGGATTTCTAATGAACTGTATTACATTCACAACGTTGTAAAGTCGAAAAATCTTAGTTTGCGGATTGGCTGTATTGGACAGTCTTCCACTGTGGTGAAAAAAACGAAAAGCACTAGTGCTTTCTTCAACGCTTTTATCTCATTTCTTTGCCCAGTTTATCTATTCATTTCCTTTCGATTTGGGTGGGTGAGGGGGAGAGTAGTTTTTATCTGTTGTATGTTACTCACTTTTTGCACTAGGATCTTTAGCATATTAATTATAATTATTTTAAATTCCCAGTCTTAACAATTCCAAAATCTCTGCCATATCTGTTGTGGCTCTAATGCTTGTTTCTTCAGACTGCTTTATGCCTTTTGGTATGACATGTATTTTGTTGAAAGCTAAACATGTTGCATCAGGTAATATAAACTGAGATAAGTAAGCACTTAGTGTGAAGTTTTATGTTTATTTGCTTAGGAATCAGGCTGTTTACTGTAGCTGTAGGTTTCCGAGACTTCAGTTTCCTCTAGTGTCCTGGTTTTTTGTCTACTCTGGTTTTTAGGTTTCCCTAGAGACTCCTGCTTAGAGTCTGAGCCTTGCAGTTCTTCCCATTGTAATCCCCTGTTATTATACAGGAGCTCTGTTGATGTGGTAAGATGTGCTGGGTGAGAATGGGAAGGCAAAGAAAAGTGTGCCTTAATCCTGGGATTAATTAGGTCTTAATCTTTTAGTGGGCCTTTTTCCCTGGGCCATGACCTTCATAAATAATTCTCAGAATTTTTTTTTAGGTGGAACAAGAAGGTTAGATGGACTTCAAGTAAGGTATTTTCCTTTCCCCATGTTGCTTAGGCTCTGGTAAAATGGTTTTCCTTGAGGGCAGGCCTCTGTTAAGGATAACTGAACATTATATTTCAGAATGGTTGCTTCCTGTCCCCCTGCTGAAACTATCAGGGAGTTTTACTCTGACCTTCATCCTGGGAGCTTGCTGGAGCTCCTGAAGGTAAAACTTGGTAAGTGTGGGGGCCTCCCTAAGGCTGGGCCCCCAGCAATTTTTTCTCTTGAATTAGTCTACACTCATTTTTCAGCAATTAGGCTATTGCCTGTTAGGTTTTCCTTCCACTTGTTAGCTCTAGTGGCAGTTTCAGTAAGTTGTGATTCTGTTATTCCTACATCTCTTTCGGTACAGGGGTTTGCATGTAACCTCAATTCTCTGATGGGTCTAAGAAGACCCATTGATTTTCAGCTTGCTAAGCCTTTTTCTTGTGAGTACTGGATCGATGTCTTTTGCAGCCTTTACATATCAGACCATAAACCACAGGTATCTGTGTTTACTCTTTAACCTTTGCATTCTGTTGTCTCTGTTGCTGTATGAAAATTACTGAGGTCAATAATGAGTAACCTAAAGGTTTCAAAAGTCAACAAATTCAGTGGGCTTTCTTTTTACCTCACAGCATTTAACAATATCAATCTTCCCCTCTTTAACCCTGAACCAACCCTGAACTGTTTCACTTATTACTGGGCTAGGTGCTTTTTTTCTAGTTTTACCTTCTACTTCCGGTTTCTCTCCTTGGCCCTATTACCTTCTCTTTGTAGCTCTAGGTTTTTATTTTGGAACTCAGTTCATTTATTTTCATCTCCCTGAAAGTTTCTCAAATCTGTATCTCTAGTTCTCACTTCTGTTCCTTGAAATTCACTTTCTTCTTGATTTTCAACTGCTACCAAACAACTCCACCATATTAGCACTCATAATATCTAAAATTGAACATGTCTACAATTTAACTTCTTACTGGGCTTTAGAAATAAAGGCTAGTTTAATCATGACCTTAACTTTATGAGGCCAGTACTATTATTAACCTTAATTTATGTACAAGGAAAGAAACTGATTAAGAAACTTGCTCAGGAACACGTAGTCTGTGAGTTATTGGATGAGTTTGGGCATTTAAATTGGCCTCTCTAAGTTTGTTAACATGTAAAACATGGCAATTAGATATCTAATAAGTTATTATAAGAATTAGGGTGGTTATCATTTGTAATGTATAGAAATGCAGAATCACAATATTGTGCTCCTAGAACCAACAGGGTTGTAGGTCAATTGTATTTCCATTTTTAAAGGGTGAAATAAGTAAAAGAGTTACAAAACTAAGTGGAAGTACTTTGAAGTTTAAATGTTAATCAGGATAGTTATTATCAGTTGCAAAGTCCTATTAGTTCTGTAGGGCTTCCCAGGTGGCGCTAGCAGTGAAGAACCTGCCTGCCAGTGCAGGAGACATGAGAGACACAAGTTCAATCCTTGTGTCAGGAAGATTCCCTGGAGGAGGGCATGGCAACACACTAGTATTCTTGGCTGGAGAATCCCATGGACACCGGAGCCTGGTGGCCTACAGTCCATAGGGTTGCAAAGAGTCGGACATGACAAGCGACTTAGCATGCGTGCAAGCATTAGTTCTGTATCTGCTGTGTTTTAAGGGTATTTGGACTGTGTTTTAATCGAGTATGGTAAGAAACAGACACTGAAGAACTACCATAAAGGAAGAAGTTTGTTTTTAAATACTCATAGATCCCTAAAACCAGGAGGCATGGCATGCTGTGAACCACATAGAGGGGCACATGAAGAGGCACCAGGGCCAGGCAGGATGTAGAACCAGCAAGAGGAAAACCTGGGCAAGAAGCTTTATTGTGGTTTCCATGGCAAGGAAGGGACAAACCAGAATAAGCAAATATAGGAATAGCTTGTTTGAATAATTTTAAAGGTTCTGGATATTGGGCCTATCCTTAGGTTTCTGGTTCCTGTCCTTGCACTGATTACTGCAAGTGGATAGTGACCCAGAGAGTGAGGTTTCTGAGAGCCTGCTGAAGGAGGACGTTGAGGGTATGGACTCTGGATTGATTGGTTTGCATATAAATTGTGTGTGCATGGTAAGTCACTTCAGTCATGTCCATCTGTGCAACCCTATGGACTTGAGCCTGCCAGGCTCCTCTGTCCATGGGATTCTCCAGGCAAGAATACTGGAGTACATTGCGATGCCTTCTTCCAGGGGATCTTCTGGACCCAGGGATGGAACCTGAGTCTCTTATGTCTCCTGCATTGGCAGCCAGGTTCTTCACCTGGGAAGCCAATATAAATGGTGTGCTTGTAGGCAAGTCCCTTACTATGCATAAAAGTTGATTAGCCCTGGGAGGGGCAGTCCCTTCAGGTGCAGCAAATTCCTATATGTCAAAACATTAAAATACAGAAAATAAAAAGATATTCTTAGTACATGCTTTATCTAGGATTTGTTTTATTTCTACATTTCCCCACCCCAGATTAAGCTTTGATTACTTCTCACCTGGCCTATTTCCATAGCACTGTGACTAACGGTCTTCTTGCTTCTAGTGTGTTCTGCATATAGCTAAATTTTTCTGAAACATAGTTTTGAGTAGCTTACTCTTCTCTCTCAAAGGCACTCTCTTACTTGCTTAGTAAATTTCAAAGACTCAGTCTGGTCATTTTATTTTTTCAAAGCTTATTTTCCTTCATGCGTCTAACCAAATCATGTAAGATTCCCTCTATATGCCACCTGCTTTTCTACTTTTATTGTTCACAATGAGCTTTGCTCGGGGTGTATTTCCTGTCCTGCTCCAATACCCTCATCCCTCCTCACCTGCAGCTGCATCAGACACAAACATACAGACATACACACCACATACGCTTCTTTTGAATTTGACCTGCATTCATGCCTGACTCAAATGCCACCTTCATGATTTCTCTGCTTACTCCTCTCACCCAAGGTAATCTTTACCGCAACTTTCGTTATATCTTATGTGTAAGTCTTTTGAGGCAAATACAATTCTGTACTTGCATTGTAATCATATATATGTTTTTTCTTTTATCAAGACTGTCAACTCCTTAGGGCCCATATCTGATTCATATTGTATCCCTGTCAGCATGTAGCCTTATGCACAGTAATTTTATAAATAATGGTTGGATAAATGAAAGAAATTGATTTGGTTTAGATTGAAATTTCTACCTTCATCTCATTAAAATAAAAAGAGAATAATAAAGACACTTTTTCTTAAGCCGCTCCTCCTTTCCTCCTATGGTTATTTCATTGTGAGATTTATGTATGTGTTGTATGCTTTAATGTCATTAGTCTTTTTTCATAGAAGTGATCATCAGGTGTTCATTATATAGATACCAATTATACAGAATGTGTTATATTTTCCGGTTACTGCCGTAGACACTGAAGACATAGGGGTGAACAAAATAGGTTAGGTCTCTGCTTCAGAAACTCAGGAACCTACAGCTACATACCTCTTGTATCATAACTGTTTTTCAGGCAAAACTTTCAGAGTGAATATCTCCTGAATGTCATCCTATTCATTGCCCACTAATTTGCCTCTATTAAAGGTATCTGTTTTGTAACACAGCTAGGATAGATATGTACCATACATTTCTAACATAATTGACTACAAGTACTTATTTCAGTTTTTTAAATTTACTGGTATTTTCTGTGTCAAATTTCCCACTGTATCAGGCAGAGTACTAAGAGTTGGGGCTTTCATGGTAGACATGATAAAACATGGCTCCTTCCCATAAAACTTACAGTCTGAGAATTTGGGAGAGTTTACTGAGGATTCTCATTAGATCACAGTAACCACCTAATTGGTAAATGCAACATCATTGCTAATTTGTTTCTATTTGGTCCCTGTAGGGAATAAAAGAGGAAGGGCTGGTTTATGAGTAAATGTGATATGATTTCATTATGTATTTATTTAGCTTGAGATGTCTAGAAGACATTTAGCTGCAGCTATCCAGTTAGGCTGGTAAGCATTTGAATATGAAGATTGAGAGAATGTTTTGAATTGGATATAATGATTTGGTAATTCATTCAGCAATTTTTTTATTATACAGCTACTGTGTATTGGGTACTATTGTAGGCACTAATCCCAGGGACGGGGGAGGCTGGTGGGCTTCCATCTATGGAGTCATACAGAGTCGGATACGACTGAAGTGACTGAGCAGCAGCAGCAGTAGGGATACAGCAGGCAACAAAAGAGCACAAAGTCCCTAAACTTGTGGAACTTAGATTCTCAGGGTTGGGGAGGTCAGGTGGGAAACATCTAATTCATAAATTAAATAAGTAAAAATATGTTAGTTGAAAGTACTAAGGAGAAAAATTAAGCAAGGGGATATGAAGTATTTGAGGGGTATTTGACATTTTAGATAGGGGAGCTGAAGAAGTCCACATTAAGAATGTGGCTTTAAGACCTGGAGACAGAAAGGATGCTAAACATGTACATGTGTGGGAAGAACATTTCGGGCAGAGGAAATAGCAACTGCAAAGGCCTGGCATGTGTGAAAAATGTCAAGGATGACAGTGTGACTGAAGCAGAGTAAACGAGGCAGAATATTGATCATGAAGTCAGAGCTCAATCTAGATGCATGTAGGACATTTTAGGTTATAGTAAGATTTTAGGTTTTTACTCTGAATGAGATGGGAAACAGTAGTGATATGATCTAACTTGTGTTTTTAAGGATCACTCTGGTTACCATGTGAAGAATAGACTTAAGGGAATTTAGGTTAAGTGAGAAGATCAATTAGAAGACTTCTGCAGTAATCCAAGAGAGAGAGGATAGTGTTTGGATCATGATAGTGGCAACAAAGAGTGATGACAAATGATTAGATTCAGGATATAATTTGAAGTTTTTTTCACCTGGACAACTGGAAGAAAAACATTACCTTTGACAAAAAAAGGGGAAGACTGCAAGAGAATTAGGTTTACTAGACAAGGAATAATCCAGTAGAGAAAAGCTTATGAAGCATGAGAGAATGACTAGAGCAATGTCCGTAAATAGGCAAAAAGGAATGGAATCTAGAACACATGTAGAGGAATTGACCTAAGCAAGAATCATGGATAACTCCTTCAGAGTAATGGGAGAAATAGGGAATATAGACACACAGAGAGAGGCAAGTGCACAGATGTAACGGGGGGAGTATTTGAAAGTTACCTGATTGCTTCAGCTTTCTCATTTAGTTAGCAGAAGGTAAACATAGGAGAGGAAATGTTGATATTCAAGAAGTGTGAAATGATGACTTTAGAAGGGGTAGTAAAAATTAACCAAGGTAATGCAGTGTGGTTGCTGTCACGTTAAGGACCCACTTTAACAATCTGTAACTTAAAATGAGACCTGGCATCGTGGTTAGATGTTTTTCTCTAGCTTCACTTACCCACACAGGCTGAGTTAAATGCAGTGTATTAATAGAAAATTTCAGGAACAGTAAGGACAACAGATCAGGATATCATTGCCATTAAAAAAATGGTTTATCACTTATAGATACCAAGAGGAGGGAACCACATGGAAAAGCACTGGGATTTGCCACTAGCAGAGGAATTGATGTGCGACTGAGCAATCACATCAGTTAAGCGCTTCCCAGGTGGTGCTGGTGGTGAGAACCTGTCTGCCAATGCAGAAGTCATAGGAGATGCAGGTTTAATCCTTGGGTCAGGAAGATCCCCTGGAGGAGGAAATGGCAACCCACTCCAGTATTCTTGCCTGGAAAAATCCCATGGACAGAGGAGCCTGACAGGCAACAGTTCATGGGGATGCAAAAGAGTCAAACAAGACTTACTAACTAAACAACAGTGCCCGCAATTGACTAGGTACTGTCTTGTGTACTAGTGATATAGCAATGAACAAGACAAAGTTCTTGTCCTAAAGATGCTTACATTCTAGGAGAGGAGTATATGACAACATACAAAGTGTCAGTAGTAATAAATGCTATGAAGAAAAATAAAATGTGAAAAGCAGATTGTGGTCATTTTAAAGTACTGTATTCTTGTCTGATCTTGTTATGATTTGGAAAATAAAAGTATTGTTTGAAATGTTTTCTTTGGAAACACACTGCCTTTTTATCGTTTAAAGGGCAATCACTCTTATTTTAAAGAAGTCTGCAGCACAATTAGAGTACTAGAATGAAAGAATGACTAGGTTTTTGTCTTAAGGAATTTGGAGAAATTGATCCAAAAGTGAAATCATACTTCTTCTCCTGGATGCAAATATTTTGATTATATTTTCTCTTCTTATTAAAATTTATTATGTAATTGTTCAGGCAGGAACATGATATTCTTTCCCAGGTTTTATTACTCATGCTTCAGTCAGCCTATATAACTGCAGTCTACACCTATTTATGATTACTATGTGTCAGGCATTTCCTAACTATAATATATAAATGAATACATTTAATCCTCAGGATAACCTATGTGTGTGTGTTCAGTTGCTCACTGATGTATGACTCTTTGCAACCCCATGGACTGTAGCCCACCAGGTTCCTCCGTCCATGGGATTGTCCTGGCAAGAATACTGGAGTGGGTTGCCATTTCCTCCTCCAGGGCATCTTCCTGACCCAGGGATTGAACCCGGGTCTCCTGCATTGGCAGGTGAATTCTTTATCACTGAACCACCTGGGAAGCCAGTAACCTAAAAGATACTATTATTACCCCCATTTTACAGATAAGGAAACAGACCCAGAGAAATAAGTGTAGACTTTTGATCTGACTGTCTGGGTTTCAAATTTCAACTCTAGTAGGAATGCTTCCCTCTAAGCTTTTATGGTTTAAATAAAATAATGTTATAGCAACTTCTTAGAATTATTGTGAGGAAAAAATGACACAGTGCTTGTAAACATTCTAGAACTATGCTTACATATAATGAGCTCTCAAGTGGCTACTATTTTTCTTCTTGTTTATATGATCGGATTGTTTCCATGTTTCTAAGTGAAAGTTTGTTTGTTTGTTTGTTTTTCTGTTGGCTAATATTTCTTCAATTTCTTGGATCTTCTGTGTTATATTTTCTTTTCCTGACATAGAAACGTTGGCTTAGGGCCAAGGAAGTCTATTAGTTTTGTTGGTGCAGGAAAAGGAGCTCTAATGAAAGGAGGATATGCTGGTGCAAACCAAAGCAGAATGACTGTGTCAAAAAACATGATGATTCTACCTGAAGCTAAACAAATAGAAAAAATGACTATTTCTTCTGCAAAGACAGTCACACAGGTAATATTCTTTAGAATTCTAAATTTGTTTGAAAATGATACTGGTAAGAACTTGATTGAAATGTTAAAGGTAGAAAGTATGCTTTTTTTTTTTTCCAAAATTTTTTTAGGTTTTACACTTAGGTCTGTGATCCATTTTGACTTAATCTTTGTATATGGTACAAGCTATGGTCAGCTGTTGTTGCTGTTTTTACATAGAGGTATTCAAGTTTTAGCACCATTTGTTCTGTACCACAGGGCATGTGGAATCTTAGCTCCCCAACCAGGGACTGAGCCCATGCCCCCTGCATTGAAAAGCAGTGTCTTAACCACTGGACCACCAGGGAAGTATGCTACTTTGAAACAATAACTTACTTCTAATACAGTACAGGCATACCTCAGAGATATCATGGGTTCAGTTGGAATAATACAAATATCACAATAAAGTGGATCATGTATATTTTTTGGCTTCCCAGTGTATATAAAAATTATGATTATGTTATACTGTAGTCTAAATAGAGTGTGCAATAGAATTATGTCTAAAAATTCTAATACAGATGACTTAATTTTAAAAAATCTTTAATGCTTGTTGGAGAAGACTCTTGAGAGTCCCTTGGACTGCAAGGAGATCCAACCAGTCCATCCTAAAGGAGATCAGTCCTGGGTGTTCATTGGAAGGACTGATGTTGAAGCTGAAACTCTAATACTTTGGCCACCTGATGCAAAGAGCTGACTCATTGGAAAAGACCCTGATGCTGGGAAAGATTGAGGGCAGGAGGAGAAGTGGACAACAGAGGATGAGAAAGTTAGATGGCATCACTGACTCAATGGACATGGGTTTGGGTGGACTCCGGGAGTTGGTGATGGACAGGGAGGCCTAGTGTGCTGCGGTTCATGGGGTTGAAAAGAGTTGGACATGAATAAGTGACTGAACTGAACTGATGCTAGCCATCCTCTCAGCCTTCAATGAATCATAGTAACATCAAAGAGCACTGGTCACAGATTACCATAACAAATACAATAATAATGAAAATATTGAAAATATTGTGAGAATTACCAAAATGTGACACAGAGACTCAAAATGAGCAGATGCTTTTGAAAAATGGTATCAGTAGTCTTGCTGGATGCAAGGCTGTCACAAGCCTTCAATTTATTTTACAAAAGCCGCAATATTGAAGTGCAATAAAGTGAAGTGAAATAAAAGGTATGCTGTGTTGTGCTAAATCGCTTCAGTCGTGTCCAACTCTGTGACCCCATGGACTGTAGCCTGCCAGGCTCCTCTTCCATGGGATTCTTCAGGCAAGAATATTGGAGTGGGTTGCTGTGCCCTCTTCCGGGGATCTTCCCAACCCAGGGGTCGAATTCCTATGGCTCCAATATTGTAGGTGAAGTCTTTACCACTGAGCCACTGAGAAAGCCCGAAATGAGGTATACCTATATTGATATATTGATTTTGTTAGATCCTTACGATATAACTAACATATCTTACAGCATAATATTGGCAGTTGGCTCCTATCATTATTATTAGAGTGTAATGAAGAGAGTCTACTCATGACCTTAAGAATTAGTTAGTCAGCTCATGCTGCTATAGTAAAATACTGTAAATTGGGTGGCTTATAAACATTTCTTACTGTTCTGGAAATTGGAAGTCTAAGATTACGGTGGCAAATGATCGGTTACTGTTGATGACTTTCTTCCAGGTTGCAGACTACCAACTTTCTTTGTATCCTAACATAGAGGAAAGAGATTTAGCTAGCTCTCTAGCTTTTGTTGTAAAGGCACTAATCTCACTTGTGAGAGTGCTACCTTCAGGACCTAATTACCTTTCAAAGGGTCCACCTCCCAATACCATGACACTGGGATTAGAGTTCCAGCATACGAATCTGGGGGGTACACAAACATTCAGTCCATAATAGTTATATACATATTACATATACATTATATTATATATACATTATATGTAATATGTATGTATTATTGTATATTATCTACATATTACATAGTGTCAACACCACTGTGTAAAAGGTATAATGCATCATGACCAAGTGGAGATAATACATGCAAGGTTGTTCTAATATTCAAAAGTCAATACTACTTGTCTTATCAGTAGACTGAAAACAATGTGATTATAACAACAGATAAAAAGAATTTGAAAAATTCAATATCCATTAATGATAAATTAATAAACCATTTCAACTAACTTGAAAAAGAATTTCCTTAGGAGCATTCTGAAAAACCTACAGTTACTAGTAATCTAGTAACATATAAAAAGAATTTTATGCCTTGAGTGCTTTAGTTTCATAAGACTGCCATTACATAATATCACAGACTAGATGGCTTAAACAGTGTACTAATCTGCTCTTCCTTAGGGACTCTAGTCAGATTGGATTACCTTATTTTAACTTAATTATCTCTTTAATGGCCCTATCACTAAATTCAGTCCCATTGAGAGGTCTGGGAGTTAGGGCTTCAACATATGAATTTTTTGGTAGAGAGAGACAATTCAGCCCATAACAGTTACCAAGTGGGGTTTATCCCAGGGATGCAAAGTACTTTAACATCTTAATATCAATGTAATTTACCACATCTCATATCAGTAGAATAAAAAATGATGATCATCTCAATAGATTTAGAAAAAGCACTTTGCAAAATCCAATGTCTTTTCATGATAAAAGTTCTTAAAAAACTAATAATAGAGGGAATTCAACTTGATAAGGGACATTTATGAAAAACCCACTAATATCAACTTAGCAGGCAACTGGATGCTTTCCCGCTGATGTCAGGAACGAGACAAAATTTTCTTGCTGCTTGTATTCAGTGTTGTACTGGAGGGTCTAAAAATGGCAATTAGGCAGAAAAAAAAGGCAACCAGTTTGGAAAGGAAAAGGTAAATCTCTGTTTGCAGATGACATAATGTTATGTACATAAACTCCTAAGAAGCCCACCAAAAAGTATAAAAACTAGGGAACTGGTGATGGTTCAAACTTGGCAGTCTAATGGTTCAAACTTGGTCCTCTCACTGTGGTGGCCCAGGTTCAATCCCTGGTTAAGGAACTAGAATTCTATAAGCTGCGGCATGGCCAAACAAACAATTAAAATTAACTAATGAGTTCTGCTAGGTTGCAGGATACATGGTCAATATACAAATAAATTATAGTTTTTACTTTTGGAATAATTTTAAAATTAAGGAAACAATTTCACAGTAACATCCAAAACAATAAAGTACTTACAAATAAATTTAATAATAGCAGTGACATCTTTAGCTCCAAAGACTGTAAAACATTACTGAATGAAATCAACAATGATCTGAATAAATGGGAGTGCATCCAAAATTTATGAATGGAAAGACTTACCATTGGTAAAATGGTGGTACTCCACAATTTGATCTGTAGATTCAATACAGTCCTTACTAGAAATCCCAGCAGACTTCTTTGTACAAATTTACAATTGATTCTGTAATTCATATGGAATTTCAAGAAACCCAGAATAGACAAAATACTCCTAAAGAAGAAGAATAAAGTGAGCAGATTCTCATTTTCCATTTTCAAAATTTACTATAAATCAACAGAAATCAAGATAGTGTGGTATTGATTGGCACAAGGATAGACATACAGATCAATGAATAAAACTAAGAGTCTAGAAATAAACCTATTATATCAGTGGTCAACTGATTTTTGATAAGGGTATCATGACTATTTTAAGAGGGTCTTCAATAAATAGTGTAGGGATGACTGGATATCCACATTCAAAAGAATGAAGTTGGACTCTTACCTCATACCATATCAAAATTAATTCAATGTGAATCAAAGACATATATATAAAGCTAAAACTAAAAAACTTACAAGTGGTAAATCTTCATGACCTTGGGCTTTGCAAAGGATTCTCAGATATGACACCAAAAATGTGAACCACAAAAGAAAAAAAAAAAGCAGATGATTGGACTTTACCAAAATTAAAAATGTTTGTGTTTTGAAGAACATAATCAAGAGAGTAAAAAGTCAACCCACAGAATGGGATAAAATATTTGCAAATGATCTATCTGTTAAGGGATTTGTATATGAAATATATAAAGAATTACAACTCAATAGACAAATAACCCAATTAAAAATTGGTCAAGGGATTTGAATACTCATTTCTCCAAAGAAGGTATGCAAATGGTCAAAAAGCACACAGGAAGATGCATGACGTTATTAGTCATTAGAGAAATGTAGATCAAAACCAGTGAGATCTTTATACTCATTAGGATGGCTAGAATCAAAAAGTCAGGTGACAACTGTTGGCAAGGATATCAAGAAATCAGAACCCTACTGATAGGAACATAAAATAGTCCTGACACTTTGGAAAATGGTTTGGTAGTAACTCAGAAGTTTAAACATACTCTTACCATATGACCTGGCAATTCTACCTCTAGATATATACACCCAAGAGAAATTAAGATATATTTCAAACCCGAAACTTCAAACCCTGACTATTCATAATAGTCAGCAAGTGGAAACAACCCAAATATCCAACAGTGGGCAAATAACTAAATAGAATGTGATATATTCATACATATATTCATACAGTGGAACATTTTTCAACCGCAAAAAGGAACGAACTACTGGTGCATGCAGCATTGTGGATGAATCTTGAAACCATTATACTAAATGAAACAAGCCAGTTACAAAATACCACACTCTATGTGATTCTACGCGCATAAAAGTCCAGAATGGAGACATCTATAAAGACATGAAATACATTAGTTGTTGCCTAAGGCTGGGAGATTGGACTGAAAGACTGAAGGCAAAAGAATGGGGCAGCAGAGAATGAGATGATTAGATAGCATCACTGACTCAATGGACATGAATTTGAGTAAATTCTGGGAGATAGAGGAGGACAGAGGAATCTGGCATGCTACACTCTACAGTCTGAAGAGTCAGATATGACTTGTCCGCTGAGTAACAACAAGAACTGGGAGAAAGACAAGTGTTAGGGAGTCAGAATTAAAGGAAACAGAGTTTCTTCTTGAGGTAGTTCTAAAGTTAACTGTGGTGATTGTTGCTCATATCTGTGAATATGCTAAAAACCACTGACATGTACACTTTCAAAGCTATCTAAAAAGATAATTCTTGCAGATTGTATGTAACTTTATGCCAATTTTAAATTTTGAAAGATTTGAAAATATAAAATGGAAAAATTAACATTTTAAAAAGAAAAATAAAAATGAAAATTGGAAGCTTTTATTAAAGAAATGAGTAATTTAAAAATCTTTTGTCAAAGATGATTCCAGGCCCATATGGTTTCACTAGTGATATATGCCAAACACATAAGGACAAAAACAGAACAAGAAAAGTGGGTATACTGTAAAACATTTTATGAGGCTAGACTTATCCTGATATCAAAATCTGACTACAACAGTATGAGAAATAAACTTTACAAGTCAATCTCACTTGGAAACATAGATGGAGAAATCCTCAATAAAATATTAAAATTCAATAACAATAGAAAGAGATAATACATTGTAAGAAAGTTGAGTTTATATCAAGAAATTAATATTGGTTTAACATTTAAAAATCCATCAGGGTAATTCACCACATTCATAGCTTAAAGGAAAAAATGGATATGATCATCTCAATACAGTATTTGATAAGATGAAAATTTTATTCTAGATTTGAAAGATTCTTCTGAAACTGGAAATCACAAGAAATTTCCTTAATCTTATTTATAAAATCCTACAGCAGTGATCATATTTAATGGTAAAGCATTTCTAAGAAGGATCCATTTCTATCCAACATTCTTGGAGGTCTTAGCCATTTCAGTATGATAACAAAAAGAATGTAAAGTATAAGATTTGGAAAAGAAGAAACAGAACTTTGAATATTTGTAGATGACACAATTACCTACATATAAAATTTTAAATCACCTAGTAATTATCAAATTACTAAGAGCTTAGCAAGATTATTGGATAACAAAAATAATCAAAAGCAAAAAATATATATTTGTATATACCAGCCACACACATTTCAAAAATTACATATTTTTTAATGATGCCATTTATAATAGCACTAAAATGCATTAAATACTTGTGTATAAATTTAACAAAGATACACATAACCTATAAATTTTGCTGTGAGATACTAAGACCCAAACAAATGGAGAGAGAATTTTTTATGCACAATAAGAGCCCATATTCTAAGTGTATCAGTTTTACCCAAATTTTGATTTATAGGTTCTTTGCAATTTCAGTCAAAATCTCAAGTTGTTGTTGTTGTTGTTGTTGTTTTATTTTATTATTTTCCAGGAACTTATCAAGGTAATTCTAAAGTTTATATAAAACTGCTAAAGGGTAGGCATAACCAAGATACTGTTTGTAAAAGATTTCATTCATTTTTATCTTTGGCTGCACTGTGTCTTCATTGCTGTGCATGGGTTTTCTCTGGAGGCGAAGAGTGGGGCCTACTCCCTAGTTGCAGCGTATGGGCTCCTCATCATGGTGGCTTCCCGTGGGCAGAGCGTGGGCTCTAGGTGCATGAGCATTGGTAAGTGCAGCACATGGGCTCATTAGTTGCAGTGAGCTGGCTCCAGGGCCCGCA
This sequence comes from Budorcas taxicolor, assembly GCF_023091745.1. Taxonomy (NCBI): domain Eukaryota; kingdom Metazoa; phylum Chordata; class Mammalia; order Artiodactyla; family Bovidae; genus Budorcas; species Budorcas taxicolor. The sequence goes on from NC_068912.1 coordinate 78,384,380, forward strand.
AGCTTTAGTAGCTGTGGCACAAGGGCTTCGTAGTTGTGGCTTGATGGCCCTAGAGCGTGCAGGCTTCAGTACTTGTGGTATGCGGGGTCCGTAGTTCTGGCTCTTGGGCCCTAGAGCTCAGGCTCAGTTGCTCCTTGGCATGTGGGATCTTCCTGGACCAGGGATCTAACCTGTGTCCCCTGCGTTGTCAGGTGGATTCTTATCCACTGTTCCACCTGAGAAGTCCCCAAGATACTCTTGAATAAGAACCATGTGAAAGGATACTCTCCTTGATAACAAATTTTATAAAAAGTGTAACATTAACAAAGGTATAGACAAAAAGTCTACAAGTGACTCAAGCACATAAACACTTGTTTTATAATAAATGTACACTAGAGAGTAATGGGAAAATAATAGGGTTTTCAAAAATTCTTGTTGAAACAATTGGGTATTCATATGGAATAAAAACATATTGGCTTCCTTTCTCATAGTATACACAAAACTCAATTCCAGGTATATTATAGTTCTAAACATGAAAAGCAAAAATATTTTCATAATTTAAGGATTGGGAATGTTTTCCTGGATGAAACATCTAAGATGTAAACCATAAAGGAAAATATGATAAATTCGACTGTGCTAAGAAAAAGAACTTCTTTTTATTAAAAGATACTACAAAGAAAATGTAGCATATTAAAAAGCAGAGACATTACTTTGCCAACAAAGGTCTGTATAGTCAAAGCTATGGTTTTTCCAGTAGTCATGTATGGATATGAGAGTTGGACCATAAAGAAGGCTGAGCATCAAAGAATTGACCCTTTTGAACTGTAGTGTTGGAGAAGACTCTTGAGAGAACCTCAGAATGCAAGGAGATCAAGCCGGTCAACCTTAGAGGAAATCAATCCTGAATATTCATTGAAAGGACTGATGCTGAAGCTGAAGCTCCAATCCTTTGGCCACTTGATGTGAAGAGCTGACTCATTAAAAAAGACCCTGATGCTGGGAAAGACTGAAGGCAGGAGGAGAAGCGGACAACAGAGGACGAGGTGGTTTGATGGCATCACCAACTCAGTGGACATGAGTTTGAGCAAACTTTGGGAAATGGTGAAGGACAGGGAAGTCTGGCGTGCTGCAGTCCATGTGGTCGCAAAGAGCTGGACATGACTGAGTGACTGAACAACAGCAACAAGGAAAATGAAGCCATAAAGTGAAAGATGACATTTTCAACACATAAAACAGAAAAGATTCATAGTCAGAACATTTTGTTGTAGTTCAGTCACTAAGTCATGTCTGGCTCTTTGTGACTCTGTGGACTGCAGCACACCAGGCTCTCTTGTCTCTCAGAGTTTGTTCATATTCGTGTCTATTGAATGGGTGATGCTATCTAACCGTCTTCCTCTGCCATCGCCTTCTCCTTTTGCCTTCAATCTTTCCCAGCATCAGGGTCTTTTCTAATGAGTCAGCTCTTCTCATCAGGTGGCCAAAGTATTGGAGCTTCAGCTTCAGCTTCAGTCCTTCCAATGAATATTCAGGGTTGGTTTCTTTTCAGATTGACTGGTTTGATCTCCTTCCTGTCCAAGAGACTCAAGAGTTTTCTCCAACTGCGAAGTTCAAAAGCATCAATTCTTCACTGCTCAGCTTTCTTTATGATCCAACTCTCACATCCATACATGACTACTGGGAAAACCATAGCTTTGACTAGATGAATCTTTGTCGGCAAAGTAATGTCTCTGATTTTTATATGCTGTCTAGGTTGATCGTGGCTTTTCTTCCAAGGAGTAAGCGTCTTTCAATTTCATGGCTGCAGTCACCACCTGCAGCGATTTTGGAGCCCAAGAAAATAAAATTTGACACCGTTTCCATTGTTTCCCCATCTATTTGCCATGAAGTGATGGGACCGGATGCCATGATCTTCGTTTTCTGACTGTTGATCTTAGTGTTTTACACTGGCAATGGCACCAGTACTCCTGCCTGGAAAATCCCATGGACGGAAGAGCCTGGTAGGCTGCAGTCCATGGGGTCGCTAAGAGTTGGACACGACTGAGAGACTTCACTTTCACTTTTCACTTTCATGCGTTGGAGAAGGAAATGGCAACCCACTCCAGTGTTAACGCCTGGAGAATCCCAGGGACGGGGGAGCCTGGTGGGCTGCCGTCTATGGGGTCACACACAGTCGGACTCGACTGAAGCAGCAGCGGCAGCAGGTTTATCATAGCTTTCCTTCCAAGAAGCAACCGTCTTTTAATTTCATGACTGCAGGATGTTTAATGAAGTGAAGTGAAGTGAAGTGAAGTCGCTCAGTTGTGTCCGACTCTTTGCGACCCCATGGACTGTAGCCTGCCAGGCTCCTCTGTCCATGGGATTTTCTAGCTTTCCTTCCAAGAAGCAACCGTCGTTTAATTTCATGACTGCAGGATGTTTAATGAACTCTAATGTAAATTTTAAAGAGACAGAACTCAATAGAAAAGTGTGTAAAGGACATGTATGGGACATTTTCCTCGAAGAAGTGAAGTCAGAATGGGAATAAGCATATGAAAAGAAGTTCAACTTTATGAAAAAGTCAAAATGAGATACCTGTATACCTATACCCATACTAGTTTAAATTTTTAAATCTGACAATGCTAGTTGTTGATGAGAATATAGAAAAACAGCAACTGTCACAATGCTGGTAATCATGAACAGCTTACAGTCAACTTGGAAAAGAGTTTGGTGTTATCTAATCATGTTGACTCATCAATTCCACATCTATCTGTCCCTTACAGAAATGCATTCTTGTGTATAACAATATGCTTTTACATAAATATCTATTGAAACAGTTTTCATGATGGCCAAAAACTGGAAACAATTCAGTGTCAATGCAGATGACACCACCCTTATGGCAGAAAGTGAAGAGGAACTAAAAAGCCTCTTGATGAAAGTGAAAGTGGAGAGTGAAAAAGTTGGCTTAAAGTTCAACATTCAGAAAATGAAGATCATGGCATCTGGTCCCATCACTTCATGGGAAATAGATGGGGAAACAGTGTCAGACTTTATTTTTTTGGGTTCCAAAATCACTGCAGATTGTGACTGCAGCCATGAAATTAAAAGACGCTTACTCCTTGGAAGAAAAGTGATGACCAACCTAGATAGCATATTCAAAAGCAGAGACATTACTTTGCCGACTAAGGTCCGTCTAGTCAAGGCTGTGGTTTTTCCTGTGGTCATGTATGGATGTGAGAGTTGGACTATGAAGAAGGCTGAGTGCTGAAGAATTGGTGCTTTTGAACTGTGGTGTTGGAGAAGACTCTTGAGAGTCCCTTGGACTGCAAGGAGATCCAACCAGTCCATTCAGGAGGAGATCAGCCCTGGGATTTCTTTGGAGGGAATGATGCTGAAGCTGAAACTCCAGTACTTTGGCCACCTCATGCGAAGAGCTGACTCATTGGAGAAGACTCTGATGCTAGGAGGGATTTGGGGCAGGAGAAAAAGGGGACGACAGAGGATGAGATGGCTGGATGGCATCACTGACTCGATGGACGTGAGTCTGAGTGAACTCCGGGAGTTGGTGATGGACAGGAAGGCCTGGCATGCTGCAATTCATGGGGTTGCAAAGAGTCGGACACGACTGAGCGACTGAACTGAACTGAATTGAACTGAAAAGTAAAATGGATAAATAAAATAAGATATGCTAATCCAACAGATACAACCAATCACCGATAAATTATTGGTGATTATAAACAAACTATTATACATGCAACAATATGGAGAGATAAATAAAAATGAGCTGCTGAACAGAAGATGTCAGATAATTCAGTCACAATATATGACTATTGTAAATTTTAAAAACTAAATTGCCTTGCCAAACTAGGTAAATACTAAGTGCTAACCAAAATCTGTAGCAACCAGAACTCTCTCATACTTTGTTGGTGGGAACCACTTGGGAGGAAAACCTTTTAGCAGTATCTACTATATGTGAACATAAAAATAGTTCACTACCCAGGGATCTCACTCAGGTATACACCCAACATAAATTCATACAGTATAGTCGGCAAAACACATGCACATCCGTCTTAATAGTGGCGTCATTTGTACTAGCCAAAAATTGGGAAACTACAGAAAATCTGTGAACAATAAATAAATTGTGATATATTGACACAATGGAATATTGTACAACAGTGAAAATTAACCATCTGCAACTCTACTTAACCATATGAATGGCTCTCACAAATGTGGATATAATTTTGAACAAAAGAAACCAGATATCAAGGGTACATGCTTCCTGATTTCATCAAAATAAAGTTTACAAACAGGCCAAAGTAATCCATGGAGTCAAAATAATCATTACCTTTGGTGTAAGAGATGGTGACTCTTAGGGAAGGAACTTCTAACATGCTGGTAGTTTTCTATTTCTAGGTCTGAATGGTAGTTACCTGGGTGTCTTCTGTTTATGAAAATATATTAAGCTGTACATTTATGTGTATAAGTCTATGTATATATTACTTCAATGTAAGTTTTGAAAAGTAAATGCTGTTATTTAGGAATGCATACTTAAAAAAAACTATTTAAAAGAAAAAGAAAATAACTACCAAAATCAAGTTAATGATATTCACTGGGGAGGGAGGGAGAGGCAGTAACATAGAAGGAGCAAAAACCAGCGGAGCTGTTTTTGTCTAGAAGGAGCAAAGTCTCCTAGAGGTTCTTTAAATGTTCTAATTTTTTACTTCAGTTGCAATTATAACAATGTTTTACTTTATATTATTTAACTATATTGTTACATTTTAATTACATTTCTGTATGTGTTAAATTTCACATACAGAAAATTAGCCAAAGACATATAAGCCAAAAATGTGTAGTAACTTGGGTAATGTTTATTAATAAAATATTAAATGAAAAATTGTGGGTTTTTAAAAAATTATACATAAAATTAAATATACCAAAATATTAACTATCTGAATTATCTTTCTACATTTTTAAATTTTCTCAAAATTAATTGAATTTCTCAAAATTAACATGTATTACTTGTATATAAATAAAACATGAATGAGATTTTTTTAAAGTTGTATTACCTCAGTTAAGAAGTTTTTTAAACATAAAATCTTTTATCATTCAATTGTCCATGTTTGTCCTATCCTACACACTTTATCTTTTTCTCTACCGTTTTTATCTCTAGTTTTAGAACTTGTAATACAGAAATCCCATCTTTTTTACTTATTTTATTTTAAATCACTATTTTCTACAGGTGACTGATATACATGGAGTTGATGTTACTCCCAAACCTCTTTACCGTCCAGATCCATATTCCGGTACAGGAAAGCCAAATAAACTATTGACTTCACAAGATGGATCACATACCTCAGACTTTATAGCTTCCTATAGCCTTTATCAGAACACATTAAATCCTAGTATGTTAGGGCAGTTTACAAGGTAGAGTATACTATTCTATGCTTCTTTGTGTTTATCTTATTACATATTTTCATTTAAGTTGCACATGTGGAAGTTAGATGTCAGTTGTCCTGTCTGCCAGCTCTGCTCTCCCACACTAGTGTTCCGCCTCTTGTTTTCGTCTTTTGTTTTAACTAGATGTGGGGCTTACATCTATACTCCTACCAACACATTTGTGCAAAAACATATATAGATTTTACTCAAGATTTCCTGAGGAACCAAAAAGATGGGACCTAGCATTACAGACATATTTCTTTAGTTTTCTTCAGTTTCTTTTATGCTGCAGTTTAGAGGCTTCCCTTTTTTTCCTCCCTATTCTTCCATACAAATCCTTATTCTCCTATGCTTTGATTTCTGTCTTGTTTTATAACTTTTTGGTAAATCATATGTTTTGTATTTACATATGCAGATACTTACATAATTGAAAAATTTTAGAGCTTCCAATAGAGAAGTTCAATCTTTGTGATAATAAAACAGTACTCCTAAAACAATCTAAAGATTATGGGGAAGTACGTTAGTGTGTAAGTTTCAGTCTGACAAATTAAAAGTTCTAGATGTTAACTAAGCACGAAATTTTAGGAGAAAATATGCTGTCTAGAACCTACCTCCAAATTGGCATACAGATGCCATGGGAGTTCTGTGCAAAATAAAGGATGTTCCAATAAGCTGAGCCCAACCTTTTGGAGGCCCGTTGAAACTATAAATAGAAAGGAAAAAGTATGTAATATCACGGAGTACTGTTAAGTTCCTATGTTTAAAGGAAATTATTTTTGGACTCTTCAATATATTGATTTCCCACCAAATATATAAACTTTATTTTAAATTAAATTTTGAGAAGACATTTATCAAATTGAATAAAAGTGCATTTAAGATGGGATTTGAATAATGAGCAGAAACCTGGTGAAAATTAAAGGCGGAGTATTCCAGGCTGAGGCCCTGAGGTAAGAGAGCTCCATAAGGTTGAGGAACTTTTAAAAAATAAAAGAATAGTGATATGATGATAAGATGGAGAATCTCAGTAGATAGGCTGTATTTTAGATTTTTACCCTAAATATACTGTTGGGAATCCATTGAAAGACTTTAGACATGGACTTTAGACAAAAGGACTTTGAGACTTACTTAAAGAACACTAATCATCAACTTAATTTTTAAAGAATTATTTTATCACTTTTGCTTATATGATTATAGTGTAATCATATTTGATTTGATTTGATTTCTCTATGTGTATCTGATAGTTTTCATTTATACATTTAATTGCCCTAAGGACATATGAATAAATAAATAATGTTGTTTTCCATTGCTAAAGGTCAGTTTTAGGAAGCAGCACAGTTTCTAAGTCAAGTGTATCCACTAGTGAATCAATGGCCGAAGACCTAGAAGAACCATCCTTTAAACGGGAAAGATTGTCTAGTTTTACAGGTAATGAGAATCCAATCTTTCATTTAAGTAACAGTTTATTATTTCTTTGTAAATGTGCTCATTATTTTTTGGGTGCTTGAGACAGAAGAACTATGGTAATCATTCCCAAATGCTGGCTTGTGCAACAGCTACATGAGAATTATCAGGGTAATGTTTATATTTTTTAAAAAATTCTCAAGTGACTCCCTTGCACCAACAGCCTCAGTAATCACAAACCCTGTTTAAAAAAGCTCAGCTTCTAACTCAGGAGACAAATAATTCTGATATACTGTGATCGATTCAGTAGTGAGACATAAGTAGAATGTGATGGGAACACTTAGAAAAGATTACTATGAGGTGGAAAGTAAAAAGCAGGAGAACATTCATAAAGAACATTACTGACTTTTGAATTGGACTTTTAAAGATAATTAGTAATTTGTCAGGAGAACAAATTGGAGAGACTCATTCCAGGTAGAAGATAAAAACATGAGGTAATACGAAGGATTATGTGAGTGAAGATCAAAGAGGAAATAGTGGTTGACTAAAGCACTGGAAGAAGTGGCTATTTCCTTGAGGAATATTTGTGTTGGAGTGTGGTATGGATATCTTTTCCTCTGAGATGACAATGAAGGATTAGTTAAAATATTTATAGAAAAAGTGCTTAATGAACTTTTCTTTATGGTGTTAGACTATGTAACAGAACGCTTCTGACAACTAACAGAATACCCAACTACCATTAGCTTAAATGAAGACAGTTTTTCCACATTAAAGGAAGTTAAAGGTAAATATACATGGAGTTGCTATTACTTCCAGACCTTCAACAGTACGTGAACTGAGAACTTTCAGATGTTTAAGCTGGATTTCGAAAAGGCAGAGGAGCCAAAGATCAAATTGCCAATATCCATTGGATCATTAAACGAGCAAGAGAGTTCCAGGAAAACATCTACTTCTGCTTTATTGACTACGCCAAAGACTTTGACTATGTGGATCACAACAAACCGTGGAAAATTCTTCAAGAGATGGGAATACCAGACCACCTGACTTGCCTCTTGAGAAATCTGTATGCAGCTCAAGAAGCAACAGTTAGAACCCAACATGGAACAATGGATTGTTTCAAATTGGGAAAGGAGTACATCAAGGCTGTATATTATCACTCTGCTTATTTAACTTATATACAGAGTACATCATGTGAAATGCTGGGTGGGATGAAGCACAAGGTGGAATCAAGATGACCGGGAGAAATATCAATAACCTCAGATATGCATATGACACCACCCTTATGGCAGAAAGGGAAGAGGAACTGAAGAGCTTCTTGATAAAAACGAAAGAGGAAATTGAGAAAGCTGGCTTAAAACTCAACATTCAAAAAATGAAGATCATGGCATCTGGTCCCATCACTTCATGAAAAACAGATGGGGAAACAATAGAAACAGTGACAGGCTTTATTTTGGGGGGCTCAGAAATCACTGCAGATGGTAACTGCAGCCATGAAATTAAAAGACATTTGCTCCTTGGAAGAAAATATGGATGTGAGAATTGGACCGTAAAGAAAGCTGAGCACCAAAGAATTGATGCTTTTGAACTGTGGTGTTGGAGAAGACTCTTGAGAGTCCCTTGGACTGACTGCAAGGAGATCAAACCAGCAAATCCTAAAGGAAATCAGTCCTGAATATTCATTGGAAGGACTGATGCTGTAACTAAAGCTCTGATTCTTTGGCCACCTATGAGAAGAACTGGCTCATTGGAAAAGACCCTGATGCTGGGAAAGATTGAAGGCAGGAGGAGAAGGGGATGACAGAGGATGAGATGGTTGGATGGCATCACTGACTCGATGGACATGAGTTTGAGCAAGCTTTGGGAGTTGGTGATGGCCAGGGAAGCCTGGTGTGCTGCAGTCCATGGGGTCTCAAAGAGTTGGACATGACTGAGCAACTGAACTGAACTGAACTGAAAGGTAGATAGCTTTTGTCTTTGCGTTTGTGGCACAGTCATATCAGAATCAGAACTGGCATCTCTGCTATTCTTTTTTCAGCCTTTTCTCATTTCTTGCCACAGGACCTCATAATACCTGTCCCAACTCTGGGCACCAGTTCCATCTCCATTTATCAGGAGAGTAAACATTTCCCAGAAGCTTTCCTTTTTCCTGTGTATTTCTGCTTTTATCTCACTGGCCAGAACTGTGTCACACTGCCACCACCAGCTTCAAGAGAGGCTGGAAAAGCCAAATACTTGATTTTTCAGGCAGTATTAATGGAAAGAGGCCTTGGAAGAGAGAAAGGCTTAGCAGTGAAAATTAAGAAAAAATTAGGAATATCTGTTGTAGGAAGAAGCCCATCCTCTCAGGATGGAAGAAAGAGAATTAAATTATTGTCATAACCTCCCCCAGCAGTCTCTACGTATATTCTTGCCACCTTCCAATTTTTTCCAAACTACATGCAGAGTTGAAACCACACTCCTTGGTTGGGACTCAAACTCAGCCACACCTCATATTGGGGCTTGAACCTACAATTCTCTAACTTGAGAGGGAACTCAAATCCACTGTCTTTTAATTGAAACTGCTCACCTTGTGCCAGGACTTAATGAAGCTTAGATTCTTTTGTCTCTTTGCAGAAAGAATTCAATGTGAGGCAAAGATAGACAAGAGTGAATTTACATAAGCACAGGATTCCTGTGAGAGCTACAAGCAGGCCAACAAGGGAGCACAGCCCTGAGAACAAAAAGGGCTTTTGCTTTTTTAGAATTAAAGAATAAGTGGGCAGGGAAGAAGATCATCTTCTTCCTCATTTTTGGGTAGACGGCATGGCTTGCATCATTAGTTCTTCCTTTGACCTTATACGTTCTAATGGGGACTGTCATGACACTATTTAAATAAGATCTATATTATTAGAAGGATGGTGACATATGGTGGCCTAGTCAGTAAAGAATCCACCTGCAATGCAGGAGACCTGGGTTCAATTCCTGGGTTAGGAAATTCCCCTAGAGAAGGAAATGGCAACCCACTGTAGTATTCTTCCCTGGGAAATCCCATGGACAGAGGAGCCTGGTGGGCTTCAGTCCATGGAGTCACAAGAGTTAGACACAACTTAGTGACTACACCACCACCACATAGTAATTCATCTCGGGTTTTGGTATAATGTCCCCTTTCACCTACTTTCTTTCCCTTTTTACGTGTGTTTCTGTCTTGACTACATGCAGAAATCCTACTTTTCAAGAACCATTAACTTCCTGACTTCATGTATTAATAACAAGATTGAGACCCTGTATATATTGTCCTGTGTTTTAACAATCAGAGTTTGTGGCTTGAGTGTGCCTGGTGCTTAGATGCACCTGGTCTTTCTTCAAGGTAGCATGGATTTTTGCTAGATTAGTAGATTCTTTTCTTGAGTGGTCAGTAGTTTACAACAGTCTCCCCAAACTCCCTTAAAATTCCCTTTCTGTCTTTAATTCCTTAGAGGGATTTCTAAACTAACTATTTAATTATCCTACTCTATCCCTATTACAATGATATTTTTAGCAATCTTAACTGCATTCTCACTGCTTAAAACCCTTCAATGAATTTTCATTGCTCTTAAGAAAAAGACAATTATCTTTATGTTACAATTTGCCTTGAAGCCTACCTCTAAGGACTTCCCAGATGGTGCTAGTAGTAAAGAACCCAGCTGCTGATGTAAGAGACTTAAGAGATACAGGTTCGATCCCTGGATTGGGAAAATCCCCTGGAGGAGGGCATGTCAATCCACTCCAGTGTTCTTGCCTGGAGAATCCCATGCACAGCTACTACCTCTACTTGTTTCTAACAAAAACAATCAAAAGTATAAAAACTTCACCTCCAGAAATGTTGAAGAATAGTATCGATGCTTATATCATCTTGGTTTGCTGGCTAATTCTAACTACAAAGTCAAGCCTCTGTAAGTGAGTACACCCAAACAATTCTACTTCTGGTTTTTCAAGTAGTCATGCATGGATGTGAGAGTTGAACTATAAAGAAAGCTGAGTGCTGAAGAATTGATACTTTTGAACTATGGTGTTGGAGAAGATTCTTGAGAGTCCCTTGGACTGCAAGGAGATCCAACCAGCCCATCCTAAAGGAGATCAGTCCTGGGTGTTCATTGGAAGGACTGATGTTGAAGCTGAAACTCCAATACTTTGGCCACCTGATGCGATGAGCTGACTTATTTGCAAAGACCCTGATGCTGGGAAAGATTGAAGGCAGGAGGAGAAGGGGACGACAGAGGATGAGATGGTTGGATGGTATCACCGACTCAATGGACATGGGTTTGAGTGAACTCCAGGAGTTGGTGATTGACAGACTGCTGCAGTCCATGGTGTCGCAGAGTCGGACATGACTGAACGACTGAACTGAACTGAACTGATGACCTGGCAACTCATTTAGATTCACATTTCTAAATCTTGAATGTTCAGTAACATAATCTATATACCTTAAAAAATTTCCCACACTCACATCTTACTCTGCTGCTGCTAAGTCACTTCAGTTGTATCCAACTCTGTGCGACCCCATAGACAGCAGCCCACCAGGCTCCCCCGTCCCTGGGATTCTCCAGGCAAGAACACTGGAGTGGGTTGGCCATTTCCTTCTCCAATGCATGAAAGTGAAAAGTGAAAGTGAAGTCGCTCAGTCGTGCCCGACTCTTAGCGACCCCATGGACTGCAGCCCACCAAGCTCCTCTGTCCATGGGATTTTCCAGGCAAGAGTACTGGAGTGGGGTGCCATTGCCTTCTCCATGTCTTACTCTAGGCCAACAATAGAGGACTATCTGACAGAGGGGGTTAGGCATAAGCAGTGGTGTGCTGATAAGTATAAAACTAACCTACTCTGAAGTAGAGAAAGTCCTGATTTGTAGTATTTGCCAATTTCGTGTGGTATAAATATCTTCACCCCCAACAAATTCAAGCTACCAACATGAAATTTCTGAGTGGGACGCTTGCAAGACATGCTTAGTGAAACATTGTTATTCAATATTTTTACCATACAGATGCAATAAGTATAAATAACTGCAAAAGTCTAGAGTGGTAAGTTTTGAGTGGTTATTATCTTTGTTTTTGATATGTATTTAGTTGTAAGTTTATATAATTTAATTTTGAATAATGACTATTTAATGATTAGCTTACAAAATTCCTGATAATTTAATAATTGCCCCTTGCAAGCTGGTTCAGTCCTGCTCTAACACACTTTTGGGTATATTTAAAAATTTCCCACATGCTTGTAATATATAACACTTTTATAAATTAGTATTAAAAATACTGATAACCTAGATCACATGTCCAGAATTCTGATTTAATTATCATAGAATGAATCCTGAACATCAAAGAAATAGTCCATGTGAAAAGAAGTGTGCAATGGATTTTTTAGAATGGTGAAACTATTCTCTGTGATTCCATAGTAGTGGACACATGACATTATGCTTTTATTAAAATCCATAGACTCTTACAGTACAGAGAGTCAACCTTAATATACTACATTGAAAAAAAACAAACTCAAGAGATCAGAGCACCCAGAATGAAATACAGACTGTGACATAAGAATCTAACTGCTTTGCAAATACATGACAACTTCACTGAGAGACTGGGTGTCAGGGGAGGTATAGCCCTAAGTAACATTGAAATTGATGGAGATTAGAAGATTAAAAACATGGAAGTACACATAGCCTCCATACTCTTATTTGATAGACTCATTTTCCATTGGAGTGTGAGTTAACAATCTGAAGCATTGTACATATATACTAGTATTAAACATGTAAATAAGTGGAAGGCAGATAGTACGAACTACATTTTTTCACTGTCAGCGGAGTTGGAGATTGCAGGCAAACAAGGGGAGAAGGTTAGAATTATCCATATGATAGTGAGTGAGAATCAGAAAGAGTAAACTAATGTTTAGCTTAATGTATATACAGATTATATGTGTGTGGTTGAGCGGGGGGTTTACTATAGACACAAATATTTCTTAAGCCCTGCCTGCTAAGAAAGCCTAGAAGAAATGACACCCCTATAGCAACAAGCATACCCAGTGCCCAGATCTTGGTTTCTGATACTGTTCTCCAATAAAAGGAACCAGGAGTCTTTAGAGAAATGACTGCTTCTAGAGTGGAACAGAGAATATATAAGGTAAATCAGAAAGTAAACAAGTGTTAGAAACTCCAATACTTTGGCCACCTGATGCGAAGAGCCGACTCATTTGAAAAGACCCTGATGCTGGGAAAGATTGAGGGCAGGAGGAAAAGGGGATGACGGAGGATGAGATGGTTGGATGGCATCACCGACTCAATGGACATGGGTTTAGGTGAACTCCGGGAGTTGGTGATGGACAGGGAGGCATGCTGCGGTTCAGGGGGTCGCGAAGAGTCAGACACGACTGAGCGACTGAACTGAACTGAACTGAAACAAGTGTTAAAGAGAAAAAACTACATTAAACAAACAAAAAATCTGAGGTATGTGAAAAGGACATAGCAGCCAACATCTTGTGATGGTAATAGGAGGAATAATTTCAAGAACAAAATATGTTATGTAATAGTGGATTAACAACCCAAAGTATAAAGTAAATATCCATGAGTCCATTGTGATTCAAGTGAATGACTGATAAATTAATGATTGAGAACAAATGTATACGAAAGAATTCCAAATGATTTATATAGACGTTTCTCCTTCAAGAAGGTGGAGCTTAACTGTCTCATTTAAATGTGGGCGTTGCATATCAACTTCCTTCTAAGAAGTACAGGATGTAGAAGGGGAGGGAAAGAGCAACTTTAATGCAGAGAAAGCTGACAAAGTCTACCTCAGGTCAAGGTGAACATCATCAGTAGTAAGTCATGCTGATAGCATGTACCCTTGATATGATATGGTGAGAATGACACTTTACCTCTGTAGTCTTCCTCCTAGAAATCCATAACCTGTCTGATATCAGACAAACCCAACTGATGGACATTCTACAGAATACATGACCAGTATTCCTCAAAACTCAAGGTCATCAAAACAAGGGAAGTTTGAGAAATCGTCAGAGTGTCGGGAAACTTAAGGAGACACAATCGATAGACATAATATATCCTACATGTAGATACATGTACATAATATATCCTACAATATATCCTGAAAAAGGAAAACGACATTGGTTAAAAATTAAGGAAATTGGGATAGAGTATTCACTTTTGTTAATAATGAAGCATCAGTTTTGGTTTATTAGTTGTGATAAAGGTACCAAAGTAATGTTAACAATAGGAAACACTGGGTACAGGGTATACAGTAACTTTTTGTAATATTCTTGTGGATCTCTATATATGTAAAACTATTCTAAAATTAATATTTATTAAATGTTAAAAAAATGTCTAAGGGTAAGTCACAGCAGTCTTTACTTTAATCAGTTCTCCAGATGATTCTGTTGCATGCTAAAGTTTGAGAACCATTCTTTTTACTGTATAACCAAAAGGAGGCTTATGGTTACAAAAGCTTATGGTTTTAATGGCAAGGTAGGAGCCAAAACATCATCTTACCTATAGATTGTGGATGGTCTCACAGAACAATTGAATAATAATAGCTATCTTTTACGTGAACTCATAAGTGTCTTGATACGTATGTAATTTGTGAGGAAGGGTGAGAATAAGATGCTTATGTGACTGAATTGCACTGCAATTTTATCACACCAATTCTAGCTTATGCAGAGGCCAAGGAAGGCTTCACAGATGATTAGCTACTGGGGGGTCTTTGAAGGTAGCGAAGTAATGAGATCCCTTTCCCCTATGCAGTTCTGAATTAATTGAAAAATGTAATAAATGTAGATATGGTATATTAGAGCCAGAATATCACATTATGAATAAAGGCCTGCTGTTAAACTCTCAAATTTGACAGACTTACCCACCCATTCAATAAAACATCAGACCATCTCAGGCCTACCGCAACCCTCTCAATGGGAATCATGAGTAAAGGTGTGGAGAAGAGCCAAGATTGTCATTCTAGAGCTTCTTCCTTCTGTAAAAATCGTCAGGAATGGAACCATGCTCCCTCCATCACCAGCAGTAAATAAGAACAGACAAGGCAGATTGATATATTGTGATGTGTTTCTAGGTGGAGAGTGATATGTAGTTAAATCTGGTTTAAAGTTCATTTACCGTTAGGGTATCTGGTCGATGAATAGACAAATCCTATAGGTATATAGTGGAGTTTGAAGCAGTTTCTCAATATATAACATATTCAACCAACATTCATACAAAGGTTGCTAGAGAGAGCCAGACAAAAATTCTTTCTGCCATCCTAGGGTTTTGTCTATGAATAGTAGATTCTCTGCCACTAAGTAAAAGAAAACTACTACTTTCCTCAACCATGGTAGGTAACTAAGGTGTTACTCTATTGGTTCTATCTACTGTAAGATCATTCATTTTTATAATTAGCATATCTGTGTCATAATGGTACTTTTAGGTTGTTGTTCAGTTGCTAAGTCATGTCCAACTCTCTGTGACCCCATGGACTGTTTGTAACAAACCAGGTTCCTTTGTCCTCCATTATCTCCCAGAGTTTGCTCAAATTCATGTCCATTAAGTTGTTGATGTTATCTAACTAACTTATCTTCTGTCACTCCCTTCTTTTGCCTTCAGTCTTTCCCAGCATCAGGGTCTTTTCCAATGAGTAGCCTCTTCACAACAGATGGCCATAGTATTGAAACTTCAGCTTTACCTTCTGTCCTTCCAATGAATATTCGGGGTTAATTTCCTTTGGGATAGACTGGTTTATTTATTTATTTTTTTTTACTTCTTTATTTTTTATTTTTATTTTTTTTAGTTTTTTTATTTTTTTAATTTTAAAATCTTTAATTCTTACATGTGTTCCCAAACATGAACCCCCCTCCCACCTAGACTGGCTTAAATATCTTTTCAGTCCAAGGTACTCTAGAGTCTTCTCCAGCACCACAGTTCGAAAGCATCAATTCTTCGATGCTCAGCCTTCTTTATAGTCCAACTCTCACATCCGTACATGACTACTGGAAAAACCATAGATTTGACTATATGGACCTCTGTTGGCAAAGTGATGGCTCTGCTTTTTAATATGCTGTCTATTTTGGTCAAAGCTACTTTGAGGTATATGTAACTAAATCATAGATGAAGACCTGACAGTCTTAAAGAAAGGAAGTTTAGAGAAGAGCTCAAAACTGCCTGTGTGACTTTAAACTTCTCACTTAGCCTGTCTGTTTCTCATTTTCTTCATTGATCAAACTAACAGTTTGGACTAGATAAATCTCCAGTTGTGTCCATTTACTTTTTACTTTTTCACTTATTTACTTTTCACTATTTACTTTTTCACTTATCCTATATCTGCTATGTAGGTAGATTTACTTATATAAATCATTTCTTCCTCATTTTAAATTTATTGCATAAATAATAAAAATTAAAAAACATTTTTAAAAAGAATTATCCAATACTATAAAGAACTGGTAATTTAAAATTTTGTTTCCTCAGCTTCTTCATGGACTCTAGTATTTTAATTGTTACAATCATACCATGGATTTTGTCATGGACTATTTAGTCACTCTACATTTTATCACAAACATTTTCATAATTTTAATATCATATTTAATTACTACTTAATATTAATAGATGAGTATACTCTAATTTGTTTATCAATTCGAAATGTTGGTGATTGATTTGTGGAATTAGTAGCTTGTATTTTTTTTTAGACTATGAAAAAGGTGTTTTTCTCATACTCTGGACCTTCTTAAGGAGACTAAGCCTTAATCTCTGGGAAGTTTATACCCTTTGCCTATTCAAGCTTTACCCATGTCAGAATCTCATGGATCCCTGCTTCTCACCCTGATTTTTAACAGAAAACATTGAATTCTGGCCTATATACCCTTGTCATGGCTCCTTTATTACCCATACAACCAAGTTCAAACTCCCAGCCCTGAAACTCTGTCCTCAGTGGAATTTTTTAAGAACCTTGGACTTCTGACTAGACTACAGACTTGAGATTAACTCTTTTCAATGTATTTTTTGCATGGATATTAAGTCTGTTTTTCTCCTGTGTTTAACCACAACTTTCATTGGAGAATCTTTTGAGCTCTTGGTGAAGATGATTAGATGATTAGAGGTGGGCTATCATCTAAATCAAAAGTCAACAGATAAGAAGGACGAGAAGATATAGACAAGATATTAGCTTCAGGACTCGGAGAAGGGTTGCATATTATTTGGAAATAGACTTGTCCATACTCCTTTTGCATTGTATCAACAGTCATTCAGCTCAATCTCCCTGTTAATATTATGGGATAGATGTAATGGGATGCCCTTGTAGTCATGACTATACACTTGATATTGGAGTAAGCTTGATATATCAGCAGCAGAGACGGTTTATGAGCCATAGGATCCAGTTTGGCTTCAGAAAGTTTAAATAGACTACATCTCACAACATGACATATTCTTTTAGCATATAAAGCCACCTGCAATGTATGACTCATCATGACATTTTGATGAAGATTAAAATTAGCAGTTAGTAAATTATTTTCATTAAGTTATGTATTTTAGATTTACGAGTTATGAGGACAACACCTGGAAAAATTATAACAAAAGAAGACCTGGAGAAGACTATAGAGATAATTCTCACAGAGACAGAAACAATGAACTTTTTAAATCTACCAACAGTTATGTTTTCTGTAGAATCTGAAGAAGCTGAGAAAGTAAGGTATGTGTGTTTTAATTGTTTACATTGCTTTTGTAATTTAAATGCTAAATCAGAGGGCACTATTCTTGTTTCTGTCTTTGAGGATTTCTGGATAAATTTGTACCCCATGAAATTACATGTAAAGTATATATGTTGTATGTTCTTCCTAGAGGAGTAACTCATAGCTTTAGCATATTCTTTAAAAAATAGGTGAGCTACCAAGTTAAATAACAAAGAAATAAAGGAAGCTTCTAAGTCTCAGAATAGGTTTTAATGATTTTTTTCTTTTATACATATATGAATTATTTTCAATTTAAAAAGAAATGACTGCCAGTTTTATATTCAAAACAACTTAAACTTAAGAAGGGAAAATGTGTTATGGGGATATGATGGAATTTACTATTGAGAGCAGATTTTCCATTTCTATTTATTAATGAATATAAATGGATTTCTGCCTCATGTATTTTGAAGTTCTGCTGTTACGCACATATACATAAAGGATTGTTACATCTTTTTGTAGACTTGACCCCTTTATCATTATATAATACCCCTCTTTATCTCAAATAATTTTCCTTACTCCGAAGTGTGCTCTAAATTAATATAGCTACATAAATGGATTATTTCGTATTTTATAGTTATTCAGATTATTTGCCTTCAAGTATAATTTGAATATGATTCATAGTACTAAAAAATTCATCATTAGCATAATTTTTATGGTATTATTTTTACCCAAATATAAAATATTGTAAAATTGTTTGGACTATAAAATATAATACAATCAGATCTTGAATAACATACTTTTTTAAAGCACATCAGACATAAGGGAAAAGTCATAGGACCAGGAAAAAGAAAGGAAAAGAATAACAATGGGATAGATAAATGATCTAAAATCAGAGAGGGAGAGATGCTAGAGGCAAATGATAATATTAGCACATGGATCTAGAGCTCACCGGTAAGTCTTGAATCCCCCCCAAATTGAGAGAATCAAAAAAAAGGCTCTTATATTAAACCAAGACCCTTAAAAGGATCTCAGTTATCTCAAGTGGGCCAGGTCAGTAGGGTCTCCTAGCTACTATCGTAGGGAAGTACAACTCTTCTCTGGAGGAAGGCATATCCCAGTTAGACTCTTAAGGTTTCCTCCGTGTGTTTAGTAAAAATTACCAATAAAGAAACAAGACATTATGGGTGAGAAGTTAAAAAAAATAGGAAATCCTGGATCTAGATCCTGAGGACTATAGATAATGATGTTACCAAATATAAAGTATAAAATATATGTGAAATATTTAAATAAAAGAGTTAAGGGGCTTCTCTGGTGTTACAGTAGTGGAGAGTAGTCCACCTTATGACGTAGGGGGCACTGGTTCTGTCTGACACACCTCAGAGCAAGTAGGCCCCTGTGCTGCAACTACTGAGCCTGAGCACCACAACTGCTGGACCTTGCTCACCTTAGAGCCTGTGCTCCGCAACAAGAGAAGCCACTGCAATGAGAAACCTGCACACTGCAGCTAGAGAGTAGCGCCCGCTTGCTGCAGCTAGAGAAAGCCCACACACAACAATGAAGATCTAGCACAGTCAAAAATAATGAAAAAAATTATAAGAAAAATAAGATAGAGTTAAAACATCATTAACCCTAAGAAACTATTAAAATGATGACTGATAACTGCAAAAACATTTTAAAAGAATTTTTTTTTCAGATTTTATTTTATTTTATTTTACTTTACAATACTGTATTGGTTTTGCCATACATGGTGGCTCAGAGGTTAAAGCATCTGCCTGCAATGTGGGAGACCCAGGTTCGATCCCTGGGTCAGGAAGATCCCCTGGAGAAGGAAATGGCAACCCACTCCAGTATTCTTGCCTGGAGAATCCCATGGAGGGAGGAGCCTGGTAGGCTACAGTCCATGGGGTCGCAAAGAGTCGGACACAACTGAGCGACTTCACTTCACTTCACTTCAACGTGAATCAGTTTAGTTTGTATAGTTGTTAAAATTAAAAAGTAAGCAAAGCTTTAATCTTTGTTTTTAAAAAGTAAGCATTTAAATTTAAATGAGACATAATTGAATAGATATTTAATAAATCAAAATTTAGATCTAAGTTGTACAAAATCTTGGAGAGAAAAATGATTCCTAAAGCATCAGAGAGAAATTAAACAGTTATTGATAATAGGCTAAAGGTCTAACGTACACCTAATCATTTCCGAAAGGGCAGAATGCAAAGAATGGAAGAGAGGTGCTGTTCAAAGACAGCAAAGATTTCCCCAAACTGTTGAAAAACACCATTCCACAGAAATAGGAATAAATTTAAAAAAAGAAATACACACACACACATGGATACATTGTACTCCAAAATACCAAATATTAAAAGAAAAACTTTTTTTTGGCTACTCTGGGTCTTTGCTGCAGCACATGGGCTCTCTGTTGCGGCACTGGGCTGCCTTGTGGCACAGGGCCTCTAGAGCGCGTGGACTCTAGAGCTCTGCACCATGCAGCTTCACACAGGTGCTGCAGCAATGCTGCATTGGCTTCATTGCCCTGCAGCGTGTGGGATCTTATTTCCCTGACCAGAGACTGAACGATGTCTGCTGCATTGGAAGGTGTGTTCTTAGCCACTGAACCACTAAGATAATCCCCCAAAGATTTTAAAAGCAGAAGAAAACACTAAAGAACATATCATTTACAGAGAAACAAACCAATAGCATTATTAGAAATAGAGTCACTTCATAATGATAAAGGAGGTATAATAATTCTAAACATGAAACTTCTAATAGAATAACCTCTTAATATATGAGGCAAAAATTGGAAACTTGACAAGTATTAAAATAGGAGATATAAACATGTTTCTCTTAATTATTGATAAGTCAATCAGATAAAAAAATTAGTATAGTTATAGAAAATTTGAACCAAAACCATAGTTTAATGGTAATATATAGAACTCTGAATTCAACAATTAGAGGACACACACTCTTTTCAAGCACACATGGAATGTTATACAATTCACCCATGTACAAGGCCATGAAGCAAGGTTTCAAAAATTTCAAAGAAGTGATATCTGACAAATTCTCTGACCACAGTGGAATGAAGTTAAAAATTAATAGCATAAATCTCAACTAAAACATGGAGACATATTCATATACCCTTTTGAAAGTTAAAAAGTGCATTTTGTAAATTCCCCATGAACCAAAGGAGAAATCATAATGGAAATCAAAGAAATACTCAGAACTAAATAATTATGAAAATAATACATAGTACAGGGCTTCCCAGGCCATGCTAGTGGTAAAGAATCCACCTGCCAAAGCAAGAGATGCAAGAGACCCGGATTTTATCCCTGGGTCAGGAAGAACCCCAGAGAAAGAAATGGCAACCCACTCCAGTATTCTTGCCTGCAGAATCCCATGGACAGAGGAGCCTGGTAGGCAACAGTCCATGGGGTCACAAAGAGTTTGGCACAACTGAGCACACACACACACATGCAATACATATTATGGAATGACACAAAAGTAGTACTTTGAGAGAAATTTGTGGTTTTTTTGAGTGTCTGTATCAAAGTTCATAAAACCTATGTAGAAATGGTGCAAGGCCTATTGCACTATTGGTGGGTACTCAAAGTTGTAGGGATGTTGGGGAGTATAGTATAAAAGAGTCCTTTGGAGGTAGTTTAATGCAGTCTTTTCCAAGATTTTTGATTGTTCACTTTTTGATTGTTCACTTTTTAGTGCAATCTACATTAAATAATGTAATTTTTAGAAAAAGTATAATATAAAAAGATATGTGTGGCAAAAACTAATTTTTATTAGTAAGTTGAGTGTATATTATTTTTTTATAGCCAGAGAAACAAGAAC
The DNA here is from genome assembly GCF_023091745.1 of Budorcas taxicolor. Classification (NCBI taxonomy): domain Eukaryota; kingdom Metazoa; phylum Chordata; class Mammalia; order Artiodactyla; family Bovidae; genus Budorcas; species Budorcas taxicolor. The sequence goes on from NC_068912.1 coordinate 78,405,666, forward strand.
TATGAGACTCTTTGTCGAAATAGATTGGGCAATGATTTATACGTAGAAAGGATGATGCAGACTATTAATGGAGCACCAAAGAATAAAGACGTTCAATGTGACAAAATCTTGAAAGAAGACAAAGGTAATTTATGTTATATTCTGCTTGGTAAATTACCATATTTTAATATACATCCATTGGGTCTGTTGATTAACAACTATTATAATAAAGTGTATAAGGCAAAATGAAATGATTTGGCCAAATCACAGCAATAGCTGGGTACTGTGATCTACAACTTTCAAAATTTGACAGTTTAGTTAATAAGTAATAAATACAGATTCAGAAGATTGGAATAGCATAATTATCAATCTTGATTTTTATACAAACTATATCATGGAATTTTGTACTCTTCACATATTAAGGACAGATTTGTGGCATCTTTATTTTCTCTTGTCCCACTCCCCTCCTGGATACAGTGGTGGTCTTAAAGACAGAAGCATGCCTTCCTAGTGTGAGACCCTGGCGCTTGGTTCTAGAAGGAACAGAGCAGACCTTATTCTCAAAGAATTTGGCATGTATGTTTTGATGTGTCTAGGAGCTTCCTGGAATATTGACTCAAGGCATTTGTCTTTCCTTGCCTAATTCAGAAAGAATATATTATGCTTATCACTATTAGAAAGTAACTCAAAGACATAGAAAGAAATAAAGAACACTGAAAAAGGTAGCTACATAGGTAAATACAAAAGCCAGTATTATAATTTTGATTTGTAACTCCTGTATTTTTGCAATGTGATTTAAAATAAATGCATTAAATAATAATTCTAAATCTATGCTACTAGGCATACAAAGTTTAAAGATATAATTTATGACATCAACTTAAAGTGGATGGGATTTAGCTGTATAGAAGCAGTTTATATAATGGAAGTAAAGTAGTATTATTTTAAAGTAGATTGTTAAAATTTTAAGAAATTAATTTTAATCCCCAAGGCAATCACCAAGAAATAACTTAAAAATTGCAGAAAAGAAAACTAGGAATAAGAACGATACACTATAAAAAATACCAAACATAAAAGAAGACAATTATGGAGGATTTAAAGAATAAAGAAAGTGTATGACATAAAGAAGACAAATTAAAAGCATCAGAGGTCCTTCCTAAATGATAATTACTTTAAATAAGTGAATTAAAGACTCCAATTAAAGAGTAAAAGTTGGCGGGATGGATTTAAAAAAGACAGTAAACATCAAAAATACTGTAAGAAAAAACCATGATCCATCTATGTGTTTTCTAACAAGAGACTGTTTTTCCCAGTTTTATTGAGAAATAATCGATATGTATCAATGTATAAGTACAACATGATGGTTTGATTTACATGTATTGTGAAATGATTACCACAACAGGTTTATTTAACGTATAAACATTTTAAATAAAATGTCTATTTAAACATTTAACATGTTTATTAACATGGATGTTAAATAAACATATAGTTACAATAAAAAGAAAAGTTGCATGATATAAAATTAACACACAAAATTCATGTGTATTTCTACATACTACCTATGAGCACTCCAAAAAGGAAATTAAGAAAGTAATTGTGTTTCTAATAACATCAAAATAATAAAATATGACAATAAATATAATTAAGGAGATGAAAAACTTGTACACTGATAACTATAAAATATTGCTGAAAATTTTAAAGGATACCTAAGTAAATGGGAATACATTCTGTATTTATGAATTGACTTAAGGTTATTAAGATGTGAATACCACCCAGAATAATGCCAAAGACTTTGAAATTTTTTTTTTTAATTTTCACTTCTTGGTCATGCTGTAAGCCAGGTGGGATCTTAGTTCCCTGACCAGGGATGAACCTGCACCCCCTATAGTGGAAGCACAGAGTCTTAACCACAGGACTGCCAGGGAAGTACCCCCAAAGACTTTCTTGCGACAACAGAAAAAAAAAAACCATCCTAAAATTTATCAAGGGAATATCAAGGGATCCCCAAGTAGCAAAAATAATCTTGAAAAAGAACAGAGTTAGAGACCTCATACTTCCTGGTTTAAAAACTTGCTATAAAGTTATGATCAAAATAGGTTGTGCCAGCAAATAGATAGATATATAAACCAGAAGAATAGAATAGGGGTCCCAGAAATAAACCCTCAGATATATAGTTAAGTGATTTTTAATGAAGGTGCCAAGACCATCAGCTGGTGCTGGGGCAACTAGATAGCCACATGTGAAAGAATAAAGTTGGGTTCAGACCTCATATCATATGCAAAAATTACCTCAAAAATGTTCAGTTAAGTTTAGTCACTCAGTTGTGTCCCACTTTTTGTGACCCCGTGGACTGCAGCACACCAGGTGTCCCTGTCCATCACTAGATCCTGGAGCTTACTCAAACTCATGTCCATCAAGTTGGTGAGGCCATCCAACTATCTCATCCTCTGTTGTCCCCTTCTCCTCCTGACTTCAATCTTTCCCATCATCACGGTTTTTTTTAAATGAGTCAGTTCTTCCCATCAGCTGGCCAAAGTATTGGAGTTTCAGCTTCAACATCAGTCCTTCCAACGAACACCCAGGACTGATCTCCTTTAGGATGGACTGGTTGGATCTCCTTGCAGTCCAAGGGATTCTCAAGAGTCTTCTCCAATACCACAGTTCAAAAGCATCAATTCTTTAGCAATCAGCTTTGTTTATAGTCCAACTCTCACATCCATACATGACCACTGGAAAAACCATAGCCTTGACTAGACAGACCTTTGTTGGCAAAGTAATGTCTCTGCTTTTTAATATGCTATCTAGGTTGGTCATAACTTTCCTTCCAAGGAGCAAGTGTCTTTTAATTTCATGGTGCAATCACCATCTGCAGTCATTTTGGGGCCCCACAAAAATAAAGTCTCTCACTGTTTCCATTGTTTCCCCATCTATTTCCTATGAAGTGATGGGACCAGATGCCATGATCTTAGTTTTCTGAATGTTGAGTTTTAAGCCAACTTTTTCACTCTCCTCTTTCACTGTCATCAAGAGGTTCTTTAGTTCTTCTTCACTTTCTGCCATAAGAGTGGTGTCATCTGCATATCTGAGGTTATTGATATTCCTCCCAGCAATCTTGATTGTAGATTGTGCTTCATCCAGTGCAGCATTTCTGATGATGTACTCTGTATAAGTTAAATAAGCAGGGTGATAATATACAATCTTGACTTACTCCATTCCCAATTTGGAACCAGTCTGTTGTTCCATGTCCAGTTCTAACTGTTGCTTCTTGATTTGCATACAGATTTCTCAGGAGGCAGTTCAGGTAGTTTGGTATTCCCATCTCTTGAAGAATTTTCCATGATTTGCTGTGGTCCTCAGAGTCAAAGGCTTTGGCATAGTCAATAAAGCAGAAGTAGATGTTTTTCTGTAACTCTCTCAGTTTTTCAATGTTCCAATGGATGTTGGCAATTTGATCTCTGGTTCCTCTGCCTTTTCTAAATTCAGATTGAACATCTGGAAGTTCAGGGTTCATGTACTGTTGTAGCCTGGCTTGGAGAATTTTTAGCATTACTTTGCTAGCATGTGAGATGAGTGCAATTGTGTGGTAGTTTGAGCGTTCTTTGGCGTTGCCTTTCTTTGGGTTTTGAATGAATGCTGACCTTTTGCAATCCTGTGGCCACTGCTGAGTTTTCCAAATTTGCTGACATATTGAGTGCAGCACTTTCACAGCATCATCTTTTAGGATTTTAAATAGCTCAACTGGAATTCCATCGCCTCACTAGCTTTGTTCGTATTGATGCTTCCTAAGGCCCACTTGACTTCACATTCCAGGATGTCTGGTTCTAGTCACAGCCTCGTGATTACCTGGGTCATGAAGATCTTTTTTTATAGTTCTTCATAGAACCATTCAATTGCCACCTCTTCTTAATATCTTCTGCATCTGTCAGGTTCATACTGTTTCTCTTCTTTATTGAGCCCATCTTTGCATGAAATGTTCCTTTGGTATCTCTAATTTCCTTGAAGAGATCTCTAGTCTTTCCTATTCTATTGTTTTCCTCTATTTCTTTGCATTAGTCACTGAGGAATGCTTTCTTATCTCTCCTTTCTATTCTTTGAAACTCTGCATTCAAATGGGTATATCTTTCCTTTTCTTCTTTGCCTTTCACTTCTCTTATTTTAACAGCTATTTGTAAGGCCCCCTGAGACAACCATTTTGCCTTTTTGCATTTCTTTTTCTTGGGGATGGTCTTGATCCCTACCTCCTGTACAGTGTCATGAACCTCCATCCATAGTTCTTCAGGCATGCTATCAGATCTAATCTCTTGAATCTATTTGTCACTTGCACTGTATAATTGTAAGGGATTTGATTTAGGTCATACCTGAATGGCCTACTGGTTTTCCCTACTTTATTCAATTTCAGTCTGAATTTGGCAATAAGGAGTTCATGATCTGAACCACAGTCAGCTCCTGGTCTTTTTTTTGCTGACTGTATAGAGCTTCTCCATCTTTGACTGCAAAGAATGTAATCAGTCTGATTTCACTATTAACCATCTGGTGATGTCCACATGTAGAGTCTTCTCTTGTGTTGTTGGAAGATGGTGTTTGTTATGACCAGTGCGTTCTCTTGGCAAAATGCTATTAGCCTTTTCCCTGCTTCATTCTGTACTCCAAGGCCAAATTTGCTTGTTACTCTGGCTATCTCTTCCTATTTTTGCATTCCAGTCCCATATAATGAAAAAGACATCTTTTTTGGGTGTTATTTCTAGAAGGTCTTGTAGGTCTTCATAGAACCATTCAATGTCAGTTTCTTCAGCATTACTGGTCGGGGCATAGTCTTAGACTACTGTGACATTGAATGGTTTGACTTGGAAACAAACAAAGATCATTCTGTTGTTTTTGAGATTGCATCCAAGTACTGCATTTCGGACTCTTTTGTTGACTATGATGGCTACTCCATTTCTTATAAGGGATTCTTGCCCATAGTAGTAGATAATAACAGTCATCTGAGTTAAATTCACCCATTCCAGTCCATTTTAGTTTGCTGATTCCTAAAATGTTGATCTTCACTCTTGCCAACTCCTGTTTGACCACTTCCAATTTGCCTTGATTCATAGACTTAACACTCCAAGTTCCTATGCAACACTGTTCTTTACAGCCTTGGACTTTATTTCCATCACCAGTCACATCCACAGTTGGGTGTTTTTGCTTTGGCTCTGTCTCTTTATTCTTTCTGGTGTTATTTCTTCACTGATCTCCAGTAGCATATTGGGCACCTCCTGACCTGGGGAGTTCATCTTTCAGTGTCCTATCTTTTTGCTTTTTCATACTGTTCATGAGGTTCTCAAGGCAACAATAGTGAAGTAGTTTGCCATTCCCTTCTCCAGTGGACCATGTTTTGTCATAACTCTCCAACATGACCTGTCCATCTTGGGTGGCCCTACATGGCATGGCTCATAGTTTCATTGAGTTAGACAAGGCTGTGGTCCATGTGATCAGATTGGTTAGTTTTCTGTGATTCTGGTTTTCATTTTTCTACCCTCTGATCAGTCAGTCAGTTCAGTCACTCAGTCGTGTCTGACTCTCTGCAACCCCGTAAACCACAGCATGCCAGGCCTCCCTGTCCATCACCAACTCCTGGAGTTTACCCAAACTCATGACCATTTAGTCAGTGATGCCATCTAACCATCTCAACCTCTGTCATCCCCTTCTCCTCCTGCCTTAAATCTTTCCCAACATCAGGGTCTTTTCAAATGAGTCAGCTCTTTGCATCAGGTGGCCAAAGTATTGGAGCCTCAGCTTCAACATCAGTACTTCCAATGAACACCCAGGACTGATTTCCTTTAGGATGGACTGATTGGATCTCCTTGCAGTCCAAGGGACTCTCTTAAGAGTCTTCTCCAACACCACAGTTCAAAAGTATCAATTCTTCTGCGCTCAGCTTTCTTTATAGTCCGACTCTCACATCCATACGTGACTACTGGAAAAACCATAACCTTGACTGGACTGACCTTTGTTGACAAAGTAATGACTCTGCTTTCTAAAATGCTACCTAGGTTGGTCGTAACTTTTCTTCCAAGAAGTAAATGTCTTTTAATTTCATGGCTGCAGTCACTATCTGCAGTGATTTTGGAGCCCCCCAAAATAAAGTCAACCACTGTTTCCACTATTTCCCCATCTATTTGCCATGAAGTGATGGGAGAAGGATAAAAGGCTTATGGAAGTTTCCTGATGGGAGAGACTGACTGAGGGGGAAACTGGGTCTTGTTCTGATGGGAGGGGCCATGCTCAGTAAATCTTCAATCCAATTTTCTGTTGATAGGCGGGGCTGTGTTCCCTCCCTGTTATTTGACCTGAGGCCAAACTATGGTGAAGGTGATGAAGATAACTGTGACATCCTTCAAAAGGTCCCATGCTCACACTGTTGCACTCAGTGCCCCCAACCCCTGCAGCAGGCCGCCACCAACCCATGCCTCCACCGGAGACTCTTGGACACTCATGGGCAACTCTTGGTCAGTCTCTGGTGGGGTCACTGCTCCCTTTTCTTGGGTCCTGGTGCAAACAAGGTTTTGTTTGTGCCCCCCAAGAGCCTGTTTCCCCATTCTTGTGTAAGTTCTGGCAGCTCTGTGGTGGGGTTAATGGCGACCTCCTCCAAGAGCACTGATGCCATACCCAGGTGTACTGCACCCGTAACTCCTGCAGCAGTGTACTGCTGACCTGTACCTATGCAAGAGACACTCAAACACAGTTCTGTCTCAGTCTCTGTAGGGTCTCTGGTTCTGGTGCGCACAAGGTTTGTTTGAGCCCTCTGAGTGTCTCTGGCAAGTATACAGTTTGATTCTATATGCGATTTTGCCCCTCCTACTGTCCTGCTGGGGCATCTCCTTTGCCCTTGGATGTGGGATGAGCCAAAATTATAAAACTCTTAGAAAAAATTGAGGTAGATATTTTTACCTTTGCCTTGACAGTAGATTCTTAGATATGACACTAGAATCATGGTGAACAAAAGAAAAAATAGTGAGCTGCGTCAAAATTAAAAGCTTTGTCCATCAAATAGCTATCAAAAAAGTGAAAAGACAACTTGCATGATGGAATAAGATATTTGCAAATCCTATTTCTCTTGAGGTCTAGTATCCAGACTATATAAGGAACATTTATAATCCAAGAACCAGAAGACAACACAATAAAACAGTGGGCATAAGACTTGAACTTGTTTTCCAAAGGAAGAAAACAAATGACCAATAAGCAGAAGAAAATATGTTAAACACCATTAGTCATTAGAGAATACAGTCAAGACCACAATGAGTTGCTGATTCTCCCACGTTAAACGACTATAATTAAAAAGAACAAGCCAGAGGACAGGTGTTGACAAAGAAGTTGATAAATTGAAGCTCCCATACAGTGCTGCTGGGAATGTAAAATGGTGCAGCTGTTCTGGAAAACAGTTTGGTAATTCCTCAAATAATGAGAAAGACTTTCCTTATGACTCAGCAGTTCCACTCCTAGGTATATACCTCATAGAATTGAAAATAAGTACTCAAATACCTGTACACACATATTCTTGGAAGCAATATTTACCACAGTCAAAAAGTAGAAACAACTGAAATGTCAATCAGTAAATGAATGAACAGACAAAGTGTGTAAATACATATGTGAAGTGAGTGAAAGTCTCTCAGTCATGTTCGACTCTTTGTGACCCCATGGACTACACAGTCCATGGAATTCTCCAGGCCAGAATACTGGAGTGGGTAGCCTTTCCCTTCTCCAGGGGATCTTCCCAACCCAGGGATTGAACCCAGGTCTCTCGCATTACAGGCGGATTCTTTACCAGCTGAGCCACAATGGAAGCCCAAGAATACTGGAGTGGGTAGCATATCCCTTCTCCAGTGGATCTTCCTGACTCAGGAATTGAACCAGGGTCTCCTGCATTGCAGGCAGATTCTTTACCAACTGAGCTATCAGGAAGACTCGTAAATACATATAATGAAATATAATTCAGTCACAAAAGGAATAAAGTACCTTCTCTGAGAAACTTTCCATCTTCTACCCTGTAAGATGTCAAAAATTTTACTCTGGAGAGGACAAAATAGAGGCTTTTTAGATGGAGAATACCAGGCACAGATCAAGACATGGGTTGTTTTTGTTGTTCAGTCACTGAGTCATTCTTTGTGACCCCATGAACAGCACCATGCCAGGCTTCCCTGTCCTTCACTGTCTCCTGGAGTTTGCTCAAATTCGTATCCATTGAGTCAGTGATGCTTTGTAAAAAACATCCTCTGTCGCCCCTTTCTCCTCCTACCCTCAATCTTTCCCAGTATCAGAGTCTTTTCCAGTGAGTCAGCTCTATGTATCAGGTGGCCAAAATATTGGACCTTCAGCTTCAGCATCAGTCCTGCCAATGAATATTCAGGGTGGATTTCCTTTAGGATTAACTAGTTTGATCTTGCAGTCCAAGGGACTCTCAAGAGTCTTCTCCAGCTCCACAGTTTCAAAAGCTTCAATTCTTTGGCTCTCAGCCTTCTTTTTGGTCCAACTCTCACATCTATACATGACTACTGGAAAAACCATAGCTCTGACTATACAATGGGTACTTACACAAAACAAAAAAAACTACAAAACAAAACCCCAAACAAACAAAAACCCCAATGCATACTGAATGCTATACACAGAGACTCCTTGAAATCCTCTCCTCCCTCACAGAAGGCTTGTAAAACCATAGGTAGCCAGATTCTTATTTATCCTTTATCTGGATGTACCAACAGTTAATTTATTCATTTGCCTACTGAAAGGCATCTTGATTGTTTCAAGTTTTGGCAATTATCAATAAGGCTGGTATAATAAATATCTATGTGCAAGTTTTTGTGTATATATAGGTTTTAAAGTCCTTTGGGTAAATATTGAAGAATGTGATTATTGGATTGTATGGAAACAGTATTTTTATTTTTATTTTTAAATAGCCACACTGCCTTCTAAAGTGATCATACCATTTTCATTCCCACCAGCAGTGATGGAGAGTTTATTTGGTTTCACGTTCTCATTAGCATTTAGTGTTGTCAGTATTCCAAATTTTGACCATTCTAGTAGTGTGCAGTGGTAACTTATTTTTGTTTGTTTGGGTGGGGGTTGGCTATACTCTGTGGCTTGGGGAATTCTAGTTCACCGATTAGGAATCAAACCCTGATTCCAGCAGTGAAAGTGCCAAGTCACAACCACTGGACCACAGGGAATTCCCCTCATTTTTGTTTTAACTTATTTTCCCATGATGACATATGATGAGGAGTATATTTTCATATACTTACTTGCCACCTGTATGTCTGTTTTTTTTATGAGGTATCTATTAGGTTCTTTGGCCCATTTTAAAATTTGGTTGTTTGTTTTCTTATTGTTAAGGATCAAAAGATATTTGTATATTTTGGACAAAAGTCCTTTTTCAATTGTATCTTTAGCAAATGTTTTCTTCCAGTGTGTAGCTTGTCTTGCTATTCTCGTGACATTTCCTTTTACAGAGCATAGATTTTTAATTTTAATGAAACCCAGATTATCAATTATTGCTTAATAGATTGTGCTTTTGCTGTTGTTCCTAAAAAGTCATTGCCATACTCAAGGTCATCTAAATTTTTGCCTATATTTTCTTCTATGAGTTTTCTAGTTTTGCCTTTTACTTTTAGTTTTAAAACAAGTTTTTGGTTAATTTTCCTGAAGGATGTAAGATCTGTATCTAGATTAATTTTTTTTTTTTTTTTTTTTGGTGCTTGGATGTCCAGTTTGTTCCAGCACCATTTGTTGAAAAGACTATCTTTGCTTCATCTATTTTTGTTCCTTTGACAGAGATTAGCTGACTATGTTAATGCCAGTGTATTTCTGAGCTCTCTGTTCTGTTCCGTGCACATTATCTTGATTACTGTAGCAGTGTAGTAAGTCTTCAGGTTGAGTAGTGTCACTGCTCCTATTTTCTTCTTTGTCTTCAATATTGTGCTGGCTTTTCTAGGTCTTTTGTCCCTTTAGGTAAACTTTAGAATCAGTTCCTTTCTGTCAGTTCACTTCTTTTTTAATTGGAGGAAAACTGCTTTACATGTTGTGTTGGTTTCTTTCTGAAAGCATGAGGTCTTCTGCCAGCATTTAGTAGGTGTTCTGTAGGAGTTGTTCCACATGCAGAAGTATTTTTGATGTATTTGTGGGGAGGAAGATGATCTCCATGTCTTACTCCTCCACCATCTTGAAAGTCTCCCCTAGAATCTGTTTGTTGATATGCACAAAAGTAACTTGCTTAGATTTGATTGAAATTGCTCTGAATCTATAGATCAATTTGGGCAGGACAGGCATCATGACAATGCTGAGTTGTCATGCTATCAGTAAACATGGAATATCTCTCCATTTATTTCATTCTTTAATTTTGTTCGTCAGAGTTTTGTAGTCTTCCTTATAATACATTTTGTACATATTTTGTTAGACTTATTCCTACTTCACTTTTGGGTACTAATGTAGATCATATTGTTTCAAATTTCAGATTCCTTTGTTCATTGTTAATATATAGCAAATAGGTTGATTTTTGTATAGTGTTAACCTTGTACCCTGAAACTTTGCTGTAATCACTTGGTAATTCAGTAGTTTTTTTGTTAATTCTTTTAGGTTTTCTATATAGATGATTATGTCATCTGAGTTCAAAAACAGTTTATTTATTCCTTTCCATTCTGTATTTCTTTTATTAGCATTTACTTTTTCTTATCTTACTGCATTAGCTTGGACTTCCAGTATGATGTTGAAAGGAGTGGTAAGAGGAGACATCTTTGTCTTGTCCTGATGTTAGTGAAATATTTTCTAGTTTCTAGAAGAAACTCGTTGGGTTTTGTAGGTGTTCTTTATCAAGTTGAGGAAGTTCCGCTTCTACTCCTAGTTTACTGTGAGTTTTTATCATGAATGAGTGTTGGATTTTGCCAAATGCCTTTTCTGAATTTGTTGATATGATCAAGTCACTTTTCTTCTTTGGCCTGATATTATGGATTACATCAATCAGTTTTCCAGTGTTGAACTAGTTTTGCATATCTGGGAGAAACTCCACTTAGTTGCCGTGTGTAATTCTCTTTATATATTGTTGGATTTGATTGCTAATATTTTGTAGAGGATTCTTGCATCTATGTTCATGAAAGTTGTTGGTCTGCCATTTTCCTTTCTTATGGTCTGTTTTTGGTATTAGATTAATGCTGGCCTCAAAGTACGAGTTAAGTATTCCCTCTATTTCTATCTTCTGAAAGATGTTACAGGGAATTGGTGCAATTTTCTCCTTAAATTAAATTAGTAGAATTCAATCCCTGTATCTGAGCCCAGTGCTTTTAGTTTTGGAAGATTATTAATTATGACTCCGTTTCCTTAATTGAGATAGGGCTATACAGATTGTCTATTCTTTCTTGTGTGAGTTTTGGCAGATTGTGTATTTCAAGGAATTGGTCAGTTTCATCAAGACTGTCAAATCTATTGGAATAGAGTTGTTCATAGTGTTCCTTTGTTATCTTTTTAATGTTCATGGAATCAGCAGGGACATCCTCTCTTTCACATATGATATTAGTACTTTTTTCTTAGTTAGCACAGGGAATTCTAATCAGTACTCCCTAATGGCCTATATGGGGAAAGAATATAAAAGAGAGTGGATATATGTATGTATATAACTGACTCACTTTGCTATACACCTGAAACTAACACAACATTGTAAATCAACTATACTCCAATTGGAATTTTTAAAACCAATGCTACAGTTTATACTAAAGAATTTGATGAAAATCAAGTAAATATTGAGACTATGGATCAATAGAAGAGATGGAAAATTTTTAAAAGTGCCTTTACTACTGATGAAGTTAATTGAAACATGTAGCCTTTCATCCACAGCTGAGTGGACTTGCTATTTCTTCCCTTCAGAATAGATCTTATCAACAATAATTGGCACAGCTAGAAAACGCAGACCTTGTTTGCATGGGTGAGAACAGATGAGAATGCATGCTTTCTGCAAATGAGCAGACTTAACAAAAGAATCCAGAAGTGGCAAAGTTGTAATTCCATCTCCTAAACTTTCCTGTAGGATTAGTCATTTCTCTTTGCCTGGTAATGTGTGAATGAGGGACATAGAGAAGCCAGAAATGTCAATTTAGCTGAAGTTACCTCTGTAAAGATTCAGAAAAACTGACAAAATTTTCCTACCTAACAGTCCACATACAATACTTTATTATAGAAGTTGCATTTCAAATAAATGGATAATTCAATGAATGTATTAGTGTTCCTGGCTAACTTTTAAAAATACAATTAAATTCTAAAACTTGGTACATTTCATAGAGACAGTTTGTTTTCTATGTGTATTATATACTATAGTAAAAACTCTTTTAAGAAGTGTGTGATATGAGATCATTTTAATTTAAAAATGCATGTGTATTTGTTCATGTGTTAACATATATATTTATATCAATCTGGAAGGACATGCATGAAAATGTTACCAGTTGTTTCTAGGTTATGGAAATGTAAGTGTTATTTACCATTTCTTTTACAGTAATCATGTCGTTTTACTCAGCTAAAATAAAATTATCTTTCTATAAATGTTATATGGCTAATATAGTCTGAATTAAACCAGTAGATAGAAACAATATTTTAAAACTTTAAAAAACTATTTACACAATCTTACACTCAGAAATACTCAAAACTTAGGTATAGTTAGGAATACCATTTTTCTGATAGTAGCTAAAATAAGATTTCAATAGTGTATGATAGTATAGAATTAGGAAGTCACAATCATGATTTATTATTCTAACTTGTACATAATTATGGCATGTACATAATATCTGTTTCCTAGGTTTTCTGTTTCTTAGGTTAATTAAATTTTGTCCAATGAACAAATGTAATGATGTTACCTAAACTAAAATTGGGGCTTCCCTGGTGGCTCAGATGGTACAGAGTCTGCCTGCAATGCTGGAGACCTCGGCTTGATCCCTGGATTGGGAAGATCCCCTGAAGAAGGGAATGGCTACCCACTCCAGTTTTCTGACATGGAGAATGCCATGGACAGAGGAGCCTGGCAAGCTATAATCCATGGGCATCATTAACTATTTCTTGCCATTGTTGTAAAACAATAATGTTTTTTCCCTGAACAATAGATATTCTTACCTTAGATTTTGCTTTAGCTAGCTATGTATAAGCTAAAATATTATAATTTGCTTTTAAGTCATGTTTACCTTCCTTTTCTTTATTTAGGTATAATGTCCACGGCTTGGGATTTGTATGATTCTTACAATGCTATGGAGCTTTCATCTTTACCATCAAAACGATCTATGATTAACTCAAGTAGTAAAGCAAGTGTACCTTCAAAAGACTGGGAACAAACAGTGCCAGGGAGTAATTTAGAAAAAAGTAAGATTTCATTTGTTTCAGTTTTTTAAAAATTGGGATAATTGAATTATAACATTATATTAGTTTCAAGCATGCAACATAATAATTTGATCTTTGTGTACACTACAAAGTGATGACCACAAAAAGTCTAGTTACTGTCACTATAAATTTCCCTCTCTAGCCATTTCACCTACCCCTCAACCTCCTTCCCCTCTAATAGCCATCAATTTGTTTATGAGTTTTTTTATTTTTTATATTCTGCATATGAGTGAAATCATACAGTATTTGTCTTTCTTTCTCTGTTTATTTCACTTAACATCAGTTGCTCAGTTGTGTCCAACTCTTTGCAACCCCATGGACTACAGCACACCAGGCTTCCCTGTCATTTACCATCTCCCGGGGCTTGCTCAAACTCATGTCCATTGAGTCAGTGATGCCATCCAACCATCTCTTCCTCTGTCATCCCCTTCTCCTGCCTTCACACTTTCCCAGCATCAGGGTCTTATTTCTAATGAGTCGGCTCTTCTCATCAGGTGGCCTAAGTATTGGAGCTTCAGTTCCAGCATCAGTCCTTCCAATGAATATTCAGGGTTTATTTCTTTTAAGATTGACTGGTTTGATCTCCTTGCTGTCCAAGGGACTCTCAAGAGTCTTCTCCAACACCAAACTTCAAAAGCATCAATTCTTCACTATGTGCAGCCTTCTTTATGGTTCAATTCTCACATCTGTACATGACTACTAGAAAAACTATAGCTTTGACTAGACGGACCTTTGTTGGCAAAGTAATGTCTCTGCTGTTTAGGTTGGTCATGGCTTTTCTTCCAAGGAGCAAGTGTGTTTTAATTTCATGGCTGCAGTCACCATCTGCAGTGATTTTGGAGCCCAAGAAAATAAAGCTTGTCACTGTTTCCATTGTTTCTCTATCTATTTGCCATGAAGTGATGGGACCGGATGCCATGATCTTAGTTTTCTGAATGTTGAATTTTAAACCAGCTTTTTCCCTCTCTCTTTCACCTTCATCAAGAGGCTCTTTAGTTCCTCTTCACTTTCTGCCATAAGAATGGCGTCATCTGCATACCTGAGGTTATTGCTATTTCTCCTGGCAATCTTGATTCCACTTGTGCTTTATCCAGCCTGGCATTTCGCATGATGTAATCTGCATATAGGTTATATAAGCAGAGTGACAATATACATCCTTGACAAACTCCTTTCCCAATTTAGAACCAGTCCATTGTTCCATGGCTGATTCTAACTGTTGCTTCTTGACCTGCATACAGATTTCTCAGGAGGCAGATAAAGTGGTCTGGTATTCCCATCTCTAAGAATTTTCTATATTTTATTGTGAGCCACGCACTCAAAGACTTTCGTGTAGTCAATGAAGCAGAAGGAGACGTTTTTCTGGAATTCTCTTGCTTTTTCTATGATCCAACAGATGTTGGCAATTTAATCTCTGGTTTCCCCTGCATTTTCTAAATCCAGCTTGAACATCTGGGAGTTCTCGATTCACGTCCTGTTGAAGCCTAGCTTGGAGAATTTTGAGCGTTACCTGCCAATGTGTGACATGAGTGCAATTGTGCGGCAATTTGAACATTCTTTGGCATTGCCTTTCTTTGGAAATTGAAAAAAAACTGACCTTTTCCAGTCCATTGCCACTGCTGAGTTTTCCTAATTTGCTAGCATATTGAGTGCAATACTTTCACAGCATCATCTTTTAGGATTTGAAATAGCTCAGCTGGAATTCCATAACTTCCACTAGCTTTGTTCGTAGTGATGCTTCCTAAGGCCCACTTGACTTCGCATCCCAGGATGTCTGGCTCTAGGTGAGTGATCACACCTTCGTGGGTCATTAAGATATTTTTTGTATAGTTCTGTGTATTCTTTCCACCTCTTCTTAATATCTTCTGCTTCTGTTAGGTCCATACTGTTTCTTTCTTTATTGTGCCCATCTTTACATGAAACGTTCCCTTGGTATCTAATTTTCTTGAAGGAATCTCTAGTCTTTCCCATTCTATTGTTTTCCTCCATTTCTTTGCATTGATCACTGAGAAAGGCTTCCTTATCTCTTCTTGCTATTCTTTGGAACTCTGCACTCAGATTGGTATATCTTTGCTTTTGTCATTTTCTTTTCACTTCTCTTCTTTTTTCAGCCATTTGTAAGGCTTCCTCAGATAACCATTTTGCCTCTTTGCATTTCTATTTCTTGGTTATGGTCTTGATCCCTGCCTTCTATACAATGTCATGAACCTCCATCCATAGTTCTTTAGGTACTCTATCAGATCTAATCCCTTGAATCTACTCTTCACTTCCATTGTATGCAAGGGATTTGATTTAGATCATACCTGAACAGCCTAGTGGTTTTCCCTACTTTATTCAATTTAAGTATGAATTTGGCAATAAGGAGTTTGTGATCTGAGCCATAGTCAGCTCCCTGTCTTGTTTTTGCTGACTTCTCCATCTTGGGCTGCAAAAAGTATAATCAATCTGATTTCAGTATTGACCATCTGGTGATGTCCATGTATAGTCTTCTCTTGTGTTGTTGGAAGATGGTGTTTGCTATGACCAGTACATTCTCTTGGTGAGACTCTGTTAGCCTCTGTCCTGCTTCATTTTGTACTGTAAGCCCAAGCCTGCCTGAATCCAGGTATCTCTTGACTTCCTACTTTAGCATTCCAGTCCCCCATGATGAAAAGGACCACTTAACATAATGCCTTGCATTTCCCTGATAATTGGTGACGTTGAACATTTCATGTGCCGTTTGGGAAAAATGTCTCTTTAGCTTATGTTCTTTTTTTTTTTTTTTTTGCTATTGTGTTCTTTGAGCTCTTTGTATTAACCCCTTATCAGATATATGGTTTGCAAATATATTCTCCCATTCAGTAGGTTGTCTTTTCATTTTATTGATGGTTTTCCTTGCTATGCAGAAGGTTTTTAGATTTTAGTTTCCCTCTGTATATAAGAAAGTATTTTTTCCTTGGTGCTTTCTATATTTTTGTTTTGTTTTCAGTTTTCAGAAGCTTGAGTATAGTATATCTTGGTGTGAATTTCTTTAGGTTTATCTTCTTTGGAATTCACTATTTCTTAATTCTATATGTTTTTCTTTGCCAAATTTTGGAAAAATTATTCAGCTATTATTTCTTCAAGTACATTTTTGGTTTCATCCTTTTCTCCTCTCCCCAATAACGTGAATTTATATATCTTGTTAGCGGTCTCTGGGCCTCCGTTCATATATATATATATATATATATATATATAAAGTGAAAGTGAAAGTGAAGTCGCTCAGTCGTGTCCGACTCTTTGAGACCCGTGGACTGTAGCCCACCAAGCTCCTCTGTCCATGGGATTCTCCAGGCAAGAATACTGGAGTGGGTTGCCATTTCCTTCTCCAGGGCATCTTCCCGACAAATAAAAACCCTTACTAATCAAGCTGAAAATTTGGTCTCTCAACAGGGAATGCCTCAGAGCCCTGAATACATTCTCCTGGCAATGCTCAGTCTTTTGGCTTGTTCCTCCCCCCCACCCCCACTTGAGCTCTGACTAACATATATATATATATATATATATATATATATATATATAATTATTATTATTTTGCAAATTATTTTCTTTCTGGTTTTCAGATTTGATAATTTCTATTTTTCTTTCTTCAAGTTCACTGATTCTGTTCTCTGTCCCTTCAGTTTTGCTGTTGAGCCCATCTGTTGAATTTTTTGTCAGATATTTTTTATGTCAGATATATTTTATCTGTTGTCAGATAATTTTTCTTAATTTAACTTTATTTATTTTAATTGGAGGCTAATTACTTTACAATATTGTATTGGTTTTGCCATACATCAACATGAATCCGCAACAGGTGTACATGTATTCCCCTTCCTGAACCCTCCTCCCACCTCCCTTCTGGTACCATCCCTCTGGGTCATCCCAGTGCACCAGCCCCAAGCATCCTGTATCCTGCATCAAACCTAGACTGGCGATTCATTTCATATATGATATTATACATGTTTCAATGCCATTCTCCCAAATCATCCCACCCTCTCCCTCTCCCACAGAGTCCAAAAGAGTGTTCTATACATCTGTGTCTCTTTTGCTGTCTCGCATACAGGGTTATCATTGCCCTCTTTCTAAATTCCATATATATGCGTTAGTATACTGTATTGGTGTTTTTCTTTCTGGCTTACTTCATTCTGTATAATAGGCTCTAGTTTCATCCACCTCATTAGAACTGATTCAAATGTATTCTTTTTAATGGCTGAGTAATATTCCATTGTGTATATGTACCACAGCTTTCTTATCCATTCATCTGCTGATGGACATCTAGGTTGCTTCCATGTCCTGGCTATTATAAACAGTGCATGATGAACACTGGGGTACACGTGTCTCTTTCAATTCTGGTTTCGTTGGTGTGTATGCCCAGCAGTGGGATTGCTGGGTCATAAGACAATTCTATTTCCAGTTTTTTAAGGACTCTCCACACTGTTCTCCATAGTGGCTGTACTAGTTTGCATTCCCACCAACAGTGTAAGAGGGTTCCCTTTTCTCCATGCCCTCTCCAGCATTTATTGCTTGTAGACTTTTGGATCACAGCCATTCTGACTGGTGTGAAATGGTACCTCATTGTGGTTTTGATTTGCATTTCTCTGATAATGAGTGATGTTGAGCATCTTTTCATGTGTTTGTTAGCCATCTATATGTCTTCTTTGGAGAAATGTCTGTTTAGTTCTTTGGCCCATTTTTTGATTGGGTCATTTATTTTTCTGGAATTGAGCTGTAGGACTTGCTTGTATATTTTTGAGATTAGTTCTTTGTCAGTGCTTCATTTGCTATTATTTTCTCCCATTCCGAAGGGTGTCTTTTCACCTTGCTTAAAGTTTCCTTTGTTGTGCAGAAGCTTTTAATTTTAATTAGGTCCCATTTGTTTATTTTTGCTTTTATTTCCAATATTCTGGGAGGTGGGTCATAGAGGATCCTGCTGTGATTTATGTCAGAGTGTTTTGCCTATGTTCTCCTCTAGGAGTTTTATAGTTTCTGGTCTTACGTTTAGATCTTTAATCCATTTTGAGTTTATTTTTGTGTACAGTGTTAAAAAGTGTTCTAGTTTCACTCTTTTACAAGTGGTTGACCAGTTTTCCCAGGACCACTTGTTAAAGAGATTGTCTTTTCTCTATTGTATATTCTTGCCTCCTTTGTCAAAGATAAGGTGTCCATAGGTGCATGGATTTATCTCTGGGCTTTCTATTTTGTTCCATTGATCTATATTTCTGTCTTTGTGCCAGTACCATACTGTCTTGATGACTGTGGCTTTGTAGTAGAGCCTGAAGTCAGGCAGGTTGATTCCTCCAGTTCCATTCTTCTTTCTCAAGATTGCTTTGGCTATTCCAGGCTTTTTGTATTTCCATACAAATTGTGAAATTATTTGTTCAAGCTCTGTGAAAAATACCATTGGTAGCTTGATAGGGATTGCATTGAATCTATAGATTGCTTTGGGTAATATACTCATTTTCACTACATTGATTCTTCCGATCCATGAACATGGTATATTTCTCCATTTATTAGTGTCCTCTTTGATTTCTTTCACCAGTGTGTTTTGGTTTTCTATATATAGGTCTTTAGTTTCTTTAGGTAGATATATTCCTAAGTGTTTTATTCTTTTCATTGCAGTGGTGAATGAAATTGTTTCCTGAATTTCTCTATTTTCTCATTATTAATGTATAGGAATGCAAGGGATTTCTGTGTGTTGATTTTACATCCTGCAACTTTCCTATATTTATTGATTAGCTCTAGTAATTTTCTGGTGGCGTCATTAGGGTTTTCTATGTAGAGGATCATGTCATCTGCAAACAGTGAGAGTTTTACTTCTTCTTTTCCAATTTGGATTCCTTTTATTTCTTTTTCTGCTCTGATTGCTGTGCCAACACTTCCAAAACTATGTTGAATAGTAGTGGTGAAAGTGGGCACCCTTGTCTTGTTCCTGACTTTAGGGGAAATGCTTTCAATTTTTCACCATTGAGGATAATGTTTGCTGTGGGTTTGTCATATATAGCTTTTATTATGTTGAGGTATGTTCCTTCTATTCCTGCTTTCTGGAGAGTTTTTATCATAAATGGATGTTGGATTCTGTCAAAGGTCTTCTCTGCATCTATTGAGATAATCATATGGCTTTTATTTTTCAATTTGTTAATGTGGTGAGTTACATTGATTTGCAGATATTGAAGAATCCTTGCATCCCTGGGATAAAGCCCACTTGGTCATGGTGTATGATCTTTTCAATGTGTTGTTGGATTCTGATTGCTAGAATTTTGTTAAGGACTTTTGCATCTATGTTCATCAGTGATACTGGCCTGTAGTTTTCTTTTTTTGTGGCATCTTTGTCAGGTTTTGGTATTAGGGTGATGGTGGCCTCATAGAATGAGTTTGGAAGTTTACCTTCCTCTGCAATTTTCTGGAAGAGTTTGAGTAGGATAGGTGTTAGCTCTTCTCTAAATTTTTGGTAGAATTCAGCTGTGAAGCCATCTGGATCTGGGCTTTTGTTTGCTTGAAGATTTCTGATTACAGTTTCAATTTCCATGCTTGTGATGGGTCTGTTAAGATTTTCTATTTCTTCCTGGTTCAGTTTTGGAAAGTTGTACTTTTCTAAGAATTTGTCCATTTCATCCACGTTGTCCATTTTATTGGCATATAATTGCTGATAGTAGTCTTTTATGATCCTTTGCATTTCTGTGTTGTCTGTTGTGATCTCTCCATTTTCATTTCTAATTTTATTGATTTGATTTTTCTCCCTTTGTTTCTTGATGAGTCTGGCTAATGGTTTGTCAATTTTATTCATCCTTTCAAAGAACCAGCTTTTGGCTTTGTTTATTTTTGCTATGGTCTTTTTTGTTTCTTTTGCATTTATTTCTGCCCTAATTTTTAAGATTTCTTTCCTTCTACTAACCCTGGGGTTCTTCATTTCTTCCTTTTCTAGTTGCTTTAGGTGTAGAGTTAGGTTATTTATTTGATTTTTTCTCTTGTTTCTTGAGGTATGCCTGTATTGCTATGAACTTTCCCCTTAGCACTGCTTTTACAGTGTCCCACAGGTGTTGGGTTGTTGTGTTTTCATTTTCACTCGTTTCTATGCATATTTTGATTTCTTTTTTGATTTCTTCTGTGATTTGTTGGTTATTCAGCAGCATGTTGTTCAGCTTCCATATGTTGGAATTTTTAATAGTTTTTCTCCTGTAATTGAGATCTAATCTTACTGCATTGTGGTCAGAAAAGATGCTTGGAATTTCAATTTTTTTGAATTTACCAAGGCTAGATTTTATGGCCCAGGATGTGATCTATCCTGGAGAATTTTCCATGTGCGCTTGAGAAAAAGGTGAAATTCATTGTTTTGGGGTGAAATATCCTATAGATATCAATTAGGTCTAACTGGTCTATTGTATCATTTAAAGTTTGTGTTTCCTTGTTAATTTTCTGTTTAGTTGATCTATCCATAGCTGTGAGTTGGTTCTTAAAGTTTCCCACTATTATTGTGTTATTGTTAATTTCCCCTTTCATACTTGTTAGCATCTGTCTTACATATTGCAGTGCTCCTATGTTGGGTGCATATATATTTATAGTTGTTATATCTTCTTCTTGGATTGATCCTTTGATCATTATGTAGTGTCCTTCTTTGTCTCTTTTCACAGCCTTTGTTTTAAAGTCTATTTTATCTGATATGAGTATTGCTACTCGTGCTTTCTTTCGTCTATATTTGCGTGGAATATTTTTTCCGGCCCTTCAGTTTCAGTCTGCATGTGTCCCCTGTTTTGAGGTGGGTCTCATGTAGAAACATATATAGGGGTCTTGTTTTTGTATCCATTCAGCCAGTCTTTGTCTTTTGGTTGGGGCTTTCAACCCATTTATGTTTAAGGTTATTATTGATAAGTATGATCCCGTTGCCATTTGCTTTATTGTTTTGGGTTTGAGTTTATACACCCTTTTTGTGTTTCCTATCTAGAGAATATCCTTTCACATTTGTTGGAGAACTGGTTTGCTGGTGCTGAATTCTCTCAGCTTTTGCTTGCCTGTAAAGCTTTTGATTTCTCCTTCATATTTGAATAAGATCCTTGCTGGGTACAGTAATCTGGGCTGCAGTTATTTTCTTTCATCACTTTAAGTATGTCTTGCCATTCCCTCCTGGCCTGAAGAGTTTCCATTGAAAGATCAGCTGTTATCCTTATGGGAATCCCCTTGTGTGTTATTTATTGTTTTTCCCTTGCTGCTTTTAATATTTGTTCTTTGTTAATTTGATTAACATGTGTCTTGGGGTGTTTTGCCTTGGGTTTATCCTGTTTGGGACTCTCTGGGTTTCTTGGACTTGGGTGATTATTTCCTTCCCCATTTTAGGGAAGTTTTCAACTATTATCTCCTCAAGTATTTTCTCATGGTCTTTCTTTTTGTTGTCTTCTTTTGGGACTCCTATGTTCAAATGTTGAGGCGTTTAATATTGTCCTGGAGGTCTCTGAGATTGTCCTCATTTCTTTTAATTCATTTTCCTCTCTGATTCATTTATTTCTGCCATTCTATCTTCTACTTCACTAATCCTATCTTCTGCCTCCATTATTCTACTATTTGTTGCCTCCAGAGTGTTTTTTTTATCTCATTTATTGCATTATTCATTATATATTGACTCTTTTTTATTTCTTCTAGGTCCTTGTTAAACCTTTCTTGCATCTTCTCAATCCTTGTCTCCAGGCTATTTATCTATGATTCCATTTAGATTTCAAGGTTTTGGATCATTTTCACTATCATTATTTGGAATTCTTTATCAAGTAGATTCCCTATCTCTTCCTCTTTTGGTGGTGCTGAATTCTCTCAGCTTTTGTTTGGTTTGGTGGGCATTTATCCTGTTCCTTTACCTGCTGGGTATTCCTCTGTCTTTTCATCTTGTTTATATTGCTGAGTTTGGGGTGGCCTTTCTATATTCTGGCAGTTTGTGGAGTTCTCTTTATTGTGGAGTTTCCTTGCTGTGGGTGGGGTTGTATGGGTGGCTTGTCAAGGTTTCTTGGTTAGGGAAGCTTGTGTCGGTGTTCTGGTGGGTGGAGCTGAATTTCTTCTCTCTGGAATGTAAGGAAGTGTCCAGTAATGTGTTATGAGATGTCAGTGGGTTTGGAGTAACTTTGGGCAGCCTGTATATTGAAGCTCAGGGCTGTGTTCCTGTGTTGCTGGATAATTTGTGTGCTATGTCTTGCTCTGGAACTTGTTGGCCCTTGGGTGATGCTTGGTTTCAGTGTAGATATGGAGGTGTTTGATGAGCTCCTGTCGATTAATTTTCCCTGGAGTTAGTTCTCTAGTGTTCTCAGGATTTGGACTTAAGCCTCCTGCTTCTGGTTTTCAGTCTTATTTTTACAGTAGTCTCAAGACTTCTCCTTCTATACAGCACCATTGATAAAACATCTAGGTTAAAGATGAAAAGTTTCTCCACAGTGAGGGACACCCAGAGAGGGTCACAAAGTTACATGCAGAAGAGAAGAGGGAGGAGGGAGTTAGAGGTGACCCGAATGAGATGAGGTGGAATCAATAGAGGAGAGAGCAAGCTAGCCTGTAATCACTTCCTTAGTGCACTCCACAGTCTGGACCGCTCAGAGATGTTCACGGAGTTATACAGAGAAGAGACGAGGGAGGAAGGAGACAGAGGTGGCCAGGAGGATAAAAGGGGGGAATCAAAAGGAGCGAGACAGATCCAGCCAGTAATCAGTTCCCTAAGTGTTCTCCACCATCTGGAACACACAGAGATTCACAGAGTTGGGTAGAGAAGAGAAGGGGAAGGGAGGAGACAGAGGCGATCTGGTAGAAGAAAAGGAGAGTCCAAAGGGGAAGAGAGCAGTCAAGCCAGTAATCTCACTCCCAGGTAAAAATGGGTACTGAAGATTGGGTTCTTAAAGGTACAAAATTAATAACAAATATGAAAAAACAAAGATTAAAAATCTAGGGTAGAGGTTGGATTTTCAAAAATACAATATTAAAGAAAAGAAGAAAAAAAAAGTCACAAAAATTATAAAAAATATAGATATATGAAATTTCCTTTAAAAAATAAGGTCTTTTTTTTTTTGCAAAGTAATAGTAGGTTATAAAAATGAAAATTAAAGGAGTAATAGAGGACTTAAAAATTAAAAATAAAAAAAGGATTATCATAAAAATAGTAAAAATATACCTAGGACTTTCTCTGGTGTTGTTGTGGGCAGTGTGGGCTCAGTTCATTTTTGGATAGTTCCTTGGTCCAGCTTATATTTCTCAAGATCTATAGGCCCCTTCCTATGTAGTCAGTACTAACGACAGGGTTTTAATCTATTGCACCTGTCACTTCCAAGGCTGTTCCCTCTGTTTTAGCTTCTTCTGTTAGCTGGTCTCTTCAGTGTCTGATTTCTGCCCTGACACAAGGGGGCGGTGGTGGACACTTCTGTAGGCTTACTTGTTCTTTTGTGCTGTGGGGAGGGAGGGACCCTGCAAATAAATAACACTGACGTGTGCTCTCAGTGTCTCAGCCACACTGGGCCTGCCCCCGCTCCCAGAGCATGTGCCCTCCCTGCCCACACTGCTCAGGATCTAGGTTGCTCTGCCAGGAACCGTCCGAGGCCAGCCCTGGGCTGCATGCACCTCCCAGGTCTAAGCTGCTCAAGTTCAGGCACTTGGGTAGTCCTCAGAGGCTGAGGGCTACCTCAGCCTGTGTTGGGCCCTTCCCAGGTCTGAGCAGCTCAGGTGATGAGGTGTTGGATGAGTGGGGTCGCTGCAACTTATCGGCTCCTGTCCCTGCCACTCGGTTTTCTGGGTGTACAACTGGCGCACCTTCGCAGGCAGATGTCCAGAGCCCCAAGAAGTCTTAGTTAGCAAAGAAGCCTGCTTGCAGTTTGGTAGATACTGTCTCTCTGGGGCTGCGATTGCCCTCTTCTGGCTCTGGCTGCCTGTCACTGGAGGGGGATGGTGTACAGCCGGCTAGTTCTGTTCAGTTCTTTGCTCTGTGCACAGGCCTGGTGGTGTCTTAGGGCTTTTCGCGTGGTAGCTATCTCGCAGTCTGATTTGCTAGCCCAAGTTAATTCGCTCAGATTGCCCGCAGGGCATTCAGGCCCGGGGTCCTTACTCTAAGCAATGCGGCCCGTGCCTCCCTGCCCAGCCGCCGCTTGCTAGTGGAAAATGCAGGTATCTGCGCTGCTTCTCTGCTAGGGGAGTTACTGTTGGGCTCGTATCTATGGGGTTTAATTATTTATTTATTTTTCCTCCCTGTTATGTTGCCCTCTGTGCTTCAAAGGCTCGCCACAGACTCGGCAGAGAGAGTGTTTCCTGGTGTTTGGAAACTTCTCTCTTTTTAAGACTCCCTTCCCAGGACAGAGCTCCATCCCTCCCTCTTTTGTCTCTTTTTTTGTCTATTTTTTTCTACCTCCTTTCGAAGACAATGGGCTGCTTTTCTGGGTGCCTGATGTCCTCTGCCAGCATTCAGAAGTTGTTTTGTGGAATTTACTCAGCGTTTAAATGTTCTTTGGATGAATTTGTGGGGGAGAAAGTGGTCTCCCTGTTCTATTCCTCCGCCATCTTAGGACCTCCCTGTTGTCAGATAATTTAAGCATCTCTGTCATCTCAGTGTTGGTTTCTATTGATTTTGTTTGTTTTTTGTTTCATTTAAGTAGAGATTTTCTTGGTTCTTTGATCAGTGACGTTCAGTTAAAATTTAGAGACTTGGGGTATTATGTTTTGAGAACTGGATCTTGTTTAAACTTCATTTGTAGCAGGATTTGTTTGACACTCTTTTGACAGGGAAATTTACTGCTCCATTACCGTCAGGTGAAAGTAGAAGTGGGGTTTACTGCCCCATTTTGTGTCTGTGTGTGTGCACACACGCACACGTTCACTCAGCCGTTTCTGACTCTTTGCAATCCCATGGACTGTAGCCCACCAGGCTCCTCTGTCCATGGAATTTTCTGGGCAAGAATATTGGATAGGGTTGCCATTTCCTACTCCAGGGGAATCTTCCTGATCCAGGGATTGAACCTGGGTCTCTTACGTCTCCTACGTCGGCAGGCAGATTCTTTACCACTAGCACCACCTGGCGGAGAAGGTGATGGCATCCCACTCCAGTACTCTTGCCTGGAAAATCCCATGGACAGAGGAGCCTGGTAGGCTCCAGTCGATGGGGTCACAGAGAGTCGGACACGACTGAGTGCCCTCACTTTCACTTTTCACTTTTATGCACTGGAGAAGGAAATGGCAACCCACTCCAGTGTTCTTGCCTGGAGAATCCCAGAGACGGGGGAGCCTGGTGGGTTGCTGTCTATGGGGTCGCACAGAGTCGGACATGACTGAAGCGACTTAGCAGCAGCAGCAGCACCACCACCTGGGAAGCACCCATTGCTGGAGTAGAAATCCATATTTTTCACTTGCCCTTCAATTACACTGAGGGAGGGGATCATCTCATTACTGTTCTGTAATGTTAGATGGGGAGCTCTAACCTTGTGTAAGTTAGATAGTGGGCTCTAACTTCCATTGATACCTACATGGCTGGGAGGGAGAGGAGCACCTCATTAACACTTCCTGACACCATGGATTGGGACTTGGCTTTATTACTTTGGGGCAGTTCTGTAAGTTCTGACTGTACCAATTCAACACTGACTATTGGGAAGAACCTTTTTACTGCCAGATAACTGTGGAATTCCATGTTTCCCAAGAGATCTTAATTGATATTGCACAAAGGGCAGCACAGTCATTTTTTTTCTTTTTTGGGTAAGATTTAAAGTCCTAGCTCCTTACTGAGCCTTTTCTGACACCACACCCACTGGAAGGCTGGGAGACTGGAAAGCCTTGTTAGAACCTGGCAAGAATGGAAGTCTAGACTTCCCACTTGGCTAGTGGTATTTGTGGAATGGGTGGAGCTACAGTTTTTCTCTGTTTTTTTTTTCCTGGAGAGAAATGGTTATATCCTAAAAGTTTTCTTTCTTGCAAGGTTGTTCTTTTCCTGAGTTTTGGCTAAAGAGAGGTTTGTCTGGAGTATCTGCAATAATAAGAAATGCAGGGAACTCACCACTATGTCATTCCCTGGGTCCTGAGCAGTCTTTTTGCTCTGCCTTCTTCTGACAAAGGCTTTCAAAGGCTTCCTCTTAAAAAAAAAAATCAATGTCCCAAGATTTTTAGTTGTATTTAGCAAAGGAATAGGGGAAAGTGTTTACTCCATCTTCATGGAGGCAGGATTCCCCTTCATTCGGTTTAAACTAAGTAATAGGTAGAATATCATTCCTCAAATATATACACATCCCAATCTCAGGAACCTATGAATAGATTACCTTACATGAGATAAGAGACTATCCAAATGTGACTACATTAAGGATCTAAAAGAGGGAGGTTATCCTGGATTATCTGAGTGGACCCAAACCAATCAAATGGGTACTTTGGAGTATTTTTTTCCATTTCTGGTCAGAGAGAGATATAATGGCAGGACCATCAGAGAGATGCAATGTTGCTGTCTTTTGAAGATGGATGATGGATTGGTGGTGGCTTCTAGAAATTGGCAAGGAAATTAATTCTCTAGAGCCTTCAGAAAGGAACATAACCCTAATAACCTTTTGGTTTTGGCCAAGTGAGACCTGGGTTGATCGGTAGCCTACAGAACTTTAAATTTGTATCCACTTTAAATTTAATTTTAAATTTAATCTAGAACTTTAAATTTAGTCCACTAAATTTTTGGTAATTTGTTATAGCATTAATAAATAACAGTAGTGTAGTATTCCTATAAAGCAATAAATTAAACCTTTATCTGAAGGTGTAATGAAGACTGATAATAATTTAATTTCAATTTGAATAAAAATATATGGAGATAATATATGTATATCTTGCATGTGCTTGGTTCCTAAAAGACATTCAGTAAGTAACTATTAAAGTTGTTGTGAATACTGGAGGAATACAAATAGTGATGGCAAAATGTCATTGATAAATCTTTAGAATGTACAAACCAGCTAATATAATTTTTGAATTGTTACCATTACATCATATTTGTATTTTACAGTTAGTGAAGGTAGTTCTCTAATGGATATTGAAAATGTAATTCTGGCTAAAGTTCGAGATGAAGAAGAAGACAACTCAGATGCAGTATTTAAATCTGATAAGTTTCAGCAGGACTTATTTTTTATGGAACGAGTTATAATGGAAAATATATTTCAGCCAAAACTTGCAGCTTATCGTCAGCTTCCTGTTTTAAAAGGTATTTAACACATTATATACTAAAACATCTTTTAAAAAATAGTGTTGTTTTGAAATAAAGATTTTATACTTTAAAAAAGATGTCTAAATATAATCATTTTTAGACAAGCTCAAGTAATTTAAAAA
This sequence comes from Budorcas taxicolor, assembly GCF_023091745.1. Taxonomy (NCBI): domain Eukaryota; kingdom Metazoa; phylum Chordata; class Mammalia; order Artiodactyla; family Bovidae; genus Budorcas; species Budorcas taxicolor. The sequence continues at coordinate 78,433,308 of NC_068912.1, forward strand.
ATCAAATTGTATTATTTCTAAATGCAATCTTTAAACTGAATTATCACTTATTAGCGAGAAGGAAATGGCAGCCAACTCCAGTAATTCTTTCCTGGAGAACCCCATGGACAGAGGAGCCTGGTAGGTTGCAGTCCACGGGGTTGCAAGGCGTCAGATCTGACTGAAGTGACTTAGCACATACACACACATCACTTATCAGAAGACATTTTTATATAGTTTCCAGCACTAAAAGTGACTAGCAGGAGAGTCCAGACCTGGAAGCCCAAAGAGATAGTACCTTAGATTCAAAACCTCATAAGCTCTTTCCTCTCTGTTGTTCCAGTATTGAATTATTCTCTCGTAGTCAAACACCCCTTTCCATTGCCATTGATACCTTCCAGGTTCTAGCTTTTATTACCTCCCCCTAATTTTATTACACAGGCATTCTTCCTGTTGTTATGGCTACAATATTTTTAAGGATTTGAGAGATTACTTAATTCAACTTTTCAATTTTTGAATGAATGAAATGAAGTTTATAGAAACGTTCTAAAGTTCACTTCAGTCACTCAGTCATATCTGACTCTTTGTGACCTCATGAAGCGCAGCATGCCAGGCCTCCCTGTCCATCACCAACTCCCAGAGTTTACCCAAACTCATGTCCATCGAGTCGGTGATGCCATCCAGCCATCTCATCCTCTGTCATCCCCTTCTCCTCCTGCCCCCAATCCCTCCCAGCATCAGAGTCTTTTCCATTGAGTCAACTCTTTGCATGAGGTGGCCAAAGTATTGGAGTTTCAGCTTTAGCATCAGTCCTTCCAATGAACACCCAGGACTGATCTCCTTTAGGATGGACTGGTTGGAGTTCCTTGCAGTCCAAGGGACTCTCAAGAGTCTTCTCCAACACCACACTTCAAAAGCATCCATTCTTCAGTGCTCAGCTTTCTTCACAGTCCAACTCTCACATCCATACATGACCACAGGAAAAACCATAGCCTTGACTAGACAAACCTTTGTTGGCAAAGTAATGTCTCTGCTTTTGAATATGCTGTCTAGGTTGGTCATAACTTTCCTTCCAACAAGTAAGTGTCTTTTAATTTCATGGCTGCAATCACCATCTGCAGTGATTTTGGAGCCCCCAAAATAAAGCCTGACACTGTTTCCACTGTTTCCCCATCTATTTCCCATGAAGTGATGGGACTGGATACCATGATCTTCGTTTTCTAAATGTTGAGCTTTAAGCCAACTTTTCCACTCTCCTCTTTCACTTTCATCAAGAGGCTTTTGAGTTCCTCTTCACTTTCTGCCACAAGGGTGGTGTCATCTGCATATCTGAGGTTATTGATATTTCTCCCAGCAATCTTGATTCCAGCTTGTGCTTCCTCCAGCCCAGGAACGTATCACTGATCATTTAAAAAAGAAAAAATAGTAGTTCTGCTTTTAGTTAGGATGTAAATAATTATAAGACCATCGGAGAGGACATAGGTATTGCAGTTTTACTCATATGATGACATCCAGATAAGAGTTCAAAGAGGCTTCTGCTAAGTTGCTTCAGTTGTGTCTGACCCTGTGCAATCCCATAGACAGCAGCCCACCAGGCTGCTCCATCCCTGGGCTTTTCCAGGCAAGAACACTGGAGTGGGTTGCCATTTCCTACTCCAATGCATGAAAGTGAAAAGTGAAAGTGAAGTCGCTCAGTCGTGTACGACTCTTCGTGACCCCATGGACTACAGCCTACCAGGCTCCTCCGTCCATGGGATTTTTCCAGGCAAGAGTACTGGAGTGCGGTGCCATTGCCTTCTCCGTCAAAGAGTCTGAGGTGACTGTAATTGGAATAATCAGATATTAGGAAACTATGTAGAGAAAAAAAACTCCATAAATCTATCATTTAGTCTTTGGCTGAAACATAAGCTGTGTATGTTAGACTAAAACTCCAGAAGGCAAGGAAAGAACAACTACCAGTAAGATCTAAGTGAAAAAGTCTTCAGAGTTCACACAGGGCTGCAACACATTTGATTTCTGACTGGCCAGAGGGGTAGAAATAGGGTATTCAATAAATATCCAGAATGGCTATACCTTAAGAGTAGAGCTAGAATAACCCAAGAATAAAGACTAGTCTAGACCCTCATCCCCACCAATAAACTTTTTAGCTAATTTAAAAATTTTTATTTTTAAAAGCTAATTTCAAGAATCAAACTAATCTGAAAGTAAGTTAACTGCTCAACAAAACAAACTTCAATACAGTATTGTATGGAAGAAAACACAACGCAGACATTCAGTGCTGTAACATTTATAATGCACAGCACCCAATACAAATTTACTAGCTGTGTAAATAAGCAGGAAAATGTGAGCTAAAGCTTAAAAAGTCAGTCAATAGAAACAGATAAAAAGGTGACCGAGATGGTAAAAGACAGATAAGAACTTTAAAAAAGCTATCATACTCAGAATAGCCAAGACCATATTGAAGAAGAAAAAAGTTGGAGGACTGACATCATCCAACTTCAAGAGTTACTGTTAAGTTACAGTTGTTAAGATAGTGTGGTATTGGTGAAAGAACAGACACATAGATCAATGGAACAGAATAAAGAGCCCAGAAATAGATCCACATAATTATAGTCAACTGATCTTTGACCAAAGAGGAATGGCAATATAATGGAAAGAAAAAAGATAGTCTTTTCAACAAATGATTCTGGAACATCAGGATATTTATGGGCAAAATAAATAATCTAGATACAGACCTTATACCCTTCACAAAAATTAACTCAAAATGGGTCATAAACTTCAATGAAATGTGCAAAACTATAAAATTTCTAGAAGACAGCATAGGAAAAAATTTGGATAAACTTGGGTATGGTGATGATTTTTCAGATTTGACACCAAAGGCACAATCTATTAAGAGAAATAATTGATAAGTTGGACTTCATTAAAATTAAAAATCTGCTCTGTGAAAGACATTGTCAAGAGAATGAGAAGGCAAGTCACTGACTAGAAAAAATATATGCAAAATACATACCTGATAAAGAACTTGTCCAAAATAGACAAATATCTCTTAAAACTCAATAATAAGGAAACAGATAACATAATTTAAAAACAGACAAAAGACCTAACAGACACCTTATAAAGAGATATACAAACGGCAAATAAGTTTAAGAAGATGTTCATCATTATATGTCGTTAAGGAATTTCAAATTAAAACATCAATGAAATACCACCATACAATTATTGAATAGCTAAAATCCAAAACATTGATACCACTAAATGCTGGCTAAGATGTGGAGCAACAAGAACACTTATTCAGTGTTGGTGGGAATGCACAGTAGTTCAGCTACTTTGGAAGATAGTTCGGCAGTTTCTTACAAAACTAAGCATATTGTAACCATATGGTCCATAATTGTACTCCTTGGTATTAACCCAAAGGAGTTGAATGCTTATTTCCACACAAAAATCTGCACACAGATGTTTATTGAAGCTTTATTCATAACTTCCAAAACTTGGAAGCAAACAAGATGTTATTCAGAAGGTGAATGAATGAAAAAATTGTGGAAAATCCGGACAATAGAATATTATTCAGCACTAAAAAGAAATGAATTATCAAGCCATGAACAGACACAGACAAAATCTAAATGGATATTACCAAGTGGAGGAAGCCCATCTGAAAAGGCTACATATGCTGTCACTCCAACTATATGACATTCTGGAAAGGGCACAAGTTTGGAGACAGTAAAAAGATCAGACGTTTCCAGGGATTAGAGGTTGGGAGAAATGAATAGGCAGTGTATGTAAGATTTTTAGAGCAATAAAACTATTCTGCATAATACTTAGTGACGGGTACATTTCATTGTACACTCATCCAAATTCATAGAATGTACAACACCAAGAGTAAATCTTAAAGTGAACTATATAGATTTTGAGTAATAATAATTTGTCACTGGGAGTTCACTTATTGTAACACTGTACTATTGGTGCAGGATGTTGATCTGGACAAGGCTATGTGTAAATCTGGCTGTGAGTATATTGGAACTCTTCATTTTGAGTTCAGTTTTGCTGTGAAACTAAAACTACTCTAAAAAATAAAGTCTCTTAAAGAATAAGTTCTAAAAATATGCTTAAAGATTTAAAGGAAAAAATAAGGATACAATGATGATAGTAATGAAAGCTACATATAGGACCAAATGGAACTTCTAGAGATGAAATACAATACATAGTACTTGAAATGAAAACATTTACTGCTTGAGTGTGACAAAATACTAAAAGACAAGCAAGAGGAACATTCCAAATTAAAGTACAGAAACAGTCTAAAAAAATAGAACTTCAGTGACCTGTGTCCCAAGGTCATGTGGTTTAATATATATGTAATTAGAATTGTAGTAGTAGAATAAAGAGGAAGCACAGAAAGATATTTGAAGGAAGAATTGCTAAAAATTTTGTATATTTGAAAAAACTTTAAATCAGTAATTATAAGAAGTTCAATGAAACCCAAGCAAGATAAACACAATGAAAAGCACGCTGAGGCATATTATAAATACTATACAAAAAAAATTAAAAGTTGCCAGAAAAAAATTCATTACATACAGGGGAGAAATTAATAATGCCCTTATTTCTATATCAGAAGCCAGAAAACAATGCAATGTTATTTTTACTGTGCTAAAAATTGTATATCTAGAGAAAATATCCTTCAAAGATCAAGGTGAAATAAAAACATGTTCAGACAAACAAAAGCTGAGAGAATTCATTGTCAGCAGACCAGCATTGCAAAAAAAGTTCAAGGAAGTTCTTCAGGCTGATAGAAAATAACAACAGAAATTAGAATCTACAGAAAAGAATGGAGAGTGCTAGAATTTGAAAATGAGAGACATCTCCCACCATTTGAAATTTCTTTAAAGATCATGAAGTCAACAGTATTATTCTATGTTTTATATGGTAAAGCAAAGGACATGGAATAACTAAGTCAATTCTGTAGCAGAAGAATGAAGTTGAAGGACTTAACCCTACTATATTACAGGTGACTGACTATAATGATACAGTAATCAAGGCAGCTGAGTATTTGTCTAAGGGTAGACATATAGATGATTGAAACAAACTAGTGAGTCCAGAAATAAGCACAGACATATATGGTTAACTGATTTTTAACAAACATGTCAAGGCAATTCAATACAGAGAAGTTGATCTTTTAAAACAATGCTGAAAGAACTGGATATCCTTATGGGGAGAAAAATGAGCTTTAATCCTCACCTCCTATTAAATGTATAAATTAAGTCAGAATGGACCATAGATTTAAATGTAAAAATTAAAACTATAAAGTTCTAGGAGAAGATAAAGGAAAAAAATATTTGTGATTTTAGCATAAGAAAAGATCCACTTAATACACAAAAATCCCAAGTGCAGGTGAGTTAATTCATGTCCAACTCTTTGTGACCCCATGAGTGGTAGCCCACCAGGCTCCTTTGTCCATGGTATTCTCCAGGCAAGAATAATGGAGTGGACTGTCATTCCCTTCTCCAGGAGATCTTTCCAACCCAGGGATCAAACCTGCATCTCCTGCATTGGCAGGCAGATTATTTACCACTGAGCCACCTGGGAGGCCCCAAATCCCAAGGCATAAAAGAAAAAAATCAATAAGACTTTTGCAAGAGTTAAAATGTCTGCTCTTTGAATAACACTGCTAACAGTAGGGAAAAAAAATGCAGGGAAACATGCAAGCAACAGACTAGAAGAATATGTTTGCAATGTATACGTCTGACTGAAGACTTAGACAACACACGTTTACTCCCTCACAATTCTAGAGACAGAAAGTCCAAGATCAGGGTGCCAGCAAGGTTGGTTTCCTCTGAGGCCTTTCTCTTTGGCTTGCAGATGTTCACCCTCTTGCTGCCTCTTTACATGGTCTTTTCTCTGTGTGTGTTCATCCCTTGTCTCTCTTGGTGTATCTAAATTTCCTCTTCTTAGAAGGATATCAATAAATGGATTGGGACCCTCTCTAACGGTCTAATTTTAATGTAATCACCACTTCAAAGTCCTTTCTCAAAATGTTGTTACATTCTGATATACTACATTCTTGTGTGTGCTCTGTGTGTCACACAGTCTTGTGCAATTCTTTGCCACCCTATGGACTGAAGCCCTACAGATCTCTCTGTCCATGGAATTTCCCAGTCTTCACCAGCTTAACCATGTGGTGACTGGAGTGGGCAGCCACTCCCTTCTCCAGGGGATCTTCCTGACTCAGGGATCAAACCTGTGTCTCGTGCATCATAGGTGGATTCTTTACCTCTGAGTCATTATGACTTCAATATATGAATTTTGGAGTGAAACAATTCATCCCATAACATACGGTCATCTTATAAATTCTCACTTAATCTATATAAGCAATAAAGTTCTAGGTCAAGTGTTTCTAATTTGAAACACCAAAAAACAAAGTCACAGCCCCTTAACCTATTCCTAGACTTGAGCCAGTTTATAAAACCAGACTGTCTTGAATGAAGTGGAGACTGGGTCACTTTGAGAATGATTCATGCTACATTGCCAAGAGTGTGTACTCTTAATACTTATCCCAGCTTTCTCCATAAAGATCTATAGCATTTTATTAGAAGGACTGTACATTGTGGATAAGGAAATCATCAGAAATTTCATGGATTACTGAACACTGGCTCTGAGTGCACACTAACAGGGAGACCCAAAACATCACTGGGGTCCACTAGGACTTAAAATCAGGTGATCAACAGAATTTTAGTTCAGGTTCATCTCACAGTGTGTCCACCCATCATCCTGCAGTTATTTTCCCTGTTCCAGAATGTATACTTGAAATAGAAATATTTAGAAACTGGCAGAATCCCCCATGTGATCCTTGGCTTGTGGAATGAGAGCTAATTTGAGAGGAAAGGGCGAAGCGGAAGTCACTAGAGCTGTCTATACCTATTAAAATAGTAAACCATATAGCCACCTTTCTGGAGGGATCTCAGAGATTAATACCACCATCAAGGACTTGAAATATGCAGGAATGTTGACTCCTACCATTCAACTCATCTATCTGGTTTACACAGAAAACACATGACTCTTAGAGAGTAACAGTGGATTATTGTAAGCTTAACCAGGTGGTGACTCCAGTTGCAGCTGGTGTTTCAGTTAGAGTCTCATTGCCTGAGCAAACTAACACTACTTGTGGTATATAGTGTGTAGCTGCTGATGCTTTTTCCCTTTAGTACCTGTTGGGAAAACCAAAGCTATTTGCTCTCAGCTGGCCAGGTCAGCAGTACACCTTCACTGTTCTGCTTTATGTCATAATTTAGTCTGCAGCAAGCCTTCCCTTCAGCAAGACATTGCACTGGTCCATTACACTGATGGTATCATGTTGATTGGACCTAGTGAACAAGAAGTAAACTTACTGGCAAGACATTTGCATGTCGGAGGGTGAGAAATAAATCTGACAGAATTTCAGGGGCCTTCCACCTCAGTGAAATTTCCAAGGGTCCAGTAGAATATGTCAGATATACCTTCTAAGGTAAAAGATATGCAGTTGCATCTGAGTCCTCTGCAATGAAAAAAAAAAAAGAGAGAGAGACAGACAGACATATTCCTAGTGGATCTCTTTACTTTCGTTGGCGATGGTATAGTCACTAAGTTGTGTTTGACTATTTGCAACCCCACGGATTGTAGCCCACCAGGCTCCTCTGTGTGTGGGTTTTCCCAGGCAAGAATACTGGATTTCCCAGGCAAGAATACTGAAGGAAATGGGTTGGCATTTCCTTCTCCAGGGCATCTTCCTGACCCAGGGATTGAACCTGGGTCTCCTGCATTGCAGGTGGATTTCTTACTGACTGAGCCACAAGGGAAGCTGTCTTTGCATTTTAGAGGCAACACATTCCTCATTTGGATGTTATTCTGGTTCATTTACTCAGTGATCTGAAAAGCTAATAGCTTTGAGTGGGTCTCAGAACAACAGAAGATTCTGCAGCAGGTTCAAGCTGCTCTTCTAGGTGCCCTGTCCCTTGAGCATTATGACCTAGCAGATCCAGTGGTGTCTGAAGTATCAGTGGTAGATAGAGCTATTCTTTGGAAACTTTAGCAGATGGGTGTAGAGCAGCATGATCTTCATTTGATTTAATTTTAGAACCAGAACCTGAAGAGCCCGGAGACTTTTTAGTAGATGGAAAACTTGAAGTGGTCGAAGAAGAAGCTAAGAAGGAAGAGGAAGAAGATTTAGAAATAAGTTCAGAACAATCAACAATACCAGCCAATTTGGAACGACTCTGGTCCTTTTCCTGTGACCTAACCAAAGGCCTTAATGTGAGCAGCCTTGCCTGGAATAAAGCAAATCCAGTAAGTTATCAAATGTTTTAATAATTCTGTCTCTAGCATTTAAGGGCATTTACCAAGTATAACACTAATAATTTTCTTTTCTCATTGTTAGGCAAGAGATTTAAATTGATATAACCTCTAGTTTTAAAATTCCTCTGAAAACAAGTTTATATTTTAAAAAGGGGGAAATGCAACAGCTAGAAAACAATGTTTTTTCTTCTTTAATATGAAAGTTTCACCATTTTTATTTTAAGAGATGTGCTTGGAACATGGCTGAATCTCTTTCAGATGTTGAGAAGTGAACAAGAAAATAATATATATTTATTTAGTTTAACATGTTAACCAAATTCATGCACCCAAATTTGCATTCTCTTTAAAGAAACCGTATTTGGAAGTATGTACTTAATCCATGAGGTTGAAAAAGAGTCAGACACGACTTAGCGACTAAATAACAACAATAACAGCTTAATCCAGTGACCCTGTAAAAGTGCAAAATGATTTTGAGATTCCTTAAGAAACTAATACTACAGTGGATATTTAAATAGCACCTACTATGTACCAGGCACTATTGTAAACGTTTTACTTGTATTATTATAAATCTATGAATAAGGTACTGTTTTCCTCATAATGTTGCACTGAAGCACAGAAAGGATAACTTGCCCAAAGTTATATAACCAGTAAGTGAAACAGAATTCAAACCAAGACATCTAGCTACAGAATTCTTGCTTTTACTGAAAGTGAAGTGAAAGTCAGTCAGTTTTGTCTGACTCTTTGTGACCCTATGAACTATACAGTCCATGGAATTCTCTAGGCCAGAATACTGGAGTGGGTAGCCTTTCCCTTCGCCAGGGGATCTTCCCAACCTAGGGATCGAACCCAGCTCTCCCGCATTGCAGGTGGATTCTTTACCAACTGAGCCACAGTGAAGCCCAAGAATACTGGAGTGGGTAGCCTATCCCTTCTCCAGGGGATCTTCCAGACCCAGGAATCAAACCAGGGTCTTCTGCACTGCAGGCGATTCTTTACCAACTGAGCTATTAGGGATGCCCTTTAGTACTGCTCTGTTAAAAATCATCTTGAGGAAAAATAGATGAATCATCAAGCTGGGGAACGGTATGTTTTCTTGTAAAAAAAAAGAATGATTATAGATTAATGAGAGTTGTTTTTTCCTGAGATTTATAAACTGGTTCTGAAGACATGATTCTCAACTAGTGCTTCTGAAAGAACTTTTTTTTTTTGGTCCTTTTTGAGAAATATTTATTTATTTTGGCCTCACTGGGTGCTAGTTGCAGCATCTTTTTCTTGGTTGTTGTTGTTTGGCTCAGGCTGTATTGCCCCACAATGTGTGGAATTCCAGTTCTCAACCAGGGATTGAACCCATATACTCTGCATTGGGAGGTGGACCCCCAACCACTGGACTACCAGGGAGGTCCCTGATGTATGTTTAAAGTCCTCAGAACTAATTTGTTTAAACTGTATTGTTTTATGCATGTTTTAAGAATTAGCCTTGTTTTATCGCTATACCTTATAAGGTACTGTGTGCAAACATGATAATTGTTATGGATATTAAAAACCTATAATCAACCTGAAACTAACAAAACATTGTAAATCAACTCTACTGCAATAAAAATTTTTAAATGAAAAATAAAACTATAATCATTTTTGTTGAAACCCCAGATATGCAGATGATACCACCCTTATGGCAGAAAGTGAAGAGGAACTAAAAAGCCTCTTGATGAAAGTGATAGAGGAGAGTGAAAAAGTTGGCTTAAAGCTCAACATTCAGAAAACGAAGATCATGGCATCTGGTCCCATCACTTCATGGGAAATAGATGGGGAAACAGTGGAAACAGTGTCAGACTTTATTTTTGGGGGCTCCAAAATCACTGCAGATGGTGATTGCAGCCATGAAATTAAAAGGCACTTACTCCTTGGAAGGAAAGTTATGACCAACCTAGATAGCATATTCAAAAGCAGAGACATTAATTACTTTGCCAACAAAGGTCTGTCTAGTCAAGGCTATGGTTTTTCCAGTGATCATGTATGGATGTGAGAGTTGGACTGTAAAGAAAGCTGAGCACTGAAGAATTGGTGCTTTTGAACTGTGGTGTTGGAGAAGACTCTTGAGAGTCCCTTGGACTGCAAGGAGCTCCAACCAGTCCATCCTAAAGGAGATCAGTCCTGGGTGTTCATTGGAGGGACTGATGCTGAAGCTAAAACTCCAATACTTTGGCCACCTCATGCGAAGAGTTGACTCACTGGAAAAGACCCTGATGCTGGGAGGGATTGGGGCAGGAGGAGAAGGGGACAACAGAGGATGAGATGGCTGGATGGCATCACCGACTCTATGGACATGAGTTTGGGTAAACTCCGGGAGTTGGTGATGGACAGGGAGGCCTGGCGCGCTGTGGTCCATGGGGTCACAAAGAGTTGGACACGACTGAGTGACTGAACTGGACTGAAATAACACATTACTTAAATTATGTGTATTATTTTGAATAAAATATAATACTTTTATTGTGGATTTGTGTTTATAAAACTATATTAGGGAACATCTCGTAGATAAGTGAAATTTAATAAATCAATAATAACTGGGTAGTAAAGACAGATGAATCATTTTAAGAAACTGAATATACTCACAGCTAAAAATTAATATATTGCTATTTAGAATAAAGTTAATTTTGAATGAAGCTAAAAATATGACAGATGGTATCCATCATATTTATTAATTAATTCTGTAAATATTTGTTGAGTATTAACTCTGTGCAGAAACTCTGTTAAAGCACTGGAGATACAGTAGTAATTTAGTCACATGTAGGCCCTAGTCATACACTAGTTTCCTGTGTGCTTTAATAAGGAAAAATAATACCGTGGGAACACATAAGAGAAGGTTGTGAATGCTTCTTTGAAGAACTGACATCTATGGTGAGTCTGAAAGAGATGAATAAGAGTTTGTCAATGTCAAGGGTAGTGATGAAAAGTATTGTAAGACAGAGAGAACTGTGGAGACATGATGTTGATTGGGAGGTAAGATGGTGGGAGGACTGTCTTTGTATTCTTTCCGATTACAAAGAAAATTCTGGGTTTGTTTGATAATTAAACTTTTGTGCATATGTACTTATACAGTTGACCTTGAACAAAAGGGGGCTTGGGGTGCCAACCTGTTGTGCAGTTAAAAATCTAAGTGTAACTTTTGACTACCCCAAAACTTAACTACTAATAGCCTACTGTCGACTGAAAGTATTACCAAACATAAACGGTCAGTGAACACATGTTTTATGTATTATATGTATTATAAACTGTAATCTTACAATAAAGCAAGCTAGGGGAAAGAGAATATTATTAAGAAAAATAATAAAGAGAAAATACATTTATAATCAATTCAGTCGTGTCTGACTCTTTGCAACACCATGGACTGCAGCATGCCAGGCTTTCCTGTCCATCACCAACTCCTGGTGCTTGCTCAAACTCATGTCCATCGAGTCGGTGATGCCATCCAACCATCTCATCTTCTGTCATCCCCTTCTCCTCCTGCCTTCAATCTTTCCCAGCATCAGGGTCTTTTGCAATGAGCCAGTTCTTCACATCAGGTGGCCAAAGGACTTCAGCATCAGTCCTTCCAAAGAATATTCAGGACTGATTTCCTTTAAGATTGACTGGTTGGATCTCCTTGTAATCCATGAGATTCTCAAGAGTCTTCTCCAACACCAAAGTTCAAAAAGATCAGAAGATCAATTCTTCAGGGCTCAGCTTTCTTTATAGTCCAACTCTCACATCCATACATGACTACTGGAAAAAACCATAGCTTTGGCTAGACAGACCTTTGTTGGCAAAGTAACGTCTCTGCTTTTTAATATGCTGTCTAGGTTGGTCATAGCTTTTCTTCCAGGGAGCAAGTGTCCTTTAATTTCAGGGCTGCAGTCACCATTTGCAGTGGTTTTGGAGCCCAAGAAAATAAAGTCTGTCACTGTTTCCATTGTTTCCCTGTCTGTTTGCCATGAAGTGATAGGACTGGATGTCATGACCTTAGTTTTCTGAATGTTGAGTTTTAAGCCAACTTTTTCACTCTCCTCTTTCACTTTCATCAAGAGGCTCTTTAGTTCTTCATTTTCTGCCATAAGAGTGGTGTCATCTGTGTATCTGAATTTATTGATATTTCTCCCAGCAGTGTTGATTTCAGCTTGTGCTTTACCCAGCCAAGCATTTTGCATGATGTACTCCAAATATAAGTTAAATAAGCAGGGTGACAATATACTCCTTTCCCAATTTGGAACCAGTCCATTGTTCCATGTCCGGTTCTAACTGTTGCTTCTTGACCTGCATACAGATTTCTCAGGAGGCAGATAAGGTGGTCTGGTATTCCCATCTCTTTAAGAATTTTCCATAGTTTGTTGTGATCCACACAGTCAAAGGCTTTGGCATAGTCCATAAAGCAGAAGTATATGTTTTTCTGGAACTCTCTTGCTTTTTCTATGATCAACAGATCAATGGATCAACATTTATAGTACTGTACTGTACTTAGCAACACTGAAGTGTATGTCATGCATTTTAACAGATGAATTGTCTGTCAGTGCCTATATCAGTATTGTCTTAGATGATGCAAAATACTATAGACATTACATGTGTTACTTAGATATCAAAAATAAAAAGATAATATGAAAAATTCCTATTTTTTTCAAGTATAGTGATTTATATATTGATGACAAAGAAGCAGCAATATGATTGCTTTATGGTAGCCTAGTGTAATTGATATGATTGCTTCAGGATAGCCTAGACTATACACTAATGAATGAATTGTTATAAAATTTCAATGGCATACAGTATTATAGTCATATTCATAATGGTGTATTGGAAACGTTGTTACCCTGAAAAAAGCTGCTTACCTGTGATGATAGGCTGATATGCAGTTCTTCAATTATGAGAGTGAGGCATATGTATGGTAATATATAATTCTTTGAAAGCAAAGTTATAAAACAGTAATAAAATGAATACATTATTAATTTTATATTAAATGTTCACTTATGCCTATCAAAGGAGTAGACTATTATCTACATACATTTTATACATTCATGAAAAATCCTTTTCTTAATGTTTTGGATTTCTAGGCTATGCAGTTTTTCTGTGAATTTTTTCAAATGGTTACAAATCTCCAAAAAAAGTTTCAATATATTAGTTTAAAAGAATCCATTTATAAGTAGACCTACACAGTTCAAACTCATTGTTCAAGGGTCAATTATAAAGGCATTTCTGGAAATGACCTGCTGTATTAATCAGCTGAAGCTACCATAACAAAACACCGTAGACTGAGTGGCTTAAACAATGGAAATTTATTTCTTACAGTTCTGGAGGCTGATTCATTTCCTGGGTAAGGCTCTCTCCCAGGCTTGACTGTATCCTCACATGGTGGAGAGAAAGGGCTCTTAGGTTTCTTCCTCTTTTTGTAAGGAACCCAATCCTATCGAATGAGGACCCTACCCTCCTGGACTTGTTTAACGTTAATAACCTCCTAAATGTGCTATTTTCAGATATAATCACATATTATTAGGGGTTAGGACTTCCACAAATGACTTTTAGGAGAGGAGACACAATTCAGTCCATAGCACCTCACTTTAAATTTAAAGGTCTTCTATTTTACATTTGAAAAAATTAGGTCATCCTTAAAAACCCATAGGAGATTATAATGTAATAATACAATTTTTGAAGATTATCTCAATATGTAAAAGAGCTTGTTAGCAATTGGTTCTTTTTGAGTACTTATTTTTCAGTCTGAAAATGTGATTATTGTGATTTTGCTTAGGAAGATGGAAATGTAGAGTGAAAATAGATGGCATATGGTGTTTTTTTAACCTTAATTAAAATATAATCACTCTTCTTAACACAGTTCATTAATATACATCTTCATACATTTGCCAATATTTTTATGTTATCCTCTCTTAGTTTGAATTTTTCTGGTTTTCAGGACCTTTTGGCTGTTGGCTATGGACACTTTGGATTTAAGGAGCAAAAAAGAGGATTGGCCTGCTGTTGGTCAATAAAGAACCCCATGGTAACTTGAGCAGGAACAAGATCTATTTTTATTTAATTAAATGTTGACATAATTCTCGTTAAGTAGTAGATAGTCATATTTGATAATTAAGCAAAGTCAAGGAAGTTTTATCATGCAAGACTTTATTTTCTTTGGTTTAAATCTGTAACAATTAAATAATAAAAACTTATTCTGATACTTTATAGGATAAAGTAAATTCACTACTATGTGCTGTTAGATCTGATGATCCAGGGCTGAACCATTATTGTATATCACTGCCTGTTATAAAGAAAAATATTTGCAAATGCAAATTTTAAAAATTGTTTCATTTATTATTGGATTGCTTTTCAGTATCTGAATAACTCATCACTTTATAAGATAGGTTTCTGTTATCCTCAATAGATGTAAAATAGATTCATATAATATCTTACTGTTGTGAGTTTTTAAAGAAAATGAAAAGAATCAGTTATGTTTTTTGCTAAATAGCTCTAGTCAATCTGTCACTTACAAGTTTGCCTTTAATTTTTTTTTTTTTAATCACACCATGTGGGATCTTAAGTACCCTGACCAGAAATTGAACCTGCACTCCTTGGATTGGAAGCAGAGAATGTTAACCACTGGACTCCCAGGGAGGTCCCTTTACCCTTAGTTTTACTTTACAACAGAAATGAAAAGTGGACCACTTTAAAAAGATCAGAAAGGCATACAGAAATAATTGGAGTTCTTATAAATAACCCTCATCTGTTAGGAGGTTGGGTTTATATAGCCTAAAAGAAAGGAAGAAGCAATTTTAAACATGTGGAAGGATTGACAGGATTCATCAACAGCAAGTTGTCTTCTTTTCCATGTAGGTTGTTAGAAACAGGAAAGGGTTTGAATGGGACATTCAAACAAAAGAATAAAACTCTTGACAGAGTTGTAGAAAAGAGTAACTTAGAAAGTTCTAGAGCCTTTTCTATCCTTATTTAGAAATGATTAGATAATACAAGCATTAGAAACAGATACTGGGAGATAGGAATATATGCAGGATAATTTATTTGGTGGAAATTATTTGTATTTTTAAGAATGTAGACCTGTGATGGAAAATCCTGTTGGAAGATTACCCAAAATGATAATTACTGTAGAGCTACATGCTGTATTTTGCAAAATTACTGAGCTCTGAGGATTCATCAAAATAAAGGAAATGAACCGATTGAGGTTTTGTTCTCATGTATATACGAAGTTAGGAGTAACTGAATGCAGGTTAATGCTCCTCACATCCCCACTGCCATCAGCCTAGTCTTAAGTCACTATCACACCCTCCTGTACTGTGGTCTATAAAACCAAGTTTAAATTGTAATATAATATATATTTTTTATTCAGTGGCCAGAGCGTACTTATCAGAGTCCTTATGGAGTTACTGCTGTGGATTTTTCAATCGGCTCACCTAACCTTTTAGCAGTTGGCTATCACAATGGCACTATTGCAATTTATAATGTACAGAACAACAGTAACCTTCCGGTTCTGGATAGTAGGTGAGAAAATCCAAGAATTAGATAAATATATAACATGTACTTTTTTTTCAGGAGAAGAAAAAAATTAATGTCATTTAGTTTTGAGTGAATGTTTATACTCTTATTGAGAGTGATACCATTATCTTTCAAACATTTGATAATTCCTCACAACGTCTCTCCAGTTGGAATGCTCAGCTTTAACATCTCTTTATCATCTTTTCTGCCTGCCCACCAACAAACTTCTTTTGGTGTATGCTGCTGCTTTTTAAAAAGCTAAATTTTTTTCCAGGTTCATTGAGGTATAATCGACAAATAAAAATTGAGTTTATTTAGGTTGTACAACATGATTAAGTGTACAATGTGATGATTTAATATATGTATACATTGTGAAATGATTAGTGCAATCAAATTAATTAATGCATCCATAATCTCACATACCTGGAGAAGGAAATGGCAATCCACTCCATTATTCTTGCCTGGAAAATCCCAGGGACAGAGGAGCCTGGTGGGCCACAGTCTATTTCATCACAAAGTGTCAGACATGACTTAGTGACTAAACAACAACAACAACCTCACATAGTTACCATTTTTTTGTGTGTGGTAAGAACACTTAAGATCTACTCTTTTAGCAAATTTCGTGTATGCAACATAGTATTATTAACTATAATCACCATGATGTGCATTAGATTTCAAGAACTTTCATTTTATAAATGAAAGAAATAATTAATGTGACATATTGAGAAACTAAAAAAAGTTTAAGGTGAAAGAGATCGAAAGATACCTCAAGTTTTTATAATAAACCTGATACTCATGGAGCAAAAATGAGGTCATATATTCATATTAGTGTTTGAGTAAACTTCAGAAGAACTGGAGATAGGCTTTAAAGCAGGTGTTTTTTAGCTTAATTTTGAAATTATTTGCATAGTTTTGTAAGTGTGAGCCTTGTGTTTATTTCCGGGCAGAAGATTCGTAACTTTTACCAAATAATCAAATACATCTAGATTTAAAAGTATTCAGCCCTATTGCTTTGGAGGATTCACATAAAAAATCAAGAGTCAGTACTAGGAACAAAGCAACCCATTAACCAAAAGGAAAGTAGTAATCTGAGAAGTGATTTTAATTTTTGAGAAAAATTTTAAATCTCAGCCTTAGAGAGCATCAAGCCAGTGGACAATGCTGAAATATAAGAAGGGTGAAGTAACTATTTACTTGAATAGGACTTAAATGACTTACTTATTTAAACTATGAGAAATATCCTTGTAAAAATGGAGATACTTATATTCAATGTATCTAAATAAACCAAATTTACACAACTAGGAAAAAGTAAGTGAGTAGAGTAAAAGGAGTAGATTCTTAAAAGAAAGATATATTTGCTTTTATATTCCTATTATGATAGCAATAAAATTTTCGTTTTGTAAGAAATGAGAAAAACATCAGTGAATATTAGAAAAGTGGTTTTTTCCCCCTGATTTACAAAATATTTAAAGTTGAACAATAAAAGCATCATTCTGTAATTAAGTCATGATGCTTTAGGGAGTCGTCCTTATCGCTTAGTATTACAAGTCTTTTTAAAAATTATGATTTTCCACTTAGTGATTTTCCTTGTTTTAGTGAATCACCTCAAAAACACTTGGGACCTGTATGGCAACTGCAGTGGATAGAACAAGATCGAGGGACAACAGGTGATGACAAAAGAGAAATACTAGTTTCTATATCAGCGGATGGAAGAATCTCTAAATGGGTTATACGGAAAGGACTGGACTGTCATGGTAAAAATAAATAAATACACTCACACTCTCTCTCTCTCACACACACACATATACACCCCCCACCCCCCACCCCCCACAAATTATCTTTCTCTTATTATGTGCTGAATTATAAAAGGTGATAAATTTAGGTTTGACTAAATAAGAGAAAAACTAGGCTTGATCATTTTGCTAAGCAACTAACTCTGATATTTGCTTATTTTAACCTAATGACATGCAAAGGATGGCAGAACTCATATTGTTTGCAGAAGGGACATATTATAATACTTTTTTCACGTGGTAGATAAGGTATCTATTTTTTCTTTAAAGATTTGATGCGCTTGAGGCGAACGACTGCTAGCACCAGCAAAAAAGGAGGGGAAAAGGAAAAGAAAGGTGAAGCTTTGATATCTCGACAGGCTCCTGGAATGTGTTTTGCTTTTCATCCCAAGGTAAATTATTTCAGTACAACTTCTAATTATTGAAGTGTGTTAAGATATAAGGCTGGGATTTCCCCGGCAGTCCAGTGGTTGAGATTTCAGTGTCCAAGGCAGGAGGTGCAGATTCAGTCCCTGGTCAGGGAGCTAAGATCACACAAGTCTCGTGGCCAAAAACAAAGGCGAAAGGTTAGCATGTTAATAGATATTGTGCCTTGTAAGCATAAAACTAACAAACTTAGGTATCAGCCTAAGGTGAAATGGCATATTGAGTGCCGCACTTTCACAGCATCATCTTTTAGGATTTGAAATAGCTCAACTGGAATTCCATCACCTCCAATAGCTTTGTTCATAGTGATTCTTTCTAAGGCCCACTTGACTTCACATTCCAGGATGTCTGGCTCTGGATGAGTGATCACACCATCGTGATTATCCGGGTCGTGAAGATCTTTTTTGTACAGTTCTTCTGTGTATTCTTGCCACCTCTTCTTAATATCTTCTGCTTCTGTTAGGTCCATACCGTTTCTGTCCTTTATCGAGCCCATCTTTGCATGAAATGGTCCCTTGGTATCTCTAGTTTTCTTAAAGAGATCTCTAGTCTTTCCCATTCTGTTGTTTTCCTCTATTTCTTTGCATTGATCGCTGAGGAATGCTTTCTAATCTCTTCTTGCTCTTCTTCAGAACTCTACATTCAGATGCGTATATCTTTCCTTTTCTCCTAGCTTTTCGCTTCTCTTCTTTTCTCAGCTATTAGTAAGGCCTCCCCAGACGGCCATTTTGCTTGTTTGCATTTCTTTTCCATGGGGATGGTCTTGATCCCTGTCTCCTGTACAATGTCATAAACCTCATTCCATAGTTCATCAGGCACTCTATCTATCAGATCTAGTCCCTTAAATCTATTTCTCACTTCCACTGTCTAATCATAAGGGATTTGATTTAGGTCATACCTGAATGGTCTAGCAGTTTTCCCTACTTTCTTCAATTTAAGTCTGAATTTGGTAATAAGGAGCTCATGATCTGAGCCACAGTCAGCTCCTGGTCTTGTTTTTGTTGATTGTATAGAGCTTCTCCATCTTTGGCTGCAAAGAATATAATCAATGTGATTTCGGTGTTGACCATCTGGTGATGTCCATGTGTAGAGTCTTCTCTTGTGTTGTTGGAGGAGAGTGTTTGCAGCCGTGGCCACAGGACTGGAAAAGGTCAGTTTTCATTCCAATCCCAAAGAAAGGCAATGCCAAAGAATGCTCAAACTACTGCACAATTGCACTCATCTCACATGCTAGTAAAGTAATGCTCAAAATTCTCCAAGCCAGGCTTCAGCAATACATGAACCGTGAACTTCCTGATGTTCAAGCTGGTTTTAGAAAAGGCAGAGGAACCAGAGATCAAATTGCTAACATCCGCTGGATCATGGAAAAAGCAAGAGAGTTCCAGAAAAACATCTATCTCTGCTTTATTGACTATGCCAAAGCCTTTGACTGTGTGGATCACAATAAACTGTGGAAAATTCTGAAAGAGATGGGAATACCAGACCATCTGACCTGCCTCTTGAGAAATCTGTATGCAGGTCAGGAAGCAACAGTTAGAACTGGACATGGAACAACAGACTGGTTCCAAATAGGAAAAGGAGTACGTCAAGGCTGTATATTGTCACCCTGCTTATTTAACTTCTATGCAGAGTACATCATGAGAAACGCTGGACTGGAAGAAACACAAGCTGGAATCAAGATTTCCGGGAGAAATATCGATAACCTCAGATATGCAGATGACACCATTGTTATGGCAGAAAGTGAAGAAGAACTAAAGAGCCTCTTGATGAAAGTGAAAGAGGAGAGTGAAAAAGTTGGCTTAAAGCTCAACATTCAGAAAACGAAGATCATGGCATCCGGTCCCATCATTTCATGGGATATAGAAGGGGAAACAGTGGAAACAGTGTCAGACGTTATCTTTTTGGGCTCCAAAATCACTGCAGATGGTGACTGCAGCCATGAAATTAAAAGACACTTACTCCTTGGAAGAAAAGTTATGACCAACCTAGATAGCGTATTGAAAAGCAGAGACATTACTTTGCTGACTAAGGTCCGTCTAGTCAAGGCTATGGTTTTTCCAGTAGTCATGTATGGATGTGAGAGTTGGACTGTAAAGAAGGCTGAGCACCGAAGAATTGATGCTTTTGAACTGTGGTGTTGGAGAAGACTCTTGAGAGTCCCTTGGACTGCAAGGAGATCCAACCAGTCCATTCTGAAGGAGATCAGCCCTGGGATTTCTTTGGAGGGAATGATGCTGAAGCTGAAACTCCAGTACTTTGGCCACCTCATGCGAAGTGTTGACTAATTGGAGAAGACTCTGATGCTGGGAGGGATTGGGGGCAGGAGGAGAAGGGGATGACAGAGGATGAGATGGCTGGATGGCATCACTGACTCAATGGACGTGAGTCTGAGTGAACTCCAGGAGTTGGTGATGGACAGGGAGGCCTGGCATGCTGCGATTCATGGGGTCGCAAAAAGTCGGACACGACTGAGCGACTGAACTGAATTGAACTGAACTGAAGGTGAAATGGCACTTTCCAGTTGGCTGTCCTTCATCTGCATTTTAGAGGAAAGGTCTGTATTTCTGAGCAACAATAGAAGGATTATCTACTCAATTGCTCATTTTAACTTGAATGCCCCACCTTGCCCCTGTTGGGTACTCTCCTGCCCTATCATAGTGACAGAAACTGAATCCACTAGATAGTCTTACATATCTCACTGTGAGTGGTGACTCTCATGATTCTGGGGATTTGGAAGACCACTTCAGATTATCCCTATCAAGACCAAAATGAAATCAGAGCACTGTTAGTAAAGTTCTGCTTTTCTAATTCTTTTTACCTGGAGGCTCTTTGGAATCAGAAAATTCAACCACTGTGACTCTTACAAGAAAACATTTCCTATATATTTTCTATTATATGTAATATGATCATCTCTTTAATGATACCAATATTCACCTACTTATGCAAACCAAAACTTGAGTTCTTACTCTATTCTACTCTATCACCCACATGATATTTAGGTTTTATCATCCTACTTCTTTTAGTTCAAGCCTACTGTTCATATAGTTCAGGCTTTTATTATTTTTCACTTTTATCACCGTGTATGTGGTCACTCAGTTGTGTCGGACTCTGGGCTCCTCTGTCCTTGGGACTCTCCAAGCAAGAACACTGGGGTGGGTAGCCAATCCGATCTCCAGAGGATCTTTCCTGACCCAGGGATGAAACTCTGGTCTCCTGTATTGCAAGCAGATTCTTTTACCTCTGAGTCACCAAGGAAGCCCTTTTATCACTACAGTCATATTCTCACTGCATTCATTCTCAAATTCCTATAATCTGCTTGTCAACTTGACTGTAGAAGAGTGGTTCTCAATGTGGGCAGGGAGGGGAGTATTTTCCATCAGGGACATTTCACAATGTCTTCTTCAGATATTTTTGGTTGTTGCAGCTGTGGGAGGTGGGATGTAGGGAGGAGAGTTATATCTAGCGAGCAGAGTCCAGGGATGCTGCTAAACACGCTACAATGCACAAGACAACCACCCTCCTCTCCCCACCCAAACAAAGAATTAGCTGGCTCAGAACATCAATATTGCTCCTTTGATTTCTTCTTTGACTGATAAAGCATGTTATTTAGTTTCCAAATATTCACAGTTTTTCTAAGGATCTTTGTGTTGGTTTCTAATTCAATTCCATAATGATCAGAGAGCCAACTTTTTATAAACTGAATCCTTTTGAATTTATTGAGATTTGTTTTAGAGCCTAGAATGTGATGTTTACTTGTATATATTCCCTTTGCATTTGAGAAAAGTGTATATTCTGCTACTGTTGGGTAAATGTTCTGTGAATGTCAATCAGGTTATGTTGGTTGATGATATTGTTCAAGTTCACTATATCCTTCCTGATTTTCTGCCTGTTTCTTCCATGATTTATTGACAGAAAGGTATCAAAGTGTCTGACCATAATTGTGAATTTGTCTTTTCTCCCTTTGAAATCCTATCAATTTTTTCTTTATGTATCTTGAAGCTTTAAGTACATAAGTGTTTAGAATTGTTCTCTTGATTAATCGATTCCCTTATTATACAATGACCTTATTTATAGCTGGTAACATTCTTTACTCTGAAATCTACTTAGTCTGACATTAATGTAGCCACTACACCTTTCTTTTAACTAATATTAGCACAGTTTATCATTTTACATTCTTTTACATTTAACCTATTTATGTCTTTATATTTAAAGTATGTTTCTTATAGGGAGCATATTGTTGAATTTTGCTTTTTTATCCAGTCCTAGAATCTCTGACTTTTGTGATATTTACACAGTTTACCTTTAGTTTGATTGTTGATTTAGTTTGGTTTGAGTCTGTCATCATTCTTAACTAATTTATGTTTGGGAAGAAATGCAAAACATATTTGACCCCTTTGTCTGGAGGTAGGACTCTGAAGGGCTGTCTCAGCTCCAAAGCTTATTATAGGTTGGACTGACCACTCTGTTGCAGATACATCATAGTTTAACTTAAATCTCTACCTGTTCCTGTTTCCCTCAAAGAGGTTGTTTCTGAGAGAACTTCCCAATAAACCTCTTGCCTGGAGGTCTCAGGTTTATATAGTGAGGAACCCAGCTTTAGACAGCAACCTTGAAGAGCTCTAGAGAAAGACCTTTATCTGTGTGCTAAGTTGTTTCAGTCATGTCCAACTCTTTGTGATGCTGTGGACTGTAGCCCACCAGGCTCCTCTGCCCATGGGGTTCTCCAGGCAAAAGAACACTGGAGTGGGTTGCCATGCCATCCTCCAGGGGATCTTCCTAACCCAGGGATTGAACCCACATCTCTTGTGTCTCCTGCATTGGCAGGCAGGTTCTTTACCATTGAGCCACCAGGGAAGCCCAGAGAAAGATGACCTACTTAAAAATACTACTGAGGTAATCATTGTTCATATATAAAAAAGGAATTAGATCCCTACTCCTTTATATGTAAAAACTTTTAGAAGGAAATATGGGAGAATATCTCTATGACTTCAAAGTAGGAACAGTTTCTTAAAGCACAAAATCCTAATTATGTAAAATATATAATACCAGCTACATTAAAATGAGAACTTTTATTTACTAAATGACACTAAGAGTTCTTAAAAAAAAAAAAAAGCTGTATGCTGGGAGAAGATTTTTGCCATCTAATAACAGACAAAACATATGCAATAGAATATATTAGGAACTTATTAAAATGAATATGAAAAAGAAAGATTATTAGTAAAATGGTCAAGAAATGTGAACGGAAGAGGAGATTCAATTGGCCAATAAACATAAAAATGCTCAACTTTGTTTATATCCACATAGATGAAACTTAAAACCATTCAGTGTAAGCTAATACCTAATAGGATGGCAAAATCTAGGATTTCTAATGTAACCAAACTGTTGAAGAGAATGTGTGTCAAAAGGAACTTTTATATACTGCTGAATGTAAATTGGTAATACTACTTTGGGGGAAAAATGGACTTTATTTTGTAATTTAAACTACATAGACCCCCATGATCTCGTAATTGCATTCTTAAGTACTGATATATGCTAGAGCAATGTGTCTCAGATTTCAGGGTTCTTATAACTTACCTGGGAATCTTATTAAAATGATTCTGATTCAGCAGGTCTGGGGCAGGGCCTGACATTCTGCAGTTCTATAATACTACCAGGTGGTGCTGACTTGACATAGCTCCACATAGAGCCCTGACTTTCAGACTTTCTGACTATAACTTCAGTATAGAAAACACATTTTAAATCCCTATTTGGTACATACATCTGAGATGTCTGAGACTCCGTCTCGTTTACTCTCTCATTCTCAGCAAGAATCATGTTCTTGTTAAGTCATCTGTCTTCTCTTTGATTAATTCTAGTGAAATAATACTGTTTCCCTGGACTGTTAGTTCTCTTGTCAGGTAGCTCTAAATGTTAGAAAGTTTCTTGCTCATTTTAAGTGAATGTTTGTCCATGTAGTTTCTAGATAGGATACTAAGTTCTACACTCAATTTTAGCAAAGAAAAGAATCTGTGTTTTCTTTGCACAGCCATCCTTCAGGGAGTTTAATTATTATAAAATCATGATCTAAAGAAAAAGACAACAGTCAATTGTCTACAAGATGGTATTTCTAGTTTTGGTTCTTGAACATATTTTAAGAAATCTTGAATTCTGTCTTCTGTTTAGCACATTTACTAATACATCACAAGTTAATGCATTCTGATTTTTTGTGTTTAGGACACAAATATCTATTTGGCTGGTACTGAAGAAGGTCATATTCACAAGTGTTCCTGTTCATACAATGAACAATATCTAGATACCTACAGAGGACATAAGGTTAGTTTTAATTACAGTAGGCATGGAAAATTTTATCTTGTTATATCTCTGAAAAAAGTATTAGACACAGTATTTTTATGCAATAATTTATAACTTCAGATTTAAAAATAAAAGCTTGAATTTGTATATGCAACACCCATAGTATGCGGGGCTTTTAATTTTGCTTCTAGATATCCTTGATTTCTTTTCATAAGTTATTAGATCACAATTTTAGCTTCTTAAAAACTGCTGATTTAACATGCTGATCTCAAAGTAAAACTGACGCTGGCATATACGCATTCCCTACATTTTAAAATGCTAGTTCCTACCATGTTTTTTTCATTTTCTCCTTTATTTTTGTTTATTTTTCTTAATATTCCTAAATATTTTTAAATACTATAGTATATATTAATATTTAGTAAGTACTGTAACAACTATATTTGTATGCTTCTGTATGCCATAATTTAGGGAAGAGATTCAACTTTGACCTAGTATTCTTAGCTAAGATAATACTTACACAATAATGCATGGTGTATAAAGCTTTTAGAAATCTGAGCATTTTAAGTTTGTTGGTCAAATTTAAAGTATAAGACATTAAATACTACTTACTATGTATTTTAATTTATTTTTCTTATCTTAGGGACCAGTGTATAAAATAGCATGGAACCCATTTTGCCATGATGTTTTCTTAAGCTGTTCTGCAGATTGGGGTGTTATTATATGGCAACATGAGAATCTCAAACCATTTTTGAGTTTTTATCCAACTACTTATGTTGTTTATGATATTGCCTGGTCTCCAAAATCATCCTACATATTTGCAGCTGCAAATGAGAGCAGAGTGGAGATTTGGGACCTTCACATCAGCACGTAAATATTAACCTTTTTCTTGAAGATAATTGCAGTTCCATCTAAATGATGCCTGATGGTTTTGACATTGGTTAGAGAGAACTGTCGGAGAAGGCAATGGCACCCCACTCCAGTACTCTTGCCTGGAAAATCCCATGGACAGAGGAGCCTGGTGCGCTGCAGTCCATGGGGTCGCTGAGTCAGACATGACAGCGACTTCACTTTCACTTTTCACCTCCAGGCATTGGAGAAGGAAATGGCAACCCACTCCAGTGTTGTTGCCTGGAGAATCCCAGGGATGGCGGAGCCTTGTAGGCTGCCGTCTATGGGGTTGCACAGAGTAGGACACGACTGACACGACTTAGCAGCGGCAGCAGCGGCAGCAAGAGAACCGTAGTTACTTTAAAACAAGTAATAGTTCACACTATGAGAGTTCTTTATGAATAAAGTGATGTGCCAGGATAATATATTAATTATCTACATCATATGTATTAATAGTTTAAAAACATTTGAATGAAAATGGGTTATTCTATCTCCTCAATTAAAATTATTTATTTGGCTGCATCAGATGTTAGT
Organism: Budorcas taxicolor; assembly: GCF_023091745.1. NCBI lineage: Eukaryota > Metazoa > Chordata > Mammalia > Artiodactyla > Bovidae > Budorcas > Budorcas taxicolor. The sequence continues at coordinate 78,459,038 of NC_068912.1, forward strand.
TGTAGCATGGAAGATCTTTTAGTTGTGGCATGCAAACTTAGTTGCAGTATGTGGAATCTAGTTCCCTGACCAAAGATTGAACCCAGGTCCCCTGCATTGGGAGCATGGCGTCTTAGCCACTGAAACACCACGGTAGTCCCCCATCAAATTTTTATAGACTGATATAGGATATCATAACTACTTGAATTCTTTGTCATTGTCTGGTTTATGGAAGAATGCAGAGAGGTACTTTTCTACTTGTTCTTAACCGAAGACCTTTTTATTAGTAAGATAAAGAAGGGAGCAAAATAAGTATTTTTAAATGATATTTACTTATTCTCTTACCTCATTTTAAAACATATTTGAAGAAACATGCAGTTTAATTAATTTTTTTTTCTTTAAGTGTTACATCAAAGTTATTAGAGGGCCATAGACTGGACCGTCCTTTTTAATATGAAAGTTTATAAAGTGCTGGAATTGTGTTTAATGATTCTACTTCTTCAATCATTATTTCAATATTAGAAAATATTGTAGACCTTTAGGCAAGTTATTAAGGAGGAGAAGCATGGAAATACATTCTTGTTTGAAATAAATGATATAAAATTCAATGGGTTTATTAATAATTGCAAATTTTTTTCCTAGAGATTAATAATAGTTTAGTGACTTTAAAATTTTGTCACGACTCATTCTATAAAACAATTTGAACCAAAAACTCAAGGAGTACAACACAAAACAATATATTTTTGTGTATGAGATGACTAACGTAGAAAGTGGTTACTTAAAGGAATGTCATCTCTGATTTTTTTTTTCCTAGTAAAATTGTAGTTCCCAGGCAAAATTTCTTCAGAAGAAGTATGCAAGTTACTGCTTCTTTTATAAGAATGTCAATGGATTGCTTTGGCTGAGTAAGAGTAGAGAAGGTTCTTGTTTAGAGAACCTTGGAACAAGGTTCTAAATCTTGTTCAGATTCACTTATGGTCTAGGGATTCATATGGATCAAAACATCCTTCCCTTAAAAGACATTTATTATTTAAGAAGTTGTACTAGGGATCCTCAGAGAAACTGAACCCATAAAATAGAGTTGGTGGGAGGAAGGGAGAGAGAAAGAGTGCTGCTACTGCTGCTAAGTCGCTTCAGTCGTGTCCAACTCTGTGCAACCCCATAGATGGCAGCCCACCAGGCTCCTCCGTCCCTGGGATTCTCCAGGCAAGAACACTGGAGTGGGTTTCCAGTTCCTTCTCCAGTGCATGAAAGTGAAAAGTGAAAGTGAAGTCACTCAGTCGTGTCCGACCCTTAGTGACCCCATGGACTGCAGCCTTCCAGGCTCCTCCGTCCATGGGATTCTCCAGGCAAGAATACTAGAGAAAGAGTGAGAGAGAATACTAGAGAAAGAGTGACAGAGATTTAAAAATATTGGCTCATGTGATTGTGGGGCCTGGCAGTTCCCAAGTTTGCTTGACAGGGTAACAAGCCAAAATTTCCATCAGGGGAGTCCATGTTGCAGTCTTGAGTACAAAGGCAATATAGAGGCAGAAATTTATTCGGTTTCAAAGACCTCAGTCTTTTCTTCTAAGGCTTTCAACAAATTAGATGAGGCCAACTCACTTTGTGAAGGATAATTTGCTTTATTCAAATTCTACTGATTTAAGTTAATCATATCATACCTTCACATCAGTGTGTAGAGTGGTGTTTGACTAAACAACTGGAAACCACAGCCTAGCCAAATTAATGCATAAAATTAATCATCACAGGAGTTTAAAGTATGAGTTCACATCTTAATTGTGAATACTTTATTTAGTTGAAATTAGTTTATTGAAAGAATGAAAGCTTTGATTGAATAAAGGGTGAGAAATAGTTATTTTGCTTTTGGAAACACATAAAGACGCTTTTGGTTTTTGTTAAATGAAATCACAAATATCTCAGGCTTTTCTTAGTCTGTATGTAAAAAGAACATATTAACAATAACTAAACTTATAAATACAATATTTCATTACAGTTTGGACCCTCTGATTGTCAATGTTGCTAACCCTGGAATCAAGTTCACAACTGTTCTTTTTGCTAAGCAAACAGATTGCCTTCTGGTGGGAGATAGTGATGGACAAGTTGCTGTATATGAATTAAAAAATATGCCCACTACTTTGGATTCTAACAGGGTAAGACTTGAAAGTCAAAATCTTATGTCATTTTATGATTTTATTCAGCTGTACTTTTGTGTCATACAAGAGATTTACATTTCTCAAATATCTGAAGTGTGGCATAGTGGAAAGATATATATAAGTCCCAAGAGTGGCATGGTGTCTAGCAGGCTTATTTTATTTGAGCCTCACAGTCTTTATCTGTTAAATGAAAACATCATTCTTTATTTTTAAAAGTAAATAATGTTGAGCAGAATAATTATAAATATTATATGAAATCATTTAAAACTGTCCCTAGTTTATGGTTGTGACTGTTCTCTGCAAATATTCAAAGACTTTTACAAGATATAATATTTTTATTTATTTATTTTTGTCAAGAAAGTAGAATTTATGGGTAAGCATGAGTAAGGAGGGGCAGCGCCAAGGCTCTCATGAGTGCAGGACCCATTTGTCAGAGGGCCATGATTAGGGATATATTTGACCCTACAGCCATCTAAATGAGCCGCTTTTCTACCATCATGTTTTCAAATTCACCTGCGTTAAACTTAGTAAATCCCCACTTCTTGGAGATGTGGATCATCTGGTGGCCAGGGAACTTGAACTTGGCTCTGAGGAGGGCCTCAATCACAGGCTTATTGTTCTGCTGCTAGGTGTGGATGGCCATTATGACTCTGGCCACTGCTCCCTGGGACTTTCCAAAGGCACCGAGCACACCTGTCTGGAGCCTAGACAGAGCAGCATGCCAGTCATGAAGGTCCAGTAGAAAGAGTTGTCTCCAAGATCCCTTAGGGCAACCTGTACAGGCAATAGACAAGGAGGTGGCTGTTTGCAGCGATTGCACACTGGGCCCCTGTGAGGAAGAGCACAGTCAGCTAACTGGCTGCAAAAGGAAATAATATTTTTATTTTAAAATTATTTTGGAAATAATATTTTTAGATGTTATCCAGTGTTCCTAAGGTTGCCATTTGTTTCTATTGGTTTGACATTGTCCTCTTCCCTAACTCTGATCTTCAGATATCAACGATTTGTTATAAAACTTTGATAAGTAAATCAGCATCACTATATATCATTATATATATATTTTGCTTATGTGTTGTTTAAAAGTTTTTTTAATTGAAGTAAAGTTGATTTATAGTGTTAAATCACATCGTGATTTGGTATTTTATATATTATACTTAATTTAAAGTTATTATAAAATGTTGGGTATATTCCCTGTGCTATACATTGTATCCTTGTTTCTTATTTATTTCATACCTAGTAATTTGTACCTGGTAATCCCCTTCCCTTATCTTGCTACTCTCTCCTCCCCTCTCCCCACTGGTAACCACTGATTTGTTCTCTGTATCTGTGAGTCTTGTTTCTATTCATTCATCTTCTTTTTTAGATTTCCCATATATATGAAAGCATATAGTATTTGTCTTTCTTTGACTTACTCAATTACCCTCCAAATCCATCCATGTTGTTGCAAATTGCAGAATTTGATTTTCTTAAAATTTCTGGGTAATATTCCATTGTGTATATATATGTGTGTATATATACATATATATACATGTATATATATATACACATATACTATATAGATGTCCATTATTTTCAAGATAGCTTTTCAGTTTTTTTCTGTTTATGTTTAGATTTCTAGTTTAAGGAATGATCTGGTAAATATTACCATGAATATATCAACATGTTAACAATACTAAAAATATACATGAATCAATAAGAAAAAACACTAAGACTCCAATAGAAGGGTGAGTGAGGTTAGGAACAGTTCATTCACAAAATATGGCTGGTAAATATATTTTAAAATTTAACCTCATTATCAAAATATATTTCATTAAGTTAAATGAGAAGCATTCATTTAATAGAAGTCTCATATATCAAATTAACAGAAATTCTTTTACTTGGACTACTTATTACTGACAGACATTTGGTAAGATAGGTCCTCTCTTATACTGACAGTTGAAATAAAAATTAGTGTAAGTTCTTTGGGAGCAATTTGGCAATCTGAACCAGAATTGTTGACTTTTGGAACTCTATCTTACAGAAATATTCATAAGGGCAATCTAAGAAATTATAGCATGTTTTGTGATAGGATGAGACAAAAAAAGAAAAGGAAAGAAAAAAAAGGAAAAGGAACGAATCTAAATATCCAATCAGAGGGAAATATGACTAGGCAAGTCAGAAGTACTGATTAGATTTGGGTTACATGTAAGAGGTGGAGTTTTACCCTAGCCATATGGACTATAAATGTTAAACAAACAAGGAAACAGAAAATACTTACATACATACATACTAGCTTGCTTGGGACTTTGTACACGGTTTGATCCTCTACCCACTTCAAGTCTTTGCTCAAATGTCGATTTCTTAGTGAAGTCTTCCCTGGCCACCTTATTTAAAATTGCAAACACTCCCTATTCAATACTCTTCCATGACTAATTTTCTTAATAAGACTTGTCTTTGTGTGTGAGTATGCGTGCACTCAGTCACTCGGTGGTGTCCTGCTCTTTGACACGTCAGGGACTATAGACTGCAAGGCTCCTCTGTCCATGGAATTTCCCAGGGAAGAATACTGGAGTTTTGATTGGTTGATTTTGTTAATTGCCTATCTCCCACAGCTTGATTATAACCTCTACATAAACACTGAATTTGTCTCTATTGTTCTGGGCTATGTCTTAGTAGAGTGTCTGGCTTATGGTAGTTATCAATAAATGTTTTTGAATAAATATGCATTGAAAAGCTAGAGAAAAAAATCACTATTAGAAGCATTGTTTCTTAGAGGTAGGATCATAAGTGAATTTTAGTCTTATACTTATCTGTTTTATAAGTCATTATAGTACATCAAGTAATTGTTTAAATGCATTGGTTTCCTTACAAAATAGTTGAGTGTGCTCTGAGGAATGCATCTCTAATGCCTCATTTTTTCCATGATATAAACTATTTTAATATTTTCATTTTCTCACAAATTCATTGAGTACAAGATATTTTAACAGCATGGGGATATTTGTGCTCATAGTGAACCTTGTTTAAGATATACAGCTCAACAGCCAAAAGAAATTAAAAGAGAATTCTATTTATTTAAGTGTTTCAAAGAAATATTAAAATGAATCCAAATATATAGTTCATAATATTCCTTTTTCTTCTTCCACCCATAGCTCTCAAATCCTAAATATAAACTCAAGGCCTGATCCATCCTTTCTTGTCTCTGTAATTCTTTCAGTGCTAAGAACTTATCCACAAGCTCTGAACTGGGGGCAGTGGGGAAGGAGGGTTTGAATTTTTTCAAAATTTTTATTAGTATGTGTTGGTATAGTGGTTGGAGGGAAATCTGTAAGCATTAGCATGTTGATTCTTTCCATCACATATATTTTTATCTAGTACCTATCAAATGCTGCAATAATTTGTCAATATAAATTATAATATTTTGTATACACGTCTTTCTTACTAATTTGAGCTGTTTGAAACTTTTATATTCAAGTATCTAGCATAGCATTAGCACATAATAGACAATCAGCAAATGTTGAATAGATGTGTGAATGAACAAACCTACAGACAAAAGGCATATATATGGTTTCTAAGAAAGAAACAACATATGCTTAAGAAACACAATCGGGTAATAAAGAACAAAATAATAAACAAACTCCTATAGGAACACAGAGTAGGAAAATAGTTGACTTTTGAAAGGAGAATAGGAAGAAGAAAAAGAAAAAATAAGAATGCTTTGGGGAAGGCTTTCACACAGGAGACTGAATTTCAACAGTGTTTTAGAGGATCAGGGTTTTTCCAGTAGACAAGAGAGTAGAACTGTTATTCCAGACTGATAGAAAGGTTTGAACAAAAATACAGAATTGAAGAGGTCCCTGGCATGCTGCAGTCCATGAGGTCGCAAGGAGTTGGACAGGACTGAGCGACTGAACTGAACTGAACTTGGCATTTTAAGGACATTGTGAGTAGACTTTTTGACTGGTAAAGAGATCACTTGAGAAAAGAGCAACAAAAGGACCAGTCAGGCCATTTAGGACCAGAAAATGTATGACTGCCAAGTTAAGGAATTTGATTTTTATTATATAGTTTACCAGGCTTCTCTGATAGCTCAGTTGGTAAAGAATCCACCTGCAATGTAGGGGATCATGGTCTGATTCTGGTTCAATTCCTGGGTCGGGAATATCTGCTGGAGGAGGCATAGGCTACCCACTCCAGTATTCTTGGGCTTTTCTTGTGGCTCAGCTGATAAAGAATTCACCTGCAATACCAGAGACCTGGGTTTGATCCCTAGTTGGGAAGATCCCTTGGAGAAGGGAAAGGCTACCCACTCCAGTATTCTGGCCTGGAGAATTCCATTAACTGTATAGTCCATGGGATGACAGAGTCGGACAGGACTGAGTGACTTTCACTTTCATACAGATTACTAAAAGCTATTTAAGGTTTACAATTCCAGAAGTGACAAACGGGGAAAAAATTAAACCCTCATCTCACATTTTGTGTAATAGTGAACAGCAAATGGATTGAAGACTATGGGGGAAAATAAACAAACTCCTAAAAGAAAATGTAGGATAATGTGTTAATAATTTAAAGGCAGGATAGATTTTTAAAAAATGACCACCCCAAATCTAATTTTTTTCAAATTTTTTCTTTTTCTTTATTTGCAAAATAGGTATAATATTGGCACTAGAATCAAAGGTTGTTAGAAAGAATGAAAACGTTTCAGTCTGGAAGGTGAGAATGGTTAAAAAAAAAAAGGGAGGGAAAGAAAAGGCCTTTTAGGTACCCTGGTGTTTATAATTCAATTTTAAGTTGTTTTAATATCTGTAAGGCAGATTTGTTCCATCCACTTTCTTAAACGTTTAATAAAATCTGCTACATATATATATATATATATATATATAAAAGAATGAGTTAATATGTACAAAGTGGTTAGAAGGGAGAAGGCAATGGCAACCCAGTCCAGTACTCTTGCCTGGAAAATCCCATTGACGAAGGAGCCTGGCAGGCTTCAGTCCATGGGGTCACTAAGAGTCAGACGTGACTGAGAGACTTCACTTTTTTCATTTTTCCCTTCCATGCATTGGAGAAGGAAATGGTAACCCATTCCAGTGTTCTTGCCTGGAGAATCCCAGGGATGGGGGAGCCTGGTGGGCTGCCGTCTCTGGGGTCGCACAGAGTCGGACACGACTGAAGCGACTTAGCAGCAGCAGTGGTTAGAACTGTTACTGGCACATAGTAAAATCTCTATAAATCTCAATTATTTTTTGTATGATTATTTTGTCAAAATTCATATTTTCTGTCCAGGATTTCATATTCCAAGTTAAAAACAACTGGTTGGAAGAAGAAATTTCCAAGATATATGGAAGACATTTAATATCCAGTGTATGTAAAAACTCCTACAGAACAATAAGAATGACTCAATTTTTTAAATGGGCAGCATATAAAATATTAACTCAGACTAGAGGAAACTAAATTATCAAATAAACTTAAAAAGCAACATTCATTCTCATGAATAATGAGGAAATATGCAATTAAAATTTTGCAAGATATCAGTTCATATTGATCAAGTTTACCAAAATTAAAATATAAGTTAATATCAAGCATTAGCAGAGTTGTAGGGAACTAGGAATTCTTATGCAGGGATCATGGGAATATGAATTAGCATGACCTGTTTGGAGAGCAATTCAATAAAACTGAAAATTCAGATATCATGTAAGCCAGTGATACCATGAGATTCTCTTGCACATGTGTACTAAGGGATATATATAAGGTGGCAATATGAGTTTTTTTTAATGTTTCTTTCAGAGACGATAACTCAGTTCAGGTTCACTTAAAACATTCACGTTACAAAATTAAAAAAAAAAGTTTAGTCTTAGTTCACCTTAAACTCTTAGGTTATATATTTTATTATTCTAAGTCTAGGAAAGTTTAATAAATACTTTTAAGTGAGTTTTTGTAACAATTAAATTTCTTTGAATCTTTTAAATTACATTTATAAATTTAATATATTGGACTTTAAATACTTCAATTTTCTTAGGGCAAGCAAATCTCAGATACTTAAGGAATTCCTATTAACTTAATAAGTTTAAAATATTGAATATGCTGAATCTTAAATTTTCCTAAATGTTCCAATGCTTTTTACAAATTAATAATATTTCAATCTATGATTACAAGTCTAAATCAATTACCTAATTACATTATAGATAATTTTCATTAGAATCACAAACTTACTTGTTAGATAATCAAATATGACAAATTCTTTTATATATAATGAATATTTAAAATACCAAGCATGTACAAATGCTTTAATCCAAAAATATTATAATTACTTGTTTAATTTGCTGCATTATTTCTATACCCAGTTTTTATTCTTCTCAGGGCAAAGATGTTTTCCCAATAAAGAAATGAGTGAAACATCCCAAGTAGTTTGGAGATTATTTTCTCAACTGGCCTAGATGCATATTGATAGTAGATGTTCAAGGGCATTTTCCCGACTACCTTGGCTGCCAGGCTGAGCCCTATTTCAGTTGTTTTGTCAACACCCTCCACATGGAGGCGTCTCAAAGCCCATTCTCGTCAAGTCTGGTTATATATTACCTGCATATCACATGTTTTCTTGGAAGTCTGCAGCTCTGAATGTGTTGCTGCATCTTGATTCATTTCAATTCATTTACTGACTGTGTCATTAACTCTAAATTACAACAGTTTTCCTATCTTGTAGAACTATAATTGTTATAGATGTTTAAATGACGTCTGTTTGGATTCTGTATATCTCCTAGGGCTTTGTTCAGTTTCTTGGTAGTGGTCTGAAAGACGTGCTAATGAGAAAAGAACACTCATGACAGCCTTGTTTCTATATTGATAAATTGGAAACAATCTAAATGAACATCAGTGGGATATTGGATAAATAAAATATGGCATAATCACATAAATGACTATAATACAGAAGTTTAGTATATATTTTAATATGTCAATTTGACAAATTTTGAACAAATCTTAGAAAACATAGTGTTGCATGACAAAAGCAAATTGTCAGAAGGTAAATACAATATGTTATGATTTATGTAATATTATTCAGAGACACAACTCAAAATTATGTCCTTCATTTGTTATATTTATAGTTAGTAAAAGAAAAGAATATAGATTAGAAAGTGAAAGAAAATTTTCATTTTTGTGTTTTGATTTGAATCGGTTAGAGACATCTTTTATTTTGAGCAGCATACTCTATAAGCAGAAGGCTAAGATCAGAGAGTCTGAATGTTTTCAAAAAACGAGTGTGTGTGTGTGTGTGTGTGTGTGTGTGTGTGTGTGTGTGTGGTGGGGGAGGGGTGTGTATGTGAATGATTTCAATGCTGGTAAGCAAAAGTTTTCTTTTAACAAATATATTCCATACCTTAGTAAATAAATACAGTTTCCTAATACAAATAAGTTTTTCGTTCTTTTTGGCCATTGAATTTTAAAGGTTCAAAGGGTTATATTTCTGAGAGATTAAACAAAAAATCATTAATCAGATTTTATGTTAATTATAACTGACCACAAGCTTAACTGGTACACTTCCTCCTTAGCTTTTCAGTGAAGAATTGCAATCATAATAGTAATTTAAAGTCTCAAAATAATTAATGTCAAACCATTATTTCCCATAAAGATATCTTACCATGTAATGTTATGACCTACAATTTCTCTGTTAATTTTAACCAAGAGTTAATCAAAATTTTGCAAGTCATATGATTTGATCATACAGGAAATATGAACACCAAATTTATGATAAAGGCTGCCTCTGGGAAATGAAAGATGAGGGAAGAATAGAATTGGAAAGGGGTACAAAGAGAACGTCATCAGTAAAGTTTTATTTATTTTACTAAAAAATATTCAAGGCAAAGATGACATTTGTTGATTTAGGGTAAATATGTAAGTTCACAAAGGCAAAGTATCAGACAGCCCATGCATCGAGTGTACTGGAACAGGGTTCATTGAGGGAAACCCATGGAGAAAGGATCAATAGCAACTTTAGGACCACAACACCTGCTCATCTTCTCATTGCCCATTACTTTCTCTGGCCTTGCACAGAAGGAGAAAAGACTGTGGAGGTTTTAAGCGACATAATTTTCTGAAATTTTGGCCCCTCCCAGTGTGACCAAGGGTCAGAATATCATTGTGATAAGACATGGCGGGACATTGGCTCTAGCCCTATCCTACTGACTCAGGACTCATGTTTCTGGTGGTGCATCAGCTTGGTGCCTGACATGAACAGGAGGTTGGGGTCCAAACCTTGCAGTTACAAGTTTATGATGTAACTGGATGTTGACAGGACTTACCACCACATTAGCATTTATTGTTGTTTGAAGCACCAGCTCCTCTCTTGGTGCACTGGGGCTTGGTTGCTGGGGGCCTAAGTCTTGCATTGAACGGAATTATGGCTCAGACAGTAAAGCGTCTGCCTACAGTGTGGGAGACCCAGGTTTGATCCCTGGGTTGGGAAGTTCCCCTGGAGAAGGAAATGGCAACCCACTCCAGTACTCTTGCCTGGAAAATCCCATGGACAGAGGAGCCCTGTAGGCTACAGTCCATGGGGTCGCAAAGAGTTGGATACGACTGAGCGACTTCACTTCACTTCATGGCTTAAGCACTTGGCAGAAGCCAATTTCAGTGGCATGGACCAACTCCTTTTCTGGAAGCAGCCTGTAGAGAATCACTCCTACATACTGTTTCTACTCTTATGTTTCAGTGTGCTAATGCTTGCATCTTTTCCTCCGTACTTTTGAATGTACATTTTTTCCCCCAAATTAAGAGAAAAACAAAAAGAGAAATGAAATCTTCAAAAATACAAACACATTCACATACATACACACCTGGATGTGTATGTATGTATATATGTATATGTGTGTGTGTATATATATATAAATTAATGTTGAGAGACATTGAAGGCAGAAAAGATAGACCATTCATTCAATAAATATTTACTGAGCATGTGATATGTGACAAGGGTCTGTTTTAGGCACTAAAACTGAACAAGCTATAGTAATGATCTACTAATCTGCCCAAGTGAGAGACTGAACTAGATCTAGGTAGGTTTGAGCCTCCCTCCCACCCCCCGTCTTACCCCTCACAGAGCCCCAAGCTGAGCTCCTGGTGTAATATAGCAGCTTTCCACTAGCTATCTATTTTATACATGATATTGTATATATAGTGTGATAGTGAAGTGTATGAAAGTCGCTCAGTCACGTCGACTCTTTGTATAGAGTCGGCCAAAATACTGGAGTGGGTAGCCTTTCCCTTCTCCATGGGATCTTCCCAACCAGGTCAAATACTGGAGTGAGTAGCCTTTCCCTTCTCCATGGGATCTTCCCAACCCAGGGATCAAACCCAGGTCTCCCTCATTGCAGACAGATTCTTTACCAGCTGAGCCACAATGGTATGTATATATTGTGGACTTCCCTTGTGGCTCAATGGTAAAGAACTTGCCTGCCAATGCAAGAGATATAAGAGACATGGGGTCTATCCCTGGGTTGGGAAGATCCCCTGGAGGAGGGCATGGCAACCCACTCCAGTATTTTTGCCTGGAGAATCCCATGGACAGAGGAACCTGGAAGGCTACAGTCCATGGGATCACAAGGATTCAGACACTACTGAAGTGGCTTAGCATGCAGGCGTGCACAGCATGCATGCATTGTATATATATCAGTACTACTCTCTTAGTTTGTCCCACCCTCTCCAGTTTAGCAATTGATTTGGTGTGTCAGAGCTTAAAAGGATAGGGACGTGCCGAAGAGAGTATATTATAAGCTAAAAGATTGGAACCGACTTATACGTGATGTTATCTACGGTGCTTATAACTCTTTGCAGTTTATAAAACACCTTCAACTACATTAGCTCAATCATCTCTTACAACAATCTTTGGAACTGGATGTTAATATTTTCATTATGCATTTAAAGAAACTAAGATTCCAAGATACCAATGATTTCCTCAAGATCAACTTTTCTATGTGATAGAGAAAGTCCTAGCCTTCTGCTTTCAGTTCCCATCTTTTTACTGTGTCTTTTTTTGAAAACTCACCTCCTGTCTTTGGTTTCATTTACCCCTTTGATACAAAGATCATTATTATTAAATGAAATACCAATCCACACAGAAATTCAGATGTTTTACTGTCTCTAATGAAACACTACAGATCAACAAAGAGCTTAAGGTAGCATTAAGACTAAAAGTGATTTTATGGATGAAAAAACTGAGGATTAAGCATTAAAGATAAACAGGAGCTGCCAAAATTGTCCCTTTACTGAATCCTTATAAAATTGTTTATCAAACTTCATTAAAAGAGCCTCTCAAAGGAAACAGCAAATTCATACTAGGAAGTAAATGTTATTATTTAAATTTAACTTGGTTTGTTTCCTTTTATAGTCCTATTCGATGCTCTTTGTATGTATATCACTAGCTTATAAATTTTAAATGGCATTTTAAACACTACTTTACCTCTTAATTTGTATTTTATTGCATTTTAATTGTGTAACTTTTTTTCTTTTCAGGGAGATGCAATAGTGACTTTGCTTGGGCCCAAGTCAAGTCAAAGCATAATTCATCATCAGTAGTAGAACAATGTTTAATAACCAATAGTCTGGTTTGTATGAAGTAAGCTGGGATTTTGATTCTAGAAAACACTACTTGATGTATAACCTCCATCTAAATTTAATATAAATGTATGAACTTTTACTTCAGATAATTGTGGTTAGTTTTATTATTTGAGCTAACTGTAAGAGTTTCATTGTATTTTCCTTAATTTTTGAAATTTATTTCTATTCTTTTTCTTCATCATATTCCAAGGACATTGTAAGTACAGATATGTACTTATAAAATATCCAAATAGGTTAGAAATTGTTATTCCATTAGAAGCAAAGCTTGTAAAGTATTAGGATTACTTAAAACAGAATCTTTATTAAGACAAAAGGTCCGAACACTTTTAAATTTCTGCTTTCCGAGCTCTGTTTTCCAGTGTTTATAAATTATGCAGCCATTAGCATTATGAGACTAATGGACATTCATGCCCAGATTTAACTAAGAACTTTATACTCTTAGATCTGAGAGGTACAGCTGTAGAACTGAGTTAGACTATTTGACTAGAGCAGAAGACATGACAGCCAATGCCAGTGTCGCGTTGTTTGGCCAGCAAGCATCACACTCCCGATCCAGAAGTAAGAATTAGTCTGGGACACGTCAGGGCATTCTTCCCTGCATCCTTCAGAATCTGCTCTGGGTTTTAAGCCTAGACTTAAGTAGGCCCAGATAAAATACAGAGAGTCCCTGATCTATCGTTTCCATTGGGATGTCTTTTTGTGAACAGTTCTAGAGCAACCTTATAGAAATAGGAGGAGTGGGAGCAGCAACTCCTTAAAATATAGATCACAACAGTGTGTTCCTTGCTGTTTGTTTTGAAAAGTCCTGGTGTTTGTTAACTGAGACCATAGGGCAGTATAGCCTGTTCTATAAAGCATTCTAAGTGGAGAGGAGAGCATAAGGCATTGGAAAGTGACTAAACTATCTGAAAAGTAATATATATTAAAAACAGAATGGAATCAGTGCAACAGTGGGAATTACCTTTTACAAGTATCCATTCACAATCTTCATTTCTTTGGAGCCATTCTTTAAACAAAAGAAAGGCAATTTTTAGGTGGACTGAAAACTTAGATAAGGTTATAAGGATGATAAATGTTCAGGTTATTAGGATTTGTAAATGATAAATTTTCTACTGGTTTAAGTCATTAACTCTTTGTCATTATTTTTTAAGGTTTGGACTTTCCATAAAACTTTGTATAACAAAATAAAAATGTAGTTGAAAAAATGTGTCTCTTTTTATTTTATATTTTTGATTTTAGAAAATTTTCACATATTCTATTCTCATTGCTCATCAGGCCTAAATGAAAAGCAAAGCCATTTTATTCTTCTTGCATCCTAGGCAACTGATCCTGAACTGAATCTATTCCATTGTATGAAATCATACAATACCTAGCCTTTTCAGATTGACTTCTTTCATGTAATAATATGAATTTAAGGTTTTTCTATGTCTGCTCATAGCTTTATAGTTCATTCCTTTTTAGGGTTGAATAGTATCCACTGTCTGAATGTACCACAGTTTGTCATTCATCAACTGAAAGACATTTTGGTTGCTTTAAAAATTTAGCAGTTATGATTAAAGTTGCTGTAAACATCCATGCACAGGTTTTTATGTAGAATAAGTTTTCAGCTCCTTTGAGAAACTACCAAGGAGCACAATTTCTGGGTCATATGGTAAGAGTATATTTAGTTTTGTAAAGAAACAAAGCCCTGAACTGTTTTCCAAAGTGCTTATACCATTTTTCATTCCCATCAGCAATTTATGAGAGTTCCTATTGCTCCATATTCTTGCCGGCTTTGGTATCATCAGTGGTCCAAGTATTGGCCATTCTAGTAGGTGTGTAGTGATACCTCATTATTGTTTTAATTTGCATTTCCTGATGACATTTCCTGATATAATGTAGAGTTTACTATATAAGTTTAAGAATTGTTAGCCAACTCATTTTATCCTAGTTAAGGGCCTAAGGAAGGAGTGGTGACTGGGCTAACTTTAGGCTTTTGTGCGAGCTATTCATCATTTCATTTGGTCATTCTCTACTAGGCATGTGCCATGAAGAACTTACTGAGAGTTCTGAGAGTAAGTTGTTAGCTGCTCTTCCAACTTGTGTAGGGAAGGAAGATTGTATTTGCTAGTATATAGTTGTACACCATAGTTCATAGTTACAGTTCATAGTTCAGTCGCTCAGTCGTGTCCAACTCTTTGCGACCCCATGGATCGCAGCACGCCAGGCCTCCCTGTCCATCACCATCTCCCGGAGTTCACTCAGACTCACGTTCAGTGAGTCTGTGATGCCATCCAGCCATCTCATCCTCTGTCGTCCCCTTCTCCTCCTGCCCCCAATCCCTCCCAGCATCAGAGTCTTCTCCAATGAGTCAACTCTTCGCATGAGGTGGCCAAAGTACTGGAGCTTCAGCTTTAGCATCATTCCTTCCAAAGAAATCCCAGGGTTGATCTCCTTCAGAATGGACTGGTTGGATCTCCTGGCAGTCCAAGGGACTCTCAAGAGTCTCCTCCAACACCACAGTTCAGAAGCATCAATTCTTCAGCGCTCAGCCTTCTTCACAGTCCAACTCTCACATCCATACATGACCATAGGAAAAACCATAGCCTTGACTAGACGGACCTTAGTCAGCAAAGTAATGTCTCTGCTTTTGAATATACTATCTAGGTTGGTCATCACTTTTCTTCCAAGGAGTAAGCGTCTTTTAATTTCATGGCTGCAGTCACCATCTGCAGTGATTTTGGAGCCCAAAAAGATAACGTCTGACACTGTTTCCACTGTTTCCCCTTCTATATCCCATGAAATGATGGGACCGGATGCCATGATCTTCGTTTTCTGAATGTTGAGCTTTAAGCCAACTTTTTCACTCTCCTCTTTCACTTTCATCAAGAGGCTTTTTAGCTCCTCTTCACTTTCTGCCATAAGGGTAGTGTCATCTGCATATCTGAGGTTATTGATATTTCTCCTGGCAACCTTGATTCCAGCTTGTGTTTCTTCCAGTCCAGCGTTTCTCATGATGTACTCTGCATAGAAGTTAAATAAGCAGGGTGACAATATACAGCCTTGACGTACTCCTTTTCCTATTTGGAACCAGCCTGTTGTTCCATGTCCAGTTCTAACTGTTGCTTCCTGACCTGCATACAGATATCTCAAGAGGCAGGTCAGGTGGTCTGGTATTCCCATCTCTTTCAGAATTTTCCACAGTTTATTGTGATCCACACAGTCAAAGGCTTTGGCATAGTCAATAAAGCAGAGATAGATGTTTTTCTGGAACTCTCTTGCTTTTTCCTTGATCTAGCAGATGTTGGCAATTTGATCTCTGGTTCCTCTGCCTTTTCTAAAACCAGCTTGAACATCAGGAAGTTCACGGTTCATGTATTGCTGAAGCCTGGCTTGGAGAATTTTGAGCATTACTTTACTAGCATGTGAAATGAGTGCAATTGTGCGGTAGTTTGAGCATTCTTTGGCATTGCCTTTCTTTGGGATTGGAATGAAAACTGACCTTTTCCAGTCCTGTGGCCACTGCTGAGTTTTCCAAATTTGCTGGCATATTGAGTGCAGCACTTTCACAGCATCATCTTTCAGGATTTGAAACAGCTCAACTGGAATTCCATCACCTCCACTAGCTTTGTTCGTAGTGATGCTTTCTAAGGCCCACTTGACTTCACATTCCAAAATGTCTGGCTCAAGATTAGTGATCACATCATCATGATTATCTGGGTCGTGAAGATCTTTTTGTACAGTTCTTCGATGTATTCTTGTCATCTCTTCTTAATATCTTCTGCTTCTGTTAGGTCCATACTATTTCTGTCCTTTATCGAGCCCATCTTTGCATGAAATGTTCCCTTGGTATCTCTAATTTTCTTGAAGAGATCTCTAGTCTTTCCCATTCTACTGTTTTCCTCTATTTCTTTGCATTGATTGCTGAAGAAGGCTTTCTTATCTCTTCTTGCTATTCTTTGGACTCTGCATTCAGATGCTTATATCTTTCCTTTTCTCCTTTGCTTTTTGCCTCTCTTCTTTTCAGAGCTATTTTTAAGGCCTCCCCAGACAGCCATTTTGCTTGTTTGCATTTCTTTTCCATGGGGATGGTCTTGATCCCTGTCTCCTGTACAATGTCACGAACCTCATTCCATAGTTCATCAGGCACTCTATCTATCAGATCTAGGCCCTTAAATCTATTTCTCACTTCCACTGTCTAATCATAAGGGATTTGATTTAGGTCATACCTGAATGGTCTAGTGGTTTTCCCTACTTTCTTCAATTTGAGTCTGAATTTGGTAATAAGGAGTTCATGATCTGAGCCACAGTCAGCTCCTGGTCTTGTTTTTGTTGACTGTATAGAGCTTCTCCATCTTTGGCTGCAAAGAATATAATCAATGTGATTTCGGTGTTGACCATCTGGTGATGTCCATGTGTACACCATACTTAGTATATTCTAGGTTCATCTCTGTGGTGGTGGTGGTGGTGGTGTTCAGTCATTCAGTCATGGCCAACTCTTTTGATCCCATGGAATGCAGCATGCCAGGCTTTCTCGTCCTTCACCATCTCCTGGAACTTGCTCAAATTCATGTCCATTGAGTTGGTGATGCCATCCAACCATCTCATCATCTATCATCCCCTTCTCCTGCCTTCAATCTTTCCAGCATCAAAGTTGTTTCCAATGAGTCAGCTCTTCACATTAGGTGGCCAAAGTATTGCAGTTTCAGCTTCAGCGTTGGTTCTTCCAATGAATATTCAGAGTTGATTTCCTTTAGGATTGACTAGTGTAATCTCCCTGCTGTCCAAGGGATTCTCAAGAGTCTTCTCTAGCACCCTACCTCTATGTAGTTACTTACAGTTATAAATGAGAGATAAAACACTAGTATTTGCTACTTTGTCCCAGTAGGAATCTCTCAAAATGTTGCATCCTACCGTGAATAGATTGCTATCAACCTGCTAGTAACAATGTGCATGTTAAAGTTCTTTGCATTTTGCAAAACAACTTCAAGTCCATTGTCACATTATACCCTTACAGTGATCCTATGAGACAGGTGGAACAAGAAGTTGTATTATTATCATAATCTTTGTTTTCCAGATGATATGTGCATGCATGCTCAGTCGCACAGTCATGTCTGACTCTGAGACCCTGTGGACTGTAGCCTGCAAGGCTCTTCTGTCCGTGGGATTTTCAGGCAAGAATTCTGGAGTGGGCTGCCATTTCCTCCTCCAGGAGATCTTCCTTACCCAAGGAACAGACCCTATCTACTGTGTCTCCTGCATTGGCAGATGGATTCTTCTCTGCTGAGCCACGTAGAAAGCCTTCCGGGTGATATAATTAAGGCTTAAAGAGATGACATCATTTGCCAAAGACCATATATCTGGTAACTTGAACTTCACTTAGAGACTTGAACTTAAACCTAAAGCTTTGAACAGCTCCTATACATTTTCCACTATTGGTAGTCAATGGTTCATGCCTATATGGTTTTTCTGAGGTCTTATACACCAAAACGTAAAAGAGTATGTATTCTTCTATAGTGAAGTCACTCAGTCGTGTCCGACTCTTTGCGACCCCATGGACTTTAGCCCACCAGGCTCCTCCATCCATGGGATTCTCCAGGCAAGAGTACTGGAGTGGGTTGCCATTTCCTTCTCCAGGGGATCTTCCCAACCCAGGGATCGAACCCAGGTCTCCCACATTGTAGGCAGACGCTTTACCATCTGAGCCACCAGGGAATTATCTCCAAATAATAAAGCAGTTTTTCTCAGTTTTTATCCCCTGCTATTAGACCTTGCCATATGGACCCCTTTTGCAGGGAGCACTCTCCTTGATCCTCACTCCTCTTCAATGTGTTAGCTCTTCACTCACACTTCAGATCTCAGTTCATACATCATATTCTCAGGAGAAACACTTTGGGGCTCCCTCCTATAGGACCTGCCACCCAGACAGGCTAAATTTGCTCCAAATATCTTGAATGTGAAGGGGAATGTGCAGGGCTAGAGAGGGAGGGGAATGAGGAAAAGAGAGAGACCTGTGGATTCATGAAGCAGCAGGGGCCAATGTCCTATTTTTGAAAAGTACTGTTCAGGAAGTAATAAGATCTAGGAGGGACCATAGGCAACTTCAAAAAACCATTCTCCACAGGATGAATGATGTGCAGAAACAGCAAAGAAGCACTGGAACTGAAAAAGCAGCAACAGAGGATGATTAATGGCCCAGCAAGAAGCAGCACTTTGATGATAGATGGGCCTTGGCATAGGGTAAGATGCTAGAATTATGTCCTGGAAATGGAATAAAACCAACTCTGAGAGATACTAACATTAACTTTTTTTGGTGTGTTGTTTATTTCTGCCAGGTGAGTGAAATGAAAACTTAAAGTTAGAAACTGAATTATAGAAAATATATTCCTTGGATTCCTGAATTTCTGAACTGAGATTCATACCTGCTGTGCTAAATATTTCTGTGGTCATTTGCACAGTGTCTGCCTCCTCCCTAGACTGTAAGCTCCTTGAGAGCAGGAACTATGTGTTTTGCTCACTACTGTATATTCAACACCTAGAACAGCACCTCTACAGGGAAATTATTACCACAAATATTTGCTGAGTAAATGAATTATCATATTAATGTAAGAAGTGTTGGCTATGCTTTCCCTATATTATAACATGGTCTAATATCCTAAATATGACTTCTTCAACATCATAACAAAATGTCTCAATATCACAGAGGGTAAAAACATTTTAATGGTGGAAAATCTATAAAATGAGCCTTGAAAGTTGCTAAACATAGATCAAAGGTCTTTTTTGTCTACAACAAGATAAAATCCATTTTCTCCCTTAAGACAAAAGGTATAAACAAATCACTTTCTTTGGGTAAGCATTACTGCTGCTTTTTGTGAGATTGTATTCTTACTGACAATTTGGAGCAGTTTTCCTTCAGAGTAAAGCACTTAGCAAGATACCTGTATGAAGTTGGTCCTCAGAAGTAGTCGTTCTCACTTCGATGATCCCAGACCACATCCCCACTTCTTGCTCTGAGAACCTCTTTGCCCTTAGCAGCTGGCTGGGTCCTTGCCAAGGCCCAACTCCTCCTGCGGGAAATACAGATTGTGCTTATGACCTCATTTGTTCCTTAATACAACATCTGGGCTTCGTGTCTTGTTTGTTCAGGATATAGTACAATGTTCAAATCCACCCTCAGATCCATAGAACATTTACTAGGCTATTAGTCTTCATTTGCTTAGGTTGGCTTACCCGTTGGTGATAAAACTAAAAGGCTAACAATTTACATGAAACTAGTCATGGGTTAAATAGAAAACAGAGCATGCTCATTAAATTGGAACCTTTAAAAACATGGTTATGCATCTTATCAAATGAGCACCGTTTATTTTTTAAATTGATGAGACATTTAGGTAGCATCGGTAATGTATCATGAAAAATGTACTCTCTCCTTGTCTGTATGTTCTTTGGATAAGCCAGCTGTTAAAAGATATGATGCCATTATACCAGGAAGAACAAATGATCCCAGGACACTTTAGGGACCTTTCATCGTAGCTCAATAATAGTTTTAGTGAATTTTCTAAATTATTACATATATTCTGATGATTGCTTTAACAATTTCTAAAAGCCCAAAATAACAATGCAAACATAAAAAGAATAAAAATTCTCTGTCAATACAAAATGAAGCATTATATATTACTGTTTCTGAGATCACTAATAAAACTATTTTTAGCTGCTCATTTAATTCTCACTGATAGGGCATTTTAAAAATCACTAAAATGAATGGTAAATTTTTATCCATAAGATTATGCAGAGTCATCTAGATAAATGGTATTTCAATGTTGGTTCTACAGATACTTGTAGTGTAGCAGTTAACCAGTTTTAAAAAGGGGAGGAGAAGGAGTTTTAAATGAAGAAAATAGTATGTGAAAGGCCTAGAAAGGCAGAGAACATGAACTTTCCCAAAAACTCAGATATTTGCTATAGGTGGACCATTTACAATTTCAGGGTATCAAAGACCTATACGAGTACTGCCAGATCATAAGAAGTCTTGCAGGCCATGTGAAAGGAATTTTTACTTTTTATTGAGGAAAACAAAAAATCATAGAAGAATCTTCAATGTGGGTAATAATCATGTGTTCTGGCAGCAGTATAGAGAATGGATTGATGAAGGATGTGAGGCCAAGTGAGAGGCCATTGCCGTAATCTAAATGGAAGTATAGATTAGAAGTCTGACAAAATGTGGTCCACTGGAGAAGGAAATGGCAAACCAATATTCTTGCCTTAAGAACCCCATGAAAATTATGAAAACACAAAAAGATAGGACACTGAAAGATGAACTCCCCAGGTAGGTAAGTGCCCAATATGCTACCAGATATCAGTGAAGAAATAACTCCAGAAAGAATAAAGAAGCAGAACCAAAGCAAAAACAACACCCAGCTGTGGATATGTCTGGAGATGGTAGTAAAGTCCAATACTGTAAAGAACAATATTGCATAGAAATCTGGAATATTAGGTCCATGAATCAAGGCAAATTGGAAGTGGTCAGATAGGAGATGGCAAGAGTGAACGTCAACATTTTAGGAATCAGCAAACTAAAATGGATTAGAATGTGTGAATTTAACTCAGAAGACCATTATATCTACTACTATGGGCAAGAATCCCTTAGAAGAAATGGAGTAGCCATCACAGCCAACAAAAGAGTCTGAAATGCAGTACTTGGATGCAGTCTCAAAAACAACAGAATGATCTCTCTTCATTTCCAAGGCAAACCATTCAATATCACAGTAATCCATGTCTATGCCCCAACCAGTAATGCTGAAAAAGCTGAAGTTGAATGGTTCTATGGAGATCTATAGGACCTTCTGGAACTAACACCTAAAAAAGATGTCCTTTTCATTATAGGGGACTGGAATGCAAAAGTAGGAAGTGAAGAGATACCTGAAGTAACAGGCAAATTTGGCCTTGGAGTACAGAATGAAGCAGGGCAAAGGATAATAGAATTCTACCAAGAGAATGCACTGGTCATAGCAAACACCCTCTTCCAACAACACAAGGGAAGACTTTACACATGGACATCACCAGATGATCAATACTGAAAACAGATTGATTATATTCTTTGCAGCCAAAGATGGAGAAGCTCTATACAGTCAGCAAAAACAAGACTGGGAGCTGACTGTGGCTCAGACCATGAACTCCCTAATGCCAAATTCAGACTTAAACTGAAGAAAGTAGGGGAAACTACTAGACCATTCAGGTATGACCTAAATCAAATCCCTTACAATTATACAGTGGAAGTGACAAATAGATTCAAGGGATTAGATACAGAGTCCCTGAAGAAGTATGGATGGAGGTTCATGACATTGTACAGGAGGCAATGATGAAGAACATCCCCAAGGAAAAGAAATGCAAAAAGGCAAAATGGTTGTCTGAGGAAGGCTTACAAATAGCTGTGAAAAGAAGACAAGTGAAAGGCAAAAGAGAAAAGGAAAGATATACCATTTGAATGAAGAGTTCCAAAGAATAGCAAGGAGAGATAAAAAAAAAAGCCTTCCTGAGTAATCAGTGCAAAGAAATAGAGGAAAACAATAGAATGGGACAGACGAGAGATCTCATCAAGAAAATAAGAGATACCAAGGGAATATTTTGTGCAAAGATGAGCACAATAAAGGACAGAAATGGTAGGCACCTAACAGAAGCAGAAGTTATTAAGAAGAGGTGGCAAGAATACACAGAAGAACTGTACAAAAAAGATCTTCATGAGCCAGATAATCACGATGGTGTGATCACTCACCTAGAGCCAGACATCCTGGAATGTGAAGTCAAGTGGGCCTGAGGAAGCATCACTATGAACAAAGCTAGAGGAGGTGATGGGATTCCAGTTGAGCTATTTCAAATCCTAAAAGATGATGCTGTGAAAGTGCTGCACCCAATATGCCAGCAAATTTGGAAAACTCAGCAGTGGCCACGGGATTGCAAAACGTCAGCTTTCATTCCAATCCCCAGGAAAGACAATGTCAAAGAATCCTAAAACTACCACACAGTTGCACTCATATCACACATTAGCAAAGTAATGCTCAAAATTCTCCAGGCCAGGCTTCAATAGTATGTGAACTTCCAGATGTTCAAGCTGGTTTTAGAAAAGGCAGAGGAACCAGAGATCAAATTGCTGATATCTGTTGGATCATCAAGAAAGCAACAGAGTTCCAGAAAAACATCTACTGCTGCTTTATTTACTTATGCCAAAGCCTTTGACTGTGTGGATCACTACAAACTGTGGAAAATTCTTAAAGAGATGGGAATACCAGACCACCTGACCTGTCTCTTGAAAAAGCTGTATGTAGGTCAGGAAGCAATAGTTAGAACTGGACATGGAACAACAGACTGGTTTAGAATAGGAAAAGGAGTATGTCAAGGCTGTATATTATCACCTTGCTTATTTAATTTATATGAAGAGTACATCATGAGAAATGTTGGGCTGGATGAAGCACAAGCTGGAATCAAGATTGCTGGGAGAAATATCAGTAACTTCATATATGCAGATGACACCACTTAGGGTGGAAAGTGAAGAATAACTAAAGAGCCTCTTGATGAAAGTGAAAGAGGAAAGTGAAAAAGTTGGCTTAAAGCTCAACATTCAGAAAACGAAGATCATGGCATCTAGTCTATCACTTCATGGGAAATAGATGGGGAAACAGTTGAAACAGTGACAGACTTGTTATTTTGGGGGGCTCCAAAATCACTACAGATGATGACTGAAGTCATGAAATTAAAAGATGCTTGCTCCTTGGAAGAAAATCCATGACCAACCTAGACAGCATATTGAAAAGCAGAGACATTACTTTGCCAACAAAGGTCCGTCTGGTTAAAGCTTTGGTTTTTCCAGTAGTCATGTATGGATGTGAGAGTTGGGCTAAGAAGAAAGCTGAGTCCCAAAGAATTGATGCTTTTGAACTGCGGTGTTTGAGAAGACTCTTGAGAGTCCCTTGGACTGCAAGGAGATCAAACCAGTCCATTCTAAAGGAGATCAGTCCTGGGTGTTCATTGGAAGGACTGATGTTGAAGCTGAAACTCCAATACTTTGGCCACCTGATGTGAAGAGTTGACTCATTTGAAAAGACCTTGATGCTGGGAAAGATTGAAGGAGGGAGGAGAAGGGGACAACAGAGGATGAGATGGTTGGATGGCATCATCGACTCAATGGGCATGAGTTTGAGTAAATTCTGGGAGTTGGTGATGGATAAGGAGGCCGCGTATGCAGCAGTCCATGGGGTTGCAAAGAGTCGGACACGACTGAGCAACTTAACTGAACTGAAAGGAAGTCTAGATAATGGCAAAGGGGATATACAGTAGTGGGTGGACCAGAGGGACATTTAGAAGTAATGAGACTTTGTGACTTTTAGACTTTGTGTATGTGTGTGTGCAGGAGGATTCAGTCAGTGAAGAGTGAGGGAGCATGAGGAGTTGTGAATGACCCATGAGAATAGTTGAGTGTATAGTGGTGCCATTTAAAGAAAGCACCCTCTGGAAGCAGTAGGTAGGAATATTAGCCAAGGAGTAGCAGCACTAACTCTGTGTTAAAAAATGATAAAAATAAGTTAGTGTTTGCTAATGAATTTATACAGTGACCTCATAACCATCATTACCACCAAGTAGCTTTGTATGGTATGCTACATAATTTGTCAGTATTTAACTAACATTACTTCATTTGATGCTGTGATGTTTTTCAATTTACAAATTAGAAAACATAATACAGGTTAAATCACTTTCCCATCCTCTCTCAACTGAAAACTAAAGTGGCGATGATAAAACTCGAGCATTCTAACACCAAGATCACTATGGTATGGTACAATAATATTTGGTAGAATTATTATGATTACCATCAGTGATCAATTTATTAAAAGTTCTCTTTGTGCTAGAGACTCTTGATCAGTGCTCTTTCACACTTTAGTCCTGACAACTAGCCTAGTGAAGTCAGCAGTGTTATCTACATGTTATAAATGAAGAAACAGATTCAGAGTCATATGTATTTCCTGAGGTCACACAGATATAAAATGACAGAACTGAGATAAAATTTCCCATATTTAATGCTACAGACAGTACTTAAAACTTTTCTGCCAGTCTGTCCCCCAAACTGTCTATTAGGCATTCTTCTTACCACAGTTCCTCTATGAGCAGTATATAGGTGAAAAGTTTACTGAATTCACTGTCTAGTTGTTAATTTGAAATTTCAGGTCATGTTAATTGTGGCCCTTCATGTAATTGATCATTTTGAATGTGTGATAATTAAAGCCAGTTCTTAAGGCCAAATAATTCATCTTACTTTGCTGATGTTGCTGCAATCAATAATTACTATATATCAGTGGCTTTAACTAATAAAGATTTCTCATTCATATTACCTGTTCATTACAGGTTATCAGGTGGCCCTGATCCATATTGTTCTGACTCAGAGACCAGATTCTGTCATCAGGACTGTTGTTGGTCACCAAGGCAGGAAGAGTGGTGGAACTGGGGAATCATGCAGTGATCCTTAAATGCCAGGGAGAGGTGACATGTGTCCCTTCCACTCACATTTTATTTGCTAAACTGTGTCTCGTGGCCACAAATAAGTTTAAAGTTCAGAGAAATATAATCCTACCATTTGCTTGGAACTAGAAACATGTCTTGGGGAAGGAACTAGCAAGCCCTCCCATATTCTTGCCTGGAGAATCCCATGGATGGAGGAGCCTGGTGGGCTGCAGTCCATGGGGTCACACAGAGTCAGACACGACTGAAGCAACTTAGCACAGAGACACATCTACTCTAGTAATTCGTGACTATCCCAGGTATTAATCAATTTCACAGTGAAATTTTCCAGAGCCAATAAGTTTGTGAAACATTGAGTTAAACAAAGTTAAAGAAGTTTCCTAACTACAAGTCTTGTTTGAGCCCTGACTATATTAGTAAACTTTACTGATCTTCAGGAAAGGGAACATTGGAATGGGGTACTTTTTTCTCCAAAAATCGTCGGAAAAGATTCATGTCCTGAAGACAATACTTTAGGAAAGAGTACTCTAAGTTTCTTCCTTTTTAGAACTTATTTCTAAAGAGGAAATAAGTGGAAAAGAGGAGAGGAAAGAAGGAAAGGGACGAATAAAAGAAGGGGAAAAAAGACTGCAAATTTATGGATAAACTTTGAGAGTTATGCATAAAAGACCCCAAATTATATTTTTTAGCTAGTTTTGACCCAAATTTACATGTTCTGATCTCTCGCATATGAATTGTTAATTTACTTGAGTGTATATTAAGCGTCATATATCATGCCAGGTGCTTTACTTATGTCAGTTTGTACCATCTTCAAGACAAATATTATCTCCTCGCAGATGAGGAAACTAAAGCTCAGAGAAGCCATTACACAGTCAAAGCCATGCAGATAGTAACTTGAGTTACAAACTGTTGCTGCTGAGGAGAGAAAGTTGTGTAAACCTCCCAACAAAATGGAGTAAGGGCTCCAGTTAGAGGTACAAGCAACAAACTGTTGTTGGTCAAGAGATTAGAAAGATTAATTTTCATTTGGGTTGTCTCCTCTCTGATTGGACCTTGAAGGATGTGAAAGGAGTCATATTTGGGCACCTGAGTGGAGAGCCTTAAATGCCAGACTGCATTTTATTCTCCAGGTAATGCTGAGCCACTGAACGTTTTTTGGGGTGGGAGTAACAGAATCAGCCAATTATAACAAGACTTAGAATTTCAAGTTCAAAAGAGTTCTTTAAGTAATTCAATCCTCTGTCATCTCACAAATGGGGAAAACAAAGTAAGCTCCTGAATTTGAGGCTCTGCAGCTGGCAGCCTCATTCTTGGCAGTAGCTTTTTCATCTGGATAATTGACATGGCCGGTTAGCTTGCCTGCATTTGGTCACAGGCTGAGTTCAGGTCTTCATCCCAGATTAGCAAGAGCCCTGATGAGGTCTTTAGAGCTGGCAAAAGAGGAGACTATTTTGAGCCTTAGGAGATCAAGTAAGGGTGATAGCAGAGTTCAGAGAAAACAGAGTATATCCAATATCTAGGGTAGAGGTCATTCCTTGACTGAATAATTTTCTTTTGAGTTTTGCAGAAGCATAGCCCACTTTACTGCAGTGCTTTGTGAAAACTAGCTTTATCAAGTTGGGCTGTATAAGTCTCCAGAGAAAGGAAAAAGTTGGAAATACACTGCTGGATAATTGCTGATGTGAGTATACTAGACTTGGTCATGCAGATGTCCCTCTGGAGTTGACAAATGACACAGAGTAACCTGCAGTTTTGGCCCATAAAAGATAAGATACCTCTGCTTGATGTCAAAAAACATCCCTGCACCTTTGGTGATTTTCTTAGCAAATAAGCACTCTACCTCTCAGCTGTGCACACCAGAAACCCAAGTACAACTTATGGCTGCTCTCTCCCTTACCTCTGTTGCACAGTCAGTACCAAATCCTTCAGTTATCTAATTATCTTTTTGCCCCATCCCCTCTACCAGGACCTTAGTTTAAGACACCATTGTATCTCATCTAAATTATTGCAAAAGCCTTTTTTGTTTCCCTTGCCTCAAACATTGTCTCCCTTAACCCATTACCTATACTGCAGCCAGAGAGACAAAGAAAGCCTCACTTCTTTGAAACAGTATTCTATTTTTCAGAATCAGAGATGCGTCCAATGGCAGCCTAGATTATTTTGTTATGTTCTCTATCTTCCTTACCAAAGAATAGCAATACCACAAATATTATGGGTGAATTGATCTTAATCCACAGGCTCAAGTGATTTTTTCAACTATCACAAAGACTGGAGAAGGAAATGGCAACCTAATCCAGTATTCTTGCCTGGAGAATCCAATGGACAGAGGAGCCTGGTGGGCTACAGTCCATGGGTTTACAAGAGTCAGACATGACTTAGTGACTAAACTACCACCATCACAAAGACTCAACAAAATCAACTAAATAATTATTTGTCTAATTTCCTAAAAAAGGAGACAATAATTCTTTAATATCTCAAATTCTAGAATTTTCAGTGTAGGTAAAAGCTTTGCAAGAGCTAGTGCTTTCAGAGGATTACTGGAAGAGAAATTTCATTATTTAGCTGTTTGAGATTATGAATTCAGTTTTCTATTATAAAAACATGTGGTGATAAAGGCATACCTAAGTCATAGGGTAAAGAATAGCAAGGAAGATTCTAGTCAGAGAAACACTCCTGAATTCTAAAGGAACATTATCTTTCTACTTTGTCTGGATGATAAGACAAGCAGACAATCAATAATTATTGACTGTTTATTTTGTCAAGCAGGAGACACATTATCTCATTAGCTCTAGGAAGTAGTCACTGTCATCAATGCAATATCACAGTGAAGGATGCTTGGAGACGTTAAATATCTTGATTGAGATTCTAGATCTGGCAAGTGGGAAAGCAGGATTCAAGCCCAAAACATGAGAACCTGAATTCTTAAGTGTGCATTCTCATTGCTTTGAAATAGATGGTGCTTTCAATACTTACAAAAACCCTTATGAGAAAGGTCTTCCCATTCTATAGACATGATTGTGCTTGATTGCTCAGTTGTGTTTGACTCTTTGCGACCCCTAGGACTGTAGCCCACTAGGTTCCTCTGTCCATGGGGATTCTCCAGGCAAGAATACTGGAGTGGGTTGCCATGCCCTCCTCCAGGGGATCGTCCCAACCCAGGGATCACCCAGGTCTCCCATACTGCAGGTGGATTCTATACTGTCTGAGCCACCAGGGAAGCCCCAAATTACTGGAGAGAGTAGCCTATTCCTTCTCCAGGGGATCTCCCCTACCCAGGAATTGAACCGGGGTCTCTTGCATGGCAGGCGGGTTCTTTACCAACTGAGCTACCAGGGAAGCCCCTATAGACATGATTATTGAGGCTTAAAATGTTTAAAACTTGCCCTATGTCACTCAGTAAGGGGTAAGGCTGACACTGAAACTCAGACTTGCCTACCTTTAAAGTCCATATGTTTTCCATGATGTCTTCAAGTGTCCTGTTGTCTCATGAATGCAGCTAAATAGTAAGTGATGCTGTTCGGAAGTGACTGAATAACTAGCAATAATCGTAAAAACTCATTTTCAAAACTTCATGGTATCACCTATGTGCTTAGCAAATATCGTTAAAGTGAGGTATTGACCAATAAAATGGCAGGAAAGTTCATATAAATTGGCCAAGAGTGGGAGGGCAACTTCAAAACTTGGTTTGACAGTATTCACCATATCAGATTCTCATTCAGTCCTCAGCAAAATGAGAGGTTTCATTTTTATGTTATTTACCTTCTCTGTTATGCTTGCCATTTCAGAAGCAAGGAGTGAAGGATCCAGGAAGCTCTGCGGGTCCGAGTACATACGCACGGTCATCTACATCTGTGCCAGCTCCAGGTGGAGGCAGCAACCGGGGGCACTCCTGCAGGGTCAGCAAGGTACATCGATGTGCATGACTTCTTCATTTATTATTATTTTTGAAGATTTGTCTTAATAACTGTTTAGCCAGCTACTACTAAGCCACATCTATTCCAATCAAGGGAATTAATTATCAAAATAAGCTTAATTTGGCTTGGGAAAGACATGAACTGCTAATTTTAAAAAAATATGACATTGTATTCTTTAGTCCCCAGCTTGAAATGAGTTGACTGCATAACTACTTTGGTGAGCTTAGCATCTATGGCAGGTCCTGGTGGTTGAACAGGGAGAAGCAGGTGACTTCAAGGGCCATGTTGTAGCAGCAAGATTTTCACATTGGATAATTATAGAATATAATAAGTTGGCATTCAGGCAGCTGCTAAATATGAATGGGAGGAAAGAATCTAACTCTTATTGAGCACTTCTTATGTGCCAGGCAGTTTCATGTGCAACATTTTGTCTTCTGATAAGGATATTTTGAAGTAAGTAATGTTACCACCATTTATAGTTTAATGAGGACAAAATTGTTCACCCAGCCAGTCAGCAGTGTGGTTGGGAAGAAAACCAGGGCTTTCTGACTACAAGAGTCGAGGTCTTTCCTTTATTTTATAGTGCATTTCAGGTGGCGAGAAGATGGTGGTAGTGTGTATTGTAATACATAATGGTACTGTGGAGATGGTGATGTTTGATAGAGGCCCTAAGGAGTTAGGAGGAGTAGGGTGGGAATTCTAGCAGTAATAATTAGGTACTGATGAGAGTGGATATTGTCTCAAGATGAGAGTGAACCTAGTGTGTTTCAGAAACAGTGAGGCGACTGACTTCACTGTATTTTGTTTTTCAACTCAGGGAATTTCAAAGTTGACCATTTTCTACTAATCCTATATTAAAGTGTGAGGTAAATGTTATTTAAGATTCTGTTTTATTTATTATTTTTTAAATTCTTCTTGGTTATAATTGTGTTTTTTAATATAAATTTATTTATTTTAATTGGAGGTTAATTACTTTACAATATTGTATTGGTTCTGCCATACATCAACATGACTCCGCCACAGGTATACACGTGCTCCCCATCTTGAACCCTCCTCCCACCTCCCTCCCCGTACCATCCCTCTGGGTCGTCCCAGTGCACCAGCCCCAAGCACCCAGTATCATGCATTGAACCTGGACTGGCGACTCGTTTCATATATGATATTATACATGTTTCAATGCCATTCTCCCAAATCATCCCACCCTCTCCCTCTCCCACAAAGTCCAAAAGACTGTTCTATACATCTGTGTCTCTTTTGCTGTCTCGCATACAGGGTTATCGTTGCCATCTTTCTAAATCCCATATATATGCGTTAGTATACTGTATTGGTGTTTTTCTTTCTGGCTTACTTCACTCTGTATAATAGGTTCCAGTTTGTACTTGTTATGTCTTAAAAGTAAAAGAGGAAAGCATGCTTATATAATAAATGTTGCAACCATATACCTGATATAAAGACTTTACAGGTTTCAATTTGATTTAAAATGATTTTGGTAAGCAAAAAGATTTTGGAAAATGATCTACAGTTTTTGTATTTTGGTGGGCCAATGTCTTGAAAAATTGTGAATCAACCACTCCTACTTTAATAATGAGAGATTCATAGTTACTGCTGCTGCTGCTGCTACTAAGTCGCTTCAGTCGTGTCTGACTCTGTGCTACCCCAGAGACGGCAGCCCACCAGGCTCCCCAGTCCCTGGGATTCTCCAGGCAAGAACACTGGAGTGGGTTGCCATTTCCTTCTCCAACGCATGAAAGTGAAAAGTGAAAGTGAAGTCGCTCAGTCGTGTCCGACTCCTAGCCACCCCATGGACTGCAGCCCACCAGGCTCCTCCGTCCATGGGATTTTCCAGGCAAGAGTACTGGAGTGGGTTGCCATTGCCTTATCCATCATAGTTACTAGATGTTAATAAACAATAACGGTTTTTAATCTCAAGAGAATAAACATAATTTACCTCATTGACTATATTTTATCAATCTCTGGATTAGCAAGTCAAAATACAGTAAAAAAAAAAATACATATATATACATATATACATCTCGGTGTCTGTAAGACATGGGACAATGGAATGTATGTCTGTGTAAGGCTATTCCCTTTTACAGGGAATTTAACCTTTCACAGGCTTTCAGAGTACTTTCCCATACATTAGATGTTTAATCCACTACTGGCTTCCCAATCAGTATTCATTCATCTAAATTTTTTCTGGTGCCTGCCAGTGTGCTAAGGTGCTGATAAGTAAGTCTGAATGAAGTTAAAGTGAGAGAGGCTTATCCATGGACTCTGGGAACAACACTGATAAAACAGTGGGACCCACTTTTAACTTTCAAATATAGAGATTTAAATCTCCACTTCCTTACTGATCAGCTTTGCAGAATGTACACAGGGTTATTTTTTGGTTGACTGTTTTTTGCTGATAACATATAGCTAATACCTTTGGAAGCCACTGGTCACCATGCGGAAGTAGCCAGTGCAACTGAAGTCAGGCCCTGACTTGGCTGCTAACCAGCTGAGTGACACTGGCTCTGTCACTCCTGCTCTCTGCACCCACGTTTCCTCCTCTGTAAAACGAGGAGCGTGGAGATGACTGAGTTCTCCCTAAAATACCTAATCTCTCTGAAGCCCCAGACCAACGTTAAAAGTAAAAGTCATCTTCAGGATTCAGTTTCCTTCCAAAAATCCAATGCATTTCCCCCAAAGTAGAAGTTGGTTGCTGCCTTTGTCAGAGCGCTCTAAGGAAGTTATTTTTTCCCTTTGCTATAGCTGAGAGAGGAAACCACTTCCAGCTGCCAAATGAACAGGAGATTTCTGAGGAACAAGCAGCTCACAACCTTCCGAAGATGGATTTCTCAGGGGAGGAAAGTCTTCAGGGTGAACAGCTGCCCCCGGAAGGGCTTTGGAGGTCAAAGAAGCACTTGGGGATGTCAAAACAAGACCTACAAACCCTATGCTGCACTGAAGGCTGTTCCATGTCTGACTTGAGCACTCTTTGTTAGGACGAGAGCAAACCCCCAAGGGTGGCAGAGATTTAGCACAGGTTTAATCACAGCGTTCTACTTCCCAGAATAACACTTACATTGTGTCATTAAACTAATGGCTTTTGGGTAGGCAGTCTTTTCCTAAAAGTTGTGGATAAAAGGCTAAAACCACTACAAAGTCTATTTTCTCCCTTTGCCAAGGTAAATGCACTGTTCTTTTCGAATTTTAACTAATCCTTTGAAAATTTAAATGCTGTGCAAAATTGCAATAAAATTCCATAAACCAAGCTCACTGTGATTTTTCTGTTTTTAAAACAATTTTAAATAACTTTAAAACAGTAAACAAAAATGCTAATGGTAGAAAAACAGAGTAACATAAAAAGAAAATAAAAACCAATGATTACTTCATCATTTAGAAATAACTAACCACTCTTTACTTTTGTGTTACTATATATTATTACTTAAAATTTAAACTGATTCACAGTCAAGTATAAGAATCTAAACAAAGTACATTTTTTCAAAAGTTCTTAAGAGTGCTCTATGCATGTTTTCTATCATGCAGCTCTTCAACATTCTACTTGAGAATAACTGGGTGCATATATGGGTCAAATAGGTCCATAAACAGCCAAAATCCAGAAAATGTTTGGGTATTTTACCTCCTTCTTATAGTCTGGACAGCCTAGATTTTGCCTTCAGCTACTACTGAGATGAAAAGATGCTGTTCTCATTCTGGGGACTGAAAAACTAAAACTCAGATAGCCAAATCATTGTGTCACAATTGGATATCTTCACAGATAAAAAGACAAAGTAATTATTGTAAAACTATGGTTTTATTTCTAATTCTGTCAGCCAGCCAACTCCCCAGTAGATTTTATGACTGTTCAACTCTATGTTCATCTGAGGTGCTGCATATTAATACTCCAGTCTGTATTCGAAATTTGTGAACTACGTATTGGGCACTTAAATTGTGTGATTGCTTTACTTTTTGCAGATAAAAACAACAACAGCAACAAAACAAAAAACCGAGCCTCTCTAGAATTAAGTAAGTGTCTCCTAAGTCACACAGCCAAAGAGTTGATATCACTGATCCAAACCTGGACTGTGCTAAGTCCCTTCAGTCACGTCCAGCTCTGCAACCCCATGGACTGTAGCCCTCCAGGCTCCTCTGTCCATGAGTTTCTCCAGGCAAGAATACTAGAGTAGGTAGCCATTTCCTACTCCAGGGTATCTTACCAACCCAGGGACCGAACCTGCATCTTTATGTTTCCTGCACTGGCAGGTGGGTTCTTTACCACTAGTGCCACTTAGCATGAATCAAGGCAGTCACATTAAACTGCTGCTGCTGCTGCTGCTGCTAAGTCGCTTCAGTTGTGTCCGACTCTGTGCAACCCCAGAGACGGCAGCCCACCAGGCTCCCCCATCCCTGGGAATCTCCAGGCAAGAACACTGGAGTGGGTTGCCATTTCCTTCTCCAATGCATGAAAGTGAAAAGTGAAAGTGAAGTCGCTCAGTCGTGTCCAACTCTTTGCAACCCCATGGACTGCAGCCCACCAGGCTCCTCCATCCATGGGATTTTCCAGGCAAGAGTACTGGAGTGGGGTGCCATTGCCTTCTCCACATTAAACTGCACTGGCAGTTAATTACTCTTTACCACCGGACACTCTCTGTTTGAAGTCAGTTTCACTGAAGAATGTCTTTTGATGAGATAGTAAAAATTAATAATATTTAATCTCAACCCCTGAGTATATGCTGCTGCTGCTAAGTCACTTCAGTCGTGCCCGACTCTGTGCGACCCCGTGGACTGCAGCCCACCAGGCTCCTCCGTCCATGGGATTTTCCAGGCAAGAGTACTGGAGTGGGTTGCCATTGCCTTGAGTATATGCCCCTTTAATATTCTGGCTGGTGAAATGAGAAGACTGCATGAAGCATGTTTCTGGCAGACTGAAGTATGATGGCTGCCTCAAGGAAAAGCTCATCTGTAATTGACTTGTGAGCTTAAAGGCAGCTGCGCTTTCCATGAAGCACCGTTTTTAAGAAAAAATAAAGACTGAAAAACTGGTTATTTAAATCTGGGTATTGGAAATTAAATGAAATAAGATTTAAAAATGAACAAAGTGAGCCTGTCACTTCAAGGAAAACAACTGATGATTTTTTTTGTTGATGATCAAGTTCAAGCTTATAAGCAATTTTAGAATACTTTTATCTACCACCCTGAACATCATTGGTATATTAATAGAGTTGATTCTTTTATATTATATAATGATGTGTCAACATTTGGGAGGTGTGCTATTACTTAATGAACCAATATTTCCCAAATGATCAATGCATGATACTTCAAAATCATAAAAGGGTAAAAGAGCTGCTTAAAGTGCAAAATAAATATTTTAATCTAACTGCACAAAAAATTCACTGATATAGATTTCAGATTTTACATTGCAGTTAACCCTTAATAAACCATTACTTGTTACATTTTGGTATAATACCAAAGAAGAACATAAAAATGATCTGAAAATGCTAATTAATTAGCTAATTAAACTAATCTCCCCTTTTGCAACTAAATATCTATGTGTGGCTGAGTTTTTTTCGTGTATATTAGCCAACATAACACACAGCAGCAGATTAAAAATGTAAAAGCTGATTGAAGCTGTATTTTATAAAGACAGTCATTAGAGACTTGCAAAAATATAACAGTCCACTCTTTTCAATAAATATTTTTTATTTTGTGAAAATATCCATTTTTAAATAAAATATGTTATGTGTTAATATATGGTAAGTTTATTTTTATTTCAAAGAGTTATTAAACATTTAAATTTCTTAGTGAAATACTAATATGAAAAATAGTGACAAATTCAACCCACATAAACAGAAAGTCTTGGAAGTCCTTAATAAGTTTTAAAAGTGTGAAAGGATTATGAAACCAAAAAAGTGTGAGAATTGCTTTTCCATACTATGTTTGCCACTAATTTTTCAGGTTCCATCAAGAGATGTTGTTACATTTGCCTTGACAAAGATGCAATAAACAGCCTAGTTTATATATCTTTATATACTGACTTTTTCATTTTAATAGGATAGCTTGTCAAGTTGCTTGTGGAAAACTACGTGTATTTTTTTCAGCGTACTTTTAGCAGTTATTTTTTGTTACGTGCTTATTAGTTATAAATGCATCTATTCAGTTTAAACGCATAGAGAAACAAAGAAGACATATGGGATCTAGTCTTTTTACTTACATCCTGTAGTCCCTTTTTGGGGGGGATAAAGGGTAAAAAATATATATGTTTAGGGAGTATATGTCCAGAGAGGTATAAAATACAATAAAACTCTCACTCTCTTCTATTTGATTCTGAAATAATAGCACAATCCTTATTCAGAGTTTCTTATAATTTCTGCCAGAAATAAAAATTATGATTATACTGAATTTATGTGGTATAGTTACAGATACAGTCAGATAGCTTGCCCAATGTCTATTATCTATTAATATCATCATCTATCTATATTTCTATCTATCACAGAGACTGTTAACAGTCCATTAAAACCTTCTTCTCTTCCTCTTGGGCACAGATAGATTACATTTTCTCAGTCTCTTTTGCAATTTCATGTGGTCACATGACTGAGTTCTAGCTAATTAAAATGAATAGTAGTGATACGTGCTGTTTCCAAGACTAGTCCATCAAGTCTTTCTCCCTCCCACTCAATTCAGCAAGCAATATGACTTGTTTATGTCTGATTCTACTTTTTATAGCTGTAAACTATTCTAATACAATATGTACTAAATCTATCATCCTATTTTACACAGAAAGGAATCAGACTTACTCATTGTTATGTTTAATATGTCTTGGAACCATTTCAATAACATCTTAGTAGGTGTGGCGTGTGTTAAACACTTACCAAAAGATTACCACTTAAAAAGTTTGTATTCATTCATGTTTTTACTAGAAATTTATGAGAGTGACTGTTTCTCTATATTTTCCCCAGTCTATGATGTTATTACACTTGCAAAACTTTGCATTTTTATAGATAAAATAGAGTATAATTTTTTTGTATATGCATTATCATGACTATGATTGCCTTTTAGTATTTATTGGACATTTGTATTTCCTCTTCTGTAAATTAGTCTGTTCATATTCTTAGCCCATTGTTCTATTTCTATTTATTTATAATAGGATTATTGACAAAACTTAAAGCTTTTAATATTAAAGATATTGATTTTTTGACAGCTACCTTAGTTAAATATCCTCCAACCTAAGCCTTTGGTATGCATTGATTTCACTTAGCCTTAGTCTTTTGCATATAATGTCATTGCATGCAATGTCTGTCTTTTCTTTTATGTTTTCTGGATTTCCTGTTTGACTTTAGAAGACTTCCCTTACTGCGAGTGAGGTTGTGAAAAAGTCTACTAAGTTATAGTCTAATAATTTAATTTTTATCCTTTGCATTTAAATTTAATCCATCTTATATTTATTTTTGTATTGTATGAGGTGCTTGATTTTTTATTTTCTTCAAAATGAACAGAATGTTTTTTCCTGCATAATTTATTAAGTAGACCAGCCTTTTCCCATAGAAATTTCATTTCATTTTTGTCATATGTTATTTCACATTATGTTTGGAGTTAGTATAGGCCCTTTATTTTGTTCTTTGCTCTATTTATCCTCAAATTAGCCCCATATTATTTTGATTGCAATAACTTTATAGTAAATTTTATTACTGTCTCTTAAGAAAAGTTGTCCAACATTGTAGATTAAAATTTTTTTCATGGATATTATGAGACATACGTTTTTCTATATAAATTTTATAATCCAATTTCCAAAAATATTGGAATTATAGTTTGAATTGTTTCAGTTATACTAATATAGAAAACATTTATAAGATATTAAGAATTTATATCTAAAATATATTACTAAAATAATATAGTGTTTTATTTCTTTTTAGAATTTTTATTATATAGGTTCTGTCTTTTTATATTACTTTAAAATTTTATGTTACCTTTGTATTTGCAATTTTTATTTGTCCCCATGAATGAGACATTTGCCCCATCTTCATTTTTAAATGCATGTTACAATACAAAGAAAAAAATCTTGATTTTGTATACTCATCTCCAGCCACCTTGTCCAATTCTTTTATTAAATTTAATGGTTACATTATAAGTCTATGTTGGGTTTTCTAGGTATTCAATATTATCATCTACTAATAAAAAAAGTGAATTTTGTCTTCCAATATTTAAGCTTACTGCTTCATGATCTTGTCTTGTTACATAACTCATTATGTAGAAATTATTTATTGAGAGGGTAATGCACAGGCATTGTGTGGGTGTTAAGGATATACCTGTGAATAAAACAGACAAAATATATATTCTTAAGGAAGACAGACATAAGCAAAAGAAATATTAGATAATACTGGATAATGACAAAGGCTGAAGAGA
This sequence comes from Budorcas taxicolor, assembly GCF_023091745.1. Lineage (NCBI taxonomy): Eukaryota > Metazoa > Chordata > Mammalia > Artiodactyla > Bovidae > Budorcas > Budorcas taxicolor. Next base: position 78,496,536 of record NC_068912.1, read on the forward strand.
AAGTATAAAAGGGGAACAGAAAGGCTTGGAATGAGGGTGGGGACTGAATTTTAGACAGAGTAGTTAGGGAAGGCCTTAATGGAGAGATGATCATTATAAGAATTTTTAATGATGATGAAAATGGTAGACATCTCTTTCATGTTCCTGATTTTACTAGAAATGGTTTCAGCATTCTTTATTCAATATGACACTTGCTACTCAAAATATAAATAAAATAATAAACAAATAATAGTCTTTACATGTGCATATGTGCATATGTATGTATAGAAATAATATTATCGATCATTTAAAGAGTTTTATTCTGTTACATAATGCTTAAGGACTTATTATAAGTGGCTTCTAAAGTTTATCAAATATCTATTTAACTTTATCATATAATGCTTTTTCTCTTTTGTTAAGTGAAGAATTATAGTGATAGCCCTCCTCATGTTGAAATTTCTCAGAAAAAATCTATATAATCATAGTGTAATAGTTTTTCAATACTCAGAAGGACTAAATATGCTAATCTTTTATTTAGAATTTTTAAATTTGTGTTCACAAATAAAATTGATCTCTAAGTTTGTCAATGAAGATAAACATAACTTCATAGAATGAAAGCATCACCTGTTCCTTAGACATTTGGAAGAAAAACAGCTATAATATGTTTTGTCTGGTGACATTTAAAAATTTTGCTGAAGTGTAATACATATACAATTAAGTATAACGTTTAAGTACATTTTTGCTTATTTGTACACCTATGAATTCTTGGAGCAAATTCAGTTAATAATATATTTTTGATTTTTACATATCATTGAATTTTATTTGCTAAAATTTTGCTTAGAATTTTTGCATGTATTTTCATTTAAAAACATATTTTTCTATCATTTTCTTTTTTGTAATCATAAGTGATTTTAATATCAGGGTTAAGTTAGCCCTGTAAAATGAGCTGGACAAATTTCTTCCTTCCTTCCTCTGTCCCTTTCTTCCTTCCTTTTCTAATTTCTGAATGTTTTAAGACCGGTATTTCTCTTGAAATGTTTGGAGGTTTCACTAGCAAAGTCATCAGGGCTTGGCATTTTCTTTGTAGAAAGATTTAAAATTTCAGACTCAATTTATTTTACAGATACAGAAATATTAATATTTTATGTATTTTTTTCTTGAACAAATTTAGTGATTGTGTTTTTTTAAGGAATTTATCCATTTCATCTAAGTTGAATTGATTGGCATAAATTCTTCAAAACATCTTATCTTTTTGCTGGAGGACATTTTTTACATGATAAACCTTTACTGTTCTAGTTTCCTTTGTAGATATTGATCTTTTCAGATAGTCTATCATTTTGAGGGTTAATCTAGGTAGTTAGTCATACTCAGAATTTCTTCTGGAGTTTGCATGACAGCAATCACTAGGCTTTCCTTCATTGTATATGTCCTTGGTTTCAAGAATTTATATTTAACACACAAATTCTGATCATATTATGAGCATTTATTTGTATTTCAGTGTACATAATCTATAGTACAAGAATCACTGTTCATCACTATTTTCTCTTTCTTCCTGATACACAGTTTCTAATCAATAAGTATATTTCAATTGAATGAATAAAATAATAAATGAATGAATATAATATTTTAATATTATATATTTATGTTCTATTTCCCCCTTAATCAAGCTTGCTGATACTTGGGGAGAGAACAATGCTTTTATTTTGTTAGTCTTTTGAGAGAAAATATTTGATTAGCTTTTAATATTTTATTTCATGTTTCACATTTTTGTTTGTAGAAATCTCCCTCCCCTATTTGTCTGTATAAATCCCCCCTTTGTTTTGTTTGTTGTGAAATGCTCTCTTAATTACTAATATTATTTCTTTCCTTTTTAATCTCTCTTCCTCTACTTATAAGGCCACTAATACTATCAAATTAGGTCTCACCCTTTTGATCCCATTTAATCCAAAGGTCCCCAGGCTTTTTGGCACCAGGGACTGGTTTAATCAGAGCAGTTCAGTTTAGTCGCTCAGTTGTGTCCGACTCTTTGCAACACCATGGACTGCAGCACACCAGGCTTCCCTGTTCATCACCAATTCCCGGAGCCTACTCAAACTCATGTCCGTCGTGTCAGTGATGCCATCCAACCGTCTCATTCTCTGTTGTCCCCTTCTCCTCCCACCTTCAATCTTTCCCAGCATCAGGGTCTTTTCAAATGAGTCGGTTCTTTGCATCAGTTCACCAAAGTATTGGAGTTTCAGCTTCAGCCTCAGTCCTTCCAATGAATATTCAGGACTGATTTCCTTTAGGACGGACTGGTTGGATCTCCTTTCAGCCCAAGGGACTCTCTAGAGTCTTCTCCAACACCACAGTTCAAATACATCAATTCTTCAGTGCTCAGCTTCCTTTATAGTCTAACGCTCACATCCATACATGACCACTGGAAAAAACATAGCTTTGACTAGACTGACCTTTGTTGGCAAAGTAACGTCTGCTTTTTAATATGATGTCTTGATTGGTCATGGCTTTTCCTCCAAGGAGCAAGCGTCTTTTAATTTCATGGCTGCAGTCACCATCTGCCTTGATTTTGGAGCTCCCCAAAATAAAGTCTGTCACTGTTTCCACTGTTTCCCCATCTATTTGCCATGAAGTGATGGGACCAGATACCATGACCTTAGTTTTCTGAATGCTGAGTTTTAAGCCAACTTTTTCACTCTCCTCTTTCACTTTCATCAACTGGTTTCATGGAATACAATTTTTCCATGGACTGGTTGGGGGAGATGATTTAGGCAGTAATGTGAGTGTAGGGGAGTGGCAGATGAAGCTTCAGTTGCCTGCCACTCACCTCCTACTGTGTGGCCCAGTTTCTAGGCTGTGGATCAGTATTGGTCTGTGGCCCATGGACTGGGTACTCCTGATTTCTTTTAATTTTTATTTTTACTTTATTTTGCTTTACAATACTGTATTGGTTTTGCCATACATTGACATGAATCAGCCACGGGTGTACATGAGTTCACAATCCTGAATCCCCCTCCCCCTTCCCACCCCATATCATCTCTCTGGATCATCCCCGTGCACCAGCCCCAAGCATCCTGTAACCTGTATCAAACATAGACTGGCGATTTGTTTCTTACCTGATAGTATACACATTTCAATGCCATTCTCCCAAATCATCCCACCCTCTCCCTCTCCCACAGAGTCTAAAAGTCCGTTCTATACATCTGTGTCTCTTTTTGCTCTCTCGCATGGAGGGTTATCATTACCATCTTTCTAAATTCCATATATGTGTGTCAGTATACTGTATTGGTGTTTTTCTTTCTGGCTTACTTCACTCTGTATAATAGGCTCCAGTTTCATCCACCTCATTAGAACTGATTCAAATGTGTTCTTTTTAATGGCTGAGTAATACTCCATTGTGTATATGTACCACAGCTTTCTTATCCATTCATCTGCTGATGGACATCTAGGTTGCTTCCATGTTCTGGCTATTACAAACAGTGCTGTGATGAACATTGGGGTACACATGTCTCTTTCAATTCTGGTTTCCTCGGTGTGTATGCCCAGCAGTGGGATTGCTGGGTCATAAGGCAGCAATTTTTTTTAAAATTTAAGTATAGTTGACTTAAAATGTGTTAATTACTGCCATACAGCAAAGTGACTCAGTTACACATATAAACACACACACACACATATACACATACACATATGTATATATATACATTCTTTCTCATATTCTCTTCCATGTTGGTTTATCACAGGATGTTGAATATAATTAATTCCCTGTGCTATACATCAGTCACTCAGTCATGTCCAACTCTTTGTGACCTCATGGACTGTAGCCCACCGTGCTCCTCTGTCCTTGGGATTTTCCAGGCAAGAATACTGGAGTGGATTGCCATTTCCTCCTCCAGGGGATCTTCCAGACCCAGGGATAGAACCTATGTCTCCTACATCTCCTGCACTGGCAAGTGGATACTTTACCACTGTTCCAAATGGAAAGCTTGTGCTATACAGTAGGACCTTGTCATTTATCCATTCTATATACACCAGTGTGCATCTACTCATCCCAAACTCCCAGTGCAACCCTCTCATGCCTCCCTTCCCCTTGGCAACCTCTTTATGTCCCTGAGTTTTGTTTCTGTTTCATAGATAGGTTCACTGGTGTCATATTTTAGATTCCACGTTTAAGTGAGAGCATATGGTATCTGTCTTTCTCTTCCTGATTTACATCACTTAGTATGGTAATCTCTAGTTGCATCCATGTGACTGCAAATGGTGTTATTTTACTCTTTTTGTGGCTGAGTAGTATTCCATTGTATATATGTACCATATCTTCTCAAATCTACAATGAGGTACTGCTTCATGCCAGTCAGAATGGCCATCATTAAAAAGTTTGCAAATAACAAATGCTTAAGAGGGTATGGAGAAAAGCGAACCCTCCTACACTGTTGGTAGGAATGTAGTTGGTGCAACCACTGTGAAAAACAATTTGGAGGTTACTCAGAAAATTAAAAATAGCATTACCATATGATCTAGCAATCTCACTCCTGGGCATATATCCAGACAAAACTGCAATTCAAAAAGATACATGCACTCCTATGTTCACAGCAGCACTCTTTGCAATAGCCAAGACTTGGGAACAACCTAGATATGCATCAACAGTGAATGGATAAAGAGGGAGTTTTAGTTACTCAGTCACGCCTGACTTTTTGTGAACCCAAGGATTGTTGCCTATGAGGTTCCTGTGTCCATGGAATTATCCAGGCAAGAATGGACGGGTAGCCGTTCCCTTCTTCAGGGGATCTTCCTAACCCAGGGATCGAACCCAGATCTTCTGCATTGCAGGCAGATTCTTTGCTGTCTGAGCCACCGGGGAAGCCCGAATGGATAAAGATGTGCATGTATGCTATGGTGCTCAGTCATGTCCAACTTTTTGAGATGCTTATGGACTGTAGACCACCAGGCTCCTCTGTCCATGGAATTTCCCAGGCAAGAATACTGGAGTGGGTAGCTGTTCCCTTCTCCAGGAGCTCTTCCAAACCCTGGGATCGAATTCAGGTATCCTGGATGGCAGGCAGATTCTTTATCATCTGAGCCACCAGGGAAGCCTTCTGGATAAAGAAGATAACACTATTTTAATTTTAATTTCCTCCTAATATCCGTATTTCCAAACATAGTCCCATTGGGGATTAGAACTTCCACATATGAATTTGGGAGAGGATACAACTAAGTCCACAGCAGATATCATTTATTTTCCATTTAATGCTTTCGGTCTTGAAATTTACTTTGTCTAATATTAGTACTGACATTGACTATTTGCTTGTGTCTCTGTGATATATCTTTGGCCAAAATTTCAAACTTAACTGAATTTCAACTCCTATTTTCCTTGTCTTTTGGTTTTCAGTATGGATTCTTGAAGTCACAGGTTAGCTGGCTTTTGTTAAATTAAGCCAATTCATATTTAATGAGTGACACAATATACTTGATTATATTCTATATAATCTTGATTATAATCCATGCAACATATTTATTTTAATCTTAATTCTTTTGTTTGCATGACCAATTCCCTTTCCTCACTTGTTAATTCAGAAATGTTACTGTGCTTTCCCACTTGCTGGTTACTTTCCACTTTCTTCTTGGATGTACAAAATCTTGACTTCCCTCTATTATGATTCCAATTCCCCTCCTCCACGAAGATGAATCCTTTAGAGGTAGGGTAGTTAAACTATGGCCTGGGAACCAAATCTGTCCTACTATGTGATTTTTATGGGTCACTTGCTAAGAAGGGTTTTTACTTTTTAGATGGCTGGTAAAGAGTCAAGCATGACTGAGCATGCGCATGCGCACACACAAATTTTCAGTTTTATAGATAAAGTTTTGTTAGAATGCTGCCACACTTATTGTCCCTGGCTGTTTTTGTACTTTGGTGGCAGAGTTGAGTAGTTGTGACAGAGACTGTATGATTTACAAGGCTGAAAATATTTACTGTCTGGTCCCTTATGGTTTGCTGACCTGTGATTAAGGACATTCTAATATCCTCTGGTTGACGCAACTCCCTAGAGTGCTTAGAAGGCTTTTGCTTGTGTTTGTAAACTGGGATGTAAATAAAAAGTTCAGCTGTATTTTTAATTTTTTAGCTATCCTACCAAAGTAAAGCTCTTATATAGAATATTTTTCTTTAAAGAAAAATATATTTCTATAATTAACATGCATTGTTATATCCTAAATGGAATGATTCTAAGGTTAATATTTCTCATCAGTTCAGTTCAGTTCATTTCAGTCACTCAGTCGTGTCCAACTCTTTGAGACCCCATGAATCGCAGCACGCCAGGCCTCCCTGTCCATCACCAACTCCCAGAGTTCACTCAGACTCATGTCCATTGAGTCAGTGATGCCATCCAGCCATCTCATCCTCTGTCGTCCCCTTCTCCTCCTGCCCCCAATTCCTCCCAGCATCAAAGTGTTTTCCAATGAGTCAACTCTTTGCATGAGGTGGCCAAAGCACTGGAGTTTCAGCTTTAGCATCATTCCCTCCAAAGAAATCCCAGGGCTGATCTCCTTCAGAATGGACTGGTTGGATCTCCTTGCAGTCCAAGGGACTCTCAAGAGTCTCCTCCAACACCACAGTTCAAAAGAATCAATTCTTCGGCGCTCAGCCTTCTTCACAGTCCAACTCTCACATCCATACATGACCACAGGAAAAACCATAGCCTTGACTAGACGGACCTTAGTCAGCAAAGTAATGTCTCTGCTTTTCAATATGCTATCTAGGTTGGTCATCACTTTTCTTCCAAGGAGTAAGCGTCTTTTAATTTCATGGCTGCAATCACTATCTGCTGTGATTTTGGAGCCTCAAAAAATAAAGTCTGACACTGTTTCCACTGTTTCCCCATCTATTTCCCATGAAGTGATGGGACTGGATGCCATGATCTTCGTTTTCTGAATGTTGAGCTTTAGGCCAACTTTCATACGAATTTTAAAAATGATTTCTCAGCACCCTCTGCACAAATCAGGCTGGATATTCTGTGTTTTGATGATTATGAGATCCACTCTCATCGTTGTCTGTGGGAAGCAATAGATTCTCTTTTTTTATTACAAATGGAAGATGCAGCTTAAAGCTTTCCATACTGGTTACACTGGTTCCCTGCCTGCCTAAGTAGGGAAATGGCCTAGTGGGTGGTTGGAGAACCTCAAATTTCTAGTTATGTCCTGCACTAAAATAAAATTTTAAAAAATTGTGCACAGTAGTTAAATTGGCAAGGAAAGAAAGTGAGACGAGATCGCAGGAAACTTTAGTGAGACACAGCATAGTTGTTGTTCAGAAACTAAGTCATGTTTGACTCTGTGACCCCATGAAATGCAGGGTGCCAGGCTAAACTAACCCTTTCCTTCACTATCTCCTGGAGTTTACTGGAATTCATGTAATAAATTGAGTCAGTAATTGAGTAATTACCTCAATTATCATGTAATTGAGTCAGTAATGCTATAATAACCATCTCATCCTCTGTTGCCCCCTTCTCCTCCTGCTCTCAATCTTTCCCAGCATCAGGGTATTTTTTCAGTGAGTTGGTCCTTCACATCAGGTGGCCAAAGTATTGGTGCTTCAGCCTCAGCATCAGTCCTTCCAATGGATATTCAAGGTTGATTTCCTTTAGAATTGACTGGTTATATCTCCTTGCAGTCCAAGGGATTCTCAAGCATCTTCTCCAGCATCACAGTCTGAAAGCATTACTTTTTCCGTGCTCAGCTTTCTTTTTGGTCCAACTCTTACTTCCTTACACAACTACTGGAAAAACTATAGTTTTTATCATGTGGACATTTGTCAGCAAAGTGATGTCTCTGCTTTTTAATACACCATCTAGGTTTGTCATAGCTTTCCTTCCAAGGAGCAAGCGTCTTTTAATTTCATAGCATAGTTGCTGCTGCTGCTGCTGCTAAGTCACTTCAGTTGTGTCTGACTCTCTGTGACCCCATAGACAGCAGCCCACTAGGCTCCCCTGTCCCTGGGATTCTCCAGGCAAGAACACTGGAGTTGTTGCTATTTCCTTCTCCCATAGCATAGTTAAGCCTCAATAAAACTTTTAGCATAGTTAAAGCATCAATAAGCCTTCTAGTATTCCGTGTTCATGTAAGTGAAGGGAAGAGACCATGTAAACTCAAATGCACACTAAGACAGGAAAAAGTAAGTAGGTAAGTAGCAGTAAGCAAAAACACTAAAAGAGACTAAAAAAGTCCTGAAGTGGGATACAAGAAATTCAATTAGAAGTAAAATAAAAAATAGGCAGAAGTTAGCAAAAAGAGGATTAATTCAGGGATGAAGATTATTTAATAATAAATGTGAACTTGAGGAGAAATGATTCAGTATTTCTGACTCAAAGAAAGCCAAAACAGGTGATTAAAACTTTGAAAAGAAAAAACAAGTAATCTAGAATATTAAAAACATATGTTCCTTTCTTTAGGAAAACGGATTCTGCACAAAGAAGTTGGGGGTGGAGAGTGAGCTTTCTGCGATGGGTCAGACGTTTTATATACATTTTCCCTTTTGGTCTTCATGACAAGAACAGAAGTAGTGATCACTGACTGTTGATCTGTGATAAGTGGCAATCGTTATTACAATCATTTTTACCTTTGAGAAAGCTGAGGCTCCAGGCAGTAGCCACTTTGCCCAAAGCCACACAGCTAGTAAAGTCTAGAAGCTAAAATGAGATTCACGTCTGTGAAATCTGTGATTTAAAATAAACAAACCTATTCACACTGTGGCTCAAAAGAAATGAATTCATAGGAGAGCTGAGGCGGAATGCAGCGGGAGGAATGGTTGGTGCATTTGACCCGAGGGACCACTTCTGGTGTTTGGGAAAGCAATGTACTGGTGGGGCTGAGATCCTGATTGCAGGAGGAAGCAGCAGAGGAAGCCAGATGTAGTGGTGCAGGCCACTTCTTTAAGAATTTCAGGAGCACAAAAGTGTAGTAGATTATCAATGCTATTTAATATTGCATTTTCTTAATGCATTTTTTGATAATATCTAGAAAGATGGTCAAGTCATGGTGCCAAGAAGGAAGATGTTCATTCTCTAATATGGCTAAATTTAAAATTTTGATTTCTCAACTGTTTTTTTTTTTTTTTTTTTGGCAGCGGGGAGGAGGGTAAGCCAGCCTATCCACGGGATAATTCCCAAGAGTTTTTTTAAAAAACTCAATGAGCTGAGATAGCTCAATTACCTGCTGCTGCTGCTAAGTCACTTCAGTCGTGTCCGACTCTGTGCGACCCCATAGATGGCAGCCCACCAGGCTCCCCTGTCCCTGGGATTCTCCAGGCAAGAACGCTGGAGTGGGTTGCCGTTTCCTTCTCCAATGCATGAAAGTGAAAAAGTGAAAGTGACACGTAATCTGTTGGACTCTGTTGTAAGGACCTTTTATTATGTGTTTTAAGGTTTTTTGTTTTGTTTTGTTTTGTTTTTACTAATAGTGACAACAGATGACAGTATTGACCCTTCCATTTAAGGTGCTAAAGGACTGAACCATTGTATTTCTTGTGATATCTGATAACAGCATCAGATTATATAGAACTTTTTTCTTTTAATGAAGAAAAAAAGGAAGGTATCAGTTGATTTTTGTTTTGGAAAAATTTTTCTCTATAGATTTTTGGAAAGGTTCCCTGCTGATGTTCCTAGAGTTAACTGAATATTCAGTAATTTGCAACTAGTACTGACTATACTTGCTGCAACTGCTAATGAATATTTTATAAAGCAGGAGGAAGATATTAGGTCTCGATTTGGATGTCTGTCAAGTCTAAATTTCTCACCTTGTTGTAGCTCAGCTTCAGCCCCACTTTTTCAGCAGCCCCAGGCAATCTACAACTGAACGTTACGTTGTTAACTTAAATTCAACAAGTGCAAAATCAAATTTAGTATTTTAGTCTTAATTCTTCCTGCTGCATTTATTTTTGCTATAAAGACCATTGAATTAGCTGAGTTGAGTTCAGTTCAGTCCAGTCGCTCAGTCATGTCTGACTCTTTGTGACCCCATGGACTATAGTATGCCAGGCTTCCCTGTCCATCACCCACTCCTGGAGCTTGCTCAAACTCATGTCCATCAAGTTGGCGATACCATCTAACTATCTCATACTCTGTCATCCCCTTCTCCTCCTGCCTTCAAGAGTCTTCTCCAACACCAATGTTCAAAAGCATCAGGTTCAACTTTCTTTATAGTCCAACTTTCAAATCCATACATGACTACTGGAAAAACCATAGCTTTGACCAAATGGACATTTGTCAACAACGTAATATCTCTGCTTTTTAATATGCTGTCTAGGTTGGTCATGGCTTTACCTCCAAGAAGCAAGCATCTTTTAATTTCATGTCTGCAATCACTATCTGCAGTCATTTTGGAGCCCCCAAAATAAAGTCTGTCTTAGTTTCCATTGTTTCCCCATCTATTTGCCATGAAGTGATGGGACTGGATGCCATGATCTTTAGTTTTTTGAATGTTGAGTTTTAAGCCAGCTTTTTCCACTGTCCTCTTTCACTTTCATCAAGAGGCTCTTTAGTTCTTCTTCACTTTCTGCTGTAAGGGTGTTGTCATCTGCGCATCTGAGGTTATTGGTATTTCTTCCAGAAATCTTGATTCTAACTTGTGCTTCATCCAGCCCGGCATTTCGCATGATGTACTCTGCATATAAGTTAAATAAGCATAGTGACAATATACTGCCTTGACATACTCCTTTCCCAGTTTGGAACCAGTCCATTGTTCCATGTCCAGTTCTAACTGTTGCTTCCTGACCTGCATACAGATTTCTCAAGAGGCAGTTCAGGTGGTCTGGTATTCCCATCTCTTTCAGAATTTTCCACACTTTGTTGTGATCCACACAGTCAAAGGCTTTGGCAAAGTCAATAAAGCAGAAATAGATGTTTTTCTGGAACTCTGTTGCTTTTTCTGTGATCCAGTGGATGTTGGCAATTTGATCTCTGGTTCCTCTGCCTTTTCTAAATCCAGCTTGAACATGTGGAATTTCACTATTTGCATACTGTTGAAACCTGTCTTGGAGAATTTTTAGCATTAGTTTGCTATCGTTTGAGAACATTACTTTGCTAGTGCAATTGTGTGATAGTTTTAACATTCATTGACATTGCCTTTCTTTGGAACTGGAAAGAAAACTGACCTTTTCCAGTCCTATGGCCACTGCTGAGTTTTCCAAATTTGCTGGCATATTGAGTGCAGCACTTTCACAGCATCATCTTTCAGGATTTGAAACAGCTCAACTGGAATGCCATCACCTCCACTAGCTTTGTTCGTAGTGATGCTTTCTAAGGCCCACTTGACTTCGGATTCCAGGATGCCTGGCTCTAGGTGAGTGATCACACCATCGTGGTTATCTGGGTCATGCTGATCTTTTTTATATAGTTCTTCTGTGTATTCTTGCCACCTCTTCTTAATAACTTCTGCTTCTGTTAGGTCCATACCATTTCTGTCCATTATTGTGCTCATCTTTGCATGAAATATTCCCTTGGCATCTCTAATTTTCTTGAAGAGATCTCTAGTCTTTCCCATTCTATTGTTTTCCTCTATTTCATTGCATTGATCACTGAGAAAGGCTTACTTAGCTCTCCTTGCTATTCTTTAGAACTCTGCACTTAAATGGGTACATCTATCCTTTTCTCCTTTGCCCTTAGCTTCTCTTCTTTTCTCAGCTATTTGAAGCCCTCCTCAGACAACCATTTTGCCTTTTCGCATTTCTTTTTCTTGGGGATGGTTTTGATTACCACCTCCTATACAGTGTCACAAACCTCTGTCCATAGTTCCTTAAGCACTTTGTCTATCAGACCTACTCCCTTGAATCTATTTTGCATCTATTTCTTCGCATTGATCACTGAGTTACTCAGACTTGAACTTTCAATTGCAATCACAGGAGCTACAACCATAGGGCTCCCTTTCAGGTTTGGTGCCATGAAGAGCTTCAGAAATGTATAGATTTAATTCTCACCAAAACCCTGTGAGGTAGGTACCAGCACTATCACTACATTAAGATGGGGAAGCTGCAGCTTAGTGTGGTTAATAATTTACTCAAGATCACTTAACTAATGGCTGGAATAGTAGGATTCAGACTGACTATGTAAATATCAGAGCTTAAAGCTTTTAATCGCCTTGTTACATTGTCTTAGTCACCTCTGACTCCTTCCTCTTTGCCTGATCATGTAGACTTTGTTCCTGAAATGTTCATACAACTGTCCTCTCCTTTCCATTTCAATACCACTGCAGAGCTCAGCCGCTCATTACCTCTTACCACTCCTAAGTGGTCTTCCTGCCCTTTACTGATGGATTCATCTTCTTAAAGAGTCAGTTACTTGCTTGGGGCTGGTGCACTGGGATGACCCAGAGGGATGGTACAGGGAGGGAGGTGGGAGGGGGTTCAGGAGGGGGAACACTTGTACACCCATGGCGGATTCATGTTTATGTATGGCAAAACCAATTAAATATTGTGAAGTAATTAGCCTCCAATTAAAATAAATAAATTTAAATTAAAAAAAGAGAAACAATGGGAGAGGGAGAAACTAATTAAGACGCCATCAGTAAAACAGCTCAAGGTGATACTCTCAACTCCGTAAATTAGGCTAAAATGACATTTCATTTCTTACCAAAGAAATCAACAGGTAATGGCACTGTGCTGTATAACTAACTCCCTCCCACACATTCCATTTTTTCAGAAATCTAATTCAGATGCTGTACTTGCGGGTGAGTGGACACATATGCTCATAAACACTCAATAAAAAGCCCCATTTATTTGTAAAAAAAAAAAAAAGTCAGTTAATGTTAGTCTAATGGAAAGCCTTTGATAGCTACCCATGGTCTGCCATTTTCTTACTCAGGCTTTCAGGATATCAGTCTTCGTTCTGACCACTTATCTTCATGAGCGCTGGGTTTCATCCAGTCTAGACTTCTTTCTGTATTCTGAACTTCTGTGTCTGTTGAAATTCTACTTGTTACCTTCACAGTCTAGATAAGTGCTTCTTCCTTCATGAAGCCTTCCTTGATTCCTTTAATCATATAATGATATTCTGGACTTTGCTTATGAAAACATATTCTAGACTTAACTGTGGTCACTTGTGTACTTATCCCCTAGAGCATTATCCCCTAGTTCTTCTAGTGTTGAACTTTGTGTTACTATCACCTTTTTGATTGGTAATTATGTAGTACAGTAGTATCAATGTACATGATTCTTGCTTGAAAAGTTAAGATGTATTACATTTTATTGTTAGATATTGTCAGGATATGTGGTCCATGTACTCAAGATGTTTTCAACATAGTAAGTGAAAAAAACTCGTTCAAAAATCAGTTAGAGAAGAATCAGGGACTTAGCTATGATAGTGGTGAAAGAAGAGAGAGAATATGAGGGAAAAATACATGGAGAAGGATTTAGAGAAAAAGTGAGACCCGAGTTTAATGCCAAAAAGTGAAGGAAGCTGTTGTAGTCTAGGGAGGGTGTTCTGAGGGTGTTCTAAGTGCCATAGTGAAGGCTGTGAGGTAGGGATGGCACTTTAGGAATGTCTATTGAGAAGAAAAACACCCAGAAAGTTCAGTAGCCTTCAAAGTAAAACAGTTCCCTCAAATTTAGTATCATTTCTTTATTTTTTAAATGTTCATTTTAAAATTGAGATACAATGACACAACATTGTATAAATTTAAGGTGAAAACATGTTAATTTGATATATAGATTGGAATAGGTGTTAGCTGACACATCTATCAAAAGTTCCCACCACAAAACTGTTTTTTACTAACCAGCATTCCTCCAAGATAGTCACAATTAGTGAACTTTTCCTATATGTTCTTATGTTGTTCTAATAATTGCTAAAATTCATCATTGACTATCTGAATTACAGTATATGGCAATATGCTGGCAAACTGCTTCCTTTTTTTGCTTTTTAACTGCCATCATGTTGTAAGGTTTTGAATCCTAATACAGCCTAGGACAGATGGTAAGAAATTACTTCATGGTTGAGATTTTATAACTTTAAAAAATAAGGTAATTTTTGCAGTGGGCTTCCTACATACTAAAAAAAATTTCTTCACATGATTTATTCATGCAAAATTGCTGTATGATTTCCCCTGCTATTGTTCTAAGAGGGGGAATGTTCATAAATGGGCAAAGAAAATAGAAAATTCATTTACATACTATACTTAATGATCTAATCCAGATTCCAAACTGGCTATGGAGATTGACAAATCTTGGTTGTGATAAATTATTATACAGACGTATTCCCACTAACAGGAAAAAAGGCACTAACAGAAAAAAAACAATGAAAATTGACAAATTCATTTTGAAATGCTACCTTAAATGCCAGAACAAATAGAAGAAAAGGGATTTTAAAAGTATACTTAAAAAATATGCACTGTCTTGAGGGAAAAATAAGACGTCAGTACATAACTATAAAGCATTGACTGCTTGTCCATTTGTTAAATTCATTTTGATATGAATTACACATCACTTTTTCCTTAGGAGTATAGAGTCGCTAATTTTCTCCATATGTGTACAGTTCGTCTTTAACCTTTAACAAATGTCCTCTAGGCAGTCCACTTACCATCCAAGAACAACGCCACTCACAATTTTACATGCATACAAAGGGCTGAAAGCCCCATAAAAAGAAATGATCCATGGTACAAGCTACATTAACCCACAGAATAATAAGCTAGTGCAGCCCTATAAATTTTAGTGCCATCCATTCAAAACCACACTGGCTCACTTTAGTATTAAATTCACAGGAACAAAATAGTAAATACACATGTTTTATTTGTTAAGCTGCCAGCTATATATTTTGTGTAAAAGTTTGTTAGCCCAGGAAAAGCTATTGAAAGGTGTATCAGGCAGTGTATATTTAAAAGCAGTGTCTCTTTCCAATACATGAATTTATGTGTTACAGACACACTTACCATTAAGCATCATGTATATTTAATATCACAACATCTACCTCCGTGTGCTAAAAAGCCTTTGGTTCATTTGTTGTTTCCATTATTGAAGAGCTAATATTCAGTTCTCCCACAATTTTTTAAAGTGCAGGCAACCCACAAGAGCTTCTAGTTTTAGCTTGCAGTCCTGTGGGACTACAGTAATTATTATGAAATCATTAATTCTACCTCAGCAGTTTCAACTGTCAGGTACATATAACAAAAATTGTAGTTAATGAATGCTGCTCAATTTATTAAATGCAAAATGAAAACCAGTATTTTTTTATACGCAGCACTGAGACACAGTACCATTGATCATTTGTGTATATACCATATTGAACAGTCTACCATCATTTATTGGTCAGGGTGTATAGCCATATTTTTTTAAAAAAGATTTTCATTAAAAAACAATGGAGGGAATTCTCTCTAATGAAAGCATAATGAAAATAATTAGTACCCAAAGTAATATGTAATAAGAATCTATGTCTATGAAAAAAACAATCCAGGAGAATCAAGACTTCATTTCTCCTTTGGATAAACAAGATTTTTCCTTGTGCCATATTCTCTCTCCCAATTCTTAACAAGACTATGGAAAAATCCCCAAACTTCCAATTGTCTGAAATATTAGTGTTGTGTCTTTCTCTAGTGTTTGGGTAGGGAGAGTTGTGCATATAGATACCCTATATCTTGATTCAAAGAGTATGAACTTGATTTCTTGTTTTCAATCATTCAAAGTAAACTGTGTAGACATTTGCAAGAGCAAAGAGGGAAGAATTTCTGAAAACGAAAGATGCAAAGGCATCATTTTTAGGATCCCAAAGGCATCTGCTTCCAATCAGTATGCTCTGACCAGTCAGTTGTCCAATGTGAACGATCACAATTAGCTTATATCGTGGGATCATCAAGTCCTTGACCTGGGCCTTAATAACCTAGAAATTAAAAGGAAAAACAAAAGGTCCTCACTCAGTCACATTGAAATTAAAAGTCTTAATTTTCCTCATAAATGTAGTGGATTTAATGGAAGAAAATAGCACGAAACCGTGTGGATCCTTTCAGTAATTGCTATAGAAAGGCAGCTATAATTTCCTTCAAGGATGAGATAGGACATTTAGGGACAAAATGGCAGCCCCAGCAAGAAATCTACCTTTTCTAAGGCACATGGAAAAATGATAATCCAGAGAACAGAGTTTTCAATGCATTTATTGTGTTCTTGGGAAATCTATGTTGAAATGGCTTCCCTTCAAAGAATGCTGGCATTGCAATCATACCATCTTGTTCATGTCTAATTAAGGGACTATACATCTGAAGTCTCCTGTAATATGACTAATTGTGAATGCTTATTAGATAGATTATAATGAAAAAGAAAGAGAAAATCTGATGGAGTGCCAGCACTTTAGTTGATAGAAATGTTTTTAAAGGCCCCAATGTTTTTATCTGATGGCTTGCAAAGAAGGTGCTTTGGAGAAGGGATAGGCTACCCACTCCAGTGTTCTTGGGCTTCCCTTGTGGCTCAGCTGGGAAGGAAGCCACCTGCAATGCGGGAGACCTGGATTCGATCCCTGGATTGGGAAGATCCCCTGGAAAATGGAAAGGCTACCCACTCCAGTATTCTGGCCTGGAGAATTCCACGGACGAGTCCATGGTGTCGCAGAGTCGGACACGACTGAGCGACTTTCATTTCACTTCAAAGAAGGTGCTTTAGGGAAGAGAAAGTGATCATTAAAATATTGTGTCTTTTATAATGACATCTTTTAAATAAATGGGGCAGTTTTATACATTTAAAAAACAGAATACATGCAAGTGATGCACATAATAATTGTTTTAGACAAAGGCTTTTTGCACACAGAGACACACATGGAATATGACTGAATAAATATTTTCATAAGATAAAAATAAAGTTTTACTGCTACTGCAAATTAATTGCTTTCATTAACATAAGAAGGTTGTACTTTCAACAAATATTAGGAAATCACACGTATACCTCAGAAATGGTTTTAGTCATCTGTCTACAGAGTTCTGGTTCATACTGTTCTTCTTGTAGGTAGGTAGTTAGCACATCTTTCAGAATATGATTGACAATGACCACAGGAAAATGTTGGGTAGGACCTGAAAACACAGATGAAATTTCTTTCAAAGAAGTAATTTCAAATCATATCTGCCCACGCCATAGCTTAATCAAAAGAGTATCAAAACATGGAGACATTTAATCTTCTGGGTGGCCTCTACTGAAAGAAAAAAAGTGGTCCCAATTAGATTTCCAGCCAAGTCCTCTGGCAGAGGATGAGAAGACGGTGGATTCACCTGTTTACCTGATGCCTCAAGAGTGTGTTCGGTACCATGGGGTCTGACACTGAATGTGCCCTCCTTCCCAGTTCCCACTGTCTGTATGCTCATTTGCTCAGTTGTGTCTGACTCTGGGAGTCTATGGACTGTAGCTCACCAAGCTCCTCTGTTTAAGGGATTTCCCAAGCAAGAATACTGGAGTGGGTTGCCATTTCCTACTCCAGGGTATCTTCCTGATCCAGGGATCTGACCCCTATCTCTTGTGTCTCCTGAATTGGCAAGCAGATTCTTCACCACTGTGCCACCTGGGAAGCCTCCAGCAGTTCCCAATGCTAATAACTTATTTCAGTGTCTTAACATCTTTCTAACTGACCCCCAACTCTTAAGCTCCCCACCTCCAATCTCTCTATAACACTACAACTGGAGTTGTAACATCCAGATGTTACCATTGTGCTTTCCTTGGCAAAGTCTAGAGTTCAGCTCCTATCCAACCTACAGCTTCTTCTTCAACCACCACATGACTTCACCAGCAGTCTTCACATGACTGCTGCTCCAGCCTTGTGGAGTTTATCTGTTCTTTCAAGAGTGCTTTGTACATTTGCTCCTCTTTCAAAATGCAACACTCTTCCCCATCATGTTCATCTGATAAATATCCACTCATGTTTCAAGGCCAGCTGAAACATCTTCTCCAGTTAGCCTTCCTCCTCTCCTCGGGTACAAATTGCCTCTCTCTTCTCTATATTCCCAATGCTCTGGGTCTCCACTGCTATTGTGGCCCCTAATTCAGCTGATAATTGCTAAGGCTTACCTTACCTTTCTTATCTGAACTGGTAAACAAGATTATATTTTATCCTCTTCAAAGTCTAACACAATGCTAAACTCAGAAAAAAAATGTTCAAGGTCTGATTTCTGAGTTTAAATAGAATCGAACATTTTCTAGATAATAACCATAGTACAAATAATAGCTACTCTTATCAAGCATTTTCTACGTGCCAGCCACTGTGATAAGTGTGTGTGTTAGTTGCGCAGTCATGTGTGACTCTTTGTGACCCCACGAAGCCCTCTTTCCATGGGATTTCCCAGGCAAGAATACTGGAGTAGATTGCCACTTCCTTCTCCAGAGGATCTTCCCAACCCCAGGGACTGAACCCTGGTCTCCTGCATTGGAGGTAGATTCTTTACTGTATGAGCTACCAGGGAAGCCCCTCTGTGATAAGTATTTTATATTTATTACCTTATATGTATAATCTTCCAATAAATCTCTGGAGATAAACCTTATTGTTACCTCCATTTCACAGAGGGGAGAACAGATGTTTAAATATATTGCCTAAGTTACCTAGAATCACACAGTGGCAGGGTTGGTATGTACCTCCCTGGTTTATCTGACTTGAGAGCTTAAGTTCTTAACCACATTAAGTCCACTTTCAGAGCAAAAGCTTCAACTGCATCTTATCCTGCACCCCAGGAATCTTACTTGCACCTCCCAGGAATATTAACCTTATCCTTAACATCTGTCATTGAATAACATGTTCATGTGCCCAGTGCCCCGTATACATAGGCTTGATCATTATTTGCTGAGTTGATATGGATGAAGAATTCTACCCAATTCTATTTTCAATAGTCATCAGTATCTTTTAAGTGTTTATTTAAAATGACTGTATCAGTCGGACTAAGGAAATATATCGTGCATTAAAGTTAGGACATTTCCTAGAGGATTCAATAAACAGACTCCTTAGGGAGATCTGAGCAAGATGCAGGGAATCATGAAGGAATGTTCCATCCCCCTCAGCTGGTGAAAAAGAAGGTGTTACTTTCATCCCAACCTGAGGAGGGAATTCTTATGAGAGATCCCAGGAAGAGGCATGTGGATAGGGCTCCCTCCACAGCAGGCTTCGTCCTTCTGCTGATGGATGCAAAGAGCACGAGGTGAGCCCTTAGGTGGGGTTCACACTCCTCTCTTCTGACTTCCCACCGAAGTTTCCCAGTGGCTAAATTTAACCAGAAGGTGACACCCCGCGCCTAGAATTCGGTTAGGTCAACCTCCTGGGGCTCAATTTATAATATTTTTATTGTGATGTTTATACAGGAATTGTTCAATTAAATTTAAATCAGGCTGGGAAATGAACCCGGACAAGTAAAATAGAGACATTGGAAACAATGAGTATGATAATTAACCGAAATATTTAGTCGGCAGGAATCTCTCCCCTTCTACAGGAGAGAGACAAGCAGTTATAAACCCGGGAAGGGTTGGTCCTGATTGCTCTTGCTTTGTGGGATCAGAGACGGAGCACCAGCTCCCCTAGGCCAAACACCTACTGTGTCATTGTCCTGTGGATCTTTTAGAAGATTTCCATTTGCTTATGATAGTGAGATGAGGCTAAATGTGAGGGTGGTTTCTCCCTTTCTGTTTAAAAAATTTAAAAAATGTTCCTACCAGATTGGACCTAATTAAACAGATTATATCTTTTAGATTGGTACCTCTTCTTTTCATTCCCTCCTGCCAAGCGCTCATATCATATTTACCTAAGCTTGACCTGTATCACCCATAGGGAGCATTGGTCCTTTCAGAAAACAGTAAATCCCTTCAGGGCATGTGTCCACCTGGTACACCTCCCTGTCCTTTGGGAACAGCATCTCCCAAATGGAAGGGACTGGTCCTCTTCCCACTCTAACCATGTGGTTCTTTAGGATCATCATCTCTTTTGAGTCCAAGTCCAGGTCATGGTTGATTGACGCTGGATGGACTTGCCCCAAGCTACACCAATTAGAATCCTTTCTTGGAACTTTTATGTTAAACTAGAACTAGGTAAAAAAAAGTCGGTCAGTCTCTTTTTGGAGTCAAAAGTTATGACCTGTGACTCTCAGGAACTGTTTCTCATAGTGAGAAGGAAGCCAAGCCACAGTGAGAGAGGGAGCCCTCACACAGTTAGGGCTGGAAAGATGGAGTCCTGCCTGCACCTGGTCCCAGTCTCCAGAAGCTCCTGCTGTCCAGAGGCACAAATACCCTTTCTGCACTTACCTTAGATTTAAAAAAAATCTCAATAACCAGATTCAATTCCGAAAAAAGTTTAAATAGTGAACTTTTCTTCCCTCACTTCTTTGTGACCTTGGACCTATACAGAAGAATCATCCATTGTCTTACTTAGGCTTGGATGCTGAGATGCGAACAGAGTCAATAATCACCATTTGACTTCCAAAATGGGCTTCTCTGGTGGCTCAGATGGTAAGGAATCTGCCTGCAATGTGGAAGACCTGTGCTCGATCCCTGGGTTGGGAAGATCCCCTGGAGAGGGGCATGGCAACCGTTCCAGTATTCTTGCCTGGAGAATTCCATGGACAGAGGAGCCTGGCAGACTACAGCCCATGGGGTCGCAAAGAGTCGGACATGACTGAGTGACTTTTATTCACTCACTGACTTCCAAAACAAGCTCCCAAAATTTCAGAGTCAACTAATGCAAAGGCTTAAACCTTTTTTCACATGGACAGCATATGAAAACACATGGACATCACCATGTAAACACATGTAAAACACAAGGACATCACCATGTGGTCGACACCGAAATCTGATTGATTATATGCTTTGCAGCCAAAGATGGAGAAGCTCTATACAGTCAGCAAAAATAAGACCGGGAGCTGACTGTGGGTCGGATCATGAACTCTTTATTGCCAAATTCAGACTTAAATTGAAGAAAGTGGGGAAAACCACTAGACCATTCAGGTATGACCTAAATCAAATCCCTTAGGATTATACAGTGGAAGTGAGAAATAGATTTAAGGGACTAGATCTGATAGACAGAGTGCCTGATGAACTATAGATGGAGGTTCGTGACACTGTATAGGAGACAGGAATCAAGACCATGCCCAAGAAAAAGAAATGCAAAAAAGCAAAATGGCTGTCTGCAGAGGCCTTACGAATAGCTGTGAAAAGAAGAGAACCAAAAGCAAAGGAGAAAAGGAAAGATATACCCATTTGAATGCAAAGTTCCAAAGAATAGCAAGGAGAGATAAGAAAGAAGAAAGCCTTCCTCAGTGATCAATGCAAAGAAATAGAGGAAAACAACAGAATGGGAAAGACTAGAGATCTCTTCAAGAAAATTAGAGATACCAAGGGAACATTTCATGCAAAGATGGGCTCAATAAAAGACAGAAATGGTAGGCACCTAACAGAAGCAGAAGATATTAAGAAGAGGTGGCAAGAATACACAGAAGAACTGTACAGAAAAGATCTTAATGAGCCAGATAATCATGATGGTGTGATCACTCACCTAGAGGCAGACATCCTAGAATGTGAAGTGAAGTGGGCCTTAGGAAGCACCACTATGAACAAAGCTAGTGGAGGTGATGGAATTCCAGTTGAGCTATTTCAAATCCTGAAAGATGATGCTGTGAAAGTGCTGCACTCAATATGCCAGCAAATTTGGAAAACTCAGCAGTGGCCACAGGACTGGAAAAGGTCAGTTTTCATCCCAATCCCAAAGAAAGTAAATGCCAAAGAATGCTGAAACTATACCACACAATTGCACTCATCTCATATGCTAGTAAAGTAATGCTTAAAATTCTCCAAGCCAGGCTTCAGCAATATGTGAACCATGAACTTCCAGATGTTCAAGCTGGTTTTTGAAAAGGCAGAAGAACCAGAGATCAAATTGCCAACATCTGATGGATCATTGAAAAAGCAAGAGAGTTCCAGAAAAACATCTATCTCTGCTTTATGCCAAAGCCTTTGACTGTGTGGATCACAAGAAACTGTGGAAAATTCTGAAAGAGATGGGAATACCAGACCACCTGACCTGCCTCTTGAAAGACCTATAGGCAGGTCAGGAAGCAACAGTTAGAACTGGACATGGAACAACAGACTGGTTCCAAATAGGAAAAGGAGTACGTCAAGGCTGTATATTGTCACCCTACTTATTTAACTTCTATGCAGAGTACATCATGAGAAACGCTGGGCTGGTAGAAGCACAAGCTGGAATCAAGATTGCCGGGAGAAATATCAATAACCTCAGGTATGCAGATGACATCACCCTTATGGCAGAAAGTGAAGAAGAACTAAAGAACCTCTAGATGAAAGTGAAAGAGGAGAGGGAAAAGTTGGCTTAAAGCTCAACATTGAGAAAATGAAGATCATGGCATCTGATCCCATCACTTCATGGGAAATAGATGGGGAACCAGTGGCTGACTTTATTTTTTTGGGCTCCAAAATCACTGCAGATGGTGAAGGCAGCCATGAAATTAAAAGACGCTTACTCCTTGGAAGAAAATCCATGACCAACCTAGACAGCATATTGAAAAGCAGAGACATTACTTTGCCAACAAAGGTCCATCTAGTCAAGGCTATGGTTTTTCCAGTGGTCATGTATGGATGTGAGAGTTGGACTGTGAAGAAAGCTGAGCGCCGAAGAATTGATGCTTTTGAACTGTGGTGTTGGAGAAGACTCTCCCTTAGACTGCAAGGATCTCCAACCAGTGCACCCTAAAGGAGATCAGTCCTGGGTGTTCATTGGAAGGACTGATGTTGAAGCTGAGGCTCTGGTACTTCGGCCACCTCCTGCTAATAGTTGACTCATTGGAAAAGACTGATGCTGGGAAAGATTTAGGGCAGGAGGAGAAGGGGATGGCATAGGATGAAATGGTTGGATGGCATCATCAACTTGATGGACATGGGTTTGGGTGGACTCCGGGAGTTGATGATGGACAGGGAGGCCTGGTGTGCTGTGGTTCACGGGGTCACAGGGTCGGACATGACTGGGCAGTTGAACTGAACTAAAACCTTTTTTCTTTTCTAGAGCATTTTTTTTTTCTAATTTAGGAGGAAATAACACTTTTAGAAATCAAATTGCAAAGATCTGAAGAAGGATCAGGATGGAGAAAAGAAAGCAAAACTCATCGGGAAAAACAGATTTAAGAGAGAATAGATAAAAATTTGATTAGTTAACATATCTGTGTCTTAGCTTCCCAACTTGGGATAGTGATGAGAATTGCCACCTACTGTTTTTTTGTTGGGATGAAATGAGATGAAGTATTTAAAATGCTCAGAACAGTGAGTCTGCCACCAAAAAGCTACCCATTAGATCTTTAGTATAGTGTTGCTGCTGTTACTGTTGCTTCCTCATTGCGAGCAATAGAAGGCAGCAGGACGGACAATGGTGTAAGGCGGCAGACGGTTTAGGTCTCCACAGGCAGGAAGGACCCTACAGGGTGGAGCAAAGAGGGAGTGCTGAGGCTGGCAGGCTCTCTGTCCAACAAATCATCTGGTGACAGGGCCTGATCATCTCACTGGAGTCGCACTCAAATGATGTCCTTCTCTCACCATCTTTCGATTCTATTTTTCACTATATTGGCTGCATTCTCAGGTGTGCTGTCTTGAAGTGTCAGCAAGGATGGCCATCTATAGCCCTGTGTGATGCGGGGATTACAGTCAGTCTTTTTAAAGAATCGGGTACTTCTATAGTCATTGCTCCAGAAAAGTCCTGTGGAGAACTCATGCCATACTTAAGAGGAAGTTATATTGGATGTCATGGAAGGCTTTTCTTCTTAGTGATCTAAGGTGATGTTCTATAGTCAGAAGCAATAACATACTGAATGAGAAGCAGTTTAAATACAATACTTTATTTAATTCTCATAGTATCCCTACCATGTGTGACCTATGATCCCTACTTACAGGGGAAGAAACTGAGGTTCAAGGATGCTGAATACCTTGCTCAAACATTATTTATTTAGGAATGGGCAAAACGAGTATTCAGACTCATGTACATTGGCCCCTACAGCCAGTATTTTCTCTTGTACTCATGTTTCAGTAATCAATTAATGGGAAGAGATAAGGGGCTTTTAATTATAAGAAATATATTTTCATTTTCCCCTTTCCTTTTTTTCTTTAATTATACTCATGTTTAATCTCCTTCTTGGTGGCTATAATTACTCATATAAAGGGAGGACAACCATACTAAACATTTAAGATATGTTTAAATGATGCACATATTATTGGGTAGAGTGTGAAAACTTAAACATGGTAATAAAGGTGACTGATATTTCTTTAACTCCTTAAGTCAGTATTTACTGTGTAGATATGAGAAAATCTTTGCCAAAGGTCCACAGAGTACCTTTCAGATGCAAAATAAACCCAGAAATAAGTAGAAGTGGAAATACATATTTGATTATTAACAAAATAGCTACCTGAATCCTTATAAAAATTGATTGTCAAGTATAAAAGGCTAATCATAGAAGAATAATTTGCATGACTTTTTGAAAGAAAATATGGAAACTTTTTTCTATACTAAGGTATTTTAAAAATTATTTTTCTAACTTGGTTCAGCACTCAGTACTTTTAAAACTGATGAGACAATTTAGCTTATTTGAGGAAATAAGTTATGAAAGCACCTATTTTTGAAGAAATGCAGGGCTTCATATTTCAAATGCTGTATCTTGTTGCAATCATCTCACGGGAGTTGAGCTCAAATGATGTCTTTCTCTTGCCATCTTTCGATTCAAACCCTTCTAGCATGCAGAGCCCAGAGTTAAAGGCACTGAATGGTGAAGATCTTTTAGTTACAAGAAAACTTGACCCATACTTAGCTTGCCTAAATAAAAAGTCTAAGAGTACACAGGGTATTTAGGACTTGGTCTCAGGCTTTGTGTAGGGGTAAGATGGCAAAACCTGCCATAGAGCTTACATCCTTTCAGGTTTCAGAGGCTGATCCACTTCTTCAGTAGCCCAAACAATATTCTCTGAATTGACTCTCAAAGATTTTGATGACCTTGACAGTATCCCTAGGTCAGTCACTGTTACATCTCCGAAGCCAGTGTCAGCTTCAGCAGGATGCTATGGACCAAAAGTGATAATAATGGCAATGGTGGTGCTCCTCCAAAGGAAACTGGGTAAGGTTATCAGATGGAATATAAGGGTATATTGAATGGCAGGATATTATCTGTCTACCATAGGCACTGTGAAAATACCAATGGACAGGCTAATTATGGAACTTTACAATCCATGTCATCTTGGGGATTACCATAGGAAACTGCCTAGAAGGTCTAATGGGATGTGTTGATGGTCTATAATTTTCTTAAGGTTAACTGGCCACAGATTAAGTCACTCTGGCCCATTGCGTCTTCCTTGGGTTACTGGTAAGTCTCTGTGGAATTTCTACACAGCAATAATTATATGTAGATCCAGATAATAGTGGGCAGGTACACTTTGGAGCAAACAAGTAGTTCTGTGAGAAAATGTGAGGGGGAATGATAGTCATTGTGGATTCCACCTGGAGTACAGGGGCAGGTGCAAAGATTTTTGTTTTCAAAGACCCAAAACCTCTGTGGGAAAAGATAAACATCTCTGTCAACAGGGGACCAGGAATCATTTGCTTTTGCCTTGAAGGCTTTTTTCTCCATCCATTAGCAATCTTGGTTGGTTTTTGTTCAATAAAATCTTAATGCCTGTTTCATTTAACTCAAGTAGATACAAAAAACTCCACAAGATAACACTGAAATACCCAATGAACTTCTTAATTCAGTAACACACACTACACTTTAGTTGCAGCCAATGAATTACTTGGTATTTAGAAAATACTGATTAAAAAAAAAAGTAAACAATGGATACTGGCCCCATTTTGCAGAGGAAGAAATTAAAGCAATATCAAATCACCCAATTAATTAAGATCCCTTATATCATGGTAGTATTGAAGATGATGCCAGGTTGTCAGATATTATTTTGAGTAAATATCACTCATGAAATTATAAGTTTTAAATAGGAAGGAATAATAAAATAACACACCCATTTGATAAGTGTTTTCCATGTGAACTGTGAGGCGAGAGGCATCTTCAGGCTGGCAAGGTTCATCCATATAGGACACTGTACTCATAGAGCTAAAAGCGAGGAGAAAGCAAATTTTAACAGTTATGATAACAATGGTAACAAAACACAATGTTGCTTTTAGCAAAAAGTTATAGAAGTTTTTACTCTAAAAAGAAATTTTAAGCAAGTCTCATGTAGATATATTCTGGTAAAATATTTAAAGTCTAAAACATTTTAGAGATGGAAATATTACTGGAGTAGAGAATTTACTTGGAGCAAGTCTCAATATAGTGGTAGAAACCCAGCTCAGTGCCTGGGGCCTTGGATTATCATGAAAGTATTGATGGGTTGTTCCATTCGCAGGGTAACAGAGCTTGTACAGTGGGCCCTCCACATCTGTGGATTCTAGAGTCATGGATTTTGTTTGGTTAAATCCATGGATATGGAACCCATGGATATGGAGGGCCAGCTGTATTTCACCAGTTTATATAAGGGACTTGGGCTTCCCTGGCGACTCAGTGGCAAAGAACCTGCCTACTAATGCAGAAGAGGCAGGTTTGATCCCTGGGTCGGGAAGATTTTCTGGAGCAGGAAATGGCAACCCCCTCCAGTATACTTGCCTGGAAAACCCCATGGACAGAGTGGCCTGGTGGGTTACAGTCCATGGGGTCGCCAAAGGGTTGGATATGACTTAGTGACTAAACAACAACAACAAACATAAGAAACGTGAGCATCCACAGAATTTGATAATCCACAGGGGCTTCTGGAACCAGTGTTCAGAAGATACCGAGGGATGCCTGTACGTGTTTTGAAAGCTACTGGCAGTGTGCACGCTCCATGATACTCTCTCCATATACACTTTGTCGTCATTCAGTCACCCAGTTGTGTCTGACTTTTTGCGACCCCATGGACTGCAGCATGCCTGGCCTCCCTGACCCTCACCATCTCCTGAAGTTTGCCCAAGTTCATGTTCATTGCATTGGTGATGCCATCCAGCCATCTCATCCTCTGACACCCTCTTCTGCTCTCAATCTTCTTCATATATACTACTGTATATAAAATAGATAGACAATGGAAATTTGCTGTACAACTCAGGGAACTCAAACTGGGCTCTGTAACAACCTGCAAGGAGGTCCAACCAGTCCATTCTGAAGGAGATCAGCCCTGGGTGTTCTTTGGAAGGAACGATGCTAAAGCTGAAACTCCAGTACTTTGGCCACCTCATGCGAAGAGTTGATTCACTGGCAAAGACTCTGATGCTGGGAGGGATTGGGGGCAGGAGAAGGGGACGACAGAGGACGAGATGGCTGGATGGCATCACTGACTCGATGGACGTGAGTCTGAGTGAACTCCGGGAGTTGGTGATGGACAGGGAGGCCTGGCGTGCTGCGATTCATGGGGTCGCAAAGAGTCGGACACGACTGAGAGACTGAACTGAACTGAACTGAACAACCTAGAGGGGTGGGAAAGGGTGGGAGGTGGGAGGGAGGTTAAAGGAGGGGACATATGTACACCTATGGCTAATTTATGTTGAAATATGGCAGAAATCAAACCAACACTGTAAAGCAAATTATCCTTCAATTAAAAATAAATAAAATTTTAAAAAGGAGACTGCCTCAAAAACAAACAACTATTGGCAATTACCTCTATGACAGATGCAAAGGCTTTTCTCAAAGCGGACAAAACTCACAAAGGGACTGGGGATTATACAAGGAAGCTTAAAATGTTGGGAAACAAGTTCTCTACATACATGGGGGATTATAAAGAGTTTATTATTAAATGTACCTCACAAAATCCCTTTAGCAGAAGAAAGAAAACTGAGAAACCCCTCTATATGATGACAGAAACCGCAATTCACCCAAATTATCATAACCAATAAGCACCAATCACCCTTTTCAACATTAAGAAAGGGTTTTGGCTTGGTTACCAAGGCAATATAAGCTTATCCAGGTGCTGAACGGGAGACCCAAGTGAAGAGGAACTCCTAAAGTCCCTACAGCACTGCTTAATCAGAGGAAACTCAGCTGTCACTAATGCAGTCTCAGGTCTCCACCCCAATTCTCTCCACCTGTGAAGACGGAGGTTAAACAGATGTCATTTCAAAGGAGATGATATAATAGTGTGTGTGTGTGTGTGTGTGTGTGTGTGTGTGTGTGTGCTTTCAGAGTGACTACTTTTCTAAGAGTCTACACATTTGCTTTAAATTAAATGAGAATAAGGTATTTGCTCTTAATCATTGGGGATTTTTTTTCCTCTCTGCAAGGGTTTTAAATACTTAATTCTGAGCTGTTGGGAATTAGTGAGCTTCTTGCAAATTGCTATTTTAAGAAAATCATGGACATTATATTTTAAAAATCCTTTAATACAATACAATTTACACAATAAATTAAGGTTTACCCATCTAGCCCAAGAAAGTGATGCAAGACATTATTATGGCTGCTTTACTATGAGGGATTTCTGGATTAGAGTTAGTCTTCTTTCTTGTAACACCTGCTTTCCTCAATTTTCCGCTGCCCTTTGAAGTAGCAACCAACCTGTTTAGCCACACTGCCTGCAGGTGTTGTGGGCAGCACCAAAGATGATAGCTTCTGCTTGGAAAACCCAATGCGGCATAAACCCCTTGATTCTAAGATAAGCCAGGCTGCCCCAATATTGTATATGCTACTTTTTATTTTCCAAAACATTTTCCATCAATCATCTCATTTTAACTTTAAAATATTCCCTTTACGTAAGTAAGAAAGTCATTTTTCTGCCCATTTCAGTGATAAAGAGAACTAGACAAAGGGCTTAACGTCATACATATAGGAAAGGCAGATGTGAATTTCACATATCCTATTTACCTCTCAGTGACGAAGTTTCACATATGATCGTATCTGATAGAATAGGGGCAATGACTTCCTGAAATAATTAATTGCTGCAATTAAAATTTACCTTGCACAAACATATAAAGACCCTATTTTTTCTCTACAAAACACCGTATTAAAAACTCACAGAAGAAGTTATGGGTAAAAATTCTGAAAGAATTAATGCAACTAATTCAAACAGCAGGGGCCTGTTTATAACTGGTGTATAGATATGATGGCAAGAGCTCAGGAGCTATCTTGGCTGTTGGGATGACCTTATGGATAATGGATCAAAAGCTAGAAAACTAGGTTCCTGAACTATGTTTTCCAGACTTTTTTAATGCAAGAGAAAATATA
Organism: Budorcas taxicolor; assembly: GCF_023091745.1. Lineage (NCBI taxonomy): Eukaryota > Metazoa > Chordata > Mammalia > Artiodactyla > Bovidae > Budorcas > Budorcas taxicolor. The sequence goes on from NC_068912.1 coordinate 78,525,702, forward strand.
TTTCTATTTTGTTAAAGCCAATGTTTTTTGTTTTTTTTTATAAAAATATTATAAGAAGCATTAGATATAACTGATACAGAGTTTGGAAGTAGGATGTCATAATTAACAGAGCACAAAACTTGGAGTTAATTTTGTGAAAGAGATGGGGCTTTCAGGAATGAGATTTCAGATATTTTGCTGAAAACCTGGCTTCCCTTATCATGCAGAAGGAAGATATTAGTCTATTGATTTCTGTACACTGGAAAGCTGACCATGAGTTGGCCAAGACAATAACTTCAAGGAAAGTTATAGGAAAATTTTACTTAAAAAAAATCCTATTCATGATATCTTTTGAAACTGATACCTGAGAGTTCTCACATTAGAAGGAGATCATTTGGAAAACAGGAGAGAGAAAAGAGAATAATATGCTGAACAGAAAAAATACGATACTAATGCTTGAAAAAGACAAAAAGAAGACATAAAATATTAAAAATACTTGCAGTTATCAATGTCAGTTCAGAACATTGACTCAGAAGAACTTGTACATATTTCCTGTTGGTAAACAGCTTTATTCAAGCCCTTTGAAAAATTTTAAGATAAAAATGTGAGATGCTTCAAAGAGCAAATTTGTCATTTTAATTACCAGTACTGTATACACAGCACAACAAATTTACTGTGTATATTTCACAGTGTTACAAGTGGATGAATTTCAGTTGTCTATGACCAGGCCTTCCCTAGTTCATAATAATAATCTTTTTAGATACATGATCTCACCACAAATGGAATGCTGTAGTTGATTTTTTTTAATTTGAAAAATGTTTTTGCTGTCTATGTATTTCATGAGTGTGGCATTTATGCAGGAAAAGGATTTCAACTGGCAAAATGTATCCACGAGAGTTGTAAAGTTTTAGGAAAGAAGGTAGGTTTTAGTAAAATCAGGAAAACTGAAAGTCTGAAGTAAGCTGCTGGTGAAAACACTGAGGAAATCAACTAATATTATTCTAGAGAAAAGAGTAACAATTCGTAATCAATGTAAATGTCAGTTAATATACTATTGCTCAGAAGAGACTTGGAATTAGCCTGGATGTGGAAACAGCTGCATGGAATTTGTCCACAATAACAAAAGTAATCTTCCTATATTGTATATGTGTGTGTGTGCTCAGTAGCTGAGTCATGTCTGACTCTTTGTGATGCTATGGATTGTAGGCTCCCCCGTCCATGGGATTTTCCTGGCAAGAATACTGGAGCCAGTTGCTATTTCCTCCTCCAGAGGATCTGCCCTATCCAGGGGTTGAACCCACGTTACTTAAGTCTCCTGCACTGTAGGCAGATTTTTTACTGCTGAGCCACCAGGGAAGTCCATATTGTATATAACCCTCCTGTATTGTAACTGATTGACGTTGGAAACATCCCACGCCAACCCACGAGCCTGTGTCTGATTATGCAGAAAAGTGCCCCACACAACATAGCTAAGGAGTTAGAATGTTTATATTTTTCATGAAATTCAGTTTTCCTGGAGACATCTTACACATTTGCATGCTGACCATTCCTTGAACTAAACAGAATACAAGGCATGTCTTATTTTTATGATGGTTAGAGATAGAAAAATACTGTCAATTAAATCTTACCAGCTATAATACCATCTAATTATTATTAAGAATTCATTTCCAGCTGTTTCTACTGACATTAAATGTTTTGAAGCTATAGTAAGATATAATATTTGAATAGATAGCTCAGCCTTGTAGTTATTAGTTTAGTAGTTTAAGAAGGTCAGACTATCATCTCTATCTTCAGTTTGTAACTGTGAAATGCTTCAAAGTACCATATTTTGAATGGTATCATAGCATGAGCCACTTTTAAAAAAATCTGTTATTAAAGTCATGTGCTGCCTCCCAGTGGAGATATTTCAGAGTGCACAGAGAACAAGAAGGCTTCAGGGTATAAACGTGTACATTTTTCTCTTCTTCATTTTTTCAACAGATATTTATTGCCCATAACATGGCAGGCAAAGTGAGAAGTACTGGTAAAATTTAAAAAAAAAAAAAGAGAGAGAGTCCCTGTGCTAGAGAAACAAGATGTAGAAAATATGCATTGAAACTCACTTGGGAACTTTCTACCTCAAACATCTATTGATATTTTTATGAATGTTATGCTTAAGATCAAAAGCATAACAACTCTTCCCCCATCAGTGGAAGGTACAAGTTGTCTGTTAAGGTGATTTAGTTGTGTGGCTATTTAGTTTGTAGCAAGGTTGCCAGTACTTTGGCCACCTGATACTTTGGCCACTTCTCATTAGAGAAGACCCTGATGCTGAGAAAGATTGAAGGCAGGAGGAGAAGGGATGACAGAGGACGAGATGGTTGGATGGCATCACTAACTCAATGGAAATGAGTTTGAGCAAACTCAGGGAGATAGTGAAGGACAGGGAAGCCTGGCATGCTATAGTCCATGGGGTCGCAGAGTTGGACATGACTTAACGTCAGACTGAACAAAAGCAGAGGTTGCCAGACTTTTATATAGTTTTGAGATATTTTATTCACATTATTGGTCCTACCTTACAAGAGAAATGTTATAATGGAGACAAAAGTCAAGAAATATTTCCAAAAATGAAAGAGGAGATAAAATGCCATGGTATGTGTTCCTGAGGGATACATATTTTAGGAGGAGGGGTGATTTTGAAGGACAAAGAATGAACCATGCAACCTGTGAAAATTCTAGCTCTGGAGTGATTGATCCAGCAAAGGTGACTGACAAAGTAGAACAATTTTGAGTGGGTGAATAGAAAGTCAGAGTTAGTGTCTGAAGCCCACTGATGAATCCCTTCATCCAAGAGAAGGTGAGGTTAAGGTCAGGAGCAGCTGATGAAACTTGTGATGCAGCTCCTGGATGAATGCACAGTTCAAAGTTCAAAGTCGCATTACCCTTGGCAATCATCAGAGAGGTGTGGCTGACAGCATGGGTGCCATGGAGACCATCAAGGCGTGTCATCTAACCCAACAAATGTTCAATACAAGTGATAATGTTCTTCTTTTTCTTTTTTAAATAGGTGAACAATGGAAGGTTTCAGCAAGAAAGTAACATACACCTTGTTTTTAAATTTTGAACAAATTTTTTTTTTTTTTTTTTGCTCTAAATGTATCTTATGTTTGCAAGATGAAAGCTCTCTGTCACTGTGGATTTAACGCATACACGGACCTGTGAACCTAACCCATTTGTGTTCAGGAACTCGTGGTGGTGGTGGTTTAGTCACTAAGTCGTGTCCGACTCTCGCGACCCCATGGACTGTAGCCTCCTAGGCTCCTCTGTCCATGGGATTCTCTAGGTAAGAATATTGGAGTGGATTGCCATTTCCTTCTCCAGGGGATCTTCCCAACCCAGGATTTAACCCGGGTCTCCTGCATTGCAGGCAGATTCTTTACCAACTGAGCTATGAGGGAATAATACAATAATTATTCATTCTACCATCAAAAAATATTTATTAAGTGATGGCTATGTGCCAGGTACCATTCTAAGTCCTTGGGATGCAGAAGAAAAAAAAAACCATAAACAAAACAAATAACAATCAAACTAAGATCTCTACCCTTATGGGACCTAGTGAGAAGAGACGGAAAGAATATAATAAAATACTAAACAAGTTGTTTAGTTGCTAAATCATATCCAACTCTTTTGCAACCCCGTGGACGATAGCCTTCCAGGCTCCTCTGTCTATGGGGTTTCCCAGGCAAGAATAGTGGAGGGAGTTGCCATTTCCTTTTCCAGGGGATCTTCCTAACCCAGGGATCAAACCCATGTCTCCCGAAATGGCAGGCAGATTCTTTACCACTGAGCCAGCAGGGAAGCCCATACACTGTGTTAGAAGATGATAAATGCTACACGGAAAAGGAGGTCTTTGTTAAGGAAGGTTGGAAGCGGATGGGAGAGAGGTGGTTGTGTTTTATTTTAAACAGAATGATCAAGATAGATCTCCCTGAGCCAAGAGTTGGAGGAGGTGAGGAAATGAGCCATGTGGATGTTGGAGGGAAGGGTATGTCAGGGGGAGGGAAAAGCACATGCACAGACTTTGAGGCAGAAGGCTGCCTGGTATTTCTGAAGAAGTGCATACAGGCCAGAATAGCTGGCGAGGACGGAGCAAGCAGGAGGGTGGAAGGATGGGGTTACCAGCGAGTCAGGTAGCTGAACCATGTAGAGTTTTGTGGGCCATCTTAAAACCTTGGCTTTTACTCTGATAAATTGGGAGACTTTATAGAGTTTTGAGCAGAGTAATAGCAAAATCTACTTTGTATTTTACAATAACTCCAAACTCTCTGTCGAGAACAGGCTGGCATGTGTAAACACAGGGATTCCGGTTAGAAAGCTTTTATGGTAATCTAGGCTAGAGATGCGGAGAAGGCAATGGCACCCCACTCCAGTACTCTTGCCTGGAAAATTCCATGGACGGAGGAGCCAGGTAGGCTGTGGTCCATGGGGTCTCGAAGAGATGGACACGACTGAGAGACTTCACTTTCACTTTTCACTTTCATGCATTGGAGAAGGAAATGGCAACCCACTCCAGTGTTCTTGCCTGGAGAAGCTCAGGGACGGGGGAGCCTGGTGGGCTGCCATCTATGGGGTCGCACAGAGTCGGGACATGACTAAAGCGACTTAGCAGCAGCAGCAGCAGGCTAGAGACGGCAGTGCCTGCTATGAATGAAACTGTCTCTTTGAAATTCATAGGTTGAAGCCTTAACACCCCCATGTGAGTGTATTGGAGATAGGGCCTTTAAGGAGGTGATGAATGTTAAATGAAGCCTTAAAGGTGAAGCCCTACACTGACAGAACCTGGGACCTCATATACGAGGAAGATATAGCAGGGTTCTCTCCTCCATGCAAAGACACAGTGAAAAGATGGCCATCTGTAAGTCAGGAAGCTGGCCCTCACCAGAACCTAACCCAGCTGGCATGTTGATTTCAGATTTCCAGCCTCCAATACTGTGTGGCTTACACAACAGAAGTCTGCTGTCTCACAACTCTGGGGGCTAGAAGTTTGAGAATAAGGTGTTGGCTTGATTGGTTCCTTCTGAGAGTCGTGAGAGAAGGATCTGCTCTAGGCCTCTCTCCTTAGATGGTGGATGGCTATCTCCTCCCTGTAACTTATTTCCTTCCAACTCTGTTTGTGTCCAGGTTGCCTTCTCTTATAAAGACACCAGACACATTGGATTAGAACCCACCCTAATGAACACATTTAAACTTAATTACCTCTTTAAGACCCTGTTTCCAACTAAGATCACATTCCGAGGTTTGAGGACTGGGACTTCAACATATGAGTTTGGCAGGAGTAGTTGGGTATACAATTTAGCCCACAACGAATACAAATACTTTCACGAGATCTCCAAGTTCTAGGGTCAGAGAATCACAGATTATTTGCTCTGTTATCTGGGAATTGTGATACTCTGGCCAGTCACTCTACCACACAAAAACCTTAATTTCCTCAATATATAAGGAAAATAAGGAATTTATATCCCTATTTTTTTCTAAATAATGTTAGATTTCTTCTCTGAAAGCCTATATAAGCTTTTATTCCCACTAGCCATGCCAACATTTGATATTAGTCTACCTTCTTATATTTTGCCATTCAGATGGGTGCAATATGGTATCTTGTTTCAATTTGCATTTTTCTCATTCCAGGTGAATTTAAGCAACTCTTCACATTCTGCTTTGCCATTTTGGCTTTGCTTCTGTAAATTGCTATTTATCTCTTTTGATGATTTAAAAAATTGTTTTCCTGTTTTTTTAAATTGTTAATATGCATAAATTTATAAATACACATCTTTTACTGGCCTATAAACTGTGTCTATTGTATTATTTTTTGAAGAGAAATGCTAAATTTTAATACAATTGTATTTATCTTTTATTTTTTTTTTTTTGCTTTATGGTTTTACTTTTTCACTTTGGGAACTTATTTAAGAAATCTTTCCTTCCCAAAGAACACAAGATATATTATACTTTTTTTCTATTAGCTTTATAGTTTTCCACATTTCAGACTTCCACCTAGAGTCTACAATTCAATTGGTGTAATAATTGAGCTTCATTTTTTTCCCCTTCATAGAGTAAGCTAGCTTTCTCCCAAAACAATCTATTAAAAACCCAGCATTTCTCCTTGTTCACATACTATGTTTTATATATTCATAGGTCTACTTCTAAAGTTTCTATGTGTTCCATCCATTGATCTATTTGTCTATTCTTACACCTGTTTGTTTATCCCTACATTTATTATTTTTACTTACCACAGCTTTGTGGTATATCTTAATATCTGATACAGCAAATTCCTCTTCTACGTTCATTCTTCAAAGTTAACTTAGTTACTCAGAATTCTCTCCTTATTTATAAAATTTAGAAATACTTTATTGAGCTTCTCAAAAAGTACACATGGTTTTGATTGAGATATATTGCATTTGTAAATTAATTTGAGAACTACTGATATGTTTTGGTGTTAAGCAGCTTCACCAATGAATTATTTCTGCAGTAATTTGTATCTTCCTTAATGGGAATGCCTTTACCTGGAATCACATTCCAGGACAGTTTTCACAAAGATATCAATGCAGGGTTTTGCACAAAGATGTTCCATATGGGACTGTATATCTTGGCAGGGAGTGAAAGCCAATCTGGGTGTTCATCCCTAGGGAAATGTGTAAGAACACATGCGATGGAAATATAAAGGACTACTATGCAGCATTAAGAAGCAAAGAGCTAGATATCCATAGTGACATGGGTAAATATGAAAAATAAAAATGTTGAATGAGGTACGAGATTGAAAAAACAAAATGAGATTTATAGCACAATACCATCCACGTCTTTGTTAAGTACTTGTTCTGTAGTGTTTTATGAAACTCAGTCCCAGGGGGTGCTAGTGGTAAAGAACTCGTCTGCCAATACAGGAGACAAAAAGATGCAGGCTTGATTAATGGGTCGGGAAGATCCCCTGGAGAAGCAAATGGCAACCCACTCCAGTGTTCTTGCCTGGAAAATCCCATGGACATGGGAGCCCAGTGGGGTTCAGTACATAGGGTCATAAAGAGTGGGACACAACTGAAGTGAATTTGCACACAGCACTGGTGAAGTCACAAAGGGAGTCAGAGAAGGGGTTCATAAAAATATAGTTTATTATATTCACAGGTTCTAGACAGGAGAGACATGACCTGCCACGCAAGACCATGTGGAAAAACACTACAGGATCAGTGAGCAGAAGACAGGATTGGGGTTCCCCAGGGAAAGGCAAAGTTGTGCAGGGGAAACAGTGCAGGACTGGTTAGTCTGAATGATTTCAGCGAGCTCTAAGCTATAGGAGAGGCCCCTCCTTGCCTGGTACTTGGCGTTGGGATTATTGCATAGATGTGCGTGCTCAGTGTGTCAACTCTTAGTGATCCCATGAATCGTAGCCCGTGAGGCTCCTCTGTCCATGGGATTTTCCAGACAGGAATACTGGAGTGGGTTGCCATTCCCTTCTTCAGGAGATCTTCCTGACCCAGGGATCAAATCTGTGTCTTCTGAACTGCAGACAGATTCTTTACCCGCATAGCCATTGGGAAAGCCCCTACTGATTAGGAAAACTGCCTCCTGGGATGTGCTAGGGACCAGAGAGAAGAGGTCAGGCTCTAGACTGGTTAATCTGCATATCAAAGGCACACTCTTTGTTGATAACGTGACTATTTTTAATTATCGACTAAACTGGTAAGGGGTAGGGGAGTTGGGGTATGGATGTCTCATCTCTTGAACCATGAACTTCCAGATGTTCAAGCTGGTTTTTGAAAAGGCAAAGGAGCCAGAGATCAAATTGCCAACATCTACTGGATCATCAAAAAAGCAAGAGAGTTCCAGAAAAACATCTATTTCTGCTTTATTGACTATGCCAAAGCCTTTGACTGCGTGGATCACAATAAACTATGGAAAATTCTGAAAGAGATGGGAATACCAGACAACTTGACCTGCCTCTTGAGAAACTTATATGCAGGTCAGGAAGCAACAGTTAGAACTGGACATGGAACAAAGACTGATTCCAAATAGGAAAAGGAGTACGTCAAGGCTGTATATTGTCACCCTGCTTATTTAATTTATATGCAGAGTACATCATGAGAAATGCTGGGCTGGAAGAAGCACAATCTGGAATCAAGATTGCTGGGAGAAATATCAATAACCTCAGATATGCAGATGACACCACCCTTATGGCAGAAAGTGAAGAGGAACTAAAAAGCCTCTTGATGAAAGTGAAAGAGGAGAGCGAAAAAGTTGGCTTAAAGCTCAACATTCAGAAAACGAAGATCATGGCATCCGGTCCCATCACTTCATGGGAAATAGATGGGGAAACAGTGGAAACAGTGTCAGACTCCATAATCACTGCAGATGGTGATTGCAGCCATGAAATTAAAAGATGCTTACTCCTTGGAAGGAAAGTTATGACCAACTTAGACAGCATATTGAAAAGCAGAGACATTACTTTGCCGACTAAGGTCCGTCTAGTCAAGGCTATGGTTTTTCCTGTGGTCATGTATGGATGTGAGAGTTGGACTGTGAAGAAGGCTGAGCGCCGAAGAATTGATGCTTTTGAACTGTGGTGTTGGAGAAGACTCTTGAGAGTCCCTTGGACTGCAAGGAGATCCAACCAGTCCATCCTAAAGGAAATCAGTCCTGGGTGTTCATTGCAAGGACTGATGCTAAAGCTGAAACTCCAATACTTTGGCCACCTCATGCGAAGAGCTGACTCATTGGAAAAGACTCTGATGCTGGGAGGGATTGAGGGCAGGAGGAGAAGGGGATGACAGAGGATGAGAAGGCTGGATGGCATCACTGACTGGATGGATTTGAGTCTGAGTGAACTCAACCGGGAGTTGGTGATGGACAGGGAGGCCTGGTGTGCTGCGATTCATGGGGTCGCAAAGAGTCGGACACAACTGAGCAACTGAACTGTCTCATCTCTCCCTAGCCAGAAAAGTTTTCTAAGATGTCAAATGTCATAATACACAGAAAAACTTAAAATATACAGTATAATATTTAAACATGTGTAGTCTTGTGGTATGGAGCTTCCCAGGTAGAGCTAGTGGTAAAGAATCTGCTTGCTAATGCAGGAGACATGAGAGATGAGGGTTTGGTCCCTGGGTCAGGAGGATCCCCTGGAGGAGGACACGGCAATACACTGCAGTATTCTCGCCTGGAGAATCCCATGAACAGGGGAGCCTGGTGGGTTACAGTCCACAGGGTCACACAAAGTCGGACCCAACTGAGGTGACCTAACACTCAGCACTAGGCTTGTAGCATACTGAGTATTTTGCACATCAGAATGGGTGCTTCTTGGGAGATGAGAGTAGGACTGAAGATGATGAATAAAAGGGAAAATCAGGCAAACAAGAAACAAGGCATCCCACTCATGTTTGCGATGACAATGTGCTATGCAATGCCATATATTTTCAACTCAACTCTGCTCTTAAGATAAATAAGATAATAAATGACATAAATGGGGATAATAAAAATATCTTCTTTACTTAACCAATAGGATTTTTCTGAGATTCATATGGATATTGTATGTGATGTATCTATTGAGCACAACATAATATTAGCTATTGTTGTTGATGTTGTTTAGTGGCTAAGTCATGTCAACCCTTTTGTGACCCCATGGACTGTAGCCCACCGGGCTCCTTTGTCCATGGAATTCCCAGGCAAGAATACTGGAGTGGGTTGCCATTCGCTTCTCCAGGGAATCTTCTGGACCCAGGGTTTCAAGCCAGGTCTCCTGCATTGGCAGACAGATTCTTTACTGTCTGAGCCATCAAATTGGAGCCACCAGGGAAGCCCAGTATTAGCTATTATTGTAGTTTAATTTCAGAACATGGCCAACATAGTTTCTCAAGCTTCTCTCTCTTTGGCGAGAAGCTGGGTCTCATCCATATCTTGTTGGGAGCTTTCGTTTGATTAAGATGGCAACTGAACTTATCAGAATGAAGAAACAGGCCAGGCCACATAATTTTTAACTGCACATAGCGACTCAAGTAGTATAGGTTGGAATCACAGAATAAATTCATCACATCTAAAATGGTTTGTTCATTGCCTTTCCCACCAGATTATTTATGTGTGATTCACTAACTACTCATTGCTCAAAAAACATTTATTTGAAATAAAGAAATGAATGAAATCTTTTCCATTTTTTGCAGAAAAATGACTACGAGGTGACTTTCAGTTTAAGTGAAAAATGAGCTTCTCCAGAGAAGAATAACCCTACAATTAGTCACCTTTATATACCTAACATTTGGCACAGAGTTGAAGCTTAATAAACCTTGAATAAATGAATAAATTCACGAATATAGAGTGACAACTAGTGTGTTAGATGCCGCCAGTGGGTTCAAGCACAAGGATGTGGGATCTATCAAAACTCTGGTTCATGACATAATGTAATTTTGATCTGAGGCTAGAAACATACTCTTCAGCCTTCAGCCTTAGGCCTGACCTACCAGTTGAACTATTGGCCTCAGAGATAAGCTGGGATATCAAGTCACATGATCCTGGGAAAGTAACAACCTCAGGCCTCTACTTTCATTTTATGGACACAAGACCAGTACATCTGTTCAAGTACTCTTTGAAGGCTGCCAAAGCTTGCTTCCAAAAAGAAAGATGTCATTGTAAATACCTACTCTTACCCATGGATGGGAAATAGAAGGTTCTGGTGAATGAGTAGAAGAGTTTCATTAACGCAAGTTACACATAGACAGCCAATTTTGAGAGAATGAGAATTTTTGACTATAAACAAAAGCCCATTTTACCACTTGTTAATTCTATAGCTTTGGAACCTCACACTCTCTAACCATTTATTTCTTCATTTGTAGGAGGAAGATGATGATAGCATCTCTTTCATAGAAAGAGCATCATGCATACTTAGTACTTAGTGGTACTTATATGCATACTTAGTACTTAGCAGCAGCAGCATACTTCTTCTATATACTTCTCAGCATACAGCTGCATGCTTTATACTATTGAAATTAATCTATTCAAAAAACTGTTTTGCTATAACTTTCAAAGGAAAGACATCTACTTTTCCAAAAACAACTTCAAAACAATATTGCATTTGATAGTCACTGAGCATTCAGAATTTTTCTGTTAGTTGAAGACCTATTTCATGAAGGAGAATCACCCCTACATCTGGTCCCCTACAAGGATGAAGACCATGGAAAATAAGTGGGAGTTAAGGTTGGGAGGCAGCCTCCTGAATGGCCTCTGCATTGCAGGAGTGCTTGGAAGCTGTTCATTTGCTATTTAAGAAATAAAAAGCTCCATTAGAGGATCCAATCTGAATAATTTGTTTGAGAGTCCCAATTTCTAACTTTGAAATATATCCAAATAACAATCACTGAAATGTTTTTGTTAGTAAAAATTTTTTCCTACCGTGTTGCTAAAACTGTTTTCATGTTCTTGTAACCTTTTAATTTATATTTATACTTTATCAATAAAATAATAAAAGTGAAAAGTGAAAGTATTAGCTGCTTAGTCGTGTCCAACTCTTTGTGACCCCACGGACTGTAGCCTGCCAGGCTCCTCTGTCCATGGGATTCTCCAGACAAGAATACTGGAGGAGGTAGCCATTCCCTTCTCCAGGGGATCTTCCCTACCCAGGGCTTGAACCTGCATCTCCTGCATTGCTGGCAGATTCTTTACCATGATCTTTAATTCTCCAAATTGGGCCATGTTCTGATTCTACATGACTTTCTAATTTGCTCTGAAGAAGTGAATGAAAATTATGCAAGTAGGGATGATAGTTTAGTTTTTGGATAAGAATAGTGTATTTTAAATCACAGCACCAGGATATATGTCAGATTATTATTATAATATTTTCTTCTAAAAAACTGAATTTAATCTAACAAGTATTTAAAAATAATTTTTAAAACTCTTACACAAATGTTAGAAATAGCAACCAAATTGACTTAGGATCAGAAGATCCTATAGAGGTTAATTATTCACCCATCTTTACTTCTAATGTACACTGAGGTTGCTATTCCTTTATATTTCCTATCTGTAAGAGAGAGAAATTGTATAATACTTGTAATTCACAAAATCCAGAGTTAAAAAGTCAAATTTTGAGTAAGTGCATTAGTACATTCCGAGAGCAGAACAATTTGGTTTCAGAATTTGAATGGAAGTCTCTTCCAGTTCTTCTGGCTTTGTTCCACCAGACACACCAGGTCCTGCTTCACAATCATGGAAATGAATATGCTACATCTTTCAATCCCTTGGAAACTCTTAAGAAGAAAAGTCTATTATATAAATTATTTGACCTTTGCATTGGATAATTTGTTTGGTTTTCTTCCCAAAAGCAGTAAAAAAAAAATCCATGAAACTATTAAAAATTAATTCATCTATTTTAGGAGAGCAAATGCAATTTGTAAGCAAAAGACAAAAAATGTATTTACTATCCTTTGACCCACTAATTATACTTTTGGGAAGAAAACAAGCAGAGACTTCTTACATAGTAACAAATTTAAAAAGTGGAAACAAACAAATGTTCAATAATTGGAAAATGGTTAGTTAACCCAGAATTATAGGCTGACAAAAATATTATGCAACTGTTTAAAAGGACATGGGCAAAGACTATGACAATACATTACAAAATGTGTTTAAAATAATGCTAAATGCATTGTATGTATATATAGAGAGATTATAAAAATGCAAAAATGATGTATTTATATAATATTGAAGAGTAGAATTCAGGAGACAATGGAAGAAGTAGCCTGTCTAAACGGCATATGACATTCTTATCAGTAGATGACTTTTTGGGATAGTCTCTGGAGTTATAAAAATGCTGCTGTGTCAACTTATCACTTAAATTTTCTTGCTCTTTTTCTCTTTCTTCTTTTTCTTGATGCATAATACAGTGATTCAATATTGCTATACATTTCAAAATGACTGCCATGATATATCTAGTTACTATTCTTTTAAAAAATATGGCCCCTAAAGATGACATAAACCATGTACTTGCAAGTTTCTCTCCCTTTTTCTCACTTTTTTTCCTCCTGATAAATATCATGAGCCTTTTTATTCAATAATTGAGTTTGTTAATGGATACTCAGTTACTCACTCTTTGGTACGCCCAGGAGGTTCCTTCCGACGGAACTCATGACTACTTAGGGAAGACACACTGCCCCTCTTCTTCAGCAAGTGAGCGGTTCTGTCTTTAGCGATGTCTGACATCATCATACTCTATGGAGGAAAACTTTTGTAAAATATTGAACAAAAGATCTGAAAATACTTTAGTATAACACGAGACTTATTCTAAATAAAGTACACAGATGCTTTTTTTTTTCAACCATTTTTGAATAGGGGAGTGGGGTATCCTTAAGAGTGATATTTAGTATATATTGCTGTTCTGGTCAGTATAACTGGAAAAATAATAACTGATAACTTTTACTTATACAATAGCATATTTAATTCACAAAAGAAGATAGTTCAGTTCAGTTCAGTCGCTCAGTCATGTCCGACTCTTTGCGACCCCATGAATCGCAGCATGCCAGGCCTCCCTGTCCATCACCAACTCCCGGAGTTCACTCAGACTCACGTCCATCGAGTCAGTGATGCCATCCAGCCATCTCATCCTCTGTCGTCCCCTTCTCCTCCTGCCCCCAATCCCTCCCAGCATCAGAGTCTTTTCCAATGATATTATGCTGCAGCAAAAATACTTAACTGCAAAAGACGTTAAAGTTACTGAGAAAAGAGAGCCGTATGTACAAGAAAGATACTATCACACCAGAAAACAACATTTTTATTGCCTCCCTTCAAATTGAATCTCAATGAAACTTGCTAATTAATATTTGTTGTTGAAAAATTAAGATGAACTGCTTCTCCAAAGGGTATTCCCCACAGCCAAGCAACAGCGATTTACTCTGTAAAGAGCAAACAGAACTTTTCACAAGGTAATTTATTGGAAAACCGACCTCTTTTCAGTAACGCTTGTGAAAAAGCTGGAAGTAGGAATGGACTTTCCAGAACTTGAACTAGAATTCCACTGCCCTATTGTCTACATACACAGACTCATAGACTGTGCTAGGCATTAAATTAGGACAGAAACAATCCCTACCTTCAAAAAGGTGGCAGTTGAAGTGGGTAGAGCTGACAAGAACACAGTCTAGAACCCCAGTGTAATCAATGTCAGGGTAGACAGAGGCAAAGGGTACTGAAGGGCACACAAAAACAGCGGAGGTCCTGTGCGTTAGGAAGAGAGGCAGTGTGGGATGTGTGTGTGATTGTGCACCCGTGAGACTGCGTACACGGGTGTGAGCATCTCTGTGTGAGCGTGTGTCACTGTGGGCATGTGCTTGTGTTTATGAACATGAGTGTGTCCCCATGATGTGAGCCAGTGTGAGCATCTCTTTGTGTGTGCACCTGTGCGTATGATTATCTGTGTACCTGAGCGTGTGTTGCTGTGTCTGTGTGTGCACCTTTGTGTGTGACATGTCTTTGCACTGCATGTGTGTGCGTTTGTGTGTAGGAGTGTGTCTGTGTACATGAGAGTGTCTGAGCGTGTGTATGTGTGGACAAGACATACTGAGCCTATTTAATAAGAAGGTCATTCAGGTTTCATTCTTAAAGAGACACACACATACCTGAGTCTGTTCCCCTTTTTCCAAAGCTGCGGGGCAGGCTAGAATCCAGACCTAGAGGTCCTGAGAGGCAGAGGCTGCTAGTGTCTCCAAGGAGACCTCAGGTAGACTGCTCAGAACTCAAGTTGCTCCACAGCCGGACCCGGCTGGCCAGCTCTGCACTGGGCATCACTCTAAAGCCCAGACATGCAGGCAGGCAGGGAACCAAAGGCCAGGCACACTTCCAGTTCTGAAAATTGAGGTCACTTTTTTCTAATTTCTTGGAGGGAGGAGGAATAAGGCATGGGAGAGAGAGGTCGTGGACAAGGCAGGCAGGCCATTTCTCAACACTGGGCTCTCCCTCCTTAGTCCCCCGGACCTTCGAACTTGCTTTTTGCCTTGGTCTCCTGCTACTGCCCAGGCGCTCTGCGGAGAGGGCGCACTTACCTAAGGCAGGTCTGGAGCTGGAGTTGCACGCGCGGCTCAGCCCCGGGGGGCCTCCCAGACCGTAGGCTCCTCCACTGCAGGGCGCCTGGCAAGGCTCCCGCCTCCCAGGCTTCCTCTCTGCCCGCGCACTCCCGCACTCCCACTGGACTCCGCGACTTGTCTCCAAGGTGACCTTCTCAAACAGAGTCCTTGGCCCGCCCCAGGCAGGCATAGTAGTTGCGTGGTCCTCTAAGGACGTAAAGGAGCTCCTCGTCACTGCCCGAGCGGGCTGCCCTGGGCCCGGCTGTGCTGTGGGGGTAGCCGCGAGCTGCAGAGGAGCCGGGTCATTCTATAGCGAGGGGGACATCGGGGACTCAAGAGGCAGCCCTGAGAGCCCTCATCAGCTTCCTTTTGCAGATGTCGAGGACAGGGATGGGAAATGCCGCCGGTTCCTAGGACAGGAAATGCGAGGCACAGAAAGTAAAGCACCCCCATCCCCTCCCCCGACCCCTGACCCCGCAATTCCACCGTGTGATTGATAATAGGAATAATTACATTTGCCAGGTACTGGCAAACAGCTTTAGTTTTACCCAGTCGTCCCAACAACTCTTTCAAGAAAGGGTTGTTATTCCTTTACAGATTTAGAGAATTGAGACTCTGAGATAATAATATACCCAAGACCCCTTGGAACTCACAGGCTTATCTTTCATGCATTATAAACTTTTATACTTTTTTTACACTTTCCTTAACATCACCCTCCTCAGCCCTTAAAGTTTAAAAAGATTTGAAACGGAGACTGTTTGGGGTTGAGGACTTACCTGACACAACCACTGGACCCTTCCCCTTAATAACTATCCCCCCTTATAACTGCAGAACCCCTCCCTCATCACAAGGGGAAAACACCAGACCTTGAAGGGACCCTCACAAAGTAGGCAACCATTGGAGATAGAAATAAGATGGTGCCTTTAAGCACCTAGCCTGGTGCAGGTCCTTTGATGAGTGCCCAGTGCAGCTAGAATTGCCTGTCAATCACAATACATCCGGATAAGGATAGAGCAGGTAACGGTTAGGATAGTATTGGAGAAAGAGCAGTAACATTTTCTGGCACATCTCATCGCTATTCACAGAAAAATAAGACCAGGAGAGGATTGTGGCTATTCACTATGTAACTGTTGTTGTGGTTGTTCAGTCAGCTCTCTATGACCTTGTTGACTACAGCAGGCCAGGCTTCCCTGTCCTTCACTGTCTCCTAGAGTATGCTCAGATTCATGTCCATTGAGTTGGTGATGCTATCTAACCATCTCATCCTCTGCCACCCAATTCTCCATTTGCCTTCGATCTTTGTAATAGGAATTATTAAGTGACTGGTAAATATTATCTCATTTAATCTGTCCAATGATCCCAGGATAAGGGGTTATTAACTTTATTTAAGGAAATGAAGAATCATTGAGTAACATACTCAAGACTGTAGTTATAGAGCTAGGATTTGTCCAACTCTAAAGCCCCCACTTCTGCCCACCATGCCCACCCTAAATATGCAATAACTTTTCCAGAAATGTGGTAAAATTTTAAGAGGCTGGTAATAAAAGAGATTTACAACTCAATTTATTTTTGTTTTTCATTTATTTTCCAGAAAAAATTACATTGAAATAACAATTTACTGAGATATTTGATTTTGTTCTCACATATAATTAAACTTTGTCCTGAAATGGGAACCCTAGTTACAGTAATGTGCCATGATAAATAATTGCATATTCAGAATTTTGTGAAATGAGTGATTGGGAAAATTATGAAGAAAAAAAACATTTGTAAAAATCATTATTTACAAAAAATGATACCCACATTTTTTTCTAATGTATAAGGCAAGTAACATTAAAATGTTCTCATGATTATCTTCAAGAAGTCAGTATTACACATTCATATCACCATTGCTCATCAGAGAGCTTTGGGCAGTTCTGTGAAGGAACAAACCCATGATTCTTTTGCTGGTTTTTTCTTGAGCACAGCACAGACACAATAGAGATTTCATCACAGACAAAGCAGTTACGGCTATGAGAATAAAGTATTCTCTGTTGAATTACACATGTAGGAAAAAGAGCCAGTCATCAACATTTTAATTGATTTTCAAAGTATATTTGAGTCTTTTAGCCCACTATTCTTTTTATAAATATTTTATGCTCAAGGTATTTTGTGAAAATATGTACTCCATCCAAGGTCAAAAAGACATTGCTTACTTTTGCTACAGATGTTGTGGAGATCTTTAAATAAATGCTACCACCAACTCAAAGTATACACTAATAGCATGTTCCTTAACAAAGACAGCTGACTGAATTTTATTACTTTTAGAAATACAGCTAAATTTCTCTGAGATTCTTTTCCTAGTTTCTCTTACTGTTAAAAGTACAAAAAATGCCTTATATTGCCACTTAGCAGGCACAAAAATTAAAATTTGACCATTTTAGATCTTCTCCTATCCAAAGTGAAAAAAAAATCCTCTGTATATTGAAATCCAGTACTCTTCAAACAGTTTAAAAATCCAGCTCTTCAAATGACTGCTTGACCTGTAGTGAAGCCCTGCTTATAGATGAGAGTTATATATCATACCAACACTTGGCTTTTCCAAGAAAAATTATTCAGCAGCAATGTTCCAACTCCCTTAGACTGAGAGAGAGACAGACACAAAGAGGGAAATGAAACAGAGGTCAGTCTCTCTCATGCATATATTAAGAAAGTAAAACTGAAATACTGACCTGCAAAATCACAGCTATAAAAATTATCATCCTATCATCTCATAAAGACAAGAAAAAACCTGATCTTGGGACAGTGATCCCAGTGCTAGTCATTTTTTGTATTATTTAAAATATTTTAAAGTGGAGATGTATGAAAACTACTAAAATTTGTTTTTCCAAAAGAAAAGGTCAGCGAAGTAATAAACAACTGAACAAATAAGATGGAATTAACATTTGCATGATATACACATTCAAAGGAATGTTTAAAAATGATAAATGTTTTATAATCCATAATGCTGATTCACACACTTTGAATTAAAAATTGAACTGTATTTAGAGAAATGTAAAGTGATTCAGCTTTACGCTTTTCTCTCTGATCACAGACAGTTTACCCAGGAATTTTTAAAGAAACTTTGTTCATGAAAACAACAGATTTGCAAAATAAAGCAAAGCAAAAAGTACTATGTAATGCTCTGCTTGTAACAGAATGTAGGAGTCTTGCAAAATCTATACTAAATAGCACATTTTTCTTGGGTTTAACTGAAATGTTTTTCATATAATTTCTAACAAGATTATGTAAAAATCCTGTGAGCATCAATTCAGTATGATTTAATTTCTTAAAGCATTTAGATAAAGTATTACCAAGGATTGTTCACGAGTATTAATTACACTCAGTAAAGAATCTGGACCATCTTCAACAGATTGCAGCATGATGTGATACCCATAGGTGCAGATGTTAAAAATAATACTTAAAAAAATTAAATTGTGAAACAATTTTACTGTTTTGAATATATTAGGTGATAAAATTCACTAAGATATACTAATGAACTTTAAAGTAGATTCATTTAAAGTGGCATAAATTTTCCTTAGGGTTAAAACAAAAAACCAGAAGCATCTTTTTCAAAGCATTCCTGGTTATATTATTTGAAGTTGCTGAAAGATATGTAAAACAAAACTTTTCTAAAGATTTTTCAAGATGTGTTTTCTTGATTCACAACTTTCTTAAGCTTCATTAAAGCACTAACATTAATTAACAATGTCCAAAGAGTGAGGTCTATTGTCTAGAATCATTTATTCTCAGACCACAATGAACACTTGGCAGAAGAAGCAGTGTTGAACATGATTTTGGAAATACCAGAATATGATGAATGAAGTAAAATTACCCTTTCCTTATTATTATTATTATTATTACCAGTTAAGGGACACATAAAGTTTGCTTTTCTCTGAAACATCTTTTGTTATAAGGTTAAAGATGTACTTAGAATGGGCAATGTGCTACCTTAGAGATAGGAGATAATTACAAATACTGTAAATCAAAGGAAAAATAACTTTAGAAGCTGAATTTAGAGAAGAAGTTGTTATACCTGTGGTGAATGTCAACAAACAGGGAGGTGACATTCTCTCCTAGGAATACTCATTTTGGATAAAAATCAGATATTAAACATGAGCAATTGTAAGAGGTCTGACCAACGTTAGTCAATAGACCCTAAAATTTGACATTCTTTCAAAAAGGATGTTTAGTATTCAATTACATATTTAAAATGCAGTTCTCACCTATAGCAGATGACAGAATATCAAAGAAATAGAAATGCTAGTGGGTTTTGTTGTTTGTTTTTATAGTCGGGGACTTAAAAATTACATTCCTATGTCAGTTTTCCTCCATGCATTCAGTGGACAAAAAGTAATATAATGGTAGTCATGCTTGATTCATCAATGAGCAAATGGCATTTAACTACTGTTTGCCAAAGAAAAAAAAAAAAGAAAAAGAGTGGGAAAACAAAAGAAAGCCTCAAGAGAGAAGCAAACACATTAAAGGAGGTGGGGTGGTTCACCAGAACAGTCTCCTTATCAGTGTAACAAAGACTGATTTTTTCATTCACATCAACAATTTAATCTGACTCATTTTAAGGAAGTATCATGTTGACTTTACATTAACTTTTAAAGCAGTATTTGGAGATAATCCTAGTTTTGATATCATAAAAAATTATGCTTTCATTAAAAAAAAATCCTGATCAGAAAACTATGTAGTAAAAAGAATACATTTAGATTGAATGAGACTTTGCTCAAATGCTTCATCTTTTGGAAAAAAGAAAGAAAGAAAAAAAAAACCAACAAACCATAAACTCATCTCCTTACTACATTTTACCATATCATTCAACTTTAATTGACAGACTGTGATAATTTTGAGGAAAAAAATGCAAACCCAAAAATGATTGGTGCAGTTCTCTTGGAATTACACTAGTCCATGCTGATGGTGTTCATTGGAAGGACTGATGCTGAGGCTGAAACTCCAACACTTTGGCCACCTCATGCAAAGAGTTGACTCATTGGAAAATATCCTGATGCTGGGAGGGACTGGAAGCAGGAGGAGAAATGGATGACAGAGGATGAGATGGCTGGATGGCATCACTGACTCAATGCACCTGAGTTTGGGTGAACTCTGGGAGTTGGTGATGGACAGGGAGGCCTGGTGTGCTGCAATTCATGGGGTCACAAAGAGTTGGACACGACTGAGCCACTGAACTGAACTGAACTGATGCTGATAACACATTGTTCAAAGGCCTACAGAATAAATAGTGTTAACTCACAAGTTAGATGTCTGTGTCCCTGACAGGAAGGAAGAAATTTTATCTGGATTTCATGACAGCTTGCACCCTCCCTATTTCTTCTTTTAATCTTTGACAACACAGACAAAAGGACAGAAAAATGAAAATGAGAGAATGTATGTTAGGACACTTTGAGACAGCATAAAAGAACTCTAAAAAAAAAGGGGGTGTTTTCCTAAACAAATCTCTCTACCTTTTTTTTTTCTTTGAAGATTGGAGGAAGCTAAATGGACTGGATGGGAAAAAAAAAAAAAAAAAAAAAAACAACCAACATGCTCTCTAGAAAAATGGTATTCAAGTAATAATTGAATGTCTAAAATTTGATGCAATTTCAGAACTAAGAAGTATTTGAGAGATCTACTAGGGCAGTGATTCTCAAATTTTGGGTGCTTGTCAAAGTACATATTCTTAAACTCCACCCCTACAGATTTATTTATTCAGTATAAATTTACTGATGCCCACTGTCTTCTAGGCTCTGGGGTTATAGTGATACTTAAGCCAAAACAATTGCCCTTGTTAAATAAATGATAAACAAGTGGTTCACGTACCATGCTTTGAGAAACATAATTTTGCCACCAATTTTACTTTGGGAATTATCCTTATTTTGGTATTAATTTTTCATAGCACCCTTTACCTGGGTATTCAAGTGGAATATGTATGGTAAAATAAAACAGAAGAGTTCATTTCCTAGAATGAATAAGTAAAACAGGTCAATTGCTCCCATTGTTGTCAAGATAACTGGGTTACTTTCAGCTGCTATGTCACTTTTTAAAAAATTAATAATAATTGTATTAATCTAAGACTCAATGTCACCATTTGTAAAATACTGATTAAAAAGAGTATGTACCATTTAGGGGTTGATATAAAGATTAGGTGAGCTAACATCCATAGTGAATGGTATATGGCACTCAAGAGAATATAAATTTTTATAGTATATCAAGTACTGTGATTGTAAAGCCCCCACAGGTGCATCTCTCTTAATCAAGTAGAACCATGGAACGTCTGAGGTGGGAGATTTATAGATCACAATTGTGTTATTATGGTATTTAAATGGTGCTCTGGAGAGCCAGATTTAAACTGCTTGGAAGAACTCCTTCATTGCTTTTAGTTATTTTGCTAATAGGAATTCATGTGCAATTTTAGTAGAAAAAAGTGACTGTTAAGAAAAGCTTGGAAACCACTGGCAATCCCAATGCCTCATTCTAAAGCTGAAAAATTAAAAAGGGCTATGATTTTCTAAGGTCATATAGCAGAGTTAGTGGTAGAGCTGACATTGAAAGCCTTCTTTGAAATGAATGTTTGGAAATGGGAATATGAGTAATTGTGGCCTCAAACACTTTGCAGATTGAGACTGAGTAAAAATTCATAAAAACAAAAGTAAAACAATTGTAATCTGACTTTCTGGAGGGGATGGTTCCTCTGTATTCACTTGAAACCATTTGAAATGTAGACATTCTTTCTTTACAGGTGAAATGCATTTCCAAATACTATACAGTGAATTTTCATTTTGACTGTAAGTGTAGAGAAGAATAGAGCTTTAAAAGCAATTTAAAATTAAATTGTTTGGAACTATATGTTCCAATTATGATAAAATTCAGACTAATGCTTAACAGAAATTTATTTTTAAAAATAACGTGAAAAATATGAAATTTATTAAAAAACACATTTTCCATGTTGCAAAATAAAGCATTCATATTTTCTATCTAATTATAACACTCAGGAAATGGTGTCCTAGCTAATGAGAAATCTTTTTCTTTTAATGCTTGGTATTAAAATCTGAACATGTAGTAGCACATTTTGTTTTAGGAATTGATAATGAACCTGACCTAATGTTTCTTTTATAATTTCACTGTCTAGGATCATTTTTCCTAACACTATTTCTTACTGTATAGTACTATGGATACAAGAATAACAGGAGATTATAAACTACAAGTTTAAAAAAAACCTACCAAAATCTAAATCCCTGATATGAATTTATTGTGTTGTTATTTGACCTATTTTCCAAAAGAAGAAGGGATATATTCTCTACTGAGGTTCTTGTTATTCAATAATAATAATAATATTTCAAAATTAATTAATAATTTTGAAATCATTGACTTTTATTCTGTTTCATAAAGACCAGGTATGGAATCATATCTTCATAGTTTCAAATTTGGTATCTAGAGACATTTGAATAATGTTAGAGATTAATGTAATCTGTTTTAAATTACATTTTATAATATAAACAAAAGTATTCTATGAAAGGAAAACCTTGTGTTTAATTACTAATTCCCTCTAGAATGGTATAAAATAAAATATAATGAGCAAGACATGAGAACAAATAATATTTACATATTTTTAATATGCTTTATGTTAATATTTAATGTTTTCTCAGGGATTAATATCTTAAAAACACATTTTTATATTCATATGCTGGATAATACTCAATTTTCTGGTACTTACTCTCCATTGGTTCCAGTGTTTGAAATTTCCCCATGTTTTATGAGATTTAAAAGTTTTCATTTTCTATTTTTATTTCAAAATAAAATTGAATATCTTTAAAGTGACTATATTAGTTACTTGTTCAAAAAACTTCAACGTCAGACTGCTTGGGGAGCCAATCGAGAATTTTTTGAACAGCAAGAATTCTTCTTAGGTAAAACAGATCATTTTGAACAGTCTCTTGGTAGCAAGCACTGATTGAGGAGTACAAATATTAATTTAAAAAATTCCACTATAAACAATTGCCAGTCACAATTCATTTTAAAAGTAAGCTTACAAAATTTAATTTGATTCTAAAATTTTAAGGGGCTAAAGTTCTTTGTCAAATATGAATGATGTAAATAAAATTTAGCAACTAATGATAAATTTAACAACTTAATAATTATATTTATTTAATAGTATAACCTATAACAGGAATGAGTTTATGTTTAAAATAGGTTTTATGACTTAAAGGAAGATTCATGTTTTCAGATTGTAATGGAGGAAGGTTTTATAGCTGGGACTCCTGAAGAAGAACTTCTCCATCCTAAATTCCTATATTGAGGCCAGACTGAATAATTACAGTTTTTATTATACCTTGCAACAATGAAATCATAACATACATTTTTGATAACTCTCTTTTTGATTCCCTAAGAACAGCAAAGATTTATAGTTACACATAATGAATCTTATCCAAAAGGAACTTTATTGCACAATAATGTGGTTAGAATTTCATTTATAAAGCTTATTTTCTCCTTCCCATATGATATAAATGATGACTAAAATTCTACTTCTGGATTTCAATAGGGGACTGAAATCTTTCTTTTCTGGGTTTTTTAGAGTCAATGTTTTGATTCCTGTGGGTAATGAGGAAGATGCTTGGTACAATTCTCCATGCTAGGATGGGAGGGTCTCTGTCTAGAGATATTGTGCAAAAGTTGTTAACCAGTTTAACCATGGAAATTCTTGAAATTTTAAAACCACAATTTTGGTGTTAGTCTGATTATTCAGTAGTCCCCATATCTGCTAATCTGTGGAAGGGAGGGGAGTAATTAAGATTTCAACATCTTCTTTACTCTTGTTTATAATTTCATATACTTAAACTTTAAATATGAATTGCTTTCCCTTTTTACACAAGTTATAAAAATAAGAGGCCCTGTTTACACAGTTTGCATTTTTATGAAATTTGCAGTTTGAAAAAAAAGCTTTTTAAAAAGTGGCAATTAATGCTTTTCTTTGAATATGCTGTAACTTTAGATTATTTTTTCTGAAATAGTTTCTGAATTTAATCCACTAAACATATGAAGATAGAATTTTTATTTAGCACTAGAGTAAAACATACTAAGGACTGAAGAAAAGGAAGTTTTTTTTTCTGGTTCTGCTTAATTTTCTTTGTGCATGGCACCCCCTTTATGACAGCTAACAATATTATATTTAAATTTTATATATTGACAAAATGCAATCTACCTCTGTAAGCATTGTGCCATTCAACAGTACTACTATTAAATTTACATACCACAGTTTAAATTACATCCATTTCAGGAATGGTAAAATGCTAAAACTCAAGTATCTAACCGCCTTACTGGAATGAGTACAATTTACAAATACAATAATTACATTTTAAAACCATTAACAATATTACACCTAGAAGTAAATACTGTAGGACTGGTCATCATGGTAGCGGGTCAGGGAAATCATTGCTGAAAGTCATTGACATTTCCAGCAGATATATCCCAAGTGCAGATTTTTGGTTTGTTTTCATCAAACCAAAATTAAAATCTGTTTCTCATACAACAGTTCTCCATTATATGAATCTCCAAATCCTTGCATAAGGTTTTATTAGTTATCTGCCAAGTATTTTCCTGCAAAATAAAACAACATACAGGTTATCTGCTAGTTCCATAATGCGGTTATTATGTGGGTAACATTTTATTCTTCCTGCCTTACTTCTAGAAGCTAAATATTACATACTTAAAGGGTACAATACTAGCATAAAACACATAAAGTGTTTTAAAGTTTTCAGTTTTCTAGACCAGCAGGTTGCCTTTTCACATTTCCATATATGAACACTTTGCAGGGGTTTGGGTTTTGCCCAGAATAGGTTGGAAGAGTTGTTCCTGGATGTGAGAATCCAACTTCTTATAGTAGGAATAATCATATAATTACTTTTCAATGTGGGCCATTTTTGAGAGTGAAAGGGGGCTAATTAATAATTATATCAATACTGCAACCATAAAACCCTGGATGTATCCCAGCAAATCCTTGGCAAACAAATCACCTTAATATTGGGGAATCCCTACCAATAAACTCTCACGTGTGCCCCCAAAGGGGTCTCATGACCACATTTCAGCTCAAGGTAACTGGTTCTGGTCTTTGGCTTAGACTTTTTAAAGTTGTTATTGAAATGAAAGATGGATACTCTTAGATCTCAGCTAAGCCTGAGTCTAAAATCTATGAAGATCTGCTGCAGAAAAAGCATTTTCAGGTAAGAGACAAAACAGCACTTATCTTGCTTGTCAGTGTAACAAAACGGCATTTATCTTGTTTCTCAATATAACAAAGTAGAATTTATAGCATTAACCTCAGTGTGCATACATATATAATGGGAATGACAGGTCAGTAACATGTAAGAACTATCCAGAGCCATGATAAGTAGGCAGGGCCATCCTAATTTCTGATTTCCCCAATTTATTGTCCTATTTTTACTTCATTCAACAATTAGTTTGCTTTCTGATTGCAGTGGGACATGGGGGTTGGGAGTGGAGAAGAAGAGGAGGAAGATGATCAGAAAATCATAACATATTTCTTCTTAAGGAAGAATAGCTAAGGCAATATTGTTGTTTGCAAATAAGCACACAAGATACCCACTTACCTGCAGCAAACCTTTTCTTGATGAGTGAAAATCTGTACCCTGCTCCAACAAGTTCAATGTCACAGCCAGAAAGAGTGCTTCCTTCACTTGTAAACTGCACAACCAATGGGGAAGGTTTGCTTGGGCCTTCAGATAACTGAAATCTTGCCAATAAAGAACCTACCCCTACAAAAAGGGTATTATTGATAACAGTTTAAAAGATAACAGTCAACACAACATTCTGGATATAATTTTGGAAATTGTATTCAAGGTTTAAAGTGCAAAATCAATCTTCCTAGAACATAGTATATGTATATTTCAGGGACAAAACAGTGATGAATAATATTTGTCATGAAATATTATTCATGACTTTTTAAATACAGCAATAAAAATGTAATTCAGCCAAATGGTACTTCAAAATTTGGAAGCATGATACTTGGAAGGCAATGTATTTCCAGCTTATGATTAATATACAAGGAAAGTGAAAAATATCTAAACTATCAGAGTGTGAGATCTGATACAGAATAAAAACGTGTTTCATTAGAAGGTCTCTGCTTCATGTACGGTCTGTTTGATGTGGGGTGTTCGAAGGAAAAGAGGTAACAGAGGATTCATTGAAGAACTATTTTCTCTTATTGGTAAAAATAATAATACATAACAAAATTAACCAAAATACTTTGATTACTTTTAGTGTTAAGGGTATTTTGATTAATAGGTTTTTAATATCTGACAGTTATTTCAACTCTATATATTAAATAAAATAAGCCTATGATTGCATTACCTCCATTTTCTGACTTCTGAGAAATATCAGGAATCTTCCACAATATTCTTTGTTGGTCAGCATTCCTAAAAATAAAATAGGTAAAAGACTTCTACATATGTAAGGGTTTTTGTTTAATGGATGTCATATTTTTCCAAAGTGTTAATTAATAAAAATGATCTTAAAAATTTTAGCTACAATTTCAGCATTATCTATCTATCCATCCATCATCCCTCCTCTTCCCCTCCCTCCTTTCATCTATCCACCCTCCCATCCATCCATCCTTTCATTTATCCATCCGTCTATCCATAAATCCTCTTCTTTCTCTTTCTTTACTGTCACAACACCGTCAGAGAGTTAAACATTTAGAGGGCAGTGCAGTTAAAAATTTAACACATCTACTGAAAAAATAGAAGGGAAGCATTAGTTGATCAATTAACTCAGGTAATTTAAATTGAAGCTGTTATATGGTTGACATTCTTTTTTTTAAATGTTCTACTTTTTGCTTCTAATAATCACATGGAATCACTGTAATATTTTTCCTTAGGAGAGTAGGCCCTATTTATATCCATTGTTGATACTCGGTGTCTATTCTGTTTCTGTTCCCATACCTTCTCTAGTGTACCTTTTAATAATACAGAGACTGCAAAATGAAACTCAGACTCCCTTGTAATTAGGGTCCTAGATGCAGACTAAGGTCCACCAATCACATGCACTAATTAAGATTTGGAGGAAAGAAGTGGGGCAGAGGCTTTTTGGGCTGTTTTCTGCTAGTCAGCAGCCTGAGATGATGTAGGGAATCTTCTTAAACAGTGCTCCAATCCAGTCTCGGGTTTGCAGTTGTTGAGAAGCAGTTTAGGCAGTGCCAGTAGGAGCTTTCTTATCCTTGAATTCTCATGAGGGTGGTGGATTCTCGAATTCAGTGGCTCCACTGACAGCCTTCTAATTTCTCTCCTTCCTGGTTGCAGCAGAGGTAGCAACTCCCTTGGTGGGTCAGTTCTGCAGTGTTCTGGGAAATATTCTTGGAGATCCAGCCTAAACCTTGTTCTTTTTGTGCATGAACGAAATCCCTGTGTTAAATCATTTTCTGCTTGAAATAGCTATAGCAGTTTCTGTTTTCTGCCCTGAACCCTGACACCCAGGCCTACTGTGATCTCTTCCTATAGGAAACACAAATGTTAAAATGTCTGTTAAGCCTTTGCCAGAAGGAGCCCTTTGGTGAAGAGGAAGGGGGCTAGTGGCTCCTTACCAGACTGCTGGTGGAAGCACCGCCTGGAGCTTGGTTACCCCTCCATCCACGGGGACCAAGAACTGCACATTGTTGAGGGCCACGGCTGTTGCCATTGCGTCTGTATTGTACTTGTAATCTATGCGTAGGTCGGTGCTTGCTGGTTCACATCGCCAGTTCACTGCCAAGTTCAGAGGCGTGGACTGAATGCCCTGGGCTGACACCTTGCCAAAGACAGAAAAGAGAACATTTAAGGCTGGACTATTAATCTGAAACAGAGCCAGAAGCTATGATTATGTCCTATGAGAATATTCATAGATATCAAAAGATCCTTGTGCTGCTCACAAATGAGCAGTCAGTAAAAAAAATGTCACCATGATGGGTAAGTGAGATTTGGATGCTTTGGGTAAACAGTCACAGATTAAAAACATAAAATCAATGATTAAAATCTTCATAGCACTTTAGAGTTTACAATTCATTTCATATCAGTTAGGCAGATGGTATCACAGTGCTTAGGAGCTGAGGCCAAGAAGGCAGATAGTCCTGGGTGTGAGTTCTTTCTTTTTAAAGTGAAGTGCAGTTGCTGTACAATATTATATAAGTTACAGGTGCATAACATAGTGATTCACAGTTTTAAAAAGTTATACTCCATTTATAGTTACTAGAAAGTATTGGCTATATTCTCTATGTTGTATAATATATCCTTGTACCTTATTTTATACATAACAGTTTGTACCTCTGAAAATCCTACCAATGCCCTTCCACTGGTGACCACTGGCTTTTTCTCTATATCTGTGAGCCTACTTCTTTTTTTGTTATATTCACTAGTTGGTTGTATTTTTAAGATTCCACATATAAGTGATACAGTATTTGTCCTTTTCTGTCTGACTTATTTCACTTAGAATGCTGCTGCTGCTAAGTCACTTCAGTCATGTCCGACTCTGTGTGACCCCATAGATGGCAGCCCACCAGGCTCCCTCATCCCTGGGATTCTCCAGGCAAGAACACTGGAGTAGGTTGCCATTTCCTTCTCCAATAATGTCCTCCAAACCCATTCATGTTGCTGCAAATAGTGAAATTTCATTCTTTTTATGGCTGAATAGTATTCTACTGTATACATATAGATATACATATATCTTTGTTCTTTATCCATTCACCTGTTGATAGAAACAGGCTGATTCTGTACCTTGGCAAATTGTAGATAATGCTGCTATGAACACTGGGGTGCATGTATCTTTTCAAATTAGTGTTTTGGGTTTTTCAGATATATCTCAGTATGAGTTCTGCTTGTCACTTCCAAGCTGAGTGATCTTGGACCAGTCATTAAAAACCTCTCTATGCCTCTGTTATTTCCTCATCTGCCAAATGAGAATGATAATAACTTTTTAAAATATTTACTTTTTAATTTTTTGGCCACACCATGTGGTATGTAGGATCTTAGTATCCTCATGTGTGCATGCTAAGTTGCTTCAGTTGTGTCTGACTCTGTGCAACCCTATGGACTCTAGCCCACTAGTTTCCTCTGTCCATGGGATTCCCCAGGCAAGAATACTGGAGTGGGTTGCCAGGCCCTCCTCCAGGGGATCTTCCCACCCAGGAATCAAACCCACATCTCTTACATCTCCTGCATTGGCAGGCTGGTTCTTCACCACTAGTGCTTCCTGGGAAGCCCTTGAGTACCTTCACCAGGGATCAACCTCATGCTCCCTTCACTGGAAGGCTGGAGTTTTAATCACTGGACTACTAGAGAAGTCCTGGGAATGAGAATAATACTTATACCTAGAGATGTTAGGATGATTGAAGAAGGTGTTTTATATGAAACAGTCAGCATAGTGCTTAATATATAATAAGGAATTAACATTTTAATACATGTAACCTATTAATATTCTTATCATATTTGCTCTTCACAAGTAGTGAGTTAGACAAAGCAAGTTATGATTACTCTTGTTGGATTTGCCATTTTAAGGACTTAAACCCAGATCTTCTAACTGGCAGTACTGCATTCTACAGTCTACTGTCAATTCTAGTTAGAAACAACTGTGAATTTGACTAAGGAAGAGTCAGATTTGAAGAATCAGCAAAAAGTTATAAAACAATAATACCAACTTGAATCTTGGATCCACAGTGAAAATTTTGCAAGGTTATTATTTCTACCTTTTACAAGTATATGAGCACCACAGGGGTTGCGTGGGTGATGTCTGTAGTCTTGAAGTTTTATTCATGGAGTATGAGTTCTGATGATTTTGAAGACTATAAACAGCTTTTTATTGGCTTAGCAATGCCTGTACATATGGACACCATGGGGAAGGGTCCTGAAGACAGGCTGCACTTACAGAGCGGGTATGGTTGATTTGGAAACAAAACCAGACATGGATCCTTTTATAAAATGAAAGACATGGCTTTTGATGACATAATTTTAGTTAGATGGTCATTATAATAAAAGTTTTAAAACTTTACAATAATATCTATAATAAACCTTATAATAAAGTTTCTACACTTTATTTTTAGCAGCCCAGTCCTCTGCAAATGAACTCTTATTTAGAAGTCTGTTATTTAAGAGCTCAAAAGAAGAGCAGACTTGCTCTCCCTTGCCATTTCTACACTCTTCTCCTCGGCAGGAGTTCTCAACTTCATAGTAGTTCCTCTGCCCAATGAGGGGCTTTATGGACATGTGATTGGCTGTTACTGGGGAGGGTGCTACTGGTAGCCAGAAAGTAAACTTGCTTTGATTTGAGAGTGATTCCCCAAAGTGCTAATAATGCCTCCCACCTAATCCCCTGCATTGTTGAAAAACAATAACAACATTACAACTAAACCACAACAAAAGGGATTTCTCATTTAAAGCAAAATGGCAGACTTAGGGCTACTTCTGAAATATGTTAAGCTGTTAGTTCTCCACAGCTTAAAAAATACCTAGCTGAGAATCATTTTTATCCTTATTTGCAGATGAGGAAACTGAGGCTCAGGGAGATTAAGTGTCCAAGGTCAGTGGACAGTAGGGAAGCTGACTTAATTCCAGAATTCAGTCTCCTGCCTACATATTAATACTTTACATCACGTTCATATTGCAATAGGTGAATTCTGTCTACCTTCTAGGCTTTGTCATAATGATGTTTAAAGCTTAGACAATACTATTCTTACTAGAAAAATGTTACACCCATTTGTATTTTTGAGCAATGTACCAGCACATAGACACTTCATGTTCAGTGGTTTCCTTACAACATGTGAGCCCATTGGGTGCATTTTCAGCCTATGGGGTGCATTATAATCACTTGGAGGTCTTGTAAAAATATGTACACCTTGGTCACATCCTTGTCTAACTCAATGAAACTAAGCCATGCCGTGTGGAGCCACCCAAGACAGGTCATGGTGGAGAGGTCTGACAGAATGTCATCCACTGGAGAAGAAAATGGCAAACCACTTCAGTATTCTTGCCTTGAGAATGCCATGAACAGTATGAAAAGGCAAAAATAAAGGACACTGAAAGATGAACTTCCTGGGTTGGTAGGTGGCCAATATGCTACTGGAGATCATTGGAGAAATTACTCCAGAAAGAATGAGGGATGGAGCCAAAGCTAAAACAACACCCACTTGTAGATGTGACTGGTGACAGAAGCAAGGTCTGATGCTGTAAGAGCAATATTGCATAGGAACCTGGAATGTTGAGTCCATGAATCAAGGCAAATTGGAAGTGGTCAAACAGGAGATGGCAAGACTGAACATCAACATTCTAGGAATCAGCAAGCTAAAATGGACTGGAATGGGTGAATTTAACTCAGATGACCATTATATCTACTACTGTGGGCAAGAATCCTTTAGAAGAAATGGAGTAGCCATAATAGTCAACAGAAGAGTCAGAAATGCAGTACTTGGATGCAACCTCAAAAATGACAGAATGATCTCTGTTTGTTTCCAAGGCAAACCATTCAATATCACTGTAATCCAAGTCTATGCTCTGACCAGTTATGCTGACGAAGCTGAAGTTGAACTATTCTATGAAGACCTACAAGACCTTTTAGAACTAACACCCAAAAAAGATGTTTTTTTTTTTCCTTATAGGGGACTGGAATGCAAAAAGGAAGTCAAGAAATACCTGGAGTAACAGGCAAATTTGGCCTTGGAGTACAGAATGAAGCAGAGCAAAGGCTAATAGAGTTTTGCCAAGAGAATGCACTGGTCATAGCAAACAGCCTCTTCCAACAACACAAGAGAAGACTCTACACATGGACATCACCAGATGGTCAACACCGAAATCAGACTGATTATATTCTTTGCAGCCAAAGATGGAGAAACTCTATAGAGTCAGCAAAAACAAGACCGGGAGCTGACTGTGGCTCAGATCATGAACTCATTGCCAAATTCATACTTAAATTGAAGAAAGTAGGGAAAACCACTAGACCATTCAGGTATGACCTAAATCAAATTCCTTCTGACTATACAGCAGAAGTGAGAAATAGATTTAAGGGACTAGATCTGATAGACAGAGTGCCTGATGAACTATGGATGGAGGTTTGTGACATTGTACAGGAGACAGGGATCGAGACCATCCCCCAAGAAAAAGAAATGCA
Source organism: Budorcas taxicolor (assembly GCF_023091745.1). Classification (NCBI taxonomy): domain Eukaryota; kingdom Metazoa; phylum Chordata; class Mammalia; order Artiodactyla; family Bovidae; genus Budorcas; species Budorcas taxicolor. The sequence goes on from NC_068912.1 coordinate 78,557,897, forward strand.
AAAAAGCAAAATGGCTGTCTGTGGAGGCCTTACAAATATCTGTGAAAAGAAGAGAAGCAAAATGCAAAGGAGAAAAGGAAAGATATACCCATTTGAATGCAGAGTTCCAAAGAATAGCAAGGAGAGATAAGAAAGTCTTCCTCAGTGATCAATGCAAAGAAATAGAGGAAAACAATAGAATGGGAAAGACTGGAGATCTCTTCAAGAAAATTAGAGACACCAAGGGAACATTTCATGCAAAGATGGGCTCAATAAAGCACAGAAAAGGTATGGACCTGACAGAAGAAAATATTAAGAAAAGGTGGCAAGAATACACAGAAGAACTGTACAAAAAAGATCTTCACAACCCAGATAATCACGATGGTATGATCACTCACCTAGAGCCAGACATTCTGGAATGTGAAGTCAAGTGGGCCTTAGGAAGCATCACTACGAACAAAGCTAGTGGAGGTAATGGAATTCCAGTTGAGCTATTTCAAATCCTGAAAGATAATGCTGTCAAAGTGCTGCACTCAATACGCCAGTAAATTTGGAAAACTCAGCAGTGGCCATAGGACTGGAAAAAGTCAGTTTTCATTCCAATCCCAAAGACAGGCAATGCCAAAGAATGCTCAAACTACTGCACAATTGTACTCATCTCACATGCAAGTCAAGTAATGCTCTAAAGACACTAAGCCAGGCTTCAGCGATACGTGAACCGTGAACTTACAGATAGTCAAGCTGGTTTTAGAGAAGGCAGAGGAACAAGAGATCAAATTGCCAACGTCCGCTGGATCATCAAAAAAGCAAGAGAGTTCCAGAAAAACATCTATGTCTTCTTTATTGACTATGCCAAAGCCTTTGACTATGTGGATCACAATAAACCATGGAAAATTCTGAAAGAGATGGGAATACCAGACCTGCTTCTTGAGAAATCTGTATGCAGGTCAGGAAGCAACAGTTAGAACTGGACATGGAACAACAGACTGGTTCCAAATCGGGACAGGAATACGTCAAGGCTGTATATTGTCACCCTGCTTATTTAACTTATATGCAGAGTACATGAGAAATGCTGGGCTGGATGAAGCACAACCTGGAATCAAGATTGCCGGGAGAAATATCAAGAACCTCACATATGCAGATGACACCACCCTTATGGCAGAAAGTGAAGAAGAACTAAAGAACCTCTAGATGAAAGTGAAAGAGGAGAGAGAAAAGGTTGGCTTAAAGCTCAACATTCAGAAAACGAAGATCATGGCATCTGGTCCCATCACTTCATGACAAATAGATGGGGAAACTGTGGCTGACCTTATTTTTCGGTGCTCCAAAATCACTGGAGGTGGTGACTGCAGCCATGAAATTAAAAGATGCTTACTCCCTGTAAGAAAAGTTATTACCAACCTAGACAGTATATTAAAAAGCAGAGACACTACATTGTCAACAAAGATCCATCTAGTCAAGGCTATGGTTTTTCCAGTGGTCATGTATGGATGTGAGAGTTGGACTATAAAGAAAGCTGAGAGCCAAGGAATTGGTGCTTTTGAACTGTGGTGTTGGAGAAGACTCGTGAGAGTCCTTTGGACTGCAAGGAGATCCAACCAGTGGATCCTGAAGATCAGTTCTGGGTGTTCATGGAAGGACTGATGCTGAAGCTGAAACTCCAATACTTTGGCTCCCTGATGTGAAGGGCTGACTCATTTGAAAAGACCCTGATGCTGGGAAAGATTGAGGGCAGGAGGAGCAGGGGACGACAGAGGATGAGATGGTTGGATGGCATCACTGAATCGATGGACATGGGTTTGAGTAAACTCCGGGAGTTGGTGATGGACAGGGAGGCCTGGCATGCTGCGGTTCATCGGGTCGCAAAGAATCAGACACGACTGAGTGCCTGAACTGGTCACATCCTGAACTAATTCAAAAAAATCTCTGAGAGTGTCAGGGCTCAGAAGATGTCTCTGTCCCTGTCATCACTATCTCTAACCCTCTCTTCTTCCCTATCTCCATCTCTATTTATCTATAAATAAATTTTAATATAGGTATCTATCTATATCTATAATTAAGACCAGCTCAGAATCAGCATTTTTTTAAACTCCCCTGGTGGTTTTAAAGTGCACTCATGTTTGGGATGTACTGATTTCTATTAAAAAGTGCAACTTTCAAAAGTAATACTTTAGTTTCCTCATCTTAAGCAAAATAATTTGAGCAAATTTAATCACAAAAATTGCAATACTCAAAAAATAACCTAGGAGATCAAGTGGCTGGGAATCAGTGGGATACTCAGGCTCTGTAGAATCCTGTTTTGAAACAGGAATATTAGATCAGTAATAATCTTGGGTAAAGGGCAATCCTAAACACAGAAAGAAAGGTCTCATATCCTGTAATGTGTTGTACCAAACATTCTTTTAACTTTAAACTATTTCTTTTTTAAAAATTAATTAATTTATTTTAATTGGAGGCTAATTACTTTACAGTATAGTAGTGGTTTTTGCCTTACACTGACATGAATCAGCCATGGGTGTACTACTGTCCCCCATTCTGAACACCCCCCCCCCCCACCTCCCTCCCATCCCATCTCTCAGGGTTGTCCCAGTGTACCAGCTTTGAGTGCCCTGTTTCATGCATCGAACTTGGACTGGTGATCTATTTCACATATGTAATATACATGTTTCAATGCTATTCTCTCAAATCATCCCACCCTGGCCTTCTCCTGCAGAGTCCAAAAGTCTATACTTTATATCTGTGTCTCTTTCGCTGTCTCCCATATAGGGTCATTGTTACCATCTTTCTACATGCCATATATATGCATTAGAATCCTGTATTGGTGTTTTTGTTTCTGACTTACTTCACTCTGTATAATAGGCTCCAGTTTCATCCACCTCATTAGAACTCATTAGATTCAAATGTGTTCTTTTTAATAGCTGAGTAATATTACATTGTGTATATGTACCACAGCTTTCTTATCCATTCATCTGCTGATGGACATCTAGGTTGCTCCCATGTCCTGGCTATTATAAATGGTGCTGTGATGAACATTGGAGTAAACGTGTCTCTTTCAATTCTGGTTTCCTTGGTGTGTATGCCCAGGAGTGGGATTGCTGGGTTGTATGGGAGTTCTATTTCCAGTTTTTTAAGGAATCTCCACACTGTTCTCCATAGTGGCTGTACTAATTTGCATTCCCACCAACAGTGTAAGAGGGTTCCCTTTTCTTCTCACCTTCTCCAGCATTTATTGTTTGTACACTTTTTGATAGCAGCCATTCTGACCAGCATGAGATGGTACCTCATTGTGGTTTTGTTTGCATTTCTCTGATAATGAGTGATGTTGAGCATCTTTTCATGTGTTTGTTAGCCATCTGTATGTCTTCGGAGAAATGTCTATTTAGTTCTTTGGCCCATTTTTTTGTTTGGGTCATTTATTTTTCTGGTATTGAGCTACATGAACTGCTTGTATATTTTTGAGATTAATTCTTTGTCAGTTGCTTCATTTCCTATTATTTTCTCCCATTCTGAAGGCTGTCTTTTCACCTTGCTTAAAGTTTCCTTTGTTGTGCAAAAGCTTTTAAGTTTAATTAGGTCCCATTTGTTTATTTTTGCTTTTATCTCCAGTATTCAGGGAGGTGGGTCATAGAGGATCCTGCTGTGATTTATATCAAAGAGTGTTTTGGCTATGTTTTCCTCTCGGAGTTTTATAGTTTCTGGTATTACATTTAGATCTTTAATCCATTTTGAGTTTATTTTTGTTAATGGTTTTAGAAAGTATTCTAGTTTCATTCTTTTACAGGTGATTGACCAGTTTTCCCAGCACCACTTGTTAAAGAGATTGTCTTTTCTCCATTGTATATTTTTGCCTCCTTTGTCAAAGATAAGGTGCCAATGGGTGCATGGATTTATCTCTGGGTTTTCTATTTTGTTCCATTGATCTATATTTCTGTCTTTGTGCCAGTACCATACTGTCTTGATGACTGTGGCTTTGTAGTAGAGCCTGAAGTCAGGCAGATTGATTCCTCCAGTTCCATTCTTCTTTCTCAAGATTGCTTTGGCTTTTTGAGTTTTTGTTGCATTTCCATACAAATTAATGAAATTATTTGTTCTAGTTCTGTGAAAAAATACCTTTGGTATCTTGATAGCGGTTGTATTGAATCTGTAGATTGCTTTGGGTAGTATACTGATTTTCACTATATTGATTCTTCTGATCCACGAGCATGGTATATTTCTCCATCTATTTGCGTCATCTTTGATTTCTTTCAACAGTGTTTTATAGTTTTCTATAGATAGGTCTTTTGTTTCTTTAGGTAGATTTATTCCTAAGTATTTTATTCTTTTTGTTACAATGGTGCATGGAATTGTTTCCTTAATTTCTCTTTCTGTTTTCTCACCATTAGTGTATAGGAATGCAAGGAATTTTTGTGTGTTAATTTTATATCCTGCAACTTTCCTATATTCATTGATTAGCTCTAGTAATTTTCTGCTGGTGTCCTTAGGGTTTTCTTTGTAGAGGATCATGTCATCTGCTAACAGTGAGAGTTTTACTTCTTTTCCAATCTGGATTTCTTTCATTTCTTTTTCTTCTCTGATTGCTGTGGCTAAAATTCCCAAAACTATGTTGAATAGTAGTGGTGAGAACAGGTACCCTTGTTTTGTTCCTGAATTTAGGGGAAATGCTTTCAATTTTTCACCATTGAGGGTAATGTTTGCTGTAGGTTTATCATATATGTCTTTTATTATGTTGAGGTATGTTCCTTCTATGCCTGCTTTCCAGAGTTTTTATCATAAATGGATGCTGAATTTTGTCAAAGGCTTTCTCTGCATCTATTGAGATAATCATGTGGTTTTTATCTTTCAATTTGTTAATGTTAACCTTAAATTATTTCTTAAGATAAGTTTCATTAGAATTTATTTTGTGGGACTATCACTTTATTTTTAAAAATCCAACTTACTTACATTTAGTTGTTTAAAATAACAGATTTTAGTACAGTAATGTTCTTAACAAAATTTTGTTTAGAAACTGTTGTGTCTGATTCTTTGTGACCCCAATGGATTGTAGCCTACCAGGCTCCTCTGCCCATGGAATTTCCCAGGCAAGAATACTGGAGTGGGTAGACATTTCCTTCTCCAGGGGAGCTTTCTGAATCAAGGATTGAACCCATGTCTCATGCACTGCAGGCAGATACTTTACCACTCTGCCACCTAGGAAGCCCCCTTAACAAAATTACAGTAAACTATTTTGTCAATATTTGGAATCTTAATTGACATAGTTTTCTGCAAATTCATTTTTGTGGCATGTTTCCCTAAATTTGAATATTTTTTTTTTTTACTTTTAAGTTTCAAATAATGTATGAATATTCTAAACAGCCTCTATACAGCCTTTTATGATCTCTATATTCTTATAGATTATAGCTTTAAGTAATATTTAAAGAAATGTTACTTTACTTTTATTTAATGTTAAGTATGCTAGAGTTGTCAACTACAAATTGGCACTTGCCTTCTACCTCTATAAGGATTAAATCATGTGCTGCTGTAACTGCTGATTTTCAACAGCCCCTGAAAGAAGTTTAGGGTGGAAAGCAGAAATGAGGTACTTAGTGGTCTGGGGAAAACCAGCAGAACAGGTCTTCTGAAAGTTAGATATTTTTCAGAGCTGATTTTATGAGCCTAGCTCTCCTCATATCTAGAAAGCACTAAAATCCTTCATGGTGATATTGAAGAAGGAATTCATAGGGCCTGGACTCCATCTTAGGCCTGTTCATGCTGATCATGCTCGGCCACCTTTCTAATGAACTCTGAACTCTGTGTTTAGTGCCTATGAAAACAACAACAGAAGGATAAGACCCCTTCCAGACAGGGGAACCTTGAAGATCGTATCTAGGTTACTCATCGCCTGAGAGAAAACATACGCTAATCACCCCTTCCTCCAGACAGGCCATAAATTTTTCTGTATCAATCGGAGTGTAACCTCGGATTTATTGATTATTGGCTAGTTGTTTGAGCACATGAGCACATAGCATGTGAATGATAGGGTTATTGGGACTGTATTTTCCTTGGTTTATGTAAGTCTCAAGGAATTTGGAGTGGTGGGTTCAGACACGTACACATGGGGTATAAAAGATTTTCACAAATGCTGGTGGGGGTCCTTGGCTAAGAGGAGACTCTGCCTTGGGCCCGCCGGTGTAATAAACTGCACTCCACTATCTGCACTGTCCTTCTGAGTGAGTTTGTTTCCCAGAATGCATGGCTACAGCAATATCTGCTCCTCATGAGTAGCAGTAACCTTCATAAGACTAGCAGAAACCTGCCAAAAAATATGTGCTTAATTGCATGTACTTTCCCTTCACCAAAATCAAATATATACTGACTTCCCTCCTACTTCTTTGTTACAATTTCTCAGAGTTATCTGAAATGTTGCCTCCAAGGCTATAGTCCTAATTTTGCCCCAAATAAAACTTGACTCACAACTCTCACATTGTACATTTTTTTAAAGTTGACAAAATATACATTTGTAATATGAAAGAGGCACCCTGACCATATAAACAGTCTTACCTGATATTTGAGCATGTCCACATTATAATACGTAGCCTGGGGTTTTTGTTCCGACACTTTCTTTAGGTGAGTCATCAAATTTGGCATGTTTACCCAGAATTCCTTGGCATTGGCATCATTTTGGGTATTATCGCTATTTAATTGGGAAGAAAAACTGATTGAGTAGCATCTTGTGAAAAACACAAAAGACAAAAAAAAGCATCTTAGAAAATTATCATCTGATTTCTAGCTCAATCTTTGAGAATTTATACTGAGTATATTATTAACAATAGTAGAGTTGCCGCTCTGAATGGTATTATGTTAATAAGTACCCATGAAAGTGAAAGTGAAAGTGTCAGTCACTCAGTTGTGTGTGACTCTTTGCAACCCATGGACTGTAGCTCACCAGGCTCCTCAGGAATTCTCCAGGCAAGAATACTGGAGTGGGTTGCCATTTCCTTCTCCAGGGATTCCAGGGGTCAAACCCAGGTCTCCTGCATGCAGGCAATTCTTTACCATCTAAGCTACCAGGGAAGCCCATAAATACCCACAGTGAGGCATTATTGTATTGCTGTAAATCCAATGAGTACCCAGTGATATTAACCAATCATAATGATAACTGGTTGCTTTAAAGAGTGAATTATTTATTAACCCAAATTTAATAGCTCTAATACATCACCACTATTTCCTCTAAATTAGTCAGTTAATGCAGTCAAGGAGTCATATACATTGATTTTCTTTTGAATTTACTTCAACAGTAGGCTCTCAGAAATTACTGATTTAAATATTTGGCTCTAAGTAAACATGTTCTTTGTCTCCAACTGAGGAGAAAAGTGTGTTACTAAAATTATCATGCTCCATTTTTAATATTCACAGTAGTTCATCTAAGAGCGTCTAAATCATACAAAGTCACCTCACTTACAAAATAATCCTGGAATTTAACTGATAATAACCATGGCAGTTACACTAGAGAGTGCAGTCTTGGTGAATTAAATGAGTTTTGAATCCCTAGGGGAGTTGATAGCTTCCCCTGATGTTTCTTGAAAATGCTTGCCTCAATGGCCAAAGAATCAGGCAAGACTGTGAAAAGCATTTGCTCACTTCCTGCATAATGAGGAAATTGAGGGCCCATGTGTCTAAGTAACTTACTGACATTTCACTTTCAGAATATCCTGTAGAATAAGATAACAGTAGCTAGAATTCTTTGAGTATCTATTATGTGCTAGGCACTCTGTTATCTATGCTATAAACTATTTCACTAATATCTACCATGCAAAGAAAGAAGGATCTTCCTTTATAAAGACAAGTGGATGTTATAAAAAGAGAAAATTAGAGGGAAAAAGAGTCACTCAGACTCTTTGCAATCCCATGGACTATAGTCTACCAGGCTTCTCTGTCCATGGTAATTTCCAGGCAAGAGTACTGGAGTGGGTTGCCATTTCCTTCTCCAGGGGACCCAGGAATCGAACCCAGGTCTCCTGCATTGCAGGCAGACGCTTTACCCTCTGAGCCACCAGGAAGAAGGGTGTGATAAAGACAAACTGTCAATTTCTATGATTCAGCCTCCAGAAGCCAAATATAATCAAGCCTTAAAAATGATCCTGGTCCAGAGTGGTTGTAGGGCCCAAGTATAGCAAGACCCCTATGGTTCTGTTGTGCCTGATACAGGTTGTTGAGGACAAAGCAAAGTCCTATTACTCTGGACAGGTAAAAAGTGGATGGAAAAGACTCTTGGCCCCTTGTCTTTGCCCCTGGCCAAGTCAAGCTAAGGATGCTAATAAAGGCTGTATAAACTGTTATTATCTAAAACATCCAAGTTATCCAGAGCTTCTCGAGGAATAGCTATACAAGGAGGCAGGAGACGAGAATAATAGAAGTTCACCAAAATTAAGTAATTTACTTAAGGTTGAATTGCTAAATAAGTAACAGGGTCAGGATTACAGCCCAGGTCAGTCTTACTGCACTATACCAAAACAGATATGGAATTAATATCCAGCAACATTTTATTTTATTAATGTTAATAAGCTATGGTTTTTCCAGTAGTTATGTACAGATTTGAGAGTTGAACCTAACAGAAGCCTGAGCACTGAAAAATTGATGCTTTTGATCTGTGGTGCTAGAGAAGACTCTTGAGAGCCTGGTGGGCAGCAAAGAGATCTAACAGTCAATCCTAAAGGAAATCAACCCTGAATATTCATTGGAAGGATTGATGCTAAAGCTGAAGCTCCAACACTCTGGCCACCTAATGTGAAGAGCCAAGTCATTGGAAAAGACCCTAATGCTGAGAAAGATTGAGGGCAAGAGAAGAAGGGGGTTTCAGAGGATGAAATGGTTGGATGGCATCACTGACTCAATGGACATGAGTTTGAGCAAACCCTGGGAGATAGTGAAGGACAGGGAAGCCTGGTGTGCTGCAGGCCACAGGATTGCAGAGTCGGACACAACTTAGTGACTGAACAACAACCACAACATTTTATTAAGTTGTGCTAAGCAAATCAGAATAACTGAAAAATCTCAATTATATATTTAACAACAAAATAAGCTGAGTCATATGTCTATGATAATTCCTCAGGAAAACTTGCTTTAATAAATACTTAAGAAAGATTTGGCAATCCAAAGCTTATACAAAGATGCAGTTCTTGAATGCTCAAGAAGACTTGAGAATTCTTTAGATTTGTAATTGGTTTAATGATTGTTCCTAAACATCCTTGGTAAACAAACCCTTTCATAAGGGAGAAGTAGAAGTAAATTTCAGTTTGGTCCCTCTCATAGGGATTGCAAACCCAAATGTCTCCAGGGACCAAGCTGGTAGCATAAATGTCTTTCAGTAAAGATAATAGAGAGGATTAAGATGACAGATGAAAGGAGTCTTGAGCTGTGTTTGAGAATAAAGTTGGGTCCCATTGCCTTTTAAAAAGTAGGTGTGGTAGTAGTGGTGGTGGAGCTTCATTGTATAACAAACACCAAACAGGTTGTAGGACTAATGGGTCACCAGTCATAGCCCTGGGCTTCCCCAGTGATTCAGCTGTTAAGAGTCTGCCTGCAATGCAGGAGATGCAGGAAATACAGGTTTGATCCCTGGGTGTGGAAGATTCCCTGGAGGAGGAAATGGCAACCCAATCCCGTATTCTTGTCTGGAGAATCCCATGGACAGAGGAGTCTGATTGTAGGAGACTACAATCTGTGGGGTCTCAAAGAGTGGAGCATGACTGAGCACACACGCAGGCAATCCCAGCCCTAACACAACCATCAAATACATTTAATAAAGTCCAAATTAATGAGAGCTTTCTTTTTGTTTAGAAAACAATTTAAGGGTCTATATAATGTTTTGTCAAACAGGAATATTCTCAGGCTGATATTTAATTCAATTCATAAGACTGAAGTATTAATATAAATATAAAACTCTGATGTATATATGTATATATATAATTATATATGTATATATATATATATGCCTAAGAACTTGGTAACATATCTGCCTAAAAATGCAGCAAAAACTATGACTATCCCACCAGTGATATTTACAAACAAACTGGTAAAATAGTGGCACACAATTCCTAATTGCAGATGGAGGAATCTAGAAAAATAAAATTAACTGGCTCAACGTGCACATCTAAAGCACAGAGGAAAACTGAAATAAAAAGTTGTTCATTTCCAATCTTGGCCATTTCATGTTTCTTTCACTTCATAGGTGAGCATTTCATTTATATTTTTAAGCCTGGTTTACCAGTTAAACCATCGTAAAGACTAACGAGAAGGGGGTGATTTTAGTCATCATCTGAAAGACCTGTGACTGTCTTTTCATCACTGGAGTGAAAAGTCTCATGCAGTCAAGAAAGAGAGTGACTGTACTGGCCCTCAAATTCCAAATGACCTTTAGCTATTTCTTCATAAATATCCAGCTTGATAAATCTCTTTAAATTATAGTTGAATTGTTCATTCATTCAACAAGTACTATTCAAGTCATTATTGGGCACAGTGGAAGGTACTGAGGATATGGTGGTGATCCAACAGATGTGTTCTATTCCCTCATGTGTTTTATGGTCTAGTAGGGAAGGTGGATGAATGAAGAAAGCAAGCAGATTTATAATTACTGGTTTTAGTAAGTGTGACAATGGAAAGAATAGGAATCTTGAGAGAGAATAACAAGGTTACATGATTTAGTTTGGGAGTAGGGAGGAGAGTGGGATGGTCAGGCAAGGCTGAGTGGAGCTGAGATCTGAAGGATGAGTAGGAGTCTGGTAGAGAAGAGTGGAAATCTTATTGAAGGCAGAGTAAACAAGTGCACAAAAAAGTCTGGTGGAAAAGAGTGGAAATCCTATTGAAGGCAGAGTAACCAAGTGTACAAAACTTTGATGTGGGAAAGGACTCAGCCATTCCCAAGATGGGCAGGTATGGCTGCAGCTACAAGGATTCCGAAGAGGATGGTGGGAGATAAGGATAGACAGATAGGCAAGAGTGGATGAATCAGGACCTTGAAGGCAATGTAATGTGAGGCCTCCAGAAGGTTATAAGGGAGGACAACCTGATTTACATCCAAAGAGCTGGCTATTGTGTATAGGAGTGTGGCAAGATTGGAGGCAGAGAGGGGAAGAGGAAAGCACTGGCTGTTGTCCAGGGAAATGATGGTTATCATTTGGATAGAAGCCATGATAAAGGGAAAATGTGGCTATTTTAGAGATAGAATTTTAGATGAAATATCAGGACTTATTGATGGAAAAACTACCAAGAATGTTTCTTTTTGTCTCATCCATTACCAATAATAAACATGTATAGTGGATCACTTTTAATAGTATGTATGTGTGTATGTGTTGTGTGAATGTGGATATGCACATATATGACAAAACATCACGTTCGTATTTAATAAGAATGTGAAATGTATTTATATAAACAAATTTAGAAAAGTTTCTTTGATGCCACACAGGTAACTTTCCATCAAAATAATTACCATTACAGTGTAATGAAATTACATGTCTCACAAAGAGATTTTTAAGCTTATATGAAGAGTAGCTTACAGTTCAGATATCATTTGATTTTTAAAAGATGCCAATACAATAAATGGATTTTATTCCTTTTATTATGCTCATTTCCCATCATCCTCATCCATTGTCTACCAGTGATAAGCAAAATAGACAATGAATAAATTTTATTATTCTAAATGTCTCTTTAGCCACTTGAGATAGTTGGCCATTAAAAAAATATATATGTATACATATACATATGTGTATACATATATAATACACACACAGATATATACAGAGCTCTGGGATTCAATCTATAAATATATCTGAGTAACAATAATTTCTCTACAGTGTTTCCCTTTTGCTAAGGTACATCTCTCATCTAAGAATAACATGATAAGACACCTACATCTTTAAAAAATTTGTGGAAAATATATTTACCAGCAGAGAAGTTGGGGATTTGGCAGGACGTGTTCTAACCTGCTGAAATTTATCACCCGAAAAGTCAGAGCAGCTGGCGATGGATTGTTGGCAAAGTGTCTGGTGATCCCGGCAGGAAAAGACAACACCATTTCTCCAGTAATCTTCACGATACATCTGGCATGTCACAACACGTGAGAGGAAAGAGAGGAAACCCAGGTCAACATGCTGTGAATCAAAGCAGTTGTGAAAAGCAAAGATTTCTGTAATACTATGACATAGCAGAAGAGAGAAAGAGTAAGCTCTTACAATTCACTCTGAATTACTAACTCATTTCTAAGACTCGAGGACTCAAAGTTTTGTATTAATACTTCCTCCAAAAGGTGGCTATTTTTTGAAGGTGTTTTTGCATGGTTAGAATAAAACAGCTTTTCTTTTCCTGTAGAAAAGTCTTTATGTTCACCTCACAAATAGAATAATTTATTCTGATGGTTCTCTCTCTGTTTGATTTCTGAATTTTTGGCAGTATATTTGAAGATATTAAACTACACAGTGTTGTCACACTATTCATTGGGATTTATTTTAGCTCTCTAAGTAACATGATTGATGCCTTCATTATGTTCTTTTATGGACTCATGGGGTAAACTTTTTGCTTCCCACTTAATTAGATCTTCATTCTGTTAACTTGTCTATTTGGTTGAAACTATAAAATCATTCACATACATAAGTTAATACAGCTGGATGATAATTTGGAAGGAAGAATAATCCTTTTTTTTTTTAAAAAAAAAAAAAGCTTTATTTAGCATCACTAATGATTAGAGAAATGCAAACCAAAACTACAATGAGATATCACATCACACTGATGAGAATGGACATCATCAAAAAATCTACAAACAATAAAGCTTGAAGAGGGTGTGCAAAAAAGGGAACCCTTCTACACTGTTGGGAATCTAAATTGGTACAACCATTATGGAGAACAGTATGGAGATTCCTTAAAAAACTAAATATAGAACTACCGTCTGATCCAGCAATCCCACTTCTGGGCTTATATTGGGATAAAACCATAATTCAAAAAATACATGTACCCCAATGTTCACTGCAGCACTGTTTACGATAGCCACGACAGGGAAGCAGCCTGAATGTCCATCAGCACAGAAGTGAATAAAGAAGATGTGGTGCTCATCTAACAGAATGGGATATTACTCAGCCATAAAAAAAGAATAAAATAATGCCATTTGCAGCAACATGAGATGGACCTAGAGATTTTCATACTAAGTAAGTCAGACAGAGAAAGGTAAATATCACATATCGCTTATAGATGGAATCTAAGAAAAAATATGACAAATGAACTTACTTGTGGAACAGAAATAAAGTCACAGCTGTAGAAAACAAACTTATGATTACCATGTGGTATGCCAGGGAGGGATAAATTGGGAGGTTGTGACTGACATATACACACAAATCCATGTAAGATAGATAACTAACAAGGACCCACTGTACAGCACAGGAACTCTACTCTGTAACGATCCTATGGGAACAGAATCTGAAAAACAGTAGGTGTGTGTATAGGCATAACTGATTCACTTTGCTGTATACCTGAAACTAACACGACACTGTAAATTAACTGTCGGCTAATAAAAATTAAAAAAATAAAAAGGGCCTTATTGAAATATAATTGATATACAACTGGCACTTATTTATAGTGTAAAATTCCATAATTTTTGACATAATGTACATCTGTGAAACAATCACACAATCAAGATAGCCAAGATCTCCAACGTCCCTAAAAGTTTCATCTTGTGTTTTTGGTTTTCTCTCCTGTACTTTTCCATCCTTTCCTCCTTATCTCTTGGCAATCGCTAATATATTTTCTGACAGTACACATTAGTTTGGACTGTCTAAAATTTTTATATAAACAGAATCAAAAGGCGTATGATTTTTTTGATCTGGCTTTTTCCACTCGGCATAATTATTTTGAGATTCACTCACATAGTGTGGCAATCAATAGTTCATGTCTTTTTATTGCTGGGTAGAATATGGATATACCACAGGCAATTAAAAAAAATTCCTTTATTGAATAACATTTGAATTCTTTCCATTTTTTTTGCCTATTACAAATAAATCTGTGATTAATATGTGTGTACAAGTTTGCCTATGGGCACATGCTCTTATTTCTCTCGGATAAATATGAGTGAAATGATTGGATCACATGGTAGGTGTAACTTTAACTTTTTAAGAAACTGCCAAACTGTTTTCTGAAGTGGAAAGCATAGCTGAGTATGAGAGTTTTAATTCCTTCACATCCTCACCAACACTTGGTAGTCTGTCTTTTTAATTTTAGTCATTCTAATAGGTGAGTAATGGTATCTCATTGTTGTTTTAATCTGCATTTCCCTAATGGCTAAGGATGTTAGCATCTTTTTGTGTGTTTCTTTGTGATTTATCTACTTGGATGAAGTGTCTGCTCAAACTTTCTGCCAAGTTTATAAACTGAGTTTTCTGTTCTTTTACTGAATTTTGAGAGATTTTTGTACATTTTAGATACAAATATTTTTAACAGATATATGCTTTGCAAAGATTTTTTCCCAGTCTGGCTTGTTTTTCTTTCTCTTTAGAGTATTAATAACTTTGAAGAAGTTTTTTTTTTCAAAGAGCAGATGTTTTTAATTCATCAATTTATTCTTTTATGGGTTTTAGTTAATCAGTTTTTTCTTTTGGAGTCTTATCTAAGAAATCATAGATAAACCTGAAAGTCACAAAAATTTCACCTATTTTATTCTAGAAATTTTTTATTTTTAGTTTTACATTAAGTGTTGTGATCCATTTTTAGCTAATTTTTGCATATTTTCTGTGAGGTATATGTCCGGGTTTATTTTTTAGTTGTGTGGATGAGTATATCTAATCATCCTACTACCATCTGTAGAATTTATCCACTTGGCAATTTTGTTAAAATTCAGTTGTCCACATATGTGTGGGTCTATTTCTAAATTCTCTGTTCTGTTCCATTGATCTATTCTGTCCATCTTTATACTAAAACCACAACCAATATGTCTTGATACTATGGCTTTTAAATTGTTCTGAAATCAAGTAACATTATTCTACCAACTTTGTTCTTTTTCAAAAATGTTTTGCCTATTTTAGGTCCTTTGTATTTCCACATGAAATTTAGGATCTCTGTGTCAATTTCTAAATAAAGCTAATGGAGTTCCAATTCACCCTCTACTACCTGCTTCTAGAGAATAAGGTATGTATTTTTCCTTGGCCAACAGGCACTATGTTCTATTTTGTCAGTAGAGGGCACTAGAGAGACACTGCAAAACGAAGCTTTTTTTTTTTCTCTTCCTCGTTGCAGTGTGCTTGGTAGGCAGGCTTCTTGCAGTGCTCATGGCTTATCTAGAATCAGGCTCCTGCAGTGCAGGAGGGACGTGGTGCCCCCAGGGTGTGGGTACTGCCACCCCAGTGACACTGGCAGATTCTATAGCGTCTGGCTCCTGAGGTTCCTGTGGATGGGTCCGCGGCTCCAGACTCCATATGCGTCCTTTCTCCACTGCCAGCTTCTACCGAGCCCGGAGCCCTTAGCTTCCTCGGGCGCCCTCCTCAGCCAGTTTTGCAGTGTAGCGTGCCTCAGTGAGACTTCTCCCACGAACAGCTGTGAGGCTAGTGGGCTCTCTCTATATTCATGGCCTGGATACTTCCCAGGAAGTCAGTCGGGGCAATCATAGGGCACACCTCACCTCTCAGGCGTGACTGTCCTTTCCCTGAGGTCCCATGTCTTGCAAATTATTGTTTCATATACTTTGTCCGTTTTGAAGTGTTTTTAGGTAGAAGGGTCAATTGGTTACTCCATCTTGACCAGAAGCAGAAAACTAAAAATGATTATTGTTCTTTGGGAAATAATAAATATTTATAATGAGTGAACTTCTTTACGACTTTCGGATACATCTGGATGACTGACCTTTGCACTGTTCCCTAGTGTACTTTCTAGGGAAATTGAGCTTGGTCAATGAAAGGTTGGCTCACACTTGAATATAGGAAACTCTATTCGCCCTATACGCACCTTGTATGCTGCATAACTGTGACTGATGAGATACAAATGGCTCAGGTGAGATGGCCCTTGGTACACATTCAAAATAGCTATGTGAAGAACTGCTATAGCCTTGTATGTGCAAAGTTGGGTTTGGGTTAGAGGTGGAGGGGCAGGTAAGCTTCCTAAAGTTACCCTTTTCCCTCTCAGGTATTATCATCTCTAACTCTGAACTGCTCTGAATGAGAAATTTGGTGTCTGGAAGTTTGCCCCTCCATCTCTCCCTGAGAATATGGCTGATCTCCCAGTTTGATGTCAGCTCAGCTGTCTTCCTTCTCTATGTGTTAGATTCATGAGCCTTGCTTGATTTACTGGTGATGAATTGGTACTAAGCCTGGAATTTCCCTTAAGCTAAGTCTACCCAACATTTTCCAACATATGAGACATGAAAAGTTTTATTTGACAACTCTAGAAGAAGACAACAGCTAGCCAGAGCACTTTAAAAATTAGACTGTAGCATCTACCATCACTGAGTATATTGTTAGCAGCAGTGGCTCGAATGTTTTTTATTTGGTAAGGACTCTGCTGTTTTTTTCCAGGTTCTGCAAAATGAGCTCTACATGGTGTCATGGTAGAGGATAAAGTTTGTTTTTGAAAGCAAGTCATCAAGAGGAGGGGGTGGTATTTATTAATTCAATAAACATTTATTGACTCATATGTAAGTTGTTTGTTTGAGTGGGAAGGCAATTAAAAAATGAGCAAAGCAGCCTCTGTCTTCAAAGGGCTTACAATGTTGGGTGGATGATGAGAGAAGTTGTCAGTATAAGCCAATATAATAAGCACCTACACTCCTGACCTACATTTTATTTCTGCACTTTATCTCAATTGTCAGAGTCAGACCTTTGATGATTTATTAATCCATTCAATGTCTAAATCATCTGAAATTTTCTATATATAATTAATATTTTCAACCTATACTCACTCATTAAAGGAAATTCTTTGTTCAACAGTAATGACTGACCTCATCAGTGAGTGATGTGGGTATATTTCATGTGAGTTTAAATCATGGAAATCTGAAATACTGCAATATGGAAATATTAACACATGTACTTTATGAAGTAAACGTGAAATCATATGAATCCCCACAAATTTGTCTAGAATGACAAAATTTCAAGGTCAACTGGTCAAGTGGCTCATAAATTGGGTTGTCGCTTTTGCCACAGGCAGCATTGTGATAGCTGGTCAACAGAAATGCTGGCCTATTTTGGTCAGGAAACGTGTGGACTTAATTTATGTGAGGTCGTCAGAAATGTATCCCTTACATAAAATGTCTCTTCTACTACTTTGATAACTAAACCCATGGATTTCTTCTCAAGCATAAACTTCTGTTCATAGGCTACTTCCCTTCCTTTATTTATCATCCCTTTTCACTGACTTTGGCACTAGGCAAAAACTCCTTTTCATATTTCAAGATTCAGTTCAAAGACAGATCTTTCCAAAGCCTTCCTTAATATCCTTTCCATTCAGCCCTCTTTAGATTTTCCTTTCTTTAGGTTCCTTGGACAAATGGACAGATTAAAGAAAAAAACTATTTTGTAGTTTCTTGCACATTATTTTATCTACTACTGTGAAGGCAACTTCTGTGTCTTAGGTTCTAGGAAGGCAAAGGTGCAAAACATAGAACCCAGTGCAGAGTAGGAACTCAATAAAATGTTTTAAAAATAAGTTCATACATTTCCTAATTATATATCAACTGCCTAATCAATGAACCACACATTATATAACGCATATACAGAATGCGCAGTGAGAAATAGGACAAACATGACCTTGAGCAAACTTCCCATTTAAGCAAGGAGACAGACACTTGAATAAAAATATGGTGATGAGAGAAGGATAGAATACAACTGAGAAAACAATTCTCTGGGATTAGAGAATTAGTTCCTAGCACCACTAAGAGTCAGACACAACTGAGCGACTTCACTTTCACTTTTCACTTTCATGCATTGGAGAAGGAAATGGCAACCCACTCCAGTGTTGCCTGGAGAATCCCAGGGACGGGGGAGCCTGGTGGGCTGCTCTCTATGGGGTCGCACAGACATGACTGAAGCAACTTAGCAGCAGCAGCAGCAACTAGGGTTGTTCAAATAGGAGCTAATAACAGGTGATGTGTTTCCCCCAGGTGGCAGCAAAGTCAAGTAATTCTCTGCTTATGAGCTACTGAGAAAGTTTCAGATATACCTGTTACAAGGTGTTCTGAATACTCAGAAAGAGCGTAAACCATATTTGAATGGATTATATGTCACAATATAAAATAAAGTAGTATATGTCTCATTTCAATGTGTGGTCTGAAAACAAGTGGGAACATGTTTGATACAGGATGTGAGAGAACCTCAGGCAAAGCAAACCCACATGCTTTTTCTGTATCATTTCTCCATGTGGTGCCATGTTTGGCTTTAATCTCTACCCCACCTCACTCCATGATCAAACTTATCACTTGAGTTGTTTCCTTCAAAGTGAATGACGAAGCAACAGCAATTAGAATGATTCACTTCTAATTTCATCACAGGAGGTGAAATTAAATTTAGAAGCATGTCACTTCATAATCTGTTCATAAGTTTCAGATCTCATAATTTCAGTGAAATATACTAAATCTCCCGTGTACCAACATATAGTATATGCTGCAACTACTTTATAACAATATAATTGAAAAAAGACTCAATATATGCAGTTATCCTTAAAAGACTCAGGTAATTTGGGAGGGGATAGGAAAAGCACTAAAATTCCTTTGGTTCAAGTGCCACATCATTGAAATGCCAAGGTCATGGATACCAGGCTCACAGGTACAGACCTCAGTTGTCATAGCGTGCCGGGGAAACTGAAACAAGATGAAGAACCCAGATTGTATAGGGACAGTTCCACAAGTGACTGGTAGGCTGCTACACCACTTTTGGGGTTTAAAAAAAGATTATTATTAAGGACTTCTTAACCCCATTGTCCCATAGCTATTCTCCTCCTATAATGGACTTTGCATTATATTTCTGTGCAAGTCTTATTTTCCATATCAACTGTCTTCACTGCCAATATACCACTGTCTAGTACATTGGTGGCCACATAGCAGACATTCTGTAAATGTTAAGTGAGCAATTTGACTCAATTTGTTCAGCAACTATGCGTTGGGTACTCCTTGCCAGGTCCTGTTTTAAGTACTGAGGATACAACAATGAACAAAATACTCAAGGTCCCAGTTCTCATGAAGCTTACACTCTAGTGGGAGAAGGGACAGGCAGTGAAACTGAAAACATGGAACACATTGATTAAAGTGTTTATTAATGAGAAAACAACTGAAATGTTAACTATCGAGAAAGAGACAGTGAGGTAGGGAGAAAGGAAGTGTTGACCGCAGAGAGGGCTGGAGAGTTTCTGCTTTACACAGATGGACAAGGGTGGCCTCTGATATGCCTGCTGCAGAATCCTGAAGGAAGGGAGGGTGCAAGTCACTCAGATACCTGGGAGAAGATCTCGCTAATGCGGAAGGAGCAGCAGATTCAAAGACCTTGAGAGGCAGATGGGATTGGGCTGATGAAAGACCAACAGCCAGGAAGGCAGAGTAGCTAGAGGGGCGTGAACAAGCAGGAGAGTGACAGAGACAAGATCAGAGAGGTGGCAACCGGAATGGGTCACGAAGGACAAAGCTCATACATCATTATGAAGCATTTGGTTTTTCCTCTGAACAAATTAGGAAGATTTTGAGCCAAGGGGTGACATGATATATTGAGAACAGATTTTAGGGGGCAGAAGTATCCTTACTAGAAATTAGATCTCTCTGAATAAATGAATGAATCAAAGCCAATTACTAAGTGCACGAAAAAGAATTCATTCTTCTCTGATTCCCAATGTTTTTCACTCCATTATAGATATCTCTCCACAATTTTGACTAGTTATTTTTTGGGGGGATGTGTTTCTACCTGTAATTTAAGGCACCCTGAGTTTTCTAAGGTATAGAGTAGTCAGTAATAAGCAGTCCTTAGAACTGGTCATACAGAAAATAATCTAAATTCTTCATTCAAAGAAGAAGTCCACAGAACAAACATATTTACGTATATAAAGTATGTATACTAAGCTCATGATGCTTACTTTTCTCTAACAGTTCAAATGCATACTCTATGATGAACTTTTCATTTCTATTGATGTGTGGCTGTGGCAAATGATCTTCCTGCTTTGAAGATGAAAAAGAAAAGGCATGGAAGAAACCAGAATGCTATAGACTGAATGTTTGTGATGTCCCAAATTTATACATTTAGACCTAATCCCCAGTGTGATGATATTTGGGTGGGGCTGTTGGGAGGTGATTAGGTCATAATGGTAGGGCCCTCATGAATGAGACTGGTGCCTTTATAAGAGACCCACAAAGTTCCTTAGCCCTTTCCACTCTATAAGATTCCTATGAACCAGGAAGCAGGCTCTCATCAGATATTGAATCTGCCAGGGCCTTGATTTGGGACTTTTCAGCCTCCAGAACTTTGAAAAATAAATATCTGTAATTTATAAACCACCTAATCTGTTATAGCAACCCAAATGAACTAAGACACTAGAATCCACAGTGGTTACTTCTCTGCAAAACTCTGGGCCCAGAATAAAACCTGAGTGTTGATTCAAAGGATATTTAGGGAAGTTGATAGATCCCAGTGGCTAGATAGGAGTAGAGTTACTAATTATATTAGTTTTTCCAGCATAATACTGTTAGATTTAGACTAAAAAACACTACTGTTTCAGAAGTGTAAAGAGGATTAACAATTAGTCTTATAGATTCTCACTTAAAATATATAGAGAGATCTACGTCCTAACTATCCTTAACATCACTGTTTATAAATTTTTATAAAACAGTATAGTGCTCTATAGTATATGCACATTTAATTTTTTTCTGATCTTTTATTCCATGGATACCAAGGTTTTCTAAGCCCTAGTCCCTGCAGGTAAAAAACAAAAAGCAATTCTTTCCCCTCTCAGGTTTGTCCTTTGTTTATCCTTCAAATTCAGACCTGGAATTGCATTAGTCACATACTTCAAAATCAGTTTGACTTAAGTGTTTAGTTTTCAATGTAGACTATCACTAGACCTTTTTTTTTTTAAATCTGACCTCTTTGTAAAATTAATGAATGCCGTAGACCCTCTATGGACAAATTTGCATACAGACATACACATTAGATATGAAATATGATTTCAAGGGATCCATAGATTTCCTGAACCCCATCCAGGGGACTCCTTACAGAGAGGCAAAGTATCTAATTACATCACATGTGCATTCAGGTGAAGTCCATTGTCAAGACGTACTGATATAAGTGACATGAGGCTCATGTAAATAGGGAATGGTACATTTTTATCTAAAATTTTTACTTTGCTGTGATTACAATTTTTTTGGCTAGTTTTTCTTTACTTAACAAGGGTTACATATTAATATAATTTATTCTCTTACTAATCTATATGTTATGGAAAGGTAGTTGTATTCCAGGTTCTCATTGAAATGCACCATTGTTTCGTTTATAGGTGAGTGACTTTCAGCCAGGAAAGACTAAGACAATAAAGACATGATCTAGACATTTCCTTTTGTGAGATAATACATTTTCTCATTGTTGACAGAGTTGAGTTAGGGTTTCCTGTAACTTACAAAAAAGACTGAATCAGAGATTTCTGGGTAGTAAGATTAGAGTTTTGGACCTTTTGGAATATATATATATATCCTCTTGCCTCTAGCTGTGGGCCGTGGGGGAGCCCCGTGGGGTACTGGCTTCCCCAAGGGCCACAGAATGAGGAGGATATATATATATATATATATATATATATATTTTAAAGAAAGCAGTGAGTTACTATTCATAATT
Source organism: Budorcas taxicolor (assembly GCF_023091745.1). Classification (NCBI taxonomy): domain Eukaryota; kingdom Metazoa; phylum Chordata; class Mammalia; order Artiodactyla; family Bovidae; genus Budorcas; species Budorcas taxicolor. Next base: position 78,579,673 of record NC_068912.1, read on the forward strand.
AAGTTAATTCTAAGTATGTCACCTGCTATTGCTGACTAGATTTTTTTTTGTCTTAGGATGTGGAATGAAATAATTATATGTGGAGTGTTCCCTACTGAATAGCATAGAGTTTTGAGAATATAGTGGACTAAGCCCCAGGCTTACTTGCTTGGATCTGCTCCTTTGAAGTAGGCATTGACCGTTTCTGTAAATGCTGCTGCAACAGGGAGGGTGTCCTGGGCTCCCATGGTTAGGGGGCTGGGTCCCCTGGAAGAACCTGTACAAGATGAAAAATCTTCACTTAATATGGATTGGAGACAGCCTAGTATATGTGGAACTAAAACCTCATTAAGGGATTACAGGATGAAATCTAATTACTGAAACAAAGTAATGTGCTAAGAACCATAACTGTATATTCAACATAGAGCTCAAGTATTTAAAAGGAAATATTTGGCTGGGTTACAGACAAACACACTTGAAATTAATTCAATTAGGTATTCTACCACAGAAAAAAATCCAAGCATAAGAATAAAGTCATGGGATTTTTCAATGTTTACATAAATCATAAGGCAGTATTTGCATGACAGTTTGTACAGCAGGTAGTTAGTAGAGAAAATTATTAGCTTCCTGTTTGAGCATTCACATCATACAATTGCCAATAGACTCAAAAGTGTTGGCTTTACTTCATTTTAAAGAGGCAAACAGCCATGGGGCACCATGTTATACATTATCTTTTTCTGAGTTGTTTCCATTTCCAATTACCCTCAGATCAAGGAGACTCAAGTGTGCTTATCCCCAAATATATGTAACCCAAATGTCCACCTTGACTTATCACACACACACCAATGCATCAATTCACATTATTAAAAATAACAGTAGTGCTCATGTGTACTAATATCTACTATATACCAAGCACTGCACTGAATATCTGATAAGAATTACTGCATTCAAGCCCCACATCAGCCCAGTGGGAGATAGGCAATATATTCCCATTTTACAGAAAGAAAACTGAAGCTCAAAGAGTTAAGTGATTTGCCCTAATAACATAGTTAAGTGGGAAAACTAAAATTCAAATGTAGATTTGCCCTCCTATAAAGCTCATGCTTCCCCCTATACTGTTTATAATATTCTTTGTTGTTTAGTCATTAAGTCGTGTCCTGCTCTTCTGCGACCTCATGGACTGTAGCCTGCCAGGCTCCTCTGTCCATGGGGTTTCCCAGGCAAGCACACAGGAGTGGGTTGCCATTTCCTTCTCCAGGGGATTTCCCGGACCCTAGGATAGAACCCTTGTCTCCTGCTTGGCAGGTGAATTCTTTACCGCTAGTCATCTGGGAAACTGTTTATAATATAAAATGTGTCTAAATGAAACATTTTTATATGACTTTGATGCACCTTGAGGTTTCCAAAAGGACTAAGTTTAGGATCATTGCCTTCATTAACAATCTCTGGACATAGTACTGAAGAGTTTTAATAAGAACAAAGTATTTAATTATGTCACACATTCACTGCTTCTCCTTCCTATCAAACAAAACACATTTAATTGTCCCCACCTCATCACACACTACACGTTATGCTTTTTCTCTTTTACCTTCAGTAACTGTCATCCTCTTCTCCGATTATGAGATCTACCCTTTGTATATTTCCCTCCTCAATAAAGTTTTCTTTGATAATTCTAGTTCATGCTAGTGCCTGCTTTCTATCTTCCCTTGACTTTCAATGTCTTGGATGTGGGCATTGATTCTCAACAAATATTTGCTTATTATCCACTGTATGAAATGGCGACCCACTCCAGTATCCTTGCCTGGAAAATCTCATGGACAGAGGAGCCCGGTGGGCTGCAGTCCATGGCGTCGCAAAGAGTCGGACACGACTGAGCGACTAACACACACACACACCAGGCATTGTGGTAGATGCTGGGGGTTCAAAGATAATTAAACACAGTCCTTGTTCTCAAGAATTTTTGTTGCTTGTGAGCCGTGCAGTCTGTGGCGTTTTGTCATAGAATCCAGAATGGACTGAGACTCGCAGCCTGGCCCGATCTGTTCTTGATACAGCTCCTCTCTATCCTTCCAACAACCCTATACTCTAGCTACCTTCACTTCTGGGCACCAAAGTTCTTGCTATGGGTTTAATCAACGATGCCAGAGAAGGAGAAATAGCAAGATTTGACAAAAAACCCTTTTACCTTAAAAGATCCACAATTTACAATTCTAATTTCTTCACATCCTTATATGTTGCAATTAATATGCCATCTTCTTTTTTACTTTTTTCATTTATTACATAATTTTCCTTATTGCTATCTGGCTTACACATCATTTCCATGAGTATATATTCTACGAAGAAACATTCTCCAAATGTTCAGCCATTTCTAGGTAGAAATTATTTAAATCCATCTTTGTATAAATTGGTCTTTTTCTTTCAATTATTTTCTTAAGATGTAATTTTATTATTACAAAATGGGACAACTAAACCAGAAGTCAGATAAATTTTTGATTCCTAAGAATGCCAGATTATTTTACATAAAGATTATACTCAATGAAAATGCTATCAATAATAAATGAATGTTTCTGTTTCCCTGCAGTACCTTAGAAAGTCTTTGTTAATTTGACTATTGGAAAACTGGGCTAAAACTAGGAGAATGTCTAAGATGCTGAAAAATTCAAACTTCATGGTCTAAGATGACCAAGATGGGCCTCAAAACTATTTTCGAATATCTGAAATAATATTACCAGACAGTGACTCTAGGGGTCAGAGTTCATGGCCATGGATCTGCAAGTTAATAGGTTTGTGACCTTGGGCAAGTCAATTATCTTTAGGTTTCTCGATCATAAAATGAAGGCAATAGATTACATAATCTTTGCGTAGTAGGATTCTATCATTTTGTTTTAGGAATCTAAGGAGTTTTAAACAGAAAGAGCAATTTTCTCACACAGAAATAAACTGATTTGAAAAGAATATCCTTTCATGGTGTTTTGAATGAATATGCCAAACATTTACGGAGACTTTACTATGTGTAAGTTATTTTTACATATTTTTTTTACACATTTGGAGACATAAATATATAAACTTCCAGAAAATAAGATATAAGCATTTCTAAAAACTAGTAACAGTAACATATGCAAGTAAAAGCTTAAGACAATAGTCCAAGTGACAGCACTGTGAAGTTTTTTCACTGCAAAATTAATTGCCCAATGAGCAGAACAGGAAATGTTGTTCCTTGGTTTAAATGCCGCTAGGGCTCTGGAATCTTATAGACTTGGGTGTGAATCCCAGTTCCTCCACTTACAATCTATATGACAAGAAATAAGATATTTAATCTAATTGTGACTTGGTTACCTGATTTTTAAGATAAAATAGATAATAATATCTATTTTGAAGGCTTGTCAGCAGTTTAGTTGCTCAGTTGTGTCTGACTCTTTGTGACCCCATGAAATGCAGCACACCAGGCTTCCCTGTCCATCACCAACTCCCGGAGCTTGCTCAAACTCCTGTCCATTGAATTGGTGATGCCATCCAACATCTCATCCTCTGTTGTCCCCTTCTCCTCCTGTCTTCAATCTTTTCCAGCATCAAGGTCTTTTCCAATGAGCTGGCTCTTCACATCAGGTGGCCAAAGTATTGGAGTTTCAGCTTCAGCATCAGTCCTTCCAATGAATATTCAGGGTTGATTTTCTTTAGGATAGACTGGTTTGATATCTTTGCAGTCCAAGGGACTCTCAAGAGTCTTCTCCAACACCACAGTTCAAAAGCATCTTGTGGTGGACATCAAATGGGATAAAATTTGTGAAATCTTTAAAATGGTATTGCTGACTTAAAAAATGCATACACACACACATAAATTGAGAATTATGAGTTAAGTTTTATTTAGGGGAAAAATGAGGACATTTCTCTGAACTTTCAGAGCATTTCAGATAGCTCTGAGGAACTGCTCCAAAGAGGTAGGGGAATGGTCAGAGTATATGTGGTTTTGGTGAAAGGGGAATACATACAATCAAACTCATATTTTTTTGCAGAAGGTTTCTGCTAGGAGCAGTTGTCACCATGAAGGATTTTAGTGCTTTTCTAGATATGAAGAGATACAAGAACTGGTTCACAAAATAAAAGAATTGGTTCATAAAATATCTATCTGAAGACCTGTTCTGCCAGTTTTTCCCAGAGCACAGCGTGCCTCAGCTCTCCATCCTGAACTCCTTTCAGGGGTGTTGAAAGTCAGCAGTTGCAGCAGCGCATAATTTACTCCTTGTAGAAGTAGATGGCAAGTGCCAATTTGTAGTTGACAGTATGTACTTGAAAAACATCTTGTTTTTGTTTCTGTTACTTTGTCAGGGTGAGCTTTACTAACATTGTTGAATTAGAGTTGACTCTGAATTTGAGTAGCTTTTGAGGCAGAGAATGAAAGGAGATGATATCACAAATGGTATTCTTCACTGAGCAAGGAGATAGACCAAAATTTTCAAATTCTTTCCAACTCTAAATTTCTCTTATGATAAGAACAGTGAATTCTATCATGCACATTTAATTTTTTGTGTATTACATGGTAGCTATCATCTATTCAAGTTACTTGATATAATGCTTGGCCTAACAGGAGATGAAAGTTGGTTGAATGCATATTTATCTTTTGATTCATTTGAATGTGAGTTCCTGCACAAGTAGGCATTGTGCTAGATGCTGAGGAATTCACAGAAATGTCTGAGATGTACCTACCCTTCCCTTCATGGAGCTTACCGTATAGAAGAGGACTGTAATATTAGACGTGAATGAAAAATGAAGACTCTATGAAGTTAGATAATAGTTCAGTATTATAACAATTCTATTACTGATTATTTTTAAAGAATTCAAGATCAAAATAGCAATTATTATGTTTGTTCTACAACAAAATAAAATATCAAACATTAACATGCTTTTTGTTCTTTATACATTGAGGGGATAAACAGAGTCAGGATAATTATCTCTACTTCACTAGCCCAAGTTCACTCTGCTAGTAAGTGGTAAAGCCAAAATTCAATCCAAGGTGTCCCAACTCTAATGAAAACAATAGTAGCAACAATGAAAACTTTATACCTCTTCCTTCATCCTAAGAACTATTCAAGGGGTTTTACTGATATTAACTCTTAATTTTGATAATATCTCTATTAGGAAACTGCCATTATTATCCCTCTTTTCCAGATGAGAGAACTGAGGTTTCAAGTCATTTAGTAGCCTTGTCTACAGTCATCCAGTTAGCAAATAGTAAGACTAGAATAGAGATGCAAACTTAGTACTTCTTGACTTTGGGTCCCGAACTCTTACTTATTCTGCTCTTGGAACAAAGAAGTCACAACAAAATTACATTAGTCATCTGTGGGCACATATGTAGTCCTAGAAGAACAACTTGTTGCCATTAGCTTGTTGACAAAATAGCAATTCTGTGGTCCTGGAAAGTAATTGTCATGCATACTTAGGGAGTTCTGAGAAATGGAAAAAGGCACACAGAATCACCATAATGTGATAACGTTTTCTGAAAGGCGGTTTCCTATGAGTCTCATTACCAAGCAAAGTTACATACACACACACAGGTACGCACATGCACACAAAACCCAAGGTTAAAAGAAATTAGTATGACATCTTTAAAAGAAGAGGTCATTCTACTATATAGCACAGGGAATTATGCTCAATATTTTGTAATAACCTATAAGGAAAAATATTTGAAAAAGAAAATATATATGTGTATATATATATATATATATATATATATATATATATATGTAAGTATTATAACTGAATCACTGTGTTGCATGCCTGAAACTAACACAGCATGGTAAATCAACTATGTTGTTATTCAGTTGCTAAGTTGTGTCTGACTCTGAAAACCCAAGCACTATGGCCCTCCAGGCTCTGCTGTCCTCCACTATCTCCCAGAGTTTGCTCAAATTCATGTCCATTGAGTCAGTGATGCTATCCAGCCATCTCATCCTCTGTCGTCTCCCTCTTCTCCTGCCTCAGTCTTTCCCAGTATCAGGGTCTTTTCCAGTGAGCTGACTTTTCCCATCAGGCGGCCTAAGTATTGGAGCTTCAGCTTCTGCATCAGTCCTTCCAATGAATATTCAGGGCTGATTTCCTTTAGGATTGACTGGTTTGATCTCCTTGCTGTCCAAGGGACTCTCAAGAATTTTATCCATCATCACAGTTCGAAAGCATCCCTTCATGGATCACAGTCTTGTCATGATGAAAGGGTTTTTGTAACTCAGTGAAGCTATGAGCCATGCCTTGCAGGGCCACCCAAGCCAGAAAGGTCATAGTGAAGAGTTCTGACAAAACATGGTCTGCTGGAGGAGGAAATGGCAACCCACTCCAGTATTCTTGCCTGGAGAATCCCTTGGACTGTGATGAAAAGGTATGGCACAGGAAGATGAGCCCCTCACCCCCAACCCCCCCCCCCCACCCCCCGCCCAAGTCAGAAGGTGTCCGACATGCTACTGGGGAAGAGCAGAGGGCAATTACTAACAGCTCCAGGAAGAATGAAGTGGCTGGGCCAAAGCACAAGTCAACTATATGTCAATAAAAAGTGAAAAAGATAAGTGAATAAGGAGTAGGGATTGTATATGTGAAAATATTAAAGGAGAAAGGGAAAGGGAGAGAGATTTTAGAAGAGAAAGGGAAAAATACAAAAAAAAAAAAAGAGGGTGAAAAGGAAGTAAAATACGTAGGTACAGAAACTGAGTAAGAGCACAAGGTTTACTTGGCAAAGGAATGACTGCTTGTGCACCAAACTGCACAGAGAGGCTGCACTACTGCCAGGCTTTCGTGTGGAGGAAAAGTGTGTCCTCATGGTTTGTCCAGAGCAAGCCTCAGGAGTGGGCAAGGTCTCATTTCCTCCTCACTTTCTGCACACATCTCTCCATTTTCTGTAGGTTTTCCACTTTGCAAAGTTGAAATTTAGAACATTTTTTCACATCAAGGCCAGTTCAGTTCATGAAGATTTATTTTTAGTTGTTTTAAATTTACTAAGAATTTATGTCAGAGTCGTGCTTCCTTCAGGAGTTTTGTAGCATTTGTCACTATAGGCCCAATAAAGGGTAATAGATGTTATTTATTGTGTCCTAACTCTGTGTGATGCTTCATAATATTATTTCCTTTAATTCATATGACCACCTCACCAAGATGAGGAACCTTAAGTAACTAGCTCAAATCCAGAGAGCCGAGACATCTATGCTTTTAATTATTATGCTTTGATGTTACAGTAAAGAATTTAGAACTTCATCGCACACTGTGAGTTTCAGTCATGACTGTGTTTCTTTGTTAATATCTGCCCTTGGGCAGGTCAGCGATTCTAACTGCATCCCTATCAAATTGGGATGTCAGGGCCACCAACCCTACCTGACTGTAAAGAGGATTTGCACTTACAAATGCCAGGTGTCAAAAGAGCTGCAAATTTTACTCTCTGTTCATCTGGGGCTGGAAAAAGTCATTCTGAAAGTACCACCTGAAGTATGGACAGCAGGAGAAGGCAGTCTTGTTTGTTTAGAAGACTGTTCCCACCCTTGCAGTCTACCAACCCAAACAACTGCCACTCTACCAGGCCTGCTGTACACACAGGGCAAGTGACCCACTTTTGTCCAGGAGTGAGAATGCAGAGACAGAACTCACAGATGGAAGCAACACAGAGTGTCAGAATGCATGAAAGGAGAGAAAAAAATTCCAGGAGCTATACTAAGCAGCATGAGTGAGAATTGAATTAGCTTTTTCTAAAAAAACCCAAAAAACAGATCATATCAGCAGGATTAGTAAATAAAGTATAATCAATTCAATTATAATTTATAGAGTATATTCCATACAAATACTGTTGGAATCAGACTGAATAAAATTTGAATCCTGACTTTATTCACTTACTGTGTGACCTTGGAAAAATTACATAACCTCTCTGATGTCCACTTTCATCATTTTGGAAAATGGAGATTGTATGTTTTGCAGATAATGTGACCACTATTATGATATAGAATGCCTTATCTGATAGTATCAGAAAAAAGTCACTTAGAATGAATGCATTTAAATGGCTGCTAAAATTTCATAGGCTATAGTGATAAAAAAGCTTGAAATTGTCATAAACTAAACTTGTGAAAATATCTTTTATTAACATACTGCAATCAAATCAATGAATTCTTAGAATGAAGAAAAGTGATTCTGTGGATATTTTGAGGAAAGGTATATTTTTTTGATAAAAATTATATTATAGATTCATATACCAATCTAGTTTCAGATTTGGTTTTCATTCATGATTATAAAGAGATTCTATATTACAGGGTTAATTGAGAGTTTTAGCAATTTTTCAAGGGCCTCTCAATTTCTTATTTTTCTTTCAAAGTGGCTATTATATGAGCTTCCTTTATTTCTTCTTCAATTATTAAGTTTTATTTTTGCTAAACCCTCATTTGAGAATGACTTTGAATATAACCTAAAGAGCTTTATACCATCTCTTTCCTTGACTTCATGGAACTCCATATCCTTTCTAAGATTGGCAATTTCACTTTGCAATAAATGTGCACTGTGTCTGCATTGTATGTCTATTGTTTATTTCAGATGTTCATGAAGAAACTGACCAAATCTGCATATTATGTAATGGATGAGGATAGACGCTAGTGTTAATCTGGTAAATTGATATTAGTACAGGTACTAGTGTTACAGATGAATACTTTCATGATTCATTGATCTTTACTTTCCTACCCAATCTAATAACTGCGAAGACACTGATAAGGACAGTAATGTAGGGAGCTTTGCCAGGATGTGAAAATCTGAGTGCTTGCACATAGAAAATACTCAATAAGTGACAGCCATTATCATTAATGGGACTTCCATGATGGCTCAGTGGGTAAAGAACCCCCCTGCAATGCAGGAGATATGGGTTCGATCCCTGCATCAGGAAGATCCCCTGGAGGAGGAAAATGGTGACCTACTCTAGCATTCTTGCCTGGAAAATTCCATGGATAGAGAGGCCTGGAGGGCTACAGTCCATGGGGTCACAAAGAGTTGGACACAAATGAGCACATGGCACACACATTAATAGAGAAGGAGAATTTGTGAAGTGACTTAGCAGCAGCAGCAGCAGCACAATATCCAATATATTGTTCCAGGCTCCCCTCAACTCCATACACATTTAGTATATGAGAGGAGATAATGAACTGTGGTATTGGAGAAGACTCCTGAGAGTCCCTTGGACTGCAAGGAGATCCAACCAGTCCATCCTAAAGGAGATCAGTCCTGGGTGTTCATTGGAAGGACTGATGTTGATGCTGGAACTCCAATACTTTGGCCACCTGATGCGAAGAGCTGACTCATTTGAAAAGACCCTGATGCTGGGTATGATTGAAGGCAGGAGGAGAAGGGGACGACAGAGGATGAGATGGTTGGTTCGCATCACTGACTCAATGGACATGGGTTTGGGTGGACTCTGGGAGTTGGTGATGGACAGGGAGGCCTGGCGTGCTGTGGTTCATGGGGTCGCAAAGAGTCAGACATGACTGAGTGACTGCAGTGAACTGAAAGAGAAAATTAGAAGTTTTTCTTAGGTCAGGAGAAAGAATTTTATCATGAGAACTTAACTTGAGAAGGTGAGTTGTACTTTTGTGATCTTGTAAATCTTAGCTGAAATGATGGCTAATAAAAAGTACTGTGTGTATTACTTAAAAAAAATTCATAGCAACTTTGTTTAAAAAATTTTAGGATAGGTTTATAAGGAAAGGAGTCACAGAAAAGTTATTACATATAAAATTTTCTATTTTTTTCTTTTTCTCTACATCTTTGAATGTTACAATTTTACATTAACTAGTTGAAAAATTATTTGAAATTTATCTTATATATGTGTATATTGTATAGTGTGCATACACTGCATATAAAAATATACATAAAGTACTTTGCATATTTTGGTATATTTGTATGTCTTTGTCTATTTTAGAACTCTAAGCCTAAGAAAATATCTTAAGATCAAAGAATTATGTACAAAGATGTTCAAGGCATATAGGAGAATTTGAAGCAATTTAAATGCCTAGTTATTAAAGTGAAACAAATCATGATTTGTGACAGAATGAAATATTATGCACATATTAAAAGCTTTAGTAATTAAAATAGCATTAAAAACAATCACGTATCACATTTTACCAGATTGGAAAAGGCAAGAGATACTGGCATAACTCAGTGTTGCTAAGTGTGTAGAAAAAAATGTCAATCATAATGCTGGTATGAATTTTTGGATGGACATTTGGTAATATGTAGCATTATTTGAAATGCACATACTGTTTAACACAGTGATTCCATTTTTAGCAATTCATCTTTTGGAGAGTAATATACAAGTCCACGAGGATATAAGTTTAAGGTTGCTCATTGCACTATTTTACATACTAGCAAAAAATAAAAGGATAAACTCAACCTAAAACTCCATTAATAAAAGATAGGCACATTCATATAATTGAATAGTATGGAACCATTTATATGATTATATAGATGTATATGTATATAAATGCACACACATATACATTCCAAAATACTCCATATCATAAATTTAAGTGGCTACTATTGACTGCAGGTTATAGAGCAGAGTATATCTTCTTTTGCCTACAATTGTACATATTTCCTTAATTGTGGGAAACATACTTTTGAAAATATGAAAATATTAAGATTTCTGAAATTGAGGTGCATCTTATAATCAATGTGAAAATAAAACTGGTGGCTGCTAACAGGATATGTTCCAGAATTGTCTTTGGTTGTACTTGTGAGAATGTATCTTTGAGTAGAAGTGATTAGCTCATCTCAGGGTTGCCTCAGTTGAGCTGAGTATTTGAATTGATAGCCTCTCATGTGACTGAATTCAAACCCTTATTGCCCCTTAAACATTTTTTAAAAAAGATTCCACCTGATGCAGTAATAAAGTGAAAAGTTATTAGTACACAGACGATAAACTGTCATATACCAGGCTATGCAATGGGAGGTAGAAGAGACTGCCAGATTCTTTGAAATCCAAACCATAGTATTTTGAAAGATGGGACAAGCCGGTTATGACTGAATTATGCATATGAAAGAATATATAACTTTGGTATTAAAAATGTATCTGTCAACAACTTTTGGCTGACTTTTTAAAAAGTTGTTTACCTTTTAGCAATTTATAAATAAACTTGGGAATATGAATGCAGATAAAAGCCTGGAATTTTTGATGTGCCCCCAAATGAAACTATCAACATCAAAGAGAATAAAGAGATCAAGATAATGAACATGTGGTATAAAAAGCATCAAGTCACTATGGTATTAAACATAACTGCTGATGAACGGGGAGAAGGCAATGGCAACCCACTCCAGTACTCTTGCCTGGCAAACCCCATGAACGGAAGAGCCTGGTAGGCTGCAGTCCATGGGGTCGCTAGGAGTTGGACACGACTGAGCAACTTCACTTTCACCTTTCACTTTCATGCATTGGAGAAGGAAATGGCAACCCACTCCAGTGCTCTTGCCTGGAGAATCCCAAGGATGGGGAAGCCTGGTGGGCTGCCATCTCTGGGGTCGCACAGAGTCAGACACAACTGAAGCAACTTAGCAGCAGCAGCAGCAGCAGCAGCAGCTGATGGACAGAAGTGATTTAGATTCATTTTTAATTCTGAAATTTAAATAAGTTTAGATTCAATTTCTAATGGTTATTCTGAAGATAGCAGCTTGCAATTTGTTATAATTGGTTAGAAAAGACCCACAGAGATGTTATGGGGAGGGAGGTGGGGGGGGGTTCATGTTTGGGAACACATGTAAGAATTAAAGATTTTAAAATTAAAAAAAAAAAAAAAAAAAAGAAAACTACGATGAGGGCTGTAGGTAGGTAGGGCATGGTGATATATGTGGGACTAGTTATATACAGGAAAATATATTACTACCTTTGCATTCAAGGGAAATATAATCATATGGATCTCTAACTTTAGTTTGATACATTTGAATTTCCTTATTCTACAATTTTATTTCAATTTTCAAATGAATTTTAGGATCTCTTTGAGGTATAAACTTCTATAATTTCATGATTTGTATAAACTATCTACATTATTTAGTAAAATAAATTGACTTGAGGTTAAAAAAAAAAAAAAAAAAAAAAAAAAAAAAAAATTCTTTTATTCATTTAATGAAGCTTACTTTGCACCAGAAGATTATTAAACCAATGAAGCATATCCCAGTGGAGGAATTTTTGGAATCAAGTAAATGCAACACACACACACACACACACACACACTTGTGATTTCAGAGTCTTTCTCTAACTTTATTGAGGTATAATTGTGAAATTAAATTGTAAGATGTTTAATGTGTATGTGTGATGATCTGACCTACATATACATTGTGGGAGGATTTCTCCCATCTAGTTAATTCACACATCCATTACTTCACGTATATTTCTTTCTTTCATCCCTTCTTCCCTCCCTCCTTGCTTCCTTTCCTTCTTTTATGAGAACATTTAAGTTCTACTCTCTCAGCAAATTTCAGTTGTACAATACAGTGCCATCAACTATAGTCACTATGCTCTATGTTAGCTTCTCATGATTCCACGGTGGCTCAGTGGTAAAAAATTCATCTGCAATGCAGGAAACGTGAGCTCGATCCATGGGTTCAATCCCTGGGTCAGGGAAGAGCCCCTGGAGAAGGAAATGGCAGCCCACTCCAGTATTCTTGCCAGGGAAATCCCACGGACAGAAGAGCCTGGTGGGCTACAGTCCAGGGGTTGCAAAGAGTTGGACGCAACCAAGCGACTAAACAACAACAAATACATTAGATCCTCAGACCATATTCATCTTGTAGTTGGAAGTTTGTACACTTTTACCAAATTCTGCCTGTTTCCCCACACCCAGTCCCTGGCAACCACTTTTCTACTCTCTGTTTCTATGAGTCTGACTTTCTTTTCTAGATTCTGCATACAAATGGTACCACGTGGCACTTGTCTTTCTCTGTCTGGCTTATTTCACAGCATAATGTACTGAGGATCCATCCATATTGTTGCAACTAGCAGGATATCCTTCTTTCTCTGTATTTATTCTTTATCTATACTTCTCCATATTGTTTGAATTTTAAAAAGTAACTGAAAGAAAGTGAAGTCACTCAGTTGTGTCCGACTCTTTGGGATGCCATGGACTGTAGCCTATCAGGCTCCTTTGTCCATGGAATTTTCCAGGTAAGAATACTGGAATGGGTTGCCCTTTCCTCCTCCAGGAGATCTTCCTGACCCAGGGATTGAACTGGGGTCTCCCGCATCACAGGCAGACAGCTTTACAGTCGCAGCCACCAGGGAAGCCCTAAGATGGGCTCGTCTGGGATTACATCAATATCATGCTTATGTCAATTTTGTGCTTGCATCAGTTTCATGATCAGAATAAAACAAACTGTGAGCTATTTTCAAATGCAATTTAATGGCATGGGGGACATTATCACATGTTAAAGTAAGAAAAAGTATCATATGTTAAAGTAAATTATCATATGTATAAAAATATAAATTACATAACCTACACATGAAAAATCTTGGAAATAAAATATACCAAAGTTGTGGTTATCTAAGGCTATTAGATTATAGATTATTTCATTTTTTAATATCTTTCTGTTTTTCTATAATGAGTATACATAATGATAGTGTGGCAAAAAATTTTATAGATAGAAGCAGTGGTGCATATATAGAATGGAATATTACTCAACCATAAAAAGAATGAAATGGTGCCATTTGCAGCCACATGGTTGGAGCCTAGAGATTGTCATACTGAGGGAAGTAAACCCAGATAGAGAAAGACAAACATAAAATATTGCTTATAAGTGAATCTAAAAAAAATGATACAAATGAACTTATTTACAAAATGGAAATGGACTTACAGATTTAGAGAATGCATTTACAGTTACCAGGGGGAAGGGTGGGTGAAGGATTAGATTGGGAGTTTGGGACTGACATGTACGCACTGCTATAACCAACTGCTATAACCAACAAGGACCTGATGCTGCTGCTGCTGCTAAGTCACTTCAGTTGTGTCCGACTCTGTGTGACCCCACAGACGGCAGCCCACCAGGCTCCGCTGTCCCAGGGATTCTCCAGGCAAGAATACTGGAGTGGGTTGCCATTTCACAGAGGGCACTCTGCTCAATACTCTGCAACAACCTAAATGGGAAAAGAATTTGAAAAAGAAGAGATGCATGTATATGTGTAACTGAATCCCTTTGCTGTACACCTGAAACTAACACAACACTGTTAATCAATTAGGCTCCAATGTAACACAAAAACTAAGAAGAATAAATTGAGAGTTACACTAGTGTCTTAAATAATGCTGAAATTTCTACATTTCTCCTTTATTATTTGAGTAGTTTCTATTCTTACAGTTAAAAAGTGGATGCGGGTAATTTTGAATTACAAAGTTATTTCCCTAGGGGGTTGATATTTATGAATGGAGAGGCATAAAGAATGCTGTCGGTCCTAGTCTGACTGGCTGAAAGCCTGCTATTTGAGCTGCCAGTTTCCTGGCGAATGGGCCATGAGCAGCGTCCATAAAAGGTGAAATCTACGAAAGGATAACAACATTAAATAACTCATTCTTCCCCTTCCTGGACTCACCCTCTACAATGACGACTGCAACTCCTGAAAGTCACCAAAACATCCTTGAAAAATTAACCTCACCCAAACCTTTTGTGTTTTCTCAGAGGCATCGTTCAAACCTCTAAATCAAATCTTTGGGGAAGCGACACTGCAGTTCCTCGGAAACACAACTGTGAATCATACACTCTGTGTGAATGTGTGCCAGCAGAAGAAACCCCAAGGCCATATTTCTACATATCCTGGTGACTTAGAGCAGCAGATCCAGCAGCAGAAGTCCATGAAGGTTCCTGTCTGTTGGAAGTGTATGTTACACCAGAAATTATTACCACATACAGGTTGCAAACTCGCAAAGATACAAAAAGGTTAAAATAGCTTAAGCACAATGACTTATCTTAATGTCCTCGAATCTATCTTTGACTTAATAAATAAAGCAATGAATGCAAAATTCTTAGCACATATTAAGTATTTATTTAATGGTAATTATTATTTTAATAAATGATTGCATGTATATAGTACTATATAGCTTATAAAGGCCTTTCACAAGTAATTGACTAAATCTGTTAGGGGTATATGTGGTATTGATGAAATATATTTATTCCACACACACACACACACACACACACACACACACATATAAGTTCTTAGAAGTGAGAGATTCTTCTGAGTTCTGAAATCATTTCTTTCAATGCCTCTTTTATTCATGTGTCAGCTTTCACTTAAGTGGATAATCAGAGGTCCTCCTCTGTCTGGGGGAGTCAGAGTCAGGAGCACAATGCATGGGCTGCTTCCATCTGTGGACAGCTCTTCTTAGAAGACACACAGTAAAAAGCTATCGCACAAGCTATTATGTGTAAAAGAAGCTACAAGGATATATTGTACAACATGAGGAATATAGATAATGTTTAATAATAACTATAAATTGCGAATTATTATATTTCACACCTGTAACTTAAATAATATTGTGTGTCAGCTATACTTCAATTTTAAAAAAGCTATCGCACAATGAAGGCTCCACCATGCAAAGGAAAAACAGATCCCTCTGGTGATTGTTAGCTTCTCCATTCTTTCCTTAGGAAGTTGACACCACCTGTCAAATCTGCTGAAATGCCTTGATTTACAAATTCTTTGTAAAGGAGATGGTAACAGATTTTCTTCCAACATCTCTCATCAGCAATGAACACAGCACCCCAAGGAGTGTATCAGCAGGCAGGTCATTAGTCTCAGCAAGTTAGCTTTAATGATGGGGTCTGGTGGAGGCTGGTGGAGGTGGGGGGTGAGTGTACAGCAGGGAGGAGGCTTTCTGCTTCCAAATCATTCTCCTGCAGCACACACAGGGCAGAAAAGACTGCTCATTGCCCCTGCTGACAAAGGGGTGGGAGGGCCATGTAGCAACTGTCAGTAGATGGGGTTGCCAGATGTTTTATGTGGAAGAAAACTAGAATGCAACAACCCGATCTTCTCCAAAGCAGGCAATAATCAAACAAAACAGACCAGGGATGTGGGAAATGGGACAAGGGTGTTAAGAGTTAATCACTATTGAGCACTTTGTGTGCACTGACCTTGTACTTGACTACTGAATCCTGACTGCAAGCACTACAACTCTATGAAACATGTTACTATTTTCTAGTAATACCATTACCATTCCAAATAGCCAGAGAAGGAAACTAAGACTTGGGTTAAGTAGCTTCCCTAAAGTCACATCATTTGTTGTTGTTCAGTTGCTAAGTCGTGTCTGATTCTTTGCAGTTCCATGGACTGCAGTGTGCCAGGCTTCCCAGACCTTCACTGTCTCCTGGAATTTGTTCAAACTCGTGTGCATTGAGTCAGTGCTGCTATCCAACCATCTCATCCTCTGTCGCCCCCTGCTACTCCTGCCTTCAATCTTTCCCAGCATCAGGGTATTTTTTCATTGAGTTGGCTCTTCACACCAGCTGGCCAAAATATTGGTGCTTCAGCTTCAGCATCAGTCCTTCCAGTGAATATTCAGGGTTGATTTCCTTCAAGGTTGACCGGTTTGATCTCCTTGCTGTCCAAGAGACTCTTAAGAATCTTCTCAAGCACCACAATTAGAAAGCATCATTTCTTCAGCACTCAGCTTTCTTTACAGTCTGAATCTCACATCCATACATGACTACTGGAAAAACCAGAGCTTTGATTATATGGATCTTTGTGTGCAAAGTGATATCTCTGCTTTTTAATATGCTGTCTAGGTTGGTCATCGGAGAAGGCAATGGCACCCCACTCCAGTATTCTTGCCTGGAAAATCCCATGGACGGACGAGCCTGGTAGGCCGCAGTCCACAGGGTCGCTAAGAGTTGGACACAACTGAGCATCTTCACTTTCACTTTTCACTTTCATGCATTGGAGAAGGAAATGGCAACCCACTCCAGTGTTCTTGCCTGGAGAATCCCAGGGACTGGGGAGCCTGGTGGGCTGCCGTCTATGGGGTCAAACAGAGTCAGACACAACTGAAGCGACTTAGCAGCAGCAGCAGCAGCAGATTGGTCATAGCTTGTCTTCCAAGAAGCAAGTGTCTTTTAATTTCATGGCTGCAGTCATCATCTGCAGTGATCTTGGTGTCCAAGAAAATAAAATCTGTCACGGTTTCCACTTTTTCCCCTTCTGTTTGACATGAAGTGATGGGGCCGGATGTCATAAGCTTAGTGTTTTGAACGCTGAGTTTTAAGCCAGCTTTTTCACATTATGCTGAAACTAGACCCAGAAGGCTAATTCTAAAGCCAATGCGTGTGCACACAGAGACACACATTCTCTCTTTCTAAGTATATATGTATTCCACATATTTTCTCTATCTATACAAATATGTGTGTGTATGCATGTGTGTGTACTGAGAGTAAACCCATATAAATTAACTAGGAACTCTTATTCTAGCTTTAATATCTAGGATAATACCCAATACACTTTTAGGTTAACATTTACATGTTACATAAGATTTTTTATTAGAACTCTAACTTGGCAACATTTTATCTTTCTTCAAAGCAGACTCCTTGTAGCCTAAAAAGTCATGCCTTCTTCTTCCTCTGGAAACTCTCCCTAGCTTCTAGGCCAGGTTGTCTTTCTTCTGGGTGCCTCCAAAGCCCTGTAACTCCTGAATTATAACCATCGCCATGTATGTTATTGTTAACAACTTGCTTAATATCTGGCTTCTACATTCCATGAAGGTGGAGATGTGTCTTGTTCTCGATTGAAACCACAGTATCTTTCATAGAACTGAGGTCACAGTGGGGACTCAGTAATTACTTGCTGACTGAATAAATATAGCCAAAACAATATTTGTTCCTATAGCAATTATCAAGGCTATGTTCTACAGGTTTGTTCATTGTCCATCCTATCAGGTATCTACCTGTTGTAGAATTAGTAAGCATGGTAAACCTTAGCATTTTGCTATGTATCCATCATAATTAATTTTGTGCACATCCATATAAACATATGAAGATAGCCCTAATTCCTGCTAAAGAATATTAACTATGAGCATGTCTAGACACACTGCAGCTACTATGAGGAGTATTTCAGAAACTCTATTATATCATAACAAGCAACTAATTCCTCCTTTTGAACATGATTTATATGTCTATAAGTTTACTGTGGGGATAGGCAGGGATTGTCATATTTTTCTTGCAAGAGCTCCTACTTCGTGGAAAAAGAAAACTGGTGTCCTATTAAAAAGCCTAATTTTATTTCTATTTATAAACCAAGAAATGTAAAATTTGTTACTCAGTTATTTGTAAAGTTTATACAAGTTATTACTTTTTTGTTTGATGGACACGACAAGTATTAATAATTTCTTCAGTCTCATATGATGTTCAGTTTTCAGTGTGCATGTGTGTGTGTCGGGAGGAAAAGATAGAAGATGATAAGACAGATGAGAAGATTGGACAAAAGGCATGGACAGGTAACAGCCAGCGAAAAGAGGCAGTATGTCACATCTGTGTTAACTTGTATTTGCTCTAATGGCATTCAAGAAGATGATATGGTCCTTCCAGGCTTGGTATCTGCGATTTTCCTGTTACTTAGGTTAATGGTCAGGTCACACTCAGGGTGCAGCCAGGTGAGCTAGTTAGGTGCGCCCTCTTCCATGCTCCTTGCTTCCTGAACAACTGAGAGAAAACAGATCAGGAAAAGATCTAGGTACTTAATATATAGCACAAAAATATATCCATTAAATATTCTGCATTCAAAATTAATCATTAATATTTGTGTGGCTATTTATAGAAATATTAATGATTAATTTTGAATGCATAATATTTAATGGATGTATTTTTGTGCTATATATTAATATTTGTGTGGCTATTTAGAGAAAGATTTCCCTGGTGGCTCAGATGGTAAAGCGTCTGCCTACAATGTGGGAGACCTGGGTTCAATCCCTGGGCTGGGAAGATCGCCTAGAGAAGGGAAATGGCAACCCACTCCAGTATTCTTGCCCGGAAAATCCCATGGACGGAGGAACCTGGTAGGCTATAGTCCATGGGGTCACAAAGAGTTGGACACGATTGAGCAACTTCACTTTATAGAAAAGATACAACGGAGCAAATTCCAAGGCATTCTTTTTCCCATATGGCTCCTACGATACAGGTTTGTCCCAAGGCTGAGCCCTCCCCTCCCTGGATTCAGCCCTCATCTCCAAACAAAAATAATTCCCACATTTCCACAGTCTGTCTACAGCCCGGACTCATATACAAGGGATGGTGTGCAGGACTTCAAAGCTGAGATGTCTCGAAAGCAGTTCATTCTTTCTGACCAGATCCAGGGCTCTTAGAGTCTCCTTTCTCCTGGTTCACAGCAGCACCCTTCTCCCTGTGTCTCAGAATCGAAGTATTCACTTATTTCCCATAACCTGTGCATATGTGCTCAGTTGCTTCAGTTGTGTCTGACTCTTTGTGACCCTGTGGACTGTAGCCCACCAGGCTCCTCTATCCATGGGGTTCTCCAGGCAAGAGTACTGAAGTGGGTTGCCATGCCCTTCACTGGGGGATCTTCCTGACCCAGGGATCAAACCTGCATCTCTTACATCTCCTGCATTGGCAGGCGGGTTCTTTACCACGAGCACCACCTGGGAAGCCCCTCTGCACAACCAATTAGATGTCCAGTGTTTCTACCCCTATGGCTTTTTTCAAATATCTCGATGAAAACAATACTGTCGGTTCTTTACTACTTATCCTGAATTATTCAGTAAAACCTCAAATTCCTCTAATCCTTAAAATCAAAGATGATCCTACCGTCCTCAAAAATTTCTCAAGGTTCCACCTTGCGTAAAGGTTGTAATCAAATCCCTTCTTTCAGTACTTAAAATCTTTTGGAATATGAGCTCTAGTTAGTCTTTTTCAAGATCATTTCTTAAAACATGCCTGGCCCCTACCAGTGTTTATTGAATGTAACATAGATGTCATTCCTGGGTGAAACGTGGCTATCATCCCTGAGAATAACATGGATTTCACTCTCCCTAACACCTTTGCTCAAACCATTCTTTAAATTGCAAGAGTCTTCTGTATCTGAAGTCCTCCTTGCCCCTTACTGTCAGTCAGGTCAAAGCCCCTGTGTCTCTAAGAAGCTTTCCCAATTTTTTCCCAGTTAAAAGTTTATCCATTATTTATACATTTCCAGCAGCATATTTTTATAATTCTATTATGGCATTTATTACAGTGAGTCTGATGGAAATACGAAAGGAAACTCCTGGCCTTAGTCACGCCCAGAGCCCCAAGCGGTCACTTTTGAGATCAGGAAAATGCCAGAAATAAGAAACAAATGAATGTAAAGCACAGAACTTTCTTGGCCCTTTGCCTTAATTCTCCTCATTCAGTTTGAATGCAAACTCAAAGTATGAAAAATAAAAACATTTCAGAGCAGTGAAGTCATAAAAAGACATGAGGGAATATTAAAGTCATATTATTAAGTGAAAGAAGCCAATCTGAAAAAGGCTGCACACTATATGATTCCAACACTATGGCATTCTGGAAAAAGAATAACTATGGAACTAGTAAAAAGATCAGTGGTTGCCAGGGGTTGGGGCACTGGGAAAGAATGAATGGACAGAGCACAGAGGGTTTTTAGGGCAGTGAAAAAAACTCTGGATATCATAATTAAAGATACATTTGTCCAAACCAGTGGAATACACAATACCGAGAGTAAACCCTAATGTACACTACGGACTTTAGGTGATTACGCTGTGTCAGTATAGGTTCATCCACTGTAACAAATGTCCCACTTGGGTGAGGAAGGTTGTGCATTTGTGGGGGCAGGGGGTGAATTGGAAATCCCGATACCTTCTCCTCAATTTTACTGCTAACTTAGAACTGCTCTAAAACATAAAGTCTAAATAAACACAAAACCAAACCAAAAAGCCTTTCATAGTGTGCAGTATGTTAAAAAACAAACAAACAAAAATCTCTCTTACTTGATTTTCCTAATTATCCAGCTAGGTGGGTATTATAGCTTCCACTTTAAAAATTACAAAACTGAAACTCAGAGACATTAAATTCCCAAGATCACAGTATTTTTCAGTGGCACAGTGAAGATTTGAACATTACAGTGGTTAGCAGTATTGGTTTTATAACATAATACTAACTCCCCTTGAATGGATTTACCCAGTGACTAGTTGTGTTATTTGGGGGAAGTTACCTAAATTTTCAGTGCCTCTCATTACTCATCAATAAAATGTGAATAATATTTTAAAATATGAACCCACACAGTTGCTGTATGGATTATATGAGTTTATGGCAGGGCGTAATTAGCAGTAATTAGCTCTCCTTGGTAAGGACTCATCATGATATTTTATTAGCAGTGTTGGTATCAGCTGCAGTACTCTGCACATGCTGAACCCAAATAAAATCATCTTTTCACCAACTAGGGACCCTGTGCTTGGTGACTTGAGATAGAAGCTGCTAACTACTCTTAAGCTTTCCTGCAGGTATTTAATTGGATATAATTCTGATATGAATTTTGCACATTCATGTCATCTCTAGCAATCCATTCACATCATTTGGCTTGGACACAAAGGCTAAAACAGAGAGCACTTTGCTGACTATGATGGTAAGAAACACATATTTGGTCTTTGTTCCAGTTCCTGGCACAGAGCTCCTCAAACTCTTGTGATTTCTTGAGTGAAAGGGTTGAGTGGGGGGTTGTTATTCATAAAAAAGCCTCTTTCAAGCATACTTGAGTTTCTACTAATGAGGTGACTCTTGGAGGATGGAGGCTGGCTGGTTAGAGGAATGGAACTTTCTGTCCTGTCTCCCAATCTTGGGGAGAGGAGAGAGCCTGGACATTGACTTAATCACCAACAGTCAATGTTTCACACAACTATGCCTACATAATAAACCTCTGAAACAATGAGGCTTGGAGAGCATCCGGGTTGATGAACAAATCAATGTACTGGAAGGGCACACACCCATGAGAGCTCCATGGCCCCTTCTCTGAGACTTTGTCCTCATCATTTCTTTCATTTGTCTGCACCTGCATTGTATCCTCTAGAATAAATAGGAAATAGAAAGTAAACCACTTTCCTAGTTCTGTGAGTTGTCCTAGCAAATTATTGAACCCCAGGAGATGGTTATGGGGAACACTCAATTTATAGGTGGTCCATAAGAAGTTCAGACCTGAGACTTGTGACTGGTATGTGAAGGGAGGGGACAGGCTGGTGGGGCTGAGCCTTAACCTGTGGGGTCTGCCTGACTCCAGATAGTTAGTGCCTCAACTGTTTAGTGTGAAGGGAAACACCCTACATGTTTGGTATCAGGAGTGAGAAGAATAAAGAAAGAGGCTTCTCTTTTACTGACTTTCTAGTCTATCTCCAGCATGACAGTCGTACACTAAACTTAAATGATATAAGGTACCTGCCTCAAAGAACAGGAAGTTAAGGGAAATATCAGCATGTTGGTCAACCCCAGAGAATTTCAGAACTACTAATTCCTTGTGGACAGGGAGGCCTGGCGTGCTGCAATTCATGGGGTTGCAAAGAGTCTGACATTACTGAGCGACTGAACTGAACTGAATTACTTGTGAAGAGGTCAAGTGAATCGTTTTTGAAAAAAATAGCTTACTAGTTTTGTTTTTGAGCCTCAGAACTAGCATTGTGAAAGTCGATTAGTCGTGCCCAACTCTTGGTGATCCCATGGACTGTAGCCCACCAGGCTCCTCTGTCCCTGGTATTCTCTGACAAGAATATTGAAGTGGGTTGCCATCCCCTTCTTCAGGGGATCTTCCTGACCCAGGGATTGAACCTAGGTCTCCCACATTGCAGGCAGATTATTTACCATCTGAACCACCAGGGAACCAGCATTAGGTACTTATTTATTTTTTGGCTGTGCAGCATGTCAGATCTTAGATCCTCAACCAGAGATTGAACCCACATCCCCTGCATTGGAAGTAATGGGCCTTACTGGACCATCAGGGAAGTCCCAAGGTCAAGAGAATTCTGAAACCATCAGCAGACCTGCCTGGTAGAACATTTTATAGTTTCTGCTCCACTTAAATCTTCCTCACAGGTTTAGGATTTTTTTTTTAAACTCTCTGTGACCTTCAAGTGTGAATAGAAAAGATTTTGCATTTCATAATCACACTGTAGTTTACATTAAAAAATTTGAAATAGCTAGGGAGGGCAGTTTTAATATTTTCAATGAAGACAGTCTTGTATCACTGTTTCTTATGTTTCTGTAATTTTCCCCAACTTGGTTGTACTTAACACTGTGTTTGTAGAGTTGAGTGCTCAGTAACTTTATTGATTGAGAAGGGCCTACAGTCGGGGGGTGGGGGGCAGTGCTTCCCTGGTAGCTCAGAGGGTAAAGAACCCGCCTGCAATGCTAGAGACCTGGGTTCGATCCGTGGGTTGGGAAGATCCCCTGGAGGAGGGCATGGCAACCCACTCCAGTATTTTTGCCTGGAGAATCCCCATGGACAGAGGAGCCTGGCGGGCTACAGTCCATGGGGTCACAAAGAGTCGGACACAACTAAGTCCAGCAGAGCAACAGTGGGGTGGGGGCAATTAGTGGACAATTTCCACTAGAAGAATATTGCGAATTTAGCAAAATGGCTCCTTCTCATAAAATGCTTATGCCTTTCAAGTTTCCTTTCTCCAGTGACTCTAGGATGAATGAATTAATATCTGTTTGGTCATCTGTGAAAAATTTGACCTGTTTCTTATAGGGTTACTATGTTAGGGGGAAGAAACTTGAGTGGCCCATGACTAAGATTATGTATTACCAACTATTAAGTAGGGATATTTAATAACCCATTGAAGGAGGTCAGAAGTTAAGATGTCAAAGAGTTGAGTTTTTCATATAGACAACACAGTTTCAAAGAGGAAAGTGAATCTTCCATTGTATAGAAACATACTTTTCCTCCATGGGGTCTAATACGAATAAACTTGAATGTAGGTTTGGCTGGTGGATTGAATGCGAGTGGGGTGGCCATAAGACTAGAGGGTTCAACAAAGTCAAAGATAATGTGTAGTCAGGGGACTGGGAAACTGGAAGGTTAGGAGAGTTAGAGACACCACCAGCATCACCTATTTCAAGGGGCTGTCGCAAAAGCTAAATGAGATGTCATGGACACGAAGCAGAGCACCAGGCCAGGTCTCCAGCTAGGCAGCCTGGCTTTCAATCTCTACTCTTCCTCTTCCTGGCTGAGTGATTCTCAAAATTCACATATGTTATCTGAATCAGAATTTCTTCATCCATGAGTTGTGCAGATGAAATGAGATATTAGATGAAATGTATTTTTCATGTAGTAAAGACTCAGGTATTAGTTATTATTATTCATTATTTTTATTACCTCAGTTCCTCTTCTTTAATTATTTTCAACCCCTATATGCTCCATTCTTTTTCCTTATTTTATTTCTTTTCTGTAGAACTTATTACTGTCTCCACGCTACATATTTTACGTATCTTCTTGTTTTTGATTTTCCACATTAAAACATAAGCTCTGCAGTGACTCGGAATTTTTCCTGTTTTGTTCCCCCTGCAGGGGAGTGCCTAGAACAGTGCTGGCACACAATAGTACTCAGCTAATTGAATGAAAGAATCATGCCTAGTACAGTTCTTGTACTACAACAAGGGGGCCAAATTGTTAGATCTGAAATAGCTGAAATGATACTTTCCGGTAGGGGCCATTTCTTAGATGCGGCCAGACATGTGGGTTACTGAGTTGGGGGAAAGTTTATTGGAACTGAAGTTGAAGAAGCCCTTGAGAGAGAATGTTGATGGATCACCCACATCGAATCTATGTGACAAAAGGAAGCTAGGGAGTGAGGTAGAGAAGAGGGTGAAAAGGGAGCTGCCAGTGTCCCTAAGCCTATAGACGAATGCAGGGGAAATGCTCTGTAGGTCAGTTTGAACAGTGATAAATAAAAGGTGAAATGAGCAGATGGCTACTTTTCATAATGGGGAGAGAGGGTTGGAAGTTTTAATGGAGAGTTGGAAGAACACATGCAGCCTACAGCAGACTGATGAACTTTCCGTGGAGAGTGTTATAGGGGAAGTGATGGCCCCTGGAGAGAGCGGGGATGCAGTGAAGGCAACAGGTGGGCCAGTTTGGCAAAGAGCCTGGGAGTACAGCCAAGGGTGTTGTGAAGTGACTTTCCCGGGGGTGTGTTGGGAGTGAGACCAGTGAACAAGAGGAAGGAGTGGACTAGAGAGGAGGGTGCAAGTGGCTGGATGCACAGAGGAGAGAGGCAATCTTCAGAACAAGGTTACAAGAATCCATGGTTGTAGGTTGTTGTTTTTCATGACCAGATACAAGATGATTTTGTAGTCAAATAAGCTAAACAAAGAGAGGGACAGCACATTTCTGGAAACATTTTGATGTCTGAATGTTCTAGGGAATTATTCAAATAGCTAATAAGTCACATTTTCTACTTTTTATGGAATGTCTTTCCCTTCCTTTCATCTCAGAAGACTTGATAGCTTCAGTAGGATATACTCCTGGATGAATGAATTTTAACAGGTACTACCTTATGTAACCTTTACCTTTTTTTTAAGCTCAACTTAAATAGGTTGAAATTTCAGTGAAATTGTTTAAAACTAAACCATTAAGACAAGCTTTGGAGCTCTTATGAGTTAGAAGCATTGTCTAACACTTTTCTATCTCTCTTGTTAAGTTAAATTTATAAGTGTGAAGCATCTCATGTTATTTCCAAATAAGTTCATAAAGTTCGTTAGTTAGTTAGTTGGTTGGTAAGTGGCTCAAAGACTCACTGGGTAACCCACTGACCAGAGGCCTGTAAGAAAAAGCAATGGATATGACAGGCTAAGGTTTTGAACATGATAAAACACTATTTAAATGCCAACAAATAACTTAAAAGTTATTTAGAACAAATGAATATTTGACCTGGGAATCTGGTCCTCTTCCCTAAATAAAGAATTGAAGATAATGATAATTAACATTAATAATAACAAATATGGGTAAAGCCAGAGTGCCCTAGAAGAATATACTAGAAGTGCTATTCAATCAAATATGTTGAATGACTGTGTCTTTTTGTAGTTTAAAATTTGAGTAGGGGCACTATTCTAAGGCAATTTAACAATTCATGTTTCTATGCCATTTTATCAACACAGCAGAAGATTTTAAAAAACTACTCCAGGTTGCATTAGCTAAAACTACCTGAGGCTAATTTACATAAACCATGAAAACAAGCCTTTTCCCATTCTTAAAAGATAGCCACCCTTGTGTTATTTTTAGTTTCAGGGGGTAAGATGTCCTCCTAAGTCTTCCCTTAAAGTTCATTGAAATGTACTTTAATTTGCATGAGCATTTCTTGATAGATGAGTAGGACATATTCATGACATGACCTCTCCTATAGTCCCTTGGAAAACCTTGTTTATACTTCCAAGCCTTGAGCAAAGTCCAAGATAAAGCTAACACAGAGCTAGAGATTTCAATTAATTTCTGTTCAACCTCTTTCCTTGTGTGACTTCTCTTGTCTCAAATTGAAATGTTTAAGGAATTTGGATTTTACTAATTAGAATGGCAATGTTACCTACCAACTTTAGATACCTCCAAGATCTACTAACAAATATTTTCTTTTCATAAAATGAAAAAAAAAGTGGTTCACTTTGTTATTCCACATGCTTATTAATACTTATGTTTGATTGATGATATATTTTAAAAACAAGCCAACAATCGAAAGCTGTCTTTAGACTGGAATCTTACAAAAAGTCTATCTCTTGGATTTCTTTGGTTTAAAGAAATCCTAACCAAAATAAAAGCAAACCAGCCAATAGATGCTCTAAAGCCATAACAAACTGTACCAACAAAAAACTATGAAAGTTTTTTTGGAGCCCAGACATTACTTGAAGGTTGCCAGTAGCACATGGCTTAATTTCCTGTTTAAAACAGGGTAAACTACAACCTTTAATGCAGTCAAGCTGAACCAGAGAAAGAGCCTTCATATAGGCAGGTATTGGCAGTATGTCAAGATCATCAACCTATTCTGTCATAGTGTCTCCTGTGAGATGTGCTGATCAGTAAAAAGGCACCTGGGCACTTTTACTCATCTAATTTGAAGAGAAAGTTTAGAAGGTCATAAGTTTGTAGATTTTGCATCTTGGTTATTACAAAATTAATGACCCGAGGCAATGAAGGCTTCCAACATCATGTGGAAAATATTCATCCCTCTCTAAGATTGTCTATCCACCTGTTCTCTGCCTGAGCCAGGAGAGACATCAGTATTTGGGAAGCTTTGAATCAGACAATATTTCCTGCTACTAGCAAAGCCACTCCAAGCTAAAGGGACCATCTTGCAAAGAAAAGTCACTGTTAAGAGAAAAATGTCACACCACACAAACTATTTGAGAATTTGTGCCAGTCATTCTAATATTTTAAATTGTGCTAAAACACACACTTAACTTAGAGAAGTTCTTTTTGTTATCATGAAATACAAAGACCATATTTAGAATCAATTCTTGAGTAAAAATGTTGTCTGCCAACTTTTTATCCCAAGATAAACTTAGCTATTTAAAATTGTAGAAAGTAGAAGGCTTAAGTGATAAATATGTATAAGAGAGTCCATTTGTTAAGTTCACTTACTTAATTTTTCCTATACCATTAGTTTAAATGGGTCATTTTATCAAATGCTTGGCCTGTTAAAATGATTTAGAATTTAAATATAAGACAGAAGAATGCTAATCTTTAATGCAGAAATAACAAATTATCCAACACTGAGGTTAGATAACTGACTTTACACTTATGTTTATTTTCCTTCATCTTCTAAAATGGCAAGTCCAGTGGTAGTTGCCCAGTTTACTAGTCATTCCAGTTACAATTTCCATATCAGAAGCTGTAAATAGAACTTATGAAAATATTTTTTCTTTTCTTCATTTTTATGATCTCCCATGCAGCATTCCTTGTCATAAGAATATATTTACATTTTACAATAATGGATGTTGTACCTGAAATATTAATTATCCAAAACAAAACTAAATGCCAGTTCCAACCAAAAATGTCCTTATATTTGTTTCATTGCACTTGCAAAAGAGTTAGGAAAGAGCCCTGGTTGACAGAGTTAAGTTCCTTGCCCAAAAAAGGTGTTGTTTTTTTTTTCAATTTATTTCAGTTAATTAAGTAACCAATAGTAACTGCAAATTAGCTTTAATTTTTTAATACGAAAAATTGGAGATCTCATACAAACCAAATTCATGGAGTATTTTCTTTAGTATTTAATATTTTCTAAGTAGCCATAGCATTTTTATATAGAAAGTGAGACCAGGTCTTTTGAAGAAAACTGGGAATTTTTAAAAATGCGAATGGGGAAAAGCATGAGGGGAGGGAAAATTAGAATCTGGTATGCTATGTACTACTTACCTTCAAAAGTCAAATAAAACTTTCCTCTGTCAAACCAAACGAGGGAAGGCTGTTCATTCTCTGTATGGCCAGGAGTTGAAGCGGGATGGGAAAGGTTAAGGAGAGGGAGAGAGAAGGACACATTATGAGTTACAGAGCAGGTCATTAATCTCACTAAGGGGAGGGCGGAGGCACTGCATGCTATTAGCGTGCAGGGAAAAGGGAGGGCTGGCAAACTATGTTTTTTTTGTTTTTGTTTTTTTTTTTTTAGTTTGGGAAATAGAAAGCAAAAGCAAAGCTATGTAGGCCTAAAGGGATAGGCACGTGTTGCTGGCAGCTTGGTACTTGGTGCTGATGCGCACAGAGCAGAAGTCTTCCTGGCCATGCAGGGGCGTCAGCATATTTTAACTGCACTAGTTTGGGAAAACTGTCACTCAGCAATTGCTGTGTTTATTTCATCTTCACTGTCATCCCCTTCTATGCTTTAAAAAAGAAACTAGGAGTTACGGGTTACATAAAACTTAGCTGAGGTTTTCAATGACAACAGCATTGCATATCAATTGAAAGTTCATGGAAGACGCCATATATCTTCCATTCCCTTCCCTGGAATCACTTTAGGCAACCAGACACAAAACACCCTTTACCTATGTACCATAGGAAAAACAAGATTACTAATGGTGCTCTACTACGTTTTCAATAAAAAAGCCATCGCTGGATATGTAATTCTGAGCAGTTAAATTATCCCTCCCTTTGTTAGTTCACAAAGCAATAGCCTCTCCCCTTTTTTGAACCTTTTCACTGAGAAACTGTCATGCAACCTACTGCTTTATAATATGTTCACTTTGAAAAAAACATTTCGGTGGCATGAGTTTCACGATGAACAGTAAGTAGACAGTGCATCTGAGAGGCACCGGACACTCATGAAGTGAGCAGCATGTCCATGAAGTTTAGCATTCAGATGGCATAATGGCTTGGATTTTTAAAGTCTAGATATCTAAAGATCACTCAGCTAGCACCATACCTGCAGGCGTTTCACAGCGCCTTTCAAACGAGGGCAGTTTGTCATAAAAAACATCATCTTCTGACACTTTGAACCAAAGAAATATAAAGGAACGAAAATAAAAACACAAATACAAATCTCAAATGAAATCAAGCAATGCACTTTACTGATCAAAACACAGGAGTGATTTTAATGAAAAAAGGAAACAAAACCCAAGACACTGGGATTATGGACAGAGTATAAAAAAGTGATGTGTTTATTTCATGATGAGTCTAAGAGCAGAAATGGAAATTTTTTAAATGCCAGATTTTAGCATCTGTGAATTTGCTGAAGTCAACTCCATGGAAGAAATCACACCCCCACCTTTTCAGGGAGTTGTTAAAGGCACTGTCATTAATAATTGACTTGTGCAAGTCTATTTCACTCAGACACAATTCTCAAGTGACTGGACATATATCCATCAACAGAACCTCCTGACAGAGTGCTGGCAGCTCAATGGGATCACCCAGCATGCACCTGCCTCCCCATGGGGAAAGAGGAGGCTTTTAATGAGATCACAAAAAAGCAACAGTATGAATCTGAGGTCCCTGAATGAAGTCTCTCATTTCAACTTCATCAATATCCAACTTCAATTTGCCTTTGCACCTGTCCTTGGTCCTTATGGGTTGTTAGTCTTGAACAGCATTATTGTAATTCCATCTTTGGCTATGGTACTGATCATGGCCAAATGTCTCTGTATTAAACTGGTCACAATAGTTGCTATGAACTCCAAGCATTCTGAATGTATGTACATGGTCTCCCTCCTTACCAACAAACAAATGCAGATAACTTAAGTTTTACTCTATGCGATTTAGATCCATCAGTGCCACAGATCTGAAGGATATTATTATAACTTTAACAGAAAATTGAATAAATTCTGTACCAAGACAAGTAAGGGAGAATCTTTCCTACAATGTAGAGAAGTATAAGATGAGGAAATAGATGAGGGTAGTACAATTACTTCATAAACTACGCTTCTTAGAAAATATTCTACTAGCTTGGCTCTTAGGCTTAGTGAAAAAGGCAGGAAAAGTACTTTGTCAGTTCTTAAGGCTCTGAACTAGCACCTGTCAATCAGCTGTTTTAAAATACTAAGATGATGCTATTTCTCCATGTTATTTATTTCTTTATTTTTGACCACGCCAAATGGCATGCAATGTCTTAGTTCCCTGACCAGAGAGGGAACCTGTGCCCCCTGCAGTGTAAACAGATTCTTAACCACTGGACTGTCAGGGAAGTCCCTGTCAATCAGTTTTTAGTACACATGTGACTTCCTTGGCAGCTAGAATAAGTGAATGCAACTTCTATAATATCTACAGTAGAGGAACAGGAAGTGGCACTAAGAAGGACACCCCATAATACCCCTAGAAAATAGGACACAAAAAGATTACACTGCCAGTAGCTGCCTGTAACAGTGCCTTTTCCTACCTACTAGTGAGGAGTGGTAGAGAATATTCCTTTCTTTTGAAAAACTGATGTTTTATTTACAATCTCCTTAAAATGAGGAGACTCCAAGACTGCCATCTTTTTCTTTGAGCTGAAGTTACAAAAGAATAGTTTTTAAAGGTTGAACAGCATGCTTCTCGTTTTTTTCATTATGGTCATGGACATTGAGGACTTAGAAAAAAATTTCTAAATTTTTTTAGAATTTAAAAAATGGGTGGTTGGATAGCTCTGTGCTTGATTTAAATAAGGGCAACAATCAGATTAAGTAAAGAAGAAAAATTTTGTTAAGAACTAACCAGGGGAACTGCCTCCAATTGATCTGAGATGGGGAAGCCAGTATTGGAGACAGGCTTTTCCAAAAAAAAAAGAGGGGAAAAATACTAAAATTAAGTGTGGGAATTTAAAATTGGGATCAAGAATACCTGTCTCTAAGGGTCTTTCCTTTTGTGCAGAATAATTGATGTTAACAGAGATATATTTTTTAAAAGGCTTATTTAAGTCAGAATTTCCACCCCGCCTGGAGAGACAAAAGCTTAGAGGAAATGTTTTAAGTTTCAGATTCTATGGTTAATATTTCTGTATTGAATACAAATCACTTTTGCTCCAAGTTCTATACCAAAGGAAGCATCAAAGTCCATCTGATGCCCGTAAAGGATTACTTTTCATTCATTACTGATTCCTGGGATGTTAAAGATGTAATTAAAAATGTATAAAGAACAGTTGAAGAAACATAATTAATAATGAATTTAAGAATGAAGACAAATTGTTTTTATCGTTATATTTTGCATTGGGGTAGATTGCAAAGGAAGGTTTTGCAAACATCTAAAAAATGACTGTCACACATAGAAATAAGAAGCAAATAATAAATTGGATATTTACAATTAGAGATAACTCCTTGGTTATCTCTATCTCTAAATGTCTAAGAGTCTGGTTCTTAGAATAACTTTAAATATTTTCTTTATTCACATAATTTTAACCAGACTTTCCCTCCCTACCATTTCAAATAGTGAAGATCCTGTGAGCTTTTTTTTCAGTACAAAAGGGGTTTATTGTATTTCACTCATGCTAATATGTGGACTTTTTAACCTCTCTGAAATTAGGATGGATGTTAAAATCAGTATGATAAGAAAGTATTGCACCTTAACTCATCTGGCAGCTTCCCCTCCCTTTCTCAGTCATATATAAAATAATAGCGCAGCTTCTAATTGAAGGTATCCTAAGTTCAGTGAAGTACAGTTACAAAGGAACACTTCTTTATTTGAATGTGACTTATCCACATTCAAAATAGAAAATGAATAGAAAATAGATAGTCTTATTTTCAGGTGTGGCATCAGTTTTACTAATTTATAATCATAGGTCTCATGAAAAAATTTTATGTCCAATGTCTTTCTAGGGGCGTATTCTTAGATGAATTGTGGGAAGATCAGACATGCCTTTAAAAATTTAGTCCTCGAATTATATTAAACTTTGTACTAAGCAAGTACAAATAATAAGTATCCAGTTTTTGCCACACTTGTCCCTGTTTTGACACAAGTGTCATAGAAATGTCAAGAAAGTATCATGGTGGAGGGAGAGAAATGTTGAGGCACTGAAGTCAAGAATTTGCTGCTGAAATTCTCCATCTCTCCCAAGCCATCTGACTTTCTTAAGTTGACCTACCAAGTCAGGTCATGAACAGTCATCCCCTTGGTGCTGAACAGCCAAAGTACAATCTCTTCAAAGAGAGATAAACATTACACAAGGTGCTGCTGGGTGGTCACTGACAACACATTTACTTCAGAGAGAAGTGGCTGTCAGGTGACCCACAGCCACAGGAAATAAAGAAGAAGAGATCGAGGAAGATGAAAACCAAATATAAATAACAGAGCTGAAGAGATTAAATCAGAATGCTTCTCAGCAATGAAGCAATGCGACTAGCCTCTTAGGTGGTCTTTTTTCTTTCTTTCTTTCTTTCTGTTTTTAGCCCCTGTATGGCTCATCTTGAAAGAATATATACTAGCTGTGCTGAGGATCACAGTCACTGGCCAGGTTTTAAGGCTTCTGCAGCAGAGAGCATAAAAACACATGATACAAAACATGGCCACAGGTCAAATGCTCTGTGTGCCATTTTCTCTGTGAATCTCAGTGAATTGAAGGAATAGGTTAGACAGTCAACTGAGGTCACTTAAGGTCTACTGTCTGAATGACAATTTATTATTGTTACTTTTCTCTCTGAACAACCAGGAAAATCACAGGGAGTGAGTGGAACAAATGACCTTGAGGCAGAAACAACAGAAAACCAACAGAGCAGGAGTGAGGAAAATGGCTGTGGTGATCAAGAGCATTAAAGAGAGCTCAAAAGTAAGGTTGGAAGTCACAGAAAAAACAAAACAGTAACGACAACAAAACCCAGAAGGAAACTAGCTAATAGGCATCTAAAAATAGGAAGCCCTGAATTACCCCAACTGATGATGCAAATAAAGAATAGACTTGACTATATAAATCATGTTAAATATCTGTCTGTTAATGAATCATACAAAATTGGATAGCAGACTGTATTTTCACCAAATTTGAAGAATTCTATGGGGATGGTCCGATTAAAAATATGAAGCAGGTGATTGGGTTGAAATTCTCTTTAGGGGCCTAAGAGGCACATTGTAACTTATTTCCCTGGGAAAAGAGGGATTTCTTCTCCAGAAGAGCTTCAGGCTTTGATCAAAGTACTTCTCACATGGACAACTCTGTAGCATGCTCTTCTTTGGCAAGTAGCAGCAGGAATTTATTCAGCGTTGGTTAATGATCCTCCCAAGCAATGCAGCATGGGCCAGCTGGTTTATAATATGGGAGACTTAATATGGGAGACTTGGAGGGCATTCAGACAATAAAGGAAGACAAGGGGCAAAAACGGAATGGAAAGGTCGAGGTCAGAGACACCATGCAAACATGAGAAAAGCAGCAGGAGCTGAGGAAGGCGGGTAGACAGAGACCAGCCTTGGGAAGAGGGAAGATGCTCCAGGCAAAATGAGGCATTTAAACCTGGGAAAACCATCCAGCTGAGCAGTCATTCTCAACTCTTCACTTTCATCACACCATAAGGAAAGAGGCACAAAGGCATTTACTGAAAATGCCAGCAATGACTTATTTCTTGGGGAAAATTGACCACACATCACTGAAAAGCACTAGAAAAAATGTCAAAACATTTTCTCAAGTCCCACAATGCTCATGTTTATACCATCTGTCAACATAAGCAGAATCAAGGTGATGAAGAAATGAAAGCTTCAAGAAAAGAAAAGTTCTAAATTTTGTTATTTCTGATGGGTTACATGGTTGGAATTTAAATAAACATTCTCCTCTCAAAGATATCTAAATAATATCTAAATTACAAGATCTTATTTGATGATTTCTTTACCTTTATGAATACATCTGTATGGAGAGAGAATAAGAGAATTCCACATTCTTGTACTTGCTTATTTGCTTAGTTAAAGCATTTGCCTTCTTTGCTGAGAAGGTGCTTTTAAAAGAAGAGTCAGATGATAGTAGCAAAACACACAGCAAAACAATTTTGACCAGAAACATAGGGTGTTAGGGTTTTCAGATCATAAAAAAATAGCCAGTCAAAACCACAAATGGATTAAAAGAGAGGAGATAATTTTTACCAACTGTGGGAGTGGTGGCCGCACTCAAGGAATTGGTAGATGATATTGAAGAAGTGCTTTCAGCCCGGGCTAGGGGTGCTATCGGAGGAGGGCTGGAAGAATGGATGGGAGGGCTGAAAGGTCGGGGCTGCAGGGAGAAGAAAAGAAATGGAAAGTTAGATTCACAGGTCTTCCTTTCATATTTTAACATCTCCCAGCTCCAGATATGACAACTCAGGCTCTTAAAAGAGGATGGGTGGTACCATTTTTTTCATTGAAATTGATTGTATCTGTACAAGAGCTTGTGGATGGAGCCAGAGGAAACATAATCTATAATGGGCTACACTCGACAGATATATCACATTAAGAGAAGCCGAGATCTGGGATGTGGTCAGTGATGTTTCAGGATGGTGAACTCACATGCCCTTAGGGACTAAGTAAGTAGTATAAAGTGAGAGCTTATACCTACTGAAAGATATCTGAACACAAAATACTGTAGTGTGCTGGCTAAACCAGATGTCAGGGACATCATTATTACCCTGTGACTCCTGTGTGTGAATTCCAAAGAAATTTACCTCTGCCAGAGTCTCTTAATTGTTCACACAGAATGTTTTCCACCCCTCACCTTAAAACATGATGTAAAACTTCCAAAAAAATTCATTGAGCCACCACTCTCCTTTATATTCTCCCAGTGTGTATACCACCAATAACTTCTCTGTAGTCTGGGGTCAGAAATCTGGACTTATCCTCTCTAGGAGTCTTTCAAAATCAGAAAAATACGGTGAAAGGAAACACCTTCCATTCTAAAGGATTTAGGACAATTGAGTATTATTATCTTAATTTTCATCAAACCCACTGGGGAAGAACTGAAGACCCCACGATCCTGTTCCTACTACTTTAGGCCATGGCTTGAATGATGGTGGAGATTTGAGGGCAATTGAAATACACTCTCTGATTGCAGTGACTTTCAGATTTCACCCATCAGGGCCATTGGTACAGATGCTGTAAAGCTTAGACCTGGAGTTGAGATGACCCATGTTCAGGCATTTGGACTCTGTTTGTCATTCCCACTGTATGCTTCTGAGCGGGACAGGGCAGAAGGGAACATACCACATCTCCAACTCCAGGCTTCCCTGGAGGTAGCTTTGGCCGAGACGGAGGCCGGGGAGGAGGTGGAGGTGGGGTCGTGCTGCTGCAAGGAACCAAGGGGGTGGCTGGCCGAGCAGGGGATGATGCACCTGGAAAACAAACTGGTATGAGAAAAGGCTAGAGACGCAGGTGGCCAAAGTGCTGTTACCACTTGATCCACCTTTCCATTCCCACAGTAAAATGTTAATCACCAACACTTTCTTCACCTCAGCAGTTAATACAGTCAACACTGTAGCTCATGGGGTTTGGGTTTCTTTTTTTTTTCAATAAAGAAAAAAAATCACTCAGTTGAACTATGGTTGATGGCTGAAGCTGAAGCTCATTGCCTTTTGTTGTCATGTGACACCCAGTGAAAGGTAAATCCTTTTATAACTCCCTGTGACAGATATACTTAATACTCTTTTGGCTGGGTGAGTGGGTAGCTTTCATTCTGATCATGATACACATGAAACTTATGATACGTTTTCTTGATCTTTACATATTCAGAATTTATGTCCAAGATGAAAACAGAGGTTAGAGCTTGAAGAAAAAAGATTTTTCACATTATATGTATATATGTGTGCATGTGTGCTAAGTCGCTTCAGTCGCGTTCGACTCTTTGCGACCCTATGGACTGTAGCCCACCAGGCTCCTCTGCCCAGGGGATTCTCCAGGCAAGAATACTTGAGTGGGTGGCCATGCCCTCTTCCAGGGTATCTTCCTGACCCAGGGATCGAACCCACGTCTCTTTTGCCTCCTGCACTGGCAGGCGAGTTCTTTACTACTAAGTGCCACCTGGAAAGTCCGTATGTGTGTGTGTGTGTGAGTGTGTGTGTGAGTGTGTGTGTGTGAGTGTGTGTGTGTGAGTGTGTGTGTGTGAGAATGTGTGTGTGTGAGTATGTGTGTATCTATATATATATAAATATGTGTCATGTATATAAATACCTTTATATATCTATAAAACATGTAGAAGAGAATTAGCCTTCTGATATGAGTAGTAACTTCATAAATGTAAGCAAACCCTTGATGGTAAGCAAAGAACAAAATATAAGAAAGTACATTAGCTATTGTGAGCATACTTTGTGTGTGGAATCTGAACAGAAACACATTGGGTTTAGAGGATTTTGGTGTTTAAAGGAGGCTGCTTAAGAGCCTGTCTGTGCAGAGGTTGCCTGCGATGATTTTTGTGATGATTTTTAAGAGTCTGTTGGATTTACTTTTCTGGCTGTCAATGACAAACATGTGAAACACAGAGGACGCACAGAGGTCGGCATGCACGCTGATGAGCACACCAGAGGGGTCTCTAGACTTAGGGGTTTGCCTATCTTCAGGCATATGTCTGGGATATATGGGAAAGCTACCTGGCTCACAATCTTAAGAAAGTCAAATCAATATTCCAAATGGCTCTTGTTCAGTCAGAGAAGTTCCAACTACTCCTGAGGCTTTTTCACATTGGTTAGAAGCACAGGTAGCAAAATACTCCAAGAAAATTCCAAGAAATTCTGCCCAAAGAAAATGTCTCCCCCTCCCCACCACCTCCCCTCCAACACACCACAAAACTCTGCTCTCTGGAGAATCCTAGACCAGCACCTCCATCTCCAGATTTTCAGATTTTCAAGGAACTTCGAAATTTGAATCTTTGAATTTTCAGATTTTCAAGAAACTTTAACCATCAAAACTCATCATCTCAGGATCTGCTTCCAACTTAGGAGAGTCCTTGGGGGTGAAAGCCTTGTTCCTCTGTTTAAAGCAGTTTGAAATCTGGAGTTTGTTGTGTTTATCTGTGTGGTTTATTGTAAGTGTAATTACATTAGTGTGAAACCATACTAATTACCACCCATCCCTACCAATATTTCCTATTTACCACTACCAACTCTTAACTGTATTCTCACTTTTTATTTTGTTGGGCCAGTTACGCTGGCTATGCTACACATTTTACGTGCATTATCTTATTTCATCCCCACAATAAGCTGTGAAGGAAAATACTTCTACTATCTCAGTGGAAAGTAAGGCTCAGAGATATTCAATAACTTGATCAATGTCATATAGTTCAAATGGCCTATTTAACTACAAAGTCTGAGTTTTTAAATTCAGTATCTTATAGCTATAGGTGGACCTTAGCCCCACATTTTGCACAAAGCCTGGTCTTCTTTTTCCATGGGCTGACTGCACTTTTCTCTCAATATAAATATCCTTAGTATTTTGATGATCTTCTCTTGAATAAAAGAATAGGGGATATTTTGACAGGTCCTGCGACAAAGTTTTCTTTACACCTAGGATGTTTCCAGAAGTGACAGCAAAGAGATGGGAAATAAATGTTTGCACAGCAAAGTTTTTGTCTGGAAGTTTTATGGAACTGTTTTGGGGGTTCTATTTTGCTGGAAAACCATGTCATGCGTGTTGGGTCAAAATGTCTATCCAGGGTCTATTTCCAAGAAATGGTCTTCTGGGTCAGTCCCAGGAAAAGGTCAGCTGCTTATCCTTTTCCTACAAGTTCCAAAAGGGAAATTTAAAAATCCAGTTTCAGTAATTCTTGGAAAAGTGGAAACAAGTTATCATGGAGGCAGTACGAAATGCTGAAGAAACTGAAGAAAAGTCAGATGACCTGAGCTCTGGCTCTGCCCGCCTCCTATCAACTATAAGATCTTGACTTCTCTGAACCTCAGCTTCATGTTTTAAAATATAGGACATGTTTCTACCTGACAAGGCAGTTGCAACAATCGAAATGGAAAATGCTTATTTAACTATTACCAAATCATAAAATACTACACAAATGGAAGGCAGTTGTTGATGATGGTAAAATTTGTGCTTTTGATACAGATACAACTAAAAGCAAAGAAAAACATGGCTAGTTAACTGGCGCTGTTTTCCTTTTGGAGTACCCTGTTTAACTTACTTTTTCTTTACTGAATTGATTTCATTGATTTGTTATGCAGTTGGACAACACCAAGGGGGTTTTAAAAAGCCCTGCTTGACGGCAGAGGGTAGTTTGGGCCTAAGGAGTATTTCATAACTGAACTGAGGCCTCACACGATGTTGTGAGGTTACACAATTATTTTGCACTGACAGAGTAAAGAGGGTTATTTGCACATCTCTACCCTTATTCTTCAATCTTCAGTTCTACTTTCATTTTCCCTTCAAGCAGTGTTTATCCCCAAGACAATGCTAGAAACTAATTGGACAACATTGTTTAGCTTTAAATATCACATGTACATTCTTTGAATTAGTGAATTCAAAAAGTTGGCA
The DNA here is from genome assembly GCF_023091745.1 of Budorcas taxicolor. Taxonomy (NCBI): domain Eukaryota; kingdom Metazoa; phylum Chordata; class Mammalia; order Artiodactyla; family Bovidae; genus Budorcas; species Budorcas taxicolor. Next base: position 78,618,473 of record NC_068912.1, read on the forward strand.
ACCACTGACATGCTCTCGATCCATCTGCTGCTTTCAACCTGAAATCCCATCATAGTTTCTTTGGTAACTCCTGAGGACCATAAAACAATGGCTCCAACTTTCATTTCTTTTTGTTTGTGTGTGTGTGTTGGCGGGGGTGGGGGGGTGGAGGGGGTGGGGGGTGGTGTGTGTTGTGGGGTTGGGGGTCAGCTGGGGGGAAGTAATCACTGGAATCCAACAAATCTGAGGTCAGACAGATCTTGACTTTGCTATTTATTGATCTATAGCTGTGGCCAAGTCCTGCCTTTGAGCTTCCATTTCCTTATCTGTAAAATGAGGCTAGTATATCACAATGTTATGGGGGAGAATCAAATGAATGAAAACATATGTACTTTGAAATATGTAAAGAATTATTCTTTCCCAACTTGTGTTTCTTAGAACACAATTATACTATTTCTTTGACAAAAGTATTAAACATATGTGGGAAAGTTTTCATACTATGTTTCTTTTTAGGTAACTGGCACATTAAAAGCCCTAAAACAGTACAGTTCAATGGAGTTTTCTGCAATGATGAAAATGTTCTGGAATAAGTGCTGTCCAATAAGATAGTCATTAGTCACATGTACTGAGTACTGAATTGTGTACCCACTCACTGAGTGAGTACCCACTGAGTACTGAATTGTGGCTCCTGCATCTGAATAATTGATTTTTAATTTTAATTAATTGCCATTAAGATGAAAATATCCACATATGCCTAAAGGCTTCCATTTTTGACATTGCTGCTCTAAAAAACTTATAGTTAGGAAATACATTTGTTTGATTCAGCCCCAGGTAGTTCAAATTCATTTGTTTATGGATGTGTGGGGTGTGTCTGTTTGTGTTTAGCATCTTTTAATATGGGTTTAGTTTCCCCAGTTGGGAAATGTTGAACATTCTATCTTTACTAACATTTCTCTTTCCCTGGTCTCCAAAATTGCTACAGGCCAAGGAAACACTTTTTCTATTCCATCCCCTGGGCACACAGCCCACACAGGAGAAGAGATAGTCTTTGCCAAGAATCAGTGTCTGCATTCCAGTAAAGCAATATTCTGGCCAAACTAGTATTTTAAATCCTTGCCATAAGGAAATTAAAGTTCTTGAGGCAAATTCTTAACTTGCAACTTTTTCAACAGCAGGTAACTATTTCGATCCACAAATACTATCTAAACTTGGTCAGTGACAGTCATCTTGCTGTGAATGAAATTTTTAATGTAGGTATACAGTTTGAGATATACAGGAAAAGTTATTCCCATCAGGCTGTTATAAAAAGCAGATAATGATAAGCATTACTAATCTTTAAAACATGAGACCATATCCTATTGTTTCAATCCTAAGTTAATATTTCTGCCAATCTGTGTACATTTCATCAGTAAAAGTTTAATGAGCAAATAAACTGGGACTTAACTAAGGAGATAATGGTGCACAGTTTTATTTATTCATGAGTTTCACTGGCCCAGTTTGGTTTTCCACTTAGAAATTCAATTCTTTAATATTAGCAAAGTATAGTATTTTCCAGCTCAATTATTAAGAACCAATGGTCTTTACTGGTAACTCTTTCAAGTAATTTTAAGTAAGAATATGGAAGTTAAACATTAAAATGACAACAAAACTGCCAAGGATTCCAGAAAGAAAGCTAGAGCTTCTCTATTTATTCATTAAATTAATGATCAATTCAATTAATCAAGTATATCCCAGAACCTTGTAGAAGGTGCTGGAGGAGCCTGGCGAGTAACAAAGTTGTCCTGTCTTCCCCTACCCCAATGAAAGGTGTTTACTTTGGGTAGAGTATAGTGACCAGGCTACTGGAGAGAAGGTATTATTCCTTGAAAAGCTTTGAGACTTTCAGAAGACTCAGAGCCTGGCCCAGGAAAGAGTCCCATTCAAGACAGTGGAAATATGTCTCTCTTTGACAGAGGGCAACCAGCTTCTTTTGGGCTGAGGTCTGAACTGGAGGCTTTACTTAGAGGCCTTTTATTATCTTTACAGTTAGGTAAGGACCCTTACATCACCCCAAAAGATCTGAAAAAGAAATAGAGGATGGAGGTGGGGCTCTAACCCCCAGAAATACAGAAAGGAGCACAAAGCAGTAAGTTTGGAGAAAAGACTTTTGGCAGTCTTGATGACAGTGTGTAATATAGGTGCATGTCAGGGTCAGATAAGTTTGTGATATTTTGTCACTAATCCTTGCAAGGGCTCCTAGAGGACATAGTGGTTAAGAACACAGGCCTGGGATCAGATAGACCTGAGAATGAATACCAAGTCTATCACCTCTAGCAGTGTAAACTTAGGCAAATTACTAAACATCCATGAGCCTCAGTTTTCATATCTGTAAAATGGGGGGAATAAGAGAATTCACCTCATGAGGTTGTTGTAGGAATGAAATGATGTGCATAAAGTTCTTAGCATGAAGCCAGGAAAAGAAACTATAGCTGTTGTTCTTATTGGGAAAATAAAGGCTCTCTGGGACCCTATGGTAAAGAAACCTGCTGATTTTGTTTTAGCACAGTTTTTCAAACTTAAATTTGATTATTGAACTGTTTTCCCTTTCTGGTGAAGGAGGGGAACACCTGTGATACAAAACACTGACTTTGTGTACAGTACAGAAGATTCTCCAGTCCTCTCCTTGATTAGCTTGGATGCTCTCACTTTAAAGCTCAGAGCAATTTGCAAATGCAGAGCAAACACTGAAAGATGTGCCCTTGAAAGCAGAAGCAATGATGACTATTAGAACAGAGACAAACATATTTCCTTGCTGTTCCTTAATAGATTTGAATAATTTAAACTTGGTCACCTCTTTCAAAGCAAACAAAAAACAAATAGCCCTTGACACCCCTGAGAAGGTACCTAACAAAAAGGACGGGAACAAGAGAGAAGGCACCAGAGGATCTTGTAGATAAACAAGAGCACGAATGGAATGAGTGATACAGAAGAAGAATGCGTTAGGGATATCTTGATCTTTCCTGGGTATGCATGGCAGTTCCTATCCTTTCATCATTAGAGAATACAAAATGAAGCTTCAAACAGGAAAACCAAAAAAAATCAGATTCCATGTCAATATTTGCATGTAGAGTCCCAAAAGGTACATTTGTGACAAACTGCTCCATCACCTGTCACCACACTTAGAACTGACCCTTATAGGCTGACTAGCCTGTCAAATGATGACATCAGAGAGCAGTTTGTTTCAGTGGCAGCCTGGTTAGGCTGGAGATGCAATAAGGCAGCCTCTTTTTTGCTGTCCTCTAAAATCTCTTTTTCAAATCCTACTTCTTTTTCTCTGAAATAGTTAGAGAAGTTAACATAGTTTTCCCCAAATTAAAAAAAAAAAAAGAAATAGAAAACACATATACCTACAAAAACCAAGGCTTTTGGAAAAAATATAGATTTATAAGCTTATAAATCGAATAATGTCTGAGGATCAAATGTATAACACGGTGATTATCGTTGATAACACTGTACTGTATGATTGAAATTTGCCAAGAGAGTAGAGCTTAAATGTTCTCGTCAAAGAAAAAAAAAAAGGTAAGTATGTGAGGTGATGGATGTATTAACTTGGTGGGAAGAATATTTCACAATGTATGTGTGTATCAAATTATCACATTGTACACTGTAAATATCTCATAATTTTGTCAGTTATATTTCAATAAAGTGGAAGAATTAATGAAAAAAAAAAAAAACACTAGGGCCCCTGTGGAGACATCTGATGAGGAAATCAGACATTTAACTTGAAGCACATTTTCTGTGAAATCTGTCTTTCTAGAACTTTCCTGAATTCTAAAAATGACATCACAGCTTTCTTTAAAAAATAGAGATCTTATCTGCAGGGTGGAAGGGCACTCCTAAGGGTCAGGAGTGCAGGGAAGGACACATCCACAGACTTGCACTATGACCGCGAGCATTCGATGGACTAGGACATGCCACAGGGCACAGGACACCCACAGCAAAGGAGGGATGGCTGAAGCTCTAAAGCCAGCTGCCAGGCAGGAGGAGGGTGTTGCTCACACTGCAGCAGCCACGGCCATTCGCGGTCACACGAAGCACACACAAACAGTAAGACGTACCACTGGTGGTCCCCGTACCACTGCCCGAGCCGGGTCCGGGGGACGAGACCACAGTCCTGTAGGTGGGTGGTGGTGGGGGAGGCGGAGTTGCTCTCTGTCCCAACCCAAAATCTTTAGGAGATGAGATTGTTTCTAAGTAATCATCTTTAATGAAGTTCTGCTCAGCAACTTTCTTCTGGACTTCTTCTAAATTGAGTGGCGATGGTACATTGCGAGGAGGACCTGGAGGTCCTGAGGGGCCAGGAGGACCCGGGGGGCCCGGAGGTGGGGAGTCAGCTGGGTTGTCTGAGGCAGCTGGTGGGGACATCACCTTTTCCCTTGGAGTCAACTCTGGAGTAACACGTTCCGGGGATGTGTCAGAAAAATGGACCCACTTGTCTTCAGCATTAACAGCAACAGACTTGGGGGATAACACGGGGCCAAAAATGCTGTCCAAATCATTGATGGATGGTAGCTTTTCAATTTTGACCTCTGTGGCTGATTGGTCATTTCCTGTGGTTAAAGTAGTTGGTTTTAAAATTTAATTGACTTTGTTAAAATTGTTTGTATAGGAAGTGGGAGGGGTGAGGCAAAGCCTGATAAATAGGTTATTTTGTGAGGTGCCAAGGTGGGCATATTTCATGATGGAAAAACATCTTGATTGTAGTTGAAGGGGAGGAGAGCGTCCCCCGCCTCTATATTGTGAACATTACCTTTTCTGCTATTATTTACCCTTGTGTGGGGTGATCTGACTTGGCTACATCTTCCATCACCAGAAGCTCGAGCATGCAACCGCCCTTCAGGGCTGCTCAGAAGAGAGCAGAGTATGGTCATTCTGAGAAGTCATTCTCAGAATTGTACAGGCTCTGGAACTGCAAATTTCAAACCCTTTTGGAAAGGTCCCTTTGGAAAGTCTGGCCTAATGAAATACATAGGACACAACAGAAAAAGAACTGATAGCTGAAAACCACCCTCATAGTTGATGAAGGTTACTCTAGCATATTAAATGAAACTGTTTGGTGAAACCAATGATAATATATGTTAGTTTAAAAAATGATCACATCATAAGCAGTTGTGTATCTTCCACCTTGAACACACCAGAAACACGGCACAAAGATTATTTAAAGAGATATCCCCACATGAATATTTACAAATATACACATACACACCCCACGCACCACACACATAGGATATTGAGAAGAATTGTTACATACAAACCCGTTTAATAAGGAAGAAAATTATAAAAAATCTTTATAATTTTTTTTCTCAAGTCTAACCTGTTAATACCATAGGCATAACTGATATGTATATATATCTGAATTCATGAAATAAAAAGTCTGTTTTGCTTAAATTTAAGCAGTAGGTATTCTTTTTAATTCTTATCAATAACAAGAGAAAAACTAAAACTAATCTTCTATAGCTTGGCAGGAAGTAGTTGATAACAATTGAAATGTGAGGAATCGTACTATTTTTTAAACCAAGGTTATTCAAATTAGAAATTGTTACCTAAATAACTGTAAGGCATGAGCCATTTTACATTTAAATAAGCTTTTAGCTGTAAGAGTAGGCTTAATATTCTTATATTTTCAAATTTGAAAAAAGTTAACCTTCAAGGTTTCAAGGCCACAAATAAATGGGATAGCAGTTTGCCTGGGCCACAGTATTTATAATTTCACTGCTGGCAGATTTACTTATCTCTAATATATTCATGAGAATACAAGGGGCCAAAATGATTTGAACTTGCAAACACCTTTACCTGTGACACAGGATGACTCTCTGTTGGGTTTGAGTCAATATAAATTTCATCAGTGACTATGTCTTGCATTTGCTCTTGTTGATAAATACCCCCTCTGTAGTTATCAAACTCACCAGACTGCATAAATAGCTATGGATGAAGCTGCAATAGAATTCCAAAGGTGATGAAGAACTACATTCTAAGGACCCAGACACATAAAATAACTATTACTGCTTTTGAATTGCTAGTCCAGTAAGACTAGGTACATTATAAATTTTAGAAATCCATAGTATTGATTTTAATAGATGGTAAAACTATGCCTTAGAAGTCATCTGTCTAAAGGCATGCTGCAGTTCCTTGCCATATTTCATTATCCTTACACATCGCTTTGCCATGGGATAATAAATAATGACTACTGGGGAAAATCCTGCACCACCCAAGCTTACCTGTATGCTGCATATTCCAGGACCCATTTTATTATTACTGTGGACTACACAATATTAATTCTAGATAAAAACTTATCAGCTCTTAGAAAAATATGAATTATGCCTTGAGACTTTTAATTCTTCAGTCATTTAAAATGAGGTCCAATTTAGTGAAATGTCAATTAAACAATGGCTTTTGATATTGAGTTTTTATTTCTCTTATCTCACAAATAAACATGGCCTTTGTTCAACAAAATTATACAGAGAAGAAAATAAGTTGAGAAAGAGAACCTCTTTGTGAAACCTGGGAGTGATACTTACAGAAGTGTACATAGTAAACTGTAGTGGAAGTAAAACTAAATGCAACCATTTTCATGTTTAGTCTAGCCTATAGATTTCAACACATCAGAGGCATGTTGAGGTCCAGGGCCACTGCTGATTGCCATACCATCCTAGGACAGAAAGAATAAAGCTTACCTGGTCCAACTGTTAAGGGGGAGCCTGTTCGGGGTGGGGTGGCTGGTACATTTTTTGGAGGCAGTGGTGGAGGTGCTGCCAAGAGATGAGAAGCCATACATTACTGATCACTTTCTCCCTGAATTATATATTATTTCCAAGATAAGCAGGATTTGGGCTTTCATTCATATTCTGCTATTGGAAAAGGAATAACTATTAGCAGTCCATTTTTTTTTTTAAGTTCAAAGTTTAGTGATTGAAGCAGGACTCATTCAGATTCTTCCATTTTATGATAAGAATTTGTCAAAAGAAAATCAGATAATAGCAACAATAATATCATCATTTTATATTCATTCATTCCTTTGTTTTCTGTGTCAAAAGCCATCAAAGTCCTGTGACCTGTACTAGGAATGAAGGACATGGGGTTGAATACAATGAGCCTCTGCCCTCAAGGAATTTACAACTGAATGAAGGAAGATTGCGGTCCCAGGCAACTGCAATCCCGAGTGTGGTCAAGGAAATGAGAGCAGCCTGGGTGAGAGGCTTTTAATAGTCAGGATATTATAGCTTGGATTGAATCTGAAAAGATTTCTCAAAGAAATGTCTTGAATTTGGGTATATTTTTGAAATCTAAAGCAAAATGATTCGGGTCAAGGAAGAATGAACAGATTCCTTTGGTGGAAATTATAGCTGAAAAAAATCCTTGAGCTAGAAAAAGTGTTGTCTTACAGCTTAACCCAGAGACTCATCCTTTTGAACTGGGCTGTCACTTTGTGGGTAAAGTTAAGAATTTCAACAGGTAAATCTTTTTTTTTTTTTCATTCTTTAAGTGTATGTTTTCCTCTCACTGCTATATCTGGTAAATCTGACGAGTTTCCTTTTTCTTCAGGACTTCTTTCCCCAGTTACCTGGAGTAGGGGTTAGGGGCATTCTGGAATAAACAGGGCTGATGGCTCTGCTTTGAGATAAATGTGCCCTGATCTCCTCTCTCAGCTTCTCTCTTCCATATGGCATCATTCCTCTTGTTCTCCAGTTAAACTCTTTCCCCTCAATGTGTCCTCTCTATCCTTTGAAGCCTCAGTTGTTCTGTAGGACAAGCAAAGACCTTATCTGACTTGGTTAGCTGTGTGTTGGGTGCTAGCCCATGCCTAGAACATAGCAGCATCTTTAGTCCACTTGCTTTTCATGCCTACATAAGCCTATTGAATGAATGAATGAAGAAGCCTGTGAGATGTCACACAAAGCAGCTGTGGTTCTAAGTTACTTATTTTACTTTATCTATTGTATTATTCTTGTCTCAACCGACTGTCCTAGGCCCCTTAACTCTAATGCTTATTAGAATAACATCTCTTCTTAATATTAAACAGTCCAAATGTTGCTTACGTAGACTTCCTAAGGCTTGCCTAATTTCACTATGCAGACAGACAGTAAAATGAGTCACTTATTTTTCCAGACAGAGCAGACACATAACTTACTTCCAGTGGGAAAAGGCCTTGTTAACTTTGGCGACTCCACACTTGGATTAATTGGTTGGCCTGAACCCCATATCTCAGGCTGATCTAAAAGAACTGGAAACATAAAAAGAAAATTTCCCCGGGTGAGTTGAAAAAAGAAACATCCTGATTTTAGAACTTATAATTTCATGTTAAAGTGGAGCTTGACAAAATTATTTCTGCCTTGCCTCAGTCCTAGTAAATTAATTTAGAGATGGGTTGTTCCTGATTTTCTTCAACCAGAAAATGGAAAAAACAGCAGGGTGTGCATGTTTGTGTGTGTGTGAGCCCATGTGCAGAGGGGGTATATGTGTGTGGACATACAGCTAAATAAAAACTCACAAAACAGAGGGTCTGCATTTTTTTCCTGGTGGGTCACTTAAGGACATTCTAAATGTCAATACATTTCTGGCACCCACTTGAAAATACAGGCATTATTCCTATGGACTTTTGTTTTAAGTTGGTTTATTAAAGTTTGCTAAGAATACGCTTCAAGAATGAAAATGTCTGAATTCTGTACAGTTCTCACTTTTAAAGGATCTTATGGGATCTTGAAACAAGCCTTTTACAACATTATAAAGAGAAATTAAATTATTTAGAAATGGTGTACATGTTAAAAGAACCAGAAAAATAAACAAGTGCATAGCCATCCAAGGGCTTCCCTGTTGGGTCAGTGATAAAGAACCTGCCTGCCAATGCAGGAGATATAAGAGATGTGGGTTCGATCCTGGGGTTGGGAAGATCAGGGGAGGGGGAACTGGCAACCCACTCCAGTGTTCTTGCCCAGAGAATCCCTTAGACAGAGGAGCCTGGCAGGCTACAGTCCATAGAGTCGCAAAGAGTTGGACGCGACTGAGCATGCATGCATGTAGACATCTAAAGTAAATCAGGGAAATTGGTATTAGGCCAATGAATCTAATATTTCTTCTATTTTTTGTTTCTTCCTTCTGACTTTTTTTGTTGCTATGGTAACAATGTGGTACACTAGTTCTCATCATCTCTCATGTGCCAGGGTCTCTGTAAGTACTGCCTGTGATTCATTATGTTGTAAAACACAGGCTGGGAATTAGTTGGATGTGGATTTGATCCAGCCTCCATGGGGTCGCAAAGAATCGGACACGACTGAGCGACTGAACTGAATTGAACTACTAGGACCTTGGGCAATTCATGCAACCTCTGAACTTCCCTTCCTTCAGTGCAGAGATAGTAAGAACCATCTCCAAGAGTTAGTAAAAGCATTAAAGGAGGTAATGTATATAAATAAAATGTACACAAAATACCTATCACAAGGCCAATAGCTAGTATGATTTTTCAGTCCTCACCATACCACCAACTGGTTGATATTGAGGAAACCAGAGATGACAGTGATTAAACAACTTGCTCAGCAACACATGGTGCGAATAGAAGAGCTAAGGTCTGATCCCAGGCTTGCATACCTAACTCCAAAACACACACTTTCCTCTCAGGCCTTGTAAACTAGTGATAGAAGAACCAATCAAAAATGTAAGAGTGGGTAGATAAGAAACGTAGGTGGAAGAGCTCGTATGCTTGGTGCCAAGGTTGGAACTTTACAGAACTTCAGAGGTTAAAAGCACCTAGAGCATAATCAGGCCAGGCTTATTGTGTGTTTCCTCTTCATCACAAACCTCAGTGATGGTCTTAGCTTTGTTTTTTGTTTTAACATGGAAGCATACATTGTCCAACGATCTGACACAGCATTTTGTTTTTTCCATGGATTCAGTGAGGGATACCACTTTGATTTCTAAGAACTGTTTTCTGTTTTGTATATCACGTTTCCATATATGATGGAATTTTTTAATAGGTAGATTCAAATGTAACAAATCAAACCACCTTCAGTTACTACACATATCAGTAAAAGTGAGACTGATCCCAGATGAGTTAATACGACAACTGAGCAACCTTAACGCTGGGCCCCCTTTCCTTATGGATTCTAAGTTGCAGACATTTAAATCACTGAAGGAGTATTTAGGGATGTTCCTTATTCACTTTCCTAACTACATTATTGAAAAATACTCAGTTGTGGCTGCCTGCTAGTTGTCTCCCAGGATCCATTCTCCATTTCTGCTACAGTTAAAGCTTAGCTGGCCAGATGGCACTAAATTCTTTCTGATGGGCTCTGGCTGGAAGTGGTGTGCGTCTCTTCCAGGTTTTGCTCTTATAAGAATTGGCAGTGAGTTCCATGGGCCCTCCCCTACACTTCTTTCTTCTGACTGGGACATAATGAGAATTTGAGCAGCCCCCTTTCACCCAGAGGTGAAGGCCACATGCTGGGGATGGCAGAGCTGCCCTTCCAGTCCTATATTTTGAACTTTGAGACTGTTTACATGAAACAGAAATAAAATCTATCTTGTTTAATTTACTATACTTTGGAGTCTCTTTGTCATTGTATCTGAGCCTACTCATTATGCTTTTAAGTCTTATCATCCTCAGCATTTTAATCTCCTTCACCAATGGGTCTTAGAAAAATCACATTTTAGTATATGCAATCATAGTGTTCTTAAATCAAATGATTTTTTTTAAAAAACATTCCATGTTATCAAATACAGCTGCTGGAGATCCATGCATTAGAATTAGACCTATATACATCTTAGGAACAGGTTAGATCCCTTTCATAAGCAGTTTATGTCAGTAAGGTTTACATTATTCACAGCCATCCAAAAATGGTTAATATTTAAAAGTTGAAATATTTAATTCTCGGAATTAAATTTAGTAGGTAAAGCCAACAATAACAGCCAAAATGATATTTCTCCCATAACATCATTTTTCTAAGTTGTTAAATGATTTAAGGTCATTCCTGAGTCTTGAGTTTGCAAACAGTGTCTGTTCTGCGAGCAGTCCAATTGACACCTCCACTGATGAGCTGGACAATAGAGAAAGTGTGGTCAGAGAGGCGAGATCACAATGACAGTGATAATGAGGAGGGATTTGAAGGTCTGGCTCCATAGTGATGGCAGTTTGGCTCATAAACCACCTACTCCCCGACCAGTGAGTTGTACAGATTTTCAGTAATTCTTATTGAAAGAAGAGTGAACTTGTGGAAGAGTGAACTTGTCAGCTCTTAACTACCTCTGGAGGTAAAATTTCAAATCCTGAAATACTAAGAGGTCTGCAAACTAAACTCCTATGCTGATAACACACCCACATCAGAACTATTCTTTCACATGAAGGTCTAGTGACATATCAAAAACGTGCCTCAACACATGTTTACTCTGCATAAGTTATACTTTATTGAAAAGAAAAACAAATCCATACACAGAGTTTTTCTTACCTTCTGTCTTCTGTTCATCAAAAGCTGATTCTAATGGTGGACCAAAGAGGGGAGCAAGCGCCGTGGTGTCCTCTGAAGGTTTTTTGCTAAATCACACACATTACAGCAAAACATAGAAAAGGAAATATTAATGTCAAAAGAGATATAAAGCTTTCAAATATCTTCCACAGTAAGGCTGATGTATGTGTGCACTTATGTACATGCATAAATATGCACTCACGCTCTGGAGAGGCTAAAAAGCATATATATGAAGATGTCAAATATATGTGGACAAAAGAATTGGTAAGGGATAAGATCCCTGGTTCTCAGTGGGGTGCCAGGGGGGTGGTCCAACAGAAATAAGAGAGAAACTCTTTCAAAGCATCAGATTCTCTAAACCTAGAAGAGATAATACTAAAGGTAACTGTTTACTGCAAAGCACCTTCTTCTCATAAGATCTCAAAAACCATTTATATCTGTCTTCACTGCATCTCTGTATTGTAGTTAATGCAGAGTATGGTCAGTGAATGTCAGGCACAGGGAAATTAAGGAATAAGCCACCAGGAAGTTCATCTTTGAACAGGAAACTTAGTCTACCAACTTTTAACTTCCATCCTCCCCCCTCCCCCCTCCACAGTAGACTAATTATAACCTTCTAACACCTTAATATTGCATGTCTCAGAAAGAGAAGAATATTGAAAAATCAGGGAGAAAAGAAGGATAATAAGTTCAATGCTCATCCTTTTAACTAATTATTACTTAAATCAATTATTAACAAGAGGTGCATAAATTGTCTCCAATTCTTCCCCAGACCTGATTTCTCTTCATTGATTCTAATGAGTTTTGTGTGTTTGCTGGGGGATAAGAGGTGAAGAGGAGAGGAGAGGGATTAGAGGAGGAGGGAAAGGTAAAAGGATCCAGCTTTTAGATAGAAATAGCAGTCTTTGCAGGGAAACACCGCTTATGTGCACAAGACTTACTTATCCCAAGGATTGCACAGTATGAAAATATAACGCCTTGCCAAAATCAGAAAACAAAATAGAACATTCTTCTGGTGTCTGATGTAGAATGTATCACAAAACTGTATCCAACTAAACAGGCTCTTTTTTAAAAACACTTTTAATTGCAAAATAATTGGTTTACAATGTTGTGTTGGTTTCTGCCAAACAAAAATGTAAATCAGCCGTAAGTATACAAATGTCACCTCCTTCTTGAACCTCCTTCCTACCCATCCCACCATCTCACCCCTCTATGTTGTCACAGAGCACCAGGTTGAGCTTCTTGCGTTATACAGCGACTTCCATTACCATATTTACATATGGTAATATACATACATCAATGCTATTCTCAATTTGTCCCACTCTCTCCTTCCCTCATTGGGGCTGCAAGTCTGTTCTCTACGTCTGCATCTCTATTCCTGACCTGCAAATAGGTTCATCAGTACCATTTTTCTAGATCCCATATATATCCATTAATATATGATATTTGTTTTGTTCTTTCTGACTTACTTCACTCTGCATAACAGGCTCTAGGTTCATCCACCTCACTAGAACTGACTCAAATTCATTTCTCTTTGTGGATGAGTAATATTCCATTGTATGTATGAACCACAGCTTCTTTTACCCATTCGTCTGTTGATGGACATCCAGGTTGTTTCCATGTCCTGGCTGATGTAAACAGTGCTGCAGTAAATACTGGGGTACATGTGTCTTTTTGAATCATGGTTTTCTCAGGTTATACTCCCAGTAGTGGGATTCTGCATCATATGGTAATTTTATTCCTAGTTTTTAAAGGAATCTTCCTACTGTCTTCCATAGTGGCTGTATCAATTTACATTTCCACTAACAGAATAAGAGGGTTCCCTTTCACCACACCCTCTCCAGGGTTTATTGTTTGTAAGCTTTTTGATGATGGCATTCTGTCCCATGTGAGGTGATAACTCATTGTAGTTTTGATTCCATTTCTCTAATAATAACAGACTACTATTTGTAGGGCAATATAATCATATTTCAGATCAGCATTCCACATACCAAATGATGTCTTCCCATAGACCTTTAACTCTCTCATTAGTGAAGGGTTGCATATTCTGATAGATGTTACTTTAGGTGACTACAGAGTACTTCCTTAATGGTCTCCCCCAGGCTGCACTTAGGCGAAATGATAACATATTTAAATCTGCGATGACCTACACACAGGGCAGACCCTTTGTTAGTAGATGCTGAGAGTTTAGCTCAAAGGAGATTTGTTCCACTGCTACCAGTGCATGACACCTTGCATAAAACACAGCTAACATCTTTCATGCTCACCTTATGAGCTCTGGAGTTGGTGTGGAACGCCTGGGTCTCGCTACTTCTTCACCTGATGCGTAGGACAAAGAAAGTTTTTAGGCATATTTTTACCATTTTTTCTTTTATGTCTTATGAGCTATGTTTGAAAACACTTAAGAGATTTAAATTCCATGAATAGGCAACTCCATGTGAAAACTTTGCAAGACAAACCCCGGAACAAACTCTCTCCCGTGGCAAAGCAACTGTCATATATTAGGCTTAAGTAGTAGCATTTTCTTTGGCATTTATAAAACCTTATCAAGGAATTACCATGATGAGCCATCAAATGGAAGATTTGTACACTGCAGAGCTCGTGGAATAGCACACTGTTCTTTGAATGCCTGTGCCTTGATCAGTTCTGCATTTCAATTACCATGAGAATACCAAGCCAGGCCATATGTACGCAGTGCATGAATCCAGCATTCTCTGCCTGTTCTTTTCTTGAAATGCCAAGAAAATGTTATACCTTTAACTAGGAACCGTTCATTTAAAATTTCCTAGAATGTGCTGTATGCAGCAGAAGAAAATCATGCCACATGTATACTATAATCTATCTCACATCACTTTGGTGTACTAAAATTTTCATATCAAATGCACAAGAATGGGCACTGCAGCTACCTTCAGTTCCTTCTGCCTTCCTCCTCTCCCTACCCCAATTAGCAAACCCACACTTGATTAAATTCATTTGTAAGTCAAATGACACAGCATGTGTGCTCAGTCCCTTCAGGTGTGTCCAACTCTTTGTGACCCCATGGACTGCAGCCTGCCAGGATCCTCTGTCCATGGAGATTCTCCAGGCAAGAATATTGGAGTGAATTGCCATTTCCTTCTCCAAGGAAGGAAATAGCAATGTTTATCCAAAAACATATTCACACTCAGGATTTAAGTATTAATCATTCAGAACTCACTGAGCCCTTTTATCATTACAGGATTTCTTTGCTGTAGACATTCATCAGCCTTAAAAATCAAGCTCAAGAATTTATATGTCAAATGTATATACACTCCAAGATCCAAGGAACTGTTTCGTCTTTTAAATTGTACTCTACTTCTGGTAGCTAAGATATACTTACTGGATAAGTTCCTTTTAATTGCACCCTAGAATTAGAAATAGACACTATAAGGTTTAAGACCACATATATGTACAATATGTATATTTCTGTCATTGCAATTAAATTGAACTTAAAGAAATGCAGATGGAGAAAAGTGAATTTTTTTTCAGAATTGCATTCAAGTTAAAAATTGTAGACACCCTCATAAAATCAATTTTTCACTTTACTCAAAGGTTATGGAGAGGAAGGGAAAGTAATAAATATTCCAAACCAGGAAAACAAAACAAAACAAAACAACCCTTACCTGGGTAGATTTAGCAAATTAAAGTAAAAAAAGAAAAAAAAAAAACCTTTGAAATCTAGCATACAAGAAAGTAAATCCAAGTTTAACTTATGTTTAATTTTTAAAAATTATATGTATGAGGTGTATTCTCTGCTCCTATTGAATGGGGGTCCATAAGCTGCTTGTAGAAACAGTCATTAATTGACTAATGCAATTTTTAAAGATTCATGTGGAAAATGTTAAAAACAAGGAAAATTTGAAGGCATTACCTCTGAATGGACTGCTCTATTCAGGGAACCAGAGAATTCCATTCTTCCCCCGCTCACGCTCTCTACCTCAGTTTCTTTTACATGCCTCCCATTGGGACACCAATCTATCAAGTGGGACTCATTCCTTTAGCTCAAGGCATTGTGATCCTATTGTAATGCAAATTTCCCTGGCAGGAATAATCTGAGAAGGTCATTTTCAGATTTTTTCAGGCCCTAGCAGAAACTTTTTTTGGTAACAAAGGATTGATTCAAAATCACCATGAAAGATTCTTAGAATGTGATGCTTCCAGAAAAGGAGACTACTAGAAGCATGGTCTCATAAGATGGGCATGGGTTGGCAGGGCCTCCTTAGGAGAGTGACAGGGGCAGAGTTTGGGATGGGGAACTGCAAGAACAAGAAACTTTTCAAAACTCAAACAGTTAAAAGTTTGGTGGGTGATAGCCAAACACACATTTATTTCTACTCCTACTTTAGTAAACGCTCAACCTGGTGGTCACAGATTTTTCTTCTTTCAAATGATAGCATAACAACTTAGGACAAATATAGCATCTCTGTAACAGACCTGTAAGAA
Source organism: Budorcas taxicolor (assembly GCF_023091745.1). Taxonomy (NCBI): domain Eukaryota; kingdom Metazoa; phylum Chordata; class Mammalia; order Artiodactyla; family Bovidae; genus Budorcas; species Budorcas taxicolor. Next base: position 78,634,405 of record NC_068912.1, read on the forward strand.
TCTTCTTTCCCTCTTTCCTAAGGTTTTATCAAAATTTTGTCTCATTTTGAAATCATTTGCAACAATGGAACAGTTTCAGTATGAATAAGGATCCACTAGATATTTCTGGTGACTGGCCTAATCTTTCAAACTATATTTTCTGGCTTGTCTTGCCTAATATAATTTGCATACATGTGCCACATAGAGACTATTATGTTATTAGGAAAAATCTTTTTAAGTTAATAAATTATTTATTTAATAAACATTTTAAATCAGTATTTTTAATTAAGTTAACACACTTGTTTAAATTAACGCATATATTAAATAAATATGATCATTTAAACCAGCTATGGTCATCATGAGAGTTTTGATACAGGTTGGCTTTTGGAAAATAAGACTCCATAGACAAAATAATAAGAGAACAATTGTTTAAATGTAATTCAAATGGTTTTTCAGGTTGGAGAGCCTCAAATAGTCAGATTTTTATTAAAAAGGTCTGAAGGAAAAGATTGGGGGCTTATGTCCAAGTAGTCAATCATGAGGTTGACATTGAGGGAATAGGACCTATTAAGTATAAAGAGACCTGAAATTAAGGAGCTGGGGGACCCCAGAAGCTGTATTGAAGATGTTTTGATCTCTGTCTTACCCCTTTATTTAAAATGTAATACTCGTGAAACCAAGAAAGATATACAGTTTATTTGTTCGGTATCTGTTGGTATTCATCATTTCCCAGTGTATCAATTCATTTGAAAGACATTTATTGCTGAGAGGTACTAGACAAGAAGCCCCTGTAATATTTTACTAAATATTCCTCATGAATGAACAATCACTATTCAAGAGGAAGAAAGACATGGCAGAAATATGCAAGCAAACTGTTATTTAGAAATTAGAATAAAATCACATCAATTTAGAAAGGAACAGATGTTCAAACCATCAGCAGTAAGTGTTCATCAACAGAAAAGAAAGTCCCATTGTCCCTGGATCTGGCATACAGATCTCTGATGGCCTTGATGTCAATGCAGGACAAATCCAAAGCAAGGTTAAGGTGATACTGACCACACAAACCACATTCAGGAAAAACGCCTGTTGATTCTAAAGCCTTCTCCTCACTAAGTGACCACATTTTCCTTCTCTAAAGGACTGTCATTATGGGTAGACTGTGAATAGACTTCCTGCATTTTGAATTAGTTAATTCACTCTTTTTGTTTTATTAAAAAAAGGAGTAACTTGTCATAATCTGAGACGTTACCCAACTGCTGGACTGGAATCAGCCATATAGTCCCTGCAGGTGGTATTTTTGATCATCAACTCTGTGGCTTAATCAGAGAACAACAGCTTGTCAGCTGGCACAGAATATTTGCCTCCAGGAGTAACTGATTGATCAAATTAGCATAGGCCTAATTTCCAAGAATATTATTTCAGTGCCATTACCTCTCTCAAGGGACTGACCAGGCAGGTGGAGGTTATTTCAAACACAGCAAAGACTCTTCTTGTTGCTTCAAATTTATCACACTTTCAACCTGAGTAAAATGACTAAGATTCACTCTGGACAGTGCAAACTAATACCAGTTTGCCTCCAGTGATGATATATATATATATGTGACAACCTAGAAAGATTGACTTGAAAGCATGTCTATATCTCCCAAGATTAAAAATTATGATTATGCATGATTGTATATCAGTATACTGACAAATATGAGTTATGGTCCAGGGACTAATATTAAATTTAGGTTTGAAAACAATGTGGCTTACACATTCCTTGTTTTCTTTACAGTTTTCTTATTCTATTATCATCTTGCTATAAATGTCTATGCTGATTTCTGGATAATCTCCAGGGCTTGCATACATGCACACCATACACACACATACACACACATACACACACACACACACACACACTCACATACATCACATTTTTCACATTTAGCACTGGGAGTAGGGATACCTATTGTATTAGTTTAGTTTGTTATGGAAACATGCTCTGATGATCCTAAAACATGGCCTTGACACATATAAGACCAGAGACTTACAGCCACTAAACCTAATTTGTCTGCCTCAGTTACACTGGGTTATCATAAATTTAATAAGACAACCTGGCCACCTTGCCTAGGCAACAGTTATCTCTATACAGGTTTAAGGTAAAAATGTTGAGGGTTCTTACCGGGCTGCGCCTCTGTGATCAGCAAAAAGGAAGAGAGAACAGACACCTAGTCAGAGAATGATGGATCAGTCAACAGGCTTGGGTAATAGAAGACTTCATAAACAACTAACTAAACACTCACTCCAAGTAACCAGGCCAAAGGAAGGCAGGCAGTCATTGTGTTTGTGGCTTATTTAAACCATAAGGAGGTTTTGGAGAACTTTAAAGGGAATGTATCCACTGTATGATATAGCTTTGCTAATGGGTATCAGTTTCAGTTATGTGTATGTACATACAAAGCAGAAACATACAAGAAAACTTTACTGATAGCTTTAAATATCTTGTCATAAGGAGTTTTCTTCATAGTGTTTGAGGAGGGGAATTTTAGAGATGGTAGCACAGAGACAACTGTTTTCCCACACAACAGAGTGTTAGCACATATCATAGATGTGATGGATTTCCCACATAATTCAGGCTTTAATCAGAGTCTCCAAAAATCAGAGAGCAGGGTAAGAGATACCTCTTCTTTGCCTGGTTTTTCTCTTTAGTGTTCGGTGAAATGAGTGCTGATAAGAACTTTTTAAAAAGTCAGTGTTCTTGGCCTAGTGACTTAAGCAGCCTCTACAAATGGATAGAATGTGATGGGGAAGATGAGGAGCTCCTGAGACGTGCAGGTGGGAATGATAAAAACTGTCCAGCAGCAATAAAACATGGGGGGGCCAGATGCCTGGAAAAACACAAGATGCGGACGTACAACTGCTTTCTTTCACTTTCAAACCTTGATCATGGCTGCTATCAATTTACCCCAACAACCGCTGGTTGCTCTCCCTCTTTAGGATTTGTCTTTAGTAACAAGCGTGACTGTGATGCGAATGGAGAAGCAGCTGTTTCTCAGTTTCACTTTCAGGAATATGGCTTAGCCCATGAGTTCACCAGAGGTTGCCTGGAACCCAGTACTGGCCAAATTTCAAAATCTGGGCAGGAAGCACAAACTCAGAAGTATCTAGAAGGTTGCTTAATGAAAATGATGATTCTACCCTCTAGAACGTAGATAAGAAATGAAAGCCTATAGTCATTTATAGCTGGGGGCTTCCACGGATCTCTAGTCCAACTACCTCTGTGATATAGAGAGCAAAGTGAGGCTTTGAGGTCCAGAGCTAGGAAATGGAGACGACCAGAAACAGACTTTAGAGCTCAGGTCTGCTAAACTCATGTTTTTCCTAGGACCCCAAGCCTGATGTTGTTGGAGGACTCTAAAGACAGGGAGCCAGGAACTGGTAAGTAAGCTAGGATTTTAGAAATACTTACTCTAGTTGATTTTACTTGTAATATTTTAGACGTTATTATGTGCCATAGTTTTCCGATTCTGTTCCATATTGATCCCACCTTTCTTATAAATATATGCATGATGGAATTTAAATAAAATTAGAAAAAAGGACACATGAATATGTATTTCTTGGCTTAAATTCTTTTACTGACAAATTGTTACTGTCTTTTGCGAGAAATTCAAGCACTCTTTTATATAAAGATTTGGAGTGTATAATTCTTTACCGACCAGGCTAAAGTTCTTCTCTAAAGAACTTTGTGGGCATTTATGATTTTAGCTTTAATTTCATGGCAAAAAATTCATTCTTAAAAGCAGCATAAAATACAGCAAAGAGGGGATTAAAATTGATGCAATTTCCCCCAAGTTGATTATGGGAAATAATGCAAAATAAAATGTATATTGCAACCATGCAGAGGCAGAAACTTAAATTCAATAATCTTTACTAAGATTATAGAGGCCATTTGTCAAAATAACTTCAATTATATTAATTCACCCAAATTAAGTTCAATCAGTTAAAAACCTATATAGTTTAATGAATAGTTCCTGTTTGTATGTTTTCTAGTAAAGGTAACATGAAAAAAGGAACCTCAAGGAACAGCTGTTGAAATTCATGTAGTCACAAGCTTATTCACAAGAATCCAGAAGATCCAGCTAAAAGCTGTGAAAAGCTCAGACCCGAAAGCCTCAAGGTCCATAATTAAAAGCTATCTGAAACCTTCAAAAGGAAAGGGATTCCATAAGCTAAATTGAAAGGCTTTTTCTACACTAATTATCACTTTAAAGGAGTATAAAGTGGTTGTAGGTTTTGCTGAACAGCAAAATCATTCTCAACCACGAGGGGAAGGTCTTTCCCGTCAATAGTTTATTTTACTCTTTTTCCTGCCATTTCCCCAGAATTCTGAGGCCTTTAGCATTCTACCTTTGTTCTACCAATATATAGAATTTGCTTCAGGGGTGGAAGGAAACATTCAGCATCTGATCTTGATATATTCTGGAAGCTGAATACTCTCCGTGTTAAACTGGAAACTCAAAAGCATGCAGGGCAAGGAGCAGGAAAGCTATGGATCAGGGCATGAGAGTTTCATGGAGCTTTGGTGAAGTGGCTGCAACTCAGGGCCACTTGAACACAAATTATGGGCCTAATCCTGCCAAATCTTCAGAGTTGTCAGAAAATAGGACTATTGATTCTGGTTTTTAAATGGCAATCAGATTGTTTGCGTGACCAAACAAAACATCTTTTCAGTTGTTCAGAATCTGCAGGTGGCCAATTTGTCTCTGATTGCAGACATTTGTATCACACATAATAAGCTCTCAACGAATTTTTTATATACTGTTATTATTATTTCACCTGATTACTCAAACAGGGACGTTGCAGTTGGTCTATTTGTTTTCTGAACAAATTTCCTGTGTTCCTAGTTAAACACTAATTGTTCAGTTCCGCAACTGTTCTCGATCTTCTGATGCATTCTGGAGAAGGTACTGAAAAACATTTTATTTTCCCCTATACTTTTATTTTGATGTTCAAGTTAGAGATCAAATTTACTTTGTATTTTGAGGCTATTTTCAAAATGGGTATACACTGCTAATTTATGATTTGGTCACTAGAATGCAGATCTTTGCTTAGAATATTTTGCATTTTTAAAATTTATATACTCTGCCATTTGAATACGCCTTCTAAAAGAAAATACTTCAGTACATGTCCTAAAGTATCCTTATCACAGTATCCTTATCCTACACCAGCCTCGTTTTGTTTATTTTTTGCACAAAAGGATTAATTTAAATTCAGCCAACTAGGATAACTTAAGTCTTTGCCAATATGCATAAGTGTTTTGAGACATTTATAAAAAGAAGTCACCAAACACAATCTGTCCAGCTTGTCAAAAATCACTAAATAACCAGCCTCAGGTTTTGAAGCTTTACAACATCCTCATTTGCTAAAATTCAGCGCTATAGGGAAACACCACAAAATGCGTGAAAAGCCACAAAGCACTAAACAAATATTATTTTTAAGCAGTCTAGTCATAGCAAATTCAGTGATTCATGGTAGTGAATTTTCTAGGAAAGAATTAGCATATATGATCATTTTGTTTATTATTATGACACTAATCAATATTCTTATTTGCTTTTAAATGCTTTAGGGTAGTCTATCTGACAAGCACCTATTGGAAGCCCCCACCCCTGCCAATTGCTGTGTTTATCTATATTTAAATTTGTTTCTATACCTCTTACAAGTCAGATGACAGTGAATGCCTATCAGATCCAATAAGACTTGGTAGAAATAATCTTCTGAAACTCCATATGGGAAGAGAAGCAAAGAGCCGAGGCATCACTAAAAGTTCCCTGGGTTGAATATCAACAACATGGGCATTACCCAAGAAAAATGAAGCAGGGGAGCAAGAGGAAAACTCATCCTTAAAGGCACAGCTAGCAATGAAATGGAGTACTTACAGTTGAAATTGCTGTAAGAACAACAGGAGGAAAGCCAATGAAGAATAGGAAATTTTTAAAGCACCATGGGTAAACTTCAGGCTATTTAATCTTGTTAACATTCGAAGTGGCCAAGTTTGGATAATTCAGAGAAAGATTCAGAGTCAAAGAGAATAAATGAAATGGGCAAACTATCAAAAAGGTTACTGAAGCACACCAACAATATGTGTGTCACATAGCATGTGACACAGAGTTGACTCTCCGTTACTCAGAAGTGGGCCATTCCATTTGTTAATAATTAATTGTGATACGTACTAATTTTATGCTTGGAAACCAAGTCATGGAGTCCATATTTTGATAAACTGTAATATTTTGATTCCATCTTTTGTTCTTCCTTTGTCTTCTGCTCTTCCTTCCTCCAATCACATCAAATTGCTATCAGTGCATTTCCTGTACGTGGTATAGAGACTGCCAGGCTTGGGTGAGTGGGCAGGATGGGAGGTCTAGCAATTATTGCAGCATCCACTTAGGTGAGGTCAATAGACAACCAATCACTTCTCAGTGTGTGCTAATGAGGAAATACAATATTTTCATATTTTCCACTGGAGAGGTCACCTGTATCAGCATCCTGGGATCATGTTCCCAATAAACTAGGCAGAGCAGCCCAGAAAAATGAAATTTTTTTTAGTAGGTCAGTTTCATTGTTGCTCTAAAAAAAAAAAAATGTAGATACATTTGATCAGATTTGTGCTGCCACTGAAAATCACCCCAGTGATAAAAAGGACCATTAAGAGGTGATCTGCGATTTATAAAGATCTTCTTTATTGTCTCTGACAACTCCAGAAGGGGATAATTTTTCTGATTAATTAAAAACGAAAAGAAGAGAAAAAGACAACTTGCTTCTCCTAGGACGGATTCACAAGCATTCACTCAGGATGCTATCATGTTGTACATTACCAAAAAAGTAACAAAAAAATATATGTAGCTTGATGAACCCAAATAGAAGCTGCAATAAATGGAACTTAACACTAAAATATTTTATTATATGCCTGTGTGATTGGGGTAGAGGTGATTCTTTACAAAATTACCCCGTGGCCCTTAATAACAGACTTGGAAAATCACTTAGCAACCAGCTTCCTCTTTTCCTCATGGGGCATAATTAGGCCGCGTCGTATTTGTTTTTAAAATTCAGAATACTGTTTAGGTGTTAAATACAGTCAGTCATTAGATATACAGACAGTGAAAATGGACAGAATAAACAATGTTTGGCAAAGATATAGAAAGAATTTGTTGTTTCTTACCGGACTTTTCCTCTAAAAGCGTAAGCATGGAAAGAAAAAATAAACAGAAAATGAAAGAGGTGAAATGTATATTCAAGAAGATGCAGCTCAAGGCTCAGAATAACCTTACTTTAAAGCAGCTCTCCAAGGCATTGTTTTTATAAAGGCTTCCTGTAGGCATCAATATGGTCATTCCCAGGCTGCTGGCTTTAGACCACCCCCAAAACGTGCCATTTGGCGATACTGTTTCGAGTTATAGACACTTGAAACCAGCCAACTCGGGGAGAAACTTTCTCTGAACAACCCTAATCTGCCTAAAGATAAATCTTCCAGAAAGAACTTAATTGTCATAAGAGTATAATAAACAAGGGAGAGGAGATGAGACGTCAACACCACCTCTAGACAAACTTTGCCACAAACTATCACACTTCCCATCTATGCTTCCAAAGGCCCATTCATGTTCCCTAAAAATCATTTACTCTCCCCTTAGATGCCTGCTTCCTTCTTCCTACTAAGATGATATTTAGCCCTGAATTCTGAAACCACTCATTTTTCTTAAGGGTCTGCCAGGTATACAGGAATAGACATGTTAATAAGCTTATGTTTGTTTTTCCTTTGTTGATCTGTCTTTGCTAAAGAGTCACAGCTGAAAACCTAAGATGGGTTAATGTAGTTTTGCCTCCTTTCCAAGATCAAGTGATAAGAGGACATGGGTGTGGTTTCCATTTGAGCACATTCTAAGCTCTTTTTGAACGGCTTCAGTGCAGTTCAGAAGCTCAGTCATGTCTGACTCTTTGCGACCCCAGGGATTTGTAGCACACCAGGCTTCCCTGTCCATCGCTAACTCCTGGAGCTTACTCAAACTCATGTCCACTGAGTCAGTAATACCATCCAACCATCTCATCCTCTGTCGTCCCCTTCTCCTCCCACCCTCCATCTTTCCCAGAATCAGGGTCTTTTCAAATGAATCAGTTCTTTGCATCAGGTAGCCAAAGTATTGGAGTTTTAGCTTTGACATCAGTCCTTCCAATGAACATTCAGGACTGATTTCCTTTAGGATGGACTGGCTGGATTTCCTTGCAGTCCAAAGAACTTTCAAGAGTCTTCTCCAACACCACAGTTCAAAAGTATCAATTCTTCAGCGCTCAGCTTTCCTTATAGTCCAACTCTCACATCCATACATGACTACTGGAAAAACCATAACATTAACTAGATGGACCTTTGTCAGCAAAGTACTGTCTTTGCTTTTTAATATGCTGTCTAGGTTGGTCATAACTTTTATTCCAAGGAGTAAGCGTCTTTTAATTTCATGGCTGCAATCACCATCTGCAGTGATTTTGGAGCCCCCCAAAATAAAGTCTGCCACTATTTCCACTGTTTCCCCATTTATTTGCCATGAAGTGATGGGACCAGATGCCATGACCTTAGTTTTCTGAATGTTGAGCTTTAAGCCAACTTTTCAATCTCTTCTTTCGCTTTCATCAAGAGGCTCTTTAGTTCTTCTTCACTTTCTGCCATAAGGGTGGTGTCATCTGCATATCTGAGGATACTGATATTTCTTCTGGCAATCTTGATTCCAGCTTGTGCTGAATCCAGCCCAGCGTTTCTCATGATGTACACTGTATATAAGTTAAATAAGCAGGGTGACAATATACAGTGTTGACGTACTCCTTTTCCTATTTGGAACCAGTCTGTTGTTCCATGTCCAGTTCTAACTGTTGCTTCCTGACCTGCATACCGGTTTCTCACAGGCTTACTTTTATCAAATAGACTTTGAAAATAGAAAATTATCCTAGGTATTATTGAAAGGAGCTGGAACATTTTACGAATGCATTGCAGCCTATCCATGAATCTAAAACATGAGATTTTCCTCAAATTCCAATCTTGTCAGGGAATCTGGTACCTATTAACTTCTCTCAAGATACTCTGTCTAAAACCATCAGTTCTTTCATCCCATCCTTCATCTGTTACCACTCCCCATGGGAAATGACAAATTATTTCCCTGGTGAGTGGTCCCTGGCCCCCGGGGATGCTCTTTTCTTTCCTCCACAATTTATTTATTTGGCCACACCATGCAGCATGTGGGACCTTAGTTCCCTGACCAGGGATTGAACACATGTTCCCTGCATTGGAAGTCTTAACCACTGGTCAGCCAGGGAAATCCCCTTCCACATCTTCTTAATAAAGGCTTCATGTCTTTTTCAATGTTTTATGTCCTAAATCCATCCTTTGCATTATCCCTAGAATTATTTTCTAAAAATAGTGAAGTGAATGTGTTACTCTGCCCTGTAAAAACCTCCCTAGTATGTAGAAAATAGAGTTCAAACTCCATTCTGTCATTTAATGCCTTCATGATGGGCTCCAGCTCACCTTCACTGCCTCATCTTCCACTGCTGCCTGTATAAAATCTACACTTAGCTGCAGTCACTCCTTGACATCTCCTGAACATGTAGAACATTCATACTTCCCTGACTTCTGCTCAGGCTGCTTCTTCAGCTTTGATGCTGTCTTCCTCTCCTTCAAATTGTTGTTGTTGTTGAGTCACTAAGTCATTTCTGACTCTTTGTGACCCCACAGACAGTAGCCTGCCAGGCTCCTCTGTCCCTGAGATTTCCCAAGCAGAGATACTGGAGTGGGTTTCCATTTCCTACTCCAGGGGAATCTTCCTGACCCAGGGATTGAATCCTCATCTCCTGCATTGGCAGGTGGATTCTTTACCTCTGAGCCATCAGGGAGGCCCTCTCCTTCACACACCATCTTACTTACTCTTGAAGGCCAATAGCACTTCCTCCATGAGGCCTTCCCTAAGGTTCCCAATCAGAGTAAATAGTTCCCTGGCATCTATTAGACCCAGAGAAGGCCAGGTACACATGGCTAGTATATTTTTTGCAATTCTTATTTTATTCTGTATTACTTTGACATCTCCATTCAATTATTCAGTTCAGTTCAGTTCAGTTCACTCACTCAGTCGTGTCTGACTCCTTGCGACACCATGGACTGAAGCACACCAGTCCTCCCTCCCTGTCCATCACCAGCTCCCAGAGTTTACTCAAACTCATGTCCATTGAGTTGGTGATGCCATCCAACCATCTCATCTTCTGTCACCCCCTTCTCCTCCTGCCTTCAATCTTTCCCAGCATGAGGGCCTTTTCAAATGAGTCAGTTCTTTGCATCAGGTGGCCAAAGTATTGGCATTTCAGCTTCAGCGTCAGTCCTTCCAATGAACATTTAGGACTGATTTCCTTTAGGATGGACTGGTTGGATCTCCTTGCTGTCCAAGGGACTCTCAAGAGTCTTCCCCAACATTCAATTATTAGCTCCAAGTAATGATTATGAATGGGCTCTATCTAGCCCCAAACAAGGCACACAGTCGGTGCTCAAATCATGTTTATGAATTTTCTTTTTGTGGTCATTAAAACATAATACAAATGTTTTAAGCACAATGTCTTTTAAAATCCAGAAAGATGAATTGTTCTCTGAAACAAGGCTGAATTGTATATAATATATAGCCCAAGGGATATGGCCCCAGATGTAATGGTTCCTTCACCAGCTTTTAAAAATATAAAATTCACTTTGCTTCTATTTAACTGTTGATCTCTTTGCCCATTAGTGACCTCAGGGGCTAATATATGTTATCAAGACTCCAAGGAAGTGGCACAGCTTTGCACACACATTGATGCAGAGCTATGTGATTGGTTCTCCAGAGTGGAAAATTCTCCCATAGCAAAAAAATCCCTTGTGTTTCAGCATAACTGAGGATCAGCATAGGGCCCATGTCCTAGGTACTGCTTTCAGACCCAGACCATTGCTAACTAGTACAGAGAAATAAGAATTATTAAGATCCAGGATTTACAAACAAAAAGAATTTTGGGGTTAAAATCAGATAGCTTCAAAGGAGTTGTCATGGAGGGAGGTGCAAACATTTTTATATAGTCAGATGAATTTAATCCCTTATTTTCTGGATGCTATTGAATAAGTCATACTGTTTCTCCATTCCATTTTGTAAAGTAGGGATGATGCTATCTTATAGAACTGTCATGAGGATTAAAAGATGTGAATGATAGTGACAGGTAGTGCTCACTGAGACTTTACTATTATTGTTTACCTTTATGAGGTTGGTGTCATTGTTACCTCTTATTTACCAGTGAGGAAAAGGAGCCTCAGATGAGCTCCAAGATCACGTGGCCACAAAAGATGAGAGTGGGACTGGATCCCTGCTTCTCTAATTCCAGAGAACCTTGGCAGCGGTGGGTCATTTGTTGTTTAGTCCATCGGTCATGTCCGACTCTTTTGTGACCCTACAGACTGTAGCCTACCAGACTCCTCTGTCCATGGGATTTCCCAGGCAGGAATACTGGAGAGGGTTGCTGTTTCCTTCTCCTGGGGATGTTCCCAACCCAGAGATTGAACTCACATCTCCTGAAGTGGCAGGTGGATTCTTTACCACTGAGCCACCAGGGAAGCCCAGTCCCCACGGTCCTTATCAGCACTGGGATTTAGAAACAACCGAGCTGAAAGCTTACAGATCACAGAGTCTGGAAAATAATCTTGGATTTTTCCAATGGAAGGAGTTAAATAGATCATGCTTGTCTATCAGAGCGGGTCACAGGGAATTAGCTTTTCAGAAAGTGAGCTTGAATTTCTAGGCATAGTTTTGAATCTGAGAATTAAACTCTGATTATAAGATATATGTCTCAGCTTTTTTCTAGAATTAAGTGCATTTTATGAAATTAGAATCAGAAGAATAAATATAAACACAAGAATGCCAAAGGCCTTCCTCTCCTTCCCATTCTAGGCTGTATGTTGATTAAAGCATCTTTATTCCATATGTTGTTTCAATTGTTAGCAGCTATCAACACCTAGGCTATGCTGCTTGGGTTAAGGGTTTCTTCAGAGTGATAAACAAACAAACAAAGATAAAACATGACAAGACAATTCTCCTTTGGGGAAAGCAAAGATATTTCTTGATTTAAAATGAACTATCATCAGAGTGGTTTCTAATTATGGAAAAGATAATAAAAGAAACGAAAAAGTGATGCATACTTCCAGGTACTCGTGTTCACAGAAATAAAGTGAATTTTTGGATTGAACAATACATACACCTAAAATATAACCATTGTCTCTAAGTACAGAGATATTCCTGTGATCATCCTTGTGATCAAGAAAGCTTTCCAAGGAACACACAGACCCCTGCCCTCTGTGGATGGAGAGCCTCTCTCTGGGTGCATTATCCTAAATCACTTTGTTATGCAAATAGTCTTTCAAGATAGGGCTTGTTGAAGCCTTCATTTCTACATGAAGAGCTAGAAATCTGCAGGATTTAAAAACTGAATTCTGTTTAAGACCCAGACCAAATCCAATAGCGGTGAATAGAGAAAATATACACCATAGTTTTAATGATCCTTTTATGGAGATTTTGTGTTCCAAATACACCCCTAAGGAACTAAGCTGCCGTGGGAATTTTTGGAATCAAGTTTCATACAGTGGAATCAAAACTGAAAAAACTAGATCTAATTTAGAAGTTTTTAAAGAGTCTACAATTGCTTAACCTTAAAAATAGGATGGCTGTCTTTTGAATCTTTGTATTTTAGCTAATGAGATTTTTTTTATAGATATAACCACTTCCTATCAGTTATGTACAAATAGCCAGATATTGACAAGGAGCAAAAGGATTATTTATTTATTATTAATAAATCATTAACAGTTATCTATTGGTTACCTAATACGGACCAGACACTATTCTTGGTGAACAAAACAATAGGAACAATAGGCAATAAGCTTCCATTAACTTTTGTGGGAGAGGAAAGATAATAAATAATAAATATCACAAGTAAGAAAAGTATTTAGGGTTTTAGAAGATGATACATGTAATTTCAAAAAGTAGAGTGAATAGAAGGGTTTGGGAATGGCAGGGTATAGAGTTTTGTGATTTTTATTATTTTTAAAAATTAAAAAATATTTTAAACTGGAGTATAATTGCCTTACAATGTTGTGTTTCTGGTGTACAATGAGGTGTACCAGTTACATGTGCACATATATCCCTCCCTCTTAAATCCCACCCCTCTAGGTCATCACAGAGCACCGAGCTGAGCTCCCCGTGCTATTCAGCAGCTTCCCACTAGCGATCTACTTTACATACGGTAGTGCATGTATGTCAGTCCTAATCTCCCTACTCATCCCATCCTCCCTTCCCTCTCTGTGTCTACATGTCTGTTTTCTACATCTGAGTCTCTATTCCTGCCCTGGAAATAGATTTGTGGTTTTTAAAAATAATGTGGTCAGGAGAGGCCTCATTGAGAAGGTGTCTTGGACAAGTTGAGAGGGGGTGGCAGTGCCAGTATTTGGGGGGAGTGGACAGCTCCAGGGAGCCAGGGAGGAGCAGGGTGAGAAGGAGAGTGGCAGGTGTTAGTCTGGGGTCATGGGTGTTGCCACCATGAAGGTCTTGGAGGCCACCGAGAGGACTGGCTTCACTCTGCTCCAATGTAGGAGTTCTCAGCAGGGACATTTAGTCACTTCTGATTGTTCAGAAGAGGTGCTGATGAAAAGAGACCAGAAAAATGCCAGGATGGGGCATATGTTGTTGTTCTTCATTACTCTCTGGAAGCTGATTTTGATTCCTCATGTACCATGCTAAAAATAAAATAGAGATGGACTTCACATGGGCTGGGAGGTAGAAAGAGAGTTTCAACTAGGCAAAGCAGAGGGCGGGCCACCCATCTTGCCTTCCCTCTGTGTTGGCCACTTCAGGATGAGTAGCTCCGATTGCCATCCGTGGCTCTGCACCACTGCTGTGCTGGTGGCTGATTTGAAACAATAGTTCCTAAGGTCCATGGGCAGTTAGTGGCTGTCCTTTAGACAATATAAGAGACAGAAGGAAATCTCACCTTTATTCTTTTAAGAAATGAAATGTCCCCCAGTCACTGAGGAAACATTTTCTGATATAATTAATATGGGTGATTCATACTCTAAGATTTTTTTCTAAAACAATTAAGAAGTATATTCATTGCTGTAGATTATTTCTGGCACTAAAAAAAATTCTCCTTAGGAAAAAAGGAATAGGTACTTTTTTCTTATACTGCTATACTTAATTTTATACTATTACTCATACATGTGTAGAAACTACTTAGTATAAACATAAATATAATAGTATAGGAGAAATAATAAAATATCTATGTTTCCTTCTCAAGGTTAAGGACCACAAGTGACTGAATTCTAAGACTTCAGATAAGAAAACAGATATCTCATTAGGATTTATGGGATTAGGGGAAGAGAATTATGACAAAAAACTGGCCTCCACAGAACACAACATATTAATGAACTTTAGAAAAGAGCCTACAAATGACTCCTGTAAGAGAAGAAACAGTTGTTAGTATTGTTTATCCATCCAATAATTGAGAAAAACTTGGCTTTAATTGAAGGGGAAGATGAAAAATTTGCTCTCTTTATAAAATAATGCAAGGGATATAAGTTGCATTATACCACAATGAAACACCAAGGTCCATATATTTCCCACAGTGAAGAGCATCCTTCTGTCCAATCAACCAGCAAGTATTGTCTAAGTACCTGTATTGTCATGCCATTCAAGGTCATAGACTCCAGAGGAAAGGCTCCTTCAAGGCAAGAGAAAGCAAGCTTCTGGGTGCAGGGTTAGTCATCATAAATCCAACACTTACTGAACTATTCACAAGTTATGTTTCTGTCACAAACTTATTTTCCAAAACAATTGCTTCTTGAGTCCATTCTATCCTGAATACACCATAGCTAATAAAATGATTATAAATTAAAATCTATAGTAGTAGGACTAACACAACTGAGGCAGAAGACCTTAAAGATAGAAAAATAACCTTTTAAATTATAATTAATGCTGTAATTGGGTGCATGTTCAGTCATGTCCAACTCTTCTGTGACCCCATGGACTGTAGCCTGCCAGAATTCCTCTGCCTGTGGAATTCTCCAGGCAAGGATAGTGGAATGGGTTGCCATGCCCTCCTCCAGAGGATCTTCCCGACCCAGGGATCAGACCTGCATCTCTTGTGTCTCCTGCATTGGCAGGTGGATTCTTTACTACTAGTGCCACTTTGGAAACCTTAGCACTGTAACTAAAAGGATATAATTCAAGAATTTACTGCCTTTGGTTGAGGATTCCCTAATGTTTTTATGTGAGTCAATGCTGAGTCTATTGTTTCATTCAATTAGATTTTAAGTTGATAACAGAAGGTCTTAGAAGTTGATAACTGAGACTTAAGGTCTCCAACCCTAGTGTTCATGTTTCTGGAACCCCTAATCAGATAAAGTTGTCTGAAACAGTAGAAAATAATGAAAGAATCTACAGTTATGCAAGGAAATTCTAACTCTTACACCTCACAAATGGAAGCAAAATACCAGGTACTCAAAGGGTAAACGACCATTACTTGGAGAAATAATGACAAAGGCGATCCAGATTGAATTAACATTCTGCTCATTTTCAAGAAGATCAAAACATACAAGAGCTTAGGGATTTCTTCTGACCATTTAGGTAAAAGGGTTTGGAAAAATGATATTCTAATTTTAAATGTCAGGAAATGGAAACAACAGAGAATTCTCTAAGAAAAAATAATTAGTAATGAAAGAAAGATCAAACACACTTCAGATATGAAAAGAGTTCTTCTGCAGATAGCCAATGACTTACTGTAATTCAGGAAAGAAAACAATATATCAATAAAAGAAGATCCCACCCAATTCCCCATCTACCGTGCTCTATAAGGCTTGGGAAAAAAGAGACACATCTCATATGTCAACTCCAGATGCTTTTGGTCAAGCTGCTTGCAATTCTGTCTACAGGGGGCTTCTCAGACAACCTCTGGGATGTGGACCTAGTCGGAAGATCTGCTGAGGGTTTGGAAGGGGAGTGGCAGCTTATACACTCCATGCTTGACATCCCTGGTCTAAACCCAACCCAAATCATGCTTGCCCTGTGAAGCTCTCCTTGAAGAGTTGAACCCAAGCTGAACTCCTCCTTTCCAACTTGCTGCCCTGGAGGTCTGCACCGAGCACTTATATCAGAATGCTTGCTATCTGTACCCTGCCCTGGCACCGTGCAGAGTTTCTACCAGGAGCGAATGCCAGTGTGTAGGAGACTGGAGCTCTTCTCCCCCAACTGATGACTCTCTGTTTTTACTGAACTCAATGGGGTGCTGAACCTTCTGCCAAAGTGAGGACAGGAAAGGGGGTGGTGTTACCAAGCAGCAGCAAATTCAGGGATTTTGCTCTCTGGCAGGCTAATTTGAGGGTGGGAGGGTGGGTGGAACACCTGGAATAGGCAAACAGCACCAGAGTGTCTTCAGTTGCAAGCTAGCTATCTCCCCCTCCCCAGAGTTTGTGATGAAATAACTCCGTTTTGGATGGCAAATCTCCTGGAACAAGATGAAATGGATTGCCCCTTCACAACTCCATGTCAGTTTTTAATTCCTTATTGCGCTGAATTTTGCAGGGGAAAGGGAGGAATTGCTAGCACACATGCCAGGCTAGGTCACCTCCCACTCTCAGCATTTCTATCAGCCCTCTTTTCCTTGCCTTTGCTCAAGTCCTCCCTCGCTATTTTTATTTTCTTCCTGCCTCCCACAAGTCTCTGAACTTAAGGAAAAGAGAAATGGAGCTGAAAAGGGAACTGCTACTTACAGAGCCCCTTCCTAAGTGACAGGCATCAAAGGGGAAATTTTGCAACATTATTTCATGTCATCTTTACATCAGTCCTGAGAAAGTATGTATTATTTTTCCTATTTTACAGATTTAGGATCTGAGATGCTTAGTGAAGGAGCTTGCCCATGGACACACAGATAATAAGATACTAACTCAAAAGCCCATGTTCTTCCTCTTTAACCAATGTGCTTCAAGGAAGTGCTTTCTTTCTTGGTCCCCTTGCTATATCCTTAATCTGCTCCTAAAATAGCAATTTCCATAGAGATTATTGGGCTAGAAAACACAGCAGAATATCAAAGCTGAGAAGGATTTAAAGAGGACTGAATCATGCCCTAATTCAATGTAGATGAGAATATATACTGTGATTAACTTGGCAGAATGGAGGAAGTTGTTGGAGTTCAAGTCCTGGCCCTTTCTGCTGCCTCTTGATATCTCGGAGTTGATTTCTTCTATAAAACAGGGGGATCACCACTTCCTTGTCTGCTTAACAGCATAGTTTGCCCAATACATCTTTCTGATCATGACAGCTTTTGTAAAACATAAACCATTATTATAGTGAATCACTGACATAAAAAAATTCCTTGCTGATTGATTAATTAGGGGAACTGAAATATATATCATATAAAAACAAGGTGTCATTCCTTAAAATTTAAAATAGAGGTGACCCAGCAGCCATTAGGCCTGACTGACCCATAAGCTCAGCTTTGCTCTCTTGTCACATGGAACTTAGGAGGGAGTGTATGCTTGTACCCTGACATGGGCTCTTTAGATACCATTAAAGTGATAGCCTTCAAAGAGTTTGTGAGTACTCATAAATTATTTGTAAAATGTTTTGGATGATTTAATGTATTTTTCATTTTTCCTCTTTAAAGAGAACCAATAGCTCCCATCAAAAGTAGTAAAATATAGTGGGTAAGAGTTCTTTTTTTGTAATATGCTGTATGTCCCAAACCAAAAACTAATAATTGTCTCTTGTAATGCATTTATCTCTTAAAGAAGGTAAAAATAAAAATGTTGAGTTGCAAAACAAAGGCAAATAATACTAGCTTTTAGGTTAATTGGGCTTCCCTGATAGCCCAGTTGGTGAAGAATCCACCTGCAATGCAGGAGACCCCAGTTCGATTCCTGGATTGGGAAGATCCGCTGGTGAAGGGATAGGCTACCTACTCCAGTATTCTTGGGCTCCTCTTGTGGCTCAGCTGGTAAAGAATCAGCCAGCAGTGTTGGAGACCTGGGTTCAATCTCTGGGTTGGAAAAATCCCCTGGAGTAGAGAAAGCTACCCACTCCAGTATTCTGGCCTGGAGAATTCCATGGACTATATAGACAATACCGTTGCAAAGAGACACGACTGAGTGACTTTCCCTTTAGGTTAATTACTTTAAAAAGTGTATCAATCTCTTAAATGATGTAGAAAATAAAAAAAATGGAATTGTAAACTGTTTTTACAACGTTAGCTTTATAACTGCCATCTATTACTGAAATCTCATTTTAAAAATTCTGTAGCAGGTAAATGTTCTGAATTAGAAAACAGATTTCTCAGTTTAAATCTCAGCAACTTCATTTAGTAGCTGTGACGTTTTGGGTGAGTTAATTAATTCTTCTATGCCTCAGTTTTCTCATCTGTAGAATGGAGGTAAAAATAGTACCCATCTCATAGGTTGTTGTGAGGATCGGTTCTTTCAGCTCAGGCACTCAGTCATGTCCAACTCTTTGTGACCCCATGGACTGCAGCATGCAGTTTGATCCCCTGGAGGAGGGCATGGCTACCCACTCTAGTATTCTTGCCTGGAGAATCCCCATGGGTAGAGGAGTCTGGTGGGCTATAGTCCATGGGGTTGCAAAGAGTCAGGCATGACTAAGTGACTAAGCATAAGGCTTAATCAATAGTAAAATCATTTAAATAATACTATCTACCTTTATAGGAGCCTTTTAAGAATTAAGGAAGAAGTGCCTGTAAAGTAGTTAGTATTTTGTAAGTAAATTTATGTAAGGCCCAAAGGAGTTACTCAGTAAATGATAATTATTATTAATCAGAATAATTCAGTTTGTTTCATGGTGACTATTCATAAATCTCATGGTCTCAAGGTCAGAGACCATTTAGAAAACTTACAATGGCAATTATGTTGCTGGTTGGCAGATCTGAAATGTGATCTGACTATATATCAAATGATTCACATATATTAATTCATTTATCCTCACAACCTGTCCATCTTGGGAGGCACAACACAGCATAGCTCATAGTTTCATTGAGTTAGACAAGACTGTGATTCATGTGATTAAGCCTTGACTGGGGTTTAAATGTTTAAGTAACTTACTCAGGATCATATGGATAATGAGTACAGAGCCAGAATGAAAACTTTGTTGTTATTCAGTCTTGTCCAACTCTTTGCAATCACCAGGCCTCCCTGTCCTTCATCTCCCTGAATTTGCTCAAACATGTCCATTGAGTCGATGATGCCATTCAAACATCTCATCCCCTGTCGCCCCTTCTCAGTCTTTCCCAGCATCAAGGTCTTTTCCAGTGTCTCAGCTCTTCGTATCAAGTGGTCAGAGTATTGGAGCTTCAGCTTCAGCATCAGTCCTTCCAATGAGTATACAGGGTTGATTTCCTTTAGGATTGACAGGTTTGATCTCCTTGCCATCCAAGAAACTCTCAAGAGTCCACAATTTGAAAGCATCAATTTTTTGGCACTCAGCCTTCTTTATGGTCCAACTCTCACATCCATACATGACTACTGGAAAAACTACAGCTTTGATCATACAAACCTTTGTCAGCAGAGTGATATATCTGCTTTTTAACATGCTGTCTAGGTTTGTCATAGCTTTTCTCCCAAGGAGCAACTGTATTTTAATTTCATGGCTGCAGTCACAGTCTGCAGTGATTTTGGAGCCCAAGAAAATAAAATTTGTCACTGTTTCCAGTTTTCCCCATCTATTTGCCATGAAGTGATGGGACTAGATGCTGTGAGCTTAGGTTTTTGAATGCTGAGTCTTAAGTCGGCTTTTTAACTCTCCTCAATGACCTTCATCAAGAGGCTCTTTAGCTTCTCTTCACTTTCTGCCATTAGAGTGGTATCATCTGCCTATCTGAGGTTGTTGATACTGCTCCCAGCAATCTTGATTCCAGCTTGGGATTCATCCAGCTTGGCATTTCACATGATATACTCTGCATATAGCATATGTACTCAGCTAAATAAGCAGAGTGACAATATATAGCCTTGACATACTCCTTTCCCAATTTTGAACCAGCCCATTGTTTCATGTCTGGTTAACTGTTGTTTCTTGACCTGCAGACAGGTTTCTCAGGAGACAGGTAAAGTGATTTGGTATTCCCAACTCTTTAAGTATTTTCCACAGTTTGTTGTGATTCACACAGTCAAAGGCTTTCACTTAGCCAATGAAGCAGTAGTAGATGTTTCTCTGGAATTCCCTTGTTTTCTCTATGATCCAACAGATGTTGGCAATTTGATCCCTGGTTCTTCTGCCTTTACTAAATCCAGATACATCTGAAAGTTCTTGATTCATGTACTGCTGAACCCTAGTTTGAAGGATTTTGAGCATTACCTTGCTAGCATGTGAAATGAGTAAAACTGTGTGGCAGTTTGCACATTCTTTGGCATTGTCTTTCTTTGGAATTGGAATGAAAATTGACCTTTTTCAGTCCAGTAGCTACTGCTGAGTTTTCCAAATTTGCTGACATATTGAGTGCAGGACTTTAACAGCATCATCTTTCAGGTTTTTAAATAACTAAGCTGTAATTCCATCACCTCCACTAGCTTTGTTTGTAGTCATGCTTCATAAGACGCACTTAACTTCACACTTCAGGATTTCTGGCTCTCTGTGAGTGACCACACTGTTGTGGATGTCTGTGGCATTAGGATCTTTCCTGTATAGTTCTCCTGTGTATTCTTGCCACCTCGTCTTAATCTCTTCTGCTTCTGTTAGATCCTTGCTGTTTCTGTCTTTACTTGTACCCATCTTTGCATGAAATATTCCCTTGTTATCTCCAATTTTCTTGAAGAGATCTCTAGTCTCTTCCATTCTATTGTTTTCCTCTAGTTCTTTACATTGATCACTGAAGAAGGCTTTCTTATCTCTCCTTGCTGTCCATTGGAACTCTGCATTCAGTTGGGTATATCTTTCCCTTTTTCCTTTGGCTTTTGCTTCTCTTCTTTTCTCAGCCATTTATAAGGGCTCCTCAAACATTCACTTTGCCTTCTTGCATTTCTTTTTCTAGGGGATGGTTCTGGTTACCACGTCCTGTACAATGTTATAAACCTCCATCCATAGTTCCTCAGGCACTCTGTCTATCAGATAATCCCTTGAATCTATTTGTCACTTTCACTGTATAATTGTAAGGGATTTGATGTAGGTCATACCTTACTGGCCTAGTGGTTTTCCCTATTCTATTCATTTTACGTCTGAATTTTGCAATAAAGAGTTCATGATCTGAGCCACAGTCAGCTCCCAGTCTTGTTTTTGCTGACTGCATAGAGCTTTTCCATCTTCAGCTGCAAAGAATATAATCAGTCTGATATTGGTATTGACCATCTGGAGATGCCCACGTTTAGAATCAACTCTTGTGTTGCTGGAAGAGGATGTTTGTTATGACCCATGCGTTCTCTTGGCAAAACTCTGTTAGCCCTTGCTTTGATTCATTTTGTATTCCAAGGCCAAACTTGCCTGTTTCTTCAGATATGTTTTGACTTCTTACTTTTGCATTCCAATCCCTTATGATGAAAAGGGCATCTTTTTTTGGTGTTAGTCTAGAAGGTCTTAAAGGTCTTCATAGAACCATGCAATTTCAGCTTCTTGGGCATTAGTGGTTGGGGTATCAACTTTGAATCATTGTGAAACTGAATGGCTTGCCTTGGAAACAAGCCAAGATCATTCTGCTATTTTTGAGACTGCACCGAAGTACTGCATTTTGGACTCTTTTGTTGACTATGAGGTCTACTCCATTTCATCTTAGGCCCTCTTACCCACAGTAGTAGATATAATGGTCATCTGAATTAAATTGAATGCAAGCTTAGTTCTGACTTATTTTGGAGAAAAAAATTGTATTCAGTACAGAACTGAGAGTTTGTAGTTAAGAACAACTCTCAAGGTAAGTCAGCTGTGATCCTTGACTCACCAAAGAACAAAAATAATGGAATTAACAGCAGCTCATAACAAAAGGAAAAGATATTTTGCCAACAATTAAAATGTAGTGTTTGTTTTCTCAATTCCATGAATGCTATAGGAGCTTCAGGATCAAGGTACTTCGTGAGCAGAACACATCACTGAAGCACGTGATGAAAATTCTATGGGTTTTGGAAGAAATTGATATGTCTACCTCTGAGATCCTGTGAGGGGTAAGGAAGCCAAAAGACTGTGAAATGGAGGCCAGAGGAGAAGTTGGCTACATAAGACCATATATTTAATCAGGACTGAGTGAAGAGAGGCAGGCGTTTGGATCACAAGGGAAAGTTCAGCCTCTGTGGGCCACCTCCCATATCAACTATACATTATTTAAAATTTTATTATTGGAGTATAATTGCTTCACAACATTGTGTTAGTTTCTGCTGTGCAACAAAGTGAATCAGCAATGTGTATACATATATTCCCTCTCTTTTAAGATAAGCTTGTGGTTAACATGAATGTTGAACAAAAATCTGTCCAATATTTCTGATGTTAGCTCGCAGTGATGGCTTCAAATATTTAGCGAACTGATTTGAAGAGGGATGGAAAATGACGTCATTTCTCCATGAAATGAATTTGGTGGGGGTGTACAGTATAGAATCCCATTGGGAATGCTAGCTTTCAACAGGGTTTGCTGAAGAAGCACCGTACTTACTCAAGGGATTTTGTTAGAACAAAATTAGGAATGCTAAAACAATTTAGGAATGCTTCTGGGATGGCTTCAAAATCAATCTACAGGCAGCACAAAAGTTATTTTATTAACGCATTTTCCTAGTTTGATACTCAGAGTAATTACTGATCTTGGCTTTACATGACTTTTGGCTATTTGGGTTTCCTGATTTATCACCATTTAATGATATTCTTTAAAATGTGCCCCAGACTCTGCAAACAATTCTAACAACAATAGAATGATCCCTCAGCGTAGTGTCTGATCCTACAATATGGTGTTTACTATATTAACTCATTCCACCCTTACAACAGCCCTGTGAAGTTGGTACAGGAGTTATCTTCACTCACTAGTGAAGAAACCATGGCTCAGGTTTTGTAACTTGTGCAAAGCAACCCCAGCGAAGAGGTAGAGCCCAGTTGTCTGAGTAATTGTGATGTCATTGAATTAACTATTTTGCATTTCCCTCAAATTATCTTACAGGGAATTAATGGTATTCCATTGCATGTTAAGATTTCTTTTTGTTGTTCTTGTTTTCCCCTCTGAGAAATCTTTTCCTTTCAAGAACAAAACCATTTGTGAAAGCTGTAATAGAGGTCGGTTTCTATCCTGAATGTAAAGAGTGTGGTACCAAGGGAAGCAGAGAGCAGAGTGATTTGTCCTACACCTCTGTTTCCATACTCTCCTTTAAAAGAAAAATCTTTACATTTTATTAACAGAAAGAGGGGGACATCCCAACAACCACTGTGTGAGGTAGGTGTTCATTATTCCCATTTTAGTTATGAGGAAAGTGATACTCAAATAGGTTTAAGAGACTTGCTTAAGTTTGCAAGAGGTTGAGTTCAGTCTATCAGATTCCAGTATCTTTTCTGCAAGACAATCTAGCACTGTATGCTAGGTCCTTCAGGGGTAAGTACAAAGTCTGTGTTTGTGCTTAAAGAAATGTCAATCACAAATGTCCAGTATGGAAAAAATGGATTTAAAATTCCTCTTAAAGGTTAATCAGATTTGGTTCAAAATTAAAGTTTAAGACAGGCAAGAGATTGTCCAAACCTCTTCAAATGAATTCAAGACTTGAGATACACATACATTATAATCCCATGACTCTCAATAAAGGAGCAAAAGTTATCTTAAAATATGTATATACAAGTATATATAAATAAATGCATACATACATATATACATAATAGTGTGATGGTTAATATTATGTCAACTTGGCTAGCTATCAGGTATCCAGGTTAGACATTATTTCTGGGTGTGCTATGAGGGTGTTTCCAGATAAGATTAGCATTTGGGTAGCATTTGAACTGGTGGACTCAGAAAAGTGCATAACCCTCCTTTATGCGGGTCAGCATCATCTAATCTATTGAGGGTCTAAAGAGAAAAAAAAGGGAAAGGAAGGAGGAATTCACCCTGTTTTCTGCCTCACCATTTATGCTGGGACATCTCTTCTCATCTTGCACCCTCAGACTGGAATTTACACTGTTAGCTCTTCTGGTTCTCAGGCCTTAGACTGAAATGAATTATACCACCAGCTTTCCTGGGCCTCCAGCTTGTGGACAGCATATTGTGGGACTTAGCCTCCATAATCATGTGAAGCCAATTTGTTACAACAGGTCTACCATCTATTATCTCTCTATCACATATATACATCTATCTATCACATATACCGGAGAAGGAAATGGCAACTCATTCCAGTATTCTTGCCTAGAGAATCCCATGGACGGAGGAGCCTGGCAGGATACAGTCCATGGGTCACAAGAGCCAGACATGACTTAGCAACTAAGCCACCATCACATATACACATATATGCTGTTAGTTCTGTTTCTCTGGAGAACCCTGAATAATACCCTAGTAATAAAGAAACAATCAATTGCAAAGTACTACTTTTGCATCAGGAACTGTTACTAGGATATTCTGTGTGCTTTCTCTATTCACTCATTTATCAAATCTGCATGCCCAATATGTGCCATGTACTGTGCTAAGCACAGGGGACAAAAAATCAAAGAAGATTTGATCCTGCCAGAGACCAACAATAATCTGCAGAAAAACTTCATAAAGACTATTATTATCCTTCAGTTCAGTTCAGTTGTCAGTGGTGTCTGAATCTTTACGATCCCATGGACTGCAGCGTGCCAGGCTTCCCTGTCCATCACCAACTCCTGGAGCTTGCTCAAACTCATGTCCATCCAATTGGTGATGCCATCCAACCATCTCATCCTCTGTTGTCCCCTTCTTCTCCTGCCTTCAGTGAGTCAGGATGGACTGGTTTGATCTCCTTGCAGTCCAAGGGGCTCTCGAGTCTTTTCGAACACCACAGTTCAAAAGAATCAATTCTTTGGTGCTCAGTTTTCTTTATAGTTTAACTGTCACATCCATACATGACCACTGGAAAATCCATAGCTTTGACTAGATGGACCTTTTCGGCAAAGTAGTGTCTCTGCTTTTTTTTATTATCCTTTCTTTACAGAAAAGGAAATATAATCTCAGAACAATTGTGGGGCTCATCTAAGTTTACACAGGTAGAACATGGCAGACCTAGGCCTGCTGTCTGGACACCTGCTTTTTCAATTATTATATGCCTACCTCCTAAAATTCTATAAGAAATTATTTAAACAAATGGCCACAAAACACATGGAAGAGAAGGTGGTAACCCTAGGTGCCAAAATGTGCTGTGCAGACTTGTCTTCAGAAGGGTGTTTTACACAGCTGTTAAGAGTGCTATTGGCAGACAGCCTTCATCTGTTAACACTTCAGGGTCTGACACAGCTGCAGAGAGCCACCTCGGCCAAGGTCATGCCCCTTCTTAGCCAGCCCATATTGAAGCACTGATTGATGTAGCAGTATAATGATTATTCATCTCAGCCCAATTTAGAACAACTGTGAAGGGTCATTCTAGCTCAAGAGTTCCCCAGATGATTAGCTGAGGCTGTTGTTGGACATGCAAAACAGCTTACCTCCGCCCTCTGCCCACCCTACCCCTGAATACTGAGCCCAGTATCTTGCACATTAACCTTGGAATGAGAGATAATATGCTTCATGCAAAACCTGTTGAGAAAAGGAGGGACTCTGTCCTTTTGGACAGTCCAATTCCTTTGGATTGAACTCTGTCCAGTCCTCCAAAGAGCACAACTATAACATGAACCAAAGTTTTACAGAGACAGCATTTGGGTTTAATTTGGGTTTAGCACATTCCTTTCAATGATGAGGCAGTCTTTCTCCAAAAGAAATGAACTCTGTAAGACAGAGGGAGCATTATTACTGTTGGAGGAATCTGTATCAATCACATAAACTGATATTTAACTGAAATTGGTATTTTTAGTCCTGCTGCTGGCTAGTATGTAGCATAACATCACTGGTATTTAGAAATCAGTGATTAGAAATCTTTAAAAGGAAATTTCCTCATTTCAATAAGTTTGGGGAATAACTTAAGATAGATGGAAAAGTCCCATTTCCCATTACTCTGAGATTATTTAAGATATAGCGACACAGAAACTGTGCCCGTGTCTACCAGTATTCATTCACTCCTTTGTCTTTTAATAACAGAGCCTGGGATTTTAGCTGGATATATGTGTATCTGGGCTTCCCAGGTGTCAGTGGTAAAGAATTCACCTGCCAGTGCAGGACACGGCAAGAGATATGGATTCAATCCTTGGGTTGGGAAGATTCTCTGGAGGAGCAAATGGCAACCCACTCCAGTATTCTTGCCTGAAGAATTCCATGGTCAAAGGAGCCTGGTGGGCTACAATCCATCCTGCTTTGACTTTAATGTGAAATAAAAATAAAGCATCTATTCTGTTTAAGCCATAACTATTAATATTTTAATTTCTGGTGAAGCAGATCTACTAATATCCTAACTCATACATATCCCTAATTCAACAACTAATTCAAAACTAATAGAATCCCTAATTCAAACCTGGGTGATTTTCCTTCTTTACCCTATTACTGTAATATCTTAGGGCTTCTCTGGTAGCTCAGATGGCAAAGAATCTGCCTGCAAGGCAGGAGGTCCAGGTTTGATCTCTTGAGAAGGGAATGGCAACCTACTCCAGTATTCTTGTCTGGAGAATTCCATGGACAGAGGAGCCTGGTGGGCTACAGTCCATGAGGTTGGACACGATTGAGTGATTAACATTTTCATGATATCTTATTAGGAGATCACAACATGAGAAGAATAGAAATTAGCATCTTTTGATTGCGGGTTGCATCCTCCTCTCTCTCTCTCTGTCTATTTTTTTTGGTGCTCTGCCTTGTCCTGGTCCATATTAAAACTTGATTTCTATATAAAAATCAAGGGCCAAGGTAAGATCTGGACTGGAGCTATGTTTATTTGTCAATATAGTAGGATTTTTGCTAGCAAGTAAACCCCTGATTTTTTATGTTTTTTATGTTGCTGAAGCTTTCTTTTTTAGGGAGGAGTAATTTTCATATAGGTTTGTTTATATTGTATATATAAATAGATATATATGATTCATTCATACATCCATTCATTCATTTATCAAGTAATTTGACAATGAAGTATATATAGTAAACCTATCCAAATAAAGTGAAAATAAATTCATGATAAGAGATATCAAATGGGTTACAATTCATTGCTACATATTTACAGGTAGATGAAAAGAGGAAGTGAAACACAACCTTGTCTTAAAATTCTTCAGAAGAGATAGAAATCAGAAATTCAACATCAGCCATTGTTGTGAATCCTACCATTTTCTTTAACTCTCTTGGTGTAACAATTGATGCTTTTGAGGCATTAGAACCGACACCTAAAAGAAATATTCTGATATATCATTAATTGGTATAGGTCCTATTTCTCTTTTTGTACCTGAATTAAGTGTAGATGTATGAACATTTGATTGCATGGCTAGAAACATCTAAAGTTGTACAAAATATTGCTCATTTTTATCCTGGCACTAACTGGTTTTCAGAAGGTTCTTTCCATTTATCCAGTTTTATGTCCTTTGTGAAATATCCCTATATTAGGTTTTGGGTTATCTAGACGAGGACAAGGATTCTAAAGACAAGAATATCTTTTCAGTTCTAATCTCTCTGTATAGTTATGTTTATCTAGAAACATGCGGATCTTTCCCTAAAGCAGCAATCACAGCTCATTTTCTTACACTAACTGTCAAAAATCATGGATATTTGGGAATCATAGCAATCACAGAGGTAGCTTCTCATATTAGAGGGAGCTGGCTGGGAATGCCAGGGCAGTAGTGATGGGGGGGGGGGTCCCAGGTTTTCTTGGTTTGTGGGGCTACTGGTCTGCCTAGCCCTGGGATTACTTTCTCTGGGTGTCTCAATTTAGTTTTCGCACTGTCTCTCTATTTTTGTCAGCCTTAACCACATCATGTCAATGTCTCACTTTAAAAACAGGTGTTGGGAAGAGCTCAGAGTGACAGCCACTCTCCTTGCTATACCCTTAGGAACATATGCAGTGGGAGGAATAGCTACCAGATAACTTGAGTAGACATATTCTTTTTTTTTAAATTGGAGTACAGTTGCTTTACAATGTTGTGTTAGTTTTTGCTGTACAACAAAGTGAATCAGATATATGAAGAGATATTCTTTTTTATGGAAAGGATTTCTTCTAACTAGCTTTCAGAAAATATAAACCACATGCCTGGAATCTTTCTAATAAGTTTTATTTCATGTAAATTTGTTCACTGAATTCCATGAACTTGCCTTCTTATACTTATCCAGGTAGCTCCCCAATGCCCACTGTCTATTACACCCTAAACAGAAGTAAATATAAATTGGTTTCAATCATTTAAATAAAATTTTACAATTAATAAAAATATTTTAGTAAATAAAAAATGATTTGAAAGATGTCAACTGAAAAGTGAAAGTGTGCACATTTAAAATGTCTTTGCTACTACAAATTGCTTATATTACAGAACAATATGTGAGTTTAAAATTTGTACCTTCCATTACAGAAGGGAAGGGAAACTATTATATGTCATGACTCCCTTTTCAAGAAGACATCTTCAGATGGCAAGTGAGTATATGATTAAAAATTATCTGAAATATTATTTCCTGTGGTTGATTACTATTAGCAATCATGTTAGTTGACTCTAACAGCAGTGGTAAAGGCCATTATAAACACTAAAGAAAGCATCATTAGAGATTTTATCCATCCCAGGCAGGCACCCAAAGGATGAGTGATTACAACTCCTATAGAAATGTTAGTTGATATATTCCAGAAGCATAGAAAAAATGGTCCAGCATTTATTAACTATCTCATGCATGGGAAATGCTGCTGGGAGATGACATCTCTCTAAAGAAGATGCCAAGAAGCTACGAATATATTAGCTCCTAATACAAGAGCCTTCGTCTGCTCTTCACAGTTATTTTTAGAAAACAATTGCAGCATTTATCAAGCACTATAGAGAAAACACTGTAAATGTTGGAACTCAGAATGCAGCTAGAGAAATTTAATAGACAAGAATTGGAAAAGAAGTAAATTGCAGAAAAATACCAATTTGTTCAATATAAATAAGGCATATCTGTATTTGGGGTACCTAAATAGAGTCTTTAAGACAATTTGATAATAAATATAATGAAGCTTGTGAGTTTTAACATCTTTTTAGAATATGGTTTATTATATTAGATTAATATTTCTTTTTGAAGCATTGGCAATGAGAAGGATTTTTCCTTAAAGAAAGCAATCTCCTTGGTTTTCTTTCCATGAGTTTTTATGTGTTGCATCATAAAATAAGACATTAAAATGTGTTTTTAAAAATTGTTGTTAGTAAATATGTAAACATATTGTTTTTAATTGTTTCAGAAGTAAGTCTGGATAATGTTTGTTATTTTTTCCTCCTTTGAAAAATGCTTGCAAGAAAACGTCAAAAACAAATGTGATCCCACTTTGAAAAGCACAAAAACTGCAATATAAAATTAGCATAATTTTCCATAGCTAGAATGAGCTGTTTCAGGTTTACAGAGTTCATAAAATCATGACCATATGCAGTTATCAGCTTAAAGAGTTTCTGATCTACTTAACATGTACGGGCAGAGCACAGCTGTCAGTCCAACCTCACCAAAGCTTGAAATAAAAAGCCACTCACCACCGGTGATGGGGAAAGTGCAATGTTGCCTATTGATGCCTTCAGTTCATCTACAGTTGCAGCGTTCTTAAGAATGTCTTTAGCTTGCAATGGCTTAATCTTGATATTAAACTTCTTGTGTGATTCTTCTTCCTCTTCTGATTCGCTCGAAGAATAAAAGTGCTTTCCTTTGGTAGGTAGAACACAGTTAAAGATGCATAACTGTCTTTTCTACTCAGAGGCAATGATGGGTATAAGACAAGAACGACTGCACAAAGAGAAGCAGAAGCACACTTGGGTGGCAGAAAATCAAAGCAAAGCAAAAATCAAAGTGTAAAGCAGGAAAGAGTCAGAATTTATCCACCTTTCCTCGGAACATGGTTAAGGATGGCAAATTCAAGGAGCAATGGTTACAAAGTCCATTACGTGTGTCACACTCAGCACTCACAGTTATAGGCCCAAGGGAACTTCCTCTTACCATAGGAGACAGGAAGGCTGCTCAGCAAAGGATTTGTGATGACTTTTTGTGCTTCAGAGTGTGACCTGCTCTGACCAGAGATGGTTTGTGGGGAAAGCACAAGTCAGAGCTATCTCCCAGGCACCATAAGTAGTGTTATCATATCAGATTTTAGAAGACAACCCAGCACCCATAATTTGCACAATTGTTTTTCAGTGCAATTTTTCTCTTTTTCCTCTCTCTCTTTTCTATGAATAGATTAAGGCAAAGTGCCTGCTTGTTAGTGATCAGGTTGTTCTCTGTGCTATTTATTTGTCTCTAATACTAGTGACAACAGGACTTGAGAAGCTTGGGTTTCGGCACTTCTGCAAATCCTAAATTTATCATCCTGCTTTCTGAAAGCAAATGGA
The DNA here is from genome assembly GCF_023091745.1 of Budorcas taxicolor. Classification (NCBI taxonomy): domain Eukaryota; kingdom Metazoa; phylum Chordata; class Mammalia; order Artiodactyla; family Bovidae; genus Budorcas; species Budorcas taxicolor. The sequence continues at coordinate 78,665,001 of NC_068912.1, forward strand.
AATTAAGATTAAAATATAAAGAAAGGATATAGCCGGGTTCCTCAGGTCTGATGCTGTAGCCTTCTTCATCCAGCTCAGGGGAATTCTATAAAACACAAGTGCACATTAAACAATCATTGTCCTGACAGTGGTAAAGAAATTACTCACATTCCTTCAAGAGTCATCTAGTTAAGGATATAGACGTGCCTCTTGTTTTGAATGCTGCTGCTGCTGCTGCTAAGTCGCTTCAGCCGTGTCCGACTCTGTGCGACCCCATAGATGGCAGCCCACCAGGCTCCCCCGTCCCTGGGATTCTCCAGGCAAGAACACTGGAGTGGGTTGCTATTTCCTTCTCCAATGCATGAGAGTAAAAAGTGAAAGTGAAGTTGCTCAGTCGTGTGCGACTCTTAGCGACCCCATGGACTGTAGCCCACCAGGCTCCTCCGTGTTTATAAAATTACTCAAGGATATTTGGAGAGTCTTCCTATTGGGAAAATAAACTAGAAGTCAATGAAAGAAAATGCTCATAGAGAATGTATCATGCATTTCCTATAAGCCAAAGATCATGCTAAGCAACGTGACGGGGATACAACATTCAAATTATCTTTGTCTGTATTCTGGTAGTCAAAGTTCAAAAAAAAAAAAAAAGGGCAAAACACAGAATATTACTGATAGGGGTCTGAAAGGAAAGAAAATTTGTGAGATCTGGAAGAATCAAGGAGTCTTTGTGTGCCTTTTGGGTCAGATGGAGAGGAGAGGGGAGTCCGTGGTGAGGAAGAGATTGTACCGAGACACCAAGGCAGGATTGGACAGCATGATTCTCACGGTGAAAGGGAGAGGGAGATGAAGATGACAGGACTGGAGAGGAAGCTGTATGGGCAGGGGCAAGACCATGGAAAAGAAGACTGGGGTGGGGGCCAGGCAACGTTATAGGGAAAAGTCTGGACTTGACATGGCTACTGCAGCTTCTCAACTAGCGTGAGACATGCTGAAATCTTCCCTGGTGGCTCAGATGGTAAAGAATCTGTCGGCAATGTGGGAGACTTGGGTTCGATTCCTGGCATTAGAAGATCCCCTGGAGGGCATGGTAACCCATTCCAGTATTCTTGCCCGGAGAATCCCCATGGACAAGGAGTCTGGCAGGCTACAGTCCATGGGGTCGCAGAGAGTCGGACACGACTGAGTGAGTGAACACAGCACTTGCTGAAAGCAGAACCATGAGATGTTGAAAATATGCTAAGGATTGACTGAGGACAGAAGAAACTGGAGAAAGGAAAACTAACTCATGATACTTGCAACAATTCAGGTGAGATATGCTAAGAAGGACCAAGTTGTTAGTTTTGGGAAGGGATGCATCGAGGACATTTGGAAGGACAGATTGTGAGTTCTCAGTCACTGATTGGTCATGGGAGAAAAAGGAGAGGAAATGTTCAAGAAGATTCCAAGATTTCTTCCATCAAATCCTGGGAGTACTCCTGGCTGAACTCATTCTAACAAGAGGCAACTAACATTTTTAGGAAAAAGATAAGAAAGATAAAAGTCTGCCTGGTTGGGATTAGTGTTGCCATATTTTAGTTCCTATTATATGGTAAGTACCGTGGCCTACGTTTTATTTCACTGACTCTTCATAGCAATCGTGTGTGTGTGTGTGCGTGTGTGTGTGTGTGTGTGTGTGTGTGTGTTAGTTGCTCCGTTGTGTCCGACCCTGTGACTCCATGGCTCTAGCCCACCAGGCTCCTCTGTCTATGGAATTCTCCAGGCAACAATAGTGGAGTGAGTAGCCATTTCCTCCTCCAGGAGATCTTCCCTGCCCAGAGACTGAACCTGGGTCTCCTGCACTGCAGGCGGATTCTTTACTGTCTGAGCCACCGGGGAAGCCTCACAGCAATCACTCATGGAAAGAATCATCCCATCCACCAGGGAGGAAACTAAGAGAAATCAGATGTCAGTTCTCTAGGAAATACATCTAGCAAGTGACAGACCTGGGTCTTGACCCACCAGGTGTTTTGAGACTAAACTCTGTGCTTGAGAGGGGAAGAGGGGGCAGAGTTCAAAGGTGGCCTCCGAGGTTATAGGACTGGAAGAAAGAGGACAGAGCTGGAGAGAGAGATCTTGGAGTCACTGAAGCAACATATATGTGATGACCACAGAGAGAAAAGGGCCTGAGTGCCATGGAAAAGTGGCCATTTATTGAGCATTTATTATCTCCCTTTTGTCCTTTCCATACTAAAAGTTAGTGGTTTTTTTTTAAGTGCAAGAGTATTAAGTTTACTTTCCTGCTAAAAACCTGTCCCTGCCTTTTTACTGCACTTAGAATAATAACCTAGCACCATTATATAGCCCAGAAGGCCCTGCCTGATTCTCACAGGGCCTTCTTCCCATTGTTGACATATGAGATTTGATCACTACAAGCTTCTTCCCACTTCTGGGTCCTCATAAAAGTCCTCCCTTTTGCCTGAAAGTCTCTTCCCTCAAATATGAAGTCAGTTAAACCTTACTTAAACTTTAGAGTTTTGCTTTAAGGCCACATCCATCCCTGCCAAAAACACAGTGACATAGTCTATTAAGAATAAACCCTTTCTTATTACTTAAAGAAAGTGGAGTCTAGTGTATTAATATAATTATAGCCACAATTCCTATGACCTGAATAATTTTTAGGACTAAGCAAATTAGAGAGAAATTCTGCTTCCTTTAAACACTCACAAGTTGTTAAGGATAGCACTAAGTTTTAGGGTTGGATGGAGTATCAGAAATACTTGATGAATAATCAAGTATCTCTTGATTATTCATCAATAATCAAATATTGATGAATAATCAATAATAATTTTGTATTTTAATTATCATGCTTCTTGTTTGCTTAGAGTATCCCATTCCTGTGCATTAAAGATGTCTATAAAATATAACAAAATTTTTGTTATAATAAAAATTCTACAAAATCCTACAAAACACAAAAAAATTCTTTTTAGGTGAAAAAGTGCTAATTTTGAGAAAAAAATTACCTTGCTTAATATATTTAGTAACTTCCCTTATAATATTATTTATGAACAATTTAGATGTGGGGTAAAACGCTGTGCTGTGCTTATGGCTCAGTTATGCTCAACTCTTTGCAACTCCATGGACTGGAGCCTACCAGGCTTCTCTGTCCACGTGGATTCTCCAGGCAAGAATACTGGAGTGGGTTGCCATGCCCCCGTCCAGGGATCTTCCTGACCCAGGGATCAAACTCAAGTTTCCCTCATTGTAGATGGATTCTTTACCATCTGAGCCAACAGGGAAGCCCAAGAGTACTGGAGTGTGTAGCCTATACCTTTTCCAGGGGTTTTTCTCAATCTAGGAATTGAACTGGGGTCTCCTGCATTGTAGGTGGATTCTTTACCAGCTGAGCTACCAGGGAAGTCCATGGGGTTACATAGGGGCTATCATAGATCTACGGAATTGAACAGTGGAAAATATAAAAAAGATCTCAACACTGGGAAACAGGTATAAGGGAAGACTAGGTAATGAGGTTGACAGAATGTCATGTTCTGGAGTGTACGGGTGGCATGAATAATTGAATTTTCTTGAGATTCATTTTTCCTTTCTATAAATGCAGGTAATGTAGTATTCACCTTCTAAGGTGGTAAAAAACAGTGGCAGATTTTATTTTCTTGGGCTCCAAAATCACTGCAGATCGTTACTGCAGCTATGAAATTAAAAGATGTTTGCTCTTTGGAAAAAAAGCTATGAGAAACCTAGACAGTGTATTAAAAAGCAGAGACATCACTTTGCAGGCAAAGGTCTGTATAGTCAAACCTATGTTTTTTCCAGTAGTCATATGTGGACGGGAGAGCTAGACCATAAAGAAAGCTGAACACCGAAGAAATGATTCTTTCAAACTGTGGTGCTGGAGAACACTCTTGAAAGTCCCTTGGACAGCAAGAACAAACCAGTTAATACTAAAGGAAATCAACCCTGAATTGGAAGGACTGATGTTGAAGCTTCCGATACTTTGACCACCTGATTTGAAGAGCTGACTCATTGGAAAAGACCCTGATGCTGGGAAAGACTGAGGCAGGAGGAGAAGGGTCAACAGAGGATGAGATGGTTGGATGGTATCACTGACTCAATGGACATGCGTTTGAGCAAACTCCGGGAGATAGTGAAGCAAAGGGAAGCCTGGCATGCTGCAGTCCACGGGGTCACAAAGAGTTGGACATGACTTAGCAACTGAACAACAAAAAGGTGGTAAGAATTTAGTAGCATGTCATAATATTAATGGTGGTATTAAAAAAAATGAAATTATTATTAACAAATGTGCAAATGCATTAACATCAAATTTAATTTTTATGAAAGAGGAGGTTGGGTCATACAGTCACCTAAGTTGTAAGTACAAAGGCATTTTGTAAGAATTATGAATTTAGGGACTTGGTATGCAATAAAAGTGATTTTTGATGTGAATATGGCCTATATGTTTTCTATGATTAGAAATATAAGAGCCATTTTGTCCATCCTATTGTGGCTGGTGAAGTGTGTGGTGATGAGGTTAACTGGCTACTGGGGGAATCACAAGGAGAGTCTAGGTCTCCACTGGGAGACCACTGGGATTTAGGTCTCCCCTGGGATTCACCCTCACTCCTTGGGAAAAAACAACTGATTGTCATTTGACTTGGGAAAAATCTGTACTATGAGGCTAGAATAATTATCATATGCTATGGTAGGAATATTTGTATTGCTCCCAAATTTTTATGTTGAAATCCAAACCCCAAGGTAATGGTATTAGGAAGTGAGGCCTTTGGGGGTGATTAGGTCACAATGGAGGAGACAGCGTGATTGGCATTAGTGCCCTTATAAAAGAGGTTGCAGTGAGGTTACAGTTAGAAGGTGCCTTCCATGAATCAGCAAGTGGGCACTCAACCAGCAAGTGGGACTTCCCATGCTCCTAAACTGTTAGATATAAATGTTTGTGCTTATAAGCCATTCAGTTTTTGGGCATATTTGTTATAGCCACCTGAACAGACTAGGACATTGCAAAATCAAGGCCTAGACATGAACGGACTTGACTCAATACTCAGAGCTGCTTATCAATATAATTAGGATTGAATATCTAGAGTTAATATTTTTAAAAGTGTTTTTTGAACATGTATGCCAGGCTAGGCAGACTACTGAAATATTCTGCAAATAGTTAGCTCATTGAATCCTCTCAATAATGCTATAAAGTAACTACTGACTTCATTTATGGTGGCCAGCAAATAACCAAAGCCACACATAGCTGTTCCATGGAGGGGCCAGATCTCAAACTCAGGTCTAATAGACTCTAGTGCTCTTAGCCTTTATACCAGGCTACCTGGGCCAGCACTTCCTAATGAGATGTTTCACTTATTTCTATGCTCTATTTTAAATATAAGCATGCCTTGACTTTTTTTCACACTGAAATATTTATAAAAAACAACCTGATACTCACATATCTTTCCCAATCAATTTCTGCATAAAATCCATTTGGTGCTCCATTGCTTTTCTTCTGTAATAAATTTGAAAATACATTTAGAAAAGAAACATTTGAATTAGTAAAAAAGAAACAAAAAAAACTTGTCTTATCTGCATTTAGCAAGAGCTATCAAAATCCAGCATTGGAAAGACACATTACAGCAGCCTATTAAGCAACCACGTTGGTGTAACTGAATGGTAAATTGAGTTGGCATGACACTGCATAAAAGAACTCACACACTTACTTCACAAAAGACTGTAGGATACGCATAGGGATATTAACAACTAGCTACTCAAATGTTATATAATTACTAAAGAATCAGCAGCCCCTATGTATTATTTAATCCTCTATACCTCAGGGGATATAACTAGATGTATTCAATATGTACATATTTAAATGGAAATATTTTGACCCACGTTATTCTCATACACAGTTATTTCCAACATATCCAGAGAATATTCATCCAAGTCATTAATTCATCTTCTTCCAGCTTTTCTAACACTGACTCAAGTTTTCCTAAACACCTTTGATAAAATATAAAGGGAATCAGATTCCAATTAGTTAACTCAGCCTCTAAGTATTAAAAAATAGTGTTGATGTTCTTTTCAAGTGACTTTTCTTATGAAATTACTAAAAGACAATTTGAGGATTAATTGTGGATTTCTGTCATCCAGGCATCCTAGGCCTCCATGAGCACAGATCATTATGAGAGGACTGGGCATCAGCATTATTCTCTCAGAATTATCTTAAAAGTTCTATTTTCGGCCCTGGTCCTGCCATGACATGTATGGCCATGAGAACTTGAGCAAGGATGTGGTATCATTCAAACTGAAATTTCTAGGATTCTCTATTTCTCATGAGCAAAGGATAAAAACACAGATGAGGTTGATAATGGAGAGTCCATTCAACAACATTCCTGTTGTTAGCACATAGAGCAATGATATGTCACTGAGCACTCATGGGTCTCACGACAACACACATCAGATGCTGATGAATGAGGCTTGAGGACAGGACACCTAATTTTGCAATCACAAATGAAGGCTGGTTGAGCTACAATGTTAACAGCTGACACCATTTGACAAGGAGGTAGGAGAGGATACCTTTTCATCCATGCATGCAGGATCACTAAAAAACCAAATCAGAAGTAACCTAGTAACATCATCATTAATTGATACTACATGTTGATTGGGCATTCAAAGAATTAGCAGTGGTTGAGTGAGGGGAAATAGTGTGTGAGAAGTGGATAATGTGTCCATTATTTTCCTGTCTCTTCCCATATACCAACACCGCACTAGAACTTACAAATGCACAAATTCTGTCCTGCCTCCACCAGCCAGCACACTGGGACCAAGGGCCGGTGCCCCATATCCCTCTTCTTTGTCTTGCTCCTGACAAAGACTATATGCTTAATCAGACGACATCATTTTAAGCCTCTCATAGATTTGCCTTCATTGAATTAGTGCTTCAATGATATTCTTTGCTATTTGAATGAAGGTTGTTTTAAAAACTTGCCACATCAACTTTGCACCTGTATAAGCTATGAAGCTACTTTTGAGAACATGCCATCTCATAATAAAAAATCTCTCTCGTGGTGAATGGCATGGTTCTTACTTCCTTTTTGTCATACTTGTTTTCTTTTAAAATTTCTACTTTAACAATGTTTGCATATGTCTTCCTTGCAAAACTCTCCAAATCCTCCTTATAAAGCTGCTGCTGCTGCTAAGTCGCTTCAGTCGTGTCCAACTCAGCGACCCCATGGACTGCAGCCTACCAGGCTCCCCCTGTCCCTGGGATTCCCCAGGCAAGAACACTGGAGTGGGTTACCATTTCCTTTTCCAATGCATGAAAGTGAAGTCTCTCAAGCGTGTCCGACTCTTAGCGACCCCATGGACTGCAGCCTACTAGGCTCCTCCATCCATGGGATTTTCCAGGCAAGAGTACTGGAGTGGGGTGCCATTACCTTTTTCACCTTATAAAGCATATATAATATATTCAAAATACAAATGCAATTTAGAGTAATGGAAAATCAAATGAAATAAGCTGATCTCAAAAAACTAAACGTATGAATTCAGTGATGAGTATAGTACTATTAATAGATCTTTTAGTCCTCAATTCTTTATTATAAAGAATTGCTATCTAAAAACCAGACATTAGATAAATTGTTGAGTTCAAAATTTTTGAAGTTCTACAGATGTTTGCTTCCATGATAATCTCGTCTCTGTAACCAAAGCCTTTCAAGACTAGGATAGTTGACAGGTTCAGCTAAATAAAGACAAAATGAGTGTGTGTATTTCTTTACTGACAATATTAGAAATACAAAAGTTCCTCAGTTTTATGAATTTTCTAGATCTGGGCTGAGGGAAAGTTTCTCAGTTTCCATGGAAACAAATGGAAGATTGTGATAAAGAGAAAGCAAAGCCTATAAAAAAAATTTCTTTTAAAATAATAACACTTTAAACATAAATACTAAACACAAACAACAAATCATAATAGTACATTCTTTTGGGTTGATATTAAAAACGCACACACATATATATACACACACAGTTCTAAGACACATATATACACACATTCTTTTGGGTTGATATTAAAAACACACACACATATATACACACAGTTCTATGACACATATATACACACAGTTCTATTAGAGAAATTAGCAGTTTAGCACCATTCACACTAGTGAATTCTTACAAATATAGTTGATTTTGCAAGTGGAAATTATCAAGTTAGAGCTAATGCAGAAACTGGTTGAAATTCTTCTGGTAAAACTCTAAGGAAGAAATTCTCCCAGTTTAACAATTTAAGCAGCTCATAGTGGTGATATGGAGGTAATGGCTCTATTGATTTTCAATTGGAAAACAGTGTAAAACCATGGAAGAATGTAATTTAAGTGGGGAAACATTGTTGGCTATTCACCAACATATTCAATATAAAGAGTGATTTTTCTCTTGGAGTAAAAGGTATGTATTTTTAAAATTCTTTTCTATATTTTCTAAAATCCACAATTCACATGAATCACTTCTAAAACTTGAATATATGACTGTTATTTAAAGATAATCAAGGCTGATAGCAATATTGATCATGTTTTAATGGGTATTTTACTTTGGTCAAGCTTATTATCTCCTCTTAGATAATATGATTGGTTAGATCAATAAGTGTAGTAAAATTGCATTCAATTATACATTCACCAAAATTCTTATTTTTAACTGCAGATGCTCCTCTTTTCCAAGGTCAGATCACGGCCACATTGTGCTCTTTGGAGAGAAGTATTAAAGACATGTGAAATACTGGCTAAATATTATCTTTTTGCCATTGAGATAGACTTGCCTCACTTTGTAAATAACCCTATAGGATAGCACTATCCAATAGAACTATCTGTGAAGAAGTAAATGTTCTGTATGTGTGTTGTCCGATATGGTGGCAACCAGCCACAAGTAGCTGTGGAGTGCTTAAAATGTGGCAAATGTCACTGAAGAATTGAATTTTGTTTTATTTTTAAAAATTAGAAAAATAGGTATTTATTTAACTGACGTATAGTTGCTTTATAATGTTTCAGATATACAGCAAAGTGGTTCAATTATATATACACACACACACATGTGTATATATATACGCTCAATCTTTCCCATTATAGGTTATTACAAGATATTGAATAGAGTTCCCTGTGCTATAAAGTAGGTCCTTGTTGTTTACCTATTTTACATATAGTAGTATATCTATTAATCTCAAATTCCCAATTTATACCTTCCTCCCTTGGCTTTTTCCTTGAGAAACATGCTTGTTTTCTGTCTCTGGGTCTATTTTTGTTTTATAAATGGGTTCATTTGTATCTTTTTTTGTTGTTTTAGATTTCACATGTAAATGATATCATATAATATGGTGTTCATCTTTGTCTGCCTTACTTCCCTCAGTATGATAATCTCTAGATCTATCCATGTTGATGCAAATGGCACTATTTTATCATTTTTATGATTAATATTCCATTGTATATAAGCACTATATATTTATCCATTCATCTGTTGATGGCCGTTAAGTGAGGAACTGAATTTTAAATAGCCACATGTGGCCACCATTTTGAACAACACAGCTATCATTGTTGTACAGTCTGGGCCACCAGGATCAGCACCCCAAGTCCACTGTCAAGTACCTGAGGTCCTACAGGCCCTGGTCCTGACAAATTCCTAATGTTACTTAGATAGCACTTACCCTAACAAATGACTATGTTATTTGTCAATACGTATAATGTTGTTTATATTATAGCCAAAGTTTTCTTATAGATAGCAGATTCTTTTAAAAATCTGAATTGCTGTCCTTTGTCTAAGACAGAGGCATGTCTCTTTGCCTGATCACTTCTTAAAAGTATATTCAGACATCAACATATACAATCTATATAGTGGATTTAAAAATTGGCCCCAGTATTGGGGAATACTATCTAAGAAAGAGTCTTAATGCTTTTGTGTTTTCAAATTTCAAACTGGGATTTTACTCACTGTTTCTACAACCCCTTGGAAATTTTAAACTAAAATCTGTTGTCCTTACCGAAACTTTTTTTCCTCCTTCACGCGCGCACTCTGCTTTGTTATTGTAGGGTGGTTCATGTGGGCTGGGCTGCTGGAATTGATTGTTTTCATGTAGAAAAAAGTTGTTAAAGGATCTGTTTGTTCTTCAAGACACATATAAAGAATCACATGGAGTCAGCAAACATACCATAGAGGAAACAACATCTAGGCCAAATTGGAGGGCCTACCAATCTTGGCAGGGTTCTCGAAGCAAAGAGTGGACTTTGGGGCCCATAATGAGGCTCTATTCAGCAGGCCAGTGTGGCTAGGCCAGGAGAAGAAGGGAGAAGGGGAAAGAGGCATCCCAGGCACCAGGGGTGATGTGAACCCAGTCCTTATTCAGCCAGCACTTAATTTACAGGTAGAGAATAAACACTGGGCCACACCAGACTGAATAAAAATAGTTGTATTTCTAATGGCAGTCTGAAAAGGCTAGCTGCACTGTTTATTTCCCTGGATCATAGCCTTCTGGGAAGACATCAAGACAGAGCACACACAGCTGCCAGCTCCAAATCTGGGCCCTTTCCTGCACACGTGTTCAGGATGAGCTGAGATCTCCCCATAGCAATGACCGTGACATCCAGTCCCCCAGTCTAGGTGTGGGTGGAAATCTGAACCGCTTAGGAAAAACTCAGAATGTGTCCTGCACAAGTCAGAGTTTGTCTCTGGGTTAGACTGCATTGCCACACAGATGCCTAAAGCCTCAAACTTCGAGGCAGACAGCTTGGCCAGGAGTGGGCATATTCGACCAGGGGAGAGCAGGGCAAGCCCATCTTGCTACATGCAGCCCAGCCACAGAGCCTCTGTAGTCAAAACCTCAAAAGCCTTGTCACCAAAGATGGGCTTCACTGGATTTGCAGAAACTGAATTTAAACAGTTAAACCTGTTGTGTAACTCCTGTGTTGACAAAGTCATTTATAAGCATGAAGTGCGTACACCACCACCTATAGTTTGTAGAACCACATTAGTGAAACCATAAATTTCAACTTCAGATATTCAAAAAGAAATCATTTTAAAGCTTACTCAGTCATGTAAAAGGACTGGCTCCACTGACATAAGGTCTTAAAGAAATCAGTCTGAGTTTGAAAGAAAATCAGGTTGAGATTTCCAGGGACTAAATGCAAATAGACATTTTGGACTTCTATAGCAACTAGTCTGAGAAGGCGTTCTCAAAATTTGGTGCCCAGAGTACGTGGGGAAAACTGGAGGCACATTTCCAAGTGGTAAAATAAGCATCTGGCTAACAATGTCCAGTTACCTAGGAAGCTGTACACTCTGTTTCTGAGAGCATGAATTTATTTTGAATGCAGCCTATTTTCCAAACAGGTTTGTATTATTTCCTGAGAAATCAAAATTAAACAACTCCTCTTTTCTAAAATCATGACCAGTGATACATTCGTGGCAATTCCAGTTAAGGAACAAAGAGGGCGCGTCTGCTGGTAAATAACTTGATGTGACTGGGCATGGTGGCAATGACGGAGGGCTTGGGGAACTCAGGGATGAAGCCCTGCCTTAGGGTGGGTGAGTCTTCAGAATCACAGCTGGGCTTATGGACACAGCACATACTCAGAGTCACCTGTCGCACACCAGTGCTGTGCCAGGCACCAAGTGCATGTTCCCCTCAAGATGCAAACAGGGGGTCCCTAGAAGAGCAGAGACCTGAGACAGCAGTGGGGCTTCAGAGACGATGACCGGAGGTGTGGGAGGAGCTTTAGAGAAAGAAAAAAAAGGACAAGACTGAGGGTGCCAGAGGGAGAGAAGCAAGAGACAGCAAACCAGCCTGGGAGCAGCAGGGAGGGAAAGCAGAGACTAGCTAACAGAGCCTTGCAAGGGTGAGAATGAAGGGGACAAGAGAACTCAGGGAGGGGACTGAGACAGAAGCGAAGAGAAGACACAGAAGCAGAGTACCTGAGACAGAGTTAACGAGAGGGCTCTGAGCCAGAAGCAAGAGGTGAGGAGAAGCTGAGTCTTCTGGGTCTTTTTTTTCCCCTGCTGAATAGAGCCTTGATTATAGTGTTACCCAATGTCTGATAAATTTCAGTCTACTTCTTTAACATTTCATGGAGAGAACTACATGAATGCAAAAGGCACCCCAAAGCTAAGAACCTTGAGTTAAATGTGGGAGAAAAACTCCTACCGTAGTTGCAATTAACACCCCAATTTAGGTCTAATATTATAAAGGGTGATTTTTCAAAAAAAAATTATCTATCAGGTTTATTTTAGTTCCCACTCCAGCCCAATGAGCCTAATGTGAGTCCCTTTTTTTCCCTCCTTCAAGAACAGCTGTTCTTTTGAACCTTCTGAATAGGCATCTGATTCAGCTTTGAAGGAAGTCATTTTAGAAGTTGGTGCAGCCTGTCATCAGGACAACTTGGATAAATCCAAGCTCATGCACCACCGACTTCTCTAAAAAAGCAAGAATTCTGGTGACCAGCGAGGAATCAGAGTTCCTGTTAACTCTTAAACCGGTGGACACATTTTCCTCCTCTAGGCTGTAAATTCAGGCATAAGTGGTTTCGAGACCATTCCCTACTTATGAATTTAATACAGAAAATGTATCTGCAGCTCAACTGCAAAAAGGGAAAGGTTTCTTTCAATTTTATTGGATTTCAGCTCCATTATGACTTTGCGGCCTCTGTTGGAGAAAAGCATTCTCATATAATGAGCTCTTATATCATTAAATTGGAAATGAAATAACGGTTGATGGTAGCAGCCCCTGCAGGAACTGTCTGACTTTTGACCCATCATATTGATGACTACTTGCCTTGCCTGCTCTGGGGCAAGGTTTTAGGTGAATGCAATAAGTAAGTTTAACTTGACCAAGACTGTATTTATGTTCCATGCAATTACTACAAAAAATTACAAGACTGAGTCTGAAAAGTCATTTAAGCTCATTTTTTCCCCCTGCAGGAAAAAAAAAAAAATGAAACGGGGCTTTAAGAAATTTAAACTAGCATAGGTTGAAATGCAAACCTACTAAAAATGGTCATTTAAATACTTACAATTCCATCTCTATCTGGTGAACCTCTGTAACAAAAAGAAATTAGTAGCTATTAGGAAAATGAATCATTCTTGCTACACAGACTCAAGTACAACAATAAGAGTCATTAACCACCTCTTGCCAGTTCCCACCCCAATAAACCTGGTAATGAAAGCTACTCAAAACAAACTGGTTGAATGATATTTCAGTGTGGGGTGTGTGTACATGTATGTGGGAGGGAGAGATTCATTAAAAATTGAAATCCAAAAGGCACAAGTTGTTGGTGCAGTGTCTTGCCCACTTTTGAGAGAATTCAGTAAGAGCTGTCCCATTTAATCAGCTTCCATTTAAAACTACCACTAGGAATGCCAACCGATTTTTTCTCTCATCTTCTCCCCATAAGTGGTCTTCCCCTTATAAGAAGGAATTTCTATAGTATTTTTCAAGTCACTTTGAGAATCTGTATTTTCCTCCATCTTTCTATATTTACTGCTCCTTTGATTATATGAGAGCAGGAAATGAAGGGCAATTTTACTAAATGGTTCACTTTGATGACTGAAGTCCAGGGTATTTAATCCACAGTGATGCTAGGCTACAGTGTTTAAGAATAAGGTTTTTAGAGAAGAATGAATCTAGGTGTTCCAACTCCATTATTTACTAATTCTCTGATCTTGGACAAATTACTTAACCTTTCTAAGTCAATTTAAATATGATAAGTATATAAAGAACTTATAATGATTCCCAACACATACTAAGTCTTCAAAAATGTTTGTTACAGGATTTTTTCCTCTTCCATGATGGCTCTACCCTAGGAACAAACACAAAACTTCCCACTTGCAGCCATGTTAGGCTTTATAGCAATAGAGGAAGGGTATTACTGTTACTCTGGAAAACTGAACTGGAGGAACAGAAGAAAGGGGGAAGTAAAAGGGTAGTCATTGTAACTTTATAACCTCTTATATTAATTCTAATATTAATATTTTAATTAATATTAATTCTAATATTAATTAATATTAGGAGTTAGAAAAATATTATTCTATTAACATGGAGACCAGAATCATGCTCAGGTGAGGACCTGCACTGTTTGTAAGGAAACCTTAGTAAGTGCTTGGGTGGAGTGAAAATGAAAGTCCCTTAGTCATGTCCAATCTTTGCGGCCCCATGGACTATAAAGTTCATGGAATTCCCCAGGCCAGAATACTAGAGTGTGTAGCTGCTCCCTTCTCCAGTAGATCTTCCCAACTGAGGGATCGAACTCAGGTCTCCCATATTGCAGGCAGATTCTTTACCAGCTGAGCCACCAGGTGTGTTTGGAACTGTGCCTTAGGAGGCGGGATCAAGTGAGATGTTCTTTATTTGCTGGGACATCTTCTTAGCTCCAAGGTTTGATTCCTTTCCCTGCCAACACCCCCTTCAAAATTAGCAGAACATTCTACTTGGATTACAAAACATTTGATGGGAGTGCATCATTTTTCATAATCATTTCCATGTGGATACAAGAATGAATCAGTGATACAGGGGCTAGAAGTAGAGAGGACACTGTTTTTGACCATGAGACCATGAGAGCTGACAGAAGTCTGAGGGTGTTTGGACATTTGCTGGCTATGAGAATTCCAAACAGTTGGTTCAAAGAAATTTCATCTAAGAAAGAAGGATAGCAAGAGTTATATATAATTAATTGAACAAATATTGAGTGACTTATAATGGGCCAGGCACTAGTCTAAACTCAGGAGATAAAATGATGAAGAAGACATGCTTTTTGAGACAAGCAAGTAAATCCACTGGGTTATTATGACTACAATAAACCCAGGTGGCAAGAAAGCACAGAGAAAAGTACCAACTCACACTCATCAAAGCCAATTTTCCTTATCAGATTTATATGCTGAAAAAACAGACATTTCTTACTAGGATTTCAGCCTCTGCTAAAGGGATCAGGAGAGAGGAGATTTTGTTAACTTTTGCGTAGGACAGATCCAGCGGCACTCATCCTGTGGAGCTGTCTTTAGGGGCAGGTGATAGATGCAAGGGGATCTAAAATGGGAGGCCACTTGGTTTCATGCATATTACCGCTATAGGGATGGCATTTCAAACATTTTCATCAGAATAAATGTAATTGTACACAGCAGTGTTGATGTCTGTTTGAATCCTTTGTCTTATCCATTGGTGGAAATGAGGCTGGTTCTTCCCAGTATGGTGGTGGTAAGCACGGTGATGGAGGGCACCAGCTATAGCACCAGACTGCAGGTTTCAGTCAGCTCAGATCTCCCAGCTGCACAACTCTGAACAAGAGCTTCACCCCTTTGTGTTTCAGTTTCCTCAGTTACATGATAGCTGTGATAACAGTATATACCTCACAGGGCTATTAAAGGATTCAGTGAGTTAATATAAATGAAGAGCCTGGAATGGTGCCTAGAACATTGTAAATACTCATAAAATGTTATCTAGATTAAAGTTATTATGTCAATATAAGCTGACCCAGGATGAGGAGTAGAGAGAGATTTTAGCAGCCTCAGACAATTGGGCATGTCCTCAATTTATTTCCTAACCCCATCTTATTAAGTTTTATGTTTTTAAATACAGCAGACCCACTATATTTACTGACTTCCATTTTAAAACTGATCATCTACCAGGCACCTTTTGCCTCTGTTTTTAAAAATGACAGTTACCTCTTGCCACTACTCCCTTTTCTTTTACCCCGCTATTGGTCTTGATTATAATTTTATCCATCTATTCTTTTTTGTTTTTTTTTTCCCCCCCCTGGGTAATAAAAGAATAGGCACTTGATTCTGGACTAGAAAACTGACTCCATGTCTTATTTTCTGGGTAGCCTTCAGTAATTAATTCATTTTGGCATTGATTTCTCATCTCTAAAATTGAGATATTACTTCTAACCTTACTGAATTACCATGAGGATTAAAAAGGATATCAGTGCATTACAAAATACCTTGCACAGAGCCTGCCATTTAGCACAGGCTCTCTCCTTTCCTCTTTCTATCAGCCATTGTAATGATGATCAAATCAGGAAGCTCTGGTTCTAACCCCCCTCTATCTAAGGACACCCAATCAGCTGAATTTGGAGCTGGCAGCTACCATAGTAGGTTGCTTGGCAACCCTCATGGAGTTGCAACAGCCCTGAAAACCGTTTGCATCAGCAAGGTTTCAGTGATGGCAGACTATCATAAGCATTACCCAAATTTGAAGGGATAGTACATTGCCAGAATATTTCCCCAGCCTTCTGCAAGAATGATGTATGACCCAGTCAGAGAGCAGGGGGTTCCTGAAAGGCAGAGGCTTACATTAAATGACTTGTCCTTTGACCATCACGGCTGATGGAACCAGTTTATAGCTAATTTGCTACACCTAAGTAAACTGGGGCACTCAGATTATAAGAAGCGAAGGAGAGATGCTTGGGATTTTACAAGCAAATGTCTCATAAGAGTACTTCAGAGAGATGTTGGCCATCTACCCAAAGCCGTGAGGAGTAACTTTCTCATTTTCATGATTTTAGAAGTGATGATGGAAGAGCGGTGCTTTTGCCAAAGCCAAATAGCTCAGCCTGCCCTGGGGAGGTTGTCTGACCTCTTTTCCCTTTTGAGGGAGCTTTCATCCTTTTTAGTTTTCGTCACACACCAGAGATTACGTGTAGTCAGTTACAGACACTATCTTCAAAGAAAACTGGATTTGGTTTCTGCTAACAACATTCTCCTGAGATACGTCTAGTAGTATCCCACACAGCATGTGGCACATTGTAGGTGACACGATGTTGCTGTCCGACAGAGTCTGGCCTTTTAGGGAAATTACACTCTAATGTCAATGCAGGCCCATTAGAGGAAAGTGTATTCTAACGCCATGGAGCTATTGGCAAAGCTGAAGCCAGAGCCCAGGTCCCCTGACTCTGCTGAATAAACCGTCTCCTATTCTGATTAACTTTTCAAAAATGGCAATTTCATAGGAAATAATGGAAGTTGTAAAATGCTCAGAAATTTTTCTAATTTAATCATTTAAAAACATTGGCAAGACTAGATAGAGTGAATGTAGCTTCCATGAAATAACTATTTACCCAAAGAGAAAGCACAAAGAAAAGGTAAGATCAGGAGACTTAACATCTGATATTTAGACAAAACATGGCTTTTTACCCCTCAATCCTTTACAGTCTCTGGTTTAAAAGCCTCACGACTTCAAGGTTGCTCACTGTCTAAGGAAGGAAGCCCAGACACGTCAGCCTGGCACTTAAAGCCCTTCCTTCCTATCTAGCCCTGATCTTTTCAGCCTCAACTCCCATCATCACATTTACCAGCAGTCGACAGGTAGACAGACTGCCCTGTTTAGCTTGTCCTGAAGAACTCCTTGGATTTTCTACATCTCTGCTTTGGCCGTTGCTCCCTTTGCATGAAATGAATGTCCTCATCTTCTTGAAGATCAAACTCAAGGCTTCTCCCACTTTGAAACTTCATTGAACATCTCTTTAAATATGAGCTTTTCCATCCTCGAATTTCCCAGAAAATTCCATTTTTAGTTGCTCAAAAGGAACTTGCTGCTGCTGCTGCTAAGTCGCTTCAGTCGTGTCCAACTCTGTGCGACCTCATAGACGGCAGCCCACCAGGCTCCCTCATCCCTGAGATTCTCCAGGCAAGAACACTGGAGTAGGTTGCCATTTCCTTCGCCAATGCATGAAAGTGAAAAGTGAAAGTGAAGTTGCTCAGTCATGTCTGACTCTTAGCGACCCCATGGACTGCAGTCCACCAGGCTCCTCCATCCATGGCATTTTCCAGGCAAGAATACTGGAGTGGGTTGCCATTGCCTTCTCCTAAAAGGAACTTACCACATATTAATTTGTACTAGTAATAGGAGTAGTGGCTGCTGCCATTCACTGAGCATTTGCTAAGTACTAGTTACCAGTGTAGTCATGTCAAATGTTAGCTGTTTTAGTTATATGAAAGATACTTCAATTTGCATGAATTAAAAATTATCAGAGGACAAGGCCACAGGGCAAAGCTCCGCACCTTGTGATAACATTTATGCAGGACAAACATATATAGAAGGAAAAGCTAAAGGTATGAGATCAAGATAACCCTTTTCCTTTTTAACTGTGTCTAAACAACTATTGATTTTCCCATTTCCTAACTTTCTTGCAGGGATTCTAGCCAAATAAGAGGCTTAACAGGCTCATTATTCTTCTATACAGCAGCCCAAACCAGACCAACATTCCCACGTGGGCATCGCCAGCTGATGCTGAGCAGTGGTGTTCTCCTCAAGTACATACGTAGAATCAGTGTCCTTTTCTTTCTTCCGTATTCCAAAGGCCTTCCTTGTACGTTTTTTCAATCCTGTGGGAAAACAACAAAAGGTCAGAAAGTTTATTTTCGAATGTTCCTAGCAACATTCAAGTGAACTATTTTTAAAGTTGCAGCACATTAGTTAAATCTGAATGTTCAAAAAGCCACGAAAGTTTCTTCATGTGTATGCATGTGTGTGTGTGTGTATGATTCATTATCATATTTTTCAACAGAATTTATCAAGGACATGGCACTATAAGCTCTTAGTACTATAAGCAATGCAAGAATATAAAAATGAGGTTTCCCTGGTAGCTCAGCAGTAAAGACTCCACCTGCTAATGCAGGAGATGTGGGTTCGATCCCTGATTCGGGAAGATCCTTCATGCTGCGGTGCAACTAAGCCCATTTGCTACAACTATTGAGCCTGTGCTCTAGAGTCCTGGAATCTCAACTACTAAAGCCCTCATCTAGAGCCCATACTCCCCAACAAGAGAAGCCACTGCAATGAGAAGCCTGTAAGTTGCATTTGGAGAGTAGGCCTGGCTCGCTGCAACTAGAGAAAAGCCCACACAGCAATAAAGCAAAGCTAAATAAATAAGCAAAATTATTATTTTTTTAAATATAGATAAATGGAAAGGAGATCAGGACCAGGTACAGAAAAGTTGGCAAGCTTTTCTTAGACTATTGTTATTCATTCTCCAAATAGGCACTCTGCCAAGAAACCCAATCACAGATTTAGAACAGTAATTTCTAGGTTAGATGTATTCTTGAGAACGGGATAGTTCCAAGACAGAAATCATGTAAACCACATGAGAGAGCCATGTTGGCCTGACATCTTTGTATCCATTCCCAATTCATCCTTTTCTGCTTTTTCAATTTGGTGGCTTTATTGGATTCTCTGAACATACCACAACATCTGTACTCTAACATCTCTTTTTCCCTTGTTTGGTCCTTACCACTGGCTGAAATGCTTTTCCTATCTTGTTGATATTTAGAACTTCCACACATGCTTCCAAGGCCCCATCAGCTTCCACCTCCTCTGTGAGGGCCTCCTAATCCTAGTGTAGCCAGAAACCGACTGTCCTGTGCTCCCCTCAAATTTCGCTCTTATATGTTATTGACTTACCCAACTAACCAACAACGATATATTATAATACAACAAATTACTCCACCTTTTAGTTCCTATGTCAATTTCCCCCAAAGACTGTAAGCCTTTCTAGGACAGAGGCCAAGGATATGCTCTCTATATCCTCTGCACCAAACACAGGAACCAGATAATATTTGTTGATTTAAGATGTCCTCTAAGAAGCATCATTCAGGTGCTATTAGAATAAGAAGGCTCCTTTCTTCCACCCTAGACAAACCAGGCCCAATCCTGTATCTTCCATTCTTGTCCTATAAAGGTTCTGTCTGGGATTCCCATCTCCTACACGTCCTGCAGTTACATGTGTGGCTTGCATTTCTCACGCTGTGTGTGTTCTCAGTCGAGTCCGACTCTTTGATGCCATGGACTGTAGCCAGTCAGACACCTCTCTCCATAGCACTTCCCTGGCAAGAATACAGGAGTGGGCTGCCATTTCCTCCTCCAGGGAATCGTCCCAACCCAGGGTTCAAACCTACATCTCCTGCATTGCAGGTGGATTCTTTACCACTGAGCCATTGGGGAAACCAGTTCCTCATGTTAGTGAGTCTTATTCAGATATACCATTGCCTATATATTCAAAACCTTAGACTTGTTACTGGTGGTTTGGAAATTTTTCTTCACAAATTATATCTGGAAAAGTCACTGATGTTCAGAATTTGTTTGGCACTACCGGGTGGATCTGGAGAAGAAAATGGCTACCCACTCCAATATTCTTCCCTGGAGAATCCCATGGACAGAAGAACCTGGCAGGCTACCATCCATGGGGTTGCAAAGAGTTGGACACGACTGAGCGACTACCACTACCAGGTGGCTTGGGCGTTCCAGGTGGCTCAGTGGGTAAAGAATCAATATGCAGTGCAGGCGACGATCCCTAGGCTGGGAAACTCCCCTGGAGGAGGGCACGGCAACCCACTCCAGTATTCTTGCCTGGAGAACCCCCGTGGACAGAGGATCCTGGTGTGCTACAGTCCTTGGGGTTGCAAAGAGTTGAACGTGACTGAAGCGACTGAGCATGCACGCATGCTCCAGGAGGATCAAAGGGAAAAACACTGAGAAAATCAGAGATCTGATGTCATCTTCTAAAACATATGAATCAGCCCAGACCACTTGGATGATCTGAGTCATCCATTATCTGACTCTCAAGATACTACTCAAATATAATCTCCAAATGCTTCTGTTTGTCTAATTTTGCATTTGAACAGTCATTCCATTTAAGAGGTTTAGGTCTTTAAAATGTCAATGTTTGTTTAAAAAAAATCTCCTTGCACATTAAGCTATTTATTCTCTATTACTCTCCACATGAGGTGTTCATAGAAAACTTACTGACATTTAAAGTATCTACCCATTACATTTAGGAATACCTTCCCTCTGTCATTTTTAATGTTGAGTGTGAGAAACTTCTCACCTCTAATTGCCTTATGTCCTTATAGGGACAAAATTGTCATTTTCTTCCTATAATTTTTCTTGAGCTTTAAGTCTCTTCACTGGCTTCTCCATGCTCCTAATTCAGCTTTGGGGGTCCCAGTGAGTGCTATATTCACTGATCAATATTGGTTTTTATAGGATTATAAAACAAATGCTATTATTATATTTCCAAATTACTTTAGTTCCTGTAACTTGACCATGAGATAAGAGATAGCATGGCCTACCAAACAGATGAGAAAATACAGAAAAATTCCAGTAATTCTTGTATTAAATTAGTAACAGAACAGGCAATAGAAGCTTTCCATAGACTCTGTCCTGTTTTTGACCACCAAATTTGGATAATAGCCAATTTGAACTAGGTCATGAATGTCATGAGTTGTCCATTTTCCAGTGAAAAGTGCTCTGGCTCAGGCTTCAGGAGACAGAGTCCATTGCCAGCATCATTTCTAATTGTACAGATGAATATGAGTTACATTTTTTGTGTGTGTTTCCATCTCTCAGTTTACAACAAATCAGCCAGTAACAAGGAATAAAAAAATTTGCACATATTCACAAAATGCAATGCCATTCTGTAGTTTTAGTTTCAATGAAAGTCATATTTCCCAAATGTAGAATACATTCTCATATATGGAATATATACAGAAATACACCAGAGGTGTGACATTCCAGAAAAACAAAACTAATCAAACTGTTGAATAAGAGAAAACACTGAAAACATATACCCCTTGAAAGATGCAAAGATGTGAGAAATTTAGAAAACTATAAAGAAAATTCTGAAAGGCAAAAAAATATGAAATATAAAAGTTATTCATATCTTAATAGCTCTTCGAGAAAATGCAGGAAGAAACAATCATACCAAATGAACTAAAAGTGAATGGAAAAGTGTGGTCAAGTCTTTTGCGAGTTTATTTAAAAATATTTCAAAAGCATGTACATGTCCACACTGCTATATTTAAAATGGATAACCAACAAGGACCTACTATATAGCACATGGGACTCTGCTGAATGTTATGTGGCAGCCTGGATAGAAGGGGAGTTTGAGGGAGAATGGATACATGTATATGTATGGCTGAATCCCTACCCTGTTCACTTGAAACTATCACCACATTGTTAATTGGATATACCCCAATACAAAAGAAAAAGTTTTTAAAAATATCCAAAGAAATTCTTCAAAAGAGAACAAGGATAGTCAAAGATCTTAGAGTAGTAACAAGCTTAAGACACCACATACAGTAACATAATAAGCTGAAAAAACACTATATCCAATGATTTTTTTCACTTCTGACTCCCAAACTACATGAAAGTTTAAAGTGAATTTCTATAGTATAATTATCCTTCAGGCTGGGTCATGAATTTTTGTCAATTATTCTTTACCAAAAATGGAAGGGAAAAAAATCAAGTGTCTTTGAAGTAACTAACTTTCCCCTTGCCAACGTCTAAACAAAGATTTCTAAAGAGGAAGAATTTAATGTTCTGATGATCTGAGGCTAGGACAGTCCTCTTCCAAGCTATGGAGCTAAGAACATCCTCCCACGTGCATGCAGATCTGGGTCAGGCACACGGAAGTCTGGCCTGTGCCTGCAGCATCTCTCCACCTCATTTAGATTCCTTTAGCCTCCTCTGGTATTATGCGAGAAGCTAGTGAAGTCTGGGAACTACAACAGCAAAATTTAAAAATAGACTGATTTTTAAGATGGTTGCTGCTGCTGCTGCTAAGTCGCTTTAGTCGTGTCTGACTCTGTGCGACCCCATAGACGGCAGCCCACAAGGCTCCCCTGTCCCTGGGATTCTCCAGGCAAGAGTGCTGGAGTGGGTTGCCATTTCCTTCTCCAATGCATGAAAGTGAAAAGTGAAAGTGAAGTCACTGAGTCGTGTCAGACTCCTCCATCCATGGGATTTTCCAGGCAAGAGTGCTGGAGTGGGGTGCCATTGCCTTCTCCATTTAAGATGGTAGGAAAGCTTATTTCAAGATAGGTAGTCCTTGATATGATGTTACAAGGTAATGAAATAGCAAAGACACAGAAACTGACAATAGAGACAGCACAAATATAGAGAGTAATATTTGTAGCCACCAAAACTGAGGTCCAACCCATGGGGTGGGTACCAGCTGCTTTGCATATATTGACTCATTTAAATTTCTTACAAGCCTTGTGAAAAAGTAGAAGGCATTTTATTTGCAAATGAGGAGCCTGAGGGTTTACCTGAGTTAGGTTTTATTTATCATCATCTCTAGGGGTGGGTAATGGAGGTTCTTTACCCACGGATCCCCAGAGTTCTGCTTGCCTGTGTCCTAATTTTCTTTACATCTGCTCCTTGTGGGGGCAGTTTCATTCATTGATCATTCATGGTTTCATTTTCCATCTACATGTAGATGAATCCTAAATCCATATGTCAGACCCAATACTATTTCCTGAGTTTCTGGATATACAGTACTTTTTATCATACTCAAGCTTCTGTAAATAGGCATCATATTCCTTTGAAAGCCTTTAGGTGCCACCTTATACGTATGTAATCAAACCTTTAAAGGCATGTCCAATCACTTACTTTACCAGTATTTTCTGAATAAATCCCCCTTAAAATGAAACAGTTCTCCAAATGAACTTTAAAAATGTGGTGTACACATACAATGTAATATTATTTAAAGGAATGCAGTACCGACACATGCTGCAACATGCATGAACCTTGAAAACATTATGCTAAATGAAAGAAACCAGATACAAAGAACCACCCAGTGTATGAATCCGTTCATGTGGAATATCAAGGGCAGGCAAATTCATTGTTATAGAAAACAGAGTAGAAGTTGCCAGGGGTGAGGAAGAGGGGAAGAGAGGAGTGACTGCCTAGTTGGTATGGAGTTTCCTTCTAGGATAGTACGAAAGTTCAGGAACTATATAGTTGACGGCTACTCAGCACTGAGACTGTACTGAATACACTTTAACATGGCCAACGTGGTAAATTCTGTCATGTATATTTCATCACAATAAAAAATAAACAGAATAATTCAAGCCAGATTATTCTGTCACCAAGGGGAGAAAGGTAGGAGGGAGCAAAGAAGAAAAGAAAGAGACAAAGTGGATTGGCTTAAAAGTTTGGGATCTTTTTTTTTCTTTTTATTTATTTTTGTGCTAAAGTGGTCAATATTTAGTAAAGAAACTGGGAGCTATATAGTCACAAATCTTTCTTCATGATGACCTTCACTGTCAAGAAACTGGTATGTCCATGACAACTGATAACTACAACTAAACCTCCAGGACTTCTTTCTCATGTAACAGATGTTTACAAAACGCTTATCATGAACACATTTTTAATATTCCTTTCAGCTTTTCTCATCAGATCACAATGTTATGTTAACCCTTACTAGATGGTAAGCTCCATGAAGTTAGCCACTCCACTATGTAATAGATGTCTGTCTTTATTTTCATTGCCCCATCAGTTCAGTTCAGTCGCTCAGTCGTGTCCAACTCTTTGCAACCCCATGAATCGCAGCACGCCAGGCCTCCCGGTCCATCACCAACTCCCGGAGTTCACTCAGACTCACGTCCATTGAGTCAGTGATGCCATCCAGCCATCTCATCCTCTGTCGTCCCCTTCTCCTCCTGCCCCCAATCCCTCCCAGCATCAGAGTCTTTTCCAATGAGTCAGCTCTTCGCATGAGGTGGCCAAAGTACTGGAGTTTCAGCTTTAGCATCATTCCTTTCAAAGAAATCCCAGGGCTGATCTTCAGAATGGACTGGTTGGATCTCCTTGCAGTCCAAGGGACTGTCAAGAGTCTTCTCCAACACCACAGTTCAAAAGCATCAATTCTTCGGCGCTCAGCCTTCTTCATAGTCCAACTCTCACATCCACACATGACCACTGGAAAAACCATAGCCTTGAACAGATGGACCTTAGTCGGCAAAGTAATATCTCTGCTTTTGAATATGCTGTCTAGGTTGGTCATAACTTTTCTTCCAAGGAGTAAGCGTCTTTTAATTTCATGGCTGCAATCACCATCTGCAGTGATTTTGGAGCCCAGAAAAATAAAGTCTTACACTGTTTCCACTGTTTCCCCATCTATTTCCCATGAAATGATGGGACCAGATGCCATGATCTTTGTTAGTGGTTCTCAAATAGAATATTCCTTAAAATAATTCACTCAATTATAATAACATAGAGGCATTATTTCTCATCTCCTTTTCAAACTGTAAGTCAGACCACTGGAAGTTTATGAAATCAATTTGTTAGGGTGAAACCTTCATTCAAAAATGAAATAGAAGATGAAAACTAAGTGTGCATTGCCCGTAGAAAGGATGAAGACAATATCATGAAATTCTTGGTCTCAGTTATATGAGTGGTCAATGTTTGCAAACAGGGTAACCATGTAAAATATGTTTCTTATGATAGCTCCAGAATGTACGATAGTGTTTAAAAAGTCTTTTAAATTTAAAACATAAATGACTGTGTTCACTAATGTTCTTCTCTGAAGTGTCTTTGAACTAATTATATTTTTAAATTAGATACCTTAAAACTTAAAGATTCTAGAATACCTTAGAATCTAAAGATACCTTAGAACTTCCTTACTTTGAGTATACAGCTCTGCAGGTGAAGAAGAAATAGTACAGCAAAAAATTACCTTTATCAATTTTCTTTTCTCTCAAGTATAACTGTTCTGTAGTGATTCATTAAGTAAACACTAAATTCTAAATTTAGCCTTTAAATGTTAGACAGAAAATAGAATTTTTAGGAAGGGCCTTCCAAAAAAGAATTTGGCCTTAATACTCTGTTTTATCTTGGATAAAACATCAAAATCTGATACTCAAAAGAAACCACAGAGTTTTTGCTTGGTTAGTCTCATGTCTCCTATTTTTAAAAATTACTCTTGAAATATTAATACTTTTCCCTAAAAATAAAGACTAGTTCTTTAGATGGACAGATTGAGATAACAGATTGAGTCCTGGAGCTGAGATCAAAATAGGAGAAATCAAGGTGTAAGCATCCTGTAGGCAGTAGCCGAGGACTAACCACACAGAACACAGAAGATGCTGCTCTTCAGCAGAGATGCTGCCACACAGGAGTGTAAGTGAAGAGTTCTGCCAGCACCTCCTCCCTTCTCTCCTGTACTGGATTCTTACCATTCCACTGCTAGCTGGTAGGACAACAAGAGGTCAAAGGCAGAGTGGTCACCATCATCAGCATGTTGGTAGCAAGGTGGTTTATCTTCCAGCTATCTTAAAGGGGCTGGGGGAAGGGAAGAGATATGGCACTACTTTTTATTACCTTTCTCACTCATGTTCTGGTGGCTCAGATGGTAAAGAATCTGTCTGCAATGCAGGAGATCCAGGTTCTATCCCTGGGTCAGGAATATCCCCTGGAGAAGGGAAAATGGCAACCCTCTCCAGTATTCTTGCCTGGAGAATTTGGACAGAGGAGCCTGGTAAGTTACAGTCCATTGGGTCACAGTCCAGACAGGACTGAGTGACTAACACTTTCGTTTTTCACTCATGTCACAGTCTTGCTTACATACTGCTTTCACTAACAGCTCTTAATTATGGTGTTAAACACCCCATATAAGCATATTGCTTTTAAAATTGTTGAAAAGGTGGCACTTCTAGAGAGCACGTTCCTGGGGTATATCTGGTCCTTCTGCTTCCCACCCCCTACAAACAGTGCTTTTGAGCAGAGCTTGGACAAGGGGAAAGGCTTGGGCACAAGGCTAGCTCTAAGAGTGACCTGGAGCTTTGGAAGAAAGAGGAGCACTGGCAGGAGGAGAGGGTGGCAGTGACAATTGCTTAAGGTTGTCATGTAAAACACAGTTCATAGAGGAATACAAGCCGTCTCATTATCTGCCTCAGAAGCATGAAGACACACCTCCCAGAAGCACTGCAGGAGACATGGTAGAAGGGAACAGAATACATGGCCTACTTCGGAATCCGGAGATCTGGGATCACATCTCAATTTGACTTCTTACTGGCTGTCATTTGCAGCAAAACTTACAGACACTATGAGAGGGATTGTGTTAATTTCAACATAAGATTCATGTCTTCACAGGACATGAGGTTTGAGGAACAACCTTAGTTTTTCTCTCTGTAATCCCTAGAAGTGAGGGGAAGGCAGCACTGGTTCACTAGGTCCTTCAAATGTGCCAGGCACTAGGCTAAGCTTTTTTAAAATTAGCCAACTGAGCTGTTTAAAATACTAAAAGATGATGCAGTTAAATGTTGTTCTCAATATGCCAGCAAATTTGGAAAACTCAGAAGTTGCCACAGAACTGGAAAAGGTCAGTTTTCATTCCAATTCCAAAGAAGGGCAATGCCAAAGAATGTTCAAACTACCATACAACTGTGCTCATTTCACATGTTAGCAAGGTCATGCTCAAAATCCTTCAAGTTAGTCTTCAACAATATGTGAACCAAGAAATTCCAAATGTAAATGCTAGATTAGAAAAGGCAGAGGAACCACAGATCAAATTGTCAACATCCGTTAGATCATAGAAAAAGTAAGAGAATTCCAGAAAAATATCTCCCTCTGCTTCATTGGCTATGCTAAAACTTTTGACTGTGTGGATCACAACAAACTGGAAAATTCTTAAAGAGATGGGAATACCAGACCACCTGACCTGCCTCCTGAGAAACCTGAATGTAAGTCAAGAAGCAACAGTTAGAATGGGACATGGAACAACAGACTAGTTCAGAATTGGGAAAGGTGTCTGACAGGGCTATATATTGTCACCCTGCTTATTTAACTTATATGCAGAGTACATCATGTGGAATGCCAGGCTAGATGAATCCCAAGCTGGAATCAAGATTGCTGGGAGAAATATCAATAACCTCAGATATGCAGATGATACCACCCAATGGCAGAAAGTGAAGAAGAACAAGAGCCTTTTGATGAAGGTGAAAGAGGAGAGTGAAAAAAGTTGGCTTAAAACTCAACATTCAGAAAACTCAAGACCATGGCATCTAGTTCCATCACTTCATGACAAAAAGATGGGGGAAAAACAGAAACAGTGAGAAACTTTATTATCTTAGGCTTCCAAATCATTGAGGATGGTGACTGTGGCCATGAAATTAAAAGATGCTTGCTCCTTGGAAGAAAAGCTACGACAAACCTAGACAGTGTATTAAAAAGCAGAGATGTCACTTTGCTGACAAAGGCCCATCTAGTCAAAGCTTTGTTTTTTCCAGTAGTCATGTATGGATATGAGAGTTGAACCATAAAGAAGGCTGAGGACTGAAGAATCGATGCTTTCAGACTGGGTGCTGGAGAAGAGTCTTGAGAGTCCTTTGAACAGCAAGGAGATTAAACCAGTCAATCCTAAAGGAAATCAACCCTGAATATTCATCGGAGGAACTGATGCTGAAGCTGAAGTGCCAGTACTCTAGCCACCTGATGCAAAGCGTCAACTCATTAGGACCCTGAGCTGGGAAAGATTGAAGGCAGAAGGAGAAGGGAGCGATGGAGTATGAGATGGTTGCATGGCATCACTGACTCAATGGAAATGAGTTTGAGCAAGCTCCGTGAGATGGTGGAGGACAGGGAAGACTGGTGTGCTGCAGTCCATGGAGTTGCAGAGTCAGACATGACTTGGTGACTGAACAACAACCCTCTCAACAAGCCCAGACATTATTACTAACCCCTATGGTATGGACTAAGAAATAGACTCAAAGTGATTAAGTTCCTTTTCCAAGATCATCAAACAAAAAAATTAGGTAAGATCAGGATTTTGAGCCAAATCTGTATGTCTTTAAGCCAAGCAACTTCTTACTGGGTGGTCCCGAGGCTTCTTGCAGTACCCAGGGCAATGCCTAGTACAGGGTGGACACACCATCCATGTTTGTTTAACACTTTTTTAAAAAAGTCAATGAAGGTTTGTATAATTATTAACACAAAAACCAAGCGGCTTTTCTGGATTTTTGTAATCTATACTAAAAAGCCTCTTGATGAAAGTGAAAGAGGAGAGCGAAAAAGTTGGCCTAAAGCTCAACATTCAGAAAACGAACATCATGGAATCCGGTCCCATCACTTCATGGGAAATAGATGGGGAAACAGTGGAAACGGTGTCAGACTTTTTTTGGGGGGGGCTCCAGAATCACTGCAGATGGTGACTGCAGCCATGAAATTAAAAGACGCTTACTCCTTGGAAGAAAAGTTATGACCAACCTAGATAGCATATTCAAAAGCAGAGACATTACTTTGCCAACTAAGGTCCGTCTAGTCAAGGCTATGGTTTTTCCTGTGGTCATGTATGGACGTGAGAGTTGGACTGTGAAGAAGGCTGAGCGCCAAAGAATTGATGCTTTTGAACTGTGGTGCTGGAGAAGACTCTTGAGAGTTCCTTGGACTGCAAGGAGATCCAACCAGTCCATTCTGAAGGAGATCAAGCCTGGGATTTCTTTGGAAGGAATGATGCTAAAGCTGAAACTCCAGTACTTTGGCCACCTCATGAGAAGAGTTGACTCATTGGAAAAGACTCTGATGCTGGGAGGGATTGGGGGCAGGAGGAGAAGGGGACGAGAGAGGATGAGATGGCTGGATGGCATCACTGACTCGATGGATGTGAATCTGAGTGAACTCCGGGAGATGGTGATGGACAGGGAGGCCTGGAGTGCTGCGATTCATGGGGTCGCAAAGAGTCGGACACGACTGAACGACTGAACTGAACTGATATTCCGTTAATGTTTAGTTTTTGGATATCTGTGCATATAGAGGTATCAGAAGAGAGGAGAAGGAGCCCTAAACTGCATGGAGTGGACCTATCTGAAGGCATGTGCATTAGAGCAAGGAACAGAGACTCGGGGAAGCAGTGTGGTGTGACCTCACCACATTTTTAGGTCAACAGCACATTGAAAAGCTCAATTTAGCCCAAAACACATCGAATAAATAAAAACCAAATAGATGTAATTTTTTAAGTACTTAAGATGTTTCAGGAAATCTGTCAGGAACTTCCCTATCTGAACACAACCTTACAAATTAGGAGCTATTATGTTATTGATAACATATCATGGTTTATGAGGAGTGACTGGAGCCAGGTCACACAGGTGGTAATTGACAGACCACATTCAGAGTCCCCTCTGCCTGATTTCAGAGCCCATGCCCTTCATGTCTTTGGAATATCTTTCTGTTAGTTCACAATTTATTTTGCCCTCTTATCAAAAACAAGAGCAAAAGCAAACACAAAAACTTTAATTTTTTTAAAATTGAAAGACAGTTTTAGGAAAATAGGCAGGACATTTGTTAAGCACAAAGACTGTATTTTGCATATTTACATCTTTGTGTGCTGCCCAGTGAACATAAGGAGACGCAATAAATGTTTGCTAAATGAATTATTTCTGTGATAAACATGAATTCTCAGCTTAAGTCTTCGTCAGCTTGAGGGGTTACTCAAAGGTGAATCACATGTAATGGAATTACTTATTTTCTCCAGGAACTCAGGCCAAACATTTGGTCTCAGTAATAAAAAACAGGCAAATTTAATTGCCCTGGGCATAAGCCGCGCATTGACAGCAACTCTCACTGGTAATATCTGTTCATTATGATGGCCACTGTATTTCTGTCAGGAGAGATTAAAAATACTTTGTGTATTAGCTCTTCTTCTAAGTTTTAAATATAGGTACTATAATCCAATTCAGATTCTTTGTTTTAAGAAGTTCTTATAGAAAAATTTAAGACCAGTTAAGTAGAAAGCCAGTTCCTCCCATGATTTATTATGATATTTATGATTTTCAGCATCAAGACTACTGCCTAAGATATGGGAGATGCTTAATAAAGGCAAGTACCGGGGAATATAAAGTTCAATGTCAAGCAGTACTTGGCATAGTCAGTTAACAAACGTTTGTTGATTGATCTACGCATTTGCTGTTTTAACCCAAATTATTCAAAACTGGTGGGCATGTGCTCTTCAGTCTGAATGCTTTACCTTCATTTTTATGTGACTCAAAGGAAATCCAGGTGATCTTTGTACTTAGTGAGTACAGAGCCTCTTTGTAAAATAGCACCCTTTCATTTGGAGCTGACTCTATTCTCAGAAATACGCACATTAATGACACACTCCATTAGAATTGGATTGCAAAAGAGGCTGAGGTGGATGGCACCTTGAAGTTCAGGTTTGATATATGGGAGTTCAGGTTAGTCCACTAAAATGGAGATGGCCATAAGACAAGTAAGACTTCAAGGGCTAAAAATAATAATGATTTCTAAGGAACATGGACATGGTGACATGGAAGAAAATGTTGAAACAAAAATGGTCATGAAACAGGCTTGCCACAAAAGGATCTGTTATGTCAATATCACTGCAATGAAGGAGTTGAGTGAAAATGGGAAGAGTTTTGTGCAGGTGAACAGTTTCTATTAAGCATTAAATATAGTAACAAGATGAGCTTTCCTGGTGGCTCAGTGGTAGAGAATTTATCTGCAGTGCAGCAGAGGCAAGTTCGACTCCTGAGTCAGGAAGATCCTCTGGAGAAGGAAATGGCAATCCGCTCCAGTATTCTTGCTTGGGAAATCCCATGGACAGAGAAGCCTAGCAGACTACAGTCCATGGGGTCACAAAGGAGTCAGAGAGGCCTTAAGGATTAAACAACAACAGTAACAAGATCCATAGGAAACATACATAGTTGTAAAAAAGTGTAGGAACTTTGAATTCTGAAAAGCTTTTGTTCAAATCCCATCTTTACTACCTCCTGGGGCAAATTACACAACCTCTCTGAGTCTCACTTTTCTCATCTATTACAAAAGGTGTTTGTAAAGTTTCAGTGGGTTTTATATCTTACCTAAAATATATATTGTATATTACTTTATGCAGATTTCTCTTGCTTTTTTTGTTGCAGTTTTGATAGTTACAAAGCAATGAGAAATCAGCTATTCTAACAGATTACTTAAAAGTAACTAAATGACTGACTTCAGCAGTTACAGCATCGCCATTGCTCTATTCCTTTAGAAACAAAAACAACATCAAATCTTAAAATAATCAAAATTTCAAAATCTCAAAATCTCAAGGTTTTCCTGGTTACAGCTATAAAAACCAAACCAAGATCAAGAAATGGAATTTACTGACATCTATCATAAAATTTCCCCTGGAGAAGAAAATGGCAACCCACTCCAGTATTCTCGCCTGTAAAATCCTATGGACAGAGAAGCCTGGCAGATTACAGTCCATGGGGTCACAAAGAGTTAGGCACAACTGAGCGATTGAACACACACGCATCATAAAAGATAAGCGGGGGAGGGTTTAACACTCACAGTAAGAAACACAACTATCTCCTGAAGTAGGAAAATATTACATCATTGGTGAAGTCTTTACTGTGTGGAAACCTATTACAAACTCTAATCAGCTGGTCATCCCAGCATGATTGAAAGGAGGCCAGAGTCACTCTTACTTGGGTTAGCAGTGTATAGAATTTGTTTTCTGCTTCTTGCCAGATAGGGAGAATAATACTTCAAGCACTAGTGAAATTAATTTGACCTGTTCCATGAGAACCTTGTTCTGTAAATGATTTTTCTCTTATTTTCTCTCTCTCCCTCTTTCTCCCTATATCCACTGACACTCTTCTCTCCCTTCCATCTCTATTCCCTCCCCAGCCTGACAGTGACATGTAGACAGAACTGAAGCTAATGATCCTGCACAGAAGGACTCTGGTTTTCAGGCATAAGCAGAAAAATTCAATTGAACTGTAATTCACCAAATCTCATTTGCAAAAAACTCCATTTTCAACAAGAAAATAAACCCAAAAGCAAGTAAACTGCACAATAACAGAAATACTTTTCGTATTCTCTCTCTCTCTTTTTAATATTTCATCCAGAGAGAAAGGGGCAAGTCCTTTGGTAAAATCTCTATAAATTTTTAGTATATGAGGCATTTATCACTGTGAATTAAATTCTTCAAAGGTTAATTTTAAAAAGAAAGCTGGAACATGGCCTACACAGAATCATTTTGGTTTTCATTCTAACTTACTATTTGGAGGCAGAGACATGAACAAAGGGAAAGAGATTTACATGACATGGCCAACTCAATACATCACAGCTATTAGCCAGCTTTATTTAGTGAGAAACCATGGAGCCTGCTTCTAAAAAGGAATGCAAATAGTTTAAAAAGTTAAAAACACATAAGTATGGAGTTGTTTTTTTTTAAAAGAAGGTCAGTTATCAGAGGAACATATACAAAATAAAGGTAAAAAGGGAACTAAGATCAGAATTTAGGTCTAATTTCTTTTGAGAGGTCTCTGGAATACATGTGGATTGATTCTGTTTCCAAGATTTATCCTAACAATAGTCATTATCGTCACCATTCACCTATCTATTCACCGATCCTCTGTACTTCTGTCCACTCACCCACCCATCCATCCTTTGGCTATAATTTCCAATAGGTAATAAACTTCATTGTCATGAAATTATGCCTGCTGGATAATATATATCTATCAAGTTGCGATGAAAACCTGCTCTCTTTTAGTCTGTTCTCACTGGAGGTAGAAAATATCAA
Organism: Budorcas taxicolor; assembly: GCF_023091745.1. NCBI lineage: Eukaryota > Metazoa > Chordata > Mammalia > Artiodactyla > Bovidae > Budorcas > Budorcas taxicolor. Next base: position 78,698,285 of record NC_068912.1, read on the forward strand.
GTCAGCCCTCTTGGAAAGTTAACCCTTGGTAGGTATGATGATTTATTAAGCCATTGCCTCAGCATCTTGGTAGGCTAAGCAGTCATAGTATTGTTCCTGTGTTTTATTTATGGACCTTATAATCTAATCACTTAAATTCATGTCTATTGGTCTACCAATGATTCTCTGATTCTAGGTCCTCGTATTTACCTAGGAAGCTCAGATGGTAACTTTTCCCATCACTGGTCAGTATTCTCTTCGCCAATTTCTCAGCGTTGGGCAGGCAGATAACTCTAGCCTTTTATTAAATGCCCAGAGTCCTGCTAGCTTTCGAGTATTTGGAATCACCATCAGAAGATCTCATCTTCTTATTTGGTGGTTGATAGAATAGGGATGTGCTGGACATCTATCATGTGCCATGGGTGTTTCTGGACTAGAGATACAGTATCTAATATGATGCTTGAATTATGTGAGGTCAAAGATCAGTTAATAAAACCTTAAAACACTCTCCTTCAATTAAGTACTTGTCATCCACTTTGGCTGGAGAAGGCAATGGCATCCCACTCCAGTACTTTTGCCTGGAAAATCCCATGGATGGAAGAGCCTGACAGGCTGCAGTCCATGAGGTCGCTAGGAGTTGGACACGACTGAGCGACTTCACTTTGACTTTTCACTTTCATGCTTTGGAGAAGGAAATGGCAACCCACTCCAGTATTCTTGCCTGGAGAATCCCAAGGACAGGGGAGCCTGGCTGGTTTCTGTCTATGGGGTCGCACAGAGTTGGACACGACTGAAGCGACTTAGCAGCAGCAGCATCCACTTTGGCATCTCCTTGCCAATTCATGGATGAAACATGCATGCATAACTGTGTGGTGTTTAAGATGAAGAGTGACATGAGATGAGGATGTCAGGGGCCATTATACAGGCTCTTGAAGGTCAAGTTAAGGACTTTAGATTTTAAAGTACAATGGGCAGACATTGAAAGCATTGGAGCAGGAAAGTGACATCATCTAAATATCCTTTTATTTTTTTTTTCCTACCAGCAATGTGAATTGCTTAGTACCAGAAAGCTCCAATAGCAATTTGTATAATGGTCACTGTGATATGCTAAATAAATAAGTTGTCTATTCTAGATCATTAAAAGACACAATCACATTGATGTACCAATTATTTGAAAACCAGCATTAGAGGTAGGTTCTGTTTAGAAACTCTAACTAAAATATTTATCAGAATAGCTGAACATCTGAGCATTTCTCACCACTAAAGAGTTTATCATTTATGGCAGTATGTAAGTATACCAAATTTGACAATCCTAATTGAGATTCAAACTAATTCAGAGCTTTCAAACTAATGAAACTCCCATAACTCCTGAACTCAAACTCCCTGAATATACTTTACCATATTGCTTCATTATATGTGAGTAGGCAACATAGGTATGTATAAATAAATATATAATAAAATTTATATATATATATATATATATATATATATATATATATATATGTAAGAGAGAGAGAGAAAGCCAGAGAGAGAGAGAGAGGATGCACAAACTATTTCTCATGATGTTCTAGAATACAGAAATTTTTTTTGAGTATGGTTTTTGTTTCTATTCCTATGCTAAATATATCTCATTACTTTCTAAATGTCTAGAACAGTGTCATGAACCCCTATTTGGCTGAATAGCATTTCCCCCAACAATCTGGGTCACATTCCCAGTGACACTAATACCATTTCAAACTGAAATTTGGCTTTCAGCATTTTGATTAAATTTTCTGCTAAGTACTCTAAGAAGACTTTTTGATTTATGAGACTATAACCTCAAAGGCAGAAGAAGGTAAAAGGTGACTTTAATAATGAAAAAGAAACCAAAACAAAACAGAAAACAGTCACCAGAAATAGGGTTTATAGAAGGAACACCAAGATCCAAATGCTGAGTCTGAATTAAGTTAATTATGTGGTACTTTCCATAAATGTATGTTGTTCTTCCTGGAACAGACACATTTACAAGGGTAACTCTATGCGAAATTCAAAAGTTTGCTAGCATCCTAGTTAGGCTGCCCCAGATATTCCTCTGCTAAAATGCCTTTGAAAAGGGTGTGTGGCTCCACACTCTTTTTCTGCAGTCACCTAAACACATGCGCACACCCTGTCCAGCACCACCATTTCGTTTATGTAGAGACCGTTCAATTCCCCCTCCCCAGGATTTAAGCAGAATTAAATCCGCTCTGAAGTTACCAGAAGACAGATCTCCTTGCTTAGGCTGGCATTTCAGACCTGGTCTATCATATTTCTCTAGTTTTATCTGTCACTATTACTCTGTAAATAGTCTGCTCTGCAACCGAATGAAAATTCTCCTCATTCCCTAGACAAGTGTGCATGTCTGTGCCTTATGTTTTAGCTTCTGTTTTGAAGACTCTCTCTTCGGACCATCTTCTGTTTAACCAGTAACCACAGAGACCCAGCCATCCTCCAGCTGCTTCAGAAATACCGCAACACACCTGCAGGAGGGTCTCCTCCAGAATTGATTATTTCTTCTCTTGAGTTCTTCTAAAACTTAGACTTCATGACAAAAATCATCCAACTTTGCCACATAGGACAGTTTGCGTGCATGCATGCTCAGCTTGCATTGTCTTTATTCTTCTGGAATTTAAGCTGCATGAGGACAGGATCCACTTCTCACTCCTCTTGTGCCCCATCATTGAAGCTAATTCAGTGCCCTGCACACAGCAGGTAGTTCATTAACTTTCATGAACTGAGAAAAAGGTTCGAAGCCAGGCCAAGGCCAAGTGTCAGATAAAGATCTCCATATCTGCTGGATATAAGCAACCAAATCAGGAACTTCTAAGTTAAATTCCTTCCATCACTGAGAAAAGAAACTCCACTAAATTTGCTAATCTTCACGTATTCAAGCACATGACAAAAATATACCCAGCACCCTAAAAAGCCAGCAAAGTAAACGAAGAAGTAGAAGCAAAGGTGAAGGAAAATGCATGAGTGAACGTACACAAATACCAGGCACTGATACTTGCGTGGACTTCCCTGGTGGCTCAGTGGCAAAGAATCTGCTTGCCAACACAGGAGACGTGCATTCATTCCCCGGGTAGGGAAGATATCCTGGAGAAGGAAATGGCAACGCTCTCCAGTATTCTCGCCTGGGAAATCCCATGGACAGAGGAGACTGGAGGGCTACAGTCCATAGGGTTGCAAAAGAGCCAGACAGGACTTAGTAACTAAACAAGAACAACAATAACCACACTTGTGTCTTCAACACAGAAGAGATCCTTAGGCTCCCTCAGGGCCTGTTCTCTCCTATTTTAAGGGCAGAGATAACATTAATCTAATCTTCCAGACCTGAAGGGCAGCAGCCAATTAGCACAGGTCAAAGAGGCAAAGCTAAGCATCAGTAGTAATAGCAGCTGCTTGAGAGGAAATGGCACATCACACTCTTCAGGAAATGAGAGGGCTTTTATCATCGGGCTACCAGCTCAGCTTGTTACGACAGAGTCTGTTAGTTTTGTTAAGTTCTAGAACGGGGCATTAAGTGGTACTCTAAACAATGATAAATTTAAAAAAGCACTTTTTAAGTTGTCTTAAGAAGTTACAAAACTGTTACTTCCCACCATTAAAAATGGGTTAAATGATGTTTGATGATCTTTGCTTAAGAAATATAAGCAACATAAGAATACTGACTTGTCAGAATATTTGTTGCTTATATTAAAGATATCAGATATATATTAAAACTTCTAAGATATTTCTAAGTGAAGTGAAAGTCACTCAGTCATGTCTGAGTCTTTGTGACACCATGGAACAGTCCATGGAATTCTCCAGGCCAGAATACTGGAGTGGGTAGCCATTCCCTTCTCCAGCAGATCTTCCCAACCCAGGGATTAAATCCAGGTCTCCTGCAATGCAGGCAGATTCTTTATCAACTGAGCCACCAGGGATGTAATATATATTACATTTCTATACATATTGCACATTATTTTTCTCTCGGAAAATTAATTTCTGTGGGATAAAACTGGTTAGCCGTAAGGTAGCATTCCCTGGTGGCTCAGACAATGAAGAAATCTGTCTGCAATGCAGCAGACCTGAGTTTGATCCCTGGGTTGTGGGCAGATCCCCTGGAGGAGAAAATGCTAACCCATTCCAGTAATCTTGCCTGGAGAATCCCATGGACAGAGGAGCCTGGTGGGCTACAGTCCACATGGTCACAAAGACCTGGACACGACTGAGTGACTAACACTAACAGGTACTATCATATATCATCTCATCAGAACACACAGCACCACCCTGTTCTGTGGGTATAATCATCTGTTTGGCAGATAAAGAACACTTCTCTGAGAAGTTCCACAACTTGGCAGTACTGTGTGGGTAGGAAGTGATGGGCCGAGGTCCCATGTGGGCTTGTTGAAACCCGAGATGTGTGCTCTTGATCCATTTGCACGTGTCTGCTGGGTGGGATGTACCCAGTGCCCTGACTGGGCACTTGCTGAAGGTGCTTGGGAGATGTGGTGATTCTCTTCTCACTTCCCCAGTCTCCTCTGCCAGCACTCCTGAGCCCACCTGTTGTAGCAGTAGCAAGGACGAAGTCAGTGGTTGGCATGTAGAATGGAATATTTACTTTGCTACCAAGTCCTAATGTTTTGAGTAGGGTTCCCCTCTGCAGAAAGGCTTCCCTGGTGGCTCAGATGGTAAAGCGTCTGTCTACAATGCTGGAGACCCGGGTTCGATCCCTGGGTTGGGAAGATCCCCTGGAGAAGGAAATGGCAACCCACTCCAGTACTCTTGCCTGGAAAATTCCATGGACTGAGAGGCTCCTCAGAGCCTGGTAGGCTACAGTCTATGGGGTCTCAAAGAGTTGGACACGACTGAGCGACTTCACTTCACTGCAGAAATGGAAGAGGTTGATCAGACATCTCTGCGACGGGGTGTCCCTTGGTTGGGGAAGCTCACTCTGGGCCTTTCAGAACTCCCCCATACTAGAACAGATGCAGCCACAATCAGAAGGCAAGGTGAAGGGAACATACCTTTTCTCTCTCTGAATGATCAGTTTTCATTTTAGAGATAGAGACAGTGACATCAGCCTCTTCACTTACTCTCAGCCATCAAAACGTACCCTGACACTATCCTGCACCCTCTCTTGCTCAGCTGTACCCACCGGTAAGCCATACTTGAAACAATCAGTTAGCTGTTTTTCACTTCTGCCTAAGGCACTCTCCAGGACTTAGCAGGTTTTATTTGCAAGTATTGTATAGTCAAGGATGCTCGGCTACTTGGTTACTGTCCATAATAAAACTACAAGCCTTAGTCCCTCATCCTAAAGAAAATTTTCATTTGAGATAACTAAACAGAATTTTGTTTTTGAAATACGAGAGTGATAGGGGAAGTTCATAGTTAAAGGAAGAAGATTATAAACTCAGGCATGTTTCTTAAACTATTAAATGACCTTAAAATATCTGTTTGAATTCTGTTGATAAACAAATGTATTAGAAACCACATTATAAGATATTACAGTTTACAGAAATAATGCATGACTCCAATCTTGTTTTTCTCAGGGAGTATACTTTAGAATTCCGGGAAGAATACACTCATGTAAATGGTCTCTCTAGCTATAAAAAAGTTGGTCTTTTACTACATAGCAGTGGTCTTCATGTTTTTTTTTTTGGTCACAGACTCCATTGAGAATCTCATAAAAATATGGGTCCTCTCCCCATGAGATACTAGCACACACATATATTTACCAACCTGTGCATATAATTTCTGCATTATAGACTGGCTAAATGTATCACAGATCTCAAGTTAAGTCCCTTCCTCTGTAGGAACTCAAATTGTTTTGCATTGATATATAATAATAGGATATAATAAATGATCACAGCCAAGACAACCCAGCAATGCCAGGCATTATGATGAATCTTTGACAGAAACTAAATGTTACTTAGCACTTCAGAAAGAATTAGGGCTTGAATCAGGCTTAGAATTCAGTGTCTGTCTCTGGACCCATGATGATGGATGCTCTACATTACAGTAAATCAGCTGAGTCCTTTGTCATGTCACGCTCATGGAGTCTCCCTATTTTTACTTCTGGCTGGTCTAGTCATCCATTTGTTTCTATTACAAAAAGCCACAGTGCTTTTGCTGGACCTGAAGCTTTCAAAACCATGTGAAGCGGGAAAGAAAATCCCAGTTATTTCAGAAGCAGAACTAGAAGCTAAAGAGCTTGGTTATCAGCAATGATAATGGAAGAAAAAAAAAGCCTAGTTCTTTTAACTGTGTTAATTACAATGCTAGGCTGTCTCACATATTATATCTCATTTAATCTGTAAATCAATCCTGTTGTTAGGTACTATCAGTCTACTTTTTTTTTTTTTTATCAGTCCACTTTTTACATGGGGTAAAAATCTAAAAGATTATGTGACTTGTGTAATACACCATGGTTAATAAATTTCACTAATATTTAAAAATATTGTGTCTAGTATTTTTTCAACTTTCATAAATGCTTTGAAAAGTACTATTTAAAAACACCTGAGATCTAACTCTATGCTTCCAATATCTTGAAACTATCTGTGTCTGAGAGACCGCAAAGCTTCTTCGGATGAAAAGCTATGCAAGGGGGAAAAAAGGTGACATACGCCACCCAGAACACTCAGATGAAACACCAAGGTCACATGGTTTTTGCTGAGACAAAGCAATTGAAACCTTATGTGAAGGACTGGGCTTCCATCCAGGAGCGCTCACTCATACTGCTTCTTCTCTCAAGATATGATTAAATTAACTACAGAGATGATCAGAGCTATCAGGCAGTCATGATGAAACTTTGTCTCCTCTTTCCATTCACCCTCAGACAACAAATTAGCCTTTATCTACATTTTCTCCTAGATCAAAAGGCAAAGCCTTTATGGAGTGTCATGGCAGGAATATCAGCTTGTTTTGGACTATAAAGGAGTCATGAGTCATTGTTTTGCTCTATTTGTTAAGAACTCTGGGACATACCAGATAACACAGTAGTTTTGTAATATCTTGACTGTCTGCCTTCCCCCAACATCCCGTTAACAGACAGTTGGATATTATGACTGTCGTTCTACTCTCTTAAAATTCACTTCAAGTATCCAGGTTGAAAACAAAGCCACACTACAATTTTTTATATCTTACAGAGGTGTCCCCTCTCTTCACCTTCTTTGGAAGCTTCCCATTTCTACCTCTTCTTTCATTTCTCTACCTCTTGGGCAAGGTAACTGAGATGAGGTAGGCAGACAGTCTAGGGGTCAGTGTGGCCAGAAAACCCAGCTCAGGGGCTTCTACCTGGGGAACTGTCACTGTAGAACAAAAGAAGAGTCAGATAAGAAAGTTTCCAGACTACATCTTCCAAAGTCATGCTTGGAACTGACCCTGGCTCCCCCATCAGAAACAGCCTTCTGTAACTGAAAGTGAAAATATTTGGCAAATGATTACTGAGCACCTAATATATTCTGGACATTACAATAGATATTGTTCTACAGAAATAAATAAGGTATAACTTTTGTCTTTGAAGAGCACTGCTGAGTTAGAAAGAGAGATTTATAAACATAAAATGTTGATAGATCTTATCTGGGTATGCTTACATGTAGTAGTTAGAGTGTATGGCAGCAAATAAGAAGGGTAACCAAATAAGAAGGATAAGTAAGAATTAGTGTGGTGGAAACAAACAAACAAAAAAAAAATGGGATGAGCAAGAAAAGTGGTATAGACTGAGTAAACCATATAAACAGAGGCATGGAACAATGAAACAAATAACATGTATGGGAAATAAACACAATTTGCTATTTGTTACTAAAGCTAAGTAAAAAGGAGACAGTGATAGGAGATGGGACTGTTCTCTATAGAAGATTAAATAAGCTCAGATAATTCTTAACATTCTCTGAAATATGATCAGTTGTTAATGACCTTTTATAGATGAGAAAGCCAAAGCTTAGGGGAGTTAACAAGCTCATTGAAAAAAAAAAGACATAGATATGTGGCATTCTAGCTCCTGTCTGACTCCAAAGGCCATGCACTTTCCAGTTTCCACCATACCTTGCAGCCTTCCAGATGAAGCATTAGCAAAAGCACTAGACCAGTCATGCAGAGACTGGTCACTGGTTTTAAACAAGACACAGCCTTGAACAAGTTCGAGTTGGGGAAGCTGGGGCATAATATTCTTTTGTGTGTGTGTGTGAGTTAAAGTGTTACTCAGGGTCATCTTCTTGTTGCTTAGTTAAGTCATGTTTAACTCTTGCGACCCCATGGCTCCTCTGTCCATGGGATTTCTCAGGCAAGAATACTGGAGTGGGTTGCCAATTCCTTCCCCAGGTGATCTTCCCAACCCAGGGATTGAACCTGCATAACCTGCATTGGCAGGTGGATTCTTTACAACTGAACCACCAGGGAAGCCCATTCAGGGTTTTACTGAGGACTATAGCCCAGGAGACAGCTCTGAGAAACTGCTCCAAAAAAATAGTGGAGGAGACAGTATATACATGAATTATTTGGTGAGGAAATACATATAGTCAAGCATTGCTTGTTGTTGTTGTTTTAGCCACTAAGTCTTTGTGGCTCCACGGCTCCTCTGTCCACGGGCTTTCCCAGGCAAGAATACTGGAGTGAGTAGCTTCTTCTTTCTCCACATAATATTCTTTTAAAAATTATTTTTTATAACATTTAAATTCTTCTCACTGGTTTACTCTTAAATGTAATTTCCAGTTAGGTCCTAATATAAATGCAGCCCAGTTATTACTGTCCTAGTCAGTGACAACCGGCATATATAGTTATCCCTCTGAAAGGTAGCAAGACCTGGAGTAGGTCTTCCTGTTTTGGGGCTTCTTATCTATTCTGAGCTATTCTCTACACTATAGGCAGAGTGGTTTTCCAAATCTGCAAATCTGATTATGTCTTCCTCCAGCCTAAAATCAGTCAGTTCTAGACCCCAGAAATCAATACCCCTGCATGGTGTATAAGATCCTTCAACATGACAATCTCATTTATTCACTGGCTTTCTTTCCTGTTGCTCTCCATGGGCCATGCCATCACCCAGTAATACTTGACTTCTTGCATCCTCCATAAGGGTGTGCTATTGGTTCCTGAGCACACTTTCCTTTCTGCTTTGAATTCCCTTTCTCAACATGTTCAGGCAGCAAAACTCCTACTCGAGCTTCAGGTTAAAACCTAATCATACCTTTTCCGTAAAGGTTGCCTCAGTAACATCATCTAGATAGAACCAATTACTTTCCTTGCTGCAGCCATCAGAACTTGTGAACGCCTACTGTTATTATTATTGCCTTATGATTGCAACTACTTCATGAATACAACTTTTCATTTTTATGACTTCCATTTGTAGGAGGGAGGCCTCACGCTTGCTTCATCTTTGCATCTCCAGTTTCTGGCAGAATGATTGGCAAATAATATATATTGATAAATATCTAAACAAATGAAAGTTATTCAAATCAACAAAAGATGCAATCTTAGACATTTTTGTCTTAGATGTGAGTCATAGTCACAGTGCTTTGTTTTGAATCTATTTTGGAAAATTAAATTTCTATAAGTTTGTTGAAATGAACCCAAAGGCACAAAGACTGACTGTTTAACATGCTGTTCATAAGGCTGCATGTTAAATGACATTGAACAAAAGCACAGCAAAAGCTCACCAAAGCTCGGAAAAGCTGTGCTTTAAAATATCCATTATAATAAAAGGCAATGAGTCAAATCTTGTAAAAGTTCTTGCATTCATTGGACGTTGGGTTTTAATACTGCCTGCCTTTCTGATCTAAAGAGATGGTAGCAAGGATAATTTCTGTGAGGGCTGATGGGAAAATCCAGACTCTTCAGTGTTAAATTAGAGCTCAGCAGGTTGAAAATAGATCCCAAGTGTCCAGTTCCCTGAAAGACAGAATCAGCCATTTAGCTCCAAGAAACCCAAGGAGAGGAGATCGTCCTCTGAAAGACCTCAGGGTCTCCTTGGTTACAGGAGCTGAAAGTTGTTTTAATGTTTTTACTGTGTATTCAGACCATACTCAAATCCTAATGCCATAATATCTTGCATATTTTCCTCACATACTCAAAATCAAGAGGGGCAGCAATTAAGTTAAACAAATATTCTTGTTGCTTAATAAACAGAATGGAAGTCCATCTCTTTACACTATAAATCAAAACTTGGAAGTAAGAAGACAAATGAAGATTGAGGGAAAAGCATGGCTTTGTGAGAGGCATCTTGGGAGGGGAATCAGGACACCAGTATTCTGTTTCAATTTTGTCTCTGAATTACTATGAATTTTCAGGCAAATCACTGCTCTGCAGCCTCAGTCACTTGCTGGCCATTTAGATGAACAAATCCCCCAAATTCCATTAAGTATCAATTACTTTGGATGTAAAATTAGGCTAACCATACCTACCTTAGAGGATTTCATGAGGAATAGACAAGAGAACATGGATGAAGTATGCGTCCCAATGCCCTACGGCAGACGTTCCCAACCCATTTGATGTCTAAGTAATATTTTCACAAAATAAAAATACCTAACAGCTCTGTCCATTAGTGGTGGTGGTTTAGTTGCTAAGTCGTGTCTGACTTTTGCGACCCCATGGACTGTAGCTTGCCAGGCTCCTCTGTTCAGGGGATTTTCCAGGCAAGAACACTGGAGTGGGTTGCCATTTCCTTCTCTAGGGGATCTTCCTGACCTAGGAATTGAACCTGGGTCTCCTGCATTGCAGGCAGATTCTTCACCAACTGAGTTATTAGGGAAGCCCACATTAGCAGTTAGGTACAAATAACTTGATAAGTATTTTTTGTCATTAACAGTTTAAGAATTGTATGAACAAAGATACACATATATTGGAATAAAAAATGAACAATTTTATTATATTTGTAAATAACCACGATTGCTTCCTAAGGAAATGTGTGTTCTTGTTGGAACACTGCCTCCTTAATTTCCTGCCCCACATGGACTTTCATTCTTTACTTGCTTTCATCACAATAACTCTCAAAAACCCAACTTTGCAAAAATATGAAATCATTTGAAAGAGTAGCATGGTCTGAGGTTGAAATGTGAAGCACCTTAAGTTCGTTCACCATCTGACAAATACATTGTGTTCCCCTGAAAAATTTAAAACTCTGAAGGCACCATGGTACCCTGGGGCAACTTGGCTCATATTTTGGGAACTACAGCTCTAGCACATAGCAGTTACTTGGGAGAAATCCAAAGTAGATGAATTATCTCTTTCAGGTGAATAATTCTATGATTTGTTAGTTTTTTATTGCTTTTTCTATGCTAGTCTGGATAGAGTTCATAAGAAAATAAATCTAAATCAACTACTTTCCCTTTTCTCCTGGATTAAAAGACACCTTTATCATTAAAATAAGTCACTGGTGTCAGTATCTAGAAACTGATCATCTTTGACACTGAAGGTTGCCCGTATATATTAATCACTGCAATCATATCTGAAAACATGCACATGCCTGAGAGAACTTACTTTCTCCTACACAGGCTAGTTGTCATCTTTTTTCTACTTGAACTATAAAGGAATTAAATAAAATCTGTTCACAATTTACCAGCTGCATATGGCATTACTTTTTAAAGGAATGTTGTATTTAAATGCAAACTCACTCAATTTGGGGAATATTTATTTATGAATTATAAAGGCATCTCAGCCAGCGTATGAATCATGCTTAAATGAGGTGAAACTGAGGGAGGAAACAAAAAGTTAATGCATAAAGTCCTTTTTATTTGGCACGACAGAGGATAGAGTACAGTAGAAAAAAATCTCTCAGGGCAGGAGAAACAGGACGTAAATGCTGACTCTGGGGCTCCATCTTGTGTCAATGGCAATTTACTGTTAATGTTTCTCTGGAGTGCTATGTTAAGAAGGACTCTGAGGGAAAATTCAGGCTTTCAAAAAATTAAGGGCCATGATCCCCTAGTGATGTCAAGAGCAGAGGCTGAAAGCATACATGCTGCGTATTTGCCACTTCCGACTGAAATCTATAGAGATCCAAAACACTCCCCCTTCTCACGTTTTTAAGAAGAAAAAAGTCAGATCTCATTTTTGCTTACTTCTTTTACTGTTTTACATTAAAAATAGAAAATAAAACAAATAATTACAGGCCAATACTCTCTCAAATTTTAAATAAATTTCTCAGGTTGACATATGGTAAAGATAAATTGCTTTCTGCTATAATATAGACTCAGGTCAGCTGAAAGAGCAAATGTATCTTTGAGAACAGTCCCGAAAGTAGCAACATTATAATAATACTAGGAAGTATTAAGCACACAACCATGTTAGGGTTGAAAACACCTGACCATCATCCTCTGCTACTATTCTGAAGGAATAATTCTCTTAATTTGATATCTAATTGCTGTAAAATGCAGTTGCAATTTCCAAGAGGCTCATCACAGATCTTTTAAAATCCACTTGAGGTAACCGTAGATTCACATGCAGTTGTAAGAAATAAGAAAGTGAGAACCATGTACCCTTCAACCAGTTTCCTTTTCCAGTGTTGTCTTGTATGACCATAATATAACATCACATCCAGGAAACTGACATTGATACAATCCACTCGTTTATTCAGATTTGATCAGACTTCCATGCATTCATATGTGTCGTGCATGTGTATTTGCGTTTTTCAAATTCAGTTTTATAACATATGTAGATTCTTGGGACTGCCACTACAGTCAAGCTACAGAACAGTTCTATTACAAGAACCCTTTGAACTACTCTTTTTTTTCGGCTTAAGCAACAGAAATGTATTTTCTCACAGTTGTGAAGGCTAGAAGTCCAAGACTGAGGCTTATGTAGGTTTATTTTCTCTCCAAACCTCGCTCCTTGTCCTACTCCTTAATAGCCATAGCCACCTTTTTTCCTCTCTTCTTAATCCCTGGGAACTTTTTTTCCCCTCTCTCTATAGTTTTGTCATTTCAAGAATATTATATCAATGGACTCATATAATATGTAACCTTTTGAGATTAGCTTTTTCAACACAGCTTAATTCTCCTGAGACCCATCCAGTGTGTTGTGTCACAAATTCATCCTTTTCGTCACCAAATAGTATTCTATAATATGGATTCCATAGACTGGTTTAACCAGTCACCCTTATTGTAAAATGAATGACTAGGTTAAGAAATTCAGTGAATGGAAATACCAAAAGCACAAACTTTACATGCATAATATCTGATAGATGGACACAGGAGTTCACCAAAACAACTTTTACCTTTATCCTCTCATATTTTGTGAGGCTGTGGAAGATATTTCAAGGGTATCCCAAGGCCCCTTAGCATGGTGAAAATCTGATTAAAGGAAACAGGACTCAGTGATGAGAAACAGCATGTTTTTAAACTAAAAACAGGGACTGATGACATAACTATGGCCTGTTCCCAGGAGGACAAATACATTTCACTTCCAGTAAAAATTATGAGCTATTGGTGGTGGCTGCCTGAGGGCAGTGATGAGAATTCAGAGGCTGAGTCCAGGCTCAGCAGGAAAAGAACCTGATATCTACCCCAGGCATTGGTGGAAATATCGCCACATCTGTGCCAGCTGTTTGTCACCAGTTAGAACTAAAGAAAGCCTGCATCAACTGAAAGGTTGATGACCAGCATGAAGCCTATAAAAACAATGTTTAGAAAGTCAAACCCAATCCCTGTGTCTCTAGCACTTAGGGTGCAAGAAGCTCCCAGCAAGCAGGTGTGTCATTGGAAAATTTATCTTTGTGGTGGGAAAGGATGGCTCAAGCAGGAACTCCTTCATTATAATCTACTGAGTCCTTTTAATTCCACTCTACACACATCGGTGAAATAGTTCATGCAGAGAGAGAAGCAGACCTAGCAGGTGGAAGTTTCTTCTTCCCCTAGTTTTTGTGTTTGGTACACGACAAGGAGGGTGCTAATGCATTTTATATATATTATCTTCCTTGGTGGCTCGGGTGGTAAAGATCCTGCTTGCCAATGCAGAAGATACAGTTTCGATCCCTGGGTCGGGAAGATCCCCTGGAGAGGGAAATGGCAACCGACTTCAGTACTCTTGCCTGGGAAATCTCCTGGACAGAGGAGCCAGGCTGGCTATTGTCCATGGGGTCGCAAATGGTTGGACATGACTTAGCAACTAAACAACACACATTATCCCATTAATTCTTATACAATCTTGTGAAATTCGGTCCTATTATTATCCTATTATTATCCTCATTCACAGATGAGGACTGAGGCTCAGAGAGATTTGGTAACCACCGAAGCCAGGAAAAGGAAGCCCTCGGTGTCCATCCCCACTGCCTTTCCTTCCCCATAGTCATTTCTTCCTCATTATTAGGTTAAAAGAAATTAAAGGTATGCTTAATATACAAATTTACGGTGATTCTGAGCAACATGATTATTTTCAGAATCCCCAGAGCCTGCTTACCTCTGGGCAATGGCAAAATCAAGTGCCTGGCTCCCCAAGGTTAAGGACCAGATCTTGTAAATGGAAACTCAAGGGAGCAGTTTGAAGCCACTTTGCTTAGTTCTGAGCCAGTCTTCCTAAGTTACATCCTTCATCACCCTAACATACAACAACACAGGTCTTGTCACAAATGACAGAATTACTTGATAAAAAAATTGCTGTTTTTTTAACACCTACAGGGTGAGAAATTATGTTTATGTTAATAATAACAAGTCTGTTAGATTGAGAGTTTCCCAATGAGATTTACAAGGGGGTAGAAAAATAATTTTAAGAACTCAATAAGTGTTAGAAGTTTAATGGGTATAAACCTTTTATATTTAAGCAAAAAAAATTGCTTGCATTTTTCTTTCACGTATGTTGTTTATTCCCATTTAATCATTCCATGAATATTCTTCATTCTCACTTCTAGATATGACAAATATAGAAGTATTTTTAAATTTCTAAATTTATACTCATATTGCACTTTATTACTTTAAGCTGTGAAGAAGAAAAACACTTTCTTGTTATTAGGTAGCCAAGTATAAGATTCTTTTATTTCACCTCTCATGATGTTATTCATGAAGAAACTTGCAAAGCTTATCTGAATATTTGTTCTATTCTTTAATTTAAGAATATGATTAGGTAAATAGTCTTTAAAATATATTGGTATCTATTAATCTTATTTAGAAGAATAGTAAATCAAAGTATATAAGAGATTTTAAAAAAAATACCTGACAAGTTTCATAGCAAATGAAGAATGATACCAGGTCTCACATCTGTGGTCTTGAGTCAAATTCACTGTGCCTTAGAGCTTACACAAATATTCCATTTTCCTAATTGGCTAGAAGACAGTCATAAAAGGGAACTGTGTGCTTAATCAGCTATACACTAGTAAGTGCTATGAGCCAAGTGACTCTACCAACCTATGTGACAAGTAAACAGAACTGTGGGACAACAGAAACTCTCATTCATTGTTGATGGGAATGCAAAATGGTACAGTCACTTGGAAGACAGTTTAATGGTTTCTTATAAAACCAAATATACCCTTATCATGCAGTCTAGCAACTGAGCTCCACGCTATTTAGTCAGAGGAGTTGAAAACGTATGTCCACACCAAAACCTGTACACAAATGTTTATAGCAGCTTTATTCATAGTTGCAATAAACTGGAAATGATCAAGAGGTCCTTCAGGAGGTGAATGGATAAATGAACTGTGGTATCTTCAGATGAAGGAATATTATTCAGTGCACACATGAAATGAGCTATCAAGCTGTGAAGACATGGAGGAAACTTAAATGCATATTAATTAAGTGAAAGAAGCCAATTTGAAAATCATTCATACTGTAGGATTATAACTATGTGACATTCTGGAAAAGGTAAAACTAAGGAGAGGTAAAAAGAGGGTTCATGTGGGTTAGAGGGGTGAATAGGCTGAACATAGAGGATTTTCAGGGTAGTGGAACCATTCTGTATGATACTACAATGGTCAGTCCATGTCATTATGTGTTTGTTCACATACAATATATACAACACTAAGAAAATGACCCATAATGTAAACTGTGGACTTTGGGTGATGATGTATCAATGTAGGCTCATCAATTATAACAAATGTATCATTCTGTTGGGGGATGTTGATAGTTGGGGAGGTTATATGTGTGTGTGTGTGTGTGTGTGTGTGTGTGTGTGTGTGTGTGTGTGTGTGTGTGTTGGGGGGTGGTGCTGGGAGGATATGTAAATTCTCTGTGCTTTTCACTCTAATGTGTCTTTCAATTTTATAGAGATTTACTATAGGACTCTATTAATCAAACTAACAGATGTTGACAGAATCCAATTATTCTTAGTAACACACACAGAGGATAATATTTGTTTTTATCTTCAGACAGATTAGGATTACTCAATAGGCCATCTATGCATTTACTTAAGGAACCAAAAACAGGAAAAAAATACTAAAGAATAATGTTTCCCAAAACAAATATGGAAGATTCTGAAATTTGCTAGACTTTCTTATCTTTATTTGATTGAATAACATCATTTTTATTTTGAATTAGATGTGGTATTGGATGGGATGCCAAAATGTTTTTCAGCACTTAAAAATGGAAATGAAATCTTCATCTATTCTCTGTCCCCAAGCAGTTTAAAAACTTGATGGGTAAGTAAAACACACAGGAAACAAAAAGAGAACACATGGCATTATATCATCATGTAGAAAACTGTGTTTCTGTCTATAAACATAATAGAAATTTTATGAGTCATTGGACAAAAGTTTTATAGATGAGATGAGACTTGGGCAAGGCTAGGAAGACTAGGCAGGCCAGTCCTTGATATTCAGAAGTAAATATTCAGAAGATACGGAATTTCTACATTCAGAGGGAGTTTAAATAACCCATTGATCCCATGACTTCTGGAGATGGTTCCTTTAAAATGTCTTTACTTACAGATAATGTTTTAGGAATATGCTGTCAAAAAACCTCACTTACTGAGTCTTCAGAGCTCAGAGTCATCAGATATAAGAAGTGAAGCATCAGGAGAGTGATTTTCCTGGGTGTTTGAATTTTCACCACAGGTATCCTTTGGAAGCTAAGTGATGGGGAGGTATAAATTCTCATCGCAATCTCAAGACCTGCTGGGAATACTGTAAAATTCATAGGCTAAAAAGGCCAACAGTTGGAATTTGTTTTAAAGACTCCTGACCTTCTAGCCCAATGTTTAGGAAATTTATGTTTTGATTTAAGAAAAGAGAAACTGGGGTTAACGACAGAGGACATTTTTTTTAATGCCCAAATTATTTAAGAAAACAAAGTCTAAAATAGGCACATCTTAGCCTCTTCAGCAAACACTAAATAAATTCATTCTGTTTCCTTCTAGTCATGAGAAATCCCTGAACCCTTCACCTTCTCTTTATCCTAAAGTTACCATGTAGGTATTAGGGATCGAAGTGAAGAAAAACAATGATGACATATGTAGATGCTAAATAGAACATAAGATATGATTTCCTATTGGTTAAAGCAGGACTGTGTTTGATGGGGAAAAAAAGAATAAAGACTTCTGCTTCTGCTTCTTATATTAGACAGAAGCATTTCTTTATTTTTTTAAAACACATTTCTAGCAATTTTATTCTTATAAGTGTCAGAATCTAGGAAGCAGTAGAATTATTTTACAAACTGAAAGAACATATTAATAGTGTTTTGGTTACATCTGAGAAAAAGTTCAATCAAGAATTTATTGCTATTGGTCTGCAAAGAGTAAAAAACAAATTAAATATGAAATCAAAAGGGAGGTAAGAATAAACAATGAGAAAGGAACATCGTGAAGGTTATCTCCATTTCTAAATGCATTTAGAGCTTTCTAGCTCACAGATTTAGTGTGAAATGGAAAATAGAGGAAGGAAGATCCACTAAAACGAGAAAAATTAACTCTCTTCAGTTAAATCTTCAGTTCAGTTCACTCGCTCAGTCGTGTCCAACTCTTTGCAACCCCATGGACTACAGCACACCTGGCCTCCCTGTCCATCACCAACTCGCGGAGTTTACTCAAATTCGTGTTCATTGAGTCGGTGATGCCATCCAACTGTTTCATCCTCTGTTGTCCCCTTCTCCTCCCACCTTGAATCCTTCCTAGCATCAGGGTCTTTTCAAATGAGTTAGTTCTTCATATCAGGTGGCCAAAGTTTTGGAATTTCAGCTTCAACATCAGTCCTTCCAATGAACACCCAGGACTGATCTCCTTTAGAATGGACTGGTTGGATCTCCTTGCTGTCCAAGGGACTCTCAAGAGTCTTCTCCAACACCACAGTTCAAAAGCATCAATTCTTTGGTGCTCAGCTTAATAGTCCAACTCTCACATTCATACATGACTACTGGAAAAACCATAACTTTAACTAGATGGACCGTTGTCAGCAAAGTAATATCTCTGCTTTTTAATATGCTGTCTAGGTTGGTCATAACTTTTCTTTCAAGGAGCAAACATCTTTTAAGTTCATGGCTGCAATCACCAACTATAGTGATTTTGGAGCCAAAAAAATAGTCTGTCACTGTTTCCATTGTTTCCCCATCTATTTGCCATGAAGTGATGGGACCAGATGCCATGATCTTCGTTTTCTGAATGTTGAGCTTTAAGCCAACTTTTTCACCCTCCTCTTTCACCTTCATCAAGAGGCTTTTTAGTATTTCTTCACTTTCTGCCATAAGGGTGGTGTCATCTGCATATTTGAGGTGATTGATATTTCTCCTGCTATCTTGATTCCAGATTGTGCTTCTTCCAGCCCAGCATTTCTCATGATGTACTTTGCATATAAGCTAAATAAGCAGGGTGACAATATACAGCCTTGACATACTTCTTTTCCTATTTGGAACCAGTCTGTTGTTCCATGTCCAGTTCTAACCGCTGCTTCCTGACCTGCATACAGGTTTCTCAAGAGGCAAGTCAGCTGGTCTGGTATTCCCATCTCTTTCAGAATTTTAGTACTTACCTAGTGGCTCAGACGGTAAAGCATCTGCCTACAGTGTAAGAGACAGGGTTCAATCCCTGGGTTGGGAAGATCTCCTGGAGAAGGAAATGGCAACCCACTCGAGTATTCTTGCCTGGAAAATCCCACGAACAGAGGAGCGTGGTAGGCTACAGTCCATGGGGTGACAAAGAGTCGGTCACAACTGAGCGACTTCACTTTCTTTCAGAATTTTCACAGTTTATTGTGATCCACACAGTCAAAGGCTTTGGCACAGTCGATAAAGCAGAAATAGATGTTTTTCTGGAACTCTCTTGCTTTTTCCATGATCCAGCGGATGTTGGCAATTTGATCTTTGGTTCCTCTGCCTTTTTGAAAACCAGCTTGAACGTCTGGAAGTTCACGGTTCACGTATTGCTGAAGCCTGGCTTGGAGAATTATGAGTATTACTTTACTAGCATGTGAGATGAGTGCAATTGTGTGGTAGTTTGAGCATTCTTTGGCACTTCCTTTCTTTGAAATTGGAATGAAAACTGACCTTTTCCAGTCCTGTGGTCACTGCTGTTTTCCAAATTTGTTGACATATTGAGTGCAGGACTTTCACAGCATCATATTTTAGGATTTGAAATAGCTCAACTGGGATTCCATCACCTCCACTAGCTTTGTTCATAGTGATGCTTCCTAAGGCCCACTTGACTTCACATTCCATGATATCTGGCTCTAGGTGAGTGATCACACCACCGTGATTAACTGGGTCATGAAGATCTTTTTTCTACAGTTCTGTGTATTCTTGCCACCTCTTCTTAATATCTCCTACTTCTGTCAGGTTCATACCATTTCTGTCCTTTATTGAGCCCATCTTTGCATGAAATGTTCCCTTGGTATCCCTAATTTTCTTGAAGATATCTCTAGCCTTTCCCATTCTATTGTTTTCTTCTATTTCTTTGCATTGATCGCTGAGGAAGGCTTTCTTATCTCTCCTTGCTATTCTTCGGAACTCTGTACTCAAATGGGTATATCTTTCCTTTTCTCCTTTGCTTGTCCTTGAAGGTTAACACATCTGGCATATTAATAAATCTATCCGTAGAACATTGAAACACCATTGCTCCACTTTCTCTTCAACAGTTCAGTGAAATAGGAGAGAGTCTAACACTTTCACATTTTTGCAGGTGAAGGCACCAAAGGAGAGACAGGAGGCAAGTGCCTTCTAAGAGTCTGTTCAGTGAATCAGGGGCTACATGGGGTATGAGTGATAATGAACTGTATACTATTTTACTTTCACACGTGTATGCTTTCAAGTGATGCCTGCATATCCAGTGATTCCATTTGCCTTTAACTAGTGAAATATCTCCCAGCTATAATTTCTCTTCCTTCATGGGGATCATAGAGGAAAGACAGGAACTAGCCATGTAAACAAATGTAACAGCATATGACAAAGGAATATGCAGAAGAAAGATACCACTGATCTGCTTGGTGGGAAACAGGAGGTCTGAAGCAAAGGGTGAAACAAACTCAGCTGCCACAGCACAGGGTTTCCTCTTTAGTCCTAATGAAAGCATGTTTGGGTTCAACAAATTATGCTTATAAGTATTTAATCACAAACTGAGGAGCTTGGAGTTTTATTTGTTAAAATTAGGATCATCAGTTTTTGCAAAGGTGAAACTCAACCACTAAATGAAGTCAATCCCAATGGTTGACAATATTTGGGGTGCATCAGATCAAACTAAGGAACTCATTCAATGCAATTATTGGGGCCCACTCCCTGAGATTCAGTGTAATGGGGTTAATCTGAATTTATAATAATATTTTAGGGGATTCTAGTGCAAGTAGTTCATAGACCACACTTTGAGAATACTCCTTATTTTTCTACTACTTTCCAGAACTGATGATTCATCCCTTGCACAAATTCACCTTCAGGTCTTGTCCAAGTCACTTAGATTTTTCGGGCATCCCATTATAGTGGGGTGTTTTATTTGAAAATCCATGTACAATTCAAAATACTGATATGCATACCTATCTCACCCTCTTCTTGATAATCATTTTTTTTTAGGCAGGGTATAAAAAGCCAAGTGTAATTTAGATATTTATGAATCAATTGATGTCATACACATCAGAGACTATATATTAAAGAATCTTATAAAGATAGATGAAGTAAAATCACTTCCTAATCTATATTTTTCATAAATCTGAATTTAAGTTGGGCTTACTTTAAAGTAAGATGTACTTATAGGTTAATACTCATTTTTTCTAGCATAGTACAAGTGGTTGTCATTCTATTAAGATAAACAAAGACCTGAGGGTTTAAGAATGAGATTTGGAAGGTAAATTATTTTAACATAATCTTAGATTACTCAAGGTGGATCATCTTTTTAGCTTATTTTATGCAAAAATAGCTCTAATTGCTTCCTATGTCTCTTACTGGAAAGAGTTAACTGTTTTCCACTGAAATAAATTGGCAAAGCTTTGCATTAAAAAAAAAAACAAAACTTGTACTCAGTCTGTGGATTGTGTTTTCCCCTCATTTAATCAAAAACTCAGGGGTAAATGCATTTCCCCAGATATCCCAGAGAACAATGATGCTCTATTCATGTTTGTAGGCCTGAGACCTGACCCATCTTCACACAACTTATTCCTACAAGGGCTGCTGAACAGGATAGTCTATCTTCCCTTGCCAGCTCATCTGGTCACGTCCCCTGAGAAAAAATACCTCAGAGCAAAGCCATTCATTTTCAAAGGCAACGTTTCACAAATGTGGTGCCTTATAATATCCCTCCTGTTACTTTGAGTCCACTTACTCTCATTCAGAATTTACAAGTCCTTTTAAAATCAAGATGACCTTTTCCCAGATTTCTAGATAACTCACAACCTCTTTTACCTGCCCTACAAGCACG
The DNA here is from genome assembly GCF_023091745.1 of Budorcas taxicolor. Classification (NCBI taxonomy): domain Eukaryota; kingdom Metazoa; phylum Chordata; class Mammalia; order Artiodactyla; family Bovidae; genus Budorcas; species Budorcas taxicolor. The sequence goes on from NC_068912.1 coordinate 78,720,008, forward strand.
GTAGCATGGAGAGAGCACTGAATGGACTTGAGGAGACAGGGATTCCAATGCTGCTCTCATCACGAACTAGGTGGTCCTTTCTCCTTTCTGTGAGGTGAGATTCAGAATCCATCATCTTCCTCTCTGAGCTATACTTCAATGTTTCTCTTTTTCTCTTTGTATAACTCTCCTGATGGCAAAATAGTTGATGACTTGACGTTGTTTCTAGTAAGACATCAACTAGTGGGAATGCTGCATTCTATCGAGATACACACTAGTCACCAGGTTCCACGCTATCTGCTATAAGCACCCCATACACAGAATGAAGAGTTATCTCTTGAGAACTCATGGGGACTCTTAGGTGCTATTTGGGCAATGGTTGCTTGTGAGGCAAATCCAACTATCTACAAAAGAATAAGCCAAATTACAATCTACTTGCTTGTCTCTAAAGAACATTCAGCGTCTTCCTTTATTTGGTGAAGTAAAATTGAGTACCAGACTCCAGCCTTATTTTTTAATGTTAAAGTGTTAACTCTATCAGGACCAAACTTACATCTGGTGCTCGTTGTTACTAAAACAATCGTTCTTCAGTCTTCAGCAGGGTACACAAAATGAAACTCCACTAACTTCGAGTTTTCTAACGAAGAATCTAGGATAGCTTGGCTTGGGCTGAATTGAGGATGTGCCAGGCAAAGCATTTTAAACTTAAGGAAACGTATGGACCCTAATATATGAGCTACTTTTATAGAAATAGATACTCATCGCAAATAGCTTTTACTTATTCTTTGAGTCAAAACCAGCAGGACCTACTAGGAAATACCCTGTTGACAGTTATTATGTGCAATTAAAAGTAATAAAAGTATATTCGAGAATAATAATAATAGCTGAGATTAAGATTTTCCTATTTACAAGGCACTATTTTAAGAGTTTTATGAATACATGCCATTAAATCCTCTCATAACATGATGAAGTGATATATTATTATCCCCATTTATATACAAAGACCAGAAATGATAAGTGGTCATTTTTCAAGGTCACACAACTAGTAAATGTTCAAGCTAGAGTTTAAAAATATAAAGCTTGACTCCAGAGCCTTGACCCTTAAACCACTACAGTATACTGCCTTAAGGGCTTCCCAGGGGGCACAATAGTAAAGAATCTGCCTACCAATGCAGAAGATGCAAGAGACGTGGGTTTGATCCCTGGGTTGGGAAGATCTCTTGTTGCAGGAAATGCCAATCCACTCCAGTACTCTTGCCTGGAAAATGCCATGGACAGAGGAGCCTGGCAGGCCACAGTCCATGGGGTCACAAAGAGTCTGACATGACTGAGCACACGCGCACATACTGCCTTAAATTAACAAATTGGCAGCTTAAACAGATTGAGCTTTATTAGCCTAAGTAGTGAGATTTACTCTCACATCTTCGACGGAAGGTCTTGAGTTTTTGCCCACTAATAAAAAAGTAATCATGTCAAGAAAAAAAGTTACAAAATAAATTTCTCCAATTATTTCCACACATTTTTTAAGTTTTGGCATCTAAGATGGCTTTTCTCCAGGTCATAGCTGACAGATCAAAAGACTTGTATCAAGCACTATACTAACCGCTGAAGACAGAGGAAGAAAAAAAAATTCTTGCTGTATATGGAAAGATAGATGATGAACAAATAAATATCTTGTGTCAGGTAGAGAGAAATGCTATGCATAAGAAAAAACAGAATCAGGTGGTGGGGAGTTTTGAGTTTGTCGTTGATATTTTATGTGGTGTGCTCAAGACAGGCCTCTCTGCCTAGGTGCTGTATGAGCCAAGACTTAAAGGAAATAAGAGAATATACATATACTACATGGTTATCAAGGGATGAGGGTTCCAGTTAAAAGCAGAGCAAGTGCAAAGATGCTGACACTTGAAGGTACAGGAGCCAACAAGGACGCTCATATGGTAGTAAAAGGTAGAAGAGGAAGTTGGAGAGGTGTTGGCGCTCTAGGTTACACAGGGTATTACAGGCACTGTTAGGAGTTGATTCTTTCTCTGTGGGAGATAGAAAGTCATTTGAGTGTGTTAAAGAATGATCCACCTCACATTTTTGAAAGGATCGCTTTTACTGTTATGTAGAGAATACACAGAAATGGGACCACGATGAAAACAGAGATGTTAATTAAGAGGCTATTAAAATAAGCCATCTGAAGATAGTTTGTGGCTTAGACCAAGGTGAAAGCTTTGGAGATCGCGAGAAGTGATTGTATTGGGGATATATTCTGACAGGAGAAATAACACCATAGTTGGTTGATTGGACGTGGTATGCAAGAAACAGACAATTCAAGAGTGACTCAAAATTCTTGGTGACAGCAACTGTAAGAACAAGGTTGGCATTTACTCAGGCAGGGGAGAAGGGAGAATGGCCAGTTTATTTAGGAGAGAGTGCTGTCCCAAAAGGCTTTGGTTAAGAAATAACATTTGAACCCAGTTTTGAATAGGTATTATAACCTTAGGGAAGGATGCCCTGGAGCAGGGATGGATGATTTTTATTTTCATCAGGTTGGGTGCCATAAGCCAAAGCCAAGGCAGATGAGATAGCAAGAATGTTGTGAGAACCACAGGTAGTCTGGTAGGATTGGAACAGAAGGTGTGAGACTGGGGAGGCCAGCAGAGCCCAGTGAATGAAGAACCTCTCAGATGCACACTTTATTCTACAGGCCCCTTGTCATGTGCACAGGATTTGAGAACCATGATCTGGCTGCAGAGCTTTAAAGTTCTTCTCACAGGACGTCTGCTTTCTTCCTTAATTCCATTTGGATATCTCTTTTTATTCCTATATACCTGTTCTTATCCTATATAGCTCTCTTTTTCTATTCTGTGAAATGACTATGTCTGTCATTTTACAGAACCTTATAAAAACTCTTGACAATGGGCACCCATATGTCCATCAGCTTATGCCTATTATCATATATCTCAATGGATGTCACCAGGGAACTGACATAAAGCTGGGTTAGTTAAAAAAAAATGGGTGAAGCTAAAGACAAGCAGCCTTGAGAAAGGGTGTATCGAGTACAGACATGGCGGGAAGAAAGGGCAATGACAGCTTCTCTCTCTCTCTTTTTAAAAATAAATTCCAGTTTATTGATTTTTTCTTTTATGGACTGTTCTTTTAAACATTTTAAGTTGAGGTATAGTTGATTTACAGTATAGTCTTCACTTTCACTTTTGAAAGAGCATGAAAATAAATTATGGAAACAACAAAAGTTGGCTAATCCTACAGGTAAATATATGTATGACTTTAGGAACCCCTAAACAGACAAAGCAGAAGATATTAAGAAGAGGTGGCAAGAATACACAGAAGAACTATACAAAATAGATCTTCACGACCCAGATAATCACGATGGTGTGATCACTCACCTAGAGCCAGACATCCTGGAATGTGAAGTCAAGTGGGCCTTAGAAAGCATCACTATGAACAAAGCTAGTGGAGGTGATGGAATTCCAGTTGAGCTATTTCAAATCCTGACAGATGATGCTGTGAAAGTACCGGACTCAATATACCAGCAAATTTGGAAAACTCAGCAGTGGCCACAGGACTGGAAAAGGTCAGTTTTCATTCCAATCCCAAAGAAAGGCAATGCCAAAGAAATGTTCAAACTACCGCAAAATTGCACTCATCTCACACACTAGTAAAGTAATGCTCAAAATTCTCCAGGCCAGGCTTCAGCAATACGTGAACTGTGAACTCCCTGATGTTCAAGCTGGTTTTAGAAAAGGCAGAGGAACCAGAGATCAAATTGCCAACATCCGCTGGATCATGGAAAAAGTAAGACAGTTCCAGAAAAACATCTATTTCTGCTTTATTGAGTATGCCAAAGCCTTTGGCTGTGTGGATCACAATAAACTGGAAAATTCTGAAAGAGATGGGAATACCAGACCACCTGACCTGCCTCTTGAGAAACCTATATGTAGGCCAGGAAGCAACAGTGAGAACTGTTCATGGAACAACAGACTGGTTCCAAATAGGAAAAGGAGTATGTCAAGGCTGTATATTGTCACCCTGCTTATTTAACTTCTATGCAGAGTACATCATGAGAAACACTGGACTGGAAGAAGCACAAGCTGGAATCAAGATTGCCAGGAGAAATATCAATAACCTCAGATACGCAGATGACACCACCCTTATGGCAGAAAGTGAAGAGGAACTAAAAAGCCTCTTGATGAAAGTGAAAGGAGAGAGTGAAAAAGTTGGCTTAAAGCTCAACATTCAGAAAACGAAGATCATGGCATCCGGTCCCATCACTTCATGGGAAATAGATGGGGAAACAGTGGAAACAATGTCAGACTTTATTTTTGGGGGCTCCAAAATCACTGCAGATCGTGACTGCAGCCATGAAATTAAAAGACGCTTGCTCCTTGGAAGAAAAGTTATGACCAACCTAGACAGCATGTTCAAAAGCAGAGACATTACTTTGCCAACAAAGGTCCATCTAGTCAAGGCTATGGTTTTTCCAGTAGTCATGTATGGATGTGAGAGTTGGACTGTGAAGAAAGCTGAGCGCTGAAGAATTGATGCTTTTGAAGTGTTGGAGAAGACTCTTGAGAGTCCCTTGGACTGCAAGGAGATCCAACCAGTCCATTCAGAAGGAGATCAGCCCTGGGATTTCTTTGGAAGGAATGATGCTAAAGCTGAAACTCCAGTACTTTGGCCACCTCATGTGATGAGTCAACTCATTGGAAAAGACTCTGATGCTGGGAGGGATTGGGGGCAGGAGGAGAAGGGGACGACAGAGGATGAGATGGCTGGATGGCATCACTGACTCGATGAACGTGAGTCTGAGTGAACTCCGGGAGTTGGTGATGGACCGGGAGGCCTGGTGTGCTGCGATTCATGGGGTTGCAAAGAGTCAGACACGACTGAGTGACTGAACTGAACTCAAACAGACAAAAGTAAGACCATAAATACTAGAATACTTAAAGAAAAGGAGAAAAAAATTATGCTTTTTCTCTCATTAGATTTTCATCCAGAAAACACAGGCTTACGGATGTCTCTGGATCAGCAGTGTCCCTTGTAGATGCCCCACAAATTCTCTGTTTATTGTGCTAGATATTTGTTCACATGAACACATTCCTTGGACCACTGAATTTGTTTGTTGAGTAAAGAGCATGGAATGTGCAGTGTTTGGATCTGGGCTTGGTAAGGACTTTGGGTTTCTAGGCAAGTCAGTTTATGTCTTTGCCTCAATAGCCCATAAAAAAGATAAAATAAAAACCACTGCTTTACAAACCTTTGAGAAAGAATGAAGTATAGGAGAGCACTTCATGAAATGCTTCACAAATGGCAATGCACTTTAAATATGTAAAATATATATTTCATAACATAATCAAAGCTTGTGATTGGGTTTTTCTTATATCTAGGAGCAGGATCCAATCTTTTTTACCCCAGTGGTTCCCACATCAGTTGTTCCTCTGCTGTACTGGGGAAGCTTTTAAAAGATACACTCCCAGCACCTGACACACTGACGATATCCTGACTCAGAACTCCAGGGACGGGCCCAGGACTAGGAGCTCCCATGTGACTTGGATGATCAGCCAGAATGGAGAACTATTGTTACCTGACATTGGATATTTTCCAACCCTCAACTAATGCCCAGCGTCAGTACACAGCAGGAACTTAAATTTGGTAATGGAGAAAGATTAAGATGTAAATATCTTGGCAAGACAAAAGATCACACTAATTTACAAAGAGATGTGATATTTTAGTTAGAGTAGATCTTAATAGGAGAATAATTCCTAGAAATAACTGTTGAAGCTAAAATTGATCTTCGGTTCTTGAGTCTTGATTTCTTATAGAAGGGGAAAATGCAAAAGAAATAAAGGAAACATTTCAAAGTGTAACCTAAGATTGAGCCTGGTGGCACTGTGTCTTTTCTATTCCCCCTTTTAATATTTTTCTCTCTCAGTATGCAGCGCACACACACACACATACATAGGACTGGATTCATAACATTTTTCTAGATAGCTAAGTAAATTAGCTCATCAGATTCAAATTATTAATCATTTGAGTACCTGCTACATTCAAAGTCTGCTTTTATGTAGAAAAACAAATGTCTGGGATCTTGCTTAAGGGAGAGAAACAAGTACAACTGTCACTGTGGTACAGATGAGTGAAGATGACATCCACCAGTTAAAACAGTCCCGTCACCTCGCTTCTCTGTGTACTTCCCTTGTGACCAGCCTGCCACATGGTCAGAATCAGAAGCCAGGGGACATCAAGTTAATTAGTTATTTTAAGCATCAAGGATAGAGTGAATTCAAAGTAGGGAATGGTTATCAAACCAAGATATATGTAGTTTAACCATTCAGGCTCAGTCTAAGAAAGACAAGCATTCTGTAAGGGGTTCCTTTCCATGAGGAGGCCCTGGACTATATCACCAGATTAGGTAAGGATACAAGTGCAAGCCACTGTGACAAACATGAGGTCTGAGATAAGAGTGAAAGGGATTCCAGAGGAGAGGCCAAGAAAGGGTTTTATAGAAGAATTGATACTTGAAATGGACTTTGAAGAATGAAAAAAAACATTTACTAAGCAGAAATGGGAGGAAGACAGTCCCAGTGGCAGCTTGAGCTTTATTTGGGAAAACATCTTCCCTGCTAGTGAACAGCAGTTCAGTAGTTATTTGGGACATTTAAATATGTCCCACACCCTAGCAGCTGCCCTTCCCCCAAAATAAGACAGAGCTTTTTCAGCTGTAACCGCTGCAGCTGCATGCGACTCACCAAGCAGGACCCGCTGACGCTGCAGCCCTGAGCAGGCACCTGGTCTGCCTTGGGGGGATGTGGGAGGGGAGATGAAACAGTCATTCCCCTTGTCTATTTTGTAATCACTGAAGGAGAATGCCTAGAGCCCAGGCTTCAGGTGACACATGGCTACTCTTTCAAGAAGTTTGGCATATGGTTACTGCCCACTGCTACCAACTGAGAAAAGGGACAAGAAAAAAGAACGATAGGAGGGGAAGACAAAAAACAAGACCACAGATAGTTTCAGAAAACTTAGAGAGAGGGATTTTTGGAGCTAACTTAGTGATGATAAAGAGTTTGGTTCAGGAGATCTCAGGATGTGGATTAATGTTTGGTGTAGTGATAAAATTAACTATCAACTCCTTGAGTGTTCACCATTTGTGTTGGGTCCATTATCTCATTACATCCTTGCTCGTTCTTAGTCCTGTCCAACTCTTCGCAACCCCACGGACCGAAGCTCAACAGGTTCCTCTGTAATGGGATTTCCCAGGCAAGAATACTGGAGTGGATTGTCATTTGCTCCTCCAAGGGATCTTCTCCACCCAGGGATCGAACCTGCATGTCCTGCATCTCCTACACTGACAGGCAGATTCATTAACACTGTGCTACTTAGGAAGCCTCCTTTACATCCTTACCCTATAGTCTTATCTCCATTTGACAGATGAGGACACTGTGGTTCGCAAAAGTAGATACTTGCATAGATTCATAAAGCTTTTTTAAAATAGCTGAATTAAAAAAGACTGAACCCAGTTTACTGACCCTAGAAATCCAGGCTCCTAACCCCATCACAATGGGATTAACCAGTTAGGTTCAACCATGGGAAGCAGCTTGGTTACAGTTATTCCAGTTTGCCTAACAGAAAGATATTCTCCTTCCTCTTCAACTTCACTGATTGCAAATTGATACTTTCTCCATTAGAGCCTCCTTTTTGAGAAGAAAAATGCCAATGCTAATACAGTACCTCCTTCCTTGTCAACAACTTTCAAACAGTAATTATCTTCATGACTCCAGAGGGACCCAATCACACGTCCCATCTCCATCTTGCTATCTTCTATTCTCAATTTTTACCTGCTGCTGCAATACACTAGTCAATACTGGCCCCCTTTGCATCTTGGCACCTTCATACTCCGCTCGTGTCTGCATGCTCCCAGGAAGAAAAGTTCTGAAGTGAAATAAAGCTTCACACTGCTCCTGGTGTAAGAATAAAGCTGCCACTGTCGGAGGGAAGCCTAGATCCATGTAGAACCCAGGTCACTGATAACAAAGACAAACTCTATCTATCTCCAGTTTTCTTTCCAAGACACCCAGATGATGGGTAGTTTCCATTTAAGCTTTAAACACACAACATATATTTTCTTTTCTTTGAGGTTTGTCAGAATCTAACCATAGATAGAACATTGAAGCCTTTGATACGATTTCACCACAGAATACATATACACCAGGCATGAATCATTCAGTTTCTACAGTGTTAGAAATGAAGGGACACTAGGAATCAGACTGACCCCGTTTTCCATTTCCCCGGGTGAACACTGAGGCCCGATAGCCTGGCATAACTTACATGAGGACCCACACTGAGCCACATGCTGGATGTTGACACATATGGGTTTGAGAGAATAGGAAATTACTAAATCTGAAATAGGGCTACTTGGGTCCAGTTTTGAGGTTTGGGACTACAATTTTTAAGTGGTTCATTTATAGAACAACAGTAAGTAGAGGTATGTTTGGGGTATGTCTCCAAGTATATATAAGGCCAACTTTAAGAATGAGAAAGGTGGTCGGTGAAATTGAGTGTTTTCAAGGCACTTTATGGACGTGGAGGGCTCAGAATGCGCCAGCCAAAATAGACTGCTTTGGCGTTATGATGATTTTGAGCTGAAGGCACTTGAGAAAGAGCAGATGCAGGAAGAGATCTCTGACTGCCCCCTTTCTACCTAAAAGGAGGTCATAAAATTTCCCATGAGAAAGGTGTACTCCCTGTACTAGGAAGAGAGACACATTCTTATCACCACACACTGGCCACTGACACCAAAGGGACCTGTACAAATAAACCTGCTAAAATCACCCTTATCTTACACCGTTTCCCCCATTTATTTCCTAGTCACTGTCCCACAAGTTACTGCCCCCAGCCCAAGCCCCTTTTGTCTTGTCAGATCTTCACAATGTATTGTTCTTTGGGTTAAAAAGTTTATAAGTTTGGGAGCCTAATGTCTTCTTCAGGTTTTCATTTTCCTTCTGAAGATTCCTGTGTACATGTAAAAATATTAAATAAATGTATATGCTTTTCTCCTCTTCATCTGCCTCATGTCAGTTTAATTCTTAGGCCAGTCACAGAACCTAAAGCGGAGAAGGAAGTTTTTCCTCCTCTACAAACTGTAGCTAAGACTTAAGGCTCTTTTTTTTTTATCACTATCAATCTTATGGGAAATTCACACATGATCTAGTACAAGACCTCTCACCCTCTTTACAACACTCCTTAAATTCCCAGAAGATCTTCACTCTTATCCCCATAAACCATATATGAATCAAGACACACGTTCTTAACCCCGTGAACCATATATGAACTAAGACACCTGTTCTTATCTCCATGAACCATATATAGACACACATCTTCTAAGCAGAAGGTCAAAATGATACATCTTGTGATTAGGACTACAGAGAGGATGTACCTTTCAAGTGTTCTGTGAATTGCAACTCTATACACTTTTCTTTCAAAAGACATCGTTTTGCTCCATGGCTCTCAAAATACATGTTTGCACACATTTTGACAGGATATAAAGTTAAATCTATTTTAGAATGGAAAGACATTTACAATAAATAGCTAACATCATGGCTTCATGAAAGAAAAAAAAATCATATCCCAAAGATTGGAAGGACACAATCTTTAAATAAAAATTTTGAACAAGGGTGGTTGGCAACCTTAAACACAAACATACACACACACAACCCTGTCTTAATTTTGATCACTTCACTGTGGACTCACAGCAGTCTGCAGCCTGGAATTTGAAAACTGTATCTGTAAGCAATGGGAGCCATTAAATGCGCTAAGTGGCAAGTACCAAGAATAGACTTGTTAAAGAAAGACTTGATGACAAAGACTATAAATTAGGGAGTGAAAGGACAAGGTGCCAAATCCCCATGTGCTGCATATGAAGCAAACTGTACTCTCCTCCTACTTAAGGAATTAAAAACAGTCTAATCATTCTAACAGATGTATACTGTGTTGTGCTGAGCTGTCACTAAGTCATATCTGACTCTCTGCAGCCTCTCAGGATCCTCTGTCTACGGAATTTTGCAAGCAAGAATATTGGAGTGGGCTGCCATTTCCTCTTCCAGGGGATCTTCCCCACCCAGGCGTGAGGCCCACGTCTCCTGCTTTGGCAAGTGGATACTTTATCACTGTGCCACTAGGAAGCCCTAGATGTATTCTATATGGGCCTAATTAGAGACCTCGAATGTACATAATACAGAGCTATATTAGGTGATGAGTAAACTATGAGAGAGACTTGGAGATAAGCACACATACGCTGGGAAGGCGTGAAAAGGGAGAGAGGATGGAGAGAGTGGGAAGGGTGGGGTGGTTATCCCAGAGACTAGATAGCCATTTGCTAAACCAGTTTCCTCCTCTTTGGGGACCACAACTAAGTTATATTTCCAAGAGTCTCCTGCAATTAAATGTGCTTTGTGATGCAACAAAACTTGAGTGGAAGTGATACTGGGTACTCCCAAGTGAGAGGGCAGAGAAATGGACGAGCCTCTCCCAGCTACATAAAGAGGACTCTGAAGACCTAGAGACATAAGACGGCAAGAACTTGGGTCTTTGACTGAATGCATCAGATACTCCTTACCTACCAGGAATACCCATTATGGGAATGAGAAGACACATTAGATAGTGTGAAGCCACCATGATGTCTGAGTTTGTTTGTTATACCAGCCAGCATCACCATAAAAATAATGTATCTGATGATCATGCCTAAGTTCTAAGGAAAAGAACAGCTTTACTGAGATATAGTTTATATACAGTAAGTTTCCAAGCCCATGATTTTTAGTATGTTCCCAGACTTGTGCAGTCTTCACAGCTACCTGATTCTAGAGCATTTTAATCACTTCACAAAGAAATCCTATACCCATTAGCAGTCTCCTCCCATTTCCATCCAACCCTTCCAGTCCTAAACAGGTGCTTATCTCCCTCTCTCTACAGATGTTCCTATTCTGGACATTTTGTATAAATGAGATAGTACAATATTTGGTCTTTTGTGATTATTCCCTCTTACTTAGAACAGTGTTTTCAAGGTTCATCCATGTAGCATGTATCAGTTCTTCATTCTTTTTATTGCTGAGTAACACCCCACTGTATGGATATAGCATATTGTACACTTTCATTTGTTAACCAAGCTTTTCTTGTCTTTGCTGCAGGGGCTTTAAAATATCCTATCATCATACTGAAGAGGTGATTCATTTATTTAGAGGATGCACACACACAGTCAAAGCCCTGTGGGTTACAACTATCAATACTTTGCAAAAAATGGCTTATTTGACTTAAAATCATTCAAAAAATCAGTCATTCAGAAAAACTGAAATTCCTGTTACAGTGATAACATACAAAGCACCTTAAAGTGGAAAAAAAAAAAAAAAAACCAAGAGGAAAGCACATGGCTTTATACCTTTTAATTCAAGAATTCTAAGAAAAAAATAATACACTGCAGGCAAACAGTTTGGCAGCAGCCTCCACAAGGATGCATTTTGGGGAGGAACCCAAAGAACTAAAGCTAATGTCAACACAAAGCAGTTAAGTAGAAATTAGGTTTTGCTGGGTCAGGAAAAAAAAGTTCATTAAAGGAATCATGTCTCAGTGTTTTTCTAAAGATAAATCCCAGCTTAGTCTAAAAAACCATTAAATCTTAATGACAGAGTTAATTTGTTGCTGATGTCCACAAATGAAATATTAACATATTTCTATAGCCTGGAAGTTTAGAATTGCGATTTTCTTTCCATGGTAATGAAGTTGAATATCTGGGAAGATTTATAAGGCTGGAGAAAAACTGCAAGACAGAAAAATGCTGCTTCTGTATTCGCTCTCTTTAGGTCATCAGAAGGACATTCACAAAGAAAGAATTGACTCTGCAGGCATTACATTCATATGATAGACACTTATCAAGCACTCCTTGTTTCCTGGGCCCTATTGAGGTGCTGGGAATACAGAGACATAGAGACATCGGCTTGGTTATTACAACAGAATATAGTAAGATCTGTAGAGAGTCATGGATAAAGGGGAAACTTGGAGAGAATGACTAATTCTGACTGAATGCCTTGTCTCAATGGCAAATATATTGTGTACGGTCTTGGGATGAGTAATTTGCTGTGAGGAGAACAAGGAAATTCTGGATAGTGGGAATGAAATCCACAAAGATTTGGAGTCGTGGTAAGTCATGAAAAGTTTAGGAAAAAGTAAAATGAGAGTTATGCACGGTGGAATTACTGGGAATACAGAAGTAGGTTAAAAACTGGTTTGGGTTCAATCTATAGAGCTCATGAGTTTAGATTTTGTTCTTTAACCAGCTGAGAACTAGCAGATTTTTCTAAAATAGTTAACGTGGTTGGGTTATTTTTGAAGTTTTACTATAAAAACATACACACACAAAAGGATAAGATATGAATTGTGGTTGATTACCACATGTATATCAACCACTTGGCAGTTGTCAAGATTTTTCCACTTTTGCTTTATTTAAATGGAGGATTTTAAAGCAAGCCACCCACCTGATTTCATCTCACTCCTACATCTTTACGTGAAAATATGTTCTTATCAATCCACTTTCACATCTAACTAAAATAATAATATTGTACTGGCATAATTTAATCATTTATGGACTTAAATGCTCTTATCTTATAAATATCTTTTTATAGTAGGTTTGCTCAAATCAGAGTCCTCAATTAATTTCCTATGTTATCTAAGTTGCAAGGATTCTTAAAAATCTTAGTTTAGAACACTACTTCTTCATCCCACTCTCTTTTATCCCCATGCCATTGACTTACTAACAAAAACCTGGTATAATGTTCTGAAGTCTGTCCCACATACTGCATTTATCTGTTTCCTTCCTTATTGGCATAACTTAATTTGCCACTGTTTCTTATAACTGTCAATTTACTCTGAAAGGCCTAATTAGATTCAGCCTCAATTTTTTTGTAAGACAAGAGTACTTCATAGGAGGTACTGCGTAATTTATATTGTACCCGACTGGGAAGCACTTAATATCAAGTTGTCCCACTCACAGTGATGGTAACACTGAAGATCAGATTTGCTTCCAAGATGACTTCACCTAGGTCTGTGTGGAAGATGGGACTATGGTGAAGTCACCCTGGTAGCAGGGAGATCAGGTATTACAGCATTATAGGAGCAATGAAGTAGACATGAGGCAGGAAACAGAGAAAAACAGAGAGAATGCCATAATGCACAAGCGATTTTGGAGTAGAATCATTGGAAGACTGGAAATACATTAATATTATAAATTTGGATGGAGGATGGAAATAGGGTCAAGTGAGCAAGTGGTGAGGACAAAAGAGTGTAAGCTCCATGACAGCAAAAACCTGTGTGTATGTTGCCCAGTGCTAAACTCTTAATGCTTAGCACCGTGCCTGGCACACAGTAGGTATCTGATAAATATGTGTTAAGTCCATATATGACTGTATTATTGGATGGACAGATAGGTGGATAGAGGTGTGGAAGCTACTAAAATAAAAAATTAGTTGGATGTTCACACTACTGCTAGTAGCTGGGGAGATCCTTCATATTTAACTTGCCTTCACGATATTTGTCTATTGATTATTACTACCACAGGAAAATGCTTAACACTGTAAGGTATATCTCAAATTGTATAACCCAGGAATGTAAAACATCCAAATGAATCTAAGTTTAGTCCATGGGATTCATATCTGGATTTTAGGAATGTAGGAATGAACTTTGTGATTATTTGGGGGCCTCAAATCATAAAAAAGTTTTAGGAAGTTCCTAGGATGATGATAATTTATGCATCTGTATCAGTGGTATTTAACATATAAAGTTAAGAATATTAAAAATCATAATTTATTAGCAAAATAATGATCTGGTTCCTTGAAAATCAGTAAGTCTCTAGCCAGGCTAACTAAGAGAAAAAGAGAGATGACACAAATTGCTAGTATCAAAAATAAAAATGGAGACATTACTTTTAATGTAATTAAAGACTTCAAAAGTATGACAAAAAATATTACAGCAACAGATTTGATCATCTATATGGAATGTACCAATTCTTTGAAAGGCATAATTTGCAAAAACCCATGAAAGAATAAATAGAAAATGTGACAGGTTTATATCTATAAAGGAATTTTAGTCAATAAACTAATACTCTTCCAAAGCATCAGGTTCAGATGGGTTCACTGGTGAATTCTACCAAACATTTAAGGAAGAAATTATACCAATTATCTATAATTTTTTCCAGAATGGAGAAATATAGGGAATATTTTCTAACTCATTCTATGAGATCAGAATTACCCCACTACTAAAATCAGACAAAAACATTCCATAAAAAGAAAACTGCAGATCAATATCTCTCATGTACATAGATTTAAAAATTGTTAACAAAATATTAGCAAATTGAATTAAAAAACTGGAAATAGAACTGCCTTATGACCCAGCAATTCCACTACTGGGCATACATACTGAGGAAACCAGAATTGAAAGAGACACGTGTACCCCAATGTTCATCGCAGCACTGTTTATAATAGCCAGGACATGGAAGCAACCTAGATGTCCATCAGCAGATGAATGGATAAGAAAGCTGTGGTACATATACACAATGGAGTATTACTCAGCCATTAAAAAGAATACATATGAATCAGTTCTAATCAGGTGGATGAAACTGGAGCCTATTATACAGAGTAAAGTAAGCCAGAAAGAAAAACACCAATACAGTATACTAACACATATATATGGAATTTAGAAAGATGGTAACGATAACCTTGTAGGCAAGACAGCAAAAGAGACACAGATGTATAGAACAGTCTTTTGGACTCTGGGAGAAGGAGAGGGTGGGATGATTTGAGAGAATGGCATTGAAACATGTATAATATCATATATGAAATGAATCACCAGTCCAGGTTTGATGCATGATACTGGATGCTTGGGGCTGGTGCACTGGGATGACCCAGGGGGATGGTACGGGGAGGGAGGAGGGTGGGGGGTTCAGGATGGCGAACACGTGTACACCCATGGCGGAATCATGTTGATGTATGGCAAAACCAATACAATATTGTAAAGCAATTAACCTCCAATTAAAATAAATACATTTATATTAAAAAATTGTATAAATAAAAAAGAAAAAAAAACAATGTATATAAGGAATTATACACCATGGTCAAGTGGGATTTATCCTAGGTATATAGTCTGGCTTAACATTCAAAAATCAATTAATGCAATCACATCAACAGGCTAAAGAAGGAAAATCACACGATCATATCAATAGATGTAGGAAAAACATAAGGCAAGAAAGGAAATAAAAGGTATACAGACTGTGAAGGAAGAAATGAAACCTTGTTCACAGATGACGTGATTATCTTTGTAGAAAGTCTGAAAAAAATGAGCAAAAATCTCCTGGAACTAGTAAGTGATTATAGAGAGTTTGGAGAATATAAAGTTGATACGCAAATATGAATCACTTTCCTTTATGCTAGCACTGAAAACGTGGAAATAAAACACAGTATCATTTCCAACAAATAAAATAGGTATAAATCTAACGAACTAGTACAAGAACTATATGAGAGGAATTATGAACTCTAATAAAGATATCGAAGAATAATTAGAGAGATATTCCATGTACATGAATAGGAAAAATCCAGTTCTTCCCAACTTGATCTTTAGATTCAATGCAATCTCAATAAAAATTCTAGCAAGTTACTTTGTAGATATTTAGAAACTGATTCTAAGGTTTATGGAAAGGCAAAAAACCCAGAATAGCACAGTATTTAAGGGCAAGAACAAAATTAGATGACTGATACTACCATTCAAGAAGATAGAGAGCCCAGAAATAGAATCACTTAAATACAGTCAATTATCTTTGACAAAGCAGCAAAGGAAATACAGTGAAGCAAAGATTGTCTTTAGGTGACCTTGGGTATGGCAGTGACTTTTTACATATAACCATACAGGCATGATCCATGAAAGAAATAGCTGACAAGCTGGAATTCATTAAAATTAAAAACCTCTGCAAAAGATAATATCAAGAAAATGAGAAGAGAAGCCATAGACTGGCAGAAAATGTGTGCAAAAGATAATATGATAAAGAACTGTTATTCAAAATATACCCACAAAAGCCTTTTAAGCTCAATGTGGATGAACCTAGAACCTACTATACAGAGTGAAGTAAGTCAGAAAGAGAAAAACAAATATTGTATAATAAAGCATATATATGGAATCTAGAAAGATGGTATTGATGAACCTATTTTGCAGGGCAGGAAAGAAGACACAAACATGAGCAGAATTTTGGACACAGTGAGGGAAGGAGAGGGTGGGATGATTTGAGAAACATGTGCATTACCATATATAGAATAGATAGCCAGTGGGAATTTGCTGTATGATGCAGGGAAACCAAATCTGGTGCTCTGTGACAACCTAGAGGGGTGGGCTGTTGGGGGGAAGATGGGAGGGAGGTTCAAGAGAAGGGGACATATGTACACCTATGGCTGATTCATGTTGATGTGTGGCAGATTATTGTAATTATTCTCCAATTAAAAATAAAATAAAATAAAAATTCTCACTGATGAAAAATAAAATGCAAAACACAATTGAAAGACCAAAGACATGAACGAACAGTTCACCAAAGAAGATATATAGGTGACAAGTGAAAATGAAAATTGGTCACACAGTCGTGTCTACTCTTTGCAATCCCATGGACTATATAGCCTGCCTGGCTCCTCTATCCATGGAATTCTCCAGGCAAGAATACTGGAGTGGGTTGCCATTTCCTTCTCCAGAGATCTTACTGACCCAGGGACTGAACCTGAGTCTCCTGCAGTGCAGGAAGATTTTTTACCAGCTGAGCCACTGGGGAAGCCCGTAGGTGTATAAAAATATTTTCAATATCATATGTCATTAGGAAATCACAAATTAAAACAATAATGAGGTACCACTATGCATGCATTACAATAGCCCAAATCCAGAACACTCGCAATACCAAATGTTGACAAGGATGAGGAGAAACAGGGACTCTCATTCATTGCTGGTGGGAATGCAAAATGATAGAGCCACTTTGAAAGACAGTTTGGCAGTTTCCTACAAAAATATATATATTCTTATCACACAACCCAGCAATCACACATCTTGGTATTTACCCAAACCAAATGAAAACTTATGCCCATACAAAAACCTGGACATGGATATTGACAGCAGCTTTATCATAATTGCCAAAACCTGGAAGCAATTGAGGTGTTGCTCAGTAGATGAATGGAAAAATAAACTGTGGTGCACCCAGACAATGTAACATCATTCATCACTAAAAAGAAATAAGCTACCAAGACACAAAAAGGCATGGAAGAAATTTAAAGGTGCATCACTAAGTGAAAGAAGACAATCTGAAAATAAAGCTTATTGAACTTCCAGTTATAAGATGAATAAGTTCTGACAACCTAATGTAAGACACGGTGATTATAGTTAACAAAACTATATTTTATACTTGAAAGTTGCTAAGAGATTAGATCTTAACAGTCGTCACCACAAAAAAAAAACTGTTAATTATGTAATATGGCAGAAGTGTTAACTAACCCTGATGTTGCGCTCATTTCAAAACAAACAAGTATACCAAATCATCACCTTAAACATACTCAAGGTGTTAGTCAACTATATCTTAAAAATGCTGGAAAAACTAAAATTAATTAATAAAAAAAACTAATGCTATATAATGAAAATGATACAAAAATAAGACTTAAAAGACTTAAAATAAGCCACTAAGGTACAGACTCTGGTCTTTAATGATGGTAGCGTTTTCCCCTTTTCTTTTTTTCAAATAACGTCTTTTTCAATCTCATAGAATACTGTCAGCCCTCCCTATCTTTAGGTTCCACATGCGTGGATTCAACAAACTGCAGGATCATTTAGTACTATGTTTACAACCCATGGTTGGTTGAACTCACAGATGCAGAACCCCTGGACACGGAAGGCCAGCTATGGGACTTGAGTATCCACAGAGTTTGGTGTCCGCAGCAGGTCCTGAAACCAATCCCCCATGAATACTAATGGATGATTGTATTACCTCCTCTGCTCTGAATGTTTGAAAATATCTGTATTCTTCCTACTAAGATAAGAAAGTTTGTATTATCATATTCCTTCCTTACTACCAGATTAGTAGCATTTATTACCATTAATCATTACTTTTTAATGCTTTAATAACTGAAAGGATCATATGTTTAACCAGCGCTTATTTTTTAAATCTCCTCTTCTTTTTTATTAATGATAAAATCTGATTCATACCACTTTAGTGAAAATTGGGGGCTTATCAGTTCACATAAGTGAAAATTCAGGAATGGCACTGCCTTCAGACATACTGGAACCACACCATCAGGGCACCATGACCTTGAGCACTTGATTCCCCATTTTCTGAGGGGACGTTCTTCTCACACTCCACTGTTTGGAGACTGTAGCTACAGGTGCAAATCCTCTCAGGTTTAACTTCAAGAGAACAGAGAGTACTGTCAGGCGCTCCCACGTAATTCCCAGAATCCATTTCTGACTCAGCCAGCTTGGATAATTCATCCATCACTGATCTAAATGTTTTATTGATTTTATTTTTATAAGCATTGTCATTTTGTTCTGCTTGGTTAAGTCTGTGCCACATGTCATATAGAGGAATGGCTAGCTCCCAGAGGAGATTTTGGATACTAGAGAAAGAGTAGATGCATTCTAGCAAGACAAAAACTTTAAAAAATTGCTTATTTTGTACTGTGCTTTCACATTATCTTGTGACTATCATCCCCACTTCACAAATGAGAACCTGATCCTCGCTGAGTGGCATGGCTGGGACTATAAATGAGGTCTCCCTTCTCTTAGCTGGGTGTCATTCTGCCAAATTAGACTGTGCTGCATAGTAGAATAAATACTCATTACTCCAAAAATGAATGAAAGAACTCTTCTCCCAGAAAAAGTGTCTTTTTTATCTTGTTGGATAAAATAAAATATTTTGGAGGTGAATATAAAAATTCCTATATAAAATAAGTTACTGTTTTTTTTTTTTTTAAATTTCCTCTTTCGAAGTTTTCAATTGTTATTTCAATGTCTCTGAAATTAATATGATGAATGGAGTATGAATTAGCTCCTAAGAAAGTTGATAGCCTCAAGAGAAAACAATTGTTCATTAATTCACATTGATCTTAACAAGATCTCACGATTCAAATAGCAAAGTTGCTGGCAAAGGGTGCTGAGATCAGTTGCTTACTGCTAGAGAAATCACCCTCAGTTCAGTTCAGTTCAGTCGTTCAGACGTGTCCGACTCTTTGCGACCCCATGAATCGCAGCACGCCAGGCCTCCCTGTCCGTCACCAACTCCCGGAGTTCACTCAGACTCACGTCCATCCAGTCAGTGATGCCATCCAGCCATCTCATCCTCTGTCGTCCCCTTCTCCTCCTGCCCCCAATCCCTCTAGCACCCTTCTAATGATAAGATTTACATGAAAGTGAGTCACTTCAGTCAGGTCCGACTCTTTGCGATTATACAGTCCATGGAAATCTCCAGGCCAGAATACTGGAGTGGGTAGCCTTTCCCTTCTCCAGGAGATCTTCCCAACCCAGGGACTGAACCCAGGTCTCCCACATTGCAGGCAGATTCTTTACCAGCTGAGCCACCAGGGAAGCCTAGGAATACTGGAGTGGGTGACCTATCGCTTCTCAAGTGGATCTTCCTGACCCAGGAATCGAACTGAGGTCTCCTACATGGCAGGCAGATACTTTGCCAGCTGAGCTACCAAGGAATCATAAGATTTACATAGTTGCTTGTGAAGTTCCAACATGCTACAGATGAATGATTCATTTTCCCTAATTAAAGGAAGACATCAAGATGACTACTTCTTTTACTCTTTCACTCAGCGTAATGACTGGTCTGGGTTGATCCTGACTGAAGCCATAACAACTTAGAATGATATACTTAAAATGACATTTGCTCTTTTAATAAAATGGGTTAGAAGATGGATGAACACTTAAAGGTCGGACTGCATGTGTTAAGCCACTTCAGTAGTGTCTAACTCTTTGCGACCCTATAGACCATAATCCACTACACTCCTTCGTCCATGGGATTCTCCAGGCAAGAATACCAGAGTGGGTTGCCATGCACTCCTCCAGAGGATCTTCCCAGACCAGGGACTGAACCTGCATCTTGTAAGTCGTCTGGATTGGCAGCCAGGGTCTTTACCACTAGTGCCACCTGGCATCTCTTGCTTTTTGCTTTCTCCTAGAATTTACAACACGGTAGAAACCAAAAAGTTTTTCATGATAAACTAGACTTGAAATCCTACAAGGGCAAAGACCATACGTATTGAACTCACTGCCTGGCAATTACCCAGAGACTTGCACAGGAGAGATAAATAAAGTGTGTTGAATAACTGAGTAAACGATTCACTTAACTTTCTCAGAGGAGCATGAGTCTTCCTGCTTTGGGATTCCACTCTGAGCCTGAATTTCAGAAAGTCCTTCTGATTTGTTAACCCCCACCCCCATCAATTTAGAAATATTTCCCCTTCTTCAGATTTCTTTTGTATTTTCTGTCCGTAACTGTCTCATTTAGAGTTTGCTTACTGCCTTGTCACTTTATATATATGTGTGTGTGTTATTTTCCTCAATTTTAACTGGAAGTTTCTAGATTCTGGACACTTAAGTTTATCTTTTTTATATATCCTGCAGCCTAATACAGCTCTCAAATATTTAAATTTGCATTTCACCTTTTTCTGATAACCTAGGCCGTTCCCATAAAAACACACCCAAGAGAAACACTGTATGTTTAAAACTGAAAACCAATAAAATAGAAAGCAAGAGTCCATGCAAATAGAAGGGGACATTCTCTCAGAGTTAGACAGATTGTACTTGGGCAATAAGTTCGGTTTCAAGTTTTCCAGCACAAAAAGAAAAAGAGGGTATCCAAATTATATGTCAGATAACTATGCACTGGCCAAAACATCACTCCCTGTGACATTACACCCGAATAAAAATTTACCAGGAGTCTGTAGCAGAAAGCAAATGGACACTGGGAGTCAGGTGGTCCTGGTTTTATATCTTATTTTCTGTCCCTTTCCTAACTATGTGACTTCTGGCAAGGCATTTAAACTCACCAGACTTCAGTTCCTTCCTTTGGAAAATGAGGACTTTGATAACTATAAACCCCAAGGGACTATTCTAAGAAGTGCTATTACTAAGCTAGTTAAATAGTAATAATAATAATTAATAGTAGTGCATCTTACTATACCAGGCACTGTGCCAAGGGCTCAGTGTATAGTATCTCACTTCTCTCTTCTTCCTCTCTTGTGAGGGAGGTGACTGAGACAGTGTGATGGAGTGTGGGCCTAAGGTCCTGCAACTAGCTAGCCCACCGTGTGAGTTTTAGCATCTGATCCCTTGCATGCCTGGTAAATATCTCCTGCCATCACATTTTTTTCAAAAACATAAACTGCTGCAGTATGCTTTTCTATATGCATCATTTCAAACTATCCTGGGACCATATTTGCACCCTTGTAAAGAGAAAATGGTAGATGACATGGAAATCTCAAGTCTCTTTTGAGAATTACACTAAATAAATTTCTGTGTGCTTTCTTTGCATGTTTGTATGCATTGTTTAGATCAGTCAGGTTCAACCATAGCTTCCTCACACTGAATTTTCCCTGTGCATAGGACACAGAGGCATAGTGCCTATCCAGCCCTATCCCATCACTCTCTGCTTCCCAGGAGATATTATTTCCAGGTTCCAGGTGAGAAAGAAGTCAAAAGGGCATTTACCACTTAAGTGAGTTACAGGAGAGTCAATAGACTGAGTTCAATTCCAGGCATGCTATTCATTAACCACTGGACTTTGGGAAGGTCACTCTGAAACATAGTGTCACTGTGGGTAAAGTGAATAAGTTGGACAAGTTTAGTAATAGCTATTGAATTGCTTTTTTAGGGACCTATCTCAGTGACTGCTACTCCAGTGCAAGGAGGAGATTAAAATATCTCAACCCTTAACTTCAACCGGGGAAACTCTAGTTTTATTGTTTTGTTTTTTTTTTTTAATTTACTGCATGTTGACTTTAGTTTGAGTTAAAAAGGGCCTCTGACACATTGAACTAGATGATTGTTAACAGTCCTGGTTTAACAGCATGGCTGAACAATCTGAACGCACATTCATTCCTGGCTGAACTGACTGCCCTAGGTGGGACTTCTGTGTTAAAATTTGCCACTAGTAGTAGGCATGGCAGGTTTACCAAGAGAAGAGTTAGGAAGAGAACTTTTTGCTTTTCTTTGCTAAGTTCTGAAAAGAAGTAAAATATTCCAGATGATAATCCTTCTCAGAAACTGGCAAGTAGATGGCCACAGGAAGACACTGATTGCAAAGGAGACCAGATGAACTGGGAAATTATTTACTGCTTCCAGCAAATTAGCTGAAGGAGGAAAAAAAAGATCGCTTTCTCCCTTTAAGTACTGTGGGGAGGAAGTAAACAAAACATTCCATCTGATGTGATTCAGAATTTCCCAGATGCTAAGCCAATCGGCCTGCTGGAGAGTTCTAAGCCATTAGGACTTTCCCAAAGCATCCTAAAAGCACAGAGCCCTCTCTTATGAAACACGCAGCAGCAGAAAGGACTGCCCACAGGCTCCCACTCCGGAGATCTGGTCCTCCTGGTCTTTCCTCTGTTTCTCTTTGTTTTGAATTGGGCAAGTCACTTTTTTTCTCTGATTTAGTTTCCAAATCTGTCAAAGGAAGATTCCGGACTAGGTACGTTTAACTAAAGTCTCTTCTTGCTACAACATAGTATGTGCCTCCAAATAACCCAGCCAAATGGACAGCCCCAAGTCGCCTGGCTTCTGGGACACTTCTCAGTACTGAAGTAGAAACCTCTTAAGCCCCAACCCTGCAGATGATGATACTCTTACTGACCGGCTCCTCAGTACCTTCACGGTTTACTGGGTGGGGCATAATCCTCTTAGGCACATCTTGTTCAGATGGTCTAGTGTAAAATCAAATTCTTGATGTGCTTTTCCTTTTCTAACTCATTTTCATTTCCTCTGTACTTCATGCTGATATTTCAGGACAATGTCTGCTTCCCCCTCAATTTCCTCTAAATATTACATATTAAGAGTAGCGGATAATAGATTCTAACAACAACAAATAAAGAGTAATAATGGAAAGGTTATATTATTACTAAGTGGGTTCCTTAAAGGGGTTTCCCAGGTGGTACTAGTGGTTAACAAAAACACACACACACACACACCTGCTAATGCAGGAGATTTAAAAAGAGACGCAG
This sequence comes from Budorcas taxicolor, assembly GCF_023091745.1. NCBI lineage: Eukaryota > Metazoa > Chordata > Mammalia > Artiodactyla > Bovidae > Budorcas > Budorcas taxicolor. The sequence goes on from NC_068912.1 coordinate 78,743,263, forward strand.
GTTTGATCCCTGGGTTGGGAAGATACCCTGGAGGAGGACACAGCAACCCATTCTAATATTCCTGCCTGGAGAACCTGATGGACAGAGTCCATACTCCACGGCCTATAGTCCATAAAGTTGCACAGAGTCGGACACGACTGAAGTGACTTGGCATACATGCAGCTTACTTAAAGCTGGATTTAAAATATTTCTACTCTTAAAAATCACAAGTCATTATTATCACAGAGGATCTTCCTTCTGCCAGATTTCATCATTGTTCCTCAGCTCCTCAGTATATTGCAGATCATAGCTCACTACAGTCCTTTCAAAGTCCTTCCCTGGGCAATTCCTGGATATTTGGATTTTTTCCAACTTCCTTTTATAGAGCAATTCAGCTCTCCCTCTTTTCTAATGATGCTCCTTGGCCATTCCCTGGGGCCAGCTTTTCACATCTAAAAAGCACAAACTGTTTTTTTTTCTAATTGATTTCTCTGAGCAGTTTCACATCTGTTTCCTCACCTAGAATATGGGGGAAATTGTTCCTGTGAGTTATTGTGAGGCTTCAGTGAGATGATACCTGCTTGGTACGCCAAACAGTGCCTGGTGGATAATCACAGTAGGTGCTAAATTAATGTTAGCTACTGGTATTTGCAATTATGGGTAGTTTGAGCATTCTTTGGCATTGCCTTTCTTTGGGACTGAAATGAAAACTGACCTTTTCCAGTCCTGTGGCCACTGCTGAGTTTTCCAAATTTGCTGGCATATTAGTGCAGCACTTTCACAGCATCATCTTTCAGGATTTGAAATAGCTCAACTGGAATTCCATCACCTCCACTAGCTTTGTTCATAGTGATGCTTTCTAAGGCCCACATGACTTCACATTCCAGGATGTCTGGCTCTAGGTGAGTGATCACACCATCGTGATTATCTTGGTCCTGAAGATCTTTTTTGTACAGTTCTTCTGTGTATTCTTGCCACCTCTTCTTGATATCTTCTGCTTCTGTTAGGTCCATACCATTCTAATCCCAAAGAAAGGCAATGCCAAAGAATGCTCAAACTACCACACAATTGCACTCATATCACACGCTAGTAAAGTAATGCTCAAAATTCTCCAGGCCAGGCTTCAGCAATACGTGAACCGTGAACTCCGTGATGTTCAAGCTGGTTTTGGAAAAGGCAGAGGAACCAGAGATCAAATTGCCAACATCCACTGGATCATGGAAAAAGCAAGAGAGTTCCAGAAAAACATTTATTTCTTCTTTATTGACTATCCCAAAGCCTTTGACTGTGTGGATCACAATAAACACTGGAAAATTCTGAAAGAGATGGGAATACCAGACCACCTGACCTGCCTCTTGAGAAACCTGTATGCAGGTCAGGAAGCAAACAGTTAGAACTGGACATGGAACAACAGACTGGTTCCCAATAAAAATAAGAGTATGTCAAGGCTGTATATTGTCACCCTGTTTATTTAACTTCTATGCAGAGTACATCATGAGAAACGCTGGACTGGAAGAAGCACAAGCTGGAATCAAGATTGCCGGGAGAAATATCAATAACCTCATATATGCAGATGACACCACCCTTATGGCAGAAAGTGAAGAGGAACTCAAAAGCCTCTTGATGAAATGAAAGAGGAGAGTGAAAAAGTTGGGTTAAAGCTCAACATTCAGAAAACGAAGATCATGGCACCTGGTCCCATCACTTCATGGGAAATAGATGGGGAAACAGTGTCAGACTTTATTTTGGGGGGCTCCAAAATCACTGCAGATGGTGACTGCAGCCATGAAATTAAAAGACTCATACTCCTTGGAAGGAAAGTTATGACCAACCTAGATAGCATATTGAAAAGCAGAGACATTACTTTGCCAACAAAGGTCCGTTTAGTCAAGGCTATGGTTTTTCCAGTGGTCATGTATGGATGTGAGAGTTGGACTGTAAAGAAAGCTGAGCACCGAAGAATAGATGCTTTTGAACTGTGGTGTTGGAGAAGACTCTTTGAGAGTGCCTTGGACTGCAAGGAGATCCAACCAGTCCATTCTAAAGGAGATCAGTCCTGGGTGTTCATTGGAAGGAATGATGCTAAATGAAACTCCAGTACTTTGGCCACCTCATGTGAAGAGTTGACTCATTGGAAAAGACTCTGATGCTGGGAGGGATTGAGGGCAGGAGGAGAAGGGGACGACAGAGGATGAGATGGCTGGATGGCATCACCGACTCGATGGACATGAGTTTGAGTGAACTCCAGGAGATGGTGATGGACAGGGAGGCCTGGCGTGCTGCAATTCATGGGGTCTCAGAGAGTCGGACACGACTGAGCGACTGAACTGAACTGAACTGGTATTTGCAGTACTACAAAATGTTTCAGGATTGTTTTGAGGATTAGAGATAAATGGCCTGCCCCATAGGGAGGCATATATAAACATGCAAATGTGTTAATAGTTACAAACTGTTTACTCAAGGCCAAGCTCTATGCTATATATGCCCATTTAATATTCACAACAGACAAGAACTATAGATACTCTTCTTATCCTCAATTCACAGATGAGGAATTTGAAGCATAGAGAGGTTAAGCAACATGCCTAAGGTCACACAGCTAGCTAGTTGCTTAACTAAGATTTAAACTCAGGCAATTAGACTTCAGAGTCTGTGTTTTTACCCTCCATGTTGTCTGCCTGTTAATTTTTTTAGTAGCATTGTTAAATAAATGAAGGCTGTAGGTTCACTGAATGCGTAATCTAACTATAGGACTTGGTATCAAGGAATAAATTCTCTCAAAATACTTCTGAAACAGTTTAAAAGTAGCTTTTGGCAGCTCACTGGAATGCCAAAATGGCAGTTCACTAGTTCTTCCAGGAATGTTGTCAAGAAGTCTGGTTGTTTTTCCATTGTTTACTATAAAATGTATCTACTGTCTAAACAGAAATATACCACAGAACACTAGCAAAAATCATTAACGTTTCAACAACTGGATCAGCAAAGTGTTAGACGCCAGAGTTTCCTCTATCTGTGTAGGTGTATGAGCTACAAAGATGACCTTATTCATGAGACTTATGAGTCTGAAAAACATTTAATGTTTCAATCAAATAAAGCCAACCACATAATCAATCTGGTACTTATTTTGTAGTCACACATTTATTCCTATCAGCTGCCCAATCAAAGACTGAGTTCAAATGATTTTCCTAAAATCAAACCAAACATTTTCAAGGTCACCTTCAGCAATGGCTAATCCAGTGAAGGAAAAGAGAGCATTTGGCTCTCCAGACTTCCCAGCTGCACGCCTGTGATGAGATGGGATACTGCCCTTCTTGAAATGAAGGCCTTTTGTTGGGAAGTGTGTGTGAGTAGACACTTGGTTGGTTGCCAGCCCAGTACCTAGCCCCTCCCTCCCTGGTCATAGCACACTTTCTCTTCCTGACACTACCTGGACTTATTTCAGATATCCCCTCCTCCACATATCCATGTGATTCAGGGGACTCTAACCCCCGCCTCTCTGTTCCAGCAAGTGGACCCCGATTACCCTCATTAAGCTAAGCTGATCACAGTTGTCTCACTCCCCTGGCTAAACCACTGTGTTAGGGAATAGACCCAAGAAATGAAACATGAGACATTTGCTTGGGGCTTCTGGGAAATATATCTGAGTTCTAAACAGAGACACCCTAGAGATGGCTCCCTCTGCTTCTGGACATTGTTTTATCAAAACCTAATGCCTGTGACAGAAATAGCCATTTTCCAGTTCTGAGGATAGCAATATGGAGGAAAGAAAGCCTAGATCCTGATGACGGTATCGAGTCATGGACTCTACTGCTCTTAGAGCCTGTTTCGTTGTTTTTTCTTTTTTTTTTCTTTTTCTGTTAAACAATGATTTTATTGCTTTAGTACAATACACAAATTTATGCAACCAGGGCAGAGGCTGTGGATGACTCGTATTTCCAATTGGGGGGTAGGAGTCGTTCGGTCTTGTAGTATGGAGACAACCGGTGAATATGGCTCTCAATCAGAATCAGATGGAATTTAGCATCTTTATCCTTTCTATTCCTCTCAAGATGCTTTCGAACAGCAACAGCTTTCTTAATTAAATGATAGAGATCTTCAGGGAGATCAGGAGCAAGTCTTTTGGACTTAAGAATTCTCAAGATTTTGTTGCCTGTCACAAAATGTACTTGCACAACACCATGAGAGTCTCTCAGGATCACACCGATCTGTGAAGGAGTCAGGCCCTTCTTGGCCAGTTTGTAGATCTGCTCCTTCATGTCATCAGAGGTGAGCTTCAGCCAGGTGGGGACGCTGCGGTGGTAGGGCAGAGGCAACTGGGACCCGCCCTTCCCGGGAGCGTGCATGCCACCCATGATGGGGGTGGTGTAGTAGCAAAAGGCTAGAGCCTGTTTTTTTACTCTCTCTGCTCCCACAGTTGTGTAAAATAATGAACCTCATGATTGAAGGTGTTTGAGTTAAACTTCTCCCATATTTGAATCTCTAAGGATTGTAAGTCCCACCATGCATGCCTACACTTGTGCAGGCTTGTTTCAGGGTAAACCACTGTTTTCAGGGAAGGGTGCTAGCTCCACTGCAAGCCAGGATGAAACAGAAATTCAATATCTGCCCAAAACCTAAAACATGACAAACCTGTCAGCTTGCCGCCCAAAGTGTGGTCCCTGGACTAGCAGCATCAGCCTAACCTATGAGCTTATTAGAAATGCAGAATGCCCGTTCATCTGTGTTGGACGTTTAGGTTGTTTCCATGCCCATGCTATTGTAAACAGTACTGCAATGAACACTGGGACACATGTGTCATTTTGAATTATGATTTCCTCCAGGAATATGCCCAGGAGTGTGATTGCTTGGTCATATGGTAGTTCTATTTTCAGTTTTTTAAAGAACCTCCATTCTGCTCTCTATAGTGGCTGTATCAATTTACATTCCCACCAACAGGGCAAGAGGGTTCCCTTTTCTCCACACCCTCTCCAGCATTTATTGCTTGTAGATTTTTGGGGGATGGCCATTTTGACTGGTGTGAGGTGATACCTCATTGTACTTTTGATTGGAATTTCTCTAATAATTAGTGATGTTGAGATGAGAACCTGCCGTATAGTATGAGGAGCTCAGCTTGGTGTTCTGTGATGACCTAGAGGAATGGGATGTGGGAGGGAGGTCCAAGAGGGAGGGGATAAATGTACATATAGCTGATTCACTTCATTGTCGAGCAGAAACAAACATAACATTGTAAAACAATTATAATCCAATTAAAAAATAGTGAAATGAAATATCAAAAAAATGCAGAATGTCAAACCCCGCTGCTCCCCCACTACCTGACCTGCTGCATCACATCACACATCTGAACAAGACTGGTTGGTGTTTCCAGCACACGGTAAATCTGAAGCATTATCCTAGAATCTTTGAATCCTGGAACAAAAGGGGAAGAAAAGGGCCCAGCAATCTGGTTCCTCAGGGGATCTCTTGAGAAACTTTTAAGACCCTTTTCCTTGTCTTTCAGGGAGGGAAGGGCCTAGAAATTGTATACTTTGTTACCCCTCTCCAAGTCCCTTTCTCTAATGATTTTTCTCTTTTTTTTCTCTTTGAAATCCAATTATAATGCCTGCATGGCAGGATTCTAGTGCCATTCCTCTGCAGCCAGGTAGCAAGGAATGCCTTTCCCTGGTATGATGGCTGCTAGAGAAGGCTCTCATTCAATAAAGAGCACCACACTTCACAAACTCAGCCATTACTTGTGCATTCAGGGGCAGCTAGGGGCAAGAAAAGCCAAATTGGAAAGACTGGTTATTCTACAGCTGCTAATCTAGCCCACTAGTAACTATAATGACCTGGTACACTGCAATCACCTGCAATCTGGTCATTGCACATGACCTGGTCCCTAATTTGTGGGGCCTGGTGCAACATGAAAATTAAGAATTCTAAGCAAGTAAGAACAAGGCACTGAGCCAAGTGCAGAGCCCTTCTAAGCCTTATGCAACAGGATAGGTTACACAGACACAAAGCCAGGCCTACACTCAGGAAAAAATGGGCAGAAGAGAATATGAATCCAGTTGTCTGGATTTACTTTCAGAAAAGCTTTTGCAAAAAAGAGAAACTGTCACTGGAAGAGGTCTAAGATTGGCTTATGGTGAATAAGACTCCATGATAAAAGCATTCATTCCAAATATCATCTATTTATTTCTTCATTCACAAACTCACCAAAAACAAGGCACATTGCTAGTTTCTTGGATACAAATTTTAAAATGACATTCTCCATCTTCATGGTGCTCACACTCCAGTGGGCAAACTAACATGAAAATAGACCTGTAATCTGAGGCCACAGACGGTTATAATGGAAGAGTCCAAAAATGTTATGTACTGGAAACTGAATCACCAACCCATAAAATCTAAGTGTGTTCTGTAAATTAGTAACAAAATTAGTGAAGTTACCCTTCTAAAAAAAGTTACTTTTCCGTGTGGCAAACTTCTCAAAGGAAGCCAAGAAGTAGGCTGATTTAGTGGTCTACAAGTTGACTTTCTTTTTGAGGAACAAGGCACATCATTTCGCCTATGTAGAAATTTTGTCCAGTGTATACCTACTTATTTTTCACCTTAATGAAGTATGGCCCACACTATTCCTTTCTTCACTATATCCTCTCGAAACATTTATCCCAATCTCATTGCCAGAGGTGGGCAGACCAAATAAATTGATCCATTTTCCTGATGTTTTTGGAGACTGCTTGGCAAGGAGAGAATGGAGAAAACTCCATTTAATGTCAGGCTTAAATTAAAAAGAGAAAAAAAGAGGCAGTTTGTTTTCAGTTCAGTTCAGTTGCTCAGTCATGTCCAACTCTTTGCGACCCCATGAATTGCAGCACACCAGGCCTCCCTGTCCATCACCAACTCCTGGAGTTCACCCAAACTCATGTCCATTGAGTCAGTGATGCCATCCAGCCATCTCATCCTCTGTTGTCCCCTTCTCCTCCTGCCCCCAATCCCCCCCAGCATCAAAGTCTTTTCCAATGAGTCAACTCTTCACATGAGGTGGCCAAAGTATTGGAGTTTCAGCTTTAGCATCAGTCCTTCCAAAGAAATCCCAGGGTTGATCTTCAGAATGGACTGGTTGGATCTCCTTACAGTCCAAGGGACTCTCAAGAGTCTCCTCCAACACCACAGTTCAAAAGCATCAATACTTTGGCGTTAAGCTTTCTTCACAGTCCAACTCTCACATCCACACATGACCACTGGAAAAACCATAGCCTTGACTAGACAGACCTTTGTTGGCAAAGTAATGTCTCTGCTTTTCAATATGCTGCTTAGGTTGGTCATAACTTTTCTTCCAAGGAGTAAGCATCTTTTAATTTCATGGCTGCAACCAGCATCTGCAGTGATTTTGGAGCCTCCCCCCCCCCCCCCCCAAAAGTCTGACCCTGTTTCCACTGTTTCTTCATCTATTTCCCATGAAGTGATGGGACCGGATGCCATGATCTTCATTTTCTGAATGTTGAGCTTTAAGCCAACTTTTTCACTCTCCTCTTTCATTTCATCAAGAGGCTTTTGAGTTCCTCTTCACTTTCTGCCATAAGGGTGGTGTCATCTGCATATCTGAGGTTATTGATATTTCTCCCGGCAAACTTAATTCCAGCTTGTGCTTCTTCCAGTCCAACGTTTCTCGTGATATATTCTGCATAGAAGTTAAATAAGCAGGGTGACAATATACAGCCTTGACGGACTCCTTTTGCTATTTGGAATCAGTCTGTTGTTCCATGTCCAGTTCTAACTGTTGCTTCCTGGCCTGCATATAGGTTTCTCAAGAGGCAGGTCAGGTGGTCTGGTATTCCCATCTCTTTCAGAATTTTCCAGTTTATTGTGACCCACACAGTCAAAGGTTTGGCATAGTCAATAAAGCAGAAATAGATGTCTTTCTGGAACTCTCTTGCTTTTTCGAAGATCCAGAAGATGTTGGCAATTTGATCTCTGGTTCCTCTGCCTTTTCTAAAACCAGCTTGAACATCATGGAGTTCACGGTACACATATTGCTGAAGCCTGGCTTGGAGAATTTTGAGCATTACTTTACTAGTGTGTGAGATGAGTGCAATTTTGCAGTAGTTTGAGCATTCTTTGGCATTGCCTTCCTTTGTAATTAGAATGAAAACTGACCTTTTCCAGTCCTGTGGCCACTGCTGAGTTTTCCAAATTTGCTGGCATATTGAGTGCAGCACTTTCACAGCATCATATTTTAGGATTTGAAATAGCTCAACTGGAATTCCATCACCTCCACTAGCTTTGTTCATAGTGATGCTTTCTAAGGCCCACTTGACTTCTCATTCCAGGATGTCTGGCTCTAGGTGAGTGATCACACCATCATGATTATCTGGGTCATGAAGATCTTTTTTGTATAGTTCTTCTGTTTATTCTTGCCACCTCTTGTTAATATCTTCTGCTTCTGTTAGGTCCATACCACTTCTGTCCCTTATCGAGCCCATCTTTGCATGAAATGTTTCCTTGGTATCTCTAATTTTCTTGAGGAGATCTCTAGTCTTTCCCATTCTGTTGTATTCCTCTATTTCTTTGCATTGATTGCTAAAGAAGGCTTTCTTATCTCTCCTTGCTATTCTTTGGAACTCTGCATTCAGATGCTTATATCTTTCCTTTTCTGCTTTGCTTTTGTTTTAGACCTTCCAAATCCCAAGACTGAGCAATTTTCTCATCTTCAAGCACCTAAGCCAGTTAACCTTTTGTGGAGGATTCTGATGCAGGCTGCGTCTGGCCAGGGCAGTTGATGAATGAGCAATGTTGGCCATGAGTGTGAAATGGGAAAGCTCTAAAAGCCTTATGTGACAACCATTTGTACAAAAGCCTGAAGTTATTTCATTGATTCAGATGTAGAGTTTACCCTTAACATTTGGACAAGAATCCCCAAATTATAATTACTACTCCAGAGACTAACAGAACATGTTGAGATGTGGATGTTGGATTCACAGCTAGGTATACAGTAAGTCCCCTACATGCGAACCTTCAAGTTGTGAACTTTCAAAGATTTGAACATGCCCCAGTATGCCAGTATTGTGCTACTGTACTTTTCAAGGTACTATACTGTAAGATTAAAATGTTTTATTTATTTTTTGCATTTCTTTTTTATGTATTATTTGTGTGAAAAGTATTATAGATCTATTACAGTACAATCCTATGTAGCCAGTTGTGTTAGTTGGGTACCTAGGCTAAATTTGCTAGACTTATGAACAAATTGGACTTATGAATGCACTCTTGGAATGAAACTTGTTCATATGTAGGGAACTTACTGTATACTATAATTGACCCTCATCTAAACTTCTGAATTCCTACCTGGGTGTTTCATAGTCACACCATAGGACCTACAAATCACTCCTTACTGTGAGTCTAAAATGTATGGTATGAATACTGGAAACCTGAACGCTAAACTTGTAAATATCAAAATACTACTACCATTGTTTGTCAAGCATGGACTCCAAAAACATGATTTAACCAGGTTGACATTCTTTAAATAACTGAAATTCACATAATTAAGCTTCTCTGAGGGAAAAACTTTCAAGTAGAGCATAAATATTAAGCTTGAAAATCCAACAGGGGGAAAGTTTGAGACATCTTGTTTCAGATCATTTTATCCATGATGAATGCATTCACCCTTTAGAAAACACTTTCTGATCTGCATACTCATTTGAATAGGGTCCAGTTGGCATCAGAAGTAGGGCATCTTGGATAAACTATCCTGCGACTTGTGGGTGGGGGAGGGAAAGCTCTGGAGCCTTGATTTTAAAGGGTACCAGTGACATATATCCAATACCATGCTTTACAAGGAGGCTGGGCACACAGCCTGCCTTCCTGCATCTCCATTGCAAGCCTGGAAACAAGCCTGTCTGTGCTTTTGTGAATGTGAACCTACACCAGGTTGAGCCAACTCAATCAGTGGGAAATACAAATGCCCTCTTCATTTTTATTCAGAGGATCAGAAGCCTGCGTTGCAGAGCTTCCTAGAACAGCATGCCAGAGAAACTCTAGGAAGTAGTTTCCTTAAAGAAGGCACATCCTGCCGTTAGCCATGGCACATTTTCAGAGGGCCAGAGAAAATCCTTAAAAGGAAAAAGGGGAGCTCGAGCTAGCGCAAGGTTGCTATCATTTAATGCCCAAACTCAAGGATACATCTATTTATAAACAGCTAGGAGAGCATCTCACTGGGGATGATGAATAAACAAGAGCTGAACTTAAAGGGCCTTCCATACTTAATAAGATCATATTGTGCTTCACTGTAGAATCTGCCTTAGGAGATTGTATGTTTTATTCTCGGAGTAAGTCCGATGATACATTCAATATTTTCCTATGTTTTGCAATGGCGTGAGGATTAGCACAGTAAAATGCTGACAACTTCACACTCTGTCAACCCTGGGTTTGAATCCAGGTTGAGCCATGTTCTAGCTTTCTTATCTTAGGCAAATCAACTTCACCTCTCTGAGGACTTCAATTTTCACCATCAATAAATTGAGAGTAATAAAGCATTAACTTAGCGACTGAACAACCACAATACAGCACCTGATTCACAATGTTAATGTAATGATTCAGTGAGCAAAGCATTGATAGAGCCCTCAGAATAGGGCCTGACACACAGGAAGAGATTCTGTCTTTTCCCATCTGGAAGAAAGGTGACTAGGGACAAATTTTGCCAATCTAAAACCCTTCTTTGATTTCATTTTTCCTTAAGTATTTGGAAACAAAGCAACTCTCTGACACTAAGATCACAAAGCTGTAAATTAGTACCATTGGGGTTTAAAGAATCCTGACGAGAATGTAAGATACAGTAGTCAAGAATCCTTTGTGGAAGGGAGTCATATATTGATACTAATTCAATTAACATTTACCAGGTTCTCCTTATGTGCCTGGCCTTAGGCTTGTGCTCAGGATACATTCTTCCTGATGAACAAGAGGTACAGGGCTTGCTTTCTATACTTGGGCTGGACCTTGAAGGACTTGGAAGAATTCAAAGAAGGAAGTTACAAAAAATAGTCTTGACAAAGGTTTTGAGATAAGATAAAGATGGTGGACATGGAAGAACAGAAAGCTTATTTGGAGCGGTTTCTGCTTATAGAAGCCCAGAGAACTTGATACCATAGTGATAAGAAAAGGAACAACTGAGGTTTCAAACCAGGGCAAGGAGTAAACAAGTATGTATATGACACACAAGAAGGACTGGAAGGAAAACTGGATAGAGCCTGAGAATATGGACAGCTTACAATCTATTTCAGGATTCCAGGGGTGAAATAAGGTTTAATTTACATTACTGGGTGACAAAAATAGGAAGGAAGACTACAGAGAGGTATTTTAAGGAAAGAATTGATGGTACTTGGTAATTGAACCTTTGAGATAAGGGAGAGAGAAGAATTAAAGGCAATTCCACGTCTGAATCCTAACCAGTTGAGATGACTAAAGCATTAACATGGCTCAAAGTACAGAATCTCTTAAGATTACTTAGTTTCAAGATAGTCAGTTTTATAGATTGATTTTATCAATGAAGAGTTTCTTAATCAAAGCAGCACATGAAAAATTAGTAGCAGAGATGGAATGAAATTTCCAATCCAGTGCTTCTTTCTACTACTACACCAAAAGAAAGGTCACATATAAGCAGACTCCAATTCAAATTCTCTACACAAGCTTTGGGGCCTCATTCTGCCTGAGCCTTGGAGCAATTACCTAACTCACAAGATTGTGAAAAACAAAGCAGATGACGTTTAACTAAATAGAGCTCAACAGCTGTTGGGCTTTCACTCTACTATACATTACTTCAACCTTGATTAGACTCTGCAGAGCATTTTTTCTTCTGAAATTGTATGAACTTATGCACCAAGGCAACACATATTCAGGAACTACCAGAAGAGAATTCCTGAAGCCCTCTTGTATTCCTTAAAGGATTTACTCGATGGTAATGGAACAAAGGGTGTTTTGTTGGTATGGGAAACACAGTAAAGGACTCTGTCATCTGATTAAGAGACCAAATCACAGACAGGTGCAGCATAAACCAAGCAGCAATGAGCAAACAAAGCCAGTCCATACGCATCCAGATGGATGCTCAAGAGGGGGACCACCAGCAACAGTACGTCAAAACCCAGATGCCGACCTAGACTGCCAGAATGTCAGAGCTGGAGGAAACTTCCAATCATTTATGGATGAGGAAACTGAGGACAGGGAGGGTAGTGTGTCAAGGAGGGTGTGCAGCAAAGTGAAGGGAGAAAGACAGTGAGGTAGTTAAGAATACAGATATTGGAATCGCATCATGTAGATCTGAGCCAAATTACTTAACTTCTCTTGGCCTCACTTGATGATCTAATTTTTAAAATGGAAAAAATAATACCATCTGTAAGAGGAAGCTTGAAACAAAATGCTTAATGAAAAGTGCCAGGCAGAGCTGATTCTGAGCATCTTTTGAATTTTGACACTTACCCCTCCTGACCTGCACACGAAGTTATCATATGTGCTCCAATGCATGACTGTTGTGGGCAAGTGAACAGAAAGCCGTTGTTCCCTCAGTTTTCTTCCCAACCTCCTAACACCACAAGACCCAGACCATGGAGCTATTGCCAACATCACCACCACCCCCCCGCCACCACCACATCCCTGCACTGGAAATATGGGAGGCATATGGTAAGACAGGAATTGCAAGAGTTAAGAGAAAAACAAAACTTGGCTGCTGTATTAGTCCCTGTGGCAGTCAGCCAAGGCTCTTCGTGGCCGAGGAGAACTTGAAGGAATGGGAAGCACCTTAAAGGGGTAACGTGTTTCCTCTCTGGGGGAAGGGTTTTCCTTATAATAGCTAAAGTCATTTATCTCTCAACCAAAGGATGAGATTTCCTGATATAAACTACTCACCATTGTAAAAGTGTCTACAAAATTTTATTAGGCAAGTGATTGCTATGTTGCAGGCACTAAACTAAGCACTTTCTATAAATATTAGTTCGTTTATTCCTCATAATAACTCCAGGAGATAGGTATCAGTGTTGCAATGTTGATTTTAAAGTCTGACAAAACAAAAAACAGTGGCATATAGAATTAATTAGCTGAGATTTCAGAACTTGTAAGTAAAGGGGGCAGGATTTGAAGCCCAGCAGCCAACCCTGAAACGCTGCTGTCTTATCAAACTTGACTGCAGGAGGGGAGCAGGAAGGGCAGAGACCAGGGAACAGGCACATGGGAAGCAGCAACAAGAAGCCAGCCAGGTGAGAGAGCACAGGAAGAAAGGAGGAGGGGAGAGGGGGCAGGGGAATAGTGTGAAACAGCACCCAGAGCAGCAAAGATGGGCCGAGTGGAGCAGCCAGGCAGAGCACAGCTCTGGAAATCATGTTGCTAAACTTGACGGACTCAATGAAGACTCATTAAAACACGTAGCCAGCAAAACAGGTACACTCAAGATCTCAGGTAGGGTGATGAGTGGTGATAAAAGGGCCCAGGTGAGGTCTTTGACTGCTCTTGACAATGGAGGAAAGCTTCACCGACCCAACTTCCTCCGACAAGCCCACAATGGCACTCACTAAACACAGAGATGATAGGATCTGGGCTCAGCGGTCCCATTCTGCTCTGCCATTTCCTAGTAATGCATGTGACTTTTGACCTCATTTCCCTTGTTTATCAAGTGTGATTAAGAATAACCCTCACTGAGTGGAAACTGGTGCAGCCACTATGTAAAAGAGTATGGAGGTTCCTTAAAAAACTGAAAAATAAAGCTGCCATATGATCCAGCAATCTCACTCCTGGGCATATATCTGAAAAAGATGAAAACTCTAATTCTAAAAGATACATATACCCCAATGTTCATAGCAGCACCATCTAAAATGGCCAAGACATGAAACAACCCATGTGCCCATCAATAGGTCATTGGCTTAAGGAGATGTGGGGGGTGTGTGTGTGTGTGTGTATAATATACACATTATATAATATGCATATTATATATAATGAATATATTATAAATATATATTTATAATATATAGTGGATATATAATTATATAATGCATATGTATAAATTTTATAAAATATATATTTATATATGCATATATAAATAAATGCCTATGTCATATATATATAATGCATTATTATTCAGCCATAGATAAAAATGAAATATTGCATTTGCAACAACATGGATGGACCAAGAGGTTATACTAAGTGAAGTCAGACAGAGAAAGACAAACTATTTTATGATATCACTTATAGGTGATATCTAAAAAAAATCAATACGAATGACTACTTGTAGATGACATGATACTATTACTGTTTGCAGATGACATGATACTATACATAGAAAACCCAGAAGAAACTATCAGAAAACTACCAGAGCTAATCAGTGAATTCAGCAAAGTCTCAGAGTACAAGGCTAATACACAGAAATCACTTGCATTCCTATATACTAACAATGAAAAAACAGAAAGAGAAATTAAGGAATCAGTCCCATTCAACACTGCAATAAAAAGAATAAAATATCTAGGGCAAAAACCTACCTAAGGAGACAAAAAACTACGTATGGAAAATTATAAGACACTGATGCAAGAAATCAAAGATGACACAAAAGGATGGAGAAATATTCCATGTTCCTGGGGAGGAAGAATCAATATCGGTATCAATTTTGGTAGTACAGAATGCAATCTACAGATTCAACCTGATCCCTATCAAATTACCAATGGCATTTTTTCACAGAACTAGAACAAAAAATTTCACAATTCATATGGAAACATAAAAGACCTCAAATAGCCAAAGCAGACTTGAGAAAGAGAAATGGAGCTGGAGGAATCAACCTTCCTGGCTTCAGACTACTACAAAGCTACAGTCATCAAGACAGTATGGTACTGGCACAAAAACAGAAATATAGACCAATAGAACAAATTAGAGAGCCCAGAGATAAACCCACACACCTATGGGTATGTTGTTTTTGACAAAAGAGGCAAAAATATACAATGGGGCAAAGACAGCCTCTTCAATAAGCTGTGCTGGGAAAACTGAACAGCTACATGCTAACTAATGAAATTAGAACACTTTCTAATGCCATATACAAAGATAAGCTCAAAACAGATTAAAGACCTAAATGTAACACCAGAAGCTATAAACCTGTTAGAGGAAAACATAGGCAAAACACTCGACATAAATCAAAGCAAGATCCTCTGTGACCCACCTCCTAGAGTAATGGAAATAAAAGCAAAAAATAAAAAAGCTTTTAATTAAATTTAAAAGCTTTTGCAAAGCAAAGGAAACTACACACAAAGTGAAAAGACAATCCTTAGAATTGGAGAAAATAATAGCATAGGAAACAACTGACAAGGAATTAATTTCCAAAATATACAAGCAGCTCATACAACTCAATACCAGGAAAACAAACAACTGAATCAAAAAGTGGGGAAAAGACCAAACAGACATTTCTTCAAAGAAGACATATAGATGGCTAACAAATACATGAAAAGATGCTCAACATTGCTCATTATTAGAGAAGTGCAAATCAAAACTATGAGATACTACCTCATACCAGTCAAAACAGCCATCATCAAAAAGTCTACAAACAATAAATGCTGGAGAGGGTGTGATGAAAAGGGAACCCTCTTTCATTGCTGGTGGGAATGTAAATTGATACAGCCACTACGGAAGACAGTACAGAGATTCCTATACCCTGGGGAAACCAAAATTGAAAAGGACACATGTACCCCAATGTTCACTGCAGCACTGTTTACAGCAGCTAGAACATGCAAGCAACCTAGATGTTGATCAACAGATGAATGGATAAAGAAGCTGTGGTACATATATATGGTGGAATATTACTTAGCCATAAAAAGGAACACATTTGAGTCAGTTCTAATGAGATGGATGAACCTAGAGCCTATTATATAGAGTGAAGTGAGTCAGAATATAAATATAAATACAGATGCACATATATGGAATTTAGAAAGATGGTACTGACGAATTTATTTGCAGGACAGCAATGGAGAAACATAGAGAACAGAACTATGGACTGGAGGAGGGGAAAGGGGAGGAGGGAGAGAGTAAGATGTATCACAAGAGGTAACGAGGAAACTTACAATACTAAATGTAAAATAGATAGCCAATGGGAATTTGCTGTATCACTCAGGGAATTCAAACAGGGGTTCTGTAATAATCTAGAAGGGTGAGATGGGGAGGGAGATAGGAGGGAAATTCAGGAAGAAGTACCTATGGATGATTCTTGTTGATATTTCACAGGAAACAACAAAATTCTGTAAAGCAATTACCTTCAATTTAAAAATAAATAAAGCAGCAAAAATAATACAAATTAATTTATTTACAAAACAGAAACAGAATCACAATAAAAACAGGTTTATGGTTACCAAAGGAGAAGTGGGAGAAGAGGGGTAAATTAGGATTATGGGATTAACAGATACATACTACTATGTATAAAATAGATAAGCAACAGGTATTTATAGCACAGGGACCTATATTCAATAACCTATAACTGAATAATCTGGAAAATACATATACATATACAACTGAATCACTTTGCTGTACACTTGAAAGGAAAGGAGTATGTCAAGGCTGTATATTGTTACCCTGTTTATTTAACTTATATGCAGAGTACATCATGCAAAGTGCCGGGCTGGATGAAGTACAAGGTGGAATCAAGATTGCCGGGGGAAATATCAACAACCTCAGATATGCAGATGACACCACCCTTCTGGCAGAAAGTGAAGAAAAACTAAAGAACCTCTTGATGAAAGTGAAAGAGGAGAGTGAAAAAGTTGGCTTAAAACTCAACATTCAAAAAACTAGGATCATGGCATCTGGTCCCATCACTTTATGGCAAATAGTAGGGGAAACAATGGAAACAGTGAGAGACTTTCTTTTTTTGGGCTCCAAAATCACTGCAGATGGTGACTGCAGCCATGAAATTAAAAGACGCTTGTTCCTTGGAAGAAAAGCTATGACAAACCTAGACATCATATTAAAAAGCAGAGACACTACTTTGCCGACAAAGGTCTGTCTAGTCAAAGCTATGGTTTTTCCAGTAGTCATGTATGGATGTGACAGTTGGACCATAAAGAAAGCTGAGTGCCAAAGAATTGATGTTTTTGAACTGTGATGTTGGAGAAGACTCTTGAGAGTCCCCTGGACTGCAAGGAGATCAAACCAGTCAACCCTAAAGGAAATCAGTCTTGAATATTCATTGGAAGGACTGATGTTGAAGCTCCAATACTTCGGCCACCTGATGCAAAGAACTGACTCATTGGAAAAGATCCTGATGCTAGGAAAGACTGAAGGCAGGAGGAGAAGGGGACAACAGAGGATGAGATGGTTGGATGGCATCACTGACTCAATGGACATGAGTTTGAGCAAGCTCCGGGAGTTGGTGATGGACAGAGAAGCCTAGCACGCTGCAGTCCATGGGTTCACAAAGAGTCAGGCATGACTGACCAATGGAACTGAACTGAATCGAAACTAACACAATATTATAAACCAAGTATACATCAATTAAAAAGAAAATAACCCTCATAGAGTTATAGTGAGAAACAGGTGATCTACCATTTTTTCAGCCACTCACTCAGAGCCCTGCACACTGATGAATTATACATAGCAATAATAATGAATATCATTACTACCAGTCTCCATTGATTGTGGCCAATTTTACCCCCAGAGAACCTATACCTTTCAGACCATTGCATGCTTCAGGGGCATTTGCCTTATATAGTGAGTTCAACTATACTGTTGTTTTTCTTGCTCTGACTAAAGAACTTGTAAAGAGGAAAAGAAACACAGCACATAGGTTAAAAAGCAATACCTAGGGCTGTATTTGTATTTACTGCAGAACAAATAGCATAAATGCCCTATTTTGGGTTTATAAATAAACTTGGAGAAGATCTGCAAATTTTTACACATTTCCAAAATATGCATTTTATTATAGTTATTGAGGACTGAGAAATCTGTTAGGAATATTAAAATCAAAAGCAGTGTTAAGTCTTAACTACAGTAAAGTTATTAATATGGAATTGGGAACTATAACCTTTTCCAAACCACAGTCAGAATGACTTTATATCTTATATCAAACAAAAGTAAACTGGTGATTGAATTGCCTCTAAAAATGCTATAAAATAAAAATTCTATGATGTGCCCAACAGATTGTTAAGCAAAGGGGGAAATAGATTTCTCATTCTAGCATAGGAAAAGTGCTTTAAGTACTGAAAAGGTATTGCAAATTTCTCTGAAATGTCCAGTGCAGCTTATTAGTTTGCTTTATCATTCAGTGCCATAGAAAACTATAATGTAAAATGTGAGAAACTGGAAACCAATTTGATTAAAAAGGATCAGAACAAAGACCTCCTGGACATAGTTTTTTTTAACCTCTACTATCTACTCATTTTTTATTACCCAGAAAATTTTATGTGTGGTATTATGGATGTTTTATAGCATGTAGAGAAATTGGACAGTAATCTCAAATTTACCATCTACCTGGTGAGAAGAAATAGGGAAGCATGCTATAACTGTAACAGTTACCCATTAGTTGTGGTGATGATGTCACTGTTTTTCTTGATGTGGCAATATGTTGGATATAATTTCTCAAAGGTTAAAAATTAGAAAGACAGTATTACTAAGTTTGAGAGTCAGATCAGTGTTCAAGTCCTAAATATTTAGGCAAGTCATAAACTCTCTTAATGGGCTTCCCTGGTGGCTCAACAGTAAAGAATCCACCTGCCAATGCAGAAGACGTAGGCTTGACTCCTGGGTTGGGAAGGTCCCCTGGAGAAGGAAATGGCAACTCACTCTAGTATTCTTGCTTGGGAAATTTGATGGACAGAGGAGCCTGGCGGGCTATAGTCCATGGGGTCGCAAAAGAGTCAGACATGATTTAGCAACTAAACAATAACAACAAACTTACACTCGGTTTTCTTTTCTTTTAATGGGAATAATTATCATAGTATCAAACTCAGAGAATTATTGTGAAGATTAAATGAGAAAAATGGTTATAAAGAATTTAAGAACAGTTGGTGGAATATAGCAGGGGCTCAAGAAACGGTAGCTATTTTTAAATACATTGATAAATCTGAACTCTACCTGAGCATTGCCTCCTCCTGGGGAAGGCAATAGTTATAGCAGTGCTTACTTGTTAAGAGCAATTGTGAAATATTTCAGGGATAATGTCATTCTCAGTCTTTCTTAGTATACATCTGGAGATCTAAGATTGTTCTAGGGCAGCTATCTTTCTATAAGCTCTAATTAGGGAATAGGAAGAAAGGAAGGGAGAAAGAAAGTCAGTTATGAACAACTTCAGAAGAAGAGGTGATTCAGAGCTAATGGCTATATAAAACTGTTCCTCTCACTCATCAGCTGGGAAAATCAACAATTTACCATGCATAGATGTGTGTATAATATAGACACTGACAATTTAAAAAGTTAAAACCAGTTTCACAGCCTTTAAAATGAAGAAATGAAAAACTCTGAGGATTCGATTTATGGTGTAAGCTCTAAGACACTGATGAATAAGAAAGACTTACTGGATATCAACAGGAAGAAATATTCCCTCAGGCTTTTAATTCTGCCAGAATAGGTGCTTATGGTGTCGAGTGGGTGTAGCAATGGGCTCTTCAGAAGGGCTTAAACAGAGAGGGAGGCATTCTCCTTTTCTTTTGGAAAATCTAAAATGTTCATCTTCCCTTCTGGAACTGCCTAGCAACAAGGCAGTTGTCATGTTGGGATTTGGTTGGCATTCATTCAGGAGATAAAGCAATAAGATCAGGAGATCAGGAGCCTTCTAAGGAATCTGGGAGTGTCAAAGCATGGCTGGAACTCAAAGTGGCTAGTCTGAGAAACTACTCAGAAAGGTCAGAAATTAGGTAAACTGGCAGGGGTCAGGCAGCACAGACGCAGAACAGTCCCAGGCAAATCCCTGAGAACATAGTCGATAGACATTTTTGAAGCACCTTGTAGCATGCTCTGGGAAAGCTCACTGAATCAAGGATATGTACATGTAGTCATGGAGTGCATCTGGTATTAACAATGACAATAACAATGATAATACAACAATAACAACTATGATCAATTGAATGCAAAGGTCATAGGAAATATTTTTCATGAACAGTGTCATTTTATGCTTGCAATGACTTTGACTCACCCCCAACTTTGATTCACCCCACCTTACCAGGTTAGGACCCATATCTGAAAAGTTCTGTAACGTGGAAAACAAACTTACTTATGGTTACCAAATTGGAAAGGGGATCAGGGAAGGATAGATAAGGAGTTTGAGATTAGCAGATGCAAACTACTATATATAAAGTAGGTAAATAGCAAGGTCATACTATATTGCACAAATTATTTAATGTGGATTTCTTTTCTAGAGTTTTCTGGTATCTTCTGTGTTAATGGCAACCCACTTCAAGTTAACGCATTAAAGAATAGAGCTTGTTGCTTTACTTGGCAAACTTTGACTAAGATATTTAATATCCTGAAATAAACCATAATGTAAAAGTATATATATATATATATAAGCACTTATATATATATATATCTGAATCACTTTGCTATATTACAGAAACTAACATAACATTGTAAATCAACTATATTTCAATAAAAATATATGAATAAATGGCTTTGTCAGAACTCCATTCAGTGCTTCCTTCATAGCACTTTGCTCACTTGGGATCATTTTATCATCTGTATTAATTTTATGTCTTTGTTACTATACTGTATACTCCAGAAGGTCTGATGTTTGCTCACCATAGACACCTAGTACCAAGCACAATATTTTGAACCTCAATAAATACTTGTTGACAATCTTATGGATTTTTGGTAGAGTAAAACCTGAAAAAAGAAAGACATCCAAAACCCCCTGAAGCGCAATCTTGCCCAAAGGCACACATAAGTTGCAGAAGCAGGATTTGAATCCAGGTCTGATGTGACTGCCAAGCCTGTGCAATTGTCTGCTATGAATACTCAGAAAAGCATACCAGAGTCCTAAGAATCAAGAAGACTGGAATAGGAACATGTGCCACAATCAGAAAGGAAACAATCCAGAGAACACTGGCAGTTTTGGCACCTGCAGGTAGGCAGAGAGAGAGCTATGTAGCTGGAGGCGTGCGCGGGTGTCTAGTTAACGAATGTCAGGTAATGAAACTCAGAGAGGGCAGAAGAGGTTTTTATGGAAACATTTGTAGGAAAGAATGAACACTGAGAGGTCAAACTCTGTCAACAGCAAGGTCTCTTAATGCTTCTGTCTTTCTGATCTGGCCTGGAGAGAAAGCCTCAATGATGAAAGTCAGCCTAACAAACTAACTGATTCAGTATCAAAATGACTATCAAAGAACTGAAGTGCTTCAAAGCCATTTAAAAACAAGTACATAAACCACCCACACACACATGTTGGTATACTTGGATCTTTAATATCTTCCATTTTTCACCTGTCAACATGCTTCTGAAAAAAAAGAATCGAATGCCAGAGCCATTTGTGTTAGAAAAAGAGTTGCATGAATATAGCCAAATTAATTCTCATTTTGAGCTCTCAGATCTCAGCGCAGATAGCACCAAGCTCTTGGGGGACGGGAACCCCAATTCCTTCCAACCTCTCTTAGCTTTCTCAAAATGAACATAAAATTTAAATTATATCAGAGTATTTATTACTCATACACAGATGCAAGACAATCTCCTCTCCAAAAAAAAGCAAAGAAAGAAGAAAAAAAACCCTAAACCAAAAAACAGCCCTTCTCCCCCCACCAAACCAGTGCCATCTGTAGCCACTCAAATTCATCCAACATCCACAGTAATTGTTTAAAGACATAAATGGAAGCATGACTTCTCCTAAAACTCTTCCAGTGGATTTCCACTGCCTCAGAATAAATTCTAAATCCACCTCTGTTGCTCATAAACACATCCCTGACCTGAACCTTGTCTTCCTTCTTTCTTGCCTCCTTCCTGCTCCTTCCCTGATCTCCAGCCAACCTGGCTTTCCTTTTTTTCCTCAAGCTTACCAAGTCCTAAGTCTTTGACCCTTGCAAGCCTCACTCTTGAAGGATCTTTACGTGTTACAATGTGACGTGGTCTCAGCTCAAATGCCTTCTGGGGCCCCCTAAAGAAGCATTTACCACCATTCCCCATTCTCTTTCATAGGATTTTTTTTTAATTGATTTTACCACCATCTGAAATTCTCTTGTTTACTCATTTGCTTTGTTAGTCTTCTCATAGCAGGATGCAAGCTCCATGAGAGCAAGGACTCTCTGCATCTTATTCACCTGTACCCCATACCTGGAACTGTACCTGGATGCGAGCACACAGCATCGCAATGTCACCACTCTGTATCTTAGTCAGTTTGTCAAGAAAGCAACGGGCTCTGTTCTTCAATGTGCTAACTTGAAGTGAGTTGCCATGAAGACAGAAGATACCAGAAAACTCTAGAAAAGAAATCCACATTAAATAATTTGATCTGGCACTTAGATTGAGCACATTAGCACATTGCTGAAATTATATATTAGGCTTTGTAACTAAGGCAACATAGCTTTTAGTTGGACACACTTTAAAATATATTTTAAATTGTCCCAACTACAAATTCACCATTTAGGAATATTTTTACTGGTTAATAGAATGATATACTATAGCATTCCCTGTTCAAATAAATAACTCACCAAATTAAGAAAGATGTTTCTCTTCTGGTATCCAGAAATGAAGAAAATTATTAGTATGCTTGAAAGGTGGAAGGTACAGGGGGAGGGTTTAACTCTAGCAGGGACACATTCTGAAACCCTAGTACTAGATCACAGACTCTTAAAACTAGTTAGCACCTTCAAAATTACTTAATCTAACCTTTCACTTGAAAACAGAGCTTCCTAGATATTAAATGTAATAACAGTTCTAATACTACCTTATATGAAAATTTGTAGCTTTCAAAATACTTTCATATATATTTTATGCTTGATATTTATAATCTAGTGAGAAAGGCAGGAAAGTTCTTATCATTTACCATCCTACATTTGGGACAATAAAGAGATAGGGACTTGCTCAAGTACATAGCCAGAACCTTGAAACAAGCTGTAAAAAATCAATGCCTACCCACCTGGCAAATTCTTGGCCTCATTCCCACAGCTAATAAAGAATGGTGCCAAAAGATGTTAGAATTTTTTGAATTAAAATAAATTTTTCTTTCTACTCTTTGCTTTCTCTTCCCAATGTTATATGGCTATCCAAGGTCCCCTGGACAGCAAGGAGATCAATCCAGTCAATTCTAAAGGAAATCAACCCTGAGTATTTACTGGAAGAACTGATGCTAAAGCTGAAGCTCCAATATTTGGGCCACCTGATGCGAAGAGCTGCCCCATTGCAAAAAACCATGATGCTAGAAAAGACTGAGGGCAAGAGGAGAAGTGGTGATAGAGGATGAGATGGTTGGATGGCATCATCAACTCAATGGACATGAGTTTGAACAAGCTCCAGGAGATGATGAAGGAGAGGGAAGCCTGGAGTGCTGCAGTCCATAGGTTCCCAAAAAGTCATCCACCACTCAGTGACTAAACAAAAACGAAGTCACCTCTGCTGGTTGGGATAGTGCCAGGACTAGAACCCGATATAAAACTTGTACTGCCTCACCAAGATAACTTAGTAAATGAAAACCAAGAACTCATACCATTTCATGAGACTTGATATGAGCCATTCTAGCTCAAAACACGGAGAAAGCAATGGCAACCCACTCCAGTACTCTTGCCTGGAAAATCCCGTGGATGGAGGAGCCTGGTAGGCTGCAGTCCATGGAGTCGCTAAGAGTCGGGCACAACTGACTTCACTCACTTTTCAGTTTCATGCATTGGAGAAGGAAATGGCAACCCACTCCAGTATTCTTGCCTGGAGAATCCCAGGGAGAGAGGAGCCTAGTGGGCTGCCATCTATGGGGTCGCACAGAGTTGGACACAACTGAAGCGACTTAGCAGCAGTAGCAGTAGCAGCTCAAAACACTCATCAATCTCCAGTTAACAGTCTAAATGTCTAACACCAAAGAAATAGTAAAATACTGTATGATGTTATGGATATTATACAACCAGCAAAATAATGTCTTTGGAGATAATATCATAAGGGTCATAACGACAGCTAACATTTGTTGATCAAACATTTACTCTGTACCAAATACTATTCTTTAACTACATCATATATCACATGTATTATAAAAATAATAATAACTATAGATAACATATCAAGTTCATTTAATCCTTATAATAACCTTTCACTAGGAATTATCCATATAGAAGAAGAAACTGAGGAACAGAGGGGTTAAAATATTTTCCTAAGCTAGCATAGTTGGCAAGGGTAGAGCGATCAGGATTTGAATCTGGGAACTTTGACTCTAGTTCCCACGCTCTTAACAAATATCCACACCTAGGATAGTGATTACAATCTAATGGAAACTAAAAAAGTTATGTGTATAAACACAACACATTGGTTTCTTTGATATAAATCTGTATTTTTATTGTAAAACTACTAACAGCTAGCATTTATTGAATGCTTACTTAATACCCCAGGTAAGTTCCAAGTACGATCTGTATATAAATCTTATTTAATTCTCCACCATCTTGCAATAGGTATTATGTCCTTCACTTTACTGATGAGGTTGCTGAGGCTTAAAGAGATTCAGACTGTCTCTTCCCAAAGTCCGTATTCTACACTCAACAAATGGCAGCAGCAGTTATTGTTACTTTCTAATGAGATTACTGTTGATTTCAATTTCTTCTTTGTATCTTTCAAAGTTTTCTACAGTGAAACCTTGTCTTCATCTTCCTTAAAATGAGAGGAACACAAATAAAAGAGGCAGACTGTGTGAGATACTAGATTTAAGTGCATGCTCCTGGAACCAGAGTGTGGCTCTCTGCCAGAGGGAGCCTACGCAGCAGATGGATGCTTCGGGGAGAGCAGAGTGAGCAGAGTTCTGGGTACTTCCTGGCATCCAGGAACGAGGCTGAAGACTTCTATGTGCCCAACACAGTCATGCTGAGTAAGTCTTCGCTCTTCTAAATGTGTTACATGTATTAACTCATTTAATTTTCATGGTAACCACATGCTGGGTTGCTTAAATATCCTCCATAAGGTCTGTGATCCCTTGACAGGACTCATTCATTCATTCACCGGATATTTATTGAGCACTTACACATGCCATGCATTGGTGATACAAAAGTGATTAAGACATGGTCCCAGCTCTGACAGAGTCCTTGGTCCTTGGGGAAGGCACAAACAAAGTAGTACATGAACAGAAAATAGCAGCTAAGATTTATTAAGAGATTAACATGTTGCCTCAACGCAACATCAATCCTACCCAAGTTTCTAGCCCACTGGTCTGTTCTGTGGACTTTGGCCTTACTATGTTGGTCTCCATGATCAAGTGAAAAATTTCCTTAAAAGTCTCTCTCTCTCTCTCTCTCTCTCTCTCTCTCTCAGCTTATTGGTTCCATATCTCTGGAGAACTCTGATTGCAAGGCATGAACTTTCTGTTTAATCCTTAAGACTTTTATGTGATTGAATTACCATGAGAAAGATACAGTTATTATCACTCTTGGGCTTCCCAGGTGGCTCTAGTGGTAAAGAACCCACCTGTCAATGCAGGAGACAAAAAAGATGCGAGTTTGATCCTTGGGTTGGGAAGATCCCCTGGAGGAGGGCATGGCAACCCCCCCCCCCACCCCCGGAGGAGGGCATGCAACCCACTCCAGTGCTCTTGCCTGGACAATCTCATGGACGAACGAGCCTGGCAGACTACAGTCCATGGGGCTGTAAAGAGTTGGACATGACTGAGTGACTAAGCACATCACTCTCACTTTCCAGATGAGAAAACATGTTCACTGACTTCCTAAGGTCACACACATGAGATTTAACCTAGGTCTGACTGACTCCAAAGTCAGGGCTCTTAAACCTTCTGCTACTTGGCCTTGAAGAGTGGGAATTGAGAACTAAGTCAGCACAGGGCAGGCAGCACCTTGCCCTCAACCTAGGAGAATGTGGGAAGGCTTCCTTCCTTGAAGGGGTTGCTTTTGTTTGACTTTGAATGATCAGAACAGACTGTCACCACACAGAGAAGGAAATGGACAGCGTATGCAAGGGAAAGAGAAGGCAAGGAGCTCCTGTCTGGCCCAGGCGATGAGACACGAGGGCATACAGTAGCCCACGTATGAAAATGTTGCCCAGCACACAAAGACATTTGGACCTTGCCTTTAAAGCATGAGGAACAATCAAAGGCAGGTGAGGAAACTGACCTCTCTGATGGCTGTGAAGAGGATGGATTGGAAGGTAGAAACAGCAAGGTCTGGTCAGCAGGGGATGAAAAAGACAGAACAGAGTCAGGAAGGATAATCAACAGCTCTTGAGGACCTCCTGACATGAGGCAGTCAGAAAGGAAGAATTGGAAATGAATCCAACACTGACTCTGCCTTGGCTACTTTGTAGACACAGTTCTTTGAATTAGGGGCACAACGAGATGAAAAGAAACTTAATGATTAAGGTCAATAGCACAGGAGTAGGGTTCTACCTGCTGCAGGGCTTACAGAACACTTTCTATCATTGCTACCATATACCAGCGCTGTGGGCAATTTTTCATATGGCATTTTTCAGTGACTCACTAAGGGCATTTATAAAGGCTGGGTGTACTGGGTGCACAGCTAGACCACCAGTATTCTAGTTTTAGGCCCTGTACTTCAACTTAGGGAAACTGCTCATTGTAGGAAAAGCAAAGTGACATCATCTCAATTGGCAGCAGTGCCCTGGAATGTGATGTTGAGATCAGTGCTGAGGCCAGAGAGTAAGATGACCATGATTGATTAGTGATGTCTGCTACAGTCACTGAAGGGATAGTATAGGACATAGGCACGGAGAATAGAGGATTATAGAATATGCTAGTATTTAACAGGACGGTGCACAGAAGAGGGAACTCTGTAAGGCTTCTCTGCAAAAAGATGCAGCAATAATCTACCTGAAGACCAAAATAGCAAGCAGTAACGGCTAGCCACCAAAAGCTATCAGACCCACATGTAACAACCAATCTGAGAGAGAGCCATCTGAAAAAGAAGCTGGCATTTACATCACACCCTTTCGATGTTTTCATATTTATGATCTCATTTGATTTTCATGACAACTCTGAGGGCGGGAGCCAGCATTACTGCTACCTGACAAATGGGGAGGGTGAGGCCAAAGAAGGTCCAGAACTCACTCAAGGTTGCATAACTATTCAGGAGATAGAGTCTTTTCAGGTCCTCATCCTTCCCTTTGCACACCCCTGACTCACTGACAGCATCTGCTGTGGCAGCCCAGGACAAAGCTCTAAATGGGCCCATTGTATGTTTACTCAGCAGAGAGATGGCCCTGGGGACACATTTATTTGTGTGCCTTTGGGCAGTTACCCAACCAGCCCCAGCACCTTTGAACGTGAAAGGCACCACAGGCTCCAAGTCTTTGTCTATTCACGTTTTTGGAATCATTACTAAAGTAAACTTTGACTTATCCTCTTATACAGAGAATAAAAATCCTCAGGAAGGTTGTTTCACTTGGCTTTGGTTTCCTCAACTGCAAAATGAGGCTGGACTTGATTGGTTCATCTTCCAGGGTAGCACACATCATCACACTTTCATGATAATGGCCAAGGCTTTCAAGGAATCTCAATGAACACCCAGCTGTCCTTCTCAGGGAGAAAGGGCTATTGTTTCTAGTAGAAGCCAGGTTTTTTGATAAAGTGTTTTGTAGAATGCAAGCTGTGAAAGTTTAGAGTCCACAGGACTAGTGATATCATATGTCCCTTCCCATGATAAAATTTGAGGAATCAGTCAGTGTCATGGAAAGGAGCTCACTGGACTAAAACACTCCTGCTTAGCTGGACTTCTTCAGGCTGGTGACTGGTCTGGAGGCTCAAGATCTGATAGTAAAATTAACTTGTTTATTTCTGAGGAAGGCTCTTGAAATATCAGTCAAATTTAGATGATCTGTTATTGGCTTGTCAGCCAGAGACCTGGGCTAAATTTCAAACACCAGCCAGATTTTCCAATTACAGCATTATACAAATAAAGAGTCCTTGACTAGGAATCAAGATTGGCTCATAAATGCTGGTTCTGCCTTTTGGTTAAGGTTGTCACTTTGAACAAGTCACTGAACATCATTGAGCCTTGGATGCCTTCTGTTTGAAATGAGGATACTCATACCTATTTGTACCACATAGAGACAGTGTAGAATAAAATATGTACATGAAGATGTGGTCCTTCTATATACCAGATCTAAGCTTCTGAAGATGGAGTCCACAGCTGCCTCTTTCAGTCATAGTCACTGGGCCTAGCATTATACCTGAGACTAAAGAAAAAGCTTCAGATATACCTGGTAAATGAATGAACATTTTGGAACCTTTGAGGTCTGTACATCACATAATCTTACTCTTATGTCCTAAGTGAGCATAATTTGCTTCTACTGTTTATTAAAGATATGTGACATGGATCACTCTGGGTCTTTAAGGAAAAAAGCCTAAAATACTAGTTCATAATAGAAGTCTATATGAACTCAGGAGAAACAAAAGTCTGATACATAGTCAAAATATTTGTGAATTAGTGTGTAGTTATGATTCTGACATCATTTGTCATGGAGCTCTATCTTTTGCATGGAAATGTTCAAGCCTAGAATTGTAGTTGAACTTTCAGCTCTAACTTTGAGCTTGGTACCATTAGCCAAAGTAAGAGCACAATATGCCTCCACTTACTGAAATGTGGGGGAAGAATGAGTCTGACAGGCACCATCGTAAGACAGTCATAGAACCAATGTCAGAATAACAGGCTTCTGAATACCCACCTGTTTCCTGACACATGGATAACACAGGCCCATGCAGACTGACTTCTGCAAAAGGAAACTGACTTTCCTACCATTGAAGAGGATCCAGCAATTCCACTTCTGGTTGTTTGTCTGAAGAAAACAAAAACACTAGTTCTAAAAGATACATGCATCCCAGTGTTCATCACAGCCTTATTTACAATAGTCAAGATATGGAAGGAATCTAAGTGTCCCTCAACAGATGAATGAATAAAGAAGATATGATAAATACTTGAAAAAAGTGAAAGTGTTAGTTGCTCAGACGTGTTCAACTCTTTGCAACCCCATGGACTGTAGCCTGGCAGGCTCCTCTGTCCATGGGAATTCTCCAGGCAAGAATACCAGAGTGGGTAGCCATTTCCTTCTCCAGGGGATCTTCTTTACCAGGGATCAAACCCTGGTCCCCTACACTGCAGGCAGATTCCTTATCATCTGAGCCACCAGGGAAAGGATCTAGAAACTGCTTGCAAGGCAGGAGACCCAGGTTTGATCACTGTGTCAGGAAGATGCCCCAGAGAAGGGAATGGCTACCCACTCTAGTATTCTTGCCTGGAGAATTCCTTAGGTGGTATTATTTACTTACTCAGCCATAAAAGAGAATGAAATCTTGCCATGTGCAACAACATGGGTAGACCTGGAGGGTATTGTGTTAAGTGAAATAAATCAGAGAAAGACAAATACTGTTTGTTTTCACTTACATGTGGAATATAAATAACAAAACTGATAAACAGATACAATAGAAAAAATAGAAATAAACTCGCAGATACAGAGAAAAAATTAGTGGCTGCCAGAGGGGAGAGGGGTGGGGGAACAGGTGAAATAGGTGAAGGTACAAACTACCAACTATAAAATAAATACTAGGGATGTAAGGTACAGCACAGGGAAAATCGTCAATAATATTATAATAACTTTGTATGGTGAGTAATCTATAAGAATATTGACTCACTATATTATATACCAGACACTAGTATAATA
The DNA here is from genome assembly GCF_023091745.1 of Budorcas taxicolor. Taxonomy (NCBI): domain Eukaryota; kingdom Metazoa; phylum Chordata; class Mammalia; order Artiodactyla; family Bovidae; genus Budorcas; species Budorcas taxicolor. The sequence goes on from NC_068912.1 coordinate 78,773,011, forward strand.
TTGTAGGTCAACTATACTTCAACCAAAAAAGAAAAAGAAGAGAAAGGGACTCAAGGGTATGTGTCTATTTGTTCTTCTCTGAGTCTCTCTCTTAAACATTCCCCTGACCTTTGCTCCAGACACACTGGCCTCCTTGCTGTTCTGCCCACATTCTGAGCCTTTCACTAGCTCTCCCCGCTGCTACTTTGGATTGTTCCTCCAGATAATTACTTGACTGCTCACTCCCTTCCCTCCCTCAAGCCTTTGCTTAAATGTCTTCTCAGAGAAGCTCTGTGCAGGCAGGAATCTGTTTTATTCACTACTGAGCCTCTAGCACCTAGAACCGTGTCTAACACCTAGTATGCATTCAATATACAATTTTTAATGCATAAATAGTTCTATGTTCAGAGCTACATAGGAAAGGTGCATAAACACATTTCTGTTTTTCAGCACAGCAAAAGCAAAGATACAAAGCAAACTTGCAGCATACGTGCAATAGGACAGTACAGGAAGAATTAAGTGGTGAGAGCGGATAGTAATATATCTGAACCATTTTCTGTGTGTCAGGAAAAGCACGCTTTGAGGTGGGAGGAAGAGGAGTCAATTATGAGAATTCAAACCTTAGAGGGAGTGAATATGTGGAATCCAAATCATTCAGCAGATGCCAGAGACTCTTAGAGCTGGAATTTCTAGAGGGATGACAGATCAATGCTCGTACTTTGTTTGCAAGGAAACAGAACTCCAGGAAGGTAAAGTAATCCTCTCCACACACATAACCGAGAAGTCATAACACTTAAGACTCAAACCTAAGTCTGATGCCTGGGTCCATGGTCTTTCAAACAAAAGATCCAATCTGCACAAATTCAGTGAACATATTGAGCTTCTAAGATTCACAAATTTTCCAGTCAAGACTAATTTGGCATCTGAGAAACCTCACATCCATCACGTGCCACTGCATGCACAAATATGTCATACAATGTTAATTTGTTTACACACATTAATTTACTTACAACACTTTCCCAATTCCAAATGCCTGGCTCTATAGGCATTATTTTCAGATCTGGTCATAAGCCAGAAAAAAGGAAATAGAACCCAGAATGAAAAGGAGGAATTGAAGAATGAGAAAAGTGGAGAAAGGAAGGCAAAAATACAAAGAAAGCAGAAGGGAGAGAAAAAACAGAAAAAAGAAAAAAAATGTACAGGATATTGACAACAATGCCTCTGGGAATATCTTTGAATAGCTCTGCTATAACTTGTCTCTTTCCATTATGAAATCATTTCCTTGGAGCTAATCCCCAAAATAATTCAGGATCAAGTACATATTTTCAAATGGACTATTTCTTTCCTTTGGCTTCTCAAAAGGTATCTTACAATTAGCACTCCACAATACACATATTTCCCTAGTAATCTCATATTTATAGATCTTGTTTCTCCAGGAAAAATATAGATTTGAGAATTTATTTTTGTTATATTCACCATAATACCCCAAATAATACTTTACAATGTACACTATGAAGTGATCAGTCACTTAAATCTGGTTTTATTCACTTAGTCAATAAACATCTAAGGATCCACTCTGCATAGCGAGATAAGAATAGAGAGGGAAATGACGGACCTAATTCCTGCCCTCATGGAGCTTACCTCTGAGTCAGAGATTCAGCTTAAACAACCGCAGATCATAAAAATAGCTTTTAGGAAAGACAGGAGACCAAGATGGACTCAGTGCGCAGGGTGTATGCCTGGGAGCTTGGGATGACAAGGATGGGAGGGAAGGTCTCCAGACAAGGCGGCAGTATTGCTGGGACCACAAGAGAATCAGTTACTCCATGAGCTGGAAAAAGTGTTCTTGGCAGGGCAAAAGCCCTGAGGCAGGAAAGTATTTGCTTTAGACAATCTGAGACAGGTAACAAAGCCGCTGGTGTACGTGACATACTAGATGAGCTTGATGAAGCTAGATGAGCTTTATACTACAGGAGGTAGATGAGCTCCTGGCTCCTGTAACTCTTCTACAATCATCTTTCTCCCTTTCTTAATTCCATTCATGAGTTTCCATAATGCAAGTGGGGCTTCCCTGGCGGCTCAGTGGTAAAGATTCTGCCTGCCAATGCAGGATACACGGCTTCGACTTCTGGGTGGGGAAGATCCATCCCCTGGAGGAGGAAATGGCAGCCCACTTCAGTATTCTTGCCTAAAAAATCCCATGAAGAGAGGAGCCTGACAGGCTACAGTCCATGGGACTGCAAAGAGTTGGATGCTAAGCACAGCACAACACAGCACAAACCACAATTATGAAAGTAAAATTGAACATAATTAAAAAATCCAGCATTTAGAGTCTCTAAAAGTTCTAAAAATACCCCCAAAAATTCCTTTGAAATTTCTCTCCATCTCCTCATTGTCTTCTAGTAAACCTTCTTGCCCTCAAATAGTGATATTAGAAACTGAAAACACATTTAATGTCATTGTTTTCTTTTGGCTAACTACTATATAAAATGTCATGTTCTTTATACATTTCATGGCAAATATTTAGTTTCAGGTAGATAATCTTTGATGGACTTAGTTAGAGAATCCAACCACTGTTTATATCATTATTGCTACAGAAAAATTTGTTTCAAGTGACTGCTTCACAGACAAACTCAGGAACATAAAAACTATGAGTTGCTGACTTCCTGCAGCTTGTTTATTTGAAACATGGATAGCATATGTGCCAAATCCAACAGAGAAAATGATTCACAGTCTTCTAGCATGGTTTATCTAAGTTAATTTTTTTAAAAGACTACATGTTCTTTTAGAGATTTAAAGTTGACCTTGGGAATTAGATGGGAATTTGTACATAAAAGGAGGCTTTTTCCAAACCTGAGCCCTTTAAGAAGGAGAGAAATTGCATAAGGAATGGAATATATATTAAAATCTCATATGCCTCCTTAAGATTTTCCAAAATAACATCACTATTTCTGGGAAGGGAATTGATAGAAAAGTGAGAAGCAGTCCCTTTAAAACTTCTTAGCTAACTACAAAATGAATGGCTGCAGCTTCAAAATGCTTTGTTCCTTTTTGGTTATAGCAAAGAATTTTCCAAACAAATAAACTTCATTCCTAGATAGGCGAAAGAAACGCTTTTACTATTACAAGGTTCATTGCAGCAACAGAAGATTAGTTAACCTAGAGCTGCTTAAATTTTTCTAAACATTGATTTTGGAGATAATAGGTATTAACAAGGAATTGAGAAGTGTGATTCTGTGAATACTCATATTTAAAAGAGAGACAGATGCAACCAATAAAACTTAAGTCCTAGTTTTCAATCAGGTTAACATGTCCACTTTGATACAAAGCAAAAAGAAAAAGCTCATATTTAAATGTTATGGGGGATCAAAACTAGGAGATCTGTGATGAACATGGGTCCAAAATCTATTCTCCTATTTTTTTACCTCAATGTATTAGTTTTTATTCTTGCAATTTAGAAAAAGTACTGCAGAAGCACTCAGTGCAGAATATACTTACTGATAGGCTATTATGACTAATAAAAACAATAAAATTTATTAAATTAATCTGCACATTGCAATTAAACCCAGTGAATCTTTAAAATATGCTTGTTAACTTTAAAAATTATTTTAGGATGAAACCATTGGCGCCCCCAAACTTTTCTTTTCAGTAAAACATCTAAGAGCCTGAATAGGGAACTGAAAACATCAGCACTTTCAGTCCAGTTCTGCCAGGCAAGGGAAAACTTCCCATACTGCCTTACAAATTAACAAATGTCCCTGGAAACCCTGACTCAGTTTCACTTACCTTAAAAAAAAACTAGCTAAAAGGTCATTTTCAAACTTTAATAATAACATACGTAAAACAACAAAATCCTGGAATAGTTGCTCTAATCACACAGACTGTACTGTAAGCTTGGCTAGTACACACACCCTTTATGAGTATTAGTAATTCCCTTTGCTCATCCTCTTTCCCTTCACAGTCATACCACTTAAGGCTCCACATCACATGATATTCTTTAGGAAAGACCCAATACTAACCATTGCCAAAAAAAATTTTTTTAATGTAGAAATCAACAAATCAAGTTCCTTAAAATACACTTTTGAAAGAAAAGTGTATTTTGAAAAGAGTCATGGAGCCACAAAGTATAATACCAGTAACGTGCTTGAGGTCCCTGCAGAATTGTTTCACTGCCTTCTGTGATACTGGACCCAGTGGAGAGGTAGCAACAGTGCTCCTCTATGGCCAGAATTTCCAACAGACATTGAACGAATGGAGCATATATCCTATTCCATCAAAATGAGAACACAAAAGTAAACCATGAGCCATTCTGATGAATCTGTTTACTCTTGCTTTACACAAAGTAGAGAAGCAGCTTTGAAAAGTTGCCATGGCCATGTTTTTCCTGAGCAGCAGACATTAATAAATACCAAAACACATAGACACAAATGCAAATGTGAGTTCTCTCCCTTTCTAGAATAATGTATACGGGCAGGTGACATATATGTGTATAGCTGTGCATGAGTGTTTGTGTGTGTGTGTGTGTGTGTGTGTGTGATTGCGTGTGTCACATGTACTAACTGAGAAGAGACAGCATTTTAACTATCTGGATGTTTGGTGACACTTTCTCTGAGCCCACTGATATTTGATAGATGGCTGCCATGACTGGATTTTAGGGGGTTTCTTATCTTTCCAAGGCTATCTTGATAGAAGCCTAGCTTCCTCTAGGGAAGAGTTAAGTGGGAATGATAACTGCTATGACACACTTTCAGAGTAAGAGCATTAAAGAGGTGAAATTGTGAGATGCAGTATCAGGAACTTGCATATATTGGCAGAAAGGCTGGCATTTAAGTTGGAAGGCCATTGATAGGCAAACTGGACTTCTGGTTAAGGTTCCCACCAGCCTTTCTGAGGTCATTGAATCAAGAAGATAACAAGTCTTGAATAGCACTGAAGCAGGAACTATAGGTAGCTTAAAAAATATTAGTTTCATTTACATTTTTAAGCTACTGGAAACACCTGTCCAATTTCTTTTGCAAGGATCTGATGGATGGGAACTGCACCCCTAGTGTCACCTTTAATTCCTAACAGTGCTAAGATAACATCCTTCATTAGATAAATTTGGCAAATGCAGAGCAATAGTGTTAATTCAGCTCCAACACAAGTCTTTGTTACAGCTCTCCTTTCAGTGTAGTCAGCTCAGATAAGCTAATCACAGGGCTTTGAACTGACATTCTGGGATAGCACAATAGACAATATTACCAGAAGAATCATTAACAAGCATCAGAAAATATTACTTCCTTCAGAGGTAATTTCAGTCCATAGTTTATAAGGCAAGAAGTAAATCTTCCAAGACCCTGGGTAAGATTAAAATCTAATCAGAATGTGTGTGGATTTATTAAGAAATGCTACGTGAAATTTAGCTGGAGAAATCTAGTACCTCTGTAGACACATTTTTTTTTTTTTTTTCTGAAGAGGGCAATGCACATGAGCTTCTAATTGAAAACTCCCTCAGTAATGCTCTTTCTGTTTGTCTTGCCTTGTTATTCAAAGGTTAAATTCAATTTGAATTAATGAAAATGATTTAATCTTGATCATTAGTAAACTTAGTTTATTTAGGCCGGTGTTTAAAGAACTAGCTTAAGAACCCTCTGCAAACAAGACCAGGCTCCATAACAAAATGATACCCAATCTCTCTTTTAAGGCTATTTTCTAAAATCTGTGGGCCATGACTGTAGAATTTTTCACTCCCCCAAATCACATTAACGTTTGACATGATGACAGACAGAGCAAAAAGAATTCATTTCTGCCAGATAAGTATAGGCAACACTGCTGTTTTTCTTTCTTTCCACAACCGTTCTTTTCTTATTCCATTTGGTAGATTTCTAAGGAATGTTTCAAATCTGTAAGATAGACCTTGACTTAAGAGGTGGCCTCTCTGCCATTTTCATGGCAGATTTGAGACCCATTATGCACTCGATTCTGCATTGTGAAATCCAGGCTGGGGACAAATTTCTGCCTGTCATCTTAGGAAAGGCCAGGAGTTTTGCACCATCCTGTAGTGTGAAAGCAGAAAATCAAAGCTGCTGCTGCCTGCTTCTTTCCTAATCAGCTTGCTGCTTTTCTGAGGCAATCTTGGTTGTCACCATGTCAAGCTTAGAAGGGTAGTTTAGTAGAATAAAATGTAGTTTAAACAATGTCTCTCCCAGGAAAGTTCCTCTTTACACTTAATATTGAATGCAAAAAGCTAATCAGTTAATTTGATGCTTGGCTAAGAACCATGACACAGGGAACGCATTTAAGAAGCACAAAATTCTTCTTAAAAAAAACCTGATAAGAGCCCAAATAAGAAGACAAGAGTCCCAGATATTTTCCTCACATCATTCATTCTGTTGCAATGACAGCCCCCTAAAACCAGAGCCTGTGGACAAAATGAAACCCCTCACTCCAAGGGTATGATGTAAATTGCAGAGATAAAAACATCTTAGAAGAATTTTTAAAAAATTGTAAACAGTTCACTGAAAATGACAGCATGGATAACTGTGTCAATGACCTCTCCTGTCTACTGTCAATTTCAGAAGACAAGTTTCCACTGTAAATGTTTAATCAGTGTAGTCCCAGGAACCCAGAGCAGAAAACCTTCTCTCCCAACTTCTCTGCTTTGCAAGCTCTTTCCTAGCTCTATCTCAGTTCCTTGCAAGCACTTTAGGTTTTTCTCTCCCGTAAGAGCTGGGAGCTCTGTAGGTTCTGAGCTAAACAGGAGCCCTGTGGTTTGATTCCATTACTCTGAGCCCTGGTCCGCTGCAAGTAAACTGCAGCATTTCTGTTTGCACATCCTGGCAACCGGGTTCTAGACCAGCCACAAACACAGGCTGCACACATATTTCAACGCTGTTCTCCCCAAACCTTGCCTGTAGCCAGTCAACCCCAACAGAAAGCATCCTACCTTCCATCATGGTGGCAGAATTGCATTCCTTAATTTCCAGAGTCTGAAAAAACACAGGAGGATACGATTCCAGGTCTCAGCTTAAGTCCTCGCAACGCTGCTGCCGCCGAGAGATCTGCTGTGTCCGCTGCTGAAGCCAAAGGAGACAAGTGTTAACCCCAAAGATAGGCCATGGATGCTGCTGGTGCTGCTTCACCTACAGGCTCCCAGGAAGATGCTGCGAGAGAAAGGGAGAGGAACAGCCAGCCGGCCGAGCTGCACCGCCTGCGTTGCCTCGGCCAATCCCTTCAGCTCTGGACCGCGTCACATGGTAGGCAGCCCGCATCTCCTGACACAATACCCCGGGAGAGCACACAGAACCTATTTCCCGTCCCCATTCCCCTCCACCCCCATACCCTCCAGCTTGTCACCAAATGCACAGCCCCTTCCCCACCTGGTGACGCACTTCCCCCGCCCCTCCTCTTCTTAAGCCTATTGCAGCGGCTGGGTACCCGAGATTAATTATCAGACGCCGCCACCTTCACCGCGGACTCGGGCATGAAAGGAGCACCCTAAGTGACTCGCTGCGGAGGGGGATTATTATTATTATTTTAAAGAAAACTTCTTAATAATTCCGTGCAGCCTGGAGTCTTGGCTGCACACACTTAGGCTCCCATTCCCATTTCCCTTTGCCCTGAAGGAATTCCAAATGTCAGTATATGTGGCCTCCGCACACATCTGTGACTCTCTCTCTCTCATTCAAGAGAGAAAAATCAATCCGGCTGACGTCACATAATAAACAATTATCCCCAAAAGGATGGTGCAGAAGAAATTTCACCCCAGCTCCCTTCAAGAGAGCCAGGGGATTAATCGCGCATGACATGCCGAAGGGCTGGGAACTGTCATTAAAACAAAGAAACAAAAGAACCCACCCGAGTGGGGCTCTGGAATCGCACTGGCAACGCATGAGATAATTTCTGGGGCGGGAGGCGGGAGAGAGGGGAGCAGGCAGAGAGGGAGGCCTCAGATGGACTACAGCTAGCCGTGCGTGCCGCTTCCTCCCCACTGGACCCGGGCAGCAGGCCGCCACGGGGACCGCGGGGGGCAGCTCTGCTCCGCAGCGTTCGAGTCCAGCCGCCAGCGCATCCTTCCGGCCCAGCGCGCACGTGAGCCGCTGCGCAGCCCCAGGTGGAGAGTGGCTGTTACTACCCACTGCAGTCCCTGTAGGAAACCCAACTTTCTTCTAAATGACACTCCCCCACCCCACCCCCAAGCTCCTCTAAGATCCATCTGCAGGCCTGCAAGCTCATTCGTTCACTCCAGTGGGGATCCAGAGGGGGACCCAAGTGTGGAGCCCTGGCCCGAGGGACGGGTGGAGTCCCGGTTATACAGCTTCCAGGGACGGGCTCTGGGCGCCGTGCTGCTGCTTAGTGGGAAAGGTTATGACACCTCGGCTGCTGGGTTGAGACTGTCACCTGACTGGTCCCTAGGGATCCGGGAGCCTTTCAGAGGGCTCCCAAGTACCAGAGGGTCTGGCGTTCCTCAGTTCCATTCTAGCAGGCTTAGCCCTCAGAGCGCTGAGGAAGCAGAGGGCAGGCGGAGTTTGGGAGGGAGGAGGAGACAGAAGGAAGATGGGAAAGAAAGGAAAGGCCTCTTCAGAACCCTAGGAGACAACAGCACAAGCGGGCATGCCTCCCTCTACAATCTGGCAGCGCGACTAGGAGAAAGGCCATTACATCACAGAGCAATTGTGAACATCAAAGGAAAAAAACGTCAAGAAGTAAGCTGCTTTACACATCAGGGTTGAATCTCCAATACTATTGTTAATTATTTATATTATACATATACCCATGAACTTTTGATATTGCCCAACCATGGACATAGTCTAGTTCTTTCTATGAGAGCAAATATTCTATGAGAGAGGTATTGGTGGCTGAGAACTACTAGAGAAAATATAACTAGAAGAGCTAACTGAAACCATATTAATGGATGAAAAAAATTCAGTTCCTTAGCAACTTAGAAGTTTTGAAAAACTCATTGTTCTCCCTAATGACACATATTTCAATGGCCTTGAAATTTCAAAATGAAACTCTCCAGGAGATACAAACACTTATGCCTTTTCCCTTATATCTGTGAAGCAGTTGAATGTTAAAAGAGGGAAGAATTCTGAAGCAAAACATGGTCTTGAGTACAACTTACAGTTCTCTGAAAACTGCAAAGGTATTATTGCAAAAAGCAGATTGATTAGTGTAGGAAGCTTTAGCCAAACATTTTGTAATGGTTAAGAATATGGATAGATATTGGTGTCAAACAGACTGAGATCAAGTTCTGTCTCTGCCACTTCATGAGCTCTGTGACCCTGGACAAGTTATGTAATTCTCTGTGACTCACAGCTTCCTTATTTGTGAAATGGAGATAATAGTACCAAGTTCATAGGACTATAAATAGTACTAATAACAAATCTTTATTAATGACTTACTGCGTGCTAAGCAGTGTCCTAAATGCTTTGCCAGTAAATTACTTAGTATTGTGTCTGGAGCATAATAAACCCTCCATGTTGTCTTTTTAAGATTATTTCTACCAAAGGGCTATCAGAGGCATCAAAGAAGCTTGTAGCCAACTGAGAGTTATACCACATACACAGAGAACAACTCAGTAATTGGGTGATGCATCCAGAGGTGTAACGTTATTAGACAGTTCTCAGAGACTTCTGTGTAGGAGAGTGATTACTGAATAATATAGGGAACTCTAAATTAGAAAATTGTCTTAATATGGAGTCTGGAGGTAAGTGCAAGCCCTGAGGTGCAGGGCTAGGCAACATTGTCAAAGATATAAAGGGAAAGGAGAGCCAGGAAAACCCAGACTGCCTGCCTTTTCTCACTGATTCAGTGTGGGCACACATCAGTTTTGTTTGCGACCAGCCAGAGACAGGAAGTGGAGAAGGAAATGGCAACCCACTCCAGTATTCTTGCCTGGAGAATCCCAGAGACAGCAAGCCTGGTTGGTGGGCTGCCGCCTATGGGATTGCACAGAGTCGGACACGACTGAAGTGACTTAGCAGCAGCAGCAGAGACAGGAAGACGACTCAGAGATTCTTTTGGTTAGTGGAGGGTTCATAGGAAAAAAGAAGTGTCTAGTTACGATTGCTAGAGAAGGAACAAGAAAGGGATGTATGGTAAAGGTTGTTAGGTCAGTATCAAGACTGGTTAAACTTTATGTAAGCTTATCAAAAAAAATTACCATCAGTTATAAAAGCATCTGATGAGCAAAGTTCTGCTTCAAATAAAAAACTGTTCAAGTATATTATCAGAAAAAGATTACACATTCTAATTTTTTCATAGTTTTTTTGGGGGGGGAAAGTTATTTTCTCAAGAAGAAAGTACTTTAAATTATAGCCCTGATTTCATCCCTTCCTAGGATAGCTTTTTCTTACCAAAGAGTACAAAGGAGAATTTCTAGCTGCCATAATAGTGAAATACATTTTTTCTTTTTTCTAGTTTTAAATGGAAGACAAAAGATCTGTGGAAAAGATCAGGTAAATTACTGACTTGCCCAAAAGTACAAGGGCTATGCAGGAGTCTAACCCAGGATGGCAAATATGTGCCCAGATCACACCAGGCTCTCAGAGAGTGCCTGAGACTAGTCCAAGACCCAAAAACTTAATTGCTGAAATCACTAGACATTTAAAAAATTTTTTCTGAAATAATATTTGTATGCTAGTGATGCTTTGCCAGCTAATGCAAAGAACCAACCTGTTGGAAAAGACCCTAATGCTGGGAAAGATTGAGAGCAGGAGGAGAAAGGGACAACAGAGGATGAGATGGTTGGATGGCATCACTGACTCATTGGTGCTGAGTTTGAGCAAGCTCTGGGAGATAGTGAAGGACAGGGAAGCCTGGTGTGCTGCAGTCCATGAGGTGGCAAAGAGTCAGAGATGACTTAACAACTAAACTGAACTGAACCAAAGCCCTATTACACATTAAAAAAAAAAAATCCTATTATATAATTTACCATACACATTGAATTTCTTCACTATTTCTCAGTTGTAGTGTGTATGTGGTGGGGGTCAGGAATCAGCTTATATTTCAGAAAGAGAACGAAAATGATCAGAACTGAGTCACAAAGGAAGAAACAAAATTAACGTAAAAGGAAAGCTTTTAAAAATGGACCCAGATATATAGCTCCAAGACAGTGACCTCAGGACGACATTGACTCTGGCCCTCTTGGTCTCCCTGCTGAAGCAGTTCAGTGAATGTCAGAAGGAAACTATTTTCTAAGCTCTGGAAATCAGCAAGGGTCCCACTTGAAGAATTAGATTTCCACTCGATGAAACAGATAAGGGGCAGAAAATACATATACCCATGCTCAGTATATTTATATTCTTTGTTAACAGGAAAAACCCCAACTGGAACTGACATGGGCAGGGAAGGAATCTTATGGGTATCTCACAGGAGGGGAAGCACTGCACAGCTGAGGGAGAGCAGGAATTCAGTCCTCCAGGAAGCAATGTGTCCAGAACCAAGCACTCACAGCCCTCTTTCTCCCAGCCCATCGACTTCTTTTTGCTTCCTTGTTTTATTGCCTGTGATCAGAGAGCTGGCCATTTAAGTCCTTCAGGTTCATATCTTCATAGCTTGACTATCCAAGATCTACTTCAAAAAAACTTCTAGGAGGGACTCTGGCTGACTCTGGTTTGGAGCACCGTTCGAACTTTGGACCCATTCACTAGGCCAGGTTGATGACGTCTCATGATGGACTTATTCAAATCTAAAGTTACTTTGGGCTTAGTCATATGTCCTTTACTAAGACTAAACACAGGAGGAAAACAGGCCTGTTTCTATGACAAGCAATAATATGAATCCCTTACAATTGGAGGGATAGAAGAGACATTGTCATAGGATCAAATGTTGGGAGAGCAACTATAAAACAAAAACTGTCCATCATGTAGAAGTTAGTCAGTGAACCTAAGATAAAATTTGCAGAATTCATGATGGCAGAGGGGCTCAGATGCCACACTCACAGCATTCAGCATATGTGAAAGGTTATTCGTATATTCTCACTCATTACAGAGAGAATTGCAGGCCCTATAGTCATCCTCTTCCTTTCTGTGGGAAAGGAGGGCAGAAAAGGGGAGAACTCTCCCTATTAGTGGAGAAGACAATGGCACCCCACTGCAGTACTCTTGCCTGGAAAATCCCATGAACGGAAGAGCCTGGTAGGCTGCAGTCCATAGGGTCACGAAGAGTCGGACACAACAGAGCGACTTCACTTTCACTTTTCACTTTCATGCATTGGAGAAGGAAATGGCAACCCACTCCAGTGTTCTTGCCTGGAGAATCCCAGGGACGGGGGAGCCTGGTGGGCTGCCATCTCTGGGGTCGCACAAGAGTCGGACACGACTGAAGTGACTTAGCAAGCAGCAGCAGCTCCCTATTTGTTGATTCACAGACACCAAAGACATACCCTGGAAGGTTTGCCACCCTTGGGTTCTTCACTTCCCAGAGAACCACGTATCTGGATCTATACCAGTACTGCAGCAACTTCTGTCAGCTGGGAGTACTGTTATATCTAGACTTACCTTGACAAAGATAAGCAGTAAAGACTGAACACACCAGCAGAATCAGCGATTTCACTAGAGGGAGAGGGTAAACAATCATAGCTCCACTGAAGTAGAGGAAACGTAGAAAAACAGAGAGGCAATCTTTAAAAAATCAGTTTTTTACTTTTGATAGAACTTCAGGGATACAGCAGCAGTAAACAAGAGCAGACTGCTATGAGAAGAGTATACTGAGGGCCAGAAAGAGAGCATGAAAGTAGTAAAAGCATTCTTATTAAAATTGTTAAATGTTATAGCTGTAGTAAAGATATGATACTGATAAGAGGGAATATTAATGGGCCCAGTGGCAATATGCTTGAAATATAGACTGCCCCAAAGACAGTGGGATTTTTTTCTCTTTGAAGAATCAGTTAACTCAGATAAAGCTTTAACAGTTGGAGAAAGTAAAAAGATAAAGCTCTGAAATTCATTCGTGAATTATAAAATCTAACAAAAAATAATTAAAAAGTAGCTCAATCTTGCTTCTGAATATTGATGTAAAACTTTTACATAAAATAACAGTAAATGAAATCTAGCTTTTCAAAAGCATTATATGTATTTATATATATTTAATATACGTATATTACAGATATACTAATAAGTTAGACTTTATCTTAGGGGTAAGAAAAAGTAACTCAACATTAAGAAATCTAAAGTATTATTTACAATGTTAAGCTATTGAAAACAAAATTATGTTATTATCTCCATAATTGTTAAGGAGATATCTGCTAAGTTTCTACTTTTATCACTCATTAAATAAATAAAAATCTATTATAAAGAGATATTTTTAGAAGTTCCTTGGTATGATGAGATAAGCAAATCTCTTCCCTAAATCTGTCATCTTGTTAGATGGAGACGTGGTGAAAACAATCTTTATTAAAATCAGAAATAAGACTTTTATTTAATTTAATACTGTTCTATGGATGCTGGCCAAAAAATTAGGGATAAAAATTATAAAATTGTGTCAAAGATAGTGACATGTATTAATCACAGCATTTTCTCTATCAGAATACACAGGAATACTGCATTTGTTGGTTTTCCTTGCATCTGGACGGAGTTATATGACTGAAATAAGGCCGTGGAATTTCCCCAGCCTGGCCTTTGCAGACACCCTACATGCTCTCCATACCTTTTTTTTTCCTTCCAAATAGCAAAGAGCTGCTTGATAGTCATTAGACTTCAAATGTGAAAAAACTAAACTTGTATTGTGTTCATCTCTATACCATTTATAAACATTATATATGTGAATATGTACAGTTTGCATATTATAAGTGTGTATAATCTTTTGTGAATGATAGATCCCAAAGTATATATCTTTAAAAGAGCTAGAGGAAGAGTAATCCAAACAGGGGACACTTCAGGTGTAGAGGCCACCAAAAGGGAAAGGATGCTGAGCAGCAACATGGTGGTTGGCAAGAACAAGTGCCTTACAGAAGGCAGCAAAAAGGAAGCCAAGATGGATGTAGTTGACTCATTTTCTAAGATTGGTATGATGTGAAAACACCAGCTATGTTCAACATAAGAAATACTGGGAAAACACTAGTCACAAGAATTCAAGGAGACAAAATCTCATCTGATGACCTCAATAATCATCAAATTCAAGCTAATTACTGAAGATGTTCAGTAATTAAATCAGTAATTCAGTAATTCCAAAAACTGCCTAATTTCCATGGCTGGCTCCTTACCTGTGACAGACTGTACTCCTTGATCAAAAAATGGCAGATCATGATTGAAGCTCATATTGATATCAAGCCTACCCATATTGTTGCTTCATCTATTCTGTATGAGTTTTACTAAAAATGCAACAATTAGATTTGGAAGACCTCCTATGCCCGGCACCAACAGGTCTCCCAAGTCTAGAAGAAGATGATGGAAATCGTGACCCAAGAGGAGCAGACAAATGACTTGAAAGAGGTAGTCAATAAATTGATTTCAGATAGTATCAGAAAAGACGTAGAAAAACCTTGACAGTCTGTTTATCTGCTCCATGATGTCTTTGTTAGAAAAGTAAAAATGCTGAAGAAGCTCAGATTTAAATTGGGAAAACTCCAGATTGCCATGGTGAAGATAATTTTTGGAGAAGCTACTGGAGATGAGACAGGTGCTAAAGTTGAATGAGCTAATGGATATGAGCCATCAGTCCAATAATCTGTTTAAAATTCAGACAATTAATGATGATAAATAAAAGATCTTATTTGTGATGCTTAAAAAAACAAAGGAAAGAACTAGGTATGTTCTGGAATCTAAAACTGCACTGTCTGATACAGTAGTCACTACTACATGTGATTATTTAGCAACTGAAATGTGCCTGGTCTGATAGAAAAAACACTTATGGTTATCAAAGGGGAAAGGCATGGAAGAGGGATAAATGAGGACCTTGGGATTAACATATATACACTACTGTGCATAAAATACACAACCAGCAAGGACCCACTATATTTTATATACTATATCATACAGCGAATTATATTCACTATCTTATAATAACCTATAATGGAAAAGAATCTAAAAAAGAATATATATATTGTATGCAACTGAATCACTTTGCTGTACATCTGAAACTAATGCAACATTGTACATCAACTATATTTCAATAATTTTTTAAAAAGATATGTGACTAGTCTGAATTGAGATGTGATATAAGGGTAAAAGGCACACTTGCTTTTGAAGAGAGGACAAAACAAAGAGAGCCTAAAATATCACATTTATAAATTTGATATTGATTACTTGTTGAAATGATAATGTTTTATATATTTGATTAAATAAAATATATTGGTAAGTTAATCTTGTTTCTTTTTAATGTGTGTACTTGAAAATTTTAAATTATATATGTGGTTCACTTTTGTGGTCCATGTTATATTTCTGTTTTTCTTCTGGAGACTGACAGAAAACCAGTAACAAACATTGTGGGTAAGTACAGGATGAGTTAATTTAAGAGGTTATGTGTTAAGGGTGTATATCATGACCACATTCACATTTATTCATTTCTTCAGCTAACAAAAAACTGTTAAGAATTACCCAGGCACTGTGTCAGGTTTGGGGGACACAAAAATGGAAAAGATATAAACTTTTCAAGAAGCCTATAGTGCAGGGGAGGAGGCAGATAAGCAAACCAAAAATTAGAATACTGGTTTATAAATGTTCAGATTTAAGGCAACACAGAAGAGGGGCACCTGGGGTAAAGGGGAGGCAAATAAGGCTTTCAAGAAGAACTGCTTGACCTGTCTTTTAAGGGCAAATAGGATACTCTTACAGACCCATCCTTATCCAGCCCTACCTCATTCTTATTTCTCTCCAACTTGGATTTTTCTGATAGCCTTTTCTGATTGTTCTTGCTAGCTCTCCTGTTCAGTGGTCGACAAAAATGCCCATCATCAAACTTTAGCCTCAACTTACTTAAACTCAATCCCCGTTTTCCTTTAATGATATATTTTCTGTTTCCTCTGTATCCACTCTACTGGAGACCATCTCTCTCTGCCATATCCTACTCTTCATGCCCAACACACTAGGTGAGGAGGGGGTGACATTGTCTTACTTCCCCATTTTAGCTTCTGTGTCAATCATTTGTTGCCATTGCCAAGAACATCTTCTAGGTGCATCCTGCCTATTTGCCCCCACTTTAGTTGTTTTTCTTTTTATTATGTCAACCCCAGAACAACTCCAGGTCAAGTTTTCCTCTATGACTTCAGCAACTTGTATCACAGTCCTCTTTATCTCACTACCTGGCCTCATTTTTCATGACTTCAGCATCTCTTCTATCATCCAGCATACCTACCTCACAGTTCCTTGAGTTTCTCAAGTCTGATAACCTTAATTCTCTTACTATTTTTATCTTAGTCACTAGAAGTATAGCCATATTTTGGACCTCATCTTTGTTTATTTTTATTTCTTTGACTGAACCTCTAAAGAAACAGATTTTTACCTAACCTCTAAACTATTTATCCACCCTTCCCCACCCTCCACATACCACATGTATGCCTTAACACCTCCTGAATCTGCTTTGGCTTCTTATTGTGATCTCTAGGGCTGTGGCTCTTCCTTATTCACTCCTCATAGCCTTGGGGGTAAAATCTGTGGTGAGCTAAGAAAGCGTCCCTCCCTCAAAACTCAATAATATCTGTTCTCGTTCTATAACAATAATATCTGTTCTAGTCATTTTCTCTGAGAAGGCAGTGGCACCCCACTCCAGCACTCTTGCCTGGAAAATCCCATGGATGGAGGAGCTCGGTGGGCTGCAGTCCACGGGGTCGCTAAGAGTTCGACACGACTGAGTGACTTCACTTTCACTTTTCACTTTCATGCATTGGAGAAGGAAATAGCAACCCACTCCAGTGTTCTTGCCTGGAGAAGCCCAGGGACGGGGGAGCCTGGTGGGCTGCCGTCTATGCAGTCGCACAGAGTCGGACATGACTGAAGCGACTTAGCAGTAGCAGCAGCAGTCATTTTCTCCTGGCACTCATATGGAATGCTTGCTTTTATCTTGATGAATGTCATTCTTCAAGGTCAAACTCAAATTCTCACCAGGAAACCAAACACAGGGATCTTTCCTTCTTTAACTCCTACTACAGGAACCAAATCAACCTTTGATTATATAACTTAGCTTAAGTCATCTCCAGATTATTTCTTATCTACTAGTCATTGCCCAATAGAAATCTATAAGAAAAGAAACATACTTTCTATTTCTTTGATGTTTTCTAAACAAATAACACAATAATAGATTTATATTTGGTGATTAGAAAATTATTTGATAAACACATTTAATTTTTATTTTGGTATGTAAATCCAACAATAAAACATTATTCTGCTTATTTTCTTAATTACTTCTCATAATTTTTCTCATAATTACTTCAAAAATATTGAGAAAATAAAAATTTCTTGTTTGATCTCCTCAGAGCGGTCTGTGAAAACCCCAGTGGGAATATAACCTTGGCAATTATTTATCTGATTGGATCCAGAAGCTGGACCTGGTTGTGAGAAGTTGTTATTAGAGCAATCAGAAAAAGAAACTCCAGAGCACCATGATAACAGCTAGAGTTTAGAAGCATCTCATAGCATCCTATATTTTATTAAGCACTCTACAGGCAGTCTGTTAACTGCTTGGTGATTATTATTTCAATTCCTCCAAACCTCTGAGTTAGGTATTCTATTCCCATTTTACAGAGAAGGAAGTAGACTCATAACTAGTAAATGACTTGTCCAAGAGAATAGCAAATATCAGAGCTGGGATTTGAACTCACATCTGACTCTAAAGCCCATGACTTACCCTTAACATTTGATGAGTTTAAATTTGTTCTGTGACTAGTAATTGATTTGGGGGAGTCTAATATTCCTCAATTCCTTTGGTAATACAACTCACTTCTTTAGGGGGAAATTCCCTTCTTCTTCCTGCCACACTCCATCATGAAGAAGAAATGGTTGCTATCATCTCTCAATATGACAATGCCTCCTTATCCATAATATTTGGTTGAGGGATAGATAGCTACCCAAGCTGAGCCAACACCACCTGATTTCCAGTTCATGACCCATGCTGGCCCAGTGAGGATTCTTCTTCAAGAGTCAAGAGACTGTGAGTGAGGAGTCTTTTCCTGTTAGGTATTCCAATTAGAAGAATGTAAACCTGAAGCTGTGGCATGTCCCTCACTTCCTGAAAGAAGACTGTGTGTAAGAGAGAATAAAACTGACATGGTGAGAGAGAGAAGGAGAGACAGCCCTATTGCTTGCTATCCCCCTTTTTTCTTTTACTGCTTGTGACCTTCCCATGGTTACAGGAACCAATAACTTCCTATTTTGCCCAAGCAAATGCTTTCTGTTATTTGCAAAGGAGTCATAAATGATTCAGCCCAACCCAGGAAGTGCTGAAGGTCAAAAGTCAGTGAAATTAAGACCTGTTAGCACAATGAAGGAGCAAATGAAGTGCTGGAAGCAAAAGACAAAGCCAACAGGTTGCAAATCAGACCGTGCCAAGAGTGGATCCGGAGATGAGAGACAGTGAAATTAAAGCTACTGAGACCATTTATTCTGCAAGAGCTCTATGAGACCTGAAACTTTTTTTTTAAAGGTTATTAGCCAAATAACAGCCAATAAGTCAGCTTATTCAAAAGCATAGATGGAGTAAGAGCAATAATCAGAATTTTATAAGATAAAATCACTCCTTGAAAGAATTAAGCCCCAATAAAGCCAGCCCTATCTTTAAAAGGTAGCTTTTTTTTCTTTCTTTTTTTTTTTTTACTGGTATTCACTACTTTCTTTTTAATGACTATTACAAACTAAATAAATCATATACTAGACACAAAGAGGAATCTAAAATAAATCAAAGATATTCAAATGTATAATACCTCATACTGGCCAGGAATTAGAGTTATATAAAATTTACTCAGAGATGAAAAAGAGCCTTGGCTCTGAGAAGACTTAATTTCACCAGGATGATGTGTTGAGGTTTAGATTAAATGAGAATTAGTCTTTGACAATGGACTGCAGAGGCACACTAATATGGTTGTAAAAAAGAAGCTTCCTCAGTCTGCATTTTCATTGCAAAAATATAATTGCAGGAGTTTAATTTCCTAACTGGGTTTACCTAGAGATCCATGTCAAGGAGCAGGCTCTAAAATGTAAATAATTCATTGGTTCATCTAGTGATTTTCAAAGCTACCAAGGACTTTAGTGCCCCGACCTCTAGGAGAAAAGGGTGAAGTCTTGGATTGAAGCTTTATTTAGCAAATCCTTTCCATTCAAAACCCATAAGCTTCTTGTCCCAGTCAGCAAGTGTCCAGAAGGTGCCTTGTCAACAGATCCCATTCGAGGGGAGCACTGCTGGGAGCTGACAGAAGTGGGAGGAGCCTTGGGAGCTTCCGTTGCAATCTGGCCCCTCCAGTGAATTGAAAACAACTTTGGTTTTTCAGCTGGAAGTAAATTACATTCCTTGAACTCACTTTCTGTTTTGTGATGTGCCCGTACGCGTATGTGGTATGTGTGGTTTGTACATGTGCGTGCACATATACAAGTGTGCTTATCAATTGTAATTGGGTCGTGTTTTCACATATTGCATAGTCCAATAAAAGCTGTGGAATTTCCAATTACTTCTTATACTTTCTGTGATCATTGTCCAGAAGACGAGCAATATCAATTCAACTCATTGAAGAATCTGCCACTAATACAGTCAAGTAGTATGATTAAAATTGTGGAGGGTTGCTAATTTAAATGGATCAATATGTGCCCATGGTTTAATGATAATCATTCAACTTTTTTTTGTTGGAGGCTTTAAAATTAGGGTGTGGCCTAAGATTTACACACAAAGAAGACATGCTTATAGGATTGCTTTCCCTCACCTCTTTGAGAAACCCATTGTGCCTCTATTGACTCACTTCACTGGAAATAGGCCATAGTGAAATGTTTCTACCATAAAAAGGACAAATTACTAAGTTCTCTAAATCTTATCACTCTTACAGTTGACAAATAAACCAAATTATTACACCCATAAAATAGTATAAGGAAGGTCCTTGCTAAATACATTGTTTCAGTTTCAGGGCTGCTTGATAAATAGTGATAGAAATATAAATTCTATTGCGTAAGAAACTCTACACTCTAAATTAGATACACATAGCAGACTTGAGAAATGGATTTTAGATGAGAAATATATTTGCTTTATGGACCAAAGTGATATAGTGGTTGCTAATTTCTTTAAGGCATTAGCTGATTATAATTCAGTGTGTTAATTTAATATTATGGGTGATAAGCTTTGCCCCCTAATTCTGATCTATCATAACCCTGGGTGTATTTGTATCCCCATTTTCAGAATGTGCCTTTTTCTGTGCCTTTGAACTAGCATCACTGATACTTTTTATCTATAACTTCAAATATTCTTCAGACCAAAGCTAAAAAGAATGTTAGTAATTGCATTCATTCCTCCAGGAAGGTGAACCCTGGAATCACTTCTGTTTGCAGTGTGGTGTCAGTACGCCAAGGCCCAGCTCTGGCTGCTTGAGGGCCCTCCCTCATTTTCTCCTGGTCCATATATCCCTGACCTCCCCTAAATTTTCCTCCCAGCTTCTTCACAGGACCAGCTTATCAGGGGTTCTGGCACCTTTTCCTGGGTTACCAAACGATTTCTCTGGTATCCATCTTCCACTTGAAGTTTTGCATCACTGCATATAACTGCCACAGAATCAACAAGTACCGGATATAAAACAATAGAGGATCACTCATGGTATTATTCTGACTTTGTTCAAGAAAATTGAGACTCTGCTAGTATCGATGGGTGTAATGGCTGTTTAATAATGAAGACAGGGTTTACACAAACATGGCAAGAGCTGAAGGAGTATCAGTCTAAATAGCTGAATATAGAGAATCAAAAAACATTCACACATGTCAGACTGAAGCAAAGGAAGAAGGGAATAAGTGTATCATTTATGGGGGAGTTTTCAAACCATTATGACTGCAAGGTGAGAGCTCATAAAGAAGTCTGGAAGCCTAACACATAAGATTATAATAACTTTTCAATATTCATTTGCTTTACTTTGTCTTCCAAATCTCAAGAAAGTTGTTCTCATTGGAAAACTAATCCAAGACCAAGTATGTAAGGAGATTTTAGGAAACATACTTTCCAGGCTCAAAAGGAAATTTTGAAAATAATGTAAAACTGACAACAAACAATTCAACAGAGTCAACCTCTTTGGAAATTTGACAACTATGCCCCATTCCTTTTAACCACATTTAACTCAATAAGTAATATAAGGATATCATGCTTTTAATTAGCACAATGTGACCATCCTTTGACAACCAAAGACCAGCAAACACTCTGCCAAAAGAGTAGACTCAAGTCTCATATACCATTTTAGCTACAGATGGGGAGACAGTGGAAACAGGGTCAGACTTTATTTTGGGGGGCTCCAAAATCACTGCAGATGGTGATTGCAGCCATGAAATTAAAAGATGGTTACTCCTTGGAAGGAAGGTTATGACCAACCTAGATAGCATGTTAAAAAGCAGAGACATTACTTTGCCAACAAATGTGCATCTAGTCAAGGCTATGGTTTTTCCAGTGGTCATGTTTGGATGTGAGTGTTGGACTTTGAAGAAAGCTGAGCACCGAAGAATTGATGCTTTTGAACTGTGGTGCTAGAGAAGACTCTTGAGAGTCCCTTGGACTGCAAGGAGATCCAACCAGTCCATCCCAAAGAAGACCAGTCCTGGGTGTTCATTGGAAAGACTGATGCTGAGGCTGAAACTCCGATACTTTAGCCACCTCATGCAAAGAGTTGACTCATTGGAATAGACCCAGATACTGGGAGGGATTGGGGGCAGGAGGAGAAGGGGATGACAGAGGATGAGATGGCTGGATGGCATCACTGACTCGATGCATATGAGTTTGGGTGAACTCCGGAAGTTGGTGATGGACAGGGAGGCCTGGCGTGCTGTGATTCATGGGGTCGCAAAGAGTTGGACATGACTGAGTGACTGAACTGAATTGAAATGACACTCAATATGCCAGAAAATTTGGAAAGCTCAGAAGCGGCCGCAGGACTGGAAAAGGTCAGTTTTCACTCCAATCCCAAAGAATGTTCAAACTACCACACAATTTTTCTCATCTCACATGCTAGCAAAGTAATGGTTAAAATTCTCCAAGCAAGGCTTCAAAAGTATGCAAACTGAGAATTTTCAGATGTTCAAGGTGTAGAAAAGGAAGAGGAACCAGAGATCAAATTGCCAACATCTGCTGGATCATCAAAAAAGGCAGAGAGTTCCAGAAAAACATCTACTTCTGCTTTATTTACTATGCCAAAGCCTTTGACAGTGTGGATCACAACAAACTGTGGAAAATTCTTAGAGATGGGAATACCAGATCACCTTACCTGCCTCCTGAGAAATCTGTATGCAGGTCAAGAAGCAACAGTAGAACCGAACATGGAACAACAGATTTGTTTCAAATCAGGAAAGGAGTAAATCAAGGCTGTATATTGTCACCCAGTTTATTTAACTTATATACAAAGTACAACATGCAAAATGCCAGACTGGATGAGGCACAAGCTGGAGTCAAGATTGCTGGGAGAAATATCAAAAATCTCAGATATGCAGATGACATCACTCTTATGGCAGAAAGCGATGAGGAACAGAACAGCCTCTTGATGAAAGTGAAAGAGGAAAATGAAAAAGCTGGCTTAAGGCTCAGCATTCAAAAAACTAAGATCATGGCATCTGGTACCATCACTTCATGGCAAAAAGATGGGGAAACAATGGAAACAGTAACAGACTTTATTTTCTTGGGCTCCAAAATCACTGCAGATCCTGACTGCAGCCATGAAATTAAAAGACGTTTGTTCCTTGGAAGAATAGCTATGACCAACCTAGACAGCATATTAAAATGTAGAGACATTACTTTGCCAACAAAGGTCCATCTAGCCAAAACTATTGTTTTTCCAGTAGTCATGTATGGTTGTAAGAGTTGAACCATAAAGAAAGCTGAGCACCGAAGAATTGATGCTTCTGAACTGTGATGTTGGAGAAGACTCTTCAGAGTCCCTTGGACTGTAAGGAGATCAAATCAGTCATTCCTAAAGGAAATCAATCCTGAATATTCATTGGAAGGGTTGATGCTGAAGCTGAAACTCCAATACTTTGACCATCTGATGTGAAGAACTGACTCACTGGAAAAGACCCTGTTGCTGGGAAAGATTGAAGGCAGGAGGAGAAGGGGATGACAGAGGATGAGATGGTTGGATAGCATCAGTGACTTGATGGACATGTGCTTGAGCAAACTCTGAGAGTTGGTGATGGACAGAGAAGCCTGGCATCCTGCAGTCCATGGGGTCACAGTCAGATATGACTGAGCAACTGAACTGAACTGAACTGAACTGAACTGAAATGATACCTAATCCTTTTTAGCTAAATTTAGCTAAGGGGCAAGTATATGCCCCTTTGAAATCTTGCAGTATAAATATGGAAATAGGTGATCATTAAAACTGGTGATATAAAATATCCAATGTTGGATAATATAATGATGAAGAGACAGAACAGAAAAGAATAATTCATTAATATATGTAAATATAACCAAATGAAAACAATAAGGAAAATGAATGTAATCACTATTATTTCTACAAGTGACAATTTGGCCATCATTGGAGTTTATTTCTTATTCCATTAAACTTTCCTTAGCCTTTTTGTCTACAGTAAGTGGTTCAGTTACTTGTGGTTCTTCGACCAATGCCGCTAAGTCACTTCAGTTGTGTCCAACTCTGTGCAACCCCATAGACGGCAGCCCACCAGGCTCCCTGGGATTCTCAAGGCAAGAACACTGGAGTGGGTTGTCATTTCCTTCTCCAATGCATAATAGTGAAAAGTGAAAGTGAAGTTGCTCAGTCGTGTCTGACTCTTAGCGACCCCATGGACTGTAGCCCACCAGGCTCCTCCATCCATGGGATTTTCCAGGCAAGAATACTGGAGTGGGGTGCCACTGCCTTCTCTGTCTTCGACCAATGGAGTTACCCAAATTCTCCTGAAGGATGTTTGTCACCATGTATTGTCAGTCTTGGGTTTCTACTAATACACTTTCCCATTATCTTTTGCCAAAGGACAAAAGAGTACTAAGAAACACACCCACAGGATATTCTGTGTTATAGTCTTAACCTCTTTAATAGTAACTTTCCCTTTTTAATCAGAATGAATTACTCTACCCATTATAGTAATACCCTACTTTGCTGTGAACTAGTAATTATAGTAATACCCTACTTTGCTATTGGCTCAATGGCATGAAGTACCTATACTGGCCAGATGGCAGTAGAACTATTATAAACTTGTGTACCTTAATAAAACCCAATCATGCCAGGCGATAAGACTAAAAATTCAAGGCTTGCAAACTTGGTGAAATTTCTGGAATTCTAGGAATTTCTGGGGTACAATGAGATCGGCTCTACAAAGTAAAGAACAAGTGGTTTCATCCAGTAAGAAAAGGTATAAGACCTAGGGTGCCTCTTGGGATTTTGAGGCCAATCTGTACTTCATTTAGGTATACTAGTACATAATAACTATTGTGTACCCCCTGATTCTAGGAATTAAGATCTTAAAGCAGAAAGCTCAAGTTGTAATAATGGGAATATAAAGCTTTCTGGTAGATTGTGAGGAGTAACAGTAAGAGAATCCAACTCCATTTCCACCCTGTAGTTCCTAAATCCATCCATCTGGCTATAGGTGCGATAACATCACATACTGATTGCTAGTTCAAATCATATACAATATCCTTAGGACATTTCCCCAGACTTGCAAAGTTTGCCAAGCACCTAAAGCCCTCCATTTATAACTTACTGAGAATTATACTGTCCCTCTGGTCATAGAAACTGTCCTCTGTTGTGGTAACCCTTTCACTAACATTTACATGAGACACAAAAATCCTCATATTCTGTGCCAATTTGGAGAATTACATCCACTTATCTCTTCCAGACCTCCTTGTCTATAGTTTCACGATTTTGTTTTCTAACTCCATGACCATCAAGCTAAACTATTTATTGCTGTCCACAAAACAGTATAGATTCATACCTCTACCTACGTTTTCTTCCAATAAAAATGAAGAACAAGGTGCGTGCTCAAAGTTCTCTGTGCTGGGAGGCTTTCTCTTCACTACCTGAGTGGTGCTGCAGTGTTGCAGATGTCCACTTTCAATTGCTACTGAGATATAATACAGGAATCATTGCAAATACCCTCTGTGTTTGTCAGTGAGATGATCATAGAGGATGATGAAGCTAGAGATGCTGACTGAAGAAAAGAAGTCTGGTGATGGGAACAGCAACCACAGGAGTCTGACTGGGTGGTCTGGGCAAATGGCTTGTGCCTCCAAGGGTTACTTGGGCACTATCTTGTATGTACGGCTTCTACTTGATGATGAAGTGCTGTCGTATATATCTAAATTTATAACTTTGTGAGCCAGACAGTACACATGTTATGAGACTAGCTTGTTTTAAGGTGAGAAGATTAGGTTATATGGTAAATTTATGAC
Organism: Budorcas taxicolor; assembly: GCF_023091745.1. Lineage (NCBI taxonomy): Eukaryota > Metazoa > Chordata > Mammalia > Artiodactyla > Bovidae > Budorcas > Budorcas taxicolor. Next base: position 78,798,472 of record NC_068912.1, read on the forward strand.
GCATTATCACACATTCATTCTCTTTTAAGATCCAGAGTAAGTCCAAAGTTATTTCTCAAATAGACAATAGTTATTCACAGAAAACAATATAAATTTACTCCAAAATTGAAAAGGTCTGCACTTTTCTTTATCTATCAGTTTCAGTTCAGTCGCCCAGTCATATCCAACTGTTTGCAACCCCATAGATGGTAGCATGCCAGGCTTCCCTGTCCATTACCAACTCCGAGAGCTTGCTCAAACTCATTTCCATTGAGTCTCTGAAGCCATCAAACCATCTCATCCTCTGTCATCCCCTTCTCCTCCTGGCTTCAATCCTTCCCAGCATCAGGGCCTTTTCTAAGGAGTCAGGTCTTCGCATCAGCTGCTCAAAGTATTGGCGCTTCAGTTTCAGCATCAGTCATTACAATGAATATTCAGGACTGATTTCTTTAAGACGGACTGCTTAGATCTCCTTGCAGTCCAAGGGACTCTCAAGAGTCTTCTCCAACACCACAGTTCAAAAGCATCATTTTTTCGGTGCTCAGCTTTCTTTATGGTTCAACTCTCACATCCATACATGACTACTGGAAAAACAATGGTTTTGACTAGATGGACCTTTGTCAGCAAAGTAATGTCTCTGCTTCTTAATATGCTGTCTAGCTTCCCTTGTGGCTCAGATGGTAAAGTGTCTGCCTACAATGCGGGAGACCCAGGTTCAATCCCTGGGTCAGGAAGTTCCCCTGGAGAAGGAAATGGCAACCCACTCCAGTATTCTTGCCTGGAAAATCCCATGGACAGAGGAGCCCTGTAGGCTATAGTCCATGGGGTCGCAAAGAGTCAGACACGACTGAGCGAATTCACTTCACTTCACTTCACTTCAGGGTGATCATAACTATTCTTCCAAAGAGCAAGCATCTTTTAATTTCATGGCTGCAGTCACCATCTGCAGTGGTTTTGGAGCCCAAGAAAATAAAGTCTGTTACTGTTTCCATTGTTTCCCCATCTATTCGCCATGAAGTGATGGGACCAGATGTCGTGAGCTTAGTTTTTTGAATGCTAAGTTTTAAGCCAGCTTTTTCATTTTCCTCTTTCACTTTCATCAAGAGACTCTTTAGTTCCTCTTCACTTTCTTCCATAAGAGTGGTATCATCTTTGTATCTGAGGTCATTGATAATCTAAATTTCAGCTTGGGCTTCATCCAGTCCAGCATTTCGCTTGATGTACTCTGCATATAAATTAAATAAGCAAGGTGACAACATACAGATTTGACATACTCTTTCCCCAGTTTGGAACCAGTCCTTTTTTCCATGTCTGGTTCTAACTGTTGCTTCTTGACCTGCACCAGGTTTCTCAGGAGGCAGGAGAGGTGATCTGAAATTCCCATCTCTAAGAATTTGCTGTGATCCACACAGTAAAGTCTTTGGCATAATCAATGAAGCAGAAGTAGATGCTTTTCTGGAATTTTCTTGCATTTTCAATGATCCAAAGGATGTTGGCAATTTGATCTCTGGTTCCTCTACATTTTCTGAATCCAGCTTGAACATCTGGAAGTTCCCAGTTTGCATAAAGTTGAAGCCTCACTTGGAGAATTTTGAGTATTGGTTTGCTAGCTTGTGAGATGAGTACAATTGTGTGGTAGCTTGAACATTCTTTAGCATTGCCTTTCTTTGGGATTGGAATGAAAACTGACCTTTTCCAGTCCTGTGGACACTGCTGAGCTTTTCAAATTTGTTGGCATATTGAGTGCAGCACTTTAACAGCATCATCTTTTAGGATTTGAAATAGCTCAGCTGGAATTCTATCACCTTCACTAGCTTTGTTTGTAGTGATGCTTCCTAAGGCCCACTTGACTTCACACTCCAGGATATCTGGCTCTAGGTGAGTGATCACACTATCATGATTATCTGGGTCATTAGGATCTTTTCTGTACAGTTCTTCTGTGTTTTGTGGCTCAGATGGTAAAGTGTCTGCCTACAGTGTGGGAAACCTGGGTTCGATCCCTGGGTTGGGAAGTTCCCCTGGAGAAGGAAATGGCAATCCACTCCAGTACTCTTGCCTGGAAAATCCCATGGACAGAGGAGCCCGGTAGGCTACAGTTCATGGAGTCGCAAAGAATCGGACATGACTGAGCAACTGCACTTCACTTCTGTGTTTTGCATAGTCCTTTATCTATAGGACTTGCCAAAGATTCCATATAGCATTCATATCTGTCATAGACACTTCACCACCATTGGTTGTGCAGGTTTATATGGCTCAAGTGGCAAAACAGCTTGACTAGCAAGCAACCTGGACCTGTTGCATAGCTTTTTCTTGCCCTTTTTTCTGTTCAAAACTGGCAGTCTTATCAGATTATTCAGTAAATGGATCAAATCAGTGTTCCTAAATGAAGTATGAGTGAGTGAGTGTTAGTCACTCAGTCGTGGCTGACTCTTTGCAATCCCACGGACTGTAGCCCACCAGGCTCCTGTGTCCATGGGATTCTCCAGGCAAGAATAATGGAGTGGGTTGCCATTCTCTTCTCCAAAATGAAATATAGATTATTTCATAATCCAAAGAGGCAACTAGATCTACACCTTTTTATTACTGGTTGGAATCACTTGTCTTTCACTTTGTAGAGATCGTCTCAATATATCCCAGAATTCTTTGAATTCCTAGAAATTTCACTGAGTTTGTGAACCCTGAAATTTGTGGCCTTATCCCCTGGTATGCTTGGGTTTGTTAAGGTATACAAGGATGTTAGCAACTTCCTGCTCACTAGTTTCAGTCAGCCTGATAGCATCAATGGAAAAATATTTTCCATAGAATCACTAGATCAACAAGCTCCTTGAGCACTGAAGTATTACAGAGGTTTGAGGTAAGGCAACCTACTGACGGTGTATTGTTACTCCCTCTATATGAAAGAATACTTGTTCTGGTTGTGTTTACTAACAAGCAAAGGAAAAAAAAAAGCACTCATTAGATCAATAGCCACATATCAAATATCAGGAGCTGTGTTGATTTGCTACAGTAAAAATTTACTTCTGGTCAACAGTTTCAATTGAAGTCATCATCCGATTAGGTTTATGATAATTCACTGTCATTTCCAAGATTTATATTTTCTCTGTCCTGGCCTAGTAGATAGATTGAATGGGCAAAGTGGTAGAGACCAGTATTTGCCCATATTTCAAGTCTTTGATGCAGTATTACTTTGGGTTTACTATTTCAGTAGTAAGAAGCCTTTCCCACCATAATACTTGCCGTTCCACAGATCAAGGTGCTAGTATGAGAAGTCTGCATATGCCTATTCTAACTATGCATTCAGAACCAGGAAAAGAGCCAGAACTTGGACTTACAGACAGGCATGGGTCAAAACTCCATCAACCACTTGTTCTCCATAAGTCTCTAATTTTGACTAGTGGACCCTGGTAGCATTTGTTTTTAGGAATGAGCAGCCATTCAGAGTCAGTTTCTATTAATCCCTGGAAGATGTGTCTAGTTTCCTTTCCTCAGTGTGCAGTCACCCCAGTGAATGGACATAAATCCCTTTGGGAGGGTTGGGAGGTAGACTTGTAGAACAGTTTTTATAAGTATAGCAAATCTTTTAATTAAAGTGACCTTGAATATAGTGTATTAATTTCCTGCTGCGATAAATTACCATAAATGTGGTGTCTTAACACAATGCAAATGCAAGTTTATTACCTTACAATTTTGGAGGTCAAAAGTCCAAAATGGGTCTCACTGGCCTAAAATGAAGGTGTTTGTAGGGTTACGTTCCTTTCTACAGGCTTTAAGGTACAATTTTTTTTTCTTGTCTTTTCCAGATTCTAGAGACTGCTTGCACTGACTCATCACCCCCTTATATCTTCAAAACCAGCAGGGACCAGGCGTTCAAAGATGGCTCCTTTCCCCTCTTTTTGCTTCCCCAGGAGCCTAAGGGGATTCATCTGTTCTATTTACTGAGAGTTCCTGTAGGTAAAGGCTTCCCTGGTGTCTCAGAGGTTAAAGTGTCTGCCTGGAATGCGGGAGACCCTGGTTTGATCCCTGGGTAAATCTCACAAAATTGTGGAGTCCCTGATGCTTGGATGCCCTTGGAGTTTTTAAATTTTCAGGGTTGTCCAGACTGAGTCTCCAGCAAGTGATTGACCACAGCTCACATTTTTCTACTTGTTACAGGTGGTTTCCACTGTTGATGACTCTTCAAAGACAAATACTGAACCCTGTGGGGGCAAGGACAAAATAACAGATTGCAGATAGACTAAGAAACAATTTAATACTCATAAAGAAAAGAAGTGAGAACTCCAGTTAAAACAGCTTATATAGACAATGTCACCATTACACTAAGAACCATGGGAGCTTGGAGAAACTGGAAGCTACCTCCATCAATACATGGAAAAAGGGAAGATTTTACCTGAAACAAGAGTAAATAGAGCCAGGAGAACCAGAAAAAATATCTCTGATGACTTTTTGAGCAGCAGGACTTAGTTGTGTCTGAAACCGTTTACCTGAGTTGAAATTTTTTCTTTTATTTTTCAAAGGAAGCTTAGGGTTTTTATAATTTACAACTGTATGACCGAAGAAATACTGTTATCAAACATTGATTAGGGTGATTTGGTTAAAGGAGTCTTTTGAAGAGTCTTTTGAAGTAGCTTTAAGTAATATGAATTTATTGTAAACAATGTTTGATTTATTGTTTATAAACTAACAGTCCTCAAAATAGTTATAGCAGAAATATTCATATAACAAATGTTTTATTTTTTGTTCATTTTTGTAATACTTTGTACTTTAATTTTTCATTAATTTAGCCTCATTTTATATTATTGTATTTATTTTAAGAGTATCTTTAATAATATGCCTAAGTTATTTTTTTAGATATAGGTGATATACAATCAGTATTTCCCTCCAAACCCTGCCCAGTTCTGCCCTATCAATAAGTGGCAGGCTATTAAGTAGATTTTCACATATAGATTTTTGTAATATGTCTTATGCATAATTCCAAAGATTTTTAATCCATATACAAGTAAATATAATTACATTGTCCCCTCCCCTTTTTTACACAACAGGCAGCATAATATACACAGCAATCTTTCCTTTACTCATTACATTTAATATCTAGACCGATAACTCCCAAGTTTAAAGTCCAGACTCTCCCCTTAGTTCTAAACCCACATGCCTAACCACCTAATTGGCATCTGCATTTGGGTATACAATAGGCATCTCAAAATGAACTTGTCTATAATGGAACTCAAGAACTCTTTCCATACCAGTTCTATTTCTAGTTTTCTTGTTAAAATTTATTTATTTTTAATTGAAAGGTAATTGCTTTGCAAGAATATGTTGGTTTCTGCCATACATCAACATAAATCAACCTTAGGTCTACATATGTCCCCTCCCTCTGGAACCTCCCTCCCACCTCCCACACCATCCCACCCCTCTAGGTTGTCACAGAGCACTGGATTTGGTTTCCCTGAGTCATACAGCAAATTCCTACTGGCTATCTATTTTACATATGGTAATGTGTATTTCTACTTTTCTTTTTCTCAGTTACTGAAATCTGCATTCTACCTGTTTAGGCGAGTGACGTCATCCATCCTTTTCTCCTTATTTCTCTCAAAATGGTTTCAACACTAAATCCTATTGGGCCTACTCCAAAATACATCCACAAGTTACCTGTGGCTTATCGTCTCTGTTTACCACCATCATCTCTCCCCTGAATTACTGTATTAACATTTGAGCTGATCCTCTTCTCTAATTTCCAGAAGCCCACTCTCAATGCAACAGTCAAAATCTGCTCTGTCACTTGCAAGACCCTCCATGATGGGCACTTCTATTCTCTGAACTCATCTTTTCTGATCTCCTTATTCTCATTGCTCCAGTCTCATGAATTTTCTTGCTGTTTCTCTACCATGCAAGGCAACTTACTGCTTCAAAGCCTCAAATTATCTGCTTTAGTTTTTCTGTTGTCATATTCATTAAATTCTCTTTTAATAATTAAAAAAAATTGTGTTCTTTATTCAAAAATTTTAAAATATCTGAGTCAGTATTAGTTTGTCATTTTCTGTTTGCATATTGCTCTAGGTATTGAAAACAATTTATTTTCCTCCAAGTGCTGCTTTAGAGAAATATCATAAATTCTTTAATATACTGTTTTAACATTATCTTTATTTTCTAGATATTCTATCATGTTGTTTGGCTTCCCTGGTGGCTCAACTAGTATAGAATCTGCCTGCAATGTGGGAGACCTGGATTATATCCCTGTGTTGGGAAGATCCCCTGGAGAAGGGAAAGGCTACCCGCTCTAGTATCCTGTCCTAGAGAATTCCATGGACTATATAGTCCATGGGGTTGCAAAGAGTAGGACATGACTGAGCAACTTTAACTTTCATGATGTTGTTTGTACATTTGCTCCATGAACTGGGACTTATTTTAAAATATAGTATTAAAATGTATAGCTAGAATTAAAAAAAAAAAAAAAAAAACAGCAGGGACCAGTAGAATCTTGCTTGCAATGACATCTCTATGGTTCTAATTCTTTGGTCTCCCTCTTTCATTTTTTAAGAACCATTTGATTATATTGGCCTCACTCAGATAACCCAGGATCATCTCCTTATTTTAAGGTCAATTAATTAGAAACTTTTGTTCTGGAGCCTGGTTTCCCTTTGCCATGAAACATAACACATTCACCAGTTTTGGGAGTTAAGATGTAGGCATCTTTGGGAAGCTATTACTCTCCTTCCACACCTATTCTCTCCCTTTTAAAAAGAGTTATGGGCCTGTGATTTGGCTCGAGTCTGGGAATTTGTTAAGGAAACATGACCATGTATTATATCAATTCATGTCAGACCTCTGTTATAAGATTGAGTTTTGTTTTCTGTATGTCTTGCTTATACAAATGAAGTAGGTGGTTCACCATGCTCCTAGGGATCCCATCATAATTTAGCCACCAATAAGATCTCTACAAGCAAAATCATTCTGTTTACTTCTTGCATCTTGTCACTCAGGTTTCAACACTTGTAGAATTCAGAGTTCCTATTTCCATGGCAGCATCTCTTGCTTTTCTTGCAGACAATTGCCACTACAGAACCTTTCCAGGATGCTGACACTGCCTTCACCAATTAATATCTCAAAGCCATGATGAAGGATATGTACTCTGGACCTGCTTAGGTGATATAACAGTAAGTGAAAGTGAAAGTTGCTAAGTCATATCCGACTCTTTGTGACCCCTTAGACTGTAGTCTGCCAGGCTCCTCTGTCCATGGAATTCTCTAGGCCAGAATATTGGAGTAGGTAGCTGTTCTTTTCTCCAGGGGATCTTCCCAACTCAGGAATCAAACAGGTCTCCTGCATTGCAGGTGGATTCTTTACCAGATGAGCCATCAGGGAAGCCCCAATATAAAAGTAGTCCACTCATAATAAATCTACTTCAGCTTTCAAATTTCCGTAAGCCTTCAGATACCTTCTTCTGTAGCACTGATTCTCAACTGAAACCAATCTTACTTCCCTTTAGGGACAGAGGGGCCTGTTGGGCTGCCTGCCGTCTATGGGGTTGCACTGAGTTGGACACGACTGATGCGACTTAGTAGCAGCAGCAGCAGGGACATTTGACAATGTCTAGAGACATTTTTGGTTGTCACAAATTGGAGGAGGTTCTCCTGGTATATACTAGGTTGTGGCTAGGGATAATTTTAAACATTCTACAATGTACAATCTCCTGGTCTCTAACAAAAAATTATCTGGCTCGAAAATATCAATAGTGCTAAAACTGAAAAACCTTGCCCTGTACTATTCCACAGGCTTCCCAGGTGGCTCAGTAGTAAAGAATCTGCCTGCCAATGAAGGAGATGCAGGAGATGCTGGTTCAGTCTCTGGGTTGGGAAGATCCCCTGGAAGAAGGCATGGTAACTCACTCCAGTATTGTTGCCTGGAGAATCCCATGGACAAAGGAACCTGGCAGGCTACAGTCCATGGGCTCACAAAGAGTCGGAAATGACTGAGCAGCTAAGCACAGCACAGCACAACATAAGTGATATCATATGGTATTTTTCTTTCTCTTTCTGACTTGATTCACTGAGCATGATAACTTCTAGTTACATCTATGTTACTGCAAATGGCATTATTTTGTTCATTGTTATGGCTGGGTAGTATTCCTTTGTATATGTGCTGTGCTAAGTTGTTTCAGTCATGTCTGACTCTTTGCGACCCCATGAACTGTAATCCTCCAGGCTCCTCTGTCCATGGGATTCTCCAGGCAAGAACACCGGTGCAGGTAGTTGTGCCCTCCTCCAGCGGATCTTCCCAACCCAGGGATCAAACCTGCATCTCTTACATTTCCTGCACTGGCAGGCAGGTTCTTCACCACTAGCACCACCTGGGAAGCCCATTCACATTGTATATATATGTATCATGTTTTCTTTATCCACTCATCTGTCAGTGGACATTTAGGTTGTTTCCATGTTCTGGGTATTGTGAATAGTGCTGCTGCTCTGAAAATGGAAGTGCATGGTATCTTTCTGAACTAGTTTTGCCCCAGTATATGCCCAGGAGCGGCATTGTTAGATCATATGGTAATTCTATTTTTAATTCTCTGAGGGACCTCCATACTCTTTGCTGGGGCTGGTCTTGAGGATCAGCATTCACCTACTAGGAAGCCTCTCTGAAGCGGTCATTATGGGTTCTGTAGGCAAGAGGAAGCTAACTCTCTTACCGAGAGAAGGAAAGGCTGCTTCCAAGGGAAGCTCAGTGGAATTTAGAAATTCCAGGTCCTCAGTTTGATTAAAATACAGCCAGATATGCTCATTAATTAATGCCCTAAATTTAACATGAGAGAGTAAAACTTTGGATTTGGTTGTTAGAAATTTCAACTCTGAGGCTATAGGAAATGGGGCTTCCTGTTGGATAGTCATAGAAGTTTTCTGATTATCTAGCTTTGAGCTGGAATTTTAGAACCCTAAGTGCAGCTCCCCACCCTACCTACATTCTCTGTTATATTTAGAAGCAACCAATCCATCTGAAAGTTCTTACACATGTTGTTTCATTACAGTGTTCTATTGCAGCAGCTTATAGCTTTGACTCTTATAAGAACTTGCCTCCCGGTGACTACAGTGCTTATTGAAGTGACTCTTTGGCTACCACCTGCTGTAAACTATACTAATGACTCATTACCACTGAAAATGAAGGTTATGAATCCCTTTAAATCTAATCAAGTTGAAGAATCAATACAAGACTACCAGATACAAGTTTCTGTGCCCTTAAGACTACTTTGAATATAGAGAGTTGCGTTAGTTTGGGTTTGGTTGGGATAACAGAGTTATAAGAAGAACTATGAAAATCAGTGCTTTAATATATGAATTAGAGCTTACAGAACAGAATGATCTGGGGATCTGGGATATCTCGTATACTAAAGCTGAAGACCTGGAGAAACTTTCTCCATGACATAAATGAAAGCCCTGGAACAGAGAAAGAAAGCTGCCACTTGAGAAGTCTGCAAACCACTGCGACTTAAAAGTAAAACCTTCAAAAGACATTTGAAAGCCTAGCATGTATGAATGCTAGGCTGCTGTAAACAAAAGAGCTTCTGCTTCACTCCTGTTTTCCAGATCTCATGCAAATTCTTTCGTTGGCAAATTCTAATGCAGAAACTTACAGATAAGGGAATTCTGGGTAACGTAGTTCTTAACTTTAAAATGGACTGGTGGTGACATTGTTAAGCTGACAAAAACAAATGCAGAACATTCACCCATTTTACAAATACGCATAAATCTTTGCTATTAAACTTTGCCATCTTTAACAGCCCTGTTGTTTCAATTCTTGCTTGTTTGACCACAGTCTTATTCTGAATATCCTTCTTGGCCTTCATGGATTTTATTCCAAACATAACTGCCCAGTAACGTTTGATTCCAAGTTAAATTTGATTCCAATATTTCTCTTAACTTTGTTTGTTCAGAGCATTACACTCACTGGTTTGGAAGACCAATTTTCTGGACTGAGCCAGGTGGGTTATGTGTTTAAACTTGATTTTGCTTTGTTAATCCTCTGGGCTTTTGAAAACTAAGTCTTCATGGTAGCTGCAGATAGAAGCCTTTTTTTATTTCCTTTGCTCTGTGACCCCACCATTCTGATTTTAGTTGAAACATCACATCCTTGGAGAGTTTTCACCTGACTTCCCATAGATCTGATCTACCCCATCAGATCAGATAGACTACGTTCTTATAGCAGCACTTTGTACTCCCTTGTAGCAATCATCATAGTGTGTAATTTATACTTGTGCCATTATTTATAAATAACTCTAACTCCCACTGAACTATAAGTCCTAGGAGGACAGAGGCTATAACTGTTTTGCTTACCATTACATCACAGTGCCTGATACATAATAGGTGCTCAGTAAATATTTGATGAGGTGTCATCTGATAGGCCTATGCCACCATCCCTTGCAAAAGTGACAGCATGATATAAAGAAAGGAGTGCCAATAGACCATCAGAAGAGCTTGGTTCTACTTCCACCTCACTTGCTATCTTATTAGACAGCCTTGGGCAGGTGACTAAAGCTTCCTGTGTTTCAGTTTACACATTTGGGAAATGAAGCAGTTGAACTGAAGAGAGGTTTTCAGTTCTGAGTGTATAACTTCTTTATATACCTAAATCTTGTACCTAGACTTTTCTTAAAATAGTACATATTATCACATACGTATGATATGGGGGTCTGGGAGATGAGGTATATTGAGATGACCCCCAATTTTTAGCTTGGATGACTGTTTTTTAAAGATGTAAACAAAAGCAATCCGAGTTTGTTTTCAGAGGCCCCAGGTTTCTCTTCTTTAAAATGAGACGAAGAATGACTGACTCAATGGACATGAATCTGAGTGAACTCCGGGAGTTGGTGATGGACAGGGAGGCCTGGTGTGCTGCGATTCTTGGGGTCGTAAAGAGTCAGACACGTCTGAGCGACTGAACTGAACTGAACTGAAGAATGACTATCCTATGTGAAGATGAATTAAGATCATCTTTGTGAATCTCCAAGCCCAGTTCCTGGAATATAGAAGGCATTGAAAATTTTAATTGGGTTCACAAATAAGGAAATTGAGGCAACAGAGAAATTTCATGAGCGAGTATGTTGCCTAAGCACATGTGACAGGAACACCTGTTCCTCAAATCTGCCCGGATTACAGGTTTGTCTGGCAATCCTGTGAAAAAGGAAGATAACAAAAGATGAAACAGGATAGTTCAGAAATGAAGACACGTGAATAAAGGAGTAGGTACGTTTTTATACATGGTATAAACAGTTCTCAGTATCTGAAAAGACATCGGGCACCTTGTTTCTTCTTCCTTTAATCTCCTTTAATGTTTATGGTGGAACTGCACGGAGTACAATGAGCAGCATTTGTACACTATCAAACTTTCAAAAAGTTAATTCAAAATGCAATACAATTTTGAATTAACCAAAATGCTCAGAGAAGAGCAGGATTTTATTTAACAGAGAAAGAAGTCCAACACCCATTCTTTTTCTACCCTTGAACTTGAAAACATTTCGAGATTAACATTTTAAAACTTTCTACCTATAACATAGGTACATTCTTGGAATTTTTGTTGTTGCTATCTAAGGATTTATTGGTAGGTGTGTTATTAGTGATTATCAACGATTCATTTAATGTATGTATATTTTCTGAATGTCTAGCAGATTGCTAGATGCTAGGAATACAAAGACAGTAAGTATAATTTCTTACTCAAGAGTCTTACAGTCTAGTGCTATGAATAATAATCATAATATATTACTAAACAGGAGTTCCCTAGTGTTTCAGTGGTTAAGACTCCAAGCTCCCAATGCAGGGGGCACAGTTTCATTCCTTGGCTGGGGAACTAAGATCCTGCATGCCACATGGTGCTCCTCTCCCCTGAAAAGAAAGAAACCACTAAAATAACTAAATAACTAAAAAGTGATAAAACAATTAGTTATTGTTGCTGTTATTTAATTATAGAAGCTTTTCTTTTAAAAATATAAATCAGATTGGGTTCCAAAGGCTACTTCTGAATCTACTTGTTTATATCTATCAAGTGTTGGGAGGGGGTTTTTACATGTATTTCCTTGAGGCAGTTCTAATCAAACTGAGGTATGATTTGTCCTTGCACAGTTTTAAAGCCAAGTTCAAACTGGGTGTTGTCTCAGGGAACTTTTTCCAAAAGAGATCAGTTTTATCTGCATTAAAAATTAGCACAGGCTGTTAAGTTCCCCCCTCAACACACACACACACACACCCCACAATGATGGTCTCAAGGCAAACACACAATGTCCTAGTGTCTGTTTGCCTCCTCATCACTCCTTTGATCTTTAGAGTCCAGCAAGTATTGAACCATTGCACTGTCAAGAGCTGCACTAGAGCGTCTTTCTATCAAGAGCCTTTTCACCTTGTTGAGTCTTGAGTCTCATAGCAAACTTTGAACCTTCTCCTGATTGAATGTAGACTAGGGGGCTTACAGCATGGGTGCTGATTCTCTAGTCATGCATGTAAAATTTATTCCTTTGGCTCATAACCTTCTTCCTATCTTTGCTGAAGCACTGTATTTATTATCAGTGGCATGATCTAAACTCTGTCCTTCAGAATCCTTCTGTCTCATTTTACTGCAAATCTATCCATTTGCAATATTCATAAACTTTTCGCTACTAATTTTAAACATTCATTTCCTTTTTTTATACACTGTACACATACACTCTTACTACTAGCATTTCCCACACATTTCTCATAGTAACTGGGGAAATAGGACAACTGACTGGAACTAAAAAGGACCGATTTGAGATTCTTGGTCAACAATTTGAGGTGATTTCTATCAGCTCAATTGACTGTTTTCCCCTCAGCACCTCCAGCTGACATTCGGATATGGAATAGAGGAAAGCTGGATGGGCAAGGGACTGGATCTGTGCAAGTGAATACAAATATTGACCTTGGAGTTTTAAGCTGGTTAGGAGGCAAGAGAAGGTAGTGAACCATGAGAAATAGTGGAAAGGTAAGAAGGATCAATTGATTAAAGATGACTTGAAGAGTGAAAGGTCATTGGAACTCACAGTTAGGGGACAGAAAATAAGTTGAAAAGATGAAAAATGGTGATCAGAGTGGAATAAGATGATGACTGGGTGGCAGGTAACAATCTTGACAAGGTCTACTGTTTGACTGGGAGCCTGAGGAGGCTGAGATAGGGTGGACAGCAAGATCATCAGGAGAGAGACATTAAGGTTGTGAGCAGCCATACTGTGAAAGCATGGCATAGGCACATACTGAAATGACCAAGAGTTAAGATATTAGTAGTATGGAGAGTATGAGCATGAGCCAGAGGCTGAAATTGCCAAAAAATGTGGAAATGGTGTGATAACCTGGGTGTTAGTAGATAACAGCCGTAATTCCATTAGACACAATAATAATATTACTGAAAACCTCAGAACTGAGCATAAAGACCAAGAAAAACATTTTAGCCCAGAGGTTTAGGCCAGTAAAGCACTAGAACCAGTAATAAATCAAGTCTATTGATCAATTTTTATCTGATGGGCAATACACTTTTAAAAAGTTTGCATTCTTTGTTAACAAATAAAAATGGAAGAAATTTCATAAGTCTAGGCTTCCACCTTCTTTTAAAAAATGGAAAGTTTTGGGACTTCCCTGTCAGTGAAGACTCCATGCTTCCAATGCAAGGCACCTGGGTAACTAAGTCCCACATGCTGCATGGCCAAAATTAAGAAATAAATAAAATAATTGTTGGGTAATCAAGAAATGAAAGGATATGTCAAAAATAATTTTCAAAAAGGAAAGTTTTGTCAACATTGGGCTCAAACTGACAGGCAGGAAAAATCCAGTGAAGCTGAGCACTGACTGCCCCGTCAAACAGGATACACTAATTTGTTGCAATCCCCGTCACTCCCTTATGTCCACCTGTTCTCTTTAACCAAATTACTTATCAGTTCATCCATAGGCATTTGAGTTTTTAATACCATGTCAAATAAATAGATGATATTTTAGCCAAATGACTGTACAAGATTGCTAAAGCTATTCTTAAAAGTGAATCTCAGAAAAGGAAAAATATTTACATATCGGAGGGTTCTTTTGAGTTGGCATTTAAATTTATTGCAGTTTTACCACATTTTCCCCCACCATTTCACAAGCAATCATCCTCATTGAATCAACATCCATAAATTACAATTCATTTCAAATTATATTCTAAATATATACTTTGTTTCATAGAAATAATGATTAAGAGTCTAAAAGGTATCTTATGTTCAACCTTCTTAATTTAGAAGAAGAGAATAGAAGGAAGCATAGGGAGCTAAGGTAGTATGTTCCAGGTTAGAAACCACGCTGCATGGCATAATTGGAATTTAAACTCTTGTCTTAACTCTTCCAAATTAAATTTTTAAATGATAATTTATTTGGTTTAGGATCTTTGGAAGTACGTTTGTTGTAAAATATTGCAAAAATTATTACAAAAGCTTTCAGATTTTAATAGGTTAACAAATGTGTACTTATCACCCAGCTTATTAAACTTGAAAATGTCTTTGGGTTTGGGAAAGAAAGTTTAGATAAAGTTGAAGCCCTTCCCACAAGTTCTCCTCAAAGTCTCTTTACTTCCCTCCTTCCTCAGAGGTAGCTATTATGCCAAATTTGGTATTTTTCATTTAGGAAGGCCTTTAAAAGGAAATAAATTCTAAAAATAACTATATTTATGGAAAGATTTTATTCTTATTAACATGTGTGAACCTAACAATGCTAAAAGGAGAATGCATGTAGAGTTTATTTACAGACACTAATATCTCATTGTAGATAACCACGATGGTGTGATCACTCACCTAGAGCCAGACAGCCTGGAATGTGAAGTTAAATGGGCCTTAAAAAGAATTACAACGAACAAAGCTAGTGGAGGTGATGGAATTCCAGTTGAGCTATTTCAAATCCTGAAAGATGATGCTGTTAAAGTGCTGCACTCAATATGCCAGCAAATTTGGAAAACTCAGCAGTGGCCACAGGACTGGAAAAGGTCAGTTTTCATTCCAATCCCAAAGATATGCAATGCCAAAGAATGCTCAAACTACTGCACAATTGCACTCATCTCACACGTTAGTAAAGTAATGCTCAAAATTCTCCAAGCCAGGCTTCAGCAATACGTGTACCATGAACTTCCAGATGTCCAAGCTGGTTTTAGAAAAGGCAGAGGAACCAGAGATCAAATTGCCATCATCTGCTGGATCATGGAAAAAGCTAGAAAGTTCCAGAAAAACATCTATTTCTGCTTTATTGACTATGCAATGCCTTTGGCTGTGTGGATCACAATAAACTGTGGAAAATTCTGAAAGAGATGGGAATACCAGACCACCTGACAGGTCTCTTGAGAAACCTGTATGCAGGCCAGGAAGCAACAGTGAGAACTGGACATGGAACAACAGACTGGTTCCAAATAAGAATAAGAGTACGTCAAGGCTGTATATTGTCACCCTGCTTATTTAACTTCTATGCAGAGTACATCATGAGAAATGCTGGGCTGGAAGAAGCACAAGCTGGAATCAAGATTGCCGGGAGAAATGTCAATAACTTTAGATATGCAGATGACACCACCCTTATGGCAGAAAGTGAAGAGGAACTAAAGAGCCTCTTGATGAAAGTGAAAGAGGAGAGTGAAAAAGTCGGCTTAAAGCTCAACATTCCGAAAACTAAGACCGTGGTATCTGGTCCCATCACTCATGGGAAATAGATGGGGAAACAGAGGAAACAGTGTCAGACTTTATTTTGGGGGGCTCCAAAATCACTGCGGATGGTGACTGCAGCCATGAAATTAAAAGACGTTTACTCCTTGGAAGGAAAATTATGACCAACCTAGATAGCATATTAAAAAGCAGAGATATTACTTTGCCAACAAAGGTCCATCTAGTCAAGGCTATGGTTTCTCCAGTGGTCATGTATGGATGTGAGAGTTGGACTGTGACGAAAGCTGAGTGCCAAAGAATTGATGCTTTTGAACTGTGGTGTTGGAGAAGACTCTTGAGAGTCCCTTGGATTGCAAGGAGGTCCAACCAGTCCATTCTAAAAGACATCAGTCCTGGGTGTTCATTGGAAGGAATGATGCTAAAGCTGAAACTCCAGTACTTTGGCCACCTCATGCGAAGAGCTGACTCATTGGAAAAGACTCTGATGCTGGGAGGGATTAGGGGCAGGAGGAGAAGGGGACAACAGAGGATGAGATGGCTGCATGGTATCACCAACTTGATGGACATGAGTTTGAGTAAACTCCAGGAATTGGTATTGGACAGGGAGGCCTGGCGTGCTGTGATTCATGGGTCACAAAGAGTTGGACACGACTAAGCGACTGAACTGAATTGAATATCCCCAAAAAAGAAACAGCCGTTCCAAATATGCCTCCCAGAAAAGTCCCAAGTTGAAACTTAGTGTTACTGACTCAGGATGATACATGAGACTCATTGATTTCAATAAGAACTAAATCGTATTTCTCCAAGAATTAAAATGAAGAGAGGCACTTCTAGACAAGGCCAGGTTCATGGACATGTAACCTGTGTGAACACACAAATCTCAAAGGGTCCCATACTTGGCTTAATGCTCTGTTACTGCTTTCTTGAAATTCGGGATAATTGTTTAAACAAGGGGCCCCACATTCTGCACTAGATCCTGTCAATTTTGTAGCTGGTTCTGGTCTCAGCATATGTGAGAGCTGAACTGAATCTTCCATCCTCAGCTCCCTCTTCCTGGGGCGCAGCCCATCTTCTAGTGACTCCTGAGCTGGAAGCAGCTGCCAAACTTGCTTTGTCCTCAGGAGGGTGCTGTTCCACCTCTCATACTCAGTTCTAATCTTAGACACAGACTTCTTGCCTAGTTTCCCATGAGGACTTTCCTGGTGGCTCAGACGGTAAAGCGTCTATGTACGATGCGGGAGACCCGGGGGGTTCAATCCCTGGGTTGAGAAGATCCCTTGGAGAAGGAAATGGCAATCCACTCTAGCTGTATATAAACCAAGGAAAGTTTAAGCAGGGTCTTTAAGGCCATGTTACTTCAAAAGGTAAATGGACATGGAAATACAGATAAGAATTATAGTCATTTGCTGGGCTCTTACTGTGTGCCAGATGTTTTGCTAAGGACCACAAATGTAGTATTTCCTTAATCTGCGTAATGCCTTATGAGATAGGTGTTATTATCTCCATTTTATAGTAAGGAAACTGAGTACCAAGAGTTTAAGTACCTTCCCAATGGCAGATAGCTAGTAGAAGGAAGAATTAGAATTTGAGCCTTGTCCTGCCTGCCTCCAGAGACTATGAATGGAAGGCTTTCATTTGTTTGTTTTAAACTTCCTAATAGACAGACCTAACTTAATCTAATTGTATATCCTTTGAATAAATCATTTCATTTTTGTATTTCAAAAAGATCTCTAGAGCAAAACAACATCAAAGTTAGAGGGATCTGTTAATCTCGCGGGATCAATGGCTTTCTAAGCTTAGTAAATCATTCCTAGGTTATCATTCAAATGAACGGTCCAGGAAAATTTCTTGCTAGTCCATGTTAGAGGCCTTTAATACTGATCACAAATAATTTAATTTGTGAATAAACTGTGAGTGCTAAGGTTCTATTTTTGACAACAGCTTTATTATTTATGCATTATAGATGTTATTTTAAGTATTTGGCACATACTGTCTCTTTTAATTCCCTGTATCAGCCCCCGTGAAGGCTTCCTCCAGATGGCTCAGTGGTAAAGAATCAGCTTACAATGCAGGAGATGCAGGAGAACCTGGGTTCAGTTCTGAGGTCCAGAAGATCCCCTGGAGGAGAGCATGGCAACCCATTCCAGTATTCTTGCCTGGATAGTCCCACGGACAGAGGAGCCTAGCGGGCTACAGTCCATAGGGTCGTAAATAATCTTGACATGATGGAAGTGAAGGGGCACACAGCACACATCAGCCTCTCGAAAATGGTATGATTGTTGTGATCTCCATGTTGCAGATGAAGAAACTCAATCCCACAAATATATATATATATATATATATATATATATATATATATATATAAATTGGAGAAGGCAATGGCAACCCACTCCAGTACTCTTGCCTGGAAAATCCCATGGACGGAGGAGCCTGGTGGGCTGCAGTCCATGGGGTCGCTAAGAGTCGGACATGACTGAGCGACTTCACTTTCACTTTTCATTTTAATGCATTGGAGAAGGAAATGGCAACCCACTCCAGTGTTATTGCTTGGAGAATCCCAGGGACGGGCGAGCCTGGTGGCCTGCCATCTATGGGGTTGCACAGATTTGGACACAACTGAAGGGACTTAGCAGCAGTAGCAGCAGCATACATATAAATAAATGTGTGTGTGTAAAAAGAGTGAAGCTTGCATTAATAAGTTAACTTGTACCCAAATGCCTGATAATATTTCCTCCAGTGACACATTAACCTGCTGTATGATATGTGTGGTTTTTTATCAGAGGGTACTGAAATTCGTATGATTGTGTTGAGCTGTGAATAGGGTGTTCCATAAAACTTGATTGTGCTATATAGCTCTGATGGTTCACTGGGTAAAGAATCTGCCTGCAATGCAGGAGACACAGGAGATGTGGGTTCAAGTCCTGGATTGGCAGGATCCCCTGGAGGAAGAAATGGCCACCACTCCAGTATTCTTGCCTGGAAAATCCCATGGACAGAGGAGCCTGGTGGCAACACTCCAAATGGTCACAAAGAGACATGACTGAGCAACTGAAATGAACTGAACTGAACTGAACAGCAATGGATAATATATATTCTCCATTTTATCATATCAACAGTCTCTTGGGAGAGGCTGGGATGACAAAACACAGTGGAATTAAAAGTCTCTGCTCTAAGCAATCTTGTCTTCAAGGCTCTTCTAATTTTCAGAAACTTTCCAACATTTGACGTACTCACATAACCCAGATCATGGACACTCATCTAAGCTTTTGTTCAGTATGTGGAGGTTTTACAGGAATCCCAAGAATCAGATCAAGGGAGTGAAAAGCTTACTCCACCTTCCAGTAGATCATTCAGATTACCAAATCCTTTTCATAACAGAGAGAAGGAAACTTAACAAGAACAGGAGATTAAAAACACTTTAGCTAAAATCTTAGGTATAGTTGAGATCCCAGGCCTGCATTAAAGAACAAGACTATAGTAGCTTCACAGTCCCTGGGACCAAGGACAGTGGTTCCCAGGGTAGATAGACTTTAGTAATGGTTTTTAAGCTGAGTGTGGACCTGTATCTAGAGAAAGGTTGTATAAGGCTGAGGGAACTTGGCTTTGGGAACCAGTGATTTATATGTGGCAACTTGAACCTTGACTTCTTGGAAACTAGTTGAGCGTAGTCTTAGACCAAGATCTATGCTGCTGGAGAAGCATAGAAAAGAACAAAGAAAGAATACTATTAGAAGATACTGCTAGAAGTGGAAAAGATACTATTAGACCTTTTTGGAAAAGTTGGATTTGAATCTTGATTCTGTGACTTTTTGATTCTGTTAGGCACTTAATTTGTCTGATTTCCGCCCCCTGTTGGTATAACATTGTGAAGAGCAAGGTGATACCTACGTTTAGATGGCTGTGTTTTCAAAACTAGATTAACACATTTTTTTTTTAAACTAGGACCTCTTCTTAACTAATAGCACCTATTTCAGATTCTTCGGGGCTTCCCTGATGGCTCAGCGGTCAAGAATCCTCCTGCAAATGCAGGATATGTGGGTTCAATCTCTAGGTTGGGAAGATCCCTGAGGAAGGAAATGGCAACCCACTCCAGTATTCTTGCCTAGAGAATCCCATGGAGAGAAGCCTGGTGGGCTACAGTCCACAGGGTCACAAAGAGTCAGACATGACTTAGCAACTAAACAGCTAAGCTCTCTGGACATAAATATCCTTTCCTTCCCCCTCCCCACCCCACCCAAAAAAACAGAGAAAGTGAGAATAATGATACCTTGCCTATAGCAAAGAACCATCATGAGCATCAAGTTTATTTCATCAATCTTTTAAGCAAATATTTACCACATACTTTCTATGTGTCAAGCACTTCGCCACATGTGGACACAGATGTGCTTCTTGAGCTGATGAATCTTTAGTCTAACACAAGGTTTCTCAGCCTCAGCACAATTGATATTTTGTATTGAGTAATATTTTGTTGTGGGACACTATCCTGTAATAGCATCCTTACCCATTAGAAGCTAGCAATGCCTCTGCTTCCTGTAGTAACGACTAAGAATGTCTCCAGACATTGCCAAATTTCCTTTGGGAGGAATAATTATTCCCAATTGAGAACCACTAGTCTAATGGGAAACAGGTGGCTTCTGAGAAAGGGAAAGCAAGTTTTTTTCTCCTTCTGGATGTTAATTAGGAAGCATCTCCTGATGGCAGCTATCTTATGATCTAAAGGGGAATTGATTAATGCTGTAGGTGGCAAAATGAAAAGGTGGAAACTTGGGGTTCTGGTAACAAAATAAAGACTTAATTCTTGGAGGTTGCCCTACCTCTGGACCTCTGGATTTGATGCTAAGTGAGATGTTGCATTTCCATATTGTTTAAGCAAAAGAGTTCCTGTTGCTTGCCACTGTAAGAATCCTAATTCAAATGGTCTTTATTTACCTCATCTTTCTTCATCTATAAAATTGGGATAATAATACACCCTTTGGTTTGCAGTAAGATAAAATGTTTATAAAACATTTTGCCCACTGTTGGACATATTGAGTATATTTAATCAAGTTACCAGTCTTATTATAATGACTATATTATTTCTGATCTTTCAAGACACTCATCATTATTTTCATATTTCTCTGTTTAATGATAACTCTTAATATGCACATCAAAATTTTCATCACAGATTTCCTTGGAGAATGTTCCTTCAAACATACTTTGAAACTTCTCAGTCATTAATATTTGTTAACCCAATAATGCATGTCTATATTACTTAAACCTGCAGCATTCTTGGTAACCTGACTATTCTCATCTCTCTATATGAGGGTTCACTTTTCAGGTTGTATATCTTCTCTACAGTGTGCATTTTTGCATTTCTCTCTCTTTGGTGAGAAGAGTCACTTCTTAAGAGGGACAATTGGATCTCCAGCTGGGAAGGATCATGGATATTATGCCCCTTCCAGTGATGTAGCATTAAATGTCCTTCTTATCTATACTGCAGTAGTCATTCGGGAGGCTTGTGCTGGAGATAACTAGTGCCCATTGTATCCAGCTTTCCTTTCTTTCCTAAGCACAAAGAAACATGTTCCAGGTACTTACAGTTAAGTGGACCAATATGACTAATTCTGGACAAGTAGTCTGTGACACAGCAACATTTGAGAGTGGGTGTCAAGTCTGTAAGTTCTCTCTTTTGCATCTTTGAAAGCTATTTTTTTCCAGACCGTGTAGCCACAAATTGGAAGAAGAGTGGATCCCAGCTTGGAAGGGAATAGCCTTGAAAATCTGTCTGATTTAAAGGAAACCTTATGAGTGATAAATAAACTTTTATGTGTAAGACCACTAAGGTTTCTGGGGTTACTTGTTACCCAACCATTAGCCAATCCTGTTTTAACATAGAGGTGTTTCTACTTTTCCATTTTGAGTCACACATCCTGGGGCTACACAAAATCCCTTTTATCTAGAATCATCTGGGAAGCAGGTGCTCCATGTTAGTGATTTTCCAAATGCCTGAATGGAACCAGCATGGAAGGGAAGTGAGATAAGACTGGACAGTTTTTATTTGGCTGTGTAGCTTTGTGTCCTATGGCCCTTTAGTTAGTGTTAGTTGCTTCAGTTGTGTCTGACTCTTTGCGACCCCATGAACTGTAGCCTGCTGAGGTCCTCTGTCCATGGGATTTCCCAGGCAAGAATACTGGAGTGAGTTGCCATTTCCATCTCCAGGGGATTTTCCTGACCCAGGGATCGAATCCTGGTCTCCTGTATTGCAGGCAGATTCTTTACTGTGTGAGCCCCCAGGGAAGACTTATGGCCCTGAAACATGGCTACATTGGTCCTGACTGATAATCAAGGTTGACTTTCTCTTGGAGTGCTTTTGTGGGCTCTATGAAGGGATCTATGAAGAGGCTTCCCGGATGGCTCAGCAGATAAAGAATCTGCCTACAATGCAGGAGATGCAGAAGACATGGGTTCGATTCCTGGGTCGGGAAGATCCCTCTGAGGAGTGCATGGCAACCCATTCCAGTATTCTTGCCTAGAGAATCCCATGGACTAAGGAGACAGTCCAAAGTTTCTCAAAGAATCAGACATGTCTGAGCAACTAAGCACATACATGAAGGTGCTGTGCTGATGGTATTCTCTTCCATTTCTTTTGACCTAAAAATATGCAGCCTTCCTCAGCTCCCAGGTATCTTCTTACCCCTCCAGCTCACTCTATTGAATTGGACCCAAGAAGATGACTTACTGATACTGTTCTATGTGGCTCCCACCATCTTCAGAATGCATTTCTGCATCATTCGCTCTGACAAACTGACATAAAAACTGATCCCAATGTGACAATTCTCTTCTATTTCTGGGTCCCTAAACTAATGAGTTAACCTCTTTCCCACCGTTTACTGAGCCCTCCATTCTCTTGCTTTCTTAGACGCTAGTTTTCTCCTTGACACCTTCTGACTGCAGAGGACACATAAAACGTCTCCAAGTGGTGCCCTGGAAGATCTCCTCACTAGGATTGAGGTAAGAAAGTTGTTACTGAACTTCTATTCCATAGGGGTCAGGCAGAGATTCACAGCAAGGCAAATTCACTTCTCAAAAGATACTTCCTTTCCCATTTTTCTGTCTGACCTCATGTTTGTCTTTGATTTGAATGAGGATTTAAAGAGACCTGGAGTAGTTTCTAAATTTTCACATGGAAGCATATGGAGGGAAAATTCTATCTCAGGCTCATTTTGCCATTCTGATATGTATAGTACAAGTGCCTTAATTGATGCTAAGATAGAGCCAACAAGCCCAATGGCAACATCTTGTTATAGGAAGCTTACCTTTTTAAAACTGTGGATTTTTTCTATTTTAATAATTTTTCAGTGACACATATTTTAAGTCTGTGCTTAAATTATTTATAGACAACTTAAAAGTTTTCTTGTGCATATTAGTTATTATGCCTAAAAGTTTCATGCCTTTGTGGGGTACTAACATATGTACTATGTACCCCCAAATGACTATGTTAACAATAATGTCACAAGAAGAAATTGAAGAAATTTGGGGTATATGGATTGAAGAAAAAGAAGATATATGAGAGATATAAAATCATTATTTAAACATTTGAAGGGTTTTCTTGTTGAAGAGAGGTTACAATTGTTTTATGTTGTCTTGGGGACAGAATCAGAACCAATCCATATGGGATTTTGGCTCAACATAATAATGAACTTTCTGATAAATGACACTATGACATCAACTGACTAGCCATTTACCAAATCTGTTTCTTCTCATCCTGGACACATAGACATTTCCTAGTCTCCTTTGCAGTTAGGTGAGTCCATGTGATCAAGTTCTGACCAATGGAATGTGATAGCTGCTGTTTCAGCCTGGTCCGTAAATACCTTCCTTGTATGATCTTCCATGATCTTTCTCCCTCCACTGGCTTGATATGGATAATTCTAAAGGCATTGGAAGCTAGATGTCAGTGGTGAAAGTAGCCTGTGCTCTGAATCAGTGCTCAGAGGGGGGTTCTGCTACCAGTCAGATAATCTACTTTGAGCTTTACTTGACTAACTTTATTTGACTAGATTACTTGTGTCAGACACTAGTACTGCCCTAACTAACATAATGCCTGTGCAAATGGAATGAGCTCCATTGGGAAGTAGTTTTTTTGATTAAGATATCCTTCAGCAAGGGTGACTCAGAAGGAATTAAACATTTGCACAAGGGTTGAATTACATATTCTCTGAGTTCCCTTCTAATCCTGAAACTTTTATTATTTTATTCACCCAAATATTTTTTGAACTTTCTGTACTCTCAGAACTTCATTTAATAGTTGAGAACTAGTTCTTTTTAAAGGTCCTCAAATCTCTCTTCCAATTTACTGTTTCTGGATATTATGGACAACCAAATTTGTTAACTCTGGCCTTGAAATAACAATCTGTATGAAAAAGGCAGGATATGAACTTTTATAGAGAGAGAATGATGCTCATTTTGCAATTTATTTATATGCAAAGAAAAAAGATTAGAATGAAATATTCAAGAGAGCAAAAGTGGTAATTTCTGTGTCCTGGGATTATTATTAATGTTTAATGTTTTCTTTAAACTTTCTTGTATTCTATTTTATTTAAACTACAAAAGAAAAACAGATCTCTTTCATAATTTTAAAAACTCAAATAACTAATAATAAATAGAGTTTAAGCTAAACCTCTGAGGTTCATGCATGAAATAAGAATACAGCTTCTATTGTGGATTTTGTCATAAACATTACCTCTAGTCAGTGACACTCATTGTTAACAGTTCAGGTGACCTACCACTTGGCCTCTAGTTACAAGATGTTGCTTTACTGTACACACACCTCAATTTTATTTTTATCCATTACCTGGCCTTCATTTCTCACTGCTCTATAAGAAGAAAAATCAAGGGAGAAGTTCATTAATGGTTGATGTTAGAACTGCCTATCTCATTCTTTATGGCTCATTTCATTAATTGGCTGCTTACATACCACTTATTGTGACTTGATGCAAATCTTTGATTGGAACAATTATTCACAATTGCAGGCCTTAAATGAATGCCTTTTGTGATAGAGAACTTGATGGGGTATTATTTTTTATTCCCCATAGAATTCTAATTGGATAACTCTCATTATAACTCACCTTTGCTTTATTACTCCCCAAGTCCCAACTTAACTTTTAATTACCTTTTGGTTTATTTGTTTTTCCCCTAAAATCTGCAGTTATCATTTTACATAAGTGTAAGAGAAGCATATTTCTCTGCTCTGTTTTCTTTCCCTAAAATGACTCAGAAACTAGCCATGGCAGAAAAGTCAATTTTTACAATGCAATTAGACAACTGAAAATCTGATTAATGATCTCCTCCTGCCTCTAAATCACAGGTAACATCTATTCATTAACATGCTTTTTTGGAGATGTCAAGCTAGTTACCAGGAGAGCCAGACTGGAGTTTGACCGGACTGTATACTCAGTGCCATATCTCTGCCATGGGTAATGAGCCACTGTCCTTTCCCAGCTTCTATGTTTCCATAGACTGAGTTTTCATGTTTTTGGCCAAGTATGCTAAAGGACCTTGCTGTATCTG
Organism: Budorcas taxicolor; assembly: GCF_023091745.1. Lineage (NCBI taxonomy): Eukaryota > Metazoa > Chordata > Mammalia > Artiodactyla > Bovidae > Budorcas > Budorcas taxicolor. The sequence goes on from NC_068912.1 coordinate 78,823,652, forward strand.
TGATGAACAGAGAGTTTTTAGCAATGAAATAATTCAAGCAGCTCTGAATTATTCTGAAGACAGAGAAGCCTTGAAGCCACTGTGTCTGTGCTGTTCTTGCAAATGGTTAAGTACAGACAGGTCAAAGGAGCCTTCCTGGATCTTGATGGGCGGGGGGCGGGGGGAAACCAGCTATATTATGCCGACACTTAGAAATATTTTCCAAATCAAAAATCAGCAGCTGAGTCTCATGGCATAAGGAAGATAAAGGTATTCAACATAGATGATGATAACTAATACTTCAGGGGCATTGTTCTTTACACACATCACTTATTTAATTCTCACAGCAATCCTAGATGGTAAATATGTAAATAGTCAGTTAATTAAATGAGTCATGAGAAATAAAACAAGTATTTTTTTGCATCTAGAATAAACACAACTTCTCACTTGCATTATTTTTTTAATAAAGAAAGGAGAATTGGAGGTAAGGGAGAAATGCCAGTATTCCTACATCACAGATGAGAAAGCTGAAGCAAGAGAAATCAAGTTGCTAATCCAAAGTTATACTGAATATTTAAAATTGGAGTTTAAATTAGGGGACATATGTGATATTGGAGACATGATGTAGATATAAAAATAATAGTTTTCATTTGGATACATTACCTCTAATCTTCATAATAACTCAGCCACATAGGTATACTATCCCGATTTAACAGTGAGGAAACTGAGACTCAGTTTTAATGACCTATTTGTGGTTACATAGCAAGAAATTGGGCTTCCCAGGTGGTGCTAGTGTTAAAGAACTCGCCTGCCAAGACAGGAGATGAAAGAGACTCGGCTTCAATGCCTGGGTTGGGAAGATCCCCTGGAGGAGAGCATGACAATTCACTCCAATATTCTTGCCTAGAGAATCCCCAAGGACAGAGGAGCATGGCAGGCTACAGTCCATGGGTCACAAAGAGTCGGACACAACTGAAGTGACTTAGCACGCAGCAAGAAACTGGAGGAGTCGGAGGAGATGCTCAGCTTTCTTTGACGAAAAAACCCCTACATTGTTTTACTAGATCACACAGCTAAGTACATACTTCCTGAAGTTGGTCCTAGATTTTCTTTCTCTCTATTCCCTCCCTCCTTTGCACAACCTACCCTAATGATAGAAAGCAAAGAGGAACTAAAGAGTCTCTTGATAAAGGTGAAAGAAGAGTGAAAAAGCTGGCTTAAAACTCAGCATTCCAAAGCTAGGAACATGGCTTCCGGTCCCATCACTTCATGGCAAATAGATGGAGTAAAAAGGGGAATAGTAACAGACTATTTTCTTGGGCTCCAAAATCACTGCAGACTGTCAATGCAGCCATGAAATTAAAAGATGCTTGCTCCTTGGAAGAAAAGCTATGACAAACCTAGAGAGTGTATTAAGAAGAAGAGACATAACTTTGACGACAAAGCTATGGTTTTTCCAGTAGTCATGTGTGGATGTGAGAGTTGGACCATAAGGAAAGCTGAGTGCTGAAGAATTGATGCTTTTGAACTATAGTGCTGGGGAAGACTCTTGAGAGTCCCTTGGACTGAAAGGAGATCAAGCCAATCAATTCTAAAGGAAATCAGTCCTGAATACTCATTGGAAGGACTGATGCTGAAGCTGATGCTCCAATACTTTGGGCACCTGATGCAAAGAACTGACTCACTGGAAAAGACCCAATGCTGGAAAGATTGAAGGCAGGAAGAGAAGGGGGTGACAGAGGATGAAGTGGTTGGATGGCATTATTGACTCAATGGACATGAGTTTGGGCAGATTCTGGGAGATAGTGAAGGACAAGGAAGCCTGGCTGCTGCAGCCCATGGGATCACAAAGAGTGGGATGCAACTGAGTGACAACAACAAGAATCCAAATGTTATTCAAAGATATAATTCAAGAAAATGAGAAAATTCAATTTCAAGTAGATAAGAAAACAGGAAAATTGTCTAGCTTTTTCCTTTTCTGGATTTGAATATGGGGTTTGGTGTAGAGCCCTCTAGCTGTTTAAGAGTGAATAAATACTGGCATCACCAGGTAGATAAGAAAAAAATGAAGAGAGTAATATGATTGAAGATATGCTTGCAATAAGAGGAAATGAGGTACTGATAGAATAGAAGTCTAGGAAGATTTAACAGAACAATTAATTAAAAATTAGACTCAAAGAGCATTGTATAATATACATATATGATCAGTTACATGATACATGCAGTTTACTCCAAGTTTCAGAGCCATTCCTTTATAAACACACACACACAAACACATGCACACATGTTCTTGTCTAATGAGCTAGAGCTCTTAAAGAGTCTTTTTCTGCATGTGTAATCTCTTTAGGAGAGATGAATGATAGCAGCATAAATTGATAGTGATCATTAGTTCATCATGTTCATTTCAGACTGCCAGTATTTCAGAATCACTATCAGAAATGCAGGATAGTATTTCAGTACAATTTAGGAGCATTTTCAAAAAATAATCAAAAAGCCTTTGGTTTGTTTTCCATCTTTCACGTAGAAATTTTTGCATGTAAGAAATACTTATGTGAAACAAAAAATAGTTTTTTTCAGTAATCCTTTCCAGGGAAATGTATTGCTAAATCTCTGGTGTATATATATATATGTATTTATTTAGCAGGTAGAAGAAATGCTATTAAAAATTAAAAACTGACTGCAGTTACTCCTGGCTTCTGGATTAATGGCAAAATTTTTTTATCTAGTTGGTAGGTGATTATTCTGGTTTATTTGCAGAAAAGGAGGAGGAAAAGCAATTGATGGGTCTTTTTGGTGACAACAGGTAATATTATCATATGGTGCCAACACAATTACACAGTAAAAAATTGACATGAGTGAGCAAAGGGCAGAGACTGAGTTACATACTCTTTCTGAAAAAGTAGCAGGAAATTCAGTCGCTTAGATATCAGGGGAGTCTAGCAGCATGGTAGGAGGCTGTGGGTACACTGAGCAGCAGAGCCAGTGGGAAACCGAGAAGAAATGCAAGACTGATGGTTGCCAGATTTCTACACTAACATCTGCTTTTGAACTGGAAATTACTTCCTGTCCTACACTGTATCTATTGAGTCTTCACCAACTCACTTTTTACTAAAACTTCAGTAAAATTCCATTATACATAAAAGCTTTGTATCTGTGATACTTTGCATGCATTGTATATACAATGCATTTAAAAATCAAAATCATATTGTACATATAGAAAATTTTTTTGATTGAAGTGCTAACTTTTAAATAATGAATCCATTAGTTTTGGTATTTATTTTGATATGAGCATGAATATTTTTAGGCAAATATCTTTGTATGTGTGCATGCTAAGTTGCTTCTGCTGCTGCTGCTGCTAAGTTGCTTCAGTCGTGTCCAATTCTTTGCAACCCTATGGACTGCAGCTTGACAGGCTCCTCTGTCCATGGGATTCTCCTGGTAAGAATATTGGGTTTCTATGCCCTCATCCAGGGGATTTTCCTGACCCAGGGATTGAGCCTGTGTCTTATGTGGCTCCTGTATTGCAGGCAGATCATTTACTGCCGAGCCACCAGGGAAGCCCGTATCTTTGTATACAGTTCTGTTCTCTTAATGACAAAGGCCCAAAGTCAAGGCACAGCTTGACTGCAATGGATCCATTTTGTTGGAAACAGTTAAGATTGCTATATCTTTATTCATACATTTTTAGGCCTAGTCTCTTCCAGTTAATCAATTTGTACTTGCCTGTTATCAATCCTAGCAGTTTCACTCAAGTTGATTCATCCATAAGACAGCTGAAGTTGCCCCCAAAGTACCCCTAACCTTTTTAAGTTCCGAGTCCTTCTCAGACTTGGACCACTTAGAAATTTGAACATGCTTGTTTTTGAACTTAAGCTCTTCTGAGCCTCTGTATGTATATGTGTGTGTGTGTGTATTAGTCGCTCAATTGTGTACGACTCTATTTGACCCCATGGACAGTAGCCCGCCAGGCTCCTCTGTCCATGGAATTCTCTAGGCAAGAATACTGGAGTGGGTTGCCATTTACTTCTCCAAGGGATCTTCCCAACCCAGGGATCAAACCTGGGTCTCCTGCATTGCAGGCAGACTCTTTACCATCTGAGCCACCAGGAAGCCCTTTTGAGCCTGATAACCTCTAAATCTGGTGATGGAATAGATGAGAGAGGCTGAGCAGAGAGGTCAGCAAAGGTCAGCTGAACCAAAGTAGTTAAATGTGGGGGATCTTGCCCTCAGCTCCTTTCATGCTGGTCAGAGGATCCTTGGAAGTGATTTTTTTAAAATTGTAAACATTGCCTTATTTTGTCCTTATATTATCTGTGAGATATAATTGTTATTATTCTCACTATAAAGATGAAAAAAGCAGACTCGGATGAGGTTCCTGGTCATGAGCTAATATGTGGCAACCTAAGGCTCTATTAGCTTGTTTTGTTGCTGTACCTATTCCCAAATTCTTGAAAATCTTGAAGAACAAACATGATATAGTTTGAACTACATCTCACTGGTTTTATCTTTCTCTTCCTCTTCTCACTCTGGCACAGTTGTCCGTGGGATTTAGGCCAAAAGAAAGTGGGAGAAAAGAAAGGAGTCACAATGGGACTTTGTACCTGAGTCAACTACACAGTCCTGGGAACAGAACAGAGGTACGTCTGAAATCTCAGACTGTGAGTCTGATTCTTGTGGGAATGCTTAGTCTCCTAAAATATTAGTTAGTGACCCATCACTGAAATATAACAAAATAAAAGTACTCCGTGTGACTTCTAAGTTTAAGATAGCCTCATCACTAGTTCCCCAGAGTCAAGTATTTCATAAACATTATCTTAGTCATCCAGCACAGTTTTATTCATTCTACCTTTGAAGAGGAAAAAGAATCTGAAATTCAAAAAGGCTGCAAATTTGGCTCAAGGTCATACTAAAGCAAGATTATAATGAAAGCAAGCATAATTTAGTTATAGTTTCAATTCATCTGGGCAAATGCCTAAGACATAGAATGATGTGTAGCAATAGCTTCTATGCGCTATACTTCCTCCTCCTTATATCTCTACTTTCCCTTCCTCCTTCTTCCTTTCATCCTTCTTACATCTCTCCAGTATAGAACTCATTGCCCCTAAGTCTCTATATCTGAAGAGTAAATAACATAGAGTTTAGCCTGGTATTTCATGTTTCTCTCTAATCTAGATTTTCAACTTTTACTAAACACTTTCTGAGCTCTACACGTCTTGTGAATTTTTTGGTCTCCTAAGCTTTTCATTCAATGTTCCTTCCTCCCTGAAGCCCCTTCCATCCTCTTCCAGTTTCCATGGGCCCTTTGCTTCAAGACTCACTTCTATGATTGGCCATTTAAGAAGCTTTCTCCAATCTCTCCTGCTCCCACTCCATAGCATTTTTTCCTCTTTTACATCCCTTCCTACCACTGTAGGGAATATCTTTTGTTTTGTCTGTTCAGGATCCCTATCCTGACACCTGATTGTACCAACTTGGATCCTTTAACATCTGCTATGAATTTTTCAATGCAGTTCCTTTGTTCTTATGCTTTCTTCTGGTCACACTTGACTGGTCTAGGTGGGGCTCCTACCTCTAATTGGAAGTTTATTAATCAGAGTTTTAGATTTTTTTTAAACTAGAATTAAGAGAAAAAATATGTGTTTTTCTGGAGGCCAAAATTGTTGTGAGTCAGATTTGGGAGATGTAGTTAGGCTGCCATGGGTTTCCACAGAGAACAGTACTGCCTAAGCTGATGAGCAGTGAAAAGGATATGCTGGAGAAGCATCATAGAATGTGGGCAATATCCAAGTCTTGGTTCCAGCAGTTTCTGGATTGAACCTTCCTTGCATTCCATTAGACAATTTGCCAATTAGTTACATGTTGTCTCTTAGCTCCAACCTACCATTCTGTAGTCTACACCTTGCATTTCTTAGACCCCTATGCTAGATGACTCATTGATAGCTTACAGGAGACACAGAGGGCAATAAGAAGGCCCCAAAAGAGCATGGTCTTCTTTTTCATTCTCTGGCTGTTATTATCACCAGCTTCCCAGCAGTGACAGTTTGCTACAGATTCCACCTTCTTTGGCACTCCAGAAAGGACTACCCCTTCCTCAAAGTCTAAGCATCATCTCTACAGTCACTGCTCTGAGATCCAGGGTTCTAGAAACACACTCCTTCTGTTTTGGTCCCCTGACCTGAAGGAGGTAGTTTCTTCCTGCACTTATCACCTCTGTTCACTTTTCCCCCTTTCAGCCTTCTAAATCTATGAAACTGTTTTCTATATATTATTCCCTCAGATAATATATAGTGATTCCTGTCTTACACATAAAACACTTCCCTTTTGGTTAAGGTGGTTTATACTGAGGTTCTGTCACTTGCTATCAGATCTCTCCTGACCTACATAAGTATGCTTTAAGTTTATCGTATAGACTAGCAGTCACTTTGTCTGGAATGTTTACTATATGCAAAGTAGTATGTAACTACTTTGTATTCATGCTTTTTTTTTTTAAATTGGGGTATAGTTGCTTTACAGTGTTGTTTTGGTTTTTCCTGTACAACAAAGTGAATCTGCTATATGCATGCATATATCTCTTCCCTCTTGGACCTTCCTTTCCCTCCCCTCAGTCCCACCCATCTAGGTCACCACAGAGACTGTGCTGAGCTCCTTGTCCTAAACTGCAGGCTCCCACTAGCTATCTATTTTACACATGGTTATGTATTTATGTCAATCTCCTTCTCCCAGTCCATCTGAAGGCCCCTCTCCCACCCCGTGTCCCCATGTCTGTTTTCTATATCTGTGTCTCTCTTCCTGCCCTGCAGAAAGATTCACCTGTGCATTTTTCTAGATTCCACATATATGCATTAATATACATTTGTAGTCTACACCTTCTGACTTACTTGATTCTGTATGACAGATTCTAGGTCCATCCGCATCTCTTCAAATGACCCAATCTTGTTTCCAACAACCCAATCTTGTTCCCAATGACCCAGTCTTGTTCCCAATGACCCAATCTTGTTAATGACTGAGTAATATTCCATTATATATATGTACACATCTTCTTTATCCATTCATCTATGACATATGCAATGGTACCCCATTCCAGTACTCTTGCCTGGAAAATCCCATGGATGGAGGAGCCTGGTAGGCTGCAGTCCATGTGGTTGCAAAGAGTCGGACATGACTGAGAGACTTCACTTTCACTTTTTGCTTTCATGCATTGGAGAAGGAAATGGCAACCCACTCCAGTGTTCTTGCCTGGAGAATCCCAGGGACGGGGGAGCCTGGTGGGCTGCCGTCTATGGGGTTGCACAGAGTCAGACACGACTGAAGCGACTTAGCAGCAGCGGCAGCATGACGTATGCACCCAAATGTCCACGGCAGCACTATTTACAATAGCCAGGACGTGGAAGCAACCTAAATGTCCATTGTCAGATGAATGCATACTTTTATTTAATTCTCTCATCATTATAAGATAAGCATACTGATCAAAGAGGCTTCTTTTAGCTTTCAGTCAGTCAGTTCAGTTCAGTCGCTCAGTCGTGTCCGACTCTTTGTGACCCATGAATTGCAGCATGCCAGGCCTCCCTGTCCATCACCAACTCCCAGAGTTCACTCAGACTCACGTCCATCAAGTCAGTGATGCCATCCAGCCATCTCATCCGCTTTTAGGTTTCATCTGTCATCTCTACCTGGCTCTGTACATACTCATGGGTTCACACACTATGTTCCCACAGATACCTTATGGTATGTGAACCCTTCCCCTTTCTTTATCTGCCAGATGGGCAGACTTCATACCTGTTATAAAGGAATTGGTCTATTTCTAATACCAAAGCAAAAGAGTTTCTTCCTGCCTGAATGAAGTGCCTCTGCTATGTAAGTGATGTCAAAAATGCAGGATCAACCACGCAAGTCCTCCACCAGTCCCTCCACCAGCCTGCTAACAGAGACAGATCTGGAAAGGGGTATTGGTCTTCGAATAGACTGTCTTTGCCTTCCAGAAAGTTATTTTAAAACACGAAGTCTTGCAAAGGAACTTTTGAATTTCTAAGGCCAGGGACAGAGGGACTTGATCCCATCTAACATGTTAAAGGCCCAAGTCTTTTATCTGGATACCTGCCTAGAGATAAGAAGTAACAAGGATCCAGGAATAACTGGAAAACAGGTCCAATATAGAACAATCCAATGGGTGCCAGAATATCCTGTATTGATTCCTGAGTCTAATATAGCATCCTCGTCATGTTACATCCTTATTGTTCAATCTAGTAAAGTTGTTTTTGGAAAAGGGTATGATTTATCCATGTTTGGAGATAATGGCATAACAGGGACAAGTAATAATGTGATGAAGGACCAAGTCCTTCAAGACTACACTGCTAAAAAGTGACAGATCTAAGCTCTGAAACATTATGGCTCCAATCTCATGTGTTTAACCATTGTATCTCACTGCTTATCTCTTCAAAATTGTGATCAATACATGATTTCATTTCATCCCTTCTCCATTGTTTAATCTTGTCCTCAATTTACCGGGCAGTGCCTTGCACTGACCAGAAACTCAAAGATTAAATATTGAACATCTTACAAATCACAGAGACAAACTAACCATCCTCTGTGAACTTAATCTTTCTTTTTGTTCCAAGGAGACCTTGTTTCAAGGTAATCGCATCTCTGAGACCTCTGCCTCGTGTCAGGCAAAGCAATTCTTTTTTTCTGTGTTGTAGAGGGTATCATCAATTTTACATAAGATAGGTTCAAGAAAGGAGCTTCTGCTACCAAAACAACTCTGAAAATTCTCTAATACAGAAGATGCTTCAAACTACCTAAACTCATTCCTGCATATATATGTATATAAAAGGAATAAGTAAAAAGGTATGTGTCCATATATACGGGCTTCCGAGGTGGCTCAGATGATAGAGTCTGCCTGCAATGTGGAAGACCTGGATTAGATCTCTGGGTCAGGAAGTACCCATGGAAAAGGGAATGGCAACCCACTCCATTATTCTTGCCTGGGAAATCCCACGGACAGAGAAACCTGGTGGGCTACAGTCCATAGAGTTGTATCAGTTCAGTCGCTTGGTCGTGTCCGACACTTTGCGACCCCATGAATGGCAGCACGCCAGGCCTCCCTGTTCATCACCAGCTCCTGGAGTTTACTAAACTCATGTCCATTGAAGTCGGTGATGCCATCTAACCATCTCATCCTCTGTCATCCCCTTCTCCTCCTGCCTTCAATCTTTCCCAACATTAGGGTCTTTTCAAATGAGTCAGCTCTTGCATCGGTTGGCCAAAATTTTGGAGTTTAACCTTCAACATCAGTCCTTCCAATGAACACCTAGGACTGATTTCTTTTAGGATGGACTGGTTGGATCTCCTTGCAGTCCAAGGGACTCTCAAGAGTCTTCTCCAACACCACACTTCAAAAGCTCAATTCTTTGATGCGCAACCTTTTTTATAGTCCAACTCTCACATCCATACATGACCACTGGAAAAAACCATAGCTTTGACTAGACAGACCTTTGTTGGCCAAGTAATGTCTCTGCTTTTTAATATGCTGTATAGTTTGGTCATAACATTCCTTCCAAGGAGTAAGCATCTTTTAATTTCATGGCTGCAATCACCATCTGCAGTGATTTTGGAGCTCAAAAAAATAAAGTCTGCCACTGTTTCCACTGTTTCCCCATCTATTTCCCATGAAGTGATGGGATAGGATGCCATGATCTTAGTTTTCTGAATGTTGAGCTTTAAGCCAACTTTTTCACTCTCGTCTTTCATCTTCATCAAGAAGCTCTTTAGGTTTTCTTCACTTTCTACCATAAGGGTGGTGTCATTTGCATATCTGAGGTGATTGATATTTCTCCCAGCAATCTTGATTCCAGCTTGTGCTTCCTGCAGCCCAGCATTTCTCATGATGTACTCAGCATATAAGTTAAATAAGCGATATACAGCCTTGATGTACTTGTTTTCCTATTTGGAACCAGTCTGTTGTTCCATGTCCAGTTCTAACTGTTGCTTTCTGACCTGCATACAGATTTCTCAAGAGGCAGGTCAGGTCTGGTATTCCCACCTTTTTGAGAATTTTCCACAGTATCTTGTGATCCACACAGTCAAAGGCTTTGGCATAGTCAATAAAGCAGAAATAGATGTTTTTCTAGGATTTTCTTGCTTTTTCAATGATCCAGCAGATGTTGGCAATTTGATCTCTGGTTCCTTTGCCTTTTATAACACCAGCTTGAACATCTGGAAGTTCACGGTTCACATACTGCTAAAGCCTGGCTTGGAGAATTTTGAGCATTACTTTACTAGTCTGTGAGATGAGAGCAACTATGCGGTAGTTTGAGCATTCTTTGGCATTGCCTTTCTTTGGGATTGGAATGAAAACTGACCTTTTCTAGTCCTGTTGCCACTGCTGAGTTTTCCAAATTTACTGACATATTGAGTGCAGCACTTTCATAGCGTCATCTTTCAGGATTTGAAATAGCTCAACTGGAATTCCATCACCTCCACTAGATGTAGTGATACTTCCTAAGGCCCACTTGACTTCACATTCCAGGATGTCATGGACACATGGACCTCACCAGATGGCCAACACTGAAATCAGATTGATTATATTCTTTGCAGCCAAAGATGGAGAAACTCTATACAGTCAGCAAAAACAAGACCAGGAGCTGACTATGGCTCAGATCATGAACTCCTTATTGCCAAATTCAGACTTAAATTGAAGAAAGTGGAGAAAACCACTAGACCATTCAGGTATGACTTAAATCAAATCCCTTATGATTATACAGTGGAAGTGAGAAATAGATTTAAGGGACTAGATCTGATAGACAGAGTGCCTGATGAAATATGGACGGATGTTCGTGACATTGTACAGGAGACACAGATCAAGACCATCCCCAAGAAAAAGAAATGCAAAAAAGCAAAATGGCTGTCTGAGGAGGCCTTACAAATAGCTGTGAAAAGAAGAGAAGCAAAAAGCAAAGGAGAAAAGATAAGATATACTCATTTGAATGCAGAATTCCAAAGAATAGCAAGGAGAGATAAGAAAGACTTCCTCAGCAATCAATGCAAAGAAATAGAGGAAACCAATAGAATAGGAAAGACTAGAGATCTCTTCAAGAAAATTAGAGATACCAAGGGGACATTTCATGCAAAGATGGGCTCAATAAAGGACAGAAATGGTATGGACCTAACAGAAGCAGAAGATATTAAGAAGAGGTGGCAAGAATACACAGAAGAACTGTACAAAAAAGATCTTTACAACCCAGATAATCATCATGGTGTGATCACTCACCTAGACCAGACATCCTGGAATGGAGTTGTATCAGTTCAGTTCAGTCGCTCAGTCATGTCCGACTCTTTGCGACCCCGTGAATCACAGCACGCCAGGCCTCCTTGTCCATCACCAACTCCCGGAATTTACTCAGACTCACGTCCATCGAGTCAGTGATGCCATCCAGCCATCTCATCCTCCGTCGTCCCCTTCTCCTCCTGCCCCCAATCCCTCCCAGCATCAGAGTCTTTTCCAATGAGTCAACTCTTTGCATGAGGTGGCCAAAGTACTGGAGTTTCAGCTTTAGCATCATTCCTTCCAAAGAAATCCCAGGGCTGATCTCCTTCAGAATGGACTGGTTGGACCTCCTTGCAGTCCAAGGGACTCTCAAGAGTCTTCTCCAACACCACACTTCAAAAGCATCAATTCTTCAGTGCTCAGCTTTCTTCACAGTCCAACTCTCACATCCATACATGACCACTGGAGAAACCATAGCCTTGACTAGATGGACCTTTGTTGGCAAAGTAAGGTCTCTGCTTTTTAATATGTTGCCTAGGTTGGTCATAACTTTTCTCCCAAGGAGTAAGCGTCTTTTAATTTCATGGCTGCAGTCACCATCTGCAGTGATTTTGGAGCTCCCCCCAAAATAAAGCCTGACACTGTTTCCACTGTTTCCCCTTCTATATCCCATGAAGTGATGGGACCAGATGCCATGGGCTTCGTTTTCTGAATGTTGAGCTTAAGCCAACTTTTTCACTCTCCACTTTCATCAAGAGGCTTTTTAGTCATATATATATATATTTATTTATTTATAAATATATATATTTATTTATTTATTTTCTCAGACTCATGAGAAACAGACACTTCACTACCTATGGTACTTGAGGAGTTGAGCTGCTAAGTCCTCAGGGACACTGCTGACTGAAATGCTGAAGGCATAGAAAGGTGGAAACTGGGTGGTGACCAGGTGGCAGAGCACATGGTAAGTCACGTGCTGCGATTCACGGGTCGCAAAGAGTCAGACACGACTGAGCGACTGAACTGAACGGATACAACTCCATTCCAGGATGTCTGGTCTAGGTGAGTGATCACACCATGATGATTATCTGGGTTGTAAAGATCTTTTTTGTACAGTTCTTCTGTGTATTCTTGCCACCTCTTCTTAATATCTTCTGCTTCTGTTAGGTCCATACCATTTCCAGTGGTTGCCTCATTGCCTCATTGCATCTCTGGTCGCATTGTTGGAGAAACCAGGAGTCATGGGCCTGCCCCACCAAGTGGCATTGCTGGCAAGAAAGAAGCTTCTTCTGTTATCGGCAGGACAGAGATCAGTGGAAATGCTTTAGAGGACCCTGCCTAGCCTGGCTTCTGCTAGGTTCACTTTCTCACTTTATTCTGGTTGCTTCACCTGCCACCTCCATGGAGAGCCTGCCCCTGACATGCTATCTGTAAAAACCCTTCTCCCATTAGTCTTCTAACCCTACTCTGCTGCATTTGTCATAACTTTTAAAAAAATCTCTGCTGCTGCTGCTAAGTCGCTTCAGTCGTGTCCGACTCTGTGCGACCCCATAGATGGCAGCCCACCAGGCTCCGCCATCCCTGGGATTCTCCAGGCAAGAACACTGGAGTGGGTTGCCATTTCCTTCTCCAATGCCTAAAAGTGGAAAGTGAAAGGGAAGTCGCTCAGTTGTGTCCGACTCCTAGTGACCCCCTGGACTGCAGCCTACCAGGCTCCTCCGTCCATGGGATTTTCCAGGCAAGAGTACTGGAGTGGGGTGCCATTGCCTTCTCTGAAGTCAGTCGTAACCAGGGCCTATTTGCTCCTGCCTGTAAAAAAAAATAATTAAAATAATAATACTGACCATTTCCTGAAAACTTACTACATGCTACACACTGAACTATGAACTAAAATAGTATTTCCATTAATCATCTTGATAAAGTCTATGAGTTAGGCCTGACCTCATTTTACAAATAGGGAAGCTGAGGCTCAAAGAAATTTATTTTCCTTCCCTAAAGTCCCAGAGCTGGTAAACAGCAAAGCCTGGATTTAGAACAAATGCTTTTAACCCTCAATTCACTACTCTTATCCACTACACCAAAGCTGGTGGCCTTTGGTGCCATAGACTCAGCTTCAGTGTTCTGAGCCAACCCTGAGTGCCCCAGTATCTTCAAAGATTTTTCCTTCCAACACTATTGTGACTATCCCAGTCCAAGACCTGTATCTATGCCTTGGTTTTTCTGCCTATCCCACTGCTTATTTCTAGTAACAACAAACTGACTAGACCCAGTATGTAATTCAGAGTTGGCATGTTCCTCTTTATTAAGGCAACTCCCAGGGACATACTCCACCCCGCGAATGAGAACCCTTTGATTCTCATGCCAGTCAGAATCACATCTGAGCTTGCTCAGTCCTTTAAAAATGCCAATTAAAGCTTTCTCCAGCCTCTGTCGACAAATTGATTTTCCTTTATCCCATCCTAATGACCATGCCTGCCATCTTCTCTATGAAGATTTTATCATCTCATGGTCCAGTCCACTTTCTCTAGTTTAGACCAAAGACTACTTTGGCAGAGGCTTTCTGCCCACATCATTATTTTCATTTTTCTCTTCCCATGTAATGATTGAACTTGCTCATTAGCAATTGTTTATCCAAGAATTTAGGAAACAGCTATTGTTGATTGCAGTGCACCTAGAAATGCAGCCTTGTCAGATGGTGCATTCTTATTCCAGGCAGATAAACTAATAGGGACTGTTGGCTACTTAGAAGAATTGAAAATCTTCTAGGCTGACATTTAAGTAAATTAGCTTCCTCACATCTCCTTTTTTCTGCCCAATCCACTTCTTCTCCCAGGAAAACTTACATAACATTCTTTCTGTGCCATCATCTTCATCCTGACTTGAAGACTTCTTCATCAAACCCTTGGCCCAGAGCAATTCAGTTCATCCATTTATTATGTGATCATCTGATGTATGATTATTCATAAAACTCCAGCTGACAAATTGGGAGCTGTCATTATCTCCCAACATTACCTTTTTCTAAACAAGGAACTATCTTTTCTCCTCTTACCTTTCTACATTAAAAAAAGTTATTCATTTATTTATATACTTCTGGCTGTGATTAAGTCTTCGTTGTTGCCAGGGCCTTTTCTCTAGTTGTGGTGAGTGGGGTCTACCCTTAGTTACAATGTGCCGGCTTCTCTTGTTGAAAACCACAAGCTCTAGGGTGCACGGGCTTCAGTTTTGATGTCTGGGCTCAATTGTTGTGGCTCCCAGGCTCTAGAGCACAAGCTTATAGTTGTGGCACACAGGCTTAGTTGTTTTGAGGCATGGTGAGTGGGATCTTCCTGAACCAGGGATCAAACCCTTGTCTCCTGCATTGGCAGGTGGATTCTTTACCACTGGGCCACCAGGGAAGATCTTGTCTTTCTGCTTTACAAACACATTATGTATCAGTTAATAGCAACTATCGAGAATTCTCTAATACATTACATCTCCAGTTGCAAAATAATATAAAGTTAAAATGATAAACATTTTAATAGAATGTCACAAGTAACATTAACTTGATTCATAAACTGTTTTAGATTTCTATATTTAAAGCCTATGGGAACCTTAAAAGATAGGCAACTGGTAATAAACATTATACTAACCAAGGCCTAGATTGGTGTCAAGAGGACTGAATTTCAGTTCTAATTGTTCTACCGTACTGTACTTAGTTGCTTAGCGATGTCCAACTCTGCAACCCATGGACTGTAGCCCACCAGGCTCCTCTGTCCATGGGGATTCTCCAGGCAAGAATATGGGAGTGGGTTGCCACTCAAGAACCCTCCCCTTCTCCAGGGGATCTTCCCAACCTAGGGATCGACCCCAGGTCTCCTGCATTGCAGGCAGATTCTTTACTGTCTAAGGCACCAGGGAAGCCCATGTCTTCAACTAGTCCTCTGTTATGTTGAACAATTCTTTCCATATTTTTGGATTCTCTGAAAGTATAAGAAACTAGACCACATGATGTTCTAGGATTTGGAACATCCCAAGGTTATATTATAAACCTGTTTTAATTTTTTATTAAGAACAGATGTTAACTCACTTAAGTTTTCAAAAATATCTCCTTGTAATCTATCAGATAATTTATTTCTTAACTATCCAAAATTTTGAAAAAAAAAATTCTTTAAACTAGACTACTGAGGCTTCTAGTACTCTACTTCCCCCTTTTTGTCCCCAAGTTCATAATAAAATTTTGCTTGAGAGTTCTAGTCCTGTGTCACCTGGAATAAGAGAATATGAAGTGAGAGGTCCAGTGTCCTGGCTTGGACAGGAGTGTGAGAGCGTTGTAGTTCAACATGGAGATGCCAGGGACAATCTGTGACTGACCCCAGAGGGAAAGATGGATCTCTGGGACAGACTTATGCTTATTCTCCAGTCACCCGTCACTGCTGAAAGAGTCTTCTTTTGGTTCCAACCTAGAAAGCTATGGGCTTTATATTTACTAAGAAAGGAAGCTTTTCATTTGTGTTTAACTTTCATTCATTTAAACACAGGAATTACTATATGCCAGATAACAGACTAGGGATGTAGAGAGAGAGGAGAGCAAGGAACCCAGTGAGAAGAGAAAAGCATTAGTCCAATAATTGACTAATAAGTACAATTACATCATGGGGTAAGTGCTATCGTGCTATCACAGTTACGGTGTAACAGGTTCCCCCACCCACCCTGTTTGCTTCCCTGTGATGCTCTTTACCTGGTAGCGTGTGTGTGTGTGTGTGTGTGTGTGTGTGTGTGTGTGTGTGTGTGTGCATGTGAAGATCTGCATGTGAGAATACAATCTCAGTCCTTTATGTTAGCTAATGGCTTTGCCTAGATGCAAAAGGATTTCCTTAGCCCAAGATTTGATATCTCACAAATAGAAAGGTACACATTTCTCATTCTATGAGCGAGAAAGACTGTGGATTCTCTGCTTTCACATTACTCTCTGTATCAACAAGATCTGATTGCATCACAATTTCCCTAAAAGCAAGCCCTCTACCTAAGTAAAGATCATTTTCTTCTGAGATAACATACACTTCTTGTGAGTTACAAGGTTAACATCTTTGTCCTGTTGACATAATTTTTGACCTTGCTTCTTACAGAATAATAATCCTGGCAGGATACTGTTCAGAAACATCTGACCTCCGCATAAACTAGGTTATCTGACTTTGTCTAGGGCATTAGTTTTAGGCATTGCTGATCACTGAAAAAGCAAGAGAGTTCCAGAAAAACATCTATTTCTGCTTTATTGACTATGCCAAAGCCTTTGACTGTGTGGATCACAATAAACTGTGGAAAATTCTGAAAGAGATGGGAATACCAGACCACTTGACCTGCCTCTTGAGAAACCTGTATGCAGGCCAGGAAGCAACAGTTAGAATTGGACATGGAACAACAGACTGGTTCCAAACAGGAAAAGGAGTACGTCAAGGCTATATATTGTCACCCTGCTTATTTAACTTATATACAGATTACATCATGAGAAACACTAGGCTGGAAGAAGCACAAGGAATCAAGATTGCCAGAAGCAAAATCAATAACCTCAGATATGCAAATGACACCACCCCTCTTATGGCAGAAAGTGAAGAACAAAAGAGCCTCTTGATGAAAGTGAAAGAAGAGAGTGAGAAAGTTGGCTTAAAATGCAACATTAAGAAAACTAAGATCATGGCATCCGGTCTCATCACTTCATGGTGAGTAGATGAGAAAACAGTGAAAACAGTGGCTGACTTTATTTTTCTGGGCTCCAAAATCACTGCAGATGGTGATTGCAGCCATGAAATTAAAAGACGTGTACTCCTTGAAAGGAATGTTATGACCAACCTAGACAGCATATTAAAAAGCAGAGACGTTACTTTGCCAACAAAGGTCTGTCTTGTCAAGGGTATGCTTTTTCCAGTAGTCATGTATGGATGTGAGAGTTGGACTATAAAGAAAGCTGAGCACAGAAGAATTGATGCTTTTGAAGTGTGGTGTTGGAGAAGACTCTTGAGAGTCCCTTGGACTGCAAGGAGATTCAACCAGTCCATCCTAAAGGAAATCAGTCCTGGGTGTTCATTGGAAGGACTGATGTTGAAGCTGAAACTTCAATACTTTGGCCACCTGATGCGGAGTGCTGACTCATTTGAAAAGACCCCGATACTGGGAAAGATTGAGGGCACGAGGAGAAGGGGACGACAGAGGATAAGATGGTTGGATGGTGTCACTGACTCAATGGACATGGGTTTGGGTGAACTTCAGGAGTTGGTGATAGACAGGGAGGCCTGGTGTGCTGCGGTTCATGGGGTCGCGAAGAGTCAGACACCACTGAGCAACTGAACTGAATAAACAATGGCTGTGAATCTAAAGACTGTAGCATTGAAAGAGGATCTAGAGACTCCACCTGGAAACACCCAAACTTCATGATTCAACTATTTGTCAGTTTTATTCTGTTAGTTCAGTTATTTATTCATGAAAATGTATACAGCATCATCTACCATTCATGTAATATGATGGTAAAGACAGAAATGTTCTGGTATTGTTCACAATCTAGCTGACTCTTTATTGTAAACATATAAACAATCAGTGTTTACTAGCTGTGACATCCAAGAGATACATTTTTCTTCTTGTCCACATTGCTTCTGTACTAATGGTCTGTCATTTAGCAGCTGATTGGAAGTTTCCAGCTATTCTTGATGATGGAGAAGAACACAGAGAAGCATGATTCTTTACATTGTTACTGACTCTCCCTTGAGTGGGATAAGAGGGTCCACAGGTGCTCTGGGAATCCATTAAAATAAAAGCACATTTCTGAAAAGTGCAGTCGAAAGAAAGAACTAAATTTCTTAGCATATGACCCAGTCTTCAACTTGTGGTTCTATTAATCTCTAAATGATTTCACTAACTGGAGAGTTCATGGAAATGGTATCAGAAATGCTCATCTCAGCACAGATGCTGGCAAAAGTCTCCCCATACAGGACTCGACTCTAATTGAATAAAATTAACCCAGAGCTGAGAAACTTGAGATCTCCTGAAAAGTCTAATGTTGGAACTTGAGATGCAATTCCGCTGCATTTGACTGCATGTTAATGGTGTTTTGTTTCAATGGGATGAATCTTAAGTGTTGTTAGCTTAGTTTTTGAGAGTTTCTTGAGTGTTCTTAAGCCTTGGAATGATGCTCAGAAAAATCTGTCTTTAGTGTGCTGTATGGAATCTTGATAAAAAAGCCAACACACTTAAACTGCTTTTATTGAAACTTAATATCAAGTTGAAAATAGACTATAGATGGAGTGTCGTGCCCTGTTCTGGGTACTGTTATTTCAACAGTGATGCTGCCAGTTCTAAAATGTAAGGTACAGGAAGTGCCACTCAGGAGGAATCTAGAAAGAAAGTTTCACAAATGATAGTTGAGATAATACTGGATGTTTTCCCTGAAGAAATGAAGATTCCAGGTTGATGAAGATGGCAGGAGCTAAGGAAAAACAGAGTTACAAAGAATTGTTTTTCTCCAAAAGGCTACATAAAGACTCATGGGAGGGAGTTTCTAGTAGGCAAATTTGGGGATCTAAAATTAGAGGGAAAAAACCAGAGGTATTCACATATAGAAAGGACTGACTCTCAGAATCCATTCTAGGCTCTGATATTCCAGCTGAAGCTAGGAACTCCATTCCCTGTAGTCTGTAAAACCAGAGGAAGTAAATCTGATTTAGGTACAGAAGGTTAAGGTACTAGAGTAGGGTACATCTGAGTGTATATCACCCCTACAACTTCTTGGCTATAAATATGAGTAAGAAATGTACTTTATCTGAACCGAAGTTCTATAATTTTAAAAATAGAGGTAACACTTTCTTCTGCATGTTTGCTTTGTAATGAATGAGTAAGGTTTTGTATGTCAGCGGTCTGTTGAAATGCTTGATACATAGAAAGCACTCCTGAGTAACTTGGAGGGTCACCTCCAGTTTTAAGAATCCCAAATTCTGAGAATGGTGCATGGGGTACACCACAATTTGTGCTAGATACCTTTTTCTGTTCTTCTCTATCTTATATACATCACGGTCCTACCTAAGGGTGTCACTTATTGGCCTGGAGTACACTGTGTTCAAATCTGTGACCAGAGTTTCTTAAATCAATGTGAGATTACTTAGGAGATATTTAGTGTTCACGATGTTTAGGATCCATGATGTGTTCATGAATGTTTAGATGTTTAGTGTTCATGATGTTTAGATGTTTAGGATTCATGAGTGAGCTCCAATTAAGATGGCTTGTTTGGCTTTGACTTCAGTACGGGGGTAGGGGCGAAATCTCACAACACTTTACTGCTTCTTGGGATGCCAGGGTTTGTGCTTTGGATTTCCTATAAAATAGCTCAATTGGAGAAGTCATTTCACCTCTGACAAACTCAGATTCCTTATCACTGAAACAAGGATGTTGATTAGACTAATCATTAAAAATATCCCTATTTATACAAATAATAGGATTTTACTATATGACCAGCTCTGTCAATTCTTTTCTAGAAAGGAGAGGGTGGAGAATGCTGTTTGAATTCCAAAAAACCTTATGATGGCAGAGAATTAGGGAGAAAAAGTGAAAAAGTGGAAAAGTGTTCACTGGAAACTAATACAAAGAAAAGCAAATGGTACAGATTCAAGTTTAGAAAAATATCAAATCTGGATGACCTGAGAGACCTCAATGGCTTCCCTGGTGGCTCAGCCGACAATGAATCTGCCTGCCAGTGTAGGAGACCCAGGTTTGATTCCTGGGTTCAGCTCTCATGGAGAAGGGAATGGCTACTCACTCCAGTATTCTTGCCTGGAAAACCCCAGGGACAGAGGAGTCTGGCAGGTTACAGTCCATGGAGTTGCAGAGTCAGACGTGTGACTGAGTTACTAAGTGCATGTGTGTGTGTGCGTACACACACACACACGAGAAACTTCAAATATCCTTGATCCAGGAAGTAAATAAAGAAGAATGAAAAGAGATGCACAGGATGTTCTGGAAGACCCAAATCATGTATAGGTTGGTCAGAAAAACTTTCAAGGTCCCTTCTTGATAGAGGAAGATGGGTTTGCCAGATAGACCAGGAGAGAAGGCATTTGGGACTCAGGTCCAAGTGTGTGAGCAAGGACATGCTGTGCTTCATGAGCAGCAAGTGGGCCCAGTATGCCAAGAGTTCCAGATGTGTGTAAAAAATTAGAAAGGTGTGAAGTGGGAGAAGGAATAGGATCAGAGCCAGAAAATGAGTGTTTATTATTCTCCTCTCAAAGAACACTTAGAAATGTGTAATTATGCAAGAGCATTGGTAAGTATTGTACAAAAAAAAATATGAATTTCTTTCTTTCCTACTTTCCTTCCAAAAATGATGACCATCCTGCTATACTAGGGAGGACTGACCTTGTGTGAGGTACATCAGATGTTGAAATCCTCACTCAAGGCTGCAGACCATCCCTTAACTGCACAATTTCATAGCTTTTGGACCCCCAGTCTATGTCCAATTTACTCATATTCCCAGTCGCCTGAAAATGTGATCCATCCTAGTTGGGCTCCCTGATTCAGCAGGTGGCCCAGGCTAATATTATTCTTGGTGCCATCCTCAAGAATCTCAGCCAAACTCCGGACACACTGCTTCACTATGTTCCCTTCTCAGCTTTGCTGTCTTCTAGTTCTCTCTTTCCTTGTTCAGAGTGATAAAGGGTCAGATTAATAAGCCACTGGGTGCTTAGTTGCTCAGTCATGTCCAACTCTTTGAGACCCCATGGACTGTGGCCCTCCAGGCTTCTCTGCCCATGAGATTTCCCCAGCAAGAATACCGGAGTGGGTAGTCATTTCCTTCTCCAGGGGATCTTCCTGAACCAGTGCTGGAACCGGTGTCTCCTGCATTGACAGGCAGATTCTTTACCACTGGCACCACCTGGGAAGCCTATTAAGCCACTAGCTAAGCCAATATCTGAGGAAGGAATAAGGTCTCCTCTGTTGCACGCACTCCCAATCTGCATGAGCTATTCTCCCAGAGTCCCTGAGGAGGAAGTGAAGCAACCAGCCATCCCTCCTCTACAGGTGATGTGAGGAAGGAAACAGTCACTCTGTGAACTCTGCGCTTTCCAAAATGTTCACTGCTTTCCCCTTCTTGAGTCTTCTTGTAACAACTTAGAGTTTGAGTATTTTGCTCCCACAAAGCCCTTCAGGCATACTTTCACAAGCCCATTGTTCTTAAAATGTAGCAAAGTTTGCAATCTTTTGCCTTTAAACTTTGGACCCTAATTGCCCACTTGACTTCTTATACTGTTTTAAAAACTTCATGGTGTCTGTAACAAAACACATGGTTCACGTATTTTGCCTTTTAGACATGGATTGCTATCCACTCCCTTAATTGTTCAATGGAAGTCCTGAGGTCCAAAGACATGAAGGGGTCCGTTTAGGATCACATATTTGTTATTAGAAACTAGAATCATATCAGTTAGGATGCTCTTGGTTACAGGAAACCCTACTCTAACCTGGGTTAAGCAGTAACAGAATGCATTGCATTGTGTAACTCGAGGTCCAGGGGTGGGATGGTCTACAAAAAAGCACCATGAAGAGCTCTGACTGTATCACTCTGCTTTTCTCTCTGCCTGTCCTTATACCAGGTGTCAGCTTTGGGTCAGACTCACATCCCCCAAACTCTCAACTTGCCTGCTCACTGTAACTGTGGCAAAAATAACTTCCTTGTTCTTGTCTAACCAGTGAAAGAAATTCTTTCCTCCAACCATAGAATGAAAGTTCTTTGAACCTGACTGAACCAAACTAATTGTGTACTCAATCCTGCACCAATACAGCCCCAAGGATGTAGGTGCACTGATTAGCTTAAACCTGGGTCCCTGAATAAATCGCTAGCAAGGGGATAGAATTACTCTAATTGGCTTAGATGTTAGGATCCATTTTCTGGAGTGCAGATAAGTTCAGGTTCCTGAGACACATAAGACTGTTAAAGATTGGTGACAGGCAATTATCCAAACAAAATTAGGAAGGAGGGAATGGATACTGTGTAAGCAACAAACAGTATCAACCATAGGAACCCAGGGACTCAGTATATTCCAGTCCCATGCTGACTGCCTGATATGAAGGAAGAAAGATGAAGAACTCTGGAGTTTGTGCTTCAAAGAGTACCACACTTAAAACAGACAGCATGTGATCTTTCCTATGAGTAATGATGCTGAGACAGTCCAAACAGAAAATAGCTAATGAGAAAGCATCCATTTTTTTCTGCTGCCAAGACCATGCCATCTGTTATGACATCACAGGTGGATACAGCTGCACATTTTATCTTGTGAAGTTGCCAAGGCAACAGAGTCTGACCATGACAGTAGCGTAAGGGGGCAGCATAGAAACAGACTTTCCTTTTTTCAATATTTTTTTTCACTGTGAAAACCAATTTAGAATAAAGTGAAATTTACTGTTGGAGAATATTTTAGATACCCAGAGATAGGTCAGCCAGAGAAAAAGTAACTAATTTTTTAATTCATATTTTTAGATATTCTTCAGTGGGTTAAAATGATCAATAAATTAATATGAGATGGAACCTTCTATGATGGATCTCAGTTGCTTTGTTTAAACTCTTCATCTAATTTTTTTTTTTTTTTTTACTTTTTGAATTTCTTATCAATAAGACACAGGTCTGTGCAGATCTGGCTTTTTTCTCTTGATTTTTTTTTCCCTCTATCAAATTCTGCCTGGCTCTCTTTTAGCTATCTGATGAAACTTCTTCAACACATTTTTTGAACTTATACTGCACAGTGCATATCACAGAACTAGATAAATAGAAAGTATTCAATTATACTTTTTTGTGAATTGCTCTTTCCTTATGTTTCCTTGTTTTATTTTCTATTTCGTGGCCAGTTTTCTAAGTTTATTTTTCTTATTAGCTTCTTTTAATAGAGATTTGTCCAAAACTAATAATGGGTTGAAAATGCAGTTTATAAAACACCATCAATCTCATTAAAGAAAACTAACTTACACTGTTTACCAGCCTATCATGAGATTTGGTATACCTCTTTCATCTTTTTGATTAGTGATTGAACTTTTCATATACCCTTATAAGCAGCAGAAAGCCCAGTGTCTCCTTCTTGAGGCTTTAGCACTAATTCTGCAAGAAATATGGGGCTTTCTCATTCATTCATTTATTCATAGAAAAAATTATAAAGTGACCATTGTGTGCTAGACACTGTTCCAGGTGCTGGAGATACAACTGTTGAAGAGGTTTGTCCTCAGATACTTTTAGAGAGAACTAGGAAATCCATGCCTCCTAGCACTGATGCTTTGATCATTTCTGTGTGGTTCACTGCTGACCACTCACTCTATACTAATAAGTTAGAACCTGTTCACCATCAAGTGATATCTTTCCATGTCCAGATTCTTAACCAGTGTTAACACTGAAGTGTTAGCACCTCACCATGAGGTCCAGAATTATTGTGAAAGTGAAGTCACTCAGTTGTGTCCGACTCTTTGCTGACCTCATGGACTGTAGCCTACCATGCTCCTCTGTCCATGGGATTTTCCAGGCAAGAGTACAGAAGTGGGTTGCCATTTCCTTCTCAAGAGGCTCTTCCTGACCCAGGCATCAAGCCCAGATCTCCTACATTGTAGACAAACACTTAACCATTTGAGCCACCAGGGAAGTCCAAGGTTTCCCTAATAGCTCAGTTGGTAAAGAGTTGTTATATCTTAGTTCAAATCCGTAGCCATTTTCTCCAAAGCTTATAATTGAACCAGGAAAAACAAATCTTGAAGGAGTTGTATTTGTGTGAAATGATTCAGTTAACTTAATTTTTTAAAGTAACTCTTGCCATGACTTCAACTTTTTATAGAGATCATGAATCAAATTTGTAAACAAACAAAAGGACAACTGAAAATAATATGTCTAGAAACTTCTACGGAGAAGGCAATGGCACCCCACTCCAGTACTCTTGCCTGGAAAATCCCATGGATGGAGAAGCCTGGAAGGCTGCAGTCCATGGGGTTGCTGAGGGTCCGACACGACTGAGCGACTTCACTTTCACTTTTCACTTTCCTGCATTGGAGAAGGAAATGGCAACCCACTCCAGTGTTCTTGTCTGGAGAATCCCAGGAACGGGGGAGCCTGGTGGGCTGCGGCCCATGGGGTCACACAGAGTCGGATACGACTGAAGTGACTTAGCAGCAGCAGCAGCAGCAGCAGAGACTTCTAGTCTTCATTAGGATATAGAAAGCTGAGAGAATGTTGCTCCTAATTTACAATAGAAAATTCCAGAAAATCCAACAAAATTCTGAGATCTTTTAGGACAACATGGACAGGGGAGAAAAGCACAAATCCTGCTCAGACCCTTCTCCCCTAAGGAACAAAGACTTCAGTTGTCAGTGAAAGGACAGCAAACCCTCTTGCTTCCAGAGCACAGGTAGCTGTAGCAAAGAAAACAGACAAAAAACCCTCTATGATTAGAGGATGGGCAGCTAACTGGCCCAGACAATTTGAGGTCTCTTATGTTGGGGGAAGTGTAAGATCACTAAATCCAAACTCTGAGACCCTTGGATATAGAGCCTGTCTAGGAATGAGGCAGAAGCAGGGTAACAGAGAACACCTCCCAAACCCCACTATCACTACTGTGCTAGCAACCACCAAGTACCAAGCAATAACAGCCTACTGCTGGGTGAAAGACAGTACTGGGGAGACAATTTCTGTGACATGCAGATACATAGGAAAGGGGTAATGCTGAGGGCAGAGTGAGGACATGGCAAAACCATCTGGTAAACCAGCCCCCACTTACACAAGATGATACTAGAGGGTGAGCTGGTTAGGTGGCATCACTGACTCCATGGACATGAGTCTGAGTAAACTAAGGGAGACAGTGGAAGCCAGAGGAGCCTGGAGTGCTGCAGTCCATGAGGTTGCAAAGAGCCGGGCACTACTTAGGGACTAAACAACAACAGCAGTAATACCAAGGAAATGAAGCTGGTGAGGCCCTAAAGCAACAACAAAGGTGAAACAAGTTGAGTCTCTGATCACATTGACTCAAACCCCAGATGTTATTCCTATTTGCAAGCATTTGTTGTTGTTGTTGTTCTGTCTCTGAGTCGTGTCCAGCTCTTTGCAATCCCGTAGACTGCAGCACGCCAGGCTTCCCTGTCTTTCACCATTTCCTGGAGCTTGCTCAAACTCATGTCTGCTGAGTCAGTAATTATTTGCAAGCATAAATAATGTTTAGACTACACTCTCTACTGTTCTATTTGCTATATCTAGCTTGCAATATAAAGATAAAAATAACCACTGTCAGGAGACAAAATGATCAACACGACCATACTCAGTGATTACCCAGTATTGGGGCTATCAACCAATGAATATAAATCAATAATGACTAATATATTAAATATTCTATTAGAAAAGATGCACAATGTGCATGAACATATGGGAAATATCAACCTGGAGCACTGAAGACTGAAATAGGCTGCCAAATAGAAATGCTGGAAATAAAGGACATGGGTAGCAGAGATAAAGGGCAATTTAATGGATCCATCATGAGAATCAATATATTTTTTAAGTGGAAACAAGCTTCTCTGAGTATTTTTCAATGCGTTAATACATCCATGGCAGAAAGAGTGGGCTGAGGTCTCCTATCCCTCAAAGAAAACAACAAAAAATGTGCATCACTTCATTAAAAGAACTTAATGTCAAATCGCTTTGAAACATCCAAAGAGACCATCCAAAAGGAAACTCATATTGCTCCTTTATGGTAAGTCTTTTGTCTATATTCCTCTAAGAAAACAACTTCAAGATCAGAGAAATGCCTTGACAGTTGAAGAAATTTTCCTTTACGTTACAGGTTTAGACTACACTGCTCACCAAGGTGGTGCTAGTGGTAAAGAATCAGCCTGCCGATGAAGGAGACAAGAGGAAAACAATAAAATGAGAAAAACTAGAGAACCCTTCAAGAAAATTAGAGATACCAAAGGAACATTTCATGAAAACATGGGCACAAAAAGGACAGAAATGGTATGGACCTAACAGAAGCAGAAGATATTAAGATGAGATGGCAAGAATACACAAAAGAACTATACATAAAAGATCTTCATGACTCAGATAACCACGATGGTGTAATCACTCACCTAGAGTCAGACATCCTGCAATGTGAAGTCAAGGGGGCCTTAAGAAGCATCACTATGAACATGGAAAGTGGAGGTGATGGAATTCCAGTTGAGCTATTTCAAACCGTAAAAGATGATGCTGTAAAAGTGCTGCACTCAATATGCCAGCAAGTTTGGAAAACTGAGCAATGGCCATATGACTAGAAAAGGTCAGTTTTCATTCCAATCCCAAAGAAAGACAATGCCAAAGAATGCTCAAACAACCACACAATTGCACTTATAACATGACCAACCTAGATAGCATATTCAAAAGCAGAGACATTACTTTGCCAACAAAAGTCTGTCTAATCAAGGCAATGGTTTTTCCATTGGTCATGAATGGATGTGAGAGTTGGACTGTGAAGAAAGCTGAGCACTGAAGAATTGATGCTTTTGAACTGTGATGTTGGAGACTCTTGAGAGTCCCTTGGACTGCAAGGAGATCCAACCAGTCCACTCTGAAGGAGATCAATCCTGGGCATTCATTGGAAGGACTGATGCTAAAGCTGAAACACCAATACTTTGGCCACCTCATGCAAAGTGTTGACTCACTGGAAAAGACCCTGATGCTGGGAGGGATTGGGGGCAGGAGGAGAAGGGGACGACAGAGGATCAGATCGCTGGATGGCATCACCGACTCGATGGACATGAGTTTGGGTGAACTCTGGGAGTTGGTGATGGACAGGGAGGCCTGGCGTGCTGCAATTTTTGGGGTCGCAAAGAGTCAGACACGACTGAGTGACTGAACTGAACTGAACTGAACATGCTAGCAAAGTAATGCTCAAAATTCTCCAAGCCAGGCTTTAACAGTATGCAAACTGTGAACTTCCAGATATACAAGCTAGATTTAGAAAAGGCAGACGAATCAGAGTTCAAATTGCCAACATCCATTGGCTCATAGAAAAAGCAAGAGAGTTTCAGAAAAACATCTATTTCTGCTTTATTGACTCTGCCAAAGCCGTTGACTGTGTGGATCACAACAAACTGTGGAAAATTCTTCAAGAGATGGGAATATCAAACCACCTTATCTGCCTCCTGAGAAATCTGTATGCAGGTCAAGAAGCAACAATTAGAACCAGACATGGAACAACAGACAGGTTCCAAATTGGGAAAGGAGTACATCAAGGCTGTATGCTGCTGCTGCTGCTGCTGCTAAGTCACTTCAGTCGTGTTCGACTCTGTACTACCCCACAGACGGCAGCCCACCAGGCTCCCCTATCCCTGGGATTCTCTAGGCAAGAGTACTGGAGTAGGGTGCCATTGCCTTCTCCATCAAGGCTGTATACACCCTGCTTATTTAACTTATATGCAGAGTACATCATGCGAAATGCCCGGCTGGATGAAGCGCAAGTTGGAATCAAGATTTCTGGGAGAAACATCAGTAACCTCAGATATACAGATAACACCACCCTTATGGCAGGAAGTGAAGAAGAACTAAATAGCTTTTTGATGAAAGTGAAAGTAAAAAAGTTGGATTAAAACTCAACATTCAAAAAACTAAGATCATGGCATCTGGTCCCATGACTTCATGGGAAATAGATGGGGAAACAATGGAAACAGTGACAGACTTTATTTTTTAGGGGGCTCCAAAATCACTGCAGATGGTGACTGTAGCCATGAAATTAGAAGATGCTTGCTTTTTGGAAAAATAGCTATGACCAACCTAGACAGCATATTAAGAAGCAGAAACATTACTTTGTTGACAAAGTTCTGTCTAGTCAAAGGTATGGTTTTTCCAGTAGTCATGTATGGGTGTGAGAGTTGGACTGTCAAGAAACCTGAGCACCGAAGAATTGATGCTTTTGAACTGTGGTGTTGGAGAAGACTCTTGAGAGTCCCTTGGACAGCCAGGAGATCAAAGCAGTCAATCTTAAAGAAATCAGTCCTGAATATTCATTGGAATGACTGATGCTGAAGCTGAAGCTCCAGTACTTTGGCCACCTGATATGAAGAACTGACTCACTGGAAAAGACCCTGATGCTGGGAAAGATTGAAGGCAGAAGCAGAAGGGGATGACAGAGGATGAGATGGTTGGATGGCGTCACCAATTTGATGGAGATGAGTTTGAACAAGCTCTGGAGTTGGTGATGGACAGGGAAGCCTGGAGCGCTACAGTCCATGGGATCGCAAAAAGTTGGACACGACTAAGCAACTGAACTGAACTGAAGAGACACGGGTTTGATCCCTGAGTAGAGAAGATCCCCTGGAGAAGGAAACGGCAACCCACTTCAGTATTCTTGCCCAGGAAATCCCATGGACAGAGGAACCTTGCAGGCTGTAGTCCATGGAGTCGCAACGCATTGGACACGACTGAAGCAACCTAGCACACTGCTCCTCATCCATAATTCCTCCAAACTGAGGATATTTCTAAGGATTTATGCACAGAGTAGGTAAGAATTTTCAAGCCACATACTTAGATATGTATAGAAAATAAAAAAATTTTCCCTTAGAACTAAACCTAGTTTCTTCCTCAAACCCCTGCTCCATCAGTAACAGGACACATGTTACCAACTCAGAGTAAATTTTGACATCTTAGGGATTTCCTTGGTGGCTCAGATGGTAAAGCATCTGCCTACAATGCGGGAGACCCAGGTTCGATCCCTAGGTCGGGAAGATCCCCTGGAGCAGGAAATGGCACCCCACTCCAGTACTCTTGCCTGGAAAATCCCATGGATGGAGGAGCCTGGTAGGCTACGGTCCATGGGGTCAAAAAGAGTCGGACATGACTGAGTGGCTTCCCTTCCCTCCAGGCTTTCTTAGATGATTAGAGAAAGTACTGCCCCTGCACTTTTCCCTCAGTCTTGTCCCCTCTGATATGGCACCCAGGTCTCTGCAGTTCCTCAGCGCCTCCTGACGATAATGAGATGCAGGAATTGTCTTGGCCCCCAGGCACCCCTAGTGCCTCTGACTTTCAGTGTCACCCCCATAATCTTCTTGGCTACACCAGAAACATTTTGTTCCTCTCACTGAGTGAAGGAGCTCGGAGAACCCCTCTGGACCATTGGCCTGGGATCCTCACACTGCACCTCCTCTCTACTCCCATAAACATGATGAAAT
Organism: Budorcas taxicolor; assembly: GCF_023091745.1. Classification (NCBI taxonomy): domain Eukaryota; kingdom Metazoa; phylum Chordata; class Mammalia; order Artiodactyla; family Bovidae; genus Budorcas; species Budorcas taxicolor. The sequence continues at coordinate 78,853,062 of NC_068912.1, forward strand.
GGAAAACTCCACAGCTGCTCCCTGACTCCTGGCAGGGGTGGGAAGTGAAGCAGAGGCCTTCACTAGTCTTACACCCTCAAGTTTCTCCATGCACTATCATCCCTTACATTTACCTCTTTGACGCTGAAGGCACGATGACAAGGGTCAGTGCCACTTTTCAAAACCCAGCACCAGCTTCTTTCCTGAATTTCTTAGAGCTCTCTCTTCTCACCCTGGAGGTATTTTAATATTTCCTAGTGTTTGTATTGGAGAAGGCAATGGCACCCCACTCCAGTACTCTTGCCTGGAAAATCCCATGGACAGAGGAGCCCGGTAGGCTGCCGTCTATGGGGTCGCTGAGGGTCGGGCACGACTGAGCAACTTCACTTTCACTTTTCACTCTCATGCATTGGAGAAGGAAATGGCAACCCACTCCAGTGTTCTTGCGTGGAGGATCCCAGGGACGGGAGAGCCTGGTGGGCTGCCATCTATGGGGTCGCACAGAGTTGGACACAACTGAAGACTTAGCAGCAGCAGCAGCAGTGTTTGTATTTGCTTTTTTGCATGTTTGATGGAGGATGAATAAGACGATGGAGTGGGAAAAAGTGATCAGGAAAATATTCTTAAAAATGTATAGTTTATTCTAGGACTTGAGCTTTATTTTTTTTTTAAAGTAGATATTGTTTTTTCAGAACAGTTTTAGGCTCACACCAAACTAAAACATACGGTACAGAGATTTCCCACATACAATGTGTATATGCCTTCCCCAATGTCAACATCCCACACTGGAGGGCACATTTATTATAATTGGTGAACATAAATGTTAAGTATTCAACTAAATTGAACCAAAGTTCATATTTTACATTGGAGTTCACTCTTGGTGGTGTACTTTGGATTGGGTCAAATGTATGATGATATATGTCCAATGTTACAGTACCATACAGAGCAGTTTCACTGCTCTAAAAATCCTCTGTGCTTCACCTATTTATCCTGCTCTCTCCACCTAAACCCTGCCATCCGCTGATCTTTTTACCATCTCCACAGTTTTACCTCTTTCAGAATTTCATATTGATGGAATTGTACAGTATATAGATTTTCAGACTGACTTCTTTTACTTAGAAGTAGTCACTATTCTAAAAGATTCACCTGTATTTCACTGATGTTGACACATCATTTGTAAGATAATTGCTATTTTATGAGCCACTAAGAAAAATATGCTCTTAATTAAATTTGAATAATACTTCCTGCATTCTGAATTTTATTTTATATTAATCAAAATGGCACTTAAGGTATTTCTTTAAATTAGAGATCACCATTGTTCATACATAAAAAAGAAAATACAGGTAAAATAGATCATTTAACATTTCTAAAACTCATTTATCTTTGGAGACCATCTATTAAGAGTTTCTACTTCAAAATTCCAGTTTCATGAATTTCTTCCAGCCCACTGACAGCCATTCTCCAGTTTTATATACTGGAGTTTTCTGGACCTTACAAGAAGAACATTTTCCAACAATCAGGATGCATGTTGCTTCTAATATGGTCCTGAGACAACTTGTGGCCTGACACCTGGAGTGATGCCAGATGTCCTGACTCTCCACTGGGAGCAGCAGAAGTCTTAGCTCATCAGCAACAGATATTAATAGCAACTTCATCAGGACCACTGTGTGGCCATCCCCACGTGGAAGCCCCGTTCATTGACAGATCATCTTGATTTAAAGTTGTTAAAACACGAAAAAAACAAAGTGTTCTTAGAACTGATGATATACAGGTAAATCATTTGATCTTCACAATGCCCTGAGGTGACTGTGATTGTATCTCCATTTACAGATGAGGAACTGGTCTTTGTCTTCTTGGGCTGCTATAATCAACTACCATAGACTGGGTGGATTATGAACAACAAAAATGTATTTCTTATAGTTCTGGAGACTGAAAGTCCAAGATCAGAGGACTAGTACTCTCAGGTTCTGCTGAGGGCTCTCTTCCAAGTTGTTCAAGAGTTTTTACGGAGTTTTAATGTCCACCCCCCTTTACCAATGGGCAGGGGAAGAGGCTGAAAGTTCCACACCTATAATCACTTTTTCTTTCTGTTGAACAGCCCCAGGCATGTGTGCTGAGTCATGTCTGACTCTTCTCAACCCCATGGTCTGTAGCCCACCTGGCTCCTCTGTCCATGGGATTTCCCTGACAAGAATATTGGAATCGGTTGCCATTTCCTTCTCCAGGGGATCTTCCTGACCTGGGGACCGAACCCTCATCTGCTGTGTCTCCTGCACTGCAGGTGGATTGTTTATCCCTGAGCCACCAGGGAAGCCCCATCCCAACCCTATCTAGGGCCCTTACCTAGATTTAATTAGGATAAATTAATTTATCCTAATTTAATTAGGATAAATATAGGTGTGCTCAAAAGGGGCTTCTTATGAATAACAAAAGACACTTTTATCACTCAGGAAATTCCTAAGGCGTCAGGAGATCCGTGTCAAGAACCAGGGACAAAGACTAAACATGTCTTTTATTAGACCACAGGCCCAAATGTCTGTTGATGAATGAGTGAATAAATAAAATGTGGTATACACATACAATGGAATATTGTTGTTTAATCACTAAGCGTTGCCCTCCAGGCTCCTCTGTCCATGGGATTTTCCAGGCAAGAATACTGGAGTGGGTTGCCATTCCCATCTCCAGGGGATCTTCCTCATCCAGGGATCAAACCCACATCACCTGCATCAGCAGGTGGATTCTTTACCACTGTGCTACCTGGGAAATCCCACAGTGGAATAATATTCAGCCTTATAAAGGAATGAAATTCTAATATATGCTACAACATGCATGAAATGTACAAACTTTAAAAAATAAGCCAAGCACAAAAGAGCAAATGTGATGTAATTCTACCTGTAATTCTATCTCTAATTCATAGAGTCAGAAAATAGAATAGTGGCCATCAAGGACTGGAGGCAGGGAGGGAAGAATGGAGAACTATTGTTTAATGAAAATCAAGTTTCACTTGGGGATGATGATGCATTAATGTACTTAATATAACTAAGGTGTACATGTAAAATGGTCAAAATTAAATTTTATATTATGTATATTTTGCCCCAGTATGGGCTTCAACATCACTGTGGACGGTGTGACTGCAGACATGAAATTAAAAGACACTTGCTTCTTGAAAGAAAAGTGACGACAAACCTAGACTGCATATTAAAAAGTAGAGACATCACTTTGCTGACAAAGGTCGTCCAGTCAAAGAGATGGCCTTTCCAGTAGTCATATATGAATGTGAAGTTGGACCATGAAGAAGACTGAGTGCCAACTACTGATACTTTCAAATTGTGGTGTTGGAGAAGACTCTTGAGAGTCCCTTGGACTGCAAGGAGATCAAACCAGTAATTCCTAAAGGAAATCAACTCTGAATATTCATTTGAAGGAATGATGCTGAAGCTAAACCTCCAATATTTTGGCGACCTGATGTGAAGAGCAGCTCATTGGAAAAGACCCTGATGCTGGGAAAGATTGAGGGCAGGAGGAGAAGGGAGTGACAGAGGATAACATGGTTGGATAGCATCACTGGCTCAATGAACATGAATTTGAGCAAACTCCAGGAGATAGCGAAGGACAGGGAAACCTGGCGTGTTGCAGTCCATGGAGTGGCAAAGAGTCAGACATGACTAAGCAACTGAACAGCAACAAAAAGAAGAAAAAGGAGGAACACACACAAACATAGTTCAGTTCAGTTCAGTTGCTCAGTTGTGTCCGACTCTTTGTGATCCCATGAATTGCAGCACTCCAGGCCTCCCTGTCTATCACCAACTTTGGGAGTTTACCCAAACTCATGTCCATTGAAGTTGGTGATGCCATCCAGCCATCTGATCCTCTGTCATCCCCTTCTCCTCCTGCCCCCAATCCCTCCCAGCATCAGGGTCTTTTCCATTTAGACAACTCTTCGCATGAGGTGGCCAAAATATTGGAGTTTCACCTTCAGCATCAGTCCTTTCAATGAACACCCAGGACTGACCTCCTTTAGGAAGGATTGGTTGGATCTCCTTGCAGTCCAAGGGACTCTCAAGAGTCTTCTCCAACACCACACTTCAAAAGCATCCGTTCTTCGGTGCTCAGCTTTCTTGACAGTCCAACTCTCACATCCATACATGACCACTGGAAAAACCATAGCCTTGACTTGACAGACCTTTGTTGGCAAAGTAATGTCTCTGCTTTTTAATATGCTGTCTAGGTTGTTCATAACTTCCTTCAAAGGAGTAAACATCTTCTAATTTCATGGCTGCAGTCACCATCTGCAGTGATTTTGGAGCCCCCCAAAATAAAGTCTGCCACTGTTTCCACTGTTTCCCCATCTATTTCCCATGAAGTGATGGGAGCAGATGCCATCATCTTCGTTTTCTGAATGTTGAGCTTTAAGCCAACTTTTTCACTCTCCTCTTTCACTTTCATCAAGAGGCTCTTTAGTTCTTCACTTTCTGCCATAAGGGTGGTGTCATCTGCACATCTGAGGTATTAATATTTCTCTGGGCAATCTTGATTCCAACTTGTGCTTCTTCCAGCCCAGCGTTTCTCATGATGTACTCTATATAAGTTAAATAAGCAGGGTGACAATATACAGCCTTGAAGTACTCCTTTTCCTATTTGGAACCAGTCTGTTCCATGTCCAGTTCTAACTGTTGCTTCCTGACCTGCATACAGACTTCTCAAGAGGCAGGTCAGGTGGTCTGGTATTCCCATCTCTTTCAGAATTTTCCAGTTTATTGTGATCCACATAGTCAAAGGCTTTGTTGTAGTCAGTAAAGCAGAAATAGATGTTTTTCTGGAACTCTCTTGCTTTTTCCATGATCCAGGGGATGTTGGCAATTTGATCTCTGGTTCCTCTGCCTTTTCTAAAACCAGCTTAAACATCTGGAAGTTCGCGGTTCACGTATTGCTGAAGCCTGGCTTGGAGAATTTTGAGCATTACTTTACTAGCATGTGAGATGAATGCAAATGTGCAGTAGTTTGAATATTCTTTGGCATTACCTTTCTTTGGGATTGGAATGAAAAGTGACCTTTTCCAGTCCTGGGACCACTGCTGAGTTTCCCAAATTTGCTGGCATACGGAGTGCGGCACTTTCACAGCATCATCTTTCAGGATTTGAAATAGCTCAACTGGAATTCCATCACCTCCACTAGCTTTGTTTGTAGTGATGCTTTCTAAGGCCCACTTGACTTCACATTCCAGGACATCTGGCTCTAGGTGAGTGATCACACCATCGTGATTATCTGGGTCATGAAGATCTTTTTTGTACCGTCCTGTGTATTCTTGCCAGTAGGTCCATACCATTCCTGTCTCTTATTGAGCCCATCTTTGCATGAAATGTTCCCTTGGTATCTCTAATTTTCCTGAAGAGATCTCTAGTCTTTCCCATTCTGTTCTTTTCCTCTATTTCTTTGCAATGATCCCTGAGGAAGGCTTTCTTGTCTCTCCTTGGTATTCTTTGGAACTCTGCATTCAGATGCTTATATCTTTCCTTTTCTCCTTTGCTTTTCACTTCTCTTCTTTTCTTAACTATTTGTAAGGCCTCCTCAGACAGCCATTTTGCTTCTTTACATTTCTTTTTCTTGGGGATGGTCTGGATCTGTGTCTCCTGTACGTTATGAACCTCCGTCCATAGTTCATCAGGCACTCTATCAGATCTAGTCCCTTAAATCTATTTCTCACTTCCACTGTATAATCATAAGGGATTTGATTTAGGTCATACCTGAATGGTCTAGTGGTTTTTTCCACTTTCTTCAATTTAAGTCTGAATTTGGCAATAAGGAGTTCATGATCTGAGCCACAGTCAGCTCCTGGTCTTGTTTTTGCTGACTGTATAGAGCTTCTTTGGCTGCAAAGAATATAATCAATCTGATTTCAGTGTTGACCATCTGGTGATGTCCATGTGTAGAGTCTTCTCTTGTGTTGTTGGAAGAGCGTGTTTGCTATGACCAGTGCGTTCTCTTGGCAAAACTCTATTAGCCTTTGCCCTGCTTCATTCTGTACTCCAAGGACAAATTTGCCTGTTACTCCAGGTGTTTCTTGACTTCCTACTTTTGCATTCCTGTCCCCTATAATGAAATGGACATCTTTTGGGGATGTTAGTTCTAAAAGGTCTTGTAGGTCTTCATAGAACCATTCAACTGCAGCTTATTCAGTGTTACTGGTTGGGGTATAGGCTTGGATTATCATGATATTGAATGGTTTGACTTGGAAACGAACAGAGATCATTCTGTCATTTTTGAGATTGTATCCAAGTACTGCATTTCGGACTCTTTTGTTGACCATGGTGGCTACTCCATTTCTTCTAAGGGATTCCTGCCCACGGTAGTAGACATAAAGGTCATCTGAGTTAAATTCACCCATTCCAGTCCATTTTAGTTCTCTGATTCCTAGAATGTCAATGTTCAGTCTTGCCATCTCCTGTTTGACCACTTCCAATTTGCCTTGATTCATGGACCTAACATTCCAGGTTCCTATGCAATATTGCTCTTTATAGAACCAGACCTTGCTTCTTTCCCCAGTCACATCCACACACACACAGACAAATGCACTGTATGAGGCTTTGTTAAAGAATTGGGTGCTAAGATATCAAGTAAAGCACGTTAATCTGTTGACTTTCTAGCCACCCTCACTTGGTAAGTACTATAGCTCAGCCTTACTTCATGGGGCTTCCAGGGCCCTCTGTATCCATTGAAGACATAAGACCTGTTTTTGAATCAAGGAATCTGGGAGATTCCAAGAGTCAGGGTAAAGAATCTGTGAGAAAATTTTCCCTTGTGGCTGATCATCTCCTTAAATCTAAGGATGTATCATTCTTTTTTGAGTAGCCCACTGTACCCAGCCTCCTGATGAGAACAATGTGGAGGTCCAAATAAGCTTCATCTTTCAGTCAGACCCAACCAATTTAGCCCAGCCAAGTTATTTATTTTGGATGTATGACACCATCAGTTATGGGGAACCAAAATTGTGTTGTTGTGTTCAACCAAACTTCATATGTTCAAGTTCTAACTTCCAGTATTTCAAAGTGATTGCATTGAGTCTTTGAAGGGCTAATTAAGTTAAAATAAGCTCATTAGGGTAGGTCCTAATCCAACACTACTGGTGTCCTTCTAAGAGGAGATTTGGACACACAATATGCAGAGGGATGACTGTGGAAAGACATGGAGAAGACAGCCATCTGTAGGCCATCTGAGGCCATGGAAGGTCTCAGGAGGCACCAGCCCTGCCAACAACTTGTTCTTATAACTCAAGTTTCTAAGATGTGAGCAAATTAATTCTTATTTTTTAAGCTACTCAGCCTGTGGTTTTTGTTACAATAGCCCTAGAAACTTAATACACAGTCTTTGAGGAAAGCATCTATTTGTTAAAAAATTGAAGCAAAGGAAGGAACTTCTTGGATAAAAACTGTGGCATTTGACTAAACATCTCTCCCCAAAGGTTAAGCTTGTTCTTACCTATATCGTTTGACTTCCAGATAAAAACACAAGACATTGGATGATTTATATTTTTTCTTTTTTCTTTTTTGATACTAGTAAAAGACTATGAATTCCTTCTCATGGGGACATACTTTGGTTCGTAAGTTGTTCTTACAGTCTGTATAATGGACATGGCCACTTTTTTTCCCAGATGGCTCAGTGGTAAAGAATCCACTTGCCAATGCAGGAGACATAGGTAGGAGACTAGGGTTTGATCCCTGGACTGGGAAGATCCCTGGAGGAATAAATGGCAACCCACTCCAGTATTCTTGCCTGGGAAATCCCATGGACATAGGAGCCTGGTGGGTTACAGTCATGGGGTCACAAATAGTCAGACATGACTAAAGCAATTGAACGCACCCCCAATGAGATTCAGAGGAACAAATAGTTATAACACTTTCATGTATTTGGCTGAAAAAAAATAATGAATTACCCTGCTTATTTAACTTATATGCAGAGTACATAATGAGAAACGCTGGGCTGGAAGAAGCACAAGTTGGAATCAAGATTGCCAGGAGAAATATCAATAACCTTAGATACAAAGATGACACCACCCTTATGGCAGAAAGTGAAGAGGAACTAAAGAGCCTCTTGATGAAAGTGAAAGAGGAGAGTGAAAAAGTTGGCTTAAAGCTCAATATTCAGAAAACTAAGATCATGGCATCAGTCCCATCACTTCATGGCAAATAGGTGGGGAAACAGTGGAAACAGTAGCTGACTTTATTTTTTGGGGCTCCAAAATCACTATAGATGGTAATTGCAGCCATGAAATTAAAAGATGCTTACTCCTTGGAAGGAAAGTTATGACCAACCTATACAACATATTCAAAAGCAGAGACATTACTTTGCCAACAAAGCTCTGTCAAGTCAAGGCTATGGTTTTCCCAGTAGTCATGTATGGATGTGAGAGTTGGACTATAAAGAAAGCTGAGAGCCAAAGAATTGATGCTTTTGAATTGTGGTGTTGGAGAAGACTCTTGAGAGTCCCTTGGACTGCAAGGATATCCAACCAGTCCATCCTAAGGAGATCAGTCCTGGGTGTTCATTGGAAGGACTGATGTTGAAGCTGAAACTCCAATACTTTGGCTACGAGATATGAAGAGCTGACTCATTTGAAAAGACCCTGATGCTGGGAAAGCTTGAGGGCAGGAGGATAAGGGGATGACAGAGGATGAGATGGTTGGATGGCATCACTGACTCGATGGACATGGGTTTGGGTGGACTCTGGGAGTTGCTGATAGACAGGGAGGCCTGGTGTGCTGCGGTTCATGCGGTCACAAAGAGTCGGACACGACTCAGCGACTGAACTGAACTGGGCAAGATTTTTAAAGAACTTTTTTATGTAAAGCAATATTCTAAGTGTTTAACGTGTAAGAACTAATTTAATTCTTACAACACCATAGAGGCTTTTATTGTCCATATTTAATACTTGCAATGAGCTTACAATACTTGTCGCTAGTCACAAAGGTGAGAAATGGGAGAGCCAGCTTGTGAGTTCTGGCCATGTGACTCCAGGGTCCACCCTCTCAATGGCTGTTTTTAAAGGTTCCCTCCCACTTGCAATCCAATTTTTACTTCCATGACTCCAACTAGTTATGTTAAAATTTAATTTCCATGATCTGTATCTCTTGGTCTTCTATTTATATATACAACCTCATTTTCTCTTTACACTACATTACAGGTAATTCCTTCAAGTTATATTTTCCAACTCATTGCCTCTTTAGGTCTGTTTAATTTTATGTTCCATTCAGCCACTGAGATATGTGTGTGTATTTGCAATCTACTACTCTTACTTAGTTCTGAAACCTGTCTTATCTTTTTCTAATGCTCAACTTTTTGTTTCTCATTTTTAATTTTCTCTCTTATTTCTTCCAACATTTCACTCATGGTTATTTCACATTTTCATCAGATCATTCCATCTGAAGTTTTTGGAATGTATGAGTCTTCTATTTATTATTTCTGGTGCTGCTCGATCGTGTCCAACTGTTTGCAACCCCATGGATTGGGCCCACCACACTTCTCTGTTCATGGGATTCTCCAGGCAAGAACACTGGACTGGGTTGCCATTTCCTTCTCTGGGGGATCTTCCCCTCCCAGCGACTGAACCCCCATTTCCTGTGTCTCCTGCATTGGCAGGCGGATTCTTTACCAACTAGTGCCACCTGGAAAGCCCTTTATTGTTGCTGCTGCCTCTCAATTGTTCCTTGTGTGTGTGTGTTTTAATTGTGGTTTATATTCTACTGAATGAAATCTACAAGAATCTCAAGAGTCTATGTTGGGCATGTTGGTTACAAGGATGTGAACATTTCCTTCCAGGCCATCTCATCTTATGAGATGAACTCCCTCCTCTCCTCACTTAATTGCTGTTAACTGTTACTATTACTGTTCACTTAGTTCTTTGACCCTCAGAAATTTCCTTCACTCTAATAAGTGCAGCAATACATGGACATTAGTTTACTGTGTTTGTGTAATTCATCTTCTAATTATATTTTATCTGGAACGCCCTTTAATGTAACTAGTTGATCATATTCCCAGAAATGGAAAACCAGAACTTTCTTTGATAAAGTAGCATTCCAGGCAGGTTGAGTGTGGATTGTCTGAAACTCTAAAAATTTCTGCATACATTCTCTAGAAATAAAACATGTCTTCTGATTATCTATGTCCAGTTCTTTCACACTGTTTTTCTAAAGAGAGAAATGAAGGTCAGAGGGATGAAATGACTTTTCTGTTATTTATGCAACTGAAAAACAATTTTTAAAAAAGGATTATAACTGATCACTGGGAATGAAGAAACTTTTCAGACTTATCCAATGGTCTGTGAATCAGACTCAGAAAAAAATCCAAAGAAAATGGCAGAGTAAGAGCTCCCCTAGCAGCAGACTCTTTGGCCTGTCTAAGCAATCCAGGGTGTCCATCAAAGACAGCTACTCTGCTTACTTTGGGTTCAAGCCATAATTCCTTCCAACTTGAATCTGATCAGCACTCACAGAATGGAATGATAAATTGGAAGGAAAGAAAATTTACCAATTGATCAAATACCTTTTGTGCCCTGGACACATAAAAAGTTACCTGTTTTCAGGATTCCATGGGAATGACCCAAATCTAGATGCTTTCTTCCCCAAGACTTAAGAAAGCATTCTTAAATTGATATCAGCTGGTTGGTAATATTCCAAGGGAAGTTTTGTGAAAGTCTTGCTTCCCTGCAAATGTCCACACCACAAGCTTGGGGTTTAAAAGTTCTCAATTTTTTAGACTCTGAGAAAGCCTGAGATCACTTTAGATCATAGATTAAGGAGTTAGGAAAGGAGATCTGTTTTAGCGATCTTAGAGGCTTGGCTGACATTTTTGTAGTGCAGACAGCTGATTAGGGATTCCTATAAAAATAACATGGACAGATATTTATGAAATCAGTGTGTAGGTTTTTGTAAATAACACTTGCTATATACTCCCAGTGGCTAGAGTAAAGCCAAACATATTTAGATGTTTTCAAATAAATATTTGTTGATTGAAAATTTTTTATGAAATAAGCATTCTTGAATCGTATTTTTGAGGGTTAGTGACAATAGTGCTTTCTGCCACTGGGTGGTGCCATAAAACCACTCACAAATACACACAGTGCAGCTTCTGATGCTTTTTGGCCTTCTAATCATGCGATTTTTCTGTCTCTGCTTTTCAAACCACCACAATCTGGACATCATGTAGGCTTTTCTTTCTGAGAAAAGCTGAAAACATTTCTGACTCAACCTTTTTTTTTAAATAACTTTATCTTTTTAGAGCAATTTAGGTTGACAGCAAAATTAAGACATAGAGATTTCTTATGTATCCCTTACTCCACACATGCATATGTGCGTGCTAAGTAGCTTCAGTTATGTCTCTCTGTGACGCTATAGACTGTTGCCCCCCCGGATCCTCTCTCAGTGGAATTTCCCTGGCAAGTATGCTGGAATGAGTTGCTGTGCCCTTTTCCAGGGGATCTTCCGGACCCAGGGATTTAATCTGCCTCTCTTGTGTTTCCTTCATTGGCAGGCGGGTTCTTTACCACTAGCGCCACCTGGGAAGCCCCCACACATGCATTGCCTCCGATTATCAACGTATTCCCTACCAGAGTGGTCCATTCGCTACAGCTGATGAACTTACATGGACACATCAAAATCACCTAAAGTCTCAAGTTTACATTAGGATTCATTCTCAGTCTTCAGTTTATATTAGAATTCATTTTCAGTGTTGCTCATTCTCTTCATTTCATCAAATGTATAATGATATGTGTCCATCCTGATAGTATCAAGCAGGATATTTTTCACCATCCTAAAAATCCTCTTGTTCTGCCTGTTCTGCCTTTCCTCTGATTAATTCCTCAAGGCAGTGATTTTTTCCAGCAGTACTTCTGCTAAAATTGGTTCCACACTGGGAAGATTTCTACAGCTCTGACACTCAGAAGATGGACACATCGATGGAGAATTTTGTTGTTTTTGTTAAGAGTGGCAGTGTAGATTAATTAATAGAAAGAGAGGAAACCAGGAATTCTAGGTGTTGGCTCCCAGAAACAACATTCCCTTATAACTTTCTTCAAAGTGAAAATGTTCAATTTGAGCAATGATTTTCAAATTGTGCTCTTGTTTCTCAGTGACCTAAGAATTCTTCAGAGATGTCTTCAACTGAAAAAGTGTGTGTGTGTGTGTGTGTGTGTGTGTGTGTGTGTGTATTTAGAGGATAGGCAAAAAGGGAATGAGAGAAAGACTGTTCCTCCCATGGGAGAGGAGTTTAGGGGAAAATGGATACATGTGTAAGTATGGCGGATTCCCTTCGCTGTTCACCTGAAACTACCACAGTAGTGTTAACTGGCTATGTGCTAAGCCGCTTCAGTCGTGTCCAACTCTTTGTGATCCTATGGACGGTAGCCCACCAGGTTCCTCTTCCATGGGATTCTCCAGGGTTCTTTACCACTAGAGCCACCTGGGAAGCCCTGCTAATTTACTATGTGTGCCATGTGTGCTAAGTTGCTTCAGTCATGTCTGACTTTGCAACCTCATGGACAGTAGCTGGCCAGGCTCCTCTGTTCAAGGTATTCTCCAGGCAAGAATACAGGAAGGGGTAGTCATGCCCTCTTCCAGAGGATCTTCCAGACCCAGGGATCAAATTTGAGTCTCTCGAGTCTCCTGCAATGGCAGGTATGTTCTCTACCACCAGCACCACCTGGGTATATGCCAATATAAAATGAAAAGTTTTTTAAGTTTGAAAAAAAGAAAAAGACTGTTCCTTCCAGCCTTTTCAACCAGAGTGGTTCCATATCAGTTATGGGGATAGGAAACAAAAGCTTTTTTTTTTTTTTTTCTGGTTGGTTTTTAAGAATGTTACTCTCTTTCAGAAGAAAATTTGAACAAACTGCAGAGTTCAATGATGGTTCTAAGTTCCTTCATTTCTTGACTGAATGTTTCACCTTAGTCAGACTGCATGTGGGCTAAGAGGATGCAGGGCTCTGACTGGTCTGAGGGCAGCAACAGGCAGGTCTGTGCTCACCCTCAGCGCCCTTGCATTGGCGTCACCTCCTTCCTGTGACCCTGAGCTCTGGCTGCCCGGCTCAAAGAAGCCACCACTCAGGAGGAGGTCTTCGGAGAAAGACTGGAGAGATGCAGAGCTCCGTGGTAGTATAATTCATTGAAAAAATGTGTGCTTATTTGCTCAGTCATGTCCCACTCTTTCTGACCCCATGGACTGTAGCCTGCCAGGCTCCTCTGTTCATGGAATTTTCCATGCAAGAATACTGGAGTGGGTTGTCATTTCCTTCTCCACAGGATATTCCCGACCCAGGAATTGAACCTGTGTCCCCTGCATATCCTGCAGTGGCAGGCAGATTCTTTAACACTGTGCCACCTGGGAAACACAACTGAAAATATACCCATTTCTTATAGTGAGCTTGGGGATTCCCAGGTGGTGGTAAAGAAGCTGCTTGCCATTGCAGGAGACATAAGAGACATGGGTTCAATTCCTGGGTTAGGGAAATCCCCTGGGATAGAAAATGGCAACCCACTCCCGTATTCTTGCCTGCAGAATCCCATGGACAGAGGAGCCTGGCAGGCTACAGTCCATAGGGTTGCAGAGAGTTGGACACGACGGAAGTGACTGAGCATGCAGGCATAGTGAGCTTAAGGAAGTATGTAGGCAGAAAATGAATGCCAAGGCCCTGTAACAGGAAAGCACCCACCCAGGGCAGACTATACACGGAGGCAGGAACAAAGTGTACACAAAGACGTTGGTCTCAGAGATGGGCAGGTGAGAGAATCATGTAGACCAGTTCAGCAAGCATGTTTTGAGTATCCGCTGTATGCTGGTCTCTAAGGATACAGAGATGAATGTAAGGAGATATCAGGAGGTGTGAGGCAGACACATAAATGGAGCGCCATCAGACTATGCATAAGTGCTTTGGGAGTGCATGGAAAATGATGCTGTAGCAATTCAGAGAGAAGACACTGAACTTAGTTGGTGGGTTTAGGAGACTTCCTGTAGGGAGGAACACCCAAACTGAATCTCCTTCACCCCAGAGACCACTGCTGCAATCATACTTAAGGAAAAGGCTTCTATCAGTTGTTTATGAAAGTTTTTTTTTTTTTTTGGCCTTGCCTCATGTTTTGCAGTGTCTTAGTTCTCGGTCAGGGATCGAACCCAGGCCCTAGTGTGAAAGCCCCAAACTCTAACCACTGGGCACCAAGTAATTCCCTTTATGAAAGATTTTAAACTCAGACTTTTGTACATCTTTGCTGGCTGCTTTCATACCATTATGTAGTATTAATAGCTACTCTTCATTAAGTTCTAAGCAGAGTGCTAAGCACTTTACATATAATTCCACATTTAATCCTCACAACAATCTCATGAGACAGGCAGATATTAATACCTTTGCGTTGGAAATTTTTATAGAAAATGTCAAGTCCATACAAAAACCTTTTTCTTTTTTGAAGTATAATTAGTTTCATTATACTCATCACCAGTATGAACAGTTATCAATTCAGAGCCAGTGGTGTTTCATCTATGTCTCACACATTTTCTGATGTCAAGAGTATGCTGAAGTAATTTCTGACATGATGTCTTCTCTGTACAGAGCTCAGTGTGTTAATCTAAAAGATAACAAACAATTGTAACCACAAGTCTGCTGATGGCTAAGATGGAGCTACAGGAACTAGATTTACCCTCCTGCCTGAAACAACCAAAAAGAAAAAAGGCAAAATATGTGAAATGATGTTTTCAAGGCACTGGACATCAAACAATGGACAGTGCTACCCGAGATATGAGAAATAGATAAAGTGTGTCATCCTTCAGCCAGGTTATCACCCAGAGTCCAGGTGTGGACAGGGAGGGGGAATACAGAGAACCAGGGTGGGCTCCCTGAGCAGTTTCTGTAGAAGTGATCATTTGACTGTGAGGTTCAAACGGAAACGCAAACGACTCAAAATAGCCCAAGCAACTTTGAAACAGAAGAGTCAAGTTGGAGGATTAATGCTACCTGATTTTGAACTTATTATAAAGTTATAGTAATGAAAACAGTACCATATTGGCACCAATATACGCAAATTGATCATTGGATCAAAATAGAGTGTCCAGAAATAGACCACATGTATATGATAACTGATTTTTGATGAGGAAATGAGTGGAGAAAGGATATTCTTCAACAAATAGTAATGGAACAAGTAAATATCTATATGCAGAAAATGAAGTTTGATGCCTCATGTACAATATGCAAAAAAATAACTCCAAATGAATCATAGATGTAAATTTAAAACCGAAAACAACACAACCTCTAAACCTCTAGAACACAGGAGATTTTTATGACTTCAGGTTAAGCAAAGTCTTCTTAGGTATGACATCAAAAGCATAATATGTAAAAATGAAAAATTGATAATTGGATTTCATCAAATTTTAAGACAGGTGATCTTTGAAAAACTCTGTTAAGAGAATGAAAAGACAGCCTACAGCCTAATAGAAGATGGTTTGCAAATCATGTATCTGATAAAAGACTTGGTCATACATATATTCAAGTCACTTCACCAAAGGAGATACAGATATATTGAGCTGGCCAAAAAAATTTGCTCTGGTTTTTCCATAAGATTTTACAGAAAAACCCAAACAAACCTTTTGGTCAACCCAATAGATACAGATATAGGCATTGAAAATTAGAGCTTGAAAATACACTTAACATCATTAACCATTGCATGCATGCTCAGTCACTGAGTCATGTCCAGCTGTTTGTGACCCAGTGGACTGTAGCCCACCAGACTCCTCTGTCCATGGGCTTTCCCAGGCAAGAATAGGGAGATGTAAATTAGAGCTAGGGTGTGACACTACTAAAAAACTACTATAGTGGCCGAAAATAAAAAAGATGGACGATAAAAAATGCCGGTGAGGACAGAGATTTTTAACCAGTATGCAAGCTGGAGGCAGTTCCCTGAACACATTTCTGGTTGCTTTGCCTTGCCAACACTATCAGGGTATTGAGGGCAGGAGAAGGGGGCAACGGAGGATGAGATGGTTGGGTGGCATCATCAACTCAATGGACATGAGTTTGAGCAAGCTCTGGGAGATGGTGAAGGACAGGGAAGCCCGGCGTGCTGTAGTCCATGAGGTGGCAAAGAGCTGGACATGTCTGAGCGACTGAACAACAACAACAACACACTCAGATTTAGTGGGTGAGTAACAGAACCCCACCTGAGGGAGCCTTATGAAAGAAGGTAGAAAGGGAGGCCTGTAAACTGGGATACACATCAGCAGGACACATTTTCTTACCTGGACTGTCAGTGTCCATAGTTCAAATCCCCATCATGAATTTCAGTTTGGTATTGCCACTCATCTGCTAAAAATTGGAGGGAAATGAAAGGAGGAGAAATGTTGGATACATTGTGGAGGAATATTGGATGTTGTCCTTCTGGTGAGGATGACCTAGAAGTACGAGGAAAAGGTCAGAAGTATTTTTAAACAAGCGAAACAATAAATCAAGTATTTAAAAAATGACAATAAGTTCTTATTTCTGATTAATAGCTTAACACTATTAATAATAAGGCATTTAATGATGAGTATTCAGCTTCAACAGCTGCATTCATAGCCAGGGAAGCACAAATGCACGATTCAAGCCAGGAAACTGAGAACTGCAAAAAGTTTAACTGCTCTGGACACATTTCGTTGTACCCTGCTGCCCTTCCCCTTCCTCCTTGGTCAGAGCTGTGAGGTTGCTTGTCGTCCCTTTAACCATCTGGGGCTTTCATGTTCTCCTCTGCAAAATAGAAACAAGTCTTTTTGTTCTCAAAGAGCATACGAGAGGTCTAACATATATTCCTTAAGTGAATTAATAGACTGATTTCTTCAATGCTTAAGTGGCATCACAGGTCACATCAATGACCATTATCTTCCAGGGACTCTAAACCCTACAGAGGATGTAAACTACTTCCTGACTCCAACTGTAAAAACCAACTTCCTCATTTCAGTGGAAATGACACCATTAGCAACAAGTCAATACCATAAAACATGCATTTCCTAATACTGACATATTTTTTAAGATTTCTCAGTGCTTTCTCCATTTTTCCCTAAGTTGGAATGAATTTCAACAGCCTCCTACCTGTTACTGCTCTTTCACATAGGAGCAAAGTGAAGCCCTGAATGACTTTCTTATATATGTCACATAGACCTAGACCCTGGAACTATTGATGTTTCTTCTCTCCAAGAGGAGGGATTAGCAGAATTGCCCATCCTCAGTTAAATCCTAGGATAAAGTTAAGTATCTAATACTCCATTAAGGGAGCTTCTCAGGTGGCACACTGATAAAGAATCCACCTGCCAATGCAGAAGACACAAGAGACACAGGTTCAATCCCCGGGTTGGGAAGATCCCCTGGAGTAGGAACTGGCAACCCACTCCAGTATTTTTGCTTGGAAAATTCCATGGACAGAGGAGCCTGATGGGCTACAGTCTATGGGGCCGAAAAGAGTGAAACATGATTGAATGACTGAGAACACAACACTCCATTACACCTACTCTTTGTAGCAGGTGGCAGATGTGTGAATCTGTTGTAAAAATTGACTGAAGGGATGGTAGGAGTCATAGTGATAAAGGAGTTTGGCCACCCAGATTGCTTGATTCTTTCACCACTTGAATTACCCTGAAGTGCTACAAATTCAACAGGGAGGATATGTGAAAGGGGAACATTGCAGAAGGATTGTCTAGCCCCGAAGGTAAGGTGTTAATGGCAACATACAGATGACTTCAATTTCCAAAAGACATTGTAGCTGGGAACAGTGGGGATGAAGATTTGGGGGTGGGGGAATGAGCTGAAAAGCTTTCATGCAAATCTCTACCTTTTGGGAGACACATCCCACCAAACCAAACCTGGTGATACTTGGATTGAGGAGGGGGCAGTTGTTTTAAAGTAAGATGGGTGCCAGTTCAATGGAACAAAAAAGCTACTTCCAGAATACGAAATTTAAAAACAAAAGGAGATAAGATGTTTACCTGGGGTTTCTAGTTTATATTCACAGAAGTTACACATCTGCTGCTTGAAATGTATACCATCTCAAACAGATATCCATGATGGATAGACAGGAAGCTCTGCCCCTCTGTTTTATTTGCCTTCTGGGTCGGTGATTATAAATGCAGTTAGGAGATTAGAGTTGGTCATCCTTAGCCATATCCATTATCGCTAATCATAATCTCTGAACAAGAACAATTATAGTCAGAATCATAGAACTTTAGGGACACCCTGAACAGAGTTTCTATCCTTGACACTACTGATATTTAAGGTGCAATAATTCTCTTTGTGAAGGACTGTTCTGTGCAATGTAGGGTGGTTAGCAGCATATTTGGTCTACCCACTAGATGCCAGTAAACAGCTCCCTAGTGGTGACAACCGATAATGTTTCAAGATGTTATCAAATGCTCTTGGGAGTGGGGTTAAAATCACCCTGGTTGAAAACCACTGCCCTGGGGCACTGTATACAACCCCTCGCACACCCTGTGCACATAAAAGAATGAAAATAATTATGTAGGACAAAAAGTAAACTGGAAGGAATCTGAGACTAATTACGTAAGGCTCAATGAAAAAAGTCTTGACACTTTATACGTTTACAGGAAAAATAAGACACAAAATATTAAATATTTAAATTTATTTTAAAATTCTAAATGAAATCATTTCAAAACTCTAAATGAGAAATTTGAACTTTCTTTCAGTGACATACCTTTTTACAGAAAATATTACACTTTAAATGGTTTTATGCAATGCTGATCAAGATATTTTAATGATGATCACTTCAAATTTTTAGTAGTCTTTCCCAGAAAGAAACTTCAGTCATATAAGCAGATGGTGCAAAACATTTAAATCATTGTTTACATTCAATAGAAGATTTATAACTTTTGAAATTAAAGAACCTAATAGCTTATCCTTTTCTTATACAGATAATTTCTTATGATAAAGCAAAAGTATTTCAAATTTGAACTTTTATCTATCTTGTGTTTCAAAATAACAATGAAGGTTGAGTTTCTATATTGTATATGTACTCTAAGAGCACATTTTCACCAGCAGCCAGCATGGAAACCACTAAATGGACTTCTTGTCCATCAGCTGCAGGTGGACAAGAGAATTTGATATATGTGAAGACAGAAATCCTGGGTTACCATTTGTCTCTGAAGAGACCAGTAAGCCCCACCACTTTCTGCACCTATCTATCCCCAACTAGCTGCATCTTGGCCTAAGCTCCAAGCTCTAGAAATCTGGCAAATGAACTCCCTGCTGGTCTTCAGACTTAACTAGGATGGCTAGTGATGTATTCTGAATTCAGCTGTTGAAATTTCCAGGCTGAGGAGCCCCTTCTTG
Source organism: Budorcas taxicolor (assembly GCF_023091745.1). Classification (NCBI taxonomy): domain Eukaryota; kingdom Metazoa; phylum Chordata; class Mammalia; order Artiodactyla; family Bovidae; genus Budorcas; species Budorcas taxicolor. Next base: position 78,872,383 of record NC_068912.1, read on the forward strand.
GCTGCATTCAGGGCATCACATGAAGCAACACATGGTAAATACAGCACAATGTGCTAATTGTCCTCTCTGGAGACGATGAGAGTGGACCTTGAACCACCCAGCTAAGACCACTCCCTAAAGAGTGGTGAGAAGACCCCTCTTAGTCAGAGGCACCTGGCTCCAGAGCCTGTTACTCCAAGCCCCACCAGGCACTTGAGCATTGAGAGACTAGTTCACAGCGTACTTGGAATCCATCTGTGGCACTCCACCGTAGCAACCTGGCAATGGGCACACAGCCTGGGGGAGGTTCTGCCTTCGAGGCTTCTTCCTGGTTCCAGGTGAGCACCCCGTGGCTCAGAGAAGGGTGCGAGTCACCCCAGATCACATGTTAACGACAGAGCTGGGGCCGGAAGCTAACTCTGTGGTTCCCGGTACCACAACCATGTAGATCCTTCATTTCTTGTCATTTTTCCCCCCTCTCTGTCTTCCTTCTTCCCACTGACTCATTCACCACAAACTCCTCATGGAACTAGCCTACTAGTTAAAGATGTTGGCTTGTTCAGCACCTACCACAGAGAGGGCAGCGTTTCTCAAGCTTTGATATACACGAGAAAGGAAATTTAAAAAATGGGTGTGTTTTACTCCTGTGTGTTTGTGAAGAAAGTTGCAGTAGGAAGAGAGGAGGGTGAAGATTTACAGCAGAGAACATGAGGCAATATTTATAGTTTACTCCCTCTAGTATCTTTGGCTGAGTCTTACGGTGAACACTAGATCTTGGTGACCTGTAAGGAGACACTGTGACCCAAAGGTTACAAAAATCCAAGAGGTCAAAATAACAGGTCATTTTATCTGAGAAAAAAAATGGAAATAATTTTAAGTGCTTGAAGGGACATGCAGTGGTTTCCAAACTCCAGGGTGCACGAGAAGCTCATTAGAAGTTTGTTTAACTTATTTTGGCAAGTAATTCTAAATCAGTTGGTTTGGACTGAAGCCTACAGATCTGCACTTTAACAAGCACTCTGAGATTATCTGATTGAGAAACGCTGAGACAGAAGTAAGACCTTAGAGTTTGATTGCATTATACAAGGGGGACATTGCAAAAGGTGAACGGAAACATTTTATTTTTTAAATTTAAACAGTTCTCGTGTCTCTTAGGTAACTCGTATTTAGGATATTCATTTTGTAAATTATTTCTTAGAGTTAAAAAAAAATCCCTCTCCTCTCCCTTTCTGCTTTTATCTATTTTGAAGCTGGGAAAATGTTTTTTGCTATTTTCCCTTGAATGAATGCAAGCTATTTATACAAAAACCCCATTACAAGTAGAATAGCCAAGCCACAAGCTTCCCTGGTCTTCTGAGTCTTTGACCCTTCTCTGTGCACCCCAAGTGCAAATACCTGTTAAGACTCCGCTTGTTTTAGGCAACCTGACTCAACTCACTTGTGCTAGATTCCCCACTCTGTCCCCAGAAAAGGGGAGGTGGACAGTGAAAGAACAGGATGGAGGAGGTATTGCTAGCAAAGGCCTATCAGAATGCAGGATGTGGGAAACCTCAGAACACTGCTCACCAGTTATGGTAGAGGTGTTACCCCAGGAAACCGCACACTAGAGTCCGTAATGGAAGCCCAGAAATGGGCTTATAAACACATTTTCACCCTGAGTTAATAACTTTCTTCTCAAAGTCCTTTTTTATTTTAAAATATATATATATTTATTTATTTATTTGACTGTGCTGTGGCACTTAGTTGTGGCATGTGGGATCTTTAGTGGCAGCATCCCTAGTTCCCTGACCAGGGATTGAACCCCATGCTCCCTGCATTGGGAACTTGGAGGCTTAACCACTGGACCACCAGGAAAGTCCTCAAAGTCCTTTTAAATAAACCTTATGTGAGTGTGTGTACATCATATCGTATTGTTGTGCATGTGTGTGTGTGAGAGAGAGAGAATGACTACTACCAGCTTACTCATGTGAAAGAAGAAGCTTAAGAGCCCCTGATACACACATTAAATACTGTGCTGTATTTCCATATATTTTCTCATATGTTCTTAGAGAAGACTCCCAGAAACTTTGTGAAGAAAGTAGACTTGCATTATTTTTCTCATTTTGAGGAAATGGAGGTTTAGAGAGTTAACATGCTGTATAATTTTGAACAAGGGATTCTACTTTTCCATTGTTGGTTTTTAACCTATAAAGTAGGGGAATTAGCATAGCTTATTCTCACAATAATAATATCAATAACAATATATCATAATTGCATGTGTGAGGGCTCAGTTGCTTCAGTTGTGTCCAACTCTTTGCAAACCTATGGAATGTGACTTGCAAGGCTTCTCTGTCCATGGGAGTCTCCAGGCAAGAGCACTGGAGTGGGTTGCCATTTATTCCTCCAGGGGATCTTCCTGACCCAGGGATCGAACCCGCCTCTCTTGTGTCTCCTGCATTGATAGGTGGGTTCTTTACCACTAGTTCCACCTGAGGAAGATCACATCATAATGAAGTTAGCCCAAATAACAGCTAGAAAAGAACTTTAAGTCATATATTCTCCCTCCAAATTCAGTAAGTGTTCTTCCCAATAACATGCCTTTTCAAAGAGGACAGTTAACTGGAGTCCAAATCTTGCTATATCTCAGGTAACAATGTCAAGAAAAGTCCCTGTGCTGCTTTCCGTCTCAGAGCCAGAAGGGTCTGTGTGGACCAACCTCCTTTGTATGGACCAACCTCTTCTGCGTGGTCATGTGTCAGGGCTACCCTGAGGAAGGTCATCTGACCATGCTCGTGGATATTCCCATGAACCCACATGCTCAGAATCCAAGAGTCAGGCCATGGCAGGAAGACCAGGACAGCAGCAGCAGCCTCCTAAAGGGATGGTTCCCTCGGCCAGGACAGGTAGACATCAGCTTGCTGAAATTCTAAGGCAGCCACACCTGCATCCATTATGTCTTAGCCTTTCCACCACTCCACTTTGCAAGTGAGGAAATAGTACCTTCCATGCAACACCCAGCCATCAGATACCAATCTTGAACAGCAGGGCAGAACAAGTCAGGCCTGTGAGTTAGAAGATATCATCCTAGTTACAGGTAGTTGTGTGACCTTGGGAAAGTCACTTGACCTCTTTAAACTTATTTCCATGTCTTCAAAACAAAATCAGTTGGTCAAATAACCTCTAAGACAGATGACTCTCAATCTTTTAACAGGCATTAAGGATAACTGGGAAGATTTGAGTATAAAAATGGGTTTAGTATAATACAGGTTTATCATATTAAACACAAATAACAATGAACACATCTTAACATATTCATATAAGAAATAGAAGAACTAATTGGTTTATACATTCACTCTCTATTTTTCAAACAGATAGTTTTAGTAAAATATTCTACCTTGGTGTACAAGTGTGATTAAACTGTTTGAATTTCGTAAAAGAAAAATCACTTGGGGTTAAAATAAATACTCATGGGGATCTTGGTCCCTATGATTCTGATACAGTAGGTTGAAATAAGGCACAGGAATCTGATTTTTTAACAAGCACCCGCTAGAAGTGGTCTGGAGACAACGCTTGCGGAAATACTGCAAGAGTGAGGGCCCCTTCTGCTCATGTTGTGTGGATTGTTCATCTCTCCCTGTAGTTAACCAATCACCAAGCGCTGGTGATTACTCAGGCAAATTATCTGCCTCATCCATCCCTTCCCTTGAATGCCACAGCAAAACCAATTTTATGTCAGGATGATAGCAATGACTTCTGATTTGAATTCCTGATTTCATTATTTTGTCTTTCATGTCCTATTACTAGAGTCTGCATATATTCCTAACATCTTATCAGAACCATACAAAGGGGATTGGTTGTCTGTAGGATGAAACCCAAACTTCTTAATCAAGCGTCTCCACATCCTTGTCTTCCATGGGTCTTCCCTAGGAATGCTCTGTGCTAAGAGAATCTGACTACTGAGTCTCCTGAATGAGCCTGTGTGTCATCATCAACAAAACTTTGCTCACATCATGTTTTCCTCCTTAAACTCTCTCATTGACTACTCTGTACCCACTGTCTAAATTCTGTTCATTTTTGGAAGAACAGCTTTAAAGTTCACCTCCTTTAGGATGTCTTTTCTGACCACCCCTCTTGACAGTGAGCTCTTGATTTCTTTAGCTAGACCAACACAACGAAATGATCATTGTAACATTTCTCCCTACATTGTGTATCTCGGTCTCCTCACCTGCCTTGAGCACAGTGGCATCTCCTAGTACTTACGTCTTTCTGTATCCTCCCCAGGCTGTGCACAGAGCTGGTATTTGATACAGACTTACTGTACATCCTTTTCCCACAGAATGAATTCTCTGTTTAAACAACAAAGGTAGTATGCACTTGACTGAGTTAATTAACTTCTGACATTTTTCTCTGTTTGCAAAATACAAGAACCAAAACAGGATACTCCTCATCCCAGGATGTTACAAGAAACCATTTATTCAAAATGATTAATTGTTGACCAAGAAACAAAATGAACAGGTGTATCTGCCTGCTTGGATTAAGAATGCTTCCTCTAAGTAATAACACAAGCCCTTTCCTCTCTGTGGAGGATTTCCTGGCATCATCAGATGTATTTGTTGTTGTTAATATAATAACATTTATAGAACATTATAAAGAATCATATACACTATGTTATGCAATTTTCACAACCAGCTTATGTTTTTTGTGTGTGTGTTGTTGCTCAGTCGTGTCTGACTCTTTGTGACTCCATGGACTGTAGCCCACCAGGCTCCTCTGTCCATGGGGATTTTCCAGGCAGGAATGCTGGCATGGGTTGTCATTTCCTACTCTAAGGGATTTTCCCAACGCAGGGATCGAATCTGCATCTCTTGCGTCTTCTGAATTGGCAGGCACATGTTTTACCACTGCGCCACCTTGGAGACTCACCTTATGTATTAATCATTATTATCTTTATTTTATAGATGAGGAAATTGAGGCTTAAGAGACTAAACAGTTTAACAAAAATCACCACCTAGTGTCAGAGCCAGAATTTGTATCTTGGTCAGTCTGATCTCAAAGCATTTGGACATTACATTATTTTGTTAACCTAACACCTTATGGACCTAGCATTACAGCACCTTTTAGTTGTTGCTTGCAGGTTAGTTATCTGGAGAAACTCTAAAGTTTTTAGGAGTGAGATGTATCTTTAATGCTTGGCACATAATAGGTGCTCAGTGAAACCTGAATAAATGCAGACTGAAAGGGAAGCTAAGAATGTGACAGATTATAGTGTTTCAGGCCAGGTGGTTGTGGCAAGTGCTAATAAGTGGCCTCAACCATATGAGAGGCAGAAGAGGGAGGAAGACTCTTCTTCAGCTGCCATCAGGAAAGGCTACATGGAGGAGGTTACCTTTGAGCTAACAATGCCCCCTTACCTGAGGTCCCTTCCTCAATACTTTTGGCCTGTACAAGCCCCTGATCAGTAACCAACATGGTATGCACAGCATAGGGTCCTCAATCACTTAATTATTAAGATGATCTATGTGTCACTTGGGTCCTTCACTGCAACCACATGAACCCACCCTAACTAGCTTAAGTAGAAAAGGAATTTACTAAGAATCTTAGGGAGCTCACAAAATCTCCAGGGGGAGCAAAGAATCAGGGTGAGGTGCTATTCAACCAGAAAGAATACCCAGACACCCCGCAGATTAGATGTTTATACCCCTTCATGACTGGGGACATCTACCTCAGCCTACAGTGATGACGTTAGATCAAGAATGCCAGAACTCAGCCAATGCTGTACTCCAAGCCTGGACACTCCAGCCACCTTTTTGTTAAACGATGGAGTCCATGGGAGGTCTGCATCATCACATTGCTCTCTTCCTAATCAAAGAGCATGAGGTTGCTAGGGGAAACCCAGATTTATGAATGGTCATTTGAGCTTCAGTTCAGTTCAGTTCGCTTGCTCAGTCGTGTCCAACTCTTCGCAACCCCATGAACCGCAGCACACCAGGCCTCCCTGCCCATCACCAACTCCCTGAGTTTACTCAAACTCATGTCCATCGAGTCGGTGATGCCATCCAGCCATCTCATCCTCTGTCGTCCCCTTCTCCTCCTGACCCCAATCTTTCCCAGCATCAGGGTCTTTTCCAATGAGTCAACTCTTCGCATCAGGTGGCCAAAGTATTGAAGTTTCAGCTTCAACATCAGTCCTTCCAAAGAACACCCAGGACTGATCTCCTTTAGGATGGACTGGTTGGATCTCCTTGCAGTCCAAGGGACTCTCAGGACTCTTCTCCAACACCACAGTTCAAAAGCATCAATTCTTTGACGCTCAGCTTTCTTCACAGTCTGACTATCATATCCATACATGACCAATGGAAATCCATAGCCTTGACTAGACGGACCTTTGTTGGCAAAGTACTATCTCTGCTTTTTAATATGCTGTCTAGATTGGTCATAATTTTCCTTCCAAGGAGTAAGCATCTTTTAATTTCATGGCTGCAATCACCATCTGCAGTGATTTGAGCTTCAAAGGAAGGCTAAGAAGAGACTCTGGCTTCTAACTTGGCAGAGCAGAATTCGGAATGTAAACTACTCTCCCAAATGTAGGAAGGTGGTTCACTAGATAAGGTGGGATGGGGGTGGGTGGGAGGGATGTCCAAGAGAGAAGGAATGTATGTATACCTACAGCTGATTCACTGTGTTGTACAGCAGAAAGTAACACAACATTTTAAAGCAACAGTATTCCATTAAAAAAAAGATGCTGAGGGGTTCTATGAGGTATATCAGATAGTAATATCTTACAGCAACAATAATAGCTATAACTCACTGAGCATAAATTAGGTGCTAGGCATTTTACAGATATTTTAATTTTCTTCCTTGCCACACAACTGATACTGTTAGTATCCCCATTTCACATAGGTAGACACTAGGGTTGGGAGAGGTTAGTTTTTTAAGACCATAATATTAATGTGTTAAATTCTATACCAGATTAAATTACAGGTCTTGCTACCTCCTTGAACTTCCTCTATCATAGCACTCTCCGTATTTTATTGTTTGTTGTTATTGTTTAGTCACTAAGTCTGACTCTTCTGGGACTCCATGCACTGTGGCCCCCCAGGATCCTCTGCCCGTGGAATTTCCCAAGCAAGAATACTGGAGTGGGTTGCCATTTCCTATTCCAGGAGATCTTCCCAACCCAGGGATGAAACCTGTGTCTCCTGCATTGGCACGTGGATTCTTCTACCACTGAGCCACCAGGGGCTACTTTATTGTTGTGTTGGTTGCTCAGTGGTGTCCGACTCTTTGTGACCCCATGGACTGTAGCCCACCAGGCTCCTCTGTCCATGGGATTCTGGAGGCAAGAGGACTGGAGTGGGTTGCCATTTCCTTTTCCAGGGGATCTTCCCAACCCAGGGATCAAACCTGTGTCTCCTGCATTGGCACGTGGATTCTTTTATCACTGAGCTACCAGGGGCTATTTTTTTGTTATTATGTACTTAATGGCTGCCTTTTCTGCTAAGTGCTTGAGCATACAGGAGGCCTGTTTCCTGTTACATCCCCAGCACATGAGATATTTATTCACTCATTTAACAGACACTCAACTTCCATTGTGGGTCTGGCACATTCACATGGTTACTCAACAATGATGCATTACATTCATCTAATGTGCCAGTCACTGTCACTAGGTGCTGAGGGTGCTGTTGGAACAAGATAGGCAAGGTCCCTGCCTCATGGAATTTACATTCTGCCTGAGGGAGACAGGCAATCAACAAATAAAGAAGTGTATAAAATAACAGAAAGCAATATGCGCTATGAGAAAAAACAAAGCAAAGGAGGGGATAGGGAAGTAATGGGGCGGGGTGATGAGGAGGGAAGTCCTCTTTACAAAGACTGCGTTTGATACACCAGAATGAAGGAGAGAATGACTCCTAAGAAAACCTGGTGAACCATGCTCTAGGCAGTAGGAACGACAAGTGCAAAGGCCCTGAGGTGGGAGTGAACTTGGCCTGTTCTGGGAATAACAAAATCAGTGTGGCTAGCTTGTAACAAATAAAGGGGAAAGTGGTTACAGATGAGTTCAGAGAGATAGGGAAGGTCATATACAGACAGCCTTGAAACCACTCCCTGATATGGAATTTAAGTTTTACCCAGGTGGTGCTAGTGATAAAGAACCTTCTTGCCAATGCAGGAGACACAAGAGACTCAGGTTCGATCCCTGAGTGGGGAAGATCCCCTGGGGAAAGGCATGGCAACCCACTCCAGTATTCTTGCCTGGAGAATCCCATGAACAGAGGAGCCTGGTGGGCTACAGCCCGTAGGGTGGCAAAGTTGTTGGACACAGCTACTGAGGTGACTTAGCATGCTTGCTAGCACTGAGGGGTTTTGAAAGGAATGCCATGATATGCTTTAGCTTCAATTAGATTATGGTAGATGCCGTGTGGAAGTTAGCTGGGGGCTGGAGGAAGATTTGACATAGGGAGGTTACGTGGGTATTTTAGCAGTTAAACAGGAGAGAGAGAACTTGGACTGGGGTATTGGGGATGAAAAGAAATGGCTGAATTTTGGGGTCTATTTTGAAGGTGAAGCAGATTGATTTCCAAATGTATTCAAATGAGAGTGGAAAAAGAAATGACTTGGGTAACTGGGTGGTAAATTTCCTGGTGGCTCAGACAGTAAAGCATCTGCTTACAATGCGGGAGACCTGGGTTTGATCCCTGGGTTGGGAAGATCCCCTGGAGAAGGAAATGGCAACTCACTCCAGTATTCTTGCCTGGAAAATCCCATGGATGGAGGAGCCTGGTAGGCTACAGTCCATGGGGTCGCAAAGAGTCAGACATGACTGAGCAACTTCACTTGGGTAACTGGGTACATGGAGATGCCATTTCATGAGGTACAGAAGACTTGGGCAGGGGACCATCAGAGGAAAGACTTAGACTTCATGGTACTTGCATATGGACGTTTCAAGAGACTACCTGGATCTGAGTGGCGATGTTGAGAGGCATTGGACAGATGGATGTAAGAGTTGGGATTTCAGGGTGAGCTCAGGACTAGATGTACAAACATGGGAGATGAGTATACAGCTGAAGTTTCAAGTCTGAAGACTAAATGAGATAGCCTTAGCTAGAACTCAGTAAACTTGCTAAATATTTAGGGATAGAGATTGAGTTGAAACATAGGTCTGACTCAGAGCCTTAAGGCACATAACTTGCAACATCCTTCTTGAACTTTAGGACTAGAAGAGAAAGCAATTTTACTGAAGGAGAGGGACATTAGTAGAGGGATAGAGCCACTGACCAAAAAAAGGTGGGGGGAGGGGGGTAGAAAGAGGAGTGCCAGATGGGAAGGGAAAAACATGAAAGGGAGTGGCCAGCAGGGGGTGGGAAGAAGAGGGCGGAGCCTACCGTCTCTGGCTGGGACTCCTTTCATCTTCCTTTGTCACGCTCTGTAGTTTGTGTGCTTACAATCGCCCTTTGCCCATTGAGTGGTTTTTCTTGGTTTCCTTATCTACATTTCCTAGAACTACTCATGCAGCTCACTTGACAAGACTTCTTGAGAGCAATTTATTTCTATCAGGTATCAGAATAGCCATCTTTTCTTAAGAAATTTATAACAAATCCTGAGAAATCTAGGGATCCCATAACCTTAGGTTTTCTTTTTGTGTATCAATGCTGGGAAGCTTAAAGCCTCTTGAATGACATTTTTGCTTCAGCCTCATTTCAGCTCCATTTTATGCTCCAATTATGTTTGTCTTTTTTACTTTTTGCCACACCATACGGCTTATGGGATCTTAGTTCTCGACCAGGGACTGAGCCTGGGCCTTGGCAATAAATGCAGAGAGTCCTAACTCTTGGACCATGAGGAAATTCCAAAGTTATTCTGCAATTTGGCTGGATCTTGAGGCTTGTGGGATTTTGATCCCTGACCAGGGATCAAACACTCACCCCATGCAGTGGAAGTGCAAAATCTTAACCACTGGATGGCCAGGGAAGTCCCTGTCTCTTTTTATTTATATGTGCTTCTTGTTTAAATTTCTTTTACTCTTTTTAAATATCCCTAACAGCTGCATCAAGTGCTATATGGACCAAGGCAGGGAATAGCAAACACATGTAGCATCTGAAAGAACCTTCCTTTCAAATAATCTGTTCCATTGCCCTTATAAACTCACTTGTCAGATGTGTTGTCTCAACGTCTGGTAGACAAATTATGTGCCTCAAGTCCACCAAGGGACTGTCTCCCACTTTGGAAACAGGCTCCCAATTCGGAAAAAGTCTCCGAATTCCTTTTACAAGGAGAAGGAGTAAATAGGCTCAGTTCTCCTTCCTCCAATCACTCTAGAAATAAGAAGTAGCATTAGCTTAAGTACTTATACCAGGAATGAAAGAGACCCAAATAATGCCTGCACACTTAGCATCACCTCTTTGGTCAAATCCAGACTAGTGTACAGAACCACATGCTGCCATAGCTAATGCAATAGCAAGGGTTGCAGCTTGACAGTCTAAGTTGTATTTGTCCTAGGATGCAGTTCTAAGCATATATGGAGGACCAGGGGTTTTGGGCCTCCCATGTCCCTATGAAGGACTATTGTCCGAGCCAATGTCAGCTCACGTCTGGAAGGGAGAGATCACCATGCTCCAGAAACAAAATCATACTATGGAATCCTTGGCGTTGGTCATGGCAGAAGACAGCAGTGCTACAAGCCTCAACAGGAAAATAGGAAAATGAGCACTGCATGAGATGGGCAACGTCCTGGGGACTCCCAGAATGAACAGAGAGGAGCTTGAGGAAACCGGAACTACTGCAATAGCAGGTAGAGTTGGGCAGGAAGAGCCAAAGATATGCTGTTGTGATATGGAATTATTGGTTGGGCTAAAGAAATTCTAGTGAAAGACTATTTTAAGAAAGAGTTGAATAATAACAGCATAGGCAAAGTTTATTTAAATCTGCTTCTGTTAGTGTCCATGGACACTAGGGTAAATTTCCCTCTAATGTAGAAGTGCTTATGAACTCATTGTTGGGAATGAGTAAGCTGTACACTGGAGATGACAGATATATTTCCAGTCATCAATCAGCCATTTGTGAACATTTATTAAGAACTGATTACAAGCTTCTACTGTGCTTGGGGCAGATCTACTTATAGAAACTGGTTGTCATGGAAACTGCAGATAGCTGCAGTCCTCTCTGGACCTGAATGAGGAGCTAAAAGTCCTCTGACTGTTATTGTCTCTAGCTAAGAGGCCCAGGAGCTTTAAGACTGTTCTAATACTAGACTTCTAGTTTTATTCATGACTCCCTCATTTTAGTTCTAAAAGGTACTGTGAAATCAGGACTCTTTTGATAAAGAGGAAGACAATGACTTAAGCGGGTAACACACCCTTCAAGGTCTGTACTGAGTATTTTGAGCATGCAAAGCCACACTTTGCATTTGTGTGAGCCTAGCTGACGTGCAGAGAGAGCAAGGGGCTAAGAACAGAGGGCCTCTGATATATGAGATGGACTAGGGTGAGCTGATCATATAATATGTACTTTTGTTTGGTTCACATTGGTTTGATCCAGTGTGATTTACATGATTTACACAGGCCCAGAATCCCAAAGATGAATGGCGGAGACTAAGGAGGAGTAACTCACTTATTATACCTGCCCTCTCAAATTCCAGCTCTGCTGTTGAATGATTTTTTTGACATTAGATAAATTCCTCAAGTCCTCCAAGCCTCAGATGCCTCCTATGTTGAATGGAAAGATCATTTATTTGATTATGGAGTTATTTGAAAAACAAATGAGAAACTGCACGTAAAAAGTTATTGTTCTTTATTTTTCTTTAAAATATTAGAAATTAGTGGTCCTTTCCTTTAGTTTCACGTCGAAAGGTTGGCCTCCTGATTAAGGCTATGTTTGCATTTATTCAGCTTTGCGTGCTCAGATTCTGGCAATGTGCCTGGTTTACTGTAGGAGTTTAGTGAATGTTTGTTGTTGAAGAAATGAGAAAGAGTTGTAGTTACTTTGCTTGTGATCTCTTTGATATTCAATTCCAAGAATTGGAAGGGAAGTCTCAAGGTCATCTGGCCATGTCTCTGCTTCTGTCCATAAAGGAGAGGTAGGTTGGTATAAAATGAAAGCTGTTCCAAGAATATGAGTGTCCGTGGTTCTCACAGCTGGTCAACAGAGCCTTTGGATGGAAGTTCCAGTAAGACACCAAACAGAGTGAAATTGACTAACCTCTAGATGAAGTAGGCTGTTTTTAGCATTGACCCAGTAGATCCATCTTCTCTAAAATAATTCCACCATCTTTAACCTCCTGTTGGCTTATGAGATCATGTCTCTAGAAAACTCCTATTGAAAATGCAAATATGTTCTTAGAGAATGATAGCTTGCAAAGTCATTAATAAGTTCTTGAACCAGCAAAGAGTGGGGACCACTGAACAGTAAGCTTTTCAAGGGAGTGTGGGAGGAGGGATTGAGGGAAGATTTGGGGTTATTTCTCAAAGACCATGAGTTAGCTGGCATGCCTTGGTGGGTCCCAGACACGCATCAGGGAAAAGAGTACTCAGAAATTCTGGGGCAGACGTCTAAGGCACATGGGGCAAACTCTGTCATTTGGACCAATTTTAAGGTAATTAAAGTTTTTGGGACACAGTTACCTGAATTTCCTCCTGTCACTCTCATGACAACTGTGCAAAGTAGTCAAGGAGGATCCTGATCATCCCTCCTCCCCACCCCCCTCCCACCCCGCCACAGTTTCAAAGAAGAAACGGTGGCCCAGATCAGCCACATGATCTGTTTAACACCGCTCAGGTTATAAGTAGCAAATGTGGTACTAGAGTTTCTTTCTTTTTACCCTTAATTGAGTTTTCATTAAATTCTACTGCCTCCTTGACTTGGACAACCCAACCAGACAAAACAGTCGTGACAGTGAAATACGAATAATATCAGAAGCCTTCTTTTATGATGCTATGACTACGCAGCAGCATTGTGCTAAATAACTGAGAAACCTCTTGTCATTTATTAATTATCACCAACATTTTACAGTTGTGGGGAGGGAGTAGTGGAGGGAATTAAATGCTGTACCCACCTTCCTGCAGACAGTGAGAGATGAGCATGGACTCAAATCCCTGTTGTCAGAGTTTGGAAGTGCTCAGAGCTTTTCCAGTAAAGGATCTCTGGGTTGGAAGATCTTAAATGTAACTTGGCATAATGGTTCATCTAAATCTTTCTTCAGTGTCTCCCTAAATGAGTCTCATGTATTTGGTTTGGAGAAATCAATCTCCCTATTTCCTGGGGCAATTTGTTCCATTTTAGGACCATTCTCATGGTTAAATCACCAAGGAGAGAAAGTTTTATTTTTTCAACAGCAGATACAAGAACATTTTCACAGGAAAACACGTTGACAGCCTCTCTTGAGGGCAGTCTAAGCCTCTTGAGGTCTAAGAGTTGACTGGTGACATTTTAGAGAGAAGGACCAAGGATTGTGTAAGAGACAGAATGACTTGTAGCTCTCGGAGGGCTTGGAGAATGAGCATATAAAAAAGGGGAAAAGAGGGAGGGTGAGTGAAATGGTGGCCCACTGTGTGCTTCTTCATGTATCTCTTCTTTACTAGCCCCTGTCCACCCCCTAAAAAAAAATTCTGCAAAGTCTACAAAACTCTATAATATTTGGATTTTTACAGAAACCTTTGAAAGGGTTGGCCAGGGGATATTCCCAAAGTAATAAAGGTAGTACTTGTCTTCAGGGAAGCTGATCATATGAGCCTTAGGCACAGAGGGCTGGCAGATATCTCTGGGAGGAAGCTCTTATGGATGGCAGATTGGAAGGTTGTAGCAGATTGAATGAGATTTCATAGTCTACAGAAGCCTCAGTTGATGCTTGAGTTATAAGATGTTCTCCAAATGATTGCACTTATGTCTTTTCTTTTGGCTGGATTGTTTCAAGTAGAGAAGAAGAAAATTCGCCCAGCAGATTCTTGACATGTAAATGAGATACTTTCTGAAATTTTTTCAAATCCTTATCTTTACAAGTATTACGACAGCCCACAATCTCCTATACATTCGTCTATGAAAGAAGGGTAATAATATCTGCCCAACAGGGCTTTTTGTGAGAATATAGTGAAATCATGTGGTAAGTGGAGATAAAACACCACAGGCCATCAGGCTAAGCTTACTCATTTGCTAGATGACTTGCTTTTCATAGTGTAATCCAAATTTATGCCTTGGCAAAAATTTTGAACAGTGGTATAATATGGCCTTCGGAGGGTAGCATGAAAATAACTGAAACCTCAAATATGAAAGCTACAAGTGCCCAAATTCACCTAGGTCAAGCCATGCATTCAAAGGATCTTCTGTAGTTTCTGGGTTTGAAACCCTTGGGCCTTTGCATGTCACCCATCAGTTTCACACTTCAAAAGATGAGTGATACAGGATAATAGTACCATCTATTTCTGCCAGCTTTTTCTTCCAGCTAACAACGATCTCATCTCTGAGGTCTTATTCTCCTTCCTACTAATTAATATCCAGGAACAGTAACTATTGATTCATAATCTCCACTTCTTGCCTCTTCTGTCATCAGCAGAGCTAGAAAGAGATGTTGTCTAACTGTGGTGAGAATCATGCTGAGGACCAAGGGAAGGGCTGGGATCAGAGATCAAAGCTTGGCTGGAAGCCAGGTTTATGAGCTAACATCATCTTGTTTTTAGTCTCCCAGGGGAATTGTGAGAGGCAAGAACTCCACTTGTTTGATTTGTTTGACTAAAGAACATGAATCTTAAGATAGAAGGAGTAAGATTGGTATCATAAATAATTTTGAGAATGATAGCGTAGTCACACACACATTGTAAGGCTCCATGGGCAAGCCGGAACTCCCAGACTGCACGTTTATATCAACTACGTGAGCCCCCTGAGTGCCTGACATGAGATGATTGATTCTCCTTGGAAAGAGACCAGCTCTGGTCCCCCAGCCCTCTGAAGATAAGACAGGGGAAACGATGACAAGAGGGGAGAGGCTGAGGAATTGCATTCCCAAGACGATCAGTGGGGACTGGCAGAATGGTTCAGGAATGTTGTTTCTTGCAGGAAAGACGTGGCATTATCTCAGGACCATCTGGTGGCAGCAGGAATGAGAAGGGGGATGGAGGCTTTGAGCAATGGTCACGTAGCCTCATCTCGCTGTTTGCAGACACCCACAATCAAGCAATTTCCTGACAGAAGTGGGTCAGCTATTAGCCTAGGCTCAAGAAAAACAGAACTTCAAGGAATTAGAGAAATGATCTGCAGAGGCTGTATGACTCCTCTACCAAGAAAACCTGAGACACTATCCAAAGCTTGCTATAACATGGGAAAAGTCCCCAGACTCGAGGAGAGAATAGAATGCTCTTGATCTTTCAGTAAAATTGATCTTGACTCAGGCAGGTCAACTCTCTTGGAGCCTCAGTGTAAGATGGTGTTTATGGACTCCAGGGCTCCATCTGGCCTGTGTATGCATTTGAGCCCACTTTAGTGATTACAGAACTGTTGGATTAGTTCCCAACTTTAAAAGATCAAAGTTATCTTCCTCTGAAATCCTTAATACAGACTCTAGGGATTCTCCATGGAAATTTTAAAATAATGTGGGATCAAGGCACATATTTTCTGGAAGGCCGTGAAGATTCAGAGGAGTGGCAGATCTCCTCTTACATACATGATGCAGGATTGGGGAGTTTGAGACACGAACAGGGCAACTCAATTAGACAAAGCTTTTCAAAGGCCTACATGGAAAACTGGAGGGGAAATCTCACCTCAAACCTGGGGGACTGATCAAGGTTTCTTCTTCAAAGTGCACGTGCAGGTTCTGCTGAGTTTCTTGCCAGTAGGAGGAGCTGACTTTGGTGGATGCTGCCTCCATCCTGGAGAAAGGAAATTAGGAAAATCAGCTGAGATGGGAGAACAAGTACCATCCGGCTGCAGCACCTCTTGCTGAAAGTTCTCCCCCCAACGTTAAGCCTATCTGTGCTAGAAACAGGGCTTCCCAGGTGGCACTAGTGGTAAAGAACCTGCCTGCCAACGCAGGAGCTGTAGGAGACTCGGCTGAGTTTGATCCCTGGGTAGGGAAGATACCCTGGAGTAGGGCACAGCAACCTATTCCAGTATTCTTGCCGGTAGAATCCCATGGACAGAGGAGCCTGGTGGGCAACAGTCCATGGGGTTGCAAAGAGTTAGACATGACTGAAGCAACACGGCAAGCATGCATGTGCTAGGAATGCTGAGAGGGACTCTGCCTTTTCATGCTGAGAAGTAGGCACCTTGATCAAGGCAGGATGACCCCCAGATGTCACTTCTGCACCCGGAAGGGACCAGGGTGCTCAGCTCCTCAGAGCACGAATCTGGGCCCCTCCAACTCTGGGTGTGCAGAAGGAGCTGCAGTGGCAGCTGGTGTTTGCACACACTCTCCCTGGGGACCCGAGGCTCAGAGTCATATGAGTCCTCCATCTGGTTCAGAAGCAGATGTAGGGGCAGGAAGCTAAATTTGTCCTTCATAACAACTCGCACAAGAGGGAAAACACCCTGGCTGGAACTGGAGGGGGCCAAGACGTAGGGATGGTCTTGGGTCTGAGCCAGTGAGGGGAGGAGGAAGAGGTCTGGGTACACCGTATCTACCAGAGATTTCTAAGGTGTCAAAAGGAGTTAAGGGAGTATCTTGAGATCAGAAAACTGATTCTTCCTTGGGCAGTTTCTTTAATTCCATAGACTGTTTATTTCCCCTCTGTCTAATAGGAGTGATAAAAAGAGTTCTGGCTTCACAGGCTGCTGTGAGACCTAAGTGAGGTCACATATATGTCTAGAGCACTAAGCTCAGGCCCTGACCCTCAGCACACACCCTCTAAAGCATTGCTATCTTTAACCTCATTATCCAAGGTGGTTGGAGCTGAGAGGGGCAGGCTGGAGGAATCTGACTTCTTGATCAAGTGTCCACCAGGAGTCTATTTAAGAGACCTTGTTACTATAGTGACTCATGTCTGGAATCATTATTGCATCCTGACTGGGTTGTCCTCCTGCGTTTGTGGACTGAATCACCATCATCAATAGGAAAGAATTATCTTTCCTTCCAGTATTCCAAACTAGCTTCTACAGGTCTCCCCTAATTTCTGTGGCCTTGTAGTTTAAATCAGTAGAAAGATCCAGAAGAGTTGTTTTCTCCATTATTGATGCTGTTATTATAACTAACTTTAATTGAGTGCCTACTATGTGTCATCTCGTTTAACCTACACACTCACTAGTGAATGAAGCAACTCCATCACAAGGAATGGAAGTCTCATGGAAAGAGACTGAAAGAGAAGAAGAAAAATGGAGTAGAAACAACATGGTAATCCTCTCCCCCAAAATACCCTCATTCTTGAGTAGATGTGGGATCCCCTCCAGGGACTCCTAACCCCTTGGGTGTACTTTCTGGGACCTAAAGTCCTTAACAAGTGGAGGTAAGCAGTAGACACAACTCATGTTACATAGTTCTTCTGAACTAGCTCCTTGTCAAAGGTTTGGTGTTTTGCTATAAAACTTTTGCAATATCCATTTCCATAACTCTGGGCTGGAATTTTGCTCTGCCAATGAACATAAACGTCAATTCCTACCCCTTAACATCTCTTTGAAATGAGCGCTCACCTGTTTAATTGAACTTTTCAGTTCAGAAAAGTTCCAGTATTGTCTGTGAGCACATTGAAGGACCTCTTTGTGAGCATTTCCTAGAAGCTTTGGGCTTCCCTGATAGCTCAGTTGGTTAAGAATCAGCTTGCTATGACCCCAGTTCAATTCCTGGGTCTGGAAGATCCACTGGAGAAGGGATAGGCTACCCACTCCAGTATTCTTGGACTTCCCTTGAGGCTCAGCTGGCAAAGAATCTGTATGCAATGCTGGAGATCTAGGTTTGATCCCTGGGCTGGAAAGATCCCCTGGAGAAGGGAAACGCTACCCACTCCAGTAGTCTGGCCTGGAGAATTCCATGGACTACAGTCCATGGGGTCGCAAACAGTCAGATTCGACTGAGAGACTCTCACTTCCCAGAAGCTTCCTTGGACTTCCCTAATCAGAACCAGAACTCTCTACTAATGCATTCCATTTCTGTGGGATAAGCCAGAAACTTCCCAGATTTCTTTTGCCCTGGCAAGGCCCCTCAACACAGGAATTGCCTTCCTGCCTGCCTTCCTTTCCTTTTTCCCTTTCTCCCTTCATTTTTTTTTTCTCCCATCATTTGTGTGTGTGTTTAAATTAAACTTATTTCCAAGTCCTCACTTTCCTACTCTCTGTGTGCCCTTGGGCAAAATTAACCTCCGTGGGTGTCTAAAATATATAAAGTGATATAAAGTGAAAACATCTCTTTCAGCCCTAAAATCAAATTGAACCCTAATGCCTAGGATAGTAAACAAGAGCTTGGGCACTGGAGTCAGTCAGGATTGAGTTTCACTCCCGCTCACTTTGCCACTTACTTCATGACCTTGGTGCAGGATGGCATGTTCTTTGGGCCTCAGTTTTTCTAACAAGGAAATAGCACTGACCTCATAGGATAAGAGGGTTGGATGTTGCAGCGATACAAAGTGGTGCACTTATATGCCGGATTCTGCTCTAAGCTCTTTACATGTGTTGACTCATTTTATTTGCATGCTATTTCTATAACATTTCATTTTGTCAGGGTCTCTTCTCTTGCTTAATTTTCTAGCTTGTTGAGAGTCTTTATTTGCTTATTTTAAACTTAATTCCACCACTTTAAACATAGGAAGTGATAGAATTAAGTTTAAAATAAGAAACAAAAACTCTGAACTATAATACAGTTGGCTTCTCTGTCTTCATTCACTATGTTTTTAAAAAATATATTGTGAATCCTATGACCGAGAAGACAACACTAAGGAAGCAGAGCTAAACCTTTGTACATTAGAATGCTGGAGAATTGTTGATACATGCAAATAACTCATGGCAATAACAGACGAACAAACTCTGAGTCTCTGAGCACAGAGCCAGGTATTGATGTGTTTTAAAACTTCCCCAGTTTATCCTAACCATCAGCCAGGACTGAGAACCACAGCCCTATGTTGTGAGTCCAAGGTTACTCCTCTAGACCAATAAGCCATGAAGATATGTGAGAAAAGTGGTTATCGGCTATGGCCCTGGCTTATCACTGCCCTGACATCTCTAATGAACCTAATTATCAAATCTCCCTCTAAAATCAGAATACATTTTTTTAGCATGCTCCTGGCCAGGCTACTCTAGTAATCCTCTCAGACAAGTGCTGGCTTCTAATGATGATCATTTTCATGCCTAAATGTTTAGAAATATACTCTAGGGTTTTGCCCAAATCAGAGGCATAGTCTTATCATTTCTGAAATTCAACTTTGGAAAATTAGAAACTTGGCTTATTTCCAGTCTTCTGGAACCTTACTCCATACTTGTCAAAGATCATAGAAACATAGCTCCCTCATCAGAACTGCAACCTTTCTCAACTCTGTGGGATATGACACATGTATTTGAAAGGCAAGAAGTTAAACTTTACGCTCTTTTTCTAGTCCTTGCTTATTTCCGGTTATATATATTTGGAAACCCTGGGGGTGGCAGGCATTGACAGCTTACAAACAGGTTTCTCTGAAGAAATCCTCTTCACTAATCCCCTCTTAATTCTTCAGCATCCCAAACCTCTTACTTTCTCAGTGTGTTTAAGTCATCCAACAGCCTCCTGTCTACTTCCTGCTTGACGGCCTTCTGGGTGCACAGACACAACATTTGCTTCAGCGTCTAAGATTTTGGTGCCTTAGTTTGCTTCCCATTTATCAAACCTGGTAAATGAATGCAAATGAACCAAACTGCCCACTTGGTTTTTTCTGTGAAAATCTGTTGCACAGCATTCATACTTGAAGCCAACTTGTATTCTCCAAAATTTTCTTCTGTATGCTAGAAGCCTGATTCAACACAGCCTACGTGTTGGTTGTCAGTTCACTGTGCTAAGAGTTTTCACAGTACGTAGAAAACAGGTCAAAAATCTGTTGTGAAAGGATGAAATAAATTGGCCTTTCTATTTTTTTCCTTCTTTCTCATTCTAAGATAATTTCAACTTTTATTATTGCATGATTATACTCTGCAATTTCCTTTATGTACTAAGGAAGCTTATTATTATGGAGTCCATCTTGAGCTGGATTGTTTAACATTTTAATTCCTATAATCCTCACAGAATCTCTTGCAGGTGAGTGCTGCTTTGTTTATTTTACAGCTTGGGAAGCAGAGCTTCTGAGTTATTAAGTAAGCTGCCAACATTCTGACAGACAGCAAGCGGCAGAGGTGTGATTCAAACATGTGTCAGTCTGAGCCACTGTGTTTCATGCTGCTGCTGCTGCTGCTAAGTCGCTTCAGTCGTGTCTGACCCTGTGCGACCCCATAGACAGCAGCCCACCAGACTCCCCCATCCCTGGGATTCTCCAGGCAAGAACACTGAGTGGGTACGGTGCTTTATACAGCCTCTGTTAGAGTAGCCAGCTCTGGGCTACCCCAGGCCTCCATCATTAGTGGCCGGCAATACTTATTCCCCTTGGATTCAGATACGCCCACAGTGTCTCCAGCACATTATTCCCATGGCCGCTCATTACCTTTCAAAGCTAGCAGGCAAGCAGAAGACTTTGTCATCTCTTCACAACCTGATGGGTACTCTTATATAAACTGTATCCTCAACGGATACATTTTTACAATCTATCAAAAATTTTAATTCTTTTTTAAAGAACTATTTATTTATTTATTTGACTGTGCTGGGTCTTATGTGCAGCACATGGGATCTTTAGTTGTGGCATGAGAACTCTTTTTAGTTCCCTGACCAGGGATTGAACTTGGGCCCCCTGCACTGGGAACATGGAATAGAGTTTTAGCTACTAGACCACCAGGGAAGTTCCCCCCAAAATCTTAATTCTTTTTAACTAAATTCCTTCCCATTCTCTTAGAGCAAACCAATTCTATGTGCTCACTGAGATTTTGTAACTCTGGCCCCTTCCTAGCTTTACAACTTCATCCTGCGTCTCTTTTCCCCTCTATTTTCTGTCCTCTGGACACATGGGAATCTTTCATTTCCTCAAAGAGTCCCCACTCCTTTGCCTCTCAGGGCCTTTGCATACGCTGCTCTTCTCTCTGTAACATTTATTCTCTCCTTCTTTACTTGGTGAACTCTTCCTTTAGATCTCCGTATGCTGCCTCTTGAGCCCCAGCTGGATCAGCCACAGCAGTGCCATCTACTGCTTTTAACACCCTAGAACTTTATTTCATGCAACTTACCATGGTTTATGACTATGCATCCATTGCATGTTTTAATCAATTCTATCACTTCTCCATTGAATTTCATAACCTCAGTGTCTGACACATAGTAGGCAGACAATAAGCAAACACAGACCAGGGTCTTCAAATTTCAAATCATTACAGGAGTCTGCTGAATGGCCAGTTTCCTTTGTGCTTTGAACGTTTCAAGTATTAACGGCAATAAACATGCAGAGGCCCTGTCAGGAAATAATACTTCTGTGAAGTGAGGCCACACCAGGCAAATGACCACCCCTCTTTTCCCAGCAGGCCCCTAGTCACATGTACACACACATGCTCTCTTGCTGGACTATACCACTTCCATCCAGAGGCATGGATAGAGTGATAAAGGAGAAAGTGGAAGTGCGGCGGCAAGGGGTTGAGTTCCAGCTCTAATACTCTGTAGCTGTGCAGCATTTGTCACGTGGCTTAACTTCTCCTGTCCTCAATTTCCTCATTTGTAAAATCCCTCACTCTCCTGGGGGAGACACACTGGGTTAATGAGTCCGAAGCACCCTCCCAGCACAGAGACTCACTTACTGTATGAGAATTCTTCCTTCTCCCAGAGTACACTACACACCTGGGAAAACAGCAGTGCATTTCTTCAGTCAAGTTAAAAAATTAAAATGGTTGACATTATGTTACAGACCGTAGTCTAAATATTCCTCCTATATTAATCTATTTTAAAATTATAAGAGCCCTATGAAGAAAGTACTAGTATTATCAGCTTCATTTTACGTATGAGGAAACTGAGATTCAGAGAGATGAAGTAACTTGAAGTCACATAGCTAACTATCATCATAAATCCAGTTTTTTTTTTATACTCTTAGACCGCTACATGTTATTGTCTGTTAGCTGATAAAGGAGAAAGGAATCATAGGCAGTGAAAAGATCATTAGCTTTGGAAAGAGAAACATCTCCCAGTTTTACTATTTCCTGGGTGACCTGGCCAGCTCAGTTCTCCCTTGTCTAAAATGGGTATCGTGCCCCCCACCCCCAGCCTCCAGGATGAGAGCCAAGTTAGAGGACGAATGTAAAACTCTTGCACACACCTGGCATCAGACAAACGTTGGCCTTCTCCTCTCATGACAATCAAATCTCTTTCTTTCATAAAAATGTAAGCTGTGAGTTTTCTTGCCAATAACCTGGGCTGGGTAAAGAGAACTTTGGCCCTTGACCAGCTCTAGAGTTTCTCGGATAAAAATTGTTGACACTGAGCCCACACAAAGCTGGAAACTCCCAGAGGGATAAATACACAGGCTCTGACCCAGCCCAGACTTCCCCTGAATTCTACAGAGTTTCAACACTTCTGAGGCTCTGAGAGAGCTGAGACCAAGGTTCCGGAAATGCAGAGCCCAGCCTGGGGGAGGAGAGCACTACTCTTAAGAACAGGAGGGAGTCTTGGTGACCAGATTTAGCAGACTGGGCTCCAGCCACACTGTCCCTGCCCTTCAGAACCTTTGTGAATGTCCCTCTAGGAACCTCCTTCATACCCCTTTATCCAGAGAAGTGGTAAATTTTTTTTTTCTGACCTTGGCCTTTTGATTGTCAGAGTCTTCCTGCACTATAAAGGACAAGAGTTCACCCAAGGTGCCTCAGGATATATGCTGAGCACTCTGAGCCCCAGGAAGAGGTGGGGGTCTGCACAGTCTCAGCCACAGAAGGGAGAACGTAATGGATCCTATCCCTGGGGTTATTCTAAGGATTCAGGGGGTAGCAAATATTCAGAGCTTGGGACAGGGTTTCCCTGTTTGGTTAGCACTCCATGAATGTGAGTTGTAGTAGTGTTGGTACACAACTAGGGCCTAGTGCTCAGCCACTCAATTGTGTCCGACTCTGGCTCCTCTGTCCATGGGATTTCCCAGGCAAGAATACTGGAATGGGTGGCCATTTTCTTCTCCAATCTAGGACCTAGTTCACACAGCAAAGTAAGTAAAGAAACTAGAATTGGAGCAAAGATCTCAGAGAATGACAAGCCCAGCTCTTCCACCATGCAATGCAGCCTTTCTCTGGCATGTGTGAACCTCAGTATCTTACGTAGAGTGAAAGGGATAAGCCATGCTGGGGAGTCTTTTTTATTTTATTTTAATGTTTTGGCCATGTGGTATGGCATGTGGGAACTTAGTTCGCTGACGAGGAGGTCTCCCCTAACTCTCCACCCCACCACAGACTTTACACACACACACACACAAATCATCATCTTGACTCACAAACATCCTTCCTAGCCTCTCCTTCCTCTGGATTCTCTCTACCCTGACAGGCTTCCTTCAGCTCCTGTGGGCTAGAAGCACACACACAGTTTTTTGATTAGTGCTTTCCTCTGAACTTCCGTATTTTCCTAGGCTGTGGACTCTGGGTGTGGTGTCTCTCTGTCAACAGGGTGCTTGCGACTTGCAAGCCATTCTGAGCCCAGGGATGGCATGTCTGGCTCTGTTCTGGCCTGGGTCAGCTCGGCCAGTAAAACCAGGGCCGTCTTCCAGGTCTGTGTGTCTGA
The DNA here is from genome assembly GCF_023091745.1 of Budorcas taxicolor. Taxonomy (NCBI): domain Eukaryota; kingdom Metazoa; phylum Chordata; class Mammalia; order Artiodactyla; family Bovidae; genus Budorcas; species Budorcas taxicolor. The sequence continues at coordinate 78,896,093 of NC_068912.1, forward strand.
TGGGTGAGGAGCCCTGTTCCCATGGCAGCAGGTGTGTAGGGGCCGTGGCATGGAGTTTGTGGGGATTAGGGCATGGTAAGGCAGCATGGGCTGGAAGAAGGCTGACTGCTGGATCGTGCAGTAATTTTGGAAGAAAGAATTCTCTGCCTCAAGTTAGATCTTACACAAGCATCCTAGCTTCTCTGGGTTATAACTTCTCTGCAAATGAGAAATTTAATGCCTTTCTAGTGGGCCCTGGGGAAGATTAAGAGGGCAATCAGTGTAAAGTGCAGGGCAGAGACTCAGTAAGTAGCTGTTTACTTATTCCTTTATTCTCTTCTAGTTCAGTCCAGTCACTCACTCATGCCTGACTCTTTGGACTGCAGCATGCCAGGCCTCCCTGTCCATCACCAACTCCCAGAATTGACTCAAACTCATGTCCATTGAGTCGGTGATGCCATCCAACCATCTCATCCTCTGTCATCCCTTTCTCCTCCCACCTTCAATCTTTCCCAGCATCAGGGTCTTTCCCAATGAGTCAGTTCTTAGCATCAGGTGGCCAAAGTTATTGGAGTTTCAGCTTCAGCATCAGTCCTTCCAATGAATATTCAGGACTGATTTCCTTTAGGATTGACTGGTTTAATCTCCTTGCAATCCGAGGGATTCTCAAAAGTCTTCTCTAAAACAGTTCAAAAGCATCAATTCTTCAGTGCTCAGCTTTCTTTATGGTCCAATTCTCACATCCATACATGACTACTGGAAAAACCATAGCTTTGACTAGATGGAAATCATGGATCTGGCCTCCAGGAAGATGAAAAGAGAAAGAAAAGATAATCATAGTTCAGTGTCTCTCATGTTTTATGTAGTATCTCATTTTTATCTTCTCCATAACCCCACAAGATAGGGATTATTTTCATTCTTATTTTATGTATCGAGAAAGTGGAGGCTTGACAAGGATAAGTAACTTGCCCATCATCACTAGGAAGTGGTGGAGTGGGAACATGAACACAGTCCTCCAGTTCTAAGCTCATCTACCACCCAAGCACATCTGACACCCATGAGCTGAGGTGGTAGCTCTCAGCCAAGCACTGTGGACCAGGACTCCTTTTAGCCTTTCTAGAAGATTTTCCTCATAGCTGAGAAGGCTTCTCAGCAATGTTCTGCCACTTCCTTTCCTGGTTTAGTCTCAGCTTCACCTTTTTCTTTTGAAACTACAGATTGGTTAGCTGTCCATCCTCAGACATGCAAGGAGGAAATGCACAGCTAGGGCAGGAATGTGGTCTTGGCAATCCAGATCCTCCTACTGAGACCATCCGGGCTGGCCTGGGCCTGAGGTTGGAGGCAATTGATGACTCTGGCTATGGTCCCCCAGATTCTGCGGCTAATTCATGGGCTGGTTCACCCTCTCCGGGTCAATAGTTGCTCATCCTCTGTCAGGGATTGGGCCTTGCGTTGTTCATTTCCTCCTCCCTCCACTGTCCACCCCTGGTTTTGACTTCTCCCAGCCCATGGATTGTAGTTATACCCTCCACTTTCTGGTCTTAATGTATCACTCGTAGGAATGGCCAGAGATGAACGGGAAATTTGCCATTGGCCTTGCAAGTCCCCAAGAGAAACATGATTGCAAACGGACCCTCTGAAATAGTCTGGGCTTCAGACAGACATACCTACTATGCATGCTTGCCTCTCTAATTATCAATTTTCTGGGTGTTTGATTTCTTTATCTGAAAAATGAGGGAATTGGGTCTGGTTCTTGCTAATGACCTTTTAAGTGTTAACATTCGATTAGCTGATGATAAAGAATCTTTAAAAATTTTTTATCCTTTTCTTTTTTCTGGTTATAGAATAGTGCACTCTACTTGTAGAAAATCTGAATAACATAGGAAATTGTACAACAAGCCAGTAGAACTCTTATCCCTCTGAAAAATTTCATGTATTGCTGTCAATTATTCTTTTTCTTATTGTATACTTTTGTGTGTTTAATATTTTTCTGTTGTTTTATGTATTCATTATATAGTTTTTAATAAATTTAAACCTGAATATATTATATAATTAAATTTTGATAATTTGATATTTGATGGCATCATAGAATCCCATCATTTAATTGTTTTCATGGTGTTGGATGTTGAGACTGTTTTAAGCTTTTCTCTAATTTAATATTATAATGAATAGGTTATATGTGATATTATAGAATGAATATCTCTAAATCTATGTGTATGCTTAAATCATTTCCTTAGTCAATTCCGTTTAAAAATAGAATTGATAAGTTAAAGGATTAGAATTATTTTTAGGATTTCTGAGGAGGATATGGCAACCCACTCCAGTATTCTTGCCTGGAGAATCCCCATGGACAGAGGAGCCTAGGGGGATACATGGTCACCTAGTCAGACACAACTGAAGTGACTTAGCATGCACCCAAATTCCTTTCAGAAGACTTGTATTGATTGTTATTTCTGCCAGAACTGAGTATATGGCAATATGAGTACTAATTTTATTGCAATATCAGCAGTGGTTTTGATTTTTTTTAATTGTCAATTTGAGAAATGGTTTCTCATTGTTACTGTAACTTGTGTTTGTTTTGTTATTTGTAAAGCTAATATTTTTCACATAATAACTGACCATTTATTTTCTTTTTAAAATGAATTCTATTATTATGAGTTTAACTCACTATTTTGGTACTTCTCATTTCTTTTTATTGATTTTTGAGAACTGCTTATTGATTTTGAGTATAAAAACCATCCCTTATTGATCTTTGGGAAGACTATTATATAAGGAATTATATTCTTTGCCTTTTGTATATGTGACATATATTAATGATATTTATTTCCTTTATTTTTGTATAATTTTGTATTTTTGTTTCCTTTATTTTTGCATATAGTAATTTTGGGGGAGGGGGAGGGCCGTGGGCTTACAAGATCTAAGTTCCCTGACTAGAGTTTGAACCCCAGCCCTTAGCAGTGAAAATCTGGAGTCCTAACCACTGGACGGCCAGGGAATTCCCTATTTATAGTAAATTTTAAAACACATATCTTAAATTTAATGGAGAAGAACTGATCAATCTTTTCCTTTATAGTTTCTTTCCTTGTTTTTATGCATAGAACATCTAGCTCCACCTTGAGATCAGAGAACTTCCTGTAATTTCTTATAATTCATTTCTACCTTTAATTCTATAACAAATTTAAATTTATAAAATATATAAATAATACATAATATGGAATTTGAATCTATTTGTATCCATAATAAATAGTTCCAGGTTTGAACAATATTACTCAAGACTTTCTTTCAAAACTGATTCGATATGAAGTCTCTATCACATATTGAAGTTTTATACATAAACAGTTCTATTTTTAGGCTTTCTCTTCTGTTATACACGTTCATTTTCTTATCCTGTAACACAGTCCCTTGTCTCAGTTATTACAGTTTTATATATTACATATACTGCATATATTATATATTAATATTATATACTATGATGTTATTATATTACAGTATACAGTTTTATACTTTAATTACCTGGAAGTTCATGTTGTCTATATTTTTTCTTTCAAAAGTTCTTTAGTTATTCTCATGGCTTTGATCTTTCAGATGAATTTTAAAATCAGTTTTCTAACTTCCTCCAAAAAACTACCACTGATTCTTTTTTGAAATTACATTAAGTTCATATGCGAATTTGAGGTAAATTTAGATTTTTATGATACTGAATTTATCAGTCAGGAGTATAATATAGTGTCACTTAGAAAAGTGTTCCTTGATACCCTTAAGTTCCAATTTTTTTCCTTATAGTTCCTGTCTATTTTCTGTTAAGTATGTTCCTACATATTTTAAACTACTTTTTCTATACTCTTGTAAATGTGATCATATTTTTAAAGACTTTATTTTGTATTGAAGTTTAGCCAACTAACAATGTTGTGATAGCTTCAGGTGAACTATCCAAAGTTCACCTTTTAAGCAAAGGGACTCAGCCATACATATACAGGTATTCATTTTCCCCTTGCTCCATATGATGTGTTTTCTGTGGTTATCATTTCACTCTGCTTATTTAGCATTAAACATGACTGTTTCCATTTAGTGTTACACAATCAATAGTAATAATTTAGCTTGAGGTGATAGCATACAAATCACATGGAAATAGCATTTTTTCTTCTAACTGGTGCTAGGAAGCATGGGATTCGGTTTTATTCCTGTTTCTGAATTCCATCCACCCACCAGCAGTCAAATACTCATTTCCACTCAAATCGAGTGCCGTCCCTCTGCCTCGTGCTGTGCTTGACAGTGGGGCTCAGCATCTTCTCCCTTAAAGTCACCTTTCTGAGTTTGTCCTTCTGAGTCCTCTGCCCCCTTAAACCACAGTGAGAGGTTGGGTGTGTGTATTAATAACACTTTCTGGCAGCCTCACCATGCTTATTTGGAGGCTTCCCGGATTTGGCAGCATGGGCTTCCATTTTAATTAGCTTCTCAGGAGGTGTTTGCACAATTCATAAGACAAATAAGCCTGCTTTAAAAGTGAGAAGCCCAGTGCCTAGTGGCCTGGTCTCCAGAGAAAAGCTCCCGGGAGCAGTGTTTCGGGGAAGCATGATCTAAATTGTGACGAGGGAAATGGTGGGTCTGGCTCAGCTAGTCCTCGCTATGGATGAGAGACTTGTCTGTTTCTGGAAGTGAGTGGCAAGCTAAGCCATGTTAGAAACCTGAAAGGAAAATTAAAAAGCACTGATTTTGTCTTTATTTAAAATATTAATATTTTTACCTTATTGACTTTTGGCTCTCATTTTGATTTGGGGGTAGATGTTATATTGAAATATTTATTTCTATCATTAATTTATTTATCTTTCTGAGTTTTGTTTGGTGCCTCCTTCAATTTTGCAGCTGAGTTGAGTGCCTCACTCTCTTCACTCTAGTCCTGACCCTGCTGCAAATGCCTCTAAAGTGAAGTGAATTGTGGGTCCCCCCAAAACTATGACAACCTTGAGCCCCCAGAAGCTGTGAATGTGACCTTATTAGGGGAAAGGGTCTTTGTAGATATAATTAAGATCTCAAGATGAGACCATCCTGGATTACCAGGGTCCTAAATCCAGTGACAGTTGTCAAGATAAGACAGAAGAGAAGGTAACACAGAAGAGAAAGCCATGTGAAGACAGAAGCAGAGACTGGAGTTATGAACCCACAATCAAGGAGGAGGCAGAAACTGAAAGATGCAAGATTCTTCCTGAGAGCACAGCCCTGCCAATGACTTCATCTTAGAACCCTGGCATCCTGGCTGTTAGAGAATAAATTTCCGCTGTTGCAAGTGACCAAGTTTGTGGCCATTTGTTACAGCAGCCCTTGAAAATGATTATAGCCCCAAAGGCAGGTGTGTTGGGAAGAATTTTGTAAGCCAGACTGAGTTAAGAAGTATCACTGTCAGATGCAAGCCATGGCAACTGTGGGTGTTGCAAAGTGTGTAGAGAGAAATAGAGGCATGAAATAAAAAGTTAAAGACAGTTTCTGGTGGTTAAATGGACATGTGTGTGTGCAAATTTTGTTGACTTAGCAAATATTTCAGTATTTTTTCTTTCTTTGCCAATCCCTTGTGTCAGGCAGCCGCATACACATGTACATGCTCGCCAAGCACAGACAGGCATGATTTACATCAAATCTTAAAAGACAGACTAATTTGTGAAGCAACTGCAGAATTCTAATCAGCTCTTCCAAGAATACTTGCCACAGCTCTTCCAGCTTCCTTAGAAGACCTAGCAAAAGCTTCTTTCTCTGATTTCAAAATATCCTCTGTTTTCGGCTGACCATATACTTTCTCCACTGCAAAAAGGTTCTCTTCCCTGCCTCCCACCCCTACTTTGCTCCCAGTAACTGTGGGCTCAGTGAACTCAAAGATTGTTTTTTAAATCTCTATTTTCCTAGCACTATATGTGTGTGTGTGTGTGTGTGTGTGTGTGTGTGTGTGTGTATGCGTGCGCAAAGAATAAGCTAGGCCCAAACCCCAAATAATATTTTGAGAGAAACAATCAAGACCCCTTCGGTGTGCTAAGTGAGGTCAAATGATTTTTAATTTAGACGATCTTAAAAAGAGTAAATCCCTAATTAATGAAAATGAGCAAACAAAAGAGAGGGCTGTATGTACAGTGGTTAAGCATGAAGACTCCAGGTCTGAACTCCTGGGTTTATGTCCTATCTCTACTCTTCATTAGTTTTGTCTCCTAGTTTTCTCATCAATAAAATTGGGCTCATATAGGTATCTGTCACATTGGGTTATGCTAGGGTATACATGAGTAATTATATGTAGAAGTTCAATACATTTTAGTTAATATTACCCATTGAATCTAAAGTTTTCAGCGATGTAGCATCCTTATATGGATTATCTTGTAAACTCCATGCTATACTCTTCACTTTTGCTTAAAGAGTCAATTATCTTTTGAGGAGATTTTTAAAAATAAAAAAGTATATATCTAGTGGTATAGTTGTCATTTCCGGTGCTCTTAATTTCTTGGTACAGCTTCAAGTTTCCATATGGTTTCCTTTTCCATTTGCTTGAGAATTTCCCTTAAAATTTCTTATAGAATGAGTCTGTTGGCCATATGCTCATTCACCTTTGGTATATATGAAAAAATCTTTTGTTTCTCCTTCCTTCTGAGAGGTATTTTCACTTGGTATAGAATTCTTGGATAACAGTTCTTCTTTCAGTACTTTAAAAATGTTGTTCCATTATCTCTTTGCTTCCATTATTTCTGACAAGAAATCTGTTAACATGTTTATCTTTGCTCCTTTGTGCATTACCTAATTCCCTGCTCCACCCTCGTTGGCTGTTTTTCAGTTCAGTTCAGTCGCTCAGTCGTGTCCGACTCTTTGCGTCTCCCTGAACCGCAGCACACCAGGCCCCCCTGTCCATCACCAACTCCCGGAGTTTACTCACACCCATGTCCATTGTGTCAGTGATGCCATCCAATCATCTCATCCTCCATTGTCCCCTTCTCCTCCTGCCCTCAACCTTTCCCAGCATCAGGGTCTTTTCAAATGAGTCAGCTCTTCGTATCCCATGGCCAAAGTACTGGAGTTTCAGCTTAAACATCAGTCCTTCCAATGAACACCCAGGGCTGATCTCCTTCAGAATGGACTGGTTGGATCCCCTTGCAATCCAAGGGACTCTCAAGAGTCTTCTCCAACACCACAGTTCAAAAGCATCAATTCTTCGGCACTCAGCCTTCTTCACAGTCCAACTCTCACATCCATACATGACCACTGGAAAAACCATAGCCTTGACTAGACGGACCTTTGTTGGCAAAGTAATATCTCTGCTTTTTAATATGCTGTCTAGTTTGGTCATAACTTTCCTTCCAAGGAGCAAATTTCTTTTAATTTTTGTCATCCAACCATCTCATCCTCCATTGTCCCCTTCTCCTCCTGGATGGCTGCAGTCACCATTTGCGGTGATTTTGGAGCCCAGAAAAATAAAGTCAGCCACTGTTTCCCCATCTATTTGCTATGAAGTGATGGGACCAGATGCCTTGATCTTAGTTTTCTGAATGTTGACCTTTAAGCCAACTTTTTCACTCTCCTCTTTCACTTTCATCAGAGGCTCTTTAGTTCTTCTTCACTTTCTGCCATAAGGCTGATGTCATCTGCATATCTGAGGTTATTGATATTTCTCCTGGCAATCTTGATTCCTGCTTGTGCTTCTTCCAGCCCAGTGTTTCTTATGATGTACTCTGCATATAAGTTAAATAAGCATGGTGACAATATACAGCCTTGACATACTCCTTTTCCTATTTGGAACCAGTCTGTTGTTCCATGTCCAGTTCTAACTGTTGCTTCCTGACCTGCAAACAGGTTTCTCAAGAGGCAGGTCAGGTGGTCAGGTATTCCTATCTCTTTCTTTTAAGAATTTTTTTATCACTGGCTTTAAAAAATTTGATTATGGTATGCTTTGATATTGTTTTCTTCAACTTTCTTATTCTTGGGTTTCATTGACCTTATATTTGTGGGCTTATAGTTTTCATCAAACATGGAAATTTTTCAGGATTTATTTTTTAAAAGATTTCAATTAGCTCTTCTCACTTCTTCAGGGACTCCATCTATCATTATTAGCTTTCTTGATGCTATCCCCAAACCCAATGATGATTGGTTAATTTCTTTTCTTTTTTTTAAAATTTCTCTTCTCTTTGTGTTTCAGTTTGAATATTTTCCATCACTATATCTTGAATTTCATTAATCTTCTTTTTTCAAATGTTTAATCTGCTATTACTCATAATTAATGTATGTTTATATCTTTCTTGCTCCTTGGAAGAAAAGCTATGACCAACCTAGACAGCATATTAAAAAACAAAGACATTACTTTGCCAACAAAGTTCTGTCTAGTCAAAGCTATGTTTTTTCCAGTAGTCATGTATGGGTGTGAGAGTTGGACCTTAAAGAAGGCTGAGCATCAAAGAATTGATGCTTTGTAACTATGGTGTTGGAGAAGACTCTTGAGAGTCCCTTGGACTGCAAGGAGATTAAACCAGTCAATCCTAAAGGAAATCAATCCTGAATATTCATTGGAATACCTGATGCTTAAACTGAAACTCCAATACTTTGGCCACCTGATGCGAAGAGCTAACTCATTAGAAAAGACCCTGATGCTGAGAAAGATTGAAGGCAGGAGGAGAGGGGGATGACAGAAGATAAGAAGGTTGGATGGCATCACTGACTCAATGGACATGAGTTTGAGCAAACTCTGGGAGATGGTGAAGGACAGAGAAGCGTGGCATGCTACAGTCCATGAGGTCACAAAGAGTTGGACACAACTGAGCAACTGAGCAACATCTTTCTTACCTCTCTTTACTATTTTGAGCATAAGAAATTCAGTTTCAACTATATTTCTATCTCCTAACTGTAACATTTCTGCTAGTTTTGTTTGATTGATTTTTATCCTCATTATGTATGATATTCTCTTTTTTCCATGTCTGATAAGTTTTTATTAGATGGCACACATTTTGAATTTTACCTTGTTTGGTGCTGGATAATTTATATTCCTGTTAACATTCTTGAGCTTTATTCTGTGATGCAGTTAATTTACTTGGTAATATTGTAATCCTGTGGTCTTTTAAAATTTATTAAATGAGACTATAATAGTGCTTTATTTGAGGGTAATTATTCCTTACCAGAGACAGTTCTTCATGAGTACTCTAACTAATGCCCCATGAATCATGAACTTTTTCAGTCTAGTGGGTTCAGTTCAGTTCATTCTCTCAGTTATGTCCGACTCTTTGTGACCCCATGAACTGCAGCCCACCAGGCCTCCCTGTCCATCACCAACTCCCAGAGTTCACCCAAACCCATGTTCATCAAGTCAGTGATACCATCCAACAATTGCATCCTCTGTCGTCCCCTTCTCCTCCTGCCCTCAATCTTTCCCAGCATCAGGGTCTTTTCAAATGAGTCAGTTTTTCACATCAGATGGCCAAAGTATTGGAGTTTCAGCTTCAACATCAGTCCTTCCAATGAACACCTAGGACTGATCCCCTTTAGGATGGACTGGTTGGATCCCCTTGCAGTCCAAGGGACTCTCAAGTGTCTTCTCCAATACCACAGTTCAAAAGCATCAGTTTTTTGGCGCTCAGCTTTCTTTAGAGTCCAACTCTCACATCCATACATGACCACTGGAATAACCATATCCTTGACTAGACAGACCTTTGTTGGCAAAGTAATGTCTCTGCTTTTTAATGTGCTGTCTAGTTTGGTTGTAACTTTCCTTCCAAGGAGTAAGCGTCTTTTAATTTCATGGCTGCAATCACTATCTCCAGTGGGTAGGTACAGGCATTCTTTCCAACTCTGTGTGAACACAGGGGACTGTTATCTCTTACCCATTCCAATAAATCTTACCTTTGACTTGGGTTGTTTTGTCACAGGTATGTGGTGATCAATACTCTGCCGTATGCTTGAGACGGGCTTTCTGTAGACCTCAGAAGTTCTCTCTCTATGAAGTTCCCTCTTTTCTGGTGCTCCATTCTAAGAACTCTAGCCACCTTGTTCTCCTCTGACTCTCAGTTCTGTCTCTTCAACTCAGGGAGTCAGCTGGTCTTTGCTTGGGTTACATAATTTGGAAATTCTTTCAAGGGAAACTATTGGGCTAACCTCCTTTGTTTCCTGTTTGTCAGAGATCACTCCCCTTCATTGACTAATGTCCAGAGTTTTGAAAATCATTGTATCATAATTTGTCAGTTGTGTTTTCTTTTGGTTGTTTCAGACAAGATGGTAAGCCCAGTTAATTTATATTAACTGGAAGTGGAAGTCTAAGACTGCTTTTTCAAATTTCATATGTACCAGTTCCTGCAAAAGTCTCACTCAGAATCTGTGTTTTGCAAAAGCAAGATATTCTGATGGATACTCCTCATTGTATGCCAGAGGACTAGATCATTGATATTCAAAGTGCTATCCAGCATCATCTGAGAGCTTGCTACAAAATACAGAATCTCATGTCTCCCCCAAGATCTACCAATTCAGAATCTGTGTTTTAATAAGATTACCAACTGATTAGTATGTGCATTCAAGTTTCAGAAATACCAGCCTAGCTAATTTCAAAGTTGCTTTCTAACTAAAGTTCTTTGTGCTGGTAAAATGGATAAGAAGGTTTCTAAGAGAGCAAGGTATGTTGTAGAAAAGTTGTATGTTAAAAAGTACGTTAAAGACAGAAGTTTCTAGTGTAGGTTTGTCATATTGACTGCAAAAGACCTAACAAAGGAAAAAAATTAAAACCTAACAAAGGACAAAAAGACAAGCAAATATTCACATAACTTACACTTATTTTTGCAATTATTTGGTTAATGTTTCCCTACATGGCTTATGTATTTCTTTGGTTTTTAACCAATGTACCCTAAGAGCCTGGATAGTACTTGCCATGTTTCAGGCACTCAGTAAATAGCTTTTGATTGACTGACTGACCAACAGACTAAAAGGTTAGATGCACTGTCAAGGTGGGTATTTACGTGCCTCTAAGATGGATAATTTAGAAACAGACGGGCAGAATAATTTTACTCAGAGGAGATGGCTCAGACTACCTAAGAAATATTAATATTCAAGAGAATTTCATACAGGAGACTGTCCCAGAAAGTTTATTCAATAATTCAAAAAACATTCTTTATAATTAAGGAAGTGAGGAAGAGAGCTGAAATTCCACGTAATTATAAGCAAAGAGGAAGAACATGCTAAGGAGGAAATAGCAGGCAGTTTTGGAGAAAGTGACCATGCCAACTCCAGATTTACCCTAGCTGAGGGCACAGTCCTAGGGCAGCAGCTTTATGTAGAGAAAAAGTGTAGACTTTTCGGATCTTGCACAACTCTGAGTGTCTGCTTTTCATTGGTTCGAAATGACTTGAGGCACATTCCCAATTTTCTCCAGGCCTCTATCTTTAAAATGAGTTGGTGGAGATTATTACAATGGTGACCACAGTAGTGGTGATGTCGTTGGAGCTGGATGGCACGTAACTTGTATCTCAAGGAGTCTTTGTAATAATCAACTGCAGTGATGGCTATGGATGGATACTATAATGTTATCATGTGCTATCCAAATGGCCATTATTCTTGGATTTTAGGAAGGAAATGAGAAAAACCAATGTGCCTTCACAAAGATGCTCTCTAAATAGCTCAGTTTGTATATAGGCATAAAGAATGTTAGAAAGAGGAATAGCTTTCCCAGAATGAACACAGAAGTTCGAGACCACAAGAGAAGAGTCAAGAAAGCCACTTGATTAATGTGAACATATGCTTAGCAAGAAGACAATGAGAATAAGCTCGGTAGAAGATAAAGGGAGTATTCAAAACTCTGATGAAAATCAAGCCAAATAACACACACACACATACACACATAGGTGTGCACACAGTCAAGGAAGGGCAGGGAGTCTTAGAGCTTGGCAGATAGTTTGGAAATATTATAAATTACAGGACAACTCCAGCCTAGTAATTCTAACTTTCTTTTTTGCTGTCTTCTTGCTCTCTATCTTTGTTATCTTCTCTTTCTTTGCTGTTTTCCTATTTTTCTGTCTTCTCAGGGAGAATAAATGTAATGCTGAAGGAGATAGCAAATGGTCTTCATGTTGTAAAGGAGAGAAAAACAGTCAAAGAAAGAGAAACTCTCAACATCCAGTCTCCCATCTCAGGCTTGAATTTTCCTTTTTACATCAGTCCCAACAAATAAAAGTTTCCTTGAGCAACCACTTCTAGTATCTTGAACTCACTACGTTTGATCACATTATTACATCTTTGGACAAGAACAATTAGAAAATCCAGCTTATCATAATTCTGAGCCCAAACAAGAAACCTTCTATATCTTCCATTGACCCAGGTCCCACTCTTACTGTAATTAAGAACAAACTCATTTTCTTTTTACATAAAAATTACTTACATATTTACTTACAAATACATGCTTCTATTTCCCTTCCTCAAGTGGAGTTATCATTTCTTCAGGCTCAATACTGTGGTTTTCATCCAACAAATGGATGGTTGACTTCCTTTAGTATCCTCTGAAAGGGTATATACTTGATTTCGACTAAATGTTCTTTTTGGTTAAAAGAACTGGCTGGTGTGAAAGGACAATGTTCTTTTGCTGAAAGAAAATCAAAGTTACCAGAAGAAAGAAAATCTTTTAACTTTCCTTCGCTGAACTCAGAAATCCAATTATACCTGTCCCCTCCTTTGTCCTCTGGTGTAGTGGACAAAGTGGCTTTTCTTCTAAGACTGATCTCTTCACTAGCGCTGTGGACCACATCACTCTGCCTTGCTGAGAAGACACTATCAATGATCCCTCCTCCTTCACTCAGTCCCTCCCGGTCTTCTTCATTTCTGAGAGTTCTTGTCTAGTCTCGCTGGCTTCATTTTTTTTTTTTTTTTTTACTTTCCTCTTTATTCTTTATTCACTGAAAACTGGCTACGAGGATATCACTTCACTGAAAATAATCTAAGTTCACCAGTAATACCCCCAGTTCTAAATAAAATAAATATTTTTCTTTGCTTATTTGCTTATTCTGCTTATTGTCTCAGCAGAATTCAATATTGTGGACCACTTCCTTATTAAAACTTTCACTTTCTTTAGGCTTCTTAGACACCAGATTCCCTTGGTACACTCCCCAGTTCTTTGATTTCTCTTTCTTATTCTTCTTTACAGGCCTATCCTTTTTATATTCTTTCATTGAATAACAGAGTTCCTCAAAGATTAGTGCTACCCTCAGCCGTATTTTCTCACTATACACTCACTGTTTTCCTAGGACAGCCTGTGGCTTCAGTTACCATATGGATGATTTATGGGTACATTTTAGCCCAGGCTTTTTGAGTTTCAAACTGTCATACTCAACTATCTACTTCACATGCACTTGGATATCACTAAGACAAGCAAACTAAAAATCAACACACCCAAACTAGAGTCGTGCCTCCTCAAAACTGTTCTTCCCTGCCTGCATGTTCAGTCACTCAGTTGTGTCTGACTCTTTGTGACCCCTTGGACTGTAGCCCACCAGGCTCCTCTGTCCATGGGATTTCTCAGGCAAGAATACTAGGGTGGGTTGCCATTTCCTTCTCCAGGGGATCTTCCCTAGAGTTCCTTTTTTTTTTTAGAAGAAAACAACTCCACTACCTTTCTAATAGTAGAAGCCAAAGACTTGGGATTTTTCCTTTCGTCTTCTCCCTCTTTCTTCCTCATACCATCCGTCACCAGCATCTGTAAATGCAAGGCCTAAATTGCTCCACATTCAAGCGTTTCTATCCATCTCTGCAGTCTCATCCTAAGCCAAGACATCATCTCACTTTTGTGGGACTACTGCAGTCACCTGCTAGCTTGTCTCCCACTTTTTATTGTCCTCCCAGGATCTGTCATCAGACGATCTGTCGTCAGTGATCTTTCCAAAATTCAAGTTTGAATGTACTGCCTCTATGTTTAAATTTTTGATGGTTCTCATTGTGTTTAAGGAAGAGCAAAATCCTTCAAATACCTCTTGAGATCTGGCCTATGCCCGCCTCACCAGCCATCATCTCAAGTCAAACTGGCCTTCTTTCAGGTCCTCATGGACACTCTGCTCTCTCCTGCTCCAGGGCTTCAGCACAAATTGTTTTTACAATCATGCAAAGCTTCCCATACAAGAAGGCCTAGGTGATTTCTTTTTTATTTAATGGGAGTAGGGCTTTTATTTGATTAAATTTCTCTGTATCTCCATTGTCTATTACAGCATCTGGCCCAACAGTAGGCACTTAATAAACACTGGTGGGATGAATGAGTGTATTGATGAGCTTCAGCGATGCCTTTCTGTATCTCTGGTCTTTTTCTGTGCTCTTCCTTCCTCCTGGCAGAAAACCCTTCTTCCCCTTCTTCCCCATGCTCTTCTGCTAGATCTGCCAAACAAAGCACAGAGGTGTTAGAAGAACATTTTTGCTAAGTGGTTTCATGTCTCTAGGTACATGATTCCCCAGGATGTTAAAAGGCCTTACAAATGTGCTTTTGACTCATGATTGGTGATCTCTGAGAAATCAGAGAGAACACAAAATAGGTCATGCATCTGGGCATCTGGGGGTGTGTGATGGACAGATATTATCTCAATCATTACAAAGAAAGATAAAACCCATCAGTACAAGTTGCTGAGTATGACATCAATTGTATGAAAAATTCTAGAATAAATTAAGAATTATATGTAGGACATATAATAAATTAAGAATTATATGTGTAGGACATTGACAGGAAAGTGACTAGCTTGAGTCGCCTAAGAATGTCATTCTGTAACAGTCACTTCTCCCAGTTAGTTAGGGTTTAGTAGATTGCACCAAGGAGGGAAATGCTTTAGAAAAAATATGTCTGAATTTCAGATAAGTGTTTGATCACATTTTTATGATATGTTTTTAAACATAGATAAATGGTATACAGAGCTGAATTTATAATTGACTGACATCCTATGAAACACTGACAAGATCCGTGCTGATCTGGAAGACTGTTGGTGTCTTAACACACCTCTGTTTTGGAGCTTCCCAGGTGATGGAGAGGTAAAAAGTCTGTCTGCCAATGTAGGAGACACGGAAGGCATGGGTTCAAATCCCACGTCAAGAAGATTCCCTGAAGGAGGAAATGGCAACCCACTCCAGTATTCTTGCCTGGAAAATCCCATGGACAGAAGAGCCTGGCAGCCTACAGTCCATGAGGTCACAAAGAGCTGGACATGACTGAACACACCTGCATTTCTGGTTAACATTGTTACTAACAATGTAAATGAAAATATAGAATACATAATTATTGATGATGTAGATTACAATTACGAAGACTGGGGTGGGCCCATAGCTAATAGATGATCCGAATCAGAATTCAAAATTATTTTTAGGTTAAAAGTAATTTGGTTTTGGGGTTAAAACCTACAACATGCAGAGTTTTTTCACTACATATATGTTGTCTCGTTTAACCATCATAATAGGGTATTAATATTATTAATAATTCTCATTTATCACATGCCTGAATGTGCCAGACTATTTGTATTAGTTATGTCTTTCCAAATCATCCTTTGGTATGGCTATCACTCCTCCATTTTACAGAAAAGGAAACTGAAGATCAAACAAGTTAAGTATCTTCTCTAAGTTCTCAAACACAGTACGAGAGCTGGGGTTGACGCAGAGGTCAGTCTGACACCCAAACAGAAAACCCTCTTTCCTTTAACTCACTGATTTTTCAGATAAGGTGTTATCATGTAAGTGTAAATGATGCACCAAGTTGCAGAAACTCAATTTGACAAGCACAAAAGTAGGAGATACGGTTTCACCGGTTTCACCGTGGTTTCTGTGAAAAGGTGTGAAGGGCTTGTTTGCCTGTAAGCACCTTGTGATTCACCACGGTGAGTCACTGACTTCTCCCCAGATGAATACGATCTGGGCCCTGGACCTGTGCCCAGAACAAAGAAGGGCAAGAGTCACAATATGCTCCATTGAGGCTGGAATATAGTGTTTCTGGACACTCATTCTCAGGAAACACAGTGGATGTGTGCAAACTCAATATGATCAGACCCGGATGATGAATTTAAGTCATAAGGAATGTGTTTCAGGGAACTACAATATAGAAACCATGCTACTTCCAGCTACATACAGTTAATATGTGTTAATGTATACTACAGAACAGACACTGTCCTGAATATTTTACAGTCCTATTTATTTAAGCTTCACAGTTATCTTCAACACAAGTCCTGTTGTTATTGTTTCTATTTTACAGGTAAGGAAACTGAGGCACAGAGAGGTTATATAACCTTTCCCAAGATCACATAGTCACAGACGCTGAAAGTTTGCTTCCTATTTTCAATTGGAACAAAAAATTAGAAGGGAAATTATATACATTGTTTGGCTACAGAAGGAAAAAGTAAGCCAGAGTGAGTGCTCTAGAAGTGTACAATTTGATTCCATCTCAAAAACCTAACAGCTCGTGTCATCTCAGAAGAATCTTGCTAAGTTCTCTTCAAGCTTGCAGTCAGCATTGGAAGAATGTGCGCTAGTGTGATTTCTACATTTCTTTCCATTTCAATGAGTCTATCAGTGTCTGCATAATCCCCTATTGGTGAGTTGGAGTGAGAGCATTTATCTTTCTAGAATCATAATTTATATTTGGATGGAATCATAAATTATGTTTGGAAAAATCTAGATTAACCCAATCTTGATTGATTGAACTTTAATCAAAACATATTGCTATATTATGTTTTCAAAGAGAGATGATTTTTAATCCTTCCATCCATGAGAACACACATCCAGACAATAAAGATTTGTTGAGCACCCACGATGTGTAACGCTATATCGATTCCATTTTTGACTGCCTATTGTGCATTCCTTTTAATTAGGAGAAAATTTAGGCTTGGAAAATTTAAATGATTTCCTCAAATTCCCACAGATGAGAAAGGGCATAACAAGGCCTGGAACACAGGTTTGTCAGACTTTGCTTTCCCCAGGGTACTCTACTTCTTCCCTAAGATCCACAGATGTATTTCCGAAATAATTTCAATAACAAAGTTTTCTACTTTATCACAGGACACTCCTTTCACTGGAAATGAAAGGAGTGACTGCTGGGGAGGAAGACAAGATGAAGCAAACAAACAAAGAAACATTTTCCTATCTTGAGGGACTCAGTGCTGAGTAGGGAGACAGATCTGAAAATAGAGACATCGCACACTAGTGGGAGAGACTCAGTCAACTTGCCTTCTGGGCATATTCGTCTCATCTTCCTGTTAAGTGCGGTTTTACTGTCCTCAGCATCAAATTTATTCAAAAACTGTTTGAACATAAACTCTGTGCCTAACACAGTGCAATGCACTCTGGAAAGGGAGGGCAAGACACCAAACACTGTCTCTGCCCTCATGGAGGTTCCAGCTGCCTGATCTCACGTGTTCTGACCTGGCTCTTGGGATTTTCATGTGGGAAACTAGAGAAACTGTGGAGTCATGTCTCACTTGGATGTTTGATTAAAAGTCAATGAGAAAGACAAAATAAATGCATACATGGTTACTGTTGATAATAACTATATCTGACATGACATGCTGTAATTCAAAGGATCCAGAATGGCCAAGGTTTGTTTTTTTTTAATCCCCTGGTGTTATAACAAATTATTAAAAAATTTTTTTCTTTCTTTCTAAGCATTAGACAATAGACTTGATTTGAGGGCCCATGTTGTACAATAAAATCCTATCTTGGGATATTAAATACAGCACTCAACAAACACAAAGCAGGTTCTGAGATTGAGTGAAGGGGACAGCATTTATATGTGTCTCCGCTTACTCTCTCTGCCTGCTCTCAGGGCTCTGAACTACAGAGAGATGGCAGAGCTGCTCGGGGCAAAGCAAGAGACCCAAAGAACATTCACACAAACAATGAATTTTTCTATCAAAGACATGAAGAAGAATCTGATGACCTTGTAGAGATAAGGTGGGCTTCCCGGGTGGCTCAGCAGTAAAGAATCTGCCTTCAAATGCAGGCAATCTGGGTTTGATCTCTGGGTTGGGAAGATCCCCTAGAGGAGGAAATGGCAACCACTCCAGTGTTCTTGCCTGGAGAATCCCAAGGAAAGAGGAGCCTGGTGGGCTACAGTCCACGGGGTTGCAAAGAGTTGGACACAACTGAGCAATTAAGCACTCACACACAGGGATCAGGTACAATTTGAAGGGGAAAAAGAAAGAGATCTGGTCCCAACTACCGAGCAATGCCGGAGGGCAAGGCTCAGCATCCATTCAAATCTGGTCAAGCGTGTGAGCAGGGTTGGATTATGAGGTGCGGAGCCTCTGTGCTACAAGGAAACTCTTGAGCTTTGTTCTCTCCTCATGCACCTCTCAGAAAGGCTATGACTGAGCCCTCCCGTTTTTACTCGAGGAAATAGCAAGAGGCAGAAAGGTTCTTATATCTGAATTTCTTTTGGGAGACCAATGTATGTATTTTTACAAAATACCTTTTTAAATAAAATATCAATCGAAAGCTCTTTTGTTTGGGTGGTGAGATTCCCCCAAATCAAGCTCCACCCATAAAATATGAATGCTGACCGTGGGGGCAGAAGCCAGGGAAAAGAACTGGTTTTGTGCTTGAGAGGGAGGTTCAATGAGTTGGAAGATAGAGTGAAAAGGAGAAAGAGGAAATGAGGCAGCTCCGTGGCAGAAGAAAGCAGTGTGCTATTGGAACTGACTTCCTGGACACCCTGTAGTTTCTAGAAAATTCTATGAAATCATAAAATACTGTGTGTAGGCAGCTTCCTTGAAGAAGCTATGCAAGAGGTCACATTGTGGGGGAAGGATAATTTGGGGTAAAATAGTTATCCCAGAAGGACACAAGGCCAAGTGGAGTGGGAGCCTCCTCACTGACAGAGTTGAGGATTCTCAGGAACCCTGCCCTGAACTTCAAACGCATACACCTGACTGCCTGTTCAACATCTCCACTTGGGTGAGAAAAAAGCACCTCAAATGTCAAGAGTCCTTCACTTAAATCTCTTCCTCCCCCGAGGCGCCCTATCACAGGAAATATTCCCACCATTCAGTGGATTGCTCAGGCTATGGGATCATTTTCACTTCTCTGTGGTTTCATTTTCAAGTCCGAAACCAAGTACTGATGGCTCTGCTTTGAAAATCTACTCCCAGGAAATCTCCTGGGGGTCAAGGGGTTAGGACTCTGTGCTTCCACTGCAGCGAGCATCGGTTTGATCCCTGGTCAGTCAGGGAACTAAGATCCCGCATGCCACGCAGAATGGCAAAAAATAAAATAATAACAGTAATACCAGGCTGTGGATCATTTTTTAAAACATAAAAATCTACCCCAAATCTTCCAAATCAATACCTCTGCCACTATTAATGTTAAGTTTCCTGTCACTTCAGAAGACACTTTCAGGAGCCTCCTAGCTGGTCTGCCGGATTCCGCACGTGTCTCAATATCGTTTATTCTCCACATAGAATTAATTTTTAGAAATGTAGGTCCAATCATCCCACTTCCCTGCTTAAAACTGTCCAATGACTTACCCAAATCTTAACAATACCACGAGGGCTCCCTGTGACCTGGCTACCAACTCTGTTTTCTATTCCCCTGCCTTCCCTGGCCTTCTTGCTGCTCTTTGTGGTTGACTGGCACACTATAGTTTCAGGGCCTTTGTATTTGCTGTACCCCAATCCAGACCATTAATAATGGGAGAAGCTGGGATTCCAAACGAAGTAGTTGAGCTCCGAAGACACTGCTCTTGACCACTGTCATTCACCAACATGCAAAGCTACCTGATACTGTATTATTTATCTTTTCATTAATTGTTTTTTTTTTCTCTCCCTCTAAAATATAAACTTTATAAGGACAGGGCCTTTGTCTGTCTGGTTCATCACACATTGCCTGGCATGCAACTGGATACTCTATAAATATTTGTAGAAAAAAAATGAACCTTAGCTGATATCTGTGATACAATGGCTGACATGTGCAGTTTAGATGCATTATTCACTAGTCTTTACAAAATCCTCACTTTAATGTGGACAAAACTTTGGTTTGAAGCAGCTAACTATTAGCCCGTAGTATATAGCTAAGAAGTGGAAGAGCAGGGATTTGAAGTGGAATCAATTTACTATTGGAGCCTAAGCTCTTAACTCCAGGGCTGTGTTTGTCTTTCTACCCCAAGATCCTGCTTCTCCTTCTCCCTGGTCTCTCCTTGTGGCATCAAGCTACACCAAGGAAATAATTAATTTGTTTGAAGAACTCAGAAAAACCTTCAGAAAAAAAAAATCTTCGTATAAGGAAATTATACATTTTAGAACTGAAGAGTACTGGCTCAAACTTACAGTTCATTCTTTAACAAACTGTGGAAAATTCTTAGAAAGATGGGAATACCAGACCGCCTTACCTGCTCCTGATAAACCTGACATGAAACAATGGACTGGTTCAAAATTGGGAAAGAATTACATTAAGGCTGTTTATTGTCACACTGCTTACTTAACTTATATACAGAGTGCATCATGGAAAAAGAGAGTTCCAGAAAAATATCTATTTCTGTTTTGTTGACTACGCCAAAGCATTTTGACTGTGTGGATCACAATAAACTGTGGAAAATTCTGAAAGAAATGGGAATACCAGACCACCTGACCTGCCTCTTGAAAAACCTATATGCAGGTCAGGAAGCAACAGTTAGAACTGGACATGGAACAACAGACTGGTTTCAAATAAGAAAAGGAGTACGTCAAGGTTGTATATTGTCACCCTGCTAATTTAACTTATATGCAGAGTACATCATGAGAAACGCTGGGCTAGAAGAAACACAAGCTGGAATCAGGATTGCTGGGAGAAATATCAATAACCTCAGATATGCAGATGACACCACCCTAATGGCAGAAAGTGAAGTGGAACTAAAAAACCTCTTGATGAAAATGAAAGAGGAGAGTGAAAAAGTTGGCTTAAAGCTCAACATTCAGAAAACGAAGATCATGGCATCTGGTCCCATCACTTCATGGGAAACAGATGGGGAAACAGTGGAAACAGTGTCAGACTTTATTTTCTTGGGCTCCAAAATCACTGCAGATGGTGACTGCAGCCATGAAATTAAAAGATGCTTACTGCTTGGAAGGAAAGTTACGACCAACCTAGATAGCATATTGAAAAGCAGAGACATTACGTTGCCAACAAAGGTCCATCTAGTCAAGGCTATGGTTTTTCCAGTAGTCATGTATGGATGTGAGAGTTGGACTGTGAAGAAGGCTGAGCGCCGAAGAATTGATGCTTTTGAACTGTGGTGTTGGAGAAGACTCTTGAGAGTCCCTTGGACTGCAAGAAGATCCAACCAGTCCATCCAAAAGGAGATCAGTCCTGGGTGTTCTTTGGAAGGACTGATGCTAAAGCTGAAACTCCAATACTTTGGCCACCTCATGCAAAGAGTTGACTCATTGGAAAGACTTTGATGCTGGGAGGGATTGGGGGCAGGAGAAAAAGAGGATGACAGAGGATGAGATGGCTGGATGGCACCACCAACTCGATAGACATGAGTTTGAGTGAACTCTGGGAGTTGGTGATGGACAGGGAGGCCTGGCGTGCAGCAATTCATGGGGTCTCAAAGAGTCGGACACGACTGAGCGACTGAACTGAACTGAACTGAACTGAACAAAGTACATCATATGAAATGCCAGGCTGGATGAAGCTCAAGCCAGAATCAAGATCATCAGGAGAAATATCAATAACCTAAAATATGCAGATGACACCACCTTAATGACAGAAATTGAAGGGGAACTAAAAAGCCTCTTGATGAAGGTGAAAGAGGAGAGGGAAAAAGTTGGCTTAAAGCTCAACATTCAAAAAATGAAGATCATGGCATCTGGTCCCATAATTTCATGGCAAATAGATGGGGAAACAATGGAAATAGTGACAGACTTTATTTTCTTGGGCTCCAAAATCACTGCAGATGGTGACTGCAGCCATGAAATGAAAAGATGCTTGCTCCTTGGAAGAAAAGCTATGACAAACCTAGGCAGTGAATTAAAAACCAGAGACATCACTTTGCTGACAAAGGTCTGTCTAGTCAAAGCTACGGTTTTTCCAGTAATCATGTATGGATGTGAGATTTGGACCACAAAGAAGGTTGAGTGCTAAAGCATTGATGATTTGAACTGTGGTGTTGGAAAAAACTCTTGAAAATCCCTTGGACTGCCGGGAGATCAAATCAGTTAATCCTAAAGGAAATCAACCCTGAATATTCATTGGAAGGACTGATGATGAAGCTGATGCTCCAGTACGTTGGCCAACTGATGTGAAGAGCTGATTCATTGGAGAAGACCCTGATCTGGGAAAGCTTGAGGGCAGGAGGAGTAGGGGACGACAGAGGATGAGATGGTTGGTTGGCATCACCGACTCAATAGACATTAGTTTGAGCAAGCTCCAGGAGATGGTGAAGGACAGGGAAGCCTGACATGCTTCAGTCCATGGGATGGCAAAGAGCTGGACATGCCTGAGCAGCTGAACAACAACAACAAAGGTGCAGAGAAGTCGAATGGATGTCTAAGACCCTCAGATTCCATCATGTTGCAGAAATATCCCTTTGGAAGGAATCAGGAAATCTTCTAGTGAGAAACGGTGTGTTATGGTTTGCACTACATCCCCCTCAAATTTATATGTTGAAGTCCTAACCTCTAGTATTACTGTTCTGTGCTCAGTCGCTTCAGTCCTGTCCCACCCTTTTCGACCTTATGGATTGTACCCGCCAGGATGCTCTGTCCATGGGATTCTCCAGGCAAGAATACTGGAGTGGTTGCCTTTCCTCTTCTCCAGGCAATCTTCCCCACTTAGGGATCAAACCAGGGTCTCCTGCATCTCCTGCACTGCAGTCAGGTTCTTTACCGCTGAGCCACTGGGGAAGGCCAACCCCTAGTATTGCACTGGCCAAAAAGTTCATTTGGAGTCTTCCCTAAGATATTATAGAAAAATCAGAATGAACTTTTTGACCAACTCCAATACTTCAGAATGTGGCTTTGTTTGAAAATAGAGTTCTTGAAGATACAGCTACTTAAAGTGATATTGCAGTAGGTTGGACCCTTAACATGGTACAACTGGTGACTTATCAAAAGGGGAAATTTGGACATGGATGTGCACTCTGAGATAACATCATGTGAACATGAAGGCAGAGATTTGGGAGCTGCATCTACAAGCTAAGGATGCCAAAGCCTGCCAGCAAACAACCCAAAGCTAGAGGAGAGGCCAAAACAGATTCTCCCTCAGTGTCCTCAGCAGAAATGGACCCTGACATCATGACCTTGGACCTCTAGTCTCTGGGACTATGAAACAAAACATTTGAATTGTTTAAACTATCCAGCTTGTGGTACTTGGTTATGGCAAACCTGTGACATTAACATACTGTGTCATCTCAAGCAGGTCACTGGCCACTTTTGGGCCTCAGTTCCTTTAATTATAAAAGCAAAGGCATAGACCAGAACATCTTTGAGGAAACTTTGGTTCTGAAATTATATAGTTTATAATTTCAGTGCTCTGAGATCAGCACCTTTTTTGGTTTGGAAAGCCTGATGCACGGGTCTTTCACTCTTTCACAAAACTATTTGATTCACTTTATTTTGCCAAATGTATGTTTATTCCAGAAATTAGATTGGGTACTTGAAGTTCAATAGGGAATAAGATCTAACTTCCGATCTCAATGAGTTATAGTCTTTAGGGAAAGACAAAAACCTAACTTAAATATATAGTAGTAGGTATTAATAGTTATAACATTTCTTAGAACTTTATGTATATCAGATCTTGTAATTCTCGCATAATCCATTATGAGCTAGGTATCATTAAAATTATCTCCATTTTACAGATGATAAAGTTGAGGCACAGGGGAGTTAAGGAACTTTGCCCAGGGTTATACAGTTATAATGTCAAAGCATGAGATGTTCTGGAATCTCAGATTAAGTGACCTTATCCCAACCTTAGGGATCAGGGAAGTGTCTTATTAGAGGTCACCTGGTATGAATCTTGAAGGATGTAAGGGAAAACTAGGGTGGAGAATCCTTGGTAAGGGGCACAGACTGCACAAATCATGGGTTGATAAATAGGATTTGCCAGACAACTTTGTCCATCCTGGCTCATAGGTTTTAAAGCTCATACAATCAGTGATTTCATCATTCTTGAACAACATGAGGCTCAGAGAAGTAGCAATGAACTGTGGAGAAAACCCTGGGTTTATTATCCCCATCTGACAGATTTATAATCCCCATTATACTGCAGCCCAGTGAGTAAGTGACTTATTTAAGGCAGGACAGGTAATAAATGAAGGAGTTAGAATTTGAACCCAGGTCATTTGGCTCCAGAATCAATACAGTAAACCACCTCCCTTTACAGGGACTCCATTAGGCTTCCTTTAGTGGACTGAGAATTACAGTGACCTCCAATTTATTTATATCAAAATAAGCTTGTGGGAATAGGTCAGGGAAACACCATCCAGCGTGTATGTGTGTGTGTTTCCAACTCTGACAGTTCCTAAGTCGGTAAATCAGTCTTTAGCTCATGTGCATTTTGTTAAGCAAAAGTTATCACTCCCAGCCTTGGCAAAGATGCCTCAGTAATTTGTGCTTCTATAGTAGCTCCTGGCAAACGAGTGGGAGGACAATTACACTTATGGCCTATGTTTTGGAATCAGAAGATGAACTTTCTTTTAGATTGACCTCCACTGTGGTTTTCCTGAGAACATGATTATGACTTCATGATCTGGAAGGCAAGTGATGAGCACAACAGCACATGGTAAGCTCTGGGAGTGCAGAGCTTTATCTTACTCATCTCTTATCCCTCCCCTTGTTTCTATACTTGAACCAGAGCATGGCCATGGTGAGTGCAGAGTGTCTGAAGACAGCTGGGGTGAAAGGAAGCTGTTATTTTCTGAATGTTTGTCTCCCCAAAATTTATATGTCAAAATCCAAAATCCCAAAGATGATAGTATTAGGAGGTATCACTTTGGGGAAGTGCCTAAGTCATGAGAGTGGAGCCCTCATGGATGGGATCAGTGTCTTTGTGAAAGAGGATCCAGAGATCTCCCTCCCCTTCACCAGGTGAGGACACAAGTGAGCAGGCCCCAGATACGAAGCAGGAAGTGATCTTGCTGGTATATTAATCTCTGTCTTCCCAGCCTCTAGAACTGTGAGAAATAAATTTCTCTTGCTTCTGAGATACAGAGTCTGAAATTTTGTTATAGCAGCCTGAACAGACTGAGACAAAAGCCTTATCTACAAGTGTGCATCTCTCTTCTGAAGCAGTTGATTCTCCATTCAGGTTATATATTAGAATTACCTGGGGAGACTAAAAAATCCAATGACCAGGGCTCCACCCAAGACCAATTCAAACAGAAATCTGGGAGTGAGAATGGAACTCAAACATCAGTATTCTTCAAAATATTTATTCTCCAGATGATTCTAATTTTGAACCAAAGGTTAGGAACTACTCTGTAGGAACAGACCTCCAAATATTTATAAATATTTATAGCTCTAGATATTTTGAAGTCACACTTGTGGCTATTCTAACCAATTCACTTGTCACTCAGTCTGTAAAACTTAGAGATGGACAGGTGCAATCAGAAACCAGGGATGGTGGCAAAGAGCTATAAACCCTACTTTGGAACCAGCAGACAAGTTGGTTCTGCAACAGTGGCTCACCTTCAGTCATTTTCAAAAAGAAATACAGTAATTTCAGTTTATTGAGTGGAGTTCTTCTAGAGCAGACCCCCTTCCTGGTTCACAACCACTTCCCTTTGTGGTTTAAATATCATGGGCTACCACTGATTCTTATTTGCAGCCTTTGTCAACACACACACACACACACAACTTTCTCAGGATAAAATTTTTCTTAAGTTGACTTTTTCAACAAAGTGTTATTTTGCTTATGATATTTACATAGTTCTTTCCAGAAGGAAAAGCATAACCATATGGTCAACAGGAGACTCCATGGGTCACTGAGGTGACCATGAGTGTCAGCCAGCACTCCTTGCATTGTGCTTTAACGTGACTCTTTGGACCTCAGATTCTTCATGTGTCAAATGAATCAATAGGACCATCTGACTACATCAAGCTAATGTTCTGAGTCTAGGATTCATTTTTCCAGAGGATCCAACCAAGTGGGAGATTACCTTTATTCATGTAGCAGATTAAACTCTTCAGATTCTTAAAGGGGCTTTGTTTCTTTTAATTCACCATCTCCCGTCTTGCACCACCAACTCTGTCGAACAGTTGTTAAAAAAGTAAATGTTCCAAGCTAGGGGACTTTTTGGACACAGATTATGAAACTTTAGGTGTGATGTTGGCCAAGCAAAGTGGGGGGTTTTCTTTGTGGGGTATGGTAGGAGAGAAGAGAAAAAAATATCTGCTTTTAATGCGTCAGAACTAACCACGAAATAATTGGGCCTACAGTCTAATCATGCTTTTGTTTATTCACCTCATATAAAAGTCTCTTAAGAATGCATTTGAGCACAATATATAATAATAATACTATAACATACATTGTGAGAAACTTTGGAAAACAATAAAATGTCCACCTGAAATAAGCAGTGTTCATAGACATAGAAACCCATTGGTCATGCACATTTGTGCCATTTCTTGAACTACTGAGTCACAATGCTGAACTGAAAGCATGATATAGATATTACAGAGACTGAAGCCAGACAGAGGTCTAGCAAGTGTTATCAGAAGCTTCACATTTGCATAATTTACTATGTCAGTTCACATTTCATTGTAAAATTCACATTGTTTTTATTGTTTTCTTTAGTAATTAATCGGAACATTGACATTCCTGCTTAATGGCAGGCTGGGAGCTTTCTCTTTAAAGTCAGTAGTTTGGGGACTCTCAGAAGAATGATTGGTGAGTTGCTTGTTAAACCGAACGTAGTGTTTCTTGTTAAACTGAAGCCTCAGTTATAGAAGAACTCAGTTAAAACTCAACTCATGTGTACAGATTTGAATAGAACAGGGGTAAAAACCACAGCCCACTGCCCCCACACCCCATCAAACTATACAAAAGTAAAAGCTCAGTAGAAACCATTAGTATCTAATGTGAGAGTCCTGTTTTCAAAACCAGTTCATGAAGGAGTTGAGCAGTATTAGCAACTCGGACCAGGAAAAGGGCAGACCCAACTGGCGAGGGGGACATCTCTTCAGCAATGTTCAGGTTATATAATAATACACAATACAAAACGTTACAAGAAAAGTTGCAACTCTTAGGCAGAGTCTTCTACACAAATTGAACACCACCATTGGCAGGCAATGTTAGATATATAAATTAATAACTTACAAAACATTACATTATATACATTAAGTAATAAATACATGGTTATAAACAGAAATGGAGGTGTTAGCACAGAAGGCAGTGCACGAGAAAGACGGCAGCATTAAATTGGAAACAGTGTAACTGGTGTGAGCATGAAGAGGGGAGCAAGAGAACAGGATGGGGATCCTGCAACCCCAGCGGCACAGGGGTTCAGGACCCGACAGGGCAACTGCCTTGTGAAGCGGAATTCTACACAGACTGTTACTGTGAACAAGACAACTACCCATTCCTACCCCTTAGTTTGTTCAACTTTATTCTGTTTATAGCAAAGAAGTGCAATTCTAGAGGAGAAAAAGTACTGTTCAAAGCAAGCAGACAGAGATCTGTTATAAGGGCAACTGAGGAGTTGTTTGGAACCATAGGGGAAGGAAGTTGAATGTGGTTAGAAGTATAGCCTTTCTATTTGCAAAAGTAACTGCAGTTGAGTAAAAGATATTGCCCAAGAAAGAAGGAAGACAATTTCCTTTCCTTTTTTTTTTCCCCCTCAGAAAGAGTCAGAATTTTTTGTCAGCTTGTAATGCTTATCTGTGTAGAAGCTGATACTAAATTCTAGGTATTCATCAGGATTTTAAACACGTGAAAATGTTTTACAAAAAAAGGCACACAGGGTGGCAGACAAGGGGACAGGTAAGCAGATTTAGAAATGACATTATTAGTCAGTTCAGTCACCAGAGGGGACAGATGCCCAAAACATAGTGCAGAAAAATCTCTCAGTTTGGTGTCTTCCTTCCACTTTCAAGCTATTCGGTCGTGATGCACAGTTGGCCTCCAGAACCACAGAAAGCTTCAGCTCTCCACTCAGCTTGCAAGCAAGGCAAGTCAACCGTGGAATTTCCTGAGCTGCTGCTATTTGCTTCACGGTCTTGCATTCTGGCTCCGAACTCAAGTAACTGGAAAGGCCACATGGCCTTTGTCCCGTGCAGGCCTTGGCCCCTATGGCGGGCTGGCCCTACCATACCGCTGGCATGCTTGTCAAGGGTGGAATGTTCATCTCCGCATGAAGAGGGAGATTATGTGTCGCTCGGGGACTTGTCTTCTGTGGTGATATCTACCTCAGTCTTTCCCAGAGGATCCCTATTTTCTGGATCAATCACACAGAGCGTCTTTGTGCTGCCAAAATAGCTGCGGCCCTCGCCATCTTTCTCGGGGCCTTCAGAATCCTCCTCTTCGAGGGTTAGTTCAAACTGAAACTTCTCCATCAGACCTTGGCAGTCTCTGTTCTGCTCGTCCAGTGGTGGGGAGGGGCTCTGGGGTATCATGCTCTGATACCAGTTCCTGTTATCTTCTAAAGTATCCAGAATGTCCTGGGCATCAGGCTGAACCAGATCCGCCCAGGTCTCCCACAGGGGATGGACGATGTAGTCGATGAAACCCACCTGAGGAAAAATAAAGTTACATCTCTGTTATTGTGATGGGCCCTGGAAAAGCAAACAAGCTGCCCTGGTTTGCAAGAGGGGAAAAAAAAAAGACACAACAACCCAACAAAGATTAAATAATACCAGATTCTGTTATTTGGGCATTGACTATATGGTACACCCTGCACTGAATGCAATATATGCATTGTTGCTCTTAATCCCACAGATTGAGAATAGATATTCACCATTCACAAAGGAAAACTAAGACTCGCTGTGGTTCATTGAGACTCACTGAGGTTCAGAAACATCTTGTCAGAGGTCACAGAGCCAGTAAACGGTGGAGCTGGGACTCTGTCCCAACTTTGTCTGATTCCAAAGCCTGTGTTGGTCTCACTAGAACTGATTACTTTTCCTCTGATGTGTGCCAAATAAGAAGTCTGGATATAACTCTGGCTGGGAATGACTTTGTCACTGCTTGGATTCTGTGAGTCATTCTCTGAAGAAGGAAGCCCCTGGTCCACTGAGCTCTGACTCAACATTCTTTCCCTGATAACTTTAAAATATGCCGCGGTTTTAAAACGAAAGGGAGCCAGCCCAGGATGACTCTGGCATGTCTCAAGTCCTGTGGAATGCTTTTGGTTTGTAGACGACGTAGGTAAAACACTTGAAAATACTTCAAGCTCCTAAACAAATAAATATCCCCTCTGTGGACATGTCTGCAATTGTTTTAGATCCAGAGGGCACACCATCATTTCCATTGGGAGAAAGAAGGAAAAAATAAAGACAATTAAGCAGTTCCTTTGCTAGTGTTCCTGTGAAGAAACTTGAAGCTTATGGTTCTGTTATGGTTTACACAGGGGCTATGCATCCTGCATGTGCTGGCTCTGTGGCCTTATGCTGACCCGTCCAGTGTGGGACAAACAGGAAACACTGGGGGTGGGAGCAGGTTGAGAGAAAGAACCAGCACTAGTTGAATGAGGGAATGGAATTCCCCTGTTATGGTCTGAGGAGCTGGAGAGATGCTGGGTCAGGATTCAGGGGTAGACGAGCAAGGGCAACCTCTGTGCACCCATGGGGCATTACATAGCTAACTTTCCACACTGCTGGAAACCTCTTTGTTAACATTCTAGTTTGGGGCCAGTTATTTCATACATCCAAGTTGTACCATATCAAAGGACCTTAGCCATCATGACTCTGATCAACCTATTTTCTTTCCTTTCTTCCTCTCTTTCTCTCTCTCTGATTCTTTTCTCTGGTGTTTCCCTAGCATTAACAGAATTCACACCAAAGTCAGGGGATCTCTGATCTGCACTGGTTATAACACTGGCTGTAGATGATTCAAATATTTCTCTTCCACCCACTCTTCTTTCCTCTCTTTTAATTCTTTACGTGTGTTTAAGGGTTTTTAAATACTATTTTCAATGAGTTTTCCAGGGATTTGAAAAAAAAAAAAAAGCTCATCAGCAACGGAGAAAATTCAATGAGCTGCTACAGTGCAGCCATTTTCTTTCTTCATTTGTTTTGCTTTTACTAAATGTTCAGCATTTATAAGAAAGGCAGCCTCTAGTCGCTCATTTCCTAGGCCCTAGGGTGAGAGAACACTACAAATCTGAAGAGCACCTAGTCAAGGGTTTCATCACCAGTCTACTCAGACAATGCTCACCAAAGCCCACCTGTAGGAAACGCCACCGTGGACCACAATGTCATGGAAACAGAGAGACCTGTTCACAGTGATGGAGTGCTTTGGGTGGAGGGCAGTGATGAGCTGGTGAACTGAACCAAGAGGCCAGCTTATTCACCTGACACTCTGCAAAAATAGCTGCTATGTCTGTCTCAAAAGGCTGTTTGGAGATTCAAATGGGATAATGTATATGAAAATGTGTGGAAAACCACACAGAACATCACATATATACCAAACACCTCTATTGCTAATCAAAAGACAGTAGGCTAATTAATTAACTAATTCACAAATATCCTATTCTAATTAAGGCATGAGGATTTTGAATTGGCCTTAATGTGACATGTTTTTATGGCATATTAGACTTACAGAGCACTTTTACAGACTTTAAATTCATTTTATTGGGTTTTTTAAAAAAGCAACACAGTGATAATTGCAAAGGAATTATATACTGATATTACAACTACATGCAAATTTGGGGGTAGAAAGTAGTGGAGAAAGAGGATAAACACTAACAAAAAATAGTCTGAATGATTTTGTGATAAAGGCCTTGGGCAGCCTAGAGACACAATCTGAATCATGACTGCCTGGCTCAGGTCATTTGTTTCTGAAAAAAATAGCATCTCAGCTGGCTCTGAAACCTTTGTAAGGATATCAACACTTTCTAGCGCTACATATTTTTCAGCTAGGGGCACCTCCCTGCCTACAGTGTAATGTACCTCCGGCACAGAGGGAGTTTGTAACTAACTTTGGATACAACCAAAAGATGTCAGCCTATTCTCAGAAGT
Source organism: Budorcas taxicolor (assembly GCF_023091745.1). Taxonomy (NCBI): domain Eukaryota; kingdom Metazoa; phylum Chordata; class Mammalia; order Artiodactyla; family Bovidae; genus Budorcas; species Budorcas taxicolor. Next base: position 78,927,151 of record NC_068912.1, read on the forward strand.
GTAGATGCAACCTTAGATCTATGGATCAAACCCACGTCTTTTAAGTCTTCTGCCTTGACAGGTGGATTCTTTACCACTAGTGCCACCTGGGAAGCCCATGTCTATGTGTGTGCATGTGTATATATATATATATATATACACACACACATATATATATAATATGCATATTTGGGACACAGCACAGGGCTTTGACCATGAGGCAGAAGAGATATGCGGGAAAGTGATTCGCCACCTCTGGTGATGGTGGCAGTGTGTATGATTCTGGACACTGAAAACAAGGTTCGGGAAACAAGGATGAAGAGTAGAGGTCCTAGATAAAGACAGAGCTGGGGGAAACCTGGAGGGATGAGATGGCAGCATTCGGTTAACTCAGTTGGATTTGCTATGGTCACAGGTACTGATCTACACTGAGGATACACCATCCAAACTTTGATGGGTTTTCTGAAGACCGCTTTATCTCCTCACTGTGAAACGGAGTGTAATGGAGAAGGCAAATGAGTCACGAGTATAATGAAACTAAATAAGTAGTTGCTTCCTTATAATTTCACACCCACATATATATGTATACATGCTGCTTAGTTGCCCTGTTGTGTTCGACTCTCTGTGGCCCCATGAAATACAGCCCACCAGGCTCCTCTACCCATGGAACTGTCCAGGTAAGAATACTGGAGCAGGTTGCCATTTCCTGCTCCAGGGGATCTTCCTGACCTAGGGATTGAACCCACGTCTTTTGTGTCTCCTGCACTGGCAGGTGGATTCTTTACCACTAGTGCTGCCACCTGGGAAGCCTGTATATAAATATACACATATATACATATATATAATACATATTTTATATAATATACATATTTTATACAGGCATATTATATATAATATGCATGCATATATATATATATATATATATATATATATATATTTAAGAGAAAATAGCTAGAAAGAGTCCTCCAGTTCAACCATCAGCAGACCCTACAGAAACTTTAAAAACCTCATATTAGATACCTGGGATTTTTCCACAGAAGCTGTGTGCTTATCACACATGGGGCTGATCTCCATTCCCCTCTCCCGCTCTTTGTCTCCCTGCTGGAAAAATTCCTCCATGATTCGGTCTGTCCACTGTCGATACAATTCCAGGGACTTGGTGGGGTTGCTCAGGTCTGCACAGTGTACCATGTTGCGAAGGACCTGAAATCATCAAGTTTTGAAAATCCCATAAAATTAGGTATAAATACTACTAGAACATCTCATCCCTCTTGTACTAGTACACTTGGTACCAGACCCAAGAACATTTTAGTTGCATTATAATTATGGTGTTTGCACCAAAAAAGCAAGATTACAATGGTGCTGGCCAGAGTTGGTTATTTGCCATTATTAGTGTCCCAAAAGGGAAAATGTGTCTTCTTTGATTAACAGTCATTGAATTTAAAAATTGGAAGGGACATGAGAGGTCAGATGCTGCTGCCATAGTTTCTTTTCCTCAGTTTGGAAAAAATGCAAAGAATTACTCAAAGTAGATGTCTTCATATTTTCCACTTGTGGAAAGAGGAGACCAGCTAAAGGCAGTTTGTAACCAAAACAGACCTGACAAAGTTCAAGTCAGTGGGATTTATATCCAAACACGAGCTTTTGGGATCAGCAGGCACGTACACCCTATTACAATGAGATTCTGCTGTTTATTTTTAGAATTAAGCAACTCAATAAGTAGAGTTCTGTTTTTCTTTGTAAATTAGAGGATCAACTTGAATATCCATTTTCCTTTGCTTATTCTTAAAATAAGCCTGAAGTTGTAATAGTAACCTAGGACATGCAACTAAGTAAATTTATTTGTTTTCTTTTTCTAATTGTTGTTTCATTTAGTGTGGTGTGGCTTTGTGTTAAATAAATCAAAGGCTTCCATCCAATACCTGTATACGATCAGTATAGTTGTCCAGGAGAAGGACACCGGAACTTGTAACTTTCTTTGTTTCTACCATTGTCTTCAAGTCTGCCAACAGGCTCATGTGTTTGGACATATCAGTAGCTAAGACCTGGGGTTAAAAACAGAGAAAAAAGAAAACTCTCAACAAACTCAGTTTATCAAGGAGAATGGATTTTCTCTTTCCGCAGAAGTAAAAGTAAGTAAGGATCATGGGGAGGCCAAAGTCTTACCATGTCAATAACCATCTTCCTGAGCGTTTGACGTTGCTTCTTGGTGAGATTCTGGAAGATGTCACAGTGTTCTTCTTGGAGGAGTTTGAAACCCACGGCAAGGTGATGGTTTTCCAACACAGACTCATCATTATACATCAAAGCAAGTTCTGAATCTAGTAAACAAGGAAAAATGATGACTTGATGAAAAGGGGTACAATTCAAACTGTGACATTACCTCAGTATGAAATCAGAGCAAGTTCTCGCCAAATGATTTCAAGAACCAAGACCCTATATATCATTTTCCCTTAGTCTCCCTCTAAAAAGAGTCAGTTTCTGAAAAAAAAAAAAAAAAAAAAAAAGCTTCTAGTAGATACTAGTATATATATGTTCTTTTTTATTAAAAGTTATAGTATTTTTAAAATCCTTTTTCTCTTTTTCACTTCAGTTGAAGAATTTGACATTTTAGGTAAGGGCATTCCCAAGCAATTAAATCCTATTTTTATCTCAGCTTCCAACTTCATTTCTTCACATATTTTGTACTTCAGAAAAGACTGAAAACATCACTAAATTTCATCCAAGGTATTCCAATTTTTCACATTATTTCATTTTTTGATGTATTTCTCAGCTCTGTCAATTGTGAGCTTTGGATTTTCAAAGAAAATAATGGTGTGAGTTAAAATTTTTACTTTATCCAAATAACATAGCTTTTTGGAGTTTTTTATAAGTATGGTAACAAAACCATAATTTTTTACAGCAATCTTGATGTCCCATTTTCTGCCCTGCTGCTGCTGCTGCTGCTAAGTTGCTTCAGTCATGTCTGACTCTATGCAACCCCATAGACGGGAGCCCACCAGGCTCCCCCGTCCCTGGGATTCTCCAGGCAAGAACACTGGAGTGGGTTGCCATTTCCTTCTCCAATGCATGAAAGTGAAAAGTGAGAGTGAAGTCACTCAGTCGTGTCCAACTCTTAGTAACCCCATGGACTGTAGCCCACCAGGCTTCTCTATCCATGGGATTTTCCAGGCAAGAGTACTGGAGTGGGGTGCCATTGCCTTCTCTGATTTTCTGCCCTAGGGCCCTATAATGCCAGAAATTGCATTATCTGGATACCTAAACTATAGTTTCTAGCCTGCCTTTCACACAGAAAAATCACAGGCATCCTTTGAACAGCGCCATGATCTGTTGTTGAGAACACGGGCATCAACCCATGAAGCTACATTTTCTCCTAATCAAGAATAATAGTCAAGTGATGATAATATGTTACTAGCAGTAGGTGCTATTAGTCATAAATCAGTGTTTTATCTGTGCTTTGAGTTACATCTTCAGAAAAGGTGGTGGGAAATGTGAAGTCATTTTAGCACTCTTGCCTTGTTCATCCTGTGATCTAGGGCATAGATCTGCAACCTGGCTTTTATGTACTGTAATGCTGTACATGGCTCTGGCAAAAAGGCCATTTTTCTGTGTGAACTGGCCTATATATGGGATGACTCATGATGCCACAATACACCAGCTGATATAACTCACATAGACAAGTAGCTGCCCAAAGTTTATGTTCTTTCAATGGAAAAATGAGGTAAAATAAACAAGGTACCTCATACCTAGTCATTCAAATATTCTGATGATAAAGGATGATAAGGGCTCTTTGACAACAAGTAGCTCCAACATTTCTTAAAACTGTCAGCACTTGATGTTAATCTTGACCACAACAAGATAACAATATTCTCAGAAAAGAAAAGTTTTTAGGTTTTCAGCATTTAGAAATGCTGGGGAAAATCATGGGTTTTCATTAGCATGGATACTTAATGTTTTGAGCATGGTAAATGCTTCAAGTAGGGCTTGGGATCCTAAGGTTGGACCAACCCTGAAGGTCACTGAAGTCAGACCAATCTATATTACCGACCAGTCCATAATCAAACCTATGCAGAGGTTTGGAAGAGAGGGTGGGAGACTTTTAATGACCCAGCCGTCCACCCTGAATTGTAGAAGCCTATACCAGTGCTTTTTCTGGAGTCTTATTTCTATTTGGAGGCTCGCATGCTCAGAGCCAACATTTGGACCTGCTTCCTCTGTAGAAAGGGACACTAGTGGGTCACCATGATCTCTGTGAGAGCACTGTATAATCCTGAAAATCATTACCACATTATTCCCAAGCCTTTCCTTGTCCTTACTAGATAATTCCACATCAATTACTCTTTCCTCACATATTGTATTTTCCAAACAGTGAGTGCTTTTATGGGTCCCCTCTGACCTTTCCCAAGTTCTCCATGCAGTTCAAAATGATGTTGCTAGACTGGACACAGTATCCAGGAAAGGTCTGACTAGTCTAGTGGAATGGAAGGATGACCTCATTATTACTCTTATTATTATCCATAATGAAAACATTAGTAGGAAAAAAAATGAAGCAGCGAGTCATACAATTATCTCTAATGACTATTCTAGTGGTGAACTCACTTGTGTTGATGAGAAACTGATTGGAGACTCCCGGATGATCAACGTCATGGATAGCAGCTGCAAAAATGGCAGCCAGAATCTCCAAATCTGTGAAGACGGCCTGCAGAGCAAAATGAGCTTATTGACTTCCATGTTCCATTAGCCTAGCCTGCTGATTCAGCTTCACACTGAGGTACCCCATTTCATTCATGTGGTTCGTTGATTTACATAATCTCTCAATATACTAGTTCAATTAAATGTAGATTCTGCCCATCATCACAAGGTCTCTTAATGTTTACATCAAGCCTGCGGGCTGTGGCTTGGGGAATGCTTATAGTAAAAGATCAGGTGGTACCCAAAGTTTGTTTCTTGGATAAGTGGTACTGCAGGATAGTGCTTATGTAACACAAGCACATACAGGTCAAAGAAGCAAGTCAGACTGGCTCCGCCCAGAGACATAAAAACCTTCATATGTTTTCAGGCTGAGTAAGGCCAAATTCCAGATTTATAAGACTGCCAATAAGTTGTTTTTTAAAAACTAACCTTGTAGTGTGGTCAGAAGCTTTTGCAGTTATTTATTCATACATTCAATAAATACCTATCCACTCAGTGATTACTCCAGACAGAATAGGAGAACATTTCTAATAAGTGAGACCTGATGCCCAGTACTCAACTCCTGTGAAGCCTCCTTTGCCCTACCTGTACACAATGATTTAAACCTAGTATTTATTTAGGTATAACTTGCTTCTGGCTAAAATGTCTTCCTCTGGCTGAAATGTCTTTCATCATCCTTTGGGGTTACTTACATCTCTGATCCTTCAAATTAAATTATGCACACACACATTTAACTCTTCCTTCTCTAAACATCTGTGGCACTCACAATCAATTTCTAGCCACACAGTGGTGGTGGTTTAATTGCTAAGTCATGTCCAATACTTGTGACCCCATGGACTGTAGCCTGCCAGGCTCCTCTGTCCATGGGATTTCCCAGGCAAGAATATTGGGGATCTTCCTAACTTAGGGATCAAACCCAGGTCTCCTGTACTGCAGGCAGATTCTTTGCTGACTGAGCCACCAGGGAAGGCCCAGCCACACAGTAGTTAACAGCGATAGATAGTTGATAAACAGTGTTGTCCCACTGTGTGATACTTACATGGACATAAAAACAATATTGCTTTTTTCCTTCAGGGAAATAAAACAGTCTTAACTTCTTGGATTTCATTTCTCAGAATATATGGAATCCAAGCTATAGAGCAGGGGTCAGTTTAATCTTTCTTCACCCTCCAAACTGAACCTGCAAAAGCGGTCTGGGCTAGGGCATAAACAGTCCCTTCCTGGGTGAGCCTGCACATTCCGGAAATACCTAACCACCACGGCCATCTGTCAAGGGAGAGTATGGCCTGCTGGACCCCCTGGGCTGCATATATTGATATATACAAATGTACTGTCAGTGAGGGAAGCAGCCACAGCCACCTTCTAGCAAGATATCAGACAAGATGGAATGATATCTCTATTTGCTTCAGCATTATTAATTCCTTAGTTCTAGATTTTCAGTTACTTTTCCTTCAATACATAGTCAGTTTTATCAACTCTTAGGAGAATAAGTCTATGGATGCTTATTACTAATAGGAACTATATGCTAGACACAATTCAGTTGTGTCTGACTCTCTGTGATCCCATGGACTGTAACCGACCAGGCTCCTCTGTCTATGGAGATTCTCCAGAAGAATATTGGAGTGGGTTGCCATGCCCTCCTCCAGGGAATCTTCCCAACCTACGGGTCGAACCCAGACTCCCATGTTGCAGACAGATTCTTCATCGTCTGAGCCACTAGGGAAGCCCGATAGGAACTATTGGTAACATTTTATGTTATATTTCTGTGCTCTCTCTCACAGTGCTTGGGGTAGTGTGGCAGCAGTTCAGATCAGCGCATGCAGACTATACAGTAGATGCCAAACTAGACACTTAGCAGGTACTGGAGACACAATGAAAAATAAAGCTCCCTGTTACCAGCTTGATAATTAAATATTTTTTCAAATGTAAAAGAGGCAAAGGAAAGGCTACTCTAATACCAGAAAGCAAGTAGAAATGTCATCCACTTATATTAATAACCTGATTGATACATGTTATACATAATACAAAGAGCCAGTTCAAGTATGTGCAATCATCTAATTACACTATTTCTCTAAATATATCATACCTCCCACAGTACTTTTTAAAGAGGATGGGCAAGGTATGCAAACCAGATCATAACTACTCACATCTAAAGCTGGCGTAGAAAGAAGAACATGGGTTGACTGGGCCACATCAGCAGCATGCAGGCTGTTATGGTACGCCACATCTGCATGGTAATGGTCTTCCAAAGTCATCATGTAGGTAACAAAGGTGTCAGATGAGATTTTGAATGTCTTCAGGAGGTCTCTTTCCTGTACAACAAAATGGGTTAAAAAATAAATAAGTGGATGTCCAAAAATGAAGAAAAGCCAAATCAGAAAGGTAAACTGGGATGGGAAAAAATCATAAAGAACATCCAATTAGATAACCAACATTCACTCCTGTTTACTCACCTGGAATATGGCATACATGATGCATGTTAGGGGCCTATTATGTGAATATCCAGCTACATTGAAGATGTTAAGGCCCCATTTGTTCAGGTCTTCCAGCTCCTGTCATCAAAATGAGAAACATTTAGAAATAAAAACACTTTTGTTACCAGGCCTCATTGTTTTCATTTATTTTGTGGGCACGAGTTGACTAAGTCTATAGAGTATTTAGTGTTCCAGTTACATGAACATTTGAAAATGGAATGGTCTGGGAGGTTGGGTGTCCTCCTCATGCTAGTTACACATTTTTGTATATATTTTTCAGAAGAGGGAGAGTGTGTGTCTATTTATAAATTTGGCTGCTGGCCTATAATTTTTCTGCCATGTCAGTCCTCAACCAATGTTGCTTTCAGAAGTAGGTGTAAGTGACTAGAGGTCATCCTAGCCCTTTTCCCTGTAGCTCCCCTTCTCTGCTCACTGGTCCATCTGTAACAACTAAAAAACAATCTCAGCTAGAAAACTCCTCTGCCCTTTGCTAATTACCACTGAGAACCAGGTCAAGGAGACTTAGCTGCTAGAATGTACGTGAATCAACCCTAATTTAGTGTAAAAGGTCATGAAGATGCTAGTCATCCATTATCTCCTAGAGCTTCTGGGCTACGGAAAGACCTGGAAGAAACATCATTCCATCCTGTGTTGTGGGATTATTCCAAGATCATCTGATTAAAGGAGCAACTTATTCTATTATTAATTATTGCCCAGAGTAAGGGATACAGGGGGAGGAGGGTATGGCAACCCACTCCAGTATTCTTGCCTGGAGAATCCCATCGACAGAGAGCCCTGGTGGGCTACAGTCCAAAGGGTTGCAGAGTCGGACATGACTGAAGTGACTTAGCATGCACGCACTAGGGATACAGGCTCTCCGTAGAGTCTTGGCCCGATATGTAATCAGCCTTCCTCTAATGACATCTTTCAGCTGCCCCCTCACTGAATGTTCATTTGATCTCATTTCATATTCTCACAAGGCTGAAAAGTCACCTTGCACAGCCTCCAGGAGGAGGTATGAATTCTTTCTGAGCCTTCCTCCACTACTAGGGTTAAGGCTCAAGAGTCAATGCTGTCAGTTTCTCTCATCTCTTCTCCAATTCTGGCAATCAGTGCATATTTTCTTTCTGATCCTTGGCATACAGTTTCTGAAATATCCTCTGGGATAATTCAGTCCTTCCTATTGCCCTCACCTTGGATTCTCCTAACATGTGTTCAACAGGATTCTCCATTCATGAGTTAATGGACCCAACTCAGGGCAAAATCTGGTCTTCTGGTATAAAAAAAAGGGTTTTTAACTAGGTGTACAGCAGTGGAAAAACAGGGTACATCAGCCTCATCATACTATTTAATAATAAAGCAAAAGCGACCACTACCATTTTCTAATAGGAGGTTTTGGACATCTGTCTGCTGTAAAGCAGCACTACACATGTACACACCCAGCTTGTACACACCTTGGCTAGATGATCTTCATTTTCCGTGTTGACTCCAAAGCGTGAGATGCTTGTATTATTTAAGCTTGAACTATGCATCAGTTTTTTCACTCCGCTTATCTGTGTCATGAGCTGTTGCTTTTTCTTTTTCTCCCTGTCTTTCTGGGTGGGAGATGGAATCTCCACGTCATTCTGTTTGTCTATAATAACAACAACAACAAAAATAGGTTTTTCAGTCCCTGCATGCAAGTGAGAACCCCTGTGTGCCAGTGAAAACCCACTACAATATTCAAAACAACTTCTAATGGTCTGTCATGGATAGCACACCTTAGGAAGGGCTGTCCTAGCATTATCTCAGTTGACCTCCAGGACAATCCTGTGATAGATGATTTAATCTCTAAAGCAGCAAAATGAGGTCCAGAGGAGCTAAATCACTTGTTCAAGAATGGCGGGTGGAACTCAATCCCAGGTCTTCTGTTTGCAGGGTGATTTGGGGGAATTACACTCATACATTTTCAAGGTGTGACATCAACATTTATATGTAAATTTCTCATTAAAATGAATAACTTGTCTGTGTATATAATCAAAAATGTTCATGTAGCCAAGCACAGGTTAATAAAAACAGGCTTTATGTTTTGCTCACTTTATTATATTTGTATTTATTTTTTTAATTTAAAAGATCCATATAACTGTAGCTGGGTTCGATTTAGATGAGTGGCATATATTTAGAAAAATGAATGGTTTATAACCTTTAAATGATTACTTTAAAGCTTTGGTTTATTACCATCTGAGGTTTAGACAAAGACTATACTTTCAGTATTATTTCATGCCTTGTGTCTATGAATCCCATGAATAAATAATAACAATGCCTCTCATTTGTAACAGGCATTACATTTATTAAAATATACATATTAAATATTTATAATCATCTCATTTAATCTTTTAATAAATTCTGCTACAACAAGATAATAGGAGAGCTAGGGTTAGTGAGAGAAACATATCTACATGCTCAGAAGCTCTTTCTTCTATATCATGAGATTAAAACATCAGCAATCAAATATTCTATTTCACTTCACAGGGGGATGGATGGATCCTGAGAGTTCTTCTTCAAAACGCATCAACTCTTTCAGGCCACAGATATGCCTGTGGGTGCACTGAGGCTATCATTTAGTAAAGTGCTTGACAGCTATGTCATTGAACTAAATGAGACCCTGTGGCTGAAAGAGTTAATGCAGCTTCCAAAAGTTCCTACTTTTATCTCTACTTGTTTCAGCGAAAATGAATCCAAAGACAACTTCCCCATTTGAAAATGACACGTTTCCAGATGGCCTGCCGGGATCTAGACGATTTGCTTTCAACTCTGGCAGCTGATGGCATAGTCACATGTTCTCCCTAGAGACCTCCGCCTGCTCACAGGACCCTGTGGACAACTCATCAAAGCAAAGCGAGCCCAGAGACAGACGCGGAAGCAGCTGTTCTGGACCCTGGGCACCTGGCTGCAGGGCTGGAGCAAGGGTTTTCTCTATCCCTGGAATCTCAGTGCTGTCTCTTCATGTCCCCCACCTCCTTGATTCATCAGCCTATGGCTCTACCTTAGGGAGGAATTTTAGTGGTCATCTTGATTAGTTCAGGGGTTTCCAACATGGTTCAGCATCACCCAGCGAACTTTTGAAAAATACAGACTTATGAGCCCCACCCAGTCCTACTGAACCAATTAAAAAAAAAAAAAAGCTGCCCAAGTGACTCTGATGGTCAGAGCCAGGTTTGGGAACCAATAATAATCCCACACACTCATTTTTCAGATGAAGTCAGCAACTTTCCCAAGCTCAAAGGGCAATTTATTCAACAGATATTTATTTTGCAATTACCTTGTTCCAGACAGTGATTTAATAGCATAGAACCCAGGCCCCTTAAGATTCCCATTAAAATCTCTTTCTGGTCTCTCAGTCTTTAGCATAAAACTATATATGGCATTATTTTTGAATTTACTTTTCTCCCAGTCACCTTACTCCTAATAATCTACTTTTGCTAAAAGGCCACTATAGCCCCTGCCTCTCCTAATGTCATTCTTTACCATTCTGGTTAAAGAAGCTGTTGGATTATTCTGTGCCAATGCAGATACAAAAATCTGTAGTGAAACTAGCAGCTTTTTCTCTGTGTTTAATTAAAGATTCCCTGCAACAGCGAGTCATTGAGCCAAACCACTACTCTGTCTGGAATGTTACAATAAAGAAGAAACCCATTACCCACAGAGAATGCCATTTGGACATTAATGGGTGTTTCCCTATGCAGGCATTGGAACAACTGATGGGTTTCCCTACTCTGAATTTCCTCTGTTAAATGCTTAGCCAGAGCCATACGGAAATAACCTGAAACATACACTCAAAGAATCATAATAAACACTTTGTGAATTTACGTTTATAGAATGATCAGATTACAATGGGGAAACAGTGGAACTGTACAAAATAAATAAGTAAATAAACAGAAGCAAGAAATGGTCACATCAAAACTCTGATAATGACATCATTGGAGGTGCTTTCTTGGCTAGGTTGCAGCATTTAATCCTGCAAAATTCCTAAATTCTTTTTCAAGATTTTCAAGATGTAGGAGAGAGTTTCAATCCCTGACAGTAAGTCAGGGATTTAAAGGGGGTGACTTTGCTCTGTTTGTAGCAATACTAACTAAATTGTAATATCACATCTAAAGATCTTGCTTAAATCTATGCTCCTTCCCCCTGAGTCCTTCCTTCCTCCTGTACCAGCAACTTGAGCCCATTATCCTATGTCAGCATCACAGAGTGTCTGCACTGATTGTCTCTCACCTGCCTTTCAGGCTGTCCATCTGAATACCATCCTCTTAAATGAAACAACACAAGTTTCACAGATCCCTGCAGTGCAGGATTTCCCTCTGTCCTGGATGACATATTGTGACTTTCAATGACTCTTATTGTGATATTGGTCTTTAAGTTTAACTGTAATCAATAAGGTCTTATCATTTTATACTCTTAGAGCTGTGCTCTAAGAGCCTTTTATATTACTGGGAGTTGTTAATAAAATGTTTTATTGTTAGGCGCAACAATCCTGATTCCCAAAGACTTTTCCCCAAAGAATACATCTATTACTTAAAGGTGATTTTCTTCTGTATGTTCTGACAGCCTAATAACCTTCTTTCCCAAAGAAATGCCAGGTATTTAGATTTAGGAGTCAAGAGAGCAAAGTCCTAATTCTGACTCTGGAACATTTTAAAATTAATTTGGTCAAGCTAAGTTGCCTTCTGTTCCTTAGTTCTCTTTCTTGGAAAATGAGGAAACTAGATGAAGCCATTGAAGTCCCTTTCAGATCTGACATTTTATGAAGAAGACTTCATAGTCCTCCAGAATACCCACCAGGCTCACCGGACAGAAAGTAGAGTTCCATGTCTTGCACTTGCAATTTGGAAACAAGGTTTGTTTGTTTGCTTTTGAATGTTATCAAACTATAAGCCTACAATTCATCCCAGAGAGTCTGGGTTGCCAGGTTTGTTTTAGTAAGATTATAAACTCCATCAATACCAGAGTCACAGAAAGTTAGTATTCCCATTTTATAATTGAGGTAGCTGATGAATCTTTTGCTTATATGATGGACTTTTTTCTCCCTAAATTTTCTGAAGAATATTTAAAATTTTTATCCATCTGTCTAGTTTGATCCGGTCTACCTTGTACATACACAAATTCATGTACACAAATGCACATGCAAACACATGCTTACACTCAACACCCTCCAAATGCTAGGTGTGTACGGACTGAGATTCTAATAGCCTTCCTCAAACAACCTGCTCTTGATAATTTAATTTTGGAATAATAAGAAGCCAGATGATAGGCTTTCCTCAAGAGAAACACCTCAATAGCAAATGAAATATCCCACAGAATTGACAGTTCTTAGTTCCTGAGATGCAGTGTTGAGACTGAGAACTCATTTTTATTATCTTCTCAGCTTTCTCACTTGATAGCCTTCGATGCTAAAATAAGAATAATTGGTATACTAAAATATTCTCATGGTCCTTGGCAAGCCATTAGTGAAAGAGGCGACAAGTAAAGAGGACTGCTTAGGTGCAACCTTGGGTGATGACAGGCTCAGAGACTTCCTGTAGCTTTACTCCAGTGCTCAGAGTCTCTTTTGAGAAGACAGACAAGCCTTGGTATCTTAACATGCAATGTTTACAAAAACAAAAATGAGTTCTTGCACCTACTGATTTTATTCTTCTTTACCATAGTCATTAACCTGTAAAATGTCCCTAAAACGGCCCCTAGGTTATGAAAAATGATTGGGTGTTTCACAGACCAGAGCATATTTAAAATGGATAGGAGAAGATGCCTATCTTCAAAGGAATAAAGTGGGAATAATGGAGAAGATAAGGATCAGTATACAATGCTTTCTGTTCAATTAGATTCTAGCTCCTCTTGGAACTAGGCTACATGAAAAAATCTTTTCTTTGTTCTCTGACAAAGGTTGTTGCAACTGCTGCTGGAGAAAACCAGGTGCTGCAGATACCCACACACTGGAAATAGTTGGAAAGGCACTTGTCAATCATGCCAGTGCCTACTGGCCACAGAGAAGTGCTGTGAGCTTTGTACTAGGCAGATCAGAGATTGATCTGCCGATAGCAGGAACTGCTTTGGTGTTAGGGAAATAGAAATGTTTTTTTAAAATAAAACCAGAAGAGGTATGTGTTTCCATAAGATGTCCAGGCAAATGTTCACTGATGTAAGGATATGTAGCAATGCCAAAAAGAGAGGTGTAATGTTCAATTGTAAGAATAGGTCATTTCCCTGGAAAATGGAATTCTGCTAAATAAGCATAGCGCAGTGGTAATTGAAAGTCAACAGGATCAGAGTTTAAATGCTACCCATTGACTTTGAAGTACAGATTGGCAGATCCTGCAAGCCTGATTTAAGAAAAATATGCAATGGAATGGCTTTAAACACAAGATTAGAAATTCCTAGTAATCAAACAGGATGCATGACAGTAGTCACTAGGCATGGCTGCAAACCCTTCCTGTCAGTGCCATGTTTTAAATACTAGCAATGTGAAGGCAGAGGATAAAAGGTAAGTATGAAATCAGGGAGATAAGCATGCTGCTTGCAGAAGGCCAACTCTTTCAGAGAGGTGATGATTCTTTCTGCCCTCCTCCAATTTATCTTTAAGAAACACCTTAGCAAAGCAGTAGTCAAATAGTTTCCAAAGCCTATTATCATGGGTCAAATCACCTTTTGCTCAAAGCCCAGTTACTGGAAGAATTGAAAGAATACCACATCAGAGGAGCCAACTGAAATTGTCCCTAAGGTTTGGATGATCACAGCCCCCCACTCCCACCCTTTCAGAGGTCTTGACAGAGACCAAGGTGGGTGGGTAGATAGTGACCTGAGATCTATATAAATTCAACTAGCCCATAATAACCTTCTCTCTTTGATGGATATTTTAATTCATTTTTTAAAACAAAACCTTGCTTGCTTTTTTTTTTTTTTTTACCTTAAAGGTTGTCTTCAGTTCTTATTTTAAATGGATTTGCTTTTCTGTGACTTAACCCAATTCCAAACTCACACAGTAATATTCCCAGAGAGGTTGAAGAAATTAACACTAAAAAAATTCAATTATGGAACAGTTTTTTTGGTGAATATCTTACCTAAGAAAGTATTTGAAATGTATTCAGACACCTGGTTCCCTGATCGGCTCATTTCTGAAAGGTGTGTCAGCTCCCGGTTCAGCATTCTTTTGAACTGTTTATAAAAAACAAAATTGTATTAACCACCTAAAAAATAGCAAATTATAATTTTAGATGCTTCCAACTTTATTAAGAACCAAGAGACTGGGTAAGCAGATATCATTAGATAAATAACTGTTTCTACAAAATACAATATCCCCTTAATGTGAAATTGTTCCAACGTCACCTTAGAAAAAAGAGGTTTTTTCAGGATGTCTTAGAATTAACATCTGATTTCTTTTGAAGATGTAAACATAGGGAAAGGAATTTTAATAGAAGTTAAGATAATTTCACTTAAAAATGTAACCACATTTTAAAATATATTTATTGAAAATTAACTCTAAAATATAATTTAATAACCTATACAGTAAGAGGCTATTAAATGTGAAAAATTTAAGGAAAAACAGCAGAAAAGATAAGCATCCTTTAACAACAGAGATGAGTAAAACGAACAGGGTTAAAATACAGCACAGTCTATTTAAATACAATGTAATATAACATGCCCTTACTTCACAATAAGCCGCCTCAGCAGGCTAAGTGATAACACAGTTAAATCATTACAGAGGCTTTTCTACTTCACAGAAAACATACTGTAAAGGTTTCACATGCTACCAAAGATAATGGAATCAAATTAACCCACCTTGATGTAACCCCAAGATACAGATAACAAATAGTTTGCCTCAGGCATTTTGGAAAGCACTCCTTGCCACAATCCACAAATCCCCTTTGAAAGAATTCACAGTTCTGAGAGCAGTCCCAACAGGATCGGGAAAGCCTTGCAGATTCAGTGGTGAAATAATCAAAACTTATGAAAGACAAAGCCTCCAAAATTTAGGGCATTTCCTAATCCAAACAAAGCCCATCTTCGCCTGTGCTCCCTGCTTCTTTCCTGGCAGAGAGAGTAATGAAATCAGGAATTGCACGAAGGAGCAAGAGCCTGTCCAAATGCATTCAGCTGGCTGGTTTGCAACACTTATGAATTATGAATAGTCCTGGTGGCCGAAGGGGTTTCCACTCTAGATTAGTCCTGCTCAGCTGAACTCTGCAAGGAAGGAACAATTCTTCTTTCCTGAGGGGACACCAGGCTGGGAAACACAGCCATCTTTTTAAAAGGAGAAGATTAAAATGGAGGAAGCCCCATGAATATTTAAGGAATCCGAAGTCTGTACCCTCCCCCATTTCATCTAGGTGTTTTTAACCCTCTCCACTGCGGAGACCCGGACACTGCAGATACAGCCTTTGCACAGAGCTAAGCTGATTTAAGGGTTTCCAAGTGATGGTGTGTTTTATTATTTTCTGAACATTGAAAAAGTTAAAACTGTGGCTGTTTTTCAAATTAGACTTTCAGAATACAAGAATATTTTTTTAAGCTAGCTTTTAGGGGGATTTTTTGCGCATCAATGGCAGGCCAGTGCATTTAGACTTCTTTCACAATGAAATGATTGGGAATTAATCTGTTTAATTTTAAAAGTACTTCGTACACAGAATGCAATTCTCTGTCCTCCATCAGCTCATTAATATGCACATGAGACTGCATTCGACAAATGAATTAAACACATTTAACCTTTCCATTTAGGATCTGGAGTGTGTTAGGAAATACAAGCTATCGTTTGCTGCATGAATGGAGAATTATTCAGGGTTATGAATGACTGCTGTTTCGGTATTTCAGTGTTACATCTTCTAATTCATGAAAAAAATATTTAAGCGTTAAATTAATCTTTATTTTGTTTTGTTTTTGCAATATGGAGCATGTTGAGGAATTCTTTCCTATAGTGTCTCTTTCTTTCTCTCTCTCTCTTACCTTGTCAGCTTTAGAAAGATCACAGGCATGAAGAAAGTCAGAGACTAGAGCTCTGCAGTGGGATTCCCCACCAGGCCCATCCTACTCCCCTCCTCCCTCCTCCATTACCCTACCCGCTGGACTTCAGCTCAAGTACAGCATGTTAAAGAAATAGCGAAGCACCATGGCAACAGCCTGCATGCAATGGCAATTGGCTCTCTTTCCTGTGAGGCATTCCCCTTTTAAATGAGCATCCTGCACTGGCAATGGCATCACGTCAAGCATCCAGGCCCACTTCACACCACTGCCTGTGCCCAGGATACCAAGCTTTTCAAGGTGAAGCCAATGCAAGTCAGTATTGTGGTCCTCTGGCTCAAGGCTCGAGCAACTGTCCTCAGAGAGGCATGTACCATCACCCTCTTTCAGGGGAACCCTGCTGGTAGATGTTTGGGTCTTCCCTCCCATGATACAAATGTTAGTGACAGTCACCAGAAATCTCTGAATTAATCATCATCTGAGCTAGTGTGTTTTACTTATTGAACCACTCTGCAATCTGAACTCCAGGTGAATCAGAATTTCCAGGTGTAAGTTCTAAGTTCTTTATTTTTTAAGACATAACCACTCAGTCATAAAAGCCTCTCATTTTCAGTTCTCAAAAGATAGGCACTTACACTAAAAGACTCAGAAACTGAAAAAGACAGGTTTCTGTGCTCTGACGGATCAGCTGAATTTTGGCAAAGAAACAAACTTTACTAGGAGCATGGCAAAAAATATCTTGTAGAAAACATAGAGACAGATGATATCTTCAATTATGTCTCTGTGCTAGACTTAGCCAAATGCAACATTCACACAGTCATCTTCATTTTGGTTCCTTTAATCTCTTGGAAAAACTTAGCAAGATCTTGGCATCAGTCAGGTTCATACTAGTTGAATAATTTTGTTTCATCCCATATATTTTATAAATATTTAATGGACACCTGAGACATGCCAAGCAACGCATTGAGGATATAGCAGTAAAAACACAAAAACAAAAACTCCTCCAAACAAACAAACAAACAAAAAACACTATTCAGGCTTTTAATCAGTTTCACCCTAGTAGAAATAATCAGATATATTAGGGCATCTTCCTTAACCAATGCAGTTAACTGTCAGGTGAGGGTGGGGCCAACTCTTTACTGGCCACATTGGCCTCTCAGTTCAGAATATAAGAGCAGGTAGAAATTCAATCATAATAGACTAGGAGAGACTTTCCTTCTTACGTTTTTCCTATTTCCTTTTATTGCCAGAGAATCCTGTTGCTATACAGCGTCAATCAGTCCCAGCGTGGGAACAGGGAGGTGGCTCTAAGATATAGGGCTGAGAATAAACCAGACTCCTCACGTTTCTTGCAGAGCTCACAGAAGGGTCAGGGAACTCATGTAAGTAACAGGTGAAAACTGCCTCTCTCCTTCTCATGCCTAAATTAGTTCTTCAGTGAGCCTTTAGGGCTTCCCTGGTGCCTCAGCGGTAAGGAATCCACCTGCAGTGCAGGGGATGCAGGTTGGATCCCTTGTCTGGAAGATCCCCTGGAGAAGGAAATGGCCATCCACTCCAATAGTCCTGCCTGGGAAATCCCATGGATAGAGGAGCCTGGCAAGGTACAGTCCATGGGGTCGCAAAAGAACAGGACAAGACTCAGTGACTAAACAACAAGCAACATGAGCATTTTGCTAAAGGCATGACAGTGCCACCGAAACCCAACGTCATCTTAAGGCAAACATAAAACGCACAACATGATGAAGTAGGCGGATGGAGGTCACTCAGTATTAGAAACTGACCGTGTTCTTTAAATATTGCTTAGCAGTAGTCTTTAGTTTTTCTTCTTCCTAAGGAAGGGTTCGACTAAAGGCAATCACCGCTCTCATCAAAAAGCATTTATGAATGGCCCATTTATATTGAGCTGGGTACAAATTAAGGCAGACATTGCCATGGAGGAGCAGACAGGGGGTATCTTTTACATTCTAGTAATGCAGAGTATGACAAGAGCTGGATTGCATGATGAGACATACCAAGGAACGGAATAGCTTATGTTTGGGGTTTAGGCTGGGGAGAGAGTTAGGGAGCTTAGCTTAGTGGGGTTTTCAGCATCTGATTCCCATATGGGAGTTGTTTCTGTTGAGCCAGAGGCAGCTATGATATAGTAGATGAATCTAGACTTTCATTCTCAGCTCTTGATAACAGATAGCAGGCTGGTGAAGTCACCTTAGCTCTTATATACAAAATGAGAGTGATGCATGATTTTAGGATCTCAGCCCAAACCTGTCGAGAGTCTATGATGCATTTTGTGGCTGCCTCCTACAGTCTGGACAGCAGCTTGGTTTACCAGAATTTCCCAGAAAACAAAACTCTCTTAACATTACTGAGAAAAACAACCCAAATAGGAAATGCTTCAGTCCTTCAGAATAAGTCACCAACAAAGGAAGAGAAGTGGTTATTCTCCCTCCAGAGTTTTATAACCCAAGACCCTTGGAGTCTCCCTGTCTCCTTATCAAGTTGGTTGTTCAGTCCAGATAAGAAGATTAAATAGTTCCTTAGGGACACTGTGGCCCCAGGAGTTACAAGATTGAAAGGGAATCAGACATTATTTACTTTAACAAATGGAATAGAGAAATCCACAAACAGAAGCACACTATTTCAAAGACAAATGTGTCTCTACAACTTAAGGTACACAGATCCTATTCTGTTAAGAATCTGCCTTCACAAGAAAACCCTGTTAGAGCTCACCTAGAAATAAGGTCCCAGAGGAAATGGCAAAGCCTCTTTTCAACACAGACAAGCAAAGTTTGTGAATGAACCCTTAGTAATCCGAATTCCTCCAATGCTTCCTTAAGCTTATACCCAACACTAGATTCATGAACACTGCCAGAGTTTACAGTGATATTTTTGGGAAAAGAAAAAGATACCATTCTCAATTTAAATGATTCAATATTGTTTGCCTAGTATATATCTCCTCTGTAAAATCATACGTGAATTTTGTGTTTTTTTTGAGTAGGATGGCTTTATAATGGGAAGTTATTTAAAATATAGAGATGAGCAAAAGCTGAAATTCAGTTACACTTGATGTAAACATTTGGTTTTATGGCTTCAATTTTTCTTTAGCTTCAATGCTACATACTAAGAGTATTTGTTTCCAAGCCAATTTCTTCTTAAGGGATGGAATACTTCACCACTTTACTATATTTCTTATCAGAGGACTAGTTTGGACTTTGTACAAAGATCTATAGGCAGATTAGAAACTCTCTTGAAAAGTTCTTAGTTAAATTGATCACACAGGAAGGCAGGATTAGAATGATCTCAGAAATTCATCCCTAAAACTTGGGAATTCTATATTTCTGAGTATAAAACCATCTAGAAGAGTAATAATACGAGAGGCTAGTATCAAGCACATAAGAGAGTTACTTTTAAAACTAATCTAAGCTTGTTAGGGGGACCTAGAAATCACTTAAGAGTGAGTTTTTAGTGATCAAAAATACTCTCCAGCCTATCAAAGACTAGATAAACAGGTACTTTGCTCTCATTGACAACCTTAAGATAAAGTAAGTAGATGAAACTGTACAGATGAAAAAAAGGTTCTCCAGAGAGGAAGACAACCCCCGAAGTCACCCTTGTGGGTGGCCGTCTGCTCAGGAGCCCATCTGTGAGACAGGCGCCTTATTGTGTGAGATCTTCCTGTTTTTGCAGTATGAAACAACTGCCAAAGTCATTAGAGTCACAATGACTTTATTAGGGACTAAATTTTGACTCATATTTTACACTTTGTTAGTCATAACTTAATAAGAATTCCCGGGCATCAGGAAAAGTGAAGAGGCTTAAAATTCTGCCTGAAATCATAGGATGCTAGTGGCAGTAGAAGCAAGTTGAAACTGTGGTGGCCCAGTTTAGCAAGAAATGGAAGTAAGATGAGCTCATCTTTTAGTTCTGGCACTGGGCAGATGTATGATCTTGGGTAAAGATGAATTAAATTCTTGGTGCTCAATTCCTGTAGTTGTAAAATGGTGACTTTCTCAGGTTCTTTTTGATTTAAAAAAATTGCACCTTCCATATTCCTAATTTTACATGAGAAAAAATGAAGAAGACCCAAAGAAGTGAAGGACCTGATTCCTAAACATTTACACTTTTCTTTGCAAAATCTGATTTAAAAAACAATAATAAAAATGGGAATACAGTGTACTTTTTCTAAAACCCTTTATAAACCCACAGTTTATAAAGTTTCCACAGTTCTTAGCATTTCAGATTATCTGACAATGTGCATTTCATCTCTTGGGTCCTTTAGTCTTTCCCTATGGACTCTATTAGCTGTTTGAAACTTGCTGTCCAATTTCTTTGATGACATGTTTGTCCTATTTAAAAGGCAAATGGAATTGAACTGAGTGAGTTGGTAATGGGGTTAAGAAAGGAATAATCTGCCATTGTCCATTAATATCTACTTAAGATACTATATAGTTCTGTCAACTACAAATTGGCACTTGCCATCTACCTCTACAGGATTAAATCACATGCTGCTGCAGCTGGTGACCCTCAATACCCCCTAAAGGGAGTTCAGGGTGACAGCAGAAATGAGGCAGTTCTGTGCTTAGGGAAAACTTGGCAGGACAGGTCTTCAGATAGTTAAAGATTTTCAGGAGCTGATTTTATTATGAGCCCAATTCTTGTATCTCCTCATATCTATAAAAGCACCAAAATCCTTCATAGTGACGACTGCTTCTTGTGACTAGCAGAAAGCTTCATGGGATAAGCAGAAACTTTCTGGAAAAATATGCACTCAGTTGCATGTATTCCCCCTTCACCAAAATCATATATATATATATTGACCTTTCCCCCTGCTTCTTTGAAGCAGTTTCCCAGAGTTATCTGAAGTACTGTCTCCCTGGGTACAGTCTGCATTTAGCCTCAAATAAAACTTAACTCACATCTTTCACGTTGTGCATTTTTTTTTAAGTTGACAATTGCATGATTGGGCATTCTAGCAGACACATATTGCTGTATTAATACCTAGAGTAAATCCCTGGTGCTCCAAGGAATATAACTAAGTCATTCTTACTGTCCATGTGCCAGATGAGAAAGAAAAACATCTACACATATTAGAATTGAGTGATTCTCTTAACTGTACAGTAACATCATAATCCACAATAATTAAGTATGCAATAAAAAACAATCATGGAAACCTCTACCATAATTCTGTAGCAAAACACGGGCATTTAGGATGAAGCTAAAATGGAGTAAAATCCATTTGCTGATTAGAGGACTAGTATCTGTTCAAGTGATATTTTAAAAGTCAAAGTAGAGACCAACCATTGGCACTTTCATATGTAGAACTGAAAAACATCAAAAGAATTTAAATATAACTTTGAATATAATTGCTCTACAACTTGATACTAGGTCTTGAACAGTTCTCAAAATCATTAGTTGTTTCTTCTTACCCATCTGTTTATCTATACTCTTTGCTGCTTTTTTTCTTTTTAGATTTTTTCTAAAAACTTTTCAAGAGGAGATTTGGCACATATTATCGGGATGCTAAAAAACTGACTTTTTCTAGACCTAAATGATTTCTCATAAAAATATTTAGAGAAATTTTTTATGAACTAAAATTCCCCTAACTCTGAGAGTAGCTCAATGACACAATTAAAAAGACAAAAGACACTATTTTTATATCTAAAGACATATTTTCACTATGCGTTTAACTATAACTTATATGCATTTAACTATAAATTATATAATTTATAGCTTATAAATATAGTATGTGAGCATATATATATTCAGTTCAGTTCAGTTCAGTTCAGTGGCTCAGTCGTGTCCGACTCTTTGTGACCCCATGAATTGCAGCACGCCAGGCCTCTCTGTCCATCACCAACTTGCGGAGTTCACTCAGACTCACGTCCATCGAGTCGGTGATGCCATCCAGCCATCTCATCCTCTGTCATCCCCTTCTTCTCCTGCCCCCAATCCCTCCCAGCATCAGAGTCTTTTCCAATGAGTTAACTCTGCATGAGGTGGCCAAAGTACTGGAGTTTCAGCTTTAGCATCATTCCTTCCAAAGAACACCCAGGACTGATCTCCTTCAGAATGGACTGGTTGGATCTCCTTGCAGTCCAAGGGACTCTGAAGAGTCTTCTCCAACACCACAGTTCAAAAGCATCAATTCTTCGGTGCTCAGCCTTCTTCACAGTCCAACTCTCACATCCATACATGACCACAGGAAAAACCATAGCCTTGACTAGACGGACCTTAGTCGGCAAAGTAATGTCTCTGCTTTTGAATATACTATCTAGGTTGGTCATAACTTTTCCTCCAAGGAGTAAGCATCTTTTAATTTCATGGCTGCAGTCACCATCTGCAGTGATTTTGGAGCCCCCCAAAATAAAGTCTGACCCTGTTTCCACTGTTTCCCCATCTATTTCCCATGAAGTGATGGGACCAGATGCCATGATCTTCGTTTTCTGAATGTTGACCTTTAAGTCAACTTTTTCACTCTCCTCTTTCACTTTCATCAAGAGCCTTTTTAGCTCCTCTTCACTTTCTGCCATTAGGGTGGTGTCATCTGCATATCTGAGGTTAGTGATATTTCTCCCGGCAATCTTGATTCCAGCTTGTGCTTCTTCCAGTCTAGCGTTTCTCATGATGTACTCTGCATATAAGTTAAATAAGCAGGGTGACAACATACAGCCTTGACGTACTCCTTTTCCTATTTGAAACCAGTCTGTTGTTCCATGTCCAGTTCTCACTGTTGCTTCCTGATCTGCATACAGATTTCTCAAGAGGCAGGTTAGGTGGTCTGATATTCCCTCTCAGAATCTTCCACAGTTTATTGTGATCCACACAGTCAAAGGCTTTGGGATAGTCAATAAGGCAGAAATGGATGTTTTTCTGGAACTCTCTTGCTTTTTCGATGGTCCAGCAGATGTTGGCAATTTGATCTCTGGTTCCTCTGCCTTTTCTAAAACCAGCTTGAACATCAGGGAGTTCACGGTTCACATATTGCTGAAGCCTGGCTTGGAAAATTTTGAGCATTACTTTACTAGCGTGTGAGATGAGTGAAATTGTGCAGTAGTTTGAGCATTTTTAGCATTGCCTTTCTTTGTGATTGGAATGAAAACTGACCTTTTCCAGTCCTGTGGCCACTGCATAGGCTTTATTTATTTATTTTTACAGATGATAAAAATCATTGTAGCAATTGAAAAAAACTGAGGAATCAAGGTACACTATTTAGTTACTCTTTTGCTTTTACATTTAAGCCTTCTATCACTTTTTCTGTGCAAGATGGTTAATATTTAACCTCAAGCTTCTAAAGCCAGTTCTAAGGCCATGGGATGTTAATATGATCCCAAAGTAGATGACCAAGGTTTCTTTTGAACCATTTCACAGCCAGAGGTTCTACAACTTGTTACATTTTAAAAATTAGAAATCTTACCATGGATCAGACCCACGGACAGTTCAGTCTAATGCCCTCTCTTGACTAGTGGAAAACATGTTCTGTGCTTGAAAGCCTTCATATTTAACTTGAAACCAATACCCCAGAACAAGAAAGTCATCCCCATAAGGACTGGTCATGACTCTCTTTAAGAACTGATTTCCAATTTTATTCTATTACATCCTCTGTGTTGTTTAAAATCCTGTATTAAATATTGCCCTATTAAAATTTTCAGTATTTTTGTAGCCAAAAAAATCTACCATAGTTGATTTTTGAGATTACTACTATACCTATTTTAAACATATTATGTGGCATATATTGTGTTTAATGTTAATGATATTGATTTCTGCTACCAATTGTCATATGCCCTTTGAGATAAAAGACAACAGGATATTTCAAAACTTGCCCTGGGAATCACTGCTTCCCAGGTTTGGGACAATCCCCTAGTTTGGAAATTTTCAAGATTAAGTCTAGGGACCATCAAATAAAGAAAGAAAATCCCCAGATGACACTGAAATATCTTTTTCTTCCTTGAATAAATATATGCTATCTGTTTTAGTATTTTGATAATCCCTATACTAGAAGATGCACCTGCAAACTGAGAAGAATCTGCCATAGATGAGAGATTTGAGTATATTTTTAAGCCTTAAAGGATGAATTGTCTTAAGTAATTTATCTTCAAAAAAGATAGTCAACTTGTTCTACATTTTGTCTTTCCTGTTATTAGCTACTAAAATTTGTTAAGAGATGGATGAATATTTTGAACAAGTATCCATACAGTGTACTCCCAGATGTTTAAGTTTCTTGGAGCATGAAAGGATTATAAAAATAGTTTCAGAGTTGGATGCACAGATTTTACATGAAGTAGAAAGGGTTCTGATTATAGGATGGCTTTACCAGTGGGGTCTAACAGCATAAATACGACTCTAACAATAGACTCAACATCATAATATCATGACATAGGATCAGCTGAGTATCCAACTAGGTCTGAAAATAAAATCCTATATTGTAACTTAGACTGAGAAACTTGGCAAGTTGTTGAGCTTCTTAGAGACTGTTCTTCTACCTTTAAAATGAGAAGGTTAGAAAATTATATACACAGTGGTTGCCAAAGTGTATGAGACCTTTGTAGAATTTGCACTTAAAACTGAATTTTGGCTCTGAATTTTAAAAGAATCTGAGCTCCTGGCATCTTTTTCACTTGATTTGCATCTGGGTGGAGGTTTCAGTTGGCTCTTCAGCACCTAACCTCCTTTCATTGTTGACAAGAAATTAACTAGAGAATTCCCCTGATATGCTGCTGCAGGTGTGATGCAGTGCTATGTCACACAGATTATGTGACCCATGAGTTACTCATAGACGTTCTGGCTTGCTGGTTGACATTTAGATTATTCACTAGTCTAAGGAGTGCAAACCAGAATTGCCAGAAAGATAGATGAAGCCTGTCAGATGAAGCTGTAACTCAACATGGCCTTGTATTAAAGCCATACCTTTAGAAAGTTTATTTTGGAGATGTCCAGCTGTTTGAAATCTAGCCTTTCATGATTTCATGACGTAGCCAATTTTGTGAAATTAAGAGACTGCAGAAGTTATCTTGTATTAAACAGAAGCCATGAATGGCCACAGACTGACTGCCTGATACAAGGTGATAACTGTACTAAACATGGATTTTATTCAGATTTCCCCAGTTGAGGTCAATCCAGTAGCACATCTGAATTGAATATATGGCCAGGGTGGGGATGAGACGAATAGCAGCAATATGTCAGGAATGAAAAGTATAACCAATAATGGCATAAGAACTAAGCTGCTATGCTTCAGACACAGCAGATATGGTTGTATTTTAGACATGACATGTATTTACCTCCATGCTTCCAAACGAGTGTGCAATGACTATTGTCAGTCTCTGTAGACTTTATATTCTTGTCCACAGAATGCAGATTTCCCAAGAGAAAAATAAGCTGAGTACTCAGTGTCAAACCAAACAACAATAAAAACGTGCTTCATATTTCTGCTTACAAAGAAAGAGCATATATTTCTAAGACTTTGTTCACTATTATCTGATTGATTTGGAAGAAGGCTCCTGTACAAACGTTTCCTGCTTCTGAGGGTACTTTGAAGAGTCACTGTGAACCAGATGGGGCCCTCTTAACAAAGCTAACAATTAGGAAAACTAGTATTGGTTATAGGAAGCACCTATGTGTAGCATGGTATATTGCAACAGGAAACAGCATTCTTGGATTCTAACAGATTTGCCACAAATAATATAGCTGGTTCTCAACAAATTACGTTTCCAAGTGTGTGAAAGTTTTAGTTGCTCAGCCATGCCCAACTCTTTGGGACCCCATGTACTGTAGCTCACCAGGCTCTTCTCTCCATGGAATTTTCCAGACAAGAATACTGTAGTGGGTAGCCATTCCCTTCTCCAAGGGATCTTCTCAACCCAGGAATCGAACCCAGGTCTCCCACATTGCAGGCAGATTCTTTACCACCTCAGCCATCAAGCAAGCCCAGCCTTCATGCAATTGATCCAACAAATACTTACTTGAATGCCTACCACATGCCTAGAGCTATTTCAAACACCAGATCTATAGTAATGAACTTGGTAGAAACAATTCATGTCACCAATAACATTAGAGTCAAAGAGAGGGGATTAGCAAAAAAAAAAAAAGTTCTATAACAACAATAACAAAAGTAAAAAATCATAAATTGTGACAGCAAATTGTAAAACAAATAAGCTACTGAGTTAGGATAATCACAATAAAAATGGCCTCTCTAAAGAGATACCATCTAAGCTGAGGTCTGAATAGTAATAGGGAGGATTGGTTGAATGCTAACTTTAAAATTCTTTGATTATATGTTTTGTTAGCAAGTCATAGAAAAATAAAATAAATTACATTGAGAAGTTCCCTTTAATTATTATTTTTAAGTCATCTGACTTTGAAGCAAAGAGAATAGATTTGATTCAAAGCATCAGGATTTACTGTCTGAGGATCTTGGACTCATCAGCTTGCATCTTGGTTTCACACTGAATATGGAGATATAATAATACTTTCTTCTTGGTGATCATCAGATGAGACAACATAGATGAGAATGCTGTGTAAGAAGCAAAGTGCTCTTCAGATAGCTTTCCTTACCATGCTATCTTGGATCTGATAACACAAAAATAACAAACAGCTATACACTTAAAGAGAGTGGATCCTTTTGTAATGCTCTATCCTGGTACCTCAGGAAGATTTAAGAGCAAATAAGCTGTAAGTGAAGACATGGTCCTTAAAAATCTCTACATGGCCCCGTAATTAATGTTCACTCAGGCAGAACCAGAGTTCTTGGGAAAGTACAGTCCTGGCTCACACTGTTAGATTCGAAAAGAAGTGGTCAAAGAAGAAAAATCTCTCTTGAATTATTACTTACTAATATTTCCTCCTTATTCATTACCTTTATGAAAGAGCTCATTTTTTTTTTACTCAATATATTTATCTTACTCTCAAAATAAAGAGAATCCATTCTTGCCCTGGAGTCATGTGTTTTGTTTGTTTATTTTTGGCAAAGTTCTCCTATTTTATGATTTATCAAAGGCCCTAGAAAGACTTTATTGAAAAGCAATCTATGACCTTTATTAGTCTGAAAATTTTATTGTTAATATTTTACTTATATAGCATTCAATGATGACCTTACCTTATGCCTCAAACACATAAAAGATTACTAGTAAAGGAGCATTTTTAAATATTGCAAGCAAAACAAAATGAATGCCCTGAAATTAGATTATACTGATTGTAAAGTGGTTGAAAAACAACACTGATTAATCTTGAGATATGGTCAGGGAAGCTCCCATGCAATTGGTAAGAAAGATGCAAATGAATGTTGTGTAACTGGATCCTGAGTGTGTTACAATGCAGCAGGAAAAAACTCTGTGGCAGTTCTTCTTGTCAAGAACACAAGTAAAGTACTGGTCCTCGCCAAAAAGAACATCAATAAATGCAGATCTAGCTAAATCATTCTGACCAATTATAGAACGGAGCCAGTATCAGCGATCACAATGGATAGGAGCTGAGAGAGGGAAGGCACTGCGCCCTTTCATCTTGGTAGATGGGTAGCATCTGACCAGTGAAACTGATCCTTCTGGGCTATTACAGCAGGAGTTTGAGTCCATCTCATTAGTGACCCATCAGAAAGTCCCTAGCTTCTCACAATCAAATTGGTGTGCAAAAGGATACCAGAAATGCACATTACCCCTGGATAATCTAAGCATGTTCCATGAATTTATGAAAATGAAACAAAAAATGTCCCATCTTTAAAGTCCTGTGCCCACTGGTGAAGTCATTAACTGTCCTAGTGTTGGTCAAAACCACGGTAAGTTATTAAAATTCTTCAAGCCAACAAATTTCCTAAGTGACCAAATCAACTAGAACTGCAGAGAGCTTTTCCAAAGAAAACCACCCCCAAACCAATTACCATAACTGGCCAAAGCCTTCATTTGCTTTTCACTTCTGTTCTGACCATAAGACAGAAGTAAAGCTATGCCTCCTTGATAATTTTTTAGCCCCACTACCCTAAGCAAATGTGAAGCCTCAAAAATCTGAAGCACAATTTCAGGAGTCAACAGCTTGCAGTTTGGAACAGACATGAATAAAACCCCAGATAATGAAAATGTTAGCTATGATATTAACCGGTAAGATAGCTAACAGAATAGTCTATGAAAATCGGATTCAAGTCAAAGTAGCTAAGGCAGAATTTCAAAAAAAGAAAGTCAAGAAGTCTAGCAGAGCTTTGATGCATTTGAGCCAAGAGAGGTTTTCCAGCAACAAAATACCAAAAGAGGGGTAAAGCCTACCTCTCTTCATTCTCAAGTTATCATAAAACTTCCTTACTTTCAATAGGTCTGCTGATATTGAGCAGATAGAGGGTAAAGAGGAAGTTAGAAGTTCACTGCTGTGAACAAGTGCTACTGAAATTTTAGACTGTATTTTTCAACTGTCAGTTCTTTTCTTATACTTAAATGATTATCCTGGCTATTAAATAATCTCTTCTCCCCACTTTCACCTCCAGAAATGAAATCTTTCACATTTTTTTAGTTTTCACATTCAAGTCCTGTATCTCTTATAACAATGGCCAAAAAACTAAGCTTTCTTATTCATCCAAGAATTAGAAATTTTCATTTCCTACATTACATGCTCACTTTGTCCTATTTAATAAGTAATGGTCGCTGCTGCTGCTAAGTCACTTCAGTAGTGTCCGACTCTATGCAACCCCATAGATGGCAGCCCACCAGATGCCTCCGTCCCTGGGATTCTCCAGGCAAGAATCGTGGAGTGGGTTGCCATTTTCTTCTCCAGTGCATGAAAGTGAAAAGTGAAAGTGAAGTCGCTCAGGGGTGTCCAACTCTTCGCGACCGCATGGACTGAGTTTCCAGGCAAGAGTACTGGAGTGGGTTGCCACTGCCTGGTTAGCAATGAGTAAATATCAAAAGAGCTAAGGATAGACTATTAAGTATATTTTAGGCATGGAATAATTTCCCCTAGTAAATACTATCCAGTAGTCCCCTTGTATCAGTGGAGGATATGTTCCAAGACTCCTGGTAGATGCATGAAACTGAAGACTGTACTTAACTCTGTACATACAATGCTTTTTCTTTTACCAATGATAAAGTTTAATTTACAATTAAGCACAGTAAGAGATTAACAATAGTAAATAACACTAAAATAGAACAATTATAACAATATAGTGTAATAAAAGTTATGTGAATACAGTCTCTCGAAATATTGTACAAATTTAGTGCTTTCTCCATCTCAATTAAGCACTTATCACACACTGAGGCCATAGCTTTTGCACCCTGAGGAGTAAAACTGGCACAATTTTTTCTTTTCTTTTTCACAGTTTCACCAATAGAAGATCTGTTCTTACCATAGATTTTAGCAACCTCAGATACAATTTTTTTTCTTTTCCTTATTAAGTGAAGAATTTTTACCTTTTCACTTAAAGGAAGCACATTTTATGACTTGTCTTAGGCATATTGAATGGCCAGCAGCACTACTCTTGTGCTTTTGGGGCCATTATTACGTGAAACGTAAAGTAAAGGCCATTTGAAAACAAGCACTGGGATACCAGAACAGTTGATCGGATGACCCTCCTGGCTACTAAGTGACTACAGGCAGGATATGTTGGAATCACGTGCCTCTGGGTGAGTGGAGTGGGACAGTGCATGATTTTACCACACTAATCAGAACAGCGCACAATTTAAAACTTATAAATTGTTTACTTCTGGAATTTTCCATTTAATATTTCTGGACTGCTGTTGACCACAGGTTACTGAAACAGTGGAAAGCAAAACCACAAATAGGGTGGTGGGGCTACTACAAACCAGAGGATCAGTCCTTCCCAAGTCACTTTCCCTTCATTTTTTCCTGTATCTTTTCATTTTAAGGATTTTAATAGCTTAGAATTCATCAATGTTTCACTGCAAGATATTTGCAATGTTTGCTTAACTCAGATATCTATAAACATCAAAATTCATCTTGAGCTACCTAGACACATCAAAATGTATCTCTATCTACTATTAATGAGGTTTATTTGATTTAAAATGTTGACAAGGCATTAATTACATCAATATTGTTTAAATATGTAGCTGCCAACACTGTTAAACCCAGCCTCACCAAGATGTTGGTAACACAACTCAAGGATCCAGAAAGCATATTTGAGTTGAGAGAGCTTTGCATAATTTGGGCAGGAACATTCTGGGGTGCAGGGATAGAGTTAATCTGAGATAAATGTCTTCATTTCTACTTCCTAAAATAATAGCTCTGTTAAGCAGCAGAGAAAATCGAAACATTGACTATTTTTTCACCAGTTGGTAAAACTCCAGTTTATCACCTTAAATTTCAGAGAGAGGAAAGGAAGAAATAGAAAGAAGTTGAGGGCAGTTATGCAAATCACAGGGTTTTTACTACTTAAACTTTGGCATTGGGATCAGTGGAAAAGCAAATGAGTATCTAAAGTTTTAAAAATATTATTCTTTAATCCATTAATTTCATATATGGGAATCTAATCTAAGAAAAGAGTGAAGAAATACACGATTATGTTAACTGAAAATAAATTATCTGTAGGGTACCATTTCAGTTACATGAAAATAAAAATGTTAATCCTGGTTGCCTTAATGAGATTTTCTTATCTGATGATATATTAATTCAGATATATTATTATCTGTATTTATTCAAAAGTTGAAATAGCAAGAAACAAAGAGAGGCAAAACAAAACAACCAATGTCAGGGGCATTTAAAGTAACTTGCCTCAACTATTTCCTGCTAGATTTTGATCACAAAAGTTTCAGGAATACTAAATTAGTTCTCTTTATTTGAAATGATTAAGACATGGACAGCTTTTATTCAGGAAAGGTAATGAGAAGGACAATGAGAAGGTTAAAAATCAATGCAAATTAAAACGAAGGAAGCAATGTCCCATATTTTTATTAAGCTTAATTAGCTTTTTGCTGAAGATGAAGAACAAGTTGGATTTTGTACTTCAGTCTTCCACTAATTAACCCGATGACCCTGGAGAAGTAATGCCATAATAAAATTACTCTTCATTTAGATTGTGTTTTACATTTTACAAAGATCTTTGGAGCATATTGGATATTTAATCCTCAATTTGTAATAATCCTCATCTATAAAATGAAGTCTTCAGACAGATATTTATGGATCCCTTTTGGGCTCAAAGTTCTAGAATTTTGTCAAATGCAACCACATAGACTATAACAAAAAAGAATATATTCACATCTTTTTGGGTTAGGTTTATTAACTTTTACCATCCATTCTGACCAGAAACAGTAGATAGTTGCCAAATTGATACTCCACTTCACCCTATCTGATTAGTTTTATCACACAGCCTATGTGGTAGGGTTAGACAGACATCTTTATTTAACTATCATACCTCTTCTTACTGTGCCCCAAACAACTGTTTAAAATTTTCAGATATAAAATGCCAAACCTCTTGTCTTAAAGGTAAATTCTTAAAACTGGAAACATCATTTTACCTCCTAGCACCTGTACTCAAATTTCATTTTTATAATTTGCTGAGGGTTATAACATTATGCACTCTGCTGTTAGTAAAGAGTGAAGGGAATTAGACCACAGAGAGTTTCAAATGACCATTTTTAAGATGACCATATTTTGAATAGTTAAAAAAAAAAGATGAAATTGAGTCATGGAGATGAATTTTCTTTTCAATAAGTTCACTAAACTTCAATCTCTGAAGCATTTGAAATGGGAAGTAATTAGGTGAAGGAAATATGTGATTCATGAGTAGAACTGCCTGATTTATAGCTTTTAAACTCTACTTTCACAGAGAGAAAAAATTATCAGGCACTTTATAAAGAGAAAAAGATATCAGTCACTTCCCACAACAGAAACAAAAGAAACAGGAGTTTTACTGTCTTCACCATTTCTAAATAATGTAACAGCCCTTTCTTTGTGGAAATACTTGGCTACTTTAAAGTAAATCAAACAAAGGAAGTTACAGTAAAATATCCAAGAGACTAAACAGCTTGGCACCAGTTGAGGGAAACATCACGTACAAGTGGGCAAGACAGAGAGGAGCTGGCAGGTCCCTGAAAAATGCTAACGTGGAGGGATATGCAGAGATGCACAGCAACAACTGGCATAGAGCCTTCTGGAGCGTGAAATCCACTGACCACGGCACAAGTGTTTCCTGGCATCTTCTAGTTTGGTAAGTCCTAGCTTCCAGGGCTGAGCTATCTTAACTTGCTGAGCATACTTTTACTTGGAAGGAAGATGTTTTGGGAGAATAGCACAAAAGCAAGTTCCACCCTTGGCCTTTTATTTCATAGATAACAATAGTACGGATTTGGGGAACCTTCTAGACTGGCACACACTCTAAAAGAAAAAAAAAAGATGAGAAAAAAAGTATAAAAAGATGTACAACAGAGATTTATTCCATTGACATAGTGTGCTTCTAGTTTTCAAAACTAGTGTTCTAGATGTAAATTGTACTCTAAATATAATAATAATTATTTTTTAATATGGAGAGAAAGGTTCCCCTTAAAATGGCTTATTTATTCTATTTTGAGACTATCTCATCTGCTAGCCAGAGGTACACCACTCAAAGGTAATGTTCCTTCACTTCATTTCTGCTTGTTGTTGTTTTTTTTTTATTTTTATTTATTTTTAATTGCAGGATAACTGCTTTACAATGTTGTGTTGGTTTCTGCCAGACATTAACAAGAATCAGCCATACACACACATATATCCCCTACCTCTTGAGACTCCCTCCCAACTCCCACTTTATCACACCCTTCTGGGTGTCACAGAGCACCAGGCTGAGCTCCCTGCGACATACAGCAAATTCCCACTAGCTATCTATTTTACACACGGTCATGTGTATATGTCAATGCCACTTTCTCAGTTCATCCCACCGTCTCCCCCGCTGTGCTCATAAGTCTGTTCTCTATTGCTGCCTTGCAAATAGGTGCATCACATTTCTGCTTGTTTTTTAGAGATGTGTTCACTTGGGGACTTTCAAGTGAGTTAAGCAGAAAGATTAAACTTAATGGATTAGAATTCAGTGAAGGAAACGATTCTGTAAATATCAATGCAGAACTATTTAAATTAAGTGAAATAGATTACAGATTGAATTTATTACAAAGCACTAAACAACTTTCCAAATCTTTAAGTTTTAATAAGAGTAGAATGTGGAATACCAAATTACACTCAATAATACAACTCTATTTTGTCAAAGAAAGAATGACTGAAATAATGTTGGATAAAGAAAAAACAAGTTAAATTTCTATTTCATCTTTGTATGAAAACCCAAAGAGGACAGTCTCCATGTTACTTGTAGGAAATTTTCCTGTATTAATTATTGCTACAGAAACAATGCTCTTCTGTTTTATGGTCATACTGCATGCACTGAAAGGACATTGTATAGGATGAAATTGCCCCAGTTACAGGAGTGGGTAGCCATCCCCTTTTCCAGGGGATCTTCCCAACCCAGGGATTGAATCCAGGTCTCCCACATTGCAGGTGGATTCTTTACCAGCTGAGCTACCAGGGAAGCCCAAGAATACTGGAATGGGTAGCCTATCCCTTCTCCAGGGGATCTTCCCAACCCAGAAATCGAACCCAGGTCTCCCACATTGCGGGTGAATTCTTTACCAGCTGAGCTACCAGGGAAGCTCTATTTTAATCATAATAAAAATTTGAAGATACCAATAATAGCCTCTTTCCATTTTCTTTTTATTTGGGGGAGGGTAGATAAAAAGGGAATTAGAGGGTAGGCTAAAGTCCTTTAAACAAAACTTTACTGTCTTTCTTAGGCCAGGTTAGAGATTTTGAATTTAGCAAGCTGAATGCAGTAGATTAGTTTAATATCATTATTTACAGTTTTCTGGGTGCTTTACAACCATTTTATACAACTATGTTATTCTTCCCCCTTTTCTTTGTTAACAGACACCGCTTCACAGCCAAGAGCTGGAGGTTATTAATGGCTGGTCTACAAGTCCAGTGGGTTTCCCTGGTGGTTCAGATGGTAAAGAATCCACCTGCAATAAAGCAGACCCAGGTTTAATTCCTGGGTTGGAAAGATCCCCTGTAGAAGTGAATGGCTACTCATTCCAGTATCCTTGCCTGGAGAATTCCACGGACAGAGGAGCATGGTGGGCTACAATCCATGGGTCGCAAAGAGTCGGACATAACTGAGCGACTAACACTTTCACAAGTCCAGAATATGGTATCTGCAGATTAGAATTTTGAATCAGATTTACCACCAGTGATGGCTGGAGTTGGAAGAGTAAGACCTTCCAGAAACCACAATAAAATTTCCTTGTAAGAGTAATTCAGTATCTCTGTATCTCTATATTTATCTGTCCTATTGGGATCATTAGTAGTGAGTCAGTTGGCCCTGGGTATGAATCCTGGCTCTGATCTTTACCTTAGATAATTTATTTCAACTCTCTAAGCCTCACTCTACTCATCTGTATGATGGGGATAAGAACAGTACCTATTTCAAAAGTTTCTATGAGTATTAATGATAGAATGTATGAATAGAGTAGTAGTGTCTGCACACAAAACGGTCACTTGTAAAAGTAGACTGGTTGTTTACTATTATTGCTCCATCAATAAACACTAGAGCTGAAGTAGACCATGGAGATAGTCTCCTGCAACAATTTTTTTGCTGTTGTTAAGAAAAAGCAAAGATTCAAAATGATTCAATTGTTTAAGATAATGCACCTCAATAAAGACAGAGCTAGAACTCAAACTCATGGCTTATTCCCAGGCTCTTTCTACTTTGTTGCTCCCAGAACTTACATACATCTGAGCAGCAAGAAAGAAAAGTTGGATCAAAAGAATGTGTGAGTCCCACACTTGGCCATAAGAACTGATTTTTATTACGTTCTGCCCTCTAATCCAACGTCATCTCTAACATTTGTGGGGTCACATATCATAAGTCTAAATACGTAAGAATATAAACTAAGCTACCTCCAATACTCCTACCTTAAAAGACATCCCTTCCTATGGAAGATCAGGTTGAATTTAGAAACCTTGAATGCCTTAGATATGGTAGTTCAGGGGGATCCAGCTTGTGGACTATGTTATACCCCATTCTCTCTCCATGTCCCAGTACTGTCAGGGATCTTGTAGGTGCCCCCTCGCCCCTCCATATGTACACTCTCTGCTTGGACAGCCAGCATGTCTAAACTTCTCCCACACAACTCTCTCAAGCCAAACTGCTGCCTCGTGGCCACTCTCTGGACCTAAAGTTATGCTTTCCTGCAGCACATCCAGGAAAGAGGCCTGAATAGACCCTGGAAGTGAGTTCAAAGCCATTTGAGCAGAAATGTGGGAGTCTAGTGGATGCAGTATAGACTGGAAGGGGGAGCACAGGTGCTCCCTCGATGCAGCAGCCTCTTCACCCCCTGGAGCAGAGCAGAGCTGGACGAAGACTAGGCTAGGCTCTCTGTGAGCGCAGGGTCCAGGAAGAAGACTCCTCCTGCCCCAAGAGGGGCACTCTTCTAATCATGTCATTTGATTTGGGGCAAAGTGGAATTAATCCCTTTCAATAAATGGTCATTGGCCTATCATCTTCCTAACAGAGGTGTGAGATGAATTTGTTGACCAATAAGGTCTATTCTTTTTCCGTTCGGCTAAATCCAAGATTTCCCATCTTTATTGAATATACAAGTGGATAGAGAATGACTCACCAACTGTAAGGAAATCAACCTATCATGGTCATATTTCAGTGACAAGCATCTTGGGTCCCAGGAGGCTCCAGGCTGGTAGAACTCTATGACTTTATTCCCTCCCACCCAAGGGCACAGGGAATTAGTTGGCTTCACATTTGGTGCTACAGTACGGCCACACCTGAAGAAGCAGAAAAATAAACCTGCATAGCCAAGAGGACTCATTCCCCCTGTGATGCTGTCTGTAGAAGACTTTCTGGTGCCCTTAGAGAAAAAGGTCCCTCTATCTCCCTTTGCCATCTTACAGACTTCCTTAGCAAATATTTACTGAAAGGCTGGGTCCCCATGCTCCATTGTAAAGAAGTACTGATACTATTCAGGTCTCTTTATAAAAGCAGAACCTCCATTTTCATAGATAAGGCTCAAATCTTGTACTACACATAAAATAGCCCCAGAGCAAAGCTAGTTGAGAAAGAGAAAGGTAATGGGGGACTTTGGGGGAAAGTTAGATCAGCGACCAACTGCTTGAACATAGCTCCTTAGTGCATATCACAGTCTGTTCACCTTTTGAAAAACATTCAACATGTTGGGTACAAATGACCCCTTTGACGTTTTTCACCTGAAAATTTTAGAGGAGAAACTCTGCTTCTCAGTCAAATCTCCCCCTTCTCTGCCGGTCACAATGCCGCCTCACTGGGACTGTTCTGTGTCGGTCCTTCCTCAGCCACTGTTGTTGTAACTCTGTACTTTTCTGCCTGCGTATGTCAGTCAGGAAGGAGACAGGAAATTCTAGTCACCCTCATAGCAGCTGCGCCATTCCTCCTCTCCTCCTCCAATGACGTCGGTTGGCTTTGGTGACACGAGGTCAGGAACTGAGCCACAGTGAAGGTCAGGAAGATAGGTCAGTGTTTATGCCGTTGTTGGGCTGGAGATCCTGCTGAGGTTATTTGCTTTCTTCCTTTCTATACTGTTTCTCTTTCCGTTCCTCTTTTTCTAATGTGGAGCCCAAGCATCCTGTTTTCAAAACATCTGACTGTTTTGCCACTGAGGCATTTCACTGAAGTGCAAGACAATTCTAATTCAAGAGGCGATAAAAGTTAAAACAAAAATTAATGAATAAATGTATGCAGGCAAGCTGTGGTTACAGAAAACAGCTCTCACACATCTAGCTGAACTTGGGCTGCTGGCAGAAGTTCACCAGACATTCTTCTCATCTTGAAAGACAATGTCTGCCTCGTAAACCTCCTGCTTAATCTATTCCATCTTGTTGTAATTCTCGGGGGAAAATAATCTACAATACTGAGCCACCTGACTGCATCTTTCTCTGTAATTCTGGAATTCCATTTGGCCTAAAGGATGAGGGAAATTTGAGCTAAGGAGAAGTCATAGAAACAGTTTCTTTTCTAACTCTCTGAGCTCTGAAGTTCACTTGGGACAGTTGTAATATTTGAGTCACAGCTTTCTTCAAAAAGGTTAAGAAAAAACAATAAACAAATACATCCCAAACCAGATGAACCGAATACAGACTACTTGCTTTTCCTCTACTAGATGCAGTCAGTATTCTATGATTTGCATGTAGACTGGCACACATCTAATCTCCAAACACTAAAGCAAAACACTGGCTCTCCCATCACCACTTTTATGTAAGTTCAGAGGCTGCAAACAAAACTCAGCAGTCACTTAGCTGATCACAACTAGAGACACATATTTGTTTTGCAAAGATGTCGTGGATGCTTCCTAGGTGGCTCTCATGGTAGAGAGCCTGCCTGCCAATGCAGGAGACAAAAGAAATGCGGGTTCGATCCTTGGGTTGGGAAGATCCCCTGGAGAAGGGCATGGCAACCCACTCCAGTATTCTTGCCTGGAGAATCCCATGGACAGAGGAGCCTGTCACACAGAGTCGGATATGACTGAAGCCACTTAGCACACTTAGCAACAATGGATGCTATTAATAAATGATCACTTCTTGAACTTTTCCTACGTATCAGGGGCCTTGCTAAGTGCTTCAGATGCATAATCTCAGTTTTCACAGCAACCTCAGCAACATAGGTACCGCTTTTATCCTTGTTTTACAGAGAAGAAAACTAAGTCTTAGAGCAGTTAAGTAAGTTGGCCAAGGCCAAGTAGCTACCAAATGACAGAAACAGGATTTCAACCATAATCTTTTGACTCCAAAGCCCATGCTTTTCACATACTTCCAGTGTAGAATATCTACACACTTACTTCCAAGTCTGTAACTCAGAGATTTGCCACAGCATCTTTATTTACTGAGAGTAAGCCCAAGATGACCAAACAAGACTACATCACGATGATGATAATTTTAAACAGCAGTTCAGATGAAATACTCAAATAATTATGGTAATATTTAAAATTGAATATGGAATTTTAATTTTACCAGAGATAATTCGGTTCCCCCTAAACTGGTATAAATCAAGTTCTTTTTGGTGGCCATAAAAATATTCTCATTATATTACATTATATGTGCTATGACTTAAGCTTCACCTGAGGTGATTATCTGAATAATCAAGACTTTGGGGTTGGGGGTAAGTGGCTAAGTAAAAAGAGAGAGATCTTTGTAAAAACTGAAATTGACTTCTGCTGTCAGCTGGGCATTATTCATCACAGGGTAATTGCTTTGCCCTATAACCTCTCCAATGTAGCTCTAGAAACAGGTAAAGCTGCATGCCTTCTACTTAAGCTAACTGTGTCAACATTAAGGTTTAGCCCTTTCTTTAGGGTTAGGTCTATTCAACTTTCATTGCTTCCTGCACATGACACCATAAAGAGAAGCGGAAGCCCGAAGCATTTAGAATTCTCACTAGGACCTACAGGGTCCCTGGTGTCAGTGTCTCATGAGCTATACATTGAATATGAAATTATTTATAATAAGTTTGCAAGACACACAATGTCTAATTTTAACACTCCATACACTAAACTGGTTAGAATACATAAGGCATCTACATTCAAAATAAAAACTAATGGCAATTTGCAGTTTTCCAGTGAGTAATCTTTTTCTGCCTCTAAAGCTAGGTGTCTACTTTATCTTAGTGACCCCAGTAGAAAGTTCAAGGTATCCTTTATGGTGAAACTTGCTAAAAAACAAAAAAAACTACCCCTAAACACTGAATCTACATCTTGCATATGTATCAATGGTCACAAAATGCAAAGAACAGAGACTCTGAATTCTTCAAAGGGGGCTAGAGCCTGTGTGAGAATCATTCTGTGTACATGGACTCCAGTGTGGTTTGGAGAAGTGACACAGTTAAGCTCTTCTCATGGGGAAGCAGTTGGTAGAGATTTACAACAGCCTGGAAAAACCCAGAATTCAGCTTCAATTGAGAAATTCAGAGAAAAGTCAATAAATAGTTAAACCTCAACCTTTTTTTTTCCAGCTTGAATCTGAACTAGACTTTGAGAGAGACTTTTTTTTTTGCCCTTTCATTAACCAATAAACAAGAGTAAGAAAAGTCCACTCTCTGTGCTCCCCTACTAAACTTTGGGATGTGATGCTTCCTCTGCTCAGATCCTTTGAGCAGGAGCCAGCAAGTCTTGATAGGAAGGCAATCCTTTTAACCCCAGGAAAAAGGGAGGAGGGACACACATTCAGGGCTGGAAAGCACATTTGGCAGGTGTGAAGCAGTCTCTTCCCATCCCCAGAACTCTTAAGACAAAAGATAATACCTCAGGCTAGGATGATTGGGGATTTTGAAATGTGTATTTATGAGGGTGCAGTGTTAAGATTTCAATTAAAATAATAGATACATATACATACGTTCACATGTATATGTGTATAATTAACATTCTGTGAGAGAAAAATACAAACAAAAAGCAACAACTCTCACTTCATAAATTAGCACTCTAAATCCAGGCATTACTTAAACAAATGATATAATGGTAGATAATTAAAGCTCCCCAAAACTAAGTTTTGTCTGGGCATTGTACATAAAACCATTTCTTTGCAATATGAGTTGGACTTTATTTCAAATGATTCCATTATGCAAAGCAGCAAACTTTAAAAAAGTAATTTTCTTTTTTGGAGACAAATTATATTGCTTCTTTTTTCAATCTTAGGTCATACCAGCATCAGAAAAGAAAGGTTTGAGAATCCCAGAATGTCCTTCTGAGAATTTCAGAATTTAGGAAACTTCAGGGCAAATCATTCTTGCCATTGCTATACAGAGGTCGCAGTATTTTCTTGTTCAAAAAACATATATAACACTTGATTGCAACACAACAATTTCACCTATGAATTCATTCAGATATAAAACAAAAAAATTTTTTCACTTGTATAGTGATTTGTATACTTCATAAACACTTCTCACCTTAAACAATTCCAAAAGACATCAATAAGAAAAAGGTTTGGTTTCTGGGGATTTTACTGAGGATAATAGCTTGGGCTGAAGCATCAAGACACAAGCAAAGTGTGGCATTTTAACACAGAATCATCGGAGGCAGATCAACAAAGCTGACAGTCGAGTCCCCAAGCACCTCTGCAGCTGGCAGAGGCCAGGGGAGCCCACGGCTCGCAGCGCGGTCACACTTTCACGAATAAAACGGTCATCTCTTACCTTGTTAGATGCCATCTCACTGACAGAGCGGTAGGTCTGTATGGTCTCTAGCTGGTCTAAGCACCAGTCCAGTTCCTCTAGCGTTTCCATTGCTAATTTTTGATAAGATTCTTCTGCAAACAAACGCACAGACATGTAGTTAGGCTGGAGCGGCTGCAGACTGTCCATAGCCGAGTCACCGCTGCCGCCGCTGATCCCGGCGCTACTGAAGGTGGCCCCGTGCTCCTTCATTATTTGCGCGCCGACTCCTTCCTTTCAGCTCTCTCCACCAGGAGAACAAATCACCGTGGTGCTCTGCCCGGGATGGCTGGTGCCAAGTTTTCACCCCCCCACCCCCGCCCCCGGGCTAGATGAGGTGTCTGCGATCTACCAAGAAACTTCCTCTGAGGAAGAAGGCGGGGAACCGGCTCTTAAAACCTCATCTGCATAGATGAGTCCTAAAACTAAAGGCAGAGGCAGTCAGTTTTCTCAGGCTTTCTGCGCCTTAGTCATCTCGGGATTCTTTAGGGTGCGTGATGTCATTTCTGAGTGTTTGCAATCTAGAGGAGAAATGAGGAAAGCGTTTTCTCATTTGGCTTTTCTTCTAAATGAAACGTACAACCGAAAAGTGGAGGGGGAAACTGACAGTTACGTTGGAAGACCTGTGCATTCATTCATTCCGGGAGAATGTGCAAATGTTGGAATAACTTTCAATTCAGCAGACACTGACCCACACAAGTGAGGGGAGAAGGCTAGTCCTCTGTTCTGAGTCTCCCTTTAAGTCGAGGCAAAATGAGGTCTCCCCGATAAGGCTTCAGTCTCAGAGACACTGTCTGAAGTTTTACGTGAACACATTTATTGGCCCTGGAGTCTAGGCAGTTCTTGTTATACTAAACAAAGCTAAAACTTCTCTTCTTCAAAACTCCCAGGATCATAGGGAAATTCTGAACCGGACTTTTAGGTGGAGCCAGATGTGACTGCAGCAGATTTTTTGATGAAGGCTGGGGGCTCAGATTTGTTACCATAGGAATCTAGGCTTTCTGTAAGTATTTCTCAGTGGTCTGTTAAAAAAAAATAGAGCATTCCTTTTAAGTTCATATTTTTGCTGGGTAATGAAACTCAAATTTTTAAGTGTTTGCAGTACGTCATTCCATACCCAAAAGTTTGTGAGTCTAAGCTAACACTTAAGGCTACTGAGTTAAGAACCCTATCTTAATAAACACTGAAATTAATTTTATAAATGCTAGATGAACTAATGATGCTACAGAGAGCTATAAAAACTATTTGGGCTCTCCTGCATATGTGACTGATATTGAGGTGAACAACATCCTTTAAGTCTACAGAGCTTTCTGGAATGGAAGCACACAACAGACACCAAGAAAATTAAACATCTCACATGAAATTCTATTATAAAGAAAAGACTCACATGTTCCTGTCATATTTAGAATACATTTTTTATATGTTCATACAGAACTCTTAGGGAGACCACATAGTTTATTATTATTATTTGAGTAATTTTATGTGTGTGATACTCACACTTAAAGCAGAAAGGGGAATAAACACAAGAGAGATTCCAAGAGGCTGGAACCACTTAGCACAGACGCACATTTCAAAGAAGAGGTGTTTTGTTTATCCCCCACATATGCTTACCCTTCAGGAAAACCAGGGGTTAAAATTCAATATCCTGTATGTCACACTTAAAAAGCCACAAAACCACTGGAGGTGACTTCCTCCTTTTTTTTCCACACTCCTCAAAAATGTGCAGACCAGAATTGAGGTGTTTTTAGTAAAACTCATTTCAAGCCAGACTCACACATGCCTTCCCTCCTTTCTTCCTCAATTTTGCCATGCTGCTTCAACACAAAGCATCTCCTCATTGACTCTCTATAGTGTATCTGAAACACCCACTCTTCTCTGTTTCCTTCCAGAAGAACACTTCATCTAAGGAAGCTTTTCCTGAAGTGACAGAACTCTCCCATTCTCACTCCAAACCTCTCATAAAAAAGTCCAACCACTTCCTAATTCCTCAGGCTTCACCACCCTGGTATCTTCCACATCACAACCCATGGTTCTCAGTAATTAAGATTAGACATTCACCAGGATGGTGGGGAGTGAGCAGCTTGTGTGGAGCATTTTGAATAGACTGATGTACAAAACGACTGTGGGATGATATGTTATATTTCTCTTTCAGGAAGAGGAAAAGAGGGATCAGATCTCCACTCACAAAGAAAAACAGTAAGGATAGCAGTGAAGCCCTGAAGAAAGAGGAAAACTCTTTAATGATCCATCAGTTAAGTGCCATCACCACAACTCATTCCTTGTCTATTATACAGAAAGAGCACACACATGTTCCTAGAGTTGGGACAAGAGCGAGATGCCAGGGACTTCCCTGGTAGTCCAGTGGCTAAGACGCCATGCTCCCAATAGAGGGGGCCCCGGTTTAATCCCTGGTCAGGGAACGAGATCTCACATGCTGCAACTAAAGATCCTGGGTGCCGCAACTAAGACCCAGCACAGCCAAATAAATAAAAATAAATATTTAAAAAAATTAGTGAGGTGCCAGTGACTGGCCAATGAATATGGCAGGATCTTACTCCACTGCTTTCTCTTATTCTGGTCATTCACGATATTTTCTGGGTAAAAAGTGAAATTTTGAAGTAAATGAAAATTTGCTCCTTCCCAGATTCTTCATCCATTGTTAAGGCTTTCCTTATGCCCCCTTTGAGAGCCTTCTTATCACAGTAACTAAGGCAGGAGGCACAGATGTCAGAGTGGCTTATGGATGGGGGCCTCACAGCCCAGCTACCTATTGGTACAGCCAAAGGAAAGGATCAGTGCAGCTCAGGCTGGCCTCCACACTACAACTCTGTGGCTCCAGCACCAAATCTCATGCTTGGTACCTAGTAGACTCCCAGTAGATACTCAGAGGAATGGAAACAAAAGTGCCTGCCCAAGAAGCATGCAAATACTTGGGTATCTGGAGGCTGAGGATACATCTGGAGCACTGAGGAAAGAGCACCAGCTTTGGAGTGAACCTCAGGCATTTTGACTTTCTCTCTTACCACTTACTGCATGATCCTGGAACTCTATTTCCCACATCTTCAAATAAGGAGAATATCTATCTCATAAAGTTATAAAGGGGCTAAATGAGATAAAGTATATAAAATATCTCCATGACGTGTGTGTGTGTGTATGTTAGTTACTCAGTCATGTCCAATTCTCTGTGGTCCTATGGACTGTAGCCTGCCAGGTTCCTCTGTCCATGGGATTCTCCAGGCAAGAATATTGGAGTGGGTAGACATTCCCTTGTTCAGGGGATCTTCCTGATCCAGGGATCGAACCCCGGTATCTTGCATTGCAGGCAGATTCTTTACCATCCGAGCCACCAGGGAAGCCCCATCTCATAGGATAACCAGTTCTTAGTAAGTAATCAGTACACAGAAGTATAATTATTAGTGACAATAAAAGGAACTCCCCAAACCTGGTTTGTGAGGGTGGGGAGGAAAGAAAAGAGAGACAAAAGAATTGCATATTCAATAAGAGGTTTTATAGTTGGAATTAGTTCCATAATTGGCTGGGATCAGTGAAAAATGGAATGCACGATCCCTTGTTCAAAAAGCAGGAAAAAGTGCTGTGAAAGGTCTTAAAATGTGCAGTTTCTTTCTTTTTTTCTGAAGTTGCTCTCTCTCAACCTTTCATGGAGGTATTGTTATTTTTTCTAAGTAAACTGCTTATTATAAAAAGTTCTAGATTTACAGAAATGTTGCAGAGATAATAGAGAGTTTGCATCTACCTCATATCCAGGGTTCCCTATAGTTAATATCTTAAAATGGCACAATTGTCACAATGAATGAATGGCGCAATGTGTTTCATTTACTCTTTAAAATCATGTTACTTCAGGCAGAGGGATACCAGGAGGAGAGTGCAGACCCCTGCAGGACCCCAGAGACCCTGCAGCCTCTGATTTAGGGCACATGTACAACTTACCAGTTGCTGGAGGGCACCTGCCTGCCAACTTCCAAACTGTGCTTCATGCCCCAGGCCTGGGCAGGCTCTGGGGAAGTCAGACATTCCCCCTTGCCATGGTGCCAATGCCCCAAGCCCCAGAAAACAGGCTACAACCTCTGCACAAGGATGCACTAGATACCTTGGTTGGGGTGGACAAGAGGATCAAGACACGGCCCGTCTACTGTGGTACCGCCATGCCAGCCCAGGGCAGGGACGGCTGCTCCCTAAGACTCTGCAAGGCATCCATGTCCAACTCAAACCCTGTCTGCACTTGGACCCAGGCCCTCACCGGGAGTGGACAGCAGCAGTGGTCCTGGGACGGGAGAGGGGGAAGGGTGCTGGAGGAGCCCCAGGGCGACAAGGATCAGGGAAATGGGTGCTGAGAATACCTCCAGGGGAGACAGGCAGGTGGCAGGAGATGGGGCACAGCATGAGCTGATGCTCCAAGTCACCAGGATCTATGCTCCATTTTCCCAACAGACTTTACTTAAAAA
This sequence comes from Budorcas taxicolor, assembly GCF_023091745.1. Classification (NCBI taxonomy): domain Eukaryota; kingdom Metazoa; phylum Chordata; class Mammalia; order Artiodactyla; family Bovidae; genus Budorcas; species Budorcas taxicolor. Next base: position 78,971,931 of record NC_068912.1, read on the forward strand.
ACAGATCAAAGATAAAACCATCACAAGTTTCAAGATTGACTATAAGGTCTTTGTGAATGAGGAGCCCTGTGCAGCTGTGCAAGTCACGTGCCCACAAAGCTGGTTATGTTCCTTTTCTTATAAAAATGACTCTGGGAAGGAAGGATGCTTAGCACCTCAGAAACAAGTCTCAAGAGGATAAGAGCAGATAATGGGACTATGTATGGTCATGGGGTGACCCTACTTGTCAAGAGTTTTCAGAGGGAAGAAGGAGCTGGGAGAACCTCCTTTCTATAATTACCTTCTTTTCCTCTTTCACTTCAACAAGAATGACAAAAGATTTACTTCCTTCTGTGGGTCTGATAAGTACTGCATTTGATGCTGAGAAACAGGAAGAAAGGATGAATGAATAATTATAATTAATATTAATGTGATAATTATACATGGCATTCATAAAGCTCTTTCCTCAAAGGAGCGCCAGGACACTACATTAATCCTTGCAACATCTCCGTGCGATAAACACTGAAGAGGTATGACTTATCTCTAATGTACCTTAAGGCACAACCTAAATCACAGGCTAAATTAACCAAGCAAGATTTCTGGGGTAAGACCATATCTTGGTCAATAAAACAGAGGATTCACTACAGGGCTGGAAATCCATGCATTCCTGAAATTGCTGTGTTTAAAGTGGCATCTTACCCTTGGGTCTTTTCTATTTCAAATTGTGTAATTGCTTTCCTGAATGTTGTCATTTCTCGAGTTTCCTCTTCCCTTTTCTGATCCACCTAACACAGCTATTAGAAAAATATTTACTGTTCAATATTTACTCAGAAGACTGGCTTGGTTCTGGTCCCGCCTCTTGTTTCTGTGGGTAACCTCAGGCAAGTTACCTAAGTTTGCTGAGACTACATTTCTCTATCTGGAAAGTGAACATATGAAGAATACTTATACTGTTCTCACAGGGAAGCTAAAATAGGAGAATTCACACAAAACCAGACTTTACCTTTAAGTTTAATGCACATTTTATAAATATCACATTTATTATTATAGCGAGGATATAGGTACATTGGAGACAACTAGAAAATTATAGAGAAGCAAAATATTTGAAATGATAAAATGTCACCTTTGACCAAGCAGAGATCACTATTGTTATCCCCCTGTGTATGTCCTTTCATGTATGCATGTATATAGTCAAAAATAGACAACACTTGGAATTTCCCAGTGGTCCAGTTGTTAGGCCTCCATGCTTTCAATGCCAAGGGCCCGGGGTTTGCTCCCTAGTTGGGAAACTAAGATCCCACAAGCCATGCATCCTGGCCAAAAAAAAAGAAAGGAAAATAGGCAACATTGTACAAACTGTTGTGTAACACTCTTCTTTTTCAGTCAATGATCTCCCCTCTTCTACTTTAATAATTTTCCAGCTCAGCTAATATTTAGCTCATATTTCAGTATTCCTAGTTTTTTTCATGCAAATTCAGTAGAACATGTGTGCATATGTCTATATGTGCTGGAAGAGAGGTATTGGATGAGAGAGATGCAGAGAAGGGCAGAAGGAAAGGGCAATGAGAAACCTCAGCCTGGCCACAAATAGCAAGCTGCTTAGAGCTGGAAAGCAGGGAACCAGATTTTGAGCAGTGATGAAGTCAATGGTCCAGCTGGTAACAGAGCTCAGATGCCCTAAAAGTTGGCCCCACACTCTGTGCAGGAAAGTAGGATCTTATTCCTGATCTCTGGGAAAAAATCAAGATGGGGGACCTTTACATAATTATATCATTTGGCTTAGAAGGCCTCAGAATGAGGGTTTCTCAATACAGATGAGAAAACTGGGTCTCAGAGAGGTCCCAAGTTCATATAATTAGCAGATGAAAGCATCACAATACACCCCCAATATAAATTTTCTATAAACTATATCTAAATGCAGTTTTTTATTGAGATATGATTGGCATACAAAAAAGCTGGGCATGTTTCATGTATACATCTTGATGAGTTTGAAGATAAATGAATACCTGTTAAACTGTCACCATAAATAATCTCATAAACTTAACCATCACCTCTAAAAGTTTCCTCCCTCCTTCTTTGTGTATGTGTGTGTGTATACATGTGTATGATAAGAACATTTAAAGAAGATCTATCTTAACTAATCTTTACATATATTATACAGCATGGTTAGCCATAGGTATCATGTTATATAGCAGGTCTCTAGGATTTTATTCACTTTGAGGATCTGAAACTATATACCTTTTGATCAACATCTCTCCAATTCCCCTTCACCCAGCCCCCGGTAACTACTACTCTCAGCTTCTATGAGTTTGAGTAATTCAGATTTCTGATATAAGGGATCATTCTAAATGCAGTTTTAACACAGTTTTGTAGATATCAGAAACCAATCTGTCAAGATTCCCAGACTTTCTACCCCAACACAAGGCATAGAAAAGAAATATAAATAACCTTTTGTTTCTCTCCCCTGGCAGCTCAGTTGGTAAAGAATCCACCTGCAATGCAGGAGACCCCAATTCAATTCCTGGGTTCATTAAGATTCCCTGGCGAAGGGATAGGCTACCCACTCCAGTATTCTTGGGCTTCCCTTGTGGTTCAGCTGGTAAAGAATCCACCTGCAATGTGGGAGACCTAGGTTTGATCCCTGGGTTGGGAAGAGCCCCTGGAGAAGGGATAGGCTACCCACTCCAGTATTCTGGCCTAGAAAATTCCATGGATTGTATAGTCCATGGGGTTGCAAAGAGTTGGACATGACTGAGCAACAGTTTTGTTTCTCTGCCTCACATAGTCAGAACTCTTCATTAGAGAAGGTGGTACTATTTTCAAAATTGTGTGGTGGTTAGATCAATCAGAACAATTGCCATAGGCAAAGACAGAGAGGAATCCGATGAATGTAAACGTTGAGTAAAAGAAACCAGAGGTTAAAAAGCACATAAAATGTGATGCAATTCATATAAAATTACAAAGAAGCAAAAATGAATCTATGATGTTAGAAGTCAAGATAGTGGTTCCCTTGGAGGGTAGGCAACCAGGCAAGAACTGGAGGGGGACTTCCATGGGGCTGACAATGATGTACTTCTTAGTCTAGATACTAATTACCAGAGTCTGTTCTCTTTATGAAAATTCCCTGATTTCTAGTGATTTGTACACTTTTCCCTGTCTTTCTTATGTTTTGTGTATGTATTCAACAGAGATACTCACTTAGGGAAACTCCAGTTTAAAACAAAACAAAACAAAAAAAAGAACAGGCTTTCTAAAAAGCTTGTTTCCTTTTATTTCGTTGAACCATAGCAATGGGTAGACACAGAATTTGAGTAAATCACACACAGCTCAAAAGGATATTGGTTTTGACATTGCATAGACCAGGATGCTCTTACCAACTCAAAATTCAGTGGAAAATGTTGATATTTGGCCCGACTGTCTACAGAGCCTGACTCTACAATTCACTTACTAGTGCTATGACCTAGCTATGAGAATTAAGTGAAGCAAGGCATGCCAAGGCTTTGATATGAAGCTTAGTACCTGTCAAGAACGTTTTCCTCTACCCCAACTGCCCACAAGCCTCTGCCTTGTCCTGGCCACTTTCCTGAGGGTGTGTGAGTACTCAGTCAGTCACTTGTGTCTGACTCTTTGTGACCCCTTGGACTGTAGCCCGCCAGGTTCCTCTGTCCATGGAATTCTCCAGGCAAGAATACTATAGTGGGTTCCCTTTTCTTCCTCCAGATGATCTTCCTGACCCAAGGAATGAACCTGGGTCTCCCCCATTGGCAGTGGTTTCTTTACCACTGAGCCACCTGGGAAGCCCGTTCCTGAGAGCAGATGGCCATATATTTGATAGGTGAGTTGGTAGAGTTTTGCTCTGGCCCAGGGGTTTGGTGGTAGGGGAAGACATAAAGTGGCCATGAAATCCGAAAGTCTGCCTCTAGATGCACGACCTTAGGTAGGAAACTGGTTCTTGATAGGTTAGAGCTTATTGGTTTTCACTTCTAAAATATAGAACTTGCCGAATTTGTCTTTCTGCATTCACCCAATCCCGACTGACACACCAGATTAAAGGACATTTAGATGTCGAGAACTGTATAAGAAAGTCACTTGTTCATTCATTTATTCCACAAAATATGCACTGAATGTCTAGCACACCCAAACCTCCTGCTGGGGCCACAGCAATGAAGAAGAGGTGTTCATTGAACACTTTTCCATCTTCAAAACTGTCATTCTATAAAACTGGGTGCCGTATCATCTTCCTTCTCTCCCTTGCTCCCTACCCCTAGCCTGTACTGTACCTTTGTGAAAATCAGAAAAACTTGCTGTCTCTTAGCAGACACAGCCCTTGAGCAGAAAGCTTGAAAAGTGAGGCAAGGGCTGAATTTCAGCTCCCTTCACCACCTGGCTGAGTACCTTTGATCAGTACCCAAACTACACAATGACCTTTTGCAATGATCCAGTGGCACATGGATGTAAGGGCAAGCTAGCATGAAGCTTGCCCTGGTCACAGCAAAGCCTGCACTTTCAACCTCAAAACAAAGTAAACCCTTGATGTTGAAAGGAAAGCATCCCGAGACCTCCACATTGCGAATATTATTAAATAACTGAAATAACATTAAGCAAGCCTCCGTAAAATAACAGTAAAATTAATTTGGTAGACTCATTGCTATCTTTAAATGCAGTTTTTGTATATAAAATTTCTAAAGCAAGGGCTCCCTTGGGAAAAAATGTTAAAGGAGTCCTTGATGGAGAAAATTCTTCTTCTGATTCTTGGAAGTGAGACGTGTATATGAATTGGATTCTCCACATCCAGCTGATAACTAGCTTTTTCCATAAGATTCTAGCCCTGTAGATGTCTTTCCTAGATTCAAAGGGCTTTGAAGTTAGCAGATTTGTTTCACTCCTTGGTTCCTCCACAAAATACAGTAAGTATTTGTTAAAATGTAAAAATATTTCACACATAGGGAAATGAGCCTCTTTTTTCTTTTAAACAATTTGGCTATAAGCCTATTTGTTTAGTGATCTTGGTTATGATGTTTGGTTTTCCCCCCTGACAATTAACAATAGCTTTTCTTTTCATTCAGTCCAAAGGTAGATATTTTCTTTTGATAACTCTTTGGTAAACGACCTGCACTTGTGTCCGAGTGCAACTTTTCCAGAGGCTGTTGATTTAAACTTGAGTAAAACATTCTTAGAACAAACCCCAGGAACTGGAGAACACTCACACAGTGTTCTCACACAGTTCTTCCGAAGGCTGTCTGTGAGCCCCACATGGTCTTTCTTTAGGCAGGACTTTGTTAGTGTGTCTTTAGAAATATGAGGGACTTTGCAATTGCCCATGACAGGGATTTCACTCTGGGTGGATTCACGGAAGAAGAGGTTCACTGCCCTCAGGGAAATCACAGTGAAAAGTAGGTCATTTTGATGCTGATCTCCTTAGCAAACTCCTCTAAGACTATGAGTTAAAAAAAAAGAACACCAGTCACAACTAGCTTTTGTATATACAACTTGACAGTTTACCAAGTGCTTTCACTTGCAGATCTCATTTTTTCCTTGAAAAATAAATCCCATGAGATAGAAAGCATTATTATTATGACATAGATTTTCCATTATGCATGTGAGAAATCTGAGGCCTGGAGATGTTTAATAATTTGCTCAAAGTCATCTGATGAAAGACAGAGAGAGAGAGATGAGAGATGAAGAGGGAAGGAGAGAGAACAGAGAAAGGAAGGCAGCAGAAGGAGAACCTGAGTTCTCTGATTCTGAATTCCAGGATCTTTTTGGCTAAGTCATGAGGTCTGTCACAAATAAACGGCCCAACTTTCTCTTCTTTCACCCCAGGTAAGATTGCATAAGGAGAAACTGTCTCTGACGTGCCCGCCTCATAACTTTGTTCCCTTTCAGTGTCTTTACCCTTGCCAAAGCCTGCTCTCCAGAAGGACTGTGACTTTGGCTTCACTTACCATTGAGAATCTGTACTCATTTATGTAACAACACGTACCACCAATGTGAAAGGGTGCCCAAGGAACTTAATTATCTACCCATGTTAGTGTTAAAGGCAATGATACAAGAAAGCCTTCAGTCATGGAGGTCAGTTTGTGTCCAACTATTTTTCTAATACAAGAAATATATACAAGAAATATTTATGAAGAATATGTGCTCGTTCACTTTAGCTGCATCCTACTCTTTGCAACCCTATGGACCATAACCCACCACGCTCCTCTGTCCATGGGATTTCCCAGGCAAGAATTCTGGAGTGGGTTGCCATGCGCTCCTGCATCTCCTGAACTTCAGGCAGATTTTTTTTTTTTACTGCTGAGTCACCAGGGAAGCCCGTTATGAAGATTTTAGAGTAGAAGTTAAAAGCTGGTCTCTGGAACTAGACAGTCTGGGTTCATATTCCCTTGTTTAACCTTAGAGAAGTTACTTCTCTGTGCCTCAGTTTCCTCACCAATGTAATGAGAATAATAATGATGTTTATATAATGGATTGTAGTCTTTAATTAATTAATAAATAAATGTAAAGTGCTTAAGACAGTCCATGGTATAAGTACCAGATAAATGTTGGCTATTGTTTGTTGAATATGAAATATTGTTTGTTGAACAAGTATTTATGCGAGTGGATTTTTTGAGCACCTATTATGTGGTAGAAGGAAATGGCAACCCTCTCCAGTATTCTTGCCTGGAGAATTCCATGGACAGAGGAGCCTGGTGGGTTACAGTCCATGGCATTGTAGAGAATCAGACATAACTGAGCAACTAACACTTTCTTTCTTTCATCATGTTATAGGCACAGCATGGAACTCTAAGGGTATAATGGTGAATTCTATAAACATAGTTTTTGCTTACTTGAAGCCTAGATTCTAGCAGGACAATTATACAAAAACTTATTGAATTGCAATTGGAAAGGGAGCTACTAAAATTTTTAGAGTGTTCTAAGAATTTATAACAAGGATCAGTTCAGTTCAGTTCAGTAGCTCAGTCATGTCCGACTCTTTGTGACCCCATGAATTGCAGCACGCCAGGCCTCCCTGTCCATCACCAATTCCCGGAGTTCACTCAGACTCATGTCCATTGAGTCAGTGATGCTGTCCACCCATCTCATCCTCTGTCGTCCCCTTCTCCTCCTGCCCCCAATATCTCCCAGCATCAGAGTCTTTTCCAGCGAGTCAACTCTTTACATGAGGTGGCCAAAGTACTGGATTTCAGCTTTAGCATCATTCCTTCCAAAGAAATCCAATGGCAAGAATAACAAGACTCAAAAGTCTGAGAAGTGGGATGTGATAGAAAGTTTAGGGAAGGTCTAACATACAAGATTTGATGGAATAAGAATTGGGTGCAAAGAGGAAGGAAGGCATTCCAGGCAGGAAAAACATCAGGGCATACCCCATGGACTGAGATCTGTCCATGTGGCAGGAACATACCAAGAGAAAAAGACTGATGTGAGTCTAGATCAGGTTCTACACAGCTATGGAAGGCCACGGAGAGAAACCTGGAATGGCCTAGCCAAATCTGCATGTAAAACACCACTCACCGTGAAACCTAGAGAATGAACTTGAAGATGAGAATAGCTGCAAAGAGGCTAGCTATATAGTATGTAAAAGCTCAGGATATGGAAGAAGACAGCTAAGTTTACTTTCTGGCTCTGTCATTTATTTTGTTAGCAGTGCGAACTTGGGTGAGTTACTTAATTTTTCTGAGTTTTAATTTCCTCATTTCTAAAATTAGGGGACATATATCTTTCTGATGGGGTGGTTATGAGGATTAAATGAAGTAATTCACATTATAGCACTTAGAACAGTAACCAGCCTCGAAAGTATTCATGCCAGTTGCTAGTAGTAACTTATTTTATTGCCTTAACCTATGGAGAAGGAAATGGCAACCCACTCCAGTGTTCTTGCCTGGAGAATCCCAGGGATGGCGGAGCCTGGTGGACTGCCGTATATGGGGTTGCACAGAGTTGGACACGACTGAAGCGACTTAGCAGCAGCAGGAGCATGCAGGAGATAGTGATGGCTAGAATTACAATGTAGCATTGCAGATGGAAAGAGGCAAATGTATTTGAGATATTTATGAGCTGAAACTATATGATCCCTAGGATGGTGGTAATTGGTTGATGATCAAAACCCTCTGTTATCTCAGCTTTTCAGATCAAAATGTGATTTCTGTCAGTGTATTTTAACTTTATTCTTCTTATACTAGTCCAACTCACAAGAGTACAATGAGAAATCAGAGACCAATGAATTCATTTACAGAAAGCAATAATTTAAAGAAAGCTTTTCATACCCTCTGGTCGTTACACATTCCTTGACATAGGAGACAAAGTTCTAATCATAAGATTGCTTGGCAAACATGAAATCAGAGCAGGGGAGTTTGCTGGATGGTTTAAATGTCTGCTTTACTCAAGCCTCATTCGCTTAGCTCAAGTGTTTCCATTGGCCTGATGTACCCTTTCCAACTGTCCACCTGGCTAACTCTTATCATTTAGGATTCAGCCTAGAGTTATCTCTTCTACAAAGCTTCCCATATTTTCTGAGGTTGGATTAAGCTCCCTTCCTCTCAGCTCTCACAACTACCATGTCCAAGACTTTTATTTCCAACTGACCATGTCATTAGAATTCTTTCTCTTGGCTTATTTCACCCATGACTTCTTGAGAGCAAGGAATATATGTTTTTGACTGCTCTTTAATGCAGCACAGTATATGTTTACCTAGCAGAAGCTCAAAAGAACACTGCTTGAACTGCTGACTTGCCCCAAATATCAATAGATTGGATATCCACTGCCCAAAGGAATGGGGTCTTGCCTACTGAATAGTATTGGAGAAGTACTATCAGGAATTCTTGTTCTGGTTTCTTTTTTTACTAGTCTCCAAACAAACCACTTTCCTTTTGAGGATTTAGTCAATGTAACCACAGTGCATAGCTCCATTTCTTTTGCATGTATATTTTGATTAGATTTCCAGCTGGCTCATTTTAATATAGGGGATATTCTGTCTGTCAAAGGGATCTCTGCAAAATCACATGCAGAATTTGTTATTTAACCCCAAAACAACAGCTGCAGGTGTCGGTGCAAAACTAGAATTCTAAATAGATTTTGACAATTGTTGTATGGAAGGTACAAATAAAGTTCAGAGGCAGCACAGATAGATCTTAAAAACATAGGGGAAAGGAAGATCAGGAGAGACTTGGAGGCCAGGTAAAGACGAATGGATGGAATTCTGAGAGTTGGAAAAACTGAGGTTAAGACAATGAACAGCATGAACAAAGGTATGAAATTAGAAACATGCCACACCATTCTGTCCTGTTTGGGAGAACAAGTATAATAGTCCTATTTGGTTAGAACCCTGGGTTTCAGCAAGGATGCCGAGTAGAATAGACTTGCAAAAGTATAATGGTCAGGGCCAGATCTTGGAAAGTTTTTTATGCTAAACTAAGGAATCTGACTTTATTTGTCAGACAATGGGGAGCCATTGAAAACTGTTCAACAGAAGGATGGCACACAGTGGTTTATAAATATCTCAGTACTGATGTCCAGTTGTGTAATGTTTTGCAGTTATAGATCTTTTTCATCCGAACAATCTTTTTAAATCCTCATCACGCGTTTTGAGAGATGTATGGCCTATGTTTTAACAGAAAGAGACTGAAGTTTAGGGAGTTTAAATGTCTCACTGCAAGTCCTATAAGTAGTAAACACAGAGCCTAGGCCTTTTGTCCCAAGTTCCATGCTCTTGCTGCTGCAGTGCAGCCTTTAAGATGAATTACTGAGCTGATAGATGTAAGTTGTAAGGATAGTAGGATGGAAGAGGAATAAGCACCTGATAAATTATTATTATCAGGGATTATTATTTGCAGAAAAGGCTAGTTGGTAAGAAGAAAAGAGATCCCAAGCCTACTACATACAGTCTTTTCTAGTTGACAAAGAATTTTCAAGTGTGTTCATTTTCTTTTAGAAACAAAGTCATGGAAATTCTCTCCAGTTTTACAAATGGGATTATTGAGGCTCATCAAGGTGAGGGGACTTGCTTCAGAGTCTGGAATGTCTGCACTGTCTAGTATGATGGTTACAAATTATGTATTGCTATTGAACTCTTAAAATGTGGCTAGGTCTGCTGGGAGGTGTGCTGAAGGTGTAACAAAAACGTTGGATTTCAAAGACTTTGTATAGAAAAGTCACGTAAAATATCTCCATAAAGTTTTATATTTGACATGTCAAGTTATCATATTTGGGGTATATTGAATTGAGTAAAATATACTATTAAAATTAGTTGCACCTGTTTCTTTTTATGTGTTTACTAAAATTTTTTAAATTATCAATGAGTTTTGTATTATATATAACACCAATTGGATAGCACTGTTCTAGACCATAAAGCTATTGCCACTACTTGAATACTCCATGGCCAACATTCATTCCCATCCAAATGCTCACTTTGGAAGAGGTTGTAATAAGAATAATGATTGTAGTTATTATTTATCCACTTCCAAAGTTTCTAAGCACTTTACATGCATGAACTGATTTAATCTTATCATAATTTCGTGACCTATTATTTTATATGTAATAGATCATTTTATTCTGCAGATAAGAAACAGAAATGCAGTAGCTCCCTGAGAACCACAGATTTAGTGGAGTCAGAATTCAGACTTAGTCTGCCTCTAAGGCTTCCCAGGTGCTATAGTGGTAAAGAATCTGCCTGGAGACACAAGAGAAACGGGTTTGATCCCTGAGTCAGGAAGATCCCCTGGAGGAGGAAACGACAACCCGCTTCAATACTCTTGCCTGGAAAATTCCATGGTCAGAGGAGTCTGGAGGGCTACAGTTGGAAAGAGTCAGACACGACTGAGTGCGTGCGTGCAAACACACACACACACACACACACACACACACACACAGTCTTTCGGAAGGCTTTAATGGCTGCCTCAGTTGGGTAAGTCCCAAGGAGACATTTGGATTGACTCACTTTATTTGTGACCTACTATAAATCAAGCTCGGAGAAGGCAATGGCAACCCACTCCAGTACTCTTGACTGGCAAATCCCATGGACGGAGGAGCCTGGTAGGCTGCAGTCCATGGGGTCGCTATGAGTCGGACACGACTGAGCGACTTCACTTTCACTTTTCACTGTCATGCATTGGAGAAGGAAACGGCAACCCACTCCAGTGTTCTTGCCTGGAGAATCCCAGGGGCGGGGGAGCCTGGTGGGCTGCTGTCTCTGGGGTCGCACAGAGTTGGACACGACTGAAGCGACTTAGCAGCAGCAGAGTAAGTCAAGCTGCATGTAAGAGACTTTAAATATTATATTATTTAATCTTTGCAACAACCCCATTAAATAGTTACTAGTCCTTTTGATAGGTGAGTAAACTGAGGCTTAATGAGACTGCACAATCTGCCCAAAGTCACACTAGGGACACGGTGGGACTCAGTTCGTAACCCAGCCTGAACCTAAAGTTGATACTCCATCACTAGGCCAGTTTGTGAAAGAGCTCCACCTGAATCTCCTTGGGGGTGCTCCCCAGGTGAAACCCCGTATTGAAGTATTGAAGCAGTCTTTCTGGGGTAGGCTCTGGGAATTTGTTCTTAGAATAGCTTCAGGTGACCCCCATCATTGGCCACCTTTGGCGATAACCACCCTATCTGAGTTTTTCTCTTTCCTGGGAGTCTCACCTCTCCAGTCTCTCCTGTGAGCTGATGAAAACTTAGGGGGAAAAAAGGAAAAGGAAACAAACAAAAACAGTATTTCCCTTAGGCTACTTCAGTGGGGCAGACTACTCATCTCCCTGGGTCTCTGCTTCTTTCAAATCTTGTCATTGTCTGCCCTAAAAGGTGGGATGCAATGACTTAATTAAGCAGACATAAACATAGGCTTCAGAAATAAAACAACAAGTCCTCCTGAAGACATCCTTAGAAACATCTAAACAGTTCAGGCTGTGGCTGAGATGAGAGAGGTGGGGATTTAGGAAGTGTAGAGGTGGGGAGGATGGGAGGAAGGAATGTAGTGGGAGAGTCAGAGGCTCCCTAGGTGATTTATGGATTCTTGGATGATTCCATAAGAACCACTGGATGTGAATGAAGGCACAGAGTCAATGAAACTAAGTGACTCTTGGGGGTTGGGGTTGTGTGTATGTGTGTGTGAGGGGGGAGGTTGGGGTTGTATGTATGTCTATATGTGTGCACGCTCATGTGCATATGTGGTAGGAAAGTTAAGAGTAGTTTTTTGCAGCCTTGTTTGCAGGTAGATGAGCAGTTGCTTTATGCGACAGATTCAGAACTTCTGACTAGCACACAAATATAAAATTAGGCACCAGGTTTCATGGCAACCCAACTCGACACAGTAGCAAATAAGAATTGTTTGAGAATCTGAGAAAGAAGCCAACATTGTGTGTGTCACAGCTAGCCTGCCTTCCTTTGACCAATTTCTCCTAATTTAGCAGTATTTCCGTTCCTACCCTAATTTCCCCTGGTTTGTAAACTACGTCACTTAACTGAACTCAGCTCCAGACTTTAGAAAAACAAAATGTTGTATGTCAGCAATGGTTTTTTTTGGCGTTTCTACCTCTAAAGAATTTTACTTGATTCCAATTTTTTCCTTTCACTCTTGGAAGATTGTAGTATCAGTTGTGTTTCCATATTTCTCCTTTTCTAACGGAGTGTCTAACTCAGTATAATGCAGTGTCTGTTAAACGTGATTAAAGATTTCAGTGTCTGGTAAAAACCAATATTTACCAGGGAAATCCCGCCAACATAAATGCGTAGGCAAGGTAGAAAATATTGGCTCAATCTCCCCCTGGACACACACTTACAAACAAGGACTGGAGATGTTTTCCATGTCACTTCTGACATTTCTGGCCTCTTGCTTTGCCAGGTTCACACATGTATCCATTTAACACAGGTTCTAAACAGTCTTAAAACTGGGCTAATCTAGGTAATTGACTCCAATATTAATTTTTTTGAGGTTGTTTTCCTATTAGCTAAGGTTTGCTGTTGTTTGTTTTGTTTCTGCTCTGGTGGTTCTTCTAGCATTTATCATGCACTGTCATGTAATTTAGTTTAAAAGGCTTCCTTGAATTATGAGAACTAGTAGTATTTGAAATAGTAAACAAGGGAATACTGATCTTTTACAAAGTAGATTATACCACAAAATTTATTTGCAGAAAAATACAACAGACATTTTGAGATTAAATCAGTCTTGGTGAATGATTGCTTTCATTTAGTAAACATTTACTGAATTGAATTTATTCACTGATTGAATTTATTGAATGAATGAAATACTGCTATACTTTGAATGAATTTCAAATAGTTGTAGTTTGGATGTGAAATTATTTTTCTGAAATTGAATAGCCTGGGCAGCCAGCAGACAGAAGGCCCCAGCTGGCACCTGGCACTACAGCCTCAGGAGAAGGATTGGGGAGGCGGGGATTGAGTGAATTTCACATGGCCAAAGCTCAGGACCAAGTCTGTAGCAAAAACGTGAAGCTGTATGTTCCTATACCACACTTCTTACATACAGAGGGCTGGGTCTGAAATGAGGAAGACGGAATGACTCATCTACAGAAAGGGCCACTGAGACTGCAAATGGCAAACCTTGAACAGAGCCTGATAAGCAGCAAGCACTGCTTGCCTTATAAACAAGTAAAATGAAATGTGATAGCCTACTGTAATTTATAGGTTCAGTGTGGAATGTTCTGATTAAGAGTTAGGCTCGAGAACAGTTTCTAAGTCTAGCTATTGTGATAAAATTCCTTTGGTTACTTTCTCTGACTCCAAATACTCAAGAGCTTGTGCTTCAAAAACTGAGGACCATGGGAGGGATGGATAAGAATAATGTTAATCAGAGCCACCATCAATTGAGAGTCTGCCTGAACAAAATATCTCTGACCTTCAAAACAAGCTTGTGAGGTAGATTGCACTACCATCAATGTATAGATGACAAAACAGGGAAATGGTGAATGAGGCTGGAGAGGTGGCCTGAGTGTCTGAGCTCAATAATAGGCCCCAGTTGAGGCACAAAGAAGCAAAAGACAGGTTGCTGTTGTCCTCAAGGAATATGTGACCTTGGAGGGGAGCAGGGATGTTCAGACACAGAAGGCAACCAGTAAGGGCGCACTGTGGGCTGTGGGCTGGATTACCCAACGGGGAGTAGGGGCAGTGAAGGCACGTTTGCACTTGGAACAGAGCAGGTGCTTAATATATGTGGAAGTGTGCTGAACTTAACTGAGTTAAAGCCAAATAAAGGTAATCGTAGATGAAAAGATGTGGAGTCCAAAATGAAATGCAGGGGGTGTTGAAGAAAAATGGTTAGAGAGTAAGGGGGAGCAGAATGTGAAGTGGAGGTCTCTGGACGTGATGTAGGAGCAGCAAGGAACTTTTGGAAGCTCTTGAGCAGGGGAGAAACACGAAGAAAGAGGGAATTTAGGACAAACTGACCAACAGGAATATGTAAGATGACTCTCAATGGGAAGTAGCTAGAGTTAGGGATCCCAGGAAGACACAATTGTAGGGATATAAATTGAAAACAACACAGGCTAGAAAAGGTAGTTACAACAGAATGGAATAGATGAGTTCTAAGTAACATCTGGAAAGGAAAAAAAAGAAAAAATATATATATATCATTTATAATAAGGCAAAAATGTGTGTCATTCTCAATAAGAGACGACCAGGGAGAGGAAGGTGTCCAAAAGGCTCCAGGCAGAGGAAGGTGTAGCTACAGTTTCTAGTCTTGGAGTGGACATAAGAACAGAACCAGTGACTGATATGAGGGAGTTGGGGTAGGTGGGGAAATGTTACTGCTTGGAGTCTGATGTGATATCCATATAATTGTAAGGACTTAAGGTGTGGACTGAGCTCCAAGCATGGATTGCTGCCAAGCATGAGCTGGGGACTGTGAGCACACACTCTCTGTCCATGACTCTCCAGGGCTTGTGTCTATCTTCTAATTGATTCCTAGAGAAAGACCAGTAACAAATATAAGATTCCTCTAGATTATCTCACCAACTCCTTGCTCTCCTCCACTCTCTCCTCCCCCATCTCCTCAGTTCCCAGTTGCAACACAGTCAAAGCAAAGCTAAGAGTGATACAAGTCTTGGGTGATTTCGAGTTCTGAAAGGCATAAGCCCAAAGCAGGAGATTTCTCTTTTCTCAACATCTGCAAGGAAGAAGGCCAAGTTCTCCACGGAGAGGACCACTAAAACTGGAAGAGGCCCAAGAGACTCATCATATTTAAAACAACCCCTTGGTTCATAGGTGATGAAACTGAGGCTGGGAGAATTGAACTGACATCTCCAAGATCATGCAGCCATTCCCTCTGTGAAACAGCAGGGACCAGTTTTGAGTTTTTACAGAACCTATTGTTATCACTTTACTGTGTCTCATCTCTGACTGGCAACAGTTAAAGTACTATTCAATTAAACTAGTATTTGTGGATACATAACAGATGTCAGTCCCCATGCTAGACCCAGAGGATGCCAGAAGGGTAAACAGAGCAATCACTGACATTGAGGCACTTACAGGAAAGAAAGAATGTTTTGAGAATAGGGGTAACTGCTTTTCCTTGTGTAGGAGTAGTAGAGACGGCTTCCTGGAGGGAGCTATACCTTGGGAAGGTTTTAAAGGATGAATAGGAGTTTGCCAGGCAATAAATAGAAAAAAGAAAGAAATATACTTTATAAGCAAAAGGAATAGCATATATTGAAGCAAAGAGATGATACAATACGGCATTTGGCATTACTATAAGAGTTTAGTAGTTTTATCATAATTAAGGGAGAGAGGGAACAGCAGGAGAGGCAAGCAGAGCACTGCTAGGAATTTTAAAAGTATGTGTATAGGGGGTAGGGAAGTGAAAAACATAAAGAAAACATCCACAAGGGCCCTGAGTGATATTCTCTAGAGTTATAGTTAGAATAAGAGATATATGAAGTGTTAGAGATCAAAAGTCAATAAACTTTAAAAAGGACCAGATAGTAATTATTCTAGGCTTGTGAGCCACATGGTCTGAGTTGCAAATATTAGACTCTGCTATTTATGCATGAAAACACAGATAATACAAAAACAGATGCATGTGACTGTATTCCAATGAACCTTTATTTGCAAAAACAAGTATCTATCCCAAGGGCCATATTTGCCAATCATTACTGCAGAGACATCCTGAGATACTGACATCACCTATGGGAGAAAGAATAAAGGCGTGCATCTTAATCCTTGCAACCTACAAATATACTACACTACCCAGCAAAAGAGGATTAAGGTTCTTGATGAAAATAAAGTTGCTAATGGGCTTCTCAGGTAGCACAGTTGTAAAGAATCCACCTGTCAATGAAGGAGATGCAAGAGACATGGGTCAATCCCTGGGTTGGGAAAATGCCCTGGATTAGGAAATGGCAACACACTCTAGTATTCTTGCCTGGAAAATTCCATGGGCAGAAGAGCCTGGCAGGCTACAGTTGATGGAGTCACAAAGAGTCGGACATGATGGAGCACACACACTGCTAATGAGTTAACCCTAAAATAAAAATACTATTTTAGGTTATCTAGGTGGGCCTAATGTATAAGGGTTCTTAAATGTGGAAAAGGAAGACAGATGAGTCAGTGTCCGAATGATGGAATGTGAGAAATATTCAACTGACCACTTCTGGCTTTGAATATGGAAGAGGGCCAGGAGCCAAGGAATGCAGGCAGCCTTTAGAAGCTGGAAAAAGCAAGAAGACGGATTTTCCCCTAGAGATTCCAGAGAGGAACACATCCCTGTTAAAACCTTTCAAGCTATGAAGTTTGTGAGATTTCTTACAAAGGCCGTCATAACTAATACAATACGCATGTGAGCTAATCCTTCCAAACACTGTGGAGAAACTCTCCAGCTTCCAGAGTTAAGAACTCAGGTATAACAACCATTTCAGTGCCTCATTCAAAAGAAAAGGGAAGGTTAAAGAAATCTGGATTTGGATGTGGGGAAATTAGGCAATGCTTCAGGGAATGTCTAGAATAAGGAACCTCTTTTACACCAAATAGGCTTTATGGCTCTCTGTATAAGAGGCATTATAACAAAATTTCCCTTGATTTGTATTTCTCCAGGGCATCCCAGACTTACACACTTGGGGATGTAGACCTCAGGAAAGAGAACTTGTGTGTGTGGGGGTGTAGATGAAAGTCCCAGAGCAGGTCCTGTATGCAGGCTGAGTGGGGAAGTGGCTTGTCAGACATCAGCCCCTGACTTTCTATTCTGCCCGCGGCTGGCCACCCCCTTGCCCTCTGCTGTGCCACTGTACTATTTACGTCACAGGGAATACAGTTTGCTGCTCTGAAATGTGTGTTATGAGGGAAATGAGAACATGATGCCGGTGGCATTTGACAAAGGAGGTAGCAAGCCAAAGACGAGCTCAGGCAGGCCTGGCAGTGCTGGGAGGGGTCATTTCAGAGACAGCCACCAACTGCTGGGCATTCACAGAGGTAGGTCAACTGAGGTCAAGGGCCTCTTCCCAAGAGCCATCTCAAACTGCCTTCCGTGGTATGGGGGGAGGCCATGATTCTAACCTCCTTTCCACACTGCAAACATCCTGAAAGCAAAGAGTTCCTCAAGCAGCTGACACAGTGACTTCTCCTCCATAGCCAGGTTCTTGCCCAGTGGCTACCTGGTTAATAGTAAACTCCAAAAGACAGTGAAGGCAGATCTCACAACAATACGAATTCTCACCATAAATTCAAGAAGCACATTTCAATGTACAAAACATCCTCACATACACCGTCTCAAATGATCCACTTAAGGATGCTATGCACTGAGGATTAGCAAACCTCCATTTAGCTGGGGAGTCCCTGGTGGCTCAGTGGTAAAGAATCTGTCTGACAATGCAGGAGACATGGGTTTGATCCCTGGGTCAGGAAGATCCCCTGGAGGAGGAAATAGAAACCCACTCAGTATTCTTGCCTGGGAAATCCCACGGATGCAGGAGCTTGGTGGGCTACAGCTCATGGGTTCGCAAAAGAGTTGGCTAGGACTTAGCGACCAAACAACAAATACCATTTTGTGGAGGAGGATCTGAATTTCACAGGCACTAAGTGACTGGGCTCACACTCCACAGCTCGGAGCTGGAGGAGTTGGGCCTGAACCCAGGTCTTCAGTGTCTTCAATTGGGAGTTCATCTGCATCTCAGAATCGCTCCTCCCTCCCTGCCTTCCCTTCCTGTCTCCTTTCTGAAAACACTGAATATTTACTATGTACCAGACAACATTGTCCAAGACCCCATGGATATAAAGTTAACTAGGAAGGTTCTGGACCTGAAGAAGATCATAGTTTGGCATGGGAGGCAGCCATGTCACTGTGCAAACTGTGATACAACCTAAAACTAAGACACTTATTGAGTACTCTCTGTGCTATGTAACTATATGATTAACATTGAACATCATATGATGTAGATACTATCTTCCTTACTTTACAGGGAAGGAAATATAACTTTAGACTCATTAAGTACCTTGTAATTTGTAGCCAGATCCCTATGCTGTCTTAATTCCCCATCTCACACTCTTGGTCACTCTGCTGTGCTATGTCACCATAAGCACAAACATAAAGCTCTATGCCAGAGCAGTGAAAGAGCAGAGGAAAGATGGCTTGCATGCCCAGAAGAGTTAGAGAAGGACACTTTCCCTAGAAAGTGGATATGTGCATATATAGCAGCAGAGAGGAATGAACCAGGTCATTTAAAGATGATCTTTAAGTTTGATCCCTGATTCTAAAAACTGAACACAAGGAGAGAATACCCCAGAAAACTGATACCATTTAAAAATATTTTTTTTCTGAGCAATTATCACATGCAAAGCATTATCTGGGGATTTCATGAGGAATCAGATTCAGGTCCAACTCTGAAGGAGGTAATCCTGTATTTGCACTGAGAGAGGGGAGGTGAAACCACTTCTTAAGAGTGGTGCGGGGTAGAAAAAAGGCTCTGAACTGGGAGCTGGGAGATCTGGATTCCAGTCCCAGTTTTATCACCAGTTCATCCAGTAAGCCCCTCAGCCTCTCAGTTCCATTTCTGCAGCAAATCCAGTGTTGAGACAGATGATATCCAGGGCCTCTTCTAGCTCTGATATTCTACTATTCTGACTCATGAAGAAGTAGAGGACAAGAGCTTACCTGGAGCAGTAGGCTGGAGAGGGAGAGAGCGGTTCATCTCATCAGAAGCCATCCCATAGGAGGTGCCTTTGAATCCTGAATCCTACCAGTGCCCACCAGGCAGGTCCCCTGCCTGTTCTCTACTCTCAACCTTGCAGAGGTTCCTCTAAATAATGAAACCACAAATCAGTGCCCCAAGAGATCAACATTTTTAAGATGCCCTTTATACATCCATAGCACCAAGTAGCTACTTGAAAATTATAGTATTATTATGCTGTTATAGAATTACGGTAATTGACTATTTACTGGGTGTATTCTATGCATAAGGTGCCATGAGGAATGTTTTGCTGACAGTTATCTACTCTTCTTGCCAAAGGTAAGCAGTGTGACTATCTCTACTCTAGAAATGAATCTGTGGGTGGAGAAGGTTAAATAACTTGCCTGAGGCCACAGGGCAACCAGTCCATGGCAGAGCCTATACTCCCACCCAGGACTGTCTGATCCCAAAGGCATAACTCTTCATCCCCCTGCTAGATAATCTGTGATGCTTCCAATCTGGATATCCTTCCTTCTCTTTAGTGTACAATGAGCAACTGAAAAGGCTGTAAAGTAGCCTGTACAAATCATACCAAATACTCACCTTACAGTCTGCAAAGTGCTTTCTCATAAATCCATCATCTGATTCTCATGGCAGCCAGTTGAGATGGAGTATTATTTCCGTTTTATAGAAGAAGAAACTGAATCTCAAGGGAAGTGAGTAACTTGGAGTTCTCTTAAACCTCCTTACCATGCTAATCACATACTCATCTAAATTTCTGAGGAATTATTTTTCAGAACATTGTGTCATGTGTCTTAAAATGTATCCAGTTATTTATATTTGGATTGCAGCATGGCTAACATAGGGCCTTCCCGGAGAGAAACGACCAAATGGCAACTGGTGTTTCCTTAAATCTTCTTCCAGGACTCAGTGTAAGTAATTTCTAAACAACTAAGAATAGTCCAGTGAATCCCAACCGTCACAGTAATACATCTTTTTTCTTTCAAGATGCCAGTACATTCATTGGACTCTGTCCTCTTTACTGAGTTGACAATGTTTATGTAAATTTCACAGAACATTTTGAGCCTGCTTTTCTGAGGATAAGACTGTATGTAGTGCTATGGAATAGATCATAAAGAACTTTCTTATATATTTTATACAAATCACATCTAAATGCAATTTAGCAAGACTTTGTCTATATTAGACACATATCTATCAGGTCTTCCCAACTACATACCCCAAGAAAGCACATAGATGGTCCTAAGAATAGGAGAGGGAGACTACTTTCTCCTCCACAAACTCATCAGAAGATCATTTGAATGCTGAGCAACTTCCACAAAACAACTTCTGAATGCTGGCGGAGGACACTGGGCACCCAGAAAGGCAGCCCATTCTCTTCAAAAGCAGGGGTGTGATTACTGGCTTGATTGCTCTCTCCCCTTTTGACTCTCCCTTTTCTCTCCTAGGTCACTGCCATCTCCTCCCTCCCCTTTCTCTTCTCTACTTAAGATTCTCTGTGAATCTCCCTGGGTGTTCCAGGCTGTGGAGAACACTTAGGGAACTGATTACTGTCTAGATTGGTCTCTCCCCTTTTGACTGCCCCTCTCCTCCTCCTAGTCACCTCTATCTCCCTTCTCCCTCTTCTCTTCTCTGTGTAACTCCGTGAACCTCTCTGAGTGTTTCAGACTGTGAAGAACACATAGAAAATTGATTACTGGCTAGATTGGTCTCTCCCCTCGATTTTCCCTCTTCTCCCTCCTGGTCACCTCTGTCTCCCTCCTCCCTCTTCTCTTCTCCATGTAATTCTGTGAACCACTCTGAGTGTTCCTTGCTGTGGGGAATCTTTTCACCATTAACCTAGATGTTTTATCATCAGTGCTGTATGGATGAAGAAGTCTTGAGGCTACTGTAAGAATAAGACTGAAAGCCACAGGCAGGAGGCTTAAATCCAAAATTTCAGAACATCAGAGAACTCCTGACTCCAGAGAGCAATAATCGACAAGAGCTCATCCAAAAGCCTCCATCCCTACACTGAAACCAAGCTCCAC